>NW_026991721.1:8630406-18630406 GCF_029215605.1 Mirounga angustirostris
AGGGCCTGTCCATCAGCAGTGACTTTATCCATTTAGGGGATCTGGTTGCCCCAGAGGTTTTGAGGTTTGGTCTGTGGATTTCACTCTGTTTTACAATAAGGCTTATTTTTACAGAATAAAATAAAGCCCAACAAGGGAGCACTTTACTGAGGAGATGAAGCAAGAACTGGCTGGTGTGAAGTGTGTTGGGGTGCAGCTGGGCTCTGGGCCTGGCCACGCACGGTGGCGCCCTGGCTTCGGCCCTTTTCTCTCCCTTTGTGTCTGTGTCTGTGTTCTTTGTCTTGCAGGAGCCAGTCTGGCTCCAGCTATTTCAAGTCATGGGTCTTTCTGGTTGTGGGGAGACGGGGGGGCAGCAAGGGAGACACACGGGCCTGGCCAATGGGCAAGAGCAGGACCCATCAGACAACTTGGACTGTTGGCCTGGGACTAGAGCCGACACGGCTTCTCGGACTCTGCAGCTGCAGTCTGTGGTTGTTCGGCGGAGTCTACACCAAACCAAAGCAAACGTCTGCCACGAGGAAAGTCAGTATAGGCTCTTGCCCATCTCGTGAAATCCTTTCTTAACTCCCTCTGCTCTCCACACCTTTCCTTGGCCTTGAATCTGGGGTTATATATAGGAGGACAGGGCAAGAGGAGGTAGCCTGCTTAAAGAGGCTACCACAAAGTCTTATAAGTAGTAGAGCACAAAATCAGAACTTTCAGAAGTCTGCTCTGGTAGGGATGTCCCTGGCTGAAAAGCACTCAGGTGGCAAAGCAGGGCAGAATCCCAGGTGGTCTCGGGATCCCCAAGGTCACAGAAAGAACGGGGCACCTGAGTGCTGCAGAGTTCCCAAACATCGGAGCAGAGAAGCCGGCTGCAAACAGTGATCCTGGTGCCGGCTTTCTCCCTCCGGGTTGCCAGAAATCAGGAACAGGGTCCAGGAGACTGCTCTCCCAGCAGGGGCCCAGCAGGCTGCAGAAACATGGGAGACCCCATCCTCCCCCTGGAGGAGTGGGGGAGGTGCCCACCACAACAGTCCTGAAAGTTTGGAGGATTGGTGGGCCTGAGATAAAAACGCTGAGTCAGATGCGGGTGAACACAAAGTGAGGAGGGAAACCATGGAGACAAGAGTGGTTGCTTGTCTGTGAGGGTGCACTGAAGAGTGGGGGGTGGAGCTTTCAGCTCTGGGGCTAGAGATCTGGCTATGCCATTTTCATCCGCCCATTGGTGCTGAGAGCCTAAAAGGAACAAAGGAGAGGCACCCAGTGGAGTCTGGAGTCACGTACACTGAGCCCAGCCCCCTGGCAAAGGAGAGCAAATCCCACTTGGGAAGGACACCTGAGAATCAGCACAACAGGGGCCTCCCCCAGAGACCAGCAGGAACATCACTCAAACACCAAGTTTACACATCATAGAGAACTGCAAAGCTTCAGCTCCTGGGGAAAACAGTATATAGCATTATGGGGTCTTTTATTATTATTTTTATTCCTTAGTCCTTCAGTGTTATGTTTTCAGCTATTTTCTTATTCTTTCAATACTTTTTTATTCTTCTTAAGTTTTTATTATATATATACAATCTCTATATTTTATTTTTGGTTTCTTTTCATTGTTTTTTATTTTATTTATGGATATCTGTAAGTTTTGCTTTCTTTCCTATTTCAAGATCTAGTTTCCTGTAGCAAGCAGACCAAAACACACCCAATATCTAGTTTTTTGTTTTGTTTCTTGTTTGATTTTTCCTTCTTTTGTTTTGTGTCTGTTTTTCTTTCTGTTGTTTTTATTATTATTGTCTTTTCTCTTTCTTTCTTCTATTCTTTTCTGGACAAAATGATGAGACAGAAAAATTCACCCTAAAAGACAGAACAGGAGGTAGTACTCACTGCTAGGGATTTAATCAATATGGATATAAGATGTCTGAAGTAGAACTTAAAACAAAGATTATAGAGATACTAGCTGGGCTTGAAAAAGCATAGAAGACACTAGAAAATCCCTTCCTGTAGAATTCAAAGAACTAAAATCTAGTCAGGCCCAAATTAAAAATGCTATTGCGGAGATGCAGTCCCAAACAGAGGCTCCAAAATTGAGAATAAGTGAGGCAGAAGAGAGAGTCAGTCAGTGATATAGAGGATAAAACGATGGAAAGCAAGGAAGCTGAAAAGAAGAGAAAAAGACCACTGCTGAATCTCGAAGGGAGATGTCAAGAACTCAGTAATTCCATAAGTGAAATAATATCCGGATAGTAAGGGTCCCAGAAGACGAAGAGAAGGAGAGAGGGGCAGAAGGTTTCTTTGAACAAATTATAGCTGAGAACTTCCCTAATTGAATAGAAACAGACATCAAGTCCAGGAAGCCAGAGAACCCCCCTCAAAATCAGTAAGAATAGGACAACACTTCGACATACACTAGTGAAGCATGCAAATTCAAAGATAAAGAGAAAATCATGAAAGCAGTTTGGGACAAAAGGTCCTTAACCTACCAGTGTAGAAACATAATGCTGGCAGAAACCTATCCACACAGACCTGGCAGGCTAGAAAGGACTGGCAGGATATATTCAGGGTGCTAAATGGGAAAAATATGCAGCCAAGAAGACTCAGTCCAGCAAGGCTGTCATTCAGAATAGAAGGAGAGATAGAGTTTCCAGGAGAAACAAAAACTAAAGGAACTTGTGAACACTAAACTAGCCCTGCAAGGATATTAAAGGGAATTCCTTGAGCAAAGAGAGAGCCCAAAAGTAACAAAGACCAGAAAGGAGTTGAGACAATCTACATGAACTGCCACTTTACAGTTAATACAATGACACAAAATTCATATCTTTCAATAGTTACTCTGAATGTAAATGGGCTAAATGTCCCAATCAAAAGACAGAACGTAACAGATTGGATAAAAAAGCAAACCCATAGATATGCTGTCTGCAAGAGACTCATTTTAGGCCCAAAGACAACTCTAGATGGAACGTGAAGGGGTGGAAAACCATTTATCATGTTAATGGATCAGAAGAAAGCCGTGATGGCAATCCTTACATCAGATTAATTAGATTTCAAACCAAAGTCTGTAATTAGGAATGAGGAAGGACACTATATCATAATTAAAAGGTCTATCCAACAAGAAGATCTAACGATTGTAAATATCTATGCCTCTTACTTGGCAGCAGCCAATTATATAAGCCAATTAGTAACAAAACCAAAGAACCAGATGGATAATAACACAATAATAGTAGGGAACTCTAACACCCCAGTCACAGCAATGGACAGATCATCTAAGCAGAAGATGAACAAGGAAACTAGGGCTTTCACTGACACACTGGACCAGATGGACTTCACAGTATATTCAACTTCACAGTATATTCAGAACATTCCATCCCAAAGCAGCAGAATACACATTCTTCTCGAGTGCACATAAAACATTCTCCAGAATAGACCAGATACTGGGTCACAAATCAGGTCTCAACCAGTACCAAAAGACTGGGATCATTCCCTGCCTATTTTTGGACTATAGTGCTTTGAAGCTGGAACTCAACCACAAGAGGAAAATTGGAAAGAACTCAAATGCATGAAGGCTAAAGAGCTTCCTACTGAAGAATGAATGGGTCACCCAGGAAATTAAAGAAGAATTTAAAAAATTCATGGAAAGAAATGAAAATGGAAATGAAAACACAGCTGTTCAAAATCTTTGGGATGCAGCAAAGGTGGTCCTAAAAGGGAAGCAATACAAGCCTTTCTCGAGAAAGAAGAAAGCCCTCAAATACACATCCTAAGCTTACAGCTAAAGGAGCTGGAGAAAGAACAGCAAATAAAGCCTAAACCCAGCAAGAGAAGAGAAATAATAAAGATCAGAGCGGAAATCAATGAAATAGAAACCAAAAGAACAGTAGAACAGATCAACAAAACTAGGAGCTGGTTCTTTGAAAGAATTAATAATATTAATAAACCCTAGCCAGACTTCTCAAAAAGAAAAGAGAAAGGACCCAAATAAATAAAATCATGAGTGAAAGAGGAGAGATCACAACCAACACCAAAAAAATACAAACAATTATAAGAGAATATTATGAGCAACTATATGCCTACAAATTAGGCAATCTGGAAGAAATGGATGCATTCCTAGAGACTATAAACTACCAAAACTGAACCAGGAAGAAATAGAAAACCTGAACAGACCCATAACCAGCAAGGAAATTGAAGCAGTCATCAAAAATCTCCCAACAAACAAGAGCCCAGGGCAAATGGCTTCCCAAGGGAATTCTACCAAACATTTAAAGAAGAATTAATACCTATTGTTTTGATACTCTTTCAAAAAATGGAAATGGAAGGAAATTTTCCAAACTCTTTCTAGGAGGCCAGCATTACCTTGATCCCCAAACCAGACAAAGACCCCACCAAAAAGGAGAATTACAGACCAATATCCCTGATGAACAAGGATGCAAAAATTCTCACATAAATCCTAGCCAATAGGATCCAACAGTACATTACTGTTAACAGTAATAATAACAAAGGATTATTCACCATGACCAAGTGGGATTTATTCCTGGGCTGCAAGGGTAGTTCAACATCTGCAAATCAATCAGTGTGATACACCACGTTAATAAAAGAAAGGACAAAACCATATGATCCTCTCAATAGATGCAGAAAAAGCATTTGACAAAATACAACATCCTTTATTGACAAAGACTCTCTGCAGTGGTAGGATAGAGGGAGTATACCACAACATAAAAGCTATAGTAAAAAACCCACAGTGAATATCATCCTCAATGGGGAAAAACTTAGAGCTTTCCCCCTAGAGTCAGGAACATGACAGGGATGTCCACTCTCACCACCGCCATTCAACACATTATTGGAAGTCCTAGCCTCAGCAATCAGACAACAAAAAGAAATAGAGGCACCAATATTGGCAAAGGAGAAGTCAATCTTTCACTCTTTTCAGAGGACATGATACTCTATGTAGAAAACCCAAAGACTCCAAAAAAAATTGCTAGAACTGATACAGGAATTCAGCAAAGTCACAGGATACAAAATCAATGCACAGAGAAGTCCGTTGCATTTCTATACACTAACAATGAGGCAGAAGAAAGAGAAATCAAGGAATCAATCCCACTTACAATTGCACCAAAACCCATAAGATACCTAGGAATAAACCTAACCAAAGAAGTAAAAGATCTGTACTCTGAAAACTAGAGAACACTTATGAATGAAATTCAGGAAGACATACGGAAATGGAAAACATTCCATGCTCATGGACTGGAAGAACAAACACTGTTAAAATGTCCATACGCCCAAGCAGTCCCCAGATTTAATGCAATCCCTAGCAAAATACCAACAGCATTTCTTTTTTCCCAGAGCTAGAACAAACAATCCTAAAATTTGTAAGGAACCATAAAAGACCACAATAGCCTAAGCCATCCTGAAAAAGAAAAAGCAGGACGTATGACAATTACAGTTTTCATGTTATACTACAAAGCTATGGGTATCAAAACAGCAGGGTACTGGCACAAAAATAGACACACAGATCAAAAGAACAGGACAGAAAGCCCAGACACAAATCCACCATTATATCATCAATTAACTTTTGACAAGAAAGGCAAGCTATGCAACGGGAAACACACAATCTCTTCAGAAATGGGTGATGGGAAAACTGGTCAGCTACATGGAAAAGAATGAAACTGAACCACGTTCTTACACCATAGACAACAACGAACTCAACGGATTATAGACCTAAATGAGAGAAATCAATGTCTGTTGTTTAAGCCCCCTGGTCGGTGGTATGTCCTTCTAGCAGCCGGAGCAGTTAATCCAGGCTCCGGCTACACTGAGGTGCACCCCAGCCATTCACAGCTTTTCACCCGTTTCTTCTGGGAGGCCTGTATGTTTATTTTTGTTTTTTTGAGAGAGAGAGAGCAAACCCACACACGGAGAGGGGGGGAGCGGATGAAGGAGAGAGAATCCTAAGCAGGCTCCACACCCAGCATGGAGCCCAAATGGGGCCTGAGCCGCCTTGATCTCACGACTCTGAGATCATGACCTGAGCCAAAACCAAGAGCGGGAGCCTAACCCCCTGGGCCACCACCCAGGCGCCCCTGGAGGCCTGCATTCTTCTTCGCGGTGTGAGGATACACGAGGGGGAGGGGAGACACACCTGTGATGCATAAGAACAGGAACCGTGGGCCTGCCAGGGCCTGGGGCGCCAGCGGCTGGAACTGTGTGGGAGACTCTGGGCCATGAACGTGAGGCCGCCACCAGTGAGGGAAGGCACCCCATCCTCCCTGCTCCTCTCCCTTCCAGGAACGATTAGTATCTCTCTCTGCTCTCCACGTCCTTCCCCTGTCTGCTCGCTTTCGCGCCCAGGGCTCCTGCTTCCTCTCTCTCCCCTTGGGATTGCCCGGACCCCCAAGTCTCTGATCCCGCACCCCTCCTGTGGCCCGTCTTGTCGGGTCAGCTCAGCTGCACCTCTCCGCGCTGGGGACCACTCTCGGTCCCCCGCGTCCAGGTCCGGAGAGTCTGGTCGGCTCAGCGCGGCACCCGGCTCAGCGCTGCGCCCGGCTCAGCCTTCCGATTGGCTGCCACGGGTCAGGTGCTCTCATTGGGCCAATCGGCTCTGCCCCAGGGGGCGGGGTCACCTGGCTCAAACCCAGCCCCAGAGTTAAGTTTCACCAGGGGGAAATTGCCGGCGAGCGAAGCAGGGTCGGCACCCCCGGTGACCGGGCCGCCCGGGGAGGGGGTGGGTCAGCACGAATCTTGGCCCCCTCGAGAGCTGCTGGGAGCCTGGGTCTTGACCCAGGGAACATTCCTTGACAGAATTCCAGGCTGGAGCTCCCATCTCTCGTGAGATCTGATTCCCCAACCTACCGCTGCTATTTGGAAAAGAAAAGATTGGATTCCAACTCTTGTATTTATTTTTTTTTCATGTCTGGAATGTCCATTTCATTCGAAGGCATCAGGAGCAGTGAGGGAGAAGCAAGAGGGCTCTGTCCCTCCACCCCCACCCCTTACCTGGCCAGACCCCCTGTCTGTGCTGAGGGCCCAGCCCGTGGAGAGGAAGGGGGTCGGCACCTGCGAGGGGCCTGCTGTGGCCCCAGAACCATCTCTGTGAGCGGGAGCCTGGCCCCCCACTGTGGCAAATCAGCTGGGCTGTCACCTTCCTGCGCACTTCTTGGGTTTCAGTTGCCACCTAATGCTAACCATGGAAATGTCTGCATGTCTTCGTGTGAGCCATTTCCCCAGGCCTCACCCTCAGCTGATAATGAAGCAAACCTCAGACCGAATTCCATCGTACACCAAGGCATTTATGAAACATGTGTTCACCAAGGAGGCACAGAGCCCCTCATCCAGCCTGCTCCGATGCTGGAGGTGCCAGCCCCTGGACGCTCACCTGCGTGGCTCACTCTTACGTGTGTGACTCTTGACCTCAGATCAGGTCTGGATCTCAGGGTTGGAGTTTGAGCCCTGCTTTGGGATCCATGCTGGGTGTGGAGTCTACTTTCAAAAGGAAAGTTTCCTATGTAGTTGTTATTAAAGAGTGTCTAAAGGAAACTGAAAGCAAAACCGTCACCTTTGGTATAAAAGTCCGTCCACACGCAGGAGAACAGCAGACTCCACCATGGCTGAGGTAAGTCCCTTTTTTTATTTTTGCATAACTTTCTATTTGCAGTTCTCCAGCAGTAGGCCACCCCCCTCTCATAAAGGCCTCCGTGTGGGTTCCTGGTGTTGGGCACTCTGAACTCCAGAGTTTGGAAAGGCTTTAGAAGGGTGTTATGGAAAAGTCTTGTTGTTTCAAAGTCCCTTTTCCTGCAGGACAGTGCGGGCTTCAGGCCCACTGAGCCTCCCCTGTCCTCTGGCTCAGCTCCCGGGGAAGGAGCTGGGTTGGGGTGGGAGCTTTGCCTGCCTGAGCTGGGAAGTATCTGTTGTGTGGGCCGAGGGGGGGGTCCCAGGACTTGGGAAGTGAGGGGATCCCCAATGTGCCTGTCTCCCTTGCTGGGGCAGGAGTTCAGTGCCTGCTCAGCTCTCTCCTCCTCTCTCCTCTTCCCTCCTTGGCATCTGTCCTGCCTCGGTAAGTATGCTTCCATTCCAGCCTTCTGACTCTGATCTCCCTTCCTGTCAGCCCTGATGTGCAGATTCACACGGTCCAGGCGGGGGCAGGCCGGCTGCGTGGTTGGGGTGCACTGAAGGGGAATGAGTTGAATCATGCAATTCGAGGAAATGAGGCCATTCTGGGAAAGAGCGGCCCACTCTGCACTCACCTGATCCCCTGGGGTGGGCCGAGGGCCTGATTGCTGAAAAAAAAAAAAAAAACAAATACGCCCTTTGTTTCTTGGGCAGCCTCTCCTCCGGGCGGGGACTGGCGTCACATTTTACTGCCACCAGCCACTGTGCAGGGTGTCTGGGCCTGACCTTAGTTAGACATTGAACCCCAGAGTGAAAACTCCCCTTTTGATTTCAACGTGGAGATCATCCCTGGGCTTGCCGTGCCCTGGCTGAGGGAGGGGGGAGTCACTGGGCCCCGGGTCGTGGCCCCACTGACCCTCCAGCCCCTATTCCATGTGGATTTCCTCTGCCCCCATTCCAGGCCAGGCCCTTCACCGGATCCTGGGGAGGAAGGAGCTAGGCAGCACACAGGATCCTGCCCCAGTGGAGCTCAGAGCCCACAGGGAGGTGCAGACAGACACGGGGAATCCCAGCAGGACGTGATCCATGCAGGGGGAGGTGGCAGCTGAGCCAGGCTGGGGCCCTGAGAGCAGCTGCTCAGAGAGGGATGTCTGTGTGGGGGAGAAGAAGAAAGGAGGGGTGGGGAAGGTGACTGTGACCGAGACAGCCAGATGTGCAGAGGATCAGAGGCAGGGGCCAGCTCTGTGGTGAGGAGAAGGGCAAGCCAGTCAGCCTAGGGCCAGAGGGCAGGGAGGGTGAGGAGGGCTGAGGAAGGGCTGGTTGGAGGGCCTGTGAGCTGCCCACAGTGCATGCCCCGTGCCCTGATTCCAGGGGAAGTTCATGGCCAGATGTGCCCTTTCGGAAAGCCACAGTGGGTCTTGGGGAGACTGGGTGTGGGGTAGCATGCACAGATGGCCTGGTAAGAGGGGGGCGAATGTCAAGAAGATGTAGGGTCCCAGCACCTGTCTGGCTAAGTCGGAAGAGCATGCAACTCTTGAACTCAGGGTTGTGAGTCAAGCCCCATGTTGGGTGTGGAGATTATTGTATAAATAAAATTAAAAGAAAAACAAAGGCTGTGAGATCTCAGGGGCAGGCCCGGAGACTTCCCTAATGAATTCAGAGGGTGGGAAATGGACCAGGTGATGAATTCAGGAGAAACTCCCAGGGTCAGCGTTGGTTGTTGGATATTGGCATGACAAAGAGGGCTAAGGAAAGCTGACCCCAAGTCTCTGATTAGGTGGCCTGCAATGAGAGATAGAGGTTTGTGGTTTGCTGAGAGCAGGCACAGAAAGGGAGAGAAACTGAAACATTCTCAAATCAGATGCTGTGGCTCCAGGGGTGGAGTGGGGGGCACTGAGGAGCAGGAAATGGGTGTGGAGGGCGGGGAGGCAGGGCCAAATCAGGGGGAGAAGAGGCAGCTCAGTGCTGCCGAGCTGAGTGTTCTTGGCCAAGCCCCTCTCTCTCTGATCCTCAGTTACCCACCTGAAAATAGGGTGATGCTTCCTTCCCCTGGGGCTTCTGGAAAAGTGCCCACTGAGGCCTGCCATGTGCACGCTGGGAGCAAGCCCCCTCAGGGTCAGAAGCTGCCAGCCCTCCAGAGCCTCAGGTCCCCGGATGATGCCATCAGCCAATGTCTCTCAGGTTGGCATCTCCAAGGGCGGGTGTCCTGGGGCTGGAGGGGACAGTATCTGAGGAGGAGTAGGTACCTGGTGTGGCCATGGACAGTGAGGGTCAAGAGGTGTGAGGAGGACCTGTGAAGGGTAGAGAAGCTGGTGATTCTCCTCCCTGACTGCTGGGGAGGGTCTGGGGCTCCCAGGCTCAGTGAAGAGGTTTCCATGCAGGTGGTCATGTCTGCAGGCTCGGGAGCAGGTCTACAAAGCACCTGCACACGCTTGCTCACAGCCTCGGTGTGCACATGAGTACGCACAACACACACACGCAAACCCAACATATACACATACACAGATGTGTGCATAACAATGCCCAACACACAAGCGAAAACCCCATACACAACACAACAGCTGTGCACATGAGTATACCCGACATGCACATGCAAACCCAACATATACAGCACATGCTGATGTGCATGTTCAGGGAACACAACACACAGACACACATGTACCACATGTACATATACACACATGTGCTCCCTCACACATATCCCATACAACTGGAGCGTGTGCACATACAAACATAATAATATGCACACACCGAACCAATCTCCACTCTCCCATTCCACAAGGACCTTTTCTCTAGGCTTCTAGCCCCTGGTTGTGCAGAATCTCTAAAGTGACAGCAGGATGAGGACCCCACAGGGGCCAGGAGTTCCCTCCCACTGCAGGCTCTCACCAGGTGATGAACATCACCCAGTGGGGTCCCCAGGCCAAGCTGCAGGGCCCCAGCTGGGCACTCTACTGTTGCCTAGAAGCCCGCCTACACCATTTTGGGTTTTTGTGTTGCAGTTTTGTGAAGAACCCAAACCTGGAGACCTGATCCAGATTTTCCGCATTGGCTATGAGCACTGGGCCATCTATGTGGGAGACGGTTATGTGATCCATCTGACTTCTCCAAGTAAGCACTGTTGGAAATATTATTTTCAAAATATTTGTTACCATCATGAGAACAATTAGAAGAAAGTGCCGAGCAAGGGAAAACTGAGTTGGTTACTCCCTGAGCTTGCTTGAGCAGACCATACATCCATATTCCACTGGGTAATCGAGTGGAGTCCCATAGGTCTGGAGGCAGGGAAGTCAAGTAGAATGCACATTCCAAGGGTGGGATGAGATGAGGAGCCTCTGACTGCTGGGGGTGAACTCATGGTTACTGGTGGTCACATTTTCTAGATGACCTCCCCCAACACCAATATTTGGATTATCAAATGGAGATAATATTTACCTCCAAAGTTAAAGACGATGAAGAAATATATGGAAAGTAAACAGTGTGTGATCAAATAAATTTGATCTCTTTCTGAAATGTGTGAGTGTGCAAAATTGAACAAATAGTAAATACTTGACTATCACTGTTGAAAATGGCAAAATCTTTGAACAACCAACATGTTCAATAATAGGGCTTGACCAGATAGATGATCTATATCCATATGATGGAATACAATGACTGCATAAGCAATCATGACATTCACTGACTTAAAAAAAATTCACAGCTTGTTCAGTAAAAAGAGCAAAATCTATGAATGCTCCGATCACATTTGTGAAAAGACAAACAGCAAGACCTCAGTAGTGTACTCCCTCGGTCCTCTTTCTCGTCCTGCCCCTTCTCCCTCCCTCTCTCGCCTTCCCCTGCAGCTCCCGATGACCATGGTCGTGTCTTTGATTCCAGGTGAGATCCCGTGGGTTCGCTCCAGCATCACGTTCTCCGTTCTGAGCAGCAGAGCGGTAGTAAAACGGGAGCTCCTACGGGATGTGGTGGGAGGCTGCTGCTATAAGGTCAACAACCTCTTGGACAACAGGTATAGACCACGACCTGTGAACCAGATCATTTACTCTGCGAAGCAGATGGTTGGTCAGGAGATGGAATATAGTCTTCTGCACAAGAACTGTGAGCACTTTGTCACCAACCTGAGATATGGCGAGCCCAATAGCAGGCAGGTAAGGCCCTCTTTGAGACGATCCTTCTTCCTCCTGGAGGTCCCCTTGGGGTGGTGGTGACCAAGCTGTGCAGCCAGAGGGGAGAATCACCATGACCCACTGGCTGGGAGTCAGGATGTCTAAACTCAAATCTTCAATCAGCTTCTGAACCACTTGGGGTCTGTGGACAGGTCACTCCCTCCCTGGGCCTCAGTTTCCCCATGTGTAGGAGGAGGAGTTGGATGGAGGCCTTCTAGGATCCTTCACCTCTAGGATCCACCCTAAAGGCAGCTCTTGATGCCCCCAAAGATGTCAAGAAGAGTGTGGGCCAAGCCAGCACCAGGACAGGTGTCCTGAGGCCCCAGAGAGCACTTAGGCAAGGGATGCTCAAGGTGCACAGGCTTATGTATGAGCTCAAGGATTCATTTATGGAAGATGTGGGGCACAGCTTCCACGCCCACCCCTTCTGGCTTCCACGTTTGTTGTCCCCAAAACACACAGCTAATAAGTGGCAGAGGCAGGATTCCAACCCCAGCTGTCCTTCTCTAGAGTCTCTGCTCCATACACTGAACTGCAGCACCTGCAGGGCTAATCATTTAAAGTAGAGCATCACTACTACTCCAAGTTGGGTCATTTCTTTAAGGACTCGTAAAGAGCACCCCTGTGCCTGGCAGAACCAGGTGTGGGGGATGCAGCGAGGAACAAGACAAGTGACACACGTGAGGTCCTTGCTCTCCCGGGGGGCACAGGTGTGACATGGTCAGCATTCGAGAGCCGTTCCTGCGCCACCTCACACTGGCTGCAAGGGCTCCCTGATGGCCGCCAGGATCTCAGCCCTCCTGCCTTCATCTTCTTGTCCTTTCCACAATCGCCCTCTGGGGATTTAGGTGCTTTAAATACCTGCAGAGTGGATCGAGTTGCCCTGGGGCCCATGTACAACCCTGGCCTACTGGCTCCATGCAGCGGCTCTTTCCCCATCCAGTCCTCTTCTCCCCATTTCCCGGCCAATATTTGTTGACTCCTGAGTTTGTCAAGTGGGCCAAGGGGCACATGAGTGTCCTTAAGCTGAATGTTCTTGTTGAGTGTACAGCCCGTCCTCGGATTCCCGATTGACTGTGACCTCCCCTGTTCTCCCGCAGGTCCAGGACGCCGTTGTGACGGCTGGCATCGCAGGAGCCGGCTTGGCAGCCATGGGCCTCATTGGAACCATGTTCTTAAGAAACAAGCGGCAGAAGCAATGAGTTGAAGGGCCTGTCCCATCAGCAGTGACTTTATCCATTTAGGGGATCTGGTTGCCCCAGAGGTTTTGAGGTTTGGTCTGTGGATTTCACTCTGTTTTACAATAAGGCTTATTTTTACAGAATAAAATAAAGCCCAACAAGGGAGCACTTTACTGGAGGAGATGAAGCAAGAACTGGCTGGTGTGAAGTGTGTTGGGGTGCAGCTGGGCTCTGGGCCTGGCCACGCACGGTGGCGCCCTGGGCTTCGGCCCTTTTCTCTCCCTTTGTGTCTGTGTCTGTGTTCTTTGTCTTGCAGGAGCCAGTCTGGCTCCAGCTATTTCAAGTCATGGGTCTTTCTGGTTGTGGGGAGACGGGGGGGCAGCAAGGGAGACACACGGGCCTGGCCAATGGGCAAGAGCAGGACCCATCAGACAACTTGGACTGTTGGCCTGGGACTAGAGCCGACACGGCTTCTCGGACTCTGCAGCTGCAGTCTGTGGTTGTTCGGCGGAGTCTACACCAAACCAAAGCAAACGTCTGCCACGAGGAAAGTCAGTATAGGCTCTTGCCCATCTCGTGAAATCCTTTCTTAACTCCCTCTGCTCTCCACACCTTTCCTTGGCCTTGAATCTGGGGTTATATATAGGAGGACAGGGCAAGAGGAGGTAGCCTGCTTAAAGAGGCTACCACAAAGTCTTATAAGTAGTAGAGCACAAAATCAGAACTTTCAGAAGTCTGCTCTGGTAGGGATGTCCCTGGCTGAAAAGCACTCAGGTGGCAAAGCAGGGCAGAATCCCAGGTGGTCTCGGGATCCCCAAGGTCACAGAAAGAACGGGGGCACCTGAGTGCTGCAGAGTTCCCAAACATCGGAGCAGAGAAGCCGGCTGCAAACAGTGATCCTGGTGCCGGCTTTCTCCTCCGGGTTGCCAGAAATCAGGAACAGGGTCAGGAGACTGCTCTCCCAGCAGGGGCCCAGCAGGCTGCAGAAACATGGGGAGACCCCATCCCTCCCCCTGGAGGAGTGGGGGAGGTGCCCACCACAACAGTCCTGAAAGTTTGGAGGATTGGTGGGCCTGAGATAAAAACGCTGAGTCAGATGCCGGGTGAACACAAAGTGAGGAGGGAAACCATGGAGACAAGAGTGGTTGCTTGTCTGTGAGGGTGCACTGAAGAGTGGGGGGTGGAGCTTTCAGCTCTGGGGCTAGAGATCTGGGCTATGCCATTTTCATCCGCCCATTGGTGCTGAGAGCCTAAAAGGAACAAAGGAGAGGCACCCAGTGGAGTCTGGAGTCACGTACACTGAGCCCAGCCCCCTGGCAAAGGAGAGCAAATCCCACTTGGGAAGGACACCTGAGAATCAGCACAACAGGGGCCTCCCCCAGAGACCAGCAGGAACATCACTCAAACACCAAGTTTACACATCATAGAGAACTGCAAAGCTTCAGCTCCTGGGGAAAACAGTATATAGCATTTATGGGGTCTTTTATTATTATTTTTATTCCTTAGTCCTTCAGTGTTATGTTTTCAGCTATTTTCTTATTCTTTCAATACTTTTTTATTCTTCTTAAGTTTTTATTATATATATACAATCTCTATATTTTATTTTTGGTTTCTTTTCATTGTTTTTTATTTTATTTATGGATATCTGTAAGTTTTGCTTTCTTTCCTATTTCAAGATCTAGTTTCCTGTAGCAAGCAGACCAAAACACACCCAATATCTAGTTTTTTGTTTTGTTTCTTGTTTGATTTTTCCTTCTTTTGTTTTGTGTCTGTTTTTCTTTCTGTTGTTTTTATTATTATTGTCTTTTCTCTTTCTTTCTTCTATTCTTTTCTGGACAAAATGATGAGACAGAAAAATTCACCCTAAAAGACAGAACAGGAGGTAGTACTCACTGCTAGGGATTTAATCAATATGGATATAAGATGTCTGAAGTAGAACTTAAAACAAAGATTATAGAGATACTAGCTGGGCTTGAAAAAGCATAGAAGACACTAGAAAATCCCTTCCTGTAGAATTCAAAGAACTAAAATCTAGTCAGGCCCAAATTAAAAATGCTATTGCGGAGATGCAGTCCCAAACAGAGGCTCCAACATTGAGAATAAGTGAGGCAGAAGAGAGAGTCAGTCAGTGATATAGAGGATAAAACGATGGAAAGCAAGGAAGCTGAAAAGAAGAGAAAAAGACCACTGCTGAATCTCGAAGGGAGATGTCAAGAACTCAGTAATTCCATAAGTGAAATAATATCCGGATAGTAAGGGTCCCAGAAGACGAAGAGAAGGAGAGAGGGGCAGAAGGTTTCTTTGAACAAATTATAGCTGAGAACTTCCCTAATTGAATAGAAACAGACATCAAGTCCAGGAAGCCAGAGAACCCCCCTCAAAATCAGTAAGAATAGGACAACACTTCGACATACACTAGTGAAGCATGCAAATTCAAAGATAAAGAGAAAATCATGAAAGCAGTTTGGGACAAAAGGTCCTTAACCTACCAGTGTAGAAACATAATGCTGGCAGAAACCTATCCACACAGACCTGGCAGGCTAGAAAGGACTGGCAGGATATATTCAGGGTGCTAAATGGGAAAAATATGCAGCCAAGAAGACTCAGTCCAGCAAGGCTGTCATTCAGAATAGAAGGAGAGATAGAGTTTCCAGGAGAAACAAAAACTAAAGGAACTTGTGAACACTAAACTAGCCCTGCAAGGAATATTAAAGGGAATTCCTTGAGCAAAGAGAGAGCCCAAAAGTAACAAAGACCAGAAAGGAGTTGAGACAATCTACATGAACTGCCACTTTACAGTTAATACAATGACACAAAATTCATATCTTTCAATAGTTACTCTGAATGTAAATGGGCTAAATGTCCCAATCAAAAGACAGAACGTAACAGATTGGATAAAAAAGCAAACCCATAGATATGCTGTCTGCAAGAGACTCATTTTAGGCCCAAAGACAACTCTAGATGGAACGTGAAGGGGTGGAAAACCATTTATCATGTTAATGGATCAGAAGAAAGCCGTGATGGCAATCCTTACATCAGATTAATTAGATTTCAAACCAAAGTCTGTAATTAGGAATGAGGAAGGACACTATATCATAATTAAAAGGTCTATCCAACAAGAAGATCTAACAATTGTAAATATCTATGCCTCTTACTTGGCAGCAGCCAATTATATAAGCCAATTAGTAACAAAACCAAAGAACCAGATGGATAATAACACAATAATAGTAGGGAACTCTAACACCCCAGTCACAGCAATGGACAGATCATCTAAGCAGAAGATGAACAAGGAAACTAGGGCTTTCACTGACACACTGGACCAGATGGACTTCACAGTATATTCAACTTCACAGTATATTCAGAACATTCCATCCCAAAGCAGCAGAATACACATTCTTCTCGAGTGCACATAAAACATTCTCCAGAATAGACCAGATACTGGGTCACAAATCAGGTCTCAACCAGTACCAAAAGACTGGGATCATTCCCTGCCTATTTTTGGACTATAGTGCTTTGAAGCTGGAACTCAACCACAAGAGGAAAATTGGAAAGAACTCAAATGCATGAAGGCTAAAGAGCTTCCTACTGAAGAATGAATGGGTCACCCAGGAAATTAAAGAAGAATTTAAAAAATTCATGGAAAGAAATGAAAATGGAAATGAAAACACAGCTGTTCAAAATCTTTGGGATGCAGCAAAGGTGGTCCTAAAAGGGAAGCAATACAAGCCTTTCTCGAGAAAGAAGAAAGCCCTCAAATACACATCCTAAGCTTACAGCTAAAGGAGCTGGAGAAAGAACAGCAAATAAAGCCTAAACCCAGCAAGAGAAGAGAAATAATAAAGATCAGAGCGGAAATCAATGAAATAGAAACCAAAAGAACAGTAGAACAGATCAACAAAACTAGGAGCTGGTTCTTTGAAAGAATTAATAATATTAATAAACCCTAGCCAGACTTCTCAAAAAGAAAAGAGAAAGGACCCAAATAAATAAAATCATGAGTGAAAGAGGAGAGATCACAACCAACACCAAAGAAATACAAACAATTATAAGAGAATATTATGAGCAACTATATGCCTACAAATTAGGCAATCTGGAAGAAATGGATGCATTCCTAGAGACTATAAACTACCAAAACTGAACCAGGAAGAAATAGAAAACCTGAACAGACCCATAACCAGCAAGGAAATTGAAGCAGTCATCAAAAATCTCCCAACAAACAAGAGCCCAGGGCAAATGGCTTCCCAAGGGAATTCTACCAAACATTTAAAGAAGAATTAATACCTATTGTTTTGATACTCTTTCAAAAAATGGAAATGGAAGGAAATTTTCCAAACTCTTTCTAGGAGGCCAGCATTACCTTGATCCCCAAACCAGACAAAGACCCCACCAAAAAGGAGAATTACAGACCAATATCCCTGATGAACAAGGATGCAAAAATTCTCACATAAATCCTAGCCAATAGGATCCAACAGTACATTACTGTTAACAGTAATAATAACAAAGGATTATTCACCATGACCAAGTGGGATTTATTCCTGGGCTGCAAGGGTAGTTCAACATCTGCAAATCAATCAGTGTGATACACCACGTTAATAAAAGAAAGGACAAAACCATATGATCCTCTCAATAGATGCAGAAAAAGCATTTGACAAAATACAACATCCTTTATTGACAAAGACTCTCTGCAGTGGTAGGATAGAGGGAGTATACCACAACATAAAAGCTATAGTAAAAAACCCACAGTGAATATCATCCTCAATGGGGAAAAACTTAGAGCTTTCCCCCTAGAGTCAGGAACATGACAGGGATGTCCACTCTCACCACCGCCATTCAACACATTATTGGAAGTCCTAGCCTCAGCAATCAGACAACAAAAAGAAATAGAGGCACCAATATTGGCAAAGGAGAAGTCAATCTTTCACTCTTTTCAGAGGACATGATACTCTATGTAGAAAACCCAAAGACTCCAAAAAAAATTGCTAGAACTGATACAGGAATTCAGCAAAGTCACAGGATACAAAATCAATGCACAGAGAAGTCCGTTGCATTTCTATACACTAACAATGAGGCAGAAGAAAGAGAAATCAAGGAATCAATCCCACTTACAATTGCACCAAAACCCATAAGATACCTAGGAATAAACCTAACCAAAGAAGTAAAAGATCTGTACTCTGAAAACTAGAGAACACTTATGAATGAAATTCAGGAAGACATACGGAAATGGAAAACATTCCATGCTCATGGACTGGAAGAACAAACACTGTTAAAATGTCCATACGCCCAAGCAGTCCCCAGATTTAATGCAATCCCTAGCAAAATACCAACAGCATTTCTTTTTTCCCAGAGCTAGAACAAACAATCCTAAAATTTGTAAGGAACCATAAAAGACCACAATAGCCTAAGCCATCCTGAAAAAGAAAAAGCAGGACGTATGACAATTACAGTTTTCATGTTATACTACAAAGCTATGGGTATCAAAACAGCAGGGTACTGGCACAAAAATAGACACACAGATCAAAAGAACAGGACAGAAAGCCCAGACACAAATCCACCATTATATCATCAATTAACTTTTGACAAGAAAGGCAAGCTATGCAACGGGAAACACACAATCTCTTCAGAAATGGGTGATGGGAAAACTGGTCAGCTACATGGAAAAGAATGAAACTGAACCACGTTCTTACACCATAGACAACAACGAACTCAACGGATTATAGACCTAAATGAGAGAAATCAATGTCTGTTGTTTAAGCCCCCTGGTCGGTGGTATGTCCTTCTAGCAGCCCGAGCAGTTAATCCAGGCTCCGGCTACACTGAGGTGCACCCCAGCCATTCACAGCTTTTCACCCGTTTCTTCTGGGAGGCCTGTATGTTTATTTTTGTTTTTTTGAGAGAGAGAGAGCAAACCCACACACGGAGAGGGGGGGAGCGGATGAAGGAGAGAGAATCCTAAGCAGGCTCCACACCCAGCATGGAGCCCAAATGGGGCCTGAGCCGCCTTGATCTCACGACTCTGAGATCATGACCTGAGCCAAAACCAAGAGCGGGAGCCTAACCCCCTGGGCCACCACCCAGGCGCCCCTGGAGGCCTGCATTCTTCTTCGCGGTGTGAGGATACACGAGGGGGAGGGGAGACACACCTGTGATGCATAAGAACAGGAACCGTGGGCCTGCCAGGGCCTGGGGCGCCAGCGGCTGGAACTGTGTGGGAGACTCTGGGCCATGAACGTGAGGCCGCCACCAGTGAGGGAATGCACCCCATCCTCCCTGCTCCTCTCCCTTCCAGGAACGATTAGTATCTCTCTCTGCTCTCCACGTCCTTCCCCTGTCTGCTCGCTTTCGCGCCCAGGGCTCCTGCTTCCTCTCCCCTTGGGATTGCCCGGACCCCCAAGTCTCTGATCCCGCACCCCTCCTGTGGCCCGTCTTGTCGGGTCAGCTCAGCTGCACCTCTCCGCGCTGGGGACCACTCTCGGTCCCCCGCGTCCAGGTCCGGAGAGTCTGGTCGGCTCAGCGCGGCACCCGGCTCAGCGCTGCGCCCGGCTCAGCCTTCCGATTGGCTGCCACGGGTCAGGTGCTCTCATTGGGCCAATCGGCTCTGCCCCAGGGGGCGGGGTCACCTGGCTCAAACCCAGCCCCAGAGTTAAGTTTCACCAGGGGGAAATTGCCGGCGAGCGAAGCAGGGTCGGCACCCCCGGTGACCGGGCCGCCCGGGGAGGGGGTGGGTCAGCACGAATCTTGGCCCCTCGAGAGCTGCTGGGAGCCTGGGTCTTGACCCAGGGAACATTCCTTGACAGAATTCCAGGCTGGAGCTCCCATCTCTCGTGAGATCTGATTCCCCAACCTACCGCTGCTATTTGGAAAAGAAAAGATTGGATTCCAACTCTTGTATTTATTTTTTTTTCATGTCTGGAATGTCCATTTCATTCGAAGGCATCAGGAGCAGTGAGGGAGAAGCAAGAGGGCTCTGTCCCTCCACCCCCACCCCTTACCTGGCCAGACCCCCTGTCTGTGCTGAGGGCCCAGCCCGTGGAGAGGAAGGGGGTCGGCACCTGCGAGGGGCCTGCTGTGGCCCCAGAACCATCTCTGTGAGCGGGAGCCTGGCCCCCACTGTGGCAAATCAGCTGGGCTGTCACCTTCCTGCGCACTTCTTGGGTTTCAGTTGCCACCTAATGCTAACCATGGAAATGTCTGCATGTCTTCGTGTGAGCCATTTCCCCAGGCCTCACCCTCAGCTGATAATGAAGCAAACCTCAGACCGAATTCCATCGTACACCAAGGCATTTATGAAACATGTGTTCACCAAGGAGGCACAGAGCCCCTCATCCAGCCTGCTCCGATGCTGGAGGTGCCAGCCCCTGGACGCTCACCTGCGTGGCTCACTCTTACGTGTGTGACTCTTGACCTCAGATCAGGTCTGGATCTCAGGGTTGGAGTTTGAGCCCTGCTTTGGGATCCATGCTGGGTGTGGAGTCTACTTTCAAAAGGAAAGTTTCCTATGTAGTTGTTATTAAAGAGTGTCTAAAGGAAACTGAAAGCAAAACCGTCACCTTTGGTATAAAAGTCCGTCCACACGCAGGAGAACAGCAGACTCCACCATGGCTGAGGTAAGTCCCTTTTTTTATTTTTGCATAACTTTCTATTTGCAGTTCTCCAGCAGTAGGCCACCCCCCTCTCATAAAGGCCTCCGTGTGGGTTCCTGGTGTTGGGCACTCTGAACTCCAGAGTTTGGAAAGGCTTTAGAAGGGTGTTATGGAAAAGTCTTGTTGTTTCAAAGTCCCTTTTCCTGCAGGACAGTGCGGGCTTCAGGCCCACTGAGCCTCCCCTGTCCTCTGGCTCAGCTCCCGGGGAAGGAGCTGGGTTGGGGTGGGAGCTTTGCCTGCCTGAGCTGGGAAGTATCTGTTGTGTGGGCCGAGGGGGGGGTCCCAGGACTTGGGAAGTGAGGGGATCCCCAATGTGCCTGTCTCCCTTGCTGGGGCAGGAGTTCAGTGCCTGCTCAGCTCTCTCCTCCTCTCTCCTCTTCCCTCCTTGGCATCTGTCCTGCCTCGGTAAGTATGCTTCCATTCCAGCCTTCTGACTCTGATCTCCCTTCCTGTCAGCCCTGATGTGCAGATTCACACGGTCCAGGCGGGGGCAGGCCGGCTGCGTGGTTGGGGTGCACTGAAGGGGAATGAGTTGAATCATGCAATTCGAGGAAATGAGGCCATTCTGGGAAAGAGCGGCCCACTCTGCACTCACCTGATCCCCTGGGGTGGGCCGAGGGCCTGATTGCTGAAAAAAAAAAAAAAACAAATACGCCCTTTGTTTCTTGGGCAGCCTCTCCTCCGGGCGGGGACTGGCGTCACATTTTACTGCCACCAGCCACTGTGCAGGGTGTCTGGGCCTGACCTTAGTTAGACATTGAACCCCAGAGTGAAAACTCCCCTTTTGATTTCAACGTGGAGATCATCCCTGGGCTTGCCGTGCCCTGGCTGAGGGAGGGGGGAGTCACTGGGCCCCGGGTCGTGGCCCCACTGACCCTCCAGCCCCTATTCCATGTGGATTTCCTCTGCCCCCATTCCAGGCCAGGCCCTTCACCGGATCCTGGGGAGGAAGGAGCTAGGCAGCACACAGGATCCTGCCCCAGTGGAGCTCAGAGCCCACAGGGAGGTGCAGACAGACACGGGGAATCCCAGCAGGACGTGATCCATGCAGGGGGAGGTGGCAGCTGAGCCAGGCTGGGGCCCTGAGAGCAGCTGCTCAGAGAGGGATGTCTGTGTGGGGGAGAAGAAGAAAGGAGGGGTGGGGAAGGTGACTGTGACCGAGACAGCCAGATGTGCAGAGGATCAGAGGCAGGGGCCAGCTCTGTGGTGAGGAGAAGGGCAAGCCAGTCAGCCTAGGGCCAGAGGGCAGGGAGGGTGAGGAGGGCTGAGGAAGGGCTGGTTGGAGGGCCTGTGAGCTGCCCACAGTGCATGCCCCGTGCCCTGATTCCAGGGGAAGTTCATGGCCAGATGTGCCCTTTCGGAAAGCCACAGTGGGTCTTGGGGAGACTGGGTGTGGGGTAGCATGCACAGATGGCCTGGTAAGAGGGGGGCGAATGTCAAGAAGATGTAGGGTCCCAGCACCTGTCTGGCTAAGTCGGAAGAGCATGCAACTCTTGAACTCAGGGTTGTGAGTCAAGCCCCATGTTGGGTGTGGAGATTATTGTATAAATAAAATTAAAAGAAAAACAAAGGCTGTGAGATCTCAGGGGCAGGCCCGGAGACTTCCCTAATGAATTCAGAGGGTGGGAAATGGACCAGGTGATGAATTCAGGAGAAACTCCCAGGGTCAGCGTTGGTTGTTGGATATTGGCATGACAAAGAGGGCTAAGGAAAGCTGACCCCAAGTCTCTGATTAGGTGGCCTGCAATGAGAGATAGAGGTTTGTGGTTTGCTGAGAGCAGGCACAGAAAGGGAGAGAAACTGAAACATTCTCAAATCAGATGCTGTGGCTCCAGGGGTGGAGTGGGGGGCACTGAGGAGCAGGAAATGGGTGTGGAGGGCGGGGAGGCAGGGCCAAATCAGGGGGAGAAGAGGCAGCTCAGTGCTGCCGAGCTGAGTGTTCTTGGCCAAGCCCCTCTCTCTCTGATCCTCAGTTACCCACCTGAAAATAGGGTGATGCTTCCTTCCCCTGGGGCTTCTGGAAAAGTGCCCACTGAGGCCTGCCATGTGCACGCTGGGAGCAAGCCCCCTCAGGGTCAGAAGCTGCCAGCCCTCCAGAGCCTCAGGTCCCCGGATGATGCCATCAGCCAATGTCTCTCAGGTTGGCATCTCCAAGGGCGGGTGTCCTGGGGCTGGAGGGGACAGTATCTGAGGAGGAGTAGGTACCTGGTGTGGCCATGGACAGTGAGGGTCAAGAGGTGTGAGGAGTACCTGTGAAGGGTAGAGAAGCTGGTGATTCTCCTCCCTGACTGCTGGGGAGGGTCTGGGGCTCCCAGGCTCAGTGAAGAGGTTTCCATGCAGGTGGTCATGTCTGCAGGCTCGGGAGCAGGTCTACAAAGCACCTGCACACGCTTGCTCACAGCCTCGGTGTGCACATGAGTACGCACAACACACACACGCAAACCCAACATATACACATACACAGATGTGTGCATAACAATGCCCAACACACAAGCGAAAACCCCATACACAACACAACAGCTGTGCACATGAGTATACCCGACATGCACATGCAAACCCAACATATACAGCACATGCTGATGTGCATGTTCAGGGAACACAACACACAGACACACATGTACCACATGTACATATACACACATGTGCTCCCTCACACATATCCCATACAACTGGAGCGTGTGCACATACAAACATAATAATATGCACACACCGAACCAATCTCCACTCTCCCATTCCACAAGGACCTTTTCTCTAGGCTTCTAGCCCCTGGTTGTGCAGAATCTCTAAAGTGACAGCAGGATGAGGACCCCACAGGGGCCAGGAGTTCCCTCCCACTGCAGGCTCTCACCAGGTGATGAACATCACCCAGTGGGGTCCCCAGGCCAAGCTGCAGGGCCCCAGCTGGGCACTCTACTGTTGCCTAGAAGCCCGCCTACACCATTTTGGGTTTTTGTGTTGCAGTTTTGTGAAGAACCCAAACCTGGAGACCTGATCCAGATTTTCCGCATTGGCTATGAGCACTGGGCCATCTATGTGGGAGACGGTTATGTGATCCATCTGACTTCTCCAAGTAAGCACTGTTGGAAATATTATTTTCAAAATATTTGTTACCATCATGAGAACAATTAGAAGAAAGTGCCGAGCAAGGGAAAACTGAGTTGGTTACTCCCTGAGCTTGCTTGAGCAGACCATACATCCATATTCCACTGGGTAATCGAGTGGAGTCCCATAGGTCTGGAGGCAGGGAAGTCAAGTAGAATGCACATTCCAAGGGTGGGATGAGATGAGGAGCCTCTGACTGCTGGGGGTGAACTCATGGTTACTGGTGGTCACATTTTCTAGATGACCTCCCCCAACACCAATATTTGGATTATCAAATGGAGATAATATTTACCTCCAAAGTTAAAGACGATGAAGAAATATATGGAAAGTAAACAGTGTGTGATCAAATAAATTTGATCTCTTTCTGAAATGTGTGAGTGTGCAAAATTGAACAAATAGTAAATACTTGACTATCACTGTTGAAAATGGCAAAATCTTTGAACAACCAACATGTTCAATAATAGGGCTTGACCAGATAGATGATCTATATCCATATGATGGAATACAATGACTGCATAAGCAATCATGACATTCACTGACTTAAAAAAAATTCACAGCTTGTTCAGTAAAAAGAGCAAAATCTATGAATGCTCCGATCACATTTGTGAAAAGACAAACAGCAAGACCTCAGTAGTGTACTCCCTCGGTCCTCTTTCTCGTCCTGCCCCTTCTCCCTCCCTCTCTCGCCTTCCCCTGCAGCTCCCGATGACCATGGTCGTGTCTTTGATTCCAGGTGAGATCCCGTGGGTTCGCTCCAGCATCACGTTCTCCGTTCTGAGCAGCAGAGCGGTAGTAAAACGGGAGCTCCTACGGGATGTGGTGGGAGGCTGCTGCTATAAGGTCAACAACCTCTTGGACAACAGGTATAGACCACGACCTGTGAACCAGATCATTTACTCTGCGAAGCAGATGGTTGGTCAGGAGATGGAATATAGTCTTCTGCACAAGAACTGTGAGCACTTTGTCACCAACCTGAGATATGGCGAGCCCAATAGCAGGCAGGTAAGGCCCTCTTTGAGACGATCCTTCTTCCTCCTGGAGGTCCCCTTGGGGTGGTGGTGACCAAGCTGTGCAGCCAGAGGGGAGAATCACCATGACCCACTGGCTGGGAGTCAGGATGTCTAAACTCAAATCTTCAATCAGCTTCTGAACCACTTGGGGTCTGTGGACAGGTCACTCCCTCCCTGGGCCTCAGTTTCCCCATGTGTAGGAGGAGGAGTTGGATGGAGGCCTTCTAGGATCCTTCACCTCTAGGATCCACCCTAAAGGCAGCTCTTGATGCCCCCAAAGATGTCAAGAAGAGTGTGGGCCAAGCCAGCACCAGGACAGGTGTCCTGAGGCCCCAGAGAGCACTTAGGCAAGGGATGCTCAAGGTGCACAGGCTTATGTATGAGCTCAAGGATTCATTTATGGAAGATGTGGGGCACAGCTTCCACGCCCACCCCTTCTGGCTTCCACGTTTGTTGTCCCCAAAACACACAGCTAATAAGTGGCAGAGGCAGGATTCCAACCCCAGCTGTCCTTCTCTAGAGTCTCTGCTCCATACACTGAACTGCAGCACCTGCAGGGCTAATCATTTAAAGTAGAGCATCACTACTACTCCAAGTTGGGTCATTTCTTTAAGGACTCGTAAAGAGCACCCCTGTGCCTGGCAGAACCAGGTGTGGGGGATGCAGCGAGGAACAAGACAAGTGACACACGTGAGGTCCTTGCTCTCCCGGGGGGCACAGGTGTGACATGGTCAGCATTCGAGAGCCGTTCCTGCGCCACCTCACACTGGCTGCAAGGGCTCCCTGATGGCCGCCAGGATCTCAGCCCTCCTGCCTTCATCTTCTTGTCCTTTCCACAATCGCCCTCTGGGGATTTAGGTGCTTTAAATACCTGCAGAGTGGATCGAGTTGCCCTGGGGCCCATGTACAACCCTGGCCTACTGGCTCCATGCAGCGGCTCTTTCCCCATCCAGTCCTCTTCTCCCCATTTCCCGGCCAATATTTGTTGACTCCTGAGTTTGTCAAGTGGGCCAAGGGGCACATGAGTGTCCTTAAGCTGAATGTTCTTGTTGAGTGTACAGCCCGTCCTCGGATTCCCGATTGACTGTGACCTCCCCTGTTCTCCCGCAGGTCCAGGACGCCGTTGTGACGGCTGGCATCGCAGGAGCCGGCTTGGCAGCCATGGGCCTCATTGGAACCATGTTCTTAAGAAACAAGCGGCAGAAGCAATGAGTTGAAGGGCCTGTCCCATCAGCAGTGACTTTATCCATTTAGGGGATCTGGTTGCCCCAGAGGTTTTGAGGTTTGGTCTGTGGATTTCACTCTGTTTTACAATAAGGCTTATTTTTACAGAATAAAATAAAGCTCAACAAGGGAGCACTTTACTGGAGGAGATGAAGCAAGAACTGGCTGGTGTGAAGTGTGTTGGGGTGCAGCTGGGCTCTGGGCCTGGCCACGCACGGTGGCGCCCTGGGCTTCGGCCCTTTTCTCTCCCTTTGTGTCTGTGTCTGTGTTCTTTGTCTTGCAGGAGCCAGTCTGGCTCCAGCTATTTCAAGTCATGGGTCTTTCTGGTTGTGGGGAGACGGGGGGGCAGCAAGGGAGACACACGGGCCTGGCCAATGGGCAAGAGCAGGACCCATCAGACAACTTGGACTGTTGGCCTGGGACTAGAGCCGACACGGCTTCTCGGACTCTGCAGCTGCAGTCTGTGGTTGTTCGGCGGAGTCTACACCAAACCAAAGCAAACGTCTGCCACGAGGAAAGTCAGTATAGGCTCTTGCCCATCTCGTGAAATCCTTTCTTAACTCCCTCTGCTCTCCACACCTTTCCTTGGCCTTGAATCTGGGGTTATATATAGGAGGACAGGGCAAGAGGAGGTAGCCTGCTTAAAGAGGCTACCACAAAGTCTTATAAGTAGTAGAGCACAAAATCAGAACTTTCAGAAGTCTGCTCTGGTAGGGATGTCCCTGGCTGAAAAGCACTCAGGTGGCAAAGCAGGGCAGAATCCCAGGTGGTCTCGGGATCCCCAAGGTCACAGAAAGAACGGGGGCACCTGAGTGCTGCAGAGTTCCCAAACATCGGAGCAGAGAAGCCGGCTGCAAACAGTGATCCTGGTGCCGGCTTTCTCCTCCGGGTTGCCAGAAATCAGGAACAGGGTCAGGAGACTGCTCTCCCAGCAGGGGCCCAGCAGGCTGCAGAAACATGGGGAGACCCCATCCCTCCCCCTGGAGGAGTGGGGGAGGTGCCCACCACAACAGTCCTGAAAGTTTGGAGGATTGGTGGGCCTGAGATAAAAACGCTGAGTCAGATGCCGGGTGAACACAAAGTGAGGAGGGAAACCATGGAGACAAGAGTGGTTGCTTGTCTGTGAGGGTGCACTGAAGAGTGGGGGGTGGAGCTTTCAGCTCTGGGGCTAGAGATCTGGGCTATGCCATTTTCATCCGCCCATTGGTGCTGAGAGCCTAAAAGGAACAAAGGAGAGGCACCCAGTGGAGTCTGGAGTCACGTACACTGAGCCCAGCCCCCTGGCAAAGGAGAGCAAATCCCACTTGGGAAGGACACCTGAGAATCAGCACAACAGGGGCCTCCCCCAGAGACCAGCAGGAACATCACTCAAACACCAAGTTTACACATCATAGAGAACTGCAAAGCTTCAGCTCCTGGGGAAAACAGTATATAGCATTTATGGGGTCTTTTATTATTATTTTTATTCCTTAGTCCTTCAGTGTTATGTTTTCAGCTATTTTCTTATTCTTTCAATACTTTTTTATTCTTCTTAAGTTTTTATTATATATATACAATCTCTATATTTTATTTTTGGTTTCTTTTCATTGTTTTTTATTTTATTTATGGATATCTGTAAGTTTTGCTTTCTTTCCTATTTCAAGATCTAGTTTCCTGTAGCAAGCAGACCAAAACACACCCAATATCTAGTTTTTTGTTTTGTTTCTTGTTTGATTTTTCCTTCTTTTGTTTTGTGTCTGTTTTTCTTTCTGTTGTTTTTATTATTATTGTCTTTTCTCTTTCTTTCTTCTATTCTTTTCTGGACAAAATGATGAGACAGAAAAATTCACCCTAAAAGACAGAACAGGAGGTAGTACTCACTGCTAGGGATTTAATCAATATGGATATAAGATGTCTGAAGTAGAACTTAAAACAAAGATTATAGAGATACTAGCTGGGCTTGAAAAAGCATAGAAGACACTAGAAAATCCCTTCCTGTAGAATTCAAAGAACTAAAATCTAGTCAGGCCCAAATTAAAAATGCTATTGCGGAGATGCAGTCCCAAACAGAGGCTCCAAAATTGAGAATAAGTGAGGCAGAAGAGAGAGTCAGTCAGTGATATAGAGGATAAAACGATGGAAAGCAAGGAAGCTGAAAAGAAGAGAAAAAGACCACTGCTGAATCTCGAAGGGAGATGTCAAGAACTTAGTAATTCCATAAGTGAAATAATATCCGGATAGTAAGGGTCCCAGAAGACGAAGAGAAGGAGAGAGGGGCAGAAGGTTTCTTTGAACAAATTATAGCTGAGAACTTCCCTAATTGAATAGAAACAGACATCAAGTCCAGGAAGCCAGAGAACCCCCCTCAAAATCAGTAAGAATAGGACAACACTTCGACATACACTAGTGAAGCATGCAAATTCAAAGATAAAGAGAAAATCATGAAAGCAGTTTGGGACAAAAGGTCCTTAACCTACCAGTGTAGAAACATAATGCTGGCAGAAACCTATCCACACAGACCTGGCAGGCTAGAAAGGACTGGCAGGATATATTCAGGGTGCTAAATGGGAAAAATATGCAGCCAAGAAGACTCAGTCCAGCAAGGCTGTCATTCAGAATAGAAGGAGAGATAGAGTTTCCAGGAGAAACAAAAACTAAAGGAACTTGTGAACACTAAACTAGCCCTGCAAGGAATATTAAAGGGAATTCCTTGAGCAAAGAGAGAGCCCAAAAGTAACAAAGACCAGAAAGGAGTTGAGACAATCTACATGAACTGCCACTTTACAGTTAATACAATGACACAAAATTCATATCTTTCAATAGTTACTCTGAATGTAAATGGGCTAAATGTCCCAATCAAAAGACAGAACGTAACAGATTGGATAAAAAAGCAAACCCATAGATATGCTGTCTGCAAGAGACTCATTTTAGGCCCAAAGACAACTCTAGATGGAACGTGAAGGGGTGGAAAACCATTTATCATGTTAATGGATCAGAAGAAAGCCGTGATGGCAATCCTTACATCAGATTAATTAGATTTCAAACCAAAGTCTGTAATTAGGAATGAGGAAGGACACTATATCATAATTAAAAGGTCTATCCAACAAGAAGATCTAACAATTGTAAATATCTATGCCTCTTACTTGGCAGCAGCCAATTATATAAGCCAATTAGTAACAAAACCAAAGAACCAGATGGATAATAACACAATAATAGTAGGGAACTCTAACACCCCAGTCACAGCAATGGACAGATCATCTAAGCAGAAGATGAACAAGGAAACTAGGGCTTTCACTGACACACTGGACCAGATGGACTTCACAGTATATTCAACTTCACAGTATATTCAGAACATTCCATCCCAAAGCAGCAGAATACACATTCTTCTCGAGTGCACATAAAACATTCTCCAGAATAGACCAGATACTGGGTCACAAATCAGGTCTCAACCAGTACCAAAAGACTGGGATCATTCCCTGCCTATTTTTGGACTATAGTGCTTTGAAGCTGGAACTCAACCACAAGAGGAAAATTGGAAAGAACTCAAATGCATGAAGGCTAAAGAGCTTCCTACTGAAGAATGAATGGGTCACCCAGGAAATTAAAGAAGAATTTAAAAAATTCATGGAAAGAAATGAAAATGGAAATGAAAACACAGCTGTTCAAAATCTTTGGGATGCAGCAAAGGTGGTCCTAAAAGGGAAGCAATACAAGCCTTTCTCGAGAAAGAAGAAAGCCCTCAAATACACATCCTAAGCTTACAGCTAAAGGAGCTGGAGAAAGAACAGCAAATAAAGCCTAAACCCAGCAAGAGAAGAGAAATAATAAAGATCAGAGCGGAAATCAATGAAATAGAAACCAAAAGAACAGTAGAACAGATCAACAAAACTAGGAGCTGGTTCTTTGAAAGAATTAATAATATTAATAAACCCTAGCCAGACTTCTCAAAAAGAAAAGAGAAAGGACCCAAATAAATAAAATCATGAGTGAAAGAGGAGAGATCACAACCAACACCAAAGAAATACAAACAATTATAAGAGAATATTATGAGCAACTATATACCTACAAATTAGGCAATCTGGAAGAAATGGATGCATTCCTAGAGACTATAAACTACCAAAACTGAACCAGGAAGAAATAGAAAACCTGAACAGACCCATAACCAGCAAGGAAATTGAAGCAGTCATCAAAAATCTCCCAACAAACAAGAGCCCAGGGCAAATGGCTTCCCAAGGGAATTCTACCAAACATTTAAAGAAGAATTAATACCTATTGTTTTGATACTCTTTCAAAAAATGGAAATGGAAGGAAATTTTCCAAACTCTTTCTAGGAGGCCAGCATTACCTTGATCCCCAAACCAGACAAAGACCCCACCAAAAAGGAGAATTACAGACCAATATCCCTGATGAACAAGGATGCAAAAATTCTCACATAAATCCTAGCCAATAGGATCCAACAGTACATTACTGTTAACAGTAATAATAACAAAGGATTATTCACCATGACCAAGTGGGATTTATTCCTGGGCTGCAAGGGTAGTTCAACATCTGCAAATCAATCAGTGTGATACACCACGTTAATAAAAGAAAGGACAAAACCATATGATCCTCTCAATAGATGCAGAAAAAGCATTTGACAAAATACAACATCCTTTATTGACAAAGACTCTCTGCAGTGGTAGGATAGAGGGAGTATACCACAACATAAAAGCTATAGTAAAAAACCCACAGTGAATATCATCCTCAATGGGGAAAAACTTAGAGCTTTCCCCCTAGAGTCAGGAACATGACAGGGATGTCCACTCTCACCACCGCCATTCAACACATTATTGGAAGTCCTAGCCTCAGCAATCAGACAACAAAAAGAAATAGAGGCACCAATATTGGCAAAGGAGAAGTCAATCTTTCACTCTTTTCAGAGGACATGATACTCTATGTAGAAAACCCAAAGACTCCAAAAAAAATTGCTAGAACTGATACAGGAATTCAGCAAAGTCACAGGATACAAAATCAATGCACAGAGAAGTCCGTTGCATTTCTATACACTAACAATGAGGCAGAAGAAAGAGAAATCAAGGAATCAATCCCACTTACAATTGCACCAAAACCCATAAGATACCTAGGAATAAACCTAACCAAAGAAGTAAAAGATCTGTACTCTGAAAACTAGAGAACACTTATGAATGAAATTCAGGAAGACATACGGAAATGGAAAACATTCCATGCTCATGGACTGGAAGAACAAACACTGTTAAAATGTCCATACGCCCAAGCAGTCCCCAGATTTAATGCAATCCCTAGCAAAATACCAACAGCATTTCTTTTTTCCCAGAGCTAGAACAAACAATCCTAAAATTTGTAAGGAACCATAAAAGACCACAATAGCCTAAGCCATCCTGAAAAAGAAAAAGCAGGAGGTATGACAATTACAGTTTTCATGTTATACTACAAAGCTATGGGTATCAAAACAGCAGGGTACTGGCACAAAAAATAGACACACAGATCAAAAGAACAGGACAGAAAGCCCAGAAACAAACCCACCATTATATCATCAATTAACTTTTGACAAGAAAGGCAAGCTATGCAACGGGAAACACACAATCTCTTCAGAAATGGGTGATGGGAAAACTGGTCAGCTACATGGAAAAGAATGAAACTGAACCACGTTCTTACACCATAGACAACAACGAACTCAACGGATTATAGACCTAAATGAGAGAAATCAATGTCTGTTGTTTAAGCCCCCTGGTCGGTGGTATGTCCTTCTAGCAGCCCGAGCAGTTAATCCAGGCTCCGGCTACACTGAGGTGCACCCCAGCCATTCACAGCTTTTCACCCGTTTCTTCTGGGAGGCCTGTATGTTTATTTTTGTTTTTTTGAGAGAGAGAGAGCAAACCCACACACGGAGAGGGGGGGAGTGGATGAAGGAGAGAGAATCCTAAGCAGGCTCCACACCCAGCATGGAGCCCAAATGGGGCCTGAGCCGCCTTGATCTCACGACTCTGAGATCATGACCTGAGCCAAAACCAAGAGCGGGAGCCTAACCCCCTGGGCCACCACCCAGGCGCCCCTGGAGGCCTGCATTCTTCTTCGCGGTGTGAGGATACACGAGGGGGAGGGGAGACACACCTGTGATGCATAAGAACAGGAACCGTGGGCCTGCCAGGGCCTGGGGCGCCAGCGGCTGGAACTGTGTGGGAGACTCTGGGCCATGAACGTGAGGCCGCCACCAGTGAGGGAAGGCACCCCATCCTCCCTGCTCCTCTCCCTTCCAGGAACGATTAGTATCTCTCTCTGCTCTCCACGTCCTTCCCCTGTCTGCTCGCTTTCGCGCCCAGGGCTCCTGCTTCCTCTCTCTCCCCTTGGGATTGCCCGGACCCCCAAGTCTCTGATCCCGCACCCCTCCTGTGGCCCGTTTTGTCGGGTCAGCTCAGCTGCACCTCTCCGCGCTGGGGACCACTCTCGGTCCCCCGCGTCCAGGTCCGGAGAGTCTGGTCGGCTCAGCGCGGCACCCGGCTCAGCGCTGCGCCCGGCTCAGCCTTCCGATTGGCTGCCACGGGTCAGGTGCTCTCATTGGGCCAATCGGCTCTGCCCCAGGGGGCGGGGTCACCTGGCTCAAACCCAGCCCCAGAGTTAAGTTTCACCAGGGGGAAATTGCCGGCGAGCGAAGCAGGGTCGGCACCCCCGGTGACCGGGCCGCCCGGGGAGGGGGTGGGTCAGCACGAATCTTGGCCCCTCGAGAGCTGCTGGGAGCCTGGGTCTTGACCCAGGGAACATTCCTTGACAGAATTCCAGGCTGGAGCTCCCATCTCCCGTGAGATCTGATTCCCCAACCTATCGCTGCTATTTGGAAAAGAAAAGATTGGATTCCAACTCTTGTATTTATTTTTTTTTCATGTCTGGAATGTCCATTTCATTCGAAGGCATCAGGAGCAGTGAGGGAGAAGCAAGAGGGCTCTGTCCCTCCACCCCCACCCCTTACCTGGCCAGTACCCCTGTCTGTGCTGAGGGCCCAGCCCGTGGAGAGGAAGGGGGTCGGCACCTGCGAGGGGCCTGCTGTGGCCCCAGAACCATCTCTGTGAGCGGGAGCCTGGCCCCCACTGTGGCAAATCAGCTGAGCTGTCACCTTCCTGCATACTTCTTGGGTTTCAGTTGGCACCTAATGGTAACCATGGAAATGTCTGCGTGTCTTCGTGTGAGCCACTTCCCCAGGCCTCACCCTCAGCTGATAATGAAGCAAACCTCAGACCGAATTCCATCGTACACCAAGGCATTTATGAAAGATGTGTTCGTCAACGAGGCACAGAGCCCCTCATCCAGCCTGCTCTGAAAGCAGAATGCAGACACCATCCTCGGTCATATTAGGTACTGTGGACCTCAGCTTGTGTGAAAGACTCACCCAGGGCAGGGTCTAGGTGCCCCCATAGTCCGCATCAGGCAACCAGAAATCCCCCCAGAGACTGGGCATGGGCAAGTTGAGGGATCAAGCTTCAGGTGCCATCCCTAAAGAAACAGGCCCCGGGCTTCTCTCTCACACTGTGCTCCTACAACTCTGGGGTGGGTCAAAAGTATTTTAGTCACTTCCCATCTTTTTTTTTTTTAATTTTTTTAAAAAAAGATTTTATTTATTTATTTGAGAGAGAGAGAGAATGAGAGAGAGAACATGAGAGGGGGGAGGGTCAGAGGGAGAAGCAGACTCCCCGCCGAGCAGGGAGCCCGATGCGGGACTCGATCCTGGGACTCCAGGATCGTGACCTGAGCCGAAGGCAGTCGTTTAACCAACTGAGCCACCCAGGTGCCCCTAGCCACTTCCCATCTTATGAATAGCCTCGTTTCACCAATGAGAAATCATTTCTAGCCCCTATTAGGCTGATGATCATGTCCTTAATTTTTCCAAGGAAAAATCATTTTCAATATTCAGTGTGCTAGTTAGAAAACATCTGGTGATCAGAAATGAAGATAGTTTATGTAGCCTCGTCTTTCAGGCAGAATGCCAGCCTACTGCCCCTGGTGTGTGCTTTCCTGATTAGAAAGTCGGCTACTCCTGGGGAGTTCTTGGGAAAAAATTGGCCTCTCTCTCTTTTGTTTTTCAGGCACCAGGAGAGTGTGCATAGGGACTGAGCATGACCCTTTTCTGGAAAAGTCTCAAGGAAGGGGGCCCACTAGAGTAGCCCAGAGAGCAAAGCAAACAGAGAGAGCAGGCTGATGGTGCCAACATTTGCCCTGAGGGTCTGGCCGAGAGGAAGGGCTGAGGGGATCCTCACAACCCAGGCCTCCTGCCTCCTTTCCTGACCAGCATCCCCGAGGGTGGGCAAAGAGCCTTCTAGTCCCTTGCCTTCCTGAAGCCCCCAGGGTAGGACCAACCCTCCTGCCATGTAGGATGGAAGGGGTTCTCAGGGAAACAGGAGAGCTTGTCTTCAAGTTCCCCACCTCCCTCTTTAGCATTCCTCCTTCCTAACTCTCTACTGCCTCCCCATCCTGACCATTTGTTTCAAAGAACACCCTCCCTCCCTCCCAACAACCCTGGTTCCAGGCTACACAACCCTCACACCAAGACTTGGCCCATCCTAAGTCCCATTTCTTCCAGGTCCTACCAGAGAACTGAAAGCCACCATGGACTACTTTTTACTAAGATACCAATGGATTGAAAGGAGATTGAAAGCAAATGTTGTCTGGAAAGGCAAAGGCTAAAAAACTGAATTCACTATGGCAAATTCCAGGTACCAGGACAGGAGGATAGAAACAGATGGGGATTAAGGGGACATCCCACAAAACCTATAGAGAGATGAGGGGACTGTCTGGTGATGTTCTGGGCAGCTCTCTAGGTGACTCACCATAGGGAGGTGGGACAATGGCCCTTTCCCACAGCAGAGGGACTGCTGAGGGCAGCCTGGTTCTCTGAGCACTGGTGTCACCTGGCAAGTGGCTCCTCTGAGCACCTGTCACCTCACCTTGGGCAGCATAGGGTCATTCCCCTGGAGGATGGTTCTGTGGTACATCCAGCCAGCTGGCAGCCCTGAGAGTTCATTTGTCCTCCTATGTCTCAGTCACCCCAGATAGCCCTGAGTTTTCAGGGGAGTCTTGTGATGAGTTGGTTCCAGCCTGGTCTCTCTTGCACTGGGGGATTAAGGGACCCATCAGCTTTCACACGCTTGGGAAGGTACAGCCCAGGGAGGGTGACATCCTTAAGCCTCAAGCCTGACAGGGAGTGGGTGTAGCGGCCACCATGAAGGATGGCCAAATGGAGCAGCCATTCAGTAGGGTCACTGGTGGCAGAGGCTGGCTGAGCAAGCCTGAGATCATGGGGACTTGGCACTTCTGAGACCACATGAAAGGCTTGCCGCGAAAGAACAGAGGGATATTCAGAGGTGGCTAATTTTTTCAAAAGACTTTATCTTTTAGAGCCATTTTAGCTTCCCAGCACAATTGGGAGGAAGGTACAGAGAGTTCCTGGACACCCCTTGCTCGCCTCATGCACAGCCTCCCCCACTATCAACATCCCTCAGCAGAGGATCCATTGTTGTTACAATTGATGACCCCACACGGACACATCATAATGCCCCAAAGTCCACAGTTCACCTTTGGGTCCACTTTCAGTGTTTCTGTGGGTCTGGACAAATGTGTAATGACACGTACCCATCATTAGAGCCTCATGCACAGTATTTCACTGCCCTAAAAGTCAAGGTGGCTAATGTTCAGCATTCAACCTAGGGGCAGCTTGAACCCTGGCAATTTAGGCAGGGAAAGTGCATATACTTCCATCTGGTAGTCACAGACGATGAGCACCAGACTTGGAGTTGACAAAGAAAGCTAAAAGAGGGCTGAGCGAAGGAGGTGCTTGGGAAGACGTTGGGAACTGCGTACGCAGAGTCACGGGGTTCAAGCACCAGGTGGTGTGGCTACAGTGGGACAGAATTCAGTGGTTGGGTCTGGATTTTTTTTGGCACCCCAACAGTAAAATGAATGATGTGTCATGACAACAATGGTGAGTCTTGGTGGAAGGATGTAGACAATCCACGGAATACTAGCTAGGCACCAGACATCATGGGGGGTGACTTCTCCACATGACCTTACTTAATCCTGACAACATCAGTGGGAAGTGGATCATTACCCCCATCCCAGAGAAGGTGGGACCCAAGCTCTGAGAGTCAAGAGCTTTTCCCAAGGTCACTCAGCTAGAAATTGCTGGGAGAACCCAACAGGTGCCAAATTAATGTTCCTTTCTTCCTTTCTGGTTCAGAAGTCTAGAAAACTACGGTGGAAGTCCTTCCTGAAGATACACTTACTGATTCTTTGGTCTTGGTACAATTAGCCCATCCTTCAGCCAGTGAGAAAGGGAAAGGGAGAGACAGAACCTAGGTGGCCCGAGGGTGAGGGTCTCGCAGACAGCGGAGCCCAGGGGTGTCTGCACTGGTCTCTGCAGCTGCAGGATTTGGGGTTCCTTCAGGCTGTCACTGGTTTGGGGATTAGCTCTTCAAAAGAAAGTATCCAACAATGCCTAGAAGGCTCATTGCCAGGGTCGCCCCTCCTCCAGTCAGGGCATATGCCACCTGAAAGTGAATAGCCCATGGTCAGCATCCACAGCAAGTGCAGACAGGTTCTCCCTCCCTCCCAAGGGCCTGGGGGCTACACTCATTCTCCCTCCAAGCTGCCAGCCCAGAGTCCTCTCCTAGGAAGATGCTGGCTGGGTTACAGGGGACCTACTTCCTAGGAGACCTGTAAGTTGAGGAGGCCTCTTAGTGGTGGTCTTGTCTGGGCTTCTCCTGACAACTAGTGGGATGGGCGGATGGGATCCTTTTTTGTGAGCTGATGGGGTGATTGCATTTGTTCCTGACTCAGGGTGGGAAGGGAGGAGGGGTTGTGCTTTGTTTCTGGGTGGGGCAGAGCTCTGGGGCTGAGCCTGGGAACTGCTCTGCAGGGTGGGCTACACTACAGACCTGTGGAGGGAGGGGCTGTGGCAGAAGCTGAGGAGAAACTTCAGGAAACCATGGCCACAGGAAGCATATTGGGTTCACTATGCACTGTGCACTGCAGCCTGGAAATTTCTATCTCCAGCCCCACCTCAACCCTGAACTCCAGACTCCTAGGTCCAACTGCTACTCAATATCGCCACCAGGAGCTCTAATGGTCACCCATCGCCAACCACATCCAAAATCTTCATTTCCCTCCTCAAACCTGCTGCTCCCATCCTCATCCTCATCCTCATCTCATCCAGGGGCCTCCATCCACCCAATCTCCTGGGCCTGGAGCCCTGCAGGTGCTTTAGTACGGCGGTAGGGAGCAGAGACTCTAGAGAAGGACAGCTGGGGTTGGAATCTTGCCTCTGCCACTTATTAGCTGTGTGTTTGGGGGACAACAAATGTGGGAGCCAGAAGGGGTGGGTGGGGAAGCTGTGCCCCAGATCTTCCATAAATGAATCCTTGAGCTCATACATAGGCCCATGGACCTTGAGCATCCCTTACCTGAGTGCTCTCTGGGACCTTAGATCTGTCCTGGTGCTGGCTTGGCCCACACTCTTTCTGACATCCTTTGGGGGCATCAAGAGCTGCCTTTATGGTGGATCCTACAGGTGATGGATCCTAGAAGGTCAGACCGGCAGGCCTCCAGGGGTCCTCCATCCAACTCCTCCTCCTGCACATGGGGAAACTGAGGCCCAGGGAGGGAGTGACTTGTCCACAGACCCCCAGTGGATCAGAAGCTGATTGAAGATTTGAGCTCAGACATCCTGACTCCCAGCCAGTGGGTCATGGTGATTCTCCCCTCTGGCTGCACAGCTTGGTCACTGCCACCCCAAGGGGACCTCCAGGAGAAAGGATTGTCTCAAAGAGGGCCTTACCTGCCTGCTGTTGGGCTCGCCATATCTCAGGTTGGTGACAAAGTCCTCAGAGCTCCTGCCCAGAACACTGTACTTCATCTCCTGACCAATCTTCTCCTTCGCAGAGTAGGTGATCAGCTTCAAAGGCCGTGGTCTGCACTTGTAGTCCAAGAGGTTGTTGACCCTATGGTGGCAGCTCCCCATCACTTCCTGAAGGAGCTCCTGTCTCACCACCACTCTGTTGCTCAGAATGGAAAAGATGATGCCAGAGCCAGCCCCCAGGTACTCACCTAGAATCAGAGACACCACCACGGTCATCGGGAGCTGCAGGGGAAGGCGAGACAGGGAGGGAGAAGGGGAAGAACATAAGGAGAACCAAGGGAGTACACTACTGAGGTCTTGCTGTTTGTCTTTTCACAAATGTGATTGGAGGAGTCACAGATTTTGTTCTTTTTACTGAACGAGCTGTGAATATTTTTTTAAGTCAGTTAATGTCATGATTGCTTATGCCAATGTCATTGTATTCCATCCCATGAATGTAGATCATCTATTTGATCAAGCCCTATCATTGAACACTTAGGTTGTTCAAAACTTTTGCTATCATAAACAATGATAGTCGTTTACTATTTGTGCAATTTTTGTGCACTCGTACATTTCAGAAAGAGATCAAATTTATTTTGGTATCCACTGCGTTTCACAAACTGTCTACTTTCCATATATTACTTCATCACCTTTTAACTTTTGAGGTAAATATTATCTCTATTTTATAATCAAAATATTGCTGTTGGGGGAGGTCATCCAGAGGATGTGACTGCTGGTGATCCGTGAGCTGGACCCCAGAAATCAGAGGCTCCTCATCCCCTCCTTGTCCTTGGAATGTGCATTCTACTTGCCTTCCCTGCCTCCAGACCTATGGGACTCCACTCGATTACCCAGTGGGATATGGATGTATGGTCTGCTCAAGCAAGCTCAGGGAGTAACCAACTCAGTTTTCCCTTGCTCAGCATTTTCTTCTAATTGTTCTCATGATGGTAACAAATATTTTGAAAATAATATTTCCAACAGTGCTTACTTGGAGAAGTCAGATGGATCACATAACCGTCTCCCACATAGATGGCCCAGTGCTCATAGCCAATGCGGAAAATCTGGATCAGGTCTCCAGGTTTGGGTTCTTCACAAAACTGCAACACAAAAACCCAAAATGGTGTAGGCGGGCTTCTAGGCAACAGTAGAGTGCCCAGCTGGGGCCCTGCAGCTTGGCCTGGGGACCCCACTGGGTGATGTTCATCACCTGGTGAGAGCCTGCAGTGGGAGGGAACTCCTGGCCCCTGTGGGGTCCTCATCCTGCTGTCACTTTAGAGATTCTGCATAACCAGGGGCTAGAAGCCTAGAGAAAAGGTCCTTGTGGAATGGGAGAGTGGAGATTGGTTCAGTGTGTGCATATTATTATGTATGTATGTGCACACGCTCCAGTTGTATGGGATATGTGTGAGGGAGCACATGTGTGTATATGTACATGTGGTACATGTGTGTCTGTGTGTTGTGTTCCCTGAACATGCACATCAGCATGTGCTGTATATGTTGGGTTTGCATGTGCATGTCGGGTATACTCATGTGCACAGCTGTTGTGTTGTGTATGGGGTTTTCGCTTGTGTGTTGGGCATTGTTATGCACACATCTGTGTATGTGTATATGTTGGGTTTGTGTGTATGTGTTGTGCGTACTCATGTGCACACTGAGGCTGTGAGCAAGCATGTGCAGGTGCATTGTACACCTGCTCCCGAGCCTGCAGACATGACCACCTGCATGGAAACCCCTTCGCTGAGCCTGGGAGCCTCAGACCCTCCCCAGCAGTCAGGGAGGAGAGTCACCAGCTTCTCTACCCTTCGCCAGTCCTTATCACACCTCTTGGCCCTCATTGTCCATGGCTGCACCAGGTACCTGATCCTCCTCAGATGCTGGCCCTTCCAGCCCCAGGACACCCACCCTTGGAGATGCCAACCTGAGAGACATTGGCTGACGGCATCACCCGGGGACCTGAAGCTCTGGAGAGCGGGGCAGCTTCTGCCCTGAGGGGGCTTGCTCCCAGCATGCACATGGCAGGCCTCAGTGGGCACTTTTCCAGAAGCCCCAGGGGAAGGAAGCATCACCCTATTATTCAGGTGGGCAACCGAAGATCAGAGAGAGAGGGGCTTGGCCAAGAACACTCAGCTGGGCAGCGCTGAGCTGCCTCTTCTCCCCCTGATTTGGTCCTGCCTCTCTCCCCCTCCACACCTCTTTCCTGCTCCTCAGTGCCCCCCACCCCCACACCAGGGGGCCACAACCTCTGATTTGAGACTGTTTCAGTTTCTCTCCCTTTCTGTGCCTGCTCTCAGCAAACCACAAACCTCTATAACTCATTGCAGGCCACCTAATCAAAGACCAGGGGTCAGCTTTCCTTAGCTCTCTTTGTCATGCCAATATCCAAAAACCAACACTGATCCTGGGAGTTTCTCCTGAATTCATCACCTTCTCATTCTCTGAATTCATCAGGCAGTCTTCGGGGCTGACTCTGAGACTTCACAGCTTTTTTTTTTTTTTTTAATTTTATTTATTCTAGTAATCTCCAACCCAACATGGGGCTTGACTCACCACCCTGAGATCAAGAGTTGCATGCTCTTCCAAGTTAGCCAGCCAGGTCCCCAGCCCTCTTGACTGCACCCCCCCCACACTCCCACCAGGCCATCTGTGCATGCTACCCCACACCCAGTCTCCCCAAGACCCACTGTGGCCTTCCCAAAGGGCACATCTGGCCATGAACTTCCCCTGGCCTCAGGGCATAGGGCATGCACCTTGGGCAGCTCAAAGGCTCTCCAACCAGCCCTTCCTCAGCCCACCTCACCCTCCCTGCCCTCTGGCTCCAGGCTGACTGGCTTGCCCTTCTCCTCACCATAGAGCTGGCCCCTGCTTCTGATCCTCTGCACATCTGGCTGTCTCAGTCACAGTCACCTTCCCCACCTCTCCTTTCTTCTTCTCCCCCACACAGACATCCCTCTCTGAGCAGCTGCTCTCAGGGCCCCAGCCTGGCTCAGCTGCCACCTCCCCCTGCATGGATCACGTCCTGCTGGGATTCCCTGTGTCTGTCTGCACCTCCCTGTGGGCTCTGAGCTCCACTGGGGCAGGATCCTGTGTGCTGCCTAGCTCCTTCCTTCCCAGGATCCGGTGAAGGGCCTGGCCTGGAATGGGGGCAGAGGACATCCACATGGAAGAGGGGCTGGAGGGTAAGCGGTGCCATGACTCAGCCAGCCAGGGCACGGCAGGCTCAGGGATGATCTCCACGTTGGAATCAAGGGGATTTTTCACTCTGGAAAACAGTATGGAGGTTCCTCAAAATGTTGAAAATAGAGCTACCCTATGACCCAGCAATTACACTACTGGGTATTTACCCCATAGATAAATGTAGTGATCTGAAGGGGCACATGCACCCTAATATTTATAGCAGCAATGTCCACAATAGCCAAACTATGGAAAGAGCCTAGATGTCCATCCAACAGATGAATGGATAAAGAAGAGGTGGTATATATATACAATGGAATATTATGCAGCCATCAAAAAAATGAAATCTTGCCATTTGCAACAACGTGGATGGAACTAGAGGGTATTGTGCTAAGCAAAATAAGTCAATCAGAGAAGATAATTATCATAGGATCTCACTGATATGAGGAATTTGAGAAACAAGACAGAGGATCATAGGGGAAGAGAGGAGAAAATGAAACAAGATGAAACCAGAGAGGGAGACAAACCATAAGAGACTCTTAATCTCAGGAAACAAACTGCTGGTTGCTGGAGTGGAGGGGAGTGGCAGGGATGGGGTGGCTGGGTGATGGACATTGGGGGAGTATGTGCTATGGTGAGTGCGGTGAGTTGTGTAAGATTGATGAATCACAGACTTGTACCCCTGAAAAAAAGAATACATTTTATTTTTTTATTTTTTTTAAAGATTTTATTTATTTATTTGACAGAGAGAGAGATAGCGAGAGCAGGAACACAAGCAGGGGGAGTGGCAGTGGGAGAAGCAGGCTTCCTGCTGAGCAGGGAGCCTGATATGGGGCTTGATCCCAGGACCCTGGGACCATGAACTGAGCCGAAGGCAGAGGCTTAACCGACTGAGCCACCCAGGCGCCCCCAAAATAATACATTTTAGTTAATAAAAAACTATATATAAACAAACAAAAAAACCCGAAATGGTATTTGTCACTCTGAGGTTCAATGTCTAACTAAGGTCAGGCCCAGACACCCTGCACAGTGGCTGGTGGCAGTAAAATGTGACCCCGGGCCCCGCCCGGAGAAGGAGAGGCTGCCCAGGCAACAACAGGCAGATTTGTTTTGGCAGCAAGCAGGCCATCGGTCCACCCCAGTGGATCAGGTGAGTGCAGAGTGCGCCGCTCTTTCCCAGAATGGCCTCATTTCCTCGAATTGCATGATTCAACTCATTCCCCTTCAGTGCACCCCAACCACGCAGCCGGCCTGCCCCCGCCTGGACCGTGTGAATCTGCACATCAGGGCTGACAGGAAGGGAGATCAGAGTCAGAAGGCTGGAATGGAAGCATACTTACCGAGGCAGGACAGATGCCAAGGAGGGAAGAGGAGAGAGGAGGAGAGAGCTGAGCAGGCACTGAACTCCTGCCCAGCAAGGGAGACAGGCACATTGGGGATCCCCTCACTTCCCAAGTCCTGGGACCCCCCCCTCGGCCCACACACCAGATGCTTCCCAGCTCAGGCAGGCAAAGCTCCCACCCCACCCCAGCTCCTTCCCCGGGAGCTGAGCCAGAGGACAGGGGAGGCTCAGTGGGCCCGAAGCCCGCACTGTCCTGCAGGAAAAGGGACTTTGAAACAACAAGACTTTTCCATAACACCCTTCTAAAGCCTTTCCAAACTCTGGAGTTCAGAGTGCCCAACACCAGGAACCCACACGGAGGCCTTTATGAGAGGGGGGTGGCCTACTGCTGGAGAACTGCAAATAGAAAGTTATGCAAAAATAAAAAAAGGGACTTATCTCAGTCATGGTGGAATCTGCTGTTCTCCTGCGTGTGGACGGACTTTTATACCAAAGGTCACAGTTTTGTTTTCAGTTTCCTTTAGACACTCTTTAATCACTACTACATAGGAAACTTTCCTTTTGAAAGTAGACTCCACACCCAGCATGGATCCCAAAGCAGGGCTCAAACTCCAACCCTGAGATCCAGACCTGATCTGAGGTCAAGAGTCACACACGTAAGCGTGAGCCACGCAGGTGAGCGTCCAGGGGCTGGCACCTCCAGCATCGGAGCAGGCTGGATGAGGGGCTCTGTGCCTCCTTGGTGAACACATGTTTCATAAATGCCTTGGTGTACGATGGAATTCGGTCTGAGGTTTGCTTCATTATCAGCTGAGGGTGAGGCCTGGGGAAGTGGCTCACACGAAGACATGCAGACATTTCCATGGTTAGCATTAGGTGGCAACTGAAACCCAAGAAGTGCGCAGGAAGGTGACAGCCCAGCTGATTTGCCACAGTGGGGGCCAGGCTCCCGCTCACAGAGATGGTTCTGGGGCCACAGCAGGCCCCTCGCAGGTGCCGACCCCCTTCCTCTCCACGGGGTGGGCCCTCAGCACAGACAGGGGATCTGGCCAGGTAAGGGGTGGGGGTGGAGGGACAGAGCCCTCTTGCTTCTCCCTCACTGCTCCTGATGCCTTCGAATGAAATGGACATTCCAGACATGAAAAAAAAATAAATACAAGAGTTGGAATCCAATCTTTTCTTTTCCAAATAGCAGCGGTAGGTTGGGGAATCAGATCTCACGGGAGATGGGAGCTCCAGCCTGGAATTCTGTCAAGGAATGTTCCCTGGGTCAAGACCCAGGCTCCCAGCAGCTCTCGAGGGGCCAAGTAGTAATATTTCCTCCCTGCTGAATCCATTGTAGTTTAACTTTGTTACTTTTAGCTAAAGATGTTCCAGTGAATGCAGTGTATACTTTGTGCCCCAAGGAACCTAACCTAGATGCATCTGTGTTTTTGCTGTGGATGTGGTGCTTCCACCAGTCACTCTCCAGTCCCTTCTAGCCAAATACCTCCTGAGAGTTCAGTTCCTGAAGGGCCGTGGAAAGAATGTCCTTGCGGTAGATGGGATTATTTTTTCTCCCATTATGCTCCCTCACAGTAATAGATTATACCTCCCTGCCATTATCATGTGACTTGTCCATGTTCCTCACTGACTTCTGGCTTGGTCATGGGATCTGCTGTGGCCAAGGGGAGCAAAGGAGCACACAGGTCAGTTCCCACATCTGAGCAAAAGTTTTATTATTTTTTTTTTCTTTTAGAGTTTGAAACGCACATTTATTTTTTTTATTATGTTATGTTAGTCACCACACAATACATCATTAGTTTTTGATGTAGTGTTCCATGATTCATTGTTTGCATATAACACCCAGTGCTCCATGCATTATGTGCCCTCCTTAATACCCATCGCCAGGCTAACCCTTCCCCTCTCCCCCCTCCCCTCTAAAACCCTCAGTTTGTTTCTCAGAGTCCATAGTCTCTCATAGTTCATCTCTCCCTCTGATTTCCCCCCCTTCATTTTTCCCTTCCTTCTCCTAATGTCCTCCATGCTATTCCTTATGTTCCACAAATAAGTGAAACCATATGATAATTGACTTTCTCTGCTTGACTTATTTCGCTTAGCATAATCTCCTCCAGTCCCATCCATGTTGATGTAAAAGTTGGGTATTCATCTTTTCTGATGGCTGGTATTCCATTGTATATATGGACCACATCTTCTTTATCCATTCATCTGTTGAAGGACATCTCGGCTATTTCCACAGTTTGGCTATTGCGGACATTGCTGCTATGAACATTGGGGTGCATATGGCCCTTCTTTTCACTACATCTGTGTCTTTGGGGTAAATGCCCAGTAGTGCAATTGCTGGGTCATAGGGTAGCTCTATTTTTACTTTTGTGAGGCACCTCCACACTGTTTTCCAAAGTGGCTGTACCAAATTGAGCAGAAGTTTTGAACGAGAGTGTGTGGCTACGCTCAGCTTCTTCAGCTCTTGTGCCCTTTGTCGCAAGGAAGACATGTCCCAGCTAGAGGCTGCTCCTTCAGCCGGGATACCGGCATGAAACCCAGATGGTAGAGGCCTGAAGTCGACAAGGCAAACTCAGCTGAGCCCAGAAGAATCTCAGCTGACTCCCAGTCCCCAGGTTATGGGAAGAACTAAGTGTTTGTTGTGCTAAGCCCCTGGGCTCCCCCAGTTTTTTTGTTAGCACTGCAAAGCTGATGAAACCCTCAGGTGGGAGTCAGGGATGCTGTGCTGGTTTCAACAGTAGCCCTCCCTGGGGCCAGGGATGGCAGCCCAGGGGCACCATTTCTCTTCTGCTTCTCTGTGCCAGGGGGTCCCTGTGTGATTGTCCATCATGGTCATTTCTTAGGCTTCAGAGTTTTGTTCACTGCTTGGTTAGTGCACGATCGACTCTGAGCTGGGCAGAATGAATCTCAAAAGCGAGATTCTTGGAGTTTATCTAGAAGGTGGGGCAGGAGACCAGCAGGTACCAGACTCGCTCAGTCTCTGCTTCATGATGTCTATGCCGAGTCCTCCTGCTTATAAGGGAAAAATCTATGGTGGGTTGCCTCCCTCAGTCTGCTTTGCTGGTCTTGGGGAGAGTGGGCACCAGCTGCTGTTTTGAAAACTCGTGTGAAAATTCCATTATTATATGAAAGCCTGCTTTCGCTGGGGGGCTTTGAGGTCTTTGCCGAAGGGCTCTGTCTTGTCTGTGTCCACAGGGCTCGGTTGCATGCCTGGTGTGTAGGGAGGGGGAGGCACGGTGAGTGATACGTGAAGGGAGCTGGGTCCTTGTTCTAGAAGCTGTGTCTGTCTGGGCCGTGGGGGCCCAGCTTGCTCACACTCAGCTCGCAGAGGAGCCTCTGTGGGGGGAAGCCTTAGGGCTAAGGAAGGTGAACTAATCCCCACCCTGCCTTCCTCTGCTCCTGGCCAGGGTTTGGAGCTTCTCACTCCCACAGCAGCACTTCTGTCCCTCTCCTTCCTTTCACCGTCTTTGCTCTCAGTTGCAGACCAGTCTTGCCCAGGCTGTGAAGAACCCAGTCCCAGCAGCCACCCCCCCCACCCATTGTGTCATCGAAGTTGCAGGCAGGCTTGGTTTCAGTTCAGTGGTGTACCGCTGAAGACCATCCCTACGCTTGCCATACCCTGGCAGAGAGAAGGGAGTCGCTGGGCCCCGGGTCCTGGCCCCGCTGACCCTCCAGCCCCTCTTCCATGTGGATGTCCTCTGCCCCCATTCCAGGCCAGGCCCTTCACCGGATCCCGAGGAGGAAGGAGCTGGGCAGCACACAGGATCCTGCCCCAGTGGAGCTCAGAGCCCACAGGGAGGTGCAGACAGACACGGGGAATCCCAGCAGGACAGGATCCATGCAGAGGGAGGTGGCAGCTGAGCCAGGCTGGGGCCCTGAGAGCAGCTGCTCAGAGAGGGATGTCTGTGTGGGGGAGAAGAAGAAAGGAGAGGTGGGGAAGGTGATTGTGACCGAGACAGCCAGATGTGCAGAGGATCAGAGGCAGGGGCCAGCTCTGTGGTGAGGAGAAGGGCAAGCCAGTCAGCCTGGGGCCAGAAGGCAGGGAGGGTGAGGAGGGCTGAGGAAGGGCTGGTTGGAGGGCCTGTGAGCTGCCCAATGTGCATGCCCTATGCCCTGAGGCCAGGGGAAGTTCATGGCCAGATGTGCCCTTTGGGAAGGCCACAGTGGGTCTCGGGGAGACTGGATGTGGGGTAGCAAGGACAGGAGGCCAGGGAGGCTGGTCAAGAGGCTGTGGGGGTCACGGAGGCAGGGACGGGGGCTGCCCTGAACCAAGTTGAAGGGTAGGAAATGGATGAGGAGGAAAATTCAGGGGAAACTTCTAGAGTTAGCATTGACTGGACTTTGTGGCTGAACACAGATGCCGGGGGTGGAGGTGGAGGTGGGTTCGAGGGAAGGGGCGTGTGAGGGAAATGGTGGATTTAGGATGGCCCTCTTTTGGGATTGCGTAGCCTGGAATGAGGGGTTGGGGTGCTGGATGTCATTCTCCAGATCAGGAACACAGAAGAAGAGGAACAGAAAAGGCATTGATCCTTGCAGCTGGGGTGTTCTGGGTCGGACACTGACAATAAGGAAAGGGGTATGGAAGGCAGGGCCATGGGGCCACTAGTGGGAGATGTGGGCAGAGGGGAGACCCAGCTCAGCTTTTTCACACAAGTGACCTTGAGCAAATCACCATCTTCCGGGAGCCCAGATTCCTGCCTCTGAACAAGGCGGGATAATGCTTCTTCCTAGAGATCTTGCTCCCTGGCCAAGCTGGCTGTCAGGACATCAGCCAAGACAGAAAGGCATCCCGAGGCCAGGAGAGGATCTAAGGAGGGGCCTCGACATGGTCATGGACATCATGAGCAGGGGGTGCTGGCTTGTGGTCAGTCTGCAAGGAGGGAAGGGGCTCAGCATGGACTTCCCAATGTTGTCTTGGCTGGCTGTGGTGCTGGGACGTGTTGGGAAGATGCTGGGACATATGGTGTCGTGACAACATGCGTGCAGAAACACGGCCACACACAGGAACATGTGTGTGAACACACATCTGAATGAACGTGTACTCCCGGGACACCCCCTCCTTTTCCATGACTCAGGGGTGGGAGAGCGGGTCATTTTTCCCAGACTCCAGTGTCTGGCATCTGCACAAAGGGAGCCGTCTGAGAGGGACAGTGGGGCCGGGCATACCTCATGTGACAAGTGCTCGCACCTCGCTGCTCTCCCCGTGCACGGATGGAGCAGGCCAAACGCCAGACCCGGCGACCTGCTTGAGATTTTTCGGAGTGACTATGAGCACCGGGCTATCCACATGGGAGACGGGAATGTGGCCCCTGCAAGCGGGGAAAGATCTTCTGCTTAAACATCAGCCCTTGGGTTTAGACACATGAGTGTGTGCCTACTGACTCGTAATACAGTGTTCTTGCCTATTGAGCACCTTGGATTTTTTGGAAATAAAAGACTCTGGAACCTTATTCTTTATAGGATGGCAGGCATTTGTTGTACATCAATTGAAGTGCATTTTTTTTTGGCAAGCCCTCGCATGGGTCCCAAACAGAACTTCTTTGCAAAACAGTCCGCACAGTGTCAGCCTGGCTCCACGGAGAGAGCGGGCCCTTCAGAATTTGTGAGTCCTGCTTCCGACTCCTGGCACCACAGCGATTCCCCCCGGAGTCGAGAGTGTGTCTGTCTGTGATTCCCAGTAAGTTCTTCACATCCTAAAGCAACCGGGTCAACAAACCCCCCGACTACCACACAGGCCCGGCGTGTGGATGAGGTCATCAGTTCTGTGAAGAAGATCGTTGAATGGAGGGCATCCACCCATCTGGAAAGCGATGGTGAGCACTTCATCACCCATCTGAGATACGGTCCCCACAGGTGAGACGCTTTGGGTGTGAGGCCCCATCTCCTAGGGTTCTGCTCGTGCTGGGGGAGGGGGCGCTGGCAACATGGGGGGCAGCATAGTATCTCTCACATTTCCAGCAAGAGCCACCATTCATTGAGTTCCAACTCAGTACGAGGCATTTTAAGTAATTTTGACTCATAAACTCACCACCATCCCGCTGGGTTGATGTAACTGCCCATAACTTTCCATGCGAACATGCATGCTGAATTGGCCCAAAGCCGTGACGTCTAAGCTCGTGGAGCAGTGGGATTTGACCTCTGTATGCTTCAGGGGCATGTTCAGGGGGATAGTCAGCAGAGAGCCCCGAAAGCCTGCACTGACCAGGAGACAGGGAGAGCTCATTCTGACTTTGGCACCCCCAGCTCAGCTCTGCGACCTCTGATAAGTTCCTGGGCCAGTCTGCCTGGCTTTCTCCTTATCCTGTCTGCATCACAGGGGTTTTTACACGAATGAAGTGTGTGGGAGAGTGATGGAAAATGGACAGGGCTGCTTACATATGAGCCTCACAGTCCTTTGGGGTGATCAGAGCAATGACTTACCATCCCTCTTCTACACTGGAGAGAGCTGAAGCTCAGAGAGGTCCCGGGGTCTACCTGAGCCTCATGAGCATAGGTCCTATCACCTTGAGTCTGGCACTTTCTCCACTCTTCCTCCTGCTCTTGGTTTGTACTAGGGTCTTGCCTCCCTAATTTGGGGTGTCCCCACCTTCTCTGGCATTGCTACTTTATCCTCCCCTCTACCCCGCCCTCCCATAGCCTGGGTCCCATCCCTCAAGCCTAGCTCTCAGCGGTCTGGTCACTAGTCCCTATCAAGGGCTGTGCTGGCCCTGCCTGAGGCGTCTTCTTTCCTGGAGCAATTTCATATGTCAAAGGGTATGGAAATTTCCAGAGTCTTCAAGGCCTGAAATAGTCATTCTCAATCCTGGCTGCATGTCAGAATCTCCTGGGAGCTCTTAAAATATTCTGATGCACAGACCCCACACCCAGACATTCTGATTTCATGGCTCTGGGATGGGGACCAGGAACGAGCATGTTTTAAGAATTCCCCAGAAGTCTGGAATGTGCAGTCAGAGAGTAGTTGCAGGTGGAAGTAGGTGATCTTACTTTGAAAGTGTTTGTGTCTTGGTCCAGGAGATTGCTTTCGAATGTATTTCAGCTTCACCGTCCCTTTTAATAGAGTGTCTTTAATATCTAAGTAATGAAAGCAAGGTTCTTTCTCTAATCATTTCATACACTAATTAATTGAACTAGTTCTGAATGGCTATCATGTTCTTACTTTCCACGGACTAATCTTTTTTTTTTAAGTGTTTATTTATTTAAGTAATCTCTACACCCAATGTGGGGTTCGAACTCATGATCCCAAGATCAAGAGTTGTATGCTCTTCTGACTGAGCCAGCTAGGCGCCCCTCCGGACTAGTCTATTTTTTTTAAGTTGGGTTTATTGAGGTTGTTAAAAAAGGACCACAGTGGTGTCACTTAGACAGAGTTCCCAAACCGGGGCTTAATACCCAATTTAATCACAGTTTCTTTTTTCTTTCTTTCTTTCTTTCTTTTTTTTTTTTTTTTTAAGATTTTACTTATTTATTTGAGAGACAGAGAGAGCATGAGTGGGGGGAGGGGCAGAGGGAGAAACGGACTCCCTGCCGAGCAGGGAGCCCAAAGCGGGACTCGATCTCAGGACCCCGGGATCATGACCTGAGCCGAAGGCAGATGCTTAACAAACTGAGTCCCCCAGGCGCCCCTAATTTTTTTTTAAAGGATAATGAAGAATGAAAGAATCCAGATTAAATAGGTCAGATACTATATGTTCCATTTATATGACATTTTCTAAAAGACAAAATGTAGAAATGGGAAACAGATCCTCTGGTTGCTGGGGTTAGGGACGGGGTGGAAGAGGTATATTACAGAGCAGTGACACAAGAGTTTTTTGGAGTGATGGGGCTGTTATATGTCCTGATGGTGATGGTGGTGGTTACACAAATCCACATATATATTAAAACTCAGAATTTTACCCATTCCTAAAAGTCAATTTTATTAATATTATTATTATTAATATTATTATTAATAATAAACTCACTAGAAGTATAAAATGCAGTTTAAAACTTCCAAACCACTATAACAGAAAAAAAAGGCGGGGAGGGTGATAAAGATTTCATCAATCCAGTAGCAAGCAAGAAAGCTGAAAATACAGGGGAAAAACTAGCCCCGGAAGTGGAAAACACAAAATAAGATGGTATAAATAGATCCACACATACTAGGAATCACAGCGGATGAACCATGGCCAGGCACGTGGCCATCCTGCTGGAGCACATTTCCAGCCTTCCCTGCACCCAGCATGGCCCCGTGACCTGCTGCTTGTGGAGGAGATGGGAGTGTGCACAGGGTGTGCCAAGCCCAGGCCGGGGGTTCTGAAAGCAAGTGGGCCTTAACCACATTCTCTAGTTACTTCCTCAGTGACCGAAACCTAGGGATGGTAGCTGCTGAGACTCAGCCACCCAGATGATGCCGATGCCCTGGGAATGTGGGCGCTGTGGCTGGGACCCTCCTGAAGGTCCACGGGGAGCAGAGCTGCACCACTGACTGGGGACCATTTTCTCCAGAACTGTTAGATGAGAAGGAAATGCATGTCTCAATTCTTTTTTTTTTTTTTTTAAGATTTTATTTATTTATTTGACAGAGAGAGACACAGCGAGAGAGGGAACACAAGCGGGGGGAGTGGGAGAGGGAGAAGCAGGCTTCCCGCTGAGCAGGGAGCCCGATGTGGGGCTCGATCCCAGGACCCTGGGATCATGACCTGAGCTGAAGGCAGATGCTTAACGACTGAGCCACCCAGGCACCCCCCCCTTTTTTTTTTTTGCATGTCTCAATTCTTTAAGCCACTGTATTCTTTTTTTTTTAAAGATTTTATTTATTTATTTGAGAGAGAGCATTGGGTGGGGGCAGAGGGAGAGGAAGAGAGAGAACCTCAAGCAGACTCCCTGCTGAGCACGGAGCCTGACACGGGGCTCCATTTCATGACCTTGAGATCTTGACCTGAGCTGAAATCAGGAGTCGCATGCTTAACCAAAGGAGCCCCCCAGGCGCCCCTCAGCCACTGGACCTTCGAGTGTCCTTGTTAGGCTGCTCTACCTGCCCCCTGTCTGGGCCCTGCCGGAGGAGGGAGCCAAGTCCCAGGCTCCTGGTGGAGGGAGCCATGGAGTTTGGGGAGCCTTCTCGCTCCGGTGCCTTCCCTCTGCTGTGGGGCCCGAAGCCCCTGCAGACTCAGGTGGCGGCACGCGGTTCAAGCAGGGAGGAGAGTGGAGCCACACCGAGGGCCACCGGCCATGGGCGGGCCCTTCCCTTCCCTGGCGGGGTCTCCGGCTCACTTCTCAGTAGTGGACACAGTAGAGCTGGATGCTGCCACTGATCCGGAGCTCCCGCAGCCGCTCCAGGGCCTGCTGGCGCAGGCTGGTGGCTCCCAGGCCCAGCCCGTTGAGCGCCAGCTTCAGCCCGCCCTCCTGGCACAGGAGCAGCACCTGGGAAAGGCCGGGCCGGGCCTGCAGGCTTCCGGACAGACGGACCCTCCACCGCCTGCCTGACGTCCCCACCCAGCGAGCCCTCCACTCGGGGGTCACAAAGACCGGAACCGTGGGGCACCCGGTGGTGGGAAAGAACAGGACTGGGCGCCCACCTTGTCACCAGACCGCTGTGACCTTCCATAAGGGTCATCCCAGCCCTGGGCCTCAGTTTCACCATCTGTGCCATTGCATTCCCTGAGCACCAGTTCTCAACCCTGGTTGCACTTTGGAGTCATGGGGGGGGAGGGGAAGGGGTGTTTGTGTTTTGTTTTGTTTTGTTTTGTTTTTAAATAACCAGGGTCTGCTCTGATTAATTACATCCGTGTTTGGGGAGTGGGCTCGCTGGCAGCCACACGGACGGTTGAGAGCCGTGGTGTGGATGTCTGCTCCTGCTGGCAGGTCCTGGCTTCCCAGCCCCACATCCTCTGCCTCCCCACCCCCAGGACGCACCCCTGTCTCCGCATCGGAGCGCAGCTCTGTGCCCCGCCCCAGAGGGACCAGGCCACGTGGCTCTGACTGACCTCGAAGAATCGCTGCGGGTAGAAGAGGAAGGGGGCCGAGATCAGCTTCTTGCCCCCCCAGGGCGAGATCCAGGCCAGAGTCCGGTCTGCGAAGGAAGCCCTGAGCGTCACAGGCACGTGGGCAGCCTCGTCCCGCAGGCTCAGTGTGAAGCTGCGAGAAGGGGCGGGAGAAGGGGCTCCCTGACTCCTCTGAGCCACGGCTGCTGGACCCTGCGTGCAGGGATGGATGTGGGAGAGCAGCTGGAAGATTCGGCAGCTCAGAGGGGTGGGAACACCTGAGCGAGTCTCAGGCACACCTGAGACTGAATCCCCACGTTGCCACCCGCAGGCTGGAGGACCCTGGGGGAGAAATGACCTTGCCGGGGACTCGAGATGGGGAGAATTACATTAGTAGTAGCTGACGTTTATTGGGGGCTATATGCTAGGTATCGTCTTCAGCGTTTTGCAAATCACGTGCGGGTTAGAGCCAGGCTACCTGGCTTCAACCCAGCTCTGCTGCTTTCTAGTCCTGTGAGTTTGGGGAGGTCATTTCACGTCTCTGTGCCTCAGTTTCCTGATCTGTAGTGTGGGGAGAAGAGTACTGTACCTGCCTTACGAGTTGTCATGGGTAAAGCGCTAGAACAGCACTGGGCATGTAATTAGCACTCAGATCACACCTACTGTTTAACAAATATCACTCTATAATACAATACCTCCCATTGACAGGAACAAAGGAGATGATGTATGTGAAATCTAGCGAGTGCCTGGCACATAGTACGTGTTTTACGAAGTTCTCACAGAAATCCTGTGCCTTGAGGTTCAGCAGCCCATATAAGTGACGAGGACAAGATGTCACATGGCTGACTGTTCTAGGAGGATGCCCCAGATATTTTCAGCTTTGGGAAGGAGCCAGCAAGGGCTCACCACTGGGAAGAAGCTCGGAAGGCAGGGGCCCTGGAGAGTGCACCGCACAGAGCCTCTAGCCCCAACCCCAAGCCCTTTCCCCATGCCCTTCCCATTGGCCTGAGAACTCCTGGAGGCCTGGGTGCCCTCCCCCCCTCCAATCCCTGTCCTGCACAGCCCTGGGCCGGGTAACAGACTCCCTCCAGACGCCTAGTGAAGCTCTGTAGCACCTGCAGCCGCATCCCCACCTCCTCAGTGCTTGCAGAGAGGGATGGAGAGGGAAGGACAGATTTTTAATGCAGTCCAATTCCGTGCCCTCCAACTCCGACTCCCTCTGTCCAATTCAAGTCACAGCCGCTTCCAGAAAACAGGAACAGCATTTATGTTGGCAGCCCATGGTGGAAGTGGCCTGTAGAGATGTCCTGGCTGGCCCACAGTGTTCTTCAACTTCAAAGTAATGCCATGTGCCCAGACTGGGAAAGTTTATATGAAAGATGGCTTCCAGCTTCTTTTTAAAAAATAATCAGAAGGTCTGGCCTGCGTGCCTCTATGGAAATACTTCTTCCACTTTACCTTCCCAGCCCAGGGCTTCACTATTTATGTCACTTGTCCAGCCTCGGGGCATGTGAGTGAATTCATGGCCCCCGAGAAACAGCAGTTCAGTGACTTGCTGCATCACTAATAATAACCATTTGACTGAGCTAGGACATGAAGCTGGTATCGTGTCTCCAAGTTTTTTTTGGGGGGGGAGGGGAGGGTGTTCTTTCTACCCCTGGGAACTTTTCCATTTTCCCTCTAGGATTGAGATGACCTTTCTCCTTTTATTCTGATGGGGAAACTCAGGACTCCAGCCTCAGAGAGGTGTCGTGACTTCCCCAAGACCACAGAGTTTATAAGAGGCACAAGCAGGACTCCAACCCCGTTGTGCCTGGTTTGAGGGTCGTGCTGTGCGGGGCTGTTCTGCATACCTGCTCCAGAATTCACAGGCCTGTTCAAGAGCAGGAAGGGCAAGAGTTTAGTGAGGTCAGGGACTCCAGAAAACAAAACCGAAACAGAAACGGAGAAGACAGGGCACTTCCCTTCCCTCCTGCCCCTCCACGGAGATCATTTTGATGACCACCACATTTGTAGACGTAAACACGTACTGTGTGCCAGGCACACGCTTACTACGTGCCTGGCCCAATTCAAAGCATGCACACCACCCCCGAAGCTGGCACTATTATTACCTCTTTTTACACCTGAGGAAACTGAGGCACAGGAAGGAAAAGTGACTGCCTTGAAGGGGCACACAGATAGTAAGTGCCCTCAGCAGAGGTCAAACCCAGGCGATGTGGCCCAGAAAAGTCATGAAATCCAACGCAATTCCAGCAAGAAGGAAAGGGGGTGGGAAAGAAGGAAAGATGGGGAGGAGAGGAAAAAAGGAAAAAGAAAGTGAAAGTGGCTTGGAGCCTGCAGGTTTGGGGAGTGGAGCAGGAGAGCCCCCTGTGGGAGAGGTTAGGCAGCTTCCGTGTAGTTGGGGTGCGACTCCAAGCCCCCACTGCCCAGCACTGGGCCTCCTCTTTGGGGCTGCCTGGCTGTGTTTCCTAAACCACTGCCCTCTGTCACCCTGGGAGGTCGAATTCTCTCTCTGGATCTCAGCCTGAGCCCTTAAGGGACCTTTCTGGAGGCCCCAGCGACACCTGTGATGAGAGGCTAGTTGGCCTGACCAGATGGACAGGCAGGGAAGGTACTCCCAGAATTGGGGCTGTTGGGGCCGCAGGGGGAGCCTGAGCACCGAGCACCGTCCAGTGCTCAGTGGTTGGGACTGGCAATGAGCACCCTCCCAACCACAAGCTCCACGATGGGGCAGTGGTGTTGGAGATGAAAGAGGGGGTACTTGTAGAACTCATGCTCCACTCTGAGATGCTTCTCCCTCCCTTCCATCTGGATACTTACTCCTTTGGCTCCGGCAAGACCAGCCCCCGCAGTACGATGACCTGTCCGGGCCAGAGACCCCGGGGAAGGGCACGCGAGCAGGGCACCTCCTGTAGGAAGATGGGAAATGACTGAGAAGGGGAGCCCTGAGGGTGGTAAGTCTGCCTCTAGGCCTGCAGCCGGGAGGACACTCAGTCTGCTCATTTATTAAACATCTACTGCAGGCCTCGGCTCTCCTTGGCCTTTCGGGGCTGAGCTCAGTGGCCGGCCCCACTTCCCGGGGCGTGAGCACCAGATATGTCCCCCATTGCTGCATCCTGAACTGTAACAGCCTGTTCGCTGGTCTGTCTCCCCACCAGCCTGCGAGCCACTGGGGGGCTGGGGCTGGCTGGTCCCTCTATCCTAGAGCTGGCACTGGGCCTGGCACAGAAGAGTATCAAATAGTTGTTTGCAGAATAAATGGAGGAAAGGTAAAACGAAGCTGGAGGTTTCTATTAGGGAAGGGGGAACCTTGATGCTGAGGGCATTTCCCACCAGGTGGGGTTGCCCCCCGGGGACGACACCTCCACCAGGTGACCCAGGAGGGAGGTCACTCACCAGGCTGGGGCTCTTCAGCAGGAAAGGCTGTCGAGGGGAGAAAGAAAGAGAAAGGAGACATGGAAGCCATGCGGTGTTCGCTCAGCGAAAGAGCCTCTCAGTATTATTATGAAGAATTGGGGGTATCTGGGGTTTGTCTCTCTCAAAGACAACACAGGTGAGTGATTAGAGCCCCTGGGGGGGCCCTCTTGGATTCAGACGGACACTAGCTCTGGAAGAATGGAGAAGAACTGGACAGAGGGTCCGTCATCCACTTATTGTGTGGCCTCGGTCCTCATCTCCCTCTCTGTCCTACAGGCCGACCCCAGCTGCCTCGCCCGGTTGCTGAGGACAGAAGGCTCCAACCTGGCGGGATCTTCTGATAGGAGTCCTGGGGCTCTGCCCATGCTGGGTACCAACCCACCCAGTCCATCTTCCCAAGCGGGCCCCTGCTGGGGTTGGGAAAGCTGAATCCAGGCTTGCCAGCCATGGGGGGGGCGGGCAGTATCCATGGCAAGTGCACAGTGAGGGAAGCTGGCTTTTGTCAACTTGGACAGCAGCCCGGCGAGTGGCAGGTCAAGCTGGGGGAGCTGGGAGCACCGGGGGCTCAGCTAGGGTGGCCGGAACCACCAGGGCCAGCTTGCTCGCCAGAGACTCACGTATCCAGCTGGATACTCGCTGCTGCCCTCCGCAAATGGCTGTCAGGAAAGAGGAGGCAACACGGGGGATTCAGGCCCCCTGCAGGCTCTGCGAGTCATTTGCTGGGCTCCTGCCTACCCTGCCTATGCCCAGGAGGTGGGCAGAGGTTGGCTTTGGTAGCTCCTCATTCTCCCTGTAGGCCTTGTGGGTGGTTCTCAAACCCGGCATTTGAACATGCTGATTCCTAGGCCCCACCTCAGACTGACTGAGTCAGAAGGTCTGGCGGCGGGTCCTAGAAATCTACATTTTTCATAAGCTCCTCGGGGGCAAAGGACAGAGCTAGCTGCTCCTTGGGTCCCATGGTTCCAAGGGTCCAAGTGGATCACCTCCTGGCCATTGTTCTCGGGTCCCCTTCCGGGGGCACCTTCTCAACCCCACTCGTATCCCACACCTGATGGATCCCTTCCACCTTGGTTATGACAGGTGTGACAGGGCCTGCCTGGGGCAGCGAGGGTGGGGGAGGGGGGGTCCTGGGCCCATCCAGACACCAGGGGAGGTCAGGGGCCATTGTCACTCAGGGAACTCACGTTGATGTTCAGGAATCCCACGGCCTCCACCAGGATGTCGCCAAATATGGCCAGGGTGTCCACACGGGACAGCGGGAGCCGGTAGCAGTAATGAAGAAAGTGTTGTCCGTTCACACTCACCTGGAGAGATAGACAGACGGACAGCTCAGCAGCACCTGATGCACGCTGAGTCTGCGCTAACGTGCCTGGCCTCGCTGGGTGCTCTTACCCGAGACGTCCCTCGTTTACCTTCACACCCACTCTGAGAGATGGGCACGTTTGACAGATGATGTGCCCACGGCGCGGGGAGCTTCCATGACCTTCCCAAGTTTGCACAGCTGGCCTGGGAACCAAGGCCCCTTTCACTGGCCCTCTGCCCCTGACACAGCACTTCCCTTCGTCATCCCTCAGCAGCCCGAGCCCCAGGTGAAGAAATGGGGTTTCAGGAGGCCGGACTACTCCTCCACCACAGGGCCCTCCCTCCACTGCTGGTTCCCATTGGCTCCCCTTTCCCCCGGAGAGGTCAGGGTCCTGGCATCTTTCTGGCAGGAGTTCCCATCTGTGGAGAAAGCCTTGAAATGGGGTTCGGGGTCCCTGCGCCCTCTACCTCCCTGAGATGGGGAGGATGTGAGTACCCACCTCGCGAGGATCTAACGAGCGGGCACTTAGGGGCTAGAAAAGAGCCCATCGTATTGCAGGCGCTCTTGAAGAGCTTGCTCGCAATGTGGCGGTGGTGCCCTCCCCAGGGCCAGGCACGAGGGAGCTTTCTTGCCGCCATGGGTCCCAGGCCATGTGGGCCCAGGGCAGCTTGGAACGGGGCTCGGCAGCTGCTCGGTCCTCTCGGGTCTCAAGTCCTCCCAGTGACGCCCCTCCTCACAGTGACGTGGGGAACGCGGTGGAAGGAAGGAAGAGGGGAAGGATGCAGGTTCTAGACGATGCTGCCCATCCCTTCCCCTCACCTTCATTTCCTCGTTTCCAAAGAGAAAGAGGATGAGGAAGTAGGCTCCTCTCTGCAGGGGCAGGTGGGGCCACCGGGCCTCGGCTTGCCAGCGCTCCAAGTGCAGGGTGTTGCAGATGACGTGGGGCTTGGTGGTGTGGAAGCGAGGGTTGAAGTGGATGGCGATATCCGGCCGGGGATGCAGGCTGCAGCCGCACTGAAAGTCCACCTGGAACCTGGTGAGAGGTGCTCTCGAAGGGGCACCCCTGGTCGGAAACCCCGAGACCCCAAGGGCAGAGAGGAGCCTCCAGCTCGATGCCTCTGGGTCTGAGCCCCAGAAGCCCCGTGGACCACCCCCTTACCTGCGTGCCTCTAGAGGGACCGCTCCCTGTAGCATGACCATCTTGCCTGCACGCAGGCCACCGAAAATTGTCGTGACATAAGGAAGCACCTGAACAAGGGGAGAAAGCTAGCCACATGGAGCTGGAGAATGGGTCTTACAAGGGAGCCCCATGTCAGGTGGGTGGGTGGGGAGAGAAGGACAAGAAAATTCCACTCTCCTGCCCCAAACAGAAAACATCCTTATGGGGGAAAAATTAGTGTTCTCTTCCACCTTCTCACCTTTCCGGGACCCTCACATGTCAAAGCCACATTGCCCTGGAGAAGCCAAGTTCAGCTCCATCGCCCTCTTGCAGCACCAGCCCTGCCCCTCTCCCCAGCTCCTTGAGCACAGGAGTGTCCTCAGTGAGACTTTGCCCTGGCCTCCAGAAGCCTGGTATCGAGATCCTGAGGACTGTTTACTGGCTCGAGCCCAGGAACTGGGGGGCGGGCAGAAAGGCTGGACAAGGATGCCTGGAGAGAGACCCAACAATGGCCCGGCTTACCTGCCCAGGCTCACCTTTCCCCACTTAGAAGCTATGCAGAATTCCTAACACACAACACACACGTTTACAACTCCCTGCCTTTCGGGGCCGCTTCCTCTGCTCTCCCTTGGCCCTGTGAGATCCAAGTTGACTTTCAGGGTTCTCTGACACCTTCTCCAAGCACTGTCCACTATGGTGACTGAGTTTTTCCTTCTCTCCCCTGTGTTCCCAGAACACTTCACTCGTATGGCTAGCTTGGCCGTTGGCGGGCTTACAGGGAGACCACGGGGCTGGCTACTTCCGTGGAGGCTCAGGCCACTCGGAGCTGAAGCCCTGTCTTTCCCTTCTGGGCTCAGCGCCTGGCCTGGCACAGCGTGGGCTCTGAATAGGTGTTTGCAGAACGAATGTGAACATGTCCCAGGTACACGTCGGCATAACACAAGACTGGCTTTCACATATTCTCCGAACCATCTAGAAGATGCTGAGCCCCAACAGTGCTGCCCTCCAGGTGGGAGCTCGGCAGCCTGCAAAGCAAGGAGGGGTTGTAACCTGGGGAGCTGCTTCACCCCATTACTCAGGCCCCCGGGGAGGTACTGGAGCTCCCGGCTGTCAGAGGGCCCACAGCTTAGCCAGACTGAGCACCTCAGCCCCTCCCACTTCCCAGGCTCCAGGCCTGGCCTGTAATAATTACTGAGCTGATGCACCTCTCCCAGGGGGAGGGGGCCAAGTCAAGAGAAAGTGATAGTTAGCATTCATTAATGGGAGGGCAGAGTGTCCTGAGCATTCAGCCTCCTGTAAAGCAAGGCCAGACTTCAGAAAATCCATGTGAGCACTGAGCAGGAGGAGGACGTGAGGGGGACACCCATTCCCGAGTTGGAGGTACAATCTGACTCTCTTCCAGGCTGGGGATGAGTCTACCCTAGGTACTCAGTGCCCCCACAACAATACTACTCAGCAGCCCCAGGTCCTCCTAGCCTAGCCCCCCATCACACAGTAGGAGCACAGCACTGACTTCAGGTTCTATTACTTTTAAAATGTAAGGACCCTGTGAACCCCATCATTCTCATCCAAGTGGGAATTAGCTGGTCAGCCACTTTGCTAAGCTCAGGAGGGCCTTCCAGAGTTCATGAGCAGGTGCTGGGGGAACAGGGCCCAAGACCGAAGGCCTCTCCACCCACCACCTGGGAGCCTGGGTCCAGCTGGAGTCGGGGGGTGGGGGGCCTGAGACCTGGAGATTCCAGACCAGAGTGCCTGCTCACCGGGTGGAAGACTGGCGGCTGCAGGATGAAGGGGTCAGGAAGTGGGTCCAGTTTTTCTCCGGGTGACATGGGGGTGGAGTGCCTCCAACTCGGCATGCAGATCCAGATTCCAGGAGCCCTGGCCCTGCCGCCACTGGTCGGACTTGCCTTTCCCAGCCAGGAACTGAGGTGCCAGGGCAGCTCCCCCAGCTGTTAGCCTCACCTGCGCCCAGCAGGGTCCCCGTACCCCTTGCAGCAGGCCCGAGAGGGAGGTCTGGGCAGCGGTCCACCCCTGGTCCACACCCCAGATCCAGTCCTACCAGCTGGATTGGGGCTGTCGGCAGAAATCCGAGTCCAGGAGCAAGAAGCCTGAACTAAGCACCTAGCTAACCAGCGCCCTGCCCCCACCTGCACTGGGATGTGAAGCACCGAGCTGTTGCAGAGAGAGAGGGCAGAGGGTTTGTGGTTTCCCGGGCTCCCATTGGAGCCCTCCCCAGTCAGAGGCTGGGGCGGTGGCACATGTGGGCAGGTCCCAGGAGAAGCCCCGCCCCAGCTCCTTGGACATCACTGAGTGGCTTCTCACGCCAGACTCCCCTCCCCGACCCCCAGAGGTTTTCATCTCTTCCCCTCGTTTCCCTGCCCGTTCCCCCACTTTTCTCCCTTTTGCATGATTTATAGTCCCCTGGGGCTCCATTTCAGCTTTAGCTCCAAATGCCAGGGCCCAGCTGCGGTCACCAGAAAGAAGGTGGAGGATGGTGGGAAATGGGCTGGAGGAGAGGAGCGCCCCCTGGAGGCTCAGAAGCAGCAGCGAGGTGCAGTGGGCAGTACACTCCACACCGAAGGAGGCCTGGCTTCTTGCTCAGCTTCTGCGCTAACGTGCTGTGTGCCCTGGGCCAAGTCAGTTGCCCTCTCTGTGACTCCCTTTGCTCGTCTGTGTATTGAGAGGGTGACTCCAGAAGAGTGTCTCCACGGGAGGCCTGTGTCTGGGGGTGAGCCCAGGTATCTGCCTTTTAATCATGATCCCCCAGGATTCTTTGGACTAGAGTTGCTCCAGTCCTGGTTCAAATTCCAATAAAGCCTTCCCTTTAAAAGGCAGCACAACCCTTCAACTTTATCCTGATTTGGGAGGTCCCAGGATCTGAGCACCCTGTCGGACTTGGCGGCAGGGAGATCCTGGCAGCACGCCAGGCTGGGCAAAGGCTCCAGGGCCTGGGGAGCTGAGGGAAGAGTAAGGCTGCTCTGACCGCGGGGCAGGTGCAGGGGCGGCTCTGGGGAAAGGCAGCTGAGCCAGAGCATCTCTAGTGTGGCATCGGCGTGGTCTGGAAGCTTGTTAGAAATACGTCCTTCTGCCGCCCCCATCCCCTTCCCCCTCCTACTGAAGAGGAATCTCTCTGGTGGCCGGGTCCAGGAATCTGCATTTTTGCATACTCCCCAGGTAATTCTGATGCATGTGGATGTTTGAGAAGCACTCACTGACTAGACCTTAACTGGCAGGGCTTGGGGTGCAGAGCCAGGAAGTTTGCTCAGATTTGGCTGTGGCAGGTTCTTCGTGTGGGGAAATTCGATCAGAAGTGTGTTCAGACAGAATAATCTAGATACACAATGTGGAGGAGAAACCAAGGTGGAGAATTCCTTTGGGCAAGGCAGGGGGCCCTGCCCCTGGGAGGCAGGCCTGGGTCCTGGTCCCAGGCTCACGGCGCCCATCTTTTGGCCTGAGGCAAATGTGCTCTCCCCTACTCCCCAACCCGGCCTCAGTCCCCCGCTCTGAATCGAGGAAGGAGGGTGGCATAGCAAAATAGCACAGACTGGGCTGCTTAAACACAGATGTTCATTTTCTCATGGTTCTGGAAGCTAGAAGCCCAAGATCAAGGTGTCTGCAAGGATTTTTTTTTTCCCTGAGGCTTGCGGAGGGTTGCCTCTTGATCTGTGTGTTTGTGTCCGAATCTCTTTTAAGTGGACCAGTCATCAGGAATTCAACCCTTGTGAACTCATTTTACCTAAATTACCCTTTTAAAAAAGGCTTTATGTCCAAATACAATCTCATTCTAGTTACTGGGGGTGAGGATTTCCACATCTGATTTTGGGGGGCAGAGCACAATTCAGAGGAATAGCTATAGCTGGTCTCACCCTGGAACCCCAAGACCGTTGCAGGGGTCAGGAGTGGGGGCTGCCGAGGGCCCACAGTGGAGGCAGCAGAAGGAAGAAGGTGATGCATTTCATTTCTCCTTTCCCTGGGTTTTGACAGCTGGGAGGGACCTGGTTGGGCTTGTAGAATATGGGAGGCTGCAGAAGAAGAGAGGGCCTTAGTGTCTGTTGGTCCATCCAGGGGTGGGAGAGGGCAAATCCCTCTTCTTGAGCCAGAGGGAGGGGAACATGTGGGAAAGGGGAAAGGGCTGATGATGACCCTGATACTGACAGGAGGGGGGCATCCCCCTGCCCCAGGATGGTGCCCCCACCCCATCCCAGCTCCCTAGACCTGGGCTTGTCCCTCTGAGTGCTTATCATAACTGGTCATTATATATTGAGGAATTGTCTAATGTTTGTCTCTCCCTCCCCCTACTTCCTGACTATAAATTCCATGAGGGCAAATTTATACTTACACCCTCAGTACCAAGCAATGCCTGATACCGAGCAAGTGCTCAAAATGTATTTAAAGAATGAATGACTGTAAGGAGCTGTGGTTTCTGGCTCCCATCCGGCCACCAGCTCCTTCTGTCTCCCCCCAGAGGAGTGGAGTCCTGGCCCAAGCCCACACTAAGCACGTGCTCTTCCCACGGGCCGAAGATCATCATTGAGGCAAATTTAGCTATTTATCTCTGAGTAACTGATTAGTAGCCGGGGAATCATAAACTGTGGTAGGGGATGTCAGGGTGCCCTACTCTCCCCCATTCTTTGATCCAGCACTCCTTTCCCTATCCCTGCTCCTGAATGGTGTAACTCTGGGCCTAGGGAGAGACTAATGCCCAGATTCACCTACTTTGGTCTACATCTCACCCCCTTCTTCTATCTGGTTCCCTTCTAGGTCACTGCAGAGTCTCATGGATCCTCTTTCTCTTGGGACCAGTTTTGCACCATCTTGGAGCAGAGGGTAGGATAATGAGCAGAAATTCTGGACAGGAAGGATCAACAGAACTGCACATCTGGCTGGATAAAAAAGATGAGGAACAGGGGCCAAAAAAAGAAAAGAAAAAAGCCTCCAGCATCTTGAACCAAAGGATTGGGAAGAGTCTGGGGCACTAACGGAAAAACAGAGAAGCTGCGGGTATAATCTGGAGGAGGGGGGAGCTGGCTAATTCCAGTCAGGACCATTTTGGAGGAGGGCGAGGGTGCAGGAATTGACATGGACAGGGGATGTTCAGTCAGTATTTGTTAATTTGTATGTTTCTAGGAATTTATCACTGTCTTCCAGATTGCCCAATTTGTTGGCATATAATTATTTATAATCTTCTCTTATAATTGTCTTTCAATCAGCATCTGTTGAAGGAATGAAGGTGTTATTGCCTGAAAGCATGTTAATACACTCTGGAGAAGACAGTTTCAACTTATTCGGGTGCTCTCCTGCCCTGTGAGGGAGTTTTTGTGCGCTGTGGTCATTACGGGGAGGGGCAATCACTCTTGCTCTCAAGGAGCTTCCAGTCTCATTGGAGAGAGATGACATACACTTGGAGGGGAAAACCCATAGGACAAAGCCAGCGGCTTTTTATTTATGTCCCCACCCCCGCCCCACAGAGATTGAACCATCTGGACAGAAATATTGTAAAATGGGGGAAGAGCAGGCATCACCCATAACCTCAGGAGACTAACACAACACTTCTCATTCCTTTGATGTTTATCCCAGGAACCTTCTTCCCTCCCCATGGAACATAAGTTTATGGAAGAATCTCAACCAAAAACTTGACGTAGCTTGATTCCCCCGCCCCCTCCCACCCCAGCTCTTGACCATGTAGGTTGACTCTCTCTTTCCTGCTGGGTTCCTGGCATTTTCCAATCATTTTCGGTTACCCAAACCCAATACAGTTTAGCCCTAGTCATCAATGTTGGTGACACCGCAGAAAGAAACAGAAACGGACATATTTACTTCCTGATGGAAGAACACATCACCACTAATGGAATCCTCCTGAAGAAAAAGTCGCCCAATCTGATTTGATTGAGTCTCTGTACTTGGGTTCCCGTGTGTAGGACTGTAGGGCATGAATGATCATGTTGAACAACAGCAGCAAAATTCAGACTGTCGGGAGACTTTACAAGACCAATAACCCTGGTTCTTTTTTTTTCTTTAAATATAGACTGCTTCACAAATTTGCGTGTCATTCTTGCGCAGAGGCCATGCTAATTGTTTCTGTATCATTCCAACTTTAGTATGTGTGCTACCCGAGCCAGGGTCCCTGTTTCTTCAATTAAAAAGTTATGAGGAAGAAAAGAGGTGGAGGAGAAACCTATAGGATTAGAGGTTGGCAAACATTTTCTGTAGAGAGCCAGAGGGTAGGGCGCCTGGGTGGCTCAGTTGGTTAAGCAACTGCCTTCAGCTCAGGTCATGATCCTGGAGTCCTGGGATCGAGTCCCGCATCAGGCTCCCTGCTCGGCAGGGAGTCTGCTTCTCCCTCTGACCCTCCCCCCTCTCATATGCTCGCTCTCATTCTCTCTCAAATAAATAAATAAAATCTTTAAAAAAAAAAGCAGCAAGGGCATAATAGACACAAGAGTGGGAGAGGTTACCTACGGCAGAGGGCGGCAGGGGGATGGGACAAGGGAGGAAAACACAGGTAGGAGCATCTGTGCTAGGTATGTTCCCGTTCTTAAGTAGACTGGTGTATTCATGGGCATTAATTTTATTATGCTTCGCAACTACATGTATTCCATGTGTTTTTGTTTTTTAAAGTAGCTTCAGCGCCCAGCGTGGAGCCATCCCTGGGCTAGAACTCACGACCCTGATATCAAGACCTGAGCCGTTATCAGGAGTCCCACGCCTAACCGACTGAGCCACCCAGGCGCCCCTCCATGTGTTCTTTTGTATATATTATATGTTATATATAATTAGTTACAAAATGTATAATTTAAGTCATACAAATAATTCAAATAAAAACTTTGAATCTCTCAAGATCTTAACTCCTGAGCGTGCCTCCCCAGGCCCTCCTAATCTGGCATCAACGCGTTTGTCGCTCCTCGGTCGGCTCCGTCTGGCTTCTGCAGCCACGTCGGACCGCGCCTCCGGCCTCCGTGCCTACTGTTCTGCGTTGCCTTCCACCCCCGGGATGACCTCGGCCGCCGCCTTTCCTGGGCCTCTAAGCGCCCCCCTGAGCGCCCTCTCCGTTCCCTCGGCCGTGCGCACAGCGCCCGCGCGCCCCCGCCGTTTGCTGCGCGCCCCGGGTTCCCCGCCTGGCGCCCCTCCGCGCTCGGCAGGGCCTCACCGCGCTGCGCCAGCGTCCTCCACCCCCGCCTTCGGCTCCTCCCGCAGCAGCGGCGGGATGGGCCTGAGCCCGGCCGCCCACGAAGACAGCAGGCGCCGCCTCTCTCGCTTCCCCCGGCCGCGCCCCAAACCCGCCCCGCGAGCCGCAGGTACGCGGCCTGGGGACCGGCCACCAGCCCCCGGCGGGTCAGCTGTGCCGCGTCGGCCCGGCCGCAGGAACCGGGCTCCTCTCCACCGAGCACGGAGGCCCTACTAGGGGGGCTCTCAGGTCCCAGCGGGCCGTCGGACCCCCAGAAAAGGCACCAGAGATCCCCTCAAGGCTCCTCGTAGCTCTGTGTTGGTCGTGCAAAATGCCCGTTAACCGGAATGAGCGCATACTTGGGAATGATCTTTTGTTGGTAATTCAGTCAAAGGGAGCCAGGCGTCCAGTGCGCCTCTCGGGTATCTCTACCCTCCGACCCTCTTTCGGGTGGAAATGGAAGCGGAGGTGGCAGCTCGCCAACAGAGTTGACAATGGCTCTAGGACTCTAGGGCCCCAGAAGCTTCTTCTTCTTTTTTTTTTTTTTTAAAGATTTTATTTATTTATTTGACAGAGAGAGACACAGCGAGAGAGGGAACACAAGCAGGGGGAGTGGGAGAGGGAGAAGCAGGCTCCCCGCCGAGCAGGGAGCCCGAGGCGGGACTCGATCCCAGGACCCCGGGACCATGACCTGAGCCGAAGGCAGTCGCTCAACCAACTGAGCCACGCAGGCGCCCGGGCCACAGAAGCTTCTGTTGTCAGGTTTAGCCTCCGGGTTTCTGGGATCTCACTTCATCCTCTCGATTTTATCCCTGGGAGTTCCCGAGTCTCTCCTTCCCAGGGGAACTGAGACCCCTCCAGCATCTAGTCCCACAATCCCCTTCATTTACCCAAAAACTGATTGAGGGCCGACCAGGCGAGGCACGGTTCTCGACTGGAGCTCTGAGCCCACCTTCACATAGATGTCAAGGGGTTTGCTCCAACTCTCCCTTCACAGATTTCATTCCCTGTAGGAGGCAGTTGTGGTTTAAATAGCATCCTCCTCCCCACCCCCCACTAGAAGAATCATCTCAAGCGTTGTTCCAGCTCTCTCCCAAGGAGTGGCAGCAGGGAACTTCAGAGCTGAGCAGAAGCGTCCAGGAGCGGTAAGAGTCTCTGTATGGAAGGACTGGGTCTTAGGGTGGGGAAGCCTTTGAAGAACCGATTTTGCTGGCACTTCTGTAAAGCAAATCCAGAGGTGCTTTCCATAGGAACCAGCTTACACCCCCACCCCCCCACCCCCAACCAGTGAAGGGAAGGCTGGTGTGCCCCGGATAATAGATGACCACCAGGCCTGGGGACCACTGACCAGACCTGCCCGGCAGCAGTTTCTAGCCACAAGAACCTCCAGAACCCTAAGAACTGGCACTTACCACATGGCCGCTTGGTCTCACTAATGAATGATGTGATCTTGCAAATTTCCTCAATTCACTTTCATTAAAAACACAGTTTGCTTCTTTTTAAAATTTTGAGGGTCTGAACGTTCCCCAAAGAGCTATACTCCACCCCCATACACTATACTTTGGAGAAGAGGTAAAGCATGGAGGAAAGGCAAAGAAAATGCCATTTTTCGGTTGGTAACGTACCAGGTGTGTATGTATGCTCGCTCCTTTAACCCTCCTGACAACTCTGCGAGACAAATACTCTCATCTCTATTTTATAGATAATCAAACTGATGTTCAAACACATTCATTTACTAGCTCAAGGTTGGACAGCAAGGATCAGAGCTAGGGTTGAAACCCAGGTCTTTTTTTTTTTAAAGTAATCTCCACATCCAACGTGAGGCTTGCAGTCATAACCCCGAGATCAAGAGTCTCACACTCCACCACTCTACTGACTGAGCCAGCCAGGCGCCCCAAACCCAGGCATTTTTGACCCCGATATATTTCACTATATTATCCCAAAGCATAGTCCTGCCTTTGGTTTCAGCCCTCTCTTAACAACGTTTTGGTTCAAGGGACAAAATATATTGATTTCTTTCATGATACTTGCAGTTACAGTATTGAGGCTTAATGAGATTTCTCAGAAATATGGAGCTAGTTGTTGGAAGAAACAGCTCAAGAGTTCAAGGGGCTTGCCTCTCCCAGTAGGATGGGCAGAGAGAGGTAGGGAGTAGAGGCCTGTTGCATTTCATTAGAAGCCATTATGTACTGTTACCATTTTTTAAAAAGTTATGTGGAAGTGTCATTTTGATAAACATGTAAGAAAGATTATCAGCAATAAAAAAAAAAAAAATCCTGAAAGCTACTCATTGCTATCATTAGCAGTTTAACAGTCATCTGAAAAGCAGTAAACGGCAATTATTTTGCATGGCAGCTAATGGCATGATCATGGAAACAAGCTTTGGGGAGGATGTTTCCTAGGGTCTCAAAATCGAAAGAGATCTGAAAATCACAAATCTGAAGTAATACAGAGAATTTCCAATAATTGTGGAATAGTGTTATTTGTTAACTCTATGTTCACAAAATTCATTTAGGGAGAAGCCCTTAGTTAACTTGGAGACTACAGCCCACCAGAAAAGAGCAGAGTCGAGTTCAACCCCAAAGCCTGGGAGTGCAGGGAAATTAACAAAGCAAGTCGCTGAGGTGGGTATCACGAGTTCTTAGCGCATATCTTTACTGCGCCTGCGACTTTTCTACAGACTGTGTTTTACTTTGTTAAGACTGTGTGGCAGGTTGAAGTGCATCCTGATTTGGGATGTTGTGCCTTAAAAAAAATTTTAAAACAGCTTTGTTGAACTCTACTGAGCTTTACTGAGGTATAACTACATAGCTATAACTGACATACGATAAAGTGCGCATATTTAGAATATACAGTTGGATATGTTTGGTGCGCTGTGTATGCACCCACAAAACCGTCACCACAATCAAGATAATGAACATCTCCGTAACTCCCAAAACATTGTTTCCCTTTGAAATCCCACCTCTCCTCACCCCTATCCCCAGGAAGCATGTGATTCTTGTCACTATACGTTCATTTGCATTTTCTAGAGATTTAGGTCAATGGAATCATATTGTATGTGCTCTTTTTGTCTGTCTCCTTTCACATAATTTCATGTAATTATTTAAAGTTATATCAATATTGTTGCATGTGACTAATAGTTCATTCCTTTTTATTACTGGGTAGTATTCCATTGTATGGATACACCACTGTTATCCATTCACCTGTTGATGGGCATTTGGGCTGTTCCCGGTTTTTGGCTATTACAAATAAAACTGCTGTGAACATTTGTGTGCAAGTCTTTGTGTGGACATATGTTGTCTTTTCTCTTGGGTGAATACCTAGGAATGAAATGGCTGGATCATATGGTAGATGTATTTTTTTTTTAAGATTTTATTTATTTATTTGAGGGGTGGGAGGGGCCGAGGGAGAGAGAGAATCTCAAGCAGTCTCCCCTGTTGAGCACAGAGCCCAGAGCACAGAGCTCAGTCTCAGGACCCTGAGATCATGACCTGAACCAAAGGCAGATGCTTAACTGACTGAGCCACCCAGGCGCCCCCATATGGTAGTTGTATTTTTTTTTTTTTTTTAAGATTTTTTATTTATTTATCTGAGAGAGAGAATGGGAGACAGAGAGCATGAGAGGGGGAGGATCAGAGGGAGAAGCAGACTCCCCACCGAGCAGGGAGCCCGATGCGGGACTCGATCCCGGGACTCCAGGATCATGACCCGAGCCGGAGGCAGTCGCTTAACCAACTGAGCCACCCAGGCGCCCCTGGTAGTTGTATTTTTAACCCCGCCTCTCCTCACCCCCATCCCCAGGCAGCACCTGATCTGCTTCTTGTCACTGTACGTTAATTTGCATTTCATAAAACTCTTACATAGTTAAAAGAGTTACATAAAACATAAAGATATGTTTTCCAAACTGGTTGTGCCATTTTACATTCCCGATGGCGGTGTGTGAAAGTTCCAGTTTCTCCACATCGTCATCAGCATTTGGTATGGTTAGTCTCTTAAATTGTAGCTATCCTCATAGGTCTGTAGGGATTTCATTGTGGTTTTAATTTGCATTTCCCTAATGACTAACGATGCTGAACATCTTCCATATATATCTTCCTTGGTGAAGTGTCCAAATCTTTTTGCCCATTTTTCCCCTTGGTTTCTTCAGAAATTCTGTGTGCAAGCCCTTCGTCAGATATATGCTTTGCAGTATTATCTCTCAGTCTGTGGCTTGTGTTTTCATTCTCTTAACAACATCTTTTGAAGAACAAAATTTTTAAATTTTGATGAAGTCCAATGGATGGTGGTGATGGTTAAACAAATTTTGTAAATTGTATCTCAGAAAAGAAACAGGTGAAAAGCCCCCTTTTACTTCTGTGAATTTTTATTTTATTTTATTTTATTATGTTATGTTAATCACCATACATTACATCATTAGTTTTTGATGTAGTGTTCCATGATTCATTGTTTGCGTATAACAGCCAGTGCTCCATGCAGAACGTGCCCTCTTTAATACCCATCACCAGGCTAACCCTTCCCCCCAACCCCCTCCCCTCTAGAACCCTCAGTTGTTTCTCAGAGTCCATAGTCTCTCATAGTTCTTCTGTGAATTTTTGCCAGGCAAATGGCTGTCCTCCACTAGGGAAATAGAGCTGGGAACTGAGAGGTGAGATGCAGCCTTGAGGAAATTAGACTAAAACTGGCAAATTGTTGCATAAGTGACAAAGCCGTGGCAAAGCTGATGGGTGAATGGGGCGGTGTGATCGACTCCATGGCTCCCTCGGTCTCCCCAGGCTCTGATTGCCCAGCTCTAGGTTTTCTTTTCTTTCTTTGTTTTTTATTGTGGTGAGAGCACTTAATATGAGAACTACCCTCTTAATAAATGTTTAAGTTCTTGTGCACATACCCACATACATACACCCACACAGTCTCTTCCCCAGGCCTCTTTGAAGAGATAGAGGATCAGCATCCTGGGTCCAATCAAGAGATACAAACTACCCAGTAGATTAAACAGGGGGAAGTTTACTATAAAGAATTGTTAAACTATGTAAGAGTAACTATAAGAAATGAAGAACCTCAATATGGCCTCCCAGGGCTGAGGGAGAATACTCAGGGAAGGACAGACTTGGAAGGGGTTTAGACCTCGTTAGAGAGGAGAGCAGAGAAGTTTGGTTTGGCCAGGCTGGGGTGGCACTGTAACTCCTGGCAAGTACAACCTTTTGGAGTGTAGGGGGCGGGGGGCTGGCTGTCAGCAGGTGGTTTGAGCATGCAAAGGAGGGGGGCACCCTCTGGACCACAGGTGGTTCATGTGGGAGACGTGCAGAGGGAATCTAGACATCAGCAGGTACAGGCGATGTTTGGGCACTGATTTCTCTGCCAAAGGGCTCAGAAAGGTTATTGTCGGAGGGTTCTGGCTCAGGCAGAGCTCCACCAGAAGTCCTCACACCCACACTAGACCCGCCCCACCCCCTGCCCCAAGCCAGAAACTGCAGGAGAACCCTTTCCTCTTGCAATGCTTAACAACGTGCTCATTTTCAAGGAGAAAAGCTTAAGAGTTCCCGCACATATCACAGAGCTTATCTGTGATAAGCATTTGGCGCCCAGTGGCAATACATTGATAGCTAGCTCAGTTAGCCTCTGTGGCTTTAATAACTTGATTGACAGCAGGAGTGGGGGCGGGTCCTTTGGTCTTGTATGGGAAGGGAGCTTCTGGCAGCCTGGATTTCTACAGAGTGATGAAACCCAGTGTCTTTAGGCTGAGCTGTAGCTAATCCCCCCCCCAAACAGTGTCTCCGGAGTTCCTTGGGCACGTGCCATTTCTTTATTTTATCTTATTTCTCCCATCACAGGGCAAACCAAGACCCAGACCTGGAGACCTGATTGAGATTTTTCGAATCGGCTATGAGCACTGGGCCATCTATGTGGAAGATGACTGCGTGGTGCATCTGGCTGCCCCGAGTAAGGGTGGATACTCCTTGACATATCGATATTGATACTGAAGCTAGCAGAGTAAGAAGAAGTGCATTTAGTTACTGTGTTCCTCGGCTGCTGCCCTTCATTAGCAATAAAACACTTGACACATTCCTGGCCCTTAGTGGACTAGGTGATGGAGCTTGATCTCTGTCTACCAAACACCACCGAGTGTCCAGCCCTAAGGGGAGATGAAATGCACAAGGGGGGCCCCGTGTTCGCTGAGCCTCGGTTTCCTTCTTCATATTTCTGAGGCTTCCCCAGGAGGAGTGCAGATGCCTGCATGTTCTGATGGCCCCCAGATGCTGCTTCCGGCTTCCTGATGGCTTGGGCACATCCACCCTGGCTCGTCTCCTTGCTCTTTCTGCCTGTCCCAGGCTGCTCCCGCCTCAGCGTGGACACACAGCCTTCCTTTCGTGGCTCAAGTTTGCCTAACACAAGGCGGAGATTCAACTGGTGACTAATTAAAATTTAGTGGAGGTTTGATGGCAGGACGTGGTGATGGTAGAAGATAGAATGGGAGACACACTCAGTCACAGTGGTCCCCTCCGGCGAAGGGACCCGGAGGTGCTGGGAGAAGGGGAGGCTGGGGGGACACCACTGCTTATGCTCTGATGCCTTTTGAATTTTGTATCCTGTGTGAGTACTGCCCACTCAGGATGAAACTGCAGAGGGGCACTGGGACCAAAGGCCTGTGGCCACACCGTGCTCATGGCCCTCACCCCCACCCCCTCCATCCTTGTCCTTGGGCCCCGCCTCTCACCTGCAGCGGAGCCCGTCTCCCTGCCCCGCCTACACACGGAGAAAGTAAAAAGCGCTCCACATCACCTCCACATCCCCTTTCCAGACTAAGTCCAGGAGCCTCCCTCTTGTATAACCAAAGAGATCTCTAACTGATATGTCCCCACCTTCCCCAACAGATCTTCCTCTAAAAACAAATTCTGCTCCTGAAAGCTGAATGACCCTCTCCCAGCTTTCGTAACATCAGGAGATATTCTTCAAATACGTATGAAGAGGACAAGGGACACTTCTTGTTCTCGGTCAACTTTCGGAGGGGCAAGGGCACACACATTTGCCTATCCTTATGGTCGGAGCAGAAAAATGGTCTTGTTTTTAAATTACCACCGGACCTCCCTGGCTTTGGGCAGGTTCTTGACCCTCTCTGAGCAGCTGTCTCCTCTAGGGACTGAATATGATAATATAGGGCCTTTTAAATGGTTCCTTTTTCAAATCTATGGAACCCTGTTTTCAAATTTCAAATATTTGAGTGGAGAGAAAGGCAGAGTGGCTCTGGGCGGAAGCTGGGTGGGTAGCCCAGTTTGCTTGGCCTCCCCTGCGCCCTGCTGAGGCTGCAGAGGGAGGCAGGTCACGGAGCCCCACGCCAGCCCCACAGCCAGGAGCGGACGCTCACACCTAAGGGTGCTTAGCGCACGTTTGTGAAGATTACTGAAGTCTGGTTAGGAAAGCAAGACTCAAATCCTAGGACTTGGTCAGGTCAGTACAGTACAGAATGAAGTCTGGGTCTGCGCTGTAAAGCAGCTCTAGAGTTTTATGAGAAAGAGACTGCTGACAGTGGGGAATGCGGTGCAGGGCAGAAGTCTTCCTGGGAAGGTTGGTCCCAGGCAGCCACACTCACTTGGGTGGCTCGGATAGTTAAAGCATCTGCCTTCAGCTTGGGTCATGATCTCAGGGTCCTGGGATCAAGCCCTGCATTGAGCTTCCTGTGCTCAGCGGGGAGTCTGCTCCCTCTCTCTCTGCCCCTCCTCCCTGCTTGTGTTCTCTTTCTCTCTCTCTCAAATAAAAAAATAAAATCTTAAAAAGAAAAAAAAGAAAGAAAGTGAAAAGACAAGTCGCAGAATGCACAAAGTATTTGCAAACATATATCTGACACGGTTCTACTACCCAGAATATGTAAAGAATTCTTACAATTCAATAATATAGAGACAAATAACCCAATTTTTAAAATGGGCAAAGGATTTGAATAGACTTTTCTCCGTGGCCAATAAGCGCATGAAAAGATGCTCAACATCATCTGTCATTTAAAAAAAAAGAAAAAGAAAAGAAAAAGGGCTGATAGGCAGGCTGATATCCAGGCGACAGGCGTCTCACTGGGGGGCAGCTCATTTCATCCAACTCCTGGTCCTTGGCCATGCCTTTGACAGATGCCAAAGCCAAGATCTTAGAGGGAAGCACCTTGACCCACAGCTTAGACTGAGCCAGTGCTCTGCCCCTTGCTGTCCCTCGCAGCTTTCCAGCTTCTGTTCATCTTGGTCTCTAGGTGAGGAATTGGAGGCGGGCAGCATCACTTCCGTCTTCAGCAACCGCGCAGTCGTGAAGTATAGCTGCCTGGAGGACGTGCTGCATGGCTGCTCCTGGAAGATCAACAACAAGCTGGATGGGACGTACCTGCCCCTGCCCGTGGACCAGATCATCCAGCGTACAAAAAAGATGATCAACAAGATAGTGCAGTACAGCCTGATCGAAAGGAACTGTGAGCACTTTGTCAATGACCTCAGATACGGTGTGCCCCGGAGCCAGCAGGTATGAGGCCTTTTGCTCGGACGGTGGCTTCTTGCTGGGGCTTGTCATCTCATCAGTGATCAGAACGGTGGTCAGTGGTTTCGTGCTCTTTGTTGTACTGGTGGGCTTCTACTTCTCAGGACTTTCCGGTTCAGGAGGTGGTTTCCCCTCTGTTAACCCATGGAGGAGTGCAAAGGCTGGGGGGGTCTCCTTGGCCAGGCCATTTTATTTCTGAGACTGTTTGTTCTTTTACAAAACGGGGATGAAGTGAGGTTTTCAGCTACATCTGGCCCACAGACATGTTTTGCTTGGATGAGTAGTGGTTTGTTTTTTCTTTTTTTAATTTGTATTATTTGCCAACATTTAAAAACATAGAAGTTTTAGATAAAAAGATCTGGAATCACAGCCTTTCTAGAACAACTAATTGATCAGGCCATCAGGCCCGTGTTCCTGCTTGCTGACACCCTGTAGGGCCAAGTAGTGGCTGCCTCTTTAGATGGGACTTGTGGGGGTCGACGTGCCACCTACCAGCTTTGCCCACCTTACCTGCCTGGCCCGTGCGTGTTGCCTTTGGGTTTGTGACCCCCCCCACCCCCACCACACAGGGCGGGGATAAATCCAGTGAAGCACAGTCCATGTGTTCAAGAGCTTTGAAAAATAGCTCGAAATATGTGACAAATTGAGCAGCCCTCATTCCTATTTGATCCTTACTAAAACCCCATGAGAGGAGCAGAGGATATATTTATTATCCCCTTTTTAATAGACTGAGAAATGAAGAATTAAAGGAGGAACGTAATTTTTCTGCTTTTTTTCTGTGGTTCTTATGTTCCCTCAGGGTACTGGGCTCAAATCCCATTGCTGGTCTCTCTACTATTGCTGAGTGAGCATGAGCAGGTCACCCACGCCCTGTCCCCCTCCACTTTCTGGACCTTCCTCCTTTGTATTCTATCCTCTCCCAGCCTGTACTCCATTCTCTGGAGGCCTCACTCCAGTGCGGGGGTGGGTGGGGGGCTTGGGGGCTCCAGTGTAAGGGATCTCCCATCCCAAGAGCATTTGTGCATGACAAGAAGACCCCAGGGACCAAATGGATGATATGGGGCCTTCTATGGAGTGTGGGCCATGCTCAGACACTAATTCCCACCATGACTTTGTCCAAGTGAGTTCCCCTCCCTGGTTCTCAGGCTCCCTGATTGCAGGATGAGGGCCTCGGTGGCTGACCCACTCCGAGATCCTTTGCCTCTGAGCCCTACCCTAGAGGCTGACCCTGGGCTGAATGGCTCTGAGGGAAGAAGGCCAGGAGCCGTGGATGCCCCCGGCGGGGACAGGGAGTGTGTCTGCCTCTGATGTTCTTCTCGGGCCATCCTGAATTCTCTAGGTCTCTTGCAACCCTAGGATCTTTGGAAATAGAGGCTAGCACAGGTGGCTTCCTCCTCCAGGCAGGCCGGGTGCTGAAGGGGAGTGGGGCGGTGGGGGCAGGGCAGGGCACAAGCCTGGGATGGCCCCTGAGTGTCCTGTCAACCGGTCTGCTTTGCAGGTAGAGCACGCCCTGATAAAAGGGGCAAAGGCTGCGGGAGCGGTCATCTCAGCTGTTGTGGAGAGCATCAGGCCCAAGCCCGTAACTGCCTGAAGGCGCTCGGGACTCCAAGCAGAGGAAGTGCCGCTGCCATCCGCAAGGACACGTGCCTCCTTGCCTCCCCTTGCCTTCTCTCTCCGTAACCCCACTCGAGAAAACTGTGTGCTTCTGGAAGAATCTAGAATGTATCCAATTACCCCTCCAGAAATACATCCAATATATGTGATCCTAGATCCGTGGACTCGCGGGGTGAGAAGAACGTAATATTTATTATTATGCATCCGTTAGGCGCCGGGCACCGTGCTGGGCGTTTCATAGGCTTGTCTCATCTCCCTCCCTGCGGGAAGGGCCTTGCTTGTGTCTCAGGCTGACTCGGGTCTGCGATGTTTGGATACCACCTACACCAGCCGGGAAACCCCTGCTTGAACATTCCCAGTAACTGGGAGCTCTTTTTCAGAAGTTCTTGTTCTTGAACTAGAAAGTCTCCAGCTTTTTGCATTCATGAGAATCCTGCTCTTCCTGACCTGCAGCGCTGTGCAGGGTTGGTGGGGGGGGATGGGGAATGGAAGGAAGCTCAGTGGCTTGCTATTCGGGGCCATCTGTGCTTAATCCAAAATCATACACCAGCCTTATTCTTTGTTGTTTGACACCCCCTTGCTTTAAAGTATAATCAACATTTACTTTGCTTTTCTACCTTAGAATTACCGGGAAATTTGAAACTGTTATTTTCATTGATTTCAGATGAATATTTAAAATAATTTCCTCAGTGGACTTCTGTGCGCATGAGGGAGAGGAAGGAGCGATTTTTTGTGTGTTGACCACTGTTGGCATGACAGCAGATCCAGAATTATGACCAGGGACTGTTGGTGCCCACTGAGAGCTGAAGCCATCCGGGAAGGCTAGAGAGGGACTCTCAGAATGGCTAGGAACTGTGATCGATGTGGACGAGAGCAAGATGGAGCCCCCAAAGCATTTCACATGAGACCTGTTAGGATCGCCCATGAGCCTTTCTCCAGTTTGAACAAAGTAGACCCTCAGGGAAACTCTTCCATTCCCTAACCCCCTCCCTTCCATTCTTTTCTTAGCAATCCGAACCTGACTACATCCTCCTGTTCCCTAGACGCTGGAGTCTGGGTGTGTGTCTCTGTCTTTCCCGATGGCCTCTATCTCTGCTTTGCGTGGCAGTTCCGGGTGTTGGTAGGTAGAGCGTATGCCCTCATTTCTGTGAATCATGATGAGGGTAAAGCCGTTATTACCCTGAGTCCCTCCAATCACCTCCCCCCACCCCCCAGAATCTGCTGAGTTCCCGAAACTGCTCCCTTCTGCTCCGTCTTCATTATTGTCTAGGTTGAGACTTCCTTTGAAGTAGAACCCAACCACCAGGAATGTATCTTTTATAAAGTATATTCCTTTTAATTTTGAATTAAGTCGCTCATGTATTAGTAAACCTTTTGATTCTGAAGAATGACTGGCCTCCCAGACCATAGTAATCATTAATCCAGTAAACCGGATGTTGTTTGATTTACAAACAACTCCCCCACTCCAGAGAGTGTTTAGTAACTTCTAAACTAAAGGCTCATTCATCTCTTGCTTAGGTTTGGGACAGAAAGACACTTCTGTGGCTTTTTTGGTTTTGCACCCAGTGGGGCCGAGGGCCTCAGGTGCGTAATCAGGGTTTACGTTCATTCATTCATCCAACAAACATTTTTGAGCATCTACCACGTGCCACGCCCTGGCTCTCCCCACCTTGGCCTGAACCCACGAGCAGTGCTCAGGGACAGCAGTGAGAAGTTGAGTTGGTTAGAAGGACGCAAGTCACAGTGGAGCATGGGGCGGAGACCACCTGGCTGGACAGCTGTCTTCTCTTACCTCCCAGCTGCCCATAAAGCCGCGAGCTCTGGAACGCACACCTTACACTTCCAGGGGTGGGGGGGGGGGTCGAGGGAGGGTTTCTTAAAGTGCTGTTTACAAACCTGGAGTTTACAAACCTGAAGTTCTGCCTTCTAGGGTCAAAACTGAAATCTCTGCTTTGGGTGGAACCAATCCGGTAAACCTTTTCAGTGTTGTAGCTAGAAGGCACATACCTGCTGTTCCAGGAATCCCTAAGGGAAAGTCATGTGAATGCAAATGTTTCTGAGATGTTACACATGGATCTCTTGTTTGTGTGCTTTTTTTTTTTTAGTGTTTTTATTCCTTTTCCCTTTGGGGGGAAGGGCGAGTGGGGTCAGTGGTGGTGTTGGTTCACTGGGCATGTCACAGGGAAAGTCAGAGAACTTGACCATGCTGGTTTCCTTCAGGGTAGGGGTAGTCGTGACACATGAGCCCGCAGGGACTGTGCGCAATCCGGGTGTTTTGCTTACTGATTGAAAGGCCAACTTCGGGAAACACTGAATTAGCTCTGCAGAGAGTATTACGATGGTAAAGGGATCTGGTTTCGCTGGCTGGGAGTGGGAGATAGGGAGTGCAAAACATGTCAGTCAGGGATGCCAACTGAGTAAAACAAAGAAGCCCTCCTCCCTGGCAGCAGGCCAGAGGCTGAGGGGAGACCCGGACAGAAGGGAGTCTCCTGCGACACCAGGAGTAGAGATAAACTGCTCCCCAGTGTCTGCCTAATGCTCACAATCACCTTTTGTTATTCTCAAACCTTGTCTTGAGAAGGGAGATGAAGGAGCCATAGCACAAGACTATAGTTCCCAAGAGAGCGACTGCTACAGAGACAAGAGGCCCAGGGGCCGCTGGAGGAAGTCCGTCAGAAGCAAGCAGACCAGCGGGGGTTCCAGGTCCATGTCCTCCGGAAAACCCTGGGAGGGAACTGGGTCTCCTGCAGTCACGCAGGAGGGGAGCTTGGTCAAAAAAATGAGATTTTATTTTATTATTTTTTTATGGAAATGTATGCACTTTTAATTAAAAATTTTTTTTAGTTCAAGTATAATTAACATACAGCATTACGGTCATTTCAGGTGTACAATGTAATGATTCAGCAATTCTCTACATGACTCTGTGCTCGTTATAAGTGTGCTCTTAACCCCCACCAACTATTTCACCCATCCCCCCCACCTCCCCTCTGTCAACCCCCAGTTTGTTCTCTGTACTTAAGAGTCTGGCTTTTGTTTGTCTTTTTTTCTTCTTCTTTGTTTGTTTCTTAAATTCCACATATGAATGAAATCCTGTGGTATTTATCTTTCTCTGTCTGACTTATTTCACTTAGCCTTATACCTTCTAGATCCATCCATGTTGTTGCAAATGGCAGGATTTTATCCTTTTTTATGGATAATTAGTATTCCTCACCTATGGGTGGACACTTCGGCTGCTTCCATAATTTGGCTATTGTAAATAATGCTGCAATAAACATAAGGGTGCATGTATTCCCTTTTTTTTTGAGAGAGAGAAAGAGTGCAATTGTGGGGGAAGGGGCAGAGGGAGACAGAGAATTTTAAGCAGGCTCCACATAGTGCAGGGCTCCATCTCACGACATTGAGATCATGACCTGATCCAAAATCAAGAGTCAGACGCAGGTTGCCTGGGTGACTCAGTTAAGCATCTGCCTTTGGCTCAGGTCACCATCCCAGGGTCCTGAGATTGAGCCCTGGATAGGGAAGCCTGCTTCTCCCTCTCCTTCTGCCCCTCCCCCACTCATGCTCTCTCTCAATCTGCATTCTCTCCCTCTCAAATTAAAAAAAAAAAAAAGAGTCTGACACTTAACTGACTGAGCCACCCAGGTGCCCCACATGTATCCCTTTGAATTAGTGTTTTTGGGTTTTGGGGGGGTAAATACCCAGTAGTTGAATTACTGGATGATATGGCAATTCTATTTTAAATTTTTTAATGAAGTTTTAAAATTTTAATTCCAGTATAGACAACATCCAGTGTTATTTTAGTTTGGGGTATACAATATAGTGAGTCAACAGTTCTATACATGACTCAGAGCTCACAATGATAAGGGCACCCCTTCATCCCCATCCCCTATTTCACCCATCCTCCACCCACCTCCCCTCTGGTAACCACCGGTTTGTTCTCTACGGTTAAGAGTCTCTTGGTTTGTCTCTCTCTCTGTCTCTCTCCTTTGCTCATTTGTTTTGTTTCTTAAATTCCACATATGAGTGAAATCCTATGGTATTTGTCTTTGTCTGACGGACTTATTTCACTTACTATAATACTCTCTAGCTCCATCCCTGTCATCGCAAATGGTAAGATTTCATTCTTTTTTATGGCTTATTTTTTAATTTTTTGAGCAAACTCCATCCTCTTTTCCACAGCGGCCGCAGCAGCTCGCATTCCCACCAACAGGGCACAAGGGCCAAAAAAGCAAGATCTTAGAGGGAAGGCTGCTTTCTGAATCTGTGGGACTTGAATGCTCATGCCACACATGTGGTCCGGCCCAACATGAGGGCAGTGGGAGCAGAACGCTCTGCCTTCTGACGATCATAGACCATTCTGACCTGCACGCTGTTCCTACCAAAACTTCTTTTGTCACTTGAGCAAAACAGTAAATGGCCATACAAACTCGGGGAAAGCTCTGTAAGCCATGCAAGGTTCTGTTCTCTCGAACGGTCTCCTCCCAGCGTGGTTGAGACCACCTGTCAGTTAGGCAGAGCCTGGGAATAGAAGACAACTGTTTGGGGGCGCCTGGGTGGCTCAGTCGTTAAGCGTCTGCCTCCGGCTCAGGTCATGGTCCCAGGGTCCTGGGATCGAGCCCTGCATCGGGCTCCCTGCTCCGCGGGAAGCCTGTTTCTCCCTCTCCCTCTCCCCCTGCTTGTGATCCTGCTCTCACTGTGTCTCTCTCTGTCAAATAAATAAATAAAATCTTTAAAAAAAAAAAAAAAGAAGACAACTGTTCGTGGACCTCACGGCTGCTTCTTGGCACAGAGGAAGTGGTTTGGGTTTGGTTTGGTTTTGCTGGATTATGGTGGGTTGTTTTTTTTTTTTAATATTTTGCTGACTCAGATTATTCAGTTTGCTAGGTTAAATATAAAAGATTAATTTTTATGTTTGCTTTCAGACGTATTGCTTAAAGTTCACCCCCAAAGTTAAGGCATATCTGAGTCTGTAGCCACGTGGGGGATGCTTTGGGAATGAATACATTCGGGTACTTGCGCTTCTGCTTCAAAAGAAAGGTTTTCGAGAAAATCAGCGGAGGCCACAACAGGCTTCGTTCACCTTTGCCCGAACCCACGAGCAGGGGCCAGGGTGGCAGTGAGGAGTTCTGAGTTAAAAAGACAAGGCTACTGCGGCCCCCATGTCATAGCAGCAGAACCCTCTCTCCAGGCACGATGTCATCGAGCTGCCTGTGTCTGCACGGGATAAACCTGGAGCAGCTCTGGGTGAGGCGAGGCCCGGGGGGCAGCAGGGGGCTGGGGGTGGAGGGCGGCGTCTGCTGGACGGGAAGCCTCTCAGAGGAGCTCTGCCAACTGTTGATAAGAATGCAATACTACCGACTAACAACAATAGTAATAGTGACATTCACGGAGCGTGCACCCCGCTCTAGGCGCTGTTTTAAATGCTTTAGGACCTCCCTTGACCCCGTGCTCCATGTGTTTCTTACCTTCACCGCAGACTCTGTGGCCCCTGAAACAGCTGCTCCCGCTCGACACGCTTGATCCAGGGCTTTAAGTGGGTAAATGTTTATAGCAGTAATATCTCCACTTGGTGAAATAAGAACTTTGAGATCAAGAGCTGCTTTATTTTATTTTTTTTAAGAGCTTCTTGATAATGAACCCCTAGTTAGGGGAAGAGAGTATTTAAGGCTCAAAGATGCATAATGATGACAATGTGCAGGGCCAAAGACCGCATCATCCGCGGGGCCCACCAAGCAAAGGCAGAGTCTGTACATAATCCTGACAGCGGCCCGCGGCTGGTAGGTGAGTAGGAGTAGAGATTGGTGGGGAGGATGAATTTTTGAAGCTGATCTGTACCACCTTTGGGATGGAAGTGCTCTGCAGGATCTCACACTGAGCTGTGTTTATCCACATGCAGTAACGACTCATAGAACCAAAGCAATAAGGTGTGTCCTCTTTACGGGAGGTGGAGAAAAGCTCAGTCTGGGGAGGGACGAGGGAGTCACAGGACATCAGAATCTCTTTGGTAGGAATCAGCCTTTCAGGATTGATGTGGCAGAGAGCATCAACTCAACTACTACTCTGCAAGGCTGGGCTCAGGAGGGGGGGGGGTGGGGGAGGCTCACTCAGTCTTGTCCGTCAAGAAAATATACCCACACTCCAAGCATGAGGACCCTGGCAGTTACATAATATTAAGAAAAGTGTAGAAAGGGGCGCCTGGGTGGCTCAGTCGTTAAGCGTCTGCCTTCGGCTCAGGTCATGATCCCAGGGTCCTGGGATCGAGCCCCGCATCGGGCTCCCTGCTCATCGGGAAGCCTGCTTCTCCCTCTCCCACTCCCCCTGCTTGTGTTCCCTCTCTCGCTGTGTCTCTCTCTGTCAAATAAATAAATAAATAAAATCTTTAAAAAAAAAAAAAAAGAAAAGTGTAGAAAGATGCATATGTATCGTGATCTGTCATCCTCCAAATATGGGGAAATAATCTGGGAGAAACTTCTTGAAGTCTTTTTCTCTAGATATTCCCAGAGCTGCAAGTAGACCTGTCTTAGGGCTCTCTTAGTTGCAAAGGATGGAAAACTCAACAAAATAGCATAAGCAAAGTGAGGAATTTGGTGGTTTAAGTGACTGTCAAATCCTGGAGTAAATGAGGACAGCTGGATTTAGGGCTTCATGACATTGGCTTTAAAGTAACGTGATGGGCCGTTTCTCCAGAACCATGTGATTATTGTGGATTAGGAAGTGAAGGACTCAGATAGCCAGAAAGAGCAAATAACCGCAGTAGATCCTTGCTTGTTTTCTTCCGGTGGGACCCAGAACATGCTCTGATGCCCAAAAGCTGATCGGTCGGTCCAGACTCATGGCTGGTCTTCCTTAGAGAAGCTTCATATGTAGTGAGACACATGGGTAGACACTTAGGTTACTCCATTAAAAATGTGTGTTTGGGGTTTACAGTTTTTGCAGCTTCAGTTCAATGCTGCATTGTAGAGAATCTACTGTTGCAGATCAGGCTCCCTGGGATGCAGACTCTGAGGCAGAGGTTTGCCCACTACGGGAAGATGAGGCAGCAGGACCAGACAGACAGTCCAGCCGTGATGCAGCCACAGCAAAGGCCTGAGCCAGCCTCTGGGGAGCTGGGGAGCTGGGGAGCTGCAACGGCCTTGCAGGGTTGTCCTTTAATATAGGGCCTCTCTATTTATTCGCTGGTGGTTGCAGGCTGTGAAGGACGAGGGGAGAGGGTCTCAGTTGGGAGCTGCCAACCGTCAACAGTGCTAGCAGCGGGGAAAGTGGGAAATTCATCCTTCAGACTTGAAGACCGTGGCAAGTGGACAGGACACCACAGATGTAGGCCACCCACTGCAGTTTGTACCACACTTAACATTTTCTGGGCGCCCTGATGGTTTCTGGGGAGTCAACGATAAAAAGGCCCCCCCGAGAAGTTCAGCGAGTGGAGAATTGCCTGCGCCCCGCATTTGCTATCAATGCGATTCTGCTGGCAAATAGGAAAACGACTTCTGTTTTGGGGATGTTTGGATTTTACTCAACAGCGGTGTCAGAGTCGCGGATGAGATCTCCTCTAAAGCCAAGGAACTAGGCTCTGCGAAAATGTAACTTCGAAAAAATAGAACTTTCCGTCTGTTTAGATTGCCAGTTCTGCTGTTGGCACGCATCGGTACTCAGTCATTTAGTGTTCAAACCGAGGCATTTCCCAGTATTTTCTTTCTTTTGCCCACGGATGATACCTAAGTGACACGGAAGAGGGTGGAGTCCGGTCTATTTCCTCTCCCCCATTGCTTGCACCTGCTGCCGGTGAACTCTTCCAGCCGCGGTGCGACTGTCGCCGGCACCTTGTGGAGCAACCTGTGGGTCCTTCATTTCCCATAGGTGCAGTTCACACCACTGTCCACAGGGGGCACCCTCCTCAAGACTCTGAAACTCCTTCCAGCCATCACTTCGCTCCAGCTGTTCTCTTGGCTTATTTGCCGCCGCCGCAGGCCAGAGGAGACTTGGGTCTGTCATCACACCCTTCCTGGCGTGCAGCCATCCATACTTGCTGCTTCCTTACCTTTGTGGCAGGGGAACATCTAGAGTGTTGTCAAGTGACAAAAGTCTCTGCTGGGAATCATGCACGAGTTCTTCTATTCTCAGTTCCCCTATTCTGGGGAGGGGGAGGGGGGCGCAGAACCTAGCATATTTGTCACCCGGAATAGGTCATATTTTAAGCCCTTCATCCTCTATATGGCAAAATAATTTTCAGTAATAATCATGAAATAAGCAAATAATATTCATAGCCAGAATAGACAGGGAAAAAAAATTTTAATTGAATTTCGAATATATAACCAAGCAAGTTAAACAATTGAATAAAATAAAACAACTAATACAAAGTACCACTAATACAATGCACCTCCTTATACCTTTGCTCAATAGTTTTTATTCTACCTTGTATTTTGAACTTGATCCTTTGGTTACTGCCTGATACGATATTTTATGTAAATAATTGTCCAGTAAGTAAATTGAAATAAAACCCACACACAACAAAATAGAAACATCAGCAAAAGATACAATAGAAGCAACCTCTATTGTACCACTTAAATAACATTTTGTTTTCTTAATTTGTTCTTTAGTTTTAAAAGAGGTAAGCACTTAAAAAAATGTGAGTTCCAGGGTGCCTGGGTGGCTCAGTTGGTTAAGCGACTGCCTTCGGCTCAGGTCATGATCCTGGAGTCCCGGGATCGAGTCCCGCATTGGGCTCCCTGCTCGGCAGGGAGCCTGCTTCTCCCTCTGACCCTCCCCCTACAGAGACTACAGAGCTGTCTCTCTCATTCTCTCTGTCTCAAATAAATAAATAAAATCTTTAAAAAAAAATGTGAGTTCCAAGTGGAAAATATTCTTCAAATTCAGTAAAATATTTCATTACATAAAATGAAATGTTCACCTGCCAGACAAAAATGTGACATCTCACAGTTGGCATTGTTTTACTGGTGTAAATTTTAAACACAGATAAGACTCCAGGTGGTCACAGAAAATTACATAATTTAAGTAATTCAAGTTCAAGTTCATTATCTTTCCAATCACTACGCTTTCATCATTTATTTGAACCCACTATGGAAAGGCAGGAACAAATCGCACCACAGGGATTGAAGATATGCTAGTGCCCAAAGTGAGCTGGTATGATTCTGAATCCTCAAGAACTTCTTCTTGAAAGGAATGAGCGTGGCTGAGTCCACAGATACCTGGAATCAACTGTAGAGCGGTCAGTGCTCCAAGTCAATGTCCATGTGGATACAGTATCTGTTAAGTGATAAGTAACAAAACTGTGCTAACTTTAAGCCTACATACATATTATTAAAACTTAGCAGTAATCACATCAATTGTTTCGAACTTGGACCGACAAAGTATTCTTTGGGCGGGTAGGAAGAGTTTATCACTTATGTTATTTAAAATTGTTGATGCATGGTGATAATAAAACAGAGATTGACTTAGTAAGTTTTATTGATTGTTTTCAAATTCTCTCCATGAATGCACCTCCTTATACCCTCGACTTCCTGCTAAGCGAGAGATCGTTCTATTTTGGATGGTAGGACATGTACTCTGACCAGAATTCTTGATGAGCTCCTACTCTCCTGTTGCTTCCTCTCAGACAGTCCTCCCCCAGCTCAGAAGGTCTTTAGCTAGTCTTTGGGTTGAAGGGATGGTATGGAGGACAGGACTAGCTAAATAAGTTGTTTCCCTAACTCTTTCTTATACTTGGACGAAGATTTCTGAACCCAAAGTAAATAATTTGCTGGTTTATCTTTTTTTTTTTTTAAAGATTTTATTTATTTATTTGAGAGAGAGAGAATGAGAGAGAGCACATGAGAGAGGGGAGGGTCAGAGGGAGAAGCAGACTCCCCGCCGAGCGGGGAGCCCAATGTGGGACCCGATCCAGGGACTCCAGGATCATGACCTGAGCCGAAGGCAGTCGCTTAACCAACTGAGCCACCCAGGCGCCCAATTTGCTGGTTTATCTTAACACGTTCCCTCCCATGACATGATAACTCATGTCTAGTTTAATGACCCATTTCTAGCTGCTTGACCTGAAAAGAAAGGCCTTAGGTAGGATGATCATAAAAGCAAAACTGAGGCACTTTTAGTAGTAAAAGTGGATGCTGAATAATTATGCCAAAATAACAGGTGTGAGCTGGACAAACCAGGACGCACGATCACTCTAGTGCATGCGTGAAGATGTCAACGGAAGAGTGGTGTGTGTGTGTGTGTGTGTGTGTAGAAAAAATAAAACATGAGTTGTTAGTTAAAAATATTATCTTGTTTTGCATAAAAATATAACATATAACACTGCTAAATACTCCAGGCCTTTTAAATACATTTTTGGTGACATAGTTCTAGCATTCCATGTATTATTATTTTTTATTTTTAAAAAGATTTATTTATTTTAGAGAGTACAGGGGGGAGGGACAGAGGGAGAGGGAGATAGAATCTCAAGCAGACTCCCTGCTGAGCATGGAGCCCGATGCAGAGCTCAATCCCACCCCTGAGATCATGACCTAAGCTAAAATCAAGAGTTGGTTGTTCAACTGACTACACTACCCAGACACCCCTTAAAGTCTTTATCTAGTAAGTTCATCCTTTGGGCTTCCTTAGGGATGGTTTTTGTTGGTTTATATTATTCCTTTGAATGGGTCATACTTTCCTGTTTCTTTGTGTTTCTTGTTCTTTTTTTGCTGCAAACTTAACATTTGCATCTTAACATAGTTAACACCGGAAGTCAGATTTTCTGCCTTTTCCGGGGCCAGTGCTTTAAAAAACCCAAAAAACTGTTACAGGGTGTTTCTGTGATAGAGATCAGCTCAAGATGAAATCTTAAGGTCTTTTGGTTCTTTTCTGAGCCTGAACTTTACCTGAGCATGAGTGGTGATGTCTAGATTTCCCTGTATATGTGATTGCTTTTCTTAGAATAAGATTTAAAACAATTTTTTAAAGTAATCTCTACAGCCAACATGCGGCTTGAACTTACAACCCCAAGATCAAGAGTTGCACACTCTACTGACCAAGCCAGCTGGGAACCCCTATGTGGTTGCTTTCAATTGTCCTAGTTCTTAAATGTATAGCTCCCAAAAGGGAAAAAGAGTGGGGGTGGGGGGGAGAAAAAAGGAATAACAGGTGCTCTCTCTCTATATCTCTTGGGAGCTGCTTCAGCCCGTGGGGTCTGTGGGGATGGCAGCCTGCCTCTATGTATGCACCTCTGTGATCAGACGTAGCAATTGAACACAGATCCTTGATATCTGAAGGACAAGGTCCTTTTTGCCCACCCTGGCTCCCCATAGCCTGTTCTAGGAATGTGGGCATGGCTACCTACCGGGGTGGGTGTTCCGGATGGTAGCCAATGTTGTGCTAGTGGCTGAAATTGACTAAAATGAAAGACAATTTATCAGCCAAGACTTCATTTGGAAGCTATAAGCTTTGAATAGACTCTGTATATTTTTTATAGATATTATTTATTTATTTGACAGAGAGAGAGAATGAGTGGTGGGGAGGGGCAGAGGGAGGGAGAGAAAGAAGCAGACTCCCCGCCGAGCAGGAAGTGGGATGTGGGGCTACATCCCTGGACCAGGAGATCATGACCTGAGCCAGTACTTCTGTTGTCCAGATGAAAAGATGGATTCCAGGTGCTTTCTACTCTCCCATCTTCCATGATGTCACTTCCTACGTAATTCTTTTTCAATCTTTGTACCACTGACAAATGCCCATGTAGAACTCTGGGATACTCTCCTCTGGAAACCTCAGAATCCGTGGACTGGCCACCACCCTTCAAGGTGAACAACTATAGGTTCTGCCTGTTCCTTCTCACAATAGGACCTCAAACATTTCATTAGGAGGAGGGATGTGGCTGGATAAGCCAATAATATTAGGGATGATTTCTTTGCAATTTCCTTTGTGTCTTCCCCACATTCTTACGGTTTATCCTATCTGCTTTTTTTGTTTTGTTTTGTCTCTTGGAGGGCATTTTGCAGATGAAAGATAGAAGAAGCTTGTTAAGACCAGTTGACTTTGCTTTGAAAACTTAAGTACCCAAGTAAAACTAGAGGTTCTCTGGAAGAGATAATGAGAGAGAGGAAAGAAGTTGAGTGTTTGGGGAGGGTGGAAAGTGGGACAGGGTCTGCAGGTTGTGGGGGGCAAGGATTCAGTCCTGAGGTCTGGTAGCACCCCAGGGAAGCAGCAGGCCCATAACAGAGCAGCTGCTTAGGTAGAGGGGGCAGCCAGACCGGAAGCCCCCATTTCCAGTGCCTCATGTGGTGGTGAATGTCAATGTTGTAGCAACCAAGTGTGTCCAAGGCCAGTAGTAACCTGGTGGTCTTTTTGAACAGATAACTAATAATCCCTGATTTTTTCACACCCCATCACTGTAGTACCACACCTGTCCATGGGATATAGAATAGTTCTGGTAGGGATGGGTCATAAAAACAATCCACAAAACTAACTGACCTGTGATTTACTGCCAACTTGGAGGAAATGGGGACTTAAATTAAAATTATGTTGCCCTATAGAAAATAAAACTACAAGACTACACGTCTACTTGTGCATTGAGCTATAATACCATTCAAATCTCTGTTTAGGCCTATATTTTTATTGCATCTTCATCTGGGGAGTGTTTACCCCACTGCTTGGTAGTTACTACGTGATCCACAAATGGCTGCCGAATTAGTGAAGACTCATTTCAAAGTGCTCGATAATGACAGCAAATTGTGTTTTTAGCAGCCTTCCAGCAGGAACTATTTTATAATTCTGCTATTGATTCATGAATTTCTATTTAACTGCACTCTCACCAGCCTTGACAATGAGCACACTTTAATTTTTGGTCTTTTGAAGATAAAAGTTGATACTCCATTTTAGTTTGTATGTCTTTAATTTCCAGCGGGTTTATATGGTTTTCCATAAATGTATTAGCCATGTGGGCTTTTTGCTTTTGAAAATTTAATGTTCCGCCTTTTACCCATTTTCTATTGAACTACTTATAGTCTTTTCGGGGGGTAGATATTAAAGGTGTATTTTGAAAATTATTTATTTTGTCATCTGCTTTTTTATTTTTGACATGATATTTTGAAATTTTACATACTGCTTGTTTAAACTTTGAATACAGAAAATTACAAAGAAGAAAGTAACAATCAAAAGTCCATGAATAAAAGTTAATTGTCTTGGGCTCCTGGGTGGCTCAGATGGTTAAGCGTCTGCCTTCGGCTCAGGTCATGATCCCAGAGTGCTGGGATCAAGTCCCGCATAGGGCTCCCTGCTCAGCCGGGAGCCTGCGTCTCCCTCTCCCTCTGCCTCTCTCCCTGCTCATGCTCTCTCTCTCTCTGTAACTCTGTGTCTCAAATGAATAAATAAAATCTTAAAAAAGAAAGTTAATTGTCTTTTTATCACTTTGGTGAATATTTTTCTGATTTTCTCTGATAAGTTGTTAAGCTTTTGTCCAAAAGAGACTTTAAATGTGTATTATTCGAACTGACCTCTCTTTAAATTTCTGGCATTTGCTTTACTATTCAGAACATTTTTTATTCCAGGGGCACCTGGGTGGCTCAATCGTTAAGCGTCTGCCTTCCGCTCAGGTCATGATCCCAGCCAGGGTCCTGGGATCGAGCCCCGCATCGGGCTCCCTGCTCCACGGGAAGCTTGCTTCTGTCCCTCTCCCACTTCCCCTGCTTGTGTTCCCTCTCTCGCTGTGTCTCTCTCTATCAAATAAATAAAATCTTAAAAAAAAAAAGAACATTTTTTATTCCAAGATTTTGTAGCCAAGTTTTTTTTAAAAGATTTATTTATTTATTTGAGAGAGAGAGAGAGCAGGGAGCAGGGGCAGAGGGAGAAAGATAGAGTCCCAAACAGACCCGGAGCTAAGCAGGTAGCCCGACGCTGTGTCCATCTCGTGACTCTGAGATCATGACCTGAGCCGAAGGCAGATGCTTAACCAACTGAGCCACCCTCAAATTCTTCTAAAAGTATGTGTTTTTTCATTGTAATTACTATTAATTGGGAGAAGAATTGTTATTTTTAGTCCTATTCAACCTTCCCATCCAGAAGCGCACTAGTTATCTACAATTATAAAAATATTCTGTCTTTTTAAAATATTATGGTTTTCTTCACCTTTCTTATTGTGATTAATTATAGGTATTTTATACTTAGTAATTTAGTACCATAAATGTAAAAAAATCATTTTTTCCATTTTTATTTATTTATATTACAAATTTTTCCAGTATTTGGGAGTTATCTGTTTTCTCCTTTATTTTTCTCTTGAATCAGCTCCTAGAATTCTTTAAAACTATGTCACTTTAATGGAAATATCTTTCTGCTTTGCTTTTCTTGGGCCTCTTTCCTGGTAAAAATCCAATGAGACCAACAAACAAGTACAAAAATCAGAGGACATCAAATCAGCATATATGTCCTGCATTCTTTAGAACAAGCTGATTCTTGACCCACCAGGTTCGATAAAAACCATGACCCCTACCCCAAGGGTTTGAGTAAATTTTGTGAAGAAAAAGACCAGGCCCCCAGGGCAAGATCTGCGAAGGCAGCTTCCATAGTTTCATCTCTCACCTTTGGACGCCAAGGGATCTGGATGCCAAAGGGATTTGGGAGAGGCAGGGGCAGTATACAAAAGTTTAAAAATCCTTTCCAATTCTTGATCATTTAAAAATGTCTTTAAAAAAAAAAAGCCTACATTTACCACTCTTTACCCTCTTTTCTCAACAGTTGCATTCCCAGCAGAAACCAGCCAGTCTGGATCTCACGGGCAGCCCAACGGGACTCTTCCCCTGAGATGCACGGTCATCTGTGGGAGGGGCTCCTGTCCTCTCCCTGATTCTGCTCAGATTCTTCAGTGACCAGGGCAGTCCTCAGACCTCGTGGTGTTTGATTTTATATGTCAACCTGGCTAGGCTGTGGTGTTCAGATGTTTGATCAAACACCAATCTAGATGTTTCTGTGAAGGTAGTTTTTAGATATTATTAATAAATAAATCAGTAGATTTTGGGTAAAGCACATTACCCTCCATAACGTGTGTGTGGGGGGTGGAGGTGGGGTGGAGAGCTCATCCAGTCCGTTGAAGGCCTTAAAGGAAAGAGACAGGCCCCCCCCAGAGGAAGAAGGAACTCGGCTTCCAGATTGCCTTCAGCCTGAGAAACTCGTCTCTTCCTTCAAATCCTCCCTGGATCTCCACGCTGCTGCCCGTTCACAGATTTCAAATGTGCCAGCCTCCACAATCTCGTGAGCCAATTCCTTAAAATAAATGTCTCTTTGTATATGTACATATCCTACTGGTTCTGTTTCCCTGGAAAATCAGAATCAGATTAATACAGGCCCACAGGAATCAGCAGTCCCAGAGAGCTGACTGCACTCCCCGAGCTGGAGGCTGCTAGGATCGGAGGGATGAGAGCCTGGTGTGTGGATCTGTGAGTGTTCGTGAAACACCTTCAAGGTGTGTTTGTCACCCTAAGGCACCCAATTTTGGCCTCTTCACCACTAAACTTATGGTGCAGGCTGGGAAGAGGTAGTCTGTGTGACCTAGGGAGCTGCAGGGGAGTCTGAGGTCAGTGTGAGGATGGATGAGGCTGTAACCAAACCAAAGGCATTGGCCACATGGAATAGTCTGGGTCCGAGACTGGGGGCAGTGGGCTCAACTCATTGTGTTTTGTCTTCTTCATCACAGATCTAGAGCACACAGCTCTCCTAATGGGCAGCCAGAGGGTTTACTCACTCCTTTTCCACATCCTGGATGGAGTTGAGCAGAGGCTGAATCCTGGTTCCAGCAAGGAGTTGAACAACAAGACCAGCGAGGATGGGGAAGGCTCCATACACAATCCAGGGCAGGTAGGGAGAATACACGGTTAGGATCATCAAGAGGGGAGTCCAATATTAGCAGCAATTCCCAGGATTCTGTGGCTGTTGTTCTTGGGGTACAAACGATAATACAAAATATATAGTGAATATCCACACATATAATTTGTGGTTTATTATTTTGCTCTGGTTATGGGAGATGGCACATCAGCGTGTTTAGACACATGGGAGGCTGATGACATCCTCTTGCTTTGAAAATCTCTCTTATTTGCTAACGATTTTTTTCTTTTAATTGTGCATTAAGACACAATTTGATCATTAAGAAAATACTGTTAACCATGACATCTAACCCTTTGTGTGATCCAGAAGATCACATGAGATGTTACATTAAATGATTTAATCCAGTGCCTGGCAAAAACTCAGCTTTCAATAAAATTTAGGCATCATTTTTGTTATTATCATTACTATTATAATTGATGCTTTTGACAACCAACTCGTCTTGGTTCTCTTCTCCCCAGTAAGTGTCAATTCACTGGGAAATGTCTGTTTTGATCCTGAAAGAGCATCATGAGATTTATACCTGATTATGGTGGGCATGAGTTCACTTCCATGAGTGGAAACAGTGGTGACAGGGGCAGGAGAAACTCCTCCTACCCAAAGCTTCCGAACCCCCTCGTAGAGTCTGCATTTCTGGAGAGAAGAAGACCAGTGAGACCCAAAACATCTGAGCTGAAAATCAGAATCCATCAAATTACAAGCAAAAAGGGCCTTTTTTGGAGATGATTTTGTGCTTTTAAAATACACTGTAGAGAAAGTGCACAGAGGCAGAGCATGTGTGGTGGCTAACCTGCTGAGAAGTATGACTGACCTACATAATCTGCCTTGCGGTGAATAAAAGGCTCTGAGTTATTTCATCCACTCCTCCTGTGTATCTGAGATTTGCCAGAAAAGGAGGGAGGGGAAGCTGAGTCCAGCAGGAGCTGCTTTCATTTATTTTGTCCCGTGTCTCCTCTGTCCTTTGCGTACAATGTAGGACTGCCGTGTGAGCAGTGACTGAGGGTGAAAGACTCCTTCGTGTCTTCCAGAGTTTAAAACCTAGGAACTTACACAATGTCGACATGGGGCTAGTATTGCAGAAGAGAATAATAAAATAGCAACTCCTGGGAGCTTGGGTGGCTCAGTCGTTTGAGCGTCTGACTCTCCTGATTTCGGCTCAGGTCACGATCTCAGGGTCTTGAGATCGAGTCCCACAATGGGCTCTGTGCTGGGCGTGGAGCCTGGCTAAGATTCTCTCTCTCACTCTCCTTCTGTCTCCCCCCCTGCTCCGGCCCCGCCGCTCTCTCTCACTCTCTAAAAAAATAAAAAAGAGTGTTACAGCATTGGAGTGGGCTCTGTTATAAGACAGCAAACTTGCACCATTGCTGACATTCCATATGAGATGTGGAGCCACCGATCTGGGATCCTATAAAATACACAACTGTGCTGGGAGTTAGGTGGAGCCTGGGGACCACCTTGGTTGCCCCATTCATTACATATAATCATTCCGTTTAGTAAAAGAGATCTAAGAGAGCCTCTTAACGACTTAATGCCTTGTTCCTACTGTTTACTCCTCTCCTTGAAGACAAGGAATTTTTATTTTCTTACTGTCAGGACGACATTCCTAAACCAGAGCTGCAGTTATGGCAACCTGATAGAACGCATGTGAGTGGTTATGTACATACCAGAGAGTAAATGTTGGCTGAAGCTATAGGAATAAAAAAAGAGCCCAGACAAAGGAAGTGTTCTCATGTGGGATGCAATGACAAGGTCCAGATCCTCCATGCTTACTATATAAAGTGTTACCAGCCAAATACAAGTGATCAGTTGATGTCCTAGAGAACCTGCCAGCAAGAGGTGACACCAGTTTCCGGATACTTCCAGGATGTGATGCAGGCAATCACATATCTGAGCTGACATTTGCTCACCTCTGGTTCTCTTCCTGGCAACGTAATGGCAGAAACTGTGCTCCCCCCCAGACCGGTTTCAGGAAATCCTTGGAACACCATCCTCCCTTTCCTTCTGGCTTCAGATCAGTGATCCATACAACCTCCTGAGATTTCTCACCTCGGGGCACATATGTGATGGCTAGAATGGAGATTCCCAGCAGGAACATAAAAATCATCCAGCTCATATGATCCAGCAATTGCACTACTGGGTATTTACCCCAAAGATATAAAAGTAGGGATCCGAAGGGGTACATGCACCCCGATGTTTATAGCAGCAATGTCCACAATAGCCAAACTGTGGAAAGAGCCAAGATGTCCATTGACAGATGAATGGATAAAGAAGATGTGGTATATATATATATATATATACACACAATGGAATATTATGCAGCCATCAAAAGGAATGAGATCTTGCCATTTGCAACAACATGGATGAAACTGGAGGGTATTATGTTGAGCGAAATAAGTCAAACAGAGAAAGACATGTATCATATGACCTCACTGATATGAGGAATTCTTAATCGCAGGAAATAAACTGAGGGTTGCTGGAGTGGGGGGTGGGGTGGGAGGGATGGGGTGACTGGGTGATAGACACTGGGGCGGGTATGTGCTCTGGTAAGCGCTGTGAATTGTGCAAGACTGTTGAACCTCAGATCTGTACCTCTGAAACAAATAATGCAATATATGTTAAGAAAAAAAAAAAGAAGAAGAAGAAGAAGATAGCAGGAGGGGAAGAATGAAGAGGGGATATCGGAGGGGTAGACGAACCATGAGAGACGATGGACTCTGAGAAACAAACTGAGGGTTCTAGAGGGGAGGGGGGTGGGAGGATGGGTTAGCCTGGTGATGGGTATTGAGGAGGGCACGTTCTGCATGGAGCACTGGGTGTTATGCACAAACAATGAATCATGGAACACTACATCTAAAACTAATGATGTAATGTATGGGGATTAACATAAGAATAAAAAAATTAAAAAAAAAAATCATCCGGCTCACTCGGCCCAGGCGATTCATTGCCAAAAATCCAGTACAGTTGCCTGGAAGGTTGGCAAAGCCAAAGAGAATCTGGAACAGGAAAATAATGTCCCCCCACATGCTAGAGGTGGAGAGTCAGGCTGTAAGCGAGTATGAGAGTTGTGAGTCTGTGGTGAACAAAAGAGGAAAGACAGATGTCATAAGGTTTAGATTCTCTGTCCTAAAAATGATTATTTGAGCTAGGAAGCCAGGGTTGGTGTTAAAATACAAAGGCATGGTCTGATTTGTAGAATATTCGTGTTGACTATATCTTATTTTCTGTATTTTGGAAACTCTGGCATTTTGGGCCTTGATCCTGGAGAGACTGCCTCCCCCAGGGGTAGCTAATTCATAGAGAGAGCAAATGACTCCCCTGTAAGTCCACCTTTGATACACAAACCACCAACCCAGAGCCCATGCTCCAACCATCTCCTTTATCAAGCTCACACATCATGCCAATATTCCCTCTCCCCTAAACCATCCCAGGGCCAGGTTCTGGACAACTAGGGGCCACTGTTATGGCCCAGAGCCCACCAGAATTATTCAAACCATCCAATCCTAACCTTACTTGGGGACCTACCCTCTCCTGTTCCCACCAAAACTGCAATAAAGGTGCTAGGCCATGCTTTCTCCTCTCTGCCTCCTGAATGACCCTGGTGCTCTCCACATGGCCCTGTCTGGCATGTCATGCCTTCTTTTTCTAGGGACCTGTGAGCATAAGCTTCCTTCATGATAATCATTTCCAAGTGTGTATGTCTTGCCATACCTGATTAAAACATAATCTCTGGGTACATTTTAAACACAGTTTCTTCACAAAGTAATGATTTAAAAGTTATCATAAAATAACGGTATGATCATGGAGGCTATAATTGTTAAGTTTATTGGGGGGGTGGGGAGTTTTGTTGTGGAGGATACATAGTGGGACCTTCTAGAGTTTTAGAGTTTTTTCCTAAACTTTATCTGGGTAATGGTTATATATTCACATATGGAAATATTAATTGAGCCGCACTTTACTGTTTATAATTTTACCTCAGTTGAAATGAAAACAAATAAGTAAAGGAACTTAAAGCAAGTTCTGTCCATGATTGAAGATCTCAGTATCATCTCCAGTGATGAGCCTCGTAGGGCCATATGATAAAACTCCTCACTGTACAATTGATTTTGTGTTGGTCTTTTCATAACCTGTTTGCTACTTCCCAACAACAATTATCTTTGTGGCTTCCTCAGATTTTATTTCAAATCTGTCTCTAGAGCATGTTGTATCCTCTGAAATAAGAAACAGAAAAATATCTCCAATATTTTAACATTCCCCATGTACTGTGCGAAGCCTACCTCACAAAGGACAGGGCACAGATCCCTTTAGGCAGGTTGGGTATGTGGACCGAGTCACACACAGAAGGTTTTATCTGTCTTGCCTCCAGCTCCTCTTGCATCTCACAACCTTCAACAACAACAGCAAGAAATCGCTCAGTTTTCACAAAATGTAGGCATCATGAGGTCCATAATGGAGGACAAGATAGATGGCTTATTTTTCTGTATACTGGAAAATACAGCCATTAAAGATGCCTTGATAATGTAAAAGTGCTATGAAAGGTGAATTGGAGGGTTAGAGGGGACTGAGGGAAATTATGTAGTGACAATGACATTTTATGCGAGACTCGGTTGGGCTGCAGGGCCTCAGAAGGGGTGTGTTGGCTAGAGATTTAGATTAGGATGGGGACTAAATGAAGAGTAACTAAGATTATAGTCCAATGCTTCATTATATCAGATGGGCATGACAGTTCTGGCAACCGAGCTTGGTCCTCAGTCGGCTGCTCTTAGTTAAAAAAAATAAATAAATAGTTTATTTCAGGAAGGAGGATAATTTTCTGAGAGTCCATATTTTGGTTCTTGGGTTTACCTCTTTCAGAGAAACCTTGGCATGCTGTGCTCCACAAATGAGATGGCTAGAATTAAATCTGAGAATGAGATCAGGGGAGAGCTTGGTGTAGTATGATTTACACCCAGATTTTATAACCTGACCTTATACGACGGCTCTGCAACATGCTAGGTATATATCTTGAGGAAAGTAACAGGACATCTCTAAGCCTCAACTTCCTCATCACTAAAAATATGAATAAGAAGGGATGCAAGAATGGTTTCATATTCCCAAATCAATCAGCATGATACATCACTTTAACAAAGTGAAGGATAAAAACCATATGATCATCTCAGTAGATGCAGAAAAAGCATTTGACAAAATTTAACATTCATTCATGATAAAAACTCTCAGCAAACAAATCCACAGCTAACATCTGTTGCATTTCTGTATACTAATAATGAAGTAGCAGAAAGAGATATTTAAAAAACAATCCATTTACAATTGCACAAAAAGAATAAAATACCTTGGAACAAATTTTTTTTAAAGATTTATTTATTTATTTATTTGAGAGAGAGAGAATGAGAGAGAGCACATGAGAGGGGGGAGGGTCAGAGGGAGAAGCAGACTCCCTGCTGAGCAGGGAGCCCGATGCGGGACTCGATCCAGGGACTCCAGGATCATGACCTGAGCTGAAGGCAGTCGCTCAACCAACTGAGCCACCCAGGCGCCCTACCTTGGAACAAATTTAACAAAGGAAGTGAAAAACCTATACTCTGAAGTCTATAGGACACTGATGAAAGAAATTGAGGAAGACACAAATGGAAAGCTGTATCATGCTCATGGATTGGAAGAATTAATATTGTTAAAATGTCCATACTACCCAAAGCAATTAACAGATTCAATACAATCCCTGTAAAAATACCATTTTTCACAGAACTAGAACAAATAATCCTAAAATCTGTATGGAACCACAAAAGGCCTCGAATAGCCAAAGCAATCTTGAGAAAGAAGAACAAAACTGGAGGTAACACAATCTCAGATTTTAAGATATATTACAAAGATGTAATAATCAAAACAGTATAGCACAAAAATAGACACATAGATCAAAAGAACAGAATAGAGAGCTAGAAATAAACCCATGCTTGTCTGGTGAATTAATCTATGACAGATGAAGCAAGAATATACAGTGGGGAAAAGACAGTCTTTTCAATAAATGGTGTTGGGAAAATATATAAAGAACTCATACAACTTAACAAAAAAGCCCCCAAATAATCCAATTAAAAACGGACAGAAGACATGAACAGACATTTCTCCAAAGAAGACATCCAGATGGCCAACAGACACATGACAAGATGCTCAACACCACTCATCACCAGGGAAATGCAAATCAAAATCACAGTGAGATATCAGCTCATACCATTCAGAATGGCTAGTACCAAAAAGATAAGAAATAACAAGTGTTGGTGAGGCTGTAGAGAAAACAGAACCCCATGCAATCTCGGTGGGAATGTAAACTGGTGTCACCACTGTGGGGGACTGTGTGTAGTTTCCTCAAAAAACTAAAAATAGAAATACTATATGATTCAGTAATTCCACTACTGGGTATTTATCCAAAGAAAGCAAAAACACTAATTTGAAAAAATATATGCACTCCTATGCTCATTGAAGCATTATTTACAACAGGCAAGATATGGAAGCAGCCCAAGTGTCCACTGATACATGAATGGATAAAGAAGATGTGGTATATATGAATATTGGAATATTACATATTTCCAGAGATAGAACAAAACCTGCCACAGGTAGACACTCACTACATATACCATAAATGAAAGTGTGTGGATGAATGAACAAATAGGAAACCTCCTTATGCTCTCTTCTACGTGGTCACTAATTCTTCCTTCTACTGGCTTTACTGTTCTGAAAAATGGCCGCCATAACATTAGTTGGAAAGGCATGGATTAGTTTTTATTACTTTTCCTTACACAGAGTGAGACCAATATATACTCTTTTTTTTTTTAAGATTTTATTTATTTATTTGACAGAGAGAGAGCACAAGTAGGCAGAGTGGCAGGCAGAGGGAGAGGGAGAAGCAGGCTTTCTGCTGAGCAGGGAGTCCGACGTGGGGCCGATCCCAGGACCCCAGGATCACGACCTGAGCCAAAAGCAGCCACCCAGGCGCCCAACCAATATATACTCTTTAGAATTGTTAATACTCAGTGCTTCCTGCCTCCATTGAGCAAAATATGTGTTCAATACTTTTAGCAACAGCATATTCCCTTCTAATGTTAACCCAAACAATGTTGATACCCTTTGAGAACCAGGAAAGTGAGCTCGGAAGACCTGTGATCTTACCTTCCATTCCCCTTATGGATACTAACTAATATAGATGTCAGGTTATGTCTTCCCCATATCCCTATCCAGCTCCCTTCCTCCTCACGCCATGGCATTCTTTCTTCCATTCCTGTGTGCAGCTTTCCTAAGTTTCTTTAAGGCCCCTCAGGTTGGTTGGTGATAATCAGCCACTGAACAGACTCTGTCACCCACCTGATCAAAGAAGACAGCGGTGCAGCCAATTCTCACGTGCCCATTTTTCACGTATTCTTTGTCTTGAGATGTGGAGGTGCTCAGAACATACCACTCCAAATATACTGCTCTGGCCTACTGATTATTTTGAGCTGAAGGCACGTGAGAAACAGCAGATGCAGGAAGAGCTCCAACCTCTGTCTTTCTACCTGAAAGTAGGTCATGAAATTTCCCATGACAAAGATGTCCTTTCTGTGCCAGGAAGAGAAGAGATTCTTATCGTAGAAACTGGGAGTTGATGCCAAAAAGGACCTGTACAAACTTACTGAAATAACTCGTAATAAAATAACTTTTCCCCTTAGTTTTCCCATATATTTTCTACTCACTGTCTCACAAATTACTGCCCCCAGGTCCAGCCCCTTTGGGTTTTTTTTGTTTTTTTTTTTACTTTTTAAAAAAGATTTTATTTATTTGAGAGAGAGAGCGCCCGTATGCGTGTGTAGGAGGTAGTGGTGGGAGGGCCAAGGAGGAGAATGTCAAGAGTCAATGTCAAGAGAGTGTTCGCTGAGCACAGAGCTTGACACAGGGCTCGATCCCACGACCCCACGATCATAACCTGAGCTGAAATCGAGTCGGATGCTCAACCAACTGAGCCACCCAGGCACCCCACAAACTTACCATTTTGCATATGCACTTCTGGGGTGAATAGAAGAGTATGTGGCAGGTCAACAGTATTGCTAAAAACAACAAGACAAGTTAGGAAAAATACAAAAGGCAAGAGAACGATGGAAGCAACCAGAAACAGGGAGGCTGGGACTCTGGAGGGTAGAGATGGCAGGTAAGCTAAGATTTGCCCCTGTGGGCATTTGCCGATTCTTGGGTTTGTGCAAGAAGTTGCTAAATCCAGGCTTCGCAACCAGGCGCCGAGAAACCAAGAGCCTGACCACCTCTGTGCGCGAAGCTCACTTCCTCTCAAGTCGAAGGGGAAAAGAGTGAGCCTAGGATTTTGCCCAGTGACCAGCACACAGTGGGTCTTCAACTAGAGTTTGAATCCATGCCTCCCGGACCTGTTTGCAAAAGAGAGCCCCCCTCCCTACCCCCCATTTCTTTTAGTTCCTCTCGGTTCCAAACTTTGTAGCTTTTTCTGGAACAAATACGCATAATTTGGTTTTCTTCTCCCTCCCTCATTTTCTTCCTTCCTTCCTTCCTTCCTTCCTTCCTTCCTTCCTTTTTTTTTTCTTTTTTGGTTAAGTTAAAATGAATTAAAGATTCATGTTGTATAGAGGAGTATTTTGAGAATTTCACAATATCCCCAGGAGATAATTGGTGTCTCCCCAGGGAATCACCAGGCGCAGGCTGGGAATGATGGTGTAAATCACTTGAGTGCCAACAGCAGCTTTAATTAAGTTTTTCCAGAATCAGATCCTTATTTCACTGAAAAGTGCTGGGCTTTGTTGACAAGTGACACATAACATTTCATTCTCCAGGGATTTTTTTTTAACTTTTTTATTTTTTATTTTATTTTTTTAAATTTTATTATGTTATGTTAGTCACCATGCAATACATCACTGGTTTTTGATGTGGTGATCCATGATCCATTGTTTTCGTATAACACCAGTGCTCCATGCATTATGTGCCCTCCTTAATACCCATCACCTGGCTAACCAATCCCCCCTCCCCGCTCCCCTCTAAAACCCTGTTTGTTTCTCAGAGTCCATAGTCTTTCATGCTTCATCTCTCCCTCCAATCCCCCCCATTTTTCCCTTCCTTCTCCTAATGTCCTCCATGCTATTCCTTATGTTCCACAAATAAGTGAAACCATATGATAATTGACTTTCTCTGCTTGACTTATTTCACTTAGCATAATCTCCTCCAGTCCCATCCATGTTGATGTAAAAGTTGGGTATTCATCTTTTCTGATGGCTGAGTAATATTCCATTGTATATATGGACCACATCTTCTTTATCCATTTATCTGTTGAAGGTCATCTCGGCTCTTTCCACAGTTTGGCTATTGCAGACATTGATGCTATGAACATTAGGGTGCATTAGGCCCTTCTTTTCACTACATCTGTGTCTTTGGGGTAAATACCCAGGAGTGTAATTGCTGGGTCATAGGGTAGCTCTATTTTTAACTTTTTGAGGAACCTCCACACTGTTTTCCAAAGTGGCTGTACCAACTTGCATTCCCACCAACAGTGTAGGAGGGCTCCCCTTTCTCCACAACCTCTCCAACATTTGTTGCTTCTTTCCCTGTCCATTTTTGCCATTCTAACTGGTGTAAGGTGGTATCTCAGTGTGGTTTTGATTTAGATTTCCCTGATGGCTAATGATGATGAATATTTTTTCATATGTCTGTTAGCCATTTGTATGTCTTCTTCAGAGAAGTGTCTTTTCATCTCTTCTGCCCACTTTTTGACTTGATTATTTGTTTTTTGGGTGTTGAGTTTGAGAAGTTCTTTATAGATCTTGGATACCAGCCCTTTATCTATAGTGTCATTTGCAAATATCTTCTCCCATTCTGTGGGTTGCCTCTTTGTTTTGTTGACTGTTTCCTTTGCTGTGCAGAAGCTTTTTATCTTGATCAAGTCCCAAAAGTTCATTTTTGCTTTTGTTTCACTAGCTTTTGGAGATGTATCTTGAAAGAAGTTGCTGTGGCGGATGTCAAAGAGGTTACTGCCTATGTTCTCCTCTAGGATTTTGATGGATTCCTGTCTCACATTGAGGTCTTTCATCCACTTTGAGTTTATCTTTGTAAATGGTGTTAGAGAATGGTCGAGTTTCATTCTTCTGCATGTGGCTGTCCAATTTTCCCAGCACCATTTATTGAAGAGACTGTCTTTTTTCCATTGCATGTTTTTTCCTGCTTTGTCAAAGATTATTTGACCATCGAGTTGAGGGTCCATATCTGGGTTCTCTATTCTGTTCCATTGGTCTATATGTCTGTTTTTGTGCCAGTACCGTGCTGTCGTGGTGATCACTGATTTGTAATATAGCTTGAAATCGGGCAACGTGATGCCCCCAGCTTTGTTTTTCTTTTTCAACATCTCCTTGGCGATTCGGGGTCTTTTCTGATTCCATACAAATTTTAGGATTGTTTGTTCCAGCACTTTGAAAAATGTCATTGGAATTTTGATCGGGATCAGCCCCTTTGTTTTGTCTCATCGCCACAATTTACTGTGTGTTTGTATGTGTGAGTGTGTAGTCAAAAGGTATATAAGCCTTTAGAGCTATTGGCTTTTTTGAATCTTCATTTTCCTTTGTTTTTTCTTTCCTTTTTTCCTTTCCTCTTCTTCCTTTTTTCTTTCTTGTTTTTCCCATTTTCCTTCTGAAGACTCCCGTGTACCTGTAAAAATATTACATAAATTTGTATGTATTTCTCCTGCTAATCTCTCTTATGTCAGTTTAATTCTCAAGCCATCCACGGAACCAAAGTGTAGAAGGAAGTTTTCTTCCCCAGCAGATAGATGCCTTTCCTCTCCCATCTAATAACCACCACTCTTCAGTTATACTGGAAAATATTTAATCTACTTCTTGTACCATAAGTAGGAAATTATGAGGATGATCCCTCTGTGCAGTGCATCTTGGAATACAGACTTGGAGTTATATTGGCTCCCCTTTTCTTCAGGGGAGGTGCCAATTTTAGCAAAAATAAGTACAGTGTGCCTAGTTAAATTGTATTCAAATGAACAGTGAATAATTTTAGTTAAGCTATGTTCTATGCAATACTTTGGGCATACTTATACTAAAATATTATTTGTTATATATCAGAAATTTGAATTTTTAATGGGACATCTTGTATTTTATCCAGGTAGCACATAAAAATACAGAACCTCAAATAAGTAGAAATGTCACACAAGCAAAGAAATTTTTTCAGAGTAACTATGTGCCATGAAACATTTGAGATATAATTATTATTAAAAAATTCATTGTCTGAAATTCAAATTTAATTTAGTGTCCAAAGATACTACCTGGCAACTCTGTCTGTTCAGCTTTTCAAATCACACAGATTAGTAAAGCACATGCTCAAAGGTTGACCAAAAACCAAAAAGAATCCACATACCCTGATCCCATGCACTTTTCATTCCAAAATCCTCTAAGACTAAGAGAGAGCTTATTCCTTAAAGACAGAAAGATGACAGATAATGACACAGAAACAACCAGCTGGAAAGTACACCAGCCTCGAATGACAAAAGCCAGACCTCGTAAGATTAAATGTCTGAAAATACTGATACAGATTACCAGAGTCACTCCCAGGGCTTGGAATCGGGGCACTGTCCATTCTACAACTGAAATAAAACACAAACAGGATTTGAAGTTCAAACAAAGGCGGGATGTCAAAGTCAGAGTCAAGGCTTGGAAAGTGTACAAGGCCAAAAGTGTTGACTTACTGAGCATAACACTGTTTGCAAAGACAGTCATGAGAGAAAGTCTAGCCAAGAACTGCAGTGAGCAGGAAATGAGGAAGGCGAGCTGGTGGAAACACTTGTTTTGTGTCTTAACATGTGATCTATACTGGAGAGCATTCCATCTGTGCTTGAGAAGAATGTGTTTTCTGCTGCTGTTGTTGGGATGTTCTCCATATGTCTATAGAACACTTAGGTCCATTTAGTATAAAGTATACTCTAAGTTTATTATTTCCTTATTCATTTTCTATCTGGATGATCAATCCATTGTTGAAAATGGGGTATATAAGGGGTGCCTGGGTGGCTCAGTCATTAAGCATCTGCCTTCGGCTCAGGTCATGATCCCAGGGTCCTGGGATCGATCCTCACATCGGGCTCCCTGCTCAGCGGGAAACTTGCTTCTCCCTCTCCCACTCCCCCTGCTTGTGTTCCCTCTCTCACTGTGTCTCTCTCTGTCAAACAAATAAATAAAATCTTAAAAAAAAGAAAATGAGTGTATTTAAATCCCCTACTATTATTATATTGTTGTCTACTTCTCCCTTTATATCTGTTAGTATTTGCTTAAGATATTTAGGTACTATGATGATTGGTGCATATTTTTTTCCTAGTTTTATTGAGATATAATTGACATACAGCACTGTATAAGTTTAAGGTATATAGCTAAAGATTTGAATTACAAATATTGTGAAATGATTACCACAAAAATTTATTTAACAGCAATCATTACATACAGATACAAAAAGAAAAAAAATTTTTTCTTGTGATGAGAACTTTTAGGATCTATTTTCTTAGCAACTTTCAAATATATCATATAGCAATGTTAACCATAGTCATCCTGTTGTACGTATTTATTCCTCAGTACTTATTTATCCTATAACTGGAAATTGTTTCGTTTGACCACCTCCATCCAATCCCTCTCACTGCTCCTCATCTGGTAACCACAAATTTGATTTCTTTTTCTATGGGTGTCTTTTTTTGTTTTGTTTTGTTTTGTTTTGTTTAGCACCCACATTATGTGATATCATACAGTATTTGTCTTTCCCTGTCTGACTTATTTCACTCAACATAATGCTCTCAACGTCCATTTATGTTGTTACAAATGGCAGGGTTTCCTTCTTTTTTCTGGCTGAATGGTATTCCATTCAACTTGTTTAACCGTTCATCCATCAATAGACACTTAGGTTGTTCCCATGTTTTGACTATTATAAATAATGCTTCAATAAACATGGGGGTACAGATACCTCTTCAACATAGTGGTTTTGTTTCCTTCAGATATATACCCAGAAGTAGAATTTTTGGATCATGTGGTAGTTTTATTTTTAATTTTTTGAGGACTCTCTTTTGCCTCTCCATATAAACTTTAGAATTATTTGATATTTACAAAATAATTTGGATAGATTTTGATTTTGATGCATTGGATCTATAGATCGAGTTGGGAAGACTGACATCTTGAGAGTCCTTTTAAAATTGTGTAGGAATAGGGAAGGGCTTTTGTTACAGATATTATGCAGTCTCCAGTAAACAGTTTTTAGTCTGTGACAGTGAGCATGGCTCATTATTTCCTTCTCTTTACCCAATTATTTATTGTTTCTATGATCCTAAAGGAGGTTTGGCAGATAATAATCTGGATGAAATTGTTTATGACTCAAGGTCAGTGTCTCAGATTAGGGTTCATAATAAAATTTTTAATCATCATCAAAAGGCTTGAATGCATTGCTAATGATTTCTTTTTCCAAACTCTGATACGTAGCCTCTTTCTAGTCAAGAATATATAGAGTGACCATAAAGTTTTCATCCTCAGTGGGATACTTTTGACATCAAAAGAGGGTGTTATTAATTATTAGGCAAATAATTAGGCAAATACGATTACTGGTCTCTCGGGGAATAAAGGAATTTGGACTATTGCACTAGCTATGCAGAGAAAGGATTCAAGGAACCGATGCTGCGTAGGTTTGTCTAGGCTCAGACTAGTGTTTAATTGGCACAAAACTGTGATCACTAAGGTAATTGTCTGAGTCCCAGAAGCCCATGTCCATTCCCTGAGTCACCCTCACCAGTGTGTTTTAAAACTTGTTTCTACAAGGGCACCAGCATGGGTCTTGTCCCAGCAATGGAGTGAAGGTGGGGTCTGGCTTGTTTGAGAGATTTAAACCATGAAATTTTTAATTGCTTTGTTTATATCTAAACATTTAGATATTCAATAATTTAAAGAAATGAGAAAAGTATGAGACTGCACATCTTTGAATGTTGGGTGAAAGGGATGTATTCTGCTGCTGTTGAGTGGCATGTTCTAGTCTACCAAGTCCATTTGTTGTAGAGTGTGGTTCAATTCCAATATTTTCTTGTTGATTTTCTGTCTGGCTGATCTATCTATTGCTGATAGTGGGTTATTGAAATCTTCTGTAGTTACTGTATTGTTGTCTGTTTCTCCCTTAAGATCTGTTATTAATTGCTTAATATATTTCAATGCTTAGGTGTTGGAGCATATATATTTATGATTATTATATCTTCTTGATGTATTGATCCCTTTGATATCATATAATAATGTTTTTTTAGTCTTTTTTTACCTTTTTGGCTTGAAGTCTATTTTGTCTGATGTAAGTGTGGCTATACCTGTCTTCTCATTTCCACTTGCTCGGAATATCATCTTCCACACTTTCATTCTCCTGCAGGCAGTATATATTAGGGTATTATTTTTTTTAATCCATTCAGCCACTCTGTGCCTTTTGATTTGTGAGTTCAATCCATTTCATCTAGGGTAATTATCAATAGTTAAGAATTTACTATTGCCATTTCATCTTTTCCTTTCTGGTTATTTTGTTTCTCCCTTGTTTCTTTTTCTTGTTTTTGTCTATTTTAGTAAGTTGGTGGTTTTCCATGGTGATTTGCTCCGTCTCCCCTTCTATTTATGTTTTGTGTCTCTGCTCTAGATTTTTGCTTTGTGGTTACCACGAGGTCTACATAAAACATCTCATAAAATAATCCTTTTTCTGCTGATAGCAATTTATCTTCATTCACTTATCAAGTTTCCTTCCTTTTTTATATTTTTGATATCATGATCATGTCTTTTTTGTTTGAGGGGGTGAGGGGCAGAGGGAGAAAGGGAATCTTAAGCAGGTTCCATGCCCATCACGGAGCCCAACGCTGGGTTCAGTCTCATGACCCTAAGATCACCAACAGAGCCAAAACCAAGAGTCTGATGCTTAACCAACTGAGCAATCCAGGTGCCCCTCTTTTCCTCTTTGTATCCAAGGTTCCCAGCATACTGCTTGGTAACTGTTATATACTGAATAAATGATTGCTGAATTAATTAAAGATTTTTAGCGCTCTTTATAATGACACCATCCAGTGTTTTAAGCAGTTCTATAGCATGTGTTATTTTATAATCCTGCCATCAATTAACAAATTTCTATTTACAGATCTTTGGTCTTTTGGAAATAAAAGTTGGTATTTTATTTTAGTTTGAATGTCTTTAAATTCCAGTGGTTTTGTACAGTTTTGCATTATTATAAGACTTTTTTCTTTTGAAAATTATATGTTCCTGCCTTTTGACTATTTAATATTGAATTATATATTCTTTTCATGAGTATTTATTAGATACACATATTAATATAGAGCCATTTTGAAAATTTTTAATTTGTCTTTTGCAATTTTTTTAGGGGAGGCAAAAGGAGAGGGAGAATCTTAAGTAGGCTCCACACCTAACTCGGAGCCCAATGCAGGGCTCTATCTCACGACCCTGAGATCATGACCTGAGCTGAAATCAAGAGTCAGACACTTAACCGACTGAGTCACCCAGGTGCCCCTGCGATTTATTTTTGACGAATCCTTATAATATTTTAAAATGTTGCATTATCCTTTTTAAACTTAGAACACGAGACTTATAAAAAAAGAAAATAAAAATCTCATAAAGGTACACTACTAAAGGTTAACAGCTTTTATCATTTTTATGAATATTATTCTAGATTTCTCCTATTTCTCCTCTCTCTAGAGCTGGTCCAAGAGAGGTTTTAAATAAGTAGTCCAATCTACCTCTACTTACATAACTGGCATTTGCTTTACTATGCGGAACACTTTTGTAATCCCAAGATTTTGTAGCCAGGTTTTGAATTGAATAACATGGTTTAATTGTTCTATACATCTTTTTAATCACATGGAGTTTTTTTTTGGTTTAGAGAATTAAGTTAAATTATTAGGCATTTATTTATAAAGTCAGTTAATGGTACTTATTATGTAATCATTTATTTCAACCAGTGATTTATGATGCCCTAATTATTAAACTTTAAGTGTCAAACATGCTACCATATCATTCTGGACTTCTTTGGATTTGTAAATGCATCTGCTATTCATGTTTTAAACCTATTGCCTCTCATTCCAGCATATGCTGCCCCAAAAACCTGCCCCACCCTCCCTCCATGAGCCTCATTTTTTTGAATAATTTTGTCTATCACTAATTTGTAGATACATTTGGAACTCTTTTTTGAGTTGTCCCAAAAGAATGGAGTTTTCCATTGTAATTACTCCATCAATTACTCTGCCAATTAATTGGGGCAGAATCAAAGTTTTTAAATACTATTCTACCTTTCTATCCAGAAACATGCTAGAGATCTACAATTTTACAAATATTTTACTATGATTCCTTTTAAAATGTTATGACTTTTAATGTATAGAATTGTCAAATCACTATGTGGTGTAACTGAAACTAATATAACATTGTATATCAATGAGACTTCAGGAATAAAAAAATATTTTTTTCATTTATTTATTTAATTGACAGAGAGAGAGACACAGTGAGAGAGGGAACACAAGCAGGGGGAGTGGGAGAGGGAGAAGCAGGCTCCCCGCCGAGCAGGGAGCCCGATGTAGAGCTCAATTCCAGGACCCTGGGATCATGACCTGAGCTGAAGGCAGTCGCTTAACCGACTGAGCCACCCAGGTGCCCCAATAAAAAAATATTTTTAAGTATTACGACTTTTCTCAAACTTCTCATTATGATTAATTGTAGATATTTCATAGTCACTTAGTACTGCAATTGTAAATAGGATCCATGATTCCATTATATCTTTATTTTATTTATTTTACAGATCTTTCCAATATCTGGGGATGATCCTGATTTTCCTTCCTCTATCTTGCTCTTTGATTAGCAGTTCGTTCTTGGAACTCCTTAAAACTGTGTCACTTTCATGAAGGTATCTTCCTTCTTTGCTTTTCTTGGGGCTTCTCTCCTGGTAAAAATACAATGAGACCAAAAAACAAGCACAAAAATGAGAGACGTCAAATCAACATGTATGTCCTGCATTCTTTAGAGCAAATGGATTCTTGACCCCTGCCCCAAGAATCTGAGTAAATTCTGGGAAGGCAGCTTCCATAGTTTCAACTCCCACTCTCACCTTTGGAGGCCAAGGGATCTGGATGCCCAAGGGATTTGGAAGAGGCAAAGGCAGTATACAAAAGTTTAAAAATCCTTTCCAATTCTTGATCATTTAAAAATGCCTTTTTTTTTTTTCTTTTTGAGTAGACTCCATGCTCAGCATGGAGCCCAATGCGGGGCTTAAACTCATGACCCTGAGATCAAGACCTGAGCTGAGATGGAGAGTCGGATATTTAACTGACTAAACCACCCAGGCAGCCCCCCTTTTTCTTTCTTTTCTTCTTTCCTTCCTTCCTTCCTTTTTTTTTTTTTTTTGGTAGGCTCCATGCCCAAAAAATACCTGTATTTTAAATTGGGTATTCTTCAGTATACCAAAAGGATAAGCAAACCCAAAAAGAAATAGGTATCACATGTGCTATATCTCAAAATATGTTTTCGAGAGCATCTGAAATTTTGTTTGTACATGTGTCTTGGTCATTTATGAAGCTACTATGATCTATAAATCAAGAAAATTCATGGTCTTACCATTTTTAAAAACTCAAAAATTAAGACATCTGTAAGAAAATTTCAAAGTTAGACATTACCACGTATATGAAAGAACAAAGAAAACAAACTCTTTCTAACACTCTTAATATACTAGAGAAATTGTTTTACTCAACTCTGTTTTCCATTTAACCTTAAAGGTGAAAGACTTTGGTTCAACTTCATAACATAACAACTGTTAAAGTGAAAATGTCAAGTAAAAGAGAAGCCTTCCATCTGAAAAAAGCCTGAACAATTATGCCTTCAACTTTTGAAGGTTTTAAACCTGCCCAGAAATCCACCTCCGTATGTGAAGTTTCCCTCTGCCTCCTCTTCTGATTAAGCTTGTTATTTGTTTGAATGCACCAGCATTCAAGATAATAAAATTTCTTGTTCTGTGTAAAACAAACAAACAAACCTATATTTACTCCTCCTTTCCCTCTTTTCTCAACAGTTGCATTCCCAGCGGAAACCAGCCAGTCTGGATCTCACGGGCAGCCCAATGGGACTCTTCCCCTGAGATGCATGGTCATCTGTGGGAGGGGCTCCTGTTCTCTCCCTGATCCCGTTCAGATTCTTCAGTGACCAGGGCAGTCCTCAGACACTCTGGGGAGCTACTCCCCAGGTGAGGGCTGCCAGGGTCTGAGGGATGAGAGTCTGGTGTCTGGATCTGTGTGTGTCTGTGAAATACCTTCAGGGTGTGTTTGTCACCCTTAGGCACCTAATTTTGGTCCCTGCACCACTAACTTACTAATGCAGGCAGGGCAGAGCCAGTCTGTGTGACCTGGGGAGCCGCGGGGGAGTCGGAGGTCAGTGTGAGGAGAGTTGAGGCTGTAGCTAAACCAAAGGCACTGACCACATGGCATGTGTCTAAGTCTAAATCTTTCTCTGGGAGGGGCAGTTGGCTGGCTCGGTTGGTAGGGCAGGTGACTTGGTCTTGGGGTCATGAGTTCAAGCCGCACATTGGGCATATAACTCACTTAAAAAAAATTCATAGAGGTGCCTGGGTGGCTCAGTCATTAAGCGTCTGCCTTCAGCTCAGGTCATGATCTTGGAGTCCTGGGATCGAGCCCCACGTCGGGCTCCTGGCTCGGCAGGGTGTCTGCTTCTCTCTCTCCCTCTGCCTCTCTTCCTGCTTGTGCTCTCTCTCTCTCTCTCAAATGAATAAATAAAACATTTTTTAAAAATTCATAAATCTTGGGCGCCTGGGTGGCTCAGTTGTTAAGCGTCTGCCTTCGGCTCAGGTCATGATCCCAGGGTCCTGGGATCGAGTCCCACATCGGGCTCCCTGCTCGGCGGGAAGCTTGCTTCTCCCTCTCCCACTCCCCCTGCTTGTGTTCCTGCTCTCGCTGTCTCTCTCTGTCAAATAAATAAATAAAATCTTAAAAAAAAAATTCATAAATCTTTCCCAGGGGACAGTGATCCCGAATGGTGTCTTGCCTTCTCATCACAGATCTAGAGCACACAGCTCCCTTAAGGAGCAGCCAGAGGGTTTACTCACTCTTTTTCCACATCCTGGATGGAGTCAGGCAGAGGCTGATTCCTAGTTTCAGGAAGGAGGAGAACAACAAGACCAGAGAGGATGGGGAAGACTCCATACATGATCCAGGGCAGGTGGGGAGAATACACGGTTAGGATCATCAAGAGGGGAGCCAGGGCCGCTCCAATATTACCAGCAATTCCCAGGATTCCTGTGGCTGTTGCCCTTGGGGTACAAACAGTACAAAAATAATTTGGTATAAATCCACGCAGGTAATTTGTGATTTATTATTTTGCTTTGATTATAGAAGATATCACAACAGTGTTTAGTTAGATACATGAAGGTTGACAATATACTCTTACATTTCAAATATGCTCTTTTATTTGCTGGCAATTTTTTTCAAGTGTGCAAGTGCACTAAGACATACTTTCATTATTTAAAAAATACTCTTATCCATAGCATCTACCATTGAGTGGTTCTATAGATTATGTGAGGTGATATGTTAAAAAAAGAACACAGTGCTTTGCCAAAGTCAGATTTTAACAAATTTTGGCTGTAATTTTTGTTACTATTAATACTATTATAATTGATGCTTTTGATAACTCATCAGTGTTCTTCCCACTATGAATGTTAATTAGCTGGGAAAGGCCTATTTTGACCCTGCTAGAGCTCCCATGTGATTTGTACCTGATTATGGTGGGGATTAGTTCATTTCCATGGGCAGAAGAACACATGATTGCAGCAGAAGAAGCTCCTACTCCCAAAGTTGACAAAGTAACACGCAGGGTCTGCATTTCTGGAGAGGAAGACAGTGAGATTCACCATCCACCAAATTACAAGTGAAGAAGACACAGTTGGAGATGTTTGCATGTGTTAAATACATTGTAGAGAAAGTGCGGAGAGGCAGAGAATGTATAGTGACTAGTGGCTGAGCTTACTGTTACAGCTTAAACAGAATAAAAAACCCGAGTCATTTTATTACCTCTCCCTTACACATCAGAAATTTGCCAAAGACTGAGAGGGGAATGTGAGTTTGCTTTCATTTATTTTGTCCAGTGTCTCCTCTGCCTTTCATGTATAAAGTAAGACTCCATATGAACAATTACCAAGGGATGTAAAACTCATCGATGTCCTTGAGAAGTTTAAAACCTGGATGCATACATGAAATTGACTTGGGGCTAGTACTGTGGCAGAGAGTAATAAAACCATTGTCTATGGATAAGTAGCTTGATCTACAGTAATATTTGAAGATTGAAGAATAAAGACCTGTATTACAGGAACAATTGTTGGACTTTGGAAACCTCTGAAAGGAAATCTGAGTCCGTTTTCTACTCAATAAAAAAAAAAAAAAAATCTCACGAGAGCGTTACAACATTGGAATACGCTCCGCGGTAAAGAAGCAAACATCATTGCTGACATCCAAGATGAGGGCAGAGCTACCAATCTGGGATCCTGTAAGATACACAGCTATGCTGGGAGTTAGGCGAAGCCCAGGACCACCTCAGTTCTCCTATCCATTACATAGGATCATTTAATTTAGTAAAACTGATTCTAAGAGAGGCTTTAACTGCTCACTCCTTGTTCCAATTGCATACTTCTTTGCTTGAAGACAAGATATTTTTATTTTCTTGAAATCAAAAAGTCTTCCCTAAACCACAATTGCAATTATGGTGACCTAATACAAGACACACAAGTGGATATATGTAGACATCAGGCAGTAAATTGTCACTGAAGCTGTAGTAATAAGAAAGAAACCAGAGAGAGGAAATGAGGGTATTGTGTTCTCATATGAGATACAATTAATATATATTGGACAAAATACTGTCATTTACAGTTACAAGTGTGATTGGTCAAAGCCAAAAGGGCAAGTGATCAATTGCTCTCCTAGAGAAACTTTTAGAAAGATATGACACCAGATACTTCTCAGATGTGATGAGGATAGCCATGTCTGAACCAAATTTTACTGGGCTTTGACTCTTTCCCAGCTGCTTAATCGTAGAATCTGTCCTAAATCTTCAGATCAGTTTTGGGGGATCATTAGAACCATACTCTCCCTTCCCGTGTGTGAGCCCAGTCCCCAAGTCCCTGATACATTTCCTTTCTTCAACCTGTGCTCTTTTCTCACCTTCAGGCAGAAATGTGGTGATCAGAATGGAGACTCCAAGTACAGACATGAAAATCATCTGGCTTACTCGACGGCCCATATGATTCAGTGCCAAAAGTGCAACGTAATTGGCGAGGAGGTTGACCATGCTAAAGAGAACCTGGGACAGGAAAACATTGTTCCCGATATGCTGGAGGTGGAGAATCAGGCCAAAAAAGGGCATGTAGGTTGCAAATCTGTGGTGAACAAAAGAAGAAAGAAAGATGTCATTACGTTTAGACCCTAGGTTCTACAAACAACAATCATAAATATTATCAGACAGGCAGCCAGTGGTTGGTGTTCCAGTACAAAAAGCATGGTCTGTTTTGTAGAATGTTCTACATGGTGATGATTTAAAAACTGTCATAAAATATTGCATAATAATGGAGGTCATAATGGTTACTTTTTTGGTGGGTGGGGTTATTGTTCTTAAGAATACATAATGAGGGGGGTGCCTGGATGGCTCATTCAGTTAAGCATCTGCCTTCGGCTCAGGTCATGATCCTGGAGTCCCAGGATCGAGCCCAGCATCAGGCTCCATACTCAGCGGGGAGTCTGCTTCTCCTTCTGCTCCTCACCCTGTTTGTGCTCTCTCTCTCTCAAATAAATAAATAAAATATTTTTTTAAAAAAGAATACATAATGAGGTCCTCTAGGGTTTTAGAATTTTTTCTATATCCAGATTTGGGTGACGGTTGCATATTTACATATGCAAATATTCATTTAGCTGTATACATTGGTACACTTAAAATTTTTTTTTAAATTTATTTAAGTGATCTCTACACCCAAGGTGGGGCTCAAACTCACAACCCTAAGATCGAGAGTCACATGCTCTTCTGACTGAGCCAGCCAGGCACCCCAAATGTTTGTAATTTTATCTCAATCGAAGTGGAAACAAATAAGTGAAGAAACTTAAAGCTAAAATCTCTACTGTGATTGAAGTTCACAGCCTCCATTTCCAGATGCTGAGCCTGGTAAGGTGACATAATAAACAAAACTCATTGCACAATTAGTTCTGGGTCAGTCTTTCTGTAACTAAAAAAAGCAATTATCTTTCTGTCTTCCTTATGTTTTATCTCCAAATCTGTCCCTACAACATGTTGTATCCTTTGATAGGATTAGATTCATGCCTCCACTACTTTAATATTCTTTTTTTTTAAAGATTTTATTTATTTATTTGAGAGAGAGAATGAGAGAGAGAGCATGAGAGGGGGGAGGGTCAGAGGGAGAAGCAGACTCCCTGCTGAGCAGGGAGCCCGATGCGGGACTCAATCCAGGGACTCCAGGATCGTGACCTGAGCCGAAGGCAGTCGCTTAACCAACTGAGCCACCCAGGCGCCCAGCCACTACTTTAATATTCTTTATGCATAGTGTGAAGCCTACCTCACAAAGGACAATAAACAGATCCTTCTGCGCAGGGTGGGTGTGTGGAACAAGTCAGTTATGGAAGGTTTTTTCTGTGCTATCTCCAGCTCCTCCTGCATGGTGGATCTCAAAACCTTCAAAAACAACCGCAACAAGAAACTGTTCAGTTGTCACACAATGTGAGCATTGGGAGGTCCCCCACAGGGGACAAGCTGGACCACTTGTTGTTATATTTAGTAGGAAATTGAGACAGCAAAAATGCACTGACATGTGAAAGGTGAATTAGGGAGTTAAAGGAGCCTTAGGAAAATTATGTAGCAACAAAGACTTTTTAAACACAAGATCTGAGTGGGCTGCAGGGCATCCAAAAGGGTGTACATGTTAGATATTCAGATCAGGAAGAAAATCAAATGTGAATTACTTGGATTAAGGTCCAAAGCTCCATTTATGCTAGATGGACATGAAAGACCTAGAAGTTAAGCTTGGTTCCCAGCCAGCCATCCTTTGCAAAGAAACTGTTTATCTCAGGAAAAATGACATTTCCTGAGAGCCTTTATTTTGGTTCTTCATTCAGTCTCTTTGAGGGGAATCCTGGCATATTGTGCCTCCATGAAGGAGGTGCCTAGAATTAAATCTGAGGATGAAACCAGGGCAGGAACTTGATGTAGAATAATTTATACCCAAATTGGTTATAATCTGGGGTTACTTGATGGTCCTGCAACATGCTAGGTGTATACCTTGCAGAAGGTGATTAAGTATTTCTAAACCCCAATTTCCCTGTCGAAGAAGAAGAAGAAGAAGAAGAAGAAGGAGAAGGAGAAGGAGAAGGAGAAGGAGAAGGAGGAGAAGGAGAAGGAGAAGGAAGAGGAGGAGGGGGAGATGGAGAGGGAGAAGAGATAGGTAGCGAAAAATAATAGCACCTTTTTCATAAAGACTTTCTAGCCATACATGAGGTTGCAAATACATAGATGGAATTATATCCAGCACACCTTGGATACTTACTTATTAATTATTCCAATAATATTGACTTAATTCTCATCCCCCCTCTACAAGTGAAACAATATCATGAAGTCCATTGGAAAAACTCCATGAGGAAGGGACTTTAGAGAAATGTAAGGTCACCTAAGTGAGGACCTACCAGATCAAGAATATCCTTTGCAGTTGCAGAGCTAGCTCAAGCAGCAAAATCCTGGACTTAAGCTTTTGGAAGAGAAAAGTCAAGATAGCATCTCCTTCCTGCAACTAACACCAGAAACCCATGACCACAGGCCATTGTCATAGGCAGTATTCTAAGAATGGGCTCCAAGAATACCTTAAACTTGGACCAGATGAGGGCTGCCATGCCTGTGAGACTGGCCTCAAATCACATCCAATATCAGAGTAAAAGTTTGGGAGATGATGAGGTTATTTCACACTGGCCATTCATTTTTGGTGAGCAGAGATGTGAGTTGCATTTCCAGAAGAATTTAGGGAGGTGATGCCAGGTCATTTATGGGAACTCAAGGAGCTCCTCCTACCTGGTAAAATTCTTATTCACGGAAGAGGAGACCTATATTCAAATGGGAGCCTGCTGGGTCTTTGTTTTTTAAAATGCATCTTTTCCTCTGATTGTTCTTTGCTAATAGAAAAACAAAACAAAACAAAAACTATTTGTGCCAATCATAACACCATGTTGGGGTGAAAAACATGGAACAGCTGGTTGGTGTCCTGGAATTAGCATGTACAAATTCACAACAGCCCTTTGTTAAATTTTTAGGTAGTTTGTAAAGCAGCTGCCATGATGTTGGTGGCTTTTATTGACAACGGTGGTGGTATTCATACTACAAAAATTGATAATCACTACAAATTTGAGATCTATGGCTTTTTTCACTTCTTGTAATGTTAGGTATTAAACATTTACCAGCACACCACTGGCATGGCCCCTCTGCCATCATTTGGACTGCTCTCAATTGCAAATTTAATCATATCCCTGCTTGATTTAAACATGGCTAGTTCTACCTTAACCTGTAAGGCCTATTTCAAATGTAACTACATTCAAGTAGCATTCAGTTCCTGCACATCTGCAATCCAGGCTATGTCTTCCTCTTGCCATTCACATTCTACCCTTGCTTTACTTCAAAGAGGCTTTATCAAGCCCACAACCTGGCCCGTCTGTTCATGAACCTGGAAGTGGACCCACCTGCAGACCCTGGCAAATGGTCCACACATCCATGGACCCAGACAGCAAGTCCACTGATGAACCCTGCTAAATGGCCTACCCAGAATCTCCAGCCATGGTGACTGGTGAAGGGCATTTCCTGCCAAAAGCAGACTGTAAAGACTGGAAGAGGCGACTGCTTCTTCAAATGCACAAACACCCTGGGTGATGGGTATTAAGGAGGGCATGTGTTGTGAGGAGCACTGGGTGTTATATGCAACTGATGAATCATTGAACACTACATCAAAAACTAATGTTGGCTAATTGAAAAAAAATGTATAAACACCATACAAGGCTCTAAGGAATTGTGGCGGGGGCGGGGGGGGGGGGGAGGGAGAAAAAAACTGATAGAAGAGTTAGGTTTTTTTTAAAGGATGAACAAAATTGACAAAGTTTTAGCTAGACTGGCCATGAAAAAAAGAGAAAGACTCAAATAAATAAAATCGGATATGAAAGAAAAGACATTACAACTGATGCCACAGAAATAAAAAAAGATCACAAAGGACTATAACAAACAATTATATGCCACCAAAGCGGACAACCTAGAAGAAATAGATAAATTCCTAGAAACATACACACTACCAAAACTGAATCAAGAAGAAATAGAAAACCTGAAGAAACCAATTACAAATGAGGAGATTGAAACAGTAATCAAAAGTATCCCAGAGGAGATATTTGCAAGAGACATATCTGATAAAGTGTTGGTATCCAATCTATAAAGAACTTATTAAACTCAACACCCAAAAAACAAATAATCCAGTTAAGAAATGGGCAGAAGATATGAATAGACATTTTCCAAAGATGACATCCATATGGCTAACAGACACATGAAAAGGTAAATTATTGAACACTACATCAGAAACTAATAATGTACTATATGTTGGCTAATTGAATTTAAATTAAAAAACATTACAGGCAGCTCCTCCCCCCAAAAAAGGAAAGGTGTTCAACATCACTCATCATCAAGGAAATACAAATCAAAACCACAATGAGATATCACCTCATACCTGTCAGAATGGCTAAAATTAATAACACAGAAAACAACAGGTGTTGGTGAGGATGTGGAGAAAGAGGAACTCTCTTACACTGTTGGTGGGAATGTAAACTGTTGCAGCCACTCTGGAGAACAGTATGGTTGTTCCTCAAAAATCTAAAAATAGAACTACCCTATGATCCAGCAATTGCACTACTAGGTATTTACCCAAAGGATACAAAAATACACATTCAAAGGAGTACATGCAGCCTGATGTTTATAGCAGCATTACCAAAAATAGCCAAACTATGGAAAGAGCCCAAATGCTCATCAACTGATGAATGGATAAAGATGTGGTATATATATACAATTAACTACTCAGCCATCAAAAAGAATGAATTCTTGCCATTTGCAATGACGTGGATGGAGCTAGAGTGTATTATGTTAAGGAAAATAAGTCAGTCAAAGAAAGACAAATCCTATATGATTTCACTCATATGTGGAATTTAAGAAACAAAATGGATGGACATTTGGGAGGAGGAAAAGAGAGAGAGAGGGAAACAAATCATGAGAGACTTTTTTTTAATTTTTAATTTTTTAAAGATTTTATTTATTTATTTGACAGAGAGAGACATAGCGAGAGAGGGAACACAAGCGGGGGGAGTGGGAGAGGAAGCGGGCTTCCCCCCAAGCAGGGAGCCTGATGTGGGGCTTGATCCCAGGACTCTGGGGCCATGACCTGAGCTGAAGGCAGACACTTAATGACTGAGCCACCCAGGCGCCCCAATCATGAGAGACTCTTAACTATAGAGAACAAACAGGGTTGATGGAGGGAAGTGGGTGGGAGATGGGATAGGTGGGCAATAGGTATTAAGGAGAGCACGTGTTATGATGAGCACTGGGTGTTTTATGTAAATGGGGAACCACTGAACTCTTCTCCTGAAACCAATATTGAACTGTATATCAACTAACTAGAATTTTTTTAAAAAAGTAGCCCAGAAATAAAAGCCTAACACCAGATGGCTTCACAGGTGAATTCTACCAAACATTTAAATTATGAACACTGATCCTTTCACTTTTCCAAAAAAATAAATAGGAAATACTAACAAATTTGTTTTATGAGTGCAGTATGACTCTGATACCAAAGTCAGACAAAGACACCATAAGAAAAGAAAACTATAGGCCAATATCCCCGATGAACAAAGGTGAAAAAACCATCAACAACATATTAGTAAACCAACTTCAAGAGCACACTGCACACCATGACTCAGTGGGATTTATTCCTGGGATGAAAGGATAATTCAACACAAGTAAATTTTTAAAAACGTGATACACCACATTAACAGAATGAAGGTTAGAAACCATATGATCATCTCAATAGATGTAAAAAAGAATCTGACACAATTCAACACACATCCATGATTCAAAAAACTCTCAAGAAATAAGGTATTGAAGGAACTTACCTTAAAGGTCATATATGAAAAGCCCACCACTAACATTATACTCAATGATGGAAAACTGAAAGCCTTTCCTCTAAGATCTGGAACTAGACAAGAATGCCACTTTAATTCAACAGAGGATTCAGAAGTCCTAGCCAGAGCAATTAGATAAGAAAAAGAAGGTATCCAAATCAGAAAGGAAGAAGTAAAATTATCTCTGTTGGCAGATGACATGATCTTTCATGTAAAAAACCCTAAAGACACCTCCAAAATTTTGTTAGAAACAATAAATGAATTCAGTAAAGTTTCAGGATATCAGATCAAAATATAAAAATCAGTTGCATTTCTATATACCAGCAACAGACTATCTGAAAATGAAATTAAGAAAACAATCTTGTTCAGGGCACCTGGGTGGCTCAGTCAGTTAAGCATCCAACTCTTAATCTCAGCTTAGGTCTTGATCTCAGGGTCGTGAGTTCAGGCCCCACATTGGGCTCCACCCTGGGTGTGGTACTTTAAAAAAATCCTGTTTGCCCAACAGACACGTGAAAAAGTGCTCAACATCGCTTGGCATCAGGGAAATCCAAATCAAAACCTCAATGAGATACCACCTCACACCAGTCAGAATGGCTAAAATTAACAAATCAGGAAATGACAGATGTTGGTGGGGATGAGGAGAAAGGGGAACCTTCCTACACTGTTGGTGGGAATGCAAGCTGGTGCTGCCACTCTGGAAAACAGTATGGAGGTTCCTCAAAAAGTTGAAGATAGAGCTACCGTATGACCCAGCAATTGTACTACTGGGTATTTACCTCAAAGATATAAATGTAGGGATCCAAAGGGGTATGTGCACCCCGATGTTTATAGCAACAATGTCCACAATAGCCAAACTATGGAAAGAGCCAAGATGTCCAGTGACAGATGAATGGATAAAGAAGATGTGGTATATATATACAATGGAATATTATGCAGCCATCAAAAGGAATGAAATCTTGCCATTTACAACGACATGGCTGGAACTAGAGGGTGTTATGCTGAGCGAAATAAGTCAATCAGAGAAAGACATGTATCATATGACCTCACTGATACGAGGAATTCTTAATCTCAGGAAACAAACTGAGGATTGCTGGAGTGGTGGGGAGTGGGAGGGATGGGGTGGCTGGGTGATGGATATTGGGGAGGGTATGTGCTATGGTGAGTGCTGTGAATTGTGTAAGACTGATGAATCACAGACCTGTACCTCTGAAACAAATAATACATTATATGTTAAAAAGAAGAAGAAGAAGAAGGTAGCAGGAAGGGAAAAATGAAGGGGGGGAATCAGAGGGGGAGACAAACCATGAGAGACTATGGACTTTAAGAAACAAATTGAGGGTTTTAGAGGGGATAGGAGTGGGGGAATGGGTTAGCCCAGTGATAGGTATTAAGGAAGGCACATATTGCATGGAGAACTGGGTGTTATATGCAAATAATGAATCATGGAACACTACATCAAAACTAATGATGTAATGTATAGTGACTAACATAACATAATAAAATAAAATTAATTTAAAAAACATAAAAAAGAGCATGTGAAATATAAAGGGTTAAGCCCTACAACTCTGCCAAATGGCAGGGGAGCTATTGGAACTCTCACCAGGTCAGAGGAGTTGGAAAGCAGCAGGGTTTACATTTCCTTACCACCTTGATAGTGCAGATGGGAGCAGGGTCCAAGCACCATAGCCAGTCGATTGCCTCAGTGAGCCCACACTAGCCCCAGTTATCCCACCAAGGTGGCCCAATGTGGTGCACACCGTGACATCCCTGGCCAATGCTCACTATAGCTCCAGCTCTCTCGCCTATATGACACAGGTGCAAAGCACCTTGGAACACTTCAGGCCAGCACCACTTTGTTTCCAGATGACTTGCCAGGGAATCCCTAGTGTAAAGCACCACAGGACCTCCCAACCTGAACCCACCTTTGTCCCAGATGACTTGCCAGGGCATCTCCTGTGTGGAGTGCCCTGGGATGCCTCCTCACCTGGACTGCACCCACCTCAGCTCCAACCACCCTGCCATAGTGTCCCCTGCACAGAGTGCCCTGGGACGCCCTAGCTTGCACCCACTTCAGCTTCAGCTGTCCTGCCAAGGTCCTCTCTGTGCAGAGAGAACTGAGAACACTCCAGCTTGTGCCCACTTAAGACTCAGCTGTCCTACTAGGGTGCCTTCTGCACGGAGAGCCCCAGGAACCCTAGGTTTGCACTCACTTCAGCTTCAGCTGTCCTGCCAGGGAGCCCTCTGCATGGAGAGCCCTGGGACCACCCTGGCCCATGCCCACTTCAACTCTAGGCATCCCACCATGATAGCCCCAGCCCAGAGTGCCCTAGGACCCCTAGCCCACACCAGCCACAGGTCTAGCCAGCCAGCACAAGTCACCAGACACACACAGTCTACACAGGGGATAACCATACACAGGACGATTCCTTCAAGTTTAGGAGAAGTAGCTGTTCCACCTAGTTCATAAAAACAAACACAAAAAGCCAATAAAAATGAGAAGACAGAGGAACATGCTCCAAATGAAAGAACAAGACAAAAGCTCAGAAAAGGAGCTAAATGAAGTGGAAATAAGCAATCTACCTGGTAAGTTCAAAGTAATGGTCATAAAGATGCCCATGAGACTGGAGAGAAGAGTGGATGAACTCAGTGAGAACTTCGACAAAGAGATAGAAAATATAAAAAAATAACCAATCAGAGTTAAAGAATACAAGAACTGAAATTAAAAAGACACTAGAGGGAATAAACAATAGATTAGAGGATGCAGAAGAACATGTCAGCGATCTGGAAGACAGGGTAATGGAAAACACTCACGCTGAACAGCAAAAATAAAAAAGAATTTTTAAAAATGAGGATAGGTTATGGCTCTCTTGAATAACATCAAGCAAATGAACATTCACATTATAGGGACCCCAGAAGAAGAAGAAGAGAGAGGAAGGGGCAGAAAATGTATTTGAAGAAATAATAGCTGAGAAATTCCCTATCCTGGGGAAAGAAACACATATCCAAGTTTAGGAATCCAGAGAGCCCCAAATAAGATGAACCCAAGGAGTTCCACACCATGACACATAATAATTAAAATGCCAAAGATTAGAGATAAAGAGAGAATTTTAAAAGCAGCAAGAGGAGATTGTGCTAAGTGAAATAAGCAGAGAAAGTCAATTATTGTGGTTTTCACTTATTTGTGGAACGTAAGGAATAACATGGAGGACATTAAGAGAAGGAAGGGAAAAATGAAGGGGGGGAAATCGAAGGGGAAGACGAACCATGAGAGGCTATGGACTCCGAGAAATAAACTAAGGGTTTTAGAGGGGAGGGGGGTGAAGGGATGGGTTAGCCCAGTGATGGGTATTAAGGAGGGCACGTATTGCATGGAGCACTGGGTGTTATATGCCAACAATGAATCATGGAACACGACATCAAAAACTAATGATGTAATGTATGGTGACTAGCATAACTAATAAAAAAATAAAATAAAATAAATTAAAAATAAATAAATAAAAGCAGCAAGAGAGAAGCTACTAGTTACATACCAGGGAAACCCCATAAGACTAGAGCTGATTTTTCAGCAGAAACTTTGCAGGCCAGAGGGGAGGGACATGATAGAGTCAAAGTTTTGAAAGGAAAAACAACCCCTACAACCAAGAATACTCTACCCAGCAAGATTACCATTCAGAAGGGAAGAAAAGATAGTTTCCCAGACAAACAAAAGTTTTAAAAGTTCATCCGCACTAGGGGCACCTGGGTGGCACAGTCAGTTAAGAGTCTGACTCTTGGTTTCAGCTCAGGTCGTGATCTCAGGGTTGTAAGATTGAGCCCTGTGTGAAGCTCTGTGCTTAGCACAGAGTCTGCTTGAGATTCTCTCTCCCTCTCCTTCTGCCCCCTCCCCACACATGTGCATGCACTCTCTCTCTAAAATCTATCAATTAATCAATCAGTTTTTTTTTTTAAAGATTTTATTTATTTATTTGAGAGAGAGAATGAGAAAGAGAGAACACATGAGAGGGGATAGGGTCAGAGGACGAAGCAGACTCCCTGCCAAGCAGGGAGCCCGATGCGGGACTCGATCCAGGGACTCCAGGATCATGACCTGAGCCGAAGGCAGTTGCTTAACCAACTGAGCCACCCAGGCACCCTAATCAATCAGTCTTAAAAAAAAGTTCATCACCATTAAACCGGCCTTGTGAGAAATGTTAAAGGGACTTCTTTAAGTGGAAAAGAAAAGGCCATAATTAGAGATGAGAAAATTCTGGAAGGAAAAAATTTAATGAGTAAAAGCAAACATACAGTAAATGTAGTAGAGCAATCACTTACAAAGCTAGTATGAAGATTAAAAGATAAAAATAATAAAATCAGTTATATGTAAAGAATTAGTTATGGGGGCTCACACAGTAATTAGATGTAAAATAGGGCAATATATACATAAAATGTGGAGAGGGGAAATAAAAAGGAAGTTCTTTTAGAATGCATTCAAACTTAAGTGATCATCAACTTAATATAGACTACTATATATTTAGGATGCTATATATGAACCTCATATAAACCTGTAATGGATACACAAAAAATAAAGAGAAAGAAGGCACAACATTAAAGAAAGCCATCTATTACAAGGAAAGAGAACAAAAGAAGAAGAAAGGAACAGAGAAGGACTACAAAACAACCAGAAAACAATTAACAAAATGGTAATAAGTACATATATATCAATAATTACTTTAAATGTAAATGATCTAAATGCTCCGATCAAAAGACATAGGGTAACAGAATGATTAAAAATAACAAGACCCATCCATATGCTGCTTACAAGAGACTCACTTCAGACCTAAAGAAACATACAGACTGAAAGTGAAAGGATAGAAAAAGATATTCCATGCAAATGGAAGCAAAAAAAAAAAAAAAGTTGGAGTAGCAATACTTATATCAGACAAAACAGACTTTAAACTAAGACTGTAACAAGAGACAGAGAGGGCATTACCTAATGATAAAGGGAGAAGTTCAATAAGAGGATATAACACGGTTGGTGGGAATGTAAATTGGTGCAGAAAACACCATGGAGTTTCCTCACAAATTAAAAATAGAGGGGCACCTGGGTGGCTCAGTCACTTGAGCATCTGACTCTTGATTTCAGTTCAAGTCATGATTTCAGGATCCTGGGGTTAAACCCCACATTTGGCTCCATGTTCAGCAGGGAGTCTGCTTGAGGATTTCCCTCCCTCTGCCTCTGCTCCCACCCCCCACTTGTGCTCACACTCTCTCTCTAAAATAAATAAATAAAATCTTTAAAAAATTAAAAATAGAAATACCATATGATCCAGTAATTCCACTACTAGATATTTACCCAAAGAAAACAAAAACACTAATTCAAAAAGATGTATGCACCCCTATGTTTATTGTAGCATTATTTACAATAGCCATGATATGGAAGCAACATAATGTCCACTGATAGATGAATGGATAAAAGATGTGGTATGTGTATAATATATATGTATGTATATGATGTATATTTATAACGGAATGTTACTCAGCCATAAAAATAGAATGAGATTTTGCCATTTGTGACAATCTGGATGGACCTAGAGGATATTATGCTAAGTGAAATAAGTCAGACAAAGACAAATACCATACATTTTCACTTACATGTGGAATCTAAAAAGCAAAACAAAAAGGAGAAATAGATCCAATAAATACAGAAAATAAACTGACGGTTGTCAGAGGTATAGGCTTCCATTTATGGAATGAATAAGTCATGAATTAGAGAAGTACAGCATGAGGAATATAGTCAATGGTGGTGTACTAGCATTGTATGGGGACAGTAGCTACACTTGTGAGCACAGCATAACGTATAGAGCTGTTGATTCACTATGTTGTATACCTGAAACTAATGTAATATTGTGTGTCAACTATTTCTCAATGAAAGAAAGAAAAAGCAAGCACTGATAAATGATTGACTACTACATCTGAAATTAATGATGTACTACATATTGGCTAATTGAATTTAAAAAAAGAAAGAAAAGGCAATCCTAAAATTCATATGGAAACACAGAAGGCCCTTAACAATCAAAGAATTTTTGAACAGAAACAAAGCTGGAGGCGTCACATCTTTTGATGTCAGAATATATTACAAAGATACAGTATGGTACTAGTATAAAAACAGACATGCAGCCCAATGGAGCAGAATAACAATAAACTCAGCATACACAGTCACTTGATATTGGACAGTGGTGCCATGAATTCATATTAGTGGGGACAGGATAGTGTCTTCCATGAATGGTGTTGTGGAAAACTGGATATTGACATGTAAAAGAATGAAACTGGAAACACCTTACGATGTACACAAAAATCAACTCACAAAGTCTTAAAGACTAAGATATAAGATCTGAAACAAAGAAGCAGAGAACAGAATGGTATTCGCCAGATGCTGGGGTGTGTGGGAAATGGGGTCATATTTGTCAAAGAGTACGAAGTTTCACTTATGTGAGGTCAATCTGTTCTAGGGATCCACTGTATAGCATAGTGTCTATAGTTACAATATCGTACTATATATTGAAAATTTGCTATTAGTAGGTCTTCTATTGAGTGTTATCACAAAAATAATGAATAAAAAGGGCAGGAGAAAGTTTTAGGAGATGATGGATATGTTTATTGCATGGGTTGTGGTACTGATGTTTGGATGTGTACTTATCAGATTCGTCAACTTTTATATATTAAATATGTACAGCTCTTTGTTAATCATACCTCAATAAAGTTGGGGTTTTTTAGATTTTATTTAAATTCAAGTTAGTTAACATATATTGTATTATTAGTTTCAGGAGTAGAATTTTGTGATTCATCACTTGCATAAAGTTGTTTTAAGAAAAATCCTTCAGATGTGCCATTGAACATGTTTCCAGAGATGTTTTATTGCTTCTCTTTGACTGTCTAGACCCTAATCTTCTCCTTTTCCAATTAAACGGGAAAGATGATGTTTCCTTGTCTCTCTGAGAATCCTTTCCATCCCCCTTTCATTGCAAACAGAAAAGTTAAAGTTAAGCCCCAAAGAATTATAAACAGGATCTTGAGATATTTGCACACATATGTTCACTGCAGCACTATTCACAATAGCCAACCCACGGAAACAAACTAAATGTCCATCAGTGGATGAATGGGTAAAGAAAATGTGGCATATACATACACAGAATATGATTCATCCATAAACAGAGGAAATCCTGCTAGAGGCTACAACAGATGAATCTCAAGGACATTTTGTTAAATGAAATAAGGCAGTCACAGAAGGACAAATACCTCACAATTCCACTTATATGAAATATATAAAATATTGAAATAATAAAACAATAAATAGAATGGTGGTTACCAGGGACCAGGGAGAAGGAATATGGGAGATTGCTGTTCAATGGGTATCGAGTTTTAATCATGCAAGATGAAAAAGTTTTAGAATCATTGTACTTACAGTTAACAATACTGTATCATACAGTTAAAAATTTAAGAAGCTGGATTTCATAATATGTGTTAATTTTAAGATGTCTTGATTTTTCTCTTATTAATACTAAAGTTCCTTGAAACACAGAATTCTGACCCTTACTGCTATTCAGGATCAAGCATCATGACTAGCACATTATAATTTTTTGATAAATAATGTATATGTTCATGACATGATGAATGGTTTACTTAATGATCCACAGCAATATCTGCCTTCCAGACCCAGGGTGGGGGAAAAAAAAGACTTCTCTGAGGCATTTCCACTCAGCCATGCTCTTGGAACTTGTAATAAGTAGAATTTAAACTCCACAAAGCAGAGATTTGGACTATTGTGGCCAATGCCAAATCTCCTGGAGAGAGCAGAAGGGGCCCAGGGAAGCACGCAGTAAATACCGATAATGAAAGAGTGTATGACCAACTTAACATGCTCTAGTCTGCATGGTCACTAAGCCTCCCTTCTACTGGTCTTACTATCCTCAAAAAAGGCCGTCAGAATATGAATGTAAAGAAATGGCTTCATTTGGGTTACTTTCTCTAACAAATACACAATCTTTATGATTGTAAACACTAAGAGCTCTCTGCTCCTGTTGAGTAAAAATATCTGTGTTCAGTTCCCAGCAACAGGATATTCTCTCTTTATATTAACTCAGACAATATGGATGGCCGCTGAGACCAGGACAATGAGGTAAGAAGACCCGAAGCCAGACCCGTGTCCCCACCCTTTATTCACTTTATGGACACCAACCAGTGCCTAGGTCAGGTCACCGGTTCCCTACATCCCATAACCCACTCCCATTCCTGTTCACCTCTATGGTGAGGGCTTCTCCAGCATTCTTCCTTCCATTCCTATGTGCAGCTTTTCTCAGTGCCTTTAAGCCCTCCTCGAATTTGTTGGTGATAACCAGCCACCGAGCAGACTCTACCAGCCACCTGATCAAAGAAGACAGAGGTGCAGCCAAGTCTCTCATGTGTCCATACTCTTTGTCCTGAAATGCCTCTCCCTTCCCATCTAATACCTACCTCTTGTTCTGTTATACCAGAAAACACAAACTTACATTCTCTTGTACCGTGACTAAAAAACTGGGAGGATGGCCTCTCTGTGCAGTACATTTTCACCACTGGCAATATAGAGCGGGAGTCATATTGCCCCCTCACTCTTATTCTGGGGAATATTTTCAGGTTTGGCAAATAGAAATAGTGTCTAGTTAAATCTGAATTTAGATGAACAGTGAATATGAGTAATTGTTGAGTATAACCATCTCCCATGCGGTATTTTGGACCTACTTACACTGAGAAGTATTTGTTGTTTGTTTGAAATTTTACTTGAATGAGACACCCTGTATTCTATCAGGCTAGTAAGTAAAAATAGAGAACTCTCAGATAAATAGAAATTTCATATAAACTATGAAAAATTTTTAGTGTAGCTATGCTCCATGCAATATTTGGAATATTATACAAAAAAAAATTGTTTACCTGAAATTCAAACTGAACTGAGTGTCCTTGATATTATCTGGTAACCCCACCTGTTCAGCTTCGTGAAGCGTACAAAGGACACTTATTAGGAGAGCATGTGCTCAAGTTCTTAACTAAGAACCAAACAGAATTCTTAGGACCTGATTCCATGTATCTTGCATCCCAGGATCCTCTAAGACAAAGGAAAAAAGAAAGCTTTTACCTTGAGAAAAGAAAGGAGACAAATAACGGTACAGAAACCACCAGCTGCAGGGTGTGCCAGTCTGGAATGGCAAAAGCCAGTCCTCCCAGGATCATCTGTCCTACACAAGCAGTACAGACTGCCACTGTTATTCCCATGGCTTGGCATCGGGGCACTGTCCATTCTATGCCTGAAAGAAAACACGAACAGGATTTTGACTTCAGAGTAGGAATCTCAAAGTCAAAGTCAAGGCTTGGAAAATGTCAGAGATGCGAAGTGTTTACTTACACAGCATAATAGTATTTGTCATGATGTTCGTGGTAGAGCAGCCAGCCAGGAAACGTAGCACGCAGTAAATGACGAAGGTGGGAGCAAAGCCCACGCAGGTGTCAGCAACGGCCAGCTGCAGGAGGCACCACCTGAGAATTAACTTCCTCCCAAACCTGAGGAACGGGAACCGGTTAGATGGGGGAATAAGAACGACCGGATGGGAAAATTAACAAAAGAAGGTACGCTTCGAAATTTAGCATGGGTTTTAGTAAGTGAAACTTTGCCCTTGAAACTTTAAAGAATCAACAGCTAGTCAACAGGAGATCTTCCCAGAAGCAACCCACCTGTTTGTAAATAGAGACTGAGTATAACGAAACTTCTTCCCCAGTCTGTTACCAGATCTTTGAGACCAACTGAAGCCATATGAGACCAGTTGCAATACTGGAAATTTTAACACATCACACGTGTCCCTTGTACTAACACAAGCACTTAACACAGTGGAGTCTGTGCCGTGTCTAGAACACGAGGGAGCTGCTATGGACTGTGTCCCCTGCCTCCACCCCAATTCATATATTGAAGATCTAATACCCAGTGAAATGGTATTTGGAGATGGGCTTTGAGGGAGCTAATTAGGTTTCGATGAGGTCATGAGAATGGGGTCCTTATGATGGGGTTATGCCCTTATGAGAAGAGAGATTGCTCTCCTCTTCCTGCCATGTGAGGCTATATAGCAAGAAGGCAGCTGCCTTGAAGTCACGAAGACAGCTCTCACCAGGACCCAAATCTCTCTGCACCTAGATCTTGGACCTCCCAGCTTCCAGAACTTGAAAAAATAAATTTCTGTTGTTTAAGCCACCTGGTCTCTGGTGTTTCGTTGTGGTAGCCTGAGCTGACTAAGACAAGATCTAAATCTGTACTTGGTACTCTAGGACCACACAGGTCATGGATAAACTACATGAAAGGAATATCCAAGGAGCAATACAGCAAAGTTGCTGATGGGTTGCATTAGAGGCCCTCTTTGCTATGTCTGGCTTTATAGGCCTTGAACAACATGTTTCCCTAAAATAATAAGTGAACAACTCAGAGAACTTAGAATGAGTTCTCAGAGGAAAGGATTAGGTGAGATGAGCATAAAGAAACAGAGAAGGAGAAGGTATTTTAATTTTATTTTTTAAAAGATTTTATTTATTTATGGGGCACCTGGGTGGCTCAGTTGGTGAAGCATCTGCCTTCGGCTCAGGTCATGATCTCAGGGTCCTGGGACGGAGCCCCGCATTGGGCTCCCTGTTCAGCGGGAAGCCTGCTTCTCCCTCACCCACTCCCCCTGCTTGTGTTCCCTCTCTCACTGTCTCTCTCTGTGTCAAATAAATAAGTAAATAAATAAAATCTTTAAAAAAAATAAAAGATTGTATTTATTTGAGAGAGAGAGAGTGAGCACGAGAGAGAGAGAGAGTGGCAAGCAGAGGGGAAGGGAGAAGCAGACTCCCCACTGAGCAGGGAGCCTGACAAGGTATTTTTAAAAAGGAAGGAGAATTCTGTGTTTCACAGTTGTCTGGGAGAGAGGGCCTTTCTCTGGACAACGTGGATGATTCTGTGCTGATTCTGTATGACCAGCAGTGGACAAAACAGAGGGATTGGAAAAAAAAACCTGCAATCCTTGCTATGCTTGCAGAATATTTCCATTATAACGCAGTGTTAAGTCTTTTATATTCTGAGTATTTATATTACATACATTTGTATTTCCATTTAAAATGGAATAAAATCTATGTAAAGAAACGCTATGATTAATGAAATGATGTAATGACTATTATTGGAAAGTCTGGTCAGTCAAAATGAAAAGCAGCTGTATTAAAGATATATCAGGTAGTGATATCTAGTGGTGCCTGAGTGGCTCAGTCGGTTAAGTGTCTGCCTTTGGCTCAGGTCATGATCCCAGGGTCCTGGGATTGAGCCCCAAGTCGGGCTCCCCGCTCAGCAGGGAGTCTGCTTTTCCCTCTCCCCCTGCTCATGATATCTCTCAAATAAATAAACAAAATAGAAATCTTTAAAATGTAGTGATATTTAGAGCGGCAGGCATTTGGTAACAATCTGGTTGTCCATCACTGAAAAATGGATGAAGAGCATCGTCATGGATCTTCACTGAGGAGCACTATGCAGCAATTAGAAGAATGAACTAGAAGTACACGTAGGAATGTGTATAGACCTCAAAAAACATAGCATTGAGTGTACAAAAGAAAAAGAATGAGATAATAACACATTTACATACATATGTGAATTAAAATATATGTAAACCAAACAATGTCATTTATTTTGAAAAACATATGAATTTAAAGAAATATAGTTAATGCATTATAATGACCCCTATTGGGAAGAAGGAAATGGGATTGGGGCATAAGGAAAAAATGAAACATATACATAGATACATGAAAGGAATTCATGGCCAAACTAATGAGGACTCTGTCTCATGAAATGAGTATAACTCAACCATCTGTGGTTGATATCAAAGGAAAAGAAATTTGTGCTGGCAAAATATAAAAATTATTGTTTCATTAATTATTAATTGTGCACTTTGGCTGTATGTTCACCATTGCTTTTTTTTTTTCCAAATGCAGAGGAAGATGACTCTTCCCAGCCTTATATTTAAGTTAGAGTCACACGTCTGCATTCTGACCATGGGTTGCAGACAGAAGTGACCAAGGCCACTTCTAGCCCTGTCCATACAAGGTCCACTTGGGTCCTGCTCATTCTCTCTGACAACATGGCTGGAAACAAAAAACGTGCAGATGAAAAAGTCACACAATGGAAGATGCTCAGAGGATGGGGGCCATGTGACCCACACCACACTGTGAGGACAGTGAGAGTCATGATTTTATTAAAATCCCAATTTTGAATCTAGGGTTCTTACTGTAACTAGCTACCTTGGCTAACACAGTAATGTTTGAATGATTGTATTTGATGAAGATAACTAGAGAAGCTTTGTATGTTTTCTTTTTTGGTATAGGTTTCTCAAATTTATTTGAAAAAAATATTTGAGGGGCTTCTGGGTGGCTCAGTTGGTTAAGTGTCCCACTCTTGGTTTTGGCTCAGGTCATGATCTCAGAGTTGTGAGGCTGAGCCCCAAGTCAGGCTCTATGCTGGTGGTGGAGTCTGCTTAAGATTCTTTTTCTCCCTCTTCCTCTGCCCCTCCCCCCAAGACTGTCTAAAAAAAATTTTTTTTAATTGGAAAAGAAAACGTGATGTAGAACTGTAAACATATGCATAAAAAGAGGTTACAAAATTACATATACACTTTTACCAATTTTATTTAAAACATATATTTCTGATGTATGTGGCTCCCACTTCGGTGGACTTGTTCTTAGCGCTTTATTTTGAAAATTGTCAAACATGAAAGTTTAAATGAATACTGTAATGAACATTGCTATAAATCTCAAGTGGATTCACCACTAGATAGCATTTTGCTATATTTGCCTTATTTCTTTGCCTTGTGAACACACACGCACACACACCCCAAACACACCCCCCCACACACAAACTCCTTTCTATTGAACCATCTGAATGACAGTTACAGACGACATGACACATCACTCCTAATTTTTTTAGCATGCATGTATAAAAAATATAAGTAGTTTCTAGGGGTGCCTGGCTCACTCAGTTGGTTAAGTGTCTGACTCTTGATTTTGGCTCAGCTCATGATCTCAGGTTCTTGAGGTCAAGCCCCGTGGCAGTCTCCGTACTCAGCGGGGAATCTGCTTCAGATTCTCTCTTTCCCTCTCCCTCTGCTCTTTCCCCCCCTCTCAAATAAATAAATGAAACTTTAGGATCTCCTTGCTTGGCCATATATTCCCCTTTAATGGGAGGGTCATGGGAAGATGGCGGCTTGGGTATTTATTAGCTGAGTGTAATAATGTGCTTTTAGGTACAAAAGTTTTTAATTTTTGATGAAGACCAGTCTATCTATCAATTTTTTCATCACTCATGCTTCTGGTGACATATCAAAGAATTCATTGCCAAACCCGAAGTCATATAGATTCACCCCCCCATTTTATTTTAAGAGTTTTATGGTTTTAGGGGCACCTGGGTGGCTCAGTCGTTAAGTGTCTGCCTTAGGCTCAGGTCATGATCCCAGGGTCCTGGGATCGAGCCCCGCATCAGGCTCCCTGCTCAGTGGAGAGTCTGCTTCTCCCTCTCCCACTCCCCCTGCTTGTGTTCCCTCTCTCGCTGTGTCTCTCTCTGTCAAATAAATAAATAAAATCTTTTTTTAAAAAAAAGAGTTTTATGGTTTTAGCTCTTGTATTTAAATCATTAACCCATTTTTGTTAATATTTATTATGGCTTTAGGTAAGGATCCAACTTTATTATTTTGCATGTGGATATCCAGTTGTCATGGTGCCCGTTGTGGAAAGGGCTATATTTTACCAGCTGAATGATCTTGGCACTCTTTTCAAAAAATGAATCAGCCGCAGAGATATGGTTTTATTTTTATTTCTGTAAGTGGGTGGTTCTGTGTTATGGAACTGTTAGAAATGGACACTCTGACTGGAAACACTTTTATAAGCTACATTTATGCCGTCATCCCTTCAGAGTTCACAGTTTTGAGCTAACATAACAGATGACGTTGTGCTGGTAGGTGGTAAGGGGAACCTGAATTCTCCATATCCCTCAGAGGAGACATCCCTGGAGCTGGCAATTGGCTGTCTAATTCAGAAGTGATACTGTCAAGCACAGGATACTCCAATTTCTAAACACCACAAATGGTGACGGCAGTTGTCATTAGATTAATTACATGGTTTAAAACGTACCTTCAAAGCGCTGTTTTTGCAAAAAAAAAAAAAATCAAGGTCACTGGAAAAATGTTTTCTATACACCATCAAGACACATGGCTATGGACACAACAGGTGTAGTAGGGATGTTCACCCATCACACTTGGGAAACAGGGACATGGTGATCATGCTCTGGAAATCCATAAGCATTCAGTTCACAGCGTCCAGGAGGGACTGAACACGGCCCCCTGGCCAAAGTCTGCAACACTGTTTTACGTATTTGTGTCTTCAAATAGGCTGAATCTTATGTCATGAAACATCCTCTCTGTTCCCACAGGTAACTTTTCCCCATCTTCCTAAACCACGTGCTGTGTCACCTCCTCTCTAAACCCTGTTCTAAAATGTCCCCATGTCTGATGGAGATGCTGTTTCTATGCCCTTACATGGCACTCACAGCTGACAGAGCTTGCTATACTGACTGTGATCCCCCATGTGTTTCTAGATCCCTGGGGACCAAGGAAGCCCGGGACAGTGTAATTGACAATAGGTGTGTCTTACTGGAAGAATGATGTGTTGGTTCAACAAAATACCCCAGTGATCCAGAGACACTCACCTGTCTGATAAATGGCCAAATATTGTGCCTCCCACCAGCATTCCAGCCATGAATAAGAATTTGGCCATTGATTTCAGTGACTGAGATTCACATATCAGGTCCCACTGGAAGAGAAGGAAACCAACAAAGGAGCGCAGCATAGTGGCTTATAAGCCCTCAGTGGAAACCTGACTGAAACAGCTTGAATGACACCAGTTTCTTTATATCGGGCCCCCTTCTTCCTCTACAGCTTCCTTTTTTTTTTTTTTTTTTTTTTTTGCATTAGCTGACCTTTATCATTCAAGTATCAGGTTAAATACAACTTCCTCTAGGAAGACTCATCTAAACCTGTTGGCTATATTAATGCCTTGTTTTATTTCATATGAAGTGATTCTCAACCTTGGCTACAGAATGCAATCATCTGAAAAGCTTTAAACATTTACTGATGGCAGAGTTTCACCGCAGATCTCTTATGGCTGCTCAGGGGTACAATCTGTGCTTGGAGGTTTTGATCAATATCTCGATGTTTCTCATTCGCAAGCATAACATTTTCAACACATTACATAAAATACTTGCTTAGACTTTGGTCTTCCTAAGAATAAAAGCCATATAATTGCAAGGTCACATCTACTTTTTAGTTCTTAGACTCATTAAATATGTAGATTAGTGGCATTTAACACTTATACAGTGATTAAAGGCTTGAAGCATGTTCATTATTTGTGCTGCCTCTAAACCCCCAGAGTGTGTACTCACAAGAGGTAAATAGAGCCTCTTACCTTAGTCACGATGGTGGAAGGGAAGGAGCTTTGGTCGTACACCCAGCCGTCCACACAGGGCTCCACGTCTGACTCACTCGTGTTGGGGAAGGTCCCATTCAGGTGCAGGAGCTGCCACTGGGGATGGATGAAGCGACGACATTTCTCTGGCCTCATGTTTGAGTCCAGTGGGATGGAGATTCTCAGGAGGGCATCTTGGCTGAGGATCTCAGTGCCGTTACCAGAGACAGTGTCATTGTCGAGGATGTGGACCCAGCAGCGGTGACCAGGGACGGCTGCCGTGAAGTTCTCCAACAAAATATGAGGGTACACCATGAGGTTGGAGAGACAAAGGAAAACCATCTGAAGGATCTGGAATTTCCCCAGGCCTCCAACTTGATCCAGGAGGTCCTGAAAGGCCATCGATGCTGAAAAAGTGATTGCCAGTGGAAGGCAAAATGACTTTATTTAGAAAAATTCAAAGAGAAAAAGGTCTCCATTCACTAAGTCACACCAAGCGTGCATTGGTTCTGACTCCACTTTTTCCTCAGTGGGCCCCGCTTCACCTCCACCAGGGCCACAGAAGCTGATTCTCCAAATTGTTTGAGGATCAGGTGGGTAGCCGTTTTCTTTAAAGTCCCAGAGAAGTATTTTGCTGAGATGCTTCCAGCAGTTGACAACCAGCACTGTTTAAAGGTGTACTTTGTGAAAATTCTTTTCGTCAGCAATGCCCTGAAGTGGCACTGGACTTTCATCCCCACATCTGTAAATAACATAAAATAAACCTGCTACATGAATCCCAGTTCTCTGCAGAATGTATCACTTGTGAGACTCAAAAGGAAACCGTTTTTTTATTTTCCTGTGAAAAGTACTGAAAGTTTAGTGCTTGGCTTATGTAGTACTGAATTTTGATTAAAAGAGTTAATGAAAATAACTCTGAGTAAACGAAAGCAAGTGAAGTATGGTGCAATCCTTCCCTGTGGAAAGTGACACTCTGCTTCACTTCAAATCATTCCACGAATTCACACTAAAAATAAGTTAACTCCAAATGTGGGCAGAGTGGTAGTGACAGAGGGTAGAGGCTAAGCCAGTGGTAAGCTCCTAAAGAGGTTGACTTCCACAGGCTTACTGATTCCTTCAGATAACATTTGTGAGGACTGTTTCTGTGCTAGGAATACAGCAGTGGATAAGACAAGGTCAAAGGGTCTTATCCTGCAGTGGGTGACAGAGGAACAGAAATAATGACATTATAAAAACTACACATGGCTAACGCACAATGGGCTATGGAGGAATTGAGAAAATACGGGAACAGTCATGCTTCTTGGTATTTACCCAAATAAGATGGAAACTTATGTCCACTCAAAACCCTGCACATGGATGTGTGTAGCAGTTTTCTTCATTACTGCCAAAATCTGGACACAATCGAGGTGTCCTTCAGTGGGCGAAGGGATAAATAAACTGTGGTCCATCCAGACAAGGGGATATCACCCTAAAAAAGAAGAAAAGAAAAAAAACGATCTATCAGGAGAGGAAAAGACATGGATGAGCCATCAGTGTAAATTACTAAATCAAAGAAGCCAATCTGAAAAGGCTACATGCTGTTCCTCAAAGGCCGTTACACTGTCTTGGAGAATCCGCCAGTGTTTTCTTTCTGCTCTTCGTGTGGCATAACCCCTGTTGCCCCAGCTTCACGTTTGAGAATTCTGTTTTGCTGCCATTTCAAATCTACCATTGAGACATTTGGTGGGTTTAGCACTTCAGCAACTGTATGTCCCAAGTCACGAGTTCTCTCTATTGACATAACCTCATAGACAAGTCATTGTTCTCATGCCTGTCCTTCGTTCTCAAACATATTTTGTGAACATATTTAATAGTGGCTTTGGAGTATTTTTTCTGCTAAGTCTAATATGTGGGAAAACTTGGAAACCATAATGATTACTTCATTTTAGAACATTTTCATCACCTCCCGAAAGAAACAGTTCTATTGACTATTAACATGCAATCCTGATTACCTGCACCCAAACTCTGGCAACAATGATACAATTTCTGCCTGGATGCGTGTGTCTCTTTTTGAAAGAAATCAATCTCCTTAGGGCCTTTCCACTGATTTTGATGTGGTGTTTGTCCTTAATTTGGGAAGATGCTCAGCCACGGTTACTTTCAAGTTTCCACTGGTCCTTTCCCTCATTCTTCTCTCTTGACATTCCCATTACAAGAATATTATGCTGTTTGCTGGTGTCTCACAGTTACCTATTCTGTTACATTTTAAAATTCTCTTTTCACTTTGCATTTAAGTTTGGAAGGTTTCCACTAACCAGCCTTCAAGCTTATGGATTCCTTTTTTATTATTCAATTAATTAACTTATAGCGTATTATTACTTTCAGAGGTAGAGTTCAGTGATTCATCAGTTGCATATAACACCCAGTGCTCATTCCATCATGTGCCCTCCTTAATGCCCATCTTTTTGTGAGGATACAAATGGCATCTTTCTTACCCTTTATAAGTCAGAGCAGAAACCTGAAGTCTTTTTCTCTAATTTTGTTAGACTGAGTTCCAAAAGCATAGTAAAACAAAAGACAAAAACTAGCCTGTGTGAAATTCAGAGTTGACAACTATAATGTATTATGTTCAACAATACAAATAGCATATTTGGTAATTTTGCAATTTATTTAAAGTAAATGCAATTGTTTGTTCAGTGGCATTAAAATAAATCTGACCCGAATGGCCCTACTTAGACCAAATATTTCTACTAGCTTTTTAGAGATGATTAACATCAGTGCTGTATGTATTTGAAAAGTCAAGTAGTTTGTAAGTTTGTATTATTAGATGATTCATTATTACCTCTAAGAATACCTCCTGCAACATAAATTCCCAAATGCTTGTATTGGCATTCATAGTCTTCTATACAGAAACAATCCAGTTTCTCTACCATGTAAACATACAATTAAAGTCATCTTAATAGATAACTGAGAAAAATCATAGTGCACTAGAAACTGATATATAGCTTCAGTTTGTAAGATTTAAATGCTTGCTTTTAGAAAATTAGCCAGAATACATAACATTCTGTGCAAAGAAAACCAGAAAAATTCTGGATGGTCATAATAGATCACACCACATAACTTAGAATGAAATTGTGTTCTTTATTCAAAGTTACTTTCCACTTTTTTCGTTCCTTTGACAACATTAATTTGTGAAACAAAGATTAGATTCTGTTCAGCTGCCACCAGTTATATTTACAAAATGTTTATTTTGTAGCTGGAAGTTTATTTTATTTATTTATTACTTATTTATTTTATAGCTAGGAGTTTGCGCTTTTTAAGGCAAGCTTGACTCTTCACAAATGTCTGTAACTGAGGCACAGAATAAGCCATTGCAACCCCACATTGACAGATTATCGGATAGAGGCAGTGTCCCTGGGGTGTAACATTGAACAATATACCTTCCTTTGACCAAGGGCAATTCCAAGGGCTAAATCCTGCCATGAGCCACCATCTGTCAAAACTCCCAGCGGCTGGGGATATCTCAGTGGTGTAACATAACTACCCACACAGTCCATCTCATGTGCTGGGTGAAGCATATGATTTATGTAATAAATTCAATCACCACGAAGTAACTCCTTTCAGGGAAAACCTACAAATGCAGCTGATCTCAGGTCTGTGAGTGTTATTCATTCTCTCTCTCTCTCTCTGCTATAACATATTCTAGGTACCCCTTATAGTCCTGATCTATGAGTCATACCAGGAGCAGTGGCCTAATCTTTGAAAGGTCAGACTTTCTACACATCATGCTCTTTCAAGGGGCTGGCAAGTTCCCATGTCCCTTTACCATCAAAGTTGGACAGGGAGGTACCACGAGTTGCCCCCCAGTGGAACAACTCTGGAGGAAAAGAATATGTAGGCATACTAGAAAGATCAGCTGTACCTCCTGTTGATGTTGAAGGTTTATTAATCCAGTCCAGTTGGTGACTCCTTTCCTTGACTTCTAGCCTCTTAGCCTAGGAAACGGATGTGACTGTGGGGTAGGCATAATTTAATATATGATGCTCTTCCTGTGTTTCCTGGTGAAAATGTTCCCATTCTGGATACCAAGACTTCTATGCTCATATACATAGCCTGATTTGCAGGGACAAAGGGAACAAAATCCCCAAGTGGAGTACTAGGAGTTTGGTAAACAGGGTATTTCAACTTGTACCATTTTGCTCCCAGAACTATTTGTTCTATCTATGGGGAATGAAGGACCATAGAGTGGTCATTGATTTAGAGTATGTAATTCGATTTGGAAATAATTTCCAGGTTTTGCATACTATCATCTCCTAGCTGTCTCCTCAGTGCACTTTAAATTTAACAAAGCCATCCCATTGCTCTATGATCCTGGCAGTTTCCATGTGGTAGAGTGTGAATTTCAACCAGGGGATCAGAGATCTGGTGGTCATGAACCCACTGCCATGCCTTTTTTTCACACCACATGTCTTCTTTGGCTCGATGAAGTGAATGAATAAGTTTATGTTGGTGAATCAAGTGCTTCTCTGTGCCTTTGAACAGTTATTCTAGCTGAGTCGTAAAGGCAAGAAAGAGAAATACTTAGCCAGAGTCTGGGTTGATTCCAGTCAAGATGAATCACTGCTCTTTGGTCTTGAAAGAGATCTGATATGACCAGTTTGGCATCCCTGTTCTGGTTGGTCTCCTGGAGAAATGGCAACGTGCTGTTGATCTAGCATTGACATATTATTGACACAGCCTTTTGACACTCAGCAGTGGAAGTAGCTAATTCAGACTTAGTCAGTGGGCACCCATGTTGTTGGGTTTATGCATAGCTTCTATCCCTACTGTTCTTTGTCCTGGATATTGGTACAGATTTTGGTACTGTAATATGGAGTTCTACCTCTCAGTAACAAATACCTAAAAACATAGAAGTAGGTGGCCTTAAAACTTGGTAATGGGTAGAAGCTGGAAGGGTTTTGAAGTACATGCTAGAAAATGCCTAGATTGTCCTGAAGAGACTGTTGGCAGAAATATGTATGTTAAAGGCAATTCTTTTGAGAGATCAGGAAGAAAAAAAGAGAGTTTTAGAGAAAGTTTTTTTGATCTTAGAGAAGGCATACACCATCATGAATAGAGTATTGGTAGACACGTGACTGTTAAAGATGCTTCTGGTGAGGTTTCAGATGGACAGACCATGTTACCGGAAATTGGAGGAGAAAAAAACCTTGTTATAAAATAGTAATGAAGTTGGTTGCATTGTGTTCTAGTGTTTTGTGAAAAGTAGAACTAGTAAGTGATGAACTTGAATATTCAATGAGGAGGTTTCTAAGCAAAGCATTGAAGGTGCAACCTGGCTTCTCTTTGCTTCTTATAGTAAGATGGAAGAGGAGAGAGATACATAGAAGAAGTAGTAAGCAAATAGTAGCCAGAACTTGAATATTTGGAAAATTCTTAGCATAAACATATTGCAAAAAATGAGAAAGAATGTTCTGGAAAGAACATCAGGAGTGTGGCTGGGCCACCTCTTGCTAAAGTGATTTCAGGTGTGACCCATAAAATCAGTCCCCATCACTGCAGAAGTCAGGGGGGAGATGTGGTTAACAAGGAAAGATCTGGGTAGGACAGGTTGTCTAATGGCTCAGACTCCTGCGGATTGCTTGGGAGGCCAACACATTTTTAGAGAGTTTTATCCTAGCAGAAACACTGCAAGCCTGGACTGAAGATATGAGAAAGAGGGAGAAAAGAAGGAATGCTGTTAGACTCCTGGGATTCTACAGGACGGGTCAATAAAACTATCTGGCTGTGAACATGCATTATCCTTAAAGGAAAGAAAAGAATGCCCTGAACTCAGTTCAGAGTTTGGTAGTGGTTGTGGCTTCTGCTTGCTAATGCCCACAGAGGGTGAATTCCCCCAGCAGGGAATAGACTTTGAGTGTATTTCACAACTCTAAGCACAGCCTACTATTAGGTAAATTAACTATGATTTTTCTCAAGGTCCTGTTGCATGAGTTCACGGCTGGGACATGTGAGTAGCAACCGGCGTCCAAGTGTGGTCTGCTATATAAAGGTGCCAGGCAGTGCGCCTAGAAGGAGGAGGGGAAGACCCCTATTCCCTGGCTGCTGTGTGGGTGAGCTACACCAGGACTCCAAGCTCTGACCAGTACAGTAGGAACACCCCGGCTTTGGAAGGCATGGTTCCTCACAAAAGCAAGTGCAGACTGGGTCTGCAGACCATCTGTTGCTGTATACCCTGCTGCTGTCACACCTCAGTCCCCACCCCAGCCCTATGGGATATCAGGGATCCCACTTCCGGAGCATGGTGGCCCAAGATCTAATGGCCCGAGCTATGAATGGCTTGAATACCTGGTACTGGTATCTAAAACACCCAAGGAAGTTACCATGCTCCCCACTAAATGTAAATCACCCACCCCTTTGTCGTGGTTATCACTGCAAAGGCTCCAAACCAATGGAAGACACTAGATGAGGCCCAACTCCTTCTCCATAAGATTGGTATGGTCCAATGGGTTTCTCATTTTTTTGAACATAGCCACCCAGATGACCTGGATTTCATATCAAATTCTAAAAAGGCCCCCAATCAACCCTAAATCCAGAGAATTCTTCTTTCAGGGACCCCTCCCCCCCTTGCAATTACAAGTCTGGACTCCTTTATTTCATGGGGCCCTCTATACTATTCAGAAGTCCTGGAGGGAATATACATATGTGGTCTGCCATGAAGGAGACCCTCACACAGACTCCCAGAGTTAACAGTGCACACACAGGCAGCCCACAACCCCAGTGTCAGCCCTTGGGTTCCAGGCCTTGCAACGTTCCTTGTAGAATATCCTTCCCACTTCCTGGTCCCAGAGCCCCAAGCAATGCTTAAGATGATTCTAAACAGCAGAGTGCCTTACACTGGCAGTTCTGCCAACTGGTGTTTCTAATGACCTTATATCTGGATGGCCCTGGTGCAAACTCCTCTCCCTAAAACAAGCACTTACCTCACTACAGAGCCCAAAACTTCCCCCAGCTGTGACTTAGCAGTCTCCCAGAGCACTACCCCTAGGGACTCAGTGGCTCCCTGGAGATTGTCCCACCTCCTAGGAACAAACACCCATTTACGAGCCTATTAGACATAGGAGCTCAAGTCATGATAATTCCAAATAACCCTTCTCAATTCTCCAAGGAAACTTCCTACAGTCTACAAGGCATGGCAGGTAACACTGTAAAGGGGGTGAATATTAATCTAGACGTGTCTACTGGCACCATATTTCTAGAAGAGTTGCCAGTGGTGGTTCCCCCCAGCTCTCTTTCTTCCTATGAGAGGTACAAAGGCCCTCACTCAGTGACACATCTGGGAATAAACTCAAATTCCTGGCCTTTCTCTTGGAAGCTACCAAATGAGAACTTGCCCAGTTGTCAGGTCTAGTGAGAATGTTAAACCAAAATATTGGCTGAAGCAAAGTACAGAAGGCCTTTGGCCCTTCATTAGAGACATGCTCGACCCCAGAGTCATTAGGCCTACCATCTCACCATTTAAAAGCCCTGGACACTGTTAAAACCAGCCACCAATGAATAGAGACTAACGATTGACTATCCAAACTTAAACGCACAGGCTCCTGCCACTAAGACCCCATTCCCTGTATTGCAGAGTTAACAGATGGTATGCAAAGGCTCAGGGCCTCTCCCTGCTGTCCTAGCTGTCGTCGATGTGTTTTACTGGGTTCCGATTACCAAAGACTAACAGTCTCAATTTGCTTTCACTTCTGAGGCCACCCAGTATACCTTTCCTCAGCTGCCCACAGGGATCTGAACAGCTCCCCCGTCACACATAGCTTCTGCAGACAAGATCCAAATCCACTCAAACTAACCCATTGCCACCTTCAGCATCATATAGATGACATTCTGCCACGGAGGTGTTCTGAAAACGCCACGCAGGAAGACTTACATCTGGTGACACGACATTTATAGCAGAGAGGACGTGCCATTGTCCTGGGTATGATCCAAGGACTGGCCACTTCTACTGGGTTTCTGTGCAGAGTGTGGTCAGCTGAGGGCCACAGAGTCACTCTCCCTGGAGCACATCAACCCCGCACCATCAAGCCTCCTGCTTCGGCAGGCACAACACGTGTGAGGTGTGCCCTTTGGGGGGCAACACGTTCCACACATATCCATTCTACTTAGGCCCATTGACGCCGTTGCAAGCAAATCAGCCTCTTTCCATCGGGGAGGACCTTACAGCAGGCCCTGCCAACAGTCCGTCTGAGCTCAGACTTTTGAGTTGAGTTACTAGAGACACCTGATTATACCTGGTGGAGTCGCTGTCTAAACATGGCTCCATCTGATTGCCCATGAGTTCTGGACCAACTGTCTGCCCTAGACAGCAGCCTGGTATGCACCACGTGAGCACCAAATCTTGGCAGCCTACCGGGTCCTTTTAAAGAGGCATTAATGTGCTCACAGTTCGTACTGCTTCATGCACAAGGGCTATCCTGCTTTGGGTCAGAGAATCAACCCAGCAGAGCCTTGGCACGTCCCCCGAGGCCTCACTGGGCCCTTCAGGAAAGGGCTAAACCTCATGTTAAGGGCCTTTCCAAATTATAGGATGATGTGGCCTCCCCCATGCTGAGCGCCTTGCCCACTGGCACTGAGACACAGCTAGCACCCTCCCCACTGCCAGCTCCTCTAGCAGTCTGGGGAGCCCACTGGAGCCAACTATCTAAAGTGGAAAAGGAATTGGAGTTTTTCACTGAGAGCAGCAACCTCCTTGTATGCAAGGCAGCCCGCTGGGAGACTGTAACATCTCATCCTGCTAGTGGCCTATCTCTAGTTGGGAGGGCTCTCCTGGCTCGGTCCAACTAGCAGAATCAGTAGCGATGTGCCTGGCTCCACACAGCCCACAAAAATGAGACTCCCAAGGACACTCCTTTTTTCTGACTTCTGGGCGGTAGCCAATGGGCTCATCGTCTGGCCTAGACAATGGCAAAAGGGCAGTTTCATGATTCAGGGAAAGCCTATCTGGGGTGCCTCATTTGGAGACAAATAGCCAACTCACACATGCTGATTATGGTCATTCATATGTGCACATACACACACACTTACACACATGCACACACACACGCACACACATGCATATGCATGCCAACAGACGCGAGAAACATATTATGACTACATTGCAGATCCTTATCCAAAAGACATGCGTGTTTCAACACCCCACATGCACAACCTCCCAGACTACCAGACATTGCCCCAGACACGACTATTCCTTCTGAGATGGCATACCCACTAGTGGAGGGGACCCATATTACATCAGGCCACTGGGGAGTGACAGCCCTCACTGACTGGGTGTGCAGACACAGCCCATATGGAGCCTTCACCTGGGTTCTAGCCAAAGTTGTGGTAGATAATTGCCTCCTTTGTTCCCAAACAAAACCCTGAAATTCTCCAGGTGGAGCCTTGGGCCCCAGGGTGATAGACATTGCTAAGGATGAAAATGTGTTTCATTGGGCCACTGCTGCCTCCTGCTGGAGCTATTAGGTATGTACCCACCATCACTGATACCTTCCCTGGACTCCTGCAGGCAGCTCTCTCCAGCATGCTGCCTCCTATCAGGTGATTTCCTTCTTTTTTTTTTTTTTTAAGATTTTATTTATTTATTTGAGACAGAGAGAATGAGAGACAGAGAGCATGAGAGGGAGGAGGGTCAGAGAGAGAAGCAGACTCCCTGCCGAGCAGGGAGCCCGATGCGGGACTCGATCCCGGGACTCCAGGATCATGACCTGAGCCGAAGGCAGTCGCCCAACCAACTGAGCCACCCAGGCGCCCCCAGGTGATTTCCTTCTTAACCAGATATGTGATCATCCCCTTCGACCCACCAGACATTATAGATTCAGATCAAGGTGCCCATTTCACCTCCCAAGTGTTCGATCATGGGCTCTAGAACATGGGATCTCATGGAATTTCCACCTACTTTAAGGGCCCCCCATGGCCAGACATAGAGAGACACTACTCAGAGACATGCTCCTCAAGCTTTTATGTTTTTTACTTTTTTAAAGATTTTGTTTATTTATTTGAAAGAGAGAGCGTGTGAGCAGGGGGAGGGCAAAGGGCGAGGGAGAAGCAGACTCCCTGCTGAGCAGGGAGCCCAATGCGGGGCTCGATCCCAGGACCGTGGGATCATGACCTGAGCCGAAGGCAGATGCTTAATGACTGAGCCACCCAGGCATCTTGCCTTAGTTGTTATCTTAAAGTCTATTTTTGTGAAATTTGTACAGCCATACTAGCTGTCTTGTAGCTGTTGTTTGAATGGTATGTCTTTTTTGTATCCTGTTACTTCCTATTCATCTGTATCTTTGAATCAAAAGTATATTTTCTGAAGACAGCATGCTGCTGGGTATTGTTTTTATCCACTTGATTGCATTGTAAATGTTATCGATATGGTTGGAATCACATCAATTATTTTGCTTTTCTTTTTCTTTATGCCTCCTCACTATTTTGTTCCTCTGATCCTCTTTCAAAATCACCTTTTGTTTCAAGTGACTATTTCTAGGATATCATTAAATTCATGTAAGGATTTTTAACTATTGTTTTATCAGTGGTTGCTCAGAGGTCTCTCTAGAGCTTACAGTACATGTCATAACCTATCAGAAACAATTTTATGTTTCTACTCCCTGGATTCCATTATGATATAGAAACTTCACTCTGTTCAGCTCTATTTCTTCCCTTAACCATTTTTGTGCTATTATTATTAGGCACACTAATATTTTTTTTAAGATTTAATTAATTAATTATTTTTTTTGAGGGGGAAGAGGGAGAGAATCTCAAGCAGATTCCATGCCCAGTGCGAGCCCAAACAGGCTCAAGCTCACCACCCTGAGATCACGACCTGAGCCAGAATCAAGAGTTAGACACCTAACTGACTGAGCCACCCAGGCACCCCTAGGCATACTAATATGTTAATAGAATATATTTTTCAGAGTCTAAAACATTTACTCCATACCTCTGAATATATTCGAACATATTTTCATATTTATTGGTGTCTTGCATTTCTCTCAGTAATTGTTCAGTGATGTTCCTTGTGCACTTTCTTTAATTCAGTGTTTGTTATACTTGTTGCCTTGAAAGAGCTCATGATTTTGGAATATTAGTAATAGTTTCTTATAGATGTTACAAATAGCTTTCTCATTAATTGTTGGCTTTTAATTGTTGCACTATTTTATTTCACAAAGTGTGTGTGTTTTTAAAAGTCATACAATTAAGAGAAATTTTTCAAGCAATGTAAAAATTACCCAAATATCCATGACATATAAATAAAAACTGGTATTTTTTTATAGTTTTTAAAAAGTTTTTATTTAAATTCCAGTGAGTTAACATATAATGTAATATTAGTTTCAGGTGTGCAGTATAGTGATTCAACATTTCCATATATCACTAGGTGCTCATCACAACAAGCGTCCTTCTTATGCTCCATCCCCTGTTTCACCCAAACCCCCAGACTCCCTTCCTCTCTGATAACCATCACATTTTTCTCGGTAATCAAGAGTCTGGGGGTGCCTGGGTGGCTCCGTCGGTTAGGCGTCTGCCTTCAGCTCAAGTCATGATCCCAGTGTCCTGGGATCGAGCCTCGTGACAGGCTCTCTACTCAAAAGGAGACTGCTTCTCCCTCTCTCTCTGCTGCTCCCCACTGTTTGTGCTCTCTCTCTCTCAAATAAATAAATAAAATCTTTTTTTTAAAAAGAGTCTGTTTCTCAGTTTGCCTCTCTCTCCCCTTTTATGTCCCTTTGCTCATTTGTTTTATTTCTTAAATTCCACATATGAGTGAAATCATATGGTATTTGTCTTCCCGTTTATTCTTCCTAATTAATTTCTAATTAAATGTTTTCTCTTCAGAAATATTTAAATGTTAATGTGAGCAATTTATCTTTACATCTTTGATTACTTAAATTGCATTTATGGTATGAAAACCCTTCACCTTCTGAAGATCTGATGTTTGTATTTTCATATAGTATTTTTTATGACTTGTTCTTCTTTAAAATCTTAGCTCTTAAATTAATTAGAATTTATTCTGGTGTAATATAAAGCTATAATATTATTTCCTCAAAAGACTTCAAAATAATTTTTTCTAGAACTATACTTTCTTTCCTCACTCTTTCTAACTTCACCGATATCATATCATAAATTTTTCTGTATATGCCAGGGGGTCTTCCTGAACAAAATTGTTCTTTAGATTTGCTAGAAATTATTTTGATTCTGAGACTTACAGAGACTCCTCTTAGTATTCAGCAGAGGGCCCCTCACAAGTACTCAGTTAAGTATTTGTGCATGTGAGAAAAATATGTAAGGATGGAGAAAAATCTACCCTAGATGATTAGAGGTTATAGTCCCTGGATTTCATACCAACATGGGAATAATGCCTGCTCCTATCATCCAGAGTAAAAATACCTCATAATTCAAGTAGGGTTTTGGTAGCATTCTCAGAACGCTTTGATTCAGTAGAGGAAAAAATGAACCCTAAGCTAAATGCTCCTCTTGTGTCACCTAAAGACGTTTAAAAGCAAGACCCAACAAGATCAGTGTTTTCAAGTAATTTAAGTATCACCCATACAGCTCAATAATATTTTTAGGAATACAAAAATATCCAGCACCCAGAAAGATAAAGTTAGAGTGCTTGGCTTCCAATCAAAAATTACCAGGCAAACACAGAAATAAGAAAATAAGATCCATGGTAAGGAAAAAAATCACTCAAGAAGAAATAGATAAATTGAATAGTCCTATATCTAGTACATAAAATAAGTTTATAGTTTAACATCCTCCTACAAAGAAAACTACAGGTATTTTCACTGAAAACTTTTACCAAATATTTAAAGAAGATTAATTCCACTTGTACACAAACTCCTTCAGGAGTAGAAAAGAAAAGAATGTTCCCCAACATTCTGTGTAGCCAGCACTATTCTGGTATCCAAAGTAGATGAAGATAGAAGAGTAAAGTACAGACCAATAACTCTCATTAACATGGATGCAAAATTCTTACTAACATCTTAGCAAATCAAATAAAATAGTTTTATTTTAAAGTTTACTACATCCTAACCAAGTAGGTATATCTTAGTGGTTAGCTTAACATTTAAAAATATATAAATGTAATTCACCACTTAATGAAACTAAGCAAGAAAAACCATATGTTCATGTCATCAATTTTTTTATTTTTATTTTTTATTATTATGTTATGTTAATCACCATACATTACACCATTAGTTTTTGATGTAGTGTTCCATGATTCATTGTTTGCATTTAACACCCAGTGCTCCATGCAGAACATGCCCTCTTTAATACCCATCACCAGGCTAACCCATCCTTGCCCCCCCCCAGAACCCTCAGTTTGTTTTTCAGAGTCCATCATCTCTCATGGTTCATCTCCCCCTCCGATTTCCCCCCCTTCACTTTCCCCCTCCTGCTATTTTCTGCTGCTGCTGCTTCTTCTTCTTCTTTTTTAACATATAATGTATTAAATGTATTATTTGTTTCAGAGGTAAAGGTCTGTGATTCAAAAATCTCATCTCAAAATCTACTGGAAAATGTGAAGCTGGACAAAGGGTGCTTTTCTGGAGACCCAGGAATCTTTCTGAACAAAAACGTGAAAATCACTGGCACCCTCTCTTTGTTCTCCAGCCTATAATTTTGGAGTTGTATAGAGCTGCTAGAATCTTGATACCTCAGATGGAGAGGTTTTGAAGTATACGCCCACCAAATCACCCTGGAATCCTGCCAACTTAGAACTGAGCCTCCGAGTTAAAATCACACACACTTGTAGAACATCATCACAGTAACATGCCAACTGCATTTGTGGACTGCCTGATATTTCTGGTTTTATGCTTTTTGTCTCATCAAATCTCTGTATCCACAGGAATAAGCCAAGTCCTTTGTAAGTTGTACATGCTTAACAAGTGTTTGCCGGGCTAAAAATTGAATAACACTCTTAATATAATGCTGATTGTAATATAATGCATGCTTGATTTTTTTTATTATAGCATGCTTTCATCTTTATGAAACAACAAACAAACAAAAACAGACACATAGATCAATGGAATAGAATAGAGAACCCAGAAATGAACCCTCAACTCTATGGTCAACTAATCTTCAACAAAGTAGGAAAGAATAGCCAATGGAAAAAAGACAGTCTCTTCAACAAATGGTGTTGGGAAAATTGGACAGCCATATCAAAGAATGAAACCGGACCATTTCCTTACACCACACAGAAATATAGACTCAAAATGGATGAAAGACCTCTATGTGAGACAGGAATCTATCAAAATCCTAGAGGAGAACACAGGCAGCAACCTCTTTGACCTCAGCCGTAGCAATTTCTTGCTAGACACGTCTCCAGAGGCAAAGGGAAAAAAAGCAAAAATGAAATATTGGGACTTCATCAAGGATAAATATCTTCTGCACAGCAAACAGTCAACAAAACCAAAAGACAACTGACAGAATGGGTGAAGATATTTGCAAATGACACATCAGATAAAGGGCTAGTATCCAAAATCTATAAAGAATTTATGAAACTCAACACCCAAAGAACAAGTAATCCAATCAAGAAATGGGCAGAAGACATGAACAGACATTTCTGCAAAGAAGACATCCAAATGGGCAACAGACAGATGAAAAAGTGCTAAACAGCACTCAGCATCAGGAAAATACAAATCAAAACCACAATGAGATACCACCTCACACCAGTCAGAATGGCTAAAATTAACAAGTCAGGAAACGACACGTGGGTGAGGATGTGGAGAAAGGGGAACCCTCGTACACTGTTGGTGGGAATGCAAGCTGGTGCAGCCACTCTGGAAAATAGTACGGAGGTTCCTCAAAAAGTTGAAAATAGAGCTACCCTATGACTCAGCAATTGCACTACGGGGTATTAACCCCAAAGACACAGATGTAGTGAAAAGAAGGTTTACTAATATTTTGTTAAGAATTTTTGCATCTATGTTCATCAGGGATATTAGCTTATAATTCCCTCTCTCTCTCCTTCTCTGTTAATTGTTTTCTGGATGTTTTTGCAGTTTTTCTCTGTTCTCTTGCTCTCTTCCCTTGTGATTGATTACTTTCTTTCATGTTATGCTTGGATACCTTTCTCTTTATTTTTTGTGTACCTATTGTAGGTTTTGCTTTGTGGTTACCATGAATTTCATATATAACATCCTAAGTATAGCAGTCTATATTAAGTAGATGATCACTTAAGTTCAAACATATTTTTTTTAAAGATATTATTTATTTATTTGACAGAGAGAGACACAGGGAGAGAGGGAACACAAGCAGCTGGAATGGGAGAGGGAGAAGCAGGCCTCCCATTGAGCAAGAGCCCAATGCCAGGCTTGATCCCAGGACCCCGGGATCATGATCTGAGCCGAAGGCAGACGCCCAATGACTGAGCCACCCAGGCGCCCCAAGTTCAAACATATTCTTAAAGTATTACATTTTTACTCTTCTTCCCCACATTTTATGTATATGATGACATATTCTACATTTTTTTATATTGTGAATCCCTTAACTAATTTTTTAGATATAATTGATTTTACTACTTTTGTGTTTTAACCTTCATACTAGCTATATAAGTGATTAATCTACTACTTTACTGTTTGCTTTTACCTATGAAATTTTTTCCTTTTATAATTTTCTTCCTATTTATGGCCTTTTCTTTTCCACTTAAAGAAGTCCATTTAACATTTCTTTTAAGGCCAGTTTGATAGTGATGAACTCCTTTAACTTTTATTTGTTTGGTAAACTCTTTATCTCTCCTTCAATTCTGAATGATAACCTTGCCAGATAGAGTATTCTTGGTTGTAGGTTTTCTTTCAGTGCTTTGAGTGTATCATACCACTCCCTTCTGGCCTGCAGAATCAGCTGATAGCCTAGTGAGGTTTTCCTTGTACATAACAAAATGCTTTTCTCTTGTTGCTTTTAAGATCCTTTATGTTTAATTTTTGACACTTTAATTATTATGTATCTTGGTGTGGACCTCTTGAGGTCCTCTTGTTTGGGGCTCTCTGTGCCTCCTGCACCTGGATGTCTGTTTCCTTCCGTAGATTAGAGGAATCTTCAGCTATTATTTCCTCAAATCAGTTTTCTCACCCTTTCTTTCTCTTTTCTCCTTCTGAGATTCCCTATTATAATGCAAATGTTAGTACATTTGATGTTGTTCCAGAGGTTCCCTAACCTATCATCACTTTTTAAATTCATTTTTATTTTAGCTGTTCAGCTTGAGTGCTTTCCATTACCCTGTCTTCCAGATTGCGGATCCATTCTTCTGCATCCTCTAATCTGCTGTTGAATCTCCCTAGTGTCTTTTTCACTTCAATTATTGTATTCTTCAACTCTGGTTAGTTATTTTTTTGTATTTTCTATCTCTTTATTGAAGTTCTCACTAAGGGTATTCACTCTTCTCTTAAGTCTGGTGAGTATCTTTACCACCATGCCATGAATTCTTTTTTTTTTTTAATGTTATGTTAATCACCATACATTACATCATTAGTTTTTGATGTAGTGTTCCATGATTCATTGTTTGCATATAACACCCAGTGCTCCATGCAGAACGTGCCCTCTTTAATACCCATCACCAGGCTAACCCATCCCCCCACGCCCTCCCCTCTAGAACCCTCAGTTTGTTTCTCAGAGTCCATAGTCTCTCATGGTTCATCTCCCCCTCCGATTTCCCCCCCTACTGTCATGAATTCTTTATCAAGCAGATTGCTTATCTCCATTTCATTTAGTTATTTTTCTAAAGTTTTGTCTTGTTCTTTCCTTGCAGCATATTCCTCCGTCTCCTCATTTTGGTTGACTTTCTGTATTTGTTTCTATGAATTAGGCAAAACAGCTACTTCTATCAGTCTTGAAAGAATGTCTTTGTGTAGGAAAATCGCCTGTAGACTACATGAGACTGGTGGCTTTGGGTAGTTAACTTGAGCTGGAGCAGGTGTGGGCTAGGTTGACCCAGGGCACTCAGAACTGGGGCTACCCGGGCTACCCTGGCAAAATGGCTGGAGCTGAAGCAGAGGTGGGCCAGGGTGCTCTACACAGGGGACCAAGTACAGATCTCGTTATTGCACTTATCAGTGCTCTAAACACAACACACAAATCCACTCTCCTAAATGCATGTATTCTACAATAAACATTTGTGACAGCTTCCCATATTTCATCTTCTTTTTTTTAAGTTTTAATTTAAATTCCAGTTATCATATTAGTTTCAGGTATAGAATTTAGTGATTCATCACTTACATACAATACCTGGTGTTCATCAAAACAAGTGCCCTCCTTAATACCCATCACCCATCTAACCCACCCACCTGCTCACCTCCCCTCCAGTAATCATCAGTTTGTTCTCTATAATTAAGAGTCTGTTCCTTGGTTTGCCTCTCTTTTTTCTTCCCTCTATGTTCTTTGGTTCATCTTCTTTTATATGATTCACCAGCATTAAGAGGCCTTCTGGTGATTGATTGAGGAGAGACCTTTCACAACAGCCTTCTAGTGATTGATTGAGGAGAGACCTTTGACAACATATTGACAAATAGGGAGGGTTTCATCTGTGATTTCTGCTTTTGATGAATATAATTATTCTTCCAGGTCTCAAGTGCAATGTTTCACTTATTAAACATGTATTCTAAACTTCAAAATGTCAATTTTTTGTAGTTTTCCACTTTTTTTTTTTTTTTTTTTTTTTTTGGTTCCTAAATAATCTTACCTGGTTCAGTATTTCTTAGGTTCGGATGGAAGATGTTGTTCAAATGGTGTTTGCTTCAGCTGGCCATTGTTGACACCTGTGCAGACTTTGCTCCCACCTTGCTTGTTTACTGGGTACTACGCCTCTTGGCAGGGTTCTGTACTACGACTATTATTGCAAATGCATTAGCTCTCAGTCGGTCAATATTTTAAGACTTTTACTATCTCCAGGCATTTAACTGACCTTGAAATTGCCCTTTATCTGAAATTATTATCTATATTTTCTTCCAGTGTCAGAGTAGACAGTGCCCCAATTACAAGCTCTGGTAATTGTGATAATATTAAGTTCCTGCAGCATTGGACAGATACTTTTGGGAGAATTGGCTTTTGCCATTCGAGACTGGCATACATTGCAACTGACAATGTCTATACTCTTGTTTTTCTTCTTCTTGCTCTCCAGGTATGGGTAATCTCATTCATTGCCTATAAAGGATGCTATGGTGAGAATAGAGAGGAGAATATTGACATTTGGGATCTGTTTGGTCCCTGGCCTGGTCCTGAGCCATGGTCCTGATTAGTATCCACTGTGCCCCTTGAGGGGGAAAAGAGAGAGAATATAACAACACACCACCTAGGAGGCTGCCATTTTTCAATCATCGTTGTGGTGTAGTAGACAGAATTATCTTGAAATCACTTTTATTAATAGAAAATAACATACCCACTTATTTATGAAGCAAATATGCTACACTATTTCTTTAACTTTGGAAAGTATTGTGTCATGGAGATGATTTGAGGGCTTTTTGTCATTGTAAGTGAGTTTGGATAAATGTAGAAGACAACAAATTACTTTCCATAAATATTTAAATTAAAAGAGCATGTTTTCTGCTGCACTGAAAATTGGCATGGGGATGATTTCAGCAAAAATGACATAATAAGGACTTCCAAAAACTGGTTGCTTCATAAAAGAAAAAAAATGATGATAATTGTCAGAACAAACTTTTTTCAGAACCATGGAAATAAACTAAAGGCTTGCAACAATTCAGGAAATTTTTTTGCTCAAGAAAAATGGCTGAATCCCAATTAAGAATAGTGACTGTTGAGGTGTTTTAACATACCCTAGTCCCATTCCTACTCCCCAGCTAGTCTGTAGCCTTAAAAAATGATCACTTACAGTCTTAGTAATAGAGGGAGAAGAACAGAGTTTGAGTTATTCCAAAGCCTCACTGATAAAGAACTGTCATTATTTGCCCTACCTCGTGGTTTCCATAAGATCCCATTTGGAATCTCTGTCTATACTTGACCAACACAAAAAAACCTGTCCCCACGGGGCATTTGCTGAAAACATTTACTGGCAAGTGTTTTGAAGTCACAGGATGCCTGAGTTGGTAGAGAACAATTGGGGAAACAAAAGGCTAACAAAACAGCTTAAAATGAGAAGGTAAGGAACAAAATATCTATAATGACTTTGAAAAGTTCCAAAATATTTGCTGGAGTCCAGAAGGCCGTGTGCATGTGTGGAGCTGTGTACATCCTCATGAAAGTCTAGAAAACTTGCTAAACTCTCACCTCTGGATGATCTAGAGAGCTCTGTACAAGCAGCAAGTGAAGGCAAAGACAGAGATCAAACTGCCCTGGCTGAGTGCAAAAGCCATGCCCCAATACATACTAAGAGCCTCTCAGTTAAGTCTGAGAGATTTCTTGGTTGCGGGTCACTAATTCATTAGCTGAACACTAAGCTAACCAAGAACAGACATCAGTGGCCATACATGAAGAAGGATACAAAAAAGAAAGAAAGAAAGAAAAAATACTAAAGGTTTTTTTTTTTTTATAAAAAAGGATACAAATTTTACAGAATTAGTTCACAAAACTCACTAACCAAACAAACAACAGCCACTTCAACAAGCAGCAGCAACAACAAATACTTGAAAAGGGGGAAGAATCTGCTTTTCAGATTTGTCACCTTGTATTATTTAAAAGGTCTAGGGGCACCTGGGGGGCTCAGTCACTTAAGCATCTGACTCTTGATTTCAGCTCAGGTCCATGATCTCAGGGTCCTGGGATCGAGCCCTACTTCTGATTCCGTGCTCATTGGCAAGTCTGCTTGAGGGTTTCTCTCTCTCTCACTCTGTCCTTCCCCCTGCTCACGTGCACTCTATCTCTCCCTCTCTCTCTGAAATAAATAAATAAATCTTTAAAAAAAAAAAAAGATCCAGTTTTCATAGAGAACAAACTGATGGCTACCAGAGGGGAGGTGGGTGGGGGGATGGGCTAAATAGGTGATGGGGATTAAGGAGTGCACTTGTGATAAGCACTGGGTGTAATTTATTTTTTTTAAGATTTTATTTATTTGACAGAGAGACACAGCGAGAGAGGGAACACAAGCAGGGGGAGTGGGAGAGGGAGAAGCAGGCTTCCCGCGGAGCAGGGAGCCCAATGAGGGACTTGATCCCAGGACCCTGGGATCATGACCTGAGCCTAAGGCAGTCGCTTAACAACTGAGCCACCCAGGCGCCCCAGCACTGCGTGTGATTTAAATAAAAACTTTAAAATTTTTAAATTTAAAATTTTTAAAAAAATAAAAGATCTGGTTTTTAACAAAAGTTCTGAGCCATGCAAAGAAACAAGAAAGTATGACTCTTAACACAGGAAAAAAAAGAGCAACCAATATAAATTGTACCTGAAAAAAACCAAATGTCGGCTTATTAGACAAAGGCTTAAATCTACTACATCAAATATTCTTTTTTTTTTTTTTTTTTTTTAAGATTTTATTTATTTGACAGAGAGAGACAGCGAGAGAGGGAACACAAGTAGGGGGAGTGGGAGAGGGAGAAGCAGGCTCCCCGCTGAGCAGGGAGCCCGATGCGGGGCTCGATCCCAGGACCCTGGGATCATGACCTGAGCCGAAGGCAGCCGCTTAACCGACTGAGCCACCCAGGCGCCCCTACATCAAATATTCTTGAGATTTAAAACATCCCTCCAAATTAAAGGGCTAAAGGAAAAATGAGAAAGATGCCTCATCAAATACAGAATATGAGTAAAGACAAAAATTATTTTAAAAAGCAAAATAAAAATTTTGGAGTTGAAGTATATAACTGGAGTGAAAATTTCACTAGAGAGTTTCAAGAGCAGATCTGAGCAGGCAGAAAATAAGCAGTGAACTTAAAGAGAGGTCAACTGAGATTATCCAGTTCAAGGAACTTTAAAAAAACAATGAAGAGAAGTGAACAGAGGCTCAGATATTAGTGGGACCCCATTATATGTACCAATATATGCATAAGGGAAGTCCCAGAAGGAGAGCAGAGAAAAGGATAGAAACTATATTTGAAGAAATAATGGCTGAGTGATGTCAATAAGATGGCAGAAGAGAAAGCCCCAACCCTCAACACCTCGATAGACACAGGATAAGTAACTTGCTCATGCAGGAAGTTTCCAATATACATGGTAGAAACAGAAGTTCATAGTTTGTAGGGCAGAAACTTACCATAATTTGGAGGCCCTCCTTTAAGAAAGAAATGATACAAATTATGAATGCATTTCCTGTGACTCCTCTTATGTCCTTTAAAGGGACCTATAAAAATGAGAGAACTTCAAAATCCACCGTTATGTGCTTTTTGATAAATCTTATCTGGAGATAAGTGGTGGTGCTGACCTGACTGACTCCACAGCCTGCAATCTTAATCATGCTCCATATACTGCCCTGAGGATGTCTCCAATATTTTCCTGCTGTCGATTTGTTTTTCCTTTTTTTTTTTTTTTTTTTTAAGATTTTTATTTATTTATTCATGAGAGACAGAGAGAGAGAGAGGCAGAGGGAGAAGCAGGCTCCCAAGGAGCAGGGAGCCCGATGTGGGACTCGATCCCAGGACCCTGGGATCATGACCTGAGCCGAAGGCAGACGCTTAACCATCTGAGCCACCCAGGCGCCCTCGATTTGTTTTTCCTAATGAGAACATGACTTTCTATCCAAGAGTAAAGCCTGAGCATTGGTCTTTAGTAGATGGAAGGGGAAAGGAACCTAAGGTTAAAGGTTATGTGAAAGATAATCAATTGTTTACTGCCCTCGTGTCATCTTCTTTCATCAGGAGGCTGGTGGAATCTGCAAGGACTCAGCTAGATGAAAGCTTAAAGGAACTTAGAAGAGTTACACACATAAATGGTATTTTGATAGGGATTGCACTAAATCTATAGATTGTTTTAGGTAGTGTGGACCTTTTTTTAAGATTTTATTTATTTGAGGGAGAGAGAGAGCACGAGTGGGGTGAGGGGCAGAGGGAGAAGTAGGCTCCCCACTGAGCAGGGAGCCCGATGCAGGGCTCAAGCCCAGGACGCTGAGATCATGACCTGAGTGAAGGCAGACGCTTAACCGACTAAACCACCCACATGCCCTTTTTTTTTTTTTTAAGATTTTATAGTGTGGACTTTTTAACAATATTTGTTCTTCCAGTCCATGAGCATGGAATATCTTTCCATTTGTTTTTGTCGTCGTCAACTTCTTTCATCAATGTTTTATAATTTTCAGAGTACAGCTCTTTCACCTCCTTGGTTAGGTTTATTCTGAGGTATTTTATTGCCTTTGTTGTAACCATAAATGGGATTGTTTTCTTAATTTCTCTTTCTGCTTCCTCATTATTAGAGTATAGAAATGCAACAGATTCCTGTATATCAGTTTTGTATCCTGTGACCTTACTGAATGCATTTATCAGGTCTAGTGGTTTTTTCGTGGAGTCTTTAGGGTTTTCTCTATATATTATCATGCCATCTGCAAATAGTGAAAGTTTTACTTCTTCTTTACCAATCTGGATGCTTTTTATTCCTTTTCCTTGTCTAATTGCTATGGCTAGGACTTCCAGTACTATACTGAGTAAAAGTGGTGAGTAGACATCCTTGTCTTGTTCCTGACCTTAGGGAAAAAGCTCTCAGTTTTCACCATTGAGTACAATGTCAGCTGTGGGTTTCTTCTTATATGGCCTTTATTATGTTGAAGCATGTTCCCTCTAAAACTAGCATATCATTTTTTGCTTTTATCACTCCCAAACCTTCTATTATACCTTTCCTTTCTACATTGATATTTATGCATAAGTAATATGTAGTATTTTTTCATATTTATAAAAAATGTATATATGTATAAATTGTACCATAGTCTATGTATTTTTCTAAAACATTCTTTTTTACTTAAATTTTGTCTGTGACTATTATCACAATAATTCATATTAAATAATCAAAATACAGGTAGTCATATTTTTAAAAAAAGCATAATCCTCACCTCATACCTCCACACACTTCTTAAACTTGCTCTGTGTTTCTTTCCCTATCTTTGGATGAAACCTCTGACAAGCCACATACACTAATAAAAATCCCCCATCCTTTCACTCACAAGAATAGCCTCACTTTAATAACTAATATATTTCCACCAAGAACAAAAATTAAACCTGAGGGCTTCGTTCAGATTTATAGCTTCACTATCTTCCTAGTTTGGGCCTGCCTTGGGAGGTTTGGGGGTTGATAAGGCAATGGGGAAAAGATATGTTGAATATTTCTCCATTTAGTTGTGTTGTGCTTCCTCTCCACCCCTCTAACTTATGGGCCAGGATTCTGAATTTCACATACTCAGAAGCTGGACATGGTAGATGATCAAAGCAGACTCCTTTCCTTGGGGTACTTTCATGGAGGTTCTCTAGAGCTTTCCATTGGAACCATTTGGCATTTTACCCCATCTACTACCATATAAGAAATCCATTTTCCTCTGGCTCTTACATACATCTTCTCTCTAAGCCCTGCAAATTTGGCTATGTAGTGCCCGATTATTGGTCACTTTGCCCACTCCAACTCCCTTTCCCCTTCTGTCTTCCCACACAGGAATTAAAATGACTCCAGACTAGCTCTCCCTTCCAGAGCCTAAACTAATCTATTAGCAAATTCATGCATCTTTGTCTATGTTACTGGAAATATAGTTAGATGTCAGTTCAAGCTAATAGCCAATTGCTTCCAGCTCTTAGATTACTTAGAAATGTCATGCCACTGTAGTCTTAAATCCAGGGAACACATATCAAGCTCTGGGAGCTCAGGGAGCACTGGGTGTTCAACGCAAACAATGAATCATGGAACACTACATCAAAAACTAATGATGTAATGTATGGTGATTAACATAACATAATAAAATAAAATTTTTACAAAAATAATTCCTAATGCTGGTTTCTTTAATCCTGAATCCTTACTCTAGAGATTGTTTCTTGTCACACTATCCACTCCCCAAAAAAGTCCAGTCCTTTTATCACCATATGGTGCGATACCTGTCTCTAGTCAAAAATTGTTCCTACACACTTGATTCTAAACAGCTTAAGGCATAGGTCATAAACTCCTCACTTATCTCTATATAGTGTTATGTCCTACAGAAAGTGCACAGAAAATATTAGACAGAATACATAAATATTTCCTGATGCTCCCTACCCACTCCCTCACTGGCATTAGTCAAATGTGCCAAGAGAGTAATTTAGACCTTTTCACTCATTGCTGAAGCCTAAAGTTATTTCTACAGCATATTAACCATTCTATAATCTCTAGAATGTTGCAGTTTGTTTACTGTATGTTTCACCCTTGCAAGCCCTTCTGATAGGATCTTTCCACAATTATTTTTTGGTGGCCGGTTTCTTCGGCCAAAATGTTCTGGCTCTCACTGGTCTCCCTCTCTTCAGAAATGCAGACCCTGTGCAGCGATTTAGCAGTGTTGGGGATTAGTGCTATTTCTGCCGCTCTTGCCAATTCTTCCCTCCACCTGATGGAACTCATTCTCACCATGTTCAGGTACGTGAACTAATAGATAATCTGTCTGGTTTCAAAACAGGATTTCCTTTTTTTTTTTTTTTCCTCCTCATTTCAAGCTTTTATTTAAATTCTAGTTAGTTAACATATAGTGTAATATTGTTTTCAGGAGTAGAATTTACTGATTCATCACTTACATATAACACCCAGTGCTCATCACAAGTGCCTTCCTTAATACCCATCACCCATCCAGCCCGTCCCCCACCCACCTCCCCTCCAGCAACCCTCAGTTTGTTCTCTATTTTTAAGTGTCTCTTATGGTTTGTTTCCCTCTCTTTTTTTTTTTCTTTCCCCTATGTTCATCTGTTTTGTTTCTTAAATTCCACATATGAGTGAAATCATATGGTTTCGTCTTTCTCTGACTGACTTCTTTTGCTTAGCATAATACACTCTAGCTCCATCCTTGTCACTGCAAATGGCAAGATTTCATTCTTTCTGATGGCTGAGTAATATCCCATTATACCTATATATCTATATCTATATATACCACATCTTTACCCATTCATCAGCCGATAAATAGGATTTCCCAAACTAATTGGCAGTTATTGTGGGGATAAAACTGAGACTGCTTAGGTGTCAGAGGAATTAATTACAATAGAAATTAAGACAGCAACTGAGAGTCAACAATTATTAAAGCACTGTGCCATATCCTTTTTTTTTTTTTTTTAAGATTTTATTTATTTATTTGACAGAGAGAAACACAGTGAGAGCAGGAACACAAGCAGGGGGAGTAGGAGAGGGAGAAGCAGGCGTCCCGCTGAGCAGGGAGCCCGATGCAGGGCTCGATCCCAGGACCCTGGGACCATGACCTGAGCCGAAGGCAGACGCTTAATGACTGAGCCACCCAGGCGCCCTGTGCCATATCCTTTAATGCAACCATCTCATTTAACCTTAAAGACACACACACACACACACACACACTCTACAGTACTGGTGGGATGGGTATCCCTATTTTACTAACAATGAAACTGAGGTTTGGAACAGTTACCTCCATGATACTGTTAGTTTAGGAAACAATAGAGGTGAAACTTAGGGCTTGCTGTCGAAGCCTGTGTGTTTAAGAGCTCCGCTGTGTTGTCCCCCATAAGGAAGTGAAAATGGTAAATAAGAACTTACATGTACAGATTTTTACAATATTTTCTTTCTATTATTATCTGCACCCTAAGGCTAACAGCTTCGGGAATCAGTGTAATGTTCTAGGGGCTTGGGTCAATGCTGGCTCCCCTCTTGATGATCCTAACCGTCTATTCTCCCCACTTGCCCTGGATCATCTATGAAGTCTTCCCCATTCTCGCTGGTCTTGTCGTCCTCCTTCTTCCTGAAGCCTCTTCCTGACACCATCCAGGACGTAGAAAAAGGGTGAATAAACCCTCTAGCTTCCCCCAGAGAGGCTGTGTGCTCTATCCTTATGATAAGGAAGGCAAAAGACCATTTAGAGCTCTCTGTCCATGCAGGCTCAGACCCAGGCTATTTCCAATTGTGTTCGTGTCCTTTAGCTCAGCAGCACCTTTACCCCTGCTCACAATGGTGTCATGCTCCTCGAGGCTCTCTAGATCTATAGACCACCGAGCACCAGTAGGTTTACTTGGAAAAGGCCAAAATTAGTCCTATTGTGAATGATACATACTTTCTGCCTCTCCCTCATAGGAAACATAGGCTCTTGATGTTTTTTCATAAATCTGCTAAGACTCTATGCCTCATTATCATCCCCGTAGTTTTATCACCCATTGGCCCAATGGGTGTCTGGTAAATTATAGGGAAGGGAATGAGATTGTCTAACAGATACAAACCTGATCATTGCTTCAGCCAAGGCAGAATGCAGGGACTAGAGCATAGAACAAGATCCTTCTTGCAAAGGTGACAGTGTATCTAAAGTAAGTGGATCTTGTTTGGGTAACTGTAAGATTTAGCTAAATTTTCTGCCATGAGTAATAGAAGTTCTGAGAAGAGAGAGAAACTAAGGAAATAAGGAACAGAATTTGAAGTGAGGAAAAAGTAAGAAGGTGCCCTTAAAATTTTTAATTTGTTCAGTTAGCTGACGTATAATATATGTCCCTTTGATTTTTCTAAGAGGTCATTGGTCAAAGATCTGAAGAGACAATATTGACAATAGCAGTGCTGAAAGATGTCTTTTCGTGAATGCCCTGGTATCAGGACCTCTTTCAGCATAATATCAATATCTACAAGGTCTTGGGTTACAAAGCTGGTGGGGAAAGGATCAGCTTGTCTTCGGGCATATGTACACTTATTCTAGATCTTTGTTTTTTTGTTTGTTTTGTTTTGTTTGTCTTTCTTGGATTTCTTTTTCACAGCAGCAAAGAATTGAGAGAAACAAACCAGGAGGATTCTTGCATAAGAGTAACCCAATTTTAAAGTGTTCCCAAAAGCTAATCAAAATCAGAGCAAATGAGAGGGGGGAAATCAAGACTGTTCCTTTACACCTGAAACACTAGCCAAAAACATAATAGACAGATGGATACTATTTATAATTGTAGCACTAAATATATCCATTTTCCCCAAATCAACTATGAGTGTAAGTACTTCAACAAAGCAACCACATGGTTTTGGAAAGAAATTGCAAAAATCATCCCAGATTCATCTGGATATTAATAATAACCAAAATAAAGATTTAGAAAAGGAGCACCACCAGGTGATGGTGAAGCTGGCTGGTATATGATGAAACATATGGAAGACTTCATTGTAAAACAGTGATTATCACAACAGTAACAGCAGCTACAAGCACAAATCAAAATAATTCCAGAAACACACCCCAGTGTGCATAAACATTTAATATATGAAATTTTAGTACCAAAATTATTTTCACATCAAAAGATGATGTAATAAACAATATTACTTAGCTCCTTATAAATGTATTCACAAAACTGCATTGCTTTTCCTTTGCATTCTCTCTGGCTTCATATTTTAAACAATTAACATGAATCATTTTAAAATATTATAAATACTATCAAGTATTAAAGGACAATTAACACAATAAATGATTTTAAAAATGTAAATGGATATGTATGTGTACATATTTAAATCATTATAAATAAAATTCTACTACATTATAAATAAAATACTACTTCAACACAAAAAGTGAGCAAAGAGCAAGAACAGATAATTTTCAGGGAGGAAAAGGTACATGAATCATGATCATATGAAAAAAATGCTCAAATTTAATAGTGATCAAAGAAGTATACACTAAAATGAAATGCCAACTTTCATTTGCCAAACCTGCAAAGACTTAAATGTGCTATTTGTTCTCGGAATGGGTGAAGTGCTGTGATATAGACACTCAGATGATGCTGGGGGAAGTATAAAGTGAAGCATGTGATAGAGCTGCTTAAAAAAAAAAGTGGTACAACATTCTTTTTTTTTTAAGATTTATTTATTTTAGAGCAAGAGAGAGTGAGGGGGGAGGGCAGAGGAAGAGAATCTTCAAGCAGACTCTCCACTGAGCATAGAGCCCGAGGTGGGGCTCAATCTCAAAACCCACGCGATCATGACCCATGAGATCATGACCTGAGCTGAAACCAAGAGTTGGGCACCTAACCAACTGAGCTGCCCAGGCGCCCCATAATGTGACATTCTTATCAAAAGCTTCAATACAATCTTTATTCATCAGCAAACCCTGAGCTTGTACAACATACTATGCTAGTTCTGCTTATCCACCAATAGTTTCCTTTTCATTCCGGATACCCTTTCTTTTCTTTGCCTTATTGTCCTGGTGGGAAAGGCCAGCAGAATATAGAACAGAAGTGAGAGTAGAAATTCTTGCCATGGGGTGCCTTGGTGGCTCAGTCAGTTAAGCGTCTGCCTTCAGCTTGGGTCTTGATCTCAGGGTTGTAGGGTTCCAGGTTGTGATCTCAGGGTTCTGGAATTGAGCCCCACATTGGGCTCCCTGCTCAGCCTCCCAGCTCAGCTCCCTCTCCCTTTGCCCCTCCGCTGGTTCGTGTTCTCTGTCTCTCTCATAAATAAATAAAATCTTTAAAAAAAAAAAAAAGGAAGGAAAGAAAAATTCTTGCCTTATTCCTGATCTTCGGGGGGGAAAGCATTCAGTATTTACTATGATATTTGTAAATTTTCTCTAGGTTCCCTTTATCAGTTTGAAGAATTCCTTTTTATTCCTACCAGGCTGAAAATTTTTATCAAGAACAGATGTAATTTGCCAGATATGTTGAGATGATCTTTTTTTTTTCTTTTTTAATGTCCTAATATGGAAAATAATAGTGATTCATTTTCAAATGTTAAAGCATCTTTGTAATTCAGGGATAAACTCCATTCGGTCATGATGTATTATTTTTGCACAATGTTGGATATTGTTTTCTTAAATTCTATAGAGATAATTCTGCAGCAACATTCATGAGGGTATTGCTCTGCAGCTTCCTTTTCTTGTAATATTTTCATCTTGTTTTTGTGTCAGAGTAATTCTGGCTTCACAGAATTAGTTTCAAAGAGTTTTTCCCTCTGTGAGACTTTATATAGAATTGAAATTATTTCTTCTTTAAGTTTTTTTTTTTAATTCACCAGTGAATATATCTGGCCCCATAGAGTTACTTTGTTATGTTTTGTTTTGTCTTTTTTTTCTTGAGTAGGCTCCATGCCCAATGTGGAGCCCAATGCAGGGATCAAACCCACGACCCTGAGATCAAGACCTGAGCGGAGATAAATAGTCAGATGTTTAACCGACTGAGCCACCCAGGCACCCCTGTTTTGTCTTATTTTTTAGATTTTTTTTTTTTTTTGAGAGAAAGAGAATGAGAGAGAGCACATGAGAGGGGGGAGGGTCAGAGAGAGAAGCAGACTCCCTGCCGAGCAGGGAGCCCGATGCGGGACTCGATCCAGGGACTCCAGGATCATGACCTGAGCTGAAGGCAGTCGATCAACCAACTGAGCCACCCAGGCGCCCCGTCTTTTGTCTTATTTTTTTAAGAGGATAAGGGGAGCTTTTAACTATAAATTTCACATCTTTAGGAGATACATTAACTATTTCTTCTTCAGTGGAGTTTCAGTGATTTTTCTCATTAAGGGTCATCTACTCCTGCTTATTTGTTTGCCTGGTAATTATTTAATGCCTGACATGATTTTACTCACTTAGATGCTTGCTTTTCTTCTTATTCCTACAGATAGTTTTGAACTATTCTGGGTTATGCCTCAGCTACTAAGAAGCAGTTGACTCTCTTGGGTCTTTTCTGGGGTTAGTTTTTGTTTATTTGTTTGTTTGTTTTTTGTATAGTTGATATACAATGTTACATCAGTTTCAGGTATGCAACATAGTGATTCAACAATTTTATACATTATGCTACACTCACCACAAATGCAGCTACTATCTGTCCTGCTACATCCCTACTACAGTATCATTGACTATATTCCTTATGCTGTGTCTTCTATTCCCCTAATGTAGAGCAAAACATTGAAGCATTGAGTCTGTGTTTAAACACCTCCCACCACTACTAAGCTAAAATTCTTGTGAATACTCTATTAAATAATCCCTGAATTATGAAGTTTGGTATCCTGCCTAGAAGGAATAGGAACTACTCCCATCCTGATGTGAAATCCGTGGACTTTTAGCTCTCATCATTTGGGTGGGTCTTTCCCCAGCTGTGGATGTTTCTCTTACACACATAGGCCAATCACCATTCAGCTGAATCCTTGTGGTACCCTCTGCTGAATACTTGCGATGGATCCTATGCAGATTTCTGGAGTTTTCTCTTCATGCAGGTCTCTCTGTAGCTGTCTGTTGCTTAAACTCTGGCCTTGTGGGTCTTCCAAAGCAGGAGCAAAAGTTTTCTCACAGTGAATTTCCTAACTTCCGCATCTTTTTCAGTCTAGGTAGGCTGAAAATTTCCATAGTTATCAAGGCTTGCCTCCTTTAAATCAATCTCTCTCTCTCTCTCTCTTTCTCTCTTTCTCTACTCCCCCCCCCTTCCTTTATTATGAGCAGCAAAAAGAAAAGAGCAAGTACCTTAAGCACTTTGCCTGGACATCCCCTCATTGATACATCCAAGTCTGTCACTTACAAATACTGCTACCCACATAACTGTGGACACAACTCCACTAAGCTTTCTGACACTATACATGAAGGATCCTCTTCCCTCCCATTCCCAGTAACATGTTCTTCATTCTTTTCTGAGTCCTCATCAGCAGTACCTTCAATGTCTACATTTCTATCAACAGCCTGTTTATGAGAATGTAGGAGTTCTCTAAAATGATACAGGTTTTTCCCACCATGCTCTTCGTGTCCTTGAGTCTTCCCCAGAAATGTTATTAACATCCATATTTCAACTAATACGCAAGGAAATTTCAGCTTTTCATATCATGCTCCTCAAAATTCTTCCAGTCTCTGCCCACCACACAACAAAGGCAAGAATATTTTTTAAGACAATAATATTTTTAAACAAAGAGATAAACCACTACTTTAATACAATATGAAGTACAATATGCTAAGATGTTCTACACTGATGTTGGTGAAATTATGTGTAGAGCAGTAAAAGGATTAATTGGACAAATTTACAAAGCCAGTGAAAATGTAAGATATTTAAACCTCATGGTGGGTAATTCTATTGCTCATCAGCAGGAATTTTGCAGAAAATATTTGAATCTATTGTGTTTTGTTGAATTAGACTTTCTCCACCATGTGCTAATTTTATTATAATTTTTGGAGCTCAGGGCCAAGATTGAAATTTTTCTGAATGAAAGAAAAAACATCCTCTATTATCAAACACCGAGTGGATTTAGAAATTAACTTGTGCTGCAGATTTGGTAATGTTTGTTAATTAGTTCAACCTAAGGGCGCCTGGGTGGCTCAGTTGGTTGGGCGACTGCCTTCGGCTCAGGTCATGATCCTGGAGTCCCGGGATCGAGTCCCGCGTCAGGCTCCCTGCTCGGCGGGGAGTCTGCTTCTCCCTCTGACCCTCCTCCCTCTCATGCTCTCTGTCTCTCATTCTCTCTGTCTCAAATAAATAAATAAAATCTTTAAAAATAAATAAATAAATAAAATCTTTAAAAAAAAAGAAGATGTGGTCCATTTATACAATGCAATATTACTCAGCCATCAGAAAGGTTGAATATTCAACATTTGCATCAACATGGATGGAACTGGAGGAGATTATGCTAAGTGAAATAAGTCAAACAGAGAAAGACAATTATCATCTGGTTTCACTTATTTGTGGAACATAAGGAATAGCATGGAGGACATTAGGAGAAGGAAGGGGAGAATGAATGGGAGGAATCAGAGGGGGAGATGAACCATGAAAGACTACGGACTCTGGGAATCAAACTGAGGGTTTTAGAGGGGGACGGGGGATGGATGAGCCCGGTGATGGGTATTAAAGAGGGCACGTATTGCATGGAGCACTGGGTGTTATATGCAAACAGTGAATCATGGAACACTACATCAAAAACTAATGATGTACTAATGGTGACTAACATAACATAATAAAAATATTATAATAAAAAATAAAAATCAATCAATCAATCAATTAATTAAAACCTGTTTTAATTTTCCTCTGTCTCAACTAACACACTAGCTTTAAAGTATTTGTCTTTTTTAAATGGAACAAAAAGAATTCTGCATGATAAAGTAGAGCGGTTGGTCAAGATCAGATGAGTGTCAAGATCACGACTTAGTGGATTTCTCACTCAACTGAATTGCCATTCATGGTGATGGTTTGGACTGTTTGGAATTTTAATTTGTTTATCCTTAATCATACATTGTCTAATTTATACACATAATTGACTGATGGTCAAGTACAGAAAGCGTTGGAGAAACTGATGTTGAAACACAAGTTAATAAGTAGCATGATAATGATAGTAATTTTGCAAATTCATTTCAAGATTTTAACTAGATCTTCATGGAAATTATCTAAACAAAATTCTTACATAGCACATAGCCAGATGTCCCAAGTATTTTGAAAACCAATGCTAAGAAAGAAAAATCTAAAATGATTACATCCAATTTGTCTTTTCATTGACTGAGAATTAATTCTACCCACACCTGCAATGAAGAGAAAATGGCGTCTTGAAACTTTCTCTATTTACATCATCTAGAGAAAATTTTTTTTTACTATTAATCTCAGCCAAGTGATTTTTCTAGTGTTATGATGCAAAAATTCCAGACATCATTTTTGAAAGCTTTATGTCTAGTTTGGATGCCCCAAAACCTATTTAAATAAATGTATAAAATGAAATTAATTATAAATTATATAGGGGAAGGGAGGGAAAACTGAATGGGAAGAAATCAGAGAGGGAGACAAACCATGAGAGACTCTTGACTCCACGAAACAAGCTGAGGGTTGTGGAAAGGGAGGTGGGTGGGGGGATGGGGTAACTGGGTGATGGGCATTAAGGAGAGGGCACGAGATCTGATGAGCATTAGGTGTTATACGCAACTAATGAATCATTGAACACTACATCAAAAACTTATGATGTAGGGCTCCTGAGTGGCTCAGTCGGTTAAGCGACTGCCTTCGGCTCAGGTCATGATCCTGGACTCCCAGGATCGAGTCCCGCATCGGGCTCTCTGCTCAGCAGGGAGTCTGCTTCTCCCTCTGACCCTCTCCCCTCTCATGCTCTCTCTCTCTCTCAAATAAATAAATCTTAAAAAAAAAAAAAAAAACTTATGATGTATTATATGCTGGTTAATTGAATGTAAACAAAAATGCCCATTTTGCAACCTTAAAAAAATAAATAAATTATACTAACAACATCTATTACAACACCAAACTATTTTTTGTTTACTTATTGAAAAAATGCATTTGCTTGCACACACATACACATGTCTGGAAAAAAGGAAGAGACTCAAAGATGTCAAAGTCATTCATAGAAAGACATCCAGATCTTTACTTGAGGAGAACTGCCAAGGAAAGCTGCCTAACTTACAGTACTTACTTTTCACAATTATGCTGTTTTATAGTTTTCTTATCCCTGCAAATATTTTTAATCTTGTTTTTACTTTGTTAGATATAGTAAGGATAATTGTTCTTCTCATGTGTCTGATAAGTTCCAACATCTGAATATTTTTGCAGATCTCATTTTGTTGAGAGAGGCTAAATTTCTTAAGCCAAACTCATTGTTAACAGGCTCCTATAATGTGATTTATGAATATGTGTTTGTATGTGTAGTAATTATTTTTAATTGTAGTGAAATATGCATGTTAATCATTTAAAAGTGTACATTCAGTGGCACAAAGTACATTCATAAAGTTGTGTGACCATCATCACTATGTAGTGAGACTATGTCAACCTAAAAAGCTGTGAAGCAAAAGAAACAGTCAACAAAATGAAAAGGCAACCTACAGACTGAGAGAAAATATTTGCAAATCATGTATCTGATAAGGGGTTAATTTCCAAAATATATAAGGAACTCACACAACTGAATAGCAAAAAGAAAAAAATCCAATTAAAAAAATAGGCAGAAGAACAAACAGACATTTTTCCAAAGAAGATATCCAGATGGCCAACAGTCACATGAAAAGATGTTCAACATCGCTCATCATCATGGAAATGCAATTCAAAACCACAATGAGCTGTCTCTTCACCCCTGTTAGAAAGGCTCTAATCAGAAGGCAAGAAGTAACCGTTGGCAAGGATATGGAGCAAAGGTAACTCTCGTGCACTCTTGGTAAGAATGTAACTTGGCGTAGCCACTATAGAAGACAGAGTAAAGGTTTTTCAAAAAATTAAAAATGAAACTGCCATATAATCCAGCAATCCCAAAGGAAATGAAATCACAATCAGACATTGAAGAGATATACAGACTCTCATGTTCATTGCAGTGTTATTTACAATAGCAAGACACGGAAGCAACCTAAGTGTCTGTCGAATATTTTTGAACAACTGACCTCTTCAGGAGCATATCACAAAATATAAACGCTACATGAGTTCTTAAACTTAAAAAAGGAATATTCTTTCCAGCTTTATCACTAAAAGTAGCCCCACAACAGTGGCACTTTTGCCCACTACAAACACTCATGCAAACTTCCTAACCCCAGATTTTAATCACGAATGCTGTTCTTCACTGAAAGGAACCAGGGCTTATTGAAAAAAGTTCACATTAAGTTTGGAAACAGGAAAAATCCAGAATAAACACGCTGTTTCCAGAAAGCAATGATGTTGTCAAAGTACTAGGGCAATGTTTTATTTTGTTTTATTTTGTTGTTGTTGTTGTTGTTTAGAGAGGGGAAGGGGTGAGGGGCAGAGGGAGTGCGAGAGAGAATCCCAAGCAGGCTTCACACCCAGCACAGAGCCCTACACGGGCCAGATCTCACAACCATGAGATCAATGACCTGAGCCAAAATCAAGAGTCAGATGCTTAATTGACTGAGCCACCCAGGCACCCCTAGGGCAATGTTTAAAGAATCAAGAAACCAGTTTATAAGGGCTCCCTTTTGCAGTGTTGAAGTAATTTTGGCTCAAGAAGCATAAGGAGGAAGAGTGGAAGGAGGGATGGGATGGAAAGAATAAAGGGGAAGGATGGTTAATTGAAAAAAGTTCTTTTGAATGTATGCGTGTAAAATTCCAAGAATTAAAAGAACATTCAGGGACGCCTGGGTGGCTCAGTCGGTTAAGCGTCTGCCTTCGGCTCAGGTCATGATCCCGGGGTCCTGGGATCGAGTCCCGCATCGGGCTCCCTGCTCGGCGGGGAGCCTGCTTCTCCCTCTGCCTCTGTCTCTCTCTCTGTCTCTCATGAATAAATAAATAAAATCTTTAAAAAAAAAAAAAAGAACATTCAAATAAATAAATATATAAATAAATAACAGTCAAAAGAGAAAGGTTAATATGAGGAGGCGGAGAGGTGAGGGGATTAAAATACCAAAAAAAAAGGGCATGATTAGTTTTTGTTGATTTTAACAAGTAGAAGAGTATTTACATATTTGAGCTTTTTGTTTCTTCCAGTGTAAGTATATTCCTGTTTGTAAGTAATGAATATGCCTTTTTTTCATCTGTGTAAACAGAGAAGGAAATAAGTCAAATAATCTGGAAAGACTATGCAGCGTATGAAGAACAGGACGGTCTGATCGGCGTCAATGGTAAATCAGGTAGACTGGGGCTCCAACAGTGAATCGTGCCAGCGGTCCCACCAAACAGCCAACTGCAAGGGGCGGGGTCAACAGCGTGTTCCAAAGTGATTAATCAGCCAAATGTAAAAAGAAGAGAGCTGACCACTCAGGCTTCATCACTCATGCCCTAGGCGATGACACTTCCATGTGTCTCCACTAACATATAATGAGATGCCAAGGGCGCCTGGGTGGCTCAGTCGGTTAAGCGACTGCCTTCGGCTCAGGTCATGATCCTGGAGTCCCTGGATCGAGTCCCTGGATCGAGTCCCGCATCGGGCTCCCTGCTCGGCAGGGAGTCTGCTTCTTCCTCTGACCCTCCCGACCCTCCCCCCTCTCATGTGCTCTCTCTCTCAGTCTCTCTCTCTCAAATAAATAAATAAAATCTTTAAAAAAAAAAAAAAGAGATGCCAAGAGCACAAACAAAAGATTTAAATAATGGTAACTGACCAGTTCTGCATAATCATAATGACAGGAGGCCAGGCGAAGAAGATTCTAAAAGAACATCATGGGGAATGGGGGTGGGAGGATCCAGTTTGTAAAATCCAAAAATCTACCTGATGTAACAAACTAAATTAAACTACAAACAAGGAAGAAAGCTAAACCTGATAACTAGTGGCTTGAATCTGAATCACCCCGGGAGTCCCCTGCTCTAACTATAAATCAGTCCATTTGTAACCCAGATTGCTTCTTTAACCTCAGCTGGTTTGAGGACTTCTGGTCAAAACTGCCAGTAAACCTCCAATATCCATTTTCCCCTTCTTCCATACTACAGAATTTTGGCCACTCAGAAAAAAAGGCTACATTTCACGCCTGTCCCAAAGAAAAGTATGGCCACATGAATCCTTAGCAGCGGGATTTTCTGAACAATGGGATGTGAGCAGAAATAATGTGCATAACCTCTAGACTGTCTTCAAAGAGAAGAGATATGCCCTCTCCTCTCCTTTTCACTTTTGAACCTAGGCAGCCCACCTCCAGAACAAAACAAAGCAAAACAAAAAAACAGAAAAAGGGGCGCCTGGGTGGCTCAGACGGTTAAGCGTCTGCCTTCGGCTCAGGTCATGATCCCGGGGTCCTGGGATTGAGCCCCGCATCGGGCTCCCTGCTCGACGAGGAGCCTGCTTCTCCCTCTGCTTCTCTCTCTGTCTCTCATGAATAAATAAATAAAATCTTTAAAAAAAAAAAACAGAAAAAAACCTAATTCTGAACGCTCATGTTATATGTGTTGTATTGTTATATATATATATTTTAAAGATTTTATTTATTTATTTGACACAGACACAGCGAGAGAGGGAACACAAGCAGGGGGAGTGGGAGAGGGAGAAGCAGGCTTCCCACTGAGCAGGGAGCCTGATGCGGGGCTCGATCCCAGGACCCTGGGATCATGACCTGAGCCGAAGGCAGACGCTTAATGACTGAGCCACCCAGGTGCCCCATGCTGTATTGTTATATTGCCACTAGTTCCATCTTGCTCTTCTGACATCACTAGGTTGTTGCCCTCCTTCATCATCACGATCCCAAAGGATTCATTCCTCCGTCTGCATTCTAGAACCTCACCTGGAAGGGAAGAGACGCAAACAAGAACGGCCTTCAGATCCCAGACTCTTAACACTGTGCTCTTATGCCCTCTAGTGGAAAGATCTGGTACTTGACGTAATGATTGAGGATCTGCTCTGGCCCCAGGAGGGCAGTGTGTGAAAAGGTCCCGGGGCACCGGGGGTCAGTGTGGAACAGGAACATTGTTCAGATGCCTAAAAGGGTATCAGCAAAACCTAGAAGAATCCCAATCGTGCCGTCTACCACCCGGCTCAGGACTCTCACTGCTTCTTCAGTGGAAAGGACCAAAAGTTGATGTCAGAACTGAGCACAGAATTACTATGGGTCCTCACCTAAACTCATTTATGTCATCTGCATTGTAAACATGCTGGCTGAACACCCACAGGACGCCAGGCACTGTTCTGTGTCTCATGATCAGCACACAGATAAGATGCTTATTCTCAAAGATTTACATTCTAATGGGAGGAGGAGACAGGAACAGGGACAGGGGAAGGAACAGATTCGAACAAGTGACAAAGGAAATTTTCAACTATTAATGTTTGCAGGCCCTGCTCCTGGCTCCCAGGGAAGCTCTATTTTTACTCAGGTCAGAATGACCTCACCAAACTTCAAAGCGTGGCCTCTCTTTCTGCCCTGAGCACACATTGTACATCTGTTTCATTAGCAAATGACCTAAAAGAAACATTTCAAACTAAAGATAAAGGTAAAAAGCTCCCCGAGTTCCATTCCGCACCTCCGAGGCCAGCAACCATGCACACGCTAAAAGCATAAGATAAAGTTTGTCACTGTCTGAAATGTCCTTCATCATGATGATTTGTAACTCTTGAGGTAACAAAAAAAAAAAAAAACCTACGTAACCCTGTATTTCACATTCTTTCTCCAGAGCACTCCCTTCTTTGTGAAGATTGTGTATCCCAGGGAGCTGTCCTCACGGGGGCTCGAAGAAAACTCTCTTCCTTTTTTTTTTTAGAAATTCTAAAAGTTTTGTTCATTGCGCGTCAACACAAATAAGAAATAAATTCATACAAGTGGTGTCACCAGATTGTGTAGGGCTTTAAATGTCAAGGGACGTGAGGAGAGGTTTTAATGCAGGGGCCACATTCTTGGAATCGGGTTTCTAAAACACCACTCTGGCTGCTAGGTGGAAAACGGACTATAGGGAACAAGGACAGAAGGAGGAGAACCAGTTGGAAGATTCCAGCAGAGGTCCCGAGGAGGGAGGAGGGTGGCTTGAATTGGGAAGGAAGCAGTAAACGACAAGAGAAGAGGAAGGACTGGCCTTCACTGGGGAGGTGAAGCCAACAGCATTGCTGATGGATTAGATGGGGGGAAGGAGTTGAGGGAAAGGGAGAGAAATCCAGGATTTTCTACTTCTCATTTCAGACCAGAGCCCCCATCACTCTCAATATATCCTCTTGTTTTCTTAACAAACTCCCAATTTAAAGAACTCTCCAGGTGATTAAACGGAATGGATCCCACCTAATGCAGAGATGATTCTTGATCCAAGAGTGCACACAGCCAGGTAAGAAGCCTTCTTCTGGAACAGCCTTATCTCTTCTGCACATGCTTATATGGTGCTTGGCCTGGAGTGGAGTAAGATGAGCCAGCTTCTACAGTGTTCCAGCACCCTCCACTCCAATGGGGGCTGTCTGTCCCTCATCTGAAAAGGCCGCTGCCCAAGAAGCTTTAGAGATGCCTTGGAATAAGCCCTCCCCAGGCGTCCTAAGGACATCCTCTCCTCTCGACCTCAGTCAACAGCTCAGGAATCTGTGACAGGAACACTGGGCCCTTGTCCCATACCTGAGGACAAAGAAGAGTCCAGGTGGAATGATCATCGCACATGGCAGCCCAGCTAAATGCTTCCCGTGACTAAAACTGGAACCGATTTTAACCTGTCAGGCAAACCCTGGAGTCGAAAGTTTTTAGAAACATCAAGCTGGGGGCACCTGGGTGGCTCAGTCATTAAGCGTCTGCCTTCTGCTCAAGTCATGATCCCAGGGTCCTGGGATCGAGCCCCGCATTGGGTTCCCTGCTCCTCGGGAAGCCTGCTTCTCCTTCTCCCACTCCCCCCCGCTTGTGTTCCCTCTCTCGCTGTGTCTCTGTCAAATAAATAAATAAAATCTTAAAAAAATAAAAGAAAAGAAACATCAAGCTGTATGATCAACTTCAAATACCTCCTTTAATTAGGTAAAATGAAAGTAATTTCCCCAACTAGTCCAAATGTCCTAAATTCTACTCTTTTCAGTTCTGTTCAGAGTCTGGTATGGGTTGAATTGTGTCTCCCCAAAAAAGATACGTGGAAGTCCCGGCCCCCATTACCTCAGAATGTGACTTTATTTGGAAAGAGGGTGATTGCAGATGTATTTAGTTAAGATGAGGTCATACTGGAGTGGGGGGAGGCCCTCACCCAGCCCCAGTGACGTCCTCACAAGAAGACACAGACAGACAGGGAGAATGTCACGTGAAGATGGAGGATTGGGGTGGCGCATCTAAAAGCCAAGGAATGCTCGGAGCCAACACGAGCTAAGAGAGGGGCACAGAACAGACTCTTTCTAAGAGCCTTCAGAAGGAACCAACGCCGCTGACACTTCCATGTTGGACTGGTAGCTTCCAGCACCGTGAGACCATTTCTGTCATTTCAAGCCACAGAACTTGTGGTACTTTGTTACAACAGCCACAGGAAACTGACACCAGTCAACTGAGTGGAAAAGAAGCTGACCACCACTAGGCCGTTGGGGGTCCTTCATAAAATTCACTCTCCCCTCAAGAAGCATCATGGCCCAATAGAATGCACACGTCTAGGGTAGGGAACTGAGCAGAGCTGGGTTTGAATGCTGGCTTACCAGCTCCATTAACAGTTTTAACTGCTCAAAGCCCTTCCTCATCTACAAAAACAAAGGGAGGAGAGGATAAGTCAATCTAACTCAAGATCCTGCTGAAGCATTTGATGTCAGTGTAATTGATGATTCAGGAGCATAAACGTTAGTTTTTAAATGTTTGGGTTAAATAGAAAGCAGCAAAAGTGATAAGCTGTCATTTCTGGGATTAAGTTCTAAAACGGCTACGGAGGGCAGCTGGGTGTTTTCAGTCGGTTAAGCATTTGACTTCGGCTCAGGTCCTGATCGAGCCCCGTGTCAGGCTCAGTGGGGAGTCTGTTTCTCCCTCTCCCTCTGCTCCCACTCATGCTCTCGCTCTCTCAAATAAATAAATAAAATATTTATAAATAAATACAATAAAAAGGCTACGATTCCATCTTGAGTCTCTCTCTCTCTCTCTCTCTCTCTCTCTCTGTCTCTCTCATCACTCATTCTAGAGGAAGCCAGCTGCCATATTGTGAGGTAGCTATGAGGAGAGTCCCACATGCTGAGAAACAGAGGCCTGACAACAGCCACGTGGGATCAGATACCCTGCTCCCAGAAGGACCTTCGGATAAGACCCTATCCCTAGCCAGCAGCTCGGCTGCATCTTTGTAACAGACCTTGAGCCCAAGGCACCCAGCTAAGCCAGGTTCAGAATCCTGACCCACAGACGCTGTGAGCTAATAAATATGTGTTGTTTAAGCCACTAAGTTTGGGGGCAATTTGTTACACAGTAATAAGTGACTACTAGAGTAGGTTCCATGGGAATTTGAGTTGGTGGAAGGATTTGGAATATGTATTTTGGAGACTGAAGTTTAGACTTTTTTTCTCATGATATGGGATGTACTGAGCAGCAGGACCAACTTCAGTAAAATGACAAAACATGCATTTTGAGTGTGTGCATTCCTCCATGAAGGAAAGTTCCTGAATCAGATTCATAACAGCCTTCCAGTGGCTTCTTGACAAACCTTCTCCCCGCTGAAATCTAGTGCCTGCTCACTCACCCACCCATACCTTCTCTTTCCACCTTTACAAAACTGAGCGAGATAAATCCAGTTTTCCAAAACCCACTTGTAGTGAACTGAATGACTCCCAGAAAGATAGGTCTACACCCTAATCCTCAAAACCCGTGACTATTGCCTCATACGGTAGGAGTGACTGTGCCCTCATACGACAGAAGATGTGATTAAGTTAAGGGTTTTGAGAGGAAGGGCTTATCTAGATTATCCAGGTGGGCCCTAAATTCAATGACAAGAGTCCGTGTAAGAGTGACGGCAGAGGAGGAGGCAACGCCACCTGAGGCCGAGAAGGGAGAGATGTGGCCGCGAGTCAGGGAGCTCCAGGAGCCACCAGCAGCTGGAAGAGGCAAAGAACTCAGTTTACCCGAGAGCCTCCGGAGGAAGTGTGGTCTTGCCGACACCTTGATTTCAGACTTCTGGTCTTCAAAACTGTAGGAGAATACATCTCTATTGTTTTAAGCCATGCGGTTTGTGGTAATTGTTACAGCAGCCTCTGGAAACTAATACACCACCTATTTCCACATACAGACGTCCCCTCTGGTTCCTATACGTTCTGAGCCAATGTTTGCATCCTCCCAAAACTCATATGTTTGAAGCCCCAACTCCCATTATGATGGTGCTTGGAGGTGGGACCTTTGGAGATAATTGGGTTGAGATGAGGTCGTGAGGGTCCCACCTGATTAGTGCCCTTGTAGGAAGATAGAGAGATCTGCCTCTCTGTGCACACACTGAAGAAAGGCCATGTAAGCCCATAGCAGAAGGCAGCTGTCTACAAGCCAGGAAGTGGGTCCTCACCAGACACTGAATCTGCCAGCACCTTGACATTGGACTTCCCAGCCTCCAAAACTGTGAGAAATAAATTCCTGTTATTTAAGCCACCCAGTCTATGGTGGGAGGGGGAGAGGAGGAACAGGAAGCGGAACAGGAAGCAGAAGGAGAGGAAGAAGAGGAGGAGGAAGAGGAGGAAGGAGAAGAAGAAGGAAGAGGAGGAGAGGAGAAAGAAGAAGAAGGAGGTGGAGGAGGAGGAGAGGAGAAAGAAGAGGGAGAAGAAGTGGGAGAAGGAGAAGGAGAGGAAGAAAGAGGAGGTGAAGGGGGAGAAGGGGGAGGATGAAGAGAGGGGAGTCTATTGCTCCACCCCATGACTGTGTGACTTGCTTTGGTCAAAGAGATATTACCAATCATGATGCAAGTAGAAGCTTGGAAAGTACTTGCTCGCAGGGCTTTCCTCTCTTGCTGCTCTTTGACTTCCAGGCTAGCTTGCTTCCGGTGAGAATGAGAGGCTCCTGGAGCTGAAATGAGCCTGCCAACCAACCCACCAGCTGACTACATACACATGAGAAAGCCCGGCAGAGATCAGCTGAGCTGGCCCAGACCAGAAGAACCCACAAATTCATGAGCCAAATAAATGATGGTTGTATTATTTTTTTTTAAGTTTTATTTATTTATTTGACAGAGAGAGAGACACAGTGAGAGAGGGAACACAGCAAAGGGAATGGGAGAGGGAGAAGCAGGCTTCCCGCGGAGCAGAGAGCCCGATGCGGGGCTCAATCCCAGAACCCTGGGATCACGACCTGAGCCGAAGGCAGACACTTAACGACTGAGCCACCCAGGCGCCTGATGGTTGTTTTAAACAACTACATTTTGGAGTGCTTTGTTACACAACAATAGATAGTTGACATAGTTCCTCAAGGTCACCTCAATCCAGTAATAAATGTTGATATCCATAGAGGGTCAAGCTCTGCATTCAGGGAGGGGATAATATCATGGGCCACTTCCTGATCTTATTTTCTGGGGGGAAAAAAGAATTTGCACAACCTTGCTTCAGACTGGCCTATGCTCCAAGAAGACTTCCAGTCTGCCCTGCCATTCCTCCCTGAGTGACCCTGGCCACGTCTCTCTCCCTCTGGGTCTTGGTCCTCTCATCTATGCACTTAGGAGAACAGGTTTGATAAATGGTTCTCAAACACTGATTTATGACAAAGTTTGCATCTAAATGCAGTAAAATGAGGGAAAAAAAGAAGATAGTAAATATTGCTGTTTCATCTAAAATTCTTCCATTTAAAGGACTCTTCTTTAGTTTCAGATTGTATACTCCCTATGCTGGTAATGTTAAATTGTCCTTTTAAATAATGAGAAGAAAATGGGCCAGGGAGAATATAGGTGGAACAAAATTTGCCAAATGTTGATAAATGTTGAAGCTGAGCAATCTTAGTATATGTTTGAGTAATTCCGTAAGAAAGGGTTTTAGTAAATGATGGTACAAGTCACAGCTGGTGCTTGGGCATGCATTTGGTATGAAATTTAATTCTAAAGTGGCAAAAAAAATGGCAATTCTAAAAAACAAAACTAGAAAAGGAGGAAAAGGAGGAGGGGAGAGGGGAAGGAGAAGAAGAGGAAGAACAGTCACTGGGAAAAGTCAGTGAGTGCAGACAGAGTGCCCCTCCGCCCCCCACTTCACATTTCTCCTGCAATATCCCCCCATTCCTTCCTTCTCCACTGGGTGCCAGAAACTTCGCACCCTGACTTCCAAGTGAGCAAAGGTCCTAATCAGGGGTCTCTATTTCACGGAAGTTCAGATGAAATGGTGCCTGTGAACAGGCTGTGGGAGGGGATGGTGCCTACACGTGCCTCCCCTCTCACCTGTTGAGCAAAGCAGGTGAACTGACTGAGCCAAATAAATGATGCTTGTATTGGGCGCCTGGGTGGCTCAGTCGGTTAAGTGTCTGCCTTCGGCTCAGGTCACGATCCCAGGGTCCTGGGATCAAGCCCCACATCGGGCTTGGAAGCCTGCTTCTCCCTCTCCCATTCCCCCTGCTTGTGTTCCCTCTCTCGCTGTGTCTCTCTCTGTCAGATAAATAAAATCTTAAAAAAAAAAAAATGATGGTTGTATTATTTTTTTTAAGATTTTATTTATTTATTTAATTTATTTATTTGACAGAGAGAGACATGCCCCTCCTAGGGGTCCTGTGAATATAGAGGTGGACAGAGCCTAGGTATGCTGCCACCACACCCTCCTCCCATACCCATGGCTGACTGGCAGAAACTGTCAACACCTTGACCACAGCCCATTGGCCAGTCATCGATGGCCTGACTCCCTATTGCCTTACCAACAGGCTTTTTCTGGCCCCCGGAGCCTGCTCTCCCCAAGCATGGCAACCTACACGTGCAGGGGAATTAACTATTTGCACAATATTCCATGACCCATGGCTCACCAGAGTTCATGTCAAAATATCCCAGCTCCCTCAGTCTGGGTTCAGGAATAACTCAGAGACACACGCTCCATGCGGTCTCCAGCAGTTCCCCAGTGGGATTCAGCTCCAGGTGCCCACAAGGGTATCCTGCTTGGTTACACACCCTCTATTGGTCCCGCTTCCCCACTGCCCTACTAGGTGTCCTGGGACCACCTCCTAAATAAACCACCTGCTCATGTCTCAGGCTCAGTATGCTTATAAGAGAGCCCCAACTAAGAAACAGACTTCAGGAATTGTAGTAGATAGAATAATGTCCCCTCAGTAGCATCCACATCCTAATCCCCAAAACCTGTGAATATGTTATGTTACGGGGCAAAAGGGATTTTGCCAGTCTTGAGACTGCAAGAAAATTGCAAGATCAAAGTAATCCTGGATTATCTGGGTGGGACCAATGGTTGAGTCAGAGAAGATGTGATGATGGGAGCAGAAGGTGGAGCAATGTGGTTGCTGGAAGGGGCCACAAGCCAAGGAACGTGGGCAGCCTCTAGAAGCTGGAAAAGGCAAGGAAACAGTCTCCTCTACAGCCTCTAGAAGGAACGCAGCCCTTCTGACACCTTGATTTAAGACCAGTGAGACTCTTTTGGACTTCTAATCTCTAGAACTGTAACAATAAGTCTGTTGTCCTTCAAGTCCCTAAGCTAATGAAAATTCATTACAGTGGCCATAGCAAACTCGTACAGTAATCAATCAACCACTCTTTCCCACCCAACCCAAGAAGTCACAGAATGCTTCCCAACATATGCCCATCAACAGGAATTAGTACACAAAGAATTATCCATGTACCACCCCTGTGCCAGGAACACCTGCCCTCTAGATCCAGACCCTTGGGACACATCAGAGCCACCCTCTCCCTTCCCTCACCCAGTGAGTGCCCAACCCTCACTGGCCTGTGTTCACAGGCACATTGCCAATGAGGGGCACCACTTCCCTGACTCTGTGTGAAAGATGCTCCCTGGAGCACAACACGGAAAGCTCCAGGAACGACTCCCGGTGGTCCTGGGACCCCTCCAGTGCCTGACCTAGGGATGCGGCCGTTTGGATGTGAGATGCTTTGCTGAGGCTGCTTTGGTGCTGCCATTTTGTTCCAGGGACATCCTGACACAGCCTACGACACACGTCACTGAACAGTCAATGCTTTATTATCAAGCAATGTGGGAAACAGACACCTTGATGCCAAACCCAAGACCCTCCCTACCCCATTCCCAGGACCCAGGTGGGGATCAGGGATGCCTGTTGCATTGTAACTCGTTGAGGGTGAGGAAATGTTAGAGGATAGCGACTCTTTTTCCCAATCGGTTGATCAAGGCCCCAGCTGCCTTATTATCGTCCCTTGCCCCCAGCGGAAGCTGTCCACAGGGCGGTGGTCACTCTGGCTTCCCGGAGGGGACCGGGAGAGAAGCGGCAGTCCCGCCGCCGGCGCCCCTCGCGGCCACACGGCGTCGCTGTCGAGTCGTCCCGGCTGGGCTCTGCCGCCTCGTGGGCCCCAAGCCACGCCGAGGTCCGCAGCCGCCGCGGCGATCCTTCAGAAGGCGCCCCCTTCCCTGGGCGAGGAGGCCCTCACCACCTTCTGGGAGGGGCTGCCTCCAGTAAGGCTGGCCGAGGAGGCCCGGGTGGTCCAGGTGGCCCGGGAGGCTGGGAGACTTGCTGCCTCCTCCTCTCTCTCCGTCTCTCAATCTGGAAAAGATGCACGTTCGTGCACAAAAAAATCGCTGGAGGGCGCCCAGACACTGACTGGGAAAACACAAATTAAGGACAAAATCTCCTGCCAACCCAGAACACCTCTCTGCAAAAGTAGAAGGGAAAGAACACAACTTCAGGATTAAATAAGGGTTTGGGCGCCTGGGTGGCTCAGTCGTTAAGCGTCTGCCTTCGGCTCAGGTCATGGTCCCAGGGTCCTGGGATCGAGCCCCACATCGCGCTCCCTGCTCCACAGGAGGCCTGCTTCTTCCTTTCCCACTCCCTCTGCTTGTGTTCCCTCTCGCTGTGTCTCTCTCTGTCAAATAAATAAAATCTTTAAAAATAAATAAGTAAAAAAAATAAACGTTCAACCAGAATGTGCTGCACATCACGGGAACCGCAAAGAGATGGCAAAGGAAGACTTCTCTCCTTTTCTATGGCCAGGCAGATGGCCCAGTACATACATGACATGTGCTCAAGATAAGCGACAGCCCGCCCTCCACCAAGAGGACGTGACAGCACGATTGTTCATGCTAAATATACCTAGTAATTACGGTGGTCACCTGTGTTTGCTAATTGCCTTCATGCAGAAGAAAAATACCTTCCTCCTATCTCTATGACAGGAGGTAGGTGTGCAACTTGGAACCACGCACCCGCTGAAGTCAGGCCGTACTCTCCCACGGAAAGCGGGAGACGGGCGCTTTCTTCCTCCCTGATTCCATTTCAAAGAGCTGGCTTCCAGGTCCTTCAGGAAACATTCCTGGGACATAAAGCTGGCAAGAGGCTTCGCTTATGAAAAGATTTACAGAGGGGCGCCTGGGTGGCTCAGTTGGTTAAGCAACTGCCTTCGGCTCAGGTCATGATCCTGGAGTCCCTGGATCGAGTCCCTGGATCGAGCTCCCTGCTCGGCAGGGAGTCTGCTTCTCCCTCTGACTCTCTTCCCTCTCATGCTCACTGTCTCTCATTCTCTCTCTTGCAAATAAATAAAATCTTTTAAAAAAGAAAAGAAAAGAAAAGATTTACAGATATTTCAAAGAGGCAGAACTTACAATTGCAAAGTTTCTAAGCTGAATGCCCTACGAAAAGGGAGGAAGTCTCTTCCCTTTTTTTTTCAATAGGGAGAATTAGACTCGTTTTATTTTTCATTTGTATTTGCCCTAACACCCCCGTGGCAAACGCTCGTTCCCCCTCAAAGCCACCACCTCTGCCTGCCCCCACCCCAGACCCTGCAACCTAGCCACCGCACGCGCGCAAGCACGCATGCCCATCACACACAGGCGCATGCGCGCATCCACTCTGTGCGCACGCATGCGCACACACCCACAGGTGCACAAAGGTGTGTGTACGCGCGCTGCCGCCCGCTCTCTGCTCATCCTTTGTTTTCTGGACCATTTTCTTTTCCAAGCTGAGCTGACTAAACCCAGCAAGAGTTAAGACGGGTCTGGGTGACCCCCCAGGCAAACTACAGAGGTGGAAGCAAAAATAAATCGTTGTTGTAAGCTGCTGAGTTTTAGGACATAACTGACCAATACAATAAACCTTGATTTCTTTTTTAGCACCCGATGTGTAGTTCAGGATCCAGCAGCATGGAAATCAACCCCTCCTGATGTGCGTGTGTGCAAACACACACACACACACACATATCTATGCACATGCATGTGTACACACATGCACAGCACAGCCAGGAGAAATTGCTGGACCTTTCAGTCCCTACTCTGTGTAGAGCTGGTGCAGCTAATGACATGCCAGACACCACTCCATGGTTGGCTTTGCAATCCCGGCTTCTGCCCTCACCCCTTCTGGCACCTCTCTGGCTCACTTGGTTGACCATGGGCCCAGGGGCTGTAAGCACTCAGCCAGGAGAGGTGAGGAGTAGAGAAGGTGTCCAGAACTGTAATGGGACCAAAGGCCTCCTGTCATCTTTAAGTTGAAAGCCAGGGACGCCCAGGTGGCTCAGTGAGTTAAGCGTCTGACTCTGGATTTTGGCTCAGATCATGATCTCAGGGTTGTGAGATCGAGCCCCGCATCAGGCTCTGTGCTCAGCGGGGAGTCTGCTTAAGATTCTCTCCCTCCCCCTCTCCCTCTGCCCCTCCTCTCTCTCTCTCTCTCTCTAAAATAAGTAAATAAATCTTGGGCGCCTGGGTGGCTCAGTTGGTTAAGCGACTGCCTTCGGCTCCGGTCATGATCCTGGAGTCCCGGGATCGAGTCCCGCATCAGGCTCCCTGCTCAGCAGGGAGTCTGCTTCTCCCTCTGACCCTCCTCCCTCTCATGCTCTCTGTCTCTCATTCTCTCTCTCTCAAATAAATAAATAATAAAATCTTAAAAATAAAATAAGTAAATAAATCTTTAAAATGTGTGTGTGTGTGTGTGTGAGTCAAAAGCCAAACGTTTGGGTACTGAGACTGGGTGGCCGCTAGTAAATAATTACCAGATGCAGCCCCCATCTTGGATTTCTCAGCACCCCCAGGAGGCTGCCAGATAAATGGGTCCCAAGGGGTCAGGGCAAGCAGCAACATGGACATCTCCATCACACAGACTGGCACCAAATTAGCAGGGAGGGGGGTGGCTGTGAGTGTGCAAGGAGGAAGGCGAGTGAGTGGCAGAGCGTTCCCCCAACCAGAGGATACCCCTGCACCAGGGAAGACTATGAGGAAACCAATGAAGACAGCAGTGTGGCATCTCAGCAGTGATGTCCTCCAAAGCAGGAGCTGAGAGAAGAGGCTGAGAGAAGAGAAGTTTAATGTCACAGGGAGCTAAGGGACACTAGCATCTCAGTTAGTGGGCTTGGAATGAACTAAGACAGATAACACGGCCTTCCCCACACCACGTATTTTTTTAAAATAATCATAATAATAGAGACTGGATCTGGCTGGTTCGGCAAGGGTGGGGGTGAGCCTGAGCCTGGGACAGGGTCAGGGATCTGGGTCCACCTGGCTTCTTCACTGTGAACCCTTGCGCTCAGGGTGCATCCTGCCTCCTGACCTACCATAGCCTGGCCTCTGTCTGCCTTCACCTTCAACCAACAGACCATAATAATAAAGCTCCCTGGTCTGTGCTTGTCTTCTGTGGAGACTGCAAGAAGTAACTAGAGAGGACAACACCTCGAATCGGGCCTTTCTTGCCCTCGGGGTTCTCTGCTGAGGCCCCAGGGCCCAGAGGGCCATCTCTGTTGGCTCACTGAGGGATAACAAAAGCAAGCCCTCCCCCTAGCCCCACCTCCCCCAGTCTACACCAACGAGGTTGAGAAGTTCAAGAGACGGTTCTGGGGCACCTGGGTGGCTCAGTCGTTAAGCGTCTGCCTTCGGCTCAGGTCATGATCCCAGGGTCCTGGGATCGAGACCCACATCGGGCTCCCTGCTCAGCAGGAAGCCTGCTTCTCCCTCTCCCACTCCCCCTGCTTGTGTTCCCTCTCTCGCTGTCTCTCTCTGTCAAATAAATAAATAAATAAAATCTTTAAAAAAGAGAGAGAGACGGTTCTGAGTTAGAGTGGTCAGCCCAGGAGGAGGACAAGTGTTGACACACACACCCCCAAAAAACACCACCCCTCGAGCCAGGTGAGAGGGGGACTCATGAGCGCCACCGTGGAGGGCGGAGGCAGCCAGAGAGGACTGAGGCACATCATCCCTACACTGTCGTCCTGGGCGCAGGCTGAGCCGCTGACCCTCTGGGCCTTGCAGCCTCTGGAGCAGAGCCAGGGGAGAGAAGGTGGGAGGAAATGGAGACCAGCCTGGCAGAACAGAGGGGAGAGGGCTGCAGTAGGGAGACCTGCCTCCCACCATGGCCAGACTGGACATCCAGAAGAGAGCTGGACTGGAGCGCTGCTATGGGACTTTACCCAAGAGGGCTGCCTGTGGGCACAGAAAGAGGCTTTGTCAGGAGCACTGGGCAGGATCAGACGTTCCCTACACTGGGATCAGTGCAGGCTGAGCCCCCCGAGGGGTAAGCCCACCAGTCCACCTTCCTTGTGTGACATCAGGGTAATCAAGGAGTGCTACCCTTTTCCTGTCATCCTTCCTCCCCTCTGGACCCTTCTGCCAGAGCCAGAATGCAGCTGCCTTCCCCGGAGGAAGGAGGCGAATCAGAGAGAGCCAACCCTCAGTGACCACACACCCACCACCCACCTTCTCCTCTGCTGAGAACCCCATCAGCTTGCATTGGAGAAGCTGATACTGGATGGAGGATAAGTATTTCTATTGAGATAGGACGAGGCTTATTCTTTAACTTGGCAAAAAGAGTTTATTTTTTGCCCAACTTTTTACAAGAATTTTCAAACACACAGAAAAGTTGAAAGAATAGTGCAATAAACACCCATATGCTCGCCCAAAAATTGTTGACGGGTGTGTGTGTGCGCACACATACGTGCATGGTTTGGCTGAACCATTTGAAAGCAAGCTTCTGACATCACGGCGCTTCACTCCTAAATCCTTCAAATCTCCTAAAAGAATCATACTTCTTGATGCCAGAAATGGAAATTGACCTAACATCGGAAGGAAATGGGTAAAGCTACACTTAGCTGAAATATTTTCTTTCTTTTTTAAAAAAAGATTTTATTTTTAAGTAATCTCTCCACCCAACGTAGGGCTCGAACTCACAACCCCAAGATCAAGAATCCCACACTCTACTGACCGAGCCAGCCAGGCACCCCCGAAATATTTTTAAGGAGTGGGAAGAGAGAAGAGACAGAGCAAGTGCTAGGGCAGTGGGGTGAGAAAAATTGAACTATTTCCCGCTTGCACCCTACGAAGTCCAGCCAGTTGAATAAACAAGTTCCATAAAGAAGATAAGACAATTTCAGATAATGGCCGCTGCCAGGGAAAAAGGAAAAAAAGCAGGACACACGCAATAAGACTAGGAGGCGAGGCAACATTGGAGTGGGCGGTACAGAGTGATGCCACATAGGAACCGAGACCCCAGTGACAAGAAGTCAGCCAAACAAGACAATCGGGAGATCGGTGTCCAAGGCAGAGTAACCAGCAAGGCCAGAGGCCTGGAAGCAGGAAGGCCATGGAGTGACAGGGATGGGGCGGCGGGGGGGGGGGGGGGGGGGGGGGGTGGACAGGAAGTACTGAGAGAGGAGTAGGGGTGGACACCCAGATCTTGTCAGCCAAGGGGAGGAGTCTGGGGAGAATTTTAAGCAGACAGGCGACTTGATCTGGTTTATAGTTTTAGATACTCTGCAGCTTAGTTGAAAAAGACTTGGGTGGGAGGCCCAAGAGGGAAGCCTGGAAACCATCATGGAGACTGTTTGCAATCCTCCAGGCAAGGGAGGTGGTGGCTTGGACCAGGATGGTGGCTGTGACGTAGGCAGTAATTGCCCCCCACCCATTTTAAAGATGAGGACACTGAGGCTCCGAGAAGCGAGGTGACTTCACCAAGGTCATGGAGGTTTTAAGTGGCAGGTCCAGGATTCTTCTTGGTACTTTTTTAATTGTGGTAAGATATATATAACAAAAATTTACCATTCTAACCATTTTTACGTGTACAATTCAGTGGCATTAAGTACATCCCCCATGTTGTGTGACCATCACAAACCATCCATTTCCAGAACTTTCTCTTCATCGCACACAGACGCTCCGGACCCATTAACAGTTGCTTCCCATTCCCCCCACTCAGTCCCTGGTTACCTCTACTCTACTTTTTATATGTATGAATCTGCCTGTTCTAGATACCTCCTATAGGTGGAATCACACAGTATTTGTTTTTTTGTGTCTGATGTCACTAGGCACGTTTTCAAGGCTCACTCATGTTGCAGCATGTATCAGAATTCCATTCCTTTTTAAGGCTGAATAATATTCCGTTGTGTGTGTGTACACCACATTCATCTGTTGTTGGGGTCCAGGATTTTTACCAGGTTGTCTGAATTGCAACGTGATTCTGGTGGGCTCTGCTCCCGGACCTTCCCCGGAGCCCGGCGCAGTGCCCCCCTGCGGCCACCAGAGGGCGCATAGGGCCCCCGCCCACCCCCCAGGCAGGCTCGCTGCAGGCACAGCGCGGTTGGTGGGCGGAAGAGCAACGTGGAGCCCAGGCTTTTTGCACGCACAGTCCTACACCCAAAACATGCAGATGAGAGGGAAGCTGGCTGCGGGCAAAGTGGCTGGACTACAGGCTCAGCCTCAAATGGAGGAAAGTGGGGAGGTCAAGGTGGGAGGGGCTGCCCCTATAATCTTCTCCAACAGCACAGGAAACAGGTGCTGTCCTCCCGGGTGAACAACCCGGGTGCTGAGGAGCTCAGTGCGCAGGCGTGTGGGGGGGGGGCGGTGAGTCCAGGGAGGCTCGGACCCCCATTCCTGCTCTTTCCCCACAGCTAAGTGAGCTCCAGCCTGAGGCAGGCACATTTTACAGACAAGGAAACTGAGGCTTGGAGTCATGCGCTTCACTGATTGCCCAAGCGAGTGGAAGAGGCAAGCTCTGAGCACCGCGCCGTGGCCCTGTGCACTTCCCTTCTCCAAACTCAGTGCCCTGATTTCTTCAAGCACACCAATGAGGGAGGGCAGAATGGTAGGCGGTTCTGGAGGCTGGTCCGACCACCGTGGCCTCCCCACTTCTGAGCCCTGGGCCTCTCGTGATGCCACCCGAGTTCACCCTGCCTGGTTTTGGCAAGCCACCTCATGTTGACCAAAATTTCTGCCCGCTTAAATCCTTCCACTTTTCTCGCATGTGCTGTTGGTTGCTGAGCCATTTCTCCCCATCCCCTCCCCGGCCCCCACCGCTTCCATGTGCAGCTGGGTCTTTGGATCCGAGTCCAGGAACTGACATTTATCCCTGTCAAATTTCATCCTGTTCGTTCCTCTGACAAACATTTGTTCGGTCCCCACGCTGTACAGGCACTGGGGACACAGCCCTGAAAGACGAGTCCCCTGCCCCTAGGGAGCTCCCCCTGTCTTAGGCGCGGCCGCAGCTATCCCATACCGCGCACTGAGCTGGCAGCCGCGTGCGGGTGGCTCACTGGGCGTAGAGGTGACGTTGCCCCCATTTCGCAGACGGGGAAGCCAATGATCAGAAAGTTGATGCGACTTGTCTGAAGGGGCATACCTAGAAAGTGGCAGGCTCAGCACTCAGCCCTCCAACCCCTTTGGACTCTGATTCCATCCTCCTACTTAGATACCTTCTATCTCAGCTTTGAGTTCTCTGCAAGCCTGAGAAACTTTACTCGCTGCATTTCATCAACAGCACTGACAACACTACCCCACAGAGCCCCGGGGTAGGCCACCACTGCCCCCGTTCCCCAGACAGACAGCCGTCTATGATCCCACACCCTGTGCGTTCAGAAGATACAACAGACCTGACTGGAAACCACAGGACCATTCTCCACCCCCATGCCCAAGCCCCAGCCCCAGGCTCCCTCCCCTGTCCAGGCAGCTGCACATCTGCTTGTTGGCATCTTTGGCCATCAAACCGGTCCCCAAGGCCACATCCTCTATGGGCAAGAGCCTTTGCCTGCACCATGGTGAAGATGCATCTGCCAGTGTCCCTCCCCAGGGGGAGACTGGAAGTCCAGGGACCAGGAGCGGGCAGTTGCTTTGGGATTTCTCAGGCTCCGAACATCCCCCTGTGCATCTGTGGCTTCTTCTCTCCCGCACCGTCTGCTCCGGGAGCCTCAGCCCATCTTTTTCACTCAGCGTTTCTGCCAAGCGCAGGGAGATCAACTGCAGAGCAGGCCTGTGGCAGGAAACAAGGCAAGTGGAAAAATGCGCTGCTGGGGGAGGGAGGGTTGTGAGATGGTCTCCAAGCTCCCAGCCAGGACCCAGAGACACCATCCCCCGTGACAGGGTTCAGACCTACCACCCCACAGGACCACGAGCACCTGCCCTCCTCCCAGCCCTGTAAGGTTAAAACTGTTACCGTGCCCATTTTGCAAGCGAAGACAATAGGGCTGGGCGGGTGGGGTCCAGGGCTGAGCACTCCCCCTGCGGAGACCGCTTCCTGAAACGAGATTGGGGGGGGGTGCTTGCGGACAGAGCGCACCTGCTGTACATGAACTCAGCGAGCTCCTACTGTAAGCCCACTCGGCAGCGGCAAACCGGTCAAAGCCAGGCCCTGCCCTCATGGCCTCCTGGTTGGGGACAGGAGAGGTGGATGACAAGCATGTACGTAATTCTGGGCAGTGACAAATGGAGCCTGTTAGCGAAGGTGCTCCTAGAGTTGGGGGCACTACTCTAGTTAGTTCTGGAAGGCCTCTCTGAGGAGGTGACATCTGAGAAGCCGAGGAGGAGCCGGCCTTGGGAACAGCGAGTATAAAGATAAAAGAACATGAGTGCAGCGTGAAGCCAAACACACCCACCCCCAACATGGCTGATTTCAGACAGGGAACCACCGCTCTGATAAGAGGCCTTGGCGGGAAAGCACATGGGACAGTGTCCTCAGGGTGCCTGACCCCTGGCACCAGCTCCACGGATGCCTGTCCCCTCCACTCTCCCTCCAGGGCTCTGTGGCCCCTCAAAGCCACGCTCTGTGTCTTTTTCACCTCTCCCATCCTCAGCACCTTTCTGCACAAGGCCCAGCTCAAAGAAGGTGCCAGATAGATGTTTGCTGAATGAACAAACACTGGAAGGCCCTGCTCACCAAATCCTAGGTCCAGCAGGGAGTACGTGTGAGGACAAACCCAAGGAAATCCTCCCTTGTTCTACAAGGAATCACTTGATGGAGTCTATGGCTCCAATGGGTGGTAGAAGCAGAAAAGACAAAGGGATTCCAGAAGGTGGGAGGAGGGGTCGCCTACACAATTGGAAAATTTCACAAAGTCCAGATTTCAAGCTATTTTTAAAATATCTGAAGCTCTGGCAACCCCAAGCCTGCATATTCCCATGGCAACGCCAGCTGGTGCTGAGCACCGCTGCCCCCTTCAGACTGGACGTGCGCTCTGCACGTCTCCGAGCACCTAGCCCACCTAGCCCACCTAGCCCACCCCACTCATTCACATCACCTGGCACCGTGGGCACCTGCGTCGGCCAGCCCTGGTTTAAGACCTTTCATGAGCAGAAAGCAGTGCCAGGGACACGGGGACTGAGACATCTGCTGCTTCAGCCTGTAGCCAGGGGGTCCCCTCCCTCAGGTTCTTGGATCAGTCGTCCAGTGTGGGGGTTTCCAGATCCACAGACATCCATTCTCTGTGCTGGGTTCAGGTGGCGGGTGGGCTTGGGAACTCCAGGCCACACCCCAGAGGTGAGAGATACAGTTCCTGATGTGCACCAGCAGGGAACGCCACTGGGGCCTGCCCTGGGCAGGGGACTCCAGTTGCTCGAGCACAGTCCCTCCGCCATCCTGGGAGCTGTGTCCCTGACCTTTCCTACTTGGGGTGACAGCTGCGCCCCAGCCTGCCTGGCAACATGATGGGCTCGGCAGTGACTGGCTGGGCCAGGATAAACTCCAGGTGCCCAAGGACAACCCCAAGAGCGCCCCCTCCACCGACGCCTGGAAAACCTTCCAACCTGCAACCCCCAGGGCCAAAGGGCACCCCTCCTGGGCTCCCTTCTCCTAGCAACCTTTCCTCCTCCTCCTCTTCTTCTGGGACTGCTCGGGCTTCCTGAAGCCCGTTCCCTCGGGACTGACCCTCAAATTCAGTACTGCGTGCTTGGCACTGTGTTCAGGGTTTTATATACTTTATTTAAAATCCCAACAATCCTATAAGGTAGGTATTAATCCCCATTTTACAAGTGGGAAAACTAAAGCTTAACCAGGCAACACAACCTGCCCAAGGCCAAACAACTACCAAGATTCCAGTTCAAGCATGTAGGAACCCTCTTCCTTGGACGGCCTTGCTCCTGTGAAGGAAATTTTAGAATAAAGGAAAGGAAAGGAAGGGCTGCTTAGGGCTTGAGGACAGAGGACAATCCCTTGTTCATGACCATACAGGCCACCTATTCTGTTAAGAGCCACCCAAGGACAGGGACTGAATCTGGGGCCCCTAAGCCAGTGATAAAGCCCTAGGAATAGCTCTTGGCCTTTGGGAATTCACTGAAAATCTCTCCACGCCCACCTAGGGCCATAGGCTGAGCCCCAGGACACCCCCACACATGCTGCAGCTTCTGACTTGAACCCATGATGGGGTAGTGAGGAGGCAGGCAGGCAGCCGGGAGGGCTCGAATGGCCCCCCAACTGAATGGGACCCTTATGGGGGGCGAGAGACCCAGACTGCACACGGTGAGTTTAGGCTCCACAGAGCATGAGTCCACTGGTAAGCCACAGCCTTGAGATCTTCCCCACTTCCACCTGCACAGGGACAGAGAAGCCCAGAGAATCATCAGCCCCTCTGATACTCTCACAGCTATGTGTGTCCCAGCCCCTGGGACCAAGGCCCCCACCAGGGTGGGAAGAAAGGTTCTGTCCATACTGTTTATCCAGCTCATCTCCCATTTCCCCAAACGTGCCTGCACTCACACCCCTGGGTCTGCTGGTCCCTCCCCGATTCTACCTCCCAATCGTCCAACCCAGTGTAAAAAATACCACCTTCTCGTAACGGGAGGGGAAGAATGAAGCGGGGGAAATCGGAGGGGTAGACGAACCATGAGAGACGATGGACTCTGAAAAACAAACAGGGTTCTAGAGGGGAGGGGGGTGGGAGGATGGGTTAGCCTGGTGGTGGGTATTGAGGAGGGCACATTCTGCATGGAGCACTGGGTGTTATGCACAAACAATGAATCATGGAACACTTCATCTAAAACTAATGATGTAATGTATGGGGATTAACATAAGAATAAAAAATAATAATAATTAAAAAAAAAATACCACCTTCTCTGGGCAACCCACTGTAATCTGATCCGTCAAACACAGTCATTCTTTCCCTCTCTGGAAAGGACTAGAACTGCATGGACTTCTCCCATGGTGTTGAGGCCAATCTCCTGGGTGCTGTAATTGTTTCTGGGCTGCTATTTTCTCTGACAAGCAGACAGGAGGGTAGAGCAGACACCCTAGCTCCTAGCATGGGGCCTTACATACAAGGCATGAGGCACATTGGAAGGATGGAGGGGTGGATGAACAGAAAGACGGATGGACGAACAGATGGACAGACGGATGGAGAGATGAACAAACAAATGAACAGGTGAGTGGGTAGGAGAGTGGATGGGCCCCCAGAGAGTTCAGCGTGGTCCCCGTAATTGGCCAGAACACCCAGACTCCCCCCTGCTCCCGCAGAGTAAGATTTGCCTATTTCACTTGTCATGGTGCATCCTCTGCTTCAGCGAATTGAGGATTTAGAAAGACAGCACTGTGCGGAGAAGCCCGGGAAGCCGAGGGTCAGATGTGTGTTCCTTCCTTCACTGAACCTTGGTCTCCCTGCGTGTAAGGTGAGGACGTTGGATTTGAACTTGATGAAGCCTTGGGCCCTTCCAGCTGAAGACACATGCCTGTGCTGCGGCCCAGCAGGGATGGGGGCCACCGACTGAGCCCAGTGCAGCTCAAAGGACACCGGGAAGGGTTCAGACAAAAGATGAAGGGACGAAAGAGAAAAGGAAAGAAGAGAGAAGGAAGGAAGGGAGGAAGGAGGAAAAGAAGAAAACGACATTTCCATATCCCAAGCTAAAAATGCACTTAGCATGTAAGATTTCCCAGATGCAACATTTCTTTAAAAAAAAAAAGTTGATTTCCACATATTTGATTTAGTATCACAACAAGGCAGAAGTGATGGATCCTCTAATATAACGGAGATGCCTCTGGCAGGGCGGGCCGGGGGCAAAAGATGCCAAAGGAAAGGGTGAGCGAGGGTGAGTGGGGGTGGGGGGGGGTGACGAGGGGGCCGCTTTCTCTCCACCTTCTTTCACACTTTAGCCAGACCACCTCCTCTCGCATCTGCTTTATATATTGATCTTACAAATCCAATATACTGTTTGAATAAAAGATTCCTGGAGCGTGTGTGTGTGTGTGTGTGTGTGTGTGTAAGCCACTTAACTAATGAAGAGAAATGAGAGGCCCAGAGGGAGGTGATTTGCCCAAGGTCATACAACAAGTGCATGACACGACCCCCGCGGGCCCAAGAGAACTCCTCAGGCCAGATACTGTGAATCCAAGCATATGCACCGGGGGCTGGGGCTGCCCCTGGCTGGGTTTGCACATCTATACTCTGGCTCACCTCCATCGGCCTCCACGGGAAGTCACCAGGCTCCTTTAAACAACATTCCACTAGGACAGGAACAGACGGATAACCCATGCCCAATTAAGCACCAGAAAATCTCACAGGGGGCGAATGCCCAGAACAGGGGGGCTCGAGCGGCGGCTCAGCTCTCTGCAAGCCTCACAGTCGAAAACCTTCCTAAAACAACCCCTTGGCTGCATCGGAGCATAATTTAATCTTCCTTTGATGACTCCGGATCTCGCCCTGCCTCAGGCCACTCTGAGAACATCAATTACTGCTGGGCCCAGGTGGGGAGCAGAGCCCCAGCGGCTGACTCCGCCCGGGAGGGGGTGGTGGTGAGGGACTGGGAGAGACATCAGGGGGCAGAGGCCAGCCTGAGCCAGGGAGCCGGACGCTGCCTGGGTAGAGAAGGGGGCCAAGGGGGAGAATGGGAAGCCCCCTCTCCAACCAAGAAGGGGAGCCCTAGGTGGGCCCCTCCCGAGCCCCTGGAGCAAATGGGACGGGGCCGCTCCCCAGAGTCCCTGCAGGTAGAACCAGAGAGGTAAAGGCAGGCAGGAGTGACATTGAAAGCCCGCTGAGGTGACCTTACTAAGGGAGAGACGGTGTAGCACAGTGGCCCCTTGGACTCTGCAGAAGACCTTGGCTCCACACTGCTCCTGCCCTCCCTGGCTGGGAGACCGTGAGCAAGTTACTTAACCTCTCTGTTCCTTAGTCTCCTAATTTACAAAGTTTAGAATAGTAACGGGGCTGCCGTGAGGTTACCTGAGTCTCCTGTTGACTGCTAAAGAATGAGGGTTAGACCACAGTCCCTGAGGAGGAAAGGTCTGGAAGAACATACATCAGAAAGCACACGGGGTTGGCTCTCAGGTGAGACTGGATATTTGGGTTTTTTTGGCCTATTTATGTTCCCCATGTTTTATGCAAGAAAAACATTACTATGGAATTAAAAGAATTCAGAGAAAAGAACAAAACACGAGGGACCATGATTTGTCCCCAGAGGGACACAGCTGATCAGAAGAGGAGCCTGTCCATGGAGAGTGGAGATGGAAGGTGGCTGTTCCCCTGAGCCTGAGACTCAGACAGGAAGCCCTGGCTGCCCAGGAGCCCAGCGGATGATAGTCCTGAGCCCTCAGGGACAGACACCCATGATATTTTCTGCTGGACCTGCCCTGCCATTTCCCAGGAGACAAGTCTCCAGGTCCCTTCTTGGGAGGCACCAGGCAGGGGAAGTGGTGCCCGGAAGAATGTCTTCTGCCCACACATATACAACACCCCTCTCAGAGCTATTCTGAGCTCCGGGCCCACAGACCATCCGCACAAAGATGACCCTGGGCCCTCAGGACTCAGATCGGACCCCCTCCCAGACTTGCCTCAGGCCAGCCTGCCCCGACCGCCTACCTACCCCTCCGTCTGGCCAGCAACCCTGCTAGGCTCAGCCACACCACCACCCAGCCTTTGCTGAGGCAGCCCGTTGAAGAAAGCGGGGCTCAGTGGGTCCACGGCACCCTCCCTCGCTGGCACCATTAATTCTCAAAAGAAAGTCAAACATTAGCCTGGGGAACTTAATGCCTTATATAAGTCCGCCTGGGGAAGGAACAAACATAGCTTGTTGGAGCGGAGCTGCCCAAATACAGCAGCTGCTGCCGGACCCCGGGACAGACAAAGGGCCTCAGCCACATTCCACCGCCAGCCCCAGCGGAGGGAGCCGGGCCCAGCTACCAGGTGAGGAGGAACAGGGACCCCTACCCAAGCCCCGGCCCCCATAGGCCCCTGAGAAGCCCCCAAGGTCTGGCCTTGTTTCCTTACTGCGACTGCCTGGGTCCCTTATGCCCTTTGGGACCTGCCTGGGCCCTTTCTGCTGCCCCAGTCTGGTGGACCCAGCCCCAGAGGACAGCCAAAAGCCAAGAGGCTCTGGGCTTCCGGAGACCTTCGCAGCAGGCAACCTGGGCTCTGCTAAGCCTGTGTGTCTGCCCAGGGTGAGCAGGGGCCTCCCCACCTCCCCCCACCATCCGGCCCCTGTTGCCAATGGCCACAACCAGGCCCCTGAGTCCCGGCTGTGGGGCCTGCACCACCCCATGCACGCAGCCTCACACACACACACGCCCAAGCTCACACAGCTGCACCTTACACTCCAGCCTCAAGACACACATCACAGCAGACACCCCTGTGCACACACACCTGGACACACACCACACCTGTGGCCCCACGCCTCGACACGCCGCTGGGTGTGTCCTCCTGTATCCCCATGTGGCCCCACACACCTGAGCCCCGCATCTGTACACATCTATCCGCACGCCGTGCTCACGCGTACACCCGGCCCACCCTCCCACGGGGTTTCCACACCTACCCACTTACCGGCACAGAACCACATGCATACTTGCCTCTCCCTGGCCAGGTGCCTTGCCTGCAGCTCTGGCTCATCCTGAACTGCACCATGGCCTTCTCTGAGCTCATGGACCGAGTGGGCAGCAAGGGCCCCTTCCAGTTCCTGAACACGGTCTTGCTCAGCCTCCCAATCCTCTGCCTGGCCAACCACTACCTGCTGCAGATCTTCACAGCTACCACGCCGGCCCACCACTGTCGCCCGCCCCCCAACGCCTCCACGGGGCCCTGGGTGCTCCCCAAGGGCCTGAATGGGAAGGCTGAGACGTGCCTCCGTTTCAGCTATCCACCCAACGCCAGCCTGCCCAACGACACCCAGGGGGCCACCGAGCCGTGCCTGGATGGCTGGGCCTATGACCTCAGCACCGCGGCCTCCATTGTGACTGAGGTATGCCCAGAGGCGGCCCTTCTTCCTCGACTCACAGCACGCAGCCCACACCCTGCCGCACTCAGGGACGGGAGAACAGGCTAGGCTCTAGTCTCCCTAGGACTGGGACCGGAGGACAGGGCGCTGGGCAGGCAGAGAGGAAGGACCTGGGTGCAGATGCAAACGAACCAGCAAGTTCAGTTTCGTCGCGTTTAGAGTTGTCAGCGCTCCCGCAACACGCAGCCCATTCCGTGACAGGCACGATGCTAAGCTCTGAGGACACAAAAATGCACTGTCCCAAATACCACGGGGTCCACAGCCCTGCGGGACGGAACTACCACATAAAGAAATGTAAAATTACAACTTCAAAGTACTTAGGGCTGTGACCTTAGACTAGGGCCACTTAGGACTGGGTGTGGGGACCGGCGGGGGGCGGGGTCAGGCTGGGGAGGCAAGTTCCCTGAAGAAGTGGCCCTCGCTCGAGCTGAGATAGTTCGAACTTCGAGATAGTTCGCCAGGCAGGAAAGGAAAAGGAAGGAAATTCCATCTTGTTGGAAGGTCCCAAGAAGGGAGGGTGTGGGGAGGAGGGACCAGCGCATCCCCCAAGCCCCCAGAGTTACTCACGGGTTCACCTGCCATGTGTTCGGCCCTTTACTTATTTCCTGATTCTTCCACCTGCCATCCCTGGGACCGACAGAAGTAAATCTGACCCTCGGATGAACTGACAGGCCACTCAGGAGACCACGGTGATGGGGGAGAGGAGGAGGAGGAAGAACCAGGAACGAGCATTTAGGGAGGATCTGCAAACTGCCAGGCACATTTTGGTGCTTTGCAGACGTTGTGATTCTCACAGCCCTATCCCGTCGAACGTGATTTTAGCTCCTTTTACAGATCAAAAAGAGCAAAACTCAGAGAAGGCAAGTGAGGGTCCAGTATCACACAGCTGGTCAGTTTTGGAACTGGGATTTAAGGTGAACACCCCTAAGAGGCACAGAGAGGGATAGATGTTTACAGCAGTTGGAAGGAGGAAAGAGGGACGAACCACAGGATTCTAGGGAGGCTTCCCGGAGGAGGCGTGGCATCTGAGCTGGGAACAGAGAGGCCACTGTCTTCATTCTCCCCTCAGGGACCATGAGCCCCTCGGGATGTTGCTTCTGCCCCATTAGGAGAGCTGCATTTCCAAGTGTTTACCCTGCCCCAGGGCTGCACTGGGCGTGCTGAGGGTGAGGGCTCTTGGAATCCCAGGCGACAGCACGCGGAGCCTGGTTCCACAACTTTCCCAGGATTTCCTACGCTTAGGACCTGGCAGAGGTGGAATTTGAACCCAAGACTCTCTGTGTTCCTAGTCTGTATAACTGTTTTTCATGTGTTTCATGAATATTTATTTATACATAAAGCAGGTACTACGTGCCAGGCCCTTGTTCTAAGCGCTTTAGAAATATTAACACTTTTAACTTTGCTGACAACACTGTAAGGTAGTTAGTATTATAAGCTCATTTTTTCAGATGGGACCGGAGAACCGAAGCATGGAGGTTAAGGAGCTCGTACAAGTTCGCACCACAAGCAAAGGGGCAGATTCAGGATCTGAGCAGAGGCATCTAGCCCCAGAGTCATGCTCTGAACTATGACACTCGCTGACTCTCATACCCCTGGATTATATTATAGTTGCTTCTCCTCCTCGTGCCAAGCTCAGTGCCCGAAATGCAGCAAACGAACACTTACTAACAACTACATGCCTACTATTGAGGACAAAGAGCCATAGTCTACCTGCTCCCCGCCTGCCCTCCAGGAGCTCCCCTCTAGTGAGAGACAGAGCCACCCCTCGAGGACTGCTGGCGCCATAATGCAATACACATGCTTCCTGAGGCCGAGATCTGCAGCTGCTTTGCTGCCTCCCCAGCAGCTAGAACAGAGCCTGGCCCAGAGGAGGCACCGCGAAATCAGTATTTACGGAGTGAATGGATAGGAGCTTTATACCGTCAGAGTGCTCTGGGAGCCCAGGGTCGGGGCATCTAACCAGCCTGGAGGGGGGCCCAGGAGGGTCAGTTGGAGTCAGCAACGCCACACCGGGTGTGACAAGGGAGACAGGAAGCAGGCAGGTGGAAGTGGGCAAGCGTGCCCCAGGCCAAAGCAACAGCGTTGGAGGGCGCAGGGGGCAAATGCACGGTTATGGGAGCAGGATGAGAACAAAACCGTCAGGACTGCGAGAGACAGGGGAATCCTGGAGGGGCGAGCCATGGAGCGCGGAGGCCACCAGACATGGGGCCGGAGAAGAGGAGGGCCCGGCTTGGAAGCTAAGGGGAGCGAGTAGCCTCTGTTCCAAGACGATAGAGAGCCATCGAAGGGTGTTGAGCAGGAGTGTGGTGCGTTCAGATCACCCTCCAGGGATGGTCCCTCTGACTGCAGGGTGGAGAGTGGCTGGTGGAGAGTTCTAGTCCAGGGGCAGGGAGACCGGTTAGCAGGTTGCCACTGGGATCCAGGGAAAGGAGGATGAGTGGAAGGGACGGTGGGAATAGATACCAGAGAGTTTAGGGAGTCAGAATCCATGGGACTTGGGGACCCAACGGACATGCAGGTGAGGGACAGGGAGGGAGTCAAAGATGTCTCAATACCTATAAAGTTTCCAAATGTATGAGTGACTTGCTGTGCACCTGGCCCCTGGGAAATCGGAGAGGAGGAGTGAAAGCCACCGTCCCTGTCCTCTGAAATCACGGAGCTAGCCGGAGAGACAACAATGGTGCAGGGAACAGTGACGTACCCATCATCCCTACCCCTTACTTTGTGCTTGCCCCGTGCCTGATGGCTCTAAGCCCCTGGCCCTTATTAACGCCTTCGATCCTCACAACAACCCAGAGGTTGACACCTTAATTGTCCCATTTGTACAGAGGAGGAAATGCAGGCACAAGTCCCTGGCCCCCTGGCCCACGGCCCCACCATGTTTCATCAAAGGTGGAGCTGGAGTTAAAGCCGGGCAATGAGGCTCCTTAAGACTAAGCCCACCCACAGTGGATCCCTCTGACCAAGCACCCTGTGGCCCCAGGAGGCTGGCGGCTTCCTCCAGCACAGGGAAGGTGTCTCTCCAACCCATCCTTTTTTTTTTTTTTTAAGATTGATTTATTTATCTCAAGAGAGAGAGAATGATTGGAAGGGGCAGAGGGAGAAGGAGAGAGAATCTCAAGCACACTTGGCACTGAGTGCAGAGCCCAACACAGGGCTCGATCTCACCACCCTGAGATCACGACCCTGAGATCATGACCTGAGCCGAAATCAAGAGTTAGGCGTTGAACCGACTGCGCCACCCAGGCGCCCCTCCAGCCCATCTTTCTCATCCCTGGGCCAGGTGCATAGTAAGTGCTCAGCTAATGCTGAACGAAGGTTGTGTCCCCGTCAGAGGCCGACAGGCGGGACTCAGACCCTGCTGACTGCTGGAAAGTGGCTTCCCTCCAGGGAGCCTGGCCAAGAACAGAGGTTGCAGGTCTTGTACTTGGTCAAGCATCAGTTCACATCTGTGCCATCCAGGTTCCCAGACATGATGCCAGCACTTGGGGTGGGGGGGGGATCTGCATCCCAACAAACACAGGGGTTCACCAGTCCTCAGAGTACTGTACCCTTTCCTGGGTCAGGCATGAGGGTCAGGACCCATGCGAGGGGTCCCTGCCCAGCCAGGAAAGTGTCAGTGGCCAGAGCCAGTGAGGTGCTGGTTACCAGCACAGCAATTTTTCTGTTTCTGGCTGTATCGGGGACAAATCTGTGCTCCATCTGCTTGGGGTGGGGCAAGCGGGGTTCAGGTCCCCATGAGGCTGGGGTAAAACAGTGGCCCAGCCTTACCTAGAGGTGGGTCGCTGGAGCGGGGGCAGGGTCTGGATGTGCCAGCCCCAGGGCAGAGGTTGGTAATAGAGGTGCGTGGCATCTGGCAACCGGCTCGGTCCAGGTGACCCCAGTTAGCAGAGGCCGGGGGCCACCCCCAAGATGGACAGCGTGTGATCGTGAGCCAGGGTCAAGCAGCAGAGTTCATATCCTGACTCTGCCCTTTACTAGGAATGTCATGAGGCCAGAAGTCTTGGTTTGCTCATCCGTAAAAGTGAGGAAGAGAGCAAGGGTGAACCCGACAGGAGACCATGCAAGGACCGCATGGGCACAGGGTCCCTGCGGAGCATTCAGCTAATGTCAGCAGCTGCTGGGGCTGTTGTTGTCACTATTATGGCTAATAGACGTGTCCTGAGATTAGAGGGGTTGTCCCCACCAGAAGAGTAGGGGTCCCCCAAGAAAAGGGGAATCAGCTGTCACAGCCCTTCCCAGTTCACCTGGGCCCCCATGGCTTTACCAGACTCCACGGCTTGCACCTAGCCCTCCCCTCGTGGAAACGACAAGCCTGGGTGCAGGTCCCAGCTCCATCCCAACAGTCAGTGACCTGGGGTGTCAGCCCTCCTCTCCACTTCTGTCCCCACATCTGTAGAACAGGATAATAAGGAACTTCCCTCCGAAGGAGGAGGCACAGGTGGGAGGACCATGCCCGTGATGTGAGTGAGCACAGCTAAGGGTCCAGCCGGATTGGAGAGAGTCTCCCTCCCCCTCTGATCCCCTAAGCCTTCCTGGCAGAGGCGACCACACATTCCTTTCTCTGAGTTCAGCAGAGATAAGGTTGGAATTTTTCAGAAAGAGCTTTACTAGGAAATTAAGAGGGAACAAAGGCCTTTCTTTCAAGTCTGGAAAGTGTGGGGAGCATGGATTGTGGGTTCTGGGTTCCCTGGAGAGGAGCTGTAGCCCATAGCTCCCACACCACTGAACCTCAGCCCTGTGGGTGCCCAGCTCAGTCTGAGGGTCCAAGTGGGCTTGGATGCACAGGCTGGTCCCCCGAGGCCCCTGCAATTCTTCTCTGGCCTTGAGCTTTCCTGTTCTATCTCCAGGGCCTGAAGGGCTGGCACCATGATGAGAACAAGGACACGATGACAAGCGTAAAAGCAGAGAGGAACACACAGCACGATGTTGTCACTGAATCTAGCGATAGTGCAGACCCCATGTGGCCCAGCCTGTGCATCAAGTCAAAGGAACATAAACCACATTCTCAACACCTTTGAGACCAACCAAGCCTTCAGTTATAGGTTTTCTTAACAAGGCCTTCTCAAGGGTTTTTGCAGCTAACCACACCACCAAAGCATGCCCAAAATGTCTCTAGGTATCTTTCCCTCCCCCCCAGAATTCCAGGATGCCTTTAAAAAATCTCTCCAGTTCTCTCTATGTCTGGTTCCCTCATGGCCAGGTGGAGAGGAATCCCTTTCCCAATCCCCTTCCCATTACCACCTACCAAACCCACAGGTATTTCAAACATACAGGAATCACACAGTGTATCTGTTTCCTAGAATTTCCATAACAAAGTACCATAAACCGGGTGGCTTAAAACAATAGAAATCTATTGTCTCACAGTTCTGGAGACTAGAAGTCCAAAATCCAGGTGTAGGGATGCTCTCTCCCAAGGCTCTAGGGAGGAATCTTTTCTTGCCTCTTCCCATTTCTGGTGGTTGTCTGTGATCTTTGGCGTCCCTTGGCTTATCCATGCATCCCTCCAGTCTCTGCCTCCAATGTCTCATGGTGTCCTCCCTATGTGTCTGTATCTTCTCTTCTTACAAGAGCACCAGTCATATTGGGTGGAGGGCCCAGACCTACCCCAGTATGACCTCATCCTAACTAATTGTATCTGCCACATTGCTATTTTCAAATAAGGTCACATGCTGAGGTACTAGCGGTTAGGACTTCAACCTATCTTTTCAGGGGACACAATTCAACCCCTAGCAGTTGCATGTCCCAGATCTGAGCCCCATGGATTTGTGTTAATCGGCAGGGCAACCCTGGCCACAGTTTTATCATCCGTTTCAATGAGTTTTATTAACCATAAAATCTCTGGGAGCAACTAAGAGTGCATTTGAAATCCAAGATTTTTTAAATATCTAACCACAAAGCGCTTCTTCCAAGATTTAAACCCCCATTTTACCATCCCCTAGTAGACAGTTTGCCCTAGAAGTTTTTCCAGTGTGATTGTAAAATTTTTCCAGTCCTTCTTGCTAACATGTGGTTATAGAGTCTACAAATATAGCCTAGACACTCTCCAACCTGACATACGCTCATTCTGGCAAAGCAAAACTGTCCTCCATGTAGTATCTGGAATGTGGACCCTATGACCTCTCCTTTAGACATCAGCATATCTTAACCACTAAGGTTCTCCATTTCTCTGTTCTTTCTATGGAATGCTCATTCCTTCAATCCCACAAATATTTACTGAGTGCCTACTATGTGCCAGGCTCTGTTCTAAGCAATGGAAGTACAGTTGCGAACAAAACAGATGAAACACTCTACCCTCATCAAGATGATAATCTGAGGGAGAAACAAACACACAAAAAGGAACTATGTAGTATACCTCATGGTAAAATTGCAATCAAGAAAATAAAGGGGGATGGAGTAATGTAGACAGCTGGGAGTTACAATTTTAAATAGGGTGGTCAAGGAGGTTCTTGTTGAGAAGATCTCAAGGAGGTGAAGGAGCAAGCCAAGCGGCTATCTGGGGGAAGAACATTCCAGGCCAAGGAAATACCATATGCCAAGACTCTGAGGTGCCTGACATGTTTAAGGAGCAGCAAGAAGACCAAGTACAGTGGAGTCCATGGGGGAGATAGTAATAACAAATGAGAGCAGAGAGGTAACAGGAATAAATCTGCTCATTCTGCAGGAATTTATGGGTCATTATAAGGATTTGGGCATGTTTTAAACATGAGTCAAAGCCCATTCTAGAAATGGTATTTCCTGTACATTGCTCAAATTTCAAGTAGAAACTGGCTTGTGACCATTATTCTAATGCGTACCTCACCGCAAGTAGTTTGTAGAAATCAGGACCTGGCAGATCTGGTCTCAGTGGAGAAGGGCAACAGTCTTAAACTAATCCAAATGGGTCTGACACTGACCCTCTCAGGATCCAAGCAGAATGATTTCTTGAGGCACTAAATAACATGGAGGCTGGTGAGGGGGGGAATCAAATTTCCATTTGCAACCTCTTGTGGAATGTATCAGGATAGGCCATGTTGCCATAACAAAAGAGTCAACGGTAATTCAATGGCTTGTGGGGCATAGAAGTGGTTCTCTTTCTCATGCAATAGTTAAGGTGGGAATTTCGTGTTGATGGACTCTGCCCCATAGGGTCATTCAGGGACCCAGACTGACAGCAGCTTTGCCATCTTCAACACATGGCTTCCCGAGTTGTTCTAGTTGTCACTCTTCCCATCAACAGGAAGGGAGAAGGCATTCCAGTCCAGACCAAGGCTTCTCTCTTAATCAAATGATGTGGAAGTAACAAGCATTTCTTCCGCTCACATTGCACCATCAAGAACAACATGACCCCACTCAGCTACTGGGTCACCTGGGAAATGTGCTGTTTACTGTGGAAGGGGGAGGGGGTGTGAATGAATTTAGGTGGACAGGAGGTCTTTACTTTAGATTTTCCTAAAGGAGCTTTCCACAGCATGCCACAATGTACCAGAAGTCTCTCTAGACACCCTCTGGCGTACTCCTCCTCACACCCCCTCACTTCCTCCTTCACCCTTTACCCTCCCCTCATGCCACACACATACCAGGCAGCCTCCCTTCTCAGCCAGAAGAGCTCACTGGGTTTGCTGGCCATGCTGGGCCACCCGGAGGCAGCCGGAGCACCTGGAGTCTTCATCCACCCCATCCCCCTCACTTCCAGCAGAGGACGTGGAAAGAGCTCCCTGGGATGTATGGTTCTTCCCCCACACTGTTTCACTTCCAAAACATTCTTGTGAGGCATTTCTAGTTAATAAAATTCTCCACTTCATTACACAAGTAGTTCAGGACAGCTAGACAAAGGGTGTGTGTTGGGGATTAGCAGGAGATTAGGCCAGACAGGTAAGGCAGGGGCCAGAGCATGAGGGCTTTATAAATCTGTGTTAACAGCGCTTTCTCTTTACCCAAAAGGCAGGAGGAAGCCAGTGAGTGCTTTAGGCAAGACAGGAACCTGACCTGAGTGGAGTTTTAGAAAGCCATTCATGTTAGCAGGGGAAGCACAGATAAGAGGAACTGAAATCGAAGGCTGGGAGACCTGTCTGAAGATCATCACAATAATCATCAGCTGGCCCCAGTCTCCTTATCTGTAGCATGTGGATGATGATGATGATAGTCATGCCCCAGCATAAGGTTGTTGTGGGGACTGAAGAAGTGAAAGCTTGGGAAATGCTCCCTTATAGCAGGGCCTGGTGCATAGTAAGCCCTCCATAAAAATCGGCCGTTATTATTAACCTTGCACTAAGATAGCAGTGGAAATAGAAGAATCCAGATTCCAGGAATATTCAGAAGTTAGAAACTGGAGGGTGGAATGGTGGTGCACTGGAGAAGGATGAGGCAAAGGAGGGGCTCCCAGCCACTGAGATTGAGGAGTGGGTGACAAGTCTTGTTGACTCTGAGGTGACCGTGAGACATCATCCAAGTAGAATTTCCAAGAAGGCAGCGGACTCGACTGGTGTCCAGGCCAGAAGAGAGGTTGGGTTGAAGATATGGATTGGCGTCTTCCTCATAAAATAGAAATTGAAGCCATAGGAGCAGGTGACGTTTCCTCAGGAAAGTGGATAAAAAGAGAGGACGATCCAGAAAGAGCCCTGGGGAATCTTTAAGGGATAGAAAGAAAGGAGCCCATGGAGGAAGAGGAGGAGTGGTAAATGGAGAGAGGAAGCCCAGGGGGAGGGAGAGGTCAGCATCAGCAATGTGAGGGGCTGCCGAAAGTCAGGGCACGGCAGGCTACAGAAGGTTCCAGTGGGCTTAGTGAAAAGCTCTCTCTGGAGAGCACGGTGTCGGTGGAGTGGCAGGGGCAGACGAGCAATGAGCGGGAGATGAGACCAGGGTGACAGCAAGTATAGCTTCTCATTTGAGAGATTCAGCTTGGAAGGGAAGGGAGAAACAAAGTGAATGTGGACTGGAAGGAGTTTCCAAGAAGGAGAGATCTGAGAGACAAAGACAGAGGATGTGGGATGGAGCGAGGTGTCAACCATAGAGCAGTGTCCCCGTGGAGGAGAGGGAGAGACCTAGGCTGCAGACCGGCCCTGACCTTGCCCGGGGCACAGGCAAGCTTGGAGGGGACGAGGGCAGGAGTTGAGAACAGACCTGGAAGTGACAGCTAGGCAGATACTACAAGCCTCTGACAGGCCCCGCACGCTGGAGAGGAACTGTTATTACACCCCACGGGTCAGGGACCCAAAGAGCCCCAGGCAGACCCAAGGAGCCCTGGGCCCAATTGAACGCAGAACGGGGCTTGGGAGTGGGGTCCAGGCTCAGGGAAGTCGGGTGACGGCTCCAGGAGCGGGCAGGCACTGTGGGGCTCAGGCTGAGCATGGCTGGGAGGGCCAGTCTGGACCGAGCCAGGCTGGCACGACCTTTCTCCTGTGCAGTGGGACTTGGTGTGTGACTCCAGAATACTGAAGGAGGTGGCCCAGTCTGTCTTCATGGCGGGTACACTGATTGGAGGGATCGTGCTAGGAGACCTGTCAGACAGGTGAGACCGGGGAGCCTCCGGAGGGGACGCACGACCTATAGGGACATCCCACCTCACTCTGACCACCTATGCACCGCCCCCCAAAAGGCAAAGAGCTGAGGGAGGCAGGAAGTACTGTCCCTGTTCTGTGGCTTTGGGCAAGTCCCAGTCCCTTTCGGGGCACAGCCTTCTCCCTGCCCCAAGCCCTCCCAACTTGAGTCTTCCCACCTCCTCAGACCCTGGGGGAAAGCCTCGAGGTTTTCAGACACAGCATAGTGGCCTGTGCGGCCATGGAGGTGGGGTGCATGGACTGTTTAGAGATGGGAAGTCCCTTGACCTCTGCTCAGGCCACTAAGCTGGGGATAGAGGCCGATCACTCATTAACTTGAACCTGTAACTGCAAACCTGTCAACAAAATAGCAATTACCAGTCAGGCTCTGTCTAAAGCGGGAATTGCATGCTCGACCTAGCCCTTTGGGAGGTGGTCCAACCCTTTGCCCCAAGACCTGCAGTCACTGTCTCAGCTAGCTCACTGTGGCTAATCGGTCCTTCCTCTCCTTTGAGCTCCAGGTTTGGCCGCAAGCCCATCCTGACCTGCAGCTACCTGCTATTGGCAGCCAGTGGTTCAGGGGCATCCTTCAGCCCCAACGTCTCCATCTACATGGTCTTCCGCTTCCTGAGTGGCTGGAGCATCTCAGGCATTGTCCTGAGCACCGCGATCTTGAGTGAGCCACAGGGGGAAGAGGCAAGGGAACAGGAGTTGAGGGACCCCAGCCTGAAGCCAAGGGCCTGGCTCAACACAGGTTCCCTGTGATCTTGGTCACATAAGGTGCTGCCCCTCTCAGGATCTCAGAGCCCCCCTCTGAGCATAACGACAACAGCGATCAATACCGAGGACCCCACCCCCTCCCCGGGCCTGACACTCTGCCAGGGACACAATCCCATTCAGTCCACACACACAACGAGGCGACACTGTTGTCCTATTTTTACAGACAAGGACATTGAGGCAAAATAAGGGTAGTCATTTGCCTCTGGAAAGACAGTCAAGAGGGTGGGCTTGGAGGTGGGGGGTGCCTGGCTGGCTCAATTGATAGAGCATGTGACTCGATCTCGGGGTTGTGAGTTCGAGCCCCATGTTGGGTCTAGAGATTACTTAAAAATAATTTTTTTAAAAATCTTTAAAAAAAAAGTGTGGGCTTGGAAGTCAGACAGACCTAAGTTTGAGTCCTACCTTCCTGAGCCTTAGTCACAGCATCCGTAAAACGGGAGTGATGAACCCTTAGGATCAGGGTCAGATCAAGTAGCTGATGGGGGGTGGGCAGGAGCTGGTGCCCCTTCATGGGAAGGTGGCCCAGGGCCCAGCACGATCTTAATCTGGTCCTTGGGCTCCTCCTGCAGATGTCGAGTGCCTGTCCATCCAGATGCGGGCCATCATGTCAACTTTAATGGGTTACTTCTATACCTGTGGCCAGTTCATTCTGCCTGGCCTGGCCTATGCCATCCCCCAGTGGCGCTGGCTACAGTTAACCGTGTCCATTCCCTTCTTCGCCTTCTTCCTGTTGTCCTGGTATGTGGCCCTTTCCTCTTCATCTCCCTCCTTACATGCCCGCCGGGGCCAAACAGGGGGAGCCCGCGTCTGACCAGTCAAGACACCTCTGTCCCAGAGTCGGGAAGGGCATTCCAAGGAGGAGGAGTTAGTACACAAAGATGTGCTGTTGGAGCAGATGTCTGGGGGGCACTCAGGGGAGGAAGGGGCTAAGTTGAGAGGCAGGGCATGGGGCCAGACTGTGGAGAGCACAGAAAGCCAAGGAGCCTCAGCTTCATGTGGAGGGACAGAGAATGTCTCCGAACGTGTCTGCAGTGTGGAAAGGCCTGACCAAGCTTCTGTTGGTGGCACAGGACAGACCCAAGGAGGTGGGGATGAGAGAGAGAAGGGACGTGACTGTGTGGGCAGGGGGAGCCTCGGGGACAAGTCTGAGAGGCATTTTGAAGGACAAATCCACAGGGTTTGGGGACTTCTAGATATGAGGGATAAAGGAAAGGAAAGCCCAAACCTGGGGACCTGGGAGAATCGAGGTGTCTGGGTCAGAGACCCCAAATAGGTAAAGAGCTCACTATCATCACATCAAACCTAAGGACACACTGAAAACAGGAACTGAATCTCCGAAATGTAATTTGGTTTTTTTTGTTTTTTGTTTTTTAAGTAGGCTCCATGCTGGGCGTGGAGCCCAGTGCAGAGCTTGAACTCACCACCTTGAGATCAAGATCTGAGCTGAGATCAAGAGTCGGATGCATAAACTGACTCGGAGTGACCCTTTGCTGAGCACTTACTCTGTGCAAGGCCCTGTTCTAGGCATCCACCTAAATCATTCCAGTCCTCATGGCATCTCTGTGTGAAGGAGGCATCATTATCCCACTTGACCCATGAGGGAACTGAGGTTCAGAGAAGTCAAGCTATCCCCCAGGGTTACACAAAAAGACACAGAACTGGGATGGTCTCCATTTGAAAATGAGAATAGAATCTTCTAGAGGGGTCTGGACAATCTTGCAGAAAGAGAGGTGGTCAGAGGATCCAGGGTAGAGCTAGGGAATGTTCACAACCTGGGATGGGAGCAGACAAGGAGCAGAAAGTGGGGAAGAAAATAAGGGCAGAGGGTCAGCGGGGAACTGTCGAGAGTGCAAACCCCTTTACCCTGGGACTTGGGACAAGCCTCACCCACTCTGAGCCTCAAGATTTTCCTAGGCGAAATGAAAATAATGCCCGTCACCCAGGGTCATGGGTGCCTGGTCCAAGGGAAGGCTCACTGATTGGGAGCCACTATTCCTAATCTCAGGGAGAAGAGGACAGAGTCCAGGCCCTGGGTGCCTGTGGAGGCCACAGCCACAGCTGACCACCCCCCCAGAAAGGACTTTTAAAAATATCATTCCTTTCTCCCCACACCTCCTCCTCCTCTGTTCCTCTTTGCCTAGTGACACTTAGGGTCTGCTCAGAGCGAACCAAGCCCAAAAATACAGCCTGGAGGTGGGGAAAGTGAGGTTAGCTGCCTGCTTGCCAATCCCAGGACCTCATGCTGTGCTCCTATTACAGCAGAATTGGTCCTCTGCCCCAAACCCATCCCCTAGGTCATAATCCTAACCTGAGCCACCTTCTCAAGCTGCCCCAGGACTGCAACCCTGCTCCTTCTTCACCCCGGGGGCGGCCCAAGGAAGGCTGGAGAGGTGGATGTACAGGATCATCCAGCTATCTAGCCTTAAACATGCCGTCCCTTCCCCAGGATCCACCTGCCTTGGCCTAGGCCCAAGGCTCCTAGCTAAGGAAGATACCCAACAATAACAAGTAGCCCAGGTAGGGGGCAGAGGAGAGGGAAGGCTCTTCTGGAAGGGGAAGAAGAGAAAGCTAGAATTTGTGCTGGCGGCAGTCAGTCCAGGTGCAAAGCTTGGCCAAGTTTAAATTCCGTGAAATCTGCAGTAAAACAGCTCGGGTTTCTGGACCTCCTACCCCTGGGCCCTGTTGATGTTGATGTTCTTCCGGTCCCTCAAAAAAGGTTCTGGCATGAGGGTAGTCACTGTGACTTGGTTCTGGCACCCAGGTGGATACCAGAGTCTGTACGCTGGATGATCCTCTCTGGAAAATTCTCGAAGGCCCTGAAAATACTCCGACAGATGGCTGCCATCAATGGCAAGAAGGAAGAAGGAAAAAAACTCAGCGTGGAGGTAGGAGCCGAGAGGGACTGTAGTCTGGAGCAGGAACCCTCCTCTCACCTCTGTTTCCCTGCTCACAAGCCAACATCACATCCAATGCCCCAAGCAAAGTCCTCTAGAGATGCCTGCACCTCCTTCCCTTCTTTCTCCTGCCCACCAGCTGATCACTAATGGCAACCCTCTCTTTCCTCTTCCCCAAGGAGCTCAAATTGACCATGCAGAAGGAGATCTCCTTGGCCAAGGCCAAGTACAGCATAGCTGACCTGTTCCAGACACCCAACCTGCGCCGTGTGACCTGTTGTCTTTCTCTGGCCTGGTAACCCACCACCCCTCGCTGCCCACACCCTGGCACCTCTACAGAACAGAGGTGATGAACAAGGCTTCTGGCAGTTTCCCCTAAGGGGAAGGTCTAGGGCACCTGCAAGAGGAGTCAAGAGATTCCCTCCCTGGGCTGCCCCAGCCCAGCCCCAACCCTGGAAATAAATCTCCTGTGTACCTGCCACACACCTAGTTCCAGCCATCGGGGTCCGCTTCCTCGTCAGGTCACGCCCACCCCACCCATAAGGCAAATGCTCCAAACCCCTTCCCAGCTCACAGCTCACATCCCTGCCATGGCAATTTCCCCATTCTATGCCTCTCTGTCACTGCCCCCACTGGCCCAGCTCTGCCCTCTGGGACCCCACAGAACGAGGCTGGCCCTCATGCTTCTCCGAGTCTTCTCTTCTGTCTGACATTCTACAGCTCCTACAAAGCCCTTTCTGTCACCTGGTTCTGAGACCCTTCTTTATCCCTACGTGAATAGGGTCCAATATGTCCAGGGACTTCAGAAGGGATCCCAGGATTCTGAGAGGGAAAGGGGAGGCATCTGACCCAGGTGCACAACTTGACTCTCACCTCTCCCATTCTAGACATTAAACTATTACCCAACCAAGAGAGATCATTTACTACCTCCTTGGATCTCCCAGACTCCTGCCAGTCCTGATATTCTCTGGAGTCAATTATGTGGATCTTTGCCACCACACCCTAGACCATACCCATGTCAGACAGAACCAATCCATCCCAGCACGGAGCCCAGACACAATCTCAGAGAGCTCAAAACAGCTCTCCAGCAGCCCGTACTGATCAGCTGCAGCTGGGATAAGAAATGAAATTTTCATCATCCCTATGACCCAATGACCAGTTTGGGGAGAGACCCCAGTCTGGCTGCAGGTGCCAATCAATCACTCTCTTCCCCTCAGGTTTTCCACCGGTTTTGGCTACTACAGTCTGGCTATGGGTGTGGAAGAATTTGGAGTCAACCTCTACATCCTCCAGCTCATCTTTGGTGGGGTCGACATCCCAGCCAAGTTCATCACTGTCCTCTCTATAAACTATCTAGGCCGACACATCACCCAGGCCAGTTGTCTACTCCTGGCAGGAGGGTCCATCTTGGCTATCATCTTTGTGCCCTCAGGTGAGAAACCAGGGCTAAACCAGAACCTAACATGCCCGTGGGCATCACAGGCTGCCACAGGCTGGGAAGTGGGGTGCGTAGGACCCCAATTCCACTGGCTCTGCCCCTAATTCTCTGTGTTACCTTGAGCAGGTCCCTGCGCTCTCTGGGGCTCACGTCTCCCATCTAGAAAATGACTCAGTTGGGCTAGATGATATCAAAGCTCCTTTCCAGATCTGACTCAGCCTGGGCAAGTATGGTGGTATCTGGCCAGTGTGAGGGATTGCTCAGGGATCGGGCATGGCCTGGTGACATTGCTACAGAAGACGAGCTGGCATGGAAAAGCCACAGAGCTCAGTGCTCAGGGAAGACCCCACAACCTACGCCCACCACGACCTTGGAAAAGCCACTTTTATATAGATGTTTGTGTGTTGACAGATACACCCATATCCTTCCAAAGGAACTTGAGCTATTTTAGGACAAGTATATATACAACAAAATATGGGAGTAGGGAATGAGAGCCAGGGAAAAGCACAAATGCAGCAGGACAGCCTGCAAAGCACTAGAAATAGCAGAGGGACTATTACTCAGCTTTAAATTTATATCTGAGCTTTCCAGCAGCCAAAGCAAAAAGGGAGACAAAGTCCGCTGAGGAGGAAGAACACTCAGGTGCTCCTGAGCCCGAGGTCCATCGCCTTTTCTTCCCGCTGCAGACTTGCCAACCCTGAGGACAGTCCTGGCTGTGTTTGGGAAGGGCTGCCTATCCGGCTCCTTCAGCTGCCTCTTCCTCTACACGACCGAGCTATACCCCACAGTCATCCGGTAGGTGCTGGGCTAGGGGCTGGCCCAGCCAAAGGATACGGGGTCAGGTGGGATTGTGATATCCTCCTGCCCCGCCCAGGGGTCCTAGACCTGTCCTTTAAGAACCACACACAGGGGCGCCTGGGTAGCTCAGTTGGTTAAGCGACTGCCTTCGGCTCAGGTCATGATCCTGGAGTCCCGGGATCGAGTCGCATATCGGGCTCCTTGCCTAGCAGGGGGTCTGCTTCTCCCTCTGATCCTCCCCCCTCTCATGTGCTCTCTCTCTCTCATTCTCTCTCTCAAATAAATAAATAAAATCTTAAAAAAAAAAAAAAAAAAAGAACCACACACAGGCTGCCAATCCCTGCTCTGGACTCTCCCAAGGCAAACAGGTATGGGTGTAAGCAACCTGTGGACCCGTGCAGGAAGCATGTCAGCCCCGCTGGTGAAAATCACAGGGGAGTTGCAGCCCTTCATCCCCAGTATTATATTTGGGACCATCACCCTCCTTGGAGGCAGTGCCGCCTACTTCCTGCCTGAGACCCTCAATCGGCCCTTGCCAGAGACTATCCAAGACGTGGAAACCTGGTCAGTCCCTTGCCTCTGGTCCCACTGGAACTCCTCACTGGGGAAGCAGGTCCAGACCCAGGGCTTTTCCTGAGATCTCTTTCCCTAGGTCCTGGCGGGCAAAGAAACCAAAGCAGGAACCAGAAGCAGAAAAAGCATCCCAGAGGATCCCTCTGCAGTCTTCTGGACCGGGCCTGGACCCCAGCTGAGGACAACAGAGCCCCCTTCCCCTGCCCTCCAGAAACGAATCTTAGCCAAGTCTTCGCCTGCTTCTGGGCTCTTGAGGGCACCTTGGGGGGGCCCTGAGCAGTTCCATGCTCCAGCCCAAAGCTTTGGCCACAGGCCTTCCCATGCCCCACCCTTGTCCTCATCCTCCCTCAGCCCAGGTCTTGCCATTCTTCTGTCCAGCCCTTTCCCACTTGCCACCTTCCCCCATTGTTCCAGCCTCCTTTCCCTGAGGTCCCCTTGGGCTCCCTGGCTCAATCCTAAACAAAGACAGCTTCCCTTTCTTGCTCCCCACCCCTTTCTTCGATGGGAGGGTTCAATAAATGGCAATGAACTCAAGCCACGCTGCTCAGGAATGGGGGTGGCAGGGAGAAGGGGGCAGGCCACCACACGGATGTGCGCGCTACACAACCATCACGGGGACTTGTGTGTTGCATGCAGGGATGGGCACACGGGTACGTAGAGGCTGGGCTGATGGGAACCTGTGTGTGCATGTGTAAGCACGCAGAGCCGCGTATACACCAAGCCTGCTCAGTCTGTGACAGCAACATGCCACAGACAGACCACTTAAACAACGAGTGCTTCTTCCTCCCAGTTCTGGACGCTGGGAAGTTCAAGATCAAGGTGCTAGCAGACTGTTTCCGGTGGGAGCCCTCCTCCTGCCTTGCAAACAGCGGCCTTCTCAGTCTGTCCGCACTTGGTAGGGAGAGCGCAAGAAAAGCAAGGTTTCTGCCATCTCTTCTTGGGAGGACACTAATCCCACCATGACGCCCCACCCTCATGACCTCTTCTATCCCCAGTTACCTTCCAAAGGCCCCACCTCAAATTGCCATCACACTGGAAGTTAGAGCATCAACATACAAATTGGGTGAGGACGCAATAGCCCGTAGCAAGTCCTGTGCTTGGAAATACCCTGTGTGCACGACGCTGTGTGTGCACGTACGTGTCCCAGCGTGCGCGTGAGCAGAGGACGAGACAAGCCCAGAGCTGCTGCAGATGGAAGCCTGTGCTGCTCCAGTCCCGATCTGATCCACCTGCTTGCCCCGGGTCTCCAATGACATCCCAGGCCCATGACACCAGACAGCTCTGTGTCCGATTGAAGTGAGAAAACCACAGCCATAGTCAAAGGCCACCAATGTCACCCCATGTGCCCCGAGTTCCCTTCAATCCCAGCAGAAAGTCCGTCCTCCCAATGGGGCTCTGCATCCAGCCCCTCCGGAAGGCAGCCTTCGGATGTCTTCCCCCTCAGGTCTCCTCCACCTATTAGCTCTTTCCTGGCTCATTTCTCATCACCAGTCAGATAAGCTCCCGCCTCTCCTATCTTAACGAAAACCAACCAAACCAACCAGTCCCCCTTGGAGTCGTATCTCCCGGCGGGGGCCACACTGTCTCGAAATTTCTCCCCTTCACAACTAAACTTTATAAAGGAGCTGGGTGCCTCCCTGCCTTGTACCTTCTAACCTCGTACATCTTCAAACAGCACTCTGGCTCTCCCCCCTCCCCAAGAGAGTTGTCACATACAGCACTCAGCACCCCCAGTGCTGAATCCACAGGTCATTATCAACTTGTGTTAACTTGGCCTCTCGGCCGATTTCGGTCCTATTGGCCTCGCCCCCCTTTCCCAGTTTCTGAGATGCCAAGGGCATGAAGCTCCCTCCCATACTGCAGCTGCTCCTTCAGCGTCTCCTGGAGGGTTTCCTGTAAATGCTACAAAACTCTGCTTTGCCCGTCCTGCCCCACCCCTTCCTCAAAGGTCAACATCCCCTGAACCTGCCAACTGAATAGTTACATGACCTCCAGGTCTGGTCATGACTGACTGGACCAGAGGGCCCTTCTGATCCAAGTTTCATTCATCATGTATTCCCTCCTGGGCTGGGGATCTGAGTCACAGAGGTTCTAGTCCATGCCTCGGCCCTTGTCCTGGGAAGGCAAGTTAGCATGAGGGTGGGCTGGCCCTGATGCCAGTGGGTCAGAGAAAGCCGGTTGCAGAGAAAAAAAAAAAGCAAAGGGCACAGAGAAAGGGAGAACCAGAGACACAGGGGCCCAGATAAAAAGACTCAGTGAGACTATTCACATTGATTCTTAATGGATTCCAGGTCCTCCTCAGCCCTGGATACATTTTCTGACCCTGAGCTCAAGAAAATATCCTGAATTCTCTGAATAGCTTTTGTTTTGTTTAAGCTAAACTCAAGGGTTTCCAAACCAAACAATTCCAAAAGCAGCTCCTCTCCCTGTATCGTCTCCTGAGCACTGACCTTCCCCAGAGTTCTTTCCTAAGACCCCTTCCTTAAATGTTCTTTACCAGCACTGTCCAGTGGAACCAAGCCACTTATGTAATTTAAAATTCCTAGTAGCTAGTTCTTAAAAAGAGGTAAAATTAATTTTAAGTATGTATATATGATAATATATTTTATTTAACCCAAAATACCCATATATTACCATTTCAACATGTAATAAACATAAAGGTTACCGATAAAGATATTTTACAGCCTTTAATTCATCATAAGTCTTCAGAATCTGGTGTGCATTGTACCCTAATAGCACATCTCAGTTGGGAATCAAGAGGACCGAGTTCTAGATGGGTTTTCTGTGTGACCAAGGACAAATCCATTGCCTACTCTGGGCCTTGGTCTCCTTATCTGTACCATGAGAAGTTTTCATGTGAGTGACAGCATTCATCTCTGATCGTACGTGGTTCTGTAGCTCTTGGCCAATCAGAAGTCCTGGATTTGACCCCTTCTTGGTGAGCATGGCCAGAATTGAAGTTCACATTCCAGTCGGTCCAGGGAGTCCAACTCTGAGTATTTAATGACCCAGAATGTCCCTAAAGGATAGTTCTCATTCTGCCAATCATTCGCTATGGTAGCATTTCCATCCAGAAACCCTCCATGAGCTGGAAGGCTGGTGGGAAGTCTCCTTGCTAGCCAGATGATCCCAGGAGCCAACCACAATTTAGTCCCTGGAGTGTCCAGTTGAGCCTTTTCCAGGCTCAGCCTGGCTTGGAGCTAGTCAGGCCCTAGGGAGGGGGCTCTTCTCAAAGGCAAAGCTGGGCTCACGCTCAGAAAGGGAGGGTGCTTGTAGAGGCCATCTCCCCCACTGCCCTCAACACTCCTCCCACGCCCCCATCAGGGCACCAAGTCCTGGCAGGAGATTGGCCCCAGAGGCCCCAGCTGTTTGTCCAGCTGTCCTCACATCCCCAGGCTGCAAGGCTCTTATATACCTTGGCCTAGAGAATGTTGTCAGGCATCTGGACACCCACTGGGTCCCAGCCCAGAACCAACATTCGGGGGGGGGGGGGGGAAGCTGGACTGAGTTACATCCCTCTCTGAGCTTCCTTATTCTCTTCTGTACATAATGAGACTGGATGAGCCCTAAGGCCTCTTTAGCTGGGCAGCGCACACCTCTAAATCAGCAGGAAACAATCTGGCTTTGAAGTTAGACAGACTAGGTCCGAAACAGTCTAAGATTTCATGTATCCCAGCGCCTCAACAGATGGTAAACACCCTCCCAACTTAATACAAAAGTGTAGTTTGGGTAAACTGCACAAGAATAGCAGGCATCTTAAGTCCTTACAGGAGAAGTTGGGAATACAACTGCTTCCCCTCAACAATATGACTTGGAGATTTATGCCTGGAAGAACTGAGAAACTCCCCCTCCCTTCATGGCCCTTTGCATCAGCTAATTCATACGGGGCCTGGCTACCTCCCATAAAACTCAGAACCCTAACCATCCATGCTGTTCGGATATATGCCAAAGTATCTGATGAAGTGAGGTGGATGGACAGTCCGTACAAGACAGGTAACAGGGAGGGACAGCCAGAGACCCCAAGTGGAAACACACCACAAAGAATAATCTGGCATGAACCCTCAAACCAACAATCGAGTTAGAACATGGTGGAGAAGAATGTTGGCCTGGACCCAGGAAGGTTGGGGTCCTGATTTGACTCCTCCAGTGACGAAATGCCTAGGAAAGGAAGGGCCACCATGCTTCAGAGTCCAGGCTACTCTGCTGTACTCCAGCAGAACGTGGAGGAGGAGTTCTCCTCCTCACCTTGCAAACATTTTCCCTAATTCAATAAGAGCATGGGCATTCTTAGAAATATTCTGGTAGGAGTCATCTGTATGCCTGGAATATCCTTGGCCAAGCAGGTATGGGATTGATCACTATTCAAAATAAGTCTGAGACATCTCTTAGGGTAGGGTTTCCCAAACTTAGCACTATTGACATTTGGGGTCCAGAAAATTCTTGATTATGGGAAGCTGTCCTGTGCATTGTAGGATGTTCAGCAGCATCCCTGGGCTCTACCCACTGCACGCCAGGATTGCTAACCACCCCAGTGATCTGATGAGCTCTGATTGGCTGGATCATGGGTTGGGAATGCCAATAGAGCATGTCGCAACTTCTTGCTTTTATTGATTTTTTTTTTTTAAGTAAGCTCCACACCCAACGCAGAGCTCAGTGCGGGGCTTGAACTCACAACCCTGAGATCAAGACCTGAACTGAAATCAAGATGTTTCATCGACTGAGCCACACAGGCACCCCAACAATTTCTTGCTTTTAATTTGCACAGTGCATAGTATATAAAACATGGACTCTGGAGTCCATTTACTTGAATCTAAATCCAACCAAAAATGTCTCCAGACATTGCCAAATGTCTCCTGGAGAGGGAGGGCGTTGGGGGGAATCACCTCCAGTAGAGAATCACTGTTCTTTTTTTTTTTTTAACTTTATTTTTTTATTTTTTTATTTTTTTTAAGATTTTATTTATTTGCGAGAGAGAGAATGAGAGACAGAGAGCATGAGAGGGAGGAGGGTCAGAGGGAGAAGCAGACTCCCCGCTGAGCAGGGAGCCCGATGTGGGACTCGATCCTGGGACTCCAGGATCATGACCTGAGCCGAAGGCAGTTGCTTAACCAACTGAGCCACCCAGGCGCCCGAGAATCACTGTTCTTAGGGTAAGATGTGCTTAGGCCTATTTTCTCTCTAAAATCCATATGATTGTCTCACCTTTTTACCAGAAACAAATAATAAGAACAGCTCATACTCACTGAGCTCTAGGGCAGTGGCTACTTTAAGATCTTTACTTAAAGGATTCACTCATTTAACCCTCAATAACCCAACAAGGCAGACACGACTATTATACCCATCTTACAAACAAGAATACTGAGAAATACAGGATTTTAGCAACTTGCACTCACTACACAACCAGCAAATGTGGAATGAGGATTTAGATCCAAGTAAACTGACTCCAGAGTCCATGTTTTATATACTATGCACTATGCAAATTAAAAGCAAGAAGTTGTTGGGGTGTCTGGGTGGCTCAGTCAATGAAACATCTTGATTTCAGCTCAGGTCTTGATCTCAGGGCCATGAGTTCAAGCCCCACACTGGGCTCTGCACTGGGTGTGGAGCCTCCTTAAAAAAAAAAAAAAATTTTTTTTCAATTCAATAAAAGCAAGAAGTTGCAACTCACTCTATTGACATTCCCAACCCATGATCCAACCAATCAGAGCTCATAGAAGCCCATCCAATTAGAACTCGGCACTACCCTGATCTTGAGTGATCAGGGCTCAGAAGCCAAACCGTTGGAGGAAATCAAGTGATTGTCTTAGAGTTGTGGCTACAAATAAAATAAGTTCATGCTCAACTGAAAAAATGAAAACAAAAACAAAAAAATTATGGACAGAGACAACGAGACAAAGGGAAAATTTTGAATCAGAATTAGCCAGAAGGTAAAAGCTGAGATGCTGGAAGAATCGATCTACATCATGTATGATGTTGGTCTTAAGTCCCAGTCCTTCAAAAGTAGCCTCTGACCTCTTTAGTTTCTTCCGACTGAACAAAACTGTGGTCCCATAAGATCTGAGTTGTCCCCAGGGGACCAGAGACTGGGGCTGCCAATTTTAGCAAATAAGAATACAGGATGCCCAGTTAAATCTCAATTACAGATCAATGAATATTTTTTTAGTATAAGTATGTCCCATGTAATATTAGAGATATATTTACACTACAAGAAAATGTATTTGTTGATCCGATACTGGGAGTTCTGTATTTTCTCTGGCAACCCTTCCCAAAGACAGACTGCTTGGATCCTGTCCACTAAAAAGGACAGAAGTCCCTTAAGAGGCCACCACACTTCCCAGAGACCTGTCTTCTCACTAAAAGGAAGACAGTAAGGTCCCACCTGGCCCCCTTGGGCCCCCAGATGCCCAGACACGCCCTCCCAGTACATCCCGTCTCACCACCCCCACTCCAGTCCACTCTCCTGCCCTTTATACCCACTTGGAGAATTTCCACTGACACAAGGATACTCAGAGGGTTAATCCTTCTGATACCAAGTCACACTTTAACTCATTCCCTCCAGGCCAAGGATTAAATCCTGCCCTTGTAGGGGTCAGGGCTACCACAGACCCTGAAAGCTGAGTACCCCACCCCCAAGTGAGGGGAGGCTCAAGGGAAAGGGAGGGACAGAAGACGGAGAGAGCAAAGGAAGGAGGGGCAGCTAGCCAGGCTCCTGTCCCCCCACAGAGCCAGCTCCGAGTCAGCTCTAGGAACAGCTCAGCTGCAGAAGCAACAGCGGCTTCTCTCCTCTAGCTAAGGACGGCAGGCGCACGGACACACAGACAGAAGTCCTCAGCCCCCAGCCGCTTGGCCGGGCCTGGCCCCATGGCCTTCAACGACCTCCTGCAGCAGGTGGGGGGTGTCGGCCGCTTCCAGCAGATCCAGGTCACTCTGGTGGTCCTCCCCCTGCTCCTGATGGCCTCCCACAACACCCTGCAGAACTTCACCGCTGCCATCCCCACCCACCACTGCCGCCCGCCTGCCGACGCCAACCTCAGCAAGGACGGGGAGCTGGAGGCCTGGCTGCCCCGGGACAGGCAGGGACAGCTGGAGTCCTGCCTCCTCTTCACCATCCCCCAACAGGGACCGCCTTTTCCCAATGGCACGGGGGCCACAGAGCCCTGCACCAATGGCTGGATCTATGACAACAGCACCTTCCCTTCCACCATCGTGACTGAGGTGAGGATACCTGGGCCCCTGGCTCCAGAGGCCAATCAGACTTGCCTTCCCCTCTGAGACAGACAGACAGAGGCATACACACACGCATGCACACACACACAGACTGTCTCAGATTCTCCAGACGCCAAGATGGGAAGATGAAGAGAGGGGTTCAAGATGGGGGCCTTTACAGAAAAGGGGAACGTCAGAGTCAAGAAAAGTCTCTCAGCGACCGGGACTGGGGAAGCAAACAGCAAAGGGAAATGTCAGGGGAAGAGGGTGACGTAGGCCTCAGAGGGCCAGCCCAAGGGAGGGGAAGGGGAGCCCGGCGGCCCAGGCTCATCTCTGCCTGACCCTTGCCTCCTCTCCCCACAGTGGGACCTCGTGTGTTCTAACAGGACCTTACGCCAGCTGGCCCAGTCCTTGTACATGGTAGGGGTGCTTCTCGGAGCCATGGTGTTCGGCTACCTGGCAGACAGGTCAGTCCTGTGTAGAGCCACCGGGCCGGGCTGGGCCCGGGCCTCAGCTGGGTTCATGGGAACCAGGTGGGAAGTTGGCCTGACCACTGGGGCTGGTCTGAGGACCTACAGGGCCAGCCTCAGGACACGGCACAGGTCCTCAAAAGACCCCCAGCCCAGAGCCTCCCCCAGGGCAGGCACTCCTCTCCCTACCCGGCCTGGCACGGTCAGCCCTCAGGATCCCCGCTGCTGTTCTCCCCTCCCCCCACAGGCTGGGCCGCCGCAAGTTGCTGATCTTGAACTACCTGCAGACGGCCGTGTCAGGAACCTGTGCCGCCTTCGCTCCCAACTTCCCTGTCTACTGTGCCTTCCGGCTCCTCTCCGGCATGTCGCTGGCTGGCATCTCCCTCAACTGCATGACACTGAGTGAGGGATGCCGGGAGGGCAGGGCAGGTCCCTACCCACTCCTTTCTGACCCCCCAACCCAGCAGCCCCTTTTCGGCTTCCTCTCCCAGCCAACCCCTCCTGAGTCCTGCCTGCCCACTTTTGGGCGGCCAACATAACAGCCTTTCTCCCGGACTCATACCATCCTGACCCCTCATTTAGACACGATTGCAAACTCCATTTTAAGGGCCAGGCGGTTCCCATAAATGACTGAAGCCGACTGGGTACAAGAGGCATTAGGGAGTGGTGAGGACTGTAGACAAAGGAGGGTCACAGCCCCATCCAGAGGGGCCACAGCCACTCAGCTGCTCCAGCCAGAAGGGTCAGGGCTGTCAGATCTTACCGCCTCCTCTTTATTAATGTAAAATACCCCAGTTTTGTAATGTTGGAAATTAATTCTAATATTTTTAACATAGGGCAAGCCAGCATCATGTAGACCAAACACATTTATGGTCTGAGCATGGTCTGTCCATGAACCATCAATGGGCATCCTCTGATAAATCACCCCCTTCCCCCTGGTTCTCAAAGGAGGAACCTGAGACTGGGGAGAAGGGCAAGAATCTACCCAAGGTCATCCCTCAAACCCAGAAGGGAATCTATGGATTGGGGGTTCTCTGGACTACAGGAATGAACCGGGATGGGGCCAGGGCCAGGGCAAGACACCTAGAGAATTCAGCCCCAAAACCCGGTCTACATGTCCAAGTCATTGCCCCAGCAGCCGAATCAGGAGCCCACAAGGAACAAAGCTGGGCCTCTTCAGACCACAGCGGAAAGGTGGTCCCACTCCCACCTTGACTCTCCTGGATGGAGGAAAACCACTGTCTCTTCCAAGCTGCTCTGGCCACTGAATTGGCCCAGGCTGAGGGAAGCCAGCACTGAGTGGTCAGAGACACTTTGAAGGGAAAGGGGGCCTTGGCCAGGACAGTAGTTGGGGAGAAGCAAGACATAGCGGGGGAGTGGAAGGGACAATTCCTAGGGATTCCAAACCCATCTTCCCATTCCTTCCTCCCCCTACTTCCCCCATCATGGCACCCATCTTCATTTGATGTGTCTTCCACTGAGCTCCAGGACGGATCAAAGTTTGGGTGGAGAGAGGGGTCTCTGCCTGGCCCAGGGGTCTCCACCCACCCGGCAGCCCAGTCAGCGGCACCCCTCTGTTCTCACCCTCTTTCCAGATGTGGAGTGGATGCCCATCCACACGCGGGCTTGTGTGGGCACCCTGACTGGCTATGTCTACAGCCTGGGCCAGTTTCTCCTGGCCGGGGTGGCCTTGGCCGTGCCCCACTGGCGCCACCTGCAGCTCCTGGTCTCCGTGCCTTTTTTCGCCTTCTTCATCTACTCCTGGTGTGTGGGGCCCAGGGTGGGCAGGGGTGCCCAAGGGCTGCCCAGAGGGCTGCAAGGGACAAGACATCCCCCAAATCCCACTGCACACTCCACCACAGAATCAGAGAAGGTCAAGGCCAGAAGGTCAGACCCAGGCCAGTGTCTCCGTATGACAGATGGGAGAACTGAGGTTGTGGGAGGAAGGATCTGCCTCCCGCCCCAGGGATCCTGTTCTTCAGCTCCGCCCCCACCACCGGCTCTCCACCCTGCCTGCGCTACTGCCCTTACCCAACACCTCAACGCTGAGCTCCTGGGTTGGGGAATGGGTCATCACCCAAGCTGGATGCTGCTCTGTGGTCCTAGAGAGATGGATCTGGCAAAACCCCTGGGTTCCCAGTCTGAAATGAAATCCCACTGCAGTCCCCTGGGAAGCCCACCCCCTGCCCCCAGCCGAGCCTACTGGAACTGAAGCCATGTTGACACCTACCCCCCCCACCTCCCCACCCACCCCCGCTCCCAGGTTCTTCATCGAGTCGGCCCGCTGGTACTCCTCCTCTGGGAGGCTAGATCTCACCCTGAGGGCCCTACAGAGAGTGGCCTGGATCAATGGGAAGCGAGAAGAGGGGACCAAGCTAAGTATGGAGGTGAGACCCACCCCAAGACCTCCCATGACACCCCATGAGGATTCTACCCTCAAACCCTGAACCCAGGTCTCAGAGGGCTTCCCTGAGTAAGGGGTTAGGCTGGGAAGAGCTTCTGGAGGAGTCCAGGCCCTGAGCCCTGCCCATCCTGGCAGGTGCTCCGGGCCAGTCTGCAGAAGGAGCTGACCATGGGCAAAGGCCAGGCTTCCGCCTTGGAGTTGCTGCGCTGCCCCGCCCTTCGCCACCTCTTCTTCTGCCTCTCCACGCTGTGGTAGGCCCAGACAGACGGAGCCATAGAGACACAGACAGACCAAGAGACAAAAGGCTGGCTGGGGAAAGAGTGGATGCAATGGGTGGAGGAAACCAGAACAAAGGGAGGAAAAGTCAGCAGACCTCCCGTGAGGGCAGTAATCCTCCACCAGGGACAGTCTTGAAGAACCAGATGACCTCCCCTCAGTTTGCTTCCAGTCCCCATACTGGGCACCAATCTTTCCATCTTCTTCTCCTTTTACTAACTCTGTTCCAATATGAAAACACCTCATCAGGATTGATGAGCCCCAGAGTCAATAGAATTACATCTTGAAGGCAGAGACCAGTCCGGCTTGCAAAACATTTGGAGACTTTACTGGCCTTGCAGGGCCTGCCAGAAACACAAGCATGGGCAATAAGATGACTAAAACTCATCTCCAGAAGTACACGTTGGCCAAGGCTGGTATCAGCCAAAAATGTCCTTTCCGGTTGCAACATTCCCCATTACCCTTCTGATATGCTCCCCTCCTGAGCCCATCACCAGAGTAACCCCATGACAGTTAGGTGAAGCATGGTCAACAATTCTACCAGTGAATTTTTTCATTCCAATTTGGGATTTACTCCAGGTTGTGGGTCTTATCCAATAACCTGAGCTTCATTCTGTGGGCTCCTGACATGTTGAGAAGCACAACCATCCCAGAACCGTGCACAGGTCTGCAAAGCTCTGGCCTTTCCTAACACCTTGACCCTAAAGATGTGGCTTGAAAATCCACCTGCCCTCAGCCCAGTATCAATAGATAAGCTAAAGTATCAACAGATAAGATAAAGATTAAAACTATATAAATCTTACATGACAACTAAGTGAAAATCCCCTAATACACCGGGGACCTTAGCTTTCAGAAGATTGAGAAATTTGGGGTATTGGAAGACTACCCCACACTTAGACTAAATGCATACTAAATGTCTGAAGAAAGATTAGCCAAGGCAGATTCCAGCTTCTGAAGCAGGGTCATAGTGTAGCTCACCCCTATTTTGAATGAGCAGCCCCCCCACTTAAGCCTTCCTAACCAACTCCATATCCTTCATCCCTCCCCACTAGGTTTGCCACTAGTTTTGCCTACTATGGGCTGGTCATGGACCTGCAGGGCTTTGGGGTCAGCATCTACCTAATCCAGGTGATTTTTGGTGCCGTGGACCTGCCTGCCAAGCTTGTGGGCTTCCTTGTCATCAACTCTCTGGGCCGCCGGCCTGCCCAGATGGCCTCACTGCTGCTGGCAGGCATCTGCATCCTGGTCAACGGGGTGGTACCCCAGGGTGAGCACCCACGAGTACCTTGGTCCTTCACCCTTAGCCCTATCCCCAGATTCTCAACCCCCACTCCCGAGCTCCCAGTGACCCCCTCCTTTCTATCTCTAGATCAGTCCATTGTCCGAACCTCTCTTGCTGTGCTGGGGAAAGGCTGCCTGGCTGCCTCCTTCAACTGCATCTTCCTCTATACTGGGGAGCTGTACCCCACAGTGATCCGGTGAGTGGAGCCTAGTGGGAGGGGTCTTGGGACAAGACATCCCCCCCACACAGAGGTCAGACCCCAGAGCACCATCCAGCATGCCATAGCCCAAGGCCCCCCTCCCAGCATCCACCCCTGCAAGGTGTATATCAGCTGCTCAGTATACACTTCGTGGCTAACACAGATGCACCTGCCCACTAAGTCCTTACCTGATCCAAGGAAAAGATCGCAAAAGGAGCCACCATCTGGGGCAGGGTTGAGAGCCAAGAAAACACATCTCAGAGGCAATTCATCGAAGTTCCCCCTCCCCCACTCCACCTTGATCTCCAAAGCCCAAGTTAGAAGATGCCATCAAATCTAAATTTCATCTATAAACCAAGTGGCACGTCTGAAACCAAAGACCAAACAGGAAAGTAATTTCTTATCACAAGAGCCACATTTAATAATGCTGGTGCTTGGTAGCTGTATGGATAAACACAGCACTGCTTTTTGAGAGCCAAAACTGGGGGGAGGGCATTTTTGCATTGAGAAAAAAGAAACACATGTCTATTTTAAGAATGGGACGAAAAATTCACATGAGATGTCAAAGAAAGGCCAGGCTTCCCTAAGCTGCTGGGAATGAGCAGGGTCATGGTTGCTGTCCTGCGCCCTCACAGAATTTCAGGGAAAAGAGCAACAGTATAAATCACTTACTATGCACCAGGCATCTTCTTAAAATTTTTATAAATATCAACTCATTGAAGCCTCATGACAAGCCCATTTTACCAATGAGAAAACTGAGCCACAGAAAGGTTGAGTGACTTGGCCCCACGTCACACAGCTTATAAGTGAGGAAGCGTGGATTTGAACCCAAGCGGTTTGTCTCCTAAGTCAAGGTTTTTAACCTCTGCTCTCTCAGAGAATGTTCTTAACATAGTCTTAACATGCAGCTTCCAGGTCCTCTCCCCTGGGGATTCTAACCCAATAAGACTGTGTGGGCTGGGGCAACTAGAACTCAAAATCCCCCAGGAGATCTGAGAATGATTGGCCTAACTTAACTGTCTCATTTGACAGCTCAGGAAACTGAGGCCCGGAGAGGAAAAGGGACTCTTCCTCGGGTCACATGGCAAGTTAAGGGCAGAGGCAAAATTCAGCCTCCTGATTCTCTGGCCAGAGCCCTTCCCACCCTGTTGTTTTGTTTTGTTTTAATCTCCAAAACAAATGCCAAATTGGTTTGCTAATCAAAGCGGGAATAGAGGAGGGACCAGGGGGCTTTGGCCTGAGCTGCCCTGACCCCAAATTCAGCCAGCACCTCAGCATTCACGCTAGAACAGTGAATGACAGCACCCCACCTTGAGCCCTACAGGCAGACAGGCATGGGAATGGGCAGCACCATGGCCCGTGTGGGCAGCATCGTGAGCCCACTGGTGGGCATGACTGCTGAGCTCTACCCCTCCGTGCCTCTCTTCATCTACGGCGCGGTCCCCGTGGCCGCCAGCGCTGTCACTGCCCTCCTGCCAGAGACCCTGGGCCAGCCACTGCCAGACACCGTGCAGGACATGGAAAGCAGGTGGGAGTAGGGACTTAACCCGGGTCACACGTCCAGGCTGGGGTGGCACCGAGACTCAAACCCAGGCCTCCCTGTTCAGGCCAGGGCTCTTTGTCCACTTCCCCAGTTGGCTGGGGGTCTAGAGTCCTTCCTGGGCTCCTGGCTCCAGGGAGCAGTAGATGGGGCAGAGAGATGGTAGCTGGGCTCGGCTGAGCGGAGACTCCCGGGAAGCCCCCAGCTCCTAGCCCTGGTCTGGAGGCTGCATACCCAGGACACTGCTCTCCTGCCCCCAGGAGGAGAGGAAAGCCAAGGCGGCAGGAGCAAGAGCTACGGAAGAAGATGGTCCCGCTCCAGGCCGCAGCACGAGAGAATGTACTCTGAGCACTGGGAAGGGGCCTCACAGAGCCCCAAAGGGAGTGAGGGTACTACAGGTCCTGAGCCATCCCCTCCGGGAAGGGAAAGGGGAAATGGCGGCCCAAGGGTCCAGGCTGTGGTTCAGGAAAGCACCTCCCAGGGGTATCCTGCCCTGAACAGATTCCACCAAGATCGCGTCATTAAAAGGTTTGTGTGAAGCATTTCCTTTTATCTCTCTTGTCTCAAATGTAACAGCCGCTCCACATCAGCCGGTGGCCCAAAAGTCCATACAGTCCAGTCCCCTGCCCTCAACCCCCAGGACTTTATAAACCATCCCAGAGAATTGGAGAAGAATCTCTTCCCTGGACCCCCTCCCCTGCCCCTCTTTCCACCCTCTTCCCTCCTTCCTTCTCTACCTTATTCAAATATTTCTGCGAGTTTTAAATTTCTTACGCTCCTCCCCCTCCCCATCAGACTGGAAATTGACAAGGGACTAAATGAAAGCAGCCAATCAGAGGCTTGTTTCAGGCTCCTCCCCCTCTGTGAGGGCCAATGGGAACCTCCGGCAGCCAAGGAGGAGAGAAAGGACCACAGAGGCTGTGATGTCAGGAGGCTGGTCCCTGCTCCTCTAGATTACGCCAGGGTCCAAACTCAAAACCAGTGTGCCACTTCCAGCTCTGCGACTGGAGGTTCTGCCCACTAGCTACCCTAACCTTCCCACCACCCTTCATGGATATTCTTTGCTGTTCTGCCTCCTGCAGGCCCCGGCGGGGGGGGGGGGGGGGGGGCGGGGGCGGGGGCAGTGGAGACAAGGGAGGAGGGAGAGGGGAGGGTAGAAACCAACCAGAGAGCGCCAGCACTGAGTGCCACTTTGGTGCCAGGCACAGTCCTAAGCACTTTGCATACACTGACTCATTTAATCCTCCCAGTAACTTTCTAGAGATAAGTACTATTGTTATCCCCCATCTTACACCTGAGAAAATCAAAGCACAGAGCGGCTAAGTCACTTGCCCAAATTCACACGGTTAGTAAATTGTGGAGTCAGGATTAGAATGCAGACAATCCGGCTCTGGAATGCATGGACCTGACCCCTCTGCCCAGAGTTGTAAGGCACTGAGACTTTGGCCTCTTGCACCCCCAGGGCCTGACTTCTTCTCCTTCCTGGCCTGAAAAGAGAGAGAGAAGGCTAAGATGGGGGGGGGGGGGAGGCGGAGAATCCTGGTAGGAACCATGTGAAAGGAGGGATGAAAGGCAGTTCAGGTCACAGTCAGGAAGAGACAAGGATATCTGATCACTGCGTCAGCAAAGGAGCTCATTTCAAGGAAGCCTCGGGAGCATGGAAAAGACAGCCCTATAAGCATCCACAAGTGGCAGGAGTCAGGGCACCAGCCATGCCCTGCTGTAAATGTGCTTGCTTGGTCACGCTTGTCTCCTGGTACACTGCCCGTTACTCTTTCCCCTGCGGCTGACTCAGCCCCCCAGCCCCTTATCCCTCGGGGAAAGTCCACACCTCTGAGGCTGTGCACATTGTCTTCCAGGTGGGATCCTGGGGCTCTAGCTGAATCAGGGCAACCTGGAGAGGGTAGGTAGCCCAGAGCCCCCCTGAAAAAGCCACAAAGCCCTGGGACAGCTCACAGCATCTCAGACAACAGGAATTCCAGGACAAAGTGGACAGAGCTAAAATTATGATAACCCACTCCACCTCCTGGAACATCTGGGGACTTGGTGTTCCCCGTGTGCAGATATGCCCCATGCTCCCCAAGAATTTCTGGGCCACTGTAGGATCCAGTAGATGCTCAAGGGCCACCAGCCCTCCCTCTGCTGCTATTTCTCAGGCAGCACTGAGTCATGGCTGACAAGGGGCACCTAAGATGACATGTTCACCAGCCTTAAGCAGGGAGACCGGACTAGGACTGGGAGGCAGGCCACCTGCATCTAGCCCTGTTTCTGTAGATCTGGAGATCTTGGGACCAATGACTTGCCCTATCCCTGCCTCAAAACCCTGCCAGCAACTCTGACATGCTCTGACTCCTGTGGCTCTCTCATCTCTGGGCTTAGATCACCTGGTATCTGCATCCGCCTCAAGCAGAGACAGCCCCTGGCCTGCCCCCACTTCACACGCCCTCAACTGGCCCAACTGCTGGTGTTGACTCAGACAGCTCACACCGTCTGCACAGATCCCATTTCCCCAGCTCCTGGCCAGGGACTTCCTACGCTCAGCCCATACCCTCGACCAAAGGGGAACCCTACCTTCCTCCCATTTTAAAGTCACCAGCAAGTGACTTCTGACCTGTCTCCCCAAGGAGTCATCTGCAGAATTCTGGCTCGCAGTCCATCCTCTCACATTGGCCCTGAGCCTGAGGTTTGATACTGTTGTGCCTCACTTCAGTGGTCTCAGATGCTATACCCACTTTTGACCACAAAGTCCTATCCTCGGCCAGGATTGGTAGGGCCTTTGTGGCCACCCTCAGATTCTCTGCCTGCAGCTCTGAGCACATCCTGCCCAGAATGGCACACTCAGGAGTTTTCTCCACTGCCTGGCCCTGGTAGAGTGCTCACCAGAAGCCACCTTCCTTCCTGGGCTCTACCCTTGTATCCCGGGACCCACCTCTACAACCCGGGCTTTAGTCCACACCAAGCCCCTTCACTAGGCTCTTCTCTCCTTTCCCAAGAGTTTTCATGGCCCCTTAGAGAATAGATGTCCAATCAGTTCAGCTTTCATATCACATGGGGGCTGAATAATGGACCTCCAAAGATGTCCACATTCTAATACCTGGAACCCATGAATATGTTACCTTACATGGTAAAAGGGACTTTGCAGATGTGATTAAGCTAGGGATCTTGAGATGGGAAGATTATCCTGGATAATCTGAGTTGGCCTCATGTGAATATAGGAGAGAAGCAGAAGACCAGAGTAGGTAATAGGAGACGTGACAACAGAAACCAGAGTTTGGAGTGATACAGGAAGGGGCAACAAGCCAAGAAATGCAAGCTGAAAAAGGCAAGGAAATGGCTTCACCTCTGAAGGCTCCAGAAGAAACAAAGCCCTGCCAATACATTGATTTTAGACTTCTGACCTCTAGAACTATAAGAAAATTGATTTGTACTGTTTTAAGCCACTAAGTCTGTGACAATTTGATGCAACAGCAGTTGGAAACTAATGTACATCCCTTGTTCTCAAACTCCTCTAGGGATGTCAAACTGGCCCATAGGGGTTTTGTTTCCCCATGCTCTATTTTTTGGTGGGGATAGGGTTTTACTGTCTAGATCGCCATAGGCCTCACCACTCCTTATTGTCTTATATCTGATCAGATTCACACATCTGTGTTACCTTATGGTTCTTACAGCCATTAAGTTTGGAACTCCTAGACTATGCTCTATTAAACCCCCAACTTACTTTCGTATGTATTAAAAACTGTGTGATCAGAAGCAGAAGAAAAGCTCTGTATGGACCCCATTGCCCCCATTGTTCCTCCTCTTTCAAGAAAACCATCTAATGATGTTCTCTGAGATGTGACTGTCTCCATGTGGCTCATGTTGTAGTCATAGAACACTTACTGACTCTACTGCAAAAAGCTGGAGTCATAAGCTAGATGAAATTGAGCCTCAATTTCCCTGACCAGCTCTAGTGAGGTCTGTTCCTGCTACTTCTAAACTTTTCCCCTAAGAGAAGCCTACACTGAGAAGCAATTCCGTGAGCCACACCCATAGAAGAAACCAAACAGCCTGTTAGTGCCTGAATTGGTCAGGGTTTAGATTTAGGTGGTAAACAATGTTTAGTCTGGATGGGATGTCCGGAACTGTGGCAGCCATCTTGTGACCCAACAGGGAAACCAGAGCAAGGATTAAGGCAACAACTGAGAGTGACAGAGTGGAAAGATGGAACTGAGGTTTGATTATGTCACTGAGCCACTGATTTAAGCAATCCTGAAGCCACCTACATCTACTCTAATTGTTAAGCATGGGAATTTCAACTTAAATCCTCCTTCCTCTTTAAGCTATTGTGAGTTGATTTTTCTGTGATCTGCAGTTAAAGACATCTTAACTAATATATTTTTTACAGCTTTATTAAAATGTAAGAGACAGGGGTGCTTGGGTGGCTCAGTTGGTTAAGCAACTGCCTTTGGCTTGGGTCATGATCTCAGGGTCCTGGGATAGAGCCCCCCATTGGGCTCCTTGCTCAGCAGGGAGTCTGCTTCTCCCTCTCCCTGCTACTCCACCTGCTTGTGCTCTCTCTCTCTCTCTGTCAAATAAATAAATAAATAAATAAATAATCTTTAAAAAAAGAAATATAGGGGCGCCTGGGTGGCTCAGTTGGTTAAGCGACTGCCTTCGGCTCAGGTCATGATCCTGGAGTCCCGGGATCGAGTCCCACATCGGGCTCCCTGCTCGGCGGGGAGCCTGCTTCTCCCTCTGACCCTCACCCCTCTCATGTGCTCTCTCTCTCTCATTCTCTCTGTCTCAAATAAATAAATAAAATCTTTAAAAAATAAAAAATAAAAAATAAAAAAATAAAAAAAGAAATATAAGAGACAATTAGTTGTTCATACTTACAGTGTACAATTTGATGAGTATAACAGATGTACACACCCGTGAAACTATCAGCACAATCAAGATAATGAACATATCCATCACCACCAAAAGTGTCCTCATGCCCCTTCTTTGTGTGGACATAGGCTTCCATTTCTCTTGAACAAATACCAAGGAATGGAATGGTTAGGTAGTATATAAGGTATTTGCTTAACTTTTTAAGAACAGCCAATTTTCCAAAGTGGTTATAACATTTCACATTCCCACCAGCAGTATATAGGACAGTTCCAGTTGCTCCACATCTTTGTCAACACTTGGTATGATCCATATTTTAAATTTTAGCCAATGTAGTGAATGTGTAGTAGTACATTATTATAGTTTTATTTATTTTTATTTTTTTAAAGATTTTATTTATTTATTTGAGAGCAAGAGAATGAGAGACAGAGAGCATGAGAGGGAGGAGAGTCAGAGGGAGAAGCAGACTCCCTGCCGAGCAGGGAGCCCGATGCGGGACTCGATCCCAGGACTCCAGGATCATGACCTGAGCTGAAGGCAGTCACTTAACCAACTGAGCCACCCAGGCACCCCATTATTATAGTTTTAATTTGCACTTCCCTAATGACTAATGATGTTAAGCAACTTTTCATGTGCTTATTTCCATTTAGATCTCTTCTTTGGTAAAATACCTGTTCAAAAATTTTGCACATTTTTAATTTAATTGTTTGATTTCTTATGATTGAGTTGAAATGTTTTTTTTAGTGTATTCTAGAGACAAATCTTTTGCCAGATATGTGTTTTGCAAATATTTTCCCCAAGTTTATAGCTCGCTTTTTCATTTTTATAACAGTGACTTTTGAATAGCAAAAGTTTAGGGGCGCATGGGTGACTCAGGTGGTTAAGAGCCTGCCCTCAGCTCTGGTCATGATCCTGGGGTCCTGGGATGGAGCCCCACATCGAACTCCCTGCTCAGCAGGGAGTCTGCTTCTTCCTCTCCATCTGCCCCTCCTCCCTGCTTGTGCTCGCTCTCTCTCTCTCAAATAAATAATAAAAATAATCTTTAAAAAAAGTCATTGAATAGCAAAAGTTTAAAAATTTTGATGAAGACCAACTTACTGGCTTTTTCTTTTGTAGTTCATGTTTTTGTATCTTATTTTATTTTATTTTTTCTTAAAGAGAGAGTGTACGTACGCACATGAGTGGGGGGAGAGGCAAAAGGAGAGGGAGAGAAAGAATCTCAGACACACCCCTCACTGAGTGGGGAGCCAGACACAGGTCAGGGTTCCACCCCACAACCCATGAGATCACAACATGAGCCAAAACCGAGTCCAAAGTTCAACCAACTGAGCCACCCAGGCACCCTGTGTCTTATTTTAAAAATCTTTGCCAAGGGCGCCTGGGTGGCTCAGTTGGTTGAGCAACTGCCTTCGGCTCAGGTCGTGATCCTGGAGTCCCGGGATCGAGTCCCGCATCGGGCTCCCTGCTCAGCGGGGAGTCTGCTTCTGCCTCTGACCCTCCCCCCTCTCATGTGCTCTCTCTCTCTCATTCTCTCTGTCTCAAATAAATAAATAAAAATCTAAAAAAAAAAAAAATCTTTGCCAAACCAAAGGACACTAAAATTTTCTCTTAAGTTTTCTTATATAAATGTTATAGTTTTAACTCTTACATTTAGGTCTGTGTTCTATTTTTGAGGTATCTTTGTAAATAATGTGAGGAAAGAGGGTTGTGATGCACTGCCTTTTGCATATGGATATCCAACTGTACCAACACCATTTGTTCAAAGATTTTTTTCATTAATTAATTGTCTAGACATCTTGGTCAAAGATCAAATGTCCCTTGTGTATCTCTATTTTTGGACTTTCCATCCTGTGGCACTGATCTATTTATTTGTCTTCGCATGAATACCACAGTGTCTTATTATTGTAACTTTATAATTAGTCTTGAACACAGACAGTGTAGATTCTTTAATCCTGTTTAGCTTTTCCAAAGCTGTCTTGGCTAATCTAGAGCCTTTGCATTTCCATATAAATTTTTAAATCAGGGGCAGCTGGGCGGCTCTTTCGGTTAAGCAGCCAACTGATGATTTTGGCTCAGATCATGATGTCAGGGTCATGAGACCAAGCCCTGCATCAGGCTCCCCACTGGGTGTGGAGCCTGCTTAAGATTCTACCTCTCCCTCTCCCTCTGTCCTCCCCCTCATGCTCTCTCTCTCAAATAAATAACTAAATAAATGATTTTAAACCAACTTGTAAACTGACCCCAAAAAACTGCTGTGGTTTTGATTTGTATTACAAAAAAACCTATAGATCTTATTGGAAATAATTGACATCTTAATATTAAGTGCTCCAATCCATGATACAGTTCTCCATTTATTGAGATATTCTTTAATTTCTCTCAACAATGTTTTATAATTTTCAATGTATAGGTCTCACACATATTCTATCAAATTTATCCCTAAGCATTTCATAGTTTATGCAATTATTAAAGATATTTTTATTTCAATTGCTAATTGTCCATTGCTATTACATAGAAATACACTTGATTTTAGTATACTGACCTTGCATCCTGAAAATTTGCTAAAATCACTTATTAGTTCTGGTAACTTCTTTTGCAGATTCCTTAAGATTTTCTGTACAAACAATCATATTGTCTGCAAATAAAGGCAGATTTCCATCTTCTTTCCTTTCTGGAATTCTTTCATTTATTTTACTTACATTATTACATTCCAATACAATGTTGAACAAAAGTGGTGAGAGTGAACTTGGAAGGAAAGCATTTAGTCTTTCACAATTAAGTATGATGTTAGCTATAGTTTCTCCATAGATGTCCCTTATCAGTTTGAAGAAGGTCCTTTTTATTCCTAGTTTGCTGAGACATTTTTCGTAGATGCTGTGGATGTTGAATTTTGTCAAATGCTCTTTCTGTATCTATTGAAATGATCACACATGGTTTTTTAGTCCATTAACATGATGAATTACGTTGATTATTTAAAGTTAAAGCCTATGATCCAGCAATTGCACTACTAGAAATTTACCCGAAGAATATAAAAATACTGATTTGAAGGGGCACATGCACCTCCATGTTTATAGCAGCATTATCAACAATAGCCAAATTATGGAAAGAGCCCAAATGTCCACCAATTGATGAATGAATAAAGAAGTTATGGATGGGGCGCCTGGGTGGCTCAGTCGTTAAGCGGCTGCCTTCGGCTCAGGTCATGATTCCAGGTCCTGGGATCGAGCCCCGCGTCGGGCTCCCTGCTCGGCGGGAAGCCTGCTTCTCCCTCTCCCACTCCCACTACTTGTATTCCCTCTCTTGCTGTGTCTCTGTCAAATAAAATCTTAAAAAAAAAAAAAAAAAGAGGGGCGCCTGGGTGGCTCAGATGGTTAAGTGTCTGCCTTCGGCTCAGGTCATGATCCCAGGGTCCTGGGATCGAGCCCCGCATCGAGCTCCCCACTTGGCGGGGAGCCTGCTTCTTCCTCTCCCTCTACTGTTCCCCCTGCTTGTGCTCTCTCACTCTATCAAATAAATAAATAAAATCTTTAAATAAAAAAAGAAGTTATGGTGTATATATATATATAGAGAGAGAGCTGTGATATATATACATACGATGGAATTAATGGAACATTACTCAGCCATCAAAAAAATGAAATCTTGCCATTTGCAATGACATGGATAGAGCTACAGTGTATTATGCTAAGTGAAATAAGTCAGTCAGAGAAAGACAGATACCATATGATTTCACTCATATGTGGAATTTAAGAAACAAAACAGATGAACATGGGGGGAAAAAGAGGTAAACCATAAAACAAACTCTTAATAGACAGCAAATTGAGGGTTGCTGGAGGGGAGGTGGGCAGGGGGATGGGTTAAATGGGTGATGGGTATTAAGGAGGGCACTTGTGATGAGCACTGGGTGTTGTATGTAAGTGATGAATCACTAAATTCTACACTTGAAACTAATATTACACTACATGTTATAGTGTTACAGAATTTAAATAAAAACTTGAAACAAAAAAGTAATTAACCCCAAATAATAAAGTTAAATCAATTTTGCATTCCTGGGATAAACCCATGTTGTCAAGATGCATTATCCTTTTTATATATTATTGGATTAAATTTGATAAAATTATAGGGGCACCTGGGTGGCTCAGTTGGTTAAGTATCTGACTTGATTTCGGCTCAGGTCATGATCTCAGGGTCGTGAGATCAAGACCTGTGTCGGGCTCCACGCTCAGCACAGAGTCTGCTTGTCCCTCTCCCTCTGCTCTTCCCCCTGCTCTCTCTCTCTCTCTCATAAATAAAAATCTATAAAAAAAATAATAATAATAATTGAATGTCCTACTCTGAAGTCACAGTTTAACTTGGTGTCTTAAAAGACGTTTTAAAAGCTATTGCCGGCCATCGGGAGGCCTAGGGCTACAGCAGACCCAGGAACTGATGAGCTGAAGAGACAAAGCGCAGTCCCTCTCCTCCGCCTGCATGGGAAGAGAGAAAACAGATTGAGGGAGCAGGAGGCCTCAGCCCAGCTGTTTCTGCCAGGTCCTGCCCACGGTCTTCAGCGACCTCCTGCAGCAGGTGGGGGGTGTCGGCCGCTTCCAGAAGACATATTTGCACAATTTTTTACAGAATTTCACTGCCACCATCCCCACCCACCACTGCTGCCCGCCTGCCGACGCCAACCTCAGCAAGGACGGGGAGCTGGAGGCCTGGCTGCCCCGGGACAGGCAGGGGCAGCCGGAGTCCTGCCTCCTCTTTACCATCCCCCAACAGGGACCGCCTTTTCCCAATGGCACGGGGGCCACAGAGCCCTGCACCAACAGCTGGATCTATGACAACAGCACCTTCCCTTCCACCATCGTGACTGAGGAGAGGATACCTGGGCCCCCTCGTCCCCCCTCCAACCCCTGTGTCTCCGTCTTATCATCCCCACACACAGACACAGACACTGTGTGACCCTAACCTGAGTTTGTCTAAATGTGGGAAAGCACTGGAGCTGTGAAGACCTTTGCCCAAAATGGAGGTAAGAGAACTGTGGTTGGAGTTGCAAACTTTCTGGTACGGGAGATTATGGAAGCCCTCACAGGAAGCTGCTCTCTCCCCCTCTGCCTTCACCAGGGAGAGACACTACTCAGGGAGTCTAATATTCTGCTTTGGTTTCCCTGGGGGAGTGGACAATTTACACTTCCCTGGGCGGTGATAAAGAAGAAGAGAGAAAGGAGGTGTGTAGGTGGTGGAGGGCAAAAGGAATATTCCTGAGCAGGGAATATGGGGGCTCAGAGTCCTAGAGACAAAACAGTTTTCTGACTTCATCTAGAAAGAGCTTTTAGCAGCTGAGACCAGGCCTGCTAAGTGGTTCATCCAGCTAAATTCTGCACTTCGTAGCTGTCACATTGATCATGCTCTTAACATCTGTTCTAGTCAATTGTCTTTTGGTTGCAAGGAAGAGAAGATCTCTTGAATCGGCTCATGGGAAAAAGGGGTATTACTGTAAGGATACATAGATATGGGCGTGACTGGGTGGTTCACTGGTTAAGCGTCTGCCTTCGGCTCGGGTCATGATCCCGGGGTCCTCGGATCGAGCCCCGCATCGGGCTCCCTGCTCAGCGGGAAGCCTACTTCTCCCTCTCCCACTCCCCCTGCTTGTGTTCCCTCTCTGGCTGTCTCTCTCTCTGTCAAATAAATAAATAAAATCTTTTAAAAAAATTTTTTTAAAGGATACATAGATTTTAGGGAATCCAGGGATGGGAAACAAAGCGTGTCCAGCCTTGTGGAAGCTGGAACCAGGATTTAGAGCACCAGAGGCATCTTTATACACTTACTCTCTCCTTCTCAGTCCATTTTGTCTGCATGTTCATCTTGTAAGATTACCACCAGTCCCAGATCTGCTCCATTATCTCTCAGATTTAGGGCCCACTACCAACCAGAATGTTTCTGTGTATCTTAGTTCAAGTTTTTAGAAAAGGCTCCGATTGGCTCAGTGCAACCACACTGATGAGCCTCCCCTTACCCTGCAACTGCAATCATCATGCCAAGGCACAATATAGTGGAATTATGTAGACCACTGCTTATTAGTCAGAGATTTGCAGAGAAGATGCCCTAAGAAAGGGCTAGAGTAAGGCATAGTCTCCAAACTTGCCTAATGCAGGATCTGCCTGCACTAATCAAAGTTAAGCCATACTCCCACTAGACAGACCCAAGACACAGAAGCATGGCTAGTCCTCCTCCCTCTGAGGTAAACAGGCATTATATGCCATCCCTCCCCCCCAGGCATAGTTGGGGGGATTTTCTTCATTATTTGCCAGCCTCAACCCAAGTTCTAAGACGTCCTTGTCCACCCATCTTAATTTGTATGTTATGGGGAAGCAATTCTGCTTCCCCATTTCCCTTCTTAAAACTCTACATTCTGCTTTCCAAGGTTGACAATACTCCAGGATCTATCAACCTACCTCTTGCTTTTCTGTTCAAAAGAGCACACAGTTGTTTGGGCTTTTTTAAGATTTTATTTATTTATTTGAAAGAGACAGTGAGTGAGAGAGAGAGAGAGAGCACGAGAAGCAGACCCCCAACGCGGGGCTCCATGGCAGGACCCTGGGATGATGACCTGAGCCAAAGGCAGACACTTAACCGCCACCCAGATGCCCCAAGAGCAGGCAATTTGACCCAAAGCTCATATTTCTTGCCATGTAGGACAAAAAATCTGGGTAAGTGAGCACCTTGGATTTCCTTCAAAATGGAGACTTGGTAGTAACCTATCATTTTTTGTTTCAATGGCTGACAAAGTCAGATGCACATAGTTCTCCCATTCCCTGAGATGTATGGAGATGCCAAGGATAATCCAATCCTCTTCCAATAGGCATTGTGGATGGGACCATCATCCACCACCACACATGAGCATGAGGCACTAAAAGTCCTATTTCATTAGCACAGCCAGGATACCTCTTCCTTGAGCCAATAATGTCAAAACCTGTGCCTGCACCAGAGAATATTTCATTAGGATAATAGGCAGCTTACATGTACAACCCAGTGTGAAGCTGGACCTTCTGAGTTGTGAAGCAAATGAAATCGCTCGCAAGTTAACAGGGGCTGCTTAAGCAAGATGCCTAATTTCAGTGAAGACACCCCACCCAAGCCACATGCTTAAATAAATAAATATAACAAGAAAACGATGCTGGGTTTGGGTGTATGGGTTATAATAAAATCCTGCCTGAGCTCTTCTCCTTGTTTTCTTCTCAGTTAAAATGTCCTGAGCAATACCTAGCAGCTTCCATCTGAACTATATTAGAATCCTTTTTCGCAAATGGCTGCAATTTAATTCAAGCTAATTTGAGCAGTAAAAGAGTGTATAAAGTCTCCCACAACCAAACAAGTTAGGCAGAGGTGGAGCTGGCTCTAGAGACAACGGTAACCAAGACCATGGATGTCATCAGGACCCTTGCTGGCCCTCATCTGTGCTTCTCTTTGCATGCTGGGCATGTCCACTGTGCACAGGACCCTTCTCAAGGTGTTCACTGACCCTTCTGGTATCAATCCTAATGACTTCCTCACCAGTGAGAAAAAGGGCTTCTGTTTCTCAGCTCCGACTTCAAAAAAATTCTAGGAAAGGGGTGCCTGGGTGGCTCAGTCATTAGGCATCTGCCTTCAGATCGGGTCATGATCCTGGGATCGAGTCCCGCATCGGGCTCCCTACTCCACGGGAAGCCTGTTTCTCCCTCTCCCTCTCCCTCTCCCACTCCCCTTGCTTGTGTTCCCTCTCCCACTGTGTCTCTCTCTGTCAAATAAATAAATAAAATCTTTAAAAATAATAATAATAAAACAAAATTAGAAATTAAAAATATATAAAAATTCTAGGAAAGACTTATTGGCTGGCTTGAGTCATGTGCCTACCCTTGGTCCAATGACTGTAGGGCAGGGAGGGCATGAGTTATTATGAATGACCCAGCCTGAGTCTCCTTGTTCACTCCTACTCTGCAGATGTGAACAGCCCCCGCTTTACCTTTCTACTTCCTGGTTGCCTTTTGTTTTTTCTTTTTCTCCTTTTCTTTCTCCTGAGGCCAGTCTCATAGCATGTGTCATTTATCATAGCCTCTCTCAAGTTAGCAGGGTAGAGCAGTCCTAGGCAGCAATTCTCTTAGTCAAGCTCAAACCCAACACTGTTTATTCCAAGACATTGTTTCTTGTTAGTGGTAGTGAAGTAAGTATACGTGAAGCCCACAGTGCCACAGAGCACACAGCAATAGCTGGTATCTGGGGTTTCAGCTGCACATGAAGAGAACACAGATGACAAAAGCCAATACTAACCCTCCAATGGTATAAGCCCCACGAAACTGTTGCTTTTGCAGATGACAAGCACCTTAGAGCAGACCAGAGGCAGAGAGATTTTTTCTGAGTATTCTGTATTCATGGATCAATTTCTAATCTGGACTACATATAGATTTCATCACTAAACTGTGTACAGATCTTGTTCTCTTTGCACTCCTCTGACTTCTTACCTCTTTCCTACATCCTCTTGTTTCTTATCCTTCCATTCCTTGGCTATCTATAATATCCTTAACCCACTCACCACAGTGTGTCCCACATGCCTCTCCACAGTCATATTCCATTCACGTATTTCCATTAAAGTATTAATTAAGTCCCAGCCTGACACAGCCCCATAATCTTTTTTCAAATTAAAGCTATATCAGACAACACATAGAATTATAGAATAGCAGTTATTTGAATACAACAGCAATAAAGTCCATTGCTCTTTGGAGAAAGTATACAAGGGCTGACATCCCAAATTCTACAACATGTGAATGTGTGTATCTATGGTAAAAGTCCTACATAATAATTATATTCACAAATAAGGATTTTTCTCCAACCAAATCAAAATTATCAAGTAACTACACTTGAAAGCTGAATTCATTTGTATATATATTAACACATCTAGGGGGAATTCCCTAATTGTCCTGGTCATTCCAGCCCCTTTGCATTTTTTTGTTAACAAAAGAAATGACAGTTTTAAAATCCACTCAGAAGTGTATAAAAATTAGGTCTTACTTGTAAAAGAAATGCCACATCTCTTTATTATTTTGACTTAATTTTAATGGCACATCTGTCAGCAATATGATTTTTCTGCAGGCTCTAGAGCTGTTTTACTCCACCTAGAATGGAAATACTTTCACAATGACAGTGTTTTCTTCATACTCATTAAAAAGAGCAACAAAGGGGCGCCTGGGTGGCTCAGTTGGTTGGGTGACTGCCTTTGGCTCAGGTCATGATCCTGGAGTCCCTGGATCAAGTCCCGCATCCGGCTCCCTGCTCGGCAGGGCGTCTGCTTCTCCCTCTGACCCTCCCCCCTCTCATGTGCTCTCTCTCTCATTCTGTCTCAAATAAATAAATAAAATCTTTTTTAAAAATTAAAAAAATAAATAAATAAAAAGAGCAACAAAATTTAAACTATCAGTTACAGTATCCAATTGCTGTTTATTTCAGGATTGCAAATAACCACAACCTTCTCAAATTTGGTTATGGGAAGTTAATGGAAGGATGCAAGAGTGTTTCACAGAACCCAAGGTCAAGAACTTGAGCCCAGCCTTTTGAGAGACTGGGATCAGGTAGCTGAAGGGAGCTCTCCATCCCGATTTCTCTGGCACTGACTGAGCTCTCACCCTGACTTCTCTCTGACTAGAGTACTTCATTCTCCCCTCTCCCTGCTCCCTCTCCCACTCTCTCATATTTCAACTCCACTTCTACATTGTGCCAAACTTGGCCCTCTCACCCTATTTTAAGTATCCTTATAAATCTTGCTTCTCTGAGTCACATTTCCAAATCTGTAATAAAAATATTCTGATTAGCCCAATCCAGCTCCTGGGTCAGGTTTCTTCAGCTATGCCCAGAGAAGGTCAGGTTCAAGACCTCTAAAGGAGAGTGAGTGGCCAGGGAAGGTTAGTGGTTAGTGGCCAGGGAAGGGGGAGTAGTCTGAGCTGGCATCCCAAAAGGCAACTTTTACATGTTTTGAAGTAATATGAATCAATCTCACCAGGAGAAAGTGATGAGAAAGATTGTGTGGCAGGGGGAGGGAAGCACTCTCTATGTGCTGGTCCCAATTCAGGACCCTCAGCCCCACCAGGAGAGGGGTAGTGGTGCTTCCCTGGGGCCAGTCCAGCTCTCCTTGACCCAGCTCTTCTTTCCTCACTGTGGGACCTTGTGTGCACACACAAGACCTTGCCCCAGTTGAGTCAATCCATCTTCATGGCAGGAATGCTAGTTGCAAGCTTGATGTTTGGGACCTTGGCAGGCAGGTCCATGCTGGATCAGGAGCAAAGGGCTCTCTAGGCTGGACATGGAAGGGAGACTGGCATCCCTGAGGATCCAGGGAGAGACACATGACTCATCCACCCAAGTCTGACCATGTCTGGAAAGTCTGTAGGAATCACACAGCAGTCCATCAGCACTTCCCATGCTTCACTTCACTTCAGTGTGAAGCCAATACGAGTGGAGTGGTACTGTTATCTGCATTTTGCCAATGAGAAAACTGAGGTTCAAGGATATTAAATAATATGTCCAAAGAGCCTAGAAGGAACCCAAGAAAGTTGTCAGTTGTGAATTCTGAGGAGTGGAATTGGACAGAAGAGAAGTTTTCACTTTTCATTAATATATTTTTTAACTTTTGTGATAACTTATTATTTTATGACTGTAACAAGTAAATATTTAATGTTTACTTTTTTAAAAGAAAAAAGTACAGTCACATAGCTAGAAAGTGACAAAGAAGGACAAAAATCTAGATTCCCTGACTCAGATCTACAACTTACTGTGAGCTCATGGGAAAGTTACACAACCTCTCTTAGACTTGGTTTTTCCATCTATAAAATGGAGGTGTTGGTCTAAAAAATAAAATTTGCAAATATTAGAAATGTCATAGCAGATCAAAGGTACTCAAAATCAGCTTTATTCTTTACAAAATATAAGCCACAGCCATATCCATTTTCCAAAGCATAAACATTACAAAAGATTTTTTAAAAAATTAAAGATCACTATCTCTTGGGAGAGGTCTGACAGGAGTCACTATAGACCAACAGCCAAAGTACCAACCACATCTCAGAGCACTGGAAGCATTCCAAGCCTTGGAAACTTGTTAAAAATTGGGTTTCTAGCTTACCTTACAGGACATGACTGGGACTCATCATCCAAGTTGTTTTAAACATACAGTTACGATTCTGATGAGAGGGTGTGGGCCCCTCCACCGAGGTGCTCGGGGATGTGTCAGGACCCTGGACAGCGGCAACACAACAAGCCTCCCAATATTCAGGGCCCTAAGATGCCAGCCCTCACCTTATCATTCCCCACTTTCCATCTCAGCACCCACCTCATGTCACATTTGGGCAACCTCACATGTATCTATTAGGTTCCCAGGGCACCAAGGGCAAGACAGCCAGGGAAACGGGCTAGAGGAGGAAGCAATGTGCTCTCTGTACATGTTTCCTCTCCCCACCACAGGCTGGGCTCCCCGAAGGTGCTGATCTGGACCCATCTGCAGTTAGTGGTGTCTCCTGCCTTCACACCCAACTTCCCCCCCTACTGTGCTTGCCGCTTCCTCTCGGGCATGGCTATGAATGGCATCAGCAGCAACTCTGATGTTGAGTGAGAAGGGCCCTGGGAGGGCCAGTCTCCTGGGGACTCCTGAGTCACAGGGTTTCAGTGGACCAGGACACCTGACAAATTCAGACCTCAGCTCCTTCCCTGAGTGAAAACAGAGTCCACCTTTCCTAGCATCCCTGCCTATCAGGACCTTTCCTGGAGTAGGCTGAGCCCAAGGCAGAAAGAAACTGAGATTACAGCCTCTTTGGAGGCTCTGATCATTTGGGGCTGGAATCCATCCCAGATATTTAGGGATCCCTGAAATAATGAACTGAGTAAAGACTTGATAGAGATTAGGTGGGGTTCCTTAAAGAGGCCAATCAAACTGTGAGCCTTTAATTCAACATTCATTTACTGAACACAATTTCTTTTTCTTTAAGATTTTATTTATTTATTTGACACAGAGAAAGAGAGAGAGAGCACAGGCAGGAGAAGCAGCAGACAGGGAGAAGCAGGGAGCCTGATGCGGGGCTCAATCCTGAGCCGAAGGCAGAAGCTTTACCAACTGAGCCACCCAGGCACCCAACTGGAAACAATTTCAAAAGGAATTTTGTGTCAGACCCTGCACTGGGGATACAAAGTGAACAAGAGGACACTATCCATGACCTCAAAGAGTTAACAGTCTACCGGGGGAGACTGCCAAGCAGTTACAAATTAGTGTGTTAAAAGCTGTGATGGGGGCCATCCTGGGTGATGTGGGAGCTCAGAAGTGGGAAAATCTCCCCAGAAGAAGCGATATCTAAGGGGCGCCTGGGTGGCTCAGTCGTTAAGCGTCTGCCTTCAGCTCAGGTCATGATCCCAGGGTCCTGGGATCCAGCCCTGCATCGGGCTCCCTGCTCCGCGGGAAGCCTGCTTCTCCTCTCCCACTCTCCCTGCTTGTGTTCCCTCTCTCGCTGTCTCTCTCTCTGTGTCAAAAAATAAATAAAATATTTTTAAAAAGAAGAAGAAGTGATATCTAAGCTCAGAATTGACTGAAAATTGAGGCAGAAAGTGAAAGGGAGTAAGGTTCTGGGGCAGAGTTCTAGACAAAAAGAATAGAATATACAACAGAATATACAGGGGCCAGAAAGTATGACCCATTGGAGGAAATAAAAGTGGTATAGGATGCCCTGAGGGCAGGGCTCATTCATCTCTATTTCCCAGGGCAAGTAAAGGGCATGGCACAGAGTTGCCAACCCTAAATGTTTGTTGAATTAAAATGAGTTGAAGGAAGTGCAGAAGGAGTAACTATAGGCAAAAGTGGTTTGGGGGAAGCCAGGAAATATGAATGTTTGGGTTGGGGACACTGAATTGGAGTATGCCTTGGAATTCAGAGCCTTCCAGCCCATCCCTTGCTCCACACACACGCTGAACCTTGCCAATGATCAAACGACCTTTGCTTTACCCTCTGAGGGGCCTGGAGGTGCAGAGTACAACTGAGCTCAAGAGAAGAGTCCTTCTGCTCCAATGTGAGGATCCTCATAATCACCTGGAAGTGACTACCACCCCCCACATGCACACATACCTACACAAACCCTGACTGATCTGAGTTCTGCTCTTCTCCCCAGGCCTGGAGTGGCTGCCCATCCATGCCCGACCAGGTCTGAACCTCCTAATTGGATTTGTACCCTGACTTGGCCAGTTCTTCCTGCTGGCGTGGCTTATGCTGTGCCCCACTGGCACCACCTGCGCTGTTGGTCTCTCTGCCTTTCTTTGTCTTCTCCATCTACTCCAGGTGTGTGGGGCCTGAGGGTAGGATGGAGGGTTCACAATAAGTGAATAAGATGGGCAGAGCATCTCCTAGAACTCCCTCTCTTCCCCCCTAGTATCAAAGCAGGTGAAAGCAAAAAGAATCAATGCTCAGTTTGATAGGTAGGGAAGACCATGGCCCAGAGAGGAGAAAGACTTGTTCCAGGTCTCCCAAGAAGACAGTAGCAACCCTTAGAGTAGAACCCAGGGCTCCTAACTCCCAGGCCAGAATTCTTTCCACCTCTCCAAGGTGTCTTCCTGCTCTGCCCTGTGCCCTTCTCAGGCAACCACAACTCCCGTCAACCCAGGCTGAAGTGGTGTTCGCTCCTGCCCCCCACCCACAGGTTCTTCATTGAGTCTGCCCTCTGGTACTCCTTCTCGGGGAGGTTGAATCTCACCCCAATGGCCCTGCAGAGAGTGACCCAGATCAATGGGAAGCAGGAAGAGGATGCCAAGCTGAGTTAGGAGGTGAGAACCTGGGACTTTCGGTGACACCTCATGGGGGCTCTGCCTGCCCTTACCGTCGGCCTAGAACCCAGGACATCTGGTGCTTCCCAGGGCAGGGAATGGGGATATGGGTCCCTAGGGGGAACCCAGGCCCTGAGCCTCATCTATCCAAGCAGCTGCTCCAGATGAGTCTGTGGAAGGACCTAACCAAGGGCCTAGCCCAGCCCTCAATATTGCAGCTACTGTGTTCCCCTCCTGTTCACCCCCTCTGCCTCTGCCTCATGCCACTATGGTAGGTCCATTCTTGTTCAGGTAAGAGATGGAAAAACTGATAGACAGATACAGACTAAGAAAACAGGACAGGCTGAGAAGGTGAAAGGCTGAGGGAGGGGAAAAGGACACAAGTGCCCTGGAGGCTCAGAGGGTTCTACCTCTCCAGGGAAAGCTCAGCTGTCCCTCAAAATCTGAAGTTCTTTGCTCCCCTCCCAAGAGTTTTGAGCTCAGCCCCACTGACCTTGGGGGAAAAAGAAACAGCTACCCTCAGAAGTCCTAAGAGCTGTGTGTCATAGGCCCTCATATTCCCCTGAAGATGTCTGTATTCTTCTATAGCGGTGCACATTGCCACAAATTTAGCAGCTGAAAATAGCACACATTTATTATCTCCCTTTTACTGTGGGTCAGGAGTCAGACCACAGCTTAGCTTGAGTCCTCCACTTAGGGTCTTACAAGGCTGAAACCAAGGAAGCAGATGGTCTGCATTCTCATCTAGAGGCTCAACTGGTAAATAATCCACTTCTAACCAAGCTCACTCAGGTTGCTGCCTGAATTCATTCCCTTGCACATGTAGGACCCAGGGCCCTGGCTTCTTGCTGGCTGTTGGCTAGAGGTTGTCCTGAGCTTCTAGGGACTGTGTCCTCAGCTCCTTACCATGGGGGCTTACCCAACATGGCTGCTTACTTCATCATGCCAGCAAGTAGAGTCTCAGAGTGGGTCTGCAAGCAGGGGCCACCCTAGAGTCTGTCTGCCACAATGTCTTCCTAAACACTGCGCAATATGTCCATGACAATGCAGTCATTTGCAGTTGACAAAGGTAGAGCCATGACCTCACATGATTTGCGTATTTCCATAATAGCTCTGAAGGAAAACTTACAGGTAATCCATGTTTATAAAGTAATATTAGGCAGTAGGAATAAGCAGACAAAAATATTTTAATGATTTCCTAACCCTATCTTTTCAGAAACAACCACCATTAACCTACTGGCATATGTCTGTCCAGACTTTTATTGTTTTCACATGAAAAACATACAAACACACCGTAATTTACATTACATGTAGGTACAAAAATGCAACCATACCATACTCTTCCTACAGCACTAGAATCTTTTTTTTTATTCTTTTTTTTTTTAAGATTTTATTTATTTATTTGAGAGAGAGAGTGAGAGAGAGAAAGAGCACAAGAGGGGGGAGCGGGAGAGGGAGAAGCAGACTCCCTGCCGAGCAGGGAGCCCGATGCGGGACTCGATCCTGGAACTCCAGGATCATGACCCGAGCCGAAGGCAGTCGCTTAACCAACTGAGCCACCCAGGCACCCTAGAATCTTTTTTATTCATTTTTTTGTATTTATTCATTTAAGTAATCTCTACACCCAACATGGGGCTCGAACCCATGACCCTGAGATGAAGAGTCACACACTCCTCCAAAAAAGCCAGCCAGACGCCCCTTGAATTGGTTTTTCCTTCATATTTCATGAACATCTTTCCATATCAATAAATGTAGACTTACATGGTTGACCCTGTATCCTCACTAATAAACCACCTCCAAATGGGCTCTACTCTCTTTGGCTGTGCAAAGGGCTGGGAGAGCAATGAAGGCGGCAGGTTTCCAAGGTGACAAGCAACTCAAGCCGACTCATAAAAGACATTAGGAAAATGAGGCTCTACCTGTTTCCAGTCTAGGCTATGCAGAAGTTGTAAGAGATAGGAGTGGTGGGGAAATTCATTGGCATGTGGTTTATTCGTGTTAGTTGTTCCCTTGCCAGTAGCAGAAATAACAGACTCTAGAAGTTTGAGGGCACATGGGTTAAGTATATTCTTTATATCCACCGCTCGAACCCTTCACCATATTACTTTATTCATGTTCTGCACACAAACACTTCCCAAACTCCATGGCTTTCTCTTCCCTTCCCTCTTCTCTTACACACACACACACACATTTTAAAAAAGCACTGCTTCTTCCTCTTTCTCATTTGGCATGTCTCCAAGCATCTTGCTCCCCAGCCTTTTGGGCTGTTGTTGATGGAGATTATTGTGTTGATCCAATTGTACCAACTGAATGTCTTCCCTCTCTAACAAAAGAACATCACAAACAAAACATTGCCAAACATACAAGACCACTTGTAAGATCTCTTATGCACATTCACTGGACATATTCCCTTTCCTGGTGGTTTCTCCCTGTGTAATTACAATAAATTTACCCCCACCCTCATCAGAATTCCATATTAAAAGATTACACAGTATCCCATAATTTTGTAATTTATATTACTAGTATGAGTGGTGAACACGAGGCTCTTTCCTGCTCTTCTTAATTATAAACAAGGCTGCCATAAGTATCCATATACATGCATCCCGAGCATCTGTCTGATATCCCGTGGATAAAGCTTTAAAGTGTGCTCGTTAGGCCAAAGGCATGAAAATATGTAAGGCTTTTCACAGATACTGTCAACCTACTCTCTGGAAAAGTAATATTTTTTGAAAGTGTATAAGATACCTTCACCAACAATGAGTACTATTGCTCTTAGAAGTAGAAAATAGTATCTTGATGTTTTAATTCACATGTATTTGATTCTGGAGGAAGTTGAACATTTCCTTCATATGATTTTGATCTATTCATAATTTCTTTTTCAAAAACTTCCTATTCATATCCCTTGCTCACTTTTTTTCTTTTTATTGACTTGTTAGAACCCTCTTTTACATTAAAGATGCTAACCTATTACCATATATGACCAATATTTTTTGGATTGTAAAATCTCTTTTGAATGTATCGCTTTTTAAAAATTAAGGAACTTTTAGGGTGCCTGAGTGGCTCAGTTGGTTGAGTGTCTGATTCTTTTTTTTTTTTTAAGATTTTTTTTTTTCTTATTCATGAGAGACAGAGCGAGAGAGAAAGGCAGAGGGAGAAGCAGGCTCCCAAGGAGCAGGGAGCCCGACGCGGGACTCGATCCCAGGACCCCGAGATCATGACCTGAGCCAAAGGCAGACGCTTAACCATCTGAGCCACCCAGGCGCCCGAGTGTCTGATTCTTGATTTCGGCTCAGGTCATGATCTCACTGTTGTGAGATCCAGCCTCATGTCAAGCACAGTGTAGAGTCTGCTTGAGATTCCCTCTCTCTCCTTCTCCCTCTGTCCCTCCTCCTGCTCTCTTTCTGTCTCTCAAATAAATAAGTAAATATCTTTTAAAAATTAAAATTAATGAACTTTTATTTATTTATTTATTTAAATCTATCCTTTTTTTTTTTTAATTCAGCTTCCATGTTTCAGATTACATTTAGGTTATTCTCCTCCTGAGTATAAACTATTCCCCTAGATTTTCTTCAAGCATGTTTATATTTGTTTAGGCTTTTATATTTTGACATAATCCATCTGAAATATAGTTGAACATAAGTTAAGAAGTAGGATTCTAGGGGCGCCTGGGTGGCTCAGTCGTTAGGCATCTGCCTTCGGCTCAGGTCATGATCCCAGGGTCCTGGGATCGAGCCCCTCATCGGGCTCTCTGCTCCGCAGGAAGCCTGCTTCTCCCTCTCCCACTCCCCCTGCTTGTGTTCCTTCTCTCGCTGTGTCTCTCTCTGTCAAATAAATAAATAAAATCTTTAAAAAAATAAAAATAAAAATAAATTTAAAAAAAAGGAAGTAGGATTCTATTTTTTCCCCTAGATTAGTAAATTGTCCCAAACCCACTTAATCAATATCCCAACCTTTCCTGGCTGGTGTGAAACACTACACTTATCACATATTGTTTCTGGACTCTTAAGTCCCATTGACCTGTCTGTCTATTCTGGTGCCAATACTATTCTGATTGATTCTTAATCAGAGAGTGGCTCATATAAGATTGTCTTCTGCGGACAACCTCTCACTGTGCCCTTCACCAACCTTGCGGCAGGACATAGCACCTCATTGCATCTCTAAGGAACAAAGCTGCCCCACAAAGTGTCACTAAACATTATTGATTTTATGAATACTTCATGGAGAGATGGAAAAGATGCTTATATCATATACCACACAGCCAAAAAACTTAATAGGCATTTCTGCTCTCCCTCAAATTCATCCTTGGCTAACAACCATTGATTCTTGCCCTCCCTCTCCTGACACTTCTTCCACGTAACCTCTAAAATCTGCTACCAAGAATTCATCTCTAGTTGTAGTTTGCATACATCACCCAGCAAAGCAAAACTCCTGCCATGAAATGAATCCTTCTTTCTTAGAATTCATCAGTTATTACTTGAACATCCCTAGGAGGAGGGGTCTTTCAAAAACACCTTCTCCCTCCACCTTCTCCCAGTGCAATCAACTAATCAAAAGCATGCACCTATCAAAAGCAGGTCTCTTAACACAGGGAATTGGGGGGCGTGTTGACGAGAAGACCTAAGTAAAAAACATTACTTTCTCCTACATAATTATACATAATTATAAAAAGTAGTCTAATATGTGATAGATAATCATCTCTTATAGTTAAGAAAAGACATCCTTACCTATATCCAAAAGATAAAAAGCCCACTCACACGACTGACAGCCCTAAACGAAGAGCAGATGTGAGAGCAGTTTGCTAGCTGCAGTTGTTATGTAGATGTGGCATGGCCATTCCCCAAAGCACATCCCCTCTGCTTTTGCCCTAGGTCCACATCTTGTTCAGTTTCTATGGTATAGTCATGAGTCTGCAAAGTTTTGGAATCAACATCTCTCTGTTCCAGGTGCTCTTTGCAACTGTGAACCTACCGTTTTATTTCCTGAGCACTTTTTTTTTTTTGAGAATTTTTTTATTTATTTGAGAGAGAGAGAGCATGAGTGGGAGGAGGGGCAGACGAAGGAGAAGCAGACACCCCACTGAGCAGGAAGCCTGATGTGGGACTCGATCCCAGGATCCTGGAATCATGACCTGAGCCAAAGGCAGAAGCTTAACGACTGAGCCACCCAGACACCCCTCCTGGGCTTTTTGGCCACCAAACGGCTGGGCCACAGGCCTACGCAATGATCTTCTTGTTGCTGTCAGGGATCCGCACTCTGGCCTGTGTGATGACACCCCCGGATGAGCATGTCCCCCATTCCTGCTCCTGTCCTGGTCCCTTCCCAGACCCAGCCCCTAACCTGGCCAGAGCCAGCTACCTAGAAGGGTAGTAAAGGCCCAAGACTCCTCCAAACTTCTCCCAGCACCCTGTCATCACCTTCATTTCCTTCTAAGCCACTTACTCCTCCATGTCACAATAGCTGCATTAGGAAAGGGCTGTGTGACTAGCTCCATGAACTGCATCCTCATGTACACAGGGGAGCAGTATCCCACAGGAACGCAGTGAGTGGGTGTGAAGTAAGCATCCGGGAGGGGACAATCAGGCCCCAGAGCCAGAAGCTTTTCCAGTCAGAAAAAGCACAAAGGTCAATCAATCATTTTTTTTTAAGGCAAAAAGGAGGACAAAAACATATAAAAATTAAGACAAATTAAAGACAAAAAGTAAGACGTATCAATGATTCCAACTATATCAGTCACCAAAATAAATGTAAATAGGTTAAACCTACCAGTTAAGAGGCAGAGACATTCCAAGTTAATTTTATTTACCACTCCATGCAGTTTAAGGACCCATCTAAAATGTTAGCACATGAAAACGTTACATATAAAGAAACAGAAAGGGGTACCTGGGTAGCTCAGTCGTTAAGCATCTGCCTTCAGCTCAGGTCATGATCCCAGGGTCCTGGGATCGAGCCCCACATCAGGCTCCCTACTCAGCAGCAAGCCTGCTTCTCCCTCTCCCACTCCTCCTGCTTGTGTTCCCTCTCTCTCTGTCTCTCTCTCTGTCAAATAAATAAACAAAATCTTTTTAAAAAGAAAGAAACGGAAAAATATATACCAAGCAAATATTGACCAGAAGAAGTTAGGTAGCTTTGCTGATAAGAGTCAAAATACACTTTAAGACCAAAGAAAGTACAATGGTTAAGAATATGTCTCTGGGGGTGCCTGGGTGACTTAGCTGGTTAAGCGTTGGACTCTTAATTTAGGCTCAGGTCATGATCTCAGGGGCTCCCAATCGAGCCCTGCACTGGGCTCCACGCTCAAGGGGAGTCTGCTTCAGGATTCTCTCTCTCCCTCTGCCCCTCCCCCTCTCAAATAAATAAACGAATCTTTAAAAAAAAAAAAAGAATATGGCTCCAGTATATAAAGTAACTAGTCCAAATGCTCAGTTATCTTACTTATAAAAACACACATAATAATAATAGTACCAGAAATAAATAGAAAACAAGGATATAAAAGAGAGCCAACAAAACAAAAAAATCGATCTTTGAAAAAAGCAATGAAATGAACAAATCTTTGGGAACAATAATAAAAAAATAAAAGACTGAAGACATGAACAAATATTAAGAATAAAAAAGAAACCGGGGCGCCTGGGTGGCTCAGCTGTTAAGCATCTGCCTTCGGCTCAGATCATGATCCCAGGGTCCTGGGACTGAGCCCTGAATCAGGCTCTCTGCTCAACGGGACGCCGGCTTCTCCCTCTCCCACTCCCCCTGCTTGTGTTCCCTCTCTCGCTGTGTCTCTCTCTGTCAAATAAATCAATAAAATCTGGAAAAAAAGAAACTGAACTATAGACCTAGAGTACTTACAAAGACACAAAAAATTTATGAACAAGTCTATGCTGATAAATTTAAAGTTTACATGAAATTGACAAAATCCTGAAGAAAAAGATAATATAGGAAAACTAATTCTAGAATAAATTGAAAATCTAAATAGGAAATCTTAAAATCTTGTCTCAAAGAAGACACCAGGCCCAAATAATAACACAGGTGAGTTCCACCACACTTTAAAAAAAAACAATCTTCCGGGGCGCCTGGGTGGCTCAGTCGTTAAGCGTCTGCCTTCGGCTCAGGTCATGATCCCAGGGTCCTGGGATCGAGGCCCGCATTGGGATCCCTGCTCCACGGGAAGCCTGCTCCTCCCTCTCCCACTCCCCCTGCTTGTGTTCCTTCTCTCGCTGTGTCTCTGTCTGTCAAATAAATAAATAAAATCTTTAAAAAATAAAAATAAAAAAAACAATCTTCCAATATTATACCAATGCTTCCCCCCAAAAGAGAAAAAGATGAAATTATCTCAGATTCATTCTCTGAAGGCAGTTGATACTGAACCCGAAGGAGTATTGCTGTGAAGTAAAGACTACAGACCAATATCACTCATAAACAGATACAAAATCCTAAATAAAATGTTAGAAAAATGAATCCAGTGATATATATAAAAAAATAATACATTATGACCATGGAATGTCAATCTCAGGAATCAAGGGTAGTTAACCTGAGACAATATATTAATATCACCATATTAATAGATTATAACCCTAATAAAAGTAGAAAAATCTTTAATAAAAATTAACATATATTAAAAATTCTTAGTAAAGCAAATAATAGAAAGAAATTTAACTTGACGTAGAACATCTACCCAAAATCCACAGCAAAGATTATACTTAACAGTGAAATATTAGAAGTATCCCCTTTAAACTTGGGAACAAGACCAAGGTGCCTGCTGTCTCTTCCACTAATCAGTATAATCCTGGATAGTGTGGTCAGTGCTCAGGATAAGAATAACAAATAACAGAACTAGGACTGGAAAGGAAAAATCAATACTGTTACTATTTACAGAAGATATAATTGCCGATACAAAAGTCTGAAATTATTAGAAATAGTAAAGTTTGGCAAGGTGGCTGGATATAAGGTCAATACATAAAAAATCAATTGCATTCTCCACTCTGGTAAAAAGTAGTTAGAAAGTGGGTGTCTGGGTGGCTCAGTCGTTAAGCATCTGCCTTTGGCTCAGGTCATGATCCCAGGGTCCTGGGATCAAGCCCCGCATCGGGCTCCCTGCTCGGCGGGAAGCCTGCTTCTCCCTCTCCCACTCCCCCTGCTTGTGTTCCCTCTCTCCTGTCTCTCTCTCTCTCTCTGTCAGATAAATAAATAAAATCTTAAAAAAAAAAAAAAATTCCAGTGGAGGGGAGCCTGGCTGGCTCAGTTGGTAGAGTGTGTGACTCTTTTTTTTTTTTTATGTTATGTTAGTCACCATACATTACATCATTAGTTTCTGATGTAGTGTTGCAGAGTGTGTGACTCTTGATCTCAGGGTTGTGAGTTCGAGTCCCAGATTGGGTGTGGAGATTACTTAAAGAAAATAAAATCTTAAAAAAAAAAAATTCCAGGGACACCTGGGTGGCTCAGTCAGTTAAGCGTCTGATTCTTGATCTCAGCTCAGGTCTTGATCTCAGGGTTGTGAGTTTAAGCCCCCGGACTTGGAGCGTACTTAAACAAAAATTTTTTTAATTTAATTTAATTTTTTAAAAAAATTCCAGGGGCACGTGAGTTGCTCAGTCAGTTAAGTATCTGCCTTCAGCTCAGGTAATGATCTCAGGGTCCTGAGATTGAGCCCCACTTACCCCACCCCATCCCCCTTGGGTTCCCTGCTCAGTGGGGAGTCTGCTTCTCCTTCTCCCTCTGCCCCTCCCCCCACTCATGCTATCTCTCTCTCTCTCTCTCTCTCAAATAAATAAATAAAATCTTTTTAAAAATTATAATGGATATTTTCCAAAAACTGTAAAAAGCAAATGGTAAAATGTATATAAAAGTGCAATAGGCCACATATAACTAAGATAGTTCTTTTTTTTTTTTTCTTTAAGACTTTATTTCAGGGAGAGAGAGGAGAGCATGAGCAGGGGGAGGGGTAGAGGAAGAAGGAGAGGGACAAGTAGACTCCTCTTTTAGCAAGGAGCCCAACATAGGACTCAGTCCCAGGACCCCAAGATCATGACCAGAGCCAAAGTCAGACACTCAACCGACTGAGCCACCCAGGTGCCCCAATTTTTTTTTTTTTAGTACGCTGCACATCGAGGGGGCTTGAACTCATGACCCTGAGATCAAGACCTGAGCTGAGATCAAGAGTCAACACTTAACAGACTGAGCCACCCAGGCACCCCTAAGGTAGTTTTTTAAAAAGAATGAAGTAGGGGTGCCTGCGTGGCTCAGTCGTTAAGCGTCTGCCTTTGGCTCAGGTCATGAGCCCAGGGTCCTGGGATCAAGCCCTGCATCGGGCTCCCTGCTTAGCGGGAAGCCTGCTTCTCCCTCTCCCACTCCCCCTGCTTGTGTTCCCTCTCTGCTTCTCCCTCTCCCACTCCCCCTGCTTGTGTTCCCTCTCTTGCTGTGTCTCTCTCTGTCAAATAAATAAATAAAATCTTTAAAAATAAATAAATAAAAAGAATGAAGTAGAAGGATTTGTCCTACCAGAAATCAAGGCATATTATAAACTCTTATTATAAAATGTAGTAATTAAGACAGTGGATGATGGAGCAGGAAAAAATAAATTGCCCAGTGGGAAAGAATAGCAAGCCCAGAAACAGACCCACACACAGGAGAAAGCTGCAGAGGAAGCATTGCAGATGACTGGATAAAACATGGACCATTCAATAAATAGTATCAGGACATCTACTCACCCATATGCGAAATAAATAAAATGTAATTCATATTTCAATCTTAAACAAAAATTAATTCCTTCCGAAGAGGAAAGGATTTCTTAAGACATAAAAAGGGCTAACCAAAACAGGAACATTGATAAATTTTTCTGCTTTGAGTTTTTTTTTCAATTCTGGCCATCTGTTTCACTATAAATAATGTGAAAAGAGTAAAAGAAGGTATTTGCAAGGATTTGTATCCAGCATTTATAACAAACTTCTGGAAATCAATTAGAAAAAGGATTTCTATTTCCATTAAAATGACAAAAAAACACTGAAAATAAGTCCAAAAAAAGTATAAAGTATTTTAAAATATCCTTAAAAACACCAAAGGGCTGGAATAAGATTAAAGGAAAACTAGGCCAACCGTCTAAGGGAAATCAGGAACCCAGAGAGATAAGCATCAAGGCAAATACTATACAGAATGGGGAAAGTTGTGGGCGTTCTCTTTGACCTCGGAATCAACCGTGTAACACAGTACTGGGGGTCCTAGCCAACACTGATCTACTAGAAAAGAAAGAGAAATAAGAAATTTAAAAGAGAGGGCGCCTGGGTGGCTCAGTCATTAAGCGTCTGCCTTCGGCTCAGGTCATGAACCCAGGGTCCTGGAATCGAGTCCCACATCGGGCTCCCTGCTCGGCAGGAAGCCCGCTTCTCCCTCTCCCACTCCCCCTGCTTGTGTTCCTGCTCTCGCTATCTCTCTGTCAAATAAATAAATAAAATCTTTAGAAAAAAAAGAAATTTAAAAGAGAAGTGTTTAAAATGTCATTATTTAGAGAGAATATGACCATTTACCTAAATAAACCAATAAAATCAACAAACAATTAAAACTGATAAGAGAGTTCAGCAAAGATGCTGGATACAAAATCAAATTACCAGAAGATCAATAGCAATAATCTAGAGAAATAATCTAGAAAATCTTTGAAAATTAAGATACCATTCTGAATAATGCCAAAAACTAGGTAATCACTAGGGAATTGACATAGGACACCCGAGACTTCCATGGCGAGAATTTTTGAAACTCTTTTAAGATCACGAAGATTATCTTAGTAAATGGAGAGAGATCCCACACTCTTCTTTAAGTGACATAATGTGGGGGCACCTGGGTGGCTCAGTTGGTTAAGCGTCTGCCTTCAGCCCCAGCTCATGTTCCCAGGGTCCTGGGATCCAGCCCCGCATCGGACGCCTGCTCAGCGGGCAGCCAGCTTCTCCTTCTGCCTCTGCCTCTCCATGTGCTTGCGCTCTCTCTCTCTCTATCTCTCTCTCATAAATAAATAAATCTTTTTAAAAAATTAAAAAATTTTAAAAATAAATAAAAGATCACTTTGTGGCAGGGGGAATGGGGGAACTAAGAGGGGATGACGGAGGGCACTTGTTGTGATGAGCACCGGGCAATGTATGGAAGCGTTCAGTCACTATATCATATACCCGAAACTAACAGAACACTGTATGCTGACTGGAATTAAAAATATTTTTAGGGGCGCCTGGGTGGCTCAGTCAGTTAAGCAGCTGCCTTTGGCTCAGGTCATGATCCTGGGGTCTTGGGATCGAGCCCCACGTCCGGCTCCCTGCTCAGCGGAGAGGCTGCTTCTCCCTCTCCCTCTGCCTGCCACTCTGCCTACTTGTGCTCTCTCTCTATCTCTCTGTCAAATAAATAAATAAAATTTAAAAAAATATATTTTTTTTAAATAATTTTAAAAATTAAAGATCACTTTGGCTTCCTCGTGGAGAACAGGCCAGGGACAGAGGGCCAGGGCCAAGAGCACAAATGGGAAGACTAGGCTAGAAGCTACTGCAATGGTACCAGCAAAGATGGAAAGAGCCTGGAGTGGTTGCGGAGATGCAGAGAGAGCCTGACTTTGGATGCGTTTCAAAGAGCATCCAAATTCATATTCTGGATGTAGGGAAATAAGGTAACAGGAGGCATTCAGACACTTGAACTGGAGCAACGGGTAGTTCCAAGCGCCATGTGCCAGGATGGAGAAATCCGGGAGAGGAGCAGACTTGGAGACAGAGATGAAGAGTTCCTTGATCGTCTAACATTTGAAGGGCCTTGGGCGCCTGGGTGGCTCAGTCGTTAAGCGTCTGCCTTCGGCTCAGGTCATGATCTCAGGGTCCTGGGATCGAGCCCCGCATCGGGCTCCCTGCTCCCTGCTTCTCCTTCTCCCTCTGCTGCTTCCCTTACTTGTGCTCTCTCTCTGTGTGTGTGTCAAATAAATAAGTAAAATCTAAAAAATAAATAAATGAAATCTGAAGGGCCTTTTAGACAGCCAAATGAAGATTTTGAATAGGAAGCTGGACATCTAGTCTGGTACTCAGGAGAAAGATGGGCTGGGAAGTTATACAATCACACAGCAGATGCAAATTGGGACCAGAACCCAGGCTCCCTGGTTCCAAAACCATTTGCTTCCCACTTTCCTTTCAGCCAAGGTCGGAGCAAGCATCTGGCCCTGTAGGGAATGAGAAAAGAGGGAGCACCGCTAGCAGGCAGAGTTAGGGCACCCGAAAGCCCCAGTGGCCCCACCAAGGTGCTCCTTCTCCCCACAGGCAGAGCGGTCTGAGCAGGACATAGGCAGGATCCCGAGCCCGCCAGTGAGCCTGGCTGCTGAGTTCTACCCCTCCTTGCCTCTCCTTGTCTACGGAGTGGTCCCTGTGGCTGCCTGCCCCACCACTGTCCTCCTGCCAGAGACTCTGGGCCAGCCACTGCCCTACACAGTACAGGACCTGGGGAGAAGGTGGCTGTACCCTCCCCTAGCCTCCCCACCCTCAGATGCACAGGAGACTCATAGCTCCTTGATCCAGCCCTGTTTGACCACAAAAAGTCCAGACTCCAGGGTGAGATCACCTGGGATCATTCAACTGGACTCTTGCCTGCGGAGCCTCCTGGGTCCTGTTCTTACAGGCAGAGTCCCCTGGAATCCTGCCTGGGACTCTCGGGTCTTGGAAACAGTGGGTGGTTTGGACATAAGGTGGGACAGCTGAGCACAAACACTTAAAAAGAATGCCCCGGTGCTACTCCTGAACGCTGCTTCTCCTTTCCCCATAGGTAAAAAGGGAAATTGGGGTAGAAGCAGCAGGAGAGGCAAATGGTCTCACTCCAGGCCTCCGGAGGACTGAGAAGGGGCAGAAAGCAGAAGAAGGAGCCCCTGAATCTCATGGATATGGACACGAAGAGGAGGGCTGGAGAAATGACAGCCAGGGGAGGACAGGAGGGACCTCTCCTGGACTTGTGGTTCCAGAGAAACACCTCCCCTGGGATCCCTCCTCCTAGCCAGACCCACCTAAGCCCATTTCATTAAAAGGTAACTATGCCCAGGGGTACCTTGGCGGCTCAGTCAGTTAAGGAGTCCACTCTTGGTTTCGGCTCAGGTCATGATCTCAGGGACCTGGGATCCAGCCCTGCAATGGGCTCCACACTCAACAGGGAGTCTGCTTCTCTCCTTCTCCCTCTCCCTCTGCCTGTCCCCCTGCTCTCATGGACATACAAGCCCTTGCACATGCTCTCTCTGTCTCTATCGATTAAATAAATAATTTTTTTAAGAAACTATGCCCAACTTCTCCCACTGTCCCTCTCTGGTCCACCCACAGTGGCCACTCCACATCAGCCAACCATCGTTGGTTCCAAACAATCATGCAGTGATCATATATGCAGGAAATCCAATAGAATCTACACAAATGCTACAACTAAAACATGAGCTTAGCAAGGTTGTGGGGTATAAATCAATACAGTTAAAGAATTGCACTTCTGGGGGCGCCTGGGTGGCTCAGGTCATGATCCCAGGGTCCCATGATCTGCCTTCAGCTCAGGTCATGATCCCAGGGTCCTAGGATCAAGCCCAGAGTAGGGCTCCCTGCTCCCGCCCGCCTCCCCCCCTACCCCGCTCATGCTCTCTCTCGCTCTCTCGCTCTCTCTCTCAAATAAATAAAATCTTAAAAAAAAAAAAAAAGTGGGCGCCTGGCTGGCTCAGTTGGTTAAGTGACTGCCTTCGGCTCAGGTCATGATCCTGGAGTCCCGGGATCGAGTCCCGCATCAGGCTCCCTGCTCAGCGGGGAGTCTGCTTCTCCCTCTGACCCTCCCCCCTCTCATGCTCTCTGTCTCTCATTCTCTCTCTCAAATAAATAAATAAAATCTTTAAAAAAAAAAAGAAAGAAAGAATTGCACTTCTATACACTAGCAATAAACAACTGGAAATTGAGATTTAAAAAACAGTATCATTTACAGTGGCATTAAAAAACATGAAATACATGGAGAAAGTTAAAAGATCAGTGGTTGCCAGAGGTTTGGAGGGAGCAAGGAGGGCTGAATAGGTAGAACACAGGGGATGTGTAAGGCAGGAAAACTATTCTGTATGATACTATAATGTATCAAAATGATCAGTAATCCATAAGGTAAGTATTATTATTATCCTTAGGAAGGATTATTATTATCCTTGAGGAAGGTAAGACACAGCTGAGAAGTAATAGAGCCTACACTTGAACCCAGATAGTTGACTTGTCCCAAGAATTCATGCATGTACACACACACCATGCGCCCACCTTCCTCTCCACTTCTCTCTGCTCCCTGCGAGGCTGTTCTTAGAGTTACAGTGAAAAACCATATGCATCTGGTTCACCCCCCACACACACACACACACACTTGCACCCCTCCATCAGTCTTCCCTGGAAGTCGAGAAGGGACTACAGTGATGGGAGCCAATCAGGAGGCTCTGAAACTCTTTCCCTCTGAGACAGGTGCAAACATCTGGAAACAAAGGAGAAAAGAGGAAGCGGGAGATGAATGCGGAGGCAAGTCTCTGCTCTCCCGGCCAGGCCCTGGCTGCAGGAGCAGTGCACCACGTCGTACCTGGGCTCTTGTTCAGGAAGTCCAGCTAACCTAAGCTTCACCGCCAGACTCCTCAGCTCCTCTGTGATCCGCCTCTGGCGAGCCCTGAGCTGGCAGGGAGGAGGCCTGGCAAGGCAAAATAGCGCAAGGGGTCACTGAGATCTGGTCTCGTCCTTCCCACCCTGGGGCCCTCTCTCCCGCTCAGCCCCTGCCTGCCTCTCCTGGGCTGGCCAGAACCCCAGCACTGATGGCACTGGGGGACCCGGCGAAAGAGGGAAGGAGGCTGGCCTGATCTGCGGTCCAGACCAGCACTGAGGATTCCCAGTCCTGGTACCAGTTCTGAGCCTGGGGGTTGCGGGCCATGAGGAGCTCTGGCAGTGGCTGCAGAGAGGCGGGAGCAGGTGGATACGAGCTGTAGCAGCCCGGCCCGGAAAGAGCATCTGTCATCCCAAGGCCTGCTCTGGCCCCTTCCTGGGCTAATGGGGCTCTACCCTGGCCCAAGGAGCCCAGCTCCAGGTGCCTCCGAAAACAAGCACACATTGTCCCAGCCCTGAGAAAGGGAGGGAGGAGGGCATAATCCGCACCCAGCTCTGCAGGGGCGGGGAAGATACACAGGACTCCTAATCCCACTGAGCCAAAGGTCTGTTTCTAGATCCGCCCTATTGCCCGGCCGCGACTTGCCCCTTGGCCTTCCTCCTGCCTTCCGACTTCTGACCCCGCCCCCTGATCCTACCAGCCTCGCCTTCCGAGCCCAGGGCCTCTCCGACCCTGGCTCCGCCTCTCTGCCCTGTACCAGGTTTGATCCTAAGGCCCCATCACCTGGTCCCACCTCTGCTGGGATCCTCCGTACCTACCCGGCCATGTCCTTCAGATTCTCCACTTGTTTCACCCTCCCCTGCTGGTCGGACGACTGGTTCGGGACCATCCTCACCTGGAAGAGCCACGTGAGTGCCCCCTGCCCCGCCCCTCTCCCGGCTTTCCCGCCTCCCAGCCCAGCCCGCACCACCACCGAGACAGGGTTTCTGTCCATTGTCTCACTAATCTTCCCGAGTTCCTCTAAGACAAGACCCACGACCCCCATTTTACAGGCCAGCAGTGTCCTGTCCAGCCCACTGCCATTACCCTGGGGTGGGCTCTGCGCCTGTTGCTCTCCCTGGGCCATCCAAGTGGGTCTGTCCCGCCCCACCTCCCACCGCCCAGAAAGATTTTGAGTCGCAGTCCAGGTCTGGGACTAGGGTGAAGGGCAGTTGGACTTGCCTCTCTTGCCTCACCCTAATCCCAGCCCTGTCTGATCCTGTCTTGACTTAAAAGTTTGATATTTTGGGAGTGCCTGGGTGGCTCAGTTGTTAAACGTCTGCCTTTGACTCAGGTCATGATCCCAGGGTCATGGGATCGAGCCCCGCGCCAGGCTCCCTCCTCCGCGGGAAGCCTGCTTCTTCCTCTCCCACTCCCCCTGCTTATGTTCGCTCTTTAGCTGTCTCTCTCTCTGTGTCAAATAAATAAACTCTTTTTTAAAAAGTTTGATCTTTTGTTCATTGTGGGGTTGGTTGGTTTGTTTTTGCATTATTTTTTATTTTTTTAAATACTGCATTAAAATATGACATACCGTGGGCACCTGGCTGATTCAGTCCATGGAGTGTGCAACTCAGGGTTGATCTTGGGGTTGTGAGTTTGAGCCCCATGTTGGGTGCAGAGATTACTCAAAAATAAAATCTTTAATAAAAAATTTAAAAAAAAATGGCGAAGACTAGGTGGCTCAGTCGGTTAAGCATCTGCCTTTGGCTCAGGTCATGATCTCAGGTTCCTGGGATCCAGCCTCTTGTTGGGCTCCCTGCTAAGTGGGGAGTCTGATTCTCCTTTTCCCTCTGCTGCTCCCCCTGCTTGTGCTCTCCTGCTCTCTCTCTCTCTCTCTGTCTCTCTCTTGCAAATAAATAAATAAATAAAATCTTTTTTTAAAAATAAAATAAAAATTAAAAAATAGGGGCCCCTGGGTGGCTCAGTCAGGTAAAGCATCTGCCTTTGGCTCAGGTCATGATCCCGGGGTCCTGAGGTCAAGCCCCACATCATCGGGCTCCCTGCTCAGCCGGGAGATTCTGCTTCTCCCTCTCCCCTCTGCTCTTGCTCTCTCTCCCTATGTCTGTCTCTATCTCTCTCTCAAACAAATAAATAAAATATTTAAGAATAATAATAAATAAAAATATTACATATTTTTTTAATTTTTTGCCCACTGCCCCAAGCCCCAGGCCTCTGTACAATCATCATCTTGATCTTGTAGAGACCTGGTGGTGTGTTCATCATTACCTAGGCCAAGGTGAGAGTGGTGCCAAGTCCTTGAGGCAGGAAAGTGCTTGGCATGTTCCAGAGAGAGCAAGGCCAGCGTGGCTGGAGCCGAGGCGCAGGAGGCCGTGGTAGAAAGTGAGGTGGAGCGGGAAGCAGAGGCTGACCAGTGTGGAGGCAGTAATCCAGGTAAGAGATGGCACTGGCCAAGACCACAGTGGCCCACCCTGGATATAGGTAAGGAAGAGACAACGGGATTGTCTAATAAATTTGGTTTGGGATGTGAGAGAAAGAATGGAATCAAGGATGACTACAGGATTTGGGGCCTGAGCTACTCAAAGGACAGAGTTGCCACCAACTGAGATGGGCAAGGCTCCAGAGAGATCAGGTTTGGGGTTTGAGATGAGTCATGTCTGAGATGATTCTAGATTTCCAATGGAGCAATAGTCATAGCTCCAGCCATCACGTTGAAACTGAGCCCGGCGCCTTCCCGACAGTTCATAGCTGAACTCATTTAATCTGCATGAGAGCCCGACGAGGTCGAGCTATTGTCATCCCCATTTTACAGATGAGAAAATATTGGGTTTTCAGAAGAGAGGCTGGGCTGGAGACATAAATTTGGGACTCATCAGTGCGTGGGTAGCATCAGTTCACCTGGGAGTGGGTGTGAAGGTCCAAGGACTGAGCCCAGACACTCCAAAGTTTGGAAAGTGGGAAGATGAGGAACATCAGCAAAGGCAATGGAGGAACAACAACCAGGGAGAGAGGAGGAGAACCGGGAGGGGGTGTCCCCAGAGACTAAGCACAGAAAGTATTTCTAGGGATGCCTGGGTGGTTCAGTTGGTTGAGCATCTGCCTTCAGCTCATGTCATGATCCCAGGGTCCTGGGATCAAGCCTGTATCCAGCTCCCCGCTCAGCAGGGAGTCTGCTTCTCCCTCTCCCTCTGCCCCTCCCCTCCCCTCCCCCATCTCTCTCTCAAAAAATAAATAAATAAATCTTAAAAAAAAAAAAGAGTTTCTAGAAGGAGGGAGTAATGAAGAGAAAGCACTTTGAAAACTGTCAACTGAGGTCATAATACAAGAGACAGTTTGGGTGTCCGTGTAGCCCTCGGCAAGTCACAGAGCCTCAGCTTCTACAACTGTAAAATGGCTCCTTTCACCCTGTGACTGGCCCTTGTCCCCAGCCTCATCCCAGGACCACCTGCTGAGTCAGGTTTATGACTCTACCCACCCCCCACCTTCTCCTGGCCTCTGCCCTTGCCTCTACTTCCCACCTCCCACCACTTACCTGACTAGAATGTTCTAGTTCATAATCTATATTTTTGCCGCCAAAGGGTTCCCTCACCCTGGACCAGGCTTGTGTTGGGGGAGGGCGATTTTAATGTAAACACTGTGCAGTGCACCCCTCATGCTGCCAGTATGTGTAATCACTCTCCCACCACCCTGGCTCTCCTTTGACTCTGGCTCGGGCCCAAAGACCAAGTGGGTTGCAGATGCAGCTGGGGACAGGGAAGGTGTGACCTGTTAACCAAATTTCAGAAACAGCTTTGGAGAGGAAGGCTGAGAGCCATGAGTGGGAAGTGGGACCAGGGCTTGGAGATGAGGTTCAAGGTGCAGGGGTCTGGAGCTGGGAGCCAGGAGACTTGGGGCCAGAGGCCTCCTAGTAGGCTAGGGAATCAGGTCTATTGACTGAGGACTGGAGGCTGGAGGCTGGGCCAGAGAAGCTTGGGGTTTGGGGCTGGGACCTGGGATTAGGAACCAGGAAACCACATCCATCACACTGACCCCTGCCAGCAGAGCCCAGATGGCACCCTTCAGATCCTCTGATCAGAAAGGATCTGGGAAGGGGCAGGCAATGGACTGAGTTTGAGCCCTCTAGGGCTGAGTCAGGGAAATTCACGGGAAGCCAGACACAAAGGACACACTAAGGAAACTGGAGCAAGGGGACCTGGGGTGAGGAGTGTCCAAAAAAGATTGGAGCCAGGGAAAGGAGCCCTTGATGGAGACAGGGGTCCAGGCCTGAAGGGTGGAGGGAAGGCCTAGAATTATCACATGTGGGAGCTGGAGGGTTTCTACATAAACTAGTGCCCTGTGACTCAAGAATCTTCCTCAGATGCCAGTCCTAAGAGAAGCTCATGTAAAAACTAATTTCTGTCAGGGCACCTGGGCGGCTCAGTCGGTTAAGCGTCTGACTTTCGGTTTCAGCTCAGGTCACGATCTCGCGGTCATGGGATTGAGCCCCGCATTCGGCTCTGCACTCAGTGTGGAGTCTGCTTCAGATTCTTTCTCTTTGCCCCTCTCCACTGTGCACTCGCTCTCTCTCTCAAATAAATAAATAAAATCTTTTTAAAAAAATCTGTAGTGAAATAAGTTTGGGAATCTGCATGTTTTCTCTGCCTCTCAGAGAATCTTAGTGCATATTTGCCATTTAAAGGTTCTGATAGGTTCTTACAGTAAAGAAAGCCTAATTAATTTCCCGTTTTCCCATGGAGGCCTTTTTTCTTATCATTTACACCTACTAATGTCTTGCAAAATAGACTTTGAGGAATACTAGGCTAGCCTAAACTCCGATTTCACTTCTGGGAAACCAAAGCTCAGAGAAGGGGAGTGATCTGCTGAAGGTCTCGGGGCCAGGAGAGGCAGAACTGAGTCAAACCCCAGGTGTCCCATCTGCAAAGAACATCAGAGCTGGGAGAGTCCTTTGGGACCATCTAGTCCATCTTCACCTCTATCCCAATCCCGTTTATAGATGGGTAAACTGAGGCTGGGAGAGAGGCCATGACTCCTTCCCTCCCACAAGATTCTAGACTGGGCCCCCAACCTGATTCAAACAGTCCGGTGCCCTGACATCCTACAGAAGCTTGGGAACCAGATCATCCTCCCCAGGCTCCCCTATACTGTCCCTGATGGAGCCAGCTCCCACTGACCATTCCTGTACTTTTCTTCACCTTTCTTCCTATTCCCAGGAAGTTCGTGGGCTCTGATCTGCCCTGGTACCTTCCCCAAGATCATCTTATCTCCTCAAATAGCTCATCAACCCCATGGCTTCTGGGCTTTGATTTCTCCTGTTCACTTCCTCATGTTCAGCACAGTGCTGGGCAGACTCCAGACTGTTGCCTTAGGATGGGGTCGCATTACCAACCTGGAGAAAGTAGGACATACTATAGGCTGCATACGTCATTTTTAAACAGCGACTACTGGTTTAAAACTCTGGAAGCCAGGGGCGCCTGGGTGGCTCAGTCGGTTAAGCATCTGCCTTAGGCTCAGGTCATGATCCCAGAATCCTGGGAATGAGTTCCGAGTCCCACATGGGGCTCCCTGCTCAGCAGGGAGCCTGCTTCTCCCTCTGCTGGCCGCTCCCCCCTGCTTGTGCTCTCTCTCTCTCTCTGACAAATAAATAAATAAAATCTTAAATAAATAACCAAACAAAAAACTCTGGAAGCCTACCCCTGGAATGTAGGGCAAGGGAGCAAAGGATCGCCATGACAATGGCTGCCCTGGGCCTGGGTTTTTATCCCTGTCTTCCCACACCCCAGGGGGCTTGCAGACTCACCCCCTTGGTGGGTGATGACAGGAAAGTTAGAGCAGGCTAGACCTATGCTCAAGGAAGAGGACCACAGGCCTAGGAGGACAACATAGCCACCCCAGAACTAAGCAACTTGAGGCCCCGGCAGGGCTGCTTCCCACGTTCCACAACGCAGAGCCAGCCTGGCTCCCTCCCTCCATCCCTCCCTCCCAGTATTGCCGCCATTTTGCTAGAAAGGTTTTCCTTCCTCTAGTAGGCACCCAGCCCCTCCTTTTCTGAGCCTCCCGCCCTCAGTGGATAGGGCAAGAAGGACAAGAAAGGCAGTGAAGGTTTGTCCCCAGCCCCTGAGGGCCACATGCTCCCTAGCCCCGTCGGTCGGGCACAGCACCCTCTCGGCCTTCTCGGGGCTCCACCTTCACGCAAACCCCTAATGCGCCCCAAGGAGGGGCGGCTCTAGCCGGGAGGCCCCTCCCCCTCCCCAAGCCTCAGCGGCGGAGCTCCGGCCTTAACTCGATTGTGCACTGTTAATCACGGCGTGTGCCGACTGGCGGAGTAAACAGGCGGCCTCTGAGGTCGCCCAAAGTCATCAATCCCTGCCCTGGTCAGGCCTTCAGCGGCTGAGGCTGGCAGGAGGCGTCGAGGGCCGGGGGGAGGGGGGGAGGTACTAGACCCTGGGCAGAAAGAGTGATGGGCCACCGTCAGGGATGGGGGGGTGTGGGGAGAAGGGGAAGGCGATTCTAGACTGGGCCTAGATGCATCGATATTGACATTTGGGGGCCCTTTAGGATAGAGGCAAAGGCAATGATCGGGAGTCTACTGGCCTAGCTCTGGCACCTACTAGCCGAGCGACCTTAAACAGATTACTGAACCTCTCAGTACCTCAGTTTCCTTATCTGTGAAATGGGTATAATAATTCTACCTACTTCGTTGGGTTATTTACAAAAATTAAATTGGTTAAAACATGTAAAACATTGAGGGGCGCTGGGTGACTCAGTCGGTTAAGGGTCAACCTTCGGCTCAGGTCATGATCTCAGGGTCCTGGGATTGAGCCCTACATAGGGCTTCCTGCTCAGCGGGGAGCCTACTTCTCCCCCTGCTCATGCACTCTCTCGCTCTTGCTCTCTCACACAATAAATAAATAAAATCTTTAAAAAAACCATATAGGGGAGCCTGGGTGGCTCAGTCGTTAAGCGTCTGCCTTCGGCTCAGGTCATGATCCCAGGGTCCTGGGATCGAGCCCCACATCGGGCTCCTTGCTCAGCGGGAAGCTTGTTTCTCCTTTTCCCACTCCCCCCGCTTGTGTTCCCTCTTTCCCTATCTCTCTCTGTCAAATAAATAAATGAAATCTTAAAAAAATAAAAAATAATAAAAAAAACATGTAAAACATTGAGAACAAAGCTATATGTTTGTTAAATAAATGGGGCAGCAGAATGAAGAGCTGGGAGAGACACTGGCTCAGCAAATTCCCGGGATACCCCTCCTTCTTATAAATGGCCCAGAAGAGTTCTCAACTAGTGAGAAGCTGGGCCCAAGATCTACAAACTGTGAGGGAGTCCAGAGGGCCGACTAAATTAACCTAACCTAACCTCAGTTTTCTATCTGTAAAATGGAAATCATCACAGCACCTACACCATGGGGATGTTATGAGGTTTACATAAGACAAGTGCACGTAAAGCGCTCATGAATGCGTTAGCCAGGGATAAGTGCTGCAGTGAAGGGAACTTCAGAGAGTTGGATCTGCACCATCCCTTACCCACCCCTGCCAACGAAGGGCCTGCGCTATGGGGCAAGAAAGAGGCCTTTGTGCTGTTACTCCTCTCCCTGCGCAGGCACAACCCCGCCCCGCCGGGCCGAGAGCCCGGCCGCTAGAGGGCGCCGCAGAGGTGCGGGGGGCGGTGGGTACCGCCCGAGCGCGCCGGGCAGAGGGCGCCGAGGCGGGGGCTCCAGGGTCACCACGCCGCAGGCCGGGAGAGCGGGCAGACCCCTGCCCACCGACGTACTTCCTGCGCCCGCGCCCGGGGCGAGGGTCTCGCGGAGAGGTGGGCAGGAGAGAGCGCGGGCTTAGGCTCCACTCGCCCTGCTCCCACTCCTCGCTACCGTGGGCTTCGAGCTTTGGTCTCCGTCTGGGTGGGGACTCGAGGACAAGGCGTACACGCTCACGGGGGTCGGGGGGAGGATGCTACGAGGCAAGGAAGCCAACTTAGCCCGGCTGGGGATAGGGGACCCTGAAATCGGTCCTGCCTCACCCGGGTCACTCGCCGGGCGCGTGGACTCAGCTATGGAGGCTGGAGAGAAGCCTTGGGGATCCGGCCCGAAGCGCCTGCCCAAAGTTCTGCACCACTTCTCTCCAAACGTCTCACATCTGGTCAAGTCCAGGGCCAGGGCGCATATACCAGGTGGCGGAAAACTTGGGGACCCGGTGTCCACTGACCAGGCAAAGCAAAATTGACGCCGTTAATCAGATTTCTCAAGCCATTTTTTACCATACAGATTTGAGTGGGAAGCACGGGCCTCCATAGCGCTGGGGAAAGCGCCCCTTCCCTCCGTCTGGGCCACACGTCCACCGTGCGTCCAACTCCTAGGCGGCAGCAAGTGACCTGGGCTCCGAGGTCCTGTCCACATAGGCGGGACAGAGAGCGCTTAGGGACGCCCAACGGGAACCCTGCTCCTCCCCGGAGCCCCGTGCAACCCCGTGCAACCGAGATTCACAGACTCGTCCAAAATGCGTCACCTCTGCTCCCAGCATTCAACGCCCCCGCGCGACCCCTGTCGCTCCAGCCGCCGGAAGGACCAGGGGGCGCTCTGCCCAGGTCCAGGCTGTGCAAGGAACCAGGGCCTGGGCCGCCCAGAACCCATCCATTCTCCGGAAGCCGACCTCGAGGCTTCGGGGCAGGTAGAGCTGAGCTGCCCGGGACCCTGCCCCTGCCCCGAGAGTACCTGCACAGAGCCCTGTCCCGGAGGTGAAGCGCCCGGTACGTGGAGGGAGATTGTTTCTCAGAGGCCTTAACTGCCGAACGGGATCGGAAAACCTAGATTTCCTGTCCCAAGATAATGCTTTTTGTTGCGGCCACTTTCTCCCCGGCCCCGATTGTCAGGGACTCTGGGGGCCCGTTACTAGCCCTGATTTATCTTCGGCCCCGCCCTGGATATTAGTTTCTTCTTTTGTCCGGGAATTAGTCTCTCCCGACGTCCCCGCCGTTGGGGAGGGGAGGGAAGGGGTGTAAAGAGGCTGAGGGCCTAAAGTAGCGGTGGGGGTGGGCAAGGAGGGATGCCGGCAGGACGACCAGCTGCCTTCCCCCGCATCCACCCCCCAACCCCCAACCCCCCGGGCTCAGAATCGAGGTCACCGCCCACAGCGGGTGAGACCTCCAACCCACGCCCATTCCTCAGGGCACTGAGGCCCAACCAGTCCGACTTCATAGGTCCGGTGGGAACGAAAAGGATCGCCGACCCCAGGACAGAGAAAGAAGCAACACTGACAAGTGGCAAACGTATCTGGCTTTGAGCTTCTCACGTGGGTCCAAGCCGAGGGGGAGGGTTTAAACGAAGGCGCTACCAGCTCACAGCACCAGCACACTCCCAGCGCACGCTCACTTCCTGTCCCCACCCCCTGGCAGCCCTGAGCCAGGACCCCTGCCTTTAAAACATGCGGTCGCACAACAGGTCTCGGTCATTCCTGGAGCTGCAGCCGGCGCACTCCCACCCCGACCCCGGCCCCAGGATGGCCCCAGACACGCTGAGCGCACCTACCACGGAGCCCTGGGCTTGCGCGCAGCTTGAAAACCTACTCATCTGTAAAATGGGAATAATAATAGAAGCTCCCTCAGGGAGCTGTTGTGAGAAACAAACCAGTTAATGAATATAGAGCGTTTAGCAGCGCCGGGCACGTAGTAAGTGCTCAATACGGTTATAAATAACGACGATCATGGCTTTCACCGGTAGCGAACGGCAGTGCCACGTTTAACCTGCAACTCAAGGTCAAACTGCCCTGTTGGGGAGGTATCTCTAACCCCACGACGGCGATAAAGAAACAGACCTAGGGAGGGGCACTAACTTGCTCAGAGCGGTTCAGCTGGGAAGAGGTAGAGTTGGATTCGCACCCAGGGCCGCTTCTCTCCTCCTCCCCGTGCGGAGGCTGAGAGAGGGGCCGGGCCCCGCGCGGAGAGCCCCGCGTTCCCTCGGTGGCCCGGAGGAGTGACTCTTCAGCCGAGGGACCAAAAATAGCAACCCGCAGGAGCCGAGACCCAGGTGCCCTGCGCCAGCGGTCGACCCAAGCGGCCAGAGAGAAGCGAGAAGTGGCTGAGGTCAGGCCGGCGGCTCCCGGGCGGCTGGGAGGGGTCGAGCGGGGGCGGGGCTGGACCCCCACGTGCGCCGCCTGCCGCTGCTTAGCCAAGCCCTTTGTCGCGAGCAGCCGCGTTCGTGCCTCACTCGGCGGCTTAAAATAAAGACAATGTTCCCAGCCTCCCTGCGGCTAAATCCGGCGCGGGTGCGGGGGCGGTGAGAGAGCCGGGTGGGAGAGCTTCTCCTGGTCCTCCCTCCCTGCCTGCCTCAGTTTCCCCATCTGGTAAGGGGAGCTAGCCAAGTCCGGGTGGAGAAGAGTCATACGGGCCGGGGGGCCGGGGGGGGGGGCATCATCCCCCTGCCTCCGCGGCTTCGCGGACTTAAGGACGAAACCGCCTGGGACGGAGAGGGGCACTCAAGAAGAGGCAAGGGAAAGCTGGACACCCTCCCCTCCCGCCTACAAAATAAGTGTTTTTATTTCTAACGGGACGTGTGCAGAGGCGGTGGGAGAAGAGAAAAGGGAGACCAAGGAGATTGGGGGGAGGGGGCAAGGAGAGAGCCTGATTCAGACTCGGAAATGGATGTTGAGCGTGGAGGCCTAACACCCCCACACTCAGCCACGTGTACGCGCACAAGTACACGCAGCCCCACCGCGCGCCCCAGCCGCAGCCGCAACTCGAGGACCGCCCAGCAGGGGGCAGCCCGAGTCTGAGCCCACGGACAGGGACTGGTGGCGTTCTGACCCCACCCCGGACCCGCTGGTCGGGCCCGGGGTGGGAGGGGGCTGCTCAGATTCCTCTCCAAGCTGCAGTGTCTCCTCGACTTCAGAAGGGAGGTGGCCTGGATGCTTGCTCTACCCTCAGCTGGCTTTGAGAAGCAGAGATCCCCCACATGTACCTGCCACGTGTGCCCACCCCTAGCATCCCATGGCTGCTGGCCAAGCCCCAGGGACACCAGTTTCTGTGCCACCTGGCTCCAATGGCAACTGGGCTCCAGCCTGAGGAAGCCCTGGGTTACCCTCAGGCGATTGAGAGGGGGTGCTTGGTGGGGAAATGGGCAGGGGGAAAGTGGTGGGGCAGGTCCCGGCCCCCTGCCTTAGAGCCAAGGGACCTGAGTCCAAACACTTGCGCCGCACGTATTAATCACGCCTCTGCTCTTCAGTTTTCTCATCTGCATAATGGGACTAATAGATGATCCCTGTCCTTCCTATCTTCCACCCCAGAGCTTCAGCATGGCACCGTGGGGCAGAGGACACAGCAGCCCAGCAGCCAGCTCCCCAGCTCCCCTCCGTGGTCAGCTCCCTGGGAGGTCTCTAGGGCCAGGTGAGGGTGGTGCAGAACCCTGGTCTCTATGGCAAAGGGCCCCCAGGGGTTCTATCTCTGGGGAAACTCAACACAGAAATCCAAAAGAGGGGGGAGGGAGGGTACTGACCAAGCAGTCGGGCTAAGGGAGGTGGGGAGGAAGGGCAAGGTTGTCACTTCCCAGGTACACACCTGTGAGCCCTGAGTGGGAGTCAGGGGAGACAGAGTTTGACAAGCTGGGAGGAGAGCTGTCTGTCTGCCTGTCTGTCTGTCTTCCAAGTGGAAGCTGGGGGTGGAGCAGGCAGGGAGGTAGAGGCTGCCTCACTTGTCAGAATTAGCAAGTTCCACAGTTGGGCAACACTCAGACACACACCGAATACAGATACACGTGTACACACACGTCCTGGTTCCAGACCAACAGGGTAACACCTGCATTTACACAGGTTGCATGGTATTCGGGGACATTCACGTGGGGGGGGGCACTCAGCAGCACGTGTAGTGGGCACACGCCCCCTCCACTCCTCCCTTCCAACCAGACCCCCATAGAGCCTCACACCCGGGCTCTGCAGCATAGAGGGACGCAAGAGCACGCAGCCCAGCACGCGGGCACGTCTGCCCAGCCCCTGGGGCGGGTGCGCCAGCCCTCTGGGTCTGTTCCAAGTTGGCGCCTCTCACGTGAGGCCCAATGTGTCATTTCCAAACAGAAGGAATCTAGCTCCTTCGCAGCAGGGAGGAAGAGCAGGGTGTGGGGCTGGGTGGGTGGGTGGGCGCGTGGGCGTGTGCAGGGGCAGGGCGTGTATGAGGGAAACAGGCATGTGAACGCCGGGGTGCGTGTGTTGGGGCATGGTGCGCACAGATTGGGGGCTCTAAGGTTGGGTGGGGGAAGGAGCCCCGGGAAACAGTGTGCCTTTGTGAGGGTGTGTGTGTGTGTGTGAGTGTGTGTCGCTGAGTCTGTGTGCAGTGGGTGTGAGTGTTTGTCTCCCTGTATCCGCCTTCTCTCCCGTTCCGGACTTTTAGCCTTCCTGGGCTCGTTTTCCCCATGTCCTACCTCCTCCCTCTCGGGGCTCGAATTAGGTGCCCTAGTGGAGGAGGGAGGCACGCTCCAGGACCTAGTCCAACCCCAGCCGCTGCCTGAGGCTTCCCTCCAGCTCCCCCTCCCTTCCTTTTCTCCCTTTCCTCCCTCCCTCTCTTTCCTCTCCTCCCTCCCCCCCCCCAGGCTGGCGTGCCAGGGGGTGGGACATGCCAATCAGTGGTTGTGCCTCTCCGGCTGCCAGCACAGGGCGCAGCTCCCCCCGGGAGCCAGGTGTTTGGGTCCCTGGAGACGGCGCCGGCCCCCGGGGAGGCAGTGGGGCTGAGGACCCTACAGACCCTTCTCCAGTCCCATGGTGAGTACATTTGGGTGGGCTTGGGAGGGGCTCCATCAAGGTGGGGGCGGGAAAAGCAGGGTCCTGGGAGCGAAGCAGAGACCAGGACTAGCAGGAAATGGGGACGAACTCCAGAGAGAGGAGGGGGCCAAGGAGGGGTCTGGAGGCCAGGGGGGCTCTGTAGCATTGGACAGTGGCCGCTCCAAACACCCAGTCTCGTGGCTTTGAGCAGATACACCTGATGTTTTTCTGGGGTTCAGCTGGCAGAGGAGATGGAGACCCCCCCCTCATGAAACTGGACCTGGAGCCCAGAGGGATTAAGCCGCCACGTAGCAGGCAGAGGACCCAGAATCCCAGGGACAGAGTGCAAAGGACAGGGGGCCAGAGGGCAGCCTTGGCCACCAGCATCCCGTGGGAGGTTGCCCCCCCCGACATTGGGGTGCCAGTCCCAGAACCTCCTCCTCTTCTCCCTCAGGGAACCCTGACTCCCACCACCCCCATCCACCTTCAGGCCCCCCAAGATGGACTGAACCAGGTTGCTGGCCAGACGGACAAGCTGGATGCCAAGGTGGGTGTTAGACCAGAAGCCAGCAGGAGACCAGGCCAAGAGCCCCAGGGCTCTCCGGGAACAAATGGGCACATGGGAGGCCACACCAGCCAGGGAACGTGGCCCTGATGTGTGCAAGGGCCCAGAGGGCCCTCCCTATGTCCACGGTGTCTTGGGCTCCCACAGAGCAGGTCTCAATCCTGTGTCCTGGTAATGCATGGGTACTAATGGGCACCCACGCGGGTACCCATCCCAGTACCCCCCAGACTCCACAGTGTAGGTAGGGATGGGCTGGAGGCCACCAGCTCTGATTCCTGCAGACTCGCCAGCTGGGAAGGGGGTGGTCAGCTCTCACTGGGTCATTCAGACAAGTGCTGTTTAGGGGTTATCGGTGCTAGCGAGAGGGGTTCACTGCTTGCCACAAAACATACCTACACAGCTCCATCCAGGCTGGCCCAACCACCATGACCCACCACCCCCCCCTCCCAAGTGGCCAGAAGGAGTCAGACTGTCTCCTACAGCTGGACAGTCTTCTATCCCTGAGTAATCAGCTGCTCACTGAGCTGTCAGATAAGAGTTAGTTCTCTGCCCCCTGACCTCAGCCACTGGGCAAGCCATGATCGCTCCTGTGATACAGAAGGCAGGGGAGGGGATGGCGAAACGGGGCTCCGGAAGATGCGACTCTTGTCTCCCAGGCTGAGGCCTAGAGGTCTGAGAACTGATCCCCAAGTGCAAAGAGGAGTCCAGAGTGCCAAGAAGGGGTTAGGCTGAGGTCACGTCAGCCCATTGACCAGTTGGAGAGACGGAGGCTGAGAAAGGTGAAGGGATGTGCTCGTGGTCCCAGAAGGGACATGGAGGGGTCCTCCTGGGCTAGGACCCCGTTCCCCTCAGCCTCAGGGCAGCATTGCACTCCCACCTCCTTGAGCAAGATGTTGGGGTGGGGGAGCAGCAGGGAGCTTGGGCTCTGGAGGGGAGGGGGAGGGCGGGCGGGGAGAGGTGGGTGAATATCTCGCTGGGTTTCTGCTCTGCTGTGATGCCATGGTGATGCCTAGAAGGATGGGGGAGGGAGGGAGGGAGAAGAAAGGAAATGGGGAGGAGAACTCAAGGATGGAAGAACAGGGGGCAAGTGGAGAGGTGGATGAGGGGCAGAGCACTGCTGATACCACCTGGCCGAGTGAGGTCTAGGGCCCAGCCTGCTGACCACCTGGCTCTGGCATGGTTCAGCTGAACTCGGGCAACTGGTTAAAGTCCATCAGCCGTGAGTGCATTTGGCAGTGGTTCTAGGGCTGACGCTCCTCTTCCGGCTCGGCAACACATTTATGAGCATTTAACTGAAGGCTGCTGCTCTCCCCAGGGCCACTCGGCTCTCCCCATCGTGACCGTGGCGCCTGAAAATATGATAAATTGCACGTGTTTACCCCCTCATTCCCAAGGCCAGGCATCGGAGGTAGGAGTTTTGTGCACCTTTAATGGGTCAAGAGCTTCTTTTAGAGAAAAGTTAACCCCGGGGGAGAGAGCTGCCTCTGACAGGCTGGCTTCTGGATTAAGGCTCCAGCAGAAGGGACCAGACAGAAGACCGGGCCAGAGGAACACCCTCCTCTCTGCACATGTGAAGTCCCGGAAGCCCAGCCCCACAGACCCTACCTCGTATCTCCCTCTCCCCAGTATTGCTCCTTCTTTCCAGTCGGGGCTCTGCCAGCTTCCAGGCCCAGAATCACAAGATGGCTTCGCTCCTCCCTCCTGAATCCCTTCCCCTGCACCTCCTCATTCTCTGTCTCCCCTTCTCCACAACTTGGCCAGCGGTAAGATTCAGGAAGCCCAAGTGTTCAGGAATCCCTCTCCCCAGCAATCGCTCCTAGCCTCCCCCTTCCTCTTGCCGGCCAGATCCCCAGCCCCTGGGGATTGGTCCAAGGCTCTGGCGGTCAACAGTCTGGCTTGCCGTTTGAGAGGCTCTGACCTCATCCCTTAACTCTTTAAGCCCAGGCTGACTTTTTCCTCCCCCAGCACTGACAGGCCCCATCCCACACCCGTGCCTGTCCTATCACCTCATTCAGCTTCCCCGAGGCAGGTGAGTCAGGGGCTCCTTGGCCCATTTAACAGGTGAGGATGCCTTGGCCATTTTTCTCCTGTGCTCTCAAGTCAGACAGGGCCTCACCCAGGAGACAGGGGCCTGGCAAGTGAGGGGATGCAAGAACTGCAAGGAGTCGGGGCGGCGGGGGGGGGGACACATGCTCTGGAGCCTGACCCCTGTGGATTCAACCTCATGCCCCTGAGCCGGAAGTCAAACAGGAGGACCCCATGTGCATATTCACGTATTTCTTCCACAAATATTTATTGAGCAACTACGTGTGCCAAGCACTGGGATAAAGCAGCGAATGAGGCAGACACAGCCCCTACCGTGCTTCTCCGAGAGCTGCGGCTAGACCTCCCCCTTCCACAGTGCTGTCATCATACCTCACACAGATCGACAACAGACCCTGTCACACACACACACACACACACACACACACACACACACACACAGAGGCCAGATTCTAAAGGAAGGACTGATTCCTCACTGACTCAAACCTCAAACTATGGGTTGGCCAAGTCAGTCAAGGTGGGCGAGGAGCCTGTGGGGCCCACCATTCCCACAAGAGGAGTTTAGAGTAGACAGGGGTCCAAGAGGTCTAAATCCTGGCTGCATTAAGGATTTAAGGTCCTTAAGGTCTCAAAACCTCAGTTGCCCCTTTTGCAGATTGAGGATAATAAAACCTGCTTCACGAGGAGTTGTAACAGGTCAATTAAATCATGAATAGAATGCTTAGAGCCGCGTCTGGTATATGGTAAGCAGTCAGTAAATGCCAGTTGCTATGATAATTTTAATAATATTACTAAAAGCTCCCAACAACCTTCATCAGGAGGCCACAGTCCTGAGCAGAAAGGCACCTCCCTGATTCCTTGCCTCCTTCCGGTACCCCAGACATGACGCCCTCAAAGGATGCATCCCACCCCATCTCCACAAAGCTACAGACTCACCCCCACCATTTCTTATTCTCACTCAGCAATGCACATACCCTCACACACAATCATCCTACAGGATTACCAGGTTGGGACAGTGACTTGCCCAAGGTCACACGGCAGGGACCAGCGCAGGCCCCCAGGAACGTTCTCCTGAGCAAATCACTGTCTGAAAGAGGTTTGGAGGAAGACCCCCCCCCCTTTTGACTGGGGAGGAAAGGCAGAGTTATTGACAGCTCTGTTCTTGGACTGCATCCCAAGAGCTCAGATGATCCAGGGAGTGGCAAGAATCAGGGACCAGTTCCCCAGAACCACTACCCTTCTCTTTCCCCACCTTTGTCCCAGATAGGAGGCCTTAGCCTCTACAGCTCCTAGGTGGGGTATAGAGGAGTCTGCCAAGTGGAAAGAACACAGGCCTCGGACCTCGCAGGCCCAGGGCAGAATCCCAGCCCCACCACTTCCTATGATACCATCAGCAAGTTGAACTTCAGTTCAACAGTCTTCATCTGTGAAATAGAAATAAGAACCCCCATTGGGGTGCCCTATGGATTAAAGGAAATGATATCATACATCAAGAGTCTGGCATGCAGGAGGTGATTAATTATGGTGGCTATCAGTGTGGCTATTAAAATGAGTGAGTGGGAGGGATTTCCAGCCATTAAGACTGCCAGCCTCCTCACCTCCAAGGATCACTTCTCATAGGCCCCCCCATTCTGAAAGCCTTTTTAAAACTCATCAAAGCTGGGGTACCTGGGTGGCTCGGTCGGTTGGTTAAGCATCTGTATTCGGCTCAGGTCATGATCTTGGGGTCCTGGGATCGAGCCCCACATCAGGCTCCCTGCTCAGTTGGGAGCCTGCTTCTCCCTCTCCCTCTGCTCCTCCCCCCATTTGTTCTCTCCCTCTCTCTCAAATAAATAAATAATCTTTAAATATATATAATAATAATAATAAATAAAAACACATTTTTTAAAAGAAAAAAAAGAAAGGCACCTGGGTGGCTCAGTTGGTTAAGTGACTGCCTTCGGCTCAGGTCATGATCCCAGGGCGCTGGGATGGAGCCCCGCATCGGGCTCCCTGCTTGGCGGGAAGCCTGCTTCTCCCTCTCCCGCTCCCCCTGCTTGTGTTCCCTCTCTCGCTGTCTCTCTCTCTCTCTCTGTCAATTAAATAAATAAATAAAATCTTGAAAAAAAGAAAAAAAAACAAATGAGGAATCTGGAACCCAGAGAGGGGCTGTGCTGGGGTCTGGACAGCAAGAGGGGGCTGGGCTATGGATGGGACTGAGGACCCAGAAATAAGTCCAGAGAGGCTCTTTGGATGCCGTGAGCCCCATCAGCTGGCGGATACAGGATGCCCAGGGAAGGACAAGTTAAATGATTGCTGATGATCACACCGCTAGAAAGAGACAGTTTTGAGGGAGGACACACAAAAAACTCAAGATAAATAATATTGTAATGTAACATTTTAAAAAATCAACTAGCCAAAAAAAAAAAAATCAAACAGCAAACTAGACAGCCCACAGGCGGGCCGTCTGTTTTTGTAAATAAAGTTTCATTGGAACCAGGGCCAGGATCAGGGTGAGTCATGGGTGATAGGATTGTTTGTGCAAGTGCAGAGTTGGACCCTGCCTTTGTTTAAAATTTTGTTCATGATGGATGGTTGTGCATCAATTTCCTTTTTTTTTTTTTTAAGTAATCTCTACACCCAACATGGGGCTCGAACTCATGACCCCAAGATCAAGAGTCATGTGTCCTTCGACTGAGCCAGCCAGGCACCCCATCAATTTCCACTTTTTAAATATTGCATTAAAATATCCATTTTCTTGAACCCTGAGTTTGGGGGCACCTCTGATTTTACTCCCAAGGCAAAACTGTCTCCCTCACCCCGCCCAGCCCCCCGCCCAGGCCTAGTCCAGCTGTGATGTGGGACCAGATCCGACAGTGGGGACCTTGGCCCAGCGTTGACCGCTGCACCACGCCCAGGCGGACAGGACGCCCCAGCAGCTGCCGAGGGTGCGGCCTCTGAAGTCAGCAAGCTCATCTTGTCTGTCTCTGACTCAGTCTTTTCCCATCTTGGCCCAGGGAACCACTGGAGGCTACAGAGCTGCCCCAAAGCACCAGAAGTTGAGGGGTTGGGAAAGGGAGCCAGCACCCGAGCGAGGAGCCAAGAGACTTTGGGGGTACACCATGCCTTCTTCCCCCCCCTTTTCTCTGGGCCTCAGTTGTTCTGTCTGTGCAATGGCACTAAACAGCACTGAGCTCAGATCAGAGGGATGGGAGTTGTGCAGGGCAACCCTATCTTGGGAGGCGGCACCCACCAGTGCCTCCCCAGGGAAAGCCCCAGCGGGCCCAGTCCGATGCCGGCCTCCAGCCTAGCACCTGACTTTGGCTATGGGAAGAGGATGCAACGAAACTCAGTAAGCAAGACAAATAATGTTTTACCATGGTATTTTTAAAATTCAAATTGGCGGGGTGCTGGGCTGGCTTAGTCAGAAGAGCACGCGACTCTTGATCTCGGGGTCGTGAGTTCAAGCCCCACGTTGGCTGTAGAGATTACTAAAAAAATAAATAAAAATAAACAAATACAATTTAAGAACTAAAATTCAAATTGGCCAACTATGGCCTCCAGGCCAGCCATCAGTTTTTATAAATAAAGTTTCATTGGAAAAAACTGCTTGCTCTCAGATCTTGGTTCCTACCTTAACCTGGGTGATCTTGGGCCAATTCTCTTGCTCTTCTCAACCTCAGTTTTTCACCTGTGAAATGGAGAGAAGAGCGAACGGGTTTCCCTGTTAAGATTAAATGCAATAGGTGCGCATGAGCACTTTGAGCAGCGACTGTCACTCAGGGAGCCCTGAATAACAATGATCATTATCATTAGTAGTTGCTATTGTCATTGTATTCAAAATTTCTTTTAAGTATTTATTTAAGTAATCTCTACACCCAAGGACTTGAACTCATGACCCCAAGATCAAGAGTCACATGCTCCACCAACTGAGCCAGCCAGGTGCCCCAAGAAATTTTTTTAATCAAAGGAGCAGACACTTGGGGCGCCTGCGTGGCTCAGTCGGTTAAGCGTCTGACTCTTGATTTCAGTTCAGGTCATGACCTCAGGGTCCTGGGATCGAGCCCAGCATTGGGCTCTGCACTCACGGGGGGCGGAGGGGTCTGCCTGGGATTCTCTCTCTCTCCCTCTCCCTCTGCCCCTTCTCCCCCTCCTCCGCTCTCTCTCTCTCTCTGTCTCAAATAAACAAATCTTAAAAAAAAAAAAAAGAGGGACACCTGGGTGGCTCAGTCAGTTAAGCGTCTGCCTTCAGCTCAGGTCATGATCCCAGGATGTTGGGATCGAGCCCCTCATTGGGCTCCTTGCTCAGCAGGGAGTCTGCTTCTCCCTCTGCCTACCGATCCGCCTGCTTGTGCTCTCTCTCTTGCTCTCTCTCTGGCAAGTAAATAAATAAAATCTTTCTTAAAAAAAGAAGAAAGAAAGGAAGAAAAAGGAGCAGACCCTTGTAGGAGGCAGCCCTCACTGGTACACATGCCAAGAATCAACGGGAACGTAGCGCTCACCGTGTGGTGCCAGGCCTGTCCCAGGCATTCTATATCCATGGACCCATGGATATAGACACAACAATTCCTTGATTTATTCACCCGGGACTAGTGTCATTCTTGTTTTTCAGCTGAGGAAACTGAGGCACATGGCAATTACGCCACCAGCAAGGATCACATAGCCAGTAAAGGGTACAGCCTGGATTCAGATGGAACCAGTCTGGCCCAGACTATCCAGGTCCTTCCACCGTGATGTTCCCTGTCCCCCTGAGGAGCAAACCGCCCGAGACACACAAGCATGCGCTGACAGCCACGGTCCTTCACTGTCACACTCCAGACTGCCATCCTAAGCGTCCCTCTCACACACCAACACCATGACCGGCAGAGACGACCTCAGCCACACACCCTTGGTCACAGGCTGTCACAGCCACGCACCCCTAGGCCCCCTGTCATGTCGACCTCCTCACAGGCACACAGCACGCTAGTCTCTCTGTCACAGACCGGGTCCTGAGGAACACCAGAGCCTGGTGGGCCCTTGCCCAATGTCTCTCCCTTGGAATTTTTCCAGTGATGCAGCCCCTGAAACCCATAGCAGCAGGTGGGAGGAGACCCCAACTCTTCCAGGGACAGATGGATGCCTGAGGCCCAGAACAGGAAGGGACCGGTTGAAAGGTACAAGAGCAAAGCGGTGGCTTTGAGCAGTGGGGGTCTCCTGCCCAGCCCGTAGGGGCTAAGAGACCCGGCTTTTCCCTTTACCCACCTTTAGCGCCTAGGCTGGACTCCAGTTTGGAGAAAAATGTGGGGGAATCTTCCCTGTCCCCATGCTGCCCCCACTCAGCTTGGACCCAGGAACAGGGTGGGGAGACAGAAGGGGGCCCTCACACCTCAGCTGGGGCCAGACCCCCGCTGCCTGCTTTCACTCCAGAATTGTTTTTCTTTTTTAAGATTTTATTTATTTATTTGTCAGAGAGAGAGAGAGCACGAGTAGGGGGAGTGGCAGGCAGAGGGAGAAGCAGGTTCCCCACTGAGCAGGGAGCCCAATGCTGGACTCGATCCAAGGACCCTGGGATCATGACCTGAGCCGAAGGCAGACACTCAACCAACTGAGCCACCCAGGCATCAATCACCCCAGACTTTCTACCGCCAGGCAAGCATTCAGGCCCAGAGCAACTTACCCTGCTGCCCTCCTAGAGGGTCTGATCCAGCTCCAAACACTGCCCACCTCCTCTCTCATTCTCTCTCTCTTTCTCTCTGTCACCCTCAAACACACACGCACATGCACACGCACTCACGCATACCCCCTCAGGGAAACATGCGGACACACCAACACACACCTCCCCCTTATCTTCTCTAGAGCCCTCCCCAGGCCTTCCCATCTCTCCTTATCTGATGGAAGAATCCTGCTCCACGTGCTCCAAGTAAAAGAGAGATGTGGGTTCTAATCATACCCACTTCCTCTGTCGCCGGGTCTTGTGGTTGTTTGGAGTCACGGCTGCCTCAGGGAAACGGGGAGCATAAGAGACCTCTCTCTTAGAGATGTACGACAGTTAAATTAGATAATTCAATTAAGGGCTTAGGGCTGTGTCTGGCATGTAGTAACTACCTAGTAAATGAGAGCTTTAATAAAATTGAGTGAAGTGCTTTGAAAATTTGGCAGTCCTGTATACAAAGCCAGTCTCCCGACTCCTGCCACATGAGTGAAGCAAGACAGGAATTAGTAGCAATTTCCCAATGAGAAAATTGAGGCTCAGAGTCTGAATGGTGAAGCTGGAAGGAGGACTCCATCTCTGGATTCCAAACCCCTCCCCCCGGTTCTGCTGGCACATCGAGTCACGGCCGGGACAGTGCCTTCTGGATGACTGTGTGTGGCCACAGGTGAGAAGGGGTGGCCTCTGGCCTAAAGCCCTGAGAAGGCAGAGGCTGTGTCCCCAGCACCTTGCACCCCAAGCTATCATAGACGACCAGCGGCCCGGCCAAAGCCCATGTCCTCTCTTTTCAGGTGATGACCCCCCCGTGAGGAAGCCCTGTAGTGTGACTAGAGGAAGGGGCTGCCCCCGCCGGCCCCCCCCAACCCCGCCACCATGAATACCTCGGCCCCGCCCGCCGTCAGCCCCAACATCACCGTCCTGGCCCCGGGAAAGGGGCCCTGGCAAGTGGCCTTCATTGGGATCACCACAGGCCTCCTGTCCCTGGCCACGGTGACAGGCAACCTGCTGGTACTCATCTCCTTCAAGGTCAACACTGAGCTCAAGACAGTCAACAACTACTTCCTGCTCAGCCTGGCCTGCGCTGACCTCATCATCGGCACCTTCTCCATGAACCTCTACACCACGTACCTGCTCATGGGCCACTGGGCTCTGGGCACACTGGCCTGCGACCTCTGGCTGGCGCTGGACTACGTGGCGAGCAACGCCTCCGTCATGAACCTGCTGCTCATCAGTTTCGACCGCTACTTCTCCGTGACCCGGCCCCTGAGTTATCGAGCCAAGCGCACACCCCGCCGGGCGGCGCTGATGATCGGCCTGGCCTGGCTGGTCTCCTTCGTCCTGTGGGCCCCAGCCATCCTCTTCTGGCAGTACCTGGTAGGGGAGCGGACGGTCCCGGCCGGCCAGTGCTACATCCAGTTCCTGTCCCAGCCCATCATCACCTTCGGCACGGCCATGGCCGCCTTCTACCTCCCCGTCACGGTCATGGGCACACTCTACTGGCGCATCTACCGGGAGACGGAGAACCGGGCCCGGGAGCTGGCGGCCCTGCAGGGCTCCGAGACACCCGGTAAGGGCGGCGGCAGCAGCAGCAGCTCCGAGCGGTCCCAGCGGGGGCCTGAGGGCTCCCCGGAGACCCCCCCGGGCCGCTGCTGCTGCTGCCGGGCGCCCCGGCTGCTGCAGGCCTACAGCTGGAAGGAAGACGAGGAAGAGGACGAAGGCTCCATGGAGTCGCTCACGTCCTCAGAGGGGGAGGAGCCCGGCTCTGAGGTGGTGATCAAGATGCCCATGGTGGACGCCGAGGCGCAGGCCCCCGCCAAGCCGCCCCCCCGGAGCTCCCCCAACACGGTCAAGAGGCCAACCCGGAAAGGGCGTGGGCGAGCGGGCAAGGGCCAGAAGCCCCGAGGGAAGGATCAGCTGGCCAAGCGGAAGACCTTCTCGCTGGTCAAGGAGAAGAAGGCGGCGCGGACCCTGAGCGCCATTCTGCTGGCCTTCATCCTCACCTGGACGCCATACAACATCATGGTGCTGGTGTCCACTTTCTGCAAGAACTGTGTCCCCGAGACCCTGTGGGAGCTGGGCTACTGGCTCTGCTACGTCAACAGCACCATCAACCCCATGTGCTACGCTCTCTGCAACAAAGCCTTCCGGGACACCTTCCGCCTGTTACTGCTTTGCCGCTGGGACAAGCGTCGCTGGCGCAAGATCCCCAAGCGCCCCGGCTCTGTGCACCGCACCCCCTCCCGCCAATGCTGATGGCCGCTCACCTGCATCCCGCCGCCCCAGTCCCCGGGAGAGCCGGGTAGGACGCGGGCAGGGGCTGTGACCTCAGACCCAGGGCCCTGCTCTGTCTTCACCAGGCTTCCGGGGGAGGGGAGGGGGGGGGGCCCCTAGGTCACCTTCCTGGACAGCCAAACTTTGCTCTTCCCAGGCAGGGAACAAACCCAACCCGGGGAACTGGTTTTTCCGTTCCCTGCTGGGTGGGAATGGGCTCTTCACCAGGAAGAAGGCCGGGGAGACGGATCCAAGCTCTGGATCCCTTGTTTGCCTTCAGGCAGGAAATCTGTGGGGAACCAGCAACGGCCGGGCCAGGAGAAAGAAGGTTCACATCTCAGTCATCCCTGGCCCAGGGGCTGGCCCGGATCGCTCGGCTCCAAGGGAGCACCCCCTGACTGGGCATCCCCTCCCTCCGCAGGCACAGCCCCCACCACCCCCGGGCCGTAGGCACACTCTCCAGGGTTGTCCAGCCTCCCTACAAATGTCCCCAGAGTGTCCCCAAGGCAGATGTCCAAGCATCAACAGGACAATGCCACCAGAAGAGACCAGCTAGGCCAGTCACACACCAAGTCCCCAAGGCAGCAGCAGGACCAGGCGCCAGGCGTTCTGACTGTCCCACTATGTAGTTTCCCTGGGAATGAGGGGCAGGGCTGCCTGCTCTCCGGCCCCACACCTATACCCTCTGCCCCAGAGAAGCCCTCAGTCCCTCCCTCCCTCCCTGGCTCACGGCCACCACCTGGATAGATCTGCTCCGTGCAGGCCTAGCCAGGCCTCCCGCATGCTGCCTGCCTCCAGCCTGCCCCACACAGGCCTGGCCCAGCCGAAGGGTCCTCTCCTGTGAGCTCCCCGTCCAACCCATGCATGGCCTCCCAGCCGCCCTTATGTCCAGGCCCAGCCTGGCCGCAAATGTTCTTTCCTTCTATCCTCAGCAAGTGCTGAGTCTGTGAATAAAACCACATGACTAGCGGGCGCTCTGGGGCCTTCTTTCCCTGTGTTGGATCCCGGGCCTGGTCTTAGGCCAGGGCAGAATGGGATGGGAGGGCTCAAGTACTGTGGAACGTGGGCCACTTCCCTGAGCCTGGTCCCGGGAGGGGCAGCACTGAGTGGCTGGATCTCCTGAAACCTGTGGGCCCCAGCACTCCAGGGTCCCCGGCTCAGGGGAGTAGGGCTCTCATGGGCAGGAGGGAGGCCAGATGAAATGAATTGCCCGTGCCCATAGCCCAGCATATTCTCTATCGGCTCTGTCATATGTGGCTGCTCTGGGGCCCTGTTAGACCCGGGGAGAGCAGAACTGCTCCAAGGCCCCGTTTACAGATGGGGAGACTAAGGCCCAGTGACCCAGGAGGACTATTCAGGGTTACCCTACAAAGCAACACCCAGGCTTCCAGGCAATTCACAACCTCCTGACCCCTGGACTATGGAGAGGGGACACCTGGGGTCCAGGCCAAAGCACTCCATAAAGGGGACCCACAGGCCGGGTTCTAAGGCATCTCATTGGTGAGGGGGCCCTAAAGCGTAAAGCAAAGAAATCTTAGCGAGGTTAGTCCCACAGCATAGAGTAGTGGTTCTCAAAGTGTGGTTCTCATTGGGGGTCCTCAAGACTACACTTAGGTTCAATGATTTGCTAGAGAGACACACAGAACTCAGAAAAGCTGTTACACTCACGGTTAAAATTTATTACAGTAAAAGGATATGAATTAAAATCAGCAAAGCAGGGGTGCCTGGGTGGCTCAGTTGGTTAAGCATCCAACTCTTGATTTCCACTCAGGTCATGATCTCAGGGTTGTTGAATCGAGCTCTGTGTCAGGCTCAGCACTGGGTGTGTAGCCTCCTTAGGATTCTCTCTCTCTTTCACTCCCTTCCTCCCCCCACCCCCACCCCCCGCCATGCTCTCTCTCCTCCTCTCTAGGAAAAAAAAAAAAAAAAAAAAAAATCAGCAAAGGCTAATGGCACATAAGGCAGAGTCCAGGAGAGACCAGGTGCAAGTTTCCAGTATCCTCTCCCAGTGGAGTCACGGGGACAACACTTAATTCTTCCATGTGTGACAACATGCACGAAGAATTGCCAACCACAAAGCTTACCTGAGCCTTGGTGTCCAATGTTTCTACTGGAAATTGTTCATGTAAGCCTGGCTGACCCACTTGCCTGGCCTTAGCCACTCAGTCTCCAGCCCCTCCAGAGGCTAATCTGATACCACAAGGCCCACGGCCCCCAGGTAAGCAAAGACACTCTTATCAGGCAGGATATTCCAAGGGCTTAGGGGTGATCTCCCAGGAGCCGGGCGAGGACCAAAACTTTCTCTGGAACGGGCCAGGTTTGGACCACCCGGACCTCCTGAGTTAACCCTTGAAGGCACTGTCGTCCTGACCAGGAGCATTTAGCATCACCCAGGAACTTGTTAGATCTGTAAGTTCCCAGGGTCACCCCAGATGTACTGAACCAGAAACTCTGGGGGTCGAGCCCAGCCCTATGCTTCAACAAGCCCTCCAGGTGTGCTGATGGGGGCTAAAGTTTGAGAAACGCTGACCAGAGGAGTGAGGTCCTGGGTGGGCTGAACTTTTACAGAGAAGACATGGAAGGTCAGGACACAACAGTCAGGACTCCCGGAAGCCTTCGGAAGGGAAGCTTCCCACACTGTCAGCTCTAGGCTCTAGGAGCGCCCCTTCCTCACCACTGCTCCCTCGTAGCCCTGAGCCCCTGTAGGGTTCAATGCCCCGCCCTGTGGCGAAGGCACTGGAACAGAAGTCTTGGTGGCAGAGAGCCCGAGTCTGAGGAAGCCGAGCAGCGTTGGGAGAGCAGGAGCGCTGGAATCACATCAGCCTGAGCTCCACCGGAGGCCAGGAGAGGGAGGTCAGGGCTGGTGTTCACATCAGGAATGGGGTTAGCCGTTCACACTTGTCCCTTTTGGCAGGCGCGGGTCCTACCCGCCCGTGGCCCCTCCCCACGCAACCCTAGGCAAGTCTCTTATTTTCAGGATCCTCAAGGGGAATGAGTTCCTGGCAGAAGACGGAAGAGGGCGGGACAGATTAGAAAGAAAACACCTCCGTGGCTCTGCGACCAGTGTTAACCACAGGACGAGGCTGTTCCAGACCCACACCTTTCCCTACACCTCCAGCGGTGGCTTTACAGAGTCCAGAGGCCCATCCCCCAGCCCCGGGCGGGGAGGAAGAAACGGGGCTTGCACAAAGGAGGATCGGGGGCAAGCCTGGGTGGGGGAGGGCGTGCACCCCATGAAGGCAGCATCCCAGAAATGGGGCCTGTGCCCTGCAAGGCTCTGAAGCAAGATTCCTTCAAACCCAGCTGCCAGAAGATGGAGGAAATGGTTTGAGGCTGACAGGACAGGGTGGCTGGATATGGCATCAGTCCACCCCAAACACCGCCACCGCCCCCCCCCCGCGCCCCCCGGCCCTGAGGGAGTCCTTCTTGGCCCCGGAAACAAGGGCTGTTTCGAACGTGAACAAGAAGTGGGGAAAGAATGAGGTGGCTTTGTGAACGCCACCTCCTCCCCCTACCAAGTTGGAGCAGGCCTAGAGAAGGGGCACCGGGTAGGACTCTGCCGTGCGGGCGGCCCCCTCCCCGCTACCCCGCCGTTCCCACCGTATCACTTGAGCGCCATCTGCTGGCAGCCAAGGTAATTGTGCCGAGATCGTGGCGCTTAGAACCTGCCCGGGCTGCTTCCCAGAGAACAGGACCCCAGGACAAAACATAGAGTAGATGGTCTTGGCCACCTCAGCAACTGCCCCCCACATCTCGGGAAGAACCCGAGGCCCCGGAAGGACCAGTTCATTTGGCTACTACGCTAAACCCGCCGAGGCAGGCCCGACCTCTCTCCTGTATGTCGGTTTCACCAGGCAAGTAGGAGATGGAGGGGGGCGGGGGGGACACTTGGCATCCAAGGACAGCGCCCCCCGCGTTCTCCCAGTGCCTCCCCCAGGCTTTTGGAATCCTGTTTCATTTCTTGAAGCCTAGCTCTGATTGTACAGAACAGATGCTGACCCAACTGGACACTCACCTTTACAACCCAAAAGCCTTTGGAATGCCAGGTGTCCCACTCCAGCCTCAAGCTCCAAAGATTTTGAGGTGATGTCTTTGTTCTTAGCATCTTTGTAACATACACAAACTGCATAAGTCCAGGAATCAGACTATCACACAAAATAGGCCTGAAAATTACTGTCACTCCCCCACCCCCGTCCCTGTACCTCCTCCACCCCCCAGTTCTACTCCCACTCCTGGTGTTCCTGGCCTGGCTAGCACCACCATCCACGCAGTGCTCAATCCAGAAATCTGTGAGTCATCTTGGACTCCTTCTCCTTTTCACTCCCTGTACCAGTTGGTCAGTCCACCTCCCGAACAGTTCCTAAATTCGTCCAGCGCTCTCCATCTGTCCCGTCACCATCCTAGTGCAAAAGTGCTTGAAATGCTGAAATTATCCCTTAATTCAGGGGTTAACAAACCTTTTCTATAAAGGGCCAGATAGTAAATATTTTAGGCTCTGTGGATCAAGAGGCAAAATTAAGGATATTATGTAGGTACTTATGTATTATAGTCTCTGTCACAACTATTCAGTTCTGCAATAAACAGCACATAAGTGAATGAACATGGCTGTGTTCCAATAAAACTTTATTTAAATTCCACTGAGCTTTGAATTGCATATAATGTTCATGTGTCACAAAACGTTATTCTTCTTTTGATTTTTTTTTCTGGCCATTTAAAAATGCAAAACCCATTCTTAACTTACAATGGGTACAAAAACAGGCCGACCAGCTGTAGTTTGCCAACCCCTGACTTAATTGATCCCATTCCCATTCATTCTCCATGCTTCAGCCAAAGGGATTTTGCCAAAACTTAGATCCGATGCTGCCAATCGTTTGCTAACAACTAGCCAATAGCTTGAGATAAAAATGCAAGCCCCTCAGCCTACAACAGCCTTCCATCCAGGCTTTTCTGTAACCCCTCAGTCCGTTGACCCTAGACAGCCCCAAAAATTCTCTTGGTCCTCGCACAGGCCCCAAGCCCACTCATTCATGCTTTTCACTCCTTCCAGTTCCTCTGCCTAGAATTTTCTTGCCCCACTAAAAATTCTGTTTCCTCTACACTCTACTCACAAAATGTCTGACACCAAATGGAGGGTTGTTGGTTTTTGTTTTTGTTTTTTTTCCACACCAGCTAATTTTCCAACATCAGCCAGGTGTCCAGCAATTGATTCTGATGCTATCTATCTAGCGAGGTCCGGAAGGGTCCCGCGCGCAGGAGCTTCTATTCCCGTGGAGTTGGGGTGCACCACCCTCCCAGCACATGAATGTGTTCACTGACTGGGAAGCCCTCTGAACCCCATACTTTAGGGATTTTTTTTTTTTAAGATTTTATTTATTTGACAGAGGGAGACACAGCGAGAGAGGGAACACAAGCAGGGAGAGTGGGAGAGGGAGAAGCAGGCTTCCTGCTGAGCAGGGAGCCCGATGCGGGCCCGATCCCAGGACCCCGGGATCATGACCTGAGCCGAAGACAGACGCTTAACCGACTGAGCCACCCAGGTACCCCTAATGTAGGGATTTTTATGGAGGCTTCATCATGTAGGTGTGATGGATTATTAACTCAATTTCTATCTCCTCTCTCCTCCCTGGAGGATGAAACGGGCATTCAAAGTTCCAAGCTTCTAAGCCCCCACTCGAAACTATGCAGGAGCCTATCAAGAGCCATCACATTAAAAAAAAAAAAAAAAAGGCACTCCTATCACCCAGGAAATTCCAAAGGATTTAGGAGTTCTGTGTCAGGAACCAGGATCGAAGACCAAATACTAAGAACAAAAGATGCTCCTAACATCCCTATCGCTCGGGAAACCACAAGGGGAAATTCGGGAGTATGGCCAAGAGTTTGGGAGGCAGAGTTGGTGAACTAGAACAAGCCTCAGTTTCCTCCTTTATAAGGATATGATTGTGCAGAGCCTTAAGCATTGGTTTCCTTCTCCATCCCCCCCCACCATGGTCTTTGCTTTCCTTTTCACCTGCTCCTCTCCCTCTGCCCTGGACTTGGCTCCTGGACATGAGACCATGGCCCCTCAGGAGCAGAAAAGTCCTGGACACACTGTGATACAGTGGACAATAAACGATCGTTATTATATTTTTGCTGCCCCAGACAACTGGGAAGCAGGCAGAAAGCCCAGGGGTCTCTCTGATTCCTATCAGCATTCTCCTTGCTCTGACATGCAGACAGCACTCTCTTCGGATCCTGAAAATCCCTCAAACTGGATGTCATTAATGTCCCTATCTGTGATTTAATAAGAAATATATATTTGGGGCACCTGGGTGGCTCAGTTGGTTGGGCGACTGCCTTCGGCTCAGGTCATGATCCTGGAGTCCCTGGATCGAGTCCCGCATCGGGCTCCCTGCTCGGCAGGGAGTCTGCTTCTCCCTTCGACCCTCCCCCCTTTCATGCTCTCTCTCTCTCTCTCTGTCTCTCTCTCTCAAATAAATAAATAAAATCTTTAAAAAAAAAAAGAAATATATATTTGGGGGCGCCGGGGTGGCTCAGTCGGTAAGCGTCTGCCTTCGGCTCAGGTCATGGTCCCAGGGTCCTGGGATCGAGCCCCACACCAGGCTCCCTGCTCAGTGGGGAGCCTGCTTCTCCCTCTCCCACTCCCCCTACTTGTGCTCTCTCTCTCTCTCTCTCTGTGTCTCTCTCTGTCAAATAAATAAATAAAATCTTAAAAAAAAAAAAAATATATATATATATATATATATATATATATATATATTTGGTCTTTGTCCCCCGTTCCCAACACAGAATTTCTAAACACTTTGGAATTTCCTGAGTGAGAGGTGTGAGAGAAGCACCTTTTATGATTTACAAGCCCCTTTCAGGCCACACCTGATTTTAGGGCATCAGTCCACCCCAAACACTGCCAATGTAACTCTTGGAGTGGAAGGACCCTACATAGCTTGAGGGGGGTGGGAGTGCTGGTTGCCAGAGGAACCAACCCCTGAATGGAGGGTTGGAACTTTCAGCCCCACTCCTGACCTCAGGGAAGGGAGAAGAGCTAGAGATTTTATTACAATCACTAATGGCCGAGGACTTGATCCGTCATGTCTACATGATGGCATCTCCATAAAAACTCTTAAATGACAGAGAACAGAGGGTTTCCAGGTCTGTGAACACATCAAGGTGCTGGGGCGGGGGAGGGGGGGTTGTGCCCAGAGGGCATGGACGCTCCATGTGCACCTTCTCTCCCCCGGAACCTTGCCCCATACATCTCTTCCATGTAGCCGTTCCTGAGTTGTATCCTTTATAATAAACTGTTAATAGTAAGGAAAGCAAAAAAAAAAAAAATAGTAAGGAAAGCACTTTCCTGAGTTCAGTACATCGTCCTAGAGAATTATCAAACCTGAGGAGGATGTTATGGGAGCCCTTTGAACTGTTAGCCCGTTGGTCAGAATTTCCAGTGACAACCTGACATTGGCAACTGGCATCTCAAATGAGGGCAGTCTTGGGGGAATGAGCCCTTAACATGTGGGATTTGATATGAACTCCAGTAGATAGTGCCAGAATTGAACTGAATGGAATCGAAGGAGAATTGAATTGAATTGAATTGAATTGAACTGAATTGAATCGAAGGAGAATTGAATTGAATTGAATTGAATTGAACTGAATTGAATCGAAGGAGAATTGAATTGAATTGAATTGAATTGAATTGAATTGAATTGAATTGAACTGAATTGTAGGAGAAGTGGTTGGTGTGAGAAAACACACACACACACATTTAGTGTCATAAGTGTTGTGAGTGAAGAGTTCAGATCACCTCCTACGTGGAGAAACTGAAGCTGATAGGTTTAGATAGGGTAAAGAGTCCATCCCCAAGTGATCTCTGAGCCCAAGCTCTCCTCCCCTTCACCGTGGCTGCCTCCCCAGCTGGGCGGCTCCTTCAACTTAGCAGGGCCAGTGTCATGATCTCCTCAGCCCCAGGGACCTCACCTCTATCCCAGAGTCCTCAACCGCTGCTTCGTGGGAGCTTACACTCCCGAGTCGCCGCCTCCCCACTCCCCTGCCATCGACCTTCCTCCCCCTGAGAAGCCTGAACCATGCAATCTTTCATCCACACCACAACCATCCACGACCCCCTGGCCCCTGGCTTCCACTGCAAATGTACCCCCCGGATCAACCCCACCATCCAGCTTCCCTGATTCTACACATGGACAGCCAAGCACAGCTGGGGAAACGTCCCACTACCTTCGTAGACTGGCACCAGACCAAACACAGGGCTCCTGACCTCAGCCAATGGGCCTCATGGTGTCATCCACTTCTCCTCGTACTTGTCCTCAGTCAGTTCCCTGGCCTTCTCCCCAAAGGTGTCCTCGACTTTTACCTCTCCTCGTGCCCCCTGCCCTCCACCCTCACAATGTGTGCCCTTGTCCCCCGTGTGTTCATTTGAATGAGACCAGATTCTCAAACTCTTTGTTGAAGAACCCAGTCACGGGGATTACTTTACCTCCTGCACGTGAGAGGAGAGGGAGGTGCCAATGCTCCCCGACTCTGGCTTAACAAAAAAAACGCACAGGTATTTATACCTTCGAGAAAACAAAGATATGAATTTAAATATTATTGCCAGGGCAACCCATTATTAAGGAAGACAAGCAATCAGAAAGAATCACAAGCTTTGTAAAAGTTAAAGGTTACTTTCACAGGACAAAGCAACTGCCTCTTAAATGTGATTGTCTGACAAGATTCTCTTGTTAGAAATAACATTTGCAAGGATGGTTTTAGGCTGCAGGAAAGAAGCTGCTTTCATTTCCGTGACTTCAGAAAAAGAGGGAACATTTTCTCCTTATGCTGAGGTGGGGTTTTTTTCATCACCACCAGTTAGAGGGACCTGGAATTTTTTTTTTTTTTTTTAAGATTTTTATTTATTTATTTGTCAGAGAGAGAGAGTTCACAAGCAGGGGGAGCAGCAGAAGGAGAGGGAGAGGGAGAAGCAGGTTCCCCATTGAGCAAGGAGCCCGATGTGGGACTCGATCCCAGGACCCCGGGATCACGACCTGAGGTAAAGGCTTAACTGACTGAGCCCCCCAGGTGTCGCAGGACCTGGAATTTTTAAGGCCAAGTGCTGGCATTCCATTAGTTAGCACTAAGAGAAACAAGGGCGGTTCCATATTGGATTGTCTACATTGCCTGGCAGTCCATCAACATTCCCCTCAAACAGTGGCTTTCCCATTCTCCTACATCAGGGCTTGTCCAACAGGAGCTCACATGCGTCACCTGGGATCTAACGTGCAGATTCAGATGCTGACTCCAAAGGTCTGGGGTGCACCTGAGATTCTGCATATCTAACATGCAGGTGATGTGCTTGCTATTAGTCTCCCTCCAGACACTGTGAGTGGGAAGATCCTGGATGTTTATTCATACTTCTCCCCTCTCCTCAAAGCTCCAACCCTGGGGAGGCCCCAATCCTCACTCTCAGCAGATGACCTCGTTTCCTAGTTCACTGAGAAAATAAAAAGCAGTCTGGGCGTGGAATTTCACAAACTCCCACCACGTCTACCCAGCAACTCTGTCCTCACCTCTGTGCCTCCCGTTTGAAAGCACAATACCTCCGGCCCGCCTGCCCCCCATCCTCACCCTAGATCCTGCCCCCTTTCCCTCCCATAAAGGCATCCACCCAGCAAGTGTCCTCCCTCTGGCATTTCCCCCTCTCACCTTAAGCAAATGTGTGTCACTGCTCCCATCTTAAAGAAACCAAAGACTTCTGTCCCCTTCTTCCTCCTGCTACCCCTCTTGTCCCTCTCTTCCTTAATAGCTCCCCTGTCTATAGGAACTGACTCCAAACTCTCTCCTCGGACCCTCCAGAGCCCCTTCCAGTTGGCTTTTGCCCCAGCTTCAATCAAAGCTGCTCTCGTCAAGGCCACCAAAGACCATGCTGAGAAACCTAACAGCCAAGCCTCTGTGCTCCCACTTGGCCCCCCAGGAGCGTTGCACCCAGCATTTCCCCACCGCCTGGTCTCCAGGGCACCCCTCCCACCCACCTCACTGCCCCTCGCCCTCGGCGTCTGTTGCTGGCCCCTCGTCTCTGACCTGCTCTGGCCCCTTGCTCCTCTCCTGCTCTCTCTACGCTTACCCTGCTGGTCCCCTCCTGTCATTCTGGGGCTCTCCGTGCTAGCTGTACCCACGACTCCCAGATTCGAATCTCCAGCCCAGGTTGTGTGCCAACGCTGGAGGGGTACACCCTGCTGGCATCCTGACATTTCCACCTACACGTCTGTCAGGTCTCAGGGGCAGCAAGGCCCAAGCTGAGCTGCTCATTTCCCCTTTTACACCTGTTCCTCCAGCAGTCGTCCCCACCTCGGCAAAGGCACGTCCCGTCTTCCCACTGCTCCGGCCAAAACCCCGAAACCCTCCTGACTCTTCTACACCCAGGGCTCCCCCTCGGCTAAGCGGCTCCCCTGGCGTGAGCTGGGAAAGGGCGCCCCGCGGCGCAGGCGTGGGACCTGGGGTCTGAATGTCAGTGCCCCCCACGCCCCGTCCCCACAGCCCACCGCACACACATTGGCAGTGTGTCTCCTGGTGGCGGCCTCCCAGGCTGTTCCAGTTAAAAGACAGTTGTCTTTCCTGCTGCTTGGCGCTTGCTTCCTGCCCATTTCCCATCTGGGCACTTGCTTCCTGCCCATTTCCCAAGTCTGGCCCTGCCTCGTCCTGGCGGTTCCTGGTGGCCTCTCAGTGAACTCTTTTGCTGCTGAAGAAAACCAGGAACACCCACTGAGACTATCCAGAAACTTGTGCAAATCGCTCCTACCCTTCAGATCAGAAAACTCCATTTCTCCACCGTCCCCCGGAAGCGCTCTGGAGGCGCTGCCAGAAGACCAGAATGACGTCACCGAACTGAAGACCCCCTGGGACAGCTCTGCTCTAGCTGACGCCAGCCTGGTCTCTTCTTCCTGCCTTCCCATCCCCACCCCACCCCCAGGGCTCTGTTCTCTTCTGGGGGGTCCCTCCTCCATGTCTGCCCTATAAGTGGTGCCAGTCCTCAGGGCTCCAACCTCTCCCTTCGGCCCTTTTCACCCCCCATGCCCCCCAGGGCGTCCTTCACACTCACGGTATGCAAACCCACCTCTACCCCTCTGCTGAACTGCAGACACTCCCCCTGCTGGGAGCCTCCACCTGCAAGTCCAAGAGCACCTGCACCCAGCACTTCTATGCGGAGCTGATCACCTTCTCTTCCGCCCTCCCCCACCCAGCCTGAGGGCCCCAGCCTGTGCCCCAGCCACCTGAGCCAGAAACTCGGGCGTCACCGCACAGCTCCCTTCCCCCTCCACATCAAGTCCATCCCTCCTAGGCACTCATGAAATCCTGGAGCTTCTTCTCTTGACACATCTCTCCAAACCATCCCCTCCTCTGCAACCCCACAGCCTTTGCCTCCTTCACTTCCGAATCTTCCAACAGCCTCCCAGAGGGCTCCTGGCCACCCTCCACTTCTTCCCCAACAGCAGAGCCTGAGTGAGCTTTCTGGAACTCAAACCTGACCCTGTCACCCCTACCCCATGCTTCCCTACCAGCGAGAGCAGTGTTCCTTTCTCATTCTTATCTCAGCTTCATACAAAGATTCTGGGGTCCTCTCCCAGACCTGCTGAAACAGGACATCCAGGAGAAAAACCGGGACTTCTTTGCCCTAATCTTTAGTCCTCAGACATAATTCAGCATGTTCGCAAAACACTGATCTAGTGATTCCCAAAGTGCTGTGGGAATCATTTCAAAAAGCTGGTTAAAAATCAAAGCCCAGGGGCGCCTGGGTGGCTCAGTTGGTTAAGCGGCTGCCTTCGGCTCAGGTCATGATCCTGGAGTCCCGGGATCAAGTCCCGCATCGGGCTCCCTGCTCGGCAGGGAGTCTGCTTCTCCCTCTGACCCTCCCCCCTCTCATGTGCTTTCTCTCATTCTCTCTCTCTCAAATAAATCAATAAAATCTTTAAAAAAAAAAAATCAAAGCCCAGGCTCACCCCTTGGGGATTCCAATTCAGTGGATGTTGAGTGTGAGAGATTTGTCCAGAGGACCCTGCATTCTGGCCACCTGCCTCAACTATGATAACGGGGGCTGAGAATTCCTCCTTCACAGAGTAGCTGGGGGGCTAATGAGACAGCTTCTATGTCTACATCTGCTTCTCTGCTTCCTTCCTCCTTTGACGTGGGCAGTGAATGTGAGGCCGTCCGGGGCAGACTCTTGCAGACTCGGAGCCCGTCTCGTTCATCTTCCCATCTATTCCCCACGGCACAGAGGTCTACACATGACCAGGACTTCCCCCAGTGTCTTTGGGAGTTTCTGTGTCTTCGCTTAATTTTTGGTTTCTCCATTTTCTTTTTTTTTTTTTAAGATTTTATTTATTTATTTGAGAGAGAGAGAATGAGACACAGAGAGCATGAGAGGGAAGAGGATCAGAGGGAGAAGCAGACCCCCCGCTGAGCAGGGAGCCCGATGTGGGACTCGATCCCGGGACTCCAGGATCATGACCTGAGCCGAAGGCAGTCGCTTAACCAACTGAGCCACCCAGGCGCCCTCTTCATTTTCTATTTTAAAAACAAATATGGGGGCGGGGCGCTTGTGTGGCTCAGTTAAGCATCTGCCTTCGGCTCAGGTCATGATCCCGGGGTCCTGGGAGAGAGCCCCATATAGGGCTCCCTGCTCAGTGGGGACTCTGCTGCTCCTTCTCCCTCTGCCTCTCCCCCTGCTTGTGCTTTCGCTCACTCTCTCTCCCAAATAAATAAAATCTCTAAAAAGAAATGCTTTTTTAAATATGGAGAAATGCGGGGCGCCTAGGTGGCTCAGTCGTTAAGTGTCTGCCTTTGGCTCAGGTCATGATCCCAGGGTCCTGGGATCGAGCCCCACATCAGGCTCCCTGCTCGGCGGGAAGCCTGCTTCTCCCTCTCTCACTCCCCCTGCTTGTGTTCCCTCTCTCGCTGTGCTTCTCTCTGTCAAATAAATAAATAAAATCTTTAAAAATAAAAATAAAAAAATAAATATGGAGAGACAGAGTTATGTTTAATGGGTACAGTCTCAGTGCAGCACGATGGCATCCTGGAGGTGGATGGTGCTGCTGGTCAGACCACAGTGTGAATATACTTAATGACAGTGAAGTGCACACCTAAAAACAATTAACATGGTAAATTTTATGATATTTGTAAAAACTAAACCTGTTCCTCCAGCAGTCTTCACCACCTCAGCAAAGGCACGTCCAGTCTTCCCACTGCTCCGGCCAAAACCTTATAATCTTCCTGAATCTTCCATATCCAGGGCCCCCCCTAGGCTACTCAGCACCCCAATGTGAAATGGGAAAGGGCTTTTAAGAAAGTGAAAATCTGGGGCGCCTGGGTGGCTCAGTTGGTTGAACGACTGCCTTCGGCTCAGGTCATGATCCTGGAGTCCCGGGGATCAAGTCCCGCATCGGGCTCCCTGCTCGGCAAGGAGCCTGCTTCTCCCTCTAACCCTCCCCCCTCTCATGTACTCTCTCTCTCTCTCTCATTCTCACTCTCTCAAATAAATAAATAAATCTTTAAAAAAAAAAAAGAAAGTGAAAGTCTGGGGTGCCTCGGTGGCTCAGTCGTTAAGCGTCTGCCTACGGCTCAGGTTATGATCCCAGGGTCCTGGGATCGAGCCCCATGTCTGGCTCCTGGCTCAGCGGGGAGCCTGCTTCTCCCTCTCCCTCTGCCTCTCCCCCTGCTCATGCTCTATCTCTGTGTCTCGAATGAATAAATAAAATCTTTAAAAAAACCAACTTATACATGAGGAAACAGAATTAACAAAACAATCTGAAAAGGAAACTATCGACAAACCAAAAGGCAACCTATTCTAACTAGAATTTAAATTAAAAAAATTAAATTAGGGGGCGCCTGGGTGGCTCAGTCGGTTAAGCGGCTGCCTTTGGCTCAGGCCATGATCCAGGGTCCTGGGATAGAGCCCCGCATTGGGCTCCCTGCTCGGCGGGAAGCCTGCTTCCCCCTCTCCCACTCCCCCTGCTTGTGTTCCTGCTTTCGCTGTGTCTCTCTCTGTCAAATAAATAAAATCTTTAGAAAAAAAAAAAAAGACAAAGTGAAAGTCTACAGTGAATTGCAAACACGAAATGAGGATGAGCCTCCATCTGCAGTGACGCCATGCCACCAACCGGTTGGAAGGGGAAGCCAGAGGCAGAGCAAGAGAGAAACAGGGAGGGCTGGAGTCGGCACCCCGGGAAGGAACCCGAGGGTGCGGGGTCTCAGGAAGAGGAGAGGCCCGGATCAGACAAGGGCCAGGACCCAGAGGTGCTGGTAGGAGGCAGAAGGGCCATGCAAGGCAGAAAGGGCCGAGGCCCAGCTGGCTGGCTGCCAAGTGAGTCTTCACAGGAACTGTGCCTTCGCACCAGATTGCCAAGAGCCTGCCCTCGCAGCCCTTGGCACAGGCGCGGGGCAAGGGAAACCAAAGTGAGGAAACGTGGACTGGACCTTAGCTGGGGTATCTAGTCCCTTGACCTGTCCCCTATACCAGGACCCCTTTAGAGGCCCAGGCTGCATCCTGCAGGAATCAAGTGTTCCCCAAGGGCTATGAGGCCAACGAAAGGATCAAGACTGCAATAGAAAGGGCGCCTGGGTGGCTCAGATGGTTGAGCGTCTGCCTTCGGCTCAGGTCATGATCTCAGGGTCCTGGGATCGAGTCCCGCATCGGGCTTCCTGCTCCTTGGGAGCCTGCTTCTCACTCTGCCTCTCTCTCTCTCTCTCTCTCTGTCTCTCATGAATAAATAAATAAAATCTTTAAAAAAAAAAAAAAAAGACTGCAATAGAAAGATCCAACAGAAAAGCCCGTGGTTCTACCTGCAAAGTCAGCACACATAACTCCTCCACAGCTGTCATCCCGGTAGGTCTACTAAGCTGCAGCCGTAACACCCCCCTCACCACCTAGCCTCCCTGCTAGCAGGACAGCCAGTGAGTCAGCAAAACCCAAAGTTAGACCACACTCGCTGCTCAAAACCCTCCAATTGCCATCCCACTCCCTCAGACCCTGTGTGAAGTTAATCATGGCCAACATCTGGCCTTTGCCCTCAGCTCCTGGGAGGTGATCTTTAAGTCCCTGGAATGTCCTGATAGGAGTGTTTGTCTAGGGCCTTCAGACATCCATCCGTCAGTCTAACAATGTGATTTACAAGAAGTGCTTTGGGACACACGACCTCTGGCGGGGGTGGGGAGTGGACACTCGAGGTCAGCCACATGGGCCCCAGGGAGAACCCTGGACACCAAGACTCGGGTAAGCTTCCCTGCTTGGCCACACTGTGTGTTATAAACAAGGAGGTCTCAGGTCCAGGGCTCCCCTGGGAGAGGACAATCCATTGGGAGCTTCACACCTGGAGCCCCCTGATTCCACCCTATGCACCCTGTCCTCTGTTGGAAATGTGTATCCTTCCACTATTAAAACACCATAATCTTAGGACTTTCCTGAGTTCTGTAAGTCATTCTAGCAAATTATCCACTGAGGATGGTTTGGGGCCTGGAATTCACAGCTGATGTCTGAAATGAGGGCAGTCTTATGGGGACCATGCCCTCAAGCTGTGCCTTTGGCCAAATTTTGTGACCACCTTACTCTGACCTTCATGATCTGCCCAACCCGTCAACCAGACCTCACCCCCACCCCACCCTTGAGTAAGGCATGCCCCCGCCCGAGGGCACCAGAGAGCCCCCTTTCCTGGCTATCTGGCCAGGGAAGACCCTCCTTCAGGCCTTTCAGTCAGACATCACCTCCTGGGAGAGGACACCTCTAGCCCCTCCTCAAACTCCCTCCACCCCAGGCCTCTCCCTCTCTTCCTGCTTTACTCTTTCCCCATGGCACACTATCATTATATCCATGGCACTCTAAATTGTATTCACCTTCTTTCTTCTCCATCTCCTCACTAAACTGTAACCCCCAAGGAGAGAGGGATTTTGTACTTTGTTCCCGCCTGTAACCCCAGGACCGGAAACAATTCTTGGCACGTGCTGAGTACACAGGAGATTCCTGTTGAATGAATGCCCTCTAGTATCCTTTAGAAGTACCTCTTGGAAAAACAGGCCACCCGGCTCCCACTCTTTCCTCCTAAAAGGCCAAGTCTGCAAAAACAAGGAAACCTGACCACACTTGGCTGGAGACCATTGCTGAGGGGGTAAGACCCAAGAGAGGGGTAAGACCCAAAACCTCCAGGAGAGGCCCCTGGCCCAGATGCTAGTCCTAGCCCTGACACCACATCGTTGTGAGCCTGAAAGGCCCCTCCCTCTCTGGGCTAGAGCAGGGGCAGGGAACTCTCTGGCACTGATCACTGTGATGCCAGGTCTGGGGGGAGGGGAGGGCGGAGGGGGAGGGGTGCCCCTGCCCTGACAGAGAGATGGAGGGAGTACAAGACCTCACCAGGCGGGAGTGACTTTTATTTGAAGCCAGAACACACTTTATCTGGGGTTTCATCTGTAATCTGTGGCAGTAAAAAAAAAAAAAAAAAAAAAGGAAAAGAAACCAGGACCCAAAGGGCCTGGGGAGGGGAAGGGTGGTGGGTCCTGTCAGGCCACGTAGGGGAAGCGGAGTAACAGCCCCTCGTAGGGCTTTAGGTTGAGGTGTTCCAGCTCCAGAGACACCCCCTCCTCGCGGCCTAGATCGGTGCTGAGCAGCAGATCGACGGTGGCCGGCAGACTGGCAGTGGCTGGCACACCGGAGGCCCCCAGCCTGGCAGGCTGGCCTGTATCCCCGAAGTTGAGCACTACCAGGAATCGCTCGTTCTGGTCCCAGTGGCGGATGTAGGCGAAGAGGTCAGGCCCCGAGGAGAGCACGTGGAAGTCTCCGTGGAGCAAAGAACGCTCCTTGCCTCGCTGATCGCTCAGCCTCCGGAACAGGGAGAGGAGAGAACCAGTGTCTTCATTCTGGCCCTGCAAAGGATGGAGACAGCAGGAAAAGATAAAGGGCGGCCCCTGGGCGCGAACTCCTACAAGTCACCTGCCCACCCTCGGCTGAGCAGGCCTGGCCCACCCAAAACCCACCTTTACGGTCATGTTGGTACTTCCACGTCCTGAGGTGTCGGGGAAGCTGGATTCATCCCAGAGCATGAACGGAGCCTTCGCAGGCTGAAAAGCAGAGAAAACAGGACTTGGAAAAGGCCTGGGCCTGCTCTCCCTTCTCCTCCCGTTCCCAGCCCCTCGATGGAAAACATCCCCCCGTCCCTCTGGCCCTGCTCTCTTTTGCACAGGACTGAGCAGCACTGGGTACCTTTATTCTATTTTATCACCTAACTTCACCACCTCCAGCTCTTTTGTGCACTGCTGTACCTCTGTGCATGGCATAGAGGAATTACTCCCTAAAACTGTGGAATAACTGAACGACCAGTTCTATGAACAGCAGCTGGGGTGCCAACCTCCAACCCGATGGCTAAAGCAGAGCCAGTGCCTCCGTGCGCTTACCCCGATCACGGCAGGGGCTGCCCATCTCTCGTACTCATCTGGGTCCTCCACTAAACTACGAGTTGCTGGAGGACACAGAGTGCCCTGAATGCGTGCATGAATGAATGAATGAATGAACCCATGAACGGGTGAGTGATGGCTCCCATACTGGATACCTACCAGGGGTCAGCCATTGCATTTTAAAATAGGCCCTCACTGAATCCCTACAAGAAATGCAGTACCCCGGAAGAGACAATCAAGGCGATGGCAGGGAAATGACTCGCCGAGGCCACACAGGGACTGATTAGGGGACTGAGCAGGAATCAAACGCAGTTCCACCCAAGGCTCACGTCTGCTTGCTACCATCCGCACAGTCCCCGGGACAGAGGAACACAACCACCATCCCCCCCGCCCCGGCACGTCGGGAAGATAGCAAGCCGTACCAGGCCAGGCAGGGCAGCTACCTCCAGGCCGATCTCATCTCCGTAGCTGAAAACCGGGGTGCCGGGCAGGGAGAAGAGTAACAGCTGGTAGAGGCGGAGGAGACGAGCCGGCACGAGGGCAGTCAGGAATCCCGCCTGAGACAACTGCAGGAATGCATGCACTGAGGTGAACCCCGAGGCCCACCTCTGTCCCTGTCGGCCGACGCCCAGCGCGCTCTCCCCCGCAATGCAGTACTCACACTCCAGCTGCACCAGCGATGCTCAGTGGCATTCAAATACTGGGTGACAAGGAGCTCTGTGCGCTCCCCGGTGAAACCAGAGCTTGCCAGGTACGAGCTCGTCAACAACAGGTCCTTAGTGGAGCCAAGTAGGCTCAGGATCTGCTGAAGGTCAGAGAACTCGGTCCCTGCAATCAAGAGCCTGCACAGAGCAGGGTGCAGGGAGAAGGTTGGTAAAGAACAAGAAAAGAATGGGGCGCCTGGGGGGGTGCCTGGGTGGCTCAGTCGTTAAGCGTCTGCCTTCGGCTCAGGTCATGATCCCAGGGCCCTGGGATCGAGCCCCGCATCGGGCTCCCTGCTCTGCAGGAGGCCTGCTTCTCCCTCTCCCACTCCCCCTGCTTGTGTTCCCTCTCTCGCTCTGTCTCTCTCTGTCAAATAAATAAAATCTTAAAAAAAAAAAAAAAAGAATGGGGCGCCTGGGTGGCTCAGTCGTTAAGTGTCTGCCTTCGGCTCAGGTCATGATCCCAGGGTCCTGGGATCGAGTCCCACATCGGGCTCCCTCCTCAGGGGGAAGCCTGCTTCTCCCTCTCCCACTCCCCTGCTTGTGTTCCTACTCTTGCAATCTCTCTCACGATTTATTTATAAATAAATAAAATCTTTTAAAAAAAAGAACAAGAAAAGAATGAGGGTTAAGAAGGTTCTCTGGGCTAGGAATTCCCCCATTCCTGGGGCCCAGCACTCAGCAGAGGGGAATGAAGCAGAGTTGGCAGGGGAGGCCTGGCACCTACCTATCTTCACTGAAGCTCTTGGTCATGTTCTGCCAATCGGCCAAGAACAAAGGTGCATTCTAGAATTGAAAAAAAGCAAAGTTGAGGAGCAAGGAATACTACCAAGCCCTGGAGAGTCCCTCTGCTCTCACCCAGGCTCTGCCTCTCACGTGGAAAGTGACTTACCGTCAGATTCTCTATGTTCCGAACCTGGAACCCATCTACACCGGCCTGCAGCCAAAAACTCAGAGCATCCTACAGGGAAGGCGGTAAAAGAACAGGAGAAAGGTATCAATACTCTGACTCAAAGGCTTACAAAATCCAGCCCATGTCAAATCTTGCCCAGGACGCACTTCCCCATGACCCTGGGAGAGTCACTTGCCTTGACCGGCCTCATTTAACCACCCCTATCATAAAGGGCTAGCGTTCGGTTCCCTCCCCTTGTGAACTATCACTGATTCTTAACGCTACAGCATTTCACTTCTCTGTTCCTCCCCAGGGCAAATCACACAGCTTCACCTTTGGACACCTAATAGGAAAGGCCCAAGAGAAAAATTATGTCCGTAAACACAACTTCATTTAACCCCTAGCATGGTGGAATGCTAGTATACTCGTGTCAGAAATGAGGAAACCCTCTCAGAGCAGCAAGGAAGCATGCCCAAGACCACCGTCAGCAAGCAGCAGACACGGGACCAAAATGCTAGCCAAGATCCCACCGGAAGTGTCCTTACTCCTCTCCCAACGTCCTGAGGCCTGGGGAGGGTAGAAGGAAGAGAGCAGGTCAGAGCAAGGCCAATGATGAAAGACTGAAATTCCAAGTATAGCCCCAGGGCAGTCTAGATGAAGATTTGACAAGGAGTCAGCTCTCAGCACAGGCCCAGGCCTGAATTCCAAGCAAGGGGGGCGGGGGGGGGGGGGGGAGGGGGGCGGTGGTGGTGAATGCAGAACATGGGGCCCCACCCCCACAGCCCCAGGCCCTGTGCTCTCTCCTCTCATCTCCATTTTCATCTGAAGCTACCAGACCTCACGCCACACCATCTGCAAACACGACGCCTTCATCAATAACTTTTAAGAGATTTTTTTTTTTTTAAGTAAGCTCTACCGCCAATATGGGGCTTGAACTCACAACCCTGAGATCAAGAGTCACATGCTCTACCGACTGAGCCAGTCAGGCGCGCCTGTCCCCCCATCAATAACTCTTAAAGGGTCTTCCAGCAATTAGCGAGGGCTGAACTGGATGACCCCAAGGGTCCTATGGAAATGCTGGGAGTAAAGAATTCTACCTCAGAATCACGAGGGCCAGCAAAGGGTCGGGGTCTGCTCCATTTTTATTCTACCCCCGCTGAACTGGTCAGGGTCCTAGAGCATTGGCATTAGGAGCCCGGATGACAAAGTCCCATTCTCAGCCTGCTCAGTATAGTCTTTACACCTGTACCTTCGTTCAGGGCAGGCAGATTACAGAAATGAGACTACTTGGGACTTCAAATCCTAAGCACAGCAAACCCCTCTGAACCTTAGCTTCTTCATTTACAGCAGAGAGATGTCAGGGTCCTTGTGTGGCCATAGAGACGTTTAGAACATACACAAAATACCTGGCATAGCCCTAGACACGTAAGATCACAATGCTTACAATTTCAGACTGGGCTCCACTCCAGAACACATCAAACAAGAGCTGGGAAAACAGGCAGAACAGGAGTCCCACAGAGAAACGGCTTCCTCTCCCAAAAGGAAGAAAAATCAAACCCAGACTGACATCTGAGAGATTCCTTTCCTGGCCCTGTGACCATCAGAGTCAAGGAAACAATCACTGGCCAGAAAAGGAACAAGCAAAAAGGGGGGTGCACTGTTGGCCTACCCTCCTGCCTGTGTGGGAGGAGTGCGTCAGTTTGCCTCCAAGGGGCAAGGGCCCCTCAGCTGGAGCCAGGCTAGGTTTACAGGGCTTGCCAAGAGGATCAACACAGCCCCAACATCCAGCTCCCACTTGCCATCAGCACCAACTCACTCACCTTCATCTTGGCAGCCACAGAGTTAATCTCAGAGGGGAGGAACCACGAGTTCTGGCCCCTGTAGTTGGGAGTGAGGTCCAGAATGACCCGGATACCTGGAACAATGGAGGAAAACGTAGTGGTGGGAAAGACTCTGGGGTGAGGGAAAAGGGAGAACAACAAATACAAGCCGGTAGACTACTCCCTATGTATTATGTGGCACAAATGCTTAGATTTGAACCCGGCTTAAGATCTTCTAGGGCAGAAGGCACATAGTGTAGTAGACAAGGCTGAGCTATGGGGCCCTGGGCTCCCCATCCCCAAAGTGAACCCTCTGATTTTATTTGGATATTTTTCTCAAAAGGATCCGCTCCTCTGCAAGTTAAAAAACCACTGAATTAGGGATGCCTGGCTGGCTGAGTCAGTAAAGCATGCGAGTCTTGATCTCAGGGTCGTGAGTTCAAGTCCCACCTTGGGCAGTGGAGCCTACTTAAATAAATAAATAAAATAAATAAAAATAAACCACTGAATCAGGAAGCCTACATTTTGCAAGTACGGGCACTGAAGCCTGGAAGTTAAATGGCTGGACACACAGCAAGTAGAAAAGTCTCTGAGCCACTTGACAAATTCATTTTAGACTGAAGCCCAAGAAACCTCCCCTGTGCCTGCTTTAGGAAAACTCAGAGCCAGTCAGGAGTGAACCAAACAAAAATCCTATCCTGGCTTTCCTGTGGCCAGAAAGCCAACCCCTTCTCAGCTGCTTCGGAGTCAACTCCAGGACACCCACTCTTTTTCTTGGCCGACTGCAAGAGATTGTCAAAATCTTCCTTGGAGCCAAAAGTGGGGTCGATCTGTTCCAAGTTGGTCCCCGCGAGGTCATCCTTCTGGTTCTTGTGAATTGGGCCCAGCACAAAGCCCTTCACCTTCAGGGAGCTCAGGTAATCGAGGCGCCCCTTTAGGCCTGAAACCGGGAAGCAGGGTTAAAGCGGTTAAAGCGAAGCCCCTATGAGAGGCCCCTGAACTGCCCTAGTCTCCCCTCTCCCCGGAACTAAGTGTGGGGCCGGGCGTGAGCCTGGATCACGCCGCTCAGAGTTGCTGATGTAAGGTGCCCGGCACATTACTTCAGAAACGTCAGCGACCGGCTTCCTGCGCCGCAGGGGGAAGGGAAGACGCTGAGTCAGCTACCCTCGCGCAAGAGAGAGTGGGGGCGGTTTTCTTCAAAGAAAGGAAGAAGCTACGTCCCCGGGTGCGGGGCCGATTCCCGGCCGGGGACGGGGTGGGGGGACAGGATCGGGGCCGGTGGCCCGTTACACCAGGGGCGCGCACAGAGCTCACCCGCTAGGTCGCCCCCCCCGGGGCCCTGGAAGGCCTGAAGGTCGCCGATGCGGTAGAGGGCGCCCTTGTGCCACCAGCTCTGCGCCGGCAGCTCGCGGCAGCGCGGGGCCCGCACGATGATGACTACGGCGCCGGCCAGCATGCCGAGCCAGCCGAGCCAGAAGAGCACCAGGAGCGCCCAGCGGGTGCGCACCCAGACGGGGCTGCCCGCCACCTTCAGCAGCTCCTCTTTGGACAGGCCGGTGAACTTGGCCGCGGCCGCTGCCTCCGCCTCGTCGTCGGCCACCTTGATCTTCACCAGACCGTTCTTCTCGGCGCCGCCCGCCACAACCACGGCCATGGCGGCCCCGGACGGCGCGTTCATCGGCTGCTTCTCGGGCTCCAGCTCGTTCAGCTCCACCTCCTTCAGGTCCACCTCTGTGTCCTGGCTCATGGTGCCTGCGGAACCGGCGACACGATGCAGCCTGCGGCCAAGTGGTGGCTGGGCTCCTGCCCCGACCTCCCGCCTCACCTCGGCCTCGGCACCGCCTCCCGGGACCAGGCAGCCCCGCGCAGCTTCGGCGACTGCGTCCGCCGTCTGCCGGGGGACGGGCTCAGCCTCCGGGATGAGGCAGGGGAGCCCCGCCCCCGCCCGCCCCTTAAAGAGGAACGGCCCCGATTGCTCAATCTGGGACCGCTCGCCAACCTGTTTGCCCCTAAGGTTCCTTCCAGCGGGACGCTGAGAGGGCCGAGCCCCGAGCCACCTTTAGGTGGGCGGGGTCTGATTTGTCCCGCCCCCGGAAGGGGAGGGGGAGGCGCAGTCCAGCCTCGCGGGGGTCCCGGGGCCCCTCTTCGCGCACTCCGAGGACGGGTGACTACCCCGACGCCGTCCTCCGTCTGGCCCTGGGCTCAGGCCACCGCGTGGTGGTTCCAACTTCGCACGGCCTATGGCGCTCTCAGAGCCAGGCAAACTCAGCTCCCCCTCTTCCTCCGACCTAGCTTGTCTCCTCAAGCCTCTGGGACTTGGCGCTAGACCTCCACTTCACCGCCGGGCTTACACGTCCTTCTAGACTCATCTTGAGTCCAGTTCAAATAATTCATCATGCAGCAACTATTGAGCACTACAAGACTTTGCTTTATTAACTTCACTGAATGAACTCTAACCCGGTGTTCTCCGTGATGTTTTAAGATGAATCTGTTCGGACAGGAGAGTTGAAGCTGACACTCCCCGTCTTACCCCACCCTACCCCCAGTCTCTGGCGCCAGGATGTCGGGCAGCGAGGCATCCGACATCCAGAAGAGCCTCAAGCGCCTGGTGGGCAACCTCGGGCCTGTAGCAAACATTCCAAGGTTGGGCCTCAGTTAGAGGCATCCACCATTTTCCTGCAACAGACCAGACTTTTCCCCACTTTGCAGGGCCTCCCACAGAGTAGCCCAATCTCCCCAGGGTGCCAGGGTTCCCCCCCAACCCCCGCCCCCCATGGCTTCACTGTGCTAAGCCTTGGAGGCCGCTGCAGAGGCTTTAAAGACAACCTAAGGGGCACCTGGGTGGCTCAGTCATTAAGCGTCTGCCTTCAGCTCAGGTCATGATCCCACGGTCCTGGGATCAAGTCCTGCATCGGGCTCCCTGCTCCTCGGGAAGCCTGCTTCTCCCTCTCCCATTCCCCCTGCTTGTGTTCCCTCTCTCGCTGTCTCTCTCTGTCAAATAAATAAATAAGTAAAATCTTTAAAAAAAAAAAAAAAAAAAGACAACCTAAGTTCCCTCCACAGAGATCCTGGGATGGAGGGTAAGTGGGGCAGAGACAAGATTCATAGCAAGAAATAAATAAAGATTCATAGCAGGGACTGCTGGACATCAACAGCATGGGGTGCAGACACTCAGGAACTTCTTGTTCCTGACCAGTGCCAGCCGGGTTGTTTTCAGAGAGGAGCTGAAGGAAACAAGTTCTTTCTCCCTCTCCCACCTGGGCCTGAAGCCAAGTATTTGGAAGAAAGCAGAGGCCAAGATCTGAAAAAATAGCAGACAGAAAGGGGGGTCAGGGGAGAGCCAAGGGTGTGAAAAGACTCATCTTTTGCCATCCCCTTTCTGCATGCCACAGCCCACTCCCCACCCCCACCCTGGGAAAGCCAGAACCAATTCCTAGAGGGAGGCAGGCCAAGGGGTAAAGGGTGGAGGTCAGACCGGTGCACAAAGATGATAGTAAGTCCAAGGTGCCCTGGGCATGGCAGATAAGTGCCAGCCAGAGGCTCTGAACAGACTTTATTCCCAGGGTGAAAGCTCGAGGTTGAGAACTGGGGTCAGAAGCTCTCCTTGAGATGGTCCAACATAAGACCCCTGGGAACATACTATCTCACTCACAGCCCCCCATGATTCCAGACAGATGAAGCCAATTCCTTTTGCGTGCAGTGAAGAAGCTAGCAACTGACCTCCCCAAGTTTATCACCTCCCCACATACCTTCCACGGGAACTACCCACCCAGTGACATCAGCCTTCGAACACCTGCCAGTCTCACGGCACACCCAGCTTTGTCAGGCCTCTGCATCTTTCTACCTGCCATTCCATGTTCTTCCCTTCCTGTTCTGCCACTTGACCTCGGAAGCTCCTGTCCATTCAAGACCTAGCTCAGATGACGGTTTTTCTCAACTTCTCCAAAAGAATTCTTTGCCATCCACCTCTGCTACAACACATACCCTGTTACATTTCCTTTTCTGGGTGTCTACACTTCCAGATAAGTGGCAGGGGCCTTGTGCTATTTGTCGATGGGCCTGCCTACCTACTGTAGTAGCCTAAGTAGGCACTTCATGAGTGTTTGGAAAACGAGTGGATGAACTGCACCAGTCAAACCCAGCTACTTCCCTTCTTAGAAACAACAAAAGGAACAGAGCGTTTGGAAGTCAAAGAGCTATGGAGATGAACGCAGAGAAGGAGGAGGGATAAAAGCCAGAAAGGGTAAAGGAAATACAACCAAAGCCATCTCTTAGAAGAGAAATAAGTACACCATCTGAAAAGTATCTGGCACTCAAGTAAATTAGACAAATGAACAGCACAGCTGCCAGTCTTTCTCTCTAATGCAACCAAGTATCAAAAGAGAGAAACATCAGAGATCTAGCAGATCAATGTATGGAAGAGACAAAGAAGCATTTTTAACATATTATTCTTGGTAGATGACATCAGATATCTATCTGATCAGAGACAGAATACTGATCCCATGCCCGAGGTTAAATAGTAATAAGAGATTCAATTGGCCTTAAAAGGAAGTCTGAAGTCTTCCAACATCAGCTCCTTCTACCATGGTGGTCACACAATACTGGTGGGTAACATCATTTTCCCATCCCCTGTGACCTTCAGAACTTTCTATCATCAGGCGCCTGCGTGGCTCAGTAGGTTAAGCAGTTGCAGGACATTTGTCTCTTCTCCTTCATTTATTTATCTATTCATTTATTTATGTCAGTGTGGACTTACAGATATTTGTTTTATACTTTGGTTTAGAATTCAATACTATATTATTGGGGTTTTCCCTCAAATTGGTCCAGCTTTGGCCACTGTGAGCTGTCAGGCTGGCTCCTTTATTACATTTCTCTTCCCCGTGTTCTGCTGTCTCCCCCCCACACACACAATTTTTTGAGTGCTTCTTTATGTCCTGGAATGACAAATTGGTCCAGGCTCACCTTGTTTGAACACTAGATTCCCCAGCCCTAGAATCAGCCACTTCTCCAAGGAGCCCTGGTTCCTTTTATTGGAGAATGGTATTAGAAACCAAGATCTGGGCACTCAGGTGTCTTTTGATAAACAAAAGTTATCCATCAAAAATGGTGGGATATCTGGGCTTGTAAAAAAAAAAAAATCAATGTTTTCTCTTTTTTTTAAAAGATTTTATTTATTTATTTGAGAGAGAATGAGATAGAGAGAGAGCATGAGAGGGGGGAGGGTCAGAGGGAGAAGCAGACTCCCTGCTGAGCAGGGAGCTTGATGCAGGACTTGATCCTGGGACTCCAGGATCATGACCTGAGCCGAAGGCAGTCGTTCAACCAACTGAGCCACCCAGGTGCCCCTAATGTTTTCTTTAATAAATACTCCATGTTTTTATTTTTGGTGACTTATTTAAAAAATCTTTCTTGGGGGGTGCCTGGGTGGCTCAGTCGTTAAGTGTCTGCCTTTGGCTCAGGTCATGATCCCAGGGTCCTGGGACCGAGCCCCGCATCCAGCTCCCTGCTCGGCAAGAAGCCTGCTTCTCCCTCTCCCATTCCCCCTGCTTGTGTTCCCTCTCTCGCTGTGTCTCTCTCTATCAAATAAATAAATAAAATCTTTAAAAAAAAAAGAAAAATCTTTCTTGGTGCCCCTGGCTGGCTCAGTTGGGAGATCATACAACTCTTGGTCTCAGAGTTGTAAGTTAGATCACCACGTTGGGTGTAGAGATTACTAAAAAATAAACTTTTTTTTTTCAAAGATTTTATTTATTTGACAGGGAGAGACACAGCGAGAGAGGGGACACAAGCAGGGGGAGTGGGAGAGGGAGAAGCAGGCTTTCCACTGAGCAGAGAGCCCGATGCGGGGCTTGATCCCAGGACTCTGGGATCATGACCTGAGCCGAAGGCAGACACTTAACGACTGAGCCACCCAGGTGCCCCTAAAAAATAAACTTTAAAAAAATCTTTACTTTAAGGCCTGGAAGATATTCATCAAAATTTTCTATGCAAAAATGTAAGGTTTTGTTTTTGATATTTAAGTCTTTAATCCATCTTTAATTGATTCTTATTTATGGTATAAGGTAGAAAGCCAATCTTATCTTTTTTATTATAAGTGGCTAACTGTGATATGATAAAAACAGAGAGAGAGAGAGAGAGCACGCAAACACAGCCTTTGTCCCTAGTTCCTAACACTGAGCTCCTAAATCCCTTGGAATTCCTGGGTGACAAGAAAGTCTTCTCTTTCAAGGAGGCCACTCTTGGTGGTAGCTTTGGGGTGGGGGCTGGCCATCAGAAAAACCGAGGCATGACTAGAGGGTTGTAACTTCCAGTCCCATCCCCCAACTTCCAGCAAGGGAAGAGGAGGTAGAGATTGGGTAATCACCAATGGCCAATGATCATGCCTGCGTAATGGAACCTCTGTAAAAACCCTAATTGATGGGGTTTGGAGATCTACCGGGTTGATGAACATGTACCAAGAAGGTGATACACCCCAAGTCCACAGGGTCAGAAGATCCTGTGCGTGGAACCCTTCCAGACGTCACCCTATGTACCTCCTCATCTGGCTGTTCATTTGTACCCTTTATAACATCCTTTATAATAAATTGGTAATAGTAAGTGAAGTGTTTTCCTGAGTTCTATGAGCTGTTACAGCAAATTCAGACCTGAGGAGGGGATTGTGAGAACCCCGATTTATAGCCAACTCAAAACTGTGGGTACCCTGGGACCCACGACTTGAGATTGGTGTCTGATGCGGTGGGCAGTCATGTGGGACTGAGCCCTTAACCTGTGGGGTCTATGCAAACCCAGGATTCTTAGTGTCAAGTCAGATTAAGTGGAAAGCCTTCCAGTTTGTTGCAGGGAATTAGAAAATGGCTTGGTATGGAAACCCACACCTGTGGTGTCAGTATTCTGAGCAGAAAACAGATCATAGTGGTGTCAACCAAGAAAAGGAGGTGAAGCTGGGGTCTCAGAATTGCAACTTGGGGAGCACGGATTCCAGAGTAACCAGAAAAAGCATCCCACTCATGTGGGGAAAGCAAGAGGTGTTTATGAGAAAGTAGAAGGGGGTAATAACATGATTTAGATAAAGAAGAAAAAAAACTGTCAATTTGGTGTTGACTGGTTGCACCACTTTTGATTACTATTTGATTATTCTATCAGTGCTATCAGATGAAACTGTTCCTGGTATGCAGTAGTTAACATTTCTCTCCTCATAAAATACCAACAGTTTTATGGTTCGAATACCAGTTGTTCTGTTGGGATTTTATGAGCAAGTACTTGTAAAACAGTGACTGCTTCTGGCCGAGTTAAAGACTGCATTAGTTAGGGGCACCTGGGTGGCTCACTTGATAGGCGTCTGGCTTCGGCTCAGGTCATGATCCCAGGGTCCTGGGATCGAGTCCCACATCAGGCTCCTTGCTCAGTGAGGAGCCTGCTTCTCCCTCTCCCTCTGCTGCTCCCCCTGCTTGTGCTCTCTCTCTCTCTGACAAATAAATAAAAATATTTTTTAGGGCACCTGGGTGGCTCAGTTGGTTAAGCGACTGCCTTCGGCTCAGGTCATGATCCTGGAGTCCCAGGATTGAGTCCCACATCGGGCTCCCTGCTCAGTGGGAAGCCTGCTTCTCCCTCTCCCACTCCCCCTGCTTGTGTCCCCTCTCTCGCTGTGTCTCTCCCTGTCAAATAAATAAATAAAATCTTAAAAAAAAAAAAAAAAGACTGCATTAGTAAGGGGGAAAAAAATGGAGGGGCGCCTGGGTGGCTCAGTCGGTTAAGTGTCTGACTCTTGGTTTCTGCTCAGGTCATGATCTCAGGGTCATGATATCAGGTCATGACACGGAGTCCGGAATCGAGCCCCAAGTTGGGCTCCCCATTCAACAGGGAGTCTGCTTGAGATTCTCTCTCTCTCTCTCCCTTTACCCAAGTAAATAAATAAAATCTTTAAAATAAATAAAAATAAAAGAAATAATGGAACATCCATATGATGAAATCCTATGCCTCTGAAAACAAATGTTCTGTAAAATGCTATGGAATGTACACAGTGTGCTACCTTTTGTGTAAGGAAGGGAGTGTGTGTGTGTGTGTGTGTGTATTATTTTCTTGAGTGACAAAAGAAAGATAAACCAAAAGCCAATATAAAATGGTCACCTATAGTGGAAGGAAAAAACAAGAAGGAAGCAGGGGATGTCAAATAAGCATATGAAAATATGCTTTAGGGAATTGCAATTTAAACAACAACGATAGGACGCCTGGGTGGCTCAGTCGTTAAGCATCTGCCTTCGGCTCAGGTCATGATCCCAGGGTCCTGGGATCGAGTCCCACATCAGGCTCCTTGCTCAGTGAGGAGCCTGCTTCTCCCTCTCCCTCTGCTGCTCCCCCTGCTTGTGCTCTCTCTCTCTCTGACAAATAAATAAAAATATTTTTTAGGGCGCCTGGGTGGCTCAGTTGGTTAAGCGACTGCCTTCGGCTCAGGTCATGATCCTGGAGTCCCAGGATCGAGTCCCACATCGGGCTCCCTGCTCGGCAGGGAGTCTGCTTCTCCCTCTGACCCTCGCCTGTCTCATGCTCTCTCTCTCTATCTCATTCTCTCTCCCAAATAAATAAATAAAATCTTTAAAAAAAAAATCTTTTTTAAAAAATGCATTTAAAAATAAATAAATAAATAAAACAATGATATATCACTACACATGCATTAGAATGGCTAAAATCCAACACACCGAAAACTCAAAGGACGTAATGTAAAAGACACTCTCATTCATTCTGGTAGGAACATGAGATGGTACAGCTACTGTGGAAGATAGTTTGACAGTTTTTTTACAAAACTAAACATACTTTTACCATATGATCCAGGAATCATACCCCCTTGGTATTTACCCAAATGAGTTGAAAAATTATGTCCACACAAAAACCTGCACACAGATGTTAATAGCAGCTTTTTTCATCATTGCTAAAACTTGGGAGCATCCAAGATATACTTCAGTAGGTGAACAGATAAAGAAACTGTGGTACATCCAGACAATGGAATATTATTCAGTTCAATAACAAGAAATGAGCTATCAAGCCACGAAAATACAGGGAGCAATCTTTTTTTATATATATAAAGATTGATTGATTGATTGATTGATTGATTTATAAGAGACAGAGAGAGAGAGAGGCAGAGGGAGAAGCAGGCTCCCCACTGAGCAGGGAGCCCGATGCGGGACTCGATCCCAGGACCCTGGGATCACAACCTGAGCCGAAGGCAGACGCTTAACCATCTGAGCCACCCAGGCGCCCCAGGGAGGAATCTTAAATGCATATTTCTAAGTAGAAGAAGCAAATATGAAAAGGCTACATACTGTATGATTCCAACTATATGACACTCTGGAAAAGGCAAAACTATGGAGATAGTAGAAAGATCAGTGGTTGCCAGGAGTTGGGGAGGGAGGGAGGGAGGGAGGGAGAGAGGGCTGAGTAAGTGGAGCATAGGGGATTTTTAGGGCCATGAAACTATTCTGTATCATTGTAATGATGGATACATGTCATTATACATGTGTCAAACCCCACAGAATGTACAACACAAAGAACAAACCTTAATGGAAACCAGGGTCTTTAGTTAATAATAATGTATCAATATTGGCTCATCAATTATAAGAGGTGTACTTCACTAATGCAAGATGTTAGTAATAGCAGAAGGGGTGGGGGGCGAAGGGAGGGTAAGGAAGTATACAGGAACTCCATTCTTTCTAACCATTTTTCTGTAAACTTAAAATTGCTTTCAAAAAAATAAAATATATTAAACAAATAAATAAAATAAAGGTGTTGACTACAGAGGAAACTAAAACTCAGAAGTTTAAGGAAAATGGAGTACCTGGCTGGCTCACTTGGTAGAGCACGTGACTCCTGATCTCGGGATTGGGAGTTCGAGCCCCATGTTGGGTGTACAGATTACTTAAAAATAAAAATTAAAAAAAAGTTTAAATTAAAAAAAAGTTGAAGGAAAATGGATCTTCTAGCAAGTTTAGAACAAAGACTCCCTTTCATCCTCAAATTAGAAAGCAGCATTAGAACTGATTAGCCAGTTTCTTTAAAATAGTACTATCAGTAATTTTTTTTAAATTCCAGTATAGCCAACATACAGTATTATATTAGTTTCAGGTGTACGATATAGTGATTTAACACTTCCATACATCGCCCAGTGCTCATCAGACAAGGGCACTCCTTGATCCCCATCCCCTGTTTCACCCATCCTCCCACCTACCTCCCCTCTGGTAACTACCAGTTTGTTCTCTATAGTTAAGAGGTCTGTTTCTTGGTTTGTCTGTTTTTTCCCCTTTGCTCATCTGTTGTTGTTGTTTTTTCTCTCAAATTCCACATATGAATGAAATCATATGGTATCTGTCTGGGGCGCCTGGGTGGCTCAGTTGGTTAAGTGTCTGACTTTGGCTGAGGTCATGATCTCAGGGTCCTAGGATCAAGCCCCACATCGGGCTCCCTGCTCAGTGGGGAGTCTGCTTCTCCCTCTCCCTTTGCCTCCCCTGCCCAACACTCATGCTCTCTCTCTCAAATAAATAAAAATCTTAAAAAAAAAAGAGGGGCGCGTGGGGGGCTCAGTCAGTTGAGCGGCTGCCTTCTGCTGGGGTCACGATCTTGGAGTCCTGGGATGGGCTCCCTACTCAGCAGGGAGCCTGCTTCTCCCTCTCCTGCTCCCCCTGCTTGTGCTCACGCTCTCTCTCTCTGTCAAATGAATAAATAAAATCTTTTTCTTTTAAAGAAAGAAATCATATGGTATTTGTCTTTCTCTGACTTAGATCGCTCAGCATAATACTCTCTAGCTCCATCCACAGTGTTGCAAATGGCAAGATTTTGTTCTTTTTTATGCCTGAATAATATTCCATTGTGTATATAGACCACATCTTCTTTATCCATTCATCTGTCGATGGACACTTGAACGGCTTCCATAATTTGGCTATTGTAAATAAGGGTGCTATAAATATAGGGGTGCATGTATCCCTTTGAATTAGTTTTTGTATTTGGGGAGGTAAATACCCAGCAGTGCAATTACTGGACCATAGGGTAGTTCTATTTTTAACTTTTTGAGGAACCTCCATACTGTTTTCCACAGTGGCTGCATCAGTTTGCATTCCCACCAACAGTGCAAGAGGGTTCCTGTTTTTCCACACTTGTTGCTTCCTGTGTTATTGATTTTTGCCATTCTGACAGGTGTGAGGTGGTATCTCATTGTAGTTTTGATTTGCGTTTCCCTCATAATGAGTGATGTTGAGCATCTTTTCATGTGTCTGTTGGCCATCTGAATGTCTTCTTTGGAGAAATGTCTGTTCATGTCTTCTGCCCATTTTTAATTGGATTATTTGTTTTAGAGGTGTTAATTTGTAAAGTTCTTTATGTATTTTGGATACTAATCCTTCTTGGATATGTCATTTGCAAATACCTTCTCCTATTCAGTTGGTTGCCTTTTAGTTTTGTTGATTGTTTCCTTCACTTCTGCATAGAAGCTTTTTATTTTGATGAGGGCCTAATAGTTTATTTTTGCTTTTATTTCCCTTGTCTAAGGAGACATATCTAGAAGAAACGTTGTTATGGCCAATGTCAGAGACTTTACTGCCTGTGCTCTCTTCTAGAATTTTTATGGTTTCAGGTCTCACATTTAGTTTATTATCAGTAATTTACAAACACTTTTATAGGTAACTAACATTCAATTTGCAAGAAAAATTAAGACCTAAATGTTTTTATCTACTTACAGAAAAATTCTGTACAGAAAAATCAAGTTGAGGGGCGCCTGGCTGGCTCAGTCAGTAGAGCATGCAACTCTTGATCTTGGGGTTTTAGGTTCAAGCCCCATGTTGTGTGTAGAGATTACTTAAAAGATAAAATCTTTAAAAAGGGGGCGCTTGGGGACACCTGGGTGGCTCAGTTGGTTGGGCGGCTGCCTTCGGCCCGGGTCAGGATCCCAGGGTCCAGGGATCGAGTCCCACATCGGGCTCCTTGCTCGGCGGGGAGCCTGCTTCTCTCTCTCTCCCCCTCTGCTTGTGCTCTCGCTGTCAAATAAATAAAATCTTTAAAAATAAAAAGGGGCGCTTGGGTGGCTCAGTCAGTTAAGCGGCTGCCTTCGGCTCAGGTCATGATCCTGGGGTCCTGGGATTGAGCCCCACGTCCGGCTCCCTGCTCAGCGGAGAGCCTGCTTCTCCCTCTCCCTCTGCCTGCCACTCTGCCTACTTGTGCTCTCTATCTCTCTGTCAAATAAATAAATAAAATCTTTAAGAAAAAATCTTTTAAAAAAAGAAAAATCAAACTGAATCTGCAAATTATTAGAATAAGAGCTCAATAAAAACTAGACACAAAACAATTCTGTCCTGTATGCCAGTAGCAAACAACTAGAAAAATGGTTTTTTTTAATTGCCATTTATACTAGCAACTGTTAACCTTCAAAATAAAACTGTCAGTTATTTTGCCAGCAAAAATGGGATTATTCAGGAATAGCAGAGAATTGCAATTCAGGATATGTGGGCAATTTGCAACAGTCTATAGAACTGAAAATACTCTTGCTATTATCCAGAAATGTCACTTCTAGATTCATACCCCAGAGAAACTCTCATACATGTGCACAAAGCAACATACAAAAGACTTCACTGTAGCACTCGTTATAGCATTAAATATTTGGTAATCTGAAAAAAGGTCTATCATTAGGGGACAAAATAACTTGTAGAAAATTTCTAAATAGAATACTATAAATAACTAAATCTTAAAGAACCAGGACATAAAAGACAAAATATGCATCAAAAATATAGCATGAAAGAAAGAGGGGAAACAGCAGATTCACCTTAAATTTTTTTTTCCAAAAACCAAAAGACACAGTGGAATACCTACAGTCTGCATTTTAACTGACAACTATCCCAAAAGAGAGAACCACACCATTTATGGAGGTACTGCGATAACAGATTGGTCTGTGAATTGGATGGAGCCAGCCTCTACTCAATCTCCCTGTTCCAAAAATCCCCTTCATAAAGTATCCTCAGGTAGAGGATTTATGAAATATTAAATGATAATAATACATACTACTCATGATCTTGGACCAAGAAACAAAGAAACAACCTACAATTAAGGTTCCCATCAGAACTTGTTTCCCGAACTTGCACTCAAGGCTATAAAAGCAGGCTTTCAAGCTGTCCCTTACAAAATTCCACATCTCAGCTCTTCCAAAACCCAGTCTAATCCTTCCCCGGGAGAACTTCCCAATGGCATATTCCTCCACGGTTCAGGAAATAAGGAAATTCTGTTCTCAAATTGAATTTTTCGCAAAGGTGAATGCCCTCTTCCCAGCTCCCAGCAGAGAACCGGTCAATTGCGTATACCTTCTCCTCCGCAAATGGAGGCAGTGCCTCTCGCTGCCAGGAGAGGGCAGACGCTGCTCCTATCCTCGAAGAGCTTCCTTTGGCGAGGAAGCTGTCTACAGTTCAAGTATTTCTCCTAACAACCTCTTCTGGAGCTTACTTCATAGCATGGGGCAGGCAATCAATGAATTACAGTGTCATGCCTTGTTCTACACGATGGGGATAAAATAAATTATACAGACATGATTTCTGCTCTCAGGGAGTTTATGTGGGTAAGGGGTGAAGTAGAACAAGGGAAGGAATGCAGTAGTGATACTAAAACTGAAAAACAGGGGCGCCTGGGTGGCTCAGTCGTTAAGCGTCTGCCTTAGGCTCAGGTCATGATCCCAGGTTCCTGGGAGCGAGCCCCGCATTGGGCTCCCTGCTCAGTGGGAGCCTGCTTCTCCCTCTCACTCCCTCTGCTTTTGTTCCCTCTCTCGCTGTGTCTCTCTCTCTGTCAAATAAATAATTTTTTAAAATCTTTAAAAAAAAAATTGAAACAAAAGTGGGCCTTGTTGGCTCTGTCAGGAGGTACAGACTTGAACCTAACTAAGAGCAAAGGAGGAGCACTGAGGATTTTTAGCTGAGATCAGATTTTTCATTTAGAAAAATCACTCTGGGGCGCCTGGGTGGCTCAGTCGTTAAGCGTCTGCCTTCGGCTCGGGTCATGATCCCAGGGTCCTGGAATCGAGTCCCACATCGGGCTCCCTGCTCAGCGGGAAACCTGCTTCTCCCTCTCCCACTCCCCCTGCTTGTGTTCCTGCTCTCGCTATTTCTCTCTCTGTCAAATAAATAAATAAAATCTTAAAAAAAAAAAAAAAGAAAGAAAGAAAGAAAGAAAAATCACTCTGGGTACCTGGGTGGCTCAGTGGGTTGAGCGTCTGACTTCAGCTCAGGTCATGATCCCAGAGTCCTGAGATGGAGCCCCACAGCAGGCTCCCTGCTCAGCGGGGAGTCTGCTCCTCCCTCTCTCTCTCTCTCTCTGTGCTCTGTCTCTCTCTCTTTGAATAAAAATCTTAAAAGAAAGGAAAGAAAGGAAGGAAGGAAGAAAGAAAGAAAGACCACAAGACTACTCTGGCTATAATGTGGAGAATGGGTTAGAAGGGGGTAATGTCAGGGGCACCTGGCTGGCTCAGTCAGTAGAGTATAGGACTCTTGACCTTGGGGTTGTGAGTTCAAGCCCCATGTTGGGTGGAGACTACTTAAAAATAAACTAGAAGAAGAAGAAGCAGAAGCAGAAGGAGGAGGAGGAGGAGGCAAAGTCAGAGCCAGGAAACCAGCTTGGGAATATGTAGCAGAAATCCAGGGAGAATGGCTTAAGCTAGGGTACTGAGAAAGAGAAAAGCAGCTGCTGACATCTAGAAGCTGGCCTGGCACTTAGACCAAGGCCTTGGTGTTCTCCTGTTGAACATAATTTCAGAACATCAACATAAGACAAGGCCACTCTCTGATCATGATGGATCAAGTCAAAACAAGCCCATTCTTTTTTTTTTTTTAAGATTTTATTTATTTATTTGAGAGAGAGAGAATGAGAGAGAGCACATGAGAGGGGGGAGGGTCAGAGGGAGAAGCAGACTCCCTGCCAAGCAGGGAGCCCGATGCGGGGCTCGATCCAGGGACTCCAGGATCATGACCTGAGCCGAAGGCAGTCGCTTAACCAACTGAGCCACCCAGACGCCCAAAACAAGCCTATTCTATAATCACGTCTGAACACAGAAAAAAACATGAACATTGTCCAAATCACAAAGTCCAAACAGCTCCCTATCCTGGCTACTATGAGTGACTGTTGCTTCTTCACCAATCCTAGGTTAGCCTCATCGACTATAGACTTCCCTCCTTCTAGGTAAGACTTATTAAGATACCCAATAATAAAACGATGCCACTTCCTGAAAACATCAAATCCAGAATAAAAAAGTAAAAAAGTAAAGTCTCACTTGTTTAAACCCTCCCCCAAATCACCTAACACAAGCCCAGATCCTACAATAAGTTCTTTCTAACACCCTCCTACTGAGACACCCTGCGGTTTCCCCTGGTGTGGGTTCTTCCTCACTGTAACAAGTAATAAACCCAAGTTGCTCCAATACAAATATGTTCCTGGCAGTCTTTGGCTGGAGAGCATTTACAGTGCATCAGCTCTGGAGATAATGATCACACTCTGGCTTAGACAATTGAGCAAGAGAGGGCACACTGGAGAAGGAACAGATTTGTAGGAAGAGACGACGAATTCAGTTTTGGACAAGTGGAGCTGTTTATGGGCAATCCCAATGAAGATGTCTGGCAGACCATTAGATACAAGGTGTGCAGTTCAGAAGATCGTGGGTTGAGATGATGTTGGGGACATGGCAGCATATATATGGTAAATGAGGCCAAGATGATGGGTAAGTTGGTCTAGGCAGAGCATAGTGAATGAGAAAACAAGTGGACCTGGGGCAGAGCCCTGAAGAATGTGTAGGGATAGATAGTGAAAATAGCCAAGAAGCAAGAGGAGACCCAGGAGAGGGCAGGGTCCCAGAAAGCAAGGGTTGAGAACACTTCAGGAAGAAGGGCAGGTCAACAGTGTCAAATGCTACTGAGAGGTCAAGAAAGATGGAAGTATTGGGGCACATGGCTGCTTCAGTGGTGGACTGTGCTACTCCTGATCTTGGGGTTGTGAGTTCCAGCCCCACGTTGGGTGTGGAGATTACTTTAAAAGGGGGGGGGGCTGTGCCCCTCCCCTCCGCTCATGCTCTGTCTCTCACTTTCTCTCTCTCTCAAATAAATGAATAAAATCTTATCTTTTTAAAAAGATTTTATTTATTTATTTGTCAGAGAGGAAGAGAGAGACAGAGAGAGAGAGAGCACAAGCAGGGGGAACAGCAGGCAGAGGGAGAAGCAGGCTTTCCGCTGAGCAGAGAGCCTGAGGCAGGGCTCAATCCCAGGACCCTGGGATCATGACGTGAGCGGAAGGCAGACGCTTCACGACTGAACCACCCAGGTGTCCCTCAAATAAATAAATAAAATCTTAAAAAAAGAGATGGAACTATCTTCTGGGATTAAGTGAATGAGGTCAGTAGTGGCCTCGTGGAGGGGAGGGTACAGGAGCTAGAGTGCAATGGGTTAAGGAGAGAATGGGAAGAAAGGACATCCCTGGAATGGGGACGGGTCAGTTTCAGAGACTTCTACTTTGTCTTTACCACTGTGATAGCTCTTTTTCCCAGGCCAAAGGCCTGATGTGGGATTACTCTAACTCCAAGTATATCAACCCCATTAAACACCCAGGGACCAGGGAAACGATGCATGGAGTACACAAAGCAAGCTCCTATTCCAGCTCCCACTCCAAAAATCAATGGAATACATTGTCCTGGGATAGAGGACGTATCAGATGTTAAACTGATAAGAACAGATACCACACTTGATCTTAGCCAAAAGGCCGAGAAGCGATACTACCTGTATCAACTCCCCATCGTGCCTTCTGTCCCAAACCTTCCTCCCTCTGGTCTACAAATAAAGCATGTGAGCCTGTCCTTATACTCTTCATCATCCTCGTCTCCCCTGAGACCAGGCTAATCCTTCCAATGTCACACTTTACCACAATCCAGATAATTCTGTTATCAAATTGGGATAACAAATTGGGATATCAAATTGGGTTTCTCCACCAAGGTTACTGGCAGGTCTCCCAATTCCTGGCAAAACAATGGTAATCTGCATATCCTCCTCCACCCTTAAGGGAGGCAGTGCCTCTTGCAGCCACGTGGGGGCAGGGTTGCTCCCTGAGGAAACTTGCCAGACCTCTAAGCAAGGCGCTCATACCATATGTAGGGCAATGAATTGAGGCTGGAAAAAGGTCATTCCAAATTTATGGAGATAAACTAATATATATTGAATCCTTCTTAGTGTCTTGCATTCTGCCAGGCAACAAGGATACAGTGATGATTTACACAGGCATGAACCTAAAAGAGTTAAAATGGGAGGCAGGGTAGATCAGGCTTGGGGAGGGAGAAGTGGTTAAAAAAAAAAAAATTGCCAAGGAAAGCAGGGGTTTTGATGGCTATATTGATGGTCTGGTCTTTAGCCTAAAGACTATGGAAGGGCACTGAAGGATTATGAGCTGAGAAGTGAGACTTTTTTTTTTTTTAACTTTTTTCTTTTTTTTTTAAGATTTTATTTATTTGACAGAGAGAGACACAGCCAGAGAGGGAACACAAGCAGGGGGAGAGGGAGACGCAGGCTTCCTGCCGAACAGGGAGCCCGATGCAGGGCTCGATCCCAGGACCCTGGGATCATGATCTGAGCTGAAGGCAGACGCCCAACGACTGAGCCACCCAGGTACCCCTGAGAAGTGAGACTTGACCACAAATGTTTTATTTAGAAAGATCTCTCTGCTACAAGGTAGAGAATGGATTGATTAAAAGGGAGGAAACCAGAGCCAGGGAGCCAGATTAAATTTGTTGTAAAAACCACAGGAAAGGAGTGCCTGGGTGGCTCAGTTGGTTAAGCATCTGCCTTCAGCTCAGGTCATAATCTCGGGGTCCTGGGATGGAGCCCTGGATCAGGCTCCCTGATCAGTGGAGAGCCTGCTTCTCCCTCTCTCTCTGCTGCTCCCCTGCGCGCGCAAGCTCTGTCTAATGAATAAATAAAACCTTTTTTAAAAAAGATTTTATGCAACATACTAATGAGAGAAAAAATAAGATTTAAGACTTGTTCAAAAGAAAATTCTAGGAAAGGAGTATTTTAGAGTCCATCCGTCAAGAATGCTGATATGAATTAATTTGTTCATAGGTAGATATAAAACTGGCTAATGTCACACAAGGATATCAAAGAATTATAAAATAACCAAATCAAGAGCAAATAGGAAGTCCAACAAAAGTGCACACTCCCTAGAAAATCAGATAACCCCCAGGGTGTGTTGGCCCAGTTTACAACATCAAAAGGACACCAAACAATAACTTGCCTCTTTCCAACTTTTGGAAACATCCATACACTTCCTTTCTGTTCCAGCTCCAAGCCTGTGCTCAATTTTTTTTTAAATATTTTATTTATTTATTTGACAGAGAGAGACACAGCTAGAGAGGGAACACAAGCAGGGGGAGTGGGAGAGGGAGAAGCAGGCTTCCTGCGGAGCAGGGAGCCCGATGTGGGGCTCAATCCCAGGACTCTGGGATCATGACCTGAGCCGAAGGCAGACACTTAACGACTGAGCCACCCAGGCGCCCCTTGTTACAACTTTTCAATCATGTATTTGAACAAGCAATTAATATTTGCTGAGTAAATAAATTTATTTGTCCCTAAATGTATTCAAACTGGAATTCTCTCGTTGTGAATACTTGTTATGTTACCCTGGGACACACACAGGGACAACATTGCCCCTGAAAGAGTGAGAATCGGTTTGGCAGGGGGAGGGGCAGAAAAATCTTAGATATTAAAGAGGTTTATGGCCCACCAAAGGGCCATCGTACATAAGCAGAGATGCAGTATATCAGTGGTATTAAAATTTCATGAGTGGGATTGGAGGGGGAAATGTCTTTTTAAGGCTCCTAGTGAGGAGGAGACGATAATGAAAAAAAGACTGAGAAACAGGACCCAGGGATCATTCCATTTGTTTCCTGTGCATTTGCCTGCTGCCTGACTACCTTGAGCAGGAACTGTGAGATGAGAGCAGTAAAGCATAGTGGTCAGAAGTGCGGGCATGGAATCTGACTGCCTGGATTTGCAGACTGCTTGCCTCTGATATCTCTTAAATGGATAATACCCAGCAAGTTACTTAACCTCCCTAGACCTCAGTCTCCTCATCTGTAACATTACCTTAATACCTTCCTCCCCGGGTTGCAGTATTAGGTGAGGTCATACAGCGGAGCCCATAGTCAGAGCTTAGGCAATGTTTCTAAAACCTGCAAGTACACTAGGTGCTTACCGCAAACTACTGATGAACCAAGCCAATTGGTCTTAACGGTTTAGAGGTGACTGGAACCACCTTGACGATCAGGTGGGAGATGCAGGCAGCTCTGTAGGAACTCTTTACACCTAGGGTCCCTTATCTATAAAATGGGCTATCTAGGGATTTGGGAGAACTAATCAATTCGTGTAGTGTGCTTAAAACAGTGCTTCCAATGATAGCGAATATTAGCCCAACTACAAGCCAAGCTCCTAGCGACAGCGGACTAGACAAGCAGGTCATAGGTGGCCGCTCAGGAAAAATCAGACCCTGTCAGAAGACTCAAGCAGAGCACTTACGGCCTGATTCACTTTCCCGAAATGGCTCCATGCAAAGGACCTCCCCCAAGCCGCCCGCTAAGCAGGGACCCTGCGCACCAGTCCTGGAATGCGCCTGGGCGGCAGGCGTGGGACCGAGATGACACGGGTCGAGGCTGCAGGAGGTCCGGGATCCGTGGAGGCGGAGCCTGCACACCGGTTTAGGGTGTGTATGTAAGTAAGGGCAGTGCTCAGGGAAGGGTGTGGGGCAGGCAGCGGTGACGGAGGCAGAGGGTCGCCCACCACCGGTGCGAAGCCAAGGCCTCCGCGCTCTCGCCCCAGAGAAAGCCTGGGGTACAGACCCCCCGCCGCCAGACAGGAGCGCCCGCGCGCTTCCCTAAAGCGCAGGCGCGTCTTTTTCGCGCCCCAGCTCCTGAAGGCGCCAACGGCACTCCCCCCTCCCCTGGAATTCTTTACCCACAACTCCCCGGGCTCGCGCGCCCTCTCCTTATGCGCCTGCGCCCGCCATAGTCCCACCCCCAAATCCCGTGGGCCTCTGCGAGGTGGTATTTAAGTATGTCGCTACAGGCCTTCGGTCTCATTTTTCCGCGGCGTTCGGTGAGTAGAACCTTCTTTGTTTAATTTTCTTAAACCAAGTGAGCGTAGCACGCCTGAGCATTTAGGTTGCACTTACTGGTTGGCGGGGGAGGGTAAGATCTCGGCCATAGCCTTGAATCCACGAAGCAGCAGCGCAGCTTTGTGAAGGACAAAATGGCGATGGCGGGCCGTAGCGGCGGCCCTCTCTGTGATGAGGACCTTTTCACAGACCTGTACTGAGTTCCGTGAGGATAAGACTCTCTGAGGAGACGGGCCTTGCATAGCCGAAGTCCAGCACAGTCGTAGCTCCGGAAACAGCGATTGTGAAATCACGAATGTTGATTTACTGTCCTCTCGTCTGCAGGGTTCGGGCGCACTTGGAACGCTGACGAATGGAGAGGAGCCGACTTGTTAGGGTGAGTGTTTACGGCCGTCCGTTACCACTGTTCCTCCGTTGCGGAGTTTACGCGCGTCCAGTGGGATGTGCTGCGGGGATGATACCTAAAATTGAACTCTCTCTTTCTGATGGATAGTGGAGAAAACATAAAGATTCTGAGTAGCACCATCCCGCAGCAAACGCTTGGGGTTTTAGCGCGGAGGTGTGAGGGCACAGACGTGAGACAGACTGCAAGGTGCGGAACTAAGTGAGGGGTGCGCCTCGTTTTTGTTTGTTTTTTTTTTCCAGATGTGGTTCAGCTCGAAAGACCTTACAGGCTGGAGGATGGGACAAGACCTGTCGTGCAGCCTAGGCATTACGGTAATGCTCCAGGTGGGTAGGCCGTGATTTCCGCAGGTGTGGGTGGGCACAGTGTCTAGGTGGGGTTCTTGTTCAAATTGTGCTGACCACTCCGTGATGAACATAAAAAAAGACAAGCATATGGCTGAACTTAAAGTGATGCCATCTTCCTACTGAGAAGTGGGCCAAGAGTACTCAAGGGTCTATGAGTGATGATTCTTAGGTACATACATAACGCCTTCCTTTTCTGTTTCAGCATCTCATCACTAGGCCTGAGGAATCCACCTGCCTCCCAGGGTGAATACAGGTAATGAATTGTTCAGATGGGGGATTGGAGTGTTGTCCGGTTTTGCCTACAACCAGGAGAGCAAATGGCCAGTGGAGCAGCATTGCCTTTTTGCTCCTTCCAGCTTGTTCTCTTGTAATGACTTTGCTGTGGAGGGAGAGAGCAGCCTAACAGTACAGTTCTTGCGAGGGTGTGCTCCCCCTCACCCATACGTCAACTGTCAGATGATTTGAATAGATATGCTGATCCTCTGTGAGGTGCGACAATTAATAGCATGTTAGAGTTCTGATGGCAGTTTCTGTTAATGAAGAAACTTTATTCCGTTTTATATTTTCAGATAACCATTTGTTCCCCTTTTGCAGGTTGTCCTGATGGTGACACATTCCTCTATCTTAAAGTAAGTAGCTTCTCCTAATACTGATTAGCATATGTGTGAATTTGTTATCCAAAGGATGATTTCATTGTGGGTGTTTTGTTGTGTCCAGACATTTCATTGACCCATATAGGTTTCTGGTTCTTGATCTGTTTCTTCTGAGCAGTTTTATTTTTTTTATTTTTATTTTACATAGGCTCCATGCCCAACGTGGGGCTCAAACTCATGACCTCGAGTCGAATGCTCCACCAACTGAGCCAGCCAGGCGTCTCTTGATCAATTTCTTGTAGATGTTCATTGATGATTCTGCCCAGGGTTGAGCTTTCGGAGAGCGTTAAGGATGGTGAGTACTTGTAACCTTAGTGGTTGTGGCTTGCCAGAGTCTGTGCCAGTGAGGAAAGCAAGCATCCTGTCTTACCCTGTTCCAGCCCCAGAGCCAGTAATGGTGAACCCACTGGGGCTAACTGGGAGAAAGGATGAGAATTTGTTCGTAAGGAACTGTCTGAGGTACAGTGTATGCCTGTCAGTAGCATCTGCTTGGCTTTTCTTAGTTTAAATCCATTAATCATAGTTGGAATGGATGTGGCTGTTTTAGATCCTTCACTTAATTATGTAATCTTCTCTTTCAGGAGCAGCTTGTTCTGTGTGCTGCCCAAAAGCCTCCAGAGTTAACAGGTTAGTGGATTAATGTCTGTGGCTCATGCCACCAAATAGGCAGTTTCCATGATGAATCAAACTAGCTCACTATGACCTACACAATGAAAATAAGTGAACACCTGAGAAACTGGAGAAGGCAGGAGTGGAGGGATGCTATGTAGAAGGGCTTTTTATCCACCTACGTTTTTCTTTTTCTCTAGGTGCTGTTAACCCATTAACCTGCTTGTTTGCGCAAAGGTGAGTTGTTTCCGTACGTGGTTCATGGAGCATATTGGGTAGAAAAAAATACCCTTTCGAGGGTATAAATGCATGATGACTTACATGGAATCTCGTTCGGCTGATAACTTGCTGTTGAGACTCGGAAATCTGATTTTTCTAGGAATGATAGTTTAAGCAAGAACAACTTTTATTGTTGGACGTAAGCATTACTGACTCTGTTCTTAATCGTTTCAGGTCCAGTGCCTTGTGTGGAGCCCAAGAATGATTTGAGGTAAAATGCCTTTGTAACATCACTTAGCTGCTATATAGAATTCTCCGGGTGTTTTTGGGGGGGGGGTGTTGGGTGGCACTTGTCTGGGTAGCTGTAAGAAGACCTTACTGGCTCACTCCAGAGTCTTGTCTGTGGCCATTCTGAACCACCTACAACAAGCTCCCCCTCACCAGTGATGAATTCAATACCGCCCCAGTCTGATCATTGTGACTGAAAGGTATTTTCTGAGCTGTGAGCTTGCCTTGGAACGAAGTGACAACAGTAGTTTATCAACTGGCTTCAAGCCAATAGGAAGTTCTGTGGACTACCTGGTGGTTACTGTAAAATAGGCATTCTGAAACCTACAAAGCCTTTACAGATGTGCCTTTGCTCTCAGCAATAGGGACCGGAGATGTTTGAGAGGCTTAGTTCTCAATCTTCTGCAGGAACCCTCAGCCGTTTTTCTGCTTAGCTCCAGTCTGAAGTCAGAGGTGAGTAAATCTAGGTGGTGCAGGGTAGCCCAAACTAGAACTCCCAGTGAAGAAACAGTCACATGTCTTACCTCCTGTCCTAGTTCCAGAGCCTGTAAAGGTGAACCCACTGGGGCTGGCTGGGGGAAAAGAGGAAGCTTGTTCCAGAAGGAACTGTCTGAGGGATCATAAGGGATTTCTAAATATGGGAAAGGGAATAAATCACTTGCTGAAGTCGATTGTATATTTGTGTTCCAGGTGTGAAAAAAGAACAAGGCCCATATCACAGGTATGCATCTGTTCAAATATTGGTGTTTAATATCTAATAGACTAAGATAAACAGAAAAGTATACCTGGAAACAAGCTTTTTAACGTGAACTAGTTTAAAGGATAGCCCCTTATAAACTCAACATAATACATTCTTACCTAATAAGGAGGCTCACTTTTTTTTCCTTTCTTTCCTGTACAGGAATCCACTTCAGGGATACCAAAAGGAAGTCTTCAGGTCATTTTTTGTACAACCTAGCTGTGGAAATTAGCATACAATTGTTTTAGCCTTTCTAAATAAAAGTTTAACCTTCATTGTTTATGTGTTTGAGTGTCTAGGTGGGCAGAAGGAAATAATCCTGGGGAATTTGCCCTTGTCAGCATTGTTCTATTTAGTGTGGCAGGTTGCCTACTGCTGTCCAGCTCGGGGAAGCAGTGTTCAAGGAGCCTCAGTAGATCTCCTAAGGTTCACCACCACCTGCCATGTGCCTCACTGTGTGAAATGTCTGCTGGGGTTTGGGTGATAACTTTAGCAGGCTTGGCTGAGGCACTAGGAGGCTGGAGTATGACCATCAAGGGTCCCTTAGACTCAAAAAAAGTGGCTGTCTGATTTTGGTGTTTCACTGCCCTTTTCTGCCCATGAAACTTCAACATGGTTTCTGTGGAGTCTGCTTTTTCTGTAGAATCAGGCCTACAGCCCTTGAGTTTCTGTTCCTATAGTGAACCTCTGGGTCTCTACATTCTTTTTCTGGAATGGTCTGCGCTTTCATGGAGGTGACTCATTCAGGAACTCTAAGCTCAAAAGTCACTGCTGGGGGCCCCTAGGTAGTTCAGTCAGGTAGGCATCCAACTTGATGTCTCAGGGTCATCAGTTCCAGCCCTGCATTGGGCTTCACACTGGGCATGGAGCCTACTTAGAAGTCAACTGCTAAAAGGCCTACCTTGGCTAATCATGGTCAGTTTATGCTGTTGGTGTAAATATACTTTGATTGGAATGACCCTGCTTGTGTTTGTCTGCCTTCCTTTTTTTTTTAAGATTTTATATGAGAGAGAAAGCACAGCCCAGGAGAGGGGCAGAGGGAGTGGGAGAAGCAGAATCCCTGCTGAGCAGGGAGCTAGATCCCAGAACCCTGGGATCATTACCTGAGTCTAAGGCAAGTGCTTAACTGAGCCATCCAGGCTTCCCTCCTTCCGTTCTCTCAGTGGGAAAGTAGAACTTACTCACTTAGGACATCAGTTAGGGGTGCTCTGTGAACACCTACATGAATGTGATTTGCAATGAATATCCATCTGTCTCCTTGTGCCATTGTATCTGGACATAAATTTAGGCAATGGAGTTAAGATCATTAAGATCTTACAAACTTAGGCGTCTGCGTGGCTCAGTCATTAAGCGTTTGCCTTCAGCTCAGGTCATGATCCCAGGGTCCTGGGATCGAGTCCCACATCGGGCTCCCTGCTCGGCAAGAAGCCTGCTTCTCCCTCTCCCATTCCCCCTGCTTGTGTTCCTGCTCTCGCTCGCTCTCTCTCTCTCAAATAAATAAATAAAATCTTTTAAAAAAAAAGATCTTACAAACCTGGTAATTTCAATGCTTTTTATTTTTTAGAGATACATTTTAAGTGTGCGGGGCAGGAGGGGGAGAGAATCCAAGCAGATTCCCCACTGGGCATAGAGCCCAACAGAAGCTGGATCCCAGGACCCCAAGACCTGACTGAGCCACCAGGTGCCCCCAAACCTTGCTTTTTAATTGTCCCTAGGCAAGCTGGCTTTGGGGATGAAGGACAGTAAAGGAAGTCAAAGTAGAAGCACTGTCTGGGGTGACCTTTGTGTGCATAGATCAATGCTTAATCTTTAGAGCAGTTAAACAGTTGCCTCACCTGGAGGCTCAAATCTTCACACTTAGTGAATAACTTATCCCCATCCCCATCCCACCAGGCAATTCTGGTTGACATAAGTAGGTTTGGTTTTTTTAAGATTTTATTTATTTGACACAGACACAACGCGAGAGGGAACACAAGCAAGGGGAGTGGGAGAGGGAGAAGCAGGCTTCCCGTGGAGCAGGGAGCCCAATAGAGGGCTCTATCCCAGGACCCTGGGATCATGAACTGAGCTGAAAGCAGATGCTTAACGACTGAGCCACCCAGGTGCCCTGACATAAGTAGTTTTTATAGTGAACATCCTTCTGTTGCTCAAAATGGGATTCCCATCCATATGTAAAATTTAAAGTATGCATATTATGTCAGAACTATAGGGTAACTTACGGGCTCCTGGGAGGCTCAGTCGGTTGAGTGTCCGGCTCTTGGTTTTGGCTTGGGTCCTGGTCTTGGGATCCTGGGATCTGCCCTGCTTGGGGCTCTGGGCTGTGCGCTCTGCATGGAGTCTGCTTGAGACTCTCCCTCACCCTCTACCTCCCCGCCTGCAGCCTCAAATAAAATCTTTTTTAAAAAATAAAATCATTTTAAAAAACTATAAGGCAACTTAAAGAACATGCTTTTGGGTGCTTGGGAGGCTCAGTTAAGCATCTGCCTTCAGCTCAGATCATGCTCCCAGAGTCCTGGAATTGAGCCCCAATTTGGCTCCCTGCTCAACGGGGAGCCTGCTTCTCCCTCTGCCCCTCCTCCTGCTTGTGCGAGCTCGCTCTCACACTTTCTCTCTCTCCCTCTCCCCCCCCACCTCAAAATCTTTTAAAAAATGGATTTTTTGCTCATTAAATGGTAACTATGCAGATCTGAGAGCTGTCAATAACGGTAATTCAGCTATGAAAATGGGTTGCATAAGAAAAAAACATGCAAGTACCCTGAAGGAGGACCAGTTTTAAAGCAGTGGGGGGGGGGGGGGGGAGAACGTGGGGAGGAGCACTAGAAACCCACAATGAGGTTCCGCAAGCAGTGGGACAATCGGCAGAGTGCTAATCTGGAAATACCAGATGAATTGTGTTAAAGCCACAAAGAGGTCAGGTGGAACTGAGACTGACAACTACAAGCAAGTGTGGGGCTTTTAGACCAACCCCTACGTGCAGGACCTCTCCCCCGACTAACCACGGGAGGTAGGTGCCACAAGTATCCTCGGCTGGAGGAGGGACCCCATAAGGAGACAAGGAACTTGCCTGCTATCACAGAGCTAGAAGAGCAGGGGAAGGGGGTGGTCAATAGTTAAATTTAGTCCTAGGTGCTTAACCATTAGGCCAGGCTGTTTTCTCTGGGAGTCTCCAGGACACTGCTGATCTAATCCAGCCTAGGGAAGTTTAGCAAGCAGGTGATGGAACCAAAGCTGGGTCTAAGCCGGCACAGGAGCCAGGCAATATTTAGCAGAAGAGTCTGGTTGACAATGAAACCTTCCAGGAGCACTATTTTCACCGTTGGGCAAATGAATTCAAATTCAGGTCCAAGTCGATGGCTACTTTGGCTAAAAGATGAAAGAAATAACAGACAACGTGGAGAAATGGAGAGTGCTGGAATGATTGAGGCCTGGCTCCCCCTGTTCCCAATGCCTCAGACCTCTCCCCTGAGCTTCAGGGGCATCTGCTCACCCCTTGACCTACTTACCTGAAACCCAACTGGACACTGAGACCTTTGATTCCCTGATCTGCTCAGGTCTGCTACACCCAATCCCCTATCTCCCCACCCACTGACAGGCTGCTCTGTCCCGAACCTCGCAGTGTACTCCTCAGAAGAGCCATGGCCTTGCTCTTGCCTTTGTTGACTGCTGTCTGGTTATTTTCTACAGGAAGAGGGAAAGGGAAAGTAAGACAGCCAATACATAAGATATTTGAAATTGCACTGTGGTTTTCAACCAGGGGTGATTTTGCCTCCCCTCCCCAGACCACACTTAGCAATCCCTGGAGACGTTTTTGATTGTCACAGCTTTGGGGGTGCTATACTACGGCATCCAGTGGGGAGACCCTACAATGCACAACTCCCTCTCTACCACTCCTCGGTGAATTATTCAGCCCAAAATGCCAGTAGTGCTAAATGCAGACACCCTGAGATTTATGAGAAATGGTGGCAGAGAACAAGACTCTGATTTGGTGAGAAGGTGGCCAGGGAAGGCATCTTAGAGGAGGCGACATTTGACCTAAGATGGGAAAGAGGAGGTGGCGAGATGTGGAGGCTGAGGAACAGCCCAGGGAAGGAAACGGAGTCATTCAGAATGTATTTTGGAGTAGAAGCAACAGGCCAAGCTGACGAATGTAGGAGTGAGATGAAGGGAGCATGAAGGATGTTTCAGTGGGGACACAACCATTTTGGATAGAGTGAGTCTGAAATGCCTCCCGGACATCCAGGGAGAGAGCCCAGCAAAGGTGGGAGGGCATAGACTTTAGGAATGGGGGTTCCAAGGCCAGGTGGTTGAGTTTGGCATCCCTGCCACTTACCAGCTGTGTGACTTTAAGAAAGTCACCTAACCTGCTGTGGTTCAGTTTCCCCACCTGTTAGAGAAGAAAGATGATAGTGACTACTTCTCTCTTAAGGTTGTTAAAACATATAAAGCACTTGGAATGGTGCCTGGCACCACTGACCGGTGAGGCTGGAGACAGGGAATCAGCTGCCACTGGGGCATAGAAAGCCCAGGCACCGGATGAGAGCCTTTCAGCGGAAAGTGTACATTCAAATTTCTAGAAAGCCAGGGGGCTGATACACATTAGCAGACAGGGTGAAACTGGTGGCCCAGAGGAGAGCTGGTGCTTCTTGCCCAGGAGCTGCCCAAATCCACCCCAGAGTCGCCACAGGAAAGTGGGCCAGGTGGAACCAGCCTTAAGTCAGGGGCAGTGCTCCCCCGGCCAACCCTGGCATGGGCCTGCACACAGGGCCTCCGGGACCCCCTCATGTGGGCCTCGCTTTTCCTGTCATCAAAGCCAGTGATTCTCTGTGAACTCCCCTACTTCCCTCCACCTCTGCCATAGAGCCACCCCTGCCCGGATCCCCACCAGCTCTTGCCTGGAGGACCCCAGGATTCTTCTCCCGGTTTTCCCCAGTAGACTATGAACGTCATGAAGGCAAGGGCCATGCCTGATTTTATCATTGTAGAGTGTGTGCTCAATAAGCATAAACAAATGGACAAATAGCCTCCCAGGAGCAAATGTAATTCTACGTTTTTGTTTTTTAAGATTTTATTTATTTATCTGACAAAGAGAGAGATTGCGCACAAGTAGGGGGAGGGAGAGGGAGAAGCAGGCTCCCCACTGAGCAGGGAGCCTGACAGGGAGCTTGATCCCACAACCCTGAGATCATGACCTGAGCCAAAGGCAGACGTTTAACCAACTGAGCCACCCAGGCGCCCCTAATTCTAAGTTTTTATGGCACCTGCACTATCAGTGTCCCGTACTTGGATAGGAAGAGGCAGGGATAACAGCAGACTGAGAGTGAAGGAGCCACTCCCCACTTGCTTTGGCTTCAGAGGAGGAACAGGGCTGCTGCAGCCCCACCTAGGGAACTACCCCCGGCCCCAAATCTGCAGTCTGGGCCCCTTGGCTGTAGCCTGGGCAGAAGGTGAAGGCTGCTCAGCTAGGGGGCTGTGGTCTGCCCAAGGTTGGGTCTTGCAGAATTTGGAGAAGGTTGAGATTGAAAGAAATGAAGGTTTGCTTTTGCCCCTGTATGTTTTTACTGCCGTTGTACCAAATTACCACAAACTCAGTGGCTTAAAACAAAACTTCTTATCTTGCAGTCTTGGAAGTCAGGTGTCCAAAACGGGTCTCACTGGGCTAAAATCAAGCTGTGTTGGCAGGGCTGCATTCGGTTCTGGAGGCTCTAAGGAAGAATCTGTTTCCTTGGGTGCCTGGGTGGCTCAGTTGGTTAAGCGACTGCCTTCGGCTCAGGTCATGATCCTAGAGTCCTAGGACAGTCCCGCATCAGACTCTCTGCTTGGCCAGGAGTCTGCTGCTCCCTCTGACCCTCCCCCCTCTCATGCTCTCTCTGTCTCATTCTTTCTCTCTCAAATAAATAAATAAAATCTTAAAAAAAAAAGTTTCCTTGCCTTTTCCAGCTTCTAGAAGGCCACCCACATCCATCTGATGACCCCCTTCCATCTTCAAAGCCAGCAATGGCTCATCCATCTTTTGCATGCCGCATCACTCTGACGCTGGTGGCTCCTGCGTCACTCTAGCCCTGATAAGGACCACCAGATAATCGAGGATAACCTCTCCTTCCCCAAACCCTAACTTAACCATATCTGCAAAGTACTTTTTGCCCTGCGAGGTAATACATTGCGAGGTTGTGAGAATTAGGACCTGGGCCTCTGGGTTGGGGGCACTGTTCTGCTGGCCGCGCCCTCTTAACTCAGCCCCTCCCTGGAGGCCCTGGGTTTACTTATGGAGACCTGTAGAAACTGCCCCTGTTTAGTAACATCGGGGACACACTGCTGAGAACCCTGTTCTCTAAAATCATCGATCCCAGACATTTTGCTAATTAAAAGCCTCTCAGTGAGAACGGAAGTTCCCACCCGGTCACTTTGACACAGACACTCGGCCTCTATTTCCAGCCCGGGTGTAGAGCTTGTTAAGGAGGTTTCGGACAGAACATTCCACATTTCCATTAATAGAGTTTCCAAGAAGACGGGACCCCAAGTTCCTTGTCAGCCCCGGCCTGATCTCAAACCCTTTCATACAGCTGTCTTTGCCCTGAGCCTACAAAGGAAGTGCTTCATTTCAGTTTTATCTATGCTGGTCGCACCCCCTCTCTCCCACCGGGGTTTAGGAATCGGGAACGTCCGCAAGGCCTTTCTCGGGGCCGCTTTTCTCCTCTGCGAAGGGCCCACGGTGGTCTAAGCAACGGGCCTCACGTCATCAAGTCACGGACTAGGGAGCAGGGATCCCAACCCGGTTCTTCAAAGCCTGTGCGTGGGAGCTGCAGCCTCACCAAATAAAGGCCCGGGAGACGGGCGCCGGCACCCGCCACACGGTCATTCACACACTAAAGGAGACGCCGCCCCACACCCCCGGGAAACCGCCTGAAAACCTTCCGGCTCGCAGACTGACGCGGTGGGGCGGGAAGGGAAGGGGGGAAGGCCACGCCCACATCGCAATCCGACTTGTATGTGGACCAATCCCAAGAAAGTAAAAACAGTTCAGGGGCGGGCTTATGTAAAGCACACCGAGGGTGAACAGGCAGGCAAAGAAGTAAAGAACAAAATTTAAGGCTATTTTTTAAAGTCTAGCTATTATTATGAAGTAAGAATAATGGGAAATTGAATTGTAGAGGACCTTCACATTGCAAAGTAATCTAATCATTAGGCCACCAAAATCACCACTACCGTAAAAGCTATCCCAAGGGTAAGGGCTGCCCGCAAGCCACAACTTCAGTATCGCTTCTCGGCCTTTTGGCTAAGATCAAGTGTAGTATCTGTTCTTATCAGTTTAATATCTGATACGTCCTCTATCCGAGGACAATATATTAAATGGATTTTTGGAGCTAGGAGATGGAATAGGAGCTTGCTCCGTCCACTCCACGCATCGACCTGGTATTGCAGTACTTCCAGGAACGGTGCACCACCCCTTCGGGGGAATAAATGGTTTTTCAAAATAAGAACTTGGTGTTGTTTAGACTTATATCTCTGATATTTGTACTTTGTGTGACGTTCAGATGCAAAGTTAATGACCTGTGTTTTTCATTTTTATTAATACAAAAGCACGGAAGTTTTTTCGCTTAGTGTATAAATATTTTCTTGGGTAAATTTTATGGAAGACTATTTATAGTACGAGCCCGCGAAAGCTTGATAGGGCTAAGAAATGTAAGAACAACACAGGTTGGTTGTAAGGTGAGTGTTACTCACGACTTCCCCACCCTTTTAAGTTGGTATTTTTTTGTTATATTTGATGCGTTGTCACGCGTTCTCGCCGAAGGACAGTTATTATGAAGGGGACCTTCTCAATCCGAAGTGGAAGAAGCCGCAGCTTTATATTCCTTTTTACGCACGGGCATTACTCTACGTTTAGAAAAAGTATAAGATTCATGAATTACCTGATGGCGTTTGGGGCGGGGGGCGGAGTACTTCATTTGCTTTTCCTTACGTCTTCGTTTTACCCCTGGAGACCACTGGGTCGCCTCGTCTAGCCTAAGCCCCAGGTGTGTCCCCGACCTGACAATGAGAGAAACCGTCCAACAGAGGATGTCTCACAAAATAAAGGATTTAAATGTAGGGTGTTAAAGGTAAGGGGGGATTTAGGTTTAATTTAACGTGATAGGCTCAATACAAAGTAGGGCTGCGGGGGCGGGGGGCGCAAAGAGGTGAGTATCTTTCACCTCTTGTGAAGTAGACCCAGGGCGCTTGTTTCCTTGGTAATACAACGTTAAGATAAATGTGGAATGTGATGCTCAGAACTCCCACCAGCAGCTCTGTACTGATACAATTTCAAACGGTTTCTGGTTCTCTAATTTCAGAGAACAAAAATCTCTGTGAGGAAACAGTCACTCAAAGAAGGGGCTGTTATAACATTGTAAAGAAGCAGTTTGTCCCTGGGAGAAAGTTTTAATTTTGCAGATTTCTACTCTCAGTTGGAGCTGAGTTTTACCATCACCAAACCTCAATGTGAGGAAAGAAAAACGACGCCCCTACCTCCACTTTGCAGATTTCTGTTTTAAGATTTCAATTTCCCCATCTTTCTTCCTTTTGTGTCTTTTATACATCGAGGTTGAAACCATGAGCCTCATTAGTGATTTGAATTGTTTCTGAAGTGCGCTCTTCTTTCTTGACTGGTACAGAAAACAAGATGTACATGATGCTTCGGAGCCGGGAGACGGACTAGGTCTGGCTTCAGGCGACGCGGTCCGGTTAGGATGCCTTCCACTCCAAGTGCAAAACTGTCAAGTTACTCTTCAGATCACAAGTTATCTCCAGATTTCGTCTTCGTAAAGCAAAACCAGCTGGCGAAGTTAGGGGATCTTTACTCTTCCAGCTTTTTGTTTGTTTTTGAGTGATCTCTACACCCAACCTGGGGGCTCAAACTCGAGACCCCGAGAGCAAAAGTCGCCAACTCTTCGCACGGAACCAGCCAGGTTCTTTCCTTCCGGCTCCTTAAACTCCAGGAGAGGGCGTTCCTCCCGATGGCGCTCGGCGCGCGCTGGTGACGCCAACACTGCGCCGGAAGTACGCGCCGTGGGCTGCGGCGCTCCGCTATGGCGGCTGCTGGGGCTCGCTGGAACCATGTGTGGGTGGGCACCGAGACCGGGATTCTGAAAGGTTGGTGGCTGGGCTCGGCGTCGGGAAGTGGGGGGGGGGGGGTATCCCCCGCTCGCGACTGCGGCGCGACTGACACCCGCCTCCCGCAGGGGTGAACCTTCAGCGCAAACAGGCGGCGAACTTCACGGCGGCAGGACAGCCGCGGCGCGAGGAGGCGGTGAGCGCCCTGTGCTGGGGCGCGGGCGGCGAGACTCAGGTGAGCGGCCGCTGTTCGGTCCCGAGCTGGGGGGCAAGGTGCGGCAGCCTCGCTTTGATCTCCATCCTGCTCTCCTTTGCCCGCAGATCCTGGTGGGTTGCGCCGACAGAACGGTGAGGTACTTCAGCACCGAGGAGGGCCGATTCCAGGGCCAGAAGCACTGCCCTGGCGGGGAGGGCACGTTCCGAGGTCTTGCCCAGGTCGACGGGTAAGACTGAGCACGTCGCTGAACGCTCAGGTCGCGGGGAGAGCGTGGAGGCTCCCTCAGGAAGGCCGAATAATGACGATCAACCCATAGTGACACGGGCCGGGGCTGCGTGACAGGGACCTGTGTCCTGCCTATAACAAGCATTTATTGAACACCTGCTGAGTAACAGGCATTGGGCGAAATGCAAAGGCTGCAGGTAAACCAGACACATGAAGTACCTACCTTCATGGAGTTTGCATCCGCAAGGGTTTTGCATCCTGGCTCCATAGCGTTTTGGATGACCCTGAGCAAGTCATTTAATAGTTTAGAGTGTGTTTGAAAACTGACCCTACAATCACCAGCAATATGGTGAAGTTCCCAAAGTAAAGGATAGGAAAGTGCTAGCGGTTTAGGTAACTGGCCTAGCTTTCCTTCAAAGATAGAGAAGGCTGTGACTAGGCTGTGTAGGTTTGGTGGTGTTCCGACAAGTGAGATCTAGAAGTGTCTGTGGGTGAGACATTTGTACTGGGCCATGCAGGATGGGCAGAATTTTGACAGGAGGAGAAAGGGGTAAGTGCATTCTAGAAAGAGGCTACTGCCTGGGCAGAGGCCAAGGATTGGTGTCAGGCTACACCATATTTTGGGAAAGATAAACAGCATTTAGGGGTTGAAGCCAAGGATGCATTTTAATACACGATGGACAAGATAGGTAGGGATTATATGTAAAGGGCTTTCAGAGCCAGGCTGAGAGATTTGTACTTGTGATTGGCAGGTGGTGGGGGATATTGGGTTTTGAGCAAGGAGGGGTGTGGAGAATGGATTGGAAAGAGCAGTTGGGAGGCTGTCGCCACAGCCCACGCAAACAACACAGCCTGAACCGAGGTGGAGAAGGTGGGCAGATGTGAGAAAGAACATAGGCTCGGGCTCTACACATCCTGGGAGAGACTTGCTTGGCCTTCATGGGAGGGGTGTGTACTCTGAGGGACGGATCGACATTTAGTGTCTGGAACCCTGAACTGGGAACTGGAGAGAAGAAGCTGGTGTTTGACCTTGGCCAGACCCTAAATTTAGACCAGTCCCACTTCAGTCCTTTCATAGCTACTGATCCTGACTCCTGGTGATCCGCTCAAGATTGAGAAAGACCAGCGGGGCCAGGTGCCCCCAGCTGTGGAATAGCAAAGGTACTCTGCTTTGGAGTATCACAGACTTGATTTCCAGCTCTGGTTCTGACGTTTAGTTGTGTGGGCAAATCTTGTCATTTCTCAGAGCTTCAATCTCCTCACTTCCAAAACTGGTAACCCCTCCCCCCCCATCGAGGATATTAAATAACAGACCTGAAAGGAGAAAGTCTCGTTAATGTGAATCTGGGGGTGGGTCGACTGGGGCCTGGAGAAGACTTTTACACTTTTTTTTTTTTTTTTTAAACCTAACTGTCCTCCCTCTGCCTGCAGCACCCTTATCACATGTGTGGAATCTGGGATTATCCAAGTCTGGCACAACAATGACAAGGAGGCATCCTTTGACCCAGTAAGGCTCCCCTGCCTTGCTGGTGATGGTTGGGGAAGATGGGGGCCAGGGTAGGAACCAAGTGAGGGATTTGGGGGAAGAGATTTAAAGACTCTGGAACTGCTTCTCGTCTCCCCTCTCATCTCCTGTTCTTTTCAGCTCCTGGAACTGAGTGTGGGTCCTGGGGTGTGTAGGATGCGCCAAGACCCGGCACACCCCCACATGGTTGCCACGGGTGGGAAAGAGAATGCTTTGAAGGTGTGGGACCTACAGGGGTCTGAGGAGCCTGTGTTCAGGGCCAAGAATGTAAGTGACACGGGTGGGAGGGGCTGGGGCTGAGGTCCAGGGAGGCTGAGGCCACTGACTGAGTCAGAGGCCAGATGGGCTTTAGGGGATGTTGCTGACGGGCTGAAGGAAAAGCCTATGAGCCTCCCACCACCTGTCCCCCATCTATCCACCCCCCACCAGGTACGGAATGACTGGCTTGACCTGCGGGTTCCCATCTGGGATCAGGACATACAGTTCCTCCCTGGGTCTCAGAAGCTTGTCACCTGCACAGGGTACCACCAGGTGAGGCACCATCTCACCCCTCCTGGGCTGCAGCAGCCTCCTGGAGAAACAGCCTCCCTGCACAGGCTCAGGCCTCATTGGTTGGCACAGCTGCCCTTCTCACCAGGCCCTGTCCCTGAGCTAGAGGACGCGTTTCCTCCATCCGTCCCAGTCCTGTGGCTGAGCCAGTGACCTTTTAGTGCATCCTTGGATGAGTGTTTTGGACTGTGAGCCTTCCTTTGCTTCTCACCTGGAAGGGAGGAGAGAATAGAGGGCCCCTTTCACAGTAGGAGCACAGCGTGCAGGTGGGATGAGAGGACACTGGGTGTCAAGAGAACTGGGTTCTGGTCTTGGTGCAGCCTCTGATTTGCTTTGGGACCCAGGCCTGACCCTTTCCTCTCCAGCCTTAGCTCCTCAGCTATTTTATAGGAGGGAGGAAGGGAGCAAGGGTCCAGCTGGGGATCTTTACAGCTGGCCTCACTTGAAGTCCTAAGACCCAGGCAGGATTGGGTCACTATATTTGCCCCATTTCCTTTACTCCTGCATAATGACATCTGATCTTGCTGATATGCCTCTATTCAAAACACACCCTGAGGGCTTCCTCTCTCCTCTGTTGTTCAGGCTAAATTTCTCTGAAATGCAGTACTCTCTGACAGTTGGACTGGCTTGCTTTTTCATCCCAAGGTGGGAGTCTGGAGGGATGGAATGCTCACACATGTGGACCATTCATGCTCCTAAGCAGATCTCCTCTACCCGCTCCTCCCTAACACTCAGAAAAGAGGGGGTACATTTCAGATGAGAAAGTTTCTCTAAGAGTCGGTCATAAACAAGAAAGCGGTGTGTGAAGGAGGGGGTAAAGATGTGGAGAAGCCGGGGGGGTGGGCTGCCCTTGTGATGCCTTGGTGTTTTCCAGGTCCGTGTCTATGATCCAGCCTCCCCCCAGCGCCGGCCAGTCCTGGAGGCCACCTATGGAGAGTACCCACTTACAGCCATGACCCTCACTCCTGGGGCCAAGTAAGTGTTGCGAGGACAAGGGGGGGGGCGGCTCAGAGAGGACTCCAGGAGGCCCCTGCTGACCGCACCCGCCTCTGGCCCCCTCCGTAGTTCAGTGATCGTGGGGAACACTCATGGGCAGCTGGCAGAGATTGACCTTCGGCAAGGTGAGTGGGCCAGGGAGCCTTGCAGGAGGGCAGGGCATGGGAGGAAAGGCAGGATGCCATCCGACGGGGTGCAGGGGAGTGGTTGAGCCCTCATTCAGGTGCCTGTTGCCTGGGTTCAAATCCTGGTTTCACCAGAAGCTATGGGATCTTGGACAAGTTACTTCAGCTCCTTGTGACTTCTAGCTCCTTACCATGTAAAATGGAGATACCAATGATAACTCCTGTCCCGGTGTTACGTTGAAGAATAAATATTGAAACATAAAGTGATTGAGATAGTAAACAATTGGGGCGCCTGGGTGCCTCATTTGGTTAAGCGTCCAACTCTTGATTTCGGCTCAGGTCATTATCTCAGGGTTGTGAGATCAAGCCCCAGAATGGGCTCCACACTGGACATGGAGCCTGTCTAAGATTCTCTCTCTCTCTCTCCACCCCTCCTGTACACAAGCACGCACTCTCTCTCTCTCTTTCTCTCTGTAAAAAAAAAAAAAAAAAAAGAAACATTTAATGGTTGCTGGCTGGCCAGCTCGTGCTGATGCCCCCCCCCGCCCCCCTTCTCCAGGGCGCCTCCTGGGCTGTCTGAAGGGGCTGGCAGGCAGTGTCCGAGGATTACAGTGCCACCCTTCAAAGCCCCTACTAGCCTCCTGTGGCTTGGACAGAGTCTTGAGGGTACACAGGATCCGGAATCCACGGGGCCTAGAGCATAAGGTGAGAGCTGGCTGCCTCATGTCTCCCCATCCGTGTTTCTGTTTCAGTGTGCTTGGCTCCTTAAGGCCCTGATCTTTTGCAGGTTTATCTCAAGTCTCAACTGAACTGCCTTCTCTTGTCAGGCAGGGATAACTGGGAGGTAAGCAGCTGGGTCTGGGAATGGTGGGAGCAAGGGCACAGATGTGAGCATTTCCCTGGGGAGAGAAAAAAGCAGCGGCTGGAACACAGACCTGGAACTCTCTGTCAAGTTACTAAACTTCTCCGAGGGGTGTTAATAGTTGTAATCCTGGGGCGCCTGGGTAGCTCAGTCGGTTAAGCGTCTGCCTTCAGCTCGGGTCATGATCCCAGGCTGCTGGGATCGAGCCCCACATCAGGCTCTCTGCTCAGCGGGGAGCCTGCTTCTCCCTCTCCCTCTGCCTGCTGCACCCCTACTTATGTGCGCTCTCTCTCTCTCACTGTCAAATAAATAAATAAAATCTTAAACAAACAAACAAACAATAGTTATAATCCTGACAGGGTTACTGCCAAGAGTTGATATAGGAGCATGGATGGGAATAGTGTCCGGGAGCAGGAAATAAAAGCGATTATTTCCCAGCCAGATCCTCCTTCCCTCTGCATCTGTTACTGTGCCCCTGATTCCCCCAAGTTTTCTTCCACTCACCAGGATGAGCCCCAAGAGCCCCAAGAGGCCAAAAAGGCGCTCCCAGAAGACACAGAGACAGATGAACTTTGGGCCTCCTTGGAGGCAGCTGCCAAGCGGAAGCTCCCTGATTTGGAGCCGACCCAAGGGGCTCTCCAAACCAGACGGAGAAAAAAGAAGCGGCCTGGGTCCACCAGCCCCTGAAGAGCCTGTGCTCACTTGGTAAATAAACATCTCAGCACCCACCATGACCCAGAGCCTTTTGTGATGGGAGAAAGGAAAAAGGGGTGGCTGCTCCCAGCGCTGGTGCAGTGGGATATCTGACGTCACAAAAGCCAGGCCGGGCGCCTGGCGGGCTGGCGAGGGTGGCACGGAGTTCGGGGCTGCTCGGGGCCATGGGCTGCTGCCAAGACAAGAACTTTCAGACCTCCGATGAGCCGGCCAAGGACGCCGAGTCAGAGGAAGGCGAAGGTGGGACGGCGAAGGTGGGACCCAAGACACACCGACGGGGCTCGGGGAGCGGGAGAAGGGGCTGCCCGGACCGGGACCGCAGGAGGTTGGACCGGGGAGGGTAAAGCAGAGCTCAGTGGCCTCGTCATCCCCGCAGGCTTCGATGAGGACCCGCAGGACGGCCGGAATCGCAGATCGAATGAGAGCCTTTTGATCACCGTGCTGTGGCGGCGGCTATCCCTGTTCAGCCGTCGGGGGTCAAACAAGAGGCAATCAGCCCAGAATCAAAAGCAGGGGTTACAGGAGAGCAACCGGGAGGGGATCCTGGAGGAGCCGGAGAAGGGGTGACCTTCAGGTGCCCTGCTCTCAGTCTGTCCCAGCCTCCAGAGAATAAAGTTTCTAACGTGTACCTGCCCGAGTGCAAGCGCCTCCGCTGCCGGTTCTGGGCACACCGACGCGGACACCGCGGAGGTGCGGGCTCTTTAAGGCTCCTCCCCTGGGGCTGACCCAGCCCCCTGGGCCCCGGCTCTAGCTCCTCGGGGGCGGGGTTACGGGCGGCCGAGCCAATGGGAGGACGGAGTCGCTCTGGCGTTTAGGTGGGAGGGCGTGTCTCTCGGGCCGCTGTGCTCCAAAAGGCGTGGCACCGCCCTCTCGTCACCCGGGGGTGGGGTTATTTGGGGGTGACGTGGCGGCTTCTACTTTGGTCGGATTTCGGCGGCTACAGCGCTTGGGGAGGAGGCGGTGACCATCCGGGAGACTGTGGCAGTGGTGGCGGCGGCAGGCGGCAGAGAGGAGGTAGGACTCGCTCTAGGAGGGGTCTGGCCGCCGTGTCCGCTCCGGGCAGCAGCGTTCCGGGGGCGGCGACGGGGGGGGAAGGGAACCTGGGGCGAGCGGGCAAGTCCTGCCGGCCCGGCTCGGGTGAGGGAATACTTCGCCGTCCAATCAGGAAAGCCCCTGTTGAGAAAGACGTCGGCATTAGCTAGTCAGTGATTCCAGTCCTCCAGAAGGCGGTACTTGGGCGGGGGTGGGACTTCCTGTTTCAAATAAACACCCAGAGATTTTTTTCCCCCCCCTCCGCCCACCGAAGTGTGTACCCCTCAGGGGGTCCGTCACCGTTTCTCCCTTAGGAGTCGAAGGGATCCGCGGATACGAGAGGGCCTGGTTAAGGCCTGGGGCAGTTGCACAGGCCGGGCTGGGGCCTCGGGGCCACGGGACCTGCCTCTGGCCCTGCCCCCGCTTCACGGCCCCCGGCCCGCGCTCTGGCCGCCGGAGCCAAGTTGGTAGAGTCTGAGGAGCGGGACGGATCGGGCGGGAGAGCGGAGCCCTGCCCGCCGTGAGCCGGCCCCAGGATCTGCGGGTGGCTTTGGGCGCGAAAGCCCGTGCCAAGTGCAGAAGGGGCCCGAGAATTTACCGGGGGGGGGGGGGGATTTGCGGGGAAGGAGGCTGCCTGGGGAATGACACTCTCCCCTCCACAACAGTCCGAGGTTATGCGTCTCAATGATCCCGCGGAAACGCTACGGGTCTAAGAACACGGATCAGGGTGTCTACCTGGGTCTCTCAAAGACACAGGTCCTGTCCCCTGCAACTGCTGGCAGTAGCAGCAGCGACATCGCCCCTCTGCCCCCCCCAGTGACCCTGGTCCCTCCCCCTCCCAACACCATGTCCTGCCGGGATCGGACCCAGGAGTTCCTGTCTGCCTGCAAGTCCCTGCAGAGCCGTCAGGTAAGGACCAGGAGTGGGAAAGGCAGGAGTGAGCCTTACTGAAATCTGGGAGAGGCTGTGCTCCAGCACCGTTAATTGACATAATTTGGGGGGTGACCTGATGGAGAACTGATGCAGCTTGGAGGGGGCTGTAGGATCTACTGAGCAACAGGAAAGGAGTGGGTCAGTTATCTAGAGGCAAGGACCTAGACTGTTTTTTGAGAAATTCCACCAGAGGGTAGGGTTGCTACTCTTTGAAGGAATATCTCAGGATGAGAGGTGGCTGCAGTATATTTGGTTTGAATAAGGAACAGGTTCTAGAAAGAGCCTTTAGCTCAGAGACAGGCACTTTGAATTCTAGTTCCGGAATAGTCCTACCATAAGTTTGCTCTGTGGCCACAGGAAAGTTAGTCTAGTTGGGCCTCGGGTTTTTTGGGAGGTGTAGGGGTTTTTTGTTTTAAAGTAGGCTTCATGTCCAGGGTGGAGCCCAGTGCAGGGCTTGAACTCATGACCCTGAGATCAAGACCTGAACTGCGATCAAGAGTCAGAGGCTTAACCAACTGAGCCACCTAGGTGCCCCTGGGCCTCAGTTTTTACATCTATAAAATGAAAGCAGTTTTTTTGATAAGTAGTTTTTTTCAAAATTACTTTGGAGTGCTTTTTTACAAATTAGATTCCCTTGTTTTAATCCAGACATCCTGAATAGAAGTGGGACCTGAGTGACTGTAATTTTAAATATTTTTACTGCTCAGCTCTTAACAAGTGCTTTTCTGTATGATCTCCAAGAGCTTTCCGGTTATCCTCTTTGATTTCCTGATTGGAGAAATAGAATGGTAATAGTGCCTATCATTTATTTAGTGCTTACAATGTAGGAGGTATCTAACTAGAATACTTTATAGCCCTTGTGTTGTTTAATTTTGGCAACAACTATAGGAGGTGTGTAGATTGTCTCCATTTTATGCAAGAGGAAACAGATGCAGGATGGTTTAAGTCACTTGCCCCAAACCTCCCAGCTAATAAGTGGTGGAGTCAAGATTTAAACCTGGGTCTACCCGTGTTCAAATGTGAGCTCTAAGTGACTACTACTGATAAAAAAAGATCGTCTGGTGGAAGTACTAGGGAGAATTTAGTGGACACCCGAGGAACAGTGAAAGCTGGAAATGGGGAGGGGGACTAAAGTGTCACCTCTTGATGTTGCATTTCAGAATGGAATCCAGACAAACAAGCCGGCTCTGCGTGCTGTCCGGCAGCGTAGTGAATTTACCCTTATGGCCAAGTAAGTTGAGAGAAGTTACGTGGTGGGGTGCTGCAGTGTCTGGGGATCAGTAGGCTTGCCTTGGGTGGCCTTGGCTGTGAGGGAGGGCCGCGTCGGTTTTGCTGGAGCTAATGTGGGAATAGGCCCTGTCCTGCCCTTTCCCGTGGTGCTCTCACTAATGCTCGTTTCCAGGCGCATTGGGAAAGACCTCAGCAACACATTTGCCAAGCTGGAGAAGCTGACAATCTGTGAGTGTTCTTGGGGTCTTTCAGAGATGGGGCAGTGAACCAGAGAGGGCTGAGGAACCGTACTCCCTGAGCCTTGTCTTTGACCTCCCCCATCGTGGCCTCATTTGTCTCTGCAGTGGCAAAGCGCAAGTCCCTCTTCGATGATAAAGCAGTGGAAATCGAAGAGCTAACTTACATCATCAAACAGGTGAGCTGCTAGCTATCAGGAACTAGCATTCTAGTCAGATCACTTTGATGAGTTCCCGTTATCTTGGGGCCCAGAGTAAGTTTCTAGAGCCAGCCCCAGACATCTGCTCATCCATTGAGTCAGTGGACACTGATTGGTTATCAACTGTGTACAGAGCACTGCTGGGCACTTGCCTCGCAAACTTGAGGCAAGATTTCCGCCTTTGGGGCTTATTGTCTACAGGAGGTGTCCAGTCCCACAAACTCATACTTACGGTTAGGAGAAGGCAAGTGGTCTAGACCTTACGAAAAGATGAATGAGACAGTTTGGGGACACTGATTTTATAGATTTTATAGAGGGAGTGAAATCTGAACTGGTTTCAAGGCTTGCAGAGAGGCAGTGGAAGAACATTCCAGACAGAGGAAACAGTGTGCACAGTGGCCCGGCTTTTAAAAGAGAAAGTTGAAGTCTGTTCAGATGTTATTTGCTCAGGGAGGCCTGTCCTGAGCATGCTGTTTAGTACTTCAGTGCTCAGACCTGTGATCTTCCTTCCTTGCTCTATTTTCTTGTTACAGCACTTGATACTTTCTAACATTCTCTGTCATTGACTTACTTACATTTATTGGTTTTGTTTCCTCCCCTCTACCTCATCCCCCAAACCCCCAAGCAAAGAAAAAAAAGTGTAAGTGCTGTAAGAGCAGAGATTATTTTTTTTTCTTTCTGCTTGTTCCCTGATGTATCCCCAATGTCTGTAATAGTGTCTGGTATAGAGGAGGTGCTCGCTGTTTGTTGATCGGATGACTGGTCGGCAGGAGATGAGGCTGGGGGGCGCCTGGGGGGCTCAGTGGTTAAGTGTCTGCCTTCGGCTCGGGTTGTGGTCCTGGGATCGAGCCCCGCATCGGGCTCCCTGCTAAGTGGGAAGACTGCTTCTCCCTTTCCCACTCCCCCTGCTTGTGTTCCCTCTCTCGCTGTGCCTCTCTCTGTCAAATAAATAAATAAACTCTTTAAAAAAAAAAAAAAAAGAGATGAGGCTGGGAAGGTAGGTTGGTGCTGGTTGTCAAGATCATTGTGGGCCTGGGTAAGGAGCATGGAATCACTGAATGCCATAGGCTGCAAGGACAATGAGAATCTGGCTTCTAAGTCTGTCTGAAAGACCCCTGTATAGTTGTAGCAGAATCTGTACAGTTGTGATTCCTTCTTCTCCCAGCCCAGTGGCATGAGAATAAAACGTGAAGTTGAATGACCGCAGGGGGGAAAAACCAGCCCAGAGCATGGCTGAGAGGCCATGGGAGGAAGCTCTGCTGCTGTTGGTTGTGAAGGGGCGGTGACCCTGGCAGAGGCTGGGCCAGCCGTGACATGAGGCGCCATGCGGGGTGGGGGAGAGAGGACACCATGAACTATTGGGGCGCTGTTGCATAGGCTTTGAAGATCCACTGCCTGGATTCAGACAGACAAGTTCAAATCCCAAGTCCACCGCCTATGGTGTAATGTTGGGTAAGCCACCTAACTACTCTGAGCTTCAGTTCCCTAATGAATAAAAGGGGGCTAATAACAGCACCTGCCTCAGAGGGTGGTTGCGGGGATTCAGGTGTTTGTTTTTGAAGTCACATTATTGAGTGACTTACAGCTACCTGGTTCTGGGGGATTCAGCAGTGAGCAAGACAGATGTGGTACCTGCCCTGGGGAATTTCCTTCCTTCCTTCCTTCCTTCCTTCGTTATTTATTTACTTTTTTTTTTTTTTTTTTTTGAGATTGTGGGGAGGGGCAGAGAGAGGGAGAGCGAGAATCTCAAGCAGGCTCCATGCTCAGCACAGAGCCCAGTGCAGGGCTCAGTCCCAACCCCGAGATCATGACCTGAGCCAAAATCAAGAGTCGGATGCTCAACCGACTGAGCCACCCAGGCGCCCCAGGAATTTCCTTTCTGAATGGGTGAACAGACACTAGACAAGTAGATAGAAAAAACAATTTTAGGATGGTGAATCCTATTAAAGAAACAAGGGACGTGAGTTCTTCAGGGTAAGGGCTTACTGTAGATGGAGGTGATCTAGGACAGCCTGTGAGAAGTGGCATTGAGACCTGAATGGTGAAGAAAAAGCCAGTCATCCAAAGATCTGGTGGGAGCACTTTCCAGAAAGTGGGAATAGCAAAGGGAAAGGCCCTGAAGGGGGGCCACCTTAGTGCATTTGATGAACACGAAGGAGGCCAGTGTGGTTGCAGCAAGTGAGAAGGAGACTGGGAGGGGATGAGGTCAGGGAAATGGGCAGCGCCAGAGCCTAGAGAGTCTGCGTCAGCCAGGTAAGGAGTTTGGCTTGTGTTCCAAATTTAGTGGAAAGCTCTTGGGAGATTTTAAGCAGAGGGATGACATGCTCCGTTTCTGGTTCAAAAGCTCACTCTTTGCTGTGTTGAGGGTGGATTGTTGAGGGCAGGCTATAAGAGGAAGGCCATTTAGGAGGCTCTTGGCGAATGTTGAGAGAAGGTGACGATATGGTCTAGGGTAGGTTTAGTAGAAAAGGTGAGCTGGGTTCTCTGTGGGCTCCCACTAGGCTCTCTATGGATTAAGGGGGAAAGAGAGGAATTGAGGATGGCTCTCCAGTGTCTGGTCTGAGCAGCTGGTGACTGGTGGTGCCATTCACCAAAATGGAAAAGGAGAGAGAAGGGGGAACAGCTTTTGGCGGGGAATTAGGACTTGTCTTCTGTGTTAAGCGTAAGGACAAAGAAAGTTGTGAGCTGATTGGCGTGCTGTGTGGCACATGGTACACAGATACAAGGCGCTCAGGGCCTGGTAAGCGACTCCTAAGTGATTGTGTTGTGGCATAGAGATGGGTTTAGGCGGTATGAGTATGTGACTTAGAAGCTTCTAGGGGCGCCTGGGTGGCTCAGTCGTTAAGCGTCTGCCTTCGACTTGGGTCATGATCCCAGGGTCCTGGGATCAAGCCCTGCATCTTGCTCCCTGCTCAGCGGGAAGCCTGCTTCTCCCTCGCCCACTCCCCCTGCTTGTGTTCTCTGTCTCGCTGTCTCTCTCTGTCAAATAAATAAATAAAATCTTAAAAAAAAAAACAAAACAAGCTTCTAGCTTGGGCGCCTTGGTGGGAAGTAGTACCATTTTCTAAGCTAGAACTGTGGGAGAGGAGATTTTATGGGGAGAAACCGTGGAATGCAGTTTGGACGTGGTCCTCTAAAGAGGCTGCATCAGCTCCAAAGGGCCAGACCAATCAGCAGTGGATATCGTCCATGGGTCTTGAATGGTTGTGGCTGGAATGCTAACTGGGGGGACTATTGGAGGAATTCTAGAAGTTGACTAATCTAGTTTGTCTTCAGCCTGTTCCTTGAACTCACTATTCCTGACCTCTTTTCCCCCCTCCCCCCCAATCCCCTGGGCAAACTTTCTCTGCCACTCCCCGGCTACTTCCTTCGTCTCTCTTGTCTTCCCTGGCCCTTGGCAAGCCAGATCAGGGAGTGGAGGATGCCTTGGTCTGGTGTAGAAAGCCTGGCTATGCTACTTTACCTTCCCTTCTCCTGACAGCTGCATATGTGTTTTGCTGGTCAGCATGCTCTGGGTGTGAGATTTTGGCCTTCAAAGTAGTTCTGTGGCCACGTGCCTGGCCTCACAGGATGGAGTTGAGCTATAGGGTGAAGGGGGTAAACAAGTCATTTATTTAGAAATGGATGAGACCAGATTTCACCTCTTCTGTCTCTACTCAGCAGGGACTGAGCCAGAACAAAGTCTGGAGCTTGGAACGTCCCAGCAGGCCCTTCTGGTCTGACTTCGAAATACCCTCACTCCTGCTCATAGCTTCCACTCTGTCCTCCCTGCCAGAACTGTCCATGTGGGAGAGACATTGGCTGAGGACACCTTGGTTAACAGTTTTTCTGTTGGCTCTCCCTAGGACATCAATAGCCTCAACAAACAAATTGCCCAGCTTCAGGATTTCGTGAGGGCCAAGGGCAGCCAGAGCGGCCGGCACCTGCAAACTCATTCCAACACCATCGTGGTCTCCCTGCAGGTGGGGGAACCTGGGATCAGTGGAGGGGGACGCAGAAGGGAGAAAGGTGTTGTCTTCTCTGGCTGACCCTTTCTCCTTTTTTTCTAGTCAAAACTGGCCTCGATGTCCAATGACTTCAAATCAGTTTTAGAAGTGAGGACAGAGGTAAGAAGAATCTGTGTGAGGAGGAGTAGGAACCGGGGTAAGGGTCCAAGGGGGAAATGGGGAAGGAACAAGTGGAGGGGTGAGGATAACAGCATCCTAGGCCAACAGGAGGGTCTCTCTCTCTCTCTAACATGCCTGCTTCCCAGAGGCCTCAGGAGCTTTGCATTTCTTCCCCAATCCCAGAACCTGAAGCAGCAGAGGAACCGGCGGGACCAGTTCTCCCGAGCACCCGTGTCAGCCCTGCCTCTGGCCCCCAACCACCTGGGTAAGTCAACGGCAATGTGGGGAGTCCTGAGGGCTAAGACTCGGTTACTTGGGCTGTGATGGCATTCTCTAACCCTGTGAGGGCAGGGCTCACTTAGGAGAATGGACAGGCCAGGGAGACGCCAGGATTTCTCTCTCAGAGGTCAAGCCCGATCGCTGGCATTCATGATCCGCACTTAGTCTTCCACATTCTCAACTGTCGGGGCTGAATTCAGTCATGTGCAGTAGAATGACTGTTTCTAATATTTTTATTATTCGTTCACATTCTCTCATTTAATTTTCACCACCGCCCTCTGAGAAAGCCATTATTATTATGCCTTATTTAAAGGGGAGGAAACTGAGGCCCAGAGAGGTTAAATGACTTGTCCAGGGTCACAAGGCTAGTAAGTGCCAGAGCTGGAACTCAAACTCAGAGCACGTGGGCTTTGAACCTGCTTTCAAGTAGGAAGAATGCCTTTTCTTTCTTTCCCCAGGGGGCAGTGCTGTGGTTTTGGGGGCGGAGTCCCGTGCCTCTGGGGATGTGGCCATTGACATGATGGACTCTCGGACCAGCCAGCAGCTGCAGCTCATTGATGAGCAGGTACCTGGGCTCTGAACCGGGGAGGAGATGCTCCTCTGTTACCCCCAGTGGGCGGCTAGCAAGTGTTTGAAATGTGCCTTGAGTAGAGTGGCAAGCTAGGAGGGTCCTAAAGAGGCAGGCCCTCGCCTGAGGAAGCTCCTTGTGCTCACGTGCACTCTCTCTCCTCTGAAGGATTCCTACATCCAGAGCCGGGCAGACACTATGCAGAACATCGAGTCCACAATTGTCGAGCTGGGCTCCATCTTTCAGCAACTGGCACACATGGTTAAGGAGCAGGAAGAAACCATTCAGAGGTGAGACTCTCTTTCACCCCAGATAGAAGAGCCTTCTCTTCCCTGTGGGGTGGCATCCTAAAGGTCCCCAGGGACAGCTTGATGCCCTTTGGAAGAGTAGAGTGAATCTGGCCTACCCACAGGATTCATTCAACAAGTGTTTATGGAGCGCCTGTTTCTTGTCAGGCGCTGTTCTAGGTGCTGGTGATACAGCAGTGAGTATAACAGTGAAGTCTCTCTAGTGTAGGTGTGGAATTCAGGAGCATGGGTGAGGATAGCTGTTCAAAAGAGTTGACAAGAAATTTCCTAGTAATGATAAGGTCTATGTGGAGAATTACAGTGGCACGATGTGTTAAGAAAGGGACTGAGTAGTTCTATCAGTGGACTCCCGACGCTTCTTCCGTAGTTTCGGCTATTGTAGATAATGCTGCAGTGAACATAGGGGTGCATATATCTTTCTGAGTTTGTGTTTTCTTTTCCTTTGGTTAAATGCCCAGAAGTGGAATTACTGGATCATGTGGTAGTTCTATTTTTAATTTTTTGAGGAACCTCCATACTGTTTCCCAGAGTCGCTGTATTAGTTTGCATTCCCACCAACGGTGCGCGAAGGTTCCTTTTCTCCACATCCTCACCAGCACCTGTTGTTTCTTTTTTTAAATGCTAGCTATTCTGACAGGTATGAGGTGATATTTCATTGTAGTTTCGATTTGTATTTCCCTTATGATGAGTGGTGTTGAGCATCTTTTCATGTGCTTCTTGGCCATGTGGATTTCTTCTTTGGAAAAGCGTCTATTCAGACCTTCTGCCCATTTTTTAATTAGTTTATTTTATTTATTTATTTATTTGCTGTTGGGTTATATGAGGTTTGGATATTCACCCCGTATCGGATAAATGATTTGCAAACTTCTCTCCTTTTCAGTAGGCGAGAACTTTGATAGTTTTCTTCTCTGTGCAAAAGCTTTTTAGTTTGATGTACTCCCATTTGTTATTTTTGCTTTTGTTGCTCTTGCCTATGGAATCAGGTCCAAAAAATATTGCTAAGTGATGTCAAGGAGCCTGCCACCTGTGTTCTCTTATAGAGTTTTTATGGTTTCAGGTCTTACATTCAAGTCTTTCATCCATTGTGAGTTCATTTTCATGTGTGGTGAAAGCAATCAGTCCAGTTTCGTTCTCTACTTGTAGCCGTCCCGTTTCCCCAACACCGTTTGTTGGCGAGCTGTCTTGCCCATTTATATCCTTGCCTCCTTTGTTGTAGATTAATTGATCATACATGCGAGAGTTTATGGCTGGGCTCGCTCTTCTGTTCCATTGATCCGTGTGTCTGTGATCTGTGTGTCTGATTGGTGTGCCAGTAGCATGCTATTTTTTGGGTTTTTTTTTAAGATTTTATTTAATTTTTTTTTTTTTTTAAGATTTTATTTATTTATTTGAGAGAGAGAGAATGAGAGACAGAGAGCAGGAGAGGGAGGAGGGTCAGAGGGAGAAGCAGACTCCCTGCTGAGCAGGGAGCCCGATGTGGGACTCGATCCCGGGACTCCAGGATCATGACCTGAGCCGAAGGCAGTCGCTTAACCAACTGAGCCACCCAGGCGCCCTAAAGATTTTATTTATTTATTCATGAGAGAGAGAGAGAGAGAGGTAGAGGGAGAAGCAGGCTCCCTGCGGAGCGGGGAGCCCGATGCGGGACTCGATCCCAGGACCCTGGGATCATGACCTGAGCTGAAGGCAGACGCTTAACTGACTGAGCCACAACATCAAAGCATGCTGTTTTGATGACTGTAGTTACATAGTATAGTTTGAAATCAGGGAGTGTGGTACCTCCAGCTTTGTTCTTTCTCGAGATTGCTGTGGCTACTAAGGGCTTTGAGTCCATAAAAATAGTGTACTTTTTTTTTTTTAAGATTTTATTTATTTATTTGAGAGAAAGAATGAGAGACAGAGAGCATGAGAGGGAAGAGGGTCAGAGGGAGAAGCAGACCCCCCACTGAGCAGGGAGCCTGATGTGGGACTTGATCCCGGGACTCCAGGATCATGACCTGAGCTGAAGGCAGTCACTTAACCAACTGAACCACCCAGGCGCCCCAATAGTGTACTTTTTAATAAGGTTGGATTTAGGCTTACCATTTTACTGTTTGCTTTCTCTTTCTTTTTCGTGTTTTTTGTCCCTTTTTTCCTCTTTCCCTATCTTCTTTTGAACAACTGAAATTTTTTTCAAAATTCCACCAAAAAAATTTTTATTGGTATTTTAGTTATATGTCATTGCCTTTTTTTTTTTTTAAGTGGCTGATCTAGGGATTACAGCGGGCATCATTGGCTCTCACAGCCTACTTTATATAAAGTGCAGGAACTTTAGGGGGTGCCTGAGTGGCTCAGTCAGTTGGAGTCTGACTCTTGATTTCAGACCAAGTCATGATCCTCAGGATCATGAGATCCAGTCCTGTGTTGGGCTCCATGCTGAGTTTGGAGCCTGCTTGAGATTCTCTCTCTCCCCCTCTCTCTGCCCCTCCCCCCTGCTTGTGCGCATGTGCGTGCTTACATGCGTGCACTCTCTCTCTCAAAAAAATAAAAAACCAAAAAATAAAATGTAAGAACTGTGCAACTCTGTCATGTAGCCTTTATGCTCTAATTGTCCTATCTGTTGCACCTTACATACCTTTGAAATCCCATAATCCAGTATTACATAATTTTTATTTTACAGAAATTAAGGAGAAAAAATTGTCTTTCATATTTACTTCTATGTTTACGATTTCCTTTTTTTTTTTTCTTCCAAATTATTATCTAAATTCTAGTTAGTGGAGCCCCTGGGTAGCTCAGTCAGTTAAGCGTCTGCCTTCAGCTCGGGTCATGATCCCGGGTCCTGGGATTGAACCCCGCATTGGGTTCCCTGCTCAGCGGAGTCATTTTCACCTTTTCCCTCAGCCGCTACCCCTGCTTGTGCTCTCTCTCTAATGAATAAATAAAGATTTATTTATTTCGGGGAGGGGGTGGGACAGAAGGAAGGGAGAGCAGCAGACTCCCTGCTGAGCATGGAGCTGAAGGAGCCCAACATGGGACTCTATCCCAGGACCCAGAAGATTATAACCTGAGCTGAAATCAAGAGTCAGCAGCTTATCTGACTGAGCCAGCCAGGCACCCCAGTTCTGTTGTTTTACTTTCCTTTTATCTGAACATTTCTTTATTTCACTTTCATTCTCTCTTTCTCTTTTTTGTTTTGTGTGTGTGTAAGATTTAATTTATTTGAGAGAGAGAGAGAGAGAGCATGAGTGGTGGGGAGGGGCAGAGGGAGAGGGAGAAGCAGACTCCCAGTTGAGCAGGGAGACCCAAGTGGGGCTCGATCCCAGAAGCCTGAGATCATGACCTGAGCCAAAGGCAGACGCTTAACCAACTGAGCCACCCAGGTGCGTGCCCCCCCTTATGTTTTTAAGTAGACCCTATGCCCAACATGGGGCCTGAACTCGCAACCCTTAGATCAAGAGCTGCACACTTTACCTACTGAGCCAGGTGCCCCCTTCATTCTTGAAGGATGTTTTCCCTGGATATAGAATTCTGGGTTTATAGTTTCACTCTTTAGGCACTTTAGATGTATCACTCTACTGTCTTGGTCTTTCTCATTCTTAATGAGAAGGCGGTGGTAACTTTAATTGTGTATGTAATGTGTTTTTCTCTGGCTGCTTTTCAGGTTTTTGTTTTATTTTGTTTTGTTTGTCTTCGGTTTTCAGCCTTTGACTATTTCAGCAGTCTCCAAATGTCATTTTCTTTGAACTTCTCTTTTTTGGGATTCTCTGAGCTTCTTGAATCTGTACGTTTATGTCTTTCACAAGTTTAGGAAACGTTTGGCCATTATTTACTCAGACTGTGCCCAATTCCTCAGACTGTTTCAGTGTTCTCAGTTTGGTAAGAGGGAGGGCCAGTAGCGGAGAGAGGGGGAGGAGATGTGAGAGGGGGAGGAATCCACACGGCTGCGCGTTCCTGCCCACTTGCTCTTAGGCCTTAGATCGGCAACATCCGATCTTGGTTGATCTTTATTTCCCACAGCACCTCTGAGTGCTTTCACCCTAGGTTATTGATCATGTGAGATGGGGTGAACACCTATATTTGCATAAAGCACGTTTCCCAGTACCAGCCCATTAAGCGTCCTCACCTATTTAATTGGGCAAGGTAAAGAAGATAGGCCCTGGCCTCACACTTGGAGATCCTGATTCCATAGATAATGAGTGGACTGGACCTCCAGGAATTTCCATTTTATATAAGCTCATAGGGGGTTCTCATGAGCATCCAAGTTTGAGAACCACTAGTTAACAGGATGTTTGTTTGTTTATTTATTCATTAACTATGGTATCAGCCATTTATAAGGTGCTATGAGTCTAGCCATCTTGGTCCTGGAATCAAGAGACTTCAAAAGACTGATTCTTAACCTGGTTCAACTGAGACCTAGGGACCTCCTTACTGGGTTGTTCCATAAACACTGTAGCTCCTCAGGCTGTGATGTATTTTGAATATTAGAATATCATTATAGATTCAGTGAAACAGAATTATAAAAGATATTTGGGTTTGGGACGCCTGGGTGGCTTAGTCAGTTGGGCATCTGCCTTCGGCTCGGGTCCTGGGATCAAGTACCGTGTGGGGCTCCTTGCTCAGCGGGGAGCGTGCTTCTCCCTCTGCCTGTAGCTCCCCCTGCTTGTGCTCGCTTTCTCTCTCTCTGTCTGATGGATAAATGTAAAGTCTTAAAAAAAAAAAAAAAGATATTTGGGTTCTTTCTCCATTGCATATGTGTTTTATTTACTTATTTATTTATTTTAAAGATTTTATTTATTTATTTGACAGAGAGAGAGAGATAGCGAGAGCAGGAACACAAGCAGAGGGAGTGGGAGAGGGAGACGCAGGCTCTCCGCGGAGCAGGGAGCCCGATGCGGGGCTCGATCCCAGGACCCTGGGATCATAACCTGAGCCGAAGGCAGACGCTTAACAACTGAGCTACCCAGGTGCCCCACATATGTGTTTTAAATAGTTAACATTAGGGACGCCTGGGTGGCTCAGTCGGTTAAGCGTCTGCCTTCGGTCCAGGTCATGATCTCAGGGTCCTGGGATCGAGCCCCACATTAAGCTTCCCGCTCAGTGGTGAGTCTGCTCCCTCTTCCTCTCTCTCTGTTCTCTCTCTCACTCTCAAATAAATAAAATCTTAAAAAAATATAGTTAACATTATATGCATTTGCATGCAACTTTATATTCTAGCCTTCCTTGAAAGAGCGTCTGAAGTATCTTTCAGTGTTAGTCTTCATTTGTTCATTGGTTTAGCAAACATTTGTTGCTGCTGTGAGCTAGTCCTGCTGGATCTGGGGATAGGAAAGTGAAAGACCATTCCAGTCTTTGTGAAGCTCATGTCTAGTAGGAGAGACATACACTGAGTTACAGTTCAGTATGGTAAGGGCAGGAAGAGAAGGAGGTAAGGGAACTCAGACCAGGTACCTCTCCTAGAAATAAAAGATACCAAGCCAAGTTCTGAGGAGGAATGCCAGCCAAAGAAAGGGAAAGGAAAGGCCAATCTACGTTGGTGGAAAACCAGCTGAGAAATGAGAAAGGGCTTGGGTGGCTTCCAGGAATGCAGAATTACTGCACATGGCAGGGGGAGTGGTGAGGGAGGAAGCTGGAGAGGCAGGGCCAGATCACAAAGGACCTGTGTGCTGTAGCAAGAAGTTCATTCTCGGAGAGAACACAGGGAGAAGTAGATGGATGCTGGGGGTGAGGGGAATGAGCTTTGTTCTGGACATGCTGACAGACTCAATGGGACCTCCAAGTGGCATTTGATGTGTGGTCTGAAGCTCAGCAGAGAGGGCTGGGCTGGAGATAAGAACTTGGGGGAGTCAGTGGCCTCCTGGTGAAACCGTGGACATAGACGAGACCATCCAGAGACAGTGGGTAAAGTGAGAAAAAGGATAGGACAGATCCCCATGGGTCCAGGAATATGGGGAGAAGGGAAGGATTTGTCCAGGAGGCGGAGGAGGACGGCTAAGGAAGATGAGAAAAGAAAGCGGAGAGAAATGTGTCCTTAGAAGCTGAGGCGGTGGGGGTTTTGGGAAGAAAGGAGTGGTTATTTCTCAGTGCCCCCTGAAAAAGGAAGTGTGAGGCAAGGCTCCAGGGTGTTCAGGGGGCGGCAGGGCTGGAATTAATTGGATCAGTGCAGCAACTTCAGTTGAATGGTTCAGAAGCAATTTTACAGAGGATTGGAAACACAAAAGGGAAATAACAAAAGAGAGAAAAGTTGTGGGCAACTATATGTACAAGAAAGTGAGATTTTGAAAGGATGAAATTATTATTGTATTTATTTTTTTAGAAGATCCTATTTATTTGAGAGAGCGTGTGCACATGAGGGAGGGAGGGGCAGAGGGAGAGGGACATAGACTCCCCACTGAGTAGGCACCCCCCCCACCCCCAAGGATGAAATTTTTTAAATAGACCTTCTGTTTGCTTCCTGCATGCCAGTGGATTGAAATTTGAGCACCCTCTTTAGAAACCACTGATTTAGTCCAAAGTTCTTCAGTATGTAGATTCCTGGGCCCCATCCTAGACTTTCTGAATAGGAGACATGAGAATTTGCATTTTGGGGATGCTCAACAGGTGATTCTTATTTTTTCTAAGGTATGAAAACTGCTGATCTGTTACTCCTTCATTTCCGTTTGCACCCCAATTTGTAAATTACAAAATTTCTAACTAGAAAAGTTGAGAGGGGGACACCTGGGTGGCTCAGTTGGTTAAGCGACTGGCTTCAGCTCGGGTCATGATCCTGGGGTCCTGGGATCAAGCCCCACATCAGGCTCCCTGCTCAGCGGGGAGCTTGCTTCTCCCTCTCCCTCTGCCCCTCCCCTTGTGCCTGTGCTCTCTTGCTGTCAAATAAAATCTTAAAAAAAAAAAAATTTTTTTAGAAAAGTTGAGAGGATCGTACAAATGAACAACTATGTTCCTTTCACCCAGATTTGCCCACTTAATATTTTCTCACATTGGCTTTCCCTCTTTTTTTTTCCTCTGAACCATCTGAAAGTGCAAAGATCATGACATTTTTATCCCTAAAGACTTCAGCACGCACCTGCCCAGAATTGGTATTCTCCTGAACAGCCACGATGCCATTATCATACCTAAGAAAACAAACAATTCTCTGTCATTACCCGGTACTTAGTCCATACTGAAATTTCCCCAGCTGTTCCAAAAAAAGTGCTTTTAGCTTTTTTCCTTGAATTTAAGGCCCAGGCAGTAGTCACACGTGGCATTTGTTATGTCTCTAAATCTGCCTTCTGTTTTGCTTCTCGTGACATTGACTTTTCTTCGAAGAGGCCAGTGCCTCTTGTAGAAAGTCCTGCATGTGTATTTGTCCAGTGTTTCTTTGTCATCAGATCTAGGTTGTAGATTGTTGGCCAGCTACATAGGTGATTATTATCAGTAGGCACTTGATGAGGTTATCCTTTTATTGGTGATGCCAAGTTTGGTCACTTGTTTAATGTGACCATACAACTAAGTCATCTATGGAGTGACACTTCAAGTCCATGTGAACGTCAAGCTCCTTAGACCCGTGATGGTCCTTGCCTGATTCATTCGTGACTTTGTGTGTGGCCAAGTGGCAGTTTTCTATTTCATCCCTTCTACATTTATTAGCTGGCATCCTTCTGTAAAGCAGGAACCTTCTCTCTTTAAACATTACTAGGAATAGGGGCGCCTGGGTGGCTCAGTCGGTTAAATGTCTGCCTTTGGCTCAGGTCATGATCCCAGGGCCCTGGGATCGAGCCCTGCATCGGGCTCCCTGCTCAGCAGAAGGCCTCCTTCTCCCTCTTCCACTCCCCCTGCTTGTGTTCCCTCTCTTGCTGTGTCTCTCTCTGTCAAATAAATAAATAAAATCGTTAAAAAAAAAAAAATTACTAGGAATAACGGATTTCTTTTTCATATCCGATGTATTATAATCCATTACCATCATTGTTTTTCATTACAGTCAGATTTCCTAAACCTGGCCACATGGAGCTCCTTTTTTTTTTTTTTAAGATTTATTTATTTATTTGAGAGAGAGAGTTCACGCATGCATGCACGTGCAGGGGTGGTGAGAGGGGCTGAGAGGGAGGGAGAGGGACAGGCAGACTCTAAGCTGAGTGGGGAGCCTGATTCAGGACTCAGTCTCACAACCCTGAGATCATGACCTGAACAGAAGTCAGGAGTCGGACACTTAACCGACTGCGCTGTCTAAGCACCCTGAGACTCCAGCTTCTTCTTTTTTTTTTTTAAGATTTTATTTATTTATTTATTTGAGAGAGAGAGAGAAACAGCATGAGAGGGGATAGGGTCAGAGGGAGAAGCAGGCTCCCCGACGAGCCAGGAGCCCGATGTGGGACTTGATCCAGGGACTCCGGGATCATGACCTGAGCCGAAGGCAGTCGCTTAACCAACTGAGCCACCCAGGCGCCCCTTCTTTTTTTTTTTTTTTAAAGATTTTATTTGAGAGAGAGAACGAGCATGAGGAGGGGGGAGAGGCAGAGGGAGAAAGAAAGGGAGAAGCAGACTATCCACTGAGCAGGGAGCTCGATGTGGGGGCTTGATCCCAGGACTCTGGGATCATGACCTGAGCCGAAGGCAGATGCTTAACCGACTAAGCCCCCCAGGCACCCGGAGACTCCAGCTTCTTAATGCTTGTTTCCTTCCCTCTATAATTTTACTTTCTCTCCATAAGACATTCCTTCATCCTCTTCACCGTGCTTTTTCCCTGTTTTCTTCAGCTTCTCCTTTCCAAGCCACATTTTCTGCCCCCCCCCCCGTTCTGTCTTCTGCTCCGCACTATTATGAGTGTCCCACGGATCCCTAATCCACCCCCCCGCCCTGAGTTCCCTCCTTTTAGTTTTCATTCATGGACTCTCATTTAAAATCTTTCTTATGCCAGACTGCATTTACTGTGTATCTGTTTTTGTTAAGCAAAGCCATTCATGATTGCTGAGATGGGCTTTCTTGGGTATGAAATGACAGTTGCACCCACACTGAGAAATGAAATTACAGCCCAAAGGAAGGAAACCTGATACTTTAGTTAGCCACTCTGACACAAATAGGGAATCATGTACAGTCCAGGCTCCTGTGGTTGAAAAATTTTTTAAGTGTATTTACTTATTTAATCTCTATACCTAATGTGGGGCTCGAACTCATGACCCTGAGATCAAGAGTCGCATGCTCTTCCATTTTTTTTTGTAAAGATTTATTTATTTGGGGTGCTTAGGTGGCTCAGTTGGTTAAGCATCTGACTCTTCAGCTCAGGTCATGATCTCCTGTTGTGAGATGAAGCCCGGCATCAGGCTTCATGCTCAGTGGGGAGTCTGCTTCAGATTCTCTCTTTCCTCTCCCTGACCCCCTCCCCGGTCTCTCTAAAATAAATAAATAAAATCTTTTTTTTAAATTAATTAATTAATTTATTTGACAGAGAGAGAGACCCAGCAAGAGAGGGAACACAAGCAGGGGGAGTGGTAGAGGGACAAGCAGGTTTCCCCCCAAGCAGGGAGCCCAATGCGGGGATCCTGGGATCATGACCCGAGCCGAAGGCAGACGCTAAACGACTGAGCCACCCAGGCGCCCCATAAATAAAATCTTAAAAAAAAAAAAAAAAGATTTATTCATGAGAGAGGATGCGAGCAGGTGGAGGGGCAGAGGGAGAGAGAAAGAGTCCCAGCAGACACCCCACCAAGCGTGGGGCCTGACCCAGGGCTCAACCCCAGGACCTGGAGATCATGACCTGATCCACAACCAAGAGTCGGAAGCTCAGCTGACTGAGTCATCCAGGTGCCCCAAGAGTGGCATGCTCTTCTGACTGAACCAGCCAGGTGCCCCTGGGCTCCTGTATTTGGACAGAGAGTAGTTCACAGGCCTCATGACAAACTTCTGAGGACCTGGGGCTTGCAGCCACTGGTCCAGGCTTTCCTTTCCTGTTCCAGCTGGATTACCAGGCTCCCAGCTTTTCTGTCCTCACAGCTCACCGTGGTCTCTGCTCCCAGGGCCTCCCTTTGCAAAGACCAGGATTTGTATTGGGTTTTCAGGATTGCATATGCAGGGTGGCCGGGAAATGTTTTATTTTCCTCAGGAGTCTCTCAAGAGATGGCCCTTTCTTTTTCTTTCTTTTTTTTTTTTTTTAAGATTTTATTTATTTATTTGACAGAGAGAGAGAGACCGTGAGAAAGGGAACACAGCAGGGGAGTGGGAGAGGGAGAAGCAGGCCTCCCGCTGAGCAGGGAGCCCAGTGTGGGGCTCGATCCCAGGACCCTGAGATCATGACCTGAGCCGAAGGCAGATGCTTAACGACTGAGCCACCCAGGCGCCCCGAGATGGCCCCTTCTTTGAGGACTTCTCTGTACCCTGGAGAGACTTTTTTTTTTTTTTAAAGATTTTATCTATTTATTTGAGAGAGAGAGAATGAAAGATAGCACGAGAGGGAAGAGGGTCAGAGGGAGAAGCAGACTCCCCGCTGAGCAGGGAGCCCGACGTGGGACTCGATCCTGGGACTCCAGGATCATGACCCGAGCTGAAGGCAGTCGCTCAACCAAGCCACCCAGGCGCCTGAGACATGTTTTCTTTTTTTTGTTTTTTAAGATTTTATTTATTTATTCATTAGAGACAGAGAGAGGCAGAGGGAGAAGCAGGCTCCCAAGGAGCAGGGAGCCCGATGCGGGACTCAATCCCAGGACCCTGAGATCATGACCTGAGCCGAAGGCAGACGCTTAACCATCTGAGCCACCCAGGCGCCCCCCGAGACATGTTTTCTTAATTGTAGGGTTTTTCTTATCTCCTGACTTCCTGTCCATATCATTAAGTTTTTCTTCCTGTCTCACTCAGTACTGGGATTTTCCTGACTGTAATGGTCTGTGAGCGTTTTCTCCCGTATTACAAATGCAATATTATGTATTAGACAAAAATCAATAAAGATGAGCAAAAAATTATAATAGCTAACATTCTGGGGGCTCTTAGTGTGGGTTGGCAACGCACTTTGTGTTTGTTAACTCATTTGAGAGGCCGACAACAACCAGAGATGTAGGGTTGGGGTTATCCTCATTTTCCCTCCTTTGCAGTTGAAGAAAGTGAGTCTGGAGGTTAAATGACTGGCTCAGAATCACAAGCTGATAAGTTGCAGAGCTGATCTTCAAACCAGAGCCAAGACTTGTTTGTGTTACCCTTCCAGAGCTTTTCCTATATACAAGCATATATACACAAAAATGGGATCGTATTGTATGTAAAATACTTTTTATTCCCATATATTGTGACCATCTTTCCATGTTGGTAAATCTCCTTCAACAGCATTCTCTTTAATCCAGTGTTCTTCTGTTTCCTCTTCTTTCGGCCCTATACCCAGGATCGACGAGAACGTGCTGGGAGCCCAGCTGGATGTTGAGGCCGCCCATTCAGAGATCCTCAAGTACTTCCAGTCGGTCACCTCGAACCGGTGGCTCATGGTCAAAATCTTCCTCATCCTCATTGTCTTCTTCATCATCTTTGTGGTCTTCCTTGCCTGAACCCTCTCCACTCTGAGGCACTCCGTGGGGGTTCGGAACCCCTTTGGGAGGGCAGGTGGCCAGTGTTGCCACTGAGCCTGTGCAGGGTGCTTGGGAGAAAGGCCCTGTTTCCCTGGAACTGCTGAGAATGGCCACTGCCCCTGACCCCTGACCCTTTGCCTCTGGCCACCCTGTCCTCCCCTCACCGCCCTCAGGCCCTCGAAACACACACGGTTCTGGATTTGTACTCTGCTGCGAGGTGGCTGGAAGGGAGCAGAAGCCACTTGGGGGGCAGTGGGGGAGGTTGTCTCCACTAGGTAGGAGATTTTTAGAAACTCCCCAGCCTTTTCCAAAGGAAACTTTGGCAGCAAGGGGAGATGATGCCCTTTCCCACCTTCCTGAGAGTGAGGAGAGGAAGTGAAATTGCTCCCCCCAGCCCCCCCCCCGGGACCAACTTTCCCATCTGGGTTAGAATTTGACCTCTTTCTTCTTCCTCTCTCCACCACGTGAAGCAGGGGGGGGGGCCCTGAGCCCCTCGGCTGCCTGCACAACCCCAACTTTGGCTGCTGGTGACTCTCAATCTGCCAAATGCGCTGCAGCCCGTTTTCTCCCAATTACAGCAAGACTGTCAGCCTCGCTAGCCATGTCGTCATTTCTGGGTGGGAGCGTCGAAGGGCCTTCACAGCCAGTGGAGTGAGCGCACTGCCCGGTACCAGAACTGAGGCTGGGCTGATGGCTCGAAGGGCCAAGCTTTGGGCCCTGTGCACACAGCTGCCTCCGGGCAGGGAACACCCAGGTGCAGCAGCACTTCATGAGCATGGAAACTTCCCTTCAAAGGGGGAAGCACGACCCCAGCATGGGTCCCTGATTGGTGGCAACTTCCAGGATCATCTCCAGCAGTATTTGTACGTGTTTCAGCTGCATGCTCCAACCAGCTGGCCCCCATTTTTCCTTGAGCTGGATGACACAGGAGCTCTGCCTGCTGCCAGGAGTGAAAGGTGAAGAACTTGTTCCCAGCTCCGGCTGAGGCTCTTGGTCCCCTCCAAGCCCCTCACCAAATCCAAGCCAGTCACAGGAGGATGGAGGAGAAACCTGCCTGGAACGCCCACCCTCCAGGGAGGTTAATACACTTCTTGGTGTTATTCTGAGGTTACTGGGGTCCCCCCACATCTCACACACCCCAGAGGAAGTTCAAGCTACAGAGAGAACAATCACAACTCTGAAAGCTGACCCTAGAACGTCGGGGGTGGGGGAGCAGTCTAGGAGAACCTTTGTCTTTTCTAGCCCAGGCATTTTACTATTTCCTCTCTCCCAGGCCTCTGGTCAGAGGTGGTCTTGCTTGCATCTTCACTGCCCAACTGACACAAACTGTGGTTCTGGTACGGCACCTCAGTGGTGGATGGGGAGGTTGTGAAGACGATTGCTTGTGAAAGCCAGAAAAATGGTCTGTTCATTTGACATGGCAACTCTTCTTGGGAGGATGCATAGATCGGAAATTCATTTATTTCCCAAGTGTTTGTTGAGTTCTTGGTACTTGCAAGGCAGGGTACTGAGCCAGGAGCTGGAGAAAAGTCACGAATTAGTGAACATCCCTGCTCTGTTGGGGTTTACGTTCTAGTTTTCTGTTGCCTGATAACCCATCTTACGAGGAAAGCGTGACATATATCGGCTGCTGGCAAAGGGCTGGGCTGAGAGCTTCAATACTGGCTGTATAACGCTAGGGCATCTAAGAACCATCACTCCCGCTCCAAGGCCCGGGTCTCCCCTTCCTCGGAAGCCCTTCGTGCGACCCCCTTCCCCATTCCTCTCGGAGACTTGGGCTGCAGCAGCTTGCTCTCTACTCCAGCGCTAGCCCCGGAGGTGCTGGCGTAAGACGAACCGAAGAAAGGCGGCGGGGCGGGCCGGCCCCAACCCTGGGGTGGCTGGGCGAGCGCAGGTCTCCGGCGGGACCAGGAGCGGTTGAGCCCCGCCCCCGGCGCGGCTGCCAGCCGAGTGCGCACGCGCAGAGGGCCGCGCTCCTCAGGTGGCACCGCCCACCACCGGGGGACGTCGGCGGCGCGCGACGTCTTTCGCAGGATAAATGCGGTGGCGCCGGGCGTAGGAGCGCTTCGGCCGGGGCGCTTTTGGGCGTTCGGACGTTTGGTGGCGTTGCGGCCCGCGCCTGAGCCGGCCCTGCTTCTCGCTGTGCCATGGCGGACGAGGGGAAGTCCTACAACGGTCAGTGCTGGCTCTCAGGGCGGGGAGCGAGATGATCTGGGGCCCAGTGGGCGGCGCCGGCCTAGGCCGCAGCCCCGGGGCGGGAGGCCGCGAGAGGCCGGGCGTCCGCGGGGGGCGTCGGCGGCGCGGCCCGGGGGCAAGGCCCCCCGCGGGCCCGGCCGCACTCGAGGCTGGGAGCCCGACGTGTTGACGCGGGAATCCTGGCGTTGCGAGGAGCTTCGGTCCGGAGCAGGCGGCCTGGCGGTGGGGTGGCGAGATTCCTTTGAACTTTGTGGGTGGTTGATGCCTGTCAGTTCAGGTTGGCGGCCAGACTCTTCCTTTAAGGTGAGTCGGTGCCCTTCTCATCGGCTACCTGTGTCCTATTTTCCGCCGCGTCCAGTCTCTTGCCCTGCCTCCCCTGCGGCCTTGGCTTTGGCTTTAAAATTTAAACCTCCATACCAACGCGCTGTATCCGAACACTACGCAGGGTTTTTGTCCAGAGGAGTGGTTAGGAGCACATGACAGCTGAGGTTTGAGTCCTGAGTTGTCTTCCCCAAGCTTGAGTGAATTCCACTCCCAGGCCTCATTTTTCTATTTTCCTAAGAAGGTAGCGATTGTACTTATTTCCTAAGTTTGGCCTTGTGTATGTTAAACGAGTTTATTCACATCAAGTGCCTGGAGCATAGTGCCTGGCCCTGGAGAAAGTTCTCAGTGTATATTAGCTGTGTCTGCGATTCAGTTGTTTGTTTGTTTGTTTGTTTGTTTGTTTTTCCCCTATGGTCATTTCTTAAGGTTCATTGTTTGTAGAGTGCTAGGCATGAGGCAGACCTTTTTGGGAGTCATAGACCTTTTTTTTAGAAGCCATTCCTACACTCCAGAGGATTCAGAGGGTCCTGTCCCTGGAGAGCAGTCAAGGACAGTTGGCTAAGCTCCCTAGTTGCCACTAGAACCTGAATCTTAGAAGTTGTCTCCTGAGTTAAAAGGCATTTCTGGGGGTGCCTCTGTGGCTCAGTTGGTTCAGTCAGCATCTGCCTTTGGCTCAGGTCTTGATCCCAGAGTCCTGGGATAGAGCCCCATGTCGGGCTCTCTGCTCAGTGGGGAGCCTGCTTCTCACTCTCCTTGCTGCCCCTCCTACTTGTGCGCTCTCTCTCTTTCTCTCCCTCTCTAGTAAATAAATAAAATCTTTTTTTTTTTAAGGTATTTCTGGCCAAGGAAATAAAGAGCCCACTCCCAAAACTTCAGGGTGTCAGTTTGAGAACAAGAATTTTTTTTTTTTTAAGATTTTATTTATTTATTTGACAGAGAGAGACACAGCAAGAGAGGGAACACAAGCAGGGGAAGTGGGAGAGGGAGAAGCAGGCTTCCCACGGAGCAGGGAGCCCGATGCGGGGCTCGATCCGAGGACCCCGGGATCATGACCTGAGCCGAGGCCAGACGCCCAACAACTGAGCCACCCAGGCGCCCCGAAAACAAGAATTTTAAAGAGGGACGGCTGGGTGGCTCAGTCATTGGGTGTCTGCCTTCGACTCAGGTCATGGTCCCGGGGTCCTGGGATCGAGCCCACATCGGGCTCCCTGCTCTGCCGGAAGCCTGCTTCTCCCTCTCCCACTCCCCCTGCTTGTGTTCCCTCTCTCACTGTGTCTCTGTCAAATAAATAAATAAAATCTTTTAAAAAGAAAAAAAAAAGAATTTTAAAGAAGCCAAAAAAAAAAGTTTTAAAGAAGCCCTTAAATTGATTATATTTATAACTGTATGATGTTTGTACTCTGTAGGCAAAGGAAACATTGTTTGCTGAAAGCTGATGTGATCATTGTGATTGATTGATTTTAGGAGATGTGAGAGAGGTCCCCATCCAGATTTTGAGAGGGGTTAAATAGATTTGGGAGGCCAAGAGCAAGCAGATTTCAGGTGACTTTTCAGTTGCACACTGAGTCTATATTCTGCTCACACTTCCACATTGTGCTTCTCTTCTTTGTAAGTTCCAGTTTCTGACTCATTTTTCTAAAGCCCTGTGTTGTCTTCCAGTAATGTTTCCCTCATGCTGCCATGTCACAGAGAGGGTTCTCTCTCTCAACAGACAGAAGTTTGCGTGGAAGTGGGCTTCGTAGTTGGTGTGTATGTCATTCTATAGCACAGGCTGCTGGAGCTGTGATTGCCACAGCAGGGTAGCTGGACTAGCAACATGTTTTCTTTTCTTTTCTTTTTTTTTTTTTTTAAAGATTTTATTTATTTATTTGAAAGAGAGAATGAGACAGAGAGAGCATGAGAGGGGGGAGGGTCAGAGGGAGAAGCAGGCTCCTTGCTGAGCAGGGAGCCCGATGCGGGACTCGATCCTGGGACTCCAGGATCATGACCGCAGCCAAAGGCAGTCGCCTAACCAACTGAGCCACCCAGGCGCCCAGCAACGTGTTTTCTAATTGATGTCGTTTTTAACCCCAGAGCACGATGACCGTGTTAGTTTCCCTCAAAGAAGAAAGAAAGGCCGGGGTCCTTTCCGGTGGAAATATGGTGAGGGGAACCGTAGGTCTGGAAGAGGAGGTTCTGGCATCCGGTCTTCCCGCCTGGAGGAAGATGACAGAGATGTGGCGATGAGTGATGCCCAGGATGTTCCCCGAATACGACAGTAAGTGACCAGTTGATCTGGTTTGATTTTAGTGACCCATTTATTTATTTAGCTCTCTACTGCCCACACCATTTCTCTTCCCACCTGTACAAGTGAGAATGCCAGGGCCAGCTTAATGGGCGAACAGTCTTAGCTGCAGTCCTGACAGCAGTGTGGGAAGCCTTTGAGAAGACATTCCTAGTGTTTGTGGACATTTTATTCTCTGCTTCCCCACAGCAACCCCTATCCTTCCCGACCCAACCGTCGAGGTGACAGTTGGCATGATCGAGATCGCATTCATGTTACTGTGCGGAGAGACAGAACTCTTCCAGACAGAGGAGGGGCTGGTACCAGTCAGGATGGGACCTCGAGAAACTGGTTTAAGATTACAGTGAGTGTGTGGGGCACCTGGGGGGCTCAGTCGGTTGAGTGTCTGTCTGTCTCTTGATTTCAGCTCAGGTCATGATCTCAAGGTCATGAAATTGAGTCCTTGTCATCTTTGTGCTGGGCATGGAGCCAGCTTGAGATTCTCTCTCTCTCTCTCCCTCCCCCTCCCTCTGCCCCTCCCCCCTTAAAAAAAAAGATTACAGTGAGTGTCTGGGGAAGTAGATGCTGCAAGGGAGAGAGGGGGCTGGGCTCAGAGTGAAGGTCTTTACTTTTCACACGACAAAGTCAATCTTTTCAGCTGTTTTCTCCACAGTCAGGTGTCCATCCTTTCTCCTAGAACACCTAAGAGCAGGTTCAGGAAAGGCATAGAAGAGGACAAGCAGGATTGGGGGGGGGGGCACCATCTAAAGGAAAACATGATTAACTGGTTGGGAGGTAGAGGAACTCCTCTGAATGTCTCCATGTGGCTCAAGCCGATCATGGGGCTTGGGATCTCTTAAGTTCTCTGAGGGTCGGGCCAGGTCTGAATCATATCTTAAAACTTTTAGAACCAAAAAATTTTATTTTCTTGAGGAATACTAAGTTTAAATGGACAGAAAGGAGGAGGGTAAGGAGTCTGACTTGAGTAAAAAAACTTTTAACTGGCCCTTCCTTCAGGAAATGTGAAAGGAGTGCTAGATGCGTCTGATGGCCAGCTTTCGTTACATATTGTTCTCTTCTCTCTCTCATCTAGATTCCCTATGGCAGAAAGTATGACAAGTCATGGCTCCTGAGTGTGATTCAGAGCAAGTGCAATGTCCCTTTCACCCCCATTGAGGTGAGAGAAGGCCTCTGTGGCTGCTGGGCACCAAGGAAGGCGAGGGGCCAGCTGGACCAGGGGCCCCGGGCTCCAAGTCTCATGCTCTTGTTTCCTCTTTGTGCAGTTTCACTATGAAAACACACGGGCCCAGTTTTTCGTGGAGGATGCCAGCACCGCCTCTGCGTTGAAGGCCGTCAACTATAAGATTGTAGATCAGGAAAACCGAAGGGTGTGTATAAAGGGCCTGGCTTGGCTGGGGGTAGGTCTTGATCCTGCAGCTTAGGCTTCCCTGGGATTCACCCTGCCCTCCGTGCCTTCCTGTAGATATCCATCATCATCAACTCCTCTGCCCCACCCCATTCGGTACAGAACGAACTGAAGCCGGAACAAGTCGAGCAGCTAAAGGTGAGTCAGGCTCCTGTCACGTGTTTCCGCTCCAGTCCTCCCACTTCTTGCATCCACAACCCTCCACGCAACCCAAGTGAGCCCCTGACCCCCAACCCCTTTTCTTTCCCCTGTAGCTGATCATGAGCAAACGATATGATGGCTCCCAACAAGCGCTTGACCTCAAAGGCCTCCGTTCAGACCCAGGTAGGACCAGTAGCAGTCATTCTCAGGGAGGTGGAGGCAGAGGGGGTCTGTCAGGTGGGGAAAGTTCGAGAATGGTTTGGTACGAACTCTGACCTGGGAAAGCCCTCTCAGATTTGCCTTTCCTTCCTTTCTGCTTCCTGAAGACTTGGTGGCTCAGAACATCGATGTCGTCCTGAATCGCAGGAGCTGTATGGCGGCTACCCTGCGAATCATTGAGGAGAACATCCCTGAGGTGAGGCCTTTGTCCTGTTTTGAGGCGGGAGGAAGCAGGGTGCGATAGGTAGGATGGGGTCAGGAGGCAGGTGTGTCTCTTAATTCTTTGTTGGCGGTGCTTCCTCTAAACTTTTCTCCGCCCGTAGCTTTTGTCCTTAAACTTGAGCAACAACAGGCTATACAGGCTGGATGACATGTCCAGCCTTGTGCAGAAAGCACCCAACCTGAAGATCCTCAACCTCTCCGGAAATGAGGTGAGACCTGAGGGCCTGGTTGTGTTGTGGGCGGGGTGAGCAGAGGGCTCGGGCAGGAGGCTCGAGGAGGGTGTTTCGGGGATGGGGATCTTGCTGGCTCTCCTTACCAGGATCTTCTGCCCACTTTGTCTCCCCACCTCTCTGCAGTTGAAGTCTGAGAGGGAGTTGGACAAGGTAAAAGGGCTGAAGCTGGAAGAGTTGTGGCTTGACGGAAACCCGCTATGCGACACCTTCCGAGACCAGTCCACCTACATCAGGTCAGTTGTAGCCTCTGTCTCCCCTCCTGGGGACCTTCACCCCCCGGGAGGCTGAGCTAATGCACCCTGACCAGTGCCCGTCTGCAGGAGATGTGCAGCCCTGAGCTGGAACCACCTGTCCTTTGGGAGGATCACATGTTCCTCCCTTCGTCTGTCCGTGTGTCCCAGCTTGGCCCCGAGGTTTCCTTTCCTTTCTTCTCACCTGACTACCTATTTGCTGTTCTGTGGTCTTTCCTCTTCCCAAACACAGCCTTTTCTAGAGTCTCCCAATCCTGCTGTTCCAGGAAGGGCATTTCCCGCTTTCTACCACGACCAGGGCGTGTCTTGCATATATGTCCCATACGTGGATCTGCCTTGTGCCAAGAGCCTGGTATCCCTGGGCCGAGAAAGGCCTCCCTCCCTGGGACTTGCTGTTGATGGGCCTTCCCTTCTTTGTCCGGTGCTGGCCCCTCTTGCCATTTTGCCAAGAGGGACTCTTGTCACAGTCCACGTGCCCAAGGCCGTTGCCTGGGCCTTCCCCCTCGTGCTGAGGTTGAGGCCTCCTCGGAGCTGGTGCCACGCACTCTGTCTCTTGCCCAGAGCTGTGAGCTGGGCCCTCCCTGGAGAAGAAACCTGGGTTCCCCAAGCCATGTGACTAGAGCCAGGGCCCCGCCAGCAGGCGAGGGAAGCCCAAGGCAGGCGCTGGGCGTGGAGGCCACGGGGGCATAGACTACCGAGGAGACACAGAACTGACCCTCTCGGGGGGGCGCTGCCCCGCCCTCACTTGCACACCTCACATCGCCCTGCTTGGCCCCGGAGGATGGCTGGTTAGCCAGAGACGGGTAAGATTCCTCAGGGAAGGAACAACCTAAGACAGGCACAGTCGCAGAGGGGCCATCAGGAGAGAATTTGGGGGCCAACAGAGGTGGGGCACAGACCCTCACCCCCCCAACTTTGCAGGGGCCTGAACCCTCACCTCTTCTGAGGGAGGTCTCCTGCCCCCATGGCTGCTTCGCTTCCCACGCCCAGCTCAGATCGGGACCCAGGTAGCAGACAGAGACCTGGCCAACAGCAACTGCCCTCCGGCTGCAGCAAGAATTTGTTTTCCGTCTGTACCTTGGACCACGGGGAAAGGGGCAGCCAAAGGAAAAGGCTGTGTTGGGTGTCTTCTTCCCTTTTTTCTTTCTGACTTTCCTGAATGCCTCTTTGCCTTATAGTTCTTTCGCTTTTTCTTTGCTTTTTCTTTTTACTCTCTACTTCCCTCTGTCTCCCCATCTCTCCCTTGCCCCAGCCCCATCCTGCCTTCTCTCTCTCTCTTCTTTTCCTTCCTTGTCTTCTTTCTTCACCTCCCCTCTTCCTGAACCCCCCGCCTTGCTCATCTCCCTGCCCCAACATCCTGTGCCATCCCTGTGGTGTGTTCTGGTCTTGGCCACGGCCAGACCGGGCAGAACTGATGGATACCTGTTGAGGCAGCGGAGCCCCTGGGCTCCCACCCCATTCCCTCCTCCCGGGGCTGCACAGGTGAGTAGGTGGAAGGTAAGGGGGGCAGGGAGGGGAAGGAGGTCCTGGCTTAAAGCCTGGGCTGGGAGTGCTGCTCTGTGGCGCTCGGGTCAGGCAGCAAGAAGAGAGTCAGCCTTCAAGGCAGTCATTTCTGGGTGCCCCGGGTGAGGTGGGGAGTGGGGCCTCTTTCCCCAGGGCTCAGAGGCTGGGGAGGAGTGAGAGGACAAGCAGGATGGGGTGGGCGGTCCCTTGGGCTTTGGAATATTTGCTCCTAGAGCAGCTCAGGAGGCACGGTGGCTCTGAAGCATCACTCACTTGTGTCCCGTTTTTGACAGCGCCATTCGAGAACGATTTCCCAAATTATTACGCCTGGTAAGTCTGTAGCGCTTTAAATTCTTTTCTAATGAGCATAGGCTCTCCCACCCAAAAGCTCTTGCCTCATGTGTGTTCGTATGACCGTTAATTTGGAGACAACGGAGACCTTTGAGAATCTGGCAAAGGCTATAATCCTTCTCAGAAAAAGGCCCGTAGACAAAAGTTGCCTCTGTCGGGATTCCTGGATCTTTTCCGTGTGTCCTTGACACTTGATCTCTGACCCCCCATTCCTAGTTTGCCCATCTCGTTACTCATCCAGCCTTTTCTCTCTGGTTACGCTGTCGACTTCCCACAGGACGGCCATGAGTTACCTCCGCCGATTGCGTTTGATGTTGAAGCCCCCACGATGTTACCTCCCTGCAAGGTAGGAAGGGGGCAGCGCTAGAACTCATGTTGGGAGGAGAGGATTGGATACGGGGTCCTGATACCCGTGTGTGATTCCAGGGAAGCTACTTTGGAACGGAGACCCTGAAGAATCTGGTCCTGCACTTCCTGCAGCAGTGAGTATGCAGGGCCCCCCGAGGCTGGGGAGCGGTGGGTGGGTCCCGGCACAGCTCCCTCTGGGGAGCCAGACCCGGGAGCTCAGACTGTCCCTTTTGTGTTCTGCACAGGTACTATGCGGTGTACGACTCTGGAGACCGGCAGCGGCTCCTGGACGCCTACCACGACGGGGCCTGCTGCTCCCTCAGCATTCCCTTCACGCCCCAGAACCCTGCCCGGTGAGTGTCCCCGGCCACGGCCTGCCCAGGGCCATGCAGGCGAGCAGCTGCCAGCTCTCATCCTGCTCTGACCCCTGCCTCCTTTTCCGCTCCTTCCTCTAGAAGCAACCTGGCCGAGTACTTCAAGGATAGCAGGAATGTGAAGAAGCTCAAAGACCCGAGTAAGTGTGCGATGTGAGCAGGGGGGGGGGGGGGGGGGCGGGACTCGGTCACGGGGCGCGGGAGCGGGCGGCGGCCCCTGACCTGGGCGCTCCCTCCACAGCCCTGCGGTTCCGGCTGCTGAAGCACACACGCCTCAATGTGGTCGCCTTCCTCAACGAGCTGCCCAGAACCCAGCACGACGTCAACTCCTTTGTGGTTGACATAAGCGCGCAGACAGTAAGCACCTGTTTCTTGCCCACAAAAGCCGGAACTGGGGAAGGGCAGTTACGAGGCCTGGGGGCCTGCGGGCTCTGGCCGGGAGCCCGCATGGTGACAGACGCCTCTTCTCTCTCAGAGTACGTTGCTGTGTTTTTCTGTCAACGGGGTCTTCAAAGAAGGTAAGAAGCTTTGCAGTCCCGAGTTTGCAGAGCGAGATTTTTTTTTTCTCGGCACTCTCAGCTACCTTCCTTCTCTGTCCCTGACCTCCTCCTCTTCTGCCCCCAAGCCACCTTCATGAGGCCTGCCCTCCCCACCCCGTGTCTGGGAAATGGGACAAGCCTGAGGATTAGGAGGACACAGACTCTGAGGTCAGGCAGGTCTGGGCTTCCATTCCAGCCTCGGGCCCATGGGTCTGTGGGCAACTTACATTATCTCTGGGCTTCAAATTCTTTCTTCGTAAAAGGGGGTTGGTAAGAGCCATCTCACAGCCATGCCGTGGGGAGTCAGCGCAGCGCCGGACACAGGAGCTGACGCACGGGTCCTCTGGGTGGGCTAACGCTGGTGGTGGTTCGCCCTGCCCTCCGACACTCCTCCTCCCCTCTCCTCCCCTATACACACATAATCGTCTGTCTGGTCTGCTTCAGTTGAGTTGTATCCAGTAAGACCAGGATTGGAGAAGCTTTTAGTAAACTTGAGGTGTAGCTGATTCTAAGGGGTCGTTGCTGTTGTTAACATTACAGTGGACGGAAAGGCTCGGGATTCTTTGCGAGCCTTCACCCGGACATTTGTCGCTGTTCCTGCGAGCAACTCAGGGTGAGTGAGTGGTTTACCACATGGGGTCCCAGTCCCAATCCGTGGCCAGCATGTGGGAATTGGGGGAGGGATGCGAAGGGGGAGCCGGTCCTCAGGAAATGTTCCGAATTTCAGGAGGAGGCTCTCACAGTAGTGGTGAGCTCGGCTCTGGAGTCAGACTGTTTGGGTTTTTCATCTGGCTGCACCACTTCTAGCTGAGAGCAGGTTTCCTCATTGGGAAACTAACATAAGCTCCTTACTTCTTTGGTCTATTGTGAAGATCAGTGGGAATAAGCACTTCCTTGAGTTGGGGGAGAATATGTAACTCTAATGTTGTTTGGCATCTGCCCCCATACATGGGTTCTTAGGGGCATAAGGTGCGTAAATGATAAAAGGTAATGACCAAGGGGCGCCTGGGTGGCTCAGTCGGTTAAGCGGCTGCCTTCGGCTCAGGTCATGATCCCGGGGTTCTGGGATCGAGCCCCACGTCCGGCTCCCTGCTCAGCGGAGAGCCTCCTTCTCCCTCTCCCTCTGCCTACTTGTGCTCTCTCTGTCAAATAAATAAATAAAATCTTAAAAAAAAAAAAAAAGTAATGACCAAGAGTGGGGAGGGGGACTTGGTGGGTATTGAAAGAATCAGTTAAGTGTAAAAGTGTCAAGTGTGAGAACAGGAATAATGTTGGGAAGTTGAGGTTGGCTGGCTGTCCAGCTGTCTAAAGTGCTTTTTGTCCCGAAGGCTGTGCATCGTGAACGACGAGCTGTTTGTGCGGAATGCCAGCCCTGATGAGATCCAGAGAGCCTTTGCCATGCCTGCACCCACCCCTTCCTCCAGTCCAGTGCCCACCCTGTCCCCAGAGCAGCAGGAAATGCTGCAGGCGTTCTCTACCCAGTCTGGCATGAACCTTGAGTGGTCCCAGAAGTGAGTACTGGGAATGTGTAGGAATAGGGGTAAACAGAGGTAGGAGTGGAAGTGAATAATGAGTGCTCCTGACATTTTAAAAGCCAAAATTTAGGGGTGTCTGGGTGGCTCAGTCATTAAGCGTCTGCCTTCAGCTCAGGTCATGATCCCAGGGTCCTGGGATCGAGCCCCGCATCGGGCTCCCTGCTCCGCGGGAAGCCTGCTTCTCCCTCTCCCACTCCCTCTGCTTGTGTTCCCTCTCTCGCTATCTCTCTCTCTGTCAAATAAATAAAATCTTTAAAAAAAACAAAAAACTAAATTTATAAATATGGCCCATAAAAAAATTTGGCCTATGCCTAAATCAGCATAGCAAAATTTTTATATACTATTCTGCAACTTACTTTTTTTGCTTATCCCGTGAATGTCTTTCCCTATCATTATAAAAATTACCTTAGTCTTCTTGATAGCTACTTAATATTCCTTTGTATCCAGTAGACCAGTGATAAGACATTTGGATTTTTACTAATTTTTCATTTGTAATCCATAGTGCAAGAGTGTATGTAATTGTTGGCACACATGGGTGAGTGTTTCTCTAGGAAGGATTGTGAAGTGGCGTTCAGTGAGCAGGGTGCTCTTCCCCCCACTCCAGGTGCCTTCAGGACAACAACTGGGACTACACCAGATCTGCCCAGGCCTTTACTCATCTCAAGGTAAGTTTTGGGAATTCAGTAGCAAGAAGACCAGGGATCTCTGGGCCTTGAGACGGTCAAGCCAGCTGGGGGGAGGGGGAAAGGGACTGGCTCTACTGTCCTTTTCTTTTTTTTCTAAGGCTAAGGGCGAGATCCCAGAAGTGGCGTTTATGAAGTGATCTGTAGCCGTGCCCCAGAAGAAGCCCCCTGTAAAATAGCCCTTGGATATTGATGTCTCCTTGTCGTGGCTGTCGGCTCTTGTCTCCTCCTCTCTGGCCCCCAGGCCACCCCGTGACTGTGACCGAAGAGGGAGGGCTGCTGGATCCCTCTCCTCACCTGCCTTCTGGAAGACTTCTGGGAGACTTCCAGGAGATTGAGCCTCACTGGTGCCAGGAAGCCAAAGCTTACTTTGTAGAACTGACACTAAACTCCCTCGAAGGATTTAGGTGCTTTGTGTACTTAACCCCAGAACCCGCCGTACTTTTTAAGATAAAGAGTGATATTGTATTTTGTGTCGCGATGCTACATTGTTTTTGCCTCGCCCCTTCTTGCGGGGCGGGGCCCCAGCGCACCAGGGCGGAAGGCCTCTCAGCTCGGGGGCGGGGCCGCGGTCGGAAGCCCCGCCCCGGAAGCGACGACGCGCGGGGCCATGGCGGCGCTCGGGCGGCGGTGGGCTGTGCGGCTCCTCGCCGCGCTGCGGCCGCTGCACGACGCGGCTCCGCCACGGGACGTGCTGCTCTTCCAGCACGAACGGGGCCGCTTCTTCGCCGTCCTCGGGCTGTTCTGCGCGGGCCAGGGTGTCTTCTGGGCGTCGCTGGCCGTGGCAGCCTTGGCCCGGCCCCCGGCCCGGGCGCTGCCTCCAGACGCGGAGCCCGCCGAGCGCGGCCGCTTGGACCTGCGCTCCACGCTCTGGCGCTACGGCCTGGCCGTCGGCTGCGGCGCCATCGGTAAGGCGTGGGCTGGCGTCCACCACGGGGACGTGGGGCGGCTGGACACGACCCTCCCCGGCCCGGCAAGGACAGTGCGGGGCTCCCGAGCCTCCGGGCCGGGCCACGCTGCAGTCGGAGGCCCCTGAGCCAGGCCCTCGGACAGGCCTGGGGTGAGGTTTGCCTCTCACTCTGCGAGCTTGAGCAGTCACACCGCTCTGACCCGTCTCGCCCTTGAAACGGGGGTGTACATGAAGGTGGTTGGGGAGGAAGGACGAACACAAGAGCCGGGTAGAAGAGGAGCTCGGTAAATGTTACTGTCATCACAGTTTTTTTAATTCTGGGCCACTGGAAAGGTTGCTGCTTAGCTCTTCAGCAAAAACCCCTCACCGCAAACTTTGGTCTTCCTGCAGGTATCCTGGTACTTGGCGCTGGTCTTCTCTTCTCCCTCCGTTCTGTGCGTTCAGTGATGCTGCAGGCTGGAGGGAAGCAGGTGACCCTCACCACTCATGCCCCCTTTGGCTTGGGTGCTCATTTCACTGTCCCTTTGAACCAGGTGTCCTGCATGGCCCACCGTGGTGAAGTCCCTGCTATGTTGCCTTTGAAGATCAAAGGCCGGCGCTTCTACTTCCTCTTGGACAAAGCTGGACATTTCCCCAACACAAAACTCTTTGACAATACTGTGGGTGCCTACCGCAGCTTGTGAAGAAACCACCTTGGGTCGCTCACCTCGCCCAGAGGGGAATAAAAACTGAACCTTGGAGATGGGGTGACAACCAAGGGCAGGACACAAGGGGGCCCAGGGTTCATGAGCAGCAAATAAAAGAGCAGTCATCCCAAGGGCAAGGGACAGAACCTCTGACTTTTGTTCCATATCTGTTTAGCTCTGTCCTCCCATCCACCTGCCTACAGTGCTTTAACACCAAGAACTCAGTACCAAGATGAAGGAAGAAAGTAATATAATATTCTGGTACAAAAACAGCTGTAGGAAGAGAGGTGGAGGGGGCCTATCATCATGTTTCCCTCGTGGAGGGAAAACAGGCTCCCAGCATAAACAGGGCCATGAGGGGGCAACAGGACTGTAGGCACTTGGGCACAGAGTCTTTGGCTGCACGAAGCATTCTTTGGTTACTTCTCAGGAATGGGAAAGGCGTGGCCCAACGAGAGCGTCTGTCTCAGAGCTCCATTCAGGGTCGCCCCGCTCCAGGGGCCGGTATGGGGCGGCTTCGGACTTCCACTGCACCACCTGAAGCGCCAAGACCACACACCACAATACCAGATTCACCCAAGAAGAGGTCTGTGGGAGACAGGAACAGGAGTGTGAGGAGTGTGGCCATCTCAAACCCAGTTCCACCCACAAACCACTATTCTCTGTTCATGGTCAGGTCGAAAGCCCTTCAGCCTCTCACTGGAGAGCACCCTTAACAACTACAGGTGCTTATAGGAATCTGTGGGTCCCTGGGTTTCCACCAGTCTTTCATATCCCGGGACCTCACTTCAGCATTGTGTAGGTTGGAGTAAAACTGCAGGGCGGTTCCAGGGGGTGTCCATGGAAGTTTCTGGGCTTCAGAGCAGCTGTGAGGTCAAAGAGACGGTGGTGAGAAAGGGAGGATATACTCCGAACACACCCATGCCCAGGTGCCCTTCAAGGTGAGAGCAACTGACAGGGACAGAAAGGGGGGTATAGCTCCCTTCTGCAGAGGGAAGGCAGTCAGCCCCAGCCGGGGTTCCCTCCCTCTCCCATTACCTAATTGTAATGTTCAAGGAGATGATGGATTTGCAGAGAGAACGGGTGCCAAATCGAAGGATACAGGCAGCCACTAAGACCAGGAAGATGGCTACAGCTGAGATGACCAGTGCAATGCGGAGCCCTATGGGACCTCTATGAGGACGGGGAGAGTAAGCCTTGTGGTTGAGGTGGGACTTGTCCCAGCTCAGCCCCCCACCCTCAGCCTACGGCAGTCACCTGTGGGAGTCCTCGATGCAGCTGCTGTAGACCCAGAAGAGCAGAAGCAGGAGACAGTAGAGGGCCAGGAGGCCAGAGACCCCCGCCACAAAGTAGCAGAGCGATGGGGCCGAGGGTTGGGCTAAGGCCGGGGAGGAGCCATTCAGGGCGGCCACACCATACAGGGGACAGCGGCCACTGAAGGAGCCCTGTGAAGAGAAGCTGCTGAGTCCCACCTAGATTTCAGGTTAGAGCCTCGGCGCAGGCTCATGGCAGGTGTGAGGGCTACCCTAGGAAGTTCTCCCTACACTGTCAGTTCCTGTTTCTGGGCCAGTCACTGATGGAGAGGGCCTGCTGGGGAAGTCAAACCTGCGGTGGCCACAAGGATCAGGAAATAGGCGGTGGTTATAAAGGATAGTGAGCTTCGGAGAGGCCTCACAAGTTCTGGTCTCCCCTCTGCAGAAATGCTAGAGTAAAACCAGAACTTGTGTAACCTTCAGCTGTCTCTGGTGTTTTCTCATCTATTAAAAAAAAAAAAAAAGTCCTAACCGGGGCACCTGGGTGGCTCAGATGGTTAAGCGTCTGCCTTCGGCTCAGGTCATGATCCCAGGGTCCTGGAATCGAGTCCCGCATCGGGCTCCCTGCTAGGCGGGGAGCCTGCTTCTCCCTCTGCCGCTGCCTCTCTCTCTCTCTTTGACTCTCATGAATAAATAAATTAAAAAGTCCTAATAGTGCCTACTTTATAGGGTTACATGAGCCTGTGTTTATGAACACGACTGCCTGGCTGGGGAAACCCTTGGGCTTTCCGTGGGCGTCTCCTACATGGCCGTCTGGTCATTCTCACACACTGGGCTGCAATCCTGCGGTAGCCTGGTCATCTCCGCTACACTAAGCTTTATTTCCTGGCGGAGCTCGGCACAACAGTGTCTGATTTAACGGATGAAGGCAGGGCCTGGGCCGAATTCTGCTGCAGAACCAGTGTGAGGTTTTGCAGCCGGAGCCACCAGGCCGGGCTATGCCTGCCGCTGTCAGTCACTCCTGAGGACTCGTCCTTTCGGCGAGGAAACGGCTGTGAAGCAGAACACCGGCGGGCGGAGCCACAGAGCGCGATCGGCGCCGATGCATCCCGGCCGCAGACCGGCGGCCACCCGCTCCCGGGAGCAGCGCGACGGGACCAGCCCGGCCCGGCCACAGAGCCAGCACCCCCGCCCCGCCCCGCCTCCCCGACCCCACGGCCGGCCCCGCCCCGCACCTGGGTCCGGGTCAGCGTCGCGGCCGCCACGGCGCCGCACAGGAAGGCGGCGGTGAAGAGCAAGAGCTCGAAGCGCTGCAGCCAGGGCAGCGCCATGGCACCCCCGCCACCAGGAAGGGTCGCGGCGGCTGCCAACCGCCCAAGCCCCGCCTCATCCGGCGCGGCCCACGAGCGCGGAGACGTCACTTCCGACACGGGGCTTTATTTACAGAGGCGGGGGCGGGGGCGGGGGGCGGAGGGGAGAGGGCCCAGGAAAGCGCCGTTCAGAGCGGCAGGTACAGCGAGTAGTCCGAGAGCGCCCAGCGGCGGGCCGGCCGGCCGGTGCGGCCGATCATGGGCAGCTTCTGCACGTAGCGGGAGGCCGGGCTGGGCCCGTACGGCGCGGGGAAGGCGGTCTGGAAGAGGCGCCCGCGGCACCGCCTCCCGGCCTGCCGCCCGGCGATAATAAAGCGGAAGTGGGGGGCGCCGCGCGGGGCGAAGCGGCTCTTCTGGAAGACGTCGCGGGCGCCGGCGCCGGGCCCCTGCTGCCGGGGCGCCCCCCGCGCCCGGTGCACGCGCGGCAGCGGCCGGCTCTCGGAGGCGGCGGGCGCAGAGGCCGCCGCGGGGCCGCCGCCGCGGGGGCTCTCGTCGCCCTGGGGGCTGACCATGGCGTTGGCCGTCAGCTGCGGCATCTTCCGCACCGAGTCCGGGGCGGCCGCCGGCTCCTTCTTGTCCCCGGGCGGCCGCGGAGTGGTGGGCGCGGGCTGACCCGTGCCAAAGCGGGTGGCCAGGCTGTCCCCGAAGAAGGCGTACAGCTCCCGGTAGATGTCCGCCAGGGTCAGCGACGGGGACGGGTCCTCCGGCCCCGCGCCTCCTGGCGGCAGCGGGAGGACAGACCCAAAGCCTGGCTCCGCGCTGCCCCCGGACGGAGACTCCTGCAGAAGAAGGCTGTCCCAGGGCAGGTCGTCCGAGCGCCGGCACCCCCTGCCGCTTGGGCCCCCCTTGTTGGGCTCTGCCGCCTGCGCCTTCATCTTCAGCAGTCGCTCTACGGCCACCTGCAAGAGCAGAGGGGCCAGGATAGGCAAGAACTAGGAGGAACCTGGGCCCATCTAGTTTTCCAAAGTAAGGCAGGTGAGCTGCTGAGCTCAAGCAGGGAAGAAGGGAGGCTGGAAGGCGCAGACACTCACCAGAATGGCTCCATAAACCTTGTGCCCATCTGCTTTAACCTGGGCGTTAGAGACGGAATAATCATCTAGCACAGCCTGCAGATTTGTCCAGTAAGTGGACAGGTGTGGGTACAGGACACGTTCCACTGCCTGGAAGGGAGAGAAGGCAGGCAGGAAGCACCTCTTTGTTGTTTATTGCCTCTCAAGTACCCTTTCCCATGAAAGACCTACTTTTATCTCCGATATGAAATTAGCTTGGCATATTCAGCCAGCATTTATTTAGAACCCACTGTATGCCCAAGCCTTTGCTAAGCACTGGAAATAAAGGTCAGGTACAAAAACAGTATAAAGTGACCCAACTATCACTGACCTGTATGACAGACGCTAACTAAGAGGGTATATATAAGTAATGCCCATTGCTAACAACAGACACATTTAATTTGCCACCTGCTACCCTATATGGTCAGTAGGCAAGTATTCTCTCTGAGATGTAAACTGGGACTCAGTTCAAACCACCTGCATAAAAACAAACAACTGATCAGAGACCTGGTCTCTGATTATGTATCAAATTTCAAATCCTGTGATTAATTTTCGGGAAAGCAATTAAGACTTCACAGAGGAGGTGACCTCTGTTACGCGCTTTGCTGGGTGAGAGTTCTCCGTTGGTCATCCACAGCCTATGGATTTGAAAATGTTAACAAATGGGTGAGTTCCTAGAGAAATATAACTTACTGCCGACTCAGCTATAAAAACTTAAATTCTCTAACCATAGTAGGTAACCAACCACAAATAAAACACTTTGCTAAAATTTACAAAGACAGTCTACAGATATTCAAGGAAAAGAGCATCTCAGTCTTACAAAAACAAACGAGAAAGAAGTGCTCCCACCCTACCTCAGTCTCTAGGGCCAATATAACCCGGATACTAAAACTCTACAAGGACAGTACATGAGAAGAAACTTATGATTAATTTCACTCGTGAATATAGAAAAATCTTTTAAAATTTAGTAAACCCAATAGTATACAAAAAATGCCTTATATTTCAATAAAAGATTTAGATTTTTTAAAGTCTATACTATAGCCTATTTGAGTCTATACACAGAAATGTAATGATGGTTGGGGCGCCTGGGTGGCTCAGTTGGTTAAGCGACTGCCTTCGGCTCAGGTCATGATCCTGGAGTCCCTGGATCGAGTCCCGCATTGGGCTCCCTGCTCGGCTGGGGGTCTGCTTCTCCTTCTGACCCTCCCCCCTCTCATGTGCTCTCTCTCTCTCTCTCTCTCTCTCTCAAAATCTAAAAAAAAAAAAATGTAATGATGGTTTACTATTAAAAATCCATAAATACGGGCACCTAGGTGGCTCAGTCAGTTGGGCTCTTGGTTTCCACTTGGCTCAGGTGGTGATCTTTTTTTTTTTTTTTTTTAAGATTTTATTTATTTATTTGACAGAGAGAGACAGCGAGAGAGGGAACACAAGCAGGGGGAGTGGGAGAGGGAGAAGCAGGCCTCCCGCCAAGCAGGGAGCCCGATGCGGGGCTCGATCCCAGGACCCTGGGACCATGACCTGAGCCGAAGGCAGACGCTTAACGACTGAGCCACCCAGGCGCCCCTCAGGTGGTGATCTTGGGGTCATGCAATGCACAGTCTGCTTGAGTGCTTATCCCTCTCCCATCCCCTCCCTCTGCCCCGCTCTCAAGTGTGAAAATGCTGTCTCTAAATAAATAAAATCTTCTTAAAAATCCATAAATACAATTAATCACATTAACAGATAAAAGCAGAAAAACCTTAGGATCAATTCAAAAGCTACAGAAAAAGCATGTGATAAAAATTCAACATAAATAATAAAACCAAGAGTATAAAACAGTATGAACTAATCTTAATCTGAGAAAGGATATCAAACACAAGGGAAACATCAGTATAAGTAGGAACGTTATTAGCACTTCTCTTATTAGAAATGACACAAGGATGCCCCTATCATCATATGTAAAATGATATTAGCAATCCTAGCAATAAAATAAAAAGAAATTAAAGGCATTAGGTTTAAAAAAGATGAAATAAAGCCATCATTATTTGTACCATATGATCTACATTAAAAGCCCAAAAGAGGGGTGCCTGGGTGGCTCAGTCGTTAAGTGTCTGCCTTCGGCTCAGGTCATGGTCCCAGGGTCCTGGGATCGAGCCCCGCATCGGGCTCCCTGCTCGGCGGGAAGCCTGCTTCTCCCTCTCCCACTCCCCCTGCTTGTGTTCCCTCTCTCTCTGTCTCTCTCTCTCTGCCAAATAAATAAATAAAATCTTTAAAAAAAAAGCCCAAAAGAATGAGGCACCTGGCTGGCTCAGTGGGTAGGGTGTGCAACTCTTGATCTTAGGGTCGTGAATTCGAGCCCCATGGTGGATATAAAGATTACTAAAAATAAATAAGCTTAAAAAAAATAATACAAGAGGAATTGAGGGATAGTTCCTTAACATGACTAACATAGTATGGGCAGGAATTTTTGAAGTGGGGATATATTAGTACCTTAATTTTTGAAAGGAGAAGACATTGATACACAGAAAGTAAAGCCATCAACTAGCCTGGCCTCAGGCAAGAACTGTATACACGGCAGCAACAAGCACAGACCATTTTTGTGAGAAAAGACACACAAATACTGTTTTTCTAATTACAAACGGGAGCTCCTACGGCTCTGTCTGTGGGCAAGGCCAGGGTCCTCACCTTCCAGCCAAGGGCGTGCAGCCCCACCACAGCCCCGTAGTGAGAGCAGAGAGGCCGCACAGGGTCTGCCAAGACCTTCTGCAGGGAGAGCAGGATCTGCTGATACAGGCCGCTCACAAGGTCCCCGTGGGTCCTATGGGAGCAGCATTCAGTGAGAGAGGAGAATGCAGCACGGGGCCGCCCGATCTGACTCCAGGCAGGGCACGCAGAGCACGCGGCGGTCTTTGGCGCCCTGGGGTAAGCCAACGGGGTCGCGCCATCCATTTATAAAATCCCGGGGCGCCACAGCGCAGCGACCGGGAAGCTCTAAATGGAAAGAGGCTCCCTGACCTCGCAACACAGGGCCTCGCAGCCAAACACCACCCCCCGCCCCGGACCCCAAGCCCCTCCGCGCTGTGGCAGCCCCACCCTCTGCTGGGCTAGGCCCAGTGGCTACCAGAAGATGTGGCTGAGCAGGAGGGCAGCGCCATCCCGGAGGGTCCAGTGGTCATTCAGAGGGTTGATGGAGGCAGCCAGTGGCTCCAGGACGCAGTAGAGGACGCTGCCGACCAGGGAGCGGACGTAGGGCCCCAGGCACAGGTGTGGGTTCCGAACGAGGCTCCGGGCCACTTGCAAGAGCCGATGGAGCTGCTCCAGGTCGTGGCTGACAGACTTCACCTGTTTGCAGCGGGCGCTGGCTGAGGGGCACACGAGGGGGCAGGCAGGAGCCTGCCACTCTGCGAGCTCCTGCCACCAGCCCTCCCCGGTGCTGGGTCGTGTCCCCGCAGAACCTTCTCCCCTGCCCCAGCCTGCTCACTCACCCCACTGACCACATAGACAAAGTAAGGTAGCAGTGCTGCGATCTTGGAGTTAGTCTGCAGGTCCTGGAGAGCAATCTGAAAAGGAAGGAGCCAGACTGCACTGGGTCCACCAGCCCCAAGGATAAACGGACATTTTTTAAAGGATGCCTGAGTACTTCTGTAGTAAAATTGTACACATTCACACTCTTTGATTCAGCAACTGTACTTCTATAAATTTAACCCACTGTAAGAAATACCCACTCACACACACACCCACTCCCAGCCCTGTCTGTGGCAACACGAAACTGAATACACCCTAGATGCCCCACACGTTTTTAACGGAGAGAAGCAGCTGTTCTAAAACCAGATGTTTACTGTAATACCACTTTGCTTTATTCTAGAGTAATCACAGTTAAAACATTAAAAAAAAAAAAAAAAGGTAAGTTGTTTCCATTGGAGACTCACTTTCCAGCTTGTATGTTTTTACTTTACAATCCTTCTATAATGAACATGCTGGTATTACTTTTATAAGCAGAAAAAAAGAGAGTTAAGTGAATGAGAAAAACCCTCTTAGCCCTGAATCTCTGCTGTGACCTCCAAACTCCTCTGGATAAAGCTCCTGTGCTCAGGTGGGGCAGACAACAGGCTGGCGAGGAAGGAGCTCAGCTCCCAGGCCCTGCATCCAGCCATCTGCCCTGCGCCTGGGGACCGGAGCCATGCTCCTAAGGCAGGCCTGTACGGGAGGGACATTCCCAGTTTTGCCGGGAGAGTGGCAGCGACAGCCAGACAAGTGGAGGAGTGGAGAAGGTAAGCCCTCCAGGAGAGACCTCATGCTTGAGCAGATGCAAATCAGCGCTGCCCTCATTCTGGACAGGTCGCATCCCGCAGGCCCCGCGGAGTCCCAGAGGCTAATGTGGCGGAGTCTCAGACCCGGGCGGCCAGGCACCCTGACCTGGCTGCCTCTACTTCCTTTCTCTCCCTCTCACGTCCAGGCAAATGCAAGCTGCCAGGTGGCTGCCCCCCACCCACCCCCGTGGCCGCAGGTTAATATACACGCTCAAGAGTAGACTCTGGAATTAAAGGGGGGGTACTGACCACATGAGCCCCCAAAATGGCCCTGCTGAGTTGCCCGTTCCCCGGAGAATGAGGTTCCTGCTAGAGTGGGAAGAGGAGTCAGCCCCGGAGGAGGGCCAGCCTCCGAGCACAACATCCCCACTGGCAGCAGCTTCCAGCCGCATCAGCCGGGTGGTGTGGAGTGGACAGGAAGCAGGCATCTGAAAGAGTTTCGGGGAACTTGAAAGCTGGACTTTGTGCCCCACTGGCTCACCTTCATCAGCTGTGGGTCGTCCCCCAGCACAGCCCGGGTCACTTGCTGGTAGTACTTGAGAAGGTCATCAGTCAGCGAAGACACAGCGCTGGGCACTGTGCGGGGATGGGCAGGAGGTAGTCAGGGTGGAGAGCCCAGCCCTCTCCCAGCCTCCCCGGCCTGCTCTCCCTCACCCCCCTACCCTCCACCCTCCCCACCAGAAGCCTTTTCAGACAGGACTCCCAGAGCACATAGTCACCAGCTCCTCGTGGCAGCCTGCTCGGCCCTGACCTTGTAGGCTTTTCACACCTCCGTGCTCTGTACTCTGCCCCCAACCCGTCCTCCGCTAGGCAGATTCCTGCTCGTCCTCAATCCCAGGGACCCCAGCTGCCCAGACTTCTGTGCTAGGATCCAACACCCCGCATCATGACTGGTTCCAGGTCTGGGCTCCTATCTCCAAATCCGAGCCCTCTGGGCAGGGACGGTGCCCACTCAGAACCGGGCATTGGTAAATACTTGTCAGATGAAGAATCAGAGGTACAGGGGCACCCCCACCATTCCCAAGGGGAAAGTTCAGAGCCCGTTCCCCATACTGCCCCTTACCTGATCCTTGTGGGGCCAGGTTCCCTTTGCCATCTAGGTAGGAGACATGAACTAGAACCAGAGCAGAGGGATGGGTCAGCCTGGGGTTTTGCCTGTGGTAGCAACACCCCCCCACCCCCCCGAGTCCTGCTCCATCCACCAGCCCGCCCGTCACCCCTCCTCTGACAAGCCCATTTGCGTCCCTGGCCCTACCTCTCACAGCTGTCTCGGCACAGCCTTTAGGGATGTTGGTGGCCAGGGCCAGCTCCACCAGGTTCACCTCTCGGTCCTCAGGGAAGTAAAGCTCACCCTCTCTGGCAGGGCGTAGGGGCAGCGCCTCCTGGGATCCATAACCACACACGGCCTGAGCAGAGAGGAGCAGAGAGCATGCTGAACCCACGGCGGGAGAGGCGTTCTACCGACCAGGGCAGGGGGTCTACGTGTGAGGCAAGTCCAAAAGTCCCGAGAATGGGGAGATGTGGGAGACTTCGAGCCTACGGCTGGGAATCTGGCTGGAGCATCCAGCGCGCACAGGGTCAGGGAGTAGAACGTGGTCCCTCCTCCCTGACTCGTACAGGCTGAGCCCCACACCCCTATGCTGCCTCATACCCACCCTACTTTGAAAACACAACTCTCTTTTTTCTTTTTTTTAAGTAGGCTTCATGCCCAACACGGGGCTCAAACTCACAACCCTGAGATTAGGAGTCACGTGCTGTACTGAGTGAGCCAACCAGGTGCCCGAACACTACTCTCTTCTAAACATGACCTTCTTCCCTCAAGTCCCTGCCCCACAACAACTATGCAGGACATTTTAATACCCACATTTGTGCCCAGCCTCCTCCTTTACCCAGAATGTCCCCCCGCCTCCCCTCTTGGCTTAGTCTAACGCAAGCCTCCCTTCAAAGCCTGCCTCAAATCCCAGCTCTTCCAAGAAGGCTTCCCTAACCTCCGGGCCCCCCAGCACCTGTCCTGTGGTGGCCACGGCCACCTTATGTGCGTACGTGGTCTTCATGTCTCTCTCTGCGGTGCCAGCCCCAACCTGGGCACGGAGGCGGATCGTGCCAGCCGAGGCCTCCGAAGGCTGTGCTCCACTCACCTCCACGCTGCTCCATCGGAGAGCCCTGTTGAAATCCTCGACGGTCAGCTTCCGCCGTTTGGTGTGTTTCATGAATTGAGAGCTATTCTGGGAGGGGAGAAACAAAGTCAGCGGACAGGAAGAAGGGGCTGTGGAGGTCCCCCAGGGAAGAGAGACAGCCAGGAGGCAAAAAGGACACCAGGACGGAGACCAGAAAGCCTGGAATCCAGCGCTGGTCTTGTGCAAACAGCCCTCGATGTAATGTTCCCTCTCTGCGACCCAGCTGCTCACATGCAGAATGTGAATATGAACGGGGCCTGGCCTGCCCGGCAGGGCTGTTCACAAGATGGGCACGTGAGGCAATGCTCAGCCAGCACTCGGTTTGCCCAGAAGCCCCGCTGGCTCAAAGGGGAACTCGAGAGGGCAGGGACTGCCTCCGCTGCGTTCCCTCAAAGCACAGAGTAGGGGCGGGCCACATACCTGTTTAATACATCCCTGCGGGAGGGGGTAGCCACCGGGAGGGACAAGGAGAGTTGGGAGGGTGCCGGGAGCGAAGGGGAGCGGACCTGGGTGGCCTCTCTGAGCCGGTAGCACACATCCTCCGCGAGCAGGGCCGCCACCTCATCGCTCAGCTCCAGGCCCGTGCTCTCTGCCATGAGCCGGACCGACTCCCGAGGGATCTCCACGAACCGCCGCTCCTCTCGCTCGGACATGGCCCCGACGGAGCTGGGAGCCAGGAGAGAAGGTCTGAGAGGCCCCCCCAGGCCCCCTCCGAGCCCAGGAGCCTGACTCAAGGCCTTCTGAGCCAGGCCGCTGCTCTTGCTCCAGAATCCCCGAACAACGAGCCGCAGAGGCTCTGAGTGTCTGAGGCGAAGCGCAAGAAACAGACGAGCTGGGTCAGACAGGAGTGCTGCCTGAGAAAGGACCTGGCCTTGGGGAGTTCACAGAACTGCCCTACCACTTCCTGAGTGAATGTGGCCGAGGTCCTCGTCAGCCTGAGCCCTGGTGTCCCAACCTGTGAAACACAGGCAATCGCCCCTGCCCTCTGTAACTCGCAGGGTTGCTGTGAGGACAAAATGAGCTGGGGCAGGAGAAAGCCAGGGACTAGAACGCCACCCAAATGGACGATGGAAGATGGAACCATGGTCAGTTACAAGTAAAAACTTCGTGTCTTCTTCCTCCTGATTCTTGCTACAACCACTACCTATTAAATCTTGATGAAAACAGTACTTCTCCCTTGCTCAAAAACCTTCAGTCCTACCCACTGGTTCTAAAAGAAACTCTAAACCCCCCAGCTTGACATTCTGTGTTTGGTCCCAAATCCCCAGAGCTGTTCAAGCCGATCCCTCCTCCCAGTAAGACCAGCCTAGTGTCTTCCAGCCTGCCTTGTGCACCACCACCAGCGCTCAGGCTGGTCGGCCTCCCCCTCTACCCCAAGCCCCCACCCCCTCCTCTTTGCTAAGGCAAATCCAGGCTGCCCTGTACGGTCTTCCTGCCCGTATGCCACTGGGGACTGTCAGGCTTTTAGTAGCTGGGCTTTCTGCCCATGTGTCCCGTCTTTCCCAGTTTGGCTGCGAGGCCTAAAAGCAGGAACCTGCTCTTCCGTTCACAGGATATAGCAGAACAAGAATCCAACAAAAACAGAGGCTGATGAAGGACTCCAACAACTTACACCACAATTAGAAGGCAGGCCCACAAGGGGCAAACTGAGGCATCAGCACCACGGGCAGCAAAGCCCCAGTTCCAGGGTGACCCACCCAGGGTCTGCCCCACTACTCCTCTCTGGCGGGGCTCACTGGGTCACCAGTGATCTCAGGGTCCCTAGATCCAACGGGCATCCTAACCTGGCCTCCCGCATTCCTCCCAGTGGCTCCACATGGCTCTGGAATAAAGAACAAACCTGGTTCCCAGGTCGTGCGTGTCCACTGACTTCCGCAACACCTCCTTCCCTCTTGTGTTCTGCATTCCCACCATGGCCTCTTTCCATTTCCCCCAAAACACCTGCTATCAGGACGTTCATACACTGTTTGCTCTACTTGAAACACTCTCCTCTTCCTCTACCCCCAATCTCTTTGTCTAATGGACTCCTAGCGGCTCCTTCAGATCTCAGTTCAAATGTCACTTGCTCAGGGAAGTCTTCTCAGACCTCCACAGTGTACCGGTACTTTGCCTTCAAAGCAATTATCACAGCTTGTAATTATATATCTGTGTAACTTTGTGATTAACACCTACCTCCCCACTAGATTGTAAGCTCCACACAGCTAGGATCATGCCTGTTTGCTCACCTTTGCATCCCCAGCGTCGGGCACAGTGTCAGCACATAATACGCCCTCAATGAACACTTGCTGCAAAAACGAATAAAGAATAGCTATTTTTTTCTAAGCACATGCAACGCCTGAGGCACAGAGCTAAGTGCTTTATATGGCTTATACTTCATTCTATCCTCATTAACAATAAGATAGATATTATGTAAGTACTGCGTCTATTTCACAGCCAAGGAAATCAAAGCTCAGAGAGGTTAAACGTTCAGTGACTTGTCCAAGATCACCCAGCGAGCACTAAGTAGGGAGCAAGGGCTCAACTCTGGTTCCTGATCATCAGGAGTGGCGGGCTGTGTGGGGAACAAGGCCTGGATTCCCAGCCCGGATTCTTGGCGTTGGAGACCCGCCAATGGATAATTCTGAAGTTTCTGTTTCCCCGTCTGTAAAATGGGAGCATGAAGTCCTGCCCACGCGGAAAGCGCGGAGGGAGTTTCCTTACTGTGTGCCCACATGAAGACCCACAAAGTCCAGGCTCTGACCAAGGTCTCCCCCTCCTCAACCTCCTCCCTGCACCCTCAGCCACTAGCCACACTGGTAAAGAGCGTGGGAACTGGCCGCCACCGGCCTCGGGGGTGCGCATCCTCCCACCACGCCTCGCTTCATCCCAGATCCAGAAGTGGCGGGGTGGGGTGGAGGAGGTCAGGGGTTACCGAACTTGGGTCACGTGGTCAGCGAAGGGGGCGGGCCCCCAGCGGAGTCGGCCCTAAGACCAGTGAGTGCGCGGCCCACAGCGGGATGGAGAGCCCTCGGGCCTGCTCGGGCCTGCTCACCTGAGGGCTCCGGCGCAGCGAGAGCGGCTACCGAAACGGCGGTGGAGGCGGCGGCGGCGGCTGCAGCTCCCACTTACCCTGCTCACCCTAATTCCCTCTCTCTGAGCCCAGGCCCCACCCTCCAAGAGCACAGCCAATCGGCGAGCGCTTTGCGAAGTTCCCGCCCTCCCGGGGGCTTCCGGCCAAGCGATTGGCCTCTGTGAAGGAGCTGAAAAGCCTCTGGGCGCAATGTGGGTCACGTGACGCCGAGGAGTCGGGCTTCTTAAAGCAACAGCTCTTGAGAGTTTTGCGAGTAGGTACCTATGGTTTGGCGTCTGTTTGAAAAGCGTATTGTCAAAGAAAGCGTCCCTATTCCCTTGGTCTTGTCTGCTCCTGAGTTTCAGGGCATTTGCGTTTACGCGACTGCAGCGAAGCTTTATTTTTTATTTTTATTTTTTTTTTAACTATTTATTCAGTAGAGACAGAGAGAGAGATAGAGAGAGAGGCAGAGGGAGAAGCAGGCTCCCCGCTGAGCAGGGAGCCCGATGCGGGACTCGATTCCAGGACCCTGGGATCATTACCTGAGCGGAAGGCAGACGCTTAACCATCTGAGCCACCCAGGCGCCCCTGCAGCGAAACTTTCAACTTTGATGTCTAATCAAAGTTTTCTTTGCCCGCTTGGTGGGGCTCAGCTTACCTCTCCAGCATCACCTGCACTTCTCTTTTCCGCCGGATGGATGGAGCTCCTAGTGGGTATTCTCTTCGGACAGAAGGGTCTTCCCACTGGCCCAAACTCACGTGCAAGCTGCAGACTCCAGGGCCCTGCTCATTCTGACACCCTACCTCCTATCTTTCTCATTCCTGTTCAGTAAGCGAAATATAACCCCTCACCTGCCTCGCAGACTTCCTTGACCATTTTACGTGCACACACTTTCCCGAACTTGGGCAGTTCTCAATTCAGAACTAAGTGGATTTAGTGAGTTGAGGACAGTATTTGGAGTCACCAACCTGGGTTCAAATTCTGCCACCGGTTTGGAGCAAGTTACCCAACCACATTTTCACCCAACTACAAAATGAGGTAATAATACCCACCTCACGGGATTCTGTAGATTAAATGAGATAATGTCCGTGAAAGCCCTTGGCAGAGTTGTGGTTGAACCTTCTTTCACACAACAAGAGGCAGACAGTGAATTCATTCCTTTATGTTCATCCAAGATGAGGTAGTTTGCAATGGGCTATTCATTATAGAAAGGAGTATTCCGCGGGGGAGCGTGAATGTACACATACTCGCCCTTCTTCCCTCTCAGGGCTAGATGCTGCTGCCTCTAGAAAAGAAGATCCTCCCAGGCCAGAGCTGGGAAAGCCAGATGGATGTGGCTGGGTTGTCATGGCAACACCACCTAAGGAGACTATGACCCTGCTGAGTCTCTTCCAGTTATATTCAGAATGACATTCGGAGTAGTTTTTAGTACTGTGCTTGAACACTGGAGTGTCGGCCCACCTCTGCATAAAGGGAAGGGGTGGGGGCTCCTCCAAGGTCCTGAGTCTGAGGTCAGCTTAGCAAGATCTGGGCTGCTGTCAGATCTCCTTGCTGAGGTGTTATTAGTCTGGACAGCCATTGGCAACCTTGGAAGCAGGAGACAACAGGGGAAGGCCCTGGGGCCTGTGCAATACAGTGAAACTGAATTCAAGCTATCTGGGGCCCATCTGCTCCCAACCTCGGGTGGAGGCAGGGGCCAAGGAAAACAGTAGTGAGACCCACATGGCCACAGATAAAAGTGGGTCCCACTCACTCCCCAGCCACCTAGTGTCAGGCAAAAAGAGCTAATGATGGCTTTGGAGCCAGATGGACAGTTTAAAAACAAAACAAAAGCTCTACCACTCATGAGCTGTGTGACTTTAGGCATTCTAGTTCAGGTGTCTAACCTGTTTTATCAACTGTCAAGTGGGATAACAGAACCTACTGATTGTTGTGAACAATCCAGTACCGTGTGTAGAAGATTTAGCATTAGCAGGCAGACACTCCTGTTACCTGTGACCTTTGTAAGAGGCCGTAACTTTCAGTTACAAACCATCTCCAGGTTATCCGTACTTGATCCCTTCCCCCCACAGCGCCTGTCCTCTTAGTGGGTGCCACACCGCACATCCTCACCACCACCCACGTCCTCATGTTCCACGAGCTGCTTCCGTCCATCAGTTGTTTCCTTTCTAGGCCTGGTGTTACTTCCAGGTTATCCCACACACAATCTACAGATGAGTGGTTCCACCTGAGAACTTGGGAGGAATTTTGCTTGCAGTGACACACATGGTGTTTACAGCTTAGGCGGAAGTCCCTACAACCCAGGTGATCGACTCAGAGTACGACCAAGTGGTAGCACAACTATAATGTGGTTTTCATGGGAAAAATTCATTGCAAATCCAGCCCAGAAACTGTTCCCGATTCAACAAACTTGGAAAACCTGGCCCCGTGCCAAGAGCCAGAGATTAAAAAAACAAAAGGGATGCGTGTGAATCTACAATTATCTCAATAAAATAACAAACTTTACATAATGAAAAATGAGGGGCGCCTGGCTGGCTCAGTCCGTAGAGCAGGTGACTCTTGATCTCAGGGTCATTGAGTTCAAGCCCCACGGTGGGCGTAGAGATTACTTAAAAGAGAAGGTTAGGGGCGCCTGGGTGGCACAATCAGTTAAGCATCCCACTCTTGGTGTCAGCTCAGGTTGTGATCTCAGGGTCATGAGATGGGGCCCTGCGTCAGGTTCTGCGCTCAGTGAGCTGTCTGCCGAGATTCTCTCTCCCTCTCCCCCACCCACTCATGCTCTCTAAAATAAATAAATTAGTCTTAAAAAAAAAAAAAAAAGAGAGAGAGAGGGCACCTGGCTGGCTCAGCAGGTTAAGCGTCTGCCTTCGGCTCAGGTCATGATCCCGGGGACCTGGGTTCGAGCCCCACATCAGGCTCCCTACTCAGCGGGAAACCTGCTTCTCCCTCTTCCTCTGCCTGCTTCTCCCCATTTGTGCTCCCTGTCAAATAAATAAATAAAAATATTTTATTTATTTGACATAGAGAGAGCGAGAGAGAAACAGAGACGGAGAGACAGCAGGAACACAAGCAGGGGGAGCGGCAGGCAGGGGAGAAGCAGGCTCCCTGCTAAGCAAGGAGCCCGATGTGGGGCTCGATCCCAGAACCCTGGGATCATGACCTGAGCCAAAGGCAGACGCTTAACCGACTGAGTCGCCCAGATGCCCCAAATAAATAAAAATCTTAAAAAAAAGAAAAAGGTTAAAAAAAGAAACGGGAGACAGTAACAAAACCACATTTTGTGACACACTGTTAAGGTATGAATGGAAAAACCTCGATCTATTTGTCCAGGAGTGGTGAAGGCAAGGAGAAGGAAACCACATTCAAGTGCCATTTTCTTACCATGTTCCAGCCACTATTCTGGATGCTTCATATCAGGGTCTCTGGACTTTGGCATGATTGACATTTGGGACCAGATAATTCTTTTATTATTATACAGTTTGAACTTTATAGGTCTATGTTTCCAGTTTTGGAAAGTTTATCTTTTGGCAGCAGAAGCCTTTTTATTCAAATGAGAATGTATCCAGAACTGCATCGTATCGAAGCCAGGCAGGAGCGAGGCCATGTGGGAAGCTGTCTCAGGGGCTGGGTCTGCAGTCCTGCCTGCTAGGGTGCTCAGCTGGTGGCTGGGCTAGAGGAGCCTGGGGGCGGGGAACTGGGGGGGGTGGAGAGAGAGAGAGAGAGGAGGGAAGGAGCGAGTGGAGGGAGGCCGCTCTGGGTCCTTGTCCTGGGGGGAGTTCTGACACAGACTGGGGCCCAGGGCCCTAGGCCCCTCTTGGCCACACGGGATGTTGGTGGTGGTGCTTCCTTGGGGTGCAAGACAAAGGCTTAGGATCTGTTCAGACATTTATCGAAAACGCACCTGGGCCTGGCCTGGGCTGGCAGCTGAGCTCCCAGGTGGTGGAGAAGATGGAAACACTGAGGGAGTTCAGTCCTCTGGGGAAGCACAGGGTGCTGGGGGCGCCCAGGTGGGCAGTTGGGGCTTCAGGAAGGTTTCCTGAAGGCAACAAATGCTTGGGCAGAGCTAGGAACAGTTAGTAAGGGTGAACCTGGCCAAAAAAAAAAGGCTGGAAGGGCGTTCCAGGCAGAGGGAACAGCATGGATAAGGCACAGAGGCTTGCCACAAACAGTCCATGTGTAGGTGGAGCCCTAAAGCAGCATCGACTCACAGGAGGGGAAATGGAAAGGTAGGCATGAGACAGGAGGGAGTTGGGCCTGAGTGCTGCACTGGGGTAGCAAGTCTTCATCGCCCTCTGGGTCCCTGAAGCCCCATCCCTTCCCCCACAGGTCCTGGCAGCCGGCATTGAGGCAAACTTACCAGATAATTCTTTGCTGGGGGGTGGGGGGGTGCGCTGTCCTATACATTGTAGGATGTTTAGCAGCATCCCTGGCCTCTACTCACTAGAAAGCAATACCATCCACAGTTGTCACAACCCAAAAACGTCATTGCCAAATGTCCCCTGGGGGCAAAAATCACCCCAGCTGATAATCACTGCTTTATATGCATTATATCACAATAATCACAATTAACAGTTGAGGGCCTATCATGGGCCAGACTCTATGCAAGCCACTTGCACGTGTGAGCTCATACTAGCAGCAACCATCCAAAGAGGGTTGTATGGTGACACCTGGGTGGCTCAGTCAGTTAAGTGTCTGCCTTGGGCTCAGGTCATGATCCCAGGGTCCTGGGATCAAGTCCCGAATCAGGCTCCCTGCTCAGAGGGGAGCCTGCTTCTCCCTCTTCCTGCCGCTCCTCCTGCTTGTGCTTTCTCTCTCTGACAAATAAATAAAAATAAAATCTTCAAAGAGGGTTGTATGCCCATTTCATAATGAGAAAACATAAGGTCACCCAACTAGGACTGAAACCCAGTTCTGCTTCAACCCAAATACCACGCTTTCTACAACACAGCTCTGCTGAAAAAGGAGGAAGAGGAGGAGGAGGGGGAGGAGAAGGAGGAGGAGAATTATTGACTGAGACTTGCTAGATTAGCAGGCAACAAGCAGACAGGCTGGGAGAGGGCATTCCGAGGCAGACAAACTATATTACAAAAGCAGAGTGTGAGCATACTGTGGGGGAGGGAAGCATGTTTGTTTAGTCTTATGTTCATTTCATGGATTTTGGCCGTGTCACCCTAAGGACATTTTGAGGCTACTCACATTTTCAGTTCAGCTTAGGGACTGATTAGCACATAAAGGCTTCTGTTGTTTGTGGAGCCATCCTAGGAAGGGCTACGTTGAGATGCCACAGTCTGGGTCATTACTATCCTCTTGTTTCCCTCTCCCTACCCAACCATCTTGTCCCCCCTCATGCCCAGCTATACCCTTGGTTATGTTTAAGGGTGAGGGAAGGGCGAATACTCTGAAAATAGATTGGGACTTGGAATGGCTCTAAAGGCAGAATCATTTGCTGGAAGCCAAAGACCTAACATTGGTGCCTTCCCTTCAACGAGGTCAACTTTAGCCCTCTGCAGAAGGGTTTAGTCAGATCACCTGGGTCGCTGAGGCCACTTGAGGCATCAGGCCACCAAAAGACAGGCTAGCAAGCAAATGGCCTCCAGCCTTTTCTAAGAAAGAGTTGTTCTTACCAAAGAAAGGAGGTAACACTTCCATGAGAAAAAGGACCTTTTATGGTTAGAATGCACAGTCAAAAATCTGGGGGGGGTGGCTGCTAAGCAGCACAAAGAATCAGATGTTCTTCTGGGGACAAGGAACCTTCTTTGCCTCCCTACAGCAGCCAGACTGGGCCTCTGGACAACATGAGGAGCGTGACCATCACATCTCCTAGATAAGGACCAAACAGAGCAGGGGGCCCTGGCACTCAGCTCACAAGCCCTGCAGGAAACAGGAAAAGCACATCAGTTAGGCTCAGAGCTTGGGGCAGCCATCCCCAGGCATTCCCCATCCCATGAAGCACATGTCCTGGATCTTCCAAGCAGACAGTCATGAGAGTTTTCTTCATCTGCGACTTGGCCATTAAGTCCCACATCCGCCCCCTGCCTCCACACACCCCTTCTCCAGTAACAACCCTGGATGCATGATCAGGCACTCACCCAAGTAATCGTCCATCAGAGAGCCAATAGCAAACTGCAGGAGGGAAGGTAGAAAGGAAATAAAGCCTGAGCAAGCACAGAACTAGCCTCTAACCCCTAGCCCCAGGCCTTCTGCCCACCCATCCCCTCCTCCTGGCAGAAGAGCACAAAATCCCCAGGAATCCTGGGTGGTTAAGACATCAACAGCTCCCAGCTCTGCCTGGTACAGGCAGGAAGGCAGGCAAGAGACTCACAATGTCATTCTTGTCCACACGAGTCCCCACAATCTTCAAGCGGATCTCATCGTCCTGCTGAATCACAATGTCCTGGGGAAGAGGGAACAGGATACTCAGATAGCCCCCAAGCCAAAAATCCCTTGGCAGGCTCATTCTTCCCCCCTCTCACGGTCTTCCCCACTCACCTCGTCCATTGTCTTGTAGCACGGTGGGTTGGAGTTGGGGTCAAACTCCATCTCTGATGGGATGGACTGAAAGGAAAGCAAGACTGGGTCAGCGCTTTACATGGGTGCTTCCAGAGATGGTCATGACTGGCGCCTGTCCTCCTTCACACCCCCGGCACCCCCAGACTTACATGTCGAGAGATGAAGCAGGACATAGGTCCAATTTCTGTGAAGAGCCCAACCTAGGGGGACAATGAATAACTTTGCTTTGTCTTTTATCCCCCAACTCTTCTAAGCTTCCCAACTTCATCTGATTCCCAAAAATATTCTTCATGTTTTGAAACCACTCGGAGTCGGGTCATTTGCTTTCATGTCTCTCTTCTGCCAAGATTTCATTTTTTTTTTTTTTTAAAGATTTTATTTATTTGACAGAGAGACACAGTGAGAGAGGGAACACAAGCAGGGGGAGTGGGAGAGGGAGAAGCAGGCTTCCCGCGGAGCAGGGAGCCCGATGCGGGGCTCGATCCCAGGACCCTGGGACCATAACCTGAGCAGAAGGCAGACGCTTAACAACTGAGCCACCCAGGTGCCCCTAAAGATTTTATTTATTTATTTGACAGAGACACAGCAAGAGAGAGAGCACAAGCAGGGGGAGTGGGAGAGGGAGAAGCAGGCTTCCCGCGGAGCAGGGAGTCCGATGCGGGACTCGATCCCAGGACCCTGGGATCATGACCTGAGCTGAAGGCAGACGCTTAACGACTGAGCCACCCAGGCGCCCCAAGATTTCATTTTAAGTGAAGCAAATTCAGTGCAATCAAGGGCCAAGGCTTGGGACCTGTCCATCCACAATTTGACCACCTGTTGATCACATGACCTTGGCCAGTACTCTTAACTTCTCCAAGCGTAAGCTTCTATAAAAAGGGATGAAAAGCACCCACCTCAGTCGTCATGAGGTTTTGCACCACACCGGGCCCACAGTAAGTACTCAATGAATGGAGGCTGCTATTGCTGGCTACTCACACTGACTCCCATGACCCGGAGGGAGGCAGCACAGTGACTGTACCATTTGACAGGTGAGGAAACTCAAGTAGAAAGCGACTCAGCCAAGGACACAGAGTTAGCAAGAGCAGGCGGGACCCAGCCCCCATCTTCTGAGCAGCCACCCAACTGCCTCCGCTATGTATGGTCTCACCTTGTTGACTTGAGTGACGACAGCATCCACGACCTCCCCTTTAAAGGGCCGGAAAACAATGGCCTTGTACTTAACCGGATAAAGGACAAAGCCTCGGCCTGGCTGGATCACACCAGCACCAATATTGTCAATGGTGGTGACAGCAATTACAAAGCCATACCTGTAAGGAGGATGGGGAAAAGAAAGGCACTGTGTGGGGCGCCTGGGTGGCTCAGTCGGTTAAGTATCTGCCTTCAGCTCAGGTCATGATCCCAGGGTCCTGGGATCGAGTCTCGCATCGGGCTCCCTGCTCTGTGGGGAGCCTGCTTCTCCCTCTCCTCCCCACTTGTGCTCTCTATCTCACTCTCTCTCTCTCTCAAATAAATAAAATCCAAAAAAAATTAAAAAAAAAAGAAAGAAAGAAAAGCAATGTGTGGGCAAGAGCCTCTAAAACCATATGCAACAAGACAGGGAGCATGGGGATTAGGGGAGAGCACCACCCCTGCCCCCAGAACTTAATGCCTGAGAGAAGACAGGACACCAATCAGTATCTATAATGCCAAACGCTGCCCTCATAATTTCACAATAAATGTCCAAGGAGGCTGCAGTCCTTGAACCAAGAGACCTCAATCTTGGGCATGCCTCAGAATCACCTAAGAGGAACTTACTAAAACACAGATTCCCAGGTCTGTCCCCAGTCTTGATTCTATCGGGATGAGATGAGGCTCAGGAACTTGCATGTGCCTTTTTTTTTTTTAAGATTTTTTTTTTAAATTAATTTATTTGACAGAGAGAGACACAGCGAGAGGTAACACAAGCAGGGGGAGTGGGAGAGGGAGAAGTAGGCTTCCCGCCGAGTGTAGAACCCGACGCGGGGCTCGAACCCAGGACCCTGGGATCATGACCTGAACCGAAGGCAGACGCTTAACGACTGAGCCACCTAGGCGCCCCTAAGACTTTATTTTTTATTTATTTGAGAGCACGAGCAGGGGTAGGAGGAGAGGGAGAAACAGACTCCCCGTTGAGCATGGAGCCCCACATGCAGCTAAATTCCAGGACCCTGAGATCAGGACCTGAGCCGAGGTCAGACACCTGACCTACTGAGCCACCCAGGCGCCCCTGTCTGGGCTTATTCGGATGTGGGAGGCCCATGTACTCCATAGCCCCGGGCTCATCCCAGCTCATTCACATCACCATGTGAGAGGCCGTTGTGTGCAGAGCCCAGAGATGTGCCATGCCAGTCATGTGGGATGGAAAAAACCAGAAGGATAACAGGGAGAACAGACACAGGAACAGTGATTAGGCTGTGAGCCCCACGAGAGCTGGCCTCATTCTATCTCGTTCCCTGCATTGTTCCCAGGGCCCAACACAGAACCTGGCACACAGCAGGAACTTTAGAAATGTTTGCGGAGTAAATGAATGACCAATCTCTGCTGAAGTAAAGCAGTCTTGCGATCCAGCTTTGCTGAGGGCGCCGCGGGAACCCAAAGCAGGAAGCAAGTGACTGCGTGGGGTGCCTGAGAAGGTGGGAGGGTTCCCCAGGGTAGGTGGCAGGTCCTTGCGGGATGAGTAGGAGTTGGGGAGAGGCTGCAAGCATCGGGCGCCTCGAAGCGCGCGGCACTCACTTGCCGGTGCAGGTCCCCTCCACCTCGGTGAAGAGCTTCTGCTTTACCGTGTTGAGCAGGTTGGGGCCGAAGTAGCGCGGGTGCAGCAGGATCTCGTGCTCCAGGGAGATCTGCGGGGAGAGTGGGGTGGAGACCAAGCAAGACGCGGTAGGGACACGGGGTCAAGAGTAACTCAACGTCCCGGCGCCCCGCTTCGCTCCTCCTCTCAACCCGGCCCTCGCCGCCACCCCGTGCTCCGCTCACGTGATAGAACATCTTCCCAGCAGGGACGCGACAGCACCGGAATCCACACAAGCCTCGGCAGCCGGGCCTCCGCCCAAACCGGAAACACGCACAGCCTCCCCAACCCTGCTTCCGGGCCTGCCCCAGCGAAGTGGGCGGGACTCTGCGCCCTCCGTAGACCCAATTGGGCATCGCTGTCGTGGGCGGGAAATCCGTGAGCCACGCCCACTTATGCCACGCCCACCAGTGGGTCCAACCTCCAGACTCTTAACAGTGCCAGGCCTAGAATGGACGCTCAATAAATAAGTACTTTTTAAAAAATTTTGTTTATCAGAGAGGGAGAGCACAAGCATGGGGAGCGGCAGGCAGAGAAAGAAGTAGGCTCCCTGCTGAGCAAGGAGCCCTATGTGGGACTCAATCCCAGGACCCTGGGATCATGACCTGAGCGGAAGGCAGAGGCTTAACCGACTGAGCCACCCAGGCATCCCAAAATAAGTACTTTTAAATGGAATTGATTAGCTAATGAAAGACAACAGGAATAAAGCGCTTTAGCAGAGTGCATTCGTATAGCAAATATTTGAGGACTGCTTTCACATAGCTAAGCATAGGAAGTAGCTGTCTTTTTCCAGCAACCCCACCAGGCAAGCTTTACCAATGAGGTCCCAGGCTCAGAGGGTTGAGGTCACTTGAGGATCACTCAAGGGCGGGATTCAAATTCACGATGTCTGACCCCAAGACTCTTGCATATTTGGGCATTCCAGATTTTCATGCAGGATTTGTTCAACAAACATGGAATACCCACTCCTTGCCCCCAGGTAGTTAGGAGATGAAGCCTCCAAAATCAGAGCCCAGAAGGCAGCACTCCCTCCCTGTGTGAGAAACCAGGTAGGTCACTGCACTCCTCCTTCCTGGTCCCCCTTTCCACTCCCCCCCAACACACACACCAGGGGCTTAGAGAACTGATGAGCCTTTGTTCCTTCAACTCCGCCCACTTTTTTGTAGACAGTCCCTTTATTAAACTCACCTCAATTAACCAGAGTGAGCATACAGTCTGTTCCCTGCTGAGACCCTGACTGATAAAAGGGTGGTACAGAAAGAGGCAGAAACCATGAGACACAGACCCGTGAGAAAGGCTTAGCAAGGGCAGTGGGTTCTAGAGCCAGGACAATACTGTGGCCTTGAGTAAACTCCCAGTTGCCTAAGTTTTTTTATGTTGTAAATAAAAGAGCCTGACCCGCCCTCCTTCAAGAACAGAGACAGCTGCTTCCTCAGAGCAGTCACATACCAGTTGCCATTGACACTGCCCATTTCCTAGAATGTCTGAGCCCACCAATCTCCCACTCAGACTCCATGGGGATCCCCTTTGGAGAATCAGGCAAGGAAGCAGATGAATGGGCCTCAGCAGTTCTTAACTTCTCTTCTTTTCCAGCCAGCCTCCCCTCAAAGGCAACTTTTGTTTTGTTTTGCTTTTTATTTAAATCTAATTAATTAGGGCGCCTGGGTGGCTCAGTTGGTTAAGCGACTGCCTTCAGCTCAGGTCATGATCCCAGGGTCCTGGGATCGAGTCCCACATCGGGCTCCCTGCTCTGCGTGGAGCCTGCTTCTCCCTCTCCCACTCCCCCTGCTTGTGTTCCCTCTCGCTGTGTCTCTCTCTGTCAAATAAATAAATAAATAATCTTTAAAAAAAATCTAATTAATTAACATATAGTGTATTATTGGTTTCAAGAGGTAGAGGTCAGTGACTCATCAGTGTTATATAACACCCAGTACTCATTACATCACGTGCCCTCCTTAATGCCAGTCACCCAGTAGCCCCATCCCCCCACCCACCTCCCCTTCAGCAACCCTCAGTTTCCTAGTTAAGAGTCTCTCTTGGTTTGTCTCCCTGTCTGATTTTGTCTTGTTTTATTTTTTCCTCTCTTCCCCTATGATCTTCTGTTTTGTTTCTTAAATTCCACATATGAGTGATATAATTATCTTTTTCTGATTGACTTATTTCGCTTAGCATAATACCCTCTAATTCCATTTACATCGTGTTGCAATGGCAAGATTTCATTTTCTGATGGCTGAGTAGTATTCCATTGTGTATATATACACCACATCTTCTTTATCCATTCATCTGTCAATGGACATCTGGGCTCTCTCCATAGTTTGGCTATTATGGACCCCTCAAAGGCAAACTTAAGGACAGTGGGGTGCTGGAACCAACTACAAGAGCCTTTTTTTTTTTTTTTTTGGTGGGCAGCAAAACAAGGTTTATTGAGCTATAGCAAAGTGATAGTACAAAGTTTCCAAGGAGGGAGGGGACCCAAAGGGGTTGCCACCGGAATTTCTAAGTCTAGGGGGTTTTATGGGCTTTGTTGGCGGGCTGTTTTCATATGATGAACCCTCCCTGAGCCTGTCATCCAATCGGGTTTTTGTCACCTATCATATGGGAAAGGGTGGAGGGCTCCTTCCAGGGTGGTGTGAAAGGGTGTTTTAAGGGTGGTTTCCTCTTAGGGCGTGGGGCGGGGGGGTTGTCCCACCTGCCTTTCTTCCAGTTATCCTTCATCATTCCCCCCTCTGAAGAGGTAACCCTAACTGCTCTTAGGGAAAAAGGGTGAGGACCGACCATAGCTACTTCCTGCTGGTCAGGGACGTGGATGGGGTGGCAGTCAGGGTTCCTCTCATCCAGATCTATCAAGGGGTCCCCTGGCAGTCAGGGTTCCTCTCATCCAGATCTACCAAGGGGTCCCATGGTTTGACCTTCTGGAAAATATGAAGAGGGTTAGGGCATTTAGGAGGCAAGGCCCAGTGCACAATGAAAGACTGAGTACAGCCAGGAGTCCGGCGAGGGATAGAGGATGTCTTCGTGAACTCCCCACATACTGTGAGGAGAAGGCAGGCAAAAGGAAAAAGACTTATCTGTGGGGCGCCTGGGTGGCTCAGTTGGTTAAGCAACTGCCTTCGGCTCAGGTCATGATCCTGGAGTCCCGGGATCGAGTCCCGCATCGGGCTCCCTGCTCGGCGGGGGGTCTGCTTCTCCCTCTGACCCTCCCCCCTCTCATGCTCTCTCTCTCTCATTCTCTCTGTCTCAAATAAATAAATAAAATCTTAAAAAAAAAAAAAAAAAAGACTTATCTGTGTCTTGTCACTTCAAGACTAGCTTGAGTCCTCTCTGGGTTCACAGAGGGATTTTGGTTCCTTTTGTTAGGCCCCATTGGGGACCAGGGTTTGACCAGGGTTTGACTCTGGAATGGTGGATCCAGGCTTCACTTTGACTGCTGGTGGAGTTGCTAAAATCCTGGTATATGGGCCTTCCCAGACCAGGTCTAACAAGCACTTGGTCCCCAGGGTGAAATGGGAGAGATTGGTTAATTTGGGGCTGGGAGTTAGGAAGTTCCTTGTAAGAGGGATGAAATGATTAAAGTCCAAAACCTCGGATACTCCCTTATCACTTCTGAGCCTTTTTTTTTTTTGAGAGAGAGAGAGAGAGTGCACATATTTGGTAAGTAGTAGGGGTGGGGGGGACACAGAGGGAGAGGGAGAGAGAGTCCTAAGCAGGTTCTACTCCCAGACCAGAGCCCAAGGTGAGGCTCAATCCCACAACCCTGAGATCACAACTGGAGCTGAAATCAAGAGTCAGACGCTTATGGGGCGCCTGGGTGGCTCAGATGGTTAAGCATCTGCCTTTAGTTCGGTCATGGTCTCCAGATCCTGGGATCGAGCCCCATGTCGGGGTCCCAGCTCAGCGAGGAGTCTTCTCCCTCTTCCTCATGCCTCTCGCCCTGCTTGTGATCTCTCTGCCTTTCTCTCTCTCTCAAATGAGTAAATAAAATCTTAAAAAAAAAAAAAATCAGACGCTTAACTGACTGAGCCATCCAGGTGCCCCTTAATTTAATTTTATTTTAGGGTTTTTTTTTTTTAAGATTTTTATTTATTTATTCATGAGAGACAGAGAGAGAGAGGCAGAGGGAGAAGCAGGCTCCCAAGGAGCAGAGAGCCCAATGGGGGACTCGATCCCAGGACCCTGGGATCATGACCTGAGCCGAAGGCAGACGCTTAACCATCTGAGCCACCCAGGCGCCCATTTTAGGGTTTTTTTAAAGACTTTTATTTATTTATTTGACAGAGAGAGGGAGAGAGAGAGAGAACACAAGCAGGGGGAGCAGCCGGGAGAGTGGGAGAGGGAGAAGCAGGCTTCCTGCTGAGTGGTGAGCCCGATGCGGGGCTCGATCCCAGGACCCCGGGATCATGACCTGAGCCGAAGGCAGTCGCTTAATGACTGAGCCACCCAGGTGTCCCTAATTTTAAGTAATTTCTACACCCGAGTGGGGCTCGAAATTACAACCCCAAGATTGAGTTGCATGCTCTACCGACTGAGCCAGCCAAGTGCCCCTAGCCAGTTGTTAGTATTTCAGAAATTTTACAAGCCAGCTGTTAAATACAGCCTCTATCAAACATTTAATGCTGTCTATTATTATAACTTACAATTAAATTAATTATACTGAAAAAAAAAGGCAGGGGTGCCTGGGTGGCGCAGTTGGTTAAACGTCCAACTCTTTTTTTTTTTTTTTAAAGATTTTATTTATTTATTTGACAGAGAGACACAGCGAGAGAGGGAACACAAGCAGGGGGAATGGGAGAGGGAGAAGCAGGCTTCCCGCGGAGCAGAGAGCCCGATGTGGGGCTCGATCCCAGGACGCTGGGATCATGACCTGAGCCGAAGGCAGACGCTTAACAACTGAGCCACCCAGGCGCCCCTAAACTTCCAACTCTTGCTTTCATTTGGCTCAGGTCGTGATCTCAGGGTTGTGAGATCGAGCCCCCTGTCGGGCTCCCGCTCAGTATGGAGTCGGCTTGAGATTCTCCCTCCCTCTCCCTCTGTCCCTCCCGTTCATGCTCTCTCTCTCTCATAAATAAACAAATATTTAAAAAAATATATAAACTTAAAAAACAAAGGCAGAGGTGAGGTAGTTTTTTGCTTTTTGCTTTTTTTGGAATGTTGGTGAGGTTGGTGGGGTCCGGTGCTGATGGCCAAGAAAGAATTCTTGAGTCGTCTTTGGTGCAAAAAAGGTGGTTTTATTAAAGCACCGGGACAGGACCCCTGGGCAGAAAGAGCTGCTGTGGATGGGGCCCCACTGCTCCCTGCTGCCCGGGGATTGTGAGGAACAACAGATTATACACCTTGGGGTTGTGGGGGACATAAAGATAAGGGAAATTCTAAAAAGAATTTCATATGCTAAAGAAGACTCAGGATCCTGGAGGAATGTTATAATCTGCCTTTTCAAGTATTTGTCAATGGGCTGCCGGTTATAAGGATGTTTAATTTTATCTACATTTCCTTCGGTCTTTCCCACATCAGAGGTATAGACGAAACAAGTTTGGCGATACATTTGTAATTGTTGAAGCCGGGTGATGGGTAATAATGGTTTCTTATATGTTTCCTTCTACTTTTGTGTGTTTGACATTGTTCATAATAAAAAGTTAGAAAAAAAACCCACAAAGGTAATTGTGATATTGTGATTTATAATAAATATATATTTGGTCTTCTCTGTTCTTGGCACAGAGCTCCTAAAACCCTCAGAATTTCCTAAGTGATAACAGTGTTAAAGGTGTCTTGATATTCATAACAAACCCCTTTCAAACCTGAGTTTATGTTAATGAGGTGACATTTGAAAATCACCTAATAATAGGGACTGGTTGCTGGGGGAACCAACCTCAAGACTGAAGGGTTGGATCTTTCGGTCTCAACCTCCTGACCTCCAGGGTAGGGAGAGGGCTGGAGGTTGAATCCTTGACCTTTGGCCAACGATTTCATCAATTGTGTGTGTGTAATGAAGCCTCCATAAAAACCGAAAAGGAAGGGGGTTCAGAGAGCCTCTAGGTTGGTGAATACCTTGGAGATACTGGGAGAGTAGCACTGTAAGAGAGAGCATAGAAGTTCCATACCCTTTTCCCATACTTTGCCCTATGCATCTCTTCACCTAGCTATTCCTGAGTTATATATCCTTTTATAATAAACCAGTAATCTAGTAAGTGAAATGTCTTTGTGTTCCATGAACCACTCTAGCAAATTAACTAAACCCAAGAAGGAGTCTTTGGAACTTCCAATCTATAGCCAGTAGGTGAGAAGCACAGCTGACAACCTGGACTTACAATTGGCATCTAAAAGGGGAGCATTCTTATAGGACTGAGCCCTTAACCTGTGGAACCCAACATCTCCAGGGAGATGGTTTCAGAATTGAATTGTAGAACACTCAGCTGGTGTCTGAGAATTACTTGATGTGTGTGTGTGTGGGGGGGGGGGGAACAGACATTGTAATTAGAGTCAGAATTATTATTTTTAAAGATTTTATTTATTTATTTGAGAGAGAGAGACACAGCTAGAGAGGGAACACAAGCAGGGGGAGTGGGAGAGGGAGAAGCAGGCTTCTTGCGGAGCAGGGAGCCTGACGCGGGGCCCCAAAGGTAGACGCCCAACCGACTGAGCCACCCAGGCACCCCTAGAGTCAGAATTATTAATAAATACTTATTACTCATCACTTCCTGGGGTGCCTGGCTGGTTCAGGTGGTAGAGCATATGATTCTTGATCTTGGGGTTGTGAGTTCAAGCCCCATGTTGGGTAGAGAGATTTCTTAAAAGAGTAAAATAAAATCCTAGAAGATACCCTCATCTCTTCCTAGTCATTTTACCACAGTTTACTATTATCGATGCTCTTGAGTTCATTTACACCTATTGTGCCTGTGTGGTATGGTAAAATATTATAATTGCATATGCAGGGATAAGAATTCCAGTTGTTCTAATATCCTCACCAGCACTTTGTATTGTCAGCAGGGTTTGTTTATTTAGCTATTCTAGTATATGTGTAGTAGTATCTCATTGTGGTTTTAATTTTCACTTCCCTAATGACTAATGATGTTGAACATCTTTTTTTTTTTTTTTTAAAGATTTTATTTATTTATTTATTTGAGAGAGAGAGAGAGAGAAACAGCATGAGAGGGGATAGGGTCAGAGGGAGAAGCAGGCTCTCCGCCGAGCCGGGAGCCCGATGTGGGACTCGATCCCAAGACCCTGGGATCATGACCCAAGCCGAAGGCAGTCACTTAACCAACTGAGCCACCCAGGCGCCCATTGAACATCTTTTTATGTGCTTATTTGCCAAGAGTGATGTATTCAAAACTCAAGTCTAATTATGTCTCTCCTTTTTGGAACCCAGTGGCTTCCCAGGGTAAAAGAGGGCTTTGGCTGCCTCCATTTTGACCTCAAACTTTCTAGTTGGGTTCTTCATTACAGCTTGTCTCTTGGCTCATGCAGAAGACCCTGAGGGCAAAGCATCCCTTGATGGAAACCAAACTATCCCCTCAAGCAATAAGGACCGTCCTGAGCCAGCAAAACCCCACTGATGATTGCCTGCAAGACAGTTATCCATTTGACCTTCTCGCCTACCTGCGCGTACCCACCTACCTTTGCCCTGCATTTTCCTTATATGAACATGGGAGTATCAGCACTTTGGAGACAGCCTTTGAGACGCTAATCCACTGTCTTCCCCAGTGTTGGCTTCCCTGAAATAAACTCCTTTCTTGTTTCACGACCATTTGTTTCTCTGCCTTTGGATTTTGTCAGCAAAGACTGGCTGAACCTGATCTGTCTCTGAGCTCCCCAGGCATCGGTTGGCCATGACAAATTTTCCCCAAGCCCTGATCCCCTTGCTTCCAAAGTTTCAGGATCAGAGAGAGACCAGCTAAGATAGAAGAGAAAACAGCAATGGCTACCAATCAGCTGTACTAAGATTTGGCATACAGAGAAAGTCCATTGGAGGATTCAGTTAATTTTTGCTATCTCTTTTTAGAGAGGAGCCCTTGTGATGTCTGTCATCTGTTTCCTAAAGACAAACAGAAGCAGCTGATCCTGCTGGAGGGCAATCTCTGAGCAAAATCATCCATCTCAGCTGCCCCTCTTCCGGGTTCTGGGCTCCTCCCTCTGTGCCTCCAGTTCTTCCAACAGTAGGATAACCAAGTCTAAATCCTCTGGCCATTGGTACAACAACAACCTTGAAAACCACCTGCCGACACTCTAGGAAGATAAATCTACAGAATGGTTAGGGGTATGGTTTTGAAGATAGACTTAAATTCAATCTCAGCTCTGCCTTTTATTAGCTGTGTGACCTTGGCCAAGTTACTTAATGAAGCTGAAGGTGTCATTTCTGTCTAAGAAAGAAGAAAGGCTATTACGGAATTAGAGATTATATCTTTAGCACACTGTTAGCACTTGACAAATGCTAAAAAAATGGTAGATGTTTATCTGACTTCTATTAATACACAGACACAGAAGCAAAGCTTTTCAAGCTTTTTTTGGGGGGAAAGTTGCTACTATGAGTATGAAATTTCTTTTGGTATTTATTAATTTATTTATTTACTAAGATTTTATTTTTAAGTAACTTCTACACCCAATGTGGGAAATTTAAAGCTAAAACAAGAAATTTCAGGGGTGTCTGGCTGGCTCAGTCAGTAGAGCATGTGACTCTTGATCTCAAGGTCATGAGTTTAAGCCTTACCACGTTGGGCATAGAGTTACTTAAAAAAAAAAAATTGGGGGGCACCTGGGTGGCTCAGTCGTTAAGCATCTGCCTTCAGCTCAGGTCATGATCCCAGGATGCTGGGATCAAGCCCCATATCGGGCTCCCTGCTCAGCCGGAAGCCTGCTTCTCCCTCACCCACTCCCCCTGCTTGTATTCCCTCCCTCACTGTGTCTCTCTCTGTCAAATAAATAAATAAAATCTTTAAAAAAAAAATTTTTTTTAATCTAGGTCCAGTAGGCATGGCAATTCTGAAGTGTGGCATGCATTCAGTCTCTGTGCCCAAACTCTGACTCACCTTCATTCCGATCTCTTCTGAACCTGCAGAAACAGGATTGCTTCACCTTCCTAAACAGCCTATGTTACCACTCCAGCAGCCCTCTACTGTACAGGGGGTAATCTCTCTAGTCCCTTGGTTTTAAATATACCATCTATATGCTGATGATATTCCCAACATGTATCTCCAACCCCAACATTCCTCTTGATCTTCAGGCTCACAAGTCTAACTGGCTAAGAGGAAGCTCTACTTAAAGGTCAGAAGCAGAACTCTCGATTTCCCATTGCCCCCTCTAGGAAAATGGTTCTATCAGCCACACCACTGCTCATGCAAAAATTTGGGCCAGCTTTGACTCTTTTTTTTTCTTGTCCCTAATTTCCTACCCTCGTTTTAGCAAAATTCTGTTGACCCAGCATTTCTCTCCAGCTACATCCACCACTACCTTTGTCAAGGCACCATCATCTCCTATGGGACCATACCCACACCCTCCTCCCTGCTCCCACTTTGATCCCCTGTGGTCCCTTCTCCACTGAGTAGGCAGGATAAGCCTCTAAGAAGTAGAATCATATCAGAACATTCCTCTGCTTAAAACCCATCAATGGCTTCCCATCACACTAAGAATAAAATACAAAGACCTCACCATAGCCAATGAAATTCCATGAACTCATACCTGTGTGAGGCATTTTCTTCACACAAGCAAGACAACATCTCATAATAGCTTGAAAAAAGAAGCAGATGTGAGAATCCATCTGTCTTCTATTAAGCCAGACATTAAAGGAATTTGGGAAAATATAAAACAATGCCACTAATTATCACTATATTTTTTTTGTTTTGAAAATATAGTTATTTTTCAAAAAATGAAATGTTGCTTACATTAATTTTAATTTCTATGCAATACTGTGTGGCTTGGAAGATATCTTGAAAAGATGGGATCTCGGGGTGCCTGGGTGGCTCAGTCGTTAAGCATCTGCCTTCGGCTCAGGTCATGATCTCAGGGTCCTGGGATCGAGCCCCACATCAGGCTCCCTGCTCGGCGGGAAGCCTACTTCTCCTTCTCCCACTCCCCCTGCTTGTGTTCCCTCTCTCACTGTGCCTCTCTCTGTCAAATAAATAAATAAAATCTTTAAAAAAAAAAAAAAAAGAAAGAAAAGAAAAGATGGGATCTCAAGCTGAGTCCAGTATTGCCCACACGGCTCAAGTACAAGGATGAAAGTTTGATGAATGTCCCTAATTCTGGTTAGGTCTCATTGGAGGGCTTGGCTGCAGAACAAAGTGAAGATACTTAGTACTGTGGGTGATGGGGCAAGTAGGGGTGAAGGGCACTGAGTTACCCCTGTGATAATCCTGTCAACACATTGCCCGGGTCAGGGAAGAGGCAGGTATCACTGACTCCCAACTCATACCCCTTCCTCTGCTGGTTGCCTAGGTACCTTCAAAAGATTTATTCAGGCGGCAGCTGGGTGGCTCAGTCGTTGGGCATCTGCCTTCGGCTCAGGTCATGATCCCAGGGTCCTGGGATCGAGCCCCAGTCGGGCTCTCTTCTCGGCAGGAAGCCTGCTTCTCCCTCTTCCACTCCCCCTACTTGTGTTCCGGCTCTCCCTATCTCTCTGTCAAATAAATAAATAAAATCTTAAAAAACAAAACAAAAAACTACTATCTTTCTAAAAAAGAAAGAGTATCTTTAAAAAGAAAAAAGATTTATTCAGAAGTAATCACACTAAAAAAAAGAAACAAAAAACCCAACAAACAAACAAACAAAACACCCAAAACAAAAAAACACGCTACCATGCTCTTGGGGCTCAGTCGGTGGAGCGTATGACTCTTGATCTCTGGGTCATCGAGTTCAGGCCCCATGTTGGGCATCGAGCCTACTTAAAAAAAAAAAGAAAAAGAAGAAGTAACCATGCTCTTTATTCTCCTGTTCTCCTGTGCTGGTAAATTTTAGGGCCTTGTGCCCTCTCCCTCCCCTTCCTTCCATCAGCACCTCCAAGGCCGCTCCAGACACAGAAAAGGGCACTCTAATCTCTTCATTGTAAAACTGACTACAGGGATCAGGCTAAGGACGGTATGATCGGGTATAAGGACACCACCATTTCTGAGCCAGGAGTCTGGAGCGATCAGACCGGGGTAGTGAAGCAAAAGGGCATCTTGACATTTTTGAGGGAGGAAGGGACCTTCAGGAGACACCTGCAGTTCAGAGAGGCATAGCTATTGCCCACCGTTATGTTGGAGCCGGGCCGCCTGGGCATCACACCAGTTTGTGGGTTCTCCCTTTCCCAGTCGCCCTGAGCACAACACCCTGCAGGGTGTCGGGCCTCGCGCCCCGCCCAGAGGACTTCGTGCTCATCTCCTTGGAGCCGGTGCCCGCCCTCCTACGGCCGCAGGTAGATGGAGAAGCTCAGCCAATCAAGAGGTCTCTGGGGCAAAGAAGGCGGGACGAGGAGGAAAAGTTTAGGACAGGAGCGCCAACCAATCCTGCGCCTAGCTGCCGGAGCAACCGCCACCAGCACCCACTTGCAGACGCCGCTCAGAGCGTGGGGGATGGTTCATGGACAGTGAGCCAATCCGTGCCGAGGGGAGGCCAATTTGAGCCAATGAAAACTGAGAAGGTGGGAAGGGGCGGAGTTCGCCGGTGGTTGTTCGCTGGTGGGTGAGGGATCTGCTTTCTCTGCTAGTTCCCACCCTAGGACTTCCTAGCCCCTGGAATGCGAGAGAGAGAGGCTCAGGGGAGTTCCTGGAGTGGGGCGTAGAGGTACCTTCCGGAAAGGCCTGGAAGCAAAAGAGACTCCTAGCTGGAGGAGCTGCTGGAAAACACCGGGTGGGATTTGAGGAAGCGGAGGCTGGTTAGGGGGCGGGGCTTCCGGGGCGTGTCCTTTGCGAAGCGGGGGCGGGGCCTGCTGCGAAGGCTGTGCCGAGGGGGCGGGGCTAAGAGGAAACCACTGGGTGTGACCTAGGAGAAAGAAGGGTAGTAATTTTAGCGGGCGTTTTGGGGTCAGGACGGTGTTGCCAGAGGCTTTGGGGTGGCAGGTGATAGCTCAGGCTGAGGTGAAGGTTGCTGGGGAGGTTACTTGCCCTAACCTACTGTCCTCTCTTACCAGGGAGCCTCTGGTGGGGACCTTCGTAGGGTCCTTTTCCCTTCGTGGGGTGCTATGGAGTTCCCAGAACACAGCCAGCAGCTGCTGCAGAGCCTCCGAGAGCAGCGGTCCCAGGGTTTCCTTTGTGACTGCACCGTGATGGTGGGTAGCACCCAGTTCTTGGCCCATCGGGCTGTGCTGGCCTCCTGCAGCCCATTCTTCCAGCTTTTCTACAAAGAGCGAGAACTGGACAAGAGGGATCTGGTGTGCATCCACAATGAGATTGTCACGGCCCCAGCCTTTGGGCTGCTTCTGGACTTCATGTATGCTGGCCAGCTGGTCCTGAGGGGGGATACCCCTGTGGAGGATGTGCTGGCTGCTGCCAGCTACTTGCACATGAATGACATTGTTAAAGTGTGTAAGCGGCGGCTGCAGGCCCGGGCCCTGGCAGAGGCAGACAGTACCAAGAAGGAGGAGGAAACCAGCTCACAGCCCTCTAGTTTGGAGTTTTTGTCCACTTCCCGTGGCCCCCAGCCTTCGTTGGCATCTGCCGAGACATCAGGCAATTGGGGCAAAGGGGAATGGAAGGGCCCTGCAGCTCCCTCTCCAACTGTCTGTCCTCCAGATGAGCCACCAATGCCTGGGGGTGCTGACACTACACAGCCCGGCATGGAGGTCGAGGCACCACATCTACGGGCACCTCCTCCTCTAGTGACTGATGTCTCCCTTGCCAGCCCCAGTAGCTCCACAGAGACCATTCCTGCAAACTACTTCTCTCCGGGCCTTTCAGCAGTTTCGGTGGAGCCGCTGGCTCCCCTTGATGTGGGTACTGAGAGTCTGAGGATGGTGGAACCAAGGGCTGCTGGGGGACCACTGCAAGGCTTCTATCCTCCAGCTCCAGCAGCAGCCCCAGTCCCAGCCCCAGTTCCATCACAGGCTCCAGCACCAGTGGAAGCTGAGCTGGTCCAGGTGAAAGTAGAAGCTATTGTGATTTCTGATGAGGAGCCTGACGTGTCCGAGGAACAGCCTCAGGGGCCTGAGGGACTATTCCCGCCCGGAGGGGCAATGTATGGTGGACAGCCCCCTCAGCCAGAGGCTTTTGAGGAGCCAAGAGCAGCAGGACTGGAGGAGGTGGGGCCAAGTGAGCACTTCCTGCCCCCAGATCCTCACCTACCCTACCATTTGCTGCCAGGTCCAGGGCAGTATCCTCGAGGACTGGTGACATCGCCCCTGCCTGCGCCCCCAGCCCTGCATGAGCCACTTTACCTGCCTTCCGAATATGAAGCAACCCCGGGAAGCTTTGGGGTTTTTACTGAGGATGTGCCCACTTGCAAGACATGTGGGAAGACCTTCTCATGTTCTTACACACTAAGGCGACACGCCACGGTGCACACGCGCGAGCGCCCCTATGAGTGTCGCTATTGTCTGCGCAGCTACACGCAGTCGGGGGACCTGTATCGACATATCCGCAAGGCTCACAATGAGGACCTGGCCAAACGCAGCAAACCGGACCCAGAGGCCGGCCCCCTCCTAGGAGTGCAGCCCCTCCACGGCTCCCCTACAGCAGACAAACAGAACAACACTGGTGGAGGGCCACCCAAAGATTTTGCACTGGGCCCCAAAAACTGACATCTACAGGAGCATCATAAGCTGATGCTAGGCCTGCTCTTGCCATCGTTAGGGGGCAGCAGAGACTGGAAGCTTCTCCTTTTCCCTGCTGGGGGAGCAGAATGAACCTCCTGCCCAGGCTGAAGATTGCCACCGGTTTTTCTTTACCCAGCCAGACAGCAGGACTTTCTGGGGCAGTGCACCTCAGTCAGCTCCTCTCCAAGGGCACTGGGAATTTTTCTGAGCTGTAATCACTTCCCGCCCTGCCTTCTGGACCATAAAGCTAGTGGTGAAAGTATCTCTTTGAACTGGTGTTGGCTGGTTTATTCCACAAATGTGCATGCCTCCTGATTCTTTCATACCTCTCCTGCAGATCTTTTAGGAAGCTGACATCTATACCTGGGGTAGCGTTTGGGGTCAGGTTGCTTTTGAGGCAGAGGGCAACATGGATTTGGCTTAGGAGAAGTGGACTGATTAGGGAATGGTCCTCAGTGATGGTTTATCATTATAGCTGAGCTCCTGTGTCCTGGGCTGTACTGAGGACTTCATAAAAATCCTCAATTCTCAACAACTTTATGAGGTATTAGCACCCCCCTCCCCTTTTTCCACAGGCAAGGAAATGTGAGACTCAAAAATCAAGTTAACCTATTCAAGGTCACAGGGCGAGTTAAGGGGCAAGCCAGAATTTGAATCATGGCTTCAAACACCATGCCCACTGTGCTGGGTTAGAACATTGTTGAGGAGAGTTGACTAAGAACCAGAAGTTTTCTCTTTCGTCCTCGTGAGGGTTTGGCTTTGCTCCCTTCCCCTTCGCCTCTACTTCCAGTGTAGAAAGTCTTTGGCTGACTCTTTCAATAACAGACACTGTATCGATGACTTGAAATTTTTGCTTGTGTGTCCTAATAGGAATTGAGGTCTCCAAAGAAGAGGAACCCAAACGCAGAAAACATGAAACTCCGGGGTGGTGGGTTGGTGGGGAGGGGAAGGGCCTGTGGTATGGAAAAGATGGGTGCTTGGGAAAAACTAAAGCGAGGAACTCCAGATGAGAGAATCTTATAGTTCCTCTAGTCCAACTCCCTCACCTGAAAGGCATGAGGACAGCCTGTAGAAGTCAGATTACTCAGTTGTAGTCACCCAGATGGTTACTGGCAGTAGATACAGCAGAGAAATGGGAGTCTCGGGTGTGGAGGCGGCTTCTGGGAGCTCTGGGAATGTAACAGAAGGGGCCTGCCCTTCTGTCCTCTGTGTGAACAGTGGTGCCATAGGGTAAGAGGGCTCCCGAAAAACCCTTCTTGATTCTGCACATAAGGAACCGAGTGCAAAAAAGGCAGGAAGGAAAATTTAGGAAAAGATGAAAATGAGTCCATTTTCTGAATTTTCTTTCTCTCTTTTTGGATTTGTCTGTCCTATTCAGAACTGAGAGCTCTTGCCAGCAAGCTACTCTTTCTGAGTTAGAGGAAGGAGGACCGAACATCAGAGGTTTGGCCAAAGGAAGCTCCTTATCTGGAGCATTGAGGGAAGCAAACCATTGATGCTTAACATTTTCACAGCTGAATGAATTATATGCCTTTCACTTTCCTTGTGTTGGAATAACCTTTTAGTTTGTCTTTCAAATGGCTAATTTTATTTGTGCAAATATATATTCCTACCTTAACTCCTTGGCGTCAGTAACAAGGCAAGATTTACATACACAAGATAAGTTATTCTAGCTGAGTGGTGCACCTTTTCCAAAGACTTTCCTAGAGTAAATATCAAAGCAAAATGCCTAAAAACAATCAGTTGCCTTTAAAAGGGTAAATTTTGGGCACCTGCGTGGCTCAGTCAGTTAAGCATCTGCCTTCGGCTCAGGTCATGATGCCAGGGTCCTGGGATCGAGCCCTCCATCAGGCTCCCCGCTCAGTGGGAAGTCGGCTTCTCCCTCTGCCCCTCTCCTTGTGTTCTTGTGCGCACGCTCTCTTTCTCTCTCAAATAAAATTTTTAAATAAAAGGGTAAATTTTACGGTATGTGAATTATATAAAAATTATATATATGGAAAGGAGACAAGGAGAAAAAATAAAATCAGTTGCCTCAGAACATCAATTCCTAAAAACAAGACATAACATCGGTGTCTACAGGCATATAGAATGTATACAATTTCTCTAGACAGTCTGGAAAACACAGTAACCACTGTTAAAGTTTCGGCCATGCATAATACCTAACTAAAGAGGATCTGTTGCTTGGTGAGATTCTCCTCCAGAGCAAGCATTTGCTTTCAGTTCCTTGGAGGTGGCAATTAGAAATCTGCAAGATGTTTAAAGCAGCACAGCAGCCAACACAAAAGGCCACGGTTGTCTCCCTGTATCTGCTGGACGCCAGGAACAGTCTCTACCAGTCTGTAGAGGTGCGATCAGTAGAGAATTTTCTCGTTTCCGCTACTCTCGATGGTCTCATCCATGGATTCAAGGAACCACAGGTGAGCTCATCTAACCTCTAGTCCAACACTGGATCCTCCTTTTGCCAGTGTGAAGCCCCTGCTTGAAAAAGAACTTGGGGCACCTGGCTGACTCGGTGGAGCTTGAAACTCGACCTCAGGGTCATGAGTTCAAGCCCCATATTGGGTATAGCGATTACTTAAATAATCATTATAAAAAAATAACTCATTATCCCCAAAGGAACCTAGTCTATCATCGGACAGTCTTAATTGTTGGATAATGCTGCCTTTTACTGAGCCAAAATCAGCCTCCTTTTATGAGGCTCAGGGTCAGGCTCCAGCCTACTAAGATCCCCAGCTCCCAGGACCCTGGCATCATGACCAGCCTACTTTTCACCCTGAAAAGTTATTTGTTTTTGAGCTATAAACTGATTTAGTTTTCAGACAACCACCTTTTACTCTCCAGCTTTAGAGATATAATTCTTTTGAGATTTTTAATTTTAAGTAATCTCTACACTCAGCGTGGGGTTCAAACTTACAACCCCAAGATCAAGAGCTGCAAGCTGTACCAACTGAGCCAGCCAGGTGCTCCTAGAGATATAATTCTAATTTAGGATTCCAATTCTTTTCTTTTTTCTGGATTTCAGTTCTTCTCTTAACTGGCCATTCTGTAAGTGTATGACTTCATTTGCTGCCTATTTTGCCTCTTCAATCACCAGACATTTGGCCAAGCTTGACTTCATCAAAGTCACCATTTCAGTCCTTTGCATTCATTTCCATTTTATTTATTTTTGTTTTGCTTTAGAGAAGAGTGTATGCACGTGTGCGCAAGGCTCAGGATGGGATGTGGGCGGGGGGGGGGGGGCAGAGAGAGAGGGAGAATCTCAAGCAGGTTCCACATCCAGTGCAAAGTCCAATGTGAGGCTCCATCTCAGGACCCCGAGATCATGACCTGAGCCGAAATCAAGAGTTGGATGCTAAACCGACCAAACCACCCAGGCATCCCAACTATTTATTTATTTATTTATTTATTTTTAAGATTTTATTTATTTATTTATTTGAGACAGAGAGAATGAGAGAGAGAGAGAGCACATGAGATGGGGGAGGGTCAGAGACAGAAGCAGGCTCCCTGCCGAGCAGGGAGCCCAATGCGGGACTCGATCGAGGGACTCCAGGATCATGACCCGAGCCGAAGGCAGTCGCTCAACCAACTGAGCTACCCAGGCGCCCCCAACTATTTATTTTTTAAAGTAATCTCTACGCCCAACATGGAGCTCAAACTCACAACAGAGATCAAGAGTTGTGTGCTCGAATGACTGAGCCACCCAGGTGCCCCTGAATTTCAATTTTAATGTCGCCAAAGCCAATGTTTCCAAAGATGATTTACGTGGACATATACTATTTTTATTGTAAGATATATTTACTTTTATGGATTTTTGTTTTGTTTTGGCAAATAATATGAAGTGTTCCAAAGTCCCCTCCCCAATTATCAGTAAGCAATTTCGGTATGCACCTCTAAAAGAACTCTCTTTTTTTTAAGATTATTTATTTATTTATTCGACACAAAGAGCACAAACAGGGGGTGCAGCAGGCAGGCAGAGGCAGAGGGAGAAGCAGACTTTTCTCTGAGCAGAGTCCAGTGTGGAACTCAATCCGAGGACCACAGGATCATGACCTGAGCCCAAGGCAGATGCTTAAGCAACTGAGCCACCCAGGTGCCCCTAAAGATTTTATTTATTGGGCGCCTGGGTGGCTCAGTCGTTAAGCGTCTGCCTTCGGCTCAGGTCATGATCCCAGGGTCCTGGGATCGAGTCCCACATCGGGTTCCCTCCTCGGGGGGAGGCCTGCTTCTCCCTCTCCCACTCCCGCTGCTTGTGTTCCTGCTCTCGCTATCTCTGTCTCTGTCAAATAAATAAATAAAATCTTAAAAAAAAAAAAAAAAGATTTTATTTATTTGACAGAGAGACACAGCAAGAGAGAGGACCCTGGGATCATGACCTGAGCCGAAAGGCAGACGCCCAACGACTGAGCCACCCAGGTGCCCCGAAAATGTATATTTAAATAAAATATTGAAAATAATAGTATAGATAGTATGTGGTTTTAGCAAAATTGTAAAGGTAGTGGGTATGAGTTCGGAAGACACTGACTAGTCTTTTTTTTTTTTTTTAATTTTTTTTTAATTTATTTATTTGACAGAGAGAGAGATAGGAGAGCAGGAACACAAGCAGGGGGAGCGGGAGAGGGAGAAGCAGGCTTCCCGCAGAGCAGGGAGCCCGACGCGGGACTCGATCCCAGGACCCTGGGATCATAACCTGAGCCGAAGGCAGACGCCTAACGACTGAGCCACCCAGGCGCCCGACACTGACTAGTCTAAACTGTCCCTTATGTGCCCAAGTATGGACCTTCACATCCACAATACTTTCTCTTCAATCAAACCCTGAAATTCTGCATGGAATCCATTAAGGACTGGTAAAGTGAGCTGCTCCCCTCCCCCGTCCACGAACTTCTGAGTACAGAGATTTAGGTGCCCTCTGGCTGATTCCTTCAGGATGTGGGCTGGCTGGACCTCCTCTAGACCCATATCTGACTGCCTATCTTTGAAAAATTTCTTGTTCATTAACATCTCCATTAGAAGTTGGCCTTCAAAATAAAGACTGAAATGTAAGCCTGACTACTTTGTCTCTTAGCAGTGCTAATAAAGGGATTAGTGCAATAAATTTCTAAAATACGTTTTTAAATACCAGTTTTATTTTTTCCCTCATTGATGCAGAAGATAGCTTAGTGTGACATCAAGTCTTTGGAAGGAAAAAAAAAAAAAAAGAAAAAAGAAGATCAGAAAGCAAAACTTGCCCAAAGCAAACATGCAACCATGACATAATTTTGCCAACAACCTAGGCTTAGAAACTTATGCATCTTGGGAAAGGAGCAAAATATTCTATTTCTGTTAGTTCTGTCCTTTGACTTACAAGATTATTTGGTAGGAAACCTTGTTGTTGTAAGTCCTGTTATTTAAGTATATGGGGAGACACAAAGAGGAGGCTGGCTCTTTGGGGGACGGGCATTACTGATGAAGGCAGAGGAATTCATGCATACTTGGCAAGACTAAGGGTTTTGGGGTTGTTGTTGTTCTTTCTGAAATCTCTCCTTACATTGGCCAGTGACACATGCTTACTACCTCCACTCATAAAGGTCGAGACAGTGCTACATGATCTCATCTACTCTGTAGAACTCAAACATTGTGGACATTATTCACAAGTACACAGAATGACAAAGGAGCTCATGGTTGATGGAGCCTCCTATTGAGACATGACTGCATCAGATCTGCAGCCTGCACTGACGAAGCTTCTAGAAAGTTCCATGGGTGCTTCAGCACTAGGGAAGGAGAACCCTTCCTATTTCCCTCCTCTGTAAGGAACTGAGCTCTTGCAAAATATAAGGTGACAAGTGAAGAATATATTTATGTTTTTATCCTGCTCTTTCATGGTACTGTTTCAAGATGACGTGGCAATCTGTTTTTCCTATTTTTTTTTTTTAGAGAAATAAGCATACTATAGATATGCACCTATTAAAAATTAAAATGTTTACTTGGGTTTTTTGTTTTGTTTTTTGGTATGAGGGTTGAAGAATTATTAAATACTTAAATGCTTGACTCAAGGTTTTAAGAAAAAAGAGTTTAATGAAAAAATAAGTATATCATATGAATGCTTTGAGTATGAACAATAGCAAGGACTAGAAATTATCACCAGAAAAAATAGAAACCAGATACTTTTGTGGGAGGGACAAAGAATCTGAATGTACATGGAATATTAAGAATAAGGAATTGATTTAATCAAAGTGGTTAATTTCTTTTTTTTTTTTTAAAGATTTTATCCATTTATTTGACAGAGGGAGAGATAACGAGAGCAGGAACGCAAGCAAGGGGAGTGGGAGAGGGAGACACAGGCTTCCCGCGGAGCAGGGAGCCCGATGCGGGGCTCGATCTCAGGACCCTGGGATCATGACCTGAGCCGAAGGCAGACACCTAATAATGACTGAGCCACCCAGGCACCCCCAAAATGGTTAATTTCAAATCTTTCCTTTTTAAGTCATGTGGGTCCAATTTATAATTGTCTGTTTTCACACAATAATATATCTCCCAGTTTGTGGCCTCTGTGACTTTGGCTTTGGGCATCTGAGGAAACAGAAAAAACTCTTTTGTCATTCTTTCATCCTTTACTAGCCTTCTCCTCTGTATATGGATACATATAACATCTATCATTAAAATCTATCCCATAGAGAGGATTAATTGCATCTATAGCTGATTGTATTTCTCAAGGCAAATATCCCCAAAAATATCATGTATGGAAAGCTATACAAATACATAGATGGACAGACCAAAAAAAAAAAAACAAAAACAGAACACCAAAAGACACAGACTGCATAAGTGCCAAAGAGTTTGTGCAGGGCTAGAAACAAAACAGAAATCCACCTGGGTCAGAGGTATGGGGTTAATTTCTCTTGCTGAGGCTCAGGTTTCCCCTCCGGTCTTTAACTTTCAAGTTCAAGTGGAGGAGCATCTTTCTTCTTTGTTAACCAAACATGCCCAGGTACAGCTGTCTCTCTTTCTGATGGTAGCTACTGAGTTCTGACTGTGTTAGCTGGAGGTACCGCCGGACATTGGCATCTTAGAATAGGGCAAAGAAGGCAATTAGAGACAGTTAGAACATGATCACACCTTGAGGCAGGAAAGGATTGTTCACACAGTTCCTCCTTTTTTTTTTTTTTTTTTTATAATTTTTTCTACTTTTATAGAGTCAGATATTTCCTTTTTAGCCATGGCCAAAATTTATAAACAAGCCCCTTAAAATGTTCAAAGCAAACATATTGATTATAAATACTTAGGGAAAATACCAAGTTACTGTTACTGGCTTCTGCAAGCGAGCATTTTTACCCCCACTTTAGGGATGAGGTTATTTTACAAAAATAGGTCAGAGATAACCCCAAATGACATTCTGAATAAATGATATAAACCAGCACTATTATTTCAAATCAAGATTCCAGTCTTTCAAAGGACTTACTATAGAAAGTAGGTTTGAGGAGGACCAGATTTCTGAATCTGGAAAGAATCATTTGGGTTTACTTAGTATTATGCTGGAACAAAATTTTTTTTTTTTTGGAGGGGGGTGTGTGTGTGTGTAAGTATCAGAATAAATATATTCTCTGGGAGAATAAGTTTGTTCCGATCTACAAAGTATGCAGAGTATTTTTTACTCTCTAGAGCCCAGGAATCTTCCTCTGAAGAAACACACATAGGGGCGCCTGGGTGGCTCAGTTGTTAAGCGTCTGCCATCTCAGGGTCCTGGGATCGAGCCCCGCATCGGGCTCCCTGCTCCGCGGGAAGCCTGCTTCTCCCTCTCCCACTCCCCCTGCTTGTGTTCCCTCTCTCGCTGTGTCTCTCTCTCTCTCAAATAAATAAAATCTTAAAAAAAAAAAAGGAATTTTTTCCACCCTTCTTCGATGAGGCTTCTTCTCTACCTTTAGTTGTGGTTTGTTCTGCCAGTCTTCAGGTTGATTTCTGGGGTATTCAGGATGATTTGATAGGTATCTAGTTGGATTTGTGGGACAAGGGGAGCCTAGGGTCTCCCTACTCCACTGCCATCTCCCCCTCCACATACTTCTGTTTTTAAAAATCTTTCTAAGATCTGAATATATCATAACTATTCTTTGCAATAGTAAATCTCATTCATTAATACCACTGTGAATTTTTTAAAAATCTCTGTACAGGAAGAAAAATCTCTGTACAATCAGGGCTGGCTGGTTGTTAATTTGATAATGAAAAAGAGTTTCAAGAAATAAAAGAGTTTCAAGAAAACCTGTCACAACTATAGAGACTCTAAAGATACTATCCATGGCTGGCAGTTCATCTATGTACTTGAAGGTAAGAAACATGAACAAATGCCTCATGTTTTAGGTCTTTATTAATTCACACTGGCTTTCTCATTCATTTATTCTATTATTATTATATCTTATATTTAGATTTTATTTTTAGGTAATCTCTACACCCAACGTAGGGCTCGAACTTACAACCCCAAGATCAAGAGTCACACACTCTACCAACTGAGCCAGCCAGGCGCCCCACCCGCCCCATTCATTAGAGAGTTTTTGCTGCATTGTTATGTTTGGGGACCCTCTGCTTCTAGCATCTCATAGCTGCTCTAAGCCAGAATGCAAAATGGCGACAATTTTCAGTGCTGAACCACGAACACAGGAACGAGTCTATAATCCACTTCACAATATCCTTGCCTTGGAAACAAAGAACCAAGTCTCAAATTCTCTCTCAGTAGGCCTGCCCTTTTTCTAGGTCATACCTAGGCCTAGCTGAGCTAAAGGATAAAATGATAGCTCAAGCAAAGGCCAGACCCAGTGGGGGAGCTGCCAGAAATAAGGATCATCAAGTATATTCACTGGAATCTAGATACTATTTCAGTTACAGTCTCGGACCTGAAACTTGAAAAACAATGCTTTAAAATCTCTCTCGCTGGGGGGGATGGAGGGGAGATTATATATATGCCTGTTGAAACATAACTACTTCTGGAGGGTATACAATACTGCTTTCCTGTGGAGGCAAGAATACAAGGATAGAAGAAGGCCAGTTTATCAAATACCTCTTTATACTTTTTGAATTTTGAGCTCTGTGAATATATTATTGTCAATTCAAAAACATTCAATAAATTGAAAAAGTAAAATAAAATACTCCCTCTTCCCCACCCCCCATCCCACACCCCTGACAGAAAGCACCTCTGCAGGACAGTTTTGTTTGTTCTTACCACTTCCACCCCCTTCTCTCTCACCTTTTGGCTGCCTACTGACAGCAGCCAGGAGATGGTGCTGAGCCTGGTCGTAGTCCTGCAGATGGAAAAAGGCCACTCCAGCCCGATACAAGGCCTTGGCATTATCAGGTTGTCGTTCCAGGACTTTCTGACTGTATTCTTTCACTCGTTCGTAGTTCACTGGCTCCATCTGAAGGAGACAGGCTAATAGGCCAAATGAAAGGAAAGACAGAAGAGGGAGGAGGGGCTTATTACACTTAGTTCCACGGGCCAGTCGGAGGCAGCACCAGAGGACAATACCAACAGTATTCGCTCATCTAATGCATCTAAGTGTCTACCATGCGTCAGACATTCTTCTAGGCACCGGGGCTGCAACAGTGAACAGAAGCTTTAGTACCTTGTAAGTGACCCTAATAGCTACCGAATGCTTACTATGTGCCTAGTGCTGGGTTAAGTCCAGCTATAAAACTGATAGGAACACACATTAAAATGAATTTAAAATTCTTCACTGTTTCTCTTCTACACCAGGCTCTCCATCTTGAATCCCCATTTAACCACAATTATTGTACTGCAGTTTTAAAATAAAATATTTTATTTATTTGAAAGACAGAGAGAGGGGCGCCTGGGTGGCTCAGTTGGTTAAGCGTCTGCCTTGGGCTCAGGTCAAGATCCCGGGGTCCTGGGATCGAGCCCCACATTAGGCTCCTTGCTCTGCCAGGGGCCTGCTTCTCCCTCTCCCTCTGCCACTCCCCCTGCTTGTGCCCTCCTGCTCTCTATCAAAGAAAGACAGAGGGCGCCTGGGTGGCTCAGTTGGTTAAGCGACTGCCTTCGGCTCAGGTCATGATCTTGGAGTCCCGGGATCAAGTCCCGCATCGGGCTCCCTGTTTGGCAGGGAGTCTGCTTCTCCCTCTGACCCTCCTCCCTCTCATGCTCTCTGTCTCTCATTCTCTCTGTCTCAAATAAATAAATAAAATCTTTAAAAAAAAAAAAAAAAAGAAAGAGAGAGAGAGAGCGCACACGTACACGAGCAGGAGGATGGGCAGAGGGAGAGGGAGTCAAACATACTCTCCGCTGAGCAGGGCACCCAAGGGAGGGCTCAATCCCAGGACCCTGAGATCATGACCTGAGCCAAAGCCAGAGGCTTAACCAGCTGAGCCACCCAGGTGCCCCTGTACTGCAGCTTTATAAACAACAACGGTTGCCATCAATTATGTGAGAAAATAGCAAGCACTGTGGTTGACAAAACATTATCTCGTTTAGGGATGCCCAAGTGGCTCAGTGGGTTAAGCACCTGCCTTCAGCTCAGGTCATGATCCCAGGGTCCTGGGATTGAGCCCCTCGTTGGGCTCCCTGCTCAGCAGAGAGTCTGCTTCTCCCTCTGCCTGCCTTTCTCTATCCCTCTCACCCTAACAAATAAATAAAATCTTTAAAAAACAAAACAAAACATAATCTCGTTTAATCTTCTCATCCAGTCTATGAAATTGGTGTTACCCTCTCCATGTATTGGACAAAGAAATCAAGGCTCAGAGAGAAAAAGTAACTTGTCCAAGATCCCACAGCTTCTAGGTGGAATATGAAATTTGAACCAAGTGGGCGCCTGGGTGGCTCAGTTGGTTAAGCGACTGCCTTCGGCTCAGGTCATGATCCTGGAGTCTCGGGATCGAGTCCCGCATCGGGCTCCCTGCTCGGCAGGGAATCTGCTTCTCCCTCTGACCCTCCTCCCTCTCATGCTGTCTCTCATTCTCTCTGTCTCAAATAAATAAATAAAATTTTTTTTAAAAAAATAAGAAATTTGAACCAAGGACTCTCTAATTCCCAAACCATCATTCTTGATAATATATTACTTCACTACTAACTTGGATTATATAAGGGGACTTTGCAATACAAATCTGTTTAGGAGGCAATGTTCAGCCTTTCTATAATTAAGAAGGGAAATGTGCTCCCTATTTCATGACCGTAGGAATTAAACACAGTATTATTTAATCATGGTGCTGAGAAGGAGAATCAGGGCTTCTGAGGACATTAAAGGGCCCAGGCTTACATCTGCATCCCTTCTACAACATCCCCACCAAGTGGTCATATGGCTTATATTTAACTAATCCATCACTGTAGCTTCATTCATTATTTGACAACTGGTTATGCAGCACCGACCATATGTTAGGCAGAGCCAGGAGCAGCAGGGAAGAGGAACCAGATAGACATCCTTCTTTTCTTTTCTTTTTTTTAAGATTTTATTTATTCATGAGAGAGAGAGAGAGAGGCAGAGGGAGAAGCAGGCTCCCCGCTGAGCAGGGAGCCCGATGCGGAACTCGATCCCAGGATCCTGGGATCATGACCTGAGCCGAAGGCAGACGCTTAACCATCTGAGCCACCCAGGCGCCCCAGACAGACATCTTGATGAGTAAACACCACTTGCATCCTAGCCCCCAAGTAGGAGGAGTACACAATAAACAAATGAGTTTTTAGAAGTGTTTTGAGGAAAACAGAACTATGCTAGGAATACAGTGAATGAGGTCGGAGTGATGCTTGATTATACAAGGCCTCTCGAAGAAAGTAACTTTTGAACCAAGCTCTGAATGACCAGGGTCACTCAAGGGACGGGGCACTCCAGCCGAGAGAGAAGAAATCCTACAAAGCTAGAAAGTAGAAATAAATGTGCTTTGCAAATTCCGTGTATGGAGGAGCCAGACCATGTCAGGCCTACAGGTGAGCATCAGAGATGGGGTTTTTTCCTAAGTGTGATGAGATACCACTGGAGGATTTTCGGCAGTGACACGATCTCATTTCCTTATCTGCAAAATGGGAATAATCACAAGTAGCTGGCAGAATTTTTATGAAGATAAGACATATTGTAAATAAACGGGCCCATATGTTACAGGCATTCAATGAGTGAAAATGGTTAATTGAGTAAGTCTTTATGGAGCATCTCCCAAGCACCTCCAAGCAGAGGCTCTATGGATGGCTAAGCCATACTCTTTGCCATCAGGTCCACCTACAAAGTGAAGATATTGGCTGGTCACCCTCTTGTGGCACTCACTGTCCCCATTCTCTGCTTTATTCCTTTCCCCAGCACTTAACGTCATCTCATATATTATGTATGTTACCTTTGTTAATTGTCCATCTCCTTATTTGAATTTATGTTCCATGAGAGCAGCTCTTTTTATCTGTCTCATTATCCTCCCATGTCCTTAGTACCAAATAAATGTTGAATTGAATGACTTGAAACATTAGCTACTATAATTACTATTGTCGGTACTTGAGTCTAAGAGTAGTGCTGGACACACATGATAACAAAGCTAGATTTTCACCAAATCATAGGTGAAAACTATTGTAGTAAAAAAATCACTTTTAAATAACCATCACGAAATATAAAAACCAATCCTAATAATTTCCATGGCCTCAGCTGGGACCATTTAGAATGCTTTAACATATTTCAAAATAACTTCATTAGCTCTATGATTATTTGTCCGCCATAGAACAGACCTAAGAAGTCCACTTTCTTTTTGTAGGTTAATCTTAGTAACTCTGGCATTTGTCTCTTCATCCAAGGCCATATGGAGATGGATGACACTAGTTATCCAAGAGTTGATTTTTTTTTTTTTTTTTAAGATTCAGAGAGAGAGAGCGAGCACATAAGTAGGCAAAGGGAGAGGGAGAAGCAGGCTCCCCGCTGAGCAGAGAGAGCCCAACGCAGGGCTCGATCCCAGGATCCTGGGATCACAACTTGAGCCTAAGGCAGATGCCCAATCGACTGAGCCACCCAGATGACCCGCTGATTTTTTTTAAAGATATTATCTATTTATTTATTTGAGAGAATGAGTGACGGGAGGGACAGAGGGAGAAGCAGACTTCCAGCTGAGCAGGGAGTCGGGAATCCAGCTCAATCCCAGGCCCCTGGGATCAAGACCTGAGCTGAAGGCAGATGCTTAACAGACTGAGCCACCCAGGCGCCCCTAAGAGCTGACTTAAAGGAAGAAGGAAAACGAGGAAAAGTTGTCCAAAACATCTCATAATGACTGACACCACCAGCTAAAGCAAGTGCCTTCTTTCCTATATTAAAGAAACAATGCCATAAACGTAAGTTCAGTGTTTTCTCCAGAGCGTGCAAAATTCCCTAAATCTATCAGCATCACCTGGGAGTTTGTTAGAAACACAAATTGGTAGTTCTCCCCCTTCCACAACTCAGACCCACTAAATTGGAATCTCTTGAGGGTGGCGCTCAGTTAACAAACTCTCCAAGTGAAGTTTGAGAAGCACGGCCCTGTAGAAACTCATTTAGAGCCCTAGAGACTGGAAATACATTTCAATTCATGGCAGAATAATTACATGACAGAAGAGCACGCCCGTGTTTTTCCCAATGTTCACAGCTTTCCACGTGCCTGCCTTGAGATCCTACCCGCCCTTCAGCCCTGTTCTTACCAGCTAGATTGTTGTAGCAGTCTGTCTGGGTGGTGTGCAGTATGTTCTCCTGTTCAGGTGTAAGGGCCGGGCCCTGAGGTCCTAGATTAGGTATCGGGGAGGGCAGGCTTGGATCCAGACCCCGCAGCTGAAGCAGAGCTCGATGGTACCTACTTACAGCATCTCGGTACTTCCCTTCTCGGTAACGCTGGTTCCCTTTCTCCTTGTACAGCTGAGCCTCCTGCAGGCGCTTCTCCATAACTCGCCGCTCAGAGCTCTTGCGGAATTGGAGAGTGAAAGAGCAATTGAAGGTCTGGAGATAAGAGCAAAATAACTGATTTAGGTAGCCGATTTAAGAATGCACGAAATTACCCTTCTCCAGGACGCCCCCCAGAGAATAAGTTTTGCTTGTTTCTTCTACAGCCCCTTCCTCTCTTCTCTGCAGTATTTTTCAATCTCTAGAAATACAGGACTAATCAGGGAGAGGATGTGGGAATAGTAAAGCCAGAGATTAAGTGATTTCTTAAAGAGACTGCGGGGTGAACAGACCCTCCCTAAAAATCAAAGGCCGTACTAAGGAACTGTGGCAGGCGTGGGAATGCCGGCGGAATTTGCTTCCTCCTTTCTTTTGGACACACCTCCCTGACCCGGAAGTGGAAGGGAATAGGCGGGGACAACTGCTAAAAGAGGTCTACAGGGCTTGCCTCCACCCTTGCTCTTTATTTGCACGTATTCAACAAACATTTATGTCTGTGTCAGAAGCTGGGAACCAAGCTGAATGCGTTCCGTGCACCCAAAGCACAGGCATAAACTGACGCGGCAGCAGAGCAGCTCAGCTGCAAGTCCATCAAGCCCCACGGCCAACCGCTCGCCCTCTGCAAAAGCCCAAGCACGGAAGTCTCCTCCTCGGCTTCGGTTTATGGGCGGAAGCACCTAGAGCACCGACGCCAGAGTCCCGACAGTTTGGAGTCTAAAGGGTCGCGCGCATTGCGCCACGCCACCCAATCAAAGGCGGCCTCGAAAAAGTAATCCCGGGCCCTCTGCGGATCAACCCGGAAAAAAAAACTCCCGGCAGTTTCGCCAATTGGAAGAATCCGGACGATCAAGCATGACCAATCAGAATTGCAGATGTTGATTCAAGTTGGCCAATAAGAAAGCTAAAAGGCGAGGTCCCGCCGTCTGTTGCTGGGTAGAGAAGTTGAAGGATTGCAAGAAGAGGGCCAGGGAGTCCCTGTGTATTCCTTGGTTTGGGGAAGCCCTTTGTGTACTAAACAGAAGAACTGTTGCTAGTAGGCTTTCAAGTTGCAACAGCTTCCCTCCTGGCTTTTTTTTTCCTCTCAAGAAGCTGCTGCACATATAGGTAGTAGGGAAGAAAGACTAGCAAGCAAGCCCTAAAACGACAGCGCGATCGAAAGCCAGACGGGAGTAAGGGTGGTGACGGGGTGGGAGGGGCGTGTGGGAAGGGAGCTCCCGGCGGCTGCGCAGAGCCCGCGGTTGGAAGTACGGGAAGGCGGGCGCGCACACCCCTCCGTGCTACGAGGCACTTGAACCGTAGCCAGTCTTCCCCGTCTCCGGCTCCGGTGCGGCTGCGCGGTGAAACTACTGGCGGCGATTGGCCCAGGGGTGAGAGGGGGCGGGAGGTAAGGGGAGGGAAGTCCGTCGTCCTTGGCGCGCGCCCGCCCGCGACAGGGGAACCGAGGGGTCTGTGAGGGAAGCAATTCCCCGCTGCGTTGTTTTGGGCTCCGTGAGCCGAAAGGGGGAGGGGAGCAGAAGGGAGAAACAAACACTACGTAGCGGAGGCTGCGCGCGGCCTTCGCTGCCTGCGTGCGTACGTGCGTGCGCTCGCTCGCTCGCGCGGGCTCAGTGCTGGCGCGTGAGGCGGAGGCGGGCGGCGGCGGCGCCTGCGCGGTCGGGCTCGGTCGACGGTTCGCAGGGGAGGAGGCGGCGGGAGGCGGAGGAGGCGGCGGCGATGGAGGTGAAGCGGCTGAAAGTGACCGAGCTGCGGTCGGAGCTGCAGCGGCGGGGCCTGGACTCGCGCGGCCTAAAGGTGGATCTGGCGCAGCGGCTGCAGGAGGCGCTGGACGCCGAGATGCTCGAGGACGAGGCCGGCGGTGGCGGGGCCGGGCCCGGCGGGGCCTGCAAGGCGGAGCCTCGGCCTGTGGCCGCGTCGGGCGGTGGCCCGGGCGGGGACGAGGAGGACGACGAAGAAGAGGAGGAGGAGGACGAGGAGGCGCTGCTTGAGGACGAGGACGAAGAGCCACCCCCTGCCCAGGCCTCGGGCCAGGCCGCGCAGCCGCCGCCGGAGCCCCCGGAGGCGGCAGCCATGGAGGCCGCGGCCGAGCCTGATGCTTCCGAGAAGCCGGCGGAGGAGGCCACGGCCGGGTCAGGTGGGGTAAATGGTGGCGAAGAGCAGGGCACCGGCAAGGGGGAGGAGGAAGAGCCGGAGGAGCGGAGCGGGGACGAGACGCCGGGATCCGAGGCGCCGGGTGACAAGGCCGCAGAGGAACAGGGTGAGGAGCTGGCAGCGGAGCCGGGCTCCAAACTGCCCCCGACCCAGCACCCAGCCGTGCACCGCGGGGTCCGAATCCTTGTTCTCACTTGCCCGAAAGCGCAAGATTCCCGTCGCCTTTTGGTGGGACTCCCCAGGGGAGGTGGTTTTCATTCTCTACCCACCTTTCTGGGGGGTTTGGCTGCCTCTGGTGGCCCCGCTCTCTGCAGGAGGGAGGTTCCTGCCTAACTCGGTTCCTTGGTGGTAGTGGATGGAAGTGAGCGATTTTGCATGCGAACTGCTCGTGAGCTACCTGTGGAGCAGCCTCCCGCGGTACTGGTTATCTTTTCCTAAAGCGGGAATGCGCTGAGAAATTGGCGATTGCACGGACGGCCAGACCGGACTATTGGGGAGGTTTTGGCCTTTGGGTTACCTGACTATTGACATTTCCGCCTTAAAAATATTAAGCAATAAGCTAAGTTCGCCAAAGTTCGCTCCATCCAATGGCTTGAGCTTGAGCCACACAGTGAATCTGGAAATCTAACCTTGCTCCTGCTTTAGCAGCCTGTGGTGTGAGGGTGTGGAGTTTAATAGTTAACTAGTGAAGAGAAGGTCTTGATCTAGTGCATTTAGAACCAGCCAACCTCTTGGTAGAGGTTTTATCTTGCCTGAATTCTTACGATTAAATTTTAATCTTCTCACTGGGTCCGTGGATGGGCAAATTTGTGGATTTGCTGTACACTTGGTCAGCCTTTTACATTTTAGATCCCTGACTTCCTGAATTGAAATGATTGAGGTATTAGTGGCTCCATTTGAGTAACCTCGGAAGAGAATGTGTAGAATCGCCCCAGGCAGTTAGTGACCTTTTTTCTTTTGAAGTGGTTGGATCCATACCTGTCTGTCAGAGTAGGCAGGAAAACTAGAGCTGCTTCCAGGTCTTACTATGAAGTGGGTTGCCTTAGTTTTTATAACAGATTTTTTTTAAGCTGCTATTAGTAATCATGGTATGATTGGAACCCATTCTAAGACAGTCACATGCAACTTACAGATTGTTCTGTGTCCTCGAACAAAAATCCCATTACATAACCTTTGACTTAACGTGTATCCCAAATAGCAGATAAAAAAGGTTGAGAGATAAAGAAATTATTATTAAAAATCTTCGTGTTGAAAACTACCAAAGCCTAAGGAAAAATTCCAGTTTTTTCCCCCTCTTTCAGAGAATGTTGCTAAATATATGACAACACCTTTCTGGCCCAAATTATGTGCAGTAAAGATACAGTATTATTTATGGGTCTCTTGTGACTTAATGGTTTGCTCTTGGCGACTTTCAGTAAAAACCCATGATAAAAATACAGCTGTGTACATGCACCTGAGTCTCTTTGCTATATAAGTAAAAGCTGTGAATGGCTGTGCATTCTAAGCTAGAAAGGCAAACTCTTTAAAACACACACACACATACTGAGGCGTCTATATCATGAAGCTATGGAAGAGTGTTGGAAAATGTATATTAAGCGTCCAGCTTACATCCAAATCTGACAGGAATCAAAATTAAATTAACCTATGAAGTGTTTTAAAGACTTAGGGGATTTTCAAAGATGTCATATTGGTGGGAAAATCTGCAAGTTTGACCTGATTTAAGCAGGTAAATTTAGAATGCAAAAATTGTCCAGTTTTTATCTACTGCTTGACTGTAATTAGCCCATAATGTCCGTCCTTTCTTTTTTCTAAAATAAAATACCAGCCAATGACAGAAAGATGATCTTTAGAAATAAAACATTCTGTGGATGCAGTGGGAATAATCTGGCTGTTCTGATTAGACACTCAGCTTCCCCTTTAGTTGCTATTGGTTTTGAGCTTATTCTACATTCCAAAATGAAAACTGCTGATTTTCTTTCCCTCCTTTTTGTAGGAGATGACCAAGATAGTGAAAAGTCAAAACCAGCAGGCTCAGATGGTGAGCGGCGGGGGGTAAAGAGACAGCGGGATGAGAAGGATGAACATGGCCGAGCTTACTATGAATTCCGAGAGGAGGCTTACCACAGCCGGTGAGGGAAACAGTCCCTTTCATTGAAAGGAGTGTCTGCTCTGATTTTGGTATACCTGATGTTGATTGGAGAGTTTGGAAAGAGGGATGGATTAAAAATGGAATAGGTTTTTATAGGCATAAGTTTTAGATCGAATCTGCTCTGAAAGCTCCTATTGCTGTTTTCTCATTTGTTGAAAGAAGCTGTCTGCTCGAGTTTTATATTCACTGCTCACTGATGGTTTAAAACATTTTACAGACACAGACACCCCTCAAAGAAGAGGGCTTTGGATACACTATTGCTTTTTTCTCATACCTACAGCTCAAAGTCTCCACCACCTCCTGAAGAAGAGGCAAAAGACGAGGAGGAGGATCAGACTCTTGTGAACCTGGACACGTGTATGTATAAGGCAGATAGGTTGGGGTTTTCAGCCAATCACACATGATTTGGGATATTAAAATTTCATGGCCTGCAATTTTTAAGAGATTTAGCAACTGGAGACTTTGTATCCATTCTTGACAACTAGGTATATTTGTGTTCTGTTGGCTTTCAGGTGTTGAGCTTTGGAATAAACAGATTGCTTCTTTCTAACAGATACCTCGGATCTCCATTTTCAAGTGAGCAAAGACCGCTATGGAGGGCAGCCACTTTTCGCAGAGAAGTTCCCCACCCTTTGGTCTGGGGCAAGGAGTACTTACGGCGTGACAAAGGGGAAAGTCTGTTTTGAGGCCAAGGTAGTATATGCAGCTTATTAAGACCATTCATTTATTAAATTATTCGTTATCAAACTACTATGTTTTGGGTTTCTGCCCACCAGTATTTTATTAATGCAGTAAAAGGCACCATGTTTTAATGATAACCTTAGCTCCAGTAACCAAGAAATTGACCCCTGTGGCTTTGGTTTAAGTTCACTGACAGCTGTTACTCTTTTTTTTTTTTTAAGATTTTATTTATTTATTTGACAGCGAGAGCAGGAATACAAGCAGGGTGAGTGGGAGAGGGAGAAGCAGGCTTCCCGCGGAGCAGAGAGCCCGATGTGGGGCTCGATCCCAGGACGCTGGGATCATGACCTGAGCCGAAGGCAGACGCTTAATGGCTGAGCCACCCAGGCGCCCCTGACATTCTGATGTTGAGTTGTGATAGTTGTTTTCAGTTTATATACAAGTCTTGTCTTTTTAACTCAGACTTTGCTCCTGAGTTGGTCAGAGTATCTGAGAGTTCCTTTTCTGACTTGGCCAGGTAACCCAGAATCTCCCAATGAAAGAAGGCTGCACAGAGGTTTCTCTCCTTCGAGTTGGATGGTCTGTTGATTTTTCCCACCCACAGCTTGGTAATGTTATTTTTAACTTAATCGTTTGTGTTTGCTGCCATATTGCTTACTCCATGGGAACTTTGGGTGTAGGTAACTAATTTGTTCACCATTCTAGGTGAGGATGAATTCTCTTATGGTTTCGATGGACGAGGACTCAAGGCAGAGAATGGGCAGTTTGAAGAATTTGGCCAGACTTTCGGGGAGAATGATGTCATTGGCTGCTTTGCTGTAAGTGCTCCTAAAAGTTGTGGATTCAGAGCAAGGAGTGGATAGAGGGCACTGGGAATTCAATTTGCTTCCCCTTTTTTTTTTTTTCCCCCCAAGTAGGCTCCATGCTAGGCGGGAGCCTCTTTCCTTTGCTGTGTTGTCAAATTTCTGAAAGCAGGTAAAGTCTGGAATAGATCAGTGAGTTCAGTGTGGGGCTTGAACTCATGACTGAGATCAAGACCTGAGCTGAAATCAAGAGTCGGACGCTCAACCCACTCAACCACCCAGGCACCCCTCAATTTGCTTCCTGTCAGCTCCTGTCTTTTGTGCATTTGATGCATTGTTTGCTTAATTGTGTTCAGCAGTCTGAGTTTAAAAAAATATAAAATTGTAAGATTTAATGTCTCAAACCATGTAAGGTCATAAATGATCTTGTTTGTTGTTATTGTAGAATTTTGAGACTGAAGAAGTAGAACTTTCCTTTTCCAAGAATGGAGAAGACCTAGGTGTGGCATTCCGGATCAACAAGGAATCCCTGGCAGAACGGGCCCTCCTACCCCATGTCCTCTGCAAAAATTGTGTTGTAGAATTAAACTTTGGTCAGAAGGAGGAGCCCTTCTTCCCACCACCAGAAGAGTTTGTGTTCATTCATGCTGTGCCTGTTGAGGACCGTGTGCGCACTGCAGTCCCTCCCAAGACCAGAGAGGAGTGTGAGGTATGCCAGACAATATGCAAAAACTCATTAGTATTCTGCTTTGGAGTGGTTGGTCTTCAGGCTTTTCTTAAAGCTTCTTCTCAGAGCTTTACCGAACTGGGGCAGGTGATGATGTTCTTAAAAAGGGCTTTGTAAACATGACCCTTGCTTAGTTTTCAGTGGTATTCCTGGTTCTGTTTACTTACAGGTGATTCTGATGGTAGGACTGCCTGGATCTGGAAAGACCCAGTGGGCACTGAAATACGCAAAAGAAAATCCTGAGAAAAGATACAATGTCCTGGGAGCTGAGACTGTGCTCAATCAAATGAGGGTGAGTTGCTAGGGAAGGTTAGCTGTGGTATTTGCTCTGGGGGTTCCAAGAAATGCCTATAACCTTTTCCTGGTGGAGTTGGGTCTTTTAAGTGTCTAAGAACAAGGGTCCCACAAATAGAGAAATGAATTCTCAGTATACGTTTAAAGTAGGTTTTTTTTCCTCTGCTGTGTTGTCAAATTGCTGAAAGCAGGTGAAATCTGGATTATATCCAGATCAAGAGTGGAAATAACTCTTAGAAAATGGACAACATATGTTCACAGCATTGAGGAACAGGAATGAACTACTGTGATAGCTTTGGTGGCATTTAAAGAGGTGGCCTTTACCAGTGACTCTTGGGTTTTAACTTGCTGCATAACTTCTTGTGTTTCTCTTCACTTCCTCCCAAACTCACCAGATGAAGGGGCTTGAGGAGCCAGAGATGGATCCCAAAAGCAGAGACCTTTTAGTTCAGCAAGCCTCCCAGTGCCTTAGTAAGCTGGTCCAGATTGCTTCCCGAACAAAGAGGAACTTCATTCTTGATCAGGTATTGTTCAAACATTGAAACAAACAAACAAACAAAACAACCTGGGGCACCAGGCTGGCTTAGTCAGTGGAACATGCAACTCTTGATCTTGGGGGGTTGTGTGTTCGAGCCCCACATTGAGTGTAGAGATTACTTAACGAAAGAAGGAAAGAAAGAAATCTAGCTTTACAGAAGGTCCAAAGATGAAAAATTATCTGATAAAATTGCTTACAGTCCCAAGGGGGTGCACATGTAGAGGGAGACTGAATTAACGATCAGAACCAGGTTACCTAATTATGACCAAGTGGTATATTGTGGTCGTAATGTTTTTTGAACTCAGAGATGCGTTTTATCAGTGTTTTTACCAGAGTGTGTATGGACCCAGACTATAAAACACGTAATCGAGGTAATGGGAAGAGCTTGTTTGGATTTCTGGCTCCACCACTTACTAGGTTTATGACTTCAGACAAGTCTTGGTCTCTGAGTCTCAATTTTTCTGATGTGCAAAACAGGATGATATCTGTTAGGTAGAATTTTAAGAATTAGAGGAAATTGTGTCTGTAAGACCCCTAATCTCTTGCTTTACTCATAAAAGATGCTCAGTAAGTGTTTTGGTTGCATATGAGTGGCAATTTTTATTCCTAAAACATCTGTTATCCTTCCTGTCCCTAGTGTAATGTGTACAACTCTGGCCAACGGCGGAAGCTGTTGCTGTTCAAGACTTTCTCTCGGAAAGTGGTGGTGGTGGTTCCTAATGAGGAAGATTGGAAGAAGAGGCTGGAGTTGAGGAAGGAAGTGGAGGGAGATGATGTGCCTGAGTCTATAATGCTGGAGATGAAAGGTGGGCTAACATGATACAAGTTAGGGACCCTGTCCTTGGTCCGTGCACACCTTTCCAGGGCCTCTTAGCACCTCCTAGCATCTGGAGTGCTACTCCACATCTAAAGAGTAAATCTGGGGATGCCGGGCTGGCTCAGTCAGTAGAGCATGTGACTCTTGATCTCAGTGTCATGAGTTCAAGCCCCACGTTGGGCATAGAGCTTACTTAAAAAAAAAAAAAAAAGTGTAAATCTGAAGACTAAATTAATGGGTATGAGCACTTGTGGATGAATGAATGAGGAGGGTGACCGGAGAGGCAGTAATTCCTTGACTCATTCCAGAGAAGATACAAAAAGGGAGGTAGTGATAGACCCCAGGGTGATTAAAACTCAAGGCAGAAGCTTTGCTGAGTCAGTTATTCATTTAGTAAAAGCTTCAAGGGTGTTTATTGTTTGTCCAGTACTATTTTAGGTATAGGGAATAGTCAGTGAAATGAGGCTTCGCCTTCATTGAATTTATATTCTGGAGGAGGGAGATTATTATGGTTCAAATGAACCTTTGGTGTTTGGAGTGAATAATCTCATCAGTATACCTTGCTTTCTAGTATCACATTAGGACTGTGCTTTTGTTTTGGTTTTTGGTATGTGCCCGAAAATTTTAATGCAATACAAAGCCTTATAGCATCATCTCCATCTTGACTGATCGCACTTCCAGTTGTTCCTTCAGAGTGTGATTTTTTTTTCCCCCTTGCTTCCTTTACCTTCTGGCATCCCACCTGTCTTATCAACTACTGGCTCTTTGAGTTATGAAAATGCCCAGGCCTGGGAGCCAATGACACATCTAAGAGCTGGAGTCTCCGAGGTAACTCAGAATGAACTCTGCCAGTCCATAACTGATATTCAGGCACTTGGAGGGGTTTAATTCTGTTTTGTGAAACTGAGGGCTAACTGGATTCATCTTAGAATCGAGAGAGCCCCATTGAGCTGACTTCCACTGAGACCCAGCCTCTGACCTTGATGTCTAGAGAGTCGGCTCATGTGCTGGCCCATCGTGCACAGGTAGTAAATGAGCTCCCTTGTACTCTTGTTTCCTGTTCTTCTCATCTAGATGAGTAAGTCCTTTTGGTTTGGGTCAGTTTCTCATGGAGTCTCTTTTAAAAGTGTATTTCTCAGCGTCTTATCTAATCAGCACCACAACTTTCTCAGTTATTTTTAGCCTCTGGCTACCTGCATCTGCCCTGATAAGAAACTTTAACCCAATTCACTGTTAATTTATTCTGGAACACTAGAGAACTTGTAAATGTACTTTGCAGATAGCCATTGGCCTGGGGTTGTTACAGTTTAGGGAAACACTTTTGGTAGGGAAAGTGCATTGTTCATTTAAATGTGAGTGAGTATGCACTCAGGACCTTAGCGTGCATTGGTAGATGAGGCTTAGAAAATCCCATTCTTCCTATAGTGGGCTTTTCACGGGGAGCTCTTGCACGTGTATGCACTTTCCAGGTCTCAAAGGCTTCTCTCTTCCTCTTACAGCCAACTTCTCTCTGCCTGAAAAATGCGACTATATGGATGAGGTGACATACGGGGAGCTGGAGAAGGAGGAAGCTCAGCCCATTGTCACTAAGTACAAGGAGGAGGCAAGGAAGCTGCTGCCCCCTTCCGAGAAGCGGACAAACCGCCGAAACAATCGAAACAAGCGCAACCGGCAGAACCGAAGCCGAGGCCAAGGCTACGGTGAGTCCTGGGGACCTGCCAGCCCCCAGCCTCGGTGTGCTGTTGGTGCTGCGCACAGCGGGATCCCCAGCAGAGTCTGAGGACACCCAGTCAAGTCATAGGCAATAAGGAAGTACCTTCTTTATGGAGCTCGTTCTTCCTATGTCCTTCACCCCCACCTTCTTACGTTTTCCCATAAGCCTTCCTTAAGCGAAAGGTAGTTATTTTGCAACAGAAACGTTTGTTTCCTTGAAAAGCGGTGCTTGACCTTCTCTGTCTCGTTTTCATTTTTACATATGAGTGCCCCTCTTTGTTTCCTACTCACTGTTCTAGTGTAGCCTAAGGATGTGTGCAGTGAAATTGGGTTCTTAACTTAAGGTTTCTTGCTGCTTTGCCTGTTGGATCAACCCAGCTGTGTAGACCAGAAAGTGAATGCGTTGTTATTCAGTAATTTTGGGGCGTTATAAAGTCAGTTAGGCTGGGGCGCCTGGGTGGCTCAGTTGGTTAAGCAACTGCCTTCGGCTCAGGTCATGATCCTGGAGTCTCGGGATCGAGTCCCACATCGGGCTCCCTGCTCGGCGAGGAGCCTGCTTCTCCCTCTGACCCTCCCCCCTCTCATGTACTCTCTCTCATTCTCGCTCTCTCAAATAAATAAATGAATCTTTAAAAAAAAAAAAAAAAAAAGTCAGGCTACTAGTAGAGTTAATTCTCCTCCTGAATGTCTTGTTTGTCAGTGAACCCCGCAGTGTGCATTCACTGCCCTTTAAAAATGTTGGTGTGTGTGTGTGTGTGTGTATAAGTCAACAAAATTTTCGAGTGCCTGCTGTGCACTAGGCACTGAGAATACCAACTTCCTCCCCTAGACGAGCTTAGTATTTAGACTTTGATTTCATTGGTATAAAATAATGCGTCTAGGATGTAGGATATCTGGGGTCCCTTCCAAGACTGAAGGTCTATGATTGTACGAATGGCAGTTTTTACTCCTCTTTCTACCTCTGCCATGTATCCTTTTGCCATCTTAGATGTTTTGCAGGAACTGGGGAGCTTCAAAAGCAAGGTGGCTTGGTTTTCTTGTGTCTCTATTCCTATGCCCTCCCCCTTCAGACTCTTTAAAAAGCTCCTGGCTGGTGCTTTAATTACCATTGTGTGAGCCTGACAGAGGCAGCCTTCCTATTCTCCCAGAATTGCCTTTGGCTCCAACTTTTTGATTTCCACCCAGCTGTGGAGCCAGGACCCCACGCCAGCTGTCTGAGCGCGCTCTCCATTTCTCTTCCAGTGGGCGGGCAGCGCCGAGGCTACGACAACCGGGCCTACGGGCAGCAGTACTGGGGGCAGTCTGGAAACAGAGGGGTGAGTGCAGCTCTCCTGCTCCTCCCTCTGGGTCGTGATGGCCATTCCTGTTGGCTTGGGGGAGCAGAGTGGTTCGGGCTGTTTTCTCAGGGCTTAGGGTTTTGCCCATTTAATGTGTTCCTCTGGAAGAATTTATCCTGGGAAGATTAAGCCTGTTGATACTATGAAGCTATGACCTGTGTCTCATTTAAAATGGGATAGGAGTGGATCATGATCCTGACAACCCATAAATCTTCGCTTCTCCTTTCCTAGGGTTACCGTAATTTCTACGATCGATACAGGGGAGACTATGATCGATTCTACGGGCGAGATTATGAGTACAACAGATACAGAGACTACTACAGACAGTACAATCGGGATGTGAGTATCTTCTGGGGACAGAGGGGGTGGCAGGACTAGAGGAACGAGTGTCATGCCTGTCCGTCCTCGGCCAGCTGTGGCTCTGCGTGATGGGGTTTCCCCTCTCTTCTAGTGGCAGAGTTACTACTACCACCACCCCCAGGACAGAGACCGATACTACAGGAACTACTACGGTTACCAAGGGTATCGGTGAAGCCCCTGTTGTTCTCGCCTGTCAGCCACGAAGCTGAATCTCTAGGGGTGCCAGGCACCCCCCAAAACACAACCAAGGAAAACAGGGGCTGTTCGGGTGGGGCTGAGCTGCCGGGGAGGGGCGGTGGGGGGGGAGGGTGCGCAAGCAGGGGCAGGGGAGGGGGGAGGCGGAAACAACAAAACTGTACATTTTTTTTAAAAGTTTGTTGAAAAGAATATTGTCTTATTCTATAAAACATTTCAAACCTAGTTAGATATTTGTAATCAAAAAACATTTGCGCAGAAAGCAGCACTTAGGGCTGCCTGTCCTATATCCTGCAGTTGGACAGGAAAAGAACTGAAAATGTCACCCTTCTGACATTCTGAGGCAGCTGGCCTGGCAGCCAAGGAAGGGAGAGTGATGAGGTGGCGCGGAGAGGGTGGGCACGCATGTGAGGGCACTCTCTCCAGAGCAGGCAGGAGGCGGGGACAGAGGGACAGCTTGTGACTGGGGCAGTGAAAATAAACGATTGGCTCTTATCAATCACTTGCACCAACTAACCGTTTGTATTTTCTTTACCGACCTTTCCCTCTTGGGATATCTGGTCTGGTGGGCTGGGAGGCCAAAGTGTCCCTATCTCCACTTTCCCGTGCCTTGTGCTGTTTGGCTGAGGCGTGGAGACTACCAATTGGGTGGTTCTGTCAGATGGGATTCCCAGGGCAAGGGGACACGGGGACTGTTCGTGATTGCAGAGCAGAATAGCTTCCCCCCCACCCCATGTGCCCCGTAATAAATTTCCTACAGAACCTCGAGGGAGAAGGGCATTGCCGCCCTCAGCCTGAAGATTGTGATTTTACCAGTCTCTACTCTCTGTCTTCCAAGCTCGAGACAGGCAGGAAGTCTCTGAAATCATCTCTGTTAGAGTATCTGTCCTCTTCTAGTGCGAGAGAAGGAACGGTTCTCAGGGTTTCAGCTCACACAGAAACGAAGCAGGATTCTTTTTGCTGCAGCAGGATATGTATATAGGTGAATCCTGTGGTGTGGGCTCCGGGGCCCAGGTGCTGAGAATAGCAACTATTTTATACAATGTGGAGGGCGCAAGCCCTGCTGGTTTTTTTGATACACAGGTAGAGCGTGGATAGGAGGGGGGTGGGGGGTGGGAGGCAGCTCAGTGGGGCTGCCGAAACGGGAAGAGCGAGAATGGGAGCGTGTGTACTGTGCGCATGAAAAGGGGGCACCCCCTCCAACTTCTTGAAACCGGATTCCTCCAGGGGTGCTGTCCCTGCGTGTCCCCAGAGAGGCCTCTAGCCAAGAGACTTCAGTTGGGATAGTTTTTGTTTGTGACTTTACCAACACCCTTCCAGTTCTTGACAAACCGCTTCAGGTGGCTGGGCTCAGGAATCTGGGGGGGATATGGGAATGCTCTTTCAGTACTCCGCGCTTCACTTGTAAGTCATCCTCCTGCTCAGCGTTGTGTCAGCCAAGAGCTTACTCCGCAAAACACCACGTACAGCCCGGCTCGGGCTGCCCGCCGAGGCTTCACTTCCGTTTCCTCACCTGGGCAGTTCTCGGGTTAAAATTTTGTGCTGAGATTTGACCTTCCTCTCCCTTGGCCATCATTCCCTCCATGCAGCCCTCCCCTGGGCGTGCAGGCCCGCATCCTAGTCCTCCAGTCACCCCTGTCCCGTACACCCTTCTGCCCCCGAGACTGGCAAGGGGTGCTGGTAGGAAGTCGGCTTGCTCCTAGTGATGTCCTTTCTGTTGGGACCTGCTTCCTTGTGGTGCCCTCATGGATTTGCGTGTGGCAGTGGGTGGAGTGATTGCATGAACTTTGCTGTAATCCACTAACTACTTATTAAGGGAGTTTGAGAAAGCTTTGCTCGCAGTGTCAGGCACGGAGGTAAAAACTGGAGCCCAAAGAAATTCCCGTAGGGCAAGATTATGTAACAATAGAGAATTGAATTTGAGGCAGAAGTTGCCATCTCTATCAAATGTTCCGTCCTCCAGCGAATAGCATCTCTCTATAGTCTCTGGCGTGGTTTGTGGATGCTGGGCCCTCGGGGCAGGGGGCCAAAACTCAAGCCGTTTGGAGGTCTTCGGGGGTGGGGGAGGGCTAGGGGAGGGACTTGCTGTTAATTTTTGACACCAGAAAGTCATCTTTAAAAAAAAAAAAAAAAAAAGCTGTTTTTCTGATGGATGGAGAGTGAAACTGCCACATCCTTGTTGGTTTAACCCAAGAGATCACTTACAACAACAGTAGATGTCTGGGTTTTGTTTATGTCTTTTTATTGTGAAAAAACGATGTTAAGGGGGGGAAATGTGGGTTACCAGGAGGGATCCCTAGCCTTGTTTTCCTTAGAGGATTTGTTTAGTGTTTTATCAGACGTCTGTTGTAGTTGTTGTAGATGGAAACGCACACCACATGGAGCCTGTAAATGTTTTTGCACAACCTGTAAAGCATTCTTGGAAGTGGCCAGTAAAAAAGGGTTTTACCGTTCAAAAAAAAAAAAAATGTAACTGTGTCATTGTTTACATCTGTAACTTTTTCCTCCCCTGTTCTCATTACATCCTGGCGAAAATGTAGGCACAGTAGCTTCCAGTTTTAGAATAAATAACCATTTGGATTGAATTCACCCTATCTCCTGTGGCTGCACTGACTGGGGCGGAGTGTGTCATCTGGGGGGGATTGACTGATTGTTGATGCTGCTTCCTCAAGTTGTACTGGGCCCAACCAACGGTGGCTTTCCTCTTGCATGGCTCTTCTTCCCTTCCTATTCTACAGATCACTTGGGAGCTGGCCATGCCTTCATTTGAGGGTTGTTAGCTCCCTTAGTGCCTGCTTTCGCTGAGTGCTTGAGCTACTGGAGTAGAAGAAAATAAATTGTAAGCCATGACCTCTCTGTACTTAGCCTATACTAAAACCAGTTGGATGCTTAAAGCTAAATGTAAGGTTCCACTTGGGGGCCAAATAAATTTTTTTATTTTTATTTTTTTAAAGATTTTATTTATTTATTCATGAGAGAGAGGCAGAGGGAGAAGCAGGCTCCCAAGGAGCAGGGAGCCCGATGCGGGACTCGATCCCAGGACTCTGGGATCATGACCTGAGCGGAAGGCAGACGCTTAGCCATCTGAGCCACGCAGGCGCCCCAAGTAAATTTATTAATGAGTCATTACCACTTAGGAAAAGCCTTACTCCGTGGAAGATGGTTGATGGGGGTTACTTCATAGTAAATTTGGAGAATGAGAAGGTAACTTTAACAAAAGCACTATTGTGTTGCTAGCGCTGAACTGATCCTAACTGTAATTTCTAATAAATGGTCAGGGACTTACTAAGGCTGAGATGCCACAGGCTCACAACCAGTGTTTTGAAAGAGTAGTGATATAAAAGATACAGATCCTGCTCTAACTCTTCCCTGTATGTGGGACACAGATTCAGACCCCAGGAGCTTACAGCTTTGTATAGGTAAAGGCTATCCTTGATTTCAGTGTTTGCCCATTTTCTGGGATATTTAAAGTCAGTTTTATTTTTTAATTTTTTAAGATTTTATTTATTTGAGAGAGAGCATGAGATGGGGGAGAGTCAGAGGGAGAAGCAGACTCCCCGCCGAGTAGTTAGCCCGATGCAGGACTCGATCGCGGGACTCCAGGATCATGACCTGAGCTGAAGGCAGTCGCTTAACCAACTGAGCCACCCAGGCATCCTAAAGTCAGTTTTAGAGCTAATTAATCATTTTTAATGGTTATTTATAGTTAATGCCTGGTCTCTGGTAAACTTTTTTTTTTAAGATTTTTTATTTATCTTTGTGTGAGAGAGCCCGTGAGCGTGCGCACAAGTGGGGGAGGTGGAGAAACAGAAACACTGCTGAGCAGGGAGCCAATGCAGAACTGGATCCCAGGACCCTGAGATCATGACCTGAGCCAAAGGCAGGTTCTTAACTGACTGAGCCACCCATCTGGTAACCTCTTAAGCCCCCTTTGTGCCCAAATAGGGCTGCAACCATTCACCCTCAATTTGATGAGTATGAAAATTGTGCAGAAAAACTGAGCAGAGGCTTAAAACACAAAACAACTAATACCAAGATTACATTTATTGAGCACTTCTTTTCTGGCTTTTTACCAAGTCTGAGCTGATATGGAAATTTTCATTTACTGTCCTGGAATTTGCCCAACACTGTGATGCAGTAGAAAAAGAGTTTCTTAGTGTCTGCTCCGTATTGCTTGCTATTTAGTACAATCATTCATTAAATATCTGAGTGCCAGCTATGTGCAAGACACTTTCAGGATGCAGGGATTAAAACAGACTTGATCTTTGGGGTCCCCCGGGTGGCTCAGTCCGTTGATTTCAGCTCAGGTCATGATCTCCTGATGAGACCGAGTCCTCCCTGCCCACATCCCCTCCCCCCCCACCTCTGCACTCAGCGGGGAATCTGCTTGGGATTTTCTCCCTCTGCCCCTCCCCCCCCCAAGAATAAATAAATCAGTCTTTGAAAGGATAAAAAAGAACAGACGATCCGTTAAGGAGTTTTGATGAAACACCAAGAAGGAACTAATGGGGACTCCTGAACAGAATGGGGGTAGGCCCCCACTTCAAGAGGGCAACCAGGTTACTTTCCCTATTTCTTCATCTCTAGGATGAGGTAGTTAGATGACCTTCCGGACCTGTTAGGGCTCAGAAATTCATCAACAGCTGGAAAGCTGCTGTTCCTGAAAATGCCCCAAGTTCGTTGGGTGCCCCTAGACCTGTGGAGACATCCATAGGAGACTAAGTTCAATTCCTGGTAGAATGCCCTTTATTCCTTTTGGTTTCCCTCTCTGCATTCCTCTCCCCTTGCTTTCTCCTGTGCAAAGGTGTGGGGAAGCTGGGGGTGATGGCTATCCCTAATACCTCCTATTACTGCTGGGTGGCTCCTCCCACCGCCCACCCCCCACCCCCAGAGTGTATCTTTTTTTTTTTCTTTAATATTTTATTTATTTATTTGACAGAGCACAAGCAGGGGGATCGGGAGAGGGAGGAGCTCCCTCAGCAGGGAGCCCGACGTGGGTCTCCATCCCAGGACCCTGGGATCAATGACCTGAGCTGAAGACACACAATCAACACCCACGTGCCCCACCCAAAGTGTATCCCAACACAAAACAGGAGCTGGCTTAGGCTTCCCCTGGGAGGGATATATCCCTGATTTGGGGGGATGTTGATAATGCATGAAGAGCAGACACCCTGGGACTGTTGTTACCTTCCCTGCCTTGGCCCCGGTCCCACCTCCATATGTTCACCCTTGGAAGGAAAAGGCTTCTAGAAAAGCATCCCAGGCTTGTAAACCTCCGCCAAGTTTGAGTCTGGGAGGCGCTCGTGAGGCATTAAGCCGTGGTTTTGGCTTCTGGCCAGATGGCAAGCTGGGACCACTACGAAGATTGGTAGGCACGCTAGGGGCGGGGACGTTGCTTCTGGCGGATGTGACAGAGTGGGCCTGAGGGAGAAATGGGAACACAGCAAGCCCCACCAGGAAACCCAAACTGAAACAATTTCGGGCTTATCCAGCTCCTAGGGAGACCAGGAGGCGACCGAGGAACGGCGCCGGGCACTGGTTGCACACTTCTGTTTACACCCCGAAGGGAGCCTCTACTCGGCAAGCTGTAGAACCTAGATTCCCTTCGCAAGATCCATGCGACCAGCGCCTGCTACGCTGTGCTTGCAAGGGTTCTCTTGTCCCATGATCTTTGCTTATAGCCACCCGTGTGCCTTCACCTGGATCGGGGGGGGACGTCGACTTTCAGACTCCGGGGTGGGTGGGAATGGGCATCGCGTTGGCAAGGGCAGGGGCAGCCATTTTGAGACCCGATGAGCACACAAGAGACCGTATTGAGAACTCTGGCTGCCTGGGGCCGCCATTTTAAATATGGGGCTAGCTCGGAAGCCCCGTACGGTGAAACCCAGGGGCGTGGGGCTGCCATATTGGCGCTAGTCCCATGGCGGTGGCCATCTTGGAAAAGGGCCCGCCGTGGGCGCGGCCATCTTAGAAGTAAAACCGGCCCCTTCGCAGGAACTGGAGCCGAGCTCCTCCCCTCCGTTCCCGAGTTCCTCGGCTGCGATTACCCTCGGAATCCCTCCCTGGATCTAACCTGTTCGGTCTGTTTTCACTTTCACTTGTGTTCAGTGCTTTCGCGCGCGCGTGTGCGTGCGTGTGTGTGTGAGTGCTCCCCGTAGCCTCTGAGCGTCTGTTTTAACTTAATTCTTCCACTTGAGACGCCCTCTCGCGCCCGCCATCCCCCCAGTCCCGGCGATCTCCGATCCCAGACAATGTCTAGCCTGATTTGACTGGCCCTATTCTTGGGGTATGGCAGGCCTTTCACCTCGCGCACACACTCCCAGATCTACAGACTGATGATCCTCTCCCCAAGAACTCTTAACACAGGAGCTGTCCTCTGAGACTCTGGATGACTTTATTCTTCAAACGGCTTTACCCTTCTCATAGCTCCAGGTGAGACTGAGAGCAAGCACCCGGCCCATCCCTCTCTCCATTGTCTGAGCGGGTCACAGAGAGAAGCCGGCAGGACGCGGGCAGAGTCTGAACGGCCCTTCTGGGGATGGAGCTAAGGGGGCCCTGGGTCAGGGGGTACATGGGGTCCGCCGCAGTGGGCGAGGAAATGGGGTCGACAGATGGTGAAGGAGAGCTTTGTGCTTCAGATAACCTCATAGGGTTGGACAAGGGCTAGGGATGGGATGCAGGGACCCTCAGGGGCTCACGACAGTTACTGACCTAAGGAAGGGCCTAGGAGAGGGAAAGGTTCAGAGCTTGTGCCGAGGGACAGGGCAACTCAGAGGAGGGCACAGAAGAACTTCTTCTCCCGGAAGGGGTTCTCCGAAGTGGGCACAGGGGTGATGAGGGGATCCTCACAGGCGTGGGCATCACAGTAAGTCATCAAGTCTGCTGCTGCCTTGGACACCTGGGGCACAGCCAGGAGGGGAATTGTTAGCCAGATCCCCTGAGAGGGACTGCAGCCTCCCTCCCCAAATGGGTTATCTTTTGCCATCTTTAGGGCTTCTTTAAGACAGTATTCTCTTCCCTCATCCCCCACAGAGACCAGGGGACAGCTGTCCTTACAGAGCCAGAGACTCCTCCCATGATCGCAGGGAGTCCAGGAAAGAAAACAGCTCTTAACCTGAGATTTGGGGACCTACAGCACAACTGGGCCAACTAATGGGACCCAGGGTCCGCCCACCTTTATCCGGCACAAGCTGGCTTCAATCTTAAGCTGTTCCACCATCTTGCGGGCTTGCCCAATACTCATAGTGCTGTTCACAGGGGTCTCCCCTTTCATCCTGGAGAAAAGAGAGGGATAGCTCAGAGCATGATGTGGGGGGTGAGGGGCTGCATAATCTCATCTGAAGACACCCCTCCCCCCCGTGCTCCTTTTTCATCAGTCTTTACAAGACTGGGGTCATGTGCCCCAATATATTGTTCCTCTTATCCTCATCCTCCAGTGGCCTTTCCCATCCCCGTCTTCCTGGGCTAAGGAAATGGAGGGGGTGGGATGAAATGCCCCCCACACTCCCACATGGCCTGGGCCACAGATCATTAGGCATAAAAACGATTTAAGGCTTTTCAGCCCTTCCAGCCATGTGTGTTCCCAGCTTTGAAAGCCTCAGCCAGAAAAAGCCCCGCCCTGATGAGGACACATAACACCCCCTGCCCCCTTGAGCCCCAGGGGGAAAAAAGCAGGATCCTCCCTACTCACCTGAGGCCACAGGCAGCGGCAGCCCTGGGGAGTACTCAGTGGGGTGCACAAAACCTGCCTGAGATGGGTGCCCCACCTTGCAGGGAGTTGCAGCTGAAAGTATCTGCTGCAGCCTCAGAAGCAGCTAATACAAAGAAGTCCACTGGGGAGGTCAGGTCAGAGGTCTGTCGAGGGCTGGACCCAGTTCCTGCAGCTCAAGCACTGCCCAGACGCTGGTACCTGAAGGATGAAGGATGCTAGAAGGAGCTGCTCAGATCCTGGAGCATACCAACTGCCGGCCAGTGGGGGAGCCTGGCTGCTGTCTGCAGCCCCTACGCACACCCCCACCGTGAGCTGTCTCACTGGATGCCCTTCCCCCATTGCAGGCATTCTGAACCTGGACTCGGACGGAGCCGGAAGGAGCTGAGGCCCAGGCAGACTCCCCCCCCCCCACCCTTAAATGGGGTGGTCTGGACCTGTGACATCGCCCGCAGTGGAGTCTGTACTGGTTGCGGGGGACCCTGCTCATTTGAAAATCTGACATCAGCTGGGCAGTCGCCCCCCTCCTCCCTCCTCCCTCCGCTCTGACATAGCATGTAGTGCCTGAATCATCTTTTCTTTCCCGGGGACTCTCCATTCCCTATATCCAGGAAAATGTGATGAGCTACAGGTATCAGCTTCTAGATCACCAACCACTTCATGTTCTAGCCACAAGTGACTCGAGTGGAAGATCCGGGGGCAACAAGGTACGTCAGGAAGATGCCTACAGAACAAGGAGAAGCTGGGGGAAAAGAGGTGTGCAGATACCAGATCAAAGAATCGGACAAAGAAGAGGTAGGGGGCACTGTGGGGAAAGTCTTTGGATGTTTCTTGAAATAGATGAACTCCCAGGGTGGATTTTGGAGTGTGGGTACTGGTTTAAGAGATTACATCCCAGGCCTGCAGGGTTGTGCTTGGTGCTGTGTGGAATGCGAAGATGTACACAATATTAACCTTACCCTCTGAGAGATCTTATTTGGGGTGAATAGTCATATATAAAATAGAAGGTACCGTCTGCCAAGATCTAGTGTACATAACGCGCTGCGGGGATTCCGAGGGAGAGTCCAGTTAGGGCCAGAGGAGGTCGATCATATTCTAAATGCTGGGGACAAAACAGGGAGCTGAAATGCTATCACTCTTGTGATAGGGGCCAGCCGGCCGGCCAGCGATGCTCTCTGCCTTGGACGCCTACGAGTCCAAGGAGCTGTAGGAGATAGAAATCAGCGCCAGCTGGATGCCCGCCCCTCTTCCCCTTTGCGGGGGTTTCAGTGGCCGGTGGTGAAGGTGTGCGTGGAGGGCCCGGATTGTGGCCTCGAGGGGCAGGCTGAGGGGGATGCTGCTGACTCATAGCGTGCCCTGGGGCCTATCTTGAGGCTTGGAGGGAGGCGCCGGTCCTCTTGGGTCTGGGAAGGGGACCGTAGGGAGGGACCGTACGCAGCGCGCGGAGGTGGGAAACCCGCCGCCCGGCAGGCCCCGCCCCTTGCGCCGGACCCCGCCCTGGAGTGAGGTCCCGCCCCCCAGGTCACAGAGGCGGCCGGCGGAAGGGGGCGGGGCTTCCGCGGGAGGCGGAAGTCCCTTCTCGCCGTTGCCCCAGCAGCCCGCGAGCTGGTGAGTCTGCAGAACCCCGGTGGCTGGCGAGCGGGGTTCCCTGCTGGCGCGGTTAGGTGGGGGCTCCGGACGCCGCGCCCACCGCCAGCCGGAGCGGGTGCTGGCGGGGGGCGAGCGCAGCTCTGGGAGAAGAGGAGAAACTCGGGAGGCCGTTGTGGCCGCGCTTAGGCCGCCGGCTTTGAGTGCGGCTGTACGACCCTAGGCCAGTCGAGCGTTCTCTCGGTGCAGCCACCTGGCGGTGTGGACGCGGTGTCGTCATGTGTGTAAAAGCCTTTTAAGGTGCTCATCTTCTGTATTATTATATGTTGTTAAGAATGAGTTTCAAGGTGGCCTGTCCCAGAATCAGGTGTCCAAAAGACAAGTTCAGCTGAGTTGTTGGGGCGGTGGGGCCGAAGAAAGCACAGTGAAGGAAAAGGGAGCGGGTAACTGGTTGAGAAACGCAATCATCTGGAGAAAAGCCATATGAAACAAAGACTTGCTGTGTTTGGCTATCTCTGGTTCCTCAAAGCCAGTCCAGTAAGCTTGTCCTTTTTGTCCCCACCTTCCCTGGGAAAAGAGCCATTCTTTCCCCCTCTCTGTCTTTTTCCAGGAACCACCAGCTGCTTCATCCCATGGCCAAGGGTGGCGTCCAGGTGGCAGAGCAGCTAGGAACTCGAGGCCTGAACCTGGGGCCAGACACTCTGTACTCCCTGCCATGGTCAATGACCCACCAGTACCTGCCTTACTGTGGGCCCAGGAGGTGGGCCACATCTTGGCAGGTCGTGCCCGCAAGCTGCTGCTCCAGTTTGGGGTGCTCTTCTGTACCATCCTCCTCCTGCTCTGGGTGTCTGTCTTCCTCTATGGCTCCTTCTACTATTCCTACATGCCCACAGTCAGCCACCTCAGCCCCGTGCATTTCTACTACAGGTGAGAAGGGTCTTCTACCAAAGTAGAGGAATTCTTTGAGAGAATTGCTGTCAGGGCCCTTAGAGCTTATGCAGTTCAACCCCCTCATTTACAGAGGAGAAAATTTGAGCCTTGTGTGTTTATATGACTTCTTACCTTTCACAGCCCAAGGCTGAGGAAGTTCTGGGTTGGTAGGGCTCTAAGGTCCTAGTTCTACCTCTGGTTACTGAAATTTGTTAAAAAGAAGAAGAAAATTCCCCTTTTAGACTGTCACTGTGAGGATCAGTTCTGTTTGGGTTGGGTCAGATCTCCCTCAGGGCCACTGTAGACCTCTTAACCAACCAGATCCCTTGGGTCATCTCAGAACTAACTTGGCCTTCAGTAGAGAAGGTATTAGGAAAGCAGCAAGTTACCTTGTACGTGACTTTCTCCCACTCCCGATAAACCCACACAATAGAGATTATGGAAACACAAGGTGACAGGGTACATAAAGTCCCAGAGTCCTGCTTCTCACCTGAGGCCTCAGTTCCTTCTGATTTTACAGACCTTGCCAGATTCTCTCCCTTTCTCTTAACAGTGGCAGTAGGACCAATCAAGAGATGCTGATAGGGGGCGCCTGGGTGGCTCAGATGGTTAAGCGTCTGCCTTCGGCTCAGGTCATGATCTCAGGGTCTTAGGATCGAGTCCTGCATCGGCCTCCCTGCTCCTTGGGAGCCTGCTTCTCCCTCTGCCTCTCTCTCTCTGTCTCTAATGAATAAATAAATAAAATCTTAAAAAAAAAAAAAAAGAGAGATGCTGATAGGGGCATTGTTATCAATGATCCAGTCATTTTTTTTTTCCTGTCTTCAGTCCCTGATCATGAACTGTACTTTTTTTTTTTTTAGGATTCTTTTTTTTTTTTTAAGATTTTATTTATTTATTTGACAGAGAGACACAGCGAGAGAGGGAACACAAGCAGGGGGAGTGGGAGAGGGAGAGGGAGAAGCAGGCTTCCCGCCGAGCAGGGAGCCCGATGTGGGACTCGATCCCAGGACCCTGGGATCATGACCTGAGCCGAAAGGCAGACGCCCAACGACTGAGCCACCCAGGCGCCCCATGAACTGTACTTTCTTAAGTCATAGCTACTTAAACTTTTAGGAGGCATGATCTCATGAAAACTTTGGCCCTTATGCTGTAAAAACATGTATGCACGGGGGGCACCTGTCTGGCTCAGTTGGTAGGGCACATGACTGATTCTTGATCTCAGGGTCGTGAATTCAAAACCCATGTTGGACATAGAGCTTACTAAAAAGTGTGTGTGTGTGTGTATATATATATATATACACACACACACACACATAAATGCATGCCCATGTGTAATTTTGCTTACAAGTTGAGATTTGTGAGCCTCTTAAAGACCATCTGTGGGGTCACCTGGGTGGCTCAGTTAAGTGTCTGCCCTCGGCTCAGGTCATGATCCTGGAGTCTCGGGATTGAGCCCCATGTCAGGCTCTTCGCTCAGCAGGACGCCTGCTTCTCCCTCTCCCTCTCTTGCTCACTCTCAAATAAATAAAATATTTAAATTTAAAAAAAAAAAAAAGACCATCTTTGGATTCCTTGGGAGGAATTTTCTCAAACTAGGCCCCAGAATCTGGGGATAGGACCCAGGAATCTGCTTTGTTGTTGTTGTTTTGTTTGTTTTTGAGAGAGAGTATGCGTGCATGCCCGTAAGTAGGTGGGAGGGCAGAGGGAGAGAGAGAATCCCAAGCAGAGTCCGTGCCCAGTGGGGAGCCCAACAAAGGACTTGATCCGAAGACCCTGAGATCATGACCTGAGCCGAAATCAAGAGTTGGAGCTTAACCGACTGAGCCACCCAGGTGCCCCCAGGAATCTGCATTTTTATCAAGCTCCCCGAGTGAGTCTTTAGAAACACTTCAATCTGAAACTATTCAACTAACTGTTCATTGAATCCCGTGTAAGAATTTCTGCTCTAACGAGAGGAAATAATCTGAAGTAGCAAGAAGAGAATGAAAGAATTGTTCAGGTGTCTTGAATCTCCTGGCTGCATTTCTTTTCCATCTCTCTCTGACAGAGAGAAGGGTACCTGTTCTGGAAGAAGGGATGGGGGACAAGAGGGAGCCCTAGGGGGCCAAGGAGGTGTACGGACAGGTAAGGCAGACTCTATAACTTAGTGGAGTATCATCCCCATTCTCATCTAGGACTGACTGTGATTCCTCCACCTCCCTACTCTGCTCCTTCCCTGTTGCCAATGTCTCGCTGGCTAAGGGTGGACGTGATCGGGTGAGTATGGGAGCTGAAGAGACGTTTCATTAGCGCTTTGAAGACTTGAAATCGGAGGGATTGAAAAGACCTGGCGAGCAGGGATTGAGTAATAGAGACTCAGAGGAAGGCTCTCAAGGAAAGGGAGGTTAAAGAAAAAAAGTCTGAACCGTGTCGCAGGCATCTGCCTGTCACAGATGTTAGCAGTGCCCTTCTCATTGTTTCAGGCAGGAGATGTGTTTTAAACCTCAGTGAACCTAAATCTGCTATTTCACTGGACGAGGATGGAATCCACCCAAGAGTTTTGAAAGCCTGTATGTGAAATTATGAAACTCTTGACAAATCTGTGTCATCTGCCACTACAGAGGGTGTGTGCTAGGGGAGGGGCCAGATGCCAATAGGACCTCAGCGAACCCGGAAGCCCTGGGAAATGCAGAATGGGAGTGTGTCTGTTTATAATAGGCAAGCTGGTGGAGGCTCTGAGAAGAGAGGAGGATCCCTGCATGCTTCAGAGGATCTTTGGAGCATCCACATCGTTTTTGCTCACCAGAGTTGTTTGAGTTGTTAGTCAGCAACGTAATTCATAGTCATCAGTGGGCACACGTACTAAGAATGTTTAAATCATCTGGAAAAAAAAAATGCTTTTTTAAGTGGTTCATGGGAGGACACTGCCTGACACAGGATAGACCTAAATGGTCACTGAAGGGAGGAGTGTAAGCTGTAGCATCTGGGGGCCTCTGGGATTGGTGTTTAGACTGGCCTTGTTTGGCAGTACGAATAGCCTGCTATGTGTGTCCTGTGACCACTTCCACTTGACCAGGAGGTAGCCATACACCATCAAGAAGACTTACCAGGTCTGAAGAATTGGGTCCCAAATGGATGTAGTGACGTGGAAGGTTGGATATTGTAAGACAGAGATTTATCCTTTTGTTTTATTTTTTTTATTTGAGGTGTGGGGAGCAGACGGAGAGAGAATCTTAAGCAGGCTCCACGCCCAGCTCGGAGCCCGACAAGGGGCTTCGATCTCCCCACCCTGAGATCATGACCTGAGCCAAAATCAAGAGTCGGACGCTCAACCGACTGAGCCACCCAGGCGCCCCAAGATTTATCATTTTAATCCAGCTACTCAGAAAAGGAGTTTGGAGATTATTACAGAATCTTTTGTGAAGATACTGATTCGATGTGCTTTTGTGGCTAAAAATAGTAATACATAAACTACGTTGAGAGGGAGCTAGAAACAAAGCTACAGTCCAGCTACATACTACAGAATGTCTGCCCCTGAGATGGTCCCTACCATTGTGTGGCTGCCTGTTGCAGAGATCCTAATGGTGATTCAGGGAGCCTAAAAATTGGGTGTGAAGCTGCTGGATGAGGAAGGAAGGGAAAGATGAAGGGTGAGGGGTGATCCAGTATCAGGGTCTCCGATCAGGGTAGTCCCTGATAATTGAAGCAGGTTGATCATTTTGCCCATTTACAGTGAACGTTTGGGAAGGAAGGAATAGAAGAAATAATATGTGTATTTTATGTGTAACACTGCTGGAAGATGGGATCCTGCTTTCCAGGAGCTCACAGGATTGATAGAGAAATCTATATGCTGCATTAAGTAGCAAAGTGTAAGACACAGCTTCTGCATTTCAGAAGAATTTGTGAAGAATTTGAGGGATCAGTGTGAGACTGTGGAGATGGCGAGGCTCAAAGTGGACCTTGTAAGGAGGGGTGGACATTATGTGGGTATGGGGGAACAGAAGGAGAATCTGCCCATCAGATGTGAACAAAGGCATGGAGTCATTCACAAGATTCTGGTGGTCGATTCTGTGGATCCCGTTGGAGGAGATGATGTTTAGACAGAATTACTAGTTTAAAAACCCATATAAAACAGCTTTATTTAGAGAAAACTCACATACCATAACAGTTCGCCCACTAAAAATGTATAGTTCAGTCATTTTTAGTGTATTCACAGAGTTGAGCAGCCAGCACTGCAGTTAATTTTTGAGCATTTTCATCACCCCCAAAAGAAACTCCTACCCGTTAGCTAGCAGTCACTCCACATTTTCCTCCAACCCACTCAGAGAACTACCTATTAAAATGTATCAGGGGCACCTGGGTGACTCAGTCAGTTAAGCATCTGGCTCTTGATTTCAGCCCAGGTCATGATCCTGAGAAGGGCCCTGAGAGATAGAGCCCCACATCAGGCTCTGTGCTGAGCATGGAGCCTGCTTAATAAGATCATCTCTCCCTCTCCCTGTGGCCCTCCCCCGCCCTTAAAAAATGTTTCAACGAATTCAGTGAAGCAGCTGGCGTCATCTGGCCTCTTCCAGGGGCTAGAATCTCATGGAGTCCATTTTTTCAACAGATAATTCATTCTGAAAATAAGAATCTGTACAAAAAAGACTTTAATAAGTGATTTTCCACCTTTTACCCTAGTGATAGTGCTCAGAGCACCCTCAGCCATACCTGGATTTGGGGGGTGGTTCACTATGGGCTTTTTTTTTTTTTTTTTAAACCCATTCCCTTTGTTTAAAAACAAAAGCCTTACTCTTGCCCCTGTGATTCTTGTGTATCACCCTGAGGAGGGTTGTGCTGAATAACTGAATAAAGGATTAGAAGAATATAGGAATGGTCAGGAAAAACCAGGGTATATTTGGTGGCAAATCTTTAACCTTTGGGGGTTAATCCCAGTGAAGAAGCCTTCCCACTAGGAGTCTCAGGGTTCTATCAATAGAAGCAAGGTAAGGGACCCAGAGTGACATAAAGCTGATCTGGAGCCACGGTGACCGGGAGGGGTGACTTTGGAGTTGGCGTACACCGCTGCAACTTGCTTAATTAGTAATGTAAGGGAAGGCAGGCTGGGCCCAGGGGTATGGCCTCATGGGGACAGAGGCCTGAGTCACCGATGGCCCAGTTGGCAACATGACGGTTCACTTTCGGGAAAAAAAAAAAAGCGACACAGCCTTTCTCAGAACAGAGCGGACTCTGATTCAGCCAAGTCACAGGATGCTGCTCATCTCAGAAGTGGGAGGGATCTGGCTACCACAAGAGGGCAGCACCTTCCTGGGATGAGAGACTGAGCGGCCTGCTGCGCTAGCCAGGGGATTGGGGGTGGCAGTGTTTGGAGGGATGGGGGGAGATGGATCAGAGACCGTACAATTTGAAATAGATACATTTTTTGAAAAGAGACGGGGGCTACCTTGGGCAGGTGCTGATGTATGGACAGCCGTACCGTGTCACCTTAGAGCTTGAGCTTCCAGAGTCCCCTGTGAATCAAGATTTGGGCATGTTCTTAGTCACCGTTTCATGCTACACAAGAGGTGGCCGAATCATCTCTACTTCTTCGCGCTCCGTAAGTGTTCCTGGCCTGTCTGGGAGGGTGCCGAGGTGACAGCAGATGTCAGAACGTCTGGGTAGGGCTTCAGGAGAAAACGTCCTAGCTCTGAGGTCACAGACTCATCAGGATAGGGAAGAGGTGTCAGTTTACCAAGCCAGACAGACACCCGATATATCTGATGAGCGTGTCCAGCTTTGGGGGAAAGTCTAAGAGTGGAGCCAAAATGGGGTTCTTTAGGGCCCCAAAGATCTGGAATCCTCAGAAACATACCAACTGGGGGGAAAAAAAAAAAGAAAAATACTAGCTGAGAGACAGCTTCTTTAACCCCTTGGTTACAAAGCATTACTAACGGGGCATGTTAGTAATAGTCCCGTAGCAAGACTAGTTTGGATTAGGTGAAGAAATGTACAGTGCTTATGAGCCCATAGTGGGTCTTCAATAAATACTAAGATTCCATTCTTACATGAATTATCAACAGAGCCACATGATGAAGCAAATCTCTGAATGCCTACATGGAGAAAATTTCAGGTGGTGCACTGAAACTTAGTCTATTCTGGATGGTAGAACTGCTTGGGGGAAAGATCAGAGACCGTGTGGGGCTTAACCTGTGCAGGTTCTTCGAAGAAAGGAATGGAGACATGGTCAGGCAGGACAGGCCTGTTACTCAAGCAGCTGGAATGGTTGGGCCAAGGGTAAGGGGAGCATGGTAGGAGGTGAAAAGGAGGGAGCGGGGGACCGGAGGAAGAAGCCAGCTTCACAGATGGCTCAGGAACCTTGGTTGAGGGGTGGGTAGGGCTGTGGAAATCGGAGGGGGGGGGTACCTGTCCCCAGCCTCTCCCTCCTGGCCCTGGCAGGTGATGTTGCATTACCGCTCAGACCTGCTCCAGATGCTTGACACGCTGGTCTTCTCCAGCCTCCTGCTGTTTGGCTTTGCAGAGCAGAAGCAGCTCCTGGAGGTGGAGCTCTACTCGGAATACAGGGAGAACTCGGTAAGCGGTGAAGGAAGACTAGAGACCGCTCTCCCCATGAGCCCAGGGTTCTGCCTGAGGAGCCTCTGGGCTCGGTCAGCCACGGAGATGCTGGGAGTGGGCTTCACATTGGGCTGGTAAGCGTCGATCGCGGCCTGACCCCCCCCCCCCCACAGTACGTGCCGACCACTGGAGCGGTAATCGAGATCCACAGCAAGCGCATCCAGATGTATGGGGCCTACCTCCGCATCCATGCCCACTTCACCGGCCTCAGGTGAGGCAGCGCCGGGCAACTCCCGCGGGAGCCGTCCTTCAGTGAAACTAGCTTGCGCTTTCCTAGAAATAATCTCTGCGAATTGAGGAGGCTAGTGCTCCCCGGTAACCGCCATGCTCTTACCTGCCCCAGGTACTTGCTGTACAACTTCCCGATGACCTGTGCTTTCGTAGGCGTCGCCAGCAACTTCACCTTCCTCAGCGTCATCGTGCTCTTCAGCTACATGCAGTGGGTGTGGGGGGGCATCTGGCCCCGACACCGCTTCTCTTTGCAGGTCACAAAGGACCTCCTCCCCCTCCCCTTCGTGATCCTTTGACTGAGGAGTGGGCTGGGGCGTGGCCAGGGCTGGGCCCCGAGGGCCTAGATCACACTCTGGGCTCCCTCTTTCTCCCGCACAGGTCAACATCCGGAAAAGAGACAGTTCCCAGAAGGCAGGGCAGCGAAGGATCTCTGTCCGTCATCCAGGTAGACATGACGGGAGGGGGGGCGCCTGTGTTACCCAGTATGAAGCTTTAGGCCCTCACGGCGGGGCCGAGGGGCAGAGGGCAGGCTGGAGGAGGTGAGCTTGGCCCCGCTGCCCGGGTGCAGCCGCGGTAGCCCTGCCCCGTCCTCTACCCACTTTGGGGGCACAGGGCCCCAAGGCCAGGAGGAGTCAACCCAGCTGTCAGACATCACAGAGGACTGCGAGAGCCCTGAAGATCCCCCGGGGGCAGGTACATGCCGCAGCCTGCCCACCCACCCTCCCCAGGAGTCCTCAGTTGTCCCCTTCGGCCTCTTCTCGTCTGACCTCTGCCTTCCCCCTGTGGCTGCAGAGGGTCAGCTCCCTGAGGAGGAGAAAGCAGACCAGCGGCCCTTGAATGGAGAGGAGGAGCTGGAGCCAGAAGCCAGTGATGGTGAGGGGCGCTCGGCGTGCGGCTCTGGGTGGGGTGGGGGCGGCGTGTGCATAAGGGAGGACGTTATATTGGTTGGGGGAGAAGAGACCCTGGTTACTTAATTTCCCATTTGGGATTTTGTTTCTCCCTCCTCTGGCCCAGGTTCGGGCTCCTGGGAAGACGCGGCTTTGCTGACCGAGGCCAACCTGCCTGCCCCTGCCCCTGCCCCGGAGACTCTGGGCAGCTCTGAACCCTCTGTGGGCAATCTCCGACAGCGCCCCACCTGCTCTAGTTCCTGAAGAGAACAGGGCAGAGTCCTGACATTCCAGTCCTTTCTCACCTGACCCCTTCCCCAATAAACTATTTTCATGCCAGTTGCTTGCCTGACTCCTTGAAATGGATTCAGGGCCATTTGAGAACCCTGTGCTCCCCGGGCAGCCTCCCCGCCCCCCTGCATTGGAGGAGGTTGTCTTGTCGGGGGCTGCCTGCCGACGGGGGAAGGCCTCCAGACCTGGACTATCCTAGGTACAGCTGTCTCCATTCACAAGCCTAGAAAGTCCAAGGAGAGAAAACCTACCCGGCCTACTCCATCCACGTGACTCTGGGGAGGGGGATCGTGTAGGGCGGGTCTGGAGAGCCGGGCTGCATCATTCTGGCCCCTGCACCCCTCCCTTTCTCTGTCCATTGGGAGGCAGAAGACAGGAAATGACTGCCATGGATGTGGTATGATTTCTACCGAAACAGCATTTTGTAGCCCAGGCCCCCATGCGGTCACAGTTGTTTTCTTCTCTGCTACCAGCCAGGTGGCCCTCTCTCCTCACCCCTCCACATAGCCTCAGCCCTCTGATCCTCTGCTCCTGGCTGCCGGCCACATTCCACTCCCGGCTCCCAACCCAGGCATCCTGGCCTCCAGATGAAACAGCTGCTGTGCCTCCTGCCCCCCATCCCTGGCCCCGTGACTCAGGCTCTCTGAAGGGACCGGCCCCGCTTCTTGGCATTCACCGGGAAAGGGGGGGGGCAGGGGAGGGGGCCTAGGTGGTGACATCATAGTGGAAGGGTATAAAAGCTTCGAGCCAAAACAGAATTGAAATTGAAGACACTGACTTTGAGCCTGTGCTCCCGGGGTCGCCCCGGCCGCACCCCCACAGACCTCTGGTTGGAGATTTGCACCACTGCGAGACCTCCCCGCTGGTGAGGGGCTGCTGGGGGCCAGGGAAGGGGAGGGGTGGGAAAGAGGGGGCAGCCAGGGACTGGAGTTCCTTCGACAGGTGGGGAGGATTCCAGGGTCCTTAAGTTTCCCCCTTCTTTTTTTTTTTTTTTTTAAGATTTTATTTATTTATTTGACAGAGAGAGACACAGCAAGAGAGGGAACACAAGCAGGGGGAATGGGAGAGGGAGAAGCAGGCTTCCCGCTGAGCAGGGAGCCCGATGCGGGGCTCGATCCCAGGACCCCGGGATCATGACCCGAGCCAAAGGCAGACGCTTAACGACTGAGCCACCCAGGCGCCCCAAGTTTCCCCCTTCTATTCCATCCCTTCTTTCTCTTTTCTGTGCGCTTTGGGGTTTTTGCGTGTGTCGCTGACTGATAATTGTTTTACTGAGATCTTTTCTTTGGGTGGCAGCTGGGAATTATTCCACCTTTCTTCCCCAGGCTGAGTAAATCATTTCCTCTTCTTTTCCCCTCCAGCACTTTGCTTATTCATTAACTGTTTCTGGGATTTCACCATTGCCGGTCACACACCCATCTCTCAGGGCAGCCCACTTTTGTCCCCCCCACCCCCGGCCCTCCGAAACCAAGTCCATAGGCTGTTCAGAAGTTGGTTGACAAATAAGTGTGTCCACCCCCTTTCCTCCTCTTTCCCCTTCTCTTCTTGGCCCCCGGCTCTGTGTCCCTGTCCCCAGAGGTTCTGTGGAGGGAGGGGGCCTCGAAGGCATGGGGTCTGGACAGCCTTTTCCTCTTCACCTCCTTCCCTTCCAGACCCCATGCTGGGCTCTCCCTGCCTTCTGTGGCTCCTGGCTGTCACCTCCTCCTTAGTGCCCCGAACGCGGCCCTTGGCCCCTCAAGACCTTACGGAAGAGGAGGAAGATGAGACCTCACGGCCACCTCTGCCGGCTGTCCTCTGCGACTACGACAGTTGCCGCCACCTGCAGGTGCCATGCAAGGAGCTGCAGAGGGCTGGGCCCGGGGCCTGCCTGTGCCCCGGGCTCTCCAGCCCTGCCCAGCCTCCGGCCCCGCCGCGCCTGGGAGAGGTGCACGTGGAGGCCGAGGCCGGCAGCGCGCTGGTGCGCTGGTGTGCGCCCCCCTCCCCGGTCCACCAGTACTGGCTGCTGCTTTGGGAAGGCGGTGGGGCTCCCCAGAAGGGCCCCCCGCTCAACGCCACGGTCCGCAGAGCAGAACTGAAGGGACTGAAGCCTGGGGGCACTTACGTCGTTTGCGTGGTGGCTGCCAACGGGGCTGGAGAAAGCAGCGTGCCGGGGGCAGGTGGGGAGGGCCTCGAGGGGGTGGGGGGCCCTGCTTTCGGGCCCTGCGGCAGGCTGGCCATGCCCCCCAGGCCCGTTACCCTGGTCCACACGGCCGTAGGGGTGGGCACGGTGCTGGCCCTGCTGACCTGCTCTGCTCTGGTCTGGCACTTCTGCCTGCGCGAGCGCTGGGGCTGCCCCCACCGGCCGGCCTCCCCCCCACCAAGAGCAGGGCTCTGAAGCAGCCTGGGCGCCTCTCAGGCCCAGCGGAGCCCAGGCTCGCAGAGGAGAGCTCGGCCCGGACTCCCCTGGGCAGCCCGGGTGCCAGAGTAGAAGGCCAGGCGCCTGGGGCCCCAGCTGAGTCTCGGGGCTCAGCCCCTCGGGCTAGTGCGGGTCCCAAACTTTCCGTCTTGCTCCAGGCTGAAAGGACCGGAGTGGGGTTGGCAACCGTGTCCTTAAAGGACCAGAGAGTAAATAACGTAGGCTTTGCAGTTCCAGCGGATAAAATCAAAGATAATACGTAGGGGCTTCTATGGCCATGTAACCATGTAAAAACGTAGCTCATGGGCCTTTTCTTTTCAAATCAGGCCCCGGCCATACTAGGCCTGTTGGCTGTAGTTAGCTGATCCCAATCCCTGTCATAGACCCTCAAAAGGGCCCTGTCACATTGGTGGCTTCGGTGGGATTTTTGAGAACAAACTGCTTCGGGCTGGGAGCTTGGGGAAAGACCACTCCCTCTTTGACGTTTCATTTTGATATTGAAGATGAGCACACCTGAGTCGGAACCCACCTGTGTCTGATGTGGGTGAAGATAAATGACCGACACGGGGTGGAGAACCAGGGACTGCCTAAACTGCTGTCTGCAGCATTTCCCAAGTCCAAGGATGTCCCCCACTTTCCCTCAGTCTGTGTCTATCGTATATTCACTGTACCAACATTAAAGGAAATATAAAATGAAGCTATTTTCATTTTTCCTGACCCTTTTAATTTCCCTGTCCACACACCTATTTCTCAGAGTACTGTATACTTTTAAATTTATCTTTAACTGGATATGGGGCGCCCGAGTGGCTCAGTTGATTGTGTCACACTCTTGGTTTTGGCCCAGGTCATGATCTCAGGGTCGTGAAATCGAGCCCCGCCTCAGGCTCCGAGCTGGGTGTGGAGCCTTCTTGAGATTCTTTCTCCCTCTTCCCCTCCCCACCCCCCTGCCCCGGCCAAGTAAATAAATAAAACCTTTAAAAAATAAAAAATAAATCAACTGGATGTAGAAAAGTCTGAGTTGCTACAGAGTATAATCCTCATTTTTGCTGGTCCTACAATTTTTTTTTTTTTTAAGATTTTATTTATTTATTTGACAGAGACACAGCAAGAGAGGGAACACAAGCAGGGCGAGTGGGAGAGGGAGAAGCAGGCCTCCCGCTGAGCAGGGAGCGCTATGTGGGGCTCGATTCCAGGACCCTGGGATCATGACCTGCACCGAAGGCAGACGCTTAACAACTGAGCCACCCAGGCGCCCCTGGTCCTACAACTTTTAATTATAGAACTAACATTTATACAAATTTCAAATACTGCTGAAGAATACAAAAGAAAGTTCCTCTTTTTCTCAAGAGGTAATTATCCCTAGTAGAGCAGATTTTTATTCAATGTCGATATTTTCTTTGTTCACTCAATAGATGATGGACAACATTCCATGTTGGCAAATCATAGCCTCCTTGGTTATGTTAAAGGCTGCGCAACTTTCCATAGAAGGATGCTCCTTGACTGATAGAAGCCATCGCTCTTTACTGGAACATTTGTCTTCAGTGTTTGCTATGGGCATCTTTATGTATCCTCACATTTGTGTATTTCTGTAGGGTGCTTACCTGAAAGTAGATGAAAGATGCAGTATGGGACACCTGGGTGGTTCAGTCAGTTAAGCGTCCACCTTCGGCTCAGGTCATGATCTCAGGGTCCTGGGCTTGAGCCCCACCTCGGGTTTCCTGCTCAGCGGGAAACCTGCCTCTCCCTCTCCCTCTGCTCTTCTCCCCTGCTGTTTTCCCACTGTCTCTCTCAAAACGAATACATAAAAAGTCTTTAAAAAAAAAAGACGCGGTACCATACAATTAATGATTTTTTTAAATCATTGGATCTCAGGATAAATGAGGTGTGTTAGAACTAACACACTAAGAACTAAGTGTGTTAGAACACTTAACCTCTCTAACACACCACACTGTAGTGAATGCTGTGTCCCTGTTTTATTTGCTTCCCGTATTTCCTCAACATTTATTCATTTACAAATGAGGGCCCAATCTCATTATTCAAGACATGCTTTGCATGCATTCTCATTTACTCTTCACGGTCTTTCCAAGAGATAGAATCACTTGGGAGGAGATGAGAAATTTGAAGTTCTAAATGGTTTGAAGCTACAAGTAAGGAGTTGAGTTAGGATGCCCAACTCCAAAGTCGATGTTCTTCACTCCACTATGGAGAGGCAACATAGCATGGTGGTTTGGTGAATGCATACCGCATGGGTGGGTGTGGATCCTAGCTTGGCTACTTACCAGCTTTGTGACCTTAGGTAAATTATCTCCTTTTTCTGTGTTTCCTATGACTAATAATAGTATAATCGTATAGATTGTTGTGATGATTGAATAGGCATTAATCACATAAGTCTCCAGTGGAGCTGGGAGGTGGAAGGGGGTGGTCAAAGCAGGATTCCCTTAGAAAGGAAACCGGGGGTCCAGTCTCAAAAATGACTGGGAGTTAACCAATCCCACAGAAGAGGCCGGACATCCCAGGCAGAGGGACTGGTAGGTGCAAAGGCCTGGAAGAGCAAGAGGGCCTGTTTTGCAATATGCACAAGTTAGCAGCAAGCGGTGGGAGATGACACTGCGCACCACCAACATTTACAAGGTACAGTCTTGCCAGGCACCGAAGGCAAGTGCTTTACTGTTACTCTCACTTTTACGGAGAGGGCTCTAAACAAACAAACAACAACAACAACAACAAATAAAACGGAGGAAGCCAGACTACTGGCACTTAAATTTCATCCTAAGTGACTGGGGCGTTATGGAGAATTTGTAAGCAGGGAGGTGATGACAGGATCAGATAATTGTGCTCTGCAAAAATCCCTTCGGCAGTGGGGCGGAGGATGGCTCAATTCCCCGGAGAGGATGAGCAGGTCAAAGACCACGCACACTTCTACGGCTCCTGATCAACACTGCCAGAGAACATTCCAATCGCTTGCGCTCAGGGACCCCACCGAGAGCTTGCCGCATTCCGCCCACGGGCTTCAGGGCCGCACCACCCCTCTTCCCCACCGCCGCCGGGCGGCCCAGCTTCGGGGGCGCCTCCGGGCCCGCGACTCCGACGCGCCACCGCCCCCCCCCCCCCCCCCCGCGGGCGCCGGGCCCAGGCGGCGGGCCAGGCCCGCGTTTTCTGGCTCTCGGCGGCACCCGTCCACGGCCGCCTCCACGTGACCCAAACAGATCCGGGCACTTCCGCTTCCCCTGGGCTTTCTTCTCGTCCGTGTCGGCTGCGGGTCCGGCGCCGGGTGAGTGAGCGAGCGCCCAGCTGGGGCGTCGGGGGCGGGGCCGCGCGCGGCCCGGGGGCACCGCGCGCTGACCCCCGCCCCTGCGCCCTCCTCCTCGCCCTCCCCCAGGTCCCCGCGGAAGCGGCGGTGGCGGCGCCATGGCGGAGCTGACGGCTCTGGAGAGTCTCATCGAGATGGGCTTCCCCAGGGGACGCGCGTAAGGCAGCCCCCCAAACCCTGGCCCGCGGGGATCGCGGGCCTGTCTGGCCTTTCCCCCAGCCTGGCCTCAGGCTCCACGCCCCAGCCTGACCAGCACCATGGCTCGCGGGCGCTATTCACGGTGTTTCTGCCCCCAGGGAGAAGGCTCTGGCCCTCACAGGGAACCAGGGCATCGAGGCTGCAATGGACTGGTGAGCGCTCAGACCGGGTGGCAGGGGCCTGGGGGGCTGCTGGGAGGGGCAGCGTCAGTGTTGAGCTCCCTCCCGACTTTCCCTGCCAGGTTGATGGAGCACGAAGACGACCCTGATGTAGACGAGCCGCTCGCGACCCCCCTCGGACATGTCCTGGGAAGGGAACCCACCTCCTCGGAGCAAGGTGGCCCCGAAGGTCCTGACTGAGGGACAGTGTGATTATTCACGTGCGCTCGAGGAGGATGAACGGGCAATAATACTGATTGCTTGTTTGTAGGACCCGGCTCTGCGGCCGGAGAAGGCAAACCGACTTTGAGTGAAGAGGAGAGACAGGAACAGACTAAGAGGTATAGTAAGGAACAGTGTCACGTTTCTGAGGGTCACCTTCCACCTGTCCACAGTACACAAGTCTGATTAAAGAGCCTGGATCTTAACACTTTCCCTCTGTCCTGCCTTGGCAGTTTCCTTTCTGTTTCTTTCATCTCTCTTTGGACACGTGTTCCCGCATTTCATTTTGTCTTTCATTTTATTTTATTTTTTTTATTTGACAGAGAGAGACACAGTGAGAGAGGGAACACAAGCAGGGGGAGCGGGAGAGGGAGAAGCAGGCTCCCTGTGGAGCAGGGAGCCCGATGCGGGGCTCGATCCCAGGAGCCTGGGATCATGACCTGAGCCGAAGGCAGACGCTTAACGACTGAGCCACCCAGGCGCCCCTCCTGCATTTCATTTTGAATCCTGGTTATAAACTCACCTTCTCGATCTATGTCCATTTCTTTTGAGCTCTTTCTTTTCTGCAACACAGGATGTTGGAGCTGGTGGCCCAGAAGCAGCGGGAGCGGGAAGAAAGAGAGGAGCGAGAGGCTTTGGAACGGGAACGGCAGCGCAGGAAACAAGGGCAGGAGTTGTCAGCTGCTCGACAGCGGCTTCAGGAAGATGAGATGCGCCGGGCTGCTGAGGAGCGGAGGAGGGAAAAGGCTGAAGAGTTAGCAGCCAGGTCTGGGTGATGGGGATGTTGGATAATAGAGGAGGCGGGAAGCTAGGTTTGCTTTGTCAACGTCTGACCTACTTTCTTCCTGTCTGCATTCCAGACAGAGAGTCCGAGAAAAGATTGAAAGAGACAAAGCAGAGAGAGCCAAGAAGGTAGGTGATTGGGAAGACACTGGAGTAAGGAAGTAGGTGGGCTAGTAAAAAAAAAAAAAAAAAATTCCCTTTTCTAGCTTCAGAGGGAAAGGATTGGCCTACGATGCTCCTCTCAAGAGTGGGTGAGGGCCTGATCGGTGTTTTCCTTTATCTTCCAGTATGGTGGGAGTGTGGGTTCTCGGCCTTCACCAACAGAGCCAGGTCCTGTTCCCTCCTCTCCCAGCCAGGAGCCTCCCACCAAGCGGGAGTATGACCAGTGTCGCATACAGGTACTGATTCTAATTCCTGTCTTGCTTCTGGGACCCCTTCGTTGGCCTGTAAGACACCTGGCTCAGAGCTTTATTCAGTTGGGTTCTCTTTGCGAAACCTCTTCCTTCTTTGGAAATGACTTTTGAAACCCTATCTCCTCTACTCTTGGAAAGATATCAAATTTCTCTTGCCCTGGTCTTAATTTAAATCCATACCTCCCTTTTACCTCAACAGTTACCTTTTTAGTTGTTCATGTTTTCATTTAGTTTATTACACAGCTATTTGCATGATGGGCTATTTAGGTATTTTTGTTACGATCTTATCCTTGTGTTTGTTAAAATGTGAGGAAGCTGGAGCCTCTCTTCACTGCTTAGTAAAGCAGAGAAGAAGTGGTTGTTCATCAGGGTGCTTCAGATAGTAATTACGCTGGTTCAGTCTCTCGAACAGGAAACAGAAGCCAACTTTGCAGCTCTTGTTTTCCTTACTTGGGCACCTCCTCAGGTTTGATGCTCCCAACACCGTATTTCTCGCTCGCCCTCCAGGTCAGGCTGCCAGATGGGACCTCACTGACGCAGACGTTCCGGGCTCGGGAACAGTTGGCAGCTGTGAGGCTGTATGTGGAGCTCCACCGTGGGGAAGAGCCTGGGGGAGACCAGGACCCTGTGCAGTTGCTCAGTGGCTTCCCCCGACGGGCCTTCTCAGAGGCTGACATGGAACGGCCTCTGCAGGAGCTGGGTATGACACCTGGGGGACCAGAAACAGGGCTTGCGGGGGTGAGGGGGATGCCTGAGAAAGGAAGGAATGCCAGGAGAAGAGACTTTGTGGAGATGGAATGAGGCCAGAAATTTGGGGGCGCAAAAGGCAAGGATCTTTGTGGTCAAAGCTGTTTTCTTCCATCTTAGGACTTGTGCCTTCTGCTGTCCTCATTGTGGCCAAGAAATGTCCCAGCTGAGAGGCCTTTATCCCACCATCCCTCTCTGACCTCTTCATCTTTGATAAAGCACTGACATCTCCTTCCTAATAAATAGACCCTCTGAGTTCTGTATGTGCCTGACTCCTTCCTGAATGGCTGGGAGGGACAAAACTGAGGCAGGGGAAGAAGCCAAAGGGAAGGCATTTAGGATAGACCCTATTTTTCATTTTAAGTTTCTTTTTTTTTTTTTTAAGATTTTTTTTCCAGATGTTTTTCTCTTTTTTTTTAAGATTTTATTTTTGTGAGAGAGAGAGAGAGAATGAGCCTGGGGGAGCGAGGGGTGGGAGGCGGAGAGAGAAGCGGGCAGTCCGATGCGGGACTCGATCCTAGGACCCTGGATCACGACCTGAGCCGAAGGCAGACGCTTAACCGACTAAGCCACCCAGGCACCTCTAAAAGGGTAATTTTTTAAACGTAGCCATTCACAAATGGCCAGGGGAGCATTGCAGTGACCTTTACAACTGCATTTCCTCTTACAACTGCATTTCCTTTTCACTAAAAAGTATTGAGTACTTAATACGCACCATACAGTTTTAACTGAGGTAAGAAGGCAATTATCTGGGAATAAGTACAAGTATCCCATTTTAGAGATTGGGACACCAAAGCACATGGCTTGTTGAAACCAACACAGGTAACCAACAGTAGAACCTGGACACACCTGGGGAAGTCCCGACTCTAGGGCTCAGGCTCTCAACCTCCAAGCTCCTGCATCATAGCCCCTCACTGTTGCTGATCACCTCACCCTAATGTTCCCTCAAAGAGCTGCTAACCTTTTCCCTGTCATTCCCAGGCTAGGAAAAAGGCCACAAACCAAAGATCACACATAACAAATGTGTTTGGCTTAGGGCTTCACCATCCAGCAGCTGAAAACAGCACCAATGCTCCCATCTGGGTTTACACGTCAGTGTTACCAAGCTGTATTTACTGTTCTGGCTTTATTTAAATAAAAGCAGGCTTTTTTTTTTTTTTCCTTCAATTGAAATCTGGCTTGGAACCACAGGATGTAAAATAGACAACAGGGGGCACCTGGGTGGCTCAGTTGGTTAAGGGTCCCACTCTTGGTTTCTGCTCAGGTAATGATACCGGCCTTGTGAGACTGAGCCCCCCTCCTCCCACCATCTGCACTGAGCAGAGAGTCTGCTTATGACCCCCTCTCTTCCTCCTCACCAGGGTCTCTCAAATCTTTTTTTTCTTAATTAAAGATTTTATTTATTTATCAGAGAGAGCACAAGCAGGGGGAGCAGCAAGCAGAGGGAGAAGCCGGCTCCTTGCCAAGCAAGGAGCCCAATGCGGAGCTCCATCCCAGGACCCCAGGATCATGACCTGAGCTGAAGGCAGGCACTTAACCCAGCCACCCAGGCGTCCCTCAAATAAATTAAAAAAAAAAAAAAAAAAAGACAACAGGGAGTGAATTGGTTGACTTGGATGTGGGGTGTGACCCAAATGCCAGCTTTATTTCATTACTTCAGTGGCATCTACAAGAGATCCCATGACTGGATTCGGAGATTGTGAACTACTACCTTGAAATCCCTTGGAAGGGGAGACCATCCCCTACATTTATTGAAGGGCTGCTCTGTGCCAAGCAATACACTTTACATTTCCAAGTTAGTCTTTTTACAACAACCTTCAAGATAATTACACCTTTTATGGAACAGGACTGAGGCTCAGAGAGGTTTTGTAATATGCAGGACTTTAATCAAGATCTGTCTGACTCAAAGCACGCTCCTTTCACTCCCAGCAAATTGGCCTCCAACGGTCCAGGATCCCCAGAAAGCATCATGGCACATGCTAAATGCTAGCAGCCCCTCTCCAACCTCACTCAAAGAACAGGAAACCCAAAGCGTCCTCCATGGGCATCTATTGCTACAAGATTTTCCAGGATAGTTTTGATTTCGAGAATGTCGCCTGGTTATCACCAAAAGTACACTCAAAACAGACCACATGCCCTGACTTGTGTTTTGAAAATGTGGTCGCTGCTGGGCAGTGGGAGCCACAGTCTTCCGCGTTCCCTGCACGGATCCCGAGAGCACTCTAGACATAGGCGTCAGACCGCAGGGCTCACTGGACAGAGGAACGTGATTTATTGGCGCCTTCAGTTCTCACATCCGACGCCCGGGCCCGCGACGTAGGACGTGAAAGCGCAGTCAGTGCAGCGTTTGTGGGTGGAGGGGGAACGTGCTCACCCCGCAGCGGCTCCCAGGGCGGCCTGGGCGCGGCATCCCGGGTCCGGACTCCCTACCCGGCCTTCGACGGAGAAGCCGCGTCGGACTCCTGCGCGGGAGTAAGGTCCCAGCGCCCACGAGGGAGGTCCGGGCTCACGCTGACCTCCCGCCGCCGCCGACCTTCCAGTTCTTCCTCCAGGCCACGTTCTCCTGCGTGGCCGCTGCCTCCTGCAGAGTGGCCAGCACTAACTCTTTGGTCCTCGCCGCCTCGTCCCTGCGCCGCGGGTCCTGCTCGGGCATCTCCTGCGAGCAGGAAGGGAGGTTCGTAGTCCTGACCGCCCCCCCCCCCCAAGCCAGGGGCTCTCCGTCCGCCCACCCCACCTCGCACCCCCAGTTACTCCCACCTTCAGCATCGCCTGCTTATGCTGCTCTCCCGGGGTCACGAGGACAAAGAGCGCCGAGCCCACGCCAGCCCCCGCGCCCAGGAGGGCACCCACGATCAGCGCTTTGCGCAAGGCCTCCATGGCCGACCGCGCGCCCGGCGGGGCGCCCTCTAGAACCTCCCGCAGCTTGGGAAGCCGGCCACGACGTCTCGCCGCCCCCCGCGCAGGCTAGAGCGGCGCCTAGAGGAAACCATAGAGAAGGGGCCCGGCTAGAGAGGGCCTGATCGGCCAAGCCCTCCGAATCTGGAGCGCCTGCGTCTGAAACGACCGGGTCTGGCTGGGAAGGTTGAGCGCGTGCCGAAGTGTTGGCCGCGAGGGCCGAGCCCCGGACCCACTGTCAGGAAATTCCAAGTGGGATTGCTAAGGGGAGCGTGCGTGTCAGCCTGGTTGCTGTGGGTTTTGCAGTTGCCCAGTTCCGAAATCTGCTAGGACTGTGCTCAGTAGTTTCCTACAATGATTTGTGCTTTTTCAGTACAGCACATAACTGGACATCCAGATGCTTTACACACATCAATCTACTGACCCCCTCCAAATTCCCTCAATTTATGAACAAAAACTCAAAGCCAAGTGTACTGGGTGAGGAAAAAGGTATATATATATATATATATATATTTTTTTTTTTTTTTTTACTTTTTAAAAGATTTTAAGTAACCGCCACACCCAATGTGGGGCTCGAACTCAGGACCCCGAGATCATGAGTCGCAGCCTCCACCAACGGAGCCAGCCAGGCACCCTATTTTACTTGTTAAATAAACGTGTTGAAAGTAAATTTGTTGGGGACGCCTGGGTGGTTCAGTCGGTTAAGCGACTGCCTTTGGCTCAAGTCATGATCTCAGGCTTCTGGGATGGAGCCCCACTTGGGTCTCCCTGCTCAACTGGGGTCGGCTTCTCCCTCTCCCTCTGCCCCTCCCCACTGCGCGTGCTCTCTCAAGTAAATAAAAAACCATTTTTTTCTAAAGATTTTATTTATTTATTTGACAGAGAGAGACGAAGCGAGAGAGGGAACACAAGCAGGGGGATTGGGAGAGGGAGAAGCAGGCTTCTCGCTGAGCAGGGAGCCCGACGCGGGACCCGATCCCAGGACTCTGGGATCATGACCTGAGCCGAAGGCAGACGCCCAACAACTGAGCCACCCAGGTGCCAATAAATAAAATCTTTTTTAAAAAGGGCGCCTGGGTGGCTCAGTTGGTTAAGCGACTGCCTTCGGCTCAGGTCATGGTCCTGGAGTCCCTGGATCGAGTCCCGCATCGGGCTCCCTGTTCGGCAGGGAGTCTGCTTCTCCCTCTGGCCCTCCCCCCTCTCATGTGCTCTCTCTCATTCTCTCTCTCTCAAATAAATAAATAAAATCTTTAAAATAAAAACAAAAAAAGATTTAAAAAAAATCTTTTAAAAAAAGAAAGTAGGGGCGCCTGGGTGGCTCAGTCGTTAAGCATCTGCCTTCGGCTCAGGTCATGATCACGGCGTCCTAGGATCGAGCCCCGCATCGGGCTCCGTGCTCGGCGGGAAGCCTGCTTCTCCCTCTCCCACTCGCCCTGCTCGTGTTCCCTCTCTCGCTGTGTCTCTGTCAAATAAATAAATAAAATCTTTAAAAAAATAATAAAAAATTAAAAAAGAAAGTAAACTTGTTGTTTTTCTCATCATGGTATACCCTTGCACCCCCCACCCCCTGCCAATGAAAACTCTGAATTTGGAGTAACATACTGAATTCTAGTTTGGAGAAGAAAGCACCTTTTAGTTGGGTATCTCTGGGCAAGTCATTTAAGTTCTTTGTGCCCACCCAGGGGGATCTGGATCAGGAAATAGGGCTAATGACAGTATCTATCTCATAATTATAGAATAATTAAATGAGTTTATATATAAAGCATTTAAAACAGTTCCTGGCAAATAGTTAACACCATATGAATATTCGTTAAATAAGACACAAAGAAACATGTCAAATTAGGAGACCCAGTAAGCAAAGGAATCAGGAAATTCTAAGTTTGTTAGCAAAGCTCTTCACTCACAAGGCTTTCATCCAGATGCCCTTGTTGAATCTTATCCCTCCTGCCTTTCCCAGTGTCACCCAGGGAGTGAGGAGACATAAAGCTCCTATTCCACCTCTTGGGATTTTCCCCTCCCCTGGAAGGCCCATAATCTCCTAGCTTGTCATTCTCTTCTCAGAAGTGATTAAGGGGCCAGGCTCCAAAGATTAAAGGAGCAGTCTGTGGAGGGTACTGAGCAGGGGTACTCCACTTTGAGTCTAACCACTCTGTACTCTAAGAATTAGCACCCATGGCCCTTGTGCCAGGGAGCAGTGAGGATGGCCCTTGGCCTAGAGATAGCCCAGGCTCCTCCCAGCACCCGGAAAGTCCTCAGCTGACCAACCCTCTGTGGATGGACGGAGGAGAAATTGTCAGGGTTGAAGGCCACCAGGATGTTCAGGTTAGTACTTCTCCACCCTGTGTCCAGCTGCTGGCTCATCCTCCAACTTGGTCCAAGCACCCTGCTATCCCGATTCAGGTTGTCTCTCAAAAGACCCACCTGCCCTCCATTGTGGTGGAAGCCTCGGAGGTGAGTGAAGACGGCGGGGAGCTTGGTTGGCCGCATGAGGAACTGCTGCTGTTCACCGATGAGGAAGAGGAGGCCGAGGTGTTCTTCCAGGACCAAAGTGAAGAGCCAGGTGAGGGAGGCAGCTGCTTCAGCGGGGCCGTTGTGACCTGGGTGTTCTGGGCAGGACTGAGATAGGAACCTCAGCTGTGTCCCCCACGCCAAGCGATACAAGCATACAGTAGGTGCTTAGTAAATGTAGTGGGGAAAAAAGTAGAGGTGGAGAGAAAAGTCAAGGTGTCTGGCAAAGTTGAACTTCAGAGGGAAGTTCAGAGGTCAGATGGGTCTGAGGGTGATGCCTTTTAATTATTCTTTTTTTTTTTTTTTTTTTTTTGAGAGAGAGAGAATGAGAGAGAGAGAACACATGAGAGGAGATAGGGTCAGAGGACGAAGCAGACTCCCTGCTGAGGAGGGAGCCCGATGCGGGACTCGATCCAGGGACTCCAGGATCATGACCTGAGCCGAAGGCAGTCCCTTAACCAACTGAGCCACCCAGGCACCCGCCTTTTAATTATTCTTAATGTTTTAAAATATTCACATTGTTTGGGGAGCCTGGGTGGCTCAGTTGGTTAAGCGTCTGCCTTCAGCTCATGATCCCAGGATCCTGGGATCGAGTTCTGCATCGGGCTCCTTACTCAGTGGGGAGCCTGCTTCTCCCCCTGCCTGCCGCTCCCCCTGCTTGTGCTTGCTTTCTCCCTCTGTGTGTGTGTCAAAATCTTTAAAAAAAAAAATTCACATTGTTGTGGGGGAAAAAAGGTAATAAAATCATCCCAAATCAACTACCCAGAGATAAGTTACATTTTGGATGCCTTTTCTTCCAGACTTTTCCCCATGTCTGATACTGTTCTAGAAGCTTATATATTAGCATTTACAGTGTGCTAAATGCTTTTATCTCATGATTTTCAGAACCCAGTGAGGGAGATCCTTTCATCCTCATGAGGAAACAGGCTGTGAAATTAGCCTTTTTTTTTTTTTTAAGATTTTATTTATTTTCAGAGAGTGAGAGAAAGAGCACAAGCAGGGGGAGCGGAAGGCAGAGGGAAAAGCAGGCTCTCTGCTGAGCAAGGAGTCCGATGTGCGGCTTGATCCCAGGACCCTGGGATCATGACCTGAGCCCAAGGCCGACGCTTAACGGACTGAGCCACCCAGGCGTCTCAAAGTAGCCTTTTTTTAAAAAAAGATTTTTTATTTTATTTAGTTGACAGAGAGAGAGCACAAGCAGGGGGCATGGCAGAGGGAGAGGGAGAAGCAGACTCCCAGAAGCATCAGGGAGCCCGATGTGGGGCTCAATCCCAGGATCCTGGGATCATGACCTGAGCCAGATGCTTAAGAGACTGGGCCACCCAGGCACCCCTGAAATTAGCCTCTTAATTATAATTGCTGTATTACTTTTTTCAATAAGAAAAAAATACACAAATTTGTTTCATCTTTTAAAAAGTCAGTAATAGATCAGGAATACTTTTCATTCTTTTTTTTTAAAAGATTTTATTTATTTATTTATTAGAGAGTGAGCGAGAGAGAAACAGCATGAGAGAGGAGAGGGTCAGAGGGAGAAGCAGGCTCCCCGCTGAGCCGGGAGCCCGATGCGGGACTCGATCCCAGGACCCTGGGATCATGACCTGAGCCGAAGGCAGTCGCTTAACCAACTGAGCCACCCAGGCGCCCGGAATACTTTTCATTCTTAATGGGCTCTTCCACTCCTCTCTCCCCCAGGCTGGACTTGGAGCCCACTGGACCCCAGATCTCCCTCAAGAACCTTTAACCCAGAATTCAGCTGGGGGCAGGACCAGGGAGAACAAGAGGTCTCCTGGATTCCTGAGGACACAGAGTATCAGGAAGCCTCCAACCCCTGTTCTCTCTGGAACCCAGCAGCCAGCTCCCGTGTTTGTAGAAGCTGCTTTGTGGAATATTCACATCTCCTGCCTCCCAGGAGCTTTGAGGGTAAGTATTGTTCTGTCTCCCTTCACATTTCAGTGGTTTGTTATGAGGCCCTTCTATCGGTTCTTTCAGTCTTCTCCTTTTACAGGTGAGGACAAGAGGCTTAGGGGTGAGGCCACTGGCTCACACAAGTCAGTCAGTACTGGAATTTGGATTAAGAACCCCTCTATTAAAAAACTCCTCCAACAGGGGCACCTGGGTGGCTCAGTCGGTTAAGCACCCAACTCTTGGTTTTGGCTCTGGCCATGATCTCAGGGAGGAGCCCTGATTTGGGCTCCGCACTGGGCATGGAGATTGCTTGGGATTCTCCCTCTGCCTCTGCCCCTCCCCCTGCTCGCTCGCTCTAGAATAAATAAATCTAAAAACAAACAGACAAATCCCTAAACTCCTCAAACAAACAAACAAAAAACCCCACAGAACTCCTGTGTTTTTAGGAGTTCCAGTTCGTTGGGGCTGGGGAATGAGCCACTGCACCTTCTCTACTCAGCACTCCGTCTTGTGCCTGGCATTGCTAAATGCTCCACGTTTCACCTATCATCATATGTAATCCCCTAACTCCGGGTATTATTCCTCCTTGCTGCCAGAGCATGAACTGGGGCACAGAAACATTCAATACTCTGTGCTCCCAGCTAATAAATGTGGAGGCCAGGCCTCAAATCCTTGCCTCCCAGCCATCTTACAAAGTTGAAAAGCTACCCAACAGGAAAATTCGGGTCAGGACTGAAGTCTTTAATGAGAGCCTTGAACCAAGTAAGCGAAGTAGGTGATGCCCCCGAAAGGGCCTAACTCCTGCACGGTCACAGTCCAGCCTGGGGACCCTTGCTCCAGGCAGGGCAGCCGCACATCAGGGTCCTCATCTGAGAACTGAATCAGGGTCCCCTGCGGGCTTAGGACCCTGAGGCACTCTGACAGAAGCTGGTAAGCCCTGGGCAGACCACCTCGGGAAACAGCATCCCAGGTGCCCTTATCCAGCACTAGCTGGAAGGAGCCTGAGGAAGCCACTGGCTCCAGGTTCTGGGCATCAGCCTTTATGAAGTGGAGTCGGGAAGCAGGATGCCCAGGACAGAGGGGTGTTTGGCCTTGACCACCTTCCAGGAGACTCTTCATGTGGGCAACAGCCACAGGAGAGAAGTCCACCCCCAGCACATCCACGGGATGTGGGCACTTGGTGTAGAGGCCTGTACACAGGCTGGAGGTCCCACAGCCTACGTCCAACACCCTCGGTGGGCAGGCAGCCCGTGCCTCCTGCAGCAGCGGAAGTAGCAACCCCTGGGCTTCCTCATACCCAAAGAACCAGTCGAACGTGGGGACGCTGCCCCTACGGGCATCGGCATGGAGCTTATCCCAGAGGCGACGGTCGGCCAGGCAGCTACCAGCCAGGGAGCCTGTGGACACGAGTGGAGTACGTGTGTCACCCAGCGCCCAAGTTCCATCAAAATGCTGCAGAAACGGTGCTATGTACCCTGGGGTTTGAAGAATCACAATTTCAGGGACTAGACTCCCAGGTCACTAAGAACCCTCCCTCCCACTCTGTCCACCTTCCCTACCCGCCAAAGCGCGGCGCGCCCCAGCCGCCAGGGTCGCCACGTGGAGGGTTCGGCGCAGCGCGGCCATCTGGAAATCCCGGCAAGGTCGGCCAGAGAACCTTCTGCGAAATGTCGCCCGCACTCCCGCAGGAGCCTGAGGTCCAAGAGAAAAGCTGCAAATTCCGCTTTGTGGAATAATGCTCACAGCCTCCCTAACCACCACCTCGGAAAAAAGGACGCGGACACACACCTAGTAGGGTAGGAACGGCCTTTATTGTTTGCAACGGGCAGTGAAAGAGGAGGGGACACGACAGCTCCGGCTCCAGGGACGGTTCCAAGGACCTGAAATCAAAGGAGAAGGCTAAATTAGCACACCAGAGAGGAGCCTGCAGAACCCTGGTTCCGTCACGCTTCTCGGAGCCCGTGTCCCGGCGTTTGAGGATAGAACCGGCGGACTAGAAGCCGCGGGCACCGAAGACATGACGCCGAGGGGGCCGGAGCCCTTTCCCTCTGCCTCCGTACATTACGGGGACCGGGACCGCACACCCGACCGCCGCCAAGAAAAGGAGGGTGCGCAGGCCTCGCCCAGAACCCCCACCCTCGCACCCAGCTCCGCAACCGAACCACGTACCTCCCCGAACGCCGTCCCGCGAAAGACACGGGACCCCGCCGAGCGCCTTTATATAGCCCTCAGGACCCGCCCCCGAGCCGCGATTGGCTCGCGAAGGCTGAGGGGCGGGGCCGGCACTGACGCTGCGCAGAGCCAAGACGCGGTGGTGGAGCCAACATGGGCGCTCCCGGCGGAAAGATCAACCGGCCGCGAACGGTGACTGTGTGGGCGCCCCGACTTTGTTTCCCCATGCGTCCTGGAGCCCTCTAATCTCGCCAGAGATGGGAATCTATGGGCTGGAGTCGCCGGGTGCGGGGTCCCGGGTCGCGGCTTCCGTCTGATTAGCATCTTCCTCCCCCTTAGGAGCTGAAGAAGAAGCTGTTCAAGCGACGGCGGGTGTTGAGCCGGGAGAGGCGACTGAAGCGCCGGGTGATCGGGGCTGTGATAGACGAAGGGCTGATCACGCGGCACCACCTGAAGAAGCGGGCGTGAGTGCCAGACCCTCTTCGCTTTGCTCCTCCCCACCGAGTCCCCCTTCTCCTTCCTGCCGAGCTTCACCGCAAGTATCCCCTCTGCTTTCCGTGCGCAGTGACTTTTATATAAGCAGCGTTTGTGTCTACACTTCGCTATCCTGTCACAGGACCGGTAGCTCACAACCTCTCTGGGTCTTGGACCCCACTGAGAATGTAAGAACTGTCGACTCACCCACCTCCCCAAGTACCATTGTACGTCCACACAGATTTTTATAAATAAATTTAAAGCACACACAGGACGCCTGGGTGGCTCAGTCGGTTAAGCGTTTGCCTTCACCTCAGGTCATGATCCCAGGGTCCTGGAATCGAGGCCTGTATCCGGCTCCTGGGATCAAGTCCTGCTCCATGTGAGAGAGCATGGGGGCGGGGGGGGGGGGGGAGAGTCAGAGGGACTCCCCCAGAGACCTTTTCAATAGCCAGAATCAACCTACCTTGGTTCAGGTTAAACTGGATATCTTTGCTCCTACCCACCCTTCAGGTCCAGTGCACGTGCCAACATTACTCTCTCTGGGAAGAAGCGCAGAAAGCTCCTCCAGCAGATCCGGCTGGCCCAGAAAGAGAAAGCTGCCATGGAAGGTGAGGCCGGGCGCAGAGGTGGGGTAAGGGGGCAGCCTGGATTCGTTGGGGTTCTTTAATGCTTCCTCTTTCTTTTTGGTCAGTGGAAGCCCCCACAAGGCCAGTCAGGACTAGTGAACCACGGCCCAAGCGGCAAAAGAAGACAAAAGTCTCCCAGGATGTAGACATGGAGGACCTTGAAGATGATAACTGAATCTCTCACCCCTTCCACCAGAAGATTCTCAGCTGGAGCCAGAAGGACTCTGGTTGTTTCAGAGGACTTTGGAGAAAGCATTGCCCCTTTTGATTCTCCTCAGACTCCTCTTTCTTGACGCCCTAGTGACCTGCCCCAGAGGGATGTGTTGAGAGGAAGAGGGTGGAGAAAAAAGACTGGAGAATGGGGCTCCCTCGCAGTCAGCTCCACTTTTAATAAAGCCCTAGAGTTCTCACAGAGAGGCGTGTGATTTAATGTGGGACCGGGAATGGGCCACGGGAATTGGGCTATGGGTGTGGAAACAAGACAATTAAGACCCGGGAGCTCACTTGAGCTAAGGCAATGAGAAGCCTGGCTCTGTGATGATCCTATCTCCCTAGTGGGTGACACTCCCAACTCTCCATTTCTGACAAAAATTCAGCTTATTGCAGAGATGGTAGAGGAGATAAGGGTCCTGATATCAGCCCTGCCACTGCCTCTGTGTGACCAGAGGGGGCAAGTCACTTTATGTTATGTTTGTCTCCACTTCCTTTGCTGGATTTTATAAATATATAATTTATTTTTAAAGATTTATTTATTTTAGAGTTTGCAGGGTGGGGGGGCAGAGGGAGAGGGGAAGCCAACTCCCTGCTGAGTTCAGAGCCCTACAGGAGCTCCATCTCACGACCCTGAGATCAACTCTAAGATCATGACCTGAGTGGAAACCAAGAGTGGGGTGCTTAACTGACTGAGCCACCCAGGCTCTGGTGCAACCCTACTGGATTATATTTTTAATTTTTTTTTTTAAAGATTTTATTTATTTATTTGACAGAGAGAGACACAGTGAGCAGGAACACAAGCAGGGGGAGCGGGAGAGGGAGAAGCAGGCTTCCCGCAGAGCAGGGAGCCCGATGCGGGGCTCGATCCCAGGACCCCGGGATCATGACCTGAGCCTAAGGCAGACGCTCAATGACTGAGCCACCCAGATACCCCTTTAATTTTATTTTAAGTAAGCTCTACGCAGGACTGGAACTTGTGACCCTGAGATCAAGAGGTGCATGCTCTACAAACCAAGCCAGCCAGGCATCCCAGGATTATACTTTTAATAAACTGAAAACCAAGCATTATTTTTCCCATTTAACATTCAGAACTTCTGTTGGATGCGAGGGCTGGGATGTTTAAAGTTAAAAGCTGCCTGTGTGGAGGTGTGTTCAACAGAGGAAAAGCATATTCTGTCTGTCTTGTTTAATCAGTGCAGGCTTCCTGGAAGAGGGAGGGTTTGGGCCCGTGTTGCACCTCCCAGCCCAGCTTCATATTTTGAATATTTTGAATTTCAAACCTTCAGTAGAGTTAAGAAATTACTACAATGAACCTTTACATATGCACTGAAATGCACCAGTGTTTATCATTTTCCTACACTTGTTCTATCTCTATGCACTTGCAAATATGTATGTGTCTATTTTTGTCTTTGCTGACTCATCCGAAAGTCAATTGCAGATGAGATTTTACCCCTGAGAACATTCTTCTATATAGCCAAAATACTATTGTCACACCTAACACATTCAACATTGGCTAATACTGAGTTTTTCATATTCTAATTTCCTTAGTTCCAATAATATTCTTTTTTTTTAAAGACTTTATTTTTAAGTAATCTCAACACCCAACATGGGACTCAAATTCATAACCCCAAGATCAAGAGTCAGACATTCCACCAGCCAGGTGCCCCAGAAAAGACATTTTTAATATTTTGGTATACCCATTCATAATTTTGTTCTACCCCTGTATCTAAGGCAGAAGGAGCTGGCTGTGTTCAAAGAAGTTTCTGTATCTGGCATTACGCTGAGTCTTTTAAAGTGATCTTTGTAAAACATGTGTGAGATAGGAGACATCATACCCATTTTACAGATGGGGAAATGGGCTTCAAACAGTTGGGTCACTGTCTCGGGATTACATTGCTGATAAATAGCAGATATGAATCTAGATCTGTCCAACACCAAAACAAGGCACTTTTAGATTATGAAATCCTTAAGAGCAAAGACCACATAACAGTCTCATTGCTAGAGAACTTATCTGGTTCAAAAGTCCTTTTACAGATCAAAAGTTGAGGCTCTGAGATGGGAAGTGTCGGGTCCAAGTTTGAGGCAGTGTTAGGAGCAGAAATTGTCTCATATTACTGTTCTAGAACAGATTTTGCTAGTGAGTAGTATATACACTTTGTAAGTGATTGAACTTCTAAAATGTAAGAACAAAAAAAGAGCCATAATTAGTCATTTAGCTTTTAAAACACAATCACTTCAAAAGTGTTATTGGAAAATCGACCTCCATGCTTCAGAGCCAAAATATAGCAGGAAGACAAGAGTTGGGGATAAAGAGGAACAATAGCTTTATTTTTATTTATTTATTTATTTTAAAGATTTTATTCATTTATTTGACAAAGAGAGACACAGTGAGAGAGGGCACATAAGCGGGGGAGTGGGAGAGGGAGAAGCAGGCTCTCCCCTGAGCGGGGAGCCCAACGCGGGGCTCGATCCCAGGACCCTGGGATCATGACCTGAGCTGAAGGCAGATGCTTAATGACTGAGCCACCCAGGCGCCCCAAACAATAGCTTTATTGTTTTGCTGGGCAAAGGAGCCTGCAGCAAGCTATGGCCCTCAAAAACTGTAAGCCTACCGGGAGGAAGGGGCTCAGAGGAAGGTGCTGGGGGGTTTTATAGGTAAATACAGGCTCTAGCTGGTTTCTACAGGAATTGTGTAGGTGCTGACAGCCTCCTTAGTCCTTTTCAGGGTGGTACCAGGTTCCTGAAACAAAAGGCTAAAAAAGGAGGAGAGGAGGTTTGCAGGAGAGGGAAAAGTTTACTTTAAAATCAAGCTTCGCAAAAAAAAAAAAAAAAAAAATCAAGCTTCGTGGAAGCATTAGTGCAGTCATTTTGACTTTTGTTCAATTCTATGTTTTTAAGTGGTTTCAAAAGTACCTTCAGGAACTGCCATCTGGTATTATTCTAACTCACACTTCCACTGAGAGCAGTAAGCCTTCTGGCCTCAGAACCAATTTTCCTTTTCATTCATTCAACCAACTACTAAGAACCTACTACAACGTGCTAGGCAAACACTGTTGTAGGGGATGAGGATATAGTCTTCAACAAAATAGGGAAAGTTCCTGTTGTCAAAGAGCTTCTTTTCTGGAGTTTATTCAACAAATAAGGAGCGCCTGGGAGACTCAGATGGTCAAGAGTCTGCCTTCGGCTCAGGTCATGATCCCAGGGGCCTGGGATTGAGCCCCGCATCGGGCTCCCTGCTCAGTGCAGAGCCTGCTTCTCCCTCTCCCTCTGCCATTCCCTCCACTTGTGCTCTCTGGCTCTATCCCTCTCTGTCAAATAAATAAATAAAATCTTTAAAATACCATCAACTTGGGGCGCCTGGGTGGCTCAGTTGTTAAGCGTCTGCCTTCGGCTCAGGTCATGATCCCAGGGTCCTGGCTGGGATCGAGCCCCGCATCGGGCTCCCTGCTCAGCGGGAAGCCTGCTTCTCCCTTTCCCACTCCCCCTGCTTGTGTTCCCTCTCTTGCTGTGTCTCTCTCTGTCAAATAAATAAAGATCTTAAAAAAAGAAAAAGTGAGAGATTATATATTTAAAAAAAAAAAATACCATCAACTTAAAAAAACCCCACAAATATAATAAAAGTAGTGAATGCTTATATAGTGCTTACTTAACCATTGCAGGCACGAAGCGCTATACAGTGAATAATGTGGGGAACAAAGGCTAAAGAAATATAGAAAAAAATTAAACCTCCTTACAACTTATAGCCCATTGACAAGTACTTGAGACAGGCAGAGTGACCTTCCTCCAAGAACTCAACTGCTTCAATGTTAATACTTTGCTAGAGGCAAAAGGCAACCTTTGTTTGACATTAGCAACCTTTGTTTGACCGGAGCAGTCCTGGATCCTCTAAGTCTCCTTTAACATATGAAACTCCGTTTGGAAACGTCCTTCATCTCTTACCCTCCCCCCGCAAGATACATGTTAACAATCATCCTCCAAGCATATGAGCCACTAATCTACATCTGAAGGGTCTCATGACTAAAGTTTACTAGACAGTAGTAAATGACCCCTCAAGGTCCTGGAAACCTTAGAGACTTACGCTCTCTCCCTATCCCCCTCCCAACTTAAAAGTATATAATCAGTCACTCCTCACAACCCCAGTGCAGCTCTTTCTGCCCATGGGTCCTGTCCCTGTGCTTTAATAACCTTTTTTTTTTTTTTTGTACAGTAGACGTCTCAAGAATTCTTTCTTGACCGTTCACTCCGGGACCCCAACATTTCACATCAGTGAACATATTCCCTGGTTTCAATTTTCACAACAAACCCTATGAGGGAGTTGTACTATTATCATCCTCATTGGGGAAGAGGAAATAGGCATGGAGAGGGTGTTGAGCAAGAGTATACAGCCAGTAAGTGAGATAGCTGGAACTTGATCTAGACAGACTGGCTGTTGTGGGGGCTCTTCAAGAGGTGCATGTGAGCTCCTCATATAGTTAACCACACTCCCTCTCCGCAAGGGAGAGGAGAGGTCCTGAGTTGGCAGGCTGGGGAGAGAGCAAAGCCTAAACAATGAAGACTAACAGAAGGACCGAAGTGCCAGCTTATGACTGGGAGAACACCTACAGCCCAGCCGGCCCAGTTTATTTTGGGCTTTTTCTCCTTCCCTTTATTTCCTTTTCCTCTCTTAGGAGTTTTCCCTCCCTCCCTCCTCATTCTCTCTCTCAGGCTCCCACCCACTGTGGAGCCCACGAGGGGCTTGAACTCACGCCCCTGAGATTGAAACCTGAGCTGAGATCAGACTCCCAGCCTTAACCGACTGAGCCACCCAGGTGCCCCTGCCTCCTTTCTTTCCGTCTTCTTACCGCTTTCCCCTTCCCTTCTCTCCTTTAACTGCTTTTTCCATTGTCACTGTTTGTTTACTTGTTTGTTTATTTATTTAATATCGTCACTATTTATTGATGAAAATGTCTCCTAGTGCTTCGTTTTTTAAAACCTCCTGAGTTGAACACTGAATTTTTGGCTTTCGGAAAAATAATTAAATCCAACTGTGAATAGCCGCAGCTAGCTTTAGTTTGTGTCTTAAAAGCCTTTTGAGGGAAAACAAGGTTTTGTTGAGGCCGGTCGGATTCTCGTTGTCACCGTCGCAGTCCTGCTCTGGGATCCCGACGCGGTCCGGAACCAATGTATGAGGGTCGCGGACGTCGCCGGACGGGTTTTCCGGAGAAGCCTCGGCGCTGGTTCCTTTTGGGTTTCCCGTCAGCGCGCATGCGCTGCCTGCGCTTCGCCGCTCCCGCCTCGGGCTCGGGCTAGGGCTCCGGGATGTCCGCGTTGTGCGACCCTCCCGGGGCCCCAGGGCCTCCCGGTCCTGCCCCGGCCACCCACGGTCCCGCGCCGCTCAGGTAGTCAGAGCCCCTGGCATCTTCCCCCATCGCGCGGCCCTGCGCCGATCCCCAGCCTTCTCGGCAGAAACCCGGATCCTACCTCGAGAACTCGCGTCAGGGTTCTCAGAGATTCCTGCTCGGGTCTTCCCAGAACTCAGGGACTGCTTCACCAAGACTCTGGGCTCCAGTGCCCGCACTCCTAAGATCTCGGTCCTGCCTCCTCCTAACCGAAACGCCTAGTTACCCCAGATCCCGGCCTTGTTTTCCCAAGAGTTGGGGGTATCAGAACTCTTGGGAACCCAGCCGTCCTGCCCCTTTTAGACCCGAGAGAACCCAGGGTCCCCTGACTTTATGGAGACTCCCTGGGAACCCAGTCCCGAAAACCCATAAAATGCTTCCCTCTAGCCTTTGCCTTGCCCTCCAACTAAGCTACTCTCTCTCACCTTAGGGTGGTTTATTTGTTTATTTATTTATTTAAGGAATCAGAGAGGGCACAGTCGGAGCCCTATCAGCCCCTAGAGGATGCGGTCTTCTTTGGCAGAAAAGGCAGTAAGAGGAAGGGGACTTTGCCTCTTCCCATGACACCGGCTTCTGAACGCCTAAGACTGAAGCAATCTGTTTTGGGAGGGGAAGGGTTGAAAGGCAGACATTACCTTGTCTGTATCCTAGGACACTGTGATTCCTAGGCACCAGGAGGATGCCCCGAGTTGGTTGTTGATGTGTTCAAGTGGTGGGTGGTTAGGATGCTTGCAGAATATGGGGAAGAAACAGGTACTAGGAGGCCTTAATGAAGGACAAGTTCAGTTTAGGATTTTCTTTAAGAGCATAATCCCCCGTGCTTGTGTTTTGGGGGGAGGGTAGTCAAGCTGGAAAGGTGTTTTTAAAAGCAGATGTTGTAGCCACACAAGATATATTTACTCAATTCAAAAAATACTCATGGAGTACCTCCTGTATGCCTGGCACTTCAATAGAAAGGGATTCAGTGTTGAAGAGAATAGAAATGTTTACTACCCTTTTGGAGCTTATAGTCTGATTACTTAACCTTGGTTTTCTTATCTGTAAAGTGGGATCATACCTTATTGGGCTGTTGTCCGGATTGAAATAATATACATAAAGTACTTAAAGAGTACCTGACATGAGTTACCTGACATTGATATTATTGTTATTATTGAAAGAAAAAATATTTATTGGTGATTAGTGTGAACTTGATATGGTGCTTAAGTGTTTCATGTGCATTATCTTATGAGGGAGGTACAGTTACCCCTGTTTTACATGGAAAGAAACCAAAGCTCACAAGGGGAATGTAATGTGCCTAACATCTCCCAACGCTCTAAGTCTGCTTCTCTTGCTTCCTTTTAGCGCTCAAGAGCTGTCCCAGGAAATCAAGGCTTTTCTGACTGGCGTGGACCCTATTCTGGGCCACCAACTCTCGGCCCGGGAACATGCTCGCTGTGGTCTTCTCCTGCTCCGCTCTTTGCCACCTGCTCGGGCTGCCGTGCTTGACCACTTGCGAGGTGTCTTTGATGAGAGTGTCCGGGCCCACCTGGCTGCCCTGGATGAAAGCCCTGTGGCTGGCCCCCCTCACCTCCGTCCACCCCCACCCTCCCATGTCCCCGCTGGGGGACCTGGTCTAGAAGATGTGGTGCAGGAAGTACAGCAGGTGCTGTCTGAGTTTATCCGGGCCAACCCGAAGGCCTGGGCACCTGTGATTAGCGCATGGTCCATTGACCTCATGGGGCAGCTGAGCAGCACATACTCAGGCCAGCACCAGCGTGTGCCCCATGCCACTGGCTCTCTCAACGAATTGCTGCAGCTGTGGATGGGCTGTCGGGCCACCCGCACATTAATGGACATCTATGTTCAGTGTCTCTCAGCTCTCATTGGTAGTTGCCCAGATGCCTGCGTGGACGCCTTGCTGGATACCTCTGTCCAGCATTCCCCACACTTCGACTGGGTTGTGGCCCACATTGGCTCCTCTTTTCCTGGCACTATCATCTCCCGAGTTCTCTCCTGTGGCCTTAAGGATTTCTGTGTTCACGGTGGGGCTGGAGGCGGAGCTGGTGGCAGTGGGGCAAGCTCTTCTCAAACCCCCTCTATAGACCCCTTCCCTGGATCTCCTGCTATCCCTGGGGAGAAACGGGTGCCCAAGATTGCCTCAGTTGTAGGCATCCTAGGGCACCTGGCCTCCCGCCACGGAGACAGCATCCGCCGGGAGCTTCTGCGAATGTTCCATGATAGCCTGGCAGGGGGCTCTGGGGGCCGGAGTGGGGACCCGTCCCTTCAGGCCACAGTCCCCTTCCTGCTGCAGCTGGCGGTCATGTCACCAGCTTTGCTGGGCACAGTCTCTGGAGAGTTGGTGGACTGCCTTAAGCCCCCAGCTGTGCTGAGTCAGCTGCAGCAACACCTGCAGGGATTCCCCCGAGAGGAGCTGGACAACATGCTGAATCTGGCTGTGCACCTGGTGAGCCAGGCCTCGGGGGCAGGTGCCTACCGCCTGTTGCAGTTCCTGGTGGACACAGCTATGCCTGCCTCAGTCATTACCACCCAAGGCCTGGCTGTGCCGGACACGGTGCGTGAGGCCTGTGACCGGCTGATCCAGCTGCTGCTGCTGCATCTGCAAAAACTGGTTCATCACCGGGGAGGGTCTCCCGGGGAAGGGGTGCTGGGCCCGCCCCCACCCCCCCGCCCTGTGCCCTTCCTAGATGCGCTAAGAAACCATGTTGGAGAGCTGTGTGGAGAGACCTTACGATTGGAACGGAAGCGCTTCCTTTGGCAACACCAGCTCCTGGGGCTGCTTTCTGTCTATACTCGGCCTAGCTGTGGACCTGAGGCCTTGGGCCATCTCCTGAGCCGGGCCCGAAGCCCTGAAGAGTTGAGTCTGGCCACCCAATTATATGCAGGGCTGGTGGTTAGCCTCTCTGGCCTCCTGCCTCTGGCTTTCCGAAGCTGCCTGGCTCGGGTGCATGCAGGGACTCTGCAGCCTCCCTTCACTGCCCGGTTCCTGCGCAACTTGGCACTGCTCGTGGGGTGGGAACAGCAGGGTGGTGAGGGCCCTGCAGCCCTAGGGGCCCGGTTTGGGGAGTCTGCATCAGCCCATTTGTCTGACCTGGCTCCTCTCCTGCTACATCCTGAGGAGGAAGTAGCTGAAGCTGCTGCCTCCCTCCTGGCCATTTGTCCCTTTCCTCAAGAAGCCCTGTCCCCCTCCCAACTCCTGGGACTGGTGAGAGCTGGAGTACATCGCTTCTTTGCGTCTCTGAGGCTGCATGGCCCCCCAGGGGTGGCTTCGGCCTCTCAGCTTCTTACCCGCCTCTCTCAGACCTCTCCAGCTGGGCTCAAGGCTGTCTTGCAGCTGCTAGTTGAGGGAGCCTTACATCGGGGCAACGCAGAACTGTTTGGAGGGGAAGTGGATAGGGACAGTGAGACTCTTTCAGTTGTCTCAGCTCCTTTGGCTTCTGCCTCCCTGTTGGACACAAACAGGCGGCACACTGCAGCTGTGCCAGGGCCGGGAGGGATTTGGTCAGTTTTCCACGCTGGAGTCATCGGTCGTGGCCTCAAGCCACCCAAGTTTGTCCGGTCACGCAATCAGCAGGAAGTGGTCTATAACACCCAGAGCCTCCTCAGCCTCCTGGTGCACTGCTGCAGTGCCCCTGGGGGTCCGGAATGTGGGGGCTGCTGGGGGGCTCCCACCCTGAGCCCTGAGGCAGCCAAAGCGGTGGCAGTGACCTTGGTGGAGAGTGTGTGTCCTGATGCAGCTGGTGCTGAGCTAGCCTGGCCCCCTGAGGAGCACGCCCGGGCCACCGTGGAGCGGGATCTCCGCATTGGCCGGCGCTTCCGAGAACAGCCCTTGCTCTTTGAGCTGTTAAAGCTGGTGGCGGCTGCTCCCCCAGCCCTGTGCTACTGTTCCGTGCTCCTGCGGGGGCTACTAGCTGCCCTTCTGGGTCATTGGGAAGCCTCTCGCCACCCTGATACAGCTCACTCCCCCTGGCATCTGGAGGCATCCTGCACCCTGGTAGCTGTCATGGCAGAGGGAAGCCTCCTGCCACCAGCCCTGGGTAACATGCACGAGGTATTTAGCCAACTGGCACCTTTTGAAGTGCGTCTGCTGCTGCTCAGTGTCTGGGGCTTTCTCCGGGAGCATGGGCCATTGCCCCAGAAGTTCATCTTCCAGTCAGAGCGTGGCCGCTTCATCCGGGACTTCTCCAGGGAGGGCGGGGGTGAGGGTGGACCCCATCTCGCTGTGCTGCACAGTGTCCTCCACCGCAACATTGACCGCCTGGGCCTTTTCTCTGGCCGTTTCCAGGCACCTTCACCGTCCACTCTCCTTCGGCAGGGCACATAGCCTTTTCCAAGCTTCGGAAGCCAAGGGAGGTTGAGCGGTGAGAGAGCTAGGGGGCTAAGGTGCTGCAGAAAGGTGGAGGATTCTCTTCTAAAACCTTGGCCTAAAGAGCGCTGTCACTTTTTTCCTCCCCCATCTTTTTTTTCTAAATAAAATTTGCCGAGTTGAGAAAAGCAGAGTCCAGTGCCTCTGTCTGAAGCTGAGAGCTGGCAAAGTCGGACAGCACCTGGCTCTGGACAATCCCGCCCCCGCCCTCAGGCCACGCCCCTAGACCCGCCTGCCACGGGCATTTATTGTGCGCGCTCTGCCAATGGGACAACCGCCCGGCGCTCTCCGGTCGAGCCAATCAGAAGGCCGGAAGGGGCGGGCGCTAAGATACGTGGCTCAACGCGGGCGGGGGGAGGAGAGCCTCGGGGTCAAGGAGCAAACCCGGCACAAGATGGCGGCGGTAGCGGCAGTGGCGGCGCGTAGGAGGCGGTGAGGAGCCCGGAACCCGGGGGCACGGCCGGGACGCCCCAGGCCCCCCAAGCCCCATATCTCTCCTTCTGTGTGTCCTCCTGAGACTCTGTTATCCCCCGGCCTCGTGAGCAGCCTTTGTCCCTCTGGAGGCGGGCTCAGGCTTTCCCGGTTTCCTCGCGGTACATCCGCGCGGCGTTGGGGGCCCTTGCTTCTGGGGCTCCCAGCTCCAGCCCGGCGGCTCAAGAGGGCCGCAACCGTTCGTTCTTATTGGCCTTGGCGGCTCGCGGCGGTTAACGCTGCCGCCTCCTTCCTGCAGTGTGCGGGCCATCCGGGCGGGGGACTAGACGCGGCCGGGCCTCCGGGAACGCAGTCCGCTGTCCTGCGGGCCCCTCAGCCGGGAAGCCCCGCGGCCTGCTGTCCCGCCTGCACTACCCTTCTTGCCCTACCCCCCGCCTCTCCCCAAGAGTCCCGGACCCTGCCCTGCCCTTGTCTTCACGTGGACACCAACCATGGCTTGTTCGGTGTTCACGGTCGCTGGGCACGGCTGGGGCAGGATCCCGTAAGTTCACGGTCTGCCTGGATGATGGTGCTCAAACACAACATGTAGTCGAATGTTTTGGTCTGCGCTCTCGAGGTTCTGTTACCGAAAAGCAAAAAACAAAAAACGGTTCGAAACAATCACCAGCGCCACAAAACGTTTACCTGGACATAACGGATGTACTGGGGTGGGAGAGGCATGTCCTGTCACCAGCAGTGAAAAAAAGATTGGACTGTAAACTCAACTCTCTGGAAGCCTGTGACCTGAAACAATAAACGGGTGCACCTTACCCTGTGGCTCATTCCTGACGTTGGCTTGTGACCACCTCTTGCCCTCGGGCGTTCAAGGCATCCCTGAGTTCCTAGGGCCTTCCAACAGGTCACATCTGAAAGATCTTTTAGAAATTCTATCCTCATTGGCATTTCTCCCAAGCCCATTGCATAGATTGTGCAAATACGACTCCAGAGGGTATTTAACTCACTGTACTTCTGATTACTGCTGCTTTGGGCAGGTGGACGTGGAGTCAGTGGTTGCAGGGTGCCTGCTGCAGTCACTCCTCAGGATCTGGGCCACAAGTCTTGTTGTTGAGTTTTCTGGTAGCATTTCTTGTGCTTGTTTTGCTACCAGTTATTCCTGCTTGGCCTATCAAAAGACAGTGCCTGGTGTTTTCATCACTTTTCTGTGTGCCCTGGCTTGCTTTGCACATTCTTCTGGAACTGGAGGGCTTACTGTGTTCTGCCATCTCCCTTCTGGTGAATTTTCCTTACGTTTAGCTTTCAGGCAGATGCTGAGGCTAATGCTGAGTACAATGTATATAGTCTCTAGTTAGCAGTTTGCAAAGTTTTAAGACTTAGAAGAAGAGAAGCCTGTGTTTGTTTTCTCTCCTATTTGGGACACTTTAAGAGTGTGCTCCTGGACAACCCACATCCGTCGCTGGGAAAGCGTGTTTAAAATGCAGATTCTCCCAGGGTTCGGGAATCTACATTTACTAAACACTGCAGGTAATTCTTAACAGACAATGAAGTTTGAGAACCTCTGTTTAGGATTTACTGAGAATGGATGAATGTATCTTTCAAACTAACTTGTTTAGCCAATTAGTCCCTTGTCTGTCATTTGATAGCACCTTGGGGAAGTAACAGTTTATGGTAACCTTGGGGTAATGGTCCAGTGAGGCAGGCCCTGCTGGTAGGTAGCGTGCTGTATTGTGTATCATGAAGTACGTGGGCCCCGGAGTCAGGCAGAGCTGAGTTCAATCCCAGTTTCACCCCTTATTAGCAGTTCAGTTTTGGATGGATTATTGAACCTTTTATGCTTCGATTTTCCCATCTGGGAAAAACCCCAACCCTACATTCACCAAGAAAACAACGAAAGAAATGAAAAAGAGGTAGTATGTATCAAGAAGTGGTTTTGAGTGATGGTTGCCCATTAGAGTTGTTTTGAGGAGATTTTAAAAATTCTGATGCCCAGGTCCCGCTTCGTGCCAGTTCGATCAGAATCTCTGGGGGTGAGATTGGCACTTTTATTTATTTATTTTTAAAGATTTTATTTATTTATTTGAGACAGAGAATGAGAGACAGAGAGCATGAGAGGGAGGAGGGTCAGAGGGAGAAGCAGACTCCCTGCTGAGCAGGGAGCCCGATGCGGGACTTGATCCAGGGACTCCAGGATCATGACCTGAGCCGAAGGCAGTCACTTAACCAACTGAGCCACCCAGGCGCCCCGAGATTGGCACTTTTAAAAACTTCAGGCTGAGGGCGCCTGGGTGGCTCAGATGGTTAAGCGTCTGCCTTCGGCTCAGGTCATGATCCCAGGGTCCTGGGATCGAGTCCCACATCGGGCTCCCTGCTCCTTGGGAGCCTGTTTCTCCCTCTGCTTCTCTCTCTGTCTCTCCTGAATAAATAAATAAAATCTTAAAAAAAAAAAAAAAAAAAAAACAAACTTCAGGCTGAGTTGAAAACTAGGGATATAGGCAGTTAGCCCGGACCCTGGGGGTATGTTAGGATTCAGTACATGTGGCTGTTGTTACTCTTTTCAGGCTTAGGTCATGGTAGTGGCGACTTATTTTGAAGATCTAGGAGTGGAGGTCAGAGGAGCAGGATGCCTAGGGTGCTAGGGGTGTTGGGAATCTGGGTATTGTGACAACAGGCTAGCTGAGGGTACATCTTTAACTTTTCCACCGTAGCTCTACCTAATGCCTTCCCCGTGGAAAGGCATGGCTCGCTTTGTTTCTCTGTTCCTCACATGGTGCCACTACTTCCCCTGGGACTGGCTGTTACTGCTCCTTTCCTCTGAGAAGCTGATGTAACCAGAGTCAATACCAGGGCCTCTGAAGGCCAAAGATCCTTTGTCCACTTCCCCTGCCTTTTGAAGGGAAGGTGTGAGTGAGCCAACTCCTCAGGCCTGACATTTCACCCCATGTCCACTGTGCCTTCTCTTCTATTTGACCAGACTCTATTTTTCTCCCCTTTTAGGGTTGTGGTGGGAAGGGGCCTTTCCCTGTGAAGGTGGGGCCTTTTCTGATCTCTGTGCTGATTGTTCCCTCTTTGTCTTTTTTTCCTCCTTAGGTCTGGGACAGGTTTGGTACTCGCTTGTTTAGGGGTCTGCCTGGGAGTTACCCTTGCTGTGGATAGAAGCAACTTTAAGACCTGTGAAGGGAGTTCCTTCTGCAAGTATGATATTTCTTGGAGAGTGGGATGGAAAATAGGGTACTGTGGGAGGTGCTGTGGCAGATGGGGGGTAGCTTGGGGACATTGCAGGTGGTAGAGGGACCTAGGAACATCGGGGAACCTTCCCTCCTTCCCATTTCACTTGGCAGGAGGCAACGAAGCATGCGGCCAGGCCTCTCTCCGTACCGAGCCTTGCTGGACTCTCTACATCTTGGTCCTGATGCCCTCACAGTTCATCTGATCAACGAGGTCACCAAGGTCAGGGGAGAAAAGGAGGAGTCTGGTGGGGGTGGCGAAATGGCTAAGGGGTAATTCGGCAAAGGTGAACCTGTAGCCAACATTCTATCCCAGCCATCTTGGGATTTTGTGAGGAATTCGGATCTCAGATCCCTTAGGTAAGGGGCTAGAAGGAGGAGACCCCTCAGGAGGGAGTGGGTTCAGAGGGCATTCCATGGTGTAGCCCTCTCCCTTCTCCAGATCCAAACCTCTGCCCCCACAGGTAGTGCTGCTGCTGGAGCTCCAGGGGCTTCAAAAGAATATGACCCGGATCAGGATTGATGAACTGGAGCCCCGGCGGCCCCGATACCGGGTGCCAGATGTATTGGTGGCCGATCCCCCCACATCTCGGTAAATTTTTCCTGAGAAACCTATCCATTTCCCTGCTCCTTTTGTCCTTCCCGATTAACCTTTATTTGGCTGATTTTTTTTCCCACTTTGGGGTAACAGCTGACTCTATCTCCTCACTCTGCTAACCTTGCTCCATTTCTCCCTCTGTTTTCATGCATTTTCTCTTCTGCCCTTTTTCTTCTTTCATTCTGCAGATACTGCTTCCAGTTCTGTGCCAGGCCTGGGCTAGGGGCTGGCAATGCAAGAGTAGATAAACAAGGCCCCAGGTCTTGCCCTCCAGTGTTAGTGTCTCTGTGGTTGGTTCCTCCCGTCCTTTCCCTTCCCCTTACTTTTCTCTTTTTCTTTGTTTTTCTTCAGATACTCATGATATGATTACTCAAATTCTTGAATCATGACACAGTGTGATTATGAGTATTCCATGCATGGCTCGCTCTCTCTCTCTCTCTCTCTTTTTTTTAAGTTTGTTTATTTTATTTTTTTTTTTAGTAATCTCTGCACCCGACGGGCTCAAACCCACAACCCCGAGGTCAAGAGTCACATGCTCTGCTGACTGAGCCAGCCCAGCACCCCATGCATGGCTCTCTATTAAGTACCTAATTAATTAATTGATTTATTTTTTAAAAAAGATTTTATTTATTTATTTGACAGAGAGAGAGAATGAGCACAAGCAGGCAGAGTGGCAGGCAGATGGAGAGGGAGAAACAGGCTCTCCGCTGAGCAGGGAGCCGGATGCGGGGCTCGATCCCAAGACCCCAGGATCATGACCTGAGCCGAAGGCAGCCGCTTAACAGACTGAGCCACCCAGGCGCCCCTATTAAGTACTTAATTTAAAAAATGATATAATAAGGGGCGCCTGGGTGGCTCAGTCGTTAAGCGGCTGCCTTCGGCTCGGGTCATGATCCCGGGGTCCTGGGATCGAGCCCCGCATCGGGCTCCCTGCTCAGCGGGAAGCCTGCTTCTCCCTCTCCCACTCCCCCTGCTTGTGTTCCCTCTCTCGCTGTCTCTCTCTCTCTGTCAAATAAATAAATAAAAATCTTAAAGAAAATCTATAGAAAACGATATGATAAACCCTCTTCCCTGTATACCCTTTACCCAGCCCAACCATTACTTCTCACTCTCTGTGGTCCTGACCGCCCCCAGAGGTGAGTGTTACTCTAAAGTTCATCATTCCCTTGTCTTGTTCTTACGGTTGTATCACGTATGTGCACATAAGAACAGATATACATAAACGTATTCGTGTTTGTGTGCCTAAGCCATAAACTACGTAGGTGTGTTTGGTTTTGAGTGTTATAGGGTAAGTATCCTAGTGAATGTGGGCTTCTGGAACTTCCGTTTTTGACATAACTTTATATAACTCTGTTGCATGTAGCTTTAGAAATTCATTTTTACTGCCATATATATTCATACGGTGCCCCATGGTGTTAGCATTTTCTAAGTTGTGTTTATTATTAATTTTTAAATATAATTTTTAATTTTCATATTTCCTATATTTTATATAATCTTATATTTTTAATTTAACTTTAATTTTTTATATGCTTTTTACAAAATATTTATTTATTTGACAGAGAACAAGCAGGGGGAGTTGCAGGCAGAGGGAGAGGGAGAGGCAGGATCCCCACTGAGCAGGGAGCCTGATGTGGGGCTTGATTCCAGGACCCTGGGATCATGACCCGAGCCAAAGGAGATGCTTAACCAACTGAGCCACCCAGGCACCCCTTTAAGTTGTGTTGAAATAATTCTTCTCTATCTCAAGGTCAGAAAAATATTTTTTTTTCTAAAAATCTTACTTTAGGGCGCCTGGCTGGCTCAGTCAACAGAATATACAACTTTTTTTTTTTTTTTTTTAAGATTTTATTTATTCATTCAAGACACAGAGAGAGAGAGCATGAGCAGGGGGAGAGGCAGAGGGAGAGGGAGAAGCAGGCTCCCTGCTGAGCCAGGAGCCAGACGGGCTCGATCCCAGGACCCTGGGATCATGACTTGAGCTAAAGGCAGACACTTAACCATCTAAGCCACCCAGGCGCCCCAGAACATACGACTCTTGATCTTGGGTTTGTGGGTTTGAGCCCCATGTTGGGTGTAGAGATTACTTAAAAAAAAAAAAAAAAAAAAGAATTAAAAAATCTTACTTTAAAATGTTAAGTAATAACCTGTCTGGAGTTGATACTAGTATCTGGTATGAGGTAGGTATTTGGTACCATTTTTTTCCTGTTCAGGAAATCTGTTTTTCTGACTTCACTATTGAATAGTCCTCTTTTCCTCACCAACCGCCATGCTACCTCTGTTACATTTCTAAGTTCTAAGTATGCTTGGGTCCATTGCCAAGCTCTTCTTTGGTTCCTTTGGTGAATCTGTCCGCCCCGGCACTGTCCCCACACCAGCTATAGCTCTTAGCAGTCTCCCTCCCCCCCCCCCCCAAAAGTGTCATCACTACTCTTCACCCTTTGTGCTTCTTTGTATCCCTTTTGATCTCTTTCCCAGGCTTTCTGTCTCTGGCCGTGATGATAACAGCGTGGAGCTCACCGTGGCTGAGGGACCCTATAAAATCATCTTGACGGCGCGGCCATTTCGCCTGGACCTGCTAGAGGACCGCAGTCTTCTGCTCAGTGTCAATGCCCGAGGACTCTTGGATTTTGAGCACCAGAGGGCCCCCAGGGTCCCGTGAGTACAGGGGTTGGGACCGGAGAGAACCTAATGTGCCAGAGCCCAGGGATGTGGTGGATTTGGCCCCGGGTCCCTGGGAGGAGACAGGGTGGCAGGACCACCGTAGGGGCTGGGGCTGGGAAAAGCTGCTCTCGGGGAGAGTAGGAAGCAGACCCGGGTCGCGGTTTTCTCCGTTTCCTGTACAGATCAGGAGGCAAGTCACTTTTGTCTCTGAGCTGTACCCTGGGCACCTCCTCTGGAAGGCCTGCCTGGGTCTGCCTTTCCCTCTTCCCCTTCTCACACCATCACATTTCCCAGGTTTATTTTCTTCTTTTTTTTTTTTTTTTTTTTTTTTTGGTTTCTTTTCCGCCCCACCCCCCATCTCTGGAAGTTTGTCGACTGAAACTCACTTTTATGTTTCTGTTTTTGTGTTGGTTTTGTGCCTCCTTTTCCCCTTCCCTACCCATCTCCTCCTGCCCCAGTTTCTCGGATAAAGTTAGTCTCACGCTCGGTAGCATTTGGGATAAGATCAAGAACCTTTTCTCTAGGTAAATCCATGGCCACTGGTACTGTATCTGTTCCTCTGCCCTTACCTGCCCTTCACTCTGGCCCCCAGGGGAAGGTGCCCCAGACCTTCCTATGCCCTGCCCTTCACTCACCCTTCTTTCCCTAGATACATGGTATCTGGTCCCTGTTCCCCTGTGGGAGCTCCCTAGGAGAAGGAAGATGAAATGCTGGGAGTCCTTAAGGAATGTAGGGTGCTTCTTGCTTTGCCAAGGGGTGGAGAGATGCCGCCTGATGCTGGGGTTTCTGGCTCTTAGCAGGAGTGCACAGAGGCTCTAGGTGGAACTGCTTGCCAGCGGCCCTTGAAAGCTTTCTTTGGCAGAACCTCTTGTTTGAGTCCCTGCATATATCTCTAGAGGCTTGACCATGGTATGACCCACTTGCCTTTGTAAAACCCTGGTGTCAGGCCAAGAGGCTGAGGCCCAGTGAGAGTAGTTGGGGCCAGATTCTCTCGGAGGCTGCAGAGCCAGCACTGACATTGCCAGTTCAGGCACTTGAACCATCCCGCCTGTCTCTTCTGGAATGCAGGCAGAGGCTAGTGATTTAGTCCTGTGTGTGGAAGGCACCTCCTGGTGGCATTTAATCATTTCCCTTTCTCATTTCTCTCCCCGTCCTTTGCATATTGATCTGCTCACTGGGGTCCCTCGCCAAGCTTTAACATTCAGTCCCTTCCTCCAATGCCTTCGTTCCTTTGGACCCTTGGCTCTCTATTCCCTTACCCCTCCTTCCACTAGCCCCTCGTCCCTGCCCCCTCTGGATTGGAGCAGACAGCTCTCCTACCTTCCAGGCAAGGATCAAAAGACCCAGCTGAGGGCGGTGGGGCCCAGCCCGAGGAAGCACCTGGGGATGGTGACAAGGCAAGTCGGTGGGCTGGGTGGTTGGGCACAGGGCTGGCTGGGAGGTTGGAGGGGAAAGGCCCACAGGAAACTTGAGCTCAGTCTCCCCACTGGGGACGGGATTTAGAAGAGGGTGGGGGAAGAGAGAGCTAGTGTGTGATTGGAGGTGGTCTGCTTTCCTCCTCACAGCCAGAGGAGACCCAGGGGAAAGCAGAGAAAGATGAGCCAGGAGCCTGGGAGGAGACGTTCAAAACTCACTCTGACAGCAAGCCATATGGTGAGGGACTGGGAGAGCCTTGGGCAGGGACGCAGGGACTCCTTGTCAAACAGAAGCTTTGAAGCCCATCTTTTGCTTTCCTTCCAGGCCCCACGTCTGTGGGTTTGGACTTCTCCCTGCCAGGCATGGAGCATGTGTATGGGATCCCTGAGCATGCAGACAACCTGAGGCTAAAGGTCACTGAGTGAGTCCCATGGTGACATCAAGAAATGGGGAAAGAGGGGTCGGACGTTAGGGCTGTGGGGCGGTGTCCATGCAGTTTGGATACTCTGGACAAGCATGGATCACTTCCTGTGGCCAGATCACCTTTGGTGATCAGAAAATTCTCCTTTGAGGGGCGCCTGGGTAGCTCAGTCAGTTAAGCATCTGCCTTCAGGGGCACCTGGGTGGCTCAGTCGTTAAGCGTCTCCCTTCGGCTCAGGTCATGATCCCAGGGTCCTGGGCTCAAGCCTCGCATCAGGCTCCCTGCTCAGCGGGGAGTCTGCTTCTCCTTCTTCCTTTGCCCCTCCCCCCTGCTTGTGCACTCTCTGTCTCTCTCATAAAAAAAAAAAAAAAAAAAATTCTCCTTTGAGAAGGGGCAGGGGGGCCAGTTTTTATCACTCACCTGTATCTGTGGGATGGAGGTTGTGGTGCCACAGCCTAGGGCCAGTCTGTCTGTTTGCCTGCAGGGGTGGGGAGCCGTATCGCCTCTACAATTTGGATGTATTCCAGTACGAGCTGTACAACCCCATGGCCCTGTATGGGTCTGTGCCTGTGCTTCTGGCACACAGCCCTCATCGGGACCTGGGCATCTTCTGGCTCAATGCCGCAGAGACCTGGGTTGACATATCTTCCAACACTGCAGGGAAGGTGAGCACGCATGCGGAGAGGAGTAAGAGAGTGAGTCTTCAGGCCTGAGGCAAATGCGTGTGCTAGGGGCGTTTACTTGGAAGAGGCTGGCTGGAGGCTCTTGGGGATACTGTCTGGGGACTGGGTGGGAGAAGGGGCCCTGAGCCTTGGGAGCAGCATTTGAGTTCCCTGGTCCTTCCCAGAAAACACACACTCATGGAGAAAATATTGCTTCTGCATCTGTTGTCAGTACATTTGTTAGTGATCATTTGTCATGTACTAGACACTCTTGGAGGTGCTGGGGATATATTGCTCATTGAGGTAGGAAAGGTTCTTACTCTCAGGGTGGAAGACAGATGTTAAACAGGTAAGAAGGCGGGGTGAGTTCCGCAGCGGTAAGTGTTGAGAAGGAAATGCAGTGATCACAGGGTGGGGACGGAGGCAGTGCTGTTGGAGATGGCGTGGTCCAGAAAAGCCTCACTGAGGAGGTGATACCTGATCTCAGCCCTGACTGACTCCTTAGGACCCAGCTGTGTGAGGACTCTGAAGAAAACATTGCTGCTTTGTCTCTAGGTCAGGGAAGAAGAGGGTGGGTGTCGGACCTGTGTCTCTGGTCCCCTCTGTAGACCTTGTTTGGGAAGATGCTAGACTACCTGCAAGGCTCTGGGGAGACCCCGCAGACAGATGTCCGCTGGATGTCGGAGAGTGGCATCATTGATGTCTTCCTGCTGCTCGGGCCCTCTGTCTCTGATGTATTCCGGCAGTATGCCAGCCTCACAGGTACGTGTGTCCCCTCTCCGCCAGCCAGCAGCCTCCTCCGCTGGCCCTGTCTTCCTGAGACGGGTGCCTCCGTTTTCAAAAATTCTGTGCCTCAGCCTGCTTACTAGCCCAGTACCCTTCTCTCTCTCTCTCTCTCTCTCCCCCTCTCTCCCTCTCTCCGACAAGCCTCCCTCAATTTCTGGGTGTTCCCGATGGCCCCAGGTTGGGCCTGACCCCATTGTGACCCCCGTGCCTGCAGGGACCCAGGCATTGCCCCCGCTCTTCTCCCTCGGCTACCACCAGAGCCGCTGGAACTACCGGGATGAGGCTGATGTGCTGGAAGTCGATCAGGGCTTCGATGATCACAACCTGCCCTGCGATGTCATTTGGCTGGACATCGAGCATGCCGATGGCAAGCGGTACTTCACCTGGGACCCCAGCCGTTTCCCCCAACCCCTTACCATGCTGGAACACTTGGCCTCCAAGAGGCGGAAGGTAAGAGGGCTGTGGTCATGCTCAGTCTTCTCAGGCACAACAGCCCTGGAGAGCTCTGAGCACCCCTGTTCCTTGCCTGCAGCTGGTGACCATTGTGGACCCCCACATCAAGGTGGATTCCGGCTACCGTGTACACGAAGAGTTGCAGAGCCGGGGTCTGTATGTGAAAACCCGGGATGGCTCTGACTACGAGGGCTGGTGCTGGCCAGGTAGGTGGGCCCAGAATTGAGGGAGAGGCTATTGTGAGACCAGGGAGGTAGGATGGGAGCCATTTTGCCCCTTGGAGGTTGATAGCCAGCCTTAACTTGTCCTAGGCGCTGCTGGTTACCCTGACTTTACCAATCCCACAATGAGGGCCTGGTGGGCTAACATGTTCAGCTTTGACAACTATGAGGTACGGCAGCCCCTCCCCTGCCTGCATCTGTCTCTCCCACCCTGCCTCCCTAAGTCTGTCATTCTCTGCCAGCCAGCCCTGCTTTGGTTGGTTGCCTGTATTTTTTTTTTTTTTTTTTTTAAGATTTATTTATTTGAGAGAGAGTGTGTGCGGGGAGGGGGGTGCAGAGAGAGCAGGAGAGAAGCAGACTCCCCCCTGAGGGCAGAGCCTGACAATGGGCTTGATCCCACCACCGTGAGATCACGACTTGAGCCGGTAGTCGGTGCTTAACTGACTGAGCCCCCCAGGCGCCCCTGGCTGCCTGTATTTATTAGGAGCATTTATCATGCTCCTCAGAGGACGCTGAGAAATGCTTTTTGGATTCTTAGGAGTTCTCTGCTCTCACAGTTTGTCTTTTTCCTCCCCTCTGTCCCATTTTCTGCCTCGTGTGCCTAGGGCTCAGCTCCCAACCTCTATGTCTGGAATGACATGAACGAACCGTCTGTGTTCAATGGTCCAGAGGTTACCATGCTCAAGGATGCCCAACATTATGGGGGCTGGGAGCACCGAGACGTGCATAACATCTATGGCTTCTACGTGGTAAGAGGCTGAGTGAGGAGAGCCTGCGGGCTGGGAAACTTATACAGGACAGCAGGCTTTTGTTCCTCACTACCGCTTCTCTCCTGTGTCCACCCAGCACATGGCAACGGCAGACGGGTTGGTGCTGCGCTCTGGGGGCCTAGAGCGCCCTTTTGTCCTGAGCAGGGCTTTCTTCGCTGGCTCCCAGCGCTTTGGTAAGATTTGGAGAACAGAGCTGTGACAGAGGGTGTGAAGGCCAGATGGGAAGAGTGGTGCACCAGGGCCTGCTTCTCGGAGAAATGTGTCCACACGGCTGTCCTCCGGGAGCAGCAGGCTGCATCTCCGTCCCTCCCCCCCGAACCTGCGCACTTTAAGGGGATCCAGGGACGGGGGAGGACCAGTCCCCTTTCAAGTGCTGTTGTGAATTCTGCCACCTTGGACAGGACCCCGGGGGCCCTAGAACAGATGTGGCAGGTCATAGGAGTTGGCTGTATGAAAAGCAGAGCCCCTCCACTGTTGGCAAGCTCCATCTCCCTCATCTTCTCTTAGGAGCTGTGTGGACAGGGGACAACACTGCTGAGTGGGACCATTTGAAGATCTCTATTCCTATGTGTCTCAGCTTGGGGCTGGTGGGACTTTCCTTCTGTGGAGGTGAGAGGGGGAGGAATTGGGGGTCTTGGTTTGGTGGGAGAGGAGCCGGGTAGAGGGCACAGGACCCAGGCACAAACAGAGCAGAGAGTCTAGGGTGGGACCTGGGGGAGCTCCTTAGGATTGAGCCCTCTTTTCACCCTCTTTTCCAACCTCTTTCCTCCCTCCCCTCTCCCAGCGGATGTGGGCGGCTTCTTCAAAAATCCAGAGCCCGAGCTGCTTGTGCGCTGGTACCAGATGGGAGCCTACCAGCCATTCTTCCGGGCACACGCACACTTGGACACTGGGCGGCGAGAGCCCTGGCTCTTACCAGCTCAGTACCATGACATCATCCGAGATGCCTTGGGCCAGCGATACTCCTTGCTGCCCTTCTGGTACACTCTCTTCTATCAGGCCCACCGTGAAGGCATTCCTGTCATGAGGTGAGGCATTCAGCTGGGTCTGCGTAGCGTGGGCTGAGGTGGCTGAGGGACAGTGGGGAACTGGGCTCCATCTCTGGGCCCCTTTTGCCACTCACCAGGGCCTTGTAAAGGAGGGAAATGCTGGCTGCAAGGTCAAGAGTAAGAAGAGACTAAGTAGCAGTAGCAGTAAACATTGCGCCAGGCATTGTTCATCACTGTCCCTAGAGCCTGAAACAAGGCAGACAAGTATTCTTCCATCCTTGGGAGTAAGACACACAGACATGTACACAAATAGGCAAATAAGAAAATTGCCGGGGCGCGTGGGTGGCTCAGTCGTTAAGCGTCTGCCTTCGGCTCAGGTCATGATCCCAGGGTCCTGGGATCGAGCCCTGCATCGGGCTCCCTGCTCAGCGGGAAGCCTGCTTCTCCCTCTCCCACTCCCCCTGCTTGTGTTCCCTCTCTCGCTGTCTCTCTCTCTGTCAAATAAATAAATAAAAGTCTTTAAAAAAAATTAAAAAAAAGAAAATTGCCAACAGTGATAAGCTCTTTGAATAGGGTAATGTAATTTAGTTCTACAAATGGCCTTTTTAAAAAGAAGAAGGACATGTGAGCGGCACCTGGGTGGCTCATTCGGTTAAGCGTCCAACTTTTGATCTCAGCTCAGGTCTTGATCTCAGGATCATGAGTTCAAGCCCCATCTTGGGCTCCATGCTGGGTGTAGGGCCTACTTAAACAAAAAAAGGGCATGTGAGATGAGGCCTGACTAAGGAGGAAGACGGACTTTTGTGATCTAGAGGAAGAAAGTTCCCAGCACAGGAGATTGCAAGTGCAGACATCCTAAAGTGGAAATGAGTTTGTTGTGTTCCAGGGATAGAAAGACCAGTGTGTCTCAGGGTAAGGACCCAGGGGGGGAGGTAGGAGATGCTGTAGGAGAGGAAAATTCGACCTGATGCAGGATAATGAAATGGCCACTGGAATGTTGCTGTGTGGAATAGTTTCAGGTGGAGGCTGGGGAGGAGGAGGCAAGGAGATGGATTAGAAAGTTCAGTGACTAGACCAAGGGTAGGTTGTGTAGCTGAGGCCTACCGCGCAGTTGGGCTGTCTCGCGCAAGCTCCTGGCTTGTACCATGTGCTGTTCTTATTTCCGGTTCCTGGGCTAGCATCTTTGCCCTCTGCCAAGACAGCAGGTGTCTTCCCTTGTTTTCTTGCTTCCTTCCTAGGCCCCTGTGGGTACATTATCCTCAGGATGTGACCACCTTCAGTATAGACGATCAGTTCCTGCTCGGTGAGAAATGGAGGGGACAGTTGCTGGTGGGTTGGGATAGGGCTGAGAAGAAGTAAGCACCTGTGGGAGAGATGTCTGTGGATGCCCAGGGAGGGAGGAGTGAGTGAGGTCAGTGGCACAAGGCGGCAGGCGTTTTGGTGCTCCCTGTCTGGGAACTGGTCCCCTCAGTTCACAGCTGATTCTGGTGTGTTTTAGGGGATGCATTATTGGTTCACCCTGTATCAGACTCCGGGGCTCATGGTGTGCAGGTCTATCTGCCTGGCCAAGGGGAGGTGAGTTAAGGAAGAAAGGGTGTGGTGGGGAAAGGTGGTGAAGGCCAACGAGGGTAAATAGGATGGGGGCCATGTGCAGTGACCTACTGTGTGTTCTGCCACCCACAGGTGTGGTATGACATTCAGAGCTACCAGAAGCATTATGGTCCCCAGACCCTATACCTGCCTGTAACCCTGAGCAGTGTGAGTATGCCTGGCCAGCTGCCAGCTCCATCTGCCTGTCAGTTTCCAGAAGGGGAGAGTGTGTGCTTTGGGGTCCAGTACGTGAGTGGGCACAGAGGGGCAAGAGCAAAAGACACTGCCGGGCCCAAGATTGGACAGTGGGGCAACTTCATCCCCTGCTCTTGCCCTAGATCCCTGTGTTCCAGCGTGGAGGGACAATTATCCCTCGGTGGATGCGAGTGCGGCGCTCTTCTGACTGTATGAAGGATGACCCCATCACTCTTTTCGTTGCTCTCAGTCCCCAGGTGAGCGTGTGGGCAGGGAGCCCCCTCAGCCCTCTGCCTGCCTTCCTGGGATTCAGTCCCTGGGGGGAGTGCCCCCCACTCTCTCTTGGGCTCAGGCTCTCCCCTATCCCACTTCCCGCTCAGGGTACGGCCCAAGGCGAGCTCTTTCTAGATGATGGGCACACATTCAACTATCAGACTCGCCATGAGTTCCTGTTGCGTCGGTTCTCGTTCTCTGGCAACAGCCTTGTCTCCAGGTAAGGAAGTGCTCATTCGTCCTTGGTAGCCTCAGGGATGCTCACAGTGCACTGTGCTCTTTTCTTGCATATGACCTTGCTCTGGGTCTCCTCCTTCCTTCTACTCTGACATCTTTCTCCCTGACAGGCATCTGTTTTTGTTCCCTCTAGCTCAGCAGACCCCAAAGGCCACTTTGAGACACCAATCTGGATTGAGCGGGTGGTGATAATAGGGGCCGGAAAGCCAGCAGCCGTGGTCCTCCAGACAAAAGGTGAGGGGTGAGACTGGCCCCCAGGCGGGGGAAAGAGGGGAAGTAGGGGCAGGGCTGGGACACCTTGCCTGTAGGAAAGCAGTTGCTATGCCGTAGCCTGTTGCCGTGACCATGGAACGCTTTCTTTTTCTCCACCAGGATCTCCTGAAAGCCGCCTGTCCTTCCAACATGACCCTGAGACCTCTGTGTTGATCCTGCGCAAGCCTGGCGTCAACGTGGCATCCGACTGGAGCATTCACCTGCGATAACACAAGGGATGTTGGGGGGTGGGAGGGGGTGCAGTGGTGACGAGAGTTCCTCTTCCTTCTGCCTTGGGGTTTGACCCTCCCCAGACTTCACCTTTCTTATCTGAAGACTCAAATTCTGCCAACATCTGGGCAGGATGAGAAGCTGTCCCTGCACTCTGAATTCCTCCTGTGACCTCCTGACCTCTGCCACCCCGCTGACACCAAGTCTCCCATCGTCCCTCAACACTCTGTTGCTCTAACTGGAGCACATTCACCTGTGAAGACCTGGGGACCATGAGGCCTTTGCTTTCCCTTCTTTTTCCTTTCTTTTGGGGGCCCCGAATCTCCTCTAGACCTTCTTCATTCATACCTCTTGTGTGTTGATGCCATTTCTTGGAAGAAGAAGAGGGCAGTGAGCTTTAGGGCTCCTTTTCTCCTTCCCCTTCCCTCCCCACCAAACTGCTCTCCCTCCTTTTATTTCTTTCTCCCGATTCTTCTCTGTCAGCCCTCCCCTTTTTATGCCCCACTGATACACTGGGACCACCCCTTACCTGATAAGGGATGAATGGATCAAAGGAGTGAGGTTGCTGGAGAACATCCTCTTCCCTGTTGCCTCGACCTTTCCTCTCCCCGATTGCTTCTAGAGCTGCTGCAGTTCTGACAGGGGCAGTTCTATCTTCCCTGTCCTTTGGGGGAAAGAAGTTTCCACTCTTCCTTAAGAGGGGATGGGCATTAAACTTCTTTTGCCCCCTTTTTGTCCCCTCAGGGGGCATTCAAGATGGAGAAATCAGTTGTGGTTTCATCAAATCATGGTCACCTGTATTTATTGCTGGGAGAAGGCTGAGGGTGGGGGGAGATGATCATGTGTGCCCAGGGTTAGCTTGAAGCCCTGGGTGGGGGGTGGGGGAGGACTAACTGGGGACAAGGGGGAATATTTGTGGCAATTTTTTTTACTTCCTCTTGGCCCCCAGCTGCGACAGGTTTTGATAAAAGGAGAAACAATAAAGAGAGAAACCATTAAATAACTGTTGGTGTCCGGATTCTGATTCTGGCCTGAACCACAGACCCTTAGAAGCCTAAGGGCCTGACATTTTCATCTAACTTCAGCATGAGCCTCATCAGTTCAGCAAAATGAATGAGTGCAAGTCTTCCTCAACTTGCTAGATGCCAATATTTTCATCGAGGAGTCCAGCAAGGTCATCAGATTTTAGCAGGCCTAGTTGATAGTGGTGACCAGAGCTGATGGGGTCTCTCTTGAATAGAAACAGCTTTATAGTCATGTTCACATGCACAAGGCTGCTTCTCCTTAGCATCACTTTTTAAAACTCCCCATTGTTGGGGCGCCTGGGTGGCTCAGTTGGTTAAAACTCCCCATTGTTTTGGTGACAGGAAATAGATTTCTCCATTTTGGAGACTACCAGTTTTAGAGATGATTTTACCAGAAACAAGAGGGTTGTGTTTTTTTTAGGGAAAATGCTCAGGAAGGCTTGTGCCTGTGAGTAGTTAGGGGATGTCTTCGTGCAATTTTCAGCTCAAATATTGACGATTTCCTGGGAGGTAGCCCACTGCCTTGGCCCCCCACTCCCTACCCTCCCCCCATACACCGCGACCCTTATTGTCATCCGTTTGAGAAACGTGGGTCAGAGGAAACGGTACAGATTTTGGAGACAGGTATCTAGAAGGGACATAGAAAACTACATAGTGGCAATTTCATAGTTTTTGTCAACCTTGGCTACTTGTCCGTGAAATGGGGACAATACCACCTGTCTCAGGATTAGAGTGAGAAATGCAATGCGTGAGGGCACAGGCCTGGCACGGGAGAAGTCCCAAGATTTCATTCATTCGTGTAACAGGCGTTTGTAGAACTCTTACTGGGTGCTGTGGTTGAAAAGTGAATGAATGAAAATGACGAAATCGCACAGGGACTGGGGTTCAAGGGGAAGGTCTCAAAGTCGCTCCCACCAGGCTTCTCACTGCCCGCCACGCGAGCTCGCCACGCCGGATGTGACGTCACCCACTCCCGTGGTTCCCAGAACTAGGCGGAGGGACCGGAAATTAACCCGAGGGGCGGGGTGCAGACTGACCGGAAGTGGGCCCTGGCGGGCGCCGCGGTTCCCACCTCGCGCGAGCCGGTGGAGCGGAGCGTGAGGAAGGCGGGACACGGGGCGGGACCGCTGCAGGGGCGGGGTCTGCAGGCGGGCGGGCGGGTGGGGGGCGGGGACCCCCTAGTCCCCCCCGGACCCCGCCTGCCCGGGCGGCGGCACGGCCATGAAGCTGAAGCTGAAGAACGTGTTTCTCGCCTACTTCCTGGTGTCGATCGCCGGCCTCCTCTACGCGCTGGTGCAGCTCGGTGAGCGGGGCGGGGCGGGGGTGCGGCGGGCCCGCCCGAGGGCGCCCGCCGCCGTGCATCCCGCCCTGGGGATGAACCCCCGCGCAGACACCATTCAGCCGGCTCGGCCCTCCCACAGCCCTCTGCGGCCGCCGGCGCTCTCCCCTCTCTAGGATGCACCGCCGCTTCCCGCCGCACCTCGGATGAAATGCAGACTCTTTCCCAGAGTCCGCAAGGCCCCGCATGATCCTGTGGCCGTCAGCCTTTCCAGCCCCATTCCCTCTCCCACTCGCTCGCTCTGCTCCGCTCCGGCCGCACTGGCTGCGTGACAGGTTCTCGAAAGCCCACGCTCATTGCTCTCTCAAGCTCTTAACCTGTTCCTTCTGGCTGCGGTGTTTTTCTCCCTGCTCTTCCTGGCCGCCGCTTTCTCATGCTTCAGGTCTCAGCTCAAATGTCACCGCCTCAGAGGCCTTCCCCGACCACCTTAGCTAGCGTTAACTCCTCTTTTTCTGGATTCTCTTTTATTCTCTTACGTGTTTCCTTCGTGGCCCTTATCACAATTCGTAGTGATTTTACTAATTTGTTTCTTTGCTCAGTGTCTGCCAATGCCACTAAACTGAAAGCTCCATGAAGGCAGGGACCGTGTCTGCTTTGCTCCCTGCCGCATCCCCAGCACCTAAGGCTGTGCCTCCCACGAGGAGCATTCAATAAATATTTATCCAATAACGGAATCATTGAATTTTATGAGTCTTTGGTCACACAGCCAAGGGAACAGATGGAACGTTGCCTCTTACACAGAGAGACAAGGGCTTAGGGCTTGATCCTCAGGTATTTAAAAGACAGCCCTGTTTCAGGAGATCTAGTTGTTCTTTACGGCTCCAGAAGGCAACATTCGGATCAGCAGGTAGAAGGGATGGAGGCAGATGATTAGCTCAATATCCGAGTGAAAGCTGTAACAGATGGAATTGATTGCAGTTGGAGGGGGCTGCTGATTGAGGCCATGAGCTCCCCCCGACCCCCAATCAAGGGTGTGGAAGGAAGGGTGTGGCTGCCGGGGAAGTTGTCAGGAGATTCCTGCACTGGCTAGTTGAACAAGAAGGTTATGCCCCTTTGGGATGCTCAACATGCTGTGGTTCTCTGCCCCCATCCCTGCTTCCTGGGACCAGGTCAGCCATGTGACTGCCTCCCTCCCCTGCGCGCAGCCGCAGAGCAGCTTCGGCAGAAGGATCTGAGGATTTCCCAGCTGCAAGCCGATCTCCGCCGTCCACCCCCTGCCCCTGCCCAGCCCCCCGAACCTGAGGCCCTGCCTACTATCTATGTTGTTACCCCCACCTACGCCAGGTATGGGCTCTGGTGTACCCCAGAGGCCTGCATGGGCCAGGAGGTTGGGGTTGATGATGAGTTTGGGGAGGCACTGGGCCAGGTGATGTGCCTCAAACTAGGGCACGCCAAATGACGAGATAAATGAACCACAGCTCGCTCTCCTCAAAGATTTGTGGGAAAAGGGTTTTTTTTTCCTAGTAAAATAGACGGGTATACTCTGAAATAGAATACACAGTTCCTAACACATTTTAAGATAGAACAATAAAGTTTCAAGGAAATGTTGAGCTTGCCCATGAGTTCACTCTCTCTCTCAGGGATCCTTTGGTGAGAAAGTTTGAGGATCCCTGACTAAATTGAAATAGGAAAGGGCTTGGCCTTACAGTCATACTAGGGTCTAGAAATAGTACACCAGCTATGATTTACAGTTTACTCTCTACCAGGCACTGTGCTAAGTAAGGGCTTTCCTTTTTTTTTTTTGTAGTTTTTTTGGGGGTACAAACCAACTGGGGAACATGGTTTTGGATCTATAGCTAAAGAGCCTTCCAACACCTCCCTGGAATCAGGTGGCTGACCCATGTAGGCACAGGCAGCTCTAGACCCTGTCCCCTTCCACACACACAGCACCACCCCTGGGGCAGACAGACCAAACTGCAGGAGAAAGAAGCCTAGAAGAGACTGGGCCACACCTTCCCAGTTTCTTGTCTAAACTCAGGCAAATCCTCCCTTGGAGAGGAATGAGGCAAAGGGCTCCTCTAAATCTCTCTACCTGGAAACCCAGGAAGAGGACCTGGCCCTCCTGGTATTTTGGAAAGTCATTATAATTTCATCTTTAAGACAACATTGTTGTAAAATACCGTTATTCTCATTTTCATAGCCAAGGAAACTGAGGTGTGGGGAGATCTGACCCATTTCCCCCAGTGTCTCCCCTATTAAGTTACCAAGCTGGCATTCAAACCCAGATCTGTCTGATTCCAAAGCCTGTGCCCTTAACTTGTAGTCTCCCACAGCCAGAGCCCTGAGGTTGAGGGGGCTGCCGGACATGGGCTGCAGGAACAGGGCAGGTGAGCGCAGTGTGAAGTTGACAGGCAAGAAGGGGAGTTTGGGTGTTGGTTGGGAAAGACCATGGGGGTTACTGGAAGGGACCCAGGAGAAGCTACGTGTAGGGGCGGGAGTGAGCAGATGGTGCCGACCCCTCGCCCTCCCGTGCATCTTTCCCCCTGCAGGCTGGTGCAGAAAGCGGAGCTGGTGCGCCTGTCCCAGACACTGAGCCTGGTGCCCCGGCTGCATTGGCTGCTGGTGGAGGATGCCGAGGGCCCCACCCCACTGGTCTCCCGGCTGCTGGCTGCCTCGGGCCTCCTCTTCACACACCTGGCGGTCCTCACCCCCAAGGCCCAGCGGCTCAGGGAGGGTGAGCCCGGCTGGGTTCGGCCCCGCGGTGTAGAGCAACGGAACAGGGCCCTGGACTGGCTGCGGAGCGGAGGGGGCGCTGTGGGGGGAGAGAAGGACCCCCCTCCAGCCGGCACGCGGGGAGTCGTGTACTTTGCAGATGATGACAACACCTACAGCCGGGAACTCTTTGAGGAGGTGAGCGGTGGGGGGGCGGGGGGATGGGGAAAGAGGCAGGTGGGGCCAGCCTCGCCGGTTGCCTTGGTTACGGGTGGGAGGAGGGGGAGCAGTGGGGCAGAGTGGCCGCAGCGGCCCTTCCTGCTGCTCCCTTGCCCCGGGGCCACACTCTGTCTGTTTCTTCTCTCCTGACCTCTTAGATGCGCTGGACCCGTGGTGTCTCAGTGTGGCCCGTGGGGCTGGTGGGCGGCCTGCGATTTGAGGGCCCTCGGGTACAGGATGGCCGGGTTGTGGGCTTCCACACAGCATGGGAGCCCAACAGGCCCTTCCCAGTGGATATGGCAGGATTTGCTGTTGCCCTGCCCTTGCTGTTGGCTAAGCCCAGTGCCCAGTTCGACGCCACTGCTCCCCGGGGCCACCTGGAGAGCAGTCTCCTGAGCCACCTCGTGGATCCCAAGGACCTGGAGCCACGGGCAGCTAACTGCACTCGGGTAAGGAGCTGGAGGTGGGCAGAAACCTGGCTCTGGGATATGGAATGGTGATGGGGGAAGCGGAGTAAGGCTTTGGGGAGAAGGATCAAAGGATGGGTGTTTGAACCAGGAGGGACCCTCCAGAGCTTGGACTCAACCTTGCTTACTCTCCTGTAGGGGAAGCTGGGAGCCAGGGAAGGAAAGAGGTCTCCTGGGCACCCACGTAGCACAGAGGGGGTAAGGGAGGGGTAAGGCCCATTTTAGAGGCACTAAAGGCCCCTGCCTTTCACACTTTGCAGCCAACGCTGCGTGTGTAGAGGGGGTGAGAGAATCCGTTCCACACTGAGGGCCCCAGAGGCCTCATTACAGCTGGGTCCAGCTCTAACTGAAACGCTCCCGGGACAGGTTCTGGTGTGGCACACACGGACAGAGAAGCCCAAGATGAAGCAGGAAGAGCAGCTGCAGCGGCAGGGCCGAGGCTCAGACCCAGCTGTTGAGGTGTGATGGCAGCCCCACCCTGACTACCACCGCGTCAGGCACGAACCTGGGGGACTGGGCCCCTGGCCTGCCCAGGATGCAGTTTTCCAAATCCTGACCCCTCAGAGCCAGGGGCGGCCCTTCTGCCCCCTCAGCCCCAGGGCGTGGCCCAGCTGCTTCTCCCCTCCCCCAGCCTGCCATGTGGCACTGCCCACAGGCTGGGGACAAGCGGCCCTTGTGTTGAGCCAGGTCAGCCCCGTCTGGGGCAGAGCAGAAGGACAGACACTCAGGAGGGAGGGCTGCTGAGCAACTGGGTAACTTATTGGGGCTGGGCATGCACTGGGGGGCTGGAGGAGCTGGGCTGGACCCTCCCCACCTGAGCATGCTGACCCCCCTCCTACCTCCAGAATAAAAGATCTCAAGCTGGAGGGGCCTCTGGTTTCCTTCTTTGCGCACGTCTGGTTCTTGCGTTTGATCCTTACCAGAGTCAACACCTAGGCGTCCTGGCTTCTCTATCAGACAGAAATCAGTTCTCCCAGGGCCCCCCACCCCCTGGAAGAGGAAGATCAGTGGCTTCAGTCCAAAAGCTTTATTGAGTCTGTGTGCCAGGACCAGTCTCCAGTCCTTCCCATGTCACCTTCCCATCACCCTGGGTGCTTTCTGTTCCCCGGTGGCTCTTGGCCACAGGGTTAGGCCCTGGACACCTAGTTTTCTCGCCGCCCCCATTCCAGCTCCGTGACTATCCTTAACCCCTCCTCTAATCCCAGGGATCCCCCCTCCCCGACCCGGAGCCTTGGTAAGGAGTTGTGAGGTTTTCGGTCTTGTCCATCCCTCCCCCCCTCCCCCCCCATTTCCCACCCGAACGTTCAGGCCACTAGGCCTCAGGTAGACCCTCCTTAGGAGGTGCCTCTTCTGGTGGGGCCTCCTCAGGTGCCGGCGTGTCAGCCACCCCTCCCTGTCGCCACGCTGTTTTCAGCATGTCCTTCAACCCACTGGGAAACAGATAGCCCTGGGTCTCTCCCTCCCCGTCGATGACTCCTCCAAGCCCCTCCAGTGCCGTCTGCAGGTACCGCAGGCCCAGGAGCACCAGAATCTGTGGGGAAGGCAGGGAGAAAGAGGTCAGGGAGGGTCAACTGCTCCTGGGGCCAGGGCTGGAGGCAGTGAGGGGGGCCAGATGGAGGGAGCCCTCAGACACTTTGCTAACTCACCTGCAGCAGGAAGGTGACAGCCAGCATGCTGCCCAGCATGCTCGCCAAGTCCTGCAGTTGCCCCAGCAGCACCCTGTGGCATCCTTGGGCCCAGAGGTTTAGGTTGGGCTGACGGGGATCAAAGAGAGGGTGGACGTGGGGCTCTGAGAGCCGGCTTTGCAGGCAAGGTCTGGGCGAGTGGGGGTTGCAGCAGGAGAAAGGGACACCATCGATCAGATATAGGCCTTCCACGTTGCTCTGGATCCGGCTGCAAAGGGAGGGGCAGGGATGTTAGGATGTCTGGAAATAGAGGCCTCGGGAGAAGCTACGGGGCTCAGGAGTTGAGAAGGGAAAATCGAAAGACCTTTGCTGACTGGTTTACTGTGTGCGAGGCATGCATAATTTATTTACCTTCACAATAAGTCTGTAAGATAGGTCCTATTATATCCATTCTTCAGAGGAGGAAACGGGCCCAGAGCAGTTGGGTAACATGCCCTGGGTCACACACCTAATAAACGGCAGATCTGTAACCCGAGGCTCTCAATCACTACGCTCTGCTCTATTTATTGCCTGTGGGGTGAGGTGGGTTTCGAGGGAGGAGGAGGCGAAGGAGGGGAAGGAGGCCAGGAGGAGTGGGGGAGGGGGGAAACAAAACACTCACTCAACCACGTCCTGGTCATTGGGATCCAAGTAACGGCTGCTGACCCACTGGATCCCAAACCAGTCCTTGTACCCGTGGCGCCCGCAGCAGTGGTGCCTCAGCTGGAGCTCATCCAACAGCCGTTTGGCATGACAGTGTCCGGGCACCTCTGTGTCTTTGTAGTGAGCCAAGGCAGTCCCCAGGCCCTCCTCCAGCCCGGTGTCCAGACTCCCCGGTAAAGCCAGGGCTAGCCCCAGGGCGAGGACCAGAAGACCCCCGCCCCCAGCAGTGCCAACCACCAGCAGTGGGCCCAGGACCTTTCGCCAGGGAGGGTAGTGGGCCGCATCCAGGCTGGCCCTGCTGGCTCCCGCACCCACCAGCCCTGTCCCCAGAGCCACCGCACCGGCTGCCAGGGCAACGTGGGGCAGGGCAGCAAATGGGCAGGAGGGAGCCAAGAAGGTGTGGAGGTGCCACAGCTGGGCCAGGAGGTGCCCGCTACAGAGGAGGGCGAGGGCACCGGCCAGCGCCAGCAGCCAGGAGAGGAGCCAGAGCCCCTGTGCCAGACGGATGCGGGGCTGGAGGGGCAGCACCAGGGGCAACACCGGGGCCATCTCCCATCTCCGCCCAAGGGAAAGCAGAGCTGTCAGGGACGAGGGTTGGCCGCGGCACGATGCTGAGTCAGCCCAGCCCGGCTTGAGCTGGGCTAATGCCACCCTGACCCCAATACCCTGGGAATCCGCGCCCCCCCGCAGCCTTAATAACCCGCTGCCCTGGCCCCTGCCAGCCCCAATTCGAGATGCCTTGGCCTTGCCCCTTAGGAAAAGCCCCGCCCCCGGGCAAGGGGCCCAGTTCGTGACCCCGCCCCTGCCCCCTCGCGGAAGTGGGGAGGGGCCGGTCGGCTCTGGCCCTAGGGGCTAGGCGCTGGGGGCTCGGAGACCAGAGAGGACCCCAGGGAGTCAGGGGGCGGGGATTCCGGCGGGGCCTGGAGGGCGGAGGCCCGGAGGGGGCCCGGGGGTCAGCGGGTTGGCCCTGCCCGTGTCCTGAGCGGCGAGGCCCGGACAGGGAGGGGTTACCAGGCGGCCCGGCCCCCCCCTCGTCCCGCCCCCCCTCCCGCGCTTCCTGGCGGCTCCGCGTCCGGCGCCTGTTTGTGCCGCGGCGCTGGGGCCCGGGACGGCCCCGCCACCCCACCCCCGGGAGCCGAGAGCGGCCCCGGGAGAGTCCGAGGCCCCGGCGGGCCCCGGAGCCGGCCGCCCCCGCCCCACAGCGCCCCCTCCAGGCCCTTTCCCCGCGCCCGACAGCGCCCCCGGGGGGTGGCACGGCACCCGTGCGCGCGCGCCCTGGGGTGCTTCCCCTTCCCCTCTCCCTGGCCATGGCCCCGGCGGCTTAGAAGCCTCCTCCGCCGCCGCCGCTCGGAGCAAGCCGGGGGCCGGATGGACGGGGCCGGGGGGCCCGGTGAGTACGGGGCGGGGCGGGCGGCGTGCCCCTTCCCGGAGCGCCGGCCGGTCGGCCGCTGCCAGTGCCCGACGGCTGTCTGGTGGCGACCCGCGTGCTCCTCGGCCTCAGGGGCTCTGAGCATCCTCCACTGTTCCTCAGGTCGCTCTCCCCAGTTATTTGGATCGCCTACTGTCATTTCGAACTTTCTCAACGTCATCCACTCCCCATGTTACTCTGGGCCCCTCGATGTTTCTCTGTCCCCTGTGTTATTCTGGGCCTCTTCCCCTGGTTTTTCGGGTCGTTTTCCTTCTGACCCGTTACCCTGGGACCTTCACTATGACTCCGTCTCCACTGATACCCTCTCCGGTCAGTCTCTATCTCTTCTCCCGGTCCTCTGAGCCCTCAGATGACTGTAGTCTCTTGTCCCCCTCTTCTTTTGCGCCCCCTCCTCAGTTTCTCTGCCTTCCGGGGAGACCTGAGCCTGCTCTGCGGTGGGCTGTCATCCTTCACCCGCACTGCGCCTCCCTCGGTGGTTCCCACGTTCCTGGGCGGTACTCCATGTTTCCCCCCTGGTACTCCATGGTGCTCCCTGCCTTTGCGGAGGCTGAGACAGCAGCAGGAAGGGAGCTCTGCCAGGCTCCTCGCCTGCCCTGCCAGAAGGAGGCCCTTGATCCTCTACCACCCGTCTCCTCCCCTCTGGGCCAGCCTCCAAGACTGGGGCTGCTTGAAGGGGGTAGTCCTATTGGACAAATGCAAACTTGGGGGAAGACAGAATCCCCTCAACCCCTCTCTTCGGGGTTGGGCACGTTCTGAGTGCTTCTCGCCCCTTTCCCAGGTGAGGGCCCTGCTCCGGAGGCCCTGCAGTCCTTGAGCCGGCGGCTTCAGGTGCAGGAGAAGGAGATGGAGCTGGTAAAGGCAGCCCTGGCAGAGGCCCTCCGCCTGCTGCGGCTGCACGTGCCCCCCACCCCCCTGCAGGACCCTGGCACGCCCGCTCCGCCGCGGGACAGGTATGCCTGTTGTCACACACCCTCTTCCTCTTCCTTCCAGGGACCTCTTAGGGGCATCAGGTTGATTCACTGTCTCCCCAGCAGCCCTGCAGTGCCCCCAGGACTGCCACCCACATGCGGCCCCTCCTTGGTGAGCCGGGGCACCCAGACCGAGACAGAGGCAGAGACGGAGCCATCCCCTGGACCCCCTGGCCTGAGCAATGGGCCCCCAGCCCCCCAGGGGGGCAGCGAAGAGCCTGGTGGGACCCAGTCTGAAGGAGGGGGCAGCAGCAGCAGTGGTACTGGCTCCCCCGGCCCCCCGGGGGTCCTCAGGCTTGTGCAGCCCCCACAGCGTGCAGACACGTAAGTGTCCCGCGGCAGAGCCTGGCCGGGGGGCGGGGGTGGGGGGGGAGGACTGGGGAGCACGAGCGGAGGGAATGATCTTTACCTGCTCACTATGCTCCTACCAGGCCACGGAGAAATTCTTCCTCCTCCTCATCCCCCTCAGAGCGGCCTCGGCAGAAACTCTCCCGGAAGGCAGCTTCCTCGGCCAACCTGCTGTTGCGGTCAGGGAGCACAGAGAGGTGGGCGAGGCTCCCCCCGCGCCCCGCCCCCTGCCCCACCCCAGGCTCAGGCTCTTGACTTTCCACATCCCTCACCTCACTTCCCTGGGTGGGGTGGGGGGACCTCGTTGCCCAACAGGAAGAAAGGAACAAGCACTCCTGGGGCGCCTGCTGTGTTCCCGGCTCTGTGCTAAACCCTCGACCTCCTCCACCTCATTCAGTTCCCACGACATCCTTGGGGGGTAGGTGGTCTCATGCGGTTCATTGTCCAGGTGAGGAAGCAGGCTCAGAGAGGGTAAGTCATTTGCCTGGGGTCACACAGCTAGAGCTAGGATTTGAACCCTACTCCTGACTCCGGTTCTACCATATCACCACATTCCTTCCAAGATTCTAAGAGGTACCAAAAGGCCTCATGATTTTCATTTTCATGGATGACTGTTTTCACAGTTTCAGCTCTACTCCTCAGCTCCCTGCTCCAGTCTACCAGGCTTTATTTCTAGAGAGCAAGGGGAGATTCTAGTGGCTGAGTATAGTTGTCTCAGAGTGCCTACAGGCCCCAGGACACCTGAGTGTTTATTCGAGTCCTGTCCTTGGTCTCCTTTATTTTCTGAAGAGATATTACTACCTTATAATCTAGGGACAGCTGTTTGTGGAATTCACCTGTTACTTTCCTCTGGCGAGATAAGGACTTTCTTGCTTACCTCCCAGATCCCTGAAAGGCAGGCCTGCTGTGCATTCTGGATTCACTTTGGTCCCATTTTACAGATGGAGAAATGAAAAGGCCAGCCAGAAGCCTGGTGGTCTAGAGGAAAGGGCCCCTCCTTGCCATGCCGCCCTGCCTCTCACCAGGCTTTAGGGCTTTGTGCCGTGTGCTCTGCCCCTTTAGCCTAAACCTTCTCATCTCTTAACATGGGGCTGAAAGTGCCCATCTACTTGGGGCCCTGAATGCTCTGAATGCAGACTAAAAGCCTGCAGAGGTGACTGAGGCTCTAGAGGAGCCTCCTTTCTTGTGTCCTGCCCTTTCCCACTTAGGTCTTGGGACCTGACCCCATCCCTCTGCTTTTCTCTCTTCCCAACAGCCGTGGGGGGAAAGACCCCCTTTCCAGCCCCGGGGGTCCTGGGTCTCGGAGGAGCAACTATAATTTGGGTATGTACAGAGGAGTCTGGAAGAACTGGGATGACGGACTTGGGGTTTGGGCTACAGCCCCAGGAGCTATTGTGGGGGACCTGTGAGGTGTGGTGGGTAGAGTTCTGCTCTGGCTTTCCTGAAAGGGAGGCTGCAGGGTGGTGGTTGACACCCCCCTTTTCTCTGTAGAAGGCATCTCAGTGAAGATGTTCCTTCGCGGCCGCCCCATTACCATGTACCTCCCGTCTGGCATCCGCAGCCTTGAGGAGCTGCCCAGCGGCCCACCCCCGGAGACCCTCAGCCTTGACTGGGTGTATCCTGCCCCCTCCAGTCCCATGGGAGCCACGTTTCCCATCTTGGGAACCCCCCCCTTCTTTATGGTTTCCTCCTGGGTCTGCGGTATCAGGAAGCCCTCTGACCCCACCCTCACCATCCTCTGCCAACGGTGCTGCCAGCCAGAAGCTCTTTCGTTGCCCCCTCTCTTCCTCATTCTGCCCTTGGTCTGACCCTTTCCTTGACCGTGATCCCCACTCCAGTTATGGGTACAGGGGTCGTGACTCCCGCTCTAATCTGTTTGTGCTGCGCTCTGGGGAGGTGGTCTATTTTATCGCCTGCGTGGTGGTGCTGTATCGGCCTGAGGGAGGCCCAGGGGGTCCTGGAGGTGGCGGCCAGAGACATTACCGGGGCCACACGGACTGCGTTCGATGGTGAGGGGCCTGGGGCCTGGGAGTGGGCAGCGCCTAGGCGTGGGGATGGTGGGCTTGGCAGGAACAGGGTCGGGGCGGGTGTGGAGGAGCAGGAGGGAAGCTGCTACTTGGCTGCTCTCCAAGCATGGAGAAAGTGTCCTGGGGGGTCATGAGAGACCGACCCCCTTCCCTAGAGCGTCTCCTCCCCCACTTAGCCTGGCCGTCCACCCCGATGGTGTTCGTGTAGCCTCAGGACAGACAGCGGGAGTGGATAAAGACGGAAAGGTAAGGCCAAAGTCAAACACCAGGCAGACAGGATGAAATTCCAGCCTGGCTTTCCTTCACATCCCTGACCCCTTCTCTGACTCCACCAGCCCCTGCAGCCGGTGGTTCACGTCTGGGACTCAGAGACCCTGCTGAAGCTGCAGGAGATTGGACTGGGGGCCTTCGAGCGGGGTGTGGGAGCCCTGGCCTTTTCAGTGGCGGTGAGCTGGCCCTAAAGCCTCTAGAGCCCCCATCTTCCTTGCCCAGGAACCTCCTTCTTGCACCTCACCAGGACGCCTCCGAAGTTCTGGCCTTCCTGAACCCCACCCAGCCGGTTTTCCTGAGAAAGGGACAGGTGTCCACTTCTGCCCGCTCCACCCGTGATGGCAGCCGTGCCTAATGACTGTGAGCCCACAGACCTCTAGGCCTCACTCAGCCCCTCCGATGTGTCCCCCGTTCTCAGGATCAGGGTGCTTTTCTTTGTGTGGTGGATGATTCCAATGAGCACATGCTGTCAGTGTGGGACTGCAGCCGAGGCACAAAGCTGGCTGAGATCAAGGTGAGGAGCGAGTCCGGGTGGCCTGGTGGGGCACTGAGCTTAGGGAGCTAAGAGCAGTGGAGTGCACGGCGAACTCCAGACTTTCCCGTACCTTGACTTCATTTCTGGCTGGGTCACGGGGAGCGAGCCTCTTAGCCTCCCTGAGGCTGTGAAAGGGAACTCTGGAAGTTCTGGCCTCCCGAGGGACCCATAGCGTGCTAGGCATTAGGGTGGGCCTGGCATCATGAGTAACTGGGAGGGGTGCTCTTAGGGGACCAGGAAGGCTTGTCCTGGGGTTTCGGGCCTTCAGCAGACCAGCTGTCAGGATGCACACTGAAGAGTCGCGTAAAGTGAGGGTGCTCAGGGCTTGGGGTGGCTGAATCTGGTTATCTTCCCTTCAGAGTACAAATGACTCAGTCTTGGCCGTTGGCTTCAGCCCTCGTGACAGCAGTTGCATTGTCACCAGCGGGAAATCCCACGTTCACTTCTGGAACTGGAGCGGAGGAGCAGGGCTTCCTGGGAACGGGACCCTCACCCGGAAACAGGGTGTCTTCGGGGTGAGGCGTGGATGGGTGCGGGGTGGCGTGGGAGGACAGGACAGAGGTGGGAGGATTGGTCTGAGGACTGTAGACCCTACTACTCCCCACCCAGCGACGGTCCATGACTTTCAGTCTTTGCCCTTCCCTCTGACCCCTGCTCTCTGCTTGCCTCTCCCCCAGAAATACAAGAAACCCAAGTTTATCCCATGCTTTGTGTTCCTCCCGGATGGAGACATTCTCACTGGGGATTCAGAGGGGAACATTCTCACCTGGGGGCGGAGCCTCTCAGATTCCAGGACCCCAGGCAGGGGTGGGGCCAAAGGTACGTGGTTGGGGGTGGTGGCTCCTGGGAAGTCCAGTACCCCAGAGGGTCTGTGGGAACAAAGAAGAAGATTTTCCTTTTTTTTTTTTTTTTTACCATGAGAGTTGATAGTTGTCTGTGGGCCCCAAGGAAGCCCTCTTAGAGGAGGGCCGTCTGGAAGGGTAGGGACACCATGGCAAAGGGGCAGGGCTGGGGCTTTGGAGTCTGCCAGATCCTGGGGTCATATTTCAGTTTTGCCGCTGCTCGTTTGGCCTTTAGGAAGTTACCTCACGTCTCTGGGCCTCGGTTGTCCAGTCTGTAAACTGGGTAAAATGATAGCCGAGGATCAGAGACCGTATTCAGTAGGTACTCAATAGCTGGGAATTATTACTCTTATTATTATTATTACCGTTGCGACGGTCAGGGCTGCTCAAGTTCCCCACTTCCCGGCACCCCTACGGCATGACCCACTCATGTCTTCCAACAGAGACCTACGGGATTGTAGCCCAGGCCCACGCTCATGAAGGTTCCATCTTTGCCCTCTGTCTCCGGCGGGATGGGACTGTGCTGAGTGGTGGTGGACGGGACCGCCGGCTGGTCCAGTGGGGGCCGGGATTGGTGGCCCTCCAGGAGGCTGAGGTGAGGGCTAGGCTGGGGTCGGGGGGTAGGGAGGAGGAAGAGGAATGGCCAGGGGGCCCCTGACTTCCCGCCACCATCCCGCAGATTCCTGAACACTTCGGGGCTGTGCGGGCCATTGCGGAGGGGCTGGGCTCCGAGCTGCTGGTGGGAACCACGAAGAATGCATTGCTGAGGGGAGATCTGGCTCAGGGCTTCTCCCCTGTAATCCAGGTTGGGGGGCCGAGGGCTCCTGGGGTGGGGGAGGAGGGCAGGAAGAGCTACTGAGGCGGGGCAGAGGTGACAGCCCACGCTCCGCTGCAGGGCCACACGGATGAGCTCTGGGGGCTCTGCACGCATCCCTTCCAGAACCGCTTCCTGACCTGTGGCCATGACCGGCAGCTCTGCCTATGGGATGGGGAGGGCCATGCGCTGGCCTGGAGCATTGACCTCAAGGTAGAGCCCCGCGTCCCTGGCTCCCCAATGCCACGCCCACCATGGCTTCTGTGGCCGCCACTCCTTCCCCAACATCCTTTTCCCTTCTCCCCAGAGGCCACCAGTTTGTACTGGTATGGCTATAAGGGCTACTAAAATCTCCATCCTTCTATGCAGATGCCTCCAGTGCCCCCTGAGCACTGCCCCCTTGCCCCCGAAGCCCCAGACCTCCCCTCGATCCAGCAACAAATGGTTACTCTCCAGCACAGCTTCCCAGCTCAGTTCTGGTTGTTAAATATTTTGAGTATCGCCTCATTTAGGCTCCAGTGACACCCTGCCTCCACCCCAGGTCTACTGTCCCTCTCCTCCCCGTCTCATCCTTGGGAGGAGAAGGCTTTGGTGTTACCAACATGACGAGGTGTCCATCCGGGAACCTTCACTAGAAAGGCATCTTCTTGAATTCACCTTCTCCCCCCTCCCAGGAGACTGGTCTCTGTGCTGACTTCCACCCCAGTGGGGCAGTCGTGGCCGTAGGACTGAACACAGGGAGGTGAGAGGAGCCAGGATTCCTGGGAGGGGAAAGCAGGAGGTATGGGAAGCATTCCCCGGTTGTGGGGTGTGCGTGTGGGGGCGGGGAGGAGTGTGGCTGCTGCCTGCTCAGAAGCCCCAACTGCACCTTCCCAGTGCTTTTCTCTGCAGCCCGGGCCTCCCCTGCTCTCCTGTGGCAACTGTCATCACTCAACCACTCTCCCCTCCGGGCCTGGAGTGGAGGACGTGGCAGCTTAGGATAGAGGAGCAGTGTGGATAGGAGGGGTTTGGGAGAGACTAACAAAGGGAAGTGACAGGCTTACGACTCCATAAGGTCCTCCTACTCAGCCCTTGTACTCCTTTCTTAGAGGCATCTCAGCCTCTCAGCCTTTATTTCTCCTTAGCCCCTTCCGGTTTCCTAGCATAAGAATGCAGTGTTGGGGGCACCTGGGCAACTCAGTTGGTTAAGCGTCCAACTCTTGATTTCGGCTCAGGTCATGATCTCAGGGTAGTGAGATGGAGCCCTGCGTGTGCTCTGTGCTAGGCATGGAGCCTACTTAAGATTCTCCCTCTGCCTCTCCCCACTCTCCCTCTCTGTTTATTTATTTTTCTAATATTTTATTTATTTATTTCAGAGAGAGAGAGAGGGAGAGTGAAAGCATGAGGAGGGGGAGGGGCAGAGGGAGAAGCAGGCCTCCCGCTGAGCAGGGAGCCCGATGCCAGGCTTGATCCCAGGACCCTGGGATCAGGACCTGAGCCGAAGGCAGGGGCTCAACTGACTGAGCCACCCAGTTACCCCAACCCTTTCTTTTTTAAAAAAAAGGTGTGGGGCGCCTGGGTGGCTCAGTTGGTAGAGTGGCTGCCTTCGGCTCGGGTCATGATCCCGGAGTCCTGGGATCGAGCCCTGCATCGGGCTCCCTGCTCAGCGGAGAGCCTGCTTCTCTCTCTCCCTCTGCCTGCCTCTTTGACTGCTTGTGCTCTCTATCTCTCTGTCAAATGAATAAATAAAATCTTAAAAAAAAAAAAAAGATGCAGTGGCAACTTGTCTTCATCACAGCTGTTCTGTCTGTGTCTCTGAGAGTCCAACTTTCCAACCTCCACCTTGTCCAGGACAGGTAACCTCTCACCTGCTTTCCACCCCCTCCCTTCCAGGTGGCTGGTTTTGGACACAGAGACCCAGGAGATCGTGTCGGACATCACTGACGGCAATGAGCAGCTCTCAGTGGTCCGGTACAGCCCAGGTGGGAGTCACCCCCACCCCGGACCCAGACCTGTCCCTGGCCCTTCCTTCTCTGAGTGACTGTCTTTGTAGATGGGTTGTACCTGGCCATCGGTTCCCATGACAACATGATCTACATCTATAGCGTTTCCAGTGATGGTGCCAAGTCCAGCCGCTTTGGCCGCTGTGTGGTGAGGAAGCTGGGGTGGAGGGTGGGGCATTACCATAGCAGGTAAACTCCTTGAAGGGGTCTAATGCACTAGGGGGATCTGGGGAGGGGAAATGGTAGCTACATTTTTAGTCTCTTGACCCTTGCTCCTAGGGTCACTCCAGCTTCATCACTCATCTTGACTGGTCCAAGGATGGGAGTTTCATCATGTCCAATTCTGGGGACTATGAGATCCTTTACTGTGAGTGAAAGTAGGGGAGAGCATGGGGGACGGGTAACCAGGTGGGTTTTATTTGGTTGAGGGGGGCTGCTGGTTGGGAGCGGTTGAGGGAGAGTATGTAGGGAACTCCAGGTGGAGGGGCTGTTACATAGGGAGGGGGATATGCGGTTGGAATTGTACACATAGGAGAAATACTGTGATTTGGACCCCCCCCCCACAGTTTTACACCGTGTCTTTCCGCACGAGGACTTGAGGGAGTTGAAAAATGTACTAGGAAGAGGTTGTTCTGGACAAGTGTCTCCGGGCAGGTGTGGAGGGATTGACTTATCTAGGGAGGAGGAACCGATGAGAAGCTGTTCGGAGAACTTCAGCAAGAATTCAGGAAGCACATGGGGCTGGGTTTTGTCCTGGGCTGAGGGCTGCCACGGTGACCAGATCACATGTCACTACCTCAAGCCTGTCTTTCCAGCCTGCCCTTCCCGGTGTCTTCCCGACTGAGGGCAGGGTTAGAGCTGAGCTGGGTGGGCTCTCTCTCCCCAGGGGACGTGGTTGGAGGCTGCAAGCTGCTGAGGAATCGCTATGACAGCCGCGACCGGGAGTGGGCCACCTATACCTGCGTGCTGGGCTTCCACGTCTATGGTGAGCAGGGCCTTGGAACCTTGCGGGAGGGGTGGGGTGGGGGGCAAGGTGGAGCCCGCCCTGGGCTCGGGACGCAGGGCATGTGTCGAGGGGCGGGCGTCAAGAAACCGGCGGATCCAGCCCGGGAGGCCCCTCAGGCCCTGGGCTGTCGGGACTGGGAAGGATTGCCTGGAACGCGGCCGGTGGGTGGCCGCGGCTGCCTGGGCGTCGGAAACGGTGCGGCCCTGGGCCGTGGGTGGCCACGGGGAGGAGGCCGCACTGAGGCCGGCCGCCGTGCTAGGCGTGTGGCCAGACGGCTCGGATGGCACCGACATCAACTCCCTGTGCCGCTCCCACAACGAACGCGTGGTGGCCGTGGCCGACGACTTCTGCAAAGTGCACCTGTTCCAGTACCCGTGCGCGCGTGCCAAGGTGAGGCCTCCCGGGGCCTCTGGGGCCGGGCGGGCCCGGGGCTCCGCGGCCGCCGCAACTCGGTCTCCTTCCCGCCCAGGCGCCGAGCCTTGTGTACGGCGGCCACGGCAGCCACGTGACCAGCGTCCGGTTCACGCACGACGACTCGCACCTCATCTCGCTGGGCGGCAAGGACGCCAGCATCTTCCAGTGGCGAGTGCTGGGCGCTGGGAGCGCGGGGCCGGCGCCCGCCACGCCCTCTCGAACCCCCTCCCTGTCCCCCGCCTCCTCTCTCGACGTCTGACAGCTGCGGGAGGGGACCCACCGGCCCTGCGGCGCGGCTCCGCCCCACCCGAAGCCCCCAGGACCAGGGGCCGACCTTTCCTGGACTTCGAGACATTCCCGATCGCGCGTTTCCCTGGAGGGGGCGAATGGCACCCCCGCACACACTGTAGAGACCCGCTGGCTGAGCCGGGCAGCCCCAGCCTGGGCCCTGACTCCCGCCGCCTGCTGAGGGGCAATAAACCAAAAGCAAAGTCGCCTCCCAGTCCTTTTGTGGGGCGCGGCTGGGCGCCTCCGGGGCCCTGTGGGGGTGGCGATGAAGAAAAAGAGGAGTTTGGAAAGGGTAGGGGAGCGTAGGCCGCTCATGCAAATAACAGGCAAAGCCGCTTGCAAATAACCGGGCCGAGCGCAAAGGCGCGCGAGTCTTTCGGGGCCGCAGGAGGAGCTGCAGGGCTCCGGCGAGGAGAGGGTTAAGCCCAACTCTTCTCCCGCCCTCGGAGGAGGGGCCGAGCTGCAACGGAAATAACCGAGCGCCGGGCCGCGGTTGGCCGGAGGGAGCCGAATCTCTTCCGGAAGTAGCCGATCTCTGGGGTCTCGCTCTCCGACCTGAGTCGAGGGCCGGGCCTTGTTCTCCGGATCGGCCGAAGGTGTTCCGGAAGGAGGCGAACCCCGAGGCGGGCAGGGCAAGCCTTCCCCGCGGCCGGCAGAACCCAACATCTGGTGGGGCTCGGCGAGCGGGGAGTGGGGAGCCGGAGCCTGGCTCCGGTCCGGCGGGAGCCGAGCTCGCTCCGGAAGAGGCCGAGCGGACCGGCGCTGGCCTCGGCGTCCCGGGCTTGAGGTGGTAGCGGCGGCGGCGACAGCGCGGGCCGGGATGAACCGCGACGGCTGAGGCGGCGGAGGTGCCGGCTGCGCGGCCCCGACCGAGACTTCCGCGAAGCGCCAGCCCCGCGCTTGGGGCTTCGCTGCGAGCCGAGCCCTGCTCCCGCGAGCCTCCCGGACCCCTTTGTGCGTCCAGAGGCGGCGGCGGGAACGGCCATGGCGGCCAACATGTACCGGGTGGGGGGTGAGTACCGGGCGCAGGGGCTGCGGGGTCTGGGGCGGGGGAGGTCGGGGTCCGGGGCCGGAGAGGCTCGGCACCCGGCAGTGCGGGGAGCCGCGCCTGGGGCGGCGTGGTCCCGGGCGCGGACCGGAACCGGAACCGGGAACATGGGGAGCGAGGGCGCGGGGAAGGCGCCGCGGCCCCGGGAGAGGCTGCGGGCAGCCCCGACGGCACTCTCAGGGTTGCCTCGGGGGCCCCTGGGTCGGGGAGCGGGGCCTGGGAAAGTGGTTCGGAGGGAGCTGACAGGGCAGGCAGGGGGCGCGGGGGGCCGGGGCGACCGCTCTGCCACCTGAGCGGGAGCCGACGGGAGGTTTCCTCCCCCAGGGCGTTATTGTGCGCCTGGGTTCTACACGGTGAGGGCCCTGCGCTGGAGTCAACAATTGCTCGCTCGGCCGAGACTGGGGTGCACCTCCACTGCTGAGTTGTGGGGACTGCAGGGGGACCCCCTGCTTCTCGTCTCTTCCTTAAGGCTCACTTTTGAGTGAAGGATTTGATAAAAGAACTAGGTGGTCAGGGGTGGTGGTGGGGGAAACCCCCTGTTTTCTCGTAGTCTCTCCACTTCCACATTTTAGCGTCCTCTCTACCTGGACCCTTATCCTTTTGGTCCTTTCGGGCCTACTTTTCTCTCCTACCCTGGTGCTCAGTTTTTTCCATCTCCTCCTCTGATCTTACCGATGCCTCCCCACCCCCTCCTACAGATTATGTCTATTTTGAAAATTCTTCTAGCAATCCTTACCTGGTTCGACGGATTGAGGAGCTCAACAAGGTGAGTGGAGCAGAGTCCCACCCCTGTCCTGTCCTGCCTCCCCTCTCCCCCTCCTGGGGGGTCTTTTTTCTTCTGAGGTCACTAACTTCAGGTGGAGGCCAGAGGGGTGGGGGTGGGGAACCAACCCTATTCTAAGTGCCCATTCATATTCATTCATTCATTCATTCATTGGATGTTTTCAGGAAAGGCTTTTGAGAGTTGAGTGGGAACTTTCCTGGTCTATCTCTTGGGGGCTAAGGAAAGGGACAGTCTGGGGAAAAAAAAGTTTGGAAGTCTGTCCTTAAGTGTAAGTCTCTTTATCCATAATTTCTTGGGTTTTTCTACTTACACCCGTTAGAACCTTATTCACTGTTGTTAGTTTCTTCTTTATATGTTTCCACCTTTAAATGACCAATTTTTACTGCCATTTTTTATCCCCTTAGACTGCAAATGGAAACGTGGAGGCAAAGGTTGTGTGCCTTTTCCGGCGAAGGGACATTTCTAGTAGCCTCAACAGCCTGGCTGATAGCAATGCCAGTGAGTGTCTTCGCACCCCCACCTCACCCTCACCCCCCCCCCCCCGACTCCCCCTCCCCATGATCTGAGGCCAGGGCATGTCCCTGCAGGTGTTTCCCCTGGTAGCATGCCCAAAGCAGGGGTGTGAGTTTGGGGGTGGGAAATGCCTGGTCTGCGGAGGGAGGCCTGTTTTTACATGTTGGGGTTGGAAGCAGCGTGGAGAGACCAAGATAAGGAAAGCCAGAAAATGGCCTGTGTGTGACTGTGTGTATCTGAATGATGGGTGTAAAAGAGATGATAGTATTTAAATAGGGGATGAGGAAGGCGTTTAGAGAAGCAAGACCCTTGGGGGACAGTTTTGGGTACACTGAGACAATGGGTGGTGACTGTAAAGGTCAAGGTTGAAGAGGAAGAGCTTGTACTTAGAAGCCTGCGTAACAGGGAAGCGGCCTAATTTTATGATCACAAGGTAGTGAGAATACATTGAAGGGAGAGAATAGGAAGTTAGAAAAGTTTTCTTGCCCTTTTTCCTCTTTCTCACCCGTTCTGTCTTCTCACCACTCCATTTTACATCTTTCCCTTTTGCCTTATTTTTTCTTTTTATGTCTTCATCTTCCTTTAAAAAACATATTTCCTTCAGTTTTCCTTTGTTTCTTTTTCCTTTCCTGCTTTGGCTTTCTTTCCTCTTCCTCTTGTTTCTCCTTCTGAAATTACTTTCCTTCTTTCAGGCGGCTTTGGGCATGAAGGGGTTAAGGAGGAGCTAGGCCTACCAAGTTCTCTGCCCCTCTGGGGTTTCCAGCCCCATCTGGCAGGGGCTGACCTTGGCCTTGTCCAATCAGAAGGGGTGGGGGGGTGTGGTTCCCCCCCCCTTGCCTGAGCACAGGGTTTCCGGAGCACACAGGCGAGGGGTGGAGCCTGCTGCACCCCCACCTCCCCCCCTTCTCCCTGAGGTTGGGAACAATGCACCAATGAGCCTGGGCCTGTGGCTGTCCTGCCCCCTCCCGCTTTGGTTGGCCCCCAGCCAAGTTAACCCTTTCCACCAAGGTTTCAGGGCAAAGTCGCAGTGCTTGGGGAAGAAGGTGTTGGCACTGGCTTGAGAGGTACTGTCCTTGGAAGCCCCATAAACAAACTATCATTAGCCAAGTGGACAGTGAAGGGTAGTTAGGGTTGCATTTTGTTTAAGAGCAAAGAGACTCCTGAAATCTGAAAAGAAGAACGGTAAACACAACCTTGTGTGATGATTTTTCACCTTATTGGGTTTCTGGACCTCAGGCTGGTTTAGCAAGAGAGACGAGTGTAATATTCTTGCTGGGCCTAATGTGGGCAGATTTGTGCTTTGTGAGTGGCGTCTGAGCATTGGCACCTGGGTTTGGGATGTGTCTCTGTGGCATTCTTTGCACTCTCAGCAGCTATTCGCAAGGCATTAGTGATGGGGAGTTGGGAGCACTATAACGGGGAAGAGGGCTAAGCGGGAAAGCTGGTGGGCCAAGGGTATGAGAGGCAGATGCCCGGGGAACGTGAAAAAGCCAGCTGGAATAGGAAGTGTTTTCCCTGGGTTAGAGTTTCCAAGGTGGCTTCTTTCTGAATTAGTTTCTGACTTGGCTTCTTCCTCCTTCATCTCCCAGGGGAGTTTGAGGAGGAATCAAAGCAGCCAGGGGTGTCGGAGCAGCAGCGACATCAGCTGAAGCACCGGGAGCTTTTTCTTTCTCGGCAGTTTGAATCGTTACCAGCCACGCACATACGGTATAGGACAGTCCAGGCCACTGTGGCCTGCATGCACTTCTTTAGAAGCTGGAGAGGAGGGGGTGGTGTATTGGAGGTACTGTGGCGAGGGAATGAGGAGCTCACCCAGGGTTTTCGGACCTCTCTTCTGTAGGGGGAAATGCAGTGTGACCCTCTTGAATGAGACTGACATCTTGAGCCAGTACTTGGAAAAGGAGGTGAGAAAGAGGTGCTGGGAGAAGGAGCAGGGTGGGTATGCCCCAAGAGGAGGCCAGAGGAAAGTAGAACTGTGATGAAGTATAGGTTGACAGACTGCCTGTCTTGGGAACTCTGGATCCTCCCCACTGCCCCCCGCCTCTGAGGACTGCTGCCTGCTTACCTTCTCTTCCCATCTCCAGGACTGCTTTTTTTATTCACTGGTGTTTGACCCTGTGCAGAAGACACTTCTAGCTGATCAGGGGGAGATCAGAGTTGGTTGCAAATACCAAGCTGAGATCCCAGATCGCCTGGCAGAGGGTAAGCAGCAGGACGGGCTGTATGGCTACTGGGTCATTGAACATGGTAGGGTCTGTGAATGGTGTGCCGTGGAGTTGTACGCTGCATAGTCTTCATGGCTCTATGCTGCCACCCTGACGGTATGGGACCCTGGGAGCCTGAGAGGGGCAAATGAGCACAGTTGGGAAGAGAAGTCGGAGAGTTGAGATGGCTGATAGAATCCTGGCAGGAGGCCAGGAGGAACGAGGTGCTGTTGTGTCAAGACACTTATCCTCCTTTCCCTGTCCCTGATGTTGCCATCGTCCTGTTCCCCAGGAGAATCTGATAATCGGAACCAACAGAAGATGGAGATGAAGGTCTGGGACCCAGACAACCCTCTCACAGACCGGCAGATTGATCAGTTTCTCGTGGTGGCCCGGTGAGGGGTGGGTGGATGGGGAAGATGGGCTGGGGGCGGTGTGGACATCTTGCATTGAATTCTCAGAGGTGGACTTGATTTTTTTTTTGGCATGGGTGTTTTCCTTATTTGGCTTAGTTCCTCAGCCCACTCATGCCTTCTTCTTTCCCTCTTGACTTCCCAATCTCTCCCTCAGAGCTGTGGGCACCTTTGCAAGAGCTCTAGATTGCAGCAGCTCCATTCGGCAGCCAAGCCTGCACATGAGCGCAGCCGCCGCCTCCCGAGATATCACCCTGGTAAGCAGAGGCGGCTGGGCAGTTGGACAGGCTGGGCTCTGTGGGGACCTGCAGAGCCTGGAGACAGGAGAGGAGAAGGGTCTCTGAGAGTGTGGTGCGGAGGGGCTCGGGCCATCAGCGTTGTTTCCTTTTTTCTGTAGTTCCATGCAATGGATACGCTGCAGAGGAACGGCTATGACTTGGCTAAAGCCATGTCGACCCTGGTGCCCCAGGGGGGCCCGGTGCTATGTCGGGATGAGATGGAGGAGTGGTCTGCCTCAGAGGCCATGCTGTTTGAGGAGGCCCTGGAGAAGTATGGGAAGGATTTCAATGATATTCGCCAGGACTTTGTAAGTGGATGGGGCTGGGAGGAGAGGTGGGGAAGAGTTGACAGGTGAGGGAACCAGGACCTGGGGTCAGATGCCAGTTCTGCTTTCTTTCCTCTGCCTCCTTAGCTGCCTTGGAAGTCACTCGCCAGCATAGTCCAGTTTTATTACATGTGGAAGACCACAGACCGCTATATTCAGCAGGTACGGGCTGGGCTGGGAAGGCTGGACCAGGGGCCTCCTGCTCACTTCTGCCTTTGGGAGTTGATGACATCCTCCTGCAGAGGTGCTCTGATCCTTCTCTTTCTTTCTTTTTTCCTTTCCTGCAGAAAAGATTGAAAGCTGCTGAAGCAGACAGCAAACTAAAACAAGTCTATATCCCTACCTAGTAAGTGTGGTAGGTGGGGGAGGCTGGCGCATTTTCTTTTTCTTCCCCTCTCCCCCAACTCATGCTTTTCTCAGTGATTGGCAGTGGGCAGGAGTCAGGGTCAGAGAGTCAAATGGTGATAGAGACGAGGTGGAAATGGGATTCTCTTCCTTGACCAGTTCCTGGTTTCTCCCCACACTGTTCCCATTAGTACTAAGCCAAATCCTAACCAGATCATCTCTGTGGGCTCGAAACCTGGCATGAATGGCGCTGGATTCCAGAAGGGCCTGACTTGTGAGAGCTGCCACAGTGAGTTCCAGGGAAGGATAGGGATGTTGGGGGTGGGTGAGGTCTTCTCTGGCCCAAGGACCTGAGGGGCTCAGGTGGCGTATTTTTCCCAAGCCTCCTCCCTTCTCTCCACGCTCCTACAGCCACACAGTCTGCTCAGTGGTATGCCTGGGGCCCACCCAACATGCAGTGCCGCCTCTGTGCTTCCTGTTGGATCTACTGGAAGAAGTATGGGGGACTGAAGACCCCGACCCAGCTTGAGGGGGCCGCTCGGGGCACAACAGTAAGGACTGATGGGGAATAGGCAGGGGAGAGCAGTAGGCATATTGATGTGAGCTTTAGATGAAGGCAAGAATACCCAACCCCTTAAATGGTGATGGTTTGGTGATGGTGTGATGTATATGTGGGTGGGGAGGGGGTGCTCGATGATGGTTGGAGAGACAGGTAGGTTGGGATGGCAGTAAAGAGATCAGGCAGGAATAAATGGCTTTTTGCAGAGAATGGAAGAAAGGAGAGCCTCAGTGCCCATCTGGGTTCTCCCTTTTTCCCATGTCTTTCTTGCAGGAGCCACACTCGAGGGGTCATTTGTCTAGACCTGAAGCCCAAAGTCTCTCCCCCTATACGACCAGCGCCAACCGGGCCAAGCTACTGGCTAAGAACAGGCAAACATTCCTGCTCCAGACCACAAAGCTGACCCGTCTGGCCAGACGCATGTGCAGGGACCTGTTACAGCCGAGGAGGGCTGCCCGACGACCCTATGCCCCTATCAATGCCAATGCCATCAAGGCGGAGTGTAAGGGCAGGAGTGGTGGGGCTAGTGGCAGGTCGGGATGCTCTGGCCAGAAAGCAGAGCAGAGACCAGTGTTGCTCAGGATGTTTAATGACAGCAGGGATAGCAGGCCACAGCGCTTGGGTAGGAGAGTAGATGTGTCTCCTGGCCGTAGGAGAGGCCTGAATAGCGAAGCCCCTTCAAGAACCTCCTTCTTTGTCCTCTAGGCTCCATTCGACTTCCTAAGGCTGCGAAGACTCCATTGAAGATTCACCCGCTGGTGCGGCTGCCGCTGGCAACCATCGTCAAAGATCTGGGTAGGGGATGGAACCGGTTAGGTGGTGTCATGTTCTCTGTCGTCCTTTCACTGTCAAAGTCCAAAGAGATTTAGTCTAACAGCCTGTACTTTTGTACGTTAATAACAGTTCTCATAAGCTATCCATAGTGAATGCTAAGGTCACACCCATGTGCTAATTGCTTGCCAGACCCCTCCCCCCATCACTGCTTTTGGGGATGCCCAGGGAAACTACATAGAGAAGAAGAAGCATGAAAGTTCTCTTAAGTTTTCTCTTACATTTTTCATGGCAGTGGCCCAGGCGCCTCTGAAACCAAAAACACCTCGGGGTACCAAGACACCGATCAACAGAAACCAGCTGACCCAGAACCGGGGTCTGGGGGGCATTATGGTGAAACGGGCCTATGAAACTGTGAGTTGACAGCTGGAGTGGGCCAGGCTGATTGGGTGGGCTTTTATTTCTGATTGGAATCTGTGAGTCCTCTCTCATTGTGCTGCCCCCCCCCCCCCCCCAGATGGCAGGAGCAGGGGTTCCCTTCTCTGCCAATGGAAGGCCTCTGGCCTCAGGGATTCGTTCAAGCTCACAGCCAGCAGCCAAGCGTCAGAAACTAAACCCAGCTGATGCCCCCAATCCTGTGGTGTTTGTGGCCACAAAGGATACCAGGTAGGCAGGCCACCATGGGAGGGGCTGAGAGGTTGACAACCCAGATTGGTGGGTAAGGATAATAGTTCTGAGCAAGACCGCTTCCAGCAAGACTGGGTGCAGAATGGGGATGTCAGGAAAGAATGGGCCGGAAGGCAGAACTGGAGTGTGGAATGTGGGGTTTCACCTCGAGAGTCTTCGTTTTTTTATTCCATTCTTCTTTTCCTGGCCAGGGCCCTGCGGAAGGCTCTGACCCATCTGGAAATGCGGCGAGCTGCCCGCCGGCCCAACTTGCCCCTGAAGGTGAAGCCACCACTGATTGCAGTGCGGCCCCCAGTCCCACTGTCTGCACCCGCACATCCTGCCAGCACCAATGAGCCCATTGTCCTCGAGGATTGAGCATCTGTGGGGGAAGGGAGGTGGGCTGAAAGCTAGAGGGTGGGTGCCCAGGGCATCCAACCTCCCTTCCCTCTAGTATCAAAGGGAATGAGGAGTGAGGGAGGGAGGGAGCAAGTGAGTGTGTCTTTGGAGGGGTTGGGCGCCCTCTGGTGTTACCACTTGGAGGCTTGTCCCCTTCGCATGCTTCTCCACACCTGGTGGTGGAGGGCACACTGCAGGAACTTGACCCATTGTGGGAACCTAGCCTGTTTTGGGGGGTAGGACCCACAGTTGTCTTGGACAGTCTTGTGGGGAGGGTTTTTTAATTTTTTAAAAATTTTGCCTCCCTTTGTGAAGGGATGGGGGAGGGGAAGAGTAAATCCATAGGAGGTGGTGGTTGGGGGAGGGGGGCGTGCACTGCCATGACTGCCATGTCTTTTTTTTTCTAATGGGGGTTTCTCTTCCTGTCCGGTGTCCGGACTTTCCTAATTGGAGTATGAAGCCCCTAAGCTGGCATCAACCCCAGCCCATGCTCTCTCTTTTCCTTCCCTCCCTGTGCCCCCTCCGCCTTTTGTACGCCAATTCTCAGAAATAAAGATCTTTTGTCCATTTTTTTAATCTCGGATTCTGTAATTGGTTCTTACAGCAACAAATAAAAAGCTGTTTTCTTCAGCTTCTCCTGGCTCAGCTGTTCTCTGCCATGGGTGTGTGTGTGGGGGGGGGGTGGTAGTGGGGAGAGTGGTCTTAATTGGGAAAATAAAGGACAAAGGATAATAAAGGAGATACAGATGGGACTTGCCCTGGGAACAGCTTTAGGAGATAGGCAGCATGGACAGGCAGCCTGTTCAGCTAGCTTTCTCCGGGGGCCCAAACTGCTCCCCAGATCCCTGTGGTGCTGGAACCCAAGCTCCTCTAGATACATACAGATTCATTCAGAACAGTTGGAATGAGAGGACTCTGGGTGGTTGGTGGCTTCCACAGGAAGGGAGGTGTGAAGGTGCTTTTCCTTTTATTTCCCAACCCTTACTCACCTCTCAGGAAATTCTGGGAGTTGCTAGAGGCCAGGGCAAGATGTAGCCTACCTTGGGGATACTGCAGTCTCTTACCACCCAGCTTTGTGGTATATTTGCACAGATTGCTGCTCAAGGATTCCCAAGACTAGCCTCAGCACCTGCCTTGATATCCAGGCCCATTCTAGAACCGTCTCCTGCTTTCTTGGGTTTGGGAAACGGAAGCCTGAGCAGGGCCCAACAGGAGGAGCACCCTTGAATGTACAGGAAGTTAGGCCTACTATGTGTTCCTTCTGCACTTCCTTACAGATAGGGGAACAGCCTCAGCAGTTGGGACTTGCTTAAGGTTACAGACCTTCAGATGTCTGCCTCAGGTCCAGTGTGCTTTTCACAGTCCAAAGCTGTGGGCCAATAACTACAGCAGGAGCTGCTTAGCCCGTCGGAGAGTTACCTCCATTTCCTGTTCTCTGCCCCTGGGGCCTCCCCGCTCCTTCACTCTCCCCATTCCGAGCTTACACCTGGGCAGTATCGGGAGGAGTTGACCACTATACCAGTCTGGGGAAAGCAGCATTTTCTTCCAACAGTCTTCACTCTGCTGCCACCAAAGTAGGTCCCACCGCATGCCTGGAGTGGGCTGGTGGCTCTAGCGCCTCGTGGCTACACTCCACGCAGCCCACTCTTGCGGAAGGAAAGCCTGACTCACGGGGCCGCAGCGATCTGGTTGTGGCTGAGTGGAGTCTGGGAGGTGCCCAGTGGGGCAGAGCTCCCCAACCAGGGCTGGGAAGTGGTCGCAGAATGGGGGGAGGACCGAGGGCAGAGGAGAGAGTAGCAGCCCTAAGGAACTCGGGAATCCAGGGACAGCCTTGAGCTTCGTGAAGTCGGCTCATCCTCCGCCTTTATTCGCGGGGTAAATACGGGTTTGAGGATGGAGCGCCGCGGGTCCCTATCGCCCCAGAGGGAAGGTACCTACAGCGTCCCTCAACCAACCAGCAGGAGGGAAACAGCCGGTTGACTTCAAAGGGCCCCGGCGCCGGCGTTTGTGGCCGCCTCATGAATATTCATGATCTTTGGGCCAATTAACGCCTGAATGGCTCAGAGCACACCAATCGGCTTACAGCATGCAGATAAGTATCAAAGATGAGCGGCTTCCCCTGAAACTGGTGGAAGAGACTTTAACGCGGGGGTGGAAACGGAACCCTGAGTCCAAGGAGCTCAGTTTCCCGAGGAGTGTGCTTGAGCGATTGGTCGACGTACGTCACTTCCTATCGGGCTGGCGGAAGTTGCTTCCAAGCGCGTTGCGATTTGTAGGCGTGAGTTCCGGTGGTGGCAGAAGTGGTTGTGTGTTGCCGGTACTGGAGAGTCGCGATGGCGGCAGTGGATTCGGATGTCCAGTCGCTGCCCCGTGGGGGTTTCCGCTGCTGCCTCTGCCACGTTACTACAGCCAACCGTAAGCGGTGGCTTGTGAGGGGGTGGTTGTGAGTTCTCGTCTTTGGGTCCTAGCGAAAGTTAGGGTTATAGGTCATAGTTCTTGTCAAGTCGGTTGGTAGGGTCACTCACCTCCGTTTTCACGCCGTCTGTACGAAGGGATTGGAGAGTGGCGCAAGTCCCACCACCTTACCCCCTCCTTCCTGGTATCCGAAATCTCCACAGCGAAAGTTTCTTCCCTCTTTAACGGTCGTCTGTTGGACGCCACCTTTGTGCCTGGTACTCCGCTGGGCTCTCGGGTGGGGTGAGGGGATTCAGAGATGAAGGAACTCACCATCGAGAGGTGGAGACAATTCCAATGCTCAGTAGACCTGTTTGGAGAGCTGTAGGATCACAGAGAAAGTAGTAATTAACTCAGGGAAGCCCTACGGAGGAGCCACCCAAAGGGAGAGGTGTACGAAGGAGCATGGCATGCGTGGCAAGGAGGTGGGTTTGGCAAAGTAGACAGGGTTCTTGTATGACAGCGCAGGGGACATGAAACCTCGAATTCAAGGTTTTTTTTTTTTAAAGGTTTTATTTATTTTTGAGAGGGAGAGCGAGAGAGTGCACAAGGCGGGGCGGGGCGCAGAGGGAGAAGCAGGCTCTGACCCTGATGCGGGACTTGATCCCAGGACCTGAGCGGAAGGCAGACGCTTAACCGACTCAGCCACTCAGGTGGACTCAAATTCCACTTCTGAAGTCTGGAATCGTGATCTTCCCTAAACTGGAATCATGATCTTCCCTAAACTGGAATCACTAACTTCCCTAAACAGAATCTTCTGTTCTTTTTCTTTGTGAATGGCACTATCACTATTTGTCCTGTAGGGCAAGCCAAAAATCCAGCATAGTCTTCCCTGGCCCATCATATACATTGGTGACAACAAACAGCTGACCCAGAATTTAATAAAAATAATAATTGTTAACTTTTCCCATGTTCAACATGTACCAGACTGCCAGGTACTCTATATTGCATAATAACCATGTGGCAAGTACTATTAATATCTTAATTTTGTGTCCTACGAAACATGCACAGAGAGGTTAAGTAACTTGCCCAAGATCTCGCACAGTTTGCCAGACCCGGGATTTAAACTTGGGCAGTGTGACCTCAAATCTTGCACTTGCAATCTCTGTACCATACCTAGAGACCATCCTTGAGGGAATAGTCTAGGGTCCTGCTTTATTTAGTTCTTCTGTATATGACCTGGATAAGTTTCCTGTTAATTTGTTTTATAATTTGCAGGTGTTGCTCTACCTAGCACTTAGAGATGGTTTAAGAAAAACTTGTAGCTAGTTCTCCTGGGAACCACTTAGAATACTTTATATAGACACATGGACAAGAGAGGAAGGTGAAAAGAGCCAGGACTTTGTATATTCAAAGGTCACACTTCCTGTGGCTTGGGAGGATTAGTAGGATTTAGGAGTGCATTTAGGTAAAGTCAGGGGGTAAGTACACTGAAGAGTGATTTGGATGTTTTTTGTCTTACGTTTGTCTTTGCAGGACCCAGCCTAGATGCCCACTTGGGGGGCCGGAAGCACCGGCACCTGGTAGAACTACGAGCTGCCCGAAAGGCCCAGGGACTTCGAAGTGTGTTTGTCAGTGGCTTTCCCCGGGATGTGGATTCTGCTCAGCTCACTCAGTACTTCCAGGCATTTGGACCCGTGGCCAGTGTCGTCATGGACAAGGACAAGGTAGAGTGAATGGCTCTTGGGGTAAAGGATGAGTCAGGTGTGCCACATACAAAACAAAATGAGAGAGAAACCAGCAGCCCTGTTTCAGCTGGTGCCTTCTGTGGCTTGTTCCTTGATGGACACCACAATACTTGGGCCAGTCCACCTTTGTGAGCCTTCCCGAACCGCAACCCCCCCCTCCCAACTCTCCCACCTCCCCGGCCCCTGCTTGGATTTTATCAGTTCACTAGAGTTAGTCATTGGGGGACTTGTTGGTCATTAATTTAGTCAGTCAGTCTTCATTTTAGTTGCCAAATATTAGCTGTTGACTTTGTACTAGGCACTGTGTGTAGAGCTGCATTTTTTTAAAAAAGATTTATTTATTTGAGAGGGAGAGAGAATCTCAAGCAGACTCCACGCTGAGCGTGGAGCCTGACATGGAGCTCGATCTCAAGACCCTGAGATCACGACCTGAGCTGAAACCAAGAGTCTGATGCTTCACTGACTGTGCCACCCAGGTGCGTCAGAGCTGCATTTTCAATAGTGAATAGGATAGATGTGGCCCGTGCAGGCACAGAGCTTATAGTCTAGTGAATAAAGTGGACAATTAAATGAGTAATTACAATGAAGTAGGTGCTTTAAGACCACACCATCGGCAGATCTATCCTAACCCCACAAGAGACTGGTTGATAAACCAGCTAGCAGTTTATTAACTTACAGTGAGAGGTACTGAAATTAACTGGTCAAAATACCCTGTCTTCTAGACAAATAAGCTTGTTCTTTGTGGTCCTTTTTGTCTTCCAGGCAGGGCTTTTGTCAGTTTCTCTTTAGTCCTTTGAAAAAAGTTCACTGTTGTACTGCTGTGTTGTATCGTCATATCACAGTTCTGAGATTGTGCTCTGGTTGTGTAGGCGTGGCTTAGGTGATCCCAAATGGCTTTGGCAGCCCGTCTCTTCTCTTAGGCTGGGCTGGGGTGTTTTTCTTAGAGATCACATTCAGCAACTGACTCACAGAGGCTTTAACAAAAGGGGCTTAATTGTTCTCTTTAACAAGAAGTCCAGACCTGGGCACTTCAGCCCTTTACTGTTTTCCTGCTCTGTCATTGGCACGTAGCTCTCCCTTCCTAGTTGTGATAATGCTGTTTGCACATCTTCGGGTAAGAGGAGGGGGCAGGCTGAGGGACAGAGTATAAAAGTAGTGCCAGCTGAGTCTGACTCTCCTCTCTTCCCCTGCTTTTCTTTATTTTCCAGGAAAATGTCTTTCCCAGGGGCCTCTTCGTTAGACTTCTCATTGGCCTGAATTCTATCACATGGTTACCCCTAGCTGTAGGCGAGCCTGGGAAATGAAGTTTTTTAGCTGGACACCTTGCCCTTCTGAACAATTGGGATTCTGTTAGTAAGAAAGAAAAGGAGAATGTATATTGGGAGGGCAGTTGGCAGTGTCTGCCCCAGATTCCTTTTTCAGAAAACTCAGTATCTCTGTTTTTGTTCAGATTTGTTTCAGTTGTAGAGAATGACCTTTTTTCTGAACTTAACCTCACGTTTCTGAGGCTTCTAATTATTTTGACAGTAATGACTAAAGTTTTTATTGAGCAATTATCACGCCCTAATCATGTGCTAAATGGTTTACATACAGTATCTCATTTCATTTCCACAACATTTCCTCGAGGGACAGCATCACTGGGAAGTTGGAGATTTGGGGGATTAAGCCTTTACTTGGAGGCAGTCACAAGTTATTTAACTTCTCTCAGTTTTAGTTTCTTGAGAGAATTGTGCACTCAAAGACAAGGCCAGGCAAAGAGACACCTAATTTCTAGCTGGGGCTTTGATTGCATACTTGGGTTTGAACTGCAGTCTGGTGAGTAGTATGATTCCTCAGAGTCAGAAGATTGGCCTGGGCAGGTCCAAGTGGCTGCCTTTCTCCTTGGTTTCACTGTGGTTCTTTGCCGTGTTTGGCGTGGGTGGAAGTGAGGGTAGGAAGGGTACACCCCCCCAACCCCCCGCCGCCGCTTGTATTTTTGATTGAGGTGTGACTTACACAGCATAAAATTCATACTTTTAAAGTATACAATTCAGGGGTTGTTAGTATATTTACAAGGTTCTGCACCCATCCTTCCAGAATGTTTTATCACTCCTCATGTGTGATTCAAGCCTGCGTGCTGTGCTGGTGAGGCTGCTCCTCTCTATATCCCCCACCCCCCACTTCATTAATTTTTTTATGTGATGTAAGGTAGGGGTCCAATATTATTCTTTTTTAAAGATTTTTATTTATTTATTTAACAGAGGGAGAGAGCACAAGTAGGCAGAGCGGCAGACAGAGGGAGAGGGAGAAGCAGGCTCTCTGCCGAGCAGGGAGCCCAATTTGGGGCTCGATCCCAGGACCCTGGGATCATGACCTGAGCCGAAGGCAGCTGCTTAACCAACTGAGCCACCCAGGCGCCCCCAATATTATTCTTTTATATGTGGCTATCCAGTTGTCCCAGCACCATGTGTTGGGAAGGCTATTCTTTCCTCATTGAGTGGTCTTGACAACTTTAGTGAAAATCAGTTGACTATAGAGGTATGGGTTTAATTTCTGGAGTCTTTGTTTCATTTCCTTCATCTGAATAACTGTCTTTGTGCCAGTGCCACCCTTTTTTCTTTTCCTTTTTTTTCTTTTCTTTTATTTATTTGAGAGAGAGAGAGTGAGAGACAGAGAGCATGAGAGGGAGGAGGGTCAGAGGGAGAAGCAGACTCCCCGCCGAGCAGGGAGCCCGACGCGGGACTCGATCCCGGGACTCCAGGATCATGACCTGAGCCGAAGGCAGTCGCCCAACCAACTGAGCCACCCAGGCACCCTCTTTTCCTTTTTTTTTAAGTAACCTGTACCTCCGACGTGGGGCTCGAACTCAAGACCCCGAGATCAAGAGACGCAGGCTCCAGGGACTGAGCCAGCTAGGTGCCCCAGTATCGCACTGTCTTGGTTATTGTCGCATACTTTGTTATAAGCAGGATGAGGCTCTATCTTTACTACTGAAGAGAATGTAAAAGAATATGGACTTTTGCCCCGAGGCAGTCATATTTTTTCCGCTCCTGCTAACATTTTGCCTTAAATATATATATATATCTCCTAGTGAATATTGTGGAACTCAACCAGATCATAGAATCACGCTGTCATGTTGTTGTTATTTCTAGATAGGAAGTCTGTTCAAGGTAGGGTATGTTTATATTTCCACCTAGCACAGTTACATGGATTCTAAATCAATGCTAAAAGGTCTAATTAAGTTAGGAGGGAAAGTTAGGTGATGCATCAGAGTATAAGCGGTGAAATCATGTCATTGGCAAGAGTAGGGGAGAATGGAATAAATAAAATGGGATTTTCAGAGGCAGAATGGGATGAGAGTAAATGTGTGGGATGGGAGTGAGGGAGAGAATTGTTTTTCTAAATATGTTCCCTGTTCCAGAAACACTAAGCAGATATTCCCAATATATAGGGTGGTCCCCATTTCAAAGAATCTCACCCACTGTCAAACCATGTGTTCGGATTTTTTATTCCAAAACCATGATCCCTGCCCCTGTTGTGTTTTGCCAGGGAGTGTTTGCTATCGTGGAGATGGGGGACATCGGGACCCGGGAAGCTGTCTTGTCACAGCCCCAGCACAGCCTGGGAGGACATCGCCTGCGGGTCCGGCCACGGGAGCAGAAAGAGTTCCAGAGCCCAGCCTCCAAATCCCCCAAAGGAGTGGCCCCTGACAGTCACCAGCTGGCCAAAGCACTAGCTGAGGCCCCAGATGTGGGGGCACAAATGGTGAAACTCGTGGGGCTGAGGGAGTTGTCTGAGGCTGAGCGCCAGCTACGGAGCCTCGTGGTGGCCCTGATGCAGGAGGTCTTCACAGAGTTCTTCCCCGGTGAGTCACTTCCCTTAGCATGTTGGAGCCCCCGTCCTCCCTCCCTCCCCTGCCCCCAGTCTGCATTCCCCAGGTCTCCAGCAGCTAGAGGCATTTATTTGGCTATTCTTCCTTCTTTGTGCCCCACTGTGTTTTTCCACCCCATACTCCTCTGTAATGGCCCTCGACCTTTATTTTCTGCTCGACATCCAGGCTGTGTGGTCCATCCTTTTGGCTCTTCCATAAACAGTTTTGATGTCCATGGCTGTGATCTTGACCTCTTCCTGGATCTGGGTGACTTGGAAGAGTCCCAGGTGAGTGACCGGGGAGGCAGCTGGGAAGAGTCAGTGGGGATGGTCATGGGACTCTGGGCAAGCACAGTCTCTCTCATGCCTTAGTTCCTCATTTGTAAAATGTGGATAATGGAACCCGGAAGGGTTATTATAATTGGAGAAATGTGAATGTATTAGATGGGTATTAGATAGGATGAATACGAATTCACACAGGATACATGGCATTGGTAACAGAAAAAAACCAGATTTCAAAATGGTATATATAATATTGTATTTTGGGGAAAAAATATATGAAAGGACATACAATAAAGTAATTTGGGGGTTATGTGTTTACTTATCTGTATTTTCTAACATCTGATGTACAGATTCTGCTTTTGGAATAGGAAAGGGTTGTATTTTTTTAATAGGCTTTGTTTCTTAGAGCAGTTTTAGGTTCACAGCAAAGTTGAGCCAAAAGTACAGCTTTCATATGCTCCCTACTTTACAAAAAGGGTTATTTTTTTTATTATTTATTTATTTTAAAAAAGATTTTATTTATTTATTTGACAGAGAGAAACAGCGAGAGAGGGAATACAAGCAGGGAGAGTGGGAGAGGGAGAAGCAGGCTTCCCGCTGAGCAGGAAGCCCGATGCGGGGCTCGATCCCAGGACCCGGGGATCAGGACCTGAGCCGAAGGCAGACGCTTAACGATTGAGCCACCCAGGCACCCCTACAAAAAGGGTTATTTTAAAGATTTTATTTATTTATTTATTTGAGAGAGAGAGATTGAGCTCGAGTGGAAGGAGTGACAGAGGGAGAGAGAGAGAATCTCAAGACTCCATGCTGAGTGCAGAGCCCAATGTGGGGCTTGATCTCACAACCCTGAGATCATGACCTGAGCAGAAACCAAGAGTCAGACGCTTAACCGACTGAAGCCACCCAGGTGCCCCACAAAAAGGGTTATTTAAAAAATAAATTTGTTTTATCAGTCTTTTTTTTCTTTATCCCTACATATAGACATACATGCGCACACACACTTTATATTTTCAGAATCATTTGAGAGCAGGGTGCATACATGATGCCCATAATAGTCCAGTGTCTATTAGGGAAACACAAAGGCATCCTTGGGTACAGCCACAGTACCGTTAGCAAGGACAGACATGTTACCTGGTGCAGGAGTAAAATGCTATGGGATTTTAGGGGCACCTGGGTGGCTCAGTTGGTTAGGCGACTACCTTCAGCTCAGGTCGTGATCCTGGAGTCCTGGGATCGAGTCCCGCATCGGGCTCCCTGCTCAGCAGGGAGTCTGCTTCTCCCTCTGACCCTCCCCCCTCTCATTCTCTCTCTCAAATAAATAAATAAAAATCTTAAAAAAAAAAGTTACGAGATTTTAGTCCACAGCTCATCCCCTGCATTCATCAGTTGCCCACCAGCAGGCTAGTGTTGGCCCCTCTGTCTCCTTTACAGTTCCTCTGCCTTTTTTTGCCTTTCATGACAGTGACAAAGTTATTTTTAATTTTAAAAAGGGGGTCTGAGGATTAACTAAGTTAATATATATAAAAGCCTTGGAATGGGACCTGGCATATAAGCAGTAATAGATATATCCTGGGGAATGTTGCCCAGATGGGGGACAGCAGGAGAGGTGAATATTCACTGAGCCCATTTCTATCCACAGCCAGCCCCAAAGGCCCCAGAGTCTCCATCTTTGGACTCGGCCCTTGCATCACCACTGGATCCTCAAGCCCTGGCCTGTACCCCGGCTTCCCCCCCAGACTCACAGCCTCCTTCTCCCCAAGAGTCAGAAGCCCTGGATTATGAAACTCCTTCCTCTTCCCTGGCACCCCAGACTCCGGACTCTGCTTTGGCCTCTGAGACCCTTGCCTCTCCCCAGTCCCTGCCTCCAGCCTCACCACTGCAGGAGGACCGAGGAGAGGGGGACCTGGGGAAGGCCCTGGAACTAGCAGAGGCCCTGAGCGGGGAGAAAACAGAGGGGGTAGCCATGCTGGAGTTAGTGGGATCCATTCTTCGGGGCTGTGTCCCTGGAGTGTATCGAGTCCAAACTGTGCCCTCTGCCCGACGCCCTGTGGTCAAGTTTTGCCATCGGCCTTCAGGTCTTCACGGTGACGTCTCCCTCAGTAACCGGTACCTTTGTTTAGGGGGGTGGTTGGGGAAGGCCAGCTGAGCATTCTGGGGTGGGTGAGGAGGGAGCCGTGGTGTAGGAAGCTCCTGTACTTGCTGAACCTCAAGCTTATCCTTGTTGGGTCCCGTCCCTCCTTCTGCCATTTGTCTCCTGTCTGGCATCCATTTTCATGAATGTAAAGTGTGTTGTTCCTTGGAATACTATCTTTAGGGGATTTAGAGAACAGTTCCAGGGTTGAATAAGTTTGGGAAATGCTAAGTTAGATGCAAATCAGTTTCTCCCTTCCCACCCTCTCCCCCACTTCCTCTTTCTGTCTCTTTCTCCCTCCCTCCTTTTTTTTTTTTTTTAAGATGTTATTTATTTATTTGAGAGAGAGAGAATGAGAGACAGCATGAGAGGGAAGAGGGTCAGAGGGAGAAGCAGACCCCCTGCTGAGCAGGGTGCCGATGCGGGACTCGATCCCAGGACTCCAGGATCATGACCTGAGCCGAAGGCAGTTGCTTAACCAACTGAGCCACCCAGGCGCCCTCTCCCTCCCTTCTGGTCTTTGTTTCTTTGCATATGAAAGGCTTTGAGCAGTCTTGTAACAAAACCCTTCTTGAATATCCTATCCAGGATGGGCATATAGGATGTAGTGTGTGTCTACCCCACCCCCCGCCCCCACATGTGACATCCTTTTGCATACCCTTTCTTTGCATGCCTCTTGACATGACTGTCAGCAAACACTTGGGAAGCCCTCTTTTGGCCTCATTCCAGCTGGCCCCCCGTTCTGCAAGCCTGGAACAAGGGCTAGGGTGATAGTTCAGAGGGTTTCCCCAGCACTGACATCCTTGTCTTGGTTCCAGGCTGGCCCTGCATAACTCTCGCTTCCTGAGTCTCTGCTCTGAGCTGGATGGGCGAGTTCGGCCCCTCGTGTACACCCTCCGCTGCTGGGCTCAAGGTCGAGGGCTGTCAGGTGAGAGTGAATCAGGACAGACTTGGGGTTGAGCTGGTGTTGGGGCAAAGGTGGGGGTTCAGGGAGGGGAGGGGAGGCAGGTACAGGAACCAGGGTTGGGAGATCCAACCAGGGTGTTAGATGCACCTCCAATCTAATTGGAATAATTGTTTACCCAGGAAGTGGTCCCCTCCTCAGTAACTACGCCCTGACCTTGCTCGTGGTCTATTTCCTTCAGACCAGGGACCCTCCTGTGTTGCCCACTGTGTCCCAGCTCACCCAGAAAGCAGGTACAGCGGCCTGGCCTCCACCCTCTTTTATCTTGTTAGCTTCCGCTTTCCTCCTTTCTCATTTAGACGCACTGAGCTACCCCAGGAATGAGATCTCTGCTGTCACCCCCAAATCTTCCTGCTTCTGGTCTGACCCTCACCTTTTTTTCTTTCACAGGTGAGGGTGAGCAGGTGGAGGTTGATGGCTGGGACTGTAGTTTCCCCAGGGATGCCTCAAGACTGGAGCCCAGCACCAATAAGGAGCCCCTCAGTGAGTTTGGGGAGCCCGGGAGAGAATTAATAAATGATGTTAATCACAACTGTAGGTTATATCCATCAGTTACCATTTGCCAGGCATGGTTCTCATAGCAACCTCGTGGGAGAGCTAGTATGGTTAATACCATTTCACAGATGAAGAAACCATGCCTTGGAGCAATTAAGTGGCTTGCTCAAGGTTACACTGCTAGCGAGGGGAAGGAGCAGCATCTGGGGGGGAAGCCGGGGTACAGGCAAGGGCTTGAGGATCCTGTGGTGATGCAAGGGCCAAGTCCAAAGATGGGGACTCTGGGGCCTTTGGGGCTGGCTGTGGATAGAAATGGGGGCATGGGGAGAGAGGCTGGGCCTCTTGTTTATGTAGAGATCAGAGGAGTCTGGCTTTTGACACTCTTCTGAGCTACTTGGAAGGGAAAAGAAAGTCCTTCTAAGAGAATGCCTCTAGTGCAGGCCTGTCTCGGTCCCGGCCTCTAAGTAACCCCTTCTGCCTGGTCTTCCTCCTCCTCCAGGTTCTCTGCTAGCCCAGTTCTTCTCCTGCGTCTCTTGTTGGGATCTTCGTGGCTCACTGCTGTCCCTGCGGGAGGGTCAGGCACTGCCTGTGGCAGGGGGCCTGCTCTCTAATCGCTGGGAGGGTCTGCGCCTTGGCCCCATGAATCTCCAGGACCCCTTTGACCTGAGTCACAATGTGGCAGCCAACGTGACCAGCCGGGTAGCTGGGCGGCTACAGAACTGCTGCCGAGCGGCAGCCAGTTACTGCCGGAGCCTCCAGTACCAGCGGCGTTCCTGCCGGGGTCGGGACTGGGGGCTGCTCCCCCTTCTGCAGCCCAGCTCCCCTAGTTCCTTGCTGTCTGCAACACCCATCCCCTTACCCCCTGCTCCCTTCACCCAGCTCACCGCTGCCCTGGCCCAGGTGTTAAGGGAAGCACTGGGGTGCCATATAGAACAGGGAACCAAGAGACTGCGGTCAGACAGAGGGGGACCTGAGGAGTCTCCTCAGGGAGGGACAAGCAAAAGGTTGAAACTAGATGGACAGGAAAAAAGCTGTGAGGAAGGGCAGGAGGAGCAGCAGGGGTGTATCGGGGACCACAGTGAAGACGGGGTGGAGGAAATGGTTGTAGAGGTTGGAGAGACGGTGCAGGACTGGGTGCAGAGCCCCGGGCGGCCAGGGGAGCCACCCCAGACGCCAGGAAAGCAGCTAGCCCCTGGTGAAGAGGTGCAGCCGGGCCCTGCAGCACTGGCAGAGCAGGGGCCCAAAGGACCCGAGGCAGCCCGAGAAGGGTCCCGAGGTGAGACAGGGAAGGGCGTGGGGCTCCCCTCAGTGAGCTGGCGCTGTGCCCTGTGGCACCGAGTGTGGCAGGGGCGGCGGCGGGCCCGGCGACGCTTGCAGCAGCAGACCAAGGGGACACGTGCAGGCGGCGCTGGCACCGCGGAGTGGCTGGCAGTTGAGGCTCAGGTCACCCAGGAGCTGGGAGCACTGAGCAGTGCTGCACAGCGGCCCGAGGCTGAGCCGCTCCTCACCTTTGTGGCATCTGCCTCCCAGGCTGACCAGACTCTCACCGTGACCCCAATCCAGGATTCTCAAGGCCTCTTCCCTGACCTCCATCATTTCTTACAGGTTTTCCTCCCTCAAGCACTTCGGAACCTCCTCGAGTGAAGACAGGGACCCTAAGGGGCAATAAAGCTGCTAGTTTAATGAACACTACAGTTTCCTCTGATTTCCACCTGGTAGTAATTCTTCCACCCAGTACTTGTCCTCCCCAGACCTTACCGCCTCTTCTCAGCCATGCCGTCCTTGGCTACCCTAAAATAGGTCTCAGCCTGTTTCCTTCCTACCGTTTATCACAGCCTGCAGCGAGCGCCTGCAATGGTGTGTGTGTGTCCCTGCACCCCGAGCCCGCTCGGTAGGGTTCCCGAAGGATGGAGGGCCGGCTGGGCGGCTTGGGCAGTACCTGGCAGAAGAACCAAGTTTGCCTCCACATTTACCTTGCCACCGGGATTTATATGGTGATGGCCTGAAATTGGGGTTCAGGCTTCTTCGTCCACTCTCTCACTTAACCGAGTTCTGGTTAAAATGGGGGAAACATTTTCCGACCTAAGCGTGGGTAAAGGGCAGCCCATCATGGGTAAACTGGCAGCGCCTCCAGGGTGACAGGTGGAAGGGATCCGCCATGTGTTCTCCCTCGGCTCTCCCCGGCTGCAGGCTCTGCAGGCTCGGTATCAGGGCCCTTATTGCAGCGAATGCATCGCGGAGCCGTAGGGTGGTTTAATGGGAGGAAACCTCACTCTGGGAGGGTTTCTGACTTGGGCTCTGGTTAGATATTCACTCTCTCCTCTAAAAAAACAGAGCGGGAACAAATGGACAAATGGACTTATCCACGCCGGACTTGTTTCCGCTCCTGTGAGTGTCCCACAATCCTGATGTTAGGGGCCTGGCAGGATCTCCGTCAAGTCACCGCGGGTTCCCGAGCTAGAGGGGAACGCCTCTGGGAGCCGGCGCGGCGCGGAGTTGGCAGCTGTGCCACGTCGCAGACAAGGGGAGGTTTTCCAGCTCGTTCTCACAGTTTACCCTCCGCACCTTCAACCTCCACGTCGGGACTCGGATTGGCCATGCCTGGGCTGGAGGCGGGGGGGCGGGGGGGGGGTGCGGGCCAGCCAAGAGCCCCACTGCGCAGGCGCGAGCTTTCAGCCTCGCAGACCAGCAGGCCCCACCCCCTTCTTTTTCCAATTCAGCCGCCGCGGGAGACCGAACTGTCGTGCGTATGCCTTCTGTGCCGTCCTCGCTTTGCGGCTGCTGTTTCTCCACGGCTCTCCCCTTCCCCGCCTTCTCTCCCTGACGGCTTACTTTGCGGCAGCGCCGAGAGCCCCACCCCCTTTCTCTGCGGAATCACCATGGCGGCTGGGGTAAGTTTGCCGGCTCCAGCGATCCAGGTCACCGTATCCGACGCCATCCTCTGCCCGAGTAGGGCCCTCCGGCGTCAGAGGAGTCCTGGAGCCGAGTGGGGAACTGATCCGGGGTGTGGAGACCGTACTGTTGAAGAGCAAGGCTTCCAGGCCCCTGAGGGGAACTGAGGCTGGGACTCTTGGAGGCCAAAGAGGTGGAAGGGTCTGGGGTAGAGGAGAAAAGAGATGTCGGATCCTGGCCGTCTGGGGCCTGAGAAGGGGGTTCGGGTTCATTGCCGCCTCGAGACGTGGGGTCCGGGCAGGTTGACAGAACTTTTGCGACCGTTTTGTGGGGCAACAGCAGGGATGGGGTGGAGAGGAGGGTCTTTGTGGGCAGGTACGGCTGCCTGCGGTTAAGGGTCGTCTGGCGGGGAGGTTTGGGAGTGGGAGGACTCTGCGGACGGTGGAGTCACACCGTGCTGGCCAGGTTAACAGAAGGAGAAGCCAACGCCAGGGAACTCACTGCGGGACAGAACCGGAGGGACGGTACGCGTGACAAGAAGGAGGGGTTCTTTGGGGAGGACGAGTTGATTTAGGAAGAGAAGATGCCATTCGGTTTCTCCGCGGCTCTTCTGAGGGGAACTTGGAAATGGTGTGAGAGACAAGGGTGATGCTTTGGAAGGGGTGAGCGGCTCCGCAGTGGAGTAGACAGGTACTCGCTCGCTCACCGTCAATGAATGAAGCCAGGGCTCCGGGAAGGGAGGGGTGTGTGTGTGTCGGCAGGTGGAGTCTGAGGGAACTACCGGTTCTGGGTTTCTCGAGGATGTATTTGAGATGAGAATGCTTCTAGGGCTGTCCTCAGGGAGGGTCAAGCCTGTCAACAAGCTTTATTTAGCAGTTGGTGTGTAGTTCTGTCTCCGGTATTTCAGAGGACTCTGATTACACATGACCACAGTACTAGAGAGCTTGGTTCACCAGGGGGAGTAAAAGTGAGTTGAACAGATTGGGAGTAACTCAGGGAATTTATCCTGGGAGGTGACATTTAGGACTGGGATCTTTTTACTCATTAATATTCCCTCCCCCCTTTCTCCCATAGACCCTGTACACATACCCTGAAAACTGGAGGGCCTTCAAGGCTCTCATTGCTGCTCAGTACAGCGGGGCTCAGGTCCGCGTGCTCTCCGCACCACCCCACTTCCACTTTGGCCAAACCAACCGCACCCCTGAATTTCTCCGTAAATTTCCTGCCGGCAAGGTAAGTAGGAAAGTGAAGAGGGGTCTTAGGTCCTGAGAACTCAAGGAGCCCTGAGACTGTCTCACTCTGAAGATGGTCTCCATCTTTGAAAGGGAGCTTTCCATGTAACCTTTTTTTTCCTTTGCATTTCAGTGATTTAAAATTCTTTTTAGGGTGCCTGGGTGGCTCAGTCGTTAAGCGTCTGCCTTCGGCTCAGGTCATGATCCCAGGGTCCTGGGATCGAGCCCCGCATCGGGCTTCCTGCTCGGCGGGAAGCCTGCTTCTCCCTCTCCCACTCCCCGTGCTTGTGTTCCTTCTCTCGCTGTATCTCTCTCTGTCAAATAAATAAATAAAATCTTTAAAAAAAAAAAAAAAAAAAAAAAAAAAAAAAATAAAATTCTTTTTATTTTGAGATGAATGTAGATTTACATGTAGTTAGAAATAATGCAGAGCTGTCCAGTGAGTTGTTACAAAATTCACAGGTTTCTTTGTATTTGTGGGAGAGAGTGAGTTTTGATGGTTTTCAGTGCAAATGTATCAAGTATCTGCCATGAGCCAGCCAAGGGGCTTATAGAGATCGATAAATAACCAAGCTAAACAGAGAAGAGAGAAATGCAGTGTGGGGAGCCATACTTTAAAGAATGTGGACAGAGATATGACACTTGGTTTTTGATCTTTTGCCTGTTTGATTGAGGGATTTTTATATGAACATTTAAAAATATGTTAATCTTTGGGGTTTCTTATGTGAGTTTAGATTGTAAGGGAAAACAAATATTTCTCATTCCTGGGTTACGGGTAGTACCAGTAGTTTGTATCAATAGTTGGCTGAGTAAGGGTTGTCAGCCTTATGTGAGAATTTTTATCCAAAATGATTTCACTTCCTGGGATTGGCTAGTGAGAACTTACTGTGTATTTCACGTATTTTTCTGAATTTTACTTATCTTTTGACTTTTGTCCCAGGTTCCAGCATTTGAGGGTGACGATGGATTCTGTGTGTTCGAGAGCAATGCCATTGCGTACTATGGTAATTTGCAGTGGGTGTGGGAATGGGAAGATCTGGAATGAAGGAGGTAGGAGAGGATGAGGGTGAGCTGGAGTGGACAGGAGAGGAATTTGCATGGACTTGGATTGATGTTGGCATGACCCCAAAGTTCTGACCTTTGTGTTCTGCCTCTGCAGTGAGCAATGAGGAGCTGCGGGGAAGCACTCCAGAGGCAGCAGCCCAGGTGGTGCAGTGGGTGAGCTTCGCTGATAGCGACATAGTGCCCCCAGCCAGTACCTGGGTGTTCCCCACCTTGGGCATCATGCACCACAATAAGCAGGTAAGCCTTGGAACTGGGGGCGAAGCCAAGGGCAGGGATGGCATCAGCTCCTGAGCGTCAGGAAGTGAGAAATAAAATAGATTGAGAGAAGGGGATGCTAAGAATATGTGGATAATAAAAGACCTCATCATTGGGGTGTGAATTTGGGTTGCAGTTGGTGATATCTGGGTTCTTTGTCACACAGACCCAATGGAAGTGGTGCCTTTTGTGAGTGGTCAGAGGAGAGATTTCTGCTGTAGAAAAGCTATACCAAATGGTAGGGGGGTGGTTAAACGACTTCTAAGGTTCCTTCTAAAATCCAGAGGTAAGGGAGTAGGTCAGTATAGTGGGAAATTAATCCAGACTGCACCACGAAGAAATTTGACATGGAGAGCTTCATTTGTGATACATTTGGAGTGATCCTAGGATCTGACTCCATTGAAAGAGGATGGGGATGAGCCAGGATTTAGTAAATGAAATAGCTACCTTTGTCCTGTCATTGGGGAAGGGGAGCAGGGAAAGGGATGGGTACCCACTATTAAGTTTTTGATCATATTAAATCAATAGGCCACAGAGAATGCAAAGGAGGAAGTGAGGCGAATTTTGGGGCTACTGGATGCTCACTTGAAGACGAGGACTTTCCTGGTGGGCGAACGTGTGACACTGGCTGACATCACAGTTGTCTGCACCCTGTTGTGGCTCTATAAACAGGTGACGTTTATAAAGAATCAGGTTGGCAGAGGGTGGGGGCGGTTAGAAACGACGTGATGAGTCTTCCAGGTTACCCTGTATTCTGCCGAGGACTTGGATATGAGAGAGTGTCCGGTAACAGCTGGTCTCTAGGGATCCCAAGTGTGAGCGACTGCTTTCTCTCCTCTGAGAAGTTTGGTAACGTTGTTTCCTAAGGTTCTGTTTGGCAGCGAAGATGTTTAGTTTGTTTCCGTATTTTTTGGGAAGTCCAGCTATGCTTGTGGTTAGTTGTAAAGACGGAGGTAGGGCTGGTAGCTTCAGTATCAAGATGTTCCGGAGGCAGGCTAGGTTCAGTTCTTGGCTTCATTACTTACGAGTTGTAGGTAGAGGGGGGTGTGTGTGTTTGAGAGAGGGAGAAGGAATTCCTTTAGTTCTTTTTCTCCTCTGTAAGCTGTAAAACCGGCGAGGTAATAATTAGTCTTGAGGTTACTAGGTCAAAGAAGATGACATGTTGCAGAGCAGCAGCTCTTTTTTAAAGTTTTTTTTTTTTTAAGATTTATTTATTTGAGAGAGCGAGAATGAGAGAGAGAGAGTACATGAGAGGGGGGAGGGTCAGAGGGAGAAGCAGGCTCCTCGCTGAGCAGGGAGCCCGATGCGGGACTTGATCCCGGGACTCCGGGATCATGACCTGAGCCAAAGGCAGTCGCTTAACCAACTGAGCCACCCAGGCGCCCCCCCCCTTTTTTTTTTGAAAGATTATTTATTTATTAGAGAGAGAGCGCACAAGCAGGGGAGAGGGAGAAGCTGACTCTCCACTGAGCAGGAAGCCTGATACGGGGCTCGATCCCAGGACCCTGAGATCATGACCTGAGCCGAAGGCAGATGCTCAACCGACCACCCAGGCGCCCCTGTGTTTGTTTTTAATTTAAAGATTATTTATTTATTTGAGAGAGAGAGAGAGAGCATAAGCAGGGAGAATGGCAGAGGGAGAAGCAGGCTCCCCGCTGAGCAGGGAGCCCAGTGTGGGGCTCCATCCCTGGACCCTGGGATCATGACCTGAGATGAAGGCAGAGGCCCAAGTGACTGAGCCACCCAGGCATCCCAGCAGCTCTTGGACTGGTACTAGTCCAGAATAGTAGTGTAATAATTGGGGGGGTGGAAAGCACCTACTTTGTGTCAGATCCTGTGCCAGAGGCCTTGCAGGGATCCTCTTAGTTTTTACCTGCTATGTGGGTGAGGAGAAATGGAACCTGACCCAACGGCACATAGCTAGTAAGTGGTGGCATCGGATTTGAAGCCAAGTACTACAGAACTGACTGCTCTGGTCTGTCTCTGTGACAGAATTAGTTTCCCTCTGATCTTAGCAAACTAAAAGATGGTAAATAAGTTTGTCACGAAGCTAAGTTTAGTTTAAAGGACTGTGTGTTACTCTGAAATACTTATTTTTTTGTTTTTAACTTTTTTGGGTTATTGAATATTTAGTTTCTGAAGTTTGGTGAAAGAAAAATATATATCCTGGGGTGCCTGGGTGGCTCAGTCATTAAGCGTCTGCCTTTGGCTCAGGTCATGATCCCCGGGTCCTGGGATCGAGCCCCGCATCGGGCTCCCTGCTCGGCCAGGAGCCTGCTTCTCCCTCTCCCACTCCCCCAGCTTGTGTTCCTTCTCCAGCTGTCTCTCTCTCTCTCTGTGTCAAATAAATAAATAAAATCTTAAAAAAAAAAAAAATACATATCCTGTAGTTAATGTTTTTGTTATCTTGTTTATTTGGCAAAATGAGTATTGAGTATTGGTAGCTGTGTTGCCCCACCTTTGTTTGCTTTTAGTTTTATTGACATGTGACTTTTTTTTTTTTTTAAAGACCTTATGTATGTGAGAGAGGAAGAGATAGAACATGGGGGGGAGGGCAAAGGGAGAGGGAGAAGCAGGCTCCCTGCTGAGCAGGGGGGCTCATTTCAGGGGGCTCGATCCCAGGACCCTGGGACCATGACCTGAGCCAAAGGCAAACGCTTCACTGACTGAGCCACTCAGGCGCCCTGACACATGACATTTATTTTTATTTTTATTTTTTTAAGATTTTTATTTATTTATTTGAGAGAGAGAACGAGAGAGAGATAGCATGAGAGGGGGGAGGGTCAGAGGGAGAAGCAGACTCCTTGCCGAGCAGGGAGCCTGATGCGGGACTCCAGGATCATGACCTAAGCTGAAGGCAGTCGCTTAACCAACTGAGCCACCCAGGCACCCCGACACATGACATTTAAAAGATTAGAATGTGTAGGTGTGAAATGGTTTTGTAAAAGGAGTAGGGCTCCATATGAACATATCTATCAAGTAGATTTGTTGTAAACGAAAGACGGGATCAAGAGTGCATTAAGTCAGACTATCCTGTAAAGGAGGAAGGTCAATGGGAAGCAGCCCTCCAGGGTTGGATGGTATCTAGGGAGCTGCCCTCTCGGGGTTGAGAGGGAGATGGAGCCTTGGTGTAGAAAGAGACAAAGGTCTCTGGCTTGAAACCCCTCAAGACCTTTGCTTCTGCCCTTGTGTTCTGACAGGTCCTGGAGCCTTCTTTCCGCCAGGCTTTCCCCAATACCACCCGCTGGTTCGTCACCTGCATCAATCAGCCGCAGTTCCGGGCCGTCCTGGGGGAGGTGAAGCTCTGCGAGAAGATGGCCCAGTTTGACGGTGAGTCTGCTGGGGGAGGAGCGCGTGGCCTGGCTCGGTCTCCGCCCCTCGATTGCCCATCATCAAGCTTGTGGGTTACGTGGACCCACAGAATGTAGGGAATCCCACGTAGTGACCAATACTTGATACGCATACAGACTTTCCTTCATTGGCGTTAACATACAGAAACCGTGGTGTCCGTGTGTGTGTTGCCGAGTGTTGTGTTCTTGCTCCAGGATGTACCAGGGGCTGGCGGCCGAGCAGTCCAGGGCCTAGATCCCGTAGTCGTCCCACCCAGCGGTTTTCCTCCATCACCTTGCTCGCTGCCTGCCTTTAGGGGCATATGGAAAGAGGCAGGACACTGACTTCTCTCCCTTTCTCTGCACCAGCTAAAAAGTTTGCAGAGAGCCAGCCTAAAAAGGACACCCCACGGAAAGAGAAGGGTTCTCGGGAAGAGAAGCAGAAGCCCCAGGCTGAGAGGAAAGAGGAGAAAAAGGCTGCTGCCCCTGCTCCTGAGGAGGAGATGGATGAATGTGAGCAGGCACTGGCTGCTGAGCCGAAGGCCAAGGACCCCTTTGCTCACCTGCCCAAGAGGTAAGGGTATTGGAGGGTAGGGGGGGTGGGACTCAAGAAGGCCAGTTTTCGCCTAGTGTGTTCCCCTCTCACAGCCAGGGCCATTTTAGGTTGTCTGTATAAAATTGAAAGATGTTTTATTTGCAAGGAAAACAATTTCTTGAGTTTATACTCAAAAATTGGGTGAATTTTTTTTTAAGATTTTATTTGAGAGAGAGGGTGCGTGCGTGTGCACAAGCAGGGGGAGTGGGAGAGGGAGAAGCAGGCTCCCCACTGAGCAAGGAGCCTGACGTGGGGCTCCATCCCTGGACCCTGGGATCATGACCTGAGCTGAAGGCAGACGCTTCACCGACTGAGCTACCCAGGCACTCTATATTTTTACTCTTCTGATGAACAGACAGTATAAACATTCTCACTGAGAAGGGAGGGTCACCATAACTCCACAGTGCCTGTCTGCTTCATTGTTTCCCAGATTGGGGGAATTAAACTCCTCAAGGAGGAAGTAGATGGGATGGTCATCACCCCATCCACTGCCAACCTTTTCAGTAAAGGTTGAGGTTCTTGGAAGAACAGGAAACTTTCTGGTGTGAAAAAAAGCGGGACATCTAGTACTTGCCAGCTATTCTATACTCAAGTCATCAGTTACTGCCCTAGGTCGTTTCATTAGAATTGCAAGCATAATGAGACCTGTCTTGTCCGGAGCTACTTCACATGGTTCTCTTTGCTCCCTGCTTTTTTCATCCACTCACTTTGCCTTTCCCAAAGCCATCCAGCCTTTCACTAGTTGGTCTATGGGAGTTCAACAGGGTTCACCCTCCCCCATTTTGTAATGGTGGTAGTTTTTTTTTTTTAAGATTTTATTTGTTGGGGGGGCACATGCATGAGTAGGGGGAGGGGCAGAGGGGGAGAGAGAGAGAAGCAGACTCCCCATTGAGTGCGGAGCTCAAATGAGGCCCGATCTCACAACCCTGAGATTGTGACTGAGCCGAAATCAAGAGTCTGGTGCTTACCTGACTGTGCCACCCAGGCGCCCCATTTGGGGAGCAAGCAGTGTAGCTCTTAGGCCCAGGCACTTCATACAAGACCAAGGAAGTCTCCAGATGCAGCTGCTCTTTACAGATGTATTTCTTTTTGAACTGAAGTGATTGATCTTGAACCTAACACAGGGGCAGGTCAGGAGTGAGCAGGATTTTTGGTGTGTGTACATAAGCTGTGATAACTAACCCCGGTTACATATGCTGCGGTAACACAGACCCATTTAATTGATAGCTAGAGATTTTCACGTATATTAGGTCTGTGTATTCTGGGCAGAAAATAAATCACCAGTAGACTGAAAATCATTAATAAACTTAAATCCTTTTGGGAATATTGGTTAATACCAATTTGCTGTATTACCATGGTGCTCTGTTGGGCTGCCAAGATGATTTTCCCCAGGATTTTTAACGCCACAGAGGTAATGTCTTCGAAGATGAAGACTGCTGTTTGTCAAGAGTTAATTCTAGTTATTTGTTTATTTATTTTAAAGATTAATTTATTTGCGAGAGAGCATGAGCAGGGGGAGAGGCAGAGGGAGAGGGAGAAGCAGGTGCTCCGCTGAGCAGGTAGCCCCACGTGGGGCTTGATCCAGGACCCTGGGATTGGGACCTGAGCTGAAGGCAGCTACTTAACCGACTGAGCCACCCAGGCGCCCCGGTTCTAGTTCTTTTAATGCCTTCCAGCTACATTGTTTCAGGAGCCATTCAGAGCCTGTCCTCATCTGGGGAGAAACGGATACAACATGGTCATAAATTATAAAGTTCGAAGGGTTCAGGAGGGTGTGAAGAAAAAATCCCCAGTCCCTTTTTTGGGTGGTTCAGGTAGAAACTCCTCAGAGGAGGTCTCTGTTATGGATTTGGGAAGGAACAAAGGACCCATGATTCAAGGGCAGCCTCTGCTTTGCTACATTGTAACAGTGGGCCGGTCACACCACTTAACCTTATCTGGAAAGAGGGAAAGGAATGGTTTTAACTCTAGGGTTTGTTGGCATTATTTATACTAATGAATGATTCAGCCAATTAAACATTTAGCAAGGGTTTTTTAAAATAGGTTTATGGCACAGTCATACAGTAGAGGATTATTTAGCCATTAAAACATTTGTAAGGGACGGGGCGCCTGGGTGGCTCAGTTGGTTAAGCGACTGCCTTCGGCTCAGGTCATGATCCTGGAGTCCTGGGATCGAGTCCCGCATCGGGCTCCCTGCTCAGCAGGGGGTCTGCTTCTCCCTCTGCCCTCTTCCCTCTCGTGGTCTCTGTCTCTCATTCTCTCTCTCTCAAATAAATAAATAAAATATTTATATAAAACATTTGTAAGGGACGCCTGGGTGACTCAGTTAAGCATCTGCCTTCGGCTGAGGTTGTGATCCCGGGGTTCTGGGATCGAGTCCCGTGTCTGGGTCCTTGCTCAGCGGGGAGTCTGCTTCTCCTTCTGCCTCTGACCTTCCCTCCGCTTGTGCTCTCGCTTTCTTTTTTTTTCTTTTTTCTTTTTTTTAAGATTTTTTAAAATTTATTTAACAGAGATAGAGAGCACAAGTAGGCAGAGCGGCAGACAGAGGGAGAGGGAGAAGTAGGCTCTCCGCCGAGCAGGGAGCCTGATGCGGGGCTCGATCCCAGGACCCTGGGATCATGACCTGAGCCGAAGGCAGCCGCTTAACCGACTGAGCCACTCAGGCGCCCCTGTGCTCTCGCTTTCTCTCTTTCTCTCTCAAATGAATAAATAAAAAATCTTAAAACACTTGTAAAGAATCCCTGATGGGGTGACAGTATTAGATGAACAAATCATGGAAGGCACAGAACTACACACATCGTCTCTGGAAGGTCACAAGCTCTGGAAAGCCACCAACGGGAAGGACATAAACATATTAATACGTTCTCTTGTTTGCTGGCATTGCGGGTGATTTTCTTCAGTCAGCGTGTGGTGTTTTATAACTGGAAAGAAAGAAAGCGCACCCTCCACGAGGGGAGGGACTCTCTACAGGGCAGAGCCTTCTCAGCTCAGTGTGCCAGGTTGCTTCCAGTACCTGAACTAGGGCTTTGCAGCATCCGGGCTGTTCCCGGGCAGAGTGACTCAAGGCCACGGGTATAAGGTCGGGGGCCTGGGGCAGAGGCCCTTTGATAACATTTGCTGCTTACATTACTGTCCCACTGTAGTGTGTGTAACCCGAAGAGGCCTGTGGTGGGGGAAGAGACTTGGGTGAGTCAGGGACTGAGTGTGACTCAGTGGGAAAGGGCCCTGTGGAGGGGGTGGGCCCTCAAAGGGGCAGTGTTCATTCTGGGTCTCCACCAGGGGGCAGCAGCTGGCCGTCCTTTTCTTGGGGCAGGGCTCCCTCAGGCCCCCCCCCACGCAGTGGATCCCACCCTCCTCAAGCTTAGCTGATTTAGGCTGCAAATAGGGAGCAGAGGAGTGCCCCTTTATATGCCCCTTTATATGCCCTTAGCTCTCTTCCCTTACAAGGTTGTACCCATCTGCCAATCCAGTGACCTCTTCCTTTAAACCAGTATATTTTAAGTGAAATTTGCCCTTAGTTGCTCTTAGCCTGACAACGCTTTGTTGCTTCAGTAGGGCCTTCTGCCCATTGACCTTGCTTGTTTCCTCCATTCAGTACCTTTGTGTTGGACGAATTTAAGCGCAAGTACTCCAATGAGGACACACTTTCTGTGGCGCTGCCGTATTTTTGGGAGCACTTTGATAAGGATGGCTGGTCTCTGTGGTACGCTGAGTACCGCTTCCCTGAGGAGCTCACCCAGACCTTCATGAGTTGCAACCTCATCACTGGTGAGAAGAGGGTGGGTCTAGGAAGAGGAAGGGGGAGGACAAGGCAGTGGGGGATGTGATTCTAAAGCCTGCGTGTTCTCCCTCGCCCCTTCAGGAATGTTCCAGCGGTTGGACAAGCTGAGGAAGAATGCCTTTGCCAGCGTCATCCTCTTTGGAACCAACAATAGCAGCTCCATTTCTGGAGTTTGGGTCTTCCGAGGCCAGGAGCTTGCCTTTCCGGTGAGGAAAGGTGGAGGGGAGGAGTCTTTCTCTTCAAGGTGGGGCAAGGGGATGGGAAGGCCACCTTCATCCCTGTGCTTGTAGGCATTCAGGAGAGTTCAGGGAATGTACACAGGAAGGACTGCCATGGTCACTGCATTTCAGGATCCGATGACGTGGGTCTGAGCTGGAAGTAACAGGTGTCGGACAGTGTCTGATAACTGACCACATGCTGCTTAACCTGGCTTTCTCTCCCCAGCTGAGTCCAGATTGGCAGGTGGACTACGAGTCCTATACATGGCGGAAACTGGATCCTGGCAGCGAGGAGACCCAGACGCTGGTTCGAGAGTACTTTTCCTGGGAGGGGGCCTTCCAGCATGTGGGCAAAACCTTCAATCAGGGCAAGATCTTCAAGTGAACATCTCTTGCCATCGCCTAGCTGCCTGTACCTGCCCTTCAGGGAGATGGGGGTCATTAAAGGAAACTGAACATTGTCCTGCCTCCTTTATGAGTGATGGCTTCTTCAAAGGGGAGTATAGATACGTTGAAGCAGGGTATTTTCTGGGCCTGCAGTACCTCCCTTTGCAGGAGAGGAGTCTTCAGAAGGGCAGAAGAGGGGCCTCTCTCAGTTTTGACTGTATTCACTCTGCCTCTACTGTGATGACTGACTTCTAGCCTAGCTGGGAAAGACTGGATGCAGTTAGGGTGGGTGGTGACATGGAGCTTTGTAACTACCCAGTTCTTCAGGTCTGGATTGCTGAGGTACGGTAGCGCACAGTGTGTGGAGGGACTTCACGTTATTTCTCACAGATGCCTTGGGAGGGAGGGAGGTGGTGGCATCGAGGGTCTTAGTTGAAATATTTCAAACAGGCAGGAATATCAGGCACAGACTACTCAGAACAGGGCTGGCCTGTTGGCCCTAACCTGGCTGCGGATCATCTCTGGGGTATTCCTACTTTCTCACAAGGAAGTGGGGTTCAGAGATGTAAGTGACTTGCCTCTGGAGACAGGATTTGGACCCCAGTGGGTGTCACTGGAGCCTGTACTGGAAATGTGCCCTGCTGCTTCCTGGAACGTGGAGCAGTCTGACTTGCCACCTAAGAACCCACTGAGACCTGGGGGTACTAGTTTTTCTCTCTTGAGCTTAATTTTTATCATGCTCTTTTCACAGGGTCTTGTTTCTTTTTTTTTTTTTTAAAGATTTTATTTATTTTTTTGACAGAGAGAGACACAGTCAGAGAGGGAACACAAGCAGGGGGAGTGGGAGAGGGAGAAGCAGACTCCCCGCCGAGCAGGGAGCCTGATGCGGGACTCGATCCCAGGACCCCGGGATCATGACCTGAGCCGAAGGCAGACGCTTAACCGACTGAGCCACTCAGGTGCCCCCACAGGGTCTTGTTTCTATTTTGTCTTTTTTTCTGTCGTCTTTTCTGAAAAGCATTGAAGGTCCCCGTGTGTATTACCAGTTTAGGTGAAGTTGGAAAGCTCTAGTTCAATTCACATTTTGAGGCAGATGCAGAAACAGTCACGATTCAACCTTTGGTCTCTAGTTTATGGTTTTATATGTGTTATTTTTCTCCCACCCTTAGTCTGAGCACAGAGAAGGGCTTAGCTTGGGAGGGGAAGAAGGTGATCTTTTCAGGTACACATGGTCTGGTAGCTTGGGAGAGTGTAGGGCAGTCATCTAGCTGGGTACTTGGACTACAGTTGGGGTTCTGGAAAGAATGGGCGCAGGAGAGTCCCAGGGTGGAATCCAGCTGGGTGAGGTTGGGCTAGTTCTTGCTCAGGGTTTGCTCCCTGGCAGGTCATCTTGAGTTGGATCCAAACTTGCCAGCTGTCTTGCTTCCGAGCATTCCGGGCTGCTCTTGGTTAGAATCTAAAAGTGCTAGTTGCTGGCTGGGCTGGGCCCTGCGCTGGGTGCTGGGCCTCACCTAACCTGCCAGACTCCCTTCACAAATCCGTTTCCCACCACACCTCCCTGCTCCTTCGCTTGTGTAATCTTCACCCCCTTCCCGGTATCCTTGACCTTACCAGTAGCTGAGGACTTGGGAGAGACCCCAGTTCTACAAGGTTTGAAGGGGCAGGCCAGAGACCAGGAGTGGGGCCCAGCTGCAGAAAATGGGGTTTCTGCAGGGGGTTGGAACCTGGGCGGCAGCAGGCCTGGCACCCCAACGGGGACTGGGCGGGTCTGGGGGATCCCGCCTCTCAGCCTCCCTCGGACTGCAGGAAGGGTGACTCATCTGCACGTCCTGCCTCTGGTGCCTCAAGCTTTGGCGGTTTGGTGCAGAGGAGAGTGGGCCAGGTTGTTGGATGAAGCCAGGCCTGTGCTTGGGGAAGGGCCAGGACCCTCAAACGGAGGTGGGGTGGGCAGCCCAGGGGCAGAGTGTTGTGGCCTCGGGCAGGGTAGCTGCTGGCCTGCAAAGCGGGGTGGAACTAGAGGGTCTTTGCCCTGCCCTGGTGGGCAAGAAAGAGGTTAGCAGGAGTTTCTAGCGGCAGATGTGGGGCGGGGAAAGAGGGGAGGTCCAGCTGGAGTTGGTTCGGTCCCGCCCTGCCCCGGGGAGGCCTGAGTCACCGCACAGCCGCGGGCTTGGGGCTGTGCTTGGGACTCGCGCCCTCCCGATCCCGGCTGGGGCCCCGCGCGGAGCTCGGCCTGGCTCCCCTGCTCCTCCCGGCCCCGCCCGGCTCGCCTCGGCGGCCAGTGAGCGCCTGCGCCAGGGGGCCGTCTCTGGTTGTTGGGCCCATTTCCTGACATGCCGGGGAGGCTCGTGCCACCCACGCACCACCTAGAGCTGGCATCCCGGCGCCCACGCTGCAGCGCGTGCCTAATGGGGCCCCGGCCGGAGTCGCGAGGAGGAAAGGGAAGGGGGCCTTGTGAGTGGGTCGGGGCTGAGAACAGGGCGTGATCTTGGCGAGCTGGAGTAAGATGGAAGGAGGAAGCCGTTTTATCCACTTACTGGGCAAACTTAGAGCGTCCAGAAGAGGAGGTGGAGAAGGGAGAGGGGTCTGGGCTCAGGTGCTTTTGACTGCAGATGAAATCTTTATTTTAATTCCGTGTAGTTAACACAGTGTTATATTCGTTTCAGCTGTACCATAGAGTGACTGAACACTTCCATCTATCCGCAGTGCTCATCAGACAAGGGCACTCCTTGATCCCCATCCCCTGTTTCGCCCATCTCCTCACCCCCTCCGCTCTGGGAACCACCAGTTTGTTCTCTATAGTTAGGGGTCTGTTTCTTGCTTTGTCTCTTTTTTTCCTTTGCTCATTTGTTTTGTTTTTTAAATTCCACATACGAGTGAAAGCATACGGTATTTGTCTTTCTCTGATGTACCTATTTCGCTCAGCATAACACTCTGTAGCTCCATCCATTGTCCCCGCGGCAGATGAAATCTTTACCGAGCCCAGCGCGTGAATGGGAACGCCTGAGACTTGGTTCAGCCTGTATACAAACCGGTAGATACTGGTTATGAGCAGCTATTTATTTTAGCTTTGTTGGCCCTTCTGCTTAAGTCACTTATTAAGACGCCAAAAGCCTTTAAAGTTCTTCCAAGAAAGACCTCGATTGTCTCCTTTTTTTCCTTTCCTGTTTGAGCTGGAGCTGGACAGCTGCTCTGCACCCTGGGTCAGACCCATCCCACCAGCTGCCCACATGCCCCAGAAGTGCCACTTCCCCTTTTGAGAGGTGGGGGAAGGCTCTAGAATGTTGAAGGGAGAGGAATGAAGTGTTTTGGAGGATCCACCCAGTCATTTCTGAAATCAATACTGTGGTTTTCATGGCAACCAGCACTCTTTGTCCTCGGAACCCAGAACTTTCCCTCCACACGTCAAGTGGGTTTTCCTGGGTGACTGTGGCTTCCCTGGCGCACCCCACAAGCCGTACCTACACTGCAGGGTAACTTCCCCAGCTGCTCTGGTCGTCTGTGGGAGTGCCGTTCTGGGGTCCTCACCCTCTTCTCCGTGCCCCCGCCCCCCATGCCGTGGAGCTAAAATGCCAGTGCTCCTGAAAGGTTAGGGAGACAGTCACCTGCTCCTGTCTGTTTGCTCTAATGAGGCTGGCATGGCTCCCGGGAGAGGCTGTCGTTTTACTCCAGTGGAATTACTGGGGTGTCCCAGCGCTTCAGCACCCAAGCGATGGGTGGAATGGCGGTCAAGGTGGCTGCTGAGCTCTGTGCTGTAGTCACCTGTGTCTCAGAAGAGGCAGAATGCCATGGGCACGTGGGACTGCTTAGGTGGCTAAGGTGTCCTTGGTGACCCTGGGTCTCTAGATGTTCCCGGGGCTCTTTTCATTCTTGTGGCCCCCTCCCTTTCGGGAACTTCCCCCTGCCCCCTGCTTTCCTCATTTCCTCAGGATTCCAAAGGGGGAGCCTACTGACCGGAGCCTGTTTACACGATGGGCTGGCCATGGGCAGAGCGGGGGCCGGATGGTCAGGGTTTGGGGCTATTTCTGATCGGATCTCCCATGGAATGTGCTTCCCTCTACTTCTAGCTGCCCCCTCCCCTCCGAAGCAGGAACAGGTGTCATGTGAGGGCCTCTCCCGCTGGCTCAGCCCTTTTGCAATCATCTGGCTGGCTCTGCCAGGATGGGGGTGGATAGTGAGGATGGGCAGAGCCAAAGGGTGACTGAGGGGACATGGCAGGGCAGGGAGGGCTATGGAGTTGAAGGCCGAGGGTAGAGGGCTTGCCAGGGCCAGGTAGGAGGGCTGGAAGCAGTTGAGTAGGCCAGGGAGGCGGTCCCATGAGCTTAGGGCGCCCATCAGGGGCAGTGGGGGCTACACTGGGACCAGAAACTTTCTAGGTGCAGGGGAGATGAGTTGGTTATAGTGGGACCCTGGCCAGTCATTCTTCAGGGAGATCTGCATTTCCCCTGAGTCACAGGGAAGCCACGGGGTGTTTTCCTGCCAGGCCGACTCTCTGTGGGGCCTGAATCACTGAGTTGCCAAGGGTGTTGGCTGCCCTATTGTGGCGGTGCCTGAGCCCTACCCCACCCACTCCTGTTAGGACAGGGGTGAGCAAACACACTCCTTTATCCCACCCTCCTCGGTGGGAACACTCCATCTCTTGGACTCAGACTTACAGAATGTACCTTATGCAGGATTGCCTGAGAGACCCCATTAGGTAGTCCCTTTATTGTAGCCAGGAGGAAACGAGCAGAGAGGGGAAGTGACTTGTCAAGGGTGCATGCAAGTCTTTCCACAGTTCTCGAAGCCACTCACTGAGTCATTTTGCTTCCTAAGAGCAGGAGGGCGGCGCTTCTCCCAAAGTTGCGGGGCCACTATGATGGACCAAGCACACTTGGTTTTGGGGGCAGACAGAGGGTGGTATCCAAGGCTGCCAGCAGCCCTGGCTGGGTATTGAACACAGAAGTAGAGCAGGTCCCACGGCAGGTCAACCCCCAGCGCTCCAAGTCCTCCAAGTCCCGGGCCGGGCAGAGGGCACAGGGTGTAGCAGAGGCGGGACTTCGAGTGACAGGAACCTCAACTATGTGGTGACTCAGGCTCTGGGCAGCTGAGGCCCTGCCTTCACTGCCCAGCCTAATCTCCTTAGACTGGACTTGGGAAGTGCAAGCAGCAGAGGGAGGGAAACCCGGGCTGGTCCCCCTTACCCCTCCGGAACTGGAGGAAAGGCAGAGGAAGTTGGAAAGGGTGGCGGAAAGGCAGATTCCAAAAAAGGGGAGAGGAGGCTGGTGCTCCCTCCCTCTCCGCTCCCTGCTCCCTGCTGGGGAGGGGAGCAGGCTGGGGCGTCTGCTGGCTGCTCCCTCCGCTCATTCTGGCTCCCTCCCTCCCTCGACTCCTGTTTACAGCTGGCCTGCCCCGTCCCCAGCTCAGTTCTGAGCTCTGCTTTTCTGCCCCCCTCCCTCCCCTTCACAGCCCTATTCATTCGTGTTTCGCCCCCTTGTGTTCCTTAACTTCGGCTCCACATCTTCCCTCTCTTCTTGCTCTCCCCGCATCTGCACACCCACACCTCCCCAGCCTCCAGGCCATCTCTCACCGTGTCCACCTGTCCTGCGGTCCCTGCCCACTTTGTCCCCTTTCTCTTGCCTGGACACTCATTCTGTGCCTTCTTTCCTCCCAGAGTCTGTACTCAGAGCCCTGTGTGCTGTCTCTTGTTCTCTAATCAGCTTTAACTTGGGTTCTGCTTTGGCCTGAAGATTTCAATTAGGACCGAGTGTAATGGGAGGGTTTCCGGTATCCCGGCTGTCTGATCTGAGTGATTCAGGAACTCCTTATTTGAAGTCCAAGGTTTAAGTACAGGTTGGGGTTTGAACTGAGCTGGAATACTTGGCTTCATATTTTGAGTTTGGGTTAGGAGTTTGGGGTTTCAGAATTGCTTAGGCAATAATGTCTGGATCCCAGATCACTGGGGAAGACAGATTAGGAAGCAATGAAAGGGAACATCGAAGGGCCTGATGTTTGGCGGAGATGCTCCTCTCTGGGTGTGTGTGTATGGGGTGGAGGTGGGGTTGGGGAGATCCCAGATGGCTCAAAGAAGGGGTAATAGTCATTTCTCTGCTTCTAAGGCTGACACGCCAAAGGGCCCTCGTGGGAAGGGCGGGGAGTCTGCTTTCAAAGAGACGGCAAACAGATTGCACACTTCACTTCCTTGCTGGGATCACAGTTTAAAAGCCATGATTACTCTCTGAGCAGCCGGCGTCTTGTCTTCCCTGTAATACACTGATTTTAGAGAAGGGGACTGTGGCAAGGAGGGAGGGGAAGGGGAATCCCCTGGCAAGGGGCCTGCCCACAGAGCTCCCTTTGTGGTTGCCATGGAAACAGGCATAATAGGAACAAAACAGAGGCACGTTGCCTGGCAACAAAGAAGCCCCAGGTTCATCACACACACTATGCGTATGAATATCAGGGAACCTCCGGTGCGGGGGGGGGGGGGGGGGGCAGAGGGCGGGGGGAGGGAGCAAAACTTCTGGGGAAGCTGGGGTATCCCAGTGATGACGAGTCCTAGGACTCACGTAGCTTTGCCAAAGAATCCGCAGGCCTGTGAGGTCGGATACCTTGGAAAGGTGAGGGCGTGCGTGCCAGCAGGAGGCCTGAAGTCTTCCTGGAACACCCCCCCCCTGCCCCGCCCCAGCCCTTATTTTGACAGAGGCATCTGAAACCTTCAAAAAGAGAAAGGTTTTCTTTGCACAGTTGAGACGGTGGACGGGGGGGAGATCCTTATAATTAAAAAAACAGTGTGTGTATCCGTGAGTGTATGTTGGGGGAGTGAGGTATCAGTGTAAAGGACCTGGCAGAAAAGATAATGTCCCATTTTCAACGCATAGGACCTGCAAGGAGCTCAGAATACATTTCCTTCAGGACGGAGCACTGTGAGGGCAGGGGTTCCATCCTGTCAGGTTCTTTTTTTCTTTCTTTCCTTTTTCTTTTTTTCTTTTTTTAATTTATTTTATTTTTATTTTTAAGATTTTATTTATTTATTTGAGAGACAGAGAGAATGAGAGACAGAGAGCATGAGAAGGAGGAAGGTCAGAGGGAGAAGCAGACTCCCTGCTGAGCAGGGAGCCCGATGCGGGACTCGATCCCGGGACTCCAGGATCATGACCCGAGCCGAAGGCAGTCGCCCAACCAACTGAGCCACCCAGGTGCCCTCCTTTTTCTTTTTTTAAAGATTTATTTATTTGACAGAGAGAGGGAACACAAGCAGGGGGAGAAGCAGGCTCCCCGCTGAGCAGGGAGCCCGATGTGGGACTTGACGCGGGACTCAATCCCAGGACCCTGGGATCAGGATCTGAGCCGAAGGCAGCCGCTTAATTGACTGAGCCACCCAGGCGCCCCATCCTGTCGGGCTCTTTATCCCCTGCACCACCAGCACCAGCAGCAGAGGCCCCCGGCCTGGTGTTGCACACACAATAAATGTTTGTGCGGCGGCATGAGAGGCCGATAAGTGGGGGAATTGCTCCCTGGAGGCTGAGAGTAAAAGGAAGTGTGGGGTTCAGGATGCTGTTGTGAGAAAGACACGGGCTTTGGGGCCAGTTATCCCTGTAGTTCATTCGTTCATTCATTCATTCATTCATTCATTCATTCATTCATTCATTCATTCATTCCACAAACTTCTTCAGCCATTGCTATATGCCAGCCACTACTCTAGGCACAGGGCAGACAACAAAGAACAAGAAAATCCCCACTCTCGGGCGCCTGGGTGGCTCAGTTGGTTAAGCGACTGCCTTCGGCTCAGGTCATGATCCTGGAGTCCCTGGATCGAGTCCCGCATCGGGCTCCCTGCTCGGCAGGGAGTCTGCTTCTCCCTCTGACCCTCCCCCCTCTCATGTGCTCTCTCTCAAATAAATAAAGAAAATCTTTAAAAAAAAAAAAAAAGAAAATCCCCACTCTCATGGAGCCTAGATGGCAGGGGGAGTTTTGACTCCTGCTTCTGAGGGCTGTGTGCCTTTAGGTGAATCACTAACCCTTTCTGAGACCATTTCCTCCCAGAGCATGTGAGAATTAAATGATCTAACACATGATAGTACCTGCTGTGGCCTGAGACACAATCACCATTCCGGTAGTAGCTTTGGGGGCTGAGGGGTGGGGGGGCTACAGCAGTGGGCAGGAGAAGGGTTGGCAGACATTTCCAAAAGAGTGTGTGTTTCCACTTACACCATTGAAAATTGTTGAATCAGGGCGCCTGGGTGGCTCAGTCGTTAAGCATCTGCCTTCAGCTCAGGTCATGATCCCAGGGTCCTGGGATCGAGCCCTGCATTGGGCTCCCTGCTCAGCGGGGAGCCTGCTTCTCCCTCTCCCTCCACCTGCTTGTGTTCCCTCTCTCGCTGTGTCTCTGTCAAATAAATAAATAAAATCTTAAAAAAAAAAAAAAAGAAAAGAAAATTGCTGAATATATTCCGTTCCCCTGGGCCGAGGAGGCTGACCTAGGAAAGCCCAGCTCCCCATTCCAGTGGGTATCCGTATTGCGGGTTGTGTGTGTGTGTGTGTGTGTGTTTTCGGGGCAAGGGTCTAGGTTACTCCTCCTCTCCTCTCCTAGCTCTCAATGGGGCAGGAGCCAGTCTCCAGGACCACCCGCCACCAGGTATGACACTCCTACCTCTGAATGAAGGACCTGGACAGTAATCCCTACCCCATAGCTGCTCCCCAAGCCAGCCTCTCCTGCCTTTTTTTCTGTTGACCAAGAGGGTGGCCAGAACAAACAGTGGAGCAGATAAGTTGGCCTTGAGCCCAGGACACTAGCCTCTGCTCTTACACTCACGGGGGGCTGACAGAGCCCATGCAGCGGGGAGGGTACGACATCCATACCCTCCCCCACTGGTCCTTTCCCGCTGCTCCAGCCCCTCCCTCCAAACTCCCATCAACTTTCTGCAGCTCCCCTATGTCTCTGTGGCGCATCATCAATGTTTCCAAAAACCTAGGTGTAAATCCACTCCCCTTTTAAATATGTCCCGGGAAAATGTGCACTTTCAAGGAAACAGGTGATTCATAAAGTTAAAAATCCTTCCGTCAACTGTTAACAGTGGTTACTTTTGGGGAGAGGGATTGGGTAGGGGAGGAGGGAGACATTTACTTTTTATTGTTCTACCTTTCTGCATTGTTTACATTCTTCAGCAGGTGGAGGCATTGATTTTATTTAAAAAATGTCAACAGGGATTATCTGACTCACACGCAGCATGACAGGCCCCTTTAGTTTCTCTGTATTCTTGCTGCATTTGTTAAAAGCTGAATAAATGTCATTGAAAATGAAATTAAGAATTAAAAAGCCATTAGTAAAGGGAGAAATGAGCTCTCGGTATTTTTTTTTTTAAGATTTTATTTATTTATTTGACAGAGAGAGACACAGTGAGAGAGGGAACACAAGCAGGGGGAGTGGGAGAGGGAGAAGCAGGCCTCCCGTGGAGCAGGGAGCCGGATGCGGGGCTCGATCCCAGGACCTGGGATCATGACCTTAGCCGAAGGCAGATGCTTAACGCCTGAGCCACCCAGGTGCCCCTCGGCATTTGTTTTTAAAAAGCATTCCAAAGTTGAAAAGTTTAGATGTTTTCTTTTTAAACACTTTATTTATTTATTTGAGGGAGAGAGAGCATGAGCAGGGGGGAGGGGCAGAGGGAGAAGCCGACTCCCCGCTGAGCAGGGAGCCCAATGCGGGACTCGATCCCAGGACCCTGGGATCATGACCTGAGCTGAAGGCAGACGCTTAACTCACTGAGCCACCCAGGCGCCCTAGATGTTTTCTTTAATAAGGTTCTAGAAAAGGGGTACAGAACACAGTGGAGGAGGTGCTTCTTTCGAAAGCCTGGGTTTGTGATGTGTGTGCCTGCCATTGCCTCTGCCGTGGGTTTGAGTCCCTATCTGGGTGCCTGTGTGTGTGTGTGTGTGTGTGAGAGAGAGAGAGAGAGAGAGAGATAGAGAGAGAGGTGGGGGGTGCGGTGTGTGTGTGGGGGGGAGAGAACGCACTTGCACACCGGAGCAAGTGAGAGAGACAGAGTGAGAGAGAGAGACAGAGAGAGAATGCTGGTGCCCAAGTCTCTGCTTTGTCTGTCTTTGCATGTCTATACCTGTCTGAATGTCTACACATGTGTCTCCACCTCTCCGCGTCCATTGTGTGAGTCTATGCACAGCGAAGGCTCCTTGGCCGTGTCTTCCCTCCCCCATGGCCTGTGCTGGTAACTGGACCTGGGACACAGCCCCCAGGGCTGGCAGCAGAGTTGACTGCTGGGTATTTTTAGCTTGTAAACATGTTTGCCATTTCAGAGGACAGGGCCGCAGGTCTCAGCCCCAGCCCACTCATGATCTTGCTGTGAGGAGGGTGCTCCTGCCTGGAGCCAGGTCTTCTCTGGGCCCCAGCCTGGGGTCTTCCTTCCTCAGCATTTGGGAAGGAAGGAAAACTGCCTTGATGTGGGTAGTGGGTGGCCACCTAGGAGGGAGGATAAGAGGATTCGTGGGGGAGAAGAGAATGGGAGTGTGGAAGGGGGGCCTGGGTAGTCAGAAGGCCCCCCCGCACCCCATCATTAAACGGTTAATAAAATCTCATGGAGTTAGAAGTAGCTGTGGGAAATGGCAGTAAATTTGGAAATAGCGTCCTTGCAAGTGGGGAGGTGGGGGAGGCGCTCGCATAAGAAGTGGGTAGGTGGAGGCAAGGCTGGAGCTCCCGCTTCCCTCCGGAGTCCTCAGAGGAAGGTGGGCCTCCGGCTCTGCTCCGCCAAGGGCGGCCGGCCTGACTCCCGTGTCGCTGCAGCGGCGGGAGCTGCACCGTGGTGCGTGGGGCACTGGTGACTCCACGTGGGCACCCTAACTCCAGGGGTGGGACCAGCGTCTACAGACCGGTTTTGGGGGGGAGGGATTGGGGGGGCCCTCCGAAAGGGGGGAGGCGAGAAATGGGCGCGGCTGCAGGAAGCTTGGGAACCAAGTGAGGAGCCTGGGGCCTGGGATTTGAAGTGTAGATGCCTGGGTTGAGAGAAAACTTAAAGGTCGCGGCCCCAGCACCCAAGCCCCCCAGCGGCTTTCTGAACTTCTTGGTCCTTCTTGCAAAATGAGCTGATTCGCAGTTCCAGCTGCGAGGATGAGCCTCAGGGAGCTTCGGGGAGTTTCTTGTCGGGGAGACCACACACTGAAAACGTTGGGGGGTAGATCCAGGCGCGGGCCAGGGCAGGGGGCACTGGAGCGGGGCGGGGGAAGGCAGCCCCTCGGACGCGCGGCGCCCCCTCGTCCCCGCGACCCCCAGTGCCCAACCCCCCCAGCAGCCCGCTCCCGGGTCCGTGTCGGGTCGGCCCGCTCGCCAGTCCCAGCCCCGCTCCGGCCCCGCCCGGCCCCGCCCTCTCCTCGCTGCTCGGGGCAGACCCGCCCGCCCGAGCCGGAGTTACAAGAGCTGCCTCCGCGCGCGGGGGCCCGGCCACTCGGAGCAGCTCCGCCGCGGGGACTGCACCGCCCGCCCTGCCGGACCCGCCCCGACCGGGGCTCGCCGCCTGCAGCAGCCGCAGCACCGCGACCTGGGGCCCCGCGCGGGCTACGGCTGTGCCCGGGGGCTGAGCGCGCAGGTAGGGGCACCGGGCGCACCGGGGCGCCGCGGGAGCAGGACTCGGAGAACCGGTGAGGGGAGGGGGGCTGCAGGGCTTGGGCGAGGCGCTTGGGCCGGGCGCACTGCGAGGATTCAACCAGCGTGGAGCAAGCGGGGCGGCCCGGGGCCGCGCGGGGAGGCGACGCGTCGCGCCCTGGGAGCCAAACTGTGCCTCCCTCCGGAGTTGGGGCGCAAGTTGGGCAAAGTTGGAAAATCGTTCCGAAGCGTGTTTTGCTCCAGTCCTTATTTCTCTCGAGGGCTGACTGTTGGTTCTGTTGCGCGGCAGGGCGCCCCGTTGCTGGCCTGGGGGCCCCCGTGGGTCCCTGTCCCATCCCCTCCTTCTCCTTGGGGCGGTGGCTCAAGCGCTCTGCTCCCGCTCCTATTCCGTGTTTACTGGAGAAGTTTCCGAGGTCGCCGCCGCTGCCCCTCGGCCCCTCCCGGAGCCCCCCCACCCCCGCGCCCCCTCCGCTGTCCCTCCCCGCTCCCCACACCTCCGCCTCTAACTGTGCGTCCGGAGTCCTCCCGGCCCCACCCAGTTCGGTACCACCAGCCTCTCCCGTTCTCAGCCCCCCTCCTGCTGCCCCGCCCTAATCTGGCCCCTCCGCGTTCCCCGCTTCAGAAGTCTCCCTTCTTCCTCCAAGGCCGCGCTGCCTGAAGTTTGCAGCGCGCCTCGGGGCGGGACGGGTGGGAGTGGGGGTGGGGGGCGTAATTAGGGAGATTCCAGCGCGGGGGGTGGGCGGGGAGGGGGGGGGTACTGTGCGGCGGCCCGGCCCTCGGCACCGCCCCTTCCCTTTCGGGGGCGGCGCGCTCTCCCCCCCCTCCCAAACCCGTCCGGGCGGGATGGCCCCCGCCCCAGCGCCTGGCACGGCGCCAGCAGCCTGAGGAATGTGGTGGTTGGAGTCGCTGACTAATTCAAACCAGAACTCCGGGAGGAGTGGTGAGGGGCAAAGGGGAGGGGGAGGAAGGGGCTGTGTGTGGGACGTGGGGGCAGGAGGCGGCTCCGCTGTAGGAGGCGGGCTTAGCTGCCGTCTCGGGAACCCTCCGCTCCAGCCGCGCGCTCCAGGAGACAGGGTTGGGGGAACGAGGTCCTGCCCTGGAGTTGGAAAGGCAGGGTGCTTAGGGTGTGTTCGGAGCGCCGTGTTATGTAAGGCTTTCCCATGCGGGGAGCGGGAGTGCAGCGTGGGAGGGCCTGGCCCTCCCCTGGCTGGCCTGGGCGCCCCCTGCAGTGCCCGGGCCCGGGGTGCGGGGGGCGCAGCCCTGGGCGGTGCTGGCCGCGAGGGACACGTGGGGTCTGAGCAGGCCTGGCTGTGCCCCTTGCGTGGGAGGGGAGCCGAGCGGGCAGACGGGGCAACTCACAGCTCTAGCTGCCCACCACTCCCACCAGGTGGGGGACGGCCCTGGCGCCTTTGCACAATGTGGCCACAGAGAATGGTGTGCGTGGTGTGTGCTCTCGCCTTTCACTGGGTGTGGCTGCAGAGCGGTGGTGGCCCCAGGGAGCCCGCGGTGTCCTGCTGACAGCCCCGCTCTGTGCAGTGCGTTTATGGAAAGGCAGAGTGGGACCATCCCCTGTAGTGGGGTCCTTAGAGAATGACCTGGAGTTTGGGAGAAAAAAGGTCTCGGATATTTACCTCTGTGTCCCCAGCACGGCGCTGGGCTCCCAATAATTGCTTTTGAAATAGTTTTCTCAGTTAGAGTCCAGCCTCCGAAGGCAGGGATCCGCTGCCCTTCCTTGCACAGTCCAGCATTGGTGGGGACTGGATTGGTGTTATGGGACCTAGTGACATTGTGGGGGCTGTAGTGATAGGTGGAGGCTGGCCGGGGGTGGGTGGGGGGTGTGGGGAGAGGAAGGGATTGAAGGTGCTTTGGAAGGCATTTCCAGGCCTCTGTACCTATGCTGCGTCTAAAGTAGGGGGCAGGGCAGATTCTGCTTTCTTTTCCCTCTCTTCCTCTGTCCTGCCAGGAGGGAAATCCCTGGGGCAGGGTGTGGCACTCACTTCCTTTCCCAAGCGGAATGGGGAGGCTTCCTTCTCCTTGACCCAAAGGGATGATGGGTTGGGCCAGCACATGGTAGGTAGAGTGTGCAGAATGGGGAGTAAAAGGGCGCCCCAGGTTTGGGGGTACCTCCTTGCTCCGAGCTGTGAGCTGCCGTATGAAGGAGGTGGGGTGGGGCAGGGAGGGAGAGGACCTGGGACCATGAGAGCTGGGCTAGCATAGGACACAGGGTCTGCAAGCTTCAAAATGGGGCTTGGAGGGTGTCTAAGCCCCTCTCTAAAGCCTTTTCCTGAAGAGACTATAGGCAGGAACATTGGTCATCGAGCAAGGACACATAGGGCGCCACGTAAGTCAGGCGGGGCTTTGTGCTGGTGACAGGGAGGCCCTTAGCAGTGATTCAGGGGTCCTGGTTTGGGCAGCCCCTTGAAGAGCTAACCCCACAGAGCTGGGGACTTGTACCAGCCAGACTTGGTTCAGGGTGGTGAGGCTACAGTCCAGGGCCCAGGGTGCACCTGAGAGAGGAAACCACGGAAGACTGGAGGAGGGAGAAGGCTAGCAGCGGACAAGGGCAGGGAATGGGCTGGGGGTCTCCGGGGTCACCTGAGTCCCAGGGAGGCCCTGGGTGGAGCTGCCCCAGGCATTGCCAGCCTAGATTCTTTGGCTTAGTTTGGAAATAGCTGGCTGGCGCTGGTGGAGCACACTGCCCAGAGCCTGAGGAGCTGGTTTGAGAGGTTGGGGCAAAGCTGTGGGGGTGGAGGGGTGTGTGGGGCTCTGGAGTGTGGCCACCACCTTCCTCAGAACTTGGGAACCGCCTGGGGACAGACAGAGGCATACCAGGAGAGCTAGTCCTGCTCTTGATGGGAACTCTCCCACTGCTGGCTCTTCCCCACTCCCCCCCCCCACCACTCCCCAACGCCCCCAAGTTTCTCTCCCTGGAGCTGGGCTGACCCTCTGCCTGTGCCTGAGGACAGGAAGGGAGGTGGCTGCTGGAGAAGGTCTAGAATGTGCTGGTTTCAATCAGGTGGTGGCGGCGGCCTATGTCTAGGGCCTTCTGCTTTCTCTTCGGCCCCCACGGGCTTCATCCAGGCTCGCCGGGAGCTGGCATAGCCCTGGTCCCTGACCATCCCGCTGGGCTCCCAGGCCTTCCTGGGCAAGCTCAGTTTCTTCCGTGCGTGGTGGCCGGGGCTCGGGGGTGGGGGCCTGCGTGGGTGGGCCACAGTGGGGCTCAGCAGGAATGTGTGTGTGCGCAGGAGTTCTGACAGAGCCCCTCAGGTCCCCCCAGGAGGAGGCCTGGGCTGTTGTAGCTGCGGGTCTTGCTTGTGTCCAGGCGGCGCCGTTTCACGGTGGCCTTGCGTCCCTGTGACCACTGGTGTCATAGCGGTGAGGTGTGTCTTACTCCCTGTGGGAGGATGGTCTTCTGGCTGAGCATGGTGGTCCTGGATGTGACACTCTGCTTGCATCTGGGGCTTACGGGGCAGGAGACAGAAGTGGGACTCTGCCCTGGCGGTGGAGGTTTCACAGGGGCTGCAGGTAAGGACTAGAGTCAGTTTCTGCATCCTGGACGGCTTCGGGGCCCACAGGCCCTCGGGAGGGGGAGGATAGCTCTGGAAATGAAGCCCCGGCTGAGTGAGGCGCTGCATACGGCTGGTCAGGGAGGGGCATCCTGCCCTGTCCCTGGGGGCCAGAGCGGAGGTTCTAGGGGAAGGGGAAGTGCCTGGAGCTGATCCCGGCTTCGTGTCCCAGCTGGGCTGGGGGGCGGCTCTTTGGCGGCTGAGCCTCGGGGCCTGGCCCTGCGCCCTTGCACTTGCGGGGCCTGACCGCTGGGCGGGGAGCTTGCCTGTTGCTTGGGGAGTTTCTGCACCCCCTGGCAGCTCCCGGGCTGTCACCTTCCCCCCCGGGGTGAGACGGAGTGTTCCTCTTCACTGCCCCTGCCCCGTGGAGGGTGCCACCCTCAGAGCTGGTGTCTTAGTCCCCGTGGTCCTGGGTAAAGGCTCTCTCTTCCCGGGCTATGCGGCCAGAGGCAGGGACTTGGGGCTGGATAATGGGCTGCTGCCCCCATCCCCTGTGGCAGGGAGGAGGGGAGTCCCTCTCGGTCATGGAAGGAAGAGGGAATCTCCCTCCCTGCTGGAAGTGAGAACTTGGAGCTCGCTGGGGGTGGGAGGAAGCTGTGCACAGAGGGCCAGGGGAGAGAGGTGGAGAAAGGTATAAGGGAGGGACCCAGCAGGCCCGAGGGGTAGGAGCGAGCGGGGCTCCCCTGGACGTTGAGGTTGGGGGGGCCCTGCTGGGGCTGACCAGGAGGAGAGGGCTGGAGTGACCCAGCTGGAGGAACTTCCTGCTGGTGGGAGCTGTGGGCTGGGCCAGTGGCCCAGGTAGCCAGAGAACAAGGAGATAGGGGCACACAGGTAGAGGGAGACACAGACTCCGGGCACCGGGTTGGCAGGTAGAGGTGCCTTCCATAATGGGCAGGGCCTGGGGCTGCCTGGACAGGTGTCTGTTGGGGGCTGGGGAAGGCGGGGCTGTGGGCCTGCTCAGGGCTGGGAAGAGTGGGGAACGGGGCTGATGAGCATGTCTGTGTGCACGCGGAGTGTGCGTGTCCTTGTGTGTCTTTCTGGGAATGTCTCTCCAGTGCCCAGATGGCCTGTGTCTTACAGCATGTTAGTCGTATTCTCCCTGATAATCCCACCCTCCCCCCAACACACAACAGGCCCCCTTGGGCTGCACCCCCCAGGATGAACGGAGTGTAAACGTTCTCGATGCCGGCTTAGACTCTTGAGATTATCGTGCTCTTCTCCCCCAGTTAGAATAGGGCATGCTGTTTTCCAGACAGAGCTCTGGCAGCCGCCTCCATGGAGGTCCGTTTGGGGGCCTGGGCCCCGGAAGCCATGCCTGCCCTGTGTGGGATGAGCGTCAGCCCTGTTGTGGTTGTTCCCGTTTCCCAGTGAGCAGAAGTAGCTGCCTTGCCCTCCTGGTGCTTTTCTCTGGAGTGGGTCTCGTGTCCCCCAAGCCCCAGAGGGGACGACTCTCTTGGCCTTCACCTGCTGGGGCCCCAGAGAGTGTACAGGTGAGCTGGGGGTCTGTGTGGCTCAGGATTTCTGACTCCTGGGGACATGGCCTCAACGAGCCCCTCAGATCCTGGCTCCCGGGATGCCCGGGACTCTGCCCGTCCGGGTCTGCTGTCCCCAAGCTGTTGGCCAGGAAGTGGCTGGTGTGTGGGCACAGGACACTGTGGGCCCTGGCCCTCCATCCTGCGGCTTGTGGCGCTTGAACGGCGTCAGGCTCTCTGGGCGAGTCTCCTGCGCTCCCTGGGTCTCTGGGTCCCCTAGGGGAATCTCAGCCCCTCTCGCTGAGGCCTCCCCCCGCACCAGGTCTCCCTCTAGGTGAGCATGGAGGCCCCTTCATCTTCCCATGGGTGTCTCTCTGGCCCTCCTCCAGTGCAGGTCTCTCTTCTGTGTATCTCCCTTGTGCATCTTTCTCTGTGGTTTCTCATCCTGTGTGTATTTATTTGCGCCTTCATTCCTCCACCGAGGTAAAAGCTGTTTGCTTTGGGGCCACAGAGTCCTGGAAGCCCGGGCTTACATCTCAGACCCTCGCTCATACTTGGGCAAGTCATCTTACCTCTGGAGGCCTGCTGCTGCATCTCTAAAATAAGGACATTAATTATTCATCACGGAGGGTTGTCTGGGATCGAATGAGCCCCCAGGCCTGGAAGTACAGCACGCCACAGGAGCTCGGCAGAATTCTCTTTTTCTCAATCTGTTGGGGGTTTTCTCTCAACGCAGAGCTTTCTCTTCCTCTTTGCTATCTGGTGTTTATGAGAGTGGATTGCCCCTCTGGGTGTGTCTCCCTTTTCTTTGAATATCCTAGCTGCTCATCCTGTTTTAAGTGTTCGGGACTTCCCCTCTGGTGGAGGTCTCTACCTGGGGTGTGAGTCATTTCATTCTTCCTGGGCTCGGGAGGTGCTTCTCCCTGGCTTGTGTGTATGGTGGGTCTGATCCCTCCCGTACCTGCCATTGCGCTGGGTCCAAGTCCCACTGCTGTTGGTGCCGTCTCCGCAGTGGGTGGGAGCGCTTCTCTCTCCTGTGGAGCCTCACCTCCCGTGTCCGTCCCGTGCTGGGCATGTGATCACACTTGTGTCCCTCTGGTATGTAGCTTCAGGTTTGGCGCACGGAGGCATGGAGGCCCACGGGCATGTCTCTCGGGCACTGGGCCTCTATCAGTTCCTGTCATCTTGACCCTGACGCTGGCTGCGAGGCTGTTTTTGGCTGCAGCAGTGGTTAGGCTGGGCCCCCTCCCTGGCTGACTTCATACTCGCTCTTGGGGGACGAAGGGGCTCTGTTCCCTAAGGGCAGGGTGGGAAAGATGCTCCTCTGGACGCCACCCCTGGCGGAGACCCTCTGCCCTGGGCAAGGAGTCTGCTTCCCGGATCTGTCCGCATGTCAACCCCCCCCCCCCCGGCCCCCTGGTCTGCACATTCCTCTTTGAAGGCTTTTAAAAAATTTTTATTTATTTATTTGAGAGAGAGAGTGTTCGGGAGCAGGGGGCGGGGCAGAGGGAGAGGGAGAAGTAGACTTCCCGCTGAGCAAGGAGCCCAATGGGGGGCTCGATCCCAGGACCCTGGGATCATGACCTGAGCCAAAGGCAGATGCTTAACCGACTGAGCCACCCAGGCGCCCCCTCTTTGCAGTTTTGAATTGTTGGCACAGCTTTGTTCTTCTCTCGCTGCTTCTGGCCTGAGTTATGGTGTCCCCACAGTCTCAGCCTCACAGGTGGAGTGGACATACCATCTCGCTCTTTCTCGGCCCTCTAAGCAGCCCTCTGCCTAGAGGGTCCCCACTCCAGCCCCTCCCATCATAAAGGACACTGTGAGCCAGGGCCAGGTGGACCTCGGGGTGGGGAGGTGGCAGACCAGGGTTCTGGGACCCCGACACTCCTGTCCTCACCTCTCTGGGCCTCGCCTTCCCCATCTGTAAATACCGGACAGTGCAGTCCCGCAGGGCTTTCTGCAGTGGTGGAAATGTTCTGCATCTGCCCTGTCTAATATGGTAGCCCTTATGTGATTGTTGAGCTCTTGAAATGTGGCTACTGCAAGCAATAAACTAACAATTCAATTTAACTTAATTTAAATCAGTATACATTTAAATAGCCACATATAGCTACCATGTTGACAGCATGGCTATAAGGTGTCCTCTAGCTCCAAAGACTTATGACACTTGGGCTGAATGTGCAGAATTCCCCGCAGTTCCAAAGACCCTCCTTTGGGTCGCCACAGGGCAGGACCCTCAGGCCCTGGGGAAGCCTGGCGTCACCTGACTTACGTAGGAGAAGAAGGGCCCATCTGGCCTTGGTACAGGCTCCAAAGATGTGGGAGAGACTGAGCGCCGGGACTCAGATGCAGTAAACAGACCCTTCCCACCGTGGTCTCGAGTCCCCCAGTAGCACCCCCATGTGCTGCCACCTCAGTGGCCCAGAGCAGAGGAGACGGGAGGGGAGTTGCTCCTGGCTGCGCTAGAAGGAGAGCCCTGGGCTGGGGCAGGAGGGTGGTTGGCAGCCCCTCCCGTCCAGGAATCCAGGGGGGTGCCCTGCCGGGGCCAACCTGCAGCCCCCGGTCCCACGGCTCCTGTTCTCACGGGCTGTGGACCCTTCACCGCTCACGATGGCTCTCTCCCCTCCTTCTGAGCTGCTTGGCTTGAGGCGCGTAGCAAGTCCCTCCGGAGCCTCCGAGCTGTGCTTTTGGGGACTCCTGGCCTGGGGCTCCATCCTGAGGGAAGCTGATTGCCCCTCTGGCCCCGGGGCTCTGGCCAACGAAGCACTTTGTCACTTTGTCGATGGGTTTTTAGGCGTGACCCTTTGCATGTCTGGAGCCGTTGCAGCCTCAGTGACTCATTGGGGAAGGAGGGAGGGTGGGGCCGAGCCGTGGGCGAGGGTGAGCTGGCTCGTCTCCGCCCCTCGCTAGTTGCTGGCTCTGCTGGGCAGAGAAAAGGGGGGCCTGCTCAAGGAGGAAGAGTGGGGTGCCAGGCTGGTTGGTGGCTTCAGAGAGCTGAGAAGCCCTCAGGCTGGAAGCCTTTTCCTTCCCTGCCCTGCCTGGCTCCCCGTCCGCAGGGCTGGACGCTGGGGGAAGGCGCCTTAAAGTCGCAGCTGTGCTGTTCGCTGGGGTCAGCGTGACTTCCCGTAGGGGCTGCTTGTCAGGAGGGGAGGAGGTGATTCCTTAGCTCACAGCTGTGCCGATAGGCCGCTCACCGTCAGTGGCTCTGCCCGCCTCCTAGGCAGCACCCGTGTCCTAAATACTGCATGCGTGAGTTCAGCGCGTGGAGGACTGGGGACCTAGGTGCTGTCTTTCGCCAGAGCTGCTAAGCACCCGTGAATTTCCGAGGGACACAATCCTGTCCCCAGAGGCAAACTCTAACGCCTTCAAGAGAACTGGCAAATAATAGGTTCTCTTTGCCCCGTTCTCTCCTTCTACATTTCATTCCCCCCCAGGAGGCTCCCCAGCCTTCTAGAACATTCTGAGGCTAAATGAGTCACGCCCAGAGCACCTTGCTCATAATTTATATCTGGGACAGGAACTTCAGTCTTTAAAATCTCCCCATCTGGCACATGGAGCGCATTTAGTAAATGCTGGGAGGACACGCAAGTGAAGTTCGGTGACAATCTGAAACTGCGAGCGGGTGCAGGGCTGGGCTGTGTCTGTCCCTTGCCGGTTTTCTTTGCTGTGTCTGCAACGGTGTTGCACATGCAGGAGGCCATCAGTATGCACGTATTTATTGATCAGTTTACTAATTTCTGAATGTAAACAGCTTCAGGGTGGGGCTTTGGGTGAGGCTCTGCCTGATTTTTAGCATCCCCCACACGGTTTCACAGACCTGCTTCTGGATGACTCGGCCCCTGCCATTCTGCGTGGGTGGCTGTAGGCCAGGGCTGTGTTCAGAGTCCTGCCTCATGTCTTCCCAGGGCACCTCTGCAGCTGACAGCTCATCCTGTGGCCAGAGGGCATCTTTGCTCCCGAGTGCCGGCACCTATGGGGGCCTGGCCCAGCGCCCTGCGTGGGCAGCCAGATGAGCCCTGACTCCCCGTGTCCCGGAGGCAGCTCAGCTGCATTCAAGCATCTGGGGCGTGGGCTGGCCCCCCCGGGGGGGGGGCTTGGGGCTTCTTTGGTTCAGCCCGCTGCACCTGGAGCTCCCAGCTGGTGAGAGTCCCCCTGGTCCTAAGGACCGGGTTGGATCAGGTGACTCAGAGTCACTGTTTGTCAGCAGGGGAGGGAGGGCACCACCATTCCTGCTTTCAGGTCTGCCAGGCAGTCGCCTTCAGTGCTGGAGACACAGAGAAGTGGAATCTCACGCCGGTTAAAGCTGCAGACCTGATGTGCTGTAGGGGAGAGAGTTGCAGACTCAGAGCCCAAGGGTAGTGGCACGCTCACGGTGGACCTCAGCTCTCAGTCTCTCCATCTGTAAAATGGGGACAGCAACGTCTCCTTCCTGGAGCTGTTATAAAGAGCCTAAAGAGAATGGGTGTTTTGTGAGACTCGTGTGCGCCTGAGCTTTTCCACACACGCTCACGCGCTCTCTCCTTCCGTCCTCAGGGAGATCCTGTGTCAGCTCCGTTTTCACAGAGGAGGAGATGGATGTTCAGAGAAGTTGAGTGACTTGGCCAGGGACATGCACACAGATGGGAGGATGCAGAACTAGGGTTTATTTATTTATTTATTTATTTATTTATTTAAAGATTTTATTTATTTGACAGAGAGACACAGCAAGAGAGGGAACACAAGCAGGGGGAGTGGGAGAGGGAGAAGCAGGCTTCCTGCCGAGCAGGGAGCCCGATGTGGGGCTCTATCCCAGAACCTTGGGATCATGACCTGAGCCGAAGGCAGACACTTAACGACTGAGCCACCCAGGTGTGCCCCAGGGTTTATTTATTTTTATTTTTTAAAGATTTTATTTATTTATTTGAGAGAGAGAGTGAGAGAGAGCTCGTGAGCAGAGGCAGAGGGAGAAGCAGGCTCCCCGCTGAGCTGGGAGCCCGATGCAGGACTCCATCCCAGGACCCCGGGATCATGACCCGAGCTGAAGGCATCCGCTTAACTGACTGAGCCACCCAGGGGCCCCAGAGCCAGGGTTGATACCAGGGTTTATATCTGGGTCTGGCTCCCCTAAGCCCCCTTTCCGCGATCCCAGGTTGGACAGTCATGTATGAATGGAACTGAAGTAGGGGAGGGTTGGAGTTTCGGTGTGGCCCCGAGAACGGAACAGGAGCAAGCCAGCCGTCTTTTGCAGTCGGGGTTTTGAGCAAGCCGCCTGTTGAGCTTGAGCATCTTTGTCCACTTTTCCCCAGGCTGTGTGACCGAGATTCCTGACGAGAGAGACTGAGAAGAGAGGAAGGAGGGGCGGGCTCCTGGCAAGGCATCCGCTCCTGAACTGAGTCCTGCAAAAGGTCCGTGGGAGAGAGGGTGTGACGGAGGTGAGGGGCGGCCGGGGGAGGGGGGGACCCAGGGTGGGTGGCATCGGGAGGCAGGGTCCTGGGTGGAAGGGATGAGCCAGTGTCCACTTTCCATGGGGACCATTTCCACAGCAGAAGCAGGCATCTGAGACACGCTGCACTCCCTGCGAGTTCACAGCACCAGAGATCCTTGGCTTTCTCGTCTCCTCATGCCCTCGAGCCCCCACTGTCCTGAGCCCCCGTTTCCTTACCTCACCCCAGATGGAGAAGGAAGAGGACACGACCCGGGAGCTGCTGCTGCCCAACTGGCAGGGCAGCGGCTCCCACGGGCTGACCATCGCCCAGAGGGACGATGGCGTCTTTGTGCAGGAGGTGATGCAGAACTCCCCTGCGGCCCGCACTGGGGTGGTCAGAGAGGGTGAGTCACCTCAGAGTGCGGGCTGGGTGCCGGGCTGGGCTGGCTGAGGGCGGCGGAGGGAAGGCCACAGGGGCCGTGGAGGGGCCAGTCCCGGTGACATCAGGATGGTCGGTACCCAAGTCCTGCCCTCCCCTCCCCTGCCCACTCTGTGTCCCTCGATCCACACAGTCCTCGGGGAAAGTGGTTATATAGGGGGGTGGAGACATTGTCCTTAGTGCCCACTTCACTACCCACAAGCTCTGCCACTTCGGGCGCATCGGTGGGCCTCCCTAAGCCTTCCTTTCCTCATCTGTGCAACGGGTATTACCGCACCTGCCCTGTAGGGTGGTCATGACACGCATGGAATGCAAGTCACTTCGAGGGTCCAGCATGCGGTGGTTGTGTGCTGTTTTCCCAAGACCCCGTGGGTCTCACCTGCTTCTTGCTCCGCCCTGCTCAGGGGACCAGATTGTGGGTGCCACCATCTACTTTGACAACCTGCAGTCAGGCGAGGTGACCCAGCTGCTGAACACCATGGGGCACCACACCGTGGGCCTGAAGCTGCATCGCAAGGGGGACCGCTCCCCTGAGCCTGGCCAGACGTGGGCCCACGAAATCTTCAGCTCCCGAAGCTCCGAGGTGGTTCTGGTGAGTGCCTGACTGGCCTGTCTGTGCCCTGAGCTCCCTGTAGCCACACTGACCTGCTGGCCACTTCCTGAGCCTTGTGTCTGCCTCCTGGGCCTCTCTGTAGCTCCTTCTCCTGCTTTCTCCCCTGTGCACTCTGTTAAGTCAGACCGTGTGTTCCTATTTGTGTGTGGCGTGTGGCTGATGTTGCCCCTGAAAGTCTTCCATCAGTCTCTCCAGAGTGCCGCAGCGTAGGGACCCACTCACGCTGTCTGGCCCTAGATGCCAGGAGGAAGCTCAGCTGCTTGGCAAGGAATCTTCAGACTAGTCTCACAGGTGCCCTGCTCTGCCTCCCAGACACCGTTTTTATCCTTCCAGAGGCCTGGACTCATCTGTGAGTCAGAGGCTGGGCAGCAAAGTGCCTGGGGGACATTTCTTTGCTCCTTCTGATGGCTTGTTTATTTAACAAATAATGGGTCCTCAAAGTGAAAGTGTTAACCCAAGCACGGCAGAGTCTCAACAAATGCTTTCCGAGGGCTCCCCATTAAACAAGCCAGTGAGTTGAGAATTGAGAGCCCAAGGGTCAAATCCACGCAGAGCTGGGAGGCATCCCTGGGACTTGACAGGACGAGTGGAATCTAGAATTGATTGTAAATCCTTCTTCCAGACCACGCAAGGCAGGAGTCAACCCCACATCTCTCCCCCATGGCTTTTGCTTCCCAGAGTTTCCCCAAATAATTTGTTTTCCTCCTGTGATGTGGCTGTCAGCCCCTTTCTTCCCCCCTCCGTGGTCCGCCCCAGGAGGCTCCGTGGGCCTCCGTTCTGGTCCCAGCTGCTTTGGGAAACAGGCAACCATGCTGGCAGCTGGGCTGTGGCCGGGCGTCTGTGGCTCAGGCAGACCCTGCTACAGCCTCGGCTGGCCGTGTCTTTCTGCAGAGCGGGGATGATGAGGACTACCAGCGCATCTACACCACGAAGATCAAGCCTCGGCTGAGGTCAGAGGATGGACTAGAAGGGGATCCTGGGGAGACCCAGAGCCGCACCATCACGGTGACTAGAAGGGTCACGGCCTACACTGTCGATGTGACAGGCCGCGAAGGAGCCAGGGAGATCGATATCAGCAGCCCAGAGTTCAAGATCAAGATTCCACGGCATGAACTGACGGAAATCTCCACTGTGGATGTGGACACCCACTCTGGCCAGACAGTGATCAGACTGCCCTCGGGCCCGGGGGCAGTGTCTCCTACCACAGGCTCAGTTGTGGACATCCGAGCGGGGTCCGTTTCCGCTTCAGGACTAGAGCTCCAAGGTGCTGGCCACTCGAAGCTCCAGGTCACCGTGCCTGGGATAAAGGTGGGGAGCCCAGGTGTCAATGTCAGTGCAAAAGGCTTGAACTTGGGTGGCAAAAGAGGGGTCCAAGTTCCAGGAGTGGACATTTCGTCTTCTCTTGGGGGTGGGGCAGTGGAGGTGCAGGACCCGTCTCTGGAGAGTGGCAGTAATGGGAAAATTAAAATTCCCACTATGAAGGTGCCAAAATTCAGTGTCTCAACAGCACCTGAGGTCCAGGCACCCGTGGCAGGGCTGAGCGTTTCTGTACCTGAATTCTCTGTGGAGCACAAGGGTGGCAAGCCAGGCCTGACCATTGGCGGGAACATCCAGACCCCTCAGCTAGAAGTCAGTGCTCCTTCTGCCAATATTGAGGGGTACGAGGGGAAGCTGAAGGGCCCCCAGATCACTGGGCCATCCCTTGAGAGTAACCTAGGCCTGAAAGGTGCCAAGCCACAGGGGAGCATAGGGGTGGACATCTCAGGGCCCCAAATCGAGGGCACTCTCAGCGGCTCCAGTGTGGAAGTTCAAGCCCCTGACATTGATATTCATGGTCCTGGGGGCAAACTGAGTATGCCCAAGGTGAAAGTTCCCAAATTCTCTGTATCAGGTTCTAAGGGAGGGGGAGCTGGCATTGATGTGGCACTGCCCACAGGTGAAGTGACTCTTCCTGGGATGTCTGGGGACGTCAGCCTGCCTGAAGTTGCTGCTGGGGGGCTGGAAGGGAAGGTGAAGGGTACGAAAGTCAAGACTCCTGAAATGAGCATACAGAAACCTAAAATCTCCATGCAGGATGTGGATCTGAGCCTTGGATCCCCTAAACTGAAGGGAGATATTAAGGTTTCAGTGCCTGGGGTGCAAGGTGATGTTAAAGGCCCTCAAGTGGCAGTTAAGGGCTCCAAAGTGGACATAGAGACACCTAGCCTTGAGGGGACCCTGACGGGACCCACGCTTAGTAGTCCTTCTGGGAAAACAGGAACGTGCAGGATCTCTATGACAGATGTAGATCTCAATGTGGCTGCACCTAAAGTGAAAGGGGGTGTAGATGTCATACTCCCCAAAGTAGAAGGGAAAGCCAAAGTCCCTGAAGTGGATGTCAAAGACCCCAAAGTGGATGTCAGTGCCCCAGGTGTGGAAGTTCATGGCCCAGAATGGAACCTGAAAATGCCCAAGTTCAGCCCTCCAGGAGTTGAAGGGGAAGGCCCAGATGTAGATGTGAAACTACCCAAAGATGTCAGTATTTTGGGGCCCAAGGTCAATGTGGAGGCCCCAAATGTCAACATAGGGGGTCTGGGAGGCAAACTTAAAGGCCCTGACATTAAGCTGCCTGAAGTGAGTGTCAAGACACCAAAGATCTCCATACCTGATGTCGATTTGCATGTTAAAGGCACAAAGGTAAAAGGAGAGTATGATGTAACAGTCCCAAAACTTGAAGGGGAACTGAAAGGCCCCAAAGTGGACCTTGATGCCCCAGATGTGGATGTTCAGGGCCCAGACTGGCATCTGAAGATGCCCAAGATGAAAATGCCCAAAATCAGTGTGCCAGGGTTCAAAGCAGAGGGCCCAGAAGTGGATGTGAACCTGCCCAAGGCTGATGTGGACATTTCTGGGCACAAGGTGGATGTTAGTGCTCCAGATGTGAGCATTGAGGGACCAGAAGGGAAATTGAAAGGACCTAAGTTTAAGATACCTGAGATGAATATCAAAGCCCCGAAGATCTCCATGCCAGATGTGGACTTACATTTGAAAGGCCCTAAAGTAAAAGGAGAATACGATGTCACAGTGCCTAAAGTGGAAGGTGAGATTAAAGTTCCTGATGTTGAACTTAAAAGTGCCAAAGTGGATATCGATGTTCCAGATGTGGATGTTCACGGCCCAGACTGGCACCTGAAGATGCCCAGAATGAAAATGCCCAAGTTCAGCATGCCAGGCTTCAAAGCAGAGGGCCCAGAAGTGGATGTGAACCTGCCCAAGACTGACATTGACATCTCGGGACCCACGGTGGACGTTGAAGTTCCAGATGTGAACATCGAAGGACCTGAAGGAAAGCTGAAGGGTCCCAAGTTTAAGATGCCTGAGATGAATATCAAGGCCCCTAAGATCTCTATGCCTGATGTGGATTTGCATATGAAAGGTCCCAAGGTAAAGGGAGAATATGATGTTACGCTGCCAAAGATGGAAGGGGACCTCAAAGGGCCAAAAGTAGATGTCAGTGCCCCAGATGTTGAAGTTCATGGTCCTGAATGGAACCTAAAGATGCCCAAGATGAAAATGCCCAAATTTACCATGCCCAGCCTCAAAGGGGAGGGCCCAGAAGTGGATGTGAGCCTGCCCAAGGCTGATGTGGACATTTCTGCACCCAAGGTAGATATTGGTGCTCCAGATTTGAGCCTTGAAGGACCAGAAGGAAAGTTGAAAGGCCCCAAGTTTAAGATGCCTGAGATGCACTTCAAGGCTCCTAAGATGACTCTGCCAGATGTTGATTTGGATCTTAAAGGACCCAAAATGAAAGGCAATCTAGATATGTCAGTACCAAAAATAGAAGGTGAGATGAAAGTTCCAGATGTGGACATCAAAGGACCCAAGGTAGACATTAAAGCACCAGATGTGGAAGTCCAAGGTGCAGACTGGAGCCTGAAAATGCCCAAGATGAAAATGCCTAAGTTCAGCATGCCCGGCTTGAAAGGTGAGGGCCCAGATGTGGATGTGAACCTGCCCAAGGCTGACGCTGACATCTCTGGACCCAAAGTTGACATTGAAGCCCCAGATGTGAGCCTTGAAGGTCCAGAAGGGAAGCTGAAGGGCCCCAAGTTTAAGATGCCTGAGATGCACTTCAAGACCCCCAAGATCTCCATGCCTGACGTGGACTTACACTTGAAAGGTCCTAAGGTGAAGGGGGATGTGGACGTGTCGGTGCCCAAGATAGAAGGTGAAATGAAAGTGCCAGATGTGGACATCAAAGGACCCAAAGTGGATGTCGATGTCCCAGATGTGGACATTCACGGCCCAGACTGGAACTTGAAAATGCCCAAGATGAAAATGCCCAAATTTAGCATGCCTGGCTTCAAAGGTGAGGGCCCGGGAGTGGATGTGAATGTGCCCGAGGCTGACATTGACATCTCTGGACCCACAGTGGACATTGAAGCCCCAGATGTCAACATTGAAGGACCGGAAGGAAAGCTGAAAGGCCCCAAGTTTAAGATGCCTGAGATGCACTTCAAGGCTCCCAAGATCTCCATGCCTGATGTGAACTTGAATCTTAAGGGGCCAAAACTAAAGGGAGATGTGGATGTGTCTGTGCCTGATGTAGAAGGTGAAATAAAAGTGCCAGATGTGGACATTAAAGGGCCCAAAGTTGACATCAGTGCTCCAGATGTGGATGTTCATGGCCCAGATTGGCACCTAAAGATGCCCAAGGTGAAAATGCCCAAGTTCAGCATGCCTGGCTTCAAAGGTGAGGGCCCAGAAGTCGATGTGAACTTGCCCAAGGCCAACATTGATGTCTCAGGGCCCAAGGTGGATGTTGAAGTTCCAGATGTGAATATCCATGGTCCCGATGCAAAAGTAAAAGGTCCTAAATTTAAGATGCCAGAAATGAATATAAAGCCTCAGAAGATATCCATGCCAGATGTTGGTTTGCATTTGAAAGGTCCTAAAATGAAAGGAGATTATGATGTTACAATTCCAAAAGTAGAAGGAGAGATAAAAGCTCCTGATGTTGACATCAAAGGTCCCAAAGTGGACATTAATGCACCAGATGTAGGAGTTCATGGCCCAGACTGGCATCTAAAGATGCCCAAAGTGAAAATGCCCAAGTTCAGCATGCCAGGCTTCAAAGGAGAGGGCCCAGAAGTGGATGTAAACCTGCCAAAGGCTGACATTGATGTCTCAGGACCCAAGGTGGACATTGATGTTCCAGATGTGAATATTGAAGGTCCAGAGGGGAAACTAAAGGGTCCCAAGTTCAAGATGCCAAGCATGAATATACAGACGCACAAAATCTCTATGCCTGATGTTGGACTTAATCTAAAAGCCCCTAAGCTGAAAACTGATGTAGATGTTTCCCTGCCCAAAGTGGAAGGAGACTTGAAAGGTCCTGAAATTGACATGAAGGCCCCGAAGATGGATGTGGATGTTGGTGATATTGATACTGAAGGTCCAGAAGGGAAGCTGAAAGGTCCTAAGTTTAAGATGCCAGACATGCACTTCAAGACTCCCAAGCTCTCCATGCCTGATGTGGACTTACACTTGAAAGGCCCCAAAGTCAAAGGGGATGCAGATGTGTCTATGCCGAAGATAGAAGGTGAAATGAAAGTGCCAGATGTGGACATCAAAGGGCCCAAAGTAGACATCGATGTCCCAGATGTGGATGTTCATGGCCCAGACTGGCACCTGAAGATGCCCAAGGTGAAAATGCCCAAGTTCAGTATGCCTGGCTTCAAAGGTGAGGGCCCAGAAGTGGATGTGAACCTGCCCAAGGCTGACATTAATGTGTCTGGCCCCAAAGTGGACATTGATGCTCCTGATTTGGATATAGAGGGGCCAGAAGGAAAATTAAAGGGCTCTAAATTTAAGATGCCTAAGTTGAATATCAAAGCTCCTAAGATATCCATGCCAGATGTGGACTTGAATTTGAAGGGACCCAAAGTGAAAGGAGAAATTGATGCTTCTGTGCCTGAGCTAGAAGGTGATCTCAGAGGTCCACAAGTTGATATCAAAGGTCCCAGTGTGGATGTGGAGATGCCTGATGTTGATCTGGAATGTCCTGATGCAAAGTTGAAAGGCCCTAAATTTAAGATGCCTGAGATGCACTTCAAGACCCCCAAGATCTCCATGCCTGACGTGGACTTACACTTGAAAGGTCCTAAGGTGAAGGGGGATGTGGACGTGTCGGTGCCCAAGATAGAAGGTGAAATGAAAGTGCCAGATGTGGACATCAAAGGACCCAAAGTGGATGTCGATGTTCCAGATGTGGACATTCACGGCCCAGACTGGAACTTGAAAATGCCCAAGATGAAAATGCCCAAATTTAGCATGCCTGGCTTCAAAGGTGAGGGCCCGGGAGTGGATGTGAATGTGCCCGAGGCTGACATTGACATCTCTGGACCCACAGTGGACATTGAAGCCCCAGATGTCAACATTGAAGGACCGGAAGGAAAGCTGAAAGGCCCCAAGTTTAAGATGCCTGAGATGCATTTCAAGGCTCCCAAGATCTCCATGCCTGATGTGAACTTGAATCTTAAGGGGCCAAAACTAAAGGGAGATGTGGATGTGTCTGTGCCAAAATTGGAAGGAGATTTGAAAGGGCCCAGTGTGGACGTGGAGATGCCTGACGTTGATCTGGAATGTCCTGATGCAAAGCTGAAAGGCCCTAAGTTTAAGATGCCAGACATGCACTTCAAGACCCCCAAGATCTCCATGCCTGATGTGGACTTACACTTGAAAGGCCCCAAAGTGAAAGGGGATGTGGATGTGTCTGTGCCCAAGATAGAAGGTGAAATGAAAGTGCCAGATGTGGACATTAAAGGCCCCAAAATAGACATTGATGCCCCAGATGTGGATGTTCATGGCCCAGACTGGCACCTGAAGATGCCCAAGGTGAAAATGCCCAAGTTCAGTATGCCTGGCTTCAAAGGAGAGGGACCAGATGTGGATGTGAACCTACCCAAGGCTGACATTGACATCTCTGGACCCAAGGTGGACATTGAAGCCCCGGATATGAACATTGAGGGTCCAGAAGGTAAACTGAAAGGTCCGAAGTTCAAGATGCCTGAAATGCACTTTCATGCGCCTAAGATCTCCATGCCTGATGTTGATTTCAACTTAAAAGGGCCTAAAATCAAAGGAGACTTTGATGTTTCTGCCCCAAAGCCGGAGGGAGAGTTAAAGGGTCCAGAAGTGGATGTCAGAGGTCCCAAATTGGATGTTGACATGCCAGACATAGCTGTGGAAGGTCCAGATGGCAAATGGAAAAGTCCTAAATTTAAGATGCCAGACATGCACTTTAAAGCTCCCAAAATATCCATGCCAGACATTGATCTACACTTAAAAAGTCCCAAGATAAAGGGAGAGGTGGATGTTGATGTTCCCAAACTGCAAGGTGACCTCAAAGGGCCAGACCTCAAAGATGACATCAGTGGGCCAGATATCAACATCGAAGGACCAGAGGGCAAATTGAAAGGTCCCAAGTTCAAGATGCCTGACATGCATTTCAAAGCCCCAAATATTTCTATGCCTGATGTGGACCTAAATTTGAAAGGACCAAAAATCAAGGGGGATGTTGATGTGTCTGTGCCTGAGGTAGAAGGTAAAATTAAAGTACCAGATGTGAACATCAAGGGCCCCAAAGTAGACATAAATGCTCCTGATGTTCATGGCCCAGACTGGCACCTGAAAATGCCCAAAATGAAAATGCCCAAGTTCAGCATGCCTGGTTTCAAAGCAGAGGGTCCAGAGGTAGACGTGAATCTTCCCAAGGCTGACACTGATGTCTCAGGACCCAAAGTTGACATTGAAGCCCCAGATATGAGCATCGAGGGTCCAGAGGGAAAAATCAAGGGGCCTAAATTTAAGATGCCAGAAATGAACATCAAAACTCCCAAGATCTCCATGCCAGATGTAGATTTACACTTGAAAAGTCCTAAGGTCAAAGGTGATGTGGACATTTCCCTGCCTAAGGTGGAAGGTGACCTGAAGGCCCCCAAAGGGGACATTGATGTCCCAGATGTTGATGCTCAGGGCCCAGACTGGCACCTGAAAATGCCCAAGATGAAAATGCCCAAGTTCAGCATGCCAGGCTTCAAAGGAGAGGGCCCAGAAGTGGACGTGAACCTGCCCAAGGCTGACATTGACATCTCAGGACCCAAGGTGGACATTGAAGGCCCTGATGTTAACATTGAGGGTCCTGAGGGAAAGTTGAAAGGTCCTAAGTTCAAGATGCCTGAGATGAACATCAAAGCCCCCAAGATCTCCATGCCTGACTTTGATTTGCACCTGAAAGGCCCCAAGGTAAAGGGTGATGTGGATGTGTCTCTGCCCAAAGTGGAAGGTGACCTAAAGGCCCCTGAAGTTGACATCGAGGGCCCCAAGGTGGATGTTGATGTCCCAGATGTGGATGTCCGTGGCCCAGACTGGCACCTGAAGATGCCCAAGATGAAAATGCCCAAGTTCGGCATGCCTGGCTTCAAAGGAGAGGGCCCAGAAGTGGACGTGAACCTGCCCAAAGCTGACATTGATGTCTCAGGACCCAAGGTGGACATTGAAGGCCCTGATGTTAACATTGAGGGTCCTGAGGGAAAGTTGAAAGGTCCTAAGTTCAAGATGCCTGAGATGAACATCAAAGCCCCCAAGATCTCCATGCCTGACTTTGATTTGCACCTGAAAGGTCCCAAGGTAAAGGGTGATGTGGATGTGTCTCTGCCCAAAGTGGAAGGTGACCTAAAGGCCCCTGAAGTTGACATCAAAATCCCCAAGGTGGACGTTGATGTCCCAGATGTGGATGTTCATGGCCCAGACTGGCACCTGAAGATGCCCAAGATGAAAATGCCCAAGTTCAGCATGCCTGGCTTCAAAGGAGAGGGCCCAGAAGTGGATGTGAACCTGCCCAAGGCTGACATAGATGTGTCAGGACCCAAAGTGGATGTTGAATGTCCTGATGTGAATATTGAAGGACCTGAAGGAAAGTGGAAAAGTCCAAAGTTTAAGATGCCTGAAATGCATTTGAAGACCCCAAAGATATCTATGCCAGATATTGATCTTAATCTAACAGGTCCAAAAATAAAAGGAGATGTGGATGTCACAGGTCCCAAGCTAGAGGGAGACCTGAAAGGCCCTGAAGTCGACCTCAGAGGCCCCAAAGTGGACATTGATGTCCCAGATGTTGATGCTCAGGGCCCAGACTGGCACCTGAAAATGCCCAAGATGAAAATGCCCAAGTTCAGCATGCCAGGCTTCAAAGGAGAAGGCCCAGAAGTGGACGTGAACCTGCCCAAGGCTGACATTGATGTGACTGGACCTAAGGTGGACATTGAAGGCCCTGATGTTAACATTGAGGGTCCTGAGGGAAAGTTGAAAGGTCCTAAGTTCAAGATGCCTGAGATGAACATCAAAGCCCCCAAGATCTCCATGCCTGACTTTGATTTGCACCTGAAAGGCCCCAAGGTAAAGGGTGATGTGGATGTGTCTCTGCCCAAAGTGGAAGGTGACCTAAAGGCCCCTGAAGTTGACATCGAGGGCCCCAAGGTGGATGTTGATGTCCCAGATGTGGATGTCCATGGCCCAGACTGGCACCTGAAGATGCCCAAGATGAAAATGCCCAAGTTCGGCATGCCTGGCTTCAAAGGAGAGGGCCCAGAAGTGGATGTGAACCTACCCAAGGCTGATTTTGATGTCTCAGGACCCAAGGTGGACATTGAAGGCCCTGATGTTAACATTGAGGGTCCTGAGGGAAAGTTGAAAGGTCCTAAGTTCAAGATGCCTGAGATGAACATCAAAGCCCCCAAGATCTCCATGCCAGACATTGATCTTAACCTGAAGGGCCCCAAACTGAAGGGTGATGTGGATGTGTCTTTACCAAAAGTGGAAGGTGAGATTAAAGTTCCTGAAGTTGACATCAAGGGCCCCAAAGTGGATGTTGATGTTCCAGATGTGGATGTTCATGGCCCAGATTGGCACCTGAAGATGCCCAAGATAAAAATGCCCAAGATCAGCATGCCTGGCTTCAAAGGAGAGGGCCCAGAAGTGGATGTGAACCTGCCCAAGGCTGACATTGATGTCTCAGGACCCAAGGTGGACATTGATGTTCCAGATGTGAATATTGAAGGTCCAGATGCAAAACTGAAGGGCCCCAAGTTCAAGATGCCAGAGATGAACATCAAAGCTCCGAAGATATCCATGCCAGATTTGGACCTTAACCTTAAAGGCCCTAAGATGAAAGGAGAGGTGGATGTTTCCCTTCCAAATGTAGAAGGTGATGTGAAAGGGCCTACTCTTGACATCAAGGGTCCAAAGATAGATGTAGATGCTCCAGATATTGACATTCATGGCCCTGAAGGCAAATTGAAAGGTCCCAAACTGAAGATGCCAGACATGCATGTAAACATGCCCAAGATCTCCATGCCAGAAATTGACCTGAATTTGAAAGGGACAAAACTTAAAGGAGATGTTGATGTTTCTGGGCCCAAATTGGAAGGTGACATTAAAGCTCCCAAGTTGGATGTAAAGGGTCCAGAAGTGGACATTTCTGGTCCTAAGGTCAATCTTGAAGGCAAGTCAAAGAAATCACGTTTTAAGCTTCCTAAATTTAACTTTTCAGGCTCCAAAGTTCCGACACCTGAGGTGGATGTCAAAGTTAAAAAGCCAGATATTGATGTGACAGGTCCAAAAGTTGATATTAATGCTCCTGATGTTGAGGTTCAAGGGAAAGTGAAAGGATCCAAGTTCAAAATGCCTTTCCTGAGTATTTCATCTCCTAAAGTTTCTATGCCTGATGTGGAGTTAAATCTGAAAGGTCCTAAAGTTAAAGGAGACTTAGATGTTACAGCTCCTAATTTAGAAGGTGACTTTAAAGGACCCAAAGTAGATATTAAAGGACCAGAAGTTCATCTTGATGCACCTGATGTGGATGTTCATGGTCCAGATTGGAATTTGAAAATGCCCAAAATGAAAATGCCCAAGTTTGGTGTGCCCGGCTTAAAAGCGGAAGGGCCGGAAATGGCTGTGGATCTGCCAAAAGGAGATATCAACATAGAGGGCCCCAGAGTGGACATTGAGGGTCCAGAAATCAATGTGGAAGGTGCAGAAGGAGGCTTAAAAGGTCCCAAACTCAAGATGCCTGACATGAATATCAAAACTCCCAAGATCTCCATGCCTGACATTGATTTAGACCTGAAGGGCCCCAAGGTGAAAGGTGATATGGATGTTTCTCTGCCCAAAGTTGAAGGGGATCTGAAAGGGCCAGAGATTGATATCAAAGGGCCCAAAGTGGACATTGATGCCCCTGGTGTGGATGTTCATGGCCCAGACTGGCACCTGAAAATGCCCAAGATGAAAATGCCCAAGTTCAGCATGCCTGGCTTCAAAGGTGAAGGCCCAAATGTGGATGTTACCATCCCTAAAGCTGACATTGATATTTCTGGCCCCAAAGTGGACATTGATGCCCCAGATGTGAGTATTGAAGGTCCAGATGCAAAACTGAAGGGCCCCAAGTTCAAGATGCCTGAGATGAACATCAAAGCCCCCAAAATCTCCATGCCTGACCTTGATCTGAACTTGAAGGGCCCCCAAATAAAAGGTGATGTGGATATGTCTTTGCCAAAAGTAGAAGGTGACCTAAAGGGCCCTGAGGTGGACATAAAGGGCCCCAAAGTGGACATCGACACTCCTGATATTAACATTGAAGGCCCAGAGGGGAAACTGAAGGGGCCCAAATTCAAGATGCCAGAGATGCACCTAAAGACTCCTAAGATTTCCATGCCTGATACTGATTTAAACCTGAAGGGCCCCAAGGTGAAGGGCAATGTGGATGTTTCCCTTCCCAAGTTTGAAGGGGATCTGAAAGGCCCTGAAGTGGACCTCAAAGGTCCCAAAGTGGGCATTGATGCCCCTGATGTGGATGTTCATGGACCAGACTGGCACCTGAAGATGCCCAAGATGAAAATGCCCAAGTTCGGCATGCCTGGCTTCAAAGGAGAGGGCCCAGAAGTGGACGTAAACCTGCCCAAAGCTGACATTGATGTCTCAGGACCCAAGGTGGACATTGAAGGCCCTGATGTTAACATTGAGGGTCCTGAGGGAAAGTTGAAAGGTCCTAAGTTCAAGATGCCTGAGATGAACATCAAAGCCCCCAAGATCTCCATGCCTGACTTTGATCTGCACCTGAAAGGCCCCAAGGTAAAGGGTGATGTGGATGTTTCCCTGCCTAAAGTGGAAGGTGACCTAAAAGGCCCTGAAGTTGACATCAAGGGCCCCAAGGTGGAAGTTGATGTCCCAGATGTGGATGTCCATGGCCCAGACTGGCACCTGAAAATGCCCAAAATAAAAATGCCCAAGATCAGCATGCCTGGCTTCAAAGGAGAGGGCCCAGAAGTGGACGTGAACCTGCCCAAAGCTGACATTGATGTCTCAGGACCCAAGGTGGACATTGATGTTCCAGATGTGAATATCGAAGGTCCAGATGCAAAACTGAAGGGCCCCAAGTTCAAGATGCCTGAGATGAACATCAAAGCCCCCAAGATCTCCATGCCTGACTTTGATTTGCACCTGAAAGGTCCTAAGATGAAAGGAGATGTGGATGTTTCTCTGCCTAAGGTGGAAGGTGACCTAAAGGCCCCTGAAGTTGACATCAAAGGGCCCAAAGTGGACATTGATGTCCCCGATGTGGACGTTCATGGTCCAGACTGGCACCTGAAGATGCCCAAGGTGAAAATGCCCAAGTTCAGCATGCCTGGCTTCAAAAGCGAGGGCCCTGATGTGGATGTGAACCTGCCCAAAGCTGACATTGACATCTCAGGACCCAAGGTGGACATAGACGCTCCTGATGTTGACATTCATGGCCCAGAAGGGAAACTGAAGGGTCCCAAGTTTAAAATGCCTGATCTGCACCTCAAGACACCCAAGATCTCCATGCCTGAAGTGGACCTGAATCTGAAGGGTCCCAAGGTAAAGGGTGATGTGGATGTGTCTCTGCCCGAAGTGGAAGGTGACCTAAAGGCCCCTGAAGTTGACATCAAGGGCCCCAGAGTGGACATTGACGTCCCAGATGTGGATGTTCATGGCCCAGACTGGCACCTGAAGATGCCCAAGGTGAAAATGCCCAAGTTCAGCATGCCTGGCTTCAAAGGAGAAGGCCCAGAAGTGGATGTGAACCTGCCCAAGGCTGACATTGATGTCTCAGGACCCAAGGTGGACATTGATGTTCCAGATGTGAATATTGAAGGTCCAGATGCAAAACTGAAGGGCCCCAAGTTCAAGATGCCAGAGATGAACATCAAAGCTCCTAAGATTTCCATGCCTGATATTGACTTTAACCTGAAAGGTCCCAAGGTAAAGGGTGATGTGGATGTGTCTTTGCCCAAAGTGGAAGGTGACCTCAAGGGCCCCGAAATTGACATCAGGGGGCCCAAAATGGACATTGATGCCCCTGATGTGGATGTTCATGGTCCAGATTGGCACCTGAAAATGCCCAAGGTGAAAATGCCCAAGTTCAGCATGCCTGGCTTCAAAGGAGAGGGCCCAGAAGTGGATGTGAACCTGCCAAAGGCTGACATTGATATTTCTGGCCCCAAAGTGGACATTGATGCCCCAGATATGAATATTGAAGGTCCAGATGCAAAATTGAAGGGCCCCAAGTTCAAAATGCCAGAGATGAACATCAAAGCTCCCCAAATCTCCATGCCTGACCTTGACTTTAACCTGAAGGGCCCCAAAGTGAAGGGTGATGTGGATGTTTCTTTGCCCAAGGTGGAAGGTGACCTCAAGGGCCCTGAAATTGACATCAAGGGCCCCAAATTGGACGTCGACACTCCTGATATCAATATTGAAGGTCCAGAAGGAAAATTGAAGGGCCCCAAATTTAAGATGCCAGAGATGCATATTAAAGCCCCCAAGATCTCCATGCCTGACTTTGATTTAAATTTGAAAGGACCAAAAGTAAAGGGTGATGTGGACCTTTCATTACCTAAGGTGGAAGGTGATCTAAAAGGGCCAGAGGTGGACATTGAAGGTCCTGAAGGGAAACTCAAAGGTCCCAAATTTAAGATGCCTGATGTCCATTTCAAAACCCCACAAATCTCCATGAGCGACATTGATTTGAACTTGAAAGGACCTAAGATAAAGGGAGATTTGGATATTTCCATTCCTAAACTGGAAGGAGATCTGAAAGGCCCCAAAGTGGATGTTAAAGGGCCTAATCTGGACATAGACATGCCTGATGTTGACATTCATGGCCCAGAAGGGAAACTGAAGGGTCCCAAGTTTAAAATGCCTGACCTGCACCTCAAGACACCCAAGATCCCTATGCCTGAAGTGGACCTGAATCTGAAGGGTCCCAAGGTAAAGGGTGATGTGGATGTGTCTCTGCCCAAAGTGGAAGGTGACCTAAAGGCCCCAGAAGTTGACATCAAGGGCCCCAGAGTGGACATCGACGTCCCAGATGTGGATGTTCATGGCCCAGACTGGCACCTGAAGATGCCCAAGGTGAAAATGCCCAAGTTCAGCATGCCTGGCTTCAAAGGAGAGGGCCCAGAAGTGGATGTGAACCTACCCAAGGCTGACATTGATGTCTCAGGACCCAAGGTGGACATTGATGTTCCAGATATGAATATTGAAGGTCCAGATGCAAAACTGAAGGGCCCCAAGTTCAAGATGCCAGAGATGAACATCAAAGCTCCTAAGATTTCCATGCCTGATATTGACTTTAACCTGAAAGGTCCCAAGGTAAAGGGTGATGTGGATGTGTCTTTGCCTAAAGTGGAAGGTGACCTCAAGGGCCCCGAAATTGACATCAGGGGGCCCAAAATGGACATTGATGCCCCTGATGTGGATGTTCATGGTCCAGATTGGCACCTGAAAATGCCCAAGGTGAAAATGCCCAAGTTCAGCATGCCTGGCTTCAAAGGTGAGGGCCCAGAAGTGGATGTGAACCTGCCAAAGGCTGACATTGATATTTCTGGCCCCAAAGTGGACATTGATGCCCCGGATGTGACTATTGAAGGTCCAGACGCGAAATTGAAGGGTCCCAAGTTCAAGATGCCAGAGATAAACATCAAAGCTCCCAAAATCTCCATGCCTGATGTTGACCTGGATTTGAAAGGATCCAAAGTCAAAGGAGATTTTGATGTGTCCGTCCCTAAGATTGAAGGTACTTTCAAAGGCCCAGAAGTAGACCTTAAAGGTTCAGGTCTGGATTTTGAAGGCCCGGATGCCAGGTTCAGTGGCCCAAATTTGAAGATGCCATCGCTGGATATATCTACCCCTAAAGTAACTGTTCCTGATGTTGATTTGCATTTCAAGGCACCCAAAATTGGGGTTTCTGGTCCCAAGTTGGAAGGTGCTGAACTGGACCTCAAAGGGCCCAAAGTTGATTTAGAAGCTCCAAGCTTAGATGTACACACAGAGAGCCCAGATATTAATATTGAGGGGCCAGACATTAAAATTCCCAAATTTAGGAAACCCAAGTTTGGTTTTGGGGCAAAAAGCCCTAAAGCTGACTTTAAGTCACCTTCCCTGGATGTGACCATTCCTGAGGCAGAGCTGAATGTTGAGACTCCTGAAATTAGTGTTGGTGGCAAGGGCAAGAAGAGTAAGTTTAAAATGCCAAGAATTCACATGAGTGGCCCTAAAATGAAGGCCAAAAAACAGGGATTTGACTTGAATGTTCCTGGGAACGAAATTGATGCCAGTCTTAAGCCTCCTGATGTAGATGTCAATGTTGCCGGGCCAGACGCCACACTTAAAGCTGATGTGAAATCCCCCAAAACCAAGAAACCTATGTTTGGGAAAATGTACTTTCCAGATGTAGAATTTGACATTAAATCACCTAAATTCAAAGCTGAGGCCCCCCTCCCTAGCCCCAAACTGGAGGGTGAAATCCAGGCACCTGATGTGGATATTTCTTCTCCTGGGATTCATGTGGAAGGTCCCGATATCAAGCTGAAGGCTCCCAAGATCAAGCTGCCCGGTATGGATGTCTCAGGGGGAAAAATAGAGGGTGACTTGAAAGGCCCCAGGGTGCAGGCGAACTTGGACGCACCTGACATCAACATTGAAGGCCCAGATGCTAAAGTCAAAGCCCCGTCGTTCGGCATTTCTGGCCCTCAGGTCTCCATCCCCGATGTGAACGTTAGCTTGAAAGGACCAAAGATAAAGGGTGATGTCCCCATTGTGGGACTGGAAGGACCAGACGTAGATCTGCAAGGTCCAGAATCAAAGATCAAATTCCCCAAGTTTTCAATGCCCAAGATCAGCGTCCCTGGTGTGAAGATGGAAGGGGTAGGAGCTGAGGTCCATGCCCAGCTGCCCTCTCTCGGAGGAGGCTTGAATGCACCTGATGTTAAGCTTGAAGGGCCGGATGTGTCTCTGAAAGGGCCAAGAGTAGACTTGCCTTCAGTGAACCTCTCTATGCCAAAAGCCTCTGGACCTGACCTTGACCTGAACTTGAAAGGACCAAGTTTGAAGGGAGACCTGGATGCCTCTGTTCCCGGTGTGAAGGTGCACTCCCCAGGGCTTGACCTCAGAGGTCAAGGTGGAAAGGTGAGGATGGAAGGAGACAGTGTGAAAGTGCCTGGGATCGACGCCACGCTAAACCTGGGCACCCCAGATGTGACCCTGAAGGGACCAAGCCTGCAGGGAGACCTGGCTGTCTCTGGTGACATCAAATGCCCTAAAGTATCAGTAGGTGCTCCTGATCTAAGCTTGGAGGCCCCTGAAGGTGGCATTAAACTTCCCCAAATGAAGCTGCCCCAGTTTGGCATCTCGACTTCAGGGTCCGACTTGGACATGAACGTCCAAGGGCCACAAGTGACTGGAGAACTACAGGCCCCAGGCATCGGTGTGAACCTCGGAGGCCTGAACCTGAAAGGGCCTCAGATCTCTGACCCTCAAATCTCAGCACCAGACATGGACCTGAACTTGGAAGGACCAAAAATAAAAGGGAGCCTCGGGGCCACTGGTGAAATGAAAGGCCCCACTGTTGGAGGAGGTCTTCCGGGCATCAGTGTTCAAGGCCTCGAAGGAAACGTCCAGATGCCTGGAATTAAGTCCTCTGGATATGGTGTGGAGCTGCCAGGCGTGAGTGTGAAACTCCCAACGGGGCAAATTTCTGGTCCCGCAATCAAAGGCGATCTGAAAGGTTCAGGAATAGGTTTCCATGGGGCTGCTCCCGACATTAACGTCAAGGGGCCTTCACTTAATGTGGCCTCTCCTGAGTCAGATTTCGGTGTCAGCTTGAAGGGCCCGAAAATCAAAGGAGGTGTGGATGTTTCAGGGGGTGTCAGCGCCCCAGCTGTCAGCCTGGGCGAAGGGAACGTGAGCGTCAAAGGACCCCAGGCCTCCTCCACTCTCAACTTGGATGCACCTAAGTTTGCTGGGGGACTTCATTTCTCAGGACCAAAGGTAGAAGGAGGTGTGAAAGGAGGCCAGGTTGGACTCCAGGGTCCTGGGCTGAGTATGTCTGGGTCTCCAGGTCACTTGGAAAGCAGATCTGGAAAAGTAACATTCCCCAAGATGAAGATCCCCAAATTCACCTTCTCTGGCCGTGAGCTGGTTGGCAGAGAAGTGGGGGTAGATATTAACTTCCCTAAAGCGGAGGCCACTGTCCAGGCTGGGGCCGGAGAGGGAGAGTGGGAAGAGTCTGACGTAAAACTTAAGAAGTCCAAAATCAAAATGCCCAAGTTCAATTTTTCCAAACCTAAAGGGAAAGGTGGTGTCACGGGCTCCCCGGAAGCAACCATTTCAGGGTCCAAAGGCGACCTGAAGAGCTCGAAGGCCAGCCTGGGTTCTCTGGAAGGAGACGCCGAGGCTGACACATCATCACCCAAAGGCAAATTCTCCTTATTTAAAAGTAAGAAGCCCCGGCACCGCTCCAATTCCTTCAGCGACGAACGGGAGCTCTCGGCGCCTTCCACCCCGACGGGGACTTTGGAGTTTGAAGGTGGGGAAGTGTCACTGGAAGGCGGGAAAGTCAAAGGGAAACACGGAAAGCTGAAATTTGGTACCTTTGGTGGATTGGGTTCAAAGAGCAAAGGTCATTATGAGGTGACTGGGAGCGATGACGAGACAGGCAAGTTACAGGGAAGTGGAGTGTCCTTGGCCTCTAAGAAGTCCCGACTGTCTTCTTCTTCCAGCAATGACAGTGGGTCTAAGGTTGGCATCCAGCTTCCCGAGGTGGAGTTGGTGGTTTCCAAGAAAGAGTAGCAGGCCTCTATGTGTGTGTACATATATGTATAAAAATACACCAGCCTTGGGTGTGTTTGTATATAAACTCCAGAGAGAAACACGCCGACAGCCTCAGCGTAATGCAGAGATCTGGCCTCTGCCTGTGCCAAGTGCTGAAAAAGCCAACCAGCCGCCTTAGTTCCCCCGGCCCGGAGCTTTACAGATACAGGAACTAAGGGTTCCAAGTTCGTCCAGCCCATGTGCAGAGCCAACAGTATTTGCCTTGAGATTACAGTTTTGTTTTGTTTTGTTTTTTTTGCATTGAATGCTGAGAGCTCCTGTTTACTAAGCAAGCTTTTGTGTTTATTATCCTCATTTTTACTGAACATTGTTAGTGTCGGGGTAATGGAAACCCACTTTTTCATTGTAATGACTTTGGGGGCTTTTGTTAGTAAGGGTGGGGTGGGGTAGAAGGCAGTAGAGGGGGCCAGACCTCCATTTCTCCTAAGATTGGATCTGTTCAAACAGGGAACACCCAGGGAGGGCCGAGAGGAGCCGCCAGGCAGGGCGCATGGGTGTCTTTAGGTCTCTTTAGCATTGCTTTTTTCCCCCAGGGGTGGCGGTCCTAGCCAGTTTGGTGTTCACGGTGAGACGGAATTAGAATCTGTTTGCAAATTGGCCGATGTCCCCCCAGCTCAACACGTTCTGTGCATTGTGGGAGAAATGTTTCCTTCATGGCCGCCACATTCCTGAGACTAGTTCTGATTTCTTTTAATAAATGTTACCGTGATTAAGAAAATTTCCCGCACTTTAATGGCAAATTAATTGAGAATGTAAGAAAATCGATGCTGTCAAAGGCAAATAAAGCTGTTTATTAACCCTGATGTCTTGTGTCTCTGCATTCTGTGTCTGTGAACCCAGCCCTGATAGTTGAGACTCAGTCCATCCAGTGGATTTGCGGGTTTCATTAATGGGTAATTGGGGGTGGGGCGGGCCGGGGGGGAGTCTTTGCGGCCTGATTCTCACGGTGAGGCTGGCTGCACCATTGCTGAGAAATCAAGAGAGGCTTGGCGGGGCGCCTGGGTGGCTCAGATGGTTAAGCGTCTGCCTTCGGCTCAGGTCATGATCCCAGGGTTCCGGAATCGAGCCCCGCATCGGGCTTCCTGCTCAGCGGGGAGCCTGCTTCTCCCTCTCTCTCTGCCTCTCTCCCTGCTCATGCTCTCTCTCTCTCTCTCTCTCGCCGTATCTCTGTGTCTCAAATGAATTAAAAAAAAAAAAAAAAGAGAGGCTTGGCACCCTGGCAGCCCGGGCCGCAGGACCCACCCACCAACTTTGCATCCTCCGATAGGAATACACAATTCAGAAATGGTTCTGAATGGGTCAGAGGATACAGATATGAATGGAAAACAAGACCTGCTGGAGTGGTAGAAAGAGCTCGATCTGGCTCTGAGTTACAGGCATGCCGTCTATTTCTGACTTGGCTGCGGGGTTGCTGGGTGGCTCAAGTTACCTGCCCTGTCTGGGCCTCAGGTTTCTCGTCTTTGAAATAGGGGTGCTGATCTTGTAATAGAGGTCTTTAGGGTTCCTGCTAGTCCTACTGAATTTATGAAAAACCTCTTGTGACCAGAGTCCTCTTTTGATTTCCAGCTCTGCAGACAATACATGGTGGTGGTGGGGCTGGGGGAGGCTTCTAGAAACTGGCTTCTAACGTTGGTCATTGCTGAGCCGAGGGCCTTGCTTTCTTATACCAAAAACAATTGGAGCAAGCTCCTCCCCTCACCGCTCCCCAGAGCTGCCGCCTTCCTGGCCTTCCTGCCCGTGGAGACGGCTCTGCACCTCTCCCAGCAGCCCAGATCACCCCAGCCCACAGATAACAGCTTCCACCCCATCTCATCCGGTCCAGTGTCAGCTTGTCAGCGGGTTTGGGCACATGGCAATGGGGTCTGCCCAGGGGGCGCTCCACCTGCCCTGGCTTGGCTTTCACATTGACTGTCAGCTTCATCCATTCTCACCTCAGCCAGCGGAGCCAGCGTCCCTGGGGGCTCTGGAACTCAGGAGTGGCTCTTGGTTTTGGAAAGAGGGAACAAGGGAGGTGCTGGAAACCCTGCTGCTTTTCTTTCTTTTTTTTTTTTAAGATTTTATTTATTTATTTGAGAGAGAGAATGAGATAGAGAGAGCATGAGACGGGGGAGGGTCAGAGGGAGAAGCAGACTCCCCGCTGAGCAGGGAGCCCGATGCGGAACTCATCCTGGGACTCCAGGATCATGACCTGAGCCGAAGGCAGTTGCTTAACCAACTGAGCCACCCAGGCGCCCTTAATTGATTTTTTTAAAAAATATTTTTAAAAAGATTTTTCTTTCTTTTTTTTTTTTTAAAGATTTTATTTATTTATTTGAGAAAGAAAGAATGAGACAGAGAGAGCGTGAGAGGGGGGAGGGTCAGAGGGAGAAGCAGACTCCCTGCCGAGCAGGGAGCCCGATGCGGGACTCGATCCCGGGACTCCAGGATCATGACCTGAGCCGAAGGCAGTCGCTTAACCAACTGAGCCACCCAGGCGCCCTTAATTGATTTTTTAAAAAAATATTTTATTTTATTTTATTTTTTTTAAAGATTTTATTTATTTATTTGACAGAGAGAGACACAGCGAGAGAGGGAACACAAGCAGGGGAGGTGGGAGAGGGAGAAGCAGGCCTCCCGCTGAGCAGGGAGCCCGATGCGGGGCTCGATCCCAGGACCTTGGGATCATGACCTGAGCCGAAGGCAGACGCTTAACGACTGAGCCACCCAGGCGCCCCCCTAAAAATATTTTTTAAAAGATTTTTCTTTTTTTTTTTTTTTAAGATTTTATTTATTTATTTGAGACAGAATGAGAGACAGAGAGCATGAGAGGGAGGAGGGTCAGAGGGAGAAGCAGACTCCCTGCGGAGCAGGGAGCCCGATGTGGGACTCGATCCCGGGACTCCAGGATCATGACCTGAGCCGAAGTCAGTTGCTTAACCAACTGAGCCACCCAGGCGCCCCCCTCCTGCTTTTCTTAAAATGACCGACCTACCGTCATTCCTCTTGTGAATTAGGCAAGACACTTAACCCCTTTGAGCCTTCGCTTCTTCCCCCCATAAAATGGGGACATGTGTCCATAGGGCCAGAGTCTGCCCGGGTATTTGGGTTGTCAACTGTGCAAGGACACCACGTTCAAGGGGGTGGCATCCATATCCCAGCCATAGGTCTGTTTACTGGGAGCACGAGGGTGGGTGTGGGGTGCTAGAGAGGCAGGTGCACACCCCTCCACGCACACTCAAGAGCGAGAGCACGCACGTGCCCGCCGACGCGCACACCTGCACGCAGCTGCCTTCCGTGCTAACCTCTCCGGGCGCCCTCCCAGTGCTTCTTTCACTCTTCCAGAGCTCAGAGCCCAATCCCGAATCCTCCCTCTGTCCCTGATGAGGGGGCTCTGCGTTATTCCCCAAAGTCCTGCCGGGCCCAGATGCGAGAGGTTACTTACACTTTGAGGTCTCGCGCGGGAGTAGCATCAGGAGACTGGGAAGGGGCTGGGCTGGGCTCCCGCAGGTCCTTCCTCGGAGTTGCACGAGCTGTCCTGTCCGAGGGCCCGACTGTAGCCTCACCTCGTACCCTGCCTTTGGCAGCGCGACCGTGTGTGGGAAGTGGTGTGGTTAAGGGACATTTCAAAAATGGAGTGACTTTGAAAAGCACCATGCGCTCACAGATGGCAGTAAATATTTTTCATTCACACAAACTCATTTCTAAATCTGTCAGGGTCCCTAGAGGAAACAAAATCCCACTGGAAGATAGTTCAAGCACAGAGGCTTTGAAAAAGGTACTGTCCAAGGAGGAGTGGGTGGGGACAGCGGAGCCAGCGAGGGGGGATGGGAACAGGGACAGCGGGAAGCTGGTACCACCCAGGGGCCCGGGGAGGAAATGGTGTTCCTGGCATCCTGCGTGAGCTGGAGGCAGGGCAGGGACTGCCGGCCGGAGCTGTAGCCACGAAGGACCACAGCATCTGCCAGAAACTGCCAGCCGTGGCGAAACAGGAAGAAGTGATCTTTCCTCCCGCTGGTGCCTCTCCCTGGAGGGCAAGGGAGTCTAGGTGTTTCCAGTGAAGGGAGCACCCTCCAGGAGCATGGAGAAGGACTCTGAAGGTGGAGATGCAGGTAGAGAATAAAGAGGACAATACGCTAATCTTCTTGTTTTTCTGCCAGGCAAGTTTGAATTTCTGTATATTGAGATTTCTTTTGCTTCTTCTTTTTTTTTAAGGTTTTATTTATTTCAGACAGACAGAGAGAGAGTGTGTGTGCACGTGGAGGGGGTACAGATGGAGAAACAGACTCCCCACTGAGCAGGGAGCCCCATGTGGGGCTCGATCCCAGGACCCTGGGATCATATCTGAGCTGAAGGCAGACGCTTAACCGACTGAGCCACCCAGGCGCCCAGTATATTGAGATTTCTTAAAATAGCCCCCATGATGTGGGATGTATTTAAGGTGTGATCATAAAATAATATGACAATTTTTGTTTTAAACAAACACTTATGGGGCGCCTGGGTGGCTCAGTTGGTTAAGCGACTGCCTTCGGCTCAAGTCATGATCCTGGAGTCCCAGGATCAAGTCCCGCATCGGGCTCCCTGCTCAGCGGGGAGTCTGCCTCTCCCTCTGACCCTCCCCCTTCTCATGTGCTCTCTCTCTCTCTCAAATAAATAAAATCTTTAAAAAAAAAAAAATAAACAAACACTTATGTTTGGGAGGTGCTGCTATGAAAATTTTGTTAAGAATATTTTGTTTCTTCTCCTTTGAAATGGCTCTCAATGTCACCCATACATTAAAAAATTCTTTTTTTTTTTTTCTCTTGGGGAAGCACAAATCTTCCTGTCTTGAATATTTTGCAAATAACCAAAAGGCCTGGAATATACTCCAGGGTTCCCAGGACAGAACCTTGAAAGGAGCACTGGCCGGGGAGGAGTCAATGGGATTAGCCGTGACCTTGGATCCTGTCTGAGCCTCCGTTTCCTCATTTGTAACATGGATCAGGCATGCGTTCTCGAAGGCTGTTACCAGTTCCAAATAGTTTGTGATTCTTTCAGAAGTAAAGCTGGTTAATTAGGTGGATGGGACTGGGTTGGGTCAAGAGCGAAGTGTGATTACAGTGTAGTACAACTAATTTTCCTGTGTGGTTGCTAAATTGGGTCAAATGTTTTGAGCAATGGCAGCATTATGGAACTACCGCTACGTCTCCAGCGTTCCAAAGCCAAACGCAGTGCCCACTGGGACTTTGCAGGTCACTGGCACGTCCCGCCTCAGCTCCATTAAGCACCTTAGCTGTGACGCGCTTAGTATCTGGGAGATGCAGCTGGGCATGTCCGATGTTCCTATATTTACTTATTTAATTGATTTTTTTATTTTTTATTTTTATTTTTAAGATTTTATTTATTTATTTGAGAGAGAGAGACAGAGAGAGAGCATGAGAGGGGGGAGGGTCGGGAGGGTCAGACTCCCTGCCGAGCAGGGAGCCCGATGCGGGACTCGATCCCGGGACTCCAGGATCATGACCTGAGCCGAAGGCAGTCGCTTAACCCACTGAACCACCCAGGCGCCCTTAATTGATTTTTTAAAAAAAGATTTTAAAAAAGATTTTTCTTTTTTTTTTTTAAAGATTTTATTTATTTATTTGAGAGAGAAAGAATGAGACAGAGAGAGCATGAGAGGGAGGAGGGTCAGAGGGAGAAGCAGACTCCCTGCCGAGCAGGGAGCCCGATGTGGGACTCGATCCCGGGACTCCAGGATCATGACCTGAGCCGAAGGCAGTTGCTTAACCAACTGAGCCACCCAGGCGCCCTAAAAGAGTTTTCTTTTTAAGTAATCTCTACACCCAACCCGGGGCTCAAACCCACGACCCTGAGATCAAGAGTCACACGCTCCAGTGACTGAGCCGGCCAGGTGCCTTTTTTTTTTTTTTTTAAGAGTGTACTTTTCTTCTCTTTTTATCCCCTCCTTTTTTTTCTTCTCTCTCTCTTTATTTAAAAGCGTTTTTATCGTGAATTTAAACCTACAGAGATGTTGCAAGAATAATACAATGAATAATCCATATGCCTTTCATGTAGATTTACCAATTTTACCTCATTTGCTTTCATGTCTCTCTAGAGGTTATAATTATCATTATTTTTGCCGAATCATTAGAGGGTCAACTGCAGGTCACCAGGACCCTCTACTCCTAAATACTTCAGCATGTACGGATGTTGTCTTCTATAAACCCAACACAGTAATCAAATTCAGAAACCTTAACATTGGCAAAATACTATCATCTGACATACAGTCCATTTTTAAATTTTATTAATCGCCCAATGATTGCCTTTTGGCGAGGTCTTCTTTCCCATTTTGGCCTCGATCCCTGCCCACGATCCCACATGACCTTTCGTTCTCATGGTCTCTTCCATCTGGACTCTTCCATCTGGAACCGTTCCTCAGCTCTTTGTTGTCATTTGTGACATTGGTAGTTTTTAAATGTGCGGGGCTGGTCGTTTTGCAGAACACATCCCCCGGTCTGGGTTTGTCTCATGATGTGTTTGTTTTCCTCTTGGTGAGATTCAGGTTATGCACTTGGGGCAGGAAAGAGCATAGCTGCGACGTGGGGGTCACTTCTCAGGACCCACGTGGCTTCGAGCCCCGGGTTAGGGAGGAGATTGCCAAGTTTCTCCATTGTAACAGTGCCATACTTTCCCTCTGGCATTAACAAGTAAACCCAAGTTTTCAAGACAGAAGTCCAAGTTTGGGCAAGTTTATTTTGCAAGCACACAAGGGCTTGGTGGCCTGCTCGTCTCGGCCGTGGCGTGCTCTCGGGCTAGGGCCCTGGGAGATGGAGTTCTGGTTTGGGGCTTTGCAGCACAGAGTAGCTCTGTCTCTCCTCACGAGGACAAAGAATTCGGCGCATGCATGCTTGCCATGTGCCTGAGAGTGCCATGTGCTGTTTACCAGCCTCTGAATAGCCCCGCGGTGGCCAGCAGCCGGAGCTGCAAGTGTTTCTTAAGGCTGAACGCTCCCAGCAGAGGCGCTGCCAGGGGCCACGGGGAATGTGTGGGGAACATTCTGCTGAGGAGCGTGGTTTCTGTTCCCTTTAAAAACCTCTGTTATTTTCCACCGCAAGCTTGAGGCCTGGCCTTCATGGAAAAGCTTCCCAACCGTGGAGCCAAGGATTGCGAAGGGTTAAGAAAGAAAAGACGCTCTCTTTGGACAGGGCATTCTGGTCTACAAGGTGCTTTATCTCCTGAGATCGCTGGGCTGTCAGCTCTCCCGGGGAGAAGGTGGCCTACAGGAAGGGGAGGTTAGGGGGGTGAAGCCCTTGGTTGGTTTCAACTCACAGAGCGGGGAAGAGGTGACTCTTCTAGGTCAAGCCAAACCTTCTGATTTAAAAAATTTTTTTTTCCTTTTCCATGATGCCATCGCTGTTTCCCTGAGGAAGTTGGGGTTCTTTTTCTGGGGAGGTTTTAGGAAATGGAAGAGGACTTTTGAAATGTGTAAGGCCTTGACCTTCCAACAACAGCCCTGAAGTAGTTATTAAATATGTATGTGCAAAGCCTCTTTCTTCAATGAGCCTATTGTGTAGGAAGGGAATAATAATGATAAAATAATAATACCTATCAGCTTTTCCACTTTTTTTTTTTTAAAGATTTTTATTTATTTATTTATTTATTTGACAGAGACACAGCGAGAGAGGGAACACAAGCAGGGGGAATGGGAGAGGGAGAAGCAGGCTTCCCGCGGAGCAGGGAGCCCGATGCGGGGCTCGATCCCAGGACCCTGGGATCATGACCTGAGCTGAAGGCAGACGCCTAATGACTGAGCCACCCAGGCGCCCCAGCTTTTCCACTTTGTAGCTGTATGATCTCGGGCAAGTTATTGAACCTTTCTCGTGCCTCACTTTCCTTATCTCTAAAACAGGGATGATACGGTACCTCTTTCCGAATGGTGTTGTGAGGATGATGTGAGTTAATACATATCTTGTGTTTGGCATACAGTAAAAACTGTTAAGTGCTAGTGATTACTCTTGAATACTTTGTGTGAGGCATTCTGTATGTATTGTACGTGATTTAACTCTTTTGACTTCTACAACAACCCCATGAAGTGGGTATTCTTTTTCTTACTTACAGACAAACCGAAGCTCAGAGAGGTTAAGCGATATGCTCAGGGTCACACAGCTGGTATATGGCACAATTCAAACTGGGCCCGGTCTGACTGAGAAGCCCATGCTTTAAATACTCACGGCATTCTACTCGCTCTGATACAGGGCTGACTGTGTTAGTAACATATAACTGTTTCCAGGTTTGGAGAGGAGTGTGGGGCGCATGTTCCAGGCAGAGGGAACAGCAGGAGTAGGGTGTGGAAGTGAAGGGTGTGGGGAGGTTCAGCAAGGCGGGGTAGGGTGGGGTGGGGGAAGAGAAGAACTAAGAACTTAGAATGACCCTTGAGAGCACGCAGGCAGCCAGCCCGGTTTCTGGTCCTGCTCAGAAAGGAAAGGAAAAGGCGCTCATCAGTTTGCCCATTTTGGAGGTAGGAGGTGGACTCCAGGCCTCAAGCAAAGTGAACCCTTGGCCCTGGTTCAGCCTCCCTGGCTGCTGCCAGCCCCTCTTGCTCAGTGTTACCCCGGGTCTTTTCCTCTCCCGGGTCTTCACTCTTCCAGAATGAGGATCAACAAGGGAGTAACTGCAATCAAAGCGTTTGCATTATAATTAGCCCCACCCCCTGTCCCTGACCGCCGGCCAGGCAGCCTGGAAGCCTCCGCCCTGGCTCCAGCTAGTGGCCTTGCCACCCCGCAGCAGTGGGAATGCGGCCCAGGCCTGCGCACGTCCCTGGGGCCAGCAGGGGCCCTGTGGGGCTGAGCTCCCTCTCCGGGGCTGGGCCTGGCATTGTGGCGGGGGCGGGAGGGGTGGTTCAGAGAAGAGTTTGCGGGCAGAACAGAGTAGTTCTCCAACTGTGGAGAGAGCTTCCCCTTTTTGTCTTTGGCCTGACGGCCCTGATGGCTCCAGGGCTGTGGCCAACTAGCACCTGGGACTTGCTAACAATCCATGCCATGAGCGTGAGGTCTCCCGGCTGCCTGGGAGGATGCCCAAGGCGAAGGAGCTGAGGCCTCCACCAACTGGAACCACTGGCCCTTTACTCTGGAGATTATGGGGAGCATGAGGGAAGAAGGAAGCAGATAGAAATCTATAGGGAAAGCAGAAGAGCAGGGGCGGGCTGGTGTGAGAGGGCAGCCCTGGAGGAGCAAAGTACTGGCGGGGGTGGGGGGTGGGGGGGGGGAGAAGCCTGGAATGAGCTGCTTGGGAGCATGAAAGCTGCAAGGGAGGGAGGCAAGCAGAGAGGACCCACAGGGAGCAGGGACAGGGCGAAGGGCTCTGGGGGCACTTTAGCCCCGCTCCCCTATCTCCGTAAGTCCCTCCTGGCACCCCAAAAGAGCTTATAACCTAAGTAAAGCAGCATGCTTGCAACATCAATTTGCCCCCAAACTCCAGCCAAAACTCTGGTTTTTGCTTTAGCCCCAAACCAGATGACACCCTGAAGACCCCATACTGTAATCATGGGGCCGCCAGTGTCCAGGGAGTATAAGGGCCTCCCAAAGAGACTCTTGGCCCCAGAGGAGTAGGGGGGAGAGAGGGAGGGAGGGAAAGCAGAGGGGCAAGGGAAACCAGAGGAAAAAACAGTCTCTAGGGACCATCTGCCACCACACCCCGTTCCGTAGATCTGCTGATCGCCAGGCCGTCCTGGGGTCCCGGGACCATTTGCAGGGCTGGTTCTTACCCACCTCTGGGCTGCTGCGAGCTACGGGCCCTGCGGTGGCCTGCTGGGACTGGGAGAGGGGTGCCGCTGGTAGGAGATTGGGGAAAGAAGACCCTGGGGGGCTGTGAGGAAGTTGCTGGAGGCCAAGTCCAGACCTCCTAGTGGCTGCTGGGAGAGCTAGCTAGCCTCCTGACCCCGTGGGCCCCTAAGCTCCAAACAGTGCAGGGAGCAGGGACAGGGCGAAGGGCTCTGGGGGCACTTTAGCCCCGCTCCCTATCTCTGTATCTTCCCTTAGGCCAGACTTTCCTCAGCCCACAGCTTTATACTTGGAGAAAATGCTGTGCCATGTTATGTTACTACTTCGGGATATTTACATCAAAAAAAGGGCTTTTGGGTCCCAGGGATGGACCCATGGCTGGCCAGCTCCCGGTATTTTGGGACAGGAGAGCCTTTTAGCAAAGCCACACACATAGCGGGGGGTGTTACCTGTCTTGGTTTTCCCTCTGGGGCCCTGACCCAACCCTGGGCGGTAATGGCGCATTTGACCCCTGCCTGTCTTGAGGCTCCTACTCTGGCCCAGGTGACAAGGAAGGCTTTGGAAGGCCTTTCCAGCCAGTGCCCTGTGGCGGGGGTTCTGTGTCTGCTGTCTCCCGTGGCCAGGCAGCGGGGAGGGCTGGAATGTGAACAGGCAGGACAGGCTAATGACGGGGCATTTTCTACTCCTAACAGTGCAAGTTCGGCTCACAACTTGAATTTCAAGTGGGCCCTTCAGGTAGATTAGGGAGGTCAAGTGAGAGTGTGGAGGCAGCCATTGTGGATTGTCTAAATTCCTAGAAAATAAATTCTAGGAATTTCGCTGTGGGAGGGAGGAGTAGCAGGTGAGCATACTCAGTGTCATGCATAGCAGGGGTTAGAGCTGGTAGTCCAGGAGGCCTGGTAGGAAGAGGCAGCTTTTTGCTCTTCTTTCTCTATTTGAACACCCTGTATTTCCAAAAATGACTTGTCTTTCGAATCAGATCTAAGAGACAAATTCATACTTTTAGCCAAGGCCTTTTTTTGGGGGGGGGGGGGACAAAAAATTATTTTTTCACTGAGCTGCCGTCCTCCTATGGAAGAGAACCACTCCCTCTAAATACCGCTTTCGGTGACTACCCTTTGTTTGAAGTCATTATTGTCCCTAGAAATGGGAAATTACACATTACTGTTTATCAGAAGGAAATAAACACCTTGGATTAGTAGGGTTCTTGCCACTGGATGGTGGATCCAGACCTTGCCAGCGAGCTGGGTGAGAACATGCACAGCGCATCCTGCACACATTCACTTTCGGTGTTTGACGATTTCTAAAGGGGAAATGGTTGGTTCCTGTGTGTCTCACGAAACTTGCCTGCCCTGTTCTCGTTACGTCATCCTGGAGAACCTTTGATAGGGCTTTTCTGGGTCAGAAGCAAGTACAGGAAAAAACACGGGGAGTGGGGCGTGTCACCGGCTTACTCTATTTAGACGTGGATTGGGCTCTTGTTGTTCTGTATTCATGGGCATTTGATGAGCTCTCCTTAAATGAGAGTGAAAAGTGGAATTGGAATGTTTTACTAAGACAGCCTGAGCCACATGCAGGTTCACGCAGGGAAGAGAAGGTCTTGGAGGTGGCTCTGAGCTCTGTGTGTCCCAGCCTTTCTGTGTTCCAGCCCAAACCCCGGGGAATGCTCGTCCTTACTTTTGACTCTGGCCATAGTCAACCTCTGCAGCCTCAAGTTCTCCTCTGAGCCACACTCAGCTCTTTCCAGCGCTCTTTACCATCCCCTGCCGTCTCCAGCCCCCTGGCTTTTAAACAGGCTTCTCTTCTTCATCCTTTGGGTTTCGGTTTAGGGGGGCATTTCCTCCCAGAATAAATCTTCCCTGCCACCCCCCACCCCCTTCCACCAACTGTCTGTGTGTTCATACTGCTCTCTGTACCTTCCCGTTCTCAGCACCATTCCTACTAAACTAGGAGTGACTAGTTGCTAGTCTGTCTGCCGCCGCCATCGGACTATCAGCTCTGTGAGGGAAGGATGCAGCCTGCTTGTTCCCCATCACCGCCTTGGCTGTAACCCAACCCAGAAAACCAACAAAAGAAACACCCACAAGAACTGGTTCCCTAATGTCATGGCTAAGGTTCTGCAGGTCAGCGGCTTTCCCTGAGCTGTCGAGGAGTCTGATTTAACAAGGGTGGAAAGCAGGGAATGTCTGGCACGCTTTGCCAGCACGTGGGCCTGCCTTGTTGGGGTGGAAAAGGAGGTAAAAGAAATGCCCAAAGCTGCTCAGAAGGTGACCTGGTGGCTGCGGAGGGCAGAGGAGAGCTGAGTGGGGGTTTGGTGGGAGAGGAGGGGCGGTTGGAGATGGGCCCCACCAGAACTGCCGGGGAGAGCCCATGGCCATGAACTGAAGCTGGGGAGGGGGGAGGGGGAGAAAGCTGGGTTGAGGAGGAGGAGGGGCTCCCCAAATCTGATCACTTTGCTCCAAAACCGGTGGCTGGCATCTGAAATGTCACTCATGGCTCGAGTCTGGGAATTGTGAATTTGGATTTTTCTATTCCCAATTGATTATTTTTGTTTTTATTAATTTAAAACATGTGTCTTTCTGATGAGATGTTGACTGCCCCGGCCAGGCTTTGTTTTATGAAGGGAGTAATACGAAGAAAGGGCCTTCTTTTGCTCCCCCTCCTTCTTGTCCCTCCCTCCCTTCCTTCCTAGTGAAATTCTTGACCGGAAAGCCCAGCCAGGATGTGGAGAATTGTGTTTTCCACCTGAAGCAAGGTGGGGCTGGCCGGCTCTTTGTTGCGGCAAGCTGCCCAAACCCCACCGGGCAGTTGTCCTCTTTGAGCAGGACAAACACAGTGGGCCCCATGGCCGTGGACCCGTGGCCAGTGCAGCCCACTGCAGAATGAGACAAAGCCCTTGTGTACTTTGCTGGGCAGCACTTGGCTGTGATATACAGGTGTGTGAGCGCAGGAGAACGTTTGTGGTGTCCCAGCCCAGAGCACCCACAACACACCTTTCAGAGCGTTTCCAAGCCTCCTGCGAAGACAGCCAGGCTGGGGTGTGGTAAAGGTGTTTATCTTTCTCAGGTTTGGGCAAAGTCCTTCTAAAAGTAGATTTTGAGGCATTGAGATCAGAGATCTCCTGGGGAAGTGGGTGAGGAATCGTGTGTTTGAATCTGGGGCAGCGTGTTTGAGCAAAGTCCATTTGTCAAGAAAGAAATACCATTCCCAGCCCAACACAGTCTTGGCCACTGGCGGCTGACCAGGTGTTTGTGCTGGTTCCTTATCCACGGACAGCAAAGACCCCGAGGGAGGAAGGACTTCCTAGTTGAGGGAGAGATGATACGTGAATTGGTGGGTCAGGAATCCCCCAGTTGGTTCTCTTAATTCAAAGTAGAAATGAAGCAGAGGGTGGTTCTTTTTTTAAAAAATATTTTAGAAAAGATTTTATTTATTTATTTATTTGAGAGAGAGCGAGAGCGCACAAGCAGTGGGGGAGGGGCAGAGAGAGAGGGAGCCGCAGACTCCCCACTGAGCAGAGAGCCTGATGTGGGGCTCTATCCCAGGACCCCAGATCATGACCTGAGCCGAAGGCAGATGCTGAGCCGACTGAGCCACCCAGACATCTCGAGGAGGTAGTTCTTTACCCTGATTTCCAGTACCCAGTACTGAGCAGTCTGAAACCCACTTGGATTTTACAAACCATCAGAGCCATGCAAAGCTGCTCACCACGCCCTGTGTCGGGCTCTATGAGGGACGGCACATAGGTTTGGGAGAAACAGGTTGAAACCTGACTTTGATCCTTAACAAAGCCAGTCTTTCCTAGCAAACGTGAATCTCCTGGCCAATCAGATTACCTCAGCCTTCCAGCGCCCATGTGAACTGGCTTGACAGGGAAGCTGGCAAGGGGCCGGGGTTCAGGTAGGGCAGCCCAGTGCCTATAAGGTGTGATTTGAAGGCCTCAGAAAAGACCCACCTTAGCCTGAAATCTCTCCCCACTGGCTCATCAAGAATATCTGCAATTTCACTATTATTGAGTCATTCCTTTGCATTTACCGTGGGCTCTCTCCTGGCCATCCCTCTGAAATGCAGGTTGGTCTGGGGTTTGGAGGATTCCCTTAACCTTCTCACTTTGAATTCTATTTTTTTAAAATTTTATTTTATTATGTTATGTTAATCACCATACATCATTAGTTTTTTTTTTTTTTTTAAAGATTTTATTTATTCATTTGACAGAGAGAGATACAGCGAGAGAGGGAACACAAGCTGGGGGAGTGGGAGAGGGAGAAGCAGGCCTCCTGCAGAGTGAGGAGCCCGATGTGGGGCTCGATCCCAGGACCCTGGGACCATGACCTGAGCCAAAGGCAGATGCTTAACGACTGAGCCACCCAGGCACCCCACATCATTAGTTTTTGATGTAGTGTTTCATGATTCATTGTTTGCATATAACACCCAGTGCTCCATTCAATACGTGCCCTCTTTAATACCTATCACCAGGCTAACCCATCCCCCCACCCTCCTCCCCTCTAGAACCCTCAGTTTGTTTCTCAGAGTCCATAGTCTCTCATGGTTCATCTCCCTCTCCGATTTCACCCCCTTCATTTTTCCCTTCCTACTATCTTCTTCTTCTTCTTCTTCTTTTTTTTTTTTAACATATAATGTATTATTTGTTTCAGAGGTACAGGTCTGTGATTCATCAGTCTTACACAATTCACAGCGCTCACCATAGCACATACCCTCCCCAATGTCCATCACCCAGTCACCCCATCCCTCCCACCCACCACCACTCCAGCAACCCCCAGTTTGTTTCCTGAGATTAAGAATTCCTCATATCAGTGAGATCATATGATACATGTCTTTCTCTGATTGACTTATTTCGCTCAGCATAATACCCTCTAGTTCCAACCACATCATTGCAAATGGCAAGATTTCATTCCTTTTGATGGCTGCATAATATTCCATTGTATATATATACCACACCTTCTTTATCCATTCATCTGTTGATGGATATCTTGGCTCTTTCCATAGTTTGGCTATTGTGGACATTGCTGCTATAAACATTGGGGTGCACGTACCCCTTCGGATCACTACATTTGTATCTTTGGGGTAAATACCCAGTAGTGCAATTGCTGGATCGTATGGTAGCTCTATTTTCAACTTTTTGAGGAACCTCCATACTGTTTTCCAGAGTGGCTGCACCAGCTTGCATTCCCACCAACAGTGTAGGAGGGTTCCTCTTTCTCCGCATGCCCGCCAATATCTGTCGTTTCTGACTTGTTAATTTTAGCCATTCTGACTGGTGTGAGGTGGTATCTCATTGAGGTTTTGATTTGGATTTCCCTGATGCCGAGTGCTTTTTCATGTGTTTGTTGGCCATTTGGATGTCTTCTTTGGAAAAATGGCTGTTCATGTCTTCTGCCCACTTCTTGATTGGATTATTTGTTCCTTGGGTTTTGAGTTTGATAAGTTCTTTATAGATTTTGGATACTAGCCCTTTATCTGATATGTCATTTGCAAATATCTTCTCCCATTCTGTTAGTTGTCTTTTGGTTTTGTTGACTGTTTCCTTTGCTGTGCAAAAGCTTTTTATCTTGATGAAGTCCCAGTAGTTCATTTTTGCCCTTGCTTCCCTTGCCTTTGGCGATGTGTCTAGGAAGAAGTTGCTGCGGTTGAGGTCGAAGAGGTTGTTGCCTGTGTTCTCCTCTATCACCTTGAATTCTATTGTAAATCTCTTGGATAAACCACAAGCTCAGTTCCACTTTTTCTTGTTTTATTGAGAGAGACTTGATGTAGAACCTTGTGGTAGCTTAGGGTCGCCCCATGAAGATTTGGTATTTGTGAATATTGCCAAGTGACCCCTGCAGTAAGTTGAGCTGCACTTTCTAGATGGTAGGCCTCTCTCAAGTTACCTCTTCTCCGCGATTCCCTGTTCTGCTGGGGAGTGGCCTCACAGCTGACTACAGACACCCCAACTTGTGCAGCTGGTTGGAGCAGACATGGAGGGTGTTTAGTGAGGGGCCAGCCAGGTGCTATGGGGCTCACCTCATCCTCTTCCCCTGGCCTAGAAAGAAGACTAAAGCCTATTTCTCTGCCTTGCTCCTGCCCTGGGCACGTTGTACCAGCCCATGCTTCTCTCCCAGAGACACCGCCCTCCCCTCAAAGCAGATATGCCATAAACTCCACTGGAATATAAACTCCATTGAGGCAGTTTTTTTTTTTTTAAGATTTTTATTTATATCTTCTGCCCACTTTTTGACTTGATTATTTGTTTTTTAGGTGTTGAGTTTGAGAAGTTCTTTATAGATCTTGGATACCAGCCCTTTATCTGCAGAAGACATGGAAAGACACTTCTCTGAAGAAGACATACAAATGGCTAACAGACACATGAAAAAGTGTTCATCACATTAGCCATCAGGGAAATCCAAATCAAAACCACATTGAGATACCACCTTACACCAGTTAGAATGGCAAAAGTGGACAGGGAAAGAAACAACAAATGTTGGAGAGGTTGTGGAGAAAGGGGAACCCTCTTACACTGTTGGTGGGAATGCAAGTTGGTACAGCCACTTTGGAAAACAGTGTGGAGGTTCCTCAAAAATTTAAAAATAGAGCTACCTATGACCCAGCAATTGCACTCCTGGGTATTTACCCCAAAGACACAGATGTAGTGAAAAGAAGGGCCATATGCACCCCGATGTTCATAGCAGCAATGTCTGCAATAGCCAAACTGTGGAAAGAGCCCAGATGCCCTTCAACAGATGAATGGATAAAGAAGATGTAGTCCATATATACAATGGAATATTACTCAGCCATCAGAAAGGATGAATACCCAACTTTTACATCAACATGGATGGGACTGGAGGAGATTATGCTAAGCGAAATAAGTCAAGCAGAGAAAGTCAATTATCATATGGTTTCACTTATTTGTGGAACATAAGGAATAGCATGGAGGACATTAGGCGAAGGAAGGGAAAAATGGGGGGGGAATTGGAGGGAGAGATGAACCATGAGAGACTATGGACCTGAGAAACAAACAGGGTTTTAGAGGGGGGAGGGGAGGGGGGATTGGTTAGCCCGGTGATGGGTATTAAGGAGGGCACGTACTGCATGGAGCACTGGGTGTTATATGAAAACAATGGATCATGGATCACCACATCAAAAACCAATGATGTATTGTGTGGTGACTAACATAACATAATAAAATTAAAAAAAAAAGATTTTTATTTATTTATTTGACAGAGAGAGAGTTAGAGAGAGCAGGAATACAAGCAGGGGGAGTGGGAGAGGGAGAAGCAGGCTTCTTGCCGAGCAGGGAGCCCGATGCTGGGCTCGATCCCAGGACCCTGGGATCATGACCCGAGCTGAAGGCAGATGCCCAACGACTGAGCCACCCAGACACCCCGAGGCAGATCTTTTTACTATTTCCAGAGTCGCAAACAGTGTCTGGCCCACAGTAGGGCTCACTAAGTATTTGCTGAACAGACCTCCTCAGCTGGTGAAATACCACAGCTGGTAAAATACTTTGCAGCCCGATGAACACGCAATTGGGCATTTTTAGGACTAACATTGGCAAAGATTTAATTTTTTCTCTATTGTGCCCATCTCCCCCCCTCAAAGGTTAATTTTTAATTACACCACATAGCAGTTCAGTTTTGGAAAACATCGAAACAATAAGAGAAGTCCTCCTCATCCCCCAAACCCAGTTGCATGCTCATCTTGAGTGCTAACCACTGACATCCTCGCGGCATGCACCCCGCAGACTTTGCTCTGTGCATTTGGGCACATCCGTATGTTAACACAGATGTCTGTAGTTTGGTGAGTTAAAAGAAACCATAAATGGGGCACCCGGCTGGCTCAGTCGGTAGAGCATGAAACTCTGCAACTCTTGATCTCTGGGTTGTAAGTTCGAGGCCCATGTTGGATGTAGAGATTACTTAAAGGGACGCCTGGGTGACTCAGTCGTTAAGCGTCTGCCTTCGGCTCAGGTCACGATCCCAGGGTCCTGGGATCAAGTTCCACATCGGAGTCTCTGTTCTCCAGGGAATCTGCTTCTCCCTCTCACTCTCCCTCTGTTCTCTCCCTTTCTCTCTCTCCCTCTCTCACAAATAAATAAATAAAATCTATTTTTTAAAAAAGCCAACTAGAGTTATTATATCTACTTTGTAATCTGTAGCTTTTTCAAGCCTAAAAAAGGGGGGATTCACTCCACATTAAATCTGGTGATTGGGGCGCCTGGGTCGCTCAGCCATTGGGCGTCTGCCTTCGGCTCAGGTCATGATCCCCGGGTCCTGGGATCGAGTCCCGCATCGGGCTCCCTGCTCAGCGGGAAGCCTGCGTCTCCCTCTCCCACTCCCCCTGCTTGTGTTCCCTCTCTCCCTGTCTCTCTGTCAAATAAATAAATAAAATCTTAAAAAAAAAAAAGAGAGATGACTTAAAAATAAAATCTTAAAAAAAATTGAAAGGAACCATAAATAAGATTGCCCTGTCTTGTTTTGCAATTTGCTCCCCGCCCCTTTAATAGTATGTCTTGGAGATGTTCTGGGTAGGTCAATGTTCATTCTTCTTCACTGTTGTGGACTGTGGCTCGGCATAGATGAAGCATTCGGTGTTGAACGATTCCTCTAGACAGAACTTTAGGTTATTTCCAGTATCTGCAAACAGCCTTGCACACACCACTTGGAATGCACGCACAAATATTTTGCCTGAATTCTTAGAGACGGAATTACTGGCAGAAGGAGCACATGCATTTAACATTTTTTTTTTTAAAGATTTTGTTTATTTACTTGACAGAGAGAGACACAGTGAGAGAGGGAACACAGCAGGGGGAGTGGGAGAGGGAGAAGCAGGCTTCCCGCTGAGCAGGGAGCCTGATGCGGGGCTCGATCCCAGGACCCTGGGACCATGACCTGAGCCAAAGGCAGATGCTTAACGACTGAGCCACCCAGGCGCCCCTAACATTTTAAAGCTACTCTAAGTCACCCTCCCGAAAGGCTATATCCGCATACATTCCCACTTCTGGGTGTGAAAACCCCGGCTCTGTCCATACCCTTGTTGGCTTTTAGAGATCTCTTTTACTTCTTACCAATCTGTTGGCCAAGAACCATGATCTCATTGTTAGAATAAAAATGTTCAGCTCAATCTACTTGAGTGATTGTGAGTGATTCACATTAGTAACATAACCACATGTAGAGTGATATTACCATTTAATGGTTATGTGTTCTGTACTTAGAAATTATTTTGCATGGACTGAGTAATAATCAGGAACAGTCACAAATCCGTTTTCTCCACATATTTCACCACGACTTTTATTTATTTATTTATTTATTTATTTATTTATTTATTTATTTATTTAAAGATTTTATTTATTTGACAGAGAGAGACACAGCGAGAGAGGGAACACAAGCAGGGGGAGTGGGAGAGGGAGAAGCAGGCTTCCCGCGGAGCAGGGAGCCCGATGCGGGGCTCGATCCCAGGACCTGGAATCATGACCTGAGCCGAAGGCAGATGCTTAACGACTGAGCCACCCAGGCACCCCACACCACGACTTTTAGATGTGAAACACAGGACTGTGGGGTCTTGGAGTGTGCAGGGAATGACCTCCACGGCTGCAGCCTGCCCTTCCTCCACGTCCTTTCCTGCCCCCACAGTGGCTGTGTCCTGGAATGATGATGCCAAGTTGTCCAATCTCAAGCAGCAGTGCATTTTCTGCAACCCAGCCTCTGGGTTTCTCCTTTGATCAGCTCAGAACGTGTCAGCCGAAGTTATGGGTTTGGTCCTTTGCTTGGCTTCAAGGTTATCATGAGGCCCATCTTGGGGCACAGGAGAAGCTATGCCCGCCTTAATCTTTTCCAAGCTCACACACCACCTAGGACAATGTTTTCCACATTGAGAAGTACATTTTCAAAGGAAAAGCTTTAAGAGCCTTTAGGATCGTACCCTGTTTAATTTCATGGCTGTTTCCCTCCCCTACTCCCATCTTGATGCCATGCATTCCTTCCACTCTCTCTCTCAACCTCTGTATTCAGGATAAAACTAAAATGGTGGTTGTGAGGGCGCCTGGGTGGCTCAGTTGGTTAAGCGACTGCCTTCGGCTCAGGTCATGATCCTGGAGTCCCGGGATCGAGTCCCGCATCGGGCTCCCTGCTCAGCAGGGAGTCTGCTTCGCCCTCTGGCCCTCCCCCCTCTCATGTGCTCTCTCTCATTCTCTCTCTCTCAAATAAATAAATAAAATCTTAAAAAAAAAAAAAATGGTGGTTGTGAAAGATTCCTCCCCCCGCGCCCCCACAAGTTTTCTCTAGGCCTGATTCTTTGTCACTGACAACATCTAAGTCATGTAGCGACTTAATATTAATCTCTCGTGCTTCTGGTATGGCTGCATTGTCTAATGGCTTCCTACTACGATTGAGGTAGGATTTTTAAGGCTTGTGACTTGTCTTGATGGCTTCAGATTAATTTTGTATTTGTATCAGAAAGCCATTTGCTTGAAAGTATGATTGTTTCATTTTCTAAAGCAAATTGGAACTGAATTCCCTTCTTACACCTTTATCCAGTCCAGCTAGTACAGAATCTTTGTTTTGCTAGTTTTAGTAATATTACTCTGTTATTTCTCTCTCTTTTTTAAAAAAGATTTTATTCATTTATTTATTTATTTGTGAGAGAGAGCACAAACTGGGGTGGGGGGACACAGGGAGAGGGAGAGGGAGAATCTCTCAAGTGTCCGACGTGGGACTCGATCTCATGACCCTGAGATCATGACCTGAGCAGAAACCAAGAGTCTGACACTTAACCGATTGAGCCACCCAGGCGCCCCTATTCCGTTATTTCTTTTTTTAAATTAATTAATTATTTATTTATTTGACAGAGAGACACAGCCAGAGAGGGAACACAAGCAGGGGGAGTGGGAGAGGGAGAAGCAGGCCTCCCGTGGAGCAGGGAGCCCGATGCAGGGCTCGATCCCAGGACCCTGGGATCATGACCTGAGCCGAAGGCAGACACCCAATGACTGAGCCACCCAGGCGCCCCTACTCCGTTATTTCTAAAGCTCTCAAGTTTTGGCCACAAGTTATACCAACAGGACACTGTGATGCTATATATACATGTAGCTAAGAACCGTACTTTTTTCAGGATGACTTCTTATTTGGGGTAATTCTAGTAACTTTGGCTTGGACTTTTTTCCCTTTCATGTCTTCTAATATATGCTGTTGGACCTGAGTGGATGGTTTAATGGTTTAGAGACGGCTTGGTTTCAGATCCTAGCTCTGCCACATCCTAACTTTGTGATCTTGGGCAAGTTACTCAAAATCTCTGGGCCTCAGTTTTCTCTTGTGTAAAACAAAGTAAGTGCAGCTACTGTCTCCTGAGTTACCATAAGGAGTTAACATACAAGATAAAATAGTGGTTGGCACATGGTAAGTGCTGATGTGTTTGCTATTATTATTCAGTTCTTTCTGAAAGGAAAAAACATTCCTTTCTTCTGTGGTTATTTGGATGTATTCTGAGTCTCATTTTATAATTGAAAACTGAACAAATTGAAATAGAAGAGAGAATCACTGAATGCTCAGTTACTCAACTAAGCCCTTTCTGGAAAAGGCAAGATTTTTTCTCTAAAATAATTCACACCTGATTAATCTATTAGAATTTGTGAAAATCTGTGGACGACTTGAAGAGTGACCCTGTAATAATCCTTGTCCTTGTTGTTAGAACACATCACAACCGTCAGGACTGGAGTGCAAAGACCAGAATAAACCCGAGGAAACCACCAGCCGAGCCGGGGCAGTTTCAGTCTCCACCCCAAATGCAGGTGAGAGAAGGTGGTGGGACTAAAAGAACGGTCTTGGTAGTGACCCTTTCCATTTGGAGATCGGGCGACAGGAGCGTCCGCATGGGACCGGGCCTTCCCGGGCTCAGAAGTCCCTCCCTCTCCAGGGCCTAGAAATTCAAGTCTTCCTTCCCCTTTAGCTTTTTTTTTTGAAAAGCCTGCAGAGAACGCACTTGCTACAGAAGAATTCTCAAGGCTTTTTTTTTGTACGGAGGGCTGCTGTGGACCATTTATGTGGTTGGTGTAAATGACTTCTAGAACAGTGTCTATTAAATTCAGAGTTCAGGGTGGCGCGGAGGCCAGAGATTTAAGATTAAAGGGTTAGTATCCACATCTCTCTCTTTTTTTTTAAAGATTTTATTTATTTATTTGAGACAGAGAGAATGAGAGACAGAGAGCATGAGAGGGAGGAGGGTCAGAGGGAGAAGCAGACTCCCCGCTGAGCAGGGAGCCCGATGCGGGACTCGATCCCGGGACTCCAGGATCATGACCTGAGCCAAAGGCAGTCGCTTAACCAACTGAGCCACCCAGGCGCCCCAGTATCCACATCTCTTTGAAGATCAACCAGAGTTTAAGGAAAAGTATTTTTGGTCCTATAAAGGAAATGCTTTCTGAGGCCTCCCTGAGGAGAGACACCCGTGTGAAGGGCAAGAGAGAGGAAGTAACTGGAGAGTGAAAGTTCTGGATCATAGGGCACTAAGTGGGGGGCTGTTGGCTCAGTCCAGGCCATAGCTATGATTTGGGACTGCATAACAATTAAACTGTTTTTTGGGGGGTAGCTGTACACATTTAAAAATCAGATTTCACAGAAAATGGGGAATGTATGGCCTTTCTTGAAATGTGGAAAATCTTTGTGGAGCCTGTCAACTGGAACAGAGTGACAGCCCTATCACTGGGGAATCGGAACTCATCAGCTCCCCCCACCTCGCCCCCTCCTTTGTCCCAGGAACCCCCCTCCTCCATCCCAGCACCACGTGGGATCCCTCCAGGTGTTCTGCATGTCCCCTTCACTCACCCCTTCTCTCCCCAGCACCCTACCTCTACCCTGGCATCTCCTCCCAACTAATACATCTGTGCACCCCTCCCCTGTTTAAAGAACCCCTCCCTCAGCCCCTCACCCTCTGGTTATTTATGGGGTTGTCCCTAAGGGGCCAACCTGCTAGAAAGGGTGCTTCTTCCTTGCCTCCCACTCACCCTGGTGCCCCACCCATCGCCCCTGGGCTCCCCACCTGCCCCCCCCAAAGCTGTTCTTGCTAATCCTTACTCTGCCCAGCCCAGTCTCTGGGTGCTTGGTGCTGTGCGCCCTCCTGGAAGCCCTCTCGGCCCTCTGCTGAGTGACATCACTTATCTTGATGTCTGTATGGTTAGGGTGGCTTTCCCCTCCCTTCCCAGACCCTTCGTATGCGCTTCTCTTCCCAAAAGCTCACAAATGGCAGAATTTCCCATGGACCTGTCCTGGGGTCTTTATTTTTCTGACACTAGACTCTCTCTGGGTCACCTCTTGGGGACTGCTGATTTCAGCCTGCTTTTCCGAGCTCCAGGCCTGACATCTTTGATTTTCATTCCTGACTGCAATCACCTCCTCATGGGTCTGCCCATCATAGATCTTTCCCTCCGCGGGTGGAGGGAGCTTTAGAGGCCAGTCTAAAATAAAAATCAGATCAGGTTACTCCCCTGCTTCACATTCTGCAGTGGCTCGTCTTGGCTTTCAGGGTGCGGTTCACATCCTTGGCTCGGCACAGGAGGCCGCCATGACCCACCCGCCATTTCGGCCCCCACAGCTTCCGTGTGCACCTTTCCCTCCCAGCGTCCTGATGCTGGTCCCTGCAGCTGTGTATTCACGGTGCTCTTCCACATGCCTTCTGCTCCCTGGTTTTCTTTCTTCCTTTTTTCTTTTCTTCCTTTCTTCTTTCTTTCAAGATTTTTATTTATTTATTTATTTATTTATTTATTTATTTATTTATTTAGAGAAAGCAAAACCAAAAGCCCGGGGAGGGGCAGAAGGAGAGGGAAGCAGACTCCCCGCTGAGCAGGGAGCCCAGTCATGATCTTGATCTATTAACAGATGGACAGATCGCAGGCTCGATCCCAGGACCCTGACATCATGACCTGAGCCAAAGGCAGACACTTAACCGCTTAACTGGCTGAGCCACCCAGGTGCCCTGCTCCGTTTTTCTGAGCATTTGAATCAGCACCCCCAGGCCAACCTGAGCCTCCAAGTCTGGGCTCAGTGTCCCCTTTCTGTGCTGTCCTGGGGTGCCCGGGCATCCCTGAGTCAGCTCCCATAGGACTGGGCTTCCACTAGACTTCACGTCCAGTGGAGACTGGAAGATTCCGGGCACACTGTGTCAGGCACATAAAACAGATGATGGCAAGAGCTTCTGGCTGGCTTCCTAGTGCTCACACATGGCGGGATAGTCCTCGCTTGCCCTTCTGGGAGCGGCTTCTAGCTTGTCGCAGTGCTTGCCTTCCCAACACAGCACGTCTTGCTGTACAATATACTTCATCGGCCTTTATTTAAGTGTCTTGAGATTGAAAGGTGTTTGGGATTTTGACCCCCTTCCTCAAAGGGCCTGTTATGCTCTGATGCATAGTATCTCTTCAGTCAACGAGCATTTACTGAGAGCCAGCCCTGAAGGAGGCAGAATTAAAGCTGCTGAGCATAGGGATTCAGATACAATCTATGCAGCTGAGAGGAACTTGCTGTGGTTTCATGTGCCCTGGTTCAAACCACAGGTGAACGATTACAGTCATCCTTGTTGGAGACTCATGGACAGACCGTGTTGTAGGCTTTCCCCTGACCCTGATGTTTCCTCAGAAACCAACTTCCATGTCCCACACTTGCATGGACTTTGAGGCTGAGTTTCGTGTCAACATGACCTCCCCGGGATGCCAGAAATGAACCTTTCCTGCCCCTGCCACGAGCCTCCAGCTATCTCTAAATCAATTTCTCAGAAGGATTCTGCCATTTCCCTTGATTGTTAGAGACACGTTGGAACGGCACATAACTCGCATTTCTCATGGTAACACGGCCGTCAGCTGATGTCCTAGAGAGTCATCCCGGTAAATAAGCAGATGGGGAGGTTTGATCAGAGAACCATCGCTGCACTTTGAGATAAGACTGTGAGGTTTGGACCGGCGTGGCTCTCGATTCAAGACATCGACCTGGTCACACAGTGTCCTAAGTGCTTGAGGGGGTTTGGAAGGGTGGAATCCGGGGAAGCTGACCACGGGGCTGTGGGTCACACTGCCTGTGTGGCCGAGAGGGTGAGAGCCCTGCTCCGGGGCTGCCCTGCCTGAGGTCGAATCCTGTTTCTGCCTCTCTGACCTTGGGAGGTTTCCAGTGTCCTTATTTGTGAAACGGGGATGATGCGGGGGCAGGGGCGGGGGGGACATCCCTTACACGGTCGGTGGCTGTGTGGATTGAGTCAGTTAGTCCCTGCAGGCTGTTTAGACACACAGGAAGTGCCCAGTGTGAGCTGTTTCCAGTGCGGCCACTTGCCATGCGTGCTTGCTCTTGGTCACCAAAATGTCCTCACGTCTCCCCCGCTGTGCGCCACGTCACGCCTGTTCCTGCTGTTTCAGTCTTCTTTGCTCACTTTGCTTCTCTGAGCATCTTACTCCAGTCCTGTCCTCTTTCTTTCTTTTTTCAGATTTTATTTATTTATTTGAGAGAGAGAGAGTGAGAGAGAGCGTGCGCGGAGAGCGGGGGGAAGGGCAGAGGGAGAGGGAGAGAGAGAGAGAGAAGCCCAAGCAGGCTCCATGCTTAGCGAGGAGCCCGATTCGAGGCTCGATCTCACGACCCTGAGATCACTCGAGGGAGATCTCAAGTGCTGGCAAAGGTCTGTTGGCCCTCAGTGCTCTTCTGACCCCATCTCTCCTCCTGAATTGAGCTCCAGCCACAAGGGTCTCCTTGCCCTTCCATCTCAGGGCTTCTGCATTGGCTGTGAACTATGACCTGAGCCTAATCAAGAGTTGGACGCTTAAGTGACTGAGCCACCCAGGCGCCCCCGTCCTGTCCTCCTTCGCACTGTCCTTTCTGCCTGGGACAGGCTCCTGTTTGGCCCCCGATGCTCTCCATCCCCCTATTTTGCAGCCACTTGGTGGAATGGATGTGGATATTCCTGTGCCCACAGCTAACCGTGGGACAACTCTAGGGTCATTTTTCATTTGCGTTTGTTTTTGTACATCTTATAAAGTCCTTGCCAGTGGACTAACCTTTGAGATCACCATCTGTCTTTTAAAAATCATAAAACATACATAACGTAGAGCTTTCCATTTTAACCATTTCAGGTATAGAGTTGGGTGGCATTAAGTACACTCACTGGGGTGCACCCATCACTACCTTCTACCTCCAGAACATCTTCATCTTCCCCAACCGGAACTCTGTCCCCATTAAACACTAACTTCCCCTTCTCTCCTCCCTCCAGTCCCCGGCAACCCCCATTTCCTTTTCTGCCTCTATGGATTTAGCTACTTTAGGTCCCTCACATCAGCGGAATCGTACAAGATTTGTCCATTTGGGTCTGGCTGAATTTCACTGAGCACGAGGTCTGCAAGGTTCGTGTGTGTTGTAGCAGGCGGATTCATACTCCATTGCATATGCATGCCAAATTTTGTTTATCCATTCATCTGTTGTTGGACATTTGGGTTGTTTCCACATTTTGGCTATTGTGAACGAGGCTGCTCTGAACATGGGTGGTGTTCACGCGGCTGCATGAGTACCTGCTTTTAATTCTTGTGAGTATATACCCAGTAGTGGGACTGGGGGAACACATGGCTCATCTCTTATGCAAGGCTGACTTTACCAATCAGGAACAGAGCTTGAACACTTGGTGGGAAAATTCTCTCTTCCCCTCCCTTCTTCCCCACCCCCACCCAGTACCTCCCACAGACCTTATTTCCATAAATGTCAGTGCCACCCTCAGGTTCTTCGGACTGAAACGTTGATGTCGTTCTGGACTCCTCTAATTCTTTTACAGCCCATATGTAGATGATTACCAATTCCCATCAGCTCCGTCTTCCAGATCCGCAGTCTAGTCTCTTCTCTGCATCTCCGTCCTTACTACCTTGATCATGGCCGCCATGTCTCTCATCGGGAGGATGGCAACTGTTTTCCAAACTGCTCTCCCTCTTTCTGCCCTGGGTACTCTCTGGTCTCCTAGCACAGCAACAGGTTTGATCCTTTTAAAGCATTCGTCAAATCATGTCCTTCCTCACTCACGACCTTCCCTTGCTCCCCCTCTCACTCGAGGGAGATCTCAAGTGCTGGCAAAGGTCTGTTGGCCCTCAGTGCTCTTCTGACCCCATCTCTCCTCCTGAATTGAGCTCCAGCCACAAGGGTCTCCTTGCTCTTCCATCTCAGGGCTTCTGCATTGGCAGTGAACTATGCCTGGAATGTTCTTTCCTTGACAAACTCTTTGCTCTCCAGTGTCAGTTGACCAGAGAGACCCTCTCTGAGACCTTACCTAAAGTAACAAGCCCTCCGTCCCCTGACCTCAGGCACCACCTGTGCCTTTTACCCATTTACTTATTGCTCTCTGACATATATTAATTCCCTGATTTGTTCACTTCCTTCTTCTTCACTAGAAGCTTCATGTTGTCAGGGGCTTTGTTTGGTTTCCTGTCATATCCTCCGTGCCTAGCATATAGTAGGTGCTCAGTTTGTATCTGTTGAATGAATGGGTGGTGCGTTGAGGTCCCCACCTTAATGGCCCACTGATGTTCCTATATGTCTCCGACAGCTGTCCAGAGGTGTCCAGCTCCCGCCGCCGTCCTTCTGGCCCAAGGCAGCCTCAAAACGAAGGGAAAAGGGCTGATCTGCACTTGCTGCTCCCTTTAGCCTTAGTCGTTCTTAGAAATGTCCCTGATTCAGGCAAGGATTTTTCCTAAGAGAAACAGCCCTTCAGGGACATGTCCCATATGTGAGATTCCTCGCACTGGGCTCTGCGGGTGTCTTCTCAGGGGTTCAAGGATTCAGCACAATCCAAAATTTTGTTTTCACATTTTGGTGACAATCTAAGGGAAAAAAAAAAGAATGGAAACATATTTTTGGTTTTTTTGATGACTGTCTTACAGCCAAGGATAAGCAGTTTGTGGGTGGTGTTTGTCTTTGTGTGCGCACGGCATTCTTGGTACCCAGTGATCACTGGAAGCGACGGCCTCGCACTCTTAATTATTGAAATGGGGGTCATTGCAAATCTGTGATAATTTTTTTTCATATCAAATGTGTCCAAATGAGAAATATTCAGACTACACAGCCATTAACTGTGAACTAGAGCGAAGGCTTCCAGGCTCCAGGTGGCAGATTTACATGGGTCAGAGTCAGCCAGAGACAATGGGCTACAACAGAGGCAAGAACAAACGCTGGCCTTAGAGTCAGGATCAACCTCTATCTTGGAATGAACTGTGTGGCCCTGCGTTTGTCAATCCACCTTTCTGGGTCTCAGTTCTTCATCTATAAACTGAAATAGAGAATCTCCGAGTTCTCTTCCAGCTCAGACATTCGATTTGGGGAGGTATGTTGAGCAGAAATGTCCATTTGAACACCAAGAGAAATACTTTGTTGGTACCACACCCAGAGCACTGGCAATGAGGATTAAGGTGTCCCTTCAAGGTTGCTTTCTCCAAATGGCCTTTTCTGAGGACTTTATCTAAAATCACACCCCATTCCTGTCCCATTTAACCTGCTCGATTTTTCTTCATGAACTTTTCCTATGCTTTTGAGAAAATCTTATATTATTTTGGTTATTTCTTATTATCTGTCTTTTCCTCCTAAAGGTCCACTCTATACGGTGGAGTCATCTTAAGATTGTGCCCCAGTGCCTTGGAATAGAGCCTATCATTTTGTAGACACCAGTCAACATTCGCTGAATAGACTAATGATTTGAGCACCTCCTTTGGTTTGGGTTCTGTGCAAAGTGCTTTACTTTAATCAATATGTGCATAAAGTAAGCACGAATGTTCGCCTTATGCAACAGCTGAGAAAGCTGAAGCCTCACAGCTTGCCTGTAAGTGTCAGACCTGGGACTTGAACCCAGGTAAGCCCTACACCTTGCCATATTCATCCTTAGCTTTGGCACCTCTCAGCCAGGGGAGCTCAGGTGCCAAATGCATCAAGGCACAGATGAAGCTCTGTTTTTTCTCCCTTCTTTCTAATACTGCTCTGTTCATGGGGAAAGGGAAAATCAAACTCTCATCTACTGAAGAGACTATACTTGCCCCATTGTGTATTCCTGGCTCCTTTGTCATAAGTTGACTGTCCTTAAATGCATGGGTTTGTTTCTGGGCTCTCTATTTTGTTCCCTTGATCTATATGTCTATTGTTATGCCAATATCCTACTGTTCCAATTATAGTGGCTTTGTAATATAGCTTGAAATCAAGAAGTGAAATCAGCATTGTTCATCTTTCTCAAGATTGCTTTGGTTGTTTTGTGGCTCCATACAAATGTTGGGATTGTTTTTTCTGTTTCTCTGAAAAATGCCATTGGAATTTTGATAGAGATTGCATTGAGTCTGTAGATTGCTTGGGGCAAAAATTAAACTCTTAGAGTCCTCCTTGACTGCCTTTGCTTGCTCTGACGGTACAGAAAGCACTGTGCTGGGGCGCCTGGGTGGCTCAGTCCGTTGAGCGTCCGACTCTTGATTGCGGCTCAGGTCATGATCTCGGGGTCATGAGAACCAGCCCTCCAGTCGGGCTCTGCACTCACCTGGGAGTCTGCTTGTCCCTCTCCCTCTGCTCCTCTTTCCCCAGCCCCCCTCTGAAATAAATAAATAAATAAATAAATAAAATTAAAAAAAAAGAAAAGACTGTGCAGAATTTCAGAACTGGGTGCTTTGTTAGCTCTCCTCTGGTTCTACCAATGTCTTCATTTTAAAGCTGAAGAAAGGGAGTCCTGCAAAAGTGGAGTGTTGCAGGACTTCCATATTGTCTTGAACTACGAACTGGCTAATTCATGAGCCTTCAGCAGTCTGGGTAAACCAGAAGGCCCCGGGAGGGAGTGCTGGGAGCCTGCACGGCGCCAGGGACCCACCCCACCCGATGCTGTCGCCATCTAGTGGCCCTCTAGGATCTCCCCTAACCTGGGTACTGTTCAGTTCCAGGAGGAGCTGATGCTTGGCTGAGGTCCCTTCCTCTGATCAGACCACCCTCCTGGCAGTTCTTCAGGTGAAAACCACGTTTTTGAAAATGTCATCTTTTTGGTGTTCAGATACACCAGGAGGCTGAGTTTCAGGATCGTTTGTGTGTGTGTGTGTGTGCGCGCGCGGTGGGGAGGGGGGGCATTCTCCTGTCTTTATGTTCCTGACAGTTGTCTTCATCTTTTTCCTCCTGGGCCTCTTAGGGGTTAAATGCTATCAGGAAGAAGCAGGGAAAGTTCTCCTGCTTATTCTGCACATTAGGAATGAGGAATATTTTATGTTCATGAATGAGCTATTGCTTTTTTATGTTCTGATGACAGATAAAATGTTCTTGTTCCTCTTTGTTACACACGAAATTGCAGCGAACGGTACAACAGCGACTATGAATGATGTGCTTGAGTGATGTGGTCTCTACTATTCCAGGGGCAGAAATTCAGGGGAAAAGAGTATTGGAGATGGTCAGAATGGTCAGGTAATAATAAAACTAAAAATAAAATAAGAACTAATCCTTATCAGACACTTTCTAGGTGTCAGGCATGACGCAAATGCTTTATGTGATGTAACTCATTAATCCTCATGAAAACCCTATGAAGCAGGTGCGTTATATCCCTGTTTTACAGTGGAGGACTCTGAGGCACAGAAAGACTGAGGGATAGAGAGCTGGTAAGGACCAAGCCAGAGTCTTAATCCAGACTGGTTAGCTCCAGAGTCCTTTCTCTAGAATGCTACACCTGATGGCCTTGATGAAACTTTGTGAAGGAGGCGAGCTTTGAGCCTTGAACAATGAGAGGTCCTACAGCCCGGGGACAACCTGAGGGGTGGCCCGGGGATGGAGTAGGCATGGCAGGCCCCAACAGGAAGGTGAGTCTGATCTCACTCTGTAGAGGGCATGTACTGAAGAACAGTGGGAAGGATGGTGGGGCAGTAGGGTGGGGCCAGATTGTAAAAGGTCTTAACATCTAGGCAGAGGGTTTGGTCTTGGTCTGGAAGAGCACTGCCTTTGAAGTGTGTTGCAGGCTGGCTTTCTAGAAGCAGAGGTTTGGGGGCAGTGGCGGGTCCGAGGGTCGGAGATGTGGAGGCAGGAATGAAGCCCTGAGGGTCTAGCCTAGGATGATGCAAGAGGAGTGGAAGCAAAGGATCGTGGTGTAAGAGAATTCACAGATGGGAACAGCAGGTTGGAAATGAACTGGCTTTGAGATTGTGCGTCTGGTGAGAGGCACAATGTTGACTCCATCATGCTTACTCACTCAGACCGCTATCACAGAGAATTAAACATATAGGACAACGTCAGGTGATTTGTCTTAATCTCGCACCTGTTTGGGTAGCCTACTAAGACAGATTTTTTTTTCCTATTGATTATTTTATCAGTCAGGATTTGATCAGAGCAGTAGAACGTCCATAAGCTATAGAGAGAAGAGGGGCTTTATCACAGGGGTCCGAGCTTCCGTGCTGGTGGAAGGTCAGTCTCCAGTCTGTGTAAGGTGTTGTCCTGTGTCTCATGGGGGCCGGCTCAGGGAGGGACGGTGGGTGTGAAGGGGGGAGGAGGAGGGACAGCCTGGAACCATGTCTGGCCCTCACTGCTTGCATTCTCCATGACAACCTGGAGGGGTGACCTGAGGGGCAAGCTGGGGCCCTCATCCCAGAGCCGCATCCACCTGGCCCAGGAGCTGGATTTGCTGCAGGCCCAGCGGCTGCCCCACGCCAGCAAGATGGGCCAGCAGGGCAGCAACGGCGTGCGTGGGGTGCGTCTGCCCTGCGCCACCTTCAGAGCAGAACAAAATGGCTGTGCTTCACCTGTGCCTTCCAAACCTTCCGAATGCCCACGCATTTCTCTCGTGGCCCGTGCTGACCCAGGACCCTAGAGGGAAGGGAATCCTGGGAAATGTGGCTACGGGGACCCAGCCCAAAACCACACGACTGGCCACATTCATAGAAGATTCACTTTCCTTTAACCCTTCTGTTCTCCTCAGATGGGTGGCAGGAGGCTTTCAGCAGCTGCGTCTTCTGCCTTCGCCCGCTAGGGCCGCCGTAACAAGGTGCCATAGACCAGGTGGCTTAAACAACAGAATCTTATTTTCTCACAGTCCTGGAGGCCGGAAGCCCAAGGTCAAGGTCTCGGCAGTTTTGGTGTCTTGAGGCCTCTGGTGTCTTACGCTTATGGATAATGTCTCCACATGGTCTTCCTTCAGTAACTGCCTGTGTCCTTATGTCCTCTTGTGATTAGTCCTCTTGGACTTGGGCCCCTCTAATGACTTGGCTTTACCTCAATCATTTCTTGAAGGACCTGTCTTTAAATACAGTCCCATTCTGAGGTGCCGGAAGTTAAGATTTCTCCATATGAATTCTTCGAGGACAGGGTTCAGCCTTTAACGCATTCTTTCTCATCCTAGTTACCTCATGGTGAAGGATCAGCCCCGCACCTCTCCCAGCTGTTCGGCTCTTCCATCTGGTTGCTCATGGAAGGCAGCCGCTGGGCTTCTTTGGGAGAGTCGGGGACATTATTTACTGAGGTCTGCTTTTCTGTGCATGGCTGTCCTTGCCCAGCAAGGAGCATTCCTCTGCGCCACACATGCCGACTTGTCAGATCCGAAAGCAGCAAATCCAGGGGGGATTTATTTATTTATTTATTTATTTATTTATTTATTTATTTATTCTTTTTTATTACATGCAGAATTCCTTGCATAGCAGAGAGCTCAGGAAGGAAGGCCCTGTTTGGGGACAGAGGTCAGGCCTTCAGAGTTCAGGGCCTTTCAGAAAGGGTCAGGCCCTCCTCTGCTAATCCCAAATTTGCTTGATTAGCCTCTGAATTGATGCACCTAGAATGAACTCGAACACAACCCAGAATGCAATTTAACCCTTGAGCTTTGTTTTCTCCTGTCCTTAAAATATCAGTCGCTGGGAGGGGGGGGGTGGGGGGGGGACATGACTTAGAAAGGGGAAGAGGCAAGCATAGCAAGGATGAGGGTTCTGTGGCTCTCACTGTCCAGGACAGCTGGCCACTGGGTCCTGCCTGTCCCCCCAGTAGTCACGGGCAGGGAGCCGAGGGTTGCCCTGCCTGACAGGAAGCAGGGACCGTGCGCGGGGGAGGCTTCCCTGAGTCCTGCCTCTTGCCCTCCTGCTAGAAATGGGGAGAGTGGGATGTGATACCCTTTTACAAATCTGGAGCCAGAAGGGAACCTGGCATCTTACCACTCTCTCCTCTGGTTCCCAGCTCCCTGGCCCTGGACAAAGTTACCATCACTTTTTATTGAAGTGAAAAACAGTTGAGATATGAATATTCCCTAAAGCCACTTTGGAATACTTTCAAGCATAGTTTCACAGCGAAACAGGGAAAAGGACAAGATTGCACAAAGGGCTGGATCACCCACTTGGAGAGCTGGTTCTAGAAAGAGAACTTTGACTTCATGCTACGGGCTTCACGCACAAAGGAAGAAGGGAGTGGGAGGCGTTGGGGTGGAGGGATGGAGGCCTGCTGCTTGTCCAGGATGTCCCCCTGTGCACAGTGACAGGCTGTTAGGGAGACATCTTAGTAAAAGGGGTCGTGAGCAGTCTGGCAACCTGCCAACCCTCCTTGTACTGGAGACAAAAATGTTGGCCTGACAAACCTGTTGAGGTGATTTCCTAGTGCATTTACCACTTTACCAGACCCCAAACTACCCAAGGAAATGGATCTCTTCTAAAAAAACAAAGCCACTTGAAAATTTGTCCAACTATCTTATTACAGTAAGTGCTGAAGTAGGCATCCTTTCTCATCTTAATTCTGGACCTTAGTGAAACTCTTGCATTCCAAGGCCTGGCAGGTCTTATTTATTTATTTTTTTTAAGATTTATTTATTTATTTGAGAGAGCGAGAATGAGAGAGAGAGAGAGAGTACATGAGAGGGGGGAGGGTTAGAGGGAGAAGCAGGCTCCTCCCCGAGCAGGGAGCCCGATGCGGGACTCTATCCAGGGACTCCAGGATCATGACCTGAGCCGAAGGCAGTCGCTTAACCAACTGAGCCACCCAGGCGCCCCATGGCAGGTCTTATTTTAAAGTGATTTTGTTGGGCGCACACTCTCCTCCTTTCTAAACACGCCCAGGGGTGGTCAGTTTGGGAAAGGCAAAGGAGAAGGAAAAAGAAAAGAAGAGGACCTTTTCCACCAACATTCTCCTGAGGTCTAGAAAGGGGTTAACATGGCCCCGGTGAGAGCTGGGGGCTACCTGCAGGGGCTGTGGGGGGGAGCACTGGCAGGGATGGGGGGGTCCAGTTTGGGTTTGAAGAGGTCTCAGGGACAAGACCCCCCCGCCCTCCCCGCCCCCCAGCCCCAGCTGTAGCTGGAAGAATGGAATGTGTGTGCTGACCAGACCTGCCTGGCTGAGGCTGTGGGAGGCACGAGGCCATCCCAAGAAACCACAGGGAATAGTGTGAGGAGATAAGGAGGCCAAGTGCTTTGTGCTCTTAAGATAACACTGTCTCCTGTAGAGGGGAGTTCCTCAGAGCCCAGCCACTGAGATTCCAGGCTGCTTCGCACCAGGGCTGCTGATTTCTGAGGGGCCCCGGAGGCCTCTGACCAGCCTTCCCTTTGTTCTTAGTACACATCCCCCAGCCCTCACCAGCCGGGCTTGCGGCCCTTTTCACATGTACCAGAGGCCTCTGGGCATTGGGTCCTGTAATTCCTCTGGCCAGCAGCGCCCTGGCCACCCCCTAGGCCCATTATTCCTCAGGGTCTGATATAGCTCTCACCCCTCAGGAAAGCTTTGAGGGATTGTGTCTGAGATCCGGGTTAGAACCCCAGCCCCTAGGAAGTCAGCAACCTCCTCACATGTTTACAAGTGGCGTTGGGCTGGTTCTGGCAGGCAGCTCTTGGAAGGTGCGAGAGTGGGAAAAGGGAGACCCCTGCCGTCTCCCCTGTGTGGCTTCCAGATCAGGAAGGCCGGGCTCAGCAGGCCCGGGACTGGAGGGGCGGCAGCTCCTGGTTCTCACACGGAGGGTACATAAAACCCTCTGGAGGGAGCTGGTTAAAAACTCCCAAGATGCTGATTGCATCCTCGCATTTTTTTTGAAGATTTTATTTATTTATTTGTCAGAGAGAGAGGGAGAGAGAGAGAGAGAGCACAAGCAGGGGGAGAGGCAGAGGGAGAGGGAGAAGCAGGCTTCCCGCTGAGCAGGGACTCGGATTCAGGGCTCGATCCCAGGACCCCAGGATCATGACCCGAGCTGAAGGCAGACGCTTGAACTGACTGAGCCACCCAGGCGTCCGGTAGCATTTTTTTTCTTTATTGTGGTAAAATATACATAATCGAAACTTGACCATTTTAATCATTTTTTTTAAAGATTTTATTTATTTATTTGAGAGAGAGAGAATGAGAGACAGAGAGCACGAGAGGGAAGAGGATCAGAGGGAGAAGCAGACCCCCCGCCGAGCACGGAGCCCGATGCGGGACTCGATCCCGGGACTCCAGGATCATGACCTGAGCTGAAGGCAGTCGCTTAACCAACTGAGCCACCCAGGTGCCCCCATTTTAATCATTTTTTTTAAGATTTTTTATTTATTTATTTGACAGAGAGAGACACAGCCAGAGAGGGAACACAAGCAGGGGGAGTGGGAGAAGGAGAAGCAGGCTTCCCGCTGAGCAAGGAGCCCGATGCGGGGCTCGATCCCAGGACCCTGGGAACATGACCTGAGCCGAAGGCAGATGCTTAACAACTGAGCCACCCAGGCGCCCCCCCATTTTAATCATTTTTTAAGTGCACAGCCTGGTGGCATGAAGGACATTCACACTGTTGCGCAACCATCACCACCAGCCATCTCCGGAACTTTTTCATCTTTCCAAACAGAAACTCTGTCCCCGTGAAGCCCTCACTCCCCGCTCCCCCTCCCCCAGCCCCTGGCAGCCACCCTTCCATTTCTGTCTCTGTGGATTGACCGCCACAGGGATCTCCGATAAGTGGGATCACACGGTGTGTGTCCTCTTGTGTCTGGCTTCTTTCTCTGTCACAGCATGTTAAACAAAGGCCCCTGGGAATCCTCGTGTAGGGGTCTGGATCACGCTGAGAAATTCTGGTGGCCGCAGGGAGGGGGGAAGGGGAGAAGCATCCTGGCACAGCCTTTGAGGGCCAAGTTGACAGGGAGGGTGAGGCAGGAGGGAGTCAGGCAGTGTGGCCGGAAGGGCGGACAGGGGGAGGTGAGGGTGGTGGTGACAGAGGGGCCCTGGGGTGGGCAGTGGCTGGCTTCTGGTGACTATTGCTTAGGGCAGGGTGTTGACCAAGGCCTGGGAGCTCAGGGCAGAGGGACAGTGGAGGGAGAGGTGTGTGGACCAGTCAGTTCCAGGAGGGTCCTTGAGCTGTGGGTCACAGGCCAGGGTGAGGTGCTGACAAGGGGAGATCGGAGCCGGGAAGGAGCTGGGGTGCGGTGGGGTGTGTGAGGACCACAGAAGGTGAGATAAACCAGAGGGGGAGGGGCCACATGGGTCAACCCAGGTTGGGGCGCCCATGAGAAGCAGGGGCCAGATCCCGCCCTAGGCCTAGAGGCAAATGGGGGGAAGTCCAAGGAGGCGAGTAGGGTCGAGAGATGTGGGAAAGTGGGCCTGTGGGCACAGGAGAGAGATCTGATATGGGGCCAACGCTTTGCCTCAGTCTGGAGATTGCTCATACTTCCTCTTGAGGAGGTGCCAGTTTATGGGCAGTGTGACCCTGAGGGTCCAGGGCGTGGGAGTGGCACAAAGGGCAGCCCTACTTCCACCCCAGCTCAGGTCTTGATCTCAGGACCATTGAGTCTGAGCCCTGCGTTGGGCTCAGGGTGGAGTCTGCTTGTTCCTCTCCCTCCCTCTCTGCCCCTCCCCCGACAGCTCTCTCTCGCGTGCTCTCTCTCTCAAATAAGTAAAATCTTTAAAAAATAAATAAATAGGGGCGCCTGGGTGGCTCAGTTGGTTAAGCAGCTGCCTTCGGCTCAGGTCATGATCCCAGGGTCCTGGGATCGAGCCCCATGTAGGGCTCCTTGCTCAGCAGAGAGCATGCTCCTCCCCTGCCTGCCGTTCCCCCTGCTTGTGCTTGCTCTCTGTCTGTCTCTCTCTCTCTCTCAGTCTGGTTCTCTCTGTGTCAAATAAATAAATAAAATCTTAAAAAATAAAAAAATAAATAAAAATAAAAATTGGTAAAAAATGTTTAAGAGAAAAGACTTAATAAAACAAACAAACACAAAGGATACAGCGAGAAAGTGGCTCTTGGCAAACCAGGATGAGGACTCTCACCAGAAACCCCCATGCTCTGGCACTCTGAGGGCAGATTTCCAGCTTCCAGAACTGTGGGATACATTTCTGTAGTTTAAGCAACCCATCTCGAGTATTTTTGTCCTAGCAGCCCAAGCTATGGCGCACAGAACAGCCCCCCGTCCCCCGCAACAAGGAATTATCCAGCACAAAATGTTTCAAGTGTTGCTGTAGAGAACCTCTGCACCAGGGCTGCATGAACTATTTGTAGTCAGCAAGCTCTCCCCAAGGAGTGCCGGCCTCCCCGTGTAGCCCGTAGGATGCCTCTGTCCTCATCCCTGCAGCTGCAGGAGGCTGGAGGCTCTTGCCCAACAAAAGTTCCTCCCGGATCCTTCTCCCGTATTGGTGTAAATAAAATCAGAAATTCTCTGACTCCAGGTGGAGGAAGCATCTGTGATGAACAGCAGGGAGGGTTTGTCCTGGAGGCATCGCAATAGGGCCCAGCACCTTATATGGTCTATTTCTTCTACGGAAATGCACCAGCTGGGTGAGCACGGGATTCTTGTGAATAAAGACATGAGAGAGAAGGTTGGTGGGAGGTGATGATCTGATGTCAGCGGTCATTCACAAAACTTGACCTTGTCCAGCTGGGGTGAGCACCCATCGGACCCTTTAATCAACACTCAGGTCTCATTCTGCGGCTGCGTGACAAAGCATTGGGACGATTAGCTGAGTTTTTAAACTCTTAACTTGTGTGGTTTTGGTGGCTAGGAACTGGAGTTCTAGCTACAGGAGTTGTTCTCTAAATTCTATGAGTTTTTTTTCACGTAATTTTTGGTTTGCGATCGAGTACTCATACATGGATGAACTGTGCTTCCTGTTTTCCCCATGTTTTCCACTTTATGGACTCAGGCCATCTTTCACGTCACCTTCTCTGTGCCCGACATCTCTCCCCCTTGGCAAGTTACCTGTTCCTTTATCTGTACCTATATGGCATCTTAAACCCCCCTCAACCAAGCTTTTTTTTTTTTTAAAGATTTTATTTATTTACTTGAGAGAGAGAGAATGAGAGAAAGCACATGAGAGGGGGGAAGGTCAGAGGGAGAAGCAGACTCCCTGCCGAGCAGGGAGCCCGATGTGGGACTCGATCCCGGGACTCCAGGATCATGACCTGAGCCGAAGGCAGTCGCTTAACCAACTGAGCCAGCCAGGCGCCCACTTTTTTTTTTTTTTAAGATTTTATTTATTTATTTGAGACAGAGAGAATGAGAGAGACATCTCTGTAGTCTCTGTAGGGGGAGGGTCAGAGGGAGAAGCAGGCTCCCCGCCGAGCAGGGACCCCGATGCGGGACTCGATCCCGGGACTCCAGGATCATGACCTGAGCCGAAGGCAGTCGCTTAACCAACTGAGCCACCCAGGCGCCCCAACCAAGCTTTTATTATAGTCTGGTTATGTGAACATAATTCCAATATAATTAATATAACTAATATAATTCTTCCCCAGTGGAAGATTCTGGAGGGTAGGGACCATGTGTTGTTTACTCATCTTTGAGCCCTTGGCACTGGAGCTGTGTCTGACCCAAGATCAGCCTTTAGGAAGTGTTTGCTGAGCTGAATTGAACTTCAAAAGAATGAATTGTATGCAACAACTTCATGGGGAAAATGGCAAACGTAGGCCACTGATGATGTCAATTACGTCGTCTCAGTCTCCCCTTAGCTTAGCAGGGTGTGCTGGGAGCTGCCTGAGAGAGTGGCCTTCTCTCTTTCTCAAACCAGTTACAGCTTCTAGCATGCTTTCCTCAGTGTCAAAAAGCTTGAGTATTTCAAGATGCATTTTTGGAATGCTAATCGAGCCATGGTGGAGACTAGAAACATCGAGAAGCTTGGGTGTTTCTAGCATGTGTATGCTCTCAGAGATCACTGCCAAAGTTTGAATTGTAGATTATGCATTTTCTTTTAAGGAAATGCAATGATATTACTTTGAAGGCTATGCTTTAAGTGTATTGAACTAGGCTGTGAGGAAGGACGTAGGCTCTGTATAACTACCAAGTAAACCAGATCATTTAAAAGGGAAACCTGGGGACCATGATGAGTATGCAAATGATTCAGGGTTAACATATTGCTTGTAAACAGTTTATCGTCTCACATAGTTAAAATGCTTCCTTATCTTCATTTTACTGTTACTGAGCTTAGTAGCCTCTGTTTAGATGATCACAAACTCTCAATCAGGGGAATGTTTGAATTAATAAGGTTTTATTTCATTCCTTGATCTAACAAGTATGTATTGAATGCCCGTTATGTTCCAGGTCCCGTAGATAGCAATGAACAGATCAAGTCCTTGCCCTCTTGGAACATTCTAGGAGGCAAGACGTGATGATTGTTGGCAGAAGGGGAGGAAATATCTAGAACGTAGAGCTGACAGAAACTGCTGATGGATTGGATATGTGGGGGCAGTGGTGAGAGAGGGATCAAGGATGACGCCTACATTTTTGGCCTGAACAACTGGCAGAATGCCCCTGCCCTTTACCAAGTTGGGGGAAACAGGGAGAAAAGAATCTGGGAAAGAAAACCCAAAAGTTCCGTTAGGGGCATGTTACGTTTGGGACCTCCAAGGGGGACGTCAAGGACACAGATGCGCTCACAGAGTTCTGGTGTTCAGGGGAGCAGTCCAGGCTGGAGATACAAACTGGGGGTCATACTGGTTTCTCAGGGTGGCTTAAAACAACAGAAATTTATTGTCTCTTGGTCTGGAGGCTGCAAGTCCAGAATAAAGGTGTTGTCAGGGCCATTTGCCCTCTGAAGTTTCTAGGGAAGACTAAGACTCTTTCCTTGTTCTTCCTGGCTTCTGGTGGCTGCTGGCTTATGGAACCTCCATTCTGCCTGTTCACACACATGGCCATCTTCCTTCTGTACACGTCTGCGTCTCTTTGTCCAAATTTCCCTCTTATAAGGACCCCAATCTTTGGATTAGGGCCCACCCTAAACCAGGAGAGTGTGGGATCTAGAGCAGTGCCTGGTTCACGGGGAGACATGTTATAGAAATTCAGAGTAGGCATTTAGCTACGTTTATAGCCATTTCACCCAAGCGCGTGCTCATTCTTGTAGCTATTCATTCGTATTCTCTTAGAAGTGTTAGTCTGTAATCAATAGGAAATAAAGATGCAAAAATCGTCGATCCCTCACCACAGGTTGAGTAAGATAGGAACTCAGAATTCACTTTGGATTTGGCAGTATGGGTGGTCTTGACCATGGAGGTTTTGTTGGAGGAAAGAGGAGCCCCCACCCCCACCCCCCGCCTTGCCCCCTGGAGTGGAAGCTATGGACCAAGAATGGCAGGTGTGAAAGGATTCAGTGCGCACAGGTAGAGCTGTGCTTGGAAGGGCAGCGAATCAGGTTGGTAGGAGGGGAGAAAAGTGGGGTCAAGGGAGATGTTTCTTATTCTTTAGGGTGGGGCATCTTAGACCATGTCTGCATGGTCAGGGGAAAGGGTCAGTGGACAGGGAGAGGCGGTTGAGGCAGAAGAGAGGGTGATGCAGGACTGGACCCCGCAGGCTGGCAAGAGGGGGTGGTACCCCGTGTCCCCCCGGAGGGTGGGCTTCCCATGGGAAGGAGCGGGGGGAGCACATCTGTGTTTAGAGTGACTTCCCCAGTTTTAGCCCTGAAAGTCCCACATCCTGGGAAAGCTTTAAAACGGAAAGTTCCATGTCCCAGGGCCACTCCCCTGCGCCCAGTCCCAGGCAAACCAGGACAGGTGGTCACTCTATCAACAGAACTGGCCTGAAGGGAGAGTTGGATGCTGGGAGGCCGAGGGCTTGATGGAGGGAAGATGAGGTAGCCTTTGATGGTGGCTTCTATTTTCTGGGTGACATAAGGGGTGAGGTCATGCACTGGGAGCAGAGTCAGGGAAGGAGGCCGGAGGGGAGAGGAGAAGGTGTGGAATAGCCATTTTGGGAAGGGGGTAAGGTAACTTATTAAGAAATGGAGTAGCATTTCCAGGCAGTGTTGGGTGGTACCTTGAGATGTGTGGTTGTAAACTTAAAGGGATACCAGTCAGAGTGACAGTGGGGATTCTGCAAAAATCCAAACGGCTAGCATTCCGTCATAAGTGATTTGTTGGAACATAGGACACTTACTGGGTTGTCCTGGAATATGGTGAAAATGGATACATCATTAGAAACACATTCCTGGTCTGTAGGACTTCCAGATAAAAATAGAGCAGAAGCCATCTCTCCTGAGAATAGATTAACGACAGACACTTTCACTCCGACCTTTGATTTCTTCACTTACAGGCTGTTCACAATGACAGTGCGGACCTGGTCATGTTGTCCACACCCCTTGTATCTCCTCTCCTGCAGAAACACCTCAGTGGCTTGCTCATACCAAATACTTCTTTGCCATTTGCTGTTACGATGATTCGCACAAGCAACAATTTAACAATAACGGAAATAAAAAGTTACCGCCCAGCTTGATTCCACAGATCTTCAAGTGAAAGGAGTTTAGCTGGATTGCCGATTTTGGCTCATTCTGCCTATTCTCTTGGCAGATTTTATTTATTTATTTTTTATTTATTTGAGAGAGAAAAAGAGAGGGAGAGAAAGATTGAGAGAACAAGTGGGAGGAGGGGCAGAAGGAGAAGCAGACTCCCTGCAGAGCAGGGAGCCCGATGCAGGACTCAATCCCAGGACACTGGGATCGTGATCTGAGCCGGAGGCAGATGCTTAACCGACTGAGCCACCCAGGTGCCCTCTTGGCAGATTTTAGATGTGTGATCAAAGTAGGTAATTCAAAAAGTAGCAAGGTATCCTTATATTTGGAGTTAGAACACCTGGATTCGAGTTATGCCCCTACTGGTTTTTGGTCAGGTGACCTTACGAAGCTCCCATAACCCGCAAACCTTAGTTTTGTCATAAAAATGTAGCTAAAACTACCTTTGCCTACTGCTTTGTAAGCTCTGTAAAGGAAAATGTTGTGTGTCAAACATAGGCTGGCTATTTGCTCTGATGGTTGGCCGCGTGGTTCTGTGATTCTTTGGTAGATTCCAATTCTGTAGCTTTAATAATAGGGACAGAGAAAACTGCTGATCCACTGGGTGTGGCAGCTGAGCTCTGGATGACCGTCAGTAATGAGGCGCTGGACTAGGGACCAGGGATGAAGTGAGTGCAGGGCAGGGGTGGAGGGAGTGAGGCACGGGTGTGGGGTGGGGATTGTGGTAAGAGAGGGAAAATTCTAGACCTAAGAGTGGAGTTCTTCCAGGCACTGGTAAGCCGTAGGGGCTGCCTTAAAATGGGATTATGGAAATAATGTCCTGGGTTCTCTGTTTTAGAATGCAGGGGAGCGAGGAGGCCAATTTAGAAAGTTTACTTGTTTGTTACTTAAGGTTTTCGCCTTCAGCTATTCAGGAAATTTTACTCTATAAAGTGACTCATTCATTCCCTAAGGGTTCCCCATAGCCAGGGTTTTACTGGGTCAACCACAGAAGCATCAATTCCTGGAAGATTGTTTCCATTTTGTCATGGACTATAACTTGGAGGTAATATTTTTGAATGCTCAGTTATGGAGAACTCAAAATAATTTTTAGAAATTAGCTGTAAAATCCTTAGGTCCTGCTTGACGATCTCCAGATTAGTTACTTTTAATGTACTTAAAAAGGCAACTTGGAGTCCAATTCTACCACCATAGAGACACCCCCCTTCCAGGAAATCCACCTTGCCTCCAGTCACTGAGGTGTCCTTTGGTCTTCTTGCCTTGATCTCAGCCTCTGCCTTAAAATCCCACTATTCTCCTCTCTCTGCTTTCCACAGCTCAGAGCTTGGTCTCCTGCTTCTCTCTTCATAGCCACCAAAGAACTCCCCACCCCTTTAATCTTATTTCTTTATTAATTACTATTATTATTTTAGAGATTTTATTTATTTATTTGAGAGAGAGAGAGAGAGAGAGAGAGCACAAGCAGGGGGAGGGGCAGAGGGAGAGGGAGAAGCAGGCTCCCCGCTGAGCAGGGAGCCCGATGCGGGGCTCCATCCCAGGACCCTAAGATCATGACCTGAGCTGAAGGCAGACGCTTAACTGACTGAGCCACCCAGGCGCCCTTATTATTTTTTTTAAAAGTAAACTCTTTCCTGCGACGTGGGGCTCGAACTCATGACCCAGAGATCAAGAATTGCGTTGCTCCACCAACTGAGCCAACCGGGCACCCCCCCACCCCAACCCCTTTAATCTTTTTTTAAAAAGTTATCACAAAAATCAAATTCTACCAGTTATTTCAAATAACTCAAAACTGTTTAAAGTGAAAAGTGAAAGTCATCCCCACTGCTCTTCCCAGGATAACCCCTATTCTCTCTGGGTAAGCTCCTCAGGCTGAAGCCTTCGGCACTGTGTCCATGGGATCTAGTTCTAGCTCCTGGAGCTCTGGTCCCTCCCTTCTGCTGCACGTTGTCATGAGGGTCTCTCATTTCAGATATAGCAAATCTTCGGACTCGTTGGCAGGTCCCACTGTGGACAGGGCTTAAGTGACCTGCAAGAGATGTTTCCTGTGTATGGCCTTGAGAAATATATTTGACCTCTGTGTCCCTCAGTTTCTTATCTGTAATGTGTGGGGGGTTAAGACACCATGGGCCTTAAGCACTCTTTGCTCTAACCCATCTATGTGTCTAGCCTCTTCCCCCTCAATTAATATTTGTTTTCTTTTTCTGCTGTTGTCTTTTTTTTTTTTTTTGCCCACAAGCCCCAAAGGGCTTGTGTCGAGGTGCAGAGATCAGAGAGCTGGAGTCACCTTTTGGTTGGCTCGCTCTGTGACCCTGCTAATCATGTGACCCTTCTGGACCTTAGTTTTCTCATATGAGAAATGAGGGACCAGGACTGTCTGATCTCCAGGAGACTTTCTGGTTCTGACACCCCATGATTCTCACGACCTCCTCCTACCCAGGGGTGACTCCTCTGATCTTAAGGGAACACTCAGCTCAGGGCAGGTGTTTGTTGCTTTCAGCACAGGGTGGTGATAGTAGGTTTTGGGCAGGGGACAAATTGGGGGAGCTGGACCCTCTTCTAGAGTCCCTGAGTCAGCTCCTCATGGTCTGACTTCATTTTTTCATCTGGAGTGCTGTGAAATCCCAGAACATCACCCACGCCCACTCTTAACGCTGAGTACATTTGGGGCATATTCCAACACCAAGTAGGAGCCATTTGGAGATGACGATCTCATCTGCGAGCTTGGAAGCCCCTGCTCCTTGTCCTTGTGTGTGATTTGAAGGGAGCTAGGATGGCTAGCCGTCCCGGCTTGCCCTGGACGGTCCCATGTCCCAGGAACCCCAGGGCCATACCAGGACAGTTGGGTCCCCTACCGATGTTCCCCATCAGGGCCTGGCCCACTTCTTGAGTGGGCTAAGGAGCCGGCAGGGCAGTGAGACTAAGAGTCAGCTGGGGTGCCTGATTATTGCAGATTCCTGGGCCCCACTCCGGAGAGCCTGATTCAGTAGATCTGGAGCCGGGGACTGGGAAATCGCGTCTAACAAAGCCTCCAAGTGCGTCTGGTGCTGGTGTTTCAGGTACTGCATCCTGAGACACACTCGGTACTTGTGGCGATGCGGGGAAGAGAACCCGCTCCTGCCTTCACATTGCTCGTACCATAGGCAGGAGAAGCCCGGGGAGGCGGCGGGGGGGCTACTAATCACGCTTACATTGAAATGAACACTGTTAAATGAGTAGCATGAGGACCAAGGGATTTTATTCCTCCTCTCACCCTCCAAAGTAATTCAGTGCTTACAAAGCTCGGCTTTGTTCATTAAGAGAGTTGACTTGGCATTTTTCTGCAGGGGGCCTGCAGGGAGGGTGAGTTAGTTGCAAGGGATGACCATTCCCTGCAGTTTATGTCAGACTCCCCTGTCTCACCACCACCCCTGCTTGGTCTGCTGCATCGTGGGACCCCTCTGGTGGAAGGACAAGGGAACCATCTCTAAGACCCGCGGTAGCTCTGACCTTCTGGCATGGGGGGGAGGGGGCGAGGAAGCAGCCCTGGTCTTTTTCTTGGTAGGTAGCTGTCATTTCTTTTTGTAAGGTGAATCGATGAACTTGAGTCCCCAAGGGCACTTAGCTACAGGAATGATTTGAAGAGGACCCAAGATGGCTTGTGAAGGACGAGCTTATTGATGGTTCCAGTGGGTTGCTCAGTGCCCGCTGCCAAAGAACAAAGTGGCAGAGGCATCCCTCGGAGGGGAGAGGAACGAAGTCACGGCTCCACAGTTCTTCAGATGAGGAATGTGAGGTTCATGGGCTCCGGGCAAGACCTGCCACCACTGGGGTTCCAGGAAGGTGCTATGGGGCCATGCACCACCACTGGCCATGTTGGCTCTACCCATCCAGCTGGTCTGAGAGCTGGGCTTGGGGGGGCTGTCTTAGTTCAGGCTCCTATAACAGGATACCGTAGACTGGGTGGCTTGTTAACGATAGAAATGTATTTCTCATAGCTCTGGAAGTCTGAGGTCAGGTTCTGGTTCTCTTCTGGGTTGCAGCCTGTCAACTTCTCACTGTGTCTTCACATGGTGGAAGGAGGTGATGGAATTCTCTGAGGTCCCTCATATAAGAGCACTAATTCCATCGCAAGGGCCCCACCCTCATTGCTAATCACCTCCTGAAGGCCCCGCCTCCTCATATCATCATGCTCTGTGTGTGTGTGTGTTTGTGTGTGCACGGGGGAGTGGGTAGGATTTCAGCAGATGAATTCTGGGGGGACACAAACATTCGGTCTGTTGCAGGGTCCTTCCAAGGACTGGTGCCCTGGGCACCACCTGGGCTGTGTTTTGATGACTTCAAGTTGAATCCTGTCTGAGTCGTTTATCTGCTGGCTGTGACCTTGGGAAAAGCATTAACTTCTCTGAGCTTCAGTTTTCCCAGATGGGGTAACGTTCCCTGTGTTGTTGAGAGGATTGAATGAGATAAGCATACGAACTGCTTTAGCACAATGCCTGGTGCGGAATAAAGCTTAGGCTTTATTATTATTAGTGACAGAAAGTGGTAGAGGCCTGTAATGTCTGTATTAATTTGCTCAGGCTACCATAACAAAACACCACAGAACAGTTCCAGAGCCTGGAAGTCCAAGATGAAGGTGTCGGAGGTCTGATTTCTTCTGAGGCCTCTGTCCTGACTTGCAGACGGCTGCCTTCCCACCTTGTACTCACGTGGTCTTTCCTGCATGCACGTGAGTCCCTGTGTCTCTTTGTGGGTGCAAATTTCCTCTTCTTATGGAGACACCGGTCAGACTGGATTAGGACCCACCCTATGGGCTTATTTTAACTTAATCACCTCTTTAAAGACCGTGTCTCCAAATAGAGTCACATTTTGAGCTGATGGGGGTTAGGGGTTCCACATATGGGTTTAGGGACACAGCTCAGCCCATAACAAGGGCCAGTCTCTGGGCCAGGACCTCTGAGGGTCAGACAGAAAAGGCCCCCTCTAGGGAGCCAGACACGAGAGTGGGGTGCAAGCTCGTGTGGGGGCCTTGTTGTGGTCACCCAGGCAGCACATCCCATTGGACCATGCTGCCAACTGCAGTGAGTCTAGGATTATGGTCGATGCCTGGGTTTGCCTGGGCCCCAACCTGGCACGTGTGGTTGAGATCAGCTCCATGGGTGGAGTTGGGAGGGGAGTGTATGGGATACGGAAGGAGGAGCAGATGGTAGCTCTAGAAGAAACATGAAGATCACATCCATGGGAATTAGGGAGACAAAACAAAGGCAAGGTTGGGGACCTCTGGGCTCCCAGCCCAGTTCCTTAGGGTTCACAAAACTCTTGCTTGCTTTCAGTGGGTCAGGAAACCCTTTTAAGAAAGACAATGTGATAGGCTCTCCAGTAGAGGCTGTTGGCCATTTAGGGCCTTCTCATGGATCCAGTCCATGCATTTCTTTAGGAAGTGCAAATCTGGGCTTCAGCAAACAACCAGGTGGCTGGGGTGCCTTTTAAGGACAGGCCTAGAGCCCAGCATGGGGACAAGTGTGCCAGTCCACTAACTTTCAACCCAAGGATGAGCTCATGGAGGTCACTTGTCAAGCCCCCTCCTCTTCTCCCCGCCCCCCACTCTTCTCTTCCACAGGGGTCCTCTTGAGCTACTTTGTGGACTTTCCCAACATCCTGGCATATCTGTTCCTGCCTGGGTTCCTGGACTGAGCATCTCCTTACCCACCATTCGGCTTTGATTTTGGCTGAAGGCGGGGTCCTGAAGATGGCATCCTGGTGGCTTGTTGCTGGAGTGAGGGTTGGCAGGTCCCGTTGTTGCCACGAACATTCTAGCTCCCTCACCTTGATCTTAAGGCTGTCTTGGTTTCAGCCTCTTATTCACGTCAATTTTAAGTGGTTTGGGATTTGATGGTTTCTCTGTTCATAGTCATTCTGAGGGTGCTAGAGGTGGGAGATGGCATTCTTTTCAAACCCTTTGGCTGTCTCCAAATTAACTTAGAGTTTCTGACCGTGCACATGGCAGAGGGTACTTAGACACAGTCCTCTTATGGGAGGATGTGTTCCTGGGGCAGAGGCCTTGAGTCCAGACTAGAATTCAAATTATATCTCCTACTTAAAGGGTCTTCTCAAGCCACCCCTTCTTCTAAGGGACCTGAAGCACTGGAGGACTCGCTCAGCTCCTATGGGCACTGGGTTGTAACCTTCTTGGAAGACAATTGTGCAGTGACAAATGCAAGTCCTGGGTTCAAATCCTGACTCTGCTGTTGACGAGCTGGGTCTCCTGGGGTGTTTCTGAGTCTCAGTTTCCTCATTTCTGAGTCACTGTACCTGACACATATTAAGTACTCAAAAAATCATGGCTGATTTTATTATTTTAAAAAAATTTTTCTTTATTTGAGAGAGAGAGAGAGAGAGAGAATGAGCGGGGGGCGAGGAGAGGCAGAGGGAGAGGGAGAAGCAGACTCTCCACTGAGCAGGGAGTCCGACATGGGGCTCCGTCCCAGGACCTGGAGGTCATGATCTGAGCTGAAGATAGATGCTTAACCGACTGAGCCACCCAGGCCCCCCCTGATTTTATTCTTATTGTTTTCACTCATTCAACTTCCTCAATCCAAATGGCGTTGAGTATAGTGGTTTCCCCTGGAATGAGGATAAGGTGGAAGAAATTACCCTGGAGCCATGCTGGTCCTCAGGGAAGCTGATGAGTGACAAGTTGGACAAGAGTGGTAACAGCCAGCCCTAAGGCACTGCTCGGTGGAAGAACAACCTGAATTGTGGGAGAAAGCAGAGACAGGTTTAAAATATCTGAAGCATGCCTTCTGACATGTCAAGATAATGCTGTTTACCCTTCTGGAAATGCAGTGCCTAGTTATGCATGGGGTTTGGAGATGGGATGCCCCTGGGACATCTGACTTTGTTTTGGGGAGCAGATGGGCGTAGGTTCCTCATATTATTCTTGCAAAATTTGCAGAAACCCCTCTTACAACTTCACGGGTCTCATTGTGTGAGCCCCGGAAGAGCTCAGACTCAGGGGACAGGGGTTGTGGAAGACACCTATTGACTTCGATCTCCATCACCCCCCAGCTTGGGAAGTCTTAGATGGAGGTCAAATAAAACCATGGCAGGGATGGCGAGAGCACTAATGGGGCAGTCGCTGGGGGACTGCTCTCACAGTGCCTGCCTGCCTTCTCCACCCTCCAAGTAAAAGCAGCTGGTAAGAAACTGCAGGAATCCAACTGACCCCCCCCAACCCACAGTCACATGGGATCAGAGCCCCCTCCTGCAGACAGTGCAATGGAACAGGCTTTGTGGCTTGGTAGATAGAACCTCAGGCTCCAGAGCAGGGCTGTGTTCAGGTCTAGCTCCCCACTTACAAGCCGTCCTTTTTTAAAAAAAATTTATTTATTTATTTGAGAGGGAGGGGTGGGGAGGGATAGAGGGAGAGTGAGAGAGAGAATTTCAAGCAGAATCCCTGCTGAGTGCGGGGGAGCTATACTCCATCCCATGACCCTGAGATCCTGACCTGAGCCGAAATCAAGAGTTGGACGCTTGACCTGAACCACCCCGACACCCCCACAAGCTGTTCTGAATTAGCCTCTGCTTCCCCCTTGCTAGAAAGGGGATAATAATAGCCACGCACATCATAGCAGTGTTGTACAGATAAGATGAGACTATAAATGTGAAATCCTGGGCACATAGGAAGAAATGTTATCTGTTATTCTGATTACTCTCTTTGCAGTGGGATTTGTGATCTGCCTGTAGGCTTCTTGGGAATATACTGCTAATTGTCACAGGCACTGAAGTGCCATCTGTCCTGTGATATTATTATTATATTTTTTGAGACTAAAGGCTTTTGGGCTTCTGGAGAGCCTTTTTTTTTTTTTTTTTAGGGATTTTATTTTTTAAGTTATCTCTACACTCAGTGTGGGTCTCGAACTCACAACCCCAAGATCAAGAGTCCCATGCTCCACCGACTGAGCAGCCAGGCGCCCCTAGAGAGTCTTACTAGTAAGCATCCATTCTAAGCACTCCAGCAACTCTCCTGCCAGGTGGCTCGCTGGGCAAGGACCTGGGATGGGCACAGGGCGAGTGTCTGGGTTTGCAGAGGCACCTGGAAGAACATCGGACCAGATGACAACCTTTCTCTGACCCTACCTTTTGCCCTGGGCTGCATTCCCTAAACCGCCCATGTTATTTAAACTGAAGTCTCGGGGCGCCTAGGTGGCTCAGTTGTTAAGTGTCTGCCTTTGGCTCAGGTCATGATCCCAGGGTCCTGGGATCGAGCCCCGCGTCGGGCTCCCTGCTCTGCGGGAGGCCTGCTTCTCCCTCTCCCACTCCCCCTGCTTGTGTTGTCTGTCTCTCTCTCTGTCAAATAAAATCTTTAAAAAAAAAATAAAAATAAAAAATAAACTGAAGTCTCGCCCCCAGGATTGTTCTGAAGTTTTGGTGGAGGAGAGATGAGTTGAGACCCGCCCTTGGCATGTGGAGGTGATACCACTGGTCCCAGCTAGAAGGGCCGGCTGAGATGTTGGCCCTTCCTGGAATCCTGAACTGGCCTCTCCACCAACCTTCCCATGGCTGCCTTTTGCAGATGTCATGAGCTTTCGATACTTACTCCAGTCAGCGTCTACTGAGTGGCAGCCGTTGTGCTAGGCGCCCAGAATCCAAGAAAGAGAGAGAGGTCCCAGTCCCTAAGTCCAACGAGCCTAGGGCTGGCGGCTCTTGGACCTCCCTTGCAGACAACTTCCTGTCTCCTCCCTCTGGTGGAGAAGGGCCAGGAGGGCGTTCTGCTCCTGGAGACAGCAAGAGCAGAGGCTTGGAGGTGTAACAATTCAGTACGTTCAGGAAGTGAGCAGCCCCAGATGGAGGAGTGGGTCATGTGGGTGGGTCATGGTGAGACCAGAGTCCTTATCTTTGGGGAGTGGGAGCCACTGGAGGTTTTTATATGGGGAAATGGCACGAGCTGGCTTTCGTTTTTCTTGTAATAGCTATCACAGCGATCCGTATTGAGCATTTCTTGTGATAGGCATTAACTAAAGGCTTTACCAAGTTTTTTCTTTTTCTTTTTCAAGATTTATTTATTTATTTTAGAGAGAGAGAGAGTGCGCACGCAAGTGAGCGGTGGGGAGGGACAGAGGGAGAGGGAGAGAATCCTGAAGCAGACTCCCCGCTGAGCACAGAGCCCGATGTGGGGCTTGATCCCAGGACCCTGAGATCACGACCTGAGCCAAAATCAAGAGCCTGCGGCATAACCGACTGAGCCACCCAGGCGCACCCCAAGTTACCTTATTTAAGCCCCTTCTACAGATGAGGCTGGGAGAGCCCACAAAGCCCAATCATGTAGCGGCAGACGAACCCACGTCTGTCCAACACCAAAGCCCTTGCTTTTAACAGCCCCTCAAGGGCGCCTGGGTGGCTCAGTTGGTTAAGCGACTGCCTTCAGCTCGGGTCATGATCCCAGAGTCCTGGGATCGAGTCCTGCATCGGGCTCCCTGCTCGGCGGGAAGCCTGCTTCTCCCTCTCCCACTCCCCCTGCTTGTGTTCCCTCTCTCGCTGTGTCTCTCTCTGTCAAATAAATAAATAAAATCTTCAAAAAACCCCCCAAAAACAGCCCCTCAACCTCCCTGAACCTCAGCGTCCCCGTCTATAATACCTGCCTCATGGGGTTGTCTTATGGACTTGGGGAGCATATGGGCACTTGGAACAGTGACTGGCACATTGTGAGCACTCAGCAAACGTTAGTCTCTGTTATTTTTGGTGGTGTGGTTGTTGTCTGTTGTAGAGAGCCCGCTCGCATGCCAGGTGTTGCGTGGCGCCTTGAAGTGTGAAACCACGTGGGCTGATGTGAGTCACCTGCCCTCATAAAGACACTCCTGTCAGAGCAGGGTGCTGACTAGGGTGCACGGCCTGAGTCTGCCTGCACCCCCGCCAGCTGCGGCGGTTACCGACCTGGCACCTCGTTCTCTCTGTCCCGGGGGCCTCTCCAGCTCAGGTCTGCGTGGCCCTGTTCCCACAACTGCTTCTCTGAGGCTTCCTGCTGCACCCTCTGGTTTCAGTTTTGCTAAGGCTGAGCAGTGGCCCACCCCACCGGTGGCAGAATGGTGGATGCCCTGGAGGCACTGAAGTCCCGGAGGCTGTTGAAAGTCTCCAGGTGAGACAAGGTCAAGCCTGGAAGGGCACAATCATGGGAATGGAGAGAGAAGACAGCTTTTGGGATATTTTGGATTTAAACTGATAAGATGCGGCGATCTAATATCACAAGGAGAAGACAAAAGGAGATGTGAAGAATAAATAATATCTCTCACTTAAATGGCCTGATGACCCTACTGTTTCCCTGTCCATGCTTCCGTCAGTGGATCCCATCCATTCCCATGGCTTTATTTTATTTTATTTTTCCCCATGGCTTTACATACGTTTCTAGGCTGACAATCTCTAAATTCCCAGTTCCCTAAGCTCCAGCCTTGAGTACTTAGCTGTCTCTTGCTCTTTTCACTTGGATGGCTCTCAGGCATTTCAAACACGACATCTCCAAAACAGAACCCCAAAAATGATTTGCCTGCCTCACCTCCAAACCTGCTTCTCCATCTCAATCAATGGTACGACTCTCCCTTGTGTTCAAGCTAGAAAATATGGGGATCATGTTTGATGCTTCCTACTTCCTCACCCCTGGAATCCCCCCTCATCAGCTAGTCCCATAATTTCTACCTCGGGAGTACATCACAAGGGAAACACGTCACCATCAGTGCTGCTACCCCCATATCTCACCAGGGTGACTGTGAGTCCACATTGCCTCCCCTTTTCTACTTTGGCTCCAAATTCCAGCCACATTGATCTTTCAGGAACACAGATTCGACTGTTAACCACCTTACTTCATGAATTCCAACTGCACTTGGCATAACAACCACCACCTTCCCAAGGCTTACAAGGTCCTGCACAGATCTGAGCTTCATCTGACTTCCTCCTCCCCTTCACTCTTCTTCAGCCTCACTGGCTTCCTTGCAGTCCCCATAATATGCCAAGTCTTTCCTTCCTCGCGTCCTCACCCGTGGTTCACATTGTTCCCACTGTCTGGAATGCTGTGTCCCATCGTTGTCAGTTCCTTTTCATCCTTCAAACTTCAGCCTAAATGTTCCCTCTCAGGTCACTGCCTACAGCCTGAGGACATTCCACATCTTTCTCAACACCCTCTTTAGTTAATCATTTTATTCAGAGCATGCACTGATCACAAGTGAGATTTATTATTTGTTCATCTTGTTTATTAGTTGTCTCCCCCCACTAGAGTGTCAACTCTATGAGGCCAACCAGGCACATAGAAGGTGCCAATAGATATTTGTTGAGTTAGTAAGCAGGTAGATGAAGAGGACATACACCTAAGCAGCAGAGAGGGCCAGGAGAACCCCGATATTCAAGGGGTGGGCAGAGGGGCTGTCAAAGGGTCATGGAGACTTGAGAATGAGGGACAGGAGAGAAGTGTCAGTAACCAAGAGAGTTGTGACATATTGGTTGGGGATGCTATTGGCTCCAGGTAATGGCACACCTGTCCAGTGGTGATGTAGACAGAGGTGATTTTTCTCATAGTCAGAATGCTTGGCGGCAAAGCTCTGGGCCAATGTTGCTGAGGTGCTCTTGGCCTTCCCTCAGCTTCAAGCATCACATCCTCACACAACTGAGTTCAAAGACAGGAAACAGGGAGCAGCATGGGGCAGACATCCTCCTCACATGTCTCTCTCTTATTGGTGGGGGGTGGGCTGCCCCCAGAAGACTCCAGCAGATGTTCCTCCATATTCCACTGGTTCGAAAGAATACATGCCTACCCTTGGACCAAGGCCTGTGCCCACCCTGTCGAAATAAAAGAATCTCTTTCCTGTCCTTGAACAAAGTTGGTCTTGTGCCAGCTAAGGAGAACGGGAATGGCTTTTGAGTAAGCCACGCACAGTGCTTGCTCTAGGTACATCTCACAAGGAGGAGTTTTTTTTCCTGTTGGTTTGATTGATGTGTAGAGAGGTCAGGTAGGATGGGTATTGAGCAGTGGCTACTGGAGTTGATGCTTTTAGCCTATTTGTGGCCCTTGAGAGAGCAGTTCCCATGGAGTGGTTGGGCTGGGCTGCCCACTGCAGGCTTAGGAATTAGTGGGAGCAATTTAGAAGAGGAAGGTAGACTACCAGGAAGTTTGATGTTAAAGGTAAGAGGAAAGATGGGACAATCTCTGGCCACAGGAGGCAGACACGAAGAGATCTTTCTTGGGGCAGACTTGAAGATGTTTATTGGATGAGCCAAAGAAGCCAGCAGGGGAGAGTGGGAAGTAAGATGGGGTAGTTGATTCCTTTGTCCTGAAAGAGGCAGGAGATGGGTTCAAGTGCACAAGAGGTGGTGGCTGTTACTGGACCGAGTGGGGAGGCTTTTCTGGAGACTCAGATGCCTTCTGAGATGGGAGAAGGGTTGCAGGATGGTGAAGATGCCCAGGGATGAAGATTCCCCTCACTTTCCTTTGTGTGACAATGGGCTCATTTAGAGAGTGAACGGGTGACCTTGACCTTTCCAGTACCTTTGTTTTAACATTCTGATATAACAGACTAACGACAACAACAACAACAACCCCAGATCCATTTGTGTGGTTGTACACTGGAAAGTCCGAGGACAAAGCCTGATCCTTGGGTTTTATTGTTCAGGGGCGTGGTTATTACATCCTGCTGTCCGGAGGGTGCAGGACACTTGACAGCCCAGAGCTTCCAGATCCTGCGGCCCATGGACAATAGGGTGGTGGGGGAGTGCCCTGAGTTGGGCAGAGAGGACTCGGGTCCCAGGTCTAGGCTTACCACTTACAAGCTGGGGTTCACTGGTGTCCTCCAAGCCTGTGGCCTCATTTACAGCGGGTTGGGCTGTGACAGCCTCTCTCCTCTGCCCACAGGTTTAAAATATGCATGCTCCTCATGGGGACCTAGGGGGAATGCCTTCCTGCCCTCTCCACATCCCTTTCTGGGGAGTTTTGACCCTGCACAGTACCCCTTGGAACAGGACGGTGTTTTCTTTCACCATTAACCCTGGTCCCTCACTTCTGGCATCTTTTCCCCTTTGTTTTGGGGAATGATGGCATAGGGCCCAGCTAGTAGGTTTGGGAGCCAAACCTTTCTCCTCTATTTATTCAGATCGTAGCTATGGATGCAGCAAAAAGCAAACAGAAGTTTGACTAGATATATGAGCTCAATATTCCACAACATTTAAAGCTGGTGCCTACTTACGTAGGAGGCATAAAACACGACATTATGTTAAAATGAATAATAGCCCCAACAGAAAAAAAGAGTGTATTTTTAAGAAAAAAATCCTTAGCAGGAATGTTCAGATGCAAAGTTGGTAAGATTGACATTAGCTCTGTGTGTCTCCTCCTCAAGAGCTCGTTAATGTCCACCCACATCCTGTGCTGTCTGTCGGGGTGCAAGTACTGAAAGGGACATGTCTTCTCTTAGGTCACCCTCTTTAGCTGGCATGTGGGGTTGGACGTTGACCTCAGGAGGGCTCCGTGCATGTCTCATGGCTTCGCTGGGGGATGCTGATGTTGGTAAGAAGTAAGGAGCGGGATCATGTAGTCCCATCAAAGCTACCACAGTCAGATCAGTCCTGCCCACCCCTGGGCCACTTGGACTCCACCTCCTCATGACCAAAATGTGACTAACGATAGTTTTTCCCTCATGGGATGGCTATGGGGGTTCAATGAGTTTACACCTGTGAAGTGTCTAGGAAAGTGCCCAGATGGAATCAGTTACTCAACCCGCCAACACAGAGTGCCAGCAACTTGTCGGGGATACCTTGTGGGAAGGAAGCCCGAGATGCGTCTCTGCCCTCCAGGAGTCAGCATCTAGCTGGAGAAAGAACATGGACCTTGTGGAAATCAATAGAGAACCAGAGCAGCCTCCAAGACCAGCCCTTCCCAATGGCATGGACGACTTCCTGGAGGGCCAGCAGCTGCTGGGTGGGGCGCACTGTCAGCTGGCCCTGCTTAATCTCCTGGCCACCAAAGCAGGGAGAAAGGAGAATCTGGTATTCATTGTGTGGTTGTTTCTAATTTCCTTCTGCTTTCGAGATCCTCTTCTGAGGGAGAACAATGCCCTGAACAAGGCTCAGGCTTCCTTGTCCGGACACCCGCCCAGCCGTGGGGGAGGTGGCGCCCAAGAGAATACAATGACCGGCCCTCCGAGGCAGATGGTGTTTGACTCCTGTCTGAGAGAGCTGAGGATGGTGGGGTTTGGAGGCTGGTTCGAATTCCAGCCTATTGTTTGCTGTTATATCCCTGGGGCTTTGAGCGAGGCCCCCCATCTCATTGATGAGTGTTATTTATAGACTGTCTCTATTTGCCAAGGGAGGACAGTCCTTCCTGTGTCACCAGGTATAGGTCCTAGTACAGGACAGTTCGTCTGGGGCTGGAATTCCCATGGGACCTAGACTATGGAACCACCAGCCTGCTCCATTTACCCCCATGCCACCACACCCCCAGCAGGAGGGGGTGGAGTGGGGTCCGCGACAGCATGGCCAGTGCACAGACCAGTGCGGGAGGGGTCTTCAGCAGAGGGCCTTGGGCCGGACTTTTTCCCAGCCAGTGTCTTGTAAGTCTGGTGGGGGGCAGAAGGCCCAGGACTGGGACCAGGGTAAGGGTGCGGTGTCCTCATCCCTTTCTGTCTTCTTACTTGGCCTCTTGTTTGTGGATCTCAGTACATTGATCAGCCTTGTTGAGTTTCTCTTTTACCACCAGAAAGCAGAGAGAATCCAGAAGTGAGTGACCCTCACGTGGAACAGGCCAGGAGAAGGCAGAAGGGCTGACTAGGGCCTTTCAAATCCACAGGGCTTTACTGAGGGAGAGGCCGTGGGAGCAGCAGGTGGGAGTCCGATGCACAAAGGCTACGGCAGGGCAGCCGCCTCTAAGCTGGGGGCCCACACTTAAGTCCATCCAGGGCCACCATCACCCTCTCTGCACATCCACATGCCCTCCGTACATTGTTTGCTTAATGGTCCTCTTGAAACAGATTTATTTTAAAACTTCACATTTAATTAAAAAGAAATCTTTGTCACTACCATAAATGAAACCCGGCATTTTTCTAATAATTGCTGACACAAGTTCATAACTGTTAACATGACAGGACTCATCACGGAACCACTAAAATCTTGAGTTTTGTGTAAGTTCTTGGTGTGGACTTTGACACACAAGGGGGTCTCCATGGGTGTCTGATGGTGACATTGGGGGTGAGCTTGGTGTTGGCAAGAAGTAATGAGTAGGGTGATTCGCGCATACGGGTGACCCCATCGAAGACGTTTCAGGAGGGCACCCAGGTCTAGTGTACAGTAAGCGCTCAGTAGGTGTTAACAGCCACCATAACTTGGGAGGTCCCCATCACCTGCCTGTTCGGCGACAGAGCCAGGACAGACCCGATCTCCAGGCTCCCTCCAGCTCTCCACCCACCTCTGTTGCTCTCCAACTCCTCCGTTGGGACAGGTGCGGGCAGGTGCTATGCCCATCATTTCCCTCATGACGATAGAATTAACACTAAGACATGGTCACGGCATTAGTCATCTCAAAACATCCCCGATGGAATGGGTGGTCGTCTGTGTCCACGGGAGGCTCTGGAACAGGCTCTCAGGGACTGATGCTCATGCACACATGCTGGGGACTTGTCCCATCTGAGTCTGCTGCTCTGTCTGAGCAGCCATGGTTGTTTCTGGACTAGGACGCATGGCTTGGAGGGAGAAAGTTGCTGTGGGAAGCAGTCCCAGGTTCCCTGGTGGGACTGGAAATTCTGCCTCAAGCCCTGGAATTTCAACTTCCTGTTTGGCCTGGCTTTGTTCCCCCACATATTTGGCTCTGGTGCATCCTCTCCCTCCCCCTCTCGGGATCCGTTTCCTCATCTGTAAAATGAGGGGGTTGCACTAGATCATATCTAAGGCTCTCTTCAGCTTGAAAAAGCTATGGTTTGCCTCCCACCCCCTTACTGTTCCCTCAGGCCTCTTGACTGACAGTAGGAAGGTGGGAAGGAAATGGGAGGAACCAGAAGAGCTGTGTGTCCTACAGTGTACAGGACGGGCCCCACAGCAACAGTTTCCAGCCCCAAACGTCCGTGGCACTTGGGAAATGAGGCTCCTCCCCGCTGAAGCTGGGAAACCTGGCGTCAGAGGAGGGGAGGTGAAGGGAAGAAAAAGCAAAGGTGTTAAGTGGGTCGGTGAATGATGATAAAAGGGCAAATCCAGGGAGAAAAGAACATGCGTGGGGAAAAGGCTTATAAAGGGGGGACAGTGAGAGTTGCTAGAATGGGAAGAATGTGTCTGCAAAGTGATCACAGCTAGGGTTTTGGAGTAAACCGCTGGCCTGAGAATGTAAATAGTACTGAGGGGGACTGATAGCTTCCCTTCTCCTTTCTGGCTCATTTTGGAAGATGCTCCACCACCCCTCCAAATTAGAGTCTCTGGAATTACAGCAATGCATCCAGTCAGCAGTGGTGCCCTTTGATGCTCTAAGTTGGCCTTAGGATAACAGACTGGATGGTCCAAAGACTGGTAGTCATGATCATGTGAGCGACAGCGCAAACCAGTCATGGTGAGTTTTTCTGTGGGACCTTTTCTCCTTATTGAAATAGAAGGTCATCTCAACTCTAGAGGAAGATACGGGAAAAGCAAGATAAAAGGAAATTAACATAGGATGTCTTTGTGACCTTGGGGGTGGGCAAAATTTAAAACAGAACGCCAGAAGCACTGACTATAGAAGAAAAATTGGTACGTTGAGCTTTATCAAAATTATAACATCTCCTCGTCAAAACGCACCATTAAAAACACGAAGAGGCAAGCCCCAGACTCAGGAGAAATCTGCAGTACATACATTCGACCAAGTATTCATTTTAAGGATATATGAAGAACCATTTTAAATCAATAAGAAGGGCGCCTGGGTGGCTCAGTCAGTTAAGCATCTGCCTTCGGCTCTGGTCATGATCTCAGGGTCTTGGGATCAGCCCCGTGTCAGGCTCCTCGCTCAGTAGGGAGTCTGCTTGTCCCTCTCCCTCTGCCTCTGCCCCTCCCCCTGCTTGCACTTTCTCTGTCTCTCTCAAATAAATAAATAAAATCTTAAAAAAAAAGTCCTTAAAACAAATCAGTACGAAAAAGACGATGACCCAATAAAAACTGGGCAAATAGATCCTCACAAAACAACAAATCCAGATGGCCAAATAAACTATGAAAAGGTGCTCAATATCATTACTCACCGGGAAGATGCACATTAAAACCATGAGGACATACCACTACACACTCACCCGAGTGGCTAAAATGAAAAGGGGTGACAATACCAGGGGTCACTGAAGATATGGACCCACTGGGACTATCGTACATTGCTGTGGGGACTGTAGAAATGTACAATCACGTAGAAAATTGTTTGTTAGTTTCTGTTCAAGCTAAAGATATGCCTACTCCCTAACTCCGTCATTCCCCTCTGGGTATATGTATCTAAGAGATGACAACACAGAGATATGTACAAGAATGTTCAAAGGCATTGTCTCCAAACTTGAAATTCTCATCAACTGGAGGTTGCAGCAATCAACAAATGGTGGTGTATTCCTACAGTGGAGTACCACATAGCAGTGAGAGATTACATGTTGTAGGATTTCATTACTACGAAGTTCAAGAAGAGGCAAAGCTAAAATATGAAAGGTCAAATCATCGTTATATCTGGTGGAGCTATGGACTGAGAGGGTGTGTGGGAGAAACTTTTGGGGTGCTAGAAATACTCTATGTCTGGACTAGTACTTATATAAGTGCATATACGTGTAAATGATTATCAAGCTATCCATTTATGCATTTTTTTATTTTTAAAGATTCATTTATTTATTTGAGAGAGAGAGTGAGCAGGGGTTGGGTGGGTGGGGTGGGAAGGGATAGAGGGAGAGGGAGAGAAATCCTCAAGCAGACTTCCCCCTGAGGGCAGAGCCCGACGCCTGGGGCTTGATCCCAGGATCCTGAGACCATGACCTGAGCTGAAATCAGGAGTCAGATGCTCAGCTGACTGAGCCACCCAAGCACTCCAATTTTTATTTTATTTTATTTTATTTTATTTTATGTTTTAATTTAATTTAATTTTAATTTAATTTTTATTTTTTTTAAAGATTTTATTTATTTACTTGAGAGAGAGAGAACACATGAGAGGGGATAGGGTCAGAGGACGAAGCAGACCCCCAGCCGAGCAGGGAGCCTGACGCGGGACTCGATCCCAGGACTCCAGGATCATGACCTGAGCCAAAGGCAGTCGCTTAACCAACTGAGCCACCCAGGCGCCCTTATGTTTTAATTTTAATTGCAGTTAGTTAACATACAGTGTTATATTAGTTTCATATGTACAACAGCATAATTCAACCCTTCCATACATCCTCCTGTGCTCATCACGACAAGTGCACTCCTTATGACTGTATATGTGTTAGACTTCGACTTAAAAAAATGAAAAGAAACCCAGATTCTTATGTCCAAGGGAAGTAGTAACAATACTAATATATTGAACACTCATTGTATGCTAGGTGCTTTGTATAAATTATTTCATTGAATCCATCCAAACCACCCTGCCGGTTAAGTATTATTATTTTATAGAAGAGGAAACTGAGACTTCATAAGGTAAATAGCTTACTGAGCCTCCCTGCTGCACAACAGGAGGCAGAACCTGAGCACCACAATCCGTGTTCTTGCTACTTGGCTTGGGACCTTAGGGTGATGTAGGTGCAGCTTCAAAGCTTCCCCTCCAAGCATCAAAGCCTTAGATACCCTTTTTTAAAAAGATTTATTTATTTTTATTTGAGAGAGAGAGAGAGAGAGAGCATGCAGCAGGGGGAGGGGCAGAGGGAGAGAGAATCTCAAGCAGACTCCATGCTGAGTGTGGAGCCTGACGCGGGGCTCGATCTCCAGACTCCGAGATCACGACCTGAGCTGAAACCAAGAGTCGGACGCTCAACCAACTGAGCCACCCAGGCGCCCTGATACCATTTTTCAAAGAAAACTTCATCATGTCTCCTGATATTCCAGGATTAAATCCCTCTCCTGTCTTAAAGAAAAAGAAGAAAAAACCCCCCAACACTGAATGGGGAAACTTTCCATGAATTGGTTCTAACTGGGAGAAGAACCTGTGGTTTCCTACCCACACTGCTCATCCTAACTGTTCTGTGTTGTAAGTTCTCCGAGAAAGAAGTCTCGAGTATTGGCCACAACAGTCAGTACTGTGAGCCAAGCCTGAGCTCCAGCTCACTCCTAAACCGGGAGGCTCTCGGGGAAGTTATTTAGCTTCTCAAAACCTTTGTTTCCTTGTCTGTGAAAAGGGGATGCGGTACGTACCTTATAGTTTCATTGCAAGGGTTGAATGAGGTCATACCTAAGAAGCCCTCAGCTCAGCAGCAGGGTCATAGCGAGTGCTCAGTAAAGGTAGTATAGCAATGTCAAAACTGACACTGGGGGCGCCTGGGTGGCTCAGTCGTTGAGCGTCTGCCTTCGGCTCAGGTCATGGTCCCGGGGTCCTGGGATCGAGCCCCGCATCGGGCTCCCTGCTCCGCGGGAGGCCTGCGTCTCCCTCTCCCACTCCCCCTGCTTGGGTTCCCTCTCTCGCTGTGTCTCTCTCTGTCAAATAAATAAAATCTTAAAAACAAAAAACAAAAAACAAACAAACAAACAAAAAAAACCTGACACTGAACTGGTTCCACCCAGGACTCTTAAAGAGGCTTAGCACTTTTCTCCTTCATACAATTCAGCACATATATGAAAGAAAAAAGTTACGCTAATGATTTCTCTACAAAGTGAAGATACTTTGTGGATGGGGCAGAATCTCAGTGCTTTAGTAAGGGGTGGGGGAGGGAGGTCATTTTCAGCTAGACTGGGCAGAGAGAGGTAGTAGCTGGGTGGGACTTGCAGAAATGGGTAAGATTTTGTCACAGAGACAGGACCAGGAAGGTCATTCCAATTTGCGGGGTAAGGGAGGGAGGTGGTACCCAGAGGGCAGGGGTGGAGTCTGGGAGGGGTGAGCCGGCCATTCTGGAGGGCGCCTAAGATTTATGTAGGAACTCGTGGAAGATAAGCTTGGAAAGGAAGACTGGCTCCAGATGAGGTCCCACCAAGGACGCTGGACTCTGTCTATAGGAAGAGGAGTCACTGACCATGGTTGAGCAGGGAGGGTGTAAGTAAGATGAAGCCGGGGTGTGCAGACCCACATGGGAGGTCAAAGTGACTGGGCCAGGAGGCTGGTGAGGAGAGAAAAATGCAAGTTCAGGTGGGGAGGAGTTCAGTGTGATCCAGGTAGAGGCAGCAGCATGGAAAGGAAGGGCTAAGTAGGTGGGGAGGGAGGGGGGAGGGCTCCCGAAGTCTTGGAGCCAATTTCTTGAGTTTAGAAGCAGAGAGGAAGTCTGTGTGGAGATGGTAATGAAAGGGATTTCTTCATGGCTAAGATGGGAGGGGATGCACCTCAGCCCTTCCTGGGTCCTCCCCTTCAGTCTGCTATTTGCATGTCCTCAAGAACACAGTGTTGGGGCGCCTGGGTGGCTCAGTGTTGAGCGTCTGCCTTCGGCTCAGGTCATGATTCCAGGTCCTGGGATCGAGCCCCGCATCGGGCTCCCTGCTCCGCGGGAAGCCTGCTTCTCCCTCTCCCACTCCCCCTGCTTGTGTTCCCTCTCTTGCTGTGTCTTTCTCTGTCAAATAAATAAATAAAATCTTTAAAAAGAAAAAAAAAAAAAGAACACAGTGTTCTCTTCTGGTTTCAGGTTTGCACGGGGCACCTGCAAAACAGACACAGGCTTTCTAGAAACTTCCTTTCCACCCTTACCGCATAGGAATCACATGGAGGGAGGTATAGCAAGACCAAAACAGATCCAACAGCAGAGTAGTTTCCAAATCGACCCCTCCTAAAGAGAAGAGTTTGTTTGGATGCTCTGCCAAGGGGTCGCAGGGATCTTTCCTCAGCTCATGCGAAGCTAACGAATGGTCTCCTGATTTTACGGAGAGAGGCAAACAGTGTTTTGAATAAAAATCCCGTTGTTATTGTTGTTTTACAGGGCTGTAGCAGTGGCCAGGAAGAAAACCGCCCCCTCTGAAAGCTGTTTTTGTGACTGTTCTTTGGAGCATTGTTCTAAAAATGGGAAATTACTTCTTGCTGTGCCAAAGGAAACAAACACCTGCAGTTAAAGGAATACCTTCCACGAGGTGGCTTCGAGAGCCCCAGCCCGTTTTGGACGCAGGGCTGCTGCAGGAGTTCCACCTGGTGCGTTTCTTCACTTCTAAGGGGATCAGGTGTGGGTTTACATTTGTAACCAGGGTGGGCTTTGGCAACTGCGGGGCCCTGGTGGTTGTCTTACTCATTCATTAATAAACGTCTATTGAGCATCTATGCTGGGTCAGTGCTGGTGGTTCTCATCACACCCTTCCCTGGCGCTAAAAATCAGGAGAGTGGGGCCCCCGGGGGGTTCAGTGGGTTAAGCGTCTGACTCTTGATTTCGGCTCAGGTCATGATGTCAGGGTTGCGAGGTCGAACCCCGTGTTGGGCTCCAAGCTGGTTGTGGAGTCTGCTTAAGATTCTCCCTCTGCACCTCCCCCCGCGCTTTCTCTGTCTCCCTCTCTAAAACAAACAAACAAATAAATAAATAAGAATGTAAAAAAAAATCACAGGGAGAGTTGGATTCTGGTCACTTTGTATCAATTTTCAGAGTCCGTGCATGACTTCTGACTCCATATGAGGAGGAGCTAGAGAGAGCCCGAGCACATTCTCTCCCTCCTTTCTCTTTCCTCTTTATCAGTCTACAAAAATGAAAATGTTATTTTTAACATGTCAGTCAATACGTTTCTTTACGCATATGATTTTTCAAAGTTTCCCGTTACGGGGATACATACAAAAATTCTTGTTCTATGATGTGAGACATCAAAATTTGATTTTTTTTGGTTATCCAAAAATAATTTTTTGGTTATCTGGTTAATAGTTAACACTTACCAACATTGATATAATTGCAAAATAATCAGGTCTTGAAATTCATCAAGGGTGAAATGAGTACACTTCAGATAGATTTGTGGTTTACAGAACATCCAATTGGATAAGCTGATCTCATCTTTATTGGAAGAAAGAAAGACAGGAGCCAGGGGGAAACAATGAATTTCAAACTTTTTGGAATGCGTTGGCTTTGGTTAGAGCTTCTTGCCCATGAACACGTGCATTCTTCCAAGGGGTTGGCCAGTGAGTGATGGCAGATCTTCTTTGGGAGCCAGGGTTATCTCTCTGGGACCACTTGGTGACTGATGTGGTCCCGCCTGCAAGAAGAGAGATGGGAATAAAAAGGCCCTCTATGCCTGTAACGTGCTTAATCTACTGTCTGAGTTTCCACATCGGTCTCAGTCTTTCCATCAGAGGCTCAAAAGTAGGACCCTGCTGTACTGGATTCATATGAGTGTTTTTTTTTCCCCCTTTTGCTTACCTGGATTTTCTAATTTTTCTTCAATGACTGGCAAGATAACACAAATTTGGATCACGCCCTCATGGGGCTCATGTTCAAGGGAGGAAAGCAGATACAAGCGAACTTGTTCCCGTGAGATAAATGTATGACAGAGCCTGGGTGAGGTGCGATGGTGGTAGAGAGAGTCCCCGGGCCTCGGGGCAGCAGGGGCAACGCAGGAAGAGCCCAAGAGCTGAGTCTTGAAGAACCGCAAATTTGCTAGATGTAGCAGATAAAAAGAATGCCCAGTTAAGTCTGAATTCTAGATAAATGATGGATTTTTTCGAGTATAATTATGTCCCAGATATTGCATGGATCATGAAGGGTAGAGTGTGGATCTTCAGGTGACTTTGGGAAGAGAGGGTACTTCAGTCAGTGGGCACTGCCTGCAAAGGTGTGGAGATATGAACAGCATGGATGTGGTGCCTCTTTTGGATATAAATGTGTGTGCCTCATAGTAATGCAGGTAAGTGTCACCTGAAGAAGGAGGTCTGCCCACCAGGAGGATCCTCTGTTCTGGGCTGGTGGCATCCGATTTCCTGCTTGCTCGCCCGTTCTTCCATTTGTCTGTCTTCCATAGACCACACACCTGGAGTTGTCTGGGGGAACCAGATGAGAAGTGGGACCTGGGTCTTTCTCCTGGCTTTGTCGCTTGAGAACCTGTGTGAGGGGACAGAATGCGAAGGGCTCCATCTCTCAGAGGAGGCTGCACACTAAGCGTCCAGACCCATAGCTGCAACCAGATCACATTTATTTTTAAAGGTTTTATTTATTTGAGAGAGAGAGAGAGAGAGCAGGGGGCAGGGGGAGGAGCAGAGGGAAGGGACGGGGAGGGAAAGAATCTCAGATTCTGTGCTGAGTGTGGAGCCTGAAGCGGGGCTCAGTCCCACGATCCTGAGATCATGACCTGAGCTGAAACCAAGCATTGGATGCTTAACCGACAGAGCCACCCCGGCGCCCCCAGGAGCACATTTGTTAATTTGCTGTGAGAACTGTCTAGTAGACTAGACAAGTATATTCTGCCCTGTGGACAAGTCAGAAAGGTTGGGCGGTGAGCACAGACTTAGTATAAAGAGCCTGGTTGAAGGCACCCAGTCAAGGCTCCTTGCGGACGGAAGCGGCAGACTCTCCATTGTCCCTTCTTCCTGCTCAGGACCTCCTGTCTCCCTGTGCTGTTGCCCACCCCTCGTCTTTGGCACACCAGCCCTTTCTGTTCATCCAGCAGGGCACAGTGCATCAGCTTGGATATCCACTTACTAGATGACCCCCGCGTTCTTCACGTGACGCCCTCGCACCTTGGTGGATTACAGGATATGGCAGAAACCTTTCCTCTTCGTTAGGGACCATCTCCTGGTTCATCCCTGTAGACGGCTCACTGCATCCACTGTCCGTGAATTTGCCAGCCTAATTTGGAGGGCAACCTTATTTCCAAGCCTTGCCCATTGCTGCACCCGTGGTGTAGGTGGGGGAAGCAGGAGGCTTTGAGGTCAGAGCCGCAGGCAGGGCCCGTCTCCAAGGAGGGCCTCCAGGGCCGGGTGAGGAGTCTGGACTTTATCCTATAGGAGACTGGTAGCAGAGAAGGCTTTTAAACAAAAGCATGGCATTTCTGTTTGATTTCTTTTTTTTTTTTTTTAAAGATTTTATTTATTTATTTGAGAGAGAGAATGAGAGAGCACATGAGAGGGGGGAGGGTCAGAGGGAGATGCAGGCTCCCCGCCAAGCAGGGAGCCCGATGCGGGACTCGATCCCGGGACTCCAGGATCAAGACCTGAGCCGAAGGCAGTCGCTTAACCAACTGAGCCACCCAGGCGCCCTCTGTTTGATTTCTGCCAATTGCGGGAAGAGTATTGTAGAAGGGGGCACGACTGAAATCTTAGAGACTATTTGGGGGCTGAATGATGACTCCCAAAGAGGCCCACGCCTGAATCCCCAGAACTTGTGCATATGTTAGGTTCCATGGCAAAGGGGAATGAAGGTTGCATGTGGAATTGAGATGACTAATCAGAGGACGTTGAGCGGCCATGAGCAGCCTGGCTTACGGGGGGCTGGGGGGTGGGAGTGGGCACTGTGCAAGTACAGTGATCCTCATCTGTCGTCGAGGGAGGCAGAGGAGGAGACCAGAGCCAGAGAACAGAAGAGGCTGCACTGCTGAGTTTGAAGGTAGGGGAAGGACCACAGGGCTAGGAACGAAGGTGGCCTCTAGAAACGGGAAAGCAAGGAACTGGATTCTCCCCTAGAGCCTTCAGAAGGAACACAGCCTGCTGACATCTTGATTTTTAGCACATTTTGGGCCTCTGACACCTAGACCTAAAGATAATACTTTTTTTTTTAGATTATTTATTTATTTATTTATTAGAGAGCGAGTGAGAGAGAAACAGCATGAGAGAGGAGAGGGTCAGAGGGAGAAGCAGGCTCCCCGCCGAGCCGGGAGCCCGATGTGGGACTCGGTCCCAGGACCCTGGGATCATGACCCGAGCCGAAGGCAGTCGCTTAACCAACTGAGCCACCCAGGCGCCCCAAGATAATACATTTTTTAAAGCCACCAAGTTTCTGGCAATTTGTTCTAGCAGCCATAGGAAATGAATTTAGAGGCTCTTTTCAATAATCCAGGCTACAGATGGTGAAGGTCTGCTATTGACAACAGGGGCAGCAGGAAGGGGACAAGGTCAAGGGAAACTGAGGACATGGACTCAGAGACTGATTGGACACATAGGGTCGGGGTGGGGGCAGAAGACTCTTCTCCTGCCCAGTACCCTGAAGATTGCTCCTCATCTTATCTGTCCCGCAAGGCAGCCCCTGACCCGAGCCTCTACCCTGTCCCAGGGCTGGGGGAGTGTACCTCTTGGGCTATTAGAACCACAGGAGGGAATTCTAAAGGACGCTCTGTAGTTATGTGCCTCACACTTAACACAGGATGGTCGGGCACTGCAGACACGCAATCTCAGATATTTTATGAGTTAACTAGACTTTTGCGATGGGTTAGGAATCTATTCACTTGGTGGGGAACAGATCTAGATTCCAAACCCCGACACTGGCCACTGTGCATGTTTAGCTGAATCTATTTTCAGATTCCCCCCTCCCCCCCGCATGTACTATGGTCTTATGATTTTAGTTTGCTCATGGAAAGATGTGCGGTGGCTTACTACGGATGATTCATCCTCACATTGTCCCATGTGCCCGTTGGTGTGTTCTGTAAGTGCTTGGGAGGAGTGTTCCCTAATTACACGTTTCAGGATGCATTGTTTGGTGTGGCCCCGCCAGCATCCATCAAGGTGTGCTTTATCGTCCACCTGAAGCCGTTTTGAGTGGCGGTCACCCTGCGGAGAATTACTACCCACCAGTCCCTTGGCCTTCACGAACAGCATGCCCTGCCTCAGCCATGAACTAGACATAATTTTAGCCACATCATCCTGATAAAGTTGATGAGGGCTAGTTTTGCTTCCTCTTTCCTGCCTTGTGAGTCATTTATAGATCTTTCTGTCAGGCTAACCTCAACTGTTTCATGCATTGAGGGTGTTAAAACTAGCTTTCCTAGCGATCGATCACTTCGGGGACACACTGACTTAGAGCAACGGCAAGCCCTGGGATTTTGCAGTATGATGGCAGTGTCTGAGAGTCGCCGTTCCTCTTTCCTTCAAGAGTAAATGTTCCTGGCGCCTGGGTGGCTCAGTCGTTAAGCGTCTGCCTTCGGCTCAGGTCATGGTCCCAGGGTCCTGGGATCGAGCCCCGCATCGGGCTCCCTGCTCAGCAGGAAGCCTGCTTCTCCCTCTTCCACTCCCCCTGCTTGTGTTCCCTCTCTCGCTGTGTCTCTCTCTGTCAAATAAATAAATAAAATCTTTAAAAAAAAAAAAAAGAGTAAATGTTCCTTTGCTGGCAGGTGGTGGGGATGACAGACTATTTTCAAAGACCATTTTCACCCAGATTCACACTTTAGTTGACAATGTGGTCGAGGAATGCGGTCTTTCCCCTGGGCTCCTCAGAGGTATGAACGCCAAAATTAATGTAGTGCTGGGGCGCCTGGGTGGCTCAGTCATTGGGCGTCTGCCTTCGACTCGGGTCATGATCCCGGGATCCTGGGATCGGGCCCCGCATCGAGCTCCCTGCTCGGCGGGAGGCCTGCTTCTCCCTCTCCTGCTCCCCCTGCTTGTGTCCCCTCTCTCGCTGTGTCTCTCTCAGTCAAATAAAACAACAACAACAACAAACTAATATAGTGCTAAAAATACAATTTTCTTGGGCTTTTCCCCTTTGTTTTCAATGTTTATACATATATATATGTTTTTTGCTTTGTTGGGATGCATTGTAAATTTTTTCTTTAGATAGTTTGTGTGTAATGCTTCTCAAACGCAGGAGGCTTACATTCATACACTGGCCTCCCTGTGTTTTGGTGTTTGACATATTCATGGTGAAAATGACTGGTTATATAATTATATATTTATATGATACAGGGGTGGGCAAACTTTTTCTTCTGCTCTCCTCTTCCTTCTTCAAATGTAGAAACCCTTCTTAGCTTGAGGTCCATTGAAAAACAGGCCATGGATGGGGCGCTGGGGTGGCTCAGTCGGTTAAGCGTCTGCCTTTGGCTTAGGTCATGATCCCAGGGTCCTGGGATCGAGTCCCAAGTTGGCTCCCTGCTCAGTGTGGCGTCTGTTTTTCCCTCTGCCCTCCCCTCCCCCCCACTTGTGCACGCACGTGCGCTCTCTCTCAAATCTTTAAAAGAAAGAAAAGTGGGGGTGCCTGGGTGGCTCAGTCAGTTAAGTGTCTGCGTTTGGCTTAGGTCATGACCCCAGGGTCCTGGGATCGAGTCCCACATCGGGGTCCCTGCTCAGCAGGGAGTCTGCTTCTCTCTCTCCCACTCCCCCTGCTTGTGTTCCCTCTCTCTGTCAAATAAATAAATACATAAATAAAATCTTCAAAAACAGGCCATGGCTTGAATGCAGGCTGCTGGCCAGAGTGTGCGGACCTGTGCTCTAACTTATGGGTAAGCACATGCAGACAGAAAAGAACCCGACGAACATTCCTTCAGTTCTCCAATCTCCTTCTGCTTTCTGGCAACACGCATCACACGGATTCGTGCTCTTTCTGTGGTTGGGATCCATTCATCTTGCATTCTTTTTTTTTTTTTTTAAAGATTTTATTTATTTATTTGAGACAGAGAGAATGAGAGAGAGAGAGCACATGAGAGGGGGGAGGGTCAGAGGGAGAAGCAGACTCCCCGCTGAGCAGGAAGCCCGATGCAGGACTCGATCCCGGGACTCCAGGATCATGACCTGAGCCGAAGGCAGTCGCTTAACCAACTGAGCCACCCAAGCGCCCTCATCTTGCATTCTGTTCTCTCAAAACTGAACACACGTTTCCGGGTTGAGAGCTCACATTCGTGTGGATCACCTACATCTCTAGCCCCCTTGAGGCGGACACCTGCTGCAATATAATTGTACTTCCTTTCATCTCAAGATACCTGTGTTGTATTTGCCCTAGGTAAATACTTCCCCGGCTGTGAATAGGTAATTAAAATTCTGAACCTTTTAGGGCCCTGGGATCCTTATCTGTTCGAACAATACTCACCTAGGTGGAGGGCTCACGGGAGGCAAAGGTATGTGAGTTGATGATGACCTGGATGCAGAAGAACCCGGGGCCTGAGCCGTGAGGGAGTGAGTGTAGGAGGTGGGAGAGTCAGGAGGCCCCCCACCAGGGTCCCACCTTCTGCCAAGAATCTCTTTGGAAACTGCCAATCTTGATGACCTGCTCTGGAATTTTTACCACCACAGAGTCCCTCTTTTGTCCCACAGTCCCTCAGCATTGTCCCACAAGGAAGGGTGGGGCGTGGTGGCTTTAGGATGTGTGCGTGCACGTGTGTGTTTGGGGGTGGGTGGACATTGCTCATCAATCTTATTTATTGGCTTAGCAGATTCCTGCATCTGGAATCTCATTCTCTGTAGAGCAGGGTTTGGGGCCTGGGCTCTGGAATCTGGGTTGTGTGAAGCCTAAGAAATTGCAAGAATGCCCCCCAGCAAGTCAGCCATCTATAAAGATAATTACTAGGTTGCACTTTCTGCTGCCAGACTTGAAAAATGGGGCGGAATGAGGTCGAAAGACAGCTCTAGCAGCGCCCCTTGGTCCTCGCAGGTTGTAGATTCTGCGGGACTCGCCCTTGGAATCGTCTGGGAGTGGAATTATTACTAATTCCCAAAGGGCTGACACATCACTGGCAGCCCTCCGCGGGCAACCGCTTTGTTTGTGGGACTGTCCCTGTGTTTTCTCAGAATTCTAATTTAAAAAATCTCAGAGATCAAATTAAAGCAATCATATACGCGATAAAAGCGCCCCAGAAAGGCGCTGGGTTTCATCATCTGTCCCGGGGAGGGCTCAGGGCCGCGGCGCGCAGGGTGTGGGAGCCGCGCGTCCGCTCCCCGACACCTTGGCCGACACCGCCTCCTAGTGGCCGCGGGCCCCGGGCGCTGAGGGCGGGGAAGGCGCGTCTACGCCCGCCCGCCGGCGGGCCTGGCTGGAAAATTCCGCCTGCAGAGGTTTCTCTCTTCAGCAGCCTCCTTGCCTGCGCTCCGCCGATGCTCTTTCCGTGCCTGCCTCCCCTCCGCACGTCCTCCACTTTCAGTGTCCGCGGGTGGTGTGGCCCGGCTGGGGACCGATGGCCACGGAACAGGGGGTGTTTTTATATCCACACGGGACACATCTTTAGGACAAGTTCTATTCTTTGCACATTTTGTTCTAGGGCCATTTTCTAAACCCATCAACAGTACTTTTGAGCAGTTGATGCTGTGAGGACAGGGTAAAGGCCCTGAGGTGGGAAGGGGTTTGGCTCTTAAAAAAAAAACACTGACCTGAAGGCAGGGAGCAGGGGAGGGTGGGTCGTGGACTGAGCAGAGGGAATAAGCAACGGGGAGGAGGGCGGGAGGTGAGAGCCAGTGATGGGCAGGTTCCGCAGTTTGCATTTTATAAGAGCGCTGGAAAGCTTTGAAGGATTTTACTTGGTAGAGGAGGGTGGCGGGGGAAGGGGGTTTTCATGTGATTAAAATAACTTTGGCAATTGGCAGGAGAATGGACTTCAGGGGCACTGAGTGTGAGCTAGGAGGCCCCTGGGTTGGGAAGGGAGAGATGGCTGGTGTGGCCCAGTCGGGGGTGGCCCTGGGGACATGGAGGGAGTTCCTAGATGCTTCGGAGGCTGACTTGCTTGGCTGGATGCAATGGGCACTGCCCAGGGCAGGGTCAGGGATGCCCGTCCTTCCGGCTGCAGCAGCCGGAGAGCGGAGAGCGGACTGAGATTGGAAAGAGCCTGGGGTGAGGGGTGGAGCATGAGTTCCTCTGGACAAGCAGAGTTTGAGAGGTGGGGTAGATGGTCTGGGGAGGAGGTCTGGGCTCTTTTGGGGACAGGTAACAGAACCTAGAGGAAAGGTTCTTTAGACAGGTTCTGAATTTTCTCTTGGGGTCCAAGGGCTGGGTTCAGTGGGGCCTCAAGAAGGGAGGGGGTGTCCCAGGCATCCCCCACACTCCGTTCTCTGTGCATCTGCCTGATCTTCTTTCTTGCTTTACCCTCTGCCTGGAATGCCCTCCCCCGGGGGCTGGCTCCTGTCCTCCCTTTAAGTCTCTGCTCAAATCCTAAGAAGGGGGTCTCCCGAGCTACAGTTGGCCTGTCTAAGCTCCTCTGGCTCGCATCACTCCATGGATTTCTTTTATGGTTTTTATCGCTGTTTCATCTACCTGTTTACTGACTTATTTTGCCAGAGCTGGTGAGATTCCCCAGCCGATCGCCAGCTCCCTGAGAGCTGAAGCCCCCGCTTTATTCACGCTGCCGTACTTGGGCCTTAGCGCCCTTCGGGCCCAGAGCAAGTGCTTTACACATACTTGCTGGGTTATGAAATCCGCTCCTGGGTTCCTCAGAGTGCCCAGCACCACTATGCGTGCATCGAAAGTGCCAGTAAATACCTAGGGATTAATTTCATGCCTGAAGACTCCTTTGCCACAGAAGAAAGGGGTGACTGATTCTGCAGGAAAGTTGAATGAATAGGGACTCAGGGAAGGGGGCAGGGGCGCAAGTCAGGGCGCAAAAGCATTACCCCGTGGATGTGGACGGTGGACAGCAGTAACCCGGTGCTGACCAGCCCTGCATCTGTGACACCACTTCGCACCCCGGGATTCTCTTCGGGGCAGAGATGTCTTTAAAGTAAGACTGATGTGAATGGACAGATTGACTTGTAGGCTTTTCCGATTTAAACCTGGAAATGTAGGGGTACCTGGGTGGCTCAGTCGGTGAAGTGTCCAACTCTTGATCTCAGCTCAGGTCTTGAACTCAGGGTTGAGTTCAAGCCCCGTGTTGAGCTCCATGCAGGTTATGGAGACTACTTAAAAACAAACCAACCAACCTGGAAATATAATGTCCTAACTATGGTGACAGATAAAAGGATCTAGGAAATGCATAACAGGGTTTGTTTTTTTTTTCCTGTTCTCCACCCCCTTTAAAAAATAGTTTTTTTTTTTTTTTTAAAGATTTTATTTATTTGACAGAGAGAGACACAGTGAGAGAGGGAACACAAGCAGGGAGAGTGGGAGAGGGAGAAGTAGGTCTCCCGCCGAGCAGGGAGCCCGATGTGGGGCTCGATCCCAGGACCCTGGGACTATGACCTGAGCCGAAGGCAGATGCTTAACGACTGAGCCACCCAGGTGCCCCCCCCAAAATAGTTTAATAAATAATTTCATGTAGCTTATATCCCGCCATGCCTGGGGACTTCACGTGAACCCCCCCTGCTGGCCCTGAGGAGTCAGGGTCTGTCACCCTCAAAGTCACCCCAAACACCTTGGATCCCTAATCAAGGAACCGAACCTTCCCGCCTTTATTGTGTGAAGTGTCTTACAGGAATCTGATTCCTTCCACGAGGGATTGTGTGCTATGTGTGATGTGAGGCGCTCTGATGCTGGGCCACCCGGCCCCTGAGCAATCCCAACTGCTCTGTCCACATGCTGGAAGCAGACGTTTCCATTCCAGGTGTGGCTGGGTAGCATAATCAGCTTAAATATTTACAGAACAGTTAATTTCATCACTAAATGGCTGGAGGTTAAGGAGTCTGTCTGAGGTCAGCCGCCACCCTCTATGGACCCCCTTTTCTTCCCCTGTAGGTTAAGTTTGAGCAGGGCCCTGGGTGGCTCTCTGCCCAGGCCAGGGAATGTGTGCTGGACGCTGTCTTGCCACCTGTGGCCAGTCTGATATGTGTGGGGGACTGGGATTGAGACACCTGGGCCCCTCGGAGATGCGTTTGCTTGGCCACTGCCTTTCTCTTTGCACCTGCTAACCTTACCCTCACAGTGGCAGACCTCCTCACTCTAGCAGGTGAGCAAAAAAGAGGCGGGGGCAGGGGGCACAAAGGTGCGATGCTTATACTTTATTGAAGGGAGCCAGGCTGGGGACGGAGTGAAGGAAGTGTCCAGGACCCGCAGGAGCTCCAGCAGTTGGAGATCTTCAGCTTCTAAGTCCTAAGCACACGTTGGGCTCTTTAAGACTATGTCCTAAAACAGACACAAACCAAAAAACCCCAAGACAATAGTGAGTGAAACTCAAAGTTAGACCAAGATGTCTGCATGTAGAAACTTCAGTGTCAGTTAAGAGGTTCAGTAGCCCTGGGAAGAGCTAAGCTTGTAAGAGTTCTGATTATTTCTCGGAAGCCTCTTAAAAAGCGTAAGATGACTGAGTCTGCTCCAAAGGGCTAGAAAGGGCTCCGAAAAAATGGGGCGAGTCTGCAGCCCAGGGACTGGCGGGGCGGGGGTGGGGATCCGCTGCTAAGCGGCACAGAGGGAAGGGAGCCATGTACCATGAACTGTAGGATGTTCCCCGTGGTGTTTGAGGGTAGGGTGTCCACCAGACTCTTCAGCTGGATCATCGCATCTTTTATGTCGGCGTCTGGGACGAAAAATTCAATCGCAGCCTCGTAATTGGAGAGCGTGTCCGTGAAGAGGGTTTTGATGACATTCAGAAAGTTCAGGCAGATCGCTGCAGAAGCTGAAGCACAGAAAAGAGAGAGCATGCTTGTCCAGGCCCTTTTCCAAGCTGGCCAGCCCCCTGGCTGGACCTGCCCCAGAGGCAAGCAGGCGGGCCTGTCAGCAAGAGAGAGCAGCCTTTCCGTCGATGGGATGGTGTGGAACGTGAGATCTGGTGGTGCTCCACGCCGTTGGCTCTTTGGCACTGTGGGAAGGCTTTCCGGGGTTGCAGCCAGCTTCTCGTGGCTTGCCCGAGCCCTCCTTGTACTTCCTGGGTTGGGGTGGGGCAATTTGCCATTTGTTCTTTCTGTTAGAGCTCCAGGTGGAGGATTGATAAAAGAAGCTGCTGATCTGATCTTTTATGCAACAGTGGGGGTTTGGGAAGGGGCTGCTGAGGGTTTCTGGTTGTTGTCCTGCCGGAAGCATGCCTCTTACCTGTGGTTAGTGATGGTCTGAGCCACTTGCCACGGGGGGTGGTGGTGGGGGGGCAGGGGGCAGAGTCAGGCTCTGGCAGGAAGAAATACTTGTCCAAGCCAAGAGCAAGCCCCTGAACTGGCCCGGGAAGAGGTGTGCACCATGAGCACTGGGCCCCTGGGGTGCCCTCACCTGCCCACCTGCCTCTTGTGTCCACGCCTGGCCTCACTATGTTCCTTTCACCCGCAGTGCTCCCCAGGTTGTGCTCCCTTTTCAGGCCTCTGCCCCAGGAACATGGGGGAGAGTCACTGCTTCCTACGCCCTGAGTCTCGGTCCCCGTCCTTGAATTCTCTGCCTCGTGTGCAAGTTCCGCTTCCCTGCCTGGACTCCAGGGACCCCCAGAATGGCCACTCCAAGTCAAACCCCCTCCGGAACTTAGAGCCCTGCTTTGCAACTTACTATGTCATCTGGCAAGTTACTTTCTCTTTGTGTGGCTCCATTTTCTCATCTGTAAAATGGGAATAATATCCCTATTTCATGGGGTTATTGTAAGGATCAAAAGGGGTTCAGAACAGTGATTGGCACACTGTCAGTGCTGAATAAATGGGGATATTATTATTGTTATTATGACATGTGTGCAAATACACAAATACACAAAGGCATCCCAGATCCACCCCTTACCATATTCCAGCCCTATCTTGCTGATCCACCAGCTCTATGCACAGCACTGAGATCTAAGTAATATACAATTGACCTTTGAACAACACAGGATTGAACTGCATGGGGCCCCTTGTGAATTTTTTTCAATAAATGTATTGGAATTTTTTTTTTTTGAGATTTGTGACAATTTGAAGAGATTCACAGATGAACTGAGTAGCCTAGAAAAAATGAAAAAATTCAGAAAAGGTTGGGTCTGATGGTCAGAACGCAGTATATAATACATACGACATACAAACTATGTGTTAATTAGCGGTTTATATTACCGGTAGGGCTTCTGGTCAACAGCAGGCTGTGAGTAGTTAAAAGTCAAAGGTTACAGGCAGATTTTTGGCTGTGTGGGGGGCAGTCAGCACTCCCAACCCCTGTGCAGTTCAGTACATGTCAACTGTACCTGTCAATCCAAAATGATGTTATTTCCCTTTAAAGACAAATATCTCTACACAATAGTTGTCCCCATTGCCTCTTGGTTTTGGTTTTCCAGCTCTTCTGCCACTCCCCAGGGTCATCAAACTTATCGCCATGGGCGTCCTGAAACTTTTGAAGTGAATTAATTGAAATTTGCTAAAAACTTTTTGTTTGTTTGCTTATTAAAAGGAGTAGAAGAGGCTGATACAGAGTAAAAACCAGGTAACTCAATTACCAAAAGATCAGGGGACTTCCTCCCTCCCTCTGTCCTTCCCTCCTTCCCCCCCCCCCCCCAGCAATTCCTTTCCTCTTAATGACAGCTGCAACTATTCAGAGACTCCTAATCCTTTTGGCAGAGGACAGAAATGTTTAGAAAACTCCACTCTGGGTTGGCAGTTTCCCAAAGGGAAGATCCCTTTCTAGAATATTCCTCTCTGCCCAGAATGGGTGACCTTGCCTTAGCTTGGATTTCTTTTGGAGACATGAGGCTCTGCAGCTCCTTCTAGCCCCTTCGGCTGCCAAAGTGGTGTGGAGACCCCAGACCTGAGGGTGGCACTGTACCATGGTCTCTTGGCATCTTGGGGGTCTCTTGGAGAGACTGGGCTCTGAGGAGCTCATCATTCCTATTCTGTTGGCCATTGAACACACACATCCATTATGGGATCTCCTCCATTCCTGCCTCCAGTCTGTTCCAACACTGCAATTCTGAAGTTGTTGGCTATGGAAGATGGGATCCCTTCCAGGTTTCCTCACGGGCTCAAGGCGCTCCCCAAGTTCCCAAGATGGCCCTGTTCACAGACCCGGCTTCCTGGCTGGGACTCAGTGTTCCAGCTAAGCAGCTGCCCCCTGAGCAGAACTGGGAAGCAGAACTGGGGAGCAGGAAGGGTTCCTGAGCCTGGCTTGGGGGAGAGGGGCTCTGGGAACTCACCAGGGCTGCAGCAGAGAGCCAGGGTGGCCAGAGCGAGGATGACAGCGAGCTTCATGGTGGACCGGAGGCTGGCGAGTGAGGCGCTGGCCTGTGTCTGGATCGGGTGGTCTTGTGTGAGACATGCCCATCGGGGTGCCTTCTTAAATGCTCCAGGCTCTACCTGGAGGGGAGGAGGAGGGCAGGGCCTGGGCTCTACTGATGGGACCACACTATTTACTTGGGTATCAGCTTGATGGGAAAAGTAAATATTCTCTTTTCTCAATCCAGTTTCTTTCCTCATTGGAGCTGAGTTTACACAATGGGCACTTGGATGGGGAAACAGTGTCCTTTTTGGCTGCCACAAGGGACTCAAGTCAGAGGGTGTGGAGAGCCGGCCACTTGCGTCACTCTCATTGAGCCTGAGTGCCAGGCCAGTCCAGATCAACAGAGGCAATTGCAGCGTCCACCTGGACCCCTCACCCCAGGAGAAACTGAGGCCTAAGGCCCCTCACACATGGTGCCATGCGGGCTCGGGGCTCCTGATGCTCCATCGGGCTCCTGCCATTGCCTTTCCAAAGAAGGCGACCGACCGGAGGGTCACATGGACCGGAGCATCTCTGTGGTCAGACGCGGGGGAGACTCTGGACTGAAGCATGTTGACAGAGGAGGGTTTTCTCCAGAAAGCCCATGAGAAACCTGAGCCTCAAATCAGACTGGAGAATGTACTGGCCTGGGCTGGGTCTGTTGCCACCCCAAGCTGCTCTCAAGTCCTGCCCTCCTGGTGGTCAACTTCATGGGCACTTCCGGCCTTATCTTGCTTGACCTCTTAACGGCCTTGACCCTCTTGACTTTTTCCTTCTTGAACTGTTCTCTCTCCTGCGTTCCCATGGCCCTATTCTTCCCTGATTTCCTCCCTGACCGACCATCCTTGTTCTTTAGATGTTTATTCTTTACTGACTGCGCTTCCCTGTTGGCGGTTCCAGACTTCGGCCGTAGCCCCTTCTCACCTCCCGCTGCCACATCTGTGGCTGCTCCCGTCCTCTTCCAGTACCCGCGCCTCAGGACACAGGCCTGGCCTGCTCAAAGCCAACTCCTGATCGGCCTCCTGTCCCTCGCTTGCCCTCCTGGGCCGTCCTCAGGAAGGCCAGCAGAATGATCTTTCTAAAACCAGCTGATCATGGCAATTCTTCTTGGAACCCTTCGAAAGCATCCTTTTGCCAATGGGGCAAAATTCAAGTGCGATCTACAAGGCCTTTGTCCACTTACCATTTGAGCCTCATTCCCTCACTTCCCTGCATAGTGATTCAACCTTGTCTTCATGTTTGTGGATTCGGGAACATCCCATGTGTTTCTTCATGCCTTTCTACCTTTGCACAAAGGATGCTTCATGCCCGAATACACATCTTCTGCCTTGTCTCCTTCTCCAAATCCTGTTTGTACTTCAAGATCCAATCAACTGTTCATTCATTCATTCATTCATTCATTCATTCATTCATTCATTCTGAGCACCTACTATGTGCCAAGGATTGTGCTAGGGGTTGGGGGTTGGGGTCAATATGGAGAAGCATTGCCTGAAGCCCCTCCAGAAGAGCTTGTCACCTGGCCGTGAGGAGCATGGTCGGCAGAGAGCCTCTAGATACCTGTCACTTTGGGGTCTGCCCTGGGCACATAACACTGCCCCGCTCAAGGTCACACCCTTCCTGGGGCTGCTTCCTTCTGGCAGCCAAGCAAGGACGGCACTTCTGCACCGTGTGGAACCACTCAGGTGGGCGACACCGACTCCAGAGCTTCTGGCCCGGCCGGCTGAGATTTTGCCAGGCCCACATCGCCAGCCGGCTTTCCCTCTGCCCAAGCCTGCTGCGGCCCCTTCCCCACACAGTTACTATCCCTAATGGTGGTCTTACCCTGCAGATTCTGTCTCAGCATCGGCTTCCATGGCAGCATCGACCCATAGCAGGGAGGCAGAGATGGATGAGGCAGGCCCAGGTCCCTAATGCCGAGGAGCTTCGTGCTGGTAGTGGAGACTGGCAAGCAGGCCATGAAGCTAGGGGTGCTGGGGGAGCTAGGGGAGCACGAAGCAGGACATGGGGTAGAAAGTAGGTGGGGGAGTCAGCGGGCAGTCACTCCGAGCAGGTGACTCCCTACTGGCCGAGGGGACACCCAGCACCCAGGCCCTCAGGTGGGAAGAACCAGGGTGTGCCCGGGGAGCACAGAGGGGCCGTTGTGCCTTCAGTGGGGAGCAGGGACCCAGATCTTGCAGGGGCCTCCTGCTAAGTAAGGTCTCTACGCTCGCAGTCCTGGGAAGCTCTGGAAGAGGTTTCTTTTTTTAATGCTTTAAAAAATATGTTAGGGGCGCCTGGGTGGCTCAGTTGGTTAAGTGACTGCCTTCGGCTCAGGTCATGGTCCTGGAGTCCCGGGATCGAGTCCCGCATTGGGCTCCCTGCTCGGCGGGGAGTCTGCTTCTCCCTCTGACCCTCCTCCCTCTCATGCTGTCTGTCTCTCATTCTCTCTCTCTCAAATAAATAAATAAATAAAATCTTTAAAAAAATATATATGTTAAAATACACATAACACAAAGTTTCCCATCTTTATCACTTTTACGTGTACAGTTGAGTGTATTAAATCCATTCACGTTGGGCGCCTGGGTGGCTCAGTTGGTTGAGCGACTGCCTTCAGCTCAGGTCATGATCCTGGAGTCCCGGGATCGAGTCCCACGTCGGGCTCCCTGCTCAGCAGGGAGTCTGCTTCTCCCTCTGACCCTCCCCCCTCTCATGTGCTCTCTCTCTCTCTCATTCTCTCTGTCAAATAAATAAATAAATAAAATCTTAAAAAAAAAAATCCATTCACGTTGTGCAGCCGTCCCCACCCTCCCTCCCCATGGCTCTTTTCGTTTTACAAAACTGAAACTGTCTCCATTAGACACCAACCCCTTCTCCGTCCCCAGCCCCCGCAGTCTCCGTTCTACTGTCTGGCTCCATGATTTTGATTACTAAGTGCCTCCTCTCTGTGCAATCCCGCAGTCTTTGTCTTTCCGGCTGGCTCATTTCACCTAGCGTAGTGTCCTCAAGGTTCATCCATGGGACGTATTGCAGAATTTCTTTTCCTTTTAAGGCCAAATAATGTTCCATTGTATGTGCAGACCACATTTTGCTTATCCACTTGTTGGACACTTGGGTTGTGTCCACCTTCTAGCTATTGCGAATAATGTTGCAATGAACATGGGTGCACAATTGGGAAGGTTTTAATCTGGAGAGATGTGGTCTGATTTCCCTTTTGATGGGATGCCCCTGACTACTCTGTGGGTGGGGGCGGGAGGGGGAGGGGGTGACAGAGCAGCTCAGCAGAAGGGAAGGTGGGCTTTGGACGAGTTGATGGCAGTGGGGTGAGGGTTTGAGAGACACCTGGACAGGCTCAATGCTGGCTAGAACAGAGCGGGTGAAGCAGAGGGAGGTGACAGGGTGAGCTGGGCGGGTTTCTGGCTGGGACAGCTGGGCGCATGGGGGGCTATTTCCTGACAGAGAGAATTCATCAGGTGGAATAGGGTTGGGGATGGGGACCGAGTGGAGCCTTCTCCGACCTGCAGTTCCCGTGGCTGATCTTGCACTACTATACCCCTCCATTATGAGCTCCCCATATAGTGTTTTAACTGTGCGATTCTTTTTTTTTTTTAATATTTTATTTATTTATTTGACAGAGAGACAGCGAGAGAGGGAACACAAGCAAGGGGAGTGGGAGAGGAAGAAGCAGGCTTCCCGCTGAGCAGGGAGCCTAATGCGGGGCTCGATCCCAGGACCCTGTGATCATGACCTGAGCCGAAGGCAGACGCCCAGTGACTGAGCCACCCAGTAGCCCCTAATTGTGCGATTCTTTACTTGACTCTTTCATGTCACTGTTGCTAAACAGGGAGCCATGGCATGAATCACTGCAGGAGCCCTGCTCGTCATGTGATATCCGGAGGCCACAATGAAGCTCAGAGGTGCCTAAAGACGCTAAGAGCACCAATTCCAAGCTAGCCAGCCACGAGGACTCGCTGAGTAAGCTGCTGTTGTGTCCAGACAATGTAACACCAAGCAGCTGATCGATCAGGAGAGGAAGATCTTCTGAACTAAGAGGGGAATGATCTCCACGGCAGACTGCAGAGGGAAGAGAAACAACAGCAAGGCAGAACAGAGTAAAAAAATACCTGGATGAAAAAAGAGCAAAAAGGAATCCACGTAGGTAACTGCTTGTGTATGCATAAAAGCTCTCTGGAAGTAGCCATGGAAGAACCATGCGGGAGGGAGACTGAGAAAGGAAGCTTTTCACTTTCAACATTTTGGTGCCCTTGGAATTTGGAATTGTGGAAATACCCTATCGATTCGAAACATTTTTTTTTTTTTTAAGTAGGTTCCACACCCATTGTGGAGCCCAACACAGGGTTCCAGCTGATGACCCTGAGGTGAAGACCTGAGCTGAAATGAAGAGGTGAATGCTTAACTGACTAAGCCATCCAGGCTCCCCTCAAAACAAATTTTTTTAAAAAGATTATATTTGGGGCGCCTGGGTGGCTCAGTCGTTAAGCGTCTGCCTTTGGCTCAGGTCATGATCCCAGGGTCCTGGGATCGAGCCCCGCATCGGGCTCTCTGCTCAGCGGGAAGCCTGCTTCTCCCTCTTCCACTCCCCCTGCTGTGTTCCCTCTCTCACTCTCACTCTCTCTGTCAAATAAATAAATAAAATCTTTGAAAAAAAAGATTATATTTATTTATTTATTTGAGAGAAAGAGAGAGAGAGTGCACAATCCAGGGAGGATAGAAGGGGACGGAGAGAGAGAATCTGAAGCAGACTCCTCACTGATCGCGGAGCCTGATGCCGGACTCAATCTCACCACCTTGAGATCATGACCTGAGCTGAAGCCTAGAGTCAGAAACTTAAATGACTGAGCCACCCAAGTGCCCCTCAAAACAAATTTTTAAAGGTAGAACAGGTCTGACACCTGCCACAGCATGGATGAACCCTAGGGACATTATGCTAAGTGACGAGCCAGTCACAGAAAGACAAATGCGGTATGACCCCACTTATATGAAGACCTTAGAGGCGTCAGGTTCATAGGGACAGAGAGTCGAATGGGCTTGTCAGAGGCTGCAGGGGGAGGAGAATGGGCAGTTATCTTTGTTTCATGGGACAGTCTCAGTTTGGGGTGGTGAGAGTGTCCTGCAGGTGGATGTCCTGCAGGTGGTGAGAATGTCCTGCAGATGGATGTCCTGCAGGTGGTGAGAGTGTCCTGCAGGTGACCTGCACTCACACTGCATCACAGTGTGAATGTCCTTGCCACCACCGAACTGAGCACTGCAAAATGATTAAGATAAGAAATTTTGCTATATGCATTTTACCACAATTTAAAAAAGTAATAAAAGGGTAGATAATAATAAAAGAAAATGTAATAAATAATAACGTAAAATAAAAAAATAAAAAAGTGCAGAACGGGTTTTAGAATTACACTGAATTGAATCCCCGACCCATCGCTTACTAGCGGTATTATCTTGGGTCAAGTAGGTAACCCCTCTCTGCCTCAATTTCCGTGTCTGTACCGTGGGCATAATACTATTATCTGTGGCACATTAAGTGGTGCTGGCGTGGCGAACGTGCTCTGTGAATGAACCTTGCCAACTATTGTATTTGCCCATCTCCGCTGGGAAGACCTTTCAATTTGGAGTTTCCTTGTCCAAGTCTACACGTGAGTGACCAGAGCAGGGAAGCTCTCCTTCCATGCTCAGCCTAGCTCATCAGGAGGAGCTTTTCTTTTGTTCCAACTCCTGTGCTGTGTCCACCACATGCTGAGCTGCGAAGGCTTAGCTGACACCCATGTTCCTGACCTGACCCTGGGGCAAGAGGGGATAGGTGAGCTTACACGAAGAAAAAGGAGCTCTGAGGTCCACCTGTACATAAGCTGTGTCAAGAGGCTTAGAATACCCAGGAGTATCTTCATGTCCCCTGAGTTGTAGACTTGTAGAGCGAGGGTCTCTCCACGTGTTTTCCCCTGAAGCAGGGAGGGCTTCTGGACACATGGCGTGACTGCCTGGGGACACAGTGGCTGTGCAGAGAATGGCCTGATGAGTGTCATCAGGACAGTTGATCCGGTCAAGCATCTTAAAAATGCAGCCTTTGTGAAAGACTTCTGTCTGTGCCATCGAGGGCCGTCCGTGCTCTTCTCCACGGTTTGTTGGAGGGGAAACGTGCATGTCCTGCTCTTGTTCCCACCATCTCTCTCCGGAGGCTCCTTTTCTGGTTCCTCTGTTCCTCCATGTTCCTTCTTCTTTCCCCTCCCTCCCCTCCTCTGTATTCTCTCCCTGGGCACTCATCCCTGCTCATAGTTTCAGTTACTTCCTACGTTAAGACAACTCCCTAATTTTTATCTCCATCTCAGCGTTCTTAGAACTGCAGCTTTGACCATCCAATGCCCGCTAGACATCCTCACCTAAATTTTTCAAAGGCTTTCAAACTCACTTTGTACGAAGTCAAACTCATGATCTAAGACTGGTAGATTTTTCCCCAGGATTCCATATCTCAGCAAAAGACCTCACCACCCAATTGGTCACATAACCTGGAGACACGTCTTTGATGCCTCACCCTCCCTGGGGTCATCTTGACCCAGCCTCATATCCACCACCAAGGGCATGGGCTTGGACACAACTCTGAGAGTGCCCCCCTTGCTGTTCTCTGAGGGCCCTTCCAGATCTGTCAATCGACCACCCAGGTCCTTCTCTTTCTCATCCAACTCCTTCTGGGGCCGTCAGCTCTGGGCATCACAGTGGGCTCCTGAGGCTTAATTTATTTCCTTTTAGTTTATTTCCTTGGACTATAAGGCCCTATCGTTAAGCTGTAGAATTCAGCTTTGGGAATATCACAGATTCATGATAGGTTTATTTGAAGGGCTCCTTATCTAAGAGGTAAAAAGACAAAACAACAACAACAGAACAGCCCTCTGAAAGCTGAAAATACAAAGCTGTTCATTCTCAAAAGAAAAGAAAACAAAACCCCCACAATATGAAATACCGCCTTCCTCCTGGGTCTGACTCCATGATCCCGTGATCTGCTCTCTTGAGGTCAGCCCATCTTTCGGGCTCAGTTTCAGGTGTGTGAGTCACATGCTCGACCCGCTGGGGCACCCCGAAGCCCCCCAGTGCTGCCCCTACTGGGTCAGTCCCTCTGTGAGCTGGTGGAAGGAGTGGCTGGGGCCTGCGTGTCTCCCAGCACATCACCCACAGCCTTGGACTCTGTTCTCTACATCTCACCTTCATGGTTCCAGGCCCTGGGAACAGAAGAGCTGGCTCCTGGGTCGCTGAGGAACCTGACGTCTAACATCTCTCCTGCCATTAGGAGGGTCTGCCATGGCCCTTGGACAGTCAGCCCCTGCTGTTCTCGGGGCAGTGGCCTTCCAGGTATGAGGCTGGGGGTTTGTCTCAGTTCTGGGTGGGACCTGGAGGGCCACCACCAAGTGTCTTAAGGCAGGCTCTTCCATCCTGGTCCTTGGGAGAGCCCTGCTTGGCGGTGGGGGGTGTTTTTCTCCCCTGCCAGGGAGCCTACAGAATAGCCACTTTGATTTGCTGTGTGCAGTAGTTAGATAAAAAGTGTTAGTCAAGGCTCAGAGTTTCTTAGACTCTAACACCTGCTCCTCAAATCCTTAAACCCCATACACTGTGAGCTCCAGGCCAAAACCCTTGAGCCTGCCTTAGCACAGGGGGAGGGCAGGGAGCGGCTGTTTCCGGCTACACGGGGCAGTGACCCGGTCACTGTACAAGGAAACCAGTTTGAGGGAAGACAAGCTCCTTGGTTATTAGCGCTGTAGACATGGCAGTGAATGTGCATGGTTCCTGCCAGAGCCCCCCTCCCCCAGCCAGAACTGTACCCTGGGTTGGCTGTGCTTGTGTCTGTGTGAGCCCTGACCCCAGGTTTGCTGGAGCTTCAGGGGCAGGGCTGGGGGAGTGGCCAGGGAGTCTGCCTTGGAGGGTATGCCTGGTTCTGGCCCATGAGAGGAGCAGGAGAAGGAGCCTCAGCCAGAGCCTGAGGGTCCCGGGGGATCTGGAAGTCCCCCTTGGGGACTTGGACTATAAAACCTTAGGCCTGCTCGTCCTCCCCCGATATTCAAGGGGCTTGTGTGTGTGTGTGCATGAGGTCCCGGGTTGGTGAGTCATGTTCAATGCCCCTTGGGGAGCCTCTGCAGGCCCCATTTAAGGGTCTGGTAGCAATGGTGGGTGGGAAGGCTTGGGCCGGCAGGTATGGACTGGGACCAGATGTTCAGCCCCTGGGCCCAGTGCTTGGTGTATCCTAAGGAGCAGGAAGTTGGGGTGCCGCCTGTTCCGGCATTCGGCTGGCTGCAAGTCCCAGCATGGCCCAGAAAACAGGTTGGAGGCCTGGGTGGGCCCTTCTGATCCTATCCATCTGGCTGGGTTGCTGAAGGGGGACTGGTCAGGCCACAGGTTCATGAGATCAGCTCGTGGGGTCAGCTCATTGGGCAAGCTGCAGAATTCAGGCTCCTTCCACCCTGGGCTTCTGGCTCTGTGCTAGCTCTGGATGCAGCCTCTGAGCAGAGCAGATTTCCCCTTGTGGGTTTGGTTTATTCTCTTCCACCTTGGCGTCTCCTCGGGCTGATCCCTGCATTGACCCAGGAGGGCCTGGCAAATTCTGGACATTCCAGCCATTTTGGCCGCCAGCCATGATGCCTAGGACCTGTGAATTTTTTAGAGTGCCCCCCCCCCGGCTCCAAAATAGAAAAAGAAATCCTCAAAATTGTAATTAATAAGTGTTTATTTAGGTAACATCATTTCAACTAGCTTACTGCAACTCGGTTCAGCTATGACCTAGCTTTATGTAGAAGCAATAAAGTTTAACTGGTATGAACAAAATGCATAATGTATTCTCAGGCTCAGAATTATTAAATTTATACAAGCCCCTTCAAAAGTTTATAACCAAAATTATGCATAGTGTGAGAAGTGTGTATATTTTAATGTGTTTGATATGATGTGGGGTGGGAACATCAAAACTAGGAAGGTCTCACGTCCCGCTCTCCCAATGTTTGCAGCTGTGGGCCTTGCAGAGCACAAGCCACCATCAGAACAGGAAGAGAGGGATCAGAGCGAAGAAACGCCCCACTTTGTCTCTGGTCCCATCCTCTGATCTATCGCTAGAACGTTCCATTGGCCTAACCAACTGATATTCAGCCAGCGAGGGAGCCCCACTTTTGTAGTCCATAGGGGCAAGCTTCCTGGGGGCACAGAGCAGATCAGAGAAAGGCAGAGAACGGACAGGTAGGGTGAGGGTCAAATATAGAATAGTGGTATCATTCTAGACATATAGTTCTGGATCTTGCTTTTTTCACTTCATGTTATGTCTTAGATATCTTTTGAAACTTTGGCTCTTATAGATATACTTGACTTTTTTCAAATTACAGAATATCCCTTTGTAGGATGTCATATAATTTGAGTTCCCGGTACCTTATAGATGGAGGTCTGTATTTTTCCCAGTTTTTCTGCCATTACAAGCCGCACCCGGTGCCACTTGCTCTGGGGACTTGCCCTGTAACAGAGATGCCTGGATTCAGACCTGCTGCCGCTGTCGGGTGGTGCTAACTCTCCAGGCTGAAGTCTGTCTGTTCCTGCTGCAGAGGTCGGGGCTGGGAGATTGGGAGCAGGAGGGCGCTTGTTGATGGCAATTGCTCTGATTTCCCACGGGAGCCTTGGGCATTTTCCCGGGGCAAGTTGTTCCTCAGCCCCAGACCAGGGCAGGAGTCGGCAGAGATGCTGCTGGGGCTGCTGAGAGCATCCTCTGGGTACCCATTGCCTACCCCAGCTGGGAGTCGGACCCAGGCGTGAAGTGACCTGGTGTTAGCTGTTTCTGGAGGCTGAACCTGAGAGTTTCAGGGAGGGGTGGCGGTGAGTCAGGCGGTGACCTGTTGGGGATCAGAGCCCTTTCTTGGCTCCCCAGCCAGGCAAGCAGATGAGCTGAAACCTGGAGGGTGGGAGGGTGGAGCAGGCCTGGGACCTGGGGCTGTTCCCCGTGGAGCCTGGCAGAGCCGGCCGGTTCTTTGCTCTGGGACAAGCCCTCTTGAGGGGTGGGGACAATGGAGTTGATGGAAGTCCCTGTTCTGTGGGTGGAAACTGTTTTCCCTCCACTTTACAGGGCAGCTCTGGGGATTTGGGCTGGCTGGGGGGTTGACATAACACACAATACGATTCACTTCTTGCCCTTTCCCAGGAAGCTTGCTTAATTCTGCAGGTTCTTTGTTCGATGGTGAGTCACCCAGGTCCTACCTTTTGTGTCTGTCCTCTCTCCCCTTCCCTGCCTTGGGCCTGTTCCCACCCACAGACGTGGCAGTTCACCACTCAGGCCCCTCTGGGTGGGTTGTACGGCCCTGCTCTCGGCCGTCCTGGGGGACATGAGCCACCTTGGTCAGCAGACATGGGTTGGTCGGCTGCGTGGCTCTGCAGGGCTGCAGCTGTCCTAGATGCACAGGGTCGGGGGCGGGGGGCGGGGAGAAGACCACCTCGAGCTCCCTCTGGCTCTTAGTCTGAGGCAAGGGGCCTCCCACCCAAGAGGAGCCTGGTGGGCCCCTGGCTCTCTGTCCCCCAGACAACCACGTGTGATGTCCCCTCTGGGCACCACATCACTTCGGCTCCAGCGGGGTAAGGCCTGCTCTCAAGCAGAGGTGTCCACACAGTGCACTGGGGCTTCCCTTATTTATCTATCATCACCGTCTTTTTCCATCTATTTTTATTTAAAAAAAATTTTTTTTTTTTTATTCATGAGAGACAGAGCGAGAGAGAAAGGCAGAGGGAGAAGCAGGCTCCCAAGGAGCAGGGAGCCCGATGCGGGACTCGATCCCAGGACCCTATGATCATGACCTGAGCCGAAGGCAGACGCTTAACGACTGAACCACCCAGGTGCCCTTATTTTAATATTATCATTATTTTTTAAAGATTTTATTTATTTGATAGAGAGAGACACAGCGAGAGAGGGAACCCAAGCAGGGGGGAGTGGGAGAGGGAGAAGCAGGCTTCCCATGGAGCAGGGAGCCCGACGTGGGACTCGATCCCAGGACCCTGGGACCATGACCTGAGCCGAAGGCAGATGCTGAACTACTGAGCCACCCAGGTGTCCCTCTATCTATTTTTATAACTAAAATAGTTACATTTTATATTTATGTTTATATATTTTATGTAATATATATTATGCAATGCATATTTATCTCATAGACGTATATAACATATGTATTGCATATAATTCATAATATATAATATTTATATTGTAACTAGAATAACATGTAATTTATTCAGCTTTCATTCTGTTAAGGGGATGGAAACTTAGTCACGGTCATTCCCTCCCACAACCTCCCCAGGGTCATGCCTAACTTCTAGGCGCTTGTGCGGGACTGAGAGTCGGGGGGATTTGTGTCGGTGAGGGCATCCGGAGCTTGATGTCCCCCATCCCTAGCCCGTGATAGTACTGTTGTTTGTAGTGGTCTTATTGTTGTTTTTGTTTTTGTTTTATTTTTAAAGATTTTATTTATTTATTTGAGGGAGAGAGAGAGCACGAGCAGGGGGAGGGGAGAGGGAGAAACAGACTCCCCGCTGAGCAGGGAGCCCCACTCGGGACTTGATCCCGTGACCATGGGACTCGATCCCATGACCCTGGGATCATGACCTGAGCTGAAGGCAGACACTTAAGGGCCTGAGCCACCTAGGCGCCCCTAAATCCTCTTCCTGCCTGCACCTGGAGTGGGCTGCAGCCTCTGGTTTCAGCAGGGGCCACCAATGCTTGGTAATGCTTGCTCTTCTCAGCCAATCCTTTTCTGGGTGGGGGCTCTGGAAGCCTGGCTCTTTACACAAAACCAGTGCCTGGAGGTCTTTCCTCTCCTCCCAAGGCCTAGGCTTTTGAACTTCAAAAGCCAGGAAAAAGACTTCCCCTTCCTCTGCCTTCCTCTGCCTCAGCCCATCCTGGGGCCGCCTGAGTCAGGGGAAAAGTAAAAAGAGGAAAGGAAAACAAGAAGAAAAATAACATAGGTGAATGTTTCAGGAACTCTCCACTGAGGATCGCTGGCTTGAGCCTTGGGGCAGTGGGGTGGCACAGGGCTGCTGCATCCCTGCCCTGGTGGTGAGCCCCCGGGTGAGGTCCTGGCTGCCTCTTCAGCCCAAGGCAGGCTGCCGAGGCCCCGGACTCAGAGGTTCCAGGTGGTTCTCCACAGCTGCCTCTGGCTTGTTCTTGCCTCTGTGATCTGGAAGGGACACAGGGAACATCTGCTCCGCCTTCGATGTTCTGGAGAAGGTGGTCTCCGGACAGGAGAGATGCTGTTAAGTTAGGAGAGGTTGCCAAAGTGAGGGGCAGAGACGGCACTTGAACCCGGGCCCTGTGATGCTCTGCCAGGGGGTGGGGCGGGGGGCGCCCTGCTGTGCCAAACCAGAGAGCAGAGTTTGGCACCTGCGGTTTATTGCTCCAGTCGTAAATGCACCCAGGCTCCTACGGGCAAACACGGGTCTATGCGTTTATGCTCTGAATCTCACGGACCCTCGGGGCCTGTAAAAACGCTGAAAAACAAGCTTGGCTGGCTGTAATTGACTTTCCTCTAAAATCACTGGTGGGTCTTTTCCAGGTAGATCCAGAATGCCAGGAAATATAACTAGAGAGCACGCATCCCTCGGTCCCGGAGGCTGGAGTTGGAGAGGTGCAGGTTGGGCAAGGGGACAGTTGTGAGCGGCCTGCCCCATTCTCCCCAGAGCAGCCAGAGTGACCTTTCAAAAATGTCAATCAGAGATCTTGTCACTTCTCTGTGTAAACCCCTCTTGGTTTCACACAACACTTAGAACGAAATCCCAAATCTCCCCTGGACCACACGACCCAGAGTGATGGTCCCCACGTGTCCCTCCAGTTCCAGCTTGGGTCACTCCCCCTCCCTGTGACTCGGCCCCTGGTGGCACCCTGACCTTCTTATCCCTAGGGCACATGGGAACCCTCGCTACCGGACCTTTGCTCTGGCGTTTCCTCTGCCAGGACACTCCACCCAGATTATTTCTTGATCACACCTTCTCATTGTCAGAGGTATCAACCCACACAGCTCTTCTACAGATGAGCCTTCCTGATCACCTGTGCCTCCCCCCGTCACTCTGGGTCCCGGCATCTAGTTTTCTTTCCTTCTGAGCCGTCACCACCATCTGTGGGCTTGTGTTTATTATCTGTCTCTCCCTAGAACGTAGGCTCCATGCTCAGCGGTGATTCTCTGGGGCCCAGCACATAGTAGGTGCTTTTTAAGTATTTGGTGGCTGGGATGGGGAATGAATGGGACTCTGAGCTTTTCACCCTGCAGCCCCATGTCCAGGTGTTCTGTGAACACTGGCGGGGAGGATGTGTGTAGCACATGGAGGCCGGCACATGCTAAACCCGAAAATATTCACTGTTTTCTGTGACAATTTTTGCACCCCAGGCTCACCCAGAAGCCTAGCCTCAGTAACTTCTCCTGTTCCTGGAATGAGCTCAGCTGTCTTCCCCCATCTCCGCGTGCTGGAATCTCCCCGTTTACAATCCCGCTAGCTGTACTCCTTGCTTCCCTTCAAGACCAGGCGAAGGGCGACCTCCCGCTGTCTCCCCTCGCCCCTTCGGGGAGAATAGGTCCCTTCTGCAGGCAGCGTGAGCTCAGTTCTCTCTCTCTCTCACCAGGTAGGTGCTAATCTGGTCCCCATTTCACAGATGGGGACACTGAGGCTCAGAGAGTCGCCCTCAGTCCCCTAGGCAGCCAGTGGAGGGAGCTAGGATCTCCACCCAGGGAGGTTGACCCCAACCTGATCTACACCCCCTCTGCTGACGCCGGCCCAGCGGCCTTTCCCCTTGCTTGCCGGGCTGGTGTCTGTCATCTGCCTGCAGGGACCCGAGACCTCACGGACCATCCTCACCTCCAGGCTCTGCATCCTCCTTGCTGTTCCTGGACCCTCAGGACACTGTGAGTCTCAACAACGTTGCTGGTGGGATCGAACCTAATTCTGGCCCTTCTTACCCCACCCCAAGCACCTGCTCTTTTGGCCTCTTTCCTGGGGCGGAGGTGGAGGAGGCACCATGATTTTCTTCATCTTTTATTATATACGTGGATTATTTATGTACAATTGACTTACAACATTATATTCAGATGTACAACATAATGATTCGATATTTGTATCTATTGTGAAATGACACGTCCCACCCCTCCCCCAAGAAGTCTAGGTAACGTCTGTCACGGCAGAGTTAAAACATTTTTTTCTTGTGATGAGAACTTTTAAGATCCACTCTCTCAGCGACTTTCAAATGTGCAATCCAGTGTTATTAACTGTATTAGCATGCTGTATACTACTTCCCCATGATTTACTGATGTTATAACTCAAAGTTTGTACCTTTGGGTCCCTTCATGCATTCCACCCACCCCTGATCCCCAGCATTCATCTGTTTGCTCTATTTATGAACTGCTTTTTTTTTTTTAAAGAGTCTGCTTTTTTAGATCCCCCCTTTTTAAAAAGATGTAAGTGAGATCCTACAGTATTTGCCTTTCTCTGCCTGACTTATTTCACTCAGCATAACGCCCTCAAGGTCCATCCACATTGACATAGATGGCAGGATCTCATACTTTTCTTTGGCTGAGTAATATTCCAGCGTGTCTATAAATCCATCTCTATCCACTCGGCCAGTTATTTCCATACTGTGAATAATGCTGCAGTGACCACGGAGTCCGGCTATCTCTTCGAGTTAATGTTTTCAGTTTCTTCGAATATACCCAGAAATGGGATTGCTGGACCATATATGGCAATTCTATTTTTAAGTTTTTTTGAGGAACCTCCATGCTGTTTTCCACAGTTACATTCGTTGAATGAATGTAAAAGATCCCTCTGACTGGACTCCTGAGCTTGGGCTTGTTCAGATGGATGCCACCCCACACTCACACCCTCGCTTGGCCTGAGCCCGGCTCTGCCCTGGGCCCCACAGGCCCTGGTATCATTGAGGTGGGAGAGGCGGCTAGAGGGTTTGCCCCCAGTGGGGAATCCTGGGCTGCTGAGTGGGAGCGCCCTAGACTCCCGGTGCTGCCTGTCCCCCCTCCTCAGTGAATCACCACTCCCGCCCGGCCTCCGCCCTGCCCCACTCCCATCTGGAGGCCCCAACCTCCCCTGGAGCCTCTGCCAAGAGGGCCTTCACCGTGGCTAGGAGGTGATCCCTCTCCCCCAACAGCAAGGGGACGCTGAACCCCGGGGGACCTGATAATGGGGTCTGGGGCCGTCCCGGTGGGCCCAGCCTCCGGCTGTGGGTGGGAAGGGGGTTGTGAGCGGGGCTGAGACACAGGCTGTAGCCCAGCCGTCCTCGGGTGGTTACTGGTTGCTAGCTGGGGAAGTCACATCTCTCCAAGCCTTTCCTGTCTGAAAAACGAGAGTCGCACCTGGTGGCTAGGTTGTCAGGGCTCGAGGGGGTTAGTGGCAACACGGTTGGCCTTGGCCACTTCTTGTTCTGAGCCCTGCGGTCTGGCCCCAGCTCTGGCAAGAGGCTCTCCTCAGTGAGGTCTTTCTGCCAGGAGCTGAGCTCACGGGGCGGGGTGGGCCTCAGGGGCCACTTATCAGTTGTTCTCTCTTTCCTGGGAGCTGGCCCAGAGACCAGCGGGAGGGTGTCTGCTTTTCATCGGCTGCCTCTAATTCCTTTGGCATCTCAGCTTGTCAGGAGGAGGGAGACGCACTTAACCGGTTGTGGCCCGGCTTGGTGCTGAGGAAAGAGTACTGGGCTTGGAATCCAGCAGCAGGCTTTGAAGGCTGACTGGCCACTTACTGGTTGTGAGACCCGCGTAGGGCACCCATTGCCTCTGAGCATCGAGGGGCCCATTGGAACACGGGAGTAATTATTTCTGCTCTGCCTACCCCCCCAAAGCAGAAATCCACGTGGAAGTGCTTGGTAAGCCATGTAAAATATGAAATGGGGGCCCCTCTTTGTGTCGGCATTGCCGTGGAGGGGTGGGGGGTCCTCTGCCCAGGGACTTCGCCCCACACAGGAACAGACGGGCCCGCAGGCCCAGTGCCTGGCCCCTTGTCCGGAATGGTCAAAGCCAACTTTTGGGTCCGTGGAGCAGAAGCCCATTTCAGGAGGTGCCGGCTGGTGACCCTGAAGAGTGGCAGGGGCTCAGAAAAGGAAGAGTTCACTCCGCTTGGTGTGGCTTGGGAGCAAAATAGCAGAATAGCAGTAGCTAGCCGTGCTGAGAGCTTACTACATGCCAGGCCCACGGCTGAGAACTGTCCACGTATTAAGTAGTTGACAACAGCCTTCTGAGGGAGGTTACTGTTATCTCCCCTTTAAAACATGTTTTTAAGGGTGGAAAGGCATTTCGGGAGAAGGAGTAAGATGTGGAGAGGCCTGGGGAGCCTCTCCCATCCTGGGGGCAGTGGGCCGCCCTGCCTGCAGCCAGGAGGCCTTGGCCTGCTTGGGCCTTGGCAGCCAGCCACGGGCTGGAGGTTTGAGAGAGTCAGCCCAGGAACTGTTGGAGGCTCTTGTGTGACCTAATCCTTGAGGGTGGGTGGGATGGGGTTCCTGGGAGGAGGGCAGGGGCCTTGATGGGCTGACTTCGGGGCTGCAGAGTCCACAGAACAAGGAGAGGGGTTCCTCATTCCTCTGTCTTCATTCTGGCCCAGCTGCCACCCAGGGAGCCCCCATGGGGAGCCTTGACTTTGAGACGGGCTCCGAAGCTGGGCTGTGTGTGGCCCGGGGGCTGGGGCTCTCAGAGCCCTGGGAGGCTAGGCTTGTAGCCAAGTGGCTTGAAGGGGGTCCTCCATGTGCCAGCCTGCACCCCATCGTGGGGCTGACCCCAGGAAGGCAGGACAGCCTTGCTTGCCTAGAGCTTTCTGCCCGCACTGGAAGGACAATGGCGCCTTCCTGGTCTGAGCCCCCTGCACAGCCTGGTCAGGGGGGCTGGCCCAGCTGGGGACGGGGTGGTAGGGTGATGGGGCCTCAGTGATTAGAAACAGGAAGCAGGGCTGGAACCTCTTCTCCCAAATAAAATGAAGGCCGGGGAGGCCACCGCCGAGTTGGTCACGGTGGAGGCCTTGCAGTCTGAAGCTTTGGGTGCCCGCATGCCGGTAGGGCTCTGAGGTCTGCGGTGAAGTAAAGGCAGGTGTGTGGCCCTCCCGGGAACGGGCGGCCTGCGTTTCTGCAGCACCTCCGAGGGAGGACTGCGGGCTGGGAATGTTGGGTGTGCGTGGGGGGGATTCCGTTCTGCAGGGCGCCCCACCCTGCGTCCTGACCATTTCTGCTTGGAGGCAGTGGACAAGCATGCTGGAATTCCTACCCAAGACAGGGACAGGATAAGAAAAGGCTTGAGGGAAGGGGCAGAGTTTTTTAGTCATGAGGCATCCAGGGTGTGCTATCTGTGCGAAAGCCAGAGATGAGATTTGAACAGAGATGGCCAGGAAGATTGGGGAGGCCTGGGGCAGAAAGGCCAGATCCGGGGTGAGGTCACCAGGGAAGCACGTGGAGCCACAGTGAGCTGTGGGCTGAGTAGGCCCAGGGGTAGGGAGGGGAACAGACGGAAGGGAGGAAAGGAAGAACTTGGCCTTTCTTACTTTGTAAAAGATGAAGTACTTGGTGTCTGAATGGAACATTGGGAGAGAGAGTTCAGGAGTTCAGCCCCCCCAGGGATCTGGCGCTGGATGACAGTGGGACATTGTTCTGGAAGGCGAGGGAACCGCAGCCTTTGTTCTCACTCCACTTCCACAGTAAATATTCCTGGATTTGGGGTGAGGCCGGCATCCACCTGTGCTAATTAGGCGGTAAATACTTGGGAAAACTGCCCTTTGCCTGAGAGGCACTTGGGGTAGCTCTTGTTTATTGTCTGGTAGGGCTGGCCTCGGGAAAGATTGAAGGGTGAGCACAGCCAGGAAGGGAAAGTGACCTGGGAAGGGGCCACTGTTCCTGGTGGCCACACAGGGTGAACTCGATCCCCACCTGCTCTTCTGACGCCAAGTCACTCTTTGCCAAACTTCCGGGTGGGGCCTTGTGCTCTTGGTACAACCCACATTTCCCTTTCCAAAACCTTGAGCTCAGTCCTGTTCCCACAGCCCGGCTCTGGAGGCTTCTGCAGCAGAAGGGACAGCCACGTTTGTGTTCAGAGTGGCCGGCCTGGCCCCCAGCATCCCTGCCACGCGTTCTAGCCAAACGCTCACCTGGGAGGAGGTGTGAGGAGGGGTGAGGTGGCGGTGTGACCCTGCCTGGCCCCAGGTCTTGACGGCCTCGCCAAGTCACAAGGGCTGAACTGGGGAGAAGAGCCAAGGGGCACTGTCACTCATCCAGACCAGCCGCAGGATTCGGACATACCTGTCATTGGGGGTGTTTTGTTTTGTTTTGTTTTGTTTGAAGAAACTGCAGATATTCGGATATTGGCTATTACATAGGAATGTAAGGATTGGATGGAAAGGTGGATTGTTAACTGAAAAAAGGTTTTAAAAAGCATGGATAGTATGATTTCATTTTGGAAAACAGACTCACGAATATACAGTAGATGTTAATAGCAGGAGTCACTGGGTGGTAGGAAATGTTTCCCCTATTTTTTTCTTGTTTTTGTGGATCTATGTTTTCTCGTAACTTATTTAAAAATTATTTCTTCCAACTTCTACAATGCACATATGTCCCTTTTACTTAATTACGAGGTTATTTTTAACTTAAAAATGCTGACTAAAAAATTGCTACCCTGGAAGGGAACAATCCAGGGGATGCTTGAACCAGAGCATTGGGTGGTGCACCCTCAGTCCCATCTCAGAGGTTGGGAAGAACCGACCTCTTTTCTGCTAGCTGTAGTTTAGAGCCAAAACCCCATCCAAGTTCTGTACAGAATCCAGAAAGTGCTGATATTTTGTAGAGCAAAAAACAGTTAACTCTTGAGATGATCAGTGACTGAAAAAAAAGAAAAAAAGAAAAAAAGGGAGTGAGAGAATCCCAGTCTGCTTTCCTCTGTCAACCCCATCCATGCCTGCCCCTTCTTGCTCACTGTCTGAAGATCCAACTTCACTTTATTTTATTTTTTTTAAAGATTTTATTTGAGAGAGAGAGACAGCGGAAGAGGGAACACAAGCAGGGGGAGTGGGAGAGGGAGAAGCAGGCCTCCTGCTGAGCAGGGAGCCCGATGTGGGGCTCGATCCCAGGACCCTGGGATCATGACCTGAGCCTAAGGCAGACGACGCTTAATGACTGAGCCACCCAGGCGCCCCCCAACTTCACTTTATTAGTGGGTTGGGAAAAGAAAGCAGAGAGTTTGGGGATGCCTGGGTGGCTCAGTTGGTTAAGTGTCTGCCTTTGGCTCAGGTCATGATCCCAGGGTTCTGAGATCGAGTCCTGAATCAGGCTCCTTGCTCAGCAGGCAGCCTGCTTCTCCCTCTGCTGCTTCCCCTGCTTGTGCTCTCTGACAAATAAAATCTTAAAAAAAAAAAAAAAAAAAAAGCAGTGTTTGGAGGATAAAGTTGTTAAGATGTGGTGTTCTTTCCTGCTTCTCACCTGTAGCATTCTTGGGACCGTCCCTACGCCCTACGCAGGTCTTAGAAGGCGCTGGGAGCCGTGCGAGAGGTGATGAGGATGGTGCAGGGAACAGAGAGGCTGAGCTAAACCTCAGTTTAATCTGAGTGGAACGAATGCCCCAGGGAAACTCCAGTTTCTCTGGGCCTTTTTTCATCTTTCAAAAGGGCTCCCTGTGGGGCCCCACCCATCTTTAACTCCCTGCAGGAGACAAGCTACGTATGACTGTGGCTCAGTTGTTTTGGGGTGTATGGAAGTGGGGTGGGGTACGGGAGAAAGTCGTTTGCCCACTGAATGGTACCTGCACTCTGCATGGGACCACTCTGGGCACCCACACCCACTCCCGGCCCCAAGCCTACCTGTGGTCCAAGCCCAAATCCCCGAACCCCTTTCCCGGGCCTGGTTCGCCTCATCCTTCAGCCCGGCCCCTGTTCCCTTGGGGGCCACACAGGGAGGAGGAAGAGGACAACTGGGTTTCTCCGAGTTGCACAAGCTTTTGTGGGCACGTCCTTACTCCCTGGTTGCTGCAAAGTCTGAAGGCAGAGCTGGTCTGTGCAAAGATGAAGGCTGCCCAGAGGACCACAGAGCGGGCATGGGGCTGAAGGGCCGTGTCCCCTGTCAGCTTCCCAGAACACCTCCCACTCTGATGAGAGGGACACTGACAAGGACCAAAGCACACATCCCATTCCACCTTCCTTTGCCCTCAGGGTTTGCACTCTCTCATGCCAGAAAGGAACACATCCAGGAAGGACATTATTTGAATAAACAGTTTATTGTGCAACAGCCAAGGCCCCTTCCAGCCCACGGCTGACCGCAGCATCTTCTGGGGCGGACACCGACTCTTGGCTCTGGGCCCCTCTTGTGCTCTTTCTCATCTCACCATTTTGGCGAGTTTAGGCCGAATACAGTTTATCTGTCTTCCTGGCTGGAAGGAGCAACCGAGGGCCGAGGCCGGGGCTGTCTGAGCATGCTCACCCTGGGGGCCCTGGCATTTGGCGTCACACGTGGAATAAGTTTCTGTTGTTTTAAGAGTCAGAGATATGGTTTAAGAGTCCGAGACATGGTCAATTTTCATGGGTCTTTTGGGGCATTTGCTAGCACTGTTTTTGGGACAAATCTGCTCTAAAATAAACTGTAGTGTTTAGATGAAAATGAAGGTCAGCAACAGGAACCCAAAGTTTCTTTTTATTTATTTATTTTTCTCTTTTTTAAAGATTTTATTTATTTATTTGACAAAGAGAGAGAGACAGCGAGAGAGGGAACACAAGCAGGGGGAGTGGGAGAGGGAGAAGCAGGCTCCCCGCTGAGCCAGGAGCCCGATGCGGGGCTCGATCCCAGGACCCTGGGACCATGACCTGAGCCGAAGGCAGACGCTTAACGACTGAGCCACCCAGGCGCCCCTATTTTTTTTAATTTTTAAAAATTATTTTATTTTATTTTATTTTATTTTATTTTTAAGATTTTATTTATTTATTTGAGACAGAGAGAATGAGAGAGAGAGAGCACATGAGAGGGGGGAGGGTCAGAGGCAGAAGCAGGCTCCCCGCCGAGCAGGGAGCCTGATGCGGGACTCGATCCAGGGACTCCAGGATCATGACCTGAGCCGAAGGCAGTCGCTTAACCAACTGAGCCACCCAGGCGCCCAAAGATTTTTTATTTTATTTTATTTTATTTATTTATTTGAGAGAGAGAATGAGATAGAGAGAGCATGAGAGTGGGGAGGGTCAGGAGGAGAAGCAGACTCCCTGCTGAGCAGGGAGCCCGATGTGGGCTCGATCCCAGGACTCCAGGATCATGACCTGAGCCGAAGGCAGTCGCTTAACCAACTGAGCCACCCAGGCGCCAAAATTATTTTATTTTTATTATGTTAGTCACCATGCAGTAGTTCATTAGTTTTTGATATATTGTTCCATGAATCATTGTTTGCATATAACACCCAAGTGCTCATTGTAATAGTGCCCTCTTCAATACCCATCCCCCCACCCCCCTCCCCTCTGAAACCCTCAGTCTGTTTCCCGGGTCCCAAATTTTCTGAGTGGATTATTCGGAGGCAGTCAAGATAGATAGATCAGTCTCCCTTGCGGGTCCCAGGGAATGCTGGACGTTTTATAGTTTGCTGCCCTCTAGTGGCACAGAAGTGATGAGTCTCCTCTTTCACGTAGCATCTCGCTCTCGGGAGGACGTGTGGGACAGAACAGAGGGCCATACCCGGTCTCTGCTGAGGGCATTCCCAGGCTCGTGGAGGCCACTGACTTTTCACCGAATCAGGGTCTGAGGGTAACAATCCACACCTTGGGCTGTACAAGGGGGCCGACGTACGTACCCTTACCTAACTGGGCTGCCCAGCCAAAGCGGTCGGGTGGCCTCCAAGCTGAGCCTCTGGAGCCTTCGGCAGTCTTTGACGACTAGAGTCGCTTTCCTTTTGAATGGCGGAACTGGTAAGCACAAAATGAGATGTTTCAGCTGGCCTTCCTCCTACCTCTGCCTCCCTTATCCACTCAGTGATGGCTTTCTTCTTCAGTCTCTCCTTTCCCAACCTCTCATGCAATTCTGCTTTGCCTCCTTTTTGGGCTGAATTGTGTCCCCTCAAAATTGGTTTGTGGAAGCCCTAACCCCCAGTTCTTCAACACATGAATGTATTTGGAGACAGGGCCTTGGAAGAGGTGGTTGAGTTAATGGGGCCATTCTTAGAAACCTTCTTAGAAAAATCAGCTTCTCCTCTCATGGGTTCTTTTCCCTGACATTCTTCAGACTTAACGTGAACTCCACAACAGAGAGCCCCGGGAGGTGTTGGTCTGGGTCCCCCCACCTTTCGAGCCTGCCCCTTCTGTCTCTGCTGCAGGTCTCCTGATCCCAGATGGCACTCCCTGCACCGAAGTGGCTGTTGTCCTGTTCAGATCATCATTTCTTCTTTCTCACCATTAGGGTGAGCCCTCACCCAATCTGACTGGTGTCCCCATCAGAAGAGGAAAGTTGGCTACAGATGTGTATAAAGACCACGTGAGGACACAGCGAGAAGGAGGCCATCTGCCAGCCAAGGAGAGGCCTCAGGAGACACTGAGCCTGCTGACACCTTGATTTTGGACTTCCAGCCTCCAGAGCTGTGAGAGCATAACTTTCCATTGTTGAAGTCCATGTCTGTGGTGTTTTCTTGTTGGCAGCCCTAGCAAACGATATAACCCTAACATAATACTTATTTCTACAGGGCAGTGGTTGCATTTTGAGTTTTTTTTTTTTTTTTTAATTTAGGGGGAGAGAGAGAGAGAAAGAGGGAGAGTGGGCGAGCGCGGAAGAGGGGCAGAGGGAGAGGGAGGGAGAGAGAATCTCAAGCAGACTCCCTGCTGAGTGTCAAGTCCAATGCAGGGCTCAATCTCATGACCCTGAGATCATGACCTGAGCCGAAATCAAGAGTTGGACGCTTAACTGACTGAGCCACCCAGGTGCCCCAACATTTTGAGGTTTTCAGGGATATAAACACACCCACTCCCTCCTGGGCCCCGCCACAGTTTCTCTATCTGTCCAGAGGATCCTTAAGATAAACACAGAGCAGTTTTCCTTTAATTGCATTTAATCTTCATGGTAATCCATTTTATAGATGAAAACATTCCTAGAAGTTAACTTGGGTCACCCAGGTAGTGGGGACAGTCAGGATTCAGACTCAGTTGTGCCTCCGAGTGCCACCTCCCCCTCCGTGGTTCGGAGCAGCTGGCCGGCCCCGGAAGGTCATGGGCAGGGATCTGGAAGGAGGTGGCTGGCAAACTGCAAGAATGTTGCTCATTCGCCCTGCTGATCCTTGCAAATAGTGGTCTGGTTTCTCCCTTAATCCATTGAGAAAAAGCTCCATTCCGCTGAAAAACTCTCCAATATACTCCACGAGGCAGGATGTAACTGACACATCCCCGTACCACCCTCCTCTTGAAAGTCCTCTTGAGTTAGTACACCTGTCTGAACTGACAGAAACAATGGGAGCTTGTGGACATTCTGGTCTTGGTCAACAGTGACTCCTAACCACACTGTTATTCTTTCAAAATAAATTTTATTAGTGGCACATGGAATTTAAAGTTAAGCAATTTCTTTCCAGTGAGAAGGTAAGACCTGACAGACTAAAAAATTGTCACAGCAGAAATACCATTTCCAGTGTAAAGCGAGATGAATAGGAATAGTTTCCACCAAGGAAATGACTTTTTTTCATGATGCTGACCATGTTGTACACATGCCCCCTGCAGTCGGGGGGGCCCACAGCCCTGGACATCGGGAGGGTGCAGTAGATCACAGTGCATCCCCACGGGATGGGCGCGCTAGTTATAGTAGGGACGGAGAGATCATGAGCCCCCTTACTCGGCATGAGCACCAGGAGGGCCTGCAGTAGGCGGAAGCTGGTGGGAAAATGCTACGCCAGCAGACTCAGGTGGGAGCTCTGCAGTCTCCATTAGACCCTTCACCTCCAGACTGGGGACTATGGGTTATCAGAGGCTACTTCTAAAGTATCTGGAAACATGTCCACATCAGTAAGTCAGAGGAGATCTGAACCTTCTTAGAAAAATCAGCTTCTCCTCTCATGGGTTCTTTTCCCTGACATTCTTCGGACTTAACGTGAACTCCACAAGAGAGAGCCCCGGGAGGTGTTGGTCTGGGTCCCCCCACCTTTCGAGCCTGCCCCTTTTGTCTCTGCTGCAGGTCTCCTGATCCCAGATGGCACTCCCTGCACCGAAGTGGCTGTTGTCCTGTTCAGATCGTCATTTCTTCTTTCTAATCTAAGACACTGGGGACGACTCATAAGAAAGACTCAGGACCTGGTCATCTGCACTGGTCTTATTTTGACCTTAATAGCGTTTCTCTCGGCACTTCAGATCCTCCCCTCAACCAAACACTCAGATACTCATTGATCAAGGCGACAAAACGAGTGACAGACTGCAGAATTTTCCATTTCTAGATCTAATTGATTAAGCCAAGTCTCCACACCAGGAAACTGGACTTTCCCTCCAAGCTAGCATCTAGAACACAATCTTCAGGGTCCTAGGGCAGGTCAGTGATACTGGTCTCGTCGAGATCGATTCCAGAGTGCAGCTTGCCATCCTTGGCGGCTGCCCAGGGCATGGAGGTGGAGGTCCACTTCACTGCCCAGTCTCCTGCTTTGCTGACCAAGATGACGCCGCCTAAACCCTTCAGCTTTGACTTCATATAACCCAATGACATGTTGGCTGCCTCTTCCAATGTCTTTCCTGAAAACGAGGAAAGGTTGAGAAAAAACACATATTATAATGAAACGAATATGATGGGAAAATCAGTTGCAGTATGAACAACCCAAGTGAGTTAACAAAGACTTTGGGCAAATGATTTCTATGAACGCTTCAGAGAAGGATCCTCACCATAAAAGGCCCTCTTTGCACGAGATGATGCCTCGCATCAGCCTGAGCAGAGCTGCTTTCTCTCCCACACCCAGGCTCAAAGTCTCTCTACTGCCCCCGAGATGTCCAACATGGACAATAGCCTAAGTGCACTTCTTTCCAGATCCTAACAGGAGGTGGGAAGAAGTCAAAGGAGCGTTAACCTGAAAAGAACATCTGAAGCAAATGAGAAAGGGTTTCATATACTTTACAGCCTATTTATAAAGAGCTTCCATTCACTTGTCTTCAGACAGTATGAACTTGTTCTGTGTACCTTGTTCTACGTGGAAGAGAGTCAGTCTGGCCAGATTCACCTTCAGGATGCTCTCCCCATGCCCCGTTGTTGAAATGGCGCCAACGTCGTTGTCAGCATAACCTCCAGATCCTGCTCAAAAAAGGTGGACTGGTTCTGACTGAGCAGCAACGGTGAAGAAATGCAAACATGTATCAAGTCTAATGCTACATAAATGTTAAATCCCAAAGAGTGCCAAAGTGTGAACAAAGGTCAGCAGCTGTGACCTTGAGATGCAGAGGTGGAGTAGTGCGTGCCAGGTGATGACCCTGAAATCAGTGGTGGTTGGGGCGGGGGGGCTTGGCCGAGCTCTCACGGAGCAGCTCCTCCAGGACCGCTCCTCCTTTGCGAAGCCCATGTAGCCAGTCCCAGCCCCGCCACTGACCCACGCCCGGGAGCCAGAGGACCTACTTCAGTGTCAACACAAATGTTTCCACTTGTAGCAGCACCGCGTCGCTTTCGTGCCACTCAAATCTAGTAGCTGCCAACCTATATTCTCAGCTTTTTCTGTTTGTTAATTTGGGCCCATGCCTGGGAAGAGGCTTTGTGTATGTAACTCTTCGGGGCTAAGTCTGCAGATCCTGAAGCTGGGACTAGAGAGAAGAAAGAGACCCTTGGGGGCTCGCTGGGGGCCCCCTGAGCCTCCCCAAGTCATCACGGGAGCCACCTGCCTCGGAAAAGCCTCGCGCCTGCTGCTTACAGGCGCCCTCTCTAGGTGGTGCCACCCCCCCCCCCCCGCGCCCCCCAGGCTCCCGGAGCGGCCGGAAGAGGCGGGGAGTGAAGAGGAGAGGGCAACAGGTGCATGGCAGCGGAAGGGGCGGGGCAGCAGCCAGCCATGGGGCCTACCTATGCACGGGGTGTCCCCAACGCGGCCGACCATTTTATTAACGATGCCGCCCGTCGAGGTTGCATAGGCTACGTTTCCTTTGCAGTCCAAGGCAACGGCACCCACGGTTCCCAAGTCTCTGCCAAGAATAAAGAGAAAAGTGACAGACTGAGACGAGAGACACTGTCACAAGTAACATCGTAGCTGAACAGCACTTAAATCCCCGCGTTAGATGCTAATGGCAAATGGGACACGCTTCCATTCTAACACTCACGCCTCACATTAGCTTTTTATTCTGCAGGTCAGACAGATTGCCAGACATTCCTTTAGACCTCAGCTTTAAGAGCACATCCCATCCCAGTACCACTGTCCTCTAGCTGTGGGACTTAAAGTTTTCTTCTCTGTGCCTCATTCTCCCCACCTATAAAACGGGGGTAAAAATGATTGAGTGCATTTCAAACGTTGTGTGCATACAAATCCCTTGGATCCCCGGGCCCACCCCAGAGATCCTGAGTTGGTGGGTACAGGGTGGGACCCAAGACCCTGCATTTCTCACAACCTCCCAGGTGATGCCAATGCTGCCTGTCACACCCCACTTTGCCTGTTTCCCAGGGCTTTCTGTAAAGATGAAATAAGCTATTGTTTTCCCTAACATATATTTTCAAGTAAAAGAACTGGAAGAAATTGTACAGCAGCTATAATAACCACCACCCAGATTCTATGATGAACTATATTTGAGGCACATGGTAAGTGCCGGGCACAGCAGTGAACGGACAAAGTCCCTTCTGTGCAGCTTGCATTTGGGGGCAGAGGGCAACAGGGCGATAAAAATTTGTTTTACGGAACAACAGTAAAAATGGTGACTCCAGCAGCAGGGAGAGGGCTTTATACGGGGCCTCGCTGAAGGTGAGGGCAGCCCGCACAGTTTGCTGGGAAGCTGGAACGTGGTTGTGAAGCTCATGGAATTTGGAGGTCACTGTGGTTGCAGAGAATAAAGCAAGGGAGAGAGGGTGGGGGGTCAGGGGACGGCCAGCAGCCAGACCATGGAGGCTCTGACGGGTGGGGGTGCTGTACACCCTGGTGACCCAGGACAGTCCTGATTTATCCCCATGTAACAGTTCCCCTTTCACTCTCAAAGTCAAGTTCTGATTTGAACACTAAATCATATGGTCCTCTGACGTATAGGTCCTGAGTGAGATGGGAAGACACTGCAGAACCTGAGCCAAGATGTGTCACTAGATGAGTTGTTTTAAAAATATCATTCTTACCCTACACCCATCCACCAGGATGGCTAAAATGAAGATGACTCGGTATTCCTTTGGAAAACCATCTGGCAGAATCTACCAACGCTGACTTGGCAGTCACACTCCTACATTTCTGCATTCTTCCAACAGGAATGCAGAGCTACGTTCACCAAAAAACATATACCAAAATGTTCACAGCAGGACTGTTTGTAATAACAGAAAACAAAGTGACATAAATGTCCACCAAAGGCAGAGTAGGTGGACTGAGATACAGTCATGGAACAGAATCGTCTATTGCCGTGAAAATGAGCTACTGCGGTATGCGGCACATGGACGGATCTCAGAAATATAATGAGGGAAGAAGGCACCAAATAAAGCACATACTATGTTTCCACTTAAATAAAGTTCGAAAACTGGCAATAGTCGTCTACAGTGTTAGAAGCCAGGTAAGTGGTTGCCTTTACGGCAGGGCTGGGAATGGAAGGGAGCATGGTGGGGAGCATCGGGCGATGAGCGATTTCCCCACCTGGGGGCTGGCTATATGGGTCCACTCTGTGAAAATTCATCAGAGGCAACATAAGACTTGTGCACTCCTGTATGTATGCCATACGTGTACAAAAAGTTTCTCTTAGAATAATCATTCTGGCAAATGTGTGTTGACCGAGGGAGACAAGAGTAGAACTAGAGACTGGTCAGGAGGCTTGAAGAGTCGCTGGCCTCCGTTAGGGTGCTCCTGGGACAAAAAAAAGTGGCCTCGGCTTGGGACATTCTGAAAGCAGAGCTGACAGACTGTAGGGGAGCTGGGTATGAGAGAGATTATGGGCGGCTCTAAGGCTTTGGTTTCCAGAATGGAAAAGGTACAGGAACCATTCATTGAAATGTAGACTATTAGAATAGGTTTTTTTTTTTTTAAGATTTTATTTATTTATTTCAGAGAGAGAGACAGCGTGAGAGGGAACACAAGCAGGGGAGTGGGAGAGGGAGAAGCAGGCTTCTGGACAAGCAGGGAGCCTGATGTGGGGCTCGATCCCAGGACCCTGAGATCATGACCTGCACCAAAGGCAGACGCTTAACGACTGAGCCACCCAGGAATAGGTTTTTTGTTGTTTTTTGGTTTTGTTGGTGGGTGTGGAGCAAGGCTGGTGGGGAAATCCGGGGTTCCGTTTTGGACACAAGCTTGAGGTACCTGTTGGGCATCACATGGAGAGAGCAAATTGCAGCTAGAAATGGGCCGGCATTCAGGGGGGCTAGAAAGAGAAATTTGGCATCCTGTTTGGCAGAAAACCCTATCTTCCAGCATTCACAAAAATCAACTCCAGAGGGGTGCCTGGGTGGCTCAGTCGTTAGGCGTCTGTCTTCGGCTCAGGTCATGATCCCAGGGTCCTGGGATCGAGCCCCGCATGGGGCTCCCTGCTCCGCAGGAAGCCTGCTTCTCCCTCTCCCACTCCCCCTGCTTGTGTTCTCTCTCTCACTGTGTCTGTCTCCATCAAATAAATAAATAAAATCTTAAAAAAAAAAAAATCAACTCCAGAGAGTTCAAGGCCTGAATATAAAACATAAAACAAAATTCTTCAGGAAAATCTAGGTGACTACAGATGTCTCGGGGGGGGGGGGGAGCACCTTCTACGTTTCTAGTCCTACAAGCTATACAAGAGAGGTAGACTGAGTATTTGATTATAAAAAAGTAAAAACCTGTGTATGGCAAAAATACCATAAGCAAAGTAAAAGCAAGACTAAAAACAACAGATTTGGGATTTTTTTTTAAACAGAGCAGACAGCCTTAAGACTGAGAAGAAGGGACATAACAATGAAAGAGCAAAAATGATCATAGGACAAAAATAGGCAAATTCATAGAAACAAATGGCCCACCAACAAACGCCAAATGCTCAAACTTGTTGACAGCCAGGGAATACAACTTAGAGTGACAGCCTTTCCCTCCTCACGTCAGATGAGGGCAGGCACTCCCAGGCTCTGCTGGGGGCAGGCCCACCCCCAACACTCGTAAGGCGTGGAGGCAAGCTGCAAATATAAATGGCGGCCCATACGCCATCTATTTACTTTTGAGAAGCTGTAGATACGTTCTTTTCTCTTAGAGTGATGAATATGTCTTTAAATAAATATTGTAAAGCCACGGTTTTTACATGCCCGAAAGTGGACAAACTACCAATGACAACTTAATTATTATTGTGCCCATCTGGGTCCTTTGTGGATCAGCTATTGATGGCTGGAAACAAACACACACACACCCACACCCACCCACCCACCCACCCACCTTATAAATTATTAAGTGTTTACTCCACAAGGTTGATTTTCCTGCTTTCATCTCAGGAAGCAGTATGCTCTTTTAATCGTAGGTCCATACAACATGTGTTCTCTTGACAAACTGCCACATAAGACAGATCTTTTTGAGTCCGTGTAGTTCTTAGCAGGTTTTTTATTAATTTTAATTTGGAGAAGCTTCCCTCTGCTGAGGCAGCAGCAACTGGAATGTTCAACAGATTTCTTAAGGCAATCCTTAGATTTGGAAAGAACTCTTGATTTGAACATTACCACACTCAGATGCTACCAGCACCGCGGGATACATTTTTGTAACGGAAGACACTATTACATACTTTAACTTGATCCTACAAGTCACGATCGCTCCCTGTAGCCATTTATACCATCTCTTCGGCAGCACCCAGATCCAGCAGAGTATCTTCAGCTCTTTCACATTTCACGGCTGGCGTATTACAAAGAAGACTGAAAGTAGCGGTTGTGTTGTTTGATTTTCTGCAAGTCTCTCTTCAAATGGCACTATGCTCTGATATATGACAGACAGACAGCCTCTACGGGAGCTGATCTGGGGATTATTTGTACATGAATCTTCTCCTTCAAGTTAGGCAAGAATTTTTGTTGCCTTCTTTCAGGTTCCTTTTATTTTACTGGAATTTTCTTTTCTTTCTTCCTTCCTTCTTTTCTTTCTTTGAGAGAGAGAGTGCGAGAGAGCGCAAGCGGAGGGGAGGGACAGAGGGAGAGGGAGAATGCCAGTAGGCTCCACACCCAGTGTGGAACCCCACGTGGGGCTCAAATCTCATGGCCCTGAAATGCTATTCTTCTTGCACATTTCACATGCAGTATGATTTTGTTTCTCTAAACTTAATATATTTTCAATCCTTTTAAAAGTGAAATAGCCAAAAATATATTTTTAAAGCTTTTACTAAGCTTATCAATAGAAATTAACAATTCACACTAAGGGACTGTAGGTAGCATCAATTCAAAATTAATTTCACTGTCAAAGTCCATAATTCACTCTTTGAGAATCTTCTGTGGTTTCATGGAATTCTTTATCTAAATTCAATGTAATTACTTTAATAGCACTGAGTTGGTCATTCCCACCATCTGTCTGAGATTTGCTCTAAGGTCAGACAGGAGTTTGAACACGCTGTTCCATTTGGGGCCTATCTAGAGAATCCCCCATTGGACCCTCTACTGCCACACAGCGGGGGCACAGCTCCTAGAAACAGATTCAAACTGTGTCAAATGGAATACTTTTGGACTCTTGGCCAAACTTCATGCTTATGTATCTTCTATTTACCAACCACGTTCACTCCATTATCACAGGCTTGCCTTTGACAGTCTTTTATTTTATTTTTTATTTTTTTTTAAAGATTTTATTTATTTATTTGAGACAGAGAGAATGAGAGAGACAGAGAGCTCACGAGAGGGGGGAGGGTCAGAGGGAGAAGCAGGCTCCCTGCCGAGCAGGGAGCCCGATGCGGGACTCGATCCAGGGACTCTAGGATCATGACCTGAGCCGAAGGCAGCCGCTTAACCAACTGAGCCACCCAGGCACCCTATTTTATTTTTTTTAGCTTTATTTGAGAGAAAGAGAAAGTGTGCGTGTGCAAGCAGGGTAGGGGGAGGGGCAGAGAGAGAGTCTCAAGCAGATTCTGCACTGAGCATGGAGCCTGACAAGGGGCTTGATCTCACAGCCCTGAGATCATGACCTGAGTCAAAATCAAGAGTTGGTCGCTTAACTGACTGAGCTACCCAGGTGCCTCATTGCCTTCGACAGTCTTTTAAATTCATGCCTAAGATGAAAAGTTGTCCCCACTTCTCTAAATTCAAAACACTTACTTCAAAAAGCAGGTGAGTCAGACTTTATTTTTCTTCTCAGGGTAGTACAGCCATACATATAATAAATGTTAGTTGCTTGACATGTCTTCTGACCATGGTACCTTCTAGTTGAACTGAATATTTTGTTAAAAACATTTTATGTATTTGATTTCATCTCTTGCTTATTACCCACTAAATTAATCTGTCTAAATTCTCTATGCTAGATAGTGATTATTAGTTTCATTATTTTTGTCTTAATTACATGTATTATTGAATTTTGAAATAATTTTTATTAAGCCTAGAAATGTCCCACTGTGTTTTGTAAACACGGTGCTGATGATGGAGTGCCATGAAAAGCCTCATTAGGCCTGGCTAAATACCGGACACACTGTATTATTCTTTCAAGAACATTACATCCCTGTTTCATATCATCTTTTTCTTTTTCCGCTGTTATCAACTGCCTGTTCCCCCAATCCTACCGACTGCACGTGTCCTTTTGGTGTGTGATTCTTCATGATGAGCAATTAACTCTTCCTGTAGTAAAGAACGGGAAATCGCGGGGATTTCATTGGAACTGTTCAAATTGAGGTTGTGGCAAGAATAATATTCTTACTAATTTTCACTGTTCTGACAGGTAATTAAATCTTCATTGGACCAAGAATTTGGAATGTCCTGCTTGTGAACGTTAGGTGGATCTTCCTGGAAGAAGACTGCTTACTTTACTGTTTTGTTTTCTAAAATGTGCGTAGGCTATGTCCTGGAAGATTATTTTCCTTCTTTTTTCCTCTCAGCTTTCTGTTTTCTTTTGTGAGCTCCACTTTTGTATTCTTTTTCTATCAAAATCTTGACTTAACATGCATTTTCAATAATCTAGGGATTAAAAAGATGTAATCGTCTTGAAAGTGCACAAAATTAGGATATATTTTCATAAAAAAATGAAGAGCAAATATAACTGAATAAATATAAATGAGTTACAGATATAACTTTAAAAAGTTGTGTTTTCCTAAAATATACCAAATTATCTATTAATATTAAAGTCAAAACATGAATTATAATTAGTGAATATAACATCTTAAAATAAAATTCCTTAAAAGCTAAAAATTTTAACATATCTTAACAAACAAAACCAATCCTAACTAACATTCAGTGTCCATTTAGTTGCCAACATAAAGAGCTGGTTCTTCACGCAGGTTCTGTCTAGACCCACACTGTCCAGTAGGGCGGACATGAGCTACCTGCACCACTGGCCACAGGAAGCGTGGGCAACCCCCCTGGGAGGGTGGTGGAGGTATGCTACAAGCATAGCATATGGGTCAGAGTTTGAAGATTTAGTGTGAAACAAGAATGTAAAATATCTCAAGTAATTTCTTATATTGATTACCTGCTGAAGTGATAAAATTTTAGATGTACTGGGTGAAATATATTAATTTCACATGTGTGTGTGTATATATGTGTGTGTGTATATATATATATATATGTATATATATTTTTTTTTTTGAGAGAGAGAGAGACAGTGTGTGAGTGGGGGTGGGGAGGGGCAGAGGGAGAGAATCTCAAGCGGACTCTGCACTGAGCATGGAGCCTGACGTGGGCCTCGATCTCATGAGCATGAGATCATGACCTGAGCCAAAATCAAGAGTCAGACGCTTAACTGACTGAGCCACCCAGGCACCCCTACCTGTCTCTTTTTACATTTTTAATGTGGCTACTAGAAAATTTTAAATCCATATGCAGCTCTTGTCTTTCTGTTGGACAGTGCTGGTCTAGACCTACATATATACACTTTTAAGAGTAATGGGCATCAGTCCTCATGTGCAAGTCTTGCAGATATTGTACTAATCCATGAATCCCGCCAGAACCACAGCACAGAACATGTAAGGAGGCAAGAAAATGGATACCTGGCACTACTGGGAAACAACTACTTTGTTACGTAAGAATTCATTTGACAAGTAATTAATTTGTCTTTGTCTCTTACCTAAGTCCTTCTGCTGTTCAATTCTTCCCCCCACTCCGAAGCAGTGTCCATTTCCGATATCAGCAGTAGCACAATCCACAAATCTTTAGATTTAGGTGGCCTTCGCTTCCAAGACATAGAGCAAGAGATGCAGAGAAGCATTTCCCTGGGGGCTGAATGGTGTTAATCACAAGAGTGGATGATGAGGGTTATGGGTCCTACTATGCCACTGCTGAGTGACAGAGGTGCCCCAGGTGTCTGTAATAAGCCAACTGTTTTGTGTGTTTGTGATATGGGGGGTCCTCTGAAGTGCAGGACCCAGGACGGAGCCCCTCTCGCTTATATCTAAGGGTAATACTGGCTGGTCGAGATCTGTGCTGTTCCAGAATTTTTGGAAAGCGATGTGACAACATCTGTTAAAAGACCCAAGAACCATCGATAAAGCAGCCCCATTCTGGTGACTCTAGCCTACAGGTACAATAGCACACTTGGTAAGGTTATCAGAAGTACCAGTACATGGCCAATTTTGTGAAACAGATTCTTAAGCTGGGGACACATCAGAATTACCTGGGCAACTTTTTCCTGATACACCTGCCTGGCCTCTTCACCTCAGATCTATTAAATTAGATTAAATTATTAAATTAAATCTATTAAATTAGATTCTTTAAGAAGAGGACCAGACAATAGTTTGAAAAAGCTCCCTAGGTGATATTAAAGTATACTGCTGGTTAAAAATGACAAATCTTAAAGAGTATGCAGAGTTAATAGATTATATTCCAATATAATATATTATTATTATATTATATTCCAATATAATATATTATATATTATATTATATATATATATATATTCCAATATAATATATAATATAATAGATTATATTCCAATTATATATAATAGATTATATTCCAATAAACTCCCAGGCCATATCTAAATTCTATTTTTCAAATTTTGCTTTGAATAAGGGGGCTTTTCTTTGGGATTTTGAACTCTGTAACACAGAAAATCGTAATTCAGAACAAATGATTAATTCAAACTTATAAGAACTGTTCTGATTCCTCTGTACTAGGACAGCAGGCTCAAGTAACTTCAGAGGGTTCACTAGGTCACAGACAACCTGTTTTGTCTGCTTTTAAGATAACAAACTGATCAAGAGACATCTGACAGTTAATCCACTAACACAAGGCACTCTATGATTGGAGAAGGAACTCTTGGCCAAATCTGAGTTGTTATTATAGGAGTAATAAATGAGGCTAAATGTAAGAATCAAAAGAGCAGTTTTTCCATGATGTAGTGTCAATTATTTTGTACAAAAATGGAAACTACCAAGTGATTCTTGACTTATTTAAGAAATGTAGGTAATCAGATATTTGTCACACTTCCACGCCTGAGTAAGTCCCCAAACTGCGAGGCACAGAAGACACTTACTGTTGACAGTCTAACTTCAGAGCACCTTTCTCATGCTTCTCTTTTTCCAGACGTTTTATGTTTCTTTCTGTCACCAGCTGCTCTTTAGGAATCGTGGGGACCCCCATGACTGCTGCAAATTTCGCTGCACCTTGATCAGTCAGAAAGCAGTGAGCTGTCTTGAGCCAGAAAGAAACAGAAACATGGTTAGTTTTTTGAAATAGTTAAAAAATCTTTTTAACTGTTCTGTGTGGATATAATTACCTCTCTCTGGGTATAGAGCCTCAAAAATGCAGATTCCACTGGCTTGCTTTTCCTCGAATGTTGAACAAAGCCTGGCACTCTGAGATCTTGTATTTTCAAAAAACCCCCAAAGTGATGGAATATTACTAGAAAGGTACTTATGTATGATCTTATGTTTGTTTATTTATTTATTTTAAAGATTTTATTTATTTATTTGACAGAGAGAGACACAGCAAGAGCAGGAACACAAACAGGAGGAGTGGGAGAGAGAGAAGGAGGCCTCCTGCAGAGCAGGGAGCCCGATGTGGGACTCGATCCCAGGACCCTGGGATCATGACCTGAGCCGAAGGCAGACGCCCAATGACTGAGCCACCCAGGCGCCCTGATCTTAAGTTTAGAGAACATAATTCATCTTTATTTTACACATACTATTAAACAGTTGGTCTGTTCAATTTGTATCTGTTATGTCATCCATGTTGAGAGAAGACTGAAGAAAATACAAGAAGACAAGATGAAAACAAAGTAATCACTGGACAAGGGATTACTAGTCAAATTCCACTGTCAACAGAGTCAGAGTCTCGGCTTATTTGAGAAATTTAAGTAGCATTGCTTCTGTTCTTTTATAGGGTTTTAGGAGAACAGTGCTCACAAGTATTTCCCTACAGTTAGACCACTTTTAGTTGCTAGAGTACAGTGGTAACAATTTCTTACAAAAAGGATGCTTTTGTCACATACCTTTTCCATAACAAGCCGTGCAAGTTTAATGGGATTTGCTATACAGCGGACTGCAGACACAGCTCCTGCAGACAGGTCTTTTCCATTCATGATACTGGCATCCATTTCAACATCACCATTTACATTCAAGACAGATCCACAACCTAAAGCCAAAGAGAAGTTGAAAAGCAAGAATTAAGAACTTCGAGATGGCTCCCAAGTTTCCTCTAAGCTGCCGACTTTAATTCATCCTCTACTCCACTGCCAGAGAAACATGTTTGGAAACCCACATCTGGCTTGGCATCCCATGACCTACAAAATAAAAAGTATGAAACACTTCCCGATCTGGCTTCTGATCTCCTTTACCAGCTGTATCCTCCCCGCCTCCTCCCTGGTTGCATTTTACTGAAATATTAGGTTTCCATGAAAGTACGATAAGTTCCCATTGCTCTGTCCCCTTGTGCATGCTGCCCTCTTTACCACCACCACCCTTCCTCCAACTTCTTTTGCCTAGCTAATGCCTGTAAGGCTAGCTATGCTTCACCTCTTTGGGCCTGTTTCCTCATCTGTAAAATGGGATAAGAACAAAGCTTGAGAATATTTAAAGGATTATAAAACTGTCCAGTATCTAACAAGGTAAAATTCACAATGTTTGGTATCCAATAAGAAACTTCCAGGCACACAAAGAAACAAGAAAATATGACCCATAACAAGGAGGGAAAAAACCTTACTCAATAGTAACAGATCATAAATGACAGAATTAGTAGACAAGGATGTTAATAAAACAGCTGTTATAACTATATTCTATATGTACCAGAACATGGAGGAAAACATAAAAAGGACCCAAACAGAACTTCTAGAGATGGAAAAAAAAAAGTCTTAAGTGGAAAACATACAGAAAATAAAACAAGGTTAGACAGTGCAGCAGAAAAGATTAATGAACATGAAGATGTAGCAATAGAAACTATCCAAAATGAAAAATAAAAAAGGATAAAAAACCCAAAAGTAAAAGAGATCATTGAGCTCAGGGACAATTTCAAGCAACCCAATCTATGTGTAATTGGAATCTCTAAAAGGAGAGGTGAGACAAGAGGGACAACAAAATATTTAAGGAAAAATGGATAATAAATTTTCACATTTGATTAAAACTACAAATTTACAGATCTGAGAAGCTCAATAAACTCCAAGCAAAAGAAACATGAAGAAAATTACATGCAAGGACATCATGATCAAACAGCTTGGTGCTAATGAGACAGAAAATCTTAAAAGTAGCCAGAGAGACATGCATTAGGAAGAGAGGAAACAATGAGAATATGTTTCTTGTCAGAAATGATACAATCCAGAAGACAGTGGAGCAATGTCTTTAAAGCCCTGAAGTTAAAAACAACAACAACAAAACACACACACAAAAACAGCCTGTCAAGTCGGAGGTCAATATACAGTGAAAGTATCTTTCAAACACTGAAAACAAAGCCTTTTTCAGATACACAAGAGCTGAACGAAATCACCAATAGCAGATGCGAAATACAAGAAATGTTAAAGGAAGTCTCTCAGGAAGAATGAAAAGGACAGTGGACCGCAGTCATAAGCCACACGAAGGAAAAGCACTGGAAATGGCTAGTATATGGATAAGCAGAAATACCTTTTCCCTTTATTTTAACAATATCTTTAAAATATAACCATTTAGGGGAGACTGGCTGGTTCAGTTGGTTAAAAGTCCAACTCTTGATTTTGGCTCAGGTCATGATCTCAGGGTCGTGAGCTCAAACCCCACGTAGGGCTCCATACTCAGGAGGGTCTGCTTGAGATTCTTTCCCTTTCCCTCTCCCTTTGCCCCTCCCCCTGCTCTCTCTCTCATATAAATAAATCTTAAAAAAAAAAAAAGATTCTCTCTCTCCCTCTCCCTTTGCCCCTCTCCTCACACTCAATCTCTCTCTCTCTCAAAAAAAAAAAAATATGTATGTATATGTGTGTATGTATATACATATATAACTGTTTAAGGGAAAAATAGTAACAATGTATTGGGTAATTTATAACATACACAGAAGTAAAATACATGACAGCAATAGCACAAAGGCTAGGAAAGGGGAAACAAGTATACCATTACAAGGTTCTGAGGTTATTCATGGAGTACAATATTACTTAAAGGTAAACTGTGGCAAGTGAGAGATATATACTATAAACTCTAAAATAACCCTTAAAAAGAAGTAGTCTAGGTACTAGGCCAACAAAAGAGGTAAGAAGGAATCATAAACAACACTCAATTATCCCAAAAGATGACAGAAAAAGAGGAAAAAAGAAACAATGAATGGATTGGACAAATAGAAGACAAATAGCAAGATGACAGACTTATAGCTGACCATATCAATAATCACATTAAATGTAAATGGCGTCAACACCCCAATAAAAAGCAGAGATGGTCAGATTGTATAAAAAGGTAAGATACAACTATGTGCTACCTAAAAGAAATCCACTTTAAATATAAAGATACAAACAGGTTAAAAATAAAAGAATGGAAAAGTTATACCATGCTAAAATGAATTAAATGAAAGCAGGAGCAGCTATATTAACATCGGGCAAAGTAGACTTCAGAACAAGGAACGTTAAATAATAATGACATTACATAATGATAAAGGGGTCAGTTCACACAGAAGACAGCAATCTATGTACCTAACAACAATTTCTAAATATATGAAGCAAAACTGATAGAAGTCAAAGGAGAAATAGAGAAATTCACAAATAAAATTAAAGATTTCAACACTCTCTCATTAATCAGTAGAAATAGACAGAAAATGAAGGTATAGAAGATCTGAACAACATTATCTACTAACTTGACCTTATTGAGATTTATTTTTTTTTAAGTTTTATTTATTTGACAGAGAGAGACATAGTGAAAGAGGGAACACAAGCAGAGGGAGTGGGAGAGGGAGAAGCAGGCTTCCCGTCGAGCAGGGAGCCTGATGCGGGGCTCGATCCCAGGACTGTGGGATCATGACCTGAGCTGAAGGCAGACGCTTAACGACTGAGCCACCCAGGCGCCCCAACCTTATTGAGATTTATAGAACTTTCCATACAACAATAGCAGAGTACATATTCTTTTTAAATACAAATTGGATATTTACCAAGAGAGACCATATTCTGGGCCAAAACCCAAACCTTACAAAGTTCAAAAGAATGTAAATCACACAGTATATCCTTCGATTGTAACAGAATTAAAATAAAAGTCAGAGAGATATTTGGCAAATCCATACATATTTGGAAATTATCGCACTTCTAAATAACCCATGGTTCAATGAGGAAGTCACAAATGAAATTATAACATGTTTTGAACAGAATGAAAATGAGAAGACAACATGTGAAAACTTGTAGGATGCAATCAAAGCAGGGCTTAGAGGAAAATTTAAAGTACTAAATGCGTGTATTAGGAAAGACAGGTCTCAAATTAATGATCTAAAAATAATAGTAAATTATTCCTAAAGTAAGTTGAAGAAAGGAAATAATACAGATATATCAATGAAATTCAGAAGAGAAAAACAGTAAAAGAAAAAACAATAAAAAAATCCACAAAACCCTCCTAAAACCAAAAGTTACTGTTCTTTGAAAACACACACACACAAAACCCCCCCCCCAAAATTCCCCCCAAACCAAACTTGATAAACTCTAGCTAGACAACCAAGAAAAAAAGACAGAAATTCAAATATCAAGAATGAAAGATGGGACCGCTCTACAGACCTTATAGACATTAAAAAAATTAAATAAAGTATATTATAAATAACTCTTAAACCAATAAATTCAACATTTTTTTTTTTTTTAAAGATTTATCTTAGGGGCGCCTGGGTGGCTCAGTCGGTTAAGTGGCTGCCTTTGGCTCAGGTTCATGATCTCAGGGTCCTGGGACTGAGCCCCACGTCAGGCTCCCTGCTGTGTGGGGAGTCTGCTTCTCCCTCTCCCTCTGCTGCTCCCCCTGCTTGTGCTTGCTCTCTTGTGCACACTCTCAAATCAATAAATAAAATCTTAAAAAAAAGATTTATTTTATTTAGAGAGAGATCTCACGTGCGTGAGAGAGCACAAGCAAGGGGAGAGCAGCAGAGGGAGAGGAAGAGAAACACAAGCAGATTCTGTGGTGAGCATGGAGCCCGAAGAAGGGCTTGATCTCAGGACCCTGAGATCAGACCTGAGCCAAAACCAAGAGTCAGATGCTCAACCAACTGTACCACCCAGGTGCCACTATAAATTCAACATATTTTTTTAAAAAAGATTTAATTAATTAATTAATTAATAGGTCAGAAGCACAAGTAACAACCTGGATTTACAGTTGGCATCTGAAGTGGAGGGTAGTCTCGTGGGACTGAGCCCTTCACCTGTGGCGTCTTTTTTTTTTAAGATTTTATTTATTTATTTGAGAGAGAGAAAAAGAGAGAGAGCGCACACACGCATAAGCAGAGGGAGGGGTAGAGGGAGAAGGAGACTCCCTGCCGAGCAGGAACCTTGATGCGGGACTTGGTCCCTGGACCCTGGGATCATGACCTGAGCTGAAGGCAGATGCTTAAGCGACTGAGCCACCCAGGCGCCCTCACCTGTGGAATCTGATGATACCTCCATGTAGACAGTGTCAGAAATGAGCTAAATTGTAGCTAAATGATGCTAAATTCCTACACCAGCTGGTGTAGGAAAAGTGCTTGGTGTGGGAAAATCTACACAGGCACTGGAACTGGGTTCAGAATCTTCAGACAAAGGCAATCCAGTGGAACAAAGATCAGTCTTTACAACAAACAGGGCTCAAACAACTGGACATCCATATGCAAAAAAACCCAAATCTAGACACAGACCATACACCCTTCATAGAATTAACTCAAAATGGATCACACACCTAAATGTAAAACGCAAAACTATAAAACTCCTAGAAGATAACATAGGAGAAAATCCAGATGACCTTGGGATTGGCTTTTTAGATACCACACCAAAGGCATGCTGCATGAAAGAAAAAATTGTTATGCTGGACGTCATTAAAACAAAAAATTTCTGCCATATGAAAGACACTGTCAAGAGAATGAGAAGATAAGCCACAGACTGGGAAAATGTATTCATTAAAAGACACATCTGATAGGGGACTGCTATTCAAAATATACAAAGAACTCTTAAAACTCAACAATAAGAAAACAAACAATCTGATTAAAAAATGAGACAAAGAAAGAAAAAACAACAACAACAACAAAAAAATGAGACAAAGACCCGAACAGACATCTTACCAAAGAAGACCTACAGATGGCAAGTATGAAAAAGATAAATTGTATTTTTATATCCGCAACAAAGGTTCGTAACTCTAATCGTAATAAGTAACATTTACAATAGCATCAAAAGACGTAAAATAATTAAGTATACATCTAGCAAAATATGTATAAGATAGTGCATGCTAAAAACTACAAAACACTCATGAGAGAAATCAAAGATTTAAACAAATGGAAGTATTGGATGGAAAGGCTCAGTACTGCTCAGATTTCAATTCACCAAACTGCTCTATAGAGTTAATACAGTCCTAATCAAAATTCTAGCAGGATTTTTTTTGGTAGAAATTGACAAGGTGATTCTCAAATTGGTGGGAAGGACAAAGGGGACTAAGACAGCCAAAACAGTTACACAAACATGCACACAAAGAGCTGCAAGACTCTTACTACCTGATTTTTTTTTTTTTTTAAGATTTTATTTATTTATTTGACAGAGAGAGACACAGTGAGAGAGGGAACACAGCAGGGGGAGTGGGAGAGGGAGAAGCAGGCTTCCTGCCGAGCAGGGAGCCCGATGCGGGGCTCGATCCCAGACGCTGGGATCATGACCTGAGCCGAAGGCAGACGCTTAACCGACTGAGCCACCAGATGCCCCAGCCTAGGCAGATAGTTCTTAAGCTGTGACACTAAAAGCACTAAAAAATTGGATTCCTACAAAATTAAGAACTTTTGTTCTTTGAAAGACACTGTTAAGAGAAAGAAAAGACAAGCTACAGACCAAAAGAAAATATTTGCAAATCACATATCTGATAAAAGACCAACATCTAGAATATATGAAGAATTCTTAAAACTCAGTAATAATAATAAAAAACACAATACAGAAATTGACAAAATACTTGAAAAGATATTAAAATAAACATTTGCTGCTAGGGAAAAGCAAATTAACACTAGAATGAGATCCCACCACACACCTGTTAGAATGGCTAAAATACAAAATACCGACAACACCAAGTGCTGGTGAGGATATGGAGTGACTAGAACCTTCATACACTGCTGGTGGGAAGGGAAAGTGGGAGTCACTGTGGAAAACAGTTTGGCAATTTCAAGTAAAGTTAAATATATGCTTGCCCTATGACCAGCAATCCCACACCGTGGTATTCACCCAAGAGAAAGAAAAACTTATGTTCACACAAAAACCTGTATGCAATTGTTAACAGTGATTTGTAATGGCCCCAAATTGGCCATGTCCTTTGGTTGGTAAATGACCAAGACGTATTATATTCATACAATGGAATGCTACTTAACAGTAGAAATGGACGGACTATTAATAGTTGTGTCGACATGGACGGCCCTCCAATGCATTACGGTAAATGAAGAATCCAGACTCGAAAAGCTACAGATTGTGTGATTCTACTCTTCTCCCTCAATGTGCTGCAGAGCAGACGCCTGGCACAGTAGAAGCGAGTCACTTAGAAGTGAGTCACTCGGGTGCCTGGGTGGTTCAGTTGGTTGGGCGACTGCCTTTGGCTCAGGTCATGATCCCAGGATCCTGGGATCGAGTGCTGCATTGGGCTCCCTGCTCTGCGGCGAGCCTGCTTCTCCCTCTCCCACTCCCCCTGCTTGTGTTCCCTCTCTGGCTGTGTCTCTCTCTGTCAAATAAATGAATAAAATCTTTAAAAAAAAAAAAAAAAAAAAGAAGTGAGTCACTCTACCAGGCTCTGGTATAGAGCAAAGACGAGAACTAGCCACTCCAGTTCTGAATCCATACTCCCCAGTTCAGGCAGATGACTGATCCCAGTAGCTTAGAGAGGGTGGGGGACCAGAAGACCTGTTCCAAATCAAGGTCCTTTGTGAATAAGAGGGTGTTTGTCAGCCAGAGGATCAAAACTGCTAGTGGCGTGTAATTGAACAAGTCTCCCACTGAAACAGCAGGCCATTCCTTCTGCTGGCAAGGGGGAGCGTCTGCTAACTTCTGGCTCAACCAACAGCCATAACAATGCACTTAGGCCTCATCCTATGGTCAGCCTGACTTATGAAATTTTGCATAAGTGTTAAAGAGTGCTTAGCAGAAGCAAGGGGCTGGAACAAATACTCAGTATTTCATGACTAATTGGTTCAGATTTCCTGAAACTCTTTTCTCTGACAGATGTTAGGTGGGTGGTATCATCCCAAGAAGTATTTTAATCCCCAGATTCTCGGTTCTCTATTTTAAAATCAGTGAGCATAAGAATTATACCTAACTCATAATGCAGATTAAATGAGTTAATCATGCAAATTTCTCAGACCATTGCTTGATACATAGGAGATAATCAGAGTAGTTACAATGATAATTACTCTAAAAAGGGATCAATTGAGAGGAGGAAGCCAAACACAAAAGAATACACTCCGCATGATTTCATTTATATGGAATTCTGGAGAACGCAAATTAATCTATAACGACAGAAGAAGAGCAGTGGATACCTGGTAGTGAGGATGAGGGTGGATTAAAATGCAAAGCGGCATGAAGGAACTTCTGGGTATGATGGAAATGTTTTAATTTTGTTTTTTTAAAAAGGATTTTATTTATTTATTTGACAGAGAGAGAGAGAGCACAGGTGGGGGAGGGGCAGGCAGAGGAAGAGGGAGAAGCAGAAGCATTGGCTCCCCGCTGAGCTGGGAGCCCCATGTGGGGCTCCATCCCAGCACCCTGGGATCATGACCTGAGCTGAAGGCAGACAACTGGCTGAGCCACCCAGGCGCCCGATGGAAATGTTTTAAATCTTGTGGTGTGGTTACACAGGTGTGTATATTTTTCAAAACTTAAAATTGGGTGCACTTTATAGTATATAGTCTACCCGCACAAAAAGATGTAATAAAGCCTCTCGGTATGTGAATTCTCGGAAGCAAGTTCAAGAAAAAAAGGTGAACTGATGGATTTAAAAATTCTTACAGTAACCCGGTCAACAGGTAAAAAGAGAAAAATTAAATCTTTTTAACATATTAAATTTTACTGAAAAGCTTACCAGATTCATTGGCACTTTAGATTCTGTTTGTGTAGGGGGATAAGCTTAACTTGATTTGGCATCAGTTACTAATTGCACTGCAAATATACCTGCGTTGAACTCAGGATGATCTTCCAGGAATGCCACAGCAACTTCCACAGCGTCAACTGCACTCCCTCCATCCGTCAGGATTTTGTAACCTGCCTCAGCAGCTTTGATGATGCCCTGGTGCACCTGCTCTTTCCGGTCCTTAGAGATACTGCTGGCTCCGCCACCATGGACCACGATGACGGGATTCATATCGACGGATCCTAAGTATCAGGAAGATGAAACTGTCACTTCGAACAGGCCCAAGAAGACCACCCTGGGCATAATCTCCTGGGGGAGATTCCACTGGAGACTAGGTCCAGTTTCTACCCCAGGAGGGAGGCAAGGTTTAGAGCCTCAAGAAATTTCCTGAGACCTAGGGGATGGGGGCGGAGGGCAGAGACAGCTTCGTTTGAACTTTGCACAAAATGCCCAGAGTGCCCCCTGGCCTCGCACATTCCTGGTTTCTCTCCCACCCCCACCTCAGGCATCTTTGGGCCTTCGGGTGGGGCTTCGGGGCCCAGTGCCCGTGCCCCCTCCCCACCGGCTGCCATCTGGCCTCAGTTTTCCAGAGAACCACAGTCTTTGCTGGGAAGGGGTGGGGACTGCCTTCAGGGCCCGAGCTCGAGCCCTACTCCTGGGCTCTTTCTGGTCTTGGGTTTCCCCTGGGATGGTCCCTTTTCCAAGCCTGTAAGTCCTGGATATCTGAAGGCAGGTACCACATTGACTAGGCATCCAGGATTCCTGGTATTGGTCCGGGGACTGGACCATGTAGGGATAGTCCGGGACACTGGTAGAGCCTCTGGGAAGGAAATCAGGCTGCTGGGGGCCATCCAGCTTCAAAGCAAAATGACTAAATCCTCTAAAGCCAGATCTCAGTAGCATCTCAGAAGCCATTCTGGGGCTGTCAGAGTTTAGGGATGGGAGACAGCTGGGAATCATGAACGCCAGACAGGCCCCAAGGAAAAAGGGTATGAGGGTCTGAGGGTAACCACAATTCCAACCTCCTCATCCACTACTGCAGTGGGAGGAAACGCTGGCCTCAGGATAATTCCTGGTGGGCTAAGACAGGCCCTATCCAACAGGCCCAGAGGGCTGCAGACCGAGGGGCAGGTGCTCTGGTGTGAACTGCGCATGCACTTGCCAGCGACACCCAGCATCTAGGCTCCTTGGGATCGTCCCGTCCAGGCCGTGTAGGGACAGACTGGGCCACAGACACGGACTTCGGGGGTCACCCCGCGCTGCAGAGGTCCAGGTCCCCCTCCCTGCCCCCCAAAAAGAGATGCGCCACATCTCACTGGAATCCCTCTGCCCTGACATTCTTGGGCAGTGCCAGTTCGTCGGCGCCCCCCGCCCCCGTCCCCCACCACCGGGCAGGGCGCTTTCCCGGTCTCCGGCAGCTGCTCCGGCGGCGCCGTCGACTTACCGAGGACGCCGCGGGAGGCAGACGCCGGGGCTTCAGGCTGGGCCGAGCCGCCCGGCCGGCCTCCGAACCTGCGCGGTGCAGCGCCGGGGCGAGCCTGTCCCGGGAACCGCTGGGCTCGCAACCGCTCCGCGGACAACGGCTTCGCGCTTGCGCACGAGGGCGGGGCTGGCGCGCAGCTCAGTTACCGTAAAGCCCCGACCCGGGGCCGCCGCGCAGCATCTCTCGCCTTTGCGGGCGTCTCCGCTCCGGCTCGACCCCAGCAGGCTGGCTCCCGGCACGGGGACAATGCTGGCCCTCCACTCACCCGAGCTTCCTGGTGAAAGGGGGAACCTCCACTTCCTCCTTATGAGGCTGGGGGCGGGGTGTTGGTGTTGGTGGCGAAATACGTGATGTGCCAAGGTTTTGTAACTGACAGTTGAAAAGCAATGCAGTGGGCACTGATACCCTTCCTCTGCTCGAAATGTTTCTCAGTCTTGTTATTCGTTTAAATTCAGATCGCTTCCTTCTAATCGTCTCTCTCCTTAACCTTTTGGTTTTGTTTTGTTTTTTTTTTTTTAAAGATTTTATTTATTTATTTGAGACAGAGAGAATGAGAGAGACAGAGAGCACATGAGGGGGGGAGGGTCAGAGGGAGAAGCAGACTCCCTGCCGAGCAGGGAGCCCGAGGCGGGACTCGATCCAGGGACTCCAGGATCATGACCTGAGCCGAAGGCAGTCGCTCAACCAACTGAGCCACCCAGGCGCCCCTCTCCTTAACCTTTTGTAAAGAACGGAAAGATAAACTATAATATGGTTCTGTGCCGGAGGTGCTCTGAAGAGTCTGAAACCCTAGGCGGATTCCCTCCTCTGAGCTTCCAGGAGCCCAGCTCTGAATTCCTTAAACCACATGTGCCCTTAGTTTTTTTGTTGTTGTTGACACATTTTCTTCAACCTGCTCCAGAGAGTTCCCTTAAGGCTCTGACCCCCTGGATGACTTAACCAATCATCTGTATCCGCCCCCCTCTTCCCGTTGCCATAGCATCCTTCCAATAGAAGTTTACATTTCTATCCATAAGACAACTGTATGATACTAGATTAGCGGAATGAACCAAAGGATACATTATTCTAATATGCAAAGTAGCCTTTTGAATTATAATTTTATTTCCATTAGTAATTTGCTTTAAACTTTTTATTGGTTGGATGAGCCAATGTCAAAGATAAATTTTCACTTTGTCCAACAAATAGCACCACACAGCCTCCCCAATTTAAGATACTCATAATGTAGGGCCTGATTCTGATAAAGCAGGCAGTTAGTTAAGAGCTGGAGACAAAGGTGGTGATAAATAGATGACACATTAGAAGCCTGACTGTGGCTTTTTTTTTTTTTTAATTTAAATTCAATTAGCCAACATATAGTATATCATTAGTTTTTGGTGTTGTGTTCAATGATTTATTAGTTGCGTATAACACCCAGTACTCATCACATCACATGCCCTCCGTAATACCCATGACCCAGTTACCCCATCCCCCCACCCACCTCCCTTTCCACAACGCTCGGTTTGTTTCCTGGAGTCAAAGAGTCTCTCAAGGTTTGGCTCCCTTTCTGATTGTGGCTTTTAACACTCTCCTCTTCAACCTCTGCCCCAGGGTAACCCATAGCTTCATTGTAATATATTTACATTGTGGTTTCACCCCTCCCACTCCACCATCCCACGCTCCCTGGAGGAAGATGGCCATGACAATTCAGGCAAGAACATTGTAGGGCCAAAAACTCCCCCTCCTAAACAGTAGGAGTCCCTTAGATGACTGGAAACATCCTCAGTGGGAGATCTCCCTAGCTATGACCCATTACTTCTACAAACATAGAAAGAAAAGACATCCCTAACTGTGGTGAAATTGTCAACTCTGGGCCTGCCCATTCTCCCTTCTTGAGAGTGTACTTTGCTTAATAAACTGCTCTGTGCTTGCTACTTTCCTTCTGCTTGTCTTTATTCCAGCTCGGATCCTCACATAAATCTTTCTTGGGGAATCCAAGAACAGAGACCTCTATCCACACAACACAGACTCTTCCACCAGTAACAACTTCCTGATAGACTGAATTCAGAAGGGCAATGGCCAGACCTTATACAAAAATAGAACTCTGAACCACAACTTCTGTAGCAACCAGTCCAGGAAACCATGTTTGCTGCACAGATTAAATGAGAAAATGTAGGCAAAGTCCTTAGCATTAACTTGGTGCATAGTAAATGCATAATACAGGGTTGCTGTTGTTTCTGCAATTATTATTATTAATATATTTATTATTTCCTCACCTCCCCTTCCCCAGGGAAAGGGAGTGACTAGCTCTTTCTCTTCCATCATTAGGAATTTCTTAGTGAAAAAGTTTGAAAACCACTGTACAGGAAATGAATGCACAAGGCAGAGAAGCTTTTTTCAGAGCTGTGTCAAAAGGAAGTTGCTGCTATTGAAGATTAAGAATACAAGCTTTTCTTGGGGCACCTGGCTGGCTCAGTTGGTGGAGCATGCAATTCTTGATCTCAGGGTTGTGAGTTCAAGGTCCACGTTGGGCATGGAGACTACTTAAAAAAAAAAAAGAATAAAAGGTTTTCTTAAAAATTACAGCAGATTCAGTCACCCCTTAGTCCAGTTATTCTCAAACACCCACATTCTGACTTTATGTTCCTCAGAGGAAGAGAGAGAAGTGAGGTTTGTCACTAGCTGAAAGTAACTGCATATCCCTGGGGGTAGGGCAGGCAACAGAAGCAAAAGCCTGAGGTAAAGGTTTGGCCTGATGCTCTGATTTCCAGAGCTGAAGAAGGCCAGCCCCTGCTCCAGGGTCCCTTTTTTAACCCAGAACATGCTATAGCCAAGGAATTGGCTACCATTACTTGTGTTTGGCAGAGACTCAATGACAGGAAAGGGTGTGCTCTGACCGGAAGTTATCGGTGCGGGGAAGCTGGGGGCGGGCAGACCAGAAGTGGGCATCCTATGTGATCGGTTAGGGGGACATATTTGGCCTTCTCTGGTTGGTCCTAAGTTGGAAGTGGGGACAACAGTTGGTAAGGTGGCATTTATTGACAGAGTCCTGACCATTTCCATCTCCTTTTTTCCTGGTTATAGATCTTCAATCAATAGCCATAGACATGGACACAAAAACCCAACCTGGTCAATCATGGTATTCCATTTGTTTGGCAAGAGTAGTTGGCTCGAAAAGTGACTGTGTGATCCAAGCAGGGCCAATTATATAACTTCTCTAGAATTGAAGTTTGGACACAAAAAGAAAAGTTTTGTCTACTGCAGTCACTAATTAGAGACTGTTGATTTGGGGCTGTTGGTGGTCATCTTTTCCACTGTGTGGAAAGTCTGTTTACAGAATAAAGCTGTACAACAAAGGATTAACCTTACTGCAAGAAGGATCTGACCTTTGCCCTTTGCTCCTGGGAGATGATCTTTAAACCACTGGCGTATCCTATCTGATAACAGTGTCTTTGTTTACCTGGGGGACTTGGGCCCCAACAGGTGGTCTAACAATGTGATTATAAGAAGGAAATTTGGATGCAGAGAGGGAGAAAACCATGTGGAGGTGGAGGTTGGAGTGATGCATCTATAAGCCAAGAAACTCAAGGATTATAAGCAATATCCAGAAGCTAGGAGGAGGCAAGGAAGGGTCCTCCCCTAGCATCTTCAGAGAGAGCTTGGCCCTACCAACATCTTGATCTTGGACTTCTAGCCTCCAGAACTGTGAGGGAATACCTTTCTGTTGATCTGAGCTGCCTGGTTTGTGGCACTTGGTTCCAGCAGCCCTAGGACACTAACACAGCCACCTATCTCTCACCTGATTCTGTGCTCTTGGGATCCAGGTGGGCTCCTTGTCAATACAGAGCTGGGAGATGTTACAGAAGCTTCTCATGCTACCTTTCCAGGGGTCAGCCACACTGCACTGCTTCACTTCAGTTGGAAGCTCATCTCACCCAGTCTGAAGCTTTGAATCCGAAGACAGAATAAGCACCAGGCATTGTACAGAGAGAACCACATTCTTTCCTCAGTGCTGCCTTTTCTTAGCGACTAGACCATGGAGATAGAGCCCAGAAGGTATCAGCAACCAAATTGTCTTATTTAATTTCTGACCACTCTGGCTAACATAGCCCCACATCTGGTGATTGTTATTTATGAAATTTCCCTTAGAAAACCACGGAGGCTTTTTCACTGGACTATTGTACCCAAAAGGCACTCTAGAAACATTTTCCTACCTCTTCCTCATGTAGTCGAATCGGTATGTCATATGTTGTGGCTTATTTGCAACCAGTTTGAATCCCAGCCAACATTCCCCTATTACTGGCGTACCTCTTGGGGAGGTTTGATAGCACAAGCCAGGGCATGTAGATAAATTCAGCATCAGCCTGAGGCCACAGAAAGGAAGATAATTGCTTGAGGGACCCTGCTTTTCCCTCCTGGTGCCCTAATTGCCACTGTTATGTTTTCAATTCACCACTAAAGAGTGAACCCAGGAAATCCGAGAAACCCCACCCTCAACTCCAATAAAGGCAGGAACCCCAGGTCAGAACTCAATCTCTCTCTACTGGCTACCTCCAAGTGCGGCCCCCAGCATGCAATATACCCTCCAGGACTTGTGAGTAATGAACCTTGTGTTTTGATGTTCCCTGATGGTTGTTGCTGAGGTGCTTCTTGCAATCATAACAAGAACCACAGGCCTGGTCTAGCCACAACGTAAGCTCCAGTTAGAATGTGTCTGTGGGGGATCAATACAAGTCATACAGGCCCAGGGAGTGCCCCAGGCATTGCTAGCAGATACCATCACTGTTGATAGGCTCAGAGCAACACAAAGCAGGTGGGTTGGAAAGGACTCACCAGGGCATAATGTTTTAGCCCAGATCTGAAGGAGGTGAGGGAGAGAGTGTGAGGTGTCTAGGAGGTGAGCATTCCTGGTGGAAGGACTCTCCAGAGTCTGGTCAGACAGTTCTCTGAGTTCTGATATAAACATGTATTGTCCTCAGTTATTCTAGAGAACACATTCCAGAAAATAGCACATTTAGGTTCTGTTGACCAACATATGAAACAACTATCACAAGACTCTGGAGGGTGACTGACTGTTCACTTTTTAACCTTCCATTCACTCCTCACCCCTATGTAATCTGGCTTCCAGACATGGGATGGTGCAACATTTAAGACTGAAGCAAATATGTAAAACCAGCTCTCTTCTATTGAGACTTGGAAAAATCTACAAAATGCTACTCTTCTCACGGAGAAAGAGACATTTAAGTAAAGACCAAAGAGGGGAGAGACACTGAAGAGAGAGGAAAACAGGATTTAAGAATTGCTGCACACAATAGGGCACCTGGGCCCTCAGTCAGCTAAGCCTCTGATTCTTGATTTTGGCTCAGGTCATGATCTGAGAGACTGAGCCCCACACTGGGCTCCACGTTGGGCTCCATGCTGGGTGTGGAGCCTGTTTAGGATTCCCTCTCTCCCTTTGACCCTCCCCTGCCTCTCTCTCTCAAAAAAAAAATTGCTGCACATTGCCTATTCTTATGTGTTAAAAATTAAATTAAAAGTAATTCTTTAAAAGCCATTATTCAGTTGTTGGGCTGTGTATTTTTGGAAAATATACTGCTCAGAGATAGGACCAAGTAGCAATCTATTCCATTTGGTTGCAGAAGCCATTTCTGAGTCCCTGATCTTCTTCCTTTACCTCCAAAATACATATATGTCTCTCCATTTTTCTACTTATTTTTTTTTATCTCAGCAGATTAAAAAATAATGGCTTATTATTAGAATATCTCAGTGCAATACACTTGGCCAGGGCAGGGGAGATGCTCCATGACATGCTGGAGGTGGAGGGTGGTGTGGGGGGAGTGTTCCCACAGGGTATGGAGAATGAATGGGTACCTGTTTGTGGAGGATTTAAAAATGACAATGAAATGGATATAAAAGTCAACTGCTGAGGAGCAAGATGGTGGAGGAGTAGGAGACCTAAATTTCGTCTGGTCCCAGGAATTCAGCTAGATAGGGATCAAACCATTCTGAACACCTACAAACTCAACAGGAGATTGAAGAAAAAATATCAGCAATTCTATGGACAGAAAAACGACCACTTTCTGGAACGTAGGATGTGCAGAGAAGTGAATCTGAGGTGTTCGGGAGGATAGACGGTGGGGGGCGGGGCGGGGGGCCTCCGTCGGCTGCTTCTGGCAAGTGATAGAACCGCGGAGCACAAAATCCGAACTTTTAGAGGTCGGCTCAGCTGAGGGACATCGCTCCAGTGGCTAAGCAGGGGGTGGAATACTCGCAGGACAGTGTGGTCTCAGGACCCTCGGGGTCACAGAAAGACTGGGGGTGCCTGAGTGCAGCAGAGCTCCCAGGTATCGGAGCGGGGAAGCCGGCTGCAGAGACAGAGCCGAGGTGCGGGCTCTCAGCTCGGGGTTGCCCTAAACCGTGATCCGCCGCACAGTCGGGCCCCTGCTCCTCCAGCAGGGACCCAACAAGCGGCAGATCCGGGGAAACTCTCCTTCCTCCCCCAGGAGGAGCGGCGCGGGAGCGCATTGCAGGGATCTGCTGGGTTTGGAGACTCCACACGGGGTCGGGTGCCAGAGATAGAAATGCGCGGTCACAGGCTGGGTGAGCACGGAGTGCAGCTGCAGACCGGGGAGACGGGAGTGACTGACGGCTTTTCTCTGGGGGTGCACTGAGGAGCAGGGCCCGAGTTCTCGGCTCCTCTGAGGCAGAGATTGGGAGGCTGCCATTTTCACTCTCCGCCTCCAAAGCTGTAGGGAAAGCTTGCAGGGAACAAAAGCTCCTGAGAGCAAACCTGAGCAGATTACTTAGCCAGGAGGGGGCAAGGGCAGGGCAATTCCACCTCTGGCAGAGACATTTGGAAACCACGGCAACAGGCCCCTCCCCAGAAGATCAGCGAGAACAGCCAGCCAAGACCAAGTTTACCGATCAATGAGAACGGCAGAACTCCAGCGCTAGGGGAATACTGCACATAGAATTCATGGCTTTCCCCCCCATGATTCTTTAGTCTTTCAAAGTTTTTCTATTTTTTTTGAAATTTTCTTCTTTCCTTTTTCAACCAACATCAATTCCTTTTTAAAAATCTTTTTAAATTTTCATTTTTAGTTATATTCTATCTCTTCATTGTATTTAAACTTATTTTTTGTATATATGTAAGTTTTTCTTTCTTTAAAATTTTTGGATAAAGTTTCTTCTAATAGACCAAAATACCCTAAATCTAGCATATGGCTTTGTTCTAGTCTCCCGCCTGATCACATTCTCTCCTTTTTAAAAAAAAATTTGTTTTCTTTCTTTTTTTCAACCAACTTATCTTATTAATTCCTTTTTATTTTTTTTATTTTTATTTTTATTTTTTTTTAAAGATTTTATTTATTTATTTGACAGAGAAAGACACAGCGAGAGAGGAAACACAAACGGGGAGTGGGAGAGGGAGAAGCAGACTCCCTGCTGAGCAGGGAGCCCGATGCGGGACTCGATCCCGGGACTCCAGGATCATGACCTGAGCCGAAGGCAGTCGCTTAACCAACTGAGCCACCCAGGTGCCCCATTAATTCCTTTTTAAAAATCATTTTTAAGTTTCATCTTTACGGTCATATTCCATCCCTTTATTGTATTTACCATTATTTTTGTATATATATGTTTTTCTTTCTTTAAAATTTTGGGAGGCAATTTCTTCTAACAGACCAAAATACACCCAAAATCTAGTGTGTGGCTCTGTTCTATTCACCAGACTGATCATATTCTTTTTCTTTCCGCCTCTTTCTTTTTCCACCACTTTCAGGTCTCTTCTGATTTGTTTAGTGTATATTTCACTGGGGTTGTTGTTACCCTGTTAGCATTTTGTTCTCTCATTCATCTATTCTTCTCTGGACAAAATGACAAAATGGAAAAACTCACCTCAAAAAAAGAACAAGAGGCAGTACTAACTGCCAGAGACCTAATCAATATGGACATCAGTAAGATGTCGGAACTAGAGTTAAGAATGATGACTATAAAGATACTAGCTGGGCTTGAAAAAAGCATAGAAGATACTAGAGAATCCCTTTCTGGAGTAATAAAAGAACTAAAACCTAACCAAGTCAAAATCAAAAAGGCTATTAATGAGGTGCACTAAAAAATGGAGGCTCTAACTGCTAGGATAAATGAGGCAGAAGAGAGAATTCGTGATATAGAAGACCAAATGATGGAGAATAAAGAAGAGGAGAAAAAGAGAGATAAACAACTACTGGATCACGAGGGCAGAATTCGAGAGATAAGTGATACCATAAGACGAAACAATATTAGAATAATTGAGATCCCAGAAGAAGAAGAAAGAGAGAGAGGGGCAGAAGGTATATTGGAGCAAATTATAGTGGAGAACTTCCCTAATTTGGGGAAGGAAACAGGCATCAAAATCCAGGAGGCACAGAGAACCCCCTTCAAAATCAATAAAAATAGGTCAACACCATGACATCTAATAGTAAAATGCACAAATCTCAGAGACAAAAAGAAAATCCTGAAAGAAGATCAGGACAAGAGGTCTGTAACCTACAATTGTAGAAGCATTAGATTGGCAGCAGACCTATCCACAGACCTGGCAGGCTAGAAAGGACTGGCATGATATATTTAGAGCACTAAATGAGAAAAATATGCAGCCAAGAATACTATATCCAGTTAGGCTGTCACTGAAAATAGAAGGAGAGATAAAAAGCTCCAGGACAAACAAAAACTAAAAGAATTTGCGAACACCATCCAGTCTGAAAGTGAAAGGATGGAGATCCATCCTCCATGCCAATGGACCTCAAAAGAAAGCTGGGGTAGCAATTCTTATATCAGACAAATTATATTTTAAACTAAAGACTGTAGTTAGAGACACAGAAGGACACTATATCATTCTTAAAGGGTCTATCCAACAAAAAGATTTACAATTTATAATTGTAAATATCTACGCCCCCAACATGGGAGCAGCCATATACATAAGCCAACTGTTAACCAAAATAAAGAGTCATATTGATAACAATACGTTAAGTGTGGGAGACCTCAATACTCCACTCTCAGCAATAGACAGATCATCTAAGCCAAAAATCAACAAAGAAACAAGAGCTTTGAATGACGCAGCGGACCAGAGGGACCTCATAGATATAGACAGAACATTCCACCCTGAAACAACAGAATACTCATTCTTCTCGAGCGCTCATGGAACTTTCTCGAAAATAGACCACATACTGGGTCACAAATCAGCTCTCAACCGATACCAAAAGATTTAGATTATTCCCTGCATATTCTCAGACCATAATGTTTTAAAACTGGAACTCAATCACAAGAAAAAATTTGGCAGAAATTCAAACACTTGGAAGCTAAAGACCACTCTGTTCAGGAATGTTTGGGTCAACCAGGAAATCAAAGAAGAACTTAAACAATTCATGGAAACCAATGAGTACGAAAACACATCGGTCCAAAACCTATTGGATACAGCAAAGGCAGTCCTAAGGGGGAAATACATAGCCATCCAAGCCTCACTCAAAAAAATAGAAACATCCCGAATTCACCAACTAACTCTACACCTTAAAGAACTAGAGAAAAAGCAACAAATGATGCCTAAGCCATGCATTAGAAGAAAAATAATTAAAATCCAAATCAAAACCTCAATGAGATACCACCTCACACCAGTCAGAATGGCTAAAATTAACAAGTCAGGAAACGACAGATGTTGGCGAGGATGTGGAGAAAGGGGAACCCTTTTTTTTTAAAGATTTTTTTTTTTAAAGATTTCATTTATTTGACAGAGAGCGAGACATCGAGAGCAGGAACACAAGCAGGGGGAGTGGGAGAGGGAGAAGCAGGCTTCCCGCCGAGCAGGGAGCCCAATGCTGGGCTCAATCCCAGGACACATCCATGACCTGAGCTGAAGGCAGACGTTTAATGACTGAGCCACCCAGGTGCCCCAAAAGGGGAACCTTCTTACACTGTTGGTGGGAATGCAAGCTGGTGCAGCCACTTTGGAAAACAGTATGGAGGTTCCTCAAAAAGTTAAAAATAGAGCTACCCTATGACCCAGCAATTGCACTACTGGGTATTTACCCCTAAGATACAAATGTAGTGACCCGAAGGGGCATGTGCACCCTAATATTTATAGCAGCAATGTCCACAATAGCTAAGCTATGGAAAGAGCCCAGATTTCCATCGACAGATGAATGGATAAAGAAGATGTGGTATATATATATATATACAATGGAATATTATGCAGCCATCAAAAAATTGAAATCTTGCCATTTGCAATGACATGGATGGAACTAGAGGGTATTATGCTAAGCGAAATAAGTCAATCAGAGAAAGACAATTATATGATCTCACTGATACGAGAAATTTGAGAAACAAGACAGAGGATCATAGGAGAAGGGAGGGAAAAATGAAACAAGATGAAACCAGAGAGGGAGACAAACCATAAGAGGCTCTTAATCTCAGGAAACAAACTGAGGGTTGCTGGAGTGGAGGGGGGTGAGAGGGATGGGGTGGCTGGGTGATGGACATTGGGGGGGTATGTGCTATGGTGAGCGCTGTGAATTGTCTAAAACTGATGAATCACAGACCTGTACCACTGAAACAAATAATACATTATATGTTAACAAACAAACAAAAAAAAGTCAACTGATTTTACTGATTATCATAAGCTAGTTTTCCTAGACAATATCATGGATAACATGTCCCCTCCTTGCTGGACATTCTAGACTTTTTTTTTTTAAGAGAGAGAGCAGGGGAGGAGGGGGCAGAGAGAGAATTTTTTTTAAAGATTTTATTTATTTATTTGAGAGAGTGAGAGACAGAGCGAGCAAGCATGTACACGCCGATGAGCAGGGATAGCAGAAGAAGAGGAGGGAGAGGGACAAGCAGACTCCACCCTGAGCATGGAGCCAGCCACGGGGCTCAATCTCACGATCCTGAGATCATGATCTGAGCTGAAACCAAGAGTCAGATGTTTAACTGATTGAGACACCCAGGCGCCCCCTTGCCGGACATTCTAAATAACTGTTATATTGACCTGGAGCAGGGTGCTCCCAGTGGCCTGTCCATGACACATCCTGACCAAATCCAGTCATTCAGGAGCTCAGGCTGCTCCCAGTGAGTGGCTCTGGCATCCCTAAGGAGTTTAGGGCTCTGCTGGATCTCTGCATTCAGTGGCAGACATTCTGGAAAAGTCAAAACTATGGGGACATTAAAAAAAGCAGTGGTTGTCAGGGGTTGGGAGAGGAAGGAAGGAATAGAGCTCAGATGATTTTAAGGACAGAGAAACTCTTTGGTACTATAAGGGGGCGTGCACATCATTTATAGATTTCACAAAAGGCATAGACTGTAAAACACCAAGAATGAACCCTAAGGTAAACTCTGGGCTTTGGGTGATAAGGATGTGTCCATAGAGGTTCATTCTGTGTAACCTGGTGGGAGATGTTGATAGTTGATAGTGTTGATAGTGGGGGAGGTTGTGTGTGTGTGAGTAGGAGATATGTGTGAACTCTGCACTTTCTGCTCAATTTTGCTATATGCCTAAAACTACTCTTAAAAAAAACCCACAACCCTATTAAAGACAAAAAAGGAGGAAAACACGTTGTTGAGAATATTCTCTTGGACACCACAGAAAACAAATAATCCAATTAAAAAATGGGCAGAAGACATTTAGATGGCCAATACACACATGAAAAGATGCTCAACATCCTCATCACCAGGGAGATGAACAAAGAGGCTGTGTTCATCCCAATACATTTTTGCCTCAGGAATACAGTTTTTAACTTTGTACTTGAAAATAACTTCAAAGTTACAGAAATGATGCAATAATATGTGTAGTAGAACACCTGTGTATCTTTAGCCATAGGCACTTTTGTTGATGTGTTACTCCATTTACTTTAGTATACAATCCTTTTCCCCCCCTTCCATTCTAGACTCAGTGCTGTCTTTTCAAATAATCAATTATTGGACATACTTCATGTTCCCTTTTTACTGCTCCGGTCCTTCAAAACCTCTATTACCAATTCTTGCATGAAATTTGCTCCGTTCAATATGTGGACACTTTCATCAAATGGGCCAGTGCTCATCTCGACAGATGCAAATTCCTGCATATCTGTGTGTCCATCTCCAGTTCCTGCAGCTGAATGTCTTCCTTTACCTCTCCTTTTATGGTCCAAAAGTGAGAGAGGCTGGACTAAGGTCCCCATTTTTGAGAGGCGGAGAGAGATGGTGCAGCCTCCCTCCCCAGTGAGGATGCACCCAGAGCACTGAGAACTGAGGATGGTCCATGTACTCTTACTAAATAATTGTGTGAAAGCCTGTTCACAAATGTTCAAAGCAGTTTCATTCAAATTCAACAAACACTGGAAATAACCCAGGTGTCTTCAATGGGTAAAAAGTTAAGCAAACTGCAAACACATTCAGGACTACTGTTCAGTAATAAAAAGGAGCTAACTATTGATACACACAAGAGAGGAATTCTATTGAGTGAAAAAAGCCACAATTTCAAAAGATTGCACGCTATAAAAAGGCGACATAAGATTCTAGAATATTCTTGGAGATGCCTAGGTGGCTCAGTCATTAAGCGTCTGCCTTCGGCTCAGGTCATGATCCCAGGGTCCTGGAATTGAGCCCCGCATCTGGCTCCCTGCTCCGCGGGAAGCCTGCTTCTCCCTCTCCCTCTCCCACTCCCCCTGCTTGTGTTCCCCTCTCTCACTGTGTCTCTCTCTGTCAAATAAATAAATAAAAATCTTTAAAAAAAGATTCTAGAATATTCTTAAAATCACAAAATTATAATGCTTGCCAGGGATTAAGAATGAAGGTGACAGAGCAGGTGTGACTACAAAAAGGGTGGCACAAGGTGGACTTTCGGTGAGGAAATAACTCTGTATCTTGATTATGGTGGTGATTCCATGAAGGGACACATGTAATAAAGTTGCATAAAACTGTACAGACACACAAATGAACAGATGTAAAACTGCAGAAATCTGAGTAAGTGCTTTGTATCAGTGACGATTTCTGGGCTTTGATATTGTACTATAGATATTAATATATATATTTTAAAGATTTTATTTATTCATTTGAGACACAGAGATACAGAGAGAGAGAGAGAGCATGAGCAGTGGGAGAGGCAGAGGGAGAGGGAGAAGCAGACTCCCGGCTGAGCCAGGAGCCCGATGTGGGGCTCAATCCCAGGACCCTGGGATCATGACCTGAGCTGAAGGCAGACGCTTAACCATCTGAGCCACCCAGGCGCCCCATTGTACTATAGATATTTAACATTTTACCATTGAGGGACCATGGCTGAAGGATGCACAGAACATCTCTGCACGTGTTTGTTGCAACTTGCTGTGAATCTATAATTATTTTAAAATAAAAAGGTTAAGGAAATTAAAATAAATAAATAAATAAAAGAAAATAGTGTGTGTGTGTGTGTGTGTGTGTGTGTAATAGGGGGGATCTTTTAAGATGTGGATCCTGGGCAAGGGTCCTTTTTGTGTCACAGACCCTGAAGTGTTTGGGAGAAGGAGGGGGGGGGACTCATTACGACTTTTGGGTGTTTTAGGTACTTTTGGCCAATTTCCTTAAAAACCCAATTAAATATTGTATCTTAAAACTGCATTGGTATAAAGACGAATACCACATACCTCCTCTGGAGGGCAGACTTTCCTCATCCATAGACACTTCAGTAAGGTGCTTGACCTTTGGGAATACTCACAATGTCTAATTTTCACTGAGGTTGTTTTTACAAAGGATATCTCATTTGGAGTACCTGGCTGCCTCAGTCGGTTAAGCGTCTGCCTTCAGCTCAGGTCATGATCTCAGGGTCCTGGGGTTGAACCCGGTGTTGGGCTCCCTGCTCAGTGGGGAGCCTGCTTCTCCCTCTGCCTCTCCCCCTTGCTTGTGTTCTCTCTCTCACTCTCAAATAAATAAATAAAATCTTAAAAGAGAATATCTCATTTAATCAACTCAATTTCATAAATCCAGTCTATTATAAATCTATGAATTTTTTTTTTAGCTGTTTAGGAATTTTTTCCCACCAATTCAAAGGATGATGTGAAGCAGTAGAGCAAGAGGTTGCTCAGCAGAGGCAGTGCTGAGTGGAGGAACCGTGACCAGGTCTGGGCTCAAGCAGATGTGGATTCAGATCTTGGATGCAACAACTAATCATGAAGTGTCCTTGGGTAACTTAAACTACTGGTCATTTCAAGCTTCCTTTTCCTCATCTCTAAAATGAGCAGGAATAATACCATGCCGGGTTTTGCAAGGATGACAGAGACTCTGTAAAGAGCTTTTTCAGGGCTTCAAACAAGGTAATAATGAATAAAATATTTCATCCATCCATCCACCCATCCACCCATGGTTCGGCAGTAACCATGAGCTTCGCCCATGACTGGGGCGTATGCTGTGTGCCCCAGATTCAGGTGTTTGACCAGGACTTCGACCCTGTGGAGCTTACTTCTTACAAGGGAGGCAACAAACATGCCCATAACTGAATGAGTGACATCAGAAAGTGATTGCTGCACAGAATAACAAAACAACCACGAGGGGCAGTGTCCTGTACAGAGGTCCAGGCCAGCTACAGGAGGATGGACTTTAAAGCCTGGACAAGTGGACAATGATATCAAGGGGAAGATCTGAGAAAGTGTGTTCTAGAAGAGGGAAGAGCACGTACAGAGGCTCCGGAGCACTTGGTATTTGGCAAGATAAGGAAAGCAAACACAGAGTACCTCTTGGTGCAAGAGAGACACAGGACAGCCTCATTCTATAGAAATAAAAAAACCACATCAGTTTAAGCAGGTACAACAGAAGGGTAATAGGAACAAGAGACACAAAGTAGACTCAAGTTAACAAAAATAAAAAGAAATTGATGAGAGAGCCAGAGAGATGAATTAATTACTCACGAACGCAGGATTTGCCATTTGGATTATTAGGGACTCATTTCTTCTCATCATTCAGCTGGAGCATAAATTGCCAAGATCAATACCAATTGGGAGAAGCTAGAAATAGGGAAGAAGGTGATGTTCTTTTATGTGTGTTTTCCCCCAGTAGACCATTGCTGCCAATTTCCATTCCAAGGCAAATAAATGAAGGACTTTAGTGATGAAAAGAGAAACTTTTTGGCTAGGTCTTAATGTGGACTCTCCCTGGTGCCTCACATACTATGGACTTTCCCTATTACCTGTGGGGACACAGGAACCTGTAGAGGCTTCTTATTCAGCAAAAAATAAAATAAAATAAAGTAAAATAAAATGAAATAAAATAAAATAATATCCCACATCATGTATATGGTACCAACAATAAGAGGTATATATTTTTTACCTTCATGTTTTCTCCATAGCAGGTGATGATCATTCTCAGGTGAATCAACGAGCAGTAAACTCAGCCCACAAAGGACTCATTGGAAAGTCAGTGTTGACAAGGAGAAATAGAGGAAACCAAAAGGTCAGGATGCACGTGTAGCTAGGCTGATGTTTTCTCTTCCCAAAAGGGGCTTTAAGTCAGGTCACCAAATGATGCTCAGAAACTAAAGGAATGAAGGAGCCTTCAGTTTGGGTGTTTGTGTGACACTTAATTATGACAAACCATGGTGTATGGGTGAATTTGTACAGATACAGATTTTACCCTGAATACCTTGTGTCATGGGAAAGAGAGAAAGTATTAGGCAAGAGTGTTATATTTGGCCTGTCCTCAGGCTCATGGAAGACCTGAGATATACTCACACCAAGATTTTAGTCATTGAGCCTTGCCATACTTCATAAAAGTAATAACAGTCAGTGAGAACCATCTTTTCTCAGCTATTCATGCATCAGCCAAAAGCCTATGAAGGAGGTTTCTTAAAATTTAAATGATCTTTAAGTGTATTTATTTATTTATTTATTATTTTTTTATGATGTTATGTTAGGCACCATACAGTACATCATTAGTTTTTGATGTAGTGATCCATGATTCTTTGTTTGCATATAACACCCAGTGCTCCAAGCAATACATGTTCTCCTTAGTACCCATCGCTGGGCTAATCCATCCCCCACCCTCCTCCCCTCTAAAACCCTCAGATTGTTTCCCAGAGTCCATAGTCTCTCATGGTTTGTCTCCCCCTCCGATTCCCCCTTCATTTTTCCCTTCCTTCTCCTAATGTCCTCCATGCTATTTCTTATGTTCCACAAATAAGTGAAACCACATGATAATTGTCTTTCTCTGCTTGATTTATTTCACTCAGCATAATTTCCTCCAGTTTCATCCATGTTGATGCAAAAGTTGGGTGTTCATCCTTCTGATGGCTGAGTAATAGTCCCTTATATATATGGACCACATCTTCCCATTTATCTGTTGAAAGGCATCTTGGCTCCTTCCACAGTTTGGTTATCATGGACATTGCTGCTATGAACATTGGGGTGCATATGGCCCTTCTTTTCACTACATCTGTGTCTTTGGGTAAGTACTCAGTAGTGCAATTGTTGGATCATAGGGTAGCTCTATTATTAACATCTTGAGGAACCTCCATACTATTTTCAAAAGTGGCTGTACCAACTTGCATTCCCACCAACAGTGCAAGAGGGTTCCCCTTTCTCCACAACCTCTCCAACATTTGTTGTTTCTTGCCTTGTCAATTTTTGCCATTCTAACTGGTATAAGGTGGTTTTGATTTGAATTTCCCTGATGGCTAATGATGTTGAACATTGTTTCATGTGTCTGTTATCCATTTGTATGTCTTCTTTGGAGAAGTTTCTGTTCATGACTCCTGCCCATTTTGTGACTTGATTATTTGTTTTTTGTGTGTTGAGTTTGAGAAGTTCTTTACAGATCTTGGATATCAGCCCTTTATCTGTAGTGTCATTTGCAAATATTTTCTCCCATTCTGTGGGTTTCCTCTTTGTTTTGTTCACTGTTTACTTTGGTGTGCAGAAGCTTTTTATCTTGATGAAGTCCCAAAAGTTCATTTTTGCTTTTGTTTCCCTTATCTTTAGAGACTTGTGCTGAAAGAAGTGCTGTGGCCGATGTTGAAGAGGTTACCACCTATGTTCTCCTCTAGGATTTGATGGATTCCTGTCTCACATTGAGGTCTTTCATCCATTTACAGTTTATCTTTGTGTATGGTGTAAGAGAATGGTTGAGTTTCATTCTTCTCTATATAGCTGTCCAATTTTCCCAGGACCATTTATTGAAGAGACTGTCTTTTTTCCATTGGATATTTTTTCCTGATTTGTCAAAGATTATTTGACCATAGAGTTGAGGGTCCATGTCTGGGTTCTCTATTCTGTTCCATTGATCTATGTGTCTGCCAAAATTCTCAACAAGATCCTAGCTAATAAGATCCAACAGTACATTAAAAGGATTGTCCATCACGACCAAGTGGGACTTACCCCTGTGATGCAAGGGTGGTTCAACATTCACAAATCAATCAGTGTGATTAGAACACATTACTAAGAGAAATGACAAGAACCATATGGTCCTCTCAATTGATGCAGAAAAAACATTTGACAAAATACAGCATCCTTTCCTGATTAAAACTCTTCATAGTATAGGGATAGAGGGAACATTCCTCAAGTTCATAAAAACCATCTATGAAAAGCCCACAATGAATATCATTCTCAATGGTGAAAAGCTGAGAGCCTTCCCCTTAAGATCAGGAACACAACAAGGATGCCCACTCTCATCACTATTGTTCAACATAGTACTAGAAGTCCTAGCAACAGTAATCAGACAACAAAAAGAAATAAAAGATATTCAAATAGGCAAAAAAGAAGTCAAACTCTCTCTCTTCGCAAATGACATGATACTTTATGTCGAAAACCCAAATGACTCCACCCCCAAATTACTAGAACTGATACAGCAATTCAGTGATGTGGCAGGATACAAAATCAATGCACAGAAATCAGTTGCTTTCCTATACACTAACAATTTAACAGTAGAAAGAGAAATTAGGGAATCGATTTCATTTACAATAGCACCAAAAACCATAAGATGTCTTGGAATAAACCTAACCAAAGAGATAAAGGATCTATACTCTAGAAACTACAGAACACTTATGAAAGAAATTGAAGAAGACACAAAAAGATGGAAAAACATTCCATGTTCATGGATCGGAAGAATAAACATTGTCAAAATGTCTATGCTGCCCAGAGCAATCTGTAATTTCAATGCCATCCCGATCAAAATGCCAATGGCATTTTTCAAAGTGCTGGCACAAATAACCCTACAATTTTTATGGAACCAGAAAAGACCCTGAATCACCAAGGAAATATTGAAAAAGAAAACCAAAGCTGGGGGCATCACGTTGCCTGATTTTAAGCTATATTACAAAGCTGTGATCACCAAGACAGCATGGTACTGGAACAAAAACAGACACATAGATCAATGGAACAGAATAGAGAGCCCAGACAAGTGTTTTTCAATTGTGAGTTACTGATATGGATCAACTTAGCAGTATTTGGGGACAAGATACCCACATTTTTTTCCCACTCATTCTGTAAAGCTGGTTCTGCCCCTCACCTGCATGGCTTGGGACATTAACCTCGCATGTTCTTTGGAAGTGAACCTCTTCCTCATTAAGATCATGCCAAAGTCTAGAACTTGGGGAAGGATGGAGTTACTCAGGCCAGAAACATTAGGAAAGGCCCTGGCCTTGGAGACATCTTGAAGGCAGTGAGATGTTGGCTGTTCACAGTATCTAGGCCATTCCTAGACCAGGCCCACTACTTTCCATGGGCCAAGCCTGCTATGGAGATTTCAAGGCTGCATCTCTTTGTACCCAGGGAATAGTCCTGGGATTGTCATAAGACCTCAGAAAAGGGCTGGGCACAGAACAGGTGCTGTGTTCATGGCAGCTGCTAGTGATTCATTTTATAAAATTGAGAAAGCTTTTATGATAAACCCTGAAGGACTACCAGGACCATCAAAGACCACTGGAAACTTGGTTGAACTTCACATTCTCTGAGAGACCTAGAGAAGGTCATGTTGAGATCTGAGGTAAAAGTCCTGTGTTTGAACAAAAAGCACTGTATTTTGATCCATGCTTACTTGGTACTCTTCTGAATTCTTTTTGGAAGAGTTTTATTGAGATACAATTTACACAGAACTTCTCTGTCAAACATATTCCACATACTGTGGTGTATTAATCTTCTCAAAGCCCAGCAGCAATGGGTGTTCATGTTTTCAAAATTCAGTAAAAGATGAATGGCAAACAATAATAGAATGGTCACTTGAGGGAAGGCACTGGAGCAAACATTCTGTGCTCCTAATGTGTAGGAGGATGATGACATTTTTTGGCCCAAAGGGGGTAATTTAGAGTGCAAAAGAGGTCCCAAAATGGATGGCATGCCAGGAGAGCAGCATAAACCAGGATTCTTCTGAGAAAACTGAGATGTGTGGTCACCCTTCCTTGGTTTGCAACCTCTTCTGTAGCTTTCCAGGTGTAATCTGAAGGCAGCCCCAGTACACAGAGTGTAGGGAGAAACCAAAGAAAAGGCTGGCCACTCCGGGTTGTATGTGGCAGGTTTAATGAGCAAGGGATCTTACATAAGAAGGTTGTCTTGGGAAGTCACAAAAAGGGTAAATCTCCACACCCACCTGCCAGAATCAGAAAGTTTACAGAGAGGCCTTAAATGGGTTCAGTCACATACCCAGTTCAGATGGTCTCAACACCAGATCGCTCTTTCAAGGCACTGTGCTTGGGGCTGCTTCTGGGAGTGGAGCAGGCAAGTGAAACCTGCATTCCAAGGAAAGGGAGGGTGGTGAGGAGCCTCCAATTGCCTGGGTCCAGCTATGGGTCAACTGGAGGTCATGTCCTCTCCCCCAACACCTCCCCATGAGGTGGGCATATCATTTCTCCCAAGCTTCAGACAGTGTGACAAGAGAGGTCAAGTAAGTTGACCATCAGCTCACACTTGTGGGTGGCAGCCAGGGTAAGGACCCAAGTGTTCTGGCTGAGAAATAGCTCTCAACACTATTGACCTCCTTAGTTTGAATATTATGGATTTTCATCTTATGGCTCAAATGGATTCTTGTGATCTTGACTCACAGAATTGCCATATGTGAACTCCAGGTTGATTTCTGTGTAGGCCCACCAGTTTTCTGCTGAGGTCCTTGCATCCTATGGACTCCCCTTGCCACTGTCCTTGCCTCAGTCCCACTGGGTTAAAACTCCTTATTCCTTCCCAATGGACATCAAAGGCAGCCCTCTTCTTGTCCCCTCTCCTTCACTTGAATCTCTAGGGATCTCCCTTGCCAAGACTCCTTGGCTCTGTGTTAGCTCTCTCCTGACATCTCCAGGATCCTGTTCCCATTGTCTTTTCTCCCTGTTAATGGTCCCACAGTGTACTGCCTGTGCACTTCTGGTCTTTGTGTGAAGGCAGTGATACCGTAGGTGCTTAATTGTTTTGTAACTGCTTTTCAGGACAGATTTTGAATGTATAGAAAGATTTCACTGATTATATTTCATGTTTTATTATTAGGTCTATTTAGAAAGAAGTGCACATTTATTTATTTTTATTTTTTTAAATTTTATTATGTTATGTTAGTCACCATACAATACATCATTAGTTTTTGATGTAGTGATCCACGATCCATTGTTTTCATATAACACCCAGTGCTCCATGCAGTACGTGCCCTCCTTAATACCCATCACTGGGCTAACCAATCCCCCTTCCCCCCTCCCCTCTAAAACCCTGTTTGTTTCTCAGGTCCATAGTCTCTCATGGTTCATCTCTCCCTCCAATTCCCCCCGCCCATTTTTCCCTTCCTTCTCCTAATGTCCTCCATGTTATTCCTTATGTTCCACAAATAAGTGAAACCATATGATAATTGACTTTCTCTGCTTGACTTATTTCACTTAGCATAATCTCCTCCAGTCCCATCCATGTTGATGTAAAAGTTGGGTAGTCATCTTTTCTGATGGCTGAGTAATATTCCATTGTATATATGGACCACATCTTCTTTATCCATTCATCTGTTGAAGGGCATCTCAGCTCTTTCCACAGTTTGGCTATTGCGGACATTGCTGCTATGAACATTGGGGTCTTATGGCCCTTCTTTTCCCTACATCTGTGTCTTTGGGGTAAATACCCAGGAGTGCAATTGCTGGGTCATAGGGTAGCTCTATTTTTAACTTTTTGAGGAACCTCCACACTGTTTTCCAAAGTGGCTGTACCAACTTGCAGTCCCACCAACAGCGCAAGAGGGTTCCCCTTTCTCCACAACCTCTCCAACATTTGTTGTTTCTTGCCTTGTCAATTTTTTGCCATTCTAACTGGTGTAAGGTGGTATCTCAGTGTGGTTTTGATTTGGATTTCCCTGATGGCTAATGATAATGAACATTTTTTCATGTGTCTGTTAGCCATTTGTATGTCTTCTTCAGAGAAGTGTCTGTTCATCTCTTCTGCTCACTTTTTGACTTGATTATTTGTTTTTTGGGTGTTGAGTTTGAGAAGTTCTTTATAGATCTTGGATACCAGCCCTTTATCTGTAGTGTCATTTGCAAATATCTTCTCCCATTCTGTGGGTTGCCTCTTTGTTTTGTTGACTGTTTCCTTTGGTGTGCAGAAGCTTTTTATCTTGATGAAGTCCCAAAAGTTCAGTTTTGCTTTTGTTTCACTAGCTTTTGGAGATGTATCTTGAAAGAAGTTGCTGTGCCCGATGTCAAAGAGGCTACTGCCTATGTTCTCCTCTAGGATTTTGATGGATTCCTGTCTCACATTGAGGTCTTTCATCCACTTGGAGTTTATCTTTGTGAATGGTGTTGGAGAATGGTCGAGTTTCATTCTTCTGCATGTGGCTGTCCAATTTTCCCAGCACCATTTATTGAAGAGACTGTCTTTTTTCCATTGCATGTTTTTTCCTGCTTTGTCAAAGATTATTTGACCGTAGAGTTGAGGGTCCATATCTGGGCTCTCTATTCTGTTCCATTGGTCTGTATGTCTGTTTTTGTGCCAGTACCATGCTGTCTTGGTGATCACTGATTTGTAATATAGCTTGAAATCAGGCAACGTGATATCCCCAGCTTTGTTTTTCTTTTTCAACATCTCCTTGGCGATTCGGGGTCTTTTCTGATTCCATACAAATTTTAGGATTGTTTGTTCCAGCACTTTGAAAAATGTCATTGGAATTTTGATTGGGATGGCATTGAAGGTATAGATTGCTCTGGGTAGCATAGACATTTTAACAATGTTTATTCTTCCGATCCATGAGCATGGAATATTTTTCCATCTTTTTGTGTCTTCTTCAATTTCTTTCATGAGTGTTTTGTAGTTCCTAGAGTATAGATCCTTTACCTCTTTGGTTAGGTTTATTCCGAGGTATCTTATGGTTTTTGGTGCTATTGTAAATGGAATCGTTTCTTTAATTTCTCTTTCTACAGTTGCGTTGTTAGTGTATAAGAAAGCAACTGATTTCTGTGCATTAATTTTGTATCCTGCCACATTGCTGAATTGCTGGATGAGTTCTAGTAATTTGGGGGTGGAGTCTTTTGGGTTTTCGATATAAAGTATCATGTCGTCTGCAAAAAGAGAGAGTTTGACTTCTTCTTTGCCAATTTGAATACCTTTTATTTCTTTTTGTTGTCTGATTGCTGTTGCTAGGACTTCTAGTACTATGTTGAACAACAGTGGTGAGAGTGGGCACCCTTGACGTGTTCCTGATCTTAAGGGAAAGGCTCTCAGCTTTTCCCCATTGAGGATGATATTCGCTGTGGGTTTTTCATAGATGGATTTTATGAGCTTGAGGAATGTTGCCTCTATCCCTATACCCTGAAGAGTTTTAATCAGGAAAGGATGTTGTATTTTGTCAAATGCTTTTTCTGCATCAATCGAGAGGACCATATGGTTCTTCTCCCTCCTCTTATTAATGTGTTCTATCACATTGATTGATTTGCGAATGTTGAACCACCCTTGCATCCTGGGGATAAATCCCACTTGGTCGTGGTGGATGATCCTTTTAATGTATTGTTGGATCCTATTAGCTAGGATTTTGTTGAGGATTTTGGAATCCATATTCATCAGGGATATCGGTCTGAAATTCTCCTTTTTGATGGGGTCTTTGCCTGGTTTGGGAATTAAGGTAATGCTGGCCTCATAGAATGAGTTTGGAAGTTTTCCTTCTGTTTCTCTTTTTTGAAATAGCTTCAGTAGAATAGGTATTATTTCTTCTTTGAATGTTTGGTAGAATTCCCTGGGGAACCCATCAGGCCCTGGATTCTTGTTTTTTGGGAGGTTTTTGATCACTGCTTCAATCTCATTACTGGTTATTGGCCTATTTAGGTTGTCAATTTCTTCCTTTTTCAGTCTTGGCAGCTTATAGGTTTCTAGGAAGGCCTCCATTTCATCCAGATTGCTCAGTTTATTGGCATATAGTTGTTGATAATAATTTCTAATAATTGTTTCTATTTCCTTGGTGTTAGTCGTGATCTCTCCCCTTTCATTCATAATTTTATTAATTTGGGTCCTTTCTCTCTTCTTTTAGATAAGTCTGGCCAGTGGTTTATCAATCTTACTAATTCTTTCAAAGAACCAACTTCTAGTTTCATTGATCTGATCTACTGTGTTTCTGGTTTCTAATTCATTGATTTCTGCTCTAATTTTAATTATTTCTCTTCTAATGCGTGGCTTAGGTGTCATTTGTTGCTTTTTCTCTAGTTCTTTAAGGTGTAGAGTTAGTTGGTGAATTCGGGATTTTTCTGTTTTTTTGAGTGAGACTTGGATGGCTATGTATTTCCCCCTTAGGACCACCTTTGCAGTATCTCATAGGTTTTGGACCGATGTATTTTCATTCTCATTGGTTTCCATGAATTGTTTAAGTTCTTCTTTGATTTCTTGGTTGACCCAAACATTCTTGAGCAGAGTGGTCTTTAGCTTCCAAGTGTTTGAATTTCTGCCAAATTTTTTCTTGTGATTGAGTTCCAGTTTTAGAGCATTGTGGTCTGAGAATATGCAGGGAATAATCTCAATCTTTTGGTATCAGTTGAGACCTGATTTGTGACCCAATATATGGTTTATTCTGGAGAAAGTTCCATGAGCGCTCGAGAAGAATGAGTATTCTGTTGTTTTAGGATGGAATGTTCTGTACATATCTATGAGGTCCATCTGGTCCAATGTATCATTCAAAGCTCTTGTTTCCTTGTTGATTTTCTGCTTAGATGATCTGTCCATTGCTGAGAGTGGAGTATTGAGGTCTCCTACAATTAACGTATTGTTATCAATATGACTCTTTATTTTGGTTAACAGTTGGCTTATGTATATGGCTGCTCCCATGTTGGGGGCATAGATATTTACAATTGTTAGATCTTCTTGTTGGATAGACCCTTTAAGAATGATATAGTGTCCTTCTGTGTCTCTTATTACAGACTTTAGTTTAAAATCTAATTTGTCTGATATAAGAGTTGCTACCCCAGCTTTCTTTTGAGGTCCGCTGGCATGGAAGATGGATCTCCATCCCTTCACTTTCAGTCTGGATGTCTCTTTAGATTCAAAATGAGTCTCTTGTAGGCAGCATATGGATGGGTCCTGTCTTTTTATCCAATCTGCAACCCTGTGCCGTTTTATGGGAGTGTTTAGGCCATTCACGTTGAGAGTGATTATTGAAAGATGAATTAATTGTCATCATGTTGCCTGTGAAGACGTTGTTTTTATAGATTGTCCCTGTAAATTTCTGTTGTAGATCACTCTTGGGGTCTTTCTCCTTTTATAGAACCCCCCTTAATATTTCTTGCAGGGCCGGCTTAGTGGTCACATATTCTTTCAACTTCTGCTGGTTGTGGAAGCTCTGCATCTCTCCATCCATTCTAAATGAAAGCCTTGCCGGATAAAGTATTCTTGGCTGCATGTTCTTCTCATTTAGTACCCTGAATATGTCTTGCCAGGCCTTTCTGGCTTGCCAGGTCTCTGTGGATAGGTCTGACATTATTCTGATGTTCCTCCCTCTGTATGTAAGGAATCTCTTCCCCCTAACTGCCCTTAAGATGGTTTCCTTGGTTCTAAGATTTGCAAGTTTTACTATTACATGCTGGGGTGTTGGCCTGTTTTCCTTGATCTTAGGAGGGGTCCTCTCTGCCTCTAGGACTCAAATGTTTGTTTCATTCCCCAGATTAGGGAAGTTCTCAGCTACGATTTGCTCAAATACATCTTCTAGCCCTCTCTCTCTCTCCACTCCCTCCGGATTCCAATTATTCTGACATTGGAACGCCTCATGGTGTCACTTATTTCTCTGATTCTATTTTCATGGATTCTGAGTTGTTTTTCCCTGGCCTCCTCTTTTCCCTTTTTATCTATTATATTGTCTTCCAGATCGCTTATTCTCTCTTCTGTCTCAGTTACCCTAGCTGTTAGATTGTCTAGATTGGATTGGATCTCATTGATAGCATTTTTAAGTTCTGTCAAATCACCTTTCATTTCTGCCCTTAGAGACTCTATGTTGCCATTAATTGATTTCTCCATTCTAGCCATTGTCTTCACAATTGCTAGCCTGAATTCCATCTCCGACATCTTGGTTATATCTGCATCCATTTGTAAATCTGCAGCATAAGTCATAATCTCTGAGTCTTTTCTGTTTTGAGGGCTCCTCCTCCTAGTCATTCTGTTGATGGGAGTTTGAGGGAATGTATTGAGTCCAAATCATTGACCAGAACCCAAGCAAGATGCACCTGTTTTCTTGGGACCTTAGGGTTGCTGGCCTCTTGTTTTCCCAGCCTGTCTTCTACGGGAGGGGCCTGCCCCGCTGTTACTCAGGCAACCCTGTTTGGGCGGAGTTGCCCTGCGCCCCTGTGGCGGGGGATGGGCTCAGCGGGAATCAGTCTTTGGGGCTTTTGTTCTCTGGCGCCTTTCCCTGGCGTCTCTTCTGCGAGTCAGAGCAGAAGAGACCGTTTCCAACCCTCTGCCTCAGAGCAGAGAGACCGCAGTCTGTTCTTCAGTGAGCCCTCCAGGCCACACCGTCTCCGTTTCTGTCCGTGCTGCTATAAACTGCAGTGGCCTGGGTTGTGCGCCCCCCCGCAGCGCTCCCGGTCCTGCCTCCAGGTCGGGGCTCGTCTCTGCCCTTTGTGCTTCTAAAACCGCCAGCTGCTCCCAGTTCGCATGGCGACCCCGCGGCTCCGGGTTTCCACCCCGGGGGCTGCCCTAAAGTCCTTTCCCCGCCGCTACTGGTCTGTGAGTCTGTGCCCCGTACAGCGTGCGAGGCTGTCACTCACTGGCGGTGTAGGATCCCCACGGCCAGGCACCCTCCCACTGCCGTTTATCCTCTGATATCTGCCCGCGGAATCACGGCTACCCCCTTCACCTTGAAACCAACAGCCTGCGATATTCTGTTTGTAGAGATCCAGATCTTCTTACATCTCAGGCTGGTTTCGTGGGTGCTCAGAGTGGTCTGGTAGATATCCAGCTCAATTCCGGGGACCAGTTGAAATAGGATCCCGTACTCCTCCACCATCTTTCGCCCCTCCCTCGAAGTGCGCATTTAAATTTGAATCTTTAGTGAAGTCAGGGATCAAACCCCACACTAAAACCAGTCACCATCCTGTCATTCTGGTGCTAACACCACCTTGTTTATGTTCCTAGATGAGGACTTCGGTGTCACAATAGGGAGAGGGCTGGCAGAAATAACCATTACCTTGAGCCAATGTAACTTTGATCCAATCTCTCCCAGATCCATCTGACGACTTGGGGCTGCAAGCCGGATTTGGAAGCCAAGCCAGGATCAGTTGTTTCCTCCAGTGAATTGTCCTTGGCTCATTCACCAAAACCCTGATTTTTACACAACTTGACATTGCCAAGAAATGTGTAATTTGGCATTTAATCCCCATTTACCCATTACAATTCATATGGATCATTAGATATCTACACCATTATCTTCTATGTTGAGTTAGTAATTTTCCCTCCACTATGTGCCCAACTTTTCTTGCTACCTGTAGAAATGCACAGTTGTAAAGCTCTGGTCCTCAGGGGAATGGCAAGGAGGATATGGCAGAACTGATATAAGTATTTGTACTAGGAGAGTACAATGATTTTCTACTGAAACTGACTGACTCTCTCCTTCCTTCTATATTGTAGGCATTTTTCAATGTCTGGAGATGTTGTGGGTGTCCCCACAGGGTAGGTGGTATGCTAATGGCATCAGGTGAGTAGAGACTAGTGCTCTTCTTAAGCAACCTGGGATGCTTAGGACATTTACTCAAAAAGGACTTTTTCATCCTCAAATGTCAATAGAGCCTTGGTTGAGAAACTCAGTGTTAGAGAAATCACTAAAAGCATTTGCCCTGTGGCAAAATATCAGTAGTGTTAGGTATCCTCCCACTAAGTGGACAGTGAGTGGAGCCCCAGTGCAGACAGATGCCAGCAGGACTGAGGGCATCTGTGTCATCGAGTGCACAGATCTCATCTTGTTTTTGTTCACAGAGGGCCTTGCTTTCTCCATTCTGTCATCCACATCCTCTTTGTCCTTCAAAATCCAACTCAGTCTTCACCTCTTCCCAAAGTCTTCCTTCAGAGAGAATGTTCAGCGATAAGGGCTTTGTTCTTGGTGGAATGTCTTACGGCCTTTGAATTCTATGGTAGAATCTCAATCTCAGGGATATATTGGTATCTTTTTCACTGCTTTTATGTCTTGTCATTTGAACATTTTTTTTTTAAAGATTTTATTTATTTATTTGAGACAGAGAGAATGAGAGAGACAGAGAGCACATGAGAGGGGGGAGGGTCAGAGGGAGAAGCAGGCTCCCTGCTGAGCAGGGAGCCCGATGCGGGACTTGATCCCGGGACTCCGGGATCATGACCTGAGCCAAAGGCAGTCGCTTAACCGACTGAGCCACCCAGGCGCCCCTTGTCATTTGACATGATAATTAATTCCTTAAGGAAATCCATTAATTCTTCCAATAAAATACATAAATTGCTCCTATGTTTGGTGCAGTGTAGCTTCATAGTTGACCTGAGATAATTTGCTGAATCATAACATAGTTTTGGTCAAATTTTTCTCTAACGAATTTTTTTTGCCTCTTCTCTCTTGTCCTTTCTTTTCATTTACAACAACTTCTTGTTTTTTTCAAAATTTTCATCTTATTTTTTTTAAGTTTACTGATTTTTAGTAATCTGTACACCCCACATGGGGTAGAATTCATGATCCAGAGATCAAGTGTCACATACTCTTATGGCTACAGCAGCCAGGTGCCTCTCAAAATTTTCCTTTTAAAATGGTGATATGGAAGCACTGTTGAAAAAGGAAACTATTGAAAACAGCTTCCATTGAGAAGCGCTGGAGCCATCCCTATTCTTATCCACGCCACGTGGCCTCATACTCCTCTACAACTTCTTTCACTGTGTCTCCTGGTTTTGCTGTGTTCTTTTTTTTTTTTTTATTTTAAGATTATTTATTTATTTATTTGAGAGGGAGAATGAGAGAGAGAGCAGGAGAGGGAGGAGGGTCAGAGGGAGAAGCAGACTCCCTGCCGAGCAGGGAGCCCGATGCGGGACTCGATCCCGGGACTCCAGGATCATGACCTGAGCCGAAGGCAGTTGCTTAACCAACTGAGCCACCCAGGCGCCCCTTGCTGTGTTCTCAATATTGTTTTAAACTCTTCTCTACTGATTCATCCATAAAAACCTAAGTTTTATCCTGCATTGACTGGATTTCATGCCTTATCTTTTCTCATCTACTCCTTCTTTTTGGTAAAGCATATCCTCCCATACCTTCTGAGAAAAAGCTCACTGGAGATAAAACTTTTGAAGATTTGCACTTCCAAAATCTCCATTTTTCTTCATGGTTAAGTGATAGTTGACTTCATATAGAATTCCATTCATATACAATTACAGGTTGCAGCCTCTGAATTTTTTTTTTTTTTTTTTGGAATTTCATTACTTCTTTATTGTGGATTGTCACTCTAACTGTTTACCATTGAATTACTATAAACGTTTCTTTTTTTTTTTTTTCCCATGCAGAACATGCCCTCTTTAATACCCATCACCAGGCTAACCCATCCTCCCACCCCCCGCCCCTCTAGAACCCTCAGTTTGTTTCTCAGAGTCCATAGTCTCCCATGGTTCATCTCCCCCTCCGATTTCCCCCCCTTCATTCTTCCCCTCCTGCTATCTTCTTCTTCTTCCTTTTTTTTTTTTTAACATATAATGTATTATTTGTTTCAGAGGTACAAATCTGTGATTCAACAGTCTTGCACAATTCACAGCGCTCACCATAGCACACACCCTCCCCAATGTCTATCACCCAGCCACCCCATCCCTCCCACCCCCCACCACTCCAGCAACCCTCAGTTTGTTTCCTGAGATTAAGAATTCCTCATATCAGTGAGGTCATATGATACATGTCTTTCTCTGACTGACTTTGCAGCCTCTGAATTTTTAATCTAACTTTTGTGTCTTCCAGTCTTGTGTTGAATCAATTTTTATTCTCCATTCTTAGATATGACCTAGTGTTTCCTTCTGAAAAAAACAAAACAAAACAAAACACCTTTTTCTGAGTGGTGTTAAAAGAATCACAGAAATGTGTTTTGAGGTGAGGAGTGAGTGGGTTATTCAATTTTGTATTATTCATTTCTAGGAAATTTTCTTGTCCTATTGCTTTATTTTCTTCCCACTGTGTTCTGTCTCATTCTGCATATCTGTTAGTTAGATGTCATGGATCGATGCTTTAACATGCTTTTCCATTCTCTCATATTTGTGTTCTTTATCCTTTCCAATACATATACACTACTTATGTTTCATGATTTTGCTTTGAGTTCCAACTCATTCTTATTTTTTTCCAGAGGTTATATTTTTAATTGTTCCAGATCTCTGTTTTACTTGGGATATTTTTAAGCCATGAGGAGATGAAGAGATCTTGGTAACCTGGACTTTCTGAAGACCCATGAAAGGATCCACAGGAGAAAGATCTGCCTGGCCCAGAGAATCTACACTAAATGCAAAAGAATATGAGTAAGTTAAGAACTTTCTTGTCTCTTGTCTCACCTAATTTTAGGCCTTAACTCTGCCAGAAATTATGGTTAGTAGCCAGGAGTGAAAACATAAGAATGAAAGAAAGGAGAAGTCTTAATCTGAAACAATGTGAGGTTTTGATTATTATACAGGCCTGAATATGCTAATTTCAGAATGGAGACATTAGACTTCATATCCCAGGACATGGAGAACCTTTGAAGGTTTGCTTGAAATAAGCCGTGGAAAAAGCAGGGCTTTGTGTTCAGAGTGTTGACTTTTTATAGAGAGTAAGATGGATGCAGGGAGAAGCCATTCGAGGAGGAGTCCCTGGGCAGAGAGTGGTAATCTGTGTCCAGGGGAACAAATGGAGGCCTCAAAGACAAAGTCAAAAGACTCTGCATACATTCAGCCTTTGTGCTTGGTTAAACACAGTTGTGAGTTGAGCCAGAGTTACTAGAAAATTAGGCATATGTCAACAAAGAAAAATCTGGGAGGCGAATCAAACCGCGAGTTGACACCAGACGTTATTTGACTTTGAGGTGTCAGCAACTCTGGAGGAGTATGTCCAGTGGAGATTGAACTAGAGGCCTGGCTCCAATTTAGTTATCTTTCTGCTGCGTCAGGGAGCTATAGCCTGAGGAGTCTCTGTGTGTGCATATGTGCATGTGTGCGTGTGTGTGTGTGTGTGTTTGGTAAAATATACATAAGAAAAAATTTATTATTTAAACTTTTTAAATGTACAATTCCAGTGCATTAAGTACATTCACAAAGCTGTAATGGCTACTCATTTGCAGAAGTCATCTCAAACAGAAACTCTGTACTCAGTAAATAGTCACTCTATAAACTTTCCTCCCAGCCCTGCCTTTGCAGTCTTGCTTTGTCTCACCTCACATTCTGTAGCAGCAGCTCATGAAGGACTATTTCCTGTATGAGACCTTAATTTTATTAGTTTTATAACAGAGGAACTAATGGATACCCTTGAAATGAGCAGGATTGAAGGTTTACAGAAGTAGCTAAGGAAAGGTCTCAAGGCAGGGGTTGACTGGCTGGCAGAGTGGGAAGAGCATGGGACTCTCGATCTCGGGGTCATGAGTTTGAGCCCCACATTGGGTGTACAGATAACTTAAATAAGAATAAAACTTAAAATAAAACACAAAATGTCTCATGGTGACCACCACGGTGATGCTGGGGGTTCTCTGAGTATCACGGAGATTCTTGTCCTCCTCCCCCCATTGACGGGCACCTGCCTCTCCAGTCACTGGGCCACTGACCCTTAAAGGAGGTGGGGATGAAGAAATGAGGACTGCATGGGTTCTGCCTGCAGAGATATCTGTATTTTGGTCCCAGTGGCCGTGGCAAGCAGTCTGGGCATCAGTTGCTTTTGAAATCTTCCGAACTGATCTAACACAGAGCCAGGGTTGAGGAACACTGGAGGAAGGCATTCTTCATCTCCACATTCAATGGTGGTATCAATCTTTTACCTTCCTGGCTGCTAATAGGGACTAAGAGAGACAGGACATGTAAACCTTCCAGGATAATGACTAGCCCATAAGAGTGCTCAGTGAATGTAAATGCTTAGTATTTTAGAAATGACAATGGTGATTGATAAAATTTGTTGTTTTACATTATTAATTTATCCAAAACCACTCTGTGATATGAATAGTCTATCAGAGAAAGGCAAAGTGATAACAGAAAGATCTGTGTGTGTGTGTGTGTGAGTGTGATATTGTGTATTTCTGGGTTTGTGTGTGTGTGATTGTAAAACTGTGTACTGTGTGTGTTGTTGAGGGTGAAATGTGTGTCTGTGTATAAAGATTTGTTTCAGGGTGTGTGACTCAGAGAGAGCTTCACGAAGAGGAGATGGGAAATGGACCTTGCATGTGAGGTTGTAGGCTGTCCTATTCAGGCAGGACATAGAGGCAAAGAGAACTCCACCTCCCTGGTACAATCGAGTGACTCAGGGTGATACATGAGTGAATGGTATGCAGACAAATATGGCTGAGCATAGAGTCCTGGGTGGTCAGGGATTGAGGCTAAGGAGTGCCCAGGGATGGAGCCATGAATGCCCTTGTGTGCAATGCAAATGGTGGGCCTTGATCCTCCCAGCAGTGTGTCTGCAGTCTGAGCATCTCAGTTTTCAAGAGCTCCATAATCCTTGTGTCCACTGAGCATAGTATGTAACTTGAATACGGAATGTATTTCACAAAAGGGGACCAATTTGAGTGTCCCTATTTCTTGATGTGTTAAAAATTTATTATAAAGTCATTGCTAATAATTGATAATAGGAGATAGCTGTTACCTTCTATTTCTCAGTCAAGAGGTAGTATCACTTTCTGACTATAATTTGAGAGTTGGGTGTAACATTCAAAAACTCCTCTTACTCAAAAGGTGTGGAAACATGTAACCTTTAGTAATTCGTGGTTGTAGGAGTGAGATCAGAGTCACAGTTGGAAGGGAGGGTCACTTTGGTGTCAATGAGGAATATGTATTGCAGGAAAGTATGACAGAGCCCAGGGAGCCACATAGGAAAATAGACCCAAGCCAGGCAGGACAGGACTGGTGTGTGATGATGGCTGTGGGGATGAAAAGGAGGGGCAGCTCAGAAGTAAGGCTGTGAAAGCAGTAGGAGCAGAATTCAGTGAACTCTTGGATGTCAGGGGGATGTGAAAACAGTAAACTTATAAAGCTCCCCAAAAGATACCCGCATCTTAATCCCTGCAACTTGCAATGCTACCTTCATGGTAGAAAAGGACTTTGTCAATGTGATAAAACTAGACTCTGACATGGCCTTATTGTCCTGAATTTTTGTGATTGTCCTCTACATGAAACCCCATATATCTTAAAGATTCTATTATTTATTTATTTATTTGAGAGAGAGAGAGAGAGAGACCTAGAGCCTGAGTAGAGGAAGGGGTGGGGGAGGTGCAGAGGGAGAGGGAAAAGCAGACTCCCCTCAGAGCAGGGAGCTGGAAGCAGGGATGGATCCTGGGATCCAGGATCATGCCCTGAGTCGAAGGCTGAGCCACCCATGCGCCCCACAACCCCATATATTTTATATGAAAAAGACAAAGGGAGATTGACAGGCACAGAAAAAGAGAAAGCAGTGTGACCTCATAGGGCAGAGATCAGAGTGATGGGACACAAGATAAGGAATGATGGTTTCCAGCCATCAAAGCTGGAAGCAACCATGACTAGATTTTCACCTCAATCTTCCAGAGGTAGCGTGGCCCTCCTGACACAATAATTTCTTTTCTTTTTTTTTTTTTTAAAGTGGGAGAGGGAGAAGCAGGCTTCCCGCTGAGCAGGGAGCCCGATGCGGGACTCGATCCCAGGACCCTGAGATCATGACCTGAGCTGAAGGCAGACGCTTAACGACTGAGCCACCCAGGCGCCCTGACACAATAATTTCTGCAAAGTGTTACAGATTTTGAATCCTGTCATCCAAATGTTGAGAAAATAATTGGTGTCAGCCACTAAACGAACGGTAGTGTTTTGCAGCAGCCAGTGGAAACTAATCAGGTGCCTCATGGCTTGGAGTCTATTGAGAAAGGAAGGCTCATGGACGGTAGAGCAGGCTGCTGGCAGGCAATGTGTACAGTTTTACACATTCACCTGAAGTAACTGTGGAGTCCTGTATGGAGTTTTCCAGATGGCAGCTGGATACTCTTTCTGGAGCTCTCAGGAGAATGTGAGGGAAAAAGCATTAACCTGTTGATGAGTTGTCTAGGTGTCGGGCAATGTGCATGTGCAGACTCAAAAAGAGTAACTGAAGGGTGAACCCTGGAGATTCACTAAAAATTGAGAAGTAGATGGAAAACAAAGTATACCAGAGAATTCATAACATTGAATCCAGAGTGAAGGTGTGAGGACCAAGTAGGTTTTTGTGGTTGTGATAAGGACACAATATTAGTGATGCTGCTGGTTGAGAACCACGTTGAGAATTAGGCTGTGGGTATCCTTCTTACAAAACCATAGCAGGAATTTTTTTTTTTTTTTTATCATTTATTACCTTGAAACTTCATTTTTGCTGGTGGCCATGTGAATGGGAAATCTATAAAGTGATGCAGGACAATTCCTGAGCAAATATTTCCTCTTTTGGTCCCTGCTCCCCAGGCTGCCATGGGTAACTGGACATTAGGTCTCTGAAATTAACTACTGACAACACCCAATGTCCACTGCATGACAAAGAGCACCCCAACTCAAGGCTGGAGACTGTGGGATAATAAGAAGACATTTATAGTAGTGCAGAGCAAGTGATTTATTGAAGCAAGATGTTGAAACCTTTACATTTTCCAGAAGAATAAGTGATAATTGCAAGACAGACATACTGTATATAAGGTTCATATGAGACATTTTTTCAGGATTTCCCCCTGAAACAGATAAAAGAGAGAGAAGTTCAGTTATGCTGTTCCTGGGGATGACACCTTAACACAGACTCTACTCATAAGACATTGTCTGTGAAATTTGAACCAACAAAAGGCAAGTAGAATGGGCACAAGACAGGAAACCAGGGAGGATGGTAAACTAAATACACCTGACACAATTACAACAAACGATGCAAATCAGGAAAAATCCATTTTCATAGTCTGGCAAATAAAGCCTGAGGTGACCCAAGAGTAAGAATCATGTTTCTAATGGAAGGAGGAGCAACCCAGTATTTTTTTCTCTGCTATCCCAGGGTGGAGGACTCTAATTTTTCACTGCAGTGGGAAGACTGGGGTGAGAGATTGGAACAGGGGTGGGAGGGGACTTTGGGAATACTGCTTTCAGGAGAGTCCCAGGTTCATGGTGTGTAAATTCAACCAGATGGCACATGTCTTCTTAGCACTGAAAACCCAGCCTCCATGGGCATTTATGACTGAATCTGATGAGCCAAATCCAGCATTGGATGGGCTGAGAGACACCTTTAACTATCTTATTTCTAGACAAAGATATAATTTAAGTGTTTTACCCTCACATGTGACTACAGGAGATAGAGGAAGGAGGGTTTCTGGACATGGGTACGATAAGGGTGAGCACTGTAAGCAGGTAGTGGTGAAGTGGGCTGAGGTAGGGGGGTAGGTCTTGGCTCTGCAGAAGCTGGCAGAGTGCCCAGCCAGCTGCCCTCCATGCTGACAGAGGACCAGGTTCCCTCCCTTCCAGCTGTCTCCCCATTCAACACTCCCAACATGCCCATGGGATTCTGCTGTGACTGTGTCCACTCAGAGGGGGAGAACTCGCCCTCAGGAAAGCTTCCAAGTAAGGAGGCAGTCAGGCTTTGGCCCTTCAACATCACTGTTTGGGGCTCCTGGTGTACTTTCCCTCAGGACACTATGGGGAACCTGGCACCCAGGGAAGTGACCTGAAGAGGAGGAAGGTGCCCAGATGCTCCAGGCTGCCTTAGTGTAGCTCCCCAGGTGTAATGTCATCCACCCTGTGGCCACCTTTCATCCTATCAGTGGTGAGCAAGGAGGAAGATAACTCCACCACCTGTGCCCCTGACAGAGCAGCACCCTTACCGCCCTCCTGGCTGCTCAGCTGAGGAGAAGCCTCTATGCACAAAGAAGAAAGGAATTACCAATGTGTTTGCAATTAGTATTCTATTCCCAAGGAATATTTTATCTGTGCAGGACTTCACTTCCAACTTGGCCTCAATGACTTCTTGAGATGCGTTAAATTTCCTAACTGTTTTCTTGTAGATGGCTGCAGGTTGAAGGAGAAAGCTCAACAAATCATCTACTAAGGCTGGACAGGCAAACGCATTGGCTGGTGAAGAAAAAGAAATACAATCGATATATTGGAAATCACATTTCCCCCATGGCTTCCTGATGTTAGAACTAGACAGAAACCCAAAAGGTTGTATGATCTCATCCCATTATAGTGCCAAGGACAATGGGTGAATAGGGAAACTGTGACTTCATACTCAAGAGCAAACAGAGGAGCTAAGACTAGAATATCAGCTTACTGATCCTTAGTTCAGTTTTTATCCTTTTTAAATCACATTCCCTCCTTTCCAAAACTCTCCTGGTTTGATGGAATTTACTTTCTTTATAATTCACACAATTAGGTTTTGCCTGAATAGAATGACATCTTGTTTTTGTCTTGGATTTTGGGTTAGAGGAGATTTTAAAATCAATTTTTAACTGAATGGTAGAGTCAGATCTTTCCAGAGAGCAGAGAAGCCGTGGGTCAATCTGCAGAAGAGCAGGTCACACTCTTTATATGGTGGAAGATGACAGCTTGAGACTAAAGAATTGGATTATGTCATTGGATGCAGATATGGTTAAAAAGCTAAATTCATACATACAAACAAAACCCCCAGGTAATCAGTTTGAACACATTTGAAGCTTATACACAAAGTTATGACTGGCTTTTTTATTCCTGCACGGATGGACAGAATTCCTTAGAGAGGGTGAGAGACAGGGAATGGGGCTCTTTCCTAACTCCAATGGAACTGTGGCGAGACTTAAAGTGACCACTTTTCTTAATGTGGATTCTCTAACAATCCACATCTTTGTAACCATGCTGTAGCCAGGGAAGTACCCTATTAGGATCTTTTCTGACCCCTGATCAGATGTCAAACTATGCAAAGAATTTGAGAGGTTTACATCAGAGGCAATAGAGGGAAAGAGGAGGATGTTTAGATAGATGAAATAAAGATGGAAGAAGACTTGGGTCAGTATCAAGGATAAGAAGAAATACAAAAATATTGTGGAATAGATAGCCAGAATTAATCTAGATAAACAGAAATCCCATTCCTCAGAGTGTACTCATTCTATTACAAAATACTGGGAGCACTCCGAAGAAAACCAGGAGGACTGGTAGATATGGTGAGATCTACTCACTAGCAGATTTAGTGAGTGCTGCTCATTCCCAGAGCTGCCTTGAAGATTTATTATCAGAGACTAAGAGAACACTAGCACTTCTGGAAGTGAGAACTCTCCCCAAACCGTTCCAGCTGTAACATTTAAGTCTGAATCCATGAGTGAAAATGCTGTGGACTCAACTGGCACCTGAAAAACTCTGGGAAGGAGAATGTCTGGAAACTACTAGACATCAGCCTGTAGCCAAACCTAGAGCCTTGTCACAGTTAATCTCAGTTCATTGCTATAGCTACTCTAGTGGTATCTGTCAAACCCAAGGATGAGAAGAGACTTGAAGAGATTAAACATTTTGTTGAAGGCCAAAGCACTGGTAAGTGGCAAGGCCATGATTCACACTAAATCTTTTGACCTCTTGCTTCTGAAATACACATCGCAGATAAGGAGAGAGGCTTCAGTGGAAAACTCTTAAAATTTGCCCACAAGAATTTGTTGTAAAACTTCCAGGTTGTTGTAACTGACAAAAAGAACCTTGAGCTTGGGAGATGAGGTGGGGAGGAGGAGGGCTAGTACACAAGTGTAGGAAAAAGAGGAGAACCACTTAAGTTCACCTAGTTCAGAGAAGGGTACTCACCAGGGCTGGTGCCTGACTGATGAGAAATGATACTCACCCTCATAGCAGTAAAGAGCCAGAATGACCAGCAGGACACTCAGGAACAACCTCATTTTGTATTTTCCTGAGTTTTCAGCTTTATTGAAAGGTGAGCAATTAGGAGCTGAATTCAGGAGACTGGGGAGCCCAGAGCTACTTATACCTAGAGAGCCTCCCTGGTGCTGCCCAAATAAACATGTGGTTAGGCCATGGGCCTGGCTTCCAGCCCTAGTTTCCTCATTGAGTGCTCATGCCATCCATCAGTGTCACAGACTCCAATGACTTCGTCAAAATTCCTGTTCATAGCACTGCTGGCTGCATGCACCTCTCCTTTGTAGCAAAAATGGAGGTTGTAGTTTTACAAATCTATAGTCAGTTAATTGATGCAAGCCTGCCCGCCCCCCCCCCCCCCCCGCCGCCCCCGGGCATTAGCTCCTGACATGCTGGGTCAACTTCTGGTTTTGCTCATCTTTACTTAGCATAATGCCTGGCATACAGGAAAGGAAAAGCAAATATACTTGGGATAAATGATGAATATGAATCATCAAACAACTAAACTTGGTTAAGGTGTATCTTCAGTGCGAATAGATGCCCGGTATGCCAAGTATCCCTTTGGGCAGGTGAGGGAGAAAGGTTAGTAGCATAGTGACCCCAGTGAGAAGAATGAGTGGTTTTCGGTATCCCAAGAGAAGACAATGCCAAGAGGAAGACTACCTCCCCAATACTAATTTCCTATTCTAAGCTAATATTTTTAAAAATATCAAAAGATATTTAAAATCAAATCAGGCACTATATGGAGAAAAAGAAGCTCCTCATTAGTTTTACTTGTCAACTGGAAGGATCACACCTCGGTGTCATCAGGATCCAGGCAATAGATCTCCCCATACTGGCTCTTCCTCTGCCTCTCCCCAATTATGAGCATTCTGCTCTGTGGAAACACAGGGGAGCTGTGGAAAATTCTTACTAAAGGCATGGGAAGGTCAGTCTGGTTATCCAGAGGAGCATATGGGAGAGCCATTCAAGTGTATATAGAATTTTGACTTGAAGAAAAGGCTGGAGGAGGGATCCCAAGGAACAGCATGAGGGGAGACAAGAGGGCATAAACCATGTTCCTTGGGAATATCAGGTACCTAGGTTACCCTGAAACATACAATACATACAACAGTGCATGGTGGCAGAAGAAAGGCATTGTGACTGGAGAGACAGGATGGGCCAAATCAAGGAGAGTTTCCATTGTACTCTGTGGGATGTAGGGGCAGAATGGTGGGTGGGGTGAGACACATCTAGGTTTATTGGCACTAGTGTTTTCATGCTGGGTTTTAGATCTCTCACCAAAATCACATGGGTTTTTCACACCTATTATGATGGCTACTGTAAAAAAAAGAGAGAGAGAGAAAGAACAAGTGTTGGCAGGGATGTGGAGCAATAGGAACCCTTGTGCATTTTGGTGGGAATGTAAAATGGTGCAGCCTCTGAGGAAAAAAGCCTCGAAATCCCTCCAAAAATTAAAAGGAAAGTTAATATGATCAATTGAGTTCACCTCTCAGTACCTGTGCAAAAGAATCGAAAGCAGGGTCTCAAACACATATTTACATACCCATATTTATAGCAGCATTATCCACAATAGCCAAAAGGTGGAAAGAACCCAGTGTTCATGGGTAGATGAATAGATAAAGAAAATATGGTACATACATATAATGTAGGATTATTCACATTCAGCCATATAAAGCAAGGAAAGCTTGTCAAGTGCTACAGCATGAGTGATACTTGAGGACTGTAGACTAAGGGAAAGAAGCCAGTAAAAAGAGAAAATAGATCAATGGAACAGAATAGAGAGCCCAGAAATGGACCCTCAACTCTATGGTCACCTAATCTTCAACAAAGCAGGAAAGAATGTCCAATGGAAAAAAAAGTCTCTTCAACAAATGGTGGTGGGAAAATTGGACAGCCACATGCAGAAGAATGAAACTGGACCATTTCCTTACACCGCACACAAAAATAGACTCAAAATGGTTGAAAGACCTAAATGTGAGACAGGAGTCCCTCAAAATCCTAAAGGAGAACACAGGCAGCAACCTCTTCGACGTCAGCAGCAGCATCTTCTTCCTAGAAACATTGCCAAAGGCAAGGGAAGCAAGGGCAAAAATGAACTATTGGGACTTCATCGAGATAAAAAGCTTTTGCATAGCAAAAGAAACAGTCAACAAAACCAAAAGACAACCGACAGAATGGGAGAAGATATTTGCAAGTGACATATCAGATAAAAAGCTAGTATCCAAAATCTATAAAGAACTTATCAAACTCAACACCCAAAGAACAAATAATCCAATCAAGAAATGGGCAGAAGACAGGAACAGACATTTTTCCAAAGAAGACATCCAAATGGCCAACAGACACATGAAAAAATGCTCAACATCGCTTGGCATCAGGGAAATCCAAATCAAAACCTCAATGAGATACCACCTCACACCAGTCAGAATGGCTAAAATTAACAAGTCAGGAAAAGACAGATGTTGGTGAGGATGCGGAGAAAGGGGAACCCTCCTACATGTTGGTGGGAATGCAAGCTGGTGCAGCCACTCTGGAAAGCAGTATGGAGGTTCTTCAAGAAGTTGAAAATAGAGCTACCCTATGACCCAGCAATTGCACTACTGGGTATTTACCCCAAAGAAACAAATGTAGTGATCCGAAGGGGTACGTGCACCCCAATGTTTATAGTAGCAATGTCCACAATAGCCAAACTATGGAAAGAGCCAAGATGTCCATTGACAGATGAATGGATAAAGAAGATGTGGTATATATATACAATGGAATATTATGCAGCCATCAAAAGGAATGAAATCTTGCCATTTGCAATGATGTGGTTGGAACTAGAGGGTATTATGCTGAGCGAAATAAGTCAATGAGAGAAAGACATGTATCATATGACCTCACTGATATGAGGAGTTCTTTTTTTTTTTATTAAAGATTTTATTTATTTGACAGAGAGAGCACAAGCAGAGGGAGAGAGAGGGAGAAGCAGGCTCCCTGCTGAGCAAGGAGCCTGATGTGGGACTTGATCCCAGGACCCTGGGATCATGACCCGGGCCAAAGGCAGCCGCTTAACCGACTGAGCCACCCAGGTGTCCCTGATATGAGGAATTCTTAATCTCAGGAAACAAACTGAGGCTTGCTGGAGTGGTGGGGGGTGGGAGGGATGGAGTGGCTGGGTGATAGACATTGGGGAGGGTATGTGCTATGGTGAGCGCTGTGGACTATGTAAGACTGTTGAATCACAGACCTGTACCTCTGAAACAAATAATACATTATATGTTAAAAAAAAAAAAAAAGAAGATAGTAGGAAGGGAAAAATGAAGGGGTGGAAATTGGAGGGGGAGACGAACCATGAGAGACTATGGACTCAGAAAAAAACTAAGGATTCTAGAGGGGAAGGTGGTGGGGGGATGGGTTAGCCTGGTGGTGGGTATTAAAGAGGGCATGTATTGAATGGAGCACTGGGTGTTATACGCAAACAATGAATCATGGAACACTACATCAAAAACTAAAGATGTATGGTGATTAACATAACACAATAAAAAATCTGTATAAATCAACATGAAAAGATATCTTAGATGATGTAATGTATGGTGATTAACATAACATAATAAAATAAAAAAATAAAAAAAGAATTCAGCAAAAAAAAAAAAGGAAAGAAAATACTGTATGAGTCCACTAATATGAGGTTCCTAGAGTGTCAGTTTCACAGAAATAGTGAGTAAATGGTGGTTGCCAGAGCTGGGGGAAGTAAAATATCTTCAATGAAAATCGTGTCATCACATTAACAGTGGGTTGATGATATCTGGAAACATACCATTGTAATCCTCTGTACAGTTTCTTTGGGTTGCAAACCCTCCTGTAGCCAATAATAATAGCGGCAAGAAAATGAGTAGCAGTAATTTTGCTTGCTATCTATGGCCAGAGAATGTGGAAACATAATTTATCATCTTCAATCATTGCTCCAAATCTACAAGCCATTAGGTTTCCCGTTTAACAGTTGAGTCAACTAACTTGCAGAAGGTAAGAAACTTGCTCAATCTTGTTCAGTTTGGAAGCCAGTAGGTCTAGTTCAGGCATGATGTTTTGTGAATTGAAAAGTAACAAATTGGTGCTTTCAGTTGGGGGTGGCTGGAGGTGATGACATGTCAGATGGAACAGAGATGACAGTGAAGTTCTCTGCTTGCATCAGTTTCTGACTCAACTGAATTCTTCTGATGATCTTCACTTTCTTCATCTCTCTCTCCAGTTCTCTTCTTTGTTTACTTTTAAAAAATAGATTTATCCATTTATTTTAGAGAGGTGGGGGAAGGGTCCAGAGGGAGAGAGAGAATCTCTAACAGACTCCCGATGAGACCTAGTCTGACCAGGGGCCAGATCTCAGGACCCCAATATCACGACCTGAGCTGAAACCAAGAGTCTGCCACTTAACTAACTGAGCCATCCAGGCGCCACTTCTTTTACTTTTTAAAAAGGTAATTTACTGACAACAGCAAATGCTGTTGGGGATGTGGAGTATCAGCAGCTCTCATTCACTGCCTGTGGGAATGCCAAATGATACAGGTACTTTGGAAAACAGTTTAGCAGTTTCTTATCAAATAAATATAGCCTTACAGTACGATCCAGCAGTTGAGTTTCTTGGTATTCATGCGAAGTAGCTGAAAACACGGCTACACGAAATCTGCACGTGATGTTCATGGCACTTTCATTCATAGTTGCCCAAATTTGGAAGCAATCAAGATTTCCTTTAGTATGTCAATGGATAAAGAAAGTGTGGTACCTTCCAACGATGGGATATAGTTGTAAAATTCTCAGGAATTGATCTCTTAAAGATGAGCTGTAAGCCATGAAAAGGCATGGAAGAGCCTTACATAAATATTACTAAGCAAGGGAAGCCAACGTGAAGAGCTGCCTAGTGTATGATTACAACTCTATGACATCCTGGGAAGGCAAAATTATGGAGACAATAAAAGATCTGAGGTTTTTGTGGGTTGGGGAGGCAAGAAGGATGAATATGCAGAGTACGGAGGATATGCAGGCTGGCAACACTACTCTGTATGAGACTATGATGCTGGATACCTGTCATTATCTATCTGTCGAAACCCATCAAATTACTACCTGAGTGAAATATAATGTGAATTACTGACCTTGAGTGATAAGGATGTGTCAGGATAGGTTCACCAATTGTAACAAATGTACCATCAGGTGTGGTTATTGATGGTGTGGCAGTGCATGTGTGGAGGTGAGGGGCGCATCGGGACTCTGTATGCTCTGCTTGATTTTTCTGTGAACCTAACACTTCTTTAAATCCATAAAGGCTATTTAAAAAAGGGAAACATCTTGTTAAAAACATTCTCTTTCAGCAAGAAAACAGAAAAAAATGATTCAATGGAACTGTCACCACATATAGATAGTTGATCAAGGCGAATAAATCTAAGATGATCTACTGAAAAAATATATTAGGACTGACAAAAGTTCATTAGGTAGCTGAATATAAGATTAGCTTGTAAACATCAATGACTTTCCTATAAACCTGCTAATACTATTCAACATCATGGAAAAAAAGATGCCATTGGCAACAGAACAATAGCAGCAACAAAAATATGTTGGAGTAACCTAAGTGGAAATGCAAACTTTAAGGATCAAATAATGAAAATTTACTTACAGATGTAAAAAGGAATCTTAAAAATAGAGGCACACATTTTGTTCCTGAAGAAAATAGTAGAACATTTAAGGAAGTCCGCTCTTCTCAAATTATTTTACGAATCCAGTCCAGCCCCGTTCAGAATCCTCATCAGGCAGTTTTACACTGTGTGTTGGGTTCTGAAATGCTGGGTCTTACAAAGTAGAATGTATTCATTCATTGAGCAGTGGGAGCAGTACATTGGAAGGGCCCAACTTTAGGGTCAGACAACTGGGTTCAAGCTCAGGTGTTGTACTTTCTACTTGTGGGCACATCAGCAAGATGCTGACCCTCTTGGGCTGGTGCTTCATCTGCAAAATAAGGTGATAACAATAGTGCTTACCTCATAGGATTTATTTTATGATAAATGAATTAACAAAGGAAAAACGCTCAGCATAGTATCTGGCAGTAATGTCAGCTGTCACGTTTATGTAACAAAAAGGAAAATATACAAGTAAAATGTCAAACAAAATAAATCAGCTCACTCCCTATTCAAATATCAACCAAATGTAACTGACTCCGCCAATGAGGAATGTTTATTTATCCCAAGTGGGAACAAAGTGTACTTCACAATTTGGCTTTAGTCTCTGGGATTTCTCTCATGGTAAAATGGGGTTTCTCTCAGTTAAAATTTTCCCCATAGTACTTTTCAGTCACTTAATTTGTTGTTTTATTATCACATTGAAATGGCTTTTGTGATTTTAAATTCCAAACACTGAGTACCGGAACTAAAGGTATAGGAGAGTAGGGGGTGGGGATAGATATTAGTTATCCCCAAGCCACACAGGGTCTCTGGGCTCGTGTTCACAGCAGGAGACACTGGTCACATGTGTCCTTTTGGTTGAGGTTAAAATCCCAGGGATTCTCTAGGGCTTAACATATACATTGGACATGGAAAAATTTAAGACCTCACTTCTGGATCATAAGGTCCACAAACAGTGTCACAAAGGATATATCATGTGGTGACACTGGTTGTCATGTCCCATTTTGCCTGAAATGAACATTCTTATTCCAATTTATAAAGACAGAGGCATGCATGTCACCCTTCAGATCTTACACAACATTGACTCTGTGTACTAATCTCTAGACACCAAAAAAATAATTGAAAGTAATATTTTGTGGTACACACACTTTTTTCTATAAGAAGTGGTTTCTGATCCCTTGCTTTGGATAACATCAAAGGACCTAATTCAGCTGGGGATGACAAATCATTAAAAATAATTTGGAATGGCCTGTTTCCTGCTGTCTGCAAGTCTCGCACTGCAATCATGGTGGATGTCATGGTGTTGCCCAGGTCGTCCGTCAACACCAGCACGCTAGCTCAAGTTCATCGACGGGCAGTCTGCTTCATAAGGAGGCTGGAAAAGATTCATCCCATTGGAAAAATGTTTATACTTTCAGATGGAGAAGGAAAAAATGGAACCATTGCATTGATGGAGCCCCTTGATGAAGAAATCTCTGGAATCGTGGAAGTAGCTGGAAGAGTAACGGCCAAGGCAACCATAATGTATACATCATATATCCAGTTTAAAGAAGATAACCATCCTTTTGATCTTGGACTTTACAATGAAGCTGTGAAAATTACCCATGAGTTCCCTCAGTTTTTTCCTTTGGGGGTAGAGCAATATGATTGATCTTTTTTTTTTTTTCTTAAAGATTTTATTTATTTTTTGACAGAGAGAGACACAGCGAGAGAGGGAACACAAGCAGGGGGAGTGGGAGAGGGAGAAGCAGGCTTCCCGCAGAGCAGGGAGCCCAATGCGGGGCTCGATCCCAGGACCCTGGGATCATGACCTGAGCCGAAGGCAGACGCTTAACGACTGAGCCACCCGGGCATCCCAAGCAATATGACTGATCTTGATGAACACATTGAAGACTGTCATAGGAAGCCCCTGATATTTGAGAGAGAGATTCCTGTGATTTTTAATATTTAATTTGTTCTTCTTTTAATTTCATTTACCTAACCTTATTAGATATTGCAATATCCCACTTTTGATGGAAGCTGTCTGTATATTGAAAGTTAAGTCCTCATAAAGAATCACTTCTCCAGTATATGGTCAGATCAGATGCAAGAACAAAGCAGTTGCCTTGAGTTTAGCTTTCTGTTTTATTAATAAAAGCTGAAATGGTACAAAAAATAATTTGGAGTGACAGATCACAATGTCATTTTTAGGTGTTACCTAGGGGAATTCAATGAAATGAGTGATGTCACTGTCACAGACTCACTCTTTTCCCATCTGCACATTCATGTGACCAGTATTTTCAGGGTTTACATCTATAGAGATGAAAAACATGAATAAACTTGCCTCATTGTAGGAATAAATGGTATTCATGGATATGAAAAACTAAAAAGGGCCTCATTCAGCTCTTTAAGAGATGTATTTATCAATAACATTTTATACCATAGATTTAAAAAGTATCAAAAATTGAAATATATGCCTTTATCCAAAGACTGCAAGCATCTTTGAAGGCACCCAAATCACCACTGTGCCTTATCTTACAAACTCTACAAAGCCATTTTATTACTTTTTCCCTTGTCATAGTGCACTGTTGAGCCTGTGAGATTTTTGCCCTGAGGGTCCTCAGGGAAATGTGTGAGCTGACTGAGCCATCTCCTACTCCCACACATCAGTTGCCCTTCGCCAACTCTCATACCCCTAACTCATGCTCAGACTCTTGCTACAAGCTGTGAGCCACAAAAAGAAACTCATATGGTGGAAAATGCCATTGGGCTTCAGAGATTGTTTCAGACACATGTTTGCCAAATAGTGCCATAACACAATGGTCCTAGGTGTCTAAATCTCTTTTCTGTGTAACGTAAGGTAAAAATGAAGGAAAAAAAATCAGAAATGCTTGGTTTGCTCCAGAATTTTCCATAACAGTTTCTCATTGTGTGCACTGCCCTACTCGTGCATTTCATAATGCTGGGAATCCAGTCCAGGTGCCATTTCAGACACAAGCTGGAGTTTGACGATCCTTCATCCAACTGCACATTGATTCACACACCATCGCCCATCACTGTGGTCTTCCCATGACCCAGCTATATCAGATACTCTCCCAGGATGACCTAACTCCTCCTTCCTGGGAAGGCAAAAGTTTGTTCATCACATTTTGTCTGATCAATACAAGTGTTAACTTTGTATTTGAAAATAACTAGAAATTTATAGGAATTATGCAATGTTATGTACCCTAGTAGAAGATATGTTCACATTTACCCAGATCCACTTATTGTTGGCAAGTTACTCCATTTGCTCCCATATACAGACTCTTTGTGAGAATTCTGTTCAAAAATAGAATAAGACGAAGAGTCTTAACTTATGAGACAAATTTTCTGGCAGATTTGCAAAGGCTTAAACATCAAATTACAACCACATCTTGTACCCCAGTCCCAGGGCTCTGAGAAGGTCATACTTAATTTGAGTGACAAATTACAGCCTAAATAAATCACAAGTAACAAGCCTACAGTGGCTTAAAGCCCTCTCAGTGATACAAAAAACATACAGGGTGCATTAAAATGAGCTGTGAAGAACTGCGTATGTGAAATTGTCCTGGGCCCAGGAGAGTTCCAGGTAGAACACCAGCAATTCTCTTCAGCCATGAGGAGACACTTGAATGTCAAGGACTCTCCTTTCATCCCAAGCTCCTTTTAAGCTGGAGTCAAGGCTACTATACCAAGGTGACTCTGTCACAATATATTAGTTTTGTCTGAGGAACAGATGTTACAGAGAGCAATTCCAAAGGGGCTTCCTTGTAGCAATCAAGGCTAGGTGCTCACAATTCTTTTTGACCATCACCACACTCAGGCAGGGGTGCTAATCCATCCCTGAGTTACATGCTCCTCATTATAAGTCGGCCTCACATATGAATGAGAACCTTGAGGACAGCAAGTCACAACCTCATCAAAAGTACCTCCCAAACAGGGGGAGTTTGAGTCCTCTGCAAACACTTAAGGAAATGGCACTGAGATGTCACTTAGATTTTCTCCATCTTTAGCCTAGGGAGGAAAGGAGTTACCCTACGGCATCAACAACAGGTTGAGTGAAGTTGTTTCTAAATTTTGGACAAGCTGCATAAAGAAGAGGCCAAATAATCTCCGGACTTGTGAGATGTGCCAGGAAACTGATGAAGTAATACTCAGTGTAGGATTCTCAAGACTGTTTCTTTGCTGACCTTTATACTTTGCTTACCACAAAGACCTTTTTCTTGAATAGTCTTTTGTAGTGAAGTGGACAATAAAAGTAATTTGTGCCTTGTGGGTATTGATCCTCTTTAATCTCCATTCTGCTCTAATATTTATGTACACGTAGCTTTAGGAACTTTCCCAATCTGTCATTGTAGACCTGCCACTCTGGGTTTAAACATAAAACATAAGAGCTCAGGGGACTTTTCTTATCCCAGCATTACCTAGTACACAGGTATTGACCAATAAAGCTTATCAGTGTGTTAGTTGATGTATTTATTATGCCAATAAGTCATGTTTATTAGTTGTAGGCAACAAACTTACCAGCTATTAATTTTTCTATAGTTCAGACAAGTGGTCTCTATCAGAGTGAAAAAACCCAGGCTCTGTAGATTAAATCTCTGTGCCAGATAGGCTCTGTGTTTTCTTAGTTCCAGAGTTCTTTTGTCCTACTCATGTCTCTATCACTAGAACTGAAGGCCTCTGAGTTAACATATCCCAGACTCTCTTGCCAGTACTGCCTTGTGTGGTTCTCTAGTGGAGGGCACTGATGGGAGTTTAAAGGTGGGAAGAAGGCAGAAGTCATGTTTTCTCAGCTTTTGATGTCACGTCTTGCAGTGGTTGTAGAAGTAGTGTGTCTCCACGACCCACAGAAGTCCAGCAAGGACAGTGCCTTATGAATTATGGGATCATGGCAAATGATCACCTAACCAGAGGAAATTCAGGGAGGCTTCTTGGGTGGTATGACATGAAGATAAAGAAAGTACCTATGGGAGAGTAACAGTCAACCATCATCAACTTTGCACAGGGTCAAAACATGAAGATCTGATCTCACTGTATGCTGGAAACTGAGTAACATCAACAACATGGACTTCTGGGGCAGGGGGTGAAACTGCAACCAGGTGAAACCCGGGTTAGCTGAAACTATTTGCAGGTGCTCTGGACCAATTCCTTCCACTACAATGCCTGGGCTCTTTCAACCTATGAACAGGAATCCTCTCTGGAAGTGACCTCGAAGTGTCTTTGGAGATTTTTTATTCCATTCCTCTTTTGTCTCATTCCCTGGGTAGGAGATGCAGGGAGCAGATCTCAGTTTTTATATTCTAGGCACAATGAGTAGTCAGTGAGAGATGAACCATTCCTGTTAGGGCATGCAACTCCACAATTTCTACTAGCAGAACTGATTCTGCAAATTGATTCTACTAATTTATCACGATTGAGCACATAATATGTACTTACTCAGGGCAATTAAAAAGATGATGAAAATATTAAGCATCCTCCACTCAAGATGAGCAGAATTGGATGATTTAAAGACACAACCAGAGAGGAGTTGGTGAAATTAGATCCATTTTAGTAACATAAATGAGACTTGAACCATCACTAAGTCATTTTCTTGGAAGGAATGGGTGACACGACCTTTATTTATTATTATTATTTTTTATTATGTTATGTTAGTCACCATGCAGTACATCATTAGTTTTTGATGTAGTGATCCGTGATTCATTGTTTGTATATAACACCCAGTGCTCCCTGCAATATGCGCCCTCCTTAATACCCATCACCAGGCTAACCCGTCCCCCCACCCCTCTCCCCTCTAAAACCCTCAGATTGTTTTCTGGAGTCCATAGTCTCTCATGGTTCATCTTCCCCTCTGATTCCCACCCCTCCATTTTTCCCTTCCTTCTCTTAATGTCCTCCATGCTATTCCTTATGTTCCACAAATAAGTGAAACCATATGATAATTGACTTATTTCACTTAGCATAATGTCCTCCAGTCCCATCCATGTTGATGTAAAAGTTGGGTATTCATACTTTCTGATGGCTGAGTAATATTCCAGTGTATATATGGACCACATCTTCTTTATCCATTCACCTGTTGAAGGGCATCTCGGCTCTTTCCACAGTTTGGCTATTACAGATATTGCTGCTATGAACATTGGGGTGCATGTGGCCTTTCTTTTCACTACATCTGTGTCTTTGGGGTAATGACTCAGGAGCAATTGCTGGGTCATAAGGTAGCTCTATTTTTAACTTTTTGAGGAACCTCCACACTGTTTTCCAAAGTGGCTGTACCAACTTGCAGTCCCACCAACAGCGCAAGAGGGTTCCCCTTTCTCCACAACCTCTCCAACATTTGTTGTTTCTTGCCTTGTCCATTTTTGCCATTCTAACTGGTGTAAGGTGGTATCCCAATGTGGTTTTGATTTGAGTTTCCCTGATGGCTAATGATGATGAACATTTTTTCATGTGTCTGTTAGCCATTTGTATGTCTTCTTTTGGGAAGTGTCTGTTCGTGTCTTCTGCCCATTTTTTGACTTGATTATTTGTGGGGGTTTTTGGTGTTGAGTTTGAGAGGTTATTTTTTTTTTAAAGATTTTATTTATTTATTTGAGAGAGAGAATGAGAGACAGAGAACATGAGAGGGAAGAGGGTCAGAGGGAGAATCAGACCCCTCGCTGAGCAGGGAGCCTGATGTGGGACTCGATCCCGGGACTCCCGTATCATGACCTGAGCCAAAGGCAGTTGCTTAACCAACTGAACCACCCAGGCGCCCCGAGTTTGAGAGGTTCTTTATAAATCTTGGCTATCAGCCCTTTATCTGTAGTGTGACAGAGACTATAATAAAATGTTTTACTTCTCAGCTGGGCAAACACATTTGGAATGGGAGAGAATAAATGATGAATACTTTGCTGAGGTTCAAATGTGGTGATGATATAGTTGGTTTCTTTGGTCTATTCAATTTCTCCAAGCATAACCTTGCAGCATCTTCCATGTACCCTGAAGGCATAGAGTAAACACTGTGAAAGCAATCATAACTCCCCTCCCATTGCTTCATTTCTTGAGTGCTTTGATACCAAAATTGTGTCTACCTCCTCCTCTACCTGTCACATTCTCTGGTAATCACCAGGAGTCAGCAAGTAGAGGGACTTGGAGAATAAGAGAGACTGTACAGATGTTTGCAGGAAGTTCAATCCTGGGTCCTTAAGCAAGATGTCAGGTGATTGAGACTTGAAGGATCAACAGGAGTTGTCCAGGTGATCAAGGGGCATGCAGGCTTATCTGGACAAGGATGTGGAGCCTATGTCCTTGCCACAGAAAAGGAGACATCCTGTGGTCCTCTCACCTAATCACACATATTCTATGAAAGCTGAGCACCCATATTGGTCCTACTCCTCTGTGCCCATAACCTTAAACCTCAGGAAAACACTTGCTTGTCTGTATTCCCGTTAGCATGCTCATTTATGTGCTAACTGATGAGTGGGAATAAGCTTCTGTTTCATCCTACTGACACCCCCACATCTATTGCTTCTCCACCCATGTTGGCTTTTAAGTGAAATTCCATAATTCCTTCCTTTATCATAAACCATGGAGAATCTGCATTCCAGTGGGACACTTTTTTTTTTTTTTTTTGTGGTATATTACTTAGAGCCTCAAGGTCTGGGATTGTTAGGTCCCATTAAAGAGAGGCCTTGCTTCCCCATTGAAGGGAATAATTCATATGCTTCTAGCTCAGTGCTTCTGGTTGCCACTCCCACCCCCATATTTTACAGTAATCTCTGGTACCCAAGAAAGTAAATACATCATGCAATGCAAGATAGATCATTCTGGAGCCTCCATTTCTTTGCCAATGGTTCTTTTTCTGTACTGTCATCTGGAATGGTTTTTTTTTCAATTCCATTGCCACTTGCTCATCATCTCTGATCTGAACTTGACTGGGAACCCATGTCTCTCTTTGATTGTCCCTTGACTGGGTCCTTCCACTGACTGATTCTTACATCTGGGTCATTCACTCACAAACCTATTGTTGAACTTGCCTTTTGTAGGGGCCAAGGGCAAGCTGCCCCCAAATGTGCTACTTTGGCATGTTGATTATTTTCAGTAAAAGTTACTTAAGAGGCAATGAGTGCATAAGAACACTCATCTATTGCCCTGAAAGCAGGAAATAAATCTCCCCATGTAAGGTACCCTCTCTCTACCAGGAGGTAGACACCCTAATCACCAGAGTTAGAAAATGTCGAGCCATGAAGGCTGCATAAACAATCCTTGTTACTTTTTACTAATTTCTTTCCCCAGCCCAATTTTGTTTAGAATTCCTTACTAATTGTAGCTCCCAAAGTTAAGTTTTCTCTGCCCTGTCAATTCTTCACTGATTTATTGTCTCTTTATCTGAAAAGTATTATAACTGCCTGCCTTGGTTATTCCTTTAGGTATCAATTTTATTACTGGGCTTTATTTATTATGCATATGTAATAAAACTTTGGGTTTTTTTCTCTTGTTAATCTGTCTTAAGTAAATTCAATTATCAGCCCATCTAAAAGTCCTTGAAGAGTACAGGAAAAAAGTTTTTCTACCATTCATTTTCATGTCCACCCTGTTCTTGGCACTGAGGATATATCAGTAAGGAAAATAGGCATCAGGCAAATACAAATCAAAACCACAATGAAATAACATGTCACACCAGTCAGAATGGCTAAAATGAACAATTCAGGAAACAACAGATGTTGGCAAGGATGTGGAGAAAGGGGAACTCTCTTACACTGTAGGTGGGAATGCAAACTGGTGCAGCCTTTCTGGAAAACAGTATGGAGGTTCCTCAAAACATTAAAAATAGACCTACCCTCCCACCCAGGATTTTTTTTTATTATTTCATTTTATTTTATTATGTTAGTTACCATACAGTACATCATTAGTTTTCGATGTAGTGTTCCATGATTCATTGTTTGTGTATAACACCCAGTGCTCCATGTAATACATGCCCTCCTTAATACCCATCACCAGGCTAACCCATCCACCTACCCCCCTCTCCTCTAAAAGCCTCAGTTTGTTTCTCAGAGTCCATAGTCTCTCATGGTTTGTCTCCTCCTCCAATTGCTCCCCCTTCATTTTTCCCTTCCTTCCACCCAGCAATTGTACTTCTATGTATTTATCCAAAGGATACAAGAATAGTATTTTGAAGGGGCACCTGCATCCCAATGTTTATAGCAGCAATGTCCACAATAGCTAAACTATAAAAAGAGCCCAGATGTCCATCAGCAGATGAATAGATAAAGAAGATGTGGTGTGTATGTATATATATATAATGAAATATTACTCAGCCATCAAAAAGAATGAAATTTTGTGATTTGCAATGACATGGTAGGAGCTAGAGTGTATTATGTTAAGTGAAATAAGTCACTCAGAGAAAGACAAACCATATGATTTCACTCGTGTGTGGAATATAAGAAACAAAACAGATGAATATATGGGAAGGGAAGGAAAAATAATATAAGATGAAAATTGAGAAGGAGGCAAAACATAAGAGGTTCTGAACTATAGGAAGCAAGCTGAGGGTTGCTGAAGGGGAAGTGGGTTGGGGAATGGGGTAACTCTGTGATAGGCATTAAGGAGGGCACGTGATGTAATGAGCACTGTGTGTTATATGCAACTAATGAATCACTAAATTCTACCTCTGAAACCTATAATACACTGTATGTTAATTCAATTGAATTTAAATAAATAAAAAAAAAGACTGAGACACATATGTAACACCAGCTGTCTTCTCTTCTCTTAAGCCAGACACTGAGACTTGGAAAAATCTAAACATTCTACTCTTCTCAGTGAGAAAGAGATATTTGAGGATAGACCAAGAGGTGAGAGAAACTGAAGAGAGAGGAAAACCGGATTTAAGAATTGCTGCACACTGCATATTCCTATGTGTTAAAAATGCAACTAAAAGTAATTCTTTGAAAAACCATTATTCAGTTGTTGGACTGTGTATTTTTGGAAAATACACTGCTCAAAGATAGGGCCAAGTGGCAATTCCATTTGGTTGCAGAAGTCAATTCTGATCTCTGATCTTCTTTACCTCCAAAATACATATATATCTTCAACTTTTTAAATATTTTATTTTATTTTATTATGTTATGTTAGTCACCATACAGCACATCATTAGTTTTTGATGTAGTGTTCCATGATTCACTGTTTATGCATAACACCCAGTGCTCCATGTAATACATGCCCTCCTTAATACCCATCACTGGATTCACCCATTCCTCCACCCTCCTCCCCTCTAAAACCCTCAGATTGTTTTCCAGAGTCCATAGTCTCTCATGGTTCATCTCTCCCTCCGATTTCCCCACCTTCATTTTTCCCTTCTTCTCCTAATGTCCTCCATGCTATTTCTTATGTTCTGCAAATAAGTGAAACCATATGGTAATTGACTTTCTCTGCTTGACTTATTTCGCTTAGCATAATCTCCTCCAGTCCCATCCATGTTGATGTAAAAGTTGGGTATTCATCTTTTCTGATGGCTGAGTAATATTCCATTGTATATATGGATCACATCTTCTTTATCCATTCATCTGTTGAAGGACATCTCAGGTCCTTTTTTACTGCTCCAGTACTCTAATAACCTTTATTACCAATTCTTGCATGAAATTTGCTCTGTTCAATATATAGACACCTTCATCAAATAGGCCAGGGTTTATCTTGACTGATGCAAATTTCTGCATATCTTTGTGTCCATCTCCAGTTCCTGCAGCTGAATCTCTTCCTTTTCCTCTTCTCTGATGGTCCAAAATTGAGAGAGTGTTGACTGAGGTTCCCATTTTTGAGAGGTGGAGAGAGATGGTGCAGCCTCCCTCCCCAGTGAGGATGTACCTAGTGCACTGAGAACTGAGTATGGTCCTTGAGTTTTTAATAAATAAGTGTGTGTGTGTGTGTGTAATAGGGGGGATCTTTTAAGATGTGGGTCCTGGGCAAGGGTCCTTTTGCCTGGGCCTAATGGCATCATAGACCCTGAGGTGTTTGGGAGAAGGAAGAGGGGAGGGACTCATGATTTTTGTGAGTCTTAGGTAGTTTGGGATAGTTTCCATAAAAAACATATTAAATATCATATCTTACAACTGCATCAGTATAAAAGCGAATATCCTCCAGTCTGGTTCATTGGTATATATTCATTATTACTACAGTCACTTTTGATTAATATTTTTAAAGAAAGTATAACATTTAGTGGAATCCTAAAAATATTGTCAGCCCAATTCTCTGTATGTGTTATGCCTGGTGGAAGTCATCCCTGGTGGAAGCTGAGAAACAGTCCTGAGGAAGGATCCAGGGTCTCCCGGGGTGACAGGATAGCCTGTGAAGGAAGAGACGGGGGACCTCGTGAGTAGAGAGCAGAAGGGGTGGCAATAACTTATCCCTGGTGACAGGAATATGGGGACAGATAAAAGTAAGGAGAGTTGTGGTTCTGTATAAAAACCGCTGGCTTTGCTTTCTTCCTACAGAACACACACATTTCCCTCAACCTACTTGGCTTTGTCGATCATTGGGGTGGAGAGACTGGACCACATTGTCACTTGCAGGGACAGGACTAGGGGCACCCACACAATTTCAGGGAGGCAACCCCAATCTTAGTAATTAGGGAAAATCACATTTTAATGAAATATTTCAAGAATCAAAATGAATGCCACATATTAAAATTTAAAATCAAGACAGGATTCACCCCTGCTTTGTATGAGTCACGGTTCTCCCTGGCCAGCAGTCTTGGGTCAGGGGCAGGAGATGAGAGAGGCCTAGCCATGGCGAGCGGGGCTAACAGCACAGAGGAAGACTACCGTGTCTCAGGGACCTGCATGCTGCCCAAACACCAGAACCTAAGTCTTGAGATCTTCACACATGGTCCTGAGGGAAATGGGGGCCAGGAGGGAGAAAGAACTCATTTGCAGAAAGAGGACTGTGTTGGGCTACACATGGGGAGGAACAAAATGCTTTCCCCATTCCTAAGTCCTTCATCCATGTGCTCTCCAATGAATTATGTATGAGTGTGTGTGTGCCTGGGCTCACGGGCACACGCATGAAGCCTCCATTTTGATCAGATAACATAAGAAGAACTTTCCATTTGCAGATACTTTATTGAAATGAAAATGTACTCGAGGTTTCAACAATTGTCTTGCAGTTTATAGATCAAAAGACAAAAAGGAAAGGAAAGTTGTGGTTCATATATAATCAGCAGTCGGTTTCTGAGCAGTCTCTGTAGTCCTCGGAGGCCCAGGTTTTATGGAAAGTTAAAACAGAGCACACCACTTACTTTCATATATTATGTTCTGGAAAACAAAAACAGAGACATCGATCAGATTTTCAGCTCTCTGTTAGAAAGGAAAGTTGAAAAACAAACATTTCTTCTCCTTGGCTTCCTGGGTTTGTCCATACATATCTGGTATCCAAGAAAGTCGGTGTTTCAGTTAAGATTGGAATGATCTCATCTCTCATTCTAACGATGAGGAGACATTTTCATCTTGCTATGGTGAAACCCTATACCCACTGAACAATCCCCATTTCCCATACCACCCAACCCCTGAAAGCACTATTCTACCTTTTGTTTCTAGGAAATTCGCTACTCTAAAATGGATGTAAGTGACCTCATGCATTAGTTGTCTTTTTCACTGGTTTATTTCCTTTATGATAATGTGCTCAAGGTTCATCTATGCTGTGCTGTGTCAGCATCTTCTCTGTGAAGGATACTTTTACCTTTTGCTTTGGCAATATTTCTACATTGTCTACCCTGGAAGGTTTTCAATGGCATATTGGAATAGGGAATAAAATATAGAGAGCAAACACACTACTGATTATTATTTTATGCAATTGCATCCCCAGTGGCCGATTCATACCCATGATCTCTACTTGTCATTCATGGGGTCTTAAATTAATGGTCAAGGAATCCAATCACTTATACTAACACATTGGGATTGCTTGAAAGTGCATTCTAAATTCTTTTCATAAGATGTACAGAATCGTCGGGGCGCCTGGGTGGCTTAGTCATTAAGTGTCTGCCTTCAGCTCAGGTCATGATCCCAGAGTCCTGGGATCGAGCCCAGCATCGGGCTCCCTGCTCGGCGGAAGGCCTGCTTCTCCCTCTCTCACTCCCACTCCCCCTGCTTGTAGTGCCTCTCTTGCTGTGTCTCTCTCTGTCCAATAAATAAAATCTTAAAAAAAAAAAAAGATGTACAGAATCTTCTTCAAGTGGGGTTTTCTGGATTCTATTAAAAATTCTTATGAATATTTTCCTCTTTTTTATGAAGAAGGGGATCTTTTTTTGCTGATCATTTCTACAAGTGAGGTCCTTCTTGAGAATCAGACATTTTTTACCTTGATAGAAATTGTGTGTGTGTGGGTGTGTGTGTTGTTTCCCTGCTTTGGCCTTTTTCATTTATCATTCCCTAAAGATTCTACAAAGTGAAGAGGCAAGTTAGCACTGGGACCTTGGCTGGCTTTCTGGGTGTCAAAGGATTCACATGCACCCACAATTAAATTCACTGAAATAAAAGAAGGCATGTGTAACACTTGCTGTGGCATAATGAGTGACAAACTTAGAGCCTGCTTGTCCCTGTTCAGTGGTTTTAAAGCTCATTAGAAGAAACCATAGTTACCAACAGCGTGCCAACTTTGGTCAGAATTTCATCCGACTGGCTGAGAAAACATTGCTTCAGTTGTGCTATGGCCTCGTCAGTTGCAGGACCAGATGAGTAGGATTTAAGTAAATTTTGGTATTCTTCCACGCTCACTTGAGAATCGATAGTTTTGTTAATCACCTCTTCTAGAGATGAGCACCCAGAACCTGGAAGAAAACATGCAAACATGGTCTCAATTATGTAGGTATGAAGCCCTTTTTGGGTGTCCCTAGGATATGGTTCATCTTCTTACGTCCCAGTAGACACATACATTCAGAAAGAATATGGTGAATGGTCTTGAGTTCTCAAATCTAGCAGAGTAAGCTCAGGATCTAGGATTTCCTTTAAGCCTGAAAGCATGTGTACCCCCCCCACCCCCACACTACCTCCATAACCCAGAGAAGCCAAACACTAGTAACCATGAAACACGAAGACACTGGAGAAAGGAGGTGCTCTGCACTGGAGTGTGGGGAACAGGAGGTCTTCCAGAGGGCCCTGACACAATCTTCAGCCCAAAAGCCACCCTCCCCACACAGAACTCACCTGCAAAACAGTAAAGGGGGAGGGCAATCAGCACAAGGACTCTCAGCAGCTTCATGGTTGAGGGCAGCACTGGTTGGTTATGCAGACAGGGAGGAAGGAACTGACTTTGGCAGTGAGTGCCTAGGAGTCCTCCTTTTATTCTCTTGTTCACCACCTTAATCCCTCCCAGAAATGAGGTAATGAGTCACACAATGAACCTGGCTTTGGACCAGGAAAGACAGGAAAAATCAACTGCAACCCAGCCAGCCTGTGCTCCATTTGTAGAAACCAAGGAGACAGAGCTTGTTGAACCCAAAACAATTTTGGAACTCAATGATACATGATTTTAGATGAAATTAAGCAAAAATGCTTGCTAACTAATCAGACTACAGTAAAGTGAGCCTGTGTTGTCATTCTTATTTTATTATTAGTGTGGTCTTCATATCCTTCTCACATCCCTCCCTCCTCTTGGGGAAAGACTTCCCTGGCCCATAGACACTTTAGTAAGGTGCTTGATGTTTGAGAAATACTCACAATGTCTCATTCTCTCTGAAGGTTCTTTTTACAAAGAATATCTCATTTAATTAACTCAATTTCATAAATTCATTATATTATGATCTATCATCTATCTATCATCTATCTATCTACTATCTATCATTATCTGTCTATCATCTATCTATCTATCTATCTATCATCTGTCATCTATCTATATCTATCTATATCTATATTTTTTCTGTTTAGGATTTTTTCTCACTGATTCAAAGGATGATGTGAAGCTGTAGAGCAAGTGGTTGCTCAGCAGAGGCAGTGCTGAGTGTTAGAAGGATGACCATATCTGGGCTTAAGCAGATATGGATTTAAATCTTGGATGCAACACCTAATCATGAAGTGTCCTTGGGCGAGTGAAACTGCTGGTCATTTCAAGCTTCCTTTTCCTCATCTCTAAAATGAGCAGGAATAAATCCAGGCCTGGTTTTGTAAAGATGACAGACACTCTGTAAAAAGCTTATCCAGGGATTCAAACAAGGTAATGATGAGTAAATGGGAAGTTTCATCCATTCATCCATTCATCCATCCATCCATCCATCCATCCATCCATCCACGATTCATCCATCCACTGCTCAACAAGAACCATGAGCTTTCCCTATGACTGGTGGCTGTGCTGTGTGCCCCAGATTCAGTTGTTTAACCAGAACTTCGACGCTGTGGAACTTACTTCTCACAAAGGAGGCAACAAACACTCCCAAAATTGAATGAGTGACGTCAGAAAATGATTGCTGTACAGAACAACAAAACAACCATGAGGGGCAGTGTCCTGTACAGAAGTCCAGGCCAGCTACAGGAGGACAGACTTAAAAGCCTGGATGAGTGGACAATGATATCAAGGAGAATATCTGGGAAAGAATGTTCTAGGCAGAAGGAACAGCACTTACAGAGGTCCTGGAGCACTTGGTATTTGGCAAGTTAAGGAAAGGAAACACAGTGTGCCTCTTGGTGTCAAGAGAGACATAGGACAACCTCCTACTATAGGAATAGAAAAACCACATCAGTTTAAGCAGGGACAATAGGAGGGTAATAGGGACAAGAGAAACAAAGTAGACTCAAGTTAACAAAAAGAGAATGAAAATGATGAGAGAGCCAGAGAGATGAGTTAACTACTCATAAATGTGATATTTGCTGTTTGGATTATTAGGGACTCATTTCTTCCCATCATTCAGTTGGAGCATAAATTGCCAAGAACAATACTAATTTAAGGATAGGCTAGAAATAGGAAAAAATGTGATGTTCTAATGTGTGTGCTTTCCTCCAGTTGACCATTGCTACCAATCTCCATTCCACAGCAAATGAAGGACTTTAGTGATGAAAAGAGAGACTGCTTGGCTAGGTCTTAATGGGGACTCCCCTTGGTGCCCCAGTTGGTATGGACTTGCCCTGTTACCTGCTGGGACACAGATCCTTGCATAAGTTTCTTACTCAGCAAAAAATAAAATAAAATAAAGTAAAATAAAATGGAATAAGATGAATTAAAATAAAATCCCACATCATGTACATGGTGCCCACAATAAGAGGTGTATTTTTTTTTTAGCTTCATGTTTTCTCTATCGCAGATGATGATTATTCTCCGGTGAATGACAAACAGTTAACTCAGCCCACAAAGGACATATTGACAAGCCAGTCTTGACAAGGAGAAATAGAAGAAACCAAAAGGTCAAGATGCATGTGTACCTAGGCCTGATTTTTTCTCTTCAAAAGGGGCTTTAAGTCAGGTCCCCAGATGATGCTCAGGAACTAGAGGAATGAAGGAGCCTTCAGTATGGGCATTTGCATGACCCTTATTGATCCCCTATTAAGACAAACCATGCTGTAAGGGTGAATTTGTCCAGGTAGAGATTTTGCCCTGAATGCCATGTGTCATGGGAAAGAGAGAAAGTATGTGGCAAGAGAGAGTTATATTTGGCTTGTCTTCAGGTTCCTGCAAGACCTGATATATACTCACACCAATATTTTGGTCATTTGAGGACTTACCATACTTCATAAAGTAATAACAGACAGTGAGAGCCATCTTTTCTCAGTGTTTCATGTATTGGCACAAAGCCTATGAAGGAGTTATTTTAAAATTTAGATATTCTTTAAGTGGTTTTAAATTGTAAGTTACTGATATGGATCAACTTTGCAGTATTTAAGAAGATATCCCACATGTTTTTTCACTCATTCTGTAAAACCAGTTCTGCCCTCACCTGCAGGGCTGTTGGGACATTAACCTCAGGCATGTTCTTTCGAAGTGAACCTCTTCCTCATTAAGATCATGCCAAAGTCTAGAACTTGGGGAGGGAGGGACTTAGCAGCCTGGCAATGGTAGGAAAGGCCTTGGCCTTGGAGACATCTTGAAGGCAGTGAGATGTTGGTTGTTCACAGTATCTAGACCATCCCTAGACCAGGCCCACTACTTGCCATGGGCCAAGCCTGCTGGGAGATTTCAAGGCTGTGTCTTTTTGTACCCTGGAAATAGTCCTGGGATTGTCATAAGTCCTCAGAACAGGGCTGGGCACAGAACAGGTGCTGTGTTCATGGCAGCTGCCAGTGATTCATTCTATAAAATTGAGAAAGCTCTTATGATAAAACTTGAAGGACTACTAGGACCATCAGAGATCACTGGAAACTTGGTTGAACTTCACATTCTCTGGAAGATCTAGAGAAGGTCATGTTGAGATCTGAGGTAAAAGTCCTGTGTGTGAATAAAAACCACTGTATTTTGATCCATGCTTACTTGATACTGTTCTTTTTGGAAGAGTTTTATTGAGATATAATTTACACAGAACTTCTCTGTCAAACATCTTCCATACTGTTGGTTTAGTAATCTTCTCAAAGCCCAGCAGCAATGGGTATTTATCTGTTTCCAAAATTCAATAAAATATGAATGGCAAACAATAATAGAGTGGTCACTTGAGGCAAGGAACTGGAGCAAACCTCCTTTAATCTTGTCAGGAACAAACTAATGTGTAGGAGGAGGATGACATTTATTGGTCCAATGGGGGTACTTTAGAGTGTGAAAGAGGTCACAAAGTGGGTGGCATGTCAGGAGAGTAGCATAAACTAGGATTCTACTGAGAAAAGTGACAAGTGTGGTCACCCTCCCTCGGTTTGCAACCTCCTCTGCAGCTTCCCAGGTATAATCTGAAAGCAACCACTTTACAGAGAGAGTTGGGAGAAATTGAAGAAAAGGCTGGCCACTCTGGGTTGGTATATGGCAGGTTTAATGATATAGGGAGCTTACATACAGGGTTGTCTTGCATAGCGGCAAGATGGGTAGATATCTACACCCACTTGCCAGAATCTGGAAGTTTACAGAGAAGCTTTAAGTGGGTTCAGTCCCATACCCAGTTCAGATGGTCTCAACAACACATCACTATCTCAAGGCATTGGCTTGTGGCAGCTTCTGGAAGTGGACCAAGCAAGTGGAACCTACATTCCAAGGACAGGGGAAGTGGGCGAGGAGCTTCCAATTGCCTGGGTATAGATATGCAGTTCATATCTTCTCCCCCAACACCTCCCCATGATGTGAGCATATCCTTTCTCTCCAGCTGCTTATGTGACAAGAGAGGTCAAATAAGTTGACCAACATCCCATGCTTGTAAGTGGCAGCCAAGCTAAGGAGTCTAGTGTTCTGGCTGAGAAACAGCTCTCAGCACTATTGACCTCCTTAGTTTGACCCTCATGGACTCTCATCATATGGCTCAAATGCATTCTTGTGATCTTGACTCACACAACTGCCCTTGTGAACTCCAGGTTGATTTCTGTGTAGGCCTGCCAGGTTTATGCTGAGGTTTTGTTCACTGTGGACTCCCCTCAACACTGTCCCTGCCTTAGTCCCATTGGGTTGAAACTCCTTATTCCTTCCCAATGTCACATCAAAGAAAGCCCTCTTCTTGTGCTCTTTCCTGACTCTGAATCTCTAGGTCTCCCTTGCTAAGACACCTTGGATCTGTGTGCAGCTCTCTCCTGACGTCTCTAGGATCCTGATCCCATGGTCCTTCCTCCCCTTTATGGTCCTACAGGTTACAGCCTGTGTACCTCTGGTCTTTGTGTGATGGCAGTGATACAGTAGGTGCTTAATTGTTGTGTAACTGCTTTTCAGGACGGATTTTGTATGTATACAAAGACTTCACTGATTATATGTTTTTGGGTTTTTTTTTTAAGATTTTATTTATTTATTTGAGAGAGAGAGAATGAGAGACAGAGAGCATGAGAGGGAGGAGGGTCAGAGGGAGAAGCAGACTCCCTGCCGAGCAGGGAGCCCAATGCGGGACTCGATCCCGGGACTCCAGGATCATGACCTGAGCCGAAGGCCGTCGCTTAACCAACTGAGCCACCCAGGCGCCCTATATTATATGTTTTATTATTAGGTCTATTTAGAAAGAGGTGCGCATTTAAATTCGAATCTTTAGTGAAGTCAGGGATCAAACCCCACACTAAAATGAGTCTCCTGCCTGTCATTCTGGCGCTGACACCACCTTATTTATGTTCCTGGATGAGGACTTTGGTGTCACAATTGGGAGAGGGCTGGTGAGGACAGGAGGTGGTGGTAGCCCATTCCATGCATGGACTGGGCCACCCCAATTGACCTGTTCCCCAGAAGTAACCATTACCTTGAGCCAATGTAACTTTGATCCAATCTATCCCGGATGCATCTGATGACTTGGGGCTGTAAGCCATATTTGGAAGCCAAGCTGGGATCAGTTGTTGCCTCCAGTGAATTCTCCTTGGCTTATTCACCCAAACCATGAACTTTATACAACATTGCAGTGCCAAGAAATGTGTGGTTAGTTATTTGATCCCCATAGGCATGTGACAGTTTTATGGATCATTAGATATCTACACCTTTATCTTCTATATTGAGTTAGTAATTTTCCCTACACTACGTACCCAACTTTTCTTGCTACCTGTAGGCATGCACAGTTGTGAACCTCTGGCCCTCAGGAACAGTACAAGGAATTTATGGCAGAAGTGATATAATGTATTTGCACTGTGAGAACAGTGATTTTTTTTGACTGAAACTTTCTGACTCTCTCCTTCCATCTATACCTGTAGGCACTTGTCAATGTCTGGAGATGTCTTGGGTGTCCCCACAGGATGGGTGGTGTGCTATTTGGCATCAAGTGGGTGGAATCTAGGGCTCTTCCCAAACAACCTGAGATGCTCAGGACATTACTCAAAAAGGACTTTTTCATCCTCAAATGTCAATAAAGCCTTGATTGATACTTAGTGCTAGAGAAATCACTAAAAGCATTTACCCTTTGACAAAAGATCAGTAGTGCTAAGTCACCTCCCACTAAGTGGACAGTGAGTGGAGTCCCAGTGCAGACAGGTGTAGGCAGGAGTGTGGGTATCTGTGTCATTTGGTGCACAGAGCTCATCTTGTTTTTGTTCACGGAGGGCCTTGGTTTCTCCATTCTGTCATCCACATCATCTTTGTCCTTCAAAATCCAATTCAGTCTTCACCTCCTCTCAAAGTTTTCCTTCAGAGAGAATGTTCAGCTATAAGAGCTTTGTTCTTGGTGGAATGTCTTATGGCCTTTGAATTCTATGGTAGAATCTCATTCTTAGGGATATATTGATATCTTTTTCACTTCTCTTATGCCTTGTCATTTGTCATGATAGTTAAAAATGTTCCTGTATGAGACATTGAGTTTATTAGTTTTACAATGGCGAACTTAATGAATATCCCTGACAATACTAGGGATGAGGGTTACAGAAGTAGATAAGGAAAGGTCTCAAGTCAGGAGATGGCTGGTCAGCTGAGTGGGAGAGCATGGGACTCTTGATCCCAGGGTCATGAGTTTGAGGCCCATGTTGTGTTTGGAGATTACTTACATAAAAATAAAACTTAAATAAAACCCAAAAGGTCTCAAGGCGACTGCTGTGGTGATGCTGGAGGTTCTCTGAATATCATGGTGGTTCTTGTCCTCCTCTGCCCATCAACTGGTAGCACCTGTGTCTCCAGTCACTGGTCCACTGACACCTAAAGGAGATGGAGATGAAGAAATGAGGACTTAATGATTTTTGCTTGCAGAGATATCCATATATTGGTCCTGGCAGGGGTGGGGGGACAGTCTGGGCATCAGCTGCTTTTGAAATCTTCACAGTGGATTCCAACACAGAGCCAGGGTTGAGGAACACTGGAGGAAGACATTCTTCATCTCCACATTCAGTGGTGGTAATAATCTTTTACCTTCCCGGTTACTAGTAGGGACTAAGAGAGACAGAACATAATAATCTTCCAGGATGATGACTAGCCCATAAGAGTGATCAATGAATGTAAATGCTTGGTATTTTAGAAACAACAATAGTGAGTGAAATAAGTCAATGAAAAAAATACATTATCATATAGTTTTACTCATATATGGAATATAAGAAACAGCCCAGAAGATCATAGGGGAAGGGAGGGAAAACTGAATGGGAAATCATCAAAGAGGGAGACAAACCATGATAAACTCTTAACTGTAGGTAAAAACACTGCGGGTTGCTGGATGGGAGATGGTGGGGGGTTGGGGTAATTGGGCAATGGGCATTAAGGAGGGCAGGTGATGTGATGAGCACTGGGTGTTATACTCGTCTGATGAGTTATTGAACTCTACATCTGAAATTAATGATGTACCATATTTTGGTTAATTGATTTATAAAAAAGAAACAATAATAATGATTGATAAAGTTGTTGTTTTATTAAAATAGTTTACCCTAAACCACTCTGTGTTATGAATATTCTATCACAGAAAGGAAGAGTGATAATAAAAGGATGTGTGGGGGGGGGGTAGTGTGATATTGTGTATCTTTGGGTAATTTTGTGTGTGTTTGTAAAACTGTGTGTCTGTGTGTGTTTGTTGAGGGTGACATGTGTGTCTTTGTATAAAGATTTGTTTTAGGGTAAGTGATTCAGACAGAGCTTCCCAAAGAAGGAGATGGGAAATGGACCTTATAGGTGAGGTTGTAGCCTGTCCTATTCAGGGAGGATATAGAGGCAAAGAGAACTGTACCTGTCCTGGTACAATAAAGTGACTCAGCATGATACATAAGTGAATGGCATGTAGACAACTATGGTTGAGCATCCCTGGGCACTCAGGGATAGAGGCTAAGGGGTGCCCAGGGATGGAGCCATGGATGTCCTTATGTGCAATGCAAATGGTGGGACTTGCTTCTCCCAACATTGTGTCTGCAGTCTGGGTATCTCAGTTTGCAAGAGCTCCATAATCCTTGTGTCCACTGATCATAGTGTGTAGACCGAATACAAAATGTATTTCACAAAAGGGGACCCATTTGAGTGTACATATTTCCTGATGTGTTGAAAATACACATTCATTATAAAGGCATTACTGATAATTGATAATAGTAGATAGCTGTTACCTTCTATTTCTCAGTGAAGAGGTAGTACCAATTGCTTACTCTAATTTGGGAGCTGGGTTTCAGATTCAAAAAGTCCTCTTAATAAAAATTACCTTTAGTAATTCATGGTTCTAGGAGTGAGATCAGATTTGCAGTTTAATGGGAGGGTCACTTTGGCATGGATGAGGAGGGTGTATTTCAGGAAAGGTATCACACAGAGCCCAGGATCACGTAGGAGACACTGACCCAAGCTGGGCAGGGTGGGACTGGACTGTGAGGATGGCTGTGGAGGTGGCAAAGAGTGGAAGCTCAGGAGTGAAGCTGTGGGAGCAGAGGGGGCAGAACCCAGGGAAATTCTGGTTGTAAGGGCAGAGGTGAATGTAGTAAACTTATAAAGCTCCTCAAAATAGACCCAGATCTTAATCCCTGCAAATTGCAATGTTAAACTTCATGGTAGGACTTTGTTAATGTGATAAAACTAGATTTTGACATGGGCAGATTATCCTGATTTTGGGGGGTTGTCCTCTAAATGCAACCCCATATATTTTAATGATTTTTATTATTTATTTATTTATTTATTTGAAAGAGGGGGAGAGAGAGAGTGAGTGAAAGAATGAGCCAGAGGAGGGGCAAAGGGAAAGGGAAAAGCTGACTCCCCACTAAGCAGGGATCCCGAAGCTGTACTCAATCCCGGGATTCTAGGGTAATGACCTCAGGTGAAGGCAGATACTTAACTGTCTTAGCCACCCAGACACCCCATAATCCCATATATTTTACATGAGGGAGTCAGAAGGAGATTGATAGGCATAGAAAGGAGAAGGCATTTTGACCTCATAGGGCATAGATCAGATCAGAGTGATGGGACATAAGACAAGGAATGATGGTTTCCACCCATCAAAGTTGGAAGCAGCCATGAATAGATTTTCCCCTCAATCTTCCAGAGGGAGCGTGACCCTCCTGACACAATGATTTCAGCAAAGTGTTACAGATTTTGGACACTGTCATCCAAATGTTGAGAAAATAATTGGTGTAAACCACTAAATGTATGGTAGTCTTTCACAGCAGTCAGTGGAAACTAATCCAAAATTTTGCATGAGGTGCCTCATGGCTTGGGGCACTATTGAGAAAGGGGGGCTCATGGATGGTAGAGCAGGTTGCAGGCAGGCAGTGGGTACAGTTTTCTACATTTCTTCTGAAGTAACTGTGGAGTCTTGAAAGGAGTTTTCCAGATGGCAGCTGGATGCTGTTTCTGGAGCTCTCAGGAGAATGTGAGAGAAAAAGCATTAGCCCGAGGTGTTGATGAGTGTTCTTGATGTTGATGAGCAATGTGCATGTGCAGAGTCAAAAAGAGTTAACTGAAGGGTGAACCCTGGAGTTTTACTAAAATTGAGTAATAGATGGAAAACAAATTATACCATGAGAATTCATAGGCTTGAATCCAGAGTGAAGGTGCGAGGACTGAACACGTTTGTGGTTGTGATAAGGACACAATATTAGTGATGCTGCTGGTTGAGAATCATGTGACTGACCAGATAGGCTGTGAGTATCTTTCATACAAAAGCATCACAGGAACATTTTAATTGCATAGACCCTGACCCTTCATTTTCACTCTGGCCATGTGAATGGGAAATCTATAAAGTGATGCAGGATGATTCCTGAGCAAATATTTCCTCTTGCGATCCCTGCTCCGCAGGCTGCCAGGGGTAACTGGACACTTAGTCTCTGAAATTTGCTATTGACAACACACAATGGCCACTTCATGACCAAGACCACCCCAACTCAAGGATGGAGACTGTGGAATAATAACAAGACATATAAAGTAGGGCAGAGCAAGTGATTTATTGAAGCAAGATGTTGAAACCTTTACATTTTCCAGAAGAATAGGTCAGCATTGCAGGACAGAGTTACTAGTATATAAGATTTGTTATATATAATTCTGCATGGTTTTCTCCTGAAAGAAAGAGGTCAGTCATACTGACCCTGGGGGTGACATCTTAACACAGCCGGTCACTCACAAGAAGTTGTAGTGAAGTTTCAAGCAACAAAAGGTAAGTAGAATGGGCACAAGACAGGAAACCAGGGAGGATGGTAAACTAAATACACCTGACACAATTACAACAAATGATGCAAATCAGGAAAAATCCATTTCCATAGTCTGGCAAATAAAGCCTGAGGTGACCCAATAGTAAGACTCATGTTTCTTTTTCTTTTTTTTTTTTTTTAAAGATTTTATTTATTTATTTGACAGAGACAGAGATAGCGAGAGCAGGAACACAAGCAGGGGGAGTGGGAGAGGGAGAAGCAGGCTTCCTGCTGAGCAGGGAGCCCGATGTGGCACTCGATCCCAGGACCCTGGGATCATGACCTGAGCCGAAGGCAGTCGCTTAACCAACTGAGCCACCCAGGCGCCCTAGACTCATGTTTCTAATGGAAGGAGGAGCAGCCCAGAATTTTTTTTTTCTGCTATTCCAGGGCAGTGGACTCTAATTTTTCACTGCAGTGGGGACATGGGGGTGAGAGATTGGAACAGGGGTGGGAGGGGACTTTGGGAATACTGCTTTCAGGAGAGTCCTAGGTTCATGGTGTGGATATTCAACCAGATGGCACATGTCTTCTTAGCACTGAAAACCCAACCCCCATGGGCATTTGTGACTGAACCTTATGACCTAAATCCAGCAGCAGATGGGCTGAGAGACACCTTTAAGCATCTTATTTCTTGACAAAGTGTAATTTAAGTGTTTCACCTTTACCCTTGGCTGCAGTAGACGAAGGAGCATTTCTGGACATAGGTTCAATAAGGGAGAGTTGTAGGCAGGGAGTGCTGAAGTGGGCTGAGGTATGGGGGGGTAGGTCTTGGTTCTGCAGAAGCTGGCAGGGTGCCCAGCCAGCTGCCCTCCATGCTGATAGAGGGCTGGGTTCCCTCCTTTCCAGCTGTCTCCCCATTCAACACTCCCAACATGCCCATGGGATTCCGCTTGTGACTATGTCCACTTGGAGGGTGCACTCACTCTCAGGAAAGCCCCCAGGCAAGGATGTAGCCAGGCTTTGTGTGGGGCCCCAGGTGTCCTCCTCCTCAGGAGGAGGAAGAATGTGTCCAGATGCTCTGTGCAGCCTTATTATAGCTCCCCAGGTGTATAGTCAACCACCCTGTGGCCAGTGGTCCTGTCAGTGGTGAGCAGTGAGGCAGGTATCTCTACCACCTGTTCCCCTGACAGAGCAGCACCGTGACTACACTCCTCGCTGCTCAGCTGAGCAGAACGCTCTATGCACAAAAAAGAAAGAAATTATAAATGTGCTTGCAGTTAGCATCCCGTTCTTAAAGGGTGTCCAGTCTGTGCAGGCCTTCTCTTCCATCTTGGCCTGAATGACTTCTTGAGGTGGGTTATATTTCTCAAGTGTTCTCTTGTAGATAGCTGCATGTTGAAGGAGGGAGTTCAACAAATCAGCTGCTAAGGATGGACAGGGGATGTCTTTGGTTGGCGAAGAAAAAGAAATAGAATCGATATAAGGAAAATCACATTTTCCCTATGGTTCCTTGATGTTAGAACTAGACAGGAACCTGACAGGTTTTATGATCTCATCCCATAATAGCGCCAAAGAGGATGGGTGAATAGGGAAGCTGTGACCTCTTATCTCAGAGCAATCAGAGAGGCCAGGACTAGAATGAGGCTTCCTGATTCTTAATTCAGTTTTTATCCCTTTAAAAGCATACCCCCTCCTTTCCAGACTCTCCTGGTTTGCTGAAATTTACTTTCTTTATATTTTAAACAATTAAGTTTTGCCTGAATAGAATGACACCTTGTTTTTATATGCATATTAGGGAAGAGGAGATTTGGGTAATAAATTTTTAAGTGAATAGTAGAGTCAGATCTTTCCAGAGAGCAGAGAAGGGGGTGGGGTAAATTTGTAGAATAGTGGGTCACACTATTTATATACTGAAAGGTGCTACTTTAAGAATAAAGAATGATTGTGTCATTGGAGGCAGACATGGTTAAAAAGCTAAACACACACATACAAACACAACCTCCAAGTAGTCAGTTGAACAAATTTGAAACTTATCCACCAAGTTATGATTGGCTCTTTTATCCCTGCAGGGATGTGCAGAATTCCTTAGAGTGTGAGAGGCAGAGACTGGGGTCTTTCCTGAACCTGCTGGAACTGTGTGGAGACCTGAGGTGACTACTTTTCCTTGTGTGGATTCTACCATCCCAAGTCTTTGTAATCACACTGTAGCTGGGAAGTACCCTACCAGGCTCTGATCCTACCCTGATCAGATTTCAAACTATGCAAAGAATTTGAGAGCTTCAAATCAGAGGCAGCAGAGAGAAAGAGGAAGATGTTTCTAAAGTTTGATGAAATAGAACAACCCAAGAAGACTTGGGTCAGTATCAAGGGTAAGAAGATGTACAAAAACATTGTAGCCAGAATTAATCTAGATGAACAGAAATCCCACCCCTCTGAGTGTACTTGTTCTATTACAAAATACTGGTAGCACTCCTAGAAAACCAGGAGGACTGGCAACTACAGTGAGATCTACTCACTAGTAGATATAGTGAGTGCTGCTTATTCCCAGAGCCCCCTTGAAGATTTATTATCAGACTAAGAACACTGACTCTTCTGGTGAGAACTCTTCCCAAACACTTCCAGCTGTAATATTTTATGTCTGAATCCATTAGTTCAATAGTTGTGGACTCAACAGGTACCTGAAAAACTCTGGGAAGAAAAATGTCTGGAAACTATCAGATATAAGCTTGGTAGCCAAAGCTAGGCCGTTGTCACAGTTAATCTCAGTCCATTGCTATAGCTACTCTTGTGGTATCTGTCAAACCCAAGGATGAGAAGAGAATTGGAGAGATTAAGCATTTTGTTGAAAGTCAAAGCACTGGTAAGTGGCAAAGCCATGATTCACACTAAATCTCATAACCTCTTGCTTCTGAAACACAGATCACAGATAAGGAGAAAGGCTTTAGTGGAATTCTTAAAATTTGTCTGCAAGAACGTATAGACCAATGGAACAGAATAGAGAGCCCAGATATGGACCCTCAACTCTATGGTCAACTAATATTCAACAAAGCAGGAAAAAATATGCAATGGAAAAAAGACAGCCTCTTCAATAAATGGTGCTGGGAAAATTGGACAGCTATATATAGAAGAATGAAACTCGACCATTCTCCAACACCATACACAAAGACAAACTCAAAATGGATGAAAGACTTCAATGTGAGACAGGAATCCATCAAAGTCCTAGAGAAGAACATAGGCAGTTAGCTCTTTGACATCGGCCACAGCAACTTCTTTCAAGATACATCTCCAAAGGCAAGTGAAACAAAAGCAAAAATGAACTTTTGGGACTTCATCAAGATAAAAAGCTTCTGCACACCAAAGGAAACAGTCAACAAAACAAAGAGGCAACCCACAGAATGGGAGAAGATATTTGCAAATGACACTACAGATAAAGGGCTGGTATCCAAGATCTATAAAGAACTTCTCAAACTCAACACCCAAAAAACAAATAATCAAGTCAAAAAATGGGCAGAAGACATGAAAAGACACTTCTCCAAAGAAGACATACAAATAGCTAACAGACACATGAAAAAATGTTCATTATCATTAGCCATCAGGGAAATTCAAATCAAAGCCACATTGAGATACCACCTTACACCAGTTAGAATGGCAAAAATGGACAAGGCAAGAAACAACAAATGTTGGAGAGGTTGTGGAGAAAGGGGTACCCTCTCGCACTGTTGGTGGGACTGCAAGTTGGTACAGCCACTTTGGGAAACAGTGTGGAGGTTCCTCAAAAAGTTAAAAATAGAGCTACCCTATGACCCAGAAAATTGCACTCCTGGGTATTTACCCCAAAGACACAGATGTGGTGAAAAGAAGGGCCATATGCACCCCAATGTTTATAGCAGCAATATCTGCAATAGCCAAACTGTGGAAAGAGCTGAGATGCCCTTCAACAGACGAATGGATAAAGAAGATGTGGTCCATATATACACTGGAATATTACTCAGCCATCAGAAAGGATGAATACTCAACTTTTACATCAACATGGATGGCACTGGAGGACATTATGCTAAGTGAAATGAGTCAAGGAGAGAAAGTCAATTATCCTGTGGTTTCACTTATTTATGGAACATAAGGAATAGCATGGAGGACATTAGGAGAAGAAAGGGAAAAATGAAGGGGTGAAATTGGAGGGGAAGATGAACCATGAGAGACTATGGACTCTGAGAAAAAATCTGAGGGTTTCAAAGGGGCGGGGGTGGGGGGATGGGTTAGCCCATCCCCATGGACACGTATTGCATGGAGCACTGGGTGTTATACGAAAACAATGAACTGTGGATCACCACATCAAAAACTAATGATGTACTCTATGGTGACTAACATAACATAATAAAAAAAAAAATTTGCGTGCAAGAATTTGTTGTAAAACTTTCAGGGTGTTGGGAACTGACAAAATTAGCCCTGGGGTTGGGAGATGAGGCAGCGGGTGGAGGGGGGAGGGTTAGTACACAAGATTAGGAAATAGAGGAAAGCCACTTAAGTTCACCTAGTTCTGAGAAGTGTACTCACCAGGGCTGGTGCCCATCTGATGAGAAATGATACTCACTCTCATAGCAGTAAAGAGCCAGAGTGACCAGTAGGACATTCAGGGACAGCCTCATAGTTTATTTTGCTTTGAGTTTTCAGCTTTAGTGAAAGATGAGCAATTAGGAGCTGAACTCAGGAGCCTGTGGAGCCCAGGACTATTTATATCTAGAGAGGTTCCCTAGTGCTCTCCAAATAAACATGTAGTCAGATCAGGGGCCTGGCTTCCAGCCTTCCGTTCCTCTCTCAGGGCTCATGCCATCTATTGGTGTCACAGACCCCAATGACTTGGTCAAAGTTCCTGTTCATAGTCATTGCTGTCAGCATGCACCTCTCCTTTGTAGGAAAATTTGAGGTTGTAGTTTTACAAATGTATAGTCAATTAATTGATGCAAGCTCCCCTGGATTTAGGTCCTGAACTGCAGGGCAACCTTTGGGTTTGCTTATCTTTACTTAGCATAGTGCCTGGCACACAGGAGAGAAAAAGCAAATATTCTTTGAATAAATGAATGAGTGTGAACCAGCAAACCATTAAACCTCGTTAGGGAGTATCTTCAATATGAAATGATGCCTGCTCTGCCAAGTTTCCCTTTGGGCAGGTGAGGGAGAAAGGTTAGTAGCATGGTGACCCCAGTGGGAGCAATGAGTGGTTTTCAGTATCCCAGGAGAAGACAAAGCCAAGAGGAAGACTACCTCCACAATACTAATTTCCTATTCTAAGCTTATATTTTAAAAAATATCAAAAGACATTTCAAATCAAATCAGGCTGTACATGGAGAAAAAGAAGCTCCTCATTAGTTTTACTTGTCAACTGGAAGGATCACACCTCGGTGTCATCAGGATCCAGGCAATAGATCTCCCCATACTGGCTCTTCCTCTGCCTCTCCCCAATTATGAGCATTCTGCTCTGTGGAAACACAGGGGAGCTGTGGAAAATTCTTACTAAAGGCATGGGAAGGTCAGTCTGGTTATCCAGAGGAGCATATGGGAGAGCCATTCAAGTGTATATAGAATTTTGACTTGAAGAAATGGCTGGAGGAGGGATCCCAAGGAACAGCATGAGGGGAGACAAGAGGGCATAAACCATGTTCCTTGGGAATATCAGGTACCTGGGTTACCCTGAAACATACAATACATACAACAGTGCATGGTGGCAGAAGAAAGGCATTGTGACTGGAGAGACAGGATGGGCCAAATCAAGGAGAGTTTCCATTGTACTCTGTGGGATGTGGGGGCAGAATGGTGGGTGGGGTGAGACACATCTAGGTTTATTGGCATTAGTGCTTTCATGCTGGGTTTCAGATCTCATGTCAAAATCATATGGGCTGTTCACACCCATTATGATGGTACTGTAAAAAAAAGGAAGTACTGTAAAAAAAAGAAGGAACAAGTATTGACAGGGATATGGAGCAATAGGAACCCTTGTGCATTTTGGTAGGAATAGAAAATGGTGCAACTTCTAAGGAAAAGAGCCTGGAGGTCACTCCAAAAATTAAAAGGAAAGTTAATATGATCAATCGAGTTCACCTCTCAGTACCTATGCAAACGAACTGAAAGCAGGATATCAAAAGCATATTTGCATACCCATATTTATAGCAGCATTATCCACAATAGCCAACAGGTGGAAAGATCCCAGTATTCATGGCAGATGAATAGATAAAGAAAATGTGGGGCGCCTGGGTGGCTCAGTTGGTTAAGCGACTGCCTTCGGCTCAGGTCATGATCCTGGAGTCCCGGGATCGAGTCCCACATCGGACTCCCTGCTCAGCAGGGAGTCTGCTTCTCCCTCTGGCCCTCCCCCCTCTCATGTGCTCTCTGTCTCTCTCATTCTCTCTGTCTCAAATAAATAAATAAAATCTTTAAAAAAAAAAAAAGAAAGAAAATGTGGTACATACATATAATGTAGGATTATTATTAACATTCAGCCTTATAAATGAAGGAAAGCCTGTTCTGTGCTACAACGTGGGTGAACCTTGAGGACAGTACACTAAGGGAAAGAAACCAGTAAAAAGAGAAAATACTGTATGATTCCATTAATATAGCGTTCCTAGAGTAGTCAGTTTCAAAGAAATAGGAGAATGGTGGATGCCAGTGACTGGAGGAGGGAAATATCATGTATAACAAAAACTGAGTCATGAAAGTAACAGTGAGCTGATTATATCGGGAGACATACCATTGTAATCCTTTGTGTTGCAAACCCTCTTGTAGCCAATAATAATAGTGGCAATAAAAAGAGTAGCACAAATTTTTGCTTGCTAGCTATGGCTAGAGAATGTGGAAACATAATTTATCATCTTCAATCATTGCTCCAAATCTACAAACCATTACATTTCCTATTTAACAGTTGAGTCAACTAACTTGCAGAAGGTAAGAAACTTGCTCAATCTTGTTCAGTTTGGAAGCCAGTAGGTCTGTCTCAGGCATGATGGTATGTGAATTAAAAAGTAACTAAGTGGTGCTTTCATTCAGGGAAGGCTGGAGGTGGTGACATGTCAGATGGAACAGAGGTAGATGACAGTGAAGTTCTCTGCTTGCATCTCAGTTTTTGACTCAGTTGAATTCTTCTGGGTGATGATTCTCAAGCAAGTTTCTTCATCTCTTTCTCCAGTTCTCTTCTTCTTTTACTTTTTTAAAAAGATAATTTACTGACAACAGCAAATGCTGGTGGGGATGTGGAGCAACAACAGCTCTCATTCACTGCCTATGGGAATGCAGAATGGTACAGCTACTTTGGAAAACAGTTTAGCAGTTTCTTATCAAAGTAAACATAGTCTTACAGTATGATCCAGCAATTGCATTTCTTGGTATTTATGCAAAGGAGCTGAAAACACAGCTACACGAAATCTGCACATGACGTTCATGACACTTTCATTCAAAGTTGCCCAAATTCAGAAGCAATCAAGATGTCCTTCAGTAGGTCAATGGATAAAAAAACTGTGGTACCTTCAGACAATGGAATATAGTTCTAACATTCTGTGAAACTGATCTCTTAAAGAAGACTTGTAAGCCATGAAAAAGCATGAAAGAACCTGACATAAATATTACTAAATAAGAGAAGGCAACCTGAAGAGCTGCCTAGTGTATGATTACAACTCTATGACATCCTGGGAAAGCAGAATTATGGAGACAATAAAAGATCAGTGGTTTCCATGGGTTGGGGAGGAAAGGAGGATGTATATGCAGAGTGCAGAGGATTTGCAGGCTGGCGACACAACTATGTATGAGACTATGATGCCAGATATCTGTCAAACCCATCAAATGTACAACCTGAGTGAAATCTAATGTAAATTACTGATGTTGAGTGATAAGGATGTGTCAGGACAGGTTCATCAGTTTTGAGAAATGTACCCTCAGGTGTGGCATGTTGATAGTGTGGGAGGTTGTGCACGTGTGGAGGTGAGGGGCACATTTGGACACTGTGTGCTCTGCTTGATTTTTCTGTGACCCTAACACTTTTCTAAAACAATAAAGGCTATTAAAAAAAGGAACATCTTGTTAAACCATTTTCTTTCACCAAGAAAACAATCCGAAAAAATGAATCAATGGAATTGTCACCTCTTGTAGATAGTTGATCAAGGCAAGAAAATCTAGGATGGGAGCAAGAAGATGGCAGCAGAGTAGGGGACCTTGTTTCATCTGGTCCCTTGAATTTAGCTCTATATCCGTCAAACCATTCTGAACACACACAATTTCAACCTGAGATGTAAGAAAATATATCTGGATCTCTACAAGCAGAAAAATGACTACTTTCTGCAAGGTAGGATGTGTGGAATCTTGAATCTTTGGGTGAAATATTGGAAGATGAACTGAGGGGGGAGGGAGCCTCTGTAAGCCGGCCATTGGAAAGTGTTACAACACCGGAGGGCAAAATTGGGACCTTTGGAAATCTGCTCCAGTGAGAGACATCCCTTTCTGAAAAGGGCACAGGGGATGAATGGGGCAGAATTTTAGGTGGATCACTGTGGTCGAAATCACAAGTCAGACCAGTAGGGAGACTGCTCTTTGCCTGAGCACCCTGAAAAGGACTAGAAGGTGTCCTTTCTTGTTTAACATCCCAGGGGAGATCCAAAATGGCTGCACCCATGACTGGGCAACAGCTCTCAGGGTGGCAGAGACCTTGCGAAGGACACTAGGGTGGCACCCAACTGTGACCTGGGAACAGTGGAATCGGGTGCAGGCAAGCCCACAACCGCTGGCAGTCACTAAAACACAAAGCACAGAGACACTCCTGGGTCACTGGAACTCCTCCTGGGAGAGTAGCACAGTCGTGAACTGCAGGATTCAGTGGTTTGGCACACACAAAGGCTGTGCCCATGACTGGGCAACTGCTCTCAGGGTGGTGTAGCCCCCAGAAGTATACTGGAGTGGCACCCAGCCATGACCTGGGATCCACGGAGGAGGGTGCATGCGTGAGCCCATGGCAGTGGTTAAGAATAGCTCAAGTCTTGGAATTTGGTACACATAGAAGTGGAGACAGTTTGACCTGGAGGGTTTATTGAAGAAAGGACCTTGAGTCTCTGGACCAGAGATTCCAGCAGGGCCATATTTGCTCTGACCCTCTAAAGAGGTGTGGAAAGTCACCAGGGAACAAAAGCCACACAGAGGACCAGCTCCCATTAAGCCCATCTCCCTGACAAGGGGTGGGGCAACTCCACCCAGGCAACCATGCTTGAGAAGCCAAGCAGCAAGCCCCTCCCCCAGAAGACAGACTGGAAGAACAAGTGAATGACAAGCTTATTTCCCACAGGACTGTAAAACTCCAGCACCAGAGGAAAATAATATATTGAGCTCCAGATGTTCCCTCACGACTTGTTTATACTTTAGGTTAAAATTTTACATTTCTTTTTTTTTTTTTTTTTACCCTGTTCCCATTTCAAATAGATTCTTATTTCCCAACTTACATTTTAAAGTCACTTTTTAACTTCCATTTTTTTCACATCTACATTTTATAGATTTATGCCCCTTACTAGTCCGTCTTTCACTCTATTGAATTTTATCTTGATATACATATCTATATATCTATATCCATATTTATATCCATATCTATCTATTTATCATCTCTCCTCTATATCTATCTATCTATCTATCATCTATCTATCTATCTATCTATCATCTGTCATCTTCTGTTTTTCTTGCAATTTTGGGATATAGTGTCTTCTAACACACAGACTGAAAATCAATCAGGAACAGGCAGGTCACCCTACACTGTCCAACTTGAGAGATTATAGTTTCTCTTCCACCTGCTTTTTTATTGTTTTGGATCATCTTGGCTTTGTTTGCATATCTGTGGTAACTTCTGACCACTTCAGATTTTTTCTAGGGTGCATTTTGCTTGGGTCATGGTTGATACTTTGGACTCTGTTCATTCACTCAGCCATCCTTCTACCAACTACTGAGACTGAAAACAGGAAGAAATAGACAATATGAACAGACCAATAACCAGCAAGGAAATAGTAGCAGTAATCAAAAACCTACCAAGAAACAAGAGTCCAGGGCCAGAAAGCTTCCAAGGGGAATTTTACAACACATTTAAAGAAGAAATCATACCTATTCTACTGAAGTGGTTCCAAAATATAGAAATGGAAGGAACATTTCCAAACTCGTTTTATGAGGACAGCAGTATCCTGATCCCCAAACCAGACAAAGATCCCATCAAAAAGGAGAATTATAGACCAATATCCTTGATGAACATAGATGCCAAAATACTCACCAACATCCTAGACAATAGGATCCAACAGTACATTAAGAGAATTATTCACCATGGAGGTCATTAGGAGAAGGAAGGGAAAAATGAAGGGAGGGAAATCGGAGGGAGAGATGAACCATGAGAGACTATGGACTCTGAGAAACAAACAGGGTTTTAGAGGGGAGGGAGGAGGGGGGATTGGTTAGTCCAGTGATGGGTATTAAGGAGGGCACATACTGCATGGAGCACTGGGTGTTATATGAAAACAATGGATCATGGATCACCACATCAAAAACTAATGATGTATTGTATGGTGACTAAAGTAACATAATAAAATTTTTTAAAAAAGGATTATTCACCGTGACTAGGTGGGATTTATTCTTGGGATGCAAGGGTGGTTCAACATTTGCAAATCAATCAATGTGATAGAGCACATTAATAAAAGAAAAGACAAGAACCATATGATCCTCTCAATTGATGCAGAAAAAACATTTGACAAAGTGCAGCATCCTTTCTTGATTAAAACTCTTCAAAGTATAGGGATAGAGGGAACATACCTCAACATCATAAAAGCCCATAATGAATATCCTTCTCAATGGGGAAAAGCAGAGCTTTTCCTTTAAGGTCAGGAACGTGACAGGGATGCCCATTTCACCAGTATTATTCAACATAGTACTAGAAGTCCTAGCCTCAGCAATCAGACAACAAAAAGAAATAAAAGGCATTCAAACTGGCAAAGAAGAAATCAAACTTCTTTCAAGACATGTCTCTAAAGTATCCAAGATCTACAAAGAACTTATCAAACTCAACTCCCAAAAAACAAATAATCCAGTCAAGAAACGGGCAGAAGGCATGAACAGACACTTCCAAAGATGACATACAAATGGCGAACAGACACATGAAAAAATGCTCCACATCACTTGCCATCAGGGAAATACAAGTCAAAACCACAATGAGATACCACCTCACACCAGTCAGAATGGCTAAAATTAGCAAGACAGGGAACAACAATTGTTGGCATGGATGTGGAGAAAGGGGAACCCTCTTACACTGTTGATGGGAATGCAAACTGATACAGCCACTCTGGAAAACAGTATGGACGTTCCTCAGGACATTAAAAAGAGAGCTACCCTATGACCCAGGAATTAAACTACTGGATATTTACCCCAAAGATACAGATGTAGTGAAAAGAAGGAGCACATGCACCCCAATGTTCATAGCAGCAGCGTCCACAATAGCCAAACTACGGAAGGAGCCAAGATGTCCTTCAATGAATGGATAAAGATATCGTTCATATATGCAATGGAATATTACTCAGCCATCAGAGAGGATGAATATCTTTCATTTACATTGACATTGATGGAACTGGAAGGTATTACGCTAAGTGAAATGAGTCAATCAGAGAAACACAATTATCATATGGTTTCACTCATATGTGGAACATAAGGAATAGTGTAGAGGACAATAGGGGTGGGGGGGAAACTGAATGGGAAGAAATCAGAGAGGGAGACAAATCATATGAGACTCTTGACTCTGGGAAACAAACTGGGGATTGCAGAAAGGGAGGTGGGTGGGGGATGGGGTAACTGGGTGAAGGATATTAAAGAGGGCATGTGATATGATGAACACTAGGTGATATACTCAACTAATGACTCATTGAACATTATATCTAAAACTAATGATGTACTATACCTGGGCTAACTGAATTTAAATAAGTAAAAAAAATTAAAAAAAGAAAATCTAAGATGATCTACTGAAAAAAAGTATTAGAACTGATAAAAGTTCTTTATGTAGCTGAATATAAGATCACCTTGTAAACACCAATGACTTTCCTATAAACCTGCTAATACAATTCAACATCATGGAAAAAATAATGCCATTGGCAACAGAAAAATAGGATCAACAAAAATATGTTGGAATATACCTAAGTGGAAATATGCAAAACTTTAAGGATCAATCATGGAATTTTACTTACAGATATATACAGGAATCTTAAAAATGGAGGCACACACTTTGTTCCTGAAGGAAATAGTAGAACATTTAAGGAAGTCTACTCTTCTCAAATTAGTTTACATATCCAATCCAGTCTCATTCAGAATCCTCACTGAGCAGCTTTACACCATGTGTTGAATTCTGAAATGCTCGTTCTTTCAATGGAGAATGTATTTATTCATTAAGCAGTGTGAGCAGTGGGTAAAGGCCCAACTTTAGGGTTAACTACCAGGTTCAAGCTCAGCTGTTGTACTTTCTACTTGTGGGCACATCAGCAAGATGCTGACCTTCTTGGCCTGGTGCCTCATCTGCAAAATAAGGTGATAACAATAGTCCTTACCTCATAGGATTTATGTTACAATAAATGAATTGATACAGGAAAAAGGATCAACTCTGTGTCTGGCAGTAATGTCCGCTATCACGCTTAGGTAACAAAAAAGAAAATATACAAGTAAAATGTCAAACAAAATAAATCAGCTCACTCCCAAGTCAAATCTCCACCTGAATGTAACTGACTCCACCAATGAAGAATGTTTATTTATCCTAAATGCTAACAAAGTGTGCTTTAGAATTTGGTTTTGGTTCCTTTGGGATCTCTCTCATGTTAAAATAGGGTTTCTCTCAGTTAAAGTTTTTCCCACAGTCTTTTCCATCACTTAATTTGTTGTATATGATCACATTGAAATGGCTGTTGTGATTTTAAATTCCTAAACACTGAGCATACCCGAACCAAAAGTATAGGAGAGTGGTGAGTGGGGATAGATATTAGTTATCTCCAAGCTATACAGGGTCTTTGGGTTCCTGTTCACAGCAGGAGACACTGGTCACATGGGTCTTTTTGGGTGAGGTTGAAATCCCAGGTATTCTCTAGGGCTTAACATATACATGGGACATGGAAAGATTTAAGACATTACTTCTGGATCATAAGGTCCACAAATAGTGTTACAAAGGATATATCATGTGGGCACACTTGTTGTCATGTCCCATTTCCCTTGCAATGAACATTCTTGTTCCAATTTATAAAGACAGAGGCATGCATGTCACCCCTCAGATCTTACACAGCATTGGCTCTGTGTACAAATCTCTAGACTCCAAAAGAAATAATTGAAAGTAATATTTTGTGGTACACACACTTTTTTCTATAGGAAGTGGATTCTGATTCCTTGCTTTGGATAACACCAAAGGACCTAATTCAGCTGGGGATGCCAAATCATTAAAAGTAACTTGAAGTGACAGATCACAATGTCATTTTTAGGTGTTACCTAGGGGAATTCAATGAAATGAGTGATGTCACTGTCACAGACTCACTCTTTTCCCATCTGCACATTGCTGTGACCAGTATTTTCAGGGTTTACATCTATAGAGATGGAAAACATGAATAAAACTGCCTCATTTTAGCAATAAACGATACTCATGAATACACAAAACTAAAAAGGGTCTCATTCAGCTCTTTAAGACATTAATTTAACAATCATATTTTACAGCATTGATTTAAGAAGTATGAAAAATTGAAAATACATTTATCCAAAGTTGTGAGCATCTTTGATGGCACCCAAATCACCACTGTGCTTTATCTTATACACTCCAAAAACCATTTTATTATTTCTTCCCTTGTCTTTGTGCACTGTTGAGCTTCTGAGAGTCCTCAGGGAAATGTGTGAGCTGACCAAGCCATCTACTACTCCCACACATCATCTGCCACAACTGTCCTACTCCTAACGCATGCTCAAACTTCTTGCTATAAGCTGTGAGCTGCAAAAAGAAGCCCAGGTCATGGAAAAGGCCACTGGGCATCAGAGATTGTTTACTTCACCTGTTTTCCAACTGTTGCCCTAATGCAATGGTCATAAGATGTCTAAATCTCTTTTCTGTGTCATACATAGTAAAGACTGAAGAAAAAAAAATCAGAAATTCTTGATTGCTGCAGAATTTCCATTAACAGTTTCTCAAAGTGTGCATTGTCCTACTTGTGCATTTCATGATGCTGGGAATCCAGTCCAGGTGCCATTTCAGTCACAACCTGGAATTTAAGGACTCCTCATCCAGCTGCACACTGACTTCATATAGCATCACCCATCCCTGGGGTCTTCCCATGGCCCAGCTGTATCAGATTCTCTCCCAGGATGACCTGACCCTTCCATCCTGGGAAGGCAGAAGTTTGTGTATCCCATTTTGTCTGAGCAATACAAGTGTTAACTTTGCATTTGAAAATAACTAAACACTTTTAGGAATTATGCAATGCTATGTACCCTAGAAGAACATATGTTCACATTTACCCAGATCCACCTATTATTGATGAGTTACTCCATTTGCTCCCATATACAGACTCTTTCACAATAAAAACACTAAGATGAAGAATCTCAATTTATGAGACAAATTTTCCCACAGATGTGCAAGGGTTTAAACACCAAATTACACCCACATCTTGTACCCCAATCCCAGAGATCTATAAGGTTGTACATAAATCAAGTGTCAAGTTAAAGACTAAATAAATCACAAATAATAAGCCTACAGTGGCCTAAAGCCCTCTCAATGATACAAAAAAACAAAAAACAAAAACCGAAAAAAACATATAGGCTGCATTTAAATGAGCTGCAAAGCACTGCACATATGGAATTGTCATGGGCCCAGGAGATTTCCAGGTAGAACTCCAGCAATGTTCTTCTTCTTCTTTTTTTTTTTTTTTTAAAGATTTTATTTTTTTATTTGACAGAGAGAGACACAGTGAGAGAGGAGCACAGGCAGGGGGAGTGGAAGGGGGAGAGGCAGGCTTCCCGCCGAGCGGGGAGCCCGATGCGGGGCTTGATCCCAGGATCCTGGGACCATGACCTGAGCCGAAGGCAGGCGCTTAACGACTGAGCCACCCAGGCGCCCCTCCAGCAATGTTCTTCTGCCATAAGAAGAGACTTGAATGTCAAGGACTCTCTTCTCATTCCAAGTTCCTTTTAAGTTGGAGTCAAGGCTACCAGACCAAAGTGAGACTCTGTCACAACACATGTGTTCTGTCTGAGTATCTGATGTTAGAGTGAGCAATTCCAGAGGGGCTGCCTTGTAACATCAAGCCAGGTGCTAACAACCCTTCTTGACATCCCCACCATCAGGCAGGTGTGCTGTTCCATCCCTGAGTACATGCTCCTCATGATACATCAGCCTCATATGTGAACAAGAACCTTGAGGACAGCAAGTCACAATCTCATCAGAGGTAATTCCCAAACAGGGGAGAATTTGAATCCTCTGCAAACACTTAAGAAAATGGCACTGAGACGCCACTTAGATTTTCTCCATCTTTAGCCTAGGGAGGAAAGGAGTTACCCTATGGCATCAACAACAGGTTGAGTAAAGTCATTTCTAAATTTTGGAAGAGCTGCATAAAGAGGAGGCCAAATAACCTCATGACTTGTGAGATGTGCCAGGAAACTGAGGAAATAATACTCACTGTAGGATTCTCAAGACCTTTTAGTTTGCTGACCTTTATACATTGCTTATCAGAAAGACCTTTTTCTTGAATAGTCTTTTGTAGTGATGTGAATAAAAGTAATTTGTGCCTTGTGGGTATTGATCCTCTTTAATTTCCATTCTGCTCTAACATTTATGTACACATAGCTTTAGGAACTTTCCCAATCTCACATTGTAGATCTGCCACTCTGGGTGTAAACATAGAACATAAGACCTCAAGGGATTTTTCTTATTCCAGCATTACCTACTAAACAGATATTGACCAATAAAGCTTATGCGTGCATTAGTTGATGTCTTTATTATGCAACTAAGTCATGTTTATTCTATTGTAGGCAATAAGCTTACCAGCTATTAACTTTTCTATAGGTCAGACAAGTGGTCTCCATGAGGCTAAAAAATAACACCCAAGGTCTGTAGATTAAACCACTGTGTGCCAGATAAGCTCTATGTTTCCTTAGTTCCAGAGTTGTTTTGTTCTACTCATGTCTCTACTGCTAGAACTGAAGGCCTGTGAGTTATATATCCTAGACTCTCTTGCCAGTACTGCCTTGTGTGGTTCTCTAGTGGAGGGCACTGATGGGAGTTTAAAGGTGGGAAGAAGGCAGAAGTCATGTTTTCTCAGCTTTTGACGTCACCTCTTGACGTGCATGTAGAAGTAGTGTCTCCATGACTCACAGAAGCCCAGCAAGGGCAGTGCTTTATGAATTCTGGAAGCATGGAAAATGACCACCTAGCCAGAGGACATTCAGGGAGGCTTCTTGAGGGCTGTGACATGAAGATAATAAAGTACCTATGCTAGAGCAACAGTCAACCTTCAACAACTTCGCACAGGGTCAAAACACGAAGACCTGATCTCACTGCATCCTGGAAACTGAACAATATGAACAACAGGGACTTCTGCATAGAGGTGAAACCGCTACCAGGTGAAACTCAGGATGGCTGAAGCTCTTTGTAGGGGCTCTGGACCAGTTTTTTTCCATCCAACCCCTGGGTTCCTTCAGCCCATGAACAAGAATCCTCTCTGGAGGGCGCCTGGGTGGCTCAGTTGGTTAAGCGACTGCCTTCGGCTCAGGTCATGATCCCAGAGTCCTGGGATCGAGTCCCGCATCGGGCTCCCTGCTCGGCAGGGAGTCTGCTTCTCCCTCTGACCCTATCCCCTCTCATGCTGTTTCTCTCTCTCTCAAATAAATAAATAAATAAAATCTTTAAAAAAAAAAAAAAAAAGAATCCTCTCTGGAAGTGACCTCAAAGTGTCTTTGGGGACTTTTTATTCCATTCCTCTTTTATCTCATTCCCTGGGTAGGAGATGCAGGGAGCAGAGCTCCAGTTTTTATTGAATGTTTAGGAACAATGAGTAGTCAGTGAGAGAGATGAACCATCTCCAGTTAGAGCATGCAACTCCCCAATTTCTACCAGCAGAACTGATTTTGCAAATTGATTCTATTAATTTATCATGATTGAGCACATAATCTATGCTTACATGGGTCAAGAAAAAAAGCAATGAAAATATTAAGCATCCTCCACTCAAGATGTGTAGAGCAGGATGATTTAAAGAGACATGGAGAGGAGCTTGTGAAAATTAGATCCATTTTGGTAACATAAATGACATTTAAAGCAGCACTAAGTCATTTTTTTTGGAATGGAGGGGTGACAGGGCCTTTAAAAAAACGTTTTCCCTCTCAGCTAGGCAAACACACTTGGAATTGGAGAGAATGTCCAATGAATGCTTTGCTGAGGTTCTAGCGTGGTGATGATTTAGGTGGTTTCTTTGGTTCATTCAATTTCTCCAAGCACAGCCTTGGAGCATCTCCCATGGACCCTGCGGTCTTAAACACTGTGAAAGCAATCATAACTCTCCTCATTTAACCTCTTGTTTCATTTCTTGACTGCTTGAAACCAAAATTGTGTCTCCCTCCTCCTTTACCTGTCACATTCTCTAGTAAACACCAGGATTCAGCAAGGAGAGGGAGTTGGAGAGGAAGTGTGACTATACTAATGTTTGCAGGAAGGTCAAGCTCGGGTTTCTAAACCAGGTGTCAGGTGATCAATTGAGACTTGAAGGATCGACAGGAGTTGTCCAGGTGATCAAGGCGGATGCAGTTACCAGAACAAGGATGTGGAGCTGAGGTCATTGTCACTGGAAGGGAGACATCTTGTGGTCCTCTCTAGGAATCACATCTATTCCATGAAAGCTGAGCATCCACATCTGCCCTACTCGTCGTCTGTGCCCATAACCCTAAACCTCAGGAAACACTTGCTTGTCTGTGTTCCCTGAGCATGCTCATTTATATGCCCACCGATGAACAGGGCTCTCTTCATCTGTTGGCAGATTCATCTGTTTCATCCCTTTGACACCCCCACATCTATCACATCTCCACCCTTGTATCTTTTTTTTTTTAATTTGGTTAAATTTTTTATTTGGCCTTTCAAAAGCTTAGAATATTATACTTCTTAAAAATAAATTTTATTCTTTTTTTAAAAGATTTTATTTATTTATTTGACAGTGAGAGAGGGAACATAAGAAAGGGGAATGGGAGAGGGAGAAGCAGGCTTCCCGCTGAGCGGGGAGCCCGATGTGGGGCTTGATCCCAGGACTCTGGGATCATGACCTGAGCCGAAGGCAGACGCTTAACGACTGAGCCACCCAGGCACCCCAAAATGAATTTTAGTCTATGGTGTAAAGTGAGGTACTAAAATAATATATCACAATTGTATCATATCATGACAAAATAACAAATCTCTTAATTTACAATAATTAATCACCAGATTTTTTTTTTAAGATTTTATTTATTTGACAGAGAGACACAGTGAGAGAGGGAACACAAACAGGGGGAGTGGGAGCGGGAGAAGCAGGCTTCCCGCCGAGCAGGGAGCCCAATGCCGGGCTCGATGCCAGGACCCTGAGATCATGACCTGAGCCGAAGGCAGACGCCCAATGACTGAGCGACCCAGGTGCCCCAATCACCAGATTTAATGTTGAGTGAATCCCCCCTTTTTTAGGCTTGAAAAAGCTACAGATTACAAAGTAGATATAATAACTCTAGTTGGCTTTTTAAAAAAATAGATTTTATTTATTTATTTGTGAGAGAGAGAGAGGGAGAGAACAGAGGGAGAGTGAGAGGGAGAAGCAGATTCCCTGGAGAACAGAGACTCCGATGTGGAACTTGATCCCAGGATCCTGAGATCATGACCTGAGTCGAAAGCAGAAGCTTAACCAACTGAACCACCCAGGCATCCCCACCCATGTTGGCTTTTAAGTGAAATTCCATAATTCCTTCCTTTATCATAAGCCATGGAGAATTTCCATCCCCAGTGGGACACAAGTTCTTCTTGGAGTGATATTGCTTAGAGCCTCAGTGTCAGTGGGATTGTTAGGTCCCTACATAGAGAGGGCTTGCTGACCCATTGAAGGGAATCATTTACCTGTTTACAGCCACTGTGTTTCTGATTGCCACCCCCACCTCCACATTTAACAGTACTCTGCAATATCCAAGAGAGTAAAAACATGATGTATTTCAAGTCAGATCAAGCTGGAGCTCCCATTACTTTGCCAATGGCACTTTTTTGTACTGTTGTCTGGAATGTTTCCATTAATTTCCAATAATTTGATTTCCAATAATTTGAATTATTCCATTGCCATTTCCTTATCATCTCTGATCTGGACTTGCCTGGGAACCAGTTTCTCTCATTGAGCGTCTCTTGACTGTGTCCGATCACTGGCCGATTCTTACATGAGGGTCATTCACTCACAAAACTCTTGTTGAACTTGCGTTTTGTAGGAGCCAAAGGCAGGCTGCCCCCAAATGTGCCACTTTGGCAAGTGGATTATTTTTTTTTTAATAAAAGTGACTTAAGAAGGTATCAGTGTGTAAGGATACTCAGACCATCTTCTGTTGCCCTGAAAGCAGGAAATAAGTCTCCCCATGTAAGGTACCTGCCCTCTACCAGGAGATAGACATCCTTATCACCAGATATAGAAAATGTCAAGCCATGAAGTTTGTAAAAACAATCCTTGTTACTTTTTACTAATTTACTACCCCAGCCCAATCCTGTTTAGAATTCCTTACTAATTGTAGCCCCCAAAGTTAAATTTTCTCTGTCCTATCAATTCCTCACTGATTTATTGTCTCTCTGTCTAAAAAATATAAAAACTGCCTGCCTTGGTCATTTCTTTAGGTCTCAGTTTAATATTGGGCTTTATTTATTATGCATATATTATAAAATTTTGTGGTTTTTTTCTCTTGTTAATCTGTCTTAAGTAAATTTAATTATCAGTCCAGGTAAAAGACCTTGAAGGGTAGAGGGAAAAGTATTCCTTCCCTTCAATTTCATGTCAAGCACAGTTCTTGGCACTGGGGATACATCAGTAAAGAAAACAGGCAAGAGGAGGAACAAGATGGTGGAGGAGTAGGAGACCTAAATTTCGTCTGGTCCCAGGAATTCAGCTAGATAGGTATCAAACCATTCTGAACACCTACAAACCCAACAGGAGATCGAAGAAAAGAATAGCAGCAACTTTATGAACAGAAAAGCCACCACTTTCTGGAAGGTAGGACATGTGGAAAAGTGAATCCAAGGCAATATATGGGAAGATAGACTGAGGGGGGAGGGAGGCTTGGTCAACCAGCTACCAGCAAGTGATAGAGCAGTGGAGCAGAAAATTAGAACTTTTTAGAAGTCCGCTCCACTGAGGGACGTCACTCCGGTGGCTAAGCGTGGGGGTGGAACCCTCTTTGGGACAGTGTGGTCTCAGGACCCTCAGGGTCACAGAAAGAATGAGGGTGCTTGAGTGTGGCAGAACTCCCAGGTTTCAGAGCAGGGAAGCCAGCTGCAAAGACGGAGCTGAGGAGTGGGCTCTCAGCCTGGGTTTGCCATAAACCTGATCCACAGGAGAGTCAGGCCACTACTCTTCCAGCAGGAACCCAACAAGTGGCAGATCCGGGGAGACTCCTCTTCTTCCCCAGGAGGAGCAGTGTGGGAATGCACAACAGGAATCTGCTGGGTTTGGAGACTCCAAATGGGGTCTTGTGCCAGAGATAGAAATGCTTGGTCACAGGCCGGGTGAGCACAGAGTGCGGCAAGAGACCGGGGAGATGGGAGTGATTGACTGCTTTTCTCTGGGGGCTCACTGAGGAGTGGGGCCCCAAGTTCTTGGCTCCTCTGGGGCAGAGTTTGGGAGGCCGCCATTTTCTTTCTCATCCTCCAGAGCTATATGGAAAGCTTTCAGGGGACAAAAGCTAACGAGAACAAACCCGAGCAGATTACCTAGCCTGGTCCCTGATGAGGGCAGTGCAACGCCGCCTCCGGCAAAGACATCTGAGAACCACTGCAACAGGCCTCTCCCCCAGAAGATCAGCAAGAACATCCAGCCAAGACCAAGTTTACCGATTAATGAGAATTTCAAAACCCCAGCTCTAGGAGAATACAGCATATAGAATTCATGGCTTTTTTCCCATGATGCTTTAGTCTTTCAAAGATAATTTTTTTAATTTTATTTTTTTCTTTTTCTGTTTTTTTAGTTGAATTTTTCTTCTTTCCTTTTTCAACCAACATCTTATCCTTTTTTAAGATCTTTTTTAATTTTTCATTTTTACAGTCATATTCCATCCCTTCATCGTATTTACCCTTATTTTCATATAAGCTTTTCTTTCTTTAAAATTTTGGTGGGCGGGGCGCCTGGGTGGCTCAGATGGTTAAGCGTCTGCCTTCGGCTCAGGTCATGATCCCAGGGTCCTGGGATCGAGTCCCGCATCAGGCTCCCTGCTCAGTGGAGAGCTTGCTTCTCCCTCTCCCACTCCCCCTGCTTGTGTCCCCTCTCTCGCTGTGTCTCTGTCAAATAAATAAAATCTTTAAAAAAAAAAAATGTTTTATGTTTTAATGTATAGGTCTTTCACATCTCTTGTCAAATTTATTCCTAAGATTTTGATAATTTCTGACATTATCATAAAATGCAATGTTTCTTAGTATTGATTTCTGATTGTGCAAAGTAAGTATATAGAAATAGATGTGATTAAGTGATTTAGTGAATATGTTTTGAACATTATCATTAATTTTATTGTTTTTATATTACAAAAACAATATTTGCAAAAATACTACATAGTTTAGAAAAATGTTTGACAATGGACTCACTGTACTTATTTTGTAATTTGCTTTTTCCCTTTCAAATATCTAAGATATCTTTTCATGTTGACTTATACACTTTTTTTTATTGTGTTATGTTAACCACCACACATTACATCTTTAGTTTCTGATGTAGTGTTCCATGATTCATTGTTTGTGCATAACACCCAGTGCTCCATTCAATACGTGCCCTCTTTAATACCCATCACCAGGCTAACCCATCCCCCACCCCCCTGCCCTCTAGAACCCTCAGTTTGTTTCTTAGAGTCCATCATCTCTCATGGTTCGTCTCCCCCTCTGATTTCCCCCTCTTCATTTTTCCCTTCCTGCTATCTTTTTTTTTTTTTTTAACATATAATATTGTTTCAGAGGTACAGGTCTGTGATTCAACAGTCTTGCACACTTCACAGCGCTCACCATAGCACATACCCTCCCCAATGTCTATCACCCAGCCACCCCATCCCTCCCACCCCCACCACTCCAGCAACCCTCAGTTTGTTTCCTGAGATTAAGAATTCCTCATATCAGTGAGATCATATGATGCATGTCTTTCTCTGATTGACTTATTTCACTCAGCATAATACCCTCCAGTTCCATCCACGTCGTTCCAAATGGCAAGATTTCATTCCTTTTGATGGCTGCATAATATTCCATTATACAGAGACTTCTGTGTGATATTTCATTCTGTATATTGTACTTTGCTTATCTGAGCTTCCACTGGATGGGACATATGAACTGTTTCCAATTAAAATGTTAAACTTAAAAAAAAAAAAGAAATACATGTGAGTGTTTTAATATTAATTTTGTATCCTACAACCATGCTAAACTCACATATTCATCCCGATAGACACTACCAGATTTTCCACAAGTTGTCTCTGAATATAGTTGTAATCCTTCCTCTCTCCTGCCTTTTTTCTGTCCTATTGCACCGGCTAGAACCTCCAGTAAAATGTTCAGAAGTAATGACAGTGGACATCTTTACATTGGACCTATTAGGAAGACATTCACCATGATGTTTGCTGGAGTTTTTTTGTTGTTGTTGTAGATGTGGTTTATCAAACCGAGGAAATTCCTTTTAGATTCTAATTCGCATGTTATAATTCATTCATGCATTTATTTTTTTGAGATACTTAACTTTAAGTCATGTTACTGGCCATACCTTCAGCTTAATGGGAGAGGCAGAGTTGAATATGAGACCAAAAAATTTGCTTAGAGTTTTTATCACAAATTAGCGTTGAATTGTTAAATGCACTTTCTTCATCTATTAATCACACGGTTTTCCTCCTGTATTAATATGGCAAATTACATTAGTTGACTTTCAAACGTTAAACCTACTTTGCATTCTTGGGATAAACCCTATTTGGTTAAGATGTATTATCCTCTTTATAGAACTTGTTGGATTTAATTTACTAAAATTTTGTTAAGAATTTTTGTGTTGAGGGCGCCTGGGTGGCTCAGTTGGTTAAGCGACTGCCTTTGGCTCAGGTCATGATCCTGGAGTCCCGGGATCGAGTCCCGCATCGGGCTCCCTGCTTGGCAGGGGGTCTGCTTTTCCCTCTGACCCTCTTCCCTCTTGTGCTGTCTCTCATTCTCTCTCTCAAATAAATAAATAAAATCTTTAAAAAAAAAAAAAAGGATTTTTGTGTTGAGATTTATGAGGGATAAGTATCGAATTTTCCCTTCTTCCAGTGTCTTCGTTTGGTTTTGGGATCAAGGCAATGTAGGCCTCATTGATGGAGGGGAAAATATTCTTTCCTCTTTAATTTCCTGAAAGAGGTTATGTAGAATCGGTATTATGTCTTTCTTGAATATGTGGTTGCGTTTACCACTAAAGTAATCTAGGTCTAGAGTAGTCTTTGTGAGATTCAATTTCTTTCATAAGTAGAGCTATTTAGGTTTTCTATTTCTTCTTGAGTGAACTAAAATAATTTGGATCTTCCAAAGAATTTGTGTTCATCTAAATTGTCCAATTTATTATAAGTTGCTCATAATATTCTTTCTGTTGTTTTAATAACTATAGAATCTATAGTGGTTATACCTCTCATTCCTGACACTGGCCATTTGTTTCTTTCTTTTGCTCCTGATCAATCCAGTTAGAGGTTTATGAATTTTTTTTTTTTTTGAGCTTCTCAAAGACTCAGCTTTTGGTTTAAATTTTCTCTATTATTTTTCTCTCTCCAATGTCATAGATTTCTGCTCTACCTTTGTTATTTCCCTTCTTCTGCTTATACTTTTATTCGCTCTTCTTTTTCTAATTTCTTAAAGTGGAAGCTGAAGTCACTGATTCAACTCCTTTCATCTAACACAGACATTTAGTACTATAAATGTCACTCTATACACTGCTTTAGTTGCATCACAAGATACAAGGTCAACACACAAAAATCAATTGTATTTCTATATATCAGCAGTGAACAACTGGGAGCCAAAATTAGAAAAACAATACCATTTACAGTAACTCCAAGAAAATAAAATACTTAGCTATAAGTCCAACAAAACTTGTACAGGATCTGGATGCTGAGACTATGAAATGCTGATGGCAGAAGCCAGAGATGCAAATAAATGGAGAGACAAGTCATATGATGGTTTAGGAGACTCACCATCATATGTGAGTTCTCTTCAAACTTATCTATAGATTTAATGTAATTCCAATCAAAATCCCAGCAACATTTTTGTATAAATAAGCTCAGCCTGAAATTTAGATGGAGAGACAAAATTGACAGAAAAGTCAAAATAATTCTGAAAAGGAAGAATAAAACTAGAGGAACCATACGAACAGATTTTTAAGATGGATACAAGATACAGTAACTTTGACGATGTGGTATTGGTAACAGGAGAGACTCCAAGATCAATGGAAGAGAATACAAAGTCCAGACATTGACCCATACAAATAGGGCTAATTGATTCTTGACAAAGATGCAAAAGAAATTCAGTGGGAAACAAACAGTCTTTTCAACAAAATGGTCCTGGAACAACTGGACATACTGCCCCCCAAAACCAAATAAACCAAAAACAGAAACCTCACACTTTAAAAAAAACTAACTCAAAGTAGATCATAAACCTAAATGTAATATTTGTAAAACTATAAAACAGAAGAAAACATAAGGGGAAAGCTTTGAGAACTGGGGCTAAACAAAGATGACTGAGACGTGACACCAAAAAAGTACAGTCCATAAAGGAAAAAAAATTGATCAATTCTAGGTAAAGACACCCTCGCCAATGGACTCCACACAAGTTTCTAGTCCAAGAGCATATGGAACCAATTTGAATTGTGCACCATATTTGAATGAACCATCAAATTTTTTTTTAATGGGTGGATTCCTCTAAAACTTCAGTCTGTTGTGTATGTTCACTATGTCCTCATTTTTCAAGCACTCTTGAATTTAGCCTTTATTTTTGTCCTAAAGCAGGGGTCAGCAAACTTCCTGTAAAGGGTCACCGTATCTTCAGCTTTGTGGGCCATAAGGCCTCTGCTGCAACTACTTAACTCTGCCCTCAGCGGAGCAGCCAGAGAAAACAGGTTATTTGTTACAAAAACTGACTGAGGTTTCATTTGGCCCCCGAGGCCACAGTTCACCAACCCCTGTTCTAGGGGTGGGGCCGCAGATGAGAAGGAGCTGGCCGCTGCAGCTAAGGGACAGCCCCAGAGCCACTAAGTTCTTGACACTAAGCATTTAATGAGCAGCTGCCTGGACTTGTTGGAGAAACATCTCAACTGCTTGCAAGCACCGAACCGGACATAGTTTCAGGAGACATCTTTCTAATCAGAGCTCCTGCTTTAGCTGTGTGCACACCTTGTCAGGTCCTTTGACCATCCGTGTGGCAAGGGCGGAGCCCGGGGGGCTGAGGGACTGTCCTAGGTGGCACACCTGTGTCAAGAGCCCAGTCCTCCTGACCTCAACCCCATGTCTTTCCCACTGAACAAGCCCCCCTTTCCAAACAGGGAGCTCTCCAGAAAATCAGAAAGTAGCTTCACCTGCCCCATCGTGCAAGTAACTGACCTGTGTCTTAGCATTGCTCAAGGACAGGATCAGAATCACCCACTGCATCAGCATCTTGACGTGGGACCCAAGTGACCTAGAAGTACACCCCAGGAAAAGGCAAAGACCCTTGGTCCCCCCCGCCCATCAGTGGCCTGAGACATGTGGCTGCAGGGCCAGGGTCCAGGGCACTCTGCCAAGGCCCCCCCATCTCCACAATACCCACAGCAGGCTTGAAGGAACAGACTTTATTAATCTAGCTCTCGAACACTAGAGGCTAAAATTCTGCTGAATTATAACAATCTATTTACAGAGTGCTGTCTGCAGGCCAGGTGGGGCTGGGCTGGTTCTCCCCCAACCACCCACCGAGTGCAGCCTCCAAAAAGGCCTGGGCCACGTTCTACCTGCAGCCCACAGAAGACATTTATATACACATGGCAAAGGCCCAGAGACAGAACACCAGGCAGGATGGCACCAGAGAGGCGGACAGATAGACACACACAGGGGCTGAGACTGCTGAGAAGGCCTGGGGGCCTCAGTACTTTTTCAGGCTGTAGGCCAGGCTGCTGGGGACCCTGGCGCCCAGCAGGGGCGGCGAGTTCCAGACAGCAGAGCTGGTGCGCTTGTGGTAGCGGGGCTTGCTCTTCTTAAAGATGTCCTCCAAGTCCAGTGGGAGAATGGTTCCAAAGAGCTCGAGCAGGTTCGGGGGGTGGTAGTACTGGTGGATGATGGCCTGGCTTAGCTGAGTGCCTGTGGGGGACACGGAGGGTCAGGTCACTGCCTTGGGGCTCCTCATGAGCCTCCCCATCCCCCGGCCCCTTATCACCCTCTCCACCCCAGCATGCCCCCACCTCTGCCACACGAGCTCCTCTCCCAGAGCCCTCGTCCCTAGAAATGCTTTTCCTGACTGTTCCCACTGCCATCCTCCGGCAGCTCTGCCTGAACGTGGGTCCTCAGGCGCTCGCGTAAGCCGGGCCCTGGGTGGGGCCCTCACTGCCTGACCTCGTTATCCCAACCACCAAGGAAGCAGCTCCTTTATTCTCCCCGTTTCATAACGGTGAGACGTGCCCAGAGGCACATGGCTAGTGACTGGGGGAGCTGGGGTCTGGAGACCAGTCTAGCTCCAGAACGTAAGCATACATTGCCGTTCTTGACTGCTATGCTCGGCTGCTTCTCTCCTCAGCCCCCAGGTCCCGTGGTGCAGGGTGCTTTCCGAGGGGGCCCCTGGGCCAAGGCTGTGGGTGGCACACAGCCCTGTCAACAAGGCTTTAGGAGGACCCTGGGGGGTCAGGAGGTGGAAAATGTGCCTGCCACTTACAAACACTAACTCACTTCATCCTAAATAACCCTCCTCAGCTGGTATCACCCCCATTTCACAGATGAGAAAACTGAGCCAGTTTAAGTAAGCTGGCGAAGGTCAACCACCATTAGGTGGCTCTGCCAGCCATCTGGCTCCTCGGCCATGCTCACCCCTGCCTGCTGCCACCTCCCAAATGACCTGATGTCAGAAGTTAGGGAGACTAAATCAGATTCTGGCTAACATGGAGTTCAAATGAGGTGACACCGAAGCAAGTTGTCTTCTGTAGAGAGCTGACCCCCGACAGGGCTCTGGGCCCTTCTCTCTGGAGAGTGAGACTGCATCCCACCCTGACCCCCAGCTCAGCACACTCTATAAAGTGCCCACGGTATGCACGGGCCCCACCCCTTTCCCAGTAGGCCCTGCGCCCTGGTCGGCGGTGGCCTGGTCACCCTCACCCCCACTCCTGATTAGACACTGGGGCTTGTAAACTCTGGGGTCAAATCCTGCTCAAGTGCCCCTGCCGTGGGCCTTCCCCGGCTGCCTGGAACCCCCAGCTCCAGCTCGTGGGGTGCTGTCTAGAATCTGTTACCACTCTTGGCGCTATTCCGACCCTAAGCTGCTTCTCTGGGTCCCACTCTCAGCTGGCCCATTGGGTGGGGTTCCAAGGAGGGGCCTAGAGCCCGAGCTAGAACAGCCTGCAGCCAGCCACAATTTAGCTCATTTGTTGAGAACAGAGGTGCCCAACACTGTCGATCTGGTCCTCAGATGAGCCCACTGGCCATAGGGTGCCCACCCCTCCCTGGGCACATCCCAAGGCCCAATGCAGGCTTGTTGGGCCAATGCTTCAATCTGCCAGCCCGTGGGTACAACAGCCTCCTGACACCCACAGCTGCGAGCCGCTACCTCCAGGTCCTAGATGTCACAAGTGAGGACCCAGGTCTCCCAGGGAACTCTGGGCCCTGCTTACCTCTGGCCCAGGTGGGGATGGGCTTCCGGGGATGGGCCTCGTCATCGGTGGAGTCATCGCTATTCAGATCCATCCCGTAGTTATCTGGGTTGATCTTGGGGGGGGCCCTGTGGCCCTGTGGCGTCATCTGATAGGAGGTACAAGCTGGAGACTGGAGAAGACAAACATGGCCATCAGCTCCCCTCCCCCGCATTCCTGCATCTCTCACCGCTAAGGAGTGCTGGGGCTCTAGGCAGCACCATGGGGAATAAAAAGGGCTCAGGGGTTCGCTTTTTAATTTAAAAAAGTCACACCACATACATGACTGTATCTTCCTTTTTCAAGTTGAAGTGTTTTGCAAACGTTCTTTCTGGTCAGTGTGTCCCCTTTCCAACAGCCCAGGATACTCCCCTGGGAACCCCATGATTGGTACCTTTTTTTAACCACCTGTTATAAACGAACATTTGGCTCATTTCATTATCATAAACTATACTGCAATGAAAACACATTTTTGTTTATAAGAATATTAAGCTGTTATCAGGACTTGTTAAAGAAATTCTGGTTCAAATTCCGGCGCCTGGGTGGCTCAGTCAGTTGAGTGTCTGACTCTTGATTTCAGCTTAAGTCATTATCTCAGGGTCCTGAAATCGAGCCTCGCATCAGGCTCCGCGCTCAGCACACAGTCTGCCTGAGATGCTCTCTCTCCCTCTCCCTCCCCACCTGCTCGCACTCTAAACAAATAAATAAAATATTAAAAAAAAAAAAAAATTCTGGTACAAGTAACTGGTACACAGATGTCAAATAGCAGATTTACAAGTGCTGAAACACAAAGATGTCTACAACGTACTAAATGAAACGGGGGAAAAAAGGAGGAAAAAATTCAAATGGCCAAATTGGTATGTGTTATAGGCTAAATGCTGTTTGTGCCCCCTACACCCCCCAAATTCTTCTGTTAAATCCTCACCCCCAGTGTGATGGTATTGAGAGGTGGGGCCTTTGGAGGTGATTAGGTCACGAGAGTGGAGGCCGCATGAGTGAGATCAGTGCCTTTCGAACACAGTCCCCAGAGAGCCCCCCTCCCCCTCGGCCATGTGAGGACATGGATAGAAGACCACCGTCTGTGAGCCAGGAAGAGGACGCTCTCCGGACGCTGTATCTGCTGGCACCTTGGCCTTGGACGTCCGGCCTCCAGAACTGTTGCTGAAGCCACCCAGCGTGGCAGTTTGTGACAGGAGCCTGAGCAGACTAAGACAGTATGTACGGCGGTGCCCGCTGAAAACTCTGCGTGTGTGCGTGTGAGAGTGTGAGAAAATGAGTGTACGTGTGCGAGAGTGCGTGTGAGTGTGATAGAATGAGTATATGTGAGTGTGCGTGAGAATGAGTGTATATGTGTGCGAGTGTATGAGTGTGTATGTGTGCGAGCGAGTGAGAGAATGAGTGTGGATATGTGTGCGAGTGTGCGTGAGAGTGTGATAGAATGAGTGTGTGCGAGTGTGTGCATGAGTGAGAATGAGTGTATATGTGTGCGAGTGTATGAGTGTGTATGTATGCAAGTGTGTGCGTGCGACAGTGTGATAGAATGAGTGTGTTGTGCATGTGAGAGTGTGAGAATGAGTGTGTGCGAGTGTGCGTGTGTGCATGAATGAGAATGAGTGTATGTGTACGCGTGTATGAGTGTGTATGTGTGCGAGTGTGTGCGTGCGAGAGTGAGAGAATGAGTGTGTGTATGTGTGAGTGTGTGCGTGTGAGAGAATGAGTGTATATGTGTGTGAGTGTATGAGTGTGTATGTGTGCGAGCGAGTGAGAGAATGAGTGTGTGTATATGTGTGCGAGAGTGTGTGCGTGTGTGATAGAATGAGTGTGTGCGAGTGTGCGTGAGAATGAGTGTATATGTGTGCGAGTGTATGAGTGTGTATGTGTGCGAGCGAGATAATGAGTGTGTATGTGTGTGTGCGTGTGACAGAATGAGTGTATATGTGTGCGAGAGTGTGTGCGTGTGTAGAGGTTTATGTGTGCAAACTATAGAAAGACACCAGACTTGGAGTTCTCCTGTAAGGGTGCCTTTCTTTCACTTTATACTCTTTAAAAAAGTTTAGTTTCTTCTTCTTGTTCTTTTTTAACAACAAACTCTACTTTTAAGAGTAAGAAAACACACATATGCAAAATGGTAAAAACAGCTGGGCCCACCGCATCCTTCCTATTTCCTGTGGTCCTAGGACGCGGTCCGCACCTCCAGCCACCGGGAAGGGACGAGCCAGAGCCCGGCGACGCGACGGGGTGGGGGGCGGGGCTCACCTGCGCGTCCGGGGTCGCAGTCAGGCCTTTGCTGGCGGCCGCCGCCTCCCTGGCTCTCCTCTGCTGCTCCTCGGCCAGGCGCTGCTGCTCCTCCTGGGAGCCAGCGGCGGGGCGTTAGAGACCGTGCGGGTGCGGCCCGCCGCTCGGGCCACCCCCAGCAGCAGGGCAGCGAGGCAGCGCCGCAGCCCCCAGGGGAGCCCCGGCCCGCTCCCCTTTACCTTCTTCTTCTTCTCCTCCAGGTCCCTCTGCAGCCGCTCCTTGTGTAGCCGCAGGGCCTTCTCCCGCTCCCTCTCCTGCAGCTCCCTGAGGACCCGGCAAGGGCCTGTCAGGGCAGGAGGCCGCGCCGGGCCCAGTCCCCGACCAGAGAAGAGCCCGTCCTTTCGCACACCCCCAGGTGAGGCGGGGGAGCCGCCTCCCTTCCCCAGGGCCCCGGGGAGGCGGCGCCAGGACGCCAGGACGCCACGCCGGCCGGCTGGGGCGCGGGCCCCTCACCTCTCAGCCCGGAGCCGCTCCTGCTCCTCCTCCTTCTTCTTCTGCAGCAGCTCTTGGTGCCGCCGCTCTTCCTCCTCCTGGTGAACAGACAGCAAGGTCGGGGGCCTCGGGCCAGCACTGGGCTGGCAACGTGAGAGGCGGAGGTCCGGGAAGGAGCGCGGACAGCGCGGCCCGACAGCCTGCTCCCCTCCCAGCGGGGACACCCCGGGCAAAGCTCCACGAGAATCACCGCGGACAACTGCTTTTCATTCAGCAGCAGAGCCAGGACTTAAGGGGTGACGCTGGAGCCAGACTCTCCGGCTGTGTGACCCCGGCCCAGGGGCTTAAGCTCTCTGGCCCCGCTTTCCTCACTGATAAAGCGGGAACAACAGGAATACCTACAACCTCACAAAGCTGCGGAGTTCACACAGCGGACATACTGCGAGCAGCGTCGGGCGCTGGCAAATACTAACTAAACTTCAGTTACTGGGACTTATAACCCCCTAGTGACAGATCTGTGTTCCCTACTGTCCTAAGCCTGACAGTTCCCAGGAAGAAGCAAACCCCTACTCTCCGAGGCAAAACGTTCAGTCCTCACACCAACCCCATCAAGCAGATACCACTGGTACCTGAAGGAACGGACGCCCAGCCAGGTCGGGTGACCCGCTCAGGGTCACACAGCTGCCAAGCGGCAGAGCTGAGACTGGAAGTCAGGCTCTGGAGTCTATACTCTTTTTTTTTTTTTTTTTTAAAGGTTTTATTTATTTGACAGCGAGAGAGGGAACACAGGCAGGGGGAGTGGGAGAGGGAGAAGCAGGCTCCCCATTGAGCAGGGAGCCCGATGCGGGGCTCGATCCCAGGACTCTGGGATCGTGACCCGAGCCGAAGGCAGACGCTCAATGACTGAGCTACGCAGGCGGCCCTGGAGTCTATACTCTTAACCCTCGAACCGTTACCTCCACAGGACGCGGGAGGCCAGTCACTGCCACCGTCCACGTCTCCAAGGCATTTGTTCAACCTCTTCCGGGCATGAAGCCACACGAGCCACCAAGACCGACCCAACAGAGCGGGGTGTGCGCAGTGGCACGGCCCAGCCTTCCCCACCCTTCCCGAGGCCCGAGGCCCACCTGTCCTCGTACCTGTTGCAGCCGCCTGAGCCGCCGGGCCTCCTCTTCCTGCTTCCGGCGCGCCTCCACCTCCTCCATCTTCCTGGCTGCTGCCTTTTTCTTGGCTTTCTCCTCAGCCAGCCGCTCCTCCTTGGCCTGCAGAGCACACCCCTCCTCACTCAGCCCTGCAGAATGGCCCAGAACTCTGCACCCCCTGCCCCTGCAAACCCGGCTTGTTCCCCATGGCCCAGGGGAGAGGTGCCCAGAAGCCATGGGCCCCCGAGTCTGACCTGCTTGGGGCCCACCAGGGTACAGCCCACCAGCCCGAGGCTCGCACCTTCTCAGTCTTCTCGTCAATCTGAGCAAACTTCTGCTCGATCTGCTTCTTCTTCTCCTCCTTCATCTGCTCCACCCGCTCCCGGGCCTGCAGCACCTTGCGGAGGCGCTCCTCACGCTTCCTGCGGGCACAGGGCAGTCATGGGGAGCCGAGCCGAGGCCGGGCCGGGCCGGGGCCAGGAGCCAGAGCACTTACAGCTTCACCTCCTCCAGCCGCCGCCGCTTGTCTTCCTCTACCTTCTGCCTGCGGAGCAGCTCGGCCTCCTCCTTCCGCCGCAGGTTCTCTAGGCGCTGCCGCTCCTTCTCCTGGGGCGGGGGGGGGGGGGGCAGGGCAGGAGGGGGTTGGGGGGGTGAGCAAGGCCCTGGTGCAGCGGCGGGGGGAGGCCCCCGGGCCCCGGCCAGACTGCTTGAGAGGCAGAGTCACCCCCAAACATGCCTCCCTCCCCAGATTGAGGCCTGGGGGTCGGGGACCGTAAGGCCTCCCAAGTGCCTTTGACTGAACCCTGCCAAGTCAAAGCAGCACAAAAATCAGGCTCAAAATTGGATAAATGTTCTGATTAGAACTATGTTAAAGTGCACTTGGGAAGAGATGGAAGAATGAGACCGGGAAGGGAGAGACAGCTGTAGAAGTTGGGGTTAATGCTCTACACAGGGGGTGGTGGGTACATAAGTGTTCATCTATTAGTACCATGCTCTGTTTATACTATGTGTATACACACACACACACACACACACACACTCTTTTGTGTTTCTCAATATTTTAAAAAAAGTGAAATATGGCCAAGTGCTAACACAGATCACCACAAGCTGGGGAGATGTATTAAGGATGGCCTATTTTCCAAACTCCCTGTGATACAGGTACATGACAATTTTTACAACTTTTTTAAAGTACTAGTTGGTTGTTCAGCAGATCAATGCTGGGCCCCTCCTCCTCCGCATGCCCAGAAGGCCCCAGAGGCACAGCAGTGGACAACCAGAGGGCATAGGTGGGGGCTCCGAGCCCTCCCTGGCCAAGGACAAGACTGGTACTTGCCCCCTGATGGCTAAGGGCATGGACCAGAGCTGCCCCCTCTATCCCCCTCTCCTGGCTCCCATCAGACTCTCACCTCTGGGCTCGGCTGCCCATAGGCCCCTCTCCCTGCATGAGTGACTATCCATTTCCCCTTGGCCTCTGACCTTGACTGCAGATTTCCCACCTAGAAATCTGGCCCCAAGGTAATGTAACCCTAAAGATGCAGAGAAGGGTTTCTCCTGGTTGAGGGTAGACACACTCCACGCAGCCTCTCCCACTGAATGTGCCTATAAAACCCGACTGCACGGAGCAGCTATGTGAGGCCTATGTGAGCAGGCAGAGGGGGAAGATCACGCTTCGAAGCATCACTGAACTGCAGGAAGTTTACCATTATTTTTCCTCTAGTCTAAACTCAATGAGGTCTGAAACCCCAAAGGGACCTGTGGGGTGCACACAGAATCTGCGAAAGGCCCTCTCATTCTGACTCGGGGAGTGGAAAGGGGACGTCTAATGCTCAGAGTATGCAGAAACCCCGATTCTGGTTTGTCCTTTTCTTCCTCCTCTCATGCCCCAGGCCACAAGGAGCCCTGTGGCAGTGGGGACAGCGGCAGTTACAGGAACGTGCAGAGTCAAAACTCTGAGGGGGGAGAAGCTTCCCCTCCACACAGCAGAGCTGTGACCCCAGAAGGCTGTGACAAGGCTTTTGGTCTTCTCTGTGTACCCCACACCAGGTGACCCTGGATGTGGCCATGGAAGCACACAGCAGAGCAGGGTAACTAAAGCCCCAGCTTCCTGGCTGGAGGACGGAGAGGGGGAACCCCAGAGAAGGGAAATGTACAGGATGGAGGGAGAAAACAACACCGTAAGGTTGTCTGTGAATGCCAAGGTGCAGCGCGGGCTGCAGATGCACAGATCTGACCCTAAATATTACACCACAAACTTCGGAGAATTAAACTCACAGACCACCTGCCAGATCCTATCCTGCCCACCGACCAGCACACCCAGGACAGATCCAAAGAGCACAGCAGAGGCTTTGAAATCTGAACATCGGAACCACACCCCACAGAAGGCAGGGGGACACCTGCAGCCTGAACCAAACCCGGTGGGTCGCTGGCAGAGCAAAATACCAACATTCTCTGTAAGATTTAAACACGCAGCCCCCTAACGTGATATTCAAAATGGGCAGGATATAATCCACAGTTCCTGAGCACACAAAGAACCAGGAAAATCTCAGCTCCCAGGTGAAGGCAATCAGCAGCCACCAACACCAAGATGACAGACGTTAGACTTATCTGACAAAGATGTCACAGCTGTTATCATAAAAATGTTTCGACAGTAATCACATTAAGACAATTGGCAAAAAAGAAAATCTCAGCAAAGAGGAGATCTAGAAAAGAGCAAATTGGAAATTTTAGAGCTCAAAATACAGTAACAGAGATAAAAAAATTCAGTGCCTAGGTCCAAGAGCAGAATGGGAAAGACTGGCAGATGTCTGTGAACATGAAGATAAGTCAATAAAATGTATCTGATCCAAACAGACAGAAAAAGCTACTGAAGAGAAATGAACAGAGTCCGAAGGGAGACCCGCAGGAAGGCCCACTGCTGGCAGGGGGTCGTCACCACCCACGATGGAGAGGAAAGAACGCAACACTGAAACAATTTCTTAGCAATAGTGTTTACTCCACATTTGCTAAAAAGTGTGACTCTGCAGGTTCAAGAGGGTCACCCAAGCAGAAGTCGACTCCCACCCCCTGCTCTTCGGTGAGGAAAGCACCTGGGAGGCAAAGCTCCCATGGCACCTGGAGCGCCCACCACCCTCTCTTCCTGCCCCAAGTGCCGACCAGACTCCTGCTTCCCATAGGTCTCAGCAAAACCGGTTTTAGTCCCGGAGTTTGAGTGCTAAAATTTCCCAACCCAGGTCAGGGAAACTATCCTGAGCATTGTGAAATTTTATAGAAGAAAGCAAGAGTTGTCCGAGTCATAGAATCCATGTGTGCCCTCTGCCCCCAAGCCTCCGAGGTGGGCTGGGTTGTCCCTGCTCCCCAGAGGCCACCATCGGGGCCAAGGCAGCAGGTGAGAAAACCAAAAGCTTGTTGGGCTCCTTCTGCCTCCAGGGGCCTCAACCGAGCAGTCTCTCTGTCTTTTACTAAAAACCACCTCATACCAAGCCCTGTGCTGGGTGCTTGGAACACAGGACTCTGGCTCACCCATTTCTATGAAGCGACCTCAATCTCCTTTTGTGGCCAAAGGAAATTCAGCCAAAGGTTAGGCAACTAGTCCAAGGCCCCGAGGTCCCTGTGACCCACTTAGGCCCCCTGTCTCCTAACCGAGAACTGGCCCACCACCCCCAGATGCCCAGTGAGGGATCTGGGCTCCCCAGAGCTGGAAAGGGCAGCTCTCTGGACCTCTCTCTCGGTCATCCCCACGAGGCCTGTCAGGTTCCAGGCCATCCGTGTGGGCCATGGGAGTTCTCTGCAGGAGGAGCAAGTCCAAGTCTGGCTCACTGCCGTGGGCCCAGGTGCCTAGCAGGGGCCTGGCACACAAGTAGGTGTGGAAGTCCACACAGCCTGCTTGCCTGCGCAATGGAAGGCATGCCATCGCCTCGTTCAACCAAAGGGGATCAGCCTCCTTGCAGGACAGGCAAGTTCAGGGCCCACCTGTCTAGCTGCTGAGAAGCCCCGCCAGGCCCCAGGCCCTCAGCCAGAGGCAGAAGCCCTCCTAGTAGGAGGCCCTACAAAGCGCCAGTGGGAACAAAGGAGACCCCAGGAAGCCAAGACCCCAAGCTGAGCCGATCCCGGCTATCTGGGGCTCCTTCCTCAGGGCCCAAGGCCTGGCTCAGCTCTGAGGTACCTGAGGAGAGAACAGCTTCGGCGGCCTTCTCTTCAGAAGCCGCTGTTGACGGTTCCAGTGCTACGCCCACAAGACCCAGCCTTCAGCCCTGGTGTCCCCCCACTGCCCCGCCCCTCACGGCAGTAGCTCCCGTCTGTGCCCCGCTTGAGCTCAGTGGTCTGGGGATCAGAGACAACTTCTCTGTTCTCTTCGCAGCACCCCCCCCCCACAACCCCCGGACCCTGAGTGGGAGGAGCCCAGTGCTGGGGAGCGGGGAGGGAGGTATTGTGGGGAAATTCAAGCTGTGGCCCCGTAAACAGCCGCAGGCCGCACCCCCTCTGCCTCCTCAGCCTTCAGGGAGGCTCTGAGGTCAACGCTCGTCCTCCCGGGAGCAGAGGCAAGGGCAGAGAGGGCAGGCCCTGCAGGGGGAGGACGCCCGGAAGGGCTGGGCGTCTTCAGGCGGTCACCCAGCGCCTCGGGCTCCCCCACCCCCTCGGCTGCACCCCTCCACTTCCCATGTTAGTGCTTCTACGGGCGCTGGTGGGTTTGCAGGAGCAGGGCTAAGCAAGTGAGTGCTAGGGGCAGCTAGGTTACCGGGGCAGGAAAAGGCTTTACTTACAACGAAGCTGCACTGTGGGGGAGAGGAGACAAGGAAAGAGCCAGGAGTTACTGCCAGGCTGGGGGACGCCCTGAAAGCAGGCCCCCCTCCTGGCCATGCCAGCATCAGCTTGGGGCCCCGCAGCCTCTCATCAGTGCTCCCCCCACCACCTCCTCCCATCTTACCAGCCCCCATCCCCAGTGAGCACAGCGTCCACGTGTGTCCCTCACCCTAACTACTCAAGGCCCCGGAGGGGGCGTGGAGAGCGTAGGGACAGACGTCACGGCAGTGGCCAGCTACGCCATTTCTACTGCTTCCCAGCTCAGCGCCCGAGGCCCAGGCGTCACGCTGAGCCGGCCGAGCCTCTAAGCCGCAGTGCGGAGCCCAAGGAGCCAGGACAGTCCTCAAATGTTGAGGCAGCCCGGGGCCATAGAGGATGGAGCTGGCCCTTGACCAGGGCCAGGACACAGCTGCCTTGGCCTAGATCCACGCTACTCCCAGCAGCCGAGGGGACAGGCAGGACAGCTCTAGCCAAGCTTGGCCAGGGGTACGGGCTCCCTCACCTTAGGGTCCACGCGCAGGGGAGTGTTGCGCTTGATGAAGGATTTCATGACACTGCTGCGGGACGCCGAGGTCGGGGTCATGAGCATCTGGTTCCTCTGCACGGTGTGCAGGAAGGTCCGGAGGGGCCGCACCACCTGTGGATGAGCACCACGGTAAGGACTCAGGCGCGGGGCAGGGCACCGAGGGAGGGCAGATGCCCACTCACCTTGCTGGCCGGACAGGGCGGGGAAGGGGTCTTGCTCCTGGGGGCTTGCAGCTCCTCATCCTCCAGCTGCTGCCCCTCGTCCAGCTCACTCACGGCCTGCCTGTAGCTGCGCTTCCTCCTGCCGCAGCAGGGCGAAAGCCGCGTCACAGGGCTGAGCCTAGGGCCCGCCCCGGGGCGCCAACCCCGCCCCATAAAAGGTCACCCTATGAACGAAAGTGGGCGCAGCATAGGGCTCCAGACTAAAAAGCACTGGTGAGGTGGGGTCTCCCTGACCACCCCTCTGCTGCCCAGAGGAAGGGAAGTGACCTGTCCTAGGTCACACAGCCAGGACGATGCAGAGGACGGGGTCTAGGATCTGGTCACCCACTCCCGGACCAGGTTTGTCTCATAGCAGTGAACCAGCTCCTTCAGTCAGCCAGAGTACTAGGGCCCACCCCTGTCGAGAGGAAGCAGAGGCCCCGACCACATGCTCACCCTCCCCGAAAAAGGACTCAAGGTTCAGGCCCCTCTGGGCCCCTCACAAGAGTTGCCCGCACGGCCCTGTCCAGATGCAAACCTGACACTCTGGGGTGGCTCCCTGGGGCCATCTGCTTCGTCAGTCTTGGGCTCTGTGAAGACAGCGATTTTGGTGAGGCGGCAGGGACAGCTTGGAGGGGCCAGCCACCCCACCCCCCCTCACTCCCAGCAGCAGCCGTGGCAGGGGCAAGGCTCCCTTCCTGGCAGACCCCAGGGTGGTCAGTGGCAGAAGCCATCAGCCTCAGCACCGACTGGCCTTGAGAAATCTGGGAACATCCGGAGCCTAGCATGCTATGCCCAGCCCGTGGACCCCTCACCCCCATGCCTGGCGCCTGTGACAAGAACGGCAGGACAATGCTACTGAGGTGACCCCAACCATGGCTCGTCCACCTCTTAACACTGAGACCCAGGGGGGTGAGTACCTTTCAGGAGCAGAAGCCTATGGAAACTGCAAACTCTAACAGACCCTTCACCCAGCTTCGAAACCCCACTCCTCCAGGCCTATCAGCTGGGGCCGGCATGATAGGAGGAGGGAAGGGCTCCCATGCAGGGTCCCCACGTGGGGTGTGGGGTCAGGACATTTTGTTTCACTGCTCAGGGAAAGCACCAATCTCCCCCTCCCGTTTAACACTCTCCTCCAAAGGGACCTCGCAGCTCGCCCGTGGGCTACGGGGCTGGTGTGGCCCTTGTCCCTGACCCCCTTTGAACATGAAGCGGGGAAGCCATGTTCAAAGACCTCACAGCTATCGTGCTCTTCCCGCTGAGAAGACGTGAGCCAGGCCCTGGGACGCCCCTGGCAGCCAGGGGGGTGCCAGAGCCCATAGCTCTCCTGTCTTCTTCACATAGGGAGACCCACAAAGGTGAGAAGTGAGGCGGTGGCAGAGACATAACAAGGCCAGGTGTTCACACCCCAGCGCAGAGCTCCTCCCACTGCCCCCAGGAGAGGGGCTCAAGTCTCTGATCTGGCACATTCGCAGTCAATGCCCCAACTCAGGCCCCCCGCACTCCCCCAGCTTCACACACCGACCAGCCATGGCCATTCACATGGTGCTCGGCAGCAGCTCCAGCCCAAAGCTGGGCGATGAACCCTGCGGACCCAAAGGGGATCGACCACCCCTGGGTGTCATTTACCTCTGGCCAACAGCCCAGGATACGGGCTTCCCTCTCCCCAGACAGGAAGTGCCAAGGCCACCAAGGCCACCAAGGCCAGCACAGCCCTGGTCTCTGTCCACGGCCGGGCAGAAAGACTCACCTTGCTGCCCTTCAGAGGGCGTTTCCTGGCCACCAGCCACAGGCCGCGAGCCAGGTGTGCTAATGGTGATCTTGGTGGCACTGCGGGGCACGTTCTTGGGGACCTGGGGGGAGGAACCAAGGCGCTGGGGTCTCACCCGGGACTCCCAGGCCCTTGAGACCTCCTCTCCCTGGCCCGCTCGCCTTACCTCTGGCTCAGCCGCCTCCACAGGCTCAGCCTTCTCGCTGGGCTTCTGCTCAGGGCTGAAAGCGGACCAAGAGGCATGTGGGACCCGTTCAGCCGGCCTGAGTCCTCCTCACAGGAGCCCCTCCCCCACCCATCAGACACCCTGGCCTGGGTCACAAACCCACAGTGCCAGGCAGGCCAGGACGGCAGCCAGAGCCAGGGGCCTGATTCGGGATGTCAGCCCATTTCCCGGCTGCACCCCAACCCCACATGCCCCGATGAGCCACTGTCTCTTGTCTCTGGTGAGGCCGGCTCTCGATTCACCGAAGGGCCAGCAGGCCCTGTGGATTTGACGACCCATGGAGCCCACACCCCAGGGTAAGCCTTAGGAGACTCACGGCCAGGCCAGGGCTGACACCTGTGTTATCTGCTGCCTGGTTAGAATGGGGTGAGGCTGCAGCAGTTGGCGGTCCCCACCAGGAGGGAAAGCTCGGGCACAGGAAATGCTTCCAGGCCTGGGGCTCACCTGCACAGAATCCATGTGCCCTGCCCAGCCCGGGAAAGGCCCCCAAGTCCTGGAATTGAACTCACCCAACTTTCTGGGGCACCTCCACATTCAGGAGCCTCTCCAGGTAACTGTGACCTGCGGGAAAAACAAACGAACGAATGATGCCTCAGAAACTGGCCAGGTGCCACTCCAAAAGGCCCAGGTGCTGGTTGGGGCTTGGCCACTCTTCACCTGCAGCCGGACCCTCTCCACCTCAGAGACCTCCCTTCACTAGACCCAGGCCCTCTCCACCCAGAGACCCTTCTCACTAACCACAGACCCTCTTCACCTGAGACCCCTCCCTTCACTAGACCCAGGCCCTCTCCACCCAGAGACCCTTCTCACTAACCACAGACCCTCTCCACCTGAGACCCCTCCCTTCACTAGACCCAGGCCCTCTCCACCCCCGAGACCCCTCCCTTCACTGGGTAGAGGCCCTGAGTACATTCTCTCTGCTCCTAACACCCTCAGTAGAGCTGTTGGTTTTACATCTCCCACTACTCCCTAGCTGGCAACCTGCCCATCTGAGGGCACGTCTTGGCTCCTTCACCGGGCTGGGAGTGTCTTGGGAATGTCTAATTCCAGGCCCCCAACATGCAGCATGGGGCCCAACACAAAGCAGCTTATTCATTCAACAATTATTCTTTGAGGGCCTACTATGTACCAGGCCCTGGGGACCCAATGGTGAGCAAAACAGACAGAGCCACAATCTGGTCTATATAACCGTCAAATAATCCTGTGAAAGACATGTGGTATGTGTGACGACAGGAAAGAGCAGAGGATTTTGAAAGACTGTAAGGCGGACAGGAACTGAGCTGGTCTAGGGGCTGAAACGTGAAGGACAAGGTCGCAAAGGGGCAGGGTTGGCAGGGAGAAGGATGTCCAGGCCAGTGGTTCCCAGAGCATACGCTCAGACTCCTGCAAGTCAAGTGCCCAAGACCCTTCCAGGTGGGATCTGTGGAGTCCTGTTTCCATGGCAACACTAAAAGATAATTTTCCCTTTTCGCTGTGCTGGGATTTGCCCTGAAAGTTCAAAAGCAACGCCAGGTGAGACGGCTGGAGGCCGAGGGCCAGACGGAGGTCATGAAGCCAACTGTACGTCACGCTCAGCACAGAGATGTCCAGTTTCACTTAAGAATGTCCTCGATGAAGGAGTAAAAACTATGAATTTTACCAAATCTAAACTTAAGTACATATCTTCCAAATCCTCTGTATGGTAGGGTGGAAAGTTTGCGCAGCGCCCTCTGCTGCACACCCATGTCTCTGGAAAGCGCCCATGTTTGAGTACCCAGCTCAACTAGCCACTCTCTCTCATGGAACTATTTTTAATTGAAAAGGCAACTGGCAAACCATGGCTATTCAATCTTGGATAGCTGGCAGACATTTTCTTAAAAAATGAAGTGAGTCTGTCACTTAATATAAAACAATAAATAATATTTGTTGCCAATAGTTAAAAGAATGAGGCCCCCGTAAAAGAGGCCAAAAACAGAATTTTGAAAAATATGTACACACTACCATGAGCTTCATAGCTTCCCAATACCTAAAGATTTTTCTGATGAGATCAGAAGACAAATGTGCTTTTAAAAAAATGGATGATGAAGGGTGTCGACATTTGGAAGAGGCACATAACTCAGTAACATGGTACTTTCCAAATGATCAACGCACGAGGCTACAAAATCACACATGGCTAAAAGTTCCATTCACAGTGACAGACAGACCAAGGTGGGATCAAGGATGGTTTCCGATTCCACACTGCACTGAGCCTCTAAGAAGCCACGCACAGATTATCTGAAAAAAAAAAAAAATGAGTGTGCGCAATTATCTGGGAAGTCTTTTAAAGTACTCCTCTCTTTTCCAACTACGTATCTGTGTGAGGCCAACTTTTCTTCATATGCTTTAACCCAAACAACATAAGGCAACAGATGGAGTACAGAATCCAGCTGCCTTCCTTAGAGTCACACATTCAAAAGATCTGCAAGATGTAGAAGTGTGCCAGTCTCCTCATTACAGTTTTGTTTTGGAAAAGAGTTGTTTATTTTATTCAAAAAAAAAACAAAAACAAAAAGCTAACATTAATAAGTAATGGGCTTGGTTTTTTTATATCAAAGTATTAAATAATATTCTTAATCTTTTTAAAATCACAGGAATTAATTTGACTACAGAGAATAAAATATTAAATAAAATGAAACATTTTAAATCCCTCAGTTTTAGTTTCTAATACAGTAACTATCAATGGACAGAACCCTCATAAGCTGAAGCTCTTTGGGGCCCTCCATAATTTTTAAGACTGGAAGCAGGTGCTTAGACCGAAAGTTGAGAGCTGCTGGTCTAGGCAGAAGGAAAAGCATCTGCGAAGGCCGTGAGGCAGGAAAGGGCAGGCTTTTCTGAGGTGAAGCTGAGAGGCAGCCAGGGTGAGGCCAGCCAGTGCCCATGGGCGAAGGGAAGGCGGGAAGAAGAACAAAGGGCTGGAGCAGCAAACTGTGAAGCACAGAGAGAAGAGCAGAAGGACGCTGCTTCTGGGGGTGTAGCGGGGCCTGGGGCAGAGCCCGCTTACAGTCACGGGCGGGGCCTGCTCCCACCTGCGGGGGGCCAGTAGCCAGAGTGGCTCCCCTCGTCTCCCATCCCAGCTCAGTCGGTGCTCACTGGGGGAGCAGAGGGATGAGGAGAGGCCACGTGACAGCACAACTCTTCCACCAGCACAAGGACTCCTCTGGAATGTTAAGGGCCATCTCCACACCATTCAGGCCTCAGGCCTGGTGTGGTGGCAGGGAGATGGCGACAGTCCTGGCAGAGGGACGGATGGGCTGTTCCCCAATGCAGAGGTGGCTGGGGGACCCCAAGGAGGAGCCTGGCCCAAAGAGTAGGACCCTCCAAACACCCCGAAGCAGCTTCCACCTAACCACGTCAGAGCCCACTTGCCCGCCAACTGCTGTACCATTTCTTTGCCCAATGGCTCCCTCTGGCCAACGTGCACCAGGCCAGGAGCGCAGGGGATGAATGCCCCCCACCCGGCAGCCCCTTGCCTCAATGCTCCACCTGACTTCCAGGGCCCCCCCAAAGCACCAGGCCCCTTCACTGGCAGGCCTTCCCTGTGTCACTTCCCCAAGACCCCGCTGCAGGTGTTTCCTGCACCTCCAAAATTAACAAGTTGCACTCAAATCCTGACATCAAGGCTGCTTCTGGGGAAACCCAAACTAAGACACCCTCCCTGCCACCCCCCCCCCACTCCAAGTTGCCTGGCCAGCCAAGCCCCAGAGCCTGGGTGTCAGAAAGGCTTCCAGGAAGCCTCTCTCCCTCACTGTTCCATACCCTTGCAGCCCAATTCAGTTCAGGGTAAGCCTGGCCACACCCAGACTGAGCTTCAGGAACACAGGCCTTGGGTCTTATGGTTTAAGACTGACTGAGCTGGTACCCTACCCTAGCATTAAGTTGGGGTCCACATTCAAGGCAGGTGTTACCACCATTTAACGGATGGGAAAACTGAGGTCCTGAGAAGGGTGTGCCCAAGGTCACCAAGGCTCCATGTCTTACTCTCTCCCTCCTTTCCCTCTTCCTTCCACCTCAAGGTGGACGAGCCTTGCGCTCAGAGCGAGACAGACTTGTCTGGAGTCTCTCCCCAACCCTCCCTCTGGAGCTCCAGGCTCACCTGCTCCATCAGACCCCTTCCAAGGATCAGAGTCAAGCCTGAGGTAACCATCAAAGCAAGTCAGACATATCTCAGCCATTCTGCGAATCCAAAAATGGACAGTGTGCCAGGCGCCCGGACTGCATGTCCTTAGGCCCCATGACCTGGAGCAAGTCCTGCCCAAGTCCTTCCCCAGGTGGGGAAGAGACCTGGCAAGGTGAGGTGCCTTTACCTGCCGGACTGAACCCCATTCCGGGGCTCTCCACAAAGCCTCCTCAGCAAGCAGCCCGCCATCCCAGAAAGGCTGAAACATGGGGCTCAAGACCGTTTCCCAATTTTATAGATTTGGTGGCCACCATAAGCTTCAAGTTCCTCCTCTATAAAGTAGGGGAATTCTAACAGTGTTGGTGCAAGGGCCAAATGAGAACTTGGTGTTTCATATATCTGGAAGCGCCAGGCAGAAGTTGACCCCAATTTTAAGACACATTCACTTAAAACCTGGCCCTTCTCCTCCATCAGTCCACTGCTTTGCCGTCCTCTGGCTGGACCCAACAACTATCAAGGGACCACACCCTCCACATCAGTGGGGTCAAGCCCAAGCCCCTTGTGTGGCATATGAGCCCAAGACACCCCATTACTTGCCATGTTATTCCTCTGGGTCTTCATTCAGGCTGTTCCCTGTTAGGGATACCTTTTCCCACATTTTTTCCCTGGGCATCCTTCAAAACCTTCCCATCTCAGACCCCACCTCCTCCAGGCAGCCAGCTCTGATTCTTACAGCTGCCTATCCTCCTCTGTAGCTCATAACAGACAGCTGCTCCCACCAAAACAAAGGTCCGCTGAGCTGGGACCAGATGATGATAAGAATGGCTAATGTCAGAGGCACCTGAGTGGTGCAGTCGGTTAAGCCAACTCTTGGTTTTGGCTCAGGTCGGGATGTGCCCCGCATGGGGCACATCCATACTCAGCACAGAATCTGCTGAAGACTCTCTCCTTCTCTCTCAGCCCCTCCCCACTGCGCACACTCTCTCTCAAATAAATAAATAAATCTTAAAATAAAAACATGGCTAATGTTAACAGGTGAGGCCCACGAAGTTTCCGTAACCTGCTCAAGGTCACAGGGCCGGTAAATGGCTGCGTTCTCTGTCCCTCCAGAACGCGCCTACTGCGGTGAGCATCCCCATCTCTCCCCCTCAGTATCTCCAGACCAGCAGTTGCGCTACCAGGAGGTGGCCTACGAACGTGGTCAGTCTACGTGAGCCTCTGTGGGAAGAAAGTGGAACACGCTGGCCCTGGGTAAAAGATCTGGGTTTGAGCCTCAACATGGTCATTACTCACAGGGACACTGTGGCCAACCTCCCCGGACCTCAGTTTCCTCATTTGTAAAATAAGAGGGTTGGACTAGATTTGCGCTCTCTAGTATGGTAGCCACTAGTTTAAGTCTAAATTAAGTAAAATGTAATAAAACTAAAAATTCAGCTCCTCAACTAGCCGCTTTCTGAGGGCTCAACAGCCACACGGGGCTGGCAGTGGCTACGGTAGGGCACAGCACCGAGAGGGAACATTCACACCGCTGCGGAAAGTTCTAGGGACAGCTCCTTGCTCGATGGCTCCCCAGAGCTCCTCTGGCTGAGGAGGAGGCCCAAGGACCCTCCACGGTGCCCCCACCTGCTGCTGAGCCCCACCCCCGACTCACAGATGATGCGGGCAGAGGCAGCCGGCTCTACAGAGGCTTTCTTGCCAATCCTTCTGCTTGACCTGCGGACAGGTTTCTCCTGTTTGGCCACCAGGGAGTACTTCTGGGCCAGCGAGGGCTGGTGGCCAGGGGAGGACGGCGCAATCAGGCTGCGCCGCACTGACTGCGGGTCCACGCGGGTACCCGTGGGCGTGGAGCAGTTATCCGGCAGGATGGGAGCCAGCACCCGCTCCTGCCATGGGGAGGCCGGAGAGCCTGACAGGTCCTGCGGGCCCGGGGAAGCCTGCGCGATCCTGAGCTTGGAGGCCGACCGGCTTGCTCCGACCCCTTGGCTCTTGGGGTCCTGGGGTGTGGCCATCAGGGAGCTCACGGTAACAGATTGCAGTCTCCCAGCCTCTGGCTTCTTGGGGGTTGATTCCTCCTCCGATATCGAGATGCTGTGGGAGGCGGGGGCTGTGGCTGGAGGGGACGGAGCCAGAGAGGGAGCCTGGGCGGACTCGAGCCGGCCGACGTGCTGCTCGGCATTCTGGCGCTCGCTGACGCTGATCTTCACCACGGGCACCAGCTGGCTCTCGGCCAGGCTGTTTTCAGGCTTCGTGGTCAGTGCTGTGGGGGACTCAGGGCTGGATGAAGGGGCAGCGAACGCCACGGTGGCCGCCGCAGCTGCGGCCGCGGCGCGGGTCATCCGCCGCAGGACAGAGCCGTTCTCCCCCACCACCGTGGCCAGCTTCTCCACCTTGTCCTTGCTGCGCAGATGCCGGGAGCTCAGCTGGCTGCTCCGGGTTTTTCTGCGGGACAACCTACCGGAGGCAACGGAGCAGAAGCTGAGACAACCCAACAAGGCAAGGGGCACCCCAAAATCGAGCAGGGGCACTCATCTTCCCAGGAGCCACTAGCTTGCATGGAGGATGAATCAGAGGGCTTGGAGGTGGAAGACCAAGGCTCTAGTCCAGGCTTGGCCAACCCCCAGCCGAGACCCCTGGCTGCTCCTCTCTGAGCCTCAGCCTCCTTACCTAGAAAGTGAGGTAACGCCAGACCTCACAGAACTGTTGGGAAGATTAAATTCATACAAGCCTCCCGCTGACTGAGATCCCACTGCGCCAAGCATCTTGCTGGAGGCTCTATTCATGCTGTCACTTAATCCACAAGATGGCCCTGAGAGGCAGGGACCATCCTCCTCACCTTAGAGCAAACTGAGGCTCAAAGGTGGAAAATTAACCCAAGGACACCCAACCGAGAAGGGGCAGAGCTAGGGTGTGTGAGCTAGGGACTACCTGACCCCAAGACCCAGCCTCTTTCCCCCCAATACTCTGCAACCCACGGTCATTTTCATGGGCATTATCAAACGCAGCAACAGGGGGAGCCCTGGTCCATACCTCTGGCTCCTTTCACCCAAGCAGTAGGTTGGATTCTCTTTCTTCTCCCACGTCTGGAAATCCTTCCCATTCTCCAAGGCCCAGAACACACACACACACACACACAAACACGCGCACACGTACGCGACACATACACACTCTGCAGTCCATGGTCTTGGGGTCTTGGGTCATGCTTTATTTCCCTGGGACATCTTACCCCTCAGCACGGCCCACATGGTATCCACCACTACTCCTGCTAAGCCTCTGCTCCCCATGAACACCTGCGAATCAACATCTCCTGGCGGGCACCAAGCCTCCACAGAGCCCATCTGCCCAGCTGACCGTCCTCCCACCTTTTCCGGATGGGGTCTCTGTTTTCATCCTGAACATGAGAAACCCGTCTCTTCTTCCGTCGGTTCTTCTGAGAAGGTGTTTTGGGCATCAGCTCAGGCTCCTTGCTGAATTCTCTGTTTGGTACAAGGAGAGTGATGTTCGAAGCTGCCCCCCCGAAATGCCAGCCCACTCCCCCGACCCAGCTGGCCCCACCCCTTTCCTGGCAGTGACAGGTCAAGCTGGGATGACCCGCACCAAGCTCGTGTAGGTCATGTGCAAGGCGCCTGCCAGGCATTCAAGGCTTCCTCCCAGAGACACAGAGCAGAGCAAGGCTACCAAGCAAGCCTCTGCAGCCCCATCCTGAGGATCAGCTCAGCACCACCTCCCCTTCTTCCCAGTATCCTAGGGCAGCCCCCAGCACAGCGGGCACTCTGGAGGAACCCCTGGCAGCCTGTCTTGCGGGTCAGGTAGGGATGTAGGCTGCTGTGCCCCCAAGGCACCTCCTGCCAACATGCTCCCCGCCTTCACCTGGTGAACATGCGCTCGGCCTCCTCCTCGATCTCTTCGAGCCACACCAAGTCTTTATTGTCCACATTGCAGATAAACTCCATGAGCTTCTGGTCACACAGCTCCAGCAGGTGAATGGGCCCTGGGGCTGTCGACCCCATGGTGGCTCTGTCTGGTGAAAGCAGACGAGGGGCACAAGGGTTCAGGTTTAGGGGCTGGGACCTCCTCCTGGGGAAGAGCCTGCTAGGGCACAGCGCCCATGCCCAGCCACAACGGCCCAGTGCCTGAATCAGAGCCCCTTCCTGCTCACAACCACCCCCACAGGTGCAAAGTCCCAAACGCCAATCCACTAACCTCATTTTTGCAAAAAGAAGGGCCCACCCTTCTTGCTCTTCAAACGCCTTCCCAATCGACCCCCCTACCCACAGCCCACTGTCCCCTTAAATCCACACTTCCCAGCCAATTCCGGTAGCAACAGTCCTTACAAATGGCCTTTTCTGGGGCTTAAAACGACAAGACATGGCCAACCGCTTTCCTGGATCAGCACAGGACCCCTCTCTACCTGCCCAGTCACAGGCCTGTGGGCTCTCCTCTTACTACCTGTGGGCGAGCAACGGCTAGACACACCCACCCCGAGCTACACACAAGTTGACCCCCGGCATCAGGCCAAAGAACATCAGCTCCAACTGCTTCTTCAAAAGGCCAGTGAACAGACACTTCTGCATTCCAAAGGAGTTGGTAAAGAAGTAGGGGTTCAGAGACATGCTCCTCTCCGAAGAGCCCCCTACCACCTTCTCCCTTAAACTGAAATGCCCTAGAAGTGGAGGAGAGAGCATGAGAGGCATGGATAAGCAATGTCTTTTTTTTTTTTTTAAAGATTTTATTTAATTGACAGAGAGACAGCGAGAGAGGGAACACAAGCAGGGGGAGTGGGAGAGGGAGAAGCAGGCTCCCCGCAGAGCAGGGAGTCCGACGCAGGACTCGATCCCAGGACCCTGGGATCATGACCTGAGCTGAAGGCAGTCGCTTAACCAACTGAGCCACCCAGGCGCCCAGCAATGTCTTATTTTTAAGAAAATACTAAAAATACAAAACCAATGTCTCTTAATTTCTAAAATAACCCAGCAACTCAGGTATCCTCCTTAAGGCTCAGTTATAAAATCATCATCAAAGCCCCAGGCCAGGAAGAAGTGTTCATCAGGGTCACAGCAGGAGCTCAGTAAATATCCCTACAGGGGAATGAATGAGCGATGGACATCAGCCATCATAACAGACTGCATGTCTCATGCCATCGCAGTGACCCACCACCCTGATCTACACCCCTAAAATCAAGAACCATGCAGAGCTCAGCCTCCCACCGAAGATGGAAGCTCCTGGTTGGGGGCGCCTGGGTGGCACAGTAGGTTAAGCGGGCGGCTCTTGGTTTCGGCTTGGGTCATGAGCTGAGGGTCGCAGAATCGAGTCCCACGTCAGGCTCTGCGCTCAGCTGGGAATCTGCTGGAGTTTCTCTCTCCCTCTGCCCCTCCCCCCGTGCACGCTCTCGCGCGCTCTCTCTCTCTAAAATAAATAAATCTTTAAAAAAAAAGATGGAAGCTCCTGGAAGGAGGGGCTCAGTCACTGATCCCTTGACACCTTATAGAGCTTAACACCAGGTCCTGTTGCACCTTCACAAGACTTCCTGAGGCCTAATTTCCAGGCCTCTGTTCCTCAAGCAAGATCTGCCCTCTATCTGGAAACTTCCTATTTGTACCTGGATCTCAGCAACTCAGGAAGGACCTGACCACCACCATGATCCCATCCATCGATTTCAATTCTCTGCATGGCACTTGGGTAACTGCATATCTGTTTACTTACTGCCTGTCATTGCCCACTAAACATTTGCTCCCTCGGGGCAAGCCCTTGTCTGTCTTGCTTGCAGAGAAAGCCCAGAGCCTGGCACAGTGCCTGGCATAAAGGGAATACTTAATGACTGAATTAATTCATCTGTCAGTTCTATACCTAGAAATAAACATCCTACAAGTACTTCTCCCCCCAGACACACACATAGGGACACCATTCTACACAGGTTAGGGCACGCCATACACACATCCCTCCTAGATGCCAGGAGCAGCACTAATCAGGGTAGGGCCAGTTGGGCAGAGACAGCTCTGAAGCCAGCCAATCACAGCCATGGCCTCTGCTGTCCTCCCTCCCCGCACACCCTCTGTCCCAGAGCTCAGCCCTGGCAAAGTGTGGGACCCCAGTTCCAGGCCAGGAAAGAGAAAATTGTTTAAGGAAGCCAAAACCAAAACAAAAAAGCTCTTCACTGAAGAGCTATAGCAAGCAACAATTTACTATATTTTCTGTGTGTGTTTTTTAAGTATTTGTTCAAAATACAGTTGGTGAGAGCTTCTTTCATGAAGTGCAAAAAAAAAGTGTTTATTTAGGCTTCTTCCTTGGAAAAGTTTTTGTTGTTGTTGTTGCTGTTGTTGTTTTAGAGACCTCAGCTTGGCTATTTAAGAAGGGTCACTGTAAGTTAGAACAGAGGTGACTCTGAGAAAGAAAGGATCAGTGTTATCACAGAGGCTCTGGGAAAGAACAGCAAAAAAATCTCTTCTGCGGGTCTAAGAACCTACGTGCACAAACCCAGGGCACCCAACATCCCACCAAGGGAGAAGAGAGCTCACCTTCCTCTCCCAGTACCTCCCTCACACCACCCACCAGACCAGAGGCCCCACCGGCCTCCTTTGCGATGCCTGTTTTTTGAGGTGTAGGAAGTGGGGCACTTAACCGTCTACCACACCTCAGTGAAGGACGGTCGCGATCATAAATAGCTGCTCTCGCTTACTGAGGCCTGCCTCGATGCTCAGGTGGAGCATCGTTCCATTTAACACTCACCAGGATCTCAAGGATACCCGTGTGCAAATGAGGAAACCGAGGCAAAGAGAAGTTAAGTCAAAGTCACCCAGCAAGTCAGGGGTGGGGCCTGGATTTAAACTGTGCTCCTAACCACAAGCTATGCCGCCGGCTCGATTTCAGTCGCTGAAAGGTGGGCGCCAAGTTTTGGTTCTGGGCACCCGCAGGGAAGGTCACGGCGGCGGGACGGAATTGAACCGCTGACTGAGAAAGTCCTTGGGGAGGGACAAAATGAGGGGCAGCACTGGCCTCCGGAAATGGTCAATTTAAAACGTTGCTAGCTGGTGGGGGAGGTGTTGAGCAAGGGCTAACTGTACAGAAATGCCATCCGGCATAATCCCGGGTTGCTGTGCGCTTCATGCACGTCCAGGTCAACAAAGGGCCTCCTAGCACAAAACAGGGTGCTAGGCACCCGACCCGGCGGGGGCGGGGAGGGGATTATTATTCTTTCGGAATCTGGTGACCTAGGGGGAGGGTAAGGAGTCATCTCAGGCCCCAAGACCAAGGCAGGTCACCTCGCCACTTGGAAGAGGTGGTCCGTCCATTTCCAGGCCGCGGGGCGAAGCGGGGGGGTGTCACGCCCCGGGTCTGGAGTTGGCGGGAGGGTACAGAATCGCCAACCACCCCCAGCCCCGCCGGCCGCCCCGCGCACTCACTCGACTGCACCGCGTCTCCTAAATGCTGCTCCGATCCAAGTCCAGCGGCCTCCCTAGCAGAGCCCCCGGCCGGCCCAAACCCTCGGCTCCGGGTCTCCAGGGCTCACGGGTTCGGAGAAGCAATGGGGCGGTGCAGCGCGGCGAAACCTCCGAAATTTCAAAACTGCAGATTCGACCAATCCCCGGCGAGTTTGTCTGGACGCTACAAGACTCTAGACCAATCAGGTAAGAGAAAGCGCCAGCCCGGCCACCTATTAGCTACGTGGGTTGGCAATCTGCGGGACTAAGAGGAGGGGAAACTTTAACCCGCTCAGCTTCCGGGAGCGGCGGCAGGTGGCCGAGGGAGGAAGTCGCGCTGGGTGAGGAATGCGCGCGCAGGGCCTCTTACGCCGGAACTGCAAGCCCCAGCATGCACTGCGAGGCCCCGCAGGGCGGGGCGGCGTGCGGGGGGGCCTCTGCGGGGTCAAACCTCAGAACCGCGCTTATCGCTGGAGCTTTACGCTTTGCGGTGTCTTAGTCTAGCTTTCTTCTCGATACTGGATGACATCCATCTGCCCTCTGCCGTTTTTTGAGACTTAAAAAGCAAATTCTTTGCAAATCGCGCCAGACTTTGTGTTTCTGCAGAGCCTTCTATCATCTCTTGCGGGGCAGCAGCCTGGGTCCTACCTAGACTGGCCCCCGAGTGTTTCTTTGGAACAGGGTTCTCAACCCCGGATACTTTTGCCCCACCCCCCATTTGGCAGTATACAATTATGCTTTCTTGGGGGCCGGGTGGCGGCGAGGGTCGTCGTGCCACGGCATCTGCTGGGAGAGGCTAGCCATGCTGTTAAACACCGTGTAATGCGTAGGACAGATCCCGCACCCATTCCCCACAAAAAAACTATCCAGCCCCAATTGGCAATATCACCACCGTTGAGAAAGTGCTTTAGTCAGTCACTTTACTCTGTGAGTCAGGGTTGCCGTTACCTGTAAAAGAAAGCGATTAAATCTGGAAGAGGTATTCCTACACCAATGTTCATTGCTGCAGCATTATTCATAATAGCCAAGAGGTGGAGGCAATCTAAATGTTTATTAATTGCTGACTGGATAAAGAAAATGTGGTATACGCATACACTGGGATATTATTCAGCCTTGAAGGAAGAAAATGCTGTCCTCTGCTACAACATGGGTGAATCTTAAGGACATTGTGCCAAGTGAAATGAGCCAGTCACAAAAAGACCAATACTTCATGATTTTGCTTATAAGAGGTATCTAAAGCAGTCAAACTCTTAGACACGGAAAGTAGAGTGGTGGTTGCCAGGGGCTGGGGGAGAGGAGGGAAAAGGGGCATTATTCAATATAGTTTCTGTTTTGCAAGATGGAAAAGTTTTAGGAATCTGTTCCACAACCATGTGCTTATAGTTAACAATGTGCTTATAGTTACTATACTGTAATATGCATTTAAAAATGGTTAAGATGGTAAACTTTATATGTTTTGGTCAAGATTGAAAAAAAAAAAAAAGATGGTTAAGCTGGATCATCTCTCCAGTTCTTGTGTTTCTGTGGCATTGCTTTCTTCTGAACCTCCTCCTATGCCGTCTAGTTCCACTGCCTCCTTCCAAGATGTCCTGCACTGCCCCAGTTTCAACCCCCAAACCATGTTAAAGCAAACTGAGAGATGGGAACATGAAGGAGAGTTTGTGAACAGAGAAAAAAGTCTTGTTCTACTCCACCCAGCCCTAGAGGCCTGTGTCTACCCTGGAACACTGTGGAACACAGGGAGGACCCAAACAGGATAGTAAGAGCAGAACCTTACCTCCAAGCTACCATTTCCTGAACGCCCACTCTGTGACCGTATTTGTTCTGGGCACTCTTCCATGCATTATCTCCCCACAACAGGCTAGAGAGTTTTATCTCCATTTTAACTGATGAAAAAAGAGGTTAAGTAACCGGTCGAGATACCATTAAAGAACTGGAAGCAAGCCTCGTGTCTCCAGAAGAGCTTGCCTCCTCTTTAGGAAGAATTATTTAAGGGCAGATGTGAGAAAAGAGATTTATTTAAATGCCTTCAAATCACAAAAAGACTACCCTGCAAACTTAAAAAAAAAAAAAGAAAGAAAAAAACCGTCCCCTACAAAGTCAGCTTGCCTCTCTTAATTCAATTTTTTTTTTAAATTTTTTAAAAGATTTTATTTATTTATTTGAGAGAGAGAATGAGAGAAAGAGCATGAGAGGGGTGAGGGTCAGAGGGAGAAGCAGACTCCCTGCTGAGCAGGGAGCCCGATGGGGGACTGGATCCCGGGACTCCAGGATCATGACCTGAGCCGAAGGCAGTCACTTAACCAACTGAGCCACCCAGGCGCCCCTCTTAATTCAATTTAATAACTTTTTGCGTGTCCACTGTGTTCCAGACACTGTGCTGAGGACACAGCAGTGAGCCTAGCAAATGTGGCCCTGGTCTCATGGAGTTTACAGTATGGTGGACTATATTTAGATCATTAGAAAGTTGGGAATTAGAGTTGGATTTCTGACAGTGAAATAGAGTAGAAGCCACAGGTAGAGATTAGCGTAAAGAAGCCTAGAATGGAATGTTCTGGAAAGCAATGAGGAAGCCTCCTTCCAGATGAGCACTGCAGCCTCCACTGCCAGATCCTTTGGAGACAAAGGCAGCGCCTGAAATGTGGATTCCCTGTGAGATTAGGAAACCCTCTTAACATCTGCCCCACGGGGGAAACTGGTAGCTCCAGGTCTCCAGAGCATAGACAAAGTCCAGAGGTCTGCAACAATAAATAGTCTTCAAATAGTTTTGTTTTAGCATCCACGAAGACAATTTTAAAACCACATACACCTTTTTTTTCTAAAGATTTTATTTATTTGACAGAGAGACACAGTGAGAGAGGGAACGCAAGCAGGGGGAGTGGGAGAAGAAGCAGGCCTCCAGCTGAGCAGGGAGCCCGATGCGGGGCTCGATCCCAGGACCCTGGGATCATGACCTGAGCTGAAGACCAACGCTTAACGACTGAGCCACCCAGGCACCCCCACATACACATTTTTTAAATTGACCTAATGACATCAAAATGCCATAGCAATTTAATATCTGCCATGACCAGTTTTTCTGTGTATCTTTTTTCTGTATTGAGGTATAATTGAGAAATAAAAATTATATATATTTGAGGTGTACCGCATGACATTTTGATGTATTTACACATTGTGAAATAATCACTACAACCAAACTAATTAACATATGCCTCACCTCACATAATTACTTTTTCTTTTGTTCTTTCTTTCTTTCTTTCTTTTTTTGATGATGAGGACACTTAAGATCCATCCTCTTAGTAAATTTCAAGTACACAATACAGTATTGCTACCTATATTCACATAGCTGTACGTTAGATCTCCAGAACTTAATCATCTTGCATAACTGAAACTTTGTGCTCCTTGAACAACACCTCATCCTTTCTCCCTCCACAAATCCTAGAAACCACCATCCTACTCTCTACTTCTATGAGTTTGCCTATTTTATATTCCATATATAAGTGAGATCATGCAGAATTTGTCCTTCTGTGTCTTTTTATTTCATTTAGTGTAGTGTCCTCTAGATTCATCCATGTTTTTAGAAATGCCTGGACTTCCTTCTTTTATAATAATATTCCATTCTCTATATATACCACATTTTCTTTTTTTTTTTAAGTATTTATTTATTTGAGAGAGAGAACAAGTAGAAAGAGGAGCAGAGGGAAAGGGACAAGCAGACTCCCAGCTGAGCATGGAGCCTTATGTGGGGCTCAACCCCATGACCTTGAGACCATGACCGGAGCCGAAATCAAGAGTCAGACGCTTAAAAGACTTAGCCACTCACGTGCCCCACCACATTTTCTTAAAAAAAAAAAAAATTATTTATATGTTTTTATTTATTTTTTTAAGTAGTCTCTACACCCAACGTGAGCCTTGAACTCATGACCCCAAGATCAAGAGTTGCATGCTCAGGACGCCTGGGTGGCTCAGTCAGTTAAGTGTCTGTCTTCAGCTCAGGTCATGATCCCAGGGTCCTGGGATAGAGTCCCACATCAGGCTCCCTGCTCAGCGGGGAGACTGCTTCTCCCTCTCCCACTGCCCCCTGCTTGTGTTCCCTCTCTCGCTGTGTCTCTTTCTGTCAAATGAATAAAATCTTCCAAAAAAAAAAAAAAAGAGTTGCATGCTCTACCAATTGAGCCCACCAGGCACCCCTATATATACCACATTTTCTTTATCCATTCAATCATCAACAGACATTTAGGTTGTTTCCATATCTTTGCTAAAATTAACTCATAAAGGTGCCCCTTTATGAGTTAATTTTTAAGATAGGGGCCCAGTTTAGGGGCTTAGTGAGTTAAGCATCTGACTCTTGATTGAGCTCCGAGGGGGATCCTGCTTCTCCGTCTCCCTCTGCTCCTCCCCCACACTCATGCTCACGCGCTCTCTCTCTCTCTCTCTCTCAAATAAATAAAATCTTTTTTAAAAAAGATAGGGGCCCAGTTTCATTATTTTGCCTGTGAATATCCCGTTTTCCCAACACCTTTTATTGAGGAAACTATCCTGTCCCCATTGTGCATTCCTGGCACCTTCATCAAAGCTTAGTTGACCATATTTGTGTGGGCTTATTTCTGGGCTCTCTATTCTGTTCCATTGGTCTGTGTGTCTGTTTTCACGCCAGTACCATACTTTCTGATTACTACGGCTCTATGATATATTTTGGAATCAGGAAGTGCGATGCCTCCAACTTTCTTTTGCTCAAGATTGATTTGGGCTATTTGATCTTTTGTGGTTCCATATGAATTTTAGGATTATTTTTCCTATTTCTGTCAAGAATGCCATTGAAATTTGGTAGAAATTGCATTGAACGTGTAGATACTTTCCATAGGACGGACATTTTAACAATATTAAATTTCCCAGTCCATGAACATAGGATATTCTTCCATTTATTGCCTTTTACTTCCTGTCGTCAATGTTTTATAATTTTCAGTGTACCAGTCTTTTACCTCATTGGTTAAGTTTACCCCTAAGCATTTAATTCTCTCTGTTGCTATTGTGAATTGTATTGCTTTCTTTTTTTTTTTTTTTAAGATTTATTTATTTATTTGAAAGAGAGAGAGAGAAAGTAGGGGGGAGGGGCAGAGGGAGCTGGAGCCAGGATCCCAAGCTGACTCCTCACTGAGTGCAGAGCCTGACCCAGGGCTCAATCTCAGGACCCTGAGATCATGACAGAAGTGGAAACCAAGAGTTGGACATGACTGCGCCATCCAGGCGCCCCATATTGCATTTTTAATTTCCTTTTCAGATGGTTCACTGTTTGCGTATGGAAATGTGACTGAATCTTGTGTGCTGACTTTGTATCCTGCAACTTTACTGAATTTGTCTCTTACTTCTTACAGGTTCTTGCTGCTGTTGCGTTCTTTGTGAGGAATTCAGACATCTCCATTTCTTTAGGGTTGGTTATTGGAAATGTATTGTGTTCCTTTGGTGGTGTCCTATTTTCTTAATTCTTCATGTTCCCCACAGCCTTGTGTTGAGCTCCGCTCACTTAAAGGAGCTGTCACCTCTTCCAGACTCTTTGCACTGGCCATTGTGGGGAAAGACCTTCACCTGAAGACAGGTGTGAGGGCGCCAGCTAGATGGGGGGTGGTAGCTCCAGCCCGACGGAAGCAGTGGCATGGTTTGGGAGGCTCCGTCAGCTGAGGTCAGTCTCAGCAAAGACTGTGGGGCTCCTTGGTGGTCAAGGCTGAGGGCGTCCCCAGGGGTGGTGAGGGCTGTCAGGGTCCTCTTGCTCTCCTTTTCCCCCGTAGGGTAGGTTGTGGCTTTGGGGATGTCTCTTGGCACTGAGCTGTGCCACACTGGGGGATGGGGTGACACAGATAAAAGGCCTCCTACACCTTTCTCTGAGGCTGTTCTCAATTTTTGTGCTCTGCTGGGTTGCTGCAGCTTCTTCATTATACTCTTGAGCTCCCCCAGAGCTACTTTTCTCAGTGGGTAGCTGTTAAAACATTGTTTTTGTGGGAGGACAAGGGATGGGCCCTCCTAGTCCTCCATCTTGCTGACATCTCACCTCCATCAATATCCATGGGGTCCATTTAAAAACTACACAAACGAGGGCACCTGGGTGGCTCAGTCGTTAAGCGTCTGCCTTCGGCTCAGGTCGTGATCCCGGGGTCCTGGGATCGAGTCCCACATCGGGCTCCCTGCTCGGCGGGAAGCCTGCTTCTCCCTCTCCCATTCCCCCTGCTTGTGTTCCTGCTCTCGCTGTTTCTCTCTCTGTCAAATAAATAAATAAATAATAAAATAAATAAATAAATAAAAATAAAAACTACACGAACGAGTTCTTCTTTAACAATAAAAATAAACTTACATTATTTTTTTCTTCTTCAACTCATATTTACATTGTACTTTGTCACATGATTTATCTTAATGTAACATGCTTAAAATTGTAATTGATTATTTTATCATAATTCTCTGAGACAAAAAATATATATATATATATATACACATTGAACTTTTTTTCTTGTGACCATGAAAGCTCTATCTGTTGAAATTTTTCCTTTGGACTGAGTCATCATTCCAAATATTATTTGCACATTAATTAGTCAAAATAACATAAACATAATTACACATTTTGATAAACAATGAATATTTTTAAATGTTAAAAACATAAAATACATCTTAAAACTTAAAAAATGAACCTCAATTATCTGGATGTTAAAATGAATCTCAATTATCTGGATATTAAAATATATATGTATCTATACTTGGATTAATGGTATATTAATGTATCCATTAACATTATTTATTACTATAATGAAACAGGCTTCATATACAATTTATTCCTATTTTTCCCCTTTTTGTTTTTCATGCATTCAAACTCTTGATAACTTATTCATATCAGTAAATAAAAGGAAAAGGAGATCTGGTTATAGCATATAACATATAACATATAGCATATCACTCAATCCTTTGAATTCCTTTTGAGATACAAGCCAAAAATTCCATGGAGATATATAAACCCAAATTATGTGTAATAACTGATCAGTTGATAAGGCCATCCACTTTATGAGTATTTGTGAGGAATTCTAAGGGGAGAAATGGTGCAGAGCTGGCCTCACGGAGGTGGAGCTGCCGATGGGAAACCATTGGCAGCCATTACCCAGAGCCTGGCAGTGTGGTCTACAGCTGCATGCTCGAGAACTTTCTGGAGAATCCAAGAACAACTGGAACTGTTGTCTTTGGTACCTCCAGTTGGCCCATCCAGGTCCTGACCTCTCTGTGGGCTGCCAGCTAATCGAAAATTTTGCAAATAAGACTCCCTGTTTCCAGGCTGTCTGAAGTGTTTTACTCTCCTTTTACCCCTCTTACCCAGTCACTCTCAAATTACCTTTTGATGCACAAAGACCACTCTCAAGGGCACCAGGATTCTTAAAAGGTATTGTACAGGACAACAATCTTGTCATATAACTGGTATACCTGCACTGAGCACTCTTCTGTCCCAAAGATTCCAATCACATTAGCTGCCCGTGAGTCAAACGTCTGCATCCTCAGCTCAGCAGGGCTTCAGCTCATTGCACCACCTCAGGACAGAGAGACCAAGCAGTCCAGGGGCTCAACCCCAGGTGTTTCCTTACCTCAGCGATTACACTCGGGTTCTTCCTGCGGTCCAAGGCCTAGAAAGTAGGGCTTTGTATTTGGAGGTCCATTTCTACCGTTGTTTAAGATAGGAGGGCTAATTTTGTCCTGTTCCTTTATCACGGATGGTAGAGGAAGTCCTCCATGCTGTGTGTTTAATTTGGGGAGCCTCCATGTTGAGGTCTCAAAAATCTCACTCTTTTTTGTTGCTGCCCTGTGATAATGGCTGAAGGAAAGTTAATAAAAGAGTGCCTGTCTATTCACTTGCAGTGAAAAATAAACCTCACCAGACTAAAATCCTTGTGTTATCTCTGCAGTCTCCCTGATAGGCAAGGCACAGAGTGAAATAATCGAGGATTTAGTAATGAGGAACCACTGTCTTGAGCAGCCCGAAGTAGCCTGGATGTAATCATATGTGTTCTTTCCCTGGAGCACAATGGAAGCCACAGGTAATCTGAAGGTTGTCCTGCTAATGGAATTGGCATGGGAGATGAATGAATCGAGCTCCCAGCTTATTACAGGGAGAGTCTTGCTGATGGGATTGGAAATGCATGAGGTCATGGGGCACCGGGCTGGTTCAGTAGGTGGAGCGTGCAACTCTTGATCTCGGGGAAATGCTTGAGGTCTGCCATACTCCCTGTACCCAACCTCCACATAAGAGAAAGTCTTTCCGGGCGCCTGGGTGGCTCAGTTGGTTAAGCGACTGCCTTCGGCTCAGGTCATGATCCTGGAGTCCCAGGATCTAGTCCTGCATCGGGCTCCCTGCTCAGCGGGGAGTCTGCTTCTCCCTCTCACCCTCCCCCCGCCTCATGTGTTCTCTCTCTCTCTCTCTCTCAAATAAATAAATAAAATCTTTAAAAAAAAAAAAAAGAGAAAGTCTTTCCTATGGAAGAGGAAATATTTGACATTTGGCGACGGTCACTCAGTCTCTCCTGGGAGCGCCCTGGGATAGGAAATGACAGCATTTGCCGCTCAGATTTTCCTTCTGCTTTGCTTGAGTGACTTTGCATATCTCTGCTCCAACAAGTATCTTCGAGTTGAGCTCACAATCCTATTTCCTTCATTTCACGACCCGTAAGGAGCACCTCACCGTAGCTCCGACTATTGAAGGTCTCGCGTGTATGAATTATTTGCTCCATTCCAAGTCTTCATCTCTTTTACAGAATATCTTGTCTGGCTCCGGGCTATCCTACCTCCTTTCTGTCGCTGGCTGAAGGAGATATTGTATAAGGAATTCCTACTTGCCATGACTCGTTGGACCACATTCCTTCCATCTAATGATTCTGAAATGCTAAGTTCTGCAATGCTAAGAACATAGGTCCTGTTCACACTTGGAAATGTCACGGTTCATTGGCTACTTGGGAGAAAAGGCAAGTTAATTTGGTTCTGCAGAATCAAAGTGTATTTGACAACTGGAAGGGGTTCGGCAGAGAACGCTCTATGAACCCCGTGTGAGTTTTCTGGGGCTGCCATAACCAAGTCCCACAAACTGAGTGGCTTCCGTGACTGAAATGTATTGTCTCACCTTTCTGGGGGCCAGAGTGCAAGATCAAGGGGTTGGCAGGGCCGGTCCCTCCTGAGAGGGCTGTGAAGGAGAATCCGAGCCCCTCTCCTAGCTTCTGGTGGTTGGCGGGGAGGGCAGTCTTTGGCATACCCCAATCTCTGCCTTCCTGTTCCATGGCGTTCTCCCGTGTGTTTGCCTTCTTAGATCACACGACTGTGTCTGAGACATCCTCCCACAAGGGGGAGGGGGCAGTTCTGAGGTGGGGGGGAAGCTGACATGGGGTGCTGCTATCTTTCTTTCGCTGCAGTTGGTAATGGCAGTTGCCAGCACGCAAGAGGTCTACAGAGGTAGGTGGAGTCCCGGCAGCCGAATGAAGCTGCAAGGTGATGCAATGGGACAAAAGCCTTGGGACCCGCTGGTGTGACTTCAAGCATCAACGTCCCCATCTACAAAGTGAAGGAAGTGAAACAGGTGGCTTCTTCAGGTCCCTGCAGCTTGTAAGGCGAATCCTTAGAGCTCCCGGGGAATCGAGTTACAATCTCTGAATGTAGAAATGAACTCCGTGCTGCATGTCCACTAGGAGGCAGTAGCTGGCTGCGTTTGGATCCAGGGCCCTTTGAACAGACGGCCGGCCTTAACTGTCAGGTCATGCAAAAAGAAAAAAGAGGGGGTAGGAAAAGGAATCTCTTTTTAGTTTTTAGTCTCAATACCAAACTACTCTAGAATAACAACTTATAAGTCACGGCCATGCCAGGCAATAAAAAAAACTGCGTGTTTTCTTGCTTTCTGCATCAGACTGAATTTCCCCATAACTGACCCCTCACCTGGCATCTGCGTGGCTCAGTCGGTTACGCATCTGACTCTTGATTTCTGCTCAGGTCATGATCCCAGGGTCCTGGTACCTAGCCCAGCATTGGGCTCCCTGCTCAGTGGGGAGTTTGCTTCTCCCTCTCGCTATACTGCTTCCTCTGCTTGTGCTCTCTCTCTCTCTCTCTCAAATAAGTAAACAAAATCTTTAAAAAGAAGGAGGAGAAGAAGGAGAAGGAAGAAAAGAAGGAAAAGGAGAAGGAGGAGGAGGAGGAGGAAGGGACCCCTCACCATAAGGAGCCATCTCTTTCTCTTATGTGTTGAACTTGGAGATCACAGACTTGTTAAATCACAGAATTTCGGACCTGAAAAAGAAGGGCTCTTTGCAGTTGAGGAAACAGACCAGAGAAGTGAGTGGCTAGTTCAAGGTCACATAGTGGCAGGGCCAGAACTAGAAACCATCAAAGTCAACTTTCTCTGCTGTATAAGGAGAGGTGATCTCTGAAGTTCCTCTAGGCCTAACAGTGGATCATCTGACCAGTGATCTCTGCTCCCCAAGGAGATTCTAACTAAGCATTAAATTTTGCTTGGTAGGTTGACTTTTTTTTTTTTTAAAAGATTTTATTTATTTATTTGACAGAGAGAGACACAGCGAGAGAGGGAACACAAGCAGGGGGAGTGGGAGAGGGAGAAGCAGGCTTCCCACAGAGCAGGGAGCCCGACATGGGGCTAGATCCCACGACCCTGAGATCATGACCTGAGCCGAAATCAAGAGTCAGGCGCCCAGATAGCTCATTTCTTCTTAGCGCTGAATAGCATCCCATAGTCGGGATGTATCCATTTATTTATGTGTTCACCTGCTGGAGAACATCTCAGTTGCTTCTAGTAGGTTGACTTTTTGCATGTGCAGAGTTGTATTCTTCAAAACCTTCCTCATCAGAATGAGTTTCAGTTACAGCCCATTAAATCCATTATCTCAAATTAAAGCTCTGATGAAATCCATGAAAACAGTGGTTCTCTAGACCTTGGGATGTCACAAGGCAGTAAAATTAACAAAAATGTTTGGTCATCTACATCGGGTTAATTTTACTGAATAAATACGCAGGTTTTAATTTTAAACCTATCTTTTACTGTGATCCTATTATTAAAAAATAAGAGACATTTTAACTAAAGAAGTAGAGGGTACACGATCTCCAAATACATCACAGTGAGATAAATACATTCCTGTGTGAAAAAACTCTGGCGTTGTTCTTATCCGTCTCATTTGCACAAGTCAGTAAAATCCTTGTCCCCCACTGAAGCCAGCCTACGGATCAGCCTCGGGAACCACGGCTTTAAGGAATCGGCCAATGTTACATGAGTTCCTCTACAAAAAAGCCCTTCTGCCCATGAATGGCTCCCGTCAAGAGCCAGGGAGGCTGACAACATTTCCTAGCCGGTAAGAGAAAACAGGGAGGGTGGGGAAAATACATCTTTTAAAGCTGAATCTAGGAAGAACTTTCTGGGAGAAGGTTTGTGAATTCTATTTCTATCTGGTAAAACACTCTTGAGGCCTAAAATCATTTCCTTCTGTGAATGCAAACACCCTGGACCAGTAAAGTGTGGGTTGTACCCTAGAACAAGGTTGTAGACTGCCGCTGTGTGGGCCTCTCACCCTCACCTTCACCTTCAGCAATAAATGGAGAAGCCAGAATTCCTGCTTTTATTTACTCAGTGGCTTTTTGGCAGACTGTCTAATCCCAGTCCAAGGTTTTAAAGAGTGCCATAGGATTGCTAGCAGTAGCCACTTGGATAATGCTAGAATTTCTTTTTAAACGATGTTTCAGTTTTGCAAACCAGCGTTCCTCACAGCGATTTGTGCACTCCACTCTCTGTCTCTTACATTATATTATCTGATAAAAGATATGCTTAAAAAAAAAACAAACCTTTATCCCCTTGTGGGATTTACTAGGTACATGCAAGTCAGGGTATAATTCCTATCATCCTTTTTGGTCAAAGACTGTGCCCATGGGGCACCTGGGTGGCTCAGTCGGTTAAGCATCTGCCTTCGGCTCAGTTCCTGGGATCAAGCCCCGAATTGGGCTCCCTGCTCAGTGGGGAGTCTGCTTCTGCCTCTGCCCCCCCACCCCACCCCCCAATCTCATGCTCTGCTCTCGCTCTCTCTCAAATAAATAAATAAAAATCTTAAAAAAAAAAAAAAAAGACTGTGCCCATGTCTGTATTTATCAATAATGCTGCATTTTGCTGTCTCTTACAATCCTCTGGCCCTCTTCTTCTAAGTGGAGAAAATCAATCTAGAGCTCCTCCCGGATGGTAGGGGCATTCAGGGTGCTCCCCAAGCACTGTGTGTTCCTGAGAAAACTAGGAACCCTGGAGGCTTTCTGCAGGAAAACAGGAAACCCCAACTGCTTGGAATGTAGAGGGGTTCTTGCCATGACATCTCTCCTGGACTGGAAGTTATGCCCAAAGATCTCCTTTCCTCAGAAAAGCTGAAAGAAAACATTGTAGGTGTGAAACTGGGGATGCAAGCACCCGCAAACCCCACAATTTAGACATAGGGCTCTTCCCTGCCTCTTATCAGCCAAACAGCCCTTAGTCACTGTTCAAGAAACCGGCAAAATCGCCTCAGGAACAACCCGAAGTTACCTCCCCAGAGGTCTGTGGTTGCTGTTCTGCCTGAGATAGCAAACATAATGTGCAGTGTTTGCAAGAAAAAAAATAATAGTAATTTGCAGCTTAGTAATAGTCACAAGATGTAGAACTTCTGCCTCTGTACGCTTTGACATGACATCACAAAAGCAAACCACCCAGAATGGTTTGCAGTTCCCAGGTCCCTAAAGCCACCTCACTGCGATCACACCAAAACCAGCAGGGAGTTGCCAGGCACCAGGTGATGAAGAAAGGAAATACCACAGCTGACTCAATCCCTAACCATTCAGCATGATCCAAGACCCTTACCCTGAATTTTTTCCCTTTAAGAATGCCTGCTTATAAACCACTGGGGCATTTGGGACTTTTGAGCATGAGCTCCCCGTGCTCCTGGGTGACGCCACACCAGTAAATAGCCTATTTCTTCTCACTGCAAAAGCTTGGTGTCAGGGAGGGATGGGGTGATTGGGTGATAGACACTGGGGAGGGTATGTGCTCTGGTAAGCGCTGTGAATTGTGCAAGACTGTTGAATCTCAGATCTGTACCTCTGAAACAAATAATGCAATATATGTTAAGAAAAAAAAAAGAAGAAGAAGAAGGTAGCGGGAGGGGAAGAATGAAGCGGGGGAAATCGGAGGGGTAGACGAAGCATGAGAGACGATGGACTCTGAAAAACAAGCAGGGTTCTAGAGGCGAGGGGGGTGGGAGGATGGGTTAGCCTGGTGGTGGGTATTGAGGAGGGCACATTCTGCATGGAGCACTGGGTGTTATGCACAAACAATGAATCATGGAACACTTCATCTAAAACTAATGATGTAATGTATGGGGATTAACATAAGAATAAAAAAAAAAGTAAAAAAAAAAAAAAAGCTTGGTGTCAGTTTGTATTGGCTTCCTGCGCATCAGGTGGACGAACTCTCCTTTGGTTTGGCTAGAGGAGGGCTGAACAAGGGGAAGAAGGTGAAATATGAAGAAAAATAGTTTAGGATTCTAAAGTCTCGCTATTCTAATAAGCTCTGGTGGGTTCCCACAGTTTTCTCCAAAGGTAAGCATAGATTACTGGCAAAGCCTTTTTCACTAGGGTACGCTCTGAGGCTCTTAGGGATGTTCTAGAATCCTTCAGGGAATGTTGTGGAGAGTTCGACGGTCCCTGCAATTTAGGCTTTCATCACCGTGAGAGCTGTTTCATGTTTCCCATCTAGATGTTTACATAATAAACATCCAGTTTTCAAAATAAAACCAGTGGCTGCTGGCTGGCTCCAGTCAGAGGAGTGTGCAACTCCTGATCTTGGGGTCGTGAGTTCGAGCCCCACGTGGGGTGTAGAGATTACTCAAAATAAGTAAATAAATAAACTTCAAAATAAAATAGAATGTAAAAGAAAATGTCAAAATAACATATCCTCATTATAGAAACTTTGAGAAATATAGAACTAGAGGGTGATCACCAGACTCTCACCACCTGATGGCACTGTGGCTATATTTCTTCCTATTACTCTGTGTATTTCTCTTAAACACAGCTGTAATCAGGGTGTCCTAGCAGCCTTGTGTTCTTTTGTTCCTTTTATGCATGTGTGTCTTATCATGCATGAGTCTCACTTTTATGGGCTATAAAATCCCTTCTTGTGGGCAGCACATTTTAGTTAAATATTCCCTTTGATGAGTTTGAGGACAATGAGGTTTGTTTGGTTGTTACTGACTGGAAATCTACAAGTGTCTGTTTTGCCAAGCCCTTGCCTATGTTAGCTATCGTTATGTTTCAGAATCCTTATTAATTGAATAGATACAAATAGCAGCTCATCTTTATTTCTATTTCTTTTGTTTACAGTGAAATTAAACTCTTTTCCCCAGTCCTTGATTCTACCTTCTATTTTGGTGACATCCTGGTTAAGTCCTTCGGGCAGAACCAGTTAGAATGATGTTTCCCATCGATGGCCATTTAAAATTAGCAGTAAATGTTCAAAGGGGGAGCATTCTGCAGAGAATGGGAGAGAGCTAAAACACTCCATTGTGATGATCAAATGTTCTATTACACATATAATTATAAGTAGATGAAATGTCATCTAAAAACGGAAGACTAGAACTTCTCCCTCTTTGTTCTTAGGGTAGTTGTAATTTGGTTCAGCATTACATATCAGTATTCGACCTTGAAGGCTGTCTGACTGGTTTTACTGTTTTGTCACATCATCCACTTTCTTTGCACCTTTTCATTTATTGGCATTGTAAATTCTTTTGCAGATCATTTATGTTTGTTTTATGTCACTTAACACCCTTTGGATATGTTAAGGCATTACTCATTGAACGTTGATGTTCTAATAGGGCTTATAAGCACTCTATCTGGTAGTTACTATTCTCCCCATTTTACAAATGTGGGCATTGAGTCCCAAAGACAAAAGCCAGCTTGCTCTGGACCCAGAAAAGGCACCCGGGGAGCAGCATGGATGTGAACTCACATCCTTCTGATTCCAGAGCCACCACAATCTGTTACCACCAACCTGCAGTTTAACCCTAGAGGCAATGAATAAAAGCACTCTACTCTTAAATCTCATGTAAGATGGCCTAACATTTGTACATAGTAGATGCTTATTAAAAACCCCACTGACCAAAAAGGGGGTTACTTATGCAAAAGTATTTTATGTCTCCAAATGAGGCCATTTCTCTCTCCCTCTCTACAAACTATATGCTCGCTTAGCTGAACATTACTTGGGGGTGCAATGGATTAGAGCATTTTAAAAGTCTTTGGAATGACCTAAATGACATTAGAATTGTTGATCTAAAAGACTCTTTATTACTGAAAAGCCAATAAGCTGTGGAGAAACTATGTTTTAGCTCTCTCCCATTCTCTGCAGAAGACAAATTGGTCTTCTCCCAAACACAAGCAGCACCTCAGCAACCTACCACCACCCGGAACCACCTGGAACCACTTCATCTATCTCTTTGGGCAAATTAAATATACTTAATATAAACTCTTTTTCTGATTACTTTGTTAGATTAATTTCACCGGAAATAAACTCATATTCTAATTACTGATTTTGTTGATGGTCTTAGTATGGCATTTTGTCAAGGTTTTATTATGTTTACGTTTAGGGACTTGGTTCAGAGTTTATTGTATGTTTGTTTCTTCTCATCTCTCTCTCGCTCTGTGCTCACCTCTCCCAGTCTTATGGTTTTGCATTAGCCTCGCTCCCAACCTCAAGGGCTCCAGTCCAGAACAGGCTGTCATTAGGACCGTTGGGCACTGCGGCCTCCCCTGAGTGACTAAGAATGGTGCAGATCCAGGTGCTGAGCCAGCAGAATGAACCCTGGTCCTCCCACTTCTCTGGACTTGCAGCTCGTTATACACCTTAGCCCGGATAGTGTTCAGCAGCAATGAAGTTCAGCTCCTGGCCTGGCCTGGCCCAGCCCACAACTTCAAGCAGGGTTCCACCTCTGCCTAATTTGAGGCCCTTAGTCCCTGTGACCACCCAGGAATGAAAATGGGGGCTTCTATGGACCCTCTGGGCCTGGAGCTCTGCATCCCACTTACCACAGTGCATTTCAATTCTGTTTCTCATCGTGGTTCCGAGGCCACCTGGGGTCAGCCTAATAAGGGCCCCTAAAGATGGATGTCCATGTTTCCAGTGACCTGACATAGCAAAAGGGAGTTTGCAGATAGGATGGGTTCAGGATTTTGAGATGGGGAGATTTTCTTGGATTCTTTGGGTGGGCCGATGTGATCACAGGGGTCTTTATAAGGGAAAGAGAGACACAAGAGAGTCTGAGAAGGAGATGTGAGCCTGGAAACAGCAGAGGCAGAAATCTGACGATCATGCTCTGCTGGCCTTGAAGACAGAGGGAGGGGCCATGAGCCAAGGCAGGCAGGCAGCCTCTAGAGGTTGCAAGGGAACGATCTCCCCTCGAGTCTTCAGAATGGGTGCAGGCCTGATGACACCTTGGTTTTTAGCTCAGTAAGACCGATTTTGGACTTCTGACTTCCAGAACTGCAAGATCATAAATTTATGTTGCTCTAAGCCACGAGGTTTTCAGTAATTTGTTACAGCAGCTGTAGGAAACCATCTTTGGAGGGTTTTTTGTTGTTATTTTGTTTTCTCTTTTATTATTTTAAACCTCCCCTTCCTGTATTTGGAGCTGAGAAGGCCCATTAAACAGGAATTTGCCCATATGTTGACCCCCTTTCTCCAGGAATCAGTCTTGACCATTTATTAAATGGAAAACAGGGATGCCTGGGTGGCTCATTTGGTTAAACATCTGCCTTCGGCTCAGGTCATGATCCCAGACTCCTGGGATCGAGCACTTCATCCTGCTCCCTGCTCAGTGGGGAGCCTGTTTCTCCCTCTCCCTCTGCCTGCCTTTCCCCCTGCTTGTGCTCTCTCTCTCTCTGTGCCAAATAGATAAATAAAATCTTAAAAAAAAAAATAAAGTGGGAAACACAGACTGGAAATGAGGGGAGTGCATAGAATACACTAGTGGGTGTATTTTCAGTGCTTTAAAATGTTGTAAGGCTTCTTTCTAACTCACACATATGCTCTGTTTGCACCTCAACCCTAACACTATAAAGCCATCTGTGACTTGCCAGACTGTTTTTGAAATAGTTGTAACCTATCCGATAGCGAAAGTACTGGACATAATGCGTTGAAATCTGGGACATCTCTTCATCTCTGTAACTTAATCCCCATAATACTTAAATAATTCATTTTCTTTAAGACTTTCATTTTACTCTCTGTCCATTTCAGTGTTTGTAGGAATAATAAAAATATTTAAATGCTTTTAAGTAATTAGAATTGCTTTTTTTTTTTTTTTAAGATTCTATTTATTTATTTGACAGAGAGAGACACAGCAAGAGAGGGAACACAAGCAGGGGGAGCGGGAGAGGGAGAAGCAGGCCTCCCACTGAGCAGGGAGCCCGATGCGGGGCTCGATCCCAAGACCCTGAGATCATGACCTGAACCGAAGGCAGACGCTTAACGACTGAGCCACCCAGGTGCCCCTAGAATTGCTTTCTTGTTATTAGGTTAGTGATGCATCTATATGAAAGCCATTGTATTAGTTGTCTCTCACCACGCAACAAATTACACCAGAGCTTAGTGACTTAAAAAAATAACAAACAGGGTGCCTGAGTGGCTCAGTTGGTTAAGCGTTCGACTCGTGATTTCAGCTCAGGTCATGATCTCATGGGTCGTGGGATCGAGCCCCATGTCGGGCTCCACGCTCAGTGCAGAGTCTGCTTGTCCCTCTCCCTCTGCTCCTCCCCCTGCTCTCTCACTCTCCCTTTCTCTCTCAAATAAATAAAATCTTTAAAAAATTTTTATTTTCTTATGTACATCAGGAATTGGTGAGCAGCTTAGCTGGGTAGATCTGGCCCCAAGTTTCTCATGGGGCTGTGGTCAGATGTCAGCCATGGGTGCAGTTCATCTGAACTCTGGTGAGGGTTAGGGATCTGCTCCCCGGGTGGCCTGTGCACAAGATTGGCAAGTTAGTGCTGACTGTTGGCAGGAAGTCTCACTGCTCACCACAGGGCGGGGTCCTTCCCACAGGGCTGCTTGAGTATCCTTACAACATGGCAGCTGGCTTCCCACAGGGCAAGCAGTTCATGAGAGAGCAGGCAGAAGCCTGCAAGCCCTTTATGACCTAAATTCAGAAGTCACATACCATCTTGTCCACAACATCCAGCTGGATACACAGGTCAGCCCTATTCAGTGTGGAGCAGACTACACACGGGCGTGAATATCAGGGGACAAGGGTCACCGGGGACGATCTTGGAGGCTACCTACCATCACCAGGGAGAAGGTTTTGTTTTGTTTTCAGCCACAAAGCCTTCCTTATCTCATAAATCTCTAAAGATGCAGAGTGGAAAAGAAATTCCAAGATCGAGGGGCGCCTGGGTGGCTCAGTCGTTAAGTGTATGCCTTTGGCTCAGGTCATGATCCCAGGGTCCTGGGATCAAGCCCCGCATTGGGCTCCCTGCTCCGCAGGAAGCCTGCTTCTCCCTCTCCCACTCCCCCTGCTTGTGTTCCCTCTCTCGCTGTGTCTCTCTCTGTCAAATAAATGAATAAAATCTTTTAAAAAAAGAAAGAAAGGGCGCCTGGGTGGCTCAGTTGGTTAAGCGACTGCCTTCGGCTCAGGTCATGATCCTGGAGTCCGGGGATCGAGTCCCACATCGGGCTCCTGGCTCAGCAGGGAGCCTGCTTCTCCCTCTGACCCTATCCCCTCTCATGCTGTTTCTCTCTCTCTCTCAAATAAATAAATAAATAAAATCTTTAAAAAAAATAAATAAAATAAAATAAAAAAAGAAAGAAAGAAAGAAAGAAAGAAATTCCAAGATTGGTTAGTCCAAGCAGCTAAATCATGTGAATCACTTTCTAAAAATCATATCACTAAAAAACCTCTACTGATAATTTTTTTTAAGTAGGCTCCGTGCCCAGCGTGGAGCCCAGCGTGGGGCTTGCACTCACAACCTTGAGATCAAGCCCTGAACTTCAATCAAGAGTCGGACGCTTAACCGACTGAGTCACCCAGGCTCCCCTCTACTGATAAATTAAAACTGAGTTGTGTAAACCTTGTCTCATTTACATTAGAGTCTCAATATCTCCAAAGAGCAGAACATTTCTCCTACTTCTGAAACCCTCAGAACATGTTGCCCACTCCTTTGCCCATAGTTAGGAATGCATACATTTTTGTAAACTTGACAAATTCCTGGTTGTTGACTGGCATTTGAAGATTAACTCATTGGTCAGTATCCAGCCTCCCCTAATTTGGTGTTTCTGTGTGTGTATTGAAACCCTGGGCTTTGGGGAGCGGCTGACTCCAGAATTTAGGGAGAGGTCAGTTGTATGGTGACTCTCTCTTCAAGCTGAGGCTGAATTTATACTTTGAATAGGAGCCAGATGGGGGCACACAGAACCAAAAATATCACCGGGGTCCTAGTCCAGTGATGCTAGTGAGTGAAGCATGTTCAGCAGGAGTGATATGTGTAAATGGAAGGGCAGAATGGCAGAGAAGGTGGAAAACACAGGAGCAGTCTACATGAATTTAGGAAAGTCCAGTCACCTAAATTGTCTTTTTTTTTTTTTTTTTAAGATTTTATTTATTTATTTGACAGAGACAAAGATAGCGAGAGCAGGAACACAAGCAGCGGGAGTGGGAGAGGGAGAAGCAGGCCTCCCCCCGAGGAGGGAACCCGATGTGGGACTCGATCCCAGGACCCTGGGATCATGACCTGAGCCGAAGGCAGATGCTTAACGACTGAGCCACCCAGGAGCCCCCTAAATTGTCTTAACACCAGTTTCCCTATCACTTAATGGGGTAATAATGCCCAGGTATTTTCAAAGATATGAAATGCCTGGACCTCTCCTATTGGAAGGACCCTAAATAGTTACAGCCACTTTACAGAGCATTGGCAATATCCAGTATAACTAATCATACAATATACACCCCAGCAGCTCTACTCTTGGTCTGACCTTAGGGCAGAAGTTCTCAGCCCCGACTGCGCGTTAGAACCACCTGGGGAAGTTGGTGTTTTTTAAAATCCTGATGCCTCAATCCCACTCCCAGAGATTAAGACTTCATCAATTTTGGGACGAGGCCCAGAAATTGCCTTATTTATTTATTTATTTATTTATTTATTTATTTTTAATTTTTAATTTTTTTTAAAGATTTTATTTATTTATTTGAGAGAGAGAGAGAATGAGAGAGAGCACATGAGAGGGGGGAGGGTCAGAGGGAGCAGCAGACTCCCTGCCGAGCAGGGAGCCCGATGCGGGACTCCATGCGGGACTCCATGCGGGACTCGATCCAGGGACTCGATCCAGTGACTCCAGGATCATGACCTGAGCCGAAGGCAGTCGCTTAACCAACTGAGCCACCCAGGCGCCCAGAAATTGGCTTTTTAAAAAGCCCCAAGGCTACTCTACTGTGCACCCTGCCAGAAATTCACACATACAGACAAAGAGACATCCACCTTGTACCAATTACATAAATAAAACCAAAGGGAATGAAGCATCTAAATGTAAAAAGCAAGTCTTTAAAAAATTATTTAAAAATAGGGGCGCCTGGGTGGCTCAGTCGTTGAGCGTCTGCCTTCGGCTCAGGTCATGATCCCAGGGTCCTAGGATCCAGCCCCGCATCGGGCTCCCTGCTCAGTGGGAGGCCTGCTTCTCCCTCTCCCACTCCCCCTGCTTGTGTTCCCTCTCTCACTGTGTCTCTCTCTATCAAATAAATAAAAAATCTTAAAAAATAAAAAATAAAAAAAATAAAATAAAATAATTTAAAAATATAGAAAACTACCTTCTAACCTCAGGAGAGAGAAGGATTTCAAAAGAGTCAAACTGGATAAACCATAAACAAACAGATTGATACACTTGGCTTTGAAATGTAAAAATCTTGTATTTGGAAAGACACCATTCATGAAGAGAAAAGATAAGCCACAGACTGAAAGAAGTAATTTGCTAATCATATCACCAAACAAAGGATTAGTGTTCAGAATGTAAAAAGAATTCAAATGTGTTAATTAGGAAAAGATGAACTATTAACATGACTTTATTATAAGGATAATAGATAAATAAAATGGGCAGCGTTACACAAGGAACTTTTCAGTAGCAAAAAATGGATCAACTATGTATTAACATATATACGCATAGACATATGCTGAGACATTTGTATGTATTGACGTGAATAATTCTTTAAACACATTGATCAATAACAGCAAGATCTTCAGAATGATATGATATGACACCAATTTTTTGAAAAATTCAAAACACACAAATCAATACTATTTGTGTTTCTGGATACCTATACAAATTGTACAAGTATGAATACACACATGGATCTGCAAATTACTATCCTGAGCTTTATTTTACCTCCAAGAAGAAAGGGAAATTGAATTGGGGCTACAAATAAAGTTGTAATATTCTGGGTGTTCAGCAGTCATCAATACATGAGTGTTGGATCCTTATCTATACTTTTTTGGTATACTTTGAAATATCATAAAAATTATCGAAATATCTAAAAATTAGATATTTCTTTTGGGGACTAATCCTCTAGAACCACAGTAGACTCCCCTGTATGAAACTTGGCTCTCAGTATCCTGGTTTTGTGAGCTGTCACTTTAAAGAGAAAGCGGATCAACTTGTAGAGAAACGGTGGCAGAAGGTCTTCAGTCCATCCAAAGCAGTAAATGTGGTTTTAACTTCCTCCATGCAATTAACCCTAAATACCCATTTGGGGGCGCCAGAGGACAGCACAGGCAAGCTGAGCCATAGTTCTCCCTGGGGAACTGACTGGGGCGGGTTCACGGGCTCCACACTGTTTAGTAAGTAATCAAACCACTAGTGGGTTCTTGCCCCCTGGAGTGACTTGTGATGACGTTGCACATGTTGTCTTTACTGCCCTTGGCTTGAGATAGTAACGGTTTGGGGAGCCCCTGAAATGCAGCCTCTTTTCCATCTGAATGCTTAGAGCTTTGAGAACTGAGTCCGAGTCCTGGGTGTAGAGGTTCCCCCTGCTTGGGGTGATGGAAAACTACTCTGGCTGAGCTATTGCTCTTTCTGACACCCACAGATCCTCATTAGCATGAAATGAGGCTGCTTGATAAACGTGCTTTTTTTCAGCTGTCACATATCCAAAAATGATTTGAAAGGAAAAAAAGGGACGATCAAAGTTGTCGCCCAAATACAATAAAGCGAATTAGGAGTAGATGGGTTGATGCCTGATGAAAATGGAAGTCAGTGGTTTGCAAACGTGGGAAAGACTTCTCTAAGAGGAGGGTCTCCTGAGAGGGCTTGTGAAAACCCCCTCTGGGCTCTGAGGTCCTCCCCTCTTCCTGCCCTTGTCTTTGTGCTTTTACCTTTCTAATTATTGTGGGAGACAGATGATACACCATACATGAGGTCAGCCTGCATCTTTCTTTGCTTTTCAAAGCAGGAGCTATCTTCTTTTTTGCCTAAGTCTTTACCAGGAATATGCACATGGAGGGTGCTCAGGACAGACTTGCTGGACAAATGAATGAGGGCCCCCAGGCCTGCTCTCACCTGCAGCGGGGGCAGGAGTTGTAAGGCTCTGGCCTGGCCACACTCACCTTTATAATTTATTTGAAATGCAGACCAAACCTGAATTTCTGTAATTGGTGACCATTGTGAGCATGGTATAAAGTCTGCTTCCACTTGAAGGGCTGAGTGAGTTTCCTTCATCTGTAGAATAGATGATACTACCTACCCATTTGGGTTGAGAGAAGATGAAGGGTGGGGAGTGGATAGAAAACAGCATATATAAGGCAGCAAGCATTAGGCTTTTTTGGTTTGGGGGTGGTTTTCAGTGATACTTTCAACAGCTGTTCCTTTTATTTTACTATTTTTTTCTTCTGCTTAGGGGACAAAGGAGTGGTACAACAGAAAAAACCTGAGTGTCAGTAAGTAATTTTGTAGACATGCTCAGCGCTGGGTTTATGGTAAAACTCCCAGAAGTTCCCAGTTTGGTGCAATGAAAAACACTCTTCTTATTTTTGTTTTTATTTTATTTTTCGCTATTGTAAATAATGCTGCAATAAACATAGGGGTGCATTACATCTTTTCAAACTAATGTGTTTGTTTTCTTTGGGTAAATACCCAGTAGTGGTTATTGGATCGTAGGGTAGTTCTATTTTTAACTTTTTGAGGAACCTCCATACTGTTTTCCACAGGGGCTGCACCAGCTTGCATTCCCACCAACAGTGTATGAGGGTTCGTTCCCCTTTCTCCACAACCTTGCCAACACTTGTTGTTTCTTGTGTTTTTGATTTTAGCCATTCTTACTGGTGTGAGGTGATCTCTCACTGTGGTTTTGATTTGCATTTCCCTGATGATGAATGATATTGAGCATCTTTCCATGTGTCTGTTGACCTTCTGGATGTCTTCTTTGGGAAAACGTCTGTTCAGTACAAAGAAGATTAGCATGGCCCTTGTGCAAGGATGACATGCAAATTTGTGAAGCGTTCCTTATTTATTTATTTATTTATTTATTTGAGAGAAAGAGAGAGTGGGGGGCGGGGGAGGGGCAGAGGGAGAGAGAGAGAATCTTAAGCAGGCTCCACACCCAGTGTGGAGTCAGACATGGGGCTTGATCTCATGACCCTGAGATCATGACCCGAGTCAAAATCAAGAGTTGGAGGCTTCACCGACTGAACCACCCAGAAGCCCTGAAGCATTCCATATTTTTAAAAAAAGAAGAAAAAAAAATGTCTATTCAGGTCCTCTGCCCATTTTTTAATTGGATTATTTGGGGGGTTTTTTGGTGTTGAGTTGTATAAATTCCTTATATATTTTCGGTATTAACCCCTTATCAGATATATCATTTGCAAATATCTTCCATTCCAAAGGTTGTCTTTTTATTTTGTTGATGGTTTCCTTTGCTGTGCAGAAGCTTTTCATTTGGGTGTAGTTGCAATAGTTTAATTTTGCTTCTGTTTCCCTTGCCTGAGGAGATACATCTAGAAGAACATTTCTACGGCTGATGTCAAAGAAACTGCTACCTACGTTTTCTAGGAATTTCATGGTTTCAGGTCTCAAATTTAGGTCTTTAATCCATTTTGAGTTTATTTTTGTGTGTGTTATTAAAAGGTGATCCAGTTTCATTCTTTTGCAAGTAGCTGTCCGGTTCTCCCAACACCATTTGTTGAAGAGACTGTCTTTTCCCCCATTGTATATTCTTGCCTCTTTAGTCGTAGATTATTTGACCATAGACGTGTGGGTTTATTCCTGGGTTCTCTATTTTGTTCCATTGATCTATGTGTCTTATTTTTGTGCCAGTAGCATGCTGTTTTGATGATACAGTTTTGTAGTATATCTTGAAATCTGGGGTTGTGATACTTCCAGCTTCGTTCTTTCTCAACATTGTTTTGGCGCTAAGGGTCTTTTGCGGTTTCATACAAATTTTAGGATTATTTGTTCTAGTTCTGTGGGAAATGTTACTGGTATTTTGCTAGGGACTGAATTAAATCTGTAGATTGTTTTGGGTAATACAGATATTTTAACAATATTGGTTCTTCCAACCCATGAGCATGGAATATCTTTCCATTTGTTTGTGTCGTCTTCAATTTCTTTCATCAGTGTTTTATAGTTTTCAGAGTACAGATCTTTTACCTCCTTGGTTAAGTTTATTCCTAGGTATCTTATCATTTTTGGTGCAACTGTAAATGGAATTGTTTTCTCAATTTCTTTTTCTGCTACGTCATTATTAGTGTATAGATTTTTCTATATTAATTTTGTACCCTGTGACTTTACTGAATTCATTTACCGACTTGAAAATACTCTTCCTATTTCTGCTCTTCTGATAGAAATTACAGAATTGTTCCCCGAGCCCTAAAGATGTTTGTGCCCCAATCCCTGGAAAATGTGTATATGTTGCCTGACGTGGCAAAGGAGAATTAAGGCTGCGGATGGAATTGAGGTTGTCCATCAGCTGATCTTAAAACAAGAAGATTGTCCTGAATTATTCAGCAGGCCCACAGTAATCATGGCGGTTATCAAATTTTGAAGAGGGAGGCCGAAGAGGAGATTGGAGGGCCGGGACTCAACCCACCAGTTGGCATTGAACACCATGAACTGAGGAATGTGGGCAGCTTCTGGAAACTGGAAAAGGCAAGGAAATAGATTCTCCCCTGGAGCATCCAGAAAGGAACACAGCCTTGGTGACACCCACATGTAGCCCAGTGACACTTCTGACCTCCAGAACTGTAAGGTAATGACTTTTCACTGTTTCAAGCCACCAAGAATGTGGTAATTTGTTACAGCAGCCAAAGAAACCTGATACAGAGGATAAATCATTTAAGTTCTTTTTTTTTTTAGATTTTATTTATTTATTTATTAGAGAGCGAGCGAGAGAGAAACAGCATGAGAGAGGAGAGGGTCAGAGGGAGAAGCAGGCTCCCTGCTGAGCCAGGAGCCCGATGTGGGACTCGATCCCAGGACCCTGGGATCATGACCTGAGCCAAAGGCAGTCGCTTAACCAACTGAGCCACCCAGGTGCCCAAATCATGTAAGTTCTTTCGGATGGTAAGATTAGTTTGTTTTCTCTGTGCCAGTCTCTTAACTAGTTTGCCAACTTACCTATATGATTGCTTCTCTCCAGGAGTATCTATAGGATACCCCACTAAGCGTCTTTCCAGAGGGTTATAAAAATGCCACCATTTAGAAAATAAGAGATCTGCGCTGTCTTAATCCTGAATTAAACTCTAGAGGAAATTGTGACTGCTTCACACACATAACTCCGTGGAGCTCCGACCTGAAGATAGGAGTGGGAGGGAAGGGTACAATCTTAGTCCACATTCCCAAGTGAGAGTTCTCCATAGGTGCCTTTGCTTTTTTAATAGTTAGAGACTTCTCTAAAGCCAGCTGTTAGACACCAAGGTGTCTTTGCAAACCAGGCCCTCGGCTCCCCACTCTTCCCTCCCCGTCTGTAGGGCTCTGCAGTCCCCGTTTTCCCTCCTCTAGGGTTTCAGTTGGACACATCTGCCCTCTTTGTCCTTCGGCCTGCCTTTCTGTAACCGATTCCTCACTGTGGACAAGAGAGAGCAAAACTTCAGGTTAATGTCAAAAGGACTTTAATCCGTGCTCTGCTCAGAACCCTCCTGTGCGTGCGTGCGTGCCTGGGAGGCAGGAAAGATAGAGTCCCAGGGCTTGGTCCTCATCAAGGTTAAGAGGAACTTACTACTCAGCACCATGCGCAGGGTTGTTCTAGGATTCACTGAGGCAAAATCAAGAAAAAAATAAAACATGACATCATGTTCCCAGTGCCCAGGAGCCTACTGGAAATAATCGGAGGAAACATCAGAGACGGGTCTTTGTGCTCAGTAGCAGCAACTGCCAAGGAACTCCCTGGCTCTCTGCTTTCCACAGAAGCCAATGAGTACCCAGATTGTTCGGTCCACAAAAATAAACCCAAGAAAATTCTGGAAGTGGGTAGTGATGATGGTTGCACAACATCGTGATGGTTCTTAATGCCACTGATTGTACACTTAAAAATGGATTAAGTGGCAACTTTTATGTTATGGGTATTTCACCACAATTGAAAAAAAAAGGAGGGGTGCCTGGGTGGCTCAGTCGTTAAGCATCTGCCTTCGGCTCAGGTCATGATCCCAGGGTCCTGGGATCGAGCCCCGCATCGGGCTCCTTGCTTGGCAGGAAGCCTGCTTCTCCCTCTCCCACTCCCCCTGCTTGTGTTCCCTCTCACGCTGTCTCTCTCTCCCTCTCTCTCTGTCTCAATGAAATAAATAAAATCTTTAAAAAAAAAAGAAAAAAAGGAAACTCAATTGCTTACTTCCAAAACCTAAGATACATTCTTGATTCTCTCCTTTCCTCATCCCATAGGACCAATCTGTGGGAAGTCTGCTCACCTGTACCTCCAGGAGGCTTCTGGAATCTTCCCCTCCACTTCCATAGCCAGGCCCTGCTCCAAACTCCTGTCTCCCTGCTTTGACTGCCACAGCGGAACCTCCTAACTTGTAACTTGCCTCTTCTGTAGACCCTTCCCCTTCCTCAGCCCACTCCCCCCTGAGCAGCCAGATCCTAGGTTAGCTCAGAGTGTTCCCCTGCTTGAAACTTAATGGATTCCCCCGGCTCCGGGAATTAAAGCCAAGCTTCCTACCTGGCCTCCAGGCCCCCAGTGATCTGACTCAGTCTCCCTCTCCAGCCCCATCTCCTGCCACTTGCTTTCCTGCTCACCATGCTCCAGCCACACTGGCCGTCTTTCTGCTCCTCGAAGGTGCTCAGCTCACTCCCACCTCAGGGCCCCTGCTTTTGCTGTTTCTCTGCCAAGTCTTTGCACGCTGGCTCCTTCCTGGCACTCAGACACCAGCTTCACATCACCTCTGCAGTAAGGCCTCCCCCTCTGAGTCGGCTCCATCACATGGCCTCGTTGCATTTTCCGTACGGCCCTCGCCATTCCCTAATATTTCTTGTTTATTTGTCTAATAGTATGGCCCGTCTCCTCCCCCTTAGATGGAAGCTCCGTGAAGAGCGGGAACCTGCACTCCTGTGTCCCCCAGCATCTAGAACGGCGTCTGGCACATAGTAGGTGCACAACAGGTATGACTAAGTGAAGTGTTCAAGGGCGTTTCCCAAACACTGGGAATATCACTGGCAGTGGCTTGAGTGGTGGAGCCCAAAGAGATCTGTCCATGCACTTGGAAAAAACGGTCTTTGCAGATATAATGAAGTTAAGGGTCTTGTGGTAAGATCATCCGGGATTAGCCAGGTGGGCCCTACAGCCAATGACAAGTGTCCCTAGAAGACACAGACATAGCGGAGATGGCCATGTGAAGACAGGGGCAGAGACTGGAGTGATGTTGCCACAATCCAAGGAACATCTGAAGCCCCCAGAATCTGGAGGAAACAAAGAAAGATCCTCCCCCATTAGAGCCTTAGGAGGGAGCATGGCCCGGCCAACACCTTGATTCCAGACTTCTGGCCTCCGGAACTATGAGACAATGCATTTCTATTGTTTGGAGGCACCCAGTTTGTGGTAATTTGTTTCAGCAGCCCTAGGACACGAATGCACTCCTCGAATTTACTTTCTTTTGGACTTTTCTGGCATGCTGTGTTCATGTTGAGGCTAAATTACCCATATGAGCCAGGATGTGATTATCATCCGCATATTTGTCATATTCCACCACCTGCGAACTGAAGGAAGGGTGTTACTGTCCCAGTCCTCAGGGCCACCCACACAGGTGCCAGGGTCAGAACAGGCACACAGGAGGTGGGTACTGACCTGCAGTGGGGACTATCCGCACGTCCACTGCACAGGTAGGGGTGCGGATAGTAGGACAAAGCAAGAGGTGCGGGCGTTATCGTGGATCCAGGAAGTTCTGCTGCCTGCTGAAGCCCTGAGTTGATACAGGTCTGGGTATCATTTTGACCTTGTCCACACCTTGTCTGCAATCCCCAAACCCTGCCTTTAGCTCCTCTTACCTCGGTCCTCCCTGAGCCTCACTGCAGTGGAAAGACTTACTAAGCCTTGTTCTCTGACTGGGATTGTCAAAGTGACCGAGTGCAGGAAGGGAACCGCTAAGATGGCAGGAGGTTAATGGACTTGGTTCCCAGCCCCTCATTCGCTCCATCTCTTGGCACACACCCAGTCTGACGGTGCTCACTGGGATCTCCCCAGGCCAAGGAGGAGAGAAAACCGAGAGGACAAAATAGCCCCCAAGAGGGCAGGGGAAGTAACAGACCCAAGGAAAAAGCAAGGACCTCAGAGTTGGTTATTCAGTCAAAACTGGTTCTGCACAAAAAAAAAAAAGAAAGAAAGAAAGAAAGAAAAGACAATGGCCCCCTGGACACCAAATGCAGAGAGAATTCCTGTGTGTGTCATTAGCGTCTGCAGGCATGTTTGGGAAGAGCAGACACTTGTCTTTTTCCAAGGCCACACCTCTGTTTTTCTTTCCTTCTTGACTGTGGGTTTTTCCACTTTTTCTTTCCTGCCCAGGCCTCTCTGGGGACCCTGGAGCCCCTTTGCAGTAGGTTCTTCTCACCTTGTTGGAGAGAAGAGACAGTATAAATGCTCCATGAGGTACACAGGACCCGCCCCCCACAGAAGGCAGTGGGACACCACCCCCTGCCCCACCAGGGCCTGTTTGAGGGATGGGGGCAGGGAGGGGTGCCTTCCCTGCCCTGGGGCAGTGGAGGGCACATGGGGCCAAATGGACAGCAGCTGGGAAGTAGTGGGAGGTCCGTCTACTTTCTGTTTCTCTTGCTCCTTTTTTCCCCCAAACACAGAAAAGAGCAAAAACTAGTGTGAAGCCAGAAGCTAAGATAAAGAGAGGAAAAGAACAGATAGAGATGGGAAGGTGATCCCTCTGTGGTAAAAACGGGAGGCTTGGGGCGCCTGGGTGGCTCAGTCAGTTAAGCGTCTGCCTTCAGCTCAGGTCATGGTCCCAGCGTCCTGGGATCGAGCCCCGCATTGGGCTCCCTGCTCGGTGGGAAGCCTGCTTCTCCCTCTGCCACTCCCCCTGCTTGTGTTCCCTCTCTCGCTGTGTCTCTCTCTGACAAATAAATAAATATCTTTAAAAAAATAAAAAATAGGGCGCCTGGGTGGCTCACTCGTTGGGCGTCTGCCTTCGGCTCGGGTCATGATCCCAGGGTCCTGGGATCGAGCCCCACATCGGGCTCCCTGCTCCGCGGGAAGCCTGCTTCTCCCTCTGCCACTCCCCCTGCTTGTGTTCCCTCTCTCGCTGTGTCTCTCTCTGACAAATAAATAAATATCTTTAAAAAAATAAAAAATAGGGCGCCTGGGTGGCTCAGTCGTTGGGCGTCTGCCTTCGGCTCGGGTCATGATCCCAGGGTCCTGGGATCGAGCCCCACATCGGGCTCCCTGCTCCGCGGGAAGCCTGCTTCTCCCTCTGCCACTCCCCCTGCTTGTGTTCCCTCTCTCGCTGTGTCTCTCTCTGACAAATAAATAAATATCTTTAAAAAAATAAAAAATAGGGCGCCTGGGTGGCTCACTCGTTGGGCGTCTGCCTTCGGCTCGGGTCATGATCCCAGGGTCCTGGGATCGAGTCCCACGTCGGGCTCCCTGCTTGGCGGGAAGCCTGCTTCTCCCTCTCCCACTCCCCCTGCTTGTGTTCCTGCTCTCGCTGTCTCTCTCTCTGTCAAAAAAAATAAATAAATAAAAAATAAAAAATAAAAAATAAATAAAATAAATTTAAAAAATTTAAAAATAAAAATAGATGCCTTTAAAAATACATCCTAGTGAGTTGAAATTCGTGTCCGCTTTTCTTTTTCCTACAAGGCTTCTCCTCTTTTCTATTTGCTTTGGCATTTGAACCTGTTTCAGACAAGTCAGTCAGTTGAGAGGAGGTCCTTAATTTGCTTGAAACAGACTTGTGTCAGCCTTCCTCTGGCGGGAGGGGTGCATTTCACGCCTTACCAAGAACACACGGAAAACATGCCCTGACTCCACCATGGGTCTGTTTTGAGGTTCAAACAAGATGATAACGGTCTTCGGAGCCTTTTGAAAGTGAAAGCACTGGCGAGGGCTGGTGGTGTGTTCATGCCTTTCATTCTTACAGACCCAGAGCTCAGGCATGGCTCCTCCCCACACCTTGCTGGCGGCTGTGCTGAGACCAGAACCCCGGGTCCCGACCCCCAGTCCCTGGGGAACACGTGCCTGGCAGAGAGGGCTTAACCTTGTCCCACGTCCCACAGCTCCTTCCTCTGAAAGCAGTTTAAACCATTGTCTAGAAGGAGGAGCCCCCACCGCCATATACATTCAGTATGGAGGGAAGAATGTCAGTCAGTCAAAGGCTGGAAGGCCCCCAAGCCTCCTGCAGGACTGGCCCACTCTGAGTGCTATGTAAGAGAGAGCCGATGGATCATCTGGTCCTTTTCCCCTCTGGTCCTTATATGTTGGTTTTGCCTCTTGAGGATTTTCAAATGAAAAATAACCACCTTGCCTTTTCCCAGAAAAAGAGAGGTTTGACTTATGAACTGAAGGATGCCAGAGAATGTTCTGGAGAGAGACCGGGTGGTGTAACATGGCTGATGGTCCCATCTTGCCAGAAGCTGCCCAGGCTGTGCTCCAGGGGCCTCTCTGCTGGGCACAAGAATTCAGCTCTATCTTGCAGCCCCCCACCATCTCTCTCTGCCGTGTGTCTGGGAACACACGTAGAGCACATCGGTCAGGACGGGAGAGGTCCCACGCCAGATCACACTGACCTACAGAGGGGCTGGGATGAGAGCAGGCCCCTTCTCATATTCCGGACAGTCATGCTCACATTCATCTTATGTTAGGATGACACTGACTGTTCTCCTTGGAAACGTGGAGCTTCCTGCCTCTCCTCCACTATTTATGACCAGAGATGTTATCACCCCGGTTGGCCGATCATAATTCCAAAGTGACTCTTCCTTATCACAATTCATGCAATTATAAGCAACACCAAGGGCGCTCTTTGAGTCTGGTTTTATAACTCCTTGGGGTGCAAATAACCCCGAGATACAGGCCTGAGTCACTTAAGGGTGCCCTCTGGCCAGTACCAACTGCATTCTCTCCTTTGCCTTCTAGCCAAAAAGCAAAACAACAGATTGCTCCCTATTAAACTTCTACCAGGCTTTGCAACCCAGCTCACAGTCTTCAAAGAAGCCTCTCTTGGCACAGTATTTTCTCTCTTTAATTTGAACTCAGCATACATATCTGCTGCTTTGACAAACCTATTGCACTCTGTTTGTCCCCATCCCACGTTGTCATTTTGCATGTTCAGTGCTGTGTCATCTTCCCAGCTGGACTCAGAGTTCCTTGAAGACTTGCTTCTTTGCCTCCCCTACAGAGGCAGATGTGTAGAGTTTATGGATTCATTCAGAGGTGCCTCTTCTGAGTTTTGGTTTAGGCAGCCTCCTGCCCCAAATACTGAGCTAGAAGCCTAAGGCAGCAGACATTTCTCAGCACAACCCAGGACATTCTGAATTGTCTTCAACAGCTCTGATACCTGTGGAGATCTTGAGGGTAGCCTGGAGGGTTGATGTGGCCCAGGGGTGAACCCGTTCTGCGAGTTGCATTTTGGTTACTAAGACTTTTAATATTTCTTATCATCAAGGGCAGGAGTTTGAAGTTGAGAAAATTCTGTATGAACAGACTTTGTTAAACTAATTCTCTTCCCTTAACCTTCTCTATGTTTTAGTGACTTTTCTACAATTGCTTCTCTTTGTTCAACCTGGTGTCGAAACATGTAGGTTTTGTCACTTCTTTGAGTCTTCATTTCCTCATCAGGATTCCCATGTCACGGAAAACTTATATTAAATAAATGTGTGTGCTTTTCTCCTGTTAATCTGTCTTAAATCAATGTAATCCACAGGGATAGCTGAAAACCCTAAGAGGGCAGAGGTAGAATTTGCCTCCCCTGCACTAGGAAAATGAAATTTTGAAAAAGACAAAATAGGGGCATCTGGATGGCTCAGTCGTTAAGCGTCTGCCTTTGGCTCGGGTCATGATCCCAGGGTCCTGGGATCGAGCCCTGCATTGGGCTCTCTGCTCGGCAGGAAGCCTGCTTCTCCCTCTCCCTCTGCTGCTCCCCCTACTTGTGCTCTCTCTCTATCTCTCTGTCAAATAAATAAATAAAATCTTTAAAAAAAAATTCTCATCACAAGAAAAAAAAGTTGTAATTGTGTGAGGTGATGGAAGTGAACTAAACTTAAAAAAAAACGAAAGAAAGAAAAGGACAAAATATAAATCCTGTTGTCATTATTAGACTCAACAGTGAGAAAATTATTCCCTAGAGCACCTGGCTGGCTCAGTTGGTGGAGCATGCAACTCTTGATCTCGGGGTTGTAAATTCGAGCCCTGTGTTGGGTTGAAAGGTTATTTAAAAATAAAAAAAATCTTTAAAAAAGGAACAAAGAAAGAAAGAAAGAAAGAAAGAAAGAAAGAAAGAAAGAAAGAAATTAAAGAAAGATTATTTTCTCAAATTGCTATGAAATATTCTAGAAAATTTCTCCTAACTCCTATATTACTTCTTGAACTGATAACACATGGGTCAGTCCCTGTTCCTGAAAGTTTGGGAAGCAATGGTCTAGCCCATCTTGAAATAATTTGCCATGTTTTAATAAAACACATTCTTTACTATACTATTATAAGTAATATAATAATTAGTTTATAAAAAACAAAACAAAACAACGTACTTATCCTTCCCCAGTGTTCTCTGTCCCTCTCCTTGGCTCAGCTCCACCTCCTTCTTCCTCTCTTCCTCCCTCTGTCCTTCCATTTTCTTTATCCAGAATCCCAATAGCCAACTAACTGGAGGGTTTAATCTTTTTTTACGAGTTAATTTAGCCCTGTGTTGCAACTTCTCTGGAGAACAGGTGGGAATAGAGCCAAGAATTCACACTGAACAGGAGCAGCGCCTGCGGTCACATCTTAAAACAGGAATGGCTGTAACCACTTGCTAACTGGCAGGACAAGAGATAAGAGAGATGTTATCTGTTGTTAAGCCGAAATTAGGTATGTTCCTAGCTTCTACTCTAGGGAAGTTCCAGCCCTTGGCACCTCTCGCTTCACTCCCTCCAGCATAGTGTGGGTGCCCATTGTTCTGGAAGCCAAGCTTAGCCACCCCTAAGTTCCTCAGTTCTTTCAAGAAGTCCACATACCCTGTGAATTCCAGTGGTTTGACCACTTTACCAAACTGTCTCTTCCCTTGTGACCCAGCCTGCGGGCTCATTGCATGGCCCTGTTTCCTAATCGCCATAGTCAGACTCGTCTGCCCTACTGATCTCCAAGGTGGTTGCCAGATAATGGATGAGTTCCATGTTCTTGCCAACAATGCCACTCGATAACCTGTGGTAGGCAGAATTATGAAGATAAAACCCAAAGATAAGAGTTGTCTAAAGTTCAGTGAGGAAACAGACTTAGGGCATACATCACATTTATCATTACATCTTATGGTGTGGGGCCACCTAATTGCCTGCTGGAGGAGTCTAGTGGGGTGGGGATCAGCCAGGGAAGGATCCACAGGCTATCTGAACAGTGCTTGCTGGGTTAGGGGAGAGGGATTGCAGAAATGGGGTGTGGGGTATTGAGGGAAGAGAGCAGGATGACCCAGATGCTGGCTCAGGTCAGGGTGGCTGGAGCTGTGGGTGCCTAAGGGGGAGAAGCAGAGGATGATGCTGGAGAAGGAGGTCGAGGCCTGGCTTAGGCAGCTTGGCCGAGCTCTTACCACTCTCATGAGACCCCAACAGTAACCTTCTGTCAGGTCTCCCCGCCTCCTTTCTTGTCCTCCCCGAATCCACAAAGTGATCCTTCTGAAGCAAAGCTCAGCTCTGTCACTATGCTGCTTCACTTCTTCCACTGGTTTTCTATGACCGGTAGAATTCTATCCAAACCTGGCCTCCGCGGCCGGTGCAGCTCCCTGTGCCGGCCTATCAGGTGCCAGCCTCCCTGGCTCATTCTGATGAGCATCCAGCTTGATGGCGGTGCTATTCACCAGCCTTTGGAACGGAAGGGGGAGGAGGTGGGAGTGGCAGAGGGCTCAAGTCCCATGGGGACCATAGGAATGTCACTTTCTTCATGAAGCAGGTATCCACGGACTCAACTGCTTGAGAAGATGAAAGTCCCATCGTCCACATGCTGAATTTGAGAGTGGGCATTACCTAGTGAGGCTAACGCTGTGGGAACCCTACGACCAGCCATTACACTGCTGGAGACACATTTGTGCCCATGCTCCAGAGAGCTCAAATAGCAAAGGTCAGCAAACTATAGTCCATGGGCCAAATCCTGCTCCTAATCTCCTTATTTTTTGCACCCCATGGGCTATTTTTACATTTTTAAATAGTTTTTCCTTTTTTTGTTCTACATTTTTTTAATGTATTTTAAGATAAAGATGAACATGCAACAGAGACCATATGTAGCCACAAAGCCTATAAGGTTTACTATCTGCTCCTTTACAGAAAAAGTTTGCCAGCCCCTGATACATAGGAATGCTCACACAGGATTGTTTGTAATAACAAAAACTGGAAACATCTGAACTGTTCATCAACAGTAGAATAAATAAAGTATAGCTCGTTCCCATAACGAATATCACACAGTGATGGAAATGAACAAACCATAGCTCCATGGAGCAATTAGGATGATTATAATAAAGCATACTGAGCCAATAAAATGGTGATAGAACACATAAGCCAGAAGACTTTTCTCATATCAAGATCAAAGACAATCAAAAGCCAACTATCTAATTGAGGGAAGCATATCTGGATCTTAAGCTACGAAGAAAGGTAAGAAATTATATTTTTTATTTATTTATTTTTTAAAGATTTTATTTATTTATTTATTTGAGCGAGAGAGAGAGAAACAGCACGAGAGGGGAGAGGGTCAGAGGGAGAAGCAGGCTCCCCGCTGAGCCGGGAGCCCGATGTGGGACTCGATCCCGGGACTCCGGGACCATGACCTGAGCCGAAGGCAGTCGCCCAACCAACTGAGCCACCTAGGCGCCCAGAAATTATATTTTTTAAAAAGTCAAAACTGTGGGGTGCCTGGGTGGCTCAGTCATTAAGCATCTGCCTTCGGCTCAGGTCATGATCCCAGGGTCCTGGGATCGAGCCCCGCATCGGGCTCCCTGCTCCACGGGAACCTGCTTCTCCCTCTCCCACTCCCCCTGCTTGTGTTCCCTCTCTGGCTGTCTCTCTCTCTCTGTCAAATAAATAAATAAATTCTTAAAAAAAAAAAAGTCAAAACTATATCACCTCAAGGGCTGAGGGAGGGGTGGGGGTGGTGATCAAAGAGGCCCATGGAGGTTTACCAAGCCATGTTTTACTTCCTGACCTTGGTGGCAGTGATGTGGATTTTCCCTGCAAAACTAACCTTAATTTGTGCATCTATATTTTATACATTCATCTCTATGGAAGACTGTATTGGTCAGCTATTGCTACAATAATGCTGTGTAACAAACCAGCCCAACATTCAGTGGCTTAAAACCACGGTCCTTTATTCTCACAGCTCTGGGGGTCAGCAGGGCCCCTGGCTCTGATCCATCTGCTCCTCACATGAGGTTTGCACATCGGCCACGGAAGCCTTGTTAGGTGTGTTCATTCTGAGCCTGACTCAGGAGGTAGCAGCTACCCAGAGGATGCTCTCATGGCAATTGCCAGAAGCTCATCCGGGGCACAGTGTTGTGCCCTTGACTAAAGGAAGTCATATGGCCAAGCCCAAAATCAAGGGCTGGGGGAGTCTACTCTGCCTACAGTGAGACAGAGGGGTAAGGAATTGGGGCCAATAATGAGTTTATTCCTCAAAAAAAAAACCATTCATAGTTAGGAGGGAACTTGAGGTTGCTTTGGGGCATCCAGTTAGGAGTCAGAAATTCTGATCTGGAGCTCAGAAAGATCTCCAATGTAGACCAAGGTCTGGTTCTTCTGCATTGTAGTAGCAACCAATGCCCTGAGGAGTCTGGGGACAGTACACCCAGATGAAGCAAGAGCATTGCTAATGTGAGTTGGTCCCAAGAGGACAATCCAGTTTGGAGGATTTAGACAGGGACCAGTCGGAGGACGAGAGGAGAGGACTAAGGAAGGAGCTTGACGCTGAATGAAGCAAATGCTACTGGCGGCCTAGAGTAGAATGTGCTGGGCCTTTGCTCCTGGGAGATCTGCTTAGAGAAAGGAATTTTGGTGGCTCCATAGGGACCACATCCCATCTGCAATGGGTTGAGGCAATAGGAGACAAAACGGGGCTGTTCTTTCAAGCAGCTGCAGTGGTCCTCAATTCGCGGCTCTGTCCTGCCCTAGGTCATCAGTGCCTCGGACTCTCGGCAGGAACAGTGTTCACCATGACTGATTTTCAACACTTGTCACCTTCCTCCAATCCCATTTTAAGAAACGCTGTTACACAAAAAAGGACAGAGATATGGTGGCTGGGAAAAGATGCTGTACCCAGAGAGGATATCGTATTGCCTAGACATAGGAGAGTTTGGGTTTCTGCCCTCACAAAGGTGAATTCATGGTCAATGCCCTCAAGGAACTTACTGTGTATAGGGGAAACGCTTGTAAACATCTCACAGGAAGGCAAGGACTGGGCCTCACGAGGGCTGAGTAGACCCACCTGCTACTTGCAGTGATGGCGTTGAGGAAGAGGCAGCTCATGCTGACAGGAAGGAGCAGGAGGGGCAGGTTTACAAAGGAGGAGGCACTGAGGGTGTGGGCTGAGCTGGAGAAGGGACAGGAAAAGACATCCCGGGGAGGCAGGGCAGCTCAAGAAGTGTCTTAGAGGGTATGGACATGGAGGAAGTAGGTCGCAGATGAGCCTGGGAAGGAAGTTTGGGGCTCAGTAATGGAGGACATCCTATGCCAGGCGGGCTCATGCTAATACTCTGCAGGCAATGAATGGGGAGCCACTGTGGGTTTTTGAGGAGGACAGTGGCCTCATCAAACTCACATCTTAGAAGATCTAGGCGGTGGAGATGTGAAAATGAGTTGGCTGTCAGGACCCGAGGTGGGGATTACCAGGGGGCTGTTGCAAACTGTGAACATGATGAAATCTGAAGGTGGGAAGTGTGACTCAGGAATCCTTCCAAAGAGCGTCTCCTTGTCCTCTCTGGCCCGAGAACCTGCTGTGCGTCCTTCCCACTGGAGGGTAATGGATTGGGCTAATTTAACTTCCTCTCTCCTCCCTGGTCTCCCTGTGAGACTCAGTCTCCTGAGAGCCAGGCTGTGACCAGGAGGGATCAAAGCTGGGGCCCACGTTGTGCAGGAGCAGAAATCAGCCCCTCTTCCCGATAGGACTCACTTTCGCCAGGAGGAGTCGCTCTCAGGGCTCACTCGGCCAAGGCTGGTGATCTCTAAATGAAAACCAAACTCAAGTTGTAGTGAGAGAAGCGTTAAGTTCTCCAGAACAGTGCTGATTCAGAATGCTCTGCCTAGGTGAGCCCATTATAAACCTTCAAGATGATCCAGCACCACTGATATTTTAGGGTTCATTCAAATTACACCTCCCAGCTTGACTTTTTTTTTAAACCACGATGTATTAAAAATATCAAACCATGCATCTTGGTTTGGGGGTTCAGATAATACGGTCACCATAGCTATGGGACAAGTCACTTCACACCTTACATCCTCAGTTTTCTTACCTATAAAATAATTTGAACACATGGTAGCCACAGTGCCCTTCTGCTGTGGTATCCCAGACGCTGGTCCAGGCACTCGACCCAGGAAAGCCTGCTGCACTCACGAGCTGGGTTGGAGTCCTAACTTGCTTGGGTACCCAGGCAAGCTACTTTATGTCTCTGTGCCTTATTTCCCTCGTCTGAAAAATGGCAATGAAAATAGAACCTAACTCACACGTTGTCGGGAGGACTACATGGGTGAATGAATACAAGTGAAGAACTTAAAAGAGCATTTGGCACTTAAGAGAGTGCTCAGAAAGTATTAGCTATTGTGTAACTAGAAGGTAGAAGCAACCCATGTGTCTATCTCTGATGAATGGATGGACAAAATGTGGTCTATCCAAACAGTGGAATATCATTCAGCTTTAAAAAGGAAGGAGATTCGCATCGGGCTCTCTGCTCCTTGGGAGCCTGCTTCTCCCTCTGCCTCTCTCTCTCTGTCTCTCATGAATAAATAAGTAAAATCTTAAAAAAAAAAAAAAAAAAAGGAAGGAGATTCTGACTCGTACCACAAACATGGAGGAACCTCCAAGACGTGATGCTGAGGAAAATAAACCAGTCACAAAAGGACAAATACTGTGATTCCACTTGTATGAGGTACCCGCATTGTCAAATTCACAGAGACGGAAAACAGAATGGCGGTTGCCAGGGGCTGGGGGGACGGGGAAGTAGGGATTTTTGTTTAATGGGGACAGAGTTTCAGTCTCGGAAGATGGAAAAGTTCTGGAGATGGATGGTGGAGATGGTTGCACAACAGCGTGAGGTACTTAATGCCATTGTACTGTATACTTAAAAATGGTGAAAACGATACATTTTAAGTTATGTGTATTTTACCACCACTTAAAAAGAAAAGTATTGAGGTGCTTGGGTGGCTCTGTCAGTTAAACGTTCAACTCTTGGCTCAGGTCGCGATCTCATGGATTGTGGGATCAAGTCCTGCATCAGGTTCCATGATCAGCGGGGTGTCTGCTTCTCTCCCTCTCCCTCTGCCCTTCGCCCCACTCTCACACACACCCTTTCTCTCTCTCAAATCAAGGAAGGAAGGAAGGAAGGAAAGAAGGAAGGAAGCCCAGCCACCAGGACGTGATGGTTTCACGTGGGAGGGTCACGGACCAGGTGTTTTTGTGGTCAGGAGCCATTCTCCTGAAGCGGTTTGGTCTGTGCACACACAGCAACACGAATGTCCTGCCTTATCTGTTGAAGACGTGGTTTTGTAAAATACCAAATAGTTGTCCAAATGGCCACTTTTCTGCCAGTCATGGTGTCTGGGCTTTCCCCTTTGGCTTGTCTTGTAACAGCTTGGAGGGGTGCGGTCAAAACAGACCCTGTCACATCCTGTGGGCGTCTGCCGACTGCAGAATGCTCCTGCTGACTCCAGCTTTCTTGATGTAGTAACAAAGTTGTCAGATGTGTTTCTTCATGCCCTGAAGTCTGCTGTCCCTTCTGTTTGGATCCACGTGTGGCAGAGGTTGACTCACTTCCCTTAGCTTACCGAATGCTAGCGCTTCGTGGGTCAACAAACCCTGGGAGTGGCTCTTCCACCAGAGTTCACGGAAAGGTATGGAAGCCACCAGAGGTCACAGCAAGGGCCTTGAGTTCTAACTCAAGGGAGGTGGCATTGTAGGGACAGCTAGCTGACTTGAGTGGGCTTTGAGATCTCTGTAGACGAGATGTATAAATACAAAACGTGGTCAGCTCTAACTCAGCCCTTTGAGAAAAGGACCAGAATGTTCCTCTGGGTTGGGTAGAAGACTTGAGTGTTCTGCTGAGACACTCACCAGCTTTTGTTCAGTCATTCAAGACATATTCATTGCCAGACACTGTTCTAGGCCCCTGAAAAATGGCGGAGGCAAGACAGGTGTGGACCCTGCCTCTTTTTTCTTTTTTTTTTTAAAGACCTCTTTTTTTTAAAGAGCAGTTTTAAGTTTACAACAAGATTGAGAGGAAGGTATGGAGATGCCTCATACACCTCGTGCCCCGCCCCCATGCACAGATTCTCCCCATTATATATCATGATCATCCAACGTCCACCGTTTACTGTAGGGTTCACTCTTGATGTACATTCTGTGGGTTTGGACAAATGTGTAAGGACATGTATCCATCATTAGAATATTATACAGAGTATCTTCACTGCCCTAATAATCCCGTGTGCTCTACCAATCAATGCCCCCTCCTCAACACCTAGCAGCCACTGATCTTTCGACTATCTCCACAGTTTTGCCCTTTCTAGAATGTCACATAGTTGAAATTATACAGTATGCACCTTTTCAGGTTGGCTTCTTTCGCTTAGTATTATGTATTGACGTTTCTTCCACGTCTTTTCATGGCTAGATAGTGCCGAACAATATTCCATTGTCTGGATGGACCAGTTTATTTATCCATTCACCTTCCAAAGGACATCTGGACTGCTTCCAAGTTTGGGTAATTATGAATCAGAGTGCTAAAAACATCATGTGCAGGTTTTTTGTGAACATGTTTTCAGCTCCCCTGGGTAAACGCCAAGGAGCATATTGCTGGATCATATGGTAAGAGTATGTTTAGCTATGTAAGAAACTTCCAGACTGTCTTCAAGTGTCTGTACCGTTTCCCATTCCCACTGGCAATAAAGGAGAGTTTTTGTTGCCCCACATTCTTAAGAGCATTTGGCGTTGTCAGCGTTCTGGATTTTGACCATTTTAATAGGTGTGTGGTGTTATCTCATTGTTGTTCTATTTGCGCTTCTGCAATGACGTGACGTAGAGCCTCTTCTCATTTGTTTATTTGCCAACTGTATACCTTCTTTGGTGAAGTGTCTTTTAAGGTCTTTGGCTCATTTTAAAAATCAGGTTGCTTGTTTTCTTATGGTTGAGTTTTTTTTTTTTTTAAGATTTTATTTATTTATTTGACAGAGAGAGAGGGAGACACAGTGAGAGAGGGAACACAAGCAGGGGGAGTGGGAGAGGGAGAAGCAGACTCCCCGCCGAGCAGGGAGCCCCATGCGGGGCTGGATCCCAGGACCCTGAGATCATAACCTGAGCCCAAGGCAGACGCTTAACGACTGAGCCACCCAGGCGCCCCTTATGGTTGAGTTTTAAGAGTTGTTTGTACACCTTGGACACCAGCCTTTATCAGATGTGTCTTTTGCAAATATTTTCTCTGAGTCTGTGGCTTGTCTTCTCATTGTTTTGATATTGTCTTTTTCAGGGCAGAAGTTTTAAATGTAATTAATTAAAATTTTTTTTTTGAAGTTGTAAATTTTAATCGGACCCTGTCTCCTCCTGGAGCTTACCAAAATGCGCGCTTGGGGAGTAGCATTCACTGCCTGGACTTTTCTTTGTCTTCCCTCCAGTTTTATTGAGATACAGTCGACATGCAACACTGTATAAGCTTAAGGTGTACAGCATAATAATTCGACTTGCAAATATTGTCGGACTATTCTTTTCTGGTTAATCAGTAATAACGAACACTCGAGGAGCTCTTACTGCTTGCCAGTTTCTGTGCTAAACCCTTTTTCTAGACAGCTACGTCCTTTTAGCGCAATTCCCATTCCCCTCTCCCCCACAACCAGCCATCCTCACGTGTTTCCTGTTTGCCCGTTTGTGTTGTTGGAATTTCTGTTTGTTGTTTTCTATGCATGTATTTTCGTTTATATTCCTGTTGGCTATGTTCACGTAAATCAGGCTGCATGCACGCTTTCTTCTGGCACTGGCTTCGTCTCATCCACCTGTGTTGCTAAGAATCTGTGCATCTAGTCCATGCTCCTGTCTGCGTGATAATCCATAGAATGCTGCCACCAGGTCTTAACCTGTCCATGCCCGCCCTGAAGGGGCCTGGATTGTGCCCAGTTCCCTGTCCCCACAAGAACCCTTAAGCTATGATGAGCATCGCATGCACGTGTCCCCTGCACGAGAGGGTTCAGGATACACACGCACACGCCCAGGAGCAGATCATCGGTTATCGGTTGTGGGGCATACACGGAGATAGTCCGGCTAAGGATGGCAGGTTGTTCTGCACAACACGCATACCCCCTACCCCTCACCACCAGTCCTGTAGCGAGCTTATAGTTCCGTATCCTTAACCCGGTGGCTATCACTCAGCTTTTAACATTTTTGCCAAACAGTTGGAAAGTGATATCTCGTTGGTTTAATTTACAATTACCTTGTACCCAATAAACTTCTCTCCATGTGTTTGTTTAGATCTTTTGTTTCTTATTCTGAAAAGTACCCCTTATACTCTGCCCATTTTTCCGTTCAGTTCTTCTCTCTGTCTTGTCGATGAGCAGGAGGTCCTGTTTGTTCTAGATAGGTCCATATCTGCAGGTCCTTTTGGCTCTCTGTTCCCAATCTGTTATCTGTTCATTATCTTTGACCGTTGTGTCTTTCGTTTTATATTTAAAGGGATCACAGTAATTTTGAGTCCTATGACTGTGCTTTTGAAGTTTGGAAAAGAAGTCCTTCTTTACCCCTAGTCCGTAAGGATATTACCTTAAAGCTAGTCTCTATTAATTTCATAGTTTCTATTTCAGTTAGGGCTCCAATCTATTGGCACACGAGCTTTGTAAACAGTGCTCAGGAGGGACCCGGTTTTGTTTGCCTCTGCTTACTTTACTCATTAGAGATCTTCACAACGGCTCTCTGAGATAGAGGAGGAAACCCAAGGCAAAGAAGGTCAAAATGCTAGCCAGTGGGCGCCTGGGTGGCTCAGGTGGTTAAGCGACTGCCTTCGGCTCAGGTCATGATCCTGGAGTCCCTGGATCGAGTCCCGCATCGGGCTCTCTGCTCGGCGGGGAGTCTGCTTCTCCCTCTGACCCTCCTCCCTCTCATGCTCTCTGTCTCTCATTCTCTCTCTCTCAAATAAATAAATAAAATCTTAAAAAAAAAAAATGCTAGTCAGTGGCAGAACCCAAATCTCTGATTTTGTTTCTTTAGATGTCAAATAGCTGGACCGTGTGACAGATCTCCAGGGCCGGGAGCAATGAAGCCCAGGACCCAGCACACAACTCAGCCAGGGCAAGCATTATTGATTACTTGGTGAACAGATGAGGCCTTTGCTGTGTCTCTTCAACTTGGTTCAATAGGAAATGCCAGTGAACCCAGGAAGGGTCACACCCAAACCCCTAGTAGGAAGCCCCCACCCATCTCTCTGAACCCCCACTAGATAAGCCACACCAACAGCCTACCCAAAAGCAGCTTCTCCCCCCCCAGTTTAGGGCTTCCTACTCCCTGTCCCAGTATTTTGGGCTTGTGAACTCTCATAAATCCTAATTACTAACGTGTCACTGTTCCAAGCACTTAACATATCTGCACTCATTCACTATGCACAATAACGCTGTCAGGTGGGTATTATCATTATACACATTTTTCAGATCATAAAATCAGGGCCAACATTCTCCCTGCTAGAAAGGAGCTAAGTAGGGATATGAACCCAGGCCACCTGAGCGTAGGTCCTGCACTTCAACCACTGTGTCATACTGTCCCTTGTGAGGTTCCCTACCCTCCCGTCCAGATCGCAGAGAACTATCAGAAACTATAAAACGTTGGCAACTGAGAGAGTCTCTGACTTCTGAGTGTTGTCATAGCAACGTTGCCATAGAACATTCCAACGCCCTGAATGGCCTGGACGAGGACTTACAGTCATCCCTGCTGGAGTGCAAGACCCTGCCCGTCTCACTCCACAAAGAAAGCCCACCCAATTCATGAAGGCTTGCTGTATGTCCACACTTTCTATGGAGCCCGGCCAGACAGCGGGGCACTTGTCACTGTGTTTGGCAGATGCTCTTAGTCCCCTCTGTGTAACCGAATCCTGGGGGCTACAATATGACTGTTCTGGGGTCTTTGTTCTTCTTTCCCATGACCTGTTGTTCTCAGAGCCTTTGCTTTCTGCATGATCATCTTGTTCTTACCCCATCTTGGTTACTGCACATTATCTTCATGGCTCCCCCAACCTCGCTGGCCTGCAGCTCTCATCTCTTCTCTCTACCCCTTTCTCTCTCGTGTTCCAATGGCATCATATCCGCCAAGTCCTTTTTTGCCCTTGTTTTTTCTCTAACATTTCATCTGAAGCCCAGATCGGAACTGGCTCTGTGCAATGTCATGTCACCTCCTTCCCTCCTGGTCCCCACTGGCTCCTGAGTCCCCCATCCTCCATGTGGACTCAGCCACTGTGGGGCAGCCCCCCTGCTTTATCTTCTTCCTACTGACTGTCCAGAGGACCCCCTCTGTCTGGGCAACAGTGGCTCTCCATTGTCCTTTGGCCAGATTTTAATGTGAGCAACAAAATATTCTAGCTGCTTCCTGCTGAAGTTTTGATTGGTTTCCCTTCTCCAGGGAAGGTGACTGGCCATGAATCTTTGTCGGTGACTCTCATTATTCCTGGGAATAATCTCCTTTACTGAAATCTTCCAGTTAACCTTTATCACTTCGACACATTACCCTGCCCCCATGTCTTTGAGCACATTGGATTATAAGACTGTCCCTCCCTCTCAGAGATTTCCTCCTTGCCCTGTTTGCTCAGGCCACGTGCCCTGTCCAAAGCTCTGGAACCCCTGAGTTCCTGCTCCATGCTGCCCTGACAGACTCGCAAGGGAAGGTTGAACAGGTTCTAGACAGGCACTGATGCATCACTAAAGGGGCACTCGGGTTTGACGTGGGTTTCATTTAATGAGCATAGATTATTCTCCCTCCCTCCCACAAAACCCAACCTCCCCAGCAGCTGACACCAGCCCCTCCTGGCCAACTCATAACTGGGAACATGTTTTTTTTTTTTTAAAGATTTTATTTATTTATTTGACAGAGAGAGACACAGCAAGAGAGGGAACACAAGCAGGGGAAGTGGGAGAGGGAGAAGCAGGCTTCCCGCCGAGCAGGGAGCCCCATGCGGGGCTCGATCCCAGGACCCCCGGGATCATGACCTGAGCCGAAGGCAGACGCTTAACGACTGAGCCACCCAGGCGCCCCTGGGAACACGTTTTGCTGTCAGCACCTTCACACGTTTGCTCATTCTGTCCCTTTCCCTTCAAATTTTATTTATCTATTTGCTAAAGAGAGAGAGAGCACAAGCAGGGGGAGCGGCAGGCAGAGGGAAGAAGCAGGCTCCCCGCCGAGCAAGGAGCCCGATGCAGGATCGATCCCAGGACCCCAGGGTGCCGACCCGAGCTGAAGGCAGATGCTTAACCAACTGAGTCACTCAGGCGTCCCTCCCTTCAAATTTCTGACCGCACCCCCCATGGCTGAGAACGACTCCATGCCTTTCCCACCACAAGTTCTGAGGGTCTAAAGAACCCAAATGGATTCCCACCTCCCCTGAAGAGCCTTCACTATTCTCTCCTCTCTGAGTCCTCAGAGCTGTCCTGGCAATAAGAGGGCACTCAAATCCTTACCAATACTACTGGGTATTGCTAGTGAATTTTGTATTTTTCTGTGTTTTTGTCTCTCTAGTAAGATCCTGTGCTCCTTCAGGACAAAGGACCCCATTTTCAGAGTTTAGAGTCTACGTGGGCAGATGCGCAATGAGTTTGGACCCCTAACAATTAGGTGAATCAGTAAGTGGGGGATCTCGGAGCCCCCCTCCTGCTAGTCACGTGCCTTGTTCTGCAACTGTCCAGGTATGTGTCACAGTTTCCCCTGTGAGACTGTAAACTCCTAAGGTGAGTTGGGCAGGGCATCTCCAAAAGGACCCCATCCCTCCCACCCCCAGAACTCAGCACTGTTGCAGACTGGGTGCTCACAAAGAATTATTGAATTGGGGCACCTGGGTGGCTCAGTTGGTTAAGCGACTGCCTTCGGCTCAGGTCATGATCCTGGAGTCCCTGGATTGAGTCCCGCATCGGGCTCCCTGCTCGGCAGGGAGTCTGCTTCTCCCTCTGACCCTCCTCCCTCTCATGCTCTCTGTCTCTCATTCTCTCTGTCTCAAATAAATAAATAAAAAATCTTAAAAAAAAAAGAATTATTGAATTGGCTTGGAGGTCAGAAGCCACCTGCCCAGTGACCTCCAGAGCAGCAGAAGAACAAGGAGGCGGGGTGGGGGGGTGGGGGGGTGCGGGGGTGAGGGATTAGAAGCACTTGGGTGTCCACCTGCTAGAAAATCAGTCTTTTTATTTGTAAGACCCAGATGAGAAGCTGTAGGCAGTTAAACCTCAGACCAGAGGTATTTTTTATCTTGGCACAGAACCTCAGGAGGAACTGGGTATTTGAGGCCATGATAGATGTTGATGTTGGGCAAGCAGGTTAGGGCTCTTGGTTCCACCATTTGCATCTTTGCTCTCCTGCTGAAGTTAGAGTTGACTGGACTCTAGCCAAAGCATAGGGCTGGGAACACAGGACTCAGGAATCCCAGCAGGGCTATCCTGGGTTGGAGGGCTGCCTCCCCTGGCCTTCTTGTTCCCACTGCAAGAAATTGCATCACCACCCATTGGTGTACTCATTGACCATCCAAATGCATGTTGTTGTGACAAATTGCCATAAACTTAGTGGCTTTGAACAGCACAAGCTTATTATCTTACAGTTCTGGAGGTCAAGTCTAAAATGAGTCCTATAGGAGCTAGAAAGGTGTCAACAGGGCCACATTCCTTCTGGAGACTCTCAGGGAGAATCAGCTCCTTGACTTTTCTAATTCGTAGGGGCTGCCCATGTTCCTCGACCTATAACCACATCACCCCAATTTATGCTTCTGTCTTCACATCTCCTGACTCTTGGTCTCCTGCAATTGCCCCTCTCTTATAATGACCTTTGGGATTACATCGGACCCACCCAGATAACCCTGTCTCAAAATCCTCAACTTAATCATATCTGCAAGGTCCCTTTTGCTGTATAAGGTAACATACTCACAGGTCCTGGGATAAGGACCCAAATATCTTTGGGGGGCCATTATTCACCCTACCACAATGCCCCACAGAAGAACAAACATGGCAAATAGTGCTAATTATGAACTATTTCAAGCTTAGGACAAGCAATGATGTGCTAGAGATCAGTGTACCTACCACCAGCCTCAACTTTATACCATACGTGGCTCTTATTTTTCAAGTAATAAAATATTAGAACAAAATATTGCAGATTCAGTAGAAGTCCCAGCGTAGCGCTCCCCACACATCTCTCTTCAAGAGAATTCAAGCATTTTCTTAAATTTGGAATTAGCATCTGCATTCACAGCTTTCTATCTTTAGTGTCTTTTTGCTGAGCTCAAATCATTGAAATGGAAAGAGTTGCATGCACATAGGATGTGACACCATGGGAATCAGCTGCAGGAAGCTTCCGTGACCCCGCTCCACCAACGCAGGCCACCATCCCACTCCGAGAGCATCAGGGCCAGTATGGGGGGGAGACAGGAGGTGTGAATCCGCATGTCCTCAGGGAGAATGTGCCACCATGTGAAGGATCACTCTGATGCATAACATGTCCCCTAAATGCAAAGAATCCCCTTGCCTGATGTTCAACGGAGAAAGGGCAATGGTTGCAACGCTGGAGGGAATGCTGGCTGAGTGGGCTCCTGGAGGACTGGTGGGGTGGCCTCCCATGTAGGTCTTCACCCTGCCCCCCACTGTGGAACTTAACCCCCACCTAAGAGGCAAGCCCACGGGAAGGAACTGAGCCTGGGGGCCTTACAGAAATTAGCCAGGAAGAATAGGGAGGAGTGTGTGTGTGTGTGTGTGTGTGTGTGTGTTTAGGGTTGGGAAGGGGGACAAGGACTTAACGGGCTGAGGCAACAGCTCTTGCAGACGCTGGTCTGGGGAATGTGATGTGGCAACAGCATTAGAAGGAGATGAGAGCCGGTGGGGACCAGACCCCACGGAGCCCTGTGTGCCATACACCAGGTGATGGGGAAGCCAGCCTGAAGGAGGAGGTAAGGTCAATAAGTGACACAACGTCACTCCTTGGCTGGTGTGCCTCCTGGCAGATTACCCAGCCTCTTTGTTCCTGTTTCCTAATCTGTAAAGCCAACAGAACACTTGTCAGACTCCGGGAGAACTGAATGAGATAAGGTGTGAAAAAATTGCCTGAAGCACTCCCAAGGCCATGATCGCTCTGCAGAAGGTTCCAGGAAAGCCAGAGGCACAGCGTGTGGTGGGAACTTCCCAGCAGCTCAACCTCCCAGAAAACCAGGGGAAAAAAAACCAAACTTTCCAGAGGCCAGGGCTCCCAGGTTTCTGGGATCCCCCATACCACTGTGTAGCCTGGCACCCACCCACCTCTCTGTCCCAGCAGCAGGAAGCAAGCCGGAGGGGGCTGCGGCAGATCAAGGAGCTTAGGAACCTGAATCCTTTCCCTGTTCCACATTGCTCAGGTGGGATTTCCCCAGAGTCATCTCCGCCTCCCTCCTGCCCCTTGCCCCCCACTGCACCTGGTGCTAGGGCCACCGCGTGACTGTGAGCTGCTCTCAGCCCTCCAGGGTCTCGGGTGCCCATTTCCAAGGACCTGGGAAGATGGAAGCTCCCGGAATGGCATTGCTAACTGCTGTCTGTGGACCCCTCACTGCCCTGGATGACTTGTGTTTGCGAGAAGAGGCCCAGAGACCAGGGACCTGGGGCGAGCCGGTTCCCTGTGAACACAGAGTGTCCTATTCACGGATGAAGGCTCAGAGCACTTGCCCTCAGGGAGTTGCGTGAGATACAGGGACACACAAATGGTTAGTGGCAGAGCTGGGACTGCAGCCCAGTCTCTTTATTTGATTCACTCTCCATGGCTGTGTCCATGGAGCTGCCGCTGCCCCTGCCCATCACCAGTGTCAGGGGGCGCTTCCTGGTGCTCAGTTCAGGGGTGGCATCTTTGATTCCTCAAATACGCAGGACTCAGGGCTAAAGCTAGGGAAGGTCCTTAGGCTCTAGAGTAGGGAGAGTATACATCAACTATACCCCAAGACTTCAGTGCCAGAAACTTCCCCACCAATCCCCTGCTCAAGCCCCAGGTAAAGGGACCTTCTTTCTCCCTCCATCTGATTCTCTGGCTGCTGGACACCAAAATTTGGCTCATCGTGGAAGACTGGAAAGGGAGGCCCTCTTTATAGGGAAAAACGAGACCTTTGGTCTCTAAAGTGGACATGATTTTTTTTTCCGTAAGATTTTATTTATTTATTTGACAGAGAGAGAGAGCACAAAGCAGGGGGAGTGGCAGGCAGAGGGAGAAGCAGGCTCCCTGCTGACAGGGAGCCCGATGCAGGACTCGATCCCAGGACCCAGGATCATGACCTGAGCCGAAGGCAGATGCTTAACTGACTGAGCCACCCAGGCACCCCTCAAGTGGACAAGATTGATGCCACAGTAAGAAAAGTATCACAAATAATAATAATAAACCCTGACCAACAATGTCTTTAAGAAATAGTTGTTTATTTTTCTCATATAACATGACAAGGCTCTGGGCCATGGTCTTTCTGGTTCTCTTAGCTTTCTCCTCACGGTGTCAAAATGGTTGCAGCAGCCCCATATATTACATTTTTACACCATGCTCAGAAGTAGGAAACAGGGGGTGATACCAGGCCGAGTTTCTTCCTTATCAGCAAGCAAAGACTGTTTTCAAGGACCCAACAGGTGAACTTTCTTCACAACATTGGCCAGAGGGGTAGTAAAGCCTTCTACAGCAAAGCCAGAAAGGGTGTATCTGGCCATCCCAGGCTTTGCAGTGATAGGAAGACAGGAAGAAAGGTTTTGGGAATGACTCAGTCAGCCGAACAAAAATACTTGCCACAACTGACCAGCTCCTGTTGCTCAAGACTGAGCAACTAGATTTGGGTGCAAAATTTATACGATTTTCTGGTGAGGGGACCAGAGATTGACTTGCAAAGCTGAGGAAAATTCTTCTGGTTTGGAATGGAGAAGAGAGTTTAAATCTTGTGCCTTGGTGTGACAGAAAACTTCCTGGATTGAGACCTCGCTTTCAGGTGGTGTTCCAGAAGTTTATTGCCATGTAAAAAACCACTCCAAAATGTAGTGGCTTAAGGATAATTTATTATCTCTCACGGTCTAGGAGTCAACCGGGCTCAGTGGGGCAGCTCTTACTTGGGGTCATGAGGTTGCAGTGGGGGCTGGTGCCCATTTGCAGGTTTCTCTACTTAAATGTCTGGCTCCTGGGCTGGGACAGCTGGGGTACCAAGCATCTCTTTCCGTGGGTTCTCTCCACTTGACTACCTTGGGTGTCCTTACAACATGGTGGTCTTAGGATTGTCCAACTTCTTTCAAGGCAGCTGGCTCCCCCCTAAACAAATACCCAAAGACAGTTTCCATGAGAACCTGTGGGCCTTCTTAGGGCCTTCCCCTGGAAGACCTAGAACATCACTTCCACCTCGGATGGAAGGCTCACCAAGGTGGGGGAGGGGTCACTGAAATTCATCTCTTCCCTTGAGGAAGCAAAGGACTTGCTGGCAGCCACAGTGATCGGAGGTCATTGGAGGTGACCTCAGTGTGGCTAATCTTCAGAGAGGGAGAGAGGAACAGTGAGGCCTTCGGCCGAGGTGCAGAGGGGCCCGGAAGGGAAGGAAGTAAGCAAGGAGTGACGTCAGAAGAGGAAGACATTGGTGCTGAAAGGCGGACATAGCCCCAGAGTGGCTTCCGAACACTGGGTTCTGAGTCTCCAACCCTGTGCCACCATCAGCAAAGGAGGTGTGGCCAAATCTCCCACAAGACTCCTGGGGGATAAAGAATTACCCTGTGTGGGAGGAGCCTGAAAACAGGCAGAGAAGGGTCATGCGTGGCTGGGGCCAGGACGCTGATTCGTGGTCAGGAGTTGAATGCCTAGGAACTCCCTTGTGGCACCTTGTCTCTTTTGGGGTCTGCCCTTCTCTCCATCCTTTAAATCAGGGGGTGGCAAACCACAGTCCGCGGGCCAAATCCAGCCATGGGCCTGTCTTACCCAACCTGCACTAAGAACGGTTGGAAAGGATTGTAAGCAAAGGCCGGGAAGGGGAGGGGATACTCAGCAGGGATGTAAGTGGCCCTCAGGGGCCTAAATATTGACTCTGGTCCTTTAGAGATAAAGGTTGAGGGCCCCTCCCTGAAACAAAGGGTGTGTATCCCACTGGTACCAAGACAGCTGATTCCAGGTGTCGCCAAAGAGTTACTTCCTTTTCGACTTTCTCCCAATCCTGGCTTCTTCCGGGGACCAAGTCTCAGTTGGGGGCACGCAGGACGAATATTTGCATCTTTCCTTTATCAAGCTAGAATTGTGCAGTACTGCTTTGTTTCCATTGTATTTGTTTATCATCAGTGTTCGTCATGGCTACGATGTTGATTTTTCACCTATTATGTAAATTTTCCTTTGAAATAAATCCGTCACGTTGAAAATGAGAGAACTAAAAGAACTTTCTATTTAATAGAAGACAATAGAAGGGCGCCTGGGTGGCTCAGATGGTTAAGCGTCTGCCTTCGGCTCAGGTCATGAACCCAGGGTCCTGGGATCGAGTCCCACATCGGGCTCCCGGCTCAGCAGGGAGCCTGCTTCTCCCTCTGACCCTCTCCCCTCTCATGCTGTTTCTCTCTCGCTCGCTCTCTAAAAAATAAATAAATAAAATCTTTAAAAAAAAAAAGAAGACAATAGAAGAAGTGTACTGACAGGGCTAATACAGTGAGGGTGGTGTGGGAATGACTGAGTTAAGACGTGGGGGCCCCAGGGCTGTGCCTTGTCCTTCTTCATGTCTCTCTTCCCAGTTTTTCCTGGTCAGGTTGTGTACTTCTAAGCCTCCTTAGACCCATTCATATGCTGGTGGCCCCCAAGCCCGCACTGCAGGTCAGCTCTCCCTGAGCTCCGGAATGTTGCAATTAACCACCAGGGACATCAGCACTCCGACCACCCAGGAGCACCTAAAATAGAATGTTTCCACAAGCAAACTCCTGCTCACAACCCCACCTCTTCCTGTGTTCCCATCTCAAGAAAAAGCATCTTTATTGAGTCGGACCTCTGTGAGTTCTCTCTTCCTCCCCACTCCCATCCTGCTTTGCCTCCAAGGCCTGTCCATACTCCCTAAATACCTTCTGAACCTATCCACTGGCAGACTCCAGCCCACTCAATCTCACTCCTGGATATGACCTGGATATAACCGCTGCCATTGGCCAGTCTCGAGTAACCCTTCTAAGTGTCACCATCCCCCCACCCCCTCCCCTGCCTGCCCACTGCCCTTAGGACAAAGTCTGCTTGGCGTCCCTGCATGCTCTGTCCCCCACCCCCCAGGCTCAGCTCCCACATGCTGTTCCTAGAGCTTAATGCTCAGCTGTCCTGAGACACACAGACATCTGCAATTTGCTGAGTAAGTGCTGCTTCTCTCCAACATCGGAGAAGCTTTCGCTTCTGGTGGTTCCTCTTACCAGAATGTTCCCTGCCCTGAGTCACCCCCGCTCACCCTGCAGGATGGAGGACTCAGTAGGTCCACTGACTTCTGTGGGACAACTTCAGTGATCTGAGGGGCAGGCTCTGGGTTGTCCCTCCCCTTCCTGCACCGTCCAACAGATGAAAGATTCCTTAACAAAACAGGAAAAGAAGTCAATTTATGGGACATATAAATAGGGGGAAAAAATGAAAAAGGTCCCCTTCTCTGCCAATCCCCATTTTCCCACCACTGGCCCTGGGCAGAAGGTTCTAACCCGTCCAGCCACGTGTTTCCTTCAGCGGGAGAGTGGCTTCTAGTGGACTGAGGCTCCACATCAGCTACCCAGCCCTGGACCCTGGGGGAAACCTGGCAAAATGGGGTGGGGTCTCAAAGAGTTATCTTAAGCAGGTGGATATAAATTCAACCCTGTGGCCCCTTCCATAACCGGGGCCAACCCTCCCCCCCCTCCCTGATAGTTTCCCTCCATTAGAAGAAAACCCCTCCAAGCCCGGATCTTCACCCCCTGTGATCATTTCCCACTCCTGTCCTCCCCTGCAAATGAGGCACAATGGTCATGAAGCGAGAGAGCAAGGTTCTTGTTTCACGGAGTCGAAGAATGAATCTTGCAAAGGAGAGTGAGTAAAGCGAGAGAGTTTTGTTAAGCAATGATACAGAAAAAGCTCTCAGGAGAGGGGTCCCGACCAGGTTGCCAACATGGGCCTCCACTGACAAGTCTTTTATTTAGAACAGACCACAGAGCCTGTGGCCTTAACATTCTTGTGACGTCTTGGTTTGAGGAAGGACTGGTGATAACATCTTTAATGGCTTACCTCTTCTTTGGGGGTCTGTTTACAATGTGACTGCCGGTAAAAAAAACAAAAAAACAAAAAACCCACCTCTGACCCCCAGGGCAGGGTGGTCTGGTTTGTTCTCTTATCTCTGGATTTGTTATGCATTTCTGGGATTTCTGTGAGCCTGATCATGTAGCCCCCTACCTATCCCTCCCTACCTAGCCCCGCCTGTCCCTTACTCAATGAGACCCTTCAGATGTATATCAGCAGGTCATATCCTTGGGGGATGATTGTCAACCTGTATGGGGGGGCGGGTAAGAGATAAAGGAAGTTTCCAAAGGAATTTTTTTATTGTTAAAGTAGACTTACAGGATCCTGGGGGTCCAGCTAAGATTGCCTTTTTGCCCTTAGGAAAGTGTCAACATCCAGGCAGTTGAGTCCCTAGAGGAATGTCACTCTGCCCGCCTCAAGGACTTGTCAATGGGCTGCAAGTAGTAAGGAAATTCAATAATGTTTCTTCTGCCTTTGTTTCCCACATCAGTTAGATCTCAGGCTCTCGAGTCAGACGGACATGGGTTCAAGTTTCTGCTCTGCCACACTTAGTACATGACCATGAACAAGTTGTGTCACCGAAGCACCAAATGGGCTTATTGAGAGGAATAAATGAGATATTAGAGATACTGCAGGTCCGCAGGAAGCAAATGCCATGCATTATTATCATCGTTAACTTTTTCTTATTTGAAAAATTGTCACTACAGTAAAATTGACTTTTTTAAAAAAGATTTTAATTTATTGATTTGAGAGAGAGTGAAAGCGAGAGAGATCACAGAGGGAGAGGGAGAAAACAGACTCACAGCTGAGCAGGGAGCCTGATGTGGGGCTCGATCCCAGGACCCCGGGATCCTGACCTGAGCTGAAGTCAGACACTTAACCAACTGAGCCACCCAGGTGCCCCTAAAATTGACTTTCTCCCTGGGTGTACTATTTAAATTTTAGCACATGTACAGATTCACGTAACTGTCCCCATAATCAGAATACACGACAATTCCATTACCCCTCCTCCCCAAAAACTCCTGCCTGCTTAGCCTTTCCCTTCCCCACTCACGACCCCTGACAACCACTAGCCTCTTCTCCATCCCTAGAGTTTTGCCCTCAAGAATGTCATATAAAGGCACCTGGGCGGCTCAGTCGGTTAAGTGTCCGACTCTTGATTTCGGCTCAGGTCATGATCCCAGGGTCATGAGATCGAGTCCCACGTTGGGCTCCATGCTGGCCGTGGAGCCTGCTTAAGATTCGCTCTCTCCCTCTGCCCCTCCCCCACCTCTAAAAAAAAAAGGAAGTCAGATAAATGGGATCTGACAGTATATAACCTTTGGAGACTGGCTGAGTCATTCAGTGTAAGGCCTTTGTGATTCGCGTATCAATAGCTCCTTCCTTCTATTGCCCGGGAGTAGACACATGCGGAAAACCACTTGCTCGCTTTTCACCCCAACCGACTGTCCACCCCAGGTAGACACAAAGAGATACTACAAGGTCTTGGCCTAGAAGTCACTCTCCCTGGGGAAGCTGGTGGCCCCCATCCTTTGTGTCAGCTGCCCTTGCCATCAGCCCCCCCTAAGCCCTCCCGAAAGAAAAGGCTCTGAGTCCAACTGTATGGTTTGAGGGAGAGAAAAATCTTTGGTGCCCTCGGTGGTAGCAAACAGAAGACCCAAGGGGCTGACAGCTGGTGTCTGGGGGAGCAGCACTGAGCCTGGATCCCTGTGGGCTCCAGGACCTGCGGCGTGCCACCATCTGGTCGGGCAGAGTTGGGGAGCCCGTTCTCCTGTCCCCGCCACGGACCAGTCACAGGACAGAACAGGCTGGAGCCCGTGAGTAGGAAGAAAACATTCAGAGGGTGAGGGAGACACGGAGCAGAAGAGACAGACCGTTTGTGGCCTGGATGACATCTTTCTTTGCTATTTTCTTCTTCCACAAGGGTTTGTAGCCACAGCCCAGCCGCCGCCTTGGCTCTTGTTCAGACTTGGCGTCTGTGGGCACGTCCTTGCTCAGTACTGTCAGAGGACGGGGGTGACGCCGGCCTCGCAGTTGTCCTAGGAAAGTCTTTTTTGCCTTTTGTCTGTCCTTCTGTCCATTCCCAGGCATCCTAGGGCTGGGCCCTCGGGCAATGGCACATCGGAGAAAGACAGGGAGGGAGGAGCGGGGGAGAGAAGGGGAGAGTCTGACCCTCTTCGCTTCATAAGTGCAAAGTCTGTGGCCGGGCCTTTCCAAAGCCTCTCAGACCCTGAGGGGACACACAGTGGCAGTGGCACTAATGAGGGGCTCAGTTCTGCTGTCCGCAGGGGGTGGTGAGCGTTGGCTCGGGGCAAAGAGGCTCGCTCTGGGTCCCAGGGCAAAGCGAGCAGCTGGGGGTGGGCTCTGGCTAGCTGGCCCGGGTGGCCAGCTTTCACTTCCTCTGGAAGTTCCCCGCACCTGACCTCTGAGGCTGCTTCCGTGTGTGTGTGTGGTGTGTGTGTGTGGTGTGTGTGTGTGTGTTTCCCCAGGGAGTTTTGGTTCGTGGGTTTTCTGAGCAGCGGTTCAACGTCGTAAGAGGACAAAATGAGAGCTTTCCAACCCGGGAGAGCAACAAGGCTAACACACAGAAACACAAAACACTGACTCCAGGCGAATGCATTAGAAAACACGTACTATCACCTGCACTTGGCAACAGGGAAATTTGGGTGGTGCCATGGGTTCTAATCCCAGCTGCGAATGTTGTCATAGCTGTACCCTTCTCCAGAGAGTTGCCGTGGTGGACAGGAGCCACCTAGTCGTGACACCCCGCTGGGGGCCACCTGCAGCGAGGACGGTGTGGCTTAGGGCTACGGAGGCCCATCCCCTTGTCCCCTCGTGTCAAGGTGGACCAGCTCTGAGCCGCCACCCCTGCTCCAGAACTCTAAGAGAATCGAGCTGCGGTCAGACCTGAGCCGAAACAGCCTTGCTTGGCTTCTTCACTTGCCCCATCCTCCTTCCCTCTCTTGCCAGTTGTCATCCGGAGAGCTCCTCCTCAATGCGCCCTATGCACAAAAACCTCCAGCTCAGATTCTGCTTCTAAGGAACTCAACCCAACCAGCAAGTGGGGCCAGCACAAGGCAGGGTTAAGGGGACCCTGCTTGTGCTAGAAGAGTTTGGAGCTTGTGGACAGACCAAATAAATAGAAGGAAACCTGGTTCCTTCAACCCGTTCCCACCTGTGTCCCTTTACTTTTAAAGTTCAGCAAGTCAAAGGGGCCCACCCCATTTTTTCCAGCACGGGGCTCCCGGTTCCAGCACCACACAGAGAAAAATTTCCAATGGTTTTGCTCCCGGGGCTAGATGTGTTTTGGTTTAGACAGAGAGCAGTGGCAGGTATGGGTCCTGCTGCCCCAGACACACCTCTGTCGGGGACAGTCCCTCGGCCTGACCCCAGCCTCCCCATTGGCGAGGGCACTCAGAGGGCCAGGGAGCCGTGGGATGCCTCTTTCCTCACATGATCAGCCCCTTAAGAGGCACAAGAAGAAAGCCGGTGGAAAGAAAAGGCATCTCCTCCCTGCATTTCCATGTCTCTCTCCAAACCACCTTCTTCCTTTCTCCTTCAACCCAGGTACCACCCACCGCTTCCGCAGCTACGGAGTGAACACCCACCAGGTGCCAGGCGCTGTTCCAGGCACCGTTCCAGGCACTGGGATATGGCGGTGATCGCTACGGAGTGGCTTGGCTCTCAGGGAGCTCATGTTCCTGTTAGTGGAGGTTGGAGAAGATAAGTCAGCATATTAAACAGAAATAATATTAGCAATTATAAAGAAGAAACAGTAGTGGCATAGAGAGAGACCGATTCCTAGGGGGATGGGCCACTTTGGATAGAGGTCAGGGAAGCTCTCTAGGAGCTGACGCTTTAGCTGAGCTGGCAGCACCGAGGCCAGCCCAGCAAAGATCTGGGGCAAAAGCACCCTGGCAGAGGGAACAGCATATACGCAAGTCCTGGGATACAGTGAATATGCCCAAACTGGGAGATCCAGGGAGATCTCTGGCAAGTCTCTTGGAGCGGGGGTGGAACCAGATGGAAGTTTCCTCGCAGGGATCACAATGGAAGCAAGAAGCCTTATATATCTGCATGAAGTTTATACACATTTACACCGAGGGCTATCCTGACAAGGCAGAGATCTTACTGGGGTAGCTTCTCTTCCAGACGGTAAGCTAGGTTTTCAACAGTCACCCAAAGCTTTCAGAAGGACAGAGGACGGCCCTGTGTCCTCTTTTTAGGGCCTCGTGGGCCACTGGTACAGATAGCTGACTCCCGCGTGCCAGGAGTAGATGACAAAACTTCCTGTCTGTATGCACATGCTTCAACTTCAACTTCTCTCTGGACACAAATGCCGTGGAAACTTACAAACCAAAACAGTTCTTTTGGCAAGGTAGGCCCCCAGGTGCCTCAATCTCTTCTCCCAGGAACCATGGAGTCAGGCAAGGTACTGGTTAACCTTCTAGCAGGCTCCCCGCCAAGGCCTTCTCCCCAAGGCATTCTCACCTGACGGCTCAGCTCAGCCCCAACGCTGGCCTCCTTCCTCCAGCCTCTGAGCTGCCTGGGCGCTGGTATGGCTCCCAACGGTCTATTTCACTGACTTGGGCAGGAAGAGGCCCGAGGGCCTCCGTGGTAGGTCAGACAAGTTTCGGAACATTGAGCCCCAGTGTCACCCTATCGTTCCTCCAGCTGACACACCCAATTAACTCCAGACACCAGGCCTGTGAGATCCGATCCCACAGACTTGGTTTTCTCTATGAAAATAATCATAACGCTTATGTGGAGGGGGAGGGAGAAGCCTTTAGCCCTCTCCCAAGTCACAGGATGGTGTCTACTTGGTTTCATCTTTTCGGGCAGGTTCTTGGTAGTTTCTCTGTCAGAGGACGTGGGTGTGACTCCCCAGGGGTTGAGGAGTGGGCAGAGGTCACTTCGTTCTACGAAGGAACAGCTTAATTCTCCTGCAGCCCAGCAGAGAAAGGGGCTGAAGTGGTGAGCACCCTACCCACGCTGAGCTCAGTCCAGAAGAGTGGGTCCTGGATCTGGACGAGGCCTGTGCTTGGGGCAGGCTGGACTAGAACCAGACAACCTGGGCAACTCTTCCCTCTGCATGCAGCTGAGGGGCAGGACACACTCCCTTAGGATCCCTGGCTTCCCAGGAAAGTAAGTCCTAATGGAGCTGGGGGTCCACACCTGCCACTGTTCTTCACCTAAACCAACAGTGCCAACACCGAGAGGGATACCACGACTTCTAGGGTCCCTTTAACTCAAGCAATGTCTGATTCTAGGAGCCTGGGGCATCAGGGTCACCTCAGAGTCCTAAGGGAGGGGCCGGGTCAGAGCTGCTAAGCTGTGAATGGATGTTGGGGGGGAGGGGCAGTGGGTACAAAATCCAGGCTCCACAAACGATAATAATATTGGGGGGTACTTGACCATAAGTCAAATTCTACAGTGTCATTATCACAGTGATGCTGTGAGGTGAGTAGAACAGGTCTGACATCATGCAGGTGTCCCTCCAGAGAGGCAAGTAAGAGGGGCTCTCCACTTCCTGTGGCCCTACCCTGCTCTGGACCTTCAGGGTCTGCCTTCTAGGTCCTGGAGGGAGGTGAGAGCTGCCACCCCCCCAAAGGACCCCCCCCATATACTCATAGCACATGCCGGAGGCCGACCAAGTCCTTGAAAACCAACCCACCAAAAATCAATTTGCAGATGGATTTGCAAATCGAATTGATTTATCACCCCCACACACTCATCAACATTTACTTCTACTTCATAGCAAAATCAATTCAACACATTGCTCCTAGAGCCCCCACGCTAGAAATGATCTCTCCCCCTCTAAACTTCAAGCCCATCTTTTAGAAAGCATTTTTTGTTGCTTCATTTGGATATTTAAAGACTGATAGCTTCCCGTATCATTAAAGGTTTGTCCCAGCCATTCCACTCCCCCATCTGCTCCTCCTCCCAGAGCTTGTATCTCTAGCCAGTAGAGTTCTGACAAGAGACATCGATTCACTGAAGCAGGTGTGTTGACCGTTCCTCAGAAAACAAGGCCCAAGCCTCTTTTTTATGATGCTTTTAGCTCTTGAGCTTCTGCTCTCACCCCCCTCAAAGAAGCAGGAACAGTGTATCGACCCTCTTCCCCTATAATATAGAGCGTGGTATTTGCTATGAAGTAGAAGCTAAGTAGATATTGATAAGACAAGTGGGCAGTAAGTGGTTGCTCTGTCTTGCTGGGGAAGAGACATCCTTCAAGGGCTGCCATTAACCAGGCATTTGATTCTGCCCTGCCCCCAGCACTGGTTGTAAGCATGAAATGTTTAGACCCACTCACTCCTTCCCCAGGGACAGAACAGGGGCTTCCTTCTGCCAGAGAGCCCTCCTCTCTGAAGGTGATTCTGCAGAAACAACTCTTCATCTCCAGAGTACGGGTTAATATGCTTCTGGCGCCCGCGGACCCCCCTGTTAAGAGCACTTCCCTCCAGAACTTGACCTCTGAGTCTGGAGCAAAGGGCTTTGCTGTCGGGGGGAGGCTTCCTGGGCCATTGCCTCCGTAGAGAGGGTCCTGGGCAGTGGTGAGTGAGATGAAGTGATTTCTCTGGAGAACAGAATACACAATCCAGAAATGACCCCCCACCCCATTGCCTATGTAGAGCTTGCATATGATAAAGGCGGCATCACAGATTGTGGGGGAAGAATGGGTGTGATTTAACAGTGTTCAGGTAACTGAAGAGCCCTGTGGAATCAGGAACGATTAGAGGCGTTCCTCTCATAGACCAGGGTACATTCCCAAGGCATTAGATATTTAAGTGTAAAAATGAAACCATTCAAGTACTACAGGGAAACGGGGAAGTTCTTCTATAACTTGGGAGTGGGGAAATCTTTCATAATTCTGACCCAACACCCAGAGGCAATAAGAGGAAAAATTAGTATAAGTTTCAAGGAATTGAAGTTTTGTAAGGCAAAAAAAGTTAAATTACATTTAAATAAGTTAAAAAGAAAATTTAAATACGTAAAATTTAAAAAGACAAATGAGAGAAGGGTAAAAAAAGATTTACAACTTACATCACAGACAAAGCGTTAGTATTCTTAGTATATAAAGAGCTCCTAAAGTAAATTAAAAGACCAACACCCTGTGAGAAAAATGCACTAAAAATATGGACAGTTTACAGAAAAAGCAAGGCAAATGTTTCCAAACTATACGAAAAGATGCTCAACCTCACTTATAGTTAAAGAAATGCAAGTTGCGGGGCGCCTGGGTGGCTCAGTTGGTTAAGCAACTGCCTTCGGCTCAGGTCATGATCCTGGAGTCCCTGGATCGAGTCCCACATCGGGCTCCCTGCTCAGCAGGGAGTCTGCTTCTCCCTCTGACCCTCCCCCCTCTCATGCTCTCTCTCTGTATCTCATTCTCTCTCTCAAATAAATAAATAAAATCTTTAAAAAAAAAGAAATGCAAGTTGCCCCACGGAACTATTTCTTGCTGATCAGAGTGGCCAAAATCCAAAACTGAACAAAATACTCTCTTGTCCAGGCTGTGAGAAAACAAACATTCTCACACTTCGCTGTTGGGAATGCAAAATGGTGCAGTCCCTGTGAAAGGGAATTTGGCAATACCTAATGAAACTGCATGAGTGTGTCCTTTGATCCTGCAATCCCACTTCTAAGAATCTCTCCTAAAGATACACTGCAAATAATACAAAAAGACAGAGGGATAAGGCTATTTCTTCAGCTCTGTTTTTAATAACCAGCGCCTGGAAAACAACAAATGTCCATGAGTAAGGCCTGGCAGAAGAAACAATAGTGCGTCTACACAGTGGAGTACTTTGTAGCCATAAAAAGAATGAGGGAGTTTCTTCAAAAGATTAACAATAGAATTATCATTTGATCCAGCAATTCCCCTTCTGAGCATATCCTAAAAAGAATTGAAAGCAGGGTCTCAGAAGATATCTGTACACCCAAGTCTCTAGCAGCATTATTCACAATAGCTTAAACACGGGAGCAATCTGTGTCCATTCGTCCATGAATGAATGGATACACAAAATGTGTTCTATACACATGATGGAATATTATTCAGCCTTAAAAAGGACGGAAAATCGGAAAATCCAATAAAAGACCAATGTGAAAAAAAAAAAAAAGGAAGGAAAATCTACAATATGCTACAGTATGAATAAGTCACAAAGACATTACACTAAATGAAGTAAGCCAGGCACAAAAAGACAAATATTGGGCACCTGGGTGGCTCAGCTGGTTGGGCATCCGACTCTTGATTTCAGCTCAGGTCACCAGCTCAGGGTCGTGGGATCGAGTCCCACATCGGGTTCTGTGCTGAGTATGTGGAGCCTGCTTGAGATTCTCTCTCTCCCTCTCCTTTTGCCCCTCCCCCTACTCATGCACTCTCTCTCTCTAAAAAAAAAAGAGAAAGAAAGAAAGAAAGGCAAATACTATTTGATTCCACTTACATGAGATACTCTGAGTAAGCAAAACCATACACACAGACAGTAGAGTGCTCTTTGCCAAGGGCCAGGAGATCAGGGATGGAGAATTATTATTTAATGAGAGTGAGTTTCAGTTTTACAAGATGAAGAAAAGAGTCCTGGAAGTTGATGGTGGTGATGGTTGCACAACAATGTGAATGTACTTAATACACTGAACTAGATACTTAAAAATGGTAAAGATGGTAAATTTTATGTTATGTGAAGGAGGAAGAGCTCCACATAGTAATATAATGTGATCCTCAGGATACATTGTTAAAAGAAAAAAGCCAGGTGGAGAAAAGTGTGTATAATATACTATTCAGTTAAAAAGGGAAGCTAAAGGGGTGCCTGGGTAGCTCAGTCAGTTAAGTGTCTGCCTTCGGCTCAGGTCCTGATCTCAGGGTCCTGGGATTGGGCCCCGCATCAGGCTCCCTGCTCAGTGGCAAATCCTAATAAGTGAATAAATCAACAGCTGCTAACAAGCAGGAAAACAGCTATTATGTGCCTCCTGATGGAAGAACACAATACCACCTGTAAAGTAATTTTGCCAAAAGATATGTCCAAAAAAATCTGATTAAGCCTCTGGATTTAACTTCCAGTTTACAGGAAATTTAGGGGACAAAGGAAATATTAAGTAACCCCACAAAGATACTGTCAGTGAGACCCAGCCTGTGGAGGAGTTGGGAGGGGGGAGGGGAATGGAGTCTGAAGAGACAGCCTAACCAGTCATGTATCTTGTTTGGATCCTGAGTCAAATAAAAATATTAGGACTTTTTACTTTTTTTTTTTTTTGATAGGCTCCTCGCCCGGCGTGGATCCCAGTGTGGGGCCCAGTGTGGGGCCCAATGTGGGGCCCAATGTGGGGCTTGAACTCACAACCCTGATCTCAAGACCTGAGCTGAGATCAAGAGTCAGATGTTTAACTGACTGAACCATCCAGGTGCCCCACAAATCAGGAATTACTGTTTTCTGTGGTTATGTTTCACAAGTGGAACCATTTCCTCTTAAGGACACATACTGGAATATTAAGAAATGAAATAATGTCTGGGTCAAAGGGAGGGGAGGAAGTGGACACAGAGATGGAACAAGGCGTAGTCATGGGCTCTGGGCTAATTGTTGGAACTGAGCGATGGGTACATGGAAATTCACTAGACTATTCTCTATATTTCGGCGAGTGTTGAACAGACCCCAAAGGAACTGGGTTTACTTGGCTCTGTAGCAACACTCGGTTTATCCCCTCTACTCCTCCAGCTGGAAGGGCAGTACACAGGGAAGAAATGCAAGCCTCCTTACTGTCAACCGGTGATTGATCACACAGAGGCCAAGAGAGGTTGGCAGCTTGCGCAAGGTACAAACCCTCAACCAAGCCAATCTTCCATTATGCACAACAGGCCTCAGCCTCTGACCCATGAGCTTTGCAAAGGCCCCAGAAAATGTGTTTGCTCCCAAATTACAAAACACTTAACAGAGAAATCAATAAAAGTGAATGTTTACAAACGGTAACACTGTCACCTACTCAGCTGCAACTGAACTCAACTCTTTTAAAACCATTTTTCGATTTTGTTGACTATGGGATGTAAGCGTGCTTTTTCATGGTTGCCATGATGTGCAGGGGAGCCTCCCAAATCTGAGCGCTAGGCACTTCATGGGTCTTCAGCAGACCCACGTACAGCACGGGAGGCTGAAGGGCATGGGCCCGGTGCCCCAGTTCCATTGTCCTGCACCCAGATAACTGTATTATTTGGTCAAATCAGATACCAGCAAGTCAGGCCAGAGAGCACTTAGCAGAAATTCTTCCTGTCTCCAGGGAGCCCTGGGGCCCAAATGCCACTTAGAAACACTTCAACTCCATCTTCCTGGTTTGCTTAAGCAGCCTTGTAGAATCAGACCCTCGGAGAGGCAGTTCTGGGCCAAGTGAGACCCCTTCAGACAATGCTTGTGAGTGGGGGTGGGGTGGAGTCTCTCATTCCTCCCTCTCTCACCCCACCCCTGCCCCCGGAACAGGGAGGCCTGCAACCCTCGATGCTGCTAGAAGAGAGCCTGAGGATGAGGCTCCACAGGGGTTTGGAGCAGATCTGAGAGCAAACTGCAGAGAAATGGGGCCGGGGCCCTGATGAAACCATGCCCAAGGTTCACTTCCTGATGTCTCAGCTACATGAGCCGATAAATCACCTTTGTTGCTAAGCTAGTATGGGTGGGGTTTTATTGCTTGAAATCAAAGTCATCCTTGCTTTGCGGGAAGCCTGCTTCTCCCTCTCCTCCCCGCTTGTACTCTCTCACTGTCTCTCCTTCTCTCTCTCTCTCAAATAAATAAATAAAATCTTCAAAAAAGGTGGGGGGGGGACTGAGTATAACCCACTCAGCTTGATGGAGCTTGGGCCTGAGGACCCTTTCCCTTAGAATGCAAAAGTTCAGGGCTGAAGGGGTGACTAGGCTGACCGGGTGTAAGGCAAACTCTAGAGACCAATTCTTTTTTTTTTTTTCTTTTCCTAAGATTTTATTTATTTCTTTGAGAGAGAGAGAGCAAGCAAGAGAGAGAGCTCAAGCAGGGGGAAGAGCAGAGGGAGAAGCAGACTCCCCACTGAGCAGGGCGCAAAACACGGGGTTCAAATCCCAGGACCCCGGGATCATGACCTGAGCCAAAGGCAGATGCTTAACTGACTGAGCCATCCAGGAGCCCCTCCAGAGACCAATTCTGACTCATGAGGCTCCCATTCAGGGCTCCTAGGAAGAAGCCAGAGGAGGGGCCCTTCCTCTCCCTTAGTTAGGTGCAGAGGACCATATCTCATGGAAGGAAGGACCCTTCTGGGGCAAGGAGTCCTCCTTTCCACAACTCAGTTCAACCACCCAGAGTTTGCTCAGTGGCCCTGTCGTGGGCCAGGGCCTGGGCCTGCACACTGGGAGCAGAGATGACAACGATGTTCGAACGTCCACTGAGCTGTCGGTCTCCCCGCGGCAGTGGAGGAATGATGATGCTGAGACACACAATCGCCAACTGTCACTCACTAAAGGATGAAGGGACCACAGTTAGGGGAGGAAAGAGATCAGCCCAATCCTGGAAGACCCCTGGCACAGGCAGGATTTGGACTGGAGTTTGGAGGAAGAGTAGGTCTTTGATATGTCAAAGGGGACAGATCTGGGGACGAAAGACTTACACAAAGGGACAGGGGTGGGGCCCACACAGGACACAGCGCTAATGGACCGGCAGGAGGGACAACAGGAGGGAATGAGACCTCATGCAGCCCCAGCCTGCCCTGCCACGTGTCAGGCCCCTGTGCCTGGCTCACAGGAGTGGCTGCTGGTGGCAAACGGCCTTTCTGAGTGATACCTCAAAGGTGGGTATCACTCCGAAAGACAAGGGACAGCCCGGTGAAGGGTGAGGAACTTGGATGCCCCTCGACAGGTTTCCTCATTGGTTTGATTCCAACTCTCGCTTCCTTCTGTCTGACTCCTGGTCAGAAACATCGGGCGCTTGGAATGTGTCCTGACCAGTTATGAACCGTGCTTTGTTAGTTGAGTGACTGAATGAAAGTTCAGATAGTCTCAAGGGCACATGCCTGGCTGGAAAATTCTGCGACCCGTGAAGGAATCTGGTGCCATTTAGATGGTGTTAAAGGCAAACTGATGGGAAAATCTATTGAGAGTGCCAGAAAACATGTCTACTCCTGAATCTGGGGCTAGAGGCCATTCTAATCAGGGCACATAAGCAGGGGCAGGAAGGGAGGAAATGGCTCCCCAGAGGAGAATCTGGATCTAGTGTATCCAGAAGGGGGGTGAATATTGGGAAGAAGGCGTGAATCTTGGAAGAATCACCAATTCCAGAGAAAAGCAGAGAATCTGGATTCCTACCACTGCCACCACATACATACCCATAAGGTGGGAAGAACAGCTCGACAGGTAGGCAAGTAGGAAAAAAGTTAGATACTTAATTCCAGCCAATTATTCCAAAGAACTGTAAAAGTTAGGGATGTTTGAAAGGACGTCGGAATATCATCTGTGCAGCTAGAACCAAAGAGGCGGGGAAGGAAAGGGCAGGTGAGCTCCCTTCCCTTGGGAAGGCTCTCCTGGGTCTGACTTCTAAGCATCTGTCCCAGACCACACATGCTCTGTTAGAAAGGTAGGCAAGTCCTCCACCGAGAAAGCTAAGGGTGGGCTCAGGGCCCTGGTGAGGACATGGGATTACCCCAGTTGGGAAGGGGGGCATCTTATATGCCCTAATGAGTGGTCAGCTTCAGCTCCAGGCACCCAGAAGGTCTTTTGGGAAAGTTAGCATGATGCTCAGATCCTACATTGGAATGAGGAGTTGTGAGCCCTTGAAGGAGGCATTATTCACAAATCCCAATCCTGATGTGTCCACCAAAGGCTAAGCAGAGGCCTCCAGGCCCATGGGGAGCCCTATAGGTCTGAGGAGCTAGCCTGGGTCCCTATTAATAGTATGTTCTAGAAGTACCCTCAGGTCTCAGGAGTGGGTCTGGACCCAGCTGCCCTGCTCAGGGATACCACTGAATAGCCAAGGGTCTCCAGGCTTCCTGATCATCTCCTAGCCTGGCAGCCACTAGCACTAAGCTCAGGAGATAACTCAAGACCAAGTCCACGACCTGAGACCGGCCACAGGGCCCCATTAATGCCTTCTAAAGAACCACAGACTCCCAGGGCACCTGGGTGGCTCAGTCGGTCGAGCGTCTGACTCTTGATCTCAGTTCATGTCCTGATCTCAGAGTCTTGATCTCAGGGTTATGAGTTCAGGCCATGCATTGGACTCCACGCTAGGCATGTTGCCTTCTTTTAAAAAAAACAAAACAAAAAACCCCACAAATTTCCACTAAGCAAACAGACTCCAAGTATTAAACAAATCAAACTGTTGATTTTGAAAATCACCTGTTTGCTGCTGGTGAAATTGTAGGAACTCCCTCAAAAGTGCCCACTGCCAACGTGGATGCCTCGAAGCTGCCTCACCTTTGCCTGGGATTCGGGGCGGCGGGAACTCTTCTCCCCCTCCAGGGATATCTCAGCCCCCAGGCCACTGCAATCTCATAGATCTTCTTCCTCCGCGCCCTGGGGACTAAGGGGCATGGACTGATGTTCAGAATTGCAGGGGATGCATCGGGGCCCCAGATTTGGAAAACCACCCCCCAGTTAGATTCCGGGCTCCAGTCCTAGTCCTGACTCTTACCAGCTGTACTGCCTTTGGCGAGGCAGTCGCTGCCCCTCTCTGACCTGCAGTATGCTCCTCTGCTTACAGCCTGGCCACCTGCCCTTCCTCCTCCTCAGAGGCGTCATCGGTTTCAGCCACAATAAGGTGTCCACTTAGTTCCTGCAAACTCTCTGGCATGTTCTGGTCACAGGATAATAACTCCAAGAATGCCTTAGACCCATTTCCTGGAAGCACATGCACATTTTCTAGTAGAGAGACCCAATCCTTCGACCTGTCTACCTGGGCCCCTTGTGACCTCCAGCACCCAGTTCTCGGGAGTCTGCGAGCCTGGCGCCTTGCCGGCTACCCAGGCGGGCAAGGGAGAAGCATTGCCGGGGCGGGGGTGGGGGGTGGGGAACAGGGCCAGAGCTCCCCTTCAGGCACAGGAGGCAGGGACAGAGCGGGTCACTGCTGTGCAGTGTGGTCCTGGAGAAACGTTCAGAGCGCCAGAGGGCACAAGTCTGCGGGGGGAGTGAAGGAAGCCTCCCAGAGGATCTGTGAGCTGGCTTCTGGCTTCTGGCTTCTGGATTGTTTTTCAGGGGGAAAGGTCAGGGAGGGCAGTCCGGGCAAAAGGACCCGCTGTGCCAAGTCCTCCAGGTGTGAGGGCACTGCTGTGGGGCTGGGCGGTGGGGAAAGGCCAGAGAGGACATCCCGGAGGGGGAGAGTGCCAGGCAGTAGGCAGGGCCTCGGGCCACCCAGAAGAGTCACGTGTTTCTTTTTTTTTAATTGAAGCATGGTTGACACACAATATTGTATTCGTTTCAGGTGGGAGGGTCACACTTTTATCCCTAGGACAGCAGAGAGCCCTTGCGGAGGGAAGGGAAGGAGGGAAGGGAAGGAGGGAAGGGCTTCCCTCTGCCTTTCACGAAGCTGGGAAGGGCAGACAAGGGCTAGGGCGAGGCCACAGGTGGGAGTGCAGGCAGGAAATAAGGAGCCTTGGACGCTGGGAGCAGCCCCCCCACCCCACCCCATGACGGGGGGCCTCAACTCCTCAACGGTCCCTGGAAGACAGCCTCCTCCAGGGATCGGCGAAGTGTGGACACCATGAAAGGCCAAGGCCGACGCAAGTGTACATTTCCACGAGGCTGCCTGGCTCCTACCAAAGCAAGCGCCTCGCCCTTCTCTGTGCCTCTTTCTGAGGCTGCTGGGATTGCTCCCCACCTCCCACCTCTGCTCAGCAGGGCCTCTCCTGGTTTGGCGGGGGTTTGCAAGGCTGGGCCCGGACTGGGTAACACGGGCACGCCATGGGGCTGGGTACCAGGTCACAGGGTGCAACATGAATTGTGGCAATGAGGGCATCCCAAGTGGGGGGAGGGGCAGCCAGGGTAGCATGCGGGAGGGCTGGCTCCAGATACTGTAAATAAATACAGGCAATAAAATTCAGAAAGGCCAGGTGACCTCTCCAAAGTGCCTAGAATCGGGGCAGATACCCAGGGTGTCATTTGGAAGGACATCATCGGAGGCCAGATCCTCGACCTCCAGGGGCCTCGAGTCCAAACGCAGAGGCCAGCTATCCACGGGGCATGATGATTCCAGAAGAAAGCTCCAGGGCTGCAAGCTGCTGGAACTGAAAGGGCCCCGGGCCTGTGCCGGGGTCTGGGGACACGGTGTAACATGGAGCTCGAAGTCCATTGGGAAAGTAGACGAGCAAACAACAGCCAGGGCCCGAGGGATAAGAGGAGTGGCGTGTTGGGCTCTCCCAGCCGGAACTCCCACTGTGTTGCCTTAAACATGGGGGCCTTCCGTTCTCAATCATCCTCAATATCCCAGGTCGTGGCTCTTGACCCTAACTTCCTGGGAGAGGGGGTTCCTGAGTCCCTAGACTTTGATTCAACATCGCCTCATGGGTTTTCAAAAAGTGGCTTAAGGACAAGCTCTCTGAATCACGGCTGTATCATCCAAAAATGTTCCTGAATCTGCTTCCGTGTTGTTTTTTCCAGTTTAGAAATTTCTGAACTCTAACTTCCTGCACTGCAGTGTGTCTTCATTGTTATCAGCTTTGCACGAACTTATTTCAGGCTCTGCTTTTTCACATAACATCATTTGATATCCTCGTTCTAGCAACAGCCTTATCGTTATTTTTAACGACCTTGCTGTATTGCACCCTGTGCCTGGTTCTACATTTTCAGCCTGAGCTTCTGCCTCTGACTATGGCCTTGGGCAAGCCTGGCCTTCTAGCCTCTCACCTCCTTATCTGTTTATAAAACATGGTGAGGTGGAAACTCTCAAGTCGTTTCCAAGCCTTAGCATTGCAAGTGTCTACGATTTTCCAGCTGTGGAATCCTAAATTGTAACCTTAGGGTAACAGTCCCTAAAAGGGAGAGAGAGACCTCACAGTGAGGTGGGAAGACACTGAGGAAGAAACAAGTAGAAGTGATGACCTCTCGCCCCCTTCCAGCAAGAATGTGGTCTGAGGCCTGGCTGGGTGATCCGGACCCCTTCGTTCTTCGTCTAGCCTAGGCAGCAGGCCACATTAGGAAATGGGGGTGCTTGCCCCACCCCCCCTCACAGTGAAGCCACAGCCCTCCAAGACTTCTGGGCTTTCCCGCCCCTCGATGACAAAGCACTTTTGGAGTCTAAGGTCAAACCCTCCAGACCAGGAGAGTGCTGAGTCACGGTGGGGCAGCAGCTGTCTACGGCAACCCCCGCCTTCTCTGGCCTGCCGTCCTTCCCGCCAGCCCCAGGAGGTGGCAGTCCCGGGAGGCCAGCCAAACTCCCCGCCTCCTCCAAGTCACGAGGAGCTGGGGCTGGAGGGGAGGGAGGCCAAATCCTGGTCAGCAAAGGTCCAAAGAGCAGGTCATGGCTTTGGAAGAATCTGGAAGCTTGGAGATGGCAGTTCTAACACCCAGAGGTCCCAGAAGGTGGGGAATGGCCCAAGCAAACACACACACACATGCACACATCCCAGCACAAGATTTCTCTTTCACTCTCCCCAGCCAGCCTCCCCCAATGGCCGACTACAGCCAAAGCCGTCCCTCAGTTTTGCCATGAGGGTCACTTCCACCTCATCTGTTGTATCCAAGCACGGAGCCAATACTGACTCATGAAAGCGACTTTCTGCAACAGGCCACCTTCCTTCAGGTGGGTCCAACTCCCTGCGGGCTCTGTCCACCTGGATGTCCTGGAGGCCCTGAAACTCAGGACATCTGGTCCAAAAGCAAGCTTGCCTTCCCTCCAGCCTGTATTTTGTCCTGTGGTCCCATTTTCAGTGAATGGCATCCAGCTCCCAGGCCTGAAAACTTGGGGCTCTCTTGCCCACCTCCCACCCCTCGCTTCCACCCTTCATGTTACCCAGTCGGCCACTTCACCCTGTCTGTTCTGTCTCCTCCATATCTCACATCGGCTTGCTGTCCCCTCTGCAGAGAACCAGGGCTGCTGCCTCCCAGCCGGTACCCAGCCTCTTGCCTGACTGTGATCCATCCTCCACTTTCAGTCCTGCAGCCATCTGTCAGCTCAGCAAATGCTAAGCACCTAGTAACAAGCATCTTGCAAAATGCTGAAAGTGCAGGATGAAGAACGCAGAAACACACCTGCCCTCCAGGAGCTTATAGTATCCGATAGCAGGAAAGACAATCAAAGAGTGACCTATGTGTACATAATATATAATTACCCACACAAATAAATATAATAAAGCATAGTTATGCATCTTCACTACTTACGTAGCTACAAATACCAACTCAATTTGCCATTTGTATTTTAACTTGCTTTACAGTATCTTTTGTCCTACAGCTTGTTGTAGGATTCCATTTATATGAAATTCTAGAACATGCAAAGTTAATCAATATCGAAAAATATCAGAAGAGTGGTTGTCTTGGGGGGGGTACAAGGGAAACCTCCTAGAAAGGGATACAAAGGAACTTTCTAGGATAATGGAAATGTTCTGTATCTTGTTTCAGCTGTATTCAAGGGTCAAAACTCACCTAAAATTCTGTGCGTTTTATTGTCATTCATTTTGAAAAAATTAAATCACTCATTTTTGCAAAGAAAAGAACAATTTTGTTGGCTTTTTACCTACTTGATTCCAGTCTGCTCCATATTCTTATAGTTATACCCACAATTTTTCTTCTAGGTATGCTTCCCTCAAAGATGTAACTACATATATCTTTGGCTTATCAAGTTTTTGTAGGACCATACCCTCTATTCTTTTGCCCTGAGTGCTTTGTCCAACTGAAAGGACTTACTAGGAACAATTTTAATTCATTTTCACCAACTGTGTGACAGCCTTGTCCTTGATTGGGTCATTGTCTTGAGGGTTCACCATAATCAGCCTTTGTTACTCAAAATATTTCTCAATTTTTTTACTACTTGAAAAAGACAAACAGTTCTAACTTCAATACCATAAGTCCCAGAAATTTTGGATTCTCTATTTTCCTCTTGCCAATAGGCCAATTCTGTTCTAAATTGATCTCTTTCCCGTAATCAAGTGCAGCTAATCACCAAGGTAGTGTAGTAACACTCGGTTTTGCAAACTTGTTATGATTTGGAGCTCTTTCAGAAATTGGAGTGTCATCGATTTGCCCTTATTTGGCAGATTCTTTCTCTTCTCTCTTCTGAAGATTCTGGCTTTTTTCTTTGGCACAATCCTATAGTTGGTTGTCCTCTGCTATCGTCCCACGGTGGCCGGGCACCACTCAGGCTCCTGCGTGGCCCAGAGTCTCTCGTCTGCCCTCCACGTTGCTGAACCTCTTGGCCGTCCAACTTTTCATTTTTTTTAGGTAGTCAAATCTGCCAACTGCCCATTTATGGCTCTTGAAAACCTCAAAAGAACACTCCCTACCCTGGAATTCTAAAAGATAATCTTCTATGTATTCTTCTAGGAACTTCATAGGCGTTTTGTTTTGTTTTTTTAATTTTATTTATTTATTTGAGAGAGACAATGAGATAGAGAGAGCATGAGAGGGGATAGGGTCAGAGGGAGAAGCAGACTCCCCGCTGAGCAGGGAGCCCAATGCGGGACTCGATCCCAGGACTCCAGGATCATGACCTGAGGCGAAGGCAGTCGCTTAACCAACTGAGCCACCCAGGCGCCCCTTGTTTTGTTTTTTAAAGGCTTGGATCTTTTTTTTTTTTTTTACGATTATTTATTTATTTATTTGAGAGAGAGAGAGAGACAGCGAGAGCAGGAACACAAGCAGGGGGAGTGGGAGAGGAAGAAGCAGACCTTCCGTGGAGCAGGGAGCCCGATGCGGGGCTCGATCCCAGGACCCTGGAATCATGACCTGAGCCGAAGGCAGACGCTTAACGACTGAGCCACCCAGGCGCCCCTAAAGGTTTAGATCTTTAATCTGTCTGGAACATGTTTTGAAATTCAGTGAGTCATTTTTGTCCACATGACTATCAATTGTTTCAACATCATTTGTTGAACCCACTCTTTGTCCCCAAATTCAAAATGTCACTTTAGCATCCACCAAGTGCCCATAAGTTTGTGGGTAGGACTGTTAACACTTCCTTTGCCTGTACCAACTGCCTAGAGTACTTTATGGTACTTTTTTTTTAATATCAGGGAAAGTAAATCTACCCTCATAACCTTTTCTCCCCCAGCTGCTCATCAGCTATTCTACACATACATTCTTCCAAATAAAATTTAGGATCATTTTGTCAAGTTCCAAAAAAAACACCGTGGAGTTTTACAGAAATTGCACTGAATGTATAGGTTTCTTTGGGGACAACTGACATCTTTACAAAACTGAGGTTGGCTATCTAGAAACATGGCGTTTCTTCCTTTATGCAAGTCTTCTGTCCAGCAGCAAACATTTATAATTCTCATATTCATATATTTGTTAACTTTATTCCTAGGTACTTTAAGCTTTTGTTGCCAGTGTAAATTAAAAAAATTTTTTTTCATTACATTTTCTAATCGGTGTTTCCGGTTATATAGGAGAGCTCTGCATCTGGTGACTTTGCTGTACTCTTACCCTAATAGCACGAGATTTCTAACCAGGTATCTCCCTGGTTAGAAATCCCCTAGTGTCTCCAGATTGCCCATAACAAAATGTAACCCCTTTTTATGGCACACAATCCTGTACCTTGTACCACCCTTCTGGCATTCTCCAGGCCAACACATTTTCTTAAGGTACGTTGGACAGGCCATGAATTTCCACACATTTACACCTTTGCACATGCTGTTCTCTCTGCTTGGAATTCCCTTCCCTATCTCCCTTCTCCACTCTACCTTCCTTACAGCTTTTTCTTCAAACTTAGTTCAACTGTCACTTTCCTAGGGAAGCCTTCCCTGACCTTCTATCCCAGACTGAGTAAGGCACCCCTTGTCTACACTCTCCCAGCAGCCTTCTGCTTAATTTTTTGTAGCTCTTGCCCCACTAAAATTTTTTTTCCTGAAAGTAACATGTTCATTTTGAAATGAATAAAGACCCAAGAAAGAGAAATCACCGTAATTCCATCAGCAACGTATTTTAATATTTTAGTAAGTGTTCCTTCCTTTTGTAAGGTTGGGAAGTCCAGCTTCCAGTTTCATGTTTGTGAGCATCCCGAAAAGGGTCTTGGATAGGTCGAAGGACACGGTTAAGAAGAGGGAGCCTCGAAGCCAGCCGACTGGGGGACTGGAAGAAAGGAGCCCGAACCTAGCTCCAATTCCGCCACCCTCAAATTCACACCCACTCCGTGCCTGGGACGCAGCTGCAAGCCACACTCAGTGGCCCTGCCTTCCCAGGGTTTCTTGCACCCGTGACATCTGTGGCACATTCAGCCCCATCAACTTCTCTCCAAGGGTAACCCCAGGAGGTGGCTCCTCAAGCTTGAGTCTCCCGTTACTGGGGCCGGTAAAAGAGGCCATTTCAAAATGGCCTCATGGCTTCGTCTCCAGATCCAAGTGGCTTCTCCTTTCTTTTCTAACCCCCGTTCTCCCGATTTTCTCAGAAGCCCAGGTGGCTCACCCCCAAGACTCCCTCCGGGAAGGCGCTCTCCGTGTCTCTCGGGAAACACGGTCCGCCCAGCCTTTGTTGTATAAGCTGCACAAGGAGCCATATTTGCTTTCAGCCAAAGGCGGACGGGGTCGCCAGAGTCGGAGGGGCGGGGGACAACGGGGACCGGGGGGGGGGGGCACTGCGCCCGCGTTTTGGTCCTAGCTAGACCCTGAGGAAGAGAAAGTGAACCCTTTTCCAGCTCCACCTCTGACTCACACGACCTCCTAGGGCCCACGTTTCCACTTAACAATTTGCGGGGCGAGGAAATCACCTCGGGGGTGGGAACTGCTGCCCTACCGCTCGGACTGTTAACATGCCCTTGGCCAAGAGTCTCGCGGGGCGCCCCCGCGGGGGCTCAGACTCGCCCCGACGCCCCCGGGGCCAGGGCCGCTTCCCGGCTGTTCCGAGACCCAGGGCGCCCTGGGCGCAGGGCTCGGGGCTGGACTTTGCGCCCGTCCCCACGTCTTCCCTACGGCCCCACCTCCAGGGCGCGCCAGGACGCCCACCGGGCCCTACGCGCTGCGGGACACGCGCGGCCTCCCCCGGCGGCGCCGCCCCTCCCCCACCGCCCCCGAGGCGGGGGCCGCGCGCCCACCGGAAGAGGCGGGGCTCGGCACGGCGGGCAGGCGGCTTGATTGGCCGGAGGGAGCCTGACGCCCGATCCCGCTATAAGTACGGGGTCGCAGTCGTCTGCGCCACAGTCTCCGCCGAGAGTCGCCGCGGGTTCCTGCTTCAACAGTGCTTGGACGGAACCCGGCGCTCGTCCCCCACCCCGGCCGGCCGTTCAGAGCCAGCCCTCCGCCATCTCCTCATAGCGCCCTCGGACCGCTCCAAGGCCCCCGCCGCCGCTCCAGCGCCGCGCAGCCGCCGCTCGCCGCCGCCTCTTCTCAGCCGCCGCCATGACGACCGCGTCCCCCTCGCAGGTGCGCCAGAACTACCACCAGGACTCGGAGGCCGCCATCAACCGCCAGATCAACCTGGAGCTCTACGCCTCCTACGTCTACCTGTCCATGGTGAGCGCCGGCCCGCGGGCGGGGGCGGCCTCCCGGGGCGGCGGGGCGGGGCGGGGGTGTGGCTAACGCGCGGCTCTCCCGCCTCCGCGCGTCCTGCTGGAAGATGGACGCCGCTCGAGGTCTCCCAGGGCTTGCGCAGAAATTCTGGCCAGCTCGCCCTTTCCCGCTGCCCTCTGGGAAGGTTCCCTGTTAGGCAAGGGCCGCCTCTGCGCACCGCTCTATATTTAAAGAGAGCGTAGTTTTCTCGGAATCCCCGAGGTGGAGCGGTTGCAACCTGTACAGCCCTGCAATTAGGAAAGTGGGTTTTTGCGTTTCCATCCCTTTCTCTGCATCAATCACGTGATCCTGGGGCCCTCCGTTTGCTTCGGTAATGGGGGCGAAGTGGTCCAGCCCCCGTCCCCCCCCCTCCGCCCCGGGTAATGGCGGAGCCTGCTGGGAAATGGTATCGAATAGCAACTGGGGTGGTGGGGGGAGCTGGTGCTAAGTGGCTTATCTCCCACGGGCCGACCATTCTCCGAGCAGCAATCGCCACCCCTCTGTTGCTTATCTCTGAGTTCCACTTGAATTGAAGCATGGACATCTCCCGTTCTGCGGACACAGTTGTCTTAGTCATCCGTCCTTTCGCCTCCGGCACTTCTTTATCCTTTTTGTGCCTGAGAGCTGTGGCCCGCTAATTGAACGCTTGGTTTTTGGATAAACTACACCAGCGGTTACTGGGCAAAGAATTTTTCCATGCACTGATCGATGGAATCCGTTTTCCAAAATCCTATTTTTAGGCGGTGTGGTGGGAGTTTTACTTAGAATTGTCTTACGACTGTGCAAATTATCCAAGAATAGACAAGTTACAGATGGATTTGAAAACAGGCCTGGATTTCCCCCACTGCCATTCTATTTCAGGAACACCTGAATACATACAGCAAGTGCCTAAAAACTGAATCAGATTTTTTGCCTTCTGCTGGCAATTTCTTTATACATTAGCATTGCCGACATTTGTCACCTTGCCTGATGGGTTAATTTTACAAATTAAAGCTGTAAACCGGCAAGCTCATGTTTTAACATGGGTGAATCAGGCAGTAGGGAGAGAAGGCACTATTTGTACAGGGTAAATACTCCCACATCCTCTCCAAACGACTTTGACAACTGGCTGGAAGAACTTGGCGCAAATACAGAGCCTTAAGAAATCCCATGCTGGGGGCAGTTGCCTATGATAGTTCTAAAGGTTCCTTGTAGTAAACTTAGTTGTTCCAAGGACCAAGTCTTGTTTTTGTGTTTTAGAGTACAGACTAATTAGTGTTGTGTTCAGTCCAGGAACACAGCCTGCCCCCCCATCTGGTCTCCTTCAGCACAGACCCCTTCAGAAAGAAAGGCTAGGTGGCAGAGTGCCTTTTAACAGAACATGTTCATGTTCTCTTCCAGTCTTACTACTTTGACCGCGATGATGTGGCTTTGAAGAACTTTGCCAAATATTTTCTTCACCAATCTCATGAGGAGAGGGAGCATGCTGAGAAACTGATGAAGCTGCAGAACCAACGAGGTGGCCGAATCTTCCTTCAGGATATCAAGGTGAACAAAAGAACCTAGAAATCCCCTGCTTCATGATCTAGCAGTCCTCAGGTGTCAGAAACCACTCAAACTAGCGGTTGCCCTTCTAAAATGAGGGTACTTTTGGCTTCTTTGCTTTTTTAGGCCTACCATCTCAGCTAAAAGAGGCGAACGGTAATGGGCAAGGATGTTAAATTTGAAAGCTTTGGAGAAACTTGGATGTCCCTTTTGCCAAAGCGCAGTGGTTACATGTTAGGTGCTTGCTAACTTGTGGATTAATTGGTAGAGGCTGCAGATGCATTGATGTGACGTCTTCTCATTCAGAAACCAGACCGTGATGATTGGGAGAACGGGCTGAATGCAATGGAGTGTGCATTACACTTGGAGAAGAGCGTGAATCAGTCACTACTGGAACTGCACAAACTGGCCACTGATAAAAGTGACCCCCATGTAAGTATTGGCAATCTGGGAGCGAATGGAGGAAGTCATTTGCCTCTTAGGGGCTGGGAAAACTTACCATTAACGTTCTTCCCCATTCTGTTTTCTAGTTGTGTGACTTCATTGAGACTCATTACCTGAATGAGCAGGTGAAATCCATCAAAGAATTGGGTGACCACGTAACTAACCTGCGCAAGATGGGGGCTCCCGAATCTGGCATGGCAGAGTATCTCTTTGACAAGCACACCTTGGGAAACAGTGATAGTGAGAGCTAAGCCTTAGGCTGTCTTCCCATAGCCACAAGGGTGACTACCCTCGTCACCAAGGCAGTGCATGCATGTTGGGGTTACCTTTACCTTTTCTATAAGTTGTACCAAAACATCTACTTAACTTCTTTCATTTGTACCATTCTTCAAATAAAGTAATTTGGTACCCAGCTGTTGTTTTTTTGAGTTTGTGGGATGGGCTAGAAATGTATCTAGGTCATCTATGCAATCTGTTCAAGTGCTATAGTTGAACCACAGTAATCGAAATGCCTAGGAGGATTTGTATTTATTAAAAAGTCCTTAGTTTGGAAAAGATACCAAGGCTGGGTGTGTTGAATTCAGACAGGACTTAAGGACTCCTGATTCTGAACTGGATGTTTTGAATTACAGGTTTCCAGTGGTTCATTCCAGCTTCTCATACAATTTTTATGTACAAAAGGCATTTAAAGGCTTAAGTAGCCCTGAAACCATGGATCTTCTTACCCAGTAAGCTAACCATTTAAAGCTGTCCTTACGAACACGTTCTTCAGTGTGGACAGCTGCGTGACAGACTGGATCAGTGTCCTGCTGGTGTACATGCAGGTAGGACCAGGCCGGTGAAGTGTCCCCCCCCTGGGAAACGGGCTAAGAATGTGCTTCGTCCCTAGAGAGAATTGGAGAAAGTTTTCAGTGTGCGTATGGAAGACAATCTTCATTTCAATACTAAAATAGTTGGAGTTAGGGCAAAGGTTAGGACCCCTAAAATCAGTGAGTGGTGTCAGGAGACTGAAGAGCCATCTCTCCTTGCTAACAACTACATTAATGTCCATTCCCGGACAAACTGCAGTGATTTGTAGAAGTTTCTGTCTAGATCTAAAACAACTTTTTGACCACAGAAGGGACTGAGAATCTAGAAAACAGGAAGTTGAGTTCTCACATGATGGGGGTGGTGGGGGGAGGGGGGGAGGTAGGGTTGATTTAACTGGGTGAAATCCAGAATGTAGGGAAATGGTTTTGTGACCCCTGTGGATTGACCCCAAGGAGGCATGAAGAGCACATTTATGTTAAGTCTTTGATGAGGGTGCCTGGGTGGCTCGGTTGGTTGAGCGACTGCCTTCCGCTCGGGTCATGATCCCGGAGTCCCTGGATCGGGTCCGCATCAGGCTCCCTGCTGAGCAGGGAGTCTGCTGCTCCCTCTCCCGCTCCCCCCCTCTTGTGCTCTCTCTCACTCTCTCTCAAATAAATAAAATCTTTAAAAAAAAAAAAGTCTTTGATGAGTACCCCAAAGCAGTGAGATACCCCAAGGGACCTGGATGCCCTCACCTTAACCATCTGCCAGTTCCCGGGAGTCTAACGCTTTCCAGAAGTACTTCAGGATTGCTGAGAAGTTATGGGGGAGTGTTCATACACTCTCTCTGAGCTTTGCCTGGGCAGTGAGTGGAGTTCTTGGGGTACAGCCCAGAGCCCCTAGCTCTGCCTCGGTTTTGCATCTGCTACTCAAAGTGAGCTGGGTCCAGGAATAACGTGACCACTTAAAAGTGTGGCAGTTCCTGTCAGTGCAACCTCACCTTCCTTCACCTGGGACCCAGGGAGCTCTTCCTAGTGATGATGTCAGGCTCCGGTGAAATGGAGCGTGCATTACACTGGGAAAAGAGCGTGAATCAGTGGTCCCTTGCTGAGGTGGCCAGGTGTGTACCCCAAGCCAATGCTGGATGTAAGTCCAGCCTGTTCTGGCAGTGATGGGACCATAGGAAAATGGGCTCCCAGGAAGGTGGAAGAAGGGTAGAATCACAGTGGTGGTATTTCCCACCCATATGGGAGGGGGGCAGGTGAAGTGACCCAGGTTAAGGTAGAAGACAGACCTGTTTTCCAAGGCCCAATAGGGATCCTCGTGACCTTTGAGTACACTGTGTAGGTTAGTTGACTGGTCCAAATGTGATTCTCCAAGATGATGTTCAGGGGTCTCCGACGTGCCCGTCAGGTTAAACTCAACAGTTTTCCTCTTCGTGTGACCCGATTCTGGGTCCTCTGCTGAGGACCCGATACTATCTGAGAGCAATTCAAAACTGGTCTTTGTCCCCGGAGTCACAGGTTGTAGGCTTTGGTCTTTGACAGCGCCATCTATGCCCGAGATTCTGCGAAGGCTTGAGGGTGCTGACTGTCCAGGTGGGAAGATCATAGGTGTGTGGCTGAGGGGTGTCTGTGGGGCACTGTGGTAGCCTGACCTCCCGTACAGTGCAGCAGTCTCGAAAGCATCCTCCTCCTTAATCTTCCAGGCCTTGCTGTCTTCTTGGTCCCTAGAGTTCTGCCTGGCACCCCCAAGTTTCGTGGGCTGGCCCTCATGGAGAAGGCCTTCTTTCTTGGACCACAGTAGTTTGGTCTTTGAGTTCGTCCTGGGGGGATGGTGGTCATGGGACTGTAGCCCTAGGAAGCGGCCAATGATGCCAGTGTGAGTGCCCTCCTCCTCCATGTCTTCCTTATGCATACTGGAAAGAAGCATGAGACTCAGGGTTAAATAGGGGACAAAAGACCAAAGCCGGACTTGACTTTTACCCCCTCTTTTCCCTCCTTTTGGCCCAAAGCCAAGGACACACAGTGTTCCTCACAATGCCTGGACTCACCTCTCCCCCGACCCATCCTGTACTGCACTGTCCTCTTACTCCTTCCCAGCCCAGCTCACCTCACTGTTCTGTGGCTCCCTCTTGCCCACGTTCACTAAACTCCCTAGCCTGGCACATCTTCTCCTTAACATCCCTCCCTCCAAGCGACCTGAACTACTGGTCCCCGTGTGTGGTGGGTCAGATGAGGCCCAGGAGTGACTCTGGGTAGGCCAGGGGTTTGTGGTTCCAGCTGGGGAGCAGCATCCACAAAGAAGTGTGGCTTCCCGGGATCCCAAAGCCTTTACTCGGCAGGAGAAAGCCCATTAGCCCAGAATGTGGCCTGTCCTTGCCTGTGTCCACATTCTCCCCATGCTTCGAGGCCCAGCTCTGGGTCCACCTGGAGGCCACCTCCCAGGCCAGAGGTGGTCTCTGTTCTATGTTCTGGCTCTTTCCCAGGCATCTAGTACCTTGTACCTTGTGTCAGAGTTTGGGCCTCGGGTTTGAGCCCCCTCACTAAATTGTTCCTTAGAGACAAGGTCTATGTATTAGTATCCTCTGTTCCCACCCAACCCTCAGCTGCTAGAGCACAGACCATAAGGAATTCAAAAGCAACTTCAGGGGCACCTGGGTGGCTCAGTCGGTTAAGCATCTGCCTTCGGCTCAGGTCATGATCCCGGGATCCTGAGATCGAGCCCCGCACATCAGGGTCCCTGCTCAGCGAGGAGTCTGCTTCTCCCTCTGCCTCCCTTCCCCACCCCTTGTGCTCTCCCTCTTCGTTCACTCTCTCTCTCTCAAATAAATAAAAATCTTTTAAAAATAAACAAAGGCAACTTCCAGAAATGTTTCTGACCTAGGCAAGCCTCCATCCTTCATTTGATCACTTTTTCGAACCTTCCTCACACCCACTAGGGACTCTAGCTAATTCAAATTATGGCTTAGTAGGGTATTTCATTTTTGAAAGAAAACTGCTTAATTCTGTGGAAGAAAACCTGAATGGTATGGACCCTGACACACAGAGGACTCTCCAAAGTCCCCTCCACCGCCCTACAGGGGAGCAAGGGCTCTCTGGGATGGCCCTTCAGGCCACTGTGGCCGAGCTCCAGCTCACAAGGGAATCAGACCAAATCAGGGAAACGGGACCCATGTGCAGGAAAGTTTGGCCTCTGTGGGTGACTTGAGGCCTGTACTCTAGCCCAGAATCTACCCAGAAGGTACCTGTGATGAATCATCCTTTTGCTGGCACATGCTTGCCCCGCCCCCATCCCAGGGACCCCCCGCCCCCGCTTCACTCTCCATCTAAACATCCTGGTCTATCAGAAAATGTAGTTCTGGACCAGGCTCTGACATTCCAACCGCATCACTGATCACTGTCAGCCCTTGAGTAAGTCCCTTCTTTCTCTGGGCCTCATTTTCCAACTCTGGACATGGGGGGCTTTGGCTGGAGGTACCTAAAAGCCCTTATAACTTTAGGAGTTACTAAGCAGTACAAGGTAAGGATTAAGGGTGTGGAGGTAGAAGTAGCCATGCCTGGTCCACATGCGCTGCTTGCTAACTATGTGACCCTGGGCTGGGCAACCTATTTAACCTCTCTGAACTTGGACTTAATCATCTGAAAACTGGAGATACCAAACCAGGGTTATTGGGAAGAAAAAGTTTATATAAAGAGCTTAGTGGAGTTCTCAGCACCTAGCATGCATCCAATATTTATTAACTAGTGCTTTTTCAAGTTCTTGTGCGTAGGCTTTTCTACCCACCAAAGTGGTTCCCTGGCACTGCTCACCTGATGTTGAAGGTGGAGCCTAAAAAGGAGGCTCGACGAGACTGGGCAGAAGCAGCTGTGTAGGGGGGTTGTGGTTCTGGCTCATTCCAGTACATATCCCGCTCCATCGGGGGCAGGTCCTGGTGCATCTCGTCCACAGCCAACAGGGACACCTGGTTGCCAGGTACAGAAGGAGAAGTCCAACAGAAAGGACAGCCCAAGCGGGACCGTGATCTTGCTAGATGACCTGGAAAGGTCACTTCCCTCTCTCTGGGCCTCGGTTTCCCTACTTGTGAAACGGAGAGACTGATGCCTATCTGCGACCTCAAAAGTTGGGGTGAGAATCCCGTGAGTGAATGGTTGTCTGGGAGGTGGGGGGGGCAACTCACTGTGGGGTCTCCCTACAGAACTGTGGGGTCCCCTCCTTGGGTCCAGTTCAGGGAAGGTCCACAGGACAGGCTCCCAAATACCTGCAAGCTCCTGTCGACAATCCAGTTGGTCTCAAAGTCATCATCATCCTCTCCAAATGGGTTGATGAGTTGCTCTGCCACCTTGGGGAGAGGTGAGGCTCTGAAGTCCTCAGGTAGACTCCCTGCAGCCTTGCTCCCTGCCCTTGAACTTTGGCTCCTGCTCTTTCCATGCCCCCCAAGATGCCCCTCCTGCCTGACCACCATCTCCAAAGCCAGTATGTAAGGGCTCCAGCCACCCACACTCATAGGCACCTGCACACAGTCCCCTTCCCTTCAGGACACTGAGCCCAAGCTCCTCTCCTGAGCCTGTTGCTCCCTGAACACCCAGAGCTGTCCTTGAGCCTGTCACTCACACAGTCAGCACTAGTCCCTCCCCTCACTGTATCTTCCCTGGAGTTCCATAATTCTTTTTTTTTTTTTTTTTAAAGATTTTATTTATTTATTTGACAGAGAGAGACACAGCGAGAGAGGGAACACAAGCAGGGGGAGTGGGAGAGGGAGAAGCAGGCTTCCCGCGGAGCAGGGAGCCTGATGCGGGGCTCGATCCCAGGATCCTGGGACCATGACCTAAGCTGAGGCAGATGCTTAACCATCTGAGCCACCCAGGCGCCCCTGGAGTTCCATAATTCTATGCATTCGTTCATTTACTCATTCAAGTCTTCAAACACTAATTTATATATTCATGATTTTCAACGCAAGAGAGATAGATGTTGGAGGCTGTGCTCAATTAAAGGGTGGCCCAGGCAGGCCGAGTCCTGGCACTAACCTCAGAAGTCCCCTGACAAATCTCCGCAGTGGTGAGGGGCTGCACTAAGGGTTCGAGAGACATCCTGTAAGCCACTAGGGAATTGCGAGGAGAAAAATGGTGTGATCTGGTTTGAGCTGTAGAAACCGAAGATGACCGCAGGGATGAGGGTGTGGATAAGGAGGGAGTATCTGTGTGTGTGTGTTTCACACACATGTGAAACATGGATGAGAGGGAGGGAGGGGGCAACCTACCATCACCACCACTTACCAAAAAATAAAGGAAAAAAGGAAGAGACAGAGAGTGGCTGAGAAACAGAGGAAAGATAAAGAGATGGAGAGAAAACTGTGTTGTTTAGTACTCTTATTAGGAAGAGCCCTGGATGTAGTGGGAGGAATACTTAGAAAAGACACTTGGGGTGGGGATGGGGGCCCCCCACCCCAGCCTGCATCACAGATGGATATCTTGAGTAAGGAGAGGTGGTGCTAATCTGCCTTGAAAGGGTGGGGGCTGGGGTAGTTAGCATTAGGACTTTTGTTTTAAGCAGAGGGGACAAATTTGGGACCAGAGCCTAATCGCTGGGGACAGTGAGGAGTTGCCTCACCAACAGGGCCTGACACTGCTATTCTTTTTTTTTTTTTAAGATTTTATTTATTTGACAGAGAGACACAGCGAGAGAGGGAACACAAGCAGGGGGAGTGGGAGAGGGAGAAGCAGGCTTCCCACCGAGCAGGGAGCCCGATGCGGGGCTCGATCCCAGGACCCCGGGATCACGACCTGAGCCGAAGGCGGACGCTTAATGACTGAGCCACCCAGGCGCCCCTGACACTGCTATTCTTTTTTTTTTTTAAGATTTTATTTATTTATTTATTTATTAGAGAGCGAGCAAGAGGGAAACAGCATGAGAGAGGAGAGGGTCAGAGGGAGAAGCAGGCTCCCCGCTGAGCCAGGAGCCCGATGTGGGACTCGATCCCAGGACCCTGGGATCATGACCTGAGCCAAAGGCAGTCGCTTAACCAACTGAGCCACCCAGGCGCCCGACACTGCTATTCTTATTCCATGCATTTCCCTCGTTCTGGACAAACATTTGGGGAACATTCCCTTGAGGGGGCACAGCAAATGGTTTGACAACTGCACTTTCCCTGTATCTGTCTGGCCTCGGGTGAAGCACTGGGATCAGACACTGGCCTCAGGTGGGTCCCATTCCTCTCTGGGTCTCAGTTTCTTCATATGTAAAGACACGGGGAAGGAGCAGACCAGAGGGTCGTAGTGCGGGCCCAGTACCCGACGTTCCACATTTGAGACTCTCCTTTCCTGGCCGGCCATGACCCTTCTAGCCACGATCACAGCCGGTCTTGCCGCAGAGAATCTCACCTTCAGCCAGCCGGCGTAGAAGAAGAACTGCAGGAATGTGAAGACAGGTACAACGAGGTCCAGCTCGTGGCCAGGGTAGGCTTTGGCTGGGTTCAGGAACTGCCGCCCAATCAGGCAAGCCAGGAAGAAGCTGTACACAGCCACGGTCACCACCTGGGAGGGAAAGGAGGGTGGCAGCAGAAATGGGCTGGCTGGGGACCTAGGGTCAGGAAGCTCCCCAGGCTGGGAGGACGAGGCCTTGCTCTGATTCGCACAGCCCTATGACTTTGGGTCTCTGCGATCTCTTTAAAATGGGGATATTCGGGGCGCCTGGGTGGCTCAGATGGTTAAGCGTCTGTTCAGGTCATGATCTCAGGGTCCTGGGATCAAGTCCCACATCGGGCTCCTTGCTTAGCAAGGAGCCTGCTTCTCCCTCTGCCTGCCACTCCCCCTGCTTGTCCTCTCCCTCTCTCTCTGGCAAATAAATAAAATCTTTTAAAAATAAATAAATAAATAAATAAATAAATAAATAAATAAATAAATAAATAAAATGGGGATATTCACATTCCCTCCACTGAACCAGGCAGAAGCCTGGACTCTTTAAACTTGTCACTAGAGAGAATCTGCAAAGTCCAGACCTAACTCCCAGGGTGAGCCTCTAAGCCCCTAAGTGAGCCCTTCCCACCGCAGGCTGTTTCCTGAGTCCTCCCAGTCCCCCCGTTTTCCCAAGGGGCAGCTTCCCTGGCCTGGTCCTCACCTGCGTGTACACCAGCGGGATACTGATCCAGTCGTAGGCAAACAGGTGTCCACACTGAGTACGCAAGATGTTCATCTCCTGGGGAGCAGAAGGGAGGGTTGGCTTTCTGACCACCATCTGCTCTCCCAGGCTCAACCTCAGCACTTCCGCAGGTACCAGGGTCTGGCGCTCATGGTCCAGCCCTGGCTATGTGGTCAGGGGCAGCTCACTTAACCTCTCTGCGCCTCAGCCTCCTCATCTGTCAAAAAGGAGGAGCCAGGATCTCAGAGGCTCCCTTTAGAGAGGAAATGGGAGGGGAATTTGGGGGAGGGGCCACCGTGGGTGGTGGAATCCTGCTGGTCAAAATCCTACAATCCCAAGACAGGTTCTAGGAAAAGCCTCAAGCCTTGTCCTTGTAGGAAACTGTTCCACGTGGGCCACAACCGTCCCCACTCTGCATCAGCCCCATCTGTGTAGTGAGCTCACGTCTAGCAGGCTCTGGAGCAGGACAGGATCCCGGATTCGACCTCCAATCCACGCCTTCATTGACAGGTTGGCAAACCACACCCAGGGCACCCAGAACGTGTTGTGAGGCAAGCTCAACTTTTCCAAGTGCTTGCGTTCCGCCGGGGTCATAAAGCCTGCGGGGTGGAGTGAAGAAGGCAGTGGGTGGGGGAGCCCGCAGAACGGATGGCTGGCAGGGGTGGCCAGGCCTTGCCGAACCCCAGGATTTAGGCCCAAGTTCACTGGGACCGCGGAGCTCCTTTGCCATCCTCTTTCAACAGATAATTACTGAGTGCCCACTACGTGCTGTTCTGGCCTGAGCACGTGAGAAGGGTCTGTCTTACTAACCAGGACCAGGGCAGGAAAGGTCAGAGACGGAGGTCACAGAAATGCAGACTGAAAACTGTAGACCTGGACGGGAAAGGGCAGAGGGAGGCCGACCGGTACTTTCTCACCAGTTCCCAAGGCCCCGCCCCCGGCCCTCCGTCCCCACTCTTCCCTCATCCCTCAAGGGTCCTTAACCCTATCTCAAACCCCTATGCTCCCGCGCGGTTCCGGGCCTCGCTCCCACCCATCTTCAGGCCCCCGACTCCGCCCCGCCCAATGCGACGAGGTCTCGACCCCACCCCGCTCCTGGCCCCACCCAATCTTCAGCCTGGAGGCCTCTGGCTCCACCCATCTGCTCCGGCCCCGCCCGGGCCCGCTCCTAGCCCCGCCCCGGACCCCCGCTCCTGGCCCCGCCCCGGGCCCGCCGGGCCCGCCCACCTGCTTTCACCAGGTGCTGGGAGCTGGGAAAGCGCTTGTAGACCGCGGCGCTGACGCTGCGCAGGATGAGCACGTTGCCCAGGTTGGCGTAGCGGATGAGCGTGCGCCGCAGCAGCCGGCCTTGCTCGTCCTTGCCCTCCACCAAGCCCGACACCAGGTTCATAAGGCGGTCGGGCCACGGCAGGTTCTCGTACTGGTTCCACCAGCGGGTCACGACCAGCGTCACGTAGAAGCCTGGGCAGGAGAGGCGGGGGAGGGGGGGCGAGGGCCCAGGCTGCGGCCAGAGCCAAGCGAGGGCGGTGCCTCGGTTTCTCCATCTTTGTGATGGGGAGCAGACCCAGCCCCGACCCTCCTGGAAGGCGCTGAGTAGGGGAAGACCATCAGAGCCCCGCATGAAGGCGCAAGAGCCTGAGTTCTCTCTCCTGGGGGCCCCCTGCCTATCCCAGGAATCTGCCAGACAGACCCCTCCCCTCCTGCTCAGAGGCTCCAGGGACGTCAGCGCTGCCCTCAGAAGCTGGGGTCTTGAGTGCTAACCTCAGGACGTCCTTCCTAATGTCTAAGTTCAGTCCGTCTGGCTGCAGTCTCCCCATTTCCCTGAACTGCGGAGAGGCACTGACACGCCACTGGCCTGCCCCAGCTAGTTCCTCGTAGTCCACCTGTGTGGAGCCTGGAGCAGCCACTGGGATCCCGACACGCCGAAAGGGGAGCTCACCCAGCACGAAGGAAATGGGGATGAGCTGGATGTAGCTGTCGCAATACAGAGTCAGTTTCTCAAACATCACCTGCTGTTCGTCCGTGAGGGCCATCCTGGGGGGTGGGGGGTGGGGGGGATGTGTAGACACTGGGAGGACATGGCTGAGATCGGTACTGACTCCAGCCAGGCCTAGGGTAGGAGTGTGGCTGCCTCTTTGCTACCCCACCACTTCCCTGTCCCTTTCACTGGCCCTGCCTGGGGCCTCTCCTCTGGCCTGAGCCAGGTCCCACTCCTTCTCTGGCAACCCCAAACCCCAAGGGGGCATCTGCTCCATGGCTGTAAGAGGCCCCTCAGGAGGTTTTCTGTGAGGTATAGGAGGAAGGTCCTGCCCAAGGAGTTACTTTTAGGTACCATTGACTCTTTTAAAGAATCCAAAGGACAGTTTGAAAGCAGGTTCAAGGAGTGTTTGATCTTTAAAAAAAACATGTGGTGGGGAGAGATGAATAGGTGAGCACAGAGGGTTTTCAGGGCAGTGAAACTACTCCGGATGATACTAGAATGGTAGATAATGCCATTTGTCCAAACCCATAGAATGTACAACATCAAGAGTGGACCCTAGTGTAAACTGTGGGCTTTGGGTGATAATGGTGTGTCCATGTGGGTTCATCTATTATGACAAATGTGCCACTTGGCTGTGGCATATTGGGAGTGGGGGCGGCTGTGTGTGTTCGAGGGGGTATACGGACACTCTCTACCTTCTGCTCAATTTTACTATCAACTTAAAGCTCTAAAAAATAATTTTTTTTTAAAGTGTATTGGTGCCTGAGTAACAACCAAAGAAAACCAATGTGCTTTACTATTGGTTTTGTAATTACGAATTCCAGAATTTTCTGTATTTAATAGTTTTTCAATCCATTTCAGTCATTAATGTTTTTTCCATTCAAAATGCTTTCATATATTCTGTGATTATATCTCTCCTATATTTTATTTAAGTAAACATTTTTATTGGGGGGAAAATACGGTCTGCACCTGGGAGCTTGTGCGGGATTCAGGAAAACAGGCTGGCGGAGTGGGACCAGGTGAGGCTTGGATTCCAGAGGCCTCTCCCTGGGTTGGAGGAAAGACACTCCCAGCCTGCAGGCTGCCTCCTTTTACCTCCTCCCCAGCCCCCAACCTCCAGCCACACCTCCCCCCACCGCCCCCGCCCCCAGGGCTTGGCCGGGAGCTCAGGTCAGCCTTAGCCGGCTCTGGTACATTGGCCCCCTGCGTGGCTGACTAGTTGTGCCAAGCCCCAGCTGTCCCCCTCCCAGGCCCCGGCCCCAGCCTTTCCCCCTGCACCTGTAAATGAATCGGATGGTGTAGTAGCTGAGCAGGAAGATGAGGAACTCGCCGTAGAGCAGCTTATAGATGCTGCCTCGCCAGCACAGCAGCAGGCGAGAGAAGGAGCCTAAGCGGGCATTCGCCACCTGGCTTGAGTAGGTGACGGTCATGGCCGGGCACTGGACTGCAGCGAGTGGGCTTGGGTCCTAGCAGACAGGGAGAGACACTCACGGGGGGCTTGTTCGGGGCTTGTGTGGGCCCCAGGCGGGATCTTAGCCGGGACCCTTCCCTGCTCTGGGCCTCAGCTTTCCTGTCTGGACACTGGGAGGGGGATGAGGAGGCCTCAAGGGCCCTTTCGGCTCTTCCTGCCTGTGGGACGTGGGAAGCCAGGGAAGCGAGCCCAGGGCTGCCCACAGCCGTGACAGGGAAGACAGGTCTGCGCCCCGAAGCTGTATGACAAAGGCAATGACAAGAGCAACAGCGAAGTGCACACGCTGGGCGTGGTCCCCTGAGCCAGGCAGCGTTCTGAGCCCATCTTAGCTCCCCAAACACCCACGACCACCTTGGAGCAAGATGGGTAAGGGGCCTGGTCAGTCTTGTCCACTGCCATGTCTCCAATGCCAGAACAGAGCCTGGCTGGTAGAGATGCTCAAATAATGTTTACTGAGCAGGGACCCCAGGGCCTTTCCACTTGCTAATCCTTCTGCCTGGAGGATGCTCTTTCTCATCTAATGCATGGCTCATTCCCACGTCGGGCTATCTGCCCAGAAAGGGTGTTCCCAACTACTGTCCCTGCAGATAGCATCCCAGTGCCACTGGTACTCTCTGTCCCCTCATCTTGTCGATTTCTGTCCACAGCGTGTATCTTGTTCTGCTTGAAATTCTATTTTGCAGGACGTCTGCTGGCTTCCTGACCATTCCCTCCCGCGAAGGAAGCTTCTGCTGTGCTCGCGTAGGAGGTGCTCGCGCAGAACTTCTCGGAGCGATGACTGACACCCGCCCTCTCCCTGCTTGCTCGGATGGGGCTGCAGTAGCTGGTTTGTGGCCCATGCACACCAAGCTCATTCCCACCTCAGAGACTTTGCACAGGTGCCCCCCCACCCCCCCCACCCCGCGCACACATGCTGCCCGTGGGTGTACATCCCACGCACCAATGCGGGGACCGCCGTCCACCCCGTAGGCCCTCAAAGCCTCGGCAGGCCGACCCCTACTCACAAGAGGGGCTCCGGTCTTCTCAGGCAATCCCACAACAGTTCTGGCCACTGCACCAGTGGGACTCTTGGGGGTCCTGTGGCCAGTGCCCGCACTTAGCGCATGCGTGTGTTAAGCGGTCACTTGACTCCCTCAGCCAGGGCCTCCACAAAGGAGCCTTGTTTGGGCCCCTCTCATAATCTGCACCTAAGCAGCGGCCGGCACCGCCTGGCCAGGGCCCCTCTAATTCCTGCCGGTGCTGGGGGGGGGGGGGGCGCTGAGCTGAGGGCTAGAATTTGGGGCAGCTCCCCTCCACCATGGGCCCAATCCTGCCATTTTCTCTGGGCCCTCAAATATGGAGATCGAAGGATCTGTGTGTTTTTTCTTTTCTTTTTTTTTTTTAAAGGCCACATATTGTATGATGCCTTTTTTTTTTTTAGATTTTATTTATTTATTTGACAGAGAAACACAGCCAGAGAGGGAACACAAGCAGGGGGAGTGGGAGAGGGAGAAGCAGGCCTCCCGCAGAGCTGGGAGCCCGATGTGGGGCTCGATCCCAGGACCCTGGGATCATGACCTGAGGCGAAGGCAGATGCTTAACGACTGAGCCACCCAGGCGCCCCTCGAAGGATCTGTTTCTGACCACTGAGGTCTTGCGGGGAGAGCTGTGGGGAGTGGGGCCAGGCCCTGGTCTGGCGCTACACAGTGGGAGCCGCGGGCCGGCCTGATGGGGCTTTGGCAGCTCTGGGGGCACTGGAAAGAACACTGGACCACAGTCAGAAGCCCTGGCTTCTAGTCCTGGCTCTGCCACCTGTGTGCGGTGACCCTAGTGGGCCTCTGCTCCTTCCTAGGCCTCAGTGTCCCTATCCAAAAAGGATGGTACTGCTTTAGACCTCATCACCTTTCTCAGGGCGACAGCGGGCCGCCCCTGCTGGTGAGGAGCCCTGGTTGGCTGGTGGTGACATCATGGGTCATTCAGGCTGTGATTGGCTGGCAGAATCCAGTTAGTAGGTTGGTTCACAGCTATGGAAGAAGGGGGTGGGGTGCGGGGGTAGGAGGCTGCTTTGTGGGGGCTGGGCCTGGTGCGGGATGACACAGCAGCCCTGGTGTTTATGCTGCTGGCTTCCAGCCAGCCCATGCAAAATGGGAGTATGTACCCAGGTCCCCAAGGGCAGCCGGTTCATAGCTCAGCACCTGGTTCCAAACATTTGAATCCATCAGTCTATACACGAGGGCCCTCCTAAGCCACTGGAAGTGATGGGTGTCCAGCACGGACTCCTCTTGTGAAAACTTGAAGTAGCAGTGGCTCTTGGTCTTCAGTGAGTGGCCATGAGAATGGTCTGGAATGTATAGGAAACGTGCAGCTTGTCGGGCTCTTTCTCCAGAGTCTGATTCTGCCATGGGGGGAGGGGCTGCTGCATCTCTAATGAGCTCGGGGCTGGGGGAGAGCGGGGAGGAGGATTATAATGCCAGTGGTCTTCAGATCGGACTTTCTGAAGCCCTGATTTACAGTATGACCTCGAGCCTTAAAATAAATCCACTCCTTCCCTCCCTCCCCCCTCCCTCCTCTCTCCCACTCCTCCTCCATCACCTCTCTTTCTCCCTCTCCCTGACATACTCCTAAGTGTTAACAATGCTGAGATTGCAGGTGACTTTTTTTTTTTAAGATTTTTCACCTATTTGACAGAAGGAGGGAGAGCACAAGCAGGGGGAGCAGCAGACAGAGGGAGAGAGAGAAGCAGCCGCCCCCTCCGAGCAGGGAGCCCGATGCGGGGCTCGATCCCAGGGATCATGACCAGAGCCAAAGGCAGATGCCCAACAGACTGAGCCACCCAGGCGCCCCTGCAGGTGACTTTTGTGCACACCACTTTTGCCTTTATAATTCTCTGCCGGGGGGAAAAGATTATTTCACAACAACCTTGGATACTTTTCTAATCACAGCTAAAATAATGCCATCGCGGTTATGAGGCAGTCTCTTCAGAGATCAGCAACAGCCTTTTAGGAGTATTTGCTAGCCCCCTGCTGCCTGTGGGAAACACCTTTCCCATCGCTGTCCTTAACTTGAGCCTCGGTCTCCTCATCCAGAAAATGGGACAATAACACCTACGTCAGCAATGAGAATGATGGGTAACAATTTCGTCAGCTCTCCAAACCAGTGGTTCTCATGCCTGGCTGCCTGGCCCTGGCACCTCTGCCCGACCCCTCCAGATTCGGTTGGGCTGGCAGGTCCCAGACGTGGCTGTTTTCTCAAGTTCCCCAGGCAAGTCCAAAGGACAGCATGGGTGGAGAATCACTGCTGTAAGGGATAATGCCCTACCCTGTATTTCCTTTTCCCCCACCAAAACATAGCAACACTCAAGAGAGAGCTTTCCACTTAGCAGATGATCAATGTTTTTAATTAAAATTGAAACGTGTGCCTGGCACCACGCCTGGCACGGGGATGCTCACTCCATGTCAGTTGAAGGAACGGATGAAACACCTCTCTTTTTGTGCGATCAGGTTCCTGCCTCTCCCCATGGTGACCACTGGAGGGCGCCCTTGCCTAGCTGGCTCTGGCCCTGGAAGCCCTGTTAGCCGGTCGGAATCCATAGGGACCCTGGAGCTGACACTGGATGTCTCCCTCATCTCCTTGACCCTGACCAGCAGCTGTAGGGCCATGAGAGGGAGTTGGAAGACGCAGTGGCAGCTGAAGTCCTCCTGCTCTTTTCCCTGAACCGCAGGTTTCTCGTCAGTGTCCCAAAAGTCCCACCAGGACCCGCTGGCGGTGCTGTACCAGACCCTTTCCCCTCCCAGGTGCCCCAGGACATCCACAGAGACACTTCATAAGAAGGTGCTCCTGGGGGCACCTGGGTGGCTCAGTTGGTTAAGCGACTGCCTTCGGCTCAGATCATGATCCTGGAGTCCCGGGATTGAGTCCTACATCGGGCTCCCTGTCAACAGGGAGTCTGCTTCTCCCTCTGACCCTCCCCCCTCTCGTGCTCTCTCTCTCCAATAAATAAAATCTTTAAAAAAAAAAAAAAAAGATGCTCCTGGCCGCACCCCAGTGCTAAGACAAGTAGACCCCAGGCATAAGCCAGGGTCTCTTCCACTGGGTCTCGGCCATGAAAATGTCCCCAGCCAGCCAGGCGCGTCTCAGGCAGGCTGCAGTGGGCACTGACCGACTGATGCCATGCTTGGACAAAGAGCCCCAGGATTGACCCCTGCAAGGATGGGGTCCAACCCAGTCACCCAACAAACCATTTCTGATGCCAGAACTAAGCCTAATCTGATTCCTGCGTCCAGAAATTCCTAGTCAAATAAAAATGAAGGAAACACGTAACTTTAACACAAAATGGCAAGTCCTAATATCTGTGTCAAGGCCACAGAGCTCAGAGAAGTGTTTACAGAGAAGGGAGCATTTGAGCTGGGTCTTGAGGCATGGGTAGGAGTTTGCCTGAGCTGAGGAGGATGGAAGGGTATTACATAGAAGGGAAAGCCCACACGAAGTCACGGAGGCATTCCTGAGGGACAGTTCAGTAGGGTTTCATCATCTACATTTTACAGAGGAGGATGCTGAAGCTCAAGGCCTCTCTTGTCCAAGGTCACACAGCTCTAAAAGGCCAGGCTGGGACTGAAATCTGGGTCTTCTCATTTTGGATCCTGTGGCTTTTCCATGACTCACCATCACCTCTCCAGTGCAGGTCAGTTTCTGAGGGGTGGAGGCTTACCTGTTAGGGCAGTGGTTTCTGTTGGGCTTAAAGGGAGGTCCAAGGGGTAGGGGGTGCACGGAAGACGCGTTGACTGCAGCAGAGCCCATGGTCTTGAGGCCACCAGCAGAGAGCCATCTCTTAGAGACAGGCAAAACAGAGCTGGGAAGATGGGTGGGGGTTCCAGGGACGGACTGCGACGGCCTTCTCATCTGGGATCACCATGGCAACAGGTCATCACAGAGGGCCTGCTACTGTGCCCTTCCAGGCCCTGCCTCAGCTGGGCAGGAAGAAGACGACCCAGCTTGGCTGGGGCGGTGGGCAGGGGGCCCTCGGGTGGGCCAACCAGCCCTGGATGCTGCCTCCAGGCTCTAGGAGGGTACCTGCCAGCCCTCACCCCCCTCTTGGGCCAATCACAGAAAGAACAAGGCAGAAGCCAAGAGAGAAAAGGAGGGGGCTTGGCATATCTGGTCAAGGGAGGGGAGGGACACTGCCAGCCTGGGGCCTGGAAGCAGCATAGACAACAAACAGCACCTTTCCACTGGGGTCAGCAGCCCTGATCCCTAAGAGGCTGGATAGAATCAACATCCCAAGAGATGAACACATAAGCTCTGGCTCCTGCAGAAAGACAACGGGGACTGGGAGGGGCTGGGACACACTGGATCCAGCTTCACCAAGCCCTGTCCTGCCAATGACAATGAAATAGCATGGAATAGTCCAGAGCCGGCCCAACCAGAGACCAAAAGGCAAGAGGATTCACCACAGCCTTGGGGAGAACACTGGGATCTCCGAGCTGCCCTGTCCCCATGGACTCCGCCCCACTGAGGCCAGCCAGGTGAGGCACAGACCCCATCCACAATCCCCCTCCTCTACAAGCTCCTAACTGGGACTAATGGGCAGTTGAGGAGGAGGAGCATCTCAGGCCAGGCTTCTCCTGGAGAACTGCACTGGGTGTAAGAAGGCCTAGATGCCTTTACTACAAGTCTGTAACCTCGGGCTTCCTCATCTGTGGAATGGGTAGCTTAGCAGCTTGAGACACTGTGAGAGACTATGCAGACAGTTGCTCACCCCGCTGCTCATCTTGCAGACAAAGATACCGGGGCATAGAGAAAGAAATGGACTTAACCTCAAGTCACAAAGAATTAGGGTCAGAGCTGGAAGGTGTATGTAGGTCCCCTGTCTCAGTCAGAGCATGTGACTCTTCACTGTTCCAGAATGTTCCTGCTGTTCAACCCCACAAGCACGTGTTGATGCCTGCTGTGCTCAGCACCGTGCTGGGCATCATGGGAGGGAAAGAGAAGAAACAATGGTTTCCCCAATATCTTGAGCATTTATGGGGTGCCAGGCTCTGAGCGCTTTTTAGATGGGATTTCATCTCGTCATCAGAACTGGGGAATAGGAGGTGTTATCTACCTTTACAAGTAGATGTCAAGGCCCAGAGAAGGTAAATGACTCGCCCAAGCCTCCACTCAAATCTCAGTCAGCCTGGTGCAAATTCCTTGCAGTCGCGAGCGTGCACACTGCCCCCTGGCCCTTAGTTCCTGACCACGGGGTGGTCAGCTGGGAGGGCTGCCCAGCAGCGATGTCCTGGAGGGGATTCTTCTACTCGGTGGGCGGCTGGACCGGGTCGCCGGCTCTGAGAGTCTGTGTGCCAGGAGGTGGCCAGGTGAGCGGAACAGACCCAAGGGCAGTTGGGGAGGCTGGCCCCAGCACAGGCCAGCTGAGGTGTGAGCCGTGTTGGTGACTCTCCCTTAGGTCTGCAGGACCACCAAGCCAGCTGCCCTTAGTGGCCTTGAGCCCGTTGGGCACAGGTTGCCTGGACAACCACAGCTCCAACGCTTCTCCACCCCAGGCTGGGGTTTCAGAGTTAGCAAATAAAAATAGGGGGCAGTCAGGGAAATCTGAACTTCAGATAATAAATACTTGTTTTAGGGTAAGTCTGTCCTACACTACGAAGGCCCCTGGGGGAGGGCATCCAGAAGCAAGAGTCTTTTCAGTGTCAGCCTCGCAGATTTGGTGAACTGCTCCATCTGTCCACCCCCTCGGGCTGCTGACTTTTAGAGCCTGGCTGCTCAAAGGGAGGTCTGGGGAGGCTTGCAGGCAATGCAGCCTCTCGGGTCCTACCCTGCCCCACTCAGTCAGAATCCGCATTTGCACAAGATCCCTGGGAGATCTGTGTGCCACAGAGTTTTGAGAGGCTTGCTTCACACAGTGACAAGAGAGATTTCCATGCCTTGTAGACAGGAAAATACAGAGCAGTGAAAAAACAGCATCACCAGAGGTTATCATTCTGATGTATTTCCTTCCTGTCTTTTTTAAAAATACTGAGGCAAAATTCACCTAGCATAAAATTCACCATTTTAACCGTTTTGAGTGTACAATTCAGTGACTTTAACTTCATTCAACTATCACCACTCATTCTAGAACATTCTTGTCACCCGAATGGAAACTCAGTACCCATCACACAAGTCGCTCCCCATTCACCCTTTTCTCCCAGCCCTGGTCACCGTCAGTCTGCTTCTTCTATCTCTGTAGATTTGCCCTTTCTTGACACTTCGTATAAATGGAATCGTATCCTACTTGTCCTTTTATGTCTGGCTTCTTTCACTAGAAATCGTCATGTTTTCAAGGGTCATCCACGTTGTAGCAGGGCGACAGTGCTTCTTTCCTTTCTGGGTTGAATAATATTCCATTGTATGGATAGACCACAGTTTGTTTATTCATTCCGCAGTTGATGGACATCTGGATTGTTCCCATTTTTTTTTTTATCTGCTATGTATATATCTGGGCAAGGTTGTCTTTAAATGTGTCTTCAGTTCTTTCGGGTATATACCTAGGAGTGGGGTTGCTGGGTCATAGGGTCATTCTATGGTTAACTTTGCAAGGAACTACCTGTTTTCCACAGTGGCTGTACAATTTTATACTCCCACCAGCACTGCATAAGGGATTCCAGTTTCTCCACCTCCTTGCCAATGGTTGTTATACCCCCACCCCGCAAAAAGCCATCCTCGTGGGTGTGCAGTGGTATCACATTGTGGTTTTGATTTGCATTTCCCTAGTGACAAATGATGTTGAATCTTTCGTGTGCCTGTTGGTTATTTGCTTGTCTTCACTGGAGAAATGTCTATTCAAGTCCTTTGCCCATTATCCTTCGCCCATATATTCTTATTGTTGAGTTTTAAGAGTTCTTTATATATTCTGGACGTTAGATTTATAAGAAATATATGATTTACAAGTATTTTTTCCTCATTCTTTGGGTCATCTTTTTACCTTCTTCAGAATGTCCTTTGATACACAGAAGTGTTTTTTTGTTTTGATGAAGTTCAGTTTATTTTTTCTTTTGTTGTTTGTTCTTTAACGTCATATCTAAGAAATCATTACCAAAATTACCATTACCAAATCCAAGGTCATAAAGATTTACTGTTAGGGGCGCCTGGGTGGCTCAGTCGTTAAGCGTCTGCCTTCGGCTCAGGTCATGATCCCAGGGTCCTGGGATCGAGCCCCGCATCGGGCTCCCTGCTCCGCGGGAAGCCTGCTTCTCCCTCTCCTACTCCCCCTGCTTGTGTTTCCTCTCTCGCTGTGTCTCTCTCTGTCAAATAAATAAATAAAATCTTAAAAAAAAAAAAGATTTACTGTTAAGTTTTCTACAGTTTTATAGCTCCAGGTTTTACACGGAGGTCTTTGACCTATTTTGAGTTAATTTTTTTATGTGGTGTGAGGTAAAGGTCCAACTTCATTCTTTTGCATTCAGATACCTAGTTTTCCAAGCACTAGTATTTGAAAAGATCATTCTTTCCCCATTGAATGGTCTTGGCGCTATTATTGAAAATCAATTGACAATAGATGTATGGGTTTATTTCTGGACTCTCAATTTTATTCCATTAATCCATATGTCTATCCTTATGCCAGTACCACACTGTTTTGGTTGTGTAGCCTTTTACAAGTTTTGAAATCAGGAAGTGTTCTCCAATTTTGTTCATCCCTTTCAAGATTGTTTTGGCTACGTATGGTCCCTTACAATTCCATATGAATTTGAGGATCAACTTGCTCATTTCTGCAAAAAAGACAGTTGGAATTTTGATGGAGATTGCATTGAACCTATAGATCACTTTGCTTTCTTTACAATATTATTTCTTTACAATCCATAAACATAGGATGTCTTTTCATTTACTTAGGTCTGTTAAATTTCTTTCAACAATGTTTTGTAGTTTGCAGTGTACAAATCTTATACCCCTTTGTTAAATTTATTCCTAAACATTTTGTTATTTTTGGTAATGTAAATGAAATTGTTTTTCTAAATTTCATTTTCAGATTATTCATTTCTAGTGTATAGAAATACAACTGATTTTTGCATATTGATCTTATATTCTGCAACTTTGCTGAATTCATTTATTAGCTATGATGGTTTCTGTGTGGCTTCTTTAGGATTTTCTATATATTAGACTACAGCATCTACAAATAGAGATAGTTTTACTACTTCCCTTCCAATTTGGATGACTTTTACTTACTTTCTTGCCATGGCTAAAACTTCCAGTAAAATGTTGAATAGAAGTGACAAGACCAGACATCCTTATATTGTTTCTGATCTTAGGAGGAAAGCTTTCAGCCTTTCACCATTGAGTAACTGTGGATTTTCTTTTTTTTTTTTGAAGATTTTATTTATTTTTATTTGAGAGAGAGTGAGTAGGCTCCCCATTGAGCTGGGGCCTTACATGGGGTTCGATCCCAGGACCCTGGGATCATGACCTAAGCTAGAGGCAGACACTTAACCGATTGATCCACCCAGGCACCCCAGCTGTGGATTTTCACAGATCTCCTTTATGAAGCTAAGGAAGTTCCCTTCTATTCCTACTTTTATGAGTGGTTTTTTAAAAAAATTTTATTGTTATGTTAATCACCATACATTACATCATTAGTTTTTGATGTAGTGTTCCATGATTCATTGTTTGTGCATAACACCCAGTGCTCCATGCAGAACGTGCCCTCTTTAATACCCATCACCAGGCTAACCCATCCTCCCACCCCCCCCCTAGAACCCTCAGTTTGTTTTTCAGAGTTCATCGTCTCTCATGGTTCGTCTCCCCCTTCGATTTCCCCCCCTTCATTCTTTTATGAGTGTTTTTATCATGCAAGGGTGTTAGGTGGGTTTTTTATCCCCAACTTTTTTTATTGTGGTAAAATATACATAACATAAAGTTTACATTTTAACCATTTCTAAGTGTACAGTTCAATGGTATTAAATGTATTCATGATGTTTACAACCATCACCACCTTCTATCCCCATAACACTTTCATCTTATAAAACTGAAGCTCTGTTACAGTCCCTGGTAACCACCATTCTACGTTTTTGTCTGTATGGTTTTGGCTACTCTAAGTATCTCATGTAAGTGGAATCATACAGTATTTGTCTTTTTGTGACTGGCTTATTTCACTTAGCATAATAGTTTCAAGGTTCATCAATAAGGGTGTTGGGTTTTATAAAATTATTTTTCTGCCTCAGTTGAGATGGTCACATGGTTATCTTCCTCCATTCCATTAATATTGTATATTACATTGGTTAATTTTCATGTGTTGAACCACCTTTGCATTCTTGGGATAAATCCCACTTGCCCATGCAGTATGATCATTTTAATATGTTGCTGGATTCAGATTTCTCAGTAATCTGTTGAGAATTTTTGCATCTATATTTAAGGAATACTGGTCTATAGATTTCTTTCCTTATGATGTCTTTGTCTGGCTTTAATATCAAGGTAATCCTGGCATCATGGAATAAATTAGGAAGCACACTATTTTTTGGAAGAGTTTGAGAAAGATTTGTATTAATTCTTCTTTAAATGTTTGAGAGAATTTACCAGTGAAACAATATGGCCCTAGCCTTTTCTTTATTGGAAATTTTGTACTTATTTAATCTCTTGTTATGGGTCTATTCAGGTTTCTGTTTCTTCTTGGGTCAGTCTTGGTAGTTTTTGTGTTTCTAGGAAATTTTCTTTTCACGTAGGTTATCTGGTTTGTTGATCTATAATTATTCATCATATTCTCTTGTAATCCTTTCTGTATCTATAAGATTGATAGTAATGTCCTTTCTTTCTTTTTTTTTTTTTTAAAGATTTTATTTATTTATTTGAGACAGAGAGAATGAGAGAGAGAGCACATGAGAGTGGGGAGGGTCAGAGGGAGAAGCAGACTCCCTACAGAGCAGGGAGCCCGATGCGGGACTCGATCCCGGGACTCCAGGATCATGACCTGAGCCGAAGGCAGTCGCTTAACCAACTGAGCCACCCAGGCGCCCCAGTAATGTCCTTACTTTCATCCTGATTTTAGTAATTTGAGTCTTTTATCTCTTTCTCTCTCTTTTTTTGTCATTCTAACTAAAAATACATCAATTTTGTTACTCTTTTCAAAGAAGCAACTTTTGTTTTCATTGATTCTCTTTGTTGTTTTTCTTTCTTTCTTTTTTTTTAAAGATTTTATTTATTTATTTGAGAGAGAGAATGAGACAGAGAGAGCATGAGAGGGGGGAGGGTCAGAGGGAGAAGCAGACTTCCTGCTGAGCAGGGAGCCATTTGTGGGACTTGATCCCGGGACTCCAGGATCATGACCTGAGCCAAAGGCAGTCGCTTAACCAACTGAGCCATCCAGGTGCCCATTGTTTTTCTTTTTTTTAATTTTATTTATTTATTTATCAGAGAGAGAGAGAGCACAAGCAGGGGGAGTGGCAGGCAAAAGGAGAAGCAGGCTCCCCGCTGAGCAAGGAGCCCTATGTGGCACTCTATCCCAGGACTCTGGGATCATGACCCAAGCCGAAGGCAGACACTTAACCGACTGAGCCACCCAGGCATCCCTCTTTGCTGTTTTTCAATTCTGTATTTCATTTATTTCCACTCTAATTTTTATTATTTCCTTCCCTCTGTTCACTTTCAGTTTAGTTTGTTCTTCTGTTTCTAAGTTCCTTAAAGTTGAAGTTTAGGGCTGGTCTTGAGTGACAGTATGAGGTTGGAGACTGTAACCATCTTGCTACCAAAAGGGAGCACCAGTCTGAGAATACAGTCAAACCAGGAAGAGGACAAGAGAGACACTGGATCTTGAGGACAGTTCTCGAGCCCCTGAAACAATCCATGTCTACAGCAAGTCCTGCCTCTGGGCATTCAGTTACATGATTCAATAATCTTCTTTGGGCCCATTAAAAAAGTTGAAAGTTTAATTATTGATTTGAGATCCTTTTCCTGTTTAAAATAGGTGTTTACAGCTATAAATTTCCCTCTGGTAACCACTTTTATTGCATTCTGTAAGTTTTAGTATGCTGAGTTTCTATTTTCATTCATTTCATCTAATTTCCCCTGTGATTTCTTTTTAATCCACTGGGCATTTAAAAGTGTGTTGTTCAGTTTTCGTGTATATGCAGAATTTTCAGTTTTCCTTCTTTTATTAATTTCTAGTTTCAGGTCATTGTGGTCAGAGAAGATACTTCGTATGCATTCTGTATTTTTAAATGTATTGAGACTTGTTTTGTGGTATAAACATGGTCTATCCTGAGGAATATTCCATGCTCACTTGAGAAGAATATGTATTCTGCTGTTGTTGAGTGGAGTTAGGTCTAGTTGGTTTATAGTGTTGTTCAATGCTTCTATTTCTTTGTTTATCTTTTGTGTAGTAGTTCTTTTTTTTTTTTTTAAAGATTTTCTTTATTTGAGAGAGCAAGACAGAGCAGAGAGAGAGCACAAACAGTAGGGAGGGGCAGAGGGAGAGGGAGAAGCAGGCCTCCTGCTGAGCAGGGAGCCCGATGTGGGACTCCATCCCAGGACCCTGGGATCATGACCTGAGCTGAAGGCAGACGCTTAACGACTGAGCCACCCAGGCGCCCTTGTGTAGTAGTTCTATCCATTATTGAAAGTGAAGTACTGAAGTCCTTATTGTTGTTGAATTGTTTCTCCCTTCAATATATGTTTATTATTGTTATATCTTCTTGATGACTTAAGCCTTTTGTCATTATATAATGTCTCTCTTTGCCTTTTAAAATAATTTTTGCCTTAAAATCTATTTTTTAAATATTAGTACGGCCACTTGATTTCTCTTTTTTGTTAATTTTTGGCATGGATTATCTTTTCCATCCTTTCACTTTTAACCTATTTGAGTTTTTGAGCCAAAGAAAGACTCATGTAGACAGTATATAGTTGCATCATGTATCCTTTTTAATCCATTCTATCAATCTCTATCTTTTATTTTTTTTTTAAGATTTTTTTTTTTTTTGAGACAGAGAGAACGAGAGAGAGAGAGCACATGAGAGGGGGGAGGGTCAGAGGCAGAAGCAGACTCCCCACCGAGCAGGGAGCCCGATGCGGGACTCGATCCCGGGACTCCAGGATCATGACCTGAGCCGAAGGCAGTCGCTTAACCAACTGAGCCACCCAGGCGCCCTCAATCTCTATCTTTTAATTAGAAAATTTAATCTATTTATATTTAACTGCAATTACTAATAAGAACTTACTTCTGCCACTTTATTTGTTTGCTATATGTCTTGTATCTCTTGTGTTATTGTTTCTCAGTTCCTCCTCCTTTTGTGTTAGGTGTTTTCTAATGTACCGTTTTGATTCCCTTCTTTTTTATTTTCTTAGTTGTTGTCCTAGAGATTACAATTAACATCTTAATTTATAACAGTCTAGTTCAAATTAATATCAATTTAGTTTCAATAGTATACAAAAACTTTGCTCTTCTATAGCTCCATTCCCTGCCCTTTATGTTGTTAGCATCACAAATTACATCATTATACATTAGGTTTCTATCAGTATATATTTATAATTATTGTAGTTGTCCTTTAAATCATATAAGAAAACAAGAAGAATTATGTTCTAAAAATACATCATTACTGACTTTTAAATTTACATATATCCATGTTATCAGTGTTTGTTTTTTCATGTGGATTTGAGTTACTCTCTAAATGTCTTTCGTGTCAGCTTGAAGCACTCTCTTTAACATTTCTGGTAAGGAAGGTCTACTAGTGACAAACTCAGTTTTTGATAATCTGGAAATGTCTTGGTTTCTCCTTCATTCCTGAAGGATAGTTTTGCCAGATACACAATCCTGGTTCCTTTTTTTTTTTTTTTTTTTCTCCTTTCTGAACTTCCAAAATATTATCCCACTGCCTTCTGGCCTCCAAGGTTTCTGATGAGAAATCAGCTTTTAATCTTATTGAGGTTCTCTTGTACATGATTAGTCACTTTTCTCTTCCTGCTTTAAGGATTCTCTTTTTGTTTATAGCCTTCTGCAATTTGATTATGTCTTGGTATGGATCTCTTTGAGTTTATCTTACTTGAAGTTAATTAAGCTTCCTGGATGTGTAGATTATGTCTTGCATCAAATTTAGAAGTTTTCAGCCATTATATCTTCAAATATTCTTATTTCTCTCCCACCTCTCCTTCTGGGACTTCCACTCTACATGTTAGTATGCATGATGGTGTCTTATAAACCTCTTAGGTTTTGTTTATTTTCCTTTATCCTTTTTATCTCTCTGCTCCACAGACTGGGGAATCTGAATTGACTTATCTTCAGTATGCTGATTCTTTCTTCTGCCTACTCAAATCTGCTGTTGAACTCCTCTAGTGAATTTTTAATTTCAATTAATTCTTTTCAAATCCAGAATTTCTATCTGTTTCTATGTTATAGCTTCTGTCTCCTAACTGACAGTTTCTGTCTGGTGGGATATGATTATCATGTTTTCCTTTAGTACTTTGCGCATGGTTTCCTTTAGGTCTTTGAGTATATTTTATTTTTATTTATTATTTTTATTTATTTTTTATTTTCTAAAGATTTTACTTATTTATTTGAGAGAGAGAGAGAGCACATGAGGGGGGAGGGTCAGAGGGAGAAGCAGACTCCCTGTTGAGCAGGGAGCCCGACGCGGGACTCGATCCCGGGACTCCAGGATCATGACCTGAGCCGAAGGCAGTTGCTCAACCAACTGAGCCACCCAGGCGCCCAGGTCTTTGAGTATATTTTAAATAGTTGATTTAAAGTCTTGTCTACTATATCCAATATCTGTGCTTCCCCAAGGACAGTTTTTTCCCCATGTATAGGCCATGCTCCCTTTGTATGCATCGTAATTTTTTTTCTAAACTGGACATTTTGAGTATTATAATACAACAACTCCAGAAATAGGATTTCCTACCATGCTTGGACTTATTGCTGCTTGTAGTAGAAATTGTTAGTTTAGTGACTTTTCTGGAACTAATTTTGTAAACTCTATTTTTTGTAGTCTGTGGCCACTGAAGTCTCGGTTGCATTAGCTGGGTGGTCAGCTAGTCATTTGACAGAGATTTCCTTAAAAGCCTAGAACAGCAACAACAAAAACCTCCCAGTCTTTGCAGATGAGCTCTGTATGTGTGTTGGGAAATTCCTTCAACACTCAGTCATGCAATTTACAACTCTGCTTTAGCCTTCATTTCCTGCTTGCGCAGAGCCTGGTGATCAGCTAGAGGTAAGATCTTAGAGGCTTCTCAGATCTTTTCTGAGCATGTATGCAGCCCTGGGCATGCATGTGGATGTCTATTCCCAGGAATATGCAGGAACTCTTCAAACGTCCTTGTTTCCTAAACTATTTCATCCCCCAGCTTTTCTTCCTAAGCTTTTTTATTCATTTGTTGTTTTCTCCAAATGTGATCCCTTGTTCCAGATGGCAGCAGCTAATAAATTGCCTTTATATATTTTCAACAAATGCCCCTCAGGTAGCCACCTCAGCCTTGGAAGAGTTCTGAATTAGGCAAAATAAAGGCAAGCTCATTGAGCCAGACATTCAGAGAGCCACCAAACAGGTCAAAACAAACAGCCACAATGCGTTCAGTAGCAGACTGTTCTGCTCCCTCCAATACTAGGAACTTGTACCAAGAACATAGTCTTCAAGGCTGCCACAGAGCTGGACAGTGAGGGATGGCCAAGATAAGTGAAATTATCATGAAGTTTTCTTACTGAGATTCAGTGGTTCATTTCTTTCTTTTTTTTTTTTTTTAGAGTTTATTTATTTGACAGAGAGAGACACAGCAAGAGAGGGAACACAAGCAGGGGGAGTGGGAGAGGGAGAAGCAGGCTTCCCGCTGAGCAGGGAGCCCGACGCGGGGCTCGATCCCAGGACCCTGGGACCATGACCTGTGCCGAAGGCAGACGCTCAACGACTGAGCCACCCAAGCACCCCCAGAGATTCATTTCTCGATTAAGTGTTCACCTGGTTGATGTAAACTTTGAGTTGTTTCCAGAGTTCTGATATAGCTGATTCTGACAGTTTTGCCAGTTTATTAGCTGCCTTTGTGATGAGATGGACTCTTGGAATTCCCTACTCCATTTTCACTGACATCCCCAGTTTTTTTAGCATAGAATTTTTAATGTAAAAATTATTATTTGATATTTAAATTTTTTATTTAAAAAATTTTTTAAAGTAGGCTCTACACCCAGCGTGGAGCCCAATGTGGGGCTTAAAACCACAACCCTGAGATCAAGACCTGAGCTGAGATCAAGAGTTAGATGCTTAACCGAATGAGCCACCCAGGTACCCCTACAATGATTTGATATTAAAACATTTATATAGGGGCGCCTGGGTGACTCAGTTGGCTAAGCAACTGCCTTCGGCTCAGGTCATGATCCCAGGGTCCTGGGCTCGAGCCCCGCATCGGGCTCCCTACTTGACAGGGGGCCTGCTTCTCCCTCTCCCTCTGCCACTCCCACTGCTTGTGCTCTCCTGCTCTCTCTCTGCCAAATAAATAAATAAAATCTTTAAAATAAATAAATAAATGAAACATTTATATACTATTTTTTTCACTTGATGTTATACCATAAAATGTTCTATTTACCTATAGTATTCTTCATATAAATATCCATTTTAGTAGTTCATTCAGCAAATATTTATTACCTGGTGGTCACTCTTCCAGGGACTGAGTATACAGTAATGAGTGAAACAAGGCCCTGCCCTCATGGAGCTTACATTGGAGTAGGGAGAGAAATAAGTGACGTATAAATATTCATTCATTGTTACTGCTGTTTAATGTTCCATCATAAGGACACAACTATGATAGGACGAAAAATGGCCCCCCAAAGATATCAGATCCCAATCCTGGAAACCTATAGACGTTACCTTATGTGAATACAGGATGCTTGCAGCTGTGATTAAGTTAAGGACCTTGTGGTGTGTGGATATTATCCTGGATTATCAGGGTGGGCCCCAAGTTCAGTCACATGCCTCCATATAAGAGGGAGGAAGAAGGAGATTTGACATGGACAGAAGAGGAAAAGGCAATGTGACAATGGAAGCAGAAATTGGAGTGACGCTAAGGAATGCCAGGAGCCGCCCGAAGCTGGGAGAAGCAAGGAATAGAGTCTCCCCTAGAGCCTCCAGAGGGAACATGGACCTATGAACATCTTTTTTTTTTTTTTTAAGATTCTATTTATTTATTTGAGAGAGAGAGAGAGAGAGCATGAGTGGGGGGAGGGGCAGAAGGAGAGGGACGCAGACTCCCCACTGAGCAGGGAACCCAACAACATGGGGCTCAATCCCAGGTCCCTGAGATCATGACCTGAGCAGAAGGCAGATGTTTAACTGACTGAGCCACCCAGGCGTCCCAGACCTACCAACATCTTGATTTGGGCACAGTGATAGTAATTTTGGACTTTGGGCATCCAGTATGGTATGAAGTAAGTTTCTGTCGCTTAAAGCCATCTAGATTGTGGTAATTTGTTACAGTTACCATGGCAAACTAACACAAATTTTGGAACCAAGTGTGGTGTGCTACTGTAACAAATACCTAAAAATGTGGAGATGGTTTTGGAATTGGGTAATGGGTAGATGCTGGAAGAATTTTGAGAAACACAGTAGAAGCACTTATATGTGATGAACTTGGCTTTTAGCTGAGGTCATTTCCTAGCAAAATGTTAAAGATGTGCCCTCGTTTCTTCTTGCTGATTAGCGTAAAATGGGAGAGGACAAAGATATACTGGGAAAAGAACTGTTACACCAAAAGGAACCAACACATGATGATGGGGGAAATTTGCAGCCTATCCAGATTGTGAAATATACTAAAATTAGGCGATTTACTGTTAGAAAAAATGTGCTCTGGAGAGAAGGCCCTGGGTGTGGTTGAACAGCCTTTTGCTAGTGTTGAGGATATTAGGTGTGTGACTCATGGATCCACTCAACCATCTCAGCAGAAGCCAGTGATAGAGGTAGAATTATCCAGGGAAGATCTGTGGAGGACTCTCTTGTTTAATGATGTCAATCTCTGTGACATACACAGGAGACCCACAAGGCTTTCCAGAGTTATATATACCAGCAGAAACACTGCCATCTTGAACGGAAAGGGACAGAGACAGAATGGAATGAAAGAAGGCTGTTGGACTCCCACCATTCTAGAGGCAGGAAATAGGCTTATAAAACGACTCAACTTCAAACATGTGCCTACTGTTAAGAAAAAGGAAGCATGATAAAAGGGAATAGCCTCAGGCCCAGAGGGCAGAGCCTTGGACCTGGAAGTCAGAACCACAGATGCGGAGGCTGGAACTGTTGGGTGACAGAGGATTAGTCCCAGACCTTGAAAAGTAGAGGAATTTGTCCTGCTGGATTTTAAAATTACTTGGGACCATGACCCCTTTCTCTCTTCCATTTTCTCCCTTCTGGAGTGGGAATGTCTCTAACTATTACACTATGCCTATCCCACCATTGTATTTGGGGAACAGATAACTTGTTACTAGTTTCATAGTTCCAGAGATGGAGAGGAATTTTTTCCCCAGGCTGGATCATATCCAGAGTCTTACCAAGCCTGGTTTAGATGATGAGATTTGGGGTTTTGAGCTGATTATACTTAGATGAGATTTTATTTAGATGAGATTTTGGGCTTGAGTTGATATTACAATGGGTTAAGACTTTTGGAGATGTTGTGGTGTGTGGATATTATCCTGGATTATCAGGGTGGGCCCCAAGTTCAATCCCATGCCTCCATATAAGAGGGAGGAAGAAGGAGACTTGACATGGACAGAAGAGGAAAAGGCAATGTGATTATATTTAGATGAGATTTTGGGCTTGAGCTGATATTACAATGGGTTAAGACTTTTGGAGATGTTGGGATGGGATGAATGTATTTTGTGTGTTGACAGACTAATGGCAGACTGTAGAAAACTGGAAAAAAAAAAAATCCCCCCCAAGATATCAATTCTAATCCCTGACCTTATATAAATCCTGTAAATCCTGCCTAATATAAAGACAGGGTCTTTGGAAATGTGATTAAGTTAAGCATCTTGCTCTTTTTCGCCGCCATTCTGCTCTGCGTGACTGACTGCTTCTCGCCATGTCTTCTCACAAGACTTTCAGAGTCAAGCGATTCCTGGCCAAGAAACAAAAGCAGAATCATCCCATTCCCCAGTAGATTCGGATGAAAACTGGTAATAAAATCAGGTGCAACTCCCAAGAGGAGGCACTGGAGAAGAACCAACCTGAGTCTATAAGGCGTCACACATCATGAGATGACACACTTAATTGGCACACGTATTTAATGAAGCTGCGTGAAGATCATGTGTTCTATCATTCTGTAAACATCCTTCCTACCTGGCCATAGACTTGTCTTATCATGGAAATGATTTTTCTCTGTGACTATGCCTCTGCACCGATAGGTTGGTTCAGTAATAAATGTGAGACCTTGTGGCTCTAAAAAAAAAAAAAAAAAAAAAAAATTAAGCATCTTGACAGGTGGTGATTATCCTGGATTTTCAGGTGGGCTCTAAATGCAGTCACAAGTGTCCTTATAAGAGGGAGCTAGAGGGCTACTGGGTATTTACCCCAAAGATACAAATGTAAGGATCCGAAGGGGTACGTGCACCCCGATGTTTATAGCAGCAATGTCCACAATAGCCAAACTATGGAAAGAGCCAAGATGTCCATTGACAGATGAATGGATAAAAAAGATGTGGTATATATATACAATGGAATATTATGCAGCCAGCAAAAGGAATGAAATATTGCCATTTGCAACGACATGGATGGAACTGGAGGGTATTATGCTGAGCGAAATAAGTCAAACAGAGAAAGACATGTATCATATGACCTCACTGATATGAGGAATTCTTAATCTCAGGAAATAAACTGAGGGTTCCCAGAGTGGTGGGGGGGTGGGAGGGATGGGGCAGCTGGGTGATAGACGCTGGGGAGGGTATGTGCTATGGTGAGCGCTGTGAATTGTGCAAGACTGTTGAATCACAGATCTGTACCTCTGAAACAAATAATATATTATATGTTAAGAAAAAAAAAAAGAAGATAGCAGGAGGGGAAGAATGAAGGGGGGGAAATTGGAGGGGGAGACGAACCATGAGAGACGATGGACTCTGAAAAACAAACAGGGTTCTAGAGGGGAGGGGGGTGGGAGAATGGCTTAGCCTGGTGATGGGTATTAAAGAGGGCACGTTCTACATGGAGCACTGGGTGTTATGCACAGACAATAAATCGCACCAGAAGAGGCAAGGAACAAACTCTCCCTTAGAGCCTCCAGAGGGAGCTTGGACCAACTGACATCTTCATTTAAGTCCTCATTTTGGACTTGTGCTTCCAGAATGGTGGGAAAATAAATTTCTGTTATTTTAAACCTCCTAGTTTATGGTAATTTGATACCATTTCTATAAGAAACTATAAGAAACAATAACACGATGCATTTATCCAATCCCTGCTCATTAGACATTTGGATTGCTATTATGAACAGTCTTGTACATGTTTCCTCGTGCAAAAATGCTAGACTTGCTTTAGCACAGAGACCTGGGAGTGGAATTGCTTGGTCATAGCATATGCAAATGTTCAATTCTACAAGGGAATGCCAAATTGTTTGCCAAAGTGGTTACCAATTTACACTTCCACCAACACTATAGTTCCTGTGGATACACATTTTGTTCATCACTTGGTATTATCAGATTTCCTAACTTTCGCCAATCCTAGGAAATGTAAGTTGGTGTCTCATTGTGATTTTATTTGAATTTCCCTGACAACCAATGTGATTAGGTTTGAGCATCTTTTCAAACTCTTATTGGCCATTTGTAATGTCTCTTCCGTGAAATGAATGTTCATGTCTTTTGCCCATTTTTGTAATTATTTTATATATTTTTATTGACTTGGAGGAGTTCCTTTTATATTCTAGATACTAAAACTTTGTTGGTTATGGCTCCTCTTTTGACTTGGTTTTATGGTGTCAGTTAATGAAAAGAAGTTCTCAATTTTAATGTAGTTGGATTTATCAGTCTTTTCTTTTATGGTTAGCACTTTTTTTTAATGTCTTTTTTTTTTTTTAAATCCTTCCTTTCATGGGGCATCTGTCTGGCTCAGTCAGGAGAGCATGCTACTCTTGATCTTGGGGTTGTGGGTTTGAGCGCACTACGTTGGGTGTAGAGATTACTTAAAAACCCTTCCTTTCTGGGCGCCTGGGTGGCTCAGTTGGTTAAGCGACTGCCTTCGGCTCAGGTCATGATCCTGGAGTCCTGGGATCGAGTCCCACATTGGGCTCCCTGCTCAGCAGGGAGTCTGCTTCTCCCTCTGGCCCTCCCCCCTCTCATGCTCTCTCTCTCTCATTCTCTCTCTCAAATAAATAAATAAATAAAATCTTAAAAAAAAAAAAACACCCTTCCTTTCTCTGAAGTAAAAAAGATATTCTACAATTTATTCCAAGAGTTTTGCCTTCTGTATTTAAATTGTTAATCTATCTGGAATTAATTTTTCTGCATAGTGTGAGATAGGGTTCCAATTATTTTATCCACATAGGCTTGATCAGTTTGTTCCTACACAATGTATTAATTGGTCTCTTTCTTTCCCCACTGATCAGCAAGACTGTACCTGAACATCAGAGCTCCAGATATGTGTGGGTCTTTTTCTCCTTTCTCTATTTGATTTCATCAGTCTATATATCTTCCTTCTTTAGCTAATATCATACTGTTCTTATTACTAGAGTTTTATAAGTCCTGATAGCTGGGGACTAAGCAACTGCCTCATTCTTCTTCTTCAGGGATGTCTTAGATATTTTTACTCTTCTACATAGATTTTAAAATCAGCGTGTCATATTTAAGAAAATCCCTGTTAGAATTTTGATTGCAATTGCATTGAATCCATAGATCAAATGGGAGAAAATTGACATTTTTGTGAAAGATCTAGTTTTATAATTTGTATCATTTTGATATTTTTATTATTAAAATAATTTAGATTCTATAATAATTCATACTATAATGATTATAATTTTTAATTTGTATCCAAAATTAAAACTTTCTCTATAATAAAGCTTGTACATATTTTGTTAGCTTTATTATAGGTGCTTGTCATTATTGCTATAATAAATCATGTATTTTTATGAATTCTATTTTGCTAATTTTTACCAGTGTGCAGAGCTGCAAATAATTTTTATATTGATATTATAGCCAACCTTTTTTCCAAGCCTTCTTATGATAATAATTTCTCTATAGAATCCTTTGGATTTGAAATGTAGACAATCATCTGCGAAAAATGAGTTCTGGTTTTTCTTTTCCAATCTTTATGTCTTAAATTTCTTTTTTTTTTCCTAAGATTTTATTTATTTATTTGAGAGATACAGAGAGGGAGAGCACAAGCAGACAGAGGGACAGAGAGGGAGAAGCAGACTCCCTGCTGAGCAAGGAGCCCAATGTGGGAATCAATCCCAGGACCCTGAGATCATGACCTCAGCCCAAGGCAGATACTTAACCGACTGAGCCACGCAGGTGCCCCTATGTCTTAAATTTCTTTTTCTAGTCTTATTGCACTAGCTAAAATCACAATACAGTATAGAAGCAATGATAGCAGCAATGCCTATCTCATTCCTGATTTTAAAATAATGTTTCTAGCATTAAGAATGACATCTGCTGTGAGGTTTTGGCGGATACTCTTTTTTTTTTTTTTAAGATTTTATTTATTTATTTGAGAGAGCGAGAATGAGAGAGAGCAAGCACATGAGGGGAGGAGGGTCAGAGGGAGAAGCAGACCCCCTGCTGAGCAGGGAGCCCGATGCGGGACTCAATCCCAGGACTCCAGGATCACGACCTGAGCCGAAGGCTGTCGCTTAACCAACTGAGCCACCCAGGCGCCCTGGTGGATACTCTTTATCAGTTTAATGAAATTTAATGAAATTCCCTTTTATTCTCAGATTTCTAAGTATTTTTTAAAATAAATTATGTCTTGTCCACAAATATCTTCTCAGCACCTGACACAGGTGCTCATTACATGTTGCTTGAATAAATGAATGAATGAAGGAACAACATGTTTATTGGGCTCCTGGGTTTTTTTCTTATTGATTTTTATGAATTCTTTACATATAAAAGAGGTCAACACTTTGCCATTTGCTGGGAATATTTTCCCTAGGCTATTTGCCTTTTAATTTTGGTTATTTTTTGGTGGAAGGAGGAAGATGGAGTTTTAAATTTTAATGTAAACAGATCTATGGATTTTTTTTCTTCTGAGGTCTCTTCAAATGCATCTAAATTTAGAAAACCTTTACTTCTCTGGAAATTTGATAAGTGTTCATTTCTATTTTCTATGCACACTGCTGTCAGTTTAATCTTCCCATAGCAGGGCTCTGATCACGTCACTCTCCTGCTCAAAAATGTTTAACTGTCTCCTTGGAGCCTTCAGAATAAAGTCCAAACTCTTTAACTTGGCCTCTAATGCTCGTCATGATACATCCCAAGCCTGCCTGTCCAGTCTTTTCTCTAGTGTCCCCCAAATCAGCTTAAGCTCCAGCCAAAGTGAAGAGTTTGCTTCTCTCTCTGTGCTTCTGCTCTGTCCCACCTCCAAGGCTTTGGTCCTGGTGTCCCTTGGCATAGAATGCCCATCCTCCATTCTATATATTTAAATCCTGCTTAGTCCTCAAGCCCTCTTTTCTCAAAAAAGCCTCACCTTACCCTTTGAGAGGGTGAGTGGTGAAGGGATAATATAACATGAACTTTTGGAGTCAGACAATGTGGATTAAAATCCTAATTCCTTCAACTTGTTCCCAGGTGCCAAATCCTTTCACCTTTTCCTAGTCTCCATTCTTTCATCATTAAAATGGGAACAGAAAGCAATGAAGGACCACACTGGGTGGTTTGAGGGTGACCTAAATCAATCAAATGTAGAGATCCGAGCACGGGGCACCCGGCTGGCTCAGTGAGAGGAGCATGTGACTCTTGGTTTGTGAGTTTGAGGTTGTGAGTTTAAGCCCCATGATGGGTGTAGAGGTTACTAAAAATAAATACATAAAAATTAAAAAAAAAAAAAAAAAGATCCTAGCACAGTCCCCATCTCACCCTGCCATTTTGGAAGGGAGTCACCAGCTGTGGGGCGAGGGCACACCCACCCCCCTCTAGTCATATTTGCCTCTGAAGGTTTCGCTGGTTCTCAAATTCCCTTAGGTTTCTGAACTTTCCTCCTCAGGAGCTGGGAGTGGCCAAACAGGTTCCACCTCAAGGAATCCAGGCCCCTAGGCACCTTGATGGGACTCCTACACCCATCTGGGCTCAAAGGAATCCCGCCCCCCCTCCTTTCTTCATAAGTGAGCTCCAATGGTTTTATTGCTAGGAAATATTTAAGTCTCCAAAGGTGTCCACTGGAACCTTCCATTCCTTGCCTTCAGCACCCACAATATGGTGGTGAGTCAAGTAGAGCAAAGACAATCCTCTCAATTTTAAGGTGGGTAAACTGAGGCTCGAACTGTCTTCCATATAGTTGGGTGTAGAATGTGTGTGTCTACTCAGCCTTATTCAAGGGGCTCTGGGAGACCTGAGCAGCTGTGTGGGGGAATCTGGGTGAGCTCTGGCCTCAGAGTCAGAGATGGTGCAGAAATCCTGGCTACTGGGGCTTCCACCCCTTGTCCACAAGTGGGTTAGTGCTCTCAGAGGCTGGCAGCGAGCTTAATGTCTATGCATTCTCTTTGTGAAGCCGGTGTACCCCACCTACATAGGTTATTTTGTCTATGTCTTCTGAGGAAGAGCAAGGATGATGATTCACTGGCTGGGGTGCGTGATCAGCCTGAATAATGAGAAGAACAAGCTTAGGATCTGGAGCCTTGGGTTCTAGCCCAGCTCTACACCCAGCATGCAGTGTCACCTGGGGTGATCTCCCACTCCCTCTGGACCCCAGTTGTTTTATCTGTAAACTGGAGATGGTGGTAGATGGACCCATCTCTGTTGTGGAATCTTAGCTCGCAATCTTAATGTCAGAGTGCCGTCCTGGGCCCTGCCCCTCCCCGAGCCCAGACTGTCTCCAGGGCCTGACTTCACCAGGTTGGCCCCACCAAATCTCTGACGCCATCAGGCTGCCTCCACCCTCTGTCCTGTCCTCCCAGGGGCCTGAGCCGGGTTCCCGCTCCCCACCACAGTGGGGCTGGACGGCCAGTGGTCTTGCTCAGGCCCTGGGCAGGGAGTTGCGGGGGTTGGGGGGGTGTTGGGGGGGGCACGTGGGCTCCAGACTCATATTTGACCTCTCGAGCCTCTTTCCCTCTCCCTGGAGCCAGCGTCCTTGCCCCGCCCCTCTTGAAATCCGAGCTCAGGGATCCAGGCAGGACTGCAGCAGGAAAACATTCCATCCAGTTGTCCAAACACTCGGCACAGCTGGCGGAGGGAGGGGCGGCCAGAGCCCGGCTCTCAGGGAGCCCTTGCGCTGTTGTTTTCACCGGGATGGGAGCGTCCTCACAAGGATGCCCTGAGGGGGTTCAGGGGGCTGAGGCTAAAGGAAGAGCGCACGACAGCCATACTCCTGGGCTTGCCCCAGGCCTCCCTTCCCAGGGCCCGCCCCACGGGGGAAGATCCAGGTCTGCCTGGCCAGGTGCTGCGGGCGGCCTTGTGAGCATCCTCGTGACTGACGGCGCCCAGGGCCCCGCGGCCGTGCTGTGGGGGATGGGCAGTGGGAATGCCGCTGGGACAGCAAGCCCCGGAAGTGACTTCGGGGGGCCGGGGTTACTGGCAAGCAGCCCCAGGCCTGGCTGCCTCTTGGCTCTGACTCACTGGTGACCCTGGACGAGCCTCAGTTTCTTCATCTGCAGCAGGAGGGACTTGGGCCTCTTCTGGCTCTGATTTTTCTAAGTCACAGCCAAGGACATAAGGCCCTTATAGCTCCCCATGAAGCCCCAGCTCTGCCTAAATGTCCAGAGAGCAGCAATTTTTTTCTCTACAGTCCCCAGAGCAACTCTGACTCTGTTTCCTCCCCAAGGGGCAGGCTGGTGCTTGGGGGGGGGGGTTCGCTCTCATACCCCCTGTCCTCAGCGAGGCTGAGCTCCTTCCCCTCCTGCTGTGTTGGGGTGATGGGGAGACCCTCCCCCCTTTTCATACTTCCTGTTTTCCATTAATTGTTTCCAGGTGGGCCCAGAGGTTGCCCACAGAGGAAGGTGGGGGCACAGGAGAATTGAGCAGGGTATCAGTGAGGAGCAAAAACAGGAAGGGGGTGGGAGCAGGCCATGGAAAATTCACTGCCAGGAAAGGCAAGGCCAGCATCTGGTTTGCATTAGGCTGAGAGCTTCGAAGCCCAAAGCCTGAGTGGGAGATATTGTTATCCGCAGGGCAGGGCTGGTGGGGTGTGACTGCTAGTCAGGAACTGGAAGCTTCTCCCCCCGCCCGGGCAGTCAGAGGCTGCCAGGAAAGAAGAGGGAAGACGAGGGAGAAAGGCGGAGGACATTCTCATTTCGAGTGTGGGCAGACCCTTCACAGATGTCGCCTACTGTGATGTTCACAACTGCACTGGGGACAACTGTTCCCATTTTACAGATGAGGGAAATGAGTCCCAGAGAGGTGAAGTGACTTGCCCGAGGTCACACAGCCAGGGACCAGCAGAACTAGGATTAGACTTCAAGCCAAATGAGATAGGGTGGAACCTTCAAACCATTCCAATGGGCTGAGGCTGACCATGTCCCAGACAAGGGGGTACTGAGGATTTGGGGGTGAGCACGGGCCAGCCTCTGCCCATGGGGTCACTCGGTTCTTGTGGGGGTGTCCGACGGTTTTACTTGTCATGACACAAGGTGGACACGTGCCTGAGGGCTTCACCCTCAGGAAAGCAATCCATGGGGGAAGGCTTCCTGGTGTGTGGGGGGGGAAGCAAAAGAGAAATTATCAGCAGGAGGTAGGATGTGCTGCCGAGGGCACTGTGTGAGGAAAGGGGTGGTGTAGGGCATGTCTGGGCAGTAGCAGCTGGCCTGGTGTGCCTTAGAGAGTGAGATTCTGTATGATGGTCAGGGAAACTGAGGCACAGAGAGACTAACATGCCCAAAGGCTCATAGTCTGGAATGGGGTTGAATCCAGCCTCTCGGACACTGGGCCTGGGTTCTTAACTGCTGCACTGAGTTGTGCTTTTTTGTTGGTGGTTACAAGTTTTAAAGGGGATATTGAGGCCAAGGACGGGATGCAGGGCAGGCGGGGGTCCTTGCCCAAAGCCACACAACCAACTAGTGATAGAGCCTGGGCTGGACAGGTCTTTCCAACTTGCCAACCTGGGCAGGGAGGGGTTAGGTGGCTCCTCCTTCGGGCCCTCGTGGAAGCTGGGACTTGGGCATGCAGAGGACAACTCCCACGACCCTTCAGGGAGTCTCACCTTTCCTGGCCCGGAGCCCAGGAAGCAGGGCCCCCAGTGCCTTCTGCTGCCCGCTGAGCCACAGGAGTTAATAATTACGGGGTTTCAAGAGATAGAGGCCTGCTGGGAGGGGCCTTCGTCCCAGGCCCTGCTCCTCAGAGATAGCAAAGGTTAGCGTGAGGCTCAGCCTGGGGAGGCGGGGAGGAGGGAAGGGAGAAGGCTTCTGCCACCTGCCTGCCTGGCAGTCTTCCGAGCGACCCTCAGGCTGGCCCTGGCATGGATGACCCCAAGGAGCACACCAGGTGTCCTGCCCGAGGAACATGCCCCGTGTTCCTGGCACTGAGCTCAGGGGCTGTCCGCTACGCCCCATCAGTTCTGGGCCCTGCACTCGAGGGGAACTTGGGAGAGGATCCCTGGGACACAGACAGGTGAGCCAGTGACCTCGGTCACGGTCACGGTCACGAAGGGGAGGGAGGGAAATCTTGCTATTCTGTAGGGGCACTGGGGGAGGAGGGAGGCAGAAGCCAGGCTCTTGACAGGGGACTGGCATGGAACTCTGAGGCATTTCATGAGCCTCTTACAAGGTCAGTGCCAGCGGATGACCCTGATTGTCTAACTTGGTGGTTGGACAGACATAGAATCTGAGGCTCAGAGAGGGCAAGACAAACATCCTGGGTCACGCGGTGAGCTGAGGACAGACCTAAGTCAGTCTACGGCCATACCACCCTGAACGCGCCCGATCTTGTCTGATCTCGGAAGCTAAGCAGGGTCGGGCCTGGTTAGTACTTGGATGGGAGGAGACCTAAGTCAGAATTGGGGCCTGGGTCAACCAGGCTGGCAGTTTCCTGTTCCTCATCTGCTTCCAGTCGAGGCTCTGTGGTCAAGGCTGCCAGGCGGGGATGGGGATGGTGGGGAGACGGGCGAAGGGCAGTCGTTTGAGGTCTTGACCTTTTACTTCTTCCTCTGCACCTGCTGGCCGGGCCCCTAGTACGCTCCCCTTTTTGCCTGACTGCACACAGTTGCAGCTTCTAGTGAGTTCTCTAGTTTCTGGGCTGTCTTTTCAGAAAATTGATGTAAGGGGTCACAGCCCCACCACCCCTGGCTGTGTGACATCAGGTAGGTTCCTGAACTTCTCTGAGCCCAATCCTTTTTGGCTGAGGAGCAGAGCTCACTGGACTGTGGAAGAAGCTAGTGAGGCTTGGTAATCGAAGGTCACTGGATGCATAGATGATGTAGTATTTTTAGGTAGTAATTCGGGTATCAGTGCTCCCAGAGTGGTGGTGACCCCACATTTGTCCTTGGAGGCCTCACTTAAGCCCACTGGTGCTACCCTGTCCTGCTAAGGGCTCTTCCTCTGGGGCCTTAGCCTGGGCTGACACTGCCTCCATGCCTTATCTCCCACCAGTCTGGCTTACCATGACTTGGACCAGTCGTATCTCCTGCCCAGGCTTGTGAAGTCTTGGAGGGTAAGGGCCCTGTCCTGAGCCCTTTTTGTGTCTTTTCCCCCTTCTCCTAAATAATGAACAGAGCAAGGGCCAGGAAGACAGCAGTTGCTCAAGACTTACTTGGTGTAGGATTCAAGTCAACAAACATGGTGACATCTGCTTTGGGTCAGACCCTGGACTAGGCTGGGGTAAGGCACAGAAACACTGCACCGAGGAGATGGTTTCTGCCCTTGGGAAACCACAGTCTTAGAAAGAGTTACCCTGCAGAGTGAAGGGCATTGGAGGTCTGGGCAGAATGATTCTGGTAAGTCAGAAGGGATGTCACAGTGGGCTGCCCAGGTTGTTCACTGCACAAGGTGCCAGCCAAGGGAGTGAGCAAGCAAGGCATGAAATCCAGCCTGCCCTCCACTCACCCAGTCCTGTACCTTGGCATGGGCTGTCGCCATCTAGGAAGGCAGTACCATTTTCTATTTGTGACAAAGACACCGTGCACTTAGTAGAGTGTGCCCTGGGCAGCAGCCCTGGAAGTGGAGGTCCTTGTGAGTATGTCTCCCTACCATATTGGAGCTCCGGGATGACAGAGCATGTGTCGATGCAGTTTGCCTTTGGATCTCAGCCCTTGTGTGGTCCACAGTTTGTGCTCAGAAGGGATGGATGGATGAATGAATGAATGAACGAACGAATGGATGAATGAAAGAAATGTGTGTCCCCAGTGAAGACCTGACAAATTCAAGCCTGGGGTCCCAGCTCTGTGGGCTCAGAAGAGTAGTGTCCTGAGTTCTGGTAGCATCTGGAAGGGAAGCACCTCCTTCCTCCTGGCTTCCTAGGCCTCTCTAGACCCAGAGGGTGGGAGCCAGGATCCCTGGCAGGAGAGAAGAACTATACTCTCACTGGGTCCAGCTGCAGGCTGAAGTTGAGGCCAGTAGTCAGGGCTCAGGACTGGTGACAAAGGGGCGGAAGGATGGAGGGACAGGAAGACCAGTGGTCTGGGATGCAGGAAAAGGTTTTGCAGAGGACCTAAATCCAGACAGGTGTGCAGGGTGGGGGTGCATTCCCCCAGACAGTAGATGCCGGGCAAAGGCAGGGAAGAGATGGTCAGGGAGTGTTCCGAACAAGAGGGGAAGGCCCCTTTGCGGGGTGGGGGTGGTGTGGGGCTGGGGGAGGGCTGGGGTTGAAGACTTGGGCCAAAGGGGGGTCTTCCCCTGGGATAAGCGCTCAGAGTAAACCCGAGAAAACTTGTTTTGGGGTCTAGCCCCTTTCCCACCCTGCAGGACGTTGCCCAAGGACGGGCACAGAGCAGGGAGCCCAGGGAAGGGGCGTGCTGGCCAGCGGGTGGGTGTCGGCGGGCTCCGAGAGACCGTCCGCCAAGGCTCTCGAGCAGCGGTGGCCGAGGGCCCGCGCCGCGCCGGGGGATCCGAGACGAGTCAGCCGCGGGCCGCGGAGCGCGGCGCTGACCGCAGGACGCGCCGGCCGCCGGCTCCTCCCCCGCGCCCGCCGGCGCACGGTCCCGGGGCGGGCGGGCGGCGGGGGGGCGGGGCCGGGCACGTGTCCTCGGGCCGCCCCCTCGGCCACGTGACCCGCCGGGGGCGGGGGTGGCCGGGGGGCGGCTGCGGAGGGACTGACAGGCGGCGGGCGGGGACGCGGCGCGGGTCGGCGCGGGGAGCTCGCGGCGGCGCCGGGATGTGGAGCGGGTAGGTCGGGGCGCGCTCGCCGCACCGCGCGGGCTCGGGCCGCGGCGGCCTCCGGGGCTGCGGATCCCTGCCGCGTGTGCACCCGGCCCGCGGCGGACGGGCGCCCCGTAGTCCCGGGACGCGCGAGCCACCGCGCGGCGGAGGTGGAAGGACGCCCCGCGGGGAGGGGTCGGGGGCTCTCTGTGGGTGGGGACCTTCCCGGCCTGACGGCGCCAACTCCTAGCTCGTCTGGAGCGCGAGTGAGAAGGGGGCGGGCAGGCGGGCGGGGGGGGGGGGCGGCGCTTGCAAGCCAGAGTAAGTCTGGGGTACGCACCTGGAGGAGCGCCCCCCCCCCAGCCTGGATGAACCCTTGGAGAGCAGTGCAATTGGGAAAGGGGGCTGGGTCTCTGCCAAGGTCGCTAGTAAGTTGATGAACCTCCATCTGGGGCTCCTGGATCCAGCCCAGCTCAGAGGTGTGGGGTAGGACCTCCCTGCAGTCGGAAGGAGGGCAGCAGAGCCCTGGGTCCTGGCTTAGTGGCCCCAGTCCCTATGACTGTTTATTGGCTCTCAGGGGTGATCCCAGTCCCTTGGCCGACCTGGTGTGGGTCCCCTGCCATGTTCGTGCAGGAAGGCTGTGGTTTTCTCAGGGACTTGGGCAAACACTTCCTCCTCCCCATGGCCTGGGAAGGCCAGGTCCTGGAAGAGCTGTGGCCAGAGTGGGGTGGGTTGTATTCCTGTAAAGAACTGGGCCACCTGGGGGGTCCCAGGACAGGACTCTTTCCTAGCCAGAGCTGGGGAGTGAGGGACGGCCTCTGGGGGAGCTGGCAGGCTGGAGGGGTTTCTGATGCAGTCTAGGTCCACTTGACTCCATGGCCCCTAGCAAAGCTTGGGCTGAGATGCTAGGGAATAGTGGGGCTTTGTCCCCAGCAGGGGGTGCTGAGAGAAAGGGCTCCTGGTAGGGGTGAGGTGTGGAGAGGCATGCCTCTTAAAGGGTGGAAAGGAGAAGCAGAGCACATGTTTTTTGGAAAAGTACCCTCCTCCACCCCCCACCCCCACCCCTGAAGATGACTGAGTTCAGGGAGAAAGTGTTGTGTGGGACCTGGTGGGGTTAGCACAATCCTGCGTGGGGCTAACTGTGTTTAAGGGGCATCCCAGTCTGGAAGAAGCTTGTGACCCCATATGTTGGGGGCACCCAGGCAAAACAGTCATTGAGTTACTATGTGATCTTGAGAGTATGGCCTCACTTCTCTGGGTCTCTGGGCGAAATGAGCAGGTTGTGGGGTGGAGAGCTGCAGGCTGATCCATGACCAGAGTGCCCTTCCCTGGAGGCATGCAGGCCAGAGCCAGACAGACAGGGCTGGGAGCCATCAGTAGATAGATGCTCTCACTCTTTTTTTTTTTTTTTTAAGATTTTCTTTATTTTTTGAGAGAGAGCACATGAGAGGGGGGAGAGTCAGAGGGAGAAGCAGACTCCCTGCTCATCAGGGAGCCCGATGCGGGACTCGATCCAGGGACTCCAGGATCATGACCTGAGCCGAAGGCTGTCGCTTAACCAACTGAGCCACCCAGGCGCCCGATAGATGCTCTCTTTAAGGACAGTGTCAAAAAGACTCAGGGTCCTGGAGAAGACCCCTCCCCCCACCGCCAGTCCAGCCTCCCTGCCATATTCCCAAGAGGCTTCTGGATAAACCAGGCTGCCAAGCTGACCCCCACATGATCCTCAGTATAACTCATTTCTTTCTTTCTTTCTTTTTTTTTAAAGATTTTATTTATTTATTTGAGAGAGAGAGAGAGAGAGATAGCATAAGCAGAGAGTAGAGGGAGATAGAGAAGCAGACTCCCTGCTGGGCAGGGAGCTCGATCCCGGGGCTCGATCCTATGATCCTGGAACCATGACCTGAGCTGAAGGCAGACGCTTAACCAACTGAGCCACCTAGGCGCCCTATAACTCACTTCTTGCATGTACATTTAGACCCCCAGGGCCTAGCCTAACCCCAGGGCCTAGCCAGGTACAGAGCACCTAGCAGGTGCTTTATAAATGCAGATGGAAAACATGAGGGACAGAAGGGGGAGCTGCACACCTGGGAGTGAGAGGCAGAGTTTGGGGGTTTCCTTGAGCACTGCATTTTTATGGATCCCCCCCTCCCAACTCGGGTATTAGAGGCAGGGATTGAAGGATCAAGGGCCAAGCTGCCAGAATCCACTGGGGGCCTGGTGTCCTAGGAGCTCACCCAGACCCCAGCAGGAGCCAGAAGGGACCCTGCCTGGGGTCACACTTGTCCATGTAAGTCTAACTGAGCTGCTTGGGCTTGCGGCCCCCAGGGGCTCAGGACAGTCTGGGTAGGTGTATATTTGGGCCCTTTATTCTAGAGTATGAAGACTCTGGGATCAGTGGCCCTGGCTAAGTTGTCAGTGTCTCTGGAGTTTCTTTCCTCATCTGTAGGTGAGGGATGGTTGCCGTTAATGGCTAGGCCCTGGTGCCAGTTCATCCCCTTGGCCCTGGCCCCAGGGCTGCTCCCCTGGGGTGGGTGGCAGTGACAGGACTCTGCAGGAGCTCAGGTGGGCCCTCTTCCTTGGGACTCCTTGAGCAGGAGCCCTGAACTCTGAACCCAGAGGCAGCTCCCCCAAAATTGGGATGCTCCTCTCCCCATCCCCCATAGTTTCTCATGTCCATAGTCTTGGGTGCCAAGCCTGTCCTGAGATGGGGAGATGGTGGCATCTCGAGTATCTGCAGCTGACACAGTGCTGGACACTTGGGGCTTGGTCAGCAAAGGCCAGAAATTGAGTTCTGGGTTAGTTTTCTCCCCTGGTCTCAGTTTCCCTGTCTGATAGATGGGGCTAATATTACCTATTTCTAGGGAGGGCCGGGCTCTGATGGACTGCTCAGGAATGAAATGAGATTCCCCCACCCTCCCAGGGATGGAGGACTCTGTCTTTGGAACAAGCAAGATGCTGGGGAGCCCCAGGGCTGCAGACGGGCTGTGTGATCTTGAGCAGGTCACCTAACTGCTCTGGGTTTTGATTACCCGAAGGGGCTTGGATTTGCAAGCTCCTGCCTGTTGGGCCTAAGCTACAGAGGTCTGTAGGCTCAGACTTCATCTGAAGTGTGGAAGGAAAGTGGGCCTCATGCCTGGGAAGCAGTTGTGCACCTTTCCCAGCTGCTGCTTTCTGGAAGCCTTCCTTGATCTGACTACCTAGTGGGGATATACCTCCTGCCGTTCCTTACTCTGCACATGTGTGAGGAGCTCAGACCCTCACTAGAATCCTGCTTGGTGTAGACTCTCCCCAGGTCTGCCCAAGATTTGTGCCCAATAGGGTGGTGGGGGACGGGGAGCAGAGTGAATTAGAATGCGGTCAGAAGGGAGCTCAGGGATGTTGCTGCCAAAATCTGTGCGGTCATGCAGATTGGGCAGATCGGGGCTGATGGGGTGCCTAGCACATGATAGGTGCTCACTCTGTATGTGTTGGATTTTCGAGGTGTCAGATCCTTCTAGGACTGAGCAGGCGGATGTGAGGCAGGTGCTGTGCGCCCTGCTCCGCCCCAGCACAGAGTGAACCCCCACTGTCCCAGGCCTTGTGCTGGCTCCCAGGGGAGACGCAGGGCTGGATTCCCTGGCAGGGCTGGGCTGGACTGGCGGCCCTGGGGCTATGGTGAGGAGAGGCTTGCTTGGCCCAATCCACCTGATTCAGGTGTTCCAACCTCCCTGCCTTCTGTCCTGCATCCTACGGCTGTTCCTGACCTTCTCCGCCCCCTGCTCCGTGTTCTACAAGGCACACACCTGCGTCCCGCTTGCTGGAGTGGTCCAGAGTCACCTGCTTCCAACCCCCCTCCCCCAGGGTCCTGCTCGGCTCGCATGCCTGATACTCTGTTCCCATGTATGACATATATGACACCATTGCCCCATTCTGGAACCTTCCCTTCCAACCCTGGTGATGGCTGCTCCTCAGACCTCCAGGCTGGCTCTGTGGCGCTCGACTCCTCTGTGACCCCTCCCCCAGAGCACGCTCAGCCTGCAGCGGCTCCCTCTGGCCCCGCACCTCCCTCAGCCACCTGTAGACCCATATAGGACATGCCGCTCCCCAGACGCCTCAGCGACCCATATAGGACATGCCGCTCCCCAGACGCCTCAGCGACCCATATAGGACATGCCGCTCCCCAGACGCCTCAGCGACCCTCTTTCTCTTCCCCGACAGACCCCCTCCCAGTTCCTTATTCCCGTCCTGGGCACCATTTCATTATGTTAGTTAATTACTGTAGTTTTGTTGCTTTTTTTTTTTTTTCTCTGTCACCCTCTCCAGCCCCCGGTTCCTGCCACAATTCCCCCCTCAGAGTCTTGTGGCTCTGTCCCCTCTGCACATCCCTTCCGAGGCCAGGACCTGCCTGGCTTATGCAACGGCCTTGGATGGAAGCCCCACCATCCCCACCACCACCTCTCCCCGCCACCCCCTCAGGCACTTGGCTCCAACTTCCTCAAACCCCATCTGCATCCTGCCTCACTTCTCCAAAACCACCATTCATCCCCTTGCGTCCCGTCTGGATTTCTCTGGGTGACAGGTCACATGATGTGATAGAGCTGGGACTCTGAGTTCTGTTCCCACCCTGCCGCCACTTTGCTGTGTGTTCCGGTCAGGTCGCCATCCATCTCTGAACACCAGGCGCCTCCTTGTGCCACCCAGGCTGGGGAGAGCGTCTCCCTGCAGCGGCGTCCTGAGGGTTTGGAGTTGCTACCTCAACCCTTCTCTGTCAGCTTCACCTGGCCGGGCTTGCAGGCCGGGCGGGGAGCCGATGCGGGAAACCTCTCCTGGGGCCCCTGGGGCCCCTGGACAGGAGGAGTCACTTGGCCATCAGCCTCTGTGCTCTCCCAGCTTACCAGAAGGCCTGTGGGTGCAGGGCCATGAGTCTGAACAGGGCCCCTGTGTGTGGCCCTGCCCCGCAGACCAGATCAGCTGCAGCCACCCTGTTGGCCCCGGGCAGAGGGTGAGCGCTCCCAGCGTGCCCTCCCTGCCTCTCCTTCCCCCCGTTTCAGAGCTTCCCTAACTAGTTCCTTCCGTCTTCTCTAAGGAATCCATCGTGCCCGTTAGCACCGGGATCTTTAGTTCAAAGAGGTGACCTGGGCGCTGGTCAGTGGACGGGGAGAGATCGAAGGGCAGAGAGACCTCATGGCAGGCGGGTTGGGCTGGAAATGGGAAGAGTATGCCGGATCCTGGTCGGGGCCCTTCTGGCCCAGTGGGGGCTGCTGGGTGACTGGGAACGATAGAATCCACGGGTCCTCATTCTCATTTTGCCACTTTTTGTGGATGGGGACAAAAGCCCTGCTGGCCCTCCTAGGACAGGACTGGGGGGTGAGCATTGCGGTTTCTGCTCCCCCCCCCACACCCCCCGTGTGTTTCCTGAGGAAGTAAGCCAGTGGGGCCTTTCCTGTCTAAACTGTCGTGGGCTCTAGACAGCGAAGCCAGCTTCAGGATGGGGGATGTTGGATGCTCCCACTTTCCTCTGACCTTGACTCTTACTGTCTCCTGCCTCTAACCTCTTCCCAGTGGCCCTGGGTCCTGCTACAGGCCTTCCCTGTACTCTGGACTCTGTTTCTGCAGGGAATGGGGGCTGAGAAGGTTCAGGCTGAGGGCCATGGACCTGGACTGAGGGGCAGGGAGGGGGTGTGGTGCAGAAGAACTTAAATGGTAGCCCATGCTTGTCCAAGGAGTGAGTTCCCCAGCCCCACGGGCATTCACCTCCAGGTTTTCCAGCTCCTGGTCTGGGATGCTGAAGTGTGTGAAGATAGAGGATTCTGGCTTGGGCTGGACCTATGGGGCCTGGGGTCCCTCGCATCCCTCCTTCCTCTGAAATTTCCGAGTTGCCTCACAGCCCTGAAGTGTGAGGGGAGGGCCTGCAGATTCAAGCTTCTCTCCCAGGACAGAACCCCTTTCCTCAACCCTTCTTTCCTGAACCCCTGGCCCAGGTGTTGGGCAGTTGGTAACTACTAGGCGGCCCTGCTCTTCCCACGCTTTCTGCCACAGGGTTTCGAGTTGGGCTTTTACACTGGGGAGGGGGGACATGGAGGGCCACCGTTTCCTCTGGCTGCAGAATTGGGTCCCATCCTTCCCAGCAGTGGGCTAAAGTGAGAATCTGTTGGGAAAATGATGGGGGACGGTCCAGCTGTAACCCCAGCCCATGCCCTTGGGACCAACAGGAGAATTAGTGACCACACTGGTGGCCCTCGTGGGAGGGGCTGGAGGTCTTTTTCTCCTCGGCAGGGGCGTGGGTGATGTCTGGGGTGGTCCTTACAGAGGAAAAGACCCCCAGCGCCGGGTGTCTAAAACCTGGGATCCTGCCCTGTGTCCCATGCCGTCCCTGCTGGTCACCCCCCTCGTTGGCCCACAGTTCTTGCTCATCCTCTTGAGGCGTGCAGCCCCTGAGTTGGGGTCTGTTGCCCCTGTCAAGCCTGAGTGACAAGGACCATCCTCTCTCACCTGAGGAAATGGCCCTGGGCCCCAAGCCTCCAGACTGTCAGCCAGAAGACCTCCCTGAGGCCTGTGGTTTTGGCTGTGGGACCCAGAGCCTGGGCAGGCAGTGGGGGTGTTTGCCAACGTGGCCGCAGACGGCACGGTCTTTACCTGGTGTTGTGTCCCGTGACTTCTTCACCTGGTTCTTAGTACGCCTCCTCCAGGTTTTTACCCCCATCCCAAAGGTGGGAAGCAGCTTCAGAGAATTGTAGTGATATTCCCAGGGGCTGGTGCGTACCCCAGCTCGGAGCCTGGTGTGGACCCTGGCCTGGCCTGACTCTGGCCTCTGCTCTCAGCCACAGCTCCCCCAGCCCTGGCCTGCCCTCCTGGGAGGCAGTTTCTGGGCCCGAGCAGAAGCTGAGAAGAGAGTCAGGCCAGAATGGGGTCCGATTTCCCTGCTGCAGCCAAGGAGGAGTCTCCCGAGTTGGCCTGGGCCTCACAGCCTTCGATCCTGAAGCAGATGCACTGATTTCCACACTCACACCCCCACTTACCGGCTGGAAGGGGGGCACTTCGGGCCTGGACCCAAGCCCTGGCTGCCCGTCCAGCACCGCCACCGAGCGAGCAGCCATGTGGGCCTGGGCAAGTTCTGCCCTCCTCTGAGACCCCCGTCCCTCATCTGTAGGATGGGGACAGTCCCACGAATGCTGTTGAGAGCTCTAAATGAGAGGACATGCACAGAGCAGCCAGGTGGCACCTGGCCAGTGTGAGGCCCCTGGGTGCAGATCCCAGCCCAGGGCCACCATGGCACTGCCACAGCCCCTGCTCACGCCTCAGGGACCCCTTGCCAACGACCCTCCCCCCCTCCCCCACAGAGGTATTAGGAAGGATCCCTGTCTGGCATAATCACTGCTGATGGAGTGATAGATGTGTTTTCCCACTTCGTCTATCAGAGCCCTGGTCCCTGCCAGGCGGGACCCAGCCAAGGACCCATGAGGCCACACTATGGGCCGATTCCAAAGCAGAGGGCAGGCTGGGCTGGGCGCAGGGACAGGGCCATGTGAAGGGTTGGGAATGGGCTCATTGCTGGGCTTCCCCGGGCACCCAGTCCCTTTGTGTTACCTCGGGAGGGACCGAAGCTCAGAGGCTGCTTGGTGACCGTCTCAGGGTCCAGATGACAGGGAGGAGGGACTGATCCCCAGTCTTGCCTTTCACACGTTCCCCTCAGTAAGCCTGAGGCCCACGACCCCTTGGCCTTGTCTTTCCTCCGTCCTGCCTCTCCTCCACTTCCCCGCCCTTATCAGCCGCCAGGCCCAGCCTGTCACTCTCAGCCCAGCCACCGTGGCTCCGAAGCTGCTGGCTCAGGAGCCACCAGCTTTTGCTGAGTGAGCGAGTCCAGAGGTGCTGTCTTGGCACAAACCACTGCTGGCTGCCGAGCCTTCTCCCTTCCTGCCTCCCTCCCTCCGCAGGGTCTCTTGCAAAGTGGGGGGTGTGGATGGACAGTGCTGGCGGGACGAGGAGGGGACGGAGGCTGATGGCCGCAGCACTACCTCTAGGGTCTTCAACTTCAGGGAGAGAAGGGTCCTGAGGCCCAGAGAGCGGTGTTTGCCTGAGGTCACAGGGCAGACCAGCGGAGAGCCGAGCCGGGACTGCTCCCCACAAGGCTCAGGGAGCAGGAAGACGGTCTGCCCTGCCTGGGTTGTTTGGCAGAATCTTCCTGCCTCAGCTCTGTGGGGCCCTGGCTGGGTCCTCCCTCTCCCGCCCACACTAAGTGGGTTTTAATTTGCATAACATTTGCATTAACAGTAGCCTAGAAGGCAGTTCCCATTTAAGTTCCTCCTGTATGCAAAGGTTTTTGCTGGGTTTTTTTTTTTTTTTAAGACCTTATTTATTTGAGAGAGAGAGGGCCCAAGAGCACAAGTGGGGGAAAGGACAGAGGGAGAGAAACAGACACCCCACCAAGCAGGGAGCCCCATGCGGGGCTTGATCCCAGAACCCTGGGATCATGATCTGAGTCGAAGGCAGATGCTCAACCATCTGAGCCACCCAGGTGCCCCCTGTGGGCCAAGGTTTTATGCACGTCAGATGCATTCGGTGACCCTAGAGGTAGGACCAAGGGGATGTCCCCGCTTTGTAGAAATGGAGACTCAGATTCTCAGCACTGACACGTTTACAGTCACCTGCTGGACAAACCCGAACTGAGCACCTACTGTGTGCCAAGCCCAGCCCTAGGCCCTGGGCTGGAGAGGGTGGTTGACAAAGATGAATGCGTCCTGTCCTGGCCCCTAGGAGACCACGTGTTTGGTCCCTCTGCCCTTGGGACAACCCAGTGATAGCCTCACAGGTAGTGTCCCTGTCTTGCAGACGGGGCCCAGACCAGGCCCAGAGTGGCAGGCATGTGGCCCAGGGTGGGTCCCTCAGCTCAGATCTGGGTCTCGGGACCCCACCCTGGATTTGCTGTTTGCCCGCAGCCAGCCCCACCCAGACGAGGGCCACCCGCCGCCCCTCGAAGCTGTCCCGGTCCCCTGGAAGAGCGTGGGCCCCTGCAAAAGCCACAGGGAGTCCCCAAGAGGCCTGGCGGAGACCTCTGGAGGGGAGGAGGGCCCTGCAGCCGCCCAGCTGGACGTGTTGCGCCTGCGAAGCTCTTCCATGGAGATCCGGGAGAAGGGCTCAGAGTTCCTGAAGGAGGAGCTGCACAAAGCCCAGAAGGTGGGGCTTGGAGGGCGGCGGGGAGGGGGGGGTTGGGGGGGGAACGGCAGGGACAAGGGGCCCACCTGGAGGTGCTGTGGGCTCTCCCAGAGCACCCCGCATGGAGGCCGGGGCTGGGCGCGAGGGAAGCGCAGAGGAGAAACAAGTTCTTGTGACTTTGGAAGGATTTTTTGAAGTCTTGACTTCTCTGAATGCCCGTTCTGAGCTCTAATAGGCTGACGGTTGGTGTTTCGACATCATGCTACATGCTAAGTGGGAAACGCATCCTAAACCGTAGGGCGACAGAGGAAGGGAGGTGGGGGCTCAGAGGCCCCCCGCAGTGGAGCCCCGTCAGTGGGCCCAATGCCCCCCCACCCACCCCCCTGCCAGGCCTGGGTCCCCGTGGGGCTGACAGCCCCCCCCCCCCCCCGTGGAACCCCCCAGGAGCTGAAGCTGAAGGACGAAGAGTGTGAGCGGCTGTCCAAGGTGCGGGAGCAGCTAGAACGGGAGCTAGAGGAGCTGACGGCCAGCCTGTTCGAGGTACCAGGGCCGGCCAGCTGGGGGACCTGCTGGGCAGTGGGGCCGCTGGGGCCGCGCTGGCTCCTCACCGCTCATGCAGAGCCTGCCTTCTCCCCAGGAAGCCCACAAGATGGTGCGGGAAGCCAACATGAAGCAGGCAGCGTCGGAAAAGCAGCTGAAGGAGGCGCGGGGCAAGGTGAGGCCTGGCCAGCTCCCAGACAGGTGCATCTAACAGAGCCTGGGCGTACAGTGTGACGCCAGGCAGGCCATGGGTCCGCTCTGAGCCTCAGTTTCCCCATCTGTAAAATGGGTGCCTCAGTCCCCACCTCAAAGGCTGTTCCAGGGGTAGCAGGGGGGTTAGGTACCGGTCACCATCAGGACAGGCTGTCCTGAGCTGGGGTGGCTGGTGGTTGACGGCCACCTCATCCCGGCCAGATCGACATGCTGCAGGCAGAGGTGAGCGCCTTGAAGACACTGGTCCTCACATCCACACCAGCCTCCCCCAACCGTGAGCTCCACCCACAGCTGCTGAGCCCCACCAAGGCCGGACCCCGCAAGGGCCACTTGCGTCATAAGAGCACTGGCAGCACCCTCTGCCCCGCTGTGTGCCCCGCGGCTGGACATACCCTCACCCTGGACAAGGAGGGCAAAGAGGTGAGGGGTGGTGGGTGGGCAGTGGACACGGGAAAGGGAGACGGTGTCCAGCATCAGCCAGGCAGTGGGGCCCAGTGGGGAGGCCTGACGCCTCACACTGTGACCTGGAGCCTGGCCTGCCATCCCCGGGCCTCTGTGTCCTCTGGGAAGGCTGGGCAGCCTTTTTGTGATAATGAGGTTTGGCCCTCAGCCTCTGTGTGTACCCTGTGTACATCTCATGGGTCCCGTGAGGGCCTGGTCACCTCTCCATGCCCCTCCAAGCAGTAGGTGGTATTCTGGGCACCTGAGGCCGGCCTGGGGCCTGAGGGCCTGGCCTGGGTGGGGGGGGATGGGGGAGTTCTTCGGGAAAACACCTTCCCTGGGCCTAGGAGGCTACTGCTGGGCCTCTGGGGACAGGCTGCTTGGGCCCTGCATGCCCGCAGCCCTGAGGTCCAGGACCAGCTCGTGACATCCCTGGATTCGAGGGTCCTCAGCGCCTTCTGCCTTGGTACGTAGACAGGCAGAGCCTTTGGGGGCTGTCTCCCTCCCTCCTCACCTTGGGTACATAGGGTATTTGGTCCAGGCTGGGCAGTGGGCTGTGATGTCCTTGACCATGGGTCCTTGGGCAAGTGAAGGCACCTGCCAGAGCCTCAGCTTCCTCACATAAGGGCTCCCCAATGCCCATGGTGACTGATAAGACCTGGGTGTCAGGAGCTCAGCTCAGGGCCGCACTCAGTGAGCCCTACAAGGGCTACATGGGACTCGGGGTCCTGTGGTCTCTGAGCCCCCAGCTCCATCCTGCCCTGTGTCTCTGGGGCTTCCAAGGAAGGGACGCAGGCCAGGCCTCGCCCCCTACTTCCGAGTTCTCAGCTTCTGACTGAACACTAACATCTCCTTCCTCCTGTCTGTCTCTGTGCACCTGTCATCTGTCTGTCTGCCCCGCCGCCCCCCCCCCCCAGCCTGGGCTGCCCCCCCTCCTCTCCCTGCTCCTCTGCGTGGTCCCCAGCAAAGCTGTTCACCTCACCTACGAGCCGGCCTGGCAGCTCCTGTCTGGGGAGCCGCTCACGGCCCCCACCTCTGCTACCTCTTTCTCCTTTTCCCGACAGGTAATGGCTGGGGAGAGGGGCCGTCCCTCTGCCCCCGCCCAGCCTCACTCACACTGCATGCGCCCCAGGGCAGCCAGCCAGTCGTCTCTCCCGAGTAGGCGGCCCCGTGTGTGTTCCCTCTGTGTGCATGTGTCTGTGTGTGCGGGGGGCGGGTGGGGGGACCTGCAGGGCCCATCTTCAGCTTTTCCTCCTCCAGGAGGCAGAGAGGGGCTTCAGAACGAGGCCCTGGACCCAAGTCTGCAACCTTGTAGAGCTGGGAAGCTAAAAGCACACCTGGCTATGAAAGTTTGAGTTCTGAGGCCCTTGGTACAAAGGGAAGGAGGCGGTTCTTCCTTGGAGCTCTGTCCCCTGCTGGGCCACTGGGGACAGACCCGCTGGCAGGCTGGGGCCTGCCCCGCAACCTCCCTGGCTCCCCACCATCTTCAGCTGCCCCACCCCCGCCCCCTGTGCCTTAACCACTCTCTCCGGCTCACCCTCCCTTGCAGGTGGACACAACCCTGTTCGCAGAATTCCAGGCCTGGCGGGAATCGCCCACCCTGGACAAGACCTGCCCCTTCCTCGAAAGGGTGTACCGGGAGGACGTGGGCCCCTGTCTGGACTTCACCATGCGGGAGGTGAGGCGGGGCAGAGGGCGGCTGGCCCCGGGGCATGCCCCTCAGCCGGAGGCCAGCCCCTCACTGCCCCGGCCTGCCGCCCTGCTTTGTCGCAGCTCTCAGCGCTGGTCCGGGCCGCGGTGGAGGACAACACGCTCACCATCGAGCCCGTGGCTTCGCAGTCGCTGCCCACCGTGAAGGTGGCCACAGTTGAGTTTGGCAGCACCAAGTAAGCCTAGCGCCCTTCATCCTTTGCTGCCCGCTTGGGAAAGCCACACCTAGCCCCACGCTCTGCCGAGGCAGTAGCCAGGGACCCGGGACCCAAGCGGGAGGCAGGAGTGGGGCACACAGGCCTGGCTGGGGGAGGGGTGCAGAGGCGCGGTGGCTGACATCAGGCAGGGCAAGGAGGCACCTTTGGCACAAATCCCGGCCTCTAGTCACAGATCCCCAGGCCCTACCGGGAGTCTGGGAGCCAGAGTCTCCCTCTTCCCGGCTGGTCTGCCGGCATCCCTCTCCCACCCCCATCCTCTCTCCCACAATGGGTTCTGGGCCCCGACTGACATGTAAGTGATGTCAGCTGTGGGCTCTCCTTGTGCTAATAAATAACCAAACAGCCCTGGTATCTTGTCCCTCCTGCGACTCAGCTGCCATCAAGCAGGGCTCGCAGTAGAACCAGACAGCCGGGGTGGAACAAGGGGCAGAGGTGGGGAGCACTTTCCCTCGGCAGCCCAGGATTTGACCTGCCAGGGAAGCCCCAGGGGGGAGCCTTGGCACAGAGGGGCACATTTGAGCCAGGTTTTGAAGGATGAATAGCAGTTTGCCAAGTAGGGAAGGGCCTTTCAGGCAGAGGGAACAAAATGAGTGAAGGTATGAGAAACCGGGGTATTAATGGAAACATCACTGGGTTTGTGGGCAGAGCAGTGGGGTGGGTAGGGAGATAGGGCTGAGGCCACAGAGGATGTTTGGGGCCAGAGTGTAAAAGGTCTTGAATGAGGTTTGGGCTTTGACTCACTAGGCCAAATCATCAATAGATGTTTCCTAAAAAGAGAGTTGCCAAGTCCAGTCAGAGTCACAGTGAACCTGGAGGCAGCAAAGGCACTGATAAGTCCTGCAACCCAGGAGCCTACTTAACCTTTCTCTGCTCCGGAGTCTCCATAATGGTTTCCTGGGCAGTAGGAAAGCAGCAGGGAACAATGATGGGCTAGATGTGGGCTTTTGGAGGAGCCCCTGGCTATAATGTGGAGAAGGGGAGAGACGAGGCAAAGGGCTGGTTGGAGGAGCTAAGGGGATTCAAGCAAGAGGCCCTGCTGGCATGACCTAGCCTGAGGACTCGGTGACCAAGTGGAGGAGAGAATGGACTCCTGTTTAGTTGGGGAAGGCGTGACTGAGCCTGAGAGTCCCCGTAAAGTAGGGGGTACGTTTTTAGGGGCTGCAGAGAGGGGAGCTTTGATAAGATACCTGGCATGAGGTGCACTGGGCTCTCCTGCCCACTAGGGGCAAGGTGAGGGGTTTAGGGGTGAGATCCAGCTTAGGTCAAAGGTCTGTCCCAGGGACTAGGATCTCTCCTTGGCCTGGCCCCCGGCTCCTGGGGAAGGTGGGGTCGAGGGAGAGGATGCCAGGCCCCAGCCCCAGGTCCGCTTGCTTCTCCCTCCCTTGGTGCATCCTTCTGCCTGCTGCATCCTCCCTGCATGAGCTGGGTGGGTGAGCCCCCGCCAGCCCCCACGACCCCCTCTGCTTTCCTCTAGTACCTGTGCGCTGAGCGGGCTGGCTCGTGCCTGTCGCCACCGAATCCGGCTTGGGGACTCTGAGAGCCATTACTACATCTCGCCGTCCTCCCGGGCCAGGGTGAGTCATCCAGTGGGAGGGTCACTGGGCTTCTTAGGGGCCCCCTGGGCTGGGACCCTAGGCCAGCCTAGGAGCTCAACCTTGATCTGCAGAACAGGGCACAGACTCAGGGAGGTACGGAGACCGACTCAGGCCACACAGCCAAGCCTGGTGAATTAGTTTGTCATTACTGCAGAACCAATTACCATAAACTTAGTGGCTTAAAACAACCCCCATTTATTATCATGCTCTCCCTGGGGCAGGAGTGAGCACAGCTTAGCTGGATCTTCTGCTCAGGGGCTCAGGAGCTGCAGTCAAGGGGTAGGCTGGCTGCCTGCTTTCTGGAGATAGTGGTCCTCTTCCGAGCTCACATGGCTGTTGGCAGGACTCAGTCCCTCGGGGCAGCGGGGGATGGCGGGGGATGGCGGGGGCGTGAAGGACTGAGGTACCTGTTTGCTTGCTGAAACCTAATCATGGGAGTGACATTAGAATTCAGGTTAAAATTCCCGGCTCCTGCCTCCCAGCTCAGGCTCTGGCCCCAGACTTTTGAGAAGGTTCTGAGGCCTGACAGTAGTGGTGGATTCAACGAGGCCTCCGGGAATCCCAGCTTCCCTCCTCACCTGCCAAGTGGCCCAGGCTGGGTCAGTGGTCCCCAAGCTGGGGGATAAGGGCGGGTGGTCCCCGTTCCTCTGTCTCCTCACAGACTGTGAATAGGATTATAAGGAACCAAAGAGAATGCGTTAGAAGATTCTGAAGCTTGGTGCACAGGTAGCACAGAGTGGATGGGCCCTTTTGTAGGAACCATTTCCTGCCCTTGACCTACTAGAGGCTGCTCATAGGGATTAAGGTGGACAGATGGCCCCGCTGCTAGGCAGCTTGTCTGGTCCCGACAAGCTTCCGCAGGGTGTCCAGTGTATTGTCCCGAAACACCCCACAGCAGCGAGCTGAGCTCCATTTGCAGATGGGGAGTCTGTGCCTTAGAAAGGGGGGGTGTGACCTGGCCCTGGGGCCTCCCCATTCTGAGCCCAGTCCGCCTTCCCTGCAGCCTCCGCCCCGCGCCTCTGTGCCCAGAGCCCTCTCCAGGGGCCTTTTTCTGATCCCCACCAGGGCTCAACAGAAGGAGCCTCACCAGACATTCTGTGCCCGACAGAACTGTATCTGTAGATATAAAAACTAAAAAAACACTGTAGAACTCTGTTTCTTCCAAAGGCCTGCATGTCTCTGCGTCGGGCAGAGCTGGGATGGGAGACAAGAACCGTGTGAAGTTTTAGGAGGTGGTCCCCACCCTGAAGAGACCAAGGAATGTGGCATCCATAGGGAGAAGAGGTTTCTGTCCCCACAGCACAGCCCTGGGGAGAGAACCCCACTGCTCCCTGCCTCTCCTTGCTCGCCAGCCTCCCGTGGGGGCCCACTGGCCACCTCACCACAGCCCCTCCTGAGCCACACCGGCTTAGTCCCCTCTGGGGCACCCCTCTCTCACGCTTGCCTGGGCCACCAACCCCCTGCACCCACTTTGTCCTCCTGGCTGGCAAGGATTCCTATGTGTTTGAGGGCCCCCCCCGGAACTCTGGACCCCGTGGGCCCCCACACACTTGGCGTCCCTCCCCCCGGGGCGCTGGACATTGAGTGGGTGCTTTTGGGGCACAGCTGCTGGCCACCTTCTGCCCTGTCTCTGGCTGGGCTCCCTAAAAGCCGAGCCTAAGATGAGGATTTTATGCCATTCTTAGGAGGACTGAGGAAAGCAGAATGGCGGGGTGTGGCTTCGGCTGGAGTCTGGCTGCAACCTGATCCACGGGGGCTCTGGAGCCCAGGGTGGGTTCCACCCGGAGGCAAGGGGGCTGGCCTTTTATACACCGCATGCCAGCCAGCCCCCAGCCATACCCCCCTGGCTGTGGTATGCAGGGCTAGGGGGGACAGAGGGGCACCCATGAGCCCTTGGTGGCCAACACTCTCAGCCATGGGGACAGGGGCCCCAGCCTGGGGAAGGGGCCTGGGCAGGGTACCAGCAGCACCCTCTCTGCAGAGGAGAGTAGAAGGGCCCACGTCTGAGCCAACTTGGGGTCCGCGGTGCCCAGCATAGGGCATATGGAGCAGGCCTCAGGCCAGGCTGGGGGCTTCAGGCCTGGGGATCCAGGGCAGCCCCAGTGAGCAGCTTCTGATCCCCCTGCCTATCCTGGCATTACCAGGAGCACTGGGCCAAGGCCTGGTTGGCCAGGGCCTCCAGCACGCAGAGCAGGCAGGCCCCTCAGGATGAGTGTGGATTCAAGGGCAGGCCGCCTGGTTTCACCTTCCAGTTCAGCCACTTACTGTCTCTGTGGACTCTGTAATTGTTGTCTGGTGGCTTTGTTCTTGGAGTCTGTTTTCCCCATGTGTAAAATGGGAATAATAAGCATGTCTGCTTCACTGGATGCATGTGCTGGATTAAATGTTAGCTGCTGCTGTTGTTTTTATTGGGAGTAGTACTAATACCACCGTTGGTAATTAAATTTTATTTATATATATATTTTAAAGATTTTATTAGAGAGTGAGGGGGAGGGGGGCAGGAGTAGGGGGAAGGGGCAGAGGCAGAGGAAGAAGCAGACTCTCCCATTGAGCGGGGAGCTCGACTCGGGGCTCGATCTCAGGACCCTGGGACCATGACCTGAGCCGAAGGCAGATGCTTAATGGACTGAGCCACCCAGGTGCCCAGGTAATTAAAGTTTAGAGCCCAGCCCTGTTCAATTGAGGGAGCATTACCTGGCTCTGATGGGACATGGGGTTTCCCACTCTGGTCTCTGATCTGCCCTGGCTTTTGGGAAGACCCCAAGTGTGAGGGCTGGCTGGTCACAGCCTCCCCGCTTCTGTCCCCAGATCACCGCAGTGTGCAACTTCTTCACTTACATCCGCTACATCCAGCAAGGCCTGGTGCGTCAGGAAGGTGAGCGCCCCCTGGTGGCCGGCGGGGCTGGCCTGTGGGAGGGAGCGGGCGGGCCAGCCGCGGTGGGGTCAACCTATGCGCGTTGTTGCCTGGACAGAGGGGAAGACTCTGCCAGGCTCTGCCAGGTTCCGCTGCCTTCTCCCCGCCAGAAACTTCTCCCAGGCCCCGGGGCTTGTGGGGACTGCTCCCTGTTACTGGCCTGGCATTGGAAGCCCTGCACGATGGGGTGTCCCTTGTGGATCTCCTCCCCACTGGGAGTGGCCTCCTCATGGTCATTTGACACCAGCTGCCGCCTCCCACTTTACCCTTGCCCACCCAGCAGGTCCTCCATCTACCTGTTGTCCCCTCTACCCCTGTTCTGCAAGGCCTAGCATCCCGCTCCTCCACCAAGCTTGTCAGTTTGAAGTCTGAGCCTCTCCTCCCCAGCTTGGGCATCAAGCTTTGGCCTTGGAGGGGAACTCGGACTGACCCCGTGGCTCTGCTGATGGCTCAGGGTCTCTAAGACCCCAGGGAGATGGGGTTGGGAAGCATTTGTGGCCTGCCAAATGTGTGGCAGTGTGCTCATGCATGTCGGTGCTGGGCTGGGGGGCGATGCATGGTGGTGCAGAGTTTGTTCAGCACTCAACAGTTTGCAGGGCCTCAGTGTGGAGCCTCAAAGAGGTCGGGCCACTCACTGAGATCATCTGTGCTGGGGGGCTGGGGGAGCCCTAGGTGCCTACCAGCTGCCCTGCCCAAAGCCAGGGGAGAGGGACCCGGCCATCTGCCTGAGGTGACCCTGTCCCTGAGCTGTCCACCTTCGTTCCACCTGCAGCGGAGCCGATGTTTTGGGAGATCACGAGGCTGCGGAAGGAGATGTCGCTGGCCAAGCTCGGCTTCTTCCCCCAGGAGGCCTAGGGCATGGCCCAGGCCTAGAGGGGGGCTCTCAGCAGCAGCTGACCCCTGCCCCAGCACAGACAGACAGGAAGACAGAGTCCTGGATCCGGCCCTGAGCCAGAAGCTGAGCAGATGGACAGATGGCCAGGCTGCGGACGCCTTGCTGAGCTGGTACCAAACCTTTGTCCTGGGACAGACAGGACCTCATGAGCCGACGCGTCTCCCTTCATCAGTGGCACACAGCCGCCAGGAGACTTCCAAGGAAGCACCAAAGACCGAGGAGCTTGGACCCACACTAAGGGGCTCAGCCCTTAGGAGGGGGTACCCGGGGCAGCACCCCCTTTGCGGGCCTGGGACCTGCTGCTTGCAGGTGCCTTGTTGCTGCCATGTCCTCAGAAAGGGGCCACGCTGGGTGGCCTGATCTCCAGGGTATCCCCCACCTCTGGTCCCAAGCCCTGGGCCACCAGCGCCCCCTGGTGGCCATCCCTCACCCATTCCCAGGTGGCCTCCCTGTCGGACTGCCCCCAGCGGGCCCCCTGTGTCCGGTGTCCGCGGGGCGGTGGGGCCACAAGGGGCTGTCAGGGACTTCCACACCAACCTGGATCTGCTTGAGAACTGCCCCCAAACTGTTCTTAAGGTGGATCAGGGCCCCTCCTCCTTGCCCTTGACCTTCCCCCTCCCCCGTCTGAGCCCTGTGCTCAGGGAGGCCTTGCCCCCACCACCGTTGGAAGGATTAGGATACTTTTCTCCCGAAGTAAAACACAGACAGGGCCTCAGGACACCAGTGTCTGTGTTCAGCTGTGGGTGGCCATTCAGACAATGGGGGCTGAGGCCGCCAAGCCCTGCACACAGGACTGGGGTAGGGTGGGGAGGACCCAGGCCCCTCCTCACTCCTCACAGCCCACTTGGGACTGGGGTCCAACCTGGACACATCCCTCACCACAGCTGATTTCCTCCTTTGGATGGAATGTAACACGATCTCTATTTAATAAAGGAAGGCTTTGTTGGTAGAGGCTGGGCGCCACGCGCCTTCACTCCTGTGCCCTGGGGTTCGGGCCAAGGCTTGGGCATCTAAAGGAATGAAACCAAATCCTTCCGTAGCCCGCCCTCGTGCTTGGGATTAGGCCCAAATCCTGAAGGGACTGCTGTGGGGAGTACCACTCGAGGCCTCTCCAGAGGTCCATGGGGCTGTGGGTTTTCAGGGCCGAGCCTGGCTTTCTGCCGAGGGGCCTGCTGTGGGGAGAGCAGCGGTGCTGAGGCTGCCCCTCGCACTGTCTCGTGGGGTAGATCACCCTCTGGTCTCCCTGTGTCTGTCTAACGGGAGCTTAGAGGTCGCGAGGCTGCCTGGCGAGAGCTGGACAGTGACGGGATCGATTGGTGATGTCTGCCAGCGGCGCAGACATCTTAGCAAGGTGTGGACCTGGGGAGCTATCTTGTGATTCCAGATCCCCTGCCCACCTGTAGGGGTGTGGGTCCAGGCCCGTGGGGGTCCCGGGGAGGGGGGAGCATAGCAGCTTCTGGTCAGTGTGTACTGGGGCTGGTGAGGGGGTCCCTACTGGCCTGAGGCCTGAGGCCGGCTGTGGGCTGGCCAGGACTCTGTCAAGGCCACGCAACCCTATCACCCTCACCAGCCAGGAGCCTTTTCGCTCTTGGTCTCCTGCCTTGCAGATTCCCCCTTCCTTCCCCCACTTCCTCACGGGGTGATCCCAACATCCTCTCCTGCATACCCGCCTCTTTCTGCCCTCCTCTTGGTCAGTCCTGGGTCAGCTGGGGGAGAAAGAGAATGAAGGTCTGGGCTCTGAAGCTTCTGTGCCCCTGGATGAGCCACCCAGGCCGAGGAAACACCAGGCCACATTTCAGAGCCCTGGCAGAGGGTCCCACAGCCGACTCGCTTGGCCTGCCCCCAGGACAGGATTTCCTGTCAGGCCAAGGCAGGGCTGTGGTGGGCAAACAACAGCGGGTGGGGTGCTTGTGGGGGACCCAGGGACACACAATCTGGCTCAGGACCTCCCAACAGTAGCTAATATCTGAGCACTAACATCAGCCCCAGGGCTGGCTCCACGCCCTTTAAGCAAACCAGTGCACTTAACCCTCAGAGAACTCCCGTGAGGTACTACTATTTCCCCATTTTGCAGATGAATCCCCTGAGGCACCGAGAGGTCACACAGTCAAGGGTGCCCCCAGGACAGGAATGCCTGAGCCCAGCTCTGGAGCCAGCACCCAGGACTCCTTGCACTAGACAGCTGCCTTGTGCCTGACGCTGGATGAGGCCTTTCCCTGTTTCTCAGAGACGTAGAAACTGAGTCTCAGGCAGAGGCGGAGCTGGATTTTCATTAGGCTTGTTTCCCACATTTTTACGGGGTTACAGCTGCTCCCCCACCCCCACTCTTCAGGCTTCTGGGGGTGACTGGGGGCCCTCCGGAGGGAGAGGCTCAGGGCTTCGGCTCTTGGAGTTGGGAGAGGTTTAACTGACATCGGCCGGACAGGAGTTTTTCCTCTTAAGTGAATTTCTAGATAACTCTGTAAGTGCTCCCGGCATCTGTGGTCACCTCTTAAAAGCTAGCTCCAAGCGGCGCCTGGGTGGCTCAGTTGGTTAAGCGACTGCCTTCGGCTCAGGTCATGATCCTGGAGTCCCTGGATCGAGTCCCGCATCGGGCCCCCTGCTCAGCAGGGAGTCTGCTTCTCCCCCTGACCCTCCCCCCTCTCATGTGCTCTCTCATTCTCTCTCTCTCAAATAAATAAATAAAATCTTTAAAAAAAAAAAAAAAAAAAGCTAGCTCCAACCGTGGCCATCGAGCCTGAGCCCACGCGCGCACCTTTCACGTTGCTCTGCTGTGTCACGTTTTACCATCCACCAAGCCCACCCGGATTGGATGCTGCCGGGACTGTGTACCTGGGCCACGGGGCTCCTGTCTGGGCCTCAGTTTGCTCCTCCATGAGTTGGGAAGATTGGACCACGTGACCTTTGCAGCCCCTCCCCCACCCCTTTTTCATTTATTTCATTGGGGTAAAAAGCGGTTTACCATCTTAACTTCCTGCCATCGTCTGTACGTGCCACACTTTCTTTACCCATCCATCCCTTGTTGGACATGTGGGTTGCTCCCACCTACTAGCTAATGTGAATGATGCTGATGTGGATGCGCGAGAGCAGTGATTTCTTCGAGGCCTTGCTTTCAGTTCCTTTGGATATTTACCGAGAGGCGGGTTCGCCCGGTGATATGCCACCGTTCTGTCTTCAGTTTTCCGAGGAACCTCCAGATCGTCTTCCGCAGAAGTGGTACCATTTTACGATCCTGCCAACAGTGCACAGGGGTTCCGGTTTCTCCACATCCTCGCCAACACGTGTCAACGTTGGTGTTTTTTGATAATTGCCTGTGAGGTGATAGCTCACTGTGGTTTTGACGTGCATTTCTCTGATGCTTAATGCCCTTGAGCTCATCTTTTCATATGTTTGTTGGCCTTGGACATCCTGAGGAGCCCTACCACGCACCAGAGTGATGCCTCCGGGGAGTGACTTTCGTGGCTGGTCGGACAGCTCTTCTGTCATTCTGTGGCCCCCGGCCCCCCTCACATGGCAACGAGTTGTGTCCAGGGCCTAATAACCAAGCCCACAGCGTGGCAAGCTTTAGCTCAAAGCCAAGTTGCAAAGCTCTGACTTGAGTCCACTTTGTGCATCTGCTGAGAACACACACTGCCTGGGCTTTAGGACTGCTCTTTCTGGTAGGCCCAGAGCTTCCCCATGTCCCCCCAAAGGGGCCACCGCCGCACCTCTGCTGCTTGCCCGGGCCCCTGCTGGTCTGCACAAGTATCATTCAGCTCCCTGACCGTGGCTAGTGGTTCCGTGGGGGCTAGAGACTTGAGTGTGTCCCACGAGAGGCGTGTCAGCTCACAGCCAGGAGAAGCTCTGGGCCAGGGGCCAGCCACGGGTTGGAGGGGCTCAACCTCAAGCAGGCACCCTCCCCCCAAAATGCTCCAACTGGCCAGACCCTCCCGGGCCTTTTGGCTAGTTCTCCCCTCCCCCTGCCTAAGCCCGATTCCTGGCGGTGGCCCAATGGCAGCTCAGGAATGTCAAGTGGAGCCTCTCCCTGACAGGGAGGGTGCGGGGAGGGGGATAATAGAGTCTCAAGTTCTCCTGGAGCCCCTGACTTTAGGAAAGTTGCAAGGTCCACTGGGTTGAAGCCTGGAGGGGTAAAGCCACCTATGGAAGGCCCGAGGCCTACGGAGAAATCGTGTGGGCAGCTGTTGGTTCCGCTCTGAGAAAGAGACACACAGTTCAGGCCTTACAGGAACACAATGACAGGCGTCAGGAGATCTTGACCACCACTCTCTCCTTGCCAGGATCAAGTGGCCGGAGGGGCAGCACTGCCCCAAGCCCTGTCCTTGCTTTATGGCCTGGGGGACCCTGTGCAGGCCTTCATCTTCCTCATCTGCCTGGGAGCGGCTGGGGCAAGTGGAGGTTCTGATCCTCTCCAGTCCCCCAGGGGCCTTGCATGTGGCTGAGACCAGGTCGGGGCCCAGCGAAGGCGGCAGGGGTCAGCATCTGAACCCTGAGGGCTGCTGAAGCTGGGGTGGAGGCCCCGCCCCTTGTGGAGGGGCTGGAGATTGGGGCAGGAGGTTCAGTTCCTGTAAGAGCCTGCCTATCCTTGAGCTCACCTGCAAACATGGTGGCAGCAGGGGTATCTGCAGTCACCGCTCACCTCGACCGCCAGCCACACACACCTCTGCTGCCCCCCACCCCCCCCACACATGCTCAGGGAGGGGGTTCAAGGACACCTCGGTGCTCAGGCAGCCCAGGGCCATGGGCAAGGCCTTCACGGTTGTCTTGGCAACCAAATAGAGGTCTCTCGGTACCAAGGAGAACCCAGAAGCCCCTTCAGCCTTTCCTGGCGCCCTGGCCCTCCTGCCCCACAAATACTAGCTTTAATGATTTACTACAAATTGTCAAACCAAGATAAAAGGTTAGCATATCGGCGAAATATACTTCGTGTTCTCCAAGTGCATTCCCTGAACGGGCGCAGCAGCATCACTCCCCTGCGAACCTGTTCCAAAGGCAATTCTCCGCCCCCAAACCAGCCCTGCTGAATCCCACCCTGGCGGCGAGCGCAGCGGTCCTGCCTTAACAGGCTCTCCGGTGATCCCGCTGTGCTCGAGTTTCATACCCCCGCTGCCCTGCAGCATAGCCTTGGCCTGATTGCCTTCCATGTCGAGTGTGAACGCCTCGCTTCTAGGAACAGGTGTCTTTATCTCAAAAACACACAGAAAGTAGTTTGGGGAGCACCTTACACTCTCGAAAGGACTTGAATTTATTTAAGTAAAAATGGGGGAGGGGGCTGCAACAAGCAGAGCAGCCAGTGAATGACAGCGACCCGCTACCGATGCCGGGGCCCCTGCCCCCCTTCCACATGCCCACCCTGCAGCCCCAGCGGCAGGAAGACCACGCCCCCCGCCCCCCCACCCCGCAGACCGCCCCGCGCGGGGCCGGATGGCGCGGCCGGTCGCTCAGCCCCGACGGCGGCCTCGCTGCGCAGACGCTGGGGGCCGATTGTTTGAAAGCTATTTACAGTCACCCCGAGGCAGCGTTCCCACCTCCGTGCGCTCAGGACTGAACGTTCCAGGACGCGTGGCTGGAAGCCCCGTGTGCGCAGCGTGTGGTTCCAAACCCCGCTGGCGCAGACCTGGGCCCCGAGGGCAAGGCCGCACCGGTCAAGGGTGTAAAGTCCCCGCCCCTCCCCCGTGCCCCCCGCCCCGCCGGGCGCCGCGAGCCGCGAGCCGGGAGCCCGGCGCGGGGCAGCGCCCGGCGTGGTGGCCGCGGCCCCCGCAGGCGGGGGGGGCCCGCCGGGACACCGCCCGGACACCGCCCGGACACCGCCCTCGCCGGCCCGGAGCGCGGCGCAGCCAATGGAGGCCGAGGCGCCGCGCGGGGATTGGAGCGGGCGCGGGGCGGGCCGGCGGGGCCGGGCGGGGGGAGGAGGCGAGGCGGGCGCTGTCAGCGCGGTTATAAGGGAGGGAAAAGTTCCCTGCGCCGGGAGCCGGGCAGGCGCACGCTCGTACGGCGGCCGCAGCGGCAGGGCGGGGCCGCGGAGGAGCCGGTGGCGGCGGAGGACGCCCCCGGGGCCGCGACTCGCTCCCCTCGGGGTCTCTGGCGGACCTCGCCAAGGTACCGGCGGCCCGAGGGCTTTCGCACGCAGCCATGGGCGGCGTCGGGGAGCCCGGCGAGGGACCCGCGCAGCCGGGGGCGCCGCTGCCCGCCTTCCGCTGGGAGCAGATCCGCCAGCACAACCTGCCGGGCGACAAGTGGCTGGTCATCGAGCGTCGCGTCTACGACATCAGCCGCTGGGCACAGCGGCACCCGGGGGGCAGCCGCCTCATTGGCCACCACGGCGCGGAGGACGCCACGGTAAGCAAGCCCACCGCTGGCCGGGTGGAGCCTGGCGCTGGCTGGGGCCTGGTCGTGGGCACGGGGACTCTCTCTACTTGCGGGGTCTGGCATCCTTTCTACTCTTCGCTGACCTTTGAGCTCCTGGTCCGGGACCCAGGATTGGGATGGACAAGCCAGGGCCGGATGTGGAGTAAGGAGGCCAGGTCTCTGCATGGAGGACCTGCACACCTGGCCACAGGGCTGGGCTGGGCCAGAGCTGGTCTGTGCAGGAGTAAGGGGCTCTCAGGTGGGTGTGTCATGGTCAAGGAGCCCTCCTTGTGCCCTGAGCTCCTCCTCTCAGTTCTGGGTCCCCCAGGCCAGGTTCCTTTTGCTGAGTGCCAGGGGTAGGGTGGGGTCCCCCGGGAGACTGGCAGGGATGTGCCACCAGAGGCTGGGGGCTGGGCAGCAAAGCTTGGGCAGGGCCCAGAGGTCTGTGGCTTTTGCAAAAGCCACTGTAAACCGCTCTGAGGGGCAGTGACTCACCTCTCCTGGGCTGGCAGCTACACGTGGGAGAACTTTGCCAGCCAGGCTGGGTGGGCCTCCTCGGGAAGCATGGTCACCCCAGGAATAGGCTGGCCCTGGCGGACCCCAACTTCCCCTTCCCAGCCCATGTCTAGACATGCCTTGCCAAGGAGGGATGTGGCCTGGTCCACTGGGACTGTCTGGCTGGAGTCCAGCAGTCCCCCCATCCAGAGACGACGAGTTGAGGCCACGATGCTCTGCCTTGAACGTCTAGAATTCTGGGTTGGCCACCCTGAGTACCAGGAGTCTTCAAGATATCAGGAGATGAATCCCTAACTGGCAGAACTTTAAGCAGCAGAAGAAATTGTGCTCTGTCCCAGGAGGTCAGTGTCCCTGTTTACCAGGGTTGCCGGGTTGGGCGATCTCCATGGACTCTTTAAGGGAAAAGGTCTTTCTTCCCCACTTCTACCCTAAGAAACTGAGGGTTTAGAGTCAGAAGCCTCCTGAAAGTCTAGAACCTGACAGAAAGCCTTGTCCATGGGCCAGGTGGTGGCCATGGAGTTGAAGATGACTGGGGGCCAACAGTGTGTGACCACGCACAGGCCTGTATGCGTGTGCACTGAACACATTTGTGTGCATGGTCGTACGTGTGTGCATTTCTGCTGGGGGGTTGGGGGGGTGAGGTGCCACGACTCTGACCACCCCTCAAGGCCACCCCAACCTTGGAGCTGAGGGGCAGGATGGAGGCAGGAGAGGGGAAGGATGACATAGAGCATTTCTCAATTACTTGCTCCTGCTTGGTGCCCAGGCCGGTGCTGGGGGCCTCCCGCATGGGAACCCCATCATACAGTTAGGGCTCGACCCCGAGACCTCCATCTGACAGATTTCGCATTGGTTCATCGCCAGTAAGGTCTGTTTCCCATTTCCAAAAAGCAATCTGTCTGCTCCTTGGGGCTGGGTCCTGGCTCTGCCACTGGAGACATTGAGTGACCTTGAACCAGGTGTTACTCCTCTGAGCCTCAGTTTCTTCATCTGTAAAGTGGGGAGAGCTGAGCCAGACAGTGAGCCGCCTGCGGGCAAGACCGTGCCTTCTCAACTTTGTGGTCCTGGGGCTGCCACGTAGTGGCTCCTGGTTGGTACGTGTGGTTGGCTGGTAAGCGTGAGTGTGCCCTGCAAACCACACAGGGCAGTGGACTAGCCGGGGCATGGCCGCCCCTGGGCTGAGTGGCCTTGTCTCATTCTATCCAGGTCTGGAACGGGAAGGAGTTGCACTGGGGCCATCTTAGCTTCCTCAGGGTCCAAACACTGGGCCGGAGTTGCCAGAAATACCTGGTCTGTTCGGGCCAAAGGGGTTCTGAGGTGGCTGGGGGGCGGGGGGCCCCAACGTTTGTCTCTGATGGGCCCACAGCACAGATGACAGATGCTGTGTGTGGTCGAGTCCAGGCCCCAAGCACCCCATTCCAGGCTGTGTTCCCTCCCCACCCTTCATTAGCCCCAGCCGCCCATCAGCTGTTCTCATGTCCAGGCAACAGAAGCCTTCCTGCCAGGAAATTCCCAGAGTTCCTGTGCCATGAAGTCAGCCTGTGGCCATCCTGGGATACAAAGCTGGGTACCCTGGGGAGAGTGCTCTGGGCCCTGAGCCAGGTTTGCCTAAGAAGTCAGAGGCGGCTTGAGACTAGCTGAGCCAGCCAGGGAAGGGCGAGGCCCGGCTGCTGCTGGTCAGAAGTGTACCAGGGCTGGGCACTGAGTACCTACTATGTGCTGGGCTCCAAATTCAGCATTTGATTGATAGGTACTCTTCTAATCCTCAGGATACCCCTATGAGGCCGGTACTTTTAGTGATTTTCCCACTTTACAGATGGGAAAACTGAGGCTCAAAAAAGGAAAGTGACTTGAAATTAAGTGGCAGGGTCTGAGATGTGAATCCATAGCCCATCCTCTTCAACATGCTGCCCTGTGGCTTAACTGGGTTTTTCCCATTCATTCATTCTTCACTTACTGAATCATTAAACCCACCAGCAGGTAGATATTCAGTGAGCATACTGTATCCACCAAACTCTGTTCTAACCTCTGAAGATACAGCCGCGAACAAACCATCGCAAAGACCAAGGACGAAGTTCCTTGGCAGAGGATTGAGCTAGAGCAGAGACTCAGAGGTGGGAAGGTACTCAAGGAACAGCAAGGATATTGGCGGGGCTGGAGTGCAGTAGTGGGGAGAGGGGCACGCAGTGAGGTCCAGAGGTAACGGGGAGCTGGCTCCTGCTGGGCTTCCGTGTCCCTGAAAGCAGAACTTCGGTTTTATTCTAAGGGGATCTTGGAGGGCAGAGCAGGGAAGCCAGGGCAATCTGAGATACATTTAAAAGGATCCCTAATGTGGAGGGGAAGGCAGAGCCCTCCAGGAGAAGGGCAGGAGGCTAAGGGAAGAGACGGTGGGGACCTACCTTCTCCCAGGTGAGGTCACTCAGAAGAGGTGGCCATTCACCTGGGCTCTGAAGGGCAGGCATGGCCAGGGCAGAAGGCAGGAGCTGCTCGGGGCCCAGGTGCACCAGGGGTGCGGTATTAGGAGTTAGCTTCAGGGGGTGTTGAGGCAACAACGCACTGAAGGCAGGTATGAGTGTTGGCCCATTTTGCAGATGAGGAGACAGGCTGAATGTGGGTGACATGAAGGGACTTTCTTGGGGCCCTCAAAGGGCAGGGCCTTGTCCTTGGGCTTGGAGGGTGGGGTTTGTGTCTGGGTCGGAGCTGGGGGGAGGTGGGGCAGATGGGGGGCTCTAGAGGGAGGGGGGGCTCAGAGGGGGCTGGCCGGGAATGCAGAGGACCTGGCTCCAGAGCCCATGCTCTTCCCACCCACCACGCCGGCTGCCCGCGTAGCCCGGCTGCCTGACAGCACTCCCCATGGAGTGTGACCTCCCTGGGCTCCGTGGGTGGTTTCTGCAGGGTCCCCACCCACTCAGGCTCCTTCCCAGGGTAGTTGCAGTGCCAGGCTCCTGCCCTGGGGGAGTGCTGGGCAGGAACACCGTGCAGATGTAGGGACGCTTGTGGCCCCAGCACGCTGGTGGCCCTCTGCTTTTCTTGCCGAGGGCACCCAAGCGTGGTTTCCCACGAAACAGCTAGGAAGAGCCAGAGCGGGAGAGTGGTGGTAGAGAAAGGACCACGTGTCAGACGGCCTGGCCCCTTTGGGGTGCCTGACACTTGTGAAGCCAAGGTGCTGGGTGGAACCCTAATGTGGGTACCGGCCCATCACCAGGGGCACCGGGAGCGGCTCTCTGGGAGGGTCTGTCCTTGCGCTGGGCTGGCCTGCACGGGTGGGAGTTGGGTGGGCCGTGTTCAGAGTTCAGAGCCTCTGTGTCTTCGTGTCCCCGTCTATAAAACGGGGACCCTGATACTACCTTCCCACTGGCTCCGCTAAGGAGTGCTGGGGTCGGGGGATGGGAAGGAGCATGTGTGCTGGGCATGAGGGCCTCCTTCATCTTCCCACCTGGGAGAGGGACAGAGGGAGGGATTCCTGGGGTATTCCCTGAGGCTTACCCCCCCACCTCCCATTGTCACAACTCAACAGAGGCTTAAGGAGGCCGCAAGCACAGACCCAGACCACCTGAGCCCCCAGCAGCCCTGCTGCATTCCCTTCCTGATCTGGAACATTCCCGATCCTTCGGGGAGTGACCAGGAATGCTTGCCCGACCCCACTGTGTCCCTGTTCCCCAGCTTCTGGCTGGCAGGGTGCACTCCACTCTCCTACCTCAACGCCCACAGGCCCGCCCTTGGAGACCGCTAAACCCCAGTGGACTTGGGAGAGGGGCATGTTGGGCCAGCGGTGGGGCGGGGGGGGGGGGTGCTCGGCCAGAGCTGGACGCCAGGCCCTTCTAAGGGCCTGCACTGACTCCGTCCTCCTGGCAGCCCCGCGAGATGGGCGTCGGTGGTTTCTGCTGTCCTAATGAGGAAATACGAAATGGAGGGGCATGCGATCTTGTCTGTGCTCCCCAGCTCGGCTCGTAACGCTGCTCAGATGCCGGCCCCAGCAGGCTGGTGCAGAGCCTTAGCTGGCTGCTACTCGGGGCTCAGGAGGGGCTGTGGGGCAGGGCAGGGGCCCCTGCAGGGGCCGAGGCAGGGCTGGGAGGGCGTGGGCATCCCCGCCCTGCCGTGACGATCTCTGGCCTGGGCGGATGCCCCTACCACGCTGAGCCTCCGTTCCAGTAAAATGGTTCTTACCCCTACCTTGTGGGCTGTGGAGGGTTGGCTCTTGTCCCCGCCCTGCCGTGACGATCTCTGGTCTGGGCGGATTCAAATCCCCGCCCTGCCGTGACAATCTCTGGCCTGGGTGGATGCCCCTACCACACTGAGCCTCCGTTCCAGTAAAATGGTTCTTACCCCTGCCTTGTGGGCTGTGGAGGGTTGGCTCTTGTCCCCTTATTCACACCTGCTATCCAGCCCCAGCTCTGCCAGGCCCTGGGGACAGCCCTGTGGACGGAGCCTCTCACTGCTACTAGCAGCTTATGTTAGGGCCACCGGCAGCCTCACCCAGCTCTGTTCCAGGCCCGTGGGAGAGACCTGGAGTGCCACCCTTGGCACATTAGGTGGGGGAGGACCGTAGGATGTTTCCAGGTGCACCAGGGGTAGGTGAGGGTGGGGTCTCCTCAGGCAGTGCAGCCCAAGAAACGCCAAGACCCCCCCTCCTGTGCCCCACAGTCCAGCCTCCAAGCAGCTGGGTCCTTGGCTCTGTGGGATGGTGGCCAGCTTCGTGGTGAGGGCCACGCTCCACCCCCCCGCCCCCCACCCCCTGCCCAGGAGACCCACTGCCTCCTCTCTGGCCCAGGAGTGGTCACCCTGGGGCTACTGCTGAGTGGCCCCCAAGCACAGTTTTACAGTCAGACTGGGTTCTGATCTAATCTCCATCAGATGGAGCTGTGTGACCTTTGTCCGTGGCTTAACCTCTCTGAGTCTTCTGCCCAGCCCCTGGGTCCTTAAGCAGTGGCCCAGAGAGGATCTGGTCACATGGCCCTGGCAAGTGTTCCAGCAAAAGCTGTTTGCTGGTGCATCAGGTTTTGGTCTGAGGCCAGCGATGCACCTTGTTGGGACTGAGAGCATGAGAAGAACAGGCTCGGGGCGCCTGGGCGGCTCAGTCTGTTAGGCGTCCGACTCTTGGTTTCGGCTTAGGTCATGATCTCATGGTTGTGGGATTGAGCCCAGCATTGGGCTCCATACTCAGTCTGGAGTTGGCTTCAGATTCTTTCTCCTCTCCCTCTCGCAAATAAATAAATAAAATCTTAAAAAAAAAGAACAGGCTCAGTGGTGCCCACCTGCTTTCCAAGGACCTGCCAAGCCCTGCCCATCCCCTCTCATTAGCCAGAGCTTTGTCTGTGAGCTGTGGGATTTTCTCACCGGCCCTTTGGGGGCTCACACTTCCCCTTGTCACGCCAGGGGATAGACCTGACTGGAAGTCCCTCAGGTGGCCCTCGGCCTTGGTGCATCCCCAGGCGTGGCCTGGGTGAGTCGGGACCCAGGGAGAGAGTCCAGGAGGCTGGCCTGTTCCTGCAGCAACTCAGCTCCAGAGCATGGCCCTGGAGCATCTGGGGGTCTGCTGGGCGCCAGGGTGGCCCCAGAACACAGAGGATGGGGGAGAAGAAGGGCTGGAAGAGGAGGGAAGGAATCCTGTGGTGTAGCTCTCTGCTGCCAGGGGAGTTTTAGAGGAAGCAAGCAGGAATCAGAGTCAGTGCTCATCAGCCTTCGAAAGGAAGGAAATTCTACCACCTGCTACAACATGGATGAAGCTTGAGGACAGGATGCTGAGTGACAAGTTAGTCACAAAAGGACAAATATGTTTGATTCCTCTTATCAGAGGTCCCTAGAGCAGTCAAATTCCTAGAGACAGCAGAGTGGTGGTTGCCGGGGGCTGGGGAGGGGGGGCCGTCAGTGTTTCGTGGGGGCAGAGGTGAAAAAGTTGCGGAGGTGGATTGTGGTCGTGGTCACCAGCAGTGTGAATGCACTTGATGCCGCTGAACAAAATGGTTAAAAGAGTAAAGTAAGAAAACAAAAAAAGTTAATGCTCTGCGTCCAGAGCCAGAAAGGTGCTGGAGTCTTGCCCTCTTCTGCCTGGTCCCAGCAGGAGGACAGACTTGCTCAAGGTCACAGCGAGTGGGGTCAGCTGGAGCCCCAGAGCCGTCTTCCCTCCCGGCTTCCCAGGAGGCCCCGGGCCAGGCAGCTTCCTGTGGGGCCAGTCTCCCCTCCACCTCCTCTCCCCCAAGTCAAGGTCGCCCTGGAGAGGGGGAGGTCTGCACTACACAGCCGTCTCCCTCTTAGGAGCTCAGGAAAGGGCCCCCAAGTCACCTTCCCCAGGGCCTCGGTTATTCCAGAAGCTTCACCCTCCCAGCAACCCCCCCAACCCGTCTCTAGGCTGCTCCTGGCCAGCAAGAGAGCAGACAAAAGGAAAAGGGACCCCTCGGGTGGATTCCGCAGGTGTGGCCTCTAAGTGGGGGCTGGAGGGGCCTGAAGTGCTTCCTCCCCACAGGACCGCGTGGGATGTCCAGTAGCAAGTATAGGGGCCCAGCTGTCCGTTTGAACATCCCCCAGAAGCTGGAAGGCTTGTTAGCAAGGGAACAATAGGAGGCCCCATGCGTTCTCAGCCTTCTTCAAAGCTGTTTCCTTTGGCAGCCAGCAGGCCCCTTCCCCAGGCCCGCCAGGACAGCCTCTCACCCCAGTCCCTGGTCAGGGCAGCTGGGTGGCGAGGGCTAGTTCGTTCAGAGAGAGCCTCTGAAAGTCCAGGGATAAAGATCCAGTGAAGAACTGGGAACAAGAACAAGCCTGTGGCACCAGGACTCGATCAGCAAGACTAAGGGAGCCCAGTTAGCTCACATTTCAGAGCTGCCTGGGCCGGCTTCCTCACTGGTCCTGGGCCCTAGCGCTTTGGCTTTGGCCCTCTAACCCCTGTCGCATTGCACCCCACCCCCAGCTGTTACAGAATCACGGGAATGTGTGATATTTATTTCATTTGCTTTTTTAAAAAAAGTGGTATTTTTCCCCTCTGTTTTTAAAATCAAATGTGTTTAACTGTTTCAGTGTCTCCCTTGCAAACCTAAGAACTCAGTCTGTGTGGCCCTTGCCTGATTTTTGGACCCCCCCCACCCCCCTTCTGGGGAAAGCAGCTGGGGCCAGGCAGGTGAGGAGCTTCCAGCAGGACACCTAGGGCCTGGGGAGGACCCAGCCGGGCCAGTGGGCAAGGCCGACCCGTTTGGCCCTATTTATCTGACCACAAAACATTCAGCTGCGTCTCCATCCATCGGAGCCCCGCACTTCCATCCGCGGTCCTCCTCCTGCCTTGTCTGCCTGCTGCCTCTGGGGGCCGCCGGAGCTGTCTGTCTGTCCCCCTGACTGTTGGCCTTCCTTCAGGATGCCTTCCACGCCTTCCACCAGGACCTCAATTTCGTGCGCAAGTTCCTGCAGCCCCTGCTGATTGGAGAGCTGGCCCCGGAGGAGTCCAGTCAGGATGGACCCCAGGACGTGAGCTGGGGGGAGGGGGTTGCTGGGGGGGGCATCGCCAGGAGCAACTCCGTCCACATTCCCCCCAGGGGCCCCCCGGGGCCAAGGCTGGGTTTACCATCCCTCCCTGGGCAGGTAGCCGAAGGTGGAGCTAGAGGGACGCCTGCAGGAACCCGGGGCTGCGGGGCTGGCTGGGCCAGCATTTGCTGGTGTTTCCTGCTCTGGGCCCAGTATCCCCATCTACACTGAGAGTTTGGACGCACTGGGTTCTTAGGGTTTGCCCCGCTCTGGCTTTCTCTGCTTCTCACGTGCCCCATACCTTTTGTGGGGCGAGGCTTTGCCACCAGCCAACTCCCCGGCTCAGACCCCAGGCTGGTGCTCTCGCCCCTCCGTCCCTCCAGCTGCACCCCCAGGATCTCACACTGGGACCGGCTGAGGCATGGGTCGCTGTTGGAGGCTCCCTGGGACCACTGGGAGCTCGCTTCTATAGCCAACCAGCCCTTCCACTGTGGCAGGCCCAGCTGGTCGAGGACTTCCGCGCCCTGCGCCAGGCGGCTGAGGACATGAAGCTGTTTGAGGCCAAGCCCGCCTTCTTCGCTCTCCTGCTGGGCCACATCCTGGCCATGGAGGTGCTCGCTTGGCTCCTCATCTACCTCTTCGGCCCGGGCTGGGTGCCCAGCACCCTTGCCGCCCTTGTCTTGGCCACCTCCCAGGTGACTCCAGCACCGTTTTGCCACCACCTGAACTATCTAGTAGATACGGGGCCTGGCACACCAGGACACTCTGGACATATTTGCTGAGTGAATGAATGAATGAATGAATGAGCAGCAGAGGTTCCCAAAAGGCGTGTATCTGTAGGTCAAGCTGCATTTTAAACGAGCTCCCTGACAGACTTGCAAGCCCCTAGGCCTCCCGAATCTCAGTTGTCCTCATCTGTTAAAAAGAGGAAGATGGCTCACAGGGTCTTAAAACCCAACATTAGCTGTGGGGGTGCCCTGGACCTGGGAGGGCTCCCTGGGGCTCCAGAGCTGGGCCCCCCATGGTTCCCTCCCACTGGCTCCTAACCCTGCTCCTGCCCCCAGGCTCAGTGCTGGTGTCTGCAGCATGACCTGGGCCATACCTCGGTCTTCAGGAAGTCCCAGTGGAACCACGTGGCCCAGCAGTTTGTGATGGGGCAGCTGAAGGTGAGGGTGGGGGCGGGTGGTCGGGAGCCAGGGGCTGAACTGGGGCTGTCTCGCCGGGTCTGTGCGAGATTGCAGGCACGGGGTGGAGGACCTGGCCCCTGCCCTGAGAGCCCCTCTCACCCCTATAGGGCTTCTCAGCCCACTGGTGGAACTTCCGCCATTTCCAGCACCACGCCAAGCCCAACATCTTCCACAAAGACCCAGACGTGACCGTGGCACCCATCTTCCTCCTGGGGGAGTCGTCCATTGAGGTGTGTGGGGAGAATATGGACTCACTCGGCTGGGCCTGCAGCTCATTGGGGGGGGGGGGCGGGGAGGACTGTGGCCACCGAGTCCCTTGCTGTAGCCCAGACCTGGCCCTTGACCCAGCTCCCCCCGCCCCCGACTCCAGGCCTCGCCCCTGCCCGAGGGCCTCCTCTTCCCTGCTTGCCAGCCGGGTGGGGGCTGGGGATGGGCCCAGTGGCCAGAACCTGGGGTTGCCTTGCCCCCAGCCAGCCCCCTGCCCCGACCTGGGAGGAGGAAGAGGGCCTGGCAGGCCGCTCTCCCCAGCCCCGGCTGTCTCCACAGTACGGCAAGAAGAAGCGCCGCTACTTACCCTACAACCACCAGCATCTGTACTTCTTCCTGAGTGAGTGTCTGTGTGTCCTGCCAGAGGTGGGGGCACAGTGGGGCCTGGGACCGTGCCTGCCAGCCCTGGACAGAGGTCGCCACCGCCTCCCGGGACAGGGGCCCACTTGTTAAACCTCCCTCCATACGGCACCTGCTGGCCTCTCCCAGCCCCGGTCGCCCCGGTCACCCCAGCCTGCGGCCAGGCCTGACTGTCCCCTCGCCAGAGGCCGCCACGGCCCTGCCCTGCCCGAAGCGTTCAGAGTTCCCTCCTGCACTCACACCAGAGGGGTCCGGAGCCCTAGAGCATTAGGACAGTCGTTGGGGCGGCCAGGGTGAGGGTTTAAGGGTCGGGACGTGGGAAGCTGGCCCCAGCCTGCGGAAGGCTCAGATGCCAAGGGAAGATCGTGGACTAGGCCTTGTGGGTGATGCGAGGTCACCCAGCTGGAGGGGACTGGCACCAGGTCCCACAGGTGTTCCCGGGATAACAGCTCCTCGCTCCCCAACTCCCCAAGCCCCGTGGATGTCCACCCTCGGCCTGCTCTGCTTGGCTGCCAGCCCTGCTCCTCCTGAGCCCCCTTGTGCTCCCTTGCAGTCGGCCCACCGCTGCTCACGCTGGTGAACTTTGAAGTGGAAAATCTGGCCTACATGCTGGTGTGCATGCAGTGGGCGGTGAGTGGGGGTTCTGCTCGGGTCCCCTAGGGAAGCCAGCTGTGGCAGCAGGAGGTAGGGCACGAGGGGGCAGCCCTGCCCACGAATGCAAACAGGTGTGCACGGGACTCTGATACACGTGTGTGTGTGTGTGCGCGCGCGCACGTGAGTGTGCACGGGGTGTGCTGGGGGTCTCTCCCAATCAGGGTGTCCTTCCAGGGGGTGGGGATCCCCTGGGCCGACTCTGCCAGGCATTTGTCTCCCACAGAGGGGTCCCCCCATGGCACCTTCCCCTCCAGAGTCAGTCCCATGAGGCTGGCAAGGCAAAAGGACCCTGTCCCTTTACCTTGCTGAGAAAAACCGAGGCCCAGAGGCAGACGGGGACCCGTGCAGGGCTCCGAGGCGCAGCCAGCAGGAGGGGTGGATGACCCCAGCTCCCCTCCCGGCTGCCTCGGGGCCTCTGTGCTCCTCTCCCCTCCTCCGCAGGACTTGCTCTGGGCCGCCAGCTTCTACTCGCGCTTCTTCCTGTGCTACAGTCCCTTCTATGGCCTCCCTGGGGCCCTGCTCCTCTTCGTCGCTGTCAGGTACGGCCAGGTTTGGAATGGCAGTGAGTTGGAGAGGCCACACACAGGCAGCAGGGGACCCCGACCACAGCCCTCCGCTCTCAGAGCCTCCACGTCCCCATCTGCAGTATGGGGACAGCAGGGTTGCCTCCCTGGGTGGCTGAGGAACATGAGTGGCAGGATCCCAGGGACAGTGGGTCTGGGCGACGTGGCCTGGCTTACAGGGGGCCCCGTGGATGGCCACCCTCACGAGCAGGACTGCTCTGGGCTCCGCTGAGCAATGGCCCCTGCTTTGCCCAGTGGGGGAGGGGCTACTGCAATCCCGTGGCGCAGATGAGGAAGCCGAGGCCCAGGTCTGATCCAGGTGGTGAGCTGGACACGGGCAGTGCCTGAGCCTCCCCTCACAGGGTCCTGGAGAGCCACTGGTTCGTGTGGATCACGCAGATGAACCACATCCCCAAGGAGATCGGCCACGAGAAGCACCGGGACTGGGCCAGCTCTCAGGTGGGCCGCTGGGGCGCCGCCGGGCCGAGTCCCCGCTAGGGGGAATGGGGGCCCTGGCAGGGCTGCCAGGTCCGGGCCCCTTGCCCACCTGTCTCACCGGTGCCCCACCCGTTCCTGGCAGCTGGCAGCCACCTGCAACGTGGAGCCCTCGCTCTTCACTGACTGGTTCAGCGGGCACCTCAACTTCCAGATTGAGCACCAGTGAGCGTGGTCCCTGGAGGCCCCACGGGGGTGGGAGTGGGTCCCGAGCCCAGGGGCTGACGAGGGGCCCCTGTGTCCACTCTTTCCCTGGGGAGGCCAAGACATAAGCCCGGGACTCCCTGGAGGCCTGGGAGGTGATGGGTGGGTAGGGGCTCCCTCCAGCACCCCCTCGCCTCAGGTGCCAGCCCACACTCTCCCCGCCAGCCTCTTCCCCACGATGCCAAGGCACAACTACCGCAGGGTGGCCCCGCTGGTCAAGGCCCTGTGTGCCAAGCATGGCCTCAACTACGAAGTGAAGCCCTTCCTCACCGCCCTGGTGGACATCGTTGGGTAAGGGCCCTCCATGCGCGGCGGCTCCCCTGGGGCCCCTTCCTGGGCACACGGGTCCCTCTCCAAGAGCTGGCACTCGAGGCCTTTTTTTTTTTTTTTTTTTAAGATTTTATTTTTATTTATGACAGAGACACAGCGAGAGAGGTGGGAGAGGGAGAAGCAGGCTTCCCGCTGAGCGGGGAGCCCGATGTGGGGCTCGATCCCAGGACCCTGGGACCATGACCTGAGCCGAAGGCAGATGCTTAACGACTGAGCCACCCAGGCGCCCCACTCGAGGCCTTGCTGATCAAACTTTCTGTCCTCAGCCTGTGCCCTCCCTCCTTTCCCAGGGCTCTCTCATACCGCCGGGTTTAGGGAGCACCTTTTGGGGACCCAGGCCCTGTCCTGAGGGCTGTCGATGCATCAGTATCTATGAGCAGAACAGGCCGAGATCCCTGCCTTCCTGGAGCTGACATCCTAGTAGGGGAAACAGAAAGCAGTTAAAATAAGTACAGAAAATGTGGGAAGAGAAGATATGCTTTGGCAAAACAAAACCATGAAACCTAAGAACGGGAGCGGGCGAGGGGATGGGAGGGCTAGGCAGGACTTGCGGTTTTTAATAGGGTGGCAGGGTAGGTGGTATTGAGAAAGCGCCACGTAAGCAGAGATGGGGACAAGGGGGGAGGGCTGGGATGGGAACGTGTGTGGCGGTGGGTGGGGGGAGAGACTACCTGGGGCAAGGGAAGAGTGCAAAGGCCTCTCCCAGTGACCCTTCTGCACCACCCCCACCCCCATGCCAGCCTCCTGCCCCAGAGGAATGGGGACAAGTCCACTCACCCTCACTGTCTTGGGGGGAAGGGGCTAGTATCTTGCAGTTAACACATCCACCCCATCTCTGCCTCCTAGATCCCTGAAGAAGTCTGGCGACGTCTGGCTGGAAGCCTACCTCCACCAGTGAGGGCAGCATGCAGGGCCCCGGCTGCCACCAAGCTGGCCCAGGCAGGCTTGACCCCTCCGGCCCCCTGCCCCCCTCCCCACCTGGCATAGGGGGCCCTGCCCACCCTTCTGGATCTGCTGTCTTCACCTCGGCCCCCTCACCTGTCTGCTTGGCAGCCCTAAGGCCATGGTTCTTGGCCAAACAGGACCAGGGCTAGGGGGATGGTACATAAAGCCACACAGCATGGCATGTTTTCCTAGAGCAAAAATTTAGGGAAAACTGTTATTTTTATATAAAAACAAACCCAGATCTGTGATGGAGTAGAGTATTGAATCTGCAAGAATCTTGGGGCTGGAGTCTGCCCCAGACTTCCTGAGAGGAGTTCGGGCCCTTGGGTGCTGGGAGATGGGGGCAGGGGGATAAATGGTGACTTTCAGAGGTCCCCTCTGCCCTGGGTCGGGGAGCCAGCAGCTGCCCCAGGCTCAGATCTCTCTGTGGGCCTGGGCCGTCCCTTCCTATTCTTTACCCACTCACCAGCAACCTTGGGCAGTCACGTTGGGGTCCCCTCACCTGAGTCCTCTACACAGCGGGACGGGGGCTGGTCCAGCAGACCAGGGCTCAGGGCAGAAGGCCATGTCCACAGGCGCCCCGTGAGCACAGGAAGCGAAGCCAGTATGGCCCGGACCTGCACTGGCCTCCCGCAGCCTCCGTGATGAGGGGCCTCCTCGGGCCACCCGCCGGTCCTGCGCTTGGCATCAGGCTGGTGGGGGTGCAGGTTGACTGTGCTCAGTGGCCCCCAAGAGCGGGGGACACCGGCCTTCTCGAACGCCTGCCTGGGACCAGGTTCTTGTGTGGTGTCAGCAGCTTAAAGAAAATGAAGCGCTGAGCTAGGATTTCTCTGAGGGCCTTTCTGGAGCGGGAGCCGGAGTCCCCCCATCCGCCGCAGGATGCCCCTCACTTTGTCAGGCCTGCCATTGCCGCGGGCTGGGTTCTCTTCAGGAGGTGGAAGGGGCACACATCCTGGAGATCTTCTCCAGTCCTTTCCCAGGACCACCCCCCCCAACCTGAGCCCCTCCATGCGGCTCCCACCCACTCTTCTCTGGTCAGGAAAACCCGGGTGGGGGGATGGGGGTCCTGCCTGCACTGGGACTCACGGCTGTATCACCTTGTGGGGAGTTATTTAACCTCTCTGAGCGGTACTATGACCTCCTAGGGTGGTGGAAGGTTCTTTGCATAGGGCTTAACAACAGGGCTCAGAATTTTTTAAAACTTCGTGCACGCACTCCAACACCCTGGGGCCCCACCTGCCCTGACCTGGGACAAGCCCGTGGCTGTCTCTGACCCCATGTCCAGAGCAGATCCCACATTCAGGGCCCCTGCCCAGGCTGTTCCCTCTGCTGGGAGACCCCCTTTCCTGTGGCCGCCTATGGAAGCCCTGCTGCCTCCGGGTGCCATGTGGGCCCTGACGGCAGCCCCTCCATCTCCTGGGCCGTCAGTGCATTTCCTACCGTGGCCCGGATGCACAGCCACCTACCGGAAATGTTAACACCCTGTCCTTGGGGGCGGCATGTCCCCGCGGTGGGGAATGCTGAGCCTGCGACGCCACCTAGGGGCGTCCAGAGTATCTGCACCGCGGTGGGGCGTGCCGCGCTCCGTGCTGCCCCTGGTGGTGGCCTCGGGGAGTGCGCTCTTCCTCTGCAAATCGGTGGTTGCCTAGTGACTTGCTCAGAGGACACTTGGGGAAGTGTCCTTCACTGGCGGGTCATCTTTGCCCTTGTCCCACTCTGTCCCCCATGCGGACAGGTCATCACCCCTCTCCTGAGCTGAGCTCCACTTCTCTATCAGGAGGTCTCTTCCGGAGTCCTGGAACAAAAACCTAGGCAGTGTGGGCCAGGGGTGTAAAAGGAGAGAAGGATGGGCCTTGGCGGAGCCTCCAAGAAACCCCCGATCCCTGCTTGATGGTCTGCACATAGTCTTGGGCGCAGAGTAAAAGCAGAAAGGCTGTGGGCAGCCAGGACTTGCTGATTTGTTCCTTCAGTCAACCAGCATTTACGGAGTCTCCCGTGGTCAGCCCGGGCAGATGGTGGGAAAGGAGATTCACAAGAACCAGACCTGCCGGTAATGTTGGGAGTGGCTGGTCTGGGTTATACATGAACTTCTATGTGACAAGACAGGTCATAGATCTTTCACAGGGTCCCCCCACCCCCACCCGCGGCAGGTCTGGGAGCACCTGGCTGCGTATTCTGCTTGGCCCTTTCCAAGCTCTCGGGACCTGTCCCTAATTCTCCTGGATTCTTGAACCAGGTGATTTGGAAGAAAGAACTAAATGCCTTCAACATCCAAAGAAACATTTATGAGGGCAGAGGGTAGTGGAGACTTGGTCTTCAAATGCTAGCATGCTAGGTGGCCGCTGGTTGTGTATGCTTGGCCAGTCTGATTCGAAATGTCCAATGCAGCCCAGAGAACCCCGAGTTCCTGGACCCGGGCCACGCCTTCCCCTCGGGCCTCAGTCTTTTCCCAAAAGTGCTTGTAGGCACTCCTGGGATCCACAGTTTCTCATTTCCATGTCAGGTGTCAGACCAGGGGCTTTGTGAGAAGCTGCATCCTGTCCAGAGTGACGCACCTCTCCAGGGACGTTGCAGCTAGGACAGCTGAGGAGTCCTGATTGGCCCAAGGCACTATCTCCTGAGCAGTGATCGGTGACTCCCAAAGGCAATTGGAGCCCAGGGCTGCCACCTCCACCCTGCCCCTTGTCACCAAAGGCCTCCTCTCTCCTCCCAACGGACCAAGAGGGTTTCTGAGTGGCCCACCGGACGCCTAAGGAACTTGCCAGGGTATTGACCACCGCTGCGGCTCCAGGTCCACGCACAGTCCAGGCTGCTGGGCCAGCCCCTCCTCGGGGCCCAGCGCCCTGCACGTGCCCAGGCCACCCACCAAGCTGAGCAGGCTCTCAGCCCCCCAGGGACTCCTTCCACCATCTCTGCCCCCTCTGGCCAGCTGCTGGGCCTCTTGGGAGTGGTCTGACATTTGACATGATGGTGTTGGGGGACGTCTTGTTCTGGGAAACAGCCCTTGCCTTGAGGGAGTGGAGGAGATGGCCAGGCAGAGTGCGGGGTGAGGAGCAGGGATCCAGCTGCTGCCACCATGTGGCCTCTGGCCAGTTCTTGCCCTTCTGGTCCCAGGCTCCACCAAGAATGGAAGCTTCGGGTCTTGTGATCACTGAGGACCACCCATGTCAGGGACTCATGACTTTGGGATGGGGTGCGAGGGTGGGGAAACCCATGACTCTGTGTTGGGCAAGAGCCTCCACAGAGTTTGGGGACAGGAGAAACAATTAAGCAGAGAGCAGGTATGGGTGTCCCCAACTTCGTGCCGCCAGGGTAAGAATACTTGAGCACAAAGACGGTGTGGGGGGAAAAAGCCACAGCGAGGGGCGCCTGGGTGGCTCAGTCGTTAAGCGTCTGCCTTCGGCTCAGGTCGTGATCTCAGGGTCCTGGGATCGAGCCCCACATCAGGCTCCCTGCTTGGCAGGGAGCCTGCTTCTCCCTCTCCCTCTACTGTCTGTTCCCCCTGCTTGTGCTCTCTCTCGTTCTGTCAGATAAATAAAATTTTTTAAAAAAGGAAAAAGCCACAGCGAAGATCCACGTGCCCGCTGACCTGATCCAAGATTTAGCTGGTGCCCTCAGAGCCACAACGTCCTCCAAGCCCGTCAGTCCTCCCCACCACTCTCCCTGTCCCCAGGAGCCTGCTTGGCGCAGGGGATGAACTTAGAGCTGGTGGGGTGGCGGGGCCTGTAATGTCCCATCCTGGGGGACCAGGAGCCACGCCCTGCCCAGGTAGGAGGCAGAACACAGGCACAGGTAAGAAGGATGGAAGGTGTGTCCCTCGTGGTCTTCCAGCCTCGAAGACCTCTCTCCTGGAAGGGCCAGGCCAAGGCTCACAGGTGCGGAGAGTGACAGCATCACGGCAGCCCAGTGCCTTCCCTATACAAATGGCGGAACTGGCCCAGAGGACCAGGGCACGGGGCTCACCCAAGGCCACTCAGTGGGTCTCTGCCTCCTGGCTCAGGGCTCCTTCCTGCAAACCCGGGTCCTGCTGCCGAGTCCCTGCACCCACCGGGGAACCACTCCCACCCTACCTGGGACAGCTGGCTGTCCCTGCCCGTGATCCTGGGGTCACGGGGAAAGCAAGAGGGGCACGAGGGTCTACCCCGCAGCCCTGCTGGGAGGAGACACAAGGCCAGGTGCTGGCTATGCCGAAACCCTTGGCCCTTCGCTGGCACACCTAGCTTCACCTGCTGGCCGAGCCAGCCCGTGGGCAGGGGAGCAGGGCAGCACGCGGGCTTCTGGTACAGCCCTGTGGACTTTGCCCAGGCTTGGCAGTAGGACAGACCCAGGATTCATTGTTTGCCGCTGCCTGTGAACCTGGCAGCCCTGGGCTGAGACGGCCTGGGTGTCTCCCCAGGGTGTGGGGACCAAATGAGCCGCTGAGCTGGACCCAGGGGCCATAGGATGGAAGCATAGGTCTCCAGGACTTTCCAAAGCCCCTTCTGAGAGTCTCTTTGCCCCCCAGCGCTCTGTGCACTGACCAGAAAATTGTGAGCAGATAGCTGGTCCCAAGAGGAACTGGGAACAGAGATGGGGAATGGGGAGGTCAGGAATGTGCTTCTCCTTGTTGCCCTCCAGAGACCTTCCAGAAAGCCTCCTTGGGCTCCAGCGGCCATGTGTGGGGTTGGGTTTGTGTGAATGTACTTCAGGGAAGGGGAGAGAAGTTCTCTCCTGAGCAGAGGCAGCAGGGGATGGGGGTAGGGTGACTGCAGCTGGGGAGGGGACAGCAAAAAGCCTGCCTCCACCACCATGGGCCTCCTCCCTGGTGCCCCGGTTACAAAGGCCCTTCCTCGGTCCCGACAGCCCGCCCAGCATTAACGGGCAAGAAATGAGAATAAAATTACTTTTATTTCCAAAAAATGTAGGGGTGGGGAAGTGACATGGTAAAAATTAACATCAGTTCCCTATGGATCCATTCTGTCTCTGGGGAAGGACAGCTCTTAGGGCCTGTGTTCTTGGCGGGAGGGCTTCGGGGGGCCCACGTTGCCATGGCAACCCACAGGTCTGTCACACAGGATGCGTCCCCCGTGGCTGGCCAGAGCTGGGGGACGACAGCCCTCCCCCACAGGCCCCCACTTTGAGCTCCCCTCCCCCGAAGCTAAATATTGGTTAGTGGGTTAGATTTCCGAATCTAGCAGCCCCGGGTCCCTCCCTCCCGCTCACTCCCCAACCCCTCCGCCGCCTGGCCTCCAGCCCTCAAACTTCTTGTTGCAGTTTTCACTGGGCCCTCATCATATCTCCCTCCCAAACCCCCAGATCCTCAGGGTCATCTTCTCTGGCACTGCCTCCCCCTGGGCCCCTGCTGCCCTCTCGACAGCAGCGGCTCCTGCAGCCCCCACAGTTGGGGTCCCTGTGGCCTCCGTGAGTGAGCCGGGCGGGCTCAGCCCACGGCGGGGCCCGGAGAGGCAGGTGGGAAAAGGTTCTGACAAGGCCCAGCCCTGTTGTCACTCCCCCTGTCAGAATGTATCTATAACAAAAGGTTAAAAAAAACAGGACAGGAGAGAGCAGTCCCGCATGGGGAGGGGCTGTGTGAGGCGCCCTCCTGCAGCTTGAAGGGCTCAAGGCCACTCGGCCAAGCAGCTAGAGACTGACTAGCACTGCCTGGCAGGTAACGGAGCGCTTCGGATAAGGGTCCGATCGCTCCAGAATCTTAGGTCTCCCAGCCCCGTCAAACATCTGAAGGGGGTGTGGGGGGTGGGGCAGGGCTGAGCCAACAGGCCGGCTGATCCTCTGACCGGGCCATGGCCTTGGCCAAGCCCACCTTCAGGATGGCCGCCTTGGCCCCCAGGTCCCAGGCTGTGGAGCTGGGGAGACATGGCAGATGGTGGGATGGAACAGCACAAGCCTCGGGTCAGGGGGCTCCCACGGGGCGAGGACACTTGCCTGGGCCCCGAGGTCTGAGCTGGCTGCACTGCAGGCAAAGGGAGCCAGGGTCAGGGCCAGGACCCTGGACATCTGAAGAGAAGGGGTGCCAGCAGGGAGGCCCCGAGCCCCGGTCCAGTGGGGCCATGTCGGGGGGGGGCCGGGCCTGCAGACCAGGGAGCCGTGGTGCCCAGCTAGGACCCCAGGACTATCGGAGGAAGACAAGGTAGTGTGAGGCCTAGAGGCCAGGCAGCAAGATGGGGCGGTATCTGTGGACCTCTGGTCTGGCAGAAGCTGGGGGCTGGGACAGAGCACCTCTCTCTGCTCCTGGGGGTGGGAGCTGGGAGAAGGTGAGGGGCCACCTGATAGAGGGCGGCCCCATGAGGGAGGGTGTCAGAGAGAGAAGCGAAGCGAAAGCAGAGAGAAAAACAGCAGAAAGACCAAAAATGGGATCCCCAAGCCAGCATGTACCCCAACCTCGTGGACACCCCTCAGAACAAAAGCCCACCCCTCCCTGTGGCCAGCACTCCCACCTGCTCCCCCTTCCCCGTGGGTGCCCCCAGGGCTGTTGCTTCATTTGTGGAGGTAGGCGTCCAGCCACAGCTCCCCGGACTTCTTCAGACACCTGGGAAGAGGAGGGGACCGTCAGGGGAGCCCTAGGGAGAGGGAGGCTGCAGAGGCCGCGCTGGGGGTGCGGTGCTTCTCAGCTCTCAGCGGGGCTGCAGGGTTGCCTGCTCAGGGCTCCCCGGGGAACCCCCGGAGGAAGGATAAAGGGAGGGTCCCCATCCAGCCCAGAGCGAAGCCAGGTCATTCCTAGTAAGGGAGGTGGCCCGACGGGGACACTTGAGCCAGGAGGGCTCCTCCCCTCCGGTGGCTGTCAGTCCCCAACGTGGGCAGTCCCAGCTGCGCGCCTCTTGGTCTCTCCCTCGGGCCCCAGGAACCCCCCCCCCCCCCCGCTTACCTGATGATGTCCAGCATGGCCCTCAGCAGCGGCTTCTCCTGGTACTTGACGCCGTGCTTGGCGCACAGAGACTTCACCAGCGGTGCGACCTTGTGGAGGTTGTGCCGAGGCATGGTGGGGAAGAGGCTGGGGAGAGCGGGGGCAGGGTGAGGGCGCCCCCGCCTCCGCTCACAGCCCGCACAGACATGGGCGGTCAGGGCCAGGGAGACCCTGTCCACAGCTCTCCCTGTGCGGCCCCCCGCCCCTCCCCAGGAGACCGGCGCACGGGGGCGGGGGGAGCTGGGCCTCTGTTTCCCTGTCAATAAAGGGATCAATCCCCCTGCCCTGCTAGGCTTGCAGGATCAAGGGAGACCTCTGTAATGAGAAAGCTTGGGCCACTCAGGAGGGGTGGCTGTCATAGGGCCGTGCGAGCCCCTCCCCCTCACCTCAGTGGGCTGGCTGCAGAGCCACGCTCGGGGCCTGGCCAGGGTGGAGAGGGAGGTAGCCCCCATGCGCTGCCCGTGCCCAGATGGGGCTGGTGACCTCCTCCCTCCCCCGGTGCCCCCCACCTTCCCAGCCTGCCCGCCCGCCCGCGCTCACTGGTGCTCGATCTGGAAGTTGAGGTGCCCGCTGAACCAGTCGTTGAAAAAGGACTGCTCCACGTTGCAGGTGGCTACCAGCTGCGGAGGGGAGGGGTGAGAGGCCAGGACAAGGGAGAAGGAAAGGCTTCGTCTCCTTCCCAGGAGGCCCACCCCTCCCTAACATCCCGCCCGGCCTAGAGACCTCGGCCCGCCCAGATTCCCCGCCGGGCCCGCCCAGCGGAAGGCCACAGGCAGCCCCAGGGAAGCCCAGTACAGCACCAGGCCCACTGAGCAGCCGAGTGCTGGAGGCCAGGGAGGTGGACCCACAGGCTCCACTGGGCCCCGGTGACCAGCTCTGGCTGCCCTCACCTGGCTGCTGAACCAGTCGCGGTAGGGCTCATGGTCAATCTCCATGACGAGGTGGTTCATCTGTGTGACCCACACAAACCAGTGGCTTTCCAGGAACCTGGAAGAGAGCACAGCTCAGTGCGGGAGCCACGGGAGTTGCCACGGGGCCCGGCCACGGTGGGAACAGACCCTCTCCCTCAGCCCCAGACAGCCTGGGCAGGAAGTGGGGAGCTCAGAGCCCTTCCGCACGGCCCCTCCTGTCAAAGTCCTGTCAAGGCCAAGCGCAGGTACCTGATGAAGTTGAGGAAAAGGACGGCTCCCAGAATGCCATAGAAAGGGACGTAGGTGATGAAGAACCGGGCATAGTAGCTCATAGCCCAGGCCAAGTCCTGCAGAGAGAACGAGATTGGATACGGGACCACCACCCACCCCAGCACCACGTCCTGATCACCGATGTGCACACAGCCCTCCCACGCCCCGAGAGGCAAAAGTGTCCAAGAACCCCCAACAGGCCTCGAGGAAGTTGGGCACCAGGCCCACGGAGAATGTGATGCTTGCTTGCACAAGGTTGGTGACCGTCTTTGTTTCCAGGGAAATGCTGAGTGAGCTGCAGGAGGGGGCTGGGGGCTTTGCTTCAGGGAAACAGGGCAGGGACCAGGAGATGTCAGCCAGGAGCAGCCCTTTCACGGCCCCAGGGATTCTGAATGTACATGGACCTCCCCCCCACCAACAACTGCCCTTCGGCCATGTCCTTCTTACCCATCAGCACCTGGGATCTCTTTCCTGGCAGGGCAAAGGGCCGACAATACTGTCCATCCTCTCCATATGGGCTCCCCCACGAGCTACCTCTCACATGCTAGTCGCCCCCCCACCCCGCTCCGTGCCCAGTTCTCCTGTCCCCTCTCCCTTCCTGCCCCTCGCTGGGGTGGCCATGGAATCCTGAGCTTGCAGGTCTTCCCTCACCTGGACAAGCGCTTCCCTCGGCTGCCCTGACTGCCCCACCCTCCATGGCAAACCTCCCAGCCAGGTGCTCTGTGGCGGGTGTCCCTCTCTCCCCACCACCTCTTTGACCCGAGGCTGCGTGCCTCCACTGGGCCATAGCGGGAGCCTCCCGTTGGTCTCCTGCTCTCCCTCGGGTACCATGGCAACCAGAGCCACCTTCTTAGCCCCAATAGAAGAAGCTGCCTTTCCCACAGAGCTCAGTGGGATCAGGACGAACCCTCTCTTGGGCCACCCTGACCCAGGTTATTCCTGCCTCGGGGCCTTTGCACGGTTTCCTCCCCCTCCGCCCCCCCATCACTTTTCCTCTCCAGAGCCTTGGCAGGGTAGTGATCCGAGAACAGGCACTGGGTCGGGCTGCCCGTGTGAGTCCCGGCTCCCCGCTGGCTCTGTGTGGTGATGTATTCAGCTGGGCCTCCGTGCCCCCATCTGCAGGCTGGGGAGAGACCTCCCACTGAAGTTGGCCATGGGTTGGCCATGTATTGCAACAGTGAGTGTAGCCCGCAAGGAAAAGCTCTGAATGACTCTAACCCAGTCCCTTTGTGCTTTGTCGCCATGGAGATCTTCCCCACATGGGTGGTGACGCTGCCATCCTCAAAGCCCCCACTCGCCTCCTTCCCCACTAGGGGATACAGGATGAGATCCAGCCCCCTGGGTAGGGCGCATGGGCCCTCCGCACGCCAGCCCGCCAACCTGGCCTCGTGCAGCCAGTCTCCCGACCCACGTGCACCCAGCCAGGCCAGGCTCTGTCACACTGCAGGGTCACTTCCATCTGGGCCTCCTGCCCACCCTCGTCTGCTTGGCAAACTCATCCTCAAGTCTGCGTGCAGTTAAGCTCCTCAAACTCCGTGAATGCCTCCTCTCTATTCGTGGGCGGAGTTGGGTGCTGGGAGCCAAAGGAGGGCCTTCGGGAGCACTGTGCCTGGAAAGACAGGCTTATAAAGATATCTCTTCAATACCGTTTGGAAGGTGACAGAAGCAAGGGGAGCATGGGGGTGGTCCTGACCTGACGCTCGAATTTAGGAAAGGCCTCCATCAGGAGATGGACACGAAATGATGGGAGACCCAGAGCAAGGCCCACAGCCCCAAAGAGGAGATACAGATTCCAGAATGATCTAGGAGGCCTGGGCAGTTGCGTTTGGGGACTGCTTAGTCGTGAGGAATCCAGGCTGGTCCCCGCATGGGTGTCGTCAGCTGAGGAGGCGAGCAGAGGGGAGCAGCTGGGAGGTCTGCGGGAAGGGAGAGTCTGGATGGGCGGCAGTGGGCCCCGGGCATGACCTGGGATCCAGCGAGGGGTCTTTAAGGGGGTGGGAGAAGCAAGCATTACAAGCTCTGCTCCTACACTTCATCACATTCGCCTTTGTTTCTTTCGTGTGTGTACGTAGTACAGTAGAAAATACATGTATATCCATGGGGCCAATCTTATTTCTTTTTGTGCAGAGCGACCCATGACCCCGGAACCACTGGTCTCAGGGATAGGGTGTAAAGCATGTGCGGGGGTAATAGAGAGGTGGAGGAGAACCAGCAGAGGTGGGACTTGGAAGCTGACAGGGAGAATTTCAGGAGAGAGCGGTTTGTGGTGTCGGACGCAGAACCTCCAGGGAGGGCGGCTGAGAAGCATCTCCAGGATACGGTCGCCACCAACACTGCCAGGGGGGCAAAAACCTCCCTCCTTGAGGCTCTCCCAGTGCATCAAGCCCTCTCCTCCACATGACTGGCGTCTGGGCCTGGATAAGCCCTCACTGTGGGGGGACTGTGCCGTACCCGACATGATGCTCGGCAGCATCCCCGGCTGGATGCCCACCAGATGCCTGATGCCAGAAGCACCCAATCTCCCCTGCGGTGTGACAATCAAAAAGGTCTCCGGATATTGCCAACTGGCCCAAGAGAATTGCTCCTGTTGAGGACCACAGCCCCAAGCCAGGGCTGCACTTGGCACCTAAGCTCGCTGTTACCGTAAATCAGAAAAGCGCAGCGCAGGACCCACCTCTGCCCCACGCAGTCACGGACCCCTGGGGGTGGGGGACACCGGATCTTATCTTCCCTGAATCCTCAGCACGAGCACTGACTGCAGTCAACTGCTTCAAAGAAGGAGCCTAAGGCTGGAGGCCTATCCCTCCCACCCAGCTGGAGCCCTACTCCCCAGTAGGGTCAAGGGCAGGGCTGCCCAGACTCCCCACCACCGAGCGGGGGGCCCCGAAAGACCTAGGGGCCCTATCAGATTTCCCTGGGTCTGCCATCTGATCCCATCCAGGCACAGTCTTATTTCCTTTCCTGTTGTCCTTATTGAGCGCTTTGTCCCTTGGGGAACAAGCACAGTAAAAAGAAAAGTATATATTTAGGCAGGAGTTGTTTGCCATAAAAGTTCATTAAAATACGCCCAGCAGCACCACGAAACCCCACACAGCAGGGCTCAAACTCCTCTTCAGCTTGAGTGACTCCTTCCAGGCCCCAGGGAGCCCAGTGGAAACAGTAGTTACCATAGGCGAGAGATCTGGGCTCAAATTCCCAACATGCCCGTGTCCCTTCACTCATAAGCCAGGGTCAAATGACATAATGAGGGTGGCCGTGCTGGGACATAGTAAGTACGGATGAAAGGCTCACTTCTGGGAAAACATCGTGCCCTAGAAGTGGGTGGTACAGTTTCTACCAACACAGGACTGGCAGAGACTTCCAGAGTCCCGCTGCCTCGCTCACCCCCACACCCCCCACCCGGGGCTCCTGAGTCCCAGTCCTGGACATCAGCAGAATCAACAGGCGTGGCCCCTTCGCCCACAGTTTCAGTGAGAGAGGACAAGGCGAAGTACTTTGAAACCCTGCAAACGCTATAGAAATATGAGGGACTGTTACTTGGGAGATTGGTAGCTGAAGTGGGGGGACAGTACAGGACACGGCCTAGGTTCTAAGGGCCTGACCCACCCCTTGGTGTCACCCTGGGCAAGTCCCCAAACCCTCAGAGTCCCAATATGTTCATTTATAAAACTGGACTAAGAAAACAAACAAACAAACCCGTGATCCTAAGTGACCCTCCACTTGGTCTCCAGGGCAGGGGGCACTGTCCCTGTCCCCACGAACCCCACTTTGCCGCAGACTCTGCCTGTTGGTGACTACTCCATCCAGGTCATTCTGATCACCTTTCATGCCGAATCCCGCCTGCACATGCACATAAAGCCAACGACAGGGGCGTGCACCACACGCACTCTCTCTCTCTGGACACAGAATCTGGAGCTTCCGCCAAGCCTGGTGTTACAGGCTGGATCGTGTCCCCTAAAATGCACATGTTGAAGCGCTCATCCCAGGGCCTCACATGACTTTATTTGGAGATAGGGTCGTGGCCGATGGGGTCAATAGGGTGGGCTCTAGCTCACTGCAACCGGCGTTCTTAAGAAAGGGGACTCTGGACGCAGACACAGATGAATGCAGGGACAACGATCCCGAGACCCAGGCAGAAGACCCGGCCGCCCAGCAGCCAGGGACACTGGCCCGGACCAGGTCCTGCCTAACTGCCCACAGAAGGACCTACGCGGACAACACCTCGTCTTGGACTTCTGGCCTCCAGAACTCTGATGCTGCATCTCTGCGGAACAGAGCGGCCTTGTTGTGCAGGCCGAGCAAACGAATCCACCTCTCAGCTCAGCCACTGCCCGGCTGCTCTCCCTTTACCACGGGGAGCGCGGTGTGCCCCGGCCACGGGGTCTCAGGGGATGCGGGGACGCGGGAGGCAACGGCCGGGGTGGCGGACAGGCGGGCCCAATTTGGCTCTCATCACGTTGCCTGCAGGAGCTTTCTGAGGGAGCTCTGCAAAGGCCGTGGCCCCCCACTGACCCCACGGGGTGTGGGTACAGGGGAATGTGTAGGGATGTGGCAGAGATCCTGGCAGCCCCAGAGCAGGTCCCTTCCTGAGAGTGATCAGGCCGCCCACCCCCCCACCCCGGGGGCAGGGACCGGGGGCAACGTGCAGGCCCCCGGGGCCCACCTGTACCCCTTGACTCACCACCCAGTCTCGGCGTGAGATCATGGTCGTGATGATCTGGTACTGGAAGTACATGGGGATGAGCATTGGCGGCCCGACTGCGGGGAGAGCAGGGGTACTTAGAGGCATCCCGTCCCAGCGCACCGGGCTGGTCAGTCAGGGGGAGCCCGGCGAGCACTGAACTGGGGGCCCAGCTCCGCAGCTCCCAGGCAGAGGCAGCGACCTGTGCCTGAGGAGGGGCTGGGAGCACACGTCCCCCTCCCCCCTGCCGCCCCCTTTCCCTACCCAGGGGCCCCCGAGTGTGGGACCCTGGGCCTCTGGGTCCTGTCTGCACCATGTGCCAGGAGCAGTTTACTCGGGATGGATGGCCCTTCCTGCTCAAACAGGCTCAGGGGCGATTCCTGGGTCTAAAGAGGTGGCAGGTGGTTGCGGGGGGAGGACAGATGGCCATTCTGGGGTGTGGTTGGAGGGCAGCCCCCAACACTCACTCAGGAGGAAGTACTTGTGCTGGTAGTTGTAAGGCAGGTATTTGAGCTTCTTCTTGCCGTACTGAGGAGAGAGAAGAGAGGGTGAGCACCCGCCCAGGCCCCCCCCGCCCGCTCGGCAGTCACCGTTCCTGTCCTGTCAGTCCACAGCCTGGGCCCTCAAGGCTGGGCCCCTCCGGCCCTCTGGCTCCTAGCTGCTCCGGCCGACACTGGCCACCATTTCCTCGGCCCCAGCTTTGTCCCATCCAGGCCTCAGCTCACGCCCTCCTCCGCCAGCCCACGAGGCTGGGGCTTCTGAAGCTGAGGCTCAGGGTCAAATCACTGCTCAAGGCCACATGAGAAATGGGCCCAGCTGGGATCTGAACCCAAGAAAGCTGACTCAGAGCCCACATGGCAGGCACCAAATAAATGTTTGTGGAGTGAATGCACAACTGAACAACTCATACGGGGTCCCACCGAGGGAGCTCCTTGGCCAGTCTCCACCCCTTTGAGAGTGAGAAAAGCTCCCGGGGCACGCTGGGGAGCTCCCCAGAGCCCGCAGGAGCCGGGAGAACACAGATTAGGGCCTGGGGAATTGTTAACAGTCACCGGGCTGGGAGCATCTACCTTCCCAGAGCCCCCTGCAACTTTCCAAAGCTAATCACTTCTCCCAGGGAGATAGTTTTTAGTTGAGGGTGCCGGCAGGCCGGGGACCCACCCAGGGTACCCTGATGCCCAGACAGTCACAGCGAGGAAGGCCGTGCTGGGGCCTGGGCATCCTCACTGCACCAAGTCGCTCAGGCCATGCTGAGCACGAGCCTGCAGGGAAGTCACTGCCCCACGGGTCCCTGGAGCCCTTCAGTGCTAGGGTCCAGCTTTCTGCAGACCAGCCCACCTTGCTCCTTGGAGACGGAGACCATAAGATGTTGCTCAGAGAGTGACCCCCGCTCTTGCTTTCGGTGCCAAGATCTGCCAGGATCACCGGTACAGATCTTTTAGCCCCCGTGCCCCCACCCCATTTGGCACCCAAATCACTGGTGGTTAAGAGGAGCCGATGAGAACACAGGCATAAACGCTGGGGGGCTGGCCCCTGGGACACTGCCCCTCACTCGCCCTTCCCCGGGTCCAGCCCTTTGCAGGTGCTCATTCCTATTTATTGTACTCAGGAGATGGAGACACGTTACGGATGGAGAGACCCCGGATGTTGGCTAAGCCAACGCCGCTGTCTGCGGGTGGGAGCGGAGAGGGTAACGACCATCAAAATCGCAGGGCGGGCCCACGACGCCTGTAAGTTGGAGCCCTGGATGGGAAAGAAGCCCAGCTTGCCCCCAGGACCGGCGTCTTGGCACCATGGCTGTGGTCATGGCCCATCTGGCCGAAGCACCACCAGAACGGACCCCTTTGTCCCGTGCGGCCTCTTGTGCCTTGGCAGGGGTCTCACTCATCCCCGGAAAGTGTGGCCATGGGCACAAGGACGGTCACTAAGGCCGGGGCTGAGGCTGGCCTTGGAGAGGTCCTAGCCAAGGAAGCTTCAAAGTAGCCTTGGAAGATTTCTCAGAGGAGGGAGTGGGGGGCACCCACTCAGTGGCCTGTCGGGGTTCCAGGGAGCATATGGCCCCGGGATCCCGCTCTAACCTCCTCCCAGGAGCCAGGAAACAGACCCACAGGCCCAGCCTCTGTGTGCAGGCTTCTCGGCCCTGAACAGGAGCCCTCCCTGCCACAGCTCTGCCCATGGGTCATCCCAGGAGGTGGCCCCAGGCCCCATGGACCCTCTCAGGCTAATTAGACTCCTGGGAAGTGAACACTAAGGGCAGCCCAGACAGGTGGGCGGACCAGAGAGTTCCCATAGAAGGACCCAGGGGCGGCTAAGCTGCTGGGGTGGGGGGAAGGGCACCAGGGGATTCATTTGAAGTTGCGTTTCCTTAGTAAGCATGCTTTCCCATTGATTTATGGTGACCTCTGGGGAGCGACAGGTCCCACGCGCTGACGCTCCCCCAGCTGCCCCTGGCCCGTGGGCACTCCTGGCCCCCACGTGGGCCCCTTCAATGCCACAGACTGTCCTGCAGGAGCTGCCGGGTCCCCGGCCTCTCTGTCAGGCCCTGGGGGCTCCCAGGCTCAGGGAGGCAGGCCCTCAGGATTCAGACACAATTCAGCATTTGAGCAAATTGCTCCACACACACCCTCCTCTGCCCCGCCATGAGCTGTGGGTCCCCGCCTCATCCAGTGGGGGTCCGATGGGCACTTCCCGGGGCTGCTGAGGGACCGGCCGATGAGGTGGGCGTCCCAGTCCTTCGGGAACAGAACGGGGAGCTGCGGTCCCAGCAACACGCACAGCTGTGTGTGGTGACACAGCGAACGGTCACTGCACGTCTGTTCCCAGCTCGGTGACCTCAGGCGGGGCAACTAACTGCAAGGCCACCTGTCGGGCTATGGCTGGCCCACAGCACCCACTTTCCTTGGAAAACCAGAGAGCACACGCTCGCTCTGACGATGCATGGCTACCTTGCTGGCTTGGCTCTCGGCCAGCGTCTAGCCCCGTAAGTCATGGGCGCAGCGAGGGCTGGAAGAGGGCTTTAGAACGTACCGAGCTGGGGGGGGGGGCTCCTGGCATCTCAATTCATCAGAAAGCTGGAGGGACCCAACAAGCCAGTTCCCTGGGGTCCAGCAGGTAGTGGCCCTGGGTAGGTTCCTGCGGGACCCAGAAGCCCCAGCTGGGAGCAAGACAGCCTGGGTTTGGGTGGTGGCACTGCCTTTTCCCGTTAGAACCTCAAGCAAGTTACTTCACGTCTCTCGGCCTTAGCCCTTCCATCCTGAAATGGGCGTGATGAGAGCCCCTGCCTCATGGTTAAGCAAAGGTGAAGTGACATCCTGCATGCCGGGCCTGGCACGGTGCTGGGTGCGCGGACTCGGTGAGAGTCTGCCCTCCTCCCCACACGTCCTCCCCTCCGGGAGAGTCCTCATCACACACAGGGAGAAAGCTCGGGTGGCTGTCATAGGTGAGGCTCGGGGAAGACAGAGGGTGCTTTCACTCGGGCAAGGCGGCTTGTTGTGGTCGAGAGATGAAAATGGTAGCAGACCAAGGGCTCCCTTTGACGCATTCCCAAGCTGTGGCTCACAGGGGATGCAAATCAGGGCGGAGGGAGGGGGGGCCCTGCCAACCCTGGTGGCCTGGTTTCCCGGAGGTCCCTGCCCCTTTGCCCAGGCTGGGCTGGCCCTCCTGTGCTCACCCTCTCCACAAACCCTGGACCAGGCTTGGATTGCAGGCTGAGTGCATGCCAGGGGCATGTGTGGGGGACTTTTCAGCTTTGGAACAAAATGTCTGAGGAATGACAAGGGCCTTCCTTGTCCCTTCAGGGTTGGGGGAAGGGAGCTGTCGCAAAGCCCAGTCCCCGCCTCTGGGAACCTGCAAACTCCCAGAGAGAAATGAGCTACATAGCCAGGCCGGGCATGCGTAGAATGGCAAGGCCCCGGTCCACGGGCCCTGACAGGAGGGCCCTGGTTGTTCCAAGGGAGGACTGGTCCCTTGGCTGGTTCACAAAGAAGCCTGGAGGGTTGGCTGCAGACAGGCAGTGGGGCAGGGAGAGCGTCCCAGATAGGTGGAAAGGCAGGATCTCCGGTGAGGAGGCGCAAATACTCCTGGCTTCCGAAAGCCCGCCTCAGTACCACAGGGATAATGGCCTCCCTGTCGCCCTCTGGGATGTGGCAGACAGATAAAGGGAGGGGCGAAGCCTGCCGCTGACTTCACCTCTATTTAATGCTGTTCTGGAAGCTCCAGAAGTAAGAGTGTGGAGCTATGAGAAAGAGTACCTTTCATTATTTTCAAGGATATAACTGTCTACCCAGGAAACTCAAAAAAGAACCAACTGAAAGACAACTAGGATCGCAGAGAGGCCTGAGCAGATGCCAGATGGACCTAAGTTACCCACCAAGTAGCAACAGCTTCCCGGAACATTGGAGAAACACCGATCCCAATAGCCAAAGTAGGAAAGATCCAGGATTGAACTGGAAAAGAAACACCCACGAGACATATAAAGAAAAGTATAAAGCTTTTCTAAGAGGGAAAAAAAAGAGGCTTGAGGAACTGGAGAAACAGGCCTTACTGCAAGATGGAAAGACAGAGTGTGAAGACGGTGACTTGTGCTAAGAGGGCTGCCGGCCAGTGATGAAGGGCCAGGGGCAGATGGAGGGCCGCCCAAGTCCCGCAGACGACGCCCCCGTGAGGCTGACCACCCAGCCCGGGCGCGGGGCTCGGGGGGGGACACTTTCCCGCACAGATGGGGCCATGCATCCTGATGGGGGTGCTGGGGAACCTGGCTGACTCCAGACAAATGAGAAGGACGGACACCAGCCTACCCACAGCACATGTGGCCAAAGTTAAATAATTCAAACGCGAAGCCACAAAACACTGAAAATAGTACGAGTGGAGAACTTTCTTGGGGTGCTTGGCTGGCTCACTTGGTAGAGCAGGCGACTCTCGATCTCGGGGTTGGAGCCCCACGTTGGGTGTAGAGACTACTTAAAAATAAAATCTTAAAAAAAAAAAAGAACTTTCTAAGCATGAAAGAAATTAAAGGAATCTGCAGGAGGGGGGAAAAAAGTGAATACCTCTTTCTACATAAAACAAACAAAATCCTCCCAGAAGTCATAAATAAGACCAGAAGGCAGAGAACTTACGAGGAAAGGGATTTCGCCACTGAGATCCCTCTCCTTAATTTCTGCCTAGCTCTTTGGAGCTGGTTTGTTTATCTGAGCCTGGAGATAAGAGAGGCCTGGCCTCCTTGCTCTGGAGGCCAGAGGCTGGCTCAACACCCCCAAGGCCTGGCCACATGGGGCCAGGTGGGTGGCCCTGGTGTGGTGTGTGGTATGTGGGGCTGGCAGGAGACAAGGCCATTGGACCCACTCCCAGGGTGGCAGCATGCTCTCGTGGACACCGGGGCACAGCTCGACCAGCAGCCCAGCGTATATCTGGCCTTTCCCCCTACACGTGTGTTAAGAGTTGAGGATTTCCACAGGGTGGTCTTTCAAATGCTACTAGCAATGGGGTAACCAGATCTCCGAAACCTCCCACCCGGCCCCAAAGCCGGCACTGAAGAGGTGTCTAGGGAGAGGAAGTGTTGGAAGAGGCTTCGCTGGCCAAGGCACAGAGCGGAGCTGGTGAGACTAGATTTCTGGTGTTAGGGACGCAGAGAACAACTGGCAGGACAGCCACCAGCTCTCCAACAGGAAGCCTCATGCAGAAAGGGAAGCCTTTGATTTCACTCAGCAGAAGGCCCCAAGTGAATCAGCTGCATTATCTGGACACCTCTAATCAAAGCTAGCAAACTGCTTCCTAGAAGAAAGAGGCAAGCAGCACGTACTTTGGAAGGGAATATAATCCCTGCCTGGCTTCCCAAGTACTGAATGTTGGCTAATTTCCTCTGCTATGGACCATGTTGCAGAAAATCCGTGTTTCTGCTCAGATATTCTCTTGGGTGGAACTGAGATGGGAAAGACAGGGTACAAACTAGAATTGGAGGGACACGCTCTCTCCTCTCCTTGTTCCAAGTCTCGGATGCCAACATTGTCGGGAATACACCACTGGTGGGAATCCGGGACCCTTCTCCTTCCTCAATGGGCCTCGCTTGAAAGATGCTTACTGAGCCCCTCCTCTGTGCCTGGCACTGGGATGCTTACGAGCTGTACAAAAGCAACAGGATCTTCTAAACTTGGGCTTACCTCATCACCGTACTTCCAAAAGGCAAAGCATAGGTAGATTTTTTTGTAAATTAAACCCTAACATAGAGGCTGTCCCATAGGGGCTCTACTTTCTAAAAAAAAAAAAGGCGTTTAAATGAGGGCATTCTTTAAAGGCATTGGGGGTGATTTTATTAAAAAGAAATAGAGAAGTAGCAACAAGTTTCCTATCTTACAAAACAGCATGGGTTACATGATGCTACAGAAATACAATGGAGCACCAGACAGACCCAGGCAAAGGCCAAATCACTTGGACTACCAGAAAGAGGTCTGTGTTTGGTAAGGCGGCAAGTTGCAGGACAGAATGTCTAAGTTTTAATTTTGGTTTTTAAAATGAGTATGTGCTGGGGTACCTGGGTGGCTCAGTCGGTTAAGTGTCTGCCTTCGGCCAGGTCGTGATCTCAGGGTCCTGGGATGGAGCCCCGCGTTGGGCTCCCTGCTCAGCCGGGGGTCTGCTTCTCCCTCTCACTCGGCCCCTCCCCCCTGCTCATTCTCCCTCTCTCTCTCAAATAAATAAATAAAATCTTTAAAAATAAATAAATAAATACAAAATGAATGTGCATATGAATATGCACATACAAGAAATCTGGAAGGAGGGTGCCTTGGGTGGCTCAGTTGGTTAAGCGACTGCCTTCGGCTCAGGTCATGATCCTGGAGTCCCGGGATCGAGTCCCACATCGGGCTCCCTGCTCAGCGGGGGGTCTGCTTCTCCCTCTGACCCTCTTCCCTCTCGTGCTCTGTCTCTCATTCTCTCTCTCAAATAAATAAATAAAATCTTTAAAAAAAAAAAAGAAATCTGGAAGGATTTATGTACCATGTTTTCATCAGTGGCTATCCTCAAGGGTAAGATCTTTGGGGCAAAGGGGGATGATGGAGGTAATAGGAGATTCACTTTGTGATTTTGTGTATTTCTAGTAATATTTAACTGCTTGTCACAGGTAAATTCTATATTTCTACTAAAAATTGAACTAACAGAAAAATAAGGCAATGTGCTAGAGCAGAAGGAAATGACCTCACTCTCAGATCCAGGGCCTCATCCTAGACTAGCCACTAAATTATAGGATCCTGAACACATCCCCTCCTTCCCCGGAGCCTCCCTTTGTCACATCTGGTGAAGCAGGTTGGACCAGACTACGCTGAGGTCCCTCTCAGCATCGAGGACTGCGACTCTCCCAATCAGGTTTCCTTGAGCTGGTGTTTGGGGACCACGCTCGAGCCCCGGACCTGTGCCTGCCTGCTGAACTGGGACCAGAGTTCCCTGGCCCCCAGGAAGAAACAAGCCTGGAAATGTTCTTCCCCAACCCATGGGAGGGAGAGAGGCCTCTAACGCTGATAAGGAGCTGGTTCATTATTCATACATGAGGCCATTCCATCGAAATTCCAGCTTGAATAATTCAGGGCGTCCAGGAAGGGTTTCCAAGTAAACATCAGGGGCAGATGTGTTTGGACGGCTATCCAACCTCCAGGACTCCTTCTCTGGTTTCAGCTCAGGTCAAACACTTCCCACATCAACACTGACCCTTCATCATACCTCAACGGGCTGCGATTCGCCCAGGACGAGCACGTGCAGCATGTTCACATCGGGATCCTTGCCGAAGATGTTGGGCTTGGCGTGATGTTGGAAGTGGCGATGGTTCCACCAGTTGGCGGAGGCACCCTGGGGGGGGAAATGGGGTGAGCAGCACCGAGACTCAGAACCAACTTCGCCATCACACCCGGGGCCTCGGGCCCCCGAGCCTCCGAAAACAGCCCTGCCAGTACTGAGTCCAGAGTGCCGGCCAGCCCTGAGGCCAGGACTTGTGAATGGAGCCAAGCCAGGCCGTCCCTCCATGTTTCCCCATCCCCCACAGCAACGGCGGCGAGGCCAGCTGTTGCCAGGGTGCATGGCGAGCACCTGGGCTGGTGTGGGGCAGCCTCTTGCCCTCTGCCAGCACCAGGTGTGAGCCCCCACACCCCTCAGCCTCCGCACGTCCCCCGAGTGCCGTGTTATACAAGGAGAAACACTTCTGTTTCAGGAACGGTAAGAGGGGGTCTCTACTACATGGCCCAGGATTCTACTCCTAGGTGTGTACCCAAGAGAAATGAAAACATGGCCACGCAAAATCGTACAGCAACATTCCCATTACTCAAAATGACCAACAGGTGGAAACTGTGTGGCCATACCACAGAAAGGTGGGAAGCACCTGCTACAACGTGGACGAAACTTGAAAACATCCTGCTGAGTGAACGAAGCCAGACACAAAGGACCACATACGTGATTCCATTTATAGGAAATGTCCAGACTAGAGAATCTAGAGATAGAAAGGTTAGTGGCTGCCCAGGGTTAGGGTTGGGGACGCGTGGGAGGGATGAGGGGCTTAGGAGGCGGCAGCTAAGAGGTGTGAGGTTTCTTTTGGGGATGATGAAGATGTTCCCAAGTCGATTGTGATGATGGTTGCATAAATCTGTGAATATTCTATAAGCAGTTGGCAAGAGACAGCCCAACAGCCCGATCAGTTGCTGCCCTGAGCGGTGAGGACTCAGTGAGGTCCCACCCGGAAGGCCAAAGGAAGGCTTAATAAGCCATCGCTAACAGGAACAGGGAAGAGCTCCCAGGTTCTAACATGAAAATATAAAACCACAATTCTAGGAGACAGGAAGCATTGCCTAAGTATTTATTTCAAAGTCACAAAGCTCTGTCTCACCAACTCAAGCTCTCGACACAGTTTGGAGGCATGCCTCTCCCCACAGTTGCCCTGTGGCCCATAGAAGGAAATGGGACCCTTCCAACTCCTCACTCTTTACTGGTGAACTACTGCTGGATCAATCAACCCTTGGGCCCAGGGTCTGGCCATCCACAAGAAGGACTAACTGCTAAAACAAATATTTTACTTGGAAGATCCTTTTGGCACAAACAAGGTCTCTGGACACGGAGAGGCCTGCGCGGGCACAAGTTTGGCCTTTGCCTGTAAGCACGTGGGTCTCAAAACCCATCAAAGCGGGAAAAAAAATGTCAGTGAGTGAGGGCTCAGAGGACTGAGGACTCAGATGACACGTTCACCTTTCCAGCCGGAAGGAACCCCACTCCTGGGAAAGGTCACATGGAAAGTCCCCAGCACAAAGACATTGAGGAGCAAGTCATGTTAAGAGTGGGCAGATGTTTAGAATACACCGACCCAGGGATGTTTGTGGAATAAATGAAGGAAGGAAAGAGAGATGAGCTGTGAACACCCCGGCGACGAGTCAGCGAAGGGAGTTCTCTTCCATTTCCATTCTTCACTAGGCAGAGCCCTACTTAGTCTTCCCACCCAGAAGCCCTGCCTGCCCTGGGATGAGGAGCAGCCCTGCGGATGAAGCGGCGATCCAGAGGCAAGCCCTTGGCCTGGCAAGGGAGAGTAGGGCACCCCAACACACTGAGATGGGGCGGGGAAAGACAAGCAAAACTGGGGGAGGGGAGGGGGCCAGGCAGAGTGAGAGTGAGGGGTGCCTTCCTGACAGAGGGAAGAGGTTGGGCGAGGTCCCCTTGGTTGAGCCGAAAACCCAGGATCGCAGCCAGAAGTCCTGGGCTAAACCCTATCAGAGCCTGAGGGAAATCGAAAAATGTGTACTCCTGGCTTGAATGGTCACAAAGACATCAACAACAGTTTCCGAATCGACTTTTTAGTTTGTCTCATTTTCAAATGAGAGAATTGCCAAGTTGGAGGACTTTTCTCCACCAAGTGACAATCTTAATTCAAAAATTAAAAAAAAAAAATTTTTTTTTAGGGCGGGAGGGGCAGGGGGAAAGGGAGAGAGAGACTCTCAAGCAGACTCCCCACCCAGCACGGAGCCCAACATGGGACTCAATCTCCTGATCCTGAGATCATGACCTGAGCTGAAACCAAGAGTCAGATGCTTAACCGACTAAGCCATCCAGGCGCCCCTTAAATAATTTTTAACTAATTTAAACCAAAGCAAAATAATAATAAGTTCTGTTTTGGTACAAATAATATACTTTCCCTTAATGTTGGGACCTTTAATACGTCCAGCTTCCCAACTCTTAAATATTTCTCAACTACTTTAATGTTCTGAGGAAAAAGACCAACTAACCATTAAAAAAAGAATACATACAAACACGTATATAGGGTCACAGATTTTTTCCTTTTGCCTCAGGTTCCAATATGGCCCAGCACAGTCCTGATCTTTATTTAAAATGTTGCTATTTTGTTCACTGTAGATTTTCCTTGGCCTTAATGTTGTTTTTTAAAACCTATGTTAAAATGTTCTTCATCTTGATTACTGAGCCCTTTAGTGTCCCCTTAAATTTTGTGCCCGAGGCAAGTACCTCACTTGCCTCGCCCTAGTCCTGGCCCTGGTGGCCTGAGATGATGTAGTGGAAAAGTTGGCGGTCTCCTGGTCTCCGTCTCCAGATGCGGAGTCTGGAGGGTGCTGGCCTTGCCGTGTGCATTTTATCCTAAGTGCAATGCCGAACACTTAAAGGGTTTTTTTTTTTTTTTTTTTTTTTTAAAGATTTTATTTATTTATTTGAGAGAGAATGAGAGACAGAGAGCATGAGAGGGAGGAGGGTCAGAGGGAGAAGCAGGCTCCCAAGGAGCAGGGAGCCCGATGCGGGACTCGATCCCGGGACTCCAGGATCATGACCTGAGCCGAAGGCAGTCGCTTAACCAACTGAGCCACCCAGGCGCCCCACTTAAAGGGTTTTTAACAGAGGTGTGATGACTCAGAACTCTTTGTACAAGACCATCCTCTGAAAGACCTGTCCGCCGGAATAGCCCGCAAGTCGGGATGGGGAGAGCCCACTCTGGAATCCCGCAGCTGCTCAGGCTGCTGGTAGGAAGCAGGTCCCAGCCCCTCGAGGCGCCTGGCACCCCGTTCTCTGCTCCACACCAACTTGTGCTATAGGATGCTCGAGGTGGCAGGGCACCTGGGGACCTCCCTGCAGCCAGCCCCCTTTTTTCTCAGCAAAGGGAAACCAAGAGAGCAGATGGATCTACAAGACTCGTCTGCAGCCATGTGACTATGGGGTGCCAGACTGGGTTTCAGCCAAGCTGTGAGGCCCCAGGCTCTGGGGCACCCTGGGGTGAGCTGCATAACTGCGCCCCCCCGGCCTACACATGGCAAGAAGGACACAGCAAAGCAGAGAACTGGCCAGCCATGAGTGCAGCCCCCGTCTCTGACCTCTAACCTCCGGGCCCAAGTACCCCATCTTCCCCCTATCCCAGAGTTCTGATGTCATTAACCCACGTTCTCCATGGAGGCCAGTCCTCTGTCTTGGCCTCGTCCTCCGTCTGACACGAGAGCTGCGCTCCAAGGCCCTGCAAAAACTGAGGGACGGGAGGCAGGAAAGGTCCTCCCGGCTCCCACCCAGAATCTGGATACAGGACACAGCCCATCTTTGTTAAGCGGGTGGGGATAACGTGGGTTGGGAGTGAGATGTTACTTTCCAATACTGAGGAGGGTTTTATCCAGCAGACAAGAGTATGAAATGAAACAAAGCGCTCTACTATGCACACCCGCTCCCTTCAGCCCTGAATTTCTGGACAGAAACCAGGTTCTCAGGCCGCCTCAGGGTCAGGGCCAGGCAAGCTGCGAGGGAACTGGTTCCTAGTTCAGCGCTGGTTCACCCCCAACCAGATCCGGGGCCCGAAAGCCATGGGCTCTCCGCGGTCTGGGTCGCGGGGGGATATTCTTAACCCAGACAGGTAGCTCTTCCCAAGCCAGAGTGAGGCGGGGTGGGATTCTGTAGGACCCAGCCTTTCTTAGGAAGCAGCTGGGTGCTTCTGGGAAAGGGCTGAGTGGGGGATGATCTGTTTCAGAACGAGCCAGCAAGGACTTATTTCCAAAACCAAGGAGATAAGCCAATCGGACGAGTCCAAGGTCGCTGGCAAGTCCAGCCTGTCTTCTGACGAACTTGCCTCGCTGTAACGCTTTGCGGGGCAACCTCCTCAGCGGCAGGAGGGAGAGACAGGAACTATTTCCCCACGAGCCTTAAATACAACTCTGGTCCTCTGGCTCAGCTGATCACTGTGCTCTTTCATGTCCCTTATTGTCACTTCCGTGACAATATCTCTCTTTCAGACTAAGAGGGACATATTAGAAAAGTTTTTAGATAACTAGTAAGCAATATTATCAATATCATGAACTGAGTCAATGTACAAAGGCAGCGCGTGCCTGTCCTCATAACCAGCACGCTGCTTTTGCTGGTTGATTTGATACGGAGACAGGCCTGGGAAGGTCAGAGGAGGGGAGGATTCGAGAAACCCAGCAGGGAGGCCTGGCTCCCCGGCGCACCCGCGGTGTTACCCTGCGGCCACAGACACTGACCCGAGAGGAGACTTGGCCCCAGGCAAAGTAAGCCAGGGCCGAGCCAGCCGCTAATTGATGGGCAGATGCCCAGGGCTGCCAGTATTTACCTTTAAATGGCCAATGATGAACTTGTGGACAACGTGGTTCCACGCGGACTTCTTGAAGACAGACAGGTGGCCATAATCGTGTTGCAGCCATCCAGCTTGGGCCTGGGGAAAGAGATGCTTTCACAGAGCCAGCTTCCAAGCGTCCCCGGCCTCTGTGAGCTAAGGGGGTGGGGGGGTTAGGGTGGGGGCTTTAGGCGTCTGGTGAGGGCGCCCCACCTCACCTGAGAGGTAGCAAGGACAAAGGCCGTGATGATGGTTGGAATCCAGCCATTGCCAAAGTAAAAGATGATGAACCAAGCAATGCTCTCCATGACGATGATGTGGGCCAGGAGAAGGAGGAAGAACAGGTGGTTACTCTTGAACAGGTTCATGTCCTCGGCGGCCTTCCTCAGGGCCCGGAAGTCCTCGGTGATCTGGGGCTGTTGAGCAAGGGCACAGGGCAAGTGTCGGCCACCTAGCTGCACCGGAGGGGACCAACGTCTTCTTGCCAGAAGCGGTGGCAAGAGGGGCCACTCCACAGGCCCGTGACCCGAGGGAGCCCGGCCCCCGCGCATCATGCCCGCCACACCTGCCTGGGCCTCCATAGCCCTGAGGACTGCAAATTTGGCCCCAGCCAGGTAGGTGGCAGAGAAAGGATTCGACTCAAAAGCCGGTGTTTTTTCGTTCACAGTGGCATTACTCCCAAGGCACGAGGCAGAAACAACCCAACTGGCCATCAATGGATGCATGGCTAAAGAGAATGTGGTCTATCCGCACAATGGAATACTATTCAGCCTCGAAGAGGAAGGAGAGTCCGACTCCCGTTACCGCAGGGATGAACCTTGCAGACCCCGTGCTCTGTGAAATTAAGCCAGACACCACAGGACAAATACTGTATGATCCCATGTACCCGAGCTACCCAGAGCAGGCAAATCACAGACAGGAAGTGGAGTAGTGTTTACTGGGGCTGCAGGGAGGGGGGATGTTTAATGGGGAGTTAATGTTTAATGGGGACAGTTATAATTTGGGGTGATGAATAAGTTCTGGAAGTGGATGGTGGTAAAGGTTGCATAACAATGTGAATGTGCTCCCAAGCCACTGAACTATGCATCTAAAACTGGCTAAAATGGTAAAATTTGTGCTCTGTATACCACACACACACACACAGCTCGCACTTTTCCACTACCCACCCCTGCCCCCACTTGCTCTGGGCACTCTGTCGAGGGGGTTGTGGTGGGGGACATAAGACTGCCAGACGACATCCCTGCCCCTAGAGAGCTCAGGGAGGCGGGACCACTGGGTGGGCCTTGGGGGATGCGGGGCTGGGGAGGCCAAGGTGGAGTCGGGGGCAGCTCTGGAGACATGAGCACGGCTGGGAGAAAGAAAGCAGCTGGGAGGCAGGGGTCAGGCAGGTGGGGGGAAGAGGGCGCTTTGAAAGGGTAGACAGGGTGCCATGTGGGTGGAGGAAGCCAGGTTTGGGAGCCCGGGTGATAAGTGGCAAAGGATCTTGAAGAGTGGTGAACACCCGTTTAAGTAGGAAAAGTGGGGAAACCAGGTAGGGGCCAAAGAAGGCAGGGTCAGGAAGGAGGAAGCCCACAGGACACCGAAGAGAGGAGAGAAGCTGCCTGCCTACAGGGGGGCTGGGGAGGGCGGAGGATGGAGCCATGGGTGAAGGAAACAGGATGGAAACCCAGGTCAGCTCTAGGGAGGGATGAAGACAATTTCCCCCTTCAGCCCTGGGGAGAAAGGGAGGGGCAGAGATGGGGAGAGCCAGGGGGAGGGGCACATGGAATGGGCTGGATTTCCCAGGGAAGGAGAAAGAGAAAACGGTGGGAGAACTGGACCAGAAGAGAAGACCCTGGGCCCAGCCTAACTCTATTGACACCACGGACATGAAGAGGCTGGGAAAGAATCACTCCAAGGTAAGGGGCCAGCCTAGGCCGGCAGCAAGAGGAAGAGGCTCACTGCAGAATCTCAAGAGTCCTGCCTAACCCCAGGCATTGGGCGGTGGCTCCCCTGGACTGGCATTAAGGTCCCTTGGCCCACACCTGGCACTCTGTCTTTAGGCGGGCACCCCTTCTCCCTGCAAACCCTCCCCTCCTTCCTTGGTCTGGGCACACTCACGTTCTTGCCACGGTCCTGGCTGGGCTCCTCTGGAGCCAGCTCTCCAATCAGCAGAGGCTTCATGAACTTGCGCACGAAATCAAGGTCACGGTGGAAGGCGAGGAAGGCATCCTAGGGAGCAGGGAAGCAGGTGGTAAGTGGGAGACCTCAACCCAGGGAGGGCAGGGCTCACCAGCAGCCGCTCTCCATGTCCCCACTTGGGACACCGATTGAGGCCTCCCGGGACCTGGCGCCAAATGCTCTCTCCTGCCTCATCTCGGCGGATCCCGGTGCCCGGCCAAACCGGCGCTACCCCTGGATCTCCACCCTCAGCTCACCAAGGGTGTGTGCAGACATTCAGGATGCCTCCGGGCGAGTCAGAAAAATGTACCCCTGCAGGGAGATGCACGGACTGGGCAGGGCAGGGCACCCAGGAAACCACACGACCTGCCACCCCATGCACATGGTTTACAGCGAAAAGCACAGGGCTGGAGCCCACTACAGCACAGAAAATGTGCTTGGGAGATCATGTCAAGCCAAAACCAAATACAAAACTAGGTAAAAAACATGTCTGAAAAAAGCTTTTTTCATAATTAGAAAAAGCATGAAAATAATTACGAAAAAGATAAAGCCCTAAACAGTAATGTGTTAAAATAGCGGCATTATGCCTTGCTTTATTTTATTACTTCTCAAACTTTCTCTGACACTGCTATATTACTGCTTTTAAAATTTTAAAAATAGGGGCGCCTGAGTGGCTCAGTCGGTTAAGCATCTGCCTTCAGTTCAGGTCATGATCCCAGGGTCCTGAGATCGAACCCCATGTCGGGGCTCCCTGCTGGGCAGGGAGTCTGCTTCTCCCTCTGCCCCTCCCCCCTGCTCATGCTTGCTCTCTCTCTCGAATAAATAAAATCTTTAAAAAATATTTATTTAAAATATTATATAATAATATTATTATTGTAGGGGGGCCTGGGTGGCTCAGTTGGTTGGGCATCGGCCTTTGGCTCAGGTCATGATCTCGGGGTTCTGGGATTGAGCCCCACATCGGGCTCCCTGCTCTGTGGGGCGTCTGCTTCTCCTTTTCCCTCTGCCTGCTGCTCCCCATGTTTGTACTCTCTCTCTGTCAAATAAATAAATAAATAATCTTAAAAAAATTATTATTGTAATTCCAATTACAAAGTTATAATGTGCTCGATTTGGGCAAATTTAGAGAATGTACAGAAGAATGAAGAGGAAAATAAATACCACCCAGAGAGCGACCACCGTTGCTAATATTTTAGCTTGTTTCTCTCCAGATTCTTTTCTTTTCTTTTTCTTTTTTTAAAAGGTTTTATTTATTTATTTGAGACAGAGAGAATGAGACAGAGAGCACATGAGAGGGGGGAGGGTCAGAGGGAGAAGCAGACTCCCTGCCGAGCAGGGAGCCCGATGCGGGACTCGATCCAGGGACTCGATCCAGGGACTTGATCCCGGGACTCCAAGATCATGACCTGAGCCGAAGGCAGTCGCTTAACCAACTGAGCCACCCAGGCGCCCTCTCCAGATTCTTTTCTATATGCGTTATGTAAATTATTACATAAATCGTCTCATAACCAACATGGCATTTCCATTAGGCATCATGGGCTACGATATGATGACTCAGTGGCAAACATTTTCCCAGCAGTAAGCCGAACTTTCACACATTGCAGGGCAGAGGACTAAGTCAAATGACACCACGAGAAACCATGAGAAACATCAACGTAGTTGGGGGTGGGAAGTGTGTGTGTGTGTGTGTGTTGGGAGGGGGTGTTTAGCTTTTAAAAAACTGAAAAAGATAAAACAAAAAAGATTATAAAAAAGGCAATGCTTGGGGCACCTGGGTGGCTCAGTTGGTTAAGCAACTGCCTTCGGCTCAGGCCATGATCCTGGAGTCCCGGGATCGAGTCCCACATCCGGGTCCTTGCTCAGCGGGGGGTCTGCTTCTCCCTCTGCCCTCTTCCCTCTCGTGCTCTCTGTCTCTCATTCTCTCTCTCTCAAATAAAAATAAATAAAAAAATCTTAAAAAAAAAAAAAGGCAATGCTTGATTTGAAAGGCTCCTATTTGGAGGGGGAAAATAAATAAAGACCCAGCCGTTCCACAGGACATTTTTGGGGTTGAATGAGAAAATTTGAATATGGACCACATATCTGGTCATAGGAAGGACTTACTATTCATTTACTTAATCGCAAAGAAGGTTTTGTGATGATGTTAGACCATGTCCCCATTCTTAGGAGCAGGTGGTGAAGAACTGAGGGACGAGGTGGCTCATTTCTCAGCCAGCACCCGCTGCCCTCCCCCACCCCACCCCCCAGGTCCAGGTCATGCCCTCAAGCCCCCACCTGGGCTGGGGAACTTGGTGGAGCAGACAGACAGACAGACAGACTCCTGTCCTGACCCAGGCCATTCCTTGGCCATTTCCAGAGGGCTCTCGGGTGGCCTCTCACCCCCCCCAAGTGACAGGGAGGGAGCCAGGAGCCTTGTTTACGCTCCCTCCCCGAAGGCTGAGCACCCTGTTGTATAGATGAAGACACCGGAGCACAAGAAGGGGACATCCTCTGCTCCAAGCACAGAGCCAGGATCAAACCCAGGTTCACCTGACTCAGGGACCGATGCACCACATCCCTCCTGCCCGTCGAGGAAGCCAAGTGCCGTTAGATTGTCTGGCCGTCCCTGGTGGATCTGACGGCTTTCTGAGCAGACCAGATGAAGACCACCTGTGAACCCACCAAACTCATGCTAATGCCAGGGCCTTCGCACGGCACTTCCTCCTGCCTGGGACCCCTGCTCCCGTGGTGCCCCGTGGCCTGCTTTTCCCAACCAGCCCTCAGCCCCACACTCTCTCTTGGACATTGCCCTGTTTTGCCTTCTTCATAACAGTTACAAATTCACAAGCTGTATTACTTCCATATATGTCATTCTCCCCCCCGCGAGACTATGGTGAGCTCCACAAGGGAAGGGCCACAGCCGTCTTGTTCACTGCAACCCCAAGGCTTATGACCACGCTTAAGAGGGGCTCACAAGTGAGTGTGAGGGCCCAGGATCCCACAGCTCTGCCACCTCGAACCCCAGGAAACTTTCCCACTCTGCAGTCATGTTCAGACCCTTCTCGCGCTGTTCTGTGCAACTGGCTCATGCTTCTAAGACACCAGAACTCTTCACCCTCTCCCGCCCCAGTCTGGTGGTTGCAGAGTCGCCACATGCTGAGACATGTAGGCTAGCCACTGAGCTACACTTAGGTGCATGTAAGCGCTAACCTTTACCAAACTCTAAGGCAGGTCCTATTTTATTTTATTTTATTTTATTTTATTTATTTATTTATTTTAAAAGATTTTATTTATTTATTTGAGACAGAGAGAATGGGAGAGAGCACATGAGAGGGAGGAGGGTCAGAGGGAGAAGCAGACTCCCTGCCGAGCAGGGAGCCCGATGCGGGACTCGATCCCGGGACTCCAGGATCATGACCTGAGCCGAAGGCAGTCGCTTAACCAACTGAGCCACCCAGGCGCCCAAGCAGGTCCTATTTTAGAGACAAGAAAAGAGACTGAGGGAGGCGAAGCTGGAGCCTGCAGTCACATTGCAGGCGTGCCTACTTCTAGAGTTTTCCAAAGCTCATACACACGCCTCAATCAAAACACGCTTCCTCCCCGCTGAGAGTTGAGCACTTTTTGTGTCTTCCCCTTCAAAGTGTCACGGAGGGACCTCACACTCCTACAGAAGGTTCCCAGTAACTGTTGGGTTATAGAAGGGTCTGGCTGGTGCTAGGGACGTCACCAGGCAAGGCAAGAAGGGGCCAATCCAAACGTTGACTTTGGGAACAAGAATTGGAACCAGAATCTGTTCTCACTTGTCAGGAAGAGAAGCCAACGGCTTTCCAGGAGGGCCTGAGACAAAGGTGAAGAGAAAAGAGCAGCAACAGCTTGAGAGCAGACCGGACCTGTCCTCAGGCGGGCAGGTGTGTGGGCTGCAGGGTGGGGAGGGCAGGCTGCGGGAGGAAGGGCCAGAGATTCCAAAATGGAAGACACCGTATGCCGCGCACTTCTGCTTCCGCCACCCCCCAGCGCCAACGCCAGCCAACTTCTGCATGAAGACACCTTCCCTGGCCCAACTCCACTCAGGGTAGAGCTGGTGGCTCCTACCACACCGAGGGTTGGGGGCCATGATTTGTTTCCGGCTGTGCCCACCTTCTCTGCAGAGCAGAGCTAGTCTCCAGGCCAGCCTCATACACCTGGGCACTGAGCCTGGACCCAGGAAACACGGGAGGAGCAAACTCAGGGCATTCCATGTCGCAGGTAGCAGCCCTGGGGACCGGGACTCCGCAGGACAAGGGGTTAAAGAGGGAGAAGCTGAGGAAGTACCCTGGGTTCTCAGCTAGAGACAGAGTCACTGACGCCCTTCCCACGGTGGAGCCCCTGGACCGTGGCGCATCCCAGGGAAAGGAAGAGGCTGTTGCCCGAGCTCTGTGACCAGAGCACCCTCAGTGAGAGCATCTCAGCTGATGTCTGGCACACGCAAGGCCCCGGGGTGGGAAGGGCACATCTACACAGAAGGTAGGCGCAAGTGACAGCAGAGGAAACCCACGGGGCCTGAGAGGATTCTCACAAAGGGTAAGCAATGGGAGGATGCTTCGCTGGGTGCTTGCCTGAGGCTGCGGTCGGCGGGGGCCAGCCTGCCCTGCCCAGATTCAGCTCAGGAGGTACAGCTGCCTTCTGGGCAAAAACAGAGGAGCGATTTCATGCGCTGTCAACACACCTTTGCCTCTGGTGAAAATGGGGACACTCAACATTTCTTCACACTCTGTTGGTGGTCTACTTAACTGCCTACTCTGGGTGCTGGGGACATGCACATACATGCACAGGAGGCTAAGGGACACCCAGTAAGGATCCCTCACACCTGTAGGGCGTCCTGAGGGTGAAAGAGTGAAGTTATGCCCAGCCCATTGGAAGGCAACAACCTCCCATTTCACAGACGTGTGAAAGCAAAGTTCACAGGAAATGCCTCGCTTAGGAATTCCTAAAGCAGGGATGCAAGCCTAGGTCCTCTGACTCCGAATACCACCACCCTCCTGCCCTGTCTAAAGGAGGTCAGAGATCGTGCCATTTTCAATCCGTTGCCTTTTCATAAGAACAACATAGGAGCAGGTTCACCAATGGAAAGAACCCTGACCACTTCTTGCCTTCCCTGGGTTCTAAGAGGCGACTGATGCAGATGGGGCAGGAAAAGCTGGAGACAAGGCAGGAGGTGGGGAGCTGGTGCCTAGAAGGAGAGGGTCCAGCGTCAAGTCCCAGCTTGAGAGGAAGGGAGAGAAACAAACCCACCAGATGTGGTCATTGTCTGAATTGTTCATCTTAATGCCCGGGGCCCAGCTCAGAGCCGAGGAGACACCGAATAAATGTGTGATGAATTGCAGCTGAAGATTAAAAGCCCCAAGTGGGGAAAGTTCTGCAGTGGTGGGTGGTGGGCCTCTGCCTTGAAGAGCAGACATCCTTGGGACTCGGGGGGTTCCTTTTCCCACAGCAAGGTGGAGAGCAAAGGAGTGCCAGAGGGCAGGGGAGGTGGAATAGGAAGGGAGAGACGGAGAGAGGTGGGCCTAGAGGACTCCGTAATGACAGATCTTGAGCTTAGGGGCTGAGTGCTACCACTGGAGCAAGATTTTCAAACTTGAGCAAGGTTTTCAAACCTAAGAGCAATGAGAGATACCTACAGGTCTGATCCGAGGGCCAGCTGCACTAACATGCATGAATGTGCTCTGTGAGTTGCAAAAATTAAGCACCTGTATTCTTACAGGCAAGGCCAAATTCTTCCTTCTGCAGAAGCACCAAATGACAACTGCCCTTGGCTAGGTCACCCTTTGGGGAAGAGGTGATCTTGACTTCTGAGGCCCTTTCTTCAGAAACAGGAAAATCCCTTATAGAGGCCCTGAATTGTCCCAAGAATGGCTTCTTGGACTTTCGGCCTCTTCGGAGGATGTTACTGCACCACGATCGGCTCAAAACAGTGCGCTGAGTGCTCCAGGGGATCCGAAATGTTATCTGCTGACCCGTCCCTCCCCAACTTGCATGGCCCTAATACTCTGTCTGTCGCAAGCTCTAAGGAAGAAGTCTGTGCTCTGAGGGGCAAAGCCACCGCTCAACAGCCCAAGACCAAGGGTCTCTTGATTCCTAGCCTATTCCTACCTCCCAGAATCCTCTTCCTATACACCCCGTGCTGCCCTTTCCCCACCCTGGTCGCAGGCAACGAAGAGAGGAGAACCCAGTTGCCCACTCCACGTTACACCACTAAATCTCTAAATCCCCACTTAGAACATGCCAGGCCCTAAAAGCCTCATCTTAGAAGGCGGTATGCTTCGAGGATAAGGATTTCGCAATGCGTTAACACAACACATAAAACTGGAGTAGATTTCAACATTTTTTTAACCTAATTCCTTGTTGCTTACTTTACATAATCCTCATCTTCTCTCACTTGCCTGACCAGTGACAAGAAGCAAGATTTCTAGTGCTTACTCACAGCTTACGAAGCGCTTCGCCGCACAGTATATATTTTTCCACATAAGAGAATATAGTTAATGGTGGGACGACCTCGACCAGGAGGCAGGTCTTTTATTTGAGAATCGCCCTTACCCAGCTCCTGCACACAGGGGCGGGAAGGGCCACGTGACATAACACAGATGGTCTGAAAACCTTATGCCCACTAAGTTATGATTAGCGGCACGGCCCCCAGGGCTGAAGCAGTGTTGACAAGCAGGTAAAACCGGACGGGCCCAAAAGCTGTAGGCACCATCTCTTGTTGACCATCTTCTTGAGCTCACATGTATGCCCGGACCCTGCTCCCCAAAGCCATAAGCCATTCACAGCCTAGATTATAACTGCCTGGGTAGGCCTATCCCAAGGAGACTTGGAAAAGGTAGGGAGATCAAAAGTTCCACGGACTGACAGGGGCCCAGACAGCTAGGACAGCAAAAGCCCCCAACTGGTCAGCATGCTAGGCGTCCAGGTGCCACAATCTAGCTATCTCTCCCGATCTAGCTATCTCTCCTGTGGCCTCTCCCCTATTCACCCTTCCCAAGTAGCCTCTGACTCGCTGCCGCCGAGAGGCCCCTTTCTTCCCTCCTTGACTCTCTTGGGTTCCCTCTCTGCCACTGGAGTTCCTCTGGGCTCCAGCAGCATTCTAAAGAAATGCAAGGATTGCAGACTCGGGGATCAGGAGGTGCCAAAGGGACAGCCACACCTCTGGTGTGGGTAAGATGGGCCGCTCTGGCTCTGGGCCCAATAGCTTGGGCTCCCAATACCTTTGGGAGTGCAGATGAGGGAAGGGCATTCCTGGCAGGATTTAGAGACAGAGGACCATTCAGTAGTTGAGAAGTCTGAGAGTAACCCTGGCCCAGCTGGACCTGTTGCCAAACCAGCGTAGGGCTGCTAAATCCACACTGCTCCCAGCCCCTCTCGACCTGGGCTCGGCCAACTCTCCTTCCAATTCCCGACCCCGGTGCCCAAGAACCGACCCTTTAGGGGGTGGGTCCTGGTAGTCCTTGCAAGCCTGAGAACAGGAGCTCCCGGGGCGGTCTCTCCGTGGCAGCCATTGCGGACCTTCTCAGAGCAGGAGCAAGCCCGGCGGGGACAGGCCTTTTCCTTCCTCACCCCCTACTCTGGCTGGAGAGTGAGGGACGTGCGCTGAATCCCACACCTGGCTCCTCTCCCGCTCCGATCCTCGGCGCCCAGAAGCGGCCATCTTCCGAGCTGGGGATGCCAAACTCCTAGGGCCCGAGGGCCCCCTTTGGGGAGTACCTGGCTCCTTGTGAACCCGGCGGAAGGACGGGGGAGGCGTGTGTCCTTAGCGCGCTCGGTAGACCCGGTTCCCCACCGCTTGGATCTCCACCGCGCCGCTGCCTCCCGGGTTCCAAAATCCGACCCCCATAGCCAGGTGGCCCCGCTGTCCTAAAGGATGAGGATTTGGGGCGGAGAACGAGCGCAGTAGGCACACTTTCCTTGCCTCCTGGACGCTGCATTCAGCGCTGAAGGTCTGGTTTGGAGCCCCGGGATCCCTGGCTCCTGACTCCCGCCTGCAGAAGAGAAAGGCGGCAGGAGAGCCCCCACACCCTTACCGTAGCATCCTCCCCCGCGTAGTGCCCGATGACCCGCTGGCCCCCTGGGTGCCGGCTGGACCATTTGGTGATGTTGTAGACCTTGCGGTCGACGACGAGCCACTTGTCCGTGAGCAGGTTGTGCTTCTGAATCTCCTCCCAGCTGAAGGTGGCCATGGGCGCCTCGCGCTCGGTGGCCTCCTCGCCCTGGTTCCCCCCTTTCCCCATGCTGCCTGCTGACCGGGATGCCCCGTGCACTGTGGCCTCCACGCCCGCAGCTCGAGTGTGCGGCCCGGGCCCTCCTCCCTTTCGGCTTTTGTCTTCTCCTACTCCTCCTCCCGCCGCGCCCTTCCCCCAGCCTCCTTGCCCGCGCTCGGGAGTCACCCCTGCCTTCCCTCTGACTATCCCCGGCTACCCAGTGCCCCCAAGCGGTGTCTTTGCTCCGCCCCGCCCTCCGCCCGCCAGCCCGCAGTGGACTTCTGCCTCCAGGAGAAACTCCGGGGTCGTTCAGGACCCGGACGCCTCTTGCGCCCGCCCCTCCGGCTCCCCCCGCCCGCGGCTCCGCATCCTCCCGCGTTCCCCGCCGCCCTGGTTTCCACAGTGATCAGCAGAGCGCCTGCACCAATCCGGGCGCGTCGCCCCGCCTGCCATTGGCCCAGGAGGATCTTTCGAAGGCCAGCGGGCTGGAGCGGTGGTCCCCGGCTCCCCCGCCCGCGCGCCGGCCGCTACGTGTCCGACCGCCCCCGCCCCTTGCGCTCCAGCCCCGGGCGCCGGAGGAGATCCCAGAGGAGCCGGGCGGGCGGGGGCGGCGAGAGGGGGCGGTTGCTGGGCGCGTCCGCGCTCGGCCCGCGCTCCCGGGCTCTGCACCTGACGCGGGCGCCCTCCCGGCCTGGCCCGGCCGGGGCTGGGTGACGCCCTTCCCGGCCCGCTGGGCTCGGGAGTCCATTATCTCCGCCCTGCCCGCGCTCTCCACGTTAGCGCCGTCCCGCAGCCTCCCTGGAGAAACGAGCCGGCCCCGGACTCGTGCAGGGCTCTGAACCCTGTAATCAGACGCTCTCAGGAAAGAACTGGGGCACCTCTGCTCTGCTTCTTTGTGCGAGGCGCCATGGGGGTGGGGGGAGCGGGGGGGGGGCGCGGCGACCAACCGGACACGGTCCTTGCCCTGTGCTCGGGAAGCGCACAGGCGAGTTGGGCGACGGGACAGGGAGCACACACGAGGCACTGGACAGTAGTGCCCGACTGACTCCAGGAAATAAAGATGGAGACATCAAAAGGATAGGTGGAGAGGCAGGCCCCCAGACTCCAGCTGCACGGAGCTTGCTTGGGATCGGTGGCCCGAGCCCTGGATCGTGAAGGTGGGCTGAGGATAAGTGGGACGGAAGGATGAACAGAGGGAGGTGGGGGGTGAGGACAGCCTTGGGAATCAGGAGTTCATAAGCGGCCCTCATGTTTCGGTGGGGTGATTTCTCGGTCCCTGAGTGCTGGCACACTCCCCTCATTAGCTTCTCACCCCAACCCTGTGAGGTGAACGTGTAGCAGGACTAACTCGATCTTGAATTCATTTCGCCTTGAACACTTCTCCCTCCCTTGTTAGTGCTACACTTTAGATTTTTGAGTGCTCTAAGCCCGTTGGACGGACTAGCTGAAATCGGAACACTGAATTAAGACAACACATTGCACAAAATAAACTAATCGGCATGTTCTTGCATGTTACCCCCTAAGCAAGTGATAAGCTTATAGTAATCAATTCTGTTTAGAGTTTCTTAAGGAATTTGAAGAACCTGGCCAGTGTTTATAGAAGACATCGGATTGATTGCTCAAACCCTGGTGGCACCTTAGCCAGTTTCTTTTCCTGTTTCCCTCCCCCTTTAAAAACCCCTCAACGCACCGGGATGGGAAGATGGTTTTTCAGGACAGTAGTCCACCCTCTTCTTGGTTAACTGGTTTCTCAAATAAAGTTGCTTTTGTTGCTCTAGTTCCTTGTCTCTTACTGGCCTCTCGTGGGGCAAGCAGAGCAGGCCTGTGTTTGATGACAAACAGGACCCATGTTGTTATATTGAACTACAACCTGGAGAGACTGAGGTTTAAGAGAGATGAACTAGGCAGGTACTTGGGGCTCTAGCCACTAGCTCAGCTGGGCACCTTCCAGACATCACCCCGCCTCTCTCCTAATGAGGTCAATGGAAAGGACCCATTGTAGAACTTTGGTGTGGAGCAACCTGATGCAGGGTGGGTAGGAAAATCACTCTAGCCAACTGCGGGGGTGGGGGGTGGGACAGTGGAGGCGACACAGGGTCCCCTTTGTGCCATTGTCACAGTGGTCAGCCTCCTCGGTGTCAGGCTGGTAGCAGTCCTGAGTGTGCTTCGTTCATGTCATAAACTCCTACAGGGAGAGAATGAGGCCGCTCTGACTTTAAAGAGTAGCAATAGACATCCGAACCAAAAAGCCTGGCTCATGGGATAAGAGAGGATGAAGCAAGCTCCCCACACCCCCACCCCCACCCCCACCAGGAGAGTATACTGACATTTATGTCTGTTAAAGATGTACTGAAACAGTAAGGAAGACTGTAATTTTTTTCAAAAGGGGGATTGTCACAAATACATAGATAACTTTAATGAAAAGATTTAAAAGGTCGGGGAGCTCAGAATGAGTGACAATCTGAACAGAAGAACCGGGGACTCTCTCATGGAGGAGCCTCGCAGGCTAAGAACGGGCCGCGAGAAGGCATCAAGGTCTAAAAGGCAGTGAGTGCAGCTGAGGATGGGTGCGAAGTGGGGACCAGCCAGGTGTGGGGTGCCCAGCAGATCCCAGCATAATGCCACCCAGAGTAGGCTCGGAAAGACATTTGCTGAAGACGTGAATGAGTGCATGAATTAAAAAATGAATAAAGAACAGAGGGGAATGGCTCCAGCCACAGTTCTCTCAGACCTGCAACAGGCAGAGTTCAAAATGGGAAAAGCCTCGCATGCTTTGCCAAGTATGGAGGACTTTATCCTGGGGGAGGTGGGGAGATTCATAAAGCAGAAGTGTTGGCTATGCCCAGATCCAGGAGAGACCTCAGGAGGCAAGCTTGGGCTGGACGGGATGTGGGAGACCAAGGGGACCCTGTGGCAATCCAGAAGAGAGTAGAGGAGGGGCTGAAGCCAGAGGGAGTCCAAGGCAGGCAGACGCCCTTCTCCTGCTCTATTATTTATTGCTGTCACTACTCGGAGGGGCCTGATAAGACTGTTCCCTTAGAGAAAACCCCACAGTACCCAGCTGACCCCAGAGCCACTTAGGAAAAGAGGTGATCTCAGAGAGGGTTGAGGTTCCCATGGTTTACTCCTGCCCCACAGAATCCCTCCTCCCGAGGACTGCAGCTTCCTGGGGATTCTGCCAGGACCTCATTGTGATCACTGTACTTTATTGGGAACAAAAGAGAAAAGCATGGGTGGCTTGGAGCCCAGGTCCTCCCTGCCAGCCAAGTGGGTGAAAGCCTGGGGGAGGTGCCTTAGGAGGCAGGGCCTGAGGGCAGACTAACTGGTATCCACAGAACAGCTGGGTGGCCTTTCGGTCTGTGCTCACAGGGGCTCTCTGAGGTCTGCAGGTGGACGGGTGGGGTCACGGGAGTGAAGAGACTGGTTAATCGGCAGGAAAGTGAATGTGGAAAATGCCTGCAGGAGGCAGCCACAGCGGAGGTGGAGGGGTGGGGGCGTAGGGGGGTGAGGAGAGGGAACAGGGTTCTAACATGGAGACCCTCAGAGGCAGAGGGCCGGTGGCCGAAGGAGTATGCTCCTCCTGGCCCCTTCTGGCTCTTCCTCTCCCTGGTTGATAAAGATGGTCAAGGCAACACTAATCTTTTTCTTTCTAAGATTTTATTTATTTATTTGACAGATTGAGAGAGCCATCCCAAGTAGGCAGAGTGGCAGGCAGAGGGAGAGGGAGAAGCAGGCTCCCTGCTGAGCAAGAAGCCCTATGTGGGGCTCTATCCCAGGACCCTGAGTTCATGACCTGAGCCGAAGCCAGACGCTTAACCGACTGAGTCACCCCCGTGCCCTTCATTTTCACAGGTGACTTTCTGTCAAGCCATGGCTCTTATCTTTCACAGTCCATGCATTGTCAGGTTTTGTGAATGAACAGTCAACCCTCTCTGGGTCTCCTTCCTGTCTCCCATTCATTTCTCTGATCATTATAATCTTCTCCGATTTTAATAGTGGTGGTAACCATCTCTCAATTTGGCCTATCATGTTAGGGTGTCCAAAGGACTCTCATATGGTGGACAAAAGCCCTTGGCACAATGCCCAGGACAAAGGAGGCACTCAAAGGGGCTCTTACCCTTCCTCCTCTGGATCTCATTCTTCACAGCAAGGCCGAAAGTGCGTATTCTTACTCCATCTTTTCTGCTGTGGACGTAGACACTGGCGCCCTCAACCAGCAGATAGCAGACTGAGTCCTAGAACACAAACCCCAGATCCTGCTCCCATCAAACCTTCTAGAACCCTCTCTGAGAGGTCTCCAGTAAGTCCAATCACATTTTCTCAGACCTCTCAGAGAATTCTGGCAGGCTGACATCCTTTCCTCTTGCCATACCACCCTCTCTTGGTTCTTTGGCAATACACAATCCCAATCCTACCGTTGGACCACAGCCTTTCTTGTCTCCATTTGCTTGTCTTCCTTCTCCTCCCCTCTAAATGTTCTTGGCCCTTGGCTCACCCAATATTTTCTCCTTCAGGGCCCACGTTTAGGACGTGACCACATCAGGGATGACTCTGGATCTCAAATCTATATCCACTTACTTCTTACACAGGCAACTCTGAATGTCCTGCTAGCATGGCAGACTCGACATAACCTCCCCGAGTCAAGAATTAGGTCTCAGCGGATGTGTCCTTTGGATCTAGGCAGGTCTCACCTTCACTGTTTTTGATGCAAAAGTGAATTTGGCATCTTCCTTTCCAAATGGCAGCCCTGCCTTTTAACTTGCTCATTTCTATTAATGATACCACTTTGCTTCTTGTCACTCGGGCTCAGAATTTCAGAATGTCTTTTACTTCTCTTTCTCTTGCCTCCCACCTTTGCAAAGAAAAGTCGTTGTGTTCAACAGATTCTACTCCGACAGTGTTTCCCATCTGTCCCTTTTATTCCGTTGCCACGGCCGCTGTCCGGGTGGAGGGTGTCCGACACTCGATCACCGCACACGCCACCACAATGTCATTTTGCTGAGTGAGACTCCTGTCCAAAGGTTCTCATTGCCTAGTGAATTAAGCAGGGGTGGGGTGAGGAAGGAACGCATGTAAATATTAATAATCTTCCAGGAAGGTACTGGCCTTTTCTGCAGCTCCAACCCAAATGGCTAAAAAAGTATAGGAGAGGACGCTAGGGGGTTATCACCTTATTTTTTGCAAAATCCTTGTGGGAATGTCCCGCGTAGTTCTGATCATGAAACCAACTAATGACTAAGGAGAGGATGTTGTTCATGCAGAAGGACGCTCCTCATTAGTCTGCAGATTGAAAGAAGAAATAAGGAAGGTTAAACTGCGGGGAGTCAGGCTTGTTCACTAAGTCCTAGAATACCAAAATAAGAGTGCCTCCTTGAGACCGGAGAAGCAATGAACACGATACATATAAAAAGAAGGCTTACTTTATGTAGCGGGAAAGCAGGGTAAGAATGAACAGGTGATGCCCGCTCCGGAATACTTACTTGGGGAACCCAGGCTGGGTGGGGTGTGTCTAATCTCTGATTCTCACAGCAGAGAAGATCATCATGCGCACTTTTACAACGTGTCCCTCTGTGTCCCTATCAAGGAAGGACAGTAGCCTGATGGACCACAAGCCACACCCTGGAGAATACGGGCATTAGAAGGCCTGGATTCGGGGCACGGAGCTGGCTCAGTCGGTGGAGCATGAGACTCTTGATCTCGAGATCATGAGTTCAAGCCCCACGTTGGGCATAGAGATGACTTCATTAAAAAAATTAAAAAAAAAAAAAAAAGGAGGCCTGAATTCTAGTCCAAGCTCTGGCACCTACTGGCTGTGTGACCTTCCTTGACCAAGTCACTAATTCTCTGAGCCTCAGTCTCCTCATCTGTCAAACGGAGGTAGTACTTACCTCACAGGATTATAAAAATAAAAATCAGGTAAACACAATAAAAACTAAAAACACTTGACAGTTTATGAAGTAATATACCTGATATAAGGGATTTATTCTTTAAAAAAATAAGATTGTATTTATTTATTTGAGAGAGAGAGAACACACAGAGGGAGAGGGAGAAGCAGACTCCCCACTGAGCAGGGAGCCCCAGGCAGGACTGGATCCCAGGACCCTGGGATCATGACCTGAGCCGAAGGCAGATGCTTAACTGACTGAGCCACCAGGAGCCCCAGGGATTTATTCTTATTGCTGTTGTTATTCTATCAGAAGTCGCAGGTTTTTAGTACCACTGTCAATATCTGTTTCTCTGGCTATCAGCGCTGATAATTAATGTTTCTTGAGCATTTACTATGCGCTAAGCCCTGTGTTAAATCCCTTAAATCCATTATCTATTTTAATCCTCTAACAATCCTGCAAACACCCCAAAGACACGAAGGCTCAGAGAGCTTAAGTAACTTGCCCAAGGTCCCACAGCTTCTAAACAGAGATGGAATTTGTCTGATTCTGTGGCTCTTGCTCTTTGCACCAAATTGATGAGAGCAGTGTCCAAATGGTAAATAGTAAAACCTAAAACCATTGATTCATTCATGCAACAGCTATTTATTGAGGGCCCTCTCCTGCCAGGCTCAGAGTGAGCAAGCAAGCTGTGTCCGAGGGCTGAATAGTCCTCTACCAGGAGGAAAAGCAGCACTTGAGACCTTAGGTTCTGCTTTCAAGTTCGTAAGTTCAAGTGCATTTGCTCATTTCATCACGTCATAGTCTTTAGAGCTGGAAGGACCTCATTACACCAACAAAATGGCTAAGGCCCAGAAACGACGAGGGTCTTGACCAAGGCCATGTAGCAGATTAGTGGCTGAACAAGGACTAGAAATTCAGGTTTTCTGACTCAACAGTCAGTGCCTTTCATGTATGATCTATTTATCGGCAACAACCAAGACAGGTGTCCTCAGGGTTCAGCCTGTGCGGGACCAACTTTGAGAGGCTCAGGAGCAGCAGAGGAGGGGGGGAGTCCCCCAGGAGCAGAGCTGAGACACAGGGAGAGTGCAGCCATGGGTGCTCAGGCAGAACCCCGGTGGGGTACACAGCTCAAGGTGTAGGCCGGGAGGGGACAGGGTCACGGGAATGCCGTAACTTGGACTGGAGGGGAGTCTGGCAGTGATCCATTCTCAATTTGAGACAGAGAAACCGAGGCCCGGAGATTGGCTTGTCCAAAATCACCCTGCAATGAGGAAATCTGAGAGGTCCCTGGTTCTAATACGAGTTGTCTCGGCACCTGGCTCCACCCTCAATGAAATCTACTAAAAATCTGACGGCTCCTGCCACACAAGGGCTGGTCAGTCTTTGGATGACCTGTCCCTGTGCTGACAGAGCAGTGTGCCTCACGCGGGGTCACGACCCCAGGGAAATGACACCCTGCCCTGGCATCACCTTTTAATGTCCTCGGCATCTCTATCTGGAGGCCAAGCAAGGCCGGGGGCAACCAGATGATAGGGGTGCTATAGTTAGAACCCCAAATGGGGGCAGAATAGAGCCAGGTTCATTGCCCTCACTTGGCACCTCTTGGCCCTCTCCTTTCTTATCAAGAACATGGTTTTGAGTAGATAATCCCTAAATTCTACTTTCTCCAAGAGCAATCGGTTGCTTCAAGTTCAAGGCCCCAGAGTCCCTCGTTTCAAGGTAGCTGGGTTGAGGAGGAAGCTGGGCAGTACGAGCAGGGGCCAGCCACCTGCCAGGTTTCTGAGTCATTTGGGAGCCCTGTCTAGACTGGCTCTGATAGGCTAGCAAACACTCTGGGCCTACCCGAGCAAACCCAGGAGAGGCTGACCCTGAAGCAAAAGCCAGTCTCTGTTCACCTCCTGCCCTAGGCTGTGACTGCACGTGGCTCAGGGAGAGGCTTCCTCACCCTGGTCAGCTACTGCCCTAAGCCTCTAATTCAAGCCTACACACTCCCCTGCCCTCCACGAGATCCCACGTCTGTCAGCGGAGCCCCACCTCTGACGTTCTCTGCCGCCTATTTCCTCTCCCTCCAGAAGGTTCCGTCCGAGTTCAGCCCTCCGAGTCTCTCTGCCAGGGTTCCACAGACGGCACGTCGGGCCCCCCGTGATCTGGCACCCGCATCACTCTCCTGGGCTCCTTGCTCTCCTCCGATCGTCCTGCCCTGCAGCCTCGACCTCTCTCAGTCCTCCTGGCTTTCGCTCTTCGCCTGGCCCGAGTGCCCTTCCTCCCCCACCTTGTCTGCCTGCAGCTCCCGCTGGACCTCAGGATTCGGTTTCTGAGTTGCTTTCACTCTGGCCAAGTGAGAAGTTCCCTTCCTGTAGATCCTCTGTACGTGTGTACATCCTAGACCTGTAGGCTCCCAGGGGCAGACGCTGGCTCAGAGCTGAGCCCCGGACGGGGCGCACATACCGGGCAGGCTCATGGCACATTCGTGCAAGCTCCAAGGGGGAGCTTTGGGGGAAGAAGTCCAAGCCGCAGAGCGGGGCTGTCGTGCCTCACGGAGCTAAGCAGCCGGGTCCTCTGCGCAAGTCAGCGTGGCACCCTGCCTTTGGGCCAGAAGACCACCACTCCCTTTCCAGCTTCGCGTCTCAAGGGCTCATTTCTATCATATTTTAACAAAAGTGTCGATCTGTGATGGATGGAAATCTTTTTTCTTTTGAAGCTGATCTTTCACCACCAATAGTTTGAGAAACACAGGGTAGAGGCTGCTTGTCCCTGCCTCCCACACACGGCAAGGTCTTGACCTCAGGATGAAAGAAAGAAGACTAACATGGAGCTGTTTGTCTGGACTAACTGGTGGACTGAGCCCAAAGGTCTCTCTTTTTAGCTCTGAGCAGACACACCTCAAGGTCACCGAAACCTAGCTCCTGGGGGCTCCTGGTCTCCCTGAGCCCATCCCATGGGAATGGATCCCTAAAGCAATGGGTGGAGGCTCCATGTGCCCTTCACTGGGGGCTTGTCCACTCAGACATTTGACAGAGCAGTTGGGAGTCTTTTTTAAAAAATTTATATATATATATATATATGTATTTAAAGATTTTATTTATTTGGGGCGCCTGGGTGGCTCAGTTGGTTAAGCGACTGCCTTCAGCTCAGGTCATGATCCTGGAGTCCCGGGATCGAGTCCCGCATTGGGCTATCTGCTTCTCCCTCTTACTCTCTTCCCTCTCGTGCTCTCTGTCTCTCATTCTCTCTTTCTCAAATAAATAAATAAAATCTAAAAAGATTTTATTTATTTATTTGACAGAGAGAGACACAGCGAGAGAGGGAACACAAGCAGGGGGAGCGGGAGAGGGAGAAGCAGGCCTCCCGCTGAGCAGGGAGCCCGATGCGGGGCTCAATCCCAGGACCCTGGGATCATGACCTGAGCCGAAGGCAGATGCCCAACGACTGAGCCACCCAGATGCCCTCTTATCTCATTGAATTACCCCTCCTTCCCCATCCTGCTGACGGGGAATCCAAGAGCTGGAAGGAGGAGAATTTGTTTATTTTCCAGTCTCCAGTGCCTAGGGGGTTGCCTGTCCCAGAGTATCCGGCAGGATTGGATCAGAGAGCTCCTGTGCTGGCCGGCCTGCCCTGCACCTCCTTCAGGGGGTAACAAACCTGCGCCTCCCAGATCTCATACACATTTCTCCCGTGGCCGATGCCAACGTGGCCAGGACCTTAGAGAGGCGGGAATCCTGAGGAATGTAGTTCAGCTCCGCTAAGGCGACACACGATAAAGCCACCACCACGCCTCTAAATGCTGAATGAAAGAATGAAAGACTTGTCCACAGGCACATGGCGTCATTAGAAAAAATCATTAGGAAAAGAAGCACTAAAACAATCATACACCATCCAAGGCCGGCCTTCTTTATGATCAGAGTTAGTAGGTATAAAACTTCTCCACGGGATTCCTGTGAACATTTCCAAAAGCTTGCTCTCAGTTTCTGTACTGACTTCAGCACTGCCGGGTAAGGATTTGCCGACAGGTGCTGACATGGGGATGGCAATTTGAGGAGGCCTGTGGCACCCGAGGGATCAAGGGCGAGAACGAAGTAAAGAGGCCTTGGAACCATTCGCTCTGTGACCTTGCTTCTAGCCCAACCCTCTCCGGCTCCTGGTTTCTCATCTCCAAAACAGGGTGCTGTCAGGGCCATATGGTGACACTTGTGAGTAAGGGCATGTTGTAAACTCTCCACTGTGTGGGGAAGAGCAGTGGAGCCTAAGCTGGATTCAGCCGCGTCTGCCGATCTGCAGTTGGGGAAAGGGTTTGTGACGATGGTGAGGTCCGCAGGGAACCCCATGGGCTTAGCTGTCAAGGCTTCTGCTACTCTGAGAGTCTGGGAAGGTGACCTTGGCAAGCACAGGGTTTCTCCTGCAGCCCTTGCTGAGCAGGGGCGGCGGCAGCAAAGCCCGTTCTTCCAGGAAGCAACAGTGGACATGTTGATGGGATGCCGGGTGGCTCAGTTGGTTAAGCGTCTGCCTTCAGCTCAGGCCATGGTCCTGAGGTCCTGGGATCAAGCCCCCGTCAGGCTTCCTGCTCATCGGAGAATCTACTTCTCCTTCTCCCTCTGCCCCTGCTCATGTGTTCTCTCCCTCTTGCTCGCTCGCTCACTCTCTCTCTCAAATAAGTAAATAAAATCTTAAAAAAAAAGGGGGGGGGGACATGTTGGTAAGTCACATGAGACACTCTCTGTGGGTCCTGTAAGAACTGGGGGAGACTCTGATTTCCAGCATGCATTCTCAGTGGGGCAGGATCACACCCAAGGGGGCAAAAATTACTTCTTGGGGGAGGGCCGAATCTTGCTCTTTCTATATATAAACACAAATATACAAACAGTAGGTAATCAGCTATCTGTGGCATTCAGCTTTTAAAAGGGGTTATGACTGGGGGGAGGGTGATGTCTAAACTGGTTCCTAAGGGGTACAATAATGAAGAAAGGGTTTGAGATTGCAAAGATGCAATAAGACGGTGAAATCCACTCGTACCCCAGGTTGTGTTATTCGGAAGAACAAACCCCAAACTCCTGAGCACCCTGCAGACAGGAACCTACCATTCTTCAGCATCAGGCTGCTCTCTTCCAAAGCCCTGATCTGTCCACATGGCTCTCCTCAGCAGTCTCAAGAAGCCGCCAGCTTCGGAGGCATGGTACTGACTGGTTAGCTCTAACCAGCCAAGTGTCTGCTCCTATACCCATTCCCGGAATGGTCCGCAGGCCTGGGGCCGTTCTGGACGTGTCGGCTAAATGGGGGGACTTTTCCTTCCTCACCCCGTGTCCTGCCCCACAGTCTGCACAGCACCCTTTCCAAACTTCCTCTCCTTCCAGGCACGGAGCCTCCTGACTCTCCCGACCCATTCAGCCAGAGCGATCTTAAAATACTCATTGGAACCTGGCACTCCCCTGCTTAAAACCTTTCCCATGGTACTTAAAATAGCCTGAAAGCCTCATTCCACAACTGCCTTCTGGTTTGGAAAAGTCAAGTTCTTTCTTATATCATGGCCTTGGCCCAAACTTCTGGCTTTTCCTAAAAAATGTTCCTCCTCTTCCCCTGCCTTCATCTGGTTCAAAGGTCATACATAGCTCAGAGAAGTTTTCCGTTACCGCTCCCTCCGACACTGTTCTCTAGCACTCAGTTTTCTTTCCTTCAGAGCCAGTTGTCACTTTGTTGACTGGTTTGTTGTCTTTCTTCCCGATAGACTGGAAACTTCCTGAGGGTAAGGCCCGGGGTCCATTTGCCCACTGCTGTATACTCAACTCCTAGCAGAGTGTCGGGCACAAGGAGGCTCTGCCCACTTCCTATCTGAGCTCCATCCTTCCCTAAGGAGCACCGAAGTCCTAGTTGCTGGGGTTCCTTCCCCTGGTGTGTGTGGGGGTGCTCTGAAAATCAGTGACTCTCTGCTTAGCTCGCTTCCAGCGGGCCCAGTGGAGGGAAAAGTGAGCCGTGGTCTCAGAATCTACCAGAATGGATGTCTAGGTTGCTGGTTCCTGTGGCTACCTTGATGGGAGATTCTGTTCCTCGGGTGGAGAAGACTCAAGACGCAGCAGAACTGGGAAGAAAGCCTGAGCTCAGGCTTGACGTATTAGAGTTGAGAGCCCTGTACCCCTTTCTTATTTTCACAACGTTGTCCGGTGCTCCACGTGGAGAGTCAACAGGAATTAAGGCCCAGGAAGCCTGGCAGAGGTGCCAGGGCAGGGGTGGGTAGACCATGACTGGCAACAAGCCAGAGATGAGGGCAGAGGGTATCCCTGCCATGAGGAGAGCGCTTCTCCTTGTAATACATTGCCACTGACTTCACAAGCATCTGTGGGTTAGCCAAGCTGGCGGCCTTCCTTCTCGTTTTACAAGATGAGCCCGAGACTGACTTGTTTCAAGGTCATCTGGTAAGGGTTGGGTCCCAGGTGTCTGGACTCCCTGGTTCCAAGATCTTTCTCCTGTTGCCTGTTCTCTGATGCTTCCTGGTGACCCCCTAAAGGGAAAACCCCCTCTCTTTCAAAGAGTGTTTTCCGTTAATGCTAGGGTGGTGGTGCCCAGGCAGGAGGGGTGACCATCTTCAGTTCTGGCAGTTTCCTAGATGACCAAAGCTGTCCTTGGAAAGAAGATGTCAAAGTGTCTGCGCACAGATGCTTCCGGAACTACTCTTTCTGAGTCATCAGCCAGGCAGTGGCCAGGGGTGTCTCTAGCCCCCAACTGAAATGCTCCTGCCACCAACATGCCCACCAAGGGTCTTGACAAGGCCAGTGGTGCCTGGTTCTGCTGAAAGGCCCCGGGGGCTGCTGCAGGCACCTGAACCATTCCCTGTAGCTCCTACTGAAAAGCTGCAAGCAAGGGGTTCCCCCAAGGTCACTGGGGTCCCAGAAGGCAGTGCAGAGGGCACCCAAATGGTGCCATTAAAGCAAACACAGTCTTTGACTTGAGATATCCCAGGCTTAGCTCAGATCCCTCGGAGCGAACTCTACAGCTGGGCCTTCCTCCCCATCCTACCTGGCATAGAGAATGACAGGGAAGAGTGCCACCCACCTCCACCTTTTGCCTGTCTGAATGTTCCCTAAATTTACCTTATGGTGTGAAACGGTTTCATTGGGTGAGAGGGTATAGACTCTCCGTATATTGGGCGCATATCCCCCCTGCTGTGGGGCCTCCAGGGAAGAATGTTCACCTCTCCCCATGCACTAACTTGTGCTGATCCTCAGCCAGTCTTTTTTTTTTTTTTTTAGAGAGAGAGAATGAGAGACAGAGAGCATGAGAGGCAGGAGGGTCAGAGGGAGAAGCAGACTCCCCGCTGAGCAGGGAGCCCGATGCGGGACTCGATCCCGGGACTCCAGGATCATGACCTGAGCCGAAGGCAGTCGCTTAACCAACTGAGCCACCCAGGCGCCCCATCCTCAGCCAGTCTTGAGTTCAGTGTGGGGGTGGTTTCTTGCAACCAGGTTCTGACATTAATTTCCCATGTGACCTTAAGCAAGCTTTTCCTTCTGAGAACCTCTGGGTCCTATCTGAGCAATGAAGTCCCCAAGACCCTCATTGCCTCGAGAATTCCGCAGCTCAGTGCTTCAGGAAAAGTCAGCATTGGGCCATCTGCTAGGCTCATAGACCTGGGAAATATGTCAACAACCTACACCCTGAAGGAACGGTGTGCCCACGCCTGGGCATTCATACTTCTGCCTTTTTCTAGGCAGAACCACCATGGTCGGGGAGTAGACATGTTCCTGGCCAGGGCTCTGGTCCCAGATGCCCACACCCTCTGAGATGACATTGGCAAAGCCCACCTGGTTTGGGCCACCAGCCCACTCCCACCCCACCATGCCCCCTACGAATCATAACCACACACAGATCTCCTCCTGAGGCTTCATGATCAGCACTGGCAAGGGGTCTCTAGCCCCTGGGTTCAGCTGCCAGGCGAAGTGGGGCCAACAAATACCTCCACCTACATGATCGCATTTCATCCCTCTATCAGAGCAGTTGGGGAGGTGTTACAGTCTCTTATTTTGATCGTATGAAGAACTGGAGATGAAGAGGAGCAGGAACCCGGCAGCCTGAGATCACACAGGTATTACTTGGTAGCTCTGGGTCTATGGCTTAGCGCTTTACTCCTGTCAGTGCTCTTTGTCCATCCCGATGGCTGATCAATTCTTGGACCCGTGCCAGGCTGGCCACCCTGGGAAGAAAGGACCTTGCTCCTGGAGACACTGATTCGAGAGCATAGGAGTCTATGGTTCAAGCTAACAAACAAAAGGCTTCTCTTCTGTCCTCTTCTTGTGCAATGACTTGGAACCTGGCTCCCGATATTTTCCTCAGCCCCCACCTTTGGCCATCACCAGTGGGGACTTCATGTCTGTGTTGACTTCCATCCCATGTGGTCGAGTCTTACGTCCTTTGCTGCCCACCCCTGTGAATCACACACACGGTGGTCTCTTGAGTTGCCAGAGTCTGGGTCCTCCTCCCTGAACACATCTTCACCCATTGCTCCTGCCCATACTGCCCACGCTCAGCCTGCTCCACGCTCAGGAGGACCTCAGGTGGACTGATTAACCCTGTCAATCGGGTTGGTGCTTTTTTTTTTTAGATGTTACTATCCATCTCTTATTTAGGACTCTACAGAAAGAAAATTTACTCTCATAACAGGACAAGTAAAAGCCTCCAGGTGGTTCCGAGGCCCAGGCAGGTCTGGGGGACTGCTGAAGTCTGCCATTCTCCCCCAGCCTCCCTCTTGTGGCACAGCTCTGACCGCCACTTACCCGGTCCCTCCAATGTGACTTCATTGGAGATAGATTGCCCCAGGCCCTTCTGCGCCCCCGTTCCTAAAACCTGGGACCCTTCTGGGGCAGACTGCTTCGTTTGGTCTGTTTTCCTGTATGGCGGGTGGCACAACATGGTCATCCAAGCTGTGGGTCCTGGCCTCCCCTGCCCCCAAGGGAAGGAGGAAGCCGTGCTGGGTCCAAAAGCCTCTTGAGTGGGGGGACTAATCCCGGTATGAGCTCACTCCCTGGAGCTCCACTGGTAGGTCTCTTCCCCTCACCTCCCAGATCTGCTTAGTGGCCCCTTTCCAAGGGCCGAGTGTCCACAGGAGCCACGGGATGCAGCCACCACAGTCGCCTAGAGACTCTAGGGGTGTGGCTGAGAAGGAGCTTCTGGAGGGCCAAGGCCTCGTCCAAGAGAACAAGGAGAGGAGACACAGGGAGAGTGGAGTAAAAGTCATCCCGTTGCTATGGGCACTAGGCCTGGGCTCTGTGAGGCTACGTCCCGGGACACTGTGCAGCCAGAGGGGAAGCAGGGCGTCCTGAACGTCCCTTGGACACAATACTTCCTTTGTGTTCATCTCCCCGACTTCGCCTCCTCCTGTCTGCAGACAACTAGCAGGAGCAACGGGGCTGTCAGCAAGGATGAGGAAGAGGGGACTGTGCTCCTCAGGACCCACAGGCTGGTAGAGAAGGTAAAATGCTGCTGATTCTGGTGCAGCGAGATTCTGGTGCCTGGAGCCGCAGGGGCTCAGGGGAAGGAGGGTGAGAGCGGGTCGGAGGAGACGCCGTGGGGGTCGGCTTTCTGAGGAGGAATTTACTTCCTCCTGTAGAGTGCCAACTCCAGGACCCCAGGGATCATTCCAGACGACAAGTGTGCTGGTCTCTGGAGGGGATACAGAAATGATTGTCTCTGCCCAGAGGATGTGGCCTCCTCGCCCTGAGGACACAAGAGACCCACGAGGCAGAGGGTCAGGGGTAGGGGCAGCGGGGAGTAGGCGCAAACGCCTAGGAGGTTAGGATGACTACTACCATCAGAAAACCAAAAAACAAAAACAAAGCCAGAAAATCACAAGTGCTGGAGAAACTGAAACACTTGGTGGTGGGAATGCAAAATGGTGTCATTCCTGTGGAAGATCATAGAGCAGTTTCTCAAAAAGCTAAAAACAGAATACCTTATGACCCAGCAATTCCACTTCTGGGTTAATATCCAAAAGAACCGAAAGCAGGGTCTCAGAGATATACTTCATAGCCATGTTCATAGCAGCCTTATTCACGATGGCTAAAACATGGAAGCAACATGCGGGCCCACTGCCAGATGAGATAAACACAATGTAGTCTGTTCACGCAATGGAATATTACTCAGCCTTACAAAGGGAGGAAAACCTAACCCACACTATATTGTGGATGAACCTTGAGGACATTATGCTAAGTGAAAGAAGCTCGTCGCACCTGGGTGACTCAATCGGTTAGGCTTCTGTATTCGGGTCAGGTCATGATCTCAGGGTTCTGGGATCAAGTCCTGCATCGGGCTCCCTGCTCAGCGGGGAGCCTGCTTCTCCCTCTCCCTCTGTCCCTCCCTCTCCCTCCGTCCCTCCCTCCGCTTATTCTCTCTCTCTCTATCTCAAATAAATAAATAGAAATCTTTAAAAAAAAAAAAAGCACTAGTCACAGAAAGATAAATACTGTGTGGTTGCACTTATATGAGGCTACTAGAATAGTCAAGTTCATAGAGACAGAAAGTAGGAAGGGGGCTGCCAGGGGCTGGGGAGGAGGAGACTGGGGGGGTGGTGGCACTGTTTCATGGGGACAGAGTTTCAGTTTGGGAAGATGAAAATGTTCTGGTGACAGATGGTGCTGATGGTCGCACACAACAATTTGTATTTAATACCACGGAACTGTACAATTAAAAATGGTTACGACGATAAATGTTATGTCATGTGCATTTTACCATAATAAAAAAAATTGGAAAAGAAAAAAAAAATCCAATGAGAGATTGGGGGTCAGTAAACTTTTCCTGTAAAGGGCCAGATGGTAAATATTTTCAGCTTTGCAGATCACCCAATCTCTGTCACGGCTACAAAGCGCTCAACTCTGCCAATTTGGTGCAGAAGAAGCCACCATAGGTAATGAATACACAAAGGATCGTGGCTGGGTTCTGTTAAAACTTGACTTATAAAAAGAAGTGGAGAGCAGGTGTGGCCCGCAGACTGTCATTTGCTGACTCCTGATCTAGAAGTCCTCACCTGCATCTGACTTTCTGTTGAGGACTGATTGAAGGCTCTGGGTCCCTGAAGTTCCATATTTTTTTTTTTTTTAAGATTTTATTTATTTATTTGACAGAGAGAGACACAGCGAGAGAGGGAACACAAGCAGGGGGAGTGGGAGAGGGAGAAGCAGGTTCCCCGCAGAGCAGGGAGCCCGATGTGGGACTCGATCCCAGGACCCTGGGATCATGACCTGAGCTGAAGGCAGTCGCTTAACCAACTGAGCCACCCAGGCGCCCCTGAAGTTCCGTATTAACTTGTCACCTCTTATCAGGCAAAGTGCAAATGATTTCCCTTAGGCAGAAAAATCATTCCAGAGATCAAGGATTTTTGCCCTGGAGGGCAATACCAATACCCCACCAAAGATATTCTAACAATGCCTATGAAAATCTTGTTCTTCCAATTCTCCTGGGAGTCATCTTGACTGTCCTGCTGGTTCCCTCATGAATGAGTTAAATAAATCTCTGATGCATGTTTTTTCCTTAAACACAACACAAAACAAAAACTATAAGAGATCAGAAGAGGGGTGATTAATATTGCCGAGGCAATCAGGGAAGGCTTCTCGGCAGTGGCAGCATTTGAAAAGGGCCTGGAAGGCAGAGAAGGCTGGCTGGCTTGGGGGACTGGTATGGGCCAGCAGAAGCCTGGGGAGGTGGCACGGGCCGGACCGGGGAGCCGGCTGAGAAGCTTTTCCAGCGGGCATCGGCTCAGGAATCTCAGACCATCTCCCAGGGCCTCACGTGGCCCCCTGCCCAAGTCAGCCCGTATCGGGATCAGGATCCATGCTGCTCAGGAGAGGCTGTGGAAAGAGGTGGAACTTGGAGTAGGAGCCTGGTTCTGTGCTGCTAAAGACTGTGCAATCCTGATTTCATTGCTTGACCTCTAACCGTCAGTTTCTTCATCTACAAAGGTAATAATAACTGTGGATTTGGCAACCCCTCTGACTCAAGGTCCTGAAGCTTTCCTGTCTGGTTCCTCACAACTCTGATCACACGCATGCTCAGGGCCATCCCCTCCTCCCGTAGGCTGAGGCAGGTGCCACAGCCACGAGCTCTCCACCTGGGAAGGATTGGGGGAGGAGGGCAGTGAGACCCGGGCAGACGCCACGTCAGTGAGCATTCCCTCACTCTGACCGCAAACGATCGCTATCATATTTTATATTTATAGAGCCATATCTACTCTTTCTGGCGAACAACAATGATTAGGTGATTCTCAAAACTAACTCCGGGCGTACACAGGCCCATCAGAGCCCTGAACAAACTGTGGTTCCGGAGGGCAGTCGCTGGTAGGGCTGGGGCTTAGGCTGCATGGTCTGGCTGACAGCGGCGCTGTCTCCCCCTTCCTCCTGCTGCCATTGTATGAACCCCAGGGGCTGGGCTGCAGGCCCGGAGGCTGCCCCGGGGAGCTCTCAGACCGATGACAGTAAGTAGAATGGTCTCTGAGATCCGTTTCCAGGCAGGATCCCAAGACACTACCGTGTGTCTGGGTGTACAGAGTGCTCACAAGAGCTGACCGGCACCTGGGGGCCCTGAGCGGCCCTGACCAAGCCCGGCTGGCTGGGAGGTGCGGGGCGTGGAAGGCTAATTCCACCTGCTTCCTCGGGAGATTACTGCCTCCTTCGCTTCCAGACTCTGATTTGCTGGCCCTGGTGGTACCACAAGGTGAATGCCTCAGGAGCTCTGGTCCCGCTCGGACTGGGGCTGCTGATTTGTCCCCGGGCTTCCTGCCGATCGGGGCTAATTCCTGAAAACTCAAAGTCCTTCTGGAGGCAGGAACGGACGCTGGCCTGAGCCGAGTGACTGAGCAAGCCTGCCTGCAGCCCCCAGGATGTGAACTCGCTCCCCCAAATCACCCACCGAGCCGCGGGGCCGAGTCACAAGGAACAACAGATAAACAGCCTGGGAAGCCAGAGAAGCGCTGGCCTTGGAATGGGCCACCCAGCCTCGCTCCTGGCGGCGGGGATTGGGCAAGATAACCCCCCCTGCTGTCTTGGGGCTCTTTAGGTCAGCCTCTGGCCGCTGCCCCTTCCAGAGGGAGATGACCTTGTTGGGCACATGTCTCACCATTCCACGGTCTTCCTACAGCTCCTTCTGAGGCCTCAGCATCCACGGCCAGGGCAGGTCCCCACAAATCCTTCTGAACATTTCCTTAAGGAACAAACCCTGAGGGAGCAATTCCACGGCTAGGGAGATCCACCAGAGAAACGAGCACGTGTACCCACCAAAAAAACACCTACAAGGGGCGCCTGGCTGGCTCAGTCTGTTAAGCGTCTGCCTTTGGCCCAGCGTCCTGGGATCGAGTCCTGCATCGGGCTCCCTGCTCAGCGGGGAGTCTGCTTCACCCCCTGCACCTCCCACTCGTGTGCGCGTGCGCGCGCTCTCTCTCTCTCAGGTGTGTGTGCACCTGCGTGAGCGCAAACAAAAAAATCTAAACAAACAAACAACACATACAAGAGCAAGCAGGACAGCTTTATTCATAATAGCCCCAAACAGGAAACAGCAAATGTCAGTCCATTGTAGAAAGCGTCAACAAATTGTGACACAGTCCCCCAGTGGAATACTACTCAACAGTCAGATTAGCCACTGCCATGTGCAGCCACTTGGAGGAATTTAAGAGACACAATGATGATCAAAAGAAGGCAGGCATGTGAGAGTCCATTTAGATGGAATCCAAGAACAGCCAACATGAACAGACAGTCAGAGTAGTGGTTACCTCGGGGTGGGGGACTGCCCGCCAAGGGACCTAGGGAAATTCCAGGGTCTTAGAAATGTTCCTCGTCTGGGTGGTACTTGCATAGGAGTGTGTGTGTGTGTGTGTAAAAATCTTCAAATTGTATGCTTAAAATATGCACGTTTTACTGAATGTATGGTGTACCTCAATTAAAACAATTAAATGATAAAATGCATTCAAAATTTGTCCTTGAAAGTGTTCATTCTGGCTCTTTCCCCACCAATGAAAGCATCCCAGCCATTCTTGCTTTCTTTGTCAGCTGGGGTGCTGGGTTGGGCTGTTCCAGAAATGGCTCTTCAGGGGTTTTCTGCTCTGAAGCTCGTGATGCTCTCAGCGGCTGCCTCCATGACCAGCCCTCGGAAGCAACTGCTTCCATTTGCCTCCCGTCTGTCCCTTTAGCTTCTGTCTTCCTATATAAAGCGCCAAGGGGGAAACTAGCAGGACAATATGGGACCTGGGACGTGGGAAGGCTGCACGAAGGGGTGCAACTTTGAGCAGGGCCGTGGCAGAAAAAAACTCTGGGAGGATGTATGCTACCCGGGTAACTGCTTAACTCTGCAGAGAGAATGACACAGGGAACATTCACATTCTGCTCCACATATTTCTGTGATGGTTGAAGTTTTTAAATGCGCATGAATTACTTCTATATTTTAAAATAATGGTAGCACATATTCACCAAACTCGTATAGTTCAACCTTCTCGGTTTGAGCAGGAGTGAAGGTAGGAGCCAAGGTGACAGTGTTTTGCCCAAGATTACAGGACTACCCCGCGGCAGGCCAGGGCTGGTCATCAGGCCCTTTGATCACCAGTTGTCTTGCTCTTTGGAACTTGTTTTGTACAGGACCTGGCCTGGAATTACAGTTGAATGTTCTTGGTTGCTGATAATTTTGTTTGTTTTTCCTACTGAGATTTTCTTTCAGAATACATAATATATTAGCTCAGGGTGCCATAACAAAACACCAGAGACTGCGTGACTTAAACAGCAGAAATTCGTTTTCTCACAGTTCCGAAGACTGGAAGTCTGAGCTCAGGGTGCCAGCATGGTGGGATTCTGGTGAGGACTTTCTTCCTGGCTTGCACATGGGGCCGCCTTCTTGCTGTGTCTTCCATGGTAATTCCTGGGTGCAGAGAGAGGGGGTAGTTCAAGCTCTCTGACATCTCTTCTGATAAGGGCACTAATCCCGGGACACCTGGCTGGCTCAGTTGGTTAAGCATCTGCCTTCCGTTCAGGGCATGATCCCAGGGTCCTGGGATGGAGACCCACATCGGGCTCCCTGCTCAGTGGGGAGCCTGCTTCTCCCTCTGCCTGCTGCCTTCCCTGCTTGTACTCTCACTCTCTCTCTGGCAAATAAATCAAAAAAATCTTAAAAAAAAAAAAGAAAGAGGAGGGGCTCCTGCGTGGCTCAATTGTTAAAGCATCTGCCTTTGGCTCAGTCGTGATCCCAGGCTCCTGGGATCGAGCCCCACATTGGGCTCCCTGCTCAGCGGGGAGCCTGCTTTTCCCTCTCCCACTCCACCTGCTTGTGTTCCCTCTCGCTGTGTCTCTCTCTGTCAAATAAATAAATAAAATCTTAAAAAAATTAAAAAATAAAAAATAAATAAAAATTAAAATTAAAAAATAGAAGGGTACTAATCCCATCAGATCAGGTCCCCACCCTCATGACTTGATTACCTCCCAAAGACCTCATTACAAATACTGTAACATTGGGGTTAGGGTTTCAATATATGTCTTGGGGGGGTAAACACTAAACACATTTGATAACCCTTTTTGCCAATTTCCTGTGTCAGCTTCATTGAGGGAAAATTGACGTGCAATAATGTTCACTATTTTTAAGTGAACAGTTTTATGTTTTGACAAATATATAGTAATGTAACCACTGCCATAATCATATTATGAAACATTTCCACATCTTCCCAAAAAGTTTCCCTACCCGTTTTGCCGTCAAACCTCTCCTCCTACCCTCTGGCCTCTGGCAACAACTATGTGCTTTCTATCACTGTTTTTTTGTCTTTTGTAGAATTTCCTATCAACACAAACATACAGGATGTAGTTTTTTGTGTCTGCCTTCTCTCGTTTAGCGTAGACACACACACACACACACACACACACACACACTCCTATGCAAGTACCACCCAGACAAGGAACATTTCTTTCTTTCTTTTTTTTTTTATTTGAGAGAGAGAGAATGAGAGACAGAGAGCATGAGAGGGAGGAGGGTCAGAGGGAGAAGCAGACTCCCTGCTTTTTAATTTTAAGATTCACCCATATTGTTGCCCAGTAGCAGAGTTGGGTTCCTTTTCATTGCTGAGTAGTATTCCATTGTATGGCTACCACGCATTTAGTTCCTCCACTCACCAGGGGTGCTAGACATTTGGATTGTTTCCAGTTTGGGGCTCTTGTCAATAACACTGCTATAAACATTCTACACAAGTCTTTATATAGACAAATGCTTTCTTCTCCCTTGGGCAAATGCGCAGGAATGCAATTCCTGGGTCGTATAGTAAATCTCTGCTCAACTTGATAGGAACCTCCAAACTGTTTTCTGAAGTGGCTGGGCCATTTTGCATTCCCACCAGCCATGCATGAGAGTTCCAGTTCCTTTGCATCCTGCCAACACTTGATATTTTTAGTCTTCAATTTTAGTCATCTCTTTGTGGTTTTAATTTGCATTTTCCCAATGACTAATGATGCTATTTGTCACATATCTATAACCTTTAGTGAAGTGTCTTATGTGCCACCCACCGATATTATTTGGCGAAGTGTCTGTTGGAATATTTTGCCAACTTTTTGTTGGGTTTTTATCTTCCTGTAAGTGAGTTGTAAGAGTTCTTTACATATGATGTGTATGGATAGATGTCGCACAAACGTGTTCCCTCAGTCTGTGACTCCACATCTCATTTGATGATCCGTGTCATTTGAAGAGAAAGATTTTTTAAAGATTTATTTTTAAAGGTTTTTTTTTAAAGATTTATTTATTGGGATGCCTGGGTGGGTTAGTCGGTTAAGCCTCTGCCTTCAGCTAGAGTCATGATCCCAGAGTCCTGGGATCGAGCCCTGCGTCAGTTCCCTGCTCAGTGGGGAGTCTGCTTCTCCCTCCCCCTCTGCCCCTCCTCCCTCCTTGTGTTCTTTCTCTCAAATAAATAAAAATATATATATATATATATTTTAAAGATTTTTATTTATTTATTCATGAGAGACAGAGAGAGAGAGAGGCAGAGGGAGAAGCAGGCTCCCAAGGAGCAGAGAGCCCGATGCGGGACTCGATCCCAGGACCCTGGGATATGACCTGAGCCGAAGGCAGACGCTTAACCATCTGAGCCACCCAGGCGCCCCAATAAAATATATATTTTTAAAGATTTTATTTATTTATTTGACAGAGAGAGACACAGCGAGAGAGAGAACACAAGCAGGGGGAGTGGGAGAGGGAGAAGCAGGCTTCCCGCCGAGCAGGGAGCCCGATGCGGGGCTTAATCCCAGGACCCCGGGATTATGACCTGAGCCAAAGGCAGACACTTAATGACTGAGCCACCCAGGCGCCCCAATAAAATATTTTTTAAAAATAAGGACTTGGGGGCGCCTCACTAATAGAAGGTCTAGGGCCATTTTTTTCACACAGGTGGGCAAACCAAGGACTGTTGGTCATCAAGGCTGCTGGCTCCCCTTTCTTTCTTTCCTTCCAGAGGTGCTCTCCAGGGATTAGCCCAAGGCTTGGGAAGGGTTTTCACAGTCACCGATGACATCCATGTACTGCTTTCACTCTGAAATGCAAAAAGCCTTTCAGGAAGACTCATGACAGTGCCTTACTGAGATTTCTGGCTAATCAGCCATTTGTGGGCCATGGCTTCCTTGCCAGAAAATAGCAAGGAGGTTAATACTGAATTTTTACCAGATTTGAAGGAACTCTAATGAGAGGAGAACTCCCAAACTCACCATGAAAATGCTTTGACCCTGGATCCAGCCAAGCCTGCCACCCCTTCGGCCCCACTCCCCTGCCCCTAAGAAACCCATGCCTCTTCTCCCAGAGCCTCTGAAGTCCAGCAAATCATGTCTTCTGAATAAGTCACAGCTTCCTGACCCCTGGGACTTCCCCACACCCCGGAAATCCACTCTTCATCAGCATTACAGAAACAGGCTCCAGCTGAGCCCAACTCCTGCAACCTCTCTTCTTGATAAAGCTTGTTTCAGCAGGTCGGGTTCTGTCTAACCACTGGTTGGACACACAAGGCCAGACCTAGTCACTGCCAGGAGTTCCAGAGGCCCACAGCCATGCCCAGAAGGGTCTTGAAGAGTTCTGCAATCATTCTGGGATTCTGGAGCTGGTTAAGACTGAGTTGCTAGGCCTTCTCCAAAGTTGTTCACTTGCTAAGGGCCCCAGAGCTATTATCAGTTTCTCCAGCCAGGAATCCCAGAACGAGATTGTCCTCAAGCTTCAGAATCTGCTTCACAGACTACACCCCAGGGAAACGTGGAACCCACTGTGACCGGTAATATGAACGCCCACTGTCAGTGCCCTAAAGACATGGGAGGGAGTTTTCCCACACAGCAGGGGAGGGTGGGGAGCCCAGTGACTATTCCATAGCTGTGCCTCTTGGACAGGTTGTTGGGGGGGCACTACCTCTGAGGCTCTGCAGGCCACAGGAGAAGCTTGGCCCCCGTGCACTCTTTCCACTCATTCCCAGCCAGCCCGATGCTCCCGTGGAAGTGTCTAAGAGGCAGAGAACTCCAAAAGGGTAGTGGCGCTTGCTTATCCTAAAAGGGGGAGTGGGAGGGAGAGAAAGACTCTCAAGCAGGCTCCATGCTCAGAACAGAGCCTAATGCGGGGCTTGACCTCATGACCCTGAGATCATGACCTGAACCGAAATCTACAGTCAGATGCTTACCTGACTGAACCACCCAAGCTTCCCAGAGAAAAATATTCTTAATGCCAACCCTGGCACTTAGAAATCCTGTGCAAGATAGGGTTTCTCTCAGGGGCTTTGGGGTAAGGTGGGGGATGGGGAGTGGCTGCTCACTGGGTATGCAGTTTCCTTTTGGGGTGATGAAAACAGTTTGGAACTAGAGGTGATAGTTGCACAACCTTGGGAATGTACTAAGTGCCACTGCATTGAACACTTTAAAGTGGTTAATTTTAAATTATGTGAATTTTACCTCAATTTAAAAAAGAAATAAAGAAAATAAAAGGGCTTCACCTTGAATAGGCTGGGCATGGTGGGTCCTCCTTCCCTTCTTATCAAATCACTGATGCCCTCGCTAAAACAGCAGAAGATTTAGTCTTGTAGGACAGATAAATCCTCTGCTAATTTTCCTTAAAAATCTATCTCTAGAAGTTTCTGGTACATCAATCTGAAACGTTGGGCCCTAAGTCTTGGTGCTCCAGAGTATGTGGGGTGGCCCGGCCTCATATCACTGGCTCTACCATTGCTACAGAAAAAAGGAGAAAAAAAAAAAAAAACCCATAAGACTCCTCTGGAGAGGTTTGTTTTAAAATAGGATGTTTGGGGGCGCCTGGGTGGCTCAGTCGTTAAGTGTCTGCCTTCAGCTCAGGTCATGGTCCCAGGGTCCTGGGATCGAGCCCCGCATTGGGCTCCCCGCTCCGTGGGAAGCCTGCTTCTCCCTCTCCCATTCCCCCTGCTTGCGTTCCTGCTCTCGCTGTCTCTCTCTGTCAAATAAATAAATAAATAAATAAATAAATAAATAAATAAATAAATAAATAAAAAATAGGATGTTTGGGTAGGCTCAGGTGACGGAATTCCTTGGATTTTTGTCAGGGCAAATCAGAAAACCAGATTCCCTTGTGTCATTACAGAGGCAAAGGACCCCAAGTCAAAAGTCAGGTTATGGGTTTTGGTTCAGGGAATAATTCCAGGACAGAGCTGCAGAGGAGACCCCCTCAGAGAGGGATTACCTAAAATGCCATCTTCCATTGTTTTACTTAAGCAATATAATTCCAGGTTAAAAAAACTTTCATGTGCCATGGTATCTCATTCCTGGAAACCTACACCTTCTTGCTGAAATAGGAAAGTGAGCAGAGGATAATGGACAGCAAGAGCTATGTGCCGGGGGCCAGGCCAAGATCTCTGAATAGGAGAAAGGAAGCAATACCATGGTTTCTATCTTAAACTCATCTGGACTAAGTAAAAAGAAAGTCCATGTTAGGTAGGAGGACTGCACAGGGAACTGCAGGAGAATCTCCTCCAGTCTCTGGCTGAGTGTTGACCAGAACACACATGAGAGGAAACTACTTGTCCAGGGAAGGAACCACCATAAAGCTGTAAGCCAAATAATTCCTGAAGCACATACAGCACTGGGAATGGTTCCAGCAGGTGAAAGAGGAAACCTCACAATGCCCAAGGTGGCACCTTAGTGGTGGAAATTAATTAGCCCTAGATTAAAGGCTGCTATGGATCGGCCTCAACCGAGCTTAAAAGCAAGCCTCAAAAGGATCAAACTGATTCCAAGTAACTAACTGCATGGCAGAACAAAGCTCAGCACTATATAAGTACAACAAAATCCATCATCTGTCAGTGTAAATTTGACAATGTCTGGTAGCCAATCAGATATTACGAGGCATGCAAAAAAGCAGCAAATGTGGCCCATATCCTGGAGGAAAACAGATCCAGTATTGACAGAGATAATGGGATTAGCAGACAAGGATATGACAGAGCTCTCATAAATTCCATATGTTTAAGAAGCTAGAGGGGGACAGGAACAAAATGAGGACAGAAAAGAAAGATAAAAAAAAGACCCCTCTAGAGATGACAACTACAATATCTAAGTCAAAAACCACACTGGATCAGATAAACAGTCGATTGGACACTGCAGAAGAAAAGATCAGTGAACTTGAAGACATAGCCATAGAAATTGTCCAAAATGAGGAACAGAGAGAAAAAAGACTGACAAAACAGAGCAGAGCCCCTGTGACTTGTGGAAATAACCATTCTCAAATACATGTTATTGGAGTTGTGGAAAGAGAGACAGAAAAAGTAGCTGAAGGCATAATCAGGCCACTCTCCCAGTGAACACTGTGTGATAATTTTCCATGTATCTTAAAATAGTGCCCGCATTCCTTCTCTTGCCTTACAAGATTCTACCCACCTCCTCTGCTCACCTCTCCAATATTAGCTCCACCAACCTCTTTCACCCACTTCCCTCCAACCATGTAGGACTTAGCTCTACAAACTTCCTCCCAGCCTGGGCTTTTCCACATGCTGTGCCCTCTGCCTGGAGGGCTCTCCCCACTCCAACTGACTCCTACCCTTCCTTTTGAATCTTAGCTAAATATCACATCCTCAGAGAAACCCTCCCTGACCTCCCAACCGGCCACAGTCCCCTCAGCACCCTGAGCACCCACACCACTCCTTGGCAGCATTTTGCACACTTAAGATGAATCAGTTATGACTTTAATCTTTAATGTCTTCTTCATTAGAGTTTTGTTCAGCACTAGCCCAATGCTCAGGCTAGTGTCTGAGGCCCTCAGCTGGAAAGTGGCAGAGATGACACTTCAGTGCTTACATTCATCTTGCTCTCAAACTATCTCTTTTGTGACAAACAATTCTCTGGCTTGATTGCTGCCTCCTTGGCATAGAATAACGATCTCAACTTAGTCCATAGTTGCCCTCTAGTATCTACCAGCAACTACCCATTCTTTCCATGAGGAAAATAGGCCAGGAGAGCCTTTGGAGAGGGCCAGAGATACCCACTGGATGAGTCAGAACTCTCCAAAGAAACAGAACAGAATGGGTGTTTATATACATATATAGAAAGAGATTATTTAAAAGAATTGTCTCATGTGATAATGGAGGCTGGCACCTCCAAAATCTGCAGAGTGGGCAGGCTAGAGACCCACAGAAGAGCTAACGTTGCAGTTCAAGTCTGAAGGCCCTCTGTGGGCAGAATTCCCTTTTGCTTAAGGGAAGTCTGTCTTTTGTTTTATAAGACTTTCAACTGATTGGATGAGACCCACCCACATTATGGAGAGCAATGTGCCTCACTTCAAGTCCACTGATTTAAATGTTAATCTCACCCAAACACACCCTCACAGAAACATCCAGAATAGTGTTTAACCAAATATCTGGGCACCATGTCAAGCCAAATTGATACATAAAATTAACCATCTAAGAACCTCTCAAACACACCCTCTGTGAAGCACCCCCCCCCCATACCTACAAGTATGAATGAGTGTTGATCTTACTCATTTCTGTGTCCCCTGAGAGCAGATGTATGTGCTTAATAAGTGTTTCATTCCTTTATTTCCTCTTTCCCTGTTGTCCTTCTTCTTTCCCCTCTCTAAGAAGTCTGTCCCAGGACTGAGTGAATGACCAACTTCAGCTCTCTGTACAGGAATGGTTTATTTTTCTTTTCCATGCTCCTGGTCTTCTTCCTTGATTAACATTTTACATTTATTAATGAAGGCAGGGTTGATTATCCTAGTAGCCAATGGGCATTTCCTCTTCTCCCACAAAGCCTCTCTCCTGACTGGTCCATCTGTGTACCTTGGTAGGGCTTGTTTGCTTGGTTGCTTTGGGATGAATGGTTATGCTTTGGGTTATGGGAAACCTTAAATGGCAGAATGGAGGGGGCTCTCCTCTGGGGCTCCAGCACTCCACTTTGGCTGCAGTTCATTCAGTTTCTTAAACATCCTCCGGGATTTTTGGCTAAGGCTAAATGGCTGACCATCTACTGGCATCTACTGGCACAGGAGTAGGGGTGAAGGGAGAGGGTTTGGGAGGGTGAGCAGCTGGCTGATGGGCTTTCATTAATCTTTGATGTGGCCTTCCCATCTTGCTCCCACCCTCTTTCTGGAGGTTCCCCACTCTGGGGGATTTTGCTCAGCAGGTTGGCTGTATCCTCCAGTGCTTATTCTTGGCTCCATTTCATCCATCAAGACATTTCTAGCTACTTTATATCTTCCAGAAATTCACTGAAATCCCATCTGCTGAAAGCCCATCCTATTCTCCTCTTTTCTGAGTTTTCTGAGTTTAGCTTTCTGTTTATTTTTCTAATTTTAATGGAGTATCAGGATGGGGGTGAGGAGTGTGTGGAGACAGACATGTTTTCAGTTCACTATGCTGCAAGGGAAGTCCAGAGTAACCTCTCAAAAGGCAAACCTTCTTCTTTTTACAAGGTTTTAATCCATATCAAAGTTCAAATGTCCCAGGAGAGGTACTACTCACTGTTAGGAACATTTATGCCCTTGTGTATGTGAAGGCCCTGAGCACATCTTCTGACTGACAGAGCAATGGAGGTCTGTCTGGATGTCAACATTCACGAAGTATTGTCCATATAGAACTTGTTTACTCCACATGGAAATCTAATGACTGAGGTACTAAAAACCTCCATCTTAAATACAAGGCAATTGGGACTTGGAAAGGTAACCAACATTTGGAAATAGTCACTGTTTTCACTTTTTCAATAAATATTTATCAAGGGCTTTCTATGTGTCACTGCGCTGAGGACCAGGGATACAGGAATAAACAAGAGAAAGTCCCTGCCCTCCTAGACTAGGTGTAGGTAGAGGACAAAGACATGAAAATATAGTATATTGGGTTGGGAGTGTGTTACCTAGAAGAATAAAGGTGGAAAGGGGGAGGAGCTAGGAGTTGAAGTAGAGTACTCCTTTATAGCAGGTGGGAAGGCCTTCTGAAAAAGGTGACATTTGAGACCCGAAGAACAATGCAAGCCCCTTCTTAGATAAAGGATAACTTTAAAAAATGAGTTTTCTTCCAAGAGGGAATCAGCTTGGGGCACCTGGGTGGCTCAGTTGGTCAAGCGACTGTCTTGGGCTCAGGTCATGATCCTGGAGTTCTGGGATCAAGTCCCACATGGAGCTCCCTGCTCAGCAGGGAGTCTGCTTCTCCCTCTGACCCTCCCCTCTCTCATGCTCTCTCTCTCTCTCTCTCATTCTCTCTCAAATAAATAAATAAAATCTCTCTTAAAAAAAAAAAAGAGGGAATCAGCTCTAGTGAACTGGACGCTATGAAGGAAATCCTTGGACTAAAAAGTACTTTGATTATTCGGACACTGTGGGTATTCTGTGAGAAGATGAATTTCCAATCTTAGAGAACTATAACAGGATCCTTGATTAGCTCACAAATCAGCTCAGGCAAAAGTGGCATATAAAACTACAGTTCCATCTGTTCTGTCCTCTGCTGTAGGTTACAGATCCCTCCATTTGAGCTTCCTACTATTTGACATAGAGAACAACTCTCTTGTCAAACTGGTTTTTTTTTAATTAATTAATTAATTAATTAAAGTGATCTCTACACCCAACGTGGGGCTGAAACTCTTGACCCCGAGATCAAGAGTCGTGTGCTCTTCTGACTGAGCCAACCCGGTGCCCCTCTTGTCAGATTGTTTAACTACAATCTGGCTTTACCACCTAAAATATAAAGTTTTGTTCTGATAGACAACAAGGTTTGTAAAACAGGTTTTAAATATTTGTAAAAAGCCATAGATTAGTGTACTACCATTTATGTAAAAAATAGTAAAAAGTATACACACGCACACACACACACACACACAACACACATCCATTCACTTATATTTACAAACTTACTATGGTACACTGCAAAAAATACCACTAACCCTTCTCATACCTGAACGTACCTGTTGCAATGTGACTTTACAGCTCTTTCCTCCAAGATGTGGAGTCTACTTTTTCAGACCCCTTAAACCCAGTCTTGGACATTTTCTTTGATTTAATCTGCTTTGGTCAAAGTTTCATCAGCCTTTAGCAAATAAGATGGAAGCAGAGGCAGCCTTGGAACACACCCTCTTTCACTGCTGGGAGCTCTTCTGTCATCACATTAGTGCCTGCTTGATGGGAAGTATGTGGCTGTCATGCCAGCTAACAATGAGCCAGCTTCCAGATACGTGAAGATGCCCTCATCCGAACAGCCTGCCAACTGCCAGGCATGTGACCAGGGCCATTCTAGACCATCCACCCCACTGAGCAAGCCTGGATGAGAGCTCCCCTGTTGGCCCATAGAATCTTTTCTTTCTTTTTTTTTTTTAAATTTTATTTAAATTCAAGTTAGTTAACATATAGTGCATTATTAAATTCAGGGGTAGAATTTAGTGATTCATCAGTTGCATATAACATCCAGTGTTCCTTATATCAAGTGGCCTCCTTAATAATGCCCATCACCCAGTTACCCCAACTCCCCACCCACCTCCCCTCCAGCAACCCTCAGTCTGTTCCTTAGAGTTAAGAGTATCTTATGCTTTGCCTCCCTTTCTGTTTTTATCTTATTTTATTTTTCCTTCCCTTCCCCTATGTTCATCTGTTTTGTTTCTTAAATTCCACATATGAGTAAAATAATATGGTATTTGTCTTTCTCTAACTGACTTAAAATTTCACTTATCATAATATACTCTAATTCCATCCACATCATTGCAAATGGCAAGATTTCATTCTTTTTGATGGCTGAGTAATATTTCATTATATATATACATATATCTCACATCTTTTTTATGGATATCTGGGCTCTTTCCATAGTTTGGCTATTATGGACATTGCTGCTATAAACATTGGGGTGCATGTGCTCCTTCAAATCACTATTTTTATATCCTTTGGATAAATACCTCGTAGTGCAATTGCTGGGTGGTAGGGTAGCTCTATTTTCAAGATTTTATTTATTTATTGGAGAGAGAGCACAAGTCAGGGGAGGGGCAGAGGGAGAGGGAGAAACAGGCTCCCCTCTGAACAGGGAGCCCGATGCGGGCCTCGATCCCAGGACCCTAGGATCATGACCTGAGCTGAAGGCACTGAGGCACCCAGGCACCTATATTTTTAGATTTTTCAGGACCCTCCCTGTTTTCCAGGGTGGCAGCAACAGTTTGTATTCCCACCAACAGTGTAAGAGCGTTCCCCTTTCTCCACACCCTCTCCAACATCTGTCATTTCCTGACTTGTTAATTTTAGCCATTCTGACTAGTGTGAGGTGGTATCTCATTGTGGTTTTGATTTGTATTTCCCTGATGCCGAGTGATGTTGAGCATTTTCTCATGTGTCTGTTGGCCATTTGTATGTCTTCTTTGGAGAAATGTCTGTTCATGTCTTCTGCCCATTTCTTGATTGGATTATTTGTTCTTTGGGTGTTGAGTTTGATAAGTTCTTTATAGATTTAGGATACTAGCCCTTTATCTGATATGTCATTTGCAAATATCTTCTCCCATTCTGTAGGTTGCCTTTTAGTTTTGTTGACTATTTACTTTGCTGTGCAGAAGCTTTTTATCTTGATGAAGTCCCAATAGTTTATTTTTATTTTCATTTCCCTTGCTTCTGGAGACATGTCTAGTAAGAAGATGCTGTGGCCAAGGTCAAAGAGGTTGCTGCCTGTGTTCTCCTCCAGGATTTTGATGGACTCTTGTCTCACATTTAGGTCTTTTATCCATTTTGAGTTTATCTTTGTGTGTGGTGTAAGAAGATAGTCTAGTTTCATTCTTCTGCAGGTGGCTGTCCAATATTCCCAGCACCGTTTATTAAAGAGACTGTCTTTTTTTCCATTGGATATTCTTTCCTGCTTTGTTGAAGATTAATTGACCATAGAGTTGAGGGTCCATTTCTGGGTTCTCTATTCTATTCCATTGATCTATGTGTCTGTTTTTGTGCCAGTTTTGTGCCAGTGTCTTGATGATTACAGCTTTGTAATTGAGCTTAATGTCCAGAATTGTGAAGCCACCAGCTTTGGTTTTCTTTTTCAACATTACTTTGGCTATTCGGATTCTTCTCTGGTTCCATACAAATTTTAGAATTGTTTGTTCCAGCTCTGTGAAAAATGCTGGTGTTATTTTGATAGGGATTGCATTGAATGTGTAGATTACTTTGGATAGTATAGACATTTTAACAGTATTTGTCCTTCCAAAGAGCATGGAATGTTTTTCCATTTCTTTGTGTCTTTCTCAATTTCTTTCATAAGTGTTCTATAGTTTTCTAAGTACAGATCTCTTACCTCTTTGGTTATATTTATTCCTAGATATCTTATGGTTTTTGGTGCAATTGTAAATGGGATCAATTCCTTGATTTCTCTTTCAGCTGTTTCATTATTGATGCATAGAAATGCAACAGACTTCTGTGCATTAATTTTATATCCTGTGACTTTATTGAATTCCTGTAATAGTTCTAGCAATTTTTTGGTGGAGTCTTTTGGGTTTTCTATATAGAATATCATGTTGTCTGAGAAGAATGAAAGTTTGACTTCTTCCTTGCCAATTTGGATGCATTTTACTTCTTTTTGTTGTCTGGTTGCTGAAGCTAGGACTTCCAGTACTATGTTGAACAACAGTGGTAAGAGTAGAGAATCCTGTTGTGTTCCTGACCTTAGGGGAAAAGCTCTCGGTTTTTCCCCAATGAGGATGATATTTGCTGTGGGTCTTTCATATATGGCCGTTATGATGTTGAGGTATGTTCCTTCTAGCCCTACTTCTTGAGGGTTTTTATAAAGAAAGGATACTGTATTTGCCTTATCTGCATCTGTTGACAGGATCATGATTCTTATCCTTTCTTTTATTAATGTGGTGTTTGATAATGATAGATTTGTGGATTTTGAACCACCCCTACATTCCAGGAATGAATCTCACCTGATTGTGGTGAATAATCCTTTTAATGTACTGTTGGATCCAATTAGCTAGTATCTTGGTGAGAATTTTTGCAACCATGTTCATCAGGAATATTGGTCTGTAATTCTCCCTTTTGGTGGGGTCTTTGTCTGGTTTGGGGATCAAAGTAATCCTGGCCTCATAAAAAGAGTTTGGAAGTTTTCCTTCCATTTCTATTTTTTTGAACAGTTTCAGAAGAATAGGTATTAATTCTTTTTTAAATGTTTGGTAGAATTCCCCTGGGAACCCCTCAGGCCCTGGACTCCTGTTTGTTGGGAGATTTTTGATTACTGATTCAATTTCTTTGCTGGTTATGCGACTGTTCAGATTTTCTATTTTTTCCTGTTTCAGTTTTGGTCATTTATATTAGTTTCTAGGAATGCATCCATTTCTTCCAGATTGCCTAATTTGTTGGCATGTAATTGTTCATAATATTCTCTTATAATTGTTTGTATTTCTGCAGTGTTGGTTTTGATCTCTCCTCTTTCATTCATGATTTTATTTATTTGGGTCCTTTCTCTTTTCTTTTTATAAGGCTGGCAAGGCATTTATCAATTTTGTTAATTCTTTCAAAGAACCAGCTCCTGGTTTCATTGATCTGTTCTGGTTTTTTGAAATTTCCGTATCATTGATTTCTGCTCTAATATTCATTATTTCCCTTCTCCTGCTTTATTCCTTTAGGCTTTATTCTTTTCCCAGCTCCTTTAGGTGTAAGGTTAGGTTGTGTATTTAAGACTTTTCTTGTTTCTTGAGAAAGGCTTATATTGCTATATACTTCCTTCTTAGGACAGCCTTTGCTGCATCTCAAAGGTTTTGGACTGTCATGTTTTCATTTTCATTTGCCTCCATGTCTTTTTTAGTTCTTTAATTTCCTGGTTGATCCATTCATTCTTTACTAGGATATTCTTTAATCTCTATGTATTTGTGGTCTTTCCAAAATTTTTCCTGTAGTTGACTTCTAGTTTCATAACATTGTGGTCTGAAAACATGCATGGTATGATCTCAATCTTTCTGTACCAGTTGAGGCCTGATTTGTGACCCAGGATGTGATCTATTCTGGAGAATGTTCCATGTGCACTCCAAAAGAATGTGTATTCTACTGCTTTAGGATAAAGTGCTCTGAATAGGGCGCCTGGGTGGCTCAAGTTGGTTAAGCGACTGCCTTTGGCTTAGGTCATGATCCCAGGGTCCTGGGATTGAGCCCCGCATGAGGCTCCCTGCTCCTCGGGAAGCCTGCTTCTCCCCCTCCCTGCTGCTCCCCCTGCTTGTGCTCTCTCTCTCTCTGTCAAATAAAAAAATAAAATCTTTAAAAGAAAAATGCTCTGAATATATCTGTTAAGTCTATCTGGTCCAGTGAGTCATTTAAAACCCTTGTTTCCTTGTTGATCTTCTGCTTAGATGATCTGTCCATTGCTGTGAATGGGGTGTTAAAGTCCCCTACAATCATTGTATTATTATCAATGAGTTTCTTTAAGTTCATTATTGACTGATTTATATATTTGGTTGCTCCCAAGTTAGGGTCATAAATATTTACATTTGTAAGATCTTCTTGCTCAATAGACCGCTTTATTATGATATAATATCTTTCTTCATCTCTTATTCCAGTCTTTGGTTTAAAATCTAGTTTGTCTGATATAAGTATGGCTACTTCAGCTTTCTTTTGATGTCCATTAGTGTGATAAATGGTTCTCCATCCCATTACTTTCAATCTGGAAGTGTCTTTGGGTAAAAAATGAGTATCTTGTAAGCAGCATACCGATGAGTCTTGTTTTTTATCCATTCTGATACCATATGTCTTTTGATTGGAGCATTTAGTCCATTTACATTCAGAGTAATTATTGACAGATATGAGTTTAGTGCCATTGTGCTACCTATAAAGTCACTGTGCCTGTAGATTGTCTCTGTTTCTTTCTAGTCTCTGTTACTTTTGGTTTCTCTTTCCTATTCAAAGGGTCTCCTTTAATATTTCTTACAGAGCTGGTTTAGTGTTTATGAACTCCTTTAGTTTTTGTTTATCTTGGAAATTCTATCTCTCCTTCTATTCTGAATGATACCCTTGCTGGATAAAGTATTCTTGGCTGCATATTTTTCCCAATTAGCACATTGGATATATCATGCCAGTCCTTTTTGGCCTGCCAGGTCTCTGTGGACAGGTATGCTGCCAGCCTTATATGTCTACCCTTGTAAAGGACTTTTTTTCCAGAGCTGCTTTCAGGATTCTCTCTTTATCACTGTATTTTGCAAATTTCACTATATGTCCTGGTGTCGACCTGTTTTTGTTGATTTTGAGGGAGTTCTCTGTGCCTCTTAAACTGGAATGCCTGTTTCCTTCCCCAGGTTAGGAAAGTTCTCAGCTATAATTTGTTCAAGTAAACCTTCTGCCCCATTTCCCCCACTCTTCTTCTTTTTTAAAGATTTTATTTATTTATTTGACAGAGGGAGAAACAGCAAGAGAGGGAACACAAGAAGGGGGAGTGGGAGAAGGAGAAGGAGGCTTCCCACAGAGGAGGGAGTCCAATGCGGGGCTCGATCCCAGGACCCTGGGATCAGGACCTGAGCTGAAGGCAGACGATTAACGACTGAGCCACCCAGATGCATGCCCCCCCACTCTTCTTCTTCTCGGACACCCATGATATAGATATTATTTCGCTTTATGGAATCACTGAGTTCCCTAAGTCTACCTTTGTGATCTAATAGTTTTCCTTCCCTCTTCTTTTCAGCTTCATTATTTTCCATAATTTTATCTTCTAACTGCCTATTCTCTCCTCTGCTTCTTCAATCCTTGTTGTGATTATATCCAGTTGGTGTTGCATCTCAATTATAGCATTTTTAAATTTCAGCCTGACTAATTTTTAGGTATTTTATCTCTGCAGCAAGGGTTTCTCTGGTGTCTTCTATGCTTTTTTCAAGTCCAGCTAGTCATCTTATGACTGTTCATCTAAATTCTTGTTCAGGTATATTGTTTATATCTGTTTTGAGTAAGTCCCTGGCTGTGATATCTTCCTGACTTTTTTTGAGAGAATTCCTCCGTCTTGTCATTTTGGCTAAATTTCTATCTTTTGTATGTTATGAAAGCTTGTAATATTTCCTACACCTCAGAGTAATGTTATATTAAAAAGAGGTCATACACTGTCCAGTGGCCCATAGAATCTTGAGTGAATATAAATGCTTGTTGTTTTAAGTGGTTAAGTTTTGGAGTGACTCTTTAGCTATATATGCAGCAAAAGCCAACATATGCATGCAGAGGGTATCTCTGGAAAGACTTCTTTACAGGTTACATTGGTTGCCTGGGGGTAGGGAGGACTGGGTCAGGCGCAGTCTTTTGTGACTTTTTGAATTTTGACCCATATGAATGTACATAGCATGTTCTTTAAAAATAAATGGAATTGTAGGGGGCTCCTGGGTGGCTCAGTTGGTTAAGCGACTGCCTTTGGCTCAGGTCATGATCCTGGAGTCCCGGGATTGAGTCCCGCATCGGGCTCCCTGCTCAGCAGGGAGTCTGCTTCTCCTTCTGACCCTCTTCCCTCTCAAGCTCTCTCTCTATCATTCTCTCTCTCTCTCAAAAAAATAAAAATAAAAATCTTTAAATAAAATAAAAATAATAAAAATAAATGGAATTGTAAAATGTTAGAATTATAAAAAAATGACTGCTAAAAGTACATTTCATAAAATGTACTTTTTGTTATTACTTCAAAAGTAACTGAACTGGGGGTGCCTGGGTGGCTCAGGCAGTTAAGCATCTGCCTTCAGCTCAGGTCATGACTCTGGGGTCCTGGGATAGAGGCCTGCATCAGGCTCCCTTCTCAGCAGGAAGCCTGCTTTCCCTCTCCCTCAGCCTGCCATTCCCCCTGTTTGTGCTCTCTCTCTCTCAAATAAATAAATAAAATGTTTTTAAAGAAAGGAAACTGAACTGAAAATGAACATACGGGGTTTGTTTTGTTTTCCTTTCTCAAATAGATCTAAGACCTTTGTCCTCCAGCACAACAGCCTAAATGTACTATCTGGTGTTTGAGACAACAGCCCAGTCTCTTGTTCTTTCTGTGGTGGCTTTAATATAAGTGCATCCAATAGTTTCCAAAGCTCTCACACCATGAGGCATTGTTCTGTCATCATCTTGCCAAGGATGTTTCTCTGAAGTTCACATTCTTTCCACTATAATAGAGTGCTGTCTCCTTCCTAGGGCAGAAGGATGAGAGCTCTGGGATCTATGCTATATTGTGTGGGACAAAACTTGAATTGGTTCAGGAAAAAGGGAGGAATGTGTTGCCTCACTAAATTCAAGGAAAGGTGCAACAATCTAACTGTGGAATCTAACTGTGGAAAGGTGAGGCCTCAGGAACAAATGGATCTGGGACTTGAAGGTTCCAGGTTTCCCCCTCCTGTTTCTTGTTGGTGTCATGTCATTCTCTCTCCTTGCAGAGCAGTTTCTGGTGGATAGAGTGCTAAAAACCACCAGGTCTTAGATCTTATGGTTTGTTGCATTGAACTGTAACACCTTCTAATCTCTTGAAGTGTAAACAAACACATGAGGAAGGGCTCTGGCTGGCACTCCCTCTTTGGATCAAGTTCCAAGGAATCATGCATGATTGATGCATGAATCTTGCATGAATTTACTATGGCCTGGAGATTGATCTCAAGTAATCCACATGTCAGAATGATGAAAGGAACCATTTTTAAAAGTGGTGTTGCCACCACTACCGTATGACTGAGCAGGTTACTTACTTTTTCTGAGTCTCAGTTTTGGCACCTATAATATCTACCCTATAGGGTTGTTTTAAGTATTAGCAATAATATGCCTAGCATATATGGTGGGGGCAGGCTTCCATGCTGGTAATTATTTTTCACTGTCTTGCTTAGGACCCACACTGAAGATATCTACTGTGGACCTTTCTGCAACACAAAATCTACTTGTGCATAAAGTCTCAGAAAATTAGGGTTGGAATATATTTAGTCAGACAAAGTGCTGGTCCAGAAACTGGTACCAGATATGATAGAGTTTGCAGCACTTAATGGAAAACTCAGAAAAATAAAGGAAAATGTAGAGTTCTCCATAAAACTAAAGATATTCAATTTAAATAATTGCCTTTTATTTAAAAGTTATGTCATAAAAAATAAAAAACGAATAAAAATTAAGCCCTAATTTTTTATACTAAAGTGTTTTTTTTTAATGAAATGGTAACAGTAGGTGGAGTTCTAAAAAATGTATTTATTTGACAAAATGAAAAGTTGACAACTCCACACTTATTTCTATTTTTAATTTACTTCTTCATGAAAAATTTAAAAGCAAAAGAACAGATCTTGGTCAATTCTTCATTTTCAAATAGAACCAAAATCAAGCCCTCAAGAGGTCCCATGACTTGCTCAAAGCCCTAGAGTTAGAAAGTGGGCACTATAGGGGTTCCTGGGTGGCTCTGTCAGTTAAGCATCCAACACTTGATTTCAGCTCACGTCATGATCTCGGGGTTGTGGGATCGGGCCACCTGTCAGGCTCCAAGCTGGGTGTGGAGTCTGCTTGGGACTCTCTCCCTCTTCCTCCCACTCTGCCCCTCCCCCACTCACATTGGGTTTCTCTCTCTAAAATAAATAAATAAATCTAAAAAAAAAAGGTGTGTACTACAGGGGGCAAAAAGAGACAGAGAGGGAAACAAATCATAAGAGACTCTTAACTATAGAGAACAAACTGTGGGTTGATGGAGGAAGGCAGGCGGGGAATGGGCTAAATGGGTGATGGGGATTACGGAGGGCACTTGTTGTGATGAGCACTGGGTGTTGTATGCAAGTGATGGATTACTGAATTCTACTCCTGAAACCAATATTGCATTGTACGTTAACTAACTAGAAATTAAATAAAAATTTGAAAAGAAAAAAAAGAAAGTGGGTACTACAGATATGGTCCAAGTTGGACACTGCAGGTGTTACCTCTGCTACGAAATAGATGGTTTTTGATTTTTAAGTTCTCTCTTTTTTTAAAATAGACTTTATTCTTCAGAGCAGTTTTAGGCTCACAGCAAAATTGAGCAGAAAGTACAGAGAGTTCCCACATAACCCCTGTCCCTACACGCACACAGCCTCCCCCATTATCAACATCCCCGACCAGCGGTATATTTGTTAGAACTGATTAACCTGTATTGACACATCATTATCATCCGAAGTCCATAGGTTAGGGTTCACTCTTAGGGTTGTACATTCTATGATTTGGACAAATGTGTAATGACATGTATTTATGATCATGGTATCATATAGAATAGTTTCACTCCCTAAAAATCCTCTGTGCTCCACTTATTCATCCCTCCCTGTCTCACTAAGCCCTGGAAACCACTGATCTTTTTACTGTCTCCCTTTCCAGAATGTCATATAATTGGAATCATACACTAAGCAATGGAATGACTCTTTGTGTCTCCCGCAAAATTCATTATGTTGGACCTAATCCCCAGTGTGATGGTATTTGGAGATGAGGTCTTTGGGAGGTGACTAGGTCATAAGGGTGCAGCCTTCATACATGGGATAGACAAATGAATGGGCCCCTATAAAAGAAACACTCCACTCTACTGCCATGGAGGTGAAAGCAAGCAGGATGGCTTAGGAAGTGGACTCCCTCACTAGACACCCATTCTGTCAGCACTTTGATCTTGGACTTCCCAGCATCCAGAACTATGAGAAATAAATTTCTCTCTCTGGGCACCTGTGGGGCTCAGTTGGTTAAGTGACTGCCTTCAGCTCAGGTCATGATCCTGGAATCCCGGGATCGAGTCCCGCATCGGGCTCCTTGCTCAGCAGGGAGTCTGCTTCTCCCTCTGACCCTCCTCCCTCTCATGCTCTCTGTCTCTCATTCTCTCTCTTGCAAATAAATAAAATCTTAAAAATAAATAAATAAATAATACCTAGTCTGTGGTATTTCTATTATATTAGGCTGAAGAGACCAAGACTGGTTTCTCTCACTTAGCAATACACATTTAACTTTCCTCCATGTCTTTTTATGGCTTGATACCTCATTTATTTTTAGCACTAAAAAAAAAAATAATAATAATCCATTGTCTGGATGAACCAAAGTTTGTTTGTCCATTCACTTACTGAAGGACATCTTGGTCACTTCCAAGTTTTGGTAATTATGAATAAAGCCAAACATTGGTTTTAGCAAACATTGGTTTAGTAAACATTGGTTGTAGATTTTTATGTGGACATAAGTTTTAAACTCAGTTGAGTAAATACCTACAAGTGCGCTGTCTGGATCATGTGGTAAGACTATGCTTAGTTTTGTAAGAAACTGCCAAACTGTCTTTCAAAGTGGCTGTACCATTTTGCATTTCCACCAAGCAATGAATAAGAATTCCTGTGGCTCTACATCATTGCCAGCATTTTGGTATCATCAGTGTTTTGGATTTTTGCCATGTTAATAGGTGTGTAATGATAAGTCATTGTTTTTTTAATGTACAATTCTCTAACTACATACAATGTTGAGCATCTTTTCATATGTTAACTTGCCATCTGTGTATCTTCTCTGGTGTCTGGTAAAGTCTTTGCCCATTTTTAAAAATCAACATATAATGTATTATTTGTTTCAGGGGTACAGGTCTGTAATTCATCAGTCTTACACAATTCACAGTGCTCATCATAGCACATACCCTCCCCAGTGTCCATCACCCAGCTATCCCATCTCTCCTACCCCCCTCCACTCCATCAACCCTCAGTTTGTTTCCTGAGATTAAGAGTCTTTTATGGTGTGTCTCCCCCCTCTGGTTTCATCATGTTTCATTTTTCCCTCTCTTCCCATATGATCCTCTGCCTTGTTTCTCAAATTCCACATATCAGTGAGATCATATGATAATTTTCTTTCTTTGATTGACTTATTTCGCTTAGCATAATACCTTCTAGTTCCACCCATGTCATTTCAAATGGCAAGATTTCATTTTTTGGTGGCTGCATAATATTCCATTGTGTATATATATACACCATTTCTTCTTTATCCATTCATCTGTCGATGGACACCTCTGCTCTTTCCATAGTTTGGTTATTTTTGACATTGCTGCTATAAACATTGGGATGCACATGCCCCTTCAGATCACTACATTTGTATCTTTGAGGTAAATATGCAGTAGTGCAATTGCTGGGTCATAGGGTAGCTCTATTTTCAACTTTTTGAGGAACCTCCATACTGTTTTCCAGAGTGGCTGCACCAGCTTGCATTCCCACCAACATCCTTGCCAACATCTGTCTTTACCTGACTTGTTAATTTTAGCCATTCTGACTGGTGTGAGGAGGTATCTCATTGTGGTTTTGATTTGTATTTCCCTGATGCCGAGTGATGTTGAGCACTTTTTCATGTGTCTGTTGGCCATTTGGATGTCTTCTTTGGAGAAATGTCTGTTCATGTCTTCTGCCCATTTCTTTTTTTTTTTTTTTAATTTTTTTATTGTTATGTTAATCCCCATACATTACATCATTAGTTTTAGATGTAGTGTTCCATGATTCATTGTTTGTGCATAACACCCAGTGCTCCATGCAGAATGTGCCCTCCTCAATACCCATCACCAGGCTAAACCATCCTCCCACCCCCCTCCCCTCTAGAACCCTCAGTTTGTTTTTCAGAGTCCATCATCTCTCATGGTTCGTCTCCCCCTCCGATTTCCCCGCCTTCGTTCTTCCCCTCCTGCTACCTTCTTCTTCTTTTTTTTTTTCTTAACATATATTGCATTATTTGTTTCAGAGGTACAGATCTGACATTCAACAGTCTTGCACAATTCACAGCGCTTACCAGAGCACATACCCTCCCCAGTGTCTATCACCCAGTCACCCCATCCCTCCCACCCCACCCCCAACTCCAGCAACCCTCAGTTTGTTTCCTGAGATTAAGAATTCCTCATATCAGTGAGGTCATATGATACATGTCTTTCTCTGTTTGACTTATTTCGCTCAGCATAATACCCTCCAGTTCCATCCACATCATTGCAAATGGCAAGATCTCATTCCTTTTGATGGCTGCATAATATTCCATTGTATATATATACCACATCTTTATCCATTCATCTGTCGATGGACATCTTGGCTCTTTCCACAGTTTGGCTATTGTGGACATTGCTGTTATAAACATCGGGGTGCACATACCCTTTCGGATCCCTACATTTGTATCTTTGGGGTAAATACCCAGTAGTGCAATTGCTGGATCATAGGGTAGCTCTATTTTCAACTTTTTGAGGAACCTCCATACTGTTTTCCAGAGTGGTTGCACCAGCTTGCATTCCCACCAACAGTGTAGGAGGGTTCCCCTTTCTCCGCATCCCCGCCAACATCTGTCATTTCCTGACTTGTTAATTTTAGCCATTCTGACTGGTGTGAGGTGGTATCTCATTGAGGTTTTGATTTGGATTTCCCTGATGCCGAGTGATATTGAGCACTTTTTCATGTGTCTGTTGGCCATTTGGATGTCTTCTTTGGAGAAATGTCTGTTCATGTCTTCTGCCCATTTCTTGATTGGATTCTTTGTTCTTTGGGTGTTGAGTTTGATGAGTTCTTTATAGATTTTGGATACTAGCCCTTTATCTGATATGTCATTTGCAAATATCTTCTCCATTCTGTCAGTTGTCTTTTGGTTTTGTTGACTGTTTCCTTTGCTTTGCAAAAGCTTCTTATCTTGATGAAGTCCCAATAGTTCATTTTTGCCCTTGCTTCCCTTGCCTTTGGCGATGTTTCTAGGAAGAAGTTGCTGTGGCTGAAGTCAAAGAGGTTGCTGCCTGTGTTCTCCTTTAGGATTTTGATGGACTCCTGTCTCACATTGAGGTCTTTCAACCATTTGGAGTCTATTTTTGTGTGTGGTGTAAGGAAATGGTCCAGCTTCATTCTTCTGCATGTGGCTATCCAATTTTCCCAACACCAGTTGTTGAAGAGACTGTCTTTTTTCCATTGGACATTCATTCCTGCTTTGTCAAAGATTAGTTGACCATAGAGTTGAGGGTCCATTTCTGGGCTCTCTATTCTGTTCCATTGATCTATGTGTCTGTTTTTGTGCCAGTACCATACTGTCTTGATGATGACAGCTTTGTAAGAGCTGGAAGTCCAGAATTGTGATGCCGCCAGCTTTGCTTTTCTTTTTCAACATTCCTCTGGCTATGTGGGGTCTTTTCTGGTTCCATACAAATTTTAAGATTATTTGTTCCATTTCTTTGAAAAAAGGGGATGCTATTTTGATGGGGATTGCATTGAATGTGTAGATTGCTCTAGGTAGCATTGACATCTTCACAATATTTGTTCTTCCAATCCATGAGCATGGAACGTTTTTCCATTTCTTTTTGTCTTCCTCAATGTCTTTCATGAGTATTTTATAGTTTTCTGAGTACAGATCCTTTGTCTCTTTGGTTAGATTTATTCCTAGGTATCTTATGGTTTTGGGTGCAATTGTAAATGGGATCGACTCCTTAATTTCTCTTTCTTATGTCTTGTTGTTGGTGTACAGGAATGCCACTGACTTCTGTGCATTGATTTTATATCCTGCCTTATGAGTTCTAGCAGTTTTGGGGTGGAGTCTTTGGGGTTTTCCACATAAAGTATCATATCATCTGTCTTCTGCCCATTTCTTGATTGGATTATTTGTTCTTTGGGTGTTGAGTTGGATAAGTTCTTTATAGATTTTGGATACTAGCCCTTTATCTGATATGTCATTTGCAAATATCTTCTCCCATTCTGTCAGTTGTCTTTTGGTTTTGTTGACTGTTTCCTTTGCTTTGCAAAAGCCTCTTATCTTGATGAAGTCCCAATAGTTCATTTTTGCCCTTGCTTCCCTTGCCTTTGGTGATGTGTCTAGGAAGTCGCTGTGGCTGGGTTTAAGAGGTTGCTGCCTGTGTTGTCCTCCAGAATTTTGATGGATTCCTGTCTCACATTTAGGTTTTTCATCCATTTTGAGTCTATTTTTGTGTATGATGTAAGAGAATGGTCTACTTTCATTCTTCTGGAAGTGGCTGTCCAATTTTCCCAACACCATTTGTAGAAGAGACTGTCTTTTTTCCATTGGACATTCTTTCCAACTTTGTTGAAGATTAGCTGACCACAGTGTTGAGGGTCCATTTCTGGGTTCTCTATTCTGTTCCATTGATCTATGTGTCTGTTTTTGTGCCAGTACCATACCATCTTGATGATTATAGCTTGTAATAGAGCTTAAAGTCTGGGATTGTGATACCACCAGCTTTGGCTTTCTTTTTCAAAATTCTTCTGGCTATTCAGGGTCTTCTTGGTTCCATACAAATTTTAGGGTTATTTGTTCCATTTCTTTGAAAAAAGTTGATGGTATTTTGATGGGGATTGCATTAAATGTGTAGATTGCTCTAGGTAGCATAGACATTTTCACAATATTTGTTCTTCCAATCAATGAGCATGGAACGTTTTTCCATTTCTCTGTGTCTTCCTCAATTTCTTTCATGAGTTTTCTGTAATTTTCTGAGTACAGATTCTTTGCCTCTTTGTTTAGATTTATTCCTAGGTATCTTATGGGTTTTGGTGCAATTGTAAATGGGATTCAATCTTTAATTTCTTTTTCTTCTGTCTTGTTGTTGTTGTGTAGAAATGCAACTGATTTCTGTGCATTGATTTTATATCCAGCCACTTTACTGAATTCCTGTATGGGTTCTAGCAGTTTTGGGGTGGAGTCTTCTGGGTTTTCCACATAAAGTGTCATATCATCTGCAAAGAGTGAGGGTTTGACTCTTCTTTGCCGATTTGGATGCCTTTTATTTTATTTTATTGTTGTTGTTGTCTGATTGCTGAGCCTAGGACTTCTAGTACCATGTTGAATAGCAGTGGTGATAGTGGACATCCCTGCCATGTTCCTGACCTTAGGGGGAAAGCTCAGTTTTTTCCCCATTGAGAATGATATTAGCTGCGGGTTTTTCATAGATGGCTTTTATGACATTAAGGTATGTACCCTCTATCCCTACACTATGAAGAGTTTTAATCAAGAAAGGATGCTGTACTTTGTCAAATGCTTTTTCTGCATCTATTGAGAGTACCATATGGTTCTTGTTCTTTCTTTTATTAATATAGTGTATTACACTGATTGATTTGTGGATGTTGAACTAACCTTGCAGGCCAGGAATAAATCCCTCTTGGTTGTGGTGAATAATCCTTTTAATGTACTGTTGGATCCTATTGGCTGGTATTTTGGTGAGAATTTTTACATCCATGTTCATCAGGGATATTCATCTGTAATTCTTTTTTTTTTTTTTTTTAAGATTTTAAAAATTTATTTATTTGACAGAGAGAGACAGCGAAAGAGGGAACACAGCAGGGGGAGTGGGAGAGGGAGAAGCAGGCTTCCCGCCGAGCAGGGAGCCTGACGCAGGGCTTGATCCCAGGACCCTGGGTTCATGACCTGAGCCAAAGGCAAACGCTTAAAGACTGAGCCACTCAGGCGCCCCTGTAATTCTCCTTTTTGATGGGGTCTTTGTCTGGTTTGGGGATCAAGGTAATCCTGGCCTCATAAAACGAGTTTGGAAGTTTTCCTTCCATTTCTATTTTTTTGAACAGTTTCAGAAGAATAGGTATTAATTCTTTTTTAAATGTTTGGTAGAATTCTCCTGGGAACCCATCCGGCCCTGGACTCCTGTTTGTTGGGAGATTTTTGATTACTGATTCAATTTCTTTGCTGGTTATGGGACGGTTCAGATTTTCTATTTCTTCCTGTTTCAGTTTTGGTCATTTATATTAGTTTCTAGGAATGCATCCATTTCTTCCAGATTGCCTAATTTGTTGGCATGTAATTGTTCATAATATCCTCTTATAATTGTATTTCTGCAGTGTTGGTTTTGATCTCTCCTCTTTCATTCATGATTTTATTTGGATCCTTTCTCTTTTCTTTTTATAAGACTGGTGAGGCATTTATCATTTTGTTAATTCTTTCATAGAACCAGCTCCTGGTTTCATTGATCTGTACTACTGGGTTTTTTAAAAAATTTCTGTATCATTGATTTCTGCTCTAATATTCATTATTTCCCTTCTCCTGCTGGATTTAGGCTTTATTCTTTTCCCCGCTCCTTTAGGTATAAGGTTAGGTTGTGTATTTAAGACTTTTCTTGTTTCTTGAGAAAGGCTTGTATTGCTATATAATTCCCTCTTAAGACAGCCTTTGCTGCATCTCAAAGGTTTTGGACAGTCACGTTTTCATTTTCATTTGCTTCCACGTATTTTTTAATTCTTTAATTTCCTGGTTGACCCATTCATTCTTTACTAGGCTGTTCTTTAATCTCCATGTATTTGAGTTCTTTCCAAATTTCTTCTTGTGACTGAGTTCAAGTTTCAAAACATTGTGGTCTGAAAATATGCAAGAAATGATCCCAATCTTTTGGTACCTGTTGAGACCTGATTTGTGACCAAGGATGTGATCTATTCTGGAGAATGTTCCATTTGCACTAGAGAAGAATGTGTATTTTGTTGCTTTGGGATGGACTGTTCTGAATATATCTGTGAAGTCCATCTGGTGTAGTGTGTCATTTAAAGCCTTTATTTCCTTGTTGATCTTTTGCTTAGATGATCTGTCTATTTCAGAGAGGGGGGTGTTAAAGTCCCCTACTATTATTGTCGATGCGTTTCTTTGTTTTTGTTATTTTTTGGCTTATATATTTGGCTGCTCCCGTGTTAGGGACATAAATATTTACAATTGTTAGATCTTCTTGTTGGATACACCCTTTAATTATGATATAGTGTCCTTCCTCATCTCTTATTATAGTCTTTGGTTTAAAATCTAATTTGTCTGATTTAAGGATTGCCACCCCAGCTTTCTTTTGATGTCCGTTAGAATGGTAAATGGTTTTCTACCCCTTCACTTTCAATCTGGGGTTGTCTTTAGGTTAAAATGAGTCTCTTGCAGACAGCATATTGATGGGTCTTGCTTTTTTTTATCCAATCTGATACCCTGTGTCTTTTGATTGGGGCATTTAGCCCATTTACATTCAGAGTAACTATTGAAAGATATGAATTTAGTTCCATTGTATTGCCTGTAAGGTGATTGTTACTGTATATTTTCTCTGTTCCTTTCTGGTCTATGTTACTTTTAGGCTCTCTCTTTTCTTAGAGGACCCCCTTTCAATATTTCTTGTAGGGCTGGTTTGGTGATCACAAATTCTTTTAGTTTCTGTTTGTCCTGGAAGCTTTTTATCTCTCCTTCTATTTTCAGTGACAGCTTAGCTGGATATAGTATTCTTGGCTGCATATTTTTCTAGTTTAGTACCCTGTATATATCACACCAATCCTTTCTGTCCTGCCAGGTCTCTGTGGATAGGTCTGCTACCAATCTAATGCTTCTACCCTTGTAGGTGACAGACCTCTTATCCCGAGCTGCTTTCAGGATTTTCTCTTTGTCTCTGAGGTTGGTAAGTTTTACTATTAGATGTCAGGGTGTTGACCTATTTTTACTGATTTTGAGGGGTGTTCTCTGTGCCTCCTGGATTTTGATGCCTGTTTCCTTCCCCAAATTAGGGAAGTTCTCTGCTATAATTTGCTCCAATATACCTTCTGCCCCTCTCTCTCTTTCTTCTTCTTCTGGGATCCTGATTCTAATATTGTTTCACTTTATGGTATCATTTATTTCTTGAATTCTCCCTTCATGATCCAGTAGTTGTTTATCTCTCTTTTTTTCAGCTTCTTTATTCTCCATCATTTGGTCTTCTATGTCACAAATTCTCTCTTCTGCCTCATTTATCCTAGAAGTTAGAGCCTCCATTTTTTTTTAAAGATTTTATTTATTTATTTGAGAGAGAGAGAATGAGAGAGAGCACATGAGAGGGGGGAGGGTCAGAGGGAGAAGGAGACTCCCTGCCAAGCAGGGAGCCTGATGCGGGACTCGATCCCAGGACTCCAGGATCATGACCTGAGCCGAAGGCAGTCGCTTAACCAACTGAGCCACCCAGGCGCCCCTAGAGCCTCCATTTTTTATTGCACCTCATTAATAGCCTTTTTGATTTTGACTTGATTGGATTTTATTTCCCCAGAAAGGGATTCTCTAGTATCTTCTATGCTTTTTTTTTTTTTAGCCCAGCTAGTATCTTTATAATCGTCATTCTGAACTCTAGTTCTGACATCTTCCTAATGTCATGTTGATTAGGTCCCTAGCAGTCAGTACTGCCTCTTGTTCTTTTTTTTTTTTTTTTTTTGAGGTGAGTTTTTCCGTTTTGTCATTTTGTCCGGAGAAGAATAGATGAACGAGAGAACAAAATACTAAAAGGGTAACAACGACCCCAGAGAAGTATACACTAAACAAATCAGAAGAGACCCAAAACCAGGGGGAAAAAAAGAATATGATTAAGCTGGTGAATAGAACAGAACCACACACTACATTCTGGGTGTATTTTGGTCTGTGAAAAGAAACTGAATCCCAAAATTTTAAAGAAAGAAAAACTTATATATGTACAAAAATAAGGGTAAATACAATGAAGGGATGGAATATGACTGTAAAAATGAAAATTAAAAAAGATTTCAGAAAAGGAATTGATAAAAAATTGGTTGAAAAAAGAAAGACGAAAATTTTAAAAATAAAGGAGAGAATGTGATCAGGTGGGTGAACAGAACAAAGCTGTACACTAGATTTAGGGTATATTTTGGTCTGTTAGAAGAAACTGCATCCCCAAATTTTAAACAAAGAAAAATTTATATATATCTATACGAAAAATAAGGTTAAATACAATGAAGGGGTAGAATATGACTGTAAAAATGATAATTAAAAAAGATTTTTAAAAAGGAATTGGTAAGAAGTTGGTTGAAAAGGGAAAGAAGAAAAATTTTAAAAATAGGAAAAAAATGAATATTAAAAAAATTAACTTCAAAAGACTAAAGAATCATGGGGAAAAAAGCCATGAATTCTATGTGCATTATTTCCCTAGCGCTGGAGTTTTGCAGTTCTCATTGATCAGTAAACTTGGCCTTGGCTGGATGTTCTTGCTGATCTTCTGGGAGAGAGGCCTGTTGGATTGATTCTCAAAAGTCTTTGACTCAGGCGGAACTGCTCCGCTCTTGCCAGGGGCCAGATTAAGTAATCTGCTCCAATTTGCTCTATGTGGCTTTTGTTCCCTGAAGGCTTTCCATGCAGCTTTGGAGGATGAGAATGAAAATGGTGGCCTTCCAGTCTCTGGCCCCGGAGGTGAGGAGCCCTGGGGCCCCACTCCTCAGTGTGCCCTCAGAGAAAAGCAGTCAATCACTCCTTTCTCCCTGGTCTCCGCCCGCACTCAGTGGTCCCCCAGCTTGTGACCCAGCATTTCTATCTCAGGCACACGATCCTGTTTGGAGTCTCCAAACCCAACGGATTCCTGCAGCACACTCTCCTACTGCTCCCCCCCCAGGGGAGGAAGGGGAGTTTCCCCAGATCTTCCGCTTGTTGGGTCCCTGCTCAAAGAGTAGTGGCCCCACTGTGCCGGGGATCACAGTTTATGGCAACCCCGAGCTGAGAACCCGCTCTTCGGCTCCGTCTCTGCAGCTGGCTTCCCTGCTCCGATACCTGGGAGCTCTGCCACACTCAGGTATCCCCGGTCTTTCTGTGACCCCGAGGGTCCTGAGACTATACTGTCCCACAAGGGTTCCACCCCCCGCTTAGCCACTGGAGCGGCATCCCTCAGCGGAGCCGACTTCTAAAAGTTCTGATTTTGTGCTCCACTGCTCTATCACTTGCCAATAGCCCGCTGATGGAGGCTCCCCACCCCCCATGGTCTATCTTCCCAAATATTCCCTTGGATTCACTTCTCCGCACGCCCTACCTTCCAGAATGTGGTCACTTTTCTGTTCATAGAATTGCTGCTCTTCTTTTCTTCTATCTCCTGTTGAGTTTGTAGGTGTTCAGAATGGTTTCATACCTATCTAGCTGAATTCCTGGGACCAGATGAAATTTACGTCTCCTCCTCCGCCATCTTGCTAGCCCTTCCTTCAAGTCTTTTACCCAAGTCGTTTTCTTATTTTATCCCAGCTTCATGGGATATGTTTGACATATGATATACAAGTTCAAGATGTACAGCATGATGATTTGATATACATATATACCGCAAAATGATTACCACAATAAGGTTGGTTAACACATCCAACACCTCACATAGTTACCTTTGTGTGTGTGTGTGTGTGTGTGTGTGTGTGTGTGTGTGTGTGTGTGTATGGTTGAGAACATTTAAGATCTACTTTCTCAGCAACTCTCAGGTATACAATACAGTATTGTTGACTATAGTTACTATGGTGTACATTAGATCCCCAAAACTTTTTCACTTTACAACTGGATGAATTTCCTACCCTTGACTACCATTACCCATCTTCTCCATCCTCCCACCAATCTACTTTCTGTTTCTATGAGTTTGTTTTTTTTAGATTCCACATATAAGTGAGATCATACAGCATTTGTCTTTCTCTGTCTGACTTATTTCACTTAGAATAATGCCCTCAAGGTCCATCCATATTGGTGCAAATGGCAGGATTTCCTTCTTTTTTGTGACTAAATAATATTATATTTTGTATACCACATTTTTTTATCCTTTCATCCATCAATATACACTTAGTTTATTTCCATATCTTGGCTATTGTGAATAATTCTGCAATGAACATTGGTGTGCAGATTATCTCTTCAAGATAGTGATTTCATTTCCTCTGGACATATACCCGAAGTGGGCTTGCTGGATCACATGGTAGTTTTATTTTTAATTTTTTGAGAAACCTCTATATTAGTTCCCATAGTGGCTGTACCAACTTACATTCCCACAACATAGCACAAGGGTTCCTCTTTCCCCACATCCTCACCAATGCTGGTTATGTCTTGTCTTTTTGATAACAGACATCCCAACAAGTGAAGTAGTATCTCACTGTTGTTTTGATTTGCATTTCCCTGATGACTAGTAATGTTGAGCACCTGTTCACATACCTGTTGGCCATTTGTATATCTTCTTTGGAAAAATGTCTATTCAGGTCCTTTGCCCATTTTTAAATTGGATTATGTGGTTTTTTTGCTCTCGAGTTGTATGAGTTCCTTACATATTTTGGATAATAACCCCTTATCATATATATGGTTTACAAATATTTTCTCCCATTCTTTTTTTTTTAATTTTTGTGTTTTAAGAGTTCTCCGTATTTTTATTTTTTTAAAGACTGATTTTAGAGATAGCGCTCACACATGTGTGATTAGGGGCAGAAACAGAGAGACAAGCAGTCTCTGCACTGTGTGGGGGGCCTGATATGGGGCTCCATCTCATGACCGTGAGATCATGACCTGAGCCAAAATCAAGAGTCAGACGCTTAACTGACTGAGCCACCCAGGGGCCCCTGTGTAGATTTTAGATAATAGTCCTCTGTCAGATGTGTCTTTTGTAAACACTTTTTCCCAGTCTGTGGCTTGTCTTCTCATTTTCTTGACAGTGTCTTCTACAGAGCATAAGTTTTTAATTTTAATAAAGTCCAGTTTATCAGTTATTTCTTTCATGGATCATGCCTTTGGTGATATAAATGCCATCACAAAACCTAAAATCATCTAGATTTTCTCCTATGTTATTTTCTAGGATTTTATAGTTTTGTATTTCACATTTAAGTCTATAATCCATTTTAAGTTAATTTTTGTGAAGGGTCTAAGATCTGTGTCTAGATTCTTTTTTTTTTTTTTTTTTTTTGTATTTTGATGTCCAGTTGTACCAACACCATTGGTTGAGAACTATCTTTTCTCTGTTGTATGTCTTTGCTCCTCTGTCAAAAGCCAGTAACTATATTTGTGTGGGTCTATTTCTAGGTTCTATTGTGTTCCATTGATCTAATTTGTCTATTATTTTGCCAATACTACACTGTTATAATTACTGTAGCTTTATAGTTAAGTCTTGAAATTGTGTTATTTATTAGTAGTATAACAAGAAATGTTCATCTTAAAAATCAGAAAATACAGATAAGCACTTTAAAACATTAAAAAAATGCTTATCCTGTCCACCTAGAAGCAACCTCCTTTACTAGCACTGTGAGCTTTCTTCAAGATTCATGCGTGTGTGTATAAACATATGTATAATTAAATGGAATAGCCCTAGTCTCATGGAGAATCACAGTATGGAGGAGACACAGCCACTACACAATAGTCACAAGATACTTAGTTAAAGCTTGAGTGTTAGGAAGAGATACAGGTTCTAGAGTGACCTGAGAGCCATGAAGGTTGTGTGGAGTTAAGTGAAAAGGGACTGAGGAGTGATAGCAAAATGTTTCTGGAAGTGAGAAGAGACTGCTAAAGGCACAGAAGTGAGAGCGAACTTGGCAGTTATGAGGATCTGAAAGAAGTTCTGTAGGTCTGGAGCACAGAGACTAGTCAAAGGCTGGAGGAGTGGAAGGGAGAATTTCAGGCAAGAAGAGTGAAGGATGGGGCTGGAGGGGCAAGAAGGAATAGCTCACAAAGGGCCTTGCAAGTTATATTAAGGAGTTAGGCTTTATCTGAAGGCAGTGAACAACCAGGAGGTTGACTGGCCATGGGAGAAAGGGAATTGGAGAGTGGCAAGACTGGATGTAGGAGGTAACCACTCGTTCATTCCACAAATATTTATTGAATACCTACTATATGGCAGGCAGTGTTCTACATGTCGGAAGTATAGCTGTGTACAAGAAAGAAAAAAGTGTCACTCTCGTGGTCTTTATATTTTAGTCAGGGAGACAGATAACAAACACATAACTAACTTCAGAGAGAGAAATAGGTGCTGTGAAGAAACAAAAATCGGGTAATAGAGAGCAACTGACAAAGGGTAGTAAGAGATAGGGTGCCAGAGGGAGACAGGTTATGTGCAGTGTTAGAGAGCTGGAAGCAAAGATGTGGTTCATCCCCTAGATGAGGATGCAGTCTTGCTGGTAAGGAATATGGTTAAGAACTAGCAGACCCAGTGTATATAAAGATGCCCTTAAATGGAAGCATCTTGCTAGGAAGTCTTCTCACTTGGTGACGTAAGTCTGAGTTTTAAAAAGCAGTGATGTGGCAAGAACCTGGTTTCCTTCTCAATTCTGGCAGGACCCTTCTTGTGCAGAGGGATCAGGGGGCAAGTGAAAAGTTGAGACAGATGGGATCTCCACTCTATAGCTATATCACTTCCTACAAATCCTGTATCATAGACTAAATAAATTAGGAATTTAAAGTAGGAGTGTCCATCTCTGTGCATGTGTGTGCATGTTTGTTCTCTTCTTGCCAATCTGTTATCTAATCTGGAACATTGCAGGAAGGCAAGGAAGACCTTTTTAACATAAGCACATTTATTTAAGCTAAGAACTGAATAAGAAGGAGCCACACTTATAAAATGTTGATAGGAGAGCATTCCAAGAAGAGAGAACAAAAGGGTGGTGAATTTGGAGTGTTTGAGCTAAAGAAGAACCGGGATATATAGTGACTGGAATTCCAGCTGCAATATATAGTGACTGCATGGGAACCAGCTGTAAATGAGGTTTGAGAGGGAAGCAATGCCCAGAACACTCAAGATCTTAAAAGTCTTGGCAAGTGTTTATATTTCAAGTACAGTGAGAAATGATTGGAGGGTTTCAAGCCGGGGAGAGGAATGATCTGAATTTTTTTTAAAAGATTACTTTGGCCTATGTGTAAAGAATGGATTGTAAAGGGGAAAGATTGGAAACATGGAGCCCAATGAGGAGACTATTGGAGAACTCCAAGCAGAAGGTAGAAGTGGCTTTAATAAGGGCAGAAGTGATGAAGATGTAGGGAAGTGGATAAATTCAAAATCTTCTGGAGGTATAATTAAGACCTATGAATGAATTGGATGTACCAGGGAAGGGGTGGTAGTGGTGGTGATGAAGGAATAAGAGAAATTGAGGAAGACTCCTGGCCTTTGGCTTGAGAACTAGGTAGATGATACCATTTACCAAGATGGGGGGAATGGAGCAGATGTAGGTTTGAAAAATCAAAAATTCCATTTTTTAAAAGATTTATTTATTTTAGGGGGGAGGGGCAGAGGAGAGGGAGAGAGAGAATCTCGAGCAGACTCCCCGCTGAGTGCAGAGCCCAAAGCGGCTCTTGACCTGGGGCTCGAAATCATGACCTTGAGATCATGACCTGAGCTGAAATCAAGAGTTGGATGCTCAACAGACTGAGCTACCCAGTGCCCCCAAAATTCCATTTCTAACATTCAGTTTGAAATACCTATTAGACATTCACATGGAGCTGTCAAATAGCTTTCATTATAAAGACTTTGTCTATCTCTTGTTAAAATATATCCCTAAATATTTCACATATTTGCTGTTACTGTAAATAGTAGTTTTAAATTTCATTTTCCATTTTTCCATTGCTAGTATATAGAAATACAATTGATTTTTTTAAAAAGATTATTTATTTATTTATTTGAGAGAGAGAGAACGAGCAGGGGGAGGGCAGAGGGACAAGTGGACTCCCTGCTGAGCAGGAACTCGACATGGGGCTAAATCTCAGGACCCTGAGATCATGACCTGAGCCGAAGTCAGATGCTTAACTGACAGCCACCCAGGTGCCCCAAAATACAATTGATTTTTATATATTGACCATGTATCCTGTGATCTTATTGAATTACTAGTTCTAGTGGCAGGTGTTTTTTTTTTTTTGGCTTTGCTTCTGCAGATTCCATAGAGTTTCCTACATACACATCACCTTGTCTGTGAATAATAACTTTCACTTTTTCCTTTTCAATCTGTGTATCTTTCATTTCTTTTTCTTGCCTATGCAACTGGCTTAGCTGTCCAGTACAATGATGAACAGAAGTAGTGAAAACAGACATTCTTGCTTTCTTTTCTATCTTAGAGAGAGAGCATTTAGTCTTTCACCTTTAAGTATAATGTTAGCTTTAGGTTTTTTTTATAGACGTCCTTTATCAGATTGAGGGAGTTCCCTTCTACTCCTAGGTTTTTGGGTGCTTCTATGATGGAGGGTGCTGAATTTTGTCAAATGCTTTTACTAGTATCTATTGTATAATTATCATTTGTTTTTTCTCCTTTATTCTGATAATGTGTTGCATTGCATTGATTTTTAAATTTTAAGCCAGCTTTTCATTCTTGAGATAAACTCCACTTCTTTATATTCTTTTTAATATATTACTGATTTGATTTCCTAATATTTTAATAGAAAATTTTATGCCTATGTTTGTAAGAGATATTGGTCTGAAATTTCACCTTCTTGTAATGTCTTTGTCAGATCTTGGTCAGGATTACACTGGCTTCATAAAATGAAATTCCCTTCTGTATTATTTGAGAACATTCATGTAATATTGCTATTACTTTTTCCTTAAACATTTGATAAAATTAACCAATGAAGAATCTGGGCTTAGAGTTTTATGAGAGGATTACAAATTTGATTTCTTTGATATGGGGATATTTAGATTTTAAAATCTCTGATGTCAATTTTATTAAGTTGTGTATTTGATGCAATTTGTCCATTTTATTTAAGTTGTTCATTTATTTATTTATTTATTTTAAAGATTTTATTTATTTATTTGACAGAGAGAGACAGCGAGAGCAGGAACACAAGCAGGGGGAGTGGGAGAGGGAGAAGCAGGCTTCCTGCCGATCAGGGAGCCTGATGTGGGACTTGATCCCAGGACCCTGGGATCATGACCTGAGCCGAAGGCAGACGCTTAACGACTGAGCCACCCAGGCGCCCTAAGTTGTTCATTTATTAACAAAGTTATTCATAGTATTCATTTTTTAAAGTATGTAAGATCTGTAGTAATGTCTCTTTTTTCATTTTAATTTTGGTAATTTGTGTTTTCTTTTTTCCTTCATCATTCTTGGTAAAGATTTATCAATTTTGTTTTTTTTTTTTTTTCAAAGAAACTATTTTTGCTTTGGCTTTCTCTACTTGTATTTTATATTTCATTGATTTTATACATTCTTTTTCAAAATAAGCATTTAAAGCTATTAATTTTCCTCTAAGCACTGCCTTAGATGTATCCCACAAATTTTGATATGTTGTGCTTTCACTATCATTCAGATCAAAATATTTTCTAATTCCTTGGGATCTCTTTGACTTATGGGTTATCTGGTAATATGTTAGTTCCACATATTTGGGGATTTTCTGGACATTTTATTGTAATCAACTCCTAATTTAACACTGTTGTGGTCAAAAAATATACCCTGTAAGATTTCAGTCTTTTGACAATTAGTGATATATTTATTTTGTGGCACAGCATATAGTCTATCTTGAAGAATGTTCAATGTGCTCTTGAAAAGAATGTGTATGTAGTAGTTCCATGCAGTGTTTGATAAATGTCAATAGGTCAAGGTGGTTGATGGTATTGGTCAAATATTCTATGTCTTTACTAATTTTTTTGTGTTCTATAAATTACTAGGGAAGTATTAAAACCTCCATCTACTATTATGGGTTTGTGTACTCCCTTGAGATCTATCAATTTTTGCTTCATGTCTTTTAAAGCTCTGTTATTAAGTGCATATAAATTTTGGATTTTTATTTCTTCTTTATGAATTGTTTATTAAGAAAATTCCTCTAGCAATACTCTTAATTTCACAGTCTATTTTATCTGATATCAATTAATATAGCCACTCCAGCTTCCTTATGATTAGAATTTGCATGGTATATCTTTTTCCACTCTTTTACTTATCTGTGTCAGTATATTCAAAATGCAACTCTTGTACATAACTGAGTGTTGCTCTTTTATTCAGTTTGATGATCTGGAATATATGGTCCATTTACATTAGTGTAATTATTGATATGATTGATTTTTTTTTAAGATTTTAAAAATTTTTTATTTATTTGAGAGAGAGAGTGAGAGAGAGAGCACAAGAGCGGATAGGGTCAGAAGGAGCAGCAGACTCCCCGCTGAGCAGGGAGCCTGATGCGGGACTCGATCCCAGGACTCCAGGATCATGAAGTAAGTTGAAGGCAGTCACCCAACTGACTGAACCACCCGGGAGCCCCTGATATGACTGATTTAAGTCTATCATTTTGCTATTTGTTTTCTCTTTGTCTCTTCTATATTTTGTTCCTTTACCTCTTTTTTCTTGCCTTTTTTTTTCTTTTGTATTTCATTTTATCTCCTCCACTAGCTTTTTAGATATACTTTTTTCTTTTAAAGGTTGCTTCAAGAAACACAATATACATCCATAACTTAGCAGTCTATCATGAATTAATATTCTATCACTTCACATGTAATGCAAGAATCTTACATTATGTTTTAAACCTCACAATATAGTATTATATATATTTTTTCTTTAAACAGTTATCTTTTGAAAGAAACTTAATAAATGAGAAAAAAATTTTTTTTACCCACACATGCACCATTTCTGGTGCTTTACATTTCCTGGAATAAATCCCAATTTCCATCTTGCATCCTTTTTTTCAACTTGAAGAACCTGCTTTACCATTTCATTTCTTGTAATGCAGTCCTACTGGTGAATTCTCTCAGCCTTTTTTCTGCAAATATTTTTATTTTTCTTCATTTTTTAAAAAGATTTTATTTATTTGACAGAGAGAGAGAGCAAGAGAGGGAACACAAGCAGGGGGAGTAGGAGAGGGAGAAGCAGGCTACCCACTGAGCAGGGAGCCCAATGAGGGGCTTGATCCCAGGACCCTGGGATCATGACCTGAGCTGAAAGCAGACACTTAATGACTGAGCTACCCAGGTGCCCCTACTTTCAGTTTTTAATAGACTATTTGTAGAGTAGTTTTAGGTTCACAGCAAAATTGAGGGAAAAGTAGAGAGTTCCCTTATATCCTTTAAACAAACCCTCAACCACCACCACTATTGGTCTTCATTTTTCAAAAATATTTTCACTGGATATAGATTCCTAGATTAACAGTATTTTTGCCAATGTCCTCTGGGTAGCATTATTTCTGGTGAAAAATCAGTGATAATTCTTATTGTTGTTCTCCTATCTGTAATGTATATTTTCTCCTCTAGGTACCTTCAGAATTTTATTTTTTACTTTTAGAAATTTGACTATGTTGTTGCCTGGGCATGGTTTCCTTTGTACTTTTTCCTGCTTGGTGTTCATTGAGCTTGTAGGACCTGTGAATTGTTATTTTTCTTCAAATTTGGGAACATTTTAGCCATTATTTCTTTAACTATTTTCTTCTACCCTAATCTTTTTCTCCTCTTATTCTAGGACTGCAATTATATATGTTAGACCATTGATACTGTCCAATGGTTATTGTCCTTTTTTCTTTTTCCTGTCTATTTTTCCCCTCTGTGAGCATCACTCTGGATAATTCCTATGTTCCTATCTTTAATTTCACTGATCTTTCCTTCTGTAGTTTCTATCTGCTATTAATTCTACCCATTGAATTTATATTTCAGATGCTATATTTTTCAGTTCCCAAATTTCTATTTCTTTTTTTTTTATTGTTTCTATTTCTTTAGTAAGAGTTTCCATCTGCTTACCCAGTATGAAAATCTTTTCCTTTAAGTCCTTAAGTATATTTATAGTAGCTGTTTAAAAGTTCTTGTCTTCTGTTTACAACATTTGTCATCTATGGGTCAATTTCTATTGTCCTTTTTTTTTTTTTCTGATTTTTTTCATGTCCAGAAATTTTCCATTTTATGCTGGACATGGTTAATGCTAATTTTTTTTAGTGTCAGGATTTAGTTGCCTTCCTTTAAAATATGTTGTGTCTTGCTCTTTTTTTCTTTAATTTTTTTAAAGTAGGATCCATGCCCAACGTGGGGCTTGAACTCACAAAGAGTCACATGTTCTACTGACAGAGCCAACCAGGCACCCCTGTTGTGTCTTCTCTTAATCAACAGTTAATATACTTGTGGGTAAGCTTGATTCTTTTGAGGCTTATTTTTAAACTTTACTGGAGGGGCACCTAGGTGGCTCAGTCAGGTAAACATCTGCCTTTAGCTCTGGTCATGGCCTTGTGGTCCTGGGATCGAGCCCCGCATCAGGCTCTCTGCTCAGCAGCAAGGCTGCCTCTCCCTCTGCCTCTCCTTCTGTGATCTCTCTCACTCTCACTCTCTCTCAAATAAGTAAATAAAATCCTTTTTTTTTAAGATTATTTATTTGACAGAGAGAGACACAGTGCGAGAGGGAATACAAGCCGGGGAGTAGGAGAGGGAGAAGCAGGCCTCCTGCGGAGCAGGGAGCCGGATGTGGGGCTCGATCCCAGGACCCTGAGATCATGACCTGAGCCGAAGGCAGGAGCTTAACGACTGAGCCACCCAGGCGCCCCAGTAAATAAAATCTTAAAAAAAAAACTTTACTGGGGTGCCTGGGTGGCTCAGTTGTTGGGTGTCATGAGTTGTCAGGTCATGAGTTCAAGCCCCACGTTGGGCTCTGCACGGGGAATGGAACCTACTTAAAAATTCAATAAATAGGGGCACCTGGGTGGCTCAGGCAGTTCAGTGTCTGACTCTTGTTTCACCTTGGGTCCTGATCTCAGTCATGGGATCTAGCCCCAAGTTGGGCTACAAGCTCGGCATGGAGTCTGCTTAAAGATTCTCTCCCTCTGCCCTCCCTGCCTCACCTCCCCAGTTCTCTCTCTCTCTCAAATAGATAAATAAATCTTTTTTAAAAAATTAAATAAATTAGGGGCACCTGGGTGGCTAGTCAGTTAAGCAAGCATCTGCCTTTGGCTCGTGTAGTGATCCTGGGGTCCTGGGATCAAGCCCTGGGTAGGGCTTCCTGCTCAGTGTGGACTCTGCTTGAGATTCTCTCTCCCTCTTCCTCTGCCCCTCCCCCTGCTCTCTCACTCTCCCTCCCCCAGATAAATAAATAAAATTTTAAATAAGTTAATTAAAATTTTTTTAATAAAAAAATTACAAGTCTTATGAGAAAAAAACAGATGACATTAAAATCATGAGAAAGCAACAATAGGCAGAATGGGGAGCACCACCCTTAGAAAGAGTGGTAGTCATGGAAGGAGCATTTGGAGAAATGAAATTTATGTTGGGAACAGATGGTTGAGGAGACAATCATGTGAGGAACAGGGGGTCACATTTCAGGCAGAAGGAACAGCCATATGCAAAAGCTCTAAAACAGGAATGAGCTTAGCATGTTTCAGAAAGAGAAAGGCCACTGTGGCTGTAGAGTACTTGGTGAAGGAAGAAAGACATCGGATGAAATTGGAGAGGTAAGCAGGGGGCCACAGGAATAGGAATTTTATTTCAAGTGCTATGGGAAACCAATGGCAGGTTTTAAGCAGGAAACTGACATGATCTTAAATTCTTTTTTTTTTTTTTTAAGATTTTATTTATTTATTTGAGAGAGAGAGAATGAGAGAGCACATGAGAGGGGGGAGGGTCAGAGGGAGAAGCAGACTCCCTGCCAAGCAGGGAGCCCGACATGGGACTCGATCCAGGGACTCCAGGATCACGACCCGAGCCAAAAGCAGTCGCTTAACCAACTGAGCCACCCAGGTGCCCTGATCTTAAATTCTTAAAGATCACTCAAGCTCTTCTGTGAATGGACACGAGGGAGTCAAATGTGGATAAAACAGGAAGGCTAGATAGGAAACTATTGTAGGAATCCAAGCAAGTGACGATAGCTTGGATAAAGTGGAGACCCTGGAGACTGAGGAAAGGGAGGAGATTTATGATATTTCTGGAGGTATGGCTGGCAGGACTTGGGATGGACCAACCATGGGGGCTCACTGGGAATGAAGTTTCAAAAGTGAGTCCCAGGTCTTTAGCTTGTCCACTGAGTGAACAGAGCATTTACAATGATTGGGAAGACAGGTTTGGGAGGTGAAGTGGGACATGGAAAGTTTGGGCTTAGATATCTTAATTTGGATATGATGGTATGACACCCCAGCGGAAGTGGAAAGAAGGCATTGGATATGTGAGTTAGAAGCTTCAAAGAATAGTCTGGACTACACATATAAATTTATTTTATTTTTTTAAGATTTTATTTATTTGCCAGAGAGAGAGAGGGAGATAGGTAGAGGGAGAAGCAGGCTCCCCACTAAGCAAGGAGCCCGATGTGGGATTTGATCCCAGGACCTGAGATCATGACCTGAGCCAAAGGCAGACTCTTAACTGACTGAGCCACCCAGGGCCCAACACATATAAATTTAATGAGAAATGCTCTTTGTGGGGTGCTTGGGTGGCTCCGTTGATTGAGCGTCTGCCTTTGGCTCAGGTCATGATCCCAGGGTCCTGGGATCAAGCCCTGCATCGGGCCCCCCATTCAGCAGGGAGCCTGCTTCTCCAGCTCCCTTTGCTGTTCCCCCTGCTTGTGCTTTCTGGCTCTTTCTTTCTCTGTCAAATAAATAAATAAAATCTTAAGAAGAAAGAAAGAAAGAGAGAGAGAGAAAGAGAAAGAAAGAAAGAAAAAAAGAAATGCTCTTTTTGTGTTTTCAGCATAAAGCCTGAAAGTAATTACATCTAATGACATGAACATTTAGAGTTTTGCAATCTTTTTTTTTTAAGATTGTATTTATTTATTTGACAAAGAGAGAGCACAAGCAGGGGGAGCGGCAGGCAGAGGGAGAGGGAGAAGCAGGCTCCCTGCGGGGGCTGGATCCCAGAACCTGGGATCATGAGCCCAGGGGAAAGCAGATGCTTAACCAACTGAGCCACCCAAGTGCCCCTAGAGTTTTCAACCTAAAATGATATAGCTGTTAACTAGACTTACTGTGGTCATTTTGCAATACATACAACTGTCAAATCATTATACTGTATATCTGTCACTAATAATAATGTTATATGTCAGTTATACCTCAATAAAAAGAAGAGCAATGGGTTAGAAATTTTTACAAAATGATTTAGCAATGGGAAGATCTTGCACTTACATGGGGACTTTCCCTCAAAAAATGCAATGCAAGTTGAATCAGAATGGCTGATAAGAATGAGGAAGCCTGAGGCACCTGGGTGGCTCAATCCTTAAGCTTCTGCCTTCAGCTCAGGTCGTGATCCCAGAGTCCTGGGATCGAGCTCCTAGGATCAATCCCCGCATCGGGCTCCCTGCTCCGTGGGAAGCCTGCTTCTCCCTCTCCCGCCCCCCTTGCTTGTGTTCCCTCTCTCGCTGTCTCTCTGTCAAATAAATATATAAATAAAATCTTAAAAAAAAAAAATGAGAAAGCCTTACACCTGGGAGGAAGCAGGGGAAAGACTGGCCCCATCCCTACAGAAGGGCCTGGAGCCCTCCCCCGCAGTGAGGTATCCAATTCTGCCAGGGCTGAATTGCTCGGCCACATTTTTATAAAAACTCTAACTCAGTTCTTTAAAAACAAAAAAAAGAGTTTAGATTCCATTGTACTTGGTAAAGGGGTCTCTTTTCTGGGTTGCCATATTTAGCCTTTCTGGATGAAAATTTTTGTTTTGGTTCAGTAAGTAAAATGAAGTGTTGAGCACATTGTAAGTGTTAACTCAATGACTCGCTGCCATTATTAACATTAGAAAAAAAGGACCCTGGCCTGAGAGCCAGAGGTTTGGGGTTCATTTCTTTATTTCCTTATACTAGTATGTAAGGAAAAAAAGAAATGCATTGGCTCACCTAGCCTGGAAGACTAGCCAGATGGGTTACAGAACTAAACAGCTCTGGAAACCACGGCCTCTGGAAGTAGCAGTTTGACACTTTCTAACGTCCCTGCTTTTCTTTCCCTGTTGGCCGGATTCTCTCTTACTGCAGAAAGATCTTCTGCATGTGACAGACAACTTGGCTATGCCTGCCGAGTAACCCTAGCAGAAAGAATGCTCCCCCACCCCCTGCTTCCATGAATTAATCCCAGGGAGTGACTCTCATGGGCTGGAGGTCACATGTCCAACCCTCGGGCCAATTACTGCTGTCAGAGAAATGAGTCGGTTGGCCAGGCCCAGGTCACAAATCCAGCTGTGGATCCGGGCTGCGGGGAACAGGATCTGTTCCTTCTTGTGGGAGGTCACAAATCAAAAGCGATCATAGCACCTTAGTATTGCTATTCTGTCACTTCCCTGCAGGCTGCTGGGTCTCATGGCCATTCTGACCCATGGTTTCCTCATGTGATAAAATGGAAATTTCTGACTGATCTGCCTCACTTGCTTCCTTTCTTTTTTTTTTTAAATAATGAGGGTCAGGGCAACCCTCTCAGGTCCCCTCCCTCCTCGGGAGCTTTGTACTATCACTTTGCTATCACTCAATAAACCTTGCTTTGCTGCCCACCAAAAATACATACATACATACATACATACATAAAAAATGAGGGTCGGGCGCCTGGGTGGCTCAGTTGTTTAAGCGACTGCCTTCGGCTCAGGTCATGATCCTGGAGTCCCTGGATCGAGTCCCGCATCGGGCTCCCTGCTCGGCAGGGAGTCTGCTGCTCCCTCTGACCCTCCTCCCTCTCATGCTCTCTGTCTCTCATTCTCTCTGTCCCAAATAAATAAAAAAAAAAAAATGAGGGTCAGAGGACACATGGCATGTAGAAATGCCATACACCTATTATCTTAGTGAACAATATCAGTCAGGCCAAACTACTTTAACCAAGCTCATTGGATAACAATTTGTTAACTTGTGGTGAAAGCCGTAACTGTTTTTTAAAACATTCAATACTTTCAACAACAAAAACTGGTAGAATGATGAGGCTACCCAATTTAGTTGCCTTACAGGACCGGCTGGGGACTCCATCTAAGAAACTGAGTTTTTATCAAAGGCATTGTCTTTATTTATTTATTTTTTGAAGATTTTATTTATTTATTTGACAGAGAGAGACACAGCGAGAGAGGGAACACAAGCAGGGGGAGTGGGAGAGGGAGAAGCAGGCCTCCCGTGGAGCAGGGAACCCGACGCGGGGCTCAATCCCAGGACCTGGGATCATGACCTGAGCCGAAGGCAGATGCTTAACAACTGAGCCACCCAGGCGCCCCATTTTTTTTTTTTTTTTAAGATTTTATTTATTTGAGAGACAGAGTACAAACAGGGAGGGGCAGAAGGACAAGCAAACTCCGCGCTGAGCTCGGAGCCGGACTTGGGGCTCGATCCCAGGACCTGGGATCATGACCTGAGCTGAAGGCAGACGCTTAATGACTGAGCCACCCAGGCGCCCCAAAGGCATTGTCTTTAGGTGAATACCAGAGATATGGTGTCTTGAGTAAAACTTTCATCAAAAAAGCATAGATTTCTAGAGCCAGAAGGCATGTGGCTTCTTCACTTTAGACGAGGAATCTTGAGGCCAGAGAGGTTGATATGACGTCCAAATTACACAGCAGTAGGTGGAGTGGAGGACGGGGTCCGAGGTCTTTCAAACACCAAACTTTATCTTTTCTGTTCTACCATTGCCTCCCTTCCTGGCTACCTCCTACTGGAACTTGATGGATTCTTGTCTAACTCAGAAATGCATTTAGAATAGAATTTGATTGCAGTGTGATATTACAATTATTCAGATAGATGGTGAGGGGATTGGGAAACTCCCAGGAGAGACGGGGCTGGTCCTGCTTCATTCCTGTACATCTGGGGCTCACAGGATTGGTGGGGAGGCAGCTGGTCAGAGGGCAGTTCCTTTCTTGTTCTGCAGACAACAGCTGCAGCGAAACTAAAGAACACATAGTAAGTTCTCGATAAATAGACTTTGCTGATAAACCCACCTGACAATAAGAAGAGCCTTAAAATGTTCTTTATCATTTTGATCTCCTAATTGCACATCTAGAACTATCCTAATGCTCATGATATACACGAATATCTTAGGTTTTTAAACAAAAGTTCATCACTGGAATATTTATACAAGCTACAGCTTCTACACTAATGTCTAATGATAGGGAAAAGACTAAATATATTAGGGTGTATGTATATGATGGCTTGCTACAGTGACATGGACGATCTTGTCATCATTATAATGAACCTAAGCTTAGCCTTTCTCTTTAATTTTTCCTTAAAGATCTTATTTATTTGACAGAGAGAGAGCACACACAAGCAGGGGGAGCGGCAGGCAGAGGGAGAGGGAGAAGCAGGCTCCCAGGGAGCTAGATGACAATGGGGGCTGGATCCCAGGACCCTGGGATCATGACCTGAGCTGAAGGCAGATGCCCACCCGACTGAGCCACCCTGGTGTCCCTCCCTTTTATTTTAAAAAGAGATCCTTTGTACTGTAAAGTGTGGCATTAAAAGACTAGCAGAAAGCTGACCTGGGTGCCTCAGGGGCAGTGTAGACCAATTCCCTGGGGAATATCTGCAGCTCTGGGGCCTGTGGGTTTAGACCTGCCTTCTCCCTTTTCACAAAGGCAAGCCTGAGGGTCTGTGGGGAAGAAGGCACCCCAGACAAGTAAGGACAACCACACTGACTCTGCTACGTCTTCTCTGAACCAGGGTGGCCTTATATCAAACACATTCATTGAACCTACTGTTTAGGAACTATAGTTATCATTAGGTCTGGGGGTAAATTCCAGCTCCAGGTCTCCTATTTTTTTTATATGTGGCTGCAGCGCCTTGGACCTCAGTCACCTTACCTATAAAAGAGTGGGTTTAACATACCTGTCTGTAAGGTGCTTCTACTCTAGACAGTCATGAGATCCCACTAAGAAAATTCCACGAGTTCATCCTCCATGGGCCCCTTGCCCCACCTCCTCCCATGTTCTAGAATGTGGTAAACTGAAGGAATACTCTTTCTAGTCATCCCTGTGCCTCTAATAAAAGTGTGATCTCGAGACTCTTTCTCTTTAAGCACTAGACATCATGATTTTCTTTCATCTTAACTTACAGAGCTATTACAAATGATTTTTCGTAATGCAAGGACTGATTCAGTTCACTTTATTAGAACGCACTGTAAGGTACTGTGTTCACTGTGTCCCCACAAATTAGCTAATTTCATAGCAACCCAGCCACCAAAAGATGGCTTTGATCTTTAATGGTCTGAGGCGTTGTCAACTGACAAAACGCTGCAACAGGAGCCAAGCACAGCCAACACTCTTCCTCCTCTACTTGTTGACTTTGTGAAGGACTCAGTCCTTGTCTATGACGTCTGTGATTCTTGACAAGACACATCAAAATCTGAACTCACATCTCAGGTTGTTCCAATGGCCTTTTGTACTCATGTTACTGAAACATGGTCTGATGAGAATTGGCAGGAGGGCCTTCAGCTGATTTCTCCATTCCCTTAGCCTGAATAGCTGGAGGAGTATTCACAAGTCCCAATTTGGAAATATGCATATGATTCATTTCCTGGATAAGGCAAGTTAATGGGATCAGCAGAGCCCACGAGGCAAAGGATTTGTCCAGTTGGCCCCTGGGTCAGGCCTGGGAATAGATTTTTTACAATCTCCATGATCATGTATGTAGGAGCACAGGGAAACGAGAAGACATTAGGGTATCTGTCTGGTGGCCTATAGTCCTGCTAACCTGTATTTTTTTCAGGCTGAAACGATCAGTTATTTCAACAAATTTATTGATTCCACGTAGAACCCCAAACTAGGGTACTTTGAATATACCAGGTAGAAAGAAACAGAATTTACAGTCCCTGCCCCAGAGCCAAAATACAGGACACTGTGTCCCCACAAATTAGCTAATTTCATAGCAACAAATTTACTGATTCCACTTCTGAAATAAGAGCACTTGCAAAGGAAAGAAACATGAAGGCAACTCCATGTCACACACACTTCTTAAATGTTGAGAAGTAGAAAAAGGAGTAATTGGCATCTATCCTCTTGACCTCTAATCACTAATTTGTCTTTCTTTTCCAGTGGTCTTAAACTAGGCATGATCCATATGATATTGGACTTTGTATTCCCAGCGCCTATTAAAATAACTGACAAAGAGCAGACACTCCACAAATATTAATGAAACACTTGGTGAATGGTTTTAGGAAGGTGGGGTTAATCAAAGAATCATCCTACAAGTGGCATTTTAAAACTATAAACGTTTTTTTCTGAAGGTAAAAGTAATACATGCTCATAATAAAAAATTCAGAAAGTATTAAAGAAAATATAAATGGGGGCTCCTGGGTGGCTCAGTTGGTTAAGCGACTGCCTTCGGCTCAGGTCATGATCCTGGAGTCCCTGGATCGAGTCCCGCATCGGGCTCTCTGCTCAGCAGGGAGTCTGCTTCTCCCTCTGACCCTCCCCCCTCTCATGTTCTCTCTCTCTCATTCTCTCTCTCTCTCAAATAAATAAAATAAAATCTTTAAAAAAAGAAAATATAAATGACCTTGTTCCACTCATCCAGAAATAGTTAACTATTATCATTTCCTTTTAGAGTGACGATTATCTCCTCAGCCAGTAAAATTTCATCACATTATTTTTTTTTTAAGATTTTATTTATTTATTTGACAGAGAGAGAATGAGAGAACACATGAGAGGGGGGAGGGTCAGAGGGAGAAGCAGACTCCCTGCCGAGCAGGGAGCCCGATGCGGGGATGTGGGACTCGATCCAGGGACTCCAGGATTGTGACCTGAGCCGAAGGCAGTCGCTTAACCAACTGAGCCACCCAGGCGCCCCTCATCACATTATTTTTAATGTCTGCTTAATATTCCACTGATAGGCATCTAGGTGGCTGCCATTTTTTGCTGTCATAAATATTTCTTCAATGACTATTTTTTTGGTTATAAATATTTTTCCCCAAAAGATTTCCTTAAAGCAGAGCCAGACCTATAAATACAGAGAACAAACTGGTGTTGCCAGAGGGGAGGAGGTTGGGGGGGGCGGGGAGTAAAATGGGTGAGGGCAAGTGGGGAGATAGGCTTCTAGTTGAATTAAGTCATGGGAATAAAAAATACAGCATAAGGGGGAAAAAATTTCCTTGGGCTATATCCTGAAACATGAAATTATTGGAAACATTTTTAAGGTTCTAAATAAAGTTACCAAACTAGTTTTCCAGAAAGTTTCATCAATTTACATTCCCACTAAAAGAATACGCTACAGGAATAATGGTTGTAGCAAGGTCTTTCTTTCTTCTTCTTCAGTGAGATTAAGCAACTTTACAGAAAAATAAAGAATGTCAAACTATGAAATGTTTTCACCATGGCAGAGTCTCCTCTGTTATTTAATACCCATGATTTTTTTTTTTAATACCCATGATATTTTTACAAAACTTTAATCAGTGACTACTCTGGGTTCTGCTCTTTTCACCACAAAGTACTTTCTACTTATAAATATAGTTCACATCGTGGTCATTTTTAATCACTCTGTAATTCCTCATTGTGCTAATATATCCCAGTGAGCCTGAAGGTTTTCTTATTGTCAGGATTTGTAGCTGTTTCCAGTCTTTACTATTAAATTAGCAATAAACACCTTTGTAGTTTCCCACTCCTCGCTTTTCCAAGAGTGAAATTACTTGACTGAAGAGTACAAACCATTTTATAGCTCTGGTTACAAACCGCCAAGTTGCTGGGCAACGTTTTTTTATTTTTTATTTTTATTTATTATTTTTTTTAAAGATTTTATTTATTTGAAAGAGAGAGACACAGCGAAAGAGGGAACACAAGCAGGGGGAGTGGGAGAGGGAGAAGCAGGCTTCCCGCGGAGCAGGGAGCCCCATGCAGGGCTCGATCCCAGGACCCTGGGACCATGACCTGAGCTGAAGCCAGACGCTTAATCGACTGAGCACCCAGGCTCCCCACAACGTTTTTTAAAAAGGGAAACTGGCATACGGGGCAGGGGGTGGGGGGGTTGTCTCTCATTCTGGAACAAGGTCCAGGGCCCCGGAATCTTAACCAGAAGCCAGGACACCTGAGCTTCCTCACAGGCACTTGGGAAGTCCCTTTCCCCATTCTGAAACTCAATTCTCTTATTTATAAAATGAGATATTTGGATCGAAGGGATTAAGGTCCTTTTCCACCAGAAATCCAGCCACACTCTTCCCAGTCTGCTCTGCATGCCCCTCTCCTGACTCCTAGGAGCTCAGACTCTAGCTCAGTGCTTGGGACAAGGATCTGCTTCCTTTCTCTTGGCTGCAGAGTCCCATCAAAGTACCCAAATACTAGTGTCCTCGGAGGAGAGACAGCAGAGCCTAGGGGTTCACAGCAGCACCAGCTGGTTTGAATCTCGGCCCTGCCACTTTCTAGCTATGTGACAAAACACGTAATGTCTCCTCTGTCTGGAAGGTTAATACTAGTTTCTACCTCAGTGGATTGTTGTGAGAATTACATGAATTCCTGTTTATAAGACACTAAGAACAGTGCCTGGCACAGAGTAAGTGCTTTATAGTGGGCTTGTTGAATAAATAAGAGAAAATTTAGCAGTAAACTCTGGGTCTCTTCCTACTGCAACAGCTCCTTGACTGGCACCCCCAGCCTCTGGGATGAGGGAACAAAAGGCAAGCTGAGGACAAAGCAGAAGATGACCCCCCATGGGATCTATGTGACATTCCTCAGGCACTCCTAAAGGAAAAACAAATAGTTAACTTATAGAGATCACAATCCTACAAGACGGGAGTCTCCCTCAGTTTACAAACGTCTTAGCAATCTACAAAAACAACGCATTCCTATCATCAATAACCTAGCTTCCAGAAGGAAATGTAGATAAAATTAAATGCCCTTATAACCTGCAGCCCATTGATAGATAATTGAAGCAGGCAGAGTGTAACGTTCCTCCCGGAAGCTACCAACTATCTTAATGTTAATGCCTTACTAGAGGGGTAAACAACCTTAACTTGACAATGGCAAGGCCTCCGGTATCTTGTAGGTCCTCTTTAGCATATGAAAGTTCTTTTGAAACCTCCCTTTTTCCTTACCTCCCCCAACCCCATAGTATATAATCAACCACCCCTCACAATCCCCGGGCAGGGCAGCAGCTCTTTCTGCCCATGGGTCCTGTCCCCGTGCTTTAATAAACCACCATTTTGCACCAAAGGGGTCTCAAGACTTCTTTCTTAGTCGTGGGCTCCGGACTCCACCCCCATTGAACCTCACCTATATCCCCAAACCCCATCATCTGGGTGCTTCCTCACTCCCTCCCAAAGCCCAGAGGTCTGAGCCCCAAATCCCTCTACTTAAAGGCCTCCTATGGCTCCCGGGTGCCTTCAGGACGTAGTAGGGATGCCTCAGCTTGAAGACCCAGGCTCTCCACACAGAACCTCCCTGAGGTCAGGAGATGCTGAAAACCACTTCCTTTTATTTATTCCAGTTAATTCAGAATAGACCAAAAATTAAAACAAAAAGGGTAAACAGGCCTACAAAAATTGTGGGGCATTTTTAACGTTATTTTGGGCAAAAGAAAGCATGAGCATGCCCCAAACCCAATTAACCGTTAATTACGCTGTTCACAGGTAACCGCCAAGGGTTCGCACCCTGTTATTTCAGGCCCCACAACCGTGGGGGCCCTGGCGAGGAGGCCGGGGGTTTATCAGACGGATCTGCGCTGGGTCGGGGCCCGGAGACTGGCAAGGGCGCCCGGGGCCTAAGGACCAGTCCCCTGGGGCAGCCTCGACCCCAGGACGGCCCCTCCCCACCCACCGGCGCGCCGAACCCCGCACCCAGGAGCGTCCGCAGAGAGTGCGTTCCAGCTCGCAGGACCCCCGGGAGCCGTACCCGCGAGTCGGGAAACTGAACGCCGCGAACCCTCCACGGAACCCGCGAGGGGGCGCGCCCGCCCTAATCCTCCCAGCCGAGCCGGGTGGGAAGGCGGGGGCTCGCTCCCCGCGCCACGCGGCTCGACCAATGGGAGCGCGTGCAGCGGGGCTCCGCGGTCCGCGCCGCGGGTGCTGAAAACCCGGCGCGCGCAGGCGGGTCCGTTCTCCGCGCTCGCGAGGGCGGCGCGTTCTACCCCACGGGCCCGGAGCGCGTGCCTGACCGCCTCTGCCCGGATGGACTCCGAGCCCGCTACCCAGGCGCCGACCCAGCGCTACTTCACGTGGGACGAGGTGGCGCAGCGCTCCGGGCACACGGCGGAGCGGTGGCTCGTGATCGATCGGAAGGTATACAACATCAGCGAGTTCTGCCGGCGGCACCCCGGGGGCTCCCGGGTCATCAGCCACTACGCGGGGCAGGATGCTACGGTGAGCGGTGCCCAACCGCGGCACGGGAGTGGGCGGGGCCGGGCGGCTGCCGCGGGAGGTTGAATGCTCCAGGCAGGAAGTTTGGCACCCACGGACGGCGAACTCCCAACTGATTCGGGGGAGAAGCCAGCAGGCGTCGAGCATGCCCGTTGCCCACGACTTAGCACGGGATGCAAGGGCAGGAGAATGGCTGTGAAAACTGGAATCAGGAGAGTGGGGATGGAGGCCGGCAGCGTGCCCACACAAACAAAGGACTGCGAGCCCGTGTGCGTGCGTTCCGTCTGTGGCCCCGTCTTTGGTAGCCAGACGTACGCAGACGTACCCCAGAGCAGGACAAGCAGGGAGGAAAGCCAGGATGCAGGCTGCCGGGACGGCGGAGCGGCTGAGGCCGAGGGAGGAGGGGCCAGCGGCAGGAAGAGGGAGTCTCGACCTGTCTCGGTGGGTGCGAAGGGAGCGCAGCGGGCGTCTAGACTGCGCGTGCCGGCTTGCGAGTGGGAGCAGGAGAGGGAAGCGTTTTCGGGGATAGGGCCGAGGCGGGAAGCCAGCCAGTGCCCGCTGCCGTGGGAACCCCCGTACAGGGTGAAGGGGCGGCTGGGCGGGCAAGGCCAGAGCTTGCAGCGGCCACCACGACTGACCACTGGGAAGCCGGGACTGCGGGGGAGAGCGAAGAGGTGGGCGCTCGCGCATGCGCAGACGAAGCAGGCACCGACGCAGGGTCTTCACGCAGTGTGATTTGGGGCCGGGGCTGGGGCCGGCCGCAACGGGGATAGCGATTGGTCCAGATGTGTGGTGCCACCGGCCGCCGGCTCCGCCCCGGCTCCCGCCTCTAGTGCCGCCTCCCCCTAAGGCCTGGGACCGCCTGACCTGCCAAAACCGAAAGTAGCCACTGCGGCAGGGGGTGGTCAGAGTCTTAGGGGAAATAATGGAACCCTACCAGGAACGGCGGCAGAGAGAAGGGGGAGAAATGGGAAAGTTACCAGTTCGGAGGTAGGGAGTCTTCCAACTCACATTTAATGACGAACGCTGGCTCAGAGGGGATCTGTTAAAAGTCCCATAGATAAAAACAGAAGTCTCAACAGCCCCACCCATCCCTTCTAGTTGTTTCTCACCTAGATCTTAAATTCTTGTGCAAGAGCTGTCCCTAGACACGCCTAGAGGACAGGCCAGCTTAGCGGACAGGCCAGCCCAGAGAAGTCTTTCCGTGGTCACCCCTACCCACACTTCTTACTCCTTGCTGTGGTGCCGTTTTCACTAGAACACATGCTGGGTGTTCCTGAGATGTGCACACCTGGGAAAGGTCTAAGCACCCTCAAAGGTCAGCTGACTGGAGGGAAGTGGTATCTCTTTGAAGTTGGATACAGCCTCCTTGCTGGATCAGGAGGATGGCCTCTGGTGTGAGCCCTCCAGGAGCCCCGGGGGCCCGGGCTGGCTTCCTAACTGCTCTGTCTTCTCCCTATCCTTGCAGGATCCCTTTGTGGCGTTCCACATCGACAAGGGCCTTGTGAGGAAGTATATGAACTCTCTCCTGATTGGAGAACTGTCTCCAGAGCAGCCCAGCTTTGAGCCCACTAAAAATGTGAGACTCTGCTGTTTGGAGACACTTTGATTGTTGAAGGGCAAGGGGGGGAGAAGGAAGGCCTAGATAAGATCAGAGTTGATCACAGTCAATAGTTCTTTTTTTTTTTTTTAAGATTTATTTTATTTGAGAGAGAGACAGCATGAATGGGATGAGGGGCAGAGAGAGAAATAGATTCCCCATTGAGCAGGGGCCCAATCCCGGGACTCTGGGACCATGATCTGAGCTGAAGGCAGACGCCTAACCAGCTGAACCACCCAAGCACCCACAGTCAGTAGTAGTTCTTGTGAAACCTTGAGGTCCCTGTTTCTCCCACAGTCACTGGGACACAGGCATAATGAGCAGGGCTTTGAAACCTATGGCTCTCACAAGGCCAACACCACCACTACCCTCATCAAGACCTATTTAAGCATGTACTCTGTGTCCGCCATAACCACATAGAACCCATACACATTTACAGATGAGAAAGCTGAGGCTCAGGGAGGGTGAGCAATGTGGCCAAGAATCACACTGTTAGTAGATGGCGGAGCAGGGCCTTGAGTCAAGTCTGTTTAACTCCAAAGACCACATGCTCTCAGGCATGGTCCTTCAGCACGTCTTTCCTCAGTGTTGTGGTAGACTTACCTAGGATTATGGACTTCCCACAGCTATCTGGGGATGGGGGTTTCTGGAGCCTAAGAGGGCCCCTGTGTCCAGCAGTGTTGGGTTACAGCTGGGAAGAATAACAGCCCCTCCCTCTCACTCTTCCACAGAAGGAGCTGATTGATGAGTTCCGAGAGCTGCGGGCCACAGTGGAGCGGATGGGGCTCATGAAGGCCAACCATGTCTTCTTCCTATTGTACCTCCTGCACATCCTGCTGCTGGACGTAGCTGCCTGGCTCACTCTTTGGGTCTTTGGGACATCCCTTGTGCCCTTCCTCCTCTGTGCAGTGCTGCTTGGCACGGTTCAAGTGAGAGCTCTTGGCTAGTCAAGAGCACAGCCGTGCTCAGCATCCTTGCATCCTTGGGGAAAGCTCTCTGTATGCCTCAGAAGGCCAAGAAGCCCGGCCCTGTGACCGGGGCGGCACTGAGGATATGGGGGAGAGTTAGCGCACAGAGACATTTTATCATCTGTGCCTTTTACCTGCTCCTTAACCACATGCGCCCCTTCACTTTGCTCACCCAAGTGTAGCCCAAGTTTGTCAAGAACCAAGATTCTGATTTCTCAGAAAAGCTTGGCTTTCTCCTCATCATCACATTGCCCAACATGCTAATAAGGCTTAGAACCTGATATCAGAACCCATTTGCCAAGCCTGCTACTCGCCTCTGAGTTTGTCACTCTGTCCTTTTTTGTAGTCTGGATATTCACTCCATCATAAGTCCTAGAACTACAGAGAGTTCTATGGGAACTCTTTGAGGGAACTGAAGAACAGGGAAAGGATAGTGATTTGCCCCAACTCTTGCATGAGTTAGTGGCAGAGGTCCAGAGTTGGGACCCTGACTCCTTTCCTGACGTGCTCGAGGTACTGTGGCAATCACAGGGCTAGGCAGACGAAGGAAGGGGGTGAGGCAGGGACCCCCTGAGGTCACTGAGATGGAGCCTGGGCTGGTGGGCTGCTCTCAGCACTAACTTTTCTCACTCAGGCCCAGGCCGGCTGGCTGCAGCATGACTTTGGGCACCTGTCTGTCTTCAGCACCTCCACCTGGAACCACCTGCTACATCATTTCGTGATTGGCCACCTGAAGGTCAATGAGCTGGGGAGGGGCTCGTGAAACTCCAGTCAATGAAGGGTTTCCTTGGGGGGGATGGGGGAATGCTAGGCTTTCATACTCATGTCCCTGCTTTTCTGTAGGGGGCCCCTGCCAGTTGGTGGAACCACATGCACTTCCAGCACCATGCCAAGCCCAACTGTTTAGGCAAAGACCCAGACATCAACATGCACCCCCTCTTCTTTGCCTTGGGGAAGATCCTCTCTGTGGAGGTGAGTAGAAATATCAGTGGAAAGGTCTTGGGAGAATGGCAGCCAACCAGAAGAGAGGGCTCTGGGGAAAATGTTCACAATGCTGTCAGTGTGGGTTAGAGAGTGAGGCCAGGCTGGCTTGCTGGCAGTCGCCGGAGGCAACAGGCAATAAATAAGCTGCCCAGGATAGAATCACCTGTTATCCCTGGTGAGTGTAAGCCAACAGTTATTGCATAAACATACCTCATGCTGCAAGGGATCCAAACAGTGACCAGATTACTGTGCAGATCTCTGCAAATCGAATGGATGGTCCTCCTTGGGGATACTTTTTAGATATTCCTACCCCAGGCAGTCACCCCCACTGACACCTCCCACAACTCTGATATCCTACTGTGTGCAGTCTTCCCCATCAAGGGCTGGACCAACTGTCTTACTCTTCTTTGATGCCCAGGGCCTGGAACATTCATTCGTTGAGTAATTCTTCCCACCCATCTGACCCCAGCCTGACTTCCAGGGTGGTCAGTGTTGGGTTTGAGTTATCACCTGAGGTTATGAGCAAAAATTGTAATGCAGCTGCTGAAGGATGAATGCCTGAGGGTGGAGATCTGGAGAGCTTTTGGTGAACATAAGGCAATAGGAGACTTTGAATGGCCAATAGAGTTCTTTGTAAAGTTACTTTAAAACCTTCTGTGCCGGGGCACCTGGGTGGCTCAGTCGTTAAGCATCGCCTTCGGCACAGGTCATGATCCCAGGGTCCTGGGATCGAACCCTGCATCAGGCTCCCCGCTCCGCGGGAAGCCTGCTTCTCCCTCTCCCACTCCCCCTGCTTATGTTCCCTCTCTTGCTGTGTCTCTCTGTCAAATAAATAAAAATCTTTAAAATAAAAAAAAATAATAAAAACACCCTCTGTGCCGAGGCTCTAGGCTGCAGTTAAAGAGTCCCACCAGACCCCCCTCCCCGCACTGTATGATACTTCAGCATGCCAAGAATTCAGACTGTTCCATTGTAGGCATGAGTGAGTGCAAGGTAGCCTGGCTGTCCTCCCCCTCTGGCCAGGAGGACTCTGTGGAAAGGCTTTTACAGTGTTGGCTGTCCTGGCACCAGGAGCCCCTTGTTGAGGCTTATGCCCCACCTTTGCATAATGTCCTAATTTTCCTACCTCCTAAGCAAGGCCTTGGCTTGCTACACGTCCAACACTGTATAATGGTCAACGGTGTGCGGATGATGAATCAGCCTTGGCCCCACCTGTGTGGGTGATTTGTTAGGCAGAGCATCTAGTCCTTGGTAGCACTTCTGTCACTACAGAGAGTTAAAAAAAAAAAAAAGGGTGGGAATTTAAGTGGAAGAGAACCTTCTCACACCACTGCCTTTATTGTTTCTTGGTACTAGAGTTTTCAAGAAACTCCCGTTTGCAGACACTAAAAACAGAAAGTGATCTAGGATCGATAGATATTTTTCTGTCTAGTTATGAGCCTGAGGATGGACTGCCTATTAGTAAATGCCTTGGCTGCAGGCTGCTTGGCCTTTGCTTCAGCCCCTCTGGGAGCTGATCCCCATGCTGACCCCGGGGCATCCACCTCAGTGCCTCCCGAGTCTCCTGGAGAACAAGAAAACGCAGGAGACACCTCACCCTAAATACAAACTTTCTGGCTCTGTCCGAGAGTTGAAACACAATAGGGCCGTTATTAGGATCATAATAGCATCTGATTGCCATTCAAGGAGGCAGCAGTGGACAGGGCTCCCTTCCATAACAGTTCCAAAATAGGCCAGTGTCTTCCCACTCACCCCCATCAAACCTGACAGGTGCTCCTCGTCTGCTTTTCCCTGTAGAGGATGGGGTGAACTTCACCCCAACATCCAGTTTATCAGCAAGCCTTGTTAATACTGTCTCTAAAACATCCCAAATCCATTGACTTCTCCATCTCCGTTGCTTCCCATCCCCCCCCCCAATCCATCTTGGAGCCTGATTCCTGCTCCAGCCTCTTCCCTGGTCTCCCTGCAACTATACCTCCCCCCACTACAGTTCATTCCCTCCTGCAGGCTGAGTGGGCCTGTCCCAAGTGCAAAGCCGATAATGCTACACCTGTTGAAAGCCCTCCAGTGGCTTCCCATCACCACTGGAATAAAACCCAGGCTCGTTGCCAAGGTCTTCCTGGGGCTCTCTAAGGTCCACTGTGAATTGGCCTTCCCTAGTTGTCCAGCCTTATCAGTCCTTCTCCCCTGTTGCTTACTGTTCCCGGCCACACTGCCCGTTTTGTCCCTCAAACATCCTGCGCCTTTGTACTAGCTCTTCTCTCTGCATTAAATGCTCTTCCCCTGAATTCCTGCTTTGCTGGCTCCTTTTCATTCAGGTCTCAGTCCAGATGTCAGCAGCTCAGAGTGACCATTTCTGACCACCAGAGCCAAAACGCTGCCTCCCTCACTTTGTCCTATTTTCCTGTTTTTAATCTGTAATTACCATTAGTTCTGTTCACACGTTTGTCATCAGCTTCCTCTCTTCAAATTATAAGCTCCATGAGAGTAGGAACTTTTGTGTTGCTCACCTCTGTATCTTCAGCACTTAGAACAGTGCCTGGAACATAATAGGTGCTCAGTAAATACTTGTTGAATTTAATCAGTTAATACAGAAAGGATGCTTCATTTAGCAGAAATGCCTTGCACAGAATCAGTCAATCAGTCAATAAGAATAAATGTTATTGTCATTCCGATGCACAGAAGAAAGAGGGACTGGCGTTCCACTCGGGAGTGGAGTAGCTCCTGTGCTCTGGGCTCATCCGGTTGCCAGAACTAACTCGGGCAAGAGGGGCAGAAGGAGCCACCAAGTGAGACAGCAGAGCTTTGCTGTCATGATTTTGGGTGCCTATGCGGGCATTCAGGCTGACTGATCTGACAGCACCGGCCCGTCTCTTCAGCAGCTAGGCTTATAAAATAATCACTACCCACTGGGAAAAGCCTTGCCAGAACCTTCAGATTGCCAAGTTCTGTCCCTTTCCGCCAGTATTTGCTAACTTCGCTTAGCATTCGGGATTTTATAAAGTTCATGTTGTAATCAAGAGACCAAAAGAGGGTCTGGATGGATGGATGGATGGATGGATGGATGGATGGATGGATGGATGGATGGAGAGGGAATACTGGCCTGTGTAGGGGTATAAATGGTTGTCTATGGTGAAAAAAGTACCAGATGGTTGGGGCGCCTCAGTGGCTCAGTTGGTTGAGCGTCTGACTCTTGATTTCGACTCAGGTCATGATCTCGGGGTCCTGGGATCGAGCCCCCAGTCAGGCTCTGGGCTTGGTGGGGAGTCTGCTTGGGATTCTCTCCCTCTCCCCCCTCACTCTAAAGTAAGTAAACAAATCTTAAAAAAAAAAAAAAAAGTACTAGTTGGGGAAAAGGGGAGAGGATGTGGAGGGGCCTGGAAACCTTAAGACAAAGGTGTCTTTGGATGACATGAGGAGTCCTGAGGACCTGCAGACTCTGCTGTGCTCATGCCTCGTGTGGGCACGGGCCACGGAGCTGTATGCCAGGGTGTGTGCACCTGGCCGATCACAGCCTGGGTCTTCCTGCGCCAGTTGCTACAGGTAAAGCCAGGCCTGCTGGAGCATTCTAACAGCACCAACAAGCTCAGCCGACAGCCCCTGGAGTAGGCCTAAACTCCTGAGCAGGGAAAAGCCAAGGTCACAGGGGGAAGGGAATGGGATGACTGGTCTGTGGGTACTGATTTGTGTTTGCTTTTCTTCACAGCTTGGGAAACAGAAGAAAAAGTACATGCCATACAACCACCAGCACAAATACTTCTTCCTGAGTGAGTGTCCTTATCCAGCACAGGGGGACTCTCTTGGGATGGGGGTGCTGAAGGGATGTCAGGAAGAAATGACTTTCTGAAGGATTATGGTATTTTAAGTAAAGGCTGCAGGAAGTACCCTGTCCCCGACTGGTTACTCCCTGCATGGGAGCAGACTACCATCTCAGTTGAGCAAAGTTACAGGCTAATATTTGGTCAAGGGTCATGTGTATTGGGGCAGAGGAGTTCCTCCGGTTTCACCCTGGCTTCCACAAGAGCACTGAGCGGTCAGGTCCAGCCATCTTGATTAAACCTTAAACCTTGGGAAACAGACTTGGGCCAAGATGACTCTGTGGGTAGTCCAACACCCAGTGGCTGTGGGAGGACTGGACTCAAAAAGGAAGTGGAAAGGCTGTTAGAGCTGAAAAGGAGGATATTTCTGTGGTTGTCTTAAGCTCTCTCTGAAGGCTGTTCTATATTCCTTGCTTTTAAAATCTTCATAGTGCCTAAAATTTGAGTTTTCTAATTCCTTTAAAAATTCAAATGTTTAAAGGAAGGGAAAGGAGGATTCCATTGATCCCATTTTAGTTCAAAGGAATTTATCCTAACTGCCTATTATGAACCATCACTACTGGAGAAAGGGGATGGGTAGAAGGGTAGAGCAGAAATGTCTGGGAGAATTTTAGAATCCATGGCACATCAGGACAGAGGAGCCATAGGTGAGCACGGTCGTGCAGGGGGTTATAGGGAGCTTCAGGGCCCTGCAGAGAAGGGATACAGAAAAGGAAAGGGGACAGCATTAGGACGGGACCACTTCTTCAAATCCCTTCCCACACCTGCCCTCCAGGGCTTCAGGTTGGGAGGTACAAGGTCATTTCCCTAATCCAAAGAAGTAAGCTTTCAGCCCACTGAAGCATTAGCAGCACCCACCCCGCACCTCCCAACCCACACAAGCAAACTTTCCTGCTCCTGTCCCTTCGCCTGTAGGCAGAGCAGCCCAGAATGCAGGGCAGGTGACTGCAAGGACAGGCAGTGGCAGGCCAGGGAACACGGGGAGAATCCGCAGTGGCCTTCTAAAGGCATGGAGCTCGAGAATGGAAAAGAATGCCACTCCCACCCTCACCCTCCTGGCATCCTCTTGGGAGGTTTTGCCTTCTTCAGACTTGCACTCATGCCCACCTTCAGGGCCTGCCAGTTCCAATGGAGTGAGGAATGCCAAGGCAGCTGGAAGGGGCCACAGGAAGAGATGGCAAGGGGGCAGCCCCGTGCCGGAGGCCACCTCTCAGGCACTGAACTGCCCTCATGCTGCTCACACTTCCTCCCTGTCTCCATTTCCTTCCTAGTTGGGCCCCCAGCCTTGCTGCCTCTCTACTTCCAGTGGTATATTTTCTATTTTGTTATCCAGCGGAAGAAGTGGGTGGTGAGTATCCATAGCCCCCAAGTTCCACATCCTTTGTCTTCAGAATCCTGAGGGAGGGGAATGGGGGTTCTCCAGAGGAAAGCTCACTGAGATTTACTCCAGGCCTAATTTAGAGCAAAGTTAATAGAACTGAGTATAGACCTTCCTTGTCTCTAGATGGGATGATCTGGACTCAGCAGACAGCCTGACTCCCAACGCCCTATTTCTTTTTTTTAAAAAGATTTTATTTATTCATTCATTCATTTATGAGAGAGCACGTACACACAGGCAGGGGGAAGGGCAGAGGGAGAGGGAATCTCTCAAGTAGACTTGGTGCTGAGCATAGAGCGCCAGGCTCAGTCCCACGACCCTGAGATCATGACCTGAGCCAAAACCAAGAATCGGATGCTCAACTGACTGAGCCACCCCAACGCCCCCCCCCCCCACCACCAATGGCCTATTTCATTCAGCTGGTACCTCCTGAGGTTCTCGTGCTTGTCATAAAGCCAGGAGCCAGGCTTGGGGGTGGGGAAGAGGTAGACGCAGAAGGTTCTAGGATTCCAAAAGGGTCTTGCCTGCCTCTGGCTGGATGAGAGGCATTAGAAAAGGCTTTGTGAAGTCAGTTTTGTAGCTGGGCCTTGGAGGATGGGCAAAGGTGGGGCTGGAGGGGGATGGACTCTGGGAAGTGAGGGGCAGTTTTGGCCACTTGGACATGTTGTGACTCGTGCCAGGGGAGAATTGTGGTGTAGAAGAAGTGCTTGATCAGGGCACTGGCATAGACCGAGCCTCTGTCCTGGAAGATTCATTTGGCAGCATGATGAAGGGATAAAGAACTTTGATGGGTTGGGAGGAGCTGGAGGCAGGGAAACCCTGTAGGCCTTGGCACCTGTGAAGGAAACAGGCAAGGAGGACTGGGGGCCGCCGCCAGGAATGGAAGGAAGGAGTGGGGTGGCATGAGATATTGCAGGACTGGGCAACGAAGAGAAGCTGACGGTGACAGAATGTTCCAGTCTGGGTCCCTGGCAGAGTGGCTGTACCATGCAAATAGGTGAAACGAAAGGAAGAGGAAGAAGTGCTTTGTGCCAGTCATCATGCTCTCTGCCTCTCAATGTAGGACTTGGCCTGGATGATCACCTTCTACGCCCGCCTCTTCCTCACCTACTGGCCGTTTTTGGGACTGAAAGGCGTCCTGGGCCTTTTCTTCCTGGTCAGGTAGTATTTGATGGGGAAGGAGGGATGGCAAAGAAAAGCTGTTTGGGAATAACGAGTCTGGTCTGGGGGCTGTGCTGGGGCTTTAGGCGGCAGGGGGTGTCCCAGGTGTTGGCCTGGGAAGATGGCCAGGCCAGAGGTTATCTGAGGCAGAAGAAGAGCTCTCACTTGTACTGTTTTTGTCTGTGTGCCATATCCACCAGGTTCCTGGAAAGTCACTGGTTTGTGTGGGTCACACAGATGAACCATATCCCCATGCGCATTGATCGCGACCGGAACATGGACTGGGTCTCCATCCAGGTAAGGGACAGTCACTTGGAAGACCTGGGGATGACACAACTAATGAAAAAGGCAGGTGGGCACAGATGCAGGCTAGGGGGTGGGCGTCCCCAAACAGCACTGCCTCATTAGCTTGAAGCTTCTCTCCTGCCACCATTTGGAGAAGGGAGTGACCAGGGACCGTCCCCCCCGACCCCCCAACCCCAGCCGGCTTTGCCTGGAGACGGCTGGGTTGGCCTTTCTATCTGGCACCCAGAGCCACGCTCTCCCTGCCCTCTTCCTCCAGCTCCATGCAACATGCAATGTCCACAAGTCTGCCTTCAATGACTGGTTCAGTGGACATCTCAACTTCCAGATTGAGCACCAGTAAGTAGGGAGACCTGAGAAGCAGGGTCCTTGGGAGGGTCCCTGTGGGGAAAGCGGGGAGGTGGAAAGAGCAGAGTAGGGGCCACTGACGGTCCCGTTCTCCCTGAAGTCTTTTCCCCACGATGCCTCGACACAATTACCATAAAGTGGCTCCCCTGGTGCAGTCCCTGTGTGCCAAGCACGGCATAGAGTACCAGTCCAAGCCCCTGCTCGCAGCCTTCGCCGACATTATCTAGTGAGTACCTGAGCCTGGGAACAGGGCCGGCAATGGGGCTGGTGCTGTGTGGGGTGGGAGCAACAGGCAGGGTCCCCCCGGAATGGAGGCCACCAAGACAAAGGCAGGGTGCTCTGCTGGTCTTGCAGCCAAGTCAGGCCTTTGTTCTCAGTGCCATGGCCCAAGCTAGTTCTCAGAAGCCAACGGGAGGAAAGGGGCCATATGCCATGGAGACCAGCCTCCATTCCTCTGTAAGAGCCTCACTACATGTCTGTAGGGTGGTTTGGCTTTTGGGCCTGGCTCTGCGTGCGCGCTCGCTCTTTCTCTCTCTCACTCTCACTTCCTGCTCCCATCTTGCTCCCACAGCTCACTGAAGGAGTCTGGGCAGCTCTGGCTAGATGCCTATCTTCACCAGTAACAACCCCCCCCCCCCAATCTGGAAGAAATGCCTGTCTTCACTGATCATACCAGCCCACCTGGGAGATGAGTTTCTGGCACCAAAGCAGAGGGGAGCTGGAGGGACAATGCCACTGTAATTATAATATTGGGGGGGTGGTCTGAGGAGATAAAGGCTCAACTCAAACCTTCCCCTTTATCTTCCCGGCACAGATCTAAGACCCAAAGGGCTAGGGGGACATGCCTGCCCCCTGGAGGGAGGGAAGGAGCTACTGGGGCAGAGATGTGGGAGTTTACTTTCCTTTTTCTAGTTTGGCAGATACAGATGCTTGGTGAGCAATGAGGGAGTCGGTGTTGGAAGAATAGGGAGGACATACTGAGCCCCAAAATCAGTAAGAGATTTAGCATTAAAATTCCAGCCAGGAAAGGGGTGAGCCCATCTCACTGGTCTACTTCTCAGTGCCTTCTCCACCCTGTACTGTCTGAGGAGATAGAGTGGCTGAACCTTCCAAGCAAGATTTAGATTTGAGGCCTGGCATAGTGCACCACCTGGGAGGCTCAGCTCACTCTAGGGCTAGGTGAGACCTAGGTCTGCCTCAGGCTCCTGGAGAAGCAATTTTCCCACTTCCAGAAGCAGGCAGAGCAAAGCCAGGACTGTGGTGCTGGAAACATCTGACTTTGAAGGATCCTGGCATTATCGATTTTGAGCTTATGTTCCATCCAGGGCACCCAGGGAGCATTAGGTCGTAGTTCTTGCCAAAATAGCAAGAAGAGTTACTGGCCATTCAAAATCCCCTTCACCTTGGGATCACCTCTTGTAACCACCACTCAAGGAACAAGACTCCTAGGATGGAGTCCACGTCTTGATTCTTCATCCATAAACAAGTGAACAGATGGGGCAACTTCATCTTCTCCCTAAAAACAAATGGGGGTTCCCAGTGCTTTCCCTTTGTCTTCCTATCTGTAATTCCACGTTTAACAAAGTAGTTAGCACAAGTGACCACATTGGGAGATCCTGAACTACAGTCCTAAAGAATATAGTAGTTGTTAAGAAATGTTCTGCAACCTAAATTATGTTACAGTATTACTTCTGAGTGGGAACAGTGAATTAAATATAATCACTTCACAGTTCTAAACCAGATAGGAAGATAAAAACAGTTTGCGAAGTATCAACTCTGTTCAAGCATCTTCTCCGCTGGACACCAGGTAGGAATTTAGGATAATCTCTTAAAAAGCCTATCCATCTAATACTGAAATACAGTTTTTTGGAAAAAATCTCCTGGTTCTTAAAGGTTAACGTTTAACCCATCTCTTAAGCAAACAAAGGAATGAGCCCAGGAGTCTTGCCTTAACCCCCAGGGCTTGTCATCTGCATTCACACCCAAAGCCACAGCCTTCCCGCCAGGTGAGGGGGTCATTTGCCTGTTCATCAGCACCTACTCTTAAGCATAGAGCGTTTTGGATATGGAGAAGAGGAAACTCAAACTAGAAGGAAAAAGCAGAGCCGTAGAAGAGTCCACATTTCGTTGTAGGAGAGAATAAAGGTCATCTGCAAGTGAGCTGCGATGGGGTTAGGACATCACTTGTGGAAAGGCTGTGGGGATGACTTAGAGGCTTGTCAAAACAAAGATTAAAGAGACAACAACAGAGGCAGGACGGGTTGCAAAAGAGTTCAGCTCTTCTCCATTTGGACAGAACCTGGTTTGTAAGAGCCTGGGTAGAAAGACTAGAAGCAGAATTGAAAAGTTCTTTCATTGGCTTCCTCACTCCAGAATAGGTGCTGATCCTGCCCCATCCCTCTTGTCCCTACTACCCAAGGTTTAGGAGTCCTGTCACCAGCCTGTCAAGCCATCTGGCTGCTAATCTGAGCAAACCCAGCGAGGCGTACTGAGCCAAGTCCAGGTCCTCAAAGCACTTCAACCACTGTGGCCTTCTTTCCTTAACCTAGACCAGTGTAGTCTCACATGGCCACAGAGGGACACACCAGTGACAAAAAGGCTCAGACTGTTTTAACAGTACGATGAGTGATCTCAAATCCAAGCAATGACATGAGAAAACAAGCTTAAAGAGGACAAGTCACCCCCAGTCACAGATCGTGGCGGCATACCAACATCTGAACTCTGTTTTAGAATTCCAACCTACGTTTTTCTTTGTTAGTCTCATCTTCCCACCACTTTACTGGAAGCACGTTCTTTGATTAGGTCCCACATCTGTATCCTTTTCGTGTGTGCCAATTTTGTTACCACATCCAGACAAGGAAAGCTGAAAAATAAAGTTCACTTTGACCAAACGAAGGCTATTCATTTGTAATCCACGACTTTCTTCTGCACATGTCAATGGGACTCCCCATGCCAGTGCTGTAAGTTACCACCTACCTACCTCTATGGCTGGAACCTTCTGACCAGGAGTTCCCAGACAGACTCGTTTGCACAAGGCCTTTGGGCAGAGGAACACCTGCATCTTCCAAAAGAACACCAAGGCCCAGGTAGGCTATGGCGAGGAAGAGCAAAGCCAACCCCTTCCCAGGACCCCGTATGGTCAGGTGTTAGGCTGCGCAGATACACTAGCCAGGTGTGCATGCGTCTCCTATCACGAAGCAGTACCCTCACCCTTTCGACCTTGTTTCTAGTCTCAATACGGGTAGTCCCCAAAAGTCTCTTGTTTTGCCTGTGTCTGCAGACGCAGTGCTTCAGAGCGGGACTGCAAAGCAATGCCTTTTAACCTCAATCCTGATAGAACAGCTCCCTTTGAGCAAGAACATTAGAACATGCTAGGTAAAAATTTGCAGAACTGGTTTTCCCTGCAGTGTGCAGTGGTTAATAAACTAGAGAAGACCAGACAACTCAACTTGAAAAAACAAAAGGAGGGGCGCCTTGGTGATTCAGCTGGTTAAGCATCTGCCTTTGGCTCAGGTCATGATCCCAGAATCCTGCGATCAACCCCATCAGGCTCCCTGCTCAGTGAGCAGTCTGCTCCTCCCTCTGCCCCTCCCCCATCCTGCTCATGTGCACATGCACACTCTGAAATAAATCTTTTAAAAAAGAAAAGGGGCAATTAAAAACTTTAAAAAAAAAGGGGGGGCGCCTGGGTGCCTCAGTTGGTTAAGCGTCTGCCTTTGGCTCAGGTCATGATCCCAGGGTCCTGGGGTTGAACCCCACATCGGGCTCCTGGCTCACTGGGAGCCTGCTTCTCCCTCTCCCTCTGCCCCTGGTTGTGCTCTCTCTCTCTCTCTATCTGTGTCTCGAATAAATAAAACATCTTAAAAAGAATTTTTTTTAAAAGAAGAAAAACAGAGGAAAACCACTCTACATGTCTGACTACTACAGGGTACAAGCCCTTACCTAGAGCTACAGCACTGAGACCATCACTCCCTAAGAAGTCTTTCCACCTCTGGGCCCCATCATCATTACCACAGACTTAGATTACTTGGCACTCCCAGAAGTTGTGTGGCTTAGTCCAATCTGAGAAAACCCGTTCCATTCAACTGATGGATACAGCAGTGAACAAAACCAAGATCCCTGCCCTCAGAATAGAACTGTCTACACCAGGGGCGCCTGGGTGGCTCAGTCGTTAAGCATCTGCCTTCAGCTCAGGTCATGATCCCAGCGTCCTGGGATCGAGCCCCGCATCGGGCTCCCTGCTCCGCGGGAAGCCTGCTTCTCCCTCTCCCACTCCCCCTGCTTGTGTCCCGTCTTTCGCTGTCTCTCTGTCAAATAAATAAAATCTTAAAACAAAACAAAACAAAACTGTCTACCAGTGGTCTGGGAGTCCCCTAGTTATGAGAGCACTGTTGGGGAGACTATGTCCCACTCCTGCTTCAACCAGAGAAGCTCAAATCCTGAGGTTCCACATAAGATTTCACTTGAAAAATACGTTGCTCCATTAGAAATTTTGAAAACCACCAGTCTTTACCCGCTTAATCTGTTAGAATATTGGCAGTTTAAATTTCAGATTGCTTAAGTGTGCCTGTTAACTTCAAATGGCAGCGACAGGAATGCTAAAAAATTAGAAACTCCCCACCAAGTTTTAGCAGGATTATAAAACTTTTAAAACATTCCATCTCTATGGGAAATGGCAACCTGAATTTGATGTCACAGAAGAAACATGAAAGTCATTTCTGAAGTGCAGTTTTTTCACAATTTATAAACTGGTAAGGTAAATGCTTGGATGCTATGAAGTAGTTGGTCGAAATTGTGAGGCTTTCTCAAAGGAGTTCCTTCATCTCACACAGTAGGTGGGAAACTAGAAACCCATTCAACTTATTAAAACTTCTTTCCTAGTTAAACGAGGCGTCCTCCTCCAAATGGCTTAAGTACTGCCAAAGCGGCTTTAGCCATTCTATGGAGGGTGGCGCCATCTTGTGGCCACTCTCAAACCTCTTGTAACGGTACAAGTCTGGGATGTTCTCTTCAGCGTGAAAAGAACATTACACTGCCTGAAGCCTGGGGACACTCGAGATGTTTTCAAATGTTCTCAGAGAACGTGACATTCTGGTTACTTTTATAATTTTATTGGCTTTTCTCATATCTTTAAAACAAAAACAGCACATGAAAATAGCATCTTATCCCAAAGTCTCAACTCAGTTGACGGCCTCAGAGAGGACATTAGAATTTCGCCATCTTATGCCCCTAAATAACCAATGTGAAGACTCAAGTTACATAGCAAGTTCAAGTTTCTGCCCACCCCAGGACACATAACCAGTAATCAGACCCTTGCTGCCAACTCCAGGGACTCCAGCTCTCCCTGCCTGTCTTAGTTCTCATCAGCTCTCCCCATCTGTTAAGACTCAGACTTCCTGATGGCTGTCTCACAGGGTGGGTTAAGGCTGAGCCAGAGAGAAGTGCAGTCTGGTTCCACCACCCACTCCCATCGGCCACCAGTTGGCCAGCCAGGAAATCATTTTTGTCCAGTCTGCTATCTCTACCATTTATCTCCCACTCCCTCTTCAAAACTTGTTGCTCTCACTTTCATTTAAAAATAGATTCAGTGTCCGTAAATTGCCTGAGAGGTGTTTTGAGCCTGACATACTTTCCTGAGCTAAAAGAGAAAACAAAGTAGCTCTATGGCATTCCTGCCATAAGATCAAGTACAAAAGAGAAAAGCACTACTTGAGAAGGGTAGAGCTAGAGAAGCAATGCAATCCCCTCCCCGCCCCCAGAGGTTTCTCTAGTGCTAGCTCTTGAGGGTACCATAAGGCAGGTATTCTGGGGTCAAGGAGGTAGGAGGGAAACTCATTTATTTTCCCCTTTTGAACTTCCCTGCTGTCCCAGTCTTTGCCTTCTTCTTGGCAGATCCCTTGGGTCCGGGCTCCTTGCGCTTAGCTGAAGAGAGCGAGCCAGTCACCTTGAAGAAATCATCCAGGCGGCCCTGGGTGCTGCCTTGGCGGCTCTTGCTCAGCCGCCTGACCCCACTGCGGATTCGCTCCTCAGAGAACTGCTTTTCACCACACATGAACTTGACGAGCTCTTCTTCATTTGGCTCACTCCACTTCAGCTCCACAGACTCTGGGTCAAGCACCTCGGGCTCCAGGAAGAGCTGCTGGGCCTCCCTGTGGAGCCAATTTTCTGGCACGGGGTACTTGTTGGGGTCGAGCCGACGCACAATCTCCTCAATGCTCTTGTGCTTCTGGATGAGGTCCACAGCCCGCTTGGGCCCAATGCCCCGAATGCTCTCACAGTAGTCACTGCCCAGCAGGATGCACAGATCTACAAACTGCTCCTGGTTCAGGCCCAGCTCCTGCAGGATCCGGCTCAGGTGGAATTCCTGGATGGGCAGCTTCTTGGCCTCGCTGGCAGTCAGGTGGCGCATCAGCACGGGGCTGCCAAAGGTCAGGCAATCCATGTCCTCAGTGGCCGCGGCATAGACTTTGCCAGCCTTCACGAGGGCAGCACAGCTGGCCTCAGCCTCACTGGGCGCATCAAGGTATGGGATGCCCATGAGGCTCAGTAGATGCTTGCACTCATCACTGTGTTGCTTGGTGACCTTTACCAGCCTCTTAGTAAACTTTTCTACCTCCTCCTCGACCCCAGCAGCCTGAGCCTGCTGCAGCTGCTTCTCGGCCTCAGCCCGCCGCTCGCTGCGTTTGGCCAGCTCACCTGACTTGAGCTGCGGTGGCTTGCCGTCAAAGACATACACGGGCTTGATGCCGTTCTCCATCATGCGGATGGTGCGGTAGAACATGCCCATCAGGTGGCTGGTAGTCTCACCCTCCTCATTCTGCAGCACATCCCCACCCTGGCGCACAGCAATCAGGAACTGATAAATGCTCATAGAGGCATCAATAGCCACCTTGCGGCCAAAGTAGCTCTTGATGTCATTCTCCCGGATGGCACCAGGGGCCACATCAGCAATCAGTTTGGCCAGGCCTTGAATTCCCATAGCAACACAGAGGAGGGACAGCTAAAAAAGAAAGGAGTAAAGTAAGAAGAGGAGGAACTTAAAGGATGCATGCAAAGGATCAAGGGTTATAACTGGTGCTATGTCACCAACTTCATGTCTTCAACTGACCAAACTGAGCACAACAAAAAGGACGCCAATTTGGGACCGCAGAAGATGAAAAGAAGAACAAGACAAGGTCACCATTTGCAAAAAAACTTACTGTCTAGCAAGGGAGCCCACTCAGTTAATACCAAGGCTTCCTGAATATCGGGGAAAAACCTGGGTGTTAAGAGGAATAAGATCCTGCTGATGTCGAGGGACTTATTAAGGTTTCGTGGATAAGGCAGCAATAGGGCTCGCATGCAGTAAGGGCTACAACTGGTGTGGGAGGACGAGAGTGCATGGCCTGAGGAGCCCAGGGATCATAATGACAGAACCAAGCCCTGAAGGACAAGCAAATACTGTCTAAACAAAGATGACACAGGTACAAAAGCAACCATAATACAAGGCTGAATGTGCACAGTGGCAAAATAAACACGAGTTACCTAACTTCTTGCCAATTCATACATTCCTCCTGTATACCTTCACGCCAGTCACTGAACATCCCCAACTCTTCCTCTGGCTCCTCTTAGCAGCTGTGATGGTTAGTTTCATGTGCCAACTTGGCTAGGCTAAGGCACCCAGTTATTTACTCTAACACTAATCCAAGTGTTGCTGTAAAGGTTATTTTGTGACATCTATCATCAGTTGGCTTTAAGCAAAGGAGATTCCCCTCCAACATATGGGTGGGCCTGATTGGTTTTAAGGCCTTGGCAGCAAAAACTGAGTAAGGTTTCCCAAAGAAATCCTGCCTGAAGACTGCAGCATCACCTCCTGCATGAGTTTCTAGCCTGTGGGCCAGCCCGATCATTTTTAACCTTGCCAACCTCTTACAGTCACCTGAGCCAATTCCTTAAAATAAATCTCCTTATATACGTCCATATCCTATATCTTACTGCTTCTCCAGAGAACCCTGATACAGTAGCCCTGAAGAAGGACTAGCAAAAAACCATATCTGAATGGGAGTTATGTGGCTTCCTCACACGCTGCTGCTCGAGTCTCCCTTCAGTAATCCTTCAGCACTGAGACTGGCTTCTACTTCTACCATGAGGTTGCTAGGAATTCTTAGTCTTTCTCTTTGTATTTTCTCTCCACCACTAAGTCTGAAAATGTGAACTCCATGGCTCCTACCTGACCCTAGGTCCTGATCTAGAAGCCTGGCAACCTGTAGTTGCTCAGTCCCACATTGCACTTCTGTGGTTCAGGCCCCTTCACAAGTATTTCCTAGGGCAGTGTTTCCTGAACTTCGTTTAGACCCAAACCACCCTCACAATTTTTTGCCACTTCCATCTAAAACCTGTACTTTCATTCACTTAATATTTTCTTTAAATGGACACCATTGTTTTAAAAACTCAAGTAATTTCGGGGCGCCTGGGTGGCTCAGTTGGTTAAGGGACTGCCTTCGGCTCAGGTCATGATCCTGGAGTCCCGGGATCGAGTCCCGCATCAGGCTCCCTGCTCAACGGGGAGTCTGCTTCTCCCTCTGACCCTCCCCCTCTCATGCTCTCTCTCTATCTCATTCTCTCTCTCAAATAAATAAATAAAATCTTAAAAAAAAAAAACAACTCAGGTAATTTGAAAAAGAGAACTCCTCTTAAGCAGTAATGTCTGTGCCGTATCAGTTATATTTTGATGTGTTAAATGTGTAACCATTAAAAAGGATTTTTTGGGGGCGCCTGGGTGGCTCAGTCGTTAAGCGTCTGCCTTCGGCTCAGGTCATGATCCCAGGGTCCTGGGATCGAGCCCCGCATCAGGCTCCCTGCTCCACGGGAAGCCTGCTTCTCCCTCTCCCACTCCCCCTGCTTGTGTTCCCTCTCTGGCTGTGTCTCTCTGTCAAATAAATAAAATCTTTTAAAAAAAAAAGGATTTTTTGGGTGCCATTTAAAGTCATCTTGTGCCCACTGGTGGTATGTGTCCAACACTCCAAGAAATATTACACTAGACCTTTTCGTTGCTCCCACTTTTCACAGGATTCTTTCTAAAGCGTAAGTGACCCTGCTACATCCCCCCCCCCCTTAATTCCAAACACCTCAACCTGTCCTCAAGATCTTCCATGCTTTGCTTCCCAACCTACCTTCACAGTCTGGGGGCCAACGCCAAGGCTGAGATAAGGCCTGCCCTTTCTCACCGCTGCTCAGCCGTGCCCTCCTCCCGCCATCCTCTAGCTCTCCTGCTCGGAACCGTTCCTCCGCAGAGGTCATTCGACCCTCTGGGTCCGGCCTCAGGCTGGCTGCTTTGCTAGAAGGCTTACGGGGAGGTCAGTGCCTGCTGGCCGGCTAGCCTCCCACAGCCCCCAACAGAGGGAGGCGGGAAAGAGATCTAAACCAGTGAAGTCTCCAAAATGTCTCTCATCCAGGATCTTGGTCAAAATACACAACGGCCCCATTAAGTGGAAGCTATCTCTCCCCCCCCCAAATGAAGCAAGAGTCTCGGAGGTTAGGCGACCGGTCCAAGTCGCACAGCCGGAAGGTGGCGGGCCCGCGCTCCGGCCTTCGCCCCGCGCGCGGCAGACGGCCCCCCACAGCACCCAGAGCGAGGCGGACCCCGCCGCCCTCGAAGACACTTCCCATGGGGTCTCACCTGGCCTTTGGGGCGCGAGGTCTCGACGGCTAGCGCTCGGTCCGGTGCTGCCCAGAACGGTGCTCAGCCCCGCACCCTCCTCAGCTCCGCCGCGGGTCCGGTCGCGCTCCGCCACCTTCCAAAGCCCGCGCTCCGGTCACGTGACCCGCCGCCGCGCACAGCCTCCTGGGAAATGCGGTGCAGGGCCCGACCCCCTCGGCCAGCTCGCCTTGTGGCAAACAGTCCCGCCGGGGAGAACGAACCCTCTCAGCGGCTCTGCCCTACCCTTCCCTATCGCTTGCCCCAGTTCCACATCAGGGGCTCACAGGTCCCAGCCCCAGCTACACCCTGACCCACGGGCCTACAAATCCCACAATGCCACTCGCGCGGGCGCACTTCCTCTTCCGCTGAGCGGGGCTCCTGCTGCGGCCGACGTGTTATTCCGGTGGCGGAGCGGCGGATGATCCTGTGCCTGGCAAAATGGTGAGGGGGTTGGGGCGTTCCGGGCAGGGCTGTGAGGACCCCTTGGGGCCCGTTCCACACCCCGTTTCTCTCGCGAAGGCCTCTGACGCCCGAGATCCAGGCAGCGGGAGGCTCCTGTGTCCTCCGGCTTGGGCGGAGGGACGGGAAGGGAAGCCCCTTGCCCTGGACTCGTTAGGCTGAGGTTTTGATCTCGCGACTTTTAAGGGGTGAGGCGTGTGAGGTGCATTTTTAATACCTTAAGCTTTTATTCCTGCTACCTGTGATTAAGCTGTTATCTCTATTTGGAAGTTTCTTCCTCCTGCTGAACTCCTACTCATCCTACAAAGCCCAGGGCAGATGTCAACCTTCTTGGTGAAGCACGTCCAACTCTCTCAGGCACTTGGCCGCTGTCTCCTGGGAGCTCCCACAACCTCTGTACAGACCTCTTGCCACATGTCACGGTCTTCTTTGTTATCTGCCACGCCTCCTAGTGACCACCATCTGACGTGCATCTAGCCCTGGGATGATGTCTATTCATCTTTGTGTTCCCAGTGCCAAACACAGGGCCTGCAATTGGAGGCCCAATAAATGGCAGCGATTGTCTTTATCATTTTGGGGGGGGGGAGGGGGCATAAATGTTTACTGAATTGAATTCCAGTGTCTCTTAGAACAATGGGGTCAATTTATTTCTCTAGAGTTGTTATGTTCTGGACTTTAGGACCGTTGGCTGGTGAGTGACAATAGAAGTCAACATTTGTACAGAACTTTACGTTTACAGCCCTCCTTCACAAGCATTATCTCATAATCTTCCCTGTAAGCTTGGGAAGGAAACAAACACCTTTTGAATGACTACTCTATGCCAGGAAGTGAGCTAGATGCTTTGACGTTCGTCATCTTTCTTAAATCACACATCAACTCTGTGAGTGGTGTTATTATAACTATTTTACTGAGATTCATATTATTCAGTAGAGCCAGATTATTAACTGAAGTCTTTTGCCAGTAGATCCTGAGATTTCACAATAGCGTAGCGTGAAAATTAGAGATGTAGAAGTTGAGATTGGGTCCTGGCCCAGGCTCTGAATTACAGCAGGATTCTGAGCTTGGTGTCTACAGACATGGGTCCATAAAGCTCCTAAAATTATAGGCAAACTTTTTCTTGCTTCTGGTTTACCCTGGGCAGGGTCCATACTTTTTTTTCATAGTCATCAGTGGTCTCAAAAAATGTTAGGGACCCCTGATCGATAGCTAATCCATCACCTTCTGTGTCAGCCTCTGACTCTCAGCTGCCCTTCTTGTCTCATACTGAAAAAGCAAAGCGTCACCTTAGTTTAAGATGTCATTGTTATCATTTACAAATGGAATCGCTTGACGTTGGTTCTGAAGGACTTCCGTATTTCCCAGGCTGAAACAGACCTTTAACAGTCCTAGAGGAGGAGGCTCCTTGATGACCTCACACTCCCCCTCAGGATTAAGTCGCGGGATTCTTTGATAGCTCTGATCTCATGCCCTCCCTTAGGAGCTCGAGGCCATGAGCAGATATACCAGCCCAGTGAACCCTGCTGTCTTCCCCCATCTGACCGTGGTGCTGTTGGCAATTGGCATGTTCTTTACCGCCTGGTTCTTCGTGTATCCTTTTACTGAGCAGCCAGTGGGCCAGAATTAGCAGTGTGGGAAACCGAGGGAGAAACCATGCTGGGTACATGCACCCTGCCAGTTTTGCTCTGGTGTGGGGGTAGGGGGAAGGTAAGGAGATTGAAGAAAAGCTGTTGATGTCCAAGGTCAGGTGCTGGCCTTATTTCCCAAGTTCAGGGGAGCTCAGTTTGCTCTTCAGATTTCCAGGATAGTGAACAGAAGGCCTGGCCGGACTGGAGGTTGGGGATAGGGAATCTGAAGTTGGGCAAGTGGTAAAAGGGTATGCTCAGGCGGCAGGAGATCTGAGGGTTAGTGCCAGTTCCACTGGTCACTAGCTGTGTGACCTGGGGTAAGTGACCTAACCCCTCTGGGCAGATTTTCTCCATGGGTGGTTGAGGGCTGGTATGAAGCAACAAGAGTCCAGGTCGTCTCTCAGGCCCCTCTTCCTGGCGACACTGAGCCAGGCAAGCCTTCTAGAAGGCTCACCCTGTACCTTTTTCCCAGAGCTGCACTGGCCAGGCTTCCTGTCCTAGGCAGTCCATCCCTTCGCTTCTCCTTAATCACCCTGCCAGTTATGAGGTTACCTCTACCAAGTACACTCGGGATATCTACAAAGAGCTCCTCATCTCCTTGGTGGCCTCACTCTTCATGGGCTTTGGAGTCCTCTTCCTGCTGCTCTGGGTTGGCATCTACGTATGAGTTCCCAAGGGTAAGAGCTGCGAAAAGGTGGGCACTACAGAAGCTTCCCACGTCTGCATCAGCAGGGTCCTCAGGCCTGTGGAAGACTTCGGTTAATGGTGACAGACTCAGCAGAGTGGAGAGGGACACCAGGCACGTGTGCCTCTTTCCCTGTCCCAAATGGGGATCTGAGACCTACATTTTCATTCTGAGTTCTGCACACGGCCCGGGGCTTTGGGATACACTTCATAGGGCTGTGCGCACAGTCTTCCCATGTTAGACATTTGCATCCTTACACATCATACACCATTGACCTGGCGAGGCTGCTTGGGAATGGATTAGAAGGGGGTCAGAATCTAGGAGTACCATTGTGGTTAGTTTGAATGTTTTCAGTGAGTAAAATAAATCTTGACTAAGTGATTAAAAAAAAACCCCAAAACCCTTGCTGCAGATAATCCACTGAACAGGTCACTGAGAATCGGCTTTGGTGGCTCAGCTTCAGAGTAGTGTGCCCATCAGCCCTTGCCCCAGGAGCACAGGGTCCAGTGAGAAAAGGAGGTGGAAAGAAGGGTCATCGGTCTCATTTTGATACCCCCTCTCCTCTTTCAGGTTCCAACCAGGAGCTTCACTGAATTCCTGCTTTTGTAAATTAATTTTTTTACTGTTGCTGGAAATGTCCCACCTGCTGCTCCCAATAAAGGCAGATGTGTGACCGTCTGTCTGGCACCCATTCCGCAGGGGTGGAGCGGTGGGGGGGTGGCACCGGGACCCATGTGACTTGCCCGGTCCCACCCCTTCCCATCTTTCTTCTGCCTTTCAGATGGTTCCTCCTGCTGGGAAACCCTGCTTTCTCTATGTGTGAGGGGTGAGGAGGGTATGGGAGGGGTGTCTGTCCTTGGAATTTAAAGCTCTGTGGATAGGAAGGGGCCAGGCCTATCCTCTTCTGTTGTTTTTAGAGCAGACTTGTCTGAGAACCCGCACCAGTCAAGTCTGCCCTGGGCCAATCCCATCCTCTAAATGTAGGCACCCTTCTGTGTGCTGGGGACCTTCACAAGGCTCAGCTTGTGCCCAGAGGTTGTTTATCCTAGGGTGGCTCCTTTACCCGGGGGGAGGGCGGGGGGGGGGGGGCAGCAGTAGGTCCATGGGATGTGGCCAGGGGAGGGAGCTGCTGAGTCCTGTTCCCAAGCCTAGCATGAAGCTAAGAAGGATAATGGGATACAAGGCATTCATCTGGCTCAGGAACCCCAGAACTCCAGTTGGTCTTAGCCCCACAGGCAACTCCATCTTCTACCACAACAGTCTCAAGAAGAGATGGGGAGGCAAGGTCAGATACAAAGCCATGTTTTTACATTTATTTATATATGTATATTTACTTCAGAAGGAAAGAACAGGGACAGGAAGCAAGCAGGCCCAGGGCTGCTTCCCTCTGCCCACTCCAGAGTCAGAGTTGGTACATGATAAATACGAGTCAGCACTCAGGAACAGGAACTGGGGGTTAACTGGGAGGGAGGGGCGCTCTATGCACATGCAGGCTTTTGGGGGGGGCACAATATGGGCAGAGGAATTTGTGCATTAAGAGGCCCTATGTACAGCTTGAAGCTTGGGGGAGATTAGCCCAGTGGCTCCAGGAATAAATGCCAAAGGGAAGGGAGGGATGGCTGCTGGACCCCATGTAGGGAATGGAGCCAAGACCCCCACTTACCAGTGCCAGGCAGGCAGCTGTCAGCCTCCAGCAGGTGACCCACTCCCCTCCCCTGAAGCCCTTTTACCTTCATGGGCTTAAGGCAACTTTGGTCCAAGGTTGACCCCCCACCCACCCCCCCAAGCAGCTTGGAGCCCCAGCTTGGCCCCAATCCTTGCACTGAGGACCCCTCCTCAGGCATGGAAACAGCCGGCTGCTACCAGATTGGGGCTACGCTGTGTCTGGAAGGGCTCCAGGGGGCAATGGAGGGTCACTTTCCAGTTAAGGACTGAGGGACCACAGTCCAACGACAGGCACCCTCACTGAGGAAGCCCCAGAATCCTATTGCAAAGGGTGGGGCTCAGCAGTTTTAAGGCATTTAGGGAGGGTTCCCCGCCGAGGGGGACAGTGGAGAGAGAACAGAGTAGTCCTGCGGAAGGCCTGGCTCCCTGGCTCCCTGCGTGGTGTGGGCAGCCACGTAATTCCTATGTTAGAATGAGGGAGGGGAGCCACACTGAGGAGGGAGCTAGGAGGCGGGGTGTCCCTCTCCCCCAGCTCCCCTGAGGATAAGTGCTTTGAGACCCACGGCAGAAGGGGGCCCGCACTTCACAGGCTTCTTCGAGATTGCAGCTCCCCACAGAAAGGCCTCCCATTCAAAGCTGAGAATGAGAGGGGTAAGGCCTGGTTCCCAGAGAGGTGGCAGAACACCACAGGGCAGGGATGGCAATTCCTGTTCCCCTCATTGAACCTGTGTAGCCGTGGCTAAATGATTTCCACACTCCTTTGAGCCTGGATGTGGCCTCAGAACACTCCAGGCTCCCACCAAGACCGGTTACTTTAACATTGGCACTTGAGTTAAGACTTCTTCGGTAACGCAAGCCCATTGCTCCACGTCCGGGAGGAGAGGGCGGAGATGGAATCTGCTGCCGAGCCCGACATGGGAGCCCTTGATTTGGGGAGACAAGGTTGCCAGCAGACAAGAGAGGAGGGAGAAGCCAGAGTCTTAGTGGTTGGGAGTGAGATGGGTGTCTCAAGCCTCCCTGGGGTGGATCAGAGCGAGGGCCCTGTCTTTGTGTTTCCCCAGGGCTCTGCACCTCTCTGGCCTTTCCATCTCCATCCTTCCACTCGTGCCCTGGCTTAAGTGCATTTTAGTAATTACTTCATTAATAACAGCAAAAGCTATCTGTCTCCACGCACCAGCCAAGACCAGCCTGCTGCCTTACAGGGATTCCTGCTCCTCTGCTCAGAGAGAATGATAGGTCACTGATACCACTGCAAGCTCTGGAAGCTCCCAGAAGCCCAGGCCATGGGGCCACAACACCCAGCTGGGGGAGCTCGCAGGGAACTTCCAGGATACTCCAGGTTCAAGGGCCCAAGGGTGACCTGGCCCCCTGGCCCCCCCACTGGTTCAGCCAGGCACTAAGTATACATAAGGCACATGGTCAGTCTTTGCAACCTCTCCAGAGCTGGCTTCAGCTGCCCTGGGAGCTCTTGGGAGCCAGTGCTCCCCGGGAGAAGACACCTCCTGGGCCACACTTAAAGCTTCAAAGTCCCAAGTCCAGCGTAACAGTCAAACCCCAAAAAGTCCACTACCTCGCCACCCCCCAGGGAGCAGCTTCCAGGGTGAGGGCTGTATGCTCTCCGCTGACTCATGGATCCAGCCAAGTCTTTTAGGGCTCCAGCCAAGTCCCCACTCCAGAAGAGGGGTGGCTCGCAGTCTCAAGGGGAGAGTGGGAGGATAGGCTCTGGACGGTCACAGGCTTACCCTTGCCTCCAGGGCCCCTGCAGCCAGCCCTCCAACCACCATATCTGGACAGATACGACGTGGTCCGGTCCTGGCCCCAGGGGGTCTCTCGGGCTCCCCCTGTGGTGTGTGAGGGGCGACCAGCAGGAACAGCAACTCCAGTGTGAGGACTCCGACGAGTTTCCCCAGTTGTGGGGAGGGCCAAGCCCGATTCAGTCTCTCCGAGGGAGCACCAGCGAGCGGCAGAGAGCTGGCGGGCGGCGGGCTCCAGTGTAACGCCATGGCGTCCAGTGTGGAAGGGGCGCGGGGCCCCGGCCCGGGTGTGGTGCCGCCTCCGGGAAGGCCGCTCAGTCACACAGGCGGTAGAAATGGAAGTAGTAGTCCGTGGCCGGCCGGACCGGGGCCTCCGTGCTGCAGTTGGCCTGACCCTTGCGGGGGAGGGCAGCAGGAACGGGTGAGATGGCTCGGGGTGCAGGACAGGAAGCAGTCCCCCCCCCGGCCACATCACCCAGCATTGCGCCCCAGGTCTTGCCATGTGCTCTGGGAACCCCCACATCCTTTCCCCAAGCCCCACACTTGAGATGCAGGTGCCCGGGCCTCTGGGGACAGATGGGGTGCCTGTACTCACCAGCAGGGCCACCCGGAAGTGGTAGGTGAATTCTCGGAAAGACAGGATTGTTACTGGCCACTGGTGGGAAGTGCCCTGGAGAAAGGGGAGAGGGAGGGGTGAAGACAGCCCCCTGGCCCTATCCCAGCCAGGAGCCCTGGGCTCCAGGGCAAGTGTTAGGGAGGCTAAAGTCAGAGCTGGGAAGAGAAAGGGAGGCAGCACGTTCTGCTTTGGGGAGCAGTGGCACCCTTTACGCAGACTCGGAGCCAGGCTCACGCAAGTCCAAAGCTGCCCTCCCCTGGTCCCTGCCTTGTCCCTTGCTGCCTTCCCTCCCCGTTATGCTCCGGGCACGTCAGAGTATTTCATGAACCCCATCCTCACCCCAACCCAGTAAGGTGATGCTGCTTATCGATGAGGAAGCTGAGCTATTGCTTGAATCACACGGCACCGTGTGGCAGAGCAGGGATTGACACACAGGCCCCCGCGCTGTCATGCTCTCTCCCTTGCATGGGAGCCTGAGGCCCGCCTTCAGACAGCTTGCCCATGTCCCGGCTGAGGCTTTGGCGTGGCCTCCCCATATGTGGCCCCGGGCCTGAGCTCCGCATCCTGAGAGCGGCTGGCTGGGCTCTCCCTCTACGCGCGGGTGCGCTCTCCTCTGCCTGCGCCTCTTTCGAGGCTCTCACCCACTCAAGTGACTTTCTGCACATCTTCCCGGCTAGGGAGTGCATTCTTCCAAGGCAAGGCCTGGGTCCACCCCCACTCCTCGCCCGCCTGCCCCCCGCACCCCCATCTCCCCACAGATGGGCCCAGCACAGGGCCTGGGACAGAGGAACCCCAATACATTTTTGTTGAATAAACATGAATTGGTGAGAAGAAATTCCCTTTACTTGTGCGGAGAGTCACAACTTGGGTCACATGGGGGTCACGTGGCCAGTGAGGAGCTGGACAAGGAAAGGGTCATGGTCATTTGGTTCTCAGAGCAGGAGGTAGGCCTCTACAAGGTGGGCTGAGAGATCTTCCAAAGCGGAGGACTGAAGCATGCCACTGCCCAGCCTGAGCTTGAGGACCAGGCTCCTTCCTGTTCCCCAACTCCTAGCCTTTTGCGACGTGTCCAGCTCTGCCAGAAGGCCACACATTCCCTGGCCTCCAAACCTCTGCACGTGCTGTTCTGCTCCTGGGACAGTGTCCTCTTTTCTTTGTCCAGCTGACCCCAAATCATGCCGCAGGTTTCGTCTTCATTAAACATGACTCTCGGGGTGGCTGTTCTGACCCTGAGCACAGACGAGGTTAGCTCTCCCTGCCAAGGATCTCTAGAATACCCTCCTCATCCCCACCACTGCGTTCATTCCAGGTTAGTCCTGGTGGAACTGTTTCCTTGCCAGAGGCTCTTGGCAGGGCAGGGCTGGCGATGGGGCAGAGCAAGGACAGGGCCGGGAGATGTTCCGCAGTGAGCCCAGAGGCCCAGGCCTTAAGGGTCCCTTGTGGAGATGCCTTCACTCTGACTCCCGGCTCCTTCTTTTCACCTGTTTGGGGGCCCAGTTGTGCCAGGGAAGATGAAGCTCTGGGGCCTCACTGGCCCCCAGCTTCCCAGTCGCCTCCTACCTGGGTGTCCTGGTAGGTGTGCAGGCTCTGTGGGAAGCCCCCCTCCTCACACGGCTCGTCCTTTGACATCAGGCTGCACAGCGCCACAGACACGGGAGACGAAGAGCTGGGGGAAGGCCCAGTTAGTGGGGAAGTGGGGTTCCGAGTTCCTCAACCCCAGCCCGCCCCAGCCAGCCCTCCACACCACCTCCCCTGCCCCGCTGAAAACAAGCCACGAGTCCTCACACAGCCCGGAAATGATGCCTCCTGGTCAGGCCCTAGACAGCCCCTTCCCATCTACCATCCCACGTGGTCTTCACACCCGTGAAGCAACAGCCATTTCTAGATCAGGAGCTGAAGCCCCGAGACCGCCAGGGTCACACAGCCAGTCAAGCACAGAGCAAGGGATGAAGCCACTCAGCGTCCCTCCTCAGACCCCTTCCCCGAGTTGCCGCGGACTGCCGCGTCTCCACTGCCCCGTGCCGGCACTCACTTCATCTGCAGAGTCAGGCTGAGGTGCAGCGGCGTGCTGCTGCTGACAGGGATGTGGTAGGTGAAGTTTCCAGGCCTGCAGGGGCAAACACGGCTCCTTGGACCAGGGCTCCCTGCTGAGGCCCCTTGCCTGCACACCCCAGCCCCAGACCGGTACTGAAGCCCGTGGAAAGGGGCTGCCCCACCTTGGGGGGGTGCAGGGGGACGGCATCTGGGCACCTGAGGGACTCTGTCCTTGGGGTGAAGGGAGGGAGCCAGGCCCACCTGCAGGCATGCCCTGGAGCGCAGTACTGGGAAGTGATGGGCATTGAAGTCTCCAGCACCTGGATGGAGGTCAGGGAGGGCACTGGGTCTGCAAGGAGAGAGGCTGTGGGGGCAGGGAGGAGGGTGACAAGGCAGGATACAAATCAGCAGCAGCCAAGCTGTTCCTTGCTAGGCTCGCATTCAGTCACTCACACCTTAGTATAAGTTAGTTTCAGGTTATTCTTTCCACCACCCTCTTCCCCCGCGACACTACGCAGAGCCGCTTCCCGTGAGCCTGAGGTCTGCCTCCTTGACAGAACCTGAACACCAGGAGCAGGGACAGGTCTTCAATATCCTTTGCCAGGGGCTTATAGGAGCCTGCTCGCAGTCCTTTTTCCTGACTGCACACATCTCCAACACATTCAGTTCAGCGGCATCAAGTTGGTAGCTTGAAGTCAGCCACAGTGGGAGCAGTCACCACAAATCAGGGCTTTTTTCCCCCAAGAGCCAACTGGTAAACACCTACCAGCACCCCACTCGTGAGGGCCTGTGGCCTTCTGTGGATAAACCCACCACAGACTGGCTGGCTGGGTGGGGGTGGGACTGAAGTGTGACATGGCGGGTGGGGGAGACAAGGCTTTCTTGGTCATCTACGGGCTGGCTGCGCCTGAACCGCTCCTCCTCCCCACCAACTAGGAAGGGGAAGCTGGGGCCACAGAACATCTGCTCGACCTGGCACGTTTTCAGCTCTGTGATGCACAACCCAGGCACGCGAGGACCCCCCACAGGACCCAGCATGCCCCTGGGGTCACGGACAGATACCTAGATACAGACAAGATAGAAGGTACCCTTCTCGTCTCTCTTCTGGGCAAACTCCTGTGGTCCTTCAGAGACTCAGCTCCAATGTCACCTCCTCCAGGGAGGCCTTCCTGATCACCTCCCCACCTCAGCCTGGACGAAGTGCCCTCCCCAGTCACCAGGCTGCCTACCCATCCCCTCAGAGCCCCGTCACGCTACTACACTACTGTGTTCTCAGGTCTCTGAGCATTTCGGGGTCAGGGCGTGCCTGTCTTCATCACCCCCACACCCTGCACAGAGCCGGCCACAGAGCAGGAGCCTCTGGGGTTTCCCCATCACTCTGAACCTCAACCTCAGCGAGTCACCGTTCCTAAGCTTTTTTTTTTTTTTTCTTTAAGCCACAAAACCCATCAAATGAAAGCTGATAAGGAGGCCCAGTACCTAGAGCAGAGCCACCCGGCTGAAGCCCAGAAGGCCCCTGGCCTCCTCCGCAACCTCCGCGGCCCTGGCATCAGGCCGACGTGGGGTGGGATTCCAGCTCTGCGGCTGCCCGGCCACACGACCTGGCTCCGTTTCCCCATCTGAACCGTGGGGATGAGCCCTTCCTTGCTGGGATGTGTGAGCACTGAATGAGGCGAGCTACATATGGCCCCCAGCCTCATGGCTGAGACTGCACAACGCCCAGCGAATGGCTGCCGACGGACAGCCCTGCGCCAGGCCTTCCGGAGCCTGGGCTGAGTGGTGCCCTGGCCAGGGAGCCTCGCTGGCTGAGCTGAGAAGATGAGGGGGCAGGTAGGGCAAGTACCTGGCTGGCCCCGGGCCTGAGTGGGCTGAACGGGGCTCAGGCCAGGCTGGGGGGCCCCTCGGCGGGTCCGGCCATGGAGACCAAGGCTGGGGCTGTTCTTGGCTTTGCCTTGCCCTCCAGGGAAGGGGACCGCAGGGCTGGCCAGAGGCTCGGAGCTCTTTGGATGCTTGGAGTGGCCAATACCATTGGCTGACAGGCTCCAGGACTTGGCTCTGATGTTGGTGACTGGCAGCAGGGCCATCTGGCTGGGGCCTGTGGAAAGAATGAGGGATAGGCTGAGCAGAGGGAACTGGCTGTCTCCTGTCCTGCTTTCTCTAACACTTCAGCAGACTCTGGGTGACGCCCCTCTGTCTTTTCGTCCCCTCGGGGAGACCCACCAATCTCTCCAGAGCCCCATTCTGGGCTCCAGGATACCCTCCCCCCAATGAGACTTCGGGGCCTTTCTCGGGACTCACATAAAACCCCCTCAACCCAAACCCTGGACCCGGGATAGCCATACCTGAGCGGTTGGTGGACGGGCTGGGACTGGGGCTGAGCCCGTGGCCAGGGTTAAAGCTGGGGCCAAGACTCGGGGCAGCGATAGGGCTGGGGGTGGGCGAGGAGCAGCAGACGACTGGGCAAGGGCGGCTAGAGCACAAGTCCAAGGTGGGGATGACCGGACCTGGGGCCGAGCTGGTCGGGCCAGTGGCAACTGAGGAAGCCGGAGGCTGTATGAGCTACAGGCGGGCAGCTGAGTCCCCGCCCACAACACCGCTCCCTTCCCCCACCCCCACCCCCCAGACCCCCCAGCACGCACCCAGCAGCAAGGAGGGCAGTGTGCCTGGCAGCCCAGTGGTCCCGGGGGACTGTCGGAGCTGGGTGGTCCCGAAGCTCTGGCTGGACCTGCTGGGGAGGGGCGAGCTGAGCTCAGAGGGACTGCCAGAGCCTGAGCAGGGAGGCCTGGGAGTCCCAGAGAAGTGGACAGGAGAGACAGAAGGGACAGGAGGAGGTGGACAGGAATGGCAGAAAACAGGCAGGGAGCTGGATGGCAGGAGCCAGAGGTAGGAGGGAGGGGGCTTGGTCCAGACACGTACCATGGGCACATGGCCTCACTCCCCCCAGGGTGCTGGGGCCGGAGCAGGGCCAGAAGACAGGAAGTGGACACGGCATAAGAGCTAAGGGGCGGCAGAGAGGAAAAGGACGGGGGGGACAGGTGCAGGGGAGGAGAGAGAAAAGACACGGTCAGAGATAGCCTCGGAGCTGAGGTGACAGTGGGCAGACAGAGCCCAGGGTCCCACCCTGGCCCTCCTTCCCTGCCAACTCCCCCTTCCAACCTGGGCCCCTCAGATGCCCCCTGACTCGCAGAGGCCCAGCTACCTCAAGGAGCACTGAGTAGAAACATTGGCTTCAGCAGGGACCGCGAAAATGCTGCCCCTCCTCCAGGGAGACCTTCCCACCCGGCCCTGCAAGCCCGGGCGGGCTGAGAGCCTGAGGCGCGGTCCCCTTCAGAGGAAACAGCTTCCACAGCTCCGCTGCCCCTGGGCTGCCCACCAAAGCCCCACCTGTCCTGGCAGCCTGGCCGGCAGCCAGGCCTCCAGTGACATACCCATCAGTTTCTACCAGGTCCTCCTCGGTGCGCAGGCTCAGCACGTATAGTGTGGACATGGACACCACGCTGGGAGCCACAAAAAAGGGCCACTGTTAGAGCTGCCACCACGGTCCCCGCCCTCTCTCTAGGGCAGGGTCTGTGGACCTCGGCTCCAGGGGCTGGGCTTGCGAATGAATGATGCCTCTCCACGGTCTCCCCCCGCCCTCGGGGCATGGGACAGAAGGAGGCAGCCCGCTTCCTTCCCTGAGACCTCAGCCAGGTCTCATCTCCCAGCCCCAACTTCCTCCTCCTCCAGGCCTGGGCCCAAGGGCAGCTCACCTCCCCCCAGCCAGCCACGCCTGGAGCCCTGGGCACAAGTCACCTGAAGGCCATGACCACCACCAGGGCAATGATGGTTCCCTGCAGGAAGCGCTGGCTGATGCAGGCCTGGTCTGGGACCACAGAGGATGACTGAGGACCGACAGGAAAAGGGGAAGAAGCAGAAAAGGCCCAGACTTAGGGAGCCGTGGTGTCCCTCGGTGTGGGCTCTGCTGGAGGGGGTGGTGTTAAGGTCTCATGCCTACGGTGGGAGTGAGGGGATGGACAGAGGGAGAGGAAGGAGAAACGGGGCCAGAGAGCTAGAGAGCTGGGAGGAAAGAGGAGCCCTCGCAGTCAGAGAGCCTGGAGAGCGAGGGCCCGGCCCAACGTGCCTCCCCTCTCCCATCCGTGCCCACCCTCACCTTGCTGGCCACCTTGGGGGGCCTCTTCTTGTGGGGGACACTGCCCGCCCGGCTGAACTGGCTCCCTGCACGGCTGCAGCAAGAGGGCCAGGGTCAGAGGTGCCTCTGGGAAGGGGGTCTTGCCCCCGCCTGGCCCACGCCCCCACCTGAAGGCGCCCGAGCTGCCCGTGGACTTGAGGCTGTCCAGCCGCCGCAGCTTGGCCAGCTTGTGGCTCCAGCGCTCTAGCTCGTCAATGCGCGTCTCCAGGTTGTCCGTCAGCTTGCACAGCTCCTTCACGGCACCCACGTTCTCCATGAAGATGCGCTCCTGCCACGGGCGGTGGGCGCCGTCAGCCCCTGGGGAGCCCTGGGCTATGGGGAGCGGCCGCGGGGAGGCCCTCCAAGCCTCCCTACCCAGGCCAGCCCTAGCTCCCCCAGCTTCCTGTGCCTGCCTCCAAACAGCTGCCCCACCTCTGCACCATTGCTTGGGCCACCCGTCCAGCCGGAACGGCCCTTCCTGCCCCTTCGGAACAGTCTCTCGGAGGCGCCCAGCCTCTGATCTCATGAACGTGGGGTCGCACGCTTTGGCTCCTTAGTATTCAGCCGAGGCCAAAACCTAGGACTTCACCCTCACCATAAGCCATGTTTAAGCTTTGCCATAGCCACCTGAGAGGGTCTTGGCAGTGACTCTTTAACCTCCTTTCGAAGGGGAGGAAAATGACCCCCGGTGAGCTTCGTCTTGCTGTAGACCACACAACAATAGTGTCGCCAAGTCCCCAGCTGGCCCTTGGATGCTCACCCCCTTCCCTGGGGGGTGGGGAGGGGGCTCTGGACGCATGAGAGAAGACTGGGCTGCCCTCGCCCCCTGCACTTCAACGCTCCCAGTCTCCAAGGGGGAGATGAATGCCCTCCAGCTGGCCCACCCCCTGCCCTTGGGCCCTCCAAGTCCTCCCACCCTGCAGACCTTGTTCACCACCAAGAAGTTCTCTATGGTTTTCCCATTGGCAAAGACCAAGTCTCCAGTGTCCTTCACGGCCTCAGGCAGGATCTCCTTCACTTCCTGGGCGATGACACCTGGGGAGTTGGGGGGCAGCGGAGTGGGGTGGAGAACGCCCACAGCACCATCATGTAAGGAGGGGGCCCGGTTTGAGGAGGGTGAAATTCTGGGGGCTAGAGATTTGGGATCCAAGGCACCCTGGAGCAGGGAGCTCCGACGGACAAGTGTTCAGAAGGTTGCAGTTCCGGGGCTCAGGTATGGGGTTCCCTGGCCTGGGGCAAGGGTGGATTCCTGGGAGGAAGGATCCCAGTGGAAGTGGGCAGAGATAAAAGCAGGATTCACCTAAAAAGCCGAGGATCCCGGGACCAGGATTCCCGGACTTCTAGTGTCAAGGGGGTAGCTAGCCGACACCCGGGGAGGCCCGATTTTCCAAGGGCTGAGGGGTGGGGCTTCTAGAGGGCAGGATTCCCTGGGTAGGAGTTCCAGGAGTCAAGGAGAGGGGTGCCTGGGAGTGGGGTTTCCAGAGGGCTGGGACAGGGGGCGGGGTGACTGAGGGCCGAGGTTGCCGGGTTCCCGGACCCCAGCCCCAGTCCGCGCAGGCTGGTCCCTACCGGTCTCTGGTGCCGTGGCCTCGATGCCCGCTGTGGCAGCAAACTCCGGCTTGTATCTGTAGTGCACCAGCCGCATGCGCGAGATCCTCTTCAGCTGCTCCGTGGTGTCCACCTGCCCGGGAGCCAGGACCGAGACTGAACCCCTTCCCTCCTGGGCCCATCCGAGGTGAGCCCCGGAGGTGTAGACGGCGGCCGCCCAGGCTCTGCGGTGTGGCGGGGAGACCCCTACCCTAGGGCCTGCCTCCCTCACCTCCTTCCCCTGCCGCCCGGCCCTTCCACCTGGCCCCGCCCCCACGAGCCCCGCCCCCTCGCCCTCCGCCCCTCCCGCGGGAACTCCGCTCTCCCCGCCGCCCGGCCCCGCCCCTCGCCCACAGCCCCGCCCCCACCTCCTGCACGTGCTCCTTGGCCCGCAGGTCCGAGGGGTGCATGAGCGAGCCCATGACCTTGACGTTGCCGTGCACTACCAGCGCCTCGTCGGGCCGGTCCGTGTTGATGCCCACACGGCCATGATGGAAGACAGTGTCGGGCACCTGCGCCCGCTGCCACAGCACGTCGCTGTCACTCTCAAACTGGCCTGGGTTGGAGGCCTAGCACAAGTGGGCGGGGGTTTGGGTCAGTCCCAGGGCACGGGGGACCTGCAGTGCCCTGGGCAAAGGGGAAACCCTGCAGCTACCCCTCCAGCTCCAGGCAGGGTTCCTCACCCTACCACGCCCAACTTAAACTGCCCCTCCCACTGTGGCACCTTTCAGTCACTCCTGGGATCTCAGAAGGCTACCCGGGCCTTGTCCACCTCCACCCTTGTGAAGGAGACACTGTGGCTCAGCGGGTGGGTGGGAACTTGCCCGAAGCCACCCAGCTAGGGCCTAGCAGGATCAGCACTCTAGCTCCTGACTGCCCAGGACCCCAGTGTTTTTCCTGGGCGCTACCGCTCCCAGCTCTGGGGAGGACTCTTGATCCCTTGGAAGGAGGTAGCCCTCACCCTCACGATGATGCGCTCTGAGATTTGAGCAGCCAGCGTGTAGTTCTGGTTCTGGGCGTGGGCCTGGAGGGCCACCACCAGCATGAAGTACCTGTGGCACACAGGGGTTTAGAGGCACTGGGTCCTGCTCCAACTGCCCCTGCCCGCCCACCCCCTTCTCCCCGTCCCATGTCTGCTGTACAGTGCCCGGGCTCCCAGCACCCCAGCGGGGAGAGGGCATTAACACCTCATCCTACAGAGGAGGAAGCTGAGTCTCCACCAGGGGGCAGAAACTCCCCAGGGCCCACATCGAGGACACCGGGAGCTGCTCATCCAGAAGCCAGGCTTCTGCTCTCTCATCCTTAACTCCATTAGCCTTAGCTGGGAGGCTCAGGTCTCCCTTCTGTAAAATGGGTCAGTGTGTGGGACACTGCGACAGCAGGTGGTGTCTTCCTGCCCCTCCTCCTTAGAGATGGAGGGCCCGCCAGGGCCGGGGTGCAGCCTGCTCACCTCTGGTCAGGGTTGGGTTTGCCCTTCTTGCGCATGTTGTTGGCAGTGGTCTCGCTGAAGTGCAGACGGCCCACAGTCACCTTCGTGACCTGCTCAGGGGGCAGATTGACCCTGCAGAGGAGCGGCAGGGGACTCAGGACGCAGGGAGGGGGGCTTCCTAGAGCCAGGCGCCCAGTCGGGAATGCGCGGGAGGCAGATATCGTGGGTGCCTGCCTGGCCGCCTCAGCTCCCAAGCCAGCTCCAGGGCCAGCCCACCCGGGGACCCCCACCCGCAGGGTTGACACTCACGTGACAGGGTTAAAGGGCCGCTTGCTCCGGTCCGACTGTGACTGCTCGATGTTGATGGACTGGTTCAGGGCCTCCAGCTGGGGGAGAAGCAGAGGCCGGTGGCCCATGAGGGCCGGGGACCCCGCCTGGTTCTGCCACCCTTTAGCCGCTCAGCCCGGGCCTGGCCCAGCCCGAGCTCCCCGGGAACTGGAGGCGAGGCCCTCCCCTCAGTGAGGGCACAGACAGTCACATGGCTCTCCCAGCTCCACATGCACCCACTCACGCATTGCACGGACACGCGGCCCCCACCCCCGTCCCCGCGGCCCCTCCATGAGCAGCGGCTGAGCCACGCCAAGGCACCAGGCTCCAGCTCCCGGCAAGGCAATGGAGGACACCCACGCAGCCATGCCCCCAGGGAGCTCGCAGGCTCCAAATCAGCCACTCCGAGGCTGGGGCTAGAGGGGCCCCAGGGGAGGAACCTCAGGGCAGGTGTCCCCAAGGGCCGAGGACTGTAGCAGAGTGAATGGGAAGGCCAGGGGAGGAGGGATGGAAGGGGCGTTCTCAGGGTGTCCCAGAGGAGGGGAGCTGCCTCGGGAAAGCGGGGCCTGTGAATGGGCATAACCCGTCTGGGGCACAACGAGAGGCAGGGCTGGAGGGAAGGGCTCGTGGGCTAAGCTCGGAAGTCAAGGCTTTGCTGGAGGGCACCAGGAGCTCTGGAAGAATGGCAAGTGTCGTGCCCGCTGGTGTCTCAGGGGGAGCGTGAGCTGGTGGCCCCCGTGGAAGCTGCTGTGGTCACTTAGACGAAGTGGGGGTGTGGTCGGGGCCAGGGAGAGGCAGAGGAGAGAAGAGAGAGGAGGTGGGCCAGGCCTGGTGCATGATGATGAGGTGGGGGCAAGTGGGCCCCTGGATGGATGGCTTGGGTGACCAGCACCCTGGAGCCCTACTCCCTGAGTGGGGGGCCCCGACGGAGGGGCAGGCTGACAGGGAGCTCATTTGGGGCTGGGATCTAAGCCGACATAGGGGTCAGGAGAAGGGTCTGGGCTGGGGGTATAGATTTGGGGTCACCGGGCAGAGAAGGAATCAGGAAGCACAGCTGAGAAGGGGGCTGAGGAGGCTGACGGTTGGGGTGTAGGTACACTCACTTTGCCTTGGGGTCGTTCAGGTCCCCAAGCATTCCTGGCTCCCCTCCCCTCCTGGCTGAGCCCCCAAACCTGCCTTCACTCCGTGCAGTTTCAGGTAGAAGCAGTCGAGGGGCTTGAGGCCCTCAGGCGTCTTGACGTACTTGGGCTCGCCCAGCATGCCAATGTATACGGTGACCTGGAAGTGGTTCTTCTTCTGGCACACGAACGCGTCGTCGCCCACCGAGAAGTTGAAGCCCTTGTCAGCGTCCACGCGGTAGGTGAGCATGGGCCTGGGGGCAGGCGAGGGTACTCACCAGAGGCCCCCCCACCAAAGCCAGGCCTGGGACGTCCCTCCCCCATGCCTGCATTGCAAAGCGATTTCCTACCCAGTCCCCACCGCCACCCCCCAATCCTCAGACCACTCACGGGGCTGCCCCCCACTTCTCAGAAATGAAAACTGAGTCCCCGGAAGGATTTGAGCTCAGGTCTGCCAACTCTTCAGCCAATATTCCTTCCTCTATGTGGCTGGGCCCAGCCCACCCTGGTGATGGGGGGAGGAAGGGCAAGACCCCTGAGGCCCACCAGAGGGGAGTGAACTCCTGAGGAGGGGGCTTGACGGCCCCTCCTCACCCTTGGCTCCTTCCCAGAAGGCTGCCCGAAGCCCCTCCCTCACAGGAGATGGGGTGAGAGGGGGTGCATCTGCAGAGCTTCACTGGCCTGACAGCTGGTTGCCATGGAAACGGTGGAACCAGGCGCCGGCTCGGGACTGGCCCAGCCCCGGCCTGCTGGCTTGCTCAAGCCCCCAAAGTCCTCATTCTGACTCCTCCATCTGCCCAGGTGGGGAGAGGGGCACTCTGGGCAGCGTAGACGCAGCCTCCCTTTACCCATCTGTGGCTGAGCAAGGATTCCAAGTATGGATCCTTTGGGGGACCTCCGGGCGGTGGGACAGGGGGCAACTGTTGGCTCATTCTCACCCAGGTCCCCAGGCACAAAGCAGTGCCCCCAGTGCCCAGGGCCTGCCTGGAGGAAGATGGGCAGAGAATGATTCCACACTTGGGGGAAAAGGCTTGGGGGCCTGGCTAACATCTACAGAAAGGCCTGGAGCTCCAACCACCTGCCTGCCCCAGGGGAACACCCAGGAAATACATGGGCCACACTGGGAGCCTCAGCTGCCAGCTTCCTGGCCTTGGGGCCTGAGATGGCAGGGCTGGCCTGGAAAGCATGGTAATAAGAGTGGGGGGGGAGTCCTCCCCAGGTCACAAGGGTGGGATCCTTGAAGACCTCTCCCCCCATCCTCACAGGGCCTCAAGGGATCCTTCAGCCACGACAGCAGCTGGATCCCCCCCAGCCCCGAGGGCTTCTGGCTAAGGGCTTCAGCCGCACAGCCTGGGGCGCCCAACTCCAGGACGCCGTTCTCAGCCAGCCCACCCAGGCCTGGCAATGCCCAAAGGGAGTCGGTGAGCCACCCTCCCACGCCCACCGGACTTCTGCAGGAGTGAGGGGAGTGGTCCCACAGTGCTCCTGGCCTGGTCCCAGGAGGCTGAATCCACATGGGTGGGTGCTGAGGGAGAGCTAGGAATGCCCGGACAGCCCTGTCCTCCCCCACCCCCTCGTCCCTCCCTTCCAGGGAGGGGGCTGCTGGAAGGGCCCTGCCAACACAGCTTCCTGCTACCTTCCTGGAATGCCGAAGGAGTGGGGGAGGAGGAGCCACCCACTTCTCCCTGCCTAGGCTCCCACTGGCCCCTCCCTGACAGGCACCACCTCCTTAAGGAGGCCTGGGGCAGGCCCACAAGTCGGGAACCCCGAGGGCCTGTCCTAGTTTTGACCCGAGCCTGCTGCTCTCCTGTAACCGGGGCCCACGTGGTGCCCAGTGTGCTCCCAGGCCCTGCTCTGGGACCCCGACACCAGGGACGTCCCCGGATGTGGTGGCAGGGGTGGGGCGGGGCACTCACAACTCCTTGTAGTTCGCGTCGTACAGCGTGGCCCACTTGTTCTGCTGATGTGGTTGCCACTTGATGGACTGGTAGTTGGGGTCCAGGTAGGAGCCACTGAGGCTATCATTGTCCTGCAGGAGACCTGGAGGGAGGAAGCAGCCACGTGGGCCCTGGGCCCCACGCCCCCACCTCAAGGGGAGCTGGCTCGCTGTGAGCTCCAGCAGGCCAGGCACATACCTGGTGAGGGTGCCCCTGGCGGGTGCCAAGGTGGTGTCTGGACCCGGGCAATGCTGAGGGGCAAGGAGCCGGAGCCGGGTGAGAGGGGGCCCTGGGGAGGCCAGGGTGGGGTTGGGGCTCGAGCTGGGTGTGGGGGCAGGGTCGTTGCTGTCCCAGGCTCCTGTTTGATCATTCCATTCAGCATCTGGGCATTGAGGGTGTTGGGAGGTGATTCGGAGTGCTTCCTCTTCTTGGAGGGGTGTGTGGGGAGCCTGGGGGTGACACAGAGGCGTGCCATGGGGGGCTGGCTCTTCCTGAGCCCCCTCCCCCCTGGGCAGTAGCCCCCTTTCCCTCTTCACCCCGTTTCAGCAGGATATGCCCAATCCAGAGGACACCTCCTCCAAAAAGCCGCTGGGCTTTACCTCCTCAGTGCTGCCCCATCGCTCTGTAATGCCATTCTCTGCTTCTGTCACTCATCTCTACCCCTGCAGCTCATGGAACCCGGGGGGCAGGAGCCACACCTGACTTATCTGTGTGTCCCATCAGGCCCAGCCATGGGCCTGGCGCACAGAGTGCCCCGAATCGGGCGCACAGAGTGCCCCCCTTTATAGTGGGGGCTCCACGGAGAGCAGCCTCCGAGGCTGGAAACAAGCCCCAGGGGGCGTGGGCCACCAAGGCTGAGAAGGAGAGCTTCTTGGGGAGGAGGCTGTGGAGTCTTGCCCTGAACTAAACCTTTCATGACATCTCGATGTGTCAAACAAACAGATAAAAGGACAATTCTCCTGGCTGGAGTCAGAGGGGGAGCTTGGGTCCATAGCTAGAACTTCCTCCAGAGCCCCCAGACTTCGTGAGAAGGTTAGAAAGTCACTGGTGTCTGGGGAAAGGCACAGGCCCGAGGTTCAAGTCCTGGCTCTGCCCCTTCCTAGTTCCATGACCCGGACAAGCATTTCCTCCCCCTGGGAGCCCCAGTTTACCTATCTGGGCAATGGGGGTGGCCATGCTCACCAAATAAGGTAGTCGGAAGCATCTGGCCAGGGCTATCTGGCTGCTGGGTGGGCACACCCGTATACACGTGCTGACCCCCGTCTCCTGGGGGCAGAGCCTTCTGCCCTCCTGGCTCATCCCGGTCCCCACGTCCATCTCTGTCCCACCTGCCGCTGCCCTGGCCCCCCACCCCCGAGCCCACCTGCCCAGTCTTACTCAGCTCCATGCTGCTGCAGCAGCTGGTGCAGCATCTGGGACTGCTGCGTGTGGTGGAGATCGCTGGGCACGAGCCCCTGCCCCATGGCAGCATAAGGGGGCATCGGGGGCTCGGTCTTCATGTACAGATCCCGCTGCAGGACAGGGTAGTGAGGTGGGGGTGGCGGGGGCGGCGGGGGGCCTGGGAGGTGGGCCGGAGGTGGAGGCGGGTGCTCCAGGCGGGAGGGCACTCCCACGTGGCACAGGGTCTCAGGGGTTATGGTGCGCAGGAGATGGGGGTCTGCGGGAGAGATGGGGGGGTAGGCATCAGAGACCTACATCACTCGGGTTCCCGGGCACAGGGTTTCCCACCTTCTCCTGAGACAAGCCCCCGGGGGGGGCTGCCCTCCCACCAACCCACGTGGGAGGAGGGCTGGGCAGCCTGAGGCTGGCCACTAGAGGCCCCGGCAGGGAGACAAGCCCCTGTCCAGGGGGTGGGCAGCTTCTCTCCCACCCCGCCGCCATCCTAACCGGCTCCTTCCCCCCAGGCCCGGCTGCCCAGCTCCTGGGGGAAGGCCCCCGCATCCCAGCGTCCTCCCCCAGCCCCTCTCAGGCCTGGTCCTCCTCCGGGCCTCAGGAAGGAGTCTCTCGGGGACCCCCAGCACAGTCCTGCGGCAGCCCTCCTCCATCCCGCAGCCCCTCTAGCGGGCTCCCAGGGGCCAGCCCCCCAGCTCCCTTTGTTCCCCAGGAGGCATTCCAGAAATGTTTTTGGTAAGATAAACAGAACTCTTGACCCCTCTCTGGGCTGTGGGGAGCCAGCTGCCCGAGATCCTTCTGCTTTGGGCCACCTGGGGGCCGCTGCACCCCTGGCACCCCCCCACCAGGGGAGGTGGGCCCAGGAGGCCAGCCAGGCCTGTACTCGGGCTGCACCCACAGCCTTCCCCAGCCGTCCACTTACCGCCGAAGGGCGCGTCCATGATGGCGCAGGCGGGCAGGCGGGTGGCATCACCAGCAGGGACACTTGCTCAGAGGCAGGGCCAGGCTCCCCACCCGCCCGTGGGAAAACAATAGCCAGCACCGGGGAGTATTTGACCAGCGATAATCTGGGCCTGTTGGGCGGCCGCTGGCCCCCTCCCTCCCTCGCTCCCTCCCTCCCCGATAAGGCCGCCCCAACCACTTGCCCAAACCCCAGAGGGGGAGGGCGGTGCCCGCTGGACTCACCATTCACCTGCTGGGGGGAGTAGGCCTCGGAGCCCGAGTCTGGGGGAGAATCTGGCAACGTGCTGCAGGAGCAGGAAGAAGGGGCTGTTGGGCGGGCAGCTCGTCTGTGGGGCCGCGGCCGGGAGACCACAGACGCTGCAGGCCCTGAGGTCCCCTCACTACCCCCTTCAGGGGAATTTCTCTGTATGAGCCACCTTGGGGTGCCAGGCAGGGCCTGGGGCTGAGCTGTAGGTGGTGGGCCTTGGGCTCCTGCCCAGCATCCCCTCAGACCTACCAGGCGCTTGGGGACCAGGAACCAGTGTCCCTAATGATGGCACAGGGATTCAAGGACACAGGGATGGCACAGAGATTCAAGGAGCAGGGGCCAGGCCTGCTCCTCGCTTCCCACACCCACTGAAGCCCCACTTTTTAGAAACTCTAGGGGAGAGCTCTCGGGGGCTCTAGGAGGCTGGGCCGCCCCACCAGGGGCAGGTATGGGCTGGGCAGGGAGCCAGCCCCACCAGGTCGGGGTGTATTTTTTTCTTGCTGGTTTTGTTTTATCAGCGGTTCAGGCAAAAGAACAAACTCAACCCTGAGAGATCAACACGTCCTGCGTGAACCCTGCGTTCGCCCGGTGAGGGGAGGCTGCGGCCAAGCAGGGACCCAGCTCTCTGGCCGTCCTGGTCCCCACATCTGGAGAGACTGCCCGCCACCGTGCCCAGGCAGCCAAGCCCTCATGGACACGGCCCTGGGCTGATTCCAGAGTCCTCATGCTCCCCTGGATGAGCCACCCACCCAGCCCCCCCAGGCTGTGTGAGAATGACAGAAAAGGCAACAGAGACCCGATCCTCTGCAGCCCTCAAGGTCCCCGAGGGCTGCCTGGGGCCTCTGCCCTGCGCCCACCAGCTCCTGCCTGCTTTCTGTACAGTGGCCGTTGGGTTTTCCGGTGTGTAAAGGTCCCGCACACCCTCTGGTCCCTGCAGTGAAATGTCTCCAGTCCGTGGGACCTTGTGTTCCTTCCCCACGACTCCTCCTGCTGCTCATTAGTCCTCGATTTGGTGATTTTTTGATTAATAAGTCCCTCCCCAACCGGCCTGCAGGATCCACCTCAGGAGGGACGTGTTTGTCTCGTTTGGCTCCTAGAACAGGGTCTGGCAGGCGCAGGGGCGGTGAAGGGCCCTGGGTCCCTCCCGGGGGGACAGCCTGGGCCACACGGTCTCTGTGTGCCTCTGGGCAAGCCCCTTCTCTCCCTGAGAAATGGCCTCGGTGTGCCTTTCGAATCCCGCCAAGGGGCAGCACGGCTTCACTGGCAGGCCAGCTGGTTCTGGGATCTCCCAGGAGCTGCTTACTGCAGAGGCTCGATGAGCGTTCACGAAGAGAGCCACAGGGTCCTGCAGCAGGCAGGTGCTCCTCCTGTGTTCGTCCTCGGTCTTTGCCCTTCGGGGTCTGGGCTCAGGGACAGCCTCTCGGCCGGATGTCTGCCCTCCACAGCGAAAGCGCACCCCTAACACCCCAGCTTGGCCCCGCGGGCCTCCCCCAGTAAGCCAGGAGCTGGCTCCAGTTGCCCCCCCCCCCCCGCACTTGCTCTGAGCTTCCTCCCCTTATTTCCACAATCCTGGAGAGGGAAGCATTTTGAGCTCACTCCACAGCCGCAGATGCTGAGGCCCTGACCGAGGCAGTGGGTTATCACGCCAGCGGCCTGCAAATGCTGGAGCTGGGGGTAGACCCAGGCTGTGTAGACAGCATCACGCCCCCAGCACTCTTACTATTCTTCTACCCAAAGACAGGGTCCCCTGCTCTCCTGCTCCGCACACTGGGGAACCCAGAACTTTCTCCTTGCCCCTCTGCAGAACCCAGCAGACCCATGTTCCTGCCTATCCTCATGAGCACGGGTCTGTGGGCGGCCCCGGAGTCTGGCTGGGCTGCTGACCGCCTGCATCCTGCGGTCACAGCCGGGCCCCTGGTGTGGACTCCTTGGAGAGAGGAGAGAAAGGGCCTGGGAGGCTGGCTTGGGTGGGGGGAGCTGCAGGTCCCGTTTCTGTGCCGTCAGCCAGCTCCCTGCGGCCCCAGCAAAGAGCAGCTAGATGCGGGAGTGGATGGGCCTGGGGCAGTGATGTATGTGTGTACAACGTGGGCGCCTGTGTGTATCCGTGTGGGTACGTAGCCGGGTCTCTAGGCTCACCTCCTCCCATCCCCTTTACACAGCTGTCAGAGAATTTTCTAGCACTTACGTCAGCCCTCATCACTCCCCTGCTCAGAATCTTCTGGGGCTGCCCACGGCCTCGGGACAAAGCCACGAGTCCCTCCTCAGCCACCCTCCCTACCCACAGGGCAGCCGTCACCACTGCCAGGCCACCACCAGCACCTCCCAGGCCATGGCCCCTGCCCCCATACCCCGCACGCCTGCCCCCCACACTCCCCGCCCTCACTCACCCTGGGGCATAGGGAGCCTTGGGCTCGGCCTTGATGGGGGGCCCAGAGCCCCCCAGGAAGGGCTTGGGAGCACTGGCCATAGCATTGTTGTTGCAGTTGAGCGCGGAGCTGTAGCTCGGGGCGGGGAGGGAGCCGTGGCGCCCCGGGGAGGGTCCGCCCCCTGGGGGGCTCAGGTGGTGGCCCCCGCTGGAGCCCGGGATCGCTGGCGGCCCGTGGGGGTAGGAGGCTGCGCTGGCTGGAGCCGAGATGTCAGGGAAGCAGCTGTGGAGAAAGGAAGCAGCTCAGCGCCAGCCAGGACCCCAGCCCCTCCCCAGGCCCCCACCTGCCAGGCCGCGTGGAGTCCGCGGATGGGAAGAGACGGGGGGAGCAGCTTGCAGATTGGGGCCGCAGACACCTTCCAGGTGAAAGGTGGAGGCCAGGGGCGTGGGGGCAGGGCCACTCACAGGTCAGAGGCGTCCTCCTTGCTGATGTACTCCTCCAGGATGCTGGTGTCTATGTTGGAGGGCTCCAGGGCACCGTTGATGTCGTGGCCTGCAGGGGAGGGGCAGATGTGAGCTACCCCTAGGCCTCTGGGCCCTGCCCTGCAGCTCTCCCCAGGCCGGGCTCTCCAAAACATATGCCCCCAGGCTCCTCCCGATCTGCGTATCCATGTCCAGGGAGAGTCCTTCAGTGCCTATCACCTGACGCCCCTCCAGGGGGCATCACACTGTTGATGCTTCCCTCCCCTGCCAGCCTGCCCCGAGTCTCTGAGGAGGGGAGGAGCCCAGAGCGCAGATCGGGGACAGACAAGCCATTTCCTGTGACATGAGCAAGTCCTTCCTCTTGTCTGTAAAATGGGGTCATCGTTCCAAAGCCTTATGGGGGGCTGGGAGGAGAAACTGAGGTACTTTACTGAACTGAGTGCCCAGTGGATGCCCACCACCCTTGAATGCTGGACCCAGACTCGATGACTCTGTCCTGCGCTGCCTCCCTCCAGATGGCCCAGCTGCTGGGCACCCAGGAACACGATGCGGGGCTGGGCTGAATCACACGTCCTGGGGTGGGGGGGCCGTGTGGCCAGGGGAGCCTCCTGCACCCCAGGCCCCAGCTGCAGATGGAGACGGAGTGGGGAATGGAATCAGAAGTGCCCGGCTCAGCCTACTGCATAGCTTGTCGCCCCCATAACGGGGGTTGGGGTACCCAGCCCTCGTATTCCAGAGGAGGAAATGGGCCCAGAGAGGTAAGGGCTTGCCTGGCCTCACAGCAGGGAATGATGGCGGCCAGAGGTCTGCTCCTCCACCACCCTCTCCTGGGCCTTCCCTGCTGGCCCCAGCCCCACAAAGGGGAGGGGCTCACAGAAAAGGAGCCCAGTGCTCTTGGGCATAAGCAGGGGAGGAGAGGGGGAGGCACTGGCCCTTCCCCTCCCAGGGTCACCTTGCAGGGGGGAGCAGGAGGGCGGGGTGATAAGGGGGCTGACGTAGGAGATGCGTCAGCCCCGATAATGGAGGACGGCCCTACCCACGCTGCTGACCTGGGCTGACCAGCCCCCCTGAGGCAGGAGGTACCCCTCCCACAGGCCCCTGGTGCCGTGAGCCTAGGGTCTGCGCCTCATGCCTTCTCCCAGGCGAGCCCTGGGAACAGCTCAGGAAGATCCAGGAACAAGTCCTGCCTTGCCTACTGCCCGCTGTGTGACCTTGAGCGGATCACATACCCTCTCTGAGCCTCAGTCTCCTCATCAGTAAAATGGGGACATGAACAGCTAACACTTTACAGCGTTCACTATGAAACAAGTTAAGGAACGTAAGGCGCCCCGCATATAATGGGTGCTCAGCAAACGGAGTGGATGTCCTCACTTCACAGACCCAGAGCCCTGGGGTCCCCAGGAGCCCCTGGCCCAGGCCCCTCCCTGGCCCCAGCCGGCATTTCAAGAATGCTGAGCCCCGCTTAGGTGATTAATGAGTGGCTAAGCCCTCCTAGGAGTCACGCGCTGCCTGGGACAGGCCCTCCTGCTGGCCCCCACCCCTGGCTCACCCAGCCAGGAACCAGGGACACCCACCGAGCACTGCCAGTGGCCATGCAGGGCCCAGTGTGGCCAGGGCGAGAGAAGCTTCTCAAGCTGGGAATGACCAGCCTGCACATCAAGGTTCTAGGATTCCCGTCTACGCCCTGGCCCCCACCCCATCCTTCCCTGTTACCCAAAGAGCCCATTTATTGAATGCCTACTGTATGCCAGGCACTTTGGGAGCCGAAGACATTAACAATCATAGGAGTTTATTATACGCAAGGCATCCCGCGGGTTCTTCATGCCCTAGTCGGGAATGGTGATGATGACAAGAGGACAACGATAAGGACAGCAGCTCCGGCGGACCGAGCGCCTGCCTAGCAGGTCCCAGCACTATTCTCAGGGCTTTACAGGATGATCACCCAATTATTAGCATCATCCGCTTTATTCAGAGAGGTCAAGTCTCTTGCCCAAGGCAACACAGCAAGGAGATTCAAACCCAGGCACAGGGGCCTGACTCCAAGTGGGAAGGTGTGGTTGGTGGTAGATGAGACTTCCTGGCCATTCTGGGCTGCCCCACCTTATGGGCTGGCAGTGGGGAGGAGGGGTTCCTCAGGGGATAGGGAGGGAGGGAGCACTGGAGCATTACCCACCCCCCACCCTGGCTGCTGATGTTGCAGGTTTTTGAGACTGAACTTGGAATCTACAGTGAATGATGGGGTGATGGAGTCATGGTGTTGCTATTTATAATAGGCCAGGCCCCCTCCTCCCCTCCTCCCCCTCCTCTGGCCAGGAGCACTCCTAATCACCCCTAATCCTCCTGCCCACCTCCCTTGGGATAGGGGGGCCTCAGGCAGAGGCATCCTGGGAGACCCTAACGAGAACCAGATGTGGTTGAGGGGAGGAGAGACCCTCCCGTGCCAGGGGCCGGGAGGACGGGAGGACAGAGGAGGGAGGAGGGAACCACTGGGGCGGGGTGGGGAAGAAGTCTAAGGTTTGGGTAGTTGGTGGGCCTCCTGAGGAACCCTGAGCCCACATCTTCTCCTTCTCTGGGACCCCACAAGGCCTGCCTGACATTCTCCCCACACGGCTCAGCCTAAAGGGTCCAGCCACCAGGCAAATGCCACCAGACTGCCCCAGAAATCATACTGGAAACTTCTAATCAAACATTTGGGAGGACAGGGTGGGGGTGGGGGCTTGCCGGAGCCCAGAGATTCCTGAGGCTGGGGCAGAGCCCCCAGGAACCCAGCTGATGAAGGCATCAGCACATTTTGGGGGACCCCTCTCCCCAACTGTTCCCAGAAAGAGCTCTGGAACATCCTCGAGCCAACAACAGATACCTGCCCCTCCTCAAACCCTTCCACAACTTCCCACTGCTCAGGATAACCAGAGCCCTCCTGGAGGTCCACGGTGGTCCCCTTACCTGCCTCCTCCAGCCTCCTCTCCTAACCAGTTCCCTCCCCGCACCTCTCTCGGTCCTAGGGCCTTTGCACATGCTGTTCCCTCTGCTGGAGGAAGCCCATTCCCATTCACTGGGCTTAGATGTAAGTTTCTCCAAGAGGCGCCCTCTGACTCCCATTCCCGTGACTGGCGGCCTCCTTTCTCATCCAGCTCCTTACTCGGCTGCCTAGGACAGCCCTCACAGGTGGGCGGAGGGTCTGTCCCCTGCCCATCCGCTGCCCACAGCTCACTCACCGAGTGGTCACCCTGTGCCCACGCTCTATATGGCTCATATTTAACTCCCATAACAACCCTACAGGACAGGTGGTTTTCTTGTTCTCCGTTTTACAGATGAGGAAGCAGGCTCAGAAAGGATAAATGCCTTGCCCAAAGTTTACAGGTGTGGGACCCGGGATATGAGCCCGGCCCTGTTCCGACTTTCTGGGATATAAGCATCTAAGCATACAGTAGGCACACAATTGAGGTTCATGGAATGAATGAGCAAAGTGGCATGCAGGACGCTAGAACCAGGCCTGCCTGGGTCTGGGGACCTCCACCCGGCCGTGTTATGGTCAGGGTCCAGGGCTAGACAGGGCCTCTCTAGGTACCGCCTCTGCCCCGCTGAGCTACTCGCCCCAGCTGCTCCTCATTAATTAGGACCTTTATTACCTGCTTCTAACAGGATCCAGACACTGCCCTGTCCCAGGCAGGCTGGGATAGGGGCTCTGGAGAGGAAGCCCCCTCCTCTCTTCTCTCCTCCTCGCTTTAAGGCCACCCAGCTGGGCAGAAGAAGAACCGAGGGGATACGAGCCAGGTGCGGGATGAGGGCGGGTGGGGGCCCAGGTGGTCCTCCACCCTGGACTCCTCCCTTCCCCCTCCTCATGCTCATGACCACCCCCCCACCAGCTGTGGCCGCTGGCTGAGTCTGAGCCATTGTCCCAGGGAACGGGGGAGGGTGGGGACCCGGCACAGTGGGAGGCTTGTGCCCTGCCCACACCTCCCCCCCACCCGTCAATGGGGCACTTGTCAATTCATGTCCCAAACATGGCGGAAATCCCGTCGGCCACGTGGCTGTGGGCAGGGGAGGCCAGGGCCTAAGGATGCTGGCCAGGCCTAGCTGATCAGAACCTGAGGCAGACAGGGCCCAAGTCTGTTCCCCACATTCCGCCCTGAGTGGCCACCCCAGGCGTCTGAATCTTAGGGCACCCCGGCTCCAGGCCACGGCTGGGAGCCGGGATGGTAGGGGTTCAGGGGACTGCCCAACCCAGCACCCCCATGATGCCCTCGGGGACTCCTAGGGTCAAAGAGGCCTAGCAGCTAATGTGGGTCCCCCTTCAATGTTATGTGACCTTTGGCAAGTGACCTGACCTCCCTGCGCCTCAGCTTCCTTCTCTATCAAGGGAAGCAGGGATCCCTGCCTCACGGAGTGGTCCTCAGTCTTCAACAAGAGGGTAGGAAAGCTCCTCACTCCCCAGAGGCCATTCCTCAAATAACATTCATCGCTGTTTCCTTCTCTCTTGGGGCTCCCCTCTCCTCTCCTGCCCAGGGTCTACCTCTCTCACCCATGCCTCTCCACCTGACTGCATATCTGCTCCAGAGAGCCTCTGAGGGGGCCTCCGACCTCCTCCCGAGTCCCTCTGACGCATGCCTGGTACCATACTGTTATTCTGGCATATACACAGCCAAGTCCAGCCTCCAGGCCTTGGCTATAGCCCCCCACCCACTACCCCGATGGGTAAGCCTGTGACTGCCTCCCTGCTCTGGAAGCCCCTCCTCAATCTCCTCCATCACAGCGGGCCCCCAGTGCCATCGCTTCTTTCCTAACATGGCCTGAGCTAATCGACACGCTCCAAACTAGTTCACTGTGGGACAGGGCACAGTAGGCTCTCACCTCCTTCGGCTTGAACTTTCTATCTTTATTAATACGATCTGTGATTAATGTAGTAACTGCTAGCGGTCCCCGTTTCAGGCTTCAACCTGTGACCAGACCTTCTCACTCAAAATGCCTTCCGGTGAGATGCTTGATTTTGCAAGCTATCCTTTGCATCTCCGCATCAAGTCTCCAGTTAGCTAGGGGCTGAATGACAAGGATATGGCTCCTAAGTCACTGCCATCAGGCCCTTAAATCTGAACCATGGTTGCCTTTATTTGCCAAAAATGCAAAAGAACCCCCATCTCCTCCAGGGGACCTGGAATCTTTGGCCACCCCTGGGCTGTAGCTATGTCCCCCCCTAGACCCCACACAGCTACCACCCTGTCCTCTGGTCGACACAAGGCTGAAGTCAGAGCCCCAAGAGGCTCCCAAGCCAGGTCCAACAGAACTGAGCCCAGAAGCTGCAACGTGTTCTGTGGGGACCCACACTGGTCCCCAGGGATCTTCAGTTTGCTCTGGGGGGCCCCCAGCCCTGATGCTACAGGGCCAAGTGAGCTCCCACCCGACGGCCACATCTCTGTCATACAGGGACCAAGCCAGGCAGGCTGGGGAAGGCCCTCCCCACAGGGGCAGAGTAGAGACCCCGCAGCTTGGGGTGGGGGCAGGTCTCTACCAGGGTTACCCATGTCTATCTGTATTCACACACCAGCACGTCCCCCCACCACACACACACGTGTGTACACAAGGGCACACTCCCACTGACAAACACGATCGTATACGTACACACACACACACAGAGTGGCATACCCTCCCCACGCGGACACACACATGTGCTCATTCATTCATTCAAACAATTACTGAGGATATGCCATGCATCAGGCACGATGCTTGGCTCTGGAGCTGTAGTAATGAACAAAACAAAACCTCCTGCCCATGAGGAGCTGACCTTCTGGAGGCAGAGTCAGATGACAAGATAGAGGGGTAAAAATCCATAGCATTTCAGAAGGTAACAAAGGCTACGGGGAAAATAAAGCAGAGAGAGAGGGGCGGGGGTGGCAGGAGGGCTGGGACGAGTTGCAGTTTTAAATAGGACAGTCAGGGAGGGCCTCAGTGCGACGAGATGGGAAGGTGGTGAGCCACAGGGGTATCTGGGAAGAGCATTCCAGGCAGCGGGGAGCCAGTGCAAAGGCCCTGAGGCATAAGCATGCCTGTGCTTGTTCCCGTGTCGGCACCCCTCCCAGACTTGGACGCTCATGCACACAAATGCTCACTGACCCAACGGCAGGCCCAGGCCAACAGCCCTCCCGATTGGGTCTGGCTGGAGCCGGATCCAAAAGAGCCGAGACAGTGTCGCAGACCCCCGGCTACCCCTACCCCAGGCCGCAGACCCCACAGGGGAAAACCACAGAGGGACAAGAGAGCTCAGGGACTGAGATGGTGAAGAGGAGAGTGAAGGAGGGCCCCGAGGGAGGAAGGGTCCCGAAACTCCAGAGACGGACAGAGGCTGTGGTTGTCCCATCTGAGGGCTGGAGGGACCCAGGTCGGAGGCAGGCAGTGCTTTCTCACTGATGCAGCCTGGAGACAGGCGGAGGACAGGATGCCCTGGGGCCTCCATAGGCCAGGCCAGTGGAGCCTCTGGACCCAACTGCCTGCCCCCTACCAAGCCGGGCTTTTGCCCTTCTCTCCCCTCCCCGTCCAGGCCTTGGCACTCCAGGGGTCTCACTGCTCACATCACGCGGCACATAGCCTTGACCCTCTGAGGGAGGGCTCTGAGGCCCAGAGAGGTCAAGGGGCTGAATGGAAGTCACCCAGCCCAGCCATCCGTGGTGGCTCGGGACCCTCAGCACTCCAGGGGCCCCCTCCCTGCCCCACTCTAGGCCGGCACCCAACTGTGACAGGAGCCCCAGGGTCCCACTGTGGCCCTGCTGTGGCAGCCCTGAGTGAGGAAGACACATCACCTTTTTCTCCTGCCTCAGCACCACCCTCTTGGACATGAGACATCTCCATACTTGCACAGAGCCCCCGGACTCCCAGGAGGCAACTTATGCAAAACCCTCTGGCCTGGGTGCAGCAGGTAAAGACAAAGGACAGTCAGCCCCTTCCCCCTGCCACCAGCCCCCGAGGCCCAAGTTCCCCATCGCTGAGGGACAGGGTGGGGCCCCAGCTGGAGGCAGCAGGAACCAGGAGCAGGCATCAGGACCCCGCGGGGCCAGCCCCGCAGGACGCTGGGTCCCTGCCTGCAGAGTGTACCCCATAAAGCTGCTGGGGTCCCCCCAGCCTTGGCATAAGCGGCCCAGAGAGGGTGAGGGCTTTCCCAAAGCACACAGCGCCGGCCACAGGCCCCAGCCCAAGGTGGGGCACTGACCTACCCCGTGGGTCAATACATCCTCGAAGTGAGCGGCATAATACCTGCCGTGAGCCAGGTGAACGAGGCTGTGCAAGCCCCATGGGACAATAATCACCATCCAGGCTGATGTTTCTGGGGCATTACCGCACTGGGCACTGTACCAGGCCTCAGAACACCCAGTTTACCCAATCCCTGCAGAAACCCTGAGAACTGGGTGCTGGGGCTGCAACTGTATTCCCATTTTAAGGATGAGAAAGTGGAGGCACAAGGAAGTGCAGAGATCTGCCCAGGAGAGGGACTGTGGGCAGGCAGCCAAACTGGCGCTCCAGGGAGTGCATAAGGCCATGAAATATCTGACACCTGCCCCCAACCCAGGGTCTACCCATACCCGGTGGCAGCAGGGGCTGAAGACTTTCACAGGGGAGAGGAGTCCCCCCCCGCCCCGTACACACAGCCAGGCTGTGAGGGAAACTGAGGCCCAAGACAGGGGGCCGTGAGGAGGAAGAAGGCGGGAAGGAAGGGCAGGCAGCCTGGGTAGGGCAGGGCCACCCCCCGGTTAATGATCCAGTTAATGATTTCTGCTCCCCTTCTTATCAGAGGGCAAAGTCCAAGGGTAGCAGCCAATCAGCAGCCTTGCTGGGCTGTTACCCGGCAGCCTTAGCTGCCAGGGCCCCCCCAGTCCTGTAAGCCCTTGAGAGTTAGAGAGTGGGGGCCAGGTCCCCAGGAGGAGGCCATTCTGCCCAGAGCGACCTACTTGTCTTTCCCCCAAATACCCTGCTTGGCCCTGCCTAAGACCCCAAGGGGCACTCTGCCAATGCCCCCAGACTCAGGAGAGGCCCTGAGGCAAGCAGGTGGGAGACAGCCTTCTCCTCCCCCGCCACCCCCCCCCACCCCCTGCACTGACCCCAGGCCCTCCCAGAGAGATGGCTTCCTCGGGTGCACCCCCCACCCCACCTTTGTTCACATAGCCATTGTTGCCTCCAATGACCCTGAGAACGTTTCCTACCCGCCCCCCTCCCCGCCCAGCCCCATGCCGCCCTGTGCCCTGTGCTGGGTGTCGGGAACATGGGATGAGTCAGACCCCCCACTACTATTTCTCCTCCAGCTGGACTCAGGACCTGGGGAGGAAGGGCTGGGACAAGACTCCTCCAGAAGGCACCCCATCTCATCTTCTCGACAGTTAGGGGTCCAGCTGCCTCCCCCATCCACCCTTCCACCATCCTTGGTGCACCATAGACAGACAGACAGACAGGCTGACATGGGGCACAGGGCCATGCGATCACACACCCCAACTCAGCCCCAGACTCCTGTCCAGGGTGGGCATCCTCTCCCAAAAATCGTCAGGTGGCCTCCCCCTGCGGCCTCCTCCTGCCCTCTGGAGGCAGACAGGCTGGTCCCCACCGGAAGGCCACGCTTCCTGCCCCAAGACCCTGGTGGCAGAGGAAAGAGCTGGGGGCTTGGCAGCTCTGACTAATGCTGGCTAAGTCCCTTCTCTCGGAGTCTTGGCCCCTGGAAAAGGGGGCCAGTGCCGGCCCCTACCTCAAGGGTCCCGGTGCTCTGGGGGCTGTGGGGAGCCCCGCCGCCCCCACCCCCTGTGTATCAGGAGGCCATGAGTTTGCCTTTCTTTGGTGGCTAAAAAGAACCTCACTGGAAGCCCCGGGTCTGGTCCAATCCACCTGCCTACCCCAGGAGGGGAAATGAGGCCAAAGAAGGGAAGTGACCAGCCCAAGCCACCCATCAGGTCTGGAAGGAGTAAACGCCCTGGTGGGGCTCTAGAGGCCAAGTGGAGGTCCCCCCACCTCTCAGTGGCCTTTTCAGCACCTGCTGGAAGCCCAGTTCCCCTAGATCTCCAAGGCTTCCTCCACAGCACCTGCTTTCTTGGGGGAGGAGGCGGGCGCTGCTCCCCCAAGCCCCAGGTGCCCCTGGAACCAGGGGTCAGCACCCTCCACCTTCCATGCTCTAAAACGGCCCTCCTGCCCAGGGTTGGGAGACGAGGCTCATCAGACCTGAAGGCATCATTAAGACCTCTGCCACCCCCTCCTGTCTCGCAGGTAAGGAAAAGGGGTCCAGAAAGGGTGAGAGCTCAGCACAGGGTCACAAAGGTCTCAGCGGCAGGGCCCGAGCCTGTACCGGAACCTCTAAGGTTCTGTTGGGCTCCCCTGATGCCGTCTTGCCCCCGTCCCTGACCAGGCTCTGGGAATCCAAGGCCCCGGCCAATCAAGATGCTGAGGAGTGCACCTGCCACCACGACCCTGTTACCTGCCGGGAGCCAGGGCATCCTGCCTGGAGGGTCCCCTCTCTGCAGGCCCTGTGCCCGCCGATCCGGGCGGCCGGAGCCTCCTTCTAGGGGATTAGCAGGGCGGTCACGGGGGCCCGGCTGTACCAGCCTCGAGGGGGCCGCCCCGTCCCAGCCTCCCACCCGAGGCCCAAAGCGCCTTAGCCCCGAGCCCACCACCCCGGGGTGGGGCACAGCCTGGCCCACTGCACAGGGCAGGAGCTAGGACATAGGTCTGGTGTTCCTAGAGAGTGGGCCATGGCAGACAAGGGGTCTCGATCCGCCCCTGCCCTTCAGCAAAGGCTTTTTCCATCTCTGGCCCCGAGTTGAAAGCATAGACCCTGCCCCTGTCCCCACAGTCCACGGGGAGTGACCAAGGCCAAGTGAGGACCAGACTGAGAACTCAGGTTCCAGCCCCAAGCGCGAGAGTTCAGGAACAACATAGCCACGTGCACGACACTCACTTGCTTTCACACTTGCACTCATGAGCACACTGAGGCCTGGCCCTGAGGTCCCCCCCCCACACCACTGCATACCTGCTCCCCGCCAGGCCCCCCCCTCCCAAGTGGCCCCCAAGACTCCTGGCCCGCAGCACCGGCCCACCTTCCCGCTCATCTCAGGCTCTGGGAACCCTTCTCCAGCCCCTGGCTCCCTCCACCCGCCTCAGCGGGCAGCCCCACACCCCCCCCTGCTCCCCACAGACATTCTTGAGTCTCCTCTTATCTCTCTGGAGGGAGCAGGACAGCCTCCCCGCCAGGCCAGCCGCATGGCTGAGCTGTGGCGTCAGCCCCCACCCCCCACCCACGGCCAGGAGGGAAAGTTTGGCTCAGGAGATGGGGAGCCTGAGCGAGCCAGGCCCACCGCTCTGCCTGCGTGCAGGGTCCTGGGGGAGAGGACCCATGGGGACATCTGCAGGAATCAAGGAGGCCTGGCCCATGGCCGTCCTTGGTATCTAGTGGGCTCAGGGCACCCCCAAAACAGTACCCTTTCCCTCCTCCCCAGGGGCCCCCAGCCCCCATAAGGCCCCTTGAGGGTTCATAAAGGATGAACAGTGTCTAGGGAGAACCACAGTCCCTGGGACAGATGGGGGGACTGCCTAGGACCCTCAAATGGCCCAACTACCTCAGGATCAACCATTTAATCTAGTCCAAGCCTGATTTCTTGGGGTCTGGGTCTGCCAGGGTGTCCAGAATCCTGAAGTGAGGAGGAGATGCCCTTACCTATGCAGGAAGCAGGAGTGGACAAAGGCTGCCCCCTCCCCCAAGTCACAGAAACGGAGACACTGAGGCAAAGGAAGGCCTTCCTCTCTCCCTCCCGGACTCCAAAGGTATCTGGGTGCTAGGCTTGAAACTTGGGCCGTGATCCATCACCCTGTAGCCCAACATCCCCAGCACAGTGGTGCCCTGTGGACCGCCCCATCCCTAGGGGCAGGTTCACGCTGAGGAGTAGGCTGTGGGCTTAGGGGCTGGGGACAGAGGGTGGGGGCAGAGGCCTGACTACCCAGGTTGGTGGAGAGGAGCACAGGAGGGGCCGGAGGGGCTGGCGAGATGTTCCAGTGAGGGTCTGAGAAGCCGAGTGGGCTGGGAGATGTCTGCCTGCACCTCTGCCCCCCCTTCCCACACTCTGTCCCATTCCTCCAGCGTCCAGCACCCTGGAGGAGGGGGAAAGACCTGGAGGAGGTGCAGAGGCTACCCAGGAAAAGGGGAGGGGGGTCTGGGTAGATGTAGGAGCAGACCTCCAAAACCACAGAGGGTGTGTTGGGGGTGGGGGCAGGGGTAGAAGAAAACATCGTAGATTGTGTGTAGATGTCTAGATCCCCACCCTGGGAAGGGTCCTCTCAGGGTCGAGGTGAGGGGGTGAGGTCACTCCAGGGGTGGGGGGCAACAATCAGAGGAGGCAGAGCTCCAGGGACAGGTGTGGGTGGAACAGCCCCGAGGAGCCTCAGAGGGCTGGCAGGATGCAGTTCACCACTTTGGGAGGGTCTCAGAGTGCGGAGGTGGCTGGCAGCAGGGCTGCCGACTTCGAGAAGGTTCTAGCCCAGGGAAAGCCTTTCAGGGTTGGGGGGAATCCAGCCCATGGAGGAATGCTGGGGAGGGGTTCCAAGCCCTGAGTAAGGGAGTAGTAGCTGCTTCGAGGGGAATTTCAGCCTTGGGGGGGGAGCAGCTTTGCAGAAGGTGGGTGACAGTCTTGAAGGGGGTCCTAGTCTCAGGGAAGCACAGTGGGGAGGTCTCAGCTCCTAGGAGTCAGGCTGGGGGTACGGTGTCCACCTGAAAAGGACACATGGGCCTGAGTCTCTAGGCAGGGGGCCTGACCTCTGGAAGGCATGCGGGAGGGCTGGGGTGCCAGCCTAAGAGGCATGGAAGATCCTAGAAGGCATGCTGGGGTCCGGGCCTCAAAGGGGGTCTGGAAGTCTGGGTCTGTATGAGGTTCCAGGGAAGCACAGCGGAGGGTCCCCAAACTCGAGAAGTGCACTAGGGGTGGGAGGTGTCAGACTTTAGAGGGGACTGCAGGTCCTGGAAGGCATGAAGAAGGACCAAGCATGGGAGGCGACACAGCTCCAAGGAAGTTGTGTGCTGGGGGCACCGGGAGGGGGTGCCCAACTTTGGTGGAGGTGGGCAGTAACCTCCAGGAGACTCCCAGCCCTGGGAGCCCGCCCGGAGAGGCCCCCCCCACCCCGGCCCAGAGGAAGCGTTCTGGGGAGTCCCAGCGTGGTCGAAGCAGAGTTGGGGGTCCCGGTGTCCGGGGAGATCGGCTGGGGGTTCCCAGCACGAAGGGGGGGGCGCTGCCCTCCCCTCAACACCCCCCCCCCCCCGCCCCGCCGCCCTCCCGGCCGGCCCGCGGTCCCTCACCTTCGAAGAAGCGCTGCAGCGCCTCCGTCTCGTCCACCACCTCCATGTCCGGCCTGCCCGGCGCGCGCTCCGCCGCGGCCCCGCTACAGCCCGGCCCGGGGGCGCGGCATCGCCGGCGCGGCCCGCGCGACAGTCCAGGCTCGGCTCCCGCTACGGTCCCGCCCGGCCCGCCGGCGCGCTCGCCCCTCGCGCGGCCCTGGCCCGGCCCCCTGCCCGCCCCCCGCGCCCCGCCCGCCGCGCCCGGCGCCCCCTGCCGGCCCGGCCCGCGCTGCAGCCCCTCCGGGCGGCGCTGGGCGCGGGGTGACTTCCCCCGGCGGGGGGGGGGCGGCGTCCCCCCGCAGTCCTCGCCCTCCCCTTGGGCACGAGAGGGTAGCGGGCTTCTGAATCTTAGCTTCTCGGGCCAAACCTCAGAAGACACCCCCATTTCCTCCCCCGCCCCCCCACCCCAGCAAGAGTAGCACCCACGTCTGGTGAAGGGACACTCGCACTGAGGACTTAACCGTGTTACCTCATCTAACCGTGGCAGGTGTCCCACCGAGGACACACTACTGTGTGCGTTTTGCAGAGGAGGACCCGCGCTCAGGCTCAGGGATGAGCAGTCCTGTCGGAGGGAGCGCTGTCCCGTAGAACTTTCCCTGGTGACCGGAATGTTCTCTGGGTGACTGGGAGATCCAGTAGGGCGCCCACTAGCCACACGTGGCTATCGAGCACCGGAAATGTGGCCGGTGAGGCTGAGGAACTGGCTTTTCAATTTTATTTAATTTTCAGTAGCTCAAGCGCCAATAGCCATGTGCGGCTGCGGTATTGGACGGCCCAGGTCTGAGGCTTTCAAGGTAATTGGGGTCCAAGCCGCATTCAGAGCCAGATCCCGGCTGACCTGGAAAGGCAGCCTCTCGGTTACTGTCTCCCTGTGGGGTAGTGTGCGGCCCACAGGTTCTACCTCCTGTCCTAGTGTGTCCAGGATAAACCCACCATCCCCGTCCCTCTGTCTCCATCTCGGCAGCGCTTCCTCATCCGTTTTGCCCAACAGCACTGCGTCTGTCCTCAGTGATGGCCTCTAGAACCTCCCAGATCACTCTTTTTTTTTTTTTTTTAAAGATTTTATTTATTTGAAAGAGAGAGAGCACGAGCTGAAGGGGAGGGGCAGAGAGAAAGGGAGAAGCAGACTCCCCGCTGAGCAGGGAGCCCAATGCGGGACTCGATCCCAGGACCCTGAGATCATGACCTGAGCCGAAGGCAGATGCTTAACCAGCTGAACCACCCAGGCGCCCCTCAAATCACTCTTTAAATGTCAATCAGATCATGTCATTCCTTTTCGAAAACCAGTAGTTTCCCATCGTGTTCAAAACAATACCTAATCCTCTTGTCCTGGTTTCTGAGGCCTTCTGTGATCTGCCCCTGCGCGTACCACTGACCTCAGCGCCTCCTTTTCTCTTCATCGCTCACTAAGTCACAGCCCCCAAGGCCTCCTTGCCCTCCCTCAAACATGCCAGGCGCCACATGTCTGCCACATGCGGTTCCATCTGTCTACAATGCTTGACCCCGCATGACTGGTTCCTTCTCACTCATCACCTCTCCGACCACCCTACCTGAAGCAATTCCCCCTACCTGCCCTTCTTTCTCACCACATAAAAGATTTTTACTTAGTCTTTGTGATTATCCTTCTCGCTCTAGATTGGCAGCTCTGTGAGGGTAAGAGATTTTTCCGGCTTGGTCATTGCCACAGCTTCAACCCCAAGAACACTAGCCGGGGCGCAGAACGTTCTCAGTAAATAGACGTGGAATGGATGGACAATAGCATCTTCACACCGCAGAATCCTAGATCTCTGAAACTTTGGAAGCAGAGAATTCTGGAATCTGGGACCCAGCAAATCATCTCCCTACGGAGTGGTGCTGCTGACAGCCGCTCGGGATCCTCTGATACAGCAAGTCAGAGCTGGAAAACTGATCCCACCCGACCCCTGTTTGCCAGATGATGGGACTGGGACTGAGACCGCGAGGCCCGGAGGGGCGGGAGGACCACCGGCCGACCGAGATCGCAGCCCCGCCGGCCAAGAGCGTGCCACGCTGCCCGCCAGTGGCCCCCCAGAGGAGCGTGGGGGGCGAGCCGGGCTGCTCAGTGGGCATGGGGGTGAGAGCCGGCGAGGCTGCTCCCACCCAGGCAGCCCTCCCCTTCCTCAGCGGCCAGCTGTGGGGGAGGGGCGGCCGGTGCCTGAGCCCCAGATGTGGCCCAGTCAGCAGGCCCGTGGTGGCCCACCGAGGAGGGTCAATGCCACGACAGTTCTGGGGCTGGGGGAGGGAGCGCCCAGGCCGGCGGGCGCCTCACAATGAGGTTCTGTCCCTCCGGGGGCCGCTCTCCGAGCCGTTGCTCCCAGATATATAGAATGGGGTTTTGCTAGAGGCCCCAGCTGTGTGTGCTGCCAGTGCTCCCCCCGCAGGGGCCGGGCTGAGAAGGGGGGAGAGGGCCACACTGAGACGCCTATTCTTTTCCAGCTGATACACCCCAGAGGTTTTTTTCGCCCTCCGCAGCCTCCCTTAAGACAATTGTTATTCTCTGCTCTGTCCCCTCCCCCACCCGGTCAGGCCTGCCTGTGGACAAAGTAGACACCCGCCTACGCCATGTGATTTTTTTTTTTAAATGAATTTATTTTAGGAGTTGCCCGGGACCAGCTGGAAAACTAGCTCCTTCCTAAGCCTCCACCTACCCAAAGGTCTTTCCACCATATTCCACATGGTGCTGAAATGTCCACCATCTGAGGGCCATCGTGATGAGCTAAGCATTGTCCTTGTATGGGTCCTCAAAGGAGTGGGATGTGCATATTTTGTCCCCAACACCCCAACTCCTCGAGCTGGATCCTTAAGCCTCTGGGGTAGCCTTGAACTTGGATGGGGTGGGATGGGGCTTCCGGTTCATCCTGTGGGAGCTGGCCTGGCTAAGGGGGTTCTGGCCTTACCATCTCCCCTGATTCCCCTGGGCCACGGAGCCAAGGAGCAACGGGCCCAGGGCTTCCCACCTCTGGGCTGGAGGAGAGGAGTGGCTGCAGTCCCAGACTCCGGGGCTCAGCCAAAAGTTGATGCTGCTACCCCCAAAGCCCATAATGAAGGTGGGGCCCAAGCCTGTCTGGGACACGGCGATGACAGCGAGGGCTGGTAAGGGAGCCCAAAGGAACCTGCGTAACCAGGACTATGAGGGAGCCATCCACAGAGAGGGGCCCCATCTGTGCCCCGTCCCCACCAAGCCCTACTGAGTGAGCAACCGACATGTCATTCCTGGTCCTGCAGACACAGCTGTTCCTGTGGTCATCTCAGCCATCCCCCAGGGCCTGCCCTCGGGTCCTTGGAGGACTCATCTGTAAATCAGCCTATTCTTCCCGCCTCTCTGAGCAGGTAGAATGTCAGGGAAGTGATCAATAAATCCTGCTTTCTTCTATTCCAGGACAGTTCCTGGTGCTCAGCTCTGGCCGCTGAGTGACAGCAGGGCCAGCGGGAGGCAGCGCTGGGGAGCGGGAGGAAGGGACTGAGGGGGACTGGAGGAACAGAGTACCGGGCTGGTGGCCAGGCGAGGAGAGGGTGGGGCTCATCAGCTAGCCAGAGGGCCAGGCCTCCCTGCTGCGGGACTGCCGACCCCCCGTGGGCTCATACAGCCCTGGCACCTGCCCCCCTTTGCAGAGGACGGGAGGAAGGCCCAAGGGGTGGTGAGTGGGAGCCCAGCGTCAGTGAGGCTGGGGGTGCGGGCTTCCCCGGACTGGGGTGAGAGGGGCAGGGGGAGCCCTGCAGAACGACCGCCCTCCCACCTCCCTCCCAGCTGAGGTGGACAGGGCCGTCCACAGGGCCTGCGTGGGGATGGGAGGCACAGCGCTGCTCCAGCCCTTCCCGGAACTGCCCCTCGTGAGAGCCCTTCCCCACACAGTCTGACTGTGTGACCTTGGGCAAGTCACAGCGCCTCTCTGGCCCCAGGTCTCTTCTGCTTCTGCTCCACTGATCCGACAGGACAGTTTGCAAACTCAGTGAGACTGAGTTTCTGAGGAAGAACCTCGGAAAACCATAAAATGAGGGTGGAGGCCAGAGTCCTCAGCTAGGAGGCCCGGATTCTGGTCTTCACATCTGTCCCCACAGCCTGAGTCACCTTAAGCAGGTCTTTGCCCTCATGGAGCCTCTTCTGTTCAAAGAGGCTAGGGGTGAAGTCAGGCACTGGTCTGTCACCTTCCCCCAGACTCCACCAAGTAGGGTCCCTCCGGACTTGGGGGTGGTGAGAGGGTGGGCAGTGTGGGGAAGGGGAAGGTCAAGGTCAGGTCAAAGCTTGGCTGGCTCAGTGCCTGGGCCCACTCTGCAGGCACCCTGGGACTGGCTGGAGGAACAGCGCCACCTGCTGTGCGGGCGGGGGCAGGCCGGGCCTGGGGCTCCAGGAGGCCCAACAAAACTGCCTGCTCACCCAAGGCCTGCAGCCAGCTGCCTCCCAGGCCTCACGGTCCTGGAGCCTTCATGCACTGGGGACCCTGGGGTGGCCCGGCTGGGCCTGGCCAGCTATTCTGCACCCTCCTAAAGAAACACTCAGCAAAGGTTTCCAGTGGCCCTCACATTTCAGTGCTACCCTGCTGGGGCGTTTTAGTGGAGTCCTTCCCCCTCTGCTCTAGTTCTCAGTATTGGGTATTAGGAAGGGGTGGGAACTGTCAGACCAGCCTGGTACCCCACATGCTGGCTCTGTGGTCTTGGGCAGCTTACTTACCCTCTCTGTGCCCCAGACCCTTCAGGGAGGAGAAAAGCGGCTGACAAGTCCCGTCTTTCAAGGCCCTGATGAGGTCATGAACGTGGATTCCCCCCCACACCCCGTACATCTTTCACAGGGGCAGGGCTCAACAAGGGACTGCCCCCATTCGTGTGGGGCTCTGAGGGTCTTCTGGTCCCTCACTGTGACTCTTAAGTGTGGTCCTAGACCAGGACATCGACAGCAGCGCGAGCCAGGCTCAGAGGACCCCCCCCACTGACCTCAGCTGCGGGGGGGGGGGGGGGCCCAGCCCATCGCCCCCTGCTGGGAAGAGAGGTCACTCAAGGCAGCGTGCTTCTACATCCAGTTTATACACAGCTCTATACAATATACAGAAACCTTTATATACAGATATATTTATAGAATAAGCTATATTAATTTGTCTCTCCTTTTTACAGCAATATTAGTTTGGATCTTTCATACAGTAAGTACAAAAAGTCGTGGGCGAATGGCACGGACAGTGCATGAGTGTCTCTGGGGCCCAGCTGCTCGCTACTGTTTGCATATGGGGGTCACCCGGGCCCCTGGGGGAACAGGCCAGCTCACGGCTGGGAGAGTTTGTGCTGCGGTCTGGGGGAGCGAGTGGGGGTGGGTCTGAGCCTAGCTGGGCTGAGGGGGGTGGCTCAGACCCCCCAAAGTGTGGTGTGGGGAGGAAGGGAGAGATGCGCAGCAGGCCCATTCCTTCAGGGATATGGGGGGCAGGGGCGGGTTCGGGGCGGGCTGACCCTGGGGCATCCAGGGCTGAGTCCGAGCCTACCCCAGCCCCAAGTCTGTAACCCTGTGCGGCTGCAGCCTTGGGGGTGGGGAGTCTGTCCCTGATGGCTCAGTCCTGGGCATGGGTGGGTATCACGCCCCCTTAGAGGTCCCAGGGCCCACCCTGGCAGAGGAAGAATTAAAAGGCCAGACACCAAGTCTCGCCCAGCAATTGGCTGAGGTGCTTGTTGGAACTTTACTCTGATTTACGATTTGTTTTTTTAAACTCTAAGAGCCGCTGATTCCATCTTGCTTCTGCTGGGCCCAGGCTCTGCCAGCAGCGGGCCCCTCAGCAGGGGCATCCTGGAGTCTTGTTGGGGGGGTGGGTGTCAGAGAGGGAGGGAGGCCCAGCTCCCCGCTCTCTGTCTCCATCTGTCAGGGTGGGCGGGGGTCCCAGAGCAGCAGCCGGGCCAGTCCCTGTGTGGGCCGGAGGTCAGGACACAGGCCCCAGGTACCAGTGATCATGAGATTGGGGGGGGGGGGATTTCTTGGTCAGGGGAGTCTAGCAGCCCCGGAGAGGCCGTGGAAGGGCCAGCATGGGGGGGTCTGCCTCCAAGACGAAGGCACAAGCGGGCGATCAGCGCCTGGGCACACACCAGTTTTCCAGACCTGGGGTCAGAGCAACAGGAAGGACACGGGGGACGGCGACATCTGAAACTGAGCTCGTCCTATGCACCCCCGCTGCACAGGCCCCCCTCCTAGTCTAGTTTCTCGCGGGCTGGGAGGGGCAGCAAGCAGGCAGGGCAGGTCGGGTGGGGTGCGAGCCCCAGCAGCCCCTTCCTCAGGAGCGGCACACACTCATGCACATGCACAGACTCGCCCCACGCCAGCATGCACAACCTTCCCCAGCCAGCTTCCCCGGGGCGGGGGCGGGGGGGCGTTCTCCGACTCCCCCTCGCTTCCCCAACCCAGCAGGGAAGGAACCCCTCAAGCGTGGGCTCTGGAGGCCTCCAGCTAAACGGGGAAGGCCCCAGAGCCCCTGGCCCTCCTGCTCCCCTTTTAGCCAGGTTCCACAATACACCACTCTTGGCTCCACTTCCTGCCAACAGGACGTTGAGGATGGGGGGTGGGAGGAAGAAAGCCCTGCTGCTAGGACAGAGCTCAGGCCAGTGAGGAGGGGGAGCTGAGAGGAGCAGAGGCGTGTTTGGTTTCAGATCCCAGGGCCTGAGGCTGCCTAGGCGTGGGGGCGAGGTGATATAAAGGGGTTACATGGGGCCCTCAAAGGAAGGGGGATTTGGGTGTCCTCCTTCTTCCCAGGGCACTGACCCTGCAGCCAGGGGTGGTCACACCTGTGACTTCTGCCCTTTGAGTGGCCAGGATCCCTGGGGGTAGAAGGCAAGCCGGGAAGTAATGGGCAGATGGGGCAGGCCAAGGTGCCTCGGGCCAGTTGCCAGAGGGATCACCATGAGGGGCACCAAGCAGAGAAGGGGTAGTCTCGACCCCACTCTCCTCCAGGCCCCTCCAGGCCCCCTCCAGGCCCCGTGGCTGCCTTGGGCTCTGTGGAGACGGGCCCCCTCCCCTCCCTGCTCGGAACCCATGATAGGGCAGGGTGTGTGGGGGGGTGCTTGCAAGCCCAGGAAACATCCTGAGCCCAGCCCAGCAGCATCTGTAAACATACACAGCACTGCGGGCCATCTTGGTGTGGGGTCACCCCAGGGGGCTGGCCAGCAGGCACCAGATCTGGGGGGTGGCCAGGGCAGATGCCAGCCTGGACCACAGATGTGAGTATGTGGGGAGAGAGCTGCTCTCCATCTCGGCCCCAGGAGAGCAGCCGGAGGGCAGTGATGGGGAGTCGCCAGGCCCACAGCCCGTCCTGTGGGGCACAGTGAGGCTGAGAAGGCGGAGTGCTGCCCTGCCCACCTGACAGGCTGCCCCAGGCTCCTCCCTGCTCCACACTCCTCCCCCATCTAGAGGACCTGGATCCCGGCCCGCCCGGTGGCCCTAAGCTGAGGTAGGGCTGCGGACCCCCAGCTCAGCAGCAGTGCCCCATGCCTGAGGCTAAACTGGCCCCTGGGGGGGGCTCTCCTCAAAGCGGCCTGGCCCTGGGGGCAGCCACCAGGAGCCCGAGGGGCCACCTGCTCCCCCCTCCCCCCCGCCCGGGCCTCAGCCAGCAATCACTGCTGGGGTGCTAGCGCGCCGAGATGACCAGGTCGTCCTGCTTGGTGGGGCTGGCCCCGTGGCCGGTGGGGGTAGAAGTCCGGATCTTGTCCACTGCCAGGCACTCCTGGCTGCTGAGACCCGTGGGTGTCAGGTCCATGAGCTCGCCCGAGGAGCTGAGCGGGAAGGAGGGCGAGAGCGAGATGCCCGAGGAGGGGTCCGCTGAGCCGGCGAAGAGCCTCGGGGGCTTGGGCACCAGGTTGGGCTCAAACTGGGCGCGGAGCAGGATCTCTTGCTGGCTGGGGGACTTGGGGCCCTCGGCATAGTCGCTGGTGGGGCTCTCGGGCACCACCATGCAGTAGAGGTCCTGGAAGGAGCTGCTCTTACTGTCGAGGTTGAAGAGGCTGTCGATGAACTCCGCGAACTCCAGCACCTGAGGGCTGGGCGAGTCCCCCAGGCGCCCGTTGTGCAGGGCCAGCTCCCCCCCGGGGGCCGCCCCGCCTCCGCCGCCACCCTCCTCCTCGTCCTCGGTGGCCGCCGCACTGGGGGGCCGCTCGGGGGTGACACCCCCGCTGCCCAGGGCCGCCTCCAGGGGCTGCGTGTCCTGGGAGTGCTTGGACAGGCTGTCGGCCCCCAGCAGCTCGGTGCGCGAGCTCAGGGACGGGTTCTCCTCGGGGATGGCGGGGTCGATGTAGAAGAGGTGGCCCTCGTCCCGCTCCAGCACGGCGTGGAGGCTGGGCGAGCCGCGGATGCTGCGGAAGCCCGACGAGCGGCGCGAGTCGAAGCTGTACAGGGACTCGGTGTCGGACAGGCTCTCCATGGTGGCCAGGGGCGCCCGCCGGGCCTGCAGCTCGGCCGCCAACCGCTCCTGGGTGGACAGCAGCAGCAGCTCCACGGGGTCCTGGCGGGCCGCCGCCGCCGGCGTCAGCAGCCGCCCCTCCGAAAAGCCCTCCAGGCTCATCTCAGACTGGCACTTGCTCCTACAGAGGGCAGGGCAGGAGGGCGCGAGACTCAGGAGGGGCAGGGACACCGGGGTGGGGGGGAGTCCCCCTCCTGGGCTGCAGGGAACTTGGGGAAGGGAGGAGGGAAGAGTTAATTTAGCGGTTGCTCAACAGTGTGGGGCAGGGAGGCTTATTTTGGAAAAACAACTCACAAGAACCCAAGACAGAAGACAAAAGGGGCTGATGCTGTGGGTGGGGTCACTGAAGGCCTAAGGCCCCGCTGGGAGCCCTGGGGTGCCCAGAGCACTGCCCCAGTCACTCATGAGGCAATGGTGGGAGGGGAGAGCGGGGAGGGGGAGGGAGAAAGGGAGAGAGCACTGCCCAGAGCTGCCCCCACTGGTTCTCTCACACCCTCAGGGCCAGTGCCCCTTCTGCATGGGGGGCGGCGGCGGCCGGGATCACACACTGGGGTTCCTCCCCCCTCTGCCATGGGTTAGACCCTCTGCTGGACGGACAGGAGAGAGGCGGGGGTGGGGGGGAGAGGGGGCCCAGCAGCTCCTCCGAGCAGACATGGTCCATGCAGCGGCCACAGGAAATGCACAAATGGTGGGGAGAGGTGTCCAGGTGTCCCCACCAAGGGCCTGGAAGTGGCGACCACCCTTCGGAGCAGCCTCCTGGCCAAATCTGTGACCTGCCCTGGAAGGGTCCCAGGGAGGCAGGAAGACTCCCCCCGCCACCGAAGGAGCCACCCTTTCAGAGCCAACCCCTGTAAGAGTGTGTGTGAATACGGCGTGTGTGCGGGACCAGGGGCAGGCACGCGAGGCCCTGTGACGTGTGCAGCGTGCATCCCAGGTGTCTGCATGCGTCCGTGTGTCTGGGCCCACGTGCATTCACACACTCACGTACACGGGGGCCCATTCTTGCAGCCCTTCTGTGCGTGTGGCTCGGCCCCTGTCTTGTTGTACGTCCCGTACGTGAGTATGTCTGTGTGGGGCTCTCCGTGCACCCAGAGCTACTGCTTGTGAGCACGTACGTACATGCACGTGTAAGTGGCACCACGAGTACACTTGTGTGCGTGTATGTAAGCGCACGGTACCCATCTGTGTGGGCTAAACGGCTCTGAGTGAATCTATGTGCTTGTGGCCCCAGGTCTGTGCATCCCTAGGTGACCACCACGCCACGTGGGCTTCGGTGATGGCAGGCTAGGGGGCCCGGGGAGCAGGCCAGGAGATCCCGGGCACAAAAGCAAGTCCCTTACCCCTCTGCGTCGCTGTGCAGAGCTTCGTGAACACCCGGAGGCCCAGCGCATGCACGGGATACGCACGCACACAGGCATTCATGCTCGGAACGCACCTGTGGCGCCACTCGCCCGCCCCCCCCCCGCCCCCCCCCCCCCCCCCCCCGCCGCGGCGGGATGGGGCTGCGCAGGCAGGGCTCACCTGACGCTATTTCGGTGGTCCGCGGCGGGCAGCTCCAGGGCAAGGCCAGCAGGCACGGGTGGCCCCGTTGGCAGCGGCTGCTGTTGGAAGATGAGCTCGGGAGTCAGGTCCACCTCAGTGGGGCTCACCATGACCTTAGCAGCGGAGAGCAGGGCCGTCTTCCCCTTGTTGTAGTTCTCCAGCACCTGGGGACAGGTCGGGCAAGCTGGTGGCGGTGGTGGAGGGGTGACAATCACATGTGGGGGCGGGGCAGCAGGCCAAGCCTCTCAGGCCAGAGCCTCATGGGGTCGGCCGGGCCCCACTCCTGCCCCCCACCTCCAGCCCAGGTCCCTGCTCCACCAGGACGGCCTGGGACTGGCCCTGCAATCATGCCTTGCCCTGCAGATGGACCAAGCTGGTGTTCTCCTTCCCTATGGTCAGCCTTTCCGTGGCCACATGATGGCTGAGGGTGCCCCTGCTCGGCTGTGCATCTGTCATGGGCCAGGTCCCTGGGAGACTCCCAGACCCCTCCCCGCCATGGGGCCCACATAGCGATGTGGACAGCAGAGGTGTGGGGACCAAAAGGCAAGTTCTGGCTCACTTCTCTTGAGCATCCGCACCTTTGCCTGTCCTACGGGGACGGAGACCTGGCCAACAGGGCACTGCAGGGCTCTGATGAGGCGTCCCTGCCCAGGATGCCCCGGGGGCTCACCTTGTTGAGCCCCTCCATGACCACATAGGGGAGGTGCTCATGCAGCATGGCCGGCGAGATGATCACTTCGTTGAAGGCCTTGTTGTCGCCCCAGATGGCAAAGTACGTGGGCTCCTCCTGCTCACAGCAGCTGGGGGGGCATAGGGGCCGGAGGGAAGCTGAGGGTGGGTGGCAGCCTGGCTCCGGCCCCCAGGTCCCTGGGCTCCCTGCTCTGGCCTCACCCGAAGCCCTTACCCTCCCCCGCCCCCGGCCAGGAACGTTGATGCCAAATGGGCCTAAGCCACAGTCCTTACATAGCCTACTACCTGCTCGTGGCCTGGGCCACACCTGCTCCACCCTGGGCAAGGCCCAGCTCACAAGCCTTTTGTCACTGGGACAGAGGGTTCAGGCCCCACCCTCTGAAAGAGCCTGAAGTGGGAGAAGTCTATGTACTGCTGGCCCGTTTATCTCTCCCACCCCCGCCCCAGCCCTGCTCACAAATGCTGCCCACTAATTCCAGAGGGGATGCCATACAACTGAGGTGGGAGCTGGCCAGGGCCTCAGGGGGACCCCCCAGGGCATCCACTTTTAAATGGACCATAAGTGGGGAGAGCTACCCTGGGGGACACCAGGGAAGGCCTGGCACTGGGAACAAAGGCTGGGACTGTCCAGAGAGGAGCCTGGGGTCCTGCTCTGCTCTTTTGTTCTACTTCCACGGCCCAAGGATAGGGCAACCCTGCCATGAGTGTCCTGGGCAATCCTCTCCCCGCCTCTGCCCACAGTCCCAGGGGTCGGCTAAGCAAGGCCAGCCCCGTCCCCCACGCCCCTGGCCACTGCTGCCTCCCAGCTGACCCAGGGTCGCAGGCAGCACCTACCAGCACTGCTCTGCTGGGTGGTTGTGGACCACGTGGATGATGCGGCCGGGTGGGTAGAGAGGGGTGCTGGCGGACAGGGCGATGGTCAGGTCGCTGGGGTGGGTCCAGAGCCGTGTGCTGGCGAGGGTGGCCACCTCGACCTCCTCAGGCAGCTCCGACTTGGGGATACATTTGGTGGCCCCCACGATAATTCGCCACTGTGCAGGGTCGGGGGGGAGATGGGCACAGAGCTGACCAGGGCTGGCTGGTGGGCAGCGGCAGGAGAGGCCTCAGAAGGGGGCTCAGGGGTGACAGGTGGGAGCTGGGATGGATGGCCATGGGGCAGAGGGAAGAACAGTGCCCACTTGAAGAGGCAGTGGCTGAGGCATATGGTGGCCACAATGGCCAAAAAGATGCCAAGGACAGATGACATGACAGTGTTGAATTTCAGGGCTAGAAAGGGGCTGGAAGACCAGTCAACTCCTTATCTAGAGGATGGGGAAACAGCCCAGCAAAGGAAGGGACTTGTTCTGGGTCATGTCCCGCATCAGAGACAGAGCAGACCCCGAAGTTCAGTCCAGCTGCATCTACGAGGCCTGGCCACGTCTGGGTTGGCCCCCAGCCACCCACCTCCCGGGCCTGACGAGCGCGCAGGCCTGGGTCCGATAGGAGCAGTTCTGCCTCCCAGAACCAGGCTCCTGCAGGTAGACATGGCCCCCTAAGGCTTTGCTGCCCTGCCCACCCCTGCCACCTGGTGCCTGGCCCAGGGCCCTGCCTGCCAGAAGGTCATGGGCACCAAGGCTGGGAACAGTCCAAACTGGGCGGAGATGATGAGTGGGGTGGGGCCGGGGGTCAGAGAAGACATGCTGGTTCAGGTTGGCCCCTTCCTGCCTGCCTCGGGGTACCTGGCCACAGCACCCACGCCCGCCTGGCACGCTGAGGCTGGCTCGGCACAGGAAGAGCCCCCCGTGTGCTTGGAGACCTGATAAGGGATGAGGCAGGGCTGAGCCTCTCCTTAGCCCCAGCGGAGCATCAGAACAAACTGCACCCAGACCCCCTCCGGCGGTGGCATCAGGACTCGTGGAGTCTGGGGAACCGCAGCGGGCTCGGCAGAGGCCTTCCTGTCACGAACTCGAAGCACCTCGAGTTTGAGCCTTGGGCCTGCTTTTTCCTGACTTTAGGCAGCTCTGGGTGACAGGGCTGGCACTCAGGAGCCCTTGGTCCCAGTCCTGACAGCTTGTGTGAGCAAAAGCAAGTCCCTTACCCACTCTGGGCCTCGGTTTCCCCCTCTGTACAACGACAGGCCATAGGGGAGACAAGATGAGTGTGGAGGTGCTGAGAGTTTGATGGCCCGGGGTTCCCGTGACATCAGCCACATCGAGCCTGGCCTCACATGGCTGGGCTCTCTTGTGCTTTGTGCAAGCCCAGCATGCCCAAGTGGGTTGAGGGGCGGGGGACTCACTTTGGGCTTGGTGCTTCGCTGTAGAACGTCTAGGAGCTGTCTGCGGAAGCCTTCCAGCTGGGAGAGGCCGATCCTGGGGAAGGAAGCAAGCCGGGTGTCAGCCTGGCCGGGCCGGGGACTGGGAGGGGTGTGGTGTGTGGGGGCAGAGGGGCAGGCCCATGGCAGCCACAGAAAGGAGAAGACCACGCCGTCGGTATCATGGGGTGGGATGGGTGGGCAGGGGTGAGTCCACAGCTCAGGCAGGGTGGGGCCACCTGTCCTCTCGCTCTGGGGACTCTGGGGGCTCTGGGATTCCCTGGGGAGATGGGAATCTGAGGGAGAGGTCCCAAGGAGGCAGGAATAGCTGGCCAGGATGGTGGTGAGAGGGAGCGACTTGTGACTTGCAACTCGCCTGGGGACAAGATCTTTGCCCAGAACCACGGCCGTCACAAATTCCTTGGAGTACTCCATGGCGTCCTCGCTGCAAAGGAAGCCAGGGGTTGCTAAGGCAGGGGTGGTGAGGGGGCCCTGCTCCAGCATTCCTGGGGTTCATGTTTTGGTTCAAGGCCCTCTGGGGAGCTCACAGGTGCCAGGCTGGGCTGCGTGCTCCTGGTCGCACCTTTCCTGCCCGTGAGGCTTTGCGGGGTGCAGATCCTGGGGTCTGCCTGGCATTTGACAGAGCACCCCTCCCTCCACTTACCAGGCCATTTCCAGGCCCCCATGTGACCAGAAGGCAGCCTGCCCAGGCCAGCTCCCAGGCCTTTAGCCCCCATCAACCCCAGGCAGCTCAGGCCCCGGGCTGCTCACCTCAGCAGGCCTCCTGGTGGGGAGTAGGCAAAGCACTTGAGGGTAGGGTACTGGGGGCGCAGCAGGAAGGAGAGGATGGCCGCGGTGCCTGCACCCAGGGAGTGGCCCACCACAATCAGGCCATAGTGTTTCGTTCCTCGGCCCTGAAAACCAGGAGAAGTCTGAGAGCCCTGCCCCACGGATTGTCTGGACTACAGCTGATACCGGGCAGGCAGAGGGGTCTTCCCAGAGTCCTGACACGGGGTGTGCGTGGCATGGTCACTGAGGCAGCGGAAGAGCCAAGCTAGACTCGCACAGAGCAACTTCCTGGGGAGACTCTTCTAATAAACTCCCACTCACCTTTCAAAACCTTGTTCAGAGTACCTCCTTGGAGAAGCCCCTCCTGATTTTCCAGGAGAGACTTACTCCCTCCTAGACGCTGTGTCTATACGCATGGAAGACCTTTCTATATGGTGATTATACTCTACTGTAATTGTGTACATTCTACGGAGATTATCTTCTAGAATAATCATTGGTTCACCTGCCCCTGTTTCTGTGCCCCAGCTACTAGACTGGGGTCTCCTGAGGCCAGGGACTGCTTGGCTTTGGGAAGGGTGGTTGGAGCACCTTGGGGGCTGCCTGCCCGGGGAGCAGGGGCTGGGTAGGATCCGGATTGCCCCAACCAGAGCAACACCCTTCCTATGGGCTCTGGAATTATTTTTCTTTGTGGCCTGCTCTATATTTTGAAGGCCCTGACCAGAACCATCTTCGTGCCCCCAGTGCCTGGCATGGAGCAGGTGCTCATAACTGGGGGGGCTGGGCAGGGAGGCCCAAGAAATGCTGGTACGAGAGAGGAAGGGGTCAGAGGCGGGAGAGGGACTGAGCAAGTGAGGAGGGGGCTGCGAGCCAGGCATCAAAGGGGAGTGTAGGAGCCTGGCTTGTGCGGTGTAGGGGGGCTCCACCATGCACGCACCCTGCCCCCAGGGCTGTTTTGGGGGAGGCAGAGTCGGCATGGCCAGGGCTCAGTGCCAGGGAAAATGCCTCACCAGGTCTCGCCCAAAGGCCTGGGACAGGACCATCTCCTGCTCCAGCTTCTTCTTGATGTACTCAGCCGAGAGGACCATTCCCTGGACAAGGAGGGACAGAGGTGGGTGTCATGGGGAGGGAGGTCTTTTATCTTTTTTTTTTTTTTTTTAAAGATTATTTATTTTGAGAGAGAGAGAGAGCACGCAGGGAGTAGGGGCAGAAGGAGAGGGAGAGTCTTAAGCAGACTCTGTGCTGAGTGTGGAGCTGGACACAGGGCTTGGTCTCACGACCCTGAGATCATGACTTGAGCTGAAACTAAGGATCAGATGCTTGGGGGCACCTGGGTGGCTCAGTCAGTTAAGCGTCTGCCTTCAGCTCAGGTCATGATCCCGGGTCCTGGGATCGAGCCCCGCATCGGGCTCCCTACTCAGTGGGGAGTCTGCTTCTCCCTCTCCCTCTGCCCCTCCCCCTGCTCATGTGCGTGCTCTCTCTCTCTCTGAAATAAATAAAATCTTTAAAAAAGAAAAACAAAAAATATTTAAAAAAAACCAAAAGAATCAGACGCTTAACAGGCTGTAGCCTAGGCGCCCCGGGAGGGAGGTCTTTCAGAGACCAGCAAAACCATGACTGGAATCTCACCAATCCTGTCCCAACTATTTCCTCTTTGGCCCTCCTAACAACCTGGCTGTGGGGGCTGGTGGACACTTTATCACATCATTTCCATTTCACAGATGACAAAACTGAGGCTCAGAAGAGTTGTGTGTCTCACGGAAACCAGTCTCTTCCCAGCTGCCTCTTCAGGCTCTTCTGGGGCAGGATCTGGGCCAGGAAGGACGGTGGGGGTCCCAGTGGGTGGGCCACAGTGGATCTTCTAGATGAATCCATGCTCCTCTGACCCATCTCTCCCTGGGGGCCCAGCAAGCAGGGAGGACCCCCCACCCCGACAGCAGGACAGGTGTGTGTGCTGGCAAGGGAGGAGAGGAGGCAAGGGGCCTCGGGGGCCGGGAAGGAGCAGTACCTTGTGCCCCAGCCAGGTGCCATGGTGCCCCTCCACGGGGAGGCGCTCGGCGTCACCGGTCAGGTCTGTCAGGGCATCCTTGTGGAGAGAGAGGACAGGTGAGGGCTGGGGTGGGGACAGGAAGGGGGAGGCGGACACCCCTCAGGGGCCGTGAGGGGTGGGCTGGGAGCCACACACAGCATACCTTGGGGGAAAGGGTTCCCCGGATACTGATCACCACCTTCTTCTTGTCGTGGTCCACTGCCACATAGAAGGGGGTCTCGTAGACCTAGGATAAGGGGGGCTCATGAGCCAAGTGGCCCTGGGATGGGGCCAGACTCGGGGAGTGACCTACACAGGTCTCCTGGCCAAGGAACCAGCTCCCTGGGCCCCTGCAAGGCTGCCGGGGCTCCCTGTAGGCTCCCCTCCAGCTCAGGCCACCTGAGAGCTGCCGTCCTGCCTGCGGAGCCTGCAGGGACCGGCGCCCCCTCCCCAGGGCCTCGCTGTTGAGTCCCCCGCCCCCTCCCCCACGGTGCGGGTCGGGGACCACTCCCTAGCCCCAGGGGGGTGCAGGCCTGGCTGGGGGGAGGGGACAGGTCCCAAGGCCCACCGAGGACAAAGGCTGGGGGCTGGGGGGCGCTGCACGTGGGCCGGCGTGGCCCCTCACCGCGTCATGGCAGGAGGTGTACACGATGTCCACCGCGGTCATGTTCTCGTCCAGGAAGTGGCGCCGGATGGCAATGGCATTGCAGCCACAGCAGTTGTCCTCCTCGATGGTGACTCCTGGGGCAAAGCGGGGCCGCGCGGGGCACAGGCAGCACCTGGCGGGGGGGGGGCAGGGGCTCAGAGACCCCAGAGCACCTGTCCCTGCCAGCCTCTCTGGAGCGCCCCCCAGAGGTCCCACAGTCCTCGCCCTACTCGGCCTCCTGGCGGCAGGGGACCCGGTGGGCCTCTCCCTCTCCCCGCACCGCTCTCCCCGCCTCATCCCTCCATCGCTGCCCCCTCACTGGCGGCCTCCCTGGGCCCGTCCTCTGCCATAGCTGCGCCCTTCTCTCCTCCCTAGCTCCTCACCCGTCTCCCGCCTCTGAGCTCCCGAACCGCCTGACCTGCTCCGGGCCCCCAGATGCCCCCCTTCCACCATCACCTCTGCCTCAGAGCGTCACGGTGGCCTCCTGACGGGCCTCCCTCGTCTACTCTTGCCCTCGACGTTCTCCATTGGCAGCCAGAGCGACCCCCTAAGATCTAAGTCGAGCCGCGTCGCTTCACTCGAAACCCGACAGCGATGCCCTTCCCGTCCAGTGTAAGAGCCAGAGTCCTTGCGAGGGTCACCGGCGCTGCCCCATCTGGCCCGGTTCCCTGGCTCGCTGCCTCCGACCTCCCTCGGGCCCTGCTGGCCCTCCTGCCCACCTCGGATGCACTGGCCAGGCTGCCCAACCGGACTCCTCACTTCCTTCGGGCCTCTGCTCAAATGTCTGTCATGGTGAGGTCCACCTTGGACGGCCCCTCTAGCCCAGCCAGCCCCCTGCCAGTGTTCCCCGGCCGGACAACACCCCCTTTATTTCTCTCCCAAGCGTGCCTCTGGTCCTAGAGGCTCCGCGTCCTTGTCTGTGTACTGTCTGCGTCTCCCCCCGGCAACGGCTCCCCAGGGCCGGGGCTGCTCGGCCCCGTGTGCAGCCACGTGCCCAGCACCAGACACACAGAGGCGTCTCCCAAATGAACAGCGGAGCGTCTGAGGGGGGCACGCTGCTCGGGGTGCAGCGGCTCCTCAGGCCGCCAGAGGGAGCCAGCAGCCAACAGATGGGGCCTTGGAGCCGTGAGCCAGAACACCAGGCCCCTGGGGGCTCCCTGTCTGGAGAGGACAGCTGAGATTTTGTGAAGAGTCCTGAATTTCGGGGATGCTGAGAGGTTTGTCCTCACCCAAGCAGCGCCTAAGGGACTGTTACCCACTTCCCAATGAGGAGAGGCCTCGCTGGGAAAACTCAGGGTCCAGCCGAGTCTGGGAAGCCACGGGGCCTGTGGTGGGCGACCACCTCAAGGCACATGGGGGGAGCCCTCCCCCGACTGCAGGGCCAAGTGGGGGCCGGCCCGGGTCTGGGGGCCAGACTCCTGCTCCCAGGGAGCTGCCTCCTCTCTGCAGCCTCAGCTGGCATGTGGACACCACAATGTGGCCTTCAGGGACATACACCTGGGCTTTCTCCTCGCAGCCCTGAGGAGCTGACAAAGCATCCCTCCTGTCTGCACATCCCCCCGAGGGCCCAGCCTGCCAGCGACTCCCTGGCTTCTCAAATACCCCATGGGCAGGCGGGACAGGCACCAGGTGGCGATGTCCCCCCCCCCGCCAATGAGTAACGGAGCAGAGCCTGTCAGAGCCCAGGGCTCGAGGCTCCTGGTCTGGTGCTCATTTGGAGAAGCTTCTCAGCAGTGGCAGGGACTCCCAAGGATGCTGGAAGGAACGCCAGCTGTGGGAGGGGGCATGGGGTGCCTGGTCCACTCACTCGGTGAGTCACTGGGGATGGGAGAACAGGGTCCCAAGGGCCACCCAGCCTTCTGCAGAAAGGAAGGGCAGCGCAGGAGGGGTGTGGCTACCCCAAGGGCAGGGGTGTCACAGACAGAAGGTCAGCCTTTCCAGACGAGGGAGCCAGGGACCTGTCCTCCTTCTGTCTGGGCCAGGCTGAAGGTGCAGACACCAACGGGGAAGGGCCCCTCCTGGAGCTGTGCCCTTCTCTGGCCCAGTTGGGAAAGCAGAGTCCACTGGTGCCCAGGGTTGGCTTGTGGGCAGGTCTGGGGCAGGTGCTTGCCCAATCCCTGTGAAGAGGGTCAAAGTCTTTCACTAAAGGGCCTTCTTGACGCCCTTCCAGAGGCCTCCATGGACTGGGCCTCTACTAGGAAAGTCCCTTCTTTCAGAAAGGCAGACCACAGGACAGGAGCAGGAGAAGAAAGACGTAGGCAGAGGGGAGCGAGGCAGAGAGGGGCGGGAGGAGAAGGGAGCCAGCAGGGTCCGATGCTGGGCAACCCTCATTCAATCCTCTCAAACCAACTCCAGGAGGTAGGTATGGCCATCCCCACTTTACAGATAAGGAAACTGAGACTTGCGGAGGTAGGCCGACTCGCCCATGGCTGCCAGCGACAACATCTGGATTCAAACCAAATACTGTGTGATTCCAGAGCCCACGCTCTTCCCTGCCTAAGGATAATGCAGACCTAGAGAGGCCGAAGCCCAGAGGCGGTGTGGAAGAGAAGCCACGCAGGCCACAGACCACGGAGGTGGGGGAGAGTCTCCCCCAGGCTGGCCCAGCCTCAGGACCGCTGCTCGCCCACACACGCTGGCCGGCCGGAAGGACGGGACAGGGGTACTCACGAGCAGGACCGCGCCAGGCGGCAGAGGCCACAGGCTGGCTTCCGCATCAGGTACATGGGCCACCCATAGGCGGCCAGGGCGAAGAGCATGTAGTAACAGACCTCTTTGTAGCGGAGCATCTCTTGCTGGAAGAAAGCAGGGGGAGGTGGTCACCTCTCACCCTTCCGGCCTACAGCCTCTAGGCCCAAGGGCTCCCCTGGATGGAGGAGGGAGCGGCCCTCCTGACCTCCCCAGGGACTGCAAGCCCACCGTGCTCCCGCCTTGGAGGAAGGACTGCTCCTCCAGATGATAATTCCATTTCCCTAATTATCTCCATGCAACCAGGGCACGAAGCCTCCTGGGGCCTGTCCTGATGCTCCAACCTCCAAATTAATGATTTGGGGACAGAAAACCACTCGGAGCACTGGATCGATTTCTTTGCCTGTTTTCCAGAGAAGGGAAGTGAGGGGGAGGCGTGAGTGGCCATCACCCGCCTTAGCAATCAGGCCTGGGAAGGGAAGTTTAACCCTCAGAGGCCCTGGGCCCTGCCCTCCAGCTGGGGGTGTCCGGGCCTTGAGCAGTAGGGCTGGCCCTGTAGACGCTGGGTGACCTGACAAATCAGCAACACTCTCTCAGCCCGCAAGTTCTTTGTCTGCAAATATGGGGAGACTCCAGTTTGACTGGGCAAGTCACAGGCTCCCCATGGATGTCTGGAGCAGATTGGGATCTCTGCAGAGAAAGGCGCCAGTTTGAAACCCAGCATCTGAGGCCGGTGGCTATTGTAATTATCAGCCCAATGCGCTGGAAGGAGACAGGAGACACAGGTGTCCCAGCTAAGCGGCTTCCAGTGTCCCGGGAGTGCCAGGCGCCGGAGGGCTCCTGCACTTAGGGGGAATTAGTCACCTTGTAAAAGTTAAAGAGGGTGATTAGTCATCTTCTGAAGTGAAATAGGTAGCTCCTTAATAAGAGCCCAGAGGGGTGGAACCATCCCCGGGCCAGCTCTGTCTGCTCTTTAGGAATGAGCTAGAGAAGGTAATTATCCTCTCCGTGTGTCGGAGCTCGGCTCCGGCTGGAGGGCGGGGCGCTGGCAGGCTCTGCCAAGTGGCAGGCAGGGACCCCAGCACCTCAAGGCTTTGCGGCCTGCCTCTGCCCCCCCCTCACATGGCGAGAGAGCCCGGGGCGACCCAGGTAAGCGAGGCCAGGCGGGGCACCTGCTGCGGGCGGGCCATTTTCAGAGGGGATACACGCAGCTACTTTGGGCAGTGGGGACAGACGGGGACTGGAGGCTTTTCTAGGGGATCTAGATACAAGGGAGGAATCCTTTCGAGTCGGTCCCGACTGCGGAACTGGACTCAGAATGGCTCATTTCCTCCCCACTAGAGCTCTGGGGGGAAGGTATGCCCAGCATCATTACCCACTCAGGAACGGGCTCAGAGGGGACGGAGGACTTGCTCAAGGTCACAGCAACAGTGGCAGAGCTGAAGCACCCCCAAATCGGTTTGCTCCTGAGGCTGCCAGCTGCAGCGTCGGCCTGGGCAGCCCAGGACCCTTGTGGTGGTGCAGGGGCTCCCCTGGCCACGGGACCGGCCCCACCTTTACCTGTGAAACACTGGGGCTCTAGTACAGAAGCCTGGAAGAGGTTCCGTAAGCAGTGCGGTACTACGTCGTGCTGCCTCTTAGGAGAACAGAGTAGCAACCGTGTAAGCCGCGCATGCCTGGGAAGCACTTTAGGATCTCAAGAGGCCAGGACCGAACATTCTGAGTGTGGTGAAGCCGATTCCAGGGTTTTGACCGTGGGACCAGCATGATGGGGGCGGTCCTCAGGAGGAAGGGGTGTGAACTGAGGAGGGAGGCTACGTGGGGAGCTGCAGGGGGACCCACAGAGGAGGAGGTGCTGCCCATGCCGTTGGGGCAGTGGGCAGGTGGCCCGCTCAGGCCGCCCCAGCAGAGGGCGAGGGACCCGGGGCAGGGGGTCTGACTCACCGAGTTCTTGAGGTCGAGATACTTGGTGTTTCTGGTCACTGGCATCCCAGACAGGAAGGTCAAAATGTCATTGTTCGCCTGCAAAACCGGGGTGTGAAGGTGGCTGTCCCAGATCCAGGGGGCATGGCTGAGAAAGGGGGTCCAGCCCCCTAGGCTCTGACCCTGCCTGCTTCCCAAGGGCCTGAACGCCCAAACGAGGGTGTGGTTTCTAGCTCTTCCATGACCCAGCCAGTTTCCCCAAATCTGAGGTCTCCTCACATGTCCACTGCTCTCTTTCCACCAAAAGCATCAAACACCCCCCCGCTGCCCCAGGGACATTCCTGCCCAGGCTGAGGGTAACGTGCTTTGTAGGGGATGCTGGGAGGTCCCGGCTGGGATCGGGGCGTTGGGGGGGTGGGATGGAGGCAAGTGCGAAGGGCCGAGGCGCTGAGCATCGTTATTCACGAGGGCCACGTGGTTAGAAGCCCACGGCGGCTGGCCCAGCAGAGGGACGTCCCTCAAGCCAGAGCCAGGAGGGGAGCTGGCACCAGGGGGTGACCGGAGGGACCCTGGGAGCAGGGCGGCGGGGGGAGGCCCGGAGGAGGGTGGCGCCCACCTCGTCCAGCACGGCGTTGCGCTTGGCCCGCTGTCGCTGCCGAAGCAGCACCAGGCCAGCAATGATGTCGGACGGCACGATGTCGAGGTCTCGGAAAAACTCGGCAAAGAGGTAGGCGATTTCTGAGTAGGCGTCCTGTGAGGTCCGGGGGTGGGCGGGAGGCGGGGCAGGGGAGCGGGAGAGAGGGTGAGAGACCAGGCGTGAATCCCCCGGGGCTGGGGCCCTGCTCCGGGCCCAGGGCCAGCTCGCCCACCCCCGCCTGGCCCTCTGCAGCCGTGACCCCGAGGGCCCTGGCCTGGGCTCTGGAACCCCGCAGACGTGGCCAGAGCTGTCTGCGACAGGCACCGAGCCTTGTCCGGCCTCCACCTCCCGGCCCTCTCCTGTCCTCGAAGCTCCTACGGCACTCACCGTCACCGCCCACCACGCACAAATGCCAACGTGAGCCATTTCCTGTTCTTTCCCCAGCCACTAGGAATCAAGGCCTGCTCAGCCCGGCGTGTTTCTCCTCCGCCTTTCTCTCTAGCAGAGAAGCCCAAACTGAGCTCCTGACTGCTGCCTCCCCACACTGAGTTGCTTCCCACCTCCCAGCAGCTGTGACCTGGAAAGGCCTCCTAAGGGCCGAGCCTCCGGGGTGGGGGGGTGGCAGGCCCCCTCCCCCACCTGCCCACAGCTGCCGGCTCAGGGACCCTCACGATGTGCCTGGATAAGGGTGAGGACGCTGGGCCTGTGGCCCCTCTGGCTTCCCCGCAAGCCTGGTTCTCGGGCCAGCCCGAGCCCAGGGCAGGAGGCAGGAGGTGCACATCCAAAGGCAGCCCCGCCCGTCCCTGCGCTCGGCATCCTCCCCGCCTCGGTCCGCGTGGGAGTCGGGAACCTCTTCCCTAACCTGTTGGGGGGGTGGCGCTGCGATGAGAGCAAACTCACGGCAAGTGGTTCTCGCTGGGTTTCACCCTTGAGTGCCCGGCATTTGTAAGAGAACAAAAATCGGGGGTTGCAAACTCAAAGGCCTAATGAGGCCAAACGACGCTAGCTACTAGTCGGCTCCGGCTGACTGCCCTGCGAGGGGCCCCCACTGCCAGATCTAGAAATACGAACCTGTATATGAATGCCCTGCTTCTTCACATTGGCACTCAATTCAGAGTTGAAGCCAGAGGTACAGAGGGATCAAAACGTGCTCTGGGCTGGACCTGATCCCCAGTGTTTGACGGGACCCAGATCCTGGGCCACCCCTCCCCGCAGTGCCCTAACATCAGCCCCAACTCTGCCATGTGCCCAGGAGGGCTGGGTGCATCCCCCTCGACCCCCCAGAGAGGCCCATGGGGGGGATCCCCGCCCACCCGGGAACCTCCGGGGAGAGGGGGGCTTTCTTATACCTGATTACTCACTCTACAGCTCACCAGGGGCTGCTGGAGGGCAGGAGCCACTCAGGCTTCCGGTGGCTCCATGGAGGGCACTTGCTGTCTGGCTCAGGGAGGAGTGGTCTCCTGACCTCACTGGTTCTGCCACTAACTAGCTGTGGGACGCTGAGCAAGTCACACCACCTCTCTGGGCCTCAGCTGTCTGATCTGAAAAACGAGGGGCGGGGGGTGGGGGGACACTAGATGGTCTCTAAGGGCCCTGCTGGCATGGGGGGTCTGTCTCGAGGACCCCAGGGGCCCTACCTCCCCCCCAGGGGCTGCCCTCCACTGAGCCGGCCTTGCTTCGGCAGCACCAGGCCCCTCAGGCTGCTCTTCCGAGCACCAGGCCCGGAGGCTTGCTGCGCGCGTCTGGGCTCGGCGCCTGACAGCTGCGACGGATCTTCCAGAGGCCTTTGCAGCTGGTGACACGCTGCTTTTCTGTGCTTTCAGGTCACCCTGCTTGTTTAGTGTCTCCTCTCCTAAACTACTCTAAGTTGCAAGGGGGTGGATGAAAGGTCTTGAAACCTTTCCGTCCCCTCGACAAAGCCAGGGATCGGCCATCTCACATGCAGGAGGGAGTCAGCTGGTCAGTGGATACCAGGTCCTCACCTTGCTCCTGCTCAAAACCCAGCGCCCTTCTGGCAGCCCTGCCCCACCGGCTGTGCCGAGGACTGGCGGCCCCTCAGTGGCTGGCGGCCGGGTGTGTGCCGGAGGGAAGCGACGTCCCGGTACTTACTGACTGGGAGTCCTTCGTCCGAGTGCAGCACAGGAACACCTTGAGCCGGCGCGACCAGCTGGTGGCCTGACCCTCCTCCAAGCGATGCCTGCAAGAGGACAGAGTTGGTATGTGTGAGGTCAGGGGGCGGGACCAGATGCGAGGGGAACAGGGTGGCCCTGACCCACCAGAGGGCTCTCCAGCAGGGGGTCTAGGAGAGAACAGGCCTGGGCCTGGCCAGGGTCCCCTGGGGGGACCCTGCTGGCCTAAGATGGCCTACGGTTGGCCATGCTCCCAGCTTCTGGCAGACTGAACACCAGCATGCCCAGCGGGCTTCAGAGGTGGGAGCCCAAACTGGGGGCCGCTCTGTGGCTCAGGTGTCCAACGGCTCAAACTAAGAGCCCCGGGACACTGTAGCTGGGCCTCTTAGCCAACTCACCAGAGCAGACCTGTAGGACAGACTTGCTTCCCCTTGGAAAGGATTTCAGATACCCAGCACTTTCTGTACTTGGGGGAAATTTAAGGGGCACATGAGGCTCTGCATCTCCCAACTCCTTGGGTCTGTTACTTTAGAGGGGACAAGGGCCCCCGCCTTTCATCTGCATGGCTGGCGCCTGTCCATTCCCGCCCCCAGCCCCAGCCCCAACGTGTCTAGCTGCTCTGATGGTGAGTCAGGGTATCCAGCAGTCCACACCCAAGGGCAGAGCGGCTGGCCGATTATCCACAGAGGCCCTTCCAATGCTGGGTGCCCAGAACTCGGTGTGGTTTTTTGTTTGTTCTGTTTTTAAAGATTTTATTTATTTTTATTTGCAAGAGAGAGTGAGTGAGAGAGCACATGAGGAGAGGCAGAGGGAGAGGAGGAGGGAGAAGCAGACTCCCCTGCTGAACAGGGAGCCCAATGTGGGGCTTGATCCCAGGACCTTGAGATCATGACCTGAGTTGAAGGCAGACGCTTAACCAATTGAGCCACCCAGGTGCCCCGAAATCGATGTGTTTTGAGCATAAATTTAAGAGACGCAACATTAAATATGTAAGCTTCCAGACTGAGCAAGAAGAGGCTGGTTTGCTTTCGTGACATGTGCCCTCCCCTCCCTCTGGTCCCTGCAGATGCTGATGCTTAGTGGTCAGTAGGGGAAGGCACGGTGACCCCGAATGCTTGCAAGGCACTTAGTATCCATCAGGAGCGACAGGCCAGGCCCTCCTTCCTGAGCCCTCTGGCTTCCCTCTGCAGCAAAGCGCTGCTTCCTACAGCCCTAGTTCCATAAGGCAGTGGGCCACAAGGACAGGGAAGGCCACAGGGCTTTCCAGGACTAGAGGAGGAGTTAGGAGAGCGTAAGAAGGATACAAGGAAACTGCTGCTTCTGGAATCTACGAGCTCTAAGGGACTTGGGCAGCCTTACATCATAAAGCAACATCCCCCTGCCAGGGGCTTGATAGAGGGACAGCATGCTGGCAAGCCGGGATCCCAGAGCATCACATTCTTTAACCCTTTCTAATCTAATGGGCTTTTAAACATTCAAAGCATATTTCCTGCCAGGCCTCTGGCTGATCAAGTGCTGACTGTACGCTTTACTGCACTACCCCTTATGCCCACCAGGAGGCAGATGGAGCCAGGGAAAGGTTTGGCCTAATGCATCAGTTAGGCTGCAGAGACCAGCACAGGCAGATAGTGAAGCTGGACAGCAAGTACATGGACCCAGCACCCCTCTGGGAATGCAGACGCCCCTGCAAAGATCCAAGGTCGAGGCTCCCAGGGAGCAGTGCTGGGAAGAACCCATCTCCCCACCCCTACCAGATTTCATCAGCAGGAGAGAGGGCCCGGGACTTAAACAGCTTCCTGACTTCCAGAGATGCTAAAACAACCTATCAGTGTGGCACGGGGGGGTCTGTGTGCGTCCCCAAACCTGGAAGTGGATGAAGGGCAGGCAGGTTTGAAAATGTCCTTGTTAGAAAAACTGATGTTTTCAGAGCTGAGGGAGGGCCAGTGGAGACAAGCCCAAGAGGTGGTCACATTAACCAAGCCGCAGCCTAGGCTGCCCTCCTGACCCCTGCAGAGAGCTGGAGAAGATGCAACAGGTCAGAGCCTGTGAGCTCTGAGGCCTCTCACTCACCCCCACAGGGCCCGAAACTGCAGGAAAACTTTCTAATTAAAACGACAGCCCCCAGCTGCAAAGGCGCTGGCTTCCCTGGGCCCCAAAGGCAATTACCCAGAGTCAGGGAGGGGAGATTTTTTCCCAGGGCCCCAGAAGCCTAGAAACCAGGTCAGGTGGGGGCGTATGCTCAGAATGAGCAAAATGGGACGGGTGGTGGTGGCTTGCTACGCCAGGAGGGAGAACAGGCTCCAGGGCCCTGGATCCAAGACCTGGTATTTTGGGCTGGGAGATGGCCAGCCCAGGCGCGGGTGTGGCTCTGGCCGATCTGCCGAGCTGACGTGGAGGGCCTGAGAGGAGCTGAAAGCAGAGGTGCAGGAGGGTGGGGTGAGGAGAATTCCCACTGGGCCTGGGGGCCTGGGCAACCCGCTGGCCTGGCCGAGGGCTCCTGACTCCCCTGCCCTGGGGATGGAGTGCCAGGTCTGCTCCCCGTCAGCGTGACCTGCAGCAAGTGACCTGCCCTCTCCAGAACTTGGACTCCGCATCTGTAGAATGGGTCTCCTAAGGACACCAGGGTCGGCAAAAGGACTGAATGGGCTGATGGTGGGAAAGGACTCATGGCAGGGCCTAAGTCATAGTAGAAGCTCCATGCCCCCTCCCGCCGAAGCCCCCACCCCACCCCGCCCATCTTTTTCTTTCACTAAACAGGAATTCCTGTGACCCTGGATTCTCTCATTTTCTTTACCATGGCACAGCATTCCCCTTCCCTCATAACATCATGCAAAACTTACCTCCTCCAGGAAGCCTTCCTTGATTAACCTTCTCCAGCCCCCTTAATCCTAGAGGCAGCCCAGCCTAGTGGTTAAGAGCAAGGGCCCTAGGGGCGCCTGGGTAGCTCAGTCAGTTAGGCGCCTGCCTTCAGCTCAGGTCATGATCCCAGGGTCCTGGGGTCAAGCCCCCCATCGGGGAGTCTGCTTCTCCCTCTCCTCCCCACTTGTGCTGTCTCTCTCTCTCAAATAATAAATAAAATCTTGGGGCGCCTGGGTGGCTCAGTCGTTAAGCGTCTGCCTTCGGCTCAGGTCATGATCCCAGGGTCCTGGGATCGAGCCCCGCATCAGGCTCCCTGCTCAGTGGGAAGCCTGTTTCTCCCTCTCCCACTCCCCCTGCTTGTGTTCCCTCTCTCATTGTGTCTCTCTCTGTCAAATAAATAAATAAAATCTTTATAAATAAATAAATAAATAAAATCTTTAAAAAAAAAAAGAGCAAGGGTCCTAAAGCCAGACCGCCTGGGCTGGAGCCGAGCCCCACCATATCCCAGCTGTGTCACTTGGGCAAGTCCCAGCTCTGTCTGTGTTGCAGGGATGATGCTAACAGCCCCCTCAAGCAGCCCCACGTGCTTGGCTTGGCTCGGGCGTGCGTCCTGCTGTGATGACCGCATGGTTAACAGCACTGAAGATGGTGCCAATGGGCACGATGGCCGCACTGACTGAGCACGTACCAAATGTGCGAGCAGAACATCAACCGCTCTGCGCTTGTTTTATTTAAATCTCACGGCTGCAGTCTGAGCAGTCACGATTCCCACTTTACAGACCAGGAAACTGAGGCCGGGGGAGGCTAAGACTGTCACCAATGCCCATGGCTCCCACAAGCTGATACATGGTTTGGGAGGCACGGGGGCCAGCTCTGCCCACCTGCCCGCAAATCTCCTAGGGGGCTGCCCGCCCGCCCGGCCCACTCACCGGAGGTTGTAGGTCCGGAGGTTGCGCTGCCGCCTCTTGGTGGCTCTCAGCTTGACAAAGGTGCGGCCCGTGGGGTCGAAGACGCAGAGGACGGTGATGCAGACACTGAGGATGACCACCCAGTTGCAGACGACCATCCCTGCAGGGCAGCAGTGGGAAGCAAGAGGTGGAGGTGCTGGCGGGGACCTCCCTGGCTCACCTGCTCTGCGGAAAGGGGCCCTGGCGCCTCCCTATCATCATCCGCTTCTGGCGCCCAAGAGCAAGGCTCAGAAGCCCCTGACCCCAGCCTCTGGCCACCTGGTTGCCCCGTGCTGAGCCATGACCCCAAGGCCCAGCCTGGGTATGGAGCAGGCAGCTCTGGGGGTTTCCAGTGAGGAGCTGAGGGGCCCTCCACTGTTGCCCACCCCTCCACAGCAGGTTCCCCTGAGGGCGGGTGGCCGAGCTCGGGAGGAAGCCCACAGCCTCAGCCACCATCCTGCCCGGCATCCTCACAGCAACCGTCCCCCTTGGGAGGTGCCTGAGCTTCGTCCTCTCTGAACTGACCCTGTCCCGGCCACCACTGGGGCTGGCTGACATACCGAGGGTGACATTCTTGGCAGTGAGGTCGTTGCAGGAGGTGTAGTACTGAGTGAGCCAGACGATACCCACGATGGCATAGATGAACTCGATCACCAGGATGGCTGCGAGGAGAGCAGGGGCCAGGCTGAAGGACGGCCACGGTCGGCCTGCCCGGGAAGGGCCCCGGAGCCTCTGCCTGGCCCCTCGGCAGCAGGGGCACCAGACCCCCGCCCGCCCCCCGCCCCCGGCACAGGCCTCGTGGCAGGTAGGGCCCAGGGAGCGCGGCTGTCCCACCACCGCTCCATCCTGCTCCGACGCACCCACCACCTGTTCTAGTGTAAGTGTCCTCAGGCCCCCCGACACCTCCCCGAGAGGGTGAGCGCAGGGGTGGATGATGAAGAGGCATTTCTCTTTTCTTTCAGGATTTTAGACTTATGTCCATGAACTCTGCTATCAGACGTATCTTAGGCAAGTTACCTAATCTCCCTGGGCCTCCGCTTCCTCATCTGTAAAATGGGGTGACAACGTCTGCGTTACAGGACTGCGGAGAATTAGATGAGAGAGGGTTCATCTCACGGAGACTGCTATTTCCCAGAAGGAGGCTCCAGCACTTGGGGCAGGAGGAGGGAGGGGCCCCTGCGGGCAGCAGCTGCTGCTCAGGCCAGGGGGCTGGGGGCACAGGGCAGCCTTAGAGGACCCAGCTCCAGAGGCAGTGCCCGAGGCAGCTGAGAGGCCGGGCTTAGGAGACAGACAACCTGGGTTCAAATCTCAGCTCTGACACACACACACACACACACACACACACACACACGCCATGTGACCCTGAGGGAGTTATTAACCCCCCCGGGGAGGGGGGCCCCCAGATTCCTCATCTGTAAAGGGAGACCAATAATGGCTCCTCCCTCAGCTAACAAGGGGAAGGGCTTAGCACAGCTCCTGGAAGCACGCGTAGGAAAGATGGGGAGGAGTGGTTGGAATCCGAGCCTGGAAAGAAGACACAGGCAGGCCCTCCAGGGAGCTGATCCGGACCCCTGAGGGGCTTCCGGGGAAGGGGGGCTCTCTTTGGGGGAGGATTTCAAAGTAGCAGAAGCTAGAGGTGCTTGGCCTAGAACAGGGGACAACAAACTTCCCCTGTAAGGGCCAGAGTAAATATTTTAGACTTTGCGGGTCCTCTTCTCTGTCCTGACTACTCAGCTCTGCCGCACTGTGCCCGAGCAGCCAGAGACAGTGAGTACATCAGTGAATGAGTGTGGCTTGGTTCCAATAAAACTTTATTTACAAAAACAGACGGCAGGCTGGATGTGGCCCTCGGGCTGCAGTCTGCCCACCCCTGGTCTAGAACACAAGCCCAGTAAGTCTGCTGGTTCGCGGCTGGACCCTGGTGCTGGCCCAGGGCCTGGCCCATCGCATGTGCCCCACAAATGCTAGCCGACTCAGTGGTGGAGCACAAGGAGGAGGGTGGAGGTGGGGGTGGTCTGGAGCAGCCCCCACCCACGGCGGGTGGCCCTTACCCAGGCGCACGTAGAGCACGTACTGCATGGATTCGCGGGGCTCCGTGTAGAGGATGCCCCCGCGCATGCTCAGCCAGATGATGGCCATCTCAGCGATCATGCAGCTCAGCAGGATGCCTAGGTAGCCGCGGCCGTGGTCCACCAGGTTGAGGGAGCAGGCCTCGTTTGGGTTGTAGACCAGGCCGAAGAGCACCACAGACAGGATCACAAACCTGCAGAGACGCACACGTGAGAGGGGGCCGGGCAGTCTGGGCACCTCCCATGGACCCTGGCCAGCTGGGACTTGGCAGCTAGAGGGCTTCACTGCTTCGGGCTCAGGACCGCTGTCCACCTGGCAGCTAATGCCTCTGAGGACACGGGCGGCTGGGGGCAGGGAAGCGAGAGCAGGGAGCCCAGGTGCTGGCCGTGGGCGGGGAGCGGTGGCAGCCCTGCCCGGTGATGGCGCTGGGTCCAGTGGTGGCCAGGCAGGGTCTCTGGGCTCCACGTGGGCATCTCCCTAAGCGGTGGGTGCTCCAGACACCAACTGCTAGGAGCTGGGAGCATGACAGGGTCGGGACGGATGGCCAGAAAGCCTTCTTCCAGGCCTGTGGCACGGCCCTAGGACTCACCAGGTGGTGTGCAGGAGGAAAAGGAAGATGGCTGGCAGGACGAGGTCATCACTGCCCACAGACCAGCGCCGCCGGAAAACCACAATCCCGGGCATGGCTGGCAGCTCTGCAGAGGCTCAGCGGGCCTGGTGCTCACCTCCTGAAAGGCAGCAGAGCACCCTGTGGGCTGCCTGGGCTGCTGCGGCATCCGGAGCCACCACACTCCTGGCCAGGTGGGCACAGCACACCAGCATCTCTCCCAGGCCCCACGGCCCGGGTACTTCCAGGCCACTGGAAATGCTGATCCATGCCTGGGCAGGACCCACCTCCAACCCTATCCACCCTCCACAGCCAGAGACGGGCTGCGGCCTTACCCCTGAGGATTCTCTTGTCCCCAAGACTGGCACCAGCCCTTTGGAATCGGCTCTCCCTAGGGTTACTGCAATAGTAACTGATCACGTCCCTTAAAGACCTGGGCTCACCTCTGCCTCCCCCTACATGGGATGAGGGGAGCCCCAGCTTTCCTGCTGCCTTTTCTCAAGGAGACCTGGCCCAGTGCATGTAGTCCTTGGGGGTGGGGTGAGGGCTTCCCAGACCAAGCATGAGCCTGTTCCTCAGCACAAACCAAGCAAGACAAGTAGAAGGCTGAAGACCTTGGGGAGGGGGGGAAGGGCACGCATGGATCTAGCAAGTATGGAGGCAGGAGAGCACCCAGCACATAGCAGGTGCTCAGTAAAGATGTGCTGAATGAGGTCTCCAGTTTCTTGCTTTGCTGGACCCCCGGGAGTATGCTCTATGCCTCGATTTCACACTCATCACAGTGCCCAACCACAGCTACGCCTCTTGGTAGGGAGGGACAGAGCTGGGATCTGGGGTCAGGGGCGTGACTGGGGCCCCCCAGCCCCTCTGCTGGAAGGGCAGTGAGTAAGTCCTGCAGGGCATCCCATCCTCCTGGCAACCACAGCTCCCATGCCCACCCTGAGCCATGCAGCCTCTGCTGCCCGGTTCAAAACTCTCTGAAGCTGAATTCCGATCAGCCACAGGCAAGCTCAAGGAGGAGGGCCCAGGAATCCAGGGCCCCCACGCCCTAGAGCCCTAGGAGCAAGGGGTGCGCTGCGGGCCAGGAGGCTCCCCACACGGCGAGGGGGGGTTGGTCTGGGAGATACTGGTGAGGGGCTCCAGGGTAGCCCTGCGCTGAACTGTGCAGAGGAACCCCTGCTGTGGGGGTGGGTGCCCTGCTGCTGGGCAGCTGCCCCCAGGCTCAGAGGCTTACATGGCACCTGGTCCAGAGGTGGGCGGCAAGTCCTCCTCTCCCCGGTGACGGCTCCGGGGAAAGCAAGTGTCCTCGGAGACCAGCATCACTCGGGAAGCAAGTGACCAAGTATCCCCCGGCCGGTGGGCACGGCGCTCAGGTCGGACGAGGGGCCATGGGGCCGGGTGGCCAGCCGGCATGTCCAGGCCAGCCCGTCTCGGTCCCTCTCTCTCTGGTGCAGCCACTTCAGCAGCCAGGCTGCTCCCTGCAAGCTGGAGGCCTGGCGGGCTAGCCTGGCGGGGTCGTGCCTACTCCTCCCCCCCTCAGGAAGTGATGTCATCCCACTCTCTCCAAGGAGGAGTCAGAGCGCGGATTGTGGGAAGTGGGGAGAAGGATGAAGAGCGCGGGAGCCGCTTGGAGGGGTGGCCGGGCGGGGGCGGGGGTCTGGGGCTCCAGCAGGGTGCAAGTCCCCGACCAGCGACCAGCAGCTGACGGCCCGGGACGGGAGGGGCTGGGACACCGTGGGTTGGGAGCCGGGCTGGGGCAGGGCAGAGCTGCCAAGAGTGGTGTTTCAGCCCCCGTTTCTTCTCTATGGCCCCTCCCTGTCTCCAGGTGGCTCACCTTAAAAATACTGGGCTCAGGGGCCTCCTCACACGAACGGGATGACTGAGAGGTCAGGCTGGGGGGGGGGGGGGCGGTCCCAGCAGGTGCGGCAGCTCCCAATCCCCTCTAAGCACTAATCCGAGGGACCCCCGCGGGGGTGGCTGAAGGGGAGTGCCGTCCCAGAGGGGCTGGAGGGGCGAGGGTCCCGCCCAGAACACCTTGTTCTCAGGTGCGCCCCGCGGAAGGCCCTCTCCCCAATCACCTCGAGGGGCACCCGCCTCTCATCCCCACCCTTCACTTCTGGGAGTCTAGACTGGCTAACGCTCCTTCAACTCACACGAGCCATTCACCTCACACCTGCAAACGCGCACACACAGCCCCGCCTGTGCACACGGCCCTGCCCTCCCCGCTCTCTGGCGGCAAGTGGGGAGAGCCTGGCTCCCGGCCGTGCAGACGTAGCCCGAGATGTGTCAAGACGCCGCAGAGATACGGCCAGTGGTGGCCTCTGCCCAGGCTCAGGGGGCGACCAGCCTGAGGTCAGCAGCCATGCTCGGGGCCAGTGCCCACCTAGATCACGTGGCAGGGCTCCTTCGGGCTGACTGCACCACACGGTGCTCCTCCAGCCTGTCCCTGCGGCCAGCTCACCACTGCAGAATCCTGGGCACAGGGCTGGGTGCCCAGGCTGCCTGGCTTCGAAGCTGGGCCCCACCACCCACTGGTCGTGTGACTCACTAGCTGTGCCTCAGTTTCCTCATCTGTAAAATGTCGCTTGACCCCACCTGCTAAAGTTCTGGTGAGGACCGCAGGGGAGAACGTCTGCAGAGGCCCCAGACGTGCTGGATAATGCCAGGGACAGGCCCAGTGAGCGGGTGAGGCAGAGGACGAGCTTGAGAGCCCCGGTGGACCAGCCGCCCCTCCCCCGCCTGGGCTAGTGGATACTCCAGCTGGTCAACAACAGGTCACGGGGGTGTGGGATGGGAGTGACAGGGCCCGTGCTGCTGGGAGAGGCTGGGCCACTCCATTCCATGCGGACTCATCAATCTCAGGGCTGCTATTTTTAAGGGCCTGAAAGGCACCCTTTCTCTGAGACCCCAGCCCTTCACAAAGGGGGCCTGTTCCCCTGCTGGGATGTGATTTCATCCGGAGGAAATGTCTCAGGAGGGGGAGGGCAGAGGCTCCTTCCTGGTCTGGAGCTGCCACAAAGCACCTCCTCTGGCTCTCCTCCCTTGGGGCACAGGGTCGACGCCCTCCAACAAAGGCATCTGTAGGACACACAGCCTCCCCTCCTTAGCCCAGACCGGTGGCACCTCCAGGGCAGGAGTGGGGCCCCCTCCAGCAGGGGAGAACAGAGGCACTGCTGGGGGCCCCCCATGTCCCCTGGCTGGGCCCCCAGCTCAGGCAGGTCTGAATGGGGTGCCAAGAACCTCCTCACGTGGATAGTTTGACTTGAGTGGTCCTTGGGGGTCCCTTTCTGCCCCCATCCACAAAACCCCGTTTCCCTGCTGCTGATTCAGGCCCCCAAATTAAGTATTAACCATTTTGGGAGTTCCTTTCTAAAGATACAAAACTCTTTTTTAAAAATGCGCATGCTATCCTATTTTAAAAACCTTCGGTGGCTCCCCATGCCTGCAGGATAAAGTCCAAGCCCCCTCAGGCAGTGGCTAAGGATCTTAGTCTCTGGCTGGCAGGCTGTGCAACCCTGTGCGGGTGCCTTGCCCTCTCTGAGGCCTGCGCCAGAAAGATACTCTCCAACCCCTGGGGATTCAGGACGTAGTCAGCTACAGGAACAGGACCTGCCTTCAGCCAGCCAGTTCCTTCCGGCTGGGGAGGCACTCCATCCCCTTCTCACACTGCCCCCACCTTTCTTTCCCAACTCCCCCCAAATCTCGTTGTCTCCCTAAAAACACCTCACTGGACAATTCCATGCTTTGCTCACTCCAGGTCCTCTGCCAGGCAAAATCCTACTCATCTTTGCAGCTTTGCAGGCCAGCCAAAAGTCGTGGCCTCTTTGAAACCGTCCCTGACAGCACCCACCCCCCAACCCCACTCTTCTCAGGCAGAACAGGCTGCTCCCTTACGGGATCCCCAGACCTCTCATCCCAGTGTAGCCCTGGGCACAGTATCTTACAGCCAACTTGCCAATTCCTGGCTGCCTAGCCCCACCCCAGCTCAATCAGAGCCCCTAAGGGCCTGGGTCTTGCAGCATTGTCCATCTGTGCCCCTGGGGTGTGAACACATCAAACCAGCCCCTCTCCTCCTGAGCAGCCTCAGAGCCCCAAACCACCACTCCAGCCCCCCGAAGCTGCTGCAACATCTCCCCTCCAGCCACAAGGACCAGAGACATGGCTCCTTTCCCTCTTCATGCACATCCTTGGCTTTTTGGGAAATGTCCCACCCCAGTGCCTCCCCTGACCACTGAGGGAGAACCATCTTCCCCCTCCTCTGGCTCTCTTGACAGTCTGGGGCTTTAGTTTCTCGGTCTGCAAATCGGGGATAACCCCAGCCCTCAGAGGGCTATAGCAGGAACTGGCTGGGACACTGTCACCAAGGCCTGCACAGGCCCCAGTAGACGCCAAGGGTCTATTCGTGGGGCTGTCGTAATCGAGCTCCTGGGGGGCTCTCTGGGGACTTGTTGGCAGGGTGATCTGTGACTGGGTTCTGGGGTCTGGGCAGGTGCTGCTGATGCCCGTGGCTGGCTCCAGCTAGTAGGAAAGGGCTGGAACGAACAGGTTATAAGCCCAGACAGGCTAACCTGCCCTCACCATGGGCCTTGGGGGGTGGCTGGCTAAAGCACCCCAGGCTGGGCCTCATCCTCTGATCCTAAGGTCCCCTTGGGCGTGGCCCTGGCAGCAGGTTTTGGGGAGAAGGGCCCTTTCACAGTGGGTGCTAGCCAGCAGGGTGCCGAGAGCCCCCAGGTGAGGGAGGAGGAGGGCATGGCTGTCGTGTCTATCCTCCAGATGGCCCAGAGCTGGTGGGAGACGGGAGCGGGGCCCGGTCACTGGAGCCGGGCTGAGCCCAGTCCCCACAGGAAACAGGATGGCATGCTGTGGGAGGTCCATCGAAGGCCACCTCCAGCTTCCAGGTCAGCCCATGAGATCTCCCACCTGGCCTGAGCTGGCCCCAGGCCTCCAGGACAGGCTGAAGGTTGAGCTGGAAGAAAGGGATAACCACCAGGTCCAGGCTATGGGTCCTGCCATCAGGTGAGCACCCCCTATGCCCCAAGTTCTGGACTAATTACCTTCCACCCTCATGGCAGGCATGCTCTAAAAACAGACCGTGCCCAAGTGCTGGCTCTGTACTGACTGGCTGTGTGACCTTGGACAAGTTACTGACCTCTCTGTGCCTCAGCTCATTTCTAAAATGGGCTAAGAACAGTACCTACCTCAGAACTGTCACAGGGTTAGATGAGCCATATGCTGAGGACAGCGGCTGCCAGCCAACGCACCCCCCGACAGCACTACTCCCGAAGGAGGCCCTGCAGCTCAGAGGACCCCCCGCCCCGACTCCCCACGAGAGAGCACTCTCTCACGCTCCTGACGCATGACCCTCTTGGAAGCTGGCCGGTCCACATGAGCTCCGTCCCCAAGAAGCCATCAACCACATGTTCCGTTTCAAACAGAGTCATCCGTGGCTGGCCCTCCACCTCCCATGGCAGGGTCCCCACTACGGCTGGCAACAAGGCCGGGCCTAGCCACATCTAGAACTGCCAGTCCCGGACCAAGAGCAGCGTCCCCAGGCCAGAGTGTCACTGCCCCTCCAAACCTCAGTTTCCTCTTCTGGACAACAAGGAGCCTGGGCTACCAATAGGAGGCTTGTGGTTTTGTACTCATATTAGTATTTACGTGATTTCACAACAAATGGCTGTGTGTGCCTTATAGGAACCAAAAACAATGAAGAGGGGGAGTATGAATTTAAGAACGAACACACTTCAGCACAAAAAATAAGGAAATTAAAATAGAAGCGGGGGGGAATCGGTTGCACACGTGTAAGAAGACATAAAAGCTCTCATAGGAACCATGTGTAAAACTATTATTAGACTCCGTGCTTCCCGGTGGCCAAAGTGAAAAAGGAAACTGGGTAGTCCGTAAGGTCTCTTTGAGCTCTGCAGGTTGTTTTGATCCTCGGTTCCCTGAGGGGAGGACCCAGGACTCCCTCCCTACCCCACAATGAATGGGATGCCCCATTTGGAAGGGCTTTGAGATGGGAAGGTACTCCAAACAAGGTGAGAGGGACAGGTGCCTGCTGCCTGCTAGCTTGGTCGGATTCAGATTGTTCCTGTGTTGGATGCTGGAGCTCGTCTAGTCTCAGTGCGGAAGGGCGTCTGACCTGGGGGGATGACTGCAGTGCGGCTGGGCCCCGGGGAGCCTGCAGGGTGACTGGTGGCCCCCAGAGGCTCCATCCTAGCTGGGACGGGCTTACCAATGGGCCACCCCCTTGCCAAACTGTGCTGGCAGATGGTTCTTGCCGTCTTTAGCAGTGTCCAGAGCATGGCCTTCGGTGGTGGGCAGGCCCCAACCCCACCACCTTTGCAGCTCCATGGCTAGTTAGAGAGCTAGGTTAACCTCCCTGCTCACTCACGTGGCGTCCACAAGAGCACCTGCAGAGGGAGGGGATCAACACAGAGTAACCTGGTTCTGATTTCCTGAAACTGCAGGGCGGTCCCAGGGTGTCAGGCTGATGGGGAGGAGACAGCCCACCTGTAAGGTGGGGGACCCAGTCGTTTCACTTCCTCTAGCGTTTGTCAGTTGCCTACCATGTCCTGGGCCTGGGCTAAGCCCTTGGCACACATGACTCAGTCCTCAGAACAACTCTGGGAGGCGGGTTCTGCTACTACCTGTATTTTACAGATGAGGAGAAGTGACTTACCCAGGGTCACACAGCCTAATTCCACAGCCCACGTCTTAACCGTGACACGCTGCCTCTGAGGAGCAGGCCTTGATCAAATGGCTGCTTCTGAATGCAGAAGTTGGCTTCAAAGCTCCCCTCCCAGCGTGAGGGGGCAGGGCCCTGGAAACCATAAAGAAGTCTCCAGGTCTCCGTGTGGCTGCAGACTCATGGTCGCACCGCCACGTGGGAGAGAGTGAGGATCGGCCTATTGTGCAGAAGAGGAAGACTGAGCCCAGGAGGGCCCCACGGCCTGTCTGCAGGCGAGCACGCTGCGGGGCCAGGAGAGGGCACAGAGCGAACGCTGTAAATGTGGTCTTATTCCAGCCTCATCAGGCTGTTACCCCAGCTTCACAGATGAAGAAACCACGGCTCAGGGCGGTGCAGCATTTGCCCAAAGATCCCACGACAAGGAGCTGGGATTTCAAGCAGTCTCCTTGAGTTACTTGCAAGGAAAAAAAGAATCTCTGCCTCCTTCCGTCCGACTCCTTATTCCCACACACAGACACCGAGACCCACACGTGTTCCTTGCACCCCGAATGCCCCTTCTCCTTCCCAGGTCTGTGGCCCCACACGGAGGCTGGGCTCTGGAAGGCACGGGAAGGGGGAAGGAGCCGAAGGAGGCGGCACAGAGAAAGCACGCGTGGGCTGGGGGCCGCGTGCGCCACCAGCCTGGGCCCGGGTATGTGCTACCCAAGTTAGGGGCCCAAAAGCTGTTGCTTTTCACGCCTCAGCTGTGCCCAAGCAGAAGGCAGAGCCAAGCCTGCCCAGGGCTGGGGCTGGGTTTCAGCACGAGATGGGTCCTGGGACTAACACAGCGTGCCTGGTGCAGCGGGGAGCAGGAGGGGCACGCCACTGCCTCTGTCCCCTCTGTCCCCAGAGCACCTTCCCTTCCCTCCGGACCAGGCCAGCCTTGACGGGGAGACGCCTTCTCTGCTCCTCACTGCAGCCCTGGGGGGTGGTATGGCTGTTCTTTCGTCACCTGAGGGGAAACTGAGGCTCAGGAGGTTAAATAATCTAATGAGTGAGGGGCCACGTCTACCTGCTTGCTGATCAGAGCCCTTCCCGCAGAGAAGCAATCGGGGGCCGGGCACAGAGTTCAGAGAAGAGAATGAAAACAAGGAGCCCCAACTGCTGGGGGCCTTGACTGCTAGCCCAGAAGTAGCCCCAACAATTACTTTAACACCTGGTTTGTTTGGGTTTTTTTTACAGATTTATTTATTTATTTGAGAGAGTGTGCCAGTGCGGGCGGGGGTGGGAGCAGAGAGAGTCTGCAGCAGGCTCCCCGCTGAGCAAGGAGCCTCAGGTCATGACCTGAGCCGAAAATGAGAGTCGGACGCTTAACTGACTGAGTCACCCAGGCGCCCCAACACCTGTTTATTTTTTTAAAAAACCTTAGATGGCACTTAGCACACGCCAGGCACTTCAGCAAGGAGCTCACAGATACTGCCTCCTTTAATGTAATCTTTTTAACAACCCTAACAAACCTAGTGCTGGTCTTACCCCATTCTAAGGATGAGGGAGCTCAGGCCCAGAGAAGTTAAGCAACTTGCCCAAGGTCAATTAGGAAGTGGCAGAGCCAGGCCGGAAGCCACAGGCTGTGCTCCCAGGCCTCTTGAGAAGCCCTCCTCAGGGCTCCATTTATCACAGAGGCTCCAGCTTCTCCTTCTGACGCAAATTATTTTCCACTCCTCCACAACAAACAGGATTTGCCATCTGCCACGGCCCTGTCACAGATACCAGCCAGCTCCCCGGGAATCAACTTGGGTCTCCTGCTAGTTGCTCTGGGAGGGCAACTGGCTGCTGAGGAATGAGGAGGCAGGGCCTGGGCCCTCCTCCCGCCCCGGCCCTCCCCTGCTCCTCCCTCCCGGAGGTTAACGCCAGAGCCCAAAGGACCTGTTTCCAATAGTGAAAGGGGTCCCTAGGTTCTGGCCAGGCCAGATTTTGCTTCTGAATTCTTCCTCAGGCTGTTTATTTTCCTGAAATTAGGAAAGGGCCCTTGTCCCACACTCATTCTTGTGCCTGGGGCGAAGGTACCCTGGAGTGGCCCGGGGAGGCGGGCGCTCTGGCCTTCTGATGGTGCTGCCTGGCTGTCTCCAAGCCCCAGGCCAGTTCCTCCTGCCTGTCTGTGTGTGTGTGGTGGGGGGGCGAGGGGCAGGCTGGCAGGCTTTGGCCAGCCCCAGGGCTTGTCTCCATCCAGGGGAAGCCCCTTCCCTACCGCCCCTGTGGCCCTTCCACATGCTCTAACATATGTGCCTTTGCCCAGCTCTCCCCTGGAACCCTCCCTCCCTCCAATGCACCGACCTGGAGGGTGGCAGCCAACCAGTGAGCCCACGGCTGCCTTCCCTCCAGCCCCGGAGTGAATCTTGATTCCATCCTTTCTAGTTGCCTGTGACCCTCACTTCTCCGAGCCTCAGACTCCTCATCTGCAAAATGGGATAGTGAAGGTACCTGCCTCAAAGGGAGTCACGAGGAGTAAGTGAAATAATACATACAAAGCACTCCGCTCATAGAAAGTACTAGCTGCCATTACTGATCTTTATTAATCACGTCTCCTGAGAGCTTAGACCTTTTCCTCACCGCAGCGAGCCCCTACCCCCGGAGGTGTGGCAGGGGTGCTAATTTCTCTGCCCTCTAAGACAACCCTCCTGAACAGAAGGGCCCAGCTCTCTATCCCTGGCTACCACACCTGCCCTCACCCTTGCCAACCTACGTGATGCCTGACCGACCTCTCCTGGGAGCCCCACCTGCTCATGCTGAGGCGCCACTGGCCCTTCCTCCTTTACCCCATAAGGAGCCGGTGAGGTGGGAATCACCATCCCGCGGGTCCGCGGGTCAGCGTGTACCACGGAGCTCCATCCAAGGCCATGTTTGTGCTCTTGCTAGAATTCCCTGCATCTGTGTCTGCAGCCTCAGGATGTCCCACTGCTCAAACTCCGGACACCCCAAGGGGCAGAGGCCCACTATTCATGCTCATCTGCCCTCCGCATCCTATTCACCCGCCCCCCTGCTGCTCCCTGTCCAGCCTCCAGCAGGGCCTGTGTGAAAGCCCCTTGCTGGGAGCCCCCCACCCTCCCCACGGCCCCTTCTACCAGGCAGTTCAGTGCAACGCCCTGGTCTGGCTTCTCAGAGCTTCCTGGAGAGGAGACTCCCTGTCCCGGGGGCTGGCAACACCTCCGAGAGGAATTAGCACCTTCCACTTCATTAGAGGTCCCCTAGGGAGGTTGTTACCAAGAATGCTAAGTGGGCCACACCCAGCCTGACACCTCGCCCCATGCCCAGCATACCCTGTGCCGCTGTGGTCCTGCTGCACGCCTCGGGCTGTGGGCTGGGTTTCGGGGTCTGGCCCCCTGGGGAAAATGCCTCCCAGGGTCTGCATGGGCCCCGGATCCATGGAGGGGCCACCTCCGTGGGTGGCGTGGCCATCTAGGGCACGGGCCAGCCTCCTGGGCGATTGGGTTTCACTTCTACCATTCCCTGGGCATCAAGGAAGCAGGCAGGCATCGAGTGACAACGTAACCCTAGCTCCTTCCCAAGGGGGGAGATCTGCAGAGTCCCCGTATGTAACAGCAAGAGCCAACATCCTCTGCCCCACAGAACATGGATGGAGGTTAGCATGGGGGGCTTTCAACTGCACACAGGCCTGGGCCCGGGCCCCACTGCTATGTGGGCCTCCTCTTCTGTGTCCAATGAAGGGAAGTCAATACTCTTCAAAGTGGGCTTCTGGAAACCTTCAGGGACCCCCAGATAAGGGGAAGTGGCCAGAGCAGGCAGGGCTGGGGCTTCCCGGGGCTTGCAGGCTATGTCAGTCAGAGTTGATGTTAGCTGCTTTACATATGGGGGTTCCTTGTAACATTTTACTGGAACGAAACAGTCTCAGTGCTTAAAAACATTTGGGAGGCACTGGACAGGATGACCTCTCAGGTCCACTCTGGCCTTGACTTTTTGACTTCTACCTGGTTTTGGTGTAGAACTGCCAAGGAGAGGGCCTTGGGGCTCCAGGCAGGACCCCAAACTAGTTCTACAGTCACAGAGTCTGCCTGGCCTGAGCCCCAAGGGGAAGAAGGGGTCACAGGAAACACCGCGGCAGGGGCTCCGACGGGGGCCTGTGGCTGACTCGGCTCCCCTTCACACAGCCCTCCCCTGCAACCACCCCCTCCCACCTCCCAGGGCACTACAAAGCCGGACCCAAGCCCCAGCTACCCCGCGGCCTCCAGGAAGGGGTAGGGGCTCAGAAGGTCCTCTGCTCCTGGATGGAGGGCAGGGCTAGCCCTGCTTTTGTCTTCTGCTCACTCAGACGTCCACTGAGCTGCGACCTTCAGAGCGCAGTGCAGGGACCATTCCCAGGACAAATCAACTACAGAACCCTGCGCTTCCTCCTTTGTAAGCCGGGATGGTGATGACAGTGCCTCCCTCGTGGGGCTGCTGTGAGGACAAAGTTCAAAGCCGTAAAGTGCTGAGAGCAGGGACCGCGCAGGGGAGGTGCTTGCCAGCATTAGCTACATGTACACACAGTTTACGGCTTTAATTAAATCAACCCCCTCCTCAAAAGCATATTAGGCTCTGAAATGCCCTTTAAATAAGATTAAAGCTGCCAACCACTGGCTGTAAAGCTCTCCACCAACTGCCCCCCCTTCCATCCCTGCGCATCGGACTAGCCCATTTCCTGCTCCTGACTATGTCTCTCATCCGCTCAGAACTGAGCAAGCCCAGGGGTTTCCTCCTCTCCAGATGGCCCACTCACTTCAGGGGCCCCTCCCTAGTGACGCTCAGGGCCTGTCCCCGGTTGGCCGTAAGCCCTTGTCCTGCCTGATCAGCCTACGACGGGCCAGGGGAGCCAGGGCCCACGTTCCTGCGGGCTCCTGGCCTGCCTGCTGCACCTTCTCCTGCTTGCAGGTGCTCCCAGGGAGAAATCTCGGCTCCCCCTGCCTCTCTTCCAGCCTGGGGGGATGGGCCTGGAGGCTGTGGGCAGTCTGGAAATGGGGTAAGCCTGGGAGAGGAGCGCAGGCATCCACTCTGGGGGTAACCGCATCAGGCAGCTGACAAACAGCCTTCTTCTGTCTGCTCACACCGGGGCAGGACCAAAGGACCCGCTTTGTATCTGGGTAGGGAAAGGCTCCAAGAGCGCGGGGCCCGGCCAGCTTGCCCTCGGACTCCAGGGCTTGGCGTCACTTTCCTTCCCAGAGGACTCACCCTCGGGGCCTGGGGCCTGACCCTGCCACACTGTCCCTTCCGTGGCCTCTGTCTCCCTGCCTGCTCCCTGGGTGTGGCAGGAGGTGGAGCTAGGTAGGGCTGCATGCCCAGCCCAGTGCTGGTGACCACGGGCTGCGACTGCCACCCTTCTAGCCCACTTAACAAGGACACAGCAGGGAGGTAACAGGCATTTGGTAGGACCTCTTCCCAGTCACCGTGGGGCAGGTGTCCACGGCCCCATGAACTGCCTGCTACAGGAGGAATGAGGCAGGCCTTTCACAGACCCCTGCTAGCCCCAGGAAGGTCGGCAAAGCTGCTGGGGACTCCAAGGATGAACTTTTCAACAGAGAGCTGATGGCACCAGGAGACAGCAGCAGGCCCAGACACTGAGTGCTAACAGGATGCCCACCTGGGACCAGGGAGACAGACAAGGTCCCGGCCAGACAGGCAGAGGCCGAGGCTCCTGCCAGGCAGAAAGTGGCACCTCATCTCCTCCAGGGCTTGGGGAGGCAGGGTGACGATGCCTGCTCTCACAGCAGGCCCAGCCCTTCACCGCTCGTCCCAGAAAGGCTCCGGAGTGCGGGGTGGCAGTAAGCTAGGGGACCTGGTGGGGGGTGGCCTGCATCACAGTTCCTGCTGACTTCCCCGCCCTTGGTGGCCACTGGCTGCTATAAATACCACTCCTGCCTCTAGATGTTGCAGGAGGTGACCTAGAATCGTGGGCTCTGGGGCCTCCTGGGCGCCTCCTCCCTGCCGGTGTTAGACCGAGCCTGTCTGACTAGAACATCCTGGCAGCCTGGGAGCCCACCGACACCAAGCGGGGCCCTGGCCGGGAACGGGAAAGCCCCAACACCGAGGGGGACAGCTATGGCTTCCAGCCCCGAGCCTGCTAAGACCAGCATTTCTACCATTTTATGGCAAGTGTTGAGGACACCAGGTCCCTGCAGAACAAAGGCTTGGCCAGCCTGCAAAGGAGATGCCGTGCCTAAGGCTCCCAGCTCGGCCCTGACACCACCCACCTCTGGCCTCAAGCTCAGGGGAGAAGGTTCCCAAACCACCTGATCCTGGGCCCCCTCCCCCACTTCCTTGGGCCCACTGTGATGCCAAGATTCTACCTGGTTTCCCAACTTCTCGTCACCCTGGAAGCCTCCCGGAGTGGCCCTGATAGTGCTCTACTAGAATGTGTGGCCCTTGTTCATTCTTCCAGCCGCTAGCATGCTTCTGAGAGGGCCCTTTTCTCCATGATAGACCCCTGACAGGACCAGGCCCCAAGCCCCCTGCTTGCCCAGCCCAGGAGCACAAGACAGGAGGTGGCCCTGGGCCCAGCAGCTATGAGGACCCCCAACCCTCCCACAGGGCCAGGGTTTGGTTCCAGGCTCCCTGCCTTGGGGCAGGGGAGGATGTGAAAGGAAGAAAGACTAGGAACAGCTCCAGGGGTGGGCTCCAGGTGGTGCAAATACAGGCGACATCTAGTTAAAATGAAATGCGTGCATGCGGCCATTCTCCATCCATCCAGCAAGTCATCAGAGTACCTGCCACACACCAGGGGCTGATGTGGGGCCAGCCTTCTCAGGGCCCACAGGCCAGAAAAAAATAAAGACCTGAAGCTAATCTTCACATACGGCCAGGGAAAATTCCATGACGCGTGCTCCGAGGGGGTGACCCGTCAGAGCCTGAGTGAGGAGGTAAGGACCGGCTGCCTTAAGAACTGGGACTGTAGGACAAGCCAGAGGAAAGAGGCTACAAGGGGGGGGGCAACACAGAGGACGCCCCTCAGCAGGAAGGCCCATGAAGGAGGAGGAGGAAGGACCGAGCGGAGACCAGATGAACGGGATAGAAGCAAGAAGGAGGCCCGAGGTGGAAAGGCCAGTGGGCCCAGGGGGTCTGCACTTCATCCGGAGAACAGAGGGCAACCACGGGCCACAGCAGGCGAGAGGCTGGAGAGAAGTGGGGGCCCACACTGAGGTTCAGCAGGCAGTGGTGACAGATGACACGGGGCAGTAAGGGAGAGGGTGCTGTCAAGGACACCCCAGCCAGGTGGTCTGTGTAACTGGACAAACACCAAGTGATCCTGACTCCGGAGGCCATCATACTCCAGGAGCCTCTCTCTCCCTGCAGACAGGGAAGGATGGATGGCACTCTGGTTTCCCCTGACCCTGGAGGAGCACCATTCGAACCCAGGCCTGGGGCAGCCTGCCCCACCCCAACATCTACGTCCTCTCCTGGACTTCCAGGTCAGTCTGGTCCAGCCCTCAGGTGGGCGGCAGGCTCCGGTGTCTGGCCAGCCCACACCTGCTCAAGGGGAGTCACTAGGCTCTTCTCTCACTGCTCAGGGTGCCGGTGTTGAGCTTGAGGTTGGAGGCGTTTCCCCTGAATATTCAACTCCTTATTCTTCCTGCCACCAAGCTCTGACCACAAATATGACCACGGGGAGGGGCCTTAACCCAGGCAGGGGACATCTCAGAGCCGATGCCAACCCCACATAAGAGGGGAAACAGAGGCTCGGAGAGAGGATGTCTGTCTGCTGGTCAACCCCCCACCACCATTTCCAGTCTCCCCACTTAGAAAATGAAGACAGGGATTCTTCTGCTGGCCTGCCTGCCCTCACCTCCTCCCAGGCTGCCCTTGCAGATCACCCCCCAATGCTCGGGCCTACTCTCTGTCCCTCATGCAGCCAAGTGTGCCCTGTCTCAACATCCAGGCCCTCAGGCCTCCCCTCGCCTGGACATGCCCCCCGTCCCTGCCATCTCTGCGTGGCTGGCTCTGTCCCACCACTCAGTTCCTAGCTCAAACCTCACTCCTCTGACCTGCCTGCCCTATCTCAGCTGTGCCCATCCCTGTCCCTCTCCATCACCTCTCTGTCCCTCCTGCATTTTGCTCTGGGCACTCGCCAGCATCTAGCACTCTTGGCCTTATTGTCTGTCAGCCTCGTTACTACCTGCCTCCCCCCCGCCACTAGGGTGCAGCTCCTGGGGCAGGAGCCCTGCAGGAGGCAGGAACTCACCGAGTCCCTGCTGCTGCAGGAGGAGGAGCTGGGCCAGAGCACAGGCTGAGGGAGCCTGTGCAGAGCCCAGCCCGGAACCCAGGGCTCCTGCCTTCCAGCCCCGGGCCCTCTGCACAGCATCCACTGGCCCCGTCGGCTGGATCCAAGAACTGCCCTCCTCCAGCAGCAGGTGCACCCAGGCCTTCCCGCCCCTGATGACCATGCCACGGGTGAGGCAGGGGGAGGCGGCATCTTTGTTTCACGGATGCAGAAAACTGGCAGGAAGGGGGTGCTGGGTGACTTGCCTGAGGGGGCACAGAGAGAGCGGCAGAGCAATGCCCAAGGCCTGCCGTCTGAGGGGCTCCTCTGCACCTCCACGCCCCGCTCTCCCTGCCCGCCCGCGGGAGGGCGACAAGCACGCGGCAGGGAGGAAGGGAGCACCTCCATGGGTGCTCCCTCTCCCAGCAACAGGGTTCCCCGTGGAACCCTCGTGGCCTATAGCCCAGATCCAGCCTGCCTGGGTGTCAGCAAGAAGAAAAGGGGGGATCTGGCTTCCCCTCCTAGAGCCTCAGCATCTTCATCCGAAAACAAGGTGAGTGACCAGATCATTTCCAATTTCCCTAGGACTCGCCTGTTTAGTCCCCTGAATGCTCAATTTCCGAGGCTCTTCAGTCTCCGGTTCCAGAATGCGATCCCTCCGAAGGCTCAGAGTGCCCTGGGAGGGAGAATGGGCCAGAACAGCCACACTACAGCCCAGCAGTTTACGGGCACCAGCCTGTGAGGTCAGCCAGAACGAAGTTCAAAACCTAACCAGTCGCTGACTTGCCCATGACCATGACCGAGTGACCGCAGGAAGTCTCTCCACCTGGGTTCCTCTCCAGACGACGAGGATGAGAATGGGGCTGCCTCCTGGGCCACCTGGGGAGCAGATGGCTTGGTAAAGGGCCTGCCCTGCAGGTCCTCATTCTGCCTCCCTCCCCGTGACCCTCATCTGCTCTCTGCCAACTTCCCAGGAGTGTGAGAGCAAACAGGAAGTAGCAGGGGCTTCTTGGAAGGAAAACTCTATAAAAAGCCTGGGCAACGGGATGACTTCCCTTGAAGACAGAGCCCTGGGCCTCTACATCCCTGTCCCCGTGGGCCTAACGCCAGGTTCTCTCCTCCTGGCTCACGCAGGCACAACCCTGGAGGGACCAGAGGCAGGGGCAGCGCAGACAGGGGAGGGGGCTGGTTTCTTGACGTGCGCAGCCCCCTGTGCCGGCTCTTCCACCGCCCTCTACACAGAACCTCCTTTCACCTCTTCTGGGCCTCGGGAGGATGCATGAGATCACGTCTGGGAAGTGCTCAGAGCTCCCCAGAGAGAAAAGAACAGAGGGATCCAAGGTGGGATTAATTATGTATCAATGTGCTCATTTATTAGCAGTTCGATTTACTGCAGGAGCCAGAGTGGGACATGCGTGGAGCCTGGTGTCCGAGAATCCAGGCCTGGTCCTGGGCCCAGCCATGAATACATGTGGGTACGTCGCAGCCCCTTGGACCCCAGTTCCTGTAAAAGGGGGATAAATAGCATCTGAGCGATGTGAGGTAGAGTACGACACAGACAGGTGTTCCCTTCCCCGCGAACGGGGTCACCAGGTACCAGACCCACAGTGTTGCCGTGAGGAGCAACAGTTGGGTATGGGGCACGATACACATCGGGGTCATTACTGCTGATGCAGGAGTGGCAGGTGGGGTACAAGGACTGTCCATCCTGGGGCGGGCACCCATCCCGGACCTGCTGGAGGGAAGGCTGGGCAGGGCCTGGCGGCCACAGTGACCTAAACAAGTTACAGCAGATCAACGCTGTCTTCCTCTGCATCTGTCATCCTCCCCAGCTAAGAGGTGGTGGTGGAGGGAACTGGGATCCCCACAGCCAGGAGCCAGACGCACTCGGCCAGCTCCCCAAGGGCCAGGATGGGAGTGACCAGGCAACCTCCAGCAAGCTGTGCCCACCTGGGAAGGCTGTCCCTAAGCCTTCTCTCGGCCGCCCTCTGTTTACAGAGCTCTTTGCCCATGGAGGGGGCCACGCAGCCTCTTGGTGACAGCCTGCTTGTCCTCACAGCTTGTCTGACAGGTACCAAGTGGCGGGGAGACCACAGGCCGGAGCAGTGGGTTTGCTAAAGGCCACAGTGCAAAGCAGGCTGGACACCCCATGGCATGCCGAGGTTCCTCACCCTCGCAGGACCAGAGCCACTCGGTAGGCTGACCAGAGGCAGGACTGCCAGGAGGGAGGTGCTGGCTCCCCCCCAGCTAATGCAGGCAGGCCTCTCCCTGGGGTCCCAGCTGCAGGGAAGAAAGGGCCTCTTCCCTGGGATGCCAGATCCAGCCTGCCTCTGTCTACCTAGTCTAGTCCCGTCAGCCGCGAGGAGCAGGTCCGTGGCCTCAAGGAGGTAGCAGCACATCCCCTGGTCAGCGCCTGCCCATGTAGCAGAGAGCTCAGCCGGACCAGAGAGAGGGCGCTGGAAGCCTGCTGTCAGGAGGCCAGGCAGAGGGGCAGGCCCAGGGCCCAAGAAGAAATCGTCAGGTTTCGGGGGCTGATTCATCTGAAAAGGGGAGAAGGGCAGGGCAGGGATTGGCTGAGTCCAGGCAAGCTCCCCCCTGGCAGGCGGGGGCCCCCCCCCCCCAGCAGCAGCTCCGAGAAGGAAGGGGGCAAATGCGCCTGAGCAGGATGCTCCTGGCTCGGGCCCGGGCTCCTGCCCAGTCACACAAAAGCCCCATTGATGCCGCCCCTCGCCCCCACACTCTGAGGCCAGTGCCCCACATAAGGGCTCGGGGGACCTCTTCTGCTCCTTGCCGCCTGTCCAGCTGCCGCGGCCACCACCGCCCTGGCACGCCAGGCATGCGAGGCCCGGCACTGCCGAGTCACGTGCTCCGCGCGGGCGACGCCAGGCCCTGCTGGGGCAGCAGCGGGCCTGGAGGGCTGGCCCTTACGGGCAGTGCGGACCTCCTTGGTCATGCAGAAAAGCTGGAAGCCCAGAAGCGGCGGACCACCTGCCTGCCACCCTTGCCCAGCCTCACCCCACCCCACCCCATCTTCCTGGAGGGCAAATCCTTGGGCAAACAGTGAGCCAGGTGTGAGTGACACAGCAAACGCAGGGCTGGGAAAAGCAAACACCGCAGGCCACTCCTCTGCTGGGCCTGCTGCCCTACAGGATGGCACTCGGCTGCTCACGGTGGCCTTGCCCGCAGCAGCTGCTGAGGCCCCTGGGAGGAACCTGAGCGTGAGGAGAGGGGGAGGCAGCGGCAGGGGCGAATGGGCAGGGCACAAGTCCTCAGGGAGCCGGGCTTATCATGTTTGGGTGCCAACCCCCCAGGCACCGTGAGCCTTCTCTAGGGGACAGGGTACGTCATCCAGAAGGAGGTGTGCTGAGGAGGGTCAGGCTGACCTGGGCCTGGAGCCTCTGCTTGGCCACGTCCTGGCTGGGGGACTCTGAACAAGTCATGTCCCTGGCTGGGGCATTTAGCAGTGCCCATCTGAGTGGCCCTTGGGAAGGTTAAATGGGACGAGGTCTGTATGGGAAACACTTCGAGCACAGTCTGGCATAGATGAGGGTCTCAATACATGGATGCTGTGCCCAGTGTCACATGGACGTAGGGTAGAGCCGGGGCAGGTCACAGAACATGGGGTGGCACTCCGGAAGCCTGGGCACCTCACCCTCCAAGGGCATACTCACTCAGCTACTCCGTGACCCCCTGGCCTCAGCCTCCAGGGTAGATTTCTCCAGGGGAGGATGCTCCAGCAGCAGGGGGTTGCTCCTGTGGGCCCCAACTCAGTGCAGCCACGAGCCAGGTCCCAGAATCCCTGCAGCTGAGCCAGGCCTGTGCCACACCTATTCCCTATACAGGGCTTCTGGTCAGGGGAGCGAGGTTTCCCCTTGCAGATCCCCCCTAGTGATGAACGGCGCATGCTGATGAGGCAGCCTGCCCTTCATCTGCTCTGCTTTTTGCCACAGCCAAGCATTCTGCGGGGTCAGAGCACTTCATGCCTCTGTGCCTTTGCACAGAATGCCTTTTCTAATCCTGCTCGCCTGGGAACTCCTCAGTCTTTCAGGGCTTAGCCCAAATACCACAGCCTCTGTGAAGCCTCCAGAAGCCTGCGAACTCCGAAGCAGACCAGATCGGTGTCCCTCCACCCCTCCCCTGAGTACCCTGGCTCCTCACCATGCTGGGAGCTCCCGGAGGGCAGGGCTGCACCCTCTGCCTGCATCCTCGGCACCCAGCTCAGGGCCTGGTGCTCTGCAGCTGCCCCAGAAATGTCAGACCAGGGGGCACCTGGGTGGCTCAGTCGGTTAAGCAACTGCCTTCGGCTCAGGTCATAATCCCAGAGACCCAGGACCGAGTCTCACATCGGGCTCCCCGCTCAGTGGGGAGTCTGCTTCTCCCTCTGACTCTCTCTCCTGTCATGTTCTCTCTCAGTCTCTCTCTCTCTCAAATAAATAATCTTTAAAGAAAAAAAAAGAAAGAAAGAAAAGAATGTCAGACCAGGCCCTGGGCCTGCTCCCTCGTTCCTCTGAGATCCTGTGGCTGCGGATCCCTGGCTGCGGCCTCTAGAGACTAAGCACTTGAGAACCAGGGCAAGACCGAGCTTCCCTGACAAACAGATGGGGGCTGGAGATCTCCTCTCCTTTGGAGACTTGATCTGAGCACCTAGCCTCACCCACAGTCACAGGTGGCTTTGCGGCCTTGCAGGCTGCCTCCCCAACTTGGAAAGCAAACAAAAGTTAACAGGAGGGGTGAGCAAAGGGACGGGAAATGCAACTGTCACTGCAAGGAGAAAGGGAGTTGCGGCTGCCATCTGCTGTGAACAAGATGTTTGGGGACATGCACTCCTCAGTTCTGAGGTCTCCCCGCCAACTCAGGGAGGGTGAGCCGCCCCTCTGCAGATGGGAGCCGGTGGCTTAGCCAAGCCCAAGAGGTGCCAGGGACCCCTCCTGCCCACCCGGAGCCCCCGGCTGCCCCCCTCTGACCTCTCATTACTCACTCACCTGACCATGGGGCCAGGAAGCCAGCCCAGGACACAAGCCATGCTGCCTCTTCCAGGGAGCCCCCCTGCAGGCTTTAGGGAGCCAACGCCACAATAATGGTGATAATAAAGGTACGATTCCAGCCCAACTATCTGCTGAAGGAACTCTGGGCCATCATCTGACTTGTCCCATCATCCTGGAGAGGAGGCAGGAGGAGACAGAGAGTCCAAGGGGGGGGATCACTGTCGTGCTCCTCAGTTTAAGTGCCTGGCCACCTAGATGCCAGGACAAAGTTCTGGGGCCCTCCCTTGTTCTCTAATGCTGGGGGCTCGGTAAATGACAGGAGAACATCTGGGTATGAAGGAACCTTCTGGACCCCTGAGTCACATACAATCATTTTAGGAAGGAAGGTAAGGGCCAAGGATGCAGATCCCCTGCCCTAGGCAACGCTGAGGTCAGCCGTGGGCCAGGAGCAGAACCTGGAACTCTGCCCCGCTGCCCAGTTCCCGGGCCCTTGGCAGGCTCCCAGGCAGGGCTGTCCTCTGTCCTTCAAAGAGCGCTGCCCTCAGAGGGCTGGCCCTGCCTTAAGGGCCACGGCGGTTCAGGCCAGGCCTCCCCCGCACCTTGCCTGTCCACGCTGCCTGCTCAGGCCACTGCCAGTCAGACTCACTGCTGCCCCGCCCCCTTGGCTGTGCCCCCCGCCCTGTCACTCAGGAGGCTGGGCCCACAGGCCACATTCCTTCCCTGGGCCACCCTGCCCTGTGCCTGCTCGTGGAGGGACTAGTGTGGCCAAAGGGGCCAGGCATGCTTGCAGGGGTTTAAGTGGCCTGTTCATCAGACACACTGGGGCTGCCCCGTGGTACCTGGCCCACAGAAATGGCTCCACTTCTCAGCAGGCCAGGCAGTGGGTAGGGGACTGAGACGTCTGTCCGCTGAGACTGAGCTGGGCCAGGGGCCCAAATGTCACCCTGTGAACCTCGGCCGCAGCAGCCTGGCCCCTGGGGAGCTGCCAGGCCCCTGTTATTCCAGCCTACAGACGTCAGGGGGTGACTCTTCCTCCCATCAACAAGGGGAAGGCAGAGACTCTGGGGCAATTGTTCTGAACTGCACATCCCATCCCACCTCCCCCCCCAGCCCGCCCCACGCTGCTCTGCTGCCACCACCCACAGGCCTGCTCGCGAGGCGCACACCCCACATTTCCGTCGGCACGGCCCGCCCCCAGCCCCCCACACCGTGGCTGTGACACTCCACCCTGCTGCCAGTTCTCAGCTGAGGGCGGCACCGGCAGCTGGGGCCGAGGAGGGCCCCGCGATGTGCTCCAGGGCGTCTGGGGGCCTGGAAATCTCACGCAGACTTACGTGAATTCCTCTGGGCTGCGGGGTTTTTTCCCCTTTCTCCAAGGGTCCTTGGCCCCTGGCTGGGTCACTGTGCTGGCCCCACTTCCTGCCTCCCCCCCCCACCGGGGCCTGTCTGTGCAGTGCCTGGGGAACAAGGGAATCAATGGCTTCTCTATTCTCTGGAGGGAAGGCATTTCACCCTCGGGGCGGGGGGAGACTCTCGCAGGGAGGCAGGGAGTAGCCCTGCTGGTGCTCAGGTCCCTAGATGCCTCCTCACCAGTCCTCCTGGGTCGGGAAGTCCGGTTGTTGTGCTTGATGGAGAGCTTAGGGTCTCCCGCCCCATGGGGGGCCTGCCCACAGCCAGCCCCAGGGACCTGCTCCCCTACTCCCGGGACTCCCCCCGTGCGAGTCGCTGCAGCGACTCAGACACCTTCACAAGTAACTCCTGCCTAGGCTGCGGCACAGCCAGGCCGGGGCTGAGTCAGCCAGGGAAATCCCAGCCCGGCGCCCGCCGCTGGGTGACAGTTCCATTGACACCTACGGAGTGGGGCACCCAGCCCCTCCCGGCAGAGGGCGAGAGGAACACCCGGGCTCCCCCACCCCCATTTCCTGTTCCCTGAGAGGGGAGCCTGGCGGTGGCGGCAGGGAGGAGTCACAGTGCCAAGGAGCCCTGCCATGAGGCGCTGGTCCTGCAGGCTCTTCAGGCCTCCGGTCCCTTAGCCTCGGCGTGGCAGTATGGGAGGAGGTGGGGGCCTGGCCTCCACGAGCCATGGTAGCTCCTGCCTGGGACTCGTCCCCCCAGCCACTGGGTGTCCTGCTGCCAGGGCCTCAGCACCCCCGGGCCTCACCGGGCCAGGGTCACGGACACCCCCACCTCATGCCTGCGAGGCCCTGGCCTCCGTGACTCCTGCCCGGGCACGCCCACCACATGCAGCCCTGCATCTCAAGGAAGACAGGGTCAAGAGGGCAGTGAGGAGAACAGGCCAGGAGAGGACCAGCCTGAGAGCCTGAAAGGGGAAGGCCAGAAAGGACAGGCACAAAGGCTGCTCCCAGCAGGACATCCTGTCCCTCAAGAAACCGGGCCAGGTCCCCACAAACCAGCCAGACCGGTTGGTGTTAGCGGCCACTTCATTGCTGCGGGCTGAGCGTGCAGGGGAGGGGGTCTGCGAGATCCCGCCTGGGGGAGCTGCAGGCTCTGTCCGTCCTGTGGTGGATTCTGGCCAGTGCCTCACTGTCCACCCCATTACCCCATTCCCTTCCAGCCTGACTCCTGGCCAGGGCATAGGAGAGGAGAGTGAGGGGAGAGTGATGTTCTGAGCATGCCTCCCGCCACACACTGCCTCAGTAGGCTCCGAGACCAGGGCAGGAGACCAGACCCGGGGCCTGGGGACTGCCAGATGGGGCTTCAGATCCACTCAATGGGACCTTAAGAAGGAGCTTCTGGGAGCCACCTGGGTGGCTCAGTCGGTTGGGCATCTGACTCTTGGTTTCGGCTCCGTCATGATCTCGGGGTCGTGGGATGGAGCCCCACTTTGGGCTTTGTGCTCAGCACAGGTCTGCTTGTCCCTCTCCCTCTGCTCCTCCCCCCACTACACACATGCTCTTTCTCTCTCAAATAAATAATCTAAAAAAAAAAAAAAAAAAAAAAGGAGGAGCTTCTGGGGATCAGAACATGGAGGTGGCAAGCCCTATCCCCGAGGAGCTCACAGTGCAGAAGGAAACCCACATGTAGGCCAGAGGCCATGAAGCTATGATGCTGGGGACCCCACAGTGGGGACACCTATCAGCCCACGGTGGACAGAGAAAGCTTCCCAGAGGTGCTGGAGGCTGAACAGATCACCGCCAGGAAGAAAAAGGCAGGAAAGTAAGGCTCGCTTGTTCTCTCCTGCCCCATAGAAAGCCTCCCAGAACCCCAGAGGCAAATTCACCTTATTCCTGGGCCAGACCCCAGCCAGCACAGAGCCCTGCCTCCCTCACTTCTGCCCTTGCAGGGCTGTGTGCCGAGCACCACCATTAGCTCCCAACTCCTGCCCCTGGGTTGCTGGCAAAGCTGATTTCTACAGGCTCCCTGGGCCAGGGAGGGTGCAAAGGGCAGGCACACCCTTGGCGTTACCTGGACAGGAGCCCCTCCACAGCTGGGGAAATGAAGCTCAAGTTCAGGTTGCCCCCCCGCCTCCCCACCCCCACCCCTTTGCTCCTCCCACCCTGGCTGGACTTCCCCTCTCCATGATTCCTCCTGAAGCCCGGGCCTCTTGCACTTGCTGGGCAGGGAAGCCGGTGGTGGGAGAGTCCCAGAAACCTATCCATTTCTTTGAAAGAAGACTGAAAAGATGTGGCCACACAAATCCCATGGGTTTACTTAAATGTCTTTAAAACAAATGGCTTGAATGGATTTCTCCCACCCTTCCTCCTCCCTGAGCCACTCACTGGAAAACAGCTGAAAGGGCCAGAGACTTCGGGCAGCTGGGGCCTGATGGAAGCGGGGTCTCGGCCGCCAAGCCGCCCAGGGGGACTGGGATAAAGGCAGCTCTGGCCAGGAGAGCTGGACCGCAGACACCTGACCCACAGACGGCACAGAGGCTGCCCGGGGCTCACGAGGGACCAGTAGCGGATTCGGGACCGTCCAGTGTCCTCTGGCTCTGGGGCCTACTCTCTTTCCCAGCACCAAGGTCCCCTCCCTCCCACCGCCCTTGCCTGGAGGCCCAGCCCTGAGCAGCTGCTTCTGCACATACCCTCCCAGGGCCGCTGGGACAGACAGGTGGGGTCTTCTTGGACAGCACAACTTGCTTAGAAAACCAGGCAAGGGGGCAGGAGTGGGAAGGTACATGACTCCCCGCAAGTTGGAGCTGGAAGGGCCTGGGGGGAAGCAGAGCTCAAGCCTCTGCGAATCTTAGAGACGAAAACCCTAAGCCCAGAGAAGCAAGCTGACGTGCCCAAGGTCAGCACAGCTATGCGTCTTGTCCAGTCCCCGGCTGCATCCAAACTTCCGTTCAACCATGACTTCCCAAACACATCCTATGTGCCAGACTCTGGAACAGAGGTTTAGGTGCCTGCCTAGGTGGCCCCCTGATGAAAAGTGAACTCTGCCAGAGGCTTGCAGGATGGGGGGAGGGGGTGCTCCCACCCCTCCACTCTCCCCTCCCAGCTCCCCTTACATGAAATGTTCTCCGCCCCTGCCAGGGAAGACTCAAAGCAAAGAGGAAGTAAAAAAAGGTGGGAAAAACAGTGTGAAGGACTGGGCAGGGGAAGAGGGGATGAGGTCACAGCCTGGAGGTAAGGGGGATCGTGGTGAAGGTCACCCCAGCAGGTAGGTCAAGTGGAAGGAGCACTGTCTTGGGAGTCTTAGCCTTTCACTGGGAAAGGTGACCCAAGGACCCTGGGCCACCCATGCTTATCTGTGTCTACTTTTTTCTTCTTATTACCAAATACATGTTCTCTATAGAACACAGAAATAAAAAATAGAAGGAGAGAAACAGAAGTCACCATGATCCTCCTAGGAAAATGATTAACTATTAACATCCGTCTAGTCTTTCCTCTGTCCAAATATGGGATCATTCTGTACCTACCGCTTTTTTCCACTGAGTAGAGAAGGTGAGCATTTCTCCTCATTAAACACTGTTCTGGCCCAATCTTCCCTCATCGTTGTAGAGTAGACCATGTCCTGGCGTACGCGAGTTCATTCGCCCAATTCCCCATAGGTGGTTGTTCCCCTCTTCTCACTGTGAGAAAACCCCACAGCTGGGCCCAAGGCAGAGCAGCTGCAGCCCCCCAGGTGGGACAGGCTCCTGGCCCCCACCTAGCACTCCTTTCCCACACCCCACCACCAGCAGAGGCAAAGCCTCCTGCACAACGTGGGGAGGGGTCGGGGGTGGGGGCCCTGCTCTTCTCCACAGTGAGTCCCAGTGACTCTCAGCTGGAATGGTAGTGAGGAGATGGATAAATGCAGATTCCCAGGCTCCATCCAGAAATTCCGAATCCACTGGTCTGGGGTAGGGCCTAGGGACCTATATTTGGAGCAAGCCCCACCATGGCCATCCCTGGGAGATTCTGAGGCTCGGGTTAACCAGCCTGCACTCAGAGAAGCCCTGCTCTAGAGGGTGAGGCCCAGCAGTACCTCCCTGACTGCAGTGAACACAAGGAGCACTGGTTAAACCATGGGTCCCCAGGCTCCACCCCCAGAGATTCTGAGCCGGGGTTGGGGGACGGGGCACAGATTCTGTGTCTCTAACCTGTTCCCAGGTGCTGCTGCTGGCCCACGGGCCACACTCAGGAGCGCTGAACTAAAGCCAAGAGGGCAGCAGGTGCAGGCGACGGGCACTTCTCCTGGGCGGATAATCCCAGCTAGCTCTCACGAAGCACTTCTATGGGTCAAACACCATGTCTTGGCCATTCAAGGTGTGGTCCGTGAGCCACATCACTAGGAGCAGATCTGGGACCCCAGCCAGCCTCCGCAGGGATCTGCATTTGCAAACTCCCTAGGTGATCCGTGTGCCCATTAAAGGCAGCACCATGCTGAGTCGTTAACAAGGAGCATCCCACATCATCCTCTGACACGCCTCAGAAGTAGGTCAATGAGTCCCCTGATTTTACAGGTGCAGCTGAGAGGTTACATGACTTGGTTAAGGTCTCACAGGTACCACGAGCCGGAGCTGCAGCAGGAAGGAGATGGTCCAGCTTCAGAGTCTGAGCTCCTAACCCCACACCCCAACACTCCCGGGGACTCCCCGGCTGAAAACCCACCACCCGGGTGGGCTCGAGCTCTCCACTTTGTAGAGGGGACCTGGGAGACTGGGAAACGGTGAGCCCGGGGCCCAGGCCATGAGCCGTGCCCGAGTTACAGTCCCTCCCGGCCCCTGGCTCACTCGGTCTGCGGCACAGAGCCTGAGCACAGCGCCTGGGTGGGGGTCCCGCCTCCGAAGCCCACAGGCTCTGCAGACACAGTCGGGGGGCAGGAAATGGGAAGTGGGGCGGAGGAACCAGGAACTCGGTCTGGTCTGAGGACGTTCTTTTTTCACAGCCAGGCTCAGTTCTGTGTGCCTTTTGAAAGGAAGTAGAGAATAGCTGTGCTCAGCCCAACGAGGCTGGCCTCTTTCAACCTTCCAGTTGCTGCCATTTCCAATTACAACTTCAGAGGGCTCCTCTAATTTATACATCCCAGGATGCACTGCTCCAGCTGCTTTATGATGGGAGTTTGTTACACCATTAGGTTAAACTTTTATAAAGTACTGAGCAGGTGGTGGGCTGGGTGCCTGGCTTAGTTACCACTGCCGGAAGCCTGCTGAATAGGGTTCACCTGGCGAAGGGAGGGCGCCAGGCTCTCAAAAGGGGCCAAGAAGTGGAGAAGGCAGCTCCAGGGAACAGGGGCCCTCCATGAACCCGTTAATCGAACCATACGGGAGAGCAGGGAGGCAGCATGGAGAACAATCTGCAAGGGCTCAGCGTTACTGGCAGGGGGCATGCAGGGTGAGAGGAACAATCCTGCATGTGCTTGAAAGCCGCCTGCCGAGGCCGGAGAGGTGCGGGGTCTGAGGAGGTAGGTGGCTGCGAGCCACCGACGGCCTGCATGTGGGGAATGACAGGGCCTCCTGGCGGTGGGCGAGGTCGCTCTCCCAGCAATAGGGTGGCCAAAGGGAGCCTTCCTTTTGTAGGAGCCCGCTCTTCCCATGGCTCAGAGGGTCCCTAAACCCGATGCAAGGTGGGAGAGCAAGAAGGAACACCCCGGGAACAGGGCCCAGACAGATGAGGGTCTGGGTCCCAATCTGCCAGCAGCAAATTTATGGCCTTTAGCGGGTCCCTTCAATTCTCTAAGAAAGCTGAGGTCTTGGACCCGCCCCTCTGCTGTGAAATACGAGGGCGTCCTTCCGAGGGGTGGGTGGGCACTGCCCACTGTCACTGTTCTTTGCATTCAATGAACTACTACACGTAAAGCACTCATTACCGCGCCTGGCAGAGGACAGGCCAGGAAGTGCGTGCTCACGTTGCTGTTACATCTGTCCTGTTATAGGTCAGTCCCCAACCTGGGAACTCCCTGAGGACCACATGAGAACTTTTATCATTCTCAGCTCCAGGCACAAACTTAACATGCAGCAGGTGCTTGACAAATGTCCTGGAAAGAACCGGGTTCTGTCCAGACAGAGGGGGAAAACAATTCTCCACAGCCTGGCCCCCGTCCCAGGGAAGGAGGTGGAGGAAGACCAAGTTCTTTTCAAAGGTATGAAACTGAAGCAACCTCTTGAGACAAATTCCTTGACTTCCCAGAAGGAAAGAGACTCCAGATGTGGCTGGTTTTCTGGCTCCAGGAAGCGGGGGTTGTCTCCGGCCTTCTCCTTCTGCGTGTCCTTAGAACCCAAGAGGATTTGCTGTGACTGGAACCTCCAGCCTCGGTTGGGGCTCTGGGGCCCCCACACTGTGGGCTCACCATGGGTGCCCGCCCCCTCCCCTTGGCAGCAGGGGCCTCCTTCTGCAGCCCCTGGAGTGGCTGTCCTCCCGGCAGGCTCCCAGGGCTGGAGGTGGGCGCTGTGGGAGTCTGGATTTGTCAAGGTTGCCAGTGTTCTTGGCTGAGGGGCCAAGTCGTGACCCCCACCCTCAGGATGCACAATCTGACCCCCAGGCCAGCTTCCCACAGCCGAGTGCAACTGCAGGGGCTGAGAGGCCACCACTCTGCACAAGAGGCGGAGGGTCTCTGAGGAAAGACACTGGCTTTCCCCAGAGGCCTCGGGACAGGAAAAGATGTACCAAGAAAAGCAGCCAGAAGGAAGAGATGCGAAGGGGAAGGAAATGAACCAGGAGAGGAATGAAAGGAAAGGGGAAGGGTGGGGAAATGGGGGCCAGCCTAAAAGAGGGTTGAGGCAGGAATAGGGTAAGATGCCAGAGGGAAGGTGGGACACTGCCAGGCCCTGGGAAGTGGCCCAGAAGTGGGAGGGGAGAGGAGGAAGCCCCAGGGGCCGGCCTGCATCTCAGGAGCCATGCTAGGGTTGCCTGGCTGCAGAGGAGAAAGGGAGCAGCCTCAGCAAAGGGAGGGTCCTCTCGGCTGAGCGCCCACCTGGGTTGACCGAGAAGAGCCGAAATAATCACGATAATTAATAACGGCAGGTAACGTTTATTGAGTACCTATGATGTTCTTGGCACCGGGCAGAACTTCCAAAGTGGTATCTCACTGGATCCTGGCAGCAACCCCATGTGCCATATTCCATTAGAGCCCCCATTTTCGACATGAAGAAACTGAGGCTCAGAGGTCCAGTGACCTGCCCGAGCAGTAGTGGACTCAAAAAAAGCTCCATCTTTATGCTAAAGTCCATGCTTGCAGGCCTATGCTATGCTAAATTTATATATATATATATAGAGAGAGAGAGAGAACAAATCAGAGGTGGATAATCAAAGGAATCGAAGGGTGGCGTGGTCTCGGAGACCAGTGGTCCTGAGGGGTGAGGCGGGCAGGTGTGGACTGGGAGACCACCCCCCGCGGGGTGCCTGGGACGGGCCGGGACAGCCCCCCTCCGCCGCCAGATTCTGCGGCCGGCCCGAAGCTGCAGGGGACCGGCCATGCCAGGGCAGCGTGGGCCCTGGGATGAGGTGGGAGTTGGCTGAAGGGCGAGCCCGGCGATGGGAGTCCGAAACGGGAAGCGCAGCAGAACGTCCCCTAACAGCAGTCCGGCCACAGACTCCCAACAGCAATGCCAGGCCTGCCTCACCCCGACCCACTGTCTCAGACCTCTGCCCGCCTCTCCGGGCCCCGGGGGCCCCTGGCAGCCCGCGCCGTGTTCCCCAGGCTGACGAGAAAGCAGCGGATGCCTAGCCAACGCCCCGGGAACCCTGCCATCGGGAGGCGGCCAGCCTCACGGCTTTCCGGAACAGACGCCGGGCTCACCTCTTCACCGGGCTTTCCACATATTTTGAGGGGTGAGGGGGGGTCCAGGAGCTGCTTGGCAAGCTATCCTCCGTCCTCACTAAACCTAGCCTGAACCGACCTAGGCAGGCTGCCCAGGTGAGAGGGTAGTGGGGCCCAGGGCCACCAGGAGGGCCCCATGCCCTTGCACACAACCCAAGCACCCAGTGCGTGAGGGACCACCTCCAGGGACCCAGGGACTACTCAGCCAACTGGGACACCAGACTGTGGCCTGGCCCCCACTGGAGGGACCTCCTGCCCAGCTCTTGGCCACGCAGGGTCCTCGAGTAAGTCCTTGCCAGCTGGCAAGCCACGGAGTGCATCAGCCCATCCAGGGTGGCTCAGAAGGTGGGTACAGATCCCCTGGCCTGGGTTTCTGCGTCCAGCCTTAAGCATTCCTGGCCTTCATGCCAGCTCTTAGAACTCACGCACAAGCAATCTAACCCCTGATCAGTACAGCATCTTTCCTATGCCTCATCACCTCTGACCATGGGCACAGCCGGCGAGGGAGAGAATAAATACCACTGTTGCTGATATACAAACAGGGCAATTGAGGCTCAGAGAGGCTGCTGACTCATCTGAAGTTGCCCAGCTGGGTCAGGAGCAGAATCCAGGCCCAGTACCCTCCACATGCCTTGCTGTCTCCCTAAAATCACCCATCCCACTTGAGTGTGCACTCCCGATTCCCAAAGCAAAGGAGCCCCCCCCCCCCCCCCCCCCGTGCAGGCCAACACTTCAGGCCAGATGTGAGAAGGAGGATGTGGCCACTGGATAAACATACAGATGTTTGATAAACAGGCCCAAGGAGATGAATGGAGAGAGAGGGAGTGCAGGGAGAGAATCAGTGAGCACCCTGGATCTCAAGGCTGCCGGGGTCCAAATCCTGGTTCTGCCATCTATTAGCTGAGTGCCCAGAGCACATTTATAAACCTCATCTACAGAATGGGTTAACATCACCTGCTCCTTGGGGTGGTCATGAAGATTAAATGAGCTAATGCATGAAAAGTGCTTAGCACGGCGCCTGGCATCTTTGCTCAGGAAGTGCTATCCGGCCCTTATTGTTAGTCTTCAATGAGGCCATGGATTAGGGAGAGGGACATATGGGGTGGGGGGGGGGGGGGCTGGGGCTACGGGCCCTAATGTTAGCTAGGACAGAGCCGGAGTTCAGGAGAGCAGAAGAAAGGCTTGATTGGGGAACGACCTGTGTGGGGCCCGAAGGAGAGGCAGGGTTTGGAGAGGGGAGGTGAGGGTCCTGGGCTCACACCTGGCTCCCCTTCTACCTGCCATGTGTCCTCCCTGAGCCTCCTGTAAGCCTGGGGGTCGGAGAGATGAAGGAGTGAGCGAGAATGCACCGTGTCGGATTAGTTCCCCCAAGCTCACAAAAAGGAAACCGGTATTATTACTGTTACGTTGTGTCTGAGCAAAGCCTCCCGGAGACAGAAGCCCTGGGGTCTGCTCGGACCCCCAAACCTGAGAGAGTCGGACAAAAGCCGAGTGCAGGGCTCTGTCCCCAGCGGCGAGGGGGGTAAGGGCCAGAGAAGCAGCCCCACAGCACTCACCCCACCCTGTATATAATGAAGGCGCATCAATAATAAATGAACCTCAAGTAAGTCTAGGAACATCAATCATAAATTAATTAAATGGCTCCAGGAGAGGCAACGATAAGAGGCTTTTTTGGGATGGATTAGAAGCGTCCCCAGCCCCCTGCCCGGCAGGCTCCGTGGCCAGGAGCATCTCCTGGTACTGGAACTGGTGGCCCCTAAAACACAGGTGAAGACAAGCTCTGTTCTCCTCCCACCTGCCCCCCAGCTCAGAGAACTCTCAAACGCTGCAAGGGTTTTGATGAAACTTCCCAGAATAGTAACCTTCTGGGCTGAACTCAGGCAGGCAAAATTTCAATGGGTAATCTGGTGAGAAAATGATCAAACGCCTGGAAATAAATGCCAGGAACGCTGGAACCCCCTCGATGGGTCCTCAGGGATGAGAGCAGTCTTGCAGGCAGAACAACCAGCCTCACAGGGGTCCCTGAGAGCCTCTCCTCAGACTCCCAGGAGGGAACAGACAGGAATCAAGACAACAGAAAGTTCTGATCCTGGGCCTGGCCTCCTGGCCCTTCCCCAGGCCCACCCCTTACTGACCAAACGGACAGATCTTTTGGCTTCTACCTCCCCTCCATACAGGCAGGCTGGCCCTTCCCCCTTCCTCCCCAGGGCCCTCCGCACCTGGGAACTGCCCTAGCGCCCGCCGGCCTCCCTACTCCCGGCACCTGCTGCCAGATGCCGATGGAGGTGACGCCCATGGAGATGCCTGCCACTACCCTCTTGCTCAGAACACTTCAGTGGCTGCCCGTGTTTTCCACAGACCCAACCCTGCTGTCACGCCCCCGGGGAACCAGCTCCAAGTCACTTTGTGAACCCTCGCTTTCGCTGCTTCCATTCCATGTGCCCTGCGCTCAAGCCGGACCACAACACGCCAGCACCTCACGTTCCCGGCCACATCCCCCATTGCTGCCACTTCCTCTACCATCACCTGGATAGCCCAGATTAAAGGCCATCACCACCCAAGTCTCTGCTGACCTCCCTCGTTCAAGTTGCTCAACCTCCTTTGGCCTATAGGGGCCCCTCTCCTGGAACTGTGGCACAGACCTTTACGTCGGTCGCATAGCTTCTCGATAGACTTCGAACACCTGGAGGGCAGAGTCTATACCTTACAGGCTCGTATGCCCAATTCATCTCCATGGCCTCACCGAGCCCAAACCCCTGCAGGTGCTCAAGAAAGGACTTCTGATGAATTCCAAGTGGAAACCGTCCCCAGGGGTCAAGATATTATTCCTGTGTAGGATTCTGTTGACAGATAAGCAAGATTCTATCCAAGCCAAGGGTTGGGTGGAGCTAACTTCTCCTTATCAAGAAAAAGGTCATGACCTATTACATCTTCCTTGGTACTAACATAATGCAGATCATGATGTAACTGCTTTTCTGTAGAAAACATTCTGACTATAAGAGCAAAAATACCTGTGTGTTGTGTGTGTGTGTGTGTGTGTGTTCTTGCTTTCATCACGATCTTTCCGCTCACCAGACATTATTAGGTCGTGGAATTCTTACAACCACCCTGGTTGGAGGTTTTACTGTCCCCATCTTACAGATGATGAAACTGAGGTATAGAGAGGTACCAGGATTCAAATCCGGGTCTGTCTGACCACAGAGCCCCAAGTCTTAATGCCCGTGGCTACCATGCTACCTTCTGTCATCCGAGTGGACTATGTCCAGCTGACTTCCAGGGGGGCTTGAGGAGGAGCACGGAAGCAGGCATGAGTGAGCACATATGGGCGTTGGAGAGCCACACCTCCATCCTGGGCTTCCTTCTAAGGAATACCGAGAAAGCAGAAAGGCTCCTTCCGTAGGAATCACAACCAGAGACATGGGCCCCCCCCCAGCTGGAAGGCGCCCACCCCCCGCCCCGCTCCCACTGTTCTCTCCTGCTCCATGGAACCCAGCAACGCCCCGCTCCTCACACCCACTGACACCAGGCCAGCCAGACACAGGAGCCCACAAGTTCCCACACCGCCCCCTCAGCCCTCACTTCCCACGGAAAGCTCCGGGCACACGCGGCTACACACACGTGCAATCCCTGGACCGCCCTGCCTCGGAAACAGCCCCACCCCTGCTCATCTCAACCACTGGCATGGGGAGGGCTTGGGCGTTCCTGCCAAACACCCTCACCTGTGGCCACAGCACTCCCCTGCACCTCATCTCCTGGACTGCTCCCTCCGCGGCCAAGGTCGGGGAGAGGGGGGTGGTCCGGGCGGGCGGTCTCCTGGGTCTTCCTCACCTACACGCACACTCCCCGGTCCACCCCAGAGAGATCCAGCCCAGCCAAAGTCAGAGAGGAGAAAAGAAAATCAAGATAAACCATTTTCAGCCTTGCCCGCTGGGGAGGTAACCACATCCTGCAATGTCCCGGGCTCCGCGGTTCTAAAAGATTTATCTTCCCCTGACCACACGCTCATTGATGTTTCCCCCAGCGCTACTTGCTCGGTCCACTAGCACGTAATGTAAAGCGATTCCAGTGAGAAGCTGAACTCCGGTGGAGCGCTGGGCCAACAGGTGATTAAACCCTGAGGTCCCCCTCTGGTCCCTGGCAGGAGGGCTGGGGGAGGAGTGGCTTCCAGCGACAGGCGCTGCCTTCAGCTGTGGCCGGCTGGCCTGGCACTCTCAGCTCTGGTCCAGAATCCTCTGTCCAGAGATGCCCGATTCCCTGGCACCCCTGAAGCAGGGCAGCCGGGCACCATGATTTATGAGGCAGCTGAGGAATGAAGGTTGCCAGGAACTGACTTAAGCAACTTTTGGAAAAACATGGACAAAGCAATGGGGACAGGACTGAGGACCAGAGTTGAAAACATCTCGGTCCTTGATGTCCACTCCTATGGGACTAGCCCCCTGCCCCAGCTGGAGTCTGCTCAAAAGCAGCATCTGTGCCTAAGGACCAGGGGTGGTGACCTGGCTGGGATCCCTGCTGGCTCAAACCCTGAAGCCTCGGAAGAAAGCTCAGCTCTGCTTTTGGGGAACGGAGGCCAACTCCTCCTCGTCTCCTATCTGCCCCGCCTGCCACCCAGCCCTGCTGTGCAGAGTCCCAGCATCCCAAGCAGATGGCAAGGGGCAGCTGCAAAGGGCTCCCGAAGCCCAAGCCCATAAGGCGGAGCCACAAATCAGAACAAACGGGCCGAGGTGTGGAGGGTGAGCTGAGGGGACGTGAATGCTCAACATTCACAACGGGGAGGCTCCAGGCTGCCTCTTAACGGGCTTCCACCGTGGAGAGCTCTCCAAGCAGGAGCTGAAGTGTGGGCAACTCCCAGGGAGGCAGAGAAGGGCGCTGCCGGGAGCGTGTGGGACAGGCCTCGGACCCCTCCCACCAACCTGGGAAGGAATGGTCCGGAAGCCCTTGCCGGGGCCCAGGCAGCAGCCACGGCGCCAGGGTGAGTCCCACGGCATGGAAGAGTCAGCTCACCACCCTGGGTCTGGCGGAGCTGTGTCCTTCTTCTACCCACGAGGCTTGACAGTGCAGCCTGGACGTGGGGCAAAACCCTTCTGCCTCGGGGAGCAAGCCGGTAGAATGGGTTGCTGGCTAAAACAGACCCTCACACGGAGTGCTGGAGAAGTTGGCCTGAGCTCATGGGGTCTATAATTCAGCCTGTTGTCAGGAACTAGGCCCCTGGAGGCAGAAAGCAAAGCAATTTGCATCCACCCTCACCTTCCCCATGTGGGAAGGCCCTTCGGACAGAAGCGGGGCCATGCGGGGTGAGACGTCCTGGGGAATCTGTGCCACACCCATCCGCCCTCGAGGACCCCTTGGAGGGTGCCCATCGCCCCTTCTCCTTGCCCCGGGGTCCGCTAGCACCCGCCACTGCCCGCAGACCTCCTGTCACGCAGCCCCAACCTCTCTGGCAGGACCACCCAGCCCTGCGTCCACTCTGGTGGCTCTGACCCACTTTGCTTTCCTCAGGCCACAGCCCCAAAAACGCTGATGTGACTGCTCCCCACCCCCATCCTCAGAACCCGGAGCCAAAGGAAATTCTCAAGAGAAAACACACAGCCTTCCAAGTCTCCCCGCCACACGAGCCCCCCAGATCCGTCAGCCACATACACCTCCCAACCCTGTGCAACCATGAGGCGTGTCTGCAGGGCAAGCGAGGGCTTCCTCGCGCTCGGGCCGCTCCTGCAGGACAACACAGTTGCTCCGGCCACCCGCTCGGGACCGTCCTCGGGAGACCTGGGGCCTGGTTCCAGCTCAGCAGCTGACTCACAGTGTCAACAGATCCCACTTTTCCCCCCACCAGGAGCCTTGACACTCAGGGCCTCTAATTCCCTGTGACAGGCTCTCGACCTTCCGGCTGCCTTCTCCCCAGCACATTCCAGGCCTCCACTTCCATGGCCTCCCACCCTGGTCTCTCTACCTGATGAGAATCTCTGACCTTTGTACAGCCTTTCACTGTTTACAGAGCGTTTGTTTCCATGTGCACCATCTCCTTTCCTGCTCTGTGACCACTTGGTGACATGGATCTGAGAGGTAGTCACCTGCCCAAGGTCACACAGCTAAGACCGGAGTGTAAGTCTTCTGGCTCCCTGTGCACCGGGACGACACGCCAGCTTTAAGGGATCTCAGTGGCATCTCCAAGCACCCACCTTTTGGCAAACGAGATGCCATCCACCACCCTAATCTCCCATACCCTCCACATTGTTCTTCTGGACTCCTACTAAAGGCCTTCCCCAGGCCCAGCCCAAGTTCACCCCCTTTATTCTTCTACCCCGTTTCCACTGCCCCCAGAGATCCCCAAAGTCCTAAAGATGCCCCCCACATCCGAAGACTTCCCTGGAACTCTAAATTGCCCCTCTGCGAGGTAGACACCACGCGGTGCAGAGTGAGACCCTCACCCAATGCTTCCCAAAAGACTGGTGGGAGCAGACGCAATCCTGGCACACTCCCAGTGGCTGCAGATTCATCTTTCAAGTAACCTCCCCCCCCCCCCCAACAATGATCCTCTGGACTCAAAGGCTCCCAAGCATCAAAGAAGAGAAGCAACTCCCAGCTACCCTGGAGTGAAGCATCAACCCAAAGTGAAGACAGGGCCCGGAGAGTACAGACAGACGGTGCCCCACCTCTCCCAGTGCTCTGACACGGTCACCTCTCAGTCCTGCACATTTCTCGTGACACATGTTCAAGTATAGTGATCGCAGCTGAGAACCATTCCCCTCTTCCTGCTTCTCCAAAGCTAGATGAATACATGAGCCCAGGACAATGCTAGTACCTGGTCAGGTTTCCATCTGGGTCACCGTTGGGTTCCTCGTGGTAGAAGCATCTCCTGGCATCGCTCTTTCATGTCCATTAATAAAGGACACCAACCTTCTCCCAGCCTTTCTCCTTCCTCAGTGCCGGTGTACCCAAGAGGCATTAAAAGTGGGCCCTGGTGACAGAGGCCATGCCCCTCATCATCACCAGAGTGGCAGGATGGACATTTACCCTTCCCATCCACCAGGGTCTGGGAGCCACGGAGTCTCCCCTCCCGGGGCCAAGCAGCCTCCGGCACCACGCTGTGCCAAGGCCATTTCTCGCAGTCACACCAGAAAGTCCTGTCATGCTGAGGACACCGATTCTTCAAGTCCAGGTGCCATCATTCCAGACCATGTCAGGCCAGAACCATCCAACACCCTAGCACCCATGCCAGGAGAACCGCCACGCGCCTACCAACTGGCCACTGACACCCCGAGCCAGTCCTAGCGCGGTGCCCACCACCGACCTGCACAGAGGGCTGCACCCGCCTCCCACCTGGGCGGCCACCACCACACCAGGGTGGGGGTGAGTCTTCTGACACCCGTGCCAGCCCCACGCTGCCCACGCCCGTGCCACGGGTGTCACCATCCCCACGCCGGTGCCAGGAGCTCCACGGATCTCACACCTGCCACCGGCGCTCGTGGCAGCCGCACCGCCGCCAGCGGACCCGTCGGGCCGGCCACCGCGCGCCCTGGACACTGCCCAGCCCGTCGCGCCGCTCGCGCCGCGCCCGCGGCCCCCCTTACCTCCCGCCCTCCGCAGGGCTCGGCCCGCCGCCGCCGCGACCGCCACCTCCATCCTGGGCTCCCCAAGGCCCCGATTCACTAACGCCGCTTCCGCAGGGCGCCGGCGCCGGCGCGAAGGCCGCCTCCGCCCCCCGGGGGACGCTGCGTCCTTTACGTAAACCCCACTCCGCCGCCAGCGGTGACCATGGCGACGGTCGTGGGGCGGCAGCGCCCCCTGGTGTCAGGGAGGGGAGCGGCGCTGAGGCCGGGGCCCTCCGAGCCTTGGCAGGCGCGGGCCCGCAGCGTGGGGGCGGTGGGCGCCCGGCTCCGGCAGCCGCGGGGGCTCCGAAGGCGGCCGGGAGAGGCAGGACCCGCCGTGCGGCACGCGGGGAAGGGAGCGCCTGGGTCCACCTCCTTCAGGCCCCGCGTGACCGGGCTTAGCGTGGGAGAGGTAAAGAAGCAAGTAGGATCACTGGAGAACTGGTTCATTTAGGGGGAGGAAAGAGAGAGATGGGTTCCACCTCCTCGGGGTGACTGAGTGGTCCGTGAGGGGTCGGAACACTCCATCACTTGTGTCCTGCCCCCCGTTCCCCATCCCCCCAGTGCCCAGCATCGTGCCTGACATCCAGAGGGGCCCTTGGTCAATTGTAAATTCCTGGTAATTGAAGAAAATCTCCCCTCCTATTTGGCTTCACACACACACACACACACACACACACACACGCCCATTCATTCAAGCTGTAAATCACTTACCACACCTTCCCTGAGAGCTGCTCTTGAGCTGGGAGCACTACTGTCCCCGAGCATTGTGCTAATAAGGGTGGGGAGTGGGGAGAGCGAGTGGGCACAGAGAGAAGCAGAAGCCAGGCCCTGCCCTCAGGGAGCTCAGGGTGTTTGTGGGTGGGACCTAAGCAGGGAGGGCTCTTTACAAGGGGCACTTATAAGGAAGCCCCAGGGGAGGGAGTTGGGTCTGGAGGACTGGATGACCCAGTTGGGTCTCAAAAGTCCAGCAGAAGTTCTTCAGAGGCAAAAAGGGGAGTAGTGTGCTTCTGCAGGGGAAAGGCCTCTAAAGTGTTTCCTGGGCCCTGTTGTCATCCCAGGAAAACAGGGTGATTGGCACTGGCTCAGTGCAAACGGGAGCCACAGTAGAGCATAAGAAGCTGTGTGTAAGGGGGTCTGACGTGGAGCATCAGCCTGAAAATTACCTGGCCACTCGGGTTTGAAGTGAGACTGAGTTCAGAGCAGACTGCCTCTCTGCTGAAGCAGGTGGAAGCTACTACTTCTAGAAGGAATTCTGTGTTACTTGTGTTATTTTGAAGGCAAACTCCAGCTTAGGTTAAAAAAACAAAGAAAATGGGGTGGGTGGGGAAACCAATAGTGGGGTGGGGTGCCTGAGAGGATTCAAGGAAATGTTGCACCCTCCTAGCCTGAAGGAAGGGGATGATCAGGGAGGCTTTAAGGACTGACTGTAGCACTAACAGTTTACGGACCTTTACCAGATCCTTGTAATTAATCAGAATCAAAACTGCCAAATCTAATGTCTCTTGGTTCCAAGTTCTAGATTCCCAGAAGAAGGAATCTTATTGGTCCAGCTTGGCCCATGGTCGATCGTAGTAACTTACAACCTTAGCTGCCCTGTGCACACAAATTCGCATGTATACGTACACACACACACACACTCACACACACCGTCCTTCCATTCATCCAAACGAGTATCAATATTCCATGGTCAGGCCCCTCCAGACTTAATGTCATGTCATGGTTAATATCCAAGTCCAAGATTTTCAAGGTGCTGTCCATTTCTCCTCAAGTGAGTCCATCTGGGCATCTAACAACTGAATTAAAGGGCACATTTCACCACCACCAACATGTCTTTTAAATTTTCCTGATTGAAGTGTATCATTGACACCATTGTAAGTGTTTCAGAAATGCAGAATCTCAGGCCCAGGACTCTCAGCAGGTTAAGATCCCCAGGCGATTTGTGTGCATATTAAAGTTTGATATAAATATAACTTTGACTTAATTGTTGTTATAAAAATTGGGGGGAAGGAAAAGGAAAGATATGAAAAATATTTTTTCATTGCAGTCATTCCTATTGAAAAAGAAAAGGAGGGAGGGGTTAATGATTTCATCCTCAGCAACTCCAGTGGCCAGCAAGAAAACACAAGCAGGGGCTGAACTCTTTATTTTCGCAACAGTTGCAAACTCCTGAAAGGTGTTTATGACTTCTGTCCTCTGACTCCTTATTTCACGTTCCGCTGGCCTCCAGCCTGCGTCTCCTCTGGTCAGGATTCTTCGCCTGGTGGACTGACCTGTCTTCATCCTTGCAGGCCTGAGCCATTGGTGATCCCAGCTGTAAAGTATCACAACTCGCTTCCATCTACATTTACCATCGGGCAGGATGATGTAGGAGGTACTCCTTGGGGACCCTCGGTTCCACCCGTACACCCTCTCCGTGTGTGTGTGTGTGTGTGTGTGTGTGTGTGTGATGAAGATCCCCAAATGGCCAGGTGGCGGTCTCAATTTCCAATTCAATGGAGCCATGATTGTGCCTCCTGGTGGAACTATTCCTTCCTTCAGTTTAAAGACAATCAAAACCCAGAGCGGTCTGAACAGGAAGCAGACGGAAGACATTCTGATGATGGCAAGAGTCACCACCATCATTTCCAACCCCACTTCTGAGACCTTTTGGAAGAAGCATAATGGAATAGGTGTCTGGTTCAGAGCACGTATTCTCCAGGGGCCTGGTGTGGGCCACCTGCCAGGCCGAACTTTCTCTGCTCCAATGCCCTGCTTCCTTTCCCAGGAGTGCCTTCAGGCCCAATTCTGAGAGTTTGGCCAGGTGTCTTTGGAGACAGCCACCAGCGCTGTGAGCAGACTGAAATCCTGGGGGCGGGGGGCGGGGGGAGGACAACAGTGAGGCTCCCAGAAGGGGCCGTAAGCCACAGACTGGTCCCGGTCCAGCTGCCGGGCTGTTTTCTCTCAGTTCAGTGCCAAATTCCCACTCTGGCCTCAGTTTCCCTCTGGGTCCCAGTGGGGATAATAACATGGCTTCTCATCCCAGGGGGTGCTGTGCAGATTAACTAATTAATGAGTGTGACATCGTCTGCTTCCACAAAGGGGCTGATTAAATGCTGAGCGTTGTTATTAGAGCCTCGGAGGATGGGTGACAGGCAGCGTCGACTGGAGACCGATCTGCTCCCTTCGCCTTCTTCCCACCCCCTTCCTCCGTCTGCCCCATGCTCCGCAAGCTGAACACTTTGCAAGACAAAAACCAAGATGATTTTTGGCACTCCAAAGACAGTGTATAACTTTTGCACATTTCCCCTGTACTGGAATGTGTCATGGCTGAGCTCCATAGCGTAACCTGTCTCCGAAAGCTGGCACAGCTGTGCCCTGCCCCAGACTCTCAGCTCCCAGCAGCTGCAGAATGGGATGGTGTGGCCAGTGACTGCTTCAGGGCAGAGCTGCCTGCAGAAGGACAACTGCAGAATTCTGAGCTGGGCACCAAGCCGCCGACTGCACTACCCCATGGCACAGGGGACTCAGTGACCACCTTTCCTCACAGCCTGAGGGAGGGAGGGCCAACACAGCACACGGGCTGAAGGCTGGGGGGACTCAAAGCTTGCAGGGTTTTAAAGTACAGAGTATCTGTTCGTGGTTGTGGAAGATCCAATGACTCTATTTCAGCTTGGATGCAGGGTATAGGATAACTGGATGAAATCACAGCTCTGGGGCATGGTGACTTTAGCTCTAGCTTGCTCCCAGGTGCAAAAGTCCAGAGAGGCCCCTGAGTGTAGTTGTGAATGTGACTGTCCCCGTAGCTGTTGTGAGATGCTGAGTCCCCTTCCCTGAGGGTTGTCGGGTACTGGCTCCCACCCTGAGTCCCAGTACCTGTGTTGTGGTGGGAAGGAATCATTCGGTCCCATCACCAGGTAAATAAGCCTGCATCTGACAACCAAGGGGAATATTGTTTACCCAAATAGCACAAACTCAGCCTGCCTGGGGAGGTGAGAGAAAAGCTCTCAGGAGGCTGAGCTGTCAGACTCCCACAGGGAGAGAAATGAGCCAGTTGTGAGGACTAGGGAATGCATGTGAATTGGGGTTTAGGGCACCTGGAGCCAGCTTTGGATTATCCAGGGCACCTACTGGCAGGATTTCAGCCCTTGTTCCCTCTGAAAACTGCTGCCCTCCCTGCCTTCTTGTTTCTCCTGCTAGGAGATACAGGGATGGGTCATGGGGGCAAATAGCCTGGAAGTGGGGGCTGGACCACCCGGCATTAAAAGGCCAGACACTACTGGGATGTGCTGAGGTCCTGTGCAAGAAGCAAGTTGAGAAGAAGGAGAAAGAGAAGGAGGAGGGGGAGGGGGAGAAGAAGGAGAAGGAGGAGAAAAGTTGTTCCTGCCCCACAGAGGGGAGCCTACAAGTCTGTACCTTTTACCTGAGCAAGCACAATTTGCAGAGCCTCAACAAATCCATATGGTGATGGGGTGATCATGGGGTGGAGATGCTGAAGGAGGTGATGGTGAAGATGGTTTGGGTGGCGGTGATGATAGGAGGAGGACTGCTAGCTTCCATGGGGGAAGTACTGGGAAGCTTTTCTATTCCCGCCTCATCCTCCATCCACCTGGGTATCACCAGCATTTTGACTGTAATGCCCAGAGGATTGGGGGATCCTTGCATCTCATTAAACCAGCCTATTTGTAAGTGTCTGCTCCCTGATGGGTACTGTAGTAACTAATTTTTCTCCTGGGGAACTACGGGAGTGTAAACACAGATATCTCAGGGGAAAGCTTGCGTGCTTACTGACTAGTGCAACTCATCTGCACTTTCTGGACACAAATAACAAGAGAAGAGAGACTCTTGAGGAAGTTCATCCATACACCCATTCACTCGGCCACTCATTCCCCCACCTGCCTCTTCGCCCATCCATCTTGCCACCCACCTATTCATCCACTCACCCACCCTTCTACCCAGTCTGTCCATTACCCACCCACCTACCCATCCATCCATCCATCTACCCACCTACTCCTCTATCCACCCACCCAATCCATCTACTCGTCCATCCATCCATCCATCCATCCACTCATCCACACATCTGTCCATCAACTCTTTCATACATCCTCCCATCCATTTATCCAACTATATCCTAAATCACGTCTTTTTGATTCTTCCTTCTAACTGTCTTTGAAACTACTCACTTCTATCCATTTCTACCAGCACCACCCAATCCAGGACAACTTTGTCTCTCTTCAGGGCAACTGCAACAGATTCCTCTCTGCTCTGACTGCTCATTTATTTTCTATCCAATAAATAGTGTGACCTTTTATAAATGGACATCAGATTATGTCATGTCATTTCTTAAAATCTTGCTGTGGTTTCCTATTGCTCTTAAAATACAGACCCCATTTCTTTTCAGTATACAGTAAAATGTACAGCTTGCGGAAGATACAGAACATTTCCAATTCCTGGTGCAATCAGTACCCACCCACACTGCCCAGAAGTAATCACTATTCGGACTTCTACGCCATAGACTGGTTTTGTCTGTTCCTGAACTTCTTACAAATGGAATCATTTTTTTAAAGACCTATTTATTTATTTGGGAGAAAGTGCCGGGGGAGGGACAGAGGGATAGAGAATTTCAAGCAGACTCCAAGCTGAGTGCAGAGCTGGAAGCGGGGCTTGATCTCACTAACCTGAGATCACAACCCAAGCCAAAACCAAGAGTCCCGGACGCTCAACCAACTGCATCACCCAGGCGCCCCCCCTACAAATGGAATCATATACAGATGGTCCCCAACTTACCATGGTTCAATTTAAGATTATTCAACTTTACAATGGTGCAAAAGCAATACACATTCAGTAGAAACCACACTTTTTTGAATTTTGATCTTTTCCCAAGCTAGCGACATGCAGTGTGATCCTCTCTTGCGATGCTGGGCACTATTCAATAAATTACATGAGGAAGGCAACACTTCATTATAAAATAGGCTTTGCGTCAATGATTTTGCCCAACCAGAGATAACGTGAATGTTCTGAGCACAGTTAAGGGAAGCAAGGCTAAACTATGATGTCCAGTAGGTTGGGTATATGAAATGCATCTTCGACTTAACGATATTTTCAATTATGATGGGTTTATTGGGGCATAACCCCACTGTAAGTCAAGGAAGATCGGTAGCATGTACTCTTTTATGTCTGGCTTCTTTTGCTCAACATTAAGTCTGTGAGATTAACCCATGTTATTGTATATCAGTAGCTCATTCTTTTTTTTATTACTGTGTAGTGTTTCATTGGGTGAATATACGATGATTTGTTTGTCTCTTCAGCTATTGATGGATATGTGGTCTCTTCTGGTTTGGGGTTCTAATGAATAAGCCTGCTATGAATATTCTTGTACAAGTCTTTTGGTGGACTTCATGCTTATTTCTCTTGGATAGTGTGATGGGTTGAATTATGGCCCTCCAGTGATGTCACATCCTAATCCCCAGAGACTGTGAATGTGTTACATTACACGGCAAAGGGAGAATTAAGGCTGCAGATCGAATTAGGTTTGCTAATCAGCTGACCTTGAGATGGAGAGATTATCCTGGATTATCTGGGTGGGCCTCCTGTAATTACAAGGGTGTCCTTGTACGTAGAAAAGGGAAGCCCAATGAGCAAACCAGCGAGAGAAAGACTCAAACAGCCATTGCTGGCTTTGAAGATGAACCAAAGAATGAGCTGGGAAAGGCAAGGAAATGGATCATCCCCTAGAGCCTCCAGAATGAACGCAGCCCTGCCAACACCTTGATTTTAGCCCAGCGAGACCCATTTTGGACCTCGGACCTTCAGAACTATAAGATAGTAGATTTGTTTTTGTTTTAAGCCACCAATTTTGTGGCGATGTGTTGTGGCAGCAATAGGAAATTCGTACAGGCGGATGGGTAGGTGTGGAATTGCTAGGTCCTAGGATGGGCTAACGTCTCAAATTCCTCTCACGGTCCCCAACCCCCAGCATGTCTGGTCCTGCCAGCAGGTGCAGCCCCATCTCAAGCCACTCTCTGCTCTGTCCTCCACTCTCCGGCCATGTGAGCCACACCAGCCACGCTATTCCCCAGATGTCTCTCTGCGCGTGCCATTCCCACTGTTGCATGCACCCCCTCCCTGACTCTTTAGATACCAGAGCCCAGGATATGTCCTCAAGGAGGGAGATCAGTTTCCTTAACTGATGTGTTCTTTTTCTCCAGGGCCCTGTCAAGGTCTGCCATGGCATGTTCCTTTAAGTAATCGAGTCTTGCCCCCTCCCCGCCCAGCCAAAGCTCCGTGTGGGCAGACTCTGGGTCACCGCGGTGTCCACAGCACGTCGTCCGGTGCCTGGCACACAGCAGGCCCACAGCACCGACCTGCTCAATGTTGGATGAAGGGTTTCTGTTTGAGAGGCAGGGGGAGTAGACTCAAGGAGGAAGTCAGAGAGGAGGAGCAGGGAAGAGGGAAGAAGACAGGAGGAGAGAGAAAAGATGAGACCGAGACCCATGTGGGGTCCCAGAATAAAGGCCAGACAGAGAGCAGGGTGTTCTTTGAGCTGATTTCTTTGTTCTTGGAGCCTGATCCCCAGGGCAAGAAGACTCTTAAAAAACTTTTCATGTGCATCAGACCCCCAGGAGGGAAATGATCTCTTAGTGAGAAAGGCCCTGTATTCCTTAACAGACAGCTCGATGCCTTCCCAGGGACCTGTGACTCATGCTTACTGCCTTGGAAAGAGTTGGCCTGGCCCCCAAGGCAGGAGGGATTTTTAAGTGGGTGAGGTGACCAAGACTGGGAAACAGACAGTGAGTTGCCCAAGCCTCCCCCTCCCCCACATGTTAGAATCCGAGCTGAGACCCAAAACAGGTCTCTCTGAAACAGGTCAGGGGTGGGATGGGGAGGGGTTGCCAGATTTAGCAAATAAAAAAACCAGATGCCCAATTACATTGGAATTTCAGGTGAACAACAAATAATTTTTTTAAAAGATTGTATTTATTTATTTGACACACACAGAGAGAGAGAGAGATTGATCACAAGCGGGGGGCGGGGTGCAGAGGGAGAGGGAGAAGCAGGCTTCCCACTGAGCAAGGAGCCCGACCTGGGGCTCCATCCCAGGACTGGGATCATGACCTGAGCCAAAGGCAGACACTTAACGGACTGAGCCACCCAGGCACCCCTACAACAAATAATATTTTTAAGACAAGTATGTCCCAAATATTGCACGGACATATACAGAATTATTGCCATTTATCTGAAATTCAAATTAACTAGGCATCCTATATTTTATCTGGCAATCCGAGGTGGGGGTCAGGGTTAGGGTGGGGCTGCGGGTGAGGTGGGGATTAATCTCTGCTTCACCACCAAGCAGGCCTTTCTGGGCACCAGTGTCCCCATGCTGTTCCGATCACACAGACTGCTGGTCCCCTGGGTGCCCCCTGACCTCTTGGCCTCCTCGAACCGCCTTCCGTGGCCTCTGAGCGGACTCCAGCCTCCTGCCAGGTCACTGGTCCTCAGCTTAGCTCATTAGACGCATCTGTCCAGGCTGCCCCCCATGACAGTGACAGCAGAATCTCCGGGGGTAAGAATTAACATCAGGAGTTTGTAAAGCTCTCTGGGCGATCCCAGCATGCAGTGGAGTTTGAGAACCACGGTGCTGGCAGGACCCACGTTTGTTCTGCTCTTGGCCTCCCAGAAGAGCCCTCGGGACCTCTCCGGTCTCCACTGCTCCCTTTTGCAAGCTGCTCTGTGCCAGGCTCTTCTGCCCTCACTCCTCTCAGCCCTTTCTGGTCGAGTGTGAAGAGCTTCCATTTCAGAGAAAGAAGGTTTCTGTCTCTTCCCAGGCTCATCAGGAAAGCAGGGGTAGGAGCCCCCCATTTGGGATCCCTGTGCCCCTGACATGCTGCTCGCAGGCGATGGGGTCTAGAGCACTTGGGGGAGCCATGTGGGGTCCCAGAATAAAGGCCAGACAGAGAGCAGGGTGTTCTTTGAGCTGATTTCTTTGTTCTTGGAGCCTGATCCTTGAGGTGGGGTTGGATCTATTGGCTATGGGTCTCTGTAGCCCCCCATGTCTCTCCCCCCATGGCACACAGTGTGCTTGTGATTACTTATCAGTGTCCATCTTCCCCACTAGACCCAACCCAAGGAGGGTAGGGGACCCGTCTGTCTTCTGTGTCCCCACAACTTGGCTGCTGGCTAGACCAGAGTCTCAGTTTATACTGGGGTAATTGGTGGATGAACCCTTAGCAATCATGAACTCCAACCCCACGCTTGTGGGGAACGGAAAAGGTAGGGAATCCGCCCGGCTGCACAGCATGATGGAGGCTATTAGGACTAAAACTCAAGGCCCTGATTTCCATTCCAGGGCTCCGTCCACTTGGTATCACTAGCCGACCCCCCCCACCCCCCACCAACTCCCCATCCCTCCTGCCCCACCCCCCTCAGCCTGCTTTGAGCCATCAGCTTCTCCTCCATTCAGGATTACTGTCCCCGCCCTCCACCCCCACACATGCACTCTCTCTCTTCCTGAGGCTTTCCTTTCTGGGAAGGGTCAAGCTGACCCTGGCAGTGGGTGGGGAGACAGGCAAAGGCGAGAGGAGAGCTATAGTCTGTGGGAGACCCCGGAAGTCCCTCTAGCAGAAGCCTCTTCTACCAGACCGACTTCTGGATGAAGAAGCCCCGCAGGGTGTGGGGTGAGCTGGGACTTCTATTTTGATAGGCCTGCAAGAGTGGACTTTGCCCTCTCTCCTGCCTCTTCTGAGAAAGTACTTCTGGGCTACCAAGCTCCCAGAACCTGCTTCTCCCGGGCCAGGCCTGAAGCGGGAAGGTCAGCAAACAGGCCTTGGCGCCAAGTAAAGCCGGCTTTAAAGTCCACCCCCTGCCCCCACTTTTCTGGCTGTGAGACCCTCTTTGAGGCTCAAGTTGCCTAGTCAGGAAAATGGGTCTAATCGTATTGCCCTGGTGGGGCGGTGATAAGGATTCCAGGCATGGCACGCTTGGCACATAGTAGGTGCTCAGCCAAGGGGCTTTGCCCTTTGCCCTGGGCTTTCAGTGACAAACTGGAGCATAGTTAGCAGAAACTCCAGGCTGATCCCGAGATCAGACCGACTGACGTCACACGTCCCCTCCTGAGGTGTGAGTCAGAAGGTGACTTTTTGGTAAATTTATGACTGACAGCGGCTTCCTAATGGGCTCCAAAGTCTCTTTCAGAGGCCTCCCTGCCTTTTGAAGTCGGTGTCCAGAGGGTGAGCAAGCTCTTGCTCCGTAGGACATTGGTACAGGCTTGCCGTGGGTCTCCCTAGGAGAGCAGGTATCAGAGGGGACAGAACCAGCCCGGCTGCAACCCGTGGGGCCAGTCGAGGAAACCACAGGGCTGGCCTTGGATTGCAGACGCCCTCTCCTTCGTAGTTTTTAAGACACATTTTTAAGGGACACCTGGGTGGCTCAGTCGGTTAAAGCATCCCACTCTTGATTTCAGCTCAGGTCATGATCTCAGGGTCGTGAGATTGAGCCCTGCATGGGGCTGGGCATGAAGTCTGCTTAAGATTCTCTTTCTCCCCCTTCCTCTGCCCCTCCCCCCTTTCTCTCTCTTTCTCCCTCTCTAAAAAATAATTATTTGTGTCTAGCCGACACACAATGTTACATTCGTTTCAGGTGTGCAGCATAGTGATTTGACAAGTTTATACATTATGCTGCGCTCACCGCAAGTGTATCTACCATCTGTCACCATCCGAGGCTATTACAATATCACTGTGCTGTGCCTTCTATTCCCGTCACTTATTCTTTCCATAACTGCAAGCCTGGATCTCCCACTCCCCCTCACCCATTTTGCCCGTCCCCCACCCCTTCTTAGCCGTTAAAAAAACATCCTGTGTGTCTGCTAAAATGTACATAACATAAAATTAGCCATCTTAACCATTTTTAAATGTACACTTCTGTGGCATTAAGTACATTCACATTGCTGTGCAACCATTTCAAGAACTTTTTCGTCATCCCATCCTGAAAGCTTATAACCATTAAACAAGAAGTCTCCATTCCCCTCTTCCTCCAGCCCCCCATGACCACCACTCTGCCTTCTGTCTCTATGAATTTGACTACTCTAGGGAACCTCCTATCAGTAGAATCATACAATATTTGTCCTTTTGTGAGTTGGCTCATTTCACTTAGAATAATGTCTTCAAGGTCATCCCTATTTTTTTAAGTTATTTTTTTTCTTTTTTTTTCTAATGGGGGGGCAGGGGAAGAGGGAGAGAGAAAATCTTAAGCAAACTCCACACCCAGCAAGGAGCCCGACACAGGGCTCAATCTCACAACTCTGAGATCATGACCTGAGCCAAAATGAAGAGTTGGGTGCTTCACCAACTGAGCCCCCCAGGCGGCCCAAGGTCATTCTTATTGTAGCAGGTGTCAGAACTGCATCTTGGGGCACCTGGCTGGCTCAGTTGGTAGAGCATGCAGCTCTTTGATCTAGGGTTCTTGAGTTTGAGTCCCACATTGGGTGTAGAGATTGCTTAAATACATAAACCCCCCCCCAAAAGAATTGAACCTCTTTTTAAGGCTGAGTAATATTCCATTGTATACAGAAGCCACATTTCATCCATCAATGGACAATTACGTTGTTTCTACCTTTTGGCAATAATAACAAGAATGATATAACGTGGGTGTACAAATATCTGGTCAAGTCCCTGCTTACAGTTCTTTGGGGTATGTCTTTATGGTAAAAGAGAAACTGAGGCATGTTAAAAATTTTAAGAGTTTGAGCAAAAATTGATTTGAATCAGGCAGCATCCAATCTAGCAGATAGAAAGGAGCCTGAGGAGCTGTCCAAAATGAAAGACTTCGGGAGCACCTCGGTGACTTAGTGGGTTAAGCATCTATCTTCAGCTCAGGTCGTGATTCCAGGGTCCTGGGATGGAGCCCCGCATCAGGCTCTCTGCTCAGCAGGGAGCCTGCTTCTCCCTCTCCCTCTGCTGCTCCCCCTGCTTGTGCTCTCTCTCTCTCTGTCAAATAAATAAATAAAATCTTAAAAAAAAAATGAAAGACTTTTATAGGCAGAAGGGAGAGAGAACAAGGGAAAGTGGGTTAGGTACTGCTAAGTTACTTTCCTTTAGGGGATGGCAGGCGTTTATCAGGCAGATTATTAATGAGTGCTGGCCAGGTGATTCCTTTTTTTTTTTTTTTTAAGATTTATTTATTTATTAGAAAGAGAGAGAGAGAGCGTGAGGGGGGAAAGGTCAGGGGGAGAAGCAGACTCCCCGCCGAGCAGGGAGCCCGATGCGGGACTCGATCCCGGGACTCCAGGATCATGACCTGAGCCGAAGGCAGTTGCTTAACCAACTGAGCCACCCAGGCGCCCTTTTTGTTTAGTTTAATTTAAGTTAGTGAACATACAGTGCAGCACCGGTTTCAGGAGCAGAATCCAGTGATTCATTGCCCATCAGGTGATTCCTGATTGATTGGCTTAAGATTTTATTTCTGGGAGAGCCAAAAGCGTCGTGAAGTAAAGCCTCGGTTTGGTAGTTGAGGCTTAGCATAAGCTATTCCATTTTGGGCCTATTGTCTTGCTTTTAATACTCAGAAGTGGCATTGCAGAATCCTGTGATAATTTCTTTTTTTTTTTTTTTTAAGATTTTATTTATTTATTTGACAGAGAGAGAGAGAAGAAGCAGGGGGAGCTGCAGAAGGAGAGGGAGAAGCAGACTCCCCGCCAAGCAGAGAGCCCAACCAAGGGCTCGGTCCCAGGACCCTGGGATCATGACCTGAGCCGAAGGCAGACGCTTAACCAACTGACGCCACCCAGGTGCCCCTCGTGTTCAATTTTTTTGAGGAACTGCCATACTGTTTTCCATAGTGGCTGCCCATTTCACCTTCCCACCAGTAATACACTTCCAGTTTCTCCACATCCACGCCAGCACTTGTTGTTTTCCATTTGTTTGTTTTTTATAACGGCCACCCTAATGGGTGTAAAATGACATCTCACTGTGATTTTGATTTGCATTTCCCTGATGATGAGTGATGTGGAGCATCTTTTCATGTGCTTATTGGCCATCTTTAAGGTGGTTTTTGTTTTGTTTTGCTTTGTTTTTACTCTTTCATTGAGATAAAAGTTACATACTAATCTTTTTTTTTTTTTAAAGATTTTATTTATTTATTTGACAGAGAAAGACACAGCGAGAGAGGGAACACAAACGGGGAGTGGGAGAGGGAGAAGCAGACTCCCTGCCGAGCAGGGAGCCCGATGTGGGACTCGATCCCGGGACTCCAGGATCATGACCTGAGCCGAAGGCAGTCGCTTAACCAACTGAGCCACCCAGGCGCCCGTTACATACTAATCTTAAGTCTGAACAACTTGATTAATTCATTAATCAACTGGGTAACCATTGTCTATATCCAAATTTAGAACATTCTAGCATCCTGGAGGAGTCCTTGATGCCCCCTCCCAGTCAGTACTACCTGAAGAAAATGACCATTCTGACCTTCTGTCACCACAGATAAGGTTACCTGTTCTAGAACTTCAAAGAAATGGAAACATAGAGTATATTTATTTTTGTGATTGGCTTCTTTCATTCATTGTTCTCTCTGTGAGGTGCATCCATATCATTTCAGGTAGCAGGGGCTTATTCTTTTTCATTGCTGTATAATATTCCATGGCATAAATATGCCAAATCTATGAGGATTAATCAAATGAAATTGCTAATCTCCAACCTTTTTGTCTACTAAAAAAAGGCCATTTCATAATGCTCACCCTAATATGGATTCATTATATAGTTGATGGATATTTGCTGTTATGAACATTTGTGTATATGTCTTGGTGAACTTATGCATGCATCTATTGCTGTTGAGTATGTTCCTAGGGATAAATTGCTGGGTCATAGGACATATGTTTGTTAGGTTTGGTCAATTCTTCCAGTTTTACAAAGTGATTTTACCAATTTCCACTCTCATTCATGGAGTATGAGAGTTCCAGTTGCTTCACATTCTTGCCAACATTTGGTATGGTCACTCCTTTCAGTTTTAGCTAATTTTCCAGCCACCTTTTGAGGAATGGGTCTCCAGTGTGTTCTCTTCCCCATCCACTGCAGTGGGTCCCTTGGTCAGAGCTGATTTCCCTGGCCTGGCCTCCAGTCTGAAGGCCACTGTATGGGCTGGACAGGTCAGCTAAGCCCCTGGTGGGAGTTGGTCTAAGCTCCACCCCACTGAGCTGTTCCATAGTGAGTGTGTGGTGTTGTGATTCCTAAGAAATATATATTCAGTCATTCAGATGACCAGAATATGTTTCTCATAGATATTTGGTCTTCCTCCATGGTTCCTGGCTCACGGATCTCAAAACCTTTGGAATTTCCTGAGCAAAAGAGCCTTGGGAGCATCTTTTGTTATAATATTTGGCCTCTTGTCCTCAGTTCCTGAAATCCGTTCAGAGACATAAAGGTGAAATGGATGTCTTGTTATTCATAACAAGCCTCTTTCCACCATACCTGTGTTTATGTTAATGAGGTGACTTTCAGAAAGCACCTGAGGATGGGGGAGGGTTGCCAGGGGAGCCAACCATACCCACATCCTAATTTCCAGGCTGGAGGTCAAATCAATCACCAATAACCAATGAGTTCACCAATCATGCCTATGTAAAGAAGCCTCCACAAAAACCCAAAAGCAGAGTTTGAAGAGCTTCAAGGTTGGGGAACCAGAATACTTCCATGTGCCATGATACTGGGCCCCAAATTCCACGAGGACAGAACTTGCCCTATGCGTCACTTCATCTGATTGTTGATTTGTATCTTTCATATCCTTTGTAGTGAACTGGTAATCTAGTGAGTATATGGGCTTCCGGAGTTCTGTGAGCCACTCTAGCAAATTAGTGGAACCCAAGGAGGGGGTTATGGGAACCTCTGATATATAGCTAGTTGGTCAGAAGCACAGGGAACACCCTGGACTTGCAATTGGCACCTAAAGTGGAGTACAGTCTTACGGGACTGAGCCCTTCACCTGTGGAATCTGATGCGGTCTCCAGGTAGACCGTGTTAGAATTGAGTTGAACTGAACACGCTGCTGGTGTAGGAGAATTCCTAGCTGGTGTGGGGAATGCCCCTCACCCTTCCCCCACACATTGGAATTGGGGCCAGGAACAAAAGTCGTGTGGCATCAGGACCACCCAGTCAAAGCCTGTCTTCCGGGCATATACCAGCAGGGAGGAGGTGACATATCATGCATTGGGACTGTCGCGGTGACCCAGAGCCTCCCCAGGGGTGTGCTCTGGGGCCTGGGGGATTGAGTTCCCACCTGTACCTTCAGCCAGCAGTGTCCGTACGTTTCCCAAGCATGGCAGCTGGAAAGCATTTTCACATATGTAATGTTTTTCAAATGCATGTGGATGCCATTGTGTTAATAACGTTCAAATTCACTAAAAACGTTTCTGAATTCACAGTGGTCTTTTGTGTTATATTTTCTCAGCCAATGAATACATAAAAATATAGTTATTAGCAAATGGGGTGGGAATTGGTAAAATGGCGGACATGTTAGTGTGTAGAAAACAGAAGTGTTCACATGGGCCCTGGGTGTAAGTTTGTGCTGCCATTTTGGGCTTCTCAAAATGGGGTGGGGAGGGTGTGATGATGGAACACTTGGTTCTTTCACCTCCCTGGAGTCAGCCCTGCCTGAAAGACCCAGTTGAATGGCTTGCATTCCTCTTCTTTGTCCCAGGGGAAATCTAGCATCCTTCTCCGTGTCTCCGAGAATCTCTGAGGGATGCTTGTGATCAGTCTCCTGTTACCTTTTCGTGCAGCTCTCTGCTCCCCTCCCCCAGCTCTGCACCTGCGGATGCCGTTTCCCTCCCTGGTGCTTCACCAGGACACAGCCCGGGCCCTTGCTGACGGGGTGATTGAGCAGGACCACAAGACTGCCAGGGTTCCAGGTCCAGCTCTGCCATCCACAGGCTGGCTGACCTTGGGCAAGGTATTCTCTCTCTCTGGCTTGGGTTTTCTCATTATAAAACAGGAACAAGGGGTGCCTGGGTGGCTCAGTTGTTAAGCATCTGCCTTCAGCTCAGGTCATGATCCCAGCGTCCTGGGATGGAGCCCCGCATCGGGTTCCCTGCTCCGCGGGAAGCCTGCTTCTCCCTCTCCCACTCCCCCTGCTTGTGTTCCCTCTCTCACTTTCTCTCTGTCAAAAAATAAAGAAAATCTTAAAAAAAAAAAAAAAACGAAAAACAGGGAAAACAGCCCCTCTCTGAGCTGACTGAAGGTCACAGGAGTTGATGTGGGTAGAGAACCCAGTGCCTGGCAGTTAGGAGGCATGAGCCCTCATTTTTTTTTTTAAAGATTTTATTGGGGCGCCTGGGTGGCTCAGTTGGTTAAGCAACTGCCTTCGGCTCAGGTCATGATCCCAGAGTCCTGGGATCGAGTCCCACATCGGGCTCCCAGCTCAGCGGGGAGCCTGCTTCTCCCTCTGACCCTCTCCCCTCTCATGCTGTTTCTCTGTCTCTCTAATAAATAAATAAATAAAATCTTTAAAAAAAAAGATTTTATTTATTTATTTATTTATTTATTTATTTATTTATTTATTTATTTAAGAGAGAGAGAAGGGGAGGGAGAGAGAATCTCAAGCAGACTCCACACTGAGTGCAAAGCCCGACACAGGTCTCGCTTGATCCTATGACCCTGAGATCACGACCTGAGCCAAAAACCAAAAAGCAAGCTGAAACCAATGCTCAACCCACTGAGCCACTCAGGTGCCCCAACCCTCATTTTTACTTATTTCCCACCAAGCAGTACTGTGTGGAACTGATTTTATGGGAGGTTTAGGGTGGGGAGGGGAATTACAGCATCAGAACAACTTACAACTGAACCACAGTTCTTGCCCCGTTTATCATGTCCATCCCCATCACAGAAAAGTTCTCCCCAGTCAGCTGTGTCCTCTGGCTCGGGGTTGATGCCATTTCTTGGGCCCTGCTCACCAGCTCCTTCTCTGGACCTTCCTCCCAGTTCCACAGCCTCCCATCCCCCTCTCAGCCACCTGGAGAAGATACAAAGTTGATTTTGCAGAGCATCTACATTTTGGTCTCAATTACTGTCAATATCTAAGATAATGATGCTCAATGAGGCCAAAACAACCCCCTCAGGAGGAGTCTGGGAAATCTGTAAGGGTATTTCCTTTGTCATAGTGTGTGTGTGTGTGTGTGTGACCTATTTATATAAAAACATGAAATAATTTTTGCATGCTTTTAACATACACAGAATTTTCCAGGAAGGCGACTATTATGTACATGGAGAGCGAAGATCGTCCTTTGTTTTGTTCGGAATTTTGCCAAGACCTGTTGCCCATTTCACATCAGCAGTGACAACACCGCTCGAGGTGTCTGAGTCACCACTGGAACCACCTGGGTCCGTCTGCCTGTTTGGCTGTGGTGTTCCCAGTGGCCCCACTTCTAGGAGCAAGTGTGTGGCCACGTCAGCCAGTCTCCTGATGCAGTCAGCTTGCGCATTTTCATCCCAAAATTATTTTATTATAAATTACTCTCCTTTTATTTCTCCTTCATATTACGGTTAGGCTATTACATTGATTTTTTTTTAAAGCATCTGTGATTATTTATGAATTTCATTTCAGCTTGGTGAACAGCACCTTACAAAATATTTGCCATCCGAAGGGGGCTTGGGTCTGACGGGGTTGAGAACCACCGCCCAAGGGCCCCCCTTGGCATAATTTAAGAAACCCACTTCTGAGCCCCTGCCAACCAGGAGTGATTTGTTCCTGAGATGAAGTTCTCAGTTCCCCTGAATGGGAAGGCTGTTGCCATTTATTCTTTTAAAAATGGCTCTTTTTCCTTTTCTCTGTGAATGTTCAGAGTTAACAATCCCACTGCTGGTCTCCCTGCTCCTGGATCTGTCCTCAGGGAGCGGCCCTAAGAGATGTTCCAAATATACGAAGGTGACACTGTTACAGCTCTGCTTAAAACCCTTCCGTGGCCCTGGGTGCTCCGTGGCTCAAGTCGGAGCCCCCCGTGAGCCATGCGCAAGGCACAACCCCATCTCCGCTCCCCCTCCCCTCCCATTGGGCCACCAGCCTCTGCCTCTGCCCGTCTAGTCTCCTCTGTATGGATGGATGCCCAGTCCCCACCATCCACTTCTGGCTCTACCCAGGGACTTCCTAGTCTTCTCCTCTTCAGTAGAGACTCAATCTTGAGGTTCCATCTCTAGACGACGTTTCTAAAGGATCGGCTTCCTCCAGGCCCTAGAGGTGAGCTGGGGGGCTCGGGGGCCACAGCGGGAGAGCAGCATGTTGGGTTTAGAGAATCCAGTAAAGGACGCTCCGAGTTTGGAACCAACTGAGAGAGACAGACACACAACAGCCAGACAGATAAAGATCAAAATATTTCCCTACGGCTATGACTTCAGATTCATGGCCAAGGGGCTTCCTACCATCTCATCTTTGAACACGACATTCCCTCACCGAAACCACCCAGTGTCTGGCCCAAAGTGGGGACGCAGGAGGCTCCTGACTGCCCAGCAGGAGCAGACCGTCAGTAAGGGCTTCCAAAAGAGCTCCTCCCAGCCTGGGCCATCTGATAAGTCACTTCCCTGCAAGGGAGGAGGTGGGAGAGGGGCCAGAAGGTTACTGTGATTCAGTGGACACTCCTCCACAAGGAGACATGATGAGAGGGAGGGAAGGAGGCTATGGCCCCAGACGTCAGTGCTCAGGTCATGCGGATGGTGTCGCAGATGAGGCGGGAGCTGGGAGACATGGCTGAGGCCAGAGGAAACCGGCAGAGTTAGGGACTGAGCAGAGAGCTTCTCTCTCTCTTTTTTTTTTTTTAAGATTTTATTTACTTACTTGACACAGAGAGAGGCAGCGAGAGAGGGAACACAAGCAGGGGGAGTGGGAGAGGGAGAAGCAGGCTTCCCGAGGAGCAGGGAGCCTGATGCGGGGCTCGATCCCAGGACCCTGGGATCATGACCTGAGCTGAAGGCAGACACTTAACGACTGAGCCACCCAGGCGCCATGAGAACTTCTCTAACTTAAAATAACTTTTGAAAATCACCAAAGCGGTGTCTGTATATCATAGGAAGTTAGAGCACACCGATTAGCAAACTTCGGAAAACACATCCCCTTTATTCCGACCATCCGGGCTGTATCACTTACCACGCCTTATTGTCTGTCCTCCCAGATCTTTTTATGCATATATAACTTTTTTTTTTTTAATCAAAATGAGATCGGGGCACCGGGGTGGCTCAGATGGGTAAGCATCTGCCTTCAGCTCAGGTCATGATCTCAGATTCCTGGGATCAGGCCCCACGTCGGGCTACCAGCTCAGCGGGGAGTCTGCTTCTCCTTCTCCCTCTGCCTCTACTCCTGCTTGTGTTCTCTCTCTCTCTCTCTCAAATGAATAAATAAAATCTTAACAAAACAAAACAAACAAACAAAAAACGAGAACATAGTGTCCCTGTTGCTTTGCAATCAGCTTTTTGGTTTTTTTCAGTTAGCAATCTCGACCCCTCCCTGCCAAGACACTTTTATTTGTCTGTGCACAGCTGTATTCAAATGCCCTCATTGTCTGCTAACCATCCTTTAGGCTGACTCGTGGGAGCCAGGGTGCAGTCAGGACCCTCTGGTCGGATGCCCTCTGGGCTCCTTTGGTCTGGCAGATCCTTTTCTTATGACAAAGACATGGGAAGATAGGACCACTTATCTTGCAAAATGTGCCACCTTCAGGATTTGTCTCCCTGTTTCCCCTCTTGTTAGGTGCGTTCCTTCTTCTCCTGTACTTCCAGTAAAATTGCTGGACTCAGGTGATGAGGCATTTGGGTGAGGACAGATCGTGGGTGATGCTGGCCCTTCACGGTGTGTCACACAGAAGCCACAGGACATGCGTGAGCTGAGATGGGGTGACGATTTCTTACGGGGCTGGACTAGAATGCTTCCCCGATTGAAGAACCCTTTGAGCTCCTTGCTCTCGTTTCAGACATGGAAACTGAGTCCTGGAGCACTGGCCCTGGCAGTGAGGGCTGAGATGAGGTTGTGCTTTGCACATGGATCACGGCGGGGGGGGGTGCGGGGGCTCTGCGGGCCAGGCAGAGGGGCTCCAACTTGAGCCACAGGGCACCTGGGGCCACAGAAGGGTTTTAAGTCAAGATGTAACACTGTCATCCTCATATATTTGGAACAGAGGGTCTTCTTCTTCTAGGGACCTCCTTGGGAGCTTCTGCACAGCTCTGAGATACAGGAATTATGATTCCATTTCAAAGAAACTGGGGGTCTGTGGGGCGAAGTGGCCAGAGTGGGGACCTGATCCCTGCCTCCGGGTCCTTTCTCTTTCCCTAGGCCTGGCCACGGGACTCTGCCTGCCCTTCTCCAGCAGGAGAGGCCTGGGCCTATCTGGCCCTGGAGCCCTCTGGGCCCAGCCTGTGGGTCAAGCCCAGGGCACGCTGCTGTCCCAAGGAGGTTTGGCACCTGTCCTTGCCTTTTGGACTGACAGGCCTTCACTCCGGGCTGGGAGGCGGGGGACACAGAGATCTGGACCCCGGAATGTGCCGGCTCAGCTGGGCTCAGGTTTCCCTCTGGGGAGGAGGGGGCCTTTGTGCAGATGGCAGAGGGCAGAGGCGAGGCTCTGGGGCTCTGAAGGCAGTCCTGGCTTTGTCCTGCTGCTCCCTGGCCCTCCTCCCTGCAAGACCCTGCTTTGACTCCGGAGTAAACTGAGTCTCAGAGGGTTTGGAATGTAGCTGGCCCTGGTACACACAGCTGGATGTGGCAGAGAATGCAGGGCCCTGCCTCCCAACCCAGGGCGGCTGCCATTGTACCGCACTCCCCACAAACCATCCCAGTGGAGGTGCCCACTCACCAGCCAGTCCCCAGCCCAGTTAAAAGCCCGGTGAAGTAAAGAGAGCACTGGATAAGGAGTCCTAGTCACGGTCCAACCTGCTTTCCACCTTCCCGTGCTGTTCGTTCATTCATCAGCATTTATTGTTGCCTGATGTGCACCAGGCTCGCACAAAATGCGGGGGATATGGAAACCAAAAAAATGTTTTGGAATCAGATGGAATTGTTTTCATACCTTGGCTCAGTGACTCACACACTGTTTAACCTCGGACAAGTCAGCTGACCTCTCTTAACCTCAGTTCCTTATCCACAAAACAACGATAAATCTCTCTGGTTGCTTTGTTGAGAGAATGAGAAGTATGGAGAGTGCTTAATAATCAACGGACATGGTGTTTACTACTCCGTGCCAGGCACGCTCGATGCATTTCCCACAAGCTAATTTGCTGAATCTGTGTGACAGAGGTAGGTAGTATTATTCTCACCCTCATTTTACAGAGGAGGTACCCCAGACCCGGAGAAGTTTAGTGACCTGTTCAAGGTCACGCAGCGCATAAGTGGGGGGGCTGGGTTTCAAACCAGTGGGCAGTTTGGCTCCAAATTAACCTGTGCTTATAATCACCGTGTTTCCAATAAGGCCTGGTCGCAACCGTCATAAACACTAGATGCTATCACTGGGTCCCAGGAGGGGAACATTCTTGATTTAGACACTCCCCACCATTGTGCTGAGCCCCTCATGTGCTCTGAAGCCAAAAGAGCTTGAGGCTGGTATGTCTGCCCACAGCGCAGTCTGCAAAGGCGTAGTAGGCAACGCAGACTGTTTTATAACAAAACACCCCAGAACTCAGGGGCTTAAAAAGACAACCGCATATTCTCCCACTCATGGGTCTGCAGCTTGGCTGGGCTCGGCTAAGTGGCTCAGCTGCAGGCAGCAGGTCCGGCTCAGCCCAGATGCATGGCTCATCCTGGGGCCACACTGAAGGGGCAGCAGCATCCGGGACATGTTCTTCCAGTGCCTTTGCAGAAGTGCAAAGGGGCCAACTCATCCATAAAAGCACATTTCAAGCCTCTGCTCAGCTCGTAATCCACTGGTCAAAGCAAGTCACATGATCAAGCTCAGTGTCAAGAGCAGAGAGTGCATCCAGACACCATGAGGCCACGGTAAAAGGCTAATGCATAATGCAACTCCAGGACGATGGAGAGCTGGGCTCAAAAACACAGCGTCCCACGCTGGGAAGAGTCCAGAACTAGGTGAGCTGGCCTGTGGCTGGACATCGGGTTGGGAATGTCTCAGAAGCAGAGAGGGGCCTGGGCCAATTCTGGATTTGGAAGCTCCCAGCTTGAATAAAAAACCAAAGACAGGCTAACAAGGCTTACAATAATCGTGGCATATTTTAGATGTTTACATTGAACAAATTAATGCTTTTAGCACACACACAAATTGCCAAGCAATATAATTATGCTATTCACAAGAAAATTATAGGACTTATTAAAATTATTAATTGCTGGTACACTGCGGGCAGCAGGCAGGGTCCAGCCATGGGCGCAGGTGGGAAGTTTCCTGGTTCAGTCAGGCCAGCTCTCTGTCACTGGACAGATGACTCCCTTGGGAGACAATGCTGAAAGCCTAACCCCGAGGCCCTTACCATGCATCAGAAATACCCGAGAAGCTTTTGTAAAATGCTGATCCTCGGGTCCCACCCACAACGTTTCTGACTTAACAGGACTGGGGTAGTGTCTGGGCACCAGGTAATTTTTCCAAAAACCCCCCTGCGTGACTATGATGTGCAGCCCCAGGGTTGAGAACCGCCGGGTTATGGGATGGACAGGTCTAAGCCAATTTCTGCTAATGAGATGGGAGGTGAGGCTCGCTTGCAGCTTTTGGAAAAAACTCTTATTCTTGAGACAGAATGCTGGGAAGCTTAGTCTTTCTTCTGCTGGACACAGACAAAGAAACATACCTGCCCTGCTGCTATGGTGGCTATATCTCAGCCACGAGGAGGCCAGCATGAGCACAAAGAGGACACAGGGGAAGTTGGAGACAGCCAGAGCCTTGATCTCACCATACCTGAAGCCTACAAACCTTCAGTTGTATGGGCCAATAAAATCTCCTCTTGCTTAAGTGAGTTTAAGTCAGGTTCGTGTCCCTTGGGCCTACAGGCTGCGAATAAAGAAAACACTTCCATGCAGGACTATCGTGAAGACCAAGAGAGAGGCTGCATGCCAAAGAGTGCTCAGCATGGAGCTTTACATGTGTGGGTGCTCCATAAATGTTAGCTACGGCAAATCCCCCCTGCAGAGGGGCCGCAGAGAATGGGATGCCCCAGGAGAGGAAGTCCAAGGGTATGCGCTTTGCTGCATCTAGGCCTGGGGCCTGCACATGGCTGGTATGTGATAAACGTCTACCCAATGGGATGGAAACTTGAGGCTTTCATTTCCCTTTCTGTAATGCCCTGGTCTCGGCCAGATGCAAGGGAAGGGAGTAATCTGATTATCTGATTAAAGGAATATGGCCCCACGTACCAGCAACACAACGGCTTAAGCCGCTGGGGCAGATCTGTGTGAGTAAGAGGCTTACCACCCCAAGGGTGAGCTAATCAGGTTGGCAAGGGAGCAATTAATTAAGCAAACGCGTATCAAATGCATACCTACTATGTGCCAGCACTGGGCCAAGCCGAGGCAGCTGAGGAAGCCCCAGGCTCTTGGTCCCCAGTAGAAAGCTTGAGGGGTCCTCCAGGAGGGGAGGAACACCGCTGCCCTTAGAACTTTGTCATCTTCTGCATACCTGGGCCAATACAACAGAGGTGACGCCCCAGAGACGGTGTGAGCCTTCACCCCTGAGCTGAAGCACCAGACAGATAGACTGATGGTGCAGCCCCAACGGGGTTGTCCCCAACACCCAAGTTCACCACAATCCCCCAAGCCCTCTCCTCCCCAAGCCATCCCCATGCCCCAGGGGGGTGGGGGGAGCAGGGACTGGAAGCCACCATCTTGTATGTGGTATTTTTAAAAATTATCATTTTTTTGACCAGGCAATACAATCTTTTTTTTTTCCTGTGGTTCAGTCTTTTTTTTTTTTTTAAGATTTTATTTATTTATTTGAGAGAGAAAGAGTGAGTGAGAGCGAGAGCACAAGCAGGGGGAGGAGTAGAGGGAGAGGGAGAAGCAGACTCCCTGCCGAGCAGGGAGCCCGATGTGGGACTCGATCCTGGGACCCTGGGATCATGACCTGAGCAGAAGGCAGAGGCTTAACGACTGAGCCACGCAGGCGTCCCCAGGCAATACAAGTTTATGGTTCAAAAATGAAAACAATCTAAAAAGTCAGAAGCTGGGAAGTCTGGTTCCCACCCCTGTCCTGGTCACCCCATTTTCCTGTCTCTACCAGCGGCCACTTCTTCAGTTTCTTGGCTGTCTCTCCTGCGGTGGTCACAGGGCCAGATGTAGTCTGTTCTGTACTGGACTGGATGTGCAATATTTTGATTATCGCTCCACTGTCCAGCACCTCTTGGATAAAGTACAGGCAGATACAAAGTATTTTTTCTCCCTTCCCTTCTTTCTGACATGGAAATAACATTATGAATACACTGTTCTGGATCATGCCCTTTTCATTAAAAATATTTCAGTGCTCTTTCCCTAGCAGTATAGAATGCTTCCTTGCTTTTCTTTCTTTTTTTTTTTACAGTTGTATATTATTCCTTCCAGAGTTTATTTAACCAAATCCCTATAAAATGCATGTTTAGGTGGTTTCCGCTCTTTTGCTGTCATCAGCAATGCTGCAGTGAGTAACCTCATACTCACTCGACCTATAGGGTAAAATGTAGACTCAGGATTGCTGAGTCAACGGACAAAGGCATCTGCAGTTTTGAGAAATACTGCAAAATTGCCCTCCACTGGGGGTACCCCAGTATGAGCCCTGCCAGCGAAGCATGTAAGTTGTTTATTTTTTCAAAGTGAGCCAAATAAAACATTTCTCTTCCCAAGAACAAAAACACGCTCCTTGTAGAAAGTTGGGAAAATACAATCATGAAGCAGAAAATAAAATTATACCTACTGCAAATGGGCAGAGAGCTTCCCTATTTGCAGCTGGGCATCTTACCTTCGAGTCTTGATTCATACTTCTCATACTCTGCCATAACCTGATTCCTTCCCCGAGCCAATATTTTGTGAATGGTTTCTTGCTTTGGTTAACATTTTTCCTACCCTCGGAGAGGTGGTAGAACAGAGACATTAAGCACGTGGATCCTGCTTCAAATCTCAGCACCACCACCTTCTAGCTGCAGAACATTGAACAAACTCCTTAGCTGTTCCCTGCTTCTGTGTCCTCCTTTAAAATGGGAATCCTGGGGTGCCTGGGTGGCTCAGACGGTTAAGCGTCTGCTTTCAGCTCAGGTCATGATCCCAGGGTCCTGGGATCTAGCCCCATATCGGGCTCCCAGCTCAGCAGAGAATCTGCTTCTCCCTCTCCCTCTGCCTCTGCCTCTCCCCTTGCTTGTACTCTCTCTGTCTCTCTGTCACTCTCTCTCTCAAATAAATAAATAAATAAATCTTTCCCAAAAAATTAAATTAAATTAAACGGGAATCCTCAGAGCATCTACCTCATCGGAGTGCTCTGAGGGTTGAGTTAGTACATGTGACATGCACACATGGGGCTTGGCATTGGAAGCATAATAAAAGTTGGCTGATGGGGTGCCTGGGTGGCTCAGTCGGTTGGGCGTCTGCCTTCGGCTCAGGCCATGATCCCAGGGTCCTGGGATCAAGTCCCACAAGGAGCTCACTTCTTCCTCTGCCTGCCACTCCCCCTGCTTGCGCTCTCACTCTCTCTCTCTCTCTGACAAATAAATAAATAAAATCTTAAAAAAAAATAGTTGGCTGGGAGTGAATCATTTTTGACTCCATGGTATTCCCTTGGATTGACATGACAGTTTATTCAACAAATTCTTTATTGTCAGACATTGAAGTTATCTCTGTCCACTGTTCAGCCACGCTTTGGTGATGCAGCTTTGGGGATCCAGCTTTGCCCAGGTCCCTGCTGATCTTCACTGAAAGACGTGGGGGGACAGGGGTGCTCAGGGGTGTCCACTGTGCCCCTGGGAGGTCTTCAGGGTTGATTTTCACAACCCTTCTCCGCTGGATTTCCTCCATGCAGGCTCCAGAGGCGGTGTCCGGACTCCCTGGTGCCTCTCTTGGCCCCACCACCTGGGTAAATCAAGCCACCTCTCTTGGCCAAGAGAGTGTGAGAACCTTGAAACTGTCTGTTAATTGAGGAATGGATTTTCAAATGTGGTACATCCATACAAGAGAATATTATTTGTCAATATGGGACATGCTACAACATGGATGAACCTTGAAAATACGGTGTAGGGCACCTGGCTGGATTAGGCAGAAAAACATGCGCCTCTTGATCTCAGGGTCATGAGTTGGAGCCCCATGTTGGGTATAGAGATTACTTAAAAAAAAGCTTAAAAAGAAAGAAAGTATGATAAATGAAAGAAGCTGGACACAAAAGTCCACATACGATTGTGTGATTCCATTTACGTGAACTGTCCAGAATAGGGCAAATCTGTAGGGTCAGAAAGTAGATCAGTGATTTCGAGAGGCTGGACGGAGGGATAATGAGGAGTGGCTGCTAGCAGGTGTAGGGTTGCTTTTTAGGGTGATTTAAGTGTAGCAGGGGGTGGTTGCACAACCGTGTGAATACACTATAGCCCACCAATCCGTACACTTTAAAGGGGCAAGTCTTATCTAATAAATAAGGAATGAAAGGTAATTGAGAAGACCTGGGCCCAGGGGGAGGGAGCATCAGCTTCCTTATCCACGGGCTGGAGATCAGTGAGATGCCGCATGCAAAGGGCTCCTTCCAGTACCTGGCACATCGTGAGCGCTGTTCAAGCAAGTATCTAGCAGTTTGCAATGTGCTTTGAGAGGAGCAAAGGAGTGTGACCCCTGGCTCAATGCATCTGCCCTTTTCTACTTTTAATATCATGATCATTTTTATTTATTATTTATTTTTATTTATTTTATTTTTTTTTAAGATTTTATTTATTTATTTGACAGAGAGAGACACACAGAGAGAGAGAACGCAAGCAGGGGGAGTGGGAGAGGGAGAAGCAGGCTCCCGGCAGAGCAGAGCAGAGAGCCCGATGCGGGGCTCGATCCCAGGACCCTGGGATCAAGACCTGAGCCGAAGGCAGATGCTTAACGACTGAGCCACCCAGGCGCCCCATCATGATCATTTTTAAACTCTTGCTCATTTCAGGGGCTCTGTGGGATGCCACTCCCACGAGGCAGATGTGGAGAGCAAGACACAGGGGCTGGGGTGTCTTGCCAGAAGGCTCCTCACTCATTCCTGAGTTCTTTGTGACTTGTACGTGGGGGTGGGAGTAGGGTAGCCCAGCCTCTGCAACTCTGGTGGTGGTGGGCTCCTCTGGGGTGCGAATCACTTCCTCTCTGCCACCGCAGCACCTAGCGTGAGCCCTGTCACTTAGCAGGAGCTCAAGAAACGTTTGCTGGGCCGCAGAGAGAAGTCCCAGGGGCGGAGAGCAGCCCCGCCACTTGGTGGGAGGCTTCACAAAGAGAGCTGCAATCCCCCAGGAGGCCACTAGAGGTCCCCACGCTCCGCCAAATGGCTCCAGGGCCCCTCCGCGGGCTCCGCTGCTCAGGGCTCGCAGTGGCAACTTGGGGGGGGGCGCCCCCCCACCCCACCCCCCAGCCCCGGCTGGATGGTGACAGGCCAGAATGCCCTGGCCTAGCCTGCGGATGCCACCGGCTCCGCCCTGGGATCCCGCTTCTGAAACTGTCGGGCACTCTCGGTGTTGGGGGAGGAGGGGGCGGGTGCGAGGGTCGAACACCTACTATGTGCTAACTCTTTGTGCGGGCCTTCTTTTCTTGAATCCTCACAGCTCCAAGCTGTGAAGTAGACGCTGTTTCCTCTGTTTTATTAAAGAGGAAAGCAGCTCCAACAGGGCCGTTGATGGGGCTGGGGTTCCCGCCTTGGGACGGCTTCTAGAGGGGCCGCCGGGCCCCCCACCGCACACACCGGCCACTCACACACAGTCACACCACCTACACACTGGCACGGGCCCGCACGCACGCCCGGCCCCCACCCGGAATCGCAGAGCCCCCTCCTCCCTCGGCTGCAAATCACCGCTGGCCCTGAGGCTGGAGCTGCGAGGTCTTATTACAACCTCCGTTATTCTCATCTCACCATCGCTGTATTCTTGTCTTCCCTCTGAATACACTTTGTAGCAAGGGCTTGTCTTCTTGGTTCCTGTGAAAACGCTGCTTTTCCTTAAATGAAGGTTCCGTTATGATTTTTCCCCCGTTATTACCAAAGCAAGTTGTACAAAAGCAATTGCAGAAAACACAGAGAAGCCAAGAGAACAGAAACTCCCTCACGTCCACCTCCAGGGACAGCTCAGGCTGACCTATGGGCCGATGTCCTTCCTTAGCCCACCCTTCTCCCACCACAGCACCTGCAATCCGCTGCTGTGTCTGAAGCCAGTTCTGAGAGCCGGGACTCCTCGCCTGGGGGTCCGAGGTGGGGTCTTTCTCCCGTCCTGCCACTGAGTCCCGTGCTTCCTTGGGCAGAGCCTTCTCGTCCTGGGGGAGCGTGCATGGAGATGATCTCGAAGGGCCCTGACACGCAAGGATTCTCGGGCTGTTGGGAAGGGTTCAAAGCCCAGGGCCGACTCAAGTGCTTCTGTCATGCAGGACAAGCGAATCTGGGGCTGGGCTACCGAGAGGGGGCTGTCAGGAGCTCCCTGCCACAAGGAGGCTTCCTGGAATAATCTAGAGACCAGGGGAGGCTGGAGTGGAGAAACCTCCACCCAGCTCCAGCGCTGAGCGGGCGGGCAGCCTTCCCCAGGGCAGACCGCTGTGCAGCTCTAAGGACCCCCGTGTCCAGTGCCCCAGTCAGGGCCAGCTCCCCAGTGCAACAGGGCAGTCACACAGGGCCGCATGCTTGGTTCACTGCTCTGCTATCTGTCTTCCAATTCTTAATAATTGCTTTAAAAGCCGCCCCCCCCCCCCATTTTTATTTTGCACTGGGCTCTGCAGATTACATAGCCAGCCCTGCTCCTGATAATAATACCTATTAGTGACACGGAGCTTACTGCATGCCAGGCTCTCCATGCTTTTCCTATTTATAATTTGTCTGTCCCCTCACTGCAGCCAGGTGCAAATTGCCTCGTAGACTTGGGCAGCCCCCATGATGATGTGTACTGGGTGCTTGGCACCTAATATATGCTCTTGAGGCTCTCCGCCATGCCCGAGATGCTCTTACCGTCCACAGTTCATAAATGAGGAGCTGAGGCCCAGAGAGGTCAAGCGGCTCACCCCGTGAGGGGTCAGGCTGCTCTCCGAATCACGCTGTAGCCCCCACACATCCTGCCTGCTTATGGGGAGCCAGCTCGAAGCCGCTGCCCCTCCTGCCTGGCCAGCCAGGGGTGGCCCCAGGAGCTCCACGGCTCCCCCACCCCCCGCCGGCCTCCGCCCCGGCCTCTGCCCCGGCTGTGCTGGGTGCCCGGTGGCGCCCGGGTGGCTGAGCTGTCCATTTCCATGCCCGCCGCCTCCTGATCCCCCAACAGCTGCTCTGCTCTGCACCTCTGGGGCCCAGGTGTGCGATCTGCACCCCCGCTTGGGCGCCGAGCCGTGCAGCTGGGAAGTGTCACTTTCCATTTCTCCCCACGGCCCTGAGCTCCCCACACATTCTGGGCTGCGGCTGCGGACTCCCACGGTCGGTGTCACCACCACTAGGAAGACAGCCCAGGCGGAGGGGCCTGATGCCACGGGTGAGCACAGGCAGCTGGAAATGGGGTGGACAGACCCAGCTCACATGGCTCTGCTTCAGAGTCTCAGCTCCCACGTCTGTAAAATGGGGTACAGAAAGCAGGCTCACCCGTTAGGAATTGAGGACCTGGCGGACGCAGTCTTGAGTTCAAGTCCCTGGTCCAGCACTTAGCAGATAAGACCTCAGACAGGTCGCAAAACTGAATTTCAGTGTCTCCCCTTTATAAAAGGACAGCAAGGACAGAGACACCTCTGTTAAGCCCTCAGAACTGACAGGCTGATTTAAATGCAGATCCCGACGCTAGCACTTAGTTATGGGCAGTGCACAAATCACTTTACCTTCCTGAGCCTCCGTTAGCTCACCTGCCGAATGTGAAACATCCCTGAGACGTCCTCACGGGGTTCCTGGGAGGACCCAGCCTTTCCCCAGTACCTGCTGCTTTGTAAGTGCTCAGGAAGCCATCATCTAAGTATGCCCTCTCCGGGTCATTGTGAGGACCAGATGGGGTCACTGGCATGTCGCGAGAGCGGGTGCCCTACTGGAAGGGTCTGGGTCAGGCCAAGTGCAGGGCCATCCTCCCCCAGCCAGGCTGCAAAGGACACAGTGGTTTTCCCAGGCAGAGGCCGAAGGCCTAGGAGTTTGCGGCTAAGGCTTGGGAGAGCTGACCATGAGGCAGGTGACTGAGGGCCAGGGGCTAAGCCAGCAGGGGCTGCCCTGGGGCAGATTGCCTTTGACAGGCGTGTAGGGACAGACAGCCTCATTCAAAGGTGACCAGCAGTGGGGTGGCAGAGACAAAACCAAGCCCACTTCAGTCTGGGTCACCTCCCTAGTCTGTCAGCTACCCCTTCTTGGGTGGGGGGGGCCTCTGGGGTCAAGTCTCCTTCCCCCAGCCCCCAGCAGACCTCACTCTGTAAACCCTAAACTGGGCTTCCCAAACTTTATTGTACACACAAAGCCCTGAGGAGCTCCATTCTAATTCAACAGCTGAGAGGGGCCTGGGAGTCCAGATTTCTCACCAGCTCTCAAGGATGCTGATGCTGCTGGGTTGGGACCAGACTGGAGTAGCCAGGATCCAAAACATTATATAAACGTAGGGCATAAAAAGTAATAATCATTTGGGGTATTGACATATTAGCTGGTCTGATTTCCATAGACTACAAGGGCTATTTGGAAGAAAATTCTCCCCGAGGTCATAGGGAACACCTACTCAAGGTCAGAGGTCCTAGGATCTGATTTTTGTTGCTAAGAGCAGAGTGACAGAGAGTGGGCACCTTCTAGCTTGAGTAACATGGACAGTGGTTTCCAAACTCCTGGCCACACACCAGGTGCATCAGAACTACTAGAGGAGTCTAAAAAATACAGATCCTGGGGAAAAAAAGAAATACAGATTCTGAGTCACAAGAAGACAAATACTGGTTAATTCCACTTATATAATTTCACCCATCTAAAGAGGTGACATTCATAGAACCAGGAAGGAGAATGGAGGTTGCCAGGAGCTGGGGGGCCTGGAAGGGAGCTGCTTAACGGGTGTAAAGCTTCAGATTTGCAAGATGGAAAGAGTTCTGGATATCGGCTTTGCAACAAGGCGAATGTTCTTAACACTACTGAACTGTATGCTTAAAAATGGTTAAGATTTTTTATGGTTTTTTTTTACTACTATAAAAAAAATACAGGGGGCGCCTGGGTGGCTCAGTCATTAAGCGTCTGCCTTCGGCTCAGGTCATGATCCCAGGGTCCTGGGATCGAGCCCCGCGTCGGGCTCCCTGCTTGGCAGGAAGTCTGCTTCTCCCTCTCCTGCTCCCCCTGCTTGTGTTCCCTCTCTCACTGCCTCTCTCTCTGTCAAATAAATAAAACTTTAATTAAAAAAAAAAATACAGATTCTGGCCCTGACCCCTGAGACCCTATTTAGGTGTATCTGGGGTAGAGCTTAGGAATTTATTTATTTATTTTTTAAATTTCCCCCAAGGGATCCAGTGCACAGCCAGGCTTGGGGAACACCGGTTGTGGGGAGGTGGTACCCTGAATATCTGACTCTGCCCACCTCCCCACCTGCCCGCCCCTCCCACGCTCCCTCTCCCTGACTCCTGCTGCCATGAAGCTGCCCCGGTGACCTTCCTCAATCACAAATCCCATCCTTGCCCAGCTCGGTTAAAAGTGTTGCGAGGCTTCCTGGTGCCCTTGGTACACAGCAGAAAAAGCACAAGCTTCTCAGCGGGGTCAGGGAGTCAGGTGCGTTGCCAGAACATTGCATCAGGAAGCTTTCAGAGCGAAGGCAGAGGTCCATGCAAGGGCCGCTGGAGCACCAGGAGGCAGAGACTAATTTTGTCTCGGGGAGGGGGCACAGTAGGAGGGGGCAGGCCAGGGACAGGTGGGTAAAGGCAAGGAGGGCATTGCCCCAGAGAGAGGAGGGGAGGGGAGAGGAGAGCTGGGAGATTGGAACTGGCAGCCAGAGAGGTGGGTGAGGGGTTAGCAGGGAGAAAGTAAAGCCCCACTGAGCGGGGGTACCAGTGGGAGGTGGGGGCGAGGGCCTCCTGGAGCCATCCGATCCCCAGCGTGGCTGTCCAGGCTTTGGCTCAGGTTACCAGCTTCAGGCCCAGTGAGCTGGCTGATGATGGGGATTTGGACAAGGTGATCTGGCCAGGAGGGGGCACAGCTCCCTTTGCTTGGAACCCCCATGGCTTCCCCCACTCCCCATTCATACGGCTAGCTCTCAGCCCATTCCCCAAGGGCCGGCCTGCCCCTTAGACCCTGCTCCTTTCCTTTTGCCTGAGTGTGTTTGTCGCTGTGTGTCTGTGTGAGTCTCATCCTGGTCATGTGGCCACACAGTCCCTGTCTTTGCCTTGGGTCTATGTATTCGAGGAAGTTTCTTAGAAGTTGGATGTGTCACAGCAGGTGTGGGTTTATGAGTGTGGCCCCCTCAGATTCTAGCGAAGTCCTGGGGCCTTCCCGGGATATAAGACGGGCTTCTGGGGCGGCATCGAGAGGGACCCGGCGCAAGGGAGCTGGGAGAGCTCCAGCCGAGCTGGGTATGCAGCCGCACCTGGCTGGCCCGATTCCCCGCCCGTCGGTCGCTCTGTGTCCCAGACTCGCCCCCAACACCACCCGAGAGGAACCGGAATTCAGGAATGGCTGGTATCCAGGGCCCCTCTCACTCCATGACAGATCAAATAGACTGGTCGTCTGGGTCTGGAGCTCTGGGCTCCGCTTCTGCATCCCCCTTCTGCCCTGGGGAGGTCTCCTTCCTCTACCTCCCACAACACACACACACACACACACACACACACACACACACACAAACACCCTGACCTGGCACCGCAGCAAGATCCCAGCACCAGGGCTGTGGGGGCTGGCTGAGCAGGTCCTCCTTGCTTCCTAGCAGAGGACCCAAGGGGCCCCAGCTGGAGGGACATCACAGCCACCTCCGAGCTCACGCAAGCCTTCTGTCTTTGGGGAAAGAGATGGGAACAGAGATATCCCTGCAAGTGCATGGAAAAGAACTCACTGTTGGCAGGCAGGTTAATTGGATGCGGTCGTAAGCTAGTTCCTGGGACAGGTGTGTTAATAGTGCTAAAACATCTGAAAACGCCCAGAGCCACCGAGAGGAATTACTAGGCCCGGGGAGTCCAAGGTCACATTGAACAGCACCCTGGAGTGGAAGGACCACTGGACCAGGAGGCTGAGCCCCTGTCTCCTCACCCTAGCTCAGCTACCAGCTCACTGCAGGCCTTGAGCAAGATCCAGCCTCTCCGGACCTTGGAAAACATTACAGGGTGCAAGGCGGGGTTGCCTGGCGACCGGACAGGAGCCTCACTGTGGTCCTGTGTGGTGGTGGTGTGATCATCATCTCTGTTTTGTGGATGAGGAAACTGGGGTTCCCTGATGGGGGGTGGCTTTTGCCACAGCCGGCAGTGATGGGTGGGTACTGGACCCCAACTCCAAGCTGAGAGCCATACTTAAGGGGCTGGACCAGAGACCCTCAATTGCCCTCAGCCAAGGTAGATATTTTCTTGGTGTCCACTAGGAGGCGCCCTAGACTGTTTCTCCTCCTTGGCACCAAGCACCTAGATTCCAGGCAGGCCATGTGGTTCTCCCCCACTTCACTAGCGGTTTCTAAGCTAGGTGGAGCTGGAGGCCAGCTCCTGGGGAAAGGTCCGAAGGCACACTAGTCTTCCCTCTTCCTTCTAATCCACTCCCATGGAGGAAGGAGTCTCTTGCCCTGATCTTCCCAGGGTGAGGGAGGGAAGAGAGGGGTCTCAAACCCACAGGGAGGTGAGGGCCCATTGGTCCCTTGGGAGCCCCATGTGCCAAACTGGAATCAGAGGCTCAGAGAGGGTTAGTAACTTGCCAGAGGTCACACAGCCTGGCCTGTCTGATTCTAAATGCTGGGTCCCAGTCCTGGTTCAGGTGAGGCTCAGGGCAGGTATGCTGGACTCAGCCTGTCATGTGGCCCGTAGCAAGGAGGAAGATCCTGGTCAGCTGGGGCTGTGAGCCTCAGTGGTGACAAAGAGGCTGAGTCTTCCATGGAGTGCCTCTCCAGCCACTCAAAGGTCAAGGGCTCCGCCCAGGAGGTCAGGGCCAGGTATGGGGGTTTATGAAAGGGCAGGGGGAGGCACCCTGCTGGCAGCCGGGACATATCCTGGCATTGGCGTCACCATCTTCATCTGAAAGTGGGTGTGTAGGTGGGGGGTGAGGGCAGAAGGGGTCACGCTGACTCAGAATTCAGATTCGTCAGTGTTTTGGAGGAATGGGGGCGGAGCCACTGGGGAACTGGGGTGGGGAGAGGCCTTTAAGGATGAGGATGGGAAGCCTGAGATCTGGGGATGGGGATGAGCGATGGCTTGAACAGGCTGAAGGATCCAGTATGAGTTGGTGTCGAGCTGACTAAGAGGAGGGGCTGGGCCGGCTGAGGGGAGGCAACAGTGGGCAGTGACGTGGGTCCTGGGGCTGTAGGGCTCTTCTCTCCCTGCTTGGCTTCCTGGAGGGTTGATCCTCTCCACCATCCATGGCAGGCGGCCTGGACCTGCCAGGGAAGCAGGAGGGAAGCTGAGTGTTCACAGAGAGCACCCCTTTGACTCCCCCAAAGTTACAGCCAGCCCTGCCTTCTCACCCAGGCAAGCCCTTTCTGGCTAGGACCCACCTCAGCACAGAGACCTCTAACCCTGCCTGCATTACTCAGGTCCGTACACAGTGACAGAGGCGGGGTCAGGCCCAGGCCTGGGCTTTGGCTTTGGAGTCAGAGATGGACACACCTAGGCCCCAGGGCACAGGGCAACAGCCCTCAGTCAACAATGGTGAGGTTGCTCCAGGCATGAATGAAGGGACCTCAGGCCAGAGGAGTTGTCCTGAAAATCCCAGCCCTTCCCCCAGGCAGGTCACAGAACATGCTCTCCCAGCCTGGGGCCCTTCCCTCCCTCCCAGCAATGTGTCCAGGGGCACCTGACTTGAACGGGCTATAAATAGAGGGATGACGGAAGGCTCCGGAAGCCCAAGGGAGGGTTGGAGAAAGGGATTCTGGTTCTCCTGAGAAGGGCTCGGTGAGGTTGCCCTGATAAGGTAACATTTCTGTGGTGAATCTTTGGGGTTGAACAGGAGTCCCCTGGCAGAGGAGGTCCGGAAGGGGGCAGAAGGCAGAGGGCACAATCTGGTGAAGCAAGAAATGGAGCAGGCAGGTAGCTCAGAGTGGTTGGGCAAAGGCTGCATGCCATCGTGGCAGGTGAGGAACCCAATGGCCAAGGGCCTTGAAACGCCGGAATAAGGGCTCTGGGTGTTGCTCTCAGTGTGGTTCTGGTTTTGTGATGGGGAGTTAAGAGTAACAGTAACAAGTCAAGGGCAGTCCCAGGCTACCTGAGGCACAGGGACAGAAAGTACATGGCCATTCACCCTTTACGCCTCTTCTTCCTTTCTGCTGGCTGGAATATGTATGTGATTGCTGGAGCTGGAGCAGCCATCTTGGATCATAAGGTACCAAGCAACCAAGAAGTGATCTGGGTTCTGATATTTGTGGAGCTGCCACATCAGTCTTGGACTCGATTCTGCCAAATGTTGTTTACTTGGGAGAAAAAATAACTTCTATATTGTTTGATGCACTATTTCTTTGGGCTTTTCTATCTCCTTCAGCTGAATATAAGCCTAAACAACATCATAGGTCAGCAGTGAACCTCAAGAGCGCTTATACCCCATTGTTCCGCCACTGAAATCCATAAACAAAAATAAGAAAGGCAAACCCCAGGGGTATTTACACCTTTTCAGCCGTAACAATAGGCATGCTACAATTCCACCCCAGGTATCATCCCCTGCTCATTGGACCCTTTTCAGAGTCTTTCTTCCCTGCAGTTTCAGTAGGATGTTTAGAGATGTGCTGAAAGAAAGAAAGAAAGAAGAAAGAAAGAAAGAAAGAAAGAAAGAAAGAAAGAAAGAAAGAAAGAAAGAAAGAAGAAAGAAAGAAAGAAAGAAAGAAAGAAAGAAAGAAGAAAGAAAGAAAGAAGAAAGAAGAAAGAAAGAAAGAAGAAAGAAAGAAAGAAAGAAGAAAGAAAGAAAGAAAGAAAGAAGAAAGAAAGAAAGAAAGAAAGAAGAAAGAAAGAAAGAAGAAAGAAAGAAAGAGAGAGAGAAAGAGAGAGAGAGAGAAAGAAAGAAAGAAAGAAAGAAAGAAAGAAAGAAAGAAAGAAAGAAAGAAAGAAAGAAGAAAATGTGCTTTTTGTTGCAGATAACATGCAACATCAACATCATGAGAGAGCTTGGCTTCGTCTGCCAGGCGCCCCCATCCAGACATGCCTGGTTTTCTGGGTGCCATGACTCAGGCGCCCATCTCCCGAGACCCATGGACTCACAGAGGCACCAGAGATATGAGCCACTCGCTGTTTGAGGAGTAGATAGTGTTCATGAGACAAACTTTAGTTAACGCCCTTGGCCTTCCCGGGTGGGTCGCTCCCCCATACATAAAGTCGTATGGTATAATACTACTACTAGTAAAGTTGCCATTTAAGGAAGACCCTACAGTGTTCACCTCTGGGAGGGGACTGGACAAACGCCCCTCTCTGCTCCTTGGCTGAGATGGAGACAGAGGAGAATATAGCCGGTGGCGAAGGATTTAATGGAGCCCTTTACGGGAAAAAGCCTCTCCTTGCGTAAATAAGGGAGCAATCCTTCAAGGCCTGGGCACTGCTCTGCATGGTCATGCCACTTACTGGATCCAGGGTGGGAGCGATGTCAAGAAAGGGGGGGCAGCTAGGAAAACATTTCCCTCCTCCTTATCGGGCTCAGCTCAGGCCGTTCTGTCTCTGTTTGTTTGCCTTCAGTAGAAGCCTCCCAGAGCTAGTTGGCCAGGCCACTCCTGCAGAGGGAGGACTGGGGCGGGGGGCAGCTGGGGCGTCTGCCAGGACCATCCTGGGCTGCCCCAGAGGCCAGGGGCCCCCCTCCTGCCCACGCTGAGGTGGGCTGCCTCAGCCACCCCTCCTTATCCTGGGAAGGCCCTCCTGGTGGTGGCGTACAAAGGTTCCCAGCTTGGGGGAGAGGGGAACGGGGGTTTACCCCAAGTGCGGCAGAAGGAGGCAGGGGGCTGAGGTTCAGAGTGCGGAGGAATGCTGGGAGCCTGCCGCCTGGGTTTGATCCCAGCTCTGGGGGTCACCTGAGAACTTAACCTCTCTGAGCCTGGGTTTCCTCATCCGGACGAGGGAACTCACAATACCTTCCTCTTAGGGCTGCCATGCGCATGAAATGACTTAGCACAAGTCAAGTTTTAGGACGGTTGCCTGGTGCATAAAAGGGGCTGGAAGAATATTAGTTGCTAGTTGTATTATTATTATTATTATTATTATTATTACTACTGGGGAAGGTATTACAAGGGAGAAACCCCAAGTCAAGGAGCCGCCTCAGTGAGGGGAACTTCCAGTGAAGAATCGAAACTTCGAGGCGCTACCTCAGAAACGCCATCTCCAACACACACCTTAGGGGCCTCCTTCGTAAAGCTGTCTAATGACTCCAGCCCATCAGGAAAGGCAGAGGAGTGTCGTGGTTTCCAGCACCGACTCTGCGGCCAGACTGCCTGGGTCAGAATCCAAGTTCTATCCTTCCAGAACATTCCTTAACCCCTCTGTGCCCAGGTTTCCTCACTCGTGGCATGGGGTGATGAAAGGGCCTTAGCAGTGAGGTAATGAAAGCTGGTGAGGCCTGATGACAGCCTGGCACTGAAGATGTGGGGAGACCATGTCGGTACAGGGGAGGGGGGACAGCTGCCCCCTGCCACCCTCAACTGGTGCCTCTGAGGGATTGTCTGCAAGATCCAGCGTGGCCAAGAAGTGGGGACAGTGTGTGTGTGTGTGTGTGTGTGTGTGTGTGTGTGTGTGTGTGTGTGTGTGTGTGAGAGAGAGAGAGAGCTAGCTGTAGCCTAGGAAGCTGCCCAAGCAGAGGGGCCATACCTGAGTGACTCTGCCTCAGGCCAAACGGGAGATTCAGGCTCTGTCCAGCTGTGACACTGGGCTGAAGGCCATGAGAGGCACAGGACTGGGACACACTCCCATCTCATTCTCTCTCCACCCCTAGGAGACCCGCATTTACTGCCCCATTCTGGGGATGAGAAACTGAGGCCCAGAGACCCAGAAATGAGGGTATGGATCCCAGGCTTGACTGACCCTGACTCCAGCCCTGACCAGGACTGCCTGGCTTCCTGGCTCTGGGGTGAAGCCCCTGTCACCCATCTCTGGGTGACATTTTCCCACACCTGACACCCCCTCCAGGTCCAACCTCCTGCCCCAACTCAATTTCTCTTCCCACCTGCTGGTTCCCCCTTTGTCTCTTTACCCCAAAGACCAGAGACTTGTAGTTCCCACCGACTCTGTCCTGCAACTTCAATGATTCAGGGAAGCAACAAGCAAGCCCTCCTCTTCTAGAATTTGTCCTGAAGCCTGGGAGTGGGTCATGGTCTGCAGCAGATACACTCTGCCCCTAGAGAACAAGGAGGGACCCGCATTAGAGCCAGCCAGGAGGGCTTCCTGGAAGGGGTGGGCCTTGGGACAAACTTTGAAGAGGTGAGGTCCCTCTGCCAAAGCAACACATGGAAGGGCATAGCTGCTGAGGGATCTGGTGGCGGCAGGCCTGGATTCGAATCCCAGCCCTGTAGTCAACTAGCTGGGTTTGCCCTAGGGCCCGTTAACTAACTCCTCTCTGCCTCAGTGCCCTCCCCTGAAGCAGAGGCGTGCCAAGTCACTGGCGAGGGAGGAGGGCGAGGCCAGAGGTGTGGGTGGCCCCTCAACATGTCAAGCGACTTTGATACCAACAGTGGCTGAGTCTGTTGGGCGCTCACCTGATGCTCCATGCTTTTACTCGTTTCATCCCATTTCGATTCCCTGACCACCTTACTTGGGAGATCCTATGACTGTCCCCATTTTTCAGATGAGCAAACACACCCAGAGAGGTCGGCTGACTTGTCCAGTGCTGGCAGGTGATAGAGTGAAAACTGAGAAGCCAGGGTTATCTGACTTCAGAGCCTGTGTCCCTAACATTCTGGCCACTTTCTCTGACCCCCACCGCCCGCCCCAAGCTTCCCCCATTGTTACAAAGGGCAGGGGGGTCGGCAAGAAGCATTCTCCATCAGGCCTTGCAGCTCCAACTGGCAGCTGCAGAAGGAAGGGTCCCTCCTGGAGTCTAGCGTCCCCCCCAGGCCTCTCGGAGATGTCCCTGACCCCCCCCCCCGCCCCCAGGGCAGTAAGGAGCAGGTGCTGGGGGAGAAGCCCTGTCCTGGGACTCATTTTCCTGCCTCTGCTGAAGGTAGGGGGTTGGTGGGGGAAGGAGCTGGGTCCCCAGTGCCCAGGCTCCGCTGGCTAAATTTAGGCACTGGGATAGAGAAGGAACAAAGGTAATTAAGGGGTGTTGTATCACTTTCCAACTGCTTCTCACTCCTCTGGGCTGTCACATGCCACTCAGGAAGGAGGGAGGAAGCGTGGGTGACACAGAGGGGAGGAGTGGGTGGACACTCAGGGCTGGAGGAGGAGGGGGAGCCCACAGCCTTCACCCCAGACTTGACAGCTCAAGGAGCAGTGTCTGCCTGGGCCTGAATACTGCCCTGTTGCCCTGGGACCCTGGGAGGCAATTTTCAGCCAAACATCCCAAGGGCTTGCTCCAGTGAATATCATCTGGAAATGAAAAGTCCTGCCCTAAAAGTGGTGACCCCCCACGTCATGGGAAGTGCTCTGCTCGGGGCAACCCGCCACGTATTCATTGTGGACAGTATGCCATAGACTTTGCATGGATGTTCTCAGCAAGCCCTTCCAAGAATTCTCTAAGGAAGGCATCATCATGTCCATTTTAGAGAGGAGGAAACTGAGCAGTTAGCAGCTCAGGTCTGCGCAGCTGAGGCATGGCAGGGTCTGGGCAGGAACCGGGCAGCCCGGCTCCCAAGCCCGTATCCCCAGCCTTGCACCATAGCTGACTCGGTGCACCATGGCCAGTCATCACTCTGTGACCGAAGAAGGATTACCAAGAAGGCTTTGCTGCAGAGCTGAAAAGAGAAGGCATCCTAGGCGACAGGAACAGACTTTGCAAAGACTGAAGTGTGAAGTCTGCCCACCTCAAAGTGCACAGGCTGGTGCAGAAGCAAGCCTTCTGCTTTGGGGTCGTCCTGATTGTTGCCATATCCCTATACCTATTAAAACCAGACCTGAATCACCCAATTAAAAAGTGGGCATGGATGTGAATAAGCACTTCTCCCAAGAAGATATGCAAATGGCCAATAAGCACATGAAAGATGCTCAGCATCATTAGTCATCAGGGAAATGCAAATCAAAACTGCCATGAGCTACCACTTCACACCCACAAGGATGGTTATAATCAAACAGACAGACAATAGCAAGTGCTGACAAGGATGTGAAGAAATCAGACCCCTCGTGCAGTGCTGGTGGGAATGCAAAATGGGGCAGCCGCTTCGCAAAAACATTTTGACAGCTCCTCGGAAAGTTAAACATGGAGTCACCATATATATGGCCCAGCAATTCCACTCCTAGGTATGTGACCAGGCAAACTGAAAACATATGTACACAAAAAAATTATACACAAATGTTCACAGCGGCACGATTCGTAAGAGCCAAAAAGTGCAAACAATCCAAAAGCCCATCAACTGATGAAGGGGTAAACAAGAGGTGGTCTATCCATAGCATGGAATATTGTTCAGCTTTGGAAAGGATGCCGTCCTGACACCTGCTACAGCATGGAAGAACCTTGAAGACATGATGGCAAATGAAATGAGCCAGACACAAAAAGCTGCACATTGTATGACTCCGTTTATACGAAGTATCCAGAATCGGCAAGTTTATAGAAACAGAAAGTAGACCAGTGATTTCCAGGGGCTGGGGAGAGGGGAGGGTGGGAAGTGGCAGCTAATGGGTGCAGAGTTTCATGGTGGTGGGGGTGATGTGAATGTTCTGGAATTAGGTGGTGGTAGTGGATGTATAACTTTATAAATACACTAAAACCCACTGAGTTGTCCACTTTAAAAGGGTGAGCTTTTGGGGTGCCTGGGTGGCTTAGTCGTTAAGCGTCTGCCTTCGGCTCAGGTCATGATCCTGGGGTCCTGGGATCGAGCCCCGCATCGGGCTCCCTGCTCAGTGGAGAGCTTGCTTCTCCCTCTCCCACTCCCCCTGCTTGTGTTCCCTCTCTCCCTGTGTCTCTCTCTGTCAAATAAATAAAATCTTTAAAAAAATAAATAAAAAGCGTGAGCTTTTTTTTTTTTTAAAGATTTTATTTATTTGAGAGCGAGAGAGAGAGCACAAATAGGGGGAATAGCAGAGGGAGAGGGAGAAGCAGGCTCCGGAGCCTGACGTGGGACTCGATCCTAGGACCCTGGGATCATGACCTGAGCCGAAGGCAGATGCTTAACAGACTAAGCCACCCAGGCACCCCTAAAAGGGTGAGCTTTATGGTATATGAACTATCGATCAATAAAGCTGTTATTTAAAAAGACAGATCTGCCTCTAATATTTGCAGGAGCACAAATGGAGACCCACATACCATATGCTTAAATATTTAAAAATCAAGCAAACAAGTTGTGGAATAAAATATGTTCCCGTCTCTTACATTGACAAATATACCTCCATAGTGAAGTTGAGAAGTCTGTATAAAGCTCTGGTTTTTATATGCTCAAAAGCCGTGTGTTTGGGTGTTCTGTTGATGGACCGGCTGTGTTTGGACAAGCAGTAAAATAAGGATACACATAATTCATAAATTATTATGGTTTTGTTCCATAAAAATGTTCATGCCTTCATTTCACCAGAATTACTAATTTGTGTTCCAGTAACAGGCATAATCTAAGAAGACTAAAGAAATAAAATATAGTTTTCATCCAAAAGGTAAATTACAGTAAATGTAAAATTTTAAAAATATTTTTCAAAAAGATGTTTTTCTAAAATACTCAAAATTAGGGGCACCTGGGTGGCTCAGTCAGTTAGGCGTCTGCCTTCGGCTCAGGTCATGCTCCCTGGGCCCTGGGATAGAGTCTCGCATCGGGCTCCCTGCTCAGCAGGGAGTCTGCTTCTCGCTCTCCCTCTGCCCCTCCCCTTGCTTGTGCTCTCTCAAATAAATGAATAAAATCTTCAAAAAAAAAAGTCAAAATTATTGTTTGAAATGAAGAGACAAAATACAATTACAATTAATATGACATTTGGCAATTTCTTTTTTTTTATTTTTTAAAAGATTTTATTTATTTATTTGACACACAGAGAGAGAGAGAACAGCAGAGGGAGCGGCAGGCAGGGGGAGAGGGAGAAGCAGGCTCCCCGCTGAGCAGGGAGCCTGATGTGGGGCTCGATCCCAGGACCCTGAGATCATGACCTGAGCCAAAGGCAGATGCTTAACCGACTGAGCCACCCAGGCGCCCCTAATATGACATTTTAAATCGAATCTAAATTTTTATTAATTCTTTTGAAATTTTAATTAAATGTTAGTAAACATTTTGGAAAAAATAACATCATTTGCAACTCTAGTGTTCAAAGCCCATCTAGTGGGTAATGTAAAGGATCAGCACCACACTCCATGCACGTTATATTCAAATTTATATACACAAACTTAAGAGTAATACGAGTTGTTTAGACATTGCAAGATAAATGTTCCTCAGTCACCAGGGGCATCATTGTGGATGTTGCATTAATTCCCAAGAATTGCTGGAACCCAGAGTTAGTACCTGAAGAAAGGCAAGAAAACAGACCCTCGCCTGACCGGAACCCCTCGTCGGAGGGTAGGACTTGGGGAAATTGCAGACCTCCCCTGGGTTGCCCATCCCAGTGGGGTAATTCTCAGGAGTGTTTCCCTGGGGTGGCAGCCATTTTGCACAGCCCTTTAAGCTCTAGCCTCAGAGACGCAGAACAGTGAAGCCAGGAGAGACCTGAGGGATGTTCCAAATGCAAACCCAGTGCCCATCCCCTTCTGGAGTGAGCAAAGGGATCTGTGTGGCCCTGGCCCAGCCTTCCATGACCTCCACTCCTCCATGAAACACCACGAGGCTTCCCAAGCCCCAGGGACCTGCCCCTTTCTCCTGCTGTGGCTTTGGCTCTCACTTTTCCCCAGCCTTCCTCCTCTGGGACAGGTGCCCCTCTGGGCGCTCTCTCACCTCTCTGGGCTTACCTAGAGTCTAAGCTCACAGAGGGCAGGCACCTCCCGTTCTGTCCCTGTCCCAGAACAGGGCCTCAGCCAAGCTGCCTGAGCAAGGGGGTGCCACCGTGTGAGGGGTCAGAAGGGCTTGGCCTGGCTTCCTCCACAGCCTTTTCCTCTGTGCTTGGTGTCTTCGAGGACCAAGTGGGGCCCTCCCAGAGGAGTCAGAGGAAGAGTCGGGGCCAGGGGTGGCCCCTCACGGTCCCCTCACGATCTGGATCGCCAAGGCCAGAGGACCTGGGAACAGACTCTTCATTGCCCTCTACCTTCCTCCCTCCAAGGTCCCCTCTGTCAGCCTCCCTTAACTTCCAGCCATCCACCCAGACCTCAGCTCCCCAAGCTCAGCACAGTTACACATGACAGCTGAGATTCAGGGAGCCACGGGCCACCCTGTCTAGCAAGGCCACTGTCCCTCCCTCAACTGTTCTTTGGCCCAAAGACAAAATGATCAAGCTGGTTCTCTAGACCTGAGCGTGTGAGGTGAGGGGAACAGAAGGTGTGTACCGGAGCCCACATACCTGGGCCAAACTCTAGCCTCATGACCGACCAGCTGTGTGACCCCTTCTGAGCCTCAGTTTTCCTCAGGTGTAAAATGGGGACAATTCAGATTCCACTTCAGAGTGTTGCTGGGAGGGTTAAATGAGATAACACTTCAGATAGAGTAAGGTAGAGCAAGTCCTCGATACATGGGGTAATAATACTGACAGGAATGATAAGACAGTTATTATCATTATTATTAACTTGTAAAAACTTGATCCTTACTATTTAGTCAGTTGGTCGGCAGATATGTAATAGTGCCCCCGAGCAAGGCTCCAAATATCCTAAAGCGGATACAGCAATGGAGACATCCCCCAGACAGATACTAAGCTGCATCTGGGAAACGCCTTTGGTCACAAGTCAAAGAAAACCTGAAACCAGTGGCTTAAACATGTTAGGGTACCCTCTTCTCACATAACAAGGAATCTACAGGTAAGCTGCCTGGGCTGGTTCGCTGGCCTGATAATGTCTTCCACCATCCTTAGATGTTGGCTTTCAACCTTATGGTGCCACAATGGCTGCCACACCTCCAGGCATCACGTCTAGGTTCCTGACAAGAAAGAAGGAAGTTGGAGTAAAAAAGAACACTATCAGCCCGGTCTGCTCCTTATTTAAAAAAATAAAAAACTCTCCTGAAACTCCACACAGTCAACTTCTACTTATGCCTCGCTGGTCAGCAATTGGAAGCTGGGAAATTGGGGAGCATGATTAGCTGGGACTAGCCCTGATCCATCCAAGGAGATGGGGGACAAGGCAACCCCAAACAAAGTTGAGGGTGGTTAGCAAAGCGGGGATGGGCACTCAGCCATTTTTGCCAGAGTTGCACGATGGAGGGGCTTTGGAGCTCATCCTTTCCCATTTGTATATTAGGGCATATTGTATATATCATGCTGTTTACCAGGGTTTTTTAAAATGTTTTTTTCAAAGATTTTATTTATCTGACAGAGAGAGAGAGCACAAGCAGGGGGAGTGGGAGAGGGAGAAGCAGGCTCCCCGCTTGGCAGGGAGCCCGATGCGGGGCTCGATCCCAGGACCCGGGGATCATGACCTGAGCTGAAGGCAGATGCTTAACCGACTGAGTCACCCCGGCGCCCCGTGTTTATCAGGTTTAGAGAGGGGAATTGACTTGCCCAAGGTCACATAGCACAAAAGGGCTTCTAAGGCCACAGGCAGAACTTTCTCCACTGCCTCTGTAACATGATAGGACTTCTCGATTGACAAGCCCCCTTCAGAGGGACCCAGGAGCTGGGGACTCCCGAGGCTCCAGCACCCAGAATTCTTCAGGAGGAAGGGCGACATTGACCACAGTGGGAGGTGAACGAGGCCTTCCCTGCTGTCACCAACTCCCAAGGCAGAGCTGGCTCTTCAGAGTGGCTAGCGGGCAGGCGGCTAATTACCCTTGTCACCCACTCTCTTCTGGGAAAGACAGCCATATAATCTGCACATCAGCTGGAGAGAGGGCCCTGTTCTCTATCCCCCACCCCGGCTAAGGCTGACACTTGGCAGGGGAGGGTGTCAGGACAGCCGGTGAGGGAAGGGTGGTAGGGGACAGCTGGGAGGCAAATGGACAAGTGGGAGAAGACAGTGGGGACCAGAGGCAGAGCAAGGATGCCAGGTGCCACAGCACTGCCAGGATGGGTAAACTGAGGCAAGACAAAGTTAGGCTCCTGCTTCGCGGACAGAGCGAGCCAACCTGTAGGACTTCTCTTGATGACGGGTCTCCAGGCTCCCTGGGAGGCCCCGATGGGGCACAGCTAACTCCAGGTCGGGGATGGAGGGAGAGCAGGGGATGCCTCAAGTTGGAGGAAGCCAAGAAGGGAGAGAAAGCCCTCCCAAGCAGCGGGGACAGCACAAGCAAAGACATAGGGAGCTGCCAGCTTGTCAGGGTCCGTTTTGCTGCAACATCCAGTGAGGGGTAGGGGGTAGGGGAGCCCAGTGAGGGGCGGTGGGGGGCCCAGTGAGGGGCGGTGAGGGGCCCAGTGAGGGGCAGTGGGGGGCCCAGTGAGGGGCGGTGAGGGGTCCAGTGAGGGGCGGTGGGGGGCCCAGTGAGGGGCGGAAGGGGTCAGGTGAGGGGCGGTGGGGGGCCCAGTGAGGGGCGGTGGGGGGCCCAGTGAGGGGCGGTGAGGGGTCCAGTGAGGGGTGGGGGGGGGCTCAGTGAGGGGCGGTGAGGGGTCCAGTGAGGGGTGGTGGGGGGCCCAGTGAGGGGCGGAAGGGGTCCAGTGAGGGGCGGTGGGGGGCCCAGTGAGGGGTGGAAGGGGTCAGGTGAGGGGCGGTGGGGGGCCCAGTGAGGGGCGGTGAGGGGTCCAGTGAGGGGCGGTGGGGGGCCCAGTGAGGGGCGGTGAGGGGTCCAGTGAGGGGCGGAGGGGGGCCCAGTGAGGGGCGGTGGGGGGCCCAGTGAGGGGCGGTGAGGGGTCCAGTGAGGGGCGGTGGGGGGCCCAGTGAGGGGTGGTGGGGGGCCCAGTGAGGGGCGGTGAGGAGCCCAGTGAGGGGCAGTGGGGGGCCCAGTGAGGGGCGGTGGGGTATCCAGTGAGGCACAGTGGGGGATCCAGTGAGGCACAGTGGGGGGCCCAGTGAGGGGCGGTGGGGAGCCCAGTGAGGGGCGGTGGGGGATCCAGTGAGGCACAGTGGGGGGCCCAGTGAGGGGCAGTGAGGGGCCCAGTGAGGGGCGGTGGGGGGCCCAGTGAGGGGCGGTGGGGAGCCCAGGGTGCAGGGGAGGACTGTTATGCAGGGCCTGCCATGAGCCCCTCCAGCAACCATGGGGTCCTCTTCCCATTCCCACTTTACAGGTGAAGGGGCCGAGGCTCAGAAGTCCAAGTGCTAGCGAGCAGTAGAGCCGGATTCGGATTCTCGCCCGGGTCAGCCTCCCACCCCAGTCGGTGCCCTGAGCCCCTGCGAGGATCTGCCTCCTGCAGCTGGAAGGGTGGGTGAGGAACCAAGTGCGGAGCCTGGACTTTGAAACACCGGAAACACTGAAGGGCCAACTGACAAGAGGAGAGTGACCTGGTCCCATTTGTATTTAAAGGCTCCTTAGTTCTCTTTCTAGATGGTCCCCCACCCCCCATCCTTTATTTTCCTGTTGGCTTCCTTCATCCCGGCACAGAGCAGCGGCTAAGCCTGTGGGATCCGGAGCCGAACTGGCCGATTCAATTTCCCTCCGTGCCATATTCCTGCTGCGTGACCTCGGGCAGGTTACTCAACCTTCCTGTCTCCGTTTCCTCGTCTGTGAGACAGACATCATGGGAGCTACTTCACAGACTCGGTGTGGGGATGAAAAGAGGTATATAAAAAGTCTTGTGACAGTGGCAGGCAGTTAGCAAACACTTAATAAAGGTCAGCTACTATTTCCAGAGTGCCATGTCTTGTGACTATATATTCATTGTTAACTTGCTTCACCGGGCCGGTCTCCCCTTGCTGCACTGTAAGCTCTGGGCGCCCAGGACCACGTCACCTGCTGTACCCACTCCTGCCATCACAAAGGACCACCGGCCGGGTGCCCTGCAACAAAGCAGGATGGTCTACAGCTCCGGAGGCCCGGGGACTGAAATCAAGGGGTCAGCAGGGCGTGCTCCCTCCGAAACCTGGAGGGGAGAATCCCCCCTTGCCTCTCAGTTGCCAGCAATCCTCAGTGTCTCCTAAATCCTTCTCTCTAATCCCTGCCTCTGTTGTCACATGGCTGTCTCTTGCGTCTGTCTTCACATGGCCATCCTCCCTCTAATAAGGATACCAGTCATATTGGATTAAGGGCCACCCTACTTTTGAATGACCACATCTTAACTTGATGACAACTGCAATGACCTTATTTCCAAATCAGTTCATACTCCGAGGTACTGGGGGTTATGACTTCAACATACCCTCTGGGAGACACTATTCAGCCCCTAACATTCATCAAATCATCCCCAGCATCTGGCCCAAGAGATATCCGTGGGCTGGACACTAAAAATTCGTAAGTGGGGTCTTCTGATTGTGAGTCGCCAGGGGCGTGATTCAGTGTCCCCATCTCTGTGCTCCTGGGACCCAGGGCAGAACCTGCTCTCCTGGAGAGTCTGTAGATGGATTGTAATTTAGATGCATCTTAGGGAATTTGCCCAGCCAGCTGGCTGCCCAAGCCACCTGTGACAAGAGTCCTCTGGGACCTGGAGGGGGTAGGGGTGGGCTGAGGAGGGGTTTCTGCCCCTCAAGGGGCAGGCCTGACTGCTGAGTCCGGAAAAGCTGACAGCATGCTCAGCATTGCTGTCACTCCACAGAGATGGGGCGCTCCCTGGGGAGACGTCACAGGCAGCTGGGGGCGACTGATATCTCAATGTCACTGCTAATCTGGGGGCTTGGCTGCCCGTGCGTCAGGCAATGACTCGCACTGGGGGGTGGAGAGGATCCTGGCTGGGGGTGAGGGACAGCTGATGCTGAGTCAGGGGACTGTGGGCTCCCCTGTCTGGTGAAGAGGGGAGGGCAAGCTGGTCTCTGCAGGACCCACCTCCAGGGCCCCCTCCCCAAAGGCCCCTGGTGCCGGCCCCCCTCCCCCTCCTGCTGTTCTAAAAGGCTCCAGCATCTAATGGCCAGCCAGGCTCAGCCTGGCCGACTAGAAGGGGAAGAAGGACCCAGGCAGCAACTGTAAAGGTCAGTGGCCCTTGGGGCCAGGAACATTCATGATGCAAATGTGGAATTTACATTCCCAGAGCGCCTGCTGGCCAACCTGCCTGCCTGTCTGGATGCCAGCCAGCAGCGTGGGCCGCATGGGCACAGCCAAGTCCCGGGCCCTCCCCGGAAGGGTAGCTCTTTGACTCCCCACTGCCGAGGGCACGTCCTCAAGGAGGGCCCTGAGGTGTGCCTGGGGGAAGGGGCCTCCGGGGGGACCGGGCAGTGCTGCTCGGGCTGGCTGGCTGGGTGGGGCCCACCCTGCTGGACCCGGGCTACCTGCCTGGGATTTCCATCATCGTGGCTGAAAAATCCCGGGGGCCAGACATGGGAAGAACAACTGGACACCAACCAGTCCTCTTTTCCTTTTATGTGACTTCACCCAGGGACAGTGCCATTCAGTGCGACTTTACGGATCTTCCCATGCACCCGGGGTGAGGGAGAGGCAAGGCAGAAGCACGCAGGCCGGCCATGGGCCAGTGGCTTCCCTTTCAACCTCCTAACAGCTGCTGTCCCAGGAGAAGAAACCAGGGCTCGGAGAAGAAAAGTCCCCCGACAAGACCATGCGCCCAAAGCATGGTGGGGCCGGGACTCAAACCCTTGTCTCCAGCATCCCCTCCATTGCAGGGAGCAGGACTCGAATCTTCACTCAGCCTCACTGTTCCTGGCCACCTCCCCTCGAACTGCTTAGCCCAGCAGACTTGGAAAGATGTCCTCCACACCTTTGCACTAGGCACCGAGAGTCTGTGTGTGTGTGTGTTCGCACACGCACGCATGCACACGTTCACTGTGCTGTGCATGGTTGTGTGCAGGGGCACCGGGCTCAGGACCAGATTTCCGCCTGGCCTGCTGAGTGGCCTCGAGACCTTTCCCTAGTCTCTCTGGGCCTCAGACTCATCAGTGACCAAGGGTGTGGGTCTTTCTAAGTCGGAGCCCCTCCTGCTCCTGTGTGTGTCGGGACCCCCGGGGCAGAGGCAATCTTCATCCCTCTGGGCTCTTCCAGCTCCCACCTGCCCCCGGGAACCCAGTGAGGAGCTTGACACCCCGTGGGTGCTTGACACAGTTCATCCTTGCCTGAGTGACAAACCTGCCATTGGGAGTCCCTGAGGACACTGTCCACAGCCTCCTCAGAAGGCTTCCCAGGGCAGAAGGCTTCTCGAGGCTCAGTCTTCATTTGCAAACTTATTCTCTCTCTCCCCCACCCGCGCACACACACCCAGCCCCCCCAAACACACACACACACACACACTCACACGTGTGCGCGCATGCGCCCCGTGGCCCCGGGGAGCCCGTTCCCTCTGTCCATCACGTCAGCTACGGAGGAGCAGAGCCTTTAATCCTATTGACATTCAGTTAATGAGTTTCTGCCGCTGTTGACAGAACCTCCTGCCCCACCCTCGCCGGACAGGCTGGGATCCAAGTTCAGAGGGGTCAGCCCTTCGGAGCCTGGGGGGAGGGGAGCAGGGGAAAAGGCCTTAGGAGGGGAAGCCGGCAAGTCTCCTGCAGGATGGTGTCAGGGGAGCAGCTCCTGCTGGCAGCTGGAGTCTCCTCAGCCTTCTCCCCGGAAGAGCCGCACATCCGGGAGCACTTGACAGTTTGTAGGAGGCCAAGGCCCAGGGCCACACGGTGCTGAGGCGGACTCCGGAGTCCGGGCCTGGCAGGGGAGAACGCAGAGACACTCACCGAGTGACAGGGCTCTGGGGGCACAGACTCAGAGAGCAGAGGGGCCAAGGCCTGAGGGGCCCAGCATCCAAGCTAGACAGGCCGCTGGGGCTGCAGGTTGCCTGGGGAAGGTAGTAGGTATGGAGACTCCAGAAAGGGAGAGGCCTGGGGGAGCAGCCTCCGGAAGCTGCTGCCAGGAAACGAGCCTCCATGAGTGCCAAGGGTGCTGGTGTTGGCTCTGCCCTCTGGGGATGCCGAGCTGCCTGGCGCTTGGGACCAGGGGAGCCCACCTCCTGCTGAGCCTCGATCCTGGGAGGGCAGGGCTGGGGCTCTGAGAGTCCTTCTCAGGGCAGGCCCCACCCCCAGGCAGGGCTGTGGGACCAAGCCCGCTCCATCACCCACTCCTGGGAAGCAACAGTCCTGGGTGGGCCCAGAGCCCCGATGGGGTTGAGGAGGGGGTCGTGCCCAGGCCCGGGGAATCTTCAGCAGCCCTTCACTGAAAGGCAGCATGGAATGAGGAAGGAGCATGGGCTCCAGGCCGACAATCTGGGTTCAAATCTCTGCTCTGCCTCTTCAAGGCTGTGGGACCTTAGGAAAGGACCTAACCCCTCTGGGCCTCAGTTTTCTCCTGTATTAAATGGGACCCCTGCCCTCTGCTTCCAATGGTTCCTTGTGAAAAGTGAGTATAATGTCACATGTCACGGGCTTGGCATGGTGTCTTCCTGCTCAGTAAACAGCCACCCATATAATGGCTGTTTTAAAATTTCTAACCACACCGATACACCATTATTCAAAGATCAGACCGGCGAAGCTTGCAAAGTTTTTGATAAAACACTGCGCCGGCAAAGCTACGAGAGAACAGGCAAAGGCAGACCCGGCTGGTGGGAGTGTAGCCACCCGAAGAGGACCATGTGACCCTCTCCACCCCTTTCCTGCTGTTCGTGCACACGTGGACACGTCCAACCCAACCGTTCTACCGTTCTACTCCTGGGATCCTCTTCACAGGTTTGCTAGCAAGCGCGTATCGGAAGAGGCCTGCATACAGGGTTATTTATTACAGCATTTAATGTAATTGCCAAAGACCCAAAACAAGGTAAATGTGCTCCAGTCGGAGTTGGTTAAATAACTCCGGGTCCCTCCATACAACGAAGTACTATGCCGCCATAAAATAAGAATGAGGAACGGTTTTACAATTGACATAAAACAATAACCAAGATATATTTTTAAGGGAAGACAGCCAGGTAGAGAGCAGGATGTGGATGCATTTTCTTTCTTTCTTTCTTTCTTTCTTTTTTTAAGATTTTATTTATTTATTTATTTGAGAGGGAGAGAGAAACAGCATGAGAGGGGATAGGGTCAGAGGGAGAAGCAGGCTCCCCGCTGAGCCGGGAGCCCGACGTGGGACTCGATCCCAGGACTCCGGGATCATGACCTGAGCTGAAGGCAGTCGCTTAACCAACTGAGCCACCCAGGCGCCCTGTGGATGCATTTTCAAAGGCTAACAAATGAGGGGCGCCTGGGTGGCTCAGTCGGTTGAGTGTCGGACTCTTGATCTCAACTCGGGTCATGATCTCAGGGTTTTGAGATCAAGCCCCACATTAGGCTCCATGCTCAGCACGGAGTCTGCTTGAGATTCTCTCCCTCTGCCCCCCATTGCCCGTGCTCTCTCTCTCTGAAAGTAAATAAATAAATCTTTTTAAAAAATAAATAAAAGGCTAACAAATGAGAACAGGTATGAAGGTGATGGTTCATCTACTGAAATCTCTGGAATAGTTCACAAGACTGGAGCCAGTATTCCTGTCTAGAGAGGGGAATGGGTGGCCAGGGCCCAGTGGAGGAATGACTTTTCACATTTTGAATGTGAAGTTTCAAATGTGAATTTTCGCATTTGAATTTTAAACTTTGAATCATGTGAATGCATTATCCATCCAAAATATAAATGTGGGGGCGCCTGGGTGGCTCAGACGGTTAAGCATCTGACTTCAGCTCAGGTCATGATCCCAGCGTCCTGGCATCGAGTCCCACATCGGGCTCCCTGCTCAGCGGCGAGCCTGCTTCTCCCTCTGCCTCTGTTCCTCCCCCTCACTCATGGGTGCATGCACACACTCTCTCTCTCTCAAATAAATAAATAAATAAATAAAATCTTTAAAAAATATATAAATGTAAATTATTTCTTAAGTTTATATTTGTTTTTTTAATTTTTTTTTATCTTTTTTTTTTTTTTAAGATTTTATTTATTTGACAGAGACCCAGAGAAGAGAGGAAACACAAGCAGGGGGAGTGGGAGAGGGAGAAGCAGGCTTCCCGCCGAGCAGGGAGCCCGATGTGGGGCTCGATCCCAGGATCCCAGGATCATGACCTGAGCCGAAGGCAGACGCTTAACGACTGAGCCACTCAGGCGCCCCTTTAAGTTTATATTTGTAAATTATTTTTTAAATATCCATTTTTCATGAGACCCTCCTGGTTGAGACTGAGCTTCAGATGAGCATTTAGTTTTGTGTGGCAGGGTGGGGAATGGTGACGAGGGACCCTCAGAAGCTGGGCCCAGTGGTCTGCACAGTGAGGTGGGACCCCTAGAGTTGGATGGGAGGACAGGCCTGGGACCTCAAGTCCACCCCAAACGCAGGAGAAGGTTGGGACCGAGGAGTTGCATCAGCTCCATCCACCATAACCCCAGTGCTGGTGTGAAGTCCCAGAGGACAAGTCTGCCGTCATTGCCTTGGCCCCCCGTTCAGCTGAGACCGGCGTGGACCAGGAGTATAGAGGGGGCAGTGGCTGGGTGTGAACAGGGGCAGGAGTGTCCTGGGGTTGAGGTCACCACTGCCCCTCTTGCGAGGAAAGACTGAACATTTATAACATTTATATCCTCCCAACAGCCACTGTCAAGTGCCCACCGCCCCCCCAGGGATTCTGGCTCTGCTGGCCCTCAAAGTGTTCAGCATCGCACCAGGGAAGGTCTTCCCACTCACTGAGCACCTGCTGTGTATCTGTGCCAGGTGCTTTCTTTCATGATGGCACAAGCTGGGGGCAGCCAGGACCACTGTCTCACCCGCCCAAACTCCCTGGGGAGGGGGTGCCATCCTGGTACCTGCCTCTTGGCAAGTAGGCACCCGGGGCTGGCTGTCTCCAGCCTCCCTGGCTGGACCCCCTGCCCCCTCCCAGGATCTAGTGAGCTGATGCAGGAGCACCTGTGCCCCCGGGGCGGGGTGGCATCATGGACACCCATGCAGGGCGGGCAGCAGGAACTCCCTGGATTCTGACTCCTTGCCGTGGAGGAAGGAGGGTGCTGCCCACCCCTTCCTGGAGCCGGAGATGGTTGGTGCTGGGGTCCCAGAGATGGGGGGCCGGAGCTCTGCCAGGACTGGCCACCGGGGGCTGCCTGGTGTACAGCAACTTTTTCCTGGGCCTTGTTATTAGTGATGGGACCAGAGCAGAGAGGCACTGAGGGTGGGTGTCTTCCTAGGGACAAGGCCCTCCGGCGATGGCTTTCCCTGCATTGCCCACACCAGGTGGGGTCTTCGCTGGACTTCACAAATGGAGCAGGGGCTTCCCAACATCTGTCACAACAGGTGGTGATGGACCTACTGTGTGCCGGGACCTTCCCGTACGTGATGGCGAAACATGAGAAGCGAGGATAAATTTTCCCGCGTATTCCTTTTGCAGAAACTGAGGCTCAGAGAGATGGTGACTTGTCCTGAGGTCACACACCTGCCCCCAGAGCCCTGCTCTCTTTTCTGCCCCCCCCCACTGCCTCCTCCCGCTGTCCACTGCAGGTGCCTGTACGTCCTGGTCAGCTTGGGCACACAGGCTAGGTGGCAGCCGAGCAGTAGAACCTATGGGAAGGAGCATTGCAAGAAGAGGGCACAGCCCATGCAAAGGCATGGAGGTGGGACCGTTCTGAAAGTGGCCAGCAAGTGTGAGACGTGAGCCGAGTCTCCACAGCATGGAGGATGAGCTGAGCATGAGGAACGGAGGGAGGCTGGAGGCTAGCCAGGAAGGGTGGGGTTCAAATGCCAGCACAGTAGCCTACGTGGTGAGCACCGCGGCGCCACGAGAGCTTTCTCCCTGGGGGACAGGCGTGATGAGAAGTGTCTTTCCAGAGCTGATTTCCCCGGGAGACGAGCAGGGTGACAGTCAGAGAGGTTCTGGGCCAGTGGCAAGCAGAATGTGGTGGTTGAAAGAGAGGGTTCTGGAGTAAGGAGACGGGACAGAAGCCCAGCTGTACTGCTGACAAGCTGTGTGACCTTGAGACAGTTACTTAACAGCCCTGGGCCTAAATCATCTCGTCTAAACATGGGGCTGACAATAATACACTTCATAGGGCTGTCGTGAAGACAAAGCCAATTGAAACATGTCCTGCACTTAGAGCAGTGCCTGTTCGAACATCGTAAGCACTAGGTCTCAGCACCGTCACCCTGGTACTCAGTCCTAAGCTATGGGACATGTTGGTTCTGTGTTCCTGCTGCGGGAGGAAGCTGATGGGAAGACATGAAGCCCAGTGGGAAAGGGGGAACTGTCCTCGCTGCGGACTAGGGTGTCCCTGGCCCAGAACTAGGTGGCCCTCCATGTGTTCAGACCCCTGGTAGGTGGCCAGACGGGCAAGGATGGGCCCTGGTGGCTGGGTCCCTGCCACACCCTGTCCTGGCCCTGGTTCCAGGGGGAGGTGGACAGGGGGATTTTATACCAGTTTCCCTGGGCAGGGGTGATTGGGCCCCCTTATCCAGCCTCCGAGTCAGGCTCCAGGGTCCCCCCTGCCAAGCCCAGGAGAAGGGGGATGGGGTGATATCTCGGAAGTGCGAGGTGGGCATGCCTGGGAGGCCCTAATGAGGCATGTGAAGGCCACCGAAGCGAAGCTGCTGGGAAGGTGAGGTCGCCGGGAGGGCAGGAGCAAGGCGGGACTGGCATGACAGCAGGGACAGGGACGGCCGCGTGAGAGCAGCCCTGGCCGGCGGTTGCTCTGGTGAGCGAGGGCACGCCGAGCCATTCGGCTGTAATGACTCTAATCCGCTCATTACCACTGCTGGGCTGAGGGGTGACTCAGGCCTGCGCTGCCAAGGGTCCCTGCTTTTCTTACCCCCACCCCGCAGCCTCCCCCCCTGCCCCCCTGCCGCTGCGGCTCACATCTATGCAACAGCTGGGCTCCAGGACACACACTTCTTGGCAGGCCCGGCACCATCTGCTTCCCCTGGGGGAGCCAGGCACCACAGAGGGTGTGTCCAGGGTGGCTGGGCCCCCTAGAAGGACAGGGTGGAGCGAAGACACACCTGGCCTGGTATTAGGGGACTCTGAGCCTCACTGCTCTCCACAAATGAGGCAGGGGTCCAGGCTGGGGCCTCAGGAGGCCTGGGGTCTCTCCCTGGCCCTGATGGATGCTGAATGACTTGTTTCCCTGACACTTGGGCCTCAGTGTTTCCATCTGCACGATGGAATGGTTGTCTGGCTCCCTCCCTGCTTCTCCAGCCAACCAGACCTAGAGCATGAAGGTTTTTCTCTCCTGAGGCCCGTGTGTGTATTGCGGTGGGAGTGGGGGAATCCATCAGAGGACCATTAACCTGCTGACTTCTTTGGGGTGTGGATGGGGTACAGTGGAGAGGGATGAGGGGCAGAGGCACCCCCGCCCAACCCCAGGCTCCCTATGAATTTTGGGGTCTTCCATCTCCTCTCTCCTACTCTTGCCTGGATTGTGGGACTTTTTCTCCATGGGGCTAGCCTTCCTAGAACTGGGGGCAGCTGTCAGGATCCTCGGGAATAATAAGAGCAGCCAAAGCTTACGCAGCTGTCATCATGCACCTTCCGAAGGCTTCATACCAGCTGGCCTCACGGGTGGGTGGTTCTCCTCGTCCCCAGCCCACAGGTGAGGGACCTGAGGCACAAAAGGTTAGGTAAGACCACATGGCTAGCAAGTGTGAACCACAGTGTGTGTGACTCTGGAGCCTTCCTACGGAGCCACGGAGCCACTCATGCCCCGGCATAGGATCTGGAACCCCAGCGTCTTTCTTCCCTCCCAGAGGGGGACGGCCACTCCCCCTGCCCCTTTCCCCAGGCGGAGCCAGAGGCTAGGGAGGAGGGCTCGAGACCCAGCCTGGCCTGCCTTCTCTGAGCACCTCCATTAGTGGGTATATGGCGCTCCGAGGGCTCTGCCAGACAGCCCTGCCCGGCTCTCCAGGGGACACGCTCCAGGGAAAGCCCATGTGTGTGCAGATCAGGGCCACCTCATTCCCTGCTCCTGGCACACCCGACTCCCTTATTCCATCAGCAAACAGTGGGTCTGGAGAGACAGTCTAATTGGCTGACTACTCCAGGTTCCCCTCCTTGCCTAAACAGCCCTGTTTGTCCTGCCTGCCCAGCCACCAGGACCTCACTATCGCCCAGAGCCCTGCCCCGTCAGTAACTCGCCCACGCATGCTCCCACAGAATCGCTATCAGACCTGGAGAGGCCCATGGGAAAGGTTTAGGAGAATCCCCAACCACGAACCCAAGCAACCCCACCTCTACTTTCTCAGATGAAACCAACAGAGAGGGGTGGGCGTGGCCCGCGGTCTAGGAGCAGGAGGGCAGGGCCCGCAGGGACGTTTCCCTGCTGTCTGAGCCCGGCCTCTGTGTCTTCGCATGTGCTGTTCCTTTCGCCGGGAAGGGCCTTCCTCCAGTAAAGTCTCAGCCCACTGATTGCATGACAACCTCATCTGCACCCCCATAGCACCTCGTGGCTGCCTCCATTATAACCCCTAATACCCGCTACCCGGGTATATCTATATCAACCTGTAAGCTCCTAAAGGCCAAGATGGGGACTGACGCATCTCAGGCCCCCCAGCTCCCAGCCCAGAGGGAGGCCTGGATCGAGGGTTGGCAACAAAAGAGTCAGTGGTCGTGAGCTAGAACAGATCTTCTCAACCCTGGCCCAGCCGTCTTTGGCCCCTCAACTCCCCAGGCCTGCTCCCTTGGGCCAGGACTATTCTGGAAGGTCTTTGGCCCCCCTGCCCTTGTTCCAGGATCTCAGCGGGCTTTTAAGACCCTGGTCTCCCTTGCTTCCCCATGCCTGGGCCCAGCCTGGGCAGAGCCTTCCCCCGGCTGTTTGTGCGTGAGTCACTGGGCCGACTGTAAACAACCCGAACAAGCAACAGCTGTACCACCCAGGCCCTGGCACTCAGCCTAGCCGCGCTGGGGGGGTGGTCTAAAAGAAGACATGGCTAGCTCCCACGCACCCACTATGGAAAGGAGAAGGTGGAATAGAAACAGGGGAGGCTTCCAGATTTGCATATCAACACGTGCATATCAGTCTGCAATGCAGCCCCGAAGAGGGGACTAAACAAACCCGGGAGGATGGGGGGCTGTTATTAATCAGGAGGGGACCCTCCGTGGGGAAGTCGGGTGCCTGCTGGGAGTTTCAAAGCCCCCGATATTTACTGAGCACCTACTATGCTGCAGGCACTCCTGCACCTGCTGGGATACCTCAGTGAACGAAACAAAGACCCCAAGCTGTGGAAAACAGGGAGAGTAAGGGAGGCTGTGGGGCGGTTGCCTTATTCATCATTTGTAGGATATTGTAGAAGGATGGAATCTTGCACCGGTTTCCAGCCACTTGACAGATGGGGAAACTGAGGTCCAGGAGGGCTGAGGATGTGCCTGAGATTGAACAGGTAGAAGCAGGCCCCGAGGCCAGCACGCGGGCTCAGAGGTGAGATGCCCTGTGCGGCATCATTTCCATGGCCCTGTGAGGGCTGGTGCCGGATAAGGGCAGGACCCCTCTCCTCTGCCCCTGGGGCGGGACACCAGGGCACTCAGCAGCAGCAGAGGCTCACGGGTAAAACCAGCTCCGAAGTCGATCAGTGGTGGGTCCCCACGGCCAACCTCCCGTCTCCCCATCTGTAAATGGGCAGCTCTGACTCCGTGCTCCTGGAGGGCCTCTCCGGGACCTAAAAAGATGCTTGACTTCCCTGGATGCAGCCAGCTGGGACCACCAGGATGGGCTGGCATCTGAAACTCTCTCACCTACACCGCAGAGCTCTGGGAAGGTAGGATGACTCCGTTTCCCTCCACTTCAAAAGCTTTGGCCACTGCAGGGTCAGACCGCGAGCGCTGACATTTCAGAGGCTCACGCTCTGCTAAGTGAACATTAGACACAGATTATTTCGCCTCTGAAATCTGTGCCTGCCTCCTACACGCTGTTTGATAAGCTTTTATTGTTACCTCCCTCTGGCGCTGCGTCTCCGGGGCCCGGGGCAGCTTGTTTGCCCAGAGCCGGGAGGCTGCCAGGTGGGGGGTGTGGGGCAGTGGATGGCCCAGAGCCCTGGTGGGGAGCCGCTGTCTGGCTGTGTTACCTTGAGCATGACGCTTGCCTGGAAATGGCTCTCCATAACACCGTGACCCGGCTCCCCTGTCCAGTGACCCCTTCACCGGTCCTCTCCTGGGTACAGTCCCAGGTTTGGGACAAAGCAACCTATTTTGGGGTCACTAAGCCAGCACCCCCAAGCTGTCACCATTGATCCAAACTATCTGTCATCTAGGCCCCTCGTACCTTTTCCCAGAGCTTCCTAGGATCCTTTCTCCCATGCTACCCCTCCCTCCCTTCTCTGAGTTCTCAGCATCCCCTGTGCATCATCACTCTGGACAGTGTCCTGGACCATTGTGCATGGGGGTGCTCCACAGGGCTAGGGCTGGTTTTTCTTCACCACTGGGCCCCTTCACAGGCCTGGGACATAGTTGATCTCTATAGATGTTCATTCAGTCATTCAGTCACTCAACAAACAGCTCTTGGAGTAAACTGTGTACCCTGTTCCATGCTGGGTAGTGGGATCCAGATGTTAGAGGCTAATAAGGCACAGCCTTGCTCTCAAAGAGCTGCCAGTCTAAGGAGAAGAAACACAACCTCATAGCAGCTGATTAGTGTCCTGGGTGGGGAAGCCCAGCGAGCAGTGGAGCACACATCAGGGCTACTTGACCCTGGGGAAACCAGGGAGAGCTTCCTGGAGGAGGCAACATATAATTATGACTTGGAGGGTGCGAAGGAGTTAATCAGGTGGAGGAAAGAGTTCTAGGAAGAGGAGACAGCCCGGGCAGAGGTCTGAAGTATAGAGGAAACACGGCAAATTCTGGGAATTCTCAACAGTTGGGCTACACTCTGCTCTTCCCTATTGCCTGGCTCATTCCCCCCTCTCTACCAGAAGGAGGGGAGATCATTCCCTCCCATTGGGTAAGCTTTCCAAACCCCTATCCCTGCCTGAAGAGGACAGAGGACTCCCAGGAGGCTGCCCACTTGACCCCATGCCCCCTGAGCGACCAGTCATCTCTCTGCTGCCTCATCAGTGAAATGGGTGGGGCAGGGCACTCAAGCCCACAACACCTGAAGGAGAGGACTGGGTCCTGGGGGAACTGGAGGTCCCCTGGGGTCTAGTGCCCACCAGTCTGAGTCTAGGCCATAGAGCCCTGTCTTTCATCTCAGGAGTCTCTCCTGCTGGGCCCCCCTCCCTCCCAGCCACTTTGGATGGGGATAAAAAAAGAAAAGAAATGGTCCTCCCACCACCTGGCAGGCGTGCCCGTGATGAGAAATGCCTTTCTGCAGAGCCTGGTCTCTGTGGCGTCCTTGCTACCACCCAGCCCTACCTGTCGTGATCCTCTGGCTGCCCGCCTCCTATCTTCTCCACCCCGTGACTGGCTGGGGGAGGTGGTGGAGGAGACATCCCTGACTCAGAGCCTAGGTGTGGGTGAGGACAGAGAGGGGACAGGGAAGCCCTAGGACCAATCTGAGGCAGGTCATTCTTCCCTTTCTGGTTTATGGGGAGAGTGTGGGGCAGGAATAGAGCTCATGGTCAGCAGACAGGCCGGGCCTGGCTTCATTTCCAGGAAGGTCTGGGCCCCCATGAAGGGCTCAACAGGCTTTTAGAATCGGATTGGCAGAGTCAGGGGCACTTCAGAAATGGATTCATGCAGTAAATGTGGAAACAAGGCATAGGGAGGGGCCCGGGCTTCCCCAAGGTAACAGATCGAGTTAGAGGGGGCAGAGTCAGGCTGGGACCAGCAGCGGGGATGGAAAACAGGGTCCCCTTGAGGACTGAGGCAAAGGCAGGCCAGGCTGCTGTGAGATCAGGGTCCAAGCCTGCCCACGGCTCCTCGTCCTCCCCCATGTGGCAAAGGTTTGTTCATGGCTAAGCTGGGTCCCTGTCCTCCCTCCCACCTGGAGTACAGTGGTGGGGAGAAAAGGAATTCCTGCCTGGATCTTCTAGCCAGACAGCCTGCTAGGTCTTTTGACATTTCAGAATTGCAGAAATACTGGAACGAACTTTCTGGGTCACTTGCGTATGAGGAAACTGAGGCCCAGGGAGGGGAAGACTGTCCCAAAGCCCAGACCCCAGGGTGTGGCCAATGCCTGTCTTCTGACTCCCAGTTCGGGCTCTGCGTGCTCTGACAGTGGGTAAGAGATCGGGCTGCCGATGGAGACTGACAGACCTGGGCTCGAATCCCGGCTCTGCCACTCCCTGGGCATAGGACCTCACTTCACTCCCTCTCTCTCTGAGCCTCCGTTTCTCCACCTGTAAATTCTGAGCTCATGGGGTGATGTAAGGGTTGAATAGGAGCCCCAGGAGGGTAGATTTGGCCTCATGGACCACTGTGTTGCTAGCCCCCAGAACACTGCCTGACACATCGCAGGCCCTCCATAAAAGGGAAGGGTCGTCATCACTCTGTGCCGTGCTCCTTCTGGCTCAGCGTCACCGGTCGGAGGAGAAAGGGGTGACTTCTTTCATTCTATAGTCCCCTGAGGGGCAGCGGGGGAGTCTGACTGTTGCATAGCCAGGCAGCTAGTATCCCAGAAAGAACAGCTGTGCATCCTTAGGCGCGTCCCAAGCCCTTTCTGTTTGGTTTCTCCAGGCAGTGCAGGGAGGGCATTGCCAAGTGATGACTGAAGTCCCCCAGCTCCAGGGACTCCTCCTGGACCCTGTGACATGGTCCTACCTGGGAGCAAGGACCTTTCCCCTCTGGGGTACCCAGAGGGAGGGGCTGAGGGGCGGGGCTGGACACGAGGCATGGGAAGGAGGCGGCAGCCAGTTTCGGGGGGATGTCCCAGAGCCTGGGCTCTATCAGGTTGCCTGCTTATGGGACACATGCGTGAGCAGGGCAGCTGGGCCCAAGAAGCAAGCTGATGGTGGGCGCCGCCTAGTTCATTAAGGGGCTGAAGGGCAGGGCTAAGGCCTTGCTGAGCACTTCATCAGACCCCACCCCCACTCCAGCCTTACCAACACCTGGCACTTAACAGCTCCCTCCCCACTCCTCCCTGCCAGCCATTGGGGAACAGTAAGGAACATTGCAGATCTCATAACAGTCTACAGAGCCCATTCTGGCCATTAGCTCTTGCTCCTGGCAGGCCCCCTATAAGGGAGTCTTTAATGCTTCCTCCAGGTTGTAGGGGGGTGAGGGATGGGTGAAGTTCCAGGAGCAAGAGGCCCCCGCTGGGCATGGCAGGGCAGGTACCCATGCCAGGGCTGTGAGCCCCCTCTTAGGGATGCCAGCTCCCATCCCATGGTCTTTCCATGGTGTGTTGCCAGCCCACTGGAGGAATGCAAGGCCACACTGGCCCCCATGAAGCCTCCTATCTTCTCCATACACACATACACACACTCTATGTCCCCAGCAGAGGCCCTGACATCACAGCCTCGAGGAAGGGACTAGCCAGCAGACAATTATCTAGGGGGTCCCAAAGGCCCAGATCTGGAAGTTTGCAAGTCCAGAAAGCTCTGGGAGCTGGAGAGAGAAAGCAACATCCTGTTGTGACTCCTTGGAGGAAATGGCCTCCAGGCGCCAGGGAGGAAAACAGGAAGGGCCAGGCTGAGGAGGAAGTCCCGAGGGTGGGGCTGGGGGAAGAGGTGCCAACTCTAACTCTTCTGTCCCTCCCTGCGCTGGTGGGCCATGCTGAGAGAAGGCCAGCGAGGGACGGTCCTGGGCGGCGCTGGTGGGTCGGTCCCTGGCTGGCCACTGCTCACCCGAGAGCTAGGTGAGGGCCCCCAGCTGCGTGGTGGAAGCTGAGCACAGGGCTGGGGGAACAGGTCTGCCGTCAGCCAGGACACAGATCGGACACTAGCCCTCTTCAGCCCACCCCTCAGTGCCAGGGGCCCTGAGCAAACTCCTCTCCCTCCATCCATGCCTTCTCGCTTCATTTACTGAGCCCTCATCCGTGCCAGGCAACGGGGGCAGAACAGCAGAGGATACTCCTACCCCTTGTCCCTCGTCCACATACGAGGAAACTGAGGCACGGGGACATTAAAATACTCGCCCGGGGTTCCCCAGCAAGTGAGTCACGGCGAATTCAAACGCTGGCTGCCTGACTGGTAACAGAAATGCTGAGGGAAAGGAGAGGCCCTGTCTCGGGACAGCCAGAGCAGTGAACACCTGGAGCCCAGGCGAGTGGGGGAGCCCAGGGAGCTGGAGAGGTAGGCGGCTGACCCCTTCACACCCGCCGCCCTGATTGTGGGTGACTGCTTCTCACGATCTCCCCGCCCCGCCCCCCATGCCTCCCCCACCCTCGCTCTCAGCTGTTGACCTTGTTTCCCACACTCCCGAACACAATCCAGTCTCTCAGAAGTGCTTCTGGATGCGCAGGCACATCCGCCCCCACCAGCATCTGCACCCACACGCTCTGCCTCCCTCGTCCTATGAGGCATGACTGCCCCCGCTCCCGCCTCCATCCAGTGGGCCGGGCAGGGGCACTGGAGCCCAGCCCTCCGCTCCGCTCAAGGACACCGCTCCAGCAGGTCTCCCTGGGCCTCCTCTGTCTCCACAGCATCAGGTTTTACCCTCTCGCCCCCAGCACCCCCATCAGCGAGCCAGCTCACTGCTCTTCCTCCCGTTTCCCTCAAACCTGTCGTGATCCCACCTCCCCTGCTGCTCCCACCCATTCCCTGTTCCCCTCTGCAGGGATGCTCCCCTCCTCCTGTTCTGCTGAAATCACTCCAATCTGGCTTTCACCCCCTCCTCCCACTCCATTGCAAATGCCCATCCAGATCTCCAGTGGCCTCCGCGGGGCTCAGTCTGCCACCACGGGCCCTCCCCACCGCATTGGACACAGTTTGGCGTTTCTCCCCCTGAACAACTCTTTCTGGTTGGCTTCCAGGCTTGTTGTGCTCAGCTGGTTCCCAGCAACCTCTCCGTGCCTTCCTTCTGGGTTTCTGCTGGTTCCTTCTTCCAGCCCCCAGTCTGGGCCTGGTCTCTGTCTGTACTCACTCCCCTGGCCATCTCTGGTCTTGCTGCTTTAAGCACCAGCTGTATGCCGATGACGGCCAAACCCCATACCTCCAGCCTGGACTTCAAATACCCAACTGTGGCTTCGACACCTTCTCCCTGGAACAGACAGCTCGAATCCAATGATCCGGTGAGCCTGAGCTCCTTGCTTGCTGGAACCGTCCATTCTCCACGGGCAGCCACCTCCCTGGGGGAGGGAGGGGTGAAAACTGGCTCTTGGGGAGCAAAAACTCTTAGATGCTGCAATGGTTTGTGACTCTTCAAAGGGCCAGAGTCCATAAACATATATGCATTATAATATTATATAGTATTATCACTTAAATCCCAGTGTTAAGATTGCATAGGCAATAAGTGGAGAAAAAAAGTCTAAAAAGGCTCTTTCTGGGTGGGGAATAACGAAGAGAAGACAGAAACAGGGCTACTCCAATTCGAGCTGCCCTTTCCAGTTGATGGCAATCCTATCCTTCCATTGTTCTGGCCCAAACCTTGGAGGTGATGCTGCCTCCTCTCTTTTTCTCATGACCACAACCAATCCATCAAGAAGTCCTGTCGGTTCTGCCCTCAAAATAGATCCAGAATCCACTCCTCCCCACCAGCCCCATGCTCTGAGCTGCCATGGTTTTTCATGTGCATCACTGCAACAGCCTCCTAACCGGTCTCCCTGCCCCGGCTCCCTCAACACACAACCAGCGCGATCCTTTGGTAGTCTAAGTCTGCTCGTGTCCCTTTACCTCATAAGAAGCTTCCCATCTCCCACAGTTCCTACAGTGACCCACCCTCCCCACTCCCCCTTTCTCTCCAGACCTCCTCCCCTATTCCTTTCTGCCTCACTCTCTCTACTCCAGCCCCACAAGCCTCCTGGCTCGGCTTCAAACTCTCCAAGCACAGTTGCCCCCCAGGGCCTTTGCACTGGCGATTCCCTATTCTTGGTATACTGCTACCCAAATAGCCACAGGGCTAAATCCCTCACCTTCCTCAAGTCTGTACCCAGATATCACCTCCTCAATCCATCTCTAGCCTTCCAGATAACGCTTGCTTCTCGTGAACCTTTGTTTTCCTACCACTCATCATCCCCTAACATATAAGGACATTTATTTACCGTTGCTTCTCTCCTTCTGCTAGATGCCAGCTCCCCAGTGGGATCTTTGTTTTGGTTACTGCTGGAGACCCAGCATGGGGACAGTGCCTGGCATACAGTAGGTGTGCTTGCTTCTCTCTCCCCCGACTACAGCCTCCATCCCCATTCACGGGGGGCATTTTGTACCTCAACACTTCTGGCCATAAAGGGAGAAGCCCATGGGGCTTTGGAGAAGGATTCGTGTTCCCCAGGGGAACCCAGACCCCAGAACTGAATGAGGGGAGGGGCCCACACAGGAGGGCTTTTCTTTTTTAAAGATTTTATTTATTTATTTGACAGAGAGAGAGACAGTGAGAGAGGGAACACAAGCAGGGGGAATGGGAGAGGGAGAAGCAGGTTTCCCACCAAGCAGGGAGCCCGATGCGGGGCTCGATCCCAGGACCCCGGGATCATGACCTGAGGTGAAGGCAGACGCTTAACGACTGAGCCACCCAGGTGCCCCTGGGCTTTTCAGAATGCAGGCCTGCAGCCTCTACCCCAAAATTTACAGGGGAGCTTCCAGCCAGAAAGTCCACACTTGTCTCCCTGTCTGTGTGCTCTTGTTTGCCCAGAAAGATAAACAAGACAGGGAGCGGCCTTTGTGACATCACCTGGACTCCCGTGCTCAGCCCGGGGTGTGTTGGGCAGGAGAAGACAGAAGGCAGCTCCTAGGCAGGCACAGCTGTCCCACAGAGCCTCTCCCTGGAGGAGCCGGAGACATTCAGGACTGCCTCATCCCACATCCTCACGCTGCACATGGGGAAACTGAGGCCCAGAGTGAGAATCAAGTTGTCATGGGGTACACCTGATTTTCTGAGGGGGAAACAGACTTCCCGGAAAGAACAACTTACTGATCTGATGGGAAGAGACTAATAATATCAGCGATATGTATATGTGTGTGTGTATACACACACATATACATATCCTTTCTTCCCAAGAGTTCGGAGCACTGCACACTCATGATCTCATTTATCCACAAGCCCTCCCTCTGGGGTGGGTAGCAGGGCCATCTTGTGTAGACATGTGACAATGCTCTGTCATCGCCCTCCCCTCCATAACCTTTCCTTCTTCAGCTTCTACTATATCCCCTTCTCCCCACCTAATTTAATTCAGCAAAGATTTAAGAGGCTCCCACTTGGTGCAAGTACTGGGCATTTGGGAAGCTTCTGGATTTCTCCAGGGCCAAAGTCATTATCCCATCTTCTATGGTTTCACAGCACTCTGTTCAGACCCACACTGCACATAGATCATATTGTTTCTATATATCTACAATCCTGGGCTTGGTCTTACTCCAGCTTGTATTCTTTCTTAGTACCTAGGCCAGGGCCTGGCATTCCAGAGCCTGGAGAAATGCTTTCCCAGGGCAAAGTTATCCCTGAATGTGCCCTGAGCATCCCTCCATTAGTGCCTTTGACCCATTGTATGCCAATTACCCAGAGGAGGAGCCCAGAGCAGAGATCCTGTATTTGCAGCGCCTAGCACACAGTAGCTACTCAGTGTTTGCTAAATGGATCAATTTAAAAAAATGAATGAAGATGAGAATAGTAATGGACCATCCTTGCCTTCAAAGGAGCTCCCAACCCATTGCATAGGTGGGAGAGGTGGGCAGAGAGCAGGATTAGAGAGATATACAAACACTACTCAAGTGGATAATTCCACCAGGGCTGAGGCTACAGAAGAGGAGAGTTCAAACTCACCTGGGAGAATCAGGGATGGCTCCTTGGAAGAAGTGGCTTTTGAGATGGAGCTTTGAAGGGTGGAAACACATGGCAGAAATTCAGGAACAGTTTTTAACTGAAGGCAGGACAAGGAGGGCAGGGTCCACGTACAGGGGAGGACTCTGTTTCAGGCGAAGTTTCCTGTACCTGACTCCACAGGCTGTGGGGAGGCGATCAAGGCCTTGGGGGGGTGGGGGCTGGCCAGAGAGCTGGGGAGCAGCACTAGGGAGCCAGGGAGGGCACTGGGTTGGAATGGAGGAGGGTGGCGCCTGGTTTGGAGCTGCTGCGAAGGTGGAGGCGGAGGGTTGTGAGAGTCTGACTGAGGGAGGCAGGTGCAAGGGTTACCATGTGGGTGTGAGAGGGTCCACAGAGAAAGGGTCTGAAGCCTCTGAAACCGATCCAGTGTGGGGGAAGAGCAGTAGGAGGCTTTGGGGACCTGATCTAGAGCTTGGGAGAGGGATGGGGCCTTAACAGGCTTGGTATGGTCTCAGGGAGGAGCTGCTCTAAGGCAGATAATGAATTTACTCCACTGGGGGAGAGGGAATGCTTCACGGAGGCAGATGCCAGCCAGCCTGGGAGGGAGGTGAGGGCCCCAGAGACGGAGTTGGGAGTTAGGCTGAAGCGGTGGGAGTGCATGAGCTCACACGGGGGAGAGTGTGGGGTGAGAAAGCAGATGACCGCTGAGGACAAAGCCTTGGGGGACACCCACAGTTGGGGGGCAGGAAGAGAGAGGATCCAGGAGGAAATGGAGCAGCCAGAGAATCAGGGGTGGGGGCTGGGGGTCCCACTCTTTTCCAGGGCTGCCCCACCTCTGTTCTCCCGTTATCTCCCATGAGCTGGGCCAAACTGGGCTGAAGGGCAGAAGCAGGGGCCTGCCCAGCCTCCAGAAAGCTCCAAAGTGAAAGAAAGCCAAGCCTAGTGGTTGAAGGCTTAGACTCTAGAACAGGTCAGAGCTGGGTGGGACTCCCAGCTGCCCCCATCCCTCATCTCTCTTGGCTTTGTGACCTCAGGCAAGCCATACCCCCTCTGATCCTCAGCTTCTTCACCTTCAGGAGGGGATCACAACCAGACTTCATGGGGCTGCTGTGACGACCCAGTGGGATAATGCTTGTTATGCACTTGGCACTTGGGCTGTCAAGCCTTCAGAGTTCAACAAATAGTGGCAGCTGCTGATATAATTATTACAAGGCCAGGACTGGATTCTGGCGCTTGGTCTGGGCGGCCCAAGGAGCCCAGCACCCCAAGGAGCCTTTAAGAGAGAAGGGGCCAGGTGACCTGAACTCGCGCAGCTCCCGGAGTGCTGGGTCCCTCCTACGATCTCCCAAGTGCAGAGCCAGACATCCTGGACTGGGGGCAGGCACAGCTCTCTCGGTGCTGATGACCCTTTCACCTGCTGAGAAATAGGACCCCACCCCCACTGCAGTCTTCAACTCCAGCTGGGGTCTCAGTCCAGTGTTGGGGCTCCTTCAGGGCACGTCGCGGCCCCCACCTAGGCTCTGGGTGCACCCGCGCCTCTCCCCCAGCCCACCGCGGTCGGGGGCGGACGCGTCCTCTCCCGCACACGGTAATTCACCAGCTCACGCGGGCTCCGCGGCGGCGCCCCCTCCGCGCACGCGCATCTCCGCCCCGGCCCCGGCCCCCGCCCCCGCCCCCGCCCCGCGGCAGACTCGGGGCGCCTGGGGTGGGTCGGTCCAAGTTGGCCAGAAGAGCAGCCGCGCCAGGGGCGCCCGTCGCGGGGCAGTGGCGGCCCGGAGTCCAGGGCCTCGTGCCCCGCCCCCCACGGATTCTGCAGCTGGCGCCCACCCCAGGGCCTTCTGCTCTGCCCTGCAGAAGTAGGAGCGCGGGGGGCAGAGTGACGTCGGCTGTGATGGGGGCTTGCAGAGCGGGCGAAGGTCTTGAGTCGGTGGGTGCCGGCTCCTGTCCCTCATACACCAACGCCTATACTCGGGACTTCTCAAAGCCTCAGTTTCCCCTTCTTAGCCCCAGGCTAAGGGATCACATTTACTGGACCCTGGAAACAGGTTAATCGAACCCGTGGGCCGCATGCCTGTCTGTGCAGCCTAAGTTGGGCGGGAAGAAGAGACGTGTTTCCCCAGGGTCTGGGGGGACACTTCGACCCCATCTTACCCGGACCGGGGCGGGGGCTCCCTGGGAGGAGCGGGGCTTTACTGAAGCAGCGCCTCTACCAGCTGGGCTTAGGTCTGGGGTCTCCCAGTTGCAGGCCGGAGCCGTCTAGCGCTGGGGGGCCCCTATTAACTAGGCCACCGCTGGGGGTGGGTGGTGGCGGCTGGAGCTGACAGGTTTGGGTCTCTGGAGGAGGTGGCCACAAGGGCCAGGGCTTTGAACAAACCACGGAAGGCTTCTGCAATATCAAAAGAGCTCTTAGTCACTAATATATGGGGGGAGGGGGGCCGTTGGTGAAAGAGCCTCCGCTTCCCATCAGCGGAGGATCAAAAAGCATTTGGTCAAAGAACCTTTAAATACCTTGAAAGGCAGGTGAAGCCTGTTCGGTAGCCTCCAAAAGGTACTGAAACGCTGGTCTGAGCTGCGGGCAAGCTGGCGTCAACCACAGCAAGCGCCGGGGGAGGGGGCCGCTGAGCTGGAGGGACAAATGGTGGGGTTAGACCGCCAGCCCACCCCTACCTGATCCCAGGAATCCCTGCGGGGAGGTGAGTAGGGCCGAAAACTGGGCACAGACTGTCAGAGTTGGAAGCAACCTTGTAGGCCTCTGAACCAGAGATTTTTTTTTTTTTAAGATTTTATTTATTTATTTGAGAGAGAATGAGATAGAGAGAGAGAGAGCATGAGAGGGGGGAGGGTCAGAGGGAGAAGCAGACTCCCTGCTGAGCAGGGAGCCTGATGCGGGACTCGATCCTGGGACTCCAGGATCATGACCTGAGCCGAAGGCAGTCGCTTAACCAACTGAGCCACCCAGGCGCCCCTGAACCAGGGATTTTAATCTGAAACCTGTAGGACCCCCTCCCACCCAATTATGGGCAAAATATTGTGTCTATATTTGAATATGAACTTTTCTAGGGAGGGCGAGGTCTGTGGAGTTCATTAGATTCCCAAAGGAGTCCAAGGCGGAATCGAGATTAAAAACCAATATCCTTGTAGTATAGACTGGTAGGCTAAGGCTCAGAAGAATCGAGTGATTTATCCCAGGTCACTCAGCTTGTAATTGGCAAGCCAAGGTGCTTCTACAGTACATCCTGATAAGGGCATCTCACTGGATCCCATGGCTGTCAACCTATGTCAGGGTCCCGGAGCTGCCCAAGACTGAGAGGTAGGGGGTATCTGAAAACAGAGGCCTAAGGCCAAGATTCTGACTGAGGCTGGGGCTATCCCACACAGCAGCTGGCAAGGAGAAGGGGCACCAGCTTTCATCTTTTGGAGTTTGAGGGGCTGAGCCAAGCATATGAGGGAGGGGTGGGTGGCAGGGTGACAATAGAGAGAGAGAGAGGAGGTTTCAGGGAGAAAGGATGTGAGTGGGGTTGGGAGTGCGGAAGGGGCTTCTGGCCCTGAAGCATGACCTGAGGATACAGAATGGGGACCCAGGGCTATGGAAGGTCAGCTTGGGGCAGAGACCTTGGTGCCCGGGAGGTGTCAGGTGCCTTGGTTCAAGGGAGCCAAGAAAGACACCCAGCCCTTGCCTTGCGATCTTCCCAGTATATTCGCCATCCCCACGTGGTGCCATTACAGTCCTATTTTATGGATGAGAAAACTGAGTCCCAGAGATGTCAAGTCACTGGCCAAAGCCAAACAGGTAGATGGTGGCAGAGGCAAGACCAAATTTTAAGTCTAGGATTCTTCACTGGATGCTGGATGCCTCTTTAGTATCAGGTCTCCAAAGTGGGGGCCAGCAGAAGTGTGCCACGTGTGCCGAGGCCTTGGGTAAGCCTCTGAGATTCAGTGGTCCCTGGGTCTGGGGACAAGAGGTGATTGATCTGCAAGCATTGACTCAGTCTCCACTGGGACGAGGTGGGCATAGGAATGGCCAGAGCTGCCTTCTAGAACTTCGTTGTTCTGTCCTTCGCAAGGAGGTGTTCATGTTATGCTTCTACCTGCTGTTGCCCTTCAAAGCTGTCTTCCGGCTGGTCTCCACCTGCCCCTCCTGGATCCAGCAAATGTTCAGCTGAAGCCTCTCACCACACGGATGGTGATAAGGAGAGAGGTGTGTTTGTTCTGTCTTGTGAGCTGCACAAACAGCTTCCTCAGCGTTTTTATTAATAATTCAGCCCGTGGCGAGGGGGGCAAGGTAGGGGGGACAGGAGCTGTGGGGAGACAGCAGCATTGGAGACCATGCCAGGTAGAGGCTGAGGGGAACCCCGGAGCCCTGCCTCCAGCCGTGGCCTAGCAACAGAGCCCGGCAGCCTCAGGGGCCCTGTTTAGGAGAGTGCGGGCCTGGTCTCTGCTCCAGAGGGACAGAACGTCCGTCCCTCCCTGCTCTGTTCCTCCAGAAGCCAACCCAGGACACCTGGGCCCTGATGACCACACCAGATCGGAAATAGGCCTGAGGGGCCCACAGTATTCAGTGGGGTATTCCTTGGGGAGCCAGGTGCTACCAGCATTTCCTGCCACATCATGGAACCCAGGACAAAGAAGCCGGCAGCGTCACAGAATGAGAAGCTTTCTCTAGGCCCCCGTCTACGGGGTGGGGGGGGATGTTGGGGGGGGGAGGATGGGAAGGGGAGGGGCAGAGCACCAAAGGCCCAGGCCCTCACCTTAGAGGACCACGACCTGCAGTCAGGACTAGGGTGATTCCCACCCTCTGATCTCTTTTCTCAGAGGACCTGCTCACTTCCCGCACACTTCATTTCCTGCCTGTGCCCAGTCCTCCGTGAGTGCCCAGAAGACAGGGCCTCACAGTGGCCTTGGCTCTTGTTGATGCTCCCCCAGGAGAGAGTAGCCTTCAAATGCAGCCGAATGGTTCGAGGTCAGACATCTAGGAGAACTTCCTTGAGAGGCAAAACATGGTAACGAGGAGTACGTTCGAGATCCATCAGGAATAAGTTCTGTGTTCCAAGTATCGTTTTAAGTGCCTTACTGGTATCATCTCATTCACTCTTTATAATAGTCAAACAGGTGGTATTTTTATCTCCATGGTATGGATGAGGACTGAGGCCCAGGGGTGTCAAGTTATCTGCCTCGGGTCACACAGCTATGAATGGCAGGGCCATGTAAATCTGTATTCTTCTCTCTTCCCAGTGATTCTGCATCCCCTAGACAAAGTGAATGAGACCCAGAGAAAGGGTGTCTTCAAAGCTTTTCCTGTGTCAGTGATGCAGGCAGGAAGTAAAACCCACTGAGGTTACCAATGCCCCAGAGCCTTGGTCTCCACAGCAACATCTCATGGGATTTATCTAGTATGTCTGACGGACTGTCCATCTCTGACGTTCTGGAACAATGACTGTCTACTGCCTCCTGGGAGTGAGTGAGTTTGGGATTTTTACGTTTGAAAGGGACAGGCTGTAAGCTCTCAGATGGGGGCGAGCACTGGGTCTGCTCATGAATCTCATAGTGGTTGGCAAAAGGCTGGAGCCAGGACCAAGGGTCTCCTCCCGATTCTCTTGCCAGCTCCCTGTGCTGCTAGCTCTGGGGCCCTGAGCTCCCTAGCCAGTTCTTTCCCCCTATAGAGGCCTTGTCTTCACCATCTGTCACCCCAGTGGTGGCCTCTCAGAGGTCCTCTCCCCACCAACTCTAAAAACTCCATGATGCTAAATGCTTATAAAGATCTGTTGAGTTGCCATGATGAATTCTGCTGTCCCAATCTGGACTCTCAGGTTGGTAGATGGGGAGATTCCTGAGCAGGGAACCTTTCTGTGTGGAGCCCATTGATGACATGAGATAGGGGTGGGAAGGGGCGGACTATCTGGTCTTTACTAGCTAGGCACTGAGAGAGGGAGCTGAGGATGGGAGCAGGAAGAAGTCAAGATTGGAGACCCTGGAGTCCCAGCCTTTTGGCTTGGCTTCCTGGGGTTTGCCAAAAAGCGGTATATGTATATATCCTAGATTCTTGGCTGCATATGGGTGGGGATGGCTGCAGGGTATACAAAACATAATGGCCCTTGACCAAGGGATGAGGGCTGAGATTTCTGGCCAGGGACTAATTATGGGCTGAAATCTATGACTGCCTTTTTTTTTTTTTCTTTTCTTCCTTCCATTTTTAATTAGAACGTTCAATCCAAGGAAATCTGTTCTCCACCGGAACGCTCTTTAAGGAGGTTTGCTTGGGGGAATTTCCTTATCTGTTTCTCAACCGAAAAGCTGTGGGTGGAGGTGTGTGCCTGCGCACGAGCGTGTGTGTGTGCGCGCGCGTGTGTAATAAGCTCCATGCAAGTTCAAGAGTATGGGGGGGGGTGTGTGTGCGAGTACTGGGGGAGACTTGAGACAGGCTGTGCGTGCTGGCTGCCTCCCGTGTTGGGGGAAGATGGAGGTGTGGTTGGGTGTGAGCTGTGCAGTATAGTCAGTTAAGTGGATTTCTCCGGGTGGGATTAGGAATCCTTGATTTTACAAAGCCTGGCTCACCTTCCAACTTCATTCTCAGTGGAGGGGAGGGCAGGATGCTGCACTGGGGCTAGGGGTTTTGCCCTCCTGCCTACCCCTCTCAGTTTAGGGTGGGGGCAGGCCCCTTGCGGAGCAGGAGTACTGCTGCAGTGTGCGTATCTCTTGTGTTTGTGTGCCGGTGTATGTGTGTGTAGAGGGAGGTGGTGGTGTAGTGGATTAGGTATGTAGGTGTGTGCTGGGAGGTCTCGGTACCTGAAACCACCAAGAGTTCATTCAGTTTCAGGCTTTGAAAATTTGGGGGAGAATTTCTCCTCCCTGCCCCAGAATCAAACACTTCCCATTCTAGGGTTCACCTGATTTGGGCTGTGCGGACCTGACAGAGGGGCTGAGAGAGCCAAGAGAGCCCCAGGGTTGGAAGAAGGAGGGATTTCTTTCTTCCCCACTGAAATGCCAGGGTCAAGGAAAGGAAAGGGGGGTGAAGTGGAGCAGCGATGCAGGAGAGGGATGAACAGAGGCCGAAAGGTCTGCGGCTGGGTTAAGTGGAGAGGGTCGCTAGGCCTCGTCCCCCACTGAGGGTGGCGATCCTGGTCCTTTCTGCTGCAGCTGTGTTCAAATTCGAGGAGACGGCCACAGTGACGGACCCAGGCTCAGCGCTGGCAAAAAATCCACTCCTGGTTTTTGCACACACCAGCCCGACTTCCCGGGACCGCCGCGGTGTCGAGTCCCGAGCTGACGCCCTCGAGCCGCCGCCAAGCGGAAAACCCGGAGTGGCTTTCCACGCCTCTTGGAACGGAGTCAAAGGGCACCTCGGAGGAGGTGGCCAGCCACCCCTCCCCGCCCGGTTCGAAGCCGCTGCCATCAGGGGCGCCCCGGCCGGGCTGGTCGCGCCGTGCGGCGGGACCCGCAAGCTCGCAGGGCCCACCCGAGGGCTCCGTGCCCTCCCCGCGGGGGCTGCGGGCGGGGCGCGCCGGGCGGTGTTGGTGCCCTCGGGGCGGCTCCGGGCGGCGGCGGGCGCAGGGCTGCAGTGCGGCGCGCGGCCGGCAGCGGGCAGCAGCGGGCGCAGGCGGCCGCGGTGGCGGTGGCGGTGGCAGCGGGCGGGCGGCGCCGGCGGTGCCCCGGGCGCGCTCACACACGCGCTCACACACGCACACATACACACGGCCTCGTACACACTCACACACGCTCCGGCGCGCACTCGCGGCGCGCAGGCCGGAGGGAGGAGGCTCGGCGCGGCTCGGCGGCGGCGGCAGCGTGCTCGGCGGGCGGGCGGGAGGGCTGGCGGGCGGCCCCCGCTCCCCGGCTCCGCGGCTCGGTGCAGCCCGCGCGGCCCCCGCCCTCGGACCCGCCCCCGGGGGTCGCCCGGCCCCATGCCCTGCAGCGGCGGCGGAGCAGCGCGCGGCCGCGGGCGGCTCTGAGGAGCCAGGAGGGAGCCGGCGACGAGGGGACCATGTACCGGGACCCGGAGGCGGCCAGCCCAGGTAAGCGCGGCCCCGCGCGGGCTGGGGCGCCCCGCACCGGCAGGCAGGACGGCGGCAGCGCCAGGCGCCGTCTCGGAGCCCCAGCCCGGGGCTGCCGTCCGCCGGAGCCGCACGGACTCCCCCCCCCGCCCCCGCCCCCGCCACGGGGTCACCCCAGCCCCGGGGGCGCGGGCTTGAGCGTCAGCGGCTCGGACCCCGGCCCCCGCAGTCCGGGCGCTGCCAGGCTTGATGCCCGGCGCCGGCTTCGCAGTGTCCCCACAAGGACCTCCCCCCCCCCGCACCCCCAGCAGCCCAAGGACAACGTGTGTGGCGGAGCGAGGAGCCACTGTCCCCGCGGGAACCGGGCAGTGCCCTCAGAGGCACCCCCGGGTCCCCAGCACCGGTGCCCACGGGTGCCAGCGCTGGGGGACCCCAGGGCAAGGATCCCAGGCAGCTTTGGGCCAAGGTTGTGGGCACCGGGGAGCAGAGTGACATCGGCGGTGCCAACTGTGAATTGAGAGGGTGCCAAGGGGCAAGTGGGAATCGGGTGCAGCAGCAGGGGAGGGGGCCTTCGGAGAGGGAGGGTGGGGAACAGCAGGAGTGTTGTCGGGGGGTGGGGGAGACAGGAGTACCTGAAGGGAAAGAGAGCAGAGATTGGTGAGAAGGGGGGTGCCAGGGGAATGTGCTCCCGGGTTTGGGGAGGGGGAAAGCAAAGATCCCCAAACTCACTCCAGTCCTGTCGGGGGAGGGAGGGGGAGGGGCCGGCTCCTTTGCATCTCTCCGGAGGGAGCTGGGGAGTGGCCCGGGAGCCCACGTCTGCTTGCTATCCTCCAAGCCCTGGCTAGGAATCTTTCCTCCATCCTCTGGAAATTGCTCTGCCATTTCCTCCTTGGCTCCTGACGCCTCCTCACACAGTGCCCACCTGTAGGCAGGTCCCCGGCAGCTCCTGCCCAGGCCGTCTCAGCTCCCACCTGCGGTGCCCCACCCCAGACCCAGCACCCCCCAGTCTGCCAGCTCTGGCAGCAGGGTCTCTGCTTCTGGCTTTCTCTGTGATGCTAAAAGCAAGGTACCCCAGCCTGAGAACTTGCTCCCAAATGAAGAGCCTCCAGGCTTACTGCTGCTGACCTCCCAGGGTTGGGGGTGCTCAGGGAAGGGACAGCTCTAAGGCCCTCTGCAGAAGGGACCTTGAGCCCCTGAGGATTTTGAGGGCAGTCCAGTGGACACCAGCTTTGTCCACTCTTGTCCCAGCCCCACATTTGTTCTCCCTCTAGGGGCAGCCTCAGCCTGTCCCTGCCTCCTGAGGGGTCGGACCCTCACCCCCATCAAATCGTCACAGCCTTCTGAGTCCACTGAGGAGGACCTACTGAGTGCCCAGCCACTGCGCTGGGGATAAGGGTGAGAGAGACTCGGTCTCCCTCTCCGGAACCTCTTGCCCATCCATGAATGTCCTCTAGGTGATGGCTGAAGGGACATTGCTTTTGGAGACCCCTCCCTTCCTCTGTCTGAACCCAGGTCGCCAACCCTGGCACCTTCCCCCACGAGGCTGCCAGCTTCCAGCACTCGGACCCAGGGCAGAGGCAGTCTCTGGCCGGGATCACCGTCTCAGAAACCAAGCGCTTAGTTCAGAGGCCAGCTCTCCGGTATGAGGTTGGAAGGGGAGATGCAGTGAGGACACTCACTTTCCCCCTGCCCTGCCAGGCTGGCAGCCTCCCCTTTCCAGTTAGCCCAGTGGCCTGGGTCCGTGTCCTCATCCCCTCTCCCTCCCTCCTCTTTCCTCCCACGCCTGGGCACCATGACATCACTGCTCCTCGGAGCACCTCTGCCCTCTCCATGGAGGCCAACTTGACACGCTGGGCATCTTCTGGGCAAAGGGCCTGCAACCCAGTGCTGCCCCTGGCATCCTGGCAGCCCCCGGGGCATCTCCCTCTTCCACCCTCCGCCCCCCTCCCCCAACAGGCCTCCCTCTGGGGTGGAAACCTGTCTTGCCCAGTTGCGGTTGCAGGGCCCACCAGTGCCAGGGGCAGGGGCAGGGCAGCATTGACCAACCCAACCCAGAACAGACTGGGCCTGGGGTTCATTTCCCTCTGGTGTGGCCACTGGACTGGATGGGGTCAGAAATAGGCTGGAGAGGGCAGAGTCTGCTTTTGATCCTGGGTCCCCCGGGGCTCTCTGAGGGGCCAGAATCATCAATCTGGCCTCTGTACCCCAGCCCCCCTGCATCCCCACCCACCTCCTAGAATCCCTACAGCTCCAGGCCAGACTAGGCATTCCTTCCAACCCCAGCTCCTCTCAGGCTCCCTAGACTCTGCTCCCCCAGGCAGGGCTATGTGCCCCCCATTTCTGTCCCCCACCTCCCGTTTGGCTGGCACCTGGTAGGAGTGAGATATGCAAATTAATGCCTGTGTGATTCAGGCCCCCCCTTCTGGTCCCCCAGGGGCCAGTACCTTGTCTGTCCTGATCCCCTTATCCCACTCCCAGGAACACCTGTGGCCCAGTCGTTTTTTACAGTTTTCCCTCTCCTGTGTTCTGCTCTGCCATGTTCCAGGCTGGTTCCAGAGTGTCCCTGACGTACTCCTTCCCTCAGCCCACTCACCCTGGTCTCCACAGGGTTCAGCCTGCTGGCTGAGACCCTGTCCACAGTTCCCTACCCACTCGGGCCCACAGCCCCTTCTGGGATCTAGCTCAGCTTAAGCAAGGGACTGTGGGAAAAAGCCAGAGCCCAGTGAAGAACGAAGACCAGCCCCCCTCCCGTACACCCCCATTGGCTTCTACTCCAAACTCTGTCCGGAGTCCCCCAAGCCGCCATGCCTGCAACTTCCTCTCTGTCTCCTCCCTGAGGCAGGCGGCCCTCTCCCTGCCCTCAACCCTCCTCCTGTGTTCATCCTGAAGGTGGCCTGGCCAGGCCTCCCTGTGTCCCTTCGACCCAGGCCCCAGGCCGGGCAGGGCCTCAGCAGGCCTGCAGGGGTCAGCGTTGCAGTGGGCAGGCAAGACAGTTTCAGGGAGGGAGGAAGGGAAGGAGAGGTGACCTTGCAGTGAGTGAGCGAAGAAGGCCAGAGAGGGAAAGTCTGGGCCAGTGCAGCAGAGCTGGGAGAGAGGTCAGGTCCTGAGGCTGCCTGCCTTGCCCCCAGCCCTCTGCGAGCTTGTCCCTGGGGGTAGCAGTGCCTGAAGTCTTGTCTGTCCCACCTGTTAGTGGGCTCTGCCCTCTACAGCAACTCTTCCAGAAAGGTCAATCTCAGGAGCACAGGGGACACACTGCATGGGGCAGGGGGCCTTGGCACAGTGGATCTCCTCTCTCAAGGCAGAGGGATCCATGAGATTGTCCAGGCCAACCCTCTACCTGGTGGGCACAAGTTAAGAAAAGAGGCCATTGGGTGGTGTGTAGGGCAGGAGTTAAGGGGTATGGCTGAAAGGGCCACCAGGATTAGAGACGTGGGCTGGGGTGTGGGAAGGTCCAATGAGGCCTGACTTTGTCTGACCAGTTGGTTCACTATCAAACTCCGCCCCCCCATCTATGCCCCAATCCCCCAACCCCCACCTGCACAGGCCCAGACCTCCCTTGCATCTCGGGCTCGGGCTCGGATCCAGGTCTAGGGCTGAAGAGCCAACGATCTCTCAACAGGCCATGGCCAAGAGGGGTGGGGGCTGGGGCTGGGCAGGTCTGAAACCCTGGGTGAGAGGGATGGCTTCTGTGGGCTTGGGTCAGGGTAGCCAGTGCCCCCAAGCTGCATGTGACTGTGGAGACACGACCCTCCTAGGCCTTTGGTCACGCATGCTCTGTGGTGGCTTTGTGGGAACAGCCTGACCAGTGGGCTGGGTACTTGAGAACTGGGGGCCGGTGGGGAGGGCGATAGCCTCGAAGCCCCTCCTGGTGGGGGAAGAGAGGCTAGAGCGAGCCGGATTGGGGTGGGAACAGGCCAGCCAGCAGGTGACAGGTGAGGGACAGCTGGAAGGTGGGGGAATAGGTGGGTGTCAGGCCCTGGGCAGCTGGGCCCTGCCCCTGGCTGACCCCAAGCTCAAGCCCAAGGGGCCCTAGCAGCGAAGGGCTTCCCCCTCTCACCACCCCACCCCCCGCCAGCCCAGCTGTTGCAGGAGGCCTTGAGGGAAAGGCAGGGGAGGAGTGGGTGGCTCCTTCCCTCTGGCACCCCTCCTTTCCTCCCACCCCCCACTCCCCGCCCACCCTCTATTCTCTGAGGGACTTTGAATCCTTATTGAATCTGATGGACCGTTTTCAATAACTGCTTCCCCCAGGGGAGCCAGGCTGTGAACCGCAGGGAGAGGAGCAGTGAGGGGGGGGCCTCTTGGGGGGGGGGTAGCGGGAGGCCGAGTCCTGAGCCAGGGACGCTTGGCTGGAAGGGGCATCGCTAGGACAGTCCCCTCAGAGGCCCCATTGCTCCCAGGGCTGGCATGGGCAGCTCTGCGTGGATCTGGCTCCCTGCTCCGTGGGCAGCAGGGGGCACGTGAGGCTGGTGAGGTCGGCTCCCTCTGTTGTGGCAGTCACTGGTCTGGCCAGTTGCCGGAGCCAGCCGGTGCCAGGCCCAGCCCGGGTGCCCGCCTGCCTTGCAAAGGGAACCCCAGCCGGTGGTGCCAGGAGGGTTGTGCCAGTTCCGTGGACATGGAAGTGCCTGACCTTCCAGGCAGTAGGGGCAGCCTGGCTGGGCCCTGTCCAACTTGCGTCTGGAGGGCAGGGCTCTGGTCTCACCCAGCAGCGTTCCCCAAGGTCTGGAACGGAGTTGGCAGAAGACAGTCTGGGACCTGTGGAAGGGGCTGGACGGGGCCCAGAGCCTGCGCCTGGAATTCCGGACCCAGTTGGTTTGGGAGGTGGGCCGGCACGTCGGGCCTGCTCTGGGGGGCTCTGTAGCTTCCACCTGGAGGGCCCGTTGGAAGAGGTGTGTCTCCTGTGGGCAGGGGGCTGGGCCGGGAGCTGACTTGTATCAGGAGCCAGAGTGTTTGGGGAACGGATGTCTTCTTGTCATTGAACGTTCGGGGCCATGGGCCCCAGGGCAGAGGGAGGGCAGGGCCCGAGGCGGAAAGCTCGTGAGCGAGTTCGAGTTCGGGTGCCGGCTGGACTCGGTCATAGCCGTGCCCGCTCGCTCGCTCGCTCATCCGAGTGCTGGCCGTAAACAGCAGCTAATGAGTGTATTTGCAGTTAGGTGCGGAAGGTGCGCGGGGAGCTGTGACAGGAAGCAGCGGGGAGGCCGCCTCCCCTGGCTTGATCCCCAGCCCTCCGGCCGATGCCCCCCCCAGGGGCCCTGCCTGCCCCCTGCCACACCCTCCCACCTGCCGGCCCGCTGCCTCTGAGGCTTCCATCTGCCCGGAGCAGGGAGGGCCTCACCTGGCTGTGTGGGCGGCAGGTGTGGACGGGAGGCTGTGGGAGCTTTGGTGTGTACAGATCCGGGCATTTCCAAGACAGCATGTGGGTCTGTCAGCGCGCGTGTGTGTTTGTGTGTGCGTACTATGTCTGATTCTGTGCGTGTGCACGCAGCCCTCCCCCAGAGCCCCGACAGGAGGGCCGCCCATCCCCATCTTGGTAGTGGCCCTGCTCCTTTGATGCCCTTCTCAGAGTGCAGGAAGCTGGGGGCTCTCGGCAGGGCAGGCTGGGTCGGGGAAGGGGGAGACCCGTTGTGCCCATCGGAGGAGACAGGAGGCAGAGGTCTGAGCCCCAGCCCCAGGGGGCGCCTGCAGTTGCTACTAGCATCCAAGAAAGGGGAGAACTTGGCTCCTGCAGAGCCCAGCCATCTCTCTGGTTCTAGAGCCCTCAGGAGCCCCTGAAATGAGAGAGCAGGGCTGCCAGGCCCGGGGCGGTGGCGGGGGTGGGGGTGCGGGTCAGCCCTAGTAGGTGGGGGTCCCACGGTGCTGGTTAGTGAAGGGTGTACCCTGCCCCCAGCCAGGCTGGGGCGGTGTGGGGTGTGGGCAGCCACCAGGGGTGCCCGCGTGAGGCCCTGCATGAGGGGAGCAGAGAGGAGAACTCTGTGGCTAATGTGTCCAATTAAATTACTTTCAACCCTGCGGTGGCAGCTGCTCCCGGTGGGGCCCTGGGTACAAATTGGATCCGTCTCATTACCACGGGTGGTGTCAGCGGGGCCGGAGAGCGGTCGGTGGCCAGCTCAGCCAGCACGCGGCAGGCCTTCTCCCCCTTGCTCAGCCTGGGCCCGCTCCAGCCCCCTGGCACATTTGCTCACTCCAGTACCCCTCAGGTTTGCCAGGCCCTGCGTGCCTCCTGACCGTGCTGCCCCTGGCAGCCTGAGGGCCCCTCCCAGCCCTCACTCCCTTTCTCCAGGAATGGGGGTTTCACGCTCTGTAGGGGGTCCAGCCTCAGGAGGCCCTTCTCAGGTCACCCGCTCCACCCTTTTCCCTCCCTTGATAACAGGAGCACCATAATAATAGCAGGTTCTTGCTTGGGGAGCACTCGGGATGTGCTAAGCACGTCATGTATGTGCCGCAGGGGGTGGCTTGCTTTTTAGCTAGGTCTCTGGGGTCCAACAGCTAGCCATCTGTTTGAACCTTGGCAGAGATACTTGCTGCCCTGTGTCTGGAGCAAGTGACTCCTCTCTTCTGGCTTCGGTTTCTTTCTCTGTTAAATGGGTCTGATGATGGTTCTTATTTCACAGGGTTGGAGGATGAGGCGAGGTGAGGTGGGAAATATCTTTAGCAGAGAGCCCAGCACATAGTAAACAGTCAGCCAATGACGGCTGTCATCAACATTATCCTGCACCAAGTGATTGATGTCTGGCATGAGGGTTCCGGAAGCTCCAAGGAGGACATGCCTGCTTCAGCCGTGGTGGAGGAGGAGTCAGGGAGGGCTTCCCTGAGGCGGTGTCAGTCGGTTACCTTCGGAACAGCAAACACGTGTTGAATGATCCCTACATGCCAGGTGCTGTTCTAAGCATATGACATACGTTAGCTCTTCCATCCTCCGACCAACCTGGGAAAGGGGAACTTGCAGTTAGAAGTCAGCTGGGGCTTCCAGCAAACACCAGCAGACCCAAGAACATGAGCTTGGAGTCCAGGGCCTTGGGGTTTTGAAGGAAGAATAAGAGCTTGTCACATGACCAGCAGGGGTGAGGCATTCGGTGCCGTGGGGACAGCATGTGCTGTGGCCCAGAAGCAGGGTCTTGTTCCGTGGGGGCTTGAATGGGGCTAGAAGAGAGGCCTTTGGGGGGCAGTAGCAGGAGATGAGGCTTGGGAAAGGTGGGCTGGGCCTGATTATGAAGGTCTTGGCATTCAGAAACAGGAAAACTGGATTTTTTCTTTCTTTCTTTCTTTTTTTTTTTTAACGAGGACCATGGAGAGCCATGGATGACTTTCAAGCACATCTCTATACTATAAAGAACTTGAACTCTGCAGCAGTGTGGAGGGTAGGAAGCCTGGAGGCAGGCAGGTACATGGAGCTGGAGTCCCAGGTTAATGCATCTGTCCCCACCTTTGCCCAGCCCCTCCTGGGTCTCTCCCCTGCACAGGGCTGAGTCCAGGACACCACACCAGGACATCTGCAGCTTTCAGCTGGACGGGGGCCCTGCCCTTGGAAAGCTTGTGGCAGGTAATGGGCTGTCGGGGAGCACCAGGTGAAGATAGGTATGCATGGGCACACCCCGGGGGCTTACCTAGGGACATGGGGTATCAGAGACAGCCTTCCAGAGAAGGATACAGCGCCCAGGTGGACAGGTCTAGGACCCAGTGGACACAAATCCGTGCCCCTGGGGATCGGATCTGCACCCCGCCCCACACCATGGGTATCAGGGCCAGGCCCCGGGGGAGCCACACATTCATGCTCCAGCTGCCAGCCGGGAGCTCCAGAGCCCCACCAGAGCCAACCTGTCTCCACGGCAACTGGGCAGGCCCCTCCCTCTCCATGCCCACGGCCCCTGGCACAGGGGCCCATTCCCAGCAGGGCTTGGGTACATCTTCCCACTTCCCTGGGGGCTCGTCCCAGGGCAAACGCCCTCACCCCCAGGCGCCGGCAGCACACAGACATGTTGGTATTTGGGTCCATGTGCACATGTGATGTGGATGTGCGCAGGAAGCAGGGAGCCTGGGACGGTCTACCTTGCCCGCCCACCTGAACTGGGGATTCGTTCCCCTGGGGATTTGGGTCAGATGGGCACTGAAGAGCATAATTCCAGGCTGAACCGTCAGCCCCAGCCTCAGGGATCAGGGTGAGGAAGGCAGCCCAGAGAAGGAGCAGTAAGGAGGGAACGGGCAGGTCAGGGAAGGTGGCAGGGGATAATCTCCTAGCAGGGACTGGCAAGTCCACAGATCACCTTGTCCTTCACATTCGGCATTTCTTCTCATCTTCACGGCAGCCCTACGAGGGAGAGATCGCCCCCACTGTTGTACAGGTGAGGAGCCCGACCGAGGCCCAGAGAGGTGGAGTCTCTCACCAGGTCACTCCTCAGAGCAGGGTCATGAGATTGCAAGGCAGCCTAACTCCAAAGCCTGGGTCTTAACCACCAGGCTCTCCTGCTCGGTGCCTCCCTAATCCCACTGGGATCCGAGCCAGCATGTCTCTCGGCCCATCACTTGGAAGTGAATGCTGGGAATTGGTATTGGCTGCAGAGCTGGACTCAGAGGGTGTCCCCAGTGCCTCCTTTAGTGCTTGAGGCATCCCCTAAAGCCTTTGTTCTCAGGTCCCTGGAGTGGGGTGGAGCTTCCTTCCCACCCTAACTCCTCTCCCTCTCTGCAGGCTCAGTGGAAGGTTCCTCTCAGTCAAGGGGAGGCTCTGAAGAGAAAGGGAGGAACCCCTCACTCCCTGCTTGGCACCTGCCAGCCCCGGAGGAGCCTGATGAATCGGCTGTGTGTGGCCCCCCCAGCCCCGTTCCTCCCTCTCCAGCCCCCGCCTGGTTGGGGAGGTGCGAAGGAAGCGATTTCACAGCCTGTCAGCTGAGGCCTAAAAATACCCAGAACTCTGAGATGCTTGGGCAGGGGGAGGAGAGAGCAGGGACCAGGATGGGGTGCTGGGGGGGGGGTGCAATGCTAACTTGGCCAGAGAAACCCTCACGGCCCCACGGTCCTACTCAGATGTGATGGGCAGCGATCCCCATCTGACCCCACTTCTGGGTCTCGAGAGTTCGGGCCCTCAGACCCAAGGGAGGGCTTAGTGTCAGACAGGAACTGTGGAACCCAGGCCCTTCAGAGCCTCCGGCCGAGGGCTCTTTCTCCCTCCCCACCCCTGAGTTGGCTGGAATCTTCAGGCCGTGGGAGCCAGGCTGGGCGTGTGCCTGCTTCCTTCCCGGAGAAGGTGCTCGCTTCTGTGAGGGGAGAGGCGTGAGGAAGGCAGCGTGGAGGGGGGTGCTGACAGGTGTGCGGTGTGATGTGTGAGCCACCCAGGCACTGGGGGTGGGGGCAGAGGAGAAGGGGTGTGGTGGCCCACGTCACTGCCACGTGGCTGTATGCTAATGCTTGGCACAGGGCCCCCCACGAGTCTGCCAGCGCCCAGAAAAGGGGACCTGCATGTGCGTGCATGTGGACCTGCTGGAGTTGACCTGCTCTGGGTGCCAGAAAGCCTGCGGAGATGTAGCACCCAGTGAGGGTAGCTATTCCAGATAGAAACTGGGTGAAGGCTCAGGAGCAGGTGTATCACGCAGACCCATGCTGGTCATGTGTGCTTCCCGTGTGGAAACGTGATGGCATGTGTGACTGTGCAGAAGGGCAGGGGAAGACTGCACCTAAGAGACTCATTAGGGAAATAATGCAGAATGGCAGCCAGAGCATGGGCTCCGGATGAAAAGTAATGGGGTTCCTGGGGTGCCTGGTGGGCTCAGTCAGTGGAGCATGCAGCTCTTGAGCTCGGGGTCATGAGTTCAAGCCCCATGTTGGGTGTAGAGGTGATTTAAAATAAGTAAATAAAAATTAAAAAAAAATTTTGGGGGGGGGGCGCCTGGGTGGCTCAGTTGGTTGAGCGATTGCCTTCGGCTCAGGTCATGATCCCGGAGTCCCGGGATCGAGTCCCGCGTCAGGTTCCCTGCTCGGCGGGGAGCCTGCTTCTCCCTCTGACCCTCCCCCACTCATGTACTCTCTCTCTCTCTCTCTCATTCTCGCTCTCTCAAAATAAATAAATAAATCTTTAAAAAAATTTTTTTTTTTAAGTAATGGGGTTCAAATCCCAGTTCTGCCATGTATCAAGTAGCTGTGTGACCTTGGGCAAGTTGAACTTTCATTGCTTCATTTCCCCATCCGTAAAGGGGAGGTGATGATAGCACCCACTTCAGGGTGCTGTTGGGAGGACTTGAGGATTTGCTGTATATGAACTGGCTGGAACCGTGCCTGTTGCCACGTTGGCAGCATGGGTATGCTAGCTCTTCCCATCTGGTTCGCCCCTTCAGTGACACAGGTGGGAGCACCAAGTCCAGAGAGGGCAAATGACCTGCCCAAAGTCACACAGTAAGTTAGTGGCAGAGCCAGGACTAGAAGCCAGACTCCCCTGCCTTAAGACGACGCTTGTTCAAATGTAGCACTTGATGATCCTGCCCCCACTTTGGACCACAAGAAGGCCCTGCAACACAGGACTGTAACCCCATTGGCATCTGGGGCCTAGATTCTGCCAGAGCTGGGCTGGGATCATGGGAACTTGAGGATCTGAGCATCTTCAGATAACGCCGGGTGGATGGGTCCTCGGGGTAGTGGTCGGTCGCCTGAATTAGAAACACGCCACCAATTAGCCTGTGGACTTGGTCAATGACTCGACTTTCCTGAGTCTCAGTTTCTTCCCTATAATGGAATTCCAGTAATACATACTTTATAGGGTTATCATGAGGACTAAATGAGATCATGCATGCAGTGTCTGAAGTGGCTGGAACACTGTGCCTAGTAAATGCTCAATTATGTTAGCTGCAGTTAGAGCTCGTGCAGAATCCTCCCACCCAGTGCTCCATAAACAGTCTCTTCCTTTGCTTCTCCTTCAGCCCCTGGCTGCCCTTACTCCCTTAGATTGATCAGGAACTGACTTGCTAGCAACCAAGACCTGTCTTTGTCTCCTGTTATTGGCTTTGCCCAGGAGGGAACAGGACCCACCAGTGGGACTTTGACCCTGAACCCTCTACATCTGGCCTCATCACCCACTCGGTATAGGAACTTGGACAAGCACCATTTCCTCTTGGGTCCTTGGTCCTCCCTCTGTCAAGTAGAGAGGCTGGACCCCATAGTCCCAGAGCCTCCTGGTCATGTTGCTGTGTGACCCCGGAGGGTCCCTGGCTCAGCCCACTGGAGGCGGGTGGCAGATTGACAGGAAGAGAGGTCAGCTGGCTGCCCTGGGTGAGTGGAGCATCTGGGCCCTGAGCCGACTGGTAGCCTGCCATCATGCTGGCCTGTACCTGTGGCTGCGTAGGAGGGCATGCAGGCCCGACTGGCTGGGCACTGACATTGGGGGAGGCTCAAGGACGATGACTAGAGAGAGCCCTTCTTGGGGCCCTGGGAGCTGCCACTCCAGCCGTCCTCCCCCGCTCTCCTCCCCTCCTCCCCAGGGCTTTCCTTCAGCAATGCCTCCTTCCTCCCTGTCCTTCCTCTCTCCTTCCCCTTCTGGGAGTCTCCCAGTATCTCCCTCTCTCTGCCTCTTCCACTTCAGTAATTTTGACCATTTTCCAGGGTGCCTTCTTCCTACCTCTCCCTCCACAGATGGGAGATCTCTTCATCTCTTCCCCCTCCTCTGTCTCTCTGCTTCCTGAGATTCCTTCTCTTTCCTTTCTACAACATGGAACAAATGTCCCTGTTTCTCTGGATCTTCCTGGCTCCCCCTGCTGCTCCTGAGCCTAGGTCTCTCTCTTACTCTGCATGGGCATGTCTAGGCTCCCTTGTTCCTTGTCCCCTGGCTCTCTCCCACTTCAGAGTCCCTCCCCACCCCAGTGTCCCCCCCTCCACCTCCATTCTCCCACTTCCTCTGCGCTCCTTACTCCTCCACCGGTTCCCCTGCCCTCAGAGTTTCCCTGCCTCCTTCAGATGATGGGGCTGATGGGGCCAAGCCAGGCAGTTTCTGTGGCTGGCACTGCTATTCAATACCTCAACAACCCCCCGCCTGTGTGAGTTGAGAAAGGGGGTCAGCCCAGGGCCCAGGGACTGGCAGCCTTGCCTCCTAATTAGTAGGAAGTAATTGCCTGGAAAAAATTTTCATTTAGAATGAGACTCTGAGACTCCAAGGTAGACCTGAGCCAACTGATGGCCCCTGGGGACCAGGAGGAGTGAAGCAGCCCAGGTCAGGGTCTTAGGAAGCCCCTGGACCCCCTCCCTGGCTTACCCCCAGGACCCCAACCTTATGGAAGTACGGAGAGAGCACTGGGCTGGGAGTACCACCGTCTTCATCTGAGTTTTGGTTCCACTACTCACTGTGTGACTTGGGGCAAGCCACTTAATTTCTTTGTGCCTTAGGTTTCTCTCCTGTCAAATCGGAAGAATGCCTCAGTATCATGAGGGTTGATTCGGACAATGGCTATGAAATCACTTTGCAGGCTGGAAGTGTTGTGGGAGTGTGAGGTGTTACTGTGTTCCTCCAATGTGCTCTCAGATGAGATGTGAAGATGTGGAGGGGTGGAGCAGTGAGGCTTCCAGAATGGGGAAGGATGGGGAGGTGGATCCTGCTGAGCTGCAAGATGAAGGGCAGACAGATGTGGTTTCCAGAGCCAGTTCCAACACACACCGGCTGCACCACCCTGAGTAGTCACCTCACCTCTCTGGACCCCCCTTTCCTCATCTGTAGAATGCTGACCATCATGCTTCCTCCCCCGGGGGGGGGGGGGTTGGGGTTGTAGTTTTCAATGAGAAAATGCAGAGCTCTTAGCAGTTCTTGGCCTAGAGTAAGTGCTCCATAAGTTATATTATTTGTATCTACTGTAAAGATTGTTATCTTTACTCCCTACCTGGATCCAGAGAGGCAGTGATTTGGGCGTTGTCTTCAGGTGGTTTTATTTGCTTTGATGTTTGTTTTTGAAAAGAGGGAAATTTCTACACCCAGTGAGGCTAATATGAAGCAGTCCCTAGAAGCACTAAGCAGATCTGCTTTTCAAAGAACCCCCACCTGTGGAGTAGGGAACAGGAGTGGGCAGAAATTGGCTTTCTCCTCTGACTCCCATTTTTTCCTAGAGAGGGGCTGTGGGCAAGTTTCTTATCTGGGTGGATGTGAGGTAGGGAGCCTTTGCCCTCAGGAGGGCCTATTACAAGCCTTTGTGTTCATTTTGGTAGGGCTCACCCTACAGCGGGAGGAAACGTTGTGTTAGAGGGAGCAAGAAGTTTTTTCGCTTGGCCCGGGTTGACCACTGCGTTGAGTCTTCGCTGTGAAACAGGCAGCATGGTATTTCAAGGCGGCCACCGGGCGGTCGAACTGCTTGGAACGTGCAGGTTATTGGGCAGCGCTGCAAGCTCAGAGAGCCATATTTTCCCGGGATGGGTGAGGGGGCGGTGACGGCGGACCGTAGGCCACTCCTTCCCCACCCGCCCAGAGCCACCGCTCGGGACCTTCTGTGTTTCTGCTCTAAGCGCAGTACCCTCACCAGCCGCCAGGAGGCAGTTCGGCGGGCTCCACTTGAGGAAATGGGAGGCGGCATTTACATTAGCGGGGAGGCTTTTTTGGTTCTGAGTCGGAGTGCTGACTGGGTCCTCAGCATCTGAGGACCTCACTGGGGAAAGGGAGCTCTCGAAGTTGCCTCGTCGCCGCCCTGGCTTCAGCTCGTGGCTGATCAGGGAGGAATTGGTAGAGGAAAGTGGTCCTAAAAACAGTCCTAAAAACAGCTCCAGTCCTTGGGATCCTGCTCGTTAGGGGCAATGCAGAGCGGCCTGGAGGAGGGAGCAGTCCCGGGACTCAAACGATTTCAGCACCAAGGACAGGGGTACCGCGACCGTCACCTGTTTCAGAACCATGGACAGATCCCAGGGCGGCGCTCTCAGACGCTCCCTCCTAGTATTTGTGGTGCAAATGATACCTCAGAATATCTCAGTCCCATGTTCTAACGAGGACACTTAGGACCAGAGTTGAGTTAGTTGCCTCAGGCCACACACCCACAGCGACACAGTGGGTGGCAGACCTGGATTCAGATCCCCAGTGGTCTCCAACCATTTCTCTCCACCTGGATTTCCACTAGTTCTCTCCCTCCTTTCTAAACATCCCTGGGAGGAGCTTCACATTCTAGTCTATCCCTGAGAGCCCTTGAGCTGGCAAAGATTAAGTGTATCCTTTCCCCCGCCAAAACCCAGTCAAGAATCTGAATCTCAGGATGGAAGATTCCTAGCCCCTGAGGCTTTTTCATGGCTCCAAGCACCAGGTGGGAGGGTGTCGGGGCAGGACAGGTGCTGACTGGGTCCTGTAAGGAAACCTGTGACTTGGGGAGCTAGAGTTGAGTCATCAGCATGAGGAACTCTTAAGTGCTCTGAGATCCTCGAATAAAATAGAGCGCACCATTCCAACTTCAGCTTCTTTACAGCCATGTATTATTAATAACAATAAGATGCTGACTTAGGCCAAGGCACAACAATGCATTATTCATAGGAGTAACTAGTGGTCAAGGCCTGCACTTAATCATCACACATCCCTGATCCTGCCCCTGCTCCACACTCCTGGTGGAGAAGCCCTCCACCTGGGCTCCTCCTTTCCTGGGCACTTACTGTTCTGATGGACATGATCATTTTCAGGGGTGCCCAGGTGGCTCATCGGCTTTGGGATCAGGGTGATTGGGGAGGGTGGCTGATTCCCAGCTAACTCAGAGCTGGCACCTGGTTCTGTTGTCTTGAATGGCTTTGACCCTCATGACTTCCAGACTTAGCAGCTCTCTGGAGTCTACAGATGGTCTCACCGCCCCCCCCCCCCCCATCTTTTGAAGCTGAAGACTGAAGTCAGATGTGCCAGGCTTCCCTAAGCCAGGAATTGTGGGAAGTGGGGGTGGCTGTGGTGAGGGAGGGGTCACCAGGCCGAAGATAGCCCATCGCCATTAAATATGGCAAGAGATATGAAACCCTAGGTAAACTCTGGAGTACTTTGTAAACTCTTTGGCGCTGAACAAACGTGAGCCGTATTTACCAAGGCCATGCTCTCTGCTGGAAGAGAGAGCCAAGGTAGAGAAGGCAGAGAGAATGCGTGGATGAGGTCTTCGTAGCTCACCCGGGCCCTGCTCCCCCGATGAGGAGTCAAAGTGCTGGTGGATCCTGACATGTCCCCGTCCAATTTCTTGCTGGAACGGCTCCTGGCCCATCCGGACAATCCTTCATTCGCTGTTTACTCACTTGGCATCGCCTCTGAATTCTAAACCGTCTGCATCCAGCCAGCACTCTCTCCTTAGCTCACTCACACATTATCTGTTTTTATTACAGTCAAGGTTGAAGAGGCTTGCTTGGGCTAAGCCCCTATTTTCAGCTACTTGTAACTTTCCAAAACAATTCCCCTTGGGCCCCCTCTTTCACCAGCCTTGCGCCCACCCTGGCTGAAGCCTGAGGGGTTGTGGGTGTCTCCTTGGCTTTCTGAAGGACACTCAGGGAGACTGTCCAGGGGACACAGGGGTAGGGTAGAGGCCCAGCTTTCCTGGGAAATGAATGCCAGGCTCTCTTTCCCCTCCTTTTCCTCCTACCTGCCCATCTTATTTTCTTTTTCCCAAGGTGGGTAGATTGGAGGGGGAGTTTTAGAGTAGAGAGAGGGCAGAAAATTCAGCATGACAGGAGGCCCAGAGCTTTGCCTGGCTGTGTAGTGTTCGGAGTTTTGCTCACTGATTTTCTGTTGCTTTCTCCCCAGTTCGGCCTTTTTCTGGCTTTGTGTGTGTGTTGGGTCAGGAGGAGGAAGGACGGTGGGATAGGTACCAAAAATGTCCCCCCTTCCCATGCTCAAATAGTCCTAGGACTGGTAGGCTCTGCATTTGTAAATGCCCTCCCACCTTCCCCCGTTTCCATCTGCTCAGCATGCACGTGGAGGAGGGGTGCTTCCTTTGGAAACCTGTGACTCTAGCTTTCACTGCTTTCCACCTTGAACGTCATCATGCAGCCACCAAAGGATAGCGGGGAGGTGCTGGGGCATGATGTGTCGTAAGTAGTACAGAATCAGGTGGGAGGAGGCAGGATTAGGATAGGAAGGCACTGGCAGACGTAGCCCCAACCACCCCCAACATCACTGTGCTTTATCTCCAGAATAGTTGTTGTGCCCTAGGTGGTATCAGAGACAGGGCCCTGGGCAAATCCTGGACTACCCTACCCGTCTCTGTTTCCTGCTCACCCTTGTCTAAGCCCAGGGGCCCAACCCCCCAGCCTGTTCGGGGACCTTTAGGTGGACTGAGCCTCTCTCTAATGAGGGTGCTTTACCAAGGCTGAGGGCTGGGCCAGTGGAAGGAGGAAGGATCCCTGGGAAGGGTGTGTGAGAGGAGTCTGCGGCTTTGGAGTAACAAGGGCATGGCTCTAGTTGGTAAAATTTGGGGGGAAATTCCTCTCCCTGACTGCCTTTTATTTTGTGTTCCCTCCGTTTCTTCTCTTGGCTGTCCTCAGAGTGACTTGGTTCAAGCTCCTCTTGGATAGAACAAGAGAGAGAGAACTGTAAGGTTTGAGGTTTACAGACTCCAGGTGCAATCCTGGCTTTACCTCTCTTCTACTCATGGGCAAGTATTTAACCCTTCTGAGCCTCAGTGTCTTTCTTTGTAAAATGAGCATGAGCGTATTTACCTCTAGAGGGGTGCTAAAGACTGTAAATATGATTCAGTGTTGAGCGTACCTTAGTTACTATGATGAGAGGTATTTGGTAAGGAGAGCAAGGGCCTGGGATCTGGGGATCCCGAAAGACAGAAGCAGTCTAGGTTGGGAGGGCATGGGGGTGATGGGACAACTTTGGAAGGCCTGGATATGGACAGTGTGCGTGTCACCAGCTGAGAGTGCAAGAGCAAGCAAAGTCTGGGGGAAAGAGTGTGTGTGCACAGATTTCCAGCATGTCCAGCAGCTTCTCTGTCTCGTATCCTGGGCTGTGGGTTGTGGGCTGTGGGAGAGCCCAAGCGACGGGAAGACATGATTGTACCCCATTGGCTCTGCTTGGAGGAAAGGCCTACCCCCAAGAAAAGGACGCTGGACAGAAGGTCAGTTAATTCAAGCTTGGAGAATGAAGAGACTGCTGTGAGCACTTGTCATCGGGAAGGGCTTCCTGGAAGAGGCAGGCTTGCCTGGGGGCCTTGAATAACTTCATGCATCTGTTTAGCACTTACTTATCCAGCTTCTCCTAGGTACCAGACCTGGCCTACAGAGATGAGTGGTCTGGGGTCTCGGCCCTCCAGGGGTTCCCAGTGGGGGAAAGATAGAAAGTGCTAATTATTAACCCACAATGATGAATTGCCATAGTTACGGGGGAAGCAGAAAGGAATGTGGGAGGGAATGAAGACCATCTCGTGTCTCAGGATAATAACAGTAGAAGATAGAAGGAAGGCATTCCAGGCAGAGGGAAGAGCTTGTGCCGAAATGAGGAAGAGGTTAGGCGTCTTGAAGGCGGGAGGAAAGTGAGGCGAGGCTGGGTCATGCAGTGGAGCCCAACGTGGAGCGCTGGTCCATTCTTCAGCTCGGAGGGAGGCAGCTGGAGCTGCGGTAAAGGGTAGGCTCGCATCCTTAACCCTCCATGCCTGTCTCTGCCTCTGTGAAATGGGGATGATCCTGGTACCTGGTTGTAGAGATCACATATAAACTTCCTGGCACAGCGTCTGCCACAAAAGGGGAGTGCTCAGTTAATGGGAGCTATTATTTTATCTTGACAGAACCCCAGTAGGGGACGTTAGGGGCTGAGGTCACTGGCCAGGGGCAGAGATGTGACTGGTATCCAGGCCATCTGCCCCCAGGTCTAGTTCCTGTCCCACTGCTCTGCCTCAGAAGACAGACAGAATTTGAGTAGAGGAGTAACGGGCCTGGGCAAGGATTCCAGGCCAGAAGATGTGCATGAACATCTAGACCTCGTGGATGGCGGAGTGGGCTGGGCGTCTACTCGTGGCCGTGGCCATGGGCGTGTGTGTACTTGTGTGTATGAGTGTGAGCACAGCGTCCGTGCACGGCATGAGTCTCCGTGGCTTGCGTGCGTGTGTGTATTTGTGTGTACATGGGTATCTGTGCATAGTGTGTTTATGCCTGTGTGTGAATGAGCGTGGGTGTCTGTGCAGGGGGTGGGTCTCTGGGGCTGTGTGTGTGTGTGTGTGTGTGTGTGTGAGCGTGCGCGTACCTGCATGCACATGCGTGCGGCGTGGGCCGCATGGTTGTCTGTGCCAAGAGTGAGCCTCTGTGGTGTGTGCACGTGTGTTGTACGAGCCATGGGTGTCCATGTCTGTGACCTGTGTGTGACCTCCTCCCCCTCTGGCTCCCCTGCTGTTCTCCCCCCTCCCCGCCCTCCCCGGGCAGCTGGTGAGCATGCCCTCAGAAGTCCATTCCCTCTCCGGCAGCTCCCTAGGGCATCCCAGCAGCCAGCCGTCCTGTTTGATTCTGTTCATCCATAAATTATGGCTTGCTGAGGAGATGAGAAGGAGTTGGGAGTGGGGGCAGAGCCTGGCAAGGGACGGGCTCAGGTCTGCGGTCCACACCTGAAGCCCAGCCTGGCAAAGCCAGGCCCCCCCACGCCTCCTTGCCCCAGCCCTCCCCACTCCTTGCCGCAGGCATTCACTGATGCTCTTGGTCTTGGTCAAGCCCCGGGGCAGGGATCCGGGTGCACAGAATTGGGTAAGACAGGACCCCTCGCCTCTGCTGTCTGGTGGGGAAGAACTAGATGTGTATCTGGTTCAGTATTTTATTCAACACTCATTGAGCGCCAGCTCCGTGCCCCAGATGTCTCTAATACTGGGCGGACGTGGTGATATTATGATAATAGCTGGCATTTACTGCCTTCTTGTTTTGTGTCAGGCACTGTGCTAAGTGCATTATATGTGCTAATTCCTTTAAACTTCACAATTGTCCTATGAGACCTGTACTATTATTAGCCCCCATTTACAGATGGGGACACAAAGGCACGCAAAGCTTAGGTCACATGTGTTGGAAGAGTAAGACCCAGAATTTGAACCCAGAGAGTCCGGTTCCAGAGTCCTGGTACTTAATCACTGCAACCTAAAAGAAGGGTGCAGGCACAGTGTGATGGGAGCTCCGAGGCAGGAGAAATTCATTCCCACTGGGAGATCTTATGGAAGGCTTCCTGGAGGAGGTGCTTTTTATGGGGGTCTAGAAAAATCAGGAATTGTCAGGCAAAGATGGCATGGGGGAAGATTGAAAGGGGTCCTGGGGGGTGTGTGTGTGTGTGTGTGTGTGTGTGTGTGTGTGTGTGTGTATAAATAAAAGAGAGGCTCAAACTCTGTCCCTGCAGCCTCTCCCATCTCTTCCCTCCCATCATGTTTGGATGACAAGCGGGATAACATGCAAGCACTGAACATTTAACATTTACTGAGCACCTCCCATATGTCAGCCTGTCGCAGAATATCCAGAACGAGCAAAGCAGATACAGCCCTTGCCTTCATGGACCCTGGAGTCTGGTACACAGTAGGTGCTTAATAAATGGTAGCCTCTATTATTATCATTATTCTTAGAGGCCTGAGGTTCCTGCTCACTCATTCTTTCAGCAAGCTTTTGTCAAGCACCTGCTGTATGCCCCGCTCCCTCCTTGGTCCTGGGAAGACAGTGGTGAACAGAGAGCAAGTCCTGCCCTCACGGAGTGGACATTCTAGAGGGGAAGACGGCATGAGCTTGAGCATGTCGTCCACCCTCAGAGGTGGCTGCCTCCTCGAACACACAGGCTTTACCCCGAGAGCTGCTTGACTGGTGGCACGGTCAGGAGCACAGGACCCCCACCGGATCAGCGTTCATCTGGAGCTCGGGTCAGCCGAACTTCCCCACCACAGGCCTGGGCAGAGGGACAGCCACGTGCCCGAGCTTGTGCCTCACTCCTAGGACACCCCTGGATCGGACCCACGAGGCCTGGCTCTCCCCGCTCCTGCCTCCCCCTGCCACCCAGGGCCCCCGGTGTCATCTGTCTGCCCTTGTCTGTGTCTCACCCCGGGGACCCGGGATGTCTCCTCTGCCCAAGGATAGGTTGTGGAACCCGGCCCTGTCAAAGGCTGACGAGGGCTATGATATTTTCTTTCCCCCGATGTTAATATGCTGACGCTAAGAGGACTTGAAACCATGTATGTCATTGGAGGAAGGGTTAGAAGGGCCGGGGCGTCTATGCCTGGAGAAGACTAGAAGGGGACATGAGAGCTGTCGGCAAGGATTTAGAGGCCTGTCATGTGGCAGAGGAAGCCAACGTGTTCCCAGCAGCTCTGGAGGGCCAGCTTGGGAGCGAAGGGGGGACGGGGGTGGGGAGGAGTTCTAGGGAGACAGACTCCGTTCAGCACGGGGCACAGCAACCCTCCCTAACCATGCCTGTTGGTGCAGGGCCTGTCTCCTGCGACTTGTCACAGACAGGGCTGACCAGAGGGTTCGTGCATCGCTGGGGCCAGACTCCATGACGGCAGAGGTCCCTTCCAGCCCCAAACATAGTGATCCGTGCTCTGGGAATGGGGTCACTCTGGCTGGCAGGCAAGGACACACGCCTGCACCCCCTTGATGGCAATAGCCCTTGCCGGCTGAGGACACCGTGTCACTTTCGGTCACCACATCAATGCAATTTGCAGTGACAAGCCTTTGTTTTACCCCGGCTTCAGGGGCTGTGGGTGGACAGCCGGGTCCTGGCGGGGAGGGGTTGGGCTCCATGCCTGTGAGCTGACAGCAGCAGATCTTGGGGGTCCCAATCTAGGGGGGCAACTTGCCTTAGCAACACAGCTCTTTCTTCAAATGGAACTTTCTACGAAAGCCCAAGATGTGAAAGAGGGAAATGCTCTTGCTTTTTGGAAGAGGGCTTGAGGGACCCCAGCCTCATCTACTCGGCATCCACCTCTGTGGCCCCTGAGAAATCCCTAGGATCCCTAACAGTTCCAGAGAGCACACAAAGCAAAGAGAGCTGACTTTGAGCCAGACTGCCTAGGTTAGAACCCTTTCTCCACTACCTACTACCAGAATGACCTTGGGCAAGGTTCTTGACCACCTTTGCATCTCCGTTTCCCCATCTGCAAAATGGGGACAATCATAATGCTTACTTCAGTTGCTGTTGTGAGGACTGAGTTGTTAGCTCGTGGGAAGCATCTGGAACACCTGGCTTATCATCAGAGGAAGGGTCAGCTCTTCCACAGATGAAGGCGCTGACATGCAAGAGGCTGAACGCCTTGCTCATGGCCACATAGCTGGTTAGTGGCCAGAACAGGGCCTCCACCAGTTTTCCTAGACTCCGAGCCCAGTGCTCATTCTGCCTGCCCTCAGCATGCTACTTGTTTCAAACGGGCATTCCCTGGATCTCTGGGGGCTCTTCTTAGCATGCCCACTGGCTTCTGGGATTGACAGGCTCTGTCCTCAGGGGCCCTCTACCTACAGCAGGGGTTGAGGAGCAGTTTTGAGAAGGACTTTTTTGGCAAAGAGAGGAGGTAGACCCCTTGGAGAATCGCCCCATGGCCAAGATGTGGAGGGGGAGGTGGGTGGAGAGGGTGTGGGGGGGGGCAGAAGAACCCAGCTGGAGCATCGCCTCCTACCACAGCACCACATCTACCAGACCAAGAGCTTGCTAACGCCCCTTCTGGTCCTGCTCCTCCCCCACTCAAAAACCTTCCATGGCTCCCATGTCCTGCAGAACACAGCAGGCCCCTCAGCCTGATAGACAAGCCCCTTCCCCATCAGGCCCCACTCCGTTCCCAGCCTGTCCCCTTCCACTTCACACCCACTAACCTAGACCAGCTCCTCAAACAACATGCCTGCCCCCCCCCCACTTCTTGCCTTTGCTCTTGCTTTTCCCTGTGCCCTCACCTCATAGCCATCCCCAGACCACACCAAGTACCACCTCCTCAGGGAAGCCTTCCCAGATAGCCCTCTAGTCCAGCAGTCATTTCTTCATTTGTGCTCCCAGAGCCCTCTGTGTATGGTCGGGGGAAAACTAACACCACTAACACCACTAACTTTAATCATAATACGTAACTATTGAGTGCTAACAGTAACCCCATGGAGGGGGTGCTACTCTTGTCTCCACTGGAAGACACTGAGTGGTTAAGACACTGTGAGTGGTCCAAGGCCACTCAGCTATGAAGAGGCAGAAACTGCACTCACACTTTGGTCTTCTCTCGGATATTTTGGAGTCTGGAGCCCCGGGCTGGGTGTTCTGCCACTCACTGGCTCTGGGGCACCTGACATGCTAAGAAATAATTCGCTGAAATCTTGCCTCTTGCCTGTCGCACGTGCCTCATGCTAGATTCTTAACAGATAGTGGTTGAAGAAAGCTCAGACCAAAAATGGAATTTATTTTATTTAAAAGTGAGTTCAACAGAGGAAAGTGTGAGGTCACCTGCTTTTCCAGCCCACATAGCACTCTTCCAGTGGGGCAGGGGCAGTTCCTGTGGAGACAGCTGGAAAAAGTGCAGGTCCCCTTCCTGGGAGGTACATTTGCCCCTCTCTTTGCCACAGGCTTGAGTCTTGGGGCTCTGGGGGCGTGACCTGTGGTGTTATGGCCTTCACTCTCCCCACTCGTCTTGCCCCCTTCCCTCAGAAGCCTGGAGGTTAAAGATGGAGGCCTCCCATTTGGCAGATGTGGCCTTTCCAGTCTTGCAGAGCTGTGTTCCTCCACCCCAGGAAGGGAAGGGCAGGACCAGGTCCTTGGTGCCTGCTAGTTGTCCAGGTCAGAGCTCCTGGGTGCTGAGGGCCCTGAGGGTGACAGTGAACTGGGTGCAAGGCTGGGCGGGGGCAGGGGCAGGGGCAGGGGGAGGCTACAGACTCAGGACAGGAGGAAGCTTAGTTGGCCTGGCAGGTAGACTGGTGGGGACCAGGCGAAGGTGGCCTTTTCCCACAGCTGGGAGGCTCAGGAAGTTGGGAAGGGAGAGGTGGGGCCCAAGCAGGACTCTAGGGAGAGCAGGTGGTGAACCGGCTGCCCAGAACACTAGAATGGCGGTAGGAGGGAGCCCCAAGGGCCCCGAGAGCTGGGCTAACTGCTGGGCCCTTCTCCACGAGGCCCCACAACCAAACAAGAGATACTGGGAGCCCAGAAGCTAAAACCGCAGGAACCGGGACCAGACAGATATCGTCAACTCTTAATTACCACCCTCACTGGCACCGAAAAGCCCACGCAGTCTCCTCTGTAAATAAACAGCGTCTCCTTGCCTTTAGGACGCATCCTAGTGCATACATATTTACAGTGCACGTGTGATCTATGCTGCTCTCTTTCGACTCACTCCCCCACACGAGAATTTCTGGTGAAATTTTGCCTGCCTTGCATTTGGTTTGGGCTCATGTTTGCAACCACCTGTGAGAAGGCAGGGAGGAGGTTTAATCCGCATTTACAGGAGAAAACTGAGTGGTTCTGTGACTCGTCCAAAGCCACAGCAAGCAAGTGGTAGGATCTGCACAGAAACCTGGGGCTTTTGTCCCGGGGCAGGTTTGTCAACATTGCCACTCCTGAAGTATAAGACCCCTGAGCTCTTGGAATGGTAGCTGCTGGTGCCCCCTCTCGCCCGGGCTACAGCCGACGGGGCAAGCTCAGGAGGCTAAGGGTTGGGAGGGCAGGGTGTACAGAGGCCACTTGGGTGGGCTTCCAGCCCAAGGAAAGCTGAGCTGAAGGGGGTGAGGGCTGGTCAGAGGGTTACGGAAATTCCCTTTTGGATTACACATGTTGTCGCTGAGTTTGGGCCAGACACTTCTGAGGGTCTGTTAGAGCCCATGGGGCAAATGTCCTCAGACATGGTGCCCTTTGGGCAAATGGGGCTGGAGTTGTGGCTCAGAGTATTGGAGGAGATGGAAGGGTGCTGGGCAGGAAGGGTGTGCTGAGGAAGTGGCTTTTTTAGGGGAAGTAAAAGTGTCCACTGAGGCCTGGCTGGGCAGAGGGTACACTTGGCCTCTCCCTTTGAGGTGTCAAGTTTGGGCAATGGTGTGGATCCTCTGGGCTCACACAGAGCCCATGCAGGGAGGGTGTGGGAGGAACTTCAACCTGCACAGTGCCCCCATTTTACAGATGAGGAAACTGAGTCACAGAGAAAGGAAAGAACTTCCCAAGGTCAGCCAGCAAGCATAGCTGGGAGAGGAACTTGTGGCTCAGAACTCCCAGTGTGGGGGGCCAGGTGGTAGGGTAAGGTAACTGCTGGGGGGGGGTCTCTGGGCTGAGGGAGGGTGGCCGGCCCTGGCCAATGAGGGTCTGACCTGTGTGTGTCCTCCCCAGGGGCGCCCACCCGCGATGTCCTGCTGGTCTCTGCCATTATCACCGTCAGCCTTAGCATCACTCTCGTCCTCTGCGGCCTCTGCCACTGGTGTCAGCGCAAACTGGTGAGGCTCCTGAGGGTCCCGGGGGCGGGGCCTGGCCCTGCGCCCCGCCCCCCCACAATTACTGGCTCCCGAACCCTCTCAAGGGCGCCCGCAGATGACCCACCTGCTCACGTAGTCAGGCCCATTTCCGTAGGAATTACACACGCACGCACGCACGCACGCACTGCGTTTGCCTGGGTGTTGGCCCCGTGTGTCGTGTGTACACCCAGAACCACACACCTAGGGACACATCTGAGGACAGACGTGAGCCTCACGGGCCTTCGCACGCTCGCAACTACACGCGCACACGCCCCACCTCCCGTAGGAAGAACCGCAAGCGCAGCCTGAGAATCGCCGCGGCCCCCTCCCACCCCGGTGCCTGGCGCCCCACCCCAACCCAGGGCTGGGCGTGGCCGAGCCGGGTCTCCTGGCCAATGAGGAGGCGCCGCCCGCCCCGCCCCGCCCCCCAGCGCCCGCACATCCATCCTGGTTCTTGGGGTTTGTACAAGCACAAACGGCTTCTTTTCATTTTTAACGAGGGCTGGGGAATTAACGAGCAGGATCAGGCCATCAATAAGTAACGAGACCATCAGGAGGGACATTCATCACCCGAAGGCCCGGGAGGGGAAGCCGGGCTGAGGGGTCTACCCCGCCCGCAGCCCGCAGCTCCCCGAGAGGGGCTGAGGGGCCGGCTGCAAGGCTAGACCACCACCCCGTTTCTCCCCACCCCCCACCCCCAGTCCTGCTGCCCCAGCCCAGCAGTGCAGTGGGGACTTTGGGGGCTGCAGTGGGGCACCCCCAGAGGTGGACCCAGAGGTGTCCCAGATGTTGGGCCTTTCCTGGGATCAGGTGAAGAAGCGTCCCTGACAGACACCTCCAACCCCTAGATTGAGAACGGTGGGAGTGGGGGCCAGGTGGCACATCTGGAACCCCCATTCTCTCCCTGCCCTGACACAGAGGGGCCTTAAGGACGAGGGGGGAGGGTCGTGGTCGTGCGCACCATGTAGCTGGGGGCTTCAAGCTGCAATCCTACGGAAGAGAAGGGGCAGATAACCCAGCACGTCTCCTTCAGGAGAGGCAGACCCACGAATGGAGAACATGGCTCTCCATCCTGGGACATTCAGCTTCAGGGAGCTTCTTCCCTGGGGAGGCGCCATGGAGAAGGCCAGCTCGGCCCCATGTGCCCCAAGTGTGAGTGCATGGGTAACCTGGGCCCTGCTCTGGGCGTGCAGGTGCGTGGAGCCAGCCGGGCTGGCCGCCCTGCATTGTTCCTGGATCCCCGGTGTCTGCGTTGGTCTCGGAGTTTCAGAGGAGGTGGAGGAGGGGGCTTGGCCACGTGCCTGTGTGTGCGAGTGTCCTCAGAGGCCGTGGGAGGGGCTGAGCACACATGCACCGTAGCCCTGTGCGTCTAGTTGCAGGGTCTGTTCGGTTGTCTGTATTCAAGTCCGCATTTGAAGGCCGAGGAAGGCCTATGAGCAGGCGCTGCTGGTGACCTTGAGTGGGGGTCTGTGTGCTGAGTGTGCCGACTCTGAGGGTATTGGTGCAGTGCGTGTGTGTCTGTTCACCCCTGCATGGTGGGATGTGCTTCATCTCATCAGATCTCCACCCGAGTGAGCTGACACTTGCTTCATCCCCACTGTCCTGGCCTCTCCTGGTAAGTGCCGCAGTGTGTGTGTGTGTGTGTGTGTGTGTGTGTGTTGTGGTGAGAGCCTCCCCCCCACTCACTTGGGGACCAATGTTCACAGATGACAGCTTTTGTAGCAGGCGGGGACCCCCCTCCCCCCACCAGTGCGGGAGGCACGGCCCCTGGCCCCAGCCCCTCCTCCCAGCCTCCAGCCAGAAACTTCCCCAGGGGTCCCAGCCACAGTTGGTTGGTCTATCCCCTGCGACTTTCTCCCCTGAGCTGCCCAGCCCCCCAACCCTCCCACAACTCCTCCCCTGCCCCCCATATCGGAGGAGCTGGGGGGCTTTCTGCCTGGGCTGTCTCTGTGCTTTCCGGGAGGGGCTTTCACATGCCCCTTGCACAGTTCCTGGGCTCTCCTTGCCTGCCTGTCCCCTCAGCAGCAGTGATGTGATACCCTGACAGCCCAGATCCCATTTCCAAACATTAATAACTTCCTTAATCTCCAGCTGGCTTTTTCCAGATCAGCCTGGCCAACCCCTTCCCTGAGAAGCAGGCTGGTGGTATTGGGTTCCCTTTGAGCCGCCCAGTGTCTCCTGGACTCTGCCTGGGTTTCCTGTCGTTGCCCCCTTAACTTCACCCTGCCCCCCCCAGCCCTGAGTCAAGTCCTGCCCTGGCTCCTGTCCACACCCCGCCCCCCCAGCCCTGCAGCTCCTGCTGCAGAGTGATCATTGTAGCCAGACGGACGGGAAGGTTCCCTGAGCTGTGGAAGGAAGAGGGGCAGGCCCTGGACAGCCCACCCAGCCATACCTGGCCTTGGGGAAGGGGCAGCTGACCCACCTTAGAAGAAAGTGCTGCCTAGGCCAAGTTCTCCTGCCAAGACTAGGGAGAAAGAGGAGAGGGGTGGAGAGGTGGGGTTGGGGGGCCCTCAGCAGGTCCTCTCTGCCCCACACTGCCTGAAGTAGGGGGAGATTGGGGGGAGCTGGTGGGGGTGGCCCTCCCTGTGTCCTGCCCAGAGAAGGGCCTCAGCCAGCGTGGGGCAGCTCCAGGCCCTGATCTTCCCAGTCCGGACTGGGCATTATTGGGGATTTGAACTTCTGGGTAATGATGGGGGAGAGCAGAGCTGAAGCTGAGAGAGGGCAGCTTTTGTGGACTCGGAGGATCCAACAGCTCTGGTTTTTTTTCATTCTGGTTTTTGGCTCGGAGGCAACAGCCCGGGGCTGAGACCCTGGTGGGAAGAGGCACTAGGGGGGCACTCCCATGCTATCCATTCTGAGAACTGCTGGGTACCTAGAGACCAGACAGTCCCTGCCCTTTCCGGCTGCGTTCCCTCGGGGGTCGAGGGGCCTGAAGTAAGTCAGGAGAGAGCTAGACATATCTGTGACGAGAGCCTAGAAGGATGAGGGACCTGGGGCCCATCCGATGACAGCACCCCTTTTTGGAAAGGAGGAAAAGAAGGTCAGAGAGGACAAGGGACTTGACCAGGGTGACACGGGGAGGGTCCGGCGTTGCTGGGAGCAGGACCCAGGCATCCCTGAGACCTGGGGGCGCCGGAGGTGGAGTGAGGACTCTGCCCCTCCACCCACAGCATTCTGGGGGGCCGCTTCACCGCTGCTGGGCTCCCTCCGTGGGCAGCTCCTGTGCCCTGGAAGGGGTTGCCACTGGTGGGAGTGTTGGGGACATGGCTGTGCGGCTCTTACTTTGTTTCAGGGAGGGTGGAATCATTGGCTGTTGTGACTGTGGTGTGGGAGCACAGGATGGGATGTTGGGGAAATGTGTGTGCTCGCGTCAGGGTGTGTGTGTGTGTGCGCGTGCGCGCTGCCTGGCCCAGGCCCGTGGCCCGTGGGTGCGCGTGAGCTTGCTCCGTGGCAGCCAGGAATGTTAATGGTGCCCGGCTCTGCATGAGCTAAATTTAGAAACCCAAACCGAGAAGGTGAATGGTGCTCACCTTCCCAGCGGCAGGCCCGGTCCCCACTGCAGCCAGGGCCCTTCCTCTGGCCAGGGGACCTGGAGCCCCCGTCCGGCCTGCCGTGCCCTTTCCCCGCTCATGCTGGTGTGAGGAACTCTGGGGTGCCAGTGGGCAGCCTCTCTTCCTAAGACTGCCTTCCTGTAAAGAAGAGTGCTCAGGCCCTGCCCTGCCTCACTGCCCAAGGCAGGAGGACCCCAGGGAGCCCCCAGACGACGCTGGACACGGTCCTGGGCCGGACTGGGCACAGGGCCCTCTCCCTGCCCCCGCCATTCACGTCACTGGCCACTGCCAACCTTGCCCCTGCAGGATGCCACCCCCACCATCTGGGGGTGGTGACGTGGCCAGTGTGACGTGGCCAGGCGCCTGAGAGCCGTCTGTCCGTGGCAGAGGGAGATGTGTTTCTGGGAGCCAGGCCAGAGCCCCAGGAGACAGGCAGCCGGGAGGGGCCCCATCCCTGGGGGTCAGGGGTACCCTTCGAGGGGCGGCAGTGGTCCTCGAGCCTTATGGGGCCAAGGAGCTACTAGCCAGTGAACAGATAGCAGTGGGACTGGCCCCCCACGTGAGGTGGTGACACCTTCACACGTGGGCCCCTGGACCTTGTGGCCAAGGCTGGGTCCCAGCCTGCTCCCCTCCCCAGGCCCGTGCTGGGGAGGCAGGGAGGGCGCAGTGCTGTTTGCCCAGAGTGACCCTGGTGCTATCTCCACAGGGCAAACGCTACAAGAACTCCCTGGAGACTGTGGGCACGCCAGACTCAGGGCGTGGGCGCAACGAGAAGAAGACCATCAAGTAGGTGCCAGGCTTCCAGTTTGGGGCGGGAGCAAGAGGCAGCCCCAGTGGGAGGAGCCTCCCCCCTCCCCAGAGCTGGCCACACACCCTCACACGTTGGCACCATTCTCTCTCCCTGCCCCGTGCCTGCACACTCCTAGTGCCTCAGGGTAGCTCCCAGGCTCCAGCTTTTCTGCCCATGCCCCGCCCCCCCAGACCCTCACCATGTTCCAAGGACCCCAGCTCCCCCCTTTTCTGGCAACTGTCACTTCCAGCTCTGTCTGCCTCCTCCCTCAACCCTGGTTGCTGGTTCCTCCATCTACCCTCATATCACACACCATCTCCAGCACCCTCCTAGCTCCCCTGCATATCCGAGGGCCCCCCTCCAGCCTCAGCTGGGATCCCCTCTCTCAGGGGGCTCAGGCTCTTCTCTAAGACCTCACCAGTGTCCTGAGGGTGACTTGGAAGGTGGGCAGACCTCAGTGTTGGGCCACTTGGGAAGCAGAGCAATGGGGACTCTTCCCTTCCCTGTCACTTCTGGTCCCCACGGCCTGTCCTGTTGCCTCTGCCCCACCCAGGCTTCCTGCTTGTGCTCTGAGATCCCCCTTCAAGGAGGTGGGTTTGCCTTCCGCAGACCACCTTGGCCAGCCCACGGCAGGTGGTCGCTGGGACATACCCAGGGCAGCCCCCCGCACCAACCACCCCACCTGGCTGGAGGCTCTGGGAATGAGGGTTCTCTCTGGAGGGCTCCTCTCTGCTGAACCCAGGCCTTCGCTGGAAGGCCATCAGCCTGAGGTGGGGCTGGGTGCCCCTCCGTCTTAGCCTGGCCAGGGCCGAGCCTGCCAGCAAGGGGCTTTGCCTGAAGGGGAGCCACCCCAGCCTTCCCTGACCCTCACTTCCTTCCTTTAACTCAAGGCCCGCACCATCTCTGCCCCACACCTTCCCTTCTGCCCCCCTTCCCACAGCCTAGTCCGTCCTCCCTTCTTCTTGTTCCTGTTCTCCCTTCTCCCCCTCCCCTGCTCCTGAGGGCTCCCTCCCTGCTCCTCCCCTGTTTTCATCTCTTGCTCTAACCCTGTTTAGGGTCTTTACAGAAGCTTCCAGTGTGTGCCTTGTGGGGGGGGTGGGCAAGTGGAGGGGTGGGCCTGCCGAGGTTGGGGGTGGGAGGAGGTTCGGGAAGAGGCCTCAGGGAGCCTTTGAAGCTGGGTTTGGTTGCACACTCTCCGGTCTTCAAAGCCGAGAGCCGGCAGGTCTCAGGGGCTGATGCAGAGCCCAGGCCCCAGGCTTTCTGAAGGCAGGGAGGGACCACGTGGGGCCCAGCCCAGCACCTATGTCACCTCCAGACCAGGCCCCTAACCCAGTTTGCAGCTGGGCCGGGGGCCCCGTCTCTGCCAAATGACCATAACCTGGGGATGTGTATGTTCTGGATAGTCGTGGAAGGGGCCCGTGAGAGGGGATGGGATGCCCAGCAAGGGGGGAAGGCAGGCAGCACGGGGGGCAGCAGGCTCTGCAGGCTGGGACACACCCACGAATGCTCTCTAAGACAAAGTGAGGGCAACAGTGGCTATCCCCTCTTCTCTACAGCCCTGCAGCCGCTGCCCCCTCCCACCCCGCTGAGCTGTCAGAGCCTCTGCCTCAGGGGAAGGGAGTCACCGTTCCAGTCTACAGGCCCCTAGGTTCCTAGGCCTTTCTCTCTTGCCAGGGCCCAAAGCCAGTCAAGTGGCAGGAAGCAGGGCTTACCCATTGCACAATCTCCACATGGGCTTAGGACCTCCTCTGAAGGGATCTTTTGTCAAGGATGCTGGGAAGTTGCATTCTTTAGCAGTGCTTCCCAAACTGTGTAAATGATGAATAGTTATTCCATGAATCACTGAGGTTTCATGGGTTTCATGGCCAACTAAGTTTGGGAAACACTGCACACTCTCTCTCCCTCTTGGAGATACAGGTATTCATTGACCCATTAGAGGCTCTGAGAAGTCCTGCAGTAAAGGAACCTGTGTTTCCCAAACTTTTAAAATTAAAGATGGTCTTTTTCAGTACTGCAACAGACAACATGAGGGACCCTGGAGCTCCTTGGAACAGAGGGTGGGAGACCAGCCTGGCAGTGATGACCCTGGCGGCTCTTTCTCTCCAGGACCTAGGATTGGATGACAATTGATTTTGGAGATCTGGAGGGGGCCAAGGGGAGGGAGGCCTTCCAACTGGTTCCTTCTCTCTGTTACACTGGAGGAGGGGGACCAAAGGATGTCTCTGGCAGGAACAGGGTCTTCTGTTGAGGGAGCCTCCCCGGGGAGGGGCCTCCCAGTGCTAAGGCCTGTCCTGCCTCTCCCGTCTCAGCCTCCACTGTGCCACTCACAAACTGGCTCAGGACTCTGGCTTCGAACCCTGTGTACGGAGTCCTGTGAGACATTTCTGAGGTGCACTCTGCTCTGGACAGACAGACGCTGTCCACACCCCCTTGGGCCAGGACCACCATCTTCTCTGGGCCTGTGGTGGCCGCCCAGCTTCTCTCCTTTGTTCCCAAGTCTGAGGCTAAGAGCCAAGGTCAAGTCAAGCTCTGGTGTGGGGTCGGGGCGGGGGGAGAGAAGCAGGTGCCCCGAGAACACGTTTGCTCCATCTTCAGGGGGTGTGCCTCCCCATGTGGCCTCCCCCACAACAGGGCCCTCGCCTTGGCCTTGAGCAGCGGCACGGCCTCAGCACAGGCCAGGCCCACCCCCAGAACCCCTAGAGATCCTTCCCCTAGATGCGTTTCTGAGGGCTCAGGCATGGCTCCCTTCTAGAATGTTCCTTTGGCCTGTGTCTTCTGCCTTTCCTCTCCCTATGCTCCCAGGCCTGCTCCTCGGGGCCCCAGGAGCCTGACAAGCTGATGGAGCCCTTGTCTGAGGCTTCTGCAGCCTGCCCCCAGAGGAAGTCCCCACATTCTCTGTGCTTCCAGCCTATCTGCTTCATTGGTATGACTTGTCTCAGAGCAGAAGGGGGTGGGAAGACTGGGGCAGAGGGTCCCTTCCAGACCTAGCAGCTCCACCTTGGGAAGGATCAGGGGCACAGGGAGAGGCTACCCTGGCTGGCAGGTCAGGTATGTGTCAAGGGCCCTGGGGCTGAGTCTGCCCATCAACCCCCACAGAGAAGGGCAGGCTCCCTCCACACGCCCCAAAACATTGGACCTGAAGGGCCCGGGTGACTCTGATCACGCCCTCAGCAAGGTCAGAGGCCTGGACACCCTTCTCTTTTCTGGGGGGCCACCCAGTCACCACATCTGCAATGAGTGGAGAATGTCTTCAGCTCAGCTGAGATCCCACCAAGCTCATACAAAGGCTGTGTCCTAGGAGGGCAGAGAGCAGAGGAGGCTGGGGCAACCTCAGGCCAACAGGAAGAGGAGAAAGATGGGCAGGGAGCTGGGCCTGCCCCAGGAGTGGCTCAGTGGAGGTGGATGGAAGAGGGGGGAACCTTGGGTCTCCACTGTGGGAGAGCTGACAGCCCAGCGGTTACAGCCAATCTTCTGGTTTGGCAGGCAGGGAGACTGAGGTCAGGAGCGGTGGGCTCCCGGACAAGTTGGCAGCAGGGTCTGATCTACCTTTCAGCTCTTTCCAGCCAGAAACCAGCACCCTGTCCTTCTCCCACTCCCCACGCCAGCCTCCCCCAGGCCTGTTCCCAGCCCCCTCTCTCCCCTGCTCCCTCTCATCATCTTTCTCTCTCCCACCAGCTTCCCAGGCTCGAGGCTCAGCGTGCCCACCTGCAGCTCGCCTCCTTTCTGCGTGGCTTCTCCCGGCCCTCGAGGGTTGTGAGCGTATGCGTGTGTGTGTGTGTGTGTGCGCGCGCGCGCGTGCACTCGCTCGCTCGGGGCGCAGCTGCCGCCTCTCTTCCTCCCGCAGGAGCAGACCCTGGCCCTCTCGGCTCTCTGTGCGCGCAGCCCCGGGGCCCCGTCTCCTCTGCCCCCGCAGGACTTGCGGTTCTTGTTTCTTCTTGTATCTCCCTGTTTTCTCCCCTCTCTCTCTGCCCCTCCAGCGATCTAGACAGAGACTTTTGGAATAACAATGAGAGCACAGTGCAGCAGAAATGGAGTTCCTATCCTCCCAAGGAGTTTATTCTAAACATTTCACCCTACGCCCCTTATGGCGACCCACGACTGTCCCTCAAGTGAGTGACTTTACCTGGTTTGATCCTATGTACCGAGTATCCGCGCACGCCCTCCTTCCCCTCCTGGCCCTCACTTCCCTCCTGCTCCTGTCCGCCCTGGACCTCCCCGCCGTGCACCCATGGGCAGGCCGACCATGGAGACGAGCAACCCCTCCTGCCTCCTCTCGCCTGCCCGCCCCTCTCCAGTCCCCTCCCCCAGGGCCAGCCCTCCGCAGCCACACCCGGCCCCCCAGCGGGTCCCCCGCTCTGTGCAGTCAGGATGGGGTTGCCCGTTCGGCCCCTCCCTCTCGGCGTGGCTCGCTTTCTCCTCCCCCCATGTGCTGCTGCCCTGGCTGCTCGGCGGTGGTGGTCGGTGGTCGGTGGTCGGTGGTCGGTGGTCGGTGGTCGCGGTGGCGGTGGTCGGTGATGGCGGTGTCGGTGGTGGTGGTGATGAACTCTGACTAACACGGCTTTCTCTTTCTCCCTGCCTTGGGGCCTCCTGGCCTGGACAGCCCGCTCTTCCTCCGTCGTTAACCCTTCGTTGTCCTGTGGGATAGAGTTGGAGGTGGCTGCCCTCCCCCCACCCCCGCCGCCCCCGCCCCAGGCGGTGGGGAGGGGCCGCCCCTCCGTTGTCGTGGTGCGTTTCTCCGACCCCAGCCCGCCCGGCCCCCTCTCTCCTCTCTGCAGGCTCTGCTGTTAACCCACTTGCAGTGCTGATGTCTCTCTCTCTCTCTCTGTCTGTCTCTTGTCCGTCTGTCTCTCTCCTCCTCTCTCACTGTCTCTTTCTTCCTTTTATCTGTCATGTTTCTCTCCTCCCCCACCCCTACCCCCACTGTGGCCCGCCCTCCCCCCCCACCGCCACCCCCGGCGCCCCTCTGGCCCGGCTGCCTCCCACGTGTGCCTTCAGTGGTACCCTCCTGTCGGGCGCCAAGGTGGCCGCCGCGGCGGGGCTGGCGGTGGGGCGGGAAGGCCGGCCGGGGGAGAAGCCAGCGCTGGTGCTGCCACCCAGAGAGGACACCTCGAGAAGCGGCGGGGCTGCCCCCAGCGAGCCGGGCAGCCGTGGCAAGGCGGGGAGAGGCCGCTGGCGGACGGTGCAGAGCCACCTGGCCGCAGGGAAGCTCAACCTGTCCAAGTGAGTCATGGCCCCGTGGCCGCCGGAGCCGCGAGCTCGGGTCGGCCCCCGCCGGGGGGGGACAGCGGGACCCCCCCGGCATGCCCCCTGCTGCCCCCAGAGGTGCCGTCCTCGGCCCCTGGCTCATTTCATCCCTTCGTGAGACGCGCATCATCCTCGCCATCGGGCACAACTAACAGCCATGCGGTGTCGGTGTCGCATCCCAGCCTCGGCTGTGCCCCCCGCCCCCCCCCCCACATCAGTCTCTTTCCTTGCCAGTGACCAAGCCATTCCATTCTCTACCCCCGAGGCAGCTTCATTTCAATCCTCAGGTCATCCCATCCCCTTTGACTGGCCGCCCCATCCCAGCCGTCAGGTCATCCCTCTGTGGGCCACCTGTGGTTGGTCAGCCATTGGACCATCCCATCCCTGGGGAGCTGGCCCACTCTCAGCCTGTGTTTGATGCCCCTCATCTGCCACCGGGCCTTCCCTCTTACAGCCAGCAGACGGCTCTAGACCCAGAGGCTGAGCCATTCCATTTTTGACCATCTGGCGCCTCCATCGGCTTGTCCCACTCTTGCTTGCACCATTTCCCCGTCTATCCTGCAGGCCCACCATGAGCAGCTGGGCTGTCCCCATGGGTCCGTCCTCATTTCAGCCATCCCCATGGGCTGTCCCAGTCTTGGGCAGCAAGCTGTCCCACTGGCAGCTGGTGGGTAGTGTGTTCTTGGCGGTTGGGTTGTTGAGCCCCCCAGCTAGCTTCTCTTTTCTGACCAGGGTGGTCTGGACGTCAGACAGAAGAGCCGTTTCCCTTTTAAAAGCTCTCTGAGCTTGCCAAACGAGACAGTCCCTCTCTTGGGCCATGGACATACGGCTGGTCCCTGTTCACAGCAGAAAGTATATTCTCTCCTCCCCCACCATGGGGCTGCCTTATTCTCATCTTGGCTTTTAGAAACTTCCATGTCCCCACAGCTGAGCCCTTCCAGGCTCTAAATCCTTCGAACTATGACCATTCTCACCCACTGGGACATAGGTTCCATTTTCAGCTATTAGAACTGCCTCATTCCCAGCTAAGGGACAGCCTCTCACTTAGAAAACCGGCAGCCCTGACCCCTTCTTAGCTGGGGGCTGTCCTGTTGCCTTCATTCAGCACCCCACCCCGCCCCCGGTTCTCTTTAGAAGGCCTATGATTCCTGCCTTTGGGACCACTGAGGGCCACTGTGCTGAGACCTTGTTGCTTGTTGGCCTGAAGGCACACAGGCCCATTTCTCCCCTGATGTCGAGCCTCAGGAAGGTCTCGGAGGGAAGCCCCACACCCCCTCAGAGAGCCAGGCCCAGCACCCCGCCCTCCCCAGGCTGCTCTGGCCACAGACTCCAGGCTGGCTGAAGGCTCCATGCCATTCACTGGCTCCAGGCATGGAGGCACCAATTTTAGTTTCCTGTGACCGAGAGGTTGTAAATTGGACTAATTTTGGATGTGATAGGAAACCAAAATGAGGTCAGCAAGGAGGAGGAGGAGGCCGTCCGACTGTCGTCCTCCCCTGCTTCGGCCTGCCCCTAGGGAGCTGTGGGTTTACCTGGCTGGCCGGCCAGGCCTGGGCCTGTCCCTGGTGGTAGCCCAGGCTCCAGACCTGAGCTAGGCAAGGCTGCTGCCTCCTCCAGGACCCCCGCTCCCAGCTAAAGCCATGTTTTGCCTCTCTCTCTCTCTCTCCTCTATTTCTTGTTCTCTCTCTCTCTCTCATTCTCTCTTTACTATTCTCTGACTTTCTCTCCCTCTTTTGCTCTCACTCTTTTTCTTTCTTTCTCCCTCTCTAGCCCACAGGGGCAGCTTAACTGTTGTCCTTTAGTTCCCATGGTAGGCTCGGGAGGGAGCAAAGCTGAGGTCTGGTTGCAGTGGTGAAAGCGGCTCCAGGGGCCCTGGGGCCCCTCCTGCAGGCAGCCCCAGGGAGTACCTGGCTGCCCTGTGGTCCTAGACCAGGAGTTGGCAAGCTTTCTCTGTAAAGGGCCAGATAGGAAATGCTTAGGCTCTGCAAGTCACATAGTCTCTTTTATGCCAACTCAAGCCTGTCGCAGCCATAGACAGGATGTAAGTTAGTTTGTTCCAGTAAGACTTTATTTACAAAGACAGGTGGTGGACCAGATTTGGTCCATAGGCCATAGTTTGCCAACCCCTGCCCTCGACCACTGGATCGGGAGACGGAGGGAGGGGACAGAAGAGGAGGTTGGGACCTCTGAGGCTCTGGCCCTGCCTATGGGATGTGCTGATGTCTCTGGCCAGGAGAACGAAACAGGCAGGTTGCCTGGGGAAGCCAGGGGTCTCTGACTCTTCCTACCTCCGTCTCCTGAGACATTTACAGGTACCACTGGCATGGGGAGCGTTAGCTGAACACGTGTCCCAGGGCCCGGCCTCATTAGGTCCTCATGGCAACCCTGGGACAGAGGCAGCTCAGGGATGATTTTTCGCCCGGGGTTTTACGAAGACACTCAGATGAAGAAACTGAGGGGTGGACTCACTTTTCCAAAGTCCTGCGGTTCGGAAGCAGCAGAGCTGGGGCTTTAACCTGGGTCCCTCTGACCTCATACTGCCTCTGATCAGCCACGTCCTGCTTCCTGTCCGTCCCTGCCCCCTTACCAGCATTTTTCAGGGGTGCCTGTGGGCCTGCTAGGAGGCGCCCTCTTGCAAACGTATAGCCACCCTGTTTTCCATCAGAATTGGGGCAGTGACCAGACAAGTGGTTCCTAGGGCTCCCACCTCATCTGCTCCTTTCCCGGGTCCCCTCCCCTGACTGCCAGTCACTCCCAAGAAATCAGGAATGGACACTGCACCTCAGAAACAAGGGACCCTGGAAGGAGGGCAAAGGTCTGCTCCAGAGCCTGAATCCTGGGGCAGCCCTGGCCACAAGGCAGAGGCCCGAGGACAGAGGGTGTCCGAGGACAGTCCCCAGCCTCCGTGGCCCAAGCCTGAGAACCGCCGGCTTTCCCTGACCCGCCACATGTTACTAGGCCAGCTCTGCGCTGGCCTGGATTTCCTCGGGTCTCCAAAGGCCGGTCGCACTTCGGGCACAGAGGCAGACTTTCCTGGGGTCCCCCAGCGAGACCGCGGGGGGGGGGGGGGCGGAGCAGCTCCCTCCACCCCCTGCCGTTGGGCATGCCAGGCCCAGGGCCCCGGGGACGCCTTCACCACGCAGCCTCCACAGCTCCCGCGGCTCAGACAGGAGGCGTTGGAGCGTCAGGCGAGCCAAGGCCAGAGGGTGGGCTGGGCAGGGCCGGCAGGGGCGGGGTGGGGGGGGGTCAGGGCGGGCGCGGGGTTCGGTGGCCTCCTGGGTGAGGTGGTGGCAGCCACGGCACAGCGGTGACAGCAGGGATGGAGGCCCGGCGAGGTCCGGCAGAGCGCGCCCTGCACTGGGGCCTCCCAGTCCTGACCCTCGGCTTCTTTTTCCTCCACTGTGATCCCTTCACCTGCTTCTCCTTTCTCTCCTCTCCTCCACCCGCCCCAAGTTTCGAGGACTCCACCCTGTCCACGGCCACTACCCTTGAGTCTATCCCCAGCTCCACGGGAGAGCCGAGATGCCAGCGACCCCGCACCCTGATGCGGCAGCAGAGCCTGCAGCAGCCGCTGAGCCAGCAGCAGCGGGGCCGGCAGCCCAGCCAGCCCACCACCAGCCAGAGCCTGGGCCAGCTGCAGGCCCACGCGGCCTCGGCGCCGGGCCCCAACCCCCGGGCCCACGGCCGGGGCCAGGTTCGGCAGGGCGCCTCGGCCAGCACCAAGTACCGGGCGGCCGGCGGCCGCAGCCGCTCCAACCCGGGCAGCTGGGACCACGTGGTGGGGCAGATTCGAAACCGAGGCTTGGACATGAAATCCTTCCTGTAAGTCCCCCCCTTGAGCGGGCCGGCCCCCACCTCCCGACCCAGCCTCTCTCCCCTCATCTCCTTGGGAGCGGCTGGCCCTGCCCCGGCTCCTGGCCCTCCATCTCCGCGGCAGGGTGCCGAGCAGACTCGGCCCCCCCCTCCCCAGCCTCCTGTGGCTCGAGGCTCCGTGCCTGCAGCCCCCCATGGAAGGATTCTTATCTGGGCCACCCCTCTGAGGACCCCGGCTCCTCCCCCTTCGGTGCCTCCTGGGGCTCGGAGAAGGTCCCTCCCCCAAATGTCAGTGGGGACACTGGACAATGCCCTTGAGACCTGAGGCCGCCTGGTCCTCCTCCTCTTCCCGCTAGTCCCAGGCTGCTCCTGGCCTCCCTGCTAGCCTCCCCCCTCCCAAACCTGGGCTCTGGCCCTGCCTCCGAGCCTCCAGATCGCCTCTTCCCTGTAACCCGACTCGGCTCACCTTCCTGCCCCGCACTTCCTCCCTCCCTCTCACGGTTCCTGCCATCAGCCCTGTCCTCTGCCTCTCTGACCTTCTCCAGCCACCTGTCCTCCAGCTCCCAGAATGACCCATCCCCTGAGGACAAACCTCAGATGTTCCTCCCAAAGCTTTAGAAAAGGTTCTTTGTCAATCAGAGGCTTCTTTCAAGTGTACAGGCCTGAGAAGTAACCACACACCACGGGTATCTAACTGTAGCCATTCCTCATCCCCCCGCCATCCCATGCTGCCCCGCCCCACAGGTAGGGGCCCTGCCCAGGGCACCCCCCCCCCCCCCCCCCGCCGACCCCGGCATCACTCTGGGCATCGGCGCTCACTCTCAGAGCCCAGAGCAGACCTGGGCTTTTGTCCCTGATATCACTCGCCTCCCCCGGCCTAACATGACCTTCCTTCCAGGCTCTGGGGATTATTCCCATCGCCCAGGTCTTCCCTGGGAGCACTTTTCATGGAGCAAGAGACCAGCACTAAGCCTGGGAGAGGAGAAAGGAGGAGGAAGGGGAAGGGCAAGATGCAAGGCCCAGCTCATTGGCAAGATGTGGGGATTCTGAAGGCAAGCAGGTCCCTCCGAGTTTCCTAGCTCTCCAGCTGAGACCCCAGCCCAGGCTTCCAGGGCAGACGGGGGTGCTGTCCCTAGCAGGCGCACCCCAACAGAAGAGGCCTTGCCACGCCAGCTTCCCATACCCGTGCAAGTGGCTCGTGGGCCCGGCTGGCAGCTCGTGCTGCCTGTGCCTCTGCTTGGTACATCCAGGCAGCGCATCTGCCGGGGCTCTCCCCGACCCAAGGACCCTTGGGGATCCAGCTGGTGCCTGCATGAGACAAGATGCCCCGCAGAGCCTCCTGGCTTCCGGGCGGCGGTTTGTTTGGGGACGGATACAGTGGCACTGGTGTGGATTAGGAGAGTCGAAGGAATTGGTTCTTCTGTGGCTTGAACAGAACTGGGAGCCGGCGGGCCCCTGCACCCCTCTGCTCCTCCTGCCCTCCGGCTGCTCTTTGCACAGCTGTCACCCTGCTTCCTGTTCTAGCAGCCATCAGACTGGGGCAGGGGCCGTCCCCAGGCCCTGGGAAGAAGGGAGCCCGCTGCAGGAAAGCCTCTGTGTACCGACTCCCCTGCCCGCTGCTCCCCTGCTCAACTGGGATTTGCTGAGTGGTGCCCCGTGCCAACATCCTCAGTCCACACTGCTGCGCCCACCACAGCTTTATGGGCCCCTCGCCTGCTGGCCACCGCTAGAGATCACCCAACCCCCCGCCTCCTCCACCTGTCATTCTTCCCAGCAGGGGTCGGCAAATTTTTTTCTGTAAAGGGCCAGATTATAAATATTTTAGGCTTTGTGGGGCACGTGGTCTCGATCACATTTTTTTAAAGCAATGCTTTAAACACGCACAAGCCATTCTTAGCTTGTGGGCTGTAGAAAGACAGGCCACCAGCTGTACTTTGCCCACCTCTGACCCCCTGCCTTACAGTTTAGCTGGTGTGCTTCTGAGGCCCTTTTCTTGCCCCAAATGCTGCTGGTCCACAGAGACAGCCAGGGCGGGAGGGCTAGCCAGGCCTCCCAGGACCCCACCCCCTCTTGCAGGGAGGATGACATTCCTCCAGCTTAATGGGTATGACACCCCCCCCAATACCACCAGCTTCTCCCCAGACTCTCCTCTTGCCCCTCGTTCTCACCCTTGCAGCCTGTGTTGCTGGGGAGAATGACAAATTGGGAATTCATGCAGAGGAGCCGTTTTGTTTTTAAGAAGAGCAAAAGGAGTATCTGAAAAATGCATTAAACAGGGAAAAAACATGTTGTTTTCGTTGGGTTCTCCTTCCCCCAGCTCAACCCAGCTCCCAAGCAGCCAAATGGAATTTTACCAACAGTAAAACAGTACCGATGGGCAGAGAACAAAGAAAACGAGGATTTGTCCTGAGGGAAGGGGGAGTTGTTACCCAAAAGTTGGAGGCCAGCATGAGTGTCAGCCTGGAGTAATGTGCCCAGGACAAAGATGCATGACATGGAAGGTGGTGCAGCCACTTAGCTTCCTCCCCTCCCTGGGCCCCCACTGCCATCTCCCATTTTCCCTGCGCCCCCCCTCCCCCCCCAGGTGCCATGTCTCACCTGCTTGAGTTCCCTTTCCAACAACCTCTCTAGGAAATAGCCACAGCCGCCTCTTCCTGTCTAAACCTTGCCCCCCTGGACGGTGGTTGAAGGGCAGACTTCCCAACCCCGGATCCCCCGCTCTGGAACATTCCGTTAGGCTTACCATCCTTCCCTTGGCCCTTCCTGAGACATGATTTCCTCCCTGCCCCATCTGAAATCCCCTTCTTCCTTTGTTCGGATGAGAGACGCAGGGCTGGACGAGCTCCAGAAAATGCCCGTGAACTCATGATTTTGCGGGGCAGCAGGTCACCTTTTGTCCCTGGAAAATGCAGGGAGACCCCACGGTTGCCCAGGGGTTCTCTGAGAATGCCGCCTATGAAAAACGTCACACCTTGACCTCTGGCCCCACGCTGCTGCCCACATGGCAGCTCCTTGTCCACCTGGACTGAGCCTCCCTCAAAGCAGGATGACTCCAGCCTCTTCCAGATCTTCCTCTCTGCAGAAATTCCTCCAGACCTTGCCAGCCAGGTTCCTGCACTTTCTCTTTCCACCTTTGCTTTTTGGTGACTCCTGGACTGCTTCTCCAAGGAAAGGCCCCTGAACTGGACCCAAAAGCGTTGGTGGTTATTCCCTGGATCTTCAGGAAGGGGGACTCAAGAGAAGGCCCATGATGGCCAGCACACCATAAGCCAGAAGGGACTTCCGTTCTCCTCTGATGGGCTGTGTGTTCAGGGACCCCCTCCTGGTGTCAAGGACATCTGGCTGACCATGACCCAGAGATGTCTTTACGAGGAGCACAGGGTGCAGCACCCATTGGATTTCTGAACTTTCTAAGAACCTCCCACCTGGGAGCCCAAACCTGCCTGCCCTTCCCAAAGCAAGATGGCGATGGAGCCCCTCTCTTCTCCCAGGGGCCCAGATGGCCAGAGCGAGTAGCTCCCCTCCCCCGGCCTTCCCCGAACCTTCCTTGGCAGAGTCTTCCTCGGCAGCGTCCGGGGCACAGGCCGCTTCAGCGGGCCTCTGGCCAACCCCTTCCCAGAATCTCTCCAGAGCGTCCCGCTCCCTGGCCCCGAGGCAGGCTGGGTCTCAGGCTGTGGACACCTCCCCTCATCCCCTCCCTTCCCGCCTCCACCCGACTCTGCTCTACAACTTTTGACAGTGCTAAAGTGTGTGGTTTCTCTCCTGCAGGGCCAGTTTCTTACGCTTTTTTCTTCTCTCTCTTTGTCTCTGTCTCTGTCTCTGTCTCTCTCTTTCCCCTCCCTGCCCCCGCCTGTGGGGCCTCCTCGTTTCCTCCCGGCCGGTGGGCTGCCCACCTCGGGCAGGGAAGGCAGGATGGTGGTGCTATCCTTGGTCTTAGGGCTTTCGGAACAGGATGACTTTGCCAATATCCCTGACCTGCAAAACCCAGGAACCCAGCAGAACCAGAACGCTCAGGGGGACAAGAGGTACGAGCTCAGGCGAGGGCCTGCGGCGGCAGCGGCCGAGATGGAGGCGTGGAGAGGCTGCCGACCTCCACCAGCCCTGGCCCGGCTGCTGGATGAGGCGGCGGTGCCCTCAGCGATCCTGGAGTGGGAGGACAGCCCCCTCCCCAGCTGGTGCCCTCACACACGCCACCCCGGGCTGTCCCTTGGGTCCAAAGCCAGTGTGGCCGTCCTGGGGCCATTCTGGATCAAGCCTGCTCCCCAGGCATGCTTGCCCTCGCCCGGAGCAAGTCAGCCTTTCTGCCCCATCTCTCTGCTTGGCTCCCCCCACCCCTTGCTGCCCCTCATTTTTCATCTCTGCCCCACCCCCAACCCCGAAATCCCAGTTTCTCTGGTGGTTGGTGGGCGGGGGGGGATGTAGGGAAGGGGCACCAGCCTGTTCTCCCTCATCCCCGCCACCTCAACCTCCCTCTTGCCTGGAGGTCCCGCTGGGGTGACGGTAGCACCCCCCTCCCTGCAGGGGTACTGCACAGGTGTGGCTGAGCTGCTTGGCTGATTGAAGAGGAGCCCCTGGTGGGGAGGGTGTGGGGCACGGGAGAGGCCTGGGGACCAGAAAGAACGAGAGGCAGCCCTGAACCTGAGGTACCAGGAGGAGGGAATAGGGGGAGAGGCCGAGAGTAGGCCTGTTTGCTCAGGTGGAGCAGAGGGCTGGGCATTTAGCCGTGTGTCGCCATCAGGAACTCAGGGAAGCACCTCCTGGTGCCTCCCGTCTCAGGGAGGGCGTGGAGCACTCGTCGGGAAGGAGACGGGGGAAAGGTCGGAGGGCCGGAGGCTCGGGCAGCGTCGCAAAGGTGGGGTGATCCTGCCCTTGGTGTGGCTGCCTCGCATCACCTGGCCTTGGGCTGGGCCAGCCACACACCTGTAGTCACAGGGGGAGGGCTCCTCACCTCAGTCAGGTCTGCTTCTCGCCAGACCAAAGGCCTACCGGAGAGCATGGGCTGATGGCCAGGATGCCAGGCTTCTAGCTCTGGTTGCCAGAGACCCGCTCTGCAGACGTGGACGAGTCACTGCCCCTCTCTGAGCCTCTGCTTCCTTGTCTGTCGAATGAAGGATTGGAGAGGGTGACCCCTTCCAGCTTGGGCATGCTAAGCTTCTCATGAGAGCACAGACCCTCAGGCTGGGGCACCTGTCAGAGCCTGTGAGCTGGGCAGCGATCCTGCCATTCCCTGAGACCCATAAGGCAGGAGGGGACTGTCCCAGGCTGCCACCAGGGGCCTGTGGGTTACAGAAGCCTAGGCCAAGAGTTACACAGCTGACTGCCCCTCCCTCCAGCGGCTTCTCGCACTTTCTTCCTATTCCAAGTTCACAGTTGCATGTCTGTGGTGGACACAGCCAGAAATCCCCGGAGAGTGGGAGGGAAGAGCGGGACAGGTTCTTTCACTCATTGGCACAGATGGTGTCAAACCCCAAGCCCATGTCCTGGGGGGGGGGGGGGGGTCAGCAGCGGGAGGAACAGAGCCTACCACCTCCAGCCCACCTGGTGCCCCAGAAGTCCTGGGCTGGGCCCCGGGCAGGCCAGAGTGCCGTGGGGAGGGGGCCAGGGGCCATGGGGGAGAGGCGGCAGGAGGGGGCTGGAGGCCTCTGGAAGCCTGCTGAGAACCCGAGCTCTTGGGGGGGGGGAAGGTGTGAAGTGTGCGGGAGCAGACGCAGGCTGGAAACGAGATTTCACATCACCCATGCGTTCATTAGCTGGCTCCATTTCCACCCACAGCCTATTTTTACCCCTGCCATGTAGGTCTCCCGCCCGTATTCTAACACGCCCATCTCTTCCGACCATTACATCAGCTGTCCCTGCCTTCCTGGGAAAGGTGGGTGTGGAGGTAGAGGCCATGGGCCCTCGCCCCCACCCTGCCTGACTCTCCAGGTGGACATATGTCATTCCCACCTGGTCACACCCACCCCATCCGTCTCATGGCCTCTGGGGTGTTCCCCAGGTGACCGGGCACTGTGAGGGCGTCCAGCACTGAGGGCTTCCTTCCCGGCACTCTCCCCCACCCCAAGCTTGGCATCGGCACTGGCCCCACCCCACCAGGCTCTCGGCACCTTAGGGCTCCACTCCTCTGGAGCCCTGGCTCACTGGACCTTGGAATGCTGGGCTTGGGTCAGCTGTCCCTTTCTCTTCAGCTTCTGCCTCCAGACCCAGAGTCTGTCTGCCCTTTTGCCCTGATTCCCGCCCCCCCTTTACCATCCAGCTGACCCCTTGGCTGTGGACTTTCAGCCCCTGAGGTCTCTGTCAGCGGCAAGTCCCTGGGCGACAGGAGGGCCCTGGGAGGAGGAACAGCCATTCTAATTCCCAAACAAAGTAGGGGTGCATCTAGCGAGCAACATGGAGACGGGAAGGTTGGTCAGTACCTCCCTCCTAGGATCCTTGGTGGCCTGGAAGCCCCCCATCCAGGACCTCCCAGGCCCAGAGCCTCAGTACTGTGGGCCCCAAGAACAGAATGTTGTTGGCCCCGGGAGGGAGGAAGGAAGGAGGCCAGGACCACCCCTGGCCCCCGTGCCCTGCTGCCTTCACCCATGCTGCCCTGCAATCATCCCCATGTCATGCTCTCTGCCATCCCTTCCATCGCTCCTTGGGATCCGAATGGTGTCCACCGTGACCCCCCCACCCCCCGAGTGGGGCGCGGGGCAGGGCGGGGACCTGGCCACCCCCATCGCTCTCCTCGCCCCCACACCACCATGTTTCCTCCGTCCCGGTGTGTGTCCCCCGCCTCCTCTCTGCCTCTCCTCTCGGCCGCCTCGCTCGTCCCCTTGTCCACCCTGCAGCCTCCTTCACTAGTCTCCGACTAACCTTTCTTGGCCTCTCTCTCTCCCCCTCTCCTTCCTCCCAGCTGCTCCTCACAGGGATGTCCCTGGGCCAGTGACGGGGCCCCTGCGCCTCTCCCTCTGCCTCTCTGTGCACTTGTCTCTCTGTCTCTCTCTGTCCTGTGACCTCCGGTAGCTTCAGTGGCGCTGACCATCTTCCCAGGCTGCTTTGCAGCTGCGCTGATGCTGTGGTGTGGCCAAAATAACTTCGACTTTCTCATACCTTCAGCAGTCAATCTGGCGCTCTCCTCCTGTCCCACTCTATTTTTAACCTGACTTTACCTCTCCAGCTATTTCGGTGTCCTCTTCCTCCCCATGCCTGTCTGCGTAAGCACGTGTCTGCGAGTGTGTGTCCCTGCGTGTGTGCGTGCGCGTGGGCGTGCCCCGCTGTGGCCGCACCTCTGGCAGGGACCCCGGGGTGGCCCCAGGCGGGGCGCGGTGTTTCGTGCTGTCTAGGCAGGGCCAGGTTCTCACAGCGGGTGTGCGTGTGTCTGATTCTCAGGGTGCCTGTCCCTGAAACGGCTCCCCACTTTGGTCTGTTTCAGTCGGTCCCGATTCACACACCCACCTTGGCATGCCCGGGTCTCCCTGGATGTTTCCTCTCGGGATTTAAGTGTGCATCGCTGGGCGCGCGCATGTGTGTGTGTGTGTGTGTGTGTGTGTGTGTGTGTGTGATCTCGCTGCTCTGGTCGACCTGCCTTGTTGCTGTGCCATTCTCTCCCTGGTGCCCCCTGGGTGTCTGTCGGGCTTGTGTGCACTCGTGTGTGTGCGCGTGCGTGCGTGTGCACGCGCACACCTTGCTGTTGGGTCCTGGTATCTCCCCTCCAGGGCCTGGCAGATTCCGTGCATGTCTGTCTGCCTGTCGTGGTCAACCGTGTGCTGGCGGCTGGTCCATACCGAGGGTGTGTCTAGCCTGTGTGTGTCTCCGAGTCTGAGGCTCTGGGACTCTCAGAGCTGTTCTCTTGTAGCCTGTCCCAAGCCCCATGCTGCCAGTCTTCCAGTCTTTTCCTCGCTGCCTGCCCCACCTTTCCTCCTCATGAGATGTTCCAGCCTGGTCCCTGGGCACGCTTTTAGGGCCCCCTTCCTGAGCCCCAGCTGGACGGAGCCTGGGCTCACCACCCAGCTGCCGGGCCAGAGAGCCCAGCTTCCCGGGAGCAGCATGGAGTCGGGGTGCACACAGGGCCTCACGTGGAATGGTCAGATCTGGGGCTTCTCAGTGGTGCCCCGTCTCTCTCTGACCCTGGGTGAGAGCCTTATCCCACACACAGTCCTCAGAGCGGGAGGCAGGTGGGGACTGGGGAGCAAGCGGGTGTAGACTCGTCCTATCCTGCAGGTGGCTGTTTAAATCTAAATTAGTTTGAGTCGAACAAAACGAAATATTCCGTCCTCAGTCACACTGACCACTTCAAATGCTTTAGTAGCCACACAGGGACAGCGCAGACATAGAACACTGCTGCCATCGTAGAAAGTTCTACTGGCCAGAGGTGTGTGGACGGTGGTCCTGACCTCTGCTGGTCAGCCTTGGGTCTGAAGGGCACCTGTGCGCCCTCAGGCTGAACAAACACAGGTGGGGCCTCTGGGAGCTAGCACCCTGGGTGTGTTTGCAGAGGGTAATGATGCAGAGGGGTGACCTGGACACGCCACCTGGGGAGCCTCCCCTGCCAGGTTGGAGCGAGCAGGGGTGCCGGGGGCCTCTGGGGCCAGGGCCACGCTCAGAGACCACCCTGCAGGCAGTGACTGGGTGGTGGGGCGTTCTCTGGGGACCAGGAGGAGTGCGAGTACCCACCAATTCAGCATCCACAGGGGCAGTCGAGCTGCATCATGCTAAGGTGAGGGAGATGGGCCCCGAGCGCCGCTCTAGGTGAAAACCAGGCCTCCCTGTGGACAAGAGCTCGGCTCCTGCTGGCCTGCAGGAGGGGGTGGCTGCTTGGGTCTCAGAGGAGATGCTGCCGCCACCCCGGCCAAGGTGCCCGGCCCAGCCCACCTCCCAACCTGCGCTCATTCGGATTCCCCCCACCTCCAGGTTGCCTGCAGGAGGGAAGGCAGTGAACACAGCCCCAGTGCCGGGCCAGACACCCCATGATGAGTCTGACCGCCGGACTGAGCCGCGCTCCTCCGTCTCGGACCTCGTCAACTCCCTCACCAGTGAGATGCTCATGGTGAGAAGGGCAGGACGCCGGGGCCCCAGGCAGGAGCTGAACTGGGAGGCCGGGGCCGGGATGCGTGTGACAGTTGGTGACAGCGTGGGAGTTGTCCAGTCGGGAAGGGGAACCAACGTGGACTGAGTGAGCAAGGCTTGGGTTCTTTTCTCAGCTTTTCCCCCAGAACAGGCTCTCTGTGCCTCAGTTTCCTCATTTGTCTAGTGAGAATAAGAATGCCCATCTTCCTCCAGTCTCTTTCTGGGCTGAGTGGGGGTCCAAGAAACCCTACTCATGGGAGGGATTTTTATGATCATAGGAGGAAATGCTTGGGGCAGAATGTGTCCCCTCTCTTGGAGCGGTGTCCCAGTGAGGGGAGGTCTGAGGTGGAGCTCCCAGTGGAGCGAGTCTCATGTCCCTCTCTCAGGGACCTCCCCTTACCCCCATTGCTGGAGGCCAGCTGAGGCCCAAAGACAAAAGGAGAGTAGGAAATTGCCCGCCCTCCCCGTCCTGATTCCTGGGAGGGAAGAGCTGTGCTGAGAGTCTTCCGTGCACACCCTTCTGTGCACACACGGGGCTCCCAGCCCTCTGGTTCTGGGGCGTTTCCACCAAGGGAGAGGTTGAGGCTCCTGTCTCACCCCCTGGTGGCAGCAGTAAGGCACAGCCTTGTACCTCACCTGTGCTGGGGGAAGAGCCTGGGGAGGGCCGGGGCCCCAGGGCGAGGACCTTGTGATGCGGCAGCCAGCAGTTTGCAGGCGGCTGTCAGTCAGAGCTTTGCCAGCTCACAAGTCCCAAGGAGGCTTAGGGTATGAGATTGGGAACCTGGTGCCTGCTGTGTTCCTATTGGACGTGACCGCAGACAAGTCATTTCTGCTCCCTGGACCCGGGTCCCCCCCCCAGTCCCTCCTGTAGATCGAGGGAGAGTTTGTGGGCTCTCAAGCCCTTGCCAGTCCTGACATCATTCAGTTCAGAGTTCCCTTGCCCAGGTCCTGGCATGACAGCTGCCATGCTCTCTGGGGCCCCCGGGCTCCACCCTTCTACCGGTTAGGGCTCCAGCCAGCTCCAACCATCCACCCCCACTGCCCCTTTCTAGCCCAGCGCTTCTCAAATTATAATATGCACACAAATCACTGGGAGATCTCGTTAAAATGCAGATTCCCACGGGGCACCTGGCTGGTTTCAGTTGGAAGAGCCCGCAGCTCCTGATCTTGGGGTCATGAGTTCGAGCCCCATGTTGAGTACAGAGATGACTTAGATACATAAAACTTCTTTTAGAAATGCAGATTCCCAGTCAGCAGGCCTGCGGTGGGCCCTAGGATCTGCATTTCTCTTGCGTGGATCCAGATTCGGGCATCAGATTTTCCCTGTTCTAGAGCTGGTCTCCCCTGGGCCTCTACCCACCACCCCCACCATAGGCCCCTGCACGCCTGGCCCTCTGTTGCCCTCTTGTCCATCTCCCCCACCCACATAGATGGGCCCAGCCACACTGTCCTCTGGATGGGCCAGCCACAGCCCGCTCTGCCTCCCTGCCCAGCCTCTTAATTGGTTACAGCTTCCTGGTAGTTAGGTTCCAAGAAGGAGCAGTCCATTCCCAGCCAGCTTACGGGCCCGTTTGCTGCCCCCAGGGAGGAACTGACAGCCTCAGGCAGAGGAAGGAAGTGTAAGCCTCAGGGCCCACTCACGGGCTCAGGGCTCAGCGGAAGCTCAGAGGTGGGCAGGCGAGGTCTAATTGCCCAGCCCTAGGCCAAAGCTGGGTCATTGCCATTAATGGTGATGAGGAAGACAAGCGGGCCCCAGGCTCTCAGAAGCTGGGGGTCAGGAGTCAGGTGCCCACAGCTGGCCAGAGGAAGGGACTGAGGGAAAGGGGTCAGAGAGGAGGCCAGGCCACACCCCCATCTGAGTCACCCCAGCCCTGGCATGCTTTTTGATGCTTGCTTCTACTGGAGCAGGGGCTCCCCCTGCACCTCGCCTGGGGCCCTGGTAGGGGTGGCCAGTCTGGTTGCCATGGAAACAGCTCCTCAAGCTGCCCCGGCTGGTTAATTAGGGCTTGGGACTGTGGTTTGGGAAAGCTGGGAACAGGCACAGAGCCAGGCCCACCTTGGGCCTCTCACCTCCAGACCACCCGGTTTGGGAACCAAGAGCCAAGTGACCAGAGGGACCTCAGACGGGGCTGGGGTCACCTGGGCTCCAGTCACCAGGGACTCCACCCAAACTACAGAAGGAACAGGAGGGGCAAGTGGTCTTTGCCGGCACTGCCTACTCATGCATGCCCCAGGCTCCTGGTCCCAGGGCTAGCAGTGGCAGGGGCCAGGCTGCCAAGGGACCTGAGCCCATTTACACCATCCCAGGAACCTCACAAGATGGATCTTATGGTTCCGTTCTGCAGGTGCAGAATCTAAGATGCACAGGGAGTGAGGCTGGTACCGGCAATGGGCAGGAGCACGGGAAAACTTCCCTGGGTCCGGAAGCCACATTCTCAGTGGGCCTGGAGGGGAGCTTGCAGGGCCAAGGGGCAGGAGCCGGAGGGACCCTCTTCCACCGTGAGGAAGAGCAGGGAAGGTAGTTCAGCCCCCACCCCCTTCCAGCTCTAGGCAGGACCAGGGTGTGGCTGATGAAGCCCCAGATGCTGGATCTGAGTGTCGGAGTGAGGGGAGCCGGGAAGACACCCATGATAGCTGGGCACTGACCTGGTCTTGAGTTTCAACTCACCACTGCCTCATGGGAGACTTGAGGCAAGCTAATCACCTCTCTCTCCTTGAAACCCAACTGGTACATGGTAGTGCCTGCCTCATCCAGATGTCGGAGGGAGTCGATGAGCGCAAAGCGCAGGGCACAGGATGAGGCCAGGCCTGGTGGTTACTGTTCTTAGTGTGATTTGAATCTTCTCACCTGGGGCAGGTGAGTTCTCACTGGCTTGGGGGGATGTCTCAAAATTGCCCAGGGATGTGAGCCTGCTTTGGTGGAAAGAGTGGGCTCTCAAGTCAGAGAGGATCCATAATGCTGTGCAATCTTGGCTGTGTGACTTAACCTCTCTGAGCCAGTCTCCTCAGCTAGGGAGTGGTGATAACTGCCTCGCCCAGCTGTTGGCAGGATTCAGTAAGAAGGTGATGTGAGAGTCTTCCGCCATGGTAGGTGCACACTATATATATTCTTACTATCTGTACTACGTAGTATTTCAGACCTTGGGGCCGCTTCCTAGGAGGAAGGACGGGGCACAGGGAAGGCTCCTGTAGGGGAAGTGGGGAGAGAAACTGGGCCAGCAGTTTCGTCCTAAGTGTGGTACCACAAGCCGCAACTCGGGCTCTCATCCAGTCACCTGAGGAGCTTTCAGAGAGAAGGATGCCTGGGCCACTTGGACCCCTGGGTCTGGGATGGGACCCAGGCAGCCAGGAAACTTCCCCAGGTATTCCCATGAGCAGCCACGGCTGAGACTTGCCTGGGAGACCCTCCCCCAAATTAATTCCCCCTAGTTTTTCAAAGTCAGCATGGGAAGGGGACACCCGCACCACCCTCCATGTGTATGTCCCTTGCTGGGCTGGCCCAAGGGCCAGCCCCTGGGAGCTGCAGGCTGAATGCAGGCGGGGCCCTTCCTCCCGGGGGTCCTCAGCCCTGGTGTGGGTGTGCTGTAGAGTGAGCTGAGATGCTTTCTAAACAACTCTGCTGCCCAGGCCCTCTCCAGCCCCAGCCAGTCAGGCTCTCTCGGGATGGGGCCTGGGAACCTGTACTTTTTGTATCCCCACGTGGATCTATGCCTTACACAAATTAGATGTTGCTGCTGAAAACTCACCTCTCTCATTTTGTAAATCACATCATCCTCAACCCCGGAGACTCACTTTCCAAAGAAATAGCCTGGTAGACTCTTTTGAGATGCGAACAATCTCCCTCATCTGGGGCTTTTGTGCTGGTGCATTTCACAGTGGGCCCCGCTGGGCTGTGGAAGGCTGGGCTGTGGAAGGCGGGACAGTGGGAGGGGGAGCTCGGGACGGGGGAGGCCAAAGCAGCGTGCGACGGGAGCTTGGGGCAGGGGCAGTGGGCAGACCCAGGGCTTCCAGGGCAGACTGGGGAGTAGGGTGCACACTGCTCTGGGGTTTCGGGGGACAGGGGCTGTCCTGGCTCTGCCCCTCCCGTGTGACCTGACCGTCCTCACCCAGGTGTGAATGTCAGTGAGACGGGTCACCGCCAGCCCCACATGGTGACCAGAGGGAGAGCAAGCTCTCCAGGCCCAGGGAGGCTTCCTGACTGTGCTGGGCTGTGGTGGGCGCCCCCCGGGGTGGAGAGAGTGGGAAGCAGAACCCTCCCCAACCCTGCCGGCCTTCCTCTCCGCCCCCCCCCCCCGCCCCCAGCTCTCCCCAGGCTCCGAAGAGGACGAGGCCCACGAGGGCTGCAGCCGGGAGAACCTGGGCCGGATCCAGTTCAGTGTCGGCTACAACTTCCAGGAGTCCACGCTCACCGTGAAGATCATGAAGGCCCAGGAGCTGCCCGCCAAGGACTTCAGCGGCACCAGCGACCCCTTCGTCAAGATCTACCTGCTGCCGGACAAGAAGCACAAGCTGGAGACCAAGGTGAAGCGGAAGAACCTGAACCCCCACTGGAACGAGACCTTCCTCTTCGAAGGTGAGGCCGGTGCTGCCCCCGCCCCCACCCAGAGTCCCGCCTTCCCCTCCCCCATGCCCCCCACCCAGGAGCACATGTACGCGCCGATGCGCACGCATGTACGTACGCACCGGTGCGCACGCGCGCGCACGCACGCACGCTCGCGTCTGCTGGCGCTCGCCCACACAGGCGCGTGTCTCAGCCCCGCTAACCTGAGGCGTTTCGCGTCCAGCTGGGATGAGGCGACAGGGCCTCCTGGTGCCGGACCAGAGCCAGAGACTGAGGAGCCCGGCGCGGCCGGCACCTGGGGCCTCAGCTCGGACGCAGGACTCGTCCTGAGGAGGGCAGCCCGGCGGGCGGGCGGCCGGGGGCGGGGGGAGGCGGGCCAGGGCCCAGAGGGGGACCCCGGGAGTAGTGTAGTGGCCCGGAGTACAGGCTGTGGCCCAGGCCGGCTCTTCGAAACCCAGCTCCGCCCCCTCTGGCTGTGTGACCAAGGCAAGTTCCTGAACTTCTCTGGGCCGTGGTTTCTGCATCCGTACAACACGGATAGCAATCCAAGGACGAAACAAATCAGTGAATTGTGAAAGCCCTTACAACGCCCAGAAAACCCCTTACACCAGTTTGTCGAAGACACGCCTGATCCCCTTCGCTGGGCCCTTCCCCCCGCACCCCTGCCCCACATCCGGACGCCTGGGAACAGCAGTGCTGAACCACGCTCCTGGTTCCTAGAGGCCGCTGAGGCGGATGCCCTTCCTCTCTCCCGCAGACCCTCTGTAGGCCATCTTTGTCTCTTACCTGTGAGGCGCCAAGGTAACCAGGAAGCTGGGCTGTGTTCAGGGAGCCATTTTTGTCCCGGGCATTTTCGGTGCCTGGACTCCGCTTAGAGAAGCCATTATCCTTTCCTGACACGCTCAGCCAGTGAGAATAAATCCCTCCAACCACCAGCTGCCTCGGTGCTCCAGAATTTTCAGTGTGCACCCCAGGGGATCTTCCCCACCTGGTGTCCCAGCCATTTGACACCCCACCCCTTCTGCAAGGTGAGAGCGAGCTCACCTTAGATGAATCGTTGAGGGTGAGCTAGTGGGTGCTTGTGGGGGCCGGGGGGACCCTTCTCCTTCCCAGTTCAGTGTGGCGACCAGTTTAGAGATGGGAGAGGCTCAGCTCTCTGGAGGGGTATGAGGCCAGCTGGTGGGGCGAGATTTATGGGCAGAGCTTCAATCCCTTGGTCTCTTGGGCAGACATTTATCCAGCACCAACCATGGGCTGGGTGCTGTGCTGGGTACTGGGGGGGGTGCAGAAAAGACGGGGGCACCATTTGGCCCTCAAGGCATCCCTGATCTAGTGGAGGACATAGGTGTGTAGACAACCAAGCCATACTCTGCACGGCAGATGCTGTGGGAACCCACGGTCCACTCCCCTTGATGGTGCTGGAAAACGTTTCCCAGAATAGGGGCCATTCAGGATGGGTTCCGACGGATGACTAGGTGTTTGCCAAATAAAAAACTACCTCCTCTGCTGCTGAAGAGAGCTGTCTCTGATGTGGGGACCTCTTGGAGCCTACAACATTTTGAGAACCATTCACCTGAATCTATGCCAAAGGTCAACTGGGCAGGTGCCCGGGGACTCCCGAGATGAGCAAGATGTAGCCCCCTTTGGTGGGAGGAGGAAGCCCTGACGGAATTCAAGGGCTGGGAGTTTGGGGGACACAGGACTTCCTCTTCCAGCACACCTGCTGCCGTCAGAGGCAGTTCTGCTTCTAGCGTCTGACGAAAGGGCTAGAATCCTCCAGAGCTCTTCCTCTCCCCACATCTTCTCCACCAGCCAGGTTAAGGCGTCAGGTGTCCTCTCTCCTTCCTGCTCACACCGTGGTTCAGGATCTCACCACCTCAGGCCTCCAGGCTGACCTGCACCCCCTGTGCCTCCCAGGTTGGCCTCTCCTCAGGGGAGACCAAGCCTCTGCAGGCCCAGTGACTCCAGCTTCAGCCCTTCCTCAGGCTCCTTCTCCTGGCTCCCCCTGCAGCCTCCTCACCCGCTCCCCCCGCAACACACTCTTGCTGCTCCATCAGGCTATTTGACTGCCATTTATTCATCCTTACAAGTATTGATCCACTTAAACAAATATTTATCGAGTGCCTACTACGTGCCAGAAACTGTTGGATGCTGGGATACTGTGGGTGAGGACAGAGATTGCTTCCTGGAAATCCTAGCCTGGTGGGAGTCAGGCCCAAGGAAACAGATGAGTCTCTGTTACAGCCCATGGTGCGTGATGTGAAAAGAAAGTGCTGGAATCTAGAACAGGGGACCCACCGACATCTGGGATGTCAGGGAGGAAAGCTGAGACCTGTTTCGGCCAGGGCAGGTGGTGGAGGCACCTCTAGGCAGGAGACACCGGGTACTAGAATGCGGGAAAGGAAGCTGGTGTGGCTGGAGCCCGTCATTGAGTGGAGAGTGCTCACAAGAGGGGCCGGGAAAGGACAGCGGGCCAGGTTGTACTGAGGGACTCAAAGCCAAGGCAGGGCACGTGGCTTTTACTCTAAGTGCGCTGGGAGCCACTGAAAGGCTTTAAGCAGGAGAGTGTTGTGATGGGATTTCTATTTTTAAGGGCTCACTCTGCTGTGTTGACAATGGATGGCAGGAGAAATTGCGCAAGCAGGGAGGAAGGTTTGCAAACTCTGGTGACTGTCTAGGCAGAATGTCCCAGCGGCTGGGATGAGGGAGGTGGCCGTGGAGAAGGGGACAGCTTCGGGATCTGTTGAGGAACAGTGAAGGACAGGCTGATCACTAGAGGGAGAAGTGCAGCATCCGAGGACACGCGTTCGCTCCTGTTTCTGTGTCTTTGCCACTCCCCTCCACCCGAAGCCTCCTGGGGCTGGCTTTCTGGAGGCAGAGGCCAGCTCGGACAGTGCCACTTGTCCAGGCTTGTCCCGGGATGATTGGCAGTGGCGGGGCTGCCTGGGGAGAGAGGGGCCCCTGCCCAGCCACCAAGACAGACACGTGACACAGGAGTGCATAAATGGTCCCAGTTCTGCTCTTTAGTAGCTGGGAGACTGTGGGCAGGTAATGTAAGCCGTCGAGGCTCTGTCTCCTCATCTGTAAAATGTACAAGATGCCGTCCACCTTGGAGAGTTGTCAAGAGGGACAAGTGTGATGGTGACAGTTCTTGCTAATGCTTCAGGAAGGTCTGAATTCAGCTGTTGCACGCCATACCTCAGTGGGGTGGCAGCGGGTGGGCACGGGGCACAGGGACTTTGTGCCCTGGAGCGTCGCCCTGCTCAGGCCCCGTGTGGCCCCTCTGTCCCGCTCTTCACCCGTGCTGTCTGTCCACCAGGTTTCCCCTACGAGAAGGTGGTGCAGAGGATCCTCTACCTCCAGGTCCTGGACTATGACCGGTTCAGCCGCAATGACCCCATTGGGGAGGTGTCCATCCCTCTCAACAAGGTGGACCTGACCCAGATGCAGACCTTCTGGAAGGATCTGAAGCCATGCAGCGATGGGAGTGTAAGACCCCACTTGTGGGCCCCTGGCTTGGGGAGCTGGCAGATCAGGGCCGGCAGATCTGGTCCTAGTCCCCCTGCAACCTTGGTAATGTCAGGAGGGTGGTGGGGAAGGTGCAAACGGACACCCAGGGGTGCAGAGTTCCCACCCTTGGTCTCAGCACTGGTGCTTGGTCCCTGGGGGGAGCTGCCTGAGCTGTGGTAAAGGACCTGGCACCTGTGTAGGGAGGAGGGGTCCCATGGAGGGCAGTGCACAGAACTGCTAGGTGAGGAGACATGAGGTGTGACAGAAGTGACAGATGGGGGTGGGTGAGCACCCCCAGGGCAGGGAGGGACCTGGGGCTGTGGGGCCAGCCAGAGAGTTCTCTAACTGTCCCCTCTCCCCTCGTCCCCACACCGCTCCTGTTCTCCCTCCCAGGGGAGCCGAGGCAAGTGGGGGGACACCCCTCCCCACAGCCCAGGCTCACCCCCAACCTTTCCCTCCCAGGGGAGCCGAGGGGAGCTGCTCTTGTCTCTCTGCTACAACCCCTCTGCCAACTCCATCATCGTGAACATCATCAAAGCCCGAAACCTCAAAGCCATGGACATCGGGGGCACATCAGGTGCTGGGGCTTTTCGACATAGAGGGTGGATGGACCGGGGAGGTTCTGGGGACATGATGGTCATGCTGGATGTGGAGAGCAGGGTCTGAGCTGTGGTACTCACCCCTGACCTTCTCGCCCCCACCTCTGATCTCAACTCCGCTACCCTAGAGCCCTAGGTGACCCCCTTTGGAACACCCTCAGGGTCTGTGTCATCTTGGACTCTGTCCTGACCAGAATCAAGGAGAAGGGGAGCACTGTGGTGGGAGACCTGGGCTCCAGCGCCAGCTCAAACACCTGTCGTCTGTGGCCTTGGGCAAGACCTGGCCTCTGTGGGTCTCAGTTTCCTTGTTCATAATAGGGCACTAGGTGATGGCCAAGGTCCCTTCCAGTTTGTCCATCCACTGGTCCCCCAGATCCCTCTCATTGTTGCTTGGGGCTTTCCTCACCATCTGGGGGAAGCATACAGCCCCTCCTGCCCCAGCTGCTACTCCTGGAGAGGGAGGGGGGTCCCGGGGAGCCCCCACACTGTTCCTCTGACCTCTTTTCTACCCGTCCCCCAGATCCCTATGTGAAGGTGTGGCTGATGTACAAAGACAAGCGGGTGGAGAAGAAGAAGACCGTGACGATGAAGAGGAACCTGAACCCCATCTTCAACGAGTCTTTTGCCTTTGATATCCCCACGGAGAAGCTGAGGGAGACGACCATCATTATCACTGTCATGGACAAGGACAAGCTTAGCCGCAACGACGTTATTGGCAAGGTAGGGGCCTGGTGGGTGGGGTGACACACCTGTCCTCACAAGAAGCAACAGAGGCAGTGGGTGAGCTCAGTGCTGGGCCAGTTCCTTCCCCTCTCTGGGCTTCCATTTCACCTAAAAATGAGGGGATAGGACAAAATCTTCCCTAGGTGTCCTACTGTGGGTTGATCAGCTCAGGACAGGCCACTAGAAGGGCAGGGAAAGGAGGAAGTGGGAGAAGGACGTGGCTTGGGTCCCCAAAAGGGAGTTTTCTGGACAGGACCCTCAGGCAGGGTAAGGACCTCAGAACAATGTCACCCAGGTCCCATCTTCAGAGGGTGAGCTCTGTGGGGGAGTGTCAAGACCCGCAGTCAGGCTCCAAAGACCTGGCTCCGGTTCCCACCTCATCTGCTGCTAAATGGCTGTATGACCTTGGGCAAGTCACTTGTCTCTCTGACGTCCAGTGTCCCCGTTTATAAAATGGAGCTAATAGTACCAACCTTCTAGCTTTCACAGGGTGGTATGAGAATTGCCTGAGATCTGTGCATGTTCTCCCTGTGGAAAGTGAGCTCTCCTCATCATAGGCGTATCAAAAAAATCCATGTGCCTGGCCTTGAGTTTTTCTAGGATGTGATTCTGTGACATAAACCCTTCAGTTTCTCTACTTTGAAAGGTCTTATCCCCATGTTCGTTTATGGTTTAGTGTTGAGAGTTTGGGTTTGGGAATCAGATTGCCTGGGCCCAGCCCCCATCTTGTCAGCCGTGACCTATCTGAGCCCCATTTCATTTCCACAGTGGAAGGAAGACAGTCCTAAACTCACAGTGTGCTGAGATTAAATAAGACAACATGGGTGCAATGCTTGGTACAGTGCTTAGAATGTATGTGTTAGCTGCCGTTATAATAGAAGTTATTTTTTTTTTTTTAAGATTTTATTTATTTATTTGACAGAGACAGCGAGAGCAGGAACACAAGCAGGGGGAGTGGGAGAGGGAGAAGCAGGCTTCCCGCTGAGCAGGGAGCCCGATGCGGGACTCGATCCCGGGACTCCAGGATCATGACCTGAGCCGAAGGCAGTCGCTTAACCAACTGAGCCACCCAGGCGCCCCTAATAGAAGTTATTTTTGAAGCATTTCTATTATGGGCATGTTTGTCCATTGGGCCGTGGAGCTTTGACGAGGAGCAGTGCAGGAAGCCAGGGATGAGGGCAGGTGGAGGGGAAGGGCAGATGCCAGGAGCACGTGAGGAAAAAATATTCATCACCTGGGCCACGGCCCCGTATGGGGTAAATGAGGAGTGACCTGGGCCCCCGTGGGGAAGAGGGCCAAGATGGAGGCAACTCTCAGATAGGGATGGAGAACTTAGCTACTGGGGCTAAGGGAAGCAGCTGACCTCAAAGCAGGGCCCCGGGAACATGTCCGGCCAACCTGTGGTCACAAGTGGCACCATTCCTCAGGGCGGTGACACCCACACCCTAGTGGGACCCTGTGTTCCGAGCAGGCCTGCAGCCTACTGAGCCCCCTCCTTGATCAGCTCAGGCCAAGTAACCATATCTGCTTTGAAGCTCTTTGGAAGCTTAGCCTTTTGGAGTTGGGTGTTCTTGAGATACCAATTATAGCTCCTTCTGAGACCCATCCTACCTTCTGTTGACTGAGCCAATGTGAAGGAGGATTGGTTCTCACTTCGGCCTTGGTCCCTTAGGGAGCCCTACGCTTCTAACCAGCCTCCAGTCACAAGGTTGGGGTCAGCTGGGGGACCATGCACACAGCTCCGCGAGGCTGCGAAGCTCCGAAAACAGAAGCCAGCAGGGTGGGGCTGGTAGTCCAGAGCCAGAAAGGCCTAGATGTAAATTCCTCTGTACCAGTTATTAATTCCATGACTCTGGGTGAGTCTCGGTTCTCTGCACCTTCGTTTCTCCATCTGTAAAATGGGGATAATATACCTGCCTCACAGGTAAGGATTCGGTGACCTGTGTGTTTAAGGCCCTGACCTCGGTGCCTGGTGTGCAGTAAGTGGCGAGGAGGTGGGAGCAATGGAAAGTGAGAAGAGGCAGACAGTGGCCAACAGGGCAGGGAAGGGCATGGGGCCAAGTGCCTCCACCCCCACCGCAAAACAGGTCAGGAGTCTAATTGGGAAGGGCCAGGCGTGCCCAGGCTCCCAGAGGGAGGCACAGCAAGGAAAATAGGTCAGGCTGGCAGGGAGGAAGGAGGAAGCCTCTGAGGGTAGGCTGTCACTGTAGGCGGAGGCCCCCTGGTCCCCGTGATCATGATCTTAGGGTGCCAGTGGGGAGCTGGAGCGTCACCCCCTGGTGGGGGCAGGGGACAGTGCCTCCAAGAGTGTCACTCATACTGTGCTCTTCCCTTTCTCCCCAGATCTACCTGTCCTGGAAGAGCGGGCCTGGGGAGGTGAAGCACTGGAAGGACATGATTGCCCGTCCCCGGCAGCCGGTGGCCCAGTGGCACCAGCTGAAGGCCTAAGTGTGGCCACGGGAGGCCCAGGGGGCTGAGGGCCCGGGTCCCCATCATGCCCTCACCACTTTATGCACAATGCCCGGCCTGGCCCCCCGCCATAGGTGAGGGGAGGACCCTGAGGGCTTGGCCAAGGAGGGGTCCCAAGAGTCAGTTGGGCCCCGTTTCTAGGAAGTACCAGCCTCATCCTCCACCGGTCCAGCTCTGGGGGAGGGGCTCTGGGAGCCATTTTCCTGCTTTGCCCCTTTCCTTCCTGACTTGCTGATACTAAAGAAGTGGGGGAGAGTGTGAAGTCCAGACAGGCAGACCGGCAGATCCCTCCAGAGACCCGCCAGGTGGGCACGGTCCCCCGTTTTCTTTCAGGCAGTGCCTGGAGTGGAGAGAAGCTGCCCTCTCCCCAGCTCCCGATGTGGGCCCAGGAGAGGGGAGGCCGAGGCGTTTGGCCCCGGCCTGGCCAGGAGAGGCCCATCCCAGGGCAGTTTCAGGTGCCGGCTGGGCCCTGAATGCCAAGGATGGTATATAGCCTGCTCCAGGGTCCTGGAGCCGCAGCCCATGTACTTGGTGTCGCGTCCACCGTGTGTGTGCGTGTGTGTGTATGGGGGTGGGGGCACACTTCCCCTGTCCCCCCGGGGCCGGCCGTGCAGAGAAGGCAGGCTTTCCGAAAGTGAGGTAGGGCGGGAGGCCGAGAGAGGTCAATGCACAGAGAGGGGGATGGGCAAGGAGAGGCAGGTGAGGGGTGAGAGGTGAAATGTGGGGCGGGGGAAGAGGGCTGAGAACTTGGCTGCTCCCGCCACCCCCACCCCCTGCTCCTTTCTGCTCCTTGCCGAGCAATTTCATCTCTTGAACATCATTTCACACCTTTTAGGCACCTACTGCGTGTATCACATTCCACCAGGACCCCCTCCTTTCCTTCTCAGGGGTCCCAAGCCCCCACTAGCTCTCTTCCCTAACACCCTCGCCCAGACACCCTCAGCCTTCCCAGATCTCGGATCCCAGCCAAGTTGGCACAATTCTCCGTGCTTCCCAGATTCCTTCTCTGTCTGTGCTGCCCTCTGCCACCCCTCCATCCCCTGAGCTCGCAGACCTTTCCTTCCTCCCTTCCATTCGGGGTCGGAGTCTCTGGCCCAGCCTTCTTTCCCCACTGCTCCCAGTCCCTCAGAGCAGCTCCTTCTGCCCCTCCCAGTTCAGGCAGACGAAGCAGGGAAAAGTCCAGATTCTACAAATTTTGAGGTTGCCCGACACAGAGAAGCCATGGCTTCTCTGCCTCAGCTGCTGCAGAGACTAAAACTGGCCTCCCCTTGGAGACAGCAGATTCCGGGATGATCCCTGCTTAAGCCTGCTCAGCCCCACGAGGGTCCTGGTATTGACACAAGACGGCGGGCGACAGTCGCAAGTCCAGGGGTCCGCCCGCCTGGGCCTGCCATTTCCGGCACCGGCCGCCAGGTGGCGCCCAGACACCACGTCTGTGGCCGCGGCCTGGGACCACAGTTCTGCCCGGAGATGCGCCTGACCCCAAGGGAGGACTCTGGATAGGGTCCCCACTTACAGAGCACGGCAAAAGCGTGGGAATTTGGGAGCCATTTTCTTTTAGTAGGCTGCCCCTTGAGCTGCCCGTATCAAAATGTATTACACTGAATCTCACACCCCTGCCCCCGTTCCCTCCCCCTAGAATCTGGAGGACTATCATACAGCGTAGGTGAATCATTTCGTAGATTGAAGAGTACTCTTGTAAAGCAAATAGTCACCCACATTCCTTGTAAATCCCAATTTTTCTATATTGTAGCTTTGCTTAGAATGGGGTCCTGCCCCAACTGCGGGGTCTTTATTGGGCGGGCTGGGGACCAGACCCCGCAGCGGCACGGGAAGGCAGCAACTCCGAAGGCTGTGTGGAAGTGATCAGAGGGTTTTGTGGGAAGCCTTGCAAGGCGAGGGATCTGTCCTCCATCCCTCCCTCAGATCCTGTGCCCCTCCACCACGCGGTGCCAGCCCCGCCCCCATGTCTCCCTGCCTGTTGCGCAGCCTTGGGGGAGGGATTGAACCGACCTGCAATGAGTGGGCGGGGCAACTGCATCTCTTTTTTTCCGAGCCCCGCCCACGGAGCTCTTAGCCAATCATATGTAGAGAGCATCTTCGGGCGGAGTCTGTTCCCAACCTGACCCACCCAGGCAAACTGGTGAACCGGTGAACCCTGCGTGGGTTTTCCAAGCCCCAGATACGCAGCCGCCGGGAGGCCGGGGAGGGGCGGCAAGTGGTGGGCCAAGGGTCCGGTGGGCTGGCACAGGAGGAGACGGGTGGTATGCGGTGAGGGCGGGGGTGGGCTAGGGCTAGAGGAGAACTGAGAAGGGGGGAACTTGAGGATGGGGGGGACGGGCACAGAAGCCCTGCCACCATCCCAGGACCTTGGGCAGATCACCCACACTCCCGGGGCCTCAGTTTCCCCATCTGTAAAATGATGGTAATAATACTTCACCTACCTCATAGGGGAGGTTGTGAGGCCGCCGTCACCTGACCTGGGGGTTGAGGCAGGAGGACTGTGAAGGTGCTACCCGGGAGCAAAGTATTATTACTGTAGCCTGAAAGCAAGGCCCACCTGCCCCTCCCCCTGCAGCGTCTCCAAGGATAGCCGAGGCCCGCCTGGGCCCATCTATCTCTTCTCCACTGTGTCCCAGGTCCCTTCATGAGCGTCATCTGCCGTCTTTGTGGGTGCCCTAGACTTAGTTGTTATCTTGTTCGGGTATCCTTTCTTGTGACCATCTCCCTACCTAACTGCTGACAAATTCCACCTGCCACAGTACCCCGCACCTGCCCGCTGGCGCCAGACGCCAGGGAAGGGACAAGGAAAACAGCCACAAAAAACCCAAGGGGGCCCCCAGAGCCCCCAGCCCGGCTGGGGCCCCAGGGGTGGGGTTGGTGGCCACTGTTTGTATTGTGTTGGAGTCCTTGAGTGCAAGTGTTTTATTTAAAAAAAAAAAAGAAAAAGAGACAGACAAACCCACTATCACAAGTAAAAAAAATTGCAGCAAAGAGAAATGAAGAAAAACTGAAGAAGGAAAAAAAAAAAGGAAAAAAGAACCATACAAAATTTTTCCACCACACACCCCCTCTAAGCCAGCAAGATTTCCTCTTTGCAAAATCATATTTTTGTGGGAATGGGCCCTGCTTTTTGTGGCAGGGCCCGTTCTGATCAATAAAGGATCATGACAAAGTAGGGCCTCGGCTGTTTCCTCCGTGGGTCCCAGCCCTACCTCAACTCCCAGGGGAAGAGGCAGTGGGGTGAGGGGGATGGGGAGCCTGGGACTGAGTCTCCCTTTGTCACCTTTGGGATTTGGCTTCACTGGTGAGGAGGCCTTCCCTGAGCTTCCAGCCCCTCCTCAGATCTAGAGTATGAACCCACCAGCTGCCCAGAAAACAGGAGAGCAGCCATATTTCCTGATCAGGCCTGAAGCGAGGCTTGTCGGGAGTGGAGTCTCCTTGAGACCCTCTAGCTCACCCAGCCCAGCATTACCTCCTTCAGCTCCCAAGGGACGATCACCACCCTCCAAGGCAGGTCAGACAATCCAAAGCAGGAACCTCCGCCTTGCCTATCACCCCCTGAATGTTGGCTGGCCCGTTGTGGTTTTGGACCAGCGTCTCCTTCCCGGTCCTTGCGGGGACCAGGAAAGAGCTCTAGATCTGTTGGCTGGATCTTTGGCTTCTCTCCACCCTTTCCTGGTTTAATCCTTTAGGATTAGAAGAGTCTTTCCAACTCAAAAGAGGCCATGGTCAGTCCCAGTCTGAGGAAGCTGGGCCCCAGTGTCTTCCTTCTCCAGCCACTGTGTTCCCCAGGCAAGTTACTTCCTTCCCCGGGACCAGTGTCCTTAGTTCACAAAAGAGCAATAACCATCCCAGCCCATTCCCTTCCCTCCCCACACAGCCTTGGGGAAGCCAAGGCCTGGTAGCTCTCAGGCTACTTTAGAAGGAAGGTGCTACATCTGTCACAGACGCAAAAGGAACAAGTGCGCCTCTATTACCATGTGTCCACCTGCTGGCCTTGCCCCCCTCCAGAGTGAAGAGGGCCACCGCGCCCCTGTTCCCCAGCACCTGGGGTAGGCAACTGCTTTCCTGCGCTGCACCAAGAACCCCCACCTAAAGCTGCCTGCCCTGTGCCCTTCCGCCCCATGGATTTCTTCCAACCTGGCTTCAGTGTCCCGTTAAAGGGTGGTTTTCTTCTTTTGGCTTCTGATCTCTGTCCCAGAGATTAGAGGGAGCCCTAAGGTCAGGTAAGTAGCCTGAAGAGCACTCCTTGCCAGAACTTCTGTTCAGGATCTCTCTGGAAAGCTGGGCCTGAAAGCAGGACCCCTCACAGCCTGGCAGACGCGGCAGCTCCTCGCGCGGGGCTCTGGGCTCCTCCTGGACTTTTTGCCTAGTTTTCCCACCTTCACCTTGTTGGCTCTCCCAGTATCCATGCCTTCACCAAGAGATGTGCCCATCTCTCCCTGTGCCTGGGACCCCTGTCCTCTGGTGTGCTCTTCCTCACGCAAGTCCCTCCCGGACGCTACTGCTTTCCCGAAGGCCAGCCTGGGCCACGTCCTGCTCTCTTCTCCCTCCCCCACAAAGACAACAGAAGGACAACGCTTGAACATGCTGTGCGCCCCAGCCCGTGGCTCCCCTGGCCATCCGTGTCCCTTGAAGATGCCCTGCTCCCTGTCTGTGTCCTGCGTGTGTGTGTATGTGTGTGTGCGTTGTGTCTTGTTTAGATTGTGAGCCCCCCTGGGCAGGGACCCCTGTCTGAATACATGTTCCGTGTGGCACGCCCAGGTGTGCTAATAAATGTCCATCCTCAGAACAAGAGTGCCCGGGTGTCTTAAGGAAGCTTTGGGACAGGTGGCTGAGCAAGCCAGTGTGGTGGCATTGGAGGCAGGAGGGGGGTCTGGGCAGGGCCCCCAGTTCCCAAGCACCGTGTTCTGCTCGCCCAAGCCCCAGAGGGTGGGTGGGAAGCAGGGGATGACTGTAACAAAGCTAAGAAAGGACACACACACACACACACACACACACGCATGTCTCTGCCACTCTGCTGGCCCGGTCTGGCCACGGGGAGGCTCCGGGAGTGGGCAAGATCCCACCGATTCCACACGGAGACCTGACCATCAGCTTAGGACAGAGGGGGTCTCCTGTGGTGTGGATTCAGCCCTGGGTTAGGCGGCCTGAGCCCCTTGGATGAGCAAGTCCCTTCCCTCCCTGGACCTGTTCCTAGCCCTGCCACTGCCTCTGCTCGTTTGTCATCACGGTCCCCACTGCCTGCCCTCCGGCTCTGATCCCTGACTCCTGGGCACACATACAGCTCTTGCAGAGCTGCCGCGGCGTGCTCCCCCCAGGCCCACCCACCGCTGACTGCCCCGCACCGGCCGGGCCACTGCAGACGTGGCCACCGTTGCAAATGCCCCTCCAAAAGTCTCTCCCCCTTCCCCCTGCCCCCTAAGGCCAAATGAGAAGTCGCAGGCAGTTAGGTGGGGGTGAACTAGGACTCCCAATACTGTGCTCTCTTCAGCACTGAGGGGATCTGTGATGCCCAGCTGTCCTTGGCAACGGCCCCCCTCCCACCCTGGTCTCTCCATTTCCAGATGGAGACCCAGACACTCGATAGTGCTCTCAAGCCTGAGTTAGTGCCCACTTTAACCAAGCTTTCTCTTTTCCCAAGAGGAACTGGTTTCTGGTAGTGGCGCAAGCAAGTAACAAACTGGGCCCCGACAGGTGCTTCCTCTCCCTGGAGAGAAACTCAGCCTTGGCAGCCCCTGCTTGGCTAGTGAGTGGCCAAGGCTGAGGGTGCCACGTTTGACAGTGCAGAAAGGCACTGGACATGGCCCCAAGGGTACGCGTGGGACCTTTGCCTCACCTAGAGTTCTCAGGCAGGTGCAGCAGGGGAAGAGGTACAGGGAAACACACCAGTGAGAGGAAGGAAATCTGGGCTATGGGGGCCAGCGTTATTCCAGGGTGACGTGGCTCCTCCCGCACCCCGACTTCCCCTGTGTCTAAGATTTGCATGAAGGGAGGTAGAGAAACACCAGGCTGCATGGCGTTCTGAGCTGCAGCATCACACCTAAATGAACCCAACATCGTGTGTGCAGATGGGGAAACCGAGGCCCAGGGGACCACGACGTGCTCCAAGTCACTTGGCCAATAGCAGAACTAGGACTGGAACCCACGCCTTCTGAGCCCGGCCCTGGGGCTATTTCCTCTCTGCCATGGTCTGAGTCACGGAGCAAGAGGACAGTCTCTGGCCGGCTGCGTGCGGTTCCTACCTCGAGTGATCTTGAGATCTCAAATCCCTTCCTCCAAGTTCCCAGACCCCAGGAAGGTCCACTGACCCTGACGGAGCTCCAGCCAGGGGAGCAAGGGCACCTGAAGAGTCCCCGGAGGGAAAAGGTCTGCAGCTGAGCCCCAGACCCCCTCATCCTCCTGGCAGGCAGCAGCCTCCAATCCGCCCCACCCACCCGCTCCTTCTGTCTGTTCGAGGCCTTCTCTCTCACTTGCAAGCCGCCTGCTCCCAGAGCCAGCCCAAGCCTCCCTCTAACCCAGGCCCAGCCCGGTGACCAACAGAGCTGCTGGGCCGACCTTTGGGCCTTGTATGACATCAGCCCTGTTGCCATGGTGATGGTGGCCGGCAGCATCTTCTCATGGGGAGATGGGCCTCTAGGCTTGAGGCTTCATGATGTTTTCTTTAAAACTTTCCTTTTTTTCCCCAGAACAATGAGGGGAGAAAGTAATACCATAACTGAGTAAAAAAGAGATAAAGAGGGAGAGACTAAGAAAAAGGAAAACGGAGTGAGGGATATGGAAGGAGGGAAGAATAGACACATGGAGAGGGGGCGAGAGAGGGGGCTGAGTACCAGTGAAAGAAGAGAGAAAGGTCAGCCCAGCTTGAGGGAGATTCAGATTATATTAAGAGCTGGGAACCTTCGAAGCAAGCTGGAAAGAACAGGAAAGGGAGTGAAGGGGGGTTGCCTGGCGGGCAGAGCGAGGGACAGCGGGACAGGAGGCCAGCCTCGAGCAGCCAAAGCCAAATGTAACTGAGGACAGGCGCTTGGTCCCCAGGCAGGACACAGCTGTTGGCCACGGCCCGCCTGACACAGAGCTGGTGCACGTGGGCAAGACCGCAGTGCCACAGGGAGCCCAGGTTCCCCACAGCCATGGGACGCGGTGCTCCCAGGGCTTATAAATAAACAGGCATGTGGGAAACGCACATTCTTTCTCCAAGAAATATTATTTATGTTTACAGCCAGGTTTTTTTTTTCTTCCTAAAGAAAACACTACCACGTGGGGCCCCTGCCCCTGACAGTGTCCCTGAGTGTCCCTAGCCCTGGCCCCCTCCTTCCGTTATTGCTTGGATGGGAAAGATCTGGCCCTGGGAATTGCAGAACGACACCCCACTCCTCAGCCCCTGAGGTTGTCCCTGGTGACGGAGTGGAGGGACACAGCGCTTGTCCCGTGCCCCACGCCGTGCCAGCCACCCCGACTGTGCCCATTTAAGGGAATGGAGAGTGCAGGCAGTGGGAGAGGCACTGGAACAGCCTCCCAGAGCAGAGAGCCTCTCTCCTCCGTGCAGGAGGCCCTAGAGGCCCAGTGGCTTCTTTTCAAACTTGACAGCTGGAAGGCTCAGGCTGTGGGGAAGGGGGAGAGAGCGCTCGGCTCCCAGCGAGATTCCAGGCACAAGAGAACAGAACAGAATCAAAGGTGGGGGTGGAGACCCTGCCTTCTAAGCGCCCCCTCCCCCATGCAAGTTTTAGGGGGCCTGGGAAGGGAGGTATGTGCAATGAGCCCCAGTGGAGGGGCAAGGGCAGCTTCGGTGTTAGGGCCCCAATCCCACTCTCCCACTTCTGTCCTGGGCACTGGCGCTCGGCCCAGGCCCTCCTCCAAGGACAGTTCGGGCTCACACGGGCTTGTGGCCCACCCCAGAGGTAGCTGCTCCTGCACCAGGAAGGGTGGGTCTAGGAGATCCAAACTCCAGGAGGAGGAGGGGCTGGTGTGGCACCCTGGGCATCCAGACTCAGCCAGAGGTGGTGATTCCGGGACAGCGCGGACACGGCTCCAGGAGGAAGCCAGCATCCCCACTGTGCTGTCAGTGACTCTGTCAGACGGGACAGAGCCAGAGGGGACTAGACCGAGCCAGGACTTCTCTGTCTGAGGACTGCCCGGAGATGAGCCAGGTGGCAGGCTGCTTACCAACGAGGAGTATGTGAAGATGACGCCCAGGCCTGCCTGTCCCTACAGCTCGCCCCAAGTGGCCCCTCCAGTGCCCCGTGGTAGGGGTCCACCGTTCCCACAGACCTTCCCAGAGCCCCTCCTCCCAGAATGGCCCAAGTCCATCACCCAGAGCATAGGCTCAGGTGCCCAGTCCTGCAGCGGCTTCCAGGGCGGGGAGGCTGCCCCCGGGGGGCCCCAGAGCCCGGGGGCCACCGCCCCCTATGAGTAGGTCTTCTTCCTCCTCATCCTCAAAGGCCCGAGCTGGGCGCCGGGGCGGCGGCCGGGGCGTGGGCTCGTCGCGCTCGGCCATGCGCTCGACGGCGCCCTCGCCCACGAGGAAGACGGTGTCGGCGACGCGCGGGGGCCCAGTGACCGGGTTGTGGTCGTAGGAGAAGACGCGCAGGGCGCGCAGCGGGTGCAGGTCGGGGAAGCCGCCCAGGCGGTTGCGGTCCAGGTCGAGGATGTGCAGGCGGCCCATGCGCAGCAGCGCGGGCGGGAACTCCTCGAAGCGGTTCCCGTAGAGCCACAGGCCGCGCAGGCCCGTCATGCGCGGCAGCTCGGCGGGCAGCGCGCGCAGCCGGTTGTCGCCCATCTGCAGCGACTGCAGCGCCACCAGGCGCAGCAGCGGCCGCGGGAAGCGCCGCAGGAAGTTGCCCTCGATCCAGAGGCAGCGCAGGCTCTGCAGCTGCGCGAAGTCCGCGGGCAGCGCCAGCAGCCGGTTGCCGCCCAGGTAGAGGCGCGTGAGGCGCGGCAGGCGACACAGGCCGTCGGGCAGGCGCTCGAGTTTGTTGAAGTCGAGCGCCAGGATGCGCAGCTCGCGCAGCTCCTCGATCTCCTCGGGCAGCTCGCGCAGCCCGGTGCCGCTCACGTAGAGCTTCTGCAGGCGGCTCAGCGCGCACACGGCGCTCGGCAGCCGCCGCAGCCGCCTCCCGCTCAGCTCCAGCTGCTGCTCGCCGCTGCGCAGCTGCTCCTCGGCGTCCGACGGCAGCTCGTCCGGCGTGGACTCGGCGATGCCCATGGTCACGGGCCCCGGCCCGGGCCGCTGCCGCCGCCGCCGCCGCCGCCGCCGCCGCCGCCTCCCGGCATCGCCCCGCCCCGGCCGCCCCCGGGCCTCCCCGACGGGGCCGAGGCCGCGCCGGCTCCGGGGGGGCCCCCCGCCCCAGCCTGTCCCTGCGCCGGGAGGGGGGCCGGGCCGGGCCGGGGAGGAGGCGCCCTCTCGGGGCCCCGCCGCCACGCTGCGCCGCCCGCCCTCCGGCCTCCCCCGCTCCCTCCGCCGGAGGCCGACTGGCTCGGGTTCGCGCTGACTTGCGGCTCCGCGACCCGTCGCCCTGGCAACCCCCGACGCGTGTGCGGCTGCCAATGAGGCGGACGGGGGGCGGGGCGGGGCGGGGCCGAGGTGCCACCCGAGCGGGGACCCGGCGCCCAGGCCCGCCCCCCGCCGGCCCGGGCGACCCGCCCCGGGAGCCGTGCACGCCGAGGCAACCCCAGGTCCGCGCCCCGAAGGCCGGGCGCCGCGCCCACAGCGACCCGACGTCCGACGCTGTCTGCACCTGCAACACGACGAGCCGTTGGGCGAGCGGTTGTGTGGACCCGGAGCAGCAAGTTAGAAGGAACCGAGGACCTAGGAAACGTGGCGCGCGACCCGGGACTCTGGCCGAGTGGCTCTCGGGGAGGGACTGAGGGGCGCGGTCAGTGCCGGCTCTTCGTCGCCAACGGCTTGCGCCCATTCTCACTTTAGGATAGTAACTCGGAGCGGTGTTCCCTTCTGGCCCTTTTCAGGGTGGGTCACATCGGAGGCTTTGTGGGGACCCGGGCTGGGCTGGACCCCATCCCCCGCCCCCACTGCGCAACGGGTTCCTCGTCAGTGCGCTCCCGCTCCAGTCTCCTGCCTTGTCCCTCCAGCTGCGTTCGAGGTCTGCGTGTGGCTGCGGTGGGCAGAGGACAGGGACACGTGAGCCCCTTTGAGCACCACCAAGGATGACCACGGTCATTCTGTAACTCTCTTGCGCATGCTCCCACCAACAGCTGTGTGCCCCTGCCTTCTTCCCTCCCATTCAGAGCCCTCCTGCCAGAGCTCTTGGCAGAAACCCTCGCCCCCGTGTCCTCCGAGCCTGCCATGTGCCCAGCGCTCTACTAAGAGCATTGCACTGAATCCTTGCAACACGTCTGAGCTCGGTACCCTCATTACCCCAAAGTTAAAGGCGGAGAAACTGAGGCTCTGAGGGGTTTGACTTGGGTGACCTGCCCAAGGTCACCGCGCTGGTGAGTGGCTGGGATTTGTGCTCTTAATCATTGTACCACACTAACATATAAGAAACAACGAATTTTCTCACCCCGGAGCCTCTAACTCTCCTGCCAAAGCTACAAGGAAAGCATCATTAGTCCCATGTGGAAGATGAGGAAAGTGGCCTGAGAGGGATTAGGGAATCTGCTTAAGGTCACCACAGCCAGTAGAAGTTACATCCAGGCAGCGGCGTCTGCAGGCTCGATGCTTCTTCCATCCTGCCTCCCCTTGAACCTGGCTCGTGTGCGCGTGTAACTGACCCTGTCCCCTGCAGCACCCTGACCCACCCCCATCCCTGATGCACCCTGATCCTTTGACCCACCCCCATCCCCACTGCAGGCAGAGAGGGAGGCCAGCCCAGGGGCAGAGAGTGGCCAATGCCAGGAGAGCATGAGAACCACTTGTAAGCTGGAATGTCACCTCCCGGGGCAGACAAGTTTATCTCCTTCGCTGCAGCACCATGTCTAGCACGTAGTAGGTATTCAGTGAAAACTTCTAACATTTTTTAAATGGAAACAAACTTTACATACCATGAAATGCTGAGATCGTAAGTGTACAGTTTGATGAGTTTTGACAAATGTAAACACCCATGTAATACTTCCATCACTCAGAGCTCCCCTGAGCCTCTTTCAGTCAATCCCCGCCTCCCAGAGGCAACCATGAGTGTGACCTTTATCATCACGGATCAGTTTTGCCTGTTCTTGAATTTCATATAAATGAGATTATTCAGTGCCTGTTCTTTTCTTTTTTTTCCTTGTTCCTGGCTTCTTTTGCTCAGATGCGCCATATATACTTGTTGGATAAAGGGATGAAAAGGCATGGGGTGAACAGCTGATGGGAGACAGAGGCAGGTATCGCTGTGAGCCAGGAACCCAGCCACGGACCCCTGTCCTGGGAGGGGCACTCGCAAAATGAAGGCGGGACTCTGAGCCGAGGCAGGGGACTCAGGCAGAGATTAAGTGGAGCCCAGACACCAGACCTGGGGTGTAAGAGGCTTCTGAGCTCCTTCTGTACTTCATCTAAGCCCCAACCCAACTCTTTCTTCTACTCATTTGGGAGACTTTTTGGAAGAGACCAAAAAGCCGAAGAGAACCCAGCCAGGCTACTGGGGAAGAGGATGAGCCCCTCCCTCTCACCCTCCCCCACCCCACCCCCCACCCCCCCCCCCGCCGCCGCCCCCCAGGCAGTTTCCCCAAGGGAACATTCGCTGTGGAGGAGGAAGCCCCGCCAGCACCCCCCACCCCCCTTGCCACGTTCTCGGAACTGGCACTCCAGCACCAGGCGGCCCTCTTGGGCTCTACGGACCTGGCAGGAGCCACAGGAGCCCCTGCAAATCCAGCACCGGCCTGGCAGAGCTTCCTGGTTCAAGGGCACAGGGGACCAGCCCTCTCTTTTTCCTCCGAATCTTTTTCTTGCTCTGGGTAGATCATGTGCCTTCACCTCCCACCAGGACCTTCTCGGTGGGTAAAGGTAAAATGTGCTGGCGTTCGGGGCCCACGCAGGCTGGCAGCCGGGCAATCATGTTGATGAATCACGCGAGCGCTGCAGGCGCCCGGTCCTTGTCGAGCATCACTAATGAATTAGCTTCACCCCCAGCACGGGGCCTCTCAGCCTTTCCCTGCTCCCCAGGAAGGCAGGAAACTGAGACCCGGGAAGGGGGAGCAGCGGGGAGGGAAGAAAGGGCTCCAATGGCTCCAGGGATGGGCTCGGACCCAGCCGTCCCCTCTGCCCACACACGCGCGCACACACACACACACACCCCGGAAAAATGCCCAAAGTGCACGTCCCTCAGGCCCCCCAGAAACGGCTTCTCTATGCCTCTTCACGAGCTATAACTGCCCTGCCCACCTCCAAATCTGTGTGGGTTTTTTTAAAATAAATTTTTGAAATACAGAAAAAGTACAAAGCTCTCTGTGACAAACACCCCTGTGCCCGGCATCCAGCGTTGACAATTGTTCACATTTTGTCATACTTGCTATACATCTATGTTCTTTTAAATAAAAAGAAGGCAGCACATGTAGTCATACAAAAGTCTCCTTTGTGCCCTCCCGTGCGTTTCCCCCCCCCTCCCCCGCGCTGATCCTGCCAAGGCCCCCTCTGGCTCCCATTCCCCTCTCTGGGGCCAGGACCACTGGGGTTGCTGAGACTAGAATAAGATCGTGGAGTGTCAGCATCGTAGGTTCTTAGCAAGGCTTTGAGCCTATTAGATCCAACCAGGAAACACCAGAGCAGGGATGATGCTGAGCTTTGTTAAATGTCCGCAAGAAGTTAGGGACCCTCATCCCAGAACAATGCGTGGAGACAGGAACTCATCATTGATGTGCACGATTCCCAGGGGTTCATGATCTCCTGGGGTCTAGTCCAACTCCCTCATTCGGAGAAAAGGGACATTGACCATGTGTCCTTCATGCCACGCCTCACTCCCCTGACCTGCATCGCCCCCCAACTTGAGTCCTTGCCTCCATTCAGGTATTCATTCAACAAACAGGAAGTCCCTACTTGTGTGCCCAGGCACTGGGGATTGCTGTGAATGTGAACATTGTAGACAAAAACCCCTGACTGTAGAACTTCTATCCCTGTGAGTGGAGATAAGCAACAAAATGCATCCACAGTCGGTCAGGGGCTAGTCAGGCTATGCAGGAAATGAAGCAAGGGAGAGAGAGAAGGAGGATGGAGGACCCCATTTAAAACAGAGTGGCTGGGGAGACCTCCTTGACGGGATGGCCTTGGAGAAAAGATGGGAAGGAAGAGAGAGGGCAAACCTTGCAGACAGATGTCAAGGGGAAATGCATTCCAGGCAGAGGGGGTGGTGGGGCCAAGACCCTGGGGCAGGAGTGGGGAGGGGGAGAGGGTTCTGGAGCAGCAAGGAGCCTGGGGAGCAAGGAGGAGTATGGTTACAGATGAGGCCAGAGACAGCTAGTGAGGAGGGGGCAGACCTCAGCGGGGCCGTGGCTTTTGCGGACGCTTTGGTTTGACTCTGGGTGAGAGAGGTCACTGGGGAACTTTGAGCAGAAGAGTGGCAAACAATCTGACACGTATTTCAACAGAATCCATTTGGCTGCGGCTGTAAGAAAGGGGTGTGTGTGTGTGTGTGTGTGTGTGTGTGTGTGTCGGGGGGAGGAGTTTGTGCAACTCATACCCCTGTCGTTTTGATTCTCTTCCACAGGAAAACGCTGCTTATCACTTACTGAGCACCTGTAGATCATCTCATCCACCTCCCAGCACAGTTTTGCCAGGCAGTACTAAATGCCCCTTCTTTGACTGATGAGAAAACAGATCCCGCGAAGTAGCTCGATCAAGGTTACCCAGCTGGGAAGGGGCAAAGCCAGGCCATCCTATTGCAACGTCTGGGCTTCTCCTACTATGTCTCATTGTCTCTCTCGGCTGGGGGAAATTGAAGAAAGCACCCAGGTTGTCTAAACGCTTGCCCCCATCCTGCAAACAGCAAAAAGGTTCCAGGACTGCCCTACTTGGAGATTTTGATCCCAGGCCCCAGGGCTCGGTGTGTTTGACCAACTGGGGGCGTCCTAGGACGCACAGGACAAGCCTAGGAACCTCAAACAGGTTCAAGAAGGCAGAGCAAGGAGGTTCCCAAGTCCAGGGGCACCCCAGGGCTGTGATCTGGGCTTCAGGGTTTGCCTATTAGCAAATTCCAGGCAGTCTCCGACCCATGATTAGCCCAGGGCCCTTCACTAGGTAGCCAAACTCATGAGGCTAGCTCAGCCACTACCAACCTGCTCCCCAGACTCCTTCGAAACTAGAGTCTAGACATGTCCTGAGGATCACATTCCCCTGGAACTTGAGCCCTGAGGGTGACCTGCCAGGACTGTTGGAAGGTGAGTCTTCTCCCTTACCTCTTCCAGGGACACCAGAGCTGGAGCAAAAGAGGCCGAGAGTAAAGGCCACACCTCCATGCCATGGACGGGAACCCGACCATTCGAAGGGGTTCTGGCCATGACACCTTCTTTTCCCAGGAAGAAGCTGCAGTGCTCATGGCTAGCAGCTGCCCTTATGTTAATACATTCCTCCATCTGTGGTCAAGGGCAGGCTGGATCTTCTGCCCTGACACTCTACACCCAGGTCTCGACCAGGACTGCCAAATACTTGCCTGCTCTGGTCCCCTTCTCTGGGGCAGGGGCTGCTGAGGGTCACAACTTCTTCTTCCTGAGCACTCAGCCCAACTCCTTCTCCCAGGGCGATGGGGTGGGGCTGGATTGAGCCCTGGGCCAGTGGAGGTGGGCAGAAGTACTACATGCCACATCCATACACAATCCTCCACTCTTTGATTTTCTACAGTATTAAAGGTGGAAAAACCTGGATCCCCAAGTCACCACTTAGAGATGAGTGACCCGACCCACATTAAACTGTGAGGCAAATGAGAAATACAATTTTTTAAAAAAAATCTTATTTATTTATGTGAGAGAGAGAGAGACAGAGAGAGCACAGCAGGGGGAGCATCAGAGGGAGAGGGACAAGCAGGCTTCCCGATGAGCAGGGAGCCTGACATGGGCCTCGATCCCCCCAGGACCCTGAGATCATGACCTGACCCAAAGGCAGACGTTTAACTGACTGAGCCACCCAGGCACCCCAAGAAATACATTTTTAGTATGTTTAGCCATTTAGACTTAAGGGCTGTTGGACTGACTAGCACACTTGCTCTCAGTTTCTCAAATGTGCCGGCTTCTCTCTGTTCCAGGACCTCTAGACACATGCTGGGTTCTCCTCTTCCTTCTCGACGTGGCTCGCATTCCTCATCTTTAAGGTTTCAGCTCAAACTTTCCTCTCTCAGAGACTCCTTCCAGAATCTTCCAGGGCACATCAAGCCGCCACGCTATAGATCCTCGAGCTTCCACGTTTCTCCTTCGAAGTACTTATTCCAATTCCAATTAAAGAAATAATTCCCTGTGAATTCTTTGATTGAAAACTGTTTCCCCTGTTATAAGATATAAGCTCTATGAGGGTAGGGACCTTGTCTGCTGATATTCCACATACTCAGCCCTGTGCTTACTGCATTGAGCCCGCTCAAGGAATATGTGTTGAATGAACAGATGGAGACCGTCTTTTCCTCATGTGTCTTGGGGCCATCTGTTCCATCTGAGCTACTCATCATCTCTGAACCTTAATTTTCACATCTGGAGAAGGAACCCAGGGCTAGGGGTTGGTGAGCAAGGCACAAAATTTAAGGGGGCGCCAAAGAAGACTCAGTAATCAAGATAAGTGACAGTTTAATGCAATATTTTTAAATCCAAAATTGATGCAAAAAGTCTATGATGAACAAAATATTAAAATTTTAAATGAAGATAGGATCAGTTATCAGTGCTATCTATGATGAACCATATCAAAGCCTCTGGCAAAAGGGAAAATCAACAGTACTCAAGCTGTCTTTACTTAAAATGTTGGTATTTTGTTCATTTGAATTTTTTGCATTCACTTTTATTTTTTTAAGTAATGGCGTTCAACTATTATTTCTCTTGATTGCTGAGTTTTCCGGCACTTCTCTGAATTTTGTGCCTGGGAAAAGGCCTCCTTCCCTTCACCCTAGTCCTGGCCCAGGAATGGGCGCAGTCACCCTCTCTTGAAGAATGATCATGAAGCTTCAGGGAGTAATACGGGACCTGGGGATTGTCATTCTGAGATATTAACTGATGCTCCACCGGAGACAATTTTCAACATATCCATTCCCGTAAGTTGGCTTCCTGTATTCTCCACTCTCCAAGGGAAACTCAGAACAAAGGGTCAAATCCTTGGCTTTGAGTTGCAAAAGAAGCTTTGAAACCCAGAGTTCGGACTACAGCCATGCAAGAGCTGGGTTTAGAGAGAGAAAAATTTTTCTGAAGGTCCAAAAGCTTGGCTTTGAACTTGGAGAGAAGGGAGCTGATGATGTAAGCCCTGGGAGCGGGAAAGCATGTGTCATCACAGAAGCCAAGATCCCACCCAACAAGAGATAAAGCCTCAGCCAGTAGGTGGGAGAGAAGGGGCAGAGCAGAGCACCCCTACAGATGGATGGCCTGCAAAGGAGCTCAGGTGCCACCTGCCCTGGGCTGAGGCAGAGGGCGGCACGAAAAATATCCCAGATACATAGAGGGGACACCAGGGCAGAGGGAATCTGTCCTTTCCTTACCACATGTGGCCTAAGAATTCAAGAGGCCTCCTAAAGCCTCCCCTTGGCTGTATGGAGAAGCCCCAGGAGAGTAGAAATTGAGGGGAGCTAGCCCCTCCCCTGAATCCCCTACACACCCGTGTCACGAGGGAGAACATCCAGAAGTTTCTGCACCTCTGAGATGGACTTGGTGGGCTGACAGCAGCTGATGGACCTGGAGGGGCTCCATGTGTGGTCCAGCTGAAGGGTTGTTTGTGTAACCCCGGCAACCAGAGGTCAGAAGGTCGTAGTTGCTTCTGGGAGGACACAGGTGGATGGACCAAAACCCATGAAGATCACACATGTCAGGGGGAGGCCATATAGATAGATGCCTCTCCCCCAAGAGCAAGTGCCACCCCTCCTGGGGAGTAGGACACAAGAGGGAGGAGGGGCAGAACTCCTGACTTGATTGGATTTGAATCTTGAACGAACAATTTGAATTCAAAGGGGATGAGGAGGTTGGGCTGGAAAGCAATGGGTGGACGTCTTTGCTAAGTTCAGTTACAGATAGACCAGCGTACATTTCTGAGCTCCCGACTCATGGGAGCTCTAAGTGGTGACTCACTCATCTCTAAGTGGTGACTTGGGGATCCAGGTTTTTCCACCTTTAATACTGTGGCTTGGGAAATCCACACCCGCTGTGCGCACAACTGAGCAGATGGTGCCATGCACAGTGGAACCCCGTCCCAGGGGCCCCATGGGCATCGGGGACCCGGCAGACTGGTGTACTTTTAGGGAAGTCGAGGAAGGGTATCACAGAGGGTCCTTAAAGGCTGGGAGCGTCCCCGCCAGGTGTAGAAGGCACTGCACAAATGCTCATCCCCTTCTTCTTGATGGTAGCATGGATGTGAAGGACATCTGAAGTCCTTGAGCCTCTCAGCATTCTCCTATGTCGGACAACCCCAACTGCCCTACAAAACGGAACCCGCCCGCCCTCCCGCACAGGGTGAAAACGCTGGGACCTCACTTTGCCAGCTTCCTTTGCAAGCTGGGTGGGTACAGGTAGGGGACCAGGGAGCCACCCATCAGAAGCACCCACCCCTGATTTGGAATCGGAAATGAGGGACGCAGAGCACGGCGGACTGCGCAGGATCCCTTCCAAGGTTGGGTGGGGGCTGGGGCAGCGGGAGCCACGTCCAGTGCCCAGCAATGGGGGAGACAGGCTGTCGCCGTGGGCCAAGGTTCATGGGACAATTTTGGCCCCCATTTTTGGCTGGGTAGCCTCTAAGCTTTGTTCTCAAGTCTACCTGAAGATTCTGTGAGCTCTGAATTCCTTTTACTAAATTCCTCTTCTTTTTTTTTTTTTTTTTTAAGATTTTATTTATTTGACAGAGAGAGACACAGTGAGAGAGGGAACACAAGCAGGGGGAGTGGGAGAGGGAGAAGCAGGCTTCCCGTGGAGCAGGGAGCCCAATGCGGGGCTCGATCCCAGGACCCTGGGACCATGACCCGAGCGGAAGGCAGACGCTCAACCGACTGAGCCACCCAGGCGTCCCTTAATAAATTCCTCTTCTGCTTACATTAGCTAACGTCTGTTTCTGTTGCTTGCAAAGAGCTTTGACCCCTACCGTGCGTGAGCAGACTTCAGCCTGTGAGCACTAACAGAGCCCCATAACCACCGTGGAGGGTCCACTGTCCCATGCTGCAGGGTCTTCACTGTGGTACCCAGGGGTGCCCACACTGCCAGGTGCCTTGTATATGCTCGGGAATCAGTTTGCCCATGTTCTTCAAAGCCAGCCTCCTGCCCTGGAGCCAGAGCCCTCCAGGAGAACGTGTCTCTGCTGCAAGGCTCTTATCATGGGGACCACACCTTGTCATTGGGGCCATAGTAAGGATGCTGGGGTCCAGAGTCCCATAAAGTCTTTTCTGAACACTGCTCCTTCGGCATCTCACCCAGTCGATCTCTTAGGATGGGTGGGCTAGACCGATGCCCTTCTGATCTGTCCCTTTACCTGCAGACCTGGGAGGAAATACACTCACATTCACACACACTCGCATATCCCTTCAGCATATCCTTCGTATCCCATATCCTTCAGCAAAAGAAAACAAAGCCCCATGTTTGGCTGGCTGCTAATGCCATGACCCGGCCCTGCTAGGAAGCTTCTAGGCCTCCACTTCTGCCTACTTGAGAGCCCCATTTCAGTGACGTGATGGGAAAGGCCTTGTGTTCAGAGCACCGACACCCGAGCGTGTGCTCACCAAGCTGCATGGCTTTGGAGGAGGTTGCTTCCTCGCTGGCCCAGATTACTTGGTTATCACAAAGGTTTTCCCAGGAGTGAAGCTTTACGGTGCCAAGAACTTGCCCTCAGAGCCCTGCCTGTAGCAGCGTCCGGTCCCGTGAGAAGCGTGGAGTGTCTGAATGCCTGGGAGACCTGGCCAGCCTCCTCTGACCTTGAACCGAGACCCTGGCGGGGTGGGGGGGGGGGGCTTCCTGGATCTGACTCCTCCTCTACCCTTGCATATTTGGCTGTTCAGAAAATGTCCTTGAGAATGGGTGGCCCTCCGGATGGTCAAAGAAGAAGGCGGGGATCGGATTCTCATTGTCAGGCCCTCCATCTGTCTGGGTGTAGCAAACCCACCGTCCTCCCCACGCAGGCTTCCTGCCACCCCCTCCCCCGGGGGTGGGGGGTCTTCCAGGTCCACAGACAGATGCCTTCCCCACTGGCCAGCTGTCAAGCCCGCGAGCTGGTGGCTCTGCGCGTCACCACGTGACCTGGGCCAGGCAGTACCTGTCAACGTCAGCTGCCCCAGCTCGGCGACGGGCAGAGCCTCACACGCGTCCACGTGCGTCCGCAGTGGGGCCCGAGAGCGTGGCATCCAGCGCTTCTCCCCGACCTGCTGTCCCACTGGCCCGCGGGGCTGCACACCCCCACACCACGGCTGTCAGCGCAGCTCCCACCTGCGCCCCCAAACTTCCCCCGGAGGGGGGCCCCCCGGGGTTCTCGCTGAAAAGCTGAAGGCCCACGGAATATTCCCAGCACCCAGCAGGCTGTGGGGGCTTCAGAAAGCTAGCAGTCGTCATTGTGCACCCCACCACAGTTTCTAAAGCATCTGTGGGGAGTGGAAGGAAGCTTCTGGTAGCAGCTACATTTGGGCACCCACTGCGGGTGACTCGCTTCCACGCCCAAAGCCTGGCTTCCAGTGAGGGGACAGGTGGGCCGCCTCCAGGAGAGCCTGGCAGAAGTTGGCCTTGGGGACACGACAGGGGCAGCCTCGGCCTCCCCGTGAGGCCGTACAGTGGGTCGCCTGACCCAGCAGGGGGCTGCTCCTGGAGAAGGGTCCTGAGGAGGCCTGTCCAGGGCCAAGCAGGAGGAGGCAAGAGCCAGAGCCTGTGACTATGTCAAGTCCCGACTCCTAGCTGGGCCCCTGTTCCCTCTGCGCCAGAATCAAGGCAGCTACTTGTCGCCCGCAGAGCGCTTTATGCCCGCCATCCTGGGTAGCCCACAGCCTGGGTCCTGCCACTCGCTTCTGCTCAGAATGGTCAGGTGGCCTCGCAGCCCAGCGCAGGAGGCAGCCTTGGGTGTGGAGAGCCGGGAATGAGCCCAGGCAGTCTGACCCCAGAGCTCAGGCCCCGCCGTGGGGAAGAGAGGGCGCTGGGCTGAGGCTGGCTGGGGCCTGACCGAGGACTCAAGTCTCAAAAGGGCGAGGCGAAATGAAGCCCTAGTACCCACGCCCACACTCACCCGACAGCAAAGAGGGGGAGTGACAGGGCAAAGGCCTTCGCTTCAACAGAGGGTTCAGCAACCTCAGTAGCCACAGGGTGGGGAGTATCCACCCCTCCTGCCCTGGGGACACAGAGTCCCCTAATTGAGGAGGAGGACAGAGAAGGGCTCCTTAGCATGGTAGGAAAACCTAGCCAACCCGCCTTCCCCATGGGCTTGCCCACCTCACAGCCTCACTTGTCCGTCCCCACTGACCCCCGACCAGGCCTTGAGCTGGCCCCTGCACTGTGTCCTGGCCCACAGCCTTGCCTCCTTCAGCCCCCACCACTGGCCATGCTGCCCATTTCAAGGGCCAGCTCACACTTGCCCTCCCCCACTGGGCCTGCCCCGAGTAACTCAGTGGGGTGGGCAGAGGTCAGGAAGGCGGTTATGACTCGGAGTCAACTCACATCCCCCCCAAGGCAGCCGCCACCGTGGGCTCCCATGCCAGCCCTTACCAACAGGCGCCCACCCACAGTCCTTGCTGCTGTGTGACCTGGGGCGAGTGGCTCCGCCTCTCTGGGTGTCTGTCTCCTCATCCAGAAGTTGGGGAAATCCATGCTCTGCTCCAGGCAGGAGTTCCAGAACCACCTAAGCTAGGCATTGGCCCCCCCTTCCTGCTACCACATGCCCTGGGTCACCCCGTCCTTACACAGTCCTTCGGGCTGGGACCCAGGATCCAAACGGGGAGGCTGGGATGGGCTGCCTGGAGAGAGGCCGAAGGGGGTGAAGGCAGGGGCTAAAGGAAAGAGAAGGGTGCTGCTCAGCCCCCTTCCCTCGGGTGCGGTCCAGAGCTCCAGCTCAGGAAACATCATGGGGTGTCCCCAGCTCACATGGCCTGGAAACGGGGTGCAGGACAATGGGAGGCGGAGGAGACCTAGAAAGGGTGTGATGAGGCTCCAGTGTCCCCAACACCATATCCCCTACTGAGTCAGACAGAGGAGGGGTGAGCTATAAAAGGATACTGGTGGGGAAGAAGGACACGGTCACGTGCAGTGGTGTGTGTGTGTCTGTCCGTCTGTCTTGTACGTCTCTGCACATCTGTTTGGGTGTGTCTGTGTGTCTGTGTCTAAGCACGTTGCATGTCTGTAAGTCTGCCTCTGTGTCTGTGTGTCTGTCTGCATGTACAAGCGTTCGGGTGTTTCGGTCTCCGGCGCGCTTGTGTTAGTCTGTGTGTACTTGTCTGTTGGCACGTATGTGTTAGCACGTGTGCATCTCCAGGGGTCTGTGTATTTGGGGGGGACTGTGGGCGGGAGGGGACCTGTCGATCCCCTCCCCCACCTCCTCACGGCCAGGCCACAGTTGGGACCCAGCGCAGTTGGCAAATCTCTGACTTGGTAACTCACCCCTAATGCTGGAGGCCATGGACCTGCAGGACCCACCCACAGCCTGTGGGGCTGTCACTGGGTCCGAGTCTGGCTGGGTTTGCAGCCGAGAGACTCTGTGTCCCCTCCTCCCCTCCTCCAGGGCTGGAGCCAGCTGGAGCCACCCACATCCCACATGGATCCCCAGCCAGGCCGAGCGAGGACGCTGCCACGGAGGGGGAGGGGGTGGGGGGCAGCTGCTAGACCACTGAGTCTGCCCCTCAGCATGCCAGCTGGCCTGGAAGGTGCTGGAGACATCCCGGCCTTGGGCTGCGGCTGCCTCTCTACCCTTAGGACCTCAAGCAACTGAGGCACACTCTCTGGGTCCAGGTTCCCCTTTATAAGACGAGGAGCTGGTGCTGGCAGGAACACAGCATACGGTTGCGTAGTTGTGCACTGTGCAAATGCACCTGCTGGAGGTGAGGGAAGGCACTGAGAGGCAGCCTGGGTTCCGCCCTGCAGGCTGAGGGACCCCGTGTCAGGTGGCAGCATCCGGAGGAAGGGATGCATTCTTCCCACAAGAAGTTTGCTCTTTAGGGACTGTGCTTGGGGGTGGGGGGAATCCTTGTTCTAATCCTCACAAAAGGGCTGCCCTGAGGCACGAGCCTTTTCAACCAGCCCCTGCCCCTCCCTGGCTCAGTGTAAAGGCATCCATCTGTCACAGACCCTCCTCCGTCTGTCTCTAGAGAGAGATCTCTGTGACTGCCTGCCCCTCTGCTCCTCTCTGCCTCTCCCCACTCTGTCCCGCCTGCTCCCTGCCAGGGCTCCTGGCCTTCCACACCGACTGAGCATTCAGCACCAACTGTAGGAGACCCCCTGACAGGAGAGGAATCTGTGTCCTTGTCCCTAGTGTCACCGTGAGTCCAACCCGACCTTCCTGACTCCAAAGCGGGCCCGGGCCCCTCCACTCCTGCATGCTCGCCCTGCACCACCCCCCATCCTTTTCCCAGCTCCCCTGCCAGTGACTGGACACATGGGCTGCTTCACTGCTCTTTATTTCATTAGGAAAGTAGTCAGGGGAGTCTGGGCAGGGACGGGGTGGGGGTAGGGACTGTAGCCGGCTCCTGTCCTGTCCGTTGGGTTGGCAAACCTGGGAGGAACAGAGATGAGACCCGAGGGGTTCCCAGGGGGAGGGGGCTTCAGTGCACTCCCCCAGCCCTGAGAGCCCCACCCCCCGGTCTCCCACCCCTCACTCTGAGGCTGGGTCCCCAGCAGGGCTTGCTTGACCCAGGGCTGGGGATGTGGGGCTGGCCCATGCGGGGCGCCCCTTACCCAGTCTCAGGCTCAGTTGGGTGTCATGAAGTAGCTGCTGTGAGGCGGGGCTCGGTAGAAGGGGTCCACGGAGATCAGGGTTCTGCAGGAAGGGGAGGGGTGGACGTGAGGGGGATGTGGGGCAAGGTGGGACCTGCTCTTCTGCCTGCCCCTCCCCTGGGGCAGCCCTCAGCCAAGCCACATTCTTTGCCTGCCAAGTCTGGGCCATTGTCTTAGAAATATAATTTTTGAGGAATTGAATTGAGCCGAAAGGAGTCAGAGTGAGGCAGAACCACAGTCCATTCAACTCTGTCCCCACCCCCCCACCCCCCGCAGCCTGGCAGGGAGCAGGTGTGGAGCTGGCCTCTGGGATGGGAACGAGGCGTTGGGGGGCGTGGGGGGCAGCCATGCAGGGGGAGGGGTCGCTGGGGAGAGCGGGGGAGGAGCCGGAAAAGCTGCGAGCAAGCCAGAGAGAAGAAATAGGCCTCTCAGACAGACGGAGGGAGGGAAGAAGCTGGGGAAAGGCCTGGATGCCGCAAAGGACAGAGCGGGAGGGAGGGCCGGCTACCTTCCCACGTGGGGGTGCAGGTGCTGTAGGCTCTCCGCGGGGTTGGGGGTGGCCTCCATGTGGGTGACCGGCTGGTTGAGGGCATAGCCTCCGGGCTTCTGCGGCTGGATGCCACCTCGAGTCCAGCCTTCTCGGTCCAGACCCTTAGGGATATTCTCGAAGTACCTGCAGCACGGGGTGGGGGCGGGGGGGGGCTGTTGCTGGTGATAAGCTGGCCTCCGCTCACCTCTGCAGCCTCTCTGCCCTTCTTGGACAGGAATCTTGGCTCCAGCAGAGCACACATGGCCTCAGATCCCTCCAGCCTCCTTGCTTTTGCTCATGCTGTGTCCTCTGTCCTGAGCCCCAGTCCGCTTGGGGAACGCTGCTCACTCGGGAAGCCTGCCCTGGCTCTGCCCCGGAGCTGGACGGCCCTCCTTCGCCCAGCCCCCTGATGCTGCTCCAGCACGGGGGAGCCGAAAGGACGGTCTGCGCGCCGCCTCCCTCCCTGGCCCATGAACTTCTTAGGGGTGGGGGAGTGGAGACCCTGGCTCATTCATTTCTCTCTGGGCATTCCACTTTGCTTCCATTTTGCTGATGCTCCCTGAGCACTGGGTCAGGTTCTGAAAGGGCCACCGATGAGTAAGATGTGGGCCCCGCCCTTGAGCGTATGAAGTGGGGGTGCAGAGAGATACATGAGGAAGTCAGTGATTACAACCCCTGGGGAAGGAGCCGTGCGCCTGACCCCTGGCGGGAGCTCGGGAAAGCCGACAGGCGGGCGGGAGAAGGACCCTGTAGACATGGCTGGGGCCGAGGGTCTGCTGGAGCTGCCGGAGCTGCCGGAGGAGGGCGTCTGCCCAGGGAGGGACAGGGACACTGTTGTCCCCTGACACCCAGCGTGAGTCTCTGCCCCTCCCCCTCCCCCCTCGTGGGGACTGGAGCAGCCACCTGTGTCATGGATCTGCGATGTGGCTCAGTCGCCACTTCTCCCATCTGAGCCTCAAGGTCCCCATCCCAAAGAGGGGGGCCAGCCCCAAGGATGGGAGGCAACTTGGGAGACCAAGGAGTGGGGGGACAGTGTACTGGGACACAGGTGACACACACTGACACAGATGACAGATGTCGTGCAAGGAGGCTCTATCCCACTCCTGCAATGCCTTCCCCATCCAGTCCTGGCCCCGGGAGTCCTCCCCATGGCTCTCGGGCCACTTCCTCCTGGAAGCCTTCCTGGATGCTCAGCAAAGAGCTTACTTTCTTGGGAACCCAGAGCCCCCCCACCGTGGACTGGACGTAGTATCTTCGCAGATGCCATGTTGCTCCACCCAGACGCCCTTCAGCCCCTTATTTGTTCCCTGCCCACCAGCCTGGGCACAGCATCAGGGAGAAGCGCAGAGGTCGGCTGCCCTTGGGCTGCTGGGGCTTGCTTTGCCTGTAGCAAAGAGGTGTCTGGGATTTTAGTATCGTCCTCAGGGACTGCCCTTAACTTCTGACTGATGGCTGTGGGGGTACCAGTCCCCCAGCTCGCTCTCCCCTTGGCCGGGATCATTCTGAGTCGTGTGTTTGCACTGTTTTCTAGAGCCTCCCCATGGGATATCTCTTTAATAACACGCTGGCTTTGGGCTGCCTTCCTTTTCCCACACAACTTCCCAGCTCCCCCACACTCCCCAGTAAGAGACTCGCGCTCAGATCCTTGGCTCAGGGGCTGCTTCTGGGGGATCACACTAACTCAGTGTTGGTCTACTTCACAGGCTGTAAGCTCATCACTTGTCCCAGTGTCTGTCTGTGAAATGCATGCTGGCTTCACAGCCCTGGATTTGGACAGCGAAGGGGGGTGCTCACCCTTGGTTGTAGGTGGTCAGGTACCGATTATCCATGTCAGGGTCATAAGGGTTCCGGAAGTAGCTGGGGTTGTTGAGGCTGAACCCCGTGGGCTCCTGCACCAGAGGTACGGAGGGGACTTGTGAGGTCAGGAGGGGGTGGAGATTTGGGAGTGGGGCTGGGCACCCCAGCCTCACCTTGTTCCCCACAGTCTCCCGGCCCAGCAAGGCAACGTTCGTCTGTTGCATGCGCTGCGGGGGCTGGAAATGCCGGTGGCTCATGCTGCTCGGTTCTGGGCCAGGAGGGGGCACCTGCAGGGGACGGAGCCACAGAAAGGCGGTGGGTGGCCAGGGTGAGGCGGCAAGGACAGAGGGAGGGTAGGCAGAGGCACACGCGGCCCCAACTTGCCCCCAGCCCCAGGACCTCGTCCTTGCCCCTCCAGGCACACGGAATTCCCTGGGTCAAAGACACCCCTCACTTTCCAGTTCCTGGGCCTTCGCCCCTCCCCTGGAGGGTCCAAATATCCTGATCCTTCCCATCCTTCAGCGCCCAAGTGCGTGTGCGTCCAAGGAACCTCCCTGCCCCCTCCTGTGGGAACGCCCCGGCTCTGAGGGAGCCCCCCCACCGAAGGCCACTCACTCTGGGGTTCAGGGTCCTCTCCGTCACCCGGTTGTAGCCTGTTTCCCTCTCGGAGCCTCTGGCCAGCACAGGCAGGAACTCGTCCCCCTAAGGCCACAGACGAGCCCCTGGCACCAGAGCATAGCTGCGCCTCCCGCCGTCCTCCAGGTACTGTCCCAACTGCCCCGAGGAAGGACCCCAGGCCCTGGGGTCAGACCGCCCTCCACCCTCAGCGGCTCAGCTTACATGAGGGTGGGGCATAGGGAGGAAGTCGGACCTGGTGACACTCTGGACGGGGAGGAGGACCTGGAAAGAGGCCCGCAGAAGCACGTCAGCCCGGCAGAGGCAGCTGCCCCGGGGTCCTGAGTGCAGAAGGGGCTCACGACATGTGCGTATGATTGGGGTAACCGAGGAAAGGGAAGAGTTTGGGGAGTAACGATGCTGAGTGAGGACCAGCAGGCCAGGGCCCTCGCTCAGACTCTGAGTAACATTGGCTCTGCCCCTTCTCCTCTTTGGACCTCAGTCTTCTCATCCGTAAACTGGGGGAGCTGGACCAAAGCAGTGGTTTTTACCCACACTCGTTCATCTCGTGTTTGAACACAGGGTTCGGCAACTCACACATTTTAAGCTAGAAGTCACCCTGAGATTCTAGTGGGCACAGGCCTGACTTACCGGGTCCCCAGGGAGGGCCTGGGAGGGGGGCTGGAAGACAATGGGGTTCTTGGTGGACTCTTCGGTGAAGCCAGTCTCTTCTTTGGCGCCAATTGATTTCTTCTGCAAGAGATCTGCAAAAGACATCCCCCCGTGCTACCCGCCACCCCGGCCACCTAGCCCTGCCCACAGGGCCTCCTGAGGCTCCGTGTCCCAGCCAGTGGGGAGGGAGCTGGCTCTAAGGATCTGGACGCCTGAGCTATAGGATCATGGGCACCAGGAAGACTCCAGAGTTCAGGACAGAGAATGAGACGGGAGAGGAGGAGAAGAGAGGTGCAGGACGGGCAGGTGCCAACAGGCCGGGAGGCAGCTGGGGTCAGGATCAACAGCCCTCCTAAACCAGTGAGTCGTCCTTCGGCAGGGTTGGCGTTAAGGCACAAGTCCCCCAGGCTGCCTCTGTATCCTTCTTTCTTTCTGCTGGTGCCTTCTTTGTCCTGCACCAGCTCCGTCTGCACCCCCCCCCCCCCGCCACCGTGTCTCTCCCTGTGGCGGGGGGAGGGAGGTGTGGTGGGAGGAAGGCATGAGCTCAGACATGTGCCTACCTGGCTGGTTTGAAGGCTCCTTGAAATACTTGGAATTGTACTCATAGGTCATGAAGCGCGGGTCCTGGAACACAGAAGGGAGAGCACTGGGGCCTACGGACTGGACCAGGGCCCGGGGCTGGTTGGCCACAGTGATGGCTCTTCAGTGTTCCCAGCAGACCTGTGTGGTATAGTCCCCGAGGGGAGGCCGAGGACGGCAGGCCCGGCACAAATCCGTCTCTGATGGGGCAGCAGAACCCCACACACTCCCGGTAAGTTCTCCTGTGACAGTGAAGTCCGTCCCACCCACACTGGACTCCCAGGAATAAACATGGGACCCAGGCACCCAGACGAAGAGGGGGCCCAAGGCAAGCAGAGAGGCTAAGGCAATACAGTAGGTCCTCCCGCCACACTGCACTGCCCAGAGCTCGGGGAGTCTGGATGGGCGAGGGGAGGGAAGGGGCCTCTGGGGTTAAGTCCTAAGACCTGAGTAAGGAAGCCCGTGCTGACCCCATTGATGCTGTCTTGGAAATACCAAATATCCTTGGCTCTCCCCAGTTTTTCTAGGTACTCTGAGCCCACATTTAGTTGGCTTTTTGGGCAAGTCAGAGCAGTGCCGGTCTCCAGGAGGGAAAGGAAGTGGGTCTGGCCCCTCTGCCCCGCTCACAGCCCTGACCGGGGGCTGCCCACTCACATGCCGGGCGTTCTCCCACTCCATCGAGCCCTTGCCCTGCAGCTGGTGGAGCAGGGGCCCGTCCTCGGGCTCCAGCCCTGTGATGGCCTGAGGCCCATAGTCCTGGGGGTCAAAATGGACCTTCCTGACCTGGGAGGAGGAAGCGGCCAGTCACGCTCCAGGCAAAGGGATGGCAGTCCATGTCTTGACTCTGCTTCTGCCCTTGACCCCTACAGAGTATCCGTAGCCCGAGGGGTCCCTTGACAATGAAGTCCAGTCATGTCCCCCCTCTGCTCAGAGCCCTGCAATCATCCCATTTCACTAGGAGTAGAACCCCATGGGCTGACAGAGACCCACAAGGACCCTGGCTCCTTGCTTTGCTCCAGCCACCTGCCTCCTTGCTATTCTTTGTCACATCAGATACTCGCACCTCAGGGCCTTTGCACTTGCAATCTGCACTGCCTGGAACGCTCTCTCACATCACTGCACGTAGAGGACACTAACTTCCCTTGAGTCTTTGACTCACGTCTCCACAGCAAGCTCTTTTCCCACCCTCCTGGCTTGCAGTTGCAACCCCTTCACTACTGCTTCACCCCTGCCTCTTCCCTGTTGCATTTCCCCCCCACACTTAGCACCTTCATATGTAAAAGAGATGTTCAGAACATATCAGTTGAATGAATGAACGAATGAACGAATGAATGACTTAGTAGAATACATTCTACTGCTGGTGATAAGGACGATGATCATAATGACAATGGAATGAAGAAGATGGGGACGACAATGACAAAAGCAAACATGACATTGGTGGGGAGGATGGTCATGTGGTGTTGGAGATGTGGATGGGATGGTAGAGACCATGGGATGGGGATGCGGATGGGGTTGGTGTTGGGATTGGAGATGGGGGTGGTGGAGGTGATGGCAGGGACAGGGATGGGGAATGGGGGTGGAGGGGAGGTGATGGTGCATTCGGGGATGGGGACGAAGGTGACACAGGTGAGCAGACTCCCAGCCCGCATATGGCTCCTCAGCGTCCAGGCATCTCAGCCTTGACCAACTCTTGGCAGGGCCATCCCACCCTGCTGGAGGGATCCTCACCCTCTCCGGCCCCTCGGTCCTTCCTCTACCCCAGCCTCGGGGCCCCCCTGTCTCCTGGTCCTAGCCCAGCACTGACCTCCTTAGTGGGGGTCGCCACACTGGGCTTCTCCCGCGAGTAGCCAGAGCTGGTCTGATGCACGTTCCAAGGCAGTGGGCACTTGCCATCAGGCGCCTCCAGGGGGCGGTAGCTCTGATTGGTCACTGACTGGAAATTGTGGCGGACTTGTTCCCTGAGGGTGGAGCAGGAGCCACCCGGAGGCTGCAGTGCTTATCTCTGGAAGCTGCCCACTTCCCTCAAACCTCCCACAGATGCCTCAGGAGTCCGCCTGCCTTAGGGCCCCAGGTGGGTGCCGTGCCCTGAGTGCCCCCGGACCCCAGACCTAGGCCAGGCAAGGTTCAGGGTCCCCATGCATGGAGCCCGCAGTCGGTCCGATGAGCTCCAATGGCCCTGAGCACTAAGGCTCAGTGGGGCAGGGAGGGAGAAGGGGTTGCAGACCTTACCCCATGGCTGGGTTGTCCAGGGCATCGAGGTTGGCGTGGTAAGAGACCACGGGCCGGTAATTGGATCTGTAGCTTGTGCCTTCGTGGCTGCCCATGCGGGGCCTGAACTCCTCCCGACCTGCCAGAGGGGAAGCCCGTGGGGCAGGGGAGTGGAAGAACAGTGAGCAGGGCCTCCCAAGCAGGGCCAGCCACATCCCCCCGACCCCGCCCAGGGCCCAGAGGTCCTCGGGATGGAGAAGGCATAGAGCCAGGGGCCGGAACAAGAGAGCCGTGAAAGCCTGGCCCTTCGAGATTGCGGCAGCGGGGAATGGAAAGGATGGGGAGGGACAAGGTCAGTGTGGCAGAATCACAGGATGGACTCGGGGGAGGGGCAGCGGGGCAAAGCCAGCCTGATGGGACAGGCGTGGACACGGTCGTTGGGGGGGCTCAGGGATGGATCGGTTCAGCGCACTGGGGTCCCTCTGAGCGTGTGTGGCAGGGCACGGGGCTGCCCCTCCCACGGCGGGGGGACCGCCCCCCGTCCTGGCCCGCGTCCTAGGGCGGCTCCAGCACACAGGGGCGCTCACCGTAGGCGGTGCAGTAGCTAGTGGCATAGAATTTCAGGGGATCCGTGCAGCCCCCTGAACTCATCTTCACATAAGGGGAGACAACCCCCAAGGGGAGTTTACCCATCATGGTGCTGTGGGGCAGGGCCCCGGGGGGCGCCTGGGGAGGAAGCACAGGGAGCCCCATCCGTTCAGCAGCCCCAGGCCCCGAGCCCGTCTCAGGCTCAGGCTGCAGAGGCCCCGGAGGCGAAGCCCGAGCCCCACCAACCAGGGCCTTCCGCTCGGCCCCGTCCCTCTCCACCGACACCCACACCCCAAACTGAAGGAAGGACTGGTCATCGTCAACACGTAATCATATACACTCATTCCCCCTTCCCCACAGCTTATCATCTCCCCAGTTTACAGCCAGGAAACTAGGATGCCAAGTGATGAAGGATGAGCTCACAATGGGCGTGGGGAGCCAGGATTCAGGCCCTGGGGTATCTGACTCCCCGCCCCGGATCTTATCTTAATCCCCTCCTGGCCTCCTCTGGGGATTGAATGGACAGACACCCTCCCAGCCCAGCCCGGGGCTCCTTGTCCCTCCCTCAGCTCGCTCGGGGGGCCTTGCTGAGGGACGTTGGCTCGGCCCTCCTGGGGCCCAACCGCAGCGGGCCCCACCCTCACCTGCCCTCTGCTGTGGCTCTGGGGAGAGGCTGCAGGGGACAGGAGCTGCTCCAGGGAAGCCCAGGCCTTCTGGGAGGTGGCCTGGCCAGGATAAACAGTGTGTCGCCTGGCAACCAGTGCCTAGCAACAGCGTCCCCACGCCTCTGAGGCCCTTCTAGGGCCAGGGCCCACTGAGAGGCCAAGCTGGCCCAGATGAGGGCAAGGTCCTGCCTCCTTGGCCCCCCCAGTCGCCTGCTTCCCTGAACCAGGCTGGGCATTGTTGCTGTCTTCTGAGTGACAAGAAATAAAAGAGAATCTCAAACAATCACTCCTACTCATTAAGTATCCACTTCTCAGCAGACACTTTATATCCTTTATGGCCAGTCCTCTGAGCGGCTCCTCCAGCTGGCTATAATTATCCCTCTTTCCATGCGGGGAAAATGAGGCTTTAGACAATCAGTGTCTTGACTGGCCAGAGATCTCGAAAACAGAAGGAAAGAGAAGAGTTGAGACTCAAACGTGGGTGGGCTCAGATCCCCACTCGTAAGCCTCTCGGGGAATTATCCTGTTCCCTGTGTCCTGCTAGAGCCAGATCGGTGCCAAGCTCTTCCACACACACATTTTTTTTTAAAGATTTTGTTTATTTATTTGTCAGAGAGAGAGCGAGAGAGAGAGCGAGAGAGCGAGAGAGAGGGAGCAAGCGCACAAGCAGGCGGAGCGGCAGGCAGCGGGAGAAGCAGGCTCCCGGCCAGGACCCTGAGATCATGACCTGAGCTGAAGGCAGACGACTGAGCCACCCAGGCGCCCCCTTCCACACACATTATTACCTCGGACAATCCCCCAGACCACCCTGTGGCCGGGGTACTATGGTTATGGGGCCAACAAGCCCCAGCAGCTAGGAGTGTGGCTCAACCCTGATGTGTCATCTCTGATGAGGGGACCTGTCCCCTTACAGCCCCCCATTTCCTCCTCTTCACCGAGGGCCGCAACTGGACCCGCTTCGGGGGGCTGTTGGCAGATTTCCCGAGGGCATGGTTTCGGCGCCTCAGTTTTTCAAAGCTGTATTCTCAGCCTATTTTGCAGATGGGAAAGTTGAGGCCCAAGGACACTGGCCAGGCCTCAGAGTCGGTGAAGGATTACAAGGGGAGTGAGGCCCGCTCCCCTTGGGCCGGGCCCTTTGCCCCAAGGGGCTTTGAAGCCTGTAACGGTTTAACCGGGTCTCTGATGGGGTGGGGGTGGGGAGCCTCGATGTGCAGCATTCGCCACGTGTCTGTGGTGTAAATACTCCCATCAGGGCTGCTTTCAAACTACTAAGGCAAGGTCACCGAGCAGGGGGTTGGGAAATCATGCTCGGCCCGCTGTGGAGCCATCACAATACAGAATTTGCGCCGGACAGATCCAATAGCCAGAAGTGACCTTGAGACCATGAAGGACAGACAAATGTAGTAATATAATAAGAGGTGATGACTTTGAAGTATTTATTACCCTCAGGGTTTTTTTTTTAAGATTTTATTTATTTATTTATTTATTTATTTATTTATTTATTTATTGACAGATTGAGAGAGGGCGGAGAGGGCGAGCACAAGCAGGGGGAGCAGCAGAGGGAGAAGCAGGCTTCCCGCGGAGCAGGGAGCCCGATGCGGGCCTCGATCCCAGGACCCCGGGATCATGACCGGAGCCGAAGGCAGACGCTTAACGACTGAGCCAGCCAGTCTCCCCTATTACCTTTGTTTTTATATAATTTATTAAATTGTAAGTTTATATAATTTGATTTTTAACAATGGCGGAGTTCAACAACCAGCTCACAGATTTCCTGGAGGTTTTGCCTTCAACTCTCACGAGCTGGTATGAGTCGGCTCCAGAGCACCCCGACTCATAAGGGAAAGCGAGGTGTGGATGAAGAGGATGCCGAGGGAAAGCGGGCTGCCCCACCCAGGAGATGCCCTGGCTGCAGTCGGCCTGAAGTGACTGGACCTGCCAGAGACGGAGCTTGCGACCACACCTGAGCCCCGCAGAGAGGCCCTGGACTCAGAGGTGCCCGGGGCCAAGCAGAGGCCCCCACCAGAGTAACTATTCTGTTCAGGGGTCAGAAGCTGCAAGGCCAGAGGTGAACGCACACAGTCCTGCTCTCCCCATCTAATGACAGAGGCTCAGGTGAGCCCCACCCATGAAACACCCGAGAGGGTAAGACCTCCATGGGCGGTCAGGAGAGAGGGATGGAGTGTGCATAGAAAAGTGGTTACCAGCAAGAGCTCAGACTCTGAAGCCGATGGCATAAGCCCTGGCTCTACTACTTAATAACTAAGATTCGATGCGTGTTATTTGTGCCTCAGTTTCCCTTTCTGGAAAATGGTACCTACCTATGGGGTTGTGGTACACATAAAGCACTCGAAATCCTCTGTGCACAGTGTCTAGCAGGCGGCAGGCCCGTCCCAGATGGAGATGAGGGAGGGCTCGCCACCTGGAGGCCCTGCAAGGGCAAAGGTGGGTAGCACTGGCAGGCGGGGGGGCGGTGACGGGTCCCAGGGGGCTGGAGCACTGTTGCGGGGAGGCGCTCAGCTGCGAGAGGCTGTGCCAGGTTTCCCTTTCAGCAGCTGGTGGGGCAGAGGAGGTGGTGAAAGGTTTGAAATCGTCAGTAGCGCTGTGAGGGGAAATCTGGAGCTGCTGGGGACAGCCTGGCCTGGAGCCCACAGAGGATGGGGGGCAATTCTGGGAGGTGTCTGCTCCCAGACTGAACTCCCATTAGGCCTGGGCTCCCAGCGGCCTGTCGTTTGTTTTTGTTTTTGTTTTTGTTTTTGTTTTCTTGCTGTGTGGCGACACCCAGCGGCTCTCACGCGGAACTGCAGGAGATGCAGCACGTGCTGCCCTCATAAGGCTGGGGGGCTCCTGGAGGGAACAGAGGAGCGGGCAGAGCCACTATCGCCCCAACCCCAGCCACCCTGCCTCACCTGCCCTCCAGAAGACAAGGGGCCGGCCTGGCAAGCAGGGCAAGGGCCAGAGCCTACAAGAAGCAAGAGCCTTGGAGCTGCTCACCAGGTGCTGCTCTGGGCGGTAACCAAACTGCCGCGTGACTTCTAGACCTCTTGGCTCGAGGCCTGTTTTTCTAACTGTAAAATGACGCAGCAGACTAAATGATCCTTCCAGATTTTAAGTGGGAAATCCAGGGCGCCCACCTCAGCCCCTCTTCCCATAACCGTTCCCATTTATTAAGCATTTTCCATGCAGGTGCAGAGCTGCGCCGTCTGTTTACTCTTCAGTCCAGCCTTACGAGCAGGGATTATTGTTACTGCCCCCACTTTACACACAAGGAAACTGCGTAGGCCTCACGGGCAGGTTGGGGTAGAGTCAGCTTTGACTCCAGAACCCACGCCAAGCCCTGCTAGAACATGCTGGCAAATTCACCTGTGAGGTGCTGGGACTGTAGCAGTAGACTCTAACACTGTTTGGTTGAGCTCAGCGATTTTCCAAAGGGACAGACTGCCCCGGCCAGATGGGTGACCTCTTTCTCCTTTCTAGACTTTCCCAGTCCTGAGCAGTAATGTTCAGCCCTGTTTCCCTCCTGCGAGAAGAAAGGGCTACAGACACCCTGGGGCTGGCCCCAGACACCAGCAGTGCCTCCTCTCTGAAGCCTGGAAGGTTGAGGCTCGGGAACCACCTAGAGGATTTGGGGGCCCCCTGGTGCACAGAACTCCACAGCCAGGACCAATGGGAGAGGGCCCCGATGGGCGTCCAGGGCAGGTGCACACCACCCTTTGCTGAGTCCTGAATGGGGACAGACAGCTGCACTCTGGGCTCTGGGCTGTGTGAGCTTTGGGTCCCCGGAGGAATATCAGCTCAGGCAAACGAGGCAGCACACCATTGAGCAGGTGGTGTCATTTGACTTTGACTGACGTGTGTCTTCATGACAGGCCTCAGAGGGCAGGGCCAACTTTGTCAGGAAGAGAGGTTCAAGGAGGGAAAAGCTTTCTAACACACCCAACCTTCTAATGCGGGAACAGGGTGCCCTGGTGGGGAGTGAGCTCTCCATCCCAGAAGGCATTCAAGCAGAAGTTTGAATTCACTTGAATCTGGACGACAATAATAGCAAACTCTCTTTTGGGCTGTTATTTGGTACCAGGCACTGTTCTAAGTGCTTCAGGTGTATTAACACATTCAAACCTGACCATAGTGAGGTGTGCTCCTGGGTGGGGGGTGGCATCAGCACCTGCATTTTACAAATGAAGAAACTGAGACACAGAGAGGCTGCTTCACTTGCCTGAGGTCACACAGCGTATGGGGGAGGGGTCATTATTTGAATCCAGGCAGCTGGCCCCGAGGGGCAAGTTGGTGGCTGCTTTGATGTTGCCTCGTGGGTTGGACTAGAAGGTTCTCCAGAGCTCCAAAATCTGAGCTTTGATGGCAGTTTTCTGAAACTTGTGCCTCCCTTGTCCTCTTCCGCACTCAGTTCCTTGGTCATGCTGGGCGCCTTGGGGCGAAAATCCACAGAAGAAAGGTTTAAAATCATCCGAATCGGCCAAGATGACTAAGAAGCAGGAAGCAGGCCTCTGGGGTGCAGTTGAGCGGGAGACTGGGGGTGATGCAGAGGGAGGACTCGGTTATCCTTTTCTTTAAATTGTGGCAAAAGACACGTAACAGAAAATCTACCATTTCAACGGTTTTAAAGCATACGGTTCTGTGGCATTAAGTATGTTCATGATGTCGCACGACTATCACCAGCGTCCATCTCCAGAACTTTGTCATCTTCCCCAATTGAAACTGTGCCCATGAAACTCTCACTCCGCACTCTCTTGTCCCCCCCAGGCCCTGGCAATCACCGTGCTACTTTCTGTCTCTATGAATTGGACCGCCCTCGGGACCGCCTGTGAGAGGGATCAGTGTGTGTCCTTTTGTGTCTGGTTTATTTCACCTAGCATCATGTCCTCAAGGTTCATCCCCAATGTAGCATGTGTCAAAATTTCCTTTAAAAAAAAAAGGCTGAATAGTATTCTATTGTGTGGATGTACCACACGTTGTTTATCCATTCAGCCATGCATGGACCCTTGGGTTGTTTCCACTTTGGGTTATTGTGAATAATCCTGCTATGGACATGGGTGTACAAATACCTCTTTGAATGCCTGCTCTCATTTCTTTGGGGTGCATACCCCTTGGTGGGAGAGGAAGGGGCAGGAGGGCTCCTGTCTTGAGTGAGACCAGGTCACATCCCTGCTCCTTTCTGAGCCTCTTCTAGGACTTGGCTTTGATGTCCAGCTCCGGCACAGACGGGGCCGTGTGACTTTCCTTAATTAACCACCCTCTCTGGTTCTGCTGCCTGTGAAAATAAGGGCGGGGCCAGAACAGAAGGCGGGGCTTGTTTGTTTGAAGTTAGAGCTGTGCTGTTTGTTTTGGCCTCAGGGCCTAGGAACTCTCTCTCCAAACAGCCCTGGAAATGATGGTTGGCTCCACACCTCCTCCTCCACCCGTCCATCATCTGTGCCAGAGCCAGAGTGGTCCCCCAGCTCATTCTCTCTCGAGGTCCTTCCTCACCACCAGAAACTGCAGTAGCCCGAGTCTGACGGCCTAAGTCCACTCTCTGTCTCTCTTTTCCTAAAAGGCAACAATTCCCTTGATGACCTGAGCACTCTCTCTCCACCTCCCGCCATGCCTGCACAACTTCTTCTGGTTCATTCCCCGCCCCAGGTGGACATTTCCTGGAAGAACTCCGGCTTGCTTGTTTGATGGCTGTTCCGTTTCTGCCTGTTCTTGTTCTTTTACTGTCTCCTCTGGGTGAACGGGTTGATCTTGCACGAGGTTTAAAAATTCATGACTCCCGGGGAAGATGAAATGAGACAGAGCAGAAAATAAGAACCCAATCCCAGGGCTCCAAGGGGATGAAGACATTCTCGGCAGTGATCAGCAGGGAACCCAGGGCAGGGGTCCAGAGCAGGGGTCCTGGATGTCCGGAGGTCTGGGTTCGAATCTCCAGCCCTGTGCTCTCGGATGCCCTTAACTTCTCGAAGGCTGTTCCCTTAGCTGTATGACGAGGTCACAGTGGTGAGGTCCCGCAGCAGAACTCACACAGTTAGGCCGAGGGATTCAGAAGAGACACATTTAAGTGCTCAGCACGCAGCCTGGCACAGAGAAAGCACTCGGTAAGTGTCTGGGATGGTTTTACATTCCCCGGGCTCCCCTGTGGTTTGATAAACACAGTGTGTCCACTCCCAGCCGGAGGGAGTTACAAGTGGCCGTGCGTTTGGGTGCAGACCCCGTGTTGGGACAGAAGAATGAAAGATGGGAGCAGCCTGGGTGGCCGAGTCACCGCACAGAGGTCGGCTGCCCGGATCGCTGTGGTGCTCTGCTCCGGCAGCTTGCGCTGACCCAGGCACTCTGTCACTGGGACCTGCAGTGTTCCAGAAGGGGCTGCTCACCAGTGTGAGGCCGGGCACGACGGCGACAGACGTCACGCGGAGCTCCCCACGGGCCTGACGCGCATGCGGTGTGAGCAAGCTGTCGGGGGCCACCACCGTCCGGGGCTGGTTGTCAGCACAGCACAACCTAGCCCGTTCTGACTGAAGCATTATCACCTTTCAACACTATTATATCAGAATTAAGTGCAAAAGGTTGGGCATGACATCGAAAATCCGCCGTCCTTCCAGGCCTCGTTGCTGACCCTCGCTGTGCGTGGCGACCACACACTGAGAAGGCAGAGCCTGGGACACTTGGCCACCCCATGAAGGAGCTGCCCCGTTCTCACTGCACTTGGCCCAAGTGAGAACTAAACTTTGCTTTGTTAAGCCACTGAGACTGGGAGGTGTATTTATGATCATAGGCTAACCGGCCAGGTGCCCCACTGCTCCAGCCTCACCACGAGCCATTTCGAGACCCTCCAGACATGCCCCGCGTTCTGTCAGCTCCTTGACCCCTGCAGTTTCCCTCCGCCTGGAGGGCCCTTCCCTGTCCCAGGGGTCTTCCTAAAGCCCAGATCTGCGTGAGCCACTTCTCTGTTAACATGGCTCACATAGAGCCATTCTCCAGCTAAACAAGAGGGTTCTGTCGTCCGAGATGAAGGCCATGTCAGGGACATGGACAGCGAGGCTAGTGGGGTACTGGCGGGGACTGCCCGCGCGGCGGGGGACAGATTCGGGGTGCTCTGGCTGCGGCAGCCCCGGAAGGGGCCTCCAAGAGGTGCTGGGCAGGATGCAGGCGGCGGGCGCCCGAGGAGCCTTGTAGGGCTCCCGAAGGGGACACTCCCTGATGTTTTAGGACGGATAGAGACAGACAGGTTTTTAACAATTTATAAACCGAAATCACCGAGTAACAGGAAGAGTACATGTAGGCAGCGTGCCAAGCTCTTTTCTTACGAGAAGGCAAACCCGCAGAGGGCTTAGGAGGGCGGGCGCGGAGCCAGGCGGCCCGGCTTTACGTGCGACCTCCCCAGCCCACCAGTGGAGCGACCTCGGGCAGGTGGCGCGTGGCTTTGGTGCACGTCTGGGTCCCAGCAAAGGCGGGGTGACCAGGGTGCGTCTGCCCTTCTCTGGGAGGAGTAAGGCAGCTAAAACGAGAGGAGTGCCTCACAGCGCATGCACACGTCGCTATTCTTAGGCTCGGGAGAAAGCTAAAAGAAGCGTGGTCTTGGCAGTCCTCCTGACACTGACCAGGACACCGCCCACACGACCACGTGACCCTCCTGCCACACGGTCGACGGGCACCGTAGGTGATGGGGGTCACTGGTGTGGGTTTCCAAGCACCGACTGTACACCTGCATCTCACCACAACCCTTCTGGACGCTGACGACCATTTTGTATGTGACAAACTGATCGATAATTGTATCAGAAAGACAGTTCACATCTTTGGCTCTCTCCACCTACATACATATGGGCTGTTGGCATTCTCAAAGCTGGTTCAGACCACGGTTTAAGAAGAGAATTGCTTTTTTTTGATGGAGAACTTGATTTTCTTTCTTTCTTTTTTTTTTAAGATTTTATTTATTTATTTGACAGAGACACAGCAAGAGAGGGAACACAAGCAGGGGGAGTGGGAGAGGGAGAAGCAGGCTTCCCGTAGAGCAGGGAGCCCGATGCGGGGCTTGATCCCAGGACCCTGGGATCACGACCCGAGCCGAAGGCAGACGCTTAAAGACTGAGCCACCCAGGCGCCCCTTGGTTTTCATTTTAGATATAAACGATACTAGGAAACCAAGAAATCTTTTATGATAGACCAGTCCTTGACAGTCCCATTTTTCTCAGTGAGGAACTTATTTTTTTTGAGGAACTCATTTTTAAATGAGTTTTTGTAACTGAATTAGACTACTTTTAGCTGCATTTAATTTTCATTTGAACATTTTATTTAAAATTTAAAAAAATTCAATAATGTGGTTTTGTTTGTTTTCACAGTTACAGACATGAATTTTGACAAAGACGTCATAGCAAGCCAATAGGACAGGAAGTCTTTTTAATAAATGATGTTGGAATAACTGGGTATCTCTAGAGAAAGAGAAAAGAGCCTCAAACCTTACCTCACACCATATCTAAAAATTCATTCAAGATATAAAGGTACCTTCGTGGCTCAGGGGGAAGCAAAGGCTTCTGAAGCAGGTCACAAAAAGCAATAACACCATCAAAGGAAAAGCTGGTAAACTGGACTTCATCAAAATTTAAAACTTTGGCGGGCACCTGGGTGGCTCAGTCGGTTAAGCGACTGCCTTCGGCTCAGGTCATGATCCCAGGATCCTGGGATCGAGTCCCACATCAGGCTCCCTGCTCTGTGGGGAGCCTGCTTCTCCCTCTCCCACTTCCCCTGCTTGTGTTCCCTCTCTCACTGTGTCTCTCTCTGTCAAATAAATAAATAAAATCTTTTAAAAAAATTTAAAACTTTGGCTCTTCAAAGGACACTGAAGAAAATGAATAGATAAATCCCAAATGCAGTAAAAAATATTTGCAAACATGTATCAGCAAAGGGCTGGTATGCAGGATGTATAAAGAATTCCGATAATTCGATAATAAAATGACAACAACCAAATTTAAAACTGCCATCCCACAAAAGAAGACATATGAATTGCCAATAAGCACGTGAAAAAAATATTCAACATCATTCATTGTCAGGGAATTGCAAGTGAAAACCACAGGGAGGTGCCAGTTCCTTCCCACAAGGATGGCTAGGTTTTGAAGGACTGACTGACACCAAACTCCGGCGAGCTTGCAGGGCAGCTGGATCTCCCATACATTGTCCGTGAGAGTGTAAAATGGTACGTCTGCTTTGGAGAACGTGCTGGCACTTGCTTTTCAACTAGACATACACCTCCTATGACCTAGCAATTCTACCTCTAGATATTTACTGAGAAATAAAAACATTCGATCACAAAAAGAATTGTCTGGAGCCCAATACCAGAAGGAGCTCAGGTGCCCGTTCGTGGAAAGAATACACTAAATGGGGTAGAGTCATTCGATGTGACACATTCGACTCAACAAGAAACAGAACCAAATACTGGTGTGGGCAGTACCAAAAACATTATGCTGACTGAAAGCAGACACACACAGAAGAGTACATACCGCATGACTCCATCTTTATGAAATTCTAGAACAGACAAAACTGATCTATGATGAAAGAAAAAGTCAGAGATATGGTTGCCTGGGGTGTGGGGAGGTGTGTAGTAGGGACTGACCGGGGTGGAGCATGAGAGAACTTTCTAGGGTGATGGTAATTCCCATTTCCTGATAAGAGTCTGGTGTGGGCACCTGCCAGAAGGCAGCAAATGTACACTTAAGATTTGGGCATTTCATTGTATGTAAATTTTACAGCAAAAGAAAACAAACTTTAGGGGCACTTGGGTGGCTCAGTCGTTAAGCGGCTGCCTTCGGCTCAGGTCATGATCCCAGGGTCCTGGGATCGAGCCCCGCATCGGGCTCCCTGCTCAGTGGGGAGCCTGCTTCTCCCTCTCCCCCTGCTCCTGCTCTCTCTTGCTATCTCTGTCTCTCTCTCTCTCCAATAAATAAATAAAATCTTTTTTAAAAAATTAAATTAATGGGGTGCCTGGGTGGCTCAGTCGTTAAGCGTCTGCCTTCGGCTCAGGTCGTGATCCCAGGGTCCTGGGATCGAGCCCTGCATCGGGCTCCCTGCTCGGCAGGAAGCCTGATTCTCTCTCTCCCACTCCCCCTGCTTGTGTTCCCTCTCTCACTGTGTCTCTCTCTGTCAAATAAATAAAATCTTAAAAAAAAAAAAAAGAAAGAAAACAACTTTAAATAAATGTGTAAGTCTAATTAACGATATGTATTCCAAAATATTTCAGGGAAGCATTCTGATACCTATAATATTCTTTGAAATGAATCAAAAAGTAGATGGATTAATGGGTAGAGAGGGATGGAAAGATGGGCAGATACGCAATGAATCAGGTAAGTAAAAAGTTAATGGTAGAATCTAAGTGGTGGATAGGACATACAGTTATTCACTGTAAAACTCTTTTGGACATTGCTGTATATATGAAATTTTTTATAATACAATGTTAGAAAAAGTCCACAACATGTTATGTATTTAAAAAAAAATTTTTTTTTTTTTAAAGTAGGCTCCACGCCCAACGTGGGGCTTGAAATCATGACCCTGAGAAGAGTCGCATGCTCTACTGACTAAGCCAGCCAGGCATCTCCAAAGTATTTGTTTTTATAGCTACCTTGTTAATTTTGGCAAGTGACACCATCGATATGGTTTTTCCCATTTACAGTTGTGATGTCAAGTTCCCTTTTAAAAATTAATTGGTTTAAATAAAGAAGGGACTCAAGGAAGACAGTAAGGAAATATTAGTGTAGATGGTGCATGGATATGGCAAAGCTCAGGAAAGCAAGGAGCGGTCAGGGTAAGTCTGGGACAGGTGGGGTGTTGGGAAGTACACACCAAGATCTGGGGAAACCTGGGTTTCCCTCCTGTCCCACTGCTTCCCAGCTGTGTGACCGCAGGCAAGCCTCTCTGAGTTTCTGTTTCCTCATGTAGAAATGGGGTAATGCAATCTCTTCTGAAAAGAGGCATGTGGGGAGTATGAACGAGACCTCCTGCGAACACACGGGTTGGCAGATCACAGCTAGCGGACCTTCCGTCCCTGCTTATGAGAAAGGCAGAGAACATCACTACCTGGTGAGGGCTGCACTCATAGAATAATGAAGTGGACAGCTAGTCGGGGGAAGATAAGGAATGGAGACAAGTACAGTTGTGAAGGGGAAGTTGGAGAAGTTGGGGTGTGAAGGGGAGGAAAGGGAAGGGCTCTGGCAAAGAAGTCTGGGCGTGCAAGTTGGAAGCCGCTGAGTGAGACACATGAACATATAAGGACTGTTTGATGAGGAGGAAGGAATGAGGTGAGGATGGGATCCGAAGTACAGGTAGAGGGATTGGCTGCACGTGGGAGGAGAGACAGCTCCTGTGTGGGAACAGAACGGCTTGTGCAGATATGGGAAGGAAGGAAGGACCTATCTGATGACTTCGATTTTCCCTGAAGTCAGTGAGGTCATCTCCTGAGAATGGAGGGAAATGAAGTCACAGGTTTGAGGATGGGTAGGTTTAACCCAGTCACTGTGGAGAGTGAGATGGCAGATTGACCACAAGTACATAGCATGTGCAAAGGCCCTGTGGGAGGGATTGTGGGGAGCCTCTTAAAGGCTGGAGCACAGAACCAGAGAGAAGCTGGCCAAAATGAGGTCTGATATTTAAGAAGTGGCAGTGACGTACAGTTGACCCTTGAACAGCATGGGTTTAACTATGTGGGTCTTCTACGTGGTTTGGTTTTTTTCCCATACAGTACAATACTGGGGTGCCTGGGTGGCTCAGTCAGTTAAGAGTCTGCCTGCAGCTCAGGTCATGATCCCAGGGTCCTGGGACTGAGCCCTGTGTCGGGCTCCCTGCTCAGTGGAAAGCTTGCTTCTTCCTTTCCCTCTGCCCCTCCCCCACTCATGCTCTCTCTCTCTCTCTCTCTCTCTCTCTCAAAATAAATAAAATCTTTTAAAAAAAATACAGTACAGCACTGTAAATGTATTTTCTCTTCCTTAAGATATTATTTTTAAAGTAAGCTCTATGCCCAATATGGGGCTCGAACTCACAACCCTGAGATTAAGTCACATGCTGTACTGACTGAGCCAGCCAGGCGCCCCCCCCCCCCCCCGCGCCTTATGATATTCTTAATAACATTTTCCTTTCTCTAGCTTACAGGATATAACACACATACATACAAAATATGTGCTGACCGACTGTTTATCTTACTGATAAGGCTTCTGGTCAACAGTAGGCTATTAGTAGTTAAGTTTTTGGTGAGTTGAATTGTACATGGGTTTTCACCCCCACATTGTTCGAGGGTCAACTGCACTATGTGTCTGATACAGCAAGATGTGCTAGTCAGAGTAGGATAGGCTGTAACGAGGAAATGAATAAAGCACAAAATCGCCCTCATTTGACACAGTGAAGGTTTATGTCTCATTCGTGCAGTTTGAGAGTTTAGGCGACCTTCCTCCTTTGTGTAGGCACTCCATCTAGAACATGTCTTGGATGTCTGTGGCAGGGTAGGAGCGGGCTGAGGATCACCTGGGGTGTTTCTAAGGGCCGGGCCTGAAAGTGGTTTTCCTTACTTCCACCCACGTCCAGTCCCAATCACACAGCACCAGGCCTTACGCAAGGCAGGCTGGAGCCTGTCGTCTTCCTAGATGCTCAGGAAGAAGCGCTGGTGGGGTGGGCAGACACCGTAGTCTCTGCTGCAACCCAACCCTCTGTGTGCCAAACCAGCCAGTCTCTTCTCACACATGGCACGCTCACGCTCTCCCCAAGGGACACCGCCGGAAGTCCTGTCCAGTCCCTGCACCTGGCTCAAAGCCTGGGGTCTCTGGTGACACTGGTGCCCCAGCCTCTTCTCATCCAAAGAGGCTCTTCCTGGGCCAGGGACCCGGGGATCCCCTGGGGGACCCGATACAGCGGTGGGACAGGGACGGCACTGCAAGGAGGCTCCTTCACTCACTGGTCCTGCTTTGCAGGAGACTCCCGCCCACTGTTGGCATTGGCCCCGGCTCTTCCGTCTGGGGGCCTCCTCCTTGGCCACCATCCTCTTTGGCCACCTCTGAAATGGGTAAGGTGGAGCCTGTCCTCCTGCGGGGATGCATACTCTCCCTCCTGCTCATGGTTGAGGTCCACGGTTGGAGGTCCAAGGGTCCTTTTACAGCTGCAAATTGTCAAGGACTTTTATTTGTGAGAGGAGGGGAACCCCAGCTCATGGTTCCGTTGGCAATGCAATTCTTCAGACCCATTTGCTTCTAGTCAGTTTTAGGTGCCCATAGCCACACTCACCCCAAGTCTTTTCCTAGACAATTCTAGCACCTAACATGTCTTGCTGGTTCACCTCCATACCTCTCCTCTCCTTGATGACTGTCTTGAGGGTATTTAGAATAATAAATAGAGGCATGCCCTAGTCTGATCCTGTCCTGAGTCACATTACCCAAGGGAAAAGTTTTACTGGGTTTTTGTTGCCCCCAATTTTTCTTATTTCTCATCTTTTTCTACTTAGGATATAGAAGATTTTTCAACCCTGGAAGGCCCTGGATCTCTGGATTCTATTTCCCTTGAACACCATGTAATTCTTCCCTGAGCTCACCTCCTCCTCGTAACTCCTCACCAAATGCAGACAAAAGTAACCGACAGAGAGGACTAGCTTCTGGCTTTCCAACCTCTTCTCCGTGGGTTGCCAGCTTGGAAGGCACGTGGGGTTCCTCTCAAGTTAGAGAAGGCAACAGCTTTACCAAACATTCTGCTAATGCATAACATAGTGAAGACCATTACAGTGCATCGTTAAAATTAAGTTCCGGGCATCACTTCTTTTTTTAACTAACTGCCTTTTTCTACTTGAGTTGGAGACACATTATCTAGTGCAATATCTATAAACATTTTTCACCTCTGCAGGACCCCGATGAGAGGGTGGGAGCCAAGAGAAACATGGGAGTGAGGGGCCTGGCATGAGTCTCTGGCTAGGAGTCAGCACTGGCTTGTCAGCAAAAGCACAGGACCCGGGGGTGTGCGGGAGGTTGGGAAACTCATCTCTGTACCCTGGAATGGGGTTCGTGTGGCCTTCCCAACCAGCCACATCCGGCTCCCAGAGCCAGCCTCCAACTCGGAGGGAAAGGACAGATAGTGACAGGAAGATCCAAAAAGCTTCAAACCTCATCTCTGCTGCTCGAGGTAAGGATAAAACCCTTGACACAGGGCAGTCTGAGCCCTGCCCTCGGACTGCCCCCCAAATCCAAAGTGTCTCTCTCAACTCCAAACCATCATCTGGAGGTGGCACTGGTCCTGCTTGGAGGGCTCAGGGGATTAAGGCTGGAGCTGCTGAGGCCATGCGGTCATTTCTGCAAGAGTCAGGGCCCAGGGGTCCTGCAGGGAACCAAGGGAGGGGCTCCTGGTCCACAGACCAAGATGAGATCCGGGACGAGAAGCCAGCAGCTGGGGAGGGCTGATGATGGCCTTCCTGTTCGGAGGGCGTGTAGCCCACGGCGCCTGCCCAAGGCCTGCCTTCAAATGCTTCTCCTCTGTGACTTTGAGCAAGTAGCTTAATCTCATCAGGCCTCACTTATCTCATCTGTGGAAGGGGAATGACAACCCTGCCTGTCTCTTAACGACCATCGTGGGCATTCAGTGAGAGTCCAGGGGAGGCTCTCAGCAGCACTGGGCCCGCCATTAGCAAAGAGCACGGTTACTAAGGCGCCAGGTCCCGTGCTAGGCACCTTACATGCAGGACTTCATTTGGTCCCTACACCCACGTGTGCGGGGAGGTTCCTTTCCTTTCCGTTTTACAAAAAAAGACACAGAGCTATGGAGAGGTTAAATTAACGTGCCCACCTGGCTGATGAATGGGAGATCTGGGAGTCTTACTTAGGTCTGATTCTCAAGCTGCTGCCCTTACCTGCCCGGCTCTATTTGCCCTAACCGTGTGTCCCCAGGCATCGCCAAAGGTGAACCTTTCACTCGATACTAACGAAATAACCTGAAAGCCACTGGCAAACAAAATGCACATCTTAATGTCATCGTTTGCTTTAAAACTACAGGCTATGATGTGTCGTTATGGAAGATGTGTTCACGGTGCCCTTTTTAAAGAGAACATCCTCCTCTTTGGCAGGAGTATCTGGATTCAGGCAAGACTTGGGACCCAGCAAAAGACTCTGACTCTTCTCCTGGGACTACAGGTCAGGACGTGGTAGATTTCTTCTCTGCACATCTTTCCCTTTCAAGCCTCTTATCTTGAATAGCTTCCCCTTTTCTGTAATCCACCTTAAAATGCCAGACTGCTGACAAGACAGGTGTTCCTTTAAGCGGCAAGGGCTCCCCCTGCCTCAGGCCATCTGTCCCACCAATGCCATTGTAGCCGGCTGGGGAAGGCACCCTTCCTCACTCCCAGAGGGCTTCCTGGGAAACTCAAGCGTCCAGGGTGGCTTCACTGGAAGCTGATTGACACTGTTCACCTGACAACTGCAGGATGGCAGGCCCACCCCCTCAGACACGGCCGGCTGTGCTATTGGGGGGCTGTCGGCTCAGAAGTCTCCCAGACCTGCTGGCCCCTTAAGGCTGCCCGGCTTCTGTATCGTGAACCCTTCCTCTTCCTCGAGCCACGGCAGCGTGGCGGATGGACTGACAGACAAATGTGAGACTCTCAACCGTGCCAGCAGAATCTCTTTGCCTGGTGATGTTTAAAAATATGAACCAGGTTTGTGAGCGTGCCACCCTGGCCAGAGCTGTGACACAGACCAGAGAACCTCCAGATAATGCCCGAAGCCAGCAATGACCCCGACAGACCCCCTCCGGGGCACGGAGCTCGGGCAAAGGGGTTTGGCTTGTGCATTCTGAAGACTTGAAATGATTAAGAGAGGCCAGAATGGGAAGAGAACAGCCTTTGTGAGCCAGTGTGACGGGTCACGAGGCAGCCTGGCGGGCAGGACTCACAAAACCACTTCAGGTGGGCAGCGCAGGGCCAGAAGCTCCTCTGCCAGGCCCCGGCTTGGAGAGAGGTCACTGGGCCGTGATGTGTCAGACTGAGAGCGATGGGGCCGGCTCCTGTTCCCCACAAGTCCTTGGGGGGCTGCTGGCCCTTGCTATTTGTTTATTAATTTTTAAAAAATGCACTGTGGGCTGGCCTAGTTTTAGTTAACGCCTAATAAAGGGAAGAACTGTTTACATAGCACCCCTGGGTCTGACACTGAGCAGCTGAAGTTAGCAAGATCCTTCACTGCCTGAGCTGACACAAGCCAGCAGCCTGGGAGGAAGACCGTTCTTTAGAAGCATGCCAGGCCCGGATGGCAGTGCCAACAGTTGAACATCATGTTAAAGGAGACAAAATCAGGGTCAGGAGACCTTGAAACCCTGGGGGGAAAAGGCCCAAGCTGCCCACTAGGCCGCTGGGGTGGGCTGCGGGAGCGTCCAGAATGGATGGGCAAGTCGCTGCCCGGTTTGTGTGCACATCTTACAGTCCAGCTCGCTCCACAAACTCTCCGGCTGCTTAACGCCCTCCACCCAGCACGTCAAACGAGTCCCCAAGTGGCCGGAGTCTGCGGGGAGTCCCAGGGGACGTTCTCTTGAGAGCCCTGCTTCTGCCTCCCAGCTGTCACTCTGACGCCTGCTTCTCGCCTCCAGGGCGTCTTCTGTCTCCCCTGGCTGCTAAGACACCCCCGTGGTTCTGCAGAAGGCTCGGCTTTCCCACCTGCACAGGAGACTGCCCCGCACGAGTTCTGGTGACCTCAGTGACATGCCAGGTGACTGGTGTTAGGAGGTGGCTTTTAAGGCTCAGGCTGAGGCCTCGACCAAGCGTTGTTGACACCTAATATCTACATAGAGCTGAGTGTGCTGGGGGCCGTGGAAGAGTTTTCGAGCTTTTTCTCTTCTCATCTGAAACTTACAATCAGCTAAGATAGGGAGAGTCATCACCCCCATTTTATGGATGAGGGAATGGGGGCTCAGGGCAATGCACTCAGCCAACAGATGAGCAGCGGAACCGGGATCCGAACTTGAAACCAGTGCCGACACTGCTCCGTTACTTACGCGAGCTGCCCTGGGCAGCCACAGGCTTACTCTGGAAAGCACCTGGCAGGTTCACGGTCTCAGAATGATCACGTCTTTGCCCTAACTTTGCAAAGCATGAATTCCTACTAAGTTTCCACCAGTAAAGAGTGGTCTAGTAGAAAGTTCATACGCTTTGGAGGCAGAACTAAAGGAGATTGTCACTTTCTGACTAAATAGCTACTTGACCTTGGACAAATTGCTCTCTGGGCCCACTTTCTCATCTACAAAATCAGCATAACACCACTTGTCCATAGGGGTGCTGTGAGGCTTTCACAGGGTCGTGTAAGTAAAGGCTAGTTTTCTTCTCTCCTTAGCAGGGTACACGGAGGGGCAGGGAGGACCAGGAGGAGGCTCTCCAGAATGCTGGAAGCAGGCACTTCCTCTCTGCGTGCATCTTCTGTGATCACCAACCCCGTGCTCATCCATCCCGGACCGCCTTCTGAGGTCGACACCCTTGGCTGGTCCTGGCCCAGCTCGGGTGCCGACAGCTCTGACTGGGTTACAGATCTGAGGGCAAAATCCCTCCAGGGAGACCACTGCTAGCCACACATTAGTCTTCCGGTCCGGGAGCTCAGCACTTCCAACCGATTCCTTCTAAGATGTTACTGCTTATGTGTTGTCAATTTGTCAACTACAATGATGGGGAAGACTGCAGAAATACAGAAAAAGTTTGCCATCGTGCCACATGGGGATAAACCCTGTGGTTGTCACCTTGTATAACTCTGGAGACAAATGACTATGGATTATGTGAGGACAGAATTAAAATAATTGTGTGAGGGCCGGGAACTGTGATTCTTCCTTCATAAAATATTCTTTAATATTTAATTATCTTTCAGTTTACAGAGTGAACGTTCTAGAGAAAATCTGATGAGGAGGATGTGGACTTGTCAGTAGCATGCCCACACATCCCTGCTTGCTGCCCTCGTTCTGCCTGCCGTGCCTCTGAAAGATTCAGCTCAGGGGGCTTGGGTCTGCTGCCCTGGCAGGAAGGACCCTACTGGGTGGGAAAGGGGGGGTGGGGGGAGGGATTTCACTTGAACAAAGCCCTGGGCTGCTGGGGAAGCTTACCACCCAGCCCCCACAGCTGGCTGCCTCTCTGCACTGAGCACACACACTTCCCGCTAAAGCAATGAGCCAGCACCATCCCCTCCCCAACACTGCCCTCCTGTGGCAGAGGCCCACCTCCGGAGCCGGGAGCCAGAGAAACAGGCCAGAGTGCCAGCAACACCAGCAACCGCTTTTAGTCTTAAAACTGAACCAACAAAGTTTTAGAATGAGTCACACCCAGTATTTACATGTCCTGAGAGATGGGTCCATCATTTGAAGCAAGACAAACAGTTTGGGTGGGCTGAGTGTCTCAGGAGAAGCAGGAAGCCGAGGCCAGTGTCTATCCTAAGTTAGGGTCCGTGGACCGAGCCCCGACGGCAGGCGGTGGTGCACAGCTCAGTGCGGCTTTTCGAAGAGGTATTCCAGATCTGGGGCGCGCAGCCTCTGCTCTTTGTTTTTGTTTTTAGCAAAGTCTCTCAGCAGTGCCATGACTTCATTTTCAAATATTTCTGGGGCCGGTTTTGCTTCTGCAAGAGAAGAATGGGCAGAAAGAATGAGGTCCATTAATACTCAGGCATGGGGACCCTGACTCTTGAAACTCTGGCCTTTGCAAAGAACCAGTAGATATACAGCCTGTCTCTACTCTTCCTCTAAATATACACGGTGGCCTATAGTGGGAGCTGGCGAACCATGGCTGCCTGCACATGTGAACAGCTCTACTGGAACAGCTGCTCCCATCTGTTTACGTGCTGTCCACGCTGCTTTTGCACTAGGATGGTAGAGGTGAGTAGTTGGCAACAGAGACCATATGGCCACAAGACTAAACTATTTACTGTCTGGCCTTTTATGAACAAGTCAGCTGACTCCTGGCCTGTCCAAGCTCGGTGGCACTATTTTGCTCTGCACTTGGTATTTCAGTGTTTTCTGGGTATTGTGTTTCTCCTTCCAGCTTATACATTTCCTGAGGCAGAAGTCCTAGGTTGTACATGACAGACTAGTAGCTCTACCAACTTCAGCAAAAAAGAATTCATTAGAAGGCTATCAGAGGTACACAAAATGGACATGAACCTGGAGAACCAGATGTGGATGGAGAGGCCACAAGGGCATGGACAGCAAAGCCACGAGACTGCTGTCTTGGGGGTGTGCAAGGGGGCCCAGTATGCCTGCTTACCTCCCACCTCTCCACCTGGAGACATCGCTTAAGATTCCAATTACAAGCAAAGCCTCCCACGGGGGAAGCTTAGGTAACGTGCTCGAGAATGATCCTCCTATCAAGACTACAACGCTAGGAGAGAGAATTCCTCAAAGCTTAATTCCCCCTCACTCAGCACAGAGCCCAGCATCTAGTGGGCTTGGTGTTGGGTTTTTTTTGTAATGATTGAAATAAAGTCCAGGAGGTTTAGGCTTCCCCCAAGGACTCTGCAAGCTGGAAAGAACACCGTGCTCAGAAAAACTACAAATAGCATGACTTTCTGCGAAGTCATCCAAGAACCGAGGTCACAGGGCAACCAAGTAGAATAAAATCTAAGGGAAGAGAAGCCCCTCAAAGGAGAAACTGTACATGAGCACCTGCTCGCCTGAGACAGGGCCCAGGAAGAAGAGACACTGGATACCATCCGGCCAGGTAAGAAGAGTTCGGCTAAAATTTTTAACCAACTGCTACAAGCCAAGTAGCGGCTAGCCACAGACACCACACGAGTGAGTACACGCCCTACAGGCTGTTCTCAACAAACCTCCAGAGTGTGCTCGTGACCAAGACCAGGGTCAGAGCAAGAGGCGGGAGAATGCCTCCCTCAGAGATGTAGGCCAGGAGCAGCGAAGCAGCCAACACCGCAAAAAAAGCATAAAGCCTAGCCCAGCCCTTCTCCTCTACCGAATAAAAGCCTTAAGAGACTGGGAGTAGGTCTGCAAATCCTGTCTCCTACTTGGAACATGTGAGGATCCATTTGGGATGGTGAAAAGAGAAAAGGGAAAAAAAAAACTCGTCCTGTGGGACAGACAGGGCCACGGAGAAAGCCCACCCAAGACCCGGGGCCACAGGGACTGAAGGTGAACCAGGATAATGGAGACTGCCCTCCCAACTTCGCTCCCCGCAAGTGGGAAGTAACAGAGATCTACTGCCGGGAAAGGGCAAGAGCATAGAGATTCCCTTTGAGGCACAGAAATAGGAGGGGGACGCATGGGTGGCTCAGATGGTTAAGCATCTGCCTTCGGCTCAGGTCATGATCCCAGGGTCCTGGGATCAAGCCCCACATCAGGCTCTGTGCTCAGCAGGGAGCCTGCTTCTCCCTCTCCCTCTGCCTGCCTGTCTGCCTACTTGTGATCTCTCTCTCTGTCAAATAAATAAATAAAATCTTTAAAAAAAAAAAAAAAAAAAGAAAAAGAAATAGGAGGAAGGCTGAGAGCTGAGGGTAGAACAGGAACATGGAGAAATACCCTCCAGAAACTCAGCCCCTGCTCTACGCAGATGGTAGCAACAGAGGCTTATGCTGCAGTGAAGGGGAGCAAAGCAGTAACAGAATCTAGGTGAGCTTAACTCCTAACTAGACTGACTTGATCCCCATACTAACAGCCTACTGAAAGCATGCCCATTTCTAGGCATAAATACTATTTACTTCACTCTTTACGGTCTTACTTATAATGTCTAACGCTCAATCAAAAATTATGAGATACACATGTGCACAGAAGAAGAAAAACACAACACACTGTGAAGGGACAAAGCAATCAATGGAAAAAGCCTTGGGGATGACCCATATGTTACAACTATTACGGAATTTAAAGTAATTAACATGTTAGGGCACCTGGGTGGCTCAGTCATTTAAGCATCTGCCTTCGGCTTGGGTCATGATCCTGGAGTCCCGGGATGAAGCCCTACATCAGGCTTCCTGCTCAGCGGGGAGTCTGCTTCTCCCTCTGCCCTTCTCCCTGCTCATGCCCTCTCTCTCTCTCTCTCTCAAATAAATAAAATCTTAAAAAAATAATAACTAAAATATTAAAGGTTCTAGTAGAAAAAGTAGACAAGGGGCACCTGGGTGACTCAGTCAAGTGTCTGCCTTCAGCTCAGGTCATGATCCCGGGGTCCCGGGATCGAGCCTTGCATCAGGCTCCCCACTCAGCAGGGAGTCTGCTTCTCCCTCTGCCCTTTCCCCTGCTCATGCCCTCTCTCTCTCCCCCATTCTCTCTCTCAAATAAATAAAATCTAAAAAAAAAAAAAAAAAAAAAAAGGAATATGTTAAAGGCTCTAGCAGAAAAAGTAGACAAAATGTAGGAACAGATGAGCAACTCCACTAAAGAGCTGGAAATTGTAAAAGCCAAATGTAAATGTTAAAAATAAAAATACAGTAGCAAATAAGCAGACTGACCTCAACAGGCTCATCAAGAGACTCAACACTGCAGTCAAGGAAAGAACTGGCGAACTGGAAGACAGGTCAATTAGTCTTACACAATACAAATTTCCCAAACTGATACATAAAAAGAAAAGACTTAAAGACACAAAACAGAATCCAAAAGCTGTAGGGTAAAAGTACGCAGTGTAATGGGATCCAACATGCCCAGAGAACCCAAGCAGGAAAAATATCAAGAACAAACATCAAGACATATCATATTCAACAGCTAAAAACCAAAGATGAAATGCTGTATACATTCAGGAAGAAAAGATACATTACATATATAGGAATAAAGAGACACAGCGGACCTCTTGTCAGAAACTACACACACCAGGAAACAGCACATGGTAACTCTATAGGAATTGGAAGTTAAAGGTATGATGAAGGTAACCAAAACAGCAAACCCAAACCCAGCACAGCTCCCAACCAGACAGACTCAATCCTGCACACTAACAGCAAAACAAATGGGCCCCTGTAAAGTGCTGAAAGACAATACTGTGAACCTGTAATTCTATACCCAGTGAAAATACCTCCTAAAAATGACAAAAACAGGGATAATTCCTAATAGCAGAGCTGCACTACAAGAAATATTAAAGGAAGTTCTTCAGGCAGAAGGAATAGGATACCAGATAGAAACATGGATCTATACAAAGAAATGAAGATCTCCAGAGAGAACTAAAATAAAGGTAAATATAAAATATATTTGATACACTGTTATTTATTATTGTACAAATATAAGACATACTATAAAAATTATAATTTAGGGGCACCTGGGTGGCTCAGTCGTTAAGCATCTGCCTTCGGCTAAGGTCATGATCTCAGGGTTCTGGGATCGAGCCCTGTATCGGGCTCCCTGCTCCGTGGGAAGCCTGCTTCTCCCACTCCCCCTGCTTGTGTTCCCTCTCTCACAGTGTCTCTGTCAAATAAATAAAATCTTTAAAAAAAATAAATAAAATATATAATTTATATAAATTATATATAAAATATCTTATTCTTTTCCTTATTTTAAACTGCTCTAAACAATTTTAAATTGTCTAAAATATAGTATGGGCTTACAACATAAGTAGAAGTAAAAAGTACGATAACAACAGCACTAAAGATGGGAGGGAGGAATTGGGAGTATATTATTGTGAAGTTCTTACATCTTATGTGATGCAGTATAATATAACTTGAAAGGAGACTGATTCATTAAGGATGCATATTGTAAAGCCTAAGGCAAGCACTACAAAAAATGATAACAGGAAGTATAAACAATAAACCAAAAATGGAGGTCATATGAAATTTAAATTCTCAATTAAAAAAAACATGGAAAATAGAGGGGGAAAAGGAAAAAAGAAAAGATGGAAAAAACAGGAAACAAAAAGACAGTAATTTTAATTCAACCACATTGTTCACTGAATAAATGCAAATGGCCAAACACCCCAATGAAAAGATAGAGACTATAAGACTGAATAAAAAAGACTACAGGGCACCTGGGTGACTCAGTCAATTAAGCATCTGCCTTCGGCCCAGGTCATGATCCCAGCGTCCTGGGATTGAGCCCCACCGTCAGGCTCCCTGCTCATCAGGGAGTCTGCTCCTCTCTCTCCCTCTGCCTGCCGCTTTGCCTACTTGTGCTCTCTCTCTCTGTCAAATAAATAAAATCTTAAAAAAAAAGAGAGAGAGAGAGACTACATATGCTATCTATAAGAAGCTTGATCTAAGTATAAAGATAAAGATAGGTCAAAAGTAAAGGAATGGTGTGGAAGGCAGACTTCTAGGTTGGCCCTCAGTATTTCCCACTCCCCTGGCATACAAGCCCTGCATAATCTTCAGGACTGTGAACTTGATGATTTTCACTACTAGGTTATGTTATATGGCACAGCTGACCTCAGAACAGGGAAATTATCCAGGTGGTTCTGACCTAATCACACATGCTCTTTATTTCGTTTATTTTTTAAGGGGGGGACAGGGAGAGGGAGAGAGAGAAGCTTAAGCAGGCTCCACACCCAGCACGGAGCTCGATCTCACAATCCTGAGATCACGACCCGAGCTGAAATCAAGAGTCAGATTCTTAACTGACTGAGCCACCCAGGCACCCCACATGTGCTCCTTAAAAGCAGTGTTCTCCAGCTGGTGGCAGAAGGAAAGTCAGAGAGATTTGAAGTGTTGAGAGGGATTCCATGTGAGGGAGAATCCCCACTGCTGAGATGGAAGGAACCTTGTAGCAAGGACCTGCAAGTGGCTTCCAGGAGCTGAAAGAGATTGACAGGTAGCAAGACAAATGGGACGTCAATCCTATAACTATAAGGACATGAATTCTAAGAACCTGAATGAGCTTCCGGACAGGAATGCAGAAAAGCTGACACCAATTTCAGACTGCGTTCTAGGCCTATAGAACTTCTCACCTATAGAACTATGAGTATATGTGTAAATATGTATGAACTAAGTTATCTAAAGTCACTAACTTTCTAGTAATTTATTATGTAGCATAGAAAACACAGATGGGAAAAACACATACCATGCAAACACTAATAATCAAAAGAAAGCTGGCGTGGCTAAATTATTATCAGATACTTCAGAACAAAGAATATTATCAGCAATAAAAAAGACATTATATATAATGGTAAAGGAATCAGTTCATCAAGAAGATTACAACAATCCTAAATATGTTTTCACGGAACAGAGGTTCAAAATATATGAAGGGTAACAGAGAACTGAAAGGAGTAATAGACAAATCCACAATTACAACTGGAGATTTCAGCACTCTTCTCTTATTAATCAACAAACAAGTACAGAGGAAACCAGTCAGAATACAGAGAACATGAAGAACGGCATCAACCAAGTTGCCCTGGTTGACATTTACAGCACACTTCAACCACAGGTGCAGAAGACACGTGATGTTCAAATAAGTGTACACAAGACATTTACCAAGTATCACAGCCATAGTTCAGGCCATAAAACAAATTTTGAGAAACTTAAAAGAACTGAAACGACACAACCTAAGTTCTGTGGTCCTAATGGAATCAGTAATAGAAAAATATCTGGAAATATTTTGAATGAAACTTCTAGGGGCGCCTGGGTGGCTCAGTTGAGTCCCAGGATCCTGGAATTGAGGAGTCCCAAGTCAGGTTCCCTGCTCAGTGGGGAATCTGCTTCTCCCTCTCCCTCTGCTCCTCCCTCTGCTTGTGTTCTCTTGCTGTCAGATAAATAAATAAAATCTTTTTAAAAAAGAAAGAAACTTCTAAACAACTCATGGGTCAAAGAGAAAGTCAGAAGGGAAATTAGGAATTGAATGAAAATGATAACAACACATCCAAATTTGCAACATGAAACTAAAAAGCAGTGCTTAGAGGGAAATTCATAGCATTAAATGCTTACAGTTAAAAAGGAGGTCTCAAATCAATGAGCTCAACTTCCACCTTAGGAAACTAAAAAATAAGAGCAAATTAAGCCCAAGACAAGTGGAAAAAAAGGAAATAAAGAGCAGACATCAATGAAATTAGAAAAAGAAAAATAGGGAAAAAAACGATAAAATCGAAAGCTGGTTCTCTGAGAAAATAAGTAAAATTGATAAACTTTTAGCCAGACTGATCAAGAAAAAAGAAAAAAACCCCACAAATCACCAATATTAGAAATAAAGGAGGGACCTTACTACAGCTCTTCAGACATTTAAAGAAAAAGGGAATATGACCACAACTTTATATCCATTGATTTAACAGCTTATGTGATGTGGCCAAATTTATTAAAGACACACTAACAAACCTCACCCAAGAAACAGGTAACTTGAATTGTTCCATAGCTATTAAAAGAAATTAGACCTTACAGTTAAAAACTTCCAACAGAGAAAACCTCAGATCCAGAAGGCTTCCCTAGCAAATTCTACCAAATATTTAAAAAAGAAATAATACCAACTCTATATACTCTTCTAGAAAATGAAAGAGGAGAACACTTCACAACTCATTTTATGAAGCCAGCATTACCCTGATCAAAACCAGATAACACTACAAGAAAACCCGCATGAAGACAGATAAAAAGATCCTCAAAATATTAGCAAATCAAATCAAACAATACATAAAGACCAGGTGGTGTTTATCACGGGAATGCAAGGTTGGTTCAATATTTGAAAATCAATCAATCAAAAATTCATCATATTAATAAACTAAGGGGAAAGAAATCATATGACCAAACAAATTATCACCTCTACAGAAATGCCTAGAAAGCACCTGACAAAATTCAACATCTATTTATGAAAAAAGGCTCAATATACTACAAGCGGAATGAAATTTTCTCAATCTGATAAAAGGTATTTACGACTAATCTACAGTTAACAGTATATTAATAGTGAAGGACTGAATACTTTCCCCCTAACACTGGGAACAAGCCAAGGATGCTCTCACTGCTACTATTCAGCATTACACTGGAGAGCCCAGACAGTGCAATAAAGCAAATTAAAGATATAAAGGGCATACAGACTGGAAAAGAAGAAAACATTCTCTGTTCACAGATGACACAGCTGTCTACACAGAAAATCCCAAAGAATCTACAAAACAGCTTCTAGATCTGAGTGAGCTTAACAAGGTCACAGTATACCAAAATCAACTGTATTTCTGCATTCTACCAACAACGGGAAATTGAAAATTTTTCTTAAAGTACCATTTATAATAGCACCAAAATATATGAAATACTTAGGTACAAATCCAGCAAAGTATGTCCAAAATATACTGAAAACTACAAAAGACGGATTGTAGCAGTCAGACTTCTAGGATGGCCCCCAATGATCTCCACCTCCAGGTATCATGCTCTTGTGTGATTCTCACCCCTACCCCCTGCCCTGGGCTGGACCTAATGACTTGATTCTAACCAAGAGAATACAGCAAGGATAACACAATGTAATTTCCATGATTAGGTTACAAAATACCGAGACGTCCATCTTGCTAGCAGACTCCTCTCTTGCCTTCTTGGCTTGCGCGCTTTGAAGAAGCAAGTTTCCAAGTAGGAGAGGCCCTTGGGACAAGGAACAGAAGACAGCCTCTAGGCAACAGCCAGCAAAGAACTTAGGCCTGCAGGTGGGGAATCTATGAGGAACTTAATCGTGCCAACACCAGAGAGAACTTAAAGCAGATCCTCCCCTAGCTGAGCCTCCAGATGAAACCCGACCCCAGGCTGACACCTTGATTGTAACTTCGTGACAGAGTAAAGCACAGCACCCAACTAAGCCATGACTGGATTCCAGATCCACAGAAAGGCTGAGATATTAAAGGTGGGTTTGTTTAAAGCCAGTAAGTTTTGGGGTAATTTGTTATACAACAATAGATAATATGCTGATTAAAGAAGTCAAAGACCTAAGTAAGGGTGCCTGAGTGGCTCAGTCGATTAAGCATCTGCCTTTGGCTCAGGTCACGATCTCAAGGTCCTGGGATCGAGCACCACATCAGGCTCCATGTCAGGGTCCCTGCTCAGCAGGAAGTTGGCTTCTCCCTCTCTCTCTGTCCCTCTCCCCAGCTTATGTGCTCACTCTCTATCTCAAATAAATAAATTTAAAATATTAAATGTTAAAAAAAAAAGTCAAAGACCAAACTAAATGGAGATACAGCATGTTCATAGATTAGACAATTCTAAATTGCTAAAGGAATTTTCCCAAATTGATCTGTTGATCAACACAACTCCAATCAAAATCCAAGTAGGGGTTTTTTTGTTTTGTTTTGGGTTTTTTTTTGGAGAAACTGAACAGGTGATTCTAAAACTATAAAATTCCTAGAAGAAAACAGAGAAAATCTTTGTGACTTCGGATAAGGCAGATTATTAGACACAGTATGAAAAGCACAATCCACTAACTCACCAAATAAAACATTGTACTTCACCAAAATTAAAAACTGCTCTCGAAAGACAATGTTAAGAAAATGCGAAGACAAGCCATAAGCAAGGAGAAAGAAATTTGCAGGACACGTATCTGACAAAGGATTTGAATCTGACATCAGTAAGGAACACTCAAAACTCAATTAGAAAATGAACCAACCCAATTAAGAAAAAAAAAAACGTGGGCTAAGATTTGAAGAGACATACTAGCAAAGATGTATGAATGGCAAATAAGCACTTAAAAAAGACCCTCAAGGGGCGCCTGGGTGGCTCAGCCGTCTGCCTTCGGCTCAGGTCATGATCCCAGGGTCCTGGGATCAAGCCCCGCATCGGTCTCCCTGCTCTACGGGAGGCCTGCTTCTCCCTCTCCCAATCCCCCTGCTTGTGTTCCCTCTCTCTGTGTCTCTCTCTGTCAAGTAAATAAAAATAAAATCTTAAAAAAAAAAAAAAAAAAAAAAGACCCTCAATATCCTTATCATCAGGGCCATGCCAATTCACTACAGTGAAATATCACTGCCTATTTCTTAGAATGGCTAAAAACAAAAACAAATAAAATCCTGATAATACCAAGTGCTGGTAAGGATGGGGAACTTCACATCCAGTCCCTGACAACTGCTAGTTTGTTTTCTGCCCCTACAGTCTTGCCCTTCCCAGAATATCATAAAAATGGCATCATACAGTATGGATGGCTGGACTGTGAGTCTGGTTCCTTCTACTCAACACAGGAGGGAGCAAACTACAGCCTCCTGCCGGTTTTTGTACGGCCTGTGTGCGAAGAATGACTTTTAAATGGTTCAGGAGAAAAGTCAAAAGGGTATTTCGTGACACATGAAAATTCTATGAAATTTCAAGTTCAGTGTCTGTCAGTAAAATGTGACTGTGACACCGGAGCAGTGAGTGCGCTCCAACGGCAGCAGGAAAACTGTACGGTCTGCACGGCCTCAAGTACTTCCTCCCTGCCCCGTCAAAGAGGAAGTTTGTCGTAACTCCTACCATGTGACTCAGTGACCCTTCTCCTGGGTATTTACCCAAGAAAAACTACAACCTACACCCATAGAAAGCTATATGCCAATGCTTATAGTGGCTTTATTCAGATTCTCGCCGAACACTGGAAACACCCTGACGTCCCTCACCTGGTCAACAGATAAACTGTGGGGGTACAGTCACATGATGGACTTTTACTCAATACTAAAGGACCAGAGAGTAAATATTTTATATTTTGTGGGCTTCCCAATGTTTATATATGCCTCGAGACTCTGTATTATCACACTTTACACTCAGAACCTACAGAATGGTTTCTGTCTTATGACTCAAATCTGGACTGGAAACATAAAACCAGAAGACCCAGAGTGTGACAGAAATGGATGAGATGTACCTTAATATCCATTCTCCCATTTTTCCTTGACAACAGAACTCCCGATGTAACTGGATGCATGAAATAGACTCTATTATTTTTTCATCATCATTAGGCGTCATCATGTGACTGAACTGTGGCCAATGGAAAACTAGTGGAAGTGTGGTGCATAACCTCCTGAGAAGGATTTATAAAAAATAAGGCGTGTGCTGCCACACATTTTCTCCTGGCTGAAACACAGACGTGACAGAGAGAGTCACAGCAACCACCTTTGACCACAAGGTAGATGGCACATGCTGAGGATGAAGGAACACATCAAGGGGAATCTGGACCTCATGACTTCTGAATAGAATGCCTACCGCTGGACTGCTGTTATGAGAGAGAAATACAGTCCTGATTTGTTTAGGCTATTATTGTTTTGATTTTTTTTTTTTTAACCTGATAGTCAAAGCTAATCCTAACTATACACAGTGAGAACTGTTCTTCCCAAAGGCAGTGCTGGAGTGAAACTATCGAGGAACTCTTGCTCTGTAGCTTTCTAGAGCTGTCAGGTTCCACACCATTCTCAGCCTGGTTTTTCTGTAACTCTGCCTTTCCACACTATTCCACTAAACTCCCCCTTTTGCTTAGGTTAGACAGGTTTCTATTGCTTGCAAACAAATAACTTTAATAAAACAATTTTGCACACTTTGAAAAATTTGAAGAGTGCTGGGGTTGAGGATCGACTGCATGAACAAAGAAAGAAATTGCCTAGGACACAATTCCAGACCCAAATCAGTGCGAGTCATCCTATTTTTCACATCATGCTGCTTGCTGATCATGCCCAGTACCTGTGGCCCAGTAGTAAATATCCCAGTCATTACTGGGCTCATTAATCAGACGATCATAGAGGTTCAGCTGTTTCTCAGTCATGTGGTGCAGATATTCTTTAGCAAAGAGGCTAAAACAAGAAAGAGAGAGAACAAAGTTGAAAAAGCTATCTCCAATAAAAGAGAAAGTGACACGAAGTCTCATATTTCCCTACCTAAGCAGAATACAGTTTTCCAACATTCCCCTCTTTCTGCTCTCATAGAGCAGCCGGGCTCTTTTGGTTTCTATGGACTCATCAGTTCGCTCCTGCCATGGAGGCAAAGGGATTTCAATCATGTCTTTTTGGGAATCTGTTGGGCTGTCACCTCTGTAGAAACGGCTGAAAGATGGTGCGCTGAGCAAAGGAGACACTAGATGGCGCCTTGACAGAGCAAGCATCTGAAATAAACCACAAACATCTTTATAAGGACTACCATCACTGTCATTCACTCAACACTTACTAGGTGCTAAATGCATTCAATCTCATTTAGTTCTTAAGAAATTATGTTAAGGGGCGCCTGGGTGGCTCAGTTGTTAAGTGTCTGCCTTTGGCTGAGGTCACGATCCCAGGTCCTGGAATCGAGACCTGCATCGGGCTCCCTGCTCAGCAGGAAGCCTGCGTCTCCCTCACCCACTCCCCCTGCTTGTGTTCCCTCTCTGTCAAATAAATAAATAAAATCTTAAAAAAAAAAAAAAAGTTATGTTGATACTGTCCCCACTTTATAGCATAGGAAGCTGAGGCTCAGAGAGGTTAAATAACTTATCAAGGTCACCCAAATAGTCACCGCAGTTAGGATTGGAACCCAACCCTAACTGCAAATGTGCTCTTAACTAGTACCTTTCCAGAAATTCTCCAGCAGAAATATTTTCTCCTTCCTTTATATTCCCTTAAAATTCTTATAGAATGGTATATATTTTAGTCACCTGCTTGTGTTGAAATCTGAGCATACAGTGATGGCATGGTCCCTAATCCCCCAAAGGCTCCCAATCTAGAGAAGGGCAAAACCTATCAAGATGCAGTGAGAAGTTAGTGACACCAGCAAGATGATGGAACAGGAAGTCCCACACTCTCTCTCACAGAGACACCAACTCAACAATACATGCACCAATTCCCTTTATGAGAAATCCAGAAACCAGGTCAGAGACTCCTGAAAAAAGAAGCCAGCAAATCCTTGAACTGTGAATTTACATGCACAAGCCTAGAGAAGACCTAGCCACACAAAAAGTCTGAGAGACTCCTGGAATCTCTAGCCAAGCTGACTGGTGAAGGTCTTTCTTTGTACAAAGCCAGTCCAAAAAGACTGGGAGGGGTGACTTTTTTCAAGTGTGGATCCAACATAAAGTTGCAAGGGACATGAAGAAACAGGAATACATGGCCCAATCAAAGGAACAAAATAAATCTCTAGAAGCCGACCCTAAAGAAACAGAGGCATATGAATATCCTGACAAAGAATTCAAAACAACTGTCAACAAAATGTTCAATTAGCTTACGAAAACAAGGCATGAACAGAATTATCAACAGAAGAAATATTAAAAAGAACCAAACAAATTTTGGAACTGAAGAATACAATAACCAAATGAAAAAAATTCACTACGGGGGTTAACCGGCAGACGTGATCAAGCTGAAGAAAGAATCAGTGAACTCAAAGACAGGTCATTTGAAATTTCCCAATCAGATGAAGAAAAAAAAAAGAATGAAAAAGACTGAAATGCGCCCAAGGGACTTATAGGACATCATCAAGCAGACCAATATAAATATTATGGGAACCCAGAAGAAGAAAAGAGAAAGGGGCAGAAAACTTATTTAAAAAAATGGCCAGGGGCAGCTGGCTGGCTCAGTCAGTAGAGCATGCCACTCTTGATCTCGGGGTCATGAGTTCAAGCCTCACGTTGGAATATAGCATACTTAAAAAAATAATAATAATAATACAAAGAAATGGCTAAGAACTTCCCAAATTTGGTGAAAGAAATGAACATCCAAATTCAAGAAGTCCAAAGGACCCAAAGGACAATAGACAGCAACACAAAAGCATATGAAAGCATAAAGATCACTGGTAAAGATAAATATATGACAAATACAGGATACTGTAATAGTGGTACATAATTCTGGTATAAAAGTTAAAATAGAAAAACATAAGCTAATGGATATACAACACAAAAATATGTAATTGTGGGGGCGCCTGGGCGGTACAGATGGTTAAGCGACCGACTCTTGGTTTCTGCTTGGGTTGTGATCTCAGGGTCCTGAGATCCAGCCCTGTGCTGGGGCTCTGCAAGTCCGCTTGGGACGCTCTCCCTCTGCCCCCTCCTCTGTACACATGCGTGTTCTCTCTCAAATAAATAAATCTTTTAAAAAAAATATATGTAATTATGGTATCAATAATGTAAACTGTGAGAAGTAAAAGAGTAGTTTTTTTGGTACGTAACTGAAGTTAAATTGTTATCAGCTTAAAATAGATTATTACGTTTTATGTAAGACCCATGGTAACCAAGAAGAACACATCCATAGAAGATACACAATAGAAACTGAGAAAGGGATTAAAGCTTGTCTCCACACAAACACACACACACACACACAAAAGACAGTGAAACACAAAGCTATAAGACTGATAGAAAACAATTAATAAAATGGCAATAAGTTCTCGATCAGTAATTATTTCACACGTAAATGAACTAAACTGTCCAATCAAAACACTAGAGTGGCTAAGTGGATTAAAAAACAGGATCCGGGGCGCCTGGGTGGCTCAGATGGTTAAGCCGTCTGCCTTCGGCTCGGGTTGTGATCTCAGGGTCCTGGAATTGAGCCCCGCATCGGGCTCCCTGCTTGGCGGGGAGTCTGCTTCTCCCTCTCCCTCTACTGTTCCCCCTGCTTGTGCTCTCGCTCTGTCAAAAAAATAAATAAAATCTTAAAAACAAACAAACAAACCAGGATTCAACTATATGCTGTTACTACAGACTCCTTTTAGATATAAGAATACATAGGCTGAAAGCAAAACGATGAAAAAAGATATTCCATGCAAAGGGTAGCCAAAGAGCAAAGATGGCCCTCCTTATGTCAGTCAAAACAAGCTTTAAGTCAAAAATTGTCACGAGAGATATGGTACATTACTATATAATGATAACGGGGTAAATGTATCAGGAATATAAAACAATTATATATACAAACAACATCAGAGCACCAAACATATGAAGCAAACTGACAGAACTGAAGGGGGAAATAAACAGCAATACAATAAAAATAGATTTCAATATTCCACATTCAGTAATGGATAGACCATCTAGATAGAAGATCAATAAACAGAAGACCTGAACAACACTATAGACCAAATGGACCAAAACGGACACGTAAAGAACATTTCACCCAACAGCAGATTACATTATTTTCAAGGATGTATTCCTTGGATGGGAACACTCTCCAAGATACATCACCTTAGGTTGCAAAACACGTCTTACCAAATTAAAAAAGATTAAAATGATACAAATGACAACAGTGAAATGAAACTAGAGACCAACAGAAGGAACACTGGAAAATTCACCAATATGTGAAAATTAACACACTCTATAGCTCATGAATAACCAATTGTTCAAATGGGTCAAAGAAGAAATCAAAAGGGGAATTCGAAAATATCTTGAGACCAACGAAAACGCAAGATACAAAAAAATTATGAGAAGAAGCACAAAAGTAGTACTGAGAGAAGTTCACAGTGTGAAAAGCCTACAATTAAAAAAAAAATGATCTTAAGAAGTGGAATCATAACAGGCATTAGCCAAAAGAACAGACCTAAGAACACAGAGAAGCGGCGCACAGAGGCGGTGCAGCCAGCTCCACCTGGGAAACAGGTGAAATCTGAATTGGGTCTCTGAACGCGACAGGCACACAGTGGGCTAAGAAAAGAGTGGATGTGACCTGAATTTCCCATGTTGCAAGGCGGATCTCTCCTTGGTTCTGCCCTTGCCCCTGGGCTATCAGGCAGCTGGATGCTCCTCGCAGTCTCCATGACTGCGTTGGAAGACGAGACTCAATCCCCACTACGGCCTGCCCAGGACCCTAAAACCTCTACTCTCCTCACCCGTGCCAGACCCGGTAACATAGTGGCCACCGCCATCCTTCCCGACCCACACCGGAAGCCTACGGCCGGGCCACTTCCGGGAACTTCCGGACGCCTGAAGTACGGACTTCAGCGCTGAGGGGCCTGAGCCGGAAGATGCGTCCCTGCGTATGGCGGAAGTGGCTGTGCGTGTGACGCAAGCGGCGGGGGGGCGGGACCTGGGGCCGAGAGCGGTTCGCGCGCTTCGGGCCTAGTCCGGACTCGCCGCCGCCGCCGCCATATTCCCGGTAACGGGGGCGCGCGGCCGGGGGCCGGCTGGGCCGGAAGAGGGCTCGGGGCCAGCGCTGAAACTGGGAGGGGGTCGGTTGAGTTTGGGGCAGCCGGAGTCGGCGGGCGGGGGGAGGTGCGGGCCTTTGAGGGAGGAGGCCGAGGGCGCCGGGCCGAGTCTGTGGGGAGGGAGCGGGGCGGGCCTAGTTGGGGGCGAGGACTAGGCCTGGGTGGGGAGCGGAGGCGGCTGGAGCTCCACGACCCGCGGGGACTCTAGCCGGGACCGCTTTGGGGCCTAGGCAGGTGCGGCGGGCTGGGGCTGCGGGCTTCGCCGCGGTCGTTCTTCGCAGCGCCGTCCCAGGGCCCCTAGGAGCAGAGGCCTGGACTTTGCCGTCGCGCCACGGGCAGCTGCGGCGCAACTCGGGTCGGGCCCGAGGGTGATGGGCAGCGAGCCCCGCGAGCCCCGGCGGCCTGGGAGAGCGAGGGGCGGCGCGAGGCCGGGGGCGGGGCGGAGCGGGTGGGACCGAGCTTGGGCTGCCGGGATGCTGCGTCTCTGGAGACGGGAGGTTGGCAACCATTGCTCTTCTCCCGGCCCGGGACCCTCATGCCTTCGAACTCTTGCCTCTTTCAGGATACCGCAGTGGCATCTTCCTTACTTTGTCCGTTCTCCGGTCTCGCGATCTTCCTTCCGGAGCCATGTCAGAAGGAGTGGACTTGATTGATATATATGCTGACGAGGAGTTCAATCAGGTGAGGGGTCATCGGGAGCATTGGGACTTTACTGGATCTGCTGAAGAATCACTTTCACCAAACTTGCAGTGGTTCCAAGCTATGGCAGTCTTTGCTCGGCCTGAACATCCCTCTATCGGGTCTAAAATTTTACTCTATCACAGACTTTCAAGACGCCTGATCATTCCGCTTTATGTTAATTTTCAGCTCCCAAGGCTTAATTTTACAAGCTTTAAGAGCAAATAAAAATCAGGTTTAATAGAATGATGAAACAACCTGTGGAACTTGCTCCCCCAGGAGGCCAAACTTGGGTGTCAGTCTCCTCAAAGACTAACCACACTTAAAAAATCACACTTAACGTTTGCCGTAGTATTCATGAGGACGGTGTTCATACCCGTTCCTTTGCAGTTCTTTTTTTTTTTTTCTTGTAGAGAGGGAAAGGGGGTGGAGGGGGAGAGAGAATCTTAAGCACTCCATGCCAGTGCAGAGCTGAGATCACAATCCTGAGATCACGACCGGTGCTGAAATCAAGAGTCGGAGGCTTAACACACTGAGCCACCCAGGCCCCCCGCTTTGCGATGCTTTGAAAGGGTAGCTGGAGAAATATAATCCTCTTCTCCATAAGGCAGTGCAAACAGTATAAAACGTACTTTAGCATTTAATTGCAGCTTCATTCTGATTGTTTTGGGTCTTCCTTCTGTAAGTAGTTTGTAGTCTTGAGAGGTACATAGGCATTTTGGTGTAATAGATTTTATTTTATTGATGAATCTGATTGTTTTGAGGGTAGGAGTAAAGGTGTTGGACAAACCAGTTAAAAAGTATGTGTAGACCCCCTCATATACCCTGGATTGTTGGTTGATTATGTTATGTTAAGGAACATTATGTAGTGATGTCCCTTGAAACAATAATCTAACATACTGAGGTCAATCAAGAATGTTCCATAGTCTCTATTTAAAACTTAGTAATATCTTGTGCAGATTGTTTTCAGCCCCAGTTTACTTGAGTAAACTGGTTCTTCCCATTAGGATCTTTCAGTGGTACACATAAGGACCTGGAAAGAGGATAAAAAGAACAGATTAGAGAAAGAAGGTCCCCTGGTTAGACCCTGACTTTTATACAAGGCAACAGAGGTCTTATACATGTCATTTTCTTTACTTGACTAATGTAAAATTAAAAATACTACAGCAAACGTAAGTTTACATTAAAAAATTTTTTAACACATTGTGCCATTTTAACATGGAGATTTTAGAACACAAAAGTAGAATAGTATAGTGAGCTGTACCCATCAGCTTCACCACTTAAACATTTTGCCATGTTTCCTCAGATAAACTGGAGTCATCTACATGTGGCTGCCGGTTGACCTAAATATGTGAAAAAAAAAAAACTTTTTTTTTTTTTTTAAAGATTTTATTTATTTATTTGACAGAGACACAGTGAGGGAGGGAACACAAGCAGGGGGAGTGGGAGAGGGAAAAGCAGGCCTCCCTCTGAGCAGGGAGCCTGACGTGGGGCTCGATCCCAGGACCCTGGAATCATGACCTGAGCTGAAGGCAGATGCTTAACGACTGAGCCACCCAGGTGCCCCGAAAAAAACTTTTTAAGCTCAAACAAGTCAAATGATTATGGATGAAAAGAAAGGTTTAGTATATTAATTTAGTTATACACTATTGTTTTCTATATTAACTTTGAATCAGATCTTTACTACTCTTTATAAGTTGAGGGTTATTTTTGTTTTTGTTTCATTTTTAATACAAGACAGGAAGAAAAGGAGGTTCTCATAGTTCTTCATTAATAAAAACCCTTTTTCCCCCTTAATTTCCTTCTCTGTGGGTTGATAACAATGGTTCTGATTCACTTTGAGAAACTGGAAGAACAGGGCAGGTCTAGCCACATTTGATCTGAAAAAAATGGAAATCTAATTTCTTAAGCAGTATAACTTGGAGATTCTAGACAAGGCACAGGCCTTGTCCAGTGGTCACTGCTTTGTCAGAGTAGAAGACATTGGCCTCGATTTGTTCTCCTATCTCTAGTTAGAAAGGACTTTTTTATGGGTTTAAGATAGTCCAAAGATGGTATGTGGAATCTAGTAGACATTTATACCAAACGGACAATATTTAATGCTTGGCAAGTTGAAAGAAGTATAGATTTTGAATGTTTTATGTCCATTTGTGGAAGGTCCAGGGAGGGGTGCCGCCTAGTGCCCACATCCCCCCTCCACCAAATGAGTTAATTTTTGGTAAAGCTGGGCTTAGTGTAGTTTGGAGGCTGCTAAAACAGTGATTAAAGTTCTGTTTGGCAAGGATTGTTAAAAGCAAGGTTAGACTGAAGGCAGCCAGTACAGGTTGTATTTTAGAATGTTTTAGGAATATTAAGGATTCATCCCGAGCCGACTCGTGCACAAGAGCCCTGTCACACGTACTCTGCTCCCCAAGCAGAATGAACACAGTTCCTGGATGGAACCCTATGGTGCTGACTCCCTGATCTCTTACGACGAGCTCTTTTGCAGAGCTACTATACTCCTGTCACATTAGGAGTCAAAATTCACAGCTGCTCTCTTGGGCTGGAGAGAGGTACTCTGGAAAAGTGAGAGCTGCCGCTTTGCTGAGTGTTTTGCCTCTGTTCCTAGTGCTAAGCAAAGTGCTTTGCACATTGCCCAATTCTGTTCGCTACTTCCATCAACAAGTACTTAGCAATTTCTGTTTGCTAGGCACAGTGTCAGTACTAATGAGGGAACAGGGAAGAAATGGATCCCTGTGTTCAAAAGAGTTCGTTCCTGGTGGTTGAGGGCAGTGGACAGTGGCAGGGAAGGAGGGCATAAGGTGAGGACTAGAGCTAGTCATTATAAAGCCAAAAACTGAGAGTTTTAGTTACAATTAAAAGAACAATGGTATCAAGTAGGTGGCTTTGAGAACCATAAATCCTAGCCTTTCTTACTTCCCTCAGATACCAGGAAAAGGGGGTTGGAGGGTAGAAACATTGAGCACACAGTTGGAGAAGTTCTTACTTAAATTCAAAATCATGCAAGTTCTTTTTTATCTAAAAAGCTTCAGAGACAGTCATAGTTCTTCCTATGCTATTAAACACAAAATTTTTCTTGAGATCTTTATTCAGTTTTAAATACATACTTACTTTTTAATCTCCCTGGAATGAAACCTTCAGCATCAGTGCACATAAAACATTGTATTTTTCACTTAATTTGTAGAATTAGATTTTGCTTTAACCTAATCCAATACTGCATAAATCACCAGCTCATTTGGTAATCAGAAAAACCTCAGGCCCTTAACCTGTTTTTCTGTCTTACCAGCTGAAGAAGTTAAAATGAATTGGTGTTGCGAGTAGATTTAAATCCAAACAGAACTTGATACGTTGTTTCTTCAACAGACTCCTCAACAGGCCTGCTCTGTGCATCAGAGCAGTTTCCACCAACTATTTTGAACCAAGGTTCTATGGCCCAGAGAAACCATTTGAATCTTGTGACAGTTTTGGATTCATTGAATCCTTTTGTGCTTCTTAAAAGTGGTAAGGTAATCCATATACAAGGTTTTTCAGGACTTGAGTCTATTGTGTTCTTTAAGGGTCCTGAAAGAGTAGATTATTGGCCTAGGCTTGCAATATTGGAGATTTCCTGGTGATGTGTGCGGTCTCTGAGCTGTCCAGATCTGGGTGTTAGTTTACTACCCAATTATCAGTGGTAATTTTTGTATTATAAATTTTAGACACAATCTCTGAATCACAGGTACTGCCTAGAAGGAATTACAGTTTGGTTCCACTGAGTATCCAAGATAGTGTGTTTCCTCATTCCCCTTTTAAGTTTTATTTCAGAATCTTTGATTTAAATTGAAAAAGCACCCTGGTGTGAAGTAGTGCTCTCTAAGGATTAGAACATCAGAGAGGATCCAGTGGTTTCCATCTTCTTCCTTTACCTTGAACCATAAGGGCATATCACCATACCTACTATATGAATGAGTAAATAAATGATTTTGTTTAGAGTTGCAGTTCTTTGAGACATAAGGGCTATGAAGTATTTTATACCCATTGTATTTGTCAAGTTTTTAGCATTTCACTTTACTCAATTTATTATCCACCCTGTGCTCTCCAATGTTAGCTTCTCTTCCTGTTCTTTACATACTCTTTTTATGCAGGATGCTTCTTTGTTTATAAATTTGACTACCTAGAACAGTCTTCCTGTGCTTATTTGTCTTCATTGGTTCCTTTTGTTGTTTAAGTTTTTAAGATTTTAGTTCTTTAATTTTAGAGGGAGCGAGCACATGAGCAGGGGAGGGGAGAGGGAGAGGGAGACAATCTCAACTAGACTCCACACTGAGTGTAGAGCCCGACATGGGGCTCGATCCCATGACCCTGAGATCATGACCTGAGTGGAAACCAGGAGTCTGACTCTTCAACTGAGCTATCTGGGCATCCCCTGCCTTTTCTTATTTTTGTATTCCCTCTAAAAAGGTTACTTTCTTTTGCCATTCTCTCTGATATTTTTACAAGGTATAAATTCCTCTCTTGTGGGGTTTTTTAGAGTATTTGTAATATTTGAAATTATTTATATGCCTCAGGAAGTAGAATCCTTTCCCCTTCATTATCAGAACAGTCTGATAATGCTACCTTTGTGTACCTGTTCTTCCACTGTACTTCAGATGAACTGAGAAACTAAAAGATGGTTTCCAGAAGTTTGTGATGGTATATAGGTCTAGGAATGAGTTTTGTAGTGAGTGCCCTCTCTAGTCTCACTTTAGATTCCACAGTTCTTATGATGGAATTGAAGAGAGAAAGTTATTGGGGCTTCCTGTCCTGAGTTGCATTGGAGGAAGTGCTCTCTTTCTTCAGGGAACTAGACAAGTTACCTAACGTGGGTTCTTCCTTTATTCCCTTTTTAAAAACACAGCAATGACATGAATGAGCTGTAGTTCCCTTAAAACACTTTGAACTTCTTTCTTTCTCTTTCAGTTTGGCAGCATCATCTTTAGCACTGTTGGGATGTTTTAGAATATTATTTGAAAAAGTACTGTTTGAGACTTAACATAAAAAGAGCTCTTTGAGATAATATTCCAAATCTGAAACATTAAGATCTCCTGGTAGTAGTTCTTATGGTTTTAGGATTTTGGGTATATAGCATTAATTTGGCTGTTTTAACAGAATACCAAAACATTAATGGCTTATAAACAACAAATTTATTTCTCACAGTTCTGGAGACTGGAAGGTTGAAGTCAGGTTTGGGTGCTGGTGAGGGCCCTCTTCCAGGTTGCAGAATGCCGGCTTATATCCTCATGGATGCAGAGCAGAGCAAGCAAGCTCTCTCTCTTGGCTCTTATATGGGCACTAATCCTGTTCATGAGGGTTCCACCCTCAAAACCTGGTCTAATTGTAATTACTTCCCAAAGACCCCACCTCCTGGTACCATCACATTGGGAATAGGGTTATAACATAGCATTTTGGAGGGACAGACACATTCAGTCCATAACAGTAATAAACAAGTAAACACTAACACATAAAAAGTATATTTCTGATTATGTTTCGGAGTACATGTTCATGTTGTAAATGCTTACTGTGACATAGCTTATGGTGTGGGTGCTTGTCCTGTTTTCTGACCCTTAGATTTGCGAGAACTTCACTGTTTTTGTGTATCATTGAACATCTCTGGTGTTGCTCCCAAAAGTCTCTTATGTCTAAGTGTCTCAATAATGTATTGGAGCTGCGTTGTCATCTGAGAAATAGTAAGGGAAAATCTCTGAGTTATCCTTTTCCCTTTTTTAAAAATGTTCCTTTGATGGTTACTGGAAAGATGGGATTGTGTACTATGAGTTTTAGAGCTTCTCTGAATCATTTGTGTAAATCTAAAAGTTTAAACTAGTAACACTAATTCTTTTTTGCATTCTGGGTTCCCACTTTAATATGCTTTTCCCTGCTTTTTATTTCTAAATGAATATATTCTCTTATTAAATAGAGTTGTAAGGTTTGTGTAACTCTTGATTTTAGAAATAGCATAAGATGTGGAAAGTTTTCCTTACTCTTAGATGTGGTCTTTAGAAGCTGACCTCATTGACAGCAGTAGCCAGGTGTATCTTTATGTGTTCTTAGTTTGCTTGTGTAATCATCATGTACCTTTTGATTCTTACAGTTGGCTGAAGCTGGAAACATTATAGCCTACTAACAAGGTCTTGAGAGAAAAACCTGCAGAAGCATAATTCAGTGAAATGGTTTTAAGTGAAAATTATTCTTATCTAGCTTCCTAGAGTAGAACAAGGAAGTTTTGTACGTTGCTTTACAAAGTATTTGACTGTGGATTCTAAGTAAACTAGAATGAAATAGAATGAACCCAGTGGAAGGTCTGCAAACCCACCTTTGCCAACCCATCTCTTAGGACCCAGAGTTCAACAATACAGATCAGATTGACCTGTACGATGACGTGTTGACAGCCACCTCACAGCCCTCAGATGACAGAAGCAGCAGCACTGAGCCACCACCTCCTGTTCGCCAGGAGCCATCTCCCAAGCCCAATAACAAGAGTCCTGCGATCCTGTACACGTACAGCGGCCTCCGCAATAGGCGAGCTGCTGTTTACGTGGGCAGCTTCTCCTGGGTGAGCATGGGGAACCAAAAAGCCTCCTGGGTAGGCTGGAGGGAGAGCGCTGGGAGGTGATGGCATTTTCAAAAACCACTGTTGCACTGTTTTGTGCTCTGATGGGGTTGGATTTCTTTTTCCTGGGATCAGGTTGGATTGATCTCTGAAAGAGAACTATCCTGAGGACGTACTGGTGCCGAAGAAAGCAATAAGTGGGTAGTTGCTTTTTCTGCCATCTTGTTAATGCCCCTGACCCTGGGGCTTTATGTCTAGCAGGGTCGTCTGTGGGATGAGATTTTAGAATGAACACCTTGAACTCTTGGTGGTCATTCAGTGGTTCTTTGATAACAGTGGGTGACAGGGATCAAAGACCTTGATAGTTCTAGTACACTCAGGGTAGGTGGTCATTGTTGTTCTGCAAAAGTTCTTGTGTGACAGACAAGTTTTGGGGCTGGTGGAGGGAGGGTCCAAATTAGGAAATGTACGTACTGAGGGGAAAGTTCCTGACAGTCGTCAAACTGTAGCCTGTCAGGTCTGTAATTAAAAGCCGTTAGTAATCATTGTTTGAACTGATGACCCGCCAGCCCAAATGGCAGTCAAAGTTAAAGTAGGTTTTAATTTTCTTAATCTCAAAAGATGGGGATTGGGAAGGGGGTGGGGGGTTTTGGAATTCTGGGTGGGTGAGGATAATAAGAAAAGCCTGCACTAATTGAACTGTTGATGGGCTCTTGGGTTTCTGTGGGAGGTCATGGTTGTGACTAGAATCCTAGGTTTGGGGAAAGGGTTTGGGACATTCTAGGTGGGGAGGGGGTGTAGCTCTTGACATTTCTTCCTTTTCCATCTTGCCGGCCCCAGTGGACCACAGACCAGCAGCTGATCCAGGTTATTCGCTCTATAGGAGTCTATGATGTGGTGGAGTTGAAATTTGCAGAGAATCGAGCAAATGGCCAGTCCAAAGGGTGAGGTCTGGATTCGAGAAGCCCCTTTTAGTTTGTCATCATTAGGATAACAGGTCTACGCTGTATTTTGGCCCTGGATTTTTTTTTTTTTTTTTTTAAGATTTTATTTATTTATTTGACAGAGACACAGCGAGAGAGGGAACACAAGCAGGGGGAGTGGGAGAGGGAGAAGCAGGCTTCCCGCGGAGCAGGGAGCCCGATGCGGGGCTCGATCCCAGGACCCCAGGATCATAACCTGAGCCGAAGGCAGACGCATAACGACTGAGCCACCCACGTGCCCCTTGGCCCTGGATTTTAATCCCTCCGACCCCTGGCCCAGGTTATTGCCTTGGTTTTGGCAGAGCACCTTAGAATGGGGACCTAGCTGCAATGTAACAATGTCCATACATTGAGGGGCAAAAAGAGCTGATTTCTGATTCCAGATAAATAGGAAGATTATAGGCTGACACCTTTTTGTTGATGGTAGTTTTGTGTATGTTGTATTAGTAAGGTATCTTTTGCTTTACCCATTTTCACTAAAAGTGGAAGAGAGTTTCTTTGTTTTTCTCTTGGTTGGCTAGTATATCTCACTCATTTTTAATTTTTCTTCCCCAAGGTATGCTGAGGTGGTGGTAGCCTCTGAAAACTCTGTCCACAAATTGTTGGAACTCCTTCCAGGAAAAGTTCTTAATGGAGAAAAAGTGGACGTGAGGCCGGCCACCCGGCAGAACCTGTCACAGTTTGAGGCACAGGCTCGGAAACGTGAGTGCGTCCGAGTCCCAAGAGGGGGTACGTGGAGACCATCTGTATGAAGGGGGGCAAGTTTGTGGGTTTGTTTTCTGTGTTGTGGGTTCTGCCTGCTATGTGGAGGAGTTGGTGGGGGGAGGGTGGTGGTGGTTATGGGTGGTGGCATGTTCAATTAGTAGACCCAAAAATGAGGCTGTGTACAGAAAAGAGCACTGTGCTGAGAGTCAGGTAGGTTCTGGTTATAGTCTGGTTCTGCCACTGACTCAATTGTGTGACCTTGGGCAAGTCACTGTACTGCTTAGGGCCTCTTCCCCTCTCTGAAGTAGATACATGATGTTTAAAGTGCCTGCCAACTCTAAATTATGTGGTTTTGTCTAACAAATCAGTGTATAGTGAATGGGCTTAATTATAATACGTGCTCTTTATAAATAACAAGCAGCTGCCCTAACATGCAGGTAATGTTTGTAAAGATGGCTATAATCTTGTCATAAACATGTGCTGGAAGGGTGCTCTGTAAGGAATCAACCAAAAGGAATGCTGGAAAAGAAGAGTTTAACAATGTTTCTCCAGCACTGTCCAGGGGAGAGGGTGCCCTTTGAGTTAACCTGATATTTTAGTTTGCTTGGCAAGTATTTCCCACTGATAAAGCTGCATCATACTACCTTAGCTTGATGATAGTGTCCCTTGAGTTCACTTTACTCCCTTTGTCCTGATTCTGTACTCACCAAGCCACCTTCTGATACTAATTTGGTTTCCCAACTAGGCTCTCCTACTGGGAAGAGAATGCGCTGACCAGCCGACACAAGTATTCCGGTCTGCTTGGCAGTTATATTTCTCATTGTAAATTAATAAATTGGCATTCTGGTTTATGAATCAGTCTCTTGTGAGTTTGGTTAGCGTGAATCAATTTCCTAGGGTCCAGTCACCCCTGGGTGAACTGTTAAAGTCGAGTTTCTGAACCTGCGAAACCTGAGGACCAGACCTTGGATTGTCCTGACCTCACAAGGTGCAGCCACCCTGCAAGGCCTTGCCTGAAGCAGCCAACTGCCTTTACTTTTCTTTTATGACAGTGGGGGTGAGGGGTGGGGGTGGGGGGGAAGTGTCATCACCTGCGTTCTGTCATCTTAGGTCCTGCTCTCAAAATAGTGCCTTGTACTGAATTGGGTGGTCCACTGGGACCTTGTATTGATTTATTGAAGGTGGAGATACGGCCACTTCTCTCTTGCATAGGAACAAGTGTTCTTTTAACTAGATTGAGAGCCTAGATGGGTATAGTGTGAACTCTCATTGCTCTGGGTTAAAAGGCACACACTTTTCTTTGACAACTTGAATTTTCAAGTTCCTCTGTTTAAGAGCCTTTGTATAATTCAACCCTTTTCTGATTTTCCTAAGTTGCATAAATGTACAGTTGCATCAGGGATAACATCCTACTTCCGCTTAGCTATTTACTCCTCAGTGTTCCCTTTCTTTGCTGAAATGATGGTGGTGACTGAGTTGGTGTTTTTCTGCTCTGTCACGTTGACAGACTTGGGTTCTGTTAATTCACTAAGTGCAGCTGGTGGACTTCCTCTGCCTAAAAATGGTTGCTACTCTTGGGATTGTAGCCATAGGTACAAAACAGAATCCTTGCAGAAGTGGGAAGAGTAGCTGGGAGGAAGACTAACTTTCAGAGGATCCCACTTGCTAATACCTCTTTCTTTGGTTTGAGAGAACTCAGGGAAGAAACAAGTTGCCATGTGGATGAGACATGAAGCACAGGCGTGCCACGATAGGCACCAGTGATCTACTACAGTGGAGAAAGCAAGACGGTTGCTGAGATGATGGGTCCCCCCATGCTTGAAACGAGTTGGGTTTACCAGCAAGTGTTAGTTTAAGGAGCGCTCACCTTTCTGTCCACATTTGACTGCTAACAGCATCTCTCTGTCTCCCAAGACTCCAAAGGCCATGGGCTCATGTTCTTCTATTGGATTCCACATTAACCAGGCTTGGAGTAGACTTAAATTGGAGAGAGTGGACAAGTTTAACTGAGTGATTTGACAATGGACAGCCACGTCCCCAGTTGTAAACAAGCATGTGTGAGCCCTTGTTGTGCATACCACCACACCAAGGTGCTATGGGGATGTTCCTGTGGGGTACTGTGTGTGGGCCATTGAAATGTAGTGGGAGTTCCCCAGATATGAGGCTTGTTTTTTACTAGGAGTCCCTGCTGTCACCTGTGCCATCTGCTCATTCTGTGAGCACATCTTGTCTTGGCTTACCTCCCATTTTCTCTCTCTTTCTCACTTGACCTCTAGTCTTCTGTGGTGTATGTCTCTTCCCCATCCCAGTGACCAGTTTTGGTATGTGGATGGAGGAAGTATCTATCCCCTGCCCTTCCCTCACTTACCCCAAATCCCTTGGCCAAAGTGCCTTTGCAAAGAGAAAATTTCAGATGCACAGTGGCATAGTACTGGTCTAAGGAGAGAGGCCCTGAACCTCTTAATCAGGGACGGGTGATTTCACATCCCCTTGAATCCAGCTGAACTGTAATGAACATACTTCTCAACAGCGTCATTTTCTCATGGGTTAATTAGGATCCTGCATTTAGAAATAGAAAACAAATCTAAGGATAAATTAAGTGTGAAGCACAAAGAGTTCTAGATAAAGATCATTCTTTGACATGGAATTGGGGTGATACTGCTTTCTGGGATTATGACTTAACTAACTTGCCTCTGCCCTTTTTTCTGAGGCTGAAGAAAAGGGAGTAGATGATTTTACCTTCTTTCTCAGCTGCCTGTCGCCTTCTTCAGTATGGTGTCGGAGGACTCTTGCTGAAAGATGATGTGCTCCCATGGGTACGTGTAAAGCCTTGGGCAGTAACGTTAGTTCTGTTTTGCTTCATAGGAATACCTCCACGGGCCCATTCCCGGGATTCTAGTGATTCTGCTGATGGACGGGCCACGCCCTCTGACAACCTTGTACCCTCATCTGCCCGTGTGGATAAGCCCCCCAGTGTGCTGCCCTACTTCAATCGCCCTCCTTCAGCCCTCCCCCTGATGGGTCTGCCCCCACCCCCAATTCCACCCCCACCTCCTCTCTCCTCAAGCTTTGGGGTCCCTCCTCCTCCTCCTGGCATCCACTACCAGCATCTCATGCCCCCTCCTCCTCGATTACCTCCTCATCTGGCTGTACCTCCCCCTGGGGCCATCCCGCCTGCCCTTCACCTCAATCCAGCCTTCTTCCCCCCACCAAATGCTACAGTGGGGCCTCCACCAGATACTTACATGAAGGCCTCAGCACCCTATAACCACCATGGCAGGTAAGGACTATTTTGTTCCTTTCAGATCTGAGCCAGGTATAGTAGGGTAGACCATGTGTTAAGCATTTTGTTCTCCCTGAGGAAGTGAGTGAGTGAATTCTTGTGTTCTCCCTTGTGGAAACTCTGTTGTCGTAGTGTTGAGTCCTGGGAAATAGTTAACCATCTGTTAGATAATGTTTTTTATTTGGTGTTTCGTTTGCATCTAAGTCTCTTGACCCAAACCGTGTCTTTCATATTCCTCTTTAAGGATCTTGATTAAATCGAGGGCTGTATGTGGCTGTTAGGGATGCTGTGAATGTCTAGCGCTATTGGGTCACGCCAGAATTACAAAAGAATATGTTGTAAATCCTGTCCTTGAAGAGAATGTGAACACATAAAATGTCAGCAGGCTAAGAACCATTTAAGACATCATAGAGGAGAGCATGATTAAGTAACAATGTACTGTAGGATATGGTAAAGATGATGAGAGGTGCGGGCAATCAGGAACGGTGTTATTTCTGTGCAGCCGAGATTCGGGCCCTCCGCCCTCCACAGTGAGTGAAGCAGAATTTGAAGAGATCATGAAGCGAAATAGAGCAATTTCCAGCAGTGCCATTTCCAAAGCGGTATCTGGAGCCAGTGCAGGTAACTCACGCTTACCTTTGCTGTCTTCTCCTTACCTTTAGTTCTTTCGTGTCTTCTCATTTCCGTTGGCAAGTTCAACTAGATAAAGTTTGAGCACACTGTTAGATTCTCTAGAGTGGCACCTTTTGAGTAGTATGTAACCTGATTGTGTGGCTTCAGGGACTCTCCAGGGTGTTATTTATTTAGCTTGTATCCAGACCTGCCCCGTGAAAACAAATTTAGTGACTAGATTATAAATAACTAATAATATCTTATTGTAGTATTTGTTGTAGAATGAAATTCCTGGCTTTGTGGAGGTCTCAGTAGTTGATCAGTGGATCTATTGTCTGTGTAGTGCCTAGTGTAGATCCCAGGTTTTTTAGGACTGATGCCCCAACTAGATGTGGTTTGATATGGAATCTCTTTATATTTGGGGGTCTAGACAGAACTTCTGGCCTGCCTGTAGCCTATCCTAGAAAGGGGCAAGTCTGTTGGGTGTCATCGAAAGACATAATGTGCCCTTACAGCTAACTCTTGCTCTGCTGTCAGTATTAAGTGGGCAGAACCAGGAGCTGTGACTCGGAGAGCCCTGGCATGGAATCTTTGGTTCTTTATAGGGTTCTGGTCCAAGTTTCACATTATGATATGAGTCATATTCGCTTCCTTCTTGTGAGTGTCCCACATTAATGTAAATGGGGACTGTCAGATCTCCTAAGAAATAAGTTAACACTAAATATTACCATCTGTTTTCTGTAATTTCTCATCTTTGGCTGCAAAATTTGAATCCACAGAGTAGGTTAAAGACAGGAAATACATGTATTCTCTCTCTTTTTTTTTTTCCTCCAGAAAACTTTCATTGACATCTGAAGGATTTTTAATTAGAAAGTAATCTGTGCTCATTTTAACAAGTCCAATATACAGAGGAGTATAAAGGAAATAGTCATTGTACTTCCTTACCAACTCCTTCACTTTGAGATGATCAGTAACTGAATCTCTGTCTCCCTTTTTGTTGTTCTCATTCCAGTCATTCAAACCACAAATACTTATTGAATGCCTACAAAATAAGCAAAAAGTCCCTACCCCAATAGAGCTGACATCCCGGTGTTCCTGGACTTCCACAGAATCCCAGTTCCTGCACAGTTTCCATTCTGTTCTTGCTGCCCTGCACAGAGGAGGCAGCCAGTCCTCATCACTGGACCCCTGTCTGATGTTATGCTTTCCTCGCATTATCTTCTGTCTGTAATGCGCTTGATTTAGCTTGGAAAAGCATTGTGCAAGTACCCAGCCCCTGACCACGATCCCTGAGCCAGGCATTGCTCCCCTTTGGGGAATGAAGGGGGCTAGTTCTTGATGGCAGCGTAATTTAAAAAAAATATATAAATACACTCCACACGTAGACGTGTTAGATACACATTATATATATGTGTACACGCATTTGATGACAGATTTAAAATAATTCAGACTTAGAAATGTGCAGTGGTAATTAATAAAAGTCCTTTATACAAGGACCACCACCAAAACCACCTTCTACAATTTAGTGTCTGTCCCTCAGATTTTTTTTTCTGTGCATATGACAACATATATATAATTTTTATTATTTTTACAAAAACGGAATAGTGTTTTTACAGATTTTTAGAAATTAATATAATCTGGACATCTGTCAGTATAAATAGTACCTAATATTTATTGAGCCCTTACTGTGTGCCTGGCACTGTGCTAAGCGCTTTATGTGGATTATTTTGTTTACCTACAGATTTATCGTGTGCTTTTTAACAACTATGTAGTATTTTATAAAACCAATGTCCCATAATTTATTATAGCACCCTGCTGAAGGAACTTTATGTCTGATTTCTTGATAAAATAATGCTGAAATGTAACATTGTTAAGCATACATACTTGTGAACAGAAGTAGGACATTCTTAGAATTGCTGGGTCAGAAAGTATGCACATTGTTTATTGTGATGGGTATTGTCAGATCACCCTCAGACCGCCCTGCCCTGGTTTGCATGTCCACTAGCAACATCGGAGAACCTGTCTGATTGCAAACTGTTGGAATATAGGTGCCGTCCACTTTTACACCTGCCACTTAAGCCTCATCCATCTTACCATGGTTCTGTGGGAACTAGTTACTCTTGCTTTGTGTCCTCCTGAGTTCTCCTTTTGATCCAGTTAGTTTACTGCCTCTGCTCATCCTTGGCCTTTCCCATCCGTCCCCTGTCAGGGGATTACAGTGACGCGATTGAGACGCTGCTCACAGCCATTGCTGTTATCAAACAGTCCCGGGTCGCCAATGATGAGCGTTGCCGTGTCCTCATCTCCTCTCTTAAGGACTGTCTTCATGGCATTGAAGCCAAGTCCTACAGTGTGGGTGCCAGCGGGAGCTCGTCCAGGTGAGTTGTCGGTTGCTCCAGCGGCCTACCAGCCCCGAGCAGCACTCTTCCAGGGATTGGCAGGGGGAGGAAGAGAGCCCAGGGGATCTGGCAAGACCCTGGCTGGAAGAGCAGGCTCGCCCTGATGTCTTTAAGGGGAAGGAATTAACCAAGCATCTGCATTAACAAATGTTGTAATGTCTGCAGTCCGTGCTGGGTGAGGCAGTGGGCTATTTAGGAGTAGATAGACCGGTGTAGTTAAGAACGTGGGCTTTGAAGCCATACGGGCTTGGATTCGAATCCCAGTTCTGCTCCCGAGTACTTGTATGGCTTTGAGTATAGCAATCACTCAGCTTTCTAAGTATCATTTTTCTCATTTTTAAAAAAAGGGACGAGAGTGGTACTTCTCTGATGGACCTGTTGTAGAGATTGGGTGAGATAAGCATGTAAAGCTCCTAGCACTGTGCCTGATACATTAGTAAGACCTCAACACATTTGACTTAACGATTTTCCCCAAAAAGACTAGGCGTCAAAGAGCTAACATTCTCAGACATTGGGCCCATCATAGAAAAGTGGTTCAGACAAGTACTGGAAGACACCGAAACACAACACTCTTGGAAGGCATGTGGTAGGTCCTCTGAGTGAGGCTGAAGGATCTTTCTAATAGGAAGAGACACCGGTCCCGAGAGCGGTCGCCTAGCCGGTCCCGGGAGAGCAGTAGGAGGCACCGGGACCTGCTTCATAACGAAGAGCGGCATGATGATTACTTCCAAGAAAGGAACCGGGAGCACGAGAGACACCGGGATAGAGAACGGGACCGGCACCACTGAGAAAGGTGGGACGAAGCCCCGCTCCTGGCTGTGGGCCATCTTTTATAAAAGAAAAAGTACTGATCGTGAAGATCCTGCTCTCTCTTGCTAAAGCAAATAAAGGGAAAGGGAGGACTTTTTGACTTAGGTAACAGAAAATTGAGGAGGGCAGGTTTGGAGAAGTCTCGCCCTGAAATGGACCTGAGATTGAGCTGGTTTTGTTTGTGTCTTGTCTGCCTTAACCTGGTGTCCAAGAGACAGCATGGCATCCGGGCTGAGAGCACAGTGATGCAGGCCGCGTTACTTTGCTCTTCAGTTTTCCTCATTTGTAAACGAACATGGTAAGAGCAGCTGTCTCGCTGAATGCAGTGCGACAGTCCATCCAGAGCATTCAGCACTCATGGTACTTGTTACATACCAAGTTCTCAGTAGATGATAGCCAATTATATTTTCACCCCACTAAACTTTCAAGGTTTTTTCAGGAAACCGACCAAGACAAAAAAGTAAGACCATGGCCTACTTGTTAGTTTTTGAGGCGCAACATTGATGATTTTAAGAATTAGCATCTATTAAAGGGACTTTGAAACTCAGGACACTTTAGGAGAAAGCTGATGTGGAAAAAAAAAAAAATCATATTTAATAATGTAGAGACTGTGTGGAGGATACTTCAATGGAAGGATATATTTGTTCGGGGAACAAAAAACTTACAGCGATTTTTTTTTTTTTTTTTGGCAAAACAAAAGCAGAAGAGTTGTGAGGGGAACTATATTAACTCAGGTTATGGAGAAGTTGAGTTAGGCTTGGCTGCATCCAGGGGCTCCAGCTGTGTCTTCAGGACTTAACCCCTCCGCATCACCAGCTCTGCTTTTTCTCAGTCTTCCTCCTCAGACAGGCCTCAGTGGTTGGGGTGGGGGAGGAGAGGGGGGAAGGCGACAGCAGCCCCATCGTTTCAGCCCCATCATTATATCCCACCAATTTAGCTATCCCAACTGAAAGAAAGCTTCCAGCAAAGATTGTTTCTAGTATACAAGTAAGCAAGAGTGGTTTTGATTCTGTATGTCTGGAGACCTTTAAAAGTAGTCTAGACTCTGGCTAGGATGATCTGTTTGTGGTTCCTAGAAGCTACTGCATGACCCAGATGACTTTAGAGTCTCTTCTCGACTTTGGTTTCACATCAGGTGTGTTATGAAGATGTCCTTGTTTTTTGTTTTTCTGTGTGTGTTTTTTTTGCCAATTTGGTTGATCTGAAGTAATGGTAACTGAACAGGAGGGTGAGGATTAGGAACGGCTCTCAGGTGGCTAGGGGCTAGGTGGGTGGTGACTGGTTGAAGACGAGAAGAGAGACCCTGCCACTACCTGGGAATGCCTATAGTTCACCAGCAGTAGCTGGACCCTAAACAGTCGGCAAGTGCAGCATTTGGCCTACTGACAGCCTACTAAAAGAAAGGAGTTCTTTTATATTTTCCTGCTGCACTCTACTTTGTTGTTTGGCATTATCTGCCATTAATATAAGCAGTTATAGCTGGAAATTTCGTTTTGTTGTCTTCTTTAGGAGGCGAATGAGTGGGAAAATGAAAAGTTACCATTTTTTTTACCTGCTTTCCTTCTCTGTTCTTAAACCACTCATTTATTCCACAAAATATTAGAGTGCTTGACATCACTGAAATCTAAGATAATCCATGTAAAATCAACAGTTAGGCTGTGGGTTCTAGATTTCGCAACAAGTGGAGTTGGGGGAGATACCCATGTATCTCCAGGACGCTGGGGGAGATGGGGCTCACAAATAGCTCTGGCCTAGCTCAGCCTCGGAGTGGGCGGGAGGGCGGGCACTAGGGTAGACCTCTGTCCCTGTCCCCCCTTCTGTGGCAGTAGCAGCGTCTCCCGGCTCTTGTTGGAGCTGGCCCAGTTGCTAGTGTTGCTGTGGGTCAGGTGCCACCCCTTCCCTAACCCTGCTGCTCACAGTGTGGGTCCTTCAGAGTGGAAAAGACTAGAATAGTGACCAGGGAGGTACTTGTCTGTGCAGAGGATGAATGACAGTCTCTGGGGCCACATTCCCTTTAGCAGTTAGAACATATAACTGCATGTCGCCATTCTTGGTGGCTTTGCTTCTAACAGCCTTCTGACAGAGAAATTGTGAGATCCACTGATAATGAGTACTTTGGGGATTGAACATCTGAACCTGAAACATTAGCTGTCATTTTGCTTCATTTCTTCTACCTGTAAAGTGGGCCTGTTTTTCCATTATGAGAGTGGTGCACTTTGGATAACTCTGAAGAACCTATAACCCAGTAGTTCCCAGAAAACAGTCATTTGGCTGGTGCGGGCCTGTGACGAGGAGGAAAAGGAACTCTGAAACAGGTTTTCCAGGTCCCCATTTTTTATTCTTTAGATATGTTACTCCATCCAAATAACTAGTCCAAAAGAATTGAATCAGACACCCCAAAAATGTCAGTTTCTCACATCCTCATCTTAAGGACTCTGCATTCTATCTGTAGTCACCAAGTTGTGAGGTAGGAGGTCTCATGTTGGGGAGATGGTACTTGGGCCCATTTAGCTGGAGAACTGTGCAAGTTCTGTGTACAACACGTTTTAGTTAGAAAATACTAGTGTTCGTATTGTATGGATGGTGTTCCCTAAGAGCCAAAAGGTGTGTTCCGTCTAGAGGCAGCAATACAAACAGCAAGCTTTTCTTCCATTCTTCTCAGGGTGGGCAGCACCACTGGGGCACAGAGTCTCATCGGCCACTTTGGCTTCTGCCTGCATCCAAACATTACCACCAAATGTAACTACAAGTTCTAAGAATTGGGTGCTACAGTTGACTTTTTTTGATGTACTAGTTCTCCTTTGTTGTTTTGTACGGACAATTCCCAAATTATATCTCTTTTGGAGTATGTGTGTAGGCTTTGAAATTTGAGGATATCCTTAGGTAATGTGTGGCTTTGGCTTCAACTTCTTGTAGTTCTCGGCTCTTGGCTTATTATTTGAGGATATTATCCTACTTAAGATCTAATCATTCTCACCTCATTTCCTTTCCTCCTGGTGCAAAGATTCAAAAACCCAAATGGTGTGAAGTGGAGAGGCACTGAGGGCTTCAGTTTTCCCCCGTAGAGAATGAGACAAACGCCTGCCAGCATAGGTGTTTAGAGAAGCCAGAAGGCAGCAGCCTCTGTAACAGATTCTGAGGAGCCCAAGATTAAACAGTGCCAGTTCAGAATATTGAAGGATCGGGCAGCTTGGGGATGTTTTTTTCTTGGATAGCTCCTCCAGGTTACGGACGAGCATACGTAAAGAGTGAGCATTTGTGTGTAGGCTATGTTGTGGGTTTGGCCATTAGTAGAAGTCCTAAACCTGGATTTAATCTCCCTTTTTCCTGTTAGCTATTAATTCTCTTCTGTGCATGCAGTCAGATTGACCGGGCTGCTCCCCGGCTTACTGATGCTGCAACACTGCAAAAGGGCTGGGCGTACTAGGGACCTTAAGTTTGGTAGAGATGTGGTAAGTGGCTTAACAGTGCCTTCCTGTTTGGCAGAAGTTCTTAATTGTGCTTTTAGGTTTCTTGAACGGGGACTACTGGTTTTTTTATTTCCATGCTCTGCCTTCTCTTCTGGCCTGGCCAGATAACACTTTTGTGGTATTAGGCTGTTTCTTGATCCCTTACTCAAAGCTGTTGTCTGGGGAAAGATTTAGAATCCCTTGACTTTCAGTAGAGGTTAGAACATTCCCAGCTCTTTGTGTGTGTGCATGCACACGTACTCTAAGGACACTGTTTGGAGTGTTTTAAACAAGGCTTCCTGAAAAGAAAAGTTGAGGAGTTTCCTGTGTAAGTACGTGCTCCCTGCTAGGGCCTCTTGGGTGTTTGGGGGTTAATGGGTTTGGTTATGTGCACATTTGTTTTCTTACCATTGTACCTCCCATTTCCAGATTTTTACCCCTCCCCTTAAGGTAAGCTCTGACTTGCTCAGAACAGATTTTCTGAAATGGTATTTCAACTCCCCATATTTCCTTATTGCAACTCTTTTTGGATTGTTGTAGTTTCTATACTTCTCCAGCCAAAGTCTCCTTTTCAGTCAGACTGCTTTGAGACTTCATTTCATTGTCTGTTTCCCCCTAACCTTAAAGTGAGATGTCACTGCTTTTTTCTCTATTCACTATAGCTCCTGCAACCATTCCCTCACTGCGCACAGTGCCAGACACCCCCAGACAATCCTGCTTTCTTTCCTTCACTTTCCCAGGCTTGCATTCTGTCTGTGTATATATTCTACTTCATACATTCTAACTTTAGACAATGCCAGTGTAATTTGAGTAAGCCCATCAGTCAGAAGGTAACCTCTAACGTGTATTTTCTTTTTCTTCTGATGTTCTCATTGCAGGAGTCTGGTTGGAAGCAAATGTTTTTTTAATGGACTTGCATCTCCTCACCTTGATCAGGACTAAAGGACGGAGGCCACTCCACCCCTCCCCCTTCCTCCAAGCCCCTAGCCCCCTTCAGACACCCAGGGAATACCCTCTGCCCTACAGGATTGAAGACTGCCTGGCAGCCCTCCCAATCCCACACCTCCTGTTTGTCAGGGGAAGGAACCTAAAGACTTTGTGTGGTTGGGAGGGGTGGCAGACAGGAAGAAAACATGTCCAGGCCCCTGGTCTCCATAGAGAATGGTGCTTTGTCCAAGGAAACGTAGGAGTTTCTGATTCTCCAGGAGCAGTTCGGTGGTGAGGTTGATGGGAAGACTTTCTTCCCAAAGAAAACGGATCCTCCATGCAGGATCTAGGAGAGTGACTGGGTGTGCCAAAATATGCCCAGGGTCCTGCCCTCAGCACTAGGTTTGATGGGGCCAAGAGGGTCCAAACCCCTTGCTAACATACCACTTCTTTGTTTAACTCCTTTACCTTCCCAGCCCTTTGAGGAGGAGGGACCCTGAGAACAGAAATTCCCTTAGGAGGAGCTTCTCCTGTTCTTGCTTTTCCCTCTTACATATTGACGGTTCGTTTCCCTGACCTCCCAGAGGGCTGAACCTTTCCACCTCCCTGCTGCCCAGACGCCTCAGTGGACTTGCCCCTCCTAAGCAAAGAAGGCCCTTGAGGTTGCTTGCTGCTGGGGAGCCCGGCAGAGCCAGTTACCACCCTCTGCTGCTTCGTGCTTGGTTGCCTCTTGCAATAACCAGCTGTACTAGGTGTTCCCTTTCTTGGGGCTTTTCCATTTCACACGTGGAGCCCCTCCCCCAGGAAGGCTGCTTCCTTGTTTTAGAGGAAGCTACTGCCCTTGGGAGACGGGGACAGACAGCGGACCTCAGCACTGAAGAACCCTTGTGAACTACCAGGAGGGGTGGGAAAGGAGGCAGGCTGGGCAAGCTGTGGCCTACTTCCATAGAGGCTTTTCTGTTTTCAGGTTCGATGTGAGCATGGGCTTGCATCCCCCAGGTACATACGTATTTTACTTAACTGTGGGAGAACCTGGCACTAGTAGGCAGGTGAAGTCACAGATTTGGTGTCTTTCCACCTTTTGACTGTTGACGTATTAATAGTTCCCCTCACTCTACGTGGAGGTGCTTCCTGCCTCTGATGAGGAGTGAGGAGGAAGTGGAGCCTGACTCAGATGAGCTCAGCTCAGAGTTCTAAGGACCACCACTCTGGGGGCATTTTCTACACAGGCAAATGGAATTGCTTTTCCCCTAACATCCAAGTTGTGGTGTGGTTGCTGTGGATGGCGGCCGCAGCGGTCCTGCGCTACCGCGTGCACGTACAGGGCATATGACACCTAGCAGGAGGAGAGACGTGGCATGTGAGACGGTAGGGTCACTGGAGACCCTTCTGGCTCAGATGGAAGAGACTGAGTTGGACTGAACCCTTCCTCTGTTCCCTGCACGTATCTGACGAAGCCCTCAGTCAGTCAGTGAGGGGGGTCCCCCCCACGGTTGGACAGGCATATTCCCTTGGGACAGAGGCTACACGTTTGTAGCTTTTTTCCCCTGTCCCCAGCCCCATCCCCACCTCCACTTCAGAACATGGCCCCCCGCCCAACTGGCCAAGTGTTAAGTGATGTGCTTATCCTCGAGAGCAGCTCCGGGTGTCTTTTTAAAATGTAGAGAAAACGGAGTACGGTGACAGTTTAAGGAAAAAAAATATATAGAATACCAGAAAAGCCGTTTACCCGGAGAATTTTTTTCTCCCCATTTTTGTTTTGTTTTTACTCAATGACACAAATTTTAGTTTTATTTCCTGATAGCAAAAGGAAAAAAAACCCAGCCCTCAAAAAGGCCGAGGCCCCGTCCCCCTGTTGTCGGTGATCTGTTTGTCTTTCTGATAGGTTGAAAATTGTGTAATAAACTTGATGACGCTGTCAATCTTTTATACTGCATTGTATTTTTTTTCCTTTTGTAACAAAATATTTTTAAATAATAAATGGGGTGTGAGCTGTTTTATGGATTCTGCATTGAATAGCTTTGTTGAGGTGTCTGGGACATGGGCCGGGGCTGATGTAGAGGCTGTGGGATGACACTGAAGCCCCTGAGTTCTGAGCTGGAATCCCAGGTCGGGCGTGTGGTGGCCCGCGTGGCCTGCGGGACACTAGGGGGCCTCTAGTGCAGATCTTTGGAAGTGCACCCTTGAGGCTTAGCTTGCTTCCTTGGCCATCTAAACTAAGGGAAGAAAAATTCCAAGTTGTCCTTTGTCCTTCAGGATTCCTAAGATTCATTCTCCGAGTAAACGTCCTCCCCTTACAGTTCAGTTCTGAAGTTCTCAAATCCAGGAAGGGAAGACTCCTCTGCTCGGAGTCTGGAAATACGCTTGCCAGTGCCTGCTTGGGAGGGGTGAACAGCATAACCTAACTGAGCTGAGAACAGTAGCTATTCTGCCTTTTACACAGCGGTGTTTTAAGAATCTGAAAGAGTACGGGCGCCTGGGTGGCTCAGTCATTAAGCGTCTGCCTTCCGCTCAGGTCATGATCCCAGGGTCCTGGGATTGAGCCCCCTGAAATGAGCCCCCCTGCTCACCAGGAAGTCTGCTTCTCCCTCTCCCACTCCCCCTGCTTGTGTTCCCTCTCTCGCCGTGTCTCTCTGTCAAATAAATGAATAAAATCTTTAAAAAAAGAAAATCAGCAAATGTGAACATGTTTTGGGAACTGGGTTGCTGTCTGAACATCGGGAAGTACAGATTAGGAAGTTTAGGAGAGAGTTGTGGGTGAGCTCCTTGGAATTCCAGAAAGCTTCTGGCTTTTCAAAAAGCCAGCTGAGCCAAGAGGAGAGTTACATGTATAAAAAGATGAACCAGAGATCAGGTGATACGTAATGTGTATTGGGACCTGCAAAGGCAAGATCAGCATAAAAACAAGAAACCTTCCGGGGGCCCAGAATCTCTATGACAATGCACAGTGTGAGGGAAATAGGAGTGGGCTCTCAAGGCAAGTTCCGTGGTCCCGTGCTATGCTTGCTAAAATTCCTGTTCTTGGGCTGCGTCCACTTCTACATGAAGTCTAGAAATCCACTTTTTATGTCCCCAGATGACTTTCATGTAAACTAAAGCGAGGACTGGTAGTTTAGAGAAGGCAACACATTCTTCATCGAAGCGTTACCATAGTGGAACAGAAAGGGAATGACCTTTGGGTTACTCTTGGTTCAAATCCCAACTCTTACTTTTTAAGCTAAATGCCCTCAGACAGGAAGTGACTTAACATTCGAGTTGATTTTCTTCTGCCTCACAGGACCACGGTATGGATTAAACCTACTCTGCCAGGCACTGGATGAACATTAGTCTCCTATACATTGCAGTCATGGTACAGAGCCAGAAACCCCAATCTGTGTGTCCCAAGTGCTTCCTGATTTGGGCCAGACCTCAGCCTCTAGAGATGGCCACCGCAGTCACTTGTCAAGTTCTAGCCATGAGTGTGAATATCTGAGCAGGTCTCTACCAGCCCATGTGACCAAGCCCTACTCCTTCACTCAGATCCCTCTCCACGGTTCCAGAATATTGATCCTTCAGGTCTAGATGGGCAGTAAAGTGACTTCCCTTGGACTTCAAATACAGCATCTGACCACATTAACCCTGAAAGACTAGCTATGCTCATTCCCATCCCCTGCTGCCTCAGTTTCTGTTGTATGATGTTTTATTCTGGGGTGACTACACCTGCACGTGTGGCTCCAGCAAGCACCGGGAAGAATGAACATCCGTGGAGCCATCCACAGGAAGCACAATGCATTAAGCTCCCGGAGAACCAGGAAATAAATGAGAGGACTTCCTGCTCTAATTCTGTCCTCATTTCCAACCACTCATTCTCCTTAAGTGGTACCTGTTGGGGAGTAGAATTTACTTGATCTAGACTGAGACTCCGAAGACAAGATTTCTAGATCCAACTGTTAGTAACCAGTTGTGTGATGCTTGGCTGTTCCTTTCTCGTCTCTAAGCCTGCAAAGTGGGGGATTAGATTCCTTTCTAAGTTCCCTTTTAATTATAAGCCACCTCTAAACTTCCAGCTGAGCCTTGCATTCATTTATCTTGTGTTGCCAGGAGAGTGACTGTAACCACTGAACCTCTAAAAGAAATGGGCGGCCATGGAGAACAAGTCCCTGTCTAGCTTGATGCCAACAACTTCTTCAAAGCGCCGCTAGAGAAAGCAGCAGTGTGAGCAGCAGAAAGTCAGGGGATTAGCGGGGTTTGTCACTGAAATATCAAGGGGGTTCCAACTGGATTTTTTGTTACGGTTTCACTGTTTCATGGTGGATTAGACCTGTCTACTATAGTTTTTGGATAGACTCCAAAAGCAGCCAGGAGGCAAGGACACAGAAGGGGTAGGAAACAAGAAAGATGGTAAGTGCTTTGGACAGTGGAGACCTTCACAGGATGAGAATGAGCTTGATCACAGGAAACAAGGAGAATTAAAAGCCAGCATGGAAATGCTTAAAGATCAATTAACTTTTGACTTTGAGCAAGAGCAGATATTCATCTGACAGCAGAGGGACCATATGGCTCAAGGTTTTCTAAAATGGATTCTGTCATGGCTCCTGGTGGCTTCTTGGGAGGAAAGAAAAAAAAAGCCACTATTGAGTAAGATGAGGAAGTTTTAAAGACGGTTACTTGGAAAAGGAAATGATATATGCATGTAGGGCAGTATTTCTCCAGCTGAAAAGAAAAGGAAGGAAGGGAGGGAGGGAGGAAGGAAGGAAGAGGGGGAGGGAAAGGAAAGGGAAAGAAAGAAAGGGAAGAAAGAAAAAGAGGAAGGAAGAAAGGAAGGAAGGGAAGAAAGTATGTTTCCTTTTACGTTAACTTGAAATTTTAAAATAAATGACCAAAAAATACTGGCAAGTTTTGAATATGCTTCTTCCAAGTATTCATGCCTCATTCTGGTAAGCTGACAATGATCTGTAGGAGGAATGAAAGAAAAGATGCTGGCTTTGAGGCAGAGGTGAAGAATATAAGCAGGCTTTTAGGATGACAGGCTTGAAGAAGATACAGAAGTTGGCAGTGCCTTTAGGGATTAATTCAGGCTAGAGCTGGAGTAAGAAAATCATCACTGCTTTTGTGTCCACACAGAATCGCTCAGCACAGCCTGAGAACCAACCGCGGGGAGAGTCCCTACCTTCCCTTGGAGGCAGTGAAATTCTAGGGACAGGTGCCATAAGGAAAAGGCTGCAACTCCAATGACAGAAAATACACGTTTATTATAAAATAAAATAATGTTTGTTTCACGATGAGAATAGAAAAATAACACTATGAGCTGCTAAAAAAGTTCTGGAACTCAGTCTCTGAGGAACAAGGTGACAAGCTTGTGCATCACCCTGGGAGCAGACCATCCCGAGGCTCTCTGTGCTCGTATGACGGCTGGCACAGCACCTACGGGGGGTATATGGCTCTGGTCCTGCTGGAAGCCCAAGGAGCCTACGGGGTCCACACAAGATGCTCTGGCCACGAGGATCAAAGAACTGGAGCTCAGCAGGGAACTGGTTCTGAGACGGGCCAGGATGGGCCGGCCTTGCCCCTCCCTACACTGGAGTGTACAACAGTCTCTTAGGCTGATGGTCCTGGTTTAGAATATGATGCCCAGTGGCCTCACGCTCAGTTTGTTGCCCAAATGTCTGTGTTGAGGAAAAGCTGCAACCGTTCCCAGGACAACCTGACCCACCAATTCTCACTGGTGGGGCTAAAGACCAGAAGAATCTGTGGTCTCAGCCCATGAGGGCTGCTGGCTGCAGTGTTTGTACTTCAAATCCTGTCCATACTGATGGCAGAAAGAAAGAAAGAAAACGTTAAAAGACCAGTGAACAAGAGCAGCTGGTCTGAACTGTTCTATATTCCAAGCTTCTTGGCCCCAGAGAACAAGGAAAATGTCTTCCCTGAGTAACTGTCTACCCTGAATAAGAAAAGCAATCCCACGGGCACCCCTTTTCCCCTTGAAAGTCCTTCAGACCCCTCAGGCTTCAGAAGAACAATGAGTCCCTCCCTAGGATGAGATGGGAACCCAACCCTCAGGTGGCAGGAAATGGTCCCTCAGCGCGGTACCTGGAGAAAGCCGTCAGGGTGAGCACCTCAAGCAGCAGCTCTGAACCACAGAAGAAGAGCAAGATGCTGTTCATGATGGCTTCCAGGCGGAGCACGTAGGTCTGCAGCAGCAGGTAATAGGAGGCCATCATGGCAGATGGGAAGGTCAAGGCCACGCTAATACCAAGTGGCATCTTTCGTTGGCAGAGGTTCCCCTTTGTACCTGTCAGACACAGCCCATGGAGTCATCTCCAGGTGGCCTGCTTTCCCTGGACTCAGAGAAAAGGTTGGGGGGATGGGATGGGATGGGATGGACTGGCAAGGCAGAGAAAAATGATGCTGAATGGGGATGGGCAGATTTATAAATGGGGTCCCACTGTGCTAAAAATGAGAGGCTTTGGAGGTGCCACAGGATGGAGTCATTCACTCCAAAGGTCCTGCTTCAAGTGTGGCTCCCACTCAAGGGACAGCGACTTATTTACTTGGGGAAAATATTTTTTTAATTATAATATATAATCATTGAAAACTTTTCAACTAATATAGGTACAGAAAATAATTTTAGAATATACAGAAACTAAAAGGCCCCATGACTCCCCACTGGAGAGCCATCATTACAGAACGGTATATATTGCTTCAGATTTTTTTATGTGTATATACTTACATATTACTACTTATTATTATAAAAACAGAATCATACTCTACATACTGTTTTCAACTTATTTTTTCCCATTTAAGTTAGACATCTTTCCACGTATAACTACCCTATTCTTTTATTAATGGCTATGGATGATTTCATTGAGGCAATTCCATAATTTAACTAATCCTGTATTGACAGATGTTTAGTTGTTTCCAATTTTTTAATTTTTTTAAATTTTTTTTTTTTAAAGATTTTATTTATTTATTTGAGAGAGGGAATGAGAGACAGACAGCAGGAGAGGGAGGAGGGTCAGAGGGAGAAGCAGACTCCCTGCCGAGCAGGGAGCCCGATGCGGGACTCGATCCCAGGACTCCAGGATCATGACCTGAGCTGAAGGCAGTCGCTTAACCAACTGAGCCACCCAGGCACCCTGTTTCCAATTTTTTAAAAGATTTTATTTATTTATTTGAGCTAGAGAGATCACTATGGGGGGTGGAGGGGCAGAGGGAGAGGGAGAAGCAAACTCCCCACTGAGCAGGGAGCCCGACGTGGGGCTCGATCCCAGGACCCTGAGATCATGACCTGACCTGAAGTCAGACACTTAACTGACTGAGCCACCCCGGTGCCCCTCTAATGTTTTTTTTTAATTTAATTTTTTTTTAAATTTTGTATTTTAAGTAATCTCTACCCAACATGGGGCTTGAACTTACAACCCAAAGATCAAGAGTGGCACACTCCACGCCTGAGCCAGCCAGGGGCCCCTCTAATGTTTTGATGTTACAAAATACGTGGCCATAAGCTTTCTCCAATAGGTACCTTTGCTATCTGTAGAAGTGTTTGTTTTTTTCAACCAGTTTTAGATGTGTAATTGTCAGGACTAAGAATACAAATTTTAGGGGCACCTGGGTAACTCAGTCATTTGAGTGTATGACTCTTGATTTCAGCTCAGGTCATGATCTCAGAGTTGTGAGATAAAGCCCTGCATCAGGCTCTGTGCTCAGTGGGGAATCTGCTTGAGATTCTCTCCCTCTGCCCCTTGACCCCACTCATGCCCTCCCTCTCTCAAATAAATAAAATCTTAAAAAAAAAAAAATACAAATTTTACATGGCAAAACTATTAGCAAAACAATTGTTCTAATTTATATTCCCAAAGAGTGTGGGAATAGAGAGACCTGGTCCTCACACCCATTCTAATACTGGGTATTTGGAAATCTTTTTAATCTGCTGGATGAAACTGTTATTTTGTTGTTTCAATTTGCTTTTTATTAATGAGTTTGGGCATTTTATCATTATTTCTGATCCTCTGTAATTATTCTTATATGAACTGCCTATTAGTGTCCCTTACCAATTTTTAAAATTAGGTCATCTTTTCTTTAGTGACTTATGTGAGCCTTCTTTATCCTTTGTTACATGTGTTGCAAATACTGTTTCTTCTCAGCTTGTGTTTTAACACTGTTTTCTGGGATAAGATATTCTAACTAATAATGAATTTGCTCTGGATCTGTGAGGATAAAAAACTTGTCCTAGGGGCGCCTGGGTGGCTCAGCTGGTTAAGCATCTGCCTTCGGCTCAGGTCATGATCCCAGGGGCCTGGGATTGAGCCTCATGTCGGGCTCCCTGCTCAGCGGGGAGCCTGCTTCTCCCTCTCCCTCTGCCTGCTCCCTCTACTTGTGCTCTGCTCTGTCAAATAAATAAATACAGTCTTAAAAAAAAAAAAAGTGTCCTAAGAAATCCCTGTTCAGAGAGTGGAGGGGACCTAAGTGCCAACTTGTGTGACATACTGCCCTGAACGTGGGGTTACAGTCAAATCTATTCTCCCAAGCAAGCCAGTGAGAGGAACCAGGCTCTCCTAGCACTTAGGAAATTAGGAAGGAACTATCTAAAATATCATGCTACTGCCCACCTCTGGCCCTACAGAGCAACAACAAGTAAAGCTTGACCCAAAATATGAAGCAGCTTGAAACTTCAGAGAGGGAGTAATGGGACATTCCACCAGATCCAATCTCTTATTGTGAGACTAGGTTATGTACTTGTTCTTGTTAATCAAGCTAATCAAGTCTGTCTGAGAAGGAATGGAAATATTCTCTGGATAACACTCACCAAAAAACAGTCGAATTACTTCAATGCCAAGGTAAAGGAGAAGCATCACCACATCCAGTACTAGGTTGGCTGTTGGATATGGTAGCAGGAGAGCTGCCGACACAAAAGCCAGAGTTTGCAAACATGTAACAGCACCCACAAGAACTCCCCTACACCTGGGGATAAAGAGGGCATGCGTCTTATCAGCTTTCCATGAACTAGTTAGTGAGATGAGGGTAGGATCTGCTAACCTGCTACAGGATACACTAACTCACAGCGTGACTATGTCTGTTAGAGGCCGACTCATTATTAGGGGATTTCACTCCTAACTCGAAAAGTCTGTGAGGCCTCCAGTCTCCAAAGTGACTGGATCTACATGGGAACACTGGCCACTGAATAGTTTCTGAGGGTCACCAATGAGCCTACAGTGGAGCTTAGCAAAGAGAGGTGACGAGGGAGAATAAGGACGGAGAAGCCCACATTTCCCCAACTGAGGGAACTCTTGCTGAGGGGCTTCCTAGTCAGTCATTCTCAAAGAAGCCATATGATGAAGTGAAGAGGAGCTACAGAAAAGGATGAAAAATAAGAGGGCTCCTGATGGGAGTTGGCTCTGGGCTGAAGTGGGGAAGGGATGTTGGGGCAAGGGTAGTCAAGCCCCAGGCCTTACCTTTATACAGAAATATGAAGAGTTCCAGCAGAAAATAGGTGGCATAATACCACCCGTTCAGAAAGAACAGGATTTCCAGGGGGGTAGAGGACAGCCGTTTACCTGAAAAGAGCACAAATAAGAGGGATGGGCACGACGGCACGTCAATCTCTGTTCTTTGGTTCTGTGCCTAACTTGAAGAAAACACGAGGTCGCAGCTACTGGGAGAGGCCACTTGGGGTACTTCCGACTGCTGATAATGAGAGGGGGTGTGTGTGTGGGGGGGGGGGCTTCCATCAATCCCCTTCCTTCCCCGGAATCACCGTCAAACCCGACTCTTGTCTTCGGGGTGAAAGTCAAGGCCGCTCTAAGATGTTAACCCCGTCACTATTTGGGCCATCGGGGCGCAAAGGCCACCACTGGCCAGCACTGGCCTGTTCGAGGTCACGCAGCAAATTCGTAACTGAGCCGGCCTGGAAGAGGCCCAGCCCAGGATCTGGGGGTTTCTGAGACCTGCACCTCGAGACCTTCAGGCACTCACGGAGAGTGGGGCTGCGAAACCCCACTCTAGACAAGTGAGGAGAGATGTCCCTAACACCCGAGAATGAAGAGTCGGGCTCTAACGGGGGGGAGAGGGACACTGAAGGCATCAGGACCAGAGACTCACACACCTCCGGAATCTCACCTCGCGGCGCCATCTTCAGTCCCCATGGAAACTGCGTACGCCGCTACAGCCGCTCCCAGAGCAGCGAGGCGCGGCCGGAAGCGGGGATGGAGCGACCCCGGCTGCTGGCCCCTCTGTCCGCCCGCGGCACTCTATGGTTCCCAGGGCCCGGGGCCCGCGCGAGGCCGGCCACGCGTGCGCGGGGAGGAGCGCGGGCGTAGACCGCCGCCGCTGGGCTTTCGGCTCGCTGAGCCTGGGGGAGCAGTGGCGGGGAGCAAGGTTGTCGTCCGCGGGGCCCCGGGGCAGGGGCCGTTCTCGGGCTCGCCAACCCCGGGTGACAGGGCGTTGGCCGAAGTGGTCGGTTGTGGCAGCGTGACCACAGGATTAGTAAATAGGCCCTAGGCCCACGCTTCTCTTTTCTAACAACGGTCTTACAATGAGAAACGGTTTGCGCGATGGTGCTCTGCAAATGCCGGGTGGGGGTTAGCAGGTACCAGGTAGTTAGCGGGCACCAAAGGGCGTCAGAACTGGAGGCTCCGTCCAAGAAGCTCCGAGAAGACACAGAGATGAAACGTGATCACCACGTGACCCAGAGCGTGCAGGGGAGTTGAGAGGCCAAAGTACTCCTGGGTGGGAATTGAAAGAAGTTTCCAAGGGATGGCCTGTGAACTGGGTTTTGAAGCCTGAATACCATTTGGAGTAATCACTTCCCGCAGGGGAGTGGAAAGAAAAGGGGTTTGCAGTGGGCCCAGGCTGACATGCCTGTTAACCCGCAGTCGGTCCTGGCAGGGCAGGAAACAGGTAATTTGAATAGAGTGACTAACCCTCAAGGACAGTGCTGTACCCCTCGCTAGTGGGATTGGAGGTGGGGCGGGAATTTTTTTCTTCTAGGCATAAAGGGGAAGGAGCAGAAGCAATTCCATGCACCTGGAGAGAGGTATGGAGAAGCCCTCCCACCAGGTGGGAGAATCTGAGAAGCTGGTGGGTACATCACCAACCTTGTTTCCCTCCCCTCTCCTCTGCCTTCCTATCTCCGCTTGTGCTTCCCCTTGGCAGAACTTAATGCAAGCTGAAGGTTTTCTTTAGTGACGGGGAGCTAAGATGGGGAGGTAAGACTGAATTGCTCCTAGCCCCCCAAGCAGCAGGAATGTCAGCATGGTTCCCCTGCACCCAAGTCCTCTGAGTGACAATGAGCCCAGAAAGCGGTGCACACAATAGATGATGCCACATCTGAGGAGCCCAGGGTAATGGCTCAGCACCTTTGTAAGCAAGCAGCTAATAAGCCAGGGCCCCTGGGGGGAAGGAGCAATTACAGTGTAGTCATATATACAGTAAGGGGTTAATATCCAAAATATATAAAGAACTTCTACAGCTCAATAACAAAACAAAACAACAATCCAATTAAAAAATGGGCAGATGACATGAACAGACATTTTTCCAAAGAAGACCTACAGATGGCTAACAGACGCATGAAAAGATGCTCAACATCACTCATCATAAGAGAAATGCACATCAAAACCACAATGAGATAACACCTCACACCTGTCAGAATGGCTATTATCAAAAGGATGAGAAATAACAAATGTTGGCAAGGATGTGGAGAAAGGGGAACCCTTGTGCACTGTTGGTGGGAATGTATCTTAATGCAGCCACTCTACAAAACATGGAGGTGCCTCAAAAAATTAAAAATAGAAGTACCACATGACCCAGTAACTCCATTACTGGGTATTCATCCAGAGAAAACAAAACCCTAATTTGAAAAGATTGATGCGGGGCTCCTGGGTGACTTAGTGGGTTAAGTGTCTGCCTTCGGCTCAGGTCATGATCTCAGGGTCCTGGAACCGAGTGCCGCATTGGGCTCCCTGCTCGGCAGGAAGTCTGCTTCTCCCTCTGCAACCCTCCCTCCACCGCCCCGCTCATTTGCGCACTCGCGCGCGCTCTCTCTCAAAAATAAAATCTTTTAAAAAGAAAAGATATATGCATTGCTGTGTTCACTGCAACATTATTCACAATAATAGCTAAGATACGGAAATAAACTAAGTGTCCATCAATGGATGACTGGAGAAAGATGTGCTGTATATATATTCAATGGAATACTTCTCAGCCATTAAAAAAATGAGATCTTGCCATTTGCAACAACATGGATAGACCTTGAGCATATTATGCTAAATGAAATTCAAGTCAGAGAAAGACAAATTACCATATGATTCCACTTATATGTGGAATCTAAAACAAAACAAAAAACAAATGAACAAACAAAACAAAACTCCTAGATAGAGAATAATTTGATGGTTGCCAGAGGGGAAGGTGGGAGGGGGGGGGGCAAAATGGGTAACGGGGATCAAGAGGTACAAACTTCCAGTTCTACAATAAGTCATGGGGATGTAAAATTGTCTATAAATAACCCTACGATCCTTTTAATATGCGTAAGATCTATAGGAACATTCCCTTTTTCATTTGTAATATTGGTAATAGTGTCTTCTCTTTTTCTTGATCATTCTAGCTAAAGACTTATCAACTTTTTGAAGAATTAACTTTGGTTTTATATATTTCTCTTTATTATTTTGTCCATGTTCTCTTTAGTTCTGGTCTTGGTTTTATTCTACTTTGCTCTCTTTTTCTAGTTGAAGGTAAAAATTTAGACCATTGATTTTTTTTTTTTTTTAAGATTTTACTTATTTATTTGACAGAGAGAGAGACAGCGAGAGGGAACCACAAGCAGGGGAAGTGGGAGAGGGAGAAGCAGGCTTCCTGCCGAGCAGGGAGCCCAATGCGGGGCTCGATCCCAGGACGCTGGGATCATGACCTGAGCTGAAGGCAGACGCTTAACCATCTGAGCCACCCAGGCACCCCGATTTTGGTTTTTTTTAAATATTTTTTCAAAGATTGCATTTATTTATTTGAGAGAGAGAGAGAGAGAGGGAACACAAGCAGGGGGAGCGGCGGCAGAAGGAGAAGCAGGCTCCCCGCTGAGCAGGGAGCCCGATGCGGGACCCGATCCCAGCACCCTGGGATCATGACCTGAGCCGAAGGCAGAGGCTTAACTGACTGAGCCACCCAGGCGCCCCAAGACCATTGATTTTAAATATTTTTTGCTAGTAAAAAGCTACATCGTAGGCATTTTAATGTTTGATTTTCATTATTATTCAGTTCAAAGTACTGTCTAATTTCCTTATGATTTCTTCTTTGACCCGTGCATTCTTTACAAGTGTATTATTTAATTGCTAAATATTTAGTGGTTTCCCCGTGTGGCAGTTATAGGTATAGTGCCCCTCAGCTCCAGATTCAGTTTTCAGCACTTATTCTGTGATAGCGGACTGGACTTGAAGCATTTCTCCCGTATAGTGAGCTCGGTGATAAGAGGATGCTAGAAGGGGGCGCCTGGGTGGCTCAGTTGGTTAAGCGACTGCCTTCGGCTCAGGTCGTGATCCTGGAGTCCCAGGATCGAGTCCCACATCGGGCTCCCTGCTCAGCGGGAAGTCTGCTTCTCCCTCTGACCCTCCCTCCTCTCATGCTCTCTGTCTCTCATTCTCTCTGTCTCAAATAAATAAATAAAATCTTAAAAAAAAAAAAAAGAGGATGCTAGAAGGACACTGCAGGAGAAAAGGGGTTTTCGTGGCTCCAGTGTGCCTCTGCTCTTGCTGCAGTCTGTCAGAGATGTGTACTGGGGGGACACCACTGGATGTGTGCCAAGAGTGGAGGGCCCCGCGGCAATCTTCCAGCTTCGGCCCAGGTTTGGTGCTCACCTTGCCGCAGCCTCACACCTGCAGTGCATCAGGATCCCTCTGTATCCTGCCCACCAGCCTCAGCTTGCAGCACCCCAGGGGCTGTTTCCCAGAGCTTTCCTGATACGGATACCAGAGGCTCCAGATCTCACCCTGCAGTAGTGCCCTGACTCTTCTGCATCCCCGCCCACCGGCCTTGGCTCACCCACACCCTGGGGTGTCGTTTCCTGGGGCCCTCCCAGGACACCACGTACACCATTTACTCCGTACAACATCGCATCTGATCAAGCTACTCATTTCACAGTGGAGGAAGTGTGGCAATGGGCTTATGCCCATGGAATTAACAGGTCTTCCCACACATATTTCTCCTGGAACCAGGGGGCTTCCTTGAAAAGTGGAACAGCTTACTGAAGACTGGGTTCTAGCACCACGTGGGAGACAACACCATGAAATAATGAGGGTTGCTTTACAGAACGAAGTACTTCTTTGAATGGGAGACCATTTATATGGTGCTGTCATCCCCCTGGCGAGCACAACGTGGGTCCAGGAACCAAGGGGTGGGAGTAGGAATGACTCGTCCTATTACACCTTACCCACTCACAGAATTTTTGCCTCTTATCCTGAAAAACTGGAGCCTGCTGATTTGGAGATTTTAGTTCTCAAGTGAGGAATGTTCCGCAAAGGGACACAAAAATGGTACCATGGAATTGGAAGAAGGGACTGCCACCTGGCCATTTTGGGCCCCTTATGCCACTAAACCACTGGGCAAAGGGAGGGGGTCCAATCGACTGGGTGAAGTAATTGATGCTGATTCTCAAGGGAAAATTCCACTGCTGCTACACAATGGGGTTGAGGAAGACTGTGTCTAGAGCCCAGAGGATTCTCGGAGCACCTCTCAGTACACCCATGCTTCCCCCAAAGCAGGGCGATTAAGGACTAAGGTCTTTTAGAATGAGGGTTTGGGTTACTGTACCAGGTAAAGAGCCCAGAGCCCCAGAATCTCAGCTGAGGACAAGGGAAATATGGAATGGGTAGTTGAAGAAGGAAGCCATGGATGTCAGCTATGACCTTGTGACCACTTACAAAAATAACCAGTTACAAAAACGAGGACTGTAGTAGCTTTGCATGTGTTTCTTTGATTCTTGTATGTATATTTGTCTATACTGACCATTTTCTCCTTTTTACTCCCCTTTTTGTTTTATGTACAAATTGTGGGAGGTCAACTTTATAATTTAATCTTTAGGTAGTAGAATATTTCATGGAACCATGACTAAAATTGTGGAGTAATTACTATAGCCAGCTCTGGATACAGTGAGTATTAGGACTGTGTCTTCTCATTTGGGAGAAGGGTGAGAACATCACTTTTAAGGATAGATATATCTTATTGGCAGGAATATAACTGATAGGGAAGTCCAAATATGTATAGAAGAGCACGTATGGATTCTGAGTAGCCAAGAAGATGGATTCTGTTATCTCTGTTTTGCCTCTTGGCTCCAGATTCACCCTTTAGTACCTGTTCTTTGATAATGGACTGGTCTCAGCATTTCTTCCTTACAGTGAGCCTGATGTTAGCTTTGTCAGTAGAGGGCACTGGAAGGACACTCGAGGAAGGAAAGGACTTGTTTTCTCTGCTGCAGGGAGCTCTGGTTTGCTTTTCCTTGCTCCGGTGCCATGGTTTGTCAGCAGTGCCTGTGCACGGGGATGTCAGGGACCATGCGGGGGCCGGTGCTCTGCTCCATCTCCGCGCCAGGAGCAGGCAATCCCCCGGCAACCTTGCAGACCAGGTCCAGCCCCGGTGACTACTTTGTGGTGGCCCTCCCCGTGAGGGATGCTGCATGCTCCAGGCCTTGCACCTGTGGCTACTCCCGGACTCTCTGCACCTGCACCCTCAGCCTTTTTTACCTATGCCCCGGACCATTTGTCCCAGAGCCCCCCAGGCATGGACACCACGTGCCCACAGCAGTGCCCCGACTCCCTCTGTACCTCTGCTCACCAACCTCGGCTCTTCCCCCGGGAGGGTCGATTCACGTGGCCCTCCACGCTTTGTGTGGCGGTCATGCACTGCACGCCTCGTGCGCACACCTTTGGTCACCTTCCCAACAGTCTTGGCTCACCTGTGGCCTGGAAGCTTGTTTCAGGGGATCTGCCCAATGTGGATACTGTGGACTCTGGGCCTGGTGCCTGCGGGTGGTGCCCTTACGCTCCCTGTGCACCTGCTCACCAGCCTTGGCTCCCCTGTGTCCTGGAGGGCTGCAGTGAGGTCTGAACCCCAGTCTTAGGGTGGGACCCTGCCAAGTTTTCCTTTCTTGGGTACTCTCCCTCAGCCCTCAGGTACCTTTTGAGAATTCTCTTTACATCTTTATAGTTACTCTTTTGCCATAACTTTATAGTTAATTTATAGTAAACTTGTCATGTTTAAATTACTGTATGGTTTCTGTCTCCTGATTGGACCTAGACTGAACCACCTAGCTATCTTGTTACTGATTTCGAGCTCAATCCCATTATTGTCAAAGAACTACTCGTTAGGGGCACCTGGGTGGTTCAGTCTTTTAAGCGTCTGCCTTCGGCTCAGGTCATGATCCCAGGGTCCTGGGATTGAGCCCCGCATCAAGCCCCACATCAGGATTCCTGCTCCTCGGGAAGCCTGCTTCTCCCTCTCCCACTCCCCCTGCTTGAATTCCCTCTCTCGCTGTGTCTGTCAAATAAATAAATAAAATCTTTTTTTTTTTTTTAAAGAACATACTCTTTACACTTTTAAATTTATTGAGAATTGTTTTATGGCCCAATTGTTTTATGGTATATACTGGTCAATATTCTGTGTACTTGGGAAAAAATTGCATTCTACACTCTTATATGTTATAAAGAAATTAATAGGAAAAAAGACAAAAAGTCTTTCTATTTAACTGGGCACTATTTCTGCTATGCTCCATTCCTTTCTGAGAATCTGAGTTTCCATCTGTCTGTTACTATTTCCTCCAGGCCAAAGAATTCCTGTAGCATTTCTTGTAATGCAGGATTGTTGGCAGCTCATTCCCTGAGTTTTCTTTAATCTGAAAATGTCTTTATTTCAACTTCATTCTTGGAAGTATATTTTTGGTGAATGCTGAATTCTGATGACCTTTTTTTTTTTTTTCTTTTTCTTTTAGCATCTTAGAGATGTTATGTTCTCTCCTGGCTTCCAGTTTCTAGTGAGAAGCTAGCTTTCAATTGTTATTCCTCTCTGTGTGGTGTGTTGTTTTCTCTTGATGTTTTCAAGATTTCCTTTTCGCCTTTAGCTTTAAATGATTTGACTAGGATGTCCTAGCGGTGGCCTTTCTGTGTTTCTCAAGGTGGGTTTGTGCACTATCTTAAATCTGCAAATCTCTCTTTCATCAAATTAAGGAAACTTTTGGCTATTGCTTCCCTAAATATTTTTTCTGCTCTGTTCCTTCTTTTTGCCTCCTAGGACTCCAATTACACATATGTCAGACTGTCTGATATGATATAACTAGTCTGTGGAAGCTTTTTTTTTTTAATCTTTTTTTCCCCTCTGTTTTTCAGCTTGGGTAATTTCTACTAATCTGTCTTCTAGTTCACTGACTCATTGTTATCTCTGCTTTTGCTGTTAAATCCATCCATTTAATTCAAAAATTCCCAGTTGCTGTCATTTTTATTTCCAGAATTTCTGTTTTTCAAAAATCATTTGCTTCTGTGCTGAGGTCACCTATCATTTTGCTGAGAATGTATTTTCATTGTTGCTTTAATATCCTTGTCTGTTAATTCCCATATCTGGTTCATCTCAATGTCCATGTCAGTTTTTTAAAAATTATTTTTATTTTTTTTAATTAAAAGATTTTATTTATTTATTTGAGAGAGAGTGAGAGAGAGAGAGAGAGAGAGAGAAAGCATGAGCACACAGAGGGAGAGGGAGAAGTAGACTCCCCACTGAGCAGGGAGCCCGATGCGGGACTCGATCCCAGGACCCTGAGATCATGACCCAAGCTGAAGGCAGACACTTAACCGACTGAGCCACCCAGGCGCCCCTCAGTTGTGTATTTTTTTTTTTTTTAAGATTTATTTGGGAAAGAGAGAGCAACCAGGGGGAGTGGCAGGCAGAGGGAAAGGGAGAAGCAGGCTCCCCGCTGAGCAGGGAGCCCGACGCGGGGCTCGATCCCAGGCCCCTGGGATTATGAACTGAGCCCAGGGCAGACGCTTGACTGACTGAGCCACCCAGGCACCCCTCCATGTCAGTTTTGAATGTTAAAGCGTGGAGACTCTGGTTTCTGTTCCTTGTCTGCAAAGACTAATGTTCCTTTGGTTGCATCAGGTAATCAGCCTGGTTGGATACACACCTGAGGCCACACTTACTGGGTGGCGGGCTCCAATCTCAGTCTAGATCTTCTGTCTTTAGCTGAGTTGCCATGAGTCTGCATTGCACGTGCGTTGGTGCGGGGCTTGGGCAGAGATGTGGGCAGACAGAATCTGGGGATTCCCACCTCTCTGGCTTCTTCCCTTCTGAGATTCTCATCTCTCCCACGCCTTCAGTTGCCCTCACTCGGTACTCTGGCACTGGGATTTTCCAACAGCAAACGTACATGCCACTTCGCCTACTGCCAAGTTATAAGCAGCAAAAATAAGGAAATTTCTCTGCATAATTCTCCTCTTTAGAGTGTGGAATGCCCATCAAACTTTCCCTTCATTCTCCAGTATCTTCAAGGAGCTGTTTTTCATATTATGTCCAGACTTTACAGTTATCTGTGGAGGGGTCATTCCCATAGGATCTCAGCCATTATTAGAAATCCCTAGGTATAGTTTAAATATTTTATCTACGTCCTCCATGTTTTCCTCTATTTCATGAGCATATCAATCATAGTTTAAACTCCTTGTCTACTTTCTCCAATATTTGGATCACCTGTTTCTATTTTTTTACTTTTACTCTGGTTTTAAATAATACGGGCCTATCCCTTGACTTGCCAGTAATTATTACTAGATCCAGAAATTGTGTATAAAAAATACAGTGTCTCTATATGTTTTTTCTTCCACTCCTTTCTCTGAAGGGCAGATAGAAGGGGACTGATCACCTTAACTTGCTCAGGAACTAGATGGTTTGAGGCTGCACTGCAATTTTGATAAGCGTCAGTCTACCTGTTTCATCTTGTTCCTAGTAAGGAGTCCTGAGCTTTTTATCTGTTCACTGGTTCCCTCCGGCTGGCGGGTCCTGAATTCTAATTATCAGCACCGAAAATCTGCCAAAAGTTCTGTTCTGCTCTTCAGAGCTTTGAGGTTTAGCTTTTGATAACCTCTGGCCCTAAGATTTGGTAAATATCTTGAGGAGGTAATTGTTTTGTGTTTAAGCCTCCTCCAGCCCTCAGTTTTGTTTCTCCAGTGTTGTCAGACAACCCGGCTCAGCTTCTGTTTCCTGGCTATAACCCTCCATCTGGGCAACGCCTGGATTCTTAGCTTCTTGCTCAAACCCAGAATCAGCAAATGCCCCCAGGCAAAAATCTGCTGCAGATTGTCAGCTCACTTCTCTATGAATCTCCCTACTTTAGAATTTTAGGTCCCCCAATCCTCTTTCCTTCAGTAATTCTCTGAGGCCCTTAAGAAAGGCCCCTGGGGGGCGCCTGGGTGGCTCAGTTGGTTAAGCGACTGCCTTCGGCTCAGGTCATGATCCTGGAGTCCCGGGATCGAGTCCCACATCGGGCTCCCTGCTCAGCGGGGAGTCTGCTTCTCCCTCTCCCGCTCCCCCCTCTTGTGCTCTCTCACTCTCTCTCTCTCAAATAAATAAATAAAATCTTAAAAAAAAAAAAAAAAAGAAAGGCCCCTGGGATCATGAACTGAGCCCAAGGCATTTTATCTGTTTTTTCTAGTTACTAACTGGAGCACTGGTCAGCCAGGAGCAACTCTATCCTACTAAAAGTCTCTAAGCATTTGTGAAATGCTTTGCTTTTCGCTCACTGTCCCCAGGGAGTTAATTTAACATCTCATCTTAAATACACATTCCTTGGGGCGCCTGAGTGCCTCAGTTGTTAAGCATCTGCCTTCGGCTCAGGTCATGATCCTGGGGTCCTGGGATCGAGCCCTACATCTGGCTCCCTGCTTGGTGGGAAGCCTGCTTCTCTCTCTCCCACTCCCCCTGCTTGTGTTCCCTCTCTCGCTCTCTCTCTCTCTCTCTCTGTCAAATAAATAAATAAAATCTTTAAAAAGAAAAATAAATAAATAAATAAATACACATTCCTACTGCTAAGTGGGGGAAAAAGCAAACTGTTTTATGGCATATTCCCCATATTCACGGCTGCATATAAAATATATACACATATTGTCAAAGGTTTGACATAAACAACTGGGAGAGGATGGTGGCAAACTGTATGTCTGTTTTTGGTAAAAATGTTTCTGAAATGTTATATTATCTGTAAGAAGTATACAGGTAAATGTAGATTGTCAGGGAGGGCACAGAGAAGGAACTCAGTGGCTGAGATATAGCAGGAAGAAAATTAATCGCATAAACCTTTTAATAACTTGAATTTTGTATCACATGAATATATTAACTATTAAAGAAAGTAAATACACATACACACACACACACATACACACACACACATCCCAGAACTCACAGGGCCCCAAAGTGCCACAAATATTTTAAGGAAACAGGCATTTGGTTGTACTCACTAGCTGCAAACACTATAGAGAACAATCTAGGCCAGATTCATTCCGGGGCACAAAAAAACTGCACTGTTGTGAGCAAAGGGGAATATAATATTCCTATATAAGCTTTTGTGAAAAGTTCAAAATTGGGCTATTTTTTTTTTTATAGATGAGGGTATAGTAAGTATAGATGATGGTTGCTTTGTTAGGTCTTTTTATTTTTTATTTTTTTTTAAAGATTTTATTTATTTATTTGAGACAGAATGAGAGAGAGAGAGAAAGCACATGGGCAGGGGGGTCAGAGGGAGAAGCAGTCTTCCTGTGGAGCAGGGAGCCCGATGCGGGACTCGATCCAGGGACTCCAGGATCATGACCTGAGCCGAAGGCAGCCGCCCAACCGACTGAGCCACCCGGGCGCCCCTGTTAGGTCTTTTTAGATCACTTGTTCCAATTATAGGATATGGGGCCTTACACAGTTTATTGAACACTGTACCTTTTCTTTTTTAATAACTGTTAAAATCTTGACAGCACAGCTGATTAACTATATAGTCTCTCTTTCTCCAGAACTTTATTCTAGGCCTCTAAACCAGGGCTCAGTATACTATGGCCTGGGGCAAATCTAGCCTGTTTTGCACAGCTCTTTAGCTAAGAATAGCTTTACATTTTTACATAGTTGAAAAAAGTCTAAAGAAAAATATTGTGTGACACATGAATATGATATGAAATTCAAATTTGTGTCCTTAAATAGTTTGATTAGAACACAGCTGCATCCATTCATTGACGTATCATCTCTGGCTGCTTTCTTTTTTTTTTTTTTTAAAGATTTTATTTATTTATTTGACAGAGAGAGACACAGCAAGAGAGGGAATACAAGCAGGGAACACAAGCAGGGGGAGTGGGAGAGGGAGAAGCAGGCTTCCCACGGAGCAGGGAGCCCGATGCGGGGCTCGATCCCAGGACCCTGGGACCATGACCTGAGCCGAAGGCAGACGCTTAACGACTGAGCCACCCAGGCGCCCCTCTGGCTGCTTTCACACTATGATGCCGAAGTGGACCACAGGCACGCCTGAGATATGGCAGGTTTGGTTCCAGAATACCACAGTAAAGAAATACCACAATAAAGCGAGTCAAATGAATTTTCTGGTTTCCTAGTGTACATGAAAGTCGTGTTTACACCATACTATAGTCCATTAAGTGTTCACTAGCTTTATGGCTAAAAAAACCCCTACACATATACCGGGCGCCTGGGTGGCTCAGATGGTTAAGCGTCTGCCTTCGGCTCAGGTCATGATCCCAGCGTCCTGGGATCGAGTCCCACATCGGGCTCCCTGCTCCTTGGGAGCCTGCTTCTCCCTCTGCCTCTCTCTCTCTGTCTCTGTCTCTCATGAATAAATAAATAAAATCTTTAAAAAACAACAACAACAAAAAAAACCCTACACATATACCTATATATATATCTAATTAAAAATAATTGCTGGGGTGCCTGGGTGGCTCAGTTGGCTGAGTGTCTGACTCTTGGTTTCGGCTCAGGTCATGATCTCAGGGTGGTGGGATCCAGTCCTGTGTTGTGTCGGGCTCCACACTCAGTGGGGAGTTGACTTGAGATCCTCTCTCCCCCTCTCCCTCTGCCCATTCCCCCTCCTCTCTTTCCCTCTAAAAAAATAAATCCTTAAAAAAATAAAATGAAATAAAAAATAAAAAATAATTGCTAAAAAATGCTAACCATCATCTGAGCTTTCAGTGAGTTGTAACTTTTGTTTTAAGATTTTATTTATTTGTCAGAGAGAAAGAGCACAAGCAGGGGGAGTGGCAGGCAGAGGGAGAAGCAGGCTCCCCACTGAGCAAGGAGCCCGATGTGGGGCTCGATCCCAGGACCCCAGGATCATGACCTGAGCTGAAGGCAGTCGCTCAACCAACTGAGCCCCCCAAGTGTCCCCAGTCCTAATCTTTTTGCTGCAGCTGCTGCACTGTGCACTTGTATGTTATGGAGATGGCTTTTCTTAAACCTCATGAACCAGCCTCCACTAGTTTCGGACTTTTCTTGGGCAGCTTGCTCACCCCTCTCAGCCTTCACAGAACTGAAGAGTTTGGGCCTTGCTATGGGTTAGGCTTGGGCTTATAGGAACGTTGAGGCTGGTTTGATCTTCTATTCAAACTTTCTCCATATCAGCAACAAGGCTGCTTTACTTTGTTTGCGTGAATGCCAGAGCAGCGCTTCTAATTTTTTTTCCTTTGCATTCACAACTTGACTGTTTGGCCCAAGGGGCCTAGCTTTCAGCCCATCTTGGCTTTTGACATGTGTTCCTCAGTAAGCTTAGTCATTCCAGCTTTTGATTTTAAGTGAGAGACATGCAACTCTTCCTTTCACTTGAATATTCAGAGACCATGGTAGGGTTATTCACTGGCCTAAGTTCAATACTGTTGTGTCTCAGGGAAGAGGGAGGCCAGAGGAGAGGAAGAGAGACGGGGGACAGCCAGTCGGTGGAATCACAACAACACGCCGAACATCTATAGCCTAAACTTGCTAACTAACATGGGTGCGCTTCATTGTGCCCCCGATAATTACAATAGCAACATCAAAGATCGCTGATCACAGAGCACCATAACACATATAATCACAATGAAAAAGTCTGAAATGTTGCGGGAATTACCAAAATGTGACACACAGACATGAAGCGAACAAATGCTGTTGAAAAAAATGGTGCCGACAGACTCGCTTAACATGAATTTGCCACAAACCGTCTATCTGTAAGAAACACGGTACCTGTGAAGCGCAATAAAGCAAGGTATGCTTATGTTGCAACAAAGACCATATGGCCCTCAAAATCTAAAATATTTACTATCTGGAGCTTCATAGAAAAAGTTTGCCAACCCCTGTGCTAAAATGCCTCTGAATGATGAGTTTTACAGAGCAACTTTCTGACATGGTTAGACTGAATTAATGGCCCTCCGTCTATCTGCGCCTTTTACCAGGACACTTTGTAGTGCTTTCCCACCTGGGCTCTGGGCTCAGTCATATGACTTGCTTTGACCAATGGGAGTCCAAGAGACACAATACAAGTAAAGGCTTGAAGTTAAGATTGCACAATGGAGCTCATTCTTCTGCTCCTCTACCACTGTCATGTGAACAGACCCAGGCTAGTCCTCTGGACGATGACTCAGGAGAACCAGGACAGCCCAGTCAGTCCAGCTGAGACCAGCCTAGGTTAGCCAAAAGCCCCAAATCCCAAGATCATCACAGCTGCCTGGCTGACCCACAGATGACCACAGACACATGAGCAAGCCCAGCAGAAATCACCTGAACCAGCCCAATCAGATGAACCCCAAGGCTCAAAAGCCATGTAACTATTTATTGGTACCTGCCACTGAAGTTTGGTGGTGGTCTATTACACATTATTCTAGCAAAAGAAAGCTGATACCATGGGCATATGAATTTTAAAAATTTCTTTTGCCAAAACAGGCTAAGGAACATTTTTATTCTTCTGAGGGCAGTTAAGGGCTCTGTGCTGAATAAAGCATGGAAGTCCAGGTGCATATGGGCGGCTCAGTTGGTTAAGCGTCCAACTCTTGGCTTCGGCTCAGGTCATGATCTCAGGGTCATGAGATCGAGCCCCACGTTGGGCTACCTGCTCAGCGCGGAGTTTGATTGTCCTCCCTCTACTCCTCCCCTGCCCACCTGTCCCCAGGCGCACATGCACACATGCACACATGTTCTCTCTCTCTCTCAGCTAAAATAAATAAATAAATAAAACCCTAAAAAAAAAAAAAAAAAAAAAAAGCAGTCTGGAATTCCAAGGGTTGGGGTGGGGCATCAGATTGCATCTTGAATTTCTACAAAAATAGCTCGTACTCATAACGGCACTCAATAAATATCTTTATTTGTTCTGTGGCTCAAGCTGCCCACTGGGTCAAGTAAATGCCAAGGCCAGGACTTGATATGCCTCTTATCTGCGAAGAGATCTAGCTACACAAACAGACTCTACCACTTACAGAAAAAGAATTCAATTTATTTCCTATTTATAAAATGTAAAAAACACCCACCTTGGGTATAAAATCTAAATGTCTACAGTGTGATCAGTCAGGAGCTCAGAAATGTCACTCTTTGCATCCATTAATTATGTTTGGTGCAAAGAAAGCAGGTGCCAGGAGCCCCTCCTGTACCAGGCTAAGTGACAGCTTCCCAAGGATCAAGCCGCACAGCCTTGTGTGAGAAGAAGGACAGAGAGCAGGAAAGGAAAAGGGGCAGAACCGAGGTGGAGGCTGGGGAGGGTTATGTACTGAAGCCTGTATTGGGAAACACTTTAATTTGCAAGAGGGAAGATCCTCCTTCTTGACTGCTGAACACAAGTGGCCTGAGACTGTCCTAGGAAAGTCAAGGTGCTTCCTATGCATAGGGCCGACGCCCACCCCACAGAGCCACAAACATAGCCTCTGTCAGGAAGGAAAGGCATCCATCCATCAGTGTGACAAGAAGTGGTCACCTTTGGACTTGTGTGAACTCCTTGCGCAGCCATAACGAGTCATGGTAGAAGCGAGGATCGCCCAGTCTCACAGCTGTCCGTTTGTAGAAGTAGCAGTAAAACACCGCTGCTGTGGGCAGTATGCAGGAAAGAAGTGTCAGGGATGCTCCTGAATATCCGTTTCAGGCTAAGAACACAACCTAACGGGGCGCCTGCGTGGCTCAGTCGTTAAGCATCTGCCTTCAGCTCAGGTCGTGATCCCAGGGTCCTGGGATCAAGCCCTGCATCGGGTTCCCTGCTCTACAGGAAGCCTGCTTCTCCCTCTCCCACTCCCCCTGCTTGTGCTCCCTCTCTCGCTGTGTCTCTCTCTGTCAAATAAATAAATAAAAAATCTTAAAAAAAAAAAAAAGAACACAACCTAACAAGGCGGAGGGGCCCTGCCTCATGATTTCCCAGGGACTCCCTTGCAAGGGCAGCTGGCCATCATCCCTCCTGTTCTTGTCATGGCTGTTCTACTCGTCCCATGCTGGCAGTGATGGACTGGGAAAGCCAGGATCGCGGCCCTTAGTTGCCTGAGCCATGGGTGCCACCGAAGGGAGGCCTGAGGTTGCTCTGGTCCTTACCTAGTCTCTGGAATACAAACAGCGTTTGAAGTCCATCTGTCCAGACAAAGCGGTTGGAGTTCTTCCAGCGTAAGTTCTGAAGGAGACATGAGTAGACAGGGGAAGGTTAGTGACCAGATGAGGCCCTAGAATCTCCAACTTGGTTAGCTGCAGAAATGCCGCTTGGTTTCAAATTAGGCTAATCTCACCCTCCTTCTTTCTTCCCACAACCCCAAGGAGTTTTTCAAAGGAGCTTCAAACTCCCTTTTCTGTACAAAGGAACTATCCTTTTAACCCTGAAGGAGAAAGTTTGAACTAAGCTATTTATTCCCTTTCATGCCATAGCCTTTTTTTTTTTTAAGATTTTTATTTATTTATTTGACAGAGAGAGACACAGCGAGAGAGGGAACACAAGCAGGGGGAGTGGGAGAGGGAGAAGCAGGCTTCCCGCGGAGCAGGGAGCCCGATGCGGGGCTTGATCCCAGGACCCTGGGATCATGACCTGAGCCGAAGGCAGACGCCTAATGACTGAGCCACCCAGGTGCCCCCATTCCATAGCCTTTTCCAAGGAGAAGTGATACACATTATCTCAGTTCAGTGTGGTCACTGTCTTTCCTTGCAGATCTCAGGCTCAGTTCCTGTCAGATAAAGGCTTAGTGCACTCAGGGTTTAATCAGATTAACAGCTTTATAGTACAAAGTACAAAGCCAGGACCTATTTTGGCCCCAAGAACCAGAGCAGAGACAATCCTCTTCAGGAAGCACTATAGAGACTCTGGCACTGCTACTTCTTCCCCGTGAGCTCTACTTCTCTCTGTGGAATAACAAGGGCGACTTAATGGAAGGTTCAGTCTAAGAAGGTGGCTTTAGTAGAGAAGTGACTAGAGAACCCTGAGGTTTTAATGTGTCCCATCAAAATGAGTATGAGAAACACAGGCAATACCCAAAGAGATGGAACAATTCGTGAAGCAGGAGAATCTGAACCATGAAAACTGGGATCTGCTGTGAGGCCGTGTCAGCACCTTTAGATGAAACTTCTAAATGCAGCACCAAGACACTCTTGGCCTGGCCATTTCCCATGGGACACCAATGTCTAAGAATACCTTGTCCCAACACCCACCTGCCCAAACAGCTAATGATGAAACACAGTCACCTTCCTGTTTTACCAGGACTGTTTTGGGGCAAAGGTGAACAGAATATTCCAGAAGTGTCCCCTGACTCTTGGATAAGGCAGTTCTTTAACACAAAAGGTTGGGCAGAAGCGCCTTATGCAACTTGCCCAAGCCCAGGCGGCACCACGTTCATTCACCACCAACACACCTATTTCCTGTCAAGGTTTCTGTGAGATGTAAAAAATTGAGGCTGGATTCCTAGAAAAAAGATACTTCTAGCCCCTTAAGGATTCAGGAACTCAGAGCTCCGCTCTTACCATGACCCAGACATGAAGGGAGATGCTGAGGGCGAAGTATACAGCTGTGAGGATGATGGTCCCTTTGAACTTGTGGAAGAGGAGGTTGACCAAGCCAGCCTGGAAGACGAAGGTGTTGAAGAACATGAGGAAAATGATGATGATGTTGAAGAGGATTGCGATATCCTGGATGCTGCAGACATCAAACAAAACACCACTAAATGGAGGTCTGTGGGACAACCCAAGAGCTGGCCCTAAGTCCTAAGGGACACCATGAAGTCTGGCCTTCCCTGTGCTCTAGGCCCCTGAAACCACGCCCCCCCCAACAGTGGCATGGGCTTTGGGTCCCAAATGACATGAGTCTCGAACTCCCTGCTGGCCCCATCAGTGAGGTGCAGCCGACAGACAAAGCTTTCCTGCTCTGGTGCTCTTAACCTTCTAGACACTTGGGAGGAGAAGCTGCTTTCTTCCCTATATCCAGAAAAAGCCAGCCCCGCCTGTCACATAACCTGGGCCTGCCAGACATTTCCACCTAGAGAGATGGCAACACCTTTCCCTTGATCTTTGCACGGCCGGTGTCTTAGGGCCATTCAAATCTCAGTTCCAATGTCTCCTCTTCTGAAACCCTCCTTTAACCCCACTGCCTCAAGGAGCCCTCCCCTCTCCGCCCCATCCGCTTTCCATCCACTGTACATTTGTTACTATTCAAAATTATCTTTAAAAAAATGTATTCATTGTCTTTTTCCACTTGAGTGGAAATCCTGTGAGAGCAGGAAATTGTCAGCTTTACTACTGTACCGAGAACACTGTCTGGCAGGCCAATGAACACTTGTTGAATGAAGGAAGACAGTGTCGAAGACTGATTTTCTGTTAATAACTTGCCTTGTGGAGTCTATAAATCATTGTGGAAGAAAAATGCCAACAGCTTCCATCCCATATACATAACAGATATGACTGCCCTTTGAGCTCACCATTCTGTAATCCTCTTTCATGGCAATGTAAGACAATACTTCTACTCACAGATGGAGAAAATAACCCTCTGACTGCTCCCTGGATCCCAGACCCTTATTAGAAGCATATAAATACAGGATCTGTGACATGTCTGTGGAGTACCCAAGATACATGAAATTTTATTTTCCCTAAAATTTCTCCATTAATAACTTTAAAATGCTAAATCACAATCGCCAGGGCTTTCAAACTGTTTGGGTTCAGCTGTCCAGTCCCACCCACTGAACTCACATGAAGAGCACCAGCTGGATGACAGGAGCCATCCGGAGTAGCTCCGAGAAGGAATTGACAAAGAGGTCATAGGACAGCAGCAGGAACTGCAGGGAGAGCACCAGGCTATAGTTACTGGTCTGGAGCATCTTCCTTCTGCTTTATTGGGCCCCCCAGGGGCACATTCCACAGTTCCCCAGAAGACAGCTCTGGGCTCTCTCCCCACCACTGAGGGAGAAGCACTAGTTCCTCAAATCGGAGCTGTTTTCCTTGCGCTAAGACAAGGGCCTGTCAAGGCAAAAAGGAAAAAAAAAAAAAAAAAGAGAGAGAAAGAGAGGTGGTTAGAAATTCATTAGTACAGTAAATATTTACTGAGGACCTACTACATGCCAGGCCCCATTCTAGCTGCTTGGGATACATCAATGACCAAAACCACTACCACCTCCCAAAAAACCCAACTAGTCATTCCTAGGGACCTTCATCCTCAAACTTTCTGCATGCCTGGAAACTTCTAAATGCAGAGCTTTCTTTTTTCTTTAAGTTTTAATTTATTCATTTTAAGTAATCTCTATACCCAACGTGGGGCTTGAACTCATGACCCTGAGACCAAGAGTCACATGCTCCTCCAACTGAGCCAGCCAGGCGCCCCAACGCAGAGCTCTTTCCACTTTTGAGTTCAAAGGAATCTAGGAGCACTACAAAGAGTGACTGTGTAGTCGTGTAGTTAATACTAATTCTAATACTAATTGCAGCAGCAAACCTTTATATAATCACTTACAGTATGCCAGGGACTATTCCTTTTTCTTTTTTTTAAAGTAATCTCTACACCCAACATGGGGCTCAAACTCATGACACTGATCCCCAATATCAAGTCACATGTTCCACGGACTGAGCCAGCCAGGCACCCCTGCCAGGGACTATTCTAAGCACTAAAATTCTGTAACTCTCACAATAACCCCATGAAGTAGAAGACACACTATTATTACTCTACCATTACACAGATAGGACAACTGAGCTTGGAGAGAGAAAATAATTTGTCCTAGGTCACACTGCTAGTAGCAGTGGCAGAACTGGGATTGGGATTCAGGCAGCCTGGGTCCAGAGTCTGTGCTTTTAACCAATGCCCAGAGCTGCCTCTCATGTAACAGGCTGATATGTATTTGGTGGGAAAGACGTTGGCGCAGAAGTGGGAAGTGGTGCAGGCAGCGCAGAGGAAATGATGCTCTCCTGCAAAGCTCTGTGTTTAAGGGGGTGGCAACACAGCGGCACCAGATAAGGGGGGCTGGGCCTTTACTTTCATATATTCCAAGGCCCAGAAATTGCTCTGCAGGTGTCCTGTGACCCCTCCAGCTGGGTCAAATCTATAAACAAATTTCCAAAGCTCTGAGGTGTTAAGAGGATGAGATTAAATTAAGCTGCAAAATGTTTTACAATTTACAAGCTCCTTTTATATTCATCAGGTTACTTAATCCTACACCCATCTTGAGAAGCAGCCGTTTGTGTGAATATAATGCCCGTATCACACAGAGGCTCTGAGAGGTTAAGGAACCGCATCCACCTCACCTGGTGGAGAAGTCCCACCTTAGTGGCTGCGTGATGGCACTTTCTCTGAGCGGACAGCTACCACCTACTACCAGCACCATGGTCCACTTGGCGACCAGGACAATTTCCTTTAATCCTCGCAACTACTCTGCAAGGTGGGCAAGAAGGAGCCCCCCGCCACACAGGCAAGAACCCAGGGTCAGAGTTCAGGTCGTGCCTCCGGGTCGCAGGGGAGCAGAGCCTGGCTTCACAGCGGGGGGATGACACCAAAGCCCGCGCTCTAAACCACGACTTCACGGGCCACCGCGGCGGGCTGTCGTGAGGATCCGTGACAGAGACCCGCCCGCCGCCAACTCTACGGGAAGGAGGCCCGTCGCCTCCGCTTTAGGGAGGCAGAGATTCGCGAGGTAACGGAGCCGTCTTCGGTCTGTCCACCGCTCCCTGCCGCGTTCCCTTTGTCCCAGGGCAGCTTTCCTCCCAGTCCTTCCCAATCCACCTCAAAATGCGGCTGCCTTGGCAAAAAAAAAAAAAACCCCAAACCAAAAAAACCACCCGAAACAGTAACAACACAAATTCCGACTCTGGTCACCTCACCCACTCCTCAAGCACTCTCACCTCCAAGACCCAACGTCGGTTGTCATGGGGACGCCGCCCTGGCTTCCGGAAACCGGTTTTAAATCCCGGAAGTAGATGGCGGACGCGGGCTCCGTCTGTACCGTGTTACCCGCCGGTCCTCAGCTTTCGCTCCGCGCTCTGCGGCCAGCCCGGCTGCCATATTTGGCCACCGCTTTCCTGGGCCCGCTCCTCTCCTGCCCTCCCGGCGTCGCCGCGTCCAGCTGCCGACCTTCCCAGCCGCTGCCTGCGGCCTTGCGGAGGGCCGGTCCCCGGCCAGAGGCTTCGCGTCCGCCCGAACACGAGTTGGGGGTGAGGGACCGGGCCGAGCCGTTAGCGGCGCTCCCTGGGAAAGAAACGCCCGCGCAGGAACTGGAGTTGGGAGTCTGCAACCTCGGACTTCATTTCCCAGGCGGCCGCGCGCGCGCCCGGAAGTGCTGTGAGCCTATAAGGGACGGAGGCGGCTCGGTTCACTGGCCCTGGGGCTGCGGTGCGGGCTGCGTCGTCGCTTGCCTCCCAGAGAGTCCGTGATTCCATCCGCCTGGAGTCCTGGTAGCTGCCGCGCCGGGTGGCGAGAGGCGGGTCTCGGAGACCCCTGCGACCCACTGTGGTTCGGGGGTGAGAAAGCTCGGATGGGGAGTTCAGGGATCTGGGTTCGAGTGCTGGCTCCGCTGCTACCTCTCCGCGCTGTCGCTACCCTTCACTCGGCCTCAGCTTTCTCCTGTAGGCAATGGACGCTGTGGTCCGCGCCCTTCCTCCTACAGGTGTGGTGGTCCAGGCACGAAAGCGCTTCGGAAGTCGCAGTCAGCAGGCGGAGCCCCTGCCCTAATTGTCACCGAAGGTTAGCTAGGACCGACAGCCCTTCGTCCCCGCAGAAGAGTCGGGGATCGGGCTCCGGGTTCCTGGAACGGTTCTCCGGACACCTGAGCCCGACCGGGGCAGTCTGGAAGGGCGGGTCTGTAATCACTGTGGCGCTAAGCAGCGCCTTGCCTGTCTACCTCCCGACTGGAACTTAGGGGTCCTTACTCCTGAGCCCTGACTTTACAGAAGCCACGTTTGGACGTGAGGAGTCCTTGGAGCTGAGGGAAGCGAACCCGGGTTCCTGTACCAGCTCTGCCACTCAGCGTGGCCAAGTCGCTTTCCTTCTTTGGGTTCCAGTGATTTTGATCTGTAAGAGAAGAGTGTAGGACTTGAACCTGAAGTCTGATTCTCAGGATTTCCAAAATCCCCACCATTCATCCTGGAAGCCGGGCAACCAATTGACTTTCTGTTCCTTCATCTATTAGTAGTTCTAAATTATAAAAGTAATATTATAAGAGTTTGGAATAGAGCCTTTTCCTAAGATCAAGGGCTGAATGGAAGCTTACCCATTTCTTACACGGGGGCCTGACCTCTTTTACTGCAGCCAGGGAGAATCGTTTTTTGTCAAGGGACTGAGGAGAGTATTAGGTTGGAGAGTACATTTCTTAGATCATGGTGGATAGAGTAAGACACACCGCCTGCATGGTTTTTGCATTTTTAAAAGATTAACAGAAATGAAAAGGATAATATTTTCTGATTTGTACAAATGATCTGAACCTGAAGTTTCAGTGTCCATAAATAAAGTTTTTTGGGAACATGGCTGTGTTCGTTTGTGAAGGTACTGTCTATGACTGCTTTTGCGCTACATCAGAAGAGTTGATGACAGAGTTGGGAGAGAGACTATGGCCTGCAAAGCCTAAAATATTTTCCATTCCGGCCCTTATGGAAGGGCATGCTGACTTCTGCCTTAGCATGGGGCTCTACAAAGTGCGGGCGGAATCAAAGACCCAACAATGGTGAACACATCCTGAAATCATAGCACAACCTACTTTCTTGGAATAAATGATAGAATATTCTCGGTGTTAGGGTTGCAATTTCACTGCATTCTTCTTTTTTCTTCTGCACTTTGCGTAGAGGTAGGGTCATCTGTGTACTGTGAGCAGTATAACATCACAGCCCGTTGTCAGAAAAGTGTCCCCATCGTGAACTCTTAAGTCTGTCCCAGAGCAGTAATCCAGGACCTCTTTGAGAAGGGTGGACACAGCCCTTTTGGATGATACTTACTTTTGTTTTTTCTTCTCCAAAGGGAAAGGAAGTCATGAAAGATAATTGTCTGGTGGATGGAGCCTGCTGACCAAGTGCTTCATGCCGACTTCACCGGGGGGGTGACTGAACATCTGGTGACCTGAAACTTTCTCTGCTCTTCCGGGGCCTATGGGGACACCTCTGAGGCTGGGTGGCAAATCTCTGAGCTTAGTAGTTGAGTGATGAAACTTCTAGGAAGATGGTGGCATTATTTTCCCCTGGCCTTACGGAAGCTTGTTTTTCCCCCAGCCCCTCGGATCTTCCTTTCTCAGTGATTACTGCCAACTCGGGTCACATTGTGAGAGTTCAGTGTCTGTTTCTGGTTAGGTGGACACAAGCCGTGGAAAGAATTGGTACGGCCTAGTATCAGGGCCACCGAGAGGCCTGGGCTGCCATGAAGGCCACGAGCTTCAGGCTGTAGTTTGTAGGTAGGATGAACTGCTGTGACAACACCAAGAAAAGGAGAGTACTTTGCTCTCACAATGTCCTTACGGACATTTTCTCACTTGCCCTTTCGACAACCTGTGGTCAAGGAAAAAACAGGAGCCTTGAAGCCAAACAGACAAGGCTTTGAAACTTCCTGAAACTTACTGGGTCCTAATGCTGGTATTTAATCTTCCTGAGCCTTGGTTTCCTCGTCTATAAGATGGGGATGATAACTGCTCATGGGAGCAAATGGGATCATAATGTTCATGGGTTCTAGTCGGGTGTCTCCTCATAGCTGCTCTTTAGTATATTCTTATTACCATGCCTTTCTTTCAGATGAGACGACCGAGTCCTACAAATGCTAAATGATTTGCTCAAGGTGCCCCACTTCATAAGAATTGGAGCCTCGGCCACCACTCTGTCAGCTTGTCACTAAGTCTAAAGGTGAGGAATCAAGTGTTTTATCGCCATGGGAGTTCTCGGCTGTTTCAGGGACTTCCTTTTCTCTCTGTTAGCTGGTTCAGATTGAGGGATCTCAACTGCAGGATGCCACAGTGTCCCCTCCTTGGTGTGAGTCCGCGGGACAGGGTGACAGCCTTGAGAGTTGGGCCCGTGCTGCCTACACGCTCCCTGAAAGCAGAGGTGGTCCCGTGGCTTTGTGTGTGTGCCTGCCAGCCCTCACGCCCAGCTGCCTGGTTTGTAAGACCAGCTGCTCAGGGCCCTAGACATTTGTCTGAAACCAGAGTTGGTTTCTGAGTTTATCAAGGACATGGAGAAATCTCAAAATAAACTCTTGCTTTCTAGACCATGAGTTCTTGCTTCCTCTTTTCTCTTCTGAACTTTCCTCAGAGGAAGAGAAAGCAGAAGTCTCAGGCCTAGAGACATCTGAGGGCTGCTGTCCAATTCAAGGTGTGGCGTGTGGGGACCCCAGAATGAAGGTCTGATCTTACTTCCTCAGTGGGAGGATTAGCCACACAGAGTTCACCGTCTGGCGAAGAACTTTCCTGTAGAAGTGGGAGATCATAGGACTTCCTCTCAGCTGGCCTAATAGTGTGTTGGCTCCTTGCAGATGATAATTTTGCCTCCTTCTGGTAGAACTGAGGGCCTAGGCATTTGTGTGATCTAGCCTGGATTTGGATTCCTGTCCCTTTTTTGTGGGGTACGGTGGGGTGGATTCTTTACCTTTTGGTTCTATGAAGGGAGGCTAACCCCAGGGCTTTGGGCTGAGAGCCTTGATGTCCAGCCCCTCTCCAGAGCCGGCCCCAGCACTGTGTGCTGCCAGGTACTGGGGTGGGGCCATCCTTAGTGTCCACAATCAGGGATCAGGCCTGCCCAGCGCTCCAGGTCTCATGGGGCGGTGCCCAGGCTGGTGGCAGGAGAACTAAATTGAAGAGTGTCCACCCTTCCAGCAAGAGCGAGCTCGGTGTTACTCCTGTAGCAGGTAGGTGGGGTGCACTCAAGCCCGCAGAGCCAGCAGGGACGTGTGACTTCTGCTTCTTCCAGGAGCGCCTGCTCAGAATGGCTGTGGGATGGTTCTACTTGTCCTTCTACGCACTGTGTTTCCTGGGCTTGATGTGCATCATCCTCACCATCTGTTGGATGCAGCTATGGCATGGTGGCTTTGCCTGGGATGGCACCATTCTCATGTTCAACTATCACCCAGTGCTCATGGTTGTGGGCTTAGTGGTACTCTACAGTGCTGGTGAGTACGCGGTCATGGCAGACATACCATCACCCAGAGCTGGCTGGGGCAGAGCTCTGCCTACCCGGGGCTGGCCTTTGTCACTGTTGGGTTTGGGGCTCTGGGAGTGGGGTAGGTCGGGCTGTCTCTGGGCCCAGGTGTCATTTGCAGGAAGAAGTAGTGAGAATGGGGGCGTCTGAGGAGGGTAGCTTTACAGATACTCTAGGGCAGGGATTGACAGACTTTGTCTGTAAAAGGCCAGATGGCAAAGGCTTTACAGGCCATATGACCTGTGTTGCAACTGCTCATCTCTGTTATTGTATTGTGAGTAGCCATAGATAACCCCAGAACATGTTCGTGGCTGTGTTCCAATAAAACTTTGCTTACAAAAACATGTGGCAGGCTGGATTTGGCCCGTGAGCTGTAGTTTGCCAACTTCTGCTTTAGGGAGCAGGAGATTGAAGCCTCTCATGCCCTAGTCAGGTCCTTCCACGAGGAAGCTGCTTACTCCCGCCAGACCCAGCTTTGCCCCATGCATTCAGAGCTGGGCTCCGGGGCCCAGGGGAGCCTCATTTCCCCGCTTGTAAAATGGAAACGATGATAACGTCGATCACAGTAGTGTGGGGGAGTACGAGGGGAAGAGGCCGGGCCCTGGGATGTTCTCTTCTGCAGCCTCGCTGGTGTACCGCCTGCCGCGGTCCTGGGTGGGGCCCAAGCTGCCATGGAAGATTGGCCACGCGGCCCTGCACCTGCTGGCCTTCATCCTGACCGTGCTGGGGATGGTCGCCGTCTTTCAGTTCCACCACCACTCCAAGGTCGCCAAACTCTACTCCCTGCACAGCTGGCTGGGCATTGTCACTGTCTTCCTTTTTGCCTGCCAGGTGCGTGCTCTCGCTTGGGTTCCTGCTGCTGGCTGGCGGCCGTGGGCTCTGGTTGGGGCTTCCCTTGCACCCACACCACATACTCCCTCTGCTCACCGCCTGGAGACGGCCCCGTAGGGCACACCCCATAGCGTCGGCAGCTTAAATGGTCGTAGGAGACTGCCGGTTCCCACACTCGTCTGTTCCTTCTCTTACCTGTCACGCTGCCCCTCTGTCGTCCTGGAGCACGCTGAGCTGACTCGATCACAGCACATGCCACGCCGACTCTAGGTCATCTTTTCCACCTTCCCCATTCCCACCTTTCTTTGAACCAGAAGCAATTCTGAAAGCGGTCTCCGCATTCTGAGGTCAGCCCCGTACAAGTGAGGAGTTTCATGGGCCAGGACTGGAAGGAAGCAGAGACCTACAAGGATGGCTGGGCTTTCAGGAGACTGGGCTTGTAGCTAAGCATTTCATGGAACATTCTGGTTTGGCTAAGAAAGCGACCATAGTGCGGAAGCTAGGGGTGGCACCTGGTGGGAGGTGTGAGCTGGGAAAGAAGGGTGAGGGACCATTGCAGGGTAGGAAGTCCCAGTGGGGCAGGATGGCCTGCTGCACCTCTGGGCCCAGCACAGGGCAGTCAGGTCCTTCCTCCCTGTGTCCACAGTGGTTCCTGGGCTTTGCCGTCTTCCTGCTGCCCTGGGCATCTGTGTGGCTGCGCAGCCTCCTTAAACCCATCCACCTCTTCTTTGGCGTCATCATCCTCTCTCTGTCCATCGCGTCTGTCATTTCCGGCATTAATGAGAAGCTTTTCTTCAGTTTGTGAGTGGGATGGGGCCCCCAACTCTGACATGGAGGGGAAGGCATAGGGTCTTCAGAAGATGTACCCTGTGATCATAGGACTTAGCCAAGGGAGGGGAGCCTTTGGGGTTGGGATTGTTCCTGATCTGGAAGGTCCTGGAGTCTTTAGGTTGAGATTGGTAAATTGGTCAGCAAACATTTATCTACCATCAAACTGACTTCGTACCTACTGTGTGTCAGAAACTCTTCTAAGCACCTTAAATTTAATCCTTTAATCATTTTACAACATAGATACTGTTGTCATTGCCATTGCCATTTACAAATAAGGGAACTGAGGCACAGAGAGGTTAACTAACTTACCTAAGGGCACACAGCCAGTAAGCGGCAGAGCTGGGGTTTGGGTTAAGATTACAGCCTGCATGCCTAACCACTACCGTCCCCCATTCTTTTAAGACAGGGGGGTGGGTAGTGAAAGCAAATAAGGTACGAGGTCAGACTGGGGTTTAAGTCTTGGCTATGCCATTAACTAGTTACTAGTTCTCTGACTCTGGGCAAGCTCACCTGCCTCTCTGAGCTTCAGTTCCCTCAGAGGTAGAAAGCAGTCTGTAGATATTTGCATGGTGGTAGGGACTTAGTATGTTAACGTTCCAGGTCATAGATGGTCCTTGGAAGCTTTTCTCACCATCTGCTAATGGTGTTGGGCAAAAACAGGTGGAAAGTCTCTCAAGGGCCCATACTGTTTTGTCATCTTCAGGAACAATGCCACCCAGCCATATTCCAGTCTGCCCAGTGAGGCTATCTTTGCCAACAGCCTTGGGATGCTGGTGGTGATCTTCGGGCTCCTGGTGCTCTACATCCTCCTGGTTTCATCTTGGAAACGCCCAGAGCCAGGGATCCTGACTGAAGGACAGGTATGGGGTCCTGGTCTCCGCTTCCAGGTTGGGGTAGGGCCAGGTTTCGAGAGGGGTCGCCCAGGAAAGTCTTGGGCCTTGCCAGGAAGACCACTCAGTGGCGTGGTGGGAAACCAAGTAGCTTGAAGGTGGGGTTAGGTTGGCTGATGGGGAGCACTGGTATCAAAGTAGCGTACCCCAGCCGTTGTGGCAAATGCAGCTGCTCAGGCTCAGGGGCTCTGGGGGCCTGTCTCTTGGGAGAGGACTGGTCTTTATGCCCCTCCCCAACTTCCTGTGGTTTCACGAGGGGAAAGTGTGGCCTTCTCTCCCCCAAGGATGGGCTTGGGCATGCTGAAAGGGTGTTGTAATTTCTACTCTTCCAGCCTTGGGGCTAGTCTTGTGGGGCGGGAGCTTACCTAATGGGCGCTTACCGAAGGGGTGAGTGCTTAGAGTGGGTTTTGCCTGTTCTTGGCCACTCAGGTGCCTGAAGGATGCGGTGAGATGGGGTGTCTATCAGGCCGAGGGGCTCTGGGGCATCCCTGAAAGCCGTGGTGGCTTGGGCGGGGACCGCTCTGCAGGTTGGGGGTCTATCTGAACAGCTCAGGCCCGGGGGGCCCCTGCACGTTAGGGGCTATTCTGATGTGAGGCTGTTAACCGCCGTGCCTCTGCCTGTCTTTCCAGCCCCTGTTGCGTGATGGGGAGTGAGCCAGGAGCAGGTGGAGGTGCTTCCCCTCAGCAGCTCTGCTCTGCCTGGGGCTCCTGTCTGGTTTCAGCAACACTTGCCCCGGGCTCCTTGCCCAGACGTCTTCTGGCCTCCATGCGGGGCCTGCTCCCTCCGCCAGTGCTGCCCGCCCGCTTTGCTTGGTGGCTTCGGCTTCCGTGCTCCTTCCTGGCCTCAACTTCTCGGTCTTCATTTACATATGCCCCCCCTGGCCCCACCACAGCTGCTCCTGCTGCCCCCGCTCTGCGTGTGAAGTCAAGCTGACTTCCCCTCTAGAGCCCTAAGGATGTGGTAGAAAATCTCGACGGCGCGGATGAGCCCGGACTCAAGTGCAGTCCGCATGTGAGAAGTGAGGGAGGCGGCGGCGTCCAGCAGCTTTCCCTTAAAGGCCTGCATTTCCTTTGGGCCGCCCCCACCGTGGGGTGGGCATCATCTGCCGTTACCTCCAGCCAGCCCAGCCACACGTGAGCCTGGGCACGCACATCTTGAGGTGACGGAAGGAGAGCGGGGAGAACGGCAGCAGAGCGGCGGAGGGGCTAACTGCCCCTTGCCACTCTGTTTCACGTCCGCCTGCATTGGGACCGTGCGGCTCCCCTCTGCTGCTACAGCCCTGGCCTATGTCCTGGCCTCGCCCCGTGACATGCACCCCCGTCACAGTCAGGCAACCCGACGAACCCTGGCAGCCTGCTCCCCCAACTGTCCCGGGAGGGCTGAGCGCCAGGGGGGCCTCAGGCTTCCTAAGCTGCCGCTCCCCGGATCAGGGCTTCTCTGTCTGTCCCCGGGCAGGCCGGCAGAACCCCCGCCCAGCTGATTTTCACTCTCCAGCTCAGCGTGAAACAAGCCAGAGTTGTGGTGCATGGTGCCCGGCAGATCCCTGGGGCCACGACCACCTCCCGAGGTGCTCCCTGCTGAGTGGCAGGCTGCGTCATTTCCCCCTCGGGCGACTTGCGTGGCCCAATCCAGTCTCCCGTTACACAAGAGGGTGAGCAGCTGCTCGCCTCCCGAGGAGAAGCTGGGGTTGGGGTGCCGGGGTTCTTGCTCCTCTCTTCCGAGATGGCGCTGTGGCTTTTCCCGCCCTGCCAGGCCCCCGGCTCCGTACTGCTGTCCTTAGTGACAAGCAGCAGGCCACCGGGCCTTGGCTGCACTGACTGTGGCAGGTGGAGACGAGGCTGACTGTCCACCACACCGTGACGTGGCCCGCTGGCGGGCCTGTGACGGGACTTCCTGAGGGGATGGAGCGTTTGAAGCCACCGGGATGACTGCCAGACACCTCAGTCAGCGTGACCAGCGCCCCCCCTTTCCACGTGGGAGGCCTGTAACCTGAAGCTTGATTTCCGATTATCATGTGTTTAAGAATCAAAGCCTTCTCTACTGTACTGACATTGTGGTTAAATGAGCTCTGAGAAACTTATTAAAGCCTCTGGACAGTTCTGACCCTCAGCCCTGGGAGCAGAAATCCAAAAGGCACCAAAGATCCCATGATTGTCCTCCTGGAATCGTATGTGACTCGTGGTCTGTGTGGACGTCCTTAAAAAGGAAGAGCTTTTGAGTACTGGGTTATCTCACAAGGAAGGAGATGTTTCCTGTTTTATAATCCAGAACTCAAAAAGGATAAGGGACTTGGTCACTGGTGACTGAGGTCCCTCAGCCAGGAAGTGGTAGAGTCGGGATCCACAGGCCAGATGTTTATGTCAGTCTCCTTCCCAGCTTCTGGGTATGTGCATCCTGTGCACACTGATAGCCATACCTAGCGATCCGGGACCCATGGTGCACACCCACGGGGGACAGGGGACCCTGGATAGAGAGGCCCAGGGATGGAGGGGGCCTGCAGCCAAGTTTGGGCAAACTTGTGATGGAGAGCCCCCTTCCCAAGGTGACCAGCTGTGGACACCTCCTGGCGGTGGAGCAGACGACCCAGAAGGAGTTGGGGACGGTGATGATAGTGACTCTCAGTGAATAAGCACCTGGCCTGTACCGGGGGCTTTACCTTCATCAGTTTATTTCAGCGCTCATCCATGTCCCCATGAGACGGGTACAGTTCTGGTTTTACAGGTCCCAAAAGGCTAAATAGTAGACCTGAGTTTACGTAGCTGGTTGGAAGCAGAATGAGGATTTAGTGTGGTCTGAGTCCATGCCGGTGCCTTTTACCGCGCCCCTGCACCAAGGATGGGCCAGGCGTGTGTCGTGCACCGGACTCCACAGCCCCTTCCTGCTTGCCCACTCACCGTCAGTGTTGCTCTCGAGAGACCTGGGGTTTGGCTTGGGTGCAGTTTCTGTTCAACCACCGAGCTTTAGAATGTGGTGATTTCTTCCAGTGTCCCATTTGATTCCCGAAGAATATGTGAATTCTGTTTAAGTTTAGTGTGGAGAAAAACACACCTATCGGGTGTGGTGTGTGTACTGGAAAACAGGAATGGGGAAACAGCCCAGCGGCGCAGACCCTGCCCTTGGGTCTCAGGTGGTAGGGGATGGGTCATGATCATTTTCAACCCGGGGCTGAGGCCTTGTGCCTGGGGCATTAGTGGGCCCACTGGTTCACACACCTGGAAAAAGGTCCCTCAGCAGAAGCAGGAGCTCTTGCTTCTATGTGGTTTTTTATTCGCTTGCTTTTCTACACTCACTCAATGCCAGAAGGCCTTCCACAAAGAGCCTTAAAACTGAATCAGCATGGCCAGTTCAAGGCCATATTGCCACCCAAGGAAAATGCCTATCGTGGAGGCCCGGAGGTGGCTGGGGGCAGAGGGGGTGACCCCCAAATTCCACCTCCGTGAAGAGGGGAAAGGCAGGGCCAAAGTGGTACACGACCCACTCGGCCTGCCGTTCCTGTAGGAATTCTGGAGGCTGGTAGAGGTTCCCTGCTGAACTCAGGACAAGGCCCTGGGGGCCAGCGGTGAGGGAGGATAACAGTTGGAAGACAGGAGGAAGCGACAGTGGTCACCTCTGCACAGCAGTGAGAGAGGCACCGAGGCCCAGGAGGCCCTCACACGCCCTGGCCCTGCAAGGCCTCCAGGATGGCGCGGAGGACGGCTGCGGCTGCCACTGCCCCAGGGTCTGGCTGGTCCAGCCGCGCAGAGCTGATGTAACTGGCTCTTCCAGCTCCAGCTTCCATGTTCTTGGTGGCCTCGGCTGCAGCTTCTGCGCTCTGAGTGGTGGGAGCGTGAGGGCAGGTTCAAGGACAAGCCAGTAGGCCTCCTTCCTCCCATGGGCCCTACACCCTCCTGTCCCAGCCCTACCAGCACCCTAAGTACTGTCACCAGGGTGGAGAGATCACCTCTCGCCTACCTCTAGCAGGGCAAGAGGCTACCATCTACTGAGGGCTTGCTATGTCCTCAACGCCCTGGGGCGCCACGTACCTCAAGCCTCACAGCAACCCTCTGAGACGGGTAATGCTCTCCGTGTTTGGAGGAGGAAACAGGTACAGGAAAGGTATCAACTTGCTCACTCACCTGGACTGCTTTGGTCAAAACTTGCAACAGATTGGCCCCTGGGCTCTTCCAGGCTTGGAGCTCCTGTCCTGCTGCCCACAGGGAATCCAGCTGGACAAGGTGAGGGAAAGGGGAGTAAGGACAGGCGCTGCCACTGAGGGTGGCCCTCAAGGCTTCTATACTGCAAAGAGGGAAGGGCTGGGCTGAATACACACCATGGTCCTGTCCCCTGGAGCAGCCTTCCCGTACCTGGCAGGGAAATAGGATGAGTAAGACTCCCTGCAGGGACTCACTGTGGGGGTGGGGACAGGGCCTGGCTGGGAGCAGGTGACACCATCCACTGCGCCCAGTACCCCCCTTGGTCTAAGGCATGGGGCTCTGCAGGGCTCACTTCTGCATGGCCTCCAGGCCGGCATCCATGGCAGCACACCAGGCTGGTAGGTCGGTCTTGGCCTTGAGTGGCTGGGCCGCTGCAGTCAGGAACAGGCCGTAAAGCTGGGGAGGACCAGAACGCTGAGCACATGGGGCTGGCCAGGGCCTCGGCCAGTCCGGGACCCCTCTGGGTCAGCCCTTTGGTCCCAGGGGCTGCTGGCACTCACCGCCCCAGATGAGCCTCCCATTTTCTCCAGAAGCAAGAGGGACAGTTTAGAGAGTAGCTGGGCAGGGCTGGCAGGGGGTGGGCCCTCCTTCAGCCACCCCTGGATGGCTGCAGGCAGAGAAAAATGATGAACTCAGAGACCCTCCCTCCCATCCGCTCACGCCCCAACCTCACCGCCAAGTGGAAGGCATGGCCCCTGGCAGAGGCCGAGGGAACCAACCTAGGAGATTGCCAAAGCTCCCCTTCTACATCCCGGGTGTGGTCTGGGGAGAGGTGGGAAACAGGGACTGGCAGGAACCTTGGCCATCACCCAGAAGCTGGGGCGTGCCCCAGACACCCTCAACCTGACCTTCCATGCCTCGCTTCCCGGCTTCATTTCTCCTCCTCAGCCCCGCGCACCGTCACCCTCTATCTCTTCCTGATAGTCCCTGTTGACGGTGTGCCTCCCCCACCCGAACATAAGCCACGAGCCGTGAGGGCAGGGAGTCTGATCTGCTTTGCTCACTGTTGTATTCAGAGCAGCAAGATCAGTGCCAGGCCCGGGGTAGCCCTGATTCTTGACAGAACTATGCTGGATAATTAAGAGCTTTTCATCAGTCTCCGTTAAGCTGAGAAAAACAAGGACAATTGTAGGAGTTTCCCTTGAACCTAAAGTTATTATTCACTGTAAAACATTACTTTTTGAGTCACCTGGCTGGCTCAGAACATGTGACTCTTGATTTTGGGGTACATACATACACACCTACGTAAATACGTATTTTTTTTTTTAAAAAAATTACATTTGGGGCGCCTGGGTGGTGCAGTTGGTTGAGCGTCCGACTTGGTTTCAGATCAGGGCATGATCTGAGGGTCGTGGGATGGGGCTCTGTGCCGGGCTCCACACTTGGTGTGGAGTCTGGGTTTCTCTCCCCCTCTGCCCCTTCCCCCTCACTCTCTCTCAAAATAAAAAAACATTAAAAAGATTACATTTTATTTTGTAATAACAACCCTTCTACATTTGTAGTGTTAGGAGAGCCTTTTCTTAGGAAAAAGGAGAAAGGGGTGCCAGGTTCTGTGAATGATCTCTCTTGGCAAAATAAATGTTGGCCATTCCACGCGAACACTCGCCATGCTTTTGAAGTTGTTCCGGTTCACGAAATGCCAAAATCTCAGAACCCATGTTCTACACCAGCCCTCTCTGGACCCCAGAGGGACCCTGCACCCACCTCTGGCAGCGCGGCTGTGGGTGGTGCCACAGTCCCCGTCACCGGCAGCACGGTCCAGGGCATTCAGATGCTCCTCCAGGCCCAGAAGGGTGGTGCACACCTGCTCCAGCACGAGGACCACCCGCTCCGAGGTCAAACCTGGAGATGGAGGACAGCGGTGCAGAGGCCCACCCAGCCTTCCCACAACCCACCCTGACCAGTGTGGAAGGTGTGGGTACAAGAGCCCCCGCCTACCCTGCACCCTTCAGAGAACAGGGCAAAGCCCCGGGCCACCTTTGCCAACAGCAGGGCTTGGTACCTCCTGCAACAGTGGAAACGGGGGCCTCCAGAGGCTCAGCAGGGGCGGCCCGGCTCCGCTTCCGCCCAGTCACAGAGACCTTGGCCACGTTAGGCCAGGCTGACGCGGTGGTTTCAGCATCTAGGGACAGCAGGATGACTCGTAGACATGGGTCAGCCAGTCAGGGATCAAGTGGGACCTGGACTCCCCACCTGGCTCCCACCATATCAACAAGCAAGTACCGAATGCCTACTGTATACAAGGGAAGCATGGAGGGTCCCTGGGGAGGATCCTAATACCAACTCCTCAAGTGAGAGCTGAAGGCTAGAGTGTCTCTACAGAGGGTGTCTCTACAGAGGTGATGGTCAGCCCTGATGGGGTGTTGTCTCCAAGTGCCCTGTGGCTCCTTCTGGCCACAAGGAGGCCTGGCTTGGATGACCGCAGCTTCCAGGTCTCACCGATCAGTTTCAGGAGAGGCTCATCCACCAGCAGAAGAGTGAGAGAGATGCCGGGCATCTCCAGGGCTGTCATGAAGGTGCCCACCAAGGCACGGGCAATCTTCACCCCGCGGTCCTCTGCAATACCAGAGCATGGAAGTCCATGAGGTAAGGAGCGGAGGATGGGCACTTATCCTCAGAGCATCAGAGAAAGAAACAGGAAGAGGAAAACAAGGACTTTGGAAGCTAGGACCCTGAGGTTAGTAGGGAGATGGCCAGATTCCCTCCCACCATCCCTCAAGGATGCCCCGAATTACCACATTCCCTGGAGGTGCCCCCTCTACAGGGAAGATGGGTAATTACAAGTCTCCTTTTCTGAGTTCTCACTGGGTGCCAGGCCCTGTGCTAAGTGTGACACGTATGTTTAATCTCATGTAATCCTCATGACAACCCTAAAAGGCAGGAACTACTGTTGCCCCTTCTTCACAGACAAGAAGAGAGGCTCAAGGCACCCAGCAATCAGCTGGTTCAGTGATGGTTTGACTTGGGCTTGTCTGCCCCCACAGCCCCCGCTCAGGGCCATCTCAAGACTCCATCGTGGCTGCTTTTCTTCTGTCCAGCTTCAGAGAGCTGCAGGGAAAGGAGCCCCAGGGCTTGGGGAGGCCCCCTTCTGGTGCGGGGCTCACCTAGAGTGCGGACAGCAGCGTCGGCTATGATGCCCAGTTCCAGGAATGACAAGCCACCAAGGTTGTTGACCATCAGCACCACTGAGGAGCCTGTGGACAGACACAACACCAGCGTGAGACTCTCCAGGCCCCTGCCCAGCGTAGGACAGAAGGCTGGGAGACAGCGTGACAGCCCCTCACCGGACTGCACAGGCACCCGGGACACGCTGGAGGAGGCCGTCATGTGGTCCAACATGAGCGTCACAATCTCATTGGCGCTTGCCATCTGTCAGAGCGAGAGCCAGCATGAGCTGTGCTGGACGGCCTTGGTCCTAGACTACCCGGGGCCAGGGAGTCCACTTACCTTTATCCGGCGCACGCCAGCTTCCCCGTGGATCCCTGTGGACAGATTTGGTCACTGCTGACCCACTCAGGGCCTGGGGACTCACTCATCATGTTTTCCTCAAGGATTTACGAAGCGCTCAGCACTAGCTAGGCGCTGTGGATGTGAGGGGTGTGGGGGATGATGGACAGAATAAAGAAAAATACACAGTCTCCACTCTCTGGGAGCTTATGGCTGGGTGCTGGAGACAACCAGAGCCTTAACTACTTAACTTCTAACTAGTTAAGTAGCTTCAACTAGAGGCAATCACAGCCAAGGCTACCTGAGGTCTCTGCCCATCACTTTGGAAGCATGGGGGGGGAGGAAGAAGGGAGCTGGGTAGCCTCTGAACCGCCTCTGAAGGAAGGGCTGCATTTTGGCAGGGGCCCAAGGGCCCAGGAAGGGCGTGAGCAAAGGCAAGCAGGTAGGTGGGGCACAGAGCCCCTGTGGCCAGAGCCCTGGGTACGGACGGCAAAGCGGGTAGAGATCAGACAGGCTGGGCCAGAAGGGCCTCAAGTGCCCACTTAAAAATACTAATATTGGGGCGCCTGGCTGGCTCAGTCAGAAGAACATGTGACTCTTAATCTCAAAGGGTGTGAGTTTGAGCCCCATATTGGGTGTACAGATTACTTAAATACATAAACTTAAAAAAAACAGAAAGCCTAGAAAAAATACTAAGACCACTTTGGCACCAGCTCCCAGGGCATAAGATGCGGGCAAAACCCAGGGCGCAGGCAGGCCCAGGACAGGAGGTGGCCCCAAACTTACCCAGGCCCAGCTCTACCTCATCCGGTGAGAGCTCAAAGGTGGGTCTGGAGCCAGGGACGCTGCAGGAGGACAAGCTCACTCCCAGGGTCCCTACGGGAAGTGAGGTGTGGAAAGGGTGACTGTTCTGTTCTTGGCGTCAGGCTTCGGGGGCCCTGGCCACTGCAGCCTCTTCACTGAGCCAGGATGCCACATTCATCACCTCCGTGGTGAAGGAGAAACCCAGCCTGGGGACCCCACGCTACCAGTCCCTAGGAACTCCCCCAGGGAGACCTTCCCCCAGCCCCTGGGGAATCACCTGGAAAGTCCTATGCAGCCACAAGGAACCTGTGCCTAGTCAGTCCCAAGGTCAGCCTCAACCTCCCGCCTTCCCCTTCCAAATCCCTGGGCCAGCACTCACCCATGGCCTTGGCAACCGCGCTCACCCGATTTGTGATTTCCTCCAGCCCCATACCTGCCTCAGCCAGGGCACCTGCCACCTGCACCCACAGATAAGAGGAAGGAGTCAGTGTACGGCTCGCGGGGAGGAGACAGGCTGGGCCTGAGTTTCTAGTTGGGAAGAAGGCATCTCGGTACTGCCACATCAGCCTAGCCCACCATATTTAGGGCAGAACAGCGCACCTTCTGTGTTCAAAGGGCACTTGCCTGGAATCTTCAAGAACCCCAATCTGTGGGAGCCAGAAGGGACTTTACAAATGGAGAAACGGGCCCAAAGAAGGGAGGTGACTAGTCCAATGTCACATAGCTAGTTGGGGGCCAGTTTCCTGATTACTAGCCTAGAGCTGGTTCTCCATGGCATATACACTGTGGCTGTCCTTCCCTACTCACACACCCACCTACCGTTTGCCAAGCATTTAGTGTGTGCTAAAAAGAAAAAAGGTGACGGAGTGACAGTCCCTACCTTGGAGGACTCTGAATCTGGGGTGGCGCTGGGGAAACAGACACACACAAACTGAACACTAAATGTGAGGTGGTCCATCACAACAGCATGCCATGTGAGCACGGAGGAGGGAAGCCTCTGCACAGGAGGGACATCGGTGGTGGGCCCTTGCAGAATCGTAGGAGTTAGCCAGGCCCAAGCGGGGCTGGACAAGAAAGGATTTTCATAGCCTTAGATGAAGCACCAGCAATGCCCCAGAAGGAAGCCGCAGCCCAGGCATGCAGTGAACTGGTGTTAATGGAGCCTAAGAGACACGACGGGAAATGAACTTAGGAAGTTGGGGAGCAGGGGCAAGAGTGTGGTGGGCGCCTGACCAAGGAGCCTAGATTGACTCTTGGAACCCTAGAAAGCTTTCAGCAGGCAAACAACCTGGTCAGGTACACATTTTTGAAAGGTATCTCTGGGGCAGCATGGGGAACATATTGGAGGGGGAGGCAGGAAGCAAGTGGGGAGCCCCGTGAGGAGCAGCTGCGGCTGGGTGGGCATGAGCACATGGGCACTGAACCAAGGCTGGGACAGGAAGGGCAGGGCTCTGAGAGGCACGTGCATTGTAGAGGCAATTCGGGAGTTGGATCACGAGGACAGGGCAACTGGCTGGGTGTGGGGGAAGTAGAGGGAAGGGTCTGGGAAAACGCTTAGATTCTGGGCTTAGGGAGTTGAGGGGATGGTGGGCCTTCCTGGATCAGGGAGTCCTGGGGAAGGAGTGGCTTCCTGGGGCGGGGGGCATGGGCTGGCTGGAAAGGTCCAGGTCCCCGGTGCTGCCTGGAAAGAGAAGGCTAGGAAGGGGGGCGCCGGCCAGCCAGTGTCCCGGGTGGGAAATCTCACCTTGTGTATGAGCACTGTGCCGCAGAGTCCCCGCCTGCCCGCCTTCTTCAGGACTGTGAAAGCACTGTCGTCCCCAATGACCACCATCTCCACAGGGATGCCTTCAGCCCGGGCCTGCTCTCGGGCCAGCCCGAAGTTGAGCCGATCCCCAGTGTAGTTCTTCACGATGAGGAGGGTCCCCACTGCAGGAACAGCCAGCAGGGCCCCATCAGCGCTTGCCCTCCCCACAGCAGCCCCTCCCGCCTGCCAGGATTACCTGTGCCTGCCTGGGCCACTGCCCTGATGGCTGCCAGGATGCTGCCCACCGCCGGGGAGGTGAACACGGCCCCCGCGATGACCCCCGTCAGCATCCCCTTCCCTATGAAACCTGGAGACGGAGCAGATACTGGCTTGGGACCCGTGTCTGCAGTCCCCGGGGCCTTCCCACGTTGCTGGGCTTCATGGTTTGGTGAGCCCCGCGGTGGGCTTGGTGCTGAAAGAGCACCTGGGTCGCCCTCCACAGACCTTTCCTCGGGAGCAGTCTCCTTGGAGAGGCCTTCCCTGACCTCCCAACGGAGGCAGTCATCACCCCATCCCCAGCGACTCCCTGTTCCTTTTCCCCGCTCTCATCTTTGCTACTTCACTTAACATGCTCTGGAACACTCTCTTTCACTTATGCATTTACCTGGTTATGGTCTCCCCAAAGGAGAACAGAAGCTCTGTGAGGGCAGGCACCTTGTCTTTCTGGTTCACCGTTATATCCCTCGTGCCCCAAACGGTGCCAGATGACGACAGGTGCTCATGAAGGGTGCTTAGTGGATGGATGGATTTGCCGAGGGGGACAGGAAAGGAACAGAGGATACAAAGCCTGGTCCCCGCCCCCGCCAGGAGTTCTTGAGGAAAGCTCACATGCCTGGTACTGAGCAGGAAACAATCCAGGGCTGTCTGTGATGTATGTGGAAATGTGGGGTAGGAATTCAGAAGAGGGATACTACTCTAGGTTAGAAAAGTCAGGAAGGCTTCATGGAGGAGGGGAAGGGCTCAGGGGCCTGGAAAGCCAGGATTCACAAAATCACTGACTCTCAGAGCTGGAAGGGCCCGAGAGATCATTTGGCCCAACCTTGTGTTTTTAAAGATGTAGAGACTGAGGCCCAGAGAAAGACCATGACTGGTCCCAGATGATAGCCTGAGGGACTGAGACAGCGGGAACCAGGGCCTGACCTCCTAGCAGCACCAAGGATCTCCCAGGAGCCCCCATCCACTGTGCCCAGCACCTGCCCCCCTACCTCTGTCCCAGACTACTCACCGGCATGGGCAGGCTCATGGCCAGAGCCCCCACCCGACAGCAGCGCCACCCGGCCCTTGAGGCTGTCCAGGTCAGAACGGAGAGCCACGCGGTGGCCGTGCAGGAGCTGCAGGTTGGGGTTGCAGGCCACCAGACCAGCCAAGGCTTCGTCGGCACAGCCCGCCACCGTGTTCACCAGCTTTTTGGAGGTCTGCAAGATAGGAGCCGGGAGGAAGTTCCAGGCGTGGCTGGCAGGGACACTCCCATCCTGCCCAGCCACACCGCTATGGTTGAGCCCCCTTAGCCATAAGGACTCCAGGGAAACTCCAGGGACATGGCAGTACCTTGAATTGGGCATGACTTTCTCAAGCGGAGGTTTCTGTGAGTTCTCTTAATTTGGGATTAATTGATTAAGAGCAAAATTTATGAAGTGTTTTGGACTACGGCTTAAATTTATCTGGAAGAAGGGCTTCAGTATAGACCAAAGAAGGGAACTGGAGTCCTGAGTCTAGAAAAATTTAATAAAATTAGGGCCCAACAGCCTTCTTCTGTCAAAGGAGAAGAAGCCCCAGCTGAGGCTCCTGTGCCAAGAGAAGGTACGAGACAGGCCCCACACTCCTTTGCTATTCCAACGGGGCCTCTGGTGCCAGACAAACATTTCCTGAGCCTCTCAGTGTGCCCAGTGCTGGTCCAGACAGAATGCTGGTCCTGCCCTTGATGGAAACAGAGAGATCATCTCCACATGCTGTGTGAAGTGCTACACGAGAGGAATGGGCTTGTACCACCTCCTCGGTGGATCCTGGGAGTCTTCGGGAAGGAGAAGCAGGAGTTAGGGAAGTAAAGGGCGTGAGGGGCATGGGGGAAGGCAAAAAGGACGAGGATATTCCAGGCAGAAGGAGAGTATACATCAGGGTCTGGAGGTGTGAAATCATTCGGTGGCCGGGCCAGGAAGCAAGTTAGAATGACCTGAGCAACCAGTGACCACCAGGAAGAGGTGGGCAGGTCCTCACAAGCGGCAAGTGGAACCTGGCCATGGGAAACCTCTGGTGGGAGGGTCTCGGGCAGCTGGCCTGAGGGTAGAGCTGAGTTGACATGGGGTGCAGGCAGAAGTAGACAGCGTGGGGGCTAGAGTGGCAAAGGCTTTGGGTTCTGCGGTCATGGTTACAAGCTCTTGGGCTCAAATCCCTGTCTGCCTCTCACCAGCTGTGATAACTCAGGGAGGACACCTTGTTGTTCTGACCTTTGTCCTACTCAGCAAATCGGGGACTTACTAAACTAGAGTAAAATATACCTGCTGTAGATTAAAAACTGAATAAAAGGCAGTTACTCCCTTTTTCAAGCAGGTTCTGAAAAGGTGCTGCTAGCTGAACGAGGTGTGCAGACCAGGCTGGAACTTCTGCCTCTGTCACAGAGAGAGAGAGACTGGAGCCCAGTAAGGACCCAGAAGGCAGGCTCCTAGCGCCGCCTGGTGGCCCTGGGCAGCTGCAGCTGAGCCAGGTCCTGTCAAGGGGCATTTCCCGGAGGCTCCTACCCCAAACCTGCAGGCACCTGGTTCCCTTGAGCAAATTCTGGCCTTTCCTGGGCCTGGCAGGAGCCAAAGCCAAGCCACCTGCTCTGGGTTAAGGAGAGCAGTCCAGGTCAGCAGGAAGCAAGCGGAATGGTAACTCTGTTATTACTGGCTCTGTTCCCAAGTAGTGACTGAGAGCCAGGCCCAGGGTCTAAGCGCTTTTTGAGCATGTTTCACTCAATATTCCCAATAACCCCGTGGAGGAAAGATTAGCCTGGAGAGGAAACTGAGGCATAGTTCAATGACTTTGCCCAAGGTCACACAGCCAGCAAGTATCCAGGTTGGCCTGGCTCCAAAGATGGTTCCATTTTAGCCTTATCATGCTGCTTTCCCCAGGGGCTTAAGGGAGGCTGAGACTGCTAGAGGTCTTGCCCTAGTAAGGGCATGGGCTTGTGGCTCTCAGAGCCCTCCGGGGACTGGAATATGCAGAGAAACTGTGAGTTGGTCTCAACCTGAAGCCCAGCCTCCAGCGCCACCACCCTCCAAGAATGTATCCCCCCCCACCACCCCTGACAGTCCTTCTGAACCAGAGCCATAGGAGGGCTCGGCGACCAGTGCCAAACCTGGTTCTCAGTAGCCTAAGAGGATGAAAAGGAAAGGAAGTTGATCAGGCACTGAGTGAGGCCCCCAGGATTCTGGTCTGATTAACGCGTTGCAGCCACTTGGAGGCTGGGCCTTAATCTGCCTCACACTGCAGATGAGAAGGCAAAAAAAGCTCAGAGAGATCAAGTCTCTTGTAAGAAGGTCTCTGGTTGGTGACAGGCTGAAATTGGAACCCAGGTCTGTCCAAGGCCTGCTTTGGTTCAGATCTAGTTCTAGAGTGGGCCTGGAGCGATGCTCCCAGGGGCATGCTGAGCCTCCCACAGTGCAGATCCCACCTCTGGGACCAGCCCACACTTGTCCTAGGCTCAGGAACAGGCATCAGATCCCTCATGGCTCCTGGTACAGTGCCTATTACAGAGTAGGTAATTAATAATTGTGCCAATCTAAATGTATGACCGAGACCAGGGCCAGATGGGCCCTGCAGGGACTCAGGAGCTGCAGCCCCGGGCCTGGCTGGGACCAGCTGGGAAATGGAGGGAAGCAGGGATTCTGCCCTGAGAGGGACGATGACGCTGTCTCTTAACCTCTCTGAACCTCAGGAGGCAGCAGCGTCTCTTCGTCAAGGTGTAAGGAACTCCAGCACACCTAGGGCTGGCACCCCCACTGCTCCAAGACCACAGTGTCCTTCCCCTACCCTGGCCCTCGTGGGACTCACCATGGTGGGGAGGCTCTGAAGCACGCTGAGTTCACACCTTCGCACTGAGGCACTGGAGGACGGGCAACCCTGTGGGTGCTACGGGGATCTAAGCACAATGAACGTGGCAGCAGCACCTGCAGAAGGAGGGGAACAGTATGGGCTGCTGGAGGCACTGGCAGCCTACTGGCACAATCACGCTTCCAGGGTCCTGGTAATGAGGGAGCTGCCCCAGACTTTGATTCAAGTCCAAACTCTAGTACGTGCACTGGGGATGGAGAAGAGCATGGGGACTGACCAAGGTTCACACCTGCACCTGGCTGCCAGAAGACAGATCGATCCATGTTGGGCTGCCTCTATGCCCAGGAACAGCACCCCAACTCATCACCAACGGGCAGTTACCCACCGAGTAACTTCATCTCTTACGTGGGCACCATGTGCAGTGAATTAGTTTATGAAGATCTTCACACACTTGGTCTTGGCACTGCACCAGGAAGGAGGCAGCTGAATCTCTGACCCCATTTTACTTCTGGGGACCACACTCAGAGAGCTCTAGTGCCTCGTCCAAGGTCACACTGGTAAGAGCCAGAACTCAAACCCACACCTAGTCTTTCTACAAAGCCTGTGTTCTTTCTAGCGGTAATTCAGTACCCCCAAAGTCAGGCAGAGTCCTTGGTGTGGGAGATCACACAGGTAAACTACAATGACATTTTAGCTCCCCACAGTTCAGCCTTGTTCAGAGGTCTTTTGGGGTCGTCCAGGGTCCTATGCTGGGTCTGCAAGAGAAAGAATCCACACCAGGGTCCCTGCCTAGCTCTGCCTCTGACTTACTGGGGGATCCTAGGTAAACAAATTCCCTGGAACCTCAGCTTCCTCATCTGTAAAGTGGGGTCGCCTTCTCTGTGGCATTCTGAAGGTACTCTCAGCCACGTGGTTCCCCCTTACTCCTAGCAAAGCCTCTCTGGTGTGGAGTGGCTTGGAAATTGCGGGGCTGACTGCTTTCCTGGGCCTTTAAGGGTCTCATCCAGGAAATTCTGATATTGTGTTTGATGGTCAGAATTTGCACAGCAACAGGGGCACGAATAATGCTGGGTAAGTGGCCCAGTGGGTCCTTCAAAACCTGAAAAATAGAACAGTTTATAATGGGAGAGGCGAGCCTCCTGGTGTCCTTCGAGGTGAGGTGGGGTGATCAATCATTCTAGGGTCAGGTGAGGGTACCGGCTGAGTTTGGATGAACTGGGGGTGCTAAGGAGAGGGAGGTCCGGACCTCGGTTCTAGTCTGGGAGGTGCACAAATTGCTGTCAGGCCCCTCCCCCTCTAGACCTCTGCAGTACTTCCGGTTCCAAAAGGGAGAGCAGCCCCGAGAGCTCCCGGAGCAATGGCAGGGGGAGAGGACAGGGTCTGTGGACGGGCGAAGGGCGCGGACCGGGGCTGAGGGCGGCGGGTCGGCTCCGAGAGCGGAGGGGGTGTCCGCGCACCTCCCCCACCCGCTCACGCCCTCACCAGCCACCTCCGTAGTCGCTGCCGCTTCACAACGACCCCCGACGGCACGCCCTCATCCGGGTACTCCGGGCTCTGGCGGTAAGAGACGGGGCGGGGCCTCTGGAGGGCGGGGCCTCCTTTGGTTGGCCGCCTAGGGCGCCGTGAGTCCTCCAAGAGGCCAGGAGAGGCCGTCCCGTGATGCCTCGCGCCCCGGCCGCTCTGGCCTGCAACGTGTCTCTGGGGCGGAGGCAGCGGCAGTGGAGTTCGCCGCGCGCGGGTGGGGGCCCCTGTCTCTTCGCCTGTGTCCATTTCCCTATCGTTGCGCTCGGGTGCCGACGGGCTGTCCCAGACCTCGACATGTCGTACAACTACGTGGTAACGGCACAGAAGCCCACCGCCGTGAACGGCTGCGTAACCGGTGAGGCTGCCAGGGCAGGAGACCCCGCGAGGGAGGGAGCTGGGGGGAACCGAGGCCTAGGGAGGCCCGCGGCCCCTGGGGCGGCCGGGCGGGACCGAGTCCCGGGAATGGGAGGTGCTGGCGGCCGACGGAGCTCCCCCCAGCCCACGACTTTAAAAAGAAGCTGTCTTCAGCACGCGCCTTTTGGGGAGCAAAAGCTACGCTCGAGGGTCCCCTTTCGTCCTGGGAGGTCACTTGGCCTCGGGGACAGGGGCGGGCCCACTGGGGCAGAGAGCGATGTGTGAGTTGATTGTGCGGTGGTGCTTGGGCCCCCAGATTGGCCTCGTGTGGTTAGGGGAAGGGGCCGTGGTGATGGCGACTTGGAGGGTCAGAATTTTCTTGGGGGAGAGCCTGGGAGGTGCAGGAGGTGGAGGGATGTGAGGAATGCACGCACTCACCCAAAGGAGAGGAGTTCTCTTTGCCCGGGGCTGTTGTTTACTCGAGGGAGCTGCTGGAGAAGAGGGTTCGGGTGGCCCAGCCCAGTGCTGGGTTTGCCTTGTTGACTGCAAGGATTACAAAGGACACAGATGTCCAGAACCCGGGAATAAGCATCATGATCCACATGTTCTCAGCAGAACATGAAGACCTCAAATTTGTATGTTTATGTAAATACTGATCATGATTCCAAAACAAAACTCTGTTGTTTGTAGAGTGGGAAGCTCTGAAGGAGTGTGGACCAGGGTATTGGTAGACTGCGGGGAAGGCAAGAGATGTGGACAAAGCAGTGTTTTCATATAAAGCTCTGAGAATTTGCATTTGTTCTGCTCTGTTTGGTCAAGATTTTGTGAAAATTTAGATAAGGACTGAATGGAGATGTACACTTTTTCTAGCGTCCCTTAATTAGATCTAAGTCAGCCACTGCAGTAGGAAAAGTCAAATTTGAGGGCACAGAGCCATCTGAAAGATTTTCACAGTCATTGTCAGTTGAAGGACATGCTGCTCTTAGGCCCAGTCCACTCTTCTTAGTCTGATTAGGGAAGTAGCTTTCTTGAATGTATGAAGTGAGACTCTTTGAGGTGCTGGATTTGGCGAGAAGTTAAGTGAATGGAGGGAGCCAGAGAAATATGTGAAGTAAATGAGAATTCTGGAGGCATTTAAGTAGAAGTGATAGGATTATTTAGGTACTGCTCTGGCTTCAAAAGTTAGAGGATCTGTTCCTTTCAGGACACTTTACTTCAGCTGAAGACTTGAACCTGTTGATTGCCAAAAACACGAGATTAGAGATCTATGTGGTCACTGCTGAGGGGCTTCGGCCCGTCAAAGAGGTGGGCATGTATGGGAAGATTGCAGTCATGGAGCTTTTCAGGCCCAAGGTAAGTGCTCTGGGTTGGGCCCAGCAACGAGAACTTAGATGGTTTTACGTTGTTTTACACTTTTGCTTGGGGTGGGTGGAGTGAGGTTTAGGAGAGAAAATCTTTTTCTTTTGAATGGCGGGCTTCAATTTATATATATATATATATATATACGTATATATTTAAGATTTTATTTATTTGTCAGAGATAGAGAGGGAACGCACAAGCAGAGGGAGAAGCAGGCTCCCCGCTAAGCAGGGAGCCAGATGCGGGACTCCATCCCAGGACCCTGGGATCCTGACCTGAGCCAAAGGCAGATGCTTAACCAACTAAGCCACTGAGGCTTCCCTCAATTTATATTCTTGAACAAGGTTCCTAGAAGTAGAAGAGAGTCACTAGGAAAAAATTGATTAAGTTGACTTCTTTAGAAGGGGAAATTAAAGCAGTTTGAAATGTGGGTCACCATACTGATTCAGAGTAGGCTCTAGGTTAGGGCAGTCCTGGCTTTATTCCTTCTTAATTTTAACTTCGGGTATCACCTAACTTTTCAGAGCCTTATTTGCCTGTCCAAATGGGGATCGCAGTATAAAATCTCTGGGTTATTAAGAAGATGAAATGTTTAATAACATAGGAGCTATTAAATCATAGCAAACATTTGGTGTTAACAGTTATCATAGTATTATCATTATTGTAATTCAGATGTTTTCATCCATATTGTTTCATTATATTTTAATTGAATCTGACAAGAACACAGTGGATTCAAAATTTTAATTGTAACCCTTTGAACAAAATATTCACTCTTTGGGGGACTCTGTTAATAAGTAGGTAAGACTTTGTAGATCCATTTTAGCTTGCATTGTTAATCATGTTTTTTTCTCCCTTCAAATAGTTGGGAGATGTTTAGAGGAGGCATTACATTCATCTTTCAGAATTTGAATGGAATGAGTGAGATTAGCTTGAGATGGAAATAGACAAGACATTATTGTAGGTAGGGCAAAGAGATGTACAATCATCAAAGTGCAGACTAGATGTTTACCAGCTTCAGTTCTGGCCTTTTGCACACACCCTTAGGGTGTATGCATCTGATGTGTGTTACCTACTCACTATGGATTTTTCTCTTCAGGGAGAAAAGAAAGTTCTTAAGGAATTTAGCATCCTTAAAGAAAAATGCTTAGAGGCTGGATAGTATTCTTGTTTCAAAAAGAACTTCTTTTGATGGTATTATGTTGGTTTCCAGGGCGAGAGCAAGGACCTACTGTTTATCCTGACAGCTAAATACAATGCCTGCATCCTGGAGTATAAGCAGAGTGGCGAGAGCATTGATATCATAACACGAGCCCATGGCAATGTCCAGGTGAGGTGGTTGCTTCAGGCTGATGAGAGTTTTTTGGATAGAGCTGTCATGACTTGATAAAGAAAATTGAACTGCTGGGGGCTCTCTCTGTGATCAGAGAAACAGGGAGAAAACACTAAGGGTTTAAGCTTTTATGAAGAAAGGAAGAGTCCAAGGGACAGGGCACTAACATTGAGAATTAGCGTTTTGCAAGAAGGTATGCACTGTAATTGGCCTCCCTGGCGTGTCAGTTGGATGCCACTAGCTTTATCACCACCCGTAAAATCATCTTGGGGAAGAGGTGCCCGATGTCCTCTGTTACTCTGAGTGTTGAGATGCTTCCCTAACCCCAATTTTACTTCCCAGGACCGTATTGGCCGCCCCTCGGAGACGGGCATTATTGGCATCATCGACCCTGAGTGCCGGATGATTGGCCTGCGACTCTATGATGGCCTTTTCAAGGTTATTCCGCTAGATCGGGACAATAAAGAGCTCAAGGCCTTTAACATCCGCCTCGAGGAGCTGCATGTCATCGACGTCAAGTTTCTATATGGTTGCCAAGCACCTACCATCTGCTTTGTCTACCAGGTATTGGTAGAGAGAGAGGAGGAGAGAGGGAAAAGCTATGTGGTTTCACATTGTGGGAGTTGATTTTCACTAATTGGACTGTCTGGATTTGGTAGTAGGGTAGGCAGAGAGTGTAATGTATTTGTCCTGAAATGCTTTGAACAGCATAATTAATATGGGTCAGGTTTCAGTTGCGTCTGCAGTGCAGTAGTACTTAATAAGGCAGGAAGCTCTCTGGCGCTGGTAGCAGGTTTTAATCCTGAGATTACATTCTTGTGGACCTTGGAGATTTTATAGGGTGACCCAGTTTATACTTTGTCTGAGTCTCTTAACGGCATGCTATGGGATTATTAAAACTTAGCTGTAGAGAAATGATCTAGAAATTGCCCTTATAAGCAAAGAAAAAAACATCTTGGTGACGTTTACTTACTTATGTCTTCTAAGAAGGGGTTTGCATTTTGTCCAGCACTCACTTTCTGGTGACTTGTTGGCTGTTGACTTCTATTTTAGGCTGTGCCTAAAACTTTAGCAGAGCTGATCCAGGGCAGCTGTTCTCTGAGCCAGATTTGTTAAGTGGGGGGTGGGGTGGCAGAGCATCAGACTAACTTGCTCTATCTTGGTAAAATCTCAGCGTTTTAACAAGAAGCCATACAGCATGCGGTCATTTCACTTGCATATGATTGAATAAATGGTGGAAGGAAACATAGTCCGAGTCCAAGTGCTGTGTGTGGGCACGTTTGGTAGCTGTGTTAAGTATTGGGAACACTGATGTATTTTTGTATATTCCTTAGTGTCACCATAAGTGCTAGAGTTCAGAGGCTTGTTGGGATGAAGTTCAATTGAATAAGGTTGAAATTACTTCAGGGGATTTTGTTTGATCTTGTTCACTGTGCTTTACTGATCATAGGTGAAATAAAAACTTAGAATTTCTTTCCCTTCTTCAGTTTTGTAAATACCAGGTCATTAAAACATTGATGTTGGTTATTCAAGGCTGACTCTGTTCCTAGCCTCAGGGCTGCCAGTTGTGACCCATCTTCATTCCTGTGTGTGTGTGTGTGTGTGTGTGTGTGTGTGCGCGCGCGCGCGCGGGTGTGTGCGTGTGCTCTCGGGCCCAAATCAAACCCCCAGCTTGAACTTTTTGTGAAGTTCAGTCTTACCCCTGGTCATTGATGGAAAGATCTTTCATCAACTAAAAATGACTATCTCCTGTTTTGTGCCCAAAATTCAAATATGGGTGTAAATATTTAGAGAGTTACTGTGCAAAAGGTAGTCATTATAAGTATGTCAGGAGCTATTAACAGTGATTAAGATATGGCCCCTGCCCCGAAACACAGTGTTGAATTCTTTCCATAACTTCTTAGGCTTTCATCTGGCTGTTGTTGAGGCCGTCTCCCGCTGGCTGATTGCACCCTCCCCGTCCCTGCTCTTTTAGTCTCTCAGAGGTGACTTTGACAGCCTTAGGCCTGGTTTGAGTCATGATTCAGAGGAAGAGGGGGAAGATGGCAGAAGCTTAGCCCACTGAGCCACCCAGGCGCCCCCCAAGCAAAAATTTTTTTTAAGTAATCTCCAGACCCAACATGGGGCTCAAACTCATGACCCCGAGATCAAGAATTGCTTGCTTCACCAACTGAGCCAGCCAGGCACCCCTCAAACAAAATTTTTAATCTCTTAGGTGTATATTTAGCTTCTCAATGTATTTTTTTTTTTTAAGCTATTTCAAAAATTCCTTGAGGCCATAGAACATGCATATATCTTATAAGTACCCACAGATAATACCTGTGTACATTGTATTTCCTATGGTGATTAGTATAGTGTGTCAGATTGATTTTTCTAATTCTTAACCCTGTCTTGCTTGGTTGAATTGTTAGAAACAGTAGGTCTGAGTCTCAGTCTACCCAGTCTCAGGCTTAGTTGGTGGCTGTCAACATACAGATGGGTCAGGATAGTAAGGCCAACGTGATAGGATGGTCACATGCTGGGTGGTAGTGGCCTGTCCCTTTCAGGACTCCTTTCCAGTCCAAGCTTCGCCCGTCCTAAGGGCTAACCACTCCACCTTTCCCCACCTAGGACCCTCAGGGGCGGCACGTGAAAACCTACGAGGTATCTCTCCGAGAGAAGGAGTTCAATAAGGGCCCTTGGAAACAGGAAAACGTAGAAGCTGAAGCTTCCATGGTGATTGCAGGTTGGTTGGGGTTTTGGATATGTCCAGGGCCTGTTCCTTACTCTTGTTCCTGCCTCACCTCTGCTCCTTCATTCCAGTGCTCAGGTGCTATTACGCACACTTATTACTCAGCAGCCCTGAGGTCTCCTATATCTAAATGTGCTTTCCTTTGCTTTTCCCATTGCTGTCTTTGGGATTATCTCTTTTTTTATTCCTTCCCAAAAGTATAGCTTTCCTTTATTTTGGGGTAGAGGGGTTAACTATGAACCACTGAGATTGATTTTCAAAGTGGCATGTAGAAATTATTCTCATTTTATTGTTGGGCATAACATTTAAAAACTGCAGGGAACCCACAGAGTTTAATCTAATGTGACTGTTTCGCAGATGAGGAAGCCTGGCCCGAGGGGCTTGCCCATGCCTGTGCCTGACTCCAGGCCTCTGCTCCTTCTGTATCCTCCCCACGACGTTACGTTGTGTGTCTCATTTAGGAGAGAAATTTTAAAACTCTCAAGTGAGAATTGGCTTTTCTAAATGGTGGCCCTGCTAATGGGGGAAATTAAGCTAAGGAACAAGGAAGAAAAAAAAAACTTTGAAAAGGACCAAAGTTTAGGAGAGAAAAGGGGAGGAATGCAGGCAGAAGAGCACAGACGACTCCTCACCCCTAGGAACTCAGAAACACCAAAAGAGTGACAATAAAAATATCAACCAGGGTTAGATAATGCCAGCCTGAAATTTCTCAGACAGCAGTCTCAGTTAAAGGCTATCATGTTCCCTGGACTTTGATGTCTTTTTTAAAAAGAATGATTATCTTAAGGTTTGCCTCAGAGATGGCTGGATCAGTGCCCTTGCTGCTGCAGTGCTTGGCAGGTGCGAAGTGCTGAGCATTCTAATGCTGCCCTCTCTCCCGCAGTCCCAGAGCCCTTCGGAGGGGCCATCATCATTGGACAGGAATCCATCACCTATCACAATGGTGACAAGTACCTGGCAATTGCCCCTCCTATCATCAAGGTGAGCAGCGGTCTTTTACTTTTCCCTCCTGTTTTTCGCCCTTATTCTTAACCCTGCTCCTCTTTTTCTCTTTCTTCGTCAAAGGGATATTTACATATGTCTGTTATACTGTTTACTATGGAAGATACTGTGTTGGTCATTGGGAATACAAAGAGAGACTGGTCTGGTTTTGCTTACTGAGAGCTTGGTTGCTAACTACGAGAAAGAAGTAGTAATCAAAGTAGGTGTACCGTTTCCATCAACTGGGGCAACTTTAAGAAGGGAAGAATTTTGCAAATTTTTTTGAATGTTTTCAGAGCTCAGGTCATGCGAAGGTAACTTAGCAATCAGTTGTATAGACTTAACTAGTCCTAAAAGTTTCAAATCTTAATGTTTCAAGTCATAAGGATTAATACAAAAGTAAGTTAAAGGATAAATAACAAAATCCATGGTATAGCATTAGCAGTGGGAGGTAATTAGTAATAGTGAGGAAATAACAAAATCTGTGATAGTATCCATAGTCCAGTGAATACTTAGAGCTGCTTCCTACTTTCTGTATATTTCTGTGTTCCTGTGGAATAATACATGAATAACCATTTAAGGTATATTGAGTTCCTCAGAAAATTGTCTTCAGAATAAAAATGTCCCCATCTTTAATCACACATATAGTCTTAGCTAAGTGGATTCCTTGCTTGTGAAATGGCTGGGTTTGGTAAAGGGAGTGCCTCACAAGGGTTTGCTCTTTGGTTATGGGAGACATTTAATCTCTAATGATCATGTCTTCCCTCTTGGCAGCAAAGCACAATTGTGTGTCACAATCGTGTGGACCCCAATGGTTCCCGCTATCTGCTGGGAGACATGGAAGGACGGCTCTTCATGCTGCTTTTGGAGAAGGAGGAACAGATGGATGGCACTGTCACCCTCAAAGATCTCCGTGTGGAGCTCCTCGGAGAGGTGGGGCTTGACCCACATCTGTTACGTTCTCCTAGGGGTATAGCGAATGTGGGAATGTGACTCACAGTGTGAGCAGTGTGAGATTTGTGGTACTTAGCACCCAGCAACAACTGGTCAGTCCTGCTGTGGAAGTTGGTTTTTGAATAAGTGAAATGTTGGAGAATCTCACAGACAGCTGGGCACTACCTCAAGCATAAAAAGGAAGAGAAAAAGGATGGCATTCAGAATTAAACATTAATTTAATGCTGATATTTAATTCCAGGAAGAGGTTCCCCCAAAAGTTTAAGAATTATGCAGTGAATTTTAGAGGTTTCTAATTATTTTGAGGAGACTAGAGCCATTGGGATTAAAATGATCGTTTGGGGCAGGCACCTGCAAGATAAAGTGTAGATTTTTCTGACTGTAAGGATGTGATAAATGGAGTCATAAGCTTCAGAGATTTAGGAACGTTTGCTTAGGGTGACCTGGGGATTTGAAATGGAGAATTGTTTCAGGACTCACGGCCACAGCTGTTCATTTTCTTAACAGGTGTTGAGGAGGTGGTAGGACATGTCAGTCTCCCATGGGGTGTTCGTTCTGATGTCTCTCATGCCATTGACTCTCTTTTAGACCTCTATTGCTGAATGCTTGACATACCTCGATAACGGTGTTGTGTTCGTTGGGTCTCGCCTTGGGGACTCCCAGCTTGTGAAGGTGAGAAGACACTTTCTTCTTTTTGGGTACTTTGGTGCCTTCACTGCTTCCTCAGGTTTCTCCTGTGTTTGGAGCCTCGCAGAATTTCTTCAGTTCATCCATGTCCGTACTATGCAGCTTTCTCCTTGGCTGATTTCACATCCTCCCCTGACTAGCTCTTTGTCTTAAAGGTTCATTCAACAGATGTGTCAGGCAAGGTGCTGGATGCAGTGGATACAATTATGAACAAGACCTAGCTGCTACCTTCAAATAGGTCATAGTCTGCTGTGCTGGACCCCCTCTAGAAGACAAAAACTTTGGACCTTCCCTGCAGAAAAATGCTTGCGAGCATTTTGCATTAATTTCCAAACTGCTGCTTTGAAATCCATCCACGGGACTCACAGATTAGAAATTCCTGACTGATTAGTGGGTCTCCTGTAGGCTTGCCTGTAGGCCAACCATGTTTCTTAGTCAGCAGTCCCCTTCTAGAAGCATGCAGTGGAGCACAAGAAGGGCAATCTCATAGGACTGAGAGTTTCTTTTGGATGATAACCATCTCTCTAGGGTGAATCTCTTAAGAGCATTCCAGGACTAACTCTTTTTTTCTTCTTAGCTCAATGTTGACAGCAATGAACAAGGCTCCTATGTAGTGGCCATGGAAACGTTTACCAATTTAGGACCCATCGTGGACATGTGCGTAGTGGACCTGGAGAGGCAGGGGCAGGGACAGGTAAGGGGGTCATCCCAGAAATGAATAGCTGATACGCCTGCCCACTCAAACCGTGTCCTCCTAGACTTGCCTGTTTGGAGTGTGGAGTGCCCACTGAAGTTAACTTTTAGGATCACTCACTAATCCCAATAATGCAAGGATAACTACCATTTATCGAGTGTATCGCTTGGTCTGTGATACAGATCTACATCATCTGTGGTCACATGAGCACCCTAATTAGATAGGAATTCTTGACCATTTCAGAAGTGAGGGAGGCTTGGGACTGGGAAGGATCAAGTAACTTGTCCAAGGTCACATAACCTCCAAGTCGCAGGTGTGTCTGACTCTAGATCCTGTGCTCTTTCTAGTAAACTAGGTTCTATGGATGGAAGCCAGCTTGCTAGGAACAGTGGTAGTTGCTTTCTGCTTCTTGGACTCGAACGTCCTGTCCGCTTGGTAAACTTGGGGGCTTGGAAAGCAGCCTCTGTTAAGTGAGCTTCCTCAAACCTAGCTCCACTAAAAGGGTCCTTGGGATTAGGTATAGCTTGTTTATTTTCTGGGCATCGGTATGATGGCCTCAGGCTCTGGAGGGAGGTATTTAGAAAGCTTTTCTCTGCTTGCAGCTGGTTACTTGCTCTGGGGCTTTCAAGGAAGGTTCCTTGAGGATCATCCGGAACGGAATTGGAATCCATGAGCATGCCAGCATTGACTTACCCGGCATCAAAGGTAACCCTTTGGTAGACATAGGATGCATATCGTATTCAAGTGACCTTGGCCTTTGGCCTCATGTGTTGTGAAGGCACGTGGGTGGGAGCTAGAGGAAAGCAGGTCAGATGAAGAGTAAAAAAAGTCATAATGACAAATAAGTGGTAGAAGCTTAAACATATTTAAAAGTACCAGAGTAAACTTGATTGACCAAAATTGGATCATGGAGTAGAGAAATGGAAAGTAAAAGTTTGTAAGTTAAATTTAATGTTTTTGTAAGGGAACTGATAGAATTCCTGAAAAAAGAGGAGACTGAGAATATCATACAAAGGTGTAAGTGTGAAGTTATTAACTTCTAGAACAAAAATACATAGTTAAATTCCAGGAGAACTATAACAAAAAGATCAAAGGAAGACTACGTAGTGGAAGACTTTTATGATGTATAAGTAGTAGACACGACTCAGGATGATACGAAATCTGCACATGTGTCTGATATATCTGACATGTTGTATCAGTAAATGTGAATGGGCTAAACTCACCTATTGTAAGAAAAAAATGATCCGATTGAATCATAAAGTAAAACATAGGGTACATCAGAAAAAAGTTATTTAGACTATCAGAAGATAAGAGGATGGGAACAGATAAAGAAATAGAGGTTTATGAATTAGAAAGGAAGAGATGATAAAAGTACAAAATCTAGGAGAATCAACTGAAAACTAGACAGTGAGAGTTCATTAAGGCAGCAGGATATAAAATTAATGTACTGAAATCAGTAGCATTCACATGAAAACACAGTCCGTTTGAAGGTATAGTGGAGGGAAGGAGCTAATTTACGATAGTAATAAAAAGGCAAAATGCCAATGAATAAATTTTATTTTAAAAGATGCTTATTTGTAAAAAAAAAAAAAAAAAAAAAGCTTATTTGTTTGTCAGAGTGCATGTGTGTGCACAAAAGCAGGGGGAGTGGCAGGCAGAGGGAGAAGTAGGGGAGCCCGATGTGGGGCTTGATCCCAGCATCATGACCTGAGCCGAAGGCAGATGCTTAACTGAGCCACCCAGGTGTCCCAACCAAGGACTAAATTTAAAAAGAAATGTGTAAAACCTATACAGGGAAAACTTTAAAATACTTCTTAAGGATTCAAAGGATAGATTGATGAAATGAAAAACATACCAAGATCCTATAAATTAAATTATAAAGTGGTCTCTCTTTGACCTATTTTTTTTTTTAAGATTTTATTTATTTGAGAGAGAGAGCACAAGAGGGGAGAGGGTCAGAGGGAAAAGCAGACTCCCTGCTGAGCAGGGAGCCCGATGTGGGACTCGATCCCAGGACCCTGGGATCACGACCTGACCCAGAGGCAGACGCTTAACCAACTGAGCCAACCAGACGCCCCTCTTTGGCCTATTTATTTTTGTATTTAATGTATCTCAATAAAAATATCAAGAGGTTTTTTTTCTTAACCTAGATAAGCCAGAGTCCAAACGGAAAAAGGAAGCAGCAAGAAAAGCCAGGAAGACTTAAAAAGGATCAGCAAGACAGGACTAGTCCTACCAGATATTAAAACATACCATTAAACCTTAGTAAATGAAAGTGTGGTTTTGGTGCACTAATAGGCAGAGTTCCTTGAGCAGACTCAAAAATCCAGAAATTAAAAAAAAGTCCAGAAATAGACACAGTTACATGTGGGAATTTAGTGTACAATGGTGGTGGTATCTCAGTTCGGTGAGATAAAGATGGTTTTTTTAAATGTTTAATAAATGGTTTTTAATAAATGGTGTTCCCAGTTATCAACTGGGAAAGGTAAGTTTGGATCCATACTGTACTTTGTATGCCTTGCTAGAACCCAAATGGATTAGACTTAATGTAAAAAGGAAGCCATATAAAAGTTCAAAGAAAAAGTCAAATTCCTTTATTCGATTTATTATGATTTTAGAGTGGGGAAGGCCTTTTAAACTATGACTCAAAGTGCAGAAGCAAAGGGAAAGATTGGTTAATTCAACAACATGAAACACTTCTGCATGGCAAAAACAAAACTCTGTAAAGCTAAGTCATAAGAAATGGCAATCCAGATAAAAACTTTTGTAGTTCATCTTACAGACAAAGGCCTAATTTATCGAAACATTTCTACAAAGAAGGTCACCAAAATTCTTGCCCCCAAATTGGCGAAGGGTATGCATGGACAGGTAGCAGGCCTCACTTGTACTAAGGGAGATGCAAATCAAAATCGAATAGTGATACCATTCTTTACCAGGTGACCAGAATCCAAAAGTTTGACAACACTGTGTTGGTGAGGGCCGGGAGGAGCTAAGCAGGCTCATTGGTAACGTCTGCCAAAACTGCACCTGCATTTAATTTAGTGACTAATTCTAAGCATCTACTCCCTAAACCTTTATACAGAGTGATGTAAATATAAGATCATTTGTTGTGGCATTGTATGCACAATACTGAAAAAGTATCCATCAGTGGAGACTTAAAACTGGTACATCTGTGTCATTAAATGCTGTGTAGCTTTCGAAAACAAGGTCCTGTTCCATTGTGATAAGGGCTTTAGTATAAAATGGAAAAGCATAGTGCAGAACAGTGTATGATGGGCAGTTTTATATATATGTGTGTGTGTAACTTTTTTTAACTTTTATTTTTAAATAACCTGTACACCCAACACAGGGCTCGAACCCACAGCCCTGAGATCAAGAGTCACACATTCTACCGACTGAGCCAGCCAGGCGCCCCTATATTTGTATTTGGTTATAAAACAGTGACTACCGAATTCCTTAAATTAAAAAAAATATATTTTTTTGAAGAATAAGAGACTTGATTTATTTGGGGGATAGGTTTCAGGGAGAGGTATAGGAGTGAAACTTCTCTGTACACATTTTAAAGGTAAATTTTGATTTTGAGTCATAGAAATGTATCATCTTATCCAAAGTCAAAGGAAACACTTTAAAATATTAGGCTCAAAGCAGTTTTAAAAATAACTTCTTCAGGGTCTTAAAACCAGGAAAGAACAGAGTGACTGTTTCAGCTTCAGGACGGACTCCACAAAGTTCCTGCTCCTCCCTGAGGCCTGGCTGCCTTTCCTTAGATGTGGGGAGTCGAGTGTTGGGCTGTGCTCTGCATCTTTATCCTTGATCTTTGTTCCAGGTCTGTGGCCACTGCGCTCTGACCCTAACCGGGAGACTGATGACACTCTGGTGCTCTCTTTTGTGGGCCAAACAAGGTAAGGGTGAGTCTGGCGCCTCCTGCATGCGTTTCCGTGATGGTTACAGGGTGGGAGAGCTGGTCTGGCTGACCCAGGCCTTCCCTTCCCCTGCAGAGTTCTCATGTTAAACGGAGAAGAGGTGGAAGAAACCGAACTGATGGGTTTCGTGGATGATCAGCAGACTTTCTTCTGTGGCAACGTGGCTCATCAGCAACTCATCCAGGTAATGACTCAAAGGGGCAAGCCCTGTTGACTTAAATTTGATTTAGAGTGCAGTGTAGAGCACTGCAGGATTTTACCACAGTCTGTTTTTATGGCTCTAAAAGTAACAGATCCTCGAAAAAATTTTTAAAATTACCTGATAACCCGCCACTCAGAGAAAACAACTTAACAGCTCCTTAACTTTGGAGTTATTCCTTTTAGCTTTATTTTTCTTCTGTAAGTATATGTAGTATTTATTTGTATTGTCTTTTACAGACTGGGATCATAATATTTTTATGGTTTGGGGTATCATTTTCGCACTAATTATGCCCAGTTTTCTGAGACACGTGTTTTCCCTTTTTGTACTAATACATACCTATTTAGTCTTAGTGCTCCCGTCCATATATGACTGTTGGCAGCACTTTCCACATTGATTATTAGAACCAGAGCTTTTACTCTGTTCTGATTTTGTTTTAAATCTATATGCGATATGGGGGTCAGATATCCTTTTGGCCCTTGTTAGCCACGAGAGTCTGATTTCTGAGCACCTGCCTACTCCCTGGTTGTTTGAGTTCAGTGACTCCTGGCGGTCTTCACTTTCTGCACATCTCTTTAGCCTTTGGAACTTTTCTTAACTGTGGCTAGAGTCAGTGTTTGCCAGTGTTGGGTGTGGTACTTGTGTGCTGAGGATGAATGAATCTTGTCCATCTTTTTATCCACTTGGGTCTTCCTTTTAGCCAACAGGCAGTTGTGGATTTGACAAAAGCCAGACGGAACGTTCTGTTGGTTTGTGGACCAAGTGTGGGAGGTGCCCAGTTACTAATGATTCATTGCTTTGAGTTTTTTCTAACTAGTGGCCTGAAGACTGGCACCAGCTCATGTATCTGTTATTAAAGGGTTTTCCTCTTTAAATAGGAGCTCAGCTTTGATAGGGACAATCCTAATTCATCCTAAGATGAATTCATAACGTCCGTTACAGTGTCATCAGCCTGCTTTTTGTTTTATTTCAGTAATGAAATAGATTGATTAAGCATATTTCAAGATAATTTTATAGCCTATACTAAAGAATTTTATTTTTTGGGATGTCTGGGTGGCTCAGTTGGTTGAGTGTTTGCCTTGGGCTTGGGTCCTGTCCTGGGATCGAGCCCCACATCGTTGGGCTCTGCTCAGCAGGGAGCCTGCTTCTCTCTCCCTCTGCTGCTCCCCGTGCTCAGTCTCTCTCTCTGTCAGATAAATAAAATCTTGAAAAAAAAAAGAATTTTCTTTTTTTTAAGGTTTTATTTTTAAATAGTCACCACACCCAGAGTGGGGCTCGAACTCCCGACCCTGAGGTCAAGAGTCGCATGCTCAATCCACTGACCAAGCCAGCCAGACACCCCAGAAGTTTAAATAATTTTAATGGTTCGTGCACAGTAAAGAACGTGGCTATTTTAGAGAACTGATTTTTGGGATGAGAAAAACTGCTAGACTGTAGTCACCGGGTCTTCCTCCATTGATCCCTCTCCCAGGACTTCATCAGAATGAAACAGGTTGCCGATAGGTAAGGTGGAAGCGGCCTTAAGCCAGTCTTCTTCGGGACTTCAGCTCAAAATGGCATCTGTCAGAACTAACTGTTGTAGGAGTTTGGGTTTGGGGTAAAACAGGGCGAAGAGGGTTGCTGTAGTTTATTTTTAGGGTTCCACTAGGGCAGCGTTTACCACCTTCCCACTGGTGTGTGGATCCCAGCAGGTGCTCGGAGACCTTTCTCTTCCTTTTGTAGATCACTTCAGCATCTGTGAGGTTGGTCTCTCAGGAACCTAAGGCTCTGGTCGGTGAGTGGAAGGAGCCTCAGGGCAAGAACATCAGTGTGGCCTCCTGCAACTGCAGCCAGGTGGTGGTGGCGGTGGGAAGGGCCCTCTACTACCTGCAGATCCGTCCTCAGGAGCTCCGGCAGATCAGGTGTGTGCTTATCTGTCTGCTCTTTGTCCCCCTCCCCTGTTCTCCGGGGCTTCTTTCATCCTCGGAGTCCTTCCTCGGCCATACTCCTCTTTGTTCAGCCACACAGAGATGGAACATGAAGTGGCCTGCTTGGACATCACCCCACTGGGGGACAGCAGTGGGCTGTCCCCTCTTTGTGCCATTGGCCTCTGGACCGACATCTCGGCGCGTATCTTGAAGCTGCCTTCTTTTGAGCTACTGCACAAAGAGATGCTGGGTGGAGGTAGGTGGCTTGTAAGGACCTTTGAAGGGTTGGGATCAGTCAGAATGTGGAACAAGATCTTAATGTGCCCCTCTCCCACAGAGATCATTCCTCGTTCCATCCTGATGACCACTTTTGAGAGTAGCCACTACCTCCTTTGTGCCTTGGGAGATGGGGCGCTTTTCTACTTCGGGCTCAACATTGAGACAGGTGAGAAGAACACTTTGAATGGAGGGCCCTCGGAGAAACAAGGAGTGTGGAGTTGCCTTAGCCTCGGGGTACTGCTTTTGAACCTTCACGACCCAGCTCTTTGTCCTGTTTCCTTTCCTTCCTACTTCCTCCTGATGCCATTCTCTCTGTAGGCCTGTTGAGCGACCGTAAGAAGGTGACTCTGGGCACCCAGCCCACGGTATTGAGGACTTTCCGTTCTCTTTCTACCACCAACGTCTTTGCTTGCTCTGACCGTCCCACTGTCATCTACAGCAGCAACCACAAACTGGTCTTCTCCAATGTCAACCTCAAGGAAGTCAACTACATGTGTCCCCTCAACTCTGATGGCTATCCTGACAGGTGAGCCGCTTTTTCTTTCTTCAGCAAGAGCCACTCATTGAGGGCAGCCTGACGTTTTCCTCAAGCCCTTTCTCTCTCGCCTTCTCCCAAAGTCGAATCAGTATAAATCGCTGAGGCGGGAGGTGTAGAGCAGAGGTTCTCCTATCTGGCTACCCATCGGAAATCTTTGGGGCACTTTTGAAAAAGTACAGGTTTTTTCAAATCCTACTCCAATTCTGATTCAGTAGATCGGGGGTTTCAGCCATAGAATCTGTATTTTCAGGAAAACCTCCCAAGTGATTCAAATGGTTAGTCAGGTTTCAGAACCCCTGATTTAGAGATCATTCTGTATGCCTCTCGAGCAGGGGTTCTCAAAGTAGGGTCCCCCACCAGCAGCCACCGAACTAGCTGGGAACTCTTTAGAAATGTAAACTCCTCAGGCCTTCAGGGGGAGGGGACTGAATCAGAAACTCTGGGGGTGGGGCCCAGCAGTCAGCTTTAAGAAGTGCAAGCACGCCTGCTGATTCTGATGCAAATGATCATTTGAGAATCACTGTTCTAGATTCTAATGCTGCAGTTAGCATTAAATAGAAAGCAGTTAAAAACCTCAGTTGAGGCTCACCCAGACCTGTTCAATAAGATGGGAAGTAGCAGTGGGACCAGGCATCAGAACGGGTCACGGCTCCCCAGGTGATTCTTAGCCTGGAGTCAGAGGTGAGAGCCACTGCCTGGAGGAAGCTAGTGTAATTCTGCCTTGTTTTTCTTCCCCTTACGGAGCTGCCTCATAGAATCCTTTCCTTCCTTGGGTCTACTCAGTCTAAACCCAGACCCTTCTTTCCAGCCTGGCACTGGCCAACAACAGCACCCTCACCATCGGCACCATCGACGAGATCCAGAAGCTGCACATCCGCACGGTTCCCCTCTACGAGTCTCCCAGGTGAGGGCCAGGGGAGGAGGGCTGCAGAGCGCCATGGTCTGGGTGTTGGTGTGAGGTGCTTCCCCTCTCAGAGCTGTTCTGAGAGGCACTGTCCACACTTGCTCCCCAGGAAGATCTGCTATCAGGAAGTGTCCCAGTGCTTTGGGGTCCTCTCCAGCCGGATCGAAGTCCAGGACACGAGTGGCGGCACAACGGCCCTGAGGCCCAGTGCCAGCACCCAGGTGAGGGTGCAGACAAAGATGGCATTGGAGCAGGGCTGGCAGACTGTTCTGGAAAGGGTCATGGAACAGGTATGGCTTTGTCAGCCATACGGGAACTACTCTAATTGGCCATTACAAAAGCCACCGTAGTCAGCAGGTGGGATAGTTGGGTTCCAGTCACACTTTATTTGTGAACACGGGCAGCGAGCTGGATGTGGCCCCCTCTTTGGAGGGTTGGGAGGAATTTGGGGTAAGTGTGGCAGTCAGTGATTTTTGCTACTCCATAGTCTTGCAGGATGAATAATTCTCTTGTCATCAATTTGGACGCTTTGTAGGGTGTGTGTAATTGGGGAGAGCATAGCGTTATAGGTAAGAGGTGGGATTTGGAGTCTGACAGAACTGGCTTCAAGGTTTATCGCTAGTTGTGTGACCTTGGGCAAGTCTAAACTTCAAATTCCTCATCTGCGCAATACAGAGGATAGTAGGGCAGTCTACAGCCCCACAGAGTAGACTCGGTGGAGATATTAGCTGATCATCTTAGGTCACGTATTCTTTGTTTTTCTTGCTCCCAAACATCTGTGGTGGGACATCTTTCCATAATCCAGAATATACAGTCTTTACACTTTTCTTTTTATTTCACGTGCTCCCTGCTTTTCCCATCGAGCGAGGTGGAGTCTCTCCCCTTATTAGGTTGCTGTAGTTCTTCGTTAGCTTTGATTGACTTGGCATCACTGTTTTAATGGTCATTAGTAACCCTTAGATTTTTCTATTTTGGACTGCTGTGTCAATTTTATACAGAATTTGGCTCCTTATCCTCAGTCCCTGAGCCCTGTCCTCCAGAGCTCTCTGTTCTTAAGGCTCTGCTTGAGCTGCCAACCTTGAGTTTTCCTCGTTCAGACTCAGCTTCTGTTCCCTGATCCTGGCTGTCCCCTTCACCCAGATGCTCCCAGCCCCTGGTCTGCTTCTGAGAGGGGGTGTGTGTTCTCTGTGCTCAGGCCCTGTCCAGCAGCGTCAGCTCTAGCAAGCTGTTCTCCAGCAGCACAGCACCGCACGAGACCTCCTTTGGAGAAGAGGTGGAGGTGCACAATCTCCTCATCATCGACCAGCACACCTTCGAAGGTGCAGATGAGCTCTTCCTATCATTTTTGTGCCTACGGCCTCCCTGAACTAGCCTGTTCTGGGCTCTGACAGATTCCATGGTTTGGTAGACCTTGTGACAGACCATCCTAGGAGGAGTCGAAAGGAGGGGTGGAGACCTCTGGGTTGGCCAGGAGTCCAGGGTGCTGGGCCTCCTCCTTTCAGTGCAGGCTGGTGAGGGCAGGACAGGCTGAGGAGACAGGAGCAGCCGGAGCTGGTGCCCCGCCACCACCCACACCTTGCTTGGACCCGGGCTGGGGCCCCCCCCGGAGTACAGGGTTACGTGTGCGTGGGGGTCAGCAGCCAGTCACGCCTCCGGCTCTCCTTCCAGTGCTTCATGCCCACCAGTTCCTGCAGAATGAATATGCCCTCAGCCTGGTCTCCTGCAAGCTGGGCAAAGACCCCAACACGTACTTCATCGTGGGAACAGCCATGGTGTATCCTGAAGAGGCGGAGCCCAAGCAGGGTCGAATCGTGGTCTTTCAGTATTCTGACGGTAAGTGGGCACAGTCCCCAGCTTTTGAGAGATTTGAAATTCTGGGAAAGTAACAGACCGTTTTGGTTTCAGAGCTTTTAGTTAAGCAGTGGAAGAGCTTGGGTTAATTGCTGTGACACGAGACTTTCTGTTCCTTCCACTCAAGCTGCTGGTGGTCTGAATGAGTTTTGGGGGAGGGGAGCGAGCAGACACACGAGTAAAATCTGGCTTGAATTTTTTCCTTTTCTACTCTTTGAAAGGAAGACGAAGGGAGAGGTGAAGTACTGGTAAGAGAATCTAGTGGCCAGGATCAGAGGAATCCTAGATTTGCTTTCCACTTGGTTGCTCAGCCAAGTAGGTCTTCTTTCCAGCTTTAGCACTTCATGTTCGTATCTGTTTCATCTCAATTCCCCTATGCAAGATGGTTCTAAAGACTGTCAACCCCCAAATCTCAGCTCAGATGGGCGAGGTGGAATTTGGTCTCCATCTTGAGAGTTGGGTCTGCAGTTTTGCGGGGGAGGCAGCCCTTGGACACAGTCTGCAGTCCCTGCACATTCTGTCGGGGCTCATAGTTGTGGTGATGGTTAACCGCAGTAGACACTGACTCTATTTCCTACATTCAGATGCATGGTTTGGGAGCAGGAATTAGAGTCAGAGGGGAAATCAGGATTCTTTTGATGAGTTGAAGTGTGGGCTCATAAAGGAGACTCAGAGTCTTTCTTTCTCCCCTCAGGAAAACTACAGACTGTGGCCGAGAAGGAAGTGAAAGGAGCTGTGTACTCCATGGTGGAGTTCAACGGCAAGCTCTTAGCCAGCATCAACAGCACGGTGAGGCCCACACCGCTTGGTATCCCACCCTCGGTTGCACACCACTGTCTACAGAGCATGTCTCCTTTATGTTCCCTGGGGCCACGTATGCGTTAGATTTTAAGAATGACAGAGTGGTGGGAATGGAGGGTGGAGCTGGGAGTCCGGGGAGCTCAGGTTGGCCTAGATGTTAGCCTTGGTTATGGGAGACCCCCGCGGCAAATCAGACCCTAAGTGCTGTGGTTGTTGAGGAAAGGGTAAGAGCCATGGCCCCTGTACTTCCGAGTGTGTCATTGTGGGGGACTCTGATCTGTGTGGAACGAGGTGAGCCAGACCATGTTATCTTAAGTATGTCCCTGAAACACTGGTCCCATGAAAGTCTGCTTCTCTTCTGCCATGATTCCTCCTCCCTTGCAAAAAGATTTTAAAAAGTTTCATAGTCAAATATATTTGGGAAATAACCGTGTCCTGCATGCCCTTTTGGAGCTCCCCAGTGCATTGTGGGATATTCAAGGTGCTGAGAAGTCAGGGAGTGAAAAAGCATCAATTAAATACTTTAAATTGAGGCTTTCCAGTAGTCGTGTTTATTCACAACCTAGTCATTGAACACTTGTGTGCTGGGTGCTGTTCAGGTATTGAGATATAGCAGTGGACAAAATGGACAAAGCAAATGGACTATTTGCTCTGGGCTTACGAGCAAATAGTACATATATGTTCTCAAGATGGTGAGAAATAAAAATGGGGCAGGGACTAGAGGAGTGTTAGAAGGAGGACATGGTGGGGATGGCTGTTTTGTCACAGGGTCGGGGTTCTTGCTGATACAGTGACTTCTGGGCGGGTTCCTGAGAGAAGGGAGGGAGAAGCCATGTCTGTGTACGGGAGAAGCCAGGGGCAAGCAGTGGGAGGTGGGAGTGAGCCGGAGGTGCAGGGAGAGGTCAGTCGGCAGCCAGGGGACTGAAGGCACTGGCTGTTTAAGGACTTTGGGTTTTACTCTGAGGACGATGGAAACTTGTGGAGGGTTTGAGCAAATGTTTGGAAGTGATTGGACTTCGGTCTTGGAAAGATCACTTTACACCTTGGAAAAGGCTGGAGGGGCCCAAGGGCAGAAGTGGTGACCACATCGGTAACGCAGACAGCAGCCTCCGGGCGCTGCTGGAGGAGGTGAGGCGTGGTCCTCTTCTGCGCACATGAGCCCCGAGAGACTTCGGTGCTACACAGGAAACGGGCTGGGGTCGGGTGGAATAAAGGGCCGAGAGTTTTGGCCTGAACAATATGATGGGTGGCATGACCATTTATTTACTAATGGGGTAAGACTGAGTAGAGCACGTTTGGAAGGTAAAAGGAAACGCTTCTTTACTCCAAACACTTGTGACACCATATGTGTGGGGTTTTTATCCCCACCCCAACCAGTTTTCCGACTCTTGACACCAACTGAGTGTGCTGTAATTTAATTCACTTCTGACCCTGGCTACCTGGAGTTGGTGTCAGATGTCACAGGTTAAGTGCTCAGTCCCACAGGGACTGTCCTCACCTCAGACATCATCCCAAGCAGTGGCGCTCTAGGGTGCCCAAACTTCTGTCCAACATGGCTACAAAGTTGGGTTCCCACAGTCCCCTCTCAGGTTTGATAATTTGCTGGAACAACTCACAGAACTCAAGGAAATGTTTACTTATATTTCCTGGCTTATCATAAAGGGTACAGGCGAATAGCCAGATGAACATCAAGTGAGGTCCACAGGGGTCCTGAGTGCGGGAGCTTCTGTCCCTGTGGAGTTGAGGTATGCCATCCTCCCAGTGTGTGGGTGTCTTCACCAACCTGAGAGCTCTCTAAACCCACGCTTGAGGGATTTTTATGGAGGCTCCATCACACAGGCCTGATCGATCATTAAGTGAATCTCTGGCCTCTCCCTTCCCTGGAGGATGGGGGAGGAGGGCTGACAGGTCCAGGCTTCTAATCGTGGTGACCAGCCCACATCCTGAGCTATCCAGGAACCACCAAGAGCTTCCTCATCAGAACAAAGGACTCCTTTCACCCAGGGAATTCCAGGGGATTGAGGGACTCAGTGTAAAACACTGCTCACACTTAGGAAGTTACAAGGGTTTTCGGAGCACTGGGTTAGGAACTGGGGGCGGAGACCAAATACAGCGTTCTTAGTAGGTCCCGGTGGGGAAACCAGAGGCCTGATTTTGGACATGTGTCGTTTCAGTCGTCAGGGTGGCTGAAGATGTCAGGGTGGTTGCTGGGGATTGGCGGGGCAGTGGTAACGGCATGGCGTTTAACATGCCAGCAGTCTGGGTGGGGTGGCCTGAGCTCCCCCGGGCGCTGAGAGCAGGTAGAGGAGAGATGGGAAGGCTGAGCCCTGGGGCCTTCCAGCTTTTAAAAGTTGGAGTGATGAGGAAGATCGCTCCAAATGGAGAAGGGGTGACAAGTAAAGTAGGAGAGGAACCAGGAGAGAAGACTTCTGCAAGCTATGGAAAGAAAGCACTTCAGGTAGGAGGGAATTGGTAAATGGCAAGTGCTGCCTGAAGTCAGGTAACGTAAGGATTGAGAGTTGGCCGCAGGTTTTAGCAACGGAGAAGGTGGTGCTGCCCTTGACCAGAGCTCCTTTGCCTGAGTGGTGGGGTGGAAAGTTGATAGAAGAAGGTTTGAGTAGGACTGGGAGGTCCGTGAGCATTAGAAAACATTTTCGGGGGGTTTTGCGGTGAAGGAGAAGAGAGTCATGGGGTGACTGCGGCGGGGGGGCGGCGGCAGGACAATAGAGTTGTTAGCTTTTCAAGCATGGAAATGCGGCTGCATGTTTCTGTGCTGATAAGAATGGTCCATTAGAGAGGAGGTGCCGGAGCTGTGTTTTTGAATAGACTGATGGGAGGTGGGACCCAGTCCTCCATGTGGGCCTCAGATGGTGAAAGCACAGGAGGTCCTCTCTTGTTTGTGTCCCTCCTCCGTGAAGGAGCCGAGAGGAAGGGTGGAAGTGGAGGTAGCAGAGGTTTGAGGAGGTATGGCTCCTTGTTTCGGGACCGGGAAAGTATCCAATTACTGGGGAGCCTGAGGAGCTCACTGTCACAAGTGGTCTCGAAGTTCAAGTGATCCATTGCTTTTCCTCAGCTGTTGTTGAAGACTAAACTCATGCCAGAGTCTGGTTTTGTCTGGTGAGCAGGATCACGACAGAGAGGGCAGTGGGGTTGAGAATCTGCAGGTTTATGGTGAGGGACTTGGGGCATCTGAGAAGCAGTGAAACTGAGGACACAAGATTCTGGAGGTTTTTTTAAAAGATTTTATTTATTTATTTGACAGAGAGAGACAGCGAGAGAGGGAACACAAGCAGGGCGAATGGGAGAGGGAGAAGCAGGCTTCCCGCGGAGCAGGGAGCCCGATGCGGGGCCCGATCCCAGGACCTCAGGACCCTGACCCAAGCCGAAGGCAGACGCTTAACGACCGAGCCACCCAGGCACCCAATTCTGGAGTAATTTTTAGTGACAGGCTCTGAGGGGTAACTGCTGGATGGACAAGATAATGCAGGAAAAAGGGAGTCAAGAAAGGAAGGAGGTCGGTATTGGGTCTTCTCTGTGAATGTAGAAGTCACCAAGAATGACAGGAAGGTTGTGTGGGGGAGAGTGGCGGGGTGAGGGTGTGCATGGCTGCTCTCAGGCTGGCGGTGCGGGCGGAGTCTGGGGGGCTGAGCTTCGGGACTGGCACCTTAGGGAGGACGCAAGATGGAAGTGAGAAAGGGCCAGCAGGAAGTGCATGGAGGGCTGTCTTTCCTCTAGTCCCAGCTGTACGGGGACAGTGGCAGGGAGAAGCCGAGAGGGCCTGGGGTCCTTGTGAAAGAGCCACACTTGAGTTAGAGCAAGGGGATGGCCCAGTGACCGTGCTCGAGCGGGGGCAGAGCAGTGCACAGAAGTCGGGAGCGTTGGGTGCAAGGTTGGGTAGGAGGTGTCTAGGCCATTGCTGTCTAATGGAAACATCACAGGAGCTCACAGGTGGGATTTTAGACTTTCTTGTCGCCGTGTGAATAAAAGTAAGAAGCAGAGGAGATTGATTTTAGGAATGTATTTTATTTAACCCAATAGAGCTAAACTATTATTTCAACAAGTAATTAATACAAAAATTATTAGGAGATGTTTTGCGGATATATTTCATACAAAGATTTCAGAATCTGATTTATATTTTACACTCATAGCACGTCTCAATTTGGGCTAGCCATATTTCAGGTGGGTTTTTTGCTTTCTTGTTTTTTTATTTTTTTTTTAAAGATTTTATTTATTTATTTGACAGACACAGAGAGAGAGAGAGGGAACACAAGTGGGGGGAGTGGGAGAGGGAGAAGCAGGCTTCCCGCGGAGCAGGGAGCCCGATGCGGGGCTTGATCCCAGGACCCTGGGACCATGACTTGATCTGATAGCAGATGCCTAATGACTGAGCCACCCAGGCACCCTGCTTTCTTATTTTTTTAAAGATTTATTTATTTTCGAGAGAGAAAGAGAGCGCGCACGCACACGTGTGTGCACACACGAGCAGGCAAGGGCAGAGGGAGAGAGAATCCCAAGCACCCTCTGCGCCGAGTGCGGGGCCTGACATGGGGCTCAATCCCATGACCCTGAGATCAGGACCTGAGCCAAAACCAAGAGTTGGATGCTCAACTGACTCTGCCAGCAAGGCGCCCCCTTTTATTTATTTATTTTTTAAGATTTATATATTTGAGAGAGAGCATGTATGTGAGCTGGGGGAGGGGCAGAGGGAGAGGAAAGGGGGAGAGAGAGAGAATCTCAAGCAGACTCCCTGCTGAGCACAGGGCCCCCCACACAGGACTCCATCCTACGACCTGAGATGAAGACCTGAGTGGAAATCAAGAGTTGGATGGATGCTCAACCGACTGAGCCACACAGGCGCCCCACCTTTCAGGTGCTTTGTAGCTACATGTGGCTAGTGGCTGCCATATTAGGCAGCAGAGATGTAGAGCCTATTGGGTTAAGGGTGGGCATCTTGGGTTTTTGGTAGTGTCTTACCTTGGCCTTGACTGTTTCCACAGCAGATAGGGAGGCTGAGAGTGTGGAGTGGAGGGGTAGTGGGTGTAGCCAATAGCACATGGAACATTTGGCCCCATTTTCACTCCACTGTTAGGCTGGGCTTAACAAAGATGGGGGGCTCTGGGCACCCTTGACCCTGCCGATGGGAGGTGTGGTAGCCAATGTAATTGTCATGCATAATTCTTGGAGGGCGCCCCATTGGAGTTCGGGTTCTTTACAACCCTGAGAAATCATGGCTTGATACATTCTGCCCAGGAGTTCCTGTGTGTGCAGAAGCCATGGGTGGGACCACCGGGATCCTGAAGGGTCTGCCAGGGCAGGCTTCTCCAGGGGTTGAGTCTGTCTTCCTCTGACTGGTATCTGTGGGTCTGTCTGCTGATTGTAAAGCATCTTCGTTGGTTTGGAGGTGTGATCGTAACTGAAGAAACATTGCAGAGGAGAAGTCAGAAAGGGGGAAGAAACCCTTTGGTGGAGGGGTGGCCACAGACTCGTGCTTGAAGAGTCCTTTAGCTGTTTGACAATGTTTCTCTCGGAATTTCCATTCCATTTGCTCTACTCAGTGGGTTCACGTCAGAATGTTCTGGGACCGTATATTTTGAGAAGGGTTCAGAAAAGACAGTCCATTTGGAGGTGATCTTGTTCCTTTCTGATCAGGAAACTGGAGATGGATTTTTTTTCGGAAATATTTTCTGTAGGTCAGTTATCCTTCAGTCACAAGAAAACCATCTTTTGTCGTGTCCTTAGTATTGCGCCACTAGTATTTTTTACACTGACTCATTTTTTATGTAAAGGGAAACTGTTACCGGTTTGATGTGCTTGCTCTGTTTTCATATTTCGTAAATGCATAATACCAAAATAAAAAAACATTCACGCAAGTACCACGGCAAACCATGTCACATCCCATGCTGCACTTCGGGAAATGGTGCTGCAGATGGAGGAGAGAGGAGACTCACAGCGGTCAGTCCGAGAGGTTTTGGCCCCTGGAATTGAGAGAGACGAGATGTCCTTCCCAGGTGCGGCTTTATGAGTGGACAACAGAAAAGGAGCTTCGCACCGAGTGCAATCACTACAACAACATCATGGCCCTCTACCTGAAGACCAAGGGCGACTTCATCCTGGTGGGCGACCTGATGCGCTCAGTGCTGCTGCTTGCCTACAAGCCCATGGAGGGGAACTTTGAAGAGGTAGTTGGGGGGACGGGGGCAGACTTCTCACTTAGGACGGGGCTCCTGCAAGTGTTTCTCTGGTGGTGAGGGGTCATCAAGCCCGGGGCGGGGGCCGGGGCAGAAGGTTTTTCCTGGAGCATACATTCTGCATTGATGAGGTATTTTCCGAGACCTCCTCCCCCCAACTTGAATCTGAGTAGGCTCCATTTCTGGGCAGCTGCAACCAAATGGGATGTGTTGGCCGGAAATCGGGGGTAGAATCCCCGTAGAGTGGCGGTTGTGAAACACGGGGCTGCATCTTCTGCGGGGCAGGCTCTCGGCTTCCGGCCAGAGGCCAGTCCCAGACCTGGCTTCTGGGCAACTGGTGATTATATTTTCTTGTTGTACCTTATCTACTTTAAGATTGCTCGAGACTTTAATCCTAACTGGATGAGTGCTGTGGAAATCTTGGATGATGACAATTTCCTGGGGGCTGAAAATGCCTTTAACTTGTTTGTGTGTCAGAAGGATAGGTGAGTGGCCGGCTTGGGCGGGGCGGGCCCCCCGGTCTGGTGATGAGGACGTCGGGTGCCCTCGCAGGCGTAGGTGCTCCTCCTCGCGGAGGTAGAGTTCTTTCACGAGGGAAAGAGGCCGCAACAGTCAGCTTCTCGGACCGCCTCTGCCACTGTGGGCTCACCAGGGAGGCTGAGCACGGGGTGTCCGCCGCATGGGGTCCTCGCCGGGGCCCCGTGGCGGGGACAGGAGGTGCGGGCAGTGAGTTTCGCACACTGCCTTTCAGCGCTGCCACCACCGACGAGGAGCGGCAACACCTCCAGGAGGTCGGTCTCTTCCACCTGGGCGAGTTCGTCAACGTCTTTTGCCACGGCTCCCTGGTCATGCAGAATCTGGGCGAGACGTCCACCCCCACACAGGGCTCGGTGCTCTTCGGCACAGTCAACGGCATGATCGGTAAGGCTAGCCGCTGCTGGGTGCCCTGCCACGCGGGCCCCTTCCCTCAGCAGCATTCCGAGGGACAGGGGCGAGCAGCTGGACGCCGCCTCAGAGTTGACTGGCAGAGGTGCCGCAAGCTCGTCCCGCCCCGCGCCGCTTTCCCGGGCTGCCCTTGGTAGAGGCGGCTCGCTGTGGGCTCCGCGCTCCGCAGCTCTCTGCAGCTCCCGGCTCCCTTTGCTGCTTCAGGGCTGGTGACCTCACTGTCAGAGAGCTGGTACAACCTCCTGCTGGACATGCAGAATCGACTCAATAAAGTCATCAAGAGTGTGGGCAAGATCGAGCACTCCTTATATCCTTCCCAGAGGCATGTCCCAGCACAGGTAGACCGCCGCGTTACCCTAAGCTGCCTCTGGAAACTGCGGTCCGTTCAGGAAATGTCTTGACTAGCTTCCTGTGGGGAACAGGCTTCTGTCCTGTTTTTTAAATATACTTTTGCTCATGGAAAAATTCAGACACGCTGGTAGAGAGAATTGTATAGTGAATCCCCGTGTACCGCCACCGAGCTTACCTGGTTCATCTTGGAAAGGTTCTTTTTTTTTTAAAGATTTTTGTTTTATTTATTCAGTTGACAGAGACACAGAGAGAGAGAGAGAGCATGAGCAGAGGGGGAGGGAGAAGCAGGCTCCCCGCTGAGCCAGGAGCCTGATGTGGGGCTTGATCCCAGGACCCCAGGATCATGACCTGAGCAAAAGGCAGATGCTTAACCATCTGAGCCACCCAGGTGCCCCTGGAAAGGTTCTTGAAATATGTCTGCCTGTGGTCTTTCTGGCCTTACACATCAAACGGGAAGTGTGGATGACCACGTTAGGAACATACTTTCGGAGATCTTGTTGGGGACAGCAGTGTCTGAGAACCCTTGTGAGAAAGGCTAGTGGAAGAAGAGGGGAAAAGTGAAGAAGCCGGAAAATCCAGAAGCCCAGGGATCAGCCCCCTGCCCCGGGACACCCAGGATCCAAGTATTGCTGGACATTTGCTTGTTCCAGGAGATGGAAAGGGTCCTCCCCAAGCAGGGGGTGGGAGGGCTCCTGCTCTCGCCTGGGAGGGAGGCGATGGGCTGGTGTGTTGGCTCTGGTCCCACAAAGCCTCAGTTTATTCACCTGTGAAGGTCAAGGCTAGACTCAGGAGCATGGTTCTTCCTAGGCATGCACATCTGACTACCTGGAGCACTTGTAGAAAATGTCCATATACGTCCAGGCTCTGCGCTAATAAGGAGGGTCTGATCTGTAGTTTTTGTTTTTTGTTTTTTTTTTTTAAAGATTTTATTTATTTGACAGAGAGAGATACAGCAAGAAAGGGAACACAAGCAGGGAGAGTGGGAGAGGGAGAAGCAGGTGCAGGGTGCCCTGCCACGCGGGCCCCTTCCCTCAGCAGCATTCCGAGGGACAGGGGCGAGCAGCTGGACGCCGCCTCGGAGTTGACTGGCAGAGGTGCCGCAAGCTCGTCCCGCCCCGCGCCGCTTTCCCGAGCGGGGAGCCCGATGTGGGGCTCGATCCCAGGACCCTGGGATCATGACCTGAGCCGAAGGCAGACTCTTAACGACTGAGCCACCCAGGCGCCCCCTGATCTGTAGTTTTAAAAACATTGTCTTGAAGATCACCCCAGTTGAAAATCATTAGATTGGGTAATAATTCTGCCTAATGTCTTTCAGTCCCAAAGCTGTCTAAAAAGCAATGTGATTTTTAGTTGAAAATGTTTCCTGTTCTCATCCTGATGATTGATTGCTTTATTTTTTTTTTTTAAAGATTTGATTTATTTGACAGAGAGAGACACAGTGAGGGAACACAAGCAGGGGGAGTGGAAGAGGGAGAAGCAGGCTTCCCATGGAGCAGGGAGCCCGATGTGGGGCTTGATCCCAGGACCTTGGGATCATGACCTGAGCCGAAGGCAGATGCTTAACGACTGAGCCACCCAGGTGCCCCTGATGATTGCTTTAGACTGTGGTCTGTGCAGAGGTGGGGGTGACCGAGAGTAAGGCTGTTTGCAGATACCGCACATTCCTTAACTCACCTGTCCACCTGGAGATCTTTTCATACTGAGCGAAAGACAGAACCAGCCACGGGCTTCATCGATGGAGACTTGATCGAGAGTTTCCTGGACATCAGCCGGCCCAAGATGCAGGAGGTTGTGGCAAACCTGCAGGTGAGCTGTGCGATGTTTGGCCCTGGGCCTGTGACCCAAATCCATGGCAGGGCCGGGCGTGCTGGAGAGCGTCGGAGTGCCGGGTGCCGCCCCCTCGATCCCCAAGTGCAGATGGCCCTTCCCCCATGGGAAAGTGGAGTCTGAGGGCAGGGGATGTAGCTGAGGGGCATGGCACAGTACTAGGAACAACCCCCCCCCCCCCCCCCCGCTGCAGCAGCGAGGGCGTGTTCGGGCATGTGAGGGATCTCTGGCAACCCAGACTGGAGGCACAGGGATCAGGTCAGGATTCTGCAGGGCAGAGAAGTTTCCACAGTGTGGAGTTTTGGGGTGTTGTTCCCTGGAGATGGTGCCTCTGGGGAACATCCTGGAAGGGGAGAGATGTATGCCAGATGGTGGCCTCCAAACCAGCTTTGCCATCAGTAGACCTTGCTGACTTGTGGCTTTCAGGAGAGGGGTGTGGGTTTCTAAAGATTTTTTTTTTTTATTTATTTATTCATGAGAGACAGAGAGAGAGAGGCAGAGGGAGAAGCAGGCTCCCAAGGAGCAGGGAGCCCGATGTGGGACTCGATCCCAGGACCCTGGGATCATGACCTGAGCCGAAGGCAGACGCTTAACCATCTGAGCCACCCAGGTGCCCGAGGGGTGTGGGTTTCTGATGAGACCTTCCTCCTTGCCATGGCAGCAGTGGGGCCAGGTGCCCTCTTGCTGTGATTGTCCCCTTCCCCCCGCGAAGGAGAGTGCCCTTGTGGCCCTCACAGCCCTCCCCTTTCCTCCTTGCAGTATGATGATGGCAGCGGGATGAAGCGAGAGGCCACGGCAGATGACCTGATCAAGGTTGTGGAGGAGCTGACGCGGATCCATTAGCCCAGGGCTGGGAGCCCCTTTCCCAGGCCCTCCCCGAAGGCTTTGCTCTCCTGCCCTGCTCCCCTCCCCCACCATTGTCTTCTCAGCTGTGGGAAGCCTTTCCCTAAGCCAGCTGTCCCAGAAGCCACAGTCTACCTGTGTGGAAATGGGGATTTCTTTGAACTAAAACCAGTTCACTGGAGACCTGGGAATGGGGTGAAGGTGGAATATTTTCTCCCTGGATTTTTACCAGTCCCAGAGGATTCCAACCATCACTTTGGACACCAAGGATTGATTGGTGTTGCCAGTTGTCCTCCTTCCAGGGAGGGATTTTGCAGCTCTTGGGCTGAAAGGAAGCTCTGTGCGTGTGCTGTGTGTGTGTGTGTGTGTGTGTGTGTGTCGCGCGCACGTGCGTGTGTCTCACACTCATGCGTTGTCCTCTGCTATCTTTTTATTTAGGTTGGGGGTGCGGGGATGCTGTGGGTAGGGGGGGAAGAGGGGCGGGATGGGTTCATTGTCTCTGAAGTGAGAGCTTCCTTTTGCTTTCTCTGTTGCCTGAGAGCTTTGGGTCTGGAGGCCTGACCACCAGGCCATGAGCTGCCCGAGTCTGAAACCTGGAGATGGTGGGTGATACCCAAGCCGCCATAGCCTTTTTATCTCTGGGGAGCTGCCTTCTTCAGAGGGAAAGAGGTGGGGGGCCGTGAATTGGTTGTTAGTTTCTGAGTTTTACCAAATAAAGTAGAATCTAAGAAGAAAGATCCATTTGCCTCCGCTTTCCTTCCTGCTCCTCAGCTTCCCAGCATCCCAGTCACACGACGCCCAGTCCAGGCACAGTTGTCTCCCTCCTTAGGGCAGCGGCTGCTGCCACAGCTCCTCTCGAATAGTGAAATGGGCTCTGTGTCTTTCCTTTGCCATGCGGTCATTTTTGGTGGGATCCCAAGGATAACGGGTGTCAGGTTTTCAAAATTCAGTGGTCTTTGGGTGCTCTTGACTCTCTAGCCACCATGTGATTCCCAGTTGTCTCTGTTAGTAACCTGCTGAGCCTGGGAGTCGCTTGGGCTGCCTTTGCTGATCTCATTTTAGATGTGTGCACAGCGCCCGGCCAGCTAGCCCCCGGGGCGCTGCTCCTTGGCCGGGGCAAGTGGCTCCTCATGCACCTCCCAGCTTCCTGTTGGCACATGCCCTTTGGAGGCTGATTTTATTTCCTCTGGTTTAATCAAGTAAACCTTTGGCGCCTTTGGTTTGAAAATTCAGGAGTAGGACACATTTGGGGTTCACCCTTCTGTGCAGCAAACAGAGCCTGTCTTCTTTCAGCTCAGTGGGTCAGAGTGCCTGGGCCCACATTTCCACCAGTGATCCAGTGGGAATAAAGGCTGCTCTGTCCCAACAGTGGGGAGTAGGGTTGATCCTAGGCATATTGGCAGGCGCCTTCAAGACCAGCCTTTGACACAGTGTCAGGAAAACTGTGGTTTTGAGAGATTCTAGCTTAAAAGAGAAAGGGCAAGGAAGCATCTCTACTTTGGGGGTCTTCTGGGGTCCGTTTCCTTCCTTGGAGGCATTCCTTGTGTTTCATTACTGTTCTTTTCCCCTTCTTCTTCTGGGATTTCTGAGGGTGGGGGATAAGGGTCCTAAAGGGAAAAAATCATCAGCATCTCTCAAAAACCACAGTTTGAACTTGAAACTCAACACTGTGATTTGAATTCTTCAAGTCATGGTTTGAATTGAAAAGGCCTGCCCCCATGCCAGAGACGAGCTTTAATGGGGCAAGCAAGCAACGGTCTCCAGATGGTGATCGTTTTAAAATGTTAATCCTGGATGGAGGATTGCCTATAAGGTGCTAAGATCAGAAAGAGAAGGTGGTGGGATGAATATTCTGGTGCTTTTTCGTGGTCTGACCTGCACCACGGAGACCTGCTGCATGGAGTAGAAGGTTATTACCAGTGGCTTCAGGCTTGACTTTGGGAGCCTTGGAGTCCTTGCAGTTTTTTTGTTTTCTATAATCTTGGGTATATTCACTCAGGATTGAATTCTAGCAGTCCTTTGGAAACTGACATTCTGCTGCCACACTCCCACATCCCCTCTTAAAAACCATTAATCACCTCTCCAGGGGTGAAAGGTTGCCCTTGGAGCTTTGCTGCAGCCAGCTGGAATGGCTCCTTTCCATGTAGGCGCTGATGAGCCACTCACTCCAGGCCTCTGCACGAATGGACCTTTGGGAGAATAATAGAAACACTGACTCATCACATGACCATTTGGAAGGGTCACAAGCCAGAGGCTGCCTTTTTGCAGCCAACAACAACTTGGATCCTCCACCCTCAGTGGAGGGTCCCTTTTGTTACGGAGAAGCCACAGGCCACAGAAGTGGGGAGGAAACACGGAGGAGCTGTAACCAGGGGATAAACCAGTCCTTGAAGATGAACAATATTAAGTTAGAATCTCTCAGAGCTCAAACTTTGAGAAGCCTCAAGGTCTAACAAAAGGCAAAAAGGAGCAAACACCAAGGGAAAGAAGCAAACATTCTAAGAGGAGCAAGGTGAATGCCATTAAGTCAAAAGGAACCATTAGGGGAAGGAAGGAAATGCCAGGGGCTATTTAGAGAGGTGTCTCTTTTCAAATTCACCAGTATGAATTTGCTAAGTCTTAAATATCCTGAGTTTGGAGGGAAAATGAGGATTTTCTTCAAGGACAAAGTTGCATCTCAGCTATGCCCGCTGCTCACTGACCAGTCTGGAGCAAACCCTGCCGTAGTTCCCGGTGAGCCTGAGGCGGGGATGGGGTTGTTGGGGGGGGGGGGGGGGAGAGTAGCGGAGTTCAGGGAGGAGGTAGGCGGGGTGTGCCGGAGTGTGGGAGAGGATTGCCATGAGGAGGGACAGGTGTGTAAAAAGGAATTTTTGTCCAGCGTAATTGTGTTGAGCATTTGTGGGGGGCTTCTAGTATCAGGAAGGAGCACCTGTTTGACATTGAGTGGTGGCCTAGGTAGCAAAGATAAAGGGCAGTGGTGTAGGTTTTGTGGGCTCAAGTGAAGGAAGGGCTTTGTGTTTATCCCTATTCTTGAATAAATCAAGGCTAGATTCTCGACAATGTGGACACGGAAACACTTTTTTTTGGATAAAGATTTTATTTATTCATTTGGCAGAGAGAGAGAGAGAGCGCACAAGCTGGGGAGGAGAGGGAGAAACAGGTTCCCCACTGAGCTGGGAGCCCGATGCGGGGCTCAATCCCAGGACCCTGGGATCATGACCTGAGCTGAAGGCAAACGCTTAACCCACCGAGCCACCCAGGTGCCCAAACACCGAAACACTTTTTTTTTTTTTTTAATATTTATTTATTTGACAGAGATAGAGCTCAAGTAGGCAGAGTAGCAGGCAGAGGGAGAGAGAGAAGCAGACGCTCCACTGAGCAGGGAGCCCAACGCGGGGCTCGATCCCAGGACCCTGGGATCATGACCCAAGCTGAAGGCAGACGCCCAGCCGACTGAGCCACCCAGGTGCCCCTTGAAACACCTTTTAAGTAACAGTGAGGAATTCAGCATGAGGAGCGCAGGGAGAAAGTGAGCCTTTGTATGTTTAAGGCATAAAAGAAAGATTCTTTAGGAGCCTGAGCGTCCTTAGGACTCAGGATGGACATACGTATGAAAGTTGCACTCATGATACAGAGTATTTTGGTGATCTACTTGCTGAGGATGTATTGCTTAAATTAGAAGATGGACCAAGACTAACAAGGTGAGATAGTGGGCCTAAATCTGAACGTCTGGGAAAGCTCAAGCACACAGGTTCAGGTAGGGAGATTGCCTTAGTAAGCTGCTTGTGTTTAGGAAACAACAGTAGCAACATAAAAGGGTGACAGCCAGAAACACCTCCAGTGGAGACTGTTATGAACCACCAGCATCATGCGTTTGCCAGAAAAACCAAGTCCTATTAGGCTGTGTTAATAAAAGTATGGTATCTGGAAGGAAGGAAGCTAGAGTCCAGACAGACCATTGTTGGCACCCCATGGTCATTTGTGGTCACCAGTGTAAAGGAGCTCAGTGACAGCCTAAGGTAGCCAGTGGGAGGGCAGCTGCAGAGGCAGAACCAAAGGAACTGGGGTTATTTAGCTGAGAAATAAAAGCACTTGCTGACAAATGTAGTTTTTCAAAACTGGCTTGGGCTGCCTTTTGACAGGTAGTGAGTTCCTTATCCTTGGAAGTGTTTAAGCAAGGATCTGGGTGCCTAGGGAGGACTCCTACACAAGGCAGAGGGTCATCCTTCCCGCCTCCTCCCACTGGATGATCCCGATTTTCCTCCACCTGCTCACCACTTGCCCGCCTCCCAGTCTCTGATTGTGACCTGGGGCAGCTGCAGAAGGGGGCAAAGAGGAGCCTCTAGGTTCAAGACCCTCTAGTGCCCCCTGGCCAGGGGTGGATCCACTGACCCGCACACCCAGGACCAGTGTGCAGACCTGCTGCTGGCAGGCGGAGAGCCAGCCTAGAACTGCCCAGCAACGAAATGACCCAGCGTCCCACCTTCTCGGGACAACGCTGGCAACTCCGGCTCCACCGAGACCAGCAATTCCCCGGGCGCACAGCCTCCAGCACCAGCCTTGCTCCGGCAGTCTCCTTCCTCCCCCGGCCTCAGTCTGACGCCCACACCCCTTCGCAGGAAGCCGACTCCCAAACCCGGGCAGGGGGCGTGGGCCGAGGCTGAAACCCCGCCCCCAGGGGTCCCTGATCTTTGCCCCCGCCCCGGGCTCCGCGCCTCCCCAAGAGGCCACCGGCCGGCGGGCGGCGCTACCTTTTGTGTGTTTCGCTCCGAGGTGCCAGAGACCCCCCCCAGCCGTCCGCCGCGTCTCCTCGCGGCCCCCGGCCCCTCCTCTCGGAGTCCCCAGCCCCCCTGCTCCGCTCCGCGTGCCAGCTCGGGGCTCGCTGGTTCGCTCCCCGCGGCGCCAGGAGGAGGGGCGAGGGCCGGCAGCCCCCTCCCCCGCGCGCCGCGCCAGAGCCCAGCCAAGCCGGGGGGACCCGCCGCCGCCGGTCATGTGGGCCGGACTGCTCCTCCGGGCCGCCTGCGTCGCGCTCCTCCTGCCGGGGGCCCCGGCCCGCGGCTACACCGGGAGGAAGCCGCCCGGGCATTTCGCGGCCGAGAGGTAAGCGCCTCGCGCCCCTCCCCTGTCCCGTCGCGGGGGCGCACCCGGCGTGGGGCAGAGGGGCTCCCGGGAGTCGCCGGCAGCCGCCGGCCGGGGCTCCCCTCCGGGGCGCTGTCCGCGCGCGGGCGCAGCCCAGGGGGTCCGGACAAAGAGACAGCAGCCTGTGCTCTGGGCGGGAGCTGTCCTGGCAAGGACCGGTGGCGGGGGGGGCTGGAGATCCAGGCGCTGCGTGAGCCCCTCTGAGTCTGCCCTGGGGCGTGGACCCCTGGCGAGGGCAGCCCGGGACGTGCCACCTGGTCTCCGGAGCGGCTGGCCGTCGCTGGCGAACGGGCCTCCCCGGCCGGCGCGGCCGCTCCGGGGCTGGGGGCTTCCCCTGCGTCCAGGCTGCACGCACGCCGTGGACCTTGGAACCGCCGGGCTCTCCCTGGGTTACGTTTCGCTTTCCGCCTGTGTGTGCGCGCGGGCGGGGGCGGGGTGTTTGCCCCTTTGCTCTCTCCCGATGGATGCCACCCTCCCCTCGAGTCTCCTCCCGGCGAAGGCCGGGCCGCCGCGGGCCGCGAGCGCGTGTGTGCGTGATGCTCCGTGCGAGGGAACACGGTGTCAGCGCGCGGCCTGGCCCGCGGCCACCGCCTCGGGGGGCGCGCAGGGGGGCGGCCCCGCCGGGCTCGCAGCTCGCGCGTGTGTTCCGCAGCCACCGCCAGTTCCTGCCCAGATGGGCCCGGCTCCGCGGCGCTTCGGAGCCTTCCAGCCACCTGTCTCCCCGTCAGCGCCCGCCCGAGGAGGCTCCTTGGGGCGCTCGGCCCCCGCCCACCCGAGGGTGCGGCTCCACCAGCCTCCGGGGCATCCTTCCGGAGCCCCGTCTGAGAAGGAGCTGCGGGCTCCGCTTTCCCAGGCTGCCGCCATAATGGCTCTAGCCGGGGCGGTGGGGACACAGCGCGGCCGCCGGCACCTCCCACCCCCAGGGCCCCGCTTCCTTGCTTCTTCTGTGATGACTTCAGAGAAGGAAACGTCTCTTTGAGGCTCCAGGCACAGTTTGCTGCAGGTGTTTCTGTGCTGCCACGTGCCCGCAGTTCTCCTTCCCAGAGTACTTGTCACATTTGACAGCTCTTCTCCCTGAGTGGAGCGAGTCTGCCTTCGCCATCCTTGTCCCCCAGTGCCTGCTGCCGCCCCTGGCACCTGGGGGGTGCTCCGTACACTGCCTGACCGGCAGGATATTCCCAGCAGGGGGAGCGCACAGTTGGGGAGGGTTTTCTTGTCCCTCTTCCGTGGTGCCAGGATTCCCAGTTAAGAGCGGGCTGGACTCCATCACTCTGCCCAGCCCATCACAGGACCAGTTCCAGTCACCGCCTCCGACCCCGGCTGGGCAGTGCACCTGCTGCTCCCTCCCCTTCTCCACTCCCACAGCTTGCCCCTTCTCTTGCCTGTCTCAGCCCAGATCCTGGCCTTCCAGGAAACCTCCCCTGACCCTCCTCGGGACTCCAAAGCCTGTCCCATTGTGGGGCACTGGTTACATTGTTTTGTTATCACCTGGGTCTTTGTCTGCCCAGCGCCCCTGGGGGAGGGGAAAGTGGCTCGTTCATGGCTCTTTTGCCATGCATCACCCAGTGTTGGGCACTCTGGCTCCCCTTTACTGGCACCCACACCTGGGGAATGACATCTCTGGCTCCCCTGGGGCTGCCCTCCTCCTTTTTCTGCTGGCTTCCTTTCTCAACCTTTCCCTCAACAGCCATTTAGTGAGCACCTGCTATGTGCCAGGCATTGCTCTGGACACTGAGGGAAACAAAAAGGATGAAGCCCTGCTCCTCAGAGAATGAGAGGGGAGACAGACAATGAACGAATCAACGAATTGATAAGTAATTTAAGGTCCCAGGAAGTAAGTGTTAAGAAGAATAAAGCAAGATAAGGATGGGTAAGATGGATCTCTCTGCGAAGGTGCATGAGCAGAGAAGAGACCTGGGTAAAGGAGGGAGTGAGCTGGGTACATTTCTGAGCAAGAACCTTCCTGATAGAGGGAACTGCAAGTGCAAAGGCCCTATGGCAGCCATGCCTGGGGCTCTTCATCTATTGCTATCTTTCCCCCTCAGTGCTGAGGCCCCTCTGAGCACCCCACCCCCCCAGCCACTGTGCTCCGTGTTCGTGTGGCAGGTCCCTGTAGGAGGCTGCCCCGCCCCCCTTCCCCCAGCCACTCTGCTCCGTGTTCACATGGCAGGTCTCTGTAGGAGGCTGCTGTCTGTTCTCTCACACCTTTGTCTTTGTCCTGCCTCCAGGAGAGACTGGGTCATTTTTCTTTGGGAACTTCCCACTGCCCCTCTGGTGGGTTTTAAGAACTGTTTGTTGACTGACTTACTGACTGGCTGGGAGGCTTTCACTGCACGGCAGGCCAATCCCTCACCCAGAACAGAAATGTGGCAAGTGCTCTCTCCTCTCTCCTAGACGCCGGCTGGGCCCCCACGTCTGCCTCTCGGGCTTCGGGAGTGGCTGCTGCCCTGGCTGGGCCCCCTCCGTGGGCAGCGGGCACTGCACCCTGCGTAAGTGCCTGTTCCCATGCCCCAGACACCCTCCCCAGCAGGGCGCTGGCTCCCTGGGCTGGCCTGAGTAGGGCCCCCACTCCCTCACCTGCATTTCTCCTCTCAGCCCTCTGCTCCTTTGGCTGTGGGAGTGGCATCTGCATTGCTCCCAACGTCTGCTCCTGCCAGGATGGAGAGCAAGGAGCCACCTGCCCAGGTAACCGGGGCTGGGCCATGGCTGATGGGAAGAATTCTTTTGGCGCTGCGACTATGTGCCAGGCACTGGGCTTTTGTCTTACTTAGAATATCATCTTCCAGCAACCCACTTAGGTAGGCCTTCTCATCCCCATTTTACAGATGAGGAAACTGAGGCACAGAAGTTAGTGGCTTGCCCAGGGTTACCTGGCTAGTAAGTGCCAGAGCTGGATTTAAGCCTCCAGGGCCACCTTCCCAGCAGGATTTAGGAGGAGCCCCGGTGAGGTGGGGGTGGCGGGCACTGCGGCGTGCGGTGTGCTCACGGGTGTGGTGCCTGTTTTAGAAGCCCACGGACCCTGTGGAGAGTACGGCTGTGACCTTACCTGTAATCATGGCGGCTGTCAGGAGGTGGCCCGAGTGTGCCCTGTGGGCTTCTCCATGACAGAGACGGCTGTCGGCATCAGGTGTACTGGTGAGAGACCTGGGCGCCATGGGGGGTGCAGCGGGCGGGAATTCTGTCTCCTCCTCCGTCCGTCTGTCCATCCTGCCAGGACAGTCTCCGGAGAGATGCAGGCCAGGCCGAGCGAGGCTGAGCTCTGCTGGGAGCGTGGGCAGGGAGGCAGGCAAACCCAAGAAATGGGCCCCTTCTGCTAATGAGCACCTCTTATGGACCAGGCACTGAGCTAGGGACTGCGGTGACGCGTGGTGGCTTGGTCCCTGCTTCTGAACAGGAGGAGGGGAGACAGGTCAGGATAACCATGGTCCCATGTGATGGGGCCGTAACTGGCCAGGTGCCGGGAGCCGGGCCCACGGAGGGGCAGATAACCGGCACTGCAGGTGGGTTGACCGCGGAAGGCTCCCTTGGGATCGTGATGTTTGAAAGACGAGGAAAGCCAACCTCAATACTTATTTTGTAAAAGTGCTGTGTGTTTGGGATTCTAAAACGTTCTTACAGGCAAAGTCTGTCACCGTCCTCACAGGCAGCTACTGGGACCAGTTTCTTGCATATCTTTCCAGAGAGCTGAAAGGAAGCCCCCACCCTTGGTTTTTTTGGGTTTTTTTTTTTTGAGTTTTGACTTGGTAAAAATAATGTTTCTTCTGCACACATGAAAGTAAAAAATAACTTATTTTGGAACTTTTGGGAAGTAAAAGAAGGGTAGAAGATGAAAACTAACATGTCCCCAAAGTCCCTACCCAGAGATATTTGTTACTAAAATGAAATTGTGTCTTCTGCCCTTTTCCCTGGATGTGTGTTTGTGAGTGTGTGTACCTGTGTGTGTGTGTGTGTTAGGTGTGCATATGTGTGTGTTTTATAAATTGGGCTCATACCTTATGCAGAGTTTTTATTCTTTTTCTCACTTTATATTGTGGGGGGGACTAGTCCTTATGGCATAATTTTTTGCGGCCGTGTCTGTAGGTTCTCTGCAGGGTTTCACTACTCCTAGTAAAGGCTGCAGTAAAGAGGCTTCTCATCAGCCTCTCTCCTTATTCTCAGAGGGAGAACCATTGGGTCAAGGGTCTCACTGAGGAGTTTTGGTGCTCGGGGCTCATTGCAACATCAGAGGAAGGCTGAAGCAATTCATCCTCCCCTGAATGCTTCCTGGGGAGCACTTTCTGCACACACTTCTTGTTGCTGAGGCAAACCGGAACTGGGGACAGCCAGAGAACATTGTCAAAGCTAGCCCCAGGTGGGGGAGGGGGGGCACCACCATGAGGGATCCCAGTGGGATGGGTTAGTCAGGGTGGGCTTCTAGAGGCGGTGGGTGTGGTCCCAAGGGGCTGGCTGTGGGGAGAGCAAGTGGGGAGAATGAAGGTGTCTAGCAGGCATGGGGTCGGGGGGTGGGAGACACAGATCTTGTAGGTCCTAGAGAGCCGCCGTGGTTCTTAGAGAAGGGAGGCCGTGAAACCAGGGTGGGGAGTTCTGTTCGGTGGTGCCCCTCACCCCACAGTCCTGAACTTCCCCAAAGGACTGCTTGGATCTAGTCACCCCACCCTGGGCAGAAGCCTCAGGGCCTCCTCGGCACTCCACAGCCGGGCCTCAACCCATTGCTCCAGCCTCCCGCTGCCCCAGCAGGAACCTCAGCTCTGGCCAGCCTGGTGGTGGGAGGAAGCTCCTCAGGCTCTCTCTCCTCCCAGTGCCTCCTGGTCCTCTGCCCATCTGTCCTCCAGGCGTTCCTCCGGCCTCGTGGGCATGTGGCGTGGCTCTTAATGTTATCAGACTGTAACCAGTTAGAGAGTCTGTGCCATGTCTTGGTCACATTTGTGTCCTCAGCGGTCCTCCTCCAGATCTGCTGCATACAGGTGGTGCTCAATAAGCACTTAATGGAATTGAATCAGCCTTCCTGCTCACTCCCCTCTGCCCTGCTAGGGTTGCCCTGCGGTGGGGCCATTGGAAATGGTTCTGTCTCAGCCGTCCTCTCTGTCCTCTGGTCTGTGTGGGTCACAAAGGAGCCTGGCCCCTCGGCCTCTGCTCTCTGGTGGTTCCCTCATGGCTGATGACTTTCCTGGTGGTGCCTGGTCTTTCTTCCTGGGGTGTGTCGGGGGGGGGGTGGTGGTTTCCCCCCTGCTGAAGGCAGGCTTTGCTTGGGAACAGCGTCCTTGTGGGGTCGCTTTTCTTCCCCTGTACGCAAACAACGTGCAGAGTGGTCTGTGCAAGGATACTTTCTCTCTTCGCAGACATCGATGAATGCCTAAGCGCCTCCTGCGAGGGCCAGTGCGTGAACACGGAAGGCGGGTTTGTGTGTGAGTGTGGGCCGGGCATGCAGCTGGCTGCCGACCGCCACAGCTGCCAAGGTGAGTGGCCCCGGGGACAGGTAATGATGATGCCGTTGCCGCGGCGGCTGGGCTTGGAGTCGAAGGCATGGCGGCCCCGCCCAGCCCAACGTGTGTGCGCTCCATGTATTACTGCATTTCCCGGTCCCCCGAGGCAGATCCTGTTATCATTCCCTGCTTTACTGATGGGGAAACTGAGGGTCACCCAAGGCCATTCCAGCAGGAAGCGCTGGGGTCAGCTTGAATCCTGGCATGTCCAACTCTAGGGCCCCTGCTCTGAGCTGGCTCTGCAGGGTGGAGGGATAGGGCAGGAGAGGCCTAGGGGAGGGCCAGGGGCAGGACGGAGGAGGCCACGGAGATGAGGGAGGGCCATGGGAGAGGTGTTTCACCCACTGCCTTCATTAACTCCATCTGCCCTGCTGGCGGCCTGGCTGCCCTATCTGGTGGGGAGGGGCAGGAGGACATTGGGGTGAGGGGTAAGTTCTGGGGGAGCCCCAGGAAGAGAAGGATTCTGCTCCTGAGTGAGCAGGATGAGGGAGATCTTGTAACATAATTACCTCTTCCTTGAAGATGCCTTTTACTTACAGAAGGAAGCGAGGCAGATAAGGCAAAAGATCCCCCGTGAAAGTGTGGTATTGTTTTCTATTGTTTGAAATAGTCATAAATTGTAAAATAAGTTTTAAAAATGGCTACCTCCAGACCCTCTCTGCTACTCCTGCGCTCCGCTCTCCCACGGGAACAACCCTGATGTCTTAGTCTGCTTGGGCTGCTATAACAAAATCCCACAGACTGGGCCATTTACACAACAATTTATTCTCACGGTTCTGGAGGCTGGGAAGCCCGAGGTCATGGTGCCAGCCCGTTCACTTTCGGCTGACAGCCCTTCCTGGCTTGCAGACGGTCTCCATGCTATGTGCTCATGGAGAGAGAGAGCAAGCTCTGAGGGCTGTTCTTATAAGGGCACTACTCCCATCATGAGGGAGCCCCCTTCAAGACCTCATCTAAGCCCAATCACTGCCCAAAGGCCTCACCTCGAAATCCCATCACATGAGGGGTTAGGATTTGAACATGTGCATCTGGGGGAACACAGCTCACCCTAGCACCTGGTTATTGCTCTGATGCATGTCCTCCCTGCCTATCCCCACGACGTGTACACACACATACACACTCACAGAGATAGGATGAGCAGCTAACAGGTGCAGAGCTGGATTCCGGCATCGTGCTAAGCACTTTACATGCATTTTCTCATTTCTTTCTCGTAATGAACTTGTGAGGCTGGTACTATTTATTTCCATTTTCCTGATAGGAACACTGAGGCTTAAAGAAATTAAGTAACTTGCCCAAGATCATGTTAGAGCTGGGATTTGAGCCTCTGCTTGCTTGTTCCTCTCAGCAATCTGTCTTGAAGATCTCTCCACATCAGGGTAAATGGACCGGCCTTGCTTTTTTTAACTGCTGCCTGGGGCTCTGCAGTGCAACGATCCCACAGTGGACTAACTCTTCTCTTATTGATGGACATATACATTATTTCCAGTTTTTCACAATTTCAAACAATGGCATGGGGAAGCTTTGACACAGGAGGTACTATAGAAGCTGAGTTTTGAGGTATGAGTAGGAGTTTTCCCCCAGACAAGATGGACAGGGATCCCAGGCAGACAAAAGAACATGGGCAAAGAGGGAGGCCCACAAGAACATGGTGCATTTGGAAGGTGGCAGAACAAAGGTGGGGGACAGGGAAGGTGGGAAAGGCCGTCCAGGGCTTGTGAGCTGTGGTGCGGCATCGATGCCTGTGGGAGCAGAGAGTGGCTCAGATGTTTGGTCAGATTATCCAGGACACTGTAGCACAAGGCTTGGGAGGAGCAAGGGGAGATGCATCAAGCTGTTGCTCTTCTCCAGACCAGAGGCAAAGGTGGCCCAGGCTGGGGTAGGGCAGTAAGGATGGAGAGAAGAGGGCTGACCCAGAGAGGACTTCGTTGATAGGCTGAATGTGGGTGGTGAGAAAAGGAGGGGTTAGGAGGGTCTCCCACGGCCCTGGGTGGGGGAGGGGATGGCAACGGGAGAGGAAGAGGGGAGCACACGGTTCTGACACTCCATGGGGAAATGAGCTGCAGCCTTGCCCTGGTCCCTTGCAGACACTGACGAATGCCTCGGGACCCCCTGTCAGCAGAGATGCAAAAACAGCATAGGCAGCTACCGGTGTTCCTGTAGACCCGGCTTCCATCTCCATGGCAACCGGCACTCCTGTGTAGGTAAGGTGGGGGGACCCTATCGTCTTCATACTTAGGATGCCCGTCAGGAAGATGGGCAGGGCGAGCCCAGGGACAGGGAAGGGCCAGCGGTCTGGACCTCCTGGCCGCCTGGAGCCTGTAAGCACTTGAGCCTTTGCTCAGAGCCTGCCTTTCCCTGGGGTTGGCGTGGCTCCTCGTGAAAGACCCTGTCTTGGACTTTTCCTGGCCACGTGCCACTTTTATCCTGTTATGTTTCTCTTCCACCCCTCTCCCAGATACGCCCCAAGGATTCCTCTCTGCTCACCCATTTTCTTGGCTGCCTTTCCTCCCCTTGGTAAATAAAGCATGTTATGTCTTGGTTCCTCTGGTTTAGAAGGAGACCCCTGTTTTCTCAGCCCATTAGCGGAAATTTCCAGAAAGGGATTGGCATGTTTGGCTTAAGCTTGGCTCATGGGTTGAAGGTGGGGTCCCATGGGCCTGAAAACAGACCTTGTTCTGGCAGAGTTTGGTATTTGTCCCAAAGCCTACCTTGAGCAGTGCAACGTTTCTTGAGACTCTTTTTCAGAAGGAGCCACACCATCCCCTACCCACACGTGGGAAGGTGGAAGGTTTGGAGATGAGATTCCCAGCGGGGCTCATCCCCACCAGCCAGGGCGTAACCATCGTTGGGTAGTGCTGGGGGATGAGTCACTGGTGCATCCATTAAATGCCAACTGGGTGTATGAACCTTCCAAAGGGATTTCAGCCCCACTCCTAGACGTCTGAGTCACGTCCCACACCCTGAGGCAGGGATAGACCCTATAAGAACATGGCAAGGAGACTTCCCCAGCTTTCTGGGCTTAGGGATGTTGGAAGAAGGGGTCGATCGCCCCAACAAGGCAGCTGTTGGCAGCGAGGCTCTCCTACAGATGTAAACGAGTGTCGGAGGCCGCTGGAGAGGCGAGTCTGTCACCACTCCTGCCATAACACCGTGGGCAGCTTCCTGTGCACCTGCCGACCTGGCTTCAGGCTCCGAGCTGATCGCGTGTCCTGTGAAGGTGAGCGACCAGCCCTGCCTTCACCTACCCAGGCGCCGACCCAACGCTAGGCCCCGCCCCGGTCCACCCAGGCCCCACCCCCTCCGCCCCCCGGCTCACCCAGACCCCGCCCCTGCCCTCCCGGGCTCCACCCCTACCCTCTCGGGCCCCGCCCCGCCCTCCCGGGCCCCTCCTCACACACAGGCCCCGCCCCTGGCCCTCCCAGGCCCCGCACCCTGCCGGCCTTGGGCCTTCTTCCTTTTCCATCCATTCTCTTTCAATTCATCTTGTTATTTCCAACTCTTCACTTTCTCATTTACGCCTTCCACTTTTTTATCCTCATCCTCCCTTGTCATTTTACCGTTTCCCTAGCGCTTTTGTTTTCTTGCAAATGGTAAAAGGGGAAAACAAATGATAGAGGAGCATGTGACAGGAGTCCGGGAGCCTGGGCTCCCAGGGACACTTTGGGCAGTGTGGGGTCAGCTCACTCTGACATACGTCAGCAGTGCGCCCGTAAACATGCGTACAAGGTCATCTAAATACTGAGCATGCTCTTTCTAGTCCACGGCAAGCTTTCCCCAGACTGTTCCTTCATCCCGACCTCAGCATGCCCTCCTGGGAAGCCACATCTGGGGGGGGCGGGAGCAGGGGACCCACTCCTAACCTGTCACTTGGGCCTGCTCCTGTGGTGCTTTTCCATCCCCCTTGTGCGATCGTCACTGCAGCCCCCGTGGTCTTGGGTCGAACTGGTGGTATTAGACCCGTTTTGCTGATGAAGAAACTGGTCCAGAGACATCCAGTGACTGGTGGTGGAGGAGCTGCATTTAAGCCCCCTGGTCTTCCGTTTCAGCTTTCCCGAAAGCCGTGCTGGCCCCATCGGCCATCCTGCAGCCCCTGCAGCACCCGTCCAAGATGCTTCTGCTGCCCCCAGAGGCGGGCCGGCCTGCCCTCTCCCCCGGACACAGCCCTCCTTCCAGGGCTCCGGGGCCCCCACCTGGGGTCAGGACCACGAGCCTGCTGTCTCCCACCCCTGTGCCACCCACATCCTTGCCCTCCGCCCCAACTCGGCTGCTGGCCACCCTGGTGGCCACCCCCGTGCCTGGTGCCTCCCTCTTGGGGACCCTCGGACCTCCCTCACGACTACAGGAGGTGACCCCGCCCTTGCCCAAGGGCCCAGCAGCCACACAGATGGCACCGGGGTTCTCTGCCTGCTGGCACCTGGGAGCCATGTATGAATCAGGGAGCCGCTGGACAGAGCCTGGGTGTTCCCAGTGCTGGTGTCAGGTAGGTGGGAGGGATCCTGGGGGCTGCCCGGGTCTGGTGTCCGGGGCCTTGTGATGGCTGGAACTCCTGCTTCTGCTTCCAGAACGGGGAGGTGACCTGTGAAAAGGTGACGTGTGAAGCTGCTTGTTCTCACCCGATTCCCTCCAAAGATGGGGGGTGCTGCCCATCGTGTACAGGTGGGAGCTGGTCTGGGGAAGGCTGTGAGTTCCCCACATGGTCCGACTTCTTCCCTTCCCCAGCCCTTCTGCAGCTGAAAGGCTGTTCTCCAACTTTTGGGGACATTAGAATCACTTGGAGGTTAATTCCTGGGTCTCATTTATCCGGTGTGGGCAGGGCCTGGGAGTTTGCATTTCTTTTTTTTAAAGATTTTATTTATTCATTTGAGACAGAGAGATACAGAGAGAGAGCGAGAGCATGAGTAGGGGAGAGGCAGAGGGCGAGGGAGAAGCAGGCTCCCTGCCGAGCCAGGAGCCAGACGTGGGGCTTGATCCCAGGACCCTGGGATCATGACCTGAGCCGAAGGCAGATGCGTAACCATCTGAGCCACCCAGGCGCCCCAAGGAGTTTGCATTTCTAACAAGATCCCGGGTGATACTGCTCTTGCTGGTCCAGGAACCACACTTTGAGAACCACTGGTGTATGCTGTGGTATCCCTCAGGGGGAACTTTTCATCTTCTGGGGATCCTTTTGAGCTTCATTCATTCATTCATTCATTCATTCAGTGAGTTTCTCCAGATCTACCCAGCAGTCCCCCTACCCTGCCCCAACTCTCCTCCTACAGCCGGGAGAGTAATCCTTTGTAAATTCTGTCCTCGCTCCTTTTTTTTTTTTTTTTTAAAGATTTTATTTATTTATTTGACACAGCGAGAGAGGGAACACAAGCAGGGGGAGAGGGAGAGGGAGAAGCAGGCTTCCCGCCGAGCAGGGAGCCCGATGTGGGGCTCGATCCCAGGACCCCGGGATCATGACCTGAGCTGAAGGCAGACGCTTAACGACTGAGCCACCCAGGCGCTCGTCTGTCCCCTTTCCAATTTACTCCCATAACCTGCTTACAGTTTTTCACTTGTTTCCCCTTGCTGTTGGGATACAGACCCTAAATCCTCACGAGTCCTTTGACAGAGCTTCTCAAACTCACTCCACAGGGGGATCCCTGGGATCTTGTTAAAACACAGCTTCTCATTCCGTAGATCTGGGGAGGGGCCTGAAATTCTGTGTTCTCTGAAGCTCTGGGGATAAGACGCTGCAGTGAAGACATCTTCTGAAGGGTTAGAATGAGAATAGACGTAGTGGTTTCTTAATGATAATCGTGACCTTTTGCCATGTTCCTGCTATATACTGAGCCCTGAATGTGAATGGCTGGGCACCTGACGTGTGAGGCTGTGGATCCTTCCAAGGCCCCTGCAGGGCACGTGGTAGTGTTCCCATTTTACGGTAAAGACAACTGAGTCCGTAGAGGTTAAGTGACATGTCCAAAGTCACTCAGGTTAACTGAACAGACAGACCAGGTTTTTGAACCCAGGGCTGCCTGGCTGCCTTTCTTGCCATATGGGAATAAAATGCCATGTTCTCAATAGAGTCCGGGGTTTACAGACATGAATGGAACCCTCCTGGGCCATCTTCTGTGGGTGTCTCCTGCTTACTTCTCCAGGGGTCCTAGGACAGCACAGTCCTGGGTACCTGGATCTGCCATGCCTGGGGCGTCCTGGCTGGTGAGAGAAAGTTCCAGGTACATTACGCCTGGAAAAGTAATGAGACCTCAAGCTTCCTCTACTTTGAAGAGGTCTGATGCCTCCACTCCTGTTTGTCTTTCAAAGGCTGTTTTGACAGTGGCGTCATCCGAGCTGAAGGGGACGTGTTTTCCCCTCCCAACGAGAACTGCACTGTGTGTGTCTGCCTGGTGAGCATCACAAGAGCCCCAAAGCCTTGCGGGTATTTTCCTAACCTTTGGGGGTTTTAGAGGAGGAGGGAAAGATGAGCTTGTTAAAGGTGAGCTTGTCAAATGGAGGGACAGTTCCCAGGTTGTGGATTTTGGGCGGAACCTGTCGAATTTAAAGGCGTGGGGGTCTGTGGATTCGAGGAGCCTTGTGCTGAGCAGCGAAGAGCCAGCAGGCAAACAGGGTCCATCTGTCTAGGAAGGGGAGGTGATGGAACTCCCTCGGAAACTTCCCACCAGGGAGGCTGTTTTTCCCTCCAGGCAAAATATTTGCCAGCACAATAAAGGTATCCACATTTGGGACGGAGGAGGCTTATTACCAGGCTCAGCTTGTTAAGAGTATTATTTTGCTGTAGGCCAATTTGCTTCTCTAAGAATAGTTACTAAGCACCTACTATGTTCCGGACACGGCCAGGTGCTGTCCCACAGATTAGATTAGGAGCACTCCGTGCTACCAGGCTCGGGGCTTGGGGCTTTTCTTCTGTCACTTCACCCGTGGCTCCTGGCAGCTCGTCTGGGTCAGCTTTCCTGTCCCTGTTCTACAGATGAAAAGACGGAGGCATGAGCTGGGCTTTGAGGCGAGGTCTCTCTGTATCCATGGCTTGGGCTCCTCCTCCCACCCTTCACTGCCTCCCTCTGACCATCACTGGCCTGGTGGCGAAGGGTGGCAGCCGTCATGGAAGGCAGAGGGCGGGGCATGGAGACGATGAGCACCACCCTTTACCGAGCCCCCCCTCGGGTGCCACGCATATGCAGCGGCCGAGCACTTTCGTGGGTCATGTGGCACGAATCCTCCGCAAGCCCCAATGGAGGCGCCGTTTCCAGCTCCTCACAGATAGGGAGACTGAGGCTTAGCGGGCTGACGTACATTGGCCAAAGTCACATGACTCAGTGGAGGAGCAAACACTGCTTCTCAGCTCTGGCTGGCTCCAGAGGAGGGTTTTTGTTTTTTTGTTTTTTTGTGGGTTTTTTTTTTGCCTTAATTTCAAATTTTGAAATTTAGTTTTAAAGTTAATTCTTTGACTAGCCAATAGAGTCACCTGGTTCAAAACTCAGATGCACAGGAAGGTGTCTCCGGTGGAGTAACCTCTGTTCGCCTCTCCCCGGCATCCTTCCAGAGCTTCTGTATGCTGTGGGAGGATGTTCTCAGCACACCGTAGTAAACACCAGGACCTGGGTCCCTGCACACTGTCCTTGTTGTCACCGTGGTGGCATTCAGAGATCTTGGATGGCTTCCTTTAGGAGGCTTTGGGGTTGGGCAGGAGACCTGAGGAGTGGCTTGAAATAGGGAATGAGCTGAGAGGCGGGAGGGCCTGGTTCTCCTCCTCCCCTCTGCCCCCACCCAGCACCATCTCTCCCCTCGTCAGGCCGGAAATGTGTCCTGCATCTCCCCCGAGTGTCCTCCCGGCCCCTGTCAGACCTCCCTGAAGTCAGATTGCTGTACTTGTGTTCCAGGTCAGTGACTCTTTGGGGGTCGGGTGGGGGGTAGTTTAGCTCTTTTGTGTGTTTTTGGGAGCAGGGTGAGCGGAGCAGAGGATAGGGATTGATTTTTGCTTTAGAAACTCAGATCAAGGGCGCCTGGGTGGCTCAGTTGGTTAAGCGACTGCCTTCGGCTCAGGTCATGATCCTGGAGTCCCGGGATCGAGTCCCGCATCGGGCTCCCTGCTCGGCGGGGAGTCTGCTTCTCCCTCTGACCCTCCCCCCTCTCATGCTCTCTGTCTCTCATTCTCTCTCTCTCAAATAAAAAAAAAAAAAAAAAGAAACTCAGATCAAGTGGAGCATTTCAAAGTACCAGTTTAATTGAGCACCTACTCTGTGCACAGTGGTTTGGATGCTAGATAGGGCTCCCCGCCCCAGGAGGCGCCTTCAACACAGCCAGGAAGGGGTGTGAGTCCACCCTTGGCATGGCTCTGTCTTGAGGCTGGGAGGGCGTCTCCCCTTCCCCACTAATGAGTTGGTCCTTTGTTAAAAATGTGGTTCTCTTTTCCTGGGATGACCTCATCATCATCACGAATGTTCCCTGACGGCTCTGTGCTGTTGCTTGCCAGCCCTTGATCTCATTGAATCCATGTGGCTCAGCCTCGAGGGAGTACTATTCAGAGCCCCATTGTATAGGTGACAAAACCGAGGCTCACTGAGGTCGTCACTGCCCAGAGACGTACAACCAGTTAATACAAGAACAGAACTTGAAATCAAGCCTACCTGCTTGCAAAGCTGGTGTTCTTTAAAAAAATGTTTTTCTTAACTTTTAAATGTTATTTTTAGCTAAGACATTTTTGAATAGTTAATATACTGCCTATGAAGTAGTAACCGTTATCAGCTCTTATCAACCCTATTCTACAGATGGGAAGACTGAGGTTTAGAGAAATTAAGGATGTTGCCTCAAATCCCTCCCCACTGAGTTGCATAGCTGGGATTTGAACCCAGGGCAGTCTGACTAAGCCAGGTGGGCCTGGGCTAGCTTGCGGACTGTTTCGGTGGGGGGATCCTCGGATTAGAGGTTTTCACTGACTTCTCCTGGTCTCCAGGGGATGGCTTCGGCGCCAGACCTTGTCTTAGGCATCCGGGGCAGTCTCTTTTCTTTTTTCTTTCTTTCTTTCCTTTTTTTTTTTTTTTTTTAAGATTTTATTTATTTATTTGAGAGAGAGAGAGAGAGAGCACAAGCAGGGGGAGGGGCAGAGGGAGAAGCAGGCTCCCTGCTGAGCAGGGAGCCCAAGGCGGGACTTGATCCCAGGACGCTGGGATCATGACCTGAGCTGAAGGCAGATGCTTAACCAACTGAGCCACCCAGGAACCCCTGGGGCAGTCTCTTTTCATTTCTGCTTTTCTCTTACTTTTTAGTGATTCAGGAAGTCCCCTCCCTTTTTGGTTAGGGATCTTAGTTTACATGTGGTTCATTCTCCATCAGTTTTTAAGCAGCAGCTTAGTTTGTGTCAGGGTTTGGAGGGGAATGGTTGGCTCCCTGAGCGTGGTGCATGCTGTGGAGCATGGTGGGAGTGTGTTAGCTTCCCCAAGGCCCCCCCGACCCACTGTTCCCCTTTCTCTCTAGCTGCCCCAGCCCAAAGACCTTGAGCTGCCTCTCCCTTTCTCCCCTGCAGTGAGATGCTATTTCCACGGCCGGTGGTACGCAGACGGGGCTGTGTTCAGTGGGGGTGGTGACGAGTGCACCACCTGTGTCTGCCAGGTAGGTGGGTGCAGGAGAGAGGCCGGGCACAGGCCTTCGCTGGCATGCCTTGACCAGAAGAATAGGAGCTGCCATGCAGCAGAAGGGACACTGAGGCAGCAAAGGCATTATGGGGACCTGCATTCACCAAGGGCTACCCACAGTCTCCATGAAGTTCACCCTTCAGCAGAACTATTTATAGAGCACCTACTGTATGCCTGGAGCAATGCTGAGTGCTGGGGACACAGCTAAGCACAGGACAGCCCCAGTCCCCTCTTTCAGGGGGCCCACAGCCTAGGTGGGCCATGGGCAGGTGACTAGGGCTCCTGACTGGAGGGGAAGGCTTCTTGGAGGGAGAGGTGCTAAGTCGAGATCTGAGGGGTGAGGGATTTATTAGAAGAGGATCCGAGGCAGAGCAGGTGCCTGGCATGAGCAGATGGCAGGAGGTGAGAGCGTGTGGCCTGTTGTCAGGGCCTGAAGGTGTCCCTTCTGGTTGGGGCGCAGAATGTGGGAGACGAGTCAGGCAGGAGAAGACGCTGCAGACAGGGATGGTGCTTGGGTTGGGGTCCGAGAAGCAGGGCCTGGGGCCTGTAAGTGATTTTCCGAAGATTCTCAGGAGAAGCCAGCCAGGGAAGCGGGATAGGCAGGGGACAACGGGGTCTCAGGCTGATCCCACAGGGAGCTCTGGAGTGAGTTGCATGGCAGAGATGGCTGTGCCCAGAGGCCAGGGAGCTGGGCATCAGTCAGTTGTGTATGTTCTCTCTGCTCCCGGAGAGCGGAGTGGGGGGAGAAGGAACCGTCCAGGTACATGGAGGGCCCATCCCCTGTCAGCCAAGGGCAGTACTTAGGGGAAGGGGTCTTGGGGAGGAGGGGGCCCCATAGCCTCTACCTCAGACTCAGTCATGAAGGGCTTTGCCGGCCAGGCTGAGGGCTCTGGGCTTGGCAGAGCTGCTGATGGGTTTTAGGTTTGGAGCCGTGCGATCCCACTGGTGCACGAGAACTTTCTCTGGCCGCGGAGTGAGGGCAGACTGGAGGGAGAGCAGGAGGCTGTTGCTGAAGTGAGGGGAAGTGGGGCTGGGGCTGCAGCCTGGGAAGGCAGGGACCCCCAGCCCAACAGCCGGGACATCCCAGAACACGCTCCCAGCCTTTCCCCGCTACTTCTGCCCCCCTCCCCCACATCACCCCACCCCCCCTCCTCCTACTCCTCCCCCCACCCCCCACAGATTCTTTGTCACTTTTAGGAGGGTGACAGCCGCTTGCCAGCCTCCTCTTTAGCTTTCAGACGGCCCGAGGCTGGGGAGCTGCCCTCACTGGCCTGTGCCCTTGGTTCTCTTCCAGAATGGGGAGGTAGAATGTTCCTTCACACCATGTCCAGACCTGGACTGCCCCCGAGAGGACTGGTGGCTGGGCCCTGGACAGTGCTGTTTCGCCTGCCGGGAGCCCACACCCATGACAGGTGAGGGCCCCCAGCCCTGCATGCCGGCCTCTGCCCCACCTGGGGCCTGGATGCCCTCCAGGAGGGCGGCGGCGCTTCACCTGCTGAGACCCTGTGTGTGTTTCTGGAAGCGTGTCTGTGTGTGTGGGAGCGGCATCTGCTCCCGTATGTCTCTGGGAGGGTGCGTGTTTGTGCGACTGTGTGTAAGTGCGCATTTACGGGCTCTGAGGTAAGCATCTGTTTGCGTGAGCTGCCTGTGTGGACCGGGCACGTGTCTGGGGGGAAAAGTCCCTAAATGTTGGAGCTGGATCGGCAGCTGCAGGCAGCCCCTGGGCCCAGCAGGTGGGGCGATGGACGCTCTGCGGGACCCTCTGTGGTGGGAGTGAGCCGAGGCGGCTGTCCTTGGGTGGCAGGCACGCTGTAGGTTGGGCAGGCGTTCAGGGCCCTCCTCGGCCCTTGTGCCCACCCGCGCTTTCTCCCTCACTGTCCCCTGGCCAGGCTGCTCTCTGGACGACAACGGGGTTGAGTTTCCGATCGGACAGATCTGGTCTCCCGGTGACCCCTGTGAGTTATGCATCTGCCAGGTGAATGGCAACCTGCACGCCTTCAGCTGCTCCCCGCTCCGGCTGTCCCTGCCTCACCCCGAGCAGACCCCTCGGCCCTGACCGGGCCCTCCTGGCCAGGCCTCCCTGCTGCGCCCGAAGCTGGGCCACCTCAGCCTGCCCTCCTTCTCCCTCCTATGCCGGCAGCTTCCATTTGTACAGAAGGGGGTGTGACCTGCTGCTTGGGAGGAGTCAGGGGTCCCAAGGGTAGAATTTCCCTGGGCACGGATAACTGAAGGAGTGGGGTGACCTGAGGCTCCGTGGTTCGGGCCTTTCCTGCGACACTGCAGGGTTTTTCCTTCATGACCTGAATCTGTGACCTCAGCTCATCCGAAACGGATAAGGAGACGGTGCGCGGGTCTTAGAGTCAGATGGGCCCAGATGCAAATACAGCCGCTTACCAGGAAACACTGGTTACAGCTCATTGTTGAAGTACACGCTGGCTTTCCTTTCTGCTTTAGAAGAGTCTTTCGTCCATTGGAGCTTAGAGCTTTCTTTCTCAAAATGAGGTCCGTGCCCCAGTGGTGCCTGCTGGACGTGCAGAATCTCCAGATCCAGAGGTCTGGCTACTCAGACCTCCACACTCAGAATCTGCATTTTAATCCCCCGGGTGACTGGTGTGTAAGAGGCACGGCCTTCGAGTGTCTCGGATGCACCGTTTGTGAAAAAGCCTTAGACCCTTGCAAAACTTGGAAGCGTTTCATCGGAATTACAGTTGGGAGGAGGGCATATCCGCTGCCTTTCCCCTTTATGACTGATCCAGGGCACTCATAGTATGAGAAAGCTACACAAAAGCTTCATCAACATTCAGAGTCTTAGACAAAAAAAAAAAAGAAAGAAAGAAACCATATGTGGTGCTTTTGTCTTCTGAAATAGACATTTCCGGTGGAATAGTTTTCTATAAAAATAGGATTTTATGGTACTCCGTAGGTTTGGGGTGAGCGAGGGTTCCAGGCAAAAGCTGAGTGAAAGAATTTGGATGGGGTGGTGGTGAGATTTGGCTGGTGCTGGAGAGGGACAGGAAGCCACGGAGACCGAAACCCCTCTCTGACCTTCCTTCTCCTTAGATAGGGAGGCTTTCGTGGAAGGCTCACACCCCCTTTCCCCAGGAGCCGGTCCTCTTTGTGGGGGACCCGCCACCTCCCATCATGACAAGCCTCGGCCAGTTTGCAGCACTGTCCTTTCTTGGGGGTGGGGGGTGCTGGGAGGGCGGAGTGGGGCAGGGAGGCGGGGCCTGGTGTTACAGGTGGGGTCTTGGTGAAGTTCTTCCTTCCTTCAGGCAGATGGCTCAGTGAGCTGCAAGAGGACAGACTGCGTAGACTCCTGCCCTCACCCAATTCGGATCCCTGGACAGTGCTGCCCGGACTGTTCTGCAGGTAATTTCCTCCTTGGGGGGCTGCCCAGCACCCCCTGCTCCTCTTGGCGGGATCCTGCCCCCCTCCCCCTGCTTCTGGGCTTGTCCTGCACCAGGCTCCTCTGTGCAAAGGATGGACCACACGGGCTTCATCCCCGCAGCCCCACGGGGCCAGCCCGTGGTACAGATGATGAACGCAGGCTTCAGAGATACAAAGCCATCTGCCCAAGGCCGGCCCTGTCTGGGTGCCAGAAGCAGATGTGGAGATACGCTGAGCTTCCAGCCCGGGTGGGGGGACCAAGGAACCATCCCTGTGAAACAATCAGGGAACAGTGAGAGAACATAACAATGCTGCTCTTTTTTTATATTAATGCTCCGCTTTTCCATGATTTCAGAAGTAACATTTTACTGAAGTACATACAGAAAGCAAAAATAAAAACAATTAAAAAAGGGCCCCTTATCACTTTTAGCCTCGTGGTTTTGTTTTTCTAATCTCTCTTCGTGAAGTGTCTCTGTCTCTATGTCCCAGGTCTATAACATGTGTCTGTATCTAACAAATAACATACAGATGTTCTAAAACATTTCCCTGTTGTCCTATCATCTGCTCTCTGCTTCCTAGGATGTGATAAATGTCATCAAGGTGGCAACACTCAGATCAGACCTCAGTGGGCTTGGGGAAGCCCAGGGGAGGGGTGTGGGGGAATGTTCTGGAAGGTGGGGACTGGCTGAGTGGCTGGGGGGGAAAGAGCAGAGAGGATGGCAGTGGTGCCTGGGCCAGCCCCTCTGGCCTGATCCTGCCCAGGGAGGGGCAGAGGAGTAAACACTCCCTTCCCTGGAAGTGGAAACATTCTGATCCCTCTGCTAAATCCAGGGCAAAAAAAAAAAGAGGTGGCACCCAGTCCAGACCTGTGTTTTGTCCCTTCCCCAAACCCCGGGGTGACTGCCTGGGGAGGCAATTGGCCTGACCTTTGCTACCCAGAAAGCTCTTGGACCTGAGCCCTTGGCAGGAGCCTGGTCACCGGCCACCTGCCCGGCGGGCGCTCACCCCCGTGCTCTCTCTGGCAGGCTGTACCTACACAGGCAGAATCTTCTACAACAACCAGACCTTCCCGTCCGTGCTGGACCCGTGTCTGAGCTGCATCTGCCTGGTACGGCCCCCCCAGCCCTGACCCCTGTCTGTGGAGACTCCCCAGGGGCTGACACCAGCTCCTGGACCTTGGAGGCGCAATCCAGAACCCTCCATGAGAAGGGTCACTCTGGGTCACGGGGAAGGTTGGCTCCCTCTAGCCCTGCCTGGGGTGAATCTTTACCCAGGGCCAGAGAAATCGTTTTTAAGCCTGCATGGCAAAAGTCCTCTGCTTCTGGGTGACCAGAGGGCATCTGGGGGGCTCCTTGTAGTATAGCGTGGGAGTGCTCCCTGAGCACAGGTGAGGGACTCCAGCCCAGGACTCTGAGCTGCGGTCTCAGACTCACACGATGGGGCTCTTACCGTGTGCCAGTCTGGCTGTCGGCCCTTTCCTTGCATGAGCTCAGTTAATCTTTGCAAGAATCCTGTGAGGTGGGAGCCACTCTCCTTTCCATCTGTGGGTCAGAAAAATGAGGCACAGCGAGAAGTGCCAAGAACGGAATCCTGGTATCCCGAGGCCGTGATCTCAGAGGTGCACTTTGCCCCGAAGCCAGACTGCCTCTCAGTCTGAAAAAGCATATGGGATTGTCTGTATTGTTTAGGACTGGGAAAATGGGGCAGAAAGGCCTTCCTGCCTGTGTTGCTGGAAACGTTCGATGCCGGTGGAGCTTCTTGCTCACAGTGGGTCAGGACGCAGCGTGGCCAGCGACAGGTCTGCGGGATCAGAGGAGCTTAGCGCCGAACGTCTCGGCCTCTGAGTGGGCCTGTTCACTCACATGCTTCGGGGAGCTTCAGGCTCTGGGTCCTTCTCTCTCCTTGGTATTTGGTGCTCACCTTTCCCGGGTAATTCGTGGGTTTGTTCCGCTAGGGCCTTTTGACAGATGAGCTGCGTGAACAAGGCCAGGCCCCTGGCCCTATGGGGCTTGCGTTCTGTCAGGAAGACAGACTCTTGACTGAGTGAATGAACCTGTCCCTGCACCACGGGGGCTCTGATGGGCACTCAGTGGCTCTGTGGCCATCCTTCCCGAGTGTCCCATCGGCAGCCCAGAACAAAGGGACTCGTGTGTTTTCTGTGTCGTGCAGCTGGGCTCCGTGGCCTGCTCCCCTGTGGACTGCCCCATCACCTGCACCTACCCTTTCCACCCTGATGGGGAGTGCTGCCCGGTGTGCAGAGGTGAGTGGGGGAGCCGCTGCCTCGTGTCCCAGGCTCCCGGGGAGGCCTTGGCTCACGGCCTGGTCTCCTCCACCCCTGCAGATTGCAACTACGAGGGAAGGAAGGTGGTGAACGGCCAGGTGTTCACCTTGGATGATGAGCCCTGTACCCAGTGCACATGCCAGGTAAGCTGGGCCTAGGGACTCGGGAGCGGCCCGGCCAGGGGACTGCTGCTTGCCTTTTGTCCCTTTGCGAAACTCTGAGCCCCCTTAGGCCACAGAAGCCCATCTTCCTCCTGCCTTCCCAACTTTAAACAGCAGCTAGAATGCCTTTGGATTTGATGGTATCCTCCCTCTTTGTGGGTTCCTTAAAGCAGCCCTACTGTGTCAGCCTCCATCCCAGGATCTTTCTGTGGGTGGAAGAGGCGCCTAGGGGCACTGTTACAGGAGGGGAGACGATCTGGGCTTCCTTATGTGTGTGCTTGTGCTTCCCCAGCTGGGAGAGGTGAGCTGTGAGAAGGTCCCCTGCCCTCGGGCCTGCTCCGACCCCTCTGGGCCCCCCGGGGACTGCTGTCCCTCCTGCCCAGGTAAGTGGGCCTCTGGGTCCTGAAGCTTCTCCGTGTCTTCCTGCACTTTACTCTTCTTCCCAGAAACCTAGCCCTTGTAAAGGGCTGGATGTGTGAAGCCCGGGCTCAGAGAGGGAATGTGTTCTGCCCGAGGTCACACAGCCAGCATGTGGTGAGGACACATGGTTGGGGCCCTGTGGTTAGCAGGTGGAGTACTGGGTGGTGGAGCTTTGGGAGCGGTGTGGGACCTCCTGGGGCAGGACAGCGCGGCACCAGATGGGGATCCTCATCTGAGCAGGGTTCTCGAGAAACAGGAAACTCACCATGATGTAGCTGGCTCCCCATACTCCCACCAACTCTACGCTGTGTGTCTTGAATTGAATTTTTCTGATTTAACATGTCCATAAAGTACCTTAAATGTGGCTATTTTTTGCTTCTTTTTTAAAAAAGATTTTATTTATTTGAGAGAGAGCGAGCACAAGCAGGGGGAGCGGCAGAGGGAGAGGGAGAAGCAGACTCCCCGCTGAGCAGAGAGCCCGATGCGGGGGTCGATCCCAGGACCCTGGGATCATGACCTGAGCCGAAGGTACACGCTTAACGACTGAGCCACCCAGGTGCCCCTGCTTTATGTTTTTTAAACTTCCAGGAAGACATTGAATTTTTCTACTGATTTGTGGCCTGGATTTCCTCTTGGATGAAATACCTGTTTAACTCCTTTGGCCTTTTGAAGAGGATCCTCCATATTTAGGGTCGCTCTTTAGGTCCGTGGCTGAAGAAGAGCTGCCGTCAGGACTGGGGGGGCTGGAAGCATCCTGAGCCCCTATAGCCCTGTTTTGAGAACCATCGAGCACTTTGTAGATCTTGCTTCACTTAACCCGCCACAGACTCCTCAGCAAGCCGATGGTGATTATTCCCCCTGATTAGTCCAGAGACTAATCGTTAGCTAAGATGCCAGGCCGCGTGTGGAGCGTGTGACCCGTGTTACCTCAGCTGTGATTATATCTCCATTTTGCAGATGGGCAAATGGAGGCTCAGAGATGTTAGGTTTCTGTCTTAAGGCTGCACTCTAGCTGGCGGCGCTGGGCTCAAGCCCAGGTCTCTCTGATTCCTTCCCCTGTGCTCTGCTGCTTCCAGATGGGGAAACAGAGGCCCAGGGAGGTGAGGTGCAGAGCCGGGCCCCTTCTCCTGGAACACACTGCTTTGGCTACGTTCGCACGCGCCTCTTCCTAACAAGAGCGCCATAGAAGGAGAAAGCACTTTTTGTTGCACTAGAATATGAATTGTTTCCTTTTGATAATTCATAAAAGTCACAGTTTTCCTGAGGTATAGATCACATCCCGTACAATTCACATGCTCAAAGTATACAATCCGATGCCTTCAGGCAGGTTCAGAGTTGTGTGACCGTCCTATAGGTGATTTTTAAAATACAGTCCATTCCAGATTTTCCGGGCTTGACAGCATCTGTCTCTTCCTGATCATATACCTTTCTCCAACACTCTTCCTTCTTGTGCTTCTTCCCGCCCCATGTTCTCTGTGCCTAGCCTCTTCCTCTGCTTGTTCTCCTCCCATATATCAAGCCCTTATGATGTGCCAGGCTCCAGGCTGAGACTTAAAAGAAATTATTTTTTTCAATAGACTTTATTTTTTTTGAGCAGTTTTCGGTTCCCAGCAAAAGTGAGTGAAGGCAGAGCCTCCCCAACTAACAACAGCCTACGCCAGATGGGACATTTGTTACAATCCGTGAGCCTCCCGCACTGGCACAGGATTATCAGCCCAAGTCCGTGGTTAACATCCGGGTTTGGGCTGGGATTTCCCGCGCGCACCATTCAGTCAGTGCTCAGAGTGGCCCTGTGAGTTGTTAGGATGCCCATTTTACAGATGAGGACGCAGAAGCCCAGCGGAGTTATGCGCCTCATACAAGGTCACACAGCCAAGGCCTGGCAGAGTGACTTTGGCGGACTGCTTCCCTCTGCTCATGGTTCCTTTTTGGTCTCCCCCTGGAGGCAGGGGCCACTGGTCCTTACCAGGTGTGAGCAGCCCCTGTCCCTCCCCGTGCAGCTCGTCCTGGGGCCGCCTCGGCCATCGGGAGAACCCCAGTGCATCTTGTTTCCTCCACCTCTCTCTAGATGGCCCAGAGAGGAAGGCGGTGGAGGTCGGCAAAGCAGCTCGGAGTGCCCGTGGAGATGCTGAGGCCCCGGTGAACTGTAGCTCCTGCCCAGGCCCCCCAGCAGTGCTGCCTCAGAAGTCGGTGCTCCACGTCCTCCAGCTCCATCTCAGAACGAACCTGTCTAACGCACAGACTTTACCCACGAGCCCCTCAGGAGCCCAGGCCTCACCCTCACCCCCTTTGGGGCCTGGGGGCACATTCCCAGGGGAGCCTGGGGCCTCCCAGCCCTCACCAGGGCCTTCGATCCCTCCAGGAGCCTCCACTCTACCTCCAGCCCCGCCCGGGGCTCCTAGGCTTCCTCCTGTTACTCCAGAGCCTTCAGCCTCAGCCTCTGGGGCCCAGACAGTGACCAGAAGGCCTTCTTTGTCTGCCATTGTCCTGACTGAAGCTTCAGCCCATTCCACGATGGCCCCCAGCCCCTCAGAGACCGCCGCCACCCTCCTCAGGCCTCGCAGAGCCTCTCCCGCCACCTCCAGACTCTCTGCAGCCCTCGCAGCCGCGGCCAGCTCTAGCCCCCAGCGGCCCGCCACGGGGACCTCACGGGAGGATGAGTCCACCGGGTAAGCAGGCCTCCAGGTCAGGGCCGTGCCTGGGACACGCCAGACAGAGAAAACGGCCAGCAGCCCTGGGCGCTGGCGGGGAGGCTCTGGGGCCAATGAGGCCAGTGACACCCGACGCTCACTTCTGCAAGGCTCCTGGAGGGATGGAAAGTCCCCAGGGCCCCACGCAGCCTTGTCCCCAAGAAGCATTTGGAACGTGCTGTGAGAGCAGGTAATCGGCACTCTCCATGGTCAGTATCCTCCTTGGACACCACGGCCGGCCTGTCTTTTGAGGAAGGTCGGGCTGCTGAGCTCCCCGCTCTGGAGGAGAAGAGTCGGAGAGGGCCTGGGATTCCCTGGGACTGTGCCACCAGCCATCCTGCCTCCCTCCCTGAGGTTTCCTGATTAAAGGCTGTCTCAGTCTCCCCCAGACTGCCCTGCTCGTTCACTCTCGCCTTTGGAAAGGTGGGGAAGTGTCACTCCAAGCCCACGGGTGGTGAACCAGCGCCCACCTCAACCCTCCAGCGAGGGAGAAAAGCCGGCACCAAATGAGGGTGGCGTGGGGTGACGTCTTGTGGAAGCACCTGCTGCCTTTGGCTGGCGGGGGCTCCTCCCGTGAGAAGGGAAAAGACGGACAGAGGCGGCCCCGCGGGTTGGGTACCCTGGGTGGGAGCCTCAGAGCTGGAACGGGAGCGGGCAGGTCCCGAGGGCACCCTCTCAGCAGTGGCACCCACGGGCGGGCGGGAGGGGGGGAGGGCAGCAGCGAGGGAGAAGTCCCAAGCCTCAGCCAACCCCCTCTGCGGCTAGGATGGCCCTTCAGAGTTGTCCCGAGTTGGTGCTAGGAGCCAGGGCTCTGTACCCCGTGTTGACCAGTAGTTCTAACTGGGCTGCCCCAGGAAAGGGGCGTGACCTTGGCGGCTCCCTTCAGCCCAGGCGGTTCCCCGAGAGGGCGGACAACCTTGCCAGCAGCTGCGGGACCACATCATCAGTCCTGAGGGGGGATCTGGGTGGTGGAGCCCAGTTCACAGGACAGATGGAAAGAGGAAGGTGCTATCGTTAATGGGGGCGGGATGGAGATGAAAGACAGGGAGCTAAGCTGTCACCTGGTCACCAGCTTGCTATCACCGAAATCCGTTCATTTGGCAACCCCCAGGGCACAGACCCCGCCCACAACTGCGGGCGCCGCCCCCCCCCGCCCCCCTCGCCCCCCCCCCCAGCTCTTCTGTGCCCGGCTGCTCAGCACACACCCCAGGGCGGAGCATCTGCAGAGGTGCTGGATGCAAGGCCATCTGAGGCACCCACCCAGACCCCAGTGTGGCAGTGAGGTCCCAATCCCAGCGCGGTGGCAGGAATAATGAATTTCTAGCTGGGAGCGTGCAAACCCAAGGCTTGAGAGATGCAAAGGACTTAGAGACCTTCTTGTCCAGTAAGACTTGAGGTATGTGATGGAGAGTGAGGTCTGGGATGCCCTGGTCAGCTGTGACCCGCCCAGCGACCTTAGGTCCACCTCCCTCACCTGTAAATGTCCCAGGTGGCTGTGACCATGGCATGTGCTAATGCCTCCAAACCTCTCAGTGGTTTCTGCTTGCACCCCGGGGCAGCCGGCCCACATCACAATGCCCCCTGGGATCTAATTTCAGGATGAACGTGCAGTATGCTGGCTGTCTCCACGTTGCCACTTCTGGAACAATCCAGCTGTCAAGGTGGTAGTAACTGAGAGTCAGTGCCAAAATTTGCTCATCGCTATTCAATAAAGTGTGCAGTTGGAGTTTTCTCCTCCATAGAGCTCAAGTAAATCGTGTTTATTTTGAACGTTAGAAAAAAAACAAAACGAAGGGCAGGAGGATAGCTGTAAACATTTTCCCTAAGGTGGTCCAAATCTAAAGAATGCTTCTCTGGGCTCCCTCTCCCCGTTGACAGCGGGGACCACAGAGGCCCAGAGAAGTGTCCTGAGGTTGCATGGATTGTACGTCTGAGCTGGGAGGAGAGCCCTGTTCTCTGACTCCCAGGCTCGCTTTCGTCCCTACGCATCACACCTGGTGGGATTCTTCTGGTTTCAGAGACAGTTTGTGGAGGGCACTGTGATTACCCTATTTTGGTTTGGGCTCCCCGAGGAGCAGACCTAGAGGGAAATATTTGGGGGAGTCACTGACCTTGGGGGGGTGATCCCAGGGAGCACAGTGAGGGAAGGGGTGGTGAGACAGAGATAAGAAGAAAACCGACCACCGTGCATTACAGAGCGGGTCACGGCTATGGGCGATGGGCACCCAGTCCTTCTGCAGACCCTCTGGGAGACCGTGTGGTACACGACTCCGCATTGTCCTCCCGAGGGCCTGAGGATGCCACTCTCGTCCCTCTCTTGTTCCCAGGCTGTTGGCTCTCCAGCACGTCCAGCTGGCTGGGGCCGAGGATGGAGCCTGCCTCCTTTCCACTGGCCCCTGGGCACATGCAGGCTCTTGGGGAAGAGGTGAGGGAGCTGTCCGCCGAGGGCCTCCGGGCTGCCCAGGATTCTCACTCCCTCACACTGTGGTCAGTATAGTCCCTTCCCAGGACCCCTGGGGGGCTCAGAGCTGTCCTCCTTCAGGTAGTATTGACGTGACATGTTGGAAGGCCCCGGTGGGATCCAACTTGCTGAGAACATGTTCTGCCCGAGAGAAGCCTCAGGATGCTTGGGCCCCTGTCCAGGGCTGGCTGGCTCCAGCAGGCCGGGGGACTGCCTTCAAGACCCCAGGTGGGTGAGGGCTGCTTTTAATGAATGACAGGAGCTGGTCTGAATTCTCAGGCTCTAACACTCGGGGGGGGGAGTTTGGTTTTGGGTGAACACACAATTCAGGGTCCCTTACCTGGATTCCACACTTCAGGAATCTTCTGAGAAGCAGTAGAGGATGCGGAAGAGAGGATGCCTGAAGCCTGGTCCATGGTGTCAGTTTCACCGGACCCAGGGAGTTCCCAAAGGGCCCAATGATCGGACCCAGTTCAAGAGACCTAATTTTGGAGGTTTTTAGATCAATAGGCTCAAGGACAAACTAAGCCGAGTAGGACAAACCACAAATAAATAAAATCTTTGAAAAAAATTAGGATAACTCAGAGGTTACCTTCCCTTAACTTTTTTTAAAAATAATTTTTAAAAAGACTTTATTTATTTATTTGACAGAGAGAGAGAGCACAAGTAGGCGGAGTGTCAGGCAGAGGGAGAAGCAGGCTCCCCGCGGAGCTGGTAGCCCGATTTGGGGCCTGATCCCAGGACCCCAGGATCATGACCTGAGCTGACGGCAGATGCTAAACCAACTGAGCCACCCAGGTGCCCCAAGAGATTTTTTTTTTTTTAAGATTTTATTTATTTGACAGAGAGAGACACAGCGAGAGAGGGAACACAAGCAGGGGGTGTGGGAGAGGGAGAAGCAGGCTTCCCGCGGAGCAGGGAGCCCAATGCGGGGCTCGATCCCAGGACCTGGGATCATGACCTGAGCCGAAGGCAGACGCTTAATGACTGAGCCACCCAGGTGCCCTGTTTTTTGTTTTGTGTGTGTGTGTGTGTGTGTGTGTGTGTGTTTTAGAGAGGAAAGAGAGAGTGGGGGAAGGGGCAGAGGGAGAGAGAGAGAACCTTAAGCAGGCTCTACGCTCAGTGCAGAGCCTGACGTGGGGCTCGATCTCACGACCCTGAGATCATGACCTTAGCCAAAACCAAGTCAGAGGCTTAATCAACTGAGCCACCCAGGTGCCCTCCCTTAACTTATTTCTAACATGTAATGCGTTCACATCATTAGAAATAAAAATATGTAAAATTGTATTCAGTGAGACGTCTCCCCCATCCCACGTCTACCCAGCTCCCCCTCTTCTTCCTTTTACGGTTTCTGATTCTGGGTGTCCTTTCCCAGTTCCATTGTGTAAGTGCAAGCAAATCTTATTTTCTTTCTTTGTAATCCGAAGATAGCATAGTATAAGCCTGGTTGTCACCTGTTTGTGTGCATGTGTGTGCTTCCCCTAACAATCTCTTTTCAAGATTTTTTCCCAGCATCTGGTGAGCATACTCGTTTTTAGTATATGTGCTGCCGAAGCGAGCATGTGAGCATACTCATTTTTAACCTTTTTACAGCCTTTGGCTCGGGTCATGATCCCCCCGAGTAGCTCCTTATGGGCACACACCATAGCCTGCTTAACCAGGGTGGACCCGATGGGTGGACATTTGGGTTGTTTCAAATCTTGCTCTTGCAGAAGATGCTACAAAGAATAACCTCGTACTTACATCATTCTGCACGTGTGCAAGTGTATGTTTTAAAGATAAATTCCCAGAAGGGAAGTTACTGGGCCAGAACGTATACACATTTCTCATTTTGATAGATATTGCCAAGTGGCGCTCCTTAGGGAGCCTACCAGTTTATGTTCCCACCGGCACTGCACGAGACCCCACGTCCGGGGAGGATGTGGGCTCCACAGATGAGTGGAGCAGAGACCTAGGAGATGATAATATACTCCTGGACAAATGTGAAGCGGAAGGATGGATGGAGCTGTGCTTAGACCCCCAAGGCCTGCAGGGAATGGAGAAAGATGAACGGAGGGAAGCCTGAGACCGTAGAACAGGAATGTGAATCTATCTTATCTCGTGGGGCAAAGCGGAAAGAGTCAGATCAGACATGTCAGCTCCAGGTTTCCCAGTCCAAATGGCCTGTTTAAAGGGGAGTCTTTTTAGATTCTGTCTGGATCCAGGCATCCCAGGGCGAGGAAACGGAAGAGGGGCGGGAAGGAGGAGCTGAGCTGCAGCTGCAGGGGCCAGGAGCAGAGCAGGAAGGATCCAGGAGTACGGGCCCGCATCCCCAGAGCCTAGCACGCTGCCTGGCTCATGGGAGGTGCTCGGGAAATGCCAGAAACACAAACACAGCAAAGGAGCCAGGACAGTGTGAAATTCCTCCCCAGAAACCCGAGAAGTCCACCTGTTTGTCTCAGGACCAAATAAAATAGGACTGGGACAGAACGTTGGTGGGGGTGGGAGTGGACCCATCTGCTGTCTTAAGCATGCCCTCAGTGAAAGCAGATCCACTTCCTTGTTGTTGCCTTTCAAAAAGTCATCCTGAATTCATCACTCAGCCCGCAAATATTTATTGGGCACCTGCGATGTGCCAGGCCCTGCTCTTTTTTTTTTTTTAATTAATTAATTTATTTATTCATGAAAGAGAGAGAGAGAGGCAGAGGCAGAGGGAGAGAAGCAGGCCCCCGGCCTAGCAGGGAGCCCGATGCAGGACTCGATCCCAGGACCCTGGGATCATGACCCGAGCCAAAGGCAGACGCTTAACCGTCTGAGCCACCCAGGCGCCCCCAGGCCCTGCTCTTGATGCCGGGGCTTCAGCAGTGCCTGCCCTCTTGGATCTAAAACGAGCACTCGCAGAAATGCATGACTGCAGGGTGTGCCGAGTGCCCTAACAGATAGGAGGGCCGGGCTCCCTGAGAGGGTGGTCGGGGAAGGCTTCGCAGGGAGGTGCTCTGTAAGCTGAGATCTGCAGGATGCTCAGTGGTCGCAGGTCAAGAGAAAAGGAGCAGCAATCCAGGCAAAGGGCACAAGGTGTGCAGAGGTCCAGAGGTAGGGAAGAAGTTTGGGTATTTGTGGAGGTGGCAGAAGGCCAGGGTGGGTGGGTGGGGGGCTCAGGATGAGGGGAGGGGGTCACGGTGAGGCAGGGAAGGTACTCGGGGGCCAGAGAGCATGTAGAGCTTGGAAGATGTATTGTCTTATTCCAAGTGCAAGTGCAAGGCGTTAGTTGAAGGTTTTAGGCAAGGGTGAGATGTGATCAAGATTTCTATTTCAAAAAGACTGTTCAGCTCTGGAAAATGGGCTAGGGAGGGGATCCGTGACATTGGGGAGACCCAGGGCATCCTAGAGCCCAACATCTTATATTTGTGTGAGTGACAAACGACAAACTGGAGGAGGATGTGACAAGAGAGTTTCCCAAGCCATCCCGTTCTGGACACCCCAAAGTCACTCCCTCCCCTCAGGGAGGCCCAGCGCCAGCCCTCTGCCTGGAATCCAGCTCGCCAGCTGTGGGAGTTTTCCAACAGTCCAGCCGAGGAGCATAGGACTGCAAAAGGTTTGCGAGCAAGAAAGGCACTGGGCATCAGGCTGAGCTGGGTCAAGGTCAAACAGATGACTTTGTGGGAGCACTTCTCAGAGCCTTCGGGAAACGGGCCTCCTGCACCTCCAAGCAGGGCCTGGAATGCTACATGTCGCATGCTATTCTGTAACTTTGTTTTTCACTGGAGGTTTGGCTACCAAACCCACTGGGAGAAATGCTGCTCTAGGTTTTTTCCACTTGCAGGCGAGGGTGTATTTGCTAAAGGGCATGCCCACTGCCTTCTCACAACCTCTGCACGCCCCCTCCCCAGTGGAAAACCACCGGATCAGTTCAGTGTCCCGCACCCAGAGCTTCGAGGGGTCTTCAAGTGTTAGTCTGGACCAACCAGCTAATCCCAGAGAGCAGCCCGGTAGATGTGGGGGTGTCAGCTTTGGTCACCCCTCAGTCCCCTGCCTGGCCTGCTTAGTGGAATGCTACCTCCCCCTAATCTCTTCCCTTTTCTCACTATCTCTTACTGCCTTTGGGAGAAATAAGAAGCTGACTCCCTCACCAAGAACCTAGGTGCTCTATTCCACGAGGAGGCAAAAGGCCTGGTATTTCTGGTGCCCGTCTTTCTCCCAGCTGGACCTGCTGAAGGCCGATCATCTTCCCGGCTCTATTATGGGGTGTGTGGCCCTGTTACTGTTTGGTATTGTCCAAGTGGACGTGGTCATCTTGTCCCCCTGCCCTGGTGTTCTGACCCTGGTGGTGTGGGGAGAAATACAAGGCACACTTTCCAGGAGGGTAGGTTTTTATTCTACGTTATTGGTATGACAGGGGAGGGGCCCAAGATTCCACCTCCACAGCCCCATAGGAAGAACAATCGGGAGAATTATATACATCTAGAGCGGGCGACTAAGGCTAGATCTTCCTGGGACGCGGCGGGAGAGACGCCGGCTCAGGCCACGGGGGCCAGGCCGACCTGGTTGTTGGCCCTGTCGAAGACAGCAAAGTACTGGCGGATGAAGATGTCACCCAGGATCCAGAGCTCTCCGGAGGGGGTGGGGAGGCTCATGCCCTGGAGGCCACTGACACAGCCCTCCTGGCTCTGGAGGAAAGGAGAAGAAAGCTGGAGACGGGGCACAGACTCTGAGGTGCCAGGGTGCCAGGGACGAAGCATCAAGGTCCCCGGGCCACCGCATGGCACGTGCAAGGAAAGAATTTCCTGGCTTGTGTCTGGGGACTTGGCTCTTCTTGGCCGGGGGTCTGCCTGGATAAGCTGTTAGCTCTGCTATTGGTTTCCAGGGATTACTAGACATGAACCAGTGTTTCTGGCAAACGTACAAACCCTGACATCAAGCATCGGAGCTAAGAGGTTTAGGGAGAAGGATTTTGGAAGCCCTGGTGACACAGCCTTTTCTCATTCTGACCCCGTCCGGTGGCAAAGCAGATCAGCTGTTAGTCCTTTTCACTCACTAGGGCACCGGGCCACCACCTTGGCTGCACATTAGAACCACCTGGGGAGCTTTGAAACCCAACCCCCCTTCATTGCTTAGGCCACGCCCCCTCTTAATTAATCGGCATCCCTGCGAGGGAACCGCCTGGCCATCAATACTTCTTGCTGAATAACATCGACTCCCAGGGCAGAACTGGTTTTCCACCTGGCATTATAATAGTGGGTGAAGCGTCGTCCTGCGGCTCATACCCTACCAAGTAGATATTTGTTACTTGCAGAGACATTAGGAGCATCACAAGCCCTGACCCTAAGGAAGGTATGGTTTCCATTTGCTCAACCCTTTGTAGCTTTGATGTGGTCGATCCCACTCGATTACCCTACCCACGCTCTGGGGGTGGGGAACGCTGACATCTCTAGTTTCTAGACCAGGACACTGAGAGCTGGGAGAGGTTGCAACTGGCTCGGAATCAATGAGCTGGTCATTGAGACCCAGGACTTGGACTCAGGTGTCCAACCGGAAATCCTCTTTTCCTGCCACCAGTCTTTGCCTCACTTTTCCCCTTGGGGGGGGGGCGCTGCATCCACATTTTCATTCTTGCATTTATTTTAAATGTCTTCTTTTTCTCTGGAGGCTGTGCAGAACAGATGTCAGCTTCAGCCCTTGGAAGAGCACTTTCCCTTGTGCAAAGTGCCATGGTGTGTGGCCACATTCACTGCAGGTACCTGTAGGTGACTGGCCCAGAGCCCCCTTACCTGCAGGATGTAGGCGCTGGGAGGCAGAGGGTACTGGATGCCGTTGATGGTGAAGACGATGTCGGGCAGGTTGTTGATGGCTGAGCAGCTGATCACCATCTGGAAAGAGTGAGGGTTAGGAGACGTTCGTTTCTTCTGCATGGCAGACCCACCACTTGGGTCTAGAACAGGGCACTCAGGGCTGGACTCACCTGGCCCTGTGAGCCCTGGCTGGCTCCAATGTAGCTCTGGAGGTTGGCAATAGCGTTGCTTGGGCCGGTCAGCAGAGAGGTTCCTGTGTCAACAATGGCCTGGCAGCCCTGACTACAAGCGACGGTCTCTCCGTTCATGGTGACACTAAGGACGAGATGCCAGTAAGGGTCCCCGGAGTCCCCAGGGGGTGTATGTCTCCCCAAGGAGGAGCCAGGTGGCCCCAGAGGGCCCCCCCTTCCATCCATTGGCCAGTACATAAAATTCCAGCCGTTCTCATTCATTCACGCATTCAGTTACTCAACAAATACCGACTGAGTGCGGGCTCTGCGCTAGGCATGGGAGACGCAGAACCAGACAGCCGCATGGCTCCAGGCTGCTGCGAGCACACGGTCTGGCTGGAAAGATGGGTTTTGGTGGAACAAGAGCAGGAAGAGCTGGACACCTGGCCGCAGAATGGAAGCATAATGCAGGGGGAGGGTGGTGGTGCCGCGGAAGGCTTCTCCGGCAAGCAGACCCCCGAGGTTGCGAAGGAGGCGCAGAGTGGGAGGAGGGCATCACAGGCAGGGAGTGAGGGAGATACGGAGCAGGGGCGGGAGGTGCAAGACGTGATGAAGCTTTAGCAGGGCTGGGGCAGATGCAAGGTGACCACTACGTGCCAGTTTGGTCAGCACCGTCCCGGGTTCAGTACTGTGAGTCTGGTGTCCCAGGAAACGGCTCATTCCCGGCCAAACCTGGGCCACTGGTCACCCTGGCAGGCCAGCTGGGCGACGAACAGCTGGGGACCGAGGCTGCTTGGGGGAGGGGCGGGCCCCAAAGGGGAGAGTAGAAAGGGAATGCCCTGAAACAAGTCAGCCCCTTCACCCTAGGGTGGGAGGGAGGGTCATGAGCTAGTTCAAGGTCCGCTAAGTGCTGGGATGTGTGGACATGTCTGCTGGGAGACTGTCCTGCCCGCTTGACCAGAAGGAAAGTGACTCTCCTTCTCCAGTGAGGTACCTTTCTTGGGGTCTCTCTGGCTTGGCCAGCTTCCGCCTTCTCCCCCTGGGGTACCTTTCCCGGCGCTGGCTCTTCCAGGGGGATTCTAGAAAGCTTATACCTCCGAGTCTATATGGAAAGGAGACGGGGGGCCCACGGCAGGGTGTTGGCCGTCCACAGTGCTCTCACCTGTCCACGGTGATCTGCCAATAACCCTCAACAGAAACAGGCACCCAGTTCAGGTTTCCAGTGAAGTAAGAAGAATCGATGCCGCCAAACATCACCACACTGCCACTCTGGTCATTGCTATGGAAAATGGGGGTGAGAGGCAGGAATTCATTCACGCATTCACTCATTCTCCTGAACATCTACCATGCCCATCCTAAGAGCTGCCCTTGATCACGCTCTTGCCAGTGCCAGGAGCTGTGGCGAGTGACAGACAGGGTCACTATTTTTATTTCCACTTTGCAGTGAGGCTCAAAGACATGAGGCAACTCGCAGGTCACGCAGCCAGGGAGTGGCTCATGTCCTTCTGTTTCCAAGGTGTGTGGTTTCTACCCCATGTTCACTCCCATTGCTGCGGGGAGCTCAAGAGAAGCGAATGCATGGCAGTGGCCGCTTGTAAGGACCTGATGGTGTAGTTCACTGGCTCTCAGCCAGGGGTGGTTTCCAATTTGACAACATCTGGGATGTGTTTTGATTGTGATTCGGAAGGAGTAAGGGGGTGTTACTGAAAGCTAGTAGACAGGCCGGGGAGGTGCTAACCATCCCGCAATGCACAGGACAGCCCCCCCTCCCCTTCCCCGGCCAACAGCAAAGAATTCTCTGGTCTAAAATGTCCAGAGTGCTGTGATGGAGAAAACCCTGATCGGTTGGAGAAATAAGAGAAATACTGAAGTAGCCATAAAGACAGGTTATGTGCATGAGACGACTGGAATATTAAGTGGCCAAGAGGAGAAACGGATGAATGGCTCCCCCTGTTGTAAATTGTAGGAGTCCTTGTTACTGGGACATTCACTTTCTAAATCTCTGCGGTTTCGGGTCAGATAGAGAAGCAAAGGCGGGCAATGATAGGAAATTAACCAAGGAAGAACTGGCCACAGATAAAACGATCCCCACTCCCCTAACCCCACCTCAACTCCCTGCAAACATCCGACCGTATGATGCGACCCAGTGAGATTACAGCAGAACAGTTAGCAACTCGAGAAAAACATTGAGCACAACAAATCACTTCGAGAGAGAGAAGGATGTGTCAGAGGAAGGGTGAGTGTCTCAAGAAAATTTATGACACCCTCTGATATTCTTGCATAAACCTTTACTCAACCAAACCAGCCCTTGGCTTATTCTTTATTCGTTGTTCCAATTAACTCATAGTCACAACCGGAATCTAGATTTTGTTAATTAACAGAAGAAACTTGCTTTCATCCGTTAAAAGTTCCCTTGTTCAAGACATTTGTCTCGAACAAAGTCCTATTTTCATTTTGTGCTATGGAATTTTGGCCCCCATTTTAAGTGGATTCACTTAATCCACTCCTGGGGGCCAACAACGAGGGTACTGGTGCTGGGGAGCAAATGGGGATTTAGCACCATTGTCTCCAAGATTTACCTCTTGAGACTTACACCTTGACCTTTCAAATCCCTTGCTTGCTGAGACGCTATCCACCTCACCCAGCCCTGGATGGCCCCCTGCTGCGCCCCCCCCCCCCACCCTCCCAACTTACCCGCTTAGGTAGACAGAGAAGAGGTCTTGGGAAACCAGCCCCTGGTTCCACATGTTGTCAAAGACAGGGGTAGCCCCGGAAGATGAAATCTGGGGGTAGGCCAGACCCAGGATGCCGTCGAAGGGAGCGTAGTACAGGAAGGAGCCGGGCTCAGTCTTGCTCAGGCCGAAGATCTGGTTGGTGTCTGAGATGCCTCCGACCTGAATCGGGGGAAACCAAGATGTTCACCATCAGCACGTGTTGACTGAGCACTGTGGTGCCCGCCGTGGGCCCAGAGCATCCCTGCTTCATTTCGAGTAGGACTTGGCTTCCAGGGCGGCAGGCTGGAAGGAAGGGGGAGGGACTGGCCCCGGGAGTGCTTGTTACTGATCTCCAGATGGCCATGGTCTGAGATGCAGAGGGAGAATTTGCTGCAGAGCAGATGGTCGCAGTGTGTGTGTGTGTGTGTGTGTGTGTGTGTGTGTGTGTTTCTGACGACTGGATGCAAAGCAGACCCCAGGCAAGTCAGAGCCCTTGACCCCTGCTGCACCCTGCGGGGTGGGGGGTGGGGCTCGTGGAGTTCACCTGACTCAGGGGGGCTGCAGGTGGGGGTATGAAAAGGGGGAGGAGGTGCTGAAAGAGAACTGAGCCTTTTTGCCTTCTGCGCCTGTCCCCTACCTGGCATTCAACTTGGTGCTGAAGTTGGCTTGTGGCTCCCGGCGCCCCACCCCCTCACCCACTACTGCTCCACCTAGAAATGGCTGCCACATCTTTGCCACTTTCCCCTCCTGCGTCCCCTTTCAGCTTACTTTTGTCGTCACCGAGACCCACATTGCTTGAATAAGCTCACTCTGGGGGTACACTGTGGTCCCCAGGGTCCTGGGAAGATGGCTCCAGGGCTGCGCAGGATGAGGTGGCCGGCCCGCAGGTGCTCACCTGGACGGTGTCGTAGCCCAGGACACCTGTCATGCTGCCAGTGCCATAGGCGATGGAGACTGGCTGGCTGGTGCCCTTGTAGGTGGAGGACTGCTGAGGGTTGAAGCGGTTGTGGTTGGCTGCCAGGGGCGAGAAGTAATGACGTCAAACTCAAAAAGCCGAGTGAGAGTCATGGGCTGAGAGTGTCTTCCTAGGGTGAGTGTCTTGGTTCTGTGCGGGTGGGGGGGGGGCTTTGGAGGAGAAAAGTAACCTTTCCCCCAAACTTTAGAGCCCAAGCATCCCCAGTTTCCACTTCTGTCTAGTTGGGCCAGTTGGGACCATGCACCCGATGGGAGGTCCCCAAGGACCCCCTGGTCTCCCCTCCTCCTGGAAGTCTTCCCTGATTGCTCCCCTGAGCAGAGCAGGCTCATGGCCAGCCACGGTGCTAAGCACCTTCACGCTTCTCTCTGCCAGTAGACTGAAGTCCCTGAGGGCAGGGGCTGTGTGTGATTCACCCTGTTATCCTCGGGCACCTAAGCCCCATGCTTGGCACAAGGTGGGTGCTCAGTAAATGCCTGTGGAGTGAATCCCTGAGTGCCGTGGGCTCCCTGAAGGGCTGGTGATGGGGAGCCTGGGCCGGGCGGGGCCGAGCACTCACCACAGGCAGGACTGGAGCAGTAGACGGAGGGCACCCACAGGTTCGAGGAGCCTGTATCGAAGATGACGGTGAACTCCTGAGGGGGGGTTCCGATGCCGATGGTGCCGAAGTACTCCATCTGTCCGGGTGGGGTGGGGGCACAGGTCACCGAGAGCACCATTCCCTGGGACTCCCCAGCCCGGCGTCCCCGGGGACTGTGTCTGGGTCGGCTCCTCAGCCTATCTGCCACCTTTCCCTTCACTGTTCTCCTGGTCCTTCTCGCCCTGTCCGATGCATCCATCCTTCAAGGCCCAGCCTGGTCTCCTCTCCTCCTGGAAGTTTTCCCTGATTGCTCCCCCATTACCCTCTGACTGTTTTCTTCTAAGCACCATGAACACCCAGTCTGCTGCACCCCCTTCAGCTCTCGTCTCGTATAGCTTAGTCTCGTTGTCCTAGAGAATGCACGTTCTCAGAAAGAGGTGCAACCTGACACACCCATCAGAGTATATGCTGAAATGCTTTTTTCAGTAAATTGTCGATGGGGAGATCAACGAGTCACCTAACGATGGGCAGCACTTCTCCCTTGCTAGCTCCGTTCCAGCCCCGCTGGTCTCGTGATTCTTAGATGATGATAAGCTCCTTCCCCTCCCAGGGCCTTTGCACTTGCTATTTCTTGTGCTAGGAAGATATTTATTCTAGATCTTTCCTTGGCTGGCTCCTACTCATCACTCATTCAGAGCTCCAGTCAAATGTCCCCTCTGCCAAGCAGCCCTCCCTGACCCTTTTACCTACATTTGCCCCTCCCCCACTGCCCCCCCTTACTCGATTTTTAATTTGTGACCCTTGTCATTCCCTGATATTATCTTACATATTTATTTGTCTCTTATTCGTCTTTCCCTCTAGAATATAAGCTCCAGGAACTTTATTTCTCCACCACTGTTTCCTTAGCTGCTTGCACATAGTAGGTGCTTCATAAATATTTGTTAAGTGAACAGGTGGGCTGACTTTACCAAGCTCTTACCAAGGACCGGGCCCCATGCTAAGCACCCCAAAAAACATTACTGCATCCATTACTGGCGACAACACCCTGATGGTAGATATTAGTGGTTCTGTCTTACAGACGAGGAAGCTGAGGCTCACTCAGAATGTACATGACTTGCCCAAAGTCACGTGGCTCCCAAGCAAGAGAGCCGAGGCACCAGGGCTGGAGGTTTTAAATAGGCTAAGCTCGTAAGGACGGGCAACCTGGTCTCATACCCTTGGCCCAGGGCCTTTCACGGTAGGGACGCATAGTATCTACCGAAGGGCTGGGTGTTGCCATGGGGTCCCAAATCGGAGAGTCGGAGTGATCTTCCTGAAGCTCCCATCTGGTCATGTCAGCCCTTCCGGTGAAGGCAACTCAGTGCCAATTAGGCTGCAGACCCTCCTGAGACTCTGACTTGGCTCCACTCACTGACCCTGCAGGCCTCGCTGTGCCTCTCTCCCTCGCTCTCCGCTCTCCATGAATACCAGTCTCCTTTCCTCACATGCACTCTGTTCTCCACTGTCACGGGATCTGGCGCGAGCCATCACCCCCCGGGACACTCTTCTGTCCCCTGGAAACCCCAGCTCTTCCTTTGCTGCTTGCCCCGGCCGCACCCTCTGAGCCTGAGATCTTTACTGTGCAGCCCTTGGCCCCGTTGTGCTTTTCATGGTTTGTGAGGCTCCTCGCTTGCTGTCTGTCTCTCCCTCCTAGATTGTGAGCTGCATGAGGGCAGGGGCTGTGCTTGGTTTTGTCCACGGCAGCTGCCCCTGGGCCCGGCACAGTGCCTGGCACTGAAGGAGGTGCTCTGTGTGCATGAACACGGGATGGCTGAACAAAAGAGCCAATGAGAACCACAGCTCTGTGAGTTTTCCTGCACCCCCTGCGCATCTGCGATCCTGGGCACAGACCCCTGGGTTCCTGCCTGGGAGCCCCGGCCCATCATCCAAGACCCCCGGGAGCCCCTCTCTCTCCTCCGGGGCCGGCCTGGACACTCACGTCCATGTAGTTCTCCAGGGGCTCCGTGACCATCACAGCGGCCTCCTGGGGGAAGTACTTGCTGGCTGGGTTGGGGCTGTGATTCTTCAGGAAGTCCTCTAGGAGCCCATGCTCCATCAGGTTCTTTCTTAAGGACTTCTTTTTGACCAGGGGAACCCTGCGACGGAGCATTGGCAAACAGGGGGCTTAGGAGGAGGCAGAGTAGTTAAGCGAGGAGTCTGCTCGTGGGGCGCCGCGGAAGCCTCGGAAGGAAAAGGAAGCTGGCCCAAGAGAGGGAGAAGGAGGGGGAAGCCAAGAGGGGAGACGCTTCTCTTGTTGGCACACGAACGCAAAGAGGTTGAGTGCTTGCCCAAAGTCACCCGGCCCGGTCCTGGAGCCGGGAACCCAGCCCGGGTACGACTCGAGATGCACGTCCCCCAAAAGGGCAGAGGGAGACCAGAAGGGGGGCTGGAGGTGGCAGAGCAGAGAGGAGTTGGACGAGGGAAGAAGGAAGAAAAATGTGAGGGGAAAGGAAGGAACGTGACAGGCAGCAGAAGGAAACAGCCCTGGGAAGCCAGGCCGGGGGCTGTGCGTCCCCGAGACTCACCTGATGATAGCGCACTCAGAGAGTGCCACCAAGGTGACCAGCAGCAGCCACTTCATGGTTCTTCTCGATCCCGATCTCCAGAGAAGGGTCGAAGGCTGGAAAGTGCAGGAGAGCCGGCAGGAGCTGCTCCTTATATACAGTCCAAGGGCTGGGGGTCAGTCTTATCAGCCTCCAAATGTCACCCGTTTTCATAACCCCAGATAGAAAAGTTCCTGATAAGACTGTCCCCGCCCCTCAGCTCTGTTCTGGGAAGTTTCCAATCGAGTAGATTTCCACCAGGACCGAACCCCTGCAGTGGGGATGGACCTGCAGAGGGCAAGCTACGGAGCGGTGGCTTATTTCTTAAATAATGGAATTCGTTAAAACTTGACAAGCTGCATGTTTTGACAAAACTGTTCTAAAGTGCACTTAACACTGAACAGATGTCGAGGGGGCTCACTGTACCCCGCCCCCGCCGCTGTGGGATGCGCCTGCGAGAACAGTCCGCCACTCAGCCATGGACCGTGTTCCCGTAGCTGCTTCCCCAAAGCACATTTCTAGGTCGGTGGTTCGGGACTCAGGACATGTTTTCACACAGAAATGTCCTCCTGTGGGATTGCTGGGTGTCAAACTAGCCTACAGGCTTCTCACAGCAGTTGGGCTGACTTTTGGGAAAGTGGGGCGTGCAGCACAGAGGAAGGGGAGGGAGCCAAGCAAGTGGGAGAAGATGCCTTCCTTTGCTGGAGGAAGCAAACTTGAACCAGGCTGGGTTTGTCATTGGAATCTGCGCCTTTCTCATTCTGCAACCCTTCTCCCCCTCCTCTCTTACCCTCTCAGGTTGCTGGAAGCCTCCACCTTGGCGATCCCACCAGGGGCTGACTCTCCCAGGTGCTCCATGCTTAAAACATGGCCCAAGCAGCTACAGTAGAGCAAAGCTATCTGGGCAAATTCATACTAGCATGTGAGTGATTTCAACGAGGATCCTCTTTAAAAAAAAAAAAAAAAAGAGGATCCTCTTCTTAGAAGAGGATGCTTACCAACCCACAGGATTCTCTACCTTGTGGGGTTTAGTCAGTGGACAAAGTGGAGTGAAAACTTTGATTCAGAAATTGTGGGGGAGTATGTGCTCTGGTAAGCGCTGTGAATTGTGCAAGACTGTTGAATCTCAGATCTGTACCTCTGAAACAAATAATGCAGTATATGTTAAGAAAAAAAAAAGAAGAAGGTAGCGGGAGGGGAAGAATGAAGCGAGGGAAATCGGAGGGGTAGACGAACCATGAGAGACGATGGACTCTTAAAAACAAACTGAGGGTTCTAGAGGGGAGGGGGGTGGGAGGATGGGTTAGCCTGGTGGTGGGTATTGAGGAGGGCACGTTCTGCATGGAGCACTGGGTGTTATGCACAAACAATGAATCATGGAACACTTCATCTAAAACTAATGATGTAATGTATGGGGATTAACATAAGAATAAAAAAAATTATGAAGAACATATTAAAAAAAAAAAAAGAAATTGTGGGGGACGGAGATAGGCAGGAGGGAGGTCGCCAGTCAGTAGCAAGCCCTATCTGTGGGTCTTGTTTTGAAATCTGATTCCCTGGGCCACCCCTGATTTTTCCAGCATCCGGAGACACGGATCCTATGAAAGCTCCAAATTTTGCCCAGTGCCTCTGGGTGGGCTTGGAGGGGTGGGCAGTGTGGTTCAAGTTCGGGACCAGGCGTGGTTAGTACATAGCACATTTGCATTTCAGACTTACCCGTTAAGACATCTTTGTACCCCCAAATGTGGATCCTTTGCGTATTTTGGTACCTGCTTCCTCTCCTCTCTTTTCTTTCCCCTCCAGCCTTCCTCACTCTGACCTGTGGGCTGATCTCAGCCCTTATATGGTGGAGTTGATGGTCCTGCAGATGCTTGCCTAAGTTCTGGGAGCTCCAGATAAAACCCTGGCTCAAAGCTGCCACGGGGCAGGAGGAAATGTGGGGGTGTGTGGGGGGGAGGTGTGTGGGGCGATGTGTGGGGGGCTGCTCGTTAGGACTTCAAAGGTAACTGAGGTCTTACACTGGGGGGCGGGTACCTGGGTGCTCATCATTATTCTTTATACTCTATGTAATCTGTCATGTGTATCTGAAACCATTCATCAGAATTTTTTTTTTAATTTTTTTTTAAAGATTTTATTTATTTATTCATGAGAGACAGAGAGAGAGGGGGGGTGGGGGGAGAAGCAGGCTCCCAAGGAGCAGGGAGCCCGATGCGGGACTCGATCCCAGGACCCTGGGATCATGACCTGAGCCGAAGGCAGACGCTTAACCATCTGAGCCACCCAGGCGCCCTCATCAGAATTTTTTTAAAAAGAAAGGAAGAAGGACCGAGTCTTTTGTGCCTACTTCTCAACTTGGAAATGAAGGGAAATGTGGGAGGGTGGTAGCAGGGAGAGTCAGGGAGCCCTCAGGATTGAGGTGTGGGGAATGAACCACGAAGATCATTATGTGTGTTTTATTCATCTTTCATTTCCCTCCGTGGATTATATGGTGCACGGGAGTGTTCACCACCGTGTTTTGACTAATCCCGGGCAAACTAAGAGCTAAGAGCAGCCTGGGAACATGGTTCCAAGTGCGGTCATGAGTCCCTAATTAGCCACTCTGCTAATTTACCTGGAGCAGCATCACCCATATATTTCCCTCCCTTGGCAGTTAGAGGAGACAGAGGAGCTTGGATTTATTGACCTCTTACTCTTCGCTCACTCTGAAAAGTAATATTATGATCCCCATTTGATGGATGAGGAGACTGAGGTGCAGAGAAGTTGCGCCACTTGCCTGAGGGAGCTTGAATCCAGGCCAGTCTCTGTGGGTCCCTGTGCCTTCCTCTGCCTCAGTCCCCTGACCGGAGTTTACTGTAGGCCATGGAGGAATCTTATGAAGAGCTCTGGATCCAGGGTCTGGGTTGGAATCCCAGACTGCCTCTGAATGTCTGTAAGACCTGGAGCTAGTGATCTAGTCTCTCTGAGACTCAGTTTCCTTGTCTGTCAAATGGGGATAATGGTCCCACCAGTTTCATGGGATCGTTGTGAGGATTAAATATGGAATGTTAACCAGCCGCACACTTTTTTTTTTCTCAAAGATTAAGTTATTTATTTGAGAGAGAGAGAGAGAGAGAGAGAGCATGAGCGGGGGGGAGCAGAGGGAGAGGGAGAGAGAATCTCAAGTAGCTTCCACACTGAATGCGGAGCCCAACTCGGGACTCTATCCCACCACCGTGAGATCACGACCTGAGCCAAAACCGAGAGTCGGATGCCTAAGTGACTGCACCACCCAGGCGCCCCTAATCAGCCATGCACTTACAGTGGCTAAAATGGAAGCAACCGTCAACCCCACGTGCTGGTGGGGATGCTGGGCCACCACAGCAGGGGGCACGCAAGAGGTCAGCCCCTTTGGAAAAAGGCTTAGCAGTTTTGTATAAAGTAAACATGCACTTACCATTTGACCCAGCCATCCCCCTCCTGGGTATTTACTGAAAAGAAATGAAAACCTTATGTCCCCACAATGACCTGTACACAGATATTTCAAACAGCTTTTTTTCATAATTGTCAAAAACTGGCGCCTGGGTGGCTCAGATGGTTAAGCGTCTGCCTTCGGCTCAGGTCATGATCCCAGGGGCCTGGGATCGAGTCCCGCATCGGGCTCCCTGCTCCTTGGGAGCCTGCTTCTCCCTCTGCTTCTCTCTCTCTCTCTCTCTCTCTGTCTCTGAAGAATAAATAAATAAAATCTTTAAAAAAAAATAATTGTCAAAAACTGGAAACAACTTGGAAGTCCTCTAGCTGTTCCCTGGATGCGCAAATGGTGCTGTAGCCACCTGATGGAAGAGCACCCAGCAATAGACACAAATGAGCTACTGGATGAATCTCATTGTATATGACATTCTGGAAAAGGCAAAAATAATGGGAACAGAACACAGGTGAGAGTGCAGGGGAAGACGTTGACTTTGGGGAGGTGGAAATACTCTCTCTCTAGATCGTACACTTGGAAAGGTACGTTTCACTCTAGGGCGTCAGATGCGATGCACCTGACTTTACAACAGGTGATGCGTTCAGCCAGTGATAGCCACACAAGGGACGGGGCGAAGGGAAATTGGGCGCTAGGTTCTGCCTGTGGGGCGCCCTGGAGGGGACACACAGGATTTGTTTCAAATAAGATGTTGCAATACCATTAAAGGAAATGCAAAATAAAAGAACGATGACACATTCATCATCCCTGCTTCCGTTTTGGTCCTTTGGAACCCCGAGTAAAATCTGTCACAGTCTGCTTTTCTCCTCCACGTCAAATGGCGGCAGTGACGAAGCTGGCCCGTTGAGGAGAAGCTCTGACCACAACCTTCCTCAGAGCTACTGGCTGGCGGGCTCTCTTACCTCATCCTGGGGGTAAGGGTGGGGTGGCTGGGGTCCTCCTAGGAGGGGCAGATAGTGTCCAGGCTCCTCTGGGCTCACTAGAGGGTTGAGGGCTTTAGAGTCCGAAGACGGGCGTCTATTTGGAGGCATAGCTTGTCTGTGGGACCCACCTGGGAACTTCGGACAGAGGAGAAATATGTTTGGGAAACAGAAGGAAGGCTCCTCTGGCAGGAACCTGAAGGAGCCATTTACACATTCGTTCAGTACGTTTTTATTATGCACCTGTTACGTGCTGGGTAGGCATGTTCCAGCGGCTGGGGGTACATCCAAGAGCAGAATGGAAATATGCCAAGCCTTCAAGGGGTTTGTGGTCAAGTCAAGAGAGGGCGGATGATTTGGGTGGGGGGAGGCTCTTTCCTTCCCACCTCGGTTAGATCTTTGGATCGCACTAATGGGAAGCTCTTGAATTGGTGAAGATAATCGAGTCTTCCCATATTAGAGATTTTAACACCCTGAGGGAGGCTGAAATGCTTGGTGGCACCAATTCTCAGCTTATGGCACAGTCTATGTTGACCCCCAACTATTCTTGCCATCTGGTATCCATGCCCCTTGTCCTGCTCCCCCGCCCCCGGCCGAACGTGTGCAGGACCTGTGACTTGCTTCTAACCAATAGGATATGACAGAGCAGATGGGATGTCACTTTTGTGATTACATTATGTGGGATCATCACTTCTGTCTTGCCAGTAGGCTCTCTGTATAGATGTTCTCCCTCGCTCACTCTGATGAGACAAGCTGCCCCATGCAGAGCTCCAAACAGCGAAGAACAGGGGGTGGTCTCCAGCCAATAGCCAGCAAGGAACTGAGGCCCCCAGTCTGACAACCCACGCGAAGCTGAATCCTGCCAACAACTGTGGGAGCTGGGAAGCGGACCCTTCTCCAGTTGAACCCCAGATGAGACCATGTCCCTGGCTGACACCCTGACCGCAGCTTTATGAGAGGCACTGAAACAGAGGACCACTTAGACTGAGCCTGGATGCCTGACCCACAGAAACCGTGAGATAATAAATGTGAGTTGTTTCAAGTTGCAAAATTTGTGTTAATTTGTCACCAGCAATAGAAACTAGTACAATAGAAACCCCCTTGAAAATTCCACAAAGATCCACATAACCACCTCCGCTTGTCCCCACTCGAGGCCGTTCCAGAGCCCTGCAAGCCAGTTTTCTGCCCAGGCAACATGAACGATCTGACAAGGAGGGAGGTGACACATAAGCCTCCAACCAGACAATAAGACATGTGTTTCCATGGCTCTCCAGGCTTTTCTCAGTGCTTTGAGATGCATGAGCTTTTAAAAATGATCATCCTGCATTATCCCTACAATCCAGGAGGTTTCAGTGGTCAACACAGGTTCATATAACTAAATAGTGGCACTGTTTAGGGACTAGAACCCATGTCACAGAAGCCTCTGGTCTTGGGAGACTGTTTCCCCCGGGCCCGACTCCGTGCCCTCACCCACCCACCTGGGTCCTGCCTGTAGGTTAGAGCATCAAGTGGACGTTCCATGACCCACACAGCCTCCATCCCGGGGACACTCAGGGAAGCCACTCCGCCCGGTGCCCACAGGAACTCCTGGGAGGGAAAGAGGAGCCCCAACTCCAGGACCACGTGTCCTCCATGAGCAGGTCTGATCGTCAGCCAGAGCCGCTTCGTGGCTGCCAAGGGGTGGGGGGGGGATGCCAGGTAATCTCATCGTGCCAGACTGGCCTGGCAGAAAGATTAGACAACACTGTGTACTTTGCCATTAGCCCTGCCCGGCACTCAGCTTTGAGGGGCACTGGGAACACCATCCCCAAGGCAGGGCACCCCTTGCCAAAGGCACAGGTGTTCAGAAATGTTCCGCGAACATTATCAAAGCAAGCAATGGAATGAGATCTAAAGAACCCAATTCTGGCAAGACCGAAGTGGAGCATTTAAGCACGATAAGTGTTATCGAGCTGCTGTGTTAGGCAGTGGGCCGGCTGGTCCCCTAGGGGCTTTCAATCAAGGCCTCGCCCCAGGCACGCAATCTTCTGACAACACCCACCACACACTTCCATTCCCCAGTCCCCGATCTGCGGAGTTGCTCTAGGGATGGGCACAGGCTTTAACATTAAATTTATAATAACATTTTTTTGGGCCCAAGTCTACAAATAATACATGTCCCTTATAGATTACTTATAGGCAAATAAAACTTTTAAAGCGACTCAACCCCACCCAGAATGATCCAGCATTAATGTTGCAAAGGAATATATTTATTTCTTACAAAAATGGGGCCAGTCCAGTACACACTGTTTTGCAGCCTGTTTTTAAAAGAAAAATGAGGGGCTCCTGGGTGGCACAGACAGTTAAGCATCTGCCTTTGGCTCAGGTCATGATTCCAGGGTCCTGGGTTCGAGTTCGGCATCGGGCTCCTTGTTCAGTGGGGACCCTGCTTCTCCCTCTGCCCTGCTGCTCCCCTGCTTGTTTTCTCTCTCTGGCAAATAAATAAATAAAATCTTAAAAAAAAAAAAAGAAAAATGAAATGCTTGTGTATTTTCCAGGTGATTTCTTGTCAGCTTACACCATCATTTTAAAAGCTTTTCTTGATGTATAAGGTGCACACGAAAAGATGCGTGCCATAGGGAATGGCTTGATGCAATTTCACAAATGGAACAAATCCACATAAACCACTACCAGGTCAAGGAACAGAACATTACAAGGACCCACAGAGCCCCCTCGTGCCCCCTTCCAGATCCAAACCTGCCCTCCGCCCCCCCACCGCAAACCAAATCACCACTCTAACCTCAAACAGCAAAGACTAATTTGTCCTGTTTCAGTATTTTAGGGAAACAGCACCATCTAACACCCATGCTCTGGGTCTAACTTGTTGGCTCCCAATTACGTTCGTGAGATTCACCTCAGTATTGGGCAGCTGCAAGTCGGTGATTTTCATTGCTGTATGTCATCCCGTTGCGTAAATATACATTTTCTGGACCTCTTCTCTGGTTGATGGGCATTTGGGTGGCTTCCAGAGTAGGGATTCTTAGGAGCTGTGGTGCAATTAACATTCTAATACGTGCGTTTTGGTGAACCTATGGATGCATTTCCGTTGGGTGTAGACCCAGGAGTGGACTTGCTGGATCATAGGGTCGGCTCAGCTCTAGTAGAAGCTGCTAAACAGTTTTCCAAGTGGTTGTACCATTTTGTGCTCCCACCAACCGTGGATGGGAGTTCCAGCTACTCCATGTTCTGGTGAACACTTCGTATGTCCGCCATTTAATTTTAGCAAGTCTAGTGGGTGTAAGGAGGTAACTTCTTGTGGTTTTTATTTATTTATTTTAAAATTTTATTTTTTTATGTTATGTTAGTCACCATACAATACGTCATTAGTTTTTGATGTAGTGTTCCATGATTCATTATTTTCGTATAACACCCAGTGCTCCATGCAGTATGTGCCCTCCTTAATACCCATCACCGGGCTAACCCATCTCCCCACCCCTCTCCCCTCTAAAACCCTCAGTTTGTTTCTCAGAGTCCATAGTCTCTCATGGTTCATCTCTCCCTCCGATTTCCCCCCCTTCATTTTTCCCTTCCTCTTCCTAATGTCCTCCATGCTATTCCTTATGTTCCACAAATATTGACTTATTTCACTTAGCATAATCTCCTTCAGTCCCATCCATGTTGATACAAAAGTTGGGTATTCCTCCTTTCTGATGGCTGAGTAATATTCCAGTGTATATATGGACCACATCTTCTTTATCCATTTGTCTGTTGAAGGGCATCTCAGCTCTTTCCATAGTTTGACTATTGTGGACATTGCTGCTATGAACATTGGGGTGCATGTGGCCCTTCTTTTCACTACATCTGTGTCTTTGGGGTAAATACCCAGGAGTGCAATTGCTGGGTCATAGGGTAGCTCTATTTTTAACTTTTTGAGGAAAATCCACACTGTTTTCCAAAGTGGCTGTACCAACTTGCATTCCCACCAACAGTGTAAGAGGGTTCCCCTTTCTCCACAACCTCTCCAACATTTGTTGTTTCTTTCCCTGTCCATTTTGGCCATTCTAACTGGTGTAAGGTGGTATCTCAGTGTGGTTTTGATTTGGATTTCCCTGATGGCTAATGATGATGAACATTTTTTCATATGTCTGTTAGCCATTTGGATGTCTTCTTTGGAGAAGTGTCTGTTCATGTCTTCTGCCCATTTTTTGACTTATTATTTGTTTTTTGGGTGTTGAGTTTGAGAAGTTCTTTATAGATCTTGGATACCAGCCCTTTATCTGCAGTGTCATTTGCAAATATCTTCTCCCATTCTGTGGGTTGCCTCTTTGCTTTGTTGACTGTTTCCTTTGCTGTGCAGAAGCTTTTTATCTTGATGAAGTCCCAAAAGTTCATTTTTGCTTTTGTTTCACTAGCTTTTGGAGATGTATCTTTTTTTTTTTTAAAGATTTTATTTATTTATTTGAGAGAGAGAGAGCACATGAGAGGGGGGAGGGTCAGAGGAAGAAGCAGGCTCCCTGCCGAGCAGGGAGCCCGATGCGGGACTCGATCCAGGGACTCCAGGATCATGACCTGAGCCGAAGGCAGTCGCTTAACCAACTGAGCCACCCAGGCGCCCTTGGAGATGTATCTTGAAAGAAGTTGCTGTGGGCGATGTCAAAGAGGTTACTGCCTATGTTCTACTCTAGGATTTTGATGGATTCCTGTCTCACATTGGGTCTTTCATCCATTTTGAGTTCATCTTTGTGTATGGTGTTAGAAAATGGTTGAGTTCCATTCCTCTGTATATAGCTGTCCAATTTTCCCAGCACCATTTATTGAAGAGACTGTCTTTTTTCCATTGCATATTTTTTCCTACTTTGTTGAAGATTATTTGACCATGGAGTTGAGGGTCCATATCTGGGTTCTCTATTCTGTTGCCTTGGTCTCTATGTCTGTTTTTGTGCCAGTACCGTGCTGTCTTGGTGATCACTGCTTTGTAGTATAGCTTGAAATCAGGCAACGTGATGCCCCCAGCTTTGTTTTTCTCTTTCAATGTTTCCTTGGCAATTGGGGGTCTTTTCTGATTCCATACAAATTTTAGGATTGTTTGTTCCAGCACTTTGAAAAATGTCATTGGAATTTTGATTGAAGGTATAGATTGCTCTGGGTAGCATAGACATTTTAACAATGTTTATTCTTCCAATCCATGAGCATGGGATGTTTTTCCATCTTTTTGTGTCTTCTTCAATTTCTTTCCTGAGTGTTCAGTAGTTCCTAGAGTATAGATCCTTTACCTCTTTGGTTAGGTTTATTCCAAGGCATCTTATGGTTTTTGGTGCTATTGTAAATGGAATCGTTTCTCTAATTTCTCTTTCTACAGTTGCGTTGTTAGTGTATAAGAAAGCAACTGATTTCTGTGCATTGATTTGTATCCTGCCACATTACTGAATTGCTGTATGAGTTCTAGTAATTTGGGGATGGAGTCTTGGGTTTTCCACATAAAGTATCATGTCATCTGCGAAGAGAGAGAGTTTGACGACTTCTTTGCCAATTCGGATGCCTTTTATTTCTTTTAGTTGTCTGATTGCTGTTGCTAGGACTTCTAGTACTATGTTGAACAATAGTGGCGAGAGTGGGCATCCTTGACGTGTTCCTGATCTTAAGGGAAAGGCTCTCAGCTTTTCCCCATTGTGGTTTTAATCTGTATTTCCTGAATAGTAATAGCTAAGCACCTTTTCCTGTGCTTATTGGCCATTTATGCCTGCTCTTTTGCTCATTTAAAAAACAATTACATTGCTTGTCTTTCATTGCAACTTGTAACGAGTTTTGCATCAATAATTTAATTGTCTAGGGACAAAATATCTTTATAAAATCTTACATGCATGCAATGCCATTATAGGAAAAGGGGAACAGCTGAGTTGCCTGGGCAGCAGAGGGCATGAAGACCCACCAACCCCACAAGATATTTCTATGGCACCCCTGGGAATTGAAGGTACACAGTTTGAAAAACCCGTGCAACAGAGGCTCTTCTCACACTTACCTCTTGGGTATCTATCTCATTTGCAGATTTGGAGTTTGGGGGAGCAGAGGTGAGAGCCCTCCTAGAAATCTCTCCCCCACCCCGACAGCTGTCCCCACCCAAATTAGTAGAAGTAATTGCCTGCAGGTGTTGAGCACTCACCTGTGTGGGGCCAGGTACCCACATGCCTGCATGAGATCTCCCTGGGAGATAGGTCTAGGACTCTATGGCACCATTTCACAGATTTATAGCTGGAAAACTGAGGCTCAGAGAGGTTTAGCAGCTTGCCTAGAGTGCAGAGCAGTGGAAGGCTGAGCTGGCACCCTTGATTCCTTTGCCCAGAGGGTCTGTTGTTGACTTTGCCTGCCCTGCTGGGCCTGAGATTCTTGGGATAGTAAGGGTGAAAATTCTCTTGATGGAGACATGTGAGAGGCCTCCGGGGGCTGGTGTGTTCCATTTCTTGGCCTGCATGGGGTCTTTTTGTGTCTTCTTCAATTTCAATTTCAATAAGTGTTTCATGATAATGTGTTAAATCATGTATTTATGCTTGAAGCCTATTTACATGTTGGTTATGCTTCACACTTGAAAAAAAAAGAAAAAGCAGGTAGTCTCTTCATTCTGGCTCTGGATCCTCCTTATGCACTAAGGAAAGTGAATTTCGGGACGCCTGGGTGGTTCAGTTGGTTAAGCGTCTGCCTCAGCTCATGATCTCGGGACCCTGGGATCAAGTCCCGCATCGGGCTCCCTGCTTGGCGGGGAGCCTGCTTCTCCCTCTGCCTTTGCTCCCCCTGCTTGTGCTCTCTCTCTCTCTCTTTCTCTGACAAATAAATAAATAAAATCTCAAAAAAAAAAAAAAAAGGAAAGTGAATTTCTAATTGGTTTGGTTTGGTTTCCAGACCTCCAAGGGCTGGCAAATGGCACAGGGGAGATAGGACACTCGTCCTGGCCCAGTCCATCTCCCCCGGGGCGGGGGGGAGGGGGACAAAGCCCCTCCCACCCAGGCCAGCCCCTGGGACGAAGAGGCAGGTCAGCGGCAGTGATGATAAGGCATGGATGCCAGTGAGCATGGTAATGACTGACAGGTGCAAAGGCAAGTGTGTGCCGGGAATTAAGGCTCATCTCAGCAATCCTGTGAGTAAGGGCTGCCCCCTCCTCAGGTTTTACTGGTAGGCTGCTGAGAGGCTCCGTGACTGGTTCAAGGTTACCGAAGTTCACAGCTGGGGCAGAGCTGGGGTTCAAACCCAGGCTGTCTGGAGCCTGAGCCCAAGCTTGTAAGCATTTACTGCCACTTTCCCGGGGAAGACACACACCGATGCACACACCCAATTTCTGAACTTCCGCTGTTCGTCCCTGGGGCCCAACTAGGGGGAGAAGTTCTGCTCAAGCAGATGGAGTTGTTGACCATGGATAAGGCAACAGAGAGGTAGCGAGCTCTGCCCTGCGGGAGGGATGTAAGCAGAGCCTCCAGCCCAGCTTTGGGTAAAACGCAAGAGAAGGGCTTGGGGGAGATAGGCATTTGGAAGTGGGCAGAACAGGGGTTAATTGGAAGCAGAGAAGGAAATGTTTGGAGCCTGGGAGTGGGCTGGCAGAGGATGGAGATATTAACCAGGGTATGGAAAATTCTCGGGAACTGGAGCATAACCAAGGAGTTGGCCTGAAGTCCTGCAGCAGGGACAAAGGGATTCTCAGAGAGCCCCTCTGCCCCTCACAGCCCCTGCTCCTCCTCAGGGTGCCTCCCTGGAGCTGGATCTGCCTGGTGGCCTGGGGTGAACTCCTTTTGGGGACAGAGGTCAAGGTCACTGGTAAGGAGTCCGGCCCCACAGGGCACCAGCTCTTTTATCCTCCGAATGCCACCTTACTCCCTGGTGAGCACGCCTCTGGACCTGATCCTCTGTGTCCATTCTGGTCCAATCTGATCTGATCGAGGCCCTGTTCTTTCTGGCGGTGACCTGGGTCCTGGCTTCTGACCTGTGGCTTTATCATGTTTGGTTAAAGTGGAGGGAGCTGGGGAAGTGGCCAGAGGGTATTTAAAACCCTTGACCTGGGCCTCGGGCTCCAGATGAAAAAAGCTGTTCTTGAAAGAGCTGGAATATCCAGCCGGAGGACCTGCTGCAGGAGTGCACAGGGCGTCTGGCCTTGGCCTAGGGGTGGGTGGTGAGGCCACGAATGCATGCAGAAGCCTCTGGCGTCTTTCTAGACCCTCTTACTGCTTTGCATCACCCATCTTGGACTGGTCCCTGAGCACCCAGATTCCCCATGAGTCCTTTGCCTGGTCCATCTCCTCATTCATTCATTCATTCATTCATTCCACGTCCTGGACAATAGGTCTGCTAGAGACAAATTAGCCATGAATTTTGCCTTCCTTGGGTTCACATCTGAGTGGGAGGAATAAGAGCCAGACTTAAATCACTGTAATAATGGGCAGAAAATGATCGTAATCGTTCACTAGAGCAGGATACCGAAAAGAGTCAAGGTGCTGCAGGCCATTTAGAAAAAAGAGCTCACTTCCAGGGAACATCTGGGAGGTCATCATGGAGGAGGAGGCATTTGAACTGTCTTAATGAGAGAAGCCTAAGATTCCCAGGGGGAACCAACTTGTTAGAGGCATTTGAAAGTGGCACAGAGCAGATGTTGGGTGAGCGGTCAAGCACCCCAACAGACCCTCTGGAGGGAGCTCGTGATCACTAAGGACAGGAAATCACACTGTTGGTGTGTCTGCACCATGGGTCACCTTTCTCAGCCGGAGGCGGGCCCGTGTGGGCTGGCAGCGGAGCCCCCATCTGTTCTCTCTGTCCCGGGGCTGGCTCAGGTAAGGCACCATCCCTTCCCCTGCCAGTCCTGGGGCTGTCTCACCCCTGGCACCAAGCATGAAACCATTTCTAAATTTTGAAACTTTTTATTTTGAAAATCTTTCAAATTTCCAGAAAAATTGGCTGCAAGCTCCCATGTATACTTCACGCAGTTTCACCCGTTATTCACATTTGGCCATTTTGCTCTGTGTATACACACACACACACGGAGTATTATTTTGGTTGAATAATCTGAGTCAGTTGCAGACATCATGACCCTTTACTCCTAAATCTTTAGAGTGTATCTCCAAAGAACAAAGACATTGGCTTACATAACCACGGCACAATGGTCATATTGAGGAAATTTAACATTGACACAATACTATACACAATCTGATACACAGCATGTATTTAAATTCACCAGCTATCCTCAGATTGTCCCTCGAAGTGATTTTTTTTTCCTGGCCCAGGATTCCATCCAGGACCGCGCCTTATTTTGGGTTGCCTGGTCTCTTCACTCCCCTTCAGTCTGGAACAGCTCCTTAGCCTGCCTTTGGCTGTTCTTGACATGGACAGTTTTGAAGAATATGGGCTGGTTTTGCAGAGAGTACCTGAATTTGGGCTTGTTTGAGGTATTCGTACTTTTTGATTCAGGTTATGTGTGTTTTTTTTGTTCTGTTTTGTTTTATTTTCCGCAGGAATGTCACGGGAGGCACCAGGTGCCGGTCTGTCCCATTCTGGGTGCTGCTGACTTTGGTGACTTGGCTAAGGCGGCACTGCTTCCCAGGTTGTCCGTTGCGGTTCTCGCACTGAGATTACTAAGGTGATCTGTGGGGAGGTGCTTTGAGACTGTGCAAACAGGCTGTTCCCCGTGAGACCTTCACCCAAGTTGAAGCATCCCTTGAGGATTTGTGCCTGAATCGATCATTAAACTGATGCCAATTTTTATTGACATTTTTTGATTGGCAGTCTATGGTGAGGACTAGCTGTCCTTTCACTGTATGTGTTTATTTATCTGTTTGTACTCGTAGATTCTTGGTTTATTTAGTGAGTTATAATCCGGTATTATTATTCTTCCTTTTCATGCCTAGACTGTCCTGGGCTTGGCCCCCGAACCCCTTTCATCTGACTCCTATATTCTTTTGACACATCCCAGGAGTTGTGTTTATCTGTGTAATGGGCTGAATGATTTCTCCCTCCCCCAGCGTTTTCATACGTTGAAGTCCTAACCCCCAGGATCTCTGAATATGACTGTATTTGGAGACAAGGTCCTTAAAGAAATGATTAAGATGAAATCAGGTCATATCGGTGGCCCTCATCCTATCTGACTGGCGTCCTTATAAGAAGAGGAGATTAGGAGTGCCTGGTAGGCTCAGTCGGTGTAGCGTCCGACCCTTTGTTTCGGCTCAGATCATGATCTCGTGGGTTGTGAGATGAAGCCCCATGTGGGGCTCTGTGCTCAGTGGGGAGTCTGCTTGGGATCCTCTCTCTCTCTCCCTCTGCCCCTCGCCCTGCTCATGCTCTTTCTCTCTCTCAAATAAACAAATCTTTTTAAAAAAGAGGAGATTAAGATGCAGACACACCCAGAGGAAAGACCACGTGAAGACACCTGAAGAAGGTGGCCACCTACAAGCCAAGCAGAGGAGCCTCGGAAGAAACAACCCTACCAACACCTTGACCTCAGACTTCCAGCCTCCAGGACCATGAGAAAATAAATTTCCGTTGTGTAAGCCCCCCGACCCCCCCTAGTCCATGGTGTTTGTTACAGCAGCCGGAGCAAACTGATAACAGTTAGTTGATAACGTCCACACTTCTTGCTTTTGCAGAGTTGTGCTCAGCGTTACCGATGATGTGGTTTTCTTAACAGTGGTTTCACATAACATTCATCCCCAGGATATTTATGGAGCATCTCTAATGGCCCAGGCCCTAACTTAGGCACTGGGGATCTATCAAGGAACAAGATAGACCCAAATCGCTCCCTCATGAAATTCCACTCCAGGGAAGGTGACAGATAATCACAAGGGAAACAAATACATTATATTGTGTGTGACATGGTGATGGTGGAGGGAAGTGAAGACAAGGAAGGGGACGGGGAGTGTCGGTGAGGGTTGACATTGTAGAGACAGGCGCCAGTGAAGCCCCCCCCCCCCCACCCAGGAGGGGCCTTTGCAGTACACACCTGAAGGCGGTGAGGGAGGGAGTGACCCACAATTCCAGCTGCACATTTCTTTACGTACCACTTCCCAACTTGTATTAGTATAGCTTCCTGGGAAAATATGTATAGCTAGTAAATAAGTTTCAGCTAAGTATAAATATTTGGAATATATTTGTCTAAGTCTGAACAGGGATCAGCAGGTCTAAAGGTGGGAGAGTGGATGTGACAATGGTTTTATGTTGCCAAATAGCCATTCAAGCAGATGGAACCCGGGGGCAGGTGCAGCCGTGACCGGGAAGAGCGTGTGTGCAATATCCACTTTGGCCACCAGATGTCAGCACGTCACAGTCTGTTCCCGGATGGCTTGTCTATGGGAATGGATTTATTTGTTCCAGCGCAACCACAGCGTCTCCTCTCTGTTGGAAACCTTTCTCTTTCGTTGAATAATGCTTAGCTTCCCACCCCCACCCTATTTTAACGACAAATCAGCTCTAAAAACTTGGTACCAGTTTACATTCTTACAAGAAGTGTTCAAAAGCTATCTTTTTCCTTTTTCCCTACATTCTCTCTCACCAAAGGCTATCAACATCCCCTCGGGATGCGACTGGTAAAGGATCAAAGTGGAGGGCTGGGGGGTGAGGGGTCTTTGCTTTGAAGATCAGAATTAATGCCCTTGTTGGGGGCACAGGCTACACACACAGAGCCTCGAGGAAAGTTTGGTTCATTAAAAGCCGTCAGCTCCAGCCTTGAGCTTGGGCTCGACCTTTTATGGTTGAGGTGATGGCAGGAAGCCAGGCTGATACCACCCAGGTCTCCCGCCGTGGATGCAGCAGGATGCGCCAGTGGGAGCACTAACTAATTCATCTATTCATTTATTCAACGTGTCTTTCTTGAGGGCCTACTCTGTGTCTGTCACTGGGAGCTGGAGCCAGGAGCTCGGACACCTCCCTCATCTGTACAATCAGGGCGACATTTCCTGCCTCGCAGGGGGTCATGGGGAGACAGCATAGGCAATTACCTGGACCTATTATTCTTGCTCTTATAGGTGGCTTCCGACCAAGAGAGAAGTGGCCTATGGTTCCATGAAGACCCCCTTGGAAAATGAGTTTACAAACTGTACACAGCTGAGTCTCCATTACGTTTTTTATTTTTTATTTTTTTTAAGATTTTATTTATTTGACAGAGAGAGACACAGCAAGAGAGGGAACACAAGCAGGGAGAGTGGGAGAGGGAGAAGCAGGCTTCCCACCGAGCAGGGAATCTGATGCGGGGCTCGATCCCAGGACCCTGGGACCATGACCCGAGCTGAAGGCAGACGCTTAACCATCTGAGCCACCCAGGCGCCCCACGTTTTTGATTTTTATTACTTGTTTGAAAACATTACCAATTGTAGCCTCACCCTCCATCAGCTCTGCATCTAGTCCTCTTTTGCCTCCCCTCACGTGATCGTAATCCTCTGTCCTCCTGAAGGGACTGGGACGGAACTGTGGACATACAGCGGATCTCACACGGATGGTAACTGCAGGGCTTGGGGCTATGTTTCACGCTGAGGTGGCAAGATTGAGGTCAATGCCCACCCCCCCAACCTTTCCCTGGCTCCCCAAGAGAGAGCCCATCAGTGCTCTGGCCTCCTACTAACACCTCTGTTGTTTTCCCACCCGGCCCTCACCGGTGGGTGTTCTCATTTGTCTCTCTCTTTCTCCTTGCCTTCTATCCCAGGGGTCCACCACACTGCCTGGCACATAGTAGGTGCTCAGTAAATGTGTGGCACATCCATGAGAGGATGCAGGATGAAGAAAAGTCCCTGTCACTGCTGTTTGTCCCACCGGACTAATGGCAGCACGATGCACTTTGATAGGACGTTGTTTTCCACCTTTGTACTCCTTCTTCCGTCTGGGCCTCCCTCCCTCTGCCTTCTGACTCCTGCGGCCCCATCCTGGGCCACCGCCTGGGGTGTCCAGGTGGGAGGAAGTGATGCCTCCATCCCAAACTTCCCAAACCATGGCAGCTCACACCAAATGGTGTCATGGCTGTGTGCCTGGAGGGGGCTCAGGCTGGCATGCTCTGGGAGGCTGAAGGCTTTGTGCACTGTGGGTCCCCTTTTACATGGGGTCAGTCTCCCCAAGACAGTCTCAGAGGCCAAGGGTAGGGCCCTGCTGGGCTTCGGAGGGGTGGGGAGAGCTCAGGCATCCACGTGGGCCTGTCACTCGGGCAGCAGGACTGGAAAGGACACTGTAGGCGTGGGTGGCAGCGAGCTGGTGGCCGGAGTCCTTTGCTTGCTTTGCTATGGGGGGCCAGGGTGGAACCATCCGAGTTTGAAGAGCCTCACTCAGAGACCCTCTGCAGCAGAGGGCCACTGCCAACTGGTCTTTTGCGGTCAGAATAGAATCTATTTTTTCGATCCTTTCCCGTCCCTCTGAATGTGGAGGTGGTGGCGACTGGGGAGGCAGCCACGAACCTGCTCATCTGTCCAGAACACACCTCTGCCACTTCTTTGGGGGACTGTTCCTCCTCAGCTCACGCTGCCAAGTGGTTGTGTAGGAAACTGTCAATCACACCCACCGCCCAGGTGAGGCCACGTGACCAAGGAGAGCCAATCAGAGTACCCCAGGTCCGGGCCGCAATGGTTGGTCCAGGGCTGGACACATGACCCGAGCTGGGCCAATCAGAGCCCTGCCTGGTACTAAGCTGCTCTCTAGGGTTTCTTCCTTTCCGTTTGCATCCCTTAAGGCTAGAAAGCCCTGAGGCGGGCAGCAGTAGGGTCCTTCGGCCCTCGGCCCTCGTAGAAGACCGAGGAAAGAAACTTGCCAGGCGAAGAGGATCAAAGATGAGAGAAGCGAAAGAGGGAGGGAGAGAAAGAATGAGCTGACGGCTTTTGATTTCTTGGGTCACTGAGCCCTCTGGACCTGCTCTGGTTCCTGCATCCTGGGTCCCCAGTAGCCTTCCAGTAGTTTCCCTCTTCACTGAAGCCAGCTGGCCTTGGGCTTCTCTCACGGGTCGTCCAGATTCGATTCTGGAGTCCTGCCTGATTCTGATGCAACCCCCCCCCCCCCCCATGCAAAGAGAGGCGCTGGTTCATTTCAGCACCATGGAAAATGAGGTCTTTTATTCTCTACCGAGAGCAGGCTTTACAGAGCCCCAGACAGAGTTCAGGATGGCCCCTGGGCGGGAATGCCCCGAGTGACTGTGTGTGTGTGTGGGGGGGGGGGGACGGGCGTGGTTGCTTCCTGAAGCAGCTCCAGTATTTACACTGCCGGAGCCAGGCCAATCGTGTTGTTCCCTCGATCGAAGACGGTAAAATACAACCTCAGGAAGACATCACCCAGAATCCAGGAGTCCGAGAGCAACAAGCCGCCTTTGCCTTCGTCAAAGTTGCTGTAGCAGGTGCCCTGATGATCCTGGAGGAGACAGAAACTCACCAGTCAGCCCGAGCCCTCACTTGCAGCCCTTCTCTGCTGGATCTCCCTCCTTTCCCGGGAGCCACGTGGCTCTCTGAGCAGCTGCAGAAGTGGGGTGCCCATGCAGGCACCAGAACTCTCTGCCGCTGTCCTCACACTCTGCCTTGTCTTTCCTGTGACTCACGCTCCGGCTGTTCCCTCTGCGGAAAATACCTTTCCTTCTCTCCTCACCCCCACCCGCTCCCAAAGACTGAGCTCAGCCCCTCTCTTGGCAGCCTTCCAGGCCCCAGGCGGGCCCTCCGCGGCCACTCGGCAGCGTCTGCAATGGTGTGGCTTGGCCTCCAGGGGGCCTCCTCCTCCCGGCTGCTACCCCACATTCCTGCAAGTCCCAGATTTGAGGACCAGGTCCCAGGGTGGGCTCCTCACCTCCCGGATGTAGGCACTGGCTGGCACTGAGTAGTTGATGCCGTTGATGGTGAAGACGATGTCAGGCAGGGTGCTGACGGCGTCACAGTCAATTATGTACTGTCAGAGAAAGAGCGAGAGAGAAGGTTGGCCCAGCCGATCCTTCTATGCCTGGAGAGCCCAGAGTGTCCCTGCGGCATGACCCGTCACCTCGCCACTGTAGGACTGCTTGGCATCGATGATCTTCTGTATGTTGAAGACAACGTCAGATGGGCCAATCAGCAACGAGGTTCCGGTATCAATAATGGCCTCGCAGCCACCATCACAAGCAATAACCATCTCGTTCATGGAGATGCTGAGAGACGGGGATGAAGCAGGTACCAGGGTCACACTGGGGGCTCCCTTCACTACCACCCCCTCCCTGGCTGACCCCAGGGCACCCTTTCAGCTCTTACCTGACAGCTGTTTCCCCTTGTTCTGATCCTACTGACCTTCTTTGACTTCCTTCAGTTCCTGAATGTCCCAAGCTCTCTTGTGCCTCAGGGCCTTTGAATGTGCCGGTTCCCCTTTCTAGAACCATCCCCACTCCCTTTGTCTGGCTAATTTCTCCTCATCTTCCAGGTTCCAGCTTCACTGTCACTTCTTTAGGGAAGTCTTACACCCAGACTCAGTCAGGCTCCTCTCTTGGTCACCTCGGCACACTTTTACTCATTTCTGGCATCTATCAAAGTGGTAAATTCACTATTTGTGTGACTTGTTTCATGTACATCTGCCCTGTTAGATGTACTCTGTAAGAGCAATTTCTATCCTCAGTTCCTCCCTCAAGTGTCCAGCACACAGCAGATGCCGAACATATGTTTGTTGAATGAATGAATGAACCAGTAAGTGAGGGAGGGACGAGAGACCTATATCTGGTGTCTGGCTCATTATGGGGCCCACACAGTGAAGATGGAGGTTCTCATGGGCAGCAGGTGCTCAGAATGACAGGAAGGGAGTCACAGGCTGCTCAACCAGCTCCCAGCTCAGATGCCAGGGCCCCTGGCCAGACAATGCCTGAGCTAGCCCAGGGGGCAGGACACGGGCGACGGAAGCTTCCAAAGGACATTTTAAGCTTTTGTCTGCTGGTATCAGGACCTTGTCAGGAGGCGTGGGGCTATTAGAACCTGTGCGCGGTGTGTGTGTGTCCATGTGTCTGTGTGTGCGCATGTGTGTCCGTGTGCGGGCATCACCTGGGGCCACCTTCAGAGCGACGGGCTTACCTGTCCACGGACAACTGCCAGTAGAGGGCCTTGGACACAGGCACCCAGTTGAGCTCTCCGCTGTAGTAGGAGTGGTCCACACCGCCAAACATCACCACACTGCCCTCCTCCTCCTTTCTGAGAGGGGGAGGGGGAAAGTGTTCATTGTGAGGGGAAAGTAACCAGGAGGGGGGATTTGCTTTGTCTAAAGCATCGTCTAAAGACACGCTTCTCGTGGCTCACTTGTCCACACGTCACAAAGTCCCACGGAGGAGGCACTCCTCTGCTCTCCATTCTACAGACAGGAAGGTTGGGGCACAGAGGGGTTGAGGCCTGGCTAATGGATGGTGAAGCTGAGTTCAAACCTGGACAGTTTGGCTGCAGGGCTGGCTCTGACCACCCCCTCTGCCAGTCCCTTTCGGCGATCAGAGCACTCGGCCACGTGGTCGGGGGACGTGCCAGCCAGGGAGGTCTGGCCTGTCCTCTTTCAGAAAAGCCGAGTGTCCGGGCTTACATGGGGTGCGGGCTGTGGGGCCCCATGCTCAGCAAGGTCCCGCCTCTCTGCTGTCCCTGTCCTGAAATTCCTAATACTTGTAGAACAAGGGGCCTCCTCTTTTCATGTTGCACTCTTCCTGCAAATTATGTAGAAGGTCCTGGGTGCACACTGTTCGCGAGGGGGGACATGTCTCTGCTGACCCCTCCCCTTCCTTCCAGAGCAAACCTGTGGGCAAATCTTGTTGCCCCTTCTTCCAACATATATCCCAACTCCTTCCATTGTTCTCGCTCTTCCCTCCACCTCCCTGGACCGAGCTGCCACCCTCTCTCTCCTAAAGAGTCTGCTGTAGCCTCTTCCCTGGCCTCCCTGCCTCCACTCCACTGCATCATTCTCCAGCACACAACCAGGGTGAGCTTTCGAAAATGGAAATTGGATCATGTCTCTTCCCTGCCTCACCCCTGCCAGAGGCCTCCACTCCCACGTGGTGCAGAACCCCAGGGGAACCTTGCCCCGGCCTCCCTGCCAGGCTCCATTCCCTCTCCCCTCCTCCCCCAGTGCTCCAGCCACACTGGCCCCCTCGCTGGGCCTCGGGTGCTCCTTCAGACCATTGCACGGGTTTTTCCCTCTGCCTGGGACTTTGCCTCCGCAGGCCGGCTCTCTCCCATCACAGAGGCCTCAGCTCTCAGGGGCCTTTGCTACAGCCCATCTATAGCCACCTGCCTGGGCAATCTTGTGCAAAGCTTCCCTCTGAGCCTCAGTTCCCCTGTCGGTCAAATGAGGGACTTGGACTACAGGGGTCAGCAAAGTTTTCCTGTAAAGGGTCAGATCATCATGATTTTAGGCTTTGCCGCCTGCAAGATAGCCCTTGTGTCTGCTCCGCTCCGTGGTTGTAGAGCAATGGCAGCTACAGACGAGATGGAAACAGATGAGCATGGTTGCATCTCAATAAAACTTTATTTACAAAAACAGGGGCTGGGCCAGATAGGGCCCCCAGGCCATAGTTTGCTGACCCCTGGATCAGGCTATCTCTCAAGAAACTTCAGGATCAAGTAGTCTACACTTTTTTCATGTAACTGGAAGCATCTTACAGCTGATTTGGACAAACAGCTCGTCCAGCCCAGACTTACTTGCTCAAGTAGAAGGCGAAGCGCTCCTCAGAAATGAGACCTTGTTTCCACAGGTTGTCGAAGATGGGGAGGGTCCCTCCGAGGCCGAGGCTGGGGTAGCCCAGGCCCAGGATGCCATCGAAGACTGCATATTCCATGAACTTGCTGGGTTCCCTCAAGCTCAGGCCAAATGCCTGGGACTCATCGATAAGGCCCCCGAACTGTGGGAGAAGAGGGTGTCACCAGGGAAAGGTTTGGAAAGTGGGGCTGGGCTGGGAGAGGCCACTAACAGCAGAGAAAAACCAAGGTGTGGCTGTGCTCTTGGGGACCTCGGCTGCTATGACAAGCCAGAACAGAGATATAGGTTCTGTGTGCGTGGACCCTGGGGATTTTAACCAACACCTGCTCCTCCTGCTGACGTTATCCCCCCCCCTTTTTTTTTACAGGTGGGGAAACTGACTCAGAGTGGGACTGAATTGTTTCCACTCGAGGACAAAAAGAATAGAGAGGAGGATAGTCTTCTTTTGGGCATGACTGTGATCTGATGACAGAAATGGAGTGAATTCATTGCAGTTGTGGATTCTATGTCCGCCCGAGGAGAGATGCCTGTTATACCACATGCCATCAGAGCTCTTAGGAAATTCTGCCTGGGGGTGCCTGGGTGGCTCAGTCGTTAAGCGTCTGCCTTCGGCTCAGATCATGATCCCGGGGTCCTGGGATGGAGCCCCACATGGGGTTCCCTGCTCATCGGGGAGCCTGCTTCTCCCTCTCCCACTCCCCCTGCTTGTGTTCCCTCTCTCGCTGTGTCTCTCTCTGTCAAATAAATAAATAAAATCTTAAAAAAAAAAAAAAAGGAAAATTCTGCCTGGGAAATATGCTGGTGTGTGTGTGTGTGTGTGTGTTCAGGCACTTTAGGGGAGGCAGCTCATAGTTTTTATTAGAGTCTCAGAGGCCCCCAAGGGTAAGGACCCATTTTTCAGCCCCCCTCCCCACTTCTGTGGCCCTTGGTTTTTTTGCCTGGGTGCCTGGATCCTCAGCTGCACCCAGAGGCTCCGTATCAGTTCTGCCCTCTTCTCCAAAACATCCCCCATCTGTGTGAGCCCTGCTTCGCATCCCAGCTCTGCCACTTAGCAGGTGCATAACCCTGGGAAAGGCATTCCCTCTCCCTCGATTCACCCATCTGCATGATGGTAGTAACTGTGCCTGGCACGTAGGGCTGGTGCAGGATCAAACAAGTTCTTACCATGAAAGCACCCAGCACCGTGCTGAAAATATAAAAGTGGGTGGTTTTTCCACACCTCTCCCTGTTCCCCCCAAATCAGCCTTGAGCTAACCAAGGGGAAAGGAGCTGCAAATCCATGCCTCCAAGCCCCGCCAGCACGGTGACCCACTCTCTGGGTTAGCTATTCTGGGATTCCATGTGTCAGCGAGGGGTACTGTCTCCCTAGGGAGCCAGCCCCACAGGGCAGGCTGGGGGACTTTGAGAAAGACAGGTGCTCCCACCTGACCCTACATTTGATCCTATAAGCCGTCAATTCTCCCCAGGCCAGCCTTCCTCAGCCTCTGGTTTCCACGTTACCTGAACAGTGTCATAGGCCAGAAATCCTGACATCCTCCCGGAGCCGTACTGGAGGTGGATGGGTCGGCCCGAGGTCCGGAAGGTGGAGGACAGCAGAGGGTTGAAGACATTGTGATTAGCTGCAGACACAGGAGGTGAGCATCTGTCAGCCTGCCAAGGACAGAGGACGGGGCAGGGTGGGGGTGGGGGGCACGAGACGGGTGCAGGCGCTCACCGCACGCAGGGCTGGAGCAGTAGACGGAGGGCACCCACAAGTCAGACGAGCCCGTGTCAAAGATGACCTTGAACTCCTGCGGGGGTGTTCCAATGCTGATGGTGCCGACGTAGGCCAGCTGCAGGGGCCGGGAAGGGATGGTTAAGGCAGGTTGCCCTAGTCTTCCCTGACCCCCAGGGTGCCTGCCTCTGTCGGGTGTCCTGAAATCAGCTTTCGACCACTCTACCTTATAGCCTCTACTCAGGCCAGTGCCTCCACTTGAAAAGCTCTTCAGTGTCCCCTGCAGCTCACTAAATCCTTTCCACCCTTCTTGGCCCAGCTTGAGTGCTTCCTCCTCCAGGTAGCCCTCCTAGGTTACCCCAGACCACTTCCTCTGAACTCAAAATAGAACATCAATACCATGCAGTTGGCCCTTTTCCTTGACATTCATTTACTTTCTGCTTGTCTCTCAGGCTGGGCTATGCATTCTTGGAGAAGGGATGAGACCTTTTGTTAACAATAACCCTATGTTAACAATAACGATAACCCTATGTTAACAATAATGATAACCCTATGTTAGTTTTTTCCCCTTTTTTTAAAATTCTATTTTATTATGTGATGTTAATCACCATACATTACATCATTAGTTTTTGATGTAGTGTTCCATGATTCATTGTTTGTGTATAACACCCAGTGCTCCATTCAGTACATGCCCTCTTTAATACCTATCACCAGGCTAACCCATCCCCCCACCCCCTTCCCCTCTAGAACCCTCAGTTTATTTCTCAGAGTCCATAGTCTCTCATGGTTTGTCTCCTCCTCTGATTTCCCCCCCTTCATTTTTCCCTTCCTGCTATCTTCTTCTTCTTCTTTTTTTAAAACATATAATGTATTATTTGTTTCAGAGGTACAGGTCTGTGATTCAACAGTCTTACACAATTCACAGCGCTCACCATAGCACATACCCTCTCCAATGTCTGTCACCCAGCCACCCCATCCCTCCCACCCCCCACCACTCCAGCAACCCTCAGTTTGTTTCCTGAGATGATACACGTCTTTCCTTGATTGACTTATTTCGCTCAGCGTAATACCCTCTAGTTCCATCCACATCGTTGCAAATGGCAAGATTTCATTCCTTTTGATAGCTGAGTAATATTCCATTGTATATATATATCACATCTTCTTTATCCATTCATCTGTCGATGGGCATCTTGGCTCTTTCCATAGTTTGGCTATTGTGGTCATTGCTGCTATAAACATCGGGGTGCACATGCCCCTTCGGATCCCTACATTTGTATCTTTGGGGTAAATACCCAGTAGTGCAATTGCTGGGTCATATGGTAGCTCTATTTTCAACTTTTTGAGGAGCCTCCATACTGTTTTCCAGAGTGGCTGCACCAGCTTGCATTCCCACCAACAGTGTAGGAGGGTTCCCCTTTCTCCGCACCCCGCCAACATCTATCGTTTCCTGACTTGTTAATTTTAGCCATTCTGACTGGTGTGAGGTGGTATCTCATTGAGGTTTTGATTTGGATTTCCCTGATGCCGAGTGATGTTGAACACTTTTTCATGTGTCTGTTGGCCATTTGGATGTCTTCTTTGGAAAAATGTCTGTTCATGTCTTCTGCCCATTTCTTGACTGGATCATTTGTTCTTTGGGTGTTGAGTTTGATAAGTTCTTTATAGATTTTGGATACTAGCCCTTTATCTGATATGTCATTTGCAAATATCTTCTCCCACTCTGTAAGTTGTCTTTTGGTTTTGTTGACTGTTTCCCTTGCTGTGCAAAAGCTTTTTATCTTGATGAAGTCCCAATAGTTCATTTTTGCCCTTGCTTCCCTTGCCTTTGGCGATGTTTCTAGGAAGAAGTTGCTGTGGCTGAGGTCGAATCTCATTTACAATTGCACCCAAAACCATAAAATACCTAGGAATAAATCTAACCAAAGAGGCAAAGAATCTGTACTCAGAAAACTATAAAATACTCATGAAAGAAATTGAGGAAGACACAAAGAAACGGAAAAACGTTCCATGCTCATGGATTGGAAGAACAAATATTGTGAAGATGTCAATGCTACCTAGAGCAATCTACACATTCAATGCAATCCCCATCAAAATACCATCCACTTTTTTCAAAGAAATGGAACAAATAATCCTAAAATTTGTAGGGAACCAGAAAAGACCCCGAATAGCCAGAGGAATGTTGAAAAAGAAAAACAAAGCTGGAGGCATCACGATTCCGGATTTCAAGTTGTATTACAAAGCTGTGGTCATCAAGAGAGTATGGTACTGGCACAAAAACAGACACATAGATCAATGGAACAGAATAGAAAGCCCAGAAATGGACCCTCAACTCTATGGTCAACTAATCTTTGACAAAGCAGGAAAGAATGGCCAATGGAGAAAAGACAGTCTCTTTAACAGATGGTGTTGGGAAAATTGGACAGCCACATGCAGGAGAATGAAACTGGACCATTTCCTTACACCACACACAAAAGTAGACTCCAAATGGTTGAAAGACCTCAATGTGAGACAGGAGTCCATCAACATCCTAAAGGAGAACACAGGCAGCAATCTATGTTAGTTTTTTATGGCCTCACACATTGTAGGCGCTCAATAACTTTTTTACTGGTGTCGTTCTTGGGGCTGGGGAGGCTGAACTGCTTCTGCCTGGGGTGTCCAACTTGGTTTGCAGTGGGCTTTGTCGTTGGAGCAGACATGCTCACCCTTCTACTCTAACTCAGTGATTTGCTTAGTTCAGAAAGAACAAAATCCCTCAAGCCAAGTGCGGTGGTGCATACGTGCCAAGGATGTATCGTCGGCACCGAAATGGATGTTTCCTGTCACCTGCTCATTGCTGAACCTGGTCACCACAGGCCAGGAGTTAAGGGTGGGGGTGACTTCTCCTCTGGGGATGGGGGTCCCTGTTCCCTGGCGTTTCTGCCTGCAGGAGCCCCAGCCCCAGCATCTCTGCTCACACTTCCAGATGAACCCCAGCACTTGGCCGGAGCCCTAGGGTCTGCTCTGGAGAGTCCTCCGCACCCCCGCTTCCCCCCAATTCCTCCCCACCACACTTACATCCAGGTAGTTCCTCATGGGTTCATAATATACCCCCAGGTCCGGATCTACAGACTCAACAAACTTGTAGGCCAGGTTGTAAGGATGCTTCTCCAGGTAATCTCTCAGCCTGTCTTTCTCCCTGAGGTTTTCTCTCATGGACTTGATCCTTGTCAGAGGGATTCTTTAAGCCAGCATTGGGAAAGAGAAACAAATGAGAGACAGCGATCTCACCTGCCCTGTGTTACAATATAACTATTACATCTCATGCTGTAATCCTACCATATTTCCCAAATATTTTTATGATGTCATCTTATCATCAGGATGGGCCACCCAACACCATGGAAAGACTATGGCAGGAAACTTAGGTTTGAATATAGGTTCTGTTGTGTAATCTTGGGTAAGCCATGTGGCCTTTCTGTGCCTCAGTTTTCCCACCTACAAAAAGGTGGAATGATAATAACCCCCTCACATAGAATGTTTGGGGTGTTAAGCAAAATGACGGCTATCATGCACCTGACAGATAGGAACTCTTGACAGTGGCAGTTGTCCCTATTGCCACTGTCATCTTTCTGTGTCTTTCTCAAAGAAACCCTGGGAAGGAGGTAGAATGGAAATCATCATCCTCTTTTTATAGGGAGCTGGTGACTTGGCTATTGTCACACTGCTTGTTAGAGGCAAAACTGGGCCTACCAGTAGCCCTTTTGATCTTTTTCCAGGGCTCAACCTAAAGAGAGGGGTTATGAAGGAAGTGAGGCGATGGGGAATAAATTAGAGAAATTAAGAGGATAGAGAAACAAGAAGGACTCAAAGTAGGAAAAACACAGTTTTGCATGGAGAGAGACATCCAAAAAGACAGAGACATATACATATGAAAATGGAGTGAGAGCAGAGAGAAGACCTAGAAACAAATGCAGGAAAAATGCTGTTCCTAGACAGGACCATGTCTACAGTTGCACAGGTTGTGCACTGAACAATTCCAAGGGGTGCCATTTCATACAGCTCATGATATGACTGGCACTCCTGGAGTTGTACAATCCTGCAGGCCTGTCTCAAGTCACCTGGACCCCACAGTGCATGTGGTAAGTTACTGATCAATAAATGGAGCCTTGAACTTTAAAACAGTCTGGGAGTGATTATATTCTCTTCTCTATCCATGGATGGGCAGGAGAATAAGAGGGCAAGAAAGAGCCCAGAAAGAGAGCTGATGCCGCCTGCATGCCCTGTACTTACGTGACTAAGCACTCTGAGAGGGCCACCAGCCCGAGGACCCCAAACCACTTCATGCTTTTTTCTTGGGTTCTGAGCAAGCAATGGCCAGCATGAGTTGCTTGTTATATGTGATCTGACCTGCCTTAGTCGCGTCCCTGAGGGCTGCTAAGTAGACCTGATAAGACATATGACCCTCTCTGATAAGATCTCTATCCCCATCAGTGTTTGTGAGGAGGGGATTTAGAAAATTCACAGAATACAGAGATTTCTATTGTGATCTCTTCCTTGGAGCTTGGCTGAAAAAAAAAAACAAAACCAAAAAACAAACCAAATAAACAATCCTAAACCATAAATTCTAACAAAGAGTGGGGAGACTCTTCCTATCTTGGAGATAAAGGTGCTGATAATAATGTGCTAAAAATAAGTGGCAGGTGCTATGCTTGCCTTTTCTGATCTTGTGCAGTCTCCCCAGGGCCCGTGAGGTGTGCATTGCTATCCTCATTTGGAGAGGAGATTGCTAGGAGGAAGGGGGTCAAATGTCACCGTGAGGACACCAAGTACAGCACACGGGCATGTAAGTGACTTTAGGTGGTGGGATGGCACAGACCAGGGGCACGCATGATGCCGCTCTGCACATTACAATTGCATAATTTTAAGATTTTATTTATTTGCAGAGAGACAATGAGAGAGAGAGCATGAGAGGGAGGAGGGTCAGAGGGAGAAGCAGACTCCCTGCCGAGCAGGGAGCCCGATGCGGGACTCGATCCTGGGACTCCAGGATCATGACCTGAGCTGAAGGCAGTCGCTTAACCAACTGAGCCACCCAGGTGCCCTACAATTGCATAATTTTAATGTTAGAAGAAATGTGATGCAGGCATCCAAGAGATCTGTTATTCATACAACAAACACTTATTGGGGCCCCACTGTGTGCTGGAGCCTGGGCTAGATGCTGGAAAGTCAAATAAGACACAAGTGGTCCTTGGGGTGCCTGGCTGGCTCATTTGGAAGAGCATGCAACGCTTGATCTCGGGGGGTTGTAAGTTCAATCCCCACGTTGGGTGTAGAGATTATAAAAAAAAAAAAGACACTAGTGGTCATTGCCTTCAGGAAGCTAGCAGTCAAGGGCGGGGCTCACAAACTCATGATCTAGGAGGTGAGGGAGATGAATGGAAGGGCTGGATGGGCATCCTGGGCCCGGGGCAGCACGAACCCCATGACAAGGAGGCCCCTTCTACCCTGTTCCCACCAGCAGTTTCCATGTCTGGCTGGCGATGCCAGACTGGCCATGTTTTCAAGAGATGTCAGAAGTCTGGATATTTATGGGCGCCTGGGTGGCTCAGTTGGTTAAGCGACTGCCTTCGGCTCAGGTCATGATCCTGGAGTCCCTGGATCGAGTCCCGCATCGGGCTCCCTGCTCAGCAAAAAAAAGAAGTCTCAATATTTATGTGAAATCCTTATCTTCACATGTAAGCAACTACTTTCTTAAAACAAAAATAAAAACAAAAAACAGACCCACAAACATAGGGTGAGCCAAGCCTCAAGCCACTATGGGCTGGAGTCAACAAGTAGGCTGTATAGGGTTTTATTTCTAGCCTAGAGGCGGAAGTAGGGCGCAGACTGAGGGGGTGTTCAATTCACGTTGGTTGGATGAAGAAGAGACTGAATGCATCCTAGCCATGCGAGTTTTCCTTGCATTTGTAAAGAAAGACCACCAAGGTCAGATCAACTAACAAACTTACCAGTAATCTCCATTTGCTGAGCACCTGACATAGCTCCCCCATGGGATCCATACCTCGAACTATTTTGTCTGCCAAACCAAATGCACAGAGGAATAATTAATTTTTAAGTTTGTCAATTAAAGAAGGTAAAAAAAAGAAAAAAGTATCCAGAGCTTCTGCTCAGCCTGAGATGAACAGGGCTACCTATCAAACTGGTATCATTCCAGCCAAAGTAAGGAGAATGGAACTTTATGGCTCCTTCCAGGACTGCTGGGGAACCTAGTGTTCCTCTGTGAGATCTGTCCAGGCCTGACCGTTGAGTAGGAGGCTGGCCTGGTCCCCAGGCCTGGGTGGCCGATGGAGTGGGGAGCACTGCATCTTACCCCTCAATTCTCCGCATTGTTAAAATTTCGTTTTGGTGGTCCAACCTTATGGAAGGGATTTGACAGCATCTAGCAAATGACACATACATGCCCCCTTTTTTTTTTAATAAAGATTTTATTTCTTTATTTGAGAGAGAGAGAATGAGAGACAGAGACCACGAGAGGGAAGAGGGCAGAGGGAGAAGCAGACCCCCTGCCGAGCAGGGAGCCCGATGCGGGACTCGATCCCGGGACTCCAGGATCATGACCTGAGCCGAAGGCAGTCGCTTAACCAACTGAGCCACCCAGGCGCCCTACATGCCCTTTTTAAATGTAGCAATTCTACTTCTAGGATTCTAATCCAAAGACACATTTTGACAACAATAGAAAACTACTGTTAGATAAGCCAACCAAGTCAATTTTAAAGGTCTAATTGGCTTTAGTGGACAATTCACGGATCGAGCAGCATCCTTTCTAGCAAATAGAGGGGAACTCCTGAGGCGTTTGTACAACATGGAAAGTATTCATGGAAGGAGGGTGGGGTAAGAAAGTTACCAGCAAAAGAAAAAGATTTTCCAGGTGCGGCTGCTTTCCCTTGGGGGGGAAACCAAGCCGTCTTATCAGACAGATCACCTCATCTTCCTCTAGGGGATGGAGAGGGCCCGTTTGGCTGACTCATTGGCGGGCATCGGAAAATTCCTGACTGACTAGTTAAGATTACCTTTCTGGGGGAGGTTGAAACTGCAGTTAGATTCTCTATTAAGCTTCCACTGGGGGCTTGGCCTAAGTGATGCCATTTTGGGCCTGTGATTTTTTTTAAGACGTACGCACCAGCTCTGCACTGCAATGTTATTTGCAAAAGCAAAACATTAGCAGTGTGCCCGAAGTGACCATCAACCGGGGACATCAGTCAGATAAGCTACAATGCGGGCCGCACAACTGGGTATAATGCAGATGGCAAAAAGAAGGGGATGGTTGAAATCTCCAGGGTATATTGTTTGTTTAAAAGAAAAAAAGAGGGGGCAGAACAGAACAGTATTTATAGCTTGCTGCTTTTACATACCCAGACACGCATGTTTTTAATAAGAATCAGTGCAAGGAGAAACCCAAAATTAATAAGACTAGGTATTAATGGGGAAAGGCAGGGATAGAGGTGAGATTTTTCTTGTTTTCTAGTTTGACTCTGCCACCAGGTAAATGTTTTACAGAATCCATTGATCAAAAAGACATCCCTCAAAATTGAGAACTAAAACAAATGAACCCCGGGGCACCTGGATGGCTCAGTTGTTTAAGCGTCTGCCTTCAGCCTGGGTCATGATCCCAGGGTCCTGGGATGGAGCCCGTCATTGGGCTCTCTGCTCATTAAAAGAATAATAATAATAAAATAAAACAAATGAACCCAACGGTTACCAAGTTGGTAACATAACCACACAGAGCAAAACATTACCTCGAGGGGCACCTGCGTGGCTCAGTCATTAAGCGTCTGCCTTCGGCTCAGGTCATGATCCCAGGATCCTGGGATCGAGTCCCACATCGGGCTCCCTGCTCAGCGGGAAGCCTGCTTCTCCCTCTTCCACTCCCCCTGCTTGTGTTCCCTCTCTCGCTGTCAATCTCTCTGTCAAATAAATAAATAAAATCTTAAAAAAAAAAAAACCTTGAGTGGCTTTATTTTTTGTTTGTTTGTTTGTTTTAAAGATTTTATTCATTCATTTGACAGAGATATATAGAGAGAGCACAAGTAGGCAGAGAGGCAGGCAGAGGGAGAGGGAGAGGGAGAAGCAGACCCTCCACTGAGCAGGGAGCCCGACGCGGGGCTTGATCCCAGGACCCCGAGATCATGACCCGAGCCGAAGGCAGCCGTTCAACTGACTGAGCCACCCAGGTGCCCCTATTTTTTTTTTTTTTAAAGATTTTATTTATTTATTTGACACAGAGAGAGAGAGGCACAAGCAGGCAGAGGGAGAGGGAGAAGCAGATTCCCCACTGAGTAGAGAGCCCGATGCGGGACTCGATCCCAGGACTCTGAGATCATGATCTGAGCCCAAGGCAGGGGCTTAACCCACTGAGCCACCCAGGTGCCCCTCAAGTGTCTTTAAAATGCAGAATTTTGACTCTACATTCACAGGGTGGGGGGTACTTTCCAAGGATAAACAACAGTGACAACAAGGAAAAAAACAACGAAATCTGCAACTTCCTCTAGTAACCTTATTATTGGTCATGTTGCCACTGTTATTTTGAAACCCTGAAGTTAGAGGTTAAAGCCAGTCAGTAATTAATTATGCGAATGTTGTCCTGAACCAAGACTTTCAGTGGAAGAATAAAGAGATGTAAGTCCACAACAAAAAAGTTAGAAGTAAAACCCTGCCATCTTAAAACTTGAACTGGAAGTCTAAGTTTGTACTAATTAATTATTTTTCTCTTTCTAACAAAATATGTAGAGTTGACCTGAGAATAATGTGGGGTTTAGGGGCACAGACCCCTTCTCCACGGGCTGCTGAAAATCCGCATATGACTTTTGACTCCCCTAAAACTTCACTACTAACAGCCTGCCGTTGGCCAGAAGCCTTACCGATGACCTAAAAAGTCGATGAACACTTTTGTATGTTATGTTATGTTATACGATATTTTGTATGTTATGTGTATTATGTCCTGTATTCTTATAATAAAGTGAGCTAGAGAAAAGAAAATGTTATTAAGAAGTTCACGAGGAAGGGAAAAATATGTTTATAGCACTGCACCCCATGTACTGCAAAGATTCTGTGTGTAAACAGACCTGGACCTGCACAGCCCAGACCCGTGTTGTTCACGAGTTGACTGTATCTCTTGGTTCTGGCAGCCGAAAAACCTAGAAGCCATGATAATGTGATAGCATGGAGTATCCTGAGGCCCAGCTTGTGGCCTCCAGATACTGATACCATTTACCACTAGAGGATCAGGGATTCTTGAGGAGATGGCTGATTCCAGGGCTGGGCCAAGAAATGCACAGAAGGAGCCAAGAATATCTTGAAAGTCCAGAAAGTTGGGAGCCTCCAAAGATCACTGGAGTCCTGTCCAAGGCTCGGGAATCAGTAGGAGGAGGCTTCCTGTGGCCAAAAGTGGGACAATTTGAGCATCACATCAACTCAATCGAAACAAATTAAACACACAAAAAGCCATGAGTTCCGTATGATACTATACGGCAGCTACTTCATCACCATGGGGGGACTGCTAGGGCACCGACTCATTATTCTGATCATTGATAGAGAAAGGGAAATAATCATCAGTATGTATGCTGTTTTTGTCTGAGCGAATATTTCAGGTATATTTCAAGTAACTACAAATAATGCTGAAGGAAAATTCTTTATTGAAGAATTCTAGAAATTAAACTCAGAAGGAATGGTAGAATGAAGAAATCACTGTTTTGCAGTTCCTAATAAAACAATGGATCTAGGGGAAGAGCATCAGCGGATATTGGACCCATAAATGAGAGGTCGAAGGGGGAAGTCCAATAGATGTTGATCACATCAGGACCCACTGATCAACCCTAGCATCTATCAATTATGTACCTATTGAAATGATGTAGTAAGAGATCCACGGAACTGTCTATGAAGTATTCCAATAAAAAATTTTCAACTTAAGTCCGAATCTAACTAGCAGTCTTCAGGAAGTATGTAGATAAAGGAACAAGGAGGCAATCATCTAAACCCAATACTTGGGACATTCTAGAAGATAAGTGACCCCCACCCACTCCCACTTTTTAAAGATTTATTTATTTATTTTAGAGAGAGAAGGAGAGAGAGCAGAGGGAGGGGCAGAGGGTGAGAAGCCGACTCCCCATTGAGTGCAGAGCCCAACATGGGGCTTGATCTCACAACCCTGGGATCATGACCTGAGCCGAAATCAAGAGTCAGATGCTCAACCTACTGAGCCACCCAGGCGCCCCTCGCTCCCTCACTTTTTGAAGAAAAAAGCATAAAAACGGGAAAGTATTATTTATTCAAAGTCTTAGACAACAACCAAATGCAACCCATGTATATATTCTTTAGATCCTAGTCCCTAATTCAAATCAATAAACCATTAAAAGGCATTTTGAGGGAATTAGGGAAATTTGAACATGGACTGGACATTAGATGATATTAAAGCTATTGGTAATTTTGTTTGGGGTACAATAGCATTGTGATTACATACATTTTAAAAATCCTTACCTCTTGGAGATGTACAATAAAGTCTTAAAGTGAAATGGTAATCTGTGTCTTAAAGTGCACCAGCAAAAATGAATGAATAACAACATTTTTAAACATGAGGGTCTAGATAAAACAAAGATTTGCGTAATTTCTATGGACGGAGTTGTATCTCCCTCCCTGCCCCCCAAATTCATATGTTGAAGCTTAACTCCCAATACGATGGTATTTGGAAGTGGGCTGGTTGGGAGGGAGTTGGGTTTAGCTGAGGCCGTGAAAGTGGGCCCTCCTGATGGCCTTTAAAGAAGAGACCCCAGAGAGCTGTCCTCAATCCCCCCACCATGTGAGGGCACAGTGAGAAGGGGGCTCTCACCAGGAACGGAACTGGCCGGCACCTTGATCTGGGACTTCCAGCCTCCAGTTTATATGGTCTTTCATTATGGTGGCTTGGGCTGAGGAGTAGTGTTGTAACTCTTGACGCTGAGTGATGCTATTGTGGAGTTCATGACACTATCCTTTTTCACTTTTGTTAGGTTTGAAAGATTTTGTGTAATCAGAAGTTTGACAAACTTGCATTTTGAAGTTTCTGCCTTTAGTGTTACCCCAAGGGGTCCAAGAAGAGCAGATGTGGATGGGACCTTGCTAACTGAGTCACTGGGAGCCTCCACTGCTCACCCTCCCGCTCTTCACCTGAGAACTGCCCCCTTCCCTCCCACCCGGGGCTGCTTGACCATCCAGCTTGAGACTTTGAGGAGACATGCCAGGGCCTGGACGTGGAAGGGATGAGGACATTTTTAGGAAAAACCCAACTGGGCATGCCCCTCCTTGGACCCCTCTTCTTTGGTGCCATCTGCAGGGTGAGGGAAAGGCCTGGGTAGGGAGGGAGCCAAGGAGTGAGGTGGGGGGTGGGGGAGACTTGGAAAGGAAGGAGAGGGGGTCAGCTTGTGCAGACCCAGGAGGGACTGGGACGTGGAAGAAGGAATGGTACCGACCAGGGGTCAAGCCCCCCTGGGTCTTCCAGGAAATGCTGGAGGTGCCATCATGCCCTGTTGGAATGGAGGTGGTAAGAGCCATCCTTATTGCTAGTGGGTCATGGGGAAGAGGGACAACCACAGTTGGTGGCCCTTCAATTACTCCCTAGCTGTCGGCATCCTCTCAAGCTGGACAGCAAGAGGGCAGGTCATCCAAAACATTTGAAATATTGTCTGATTTAGCTGACCTTCCTGTCACGTCTTGTCCCCAGAGTCCTTTTGTTGGTATTTATTCCTTTAGGAGAGGTGATTCATCAGCCTGACTTGGGTTTCTGTTGAAGAATCCACAACTTTCCCGCTGGTAACGTCTGCCTTTTAACTTCCTGACCACAGATTCCGAGGGGCAGAATGTTCTGCGGGATGGGGCCCCGAGGCCCTCCAGCTCGTGGGTGGCAGTTACATGGCCCCTGGTCTGCCATCCCCCCACCCCGAGTGCGGGGCAGACACGGCCAGGCAATCTGAGCGCTGGATGTGGCCTCGCCGTCCTGAGCAATGTGCACCCCCAGCCACTTGTCACACTAACCAGCACTGGCGTGCAGTCTGTTTTCCTGGAACAAGTCCAATCCCCTCATTCTAGAGAGGAAGAAACTCGAGGCCGGGGAGTGTCACTTACCAAAAAGTCGCAAGGTGAATTAGCGAAGCGTTGGGACTCGAGGTGTCTGGTCCTCAGGCTGGGAGAGCTCTGAGCCGGGACAGCTCAGAGAAGGCTCCCTGCTGCCAGCCTCCGTGGGCAACTCTCAGAGGCCGGCTGGTGCCAGAGCTGAGCTCCTTCCCCTTCCTTCTCCAGTCTGGCCAGCTTCCGTCCGCAGCCCTGCCTCTGGGGCCAGCAGGAAAGCCATCCTGGGAGCTGGCTCTCCCCGGGGCCAGCTGGAGTGGCACGCGGATGCAGGAGGCAGCCGTGACAGCCCCTGACTCATGCCCAGTGCAGTAGTCCCACGGCTCCCCCTCCCCTGGCAGGCAATAGCCACCCTGCTGGATGGCACGGCATGGGCCGGAATTTAGAGCAATGAACCCTTTCTGCTCAGCCTTTGGCAACTTCTACCCAATGTTTTATTTGCTCTTCAGGGAATACGTGGCCGAGTCAGGAGCCTCTGACAAGGGACTTGTCTGATGCTCCGGAAAGATCTTGGAGCTTTGAGGGCCCTGATGGGGGATGAAACCACCCCCGCTCTATGGGGACTGTGCTGTGTGGATCTGGATGGAGGAAAAGGGCAGACCCATAAGGACAGGCTGGGCATTACCTCCGTCCCAACTGCTTGCGAGCTGAGTTCCAGCCAGCAGGCCTCAGGGTCGGGTGCTGATGCTGATGCCCCGTGGCCGTCTTTGGAGAAGGAACGGAGGAACCGGATTCTGCCCAGGTAGCCACCACCTCTGGCGATCACACAGGGGAAGATCAGACAAGAGCATTTACTTTCCTCTTGGCCTTATCGGTGTGCTGGAGGTTCCACCCAGGAGGATAAGCAAACTGAGGGACTCAGAGCCTTTGCTGGAGGCATGATGGCCCCTGGGCCCCCGGTGATAGCCGGCTTATCCACACAGCCCAGGGCCTAGAGCCCATTTGGCAGTTCCGCCCTGATCTTCCTGCCTCAGTCTGCAGCAGGCCCTTGCTGGTAACTCACAAGTGAAGTATGTGACGAAGTCATGTGGGTGACGTGTGGCCTAGATGTCCCCTGGTGGGCTGTGGGATGTCGAGGTGTGCAAGGAAGACTGGAGGTGGAAAAGTGGCCATTTTTTAAAAAATTATTTATTTATTTTATTTTATTATGTTAGTCACCATACATTACATCATTAGTTTTTGATGTAGTGTTCCATGATTCGTTGTTTTTGTATAACACGCAGTGCTCCGTTCAGTACGTGCCCTCTTTAATACCCATCACCGGGCTAACCCATCTCCCCACCCCCCTCCCCTCTAGAACCCTCAGTTTGTTTCTCAGAGTCCATAGTCTCTCATAGTTCATCTCCCTCCGATTTCCCCCCCTTCATTTTTCCCTTCCTTCTCCTAATGTCCTCCATGCTATTCCTTATGTTCCACAAATAAGTGAAACCATATGATATTGACTTTCTCTGCTTGACTTATTTCATTTAGCATAATCTCCTCCAGGCACATCCATGTTGATGTAAAACTTGGGTATTCATCATTGATGATGGCTGAATGATATTCCATTGTATATATGGACCACATCTTCTTTATCCATTCATCTGTTGAAGAGCATCTCGGCTCTTTCCTCAGTTTGGCTATTGCGGACATTGCTGCTATGAACATTGGGGTCTTATGGCCCTTCTTTTCACTACATCTGTGTCTTTGGGGTAAATACATCATCATTAGCCATCAGGGAAAAGTGGCCATTTATGGAATTTGGTTACCCTGGGCTTTTGCAATTGTGCTTCCCTTGTTTGGAATGTTCTTCTCCCAGCCCTTTGCATGGCTGGCTCCTCCCCATTTCAGCTGTCATCTCTACTATCCCCTCCTCAGCGAGGCCTTCCGTGGCCACTCCAGTCTCCCAGGCCTAGAGCCTGACTCATTCAAGGAGCCCCACAGATGCTGGATACATTCTCCCATGTGCTTTCCATGGATGCCCTACGAGGTTGAGATTGTCCCCAATTTACAAATGGGGAAACTGAGGCTTGGAGGAGTCAAGTACTCCCTTGAGGAGATACGGCTAGTAGTGAGTAGTACAGTCGTGATTTGAACCCAGGTCTGCCTGACTGCAAATTCCATGCTCTTGACTGCTCTTCTGTCAATTAATGCTGGGCGTGGGGGTCAGGACACGATGTGGGGGAGCGACAGGAGGGGAGGAAGGGAGACGGAGGGCATAATTATTAGATATGTTAGAGACTCTTCTTTTCAGTGAACACTTTCTTTTTAGAGGGAGAGCAGGCAAGGAGGGGCAGAGAATCTCAAGCGGACTCTGCACTGAGCGTGGAGCCCGACGCGGGGCTTGATCTCACGACCCTGAGATCATGACCTGAGCCCAAATCAAGATTCGGAAGCTTAACCTACTGAGCCCCCCAGGTGCCCTGGCATATTGATTATTTTAAATAGAAGTTACTTAAGAGACAGTCTGGCAAGAAGGGCACTCATACCCTCCTCTGTTCCCGTGAAAGCAGAAAATAAATCTCCCCTGTGAAAGGTCCCCGCCCTGTACTAGGAGCTAAAGAGATCCTTATCACCAGAGATGGGAAATTTAGATCCAAGAAGACTGTGTAAATGACCCTTGTTACTTTTTACTAATTTACCCCAGCACAAATTCTGTTTAGAATTCCTAATCAAAGCTCCCAAAGTTAAGTTTTCTTTGTCCTGTCAATTCCTCACAAATTTATTGTCTCTTTGTCTAAAAAGTATAAAAACTCCCTGCCTTGGTCATTTCTTTGGATCTCGATTTCATTGTTTGGCCTCTGTGTGCATGTAATAAATCTTTTGGTTTTTATTTTCTCCTATTAGTCTGTCTCATGTAAATTGAATTCTTAGTCTAGCTAGAAGACCTTGAGGGTAGAGAAGAATTTTTCCTTCCCTTCCGTTGCCTTGGGTGGAAAGTTAGGAGGGCTTCCTGGTAGGGGTGGCAACTGCCCTGAGTCTCAACGGATGAGAGGATTTTGCTGAGGGGGCACGGGGAGCAGAGAATGTCAGTCAAAGAGGGCAGCCTTGGCATCCCAGTGAGCCCAAGGGACGTTCAGTAGCCAGGCAAGGTGGAATTGCAAAGGTCATAGGCCCAAGGGACACATTATATTAGAATGGGCAGCAACAAGCAACACCCCACTTAAAAATAATGTTTCTTTCTAGGACTTCCGTGTGTCCATTGCAGGTCATGTGGGGCTGTGATTGGAGATGCCGCCCCTCGGGGACGCAGACCGATGGAGACTTGGCCACCCGCCAGCGCCTCCGGTTGCCGTGGCGGGGGCGGGGCCCACGCGAGCTCGCACACGGGCCGTCACAGCCCTTTTGCCCGGAGTGCCACGCGCCGCTACTGCTCGAATTTCACGGGTCTGAACGAGTCACAGGGCCATGCTGAATTTCAAGGGACCATGGAAGTGTAATCCAGCATGTGTTTAGAATGAAGACTAGAAAAATCTGGGAGGACAGCACTAATGATACACAAGGGATAACTCGGGAAAGGAGAGCAAAGACCAGGTCATGGCCACGGGTGGGCCTTGAATGCCACGCTCAAGAGCGTGGAATTCGTCCTGCGTGATGGGGAGCGCCGAGTAGGGGAGTGAGATGTCAGACCGTGGAGAACGAAGGAGGCCGGCCCAGGAGAAGGCTGCAAGAGAAGAAGGAGGTTAAGAGGAAGGGAGGACATAAGACGGAGCAGGGGGACTGGGGAAACGGGTGGGGGAGTGTGTGGACAGGTCGTGGGAGAGGGGAGAGAGGGAGGGGCGATGGGGAAGAGCGAGAGGGCACAGACGTCCTGGAGGGCTGTTGACCCTGGAAAATCAAGACTTCCATGAGGTGGAAGGTTTTCGATAAAACGAGGGACTAGACTTACTCTACGGCGAATTTTCACAGTGGAACAGGGCCAAGTTTCAACTGTGGGAAGACAGATTTAACTTGAATTTTGTAACACCTTCTGTTATCAACTTCTTGTTCCTTGAACTATTTGCCAAGCGCTTTGCACAGAAAGGAGCTTGGTGTAATATGTGGAAATGTTAATTTCCTTCCTGTTCTCATAGCAGGACAGAAGGAATGGCAGCTTTGCCATGGTGCAGAACCACCCTGCAGAAAACTCCTGCCCCTGCCCGGGTTTGGGGGGCGAGGTTCCATGAGGGCGCCCGCCAGTGGGCAGGTGGGTACAGAAGCAGGTGCCAGGATGGAAAGGAGGGGGAGGCCCTCTCTGGGGGACACAGGGCCTGGCGGCTTCCATGCAGGGCCGAGGCTGCTTCTCTTCCCACTCAGCTCTGCCGGGAGGGGCAGTGATCGGAGGTAGGAGGGTGCTGAGCATGTGGCCTTCAGAGGAGCTGGTGGGACCCCCGAGGGCTGGCCCTGGGAGGGGCACCTGTGTGACTTGTCCAGAGACAGAGGGCACTGACATGTCACCGTCCGTAGCTGGGGGGGAGCTCCGGTTGTATGGGTGACCCCCATGTTGTCTGGACCCCACCCCCATTTGTTCCTGACCCCATAACAGTCTGCAAATCTCACTGGATTCTGTGGCCGGGAAGGGAGGGAAGACTGCACTTGAGTCAGGGTAATGAAAGGATGTAACATTGCTTATAAAGGAGTGGGAGCAGAGCTTAAGAACGCAGCGCTGGAGGCCAGATGGACTCGCTGTGCGAACTTGGACAAGTTACTTCCTCTCTCTGTGCCTCCTGTTCACCATCTTTATTTTTTCATTATTTATTTATTTATTTTTAAGTAGGCTTGAACTCAGGACCCTGAGATCAAGAGTCCCTTGCTCTACCGAGCCAGGTGCCCATCGCCACCTTTAAAGAGGGAACAATAACAGAGCCTTCTGTGTTAATATGTGTAGGGTGCTTCGATTCTTGGTAGGTGCTATGTGAATATTACATAAAGTTGATCATGTATTTTGGACTTAAATTCATACCCGTTAGACTGCTGTATGTGGGAAGACTGTCCGGGGTTTAGGGGTTAAGAGGGAGCTGTCTCTTAGTGCAATGTCATGACTGAGGGGCCATCTGGTTCCATCTCTGGCTTTACAGATGAGGAATCAAGGCCCAGAGAACAGCAAGGACTCGGCCAAGGTCACCCCGGACCAAGACCACTGAGTGACAAAACTGACTGGAGCTCTGAGGCCTGGTGGAGCCCATGTCTGAGGCCCGAGTCGGCCTCTCCCTGGCTGTGTGATGTTAGGTCTGGGGGGCTGTCCAGCCTGGGATGAACGGGTTGCGTGGTGGGCCTCTAGCCTGAAGCTGCCTGACCTCCCCCTGGTGGGGTCTGCCTGGGGCCTGCGGCCTAGAGGAGAGGCTGTCCTTCCATTCTGACACCAGCTGGCCCTGGGCGTGGGAAGCTGTGTTTGACTGCGGGCCTTATCATGGCCCATCCCAAGGCCAGTGTGGATGGAAGCGTGGGGAGCCACGGTGGGACACCAAGGCTTAAAGTTCCTGGGAGCCCAAGCTGGACACTGAGCCGGCCTGTCTTGCTGAGCACTTCATCAGCAATCACACCATGCCCTCCCTCTTGCTCTTAAAAACCTGGAATGTGCGTGCATGCATGCGTGCGTGCGTGCGAGTGGGTGAGTGTGTCTATGAATGTGTGCACGCGCGTGTGTCTGTGTGACTATGTGGGGAGTGTGGGGGGATTTAAATGCTGCGGTGATGTACCCTCTTGCTCCAACTGAGGGCTCCTCCCTAGGTCACCAGAATGGGCTCACTCTAGAGACTTAGAAGAGGCTCTATGCCTTGGTGGGATTCTTGAGCTGACACTGGTGAGAGCAGGGGGGGGCTCGAGACACGTCGACATTATCTGAGGTTGCATTTTCCCTGGCTTTGGTGTGCTTTTGTTTCTAGCAGCACCTGTCACCTGTCTTTGGAGGATCTACTACGACGGCCCAGTGGCCACAGGATGGCTCTCAGACGAGCTTGTGGCCGCGGGAGAGCCCAGCTCCTCTGCCTTGGGTTGGGCATTTTGGAGGCCAGGCTTACCTTCCAGGGTTTGCTGTGGGAGCAGGCTGGAGCTTCCGTCTGCAGACTCGTGCAGAATCACACCCAGGCTTGTCTTGGTCCCATCCCGGTCCTGCTTCCCCTGCCCCTCACTGGTTTCTCTGAGAGCAACTTTGAAATACATTTCTTTGACATGAAACCTCATGTTTTGGGCTATTTCTGGGGACACTGACCTAAGAAGACCTAAGATGGTCTTCTGCTTCTTTTTCAGGCAACTGATAGACCGAGACCTCGACCCACTTAAGTTTTTCTCCCATATTTTCCTAGAGCACCCTGAAGTTTTCTCTGCCATGTGGCTTTGCCCTTGCTTAATTTTCTGAAACCCCTGCTAGACCACAAGTTCTGGAGGGCAGGAATCTCACTTGACTCATTCCTAAGTCCATGGAAGGACACTTGGTTTCTAAAAGATTTTATTTATTTATTTGAGAGAGAGAGATATATAGAGAAAGAGCAAACTAGTGGGGAGAGGAACTGAGGGGGAGGGAGAGGAAGAGAGAATCTGAAGCAGACTCCATGTTCAGCGTGGAGCCTGATGCAGGGCTTGATCTCATGTCCGAGAGATCATGACCTGAGCTGAAACCAAGAGTCAGAAGCTTAACCAACTGAGCCACCCAGGCGGCCCAGGAGATATGGTTTTTATTCTCCACACTCTAATTGTCACTCTAATAAGACTTATTGCTTACTCACATCTGACATGGCTTAACAGGGTGCCCTACTCATCACAGTCACGCAGGGAGAAAAGCTGATGGATGTGCCCTCTTGATGCAAGGGAAGGGGATGGGTGGCAAATTGGACTCTGGTTTGTGAAGGCTTCTACCTGGAAGTGACATATAGTAACCTCTGCGCACGTTGCAGTGGCCAAAGTAAATTCCACAGTCGTGGCAAATCGGGGAGGGGGGGGTGGCTGGAGGGGGGGTAGGAAAATGTGATCCAGCTAGAATATTTATGACAAGCAATAATGGTCTCCACCTTCATTCACGTGCCTGTACTTTACTTTCCTTTGCTTCTCCCCACCCTGCCCCTCAGCCTCTTTCAGTCAGTAGATTCAGATTTGGATGAGATTATATGAGAGGATATACACTAGGCTGTTAATAAGTAGGGAAACCCTGGGCAAAAAATGAAAAGAAAAAAAATTCAAAAGCTATACTTTAAGAGAGCATATATGTTTATAATAACAATGTTGCATTGACAGAAGACTGTGTGTGTGTGTGTGTGTGTGTGGTTTCTGTATAAATTTAATAAAATAATAAAGGAAAGAAATTTGTAAAACATAAACTCATTTACCAAACCCAACCAGATAATAATAAAGCAGTACCATATTAACCATAACCATATCAGGTTTAAGTTTGGATACACATTACAAAAAACCTAAAGTAATTGTAACAAGATAAAACTTAATTTTTTTCCCGCTCCCACTTAAACCAGTCTGGGGGTAGGCCATCCAGAGCTTGAATGGTTTCCACTTTCTAGGTCACCTCATGGTCCAATACAGCTGCAGAAGTTCCAGCCATCACATCTGAAATTGAAGCAGCCGTTAAGAAGGTGGGGAAGGCAAAATGACTCACCTCCCAGCTGACTCAGCTCCTTTAAAGCAGCCTTCCAAGTAGCTTGAACTCACGACCCTGAGATCAAGACCTGAACTGAGATCAAGAGTCAGATGCTTAACCAACTGAGCCACCCAGGCACCCCTACTCACCCAGTCATAACAGCAAAGGAGGTTGAGAATTGCAGTTTTTAAGCTACTGGGAACTTTGCTATAAAATAAAATATATCCTAGTTTTTAAGGAAGGCCAGAGAGTGGGTAACTTTGTTGGGAGCTACCAGCCCCCACCATAGTGTGCAATTTCTTTCTGAGTCGTACAGGTAGAACTGCTGAGCGTGGAGGGGCAGTCAGAAGGAAGGAGCCCCAGTGAGAAACCAGCCAGACCAATCTGACTTGCAAGTCCAGAAAAAAATTAGACAAAGTCCTCACTGAAGATCTCCTGGAGACCGAATTGGGGATCATGCATACCGCAGGTTGAAACTTCCTTTAAAACTGCTTTTTCAGTCAGTTCCCAAATCCCTGCCCCCCAATACCTCAGCTTCTCAAATATCTTGTTATATCTTAAACTCTGACCTACCTGTCTAGCTCTCCTCACTTCCGTTGACATCACTTCCCCATCCAATAAATGGACATAACAAGATCCAGTGCTGAGGAGCTAAACAAACAAACAAACAAACAAACAAACACTTTGTAGAAGGGGGTAGAGAGGAAACACAATGAATATTTTGACTTTGCTATTTTTTTTGTTCTTGATTGTCTGAAGGACTGAGATGTCTTGGGGAACACAGATCTCCTGTGTCCTCTCAAATTCCAACCAACAGTGTAACTTCCCTGAGGCTGGAGATGGTGTCTGTTCACCTTTGTATCTGCAGTTCTTAGCACTGAATGTGTGTGGAATGAAAGAATAAGAGAAGAATAAGGAGCTGTCTTCTCTTGCGCTCTCTCTCTCCCTCTCTTTTGCATGTATCAGGGTCACTCTGAAATATGAATGAAATTGGGTATAAATGAGGCATGTTAGAGGGGACATAAGTGCCAGTGATAGGACACCAGGACCAAAGGGGGTGGGCTAGAGCCAGGGGGAGCTGAAAAGAGCCAGGAGTGGAAAAATGGAGGAAACAAAGTAGGAAGAGCACCCTTTCCCGGTGCCATCTGCTTCAGATGACTCAAATTTCCTGCCACTTTTTCCTCCCTCCCTCCTTTGCCCTAATTCTCCATCTTTGGTGATTTATTAGGGCCAGCCCCACCCCCACCTCCCAAACCCAGATGACTTGGCAATGACCCGTTTGATGCGGAAAGTATGCAGCAGTTTGTCATTTCCTTTCAACACCCTGGGTGGAATCACTGTGTCTGTCACCTTCGCAAGTTATTACTGTCACTGTTTCAGGAGTTTCTAGCATTTGCAGAAAATGGTGTATAAAATAGGTTCTGCCTGTCCTTATGAAAATTACTATCCAGGGGGAGTGAAAGGTCAGTTACACAAAAATGTAGTAAATGCTAAGAAAGGAAAGTGTGGGGTGTTTGAAGAACAGATGAGGGGGCACTTCCCGAGTCTTGGGGGTACAAGAGGGGCTTTCCAGTAGAGTCTAATACCTAAGGGGCACGAGTGACAGAAAACCCCAAACAAGCGTGGCTTACACAAGGTGGTTTATTTCCCTCTCCCGTGGAAGTCCAGAGGCAAGCATCCAGCAGTGTCACGATGCTCCATGGCGCCAGGGCTCAGGCTCCTTCTGTTTTGTTGTGCCTCCAGGTACGGCCTCCATTCCACGGTCAAGTCACAGTTCAAGATGACTACTTTCCCTCCAAGCATCACATGCCCATTTCACCTGCCAACACAGTAGCAGTGAATGAAAGGATTGCTGAATATAAACTCAAGTTAATCCATCAGTAGTATTTTCTAATTTTTTTTTTTTTTTAGAGAGAGTACATGCATGCGTGCGCGAGCGAAGGGGGAAGGGGCAGAGGGAGAGGGGAGAGAATCCCAAGCTCAGCACCGAGCGGGATGCAGGGCCCGATCTCATAACCTGAGCCAAAATCAAGAGTCGGATCTTCAGTTGTCTGAGCCCCCCAGGCGCCCTGTGTTTTCTAATTTTTTTTAACCACCAAAGTAACATATGCACAAGATTAAAAATTATATAGCACAAAAGGTTTATGACACAAAGTGAAGGTCATCTGCCCTGGTCCGCCCAACCCCTCAGAAACAGTTTCACCCCAGTTTCGGACAGCTGCTGTCAACAGGAGCCACTCTGATGTTATGTTCAAAGTGAGATGTTTGCAAAAACCAGCCATGATATCCCTCAAATAAGTCAGTAGCTGAGACTGCCTTCCTCATGATCCCTTCTGCGCTCTAGGGGTGCTCACTGAGTGAAGTGTGATCATCTGGCCCAAGGGTGATTGATCCATAAGCCACCTGGCAGCCGGGAGAGGGCAAGAAAGAGGAAGCTCTGCCCAACAGGGGCGGTGGTGATCACCACAGCCAATCAGATCCATTCTCTCTAGAATTTGAAATAGAAATTTTGAGACTATCTTCTGAAAGGAATTTTGATGTCACAAAGGAAAGAGCAGAGTCAAGTAAGGAGGATGAGGCCTTGAATACTGCTGTGCCTGGTGCTACCATCCGCCTTGGACTTTATGGTTATGTGACCCAATAATTCCCAATCTCCCGAAGCTGGTTTGAGTTGGGTTTCTGTCACTAGCAATGATGGTCTTAATTCAACACCTAATAAGATTGCGAGTTCTGGGCGGTACGGTTTCCTTGGTCTAAGAAGCTCTCCTCCTGGGGCCCCACTTTTACAAAGCTATCATGGACCCTGCTGAGAGGCAAAACAGGGACTGGGCTGCCCAGGGAAGAGAGCGCTGGCTGGCATCAGGCCCTTCCTCCCAGGTCATCAGTCTCGTGATTCGGGGCAAGGGAGGATGTATGAGGACATCCGTCAAGCACTACCCACACAGAATGGACTAAAAGTGCAGTCTAGGGCCTCGGGAAACTACGCAGAGTTGTTTTGAGGAACCCGCCAGCCAGTTCCAAACTGACAGGCACTTATCTGCCAAGCAAGGACACAAGACAGGTCCGTGGTGACTCCCGTCCTGGGGCCAAACGGTGTCACGGCCGCGGGCGTGTGGTCCTCAGCCTGAGCTCGGACCACCTAGGGCGTTCCCCACGTGCTGGGATTCCATTCGATTCTTCTCGGGCCCCTTTCGGGTCGCTTTCAACAGCCTCCCCAAAGCCGAGCCGCATAAAACGGACCTGCCCCTTCCTCGCCCGCCAGAGACTACGCCAGATGTCTGCGCAGGCGCACTCGCCCTGGGCGGTCGAGTCTCCGCCCAATGGGCGGTGCCCCTCCCAGGGGAGGGGCGGAGGCCTTTAGGGGGCGGGGCCGGGCGTCCGCCGCTCGCGGGAGGGTCTCGTGGGGACTCCCGTGGCTGTGGCCCGGGGGAGGGGTGAAGGCGGGGAGCGGTGTCGTGGTGACTCAGACCCACGGGCCACCCAGCGTGGTGCGGGACGAGCGGCGCGGGCCCCTCTCCCAGGCCCGGACGTTGGAGGGGTGTCACATCCGGCGGGAGGGGGCGGGCCTGCGGGCCCCGGAAGTGTGGGCGCGGGCCGTGGTTTAACCCGCGGCGGCGGTGGCGGCAGCGGTGGCGGCGGCCGGGCAGGTGAGCGGGACCCGGGGAGGGGCAAGGACGGGGAAGGGGGTGGCGCTGGCAGTGGCTCCCGGCGCGCCTCCGCCTGTCGGCCTCATCCTGGCAGAGGCCGGTGATTGGGTGCGAGGGGCGCGTCACTGCCGCGGGCGCCTCTGCCCCTCGCCGCTGGAGGGAGGGAGGCCGGCGCCCCTGCCCCTAGCGCGCTCCCGTCCCTTCCCCCTGCAGGTGGCGCCTCCGGCCCCGCCCCACTCCTCACCTCCACCCTCCACCCCTCCACCCCATATTTGAGCATCTTGCTGGGCACAGTTCTAGTGACGTTAGAGCGCGTTTGCCCATTGTACAGATGGGGAAGCAGGCCTAAGAGTGGGAGCCAGAGGTCACACGGGAGGCCGGTGGCAGGGTGGGGTCACAGAGACTCTGGTCTGTGACTCCCTGCCTGTGCCCTTTCCCCAGGACAGTGAAAGAAAGGGGCTTTCAGCCTCGGCTCTGTTCTCCTTTTTTCTGTACCCAGACTAGGAGCGCCCAGCATCCCTGACCAAACCCTACCCCTGGACCTGCTGGGTGCAAAGGGCATTGGTGTGTGTGTGTGTGTGTGTGTATCTGTATGTATTTGTATCTCTCTCCAGTATATGTCCCGTTCCCCTTGGGTACAAAGGGCAGTGGGGTGTTTGCGTGTCAGTGTATCTCTCATAGGTGCCTGGTTCCTCCTCATTTCTTCCCCACATCCAATAAGGTGCTTAGTTTCCCACATTATGGGTGGGAGAAGGAGCTACCTCGGGCTGTGTTGTGAGTTACTGGCAGAGTTGACCCTGCATCAACTCCAACACAGTGTCGGGCTTCACCCACCCTAGCAATGCCTCCTTTAGCCCTGGAAACTTCACAGACTCACTGCCCTTCACTAAGTAATCCTGTTGCTGACTCAGCCCTTTTCCACTCCCTTCGTTGGCTCCTTGCCTATTTTCCAGGAGTTCTGTTTACTACTGGTGCCCCCGAGATGTTGCCACCTGACTCTTAGGACTGTCGGCCCTAGAGCTGCAGGTGGCGGTGACAGAGGGATTTGGGGAGGAAGGACTTTCTTTGGCTCTTGTGCAAAGCTGCAGCCCAGGCCTGGACCTTGTGGTTCTGGGTGGGAGGAAGGGCTTGGGTAGCTATTGGCTGCTGAAGTGAGAGTCTTTGTTCTTGGCGGTCATAGTGCCCAGAAAGGCTTTTTTCCTCAATTATCTTGGAAACTGGCTTGGTGCCTTTGTAATTTCCATTAGATAGAACATTTCATTTTAGATTTCTTCATCTGGGCAGCTTCTGTTGGCTGGGTTTAAGTAGCACTAGCTCTGATTTCTTGCTTGACTGCCATGTGCTCTTGGCCTGTTTTAGGGGCTTTGTGAACATAGTGAATTCTGAGAACACTTCAGTGGTGATCCCATTTTACAGGTGGAAAGGGAGTTGCAGAGATGTTACATAATTTGGTCACAGGGCCAGGAAGTGCCGAGTCAGGATTTTTAACCCCTTAGTCTCATTTCAAAGCTAATGTTCTTGCTGGACCTTAAGAATCATCTGTGATGCTTAGGGAAGCCTGGGTGGCTCAGTTGATTGAGCATCTGGCTCTTGGTTTCAGTTCCAGTCATCGTCTTGGGGTCCTGGGATTGAGCCCTGTGTCGGGCTCCACACTCAGGGAGTCTGCTTGAGGGTTCTCTCTCTCTCTCTCCCTTGCCCCTCCCCTCTCTTGTTCTCTCTCTTTCTCGAAAATAAATAAATAAATCTTAAAAAAAAAAAAAAAAAAAGAATTGCCTGTGGTGGTTGTTAAAAATACAGAGCCAAACTTCTGGAGATTGTCTGGAGGGGTCCCAGGAATCAGTATTTTTTACATATGCACTGAGTGATTCTTTTTGAAAGTCAAATTTGAGAAGCACCACCTTAAGGACTTTGTAGATTTTCTATACTTGGAAGTGAGATTATTTCTAAGGATTCTTGTTTTCTTTTTACTTATTGCTGTGAAATTTGCTAATCTGACATAAATCTGCCATCAAAAGGGCATTGGGCTAACTAGCCATGTGAATCATTTCCAGATACTTTTGGCCAGTACCAGTAGGGTTTTTCCAGGCTGACATAATCGGGTCATTGAATACCTTGTTTTCATCCCACTGGATCCTCTTGTTCCAAAATTCTGTTAGTTTCTGTTCAGGGTCTAGGGTTTTCATAAGGTTCCAGTTTGTTCCTGAATAGTTGCCCTGTAACACAGAGATCTCTGTAGTGGCGATGTCTCTGAGGATTGGGGCACTTAAAAGGTATGTATACTTCGCAGGTGTTCCTTCTACTGCATTTCTCTTCCCCTTCGTTGGTTTCTGTGAGAGCCTTGAGCAAATACCAAACAGGTTTGTCCTGATTTGGCTGGTGCTGACAAGTGGGGCCCCTGGGGCTTAGGATGGGCTGGAGAGGAGAGGAGAGACTCAACCATGAACACGGTATCAAACAGATAGCCCAGGTCAGGTATGCCTAGCATCGAAGACATTAAGTACTTTCGTCCCCCTGCTAATGTATCTATCCTTGGCAGGATAACAAGTAGTAGAAGACACAAAGTCAGCATTATACTAATACTTTCTCTTTCTGTCCAGTAAACACTGATTTCTAACTTAATTTCTTTGTAAACAAAGGATGTACTTTGTATGATTTGAAATGTTTTAATTTACTGAGACTTGTTTTATGGCCCGGGATATGGTCTTCCCTGGTAAATGTTCTATAAACACTTGGGAAAAATGTGTTTCCTGCTTTGTTGAGTGGAGTGTTGAATAAATGTCAGTTAAGTTGGTTGGTAGTGCTGTTTAAGTCTTAACTGCTTACTGCTTTTCTCTGTCTACTTGTTCTATCAGTTAGTGGAAAAGGGTCATTGAAACTTATGACTATAATGGTTGATTTGTCCATTTCTCCTTGTAGTTTTTTCAGTTTTTGCTTCATGTATTTTGAAGCTCTGTTATTAAATACATAAACATTTTGGAGTGTCATTTGATGAATTGACCCTTTCAACCCCTGGTAATGAAATCTACTTCATCTCATATTAATATAGTGAATCCGGCTTTTAACAAATTATTGGATATCCAGAATATATACAGAACTACATCTCAAAAAAAGTGATCTGATGAAAATAGGCAAAGGATTTGAATAGACATTTCTTTGAAGAAGATATACAAATGACCAATAAGCACATGAAGATATTCAACATCACTGGTCATTAGAGAAATGAGAATCAAAATGACAATGAAATACCACTTCACACCCATTAAGATGGCCGTTATCAAAAAACCCAGAAGTGTTGGCAAGAGGATGTAGAGAGACTGGAACTCTTATTATTGCTGTGGGAATGTCAGATGCACAACTGCTGTGGAAAACAGTATGACAATCCCTCAAAAAATTAAATATACAATTACCATATGATCCAGCCATTCCAATTATGGGTATATGCCCTAAAGAGATCACAGCAGAGACTCAACTAATATATTTGTACACTGGGGTTCATGGCAGCATTATGCACAGTAGCCAAAAGGTGGAAGCAACCCAAACATCCATTGACAGATGAATGGACAGACAAAATGTGGTACATACATAGAACATTATCTAGCTTTAAAAAGGAAGGAAATTGGGGCGCCTGGGTGGCTCAGTCAGTTAAGCAGCTGCCTTCATCTCAGGTCATGATCCCAGAGTGCTGGGATCAAGCCTCACGTCGGGCTCCTTCCTCAGCGGGGAGCCTGCCTCTTCCTCTTCCTCTGCCTGCCATTCCCCCTGCTTGTGCTCTCCCTCTCTCTATCTCTATCAAATAAATAAATAAAATCTTTAAAAAAAAAAAAAGGAAGGAAATTTTAACATGTGCTACAACATGGATGAAACTTGAAGAAATAATGTGAAGTGAAACAAGCCAATCACCAAAGGGACAAATATTGCATGAGTCCTCTTATGTAAGGTTCCTAGAGTAGTTAAGTTCAGAGTCAGAAAGAAGAATGGTGGTTGCCAGGGGCCGAGGAGGGAAAAATAGGGAATTAGTGTTTAATGGGAATTAGAGTTTCAATTTGGGATGATAAAAAAAATTCTGGAGGTGGTGGTGGTGATGGTTGTATAACAGTGTGAGTGTACTTACTGCCATAAAACTGTACACTTTAAAATAGTTCGGATGGTAATTTTTATGTTATATATTTTTTATTACAATTTAAAAATGGATAGTGTTTCAAAAATCAATGTTTGCTTGGTGTATTTCTTTATGTCCTTTTACTTTTAAATTATGTGTGTCTTTAAAGTGGGTTCTTGTAGGCAACATATGGATAGGTTTTGCATTTTGTAAAATTCAGTTTTATAATCTCTGCCTTTTAATTGGGTTGTTTAAAACATTTACGTTTAATATTATTATTAGTATTGTTGGGCTTAACTATTATCTTGCTGTTTGTTTTCAATTTGTCCAATATTCTTTCTTCCCATTTCCTTTTTTTTTCTTTTTCCTGATCTTTTTGGGGTTGAGTAATTTTTATGATTTCATTTTGTTTCCTATGCTAGTTTATTAGCTGTAACTCTTTTTTGTTTGTTTTTTAGCAGTTGCCTTAGATTCATAGTATGCATCTTTAAAAAAAATTTTTTTTTTTAAGATTTTATTTATTTATTTGACAGAGAGAGAGACAGCGAGAGAGGGAACACAAGCAGGGGGAGTGGGAGAGGGAGAAGCAGGCTTCCTGCGGAGCAGGGAGCCTGATGTGGGGCTCGATCCCAGGACCCTGGATCATGACCTGAGCCGAAGGCAGACGCTTAACGACTGAGCCACCCAGGCGCCCCCATAGTATGCATCTTTAACTTGTCACAGTCTGTCATCAAATGATATACCATTTTGTATACATTTATTTCTTTCCTCCTGGACTTTGTACTTTTGTTGTCACACATTTCACTTCTACATATGTTATAAATCCCACAATACATTATTATTATTTTGCTGTAAACAGTCAATTATTTTGTAAAGAAATCAAAAAGAAAATCTATTTTATATTTATATCCTCTGTGTAGATCCATTTTGTTTCACATTCTTTCTGACTTGAGGACTTCCTTTAATATTTCTTGCAGGTGATGAATTTTTCAGCTTTTGGATGTCTAAGAAAGTCTTTATTTTGCCTTTGTTATTGAAAGGTGTTTTCCCTGGGTATAGAATTCTAAGTTGGTCCATATAATTTCAACATTTAAAGATGTGGTTCCAGTGTCTTCTGGCTTGCATTGTTTCATATGAATAATCAGTTGTCCTTTTTATTTTTTGTTGTTCCATTTCGACTGTGCCCTTTTTCCTTCTTTTATCGCTGTTTTTTTTTTTTTTAAGATTTTATTTATTTATTTTAGAAAGAGTGAGCGAGAGAGAGCACAAGCAGGAGTGGGGCAGAGGGAGAGGGAAAAGCAAACTCCTCACTGAGCAGGGAGCCTGATGTGGGGCTCAATCCCAGGACCCCGAGATCATGACCTGAGCTGAAGGCATATGCTTAACTGACTGAGCCATCCAGGCGCCCCTTTTTATCACTGGTTTTAAACAACTTAATCATCATGATGCGCCTTGGTATAGTTTTCTTCCTGTTTACGGTGCTTGGGTTATTTGAGTTTTTTGGATCTGTGGATTTATAGCTTTCATCAAATTTGGAAAGTTTGCAGCCCATTAATTCTTCAGATAGTTTCTCTTGTCTCCTTTCTCTTCTCTGGGGACTCCAGTTACAGGTATATTGGGAGGTCTGATCGCTGTTGTTCCACAGCTTTCTGATGCTTCATTCGTTTCCTCCCCTGGGCTTTTTATTTTTCTCTTTGTGATTTGTTTTGGGTAGTTCATATTGTTATTTTTTCAAGTTCACCGATCTTTTCTTCTGTAGTGCCTAATCTGTTGTTACTTCCATCCAGTATGCTTTTTATCTCAACATTATAGTTTCTGTCTCTGCAAGTTTATATTTGGATCTTATTTTATATTTTCCATGTCTCTACTTAACAGTTTTTGTTTTTTTTTTTAAGATTTTTATTTATTTGTCAGAGAGAGAGAGAGAGAGCACAAGCAGGGGGAGCAGCAGAGGGAGAGGGAGAAGCAGGCTCCTCACTGAGCAAGGAGCCCGATGTGGGACTCGATCCCAGGACCCTGAGATCATGACCTGAGCCGAAGGCAGACGCTTAACGACTGAGCCACCCAGGCGTCCCTACTTAACAGTTTTTGCTTTAGCTTCTTGAACATATGGAATATGGTTGTAGTGACCATTTTAATGTCCTTTTATGCAAATTCCGTTATCTGTATTTCTGAGTCTGTTTCTCTTGATTGATTTTTCCCTCATCATGGATTCCATTTTCTTGCTTCTTTGTATGTCTCGTAATTTTGTCAGCATCAGATGGTGCAAATTTTCCCCCCTTGGGTGCTGGATATTTTTGTATATCTGTGTATGTTCTTGGCATTGTTTTGAGACACTGTTAAGTTACTTGGAAACAGTTTCATTCTTTAAAGGCTTGCTCTTAAGTTTTGTTACCTGGGATCAGAACAATCTTTAGACCAGGGTTAATTTTTCCCCACTAACAAAACAGCACCTTCTTCAGTGCTCCACGGATACCCTGTGGATTACTAGGTTTTTCCACTCTGGCCGAGATACAAATTATTCTTGGCTCAATTTGAGGTCCAAGGAGTGTTCCCCCTAATCCTGATCTGTACTGTCAACACTCAGCTGAAAAATGGAGAAGGACCCTTTGCAGATTTCCAGAGTTCTCTCTTTGTGTCGCTATCTCCTTTCTGGTATAGGCCCTGTAAAGTCTGGCTGCCTTGGCCTCCCAGGACTCCCAACTTCCTTTCCCCAGTGTGGGGAGACTGTCGGGCTCCGAGACTGTCAGGCTTTGCCTAGGCACTCTGTCCCTGTATCATGGCCTGGAACCTCTTTATGGGCAGTGAGCTGCAGACAATCGTGTGTTCTCCCGTCTCAGGAATCCCTTTCTTGCAATGCCTGATGTCCAGTGTCTGAAAACTGTTGTTCCATTTATTTTGTCTGGTTTTTGGTTGGTCGAGGCAGGAGAGAAATCTGGCCCCTGTTCCTCTCTGTTGGTCCAGAGTTGGATGACCCTGTCCAGTCAGCACTGACTGAGTGCCTTGTGTGTTAGGCATTGACCTAGTGCTGGGATGCAGACCTGAGCAACATGGCTCACAGTCTGGATGGAGAAACATGCCCGATTCCTATATAATAAATGCCAGGTAGTACTTACAGAGCACCATGGGAGGGTAGAATGAAGTCTTTGGGAGAAGGAGCTGAAATTTGAAGGATGGGCAGGCATTTTCAAGCTGTAGAAGGCATAGGAAAGAGTATTCCAGGAAGAGGGAATGGTAGGGACAAAGGCTGGGGGGCAGAGCTGGGAACTCCTGTGGGCAGGATCCCTGTCATACTGATCTTTTTATAGGTACAGAATATTTGTCAAGTGATTGGAAGCATGTTGCTTCTTCTGGGAATAGTAGGTAGAATGGAGAGTTGGGGTGGGGTGAGCAGTCCCTGAGGGGAGTGGAAGGAAATCTAGCTGAAAAGGGAGGTTTGGGGTCAGCTGATACAGGGCCTTCTATGCCAAGCACAGGAGCACAAGGTTTTGAATGAAATACCAAAGCACTGGGGAACTATGGAAGGTTCTAAGCAGGGATGTGAGAGCTCTGATTGGCTGTGTTCTCTAGAGAGTCCTGGGGTGTGTGGGAGAGGGCTGCAGAGGGTGGAGTCTATTAGAGTCTGGCAGTCAGCTGCCAGAGAGGCTGGCTCAGAGTAGGCCTTCTGCCGGAGCATGGAACTGGGTCCAGAGCCCGGTGTAGCTGCTGATAGCGTGTTGCCTGTTTGATAATGGCCTTCGTGCGTTTGATAACGGCTTTCATGGATCCCTGCCTGAGTCAAGAGCAGATATGAGGAGGCTCTGGCCTAGTTTCTCTTTTTCTGTGGCTCCACTGTTGCCCTCGGCACACCTGCCTCCCTCTGGGGGACCCAGAAGTCCATAGCGTCCGACATCCCTGGCAGGGAGAGGATCTACAGGTGCCTCGCCTTCTGCCAGCCTAGGATGGCCCCGAGTCAGTGAGAACAATGGTCTCGTTGTCCTGGCCTTTGAACAGACAGACCTTGAGTGACCTCATACAGACTCCTGGGTGTTTGCCTTGACCTTAATCCTGATCCTTCCTAAAGGGATGGTCGAACCTGCTAGCTCAGCTTGCCCTGTGTCGGTTAGGAAGTTGGGGTGGGGGTCGGGGGGAGGCTGACAGCTGCAGCCTGAAATCCTTTCTGAGTCATTCGAACAGTTGGGGCAACAGAGAAACAAGTGGCCATTGGGTGTGGAGTAGCTTAGGATGGTTTTCTTTTCACTCAGCCGTGGGCCAAGGAGGAAGAGGCTTTGCAAAGTGTCCCGCTTGTGTTTTACTGTCAGGAAGTTTGAGGAATGGGCTACTTACTAAATAACCTGTTTCTTGGCCATCATATTGACTGAAGTGGAACGTTATTGATCTGTGTTACATCCAGCCACTGGATTTCTGTGGCACCGGAGGAATCTTCAGTTCTCTGTCCTCCGCATCTGCAGAGGGAATGGGCCGGGTGGGAGCTCAGCCATGGTGATGAAGAAGATCCTGACCGTGTGTTGAGCCCGGCCTGAGAGCCGGGCATTGGACTTCACAGGCACTAATTCATTTCATCCTTGTAAAAGGCCTGTGTCAGAAGAGAAACCGAGGTCCAGAGAGATGGACCTGCCCAGGCTCCCCAGCCAGTAGTGACCGAGGGCACGGGGCTGTCTGTCCCCCAGAGCCTTTAGCCACTAGGCTGTCCCTGCAGGGCGAGGGCCCAAAGGAGGTGTTGGGAGATCTGGGGCCCCGGGGTGCTGTGTGGCCAGCCCCTGTTCTTTAGAAGTCTAATGGAAAGATGTCAGCAAGAATGACCGCATCCTAAGTTTGCCCCCAGAGCTGGGCACCGTGTTGCATGGGCGTGCATTTGACTGAGGGGCGGCATGGTGCCGTGGTGAAGGGTACGGGCCCCAGGGCCAGAGCACCGCAGTGAAATTTGGGCTCAATCATTTCCTCGTCGTGAGACTGGGATCAGGTACAAGTCTTCTCTCGACCCAGGTTTCTCGTGTGGAGAATGAGGAGAGCCGAAGGCTGCGCAGCCGCGAGGGCCCGGTGTGAGGATCCCACGAGCTGCTGTGGACAGAGCGCCTAGGACACTGCTCGGTACGTTGTAAGTGCTCCGCACGGTCATCGTTTCTCTCTTGCCGGTGGCCCAGCGCGGCTTGGAGGGGAAGCTGAGTGGTGGCGGTAAAGCCTGGTCTGACTCCTGTCCGCGAGGCGTCCCCAGCTGTAGCGCCCTGGCTTTGCTCTTGCCTTCCGTCTGCCTGGAATACTCTGCCCTGGGCCTTCCCCATCCTGAAAGTGCCTGCCTGTCCTTCAGAGGTCAGCTCCTCTGGGAAGCATCTCTTGCTCTTTCTCCCAGAGACTTCAGCCGGCCTCCACAGGGCTCTGGCCCATCCAAGGACTGTAGGTAGCCAGGGGCCCCACACCCTGCCAGCCCTGCCCTCCGGCTCCGCAGGTGTCCTCTGCTGATGGACCACCCCAGCCTGGCTAGCAGCCCACTGAGTAGAGAAAGCAGTTGGCCGAAGTCCTGTGCCATTCCCGTGTCCCCATGTTCGGCACAGGAAAGGGGCTCATCCTTCCTGGGTCTTCCCACTTAGTGGCTTGCCTCTGGGGGAAGGGGGCATCAGATGGAGTTATTCAGTGGACCTGAGGAGCATGTGGTTGTTACGTAGATATTTATGTAAAGATGACAATTGCCGTCAAAAGACCTTGTCCTGAGAGGTTGTATATGCCCCCATCGATGTGTCAGCACACTTCTATTTGAGGATCTTTGTTCAGATCGGTTTGGAGACTGTTTCAGAAAGCCCCACCCTTTGCCTTCCAGAGGACCTGCCCTCCCTCCCGAACCTGGCTGGGTGCCTGGCCAGGGTGTCAGGCAGCATTTTGCAACAGTGGTAAGGTGTGAGTGTGTGGATTAATGCTACCTAGCGACTGCTTGGTGGTTTTTCTAGCACCTCTAGAGGTTATATCTCCCTTACTTCTCTTTAAGTCCTTAAAACAGCCGGCGATGTTGGTAGTGTTAGCCCCATTTTGCCAAAGAGAAACAGAGTAAGAAGGGCGGAATAATTTGCCCAAGGTCACAGAGCTAGTAAAAGGTCAAGCTGGGATTTAAATCCAGGAATATTTGGCTCTTAAGCCCTGAACTCTTTCCACTTCCCTTCCTGCTGTCTTAACTGTTTAGCGCTGGGGAATGGGGAGGAGTTCCCTGCCCCAACCTCAGAAATTCCTTAGAGAGGAAACTTCAGGAGGCTCCCTTCTGGCGCTTACACACCAACTTTAAAATTGAAGGGAAGGTCAGGTCCATGGTGCTTTGGACCAAGTGAGGAGCGCATGATGGTTTGATTTGTTTTTATTAACTCCTGTGGGAAGTCAGGTGACTAATGGTCTGATACTCGGGTGCACGGCTAGAATCATTCTAGGGAAAGAAAACTAGATCAGGTCAACAAATCTGTCGTCATTAAGCAGCAGGAATAGGAAGGTTTCTAAGGCAACCGCAGGTGTTTTTGACAGGAGGGCTGGGATGGGGCCAGGTCTCTCTAACTCAGGCACACTGAGCTGTGCAGGTTGCTATGGTAACTACTTCTTGTGCTGCCGTAAGGGGATGTGGGAATTTCACAAGCCCAAGGCCTTTGCAACTCTCCTTGCAGTGTGATTTTGGGCTTGAAGTAGCTGGCGGGTCAGCGTGGTCTCCTTATGGTGAGGAGGGGAGTGATAGGAACATGTGCTTTGTCTGCCAGTGGGAGCCGGGGAAACAGAGGCACCCTGCTTAGTCCCAGTTCTGTCTTCTGAATCAGTAATAGCAGTCACATTTGCTTGACTCTATATCGAGCCCCAGGGGTGTCAAGAGTTGCCCCTAATCATCGGATTACCCCCAAGAGGCAGAGTAATTAACATTTGTCCCATGCTCAGGAGCTTGCAAAGCCCTCTCCAGGGCCGTTTGCTCATCCGAGGCACACAACCCCTAAGGTGGGATTACCGTCATGGTGCCCATTTTCCAGCTAAGGAAACTGAGGTTAAGAGACTTGATCAAGGTCACACAGCTAAAGGGTTATGGAGCCAAAGGGCAAACCCCGGGCATCAGTGCTTTTCTCTGCATCCTATCAGGGGAGAGCTAGCATTGACTGTTCAGACAGAGGCAGGGGGCCCTGGGCATCGCAAGCCATCTCCAAGGCTGGCACACCTTATTCTGATCTGAGCTTAGAAAAGACTGTCTTTTGCTTTTTGTCTTTACTCTTTTTTTTTTTTTTTTTTTTAATTTATGCTTGTAAAGGCTCTGATATCAGTTGAAACTTTTTGAGCTCAACAGTCCTGGCAAAGATCCACATTGAGCAAGTGCCATCCAGACGTTGCTCCCCCCCACCCCCATTAAAGACAGAGCTGGAAGACGGCCCAGAGTTTGAGCCCTTCCCAGCATCCCCTCTCCACAGCTCCATTCTCAGCCCCCTCCTCCCCACCCCAGGGAGCGGTGGGAAAGTGGCCTGAGTCCCCTGGGGTGTAGTGGAGTCACCTTTGGGCCTGCTATCTTCACTCGATCCTGCCCCCTTGGTTCTGCTTGCTGCCGGAGGGGAGCTCCAGGGGGCCTGGGGAAGGTGTTTGTCACCTCGCCCCCTGCCCTCCCTCCTTTCCTGTGGCAGGCACGTGTCTCTCCTGGAGGGAGCTGTTGACAAACCGCACCCCGCCCAGTTGTTGTTGTTGTTATTGTTGTTGTTTTACAACTTTTGAATTGGCTACTACAACTTAAAAGTTGGAGAGAGGTCACCTGGATCTGGATTTCTAGCTTCCCCGGGGGACCCAGCAGGTCTGGCCAAGCCTGGCTGCCCCCCTGCCCGCAGGAAGTACCCGAGCTGGGCTGAGCCCCCGCTTTTCCAGAGGGACACACTCCCCATCCGGTGGCTTGGCCTTGGCCGCAGGTGCCTGCCTGGAGGTGAAAGCTGCAGAGGAGCCAAAAGAGAAAGGAAAGGAAGTTTTTTTCCTTCTTGGGTTATTGACAGGGAAACTGAGATTTTTCTCTTCTTGTGGAGGGAACACGGATTAGCACATGCGTGGCCTTTCCCACTCTGGTCCCTGTCTGATCTTTGAGTCGATGGCGTCACCCCCCCAAAAGAGGTGTTGGTCTTGCTGGACCCGTGAGGGCTGTGTAGCCACCTGCCTGCCTCGGCAGCCTCCGGTTCCCTTCTCCCAGCCATGGGGATCTGCAGCCGCTCCTGCCAGGGCCCCGCTGTCACCTGCCTGTGGCCCTCTGACTCCTGTCCCCGCACAAGCAGCAGCACTTCCCCCCACCTTCAGGGAGGCCTGGCGGGCTTCTCACGCCCCAGCCCTCAGAGCCCCCAGCCCTCAGAGCCGGCCACCTCCCCGTAGCTTACTGCTCCGGCCCCCAGCTGTGTCACATCCCCTGGTACCTGCACTCGCTGTGAGTGGTGGTGAAGTTTTTGCTTTTTAAAACGGAATTGAGCTGGGGGTAGTTAGTACCAGTGTTTATACGTTCAGGTTGTGCCTGGCACATAGTAAGAACTTGGTGTTTATTTACACCTCATTCATCCTGCCTCCTTTGCCGTGGGGTCTGGTGCAGTTCTTGGCACGTAGTAACGGCTCCATAAATGTTTACTCAGTGAAGGCATGGAGAAATGAGGGGGGGCGGGAGAAGGGGGGGAGCCCTGTTCCCGCACCTCCGTGTCTTGTCTGACTGTCTGCCAGCTGACCGACCTGTTCTCTCCCTCCCTGCCTCGGTCTCTCCCTCCCTGCCTGGGTCTCTCCCTCCCTGCCTCGGTCTCTGCCTCCCTGCCTCAGTCTCTCCCTCCCTGCCTGGGTCTCTCCCTCCCTGCCTCGGTCTCTCCCTCCCTGCCTGGGTCTCTCCCTCTCTGCCTGGGTCTCTCCCTCCCTGCCTCGGTCCATCTTTCGCAAGCACTGCTGTGAGCTATCAGCGTGCCAGAGGCTTGGCCAGGCGCTGGGAAGACAGAGGTGAGCAAGACAATCTCCCTGCCTTCAAGGGGCTTGTGTCTTCTCTCCTGTCCCCTCCCCCAAGCAGCAGTCCCCAGACACCACCTGAGCAGTACCCAGCATCCTCCTGGGCCCCTGGGTAAGCAGAAGGGGGTCTGAGTCAGGGCCTGGGGTGCCAAGGGGCCTGGTAATTGCACTTGTCAGGCCCTCCGGAAACAGAGCCCCTGGACCCTGGGGCCCCAGGTGACTTCTCAGTAATGTCCCAGTTCTCTGCATGGTGACATCCTTGGTGGTTGTGGCCACTGTGAGAAGTGCCAGTTTGGATTTTTCTGGCACATCGGGTGACCGGGCTTCAGGGGCATCTGCTTTGTGGGCCTTGGGCAGAGTGTCGTGTGCTTCTCCCGCCGTTTCTGAATTACGAACCCAGAGAGGTGCGTGCTGTGTTCAACCTCACTGAGTGGCCCTGAGAATCAGGGAACGTCTCTGTGACTTCCGAAAGAAAGGCATCGGTAACGTCCAGGGGTGGGCAGTGCCACAGTAAAGCCCAGGCCCAGAACTGTTGTCAGAGGGCGAGGACGTGAGCCACCTCCATCCTGGAGGCAGGGACTGAAGCTGGGCCTAGGTAATCAGCGGGCTTGCGTGGGATTGTAAGCTCTGCAACTTGGACAGCCTTATAACTAATCTTCATGGCTCTCCCGTGATGGGCGGAGCAGGTGGGGCAAAGATGCTTGTGATGTTAGAACACCAGGGATGGAAGGGGACTTGGACCTCCGGTGCTTTGACCCCAACAGCTTACAGGACCTTGGGCAATACCCTTATTTGTTTCTGGGCTTCATTTCATCTCTGAAATAGGGGTAATTAAGCCTTGTATTTGCTTTAGTCCCTGGAGCGATTATATAAATTAATGGGGGAGTTTGCAGAGGGCTTTGATCTCAGAAGAAAGGAGCCATGTGACTGGCAGGGACTGTTTACCCATTTCACAGGTAAGGAAAGTTGAGTCCCTAAAAGGAATGTGTGGTACATTTGGGTGTGGGATCCCGAGCACACCTCCTTCTGGAAGAAGTGGGGATGCGTGGCTCTTACATGTGCCCGCTGAGCTGGTGAGGTGGTGTGAGGAGGCCAGGGCACAGAGCAGGTGGGGAGCCTGGCGGAAGGAGCAGCAGGCCAGGGTCAGGCTCCTAGGCCAGGTGTCCCCTCTTCTGTCAGCACAGGCAAGCTATCTGCTACTCGGCCTCAGTGTCACCACCTGTGAAATGGGCGTGGTAGAAGTGGGACCAGAGAAGGTGGAGTTGGAAGTGCCGTGGCCCCCATCCCGCTGAGGCCAAGCCTGCCAGAAGATGCAGGCCGCCCTTGAGAGTTGGGTCTAAGGGGGCTGACCTGCTGTAAAACGGAGGTGTTTCAGACCTGAAGTTCTTGAGGCATTCAAAGCGTGCGTGGCCTGTTGGGAAGTCTGCCACGAAAGGGGATTGACACAGGAGAGAGGTCTTTTGCAACCACGGGGCTGCAATGTTTCTTTTCTGAATATGGGGGCGGTCATCTTTCCCAATCAGGGAGTGGCCGAGGGAGTCCTCCCAGACCTGAGCTAGAACACTCTCCAGTCCCTTTGGTCTTCCGAGTTCAAGCAAGTGCATACCCAGCCTCCGAGGGAAGTGGGGGTGACCTTAGCACCTAGGAGCACACCGCTGGGGATGGGATTCCCCCAACCAGGGACCCGAGCTGGGAGAGGAAGGTCTCAGTATGAGACCTTCTTCGGGGAGAATTCTCACTGTCTAAAAGACAGTGATTATTCGGATCACCAGCTGGAAGATTTGTGTCTCTGGGATTTCAAGGCCATCAAACAGAGCCAGGTGTGGGGCTCTAGACTGGAGAGGAAGACTGTCATTTGGGGTGGTGGGTGGAGGGGCTGCAGACCTCAGTGCGCCCCAGAATTATGTGGGGAGTACACTTATTTCTTGATTGGCCAGCACTCTTTAACCCAGGAAAGTCCCCTCTCTGGCTAAATGTCTACGGTCACTTACTGCCAAGCTTTGATGACAAGTTACATCCTTGGTGCCATAGCTGTCCCTGTCCTTCACAGAAGCAGTGCCAACCCCGCGCCAGTTATAGTGATATCGGGCCCCTTTAAGTGTGACCTGGAGAGGGGACTTGGCCGCTTTGCTTCCACAGACATCCACTGAACGTGCGTGCGCACTGCTGGTTCCGGGATGGACACACACTAGGTCCACAGAGATATCAGTAAGAGAGATCAATAACAGCTTGTCAGCCCCCGTGAGAAAACAGTTCAGAATGTTACAGAACACTTGAATGTTTTACAAAGATTTTGTTTTGCTGACTTTCCTCTGATGAAAATACTTCCCTTTTTGGGGGGTGGGGGAGAGAAAGTGGCTGGTGAAGGTGAGCCGGTCAAGAAGGCAGTCTTCCCGGTTGGCTGCAGGGTGGGTTCTGCGTCAGGGCCTTCCAGTCAGGCCAGCTCCCCGTGCTCCCAGTGCCTTCTGGGCCTTGAGCCCAGTGCGGACCCTCCCCCCTTGGACTTCCCCTGACTTGGCCTCTGGGTAGCGTGGGTCTCCTGGCCTGTAGAAGTCTGACAGTGTCGCAGGTAGGCTCTTTGTGTGGGTCTCCCCACGGAGCTGGCCAGAGCTTGGGCTGTCTTCTCGGGAGCTGTAGCCTCGACGTTCTGCTGGTTGGTCTTGACGCTGTGGTAGGCTGCCTAGGCTGCCTCGCCTGGCCCCCTGCCATGGGGCTGCAAATCTGGAGCTTCGGTCCTGGAGTGGGAGAACCCCGTCCCATGCCTGGTCCCACCCTGCCTACACGAGGCAAGCCACAGGCACCCGAGGGAAGTGTGTTTGGGGTCCTGGCAGAGGTCACTCAGTAGAAACAACACAGGGGATCGAGCCCCGCCTTCGCATCTGCCTCCGCATGGACTGCTTGACGAACCCCTTCTTCTCTAGGGTCTTTGCTTTTCCTCTGTCAGGGGAGGCTGCACCCACCTGAGTTCCCTCAGAGTGCCGGACGAAGGGGAAAGAAAGGCCACAGATGCCACACGAGTTTGACCCTGGGTAGAAGTTAGAATGAAAACTTCATTAAAAGTCACACGAAGAGTCCTGGAGAGTTCTGGGTCTGGAGGAGGACCTGGGACTCCGGCGATTTTGAGGGGCATGCTGCAAAGCCCCCACTGGGGAGGGCCCGGGGCAAGTGACTTCCCCTCTCTGAGCCTCCTCTGCGAGGCCGGGTGCTGGCAGTACTCGCTGCATCCGCTGGTCGCGAGGGTCCTCGTAATGCAAGTGGTTAATGCTCGCTGTGTTCCATGCACCGCTGTTGTAACAGATGGGGGACCTAAGGCACAAAGAAGTTATACAACAGGGCTTGTAGGTGACAGGGAGGGATTCAAACCCAGGCTATCTGGCTGCAGAGTCCATTCTAACCTCAAGGCCAGTGGTTCTCAAAGTGTGTTCCTGGGAGCTCTGGGTGGAGGGGTGGTCTTTGAGACCCTTTCAGGCTGCCTGTGAGGTCAGAATGATTCTCATAATCTAAGGTGTTACTTTCCTTTTTACTGTGTTTCTTGCATGAGTATACAGTGGGGTTTTTGGAGGGTACATGGCATGCGATCACATCATCCTTCTGGTGGCTTCTGACATATGGGCGCTTGCATAGTCTTGTATTTACAGATGTCTCCCCGTGGCAACCACGAGCATGTTTTCCATCTCGACAACCTTCTCATCTTAAGAAGGTTATATAAAAAGAATCCTATGTTATATAAGCAGAATGTTCTATAAATGACCTTTCACTCAGAAAAATTCCCTTGAGATCCATTCAAGTCACAGACATCAATTTCTTCCTTTTTACCGGAGAGTCTCGCTTTACTATAAGCCGTAGCACAGCTTGTAAGACTCTCTGCTAACTGGAGATCATTTGGGTTGTTTCCAATTCCAGGCTGTTCCAATGAAAGCTGCTGTGAACATTCAAAGAAAATAAAGTAGAAAAATTTCTCACTTTTAATATCTCATATGGTCAATACTAATACCTAAAATCCACCACATAAGGGTGACCTCTTCGGGTTCCTCAGTAACGTCAGGGGTGAAAGGTGTCCTGAGACCAGAAAGCATGTGATCCACTGCTCGAGGCCGTGCTGCCTTGTGTGGGACTTACTGAGCACGGACGGTGACACCCGCCTTGGGAAGGGGCTGGGAGACAGTTGCTCCGCTCAGGGCTCCCCCCGTGTGTGGGAGTGCACCTGCCCGGGGCCTCCGCAGACACCCTGCCGACCGCGCCAGGGGGTGTGTGGTCAGCTGCCCAGGCCGGAGCTTCCCTCGGCCGCGGGCTCTCTGGGCCCGGCCCCGACTGCAGGAGCTGGCGGACACCCGGTTCTGTGCTGGAGCCCGGCTCGGCACTGCCAGCGCCCCGGGGATCTGGCCCATGCCGGAGGCCATGGTAATAATTTCTCTGGTGTCGGAGCCCTTCGCCAGCATTTGTTCCTTAAGCCCGCACTGTGTCGGCCTCATCTTACCGAGCCTTACACCTGCCCATTTTGCTGATGGAGAACCTGAGGCTCAGGGAGGTCCCGGTTGTGGGAGGTCCCTCGGCTGGGAAGTGGCAGGGCCAGGATTCAGACGAGGTTTGTTTTTAGAGCGCTGCTCCACGTGTCGTGTTTGCCCCGCTGGTCCCGTTCATGGTGGACTCACTCGGTCTGCAGGGTGGGAAGCGGTGCACCCCCAGAGTTCTCCTTCCCGCGGCCTGTGTAGTCTGCCACTCCCCTGCGCCAGCTTTCAGACCAAGTTTTTAGAGCAGCAGGGTGAGATGGGGACAGAAGGGAGGTTTGGATTCTCACTCTGCCCTTTACTAACCTTTCTGATCCCCACCTGTAAAGGGACAGTTGCCTGCTTACCCCCCCACCCCCCCGCCCCTGGCAGGATCAGAAGAGACCGCACGTGCAAAACTCAGCATTCCTTGCCTTAGAGGTTGGGGACCACATTCAACCCTCGGGAGAGAAGAGATGGTGGTTGACTACTCTGTTTGGCCAGCTCTTTCTCAGGAGAGTGACCCTAGAATTTGTTGTCGAAACGAGTTTTGAACACGAGAAGGGGGCACCGTTAAAGCTGTGCCGGCACGTGAGGAGTAAACCAGCACTTTGCTGGCCAATGGGAGGCTGTCACTGTTGATCAGGTTCTCCTTTCATCTGTCCGATGGCCTAGGAGAGACCATTCCCTTCCATTCCAGACGGGAAGCTAGGACCTGGAGGTCACTTCTGGCCACACAGGTGCCACATTGGTCCTCGATTCCAGAGCCCCTTCTTGGACCTTATTACACTTACTACACTTCCCAGCCGAGGGACCTCCCACAACCGGGACCTCCCTGAGCCTCAGGTTCTCCATCAGCAAAATGGGCAGGTGTAAGTTTCAGTAAGATGAGGCCGACACAGCGTGGGCTTAAGGAACAAATGCTGGTGAAGGGCCCCGACACTAGAGAAGTTACTTATTATTACCGCCTCTGGCGTGGGCCACTACGGGCAGCATGGGATCCCGCAGGCTGAGCACTGGTGCCGGGGAGGACAAGGGCCTCCCCGTCTGGGTCTCTCCGGAACCTGGAATCTTTTGAAAACGAACATCACTTTTGTAATGAGAAAGATCGACATCAGGGCTATAAGATGCATGTCTAGAAAAGATAACAGAGGACCTTGTCGGCAGAAAGGAAGAGTGGCCTCAGTGTGTCTGCACTTCCTTCTCTTGGTCCCCGGGGCTCCCTCCTGGGGCTTGGCTGTGACCCCTCTATCTGTCACACAGACAGTCGGTGTCCTTGTTGGCAGAGTGACAGAGGAGGGGGAGGCCCGCTGAAACCAGCTCTTTTGACCAGGCGGATGTTCTGTTGGGGTCGGTCAGTTTTCTTTGCCTTCTGAGTGCCTTGGGGGCCAATGTGATGATTGTTGTTGTTGTTCTTCCCCGAGGAGGCCCTGCCTGTGACTGTCCATTTCTGTGGCCCGTGGAGAGGACTGTGGTCGCCGAGCACAGTTGAGGGAAACCCCAGGTTGTCAGGGTACTAAGCAGAACAAGCAGTGATGCCCTCGAGTCTGGGATGCTGAGTCTGTAGAGCCCCCGCATGTGAAGGTTCGGGTGTGTTTCTGGTTCAGGCAGAAATAGACACCAGAGGGCCTGCTGGCATCCAGGCTCACAGGCGGCCTTGGGCCCAGCTTTGTCTCTGTCCCTGGCTGCCTGGCTTCTCCTTCTGCCTTTTCCTGTGTGATCCTTGGGCAGCTTTATCTAGCACCCCAAGGAGTCGTGGTGTTGCCTCTGGCTGCCAAGGGCTTTCACCTATCCTGTTGCTCCTGGTTTGGTGGAAGGAGTGGGGCTCCCTGGTCTCCCTGGGGACAGGGGATGGCAGGGTGGCCGGGATCTGCTTGCTGGGACCCTTGTCCCACCCTGAGGCTTCCTGCCCAGTGGAAGCATAGTGGGAAACCACAGTGTGTCTTTCCCTCTGTTCTGTGTTCACAGGGAAGATGGAGACTCTGAAAGACAAGACGTTGGAGGAGCTGGAGGAGATGCAGAATGACCCGGAGGCCATTAACCGGCTGGCCCAGGAGGCCCCCGAGGTAGAGCAAGGCTGTCATGGGACCTGAGGAAGGGCAGCAGATGGGACCTTGGCCCTGCTTCGGGACACTGGCTTGGTGGGAGTTGGGGCCATGTTCTTCTCCCTTTTCTGTGGCCTTCCCTCTGGTTTGGACCAAGCCAGGGGAATCCCTGAGATCTGAGTCTAGGTCCTGGGCTCTCTGGGAGTTCTGGGGGACAGTGCTGGGGCATCCGGGGCCCCCCTGTGAGTTGGCACATATTGTTCCAGCCTGACCCTGGAGGCGGTTTCTGCAAGTACTCATACCATTTTGCGGCTGTCTTTCCTCAAGGGCCTTGTGTGGCCCTGCATCTAGGGAAGGAGCCATTCTTGGCCTGGGGTATGGGCCCATCTCCTGTTTGATCCCGTTTCCTGTAATAACTGGCACCTAACCAGTCTCAGCTCATCACAGTCCCCGTGGGAATAAAATAACCCTTCCGAATGTATAGAACTTTCTGCTTATATTTATAAAGGCCTTCCCGTCTCCTCGATCCCGTGACCCCCGCGAGGTCAGGTGACTGGATGGGGCCAAGAGCTGGGTATACCCACAGTCCCGCCTCGAGTAGCTGCAGCCTGTCCCCTGCTCTGGGAGCTACCCCTGCCGCCCCTCATGCTGGGGACGGACACAAGTACAAGCAGTGTCCATCTCATTGGATTAGCGTTCGGAATAGATTTTTATTTTCACTGATCAACAGGTATGGTGTGTCTCTGCTGGGGATTCACAGTCTGTTCTCAACACAAGGGAAGTCACCCTGTCCAGCTTCTCCCTGCCTTCTGTACGGTGTGCCTAGTGCGGCCGTGTTCCCTTGCCCCTTCCTAGCTTGTGCTCTGGCTGCCCCCACCTCCCCCCACCTGCCCCGCTACCCAAATGAGCAATCTTTGCTGGGGGGTAGGGGGGATAGAGTAGGGGGCAGGGTGTGAGGACGGGTAGGGGGGCTCCGTGTGGCACATTCTGTTGCCTTGAGCCTCGCTCGGCGAGGACTGGAAGCAAAGCCTGTGTTGGTTAAGCCCAAGCCCGCCTCAGTGGTCAGTCAGGCTGTGACGTGGCCAGGATCTGGCCCAGCCAGCACCATGCCGGCCTCCTTCATCCTCCGTTTGTCTGTCACGAATTAAGCATAAGTGTTTCTTGACTCTGCCGTGAGCACAGCGTTCTAGGAATTCCAAGGCCAGCTCTAAAGTGTGGGAAACTTGGCAGAAGCGAGCCTTCACATAAGTATAATTAATTGATTTCCAAGCTGAGCAGGCTGATAGACTTGATGCCGAAGCGCAGAATTGCAGAAAATGTAAGCGCAGACAACCTCTGGGGCTGAAGGCGACTCGAATTTTGTGGACTACAGCCAGTCAGACCAGTCGATTTGAGTTCTTGGAGGGGAAAAACACTTCTGGGATCAAGGGGAAGCGAAGTAGGGCAAGCTACTTAGATTTGCAAAACCCCTTGACGAGGTTTCCATCATGGTCTATCAAACATAATTTTACACATCCTAGTTGCGTGGCTGTGCAGAGAGACGTGAGCTGGTTCGGTGTGGGATGTGGACGTTGCTTGGAGAGAAGAAAGCTAGCTAGTAGGGGGGCTCTCTCCACAGAGGGCAGTGACTGGTGGGGTGCACGCAGGCCTGGTGAGCACCTCTGGGCGGGGTGCTAGAACTGTCTTATTGACCTCTTCGGAATGACTGGTGGAAGGCTTCATAGTGAACCCCCATGGAGAAAGATTTGGGGGAGGTTGTGGGAGAACAGGCCAGAATGTGTAGGACAAGGTGCAGGGCTGAATGACACAGCTTACATTTATTGGCTGAGACCCAGGGAAAAGGCCGTGGACACCTAGGGGGGCCAGTGGGGCAGCTGAGCAGAGGGCTTCAGGCCTCCCACTCTGCAGCTCGCCGAGTGGCTCCGAAGTGCTCATGGCAGCAAACCGGTCAGCCCAGATGTGGGGCAGCTTGCTGTTGTGGGGAGACCGGAGAGACCCCAGGCAGGCCCCAGGATCCCTGGGCCCCAGCGGCTGCATTGTGGAGGGGAGGCGGGTCTGTACCCCCTCTGTCCCATCTGGAGCGTGAAGAGCGGGCTCCAGGCCCGCCCCAGAGCTTGGAGCTCAAGGCCCTGTGGCCGGGGAGCAGCAGGAGGGCAGGCTTCCGGGACACCCCTGGCCTGTGGGGGATGAGCCGGTCTGTTCATCACGTGCCAACCGTGGCGGCTACTCATGCGCAGCGGTGCCCTGAGCCCTCTACTGGGCGCTGAGCGCTCTCTTCTCATGCCACGCGGGGCTCTCGGTGGACCGTCGCTGTCTCGGGGGTGGTGGGTCCAACTCTCCGCCCTCCTCCCGGTAAAGAGGACTCCGACGCAGGGATGGAGCTTCAGGCCGTAGCAGGTCTGGGAAGGGCTCCTGGGGCTGTCGCCTCTCTTGCTAATGGCCACAAGGGACCTGGCTGAGGGGAAGGCGCTGCTTTGCTTGGGGAAGTGCTTTCAGGGGGGGCACAGCCAGGGGCCAAGGTTGGCATGAGGGCCTCAGGTCATCCGTGTCGGTGGGTGCCTTCTGCTGGCTGAGAGGCCCCTCCAGTTCTTGGGGACGCCGCTGTTAGCTCATCTGCACAGCTTCTCTGCAGGACCTACCTGTGGCCCAGGAAGCAAGGACAGGTCTCCCCTGAGTCAGTGTCCCGGTCTGGCCCTGCCTTTCTCACCCCTTAGAGTAACCGTTCTGGGGCCTCATGCATGTCCGGCCTGTGGTTGTGAGTCAGGCACCTCAGAGTAGGCCTCCTGCCTCAGAATCTTGGGGATAAGTAGTTTGGGATTTTGGTCCCTTCCCTCCTAGAAAGCCTCTGCCTCGTGCATATTAATTGGTCTACCTGCTTGCTGGAGCTCTGCAGGGCTGTGGCAGCCTGGCTCCTGTTCGTCACGTGGCCTTGGGCAAGCTGCTGACCTTCAGTGCGCTTCCTGCCTGTGTCCACCGCATGGGGTGTTGGGTTAGCGATTCAGTGAGGCGCCCGGGTCAGAGTGCTTGGCTCAGGTCCATTGGACCCAAGCTGGGGGTATTACCCCCTTCTCCCACCGGGAGCGACGAGTCCCAGAAGCCCCAGGTGCAGCCTGCCACGAGGTGAGTGGTGGTGATGGTGAGGATGGTTCTTACGGTCAACGTCCTGTTCTTTTAGGTCCAGGACCTGCAGCTGGAACGGGAGATGGCACTGGCCACCAACCGGAGCCTGGCGGAGCAGAACCTGGAGTTCCAAGGCCCCCTGGAGATCAGCCGTTCAAACCTCTCAGACAAGTACCAGGAGCTCCGGAAGCTCGTGGAGCGGTGCCAGGAGCAGAAGGCGAAGCTTGGTAGGGACGGCCTGGAGCAAGCTCTGGGTGCTTGTCTGTCAACTTGGAGGCCCCGTTCAAGCTCCGGGAATAGTGCGGAAGGATACGTTCCCTCCCCCTTCCCCAGGATAGGAAAGACCCCCTGCCGGCCCCCTGCGCTGAGTGCTTACGTATGTTTTTCCCAACAGCCTAGAAGGGGAGGGACTGTTGTTCTTGTTCCATAGATGAGAAAAATGAGGCTCAGAGAGAGTCAGGAACGTGGCCAGGCTTCTCTGGCTAGATTTGGGACATGAGTCCAGAGAGCCTGCCTCCCCGCTGTTGCTGGGCAACACCGCGCTTTGCGGCGCTGGGCTGGGCTCTCCGTGTCCTGGGACCTGCCATCAGTGAGGGGGGCTGTCGGTCTCAGCCGTGGAGAAGCTTGGTGCTCAGACAGTGCAGTAACCTCCACCCCCCCACCCCCTGCCCCCATGAGGCAGCACAGGGCTGGGGCTGGTTGGTGGGCTCTGGTGCTCGAGTCCTTTCTGCTGGCATTGAGACGGCTGGCTAGCCAAGGTCTGGGCCGGGCCTGGTAGAGCCCTCTCTGCTCAGGAAGGGACCTCAGGGAACTGGGCTCCACCCCAGACCCCCTGACCAGGGCTGGGCCTCTGAGCACACAGAGGACGCTGTGAGGGTCTTTGCCGAAAGCTCAGCCTCCAACACTGAATGGAAAGGCACTTGCAGAATGTCGATCTTTCTGCCCTCCCTTCCAGAGAAATTTTCTTCAGCACTGCAGCCAGAGACCTTGTTAGACCTTCTGCAGATCGAAGGCATGAAGATCGAAGAAGAGTCTGAGGTAGGATGGCTGTTGTCACACCCTCTTCCGTGTCAGGCCCTGGAGCGAGAACCCTTTGGAATGAGCACTGGGTGTCTGCAAAGTTGGGACGAGGGGCATTAGTAGATGGCAAAGGTGGATGACACGGTTAGTCCCAGTGGAGGCCCTGTTGGCCCCCGGCCCCACCCCTGCTGCCTGGCCTCTCTGTTTTGCTTCCCTCTGGCCATCTCTTCAGTCTGTGGGCAGACGGGCTCCCTCCGGTTCTCCGTGCCCTGGGTGGAAGAAGCTGCCAGGTCCTCCCAGCCCGGGGCCCGCCTGCACTGGCAACTGAGTAGCTAGTGTTCATCCATTTATACATCACAGCCATGCAGGAGCCGCCGTGAGCCTGGCACGATGCCAGGGGCAGGGGACAGCAGTGGCCACCACAGCCCCTGCCCTCCAGGAGCTGCCATTCTGGTGAGGGAGACAGAACACCCAGCGAGTGCAGGTAGAAGAGGTCAGCGGTGATAAGTGCCATAAGGAGAAAGTCCCAAGTGGGGGCCAGAGAAGACAGGGAGCGCCTGCAGCGGGCTGTGCGGGAGGGCCGCAGGTGGCCTTTGATCCTGGGGACCATGGGCAGCCTTGATCCCAGGCAGGCCCCTGTTGTCACCAGACCTTATGTCTTCTAGGCCATGGCCGAGAAGTTCCTGGAGGGCGAGGTGCCCTTGGAAACATTTCTGGAGAACTTTTCCTCCATGAGGATGCTGTCCCATCTGCGAAGGGTGCGCGTGGAGAAGCTCCAGGATGTGATGAGGAAGCCCAGAGTTTCCCAGGAGCCGGCCGGTGACGCCCCTCCTCCACGCCCGCCGCCCCCGCCTCGGCCGGCTGCGCAGGCGACACCCCCTGTGGCCGAAGAGCCGCCCCCGCCCCCATCAGTAGTGCCTCCTTACCCTTTGCCCTATAGCCCGTCTCCTGGCATACCCATGGGCCCCACCGCCCAGGGCGCACTCCAGCCGGCCCCCTTCCCCGTGGTGTCCCAGCCCTCCTTTCCCTACAGGGGGCCCTTGGGCCCCCTGTACCCGTCAGCCCACCCGGGACCCCAGGGTGCTGCGGGCTACTCCTGGTCCCCACAGAGGAGCACACCCTCCCGGCCAGGCTATCCCGTGGCCCCGACTACTGCCTCTGGCCCCGGGTACCCCTTGGCAGGGAGCCGGGCCCCCAGTCCTGGTTATCCTCAACAGGCCCCCTACCTCTCGCCAGGACGAAGACCTCCCTACCCAACGCAGTCCCCGCTCCCGAGCTTCCCAGGTCAGCCCCAGCCCTCAGGCCCCCCTCAGCCGCCCTACCCCCCTGGGCCTGCCCCTCCCTATGGGTTTCCACCACCTCAGGGTCCTGCCTGGCCTGGGTATTAGACACCGTCCTGGCCCTCGGCCCTTCTCTACTCCCACCTGTGCCACAGCCCTTGGCCCGCCTACCACTGAGATTCGAGGTTACATTGGAAGTGGACTTGGGTCAGCACACGGGGGCCCTGGGGGGGCCTGGTTGGGAGCGTGCAGGCCTGGAGAGCACCAGGCAGTGTGACTGGCTTGGCCGCGTGGCTGGTCACAGCACTTGCTGGCTTCCTGGGGGGAAGGGAGTGCCTCCTTTCGGTGACTGGCTTCAGCTTTCCTGGTGCTAGCCAGGCGGGGAGTTTGGTCCCTCTTCGTGGGTGTCCATGTGAGTGAGCAGGCGCGCGTTTGTGGACATCTGCTTGGGCCTGCGCTCCCGGACACTGGAACCAAATGCAATGATCTCAGTGACGAGGGGGCCGGTCTCCAGCCCCTGCTCACCCCCCTCCCTCCCTCCTGGGATTTGGCGCATTCAACCTGGTGCTCGTGGCCAGGGATGCAGCTCTGTGTCTGTCCGGTCCTTTCAAGGATGGCCTGCCCCACGTACCATGGCTGGAGTTGGATCAGGGGGAGGGCGCAGTTAGGAAGAACTCTTGCTGATTTTTAAGTCCCACAAAAAGCCATAATTGAACTCTGATAGGCCGGTGTCAGAGAAGTGTGTTCTGTGAGCTGGTTTGAACGGCGGCAGCTGGAGCAGCGAGAAAGCTGGGGATTGTGAAGGTGGACCCCAGACCTTGCTCACACTGGTTGGAGAATCCGGGAGTCGCCTTGGCTGAAGGAGAGGGAGCAGCTCTGGCCCGGGAGATAGCGCTCAACACCGGACTCATTTAGGAGTGGGGGGCCGGGTCACCTCCCCCAGCCGCCCTCTCTTCTCTGGGGCCCTCCATTTCCGGTTGACTTCTGGGGTTCCCCACCCCCCATCCATCCACTCCTCTAGTGCCTTGAATCTCATCCACAGCAGCCCGCCCCCCCACTTCGTCTCTGTCCTCTGGCTCTCTGGTGTTACGACCCCCGCCCCAGCACCCCTCCTCAGACAGAGGACGCCCGAACAGTGACTTCCCACCTGGTGCTTCGCAGACACCATCGCTCTGTCGGACGGAGTCCATTTCTGTGCTTCTCTCTCGTCTTCAGAATGTACAGGGCAGGGATGTGACTCCGTGCCCCACACAGCCCCCGGCACACTGGGGGTTTGACGCGTGTTCAGTAATAACAAAGGCAGTAGACCAAAGGGGTGTGATGAACGAAGCATTAACTTGATTGTTCCGGATATGAACCAGGTCTCAAGGGCAGACTCTGGAGCTGCTATCTGCTAGGAAGTCATATGTGCCTTGCTATGTCCACTACTTGAGTACCCAGTATCTGGTGGGCCCGGGGTGCTGGGGGCCCACGAGGAAACTCGACCTTCTGGTGCCTGCCCCCCTCCCTGGCCTGCGTGCCATCAGTGGGTATTCCCCAGGAGATGCTCCGTTTGCGCGTCGGTTGCTTGCCAATTGTGCTTGCTTCTCCTAAGTTATTTATGAAGAGAAATCACTAATGGACTCTACTGGTTCGAGAGCTTCTGAACTGGGTGAACGATCGCTGGTATGTTTGTATAATTAATTGCCATAATAAACTTTGAGGAGTTACACATCGTGCGGTCGCTCCGGTGGGTTTGCGAAGTGAAGGTGTGGCTGCTGGGGCTGGGGGTTGGGGGCCCGGGTCGGGGGGAGGTGGGGGGGTGGAAGTCAGGATCATGCTCTGCTGAAGGGCCTCTTTGATCATGTCCACAAAGCCTCATCTATCTGGATATCCTCTCTCGAGCGGCTGCCCTCCCCTGCTCCTTTGCCCCGGGTCTGGTGGGGTAGGGCTCACTGCGTGTCCCCACCCCACCCCCCACGCCAGCCCATTTCCCTAAATTACGGCACCCGCCTGACCATCGGGGGCATGTGAGCGTGCCGAAGCCTCTCCATTAAGCTCCTTCGGAGAAAGTGGTACTTCCTCTCATCAGCCCCTCGTGCCTCCTGCCGCCACTCCAGGACCCGGGGCAAAGTCAGTGACTAGACTGTGTTGTCGGAGTGTGATTTGTCGGCTTCTTCCTACAGAGCCAAGTTGGCTTCTGACTCTCCTGTGGCCTTTTCCTTTCTTCTACACTTTGGTTTTCCATCTTCGGCCTTTCCACGCGGGGACCTGCATATTTGCCACAGGTCGCCACCAGGGGGCGTACGGGGCTCAGCCTAGCGAGGGCGGCGCCACATTCCTGCCCCCGGCCGTCAGCCCGTCCAGTTTCTGAACGGATAGAGAGGGGCCGTGACGCTGGCTGTGAGCTAGGTGGTCTTCGGCCACTGCCCAGCCTGCTCCTTCTCCAGCCCACCCTGAGCTCAGCTGGTTCTATCATGAGGTTTGGGAGGATGTCTTCTGCTTTCGGCAGTAAGGGCAGCTTTGGGGGCTTCTGATGGACCCTCCAGTCAGCGCTTCTGCTTTTCCTTCCCGGCCAAGTGACCGGGACAGGCTGCCTGTGGGCAACGTGCAGAGATGCTGTGGATTGTCAGTACCGGATATGCAACAGGGCCACCCGACATGCATGCATCGTCTTGTTGGGTCCTTTCGACAGCCCTTTGACCCCCAATTTTAAGCAAGGGAGGAGACTGCAGGGTGGGTGGGTCAGGGACCCGGTGGCCTAGCCTGGAGGGGCGGGGGCCGGGCTGGCACCTGGCTGGCTGACCTGCTCCGCCACCAGGCCGTGCCTTTGTGGTGTCAGAAGAGGCCACCGCCCTGCAGAAAGCTTGCGGAATGGAAGCCCACGTTAAGAATCCCTGGGCTTTAGTCAAACCTTTACTGCCTTTTGCCCCCTCCTGAACTCTGGTGGCGCCTTCCATGTGTCCAGGGTTCAGGACACACGACACCAGGGAGAGTCAGAAGCCAACTTGGCTCTGTAGGAAGAAGCCAACAAATCGCACTCTGGCAACACGGTCTAGTCACTGGCTTTGCCCCGGGTCCTGGAGTGGCGGCAGGGGGCACGAGGGGCTGACGAGAGGAAGCACCACTTTCTCCGAAGGGGCTTGATGGAGAGAGGCTTCGGCACGCTCACATGCCCCCGACGGTCAGGCGGGTGCCGTAATTTAGGGAAATGGGCTGGCGTGGGGGTGGGCTGGGGACACGCAGTGAGCCCTATCCTCTCTGGCTCGGGGGCCGCTGGCCCCTACTCTGCTCTGGCAGCTTGCTGTAAGGCAAGAGGGTGGACCCGAGGCGGCCCAGGCCGCGGCACAGCCTCCAGGCTCCTCTTCTGTAAGCGAGGTGGCCCGTGAGGGGCTCACGGCGGGGAGCAGCGCCCAGCCCGGGCCTGTGGCCTGAGTCTTCCTGCTAAGGCCGGAGCCTGACAAAAGGCACCTCCAAGGCCGAGACCGCGCCTCTGCAACTGCTTACCAAACACATCTTTGGGGGGCGCCCCACCCAGGCCCGCCACCACTTGGAAAACCGTTTTCTAAAGAGACCTAACACCTCAATGCAGCTCCTTTTTTGCGGGGGGGGGGGGGGGGTGGCTTAAGTAGGCCATGGTTGTGCTGAGGCCGTGCACGGTGGCCCAGCTGGAGAGTGGAGAGCTTTTACCAAGAAAGGTGCTGGTCGGCGACATTTGGCGCCTCACAGCCTCTGCCCTATAGGGGTGGAGGGTGCGCCTCCCCAAGACGCGCCGCTTGGCTCGGCGACTGTTTTGAGCTGAAGGCCATCAGGACTCTGAGTGCTCACGAGACACTGCTGCCCCTCCTTCAACTGCATAGAAGAATCTAAATTGGAGGTCTTTCCAGAATAAGAGTTACTGCCAGAGATAAATGTTATCTGAGTGGCCCATCTGTACAGCAGGGCAAACATCTAATCACCAAACATCTGCTCGTCTTACTGCCCTGTGAAGAGCATTCCTTCCCTTTGAAGTCCCAGAGCCCTACGCCTTCTCCTTTGTTCAAAACGACACACAGACCTCATTTGGCCTGGCCTTGCAATTTCCACGTCTGTGTGGATTCCCCGTACACACTCCTCTTAACTTTGATTTTCTCCTGTTACTCCGTCTCACGTCAGTTTGATTCTTAGTCCAGCTCGAAGGACCTCTGGGGGAACCGGAATTCTTGCTCCCCGACGGCTCTCCCTAAAAGCCGCCTCTCTGTTCCCTCCTGAGGAACCCCTCACCCCTGCCAAGTGTAGGAAGGGTACTGGGGGCCCCTGTGTCCGGATCCCTAGCATGGTCGGGGCAGGTCCGAGAGCTGGGCTCGCCCGCTGGGCTCTCACGGGACTCTGGAGAGGACGGGAGGCCCGGTTGGAAGGTGTTGGCAGAGGGCTGACCAGACTCCTCTGGCACGCTAGTGCCCCTGGGTCCCCTGATTCTGTGAGCAGCCCTCCCCCATATCCTTCTAGTAACTCCCCGTGGCTCTTCCAGCGTTGGCTTCTGTGGCTCGGGCTGTGAAGAGCTGCTGCTCCTGGTGCAGACAGTGGCAGACTGTGACCCAAGAGGCCTCCTTAGGAGACTGGTGCCCAAGGGCTTAGTGGGGCCCGGCCTGGCCTCTGCCTTTTCTAGGTCTTCAGGCTCCCAGTGAACTGTCCCCCTCTCGCTCGTCCTCCCCTCTGCCCGCCATGCCAAGCCGCTCCGTCTGACCAGGATGGCTACACCGCTGTCCCCAGAGGGGTGCAGGGGCTGGACCCTGCACTGAGGAGGGGAGGCCCTCTGGCTCGCAGGAAGTAGAAAAAGTGTTATTTACAAAGAACATATTAAAAAGACACTGGAAAACTGAGCCCCCCCCCGCCCGCCCCCCCCCGCGCCCCAGAGCGGAGCTTCCTTCTCACTGGGGTCAGAGTCTGAGGAGAGAACCAATTCCTCTGGCTACCGCTCCCCACATGTCTGCTTGCAGGGGGGGGGGGGTCTCGTTTCTGGGTTGTGCCTTTCACGGCTCCCACATGCGGAGGGGCAGCCCGGCTGTGTTGGGGGTCTTCCCTGGGCCAGGCTCCAGCAGCCCGCAGCTGCAGGGACAGGGGACCTATCTGAAGGCCCCCTTTACTCGGTCCATGTTCTGGCTGGGGCACAAATTATTTCCAGGTGGCGGATGCAAGAGTGTTCTCAGGAGACAGGTCTGGCTCTTGATGTTTTTCGTGCCTGGTGCCTGGTTCTGTGGGGAGAGAAGGAAACAGGTCAGAGGAGGAAACCTCACACCCCGGAGAGGGTTCAGGGAGGTGGGGGACAGGCCCTGAGCCCCCGGTTTGATGTCAGGGATCAGAGGCTGTCCCTCTTCCTGCTGACAGCTCTATAGGGGTCTCAGGGGCTCTTTTGGGTGGCCTTCTAAGATGCAGTTTAGGAGGAGGGGTTAAGGTCAATGATCCTTCTGCTATAATTGCCAAATCAGCACCTGTCACCTAAATTGCTAATGCTTATTCTTTCTGCCTGCAAGAGTCAAGATGTGGGGCGCCGGGGTGACTTAGTCAGTTAGTTAAGCGTCTGCCTTCAGCTCAGGTCATGATCCTGGGGTCCTGGGATTGAACCCTATATGGGGCTCCCTGGTCAGCGGGGAGTCTGCTTCTCTCGCTCTCTCCGCCCCTCCCCTAGCTTGTGCTCTCTCTCTCGCTCACTCTCCCTCTCAAATAAATAAATAAAATTAAAAAAAAAAAAAAAGAGTCAAGATGTGCAGAGCCCCCCATTCCGGACGGGCAGGGCGGGCAGGAGGTGAGGAACTGAGGGGCTGGTGCTTATCCGTGGGGCTGTTCGGGGATCCCAGGGGGCCAGGGAGCGGGGCTCACCTTTCACAGCCTCTGAGCCCCGTGCAAATCGTAGTCACTATCGGAGGAATTATCAGGCTGGGTGGAAACACGATGCAGGGCCCCTTCCAGAGCTGCAGAAAGAAAAGAGGCCCTTTGCAGCAGGCTTACCCCACCAGGCAACACAGAGAGAGCCCCTCAGAGCCCAGGAGCCCGTGGGGGCCTGAAGATCACAGGGGCTTTATGAGCTGGTGCCTTGACAGTCCTGTATCTGTTTTGATCAAATCAGCCAGTGTTCACTAATGATACTGATCTCCAGGTTCCCTGGGGCTTAATTGTTCGTGCCAGTCAGGGAGCCTACAATACAGGGCTTCTGCAGGCCCCTGCTAGCTCTGTTCTGCCTGGAAGGAATCCAAGGAGCCTCATTTACCATCCGGCCCACAAGGCCCTGTGGAGAAACAGGCCTGTTAGGTCACAGCGGTGCTGTGGTTAATGGCATCCCAGCGTATTCTTCTCTTGAGCTGAGCGGCTCACGGTCTCCAGGGGGCAAGCCGAGGCCCGGGAAGGCTGGATCCGTTCCATACCCTACTGGGACCGCTGTCAAAGGGCAGTGAGAGCCCCCTGTCCCCCGGGGCATCCCTTCTCTGGGCAATCACGTGACCCGTGCTGCCTCCCGCCTTCATCCCCGGAAGCATCGGCGGCCGCTTACCTGCATAAGCAGAGACGTGGGAGTTCCTGGGCGGCTGACTGTATTCGTTCTCCACGGATGAGACCGTGGGGTTCTCAACCTGGGACCGGACGGTCACCGTGTGGTTGCGATGGAAAGACACTGAGCAGAGGCAGGAGACGGTGTCATTAGCCTCGCTGCTCTGTCCCTCCTCCTTCCCAACAGGGGCTGGGAATTTAAATTTCTTGTTCCTGCTGTGTGATGGGGGGGGGGGCAAGGGCACCCACAGTTCCTTCAGTGCATCCCTCTATCCTTTCTCCCTGGGCAGGTTCATTCTTGCAGGGGCCAGAGTTTTAGAGCAGCTTGGGGTTGGCCAGCAGTCTGATTGGCGGGGTGGCCCTTCCGCCCGTCAGTCATTCATCAAGCATTTATTAAGCAGGGAACTGGAATACAAGTGATAGGGCAGATAACATCCCTCCTCTCCTAGAGCGGAGGGGCTCTATATTGTAAAAGAGACTTCACAACACACCTTGACTTGCAAAAGGGAAGGAAGAATGTGGAGTGGGAGGAGGGCCATGGTTCTATCCATTAGGATGGTCTGGCTGTGGCTAGGGGGAGAGAGGATGAAGAACGAGGGTGCGGGATGGGCTAGCTGCTTCAGACGGTTTTAATGTTTTAAGACCGGCCTTTTTAAGTTGTTCCATGAGAAAAAGATTGGACAGCCCTTCTTGCAAAAATGCCTATTAAGGTTCTGATAAGTCCTGAGATAAAGAACCAAGTCTAATGTTGCTTAACTCACTGATTTCTAAATCTATATGAACATGGAGTCCTCTTTCGGGGTACCACCTGGTAACATCTGTTGACCACAGTCCCACCTTAGACGAGCATGGTGGAGACCAGAGGCCTCAAGTTGCTGCTGGCTTTGATAGTGGTCAGCTATGAACCATGACCCATGTGGACACTGGCTGGGGCTGAGGGAGGACCATGCCTCCCGGGACACTTACTGTTCTGGTTCATTCCTGTGGGGCCAATCCACTGGCGCTGTTTCTTCTGGCGGACTGGGAGACAGGAAAGGCACATGAGGACGGGGGTGGGCAGGGATCATGGGAGGGAAGGATGGGGAGGTGGGGGGGGGAAGGGAGGCAAGAGGCGGTAGGTGCAGCTGAAGGAGGGACTGCTGGACTTAACCCCCTGAAGTCTTTCCGCGTCTCAGTTTTCTGATTTGCTTAGGAGGGTAACTGGACCCACCTAGAGCTAAAGGAGCGTGTTGAGGGGGCTGCTTCTCCAGAAGAAACAACCACGGGGCATTACAACCAGAATAAAGCCGAGGAGGGCGCTAGGGACCTGGCCAACACTGCGCATCTCCAGGCCTTCTCTTTTCAGCCTCAGCCTCTCTAATCCACTTCCTGTCTCTGAATAATTTTTCTCAGAGCTCTGCAAGGCAAGGATACCAGCCCCTTATATTCACACTGTGCGCAATCGCCCATTAGGCAGATGAAGAAACTGAGGCTCAGAGAGGAAGTGGCTCAATCAGTGTCTTGCAGTCGCTAGGGAGTGGAGCCAGCCCTGGAACCCAGATCCCGAGGCTGGGGGCGTGCTCCAGTCTGAAAAAGGCCACGCCCCTTCGGCCTGGGGGTGCGTCGTGGGGGCGGGGTCAGGTGTGGGCCAATCAGCGCTTACGAGGTTCCTGATTTTCTGTTCCTAAGGGGGGGAAGAGGAGGGGCGGGGGGGGCAGAGGGGGAGGAGGGGTTGGGGGAGGAGGAGGGGCTGGGGGGGAGAGGGGCTGCGAGGAGGGGAGGGGAAGGGTGGCAAAGCGGAGGTGCCCTCTTCCGCCCCTCCCGGCTCCCCTCACGGGGGCTAGAAAGGGACGGGGTTTGGGGCACCCGCACCTACATTTCTTCACCAGCTTCCTGTAGGCGTGAGGGCCGCACACGACCAGCAGCACTGCCAAGAGCACAAGAGCTAGGATGATGCTCACCACGGTGCCTGCGCCCAGGCCTGCCGGGTTTGGGTCCTGGCCTGGGGGAGGCAGAGAGGTCAGGGCGGTGCTGCCCGGGCCATCGGAACCGTCTGCTCAGAGGGAGGCTGCTGGCTGGCCGGCTCCCCCCGCCCCCCCTTGCTCCTGGCAGTAACACCAGCATGTGCAGAAGGCAGTTATACACCCGCCTCTCCAGCCGTCTCTGGAATTCTCTGCTACCCATTCATCTATCTACTCCTTATTATCCAGCACTTCATCATCCAGCTATCATTGGCCACTCTTGTTATCAACTATTTAACTTTCTACCCTTTGCCAGTTGCTTATAAGTGATCACCTTGCCATCATATGCTAATAGCCATCCATCCATCCATCCATCCATCCACCCACGGGTCCGTCCATCCGTCCATCCATCCGTCCACCCATCCATCCATCCATCCATCCATCCACCCACGGGTCCGTCCATCCGTCCATCCATCCGTCCACCCATCCATCATCCACCCGTCCATCCACCCACCCGTCCGTCTGTCCATCCGTCCGTCCATCCATCCATCCATCCATCCAACCATCCACCCACCTGTCCGTCCATCCGTCCGTCCATCCATCCGTCCACCCATCCATCATCCACCCGTCCATCCCTCTTTTGTGTGTTATTCGATTACTATTTCTCGCTTGCTTTTCTGTCTTCCATCCTGGAAGACTAGAAGATAGAATGAAAGCTCTCTCATCCATCAAGGCCAGTCTCCTCTTTATGGCTCATGCTCATTGCTCTCTGAACACCATTGCCACCCCCCGCCCCCAATTTGCCAGCTCTCCATCCTTTTCCAGGGCTCTGCAGCTCTCTGTCTAATCCTGGAGCCTGTCCTTCAGAAACACGCTCAGTGTTTAGGTCCTAGGGGGAAAATCCAGAACTGCCCTCTGCCCCGGTGGGCTGTGGCCAACTCACACGTGACAAACACCCTCTTGCAGTGGGCTTTTTTCTCTTGCAGCTGGTGGCACTGGGACAGCTTCTCCTGCGGACAGGAGAAGCCGTGGGAGGTCTTCTCGGCGGCATCCAGCACCCGGTAGGAGTTGACTTTGCCGCACTGCTGCTCCCGGCACACCTCCTCCCACCGCGCTGTGCCCTTGGCCCGGGGCCCGTCGCACAGGACGTCCCACCGCTTGCCCTGGCGCACCTCCACGGAGCCTTCGCACAAGCTGCTGCCCCCCACCAGGCGGCTCTGCACCTTGGGCTGGAAATCTGGAGAGGGGAAGCAACGGAAGGCACATGGCGGGTTTGGAGGGCGCTCCCTCGGCCCTAGCCTACGTGCCTGGCCACTGGGGCCCCGTGTCGCTGGCCAAGGGGGGGCCCTGGCAAAGCCCAGCTTGTTGGGGGGGCTGGTACCACCTTCCTTTCTGTCCTTCCCTCCTTCTGGCATCTTCTGGCATTTCCCGCATCACGCTCTTGCCCTGGCATGTATGGGCAGCTGCTGGTAGTTACCCTGAGATGTGACACCACGGGCGCTTTCAGGGAAGAAGCTGCAGAGTGGCGATGCCCGATGCCCGGGGCCCCCAGGCAGGTGAGGGTAAGAGAAGAGCAATGAGAAACAGGCTCCCCCTGGGTCCAAGTCCCTCTGAGAACCATCCTCTCCTTCGCCTGCTGCTCCTTAGGAGGTGGGAGGGCTTTTCAGAAAGGAGAAACTGAGGCCCAGGAACGGGAAACACTTCCTGCTCTGGGTCCTGGCAGTTCAGGGGTGAGACAGGACCCAGGAATCCTGCTGCCCAGCCTCAAGGGGTGGGGCTTTCATGAAAGGACTGAGTCCATTTCTGCTTGTTAGGGTGGGGCCTGGGCTCCAGGGCTGAGGCCCACCTGTGCTCAGGTTAGAGTGAGTTGTGATCTCACCAGCTTGGCCTGTTTCCAAAGCAACATCCATCTAAAAGGCCCTAGGAAATTTTCTACTTAGAACAGAATTTCAAAGGCAAGCCCTCCCTGTCTGTTTTTGCAGGTTGTAGACTGCGGGAGGGCAGTGGCGGGTGGGGCTGAGAGCCAGACCATCTCCCCTCATTGGGGCCGAGAAACCCTGGGGGCTGCTTCTACCTGGAGGGGGCCGTGTCTCACTAATTCACACCAGGTATCCATGGGGCTGGGGGGCGGTTGGGGGGTGGGGAGGGTAGGGGGTGGGGGCGGGTGTACTTGCGGGATAGCCCAGTGGTCCAGAGCAAGGCTTCCCAGATGTGTGCACACACACCCATAGGACCTTGCTGAGATGCAGATCGGATTCAGTAGGTCTGGGGTGACGCCTGTGAATCTGCATTTCTATCCAGCCTGATGTAGCTGGTGCCGCTGGTCCAGGACCATGCTTTTGGTAGCTAAGGCTTAGACAGCAGGCTCTGGAGTGACACTGCTTGAGTGTCACTGCTAATGCTCTGTGATATTGGGCAAGAAATTTAACTTCTCTGAGCCTCAGCTTCCTTATCTGTAAAGTGGGAATAATAATAGCACCCACCTCCTCAGGTTGTTGTGAAAATGAACGACCGTCTTGGGAAGGTCTCTAGCACCAAGGAAGTGCTCAGTAAGTCTGACTTCTTATAGTCTGGACTGGTGATGGGAACCCACTCCCTCCCGAGGCATGCTATGATTATTCTTACTCTGACCTGTGGTCTCTTCCTCCTCCACTTCCCCAGTGATCCTGGTTTTGGGGTCCCCAAGACCATCCTCTTCGGTCTCCTCCCCTCAGCCATACCAGATTCGCCAGGCTGCTTGTCATTGTGCAGGAGCCTCTTCGGGGAGCTCTCTGGGGACCTGCTCTGGTCTCCCTCTGCCTGCTGTGCCCGGGGGACCTCCCACTTGTCACCCCTGCTCCAGCCTCTTCCGTCCCCTCCTGCAAGGCTGGTCCCCTCCCAATGCTCCACCTGCTTCAATCCTTGCCACAAGTCACGAGTCCCACCTAAAGAGGTGGGATCTCTGCTCCACCAAACCCACTCTCCTCTCCTCCTTCCAAACCCCTGAGGGGACCTCGCCTCCTCCTGGACGTCCTGGCTGATCCCACCTTCCCAAGCGGCAGCCAGGCCGCCGGAGCATTTGAGCTTGTTTCATGTTACTTTGTGGAGATCTCCAGGGCGTTGGGTGGGAGTGTAGCTTCCTGACCCCACCCCGCCCTCTGTTTCCCTCCCATTCTCCATGGTGCCCAGTGCCCAGTGCTCCACGCAGGGGTTTCTGGGACCAGGTGGTGGCAGAGCATCTGGGGGCGCCCCATGGTCCTTGCGGGGTCTCACTCACCAGAACAGACGAGGGCCAGAACTTGGCCGCCCTCATAGGGGGGGACTTTTCTGAAGCACTGTTCCAGAGAGGCGCAGCTCGCGTTCTGGATCTTCCATCGAACGGGCAAGGGCTCGCTGTCCCCTGGATCTTGGGTCCTGGTCGTTTGGGCCTCCGGCAGATGCTTCAGGAAGGAGCCACACTGGAGGGCCGCACAGATGCGGTTCTTCAGGTCCTGGGTCCCGTCCTGGTCCTGCGCCTCGTAGCCGATGGCCCCCCCCAGGCTGCCGTAGTAGAACTCCACCACGCCGGCACAGCGCAGGCCCCCGGGCCCGGCCACCAGCTGCAGCCTGGGAGGAGCTGTGGAGGGAGAAAGCGGGGAGCGGGCCTGAGTGCTGCCCGGGTGGCTGTCGCTTGCCTGACTCCAAGGAAAGACAGGTCGACAGCTGTGGGAGGTGGTGAGCTACCAAATGTTGCTCAGGACCTACTTACGACTAAATTTTTTCACGTTCACTTGAAATTCCAATGCAACGGGGCATCCCGGGTTTTTATTTGCTAAATCCCGCACCCTGCCGCCAGGAACCTCAGAATTCTCTTACCTGTGGGCTCTGGAGTGGTGGTGGGTGGGGGGCTCGTGGGAGGAGCTGTTGTCTTCTGTGGCTCTGCAACGAGATACTCTGGTGAGGGAGAGGCAGGAGCCCTGGGAGGGAGGACTGGAGGTTGGGGGGAAAGAATGCGGGGTCGGGGGGAGGGCTGGGGTACCAGACAGTTTGGAGAAAGACCTAGAACGCGTGATGTAAGTGCCATTTGCCCCATTAGGCCCACTTGATCCACATTGTCTCTAAGCGTCCTGTGCGTGGGCAGCACCAGCCCATTTTACCGTTGGTAAAGTGAAGGTTAAGAGGAGACGGGAATGTTAGCAATGGCAGAACCAGGTTTTCGACCTCTTCCATCCCCCCAGACAGGTGCCAGCACCCCCTCAGCCCTTCCCCTCCAGTTCCCCACCAGTATATGTTTCTGCGGGGGGATTGTTGTAAGTCAGGACCTCCTCCCACCTGCCAGCTCGGGCCCCAGATCCCAGGTCCTGGGCAGTCTCCCCAGGGGCTGATGCGCAGGCCCAGGGGACCCGTGTGGCCGGCTAGTCACCCACCTAGGCAGATCAGGCCCAGAGGGCTCCTCTGGGTGGCCTCACTGGAGCTGCAGTTGGAGAAGGACCCCAGGTGGCCATGGCAGGTGACCGGGCCCTGGGGACTGTTGAAGTCAGGGAAGTGGGCCAAGGCCAAGGCGTCCCCGCAAGACAGGCTCCGGCAGAGCTTCGAGGCCTTCTTGGGGTCCTCCCAGCGGTTCGGGTTCTGTCTCCAGCTCCAGCTAGACACTGTGCGCCACGTGGGCCCGAGGAGGACCTCCAGCTGCCCTTGGCACGGCGAGCTGGAGCCTGTCAGTCTCACCGGGTTCCCTGGGGGTCAAAGAGGTGTGTGTGTGGGGGGGGTTCCCCTCCTTGGGAACCCTCCTCTGCCCTCTCCCCACTAGGCTCCCACCCAGCCAGGCTGCCTTCTACCCCGTGGGCTGCCTGCCTGGCTCGCGGGAGCTTTGTCCTCGTGGGCATGGCGGGGTGGGGCTGGGGGGCTTCCCAGACACTCAGGCGGTCCCCTGCAGCCGGGGCCCAGGGGATGGGGCTGGAGACCTCAGAGCTGAGGGGAACTCAGAGCAGCGGGCAAGGGGGTGCTCAGCACCCCACTGTCCAGCAGGATCGCCCCACTCTGCAAGTTCTGCTTCAGTAGAAATAGGGCCTGTTGCCCGTTTTTATTTTTCTCTTTCTGACTTCTCAAATCAATGTTGTTGAGGTACGATTTAGACCCAGTGAAATGCGCTCATTGTGAGAGTGGTTCAGGGGAACTTGACAAACGCATGCACGTCTGGAACTGCCATCACACAGCTGGAAAGTTCCCTCGTGCCCAGGTGCAGCTGATTCCCCTGCATCCAGCCCCAGGCGCCCACTGATCTGCTTTCTGTTGCTAGGGACGCGTTTTGCTTCCTCTCAAATGTTATGTACATGGAATCATGCAAATCATGCAGCGTGTTTGTGTTTCTGTTACTCTGTTTTTCTCATCTGATCCCCTTCCCTCGGCATTTGGGGTTTCTCTGCATCGTTGCATGCACCACATTCCTTTTTGTTGTGGAATAAGGTCTCGCTGTGTGGCTATGCCACGATTTATTTATCTAGCCACCATTTGGCTGCTGTGAACAAAGCCGCGTGGAACGTTCGTGAACTGATGTCTGTTGTGGGCACGTGTTCCGTTTCTCTTGGGTAAATACCGAGGAGTGGAATTGTTGGATCATAGGTAGGAACGGGACTAGTGTGATTTTCTAAAGCTCCGTGAAGGATAAAAGGATATATATTTGTATCTGCACAGATTCTAGAAGGAGAGACAAGACAGGAGTCCATGTGGTTGTTACCTGGGGTGTTAGGGTGGGGGAAAGACTGGGCAGATGGTGGACAGAAATGGAAATGAGGCTCATCGCTGTAGGTCTTTTTATATTTTTAAAGTTTTCAGCCAGGCAACTGTATTACCTATTCAAGAATTTTTTTTTAAATGTAAAATGTTTTTCCAAGTGATTGGGGGATGGAGGTTTTTCCCTGGTTGGAAACTTCTGGGCAGTCTACCTTTTTCTTTGGGGCTTGGGGCCTAGAGCACAGCGCTAGGGCTTGGCAAGGGCGCTAGACTAGTTGGAGACAAAGGGGGCTCGTCCAACCCTTGACACTGGGAGGATGTTCTGCACTTTCCCTCCTGAGCAGACTCACTGCATCCTCACCAGGGAGCAGATGTTCTCCCCATTTTATAGGTGGGGAAATTGGGGCTTAGAGAGGACAAAGCACTCACTAGAGCTCAGAGCTAGGATGCCACCGCAGGGCTCTAGGTCCTGGACAGGGCCCCCCAAGGCCCTTGCGGCTCCTTCTGTTTGCACGTGGCTTCTGAGACTCTCTAGCCACATTTCTCCCAAAAACACATTCAGCATGATGTTATCTCAAGAAATGTGAAAGAGTGAGGTCTGGGGTGAAGTGAATCTGAGAACTGCTGAGTTAAAAATTACTGAACAGGTTTCTTCACTGCAGGACTCCTCAGAGCCTTTCCCAGGTCGGTAGACACAGTCAGTCTCCAGTGAGGGACGGTGTTGCCTACCTTTATCCAACACGTTCCATGAGCCCTGTTTGGGAAACACTAACCTCTTAAAGTCCAACCTTGAAGGCAGGGCATTCCACTTACTTTAAATCTGGTGCAGCCTCTCTCTACAGCATCAGCTGCAAATGCATTTGACTGGGGAGATCTGGCAGGAGCGAGTAGGAAACAGGACTTTGCAGGGTGCATTATGGGCCAGTATGTTTTCTCTGCATGGTGAGTGGGTCGTAATAGAAATTATCCTGAGAACTAGCATTCAGGCCATTGAGGGCATCCGTTGGCACATGGGCATCTAAATGTATATGCGAGTGTGGGTGTACGTGTCTGGGCATGCTGGGGCTCTCTCTCTCTGTGGGGTGGGGTTCACTCTGACAGGTCCCCCTATAGCCTGATGGAATCGCAGCCCTGCCCCCCCATCACCCCCTGCTCCAGGCCTCTGTATGGGCTCTTCCTTACCTGAGTCCTCCCAGTAGGGCCCCCCGAGGCAGGAAGTGACTGCAGAAAGGAGAGAGGAGGGTCAGGAAGTGGAGCCTCCCTCCTGCCCCCCAGCCCCCCACCCCACCTCACACCCACCCACAGCCTGAGCAGTGGCCTCTTCTGCACCCCCCCCAATATGGGGTTCAGGGTTTCATACTATACATCAGAACCCCTAGGTGGGTCATGAAACCAATTCATTGGGTTGCAACTATCAAATTTTTCCCCGTTTTAAAACTTTACTTTTTAAATGAACATCAGCAAAGTGGATTTTCCTCTGGTGCACAGATCTATGAATGTTAACACATACAGAGATCTAGGTGATCACCATCATTGTCAAGGTAACATTTCCATCACCCCCCAATGTTTCCTCGTGCTCTCCCTTTGCAGTGATAGGTGGCCTTGCAACCATTACTTTTTAAAAATTAGGTAGTCATGCAACCATCACGTTTTTTACAAAATGAAATGGACTAGAATAGAGAATGTCAGAGTACACGGTTGGTTGTGAGGATAAGGATCCCTTTCTGTGCGTTTCGGCTGCAGGGTAAACCCCTCCTGAGCGTTGCTTTCAATCTAAAAGAGCTTGAACTTCACAGGTGTAGAGAACCAGAGGAATGACGCAGAATGGGCACCCCAGGCATCATTTGCTACTTTCTAGTATCCCCGAGGCAGGATAGGAATGAGAGCAATTTATCTTCAATGGCTCAGCTTTTAGAGGAGGAAGTTGAAGCTCGGAGATGGAGGGGACCCCCCCCCGAGATAGTGCAACCGGGGGGCACAAAGGAGTCAGGACCAGAGCCCCAGTGGACAGGGGTCTTGGGGAGCTGGCCACCCCTCTGGTGTGGCTCCTGCCCAGGCCCGTTCAATAGCCACGGGGGCCATTTGGGAAGTCCCGTCTGACTCCGGAGCTGGGGGGCGAACTGGCTCATTGCAGGGACTCTCACGGAGCAGCCCCCATGGCCAGCTCATCTGTGGCTGCGGTGGAGGTCGGATTTGGGCGGGCCTGGGGCAGGGGGGCGCGCTTGTGTGGCCTCAGGGCACCCCCACCCCAATGTTTGCCGCTTAGCTCTGTCAGCCTTGAAGTCGGGGCTCTGATTTCCATCTGTCTGACCCCTGGGCGCTTCGCAACCGGGAGCAGGGACAGTCAGGATGACGACTAGGAAGTAAATGGTTCCATTGAAATTGCTTTGGAGAAATTGTTGACACGTGTTAAAAAAAAAAAAAAGGTGTGTTTTAAAAAGCCTGTTTTTGCCTGAGTGTTCTGGAGCTGGTGGTAGAATTGTAAGGGGAGACAGGCCCCAGCCAGTTGGCCCTCTCCCCGCAGCCAAGGCTCCTGGTAATAACACTGTGAGGTTTTGGCGTCCAGTGCTCGGAGCTGGGGCCACTGGTTGTGGAGCTGGCGGGGCCTGGGGCAGGCACCAGGAGGACGGCTGGGTGCTTTGCCGGCCTGGGATGCGTGGAGGGCCCGCCACTTCTCTTACCCACTCAAGAACTTCATATTCCCCAGGTCACCATGGTCAATGTTCATTATTAACAGCAGCTACCAATTATTGAGCACCTACTGTATACTCAGCACTCAGGGTGGCTCCTGACAGCTATCACTGTTACTCTTCCACACGGCTCCGTGATGTCAGTTGAATATATTCATGGTGTAGACGTTGGGAGAGGGAGAATGCCCTGTCCAGGGGGACACTTCCAGCAACTGCCAGGGCCTGGATTTAAACTGTGAGTTTGCCTTCCAAACCCGTGCTCGCTGCCACCTCGTTATGCCTCCAGAGTGCCAAGTTCGGGGATGCAGAGATGAACGCAGCCTAGACCCTGTCCCCGAGGGGCTTGAGCCCCTAGATGTTGGAACCCCTGGAGACAGGGGCCAGACCAGACCATTCTGGCAGATCTCACACAGGATGGCCCAGGCCCCTCTCAGAGAACGTTCTTGGGAAAGACTGAACAAGCTGGAGAACCAAGTAAAATCCTCAAAATGCTCTGTTGAGGAAGGGCGTCTGGTATCCCAGGGCTTTGCCTCCGTCTGGGCGCCTGATGTCCTCGGTGGAGCAGTATTTCCTGGCTCTTCCCTCCTTCACCATCACCATCACTGTCCCTGTCACCAGCATCACCATGACTACCGTCACCATGACTACCATCAGCCTCACCATCATCAGCCTCACCATGACTATCAGCCTTACCATCAGCCTCACCATCACCATCATCACCACCGGCAACACTTTTAGAGTTCACATTTAACCAGGCGTTTGTATATGTTAACTCTCTCAAACCTCACCATAGCTCTATGAAATAGGCACTATCGTTGGTTGTAAGATTTATTTATTTCTTTTCGAGAGAGAGGAGAGAGCATGTGCGAGTGAGGGGAGGGGCAGTCAGAGAGGGAGAGAGAATCCTCAAGCAGATTTCCCATCCATCACAGAGCCCGATCACAGGACCCTGAGATCACGACCTGAGCTGAAACCGAGAGTCGGGTCCTTAACCGACTGAGCCCCCCAGGTGCTCCAGTAGGGCACTATTGTTTTGATCTCCATTTTATAGTTGAAGAAGTGGAGAAAGATGAACTAAGCTGCTAAGCAGCAGGTCACTGCTGGGGCTGGGACTCAAAGCCAAGCCATCTGTCACAGACTCTGTGCTCTTGACTGCTGGGCCAAGCTGCCTCCCCTCCCTTCACCAACTCCCTGCATGTTCGTGGCGTGCAGACCTGAGGAACGGGAAGAATTTGGAATTCCGTTCAGTTAGTGAAACATGCCATGAGGAGACTTTTCCACAAACTTGCTCTCTGTGATCTTGGCAAGTCACTCAACCTCCTTGGACTTGGTTTCCTCATCTGTAAAATGAGGAAGTTGACGCCACAATCCCTCACCTTCTTCTCCGTTCAGACTTCTCTGATCTATAACCTTTGGTTCCTGATGTATCTCAGTGGCTGGCAGGGGCCGGGCAGAAGTGGATGTGAGATGAGTGACTGACTCCGAGCCTTCTGGATGCTTCTTCTTTCTGTGTGTCCAGAGATATGCTCAGGTTTTCATTGTCCGAGACATATTTTCATTCTCTCAGCTGCTCCTCACAGGGGTGCAACCAGGGGCCTCCTTCCCTGGAACCCTGCGGACTATGCTCAGGTTCTCTCCGAGACCATCCGGGGCTGCAGCTCAGCCGGCCCCGCATGCAGCCCGAGGTCCCCGGCTCTACTGCTGCAGGAGCTGCAAACAGAAGCCTGGAGACCCTGGGGGCCATGAGGGACGCAGGGCTTGGATGCACTTGCCATTTCCTAATCCGCCATCCACAGCTGCAGCCGAGCAGCTGGGGCCAGGAACGAGAATCCTCCAAAGGCCCCTTCTCTCCCCTGTCAGCCTCCCCTTGGGCCCCTACAATTTCGGGCTTGGAGTGGCTGAGCGCAGGCTGAGCGCAGGGCCGAGAAAGCCCGAGAGAGTTAGAAGGCGTTTCACTTTCCTGGCCTCTCTCTTCATCCCCCCATTTACAGAGACTCAGCCATTCCAACCCTGCTGTGCTGGCAGGATCTCTGTGAGGAGTGCATGCGTTCCTGAAGGCAGCCCCCAGACTTTTATACCCTCACCCCCCACCCCCGTCCTCTTGCCTCCCCAGCATTTCCGGTGATTCTCGCTCTGGTTCTCGATGCAGCAACATGGTAGGTTACATCAGGCCCTGGCTGGGTTGTATTTGCTTTGCGTGGTGCTTAACCTGTTTTTCAATTAAAAAAAAAAGGTTTCTTTCTGTTTTGCTTGGCTTAAAAAAAATCCCAAGAGCCAGATGTTCTTGAAAAATAAGCTGAAACTATGGAAAGAGCTGAGCTGTCCGTCAACAGATGAATGGATAAAGAAGATGTGGTATATATATACAATGGAATATTATGCAGCCATCAAAAAACAGAAATCTTGCCATTTGCAACGACATGGCTGGAACTAGAAGGTGTTATGCTGAGCGAAATAAGTCAATCAGAGAAAGACATGTATTACATGACCTTACATTCCTCACTGATATGAGGAATTCTTAATCTCAGGAAACAAACTGAGGGTTGCTGGAGTGGTGGGGGGTGGGAGGGATGGGGTGGCTGGGTGATGGACATTGGGGAGGGTATGTGCTATGGTGAGCGCTGTGAATTGTGCAAGACTGTTGAATCACAGACCTGTACCTCTGAAACAAATAATGCAATATATGTTAAGAAAGAAAAAAAAGAAGATAGCAGGAGGGGAAGAATGAAGGCAGGGAAATCGGAGGAGGAGCTGAACCATGAGAGACTATGGACTCTGAGAAACAAACTGAGGGTTCTAGAGGGGAGGGGGGTGGGAGGGGTGGGTTAGCCTGGTGATGGGTATTAAAGAGGGCACGTTCTGCATGGAACACTGGGTGCTACATGCAAACAATGAATCATGGAACACTACATCAAAAACTAATGATGTAATGTACGATGACTAACATAATAAAATAAAATTAAAAAATAAATAAAAGAAAGAAAAAAGAAAAAGAGGATGCTCTGGCCACATTGGGCTGCATCCCCATGAGCCCCAGCTGGCAACCTGTTGGATCTGGTTTACCAGCGCCTCGAGGCACCTTACTGTCCCCCTGTGTCTGGAGCTCCAGCTTCAGACTCGCGATGGGTTCTGCAGCGAAATGTGAATTGTCACACTATGTGGGATGCGCAGGATTATAAATAGCCTGCCATTCATTCAGGTCAGGATTTGCACCAAAGGCGTTTTCCAGAGATCTGTAGGTGTGGTTTGGGTTTTGGAATGTCTGGTGAGTGTTCCGTGTTAGCGGTTCCCCTTTGCAGGACTCAGCAGAGCCAGAACTTGGCCCAGGCTGGCCGGCCCCAGGTTCACTCACAGACCCTGCTGGGACCTGCGAACATCTGCCTTTGCAGCTGCTACTCACTGGGAAGGCAGTGGGGACCCAGCGAGGAGCTGGGATGCCACTGATAGGAACAGTGATGGTGAACATTTATGGCACTCTTACCTCGTGCAGACCCCAGGGCGAGCTCTCTGCACGGGAGACCCCGCCCCTGACAGCCTTACTTAAGGGGGCTACTAGCACCCTGATTCCCAGCTCAGGAATCAGAAGGACTTAGCCCAGGTCGGAAGTCAGATTTTCCGTATTTTCCATGAACAAGGAGTCGCTCTAATAGTCCACAAACGTCTCATCAATTCACAGCGAGCACCACATGTCGGACTGCCTTTTGGGGGCATTCTGGATGTTTCTTCCTTTCGTCCTCTGATGAGAGGCTGGGTTGGAAGGTCAGAAACCCCCTTTTTCTGAAATGACACTAATCAGCAGAGCGCTGTCTACCCCGTGTCTGTATCAAGGCTCTAGGGAAGCAGAGATCACAAAGGCCCCAAATTCTGTTTCTTGGTGGAGAACCAGATGAAGTGGCTGGTTTTTGATCAGGAGCCTTTTTATGTGCAAGACACGCAGAGAGTCACGCCGAGCTTATGTCAGGAGAAGCCCGGGACTGGTGCCCACAGAAGGAACAGCGGATTCGGGCCTCTAATCCCACTCACGGGGCCTGCACTGACCCGTGGATGTGAGCCGATCGCGGGCAGAATGGCTGTCACAGTCTAAATCGTGAGCGCTCTCTCGCTGGTGGCCTGCTGTGTCCAACTGAATTTGCACGAATTTCCACTGCATCTCCACTGGGACAGTGACAAGCCCTCCGTTTTGTTCAGAGCGTCACAAATCCCAAAGTTTTTTCCACCCATGGCCCACGCTCATTCTCATTTTCAGATCAGCAAACTGAGGTTCAGAGAGGCCGAGCGACTTGCCCAAGGTCACACAGCTTGCTGATGGTAGAGTCAGGACAAGAAACCCCATCACCACCGCATCACAGGAATCTACCACTGGGAGAACCTGGAGCCTGCTCACCCCGGGGTACAGAGAGGGGAAACTGAGGCCAAGGAGGGACGGGCTCACCGTGGATGTCTCCATGGGTGATTGTGTTGGCACAGGACGCTTTTTGCCTCTGCCAGTCACCACCAATTTCCTATCCTGTTCCCACCACATCTGTCCCCGCTATGCCCCAACGGCAAAGGGAGTTTCAGAGGTCCCGTGGGGACCTGACATGATGGTGATGATGGTAGTATCTATGGAGGAAGTGATCTGGGGCTATAATGCCTCATCTGCAACTCAGAACCCAAAACCGTAAGTCTTTTCTAGTGCACTTGGCAGGAGGGTATTTGCAGACTTTATGGGTCTCTCTTAGGGTGTGAATTCATGTTTCACTGAATGGGAATGTGTTCGATTCGGGGGTGTTGCCCAAGACCTCGTTAGCAGGTGATGAGCACACAGCACATACACGGTATGACCCACAATCTGGAAAATTCCGAATTCCCAAACGCATCTGGCCCAAGGTTGGGGATAAGGGTGTGTGGACCTGGAAAGGTGTGGGGGACCGTTCCTTTCGAGGACACTCATCACACTTCCTCCTCTACTCTGCCCCTCTGCCTGGATCGTCCTGCCCAGGCCCACACTGTGTACTCACTCACTTCCTACAAGCATTTGCCCAAACATTATCCTCTCACGAGACCCGCTGCACCCTCCTTGGGTAAGCATGGTGCCCAGCACTCCCAACCCCCCAGCCCCACCCCACTCATGACCTCCCAGCACCCATGCCGTCACTGTCTGTCTCCCCATCACACCCCGATTCTTATGTTGGATCTGCCGGGGCGGGGATTTCGATGGTTCAGTTGTGTCGCCAGCACTTCAAATAGTGGCCAGCACATAGTAGGTGCTCAATAAACGCTTGCTGTCTGAATGAGTGAATGAACCAGATTTACAATTGCATTGTCCTTGAAGGTGGGCGCGGTGGTTATCCCCATTTTACAGATGAGAAGACTGAGATTCTGAGAAGTGTTCTTAGCATTTGTGAGGGGCTCAAAGGAAATCAAACCCCAATCCGCGCGACTCCAAAACCCCACAGGCCTTCACACACATGCGTGCACACAAAACACACACGCTCATAAGGACACACGCCGCACGTACACACACATGCACACACGGGCTAGGTGTTCAATCAGTTTCATCAGGCGGAGTTGAAATCCCTCCTTGGCTCTGCGGGGAAGTGTTGGAGCTGGACAGAGTGACCAGAAGGGCCAGTGCCAGCCCCGGAGCCGCCGGGTTTCTCTATTCCCCACTGGGAGTGGGGAGCTTGGGGGGCTGGGCGCTGGATTCTTTGCGCCCAGAGCCAGCAAGGGAACAGCGGGCCGGGCAAGCCTGCTCGGAGCTAGAGCCCCCGGGCCGCCCCCCTGTCTCCTGTGGATGCCCAGCCCCTCTTGGTCCTGTCCCGCCCGCTGCGTTTGTCCTTGCCAACCCCTATGGGACACTTCCCCCTCTGCTCTGCCTGGCTGGCTCCTTCCTGCGTCCGTGTCTCTGAGGAGATGCCACCGCCTCAGAGAGGCCCTCCCCTTGGACTGGGCCTGCTCCTCTGGGAGCTTGGCCACCGAGTCACGGGTGCTGTTGTGTTCTGCCTCGCACTCACCACAATATTTAGGAACTCGTAACTATTTTGGGTGCTCCCTGCACGAGCCCTAGCGCCTTACACAGCACTGGATGCACAGCAGATGGCCCATAAATATTTGTAGGTGGATGAATGAAGGCGGGAGTCGCCTGGGGTCAGAGGACTGGGGAACAGAAGGAGCGAGGGCCAGGCTGGCATCTGGCGAGACTCTCCACCACGTCCCTACTTCACTTGCTCCCTGCCGACTCCGACCCTGGTGATGATGATGGTAGTAATTACTAGGACATTCCATGCTTCCTGAGCACTTACTACGCTCGAACTGACATTCCTACGCAGAGCTCCACATTCATCGATTCGTTTAATCCTTACAAATCTCTACATGAGACACAGACTCTTATTATTCCCGTTTTGCAGAGGAGGAAACTGAGGCTTACAGTATGGTCCAAGGTCACCCAGCTGGCAAGCGGCAGATCAGAATCCAAACTGCAGAGCCCCTGACTTTGCCATGGCCCCAGTGCTGGCTTCTGCCATCCTGGTGGCCGGGCCTAACCCTCAGGGCTGTCTCCAAACCCCGCTCCCCCAGCAAGGTGAGCCCCAGGCAGGTTGGGGCTAAGGGCAGTGACAGAGGGGACCAGCTGTCACTACCACCCCAGGCGTGCTGTGGGCATCTTCGTGCCCCAAAGATCCCCTAGTCACAACCTTGATGGCCAGCCAGGAGACACAGCGTCCCCAGGGCTCTGGTGGCCAGGTGTCTCTTCCTGGAATGGCTTAAAGGGTATGCGTGCTGTTGGCCCCCAGCCCCAGCCCTGGCCTTCGGTGTCCCCTGCCCTTGGTGGGGCATGTCTGATGAGGTAGTTGTGACCTGTGGCCATTTTCCTACTTGTGGGAGTGGCTTTGGTGTGTTTGTGCTCTTAGGGTAACAGGGGGCCTCCGTGAGAGCAGGAGTGCGGGCCCCGGGTCCCTGCTGCTTACTAGCTGCCGTGCCCTGGGCTTTGCTTCTTGGCTTTTCTGGAACTCCGGTTTCCCGACTATAAAATGGGGCACTGGGGCCTGCCCTGCTCCTAGGCTATTCTGAAGCTTACAGAAGAAAATGGTTTTAAAGGTATTTTGTAAGCGGTGACCCACTGAACAATGGGAATGCTTATTATCTGCCAGTTCACACAAACACACACACCGGAAAGCATGAGCTCCTGGGGTTCTAGATGGTTCCCATACTCCCGGGGAAGGTGCTGCCTCCCCGTCTCCCTGAATCCCGGCTCTGCTGGCCTCGGGGAGCTGCCTGATCCTGCCAGAAGCCTGGCCCCGTGACGGGCTTCAGATGGGAGGCCCGGAGAGCAGGACCCCATTCCCATCCCCTGGTCAGCCTGGCCAGCCTCCCTGCCCCGGTGGCATCAGTGACCCCATCCTAGGAATCCCCAGGGCCAAGGAGGCCACAGCAGCTCCTCAGGAGGGTCCCATCTCTAGTCTTCTGCCCTGGGGACAGAAGGCATTTTGTATGTCTTGCGGTTCATGTGAGAAGGGCTGTGTGAACATGCGAGCAGCTGGGCCATCATCACATGCATGGGCAGAAGGGAAACCTACATGTGGAGATGTGTCTGGCCCATGAACACACACACACCTCTCATACACACCAACACACACTTACATCCTCACACACACATTCACACCTACTCACACTACTCACACTACACACCAGCCTGTCTAGGAGGGACTGAGGCTCCCTGATCAGGCAGGCAATGGCCCCCGGTCCTTTCCCTCCAAACTGGGAAGCCGAAACACCCCCCTGTTCCCACCTGGCCTGCGGTCGAGCATCTCTCTCACCCCGCAGTACCCTCCAAACCCCTGAGAAGTGGTCAGACCTCACCCAGTTCACCCCCTGCATTTCATAAATTCGGGGACCGCCAGCTTCCATCAACTCCCTCCCAGCAAACAGGAGGCCCCAGGCTCACCCACCTCTAACCTGACCCCCAGCCAGCTTCTCAGAGGCCCCAGATTGCTTCCAGACTGGCCCCTCCCCTGGGCCTGGAGTGAGAGCAGACCCAGTGTATGCTCACACCCTGGCTGGCCAGCCTGGCTGGGGCACCTCTGGGAGAGTCAGGAGGACTTGGAACCAAGGGAGTCTTTGGCACATGCTCAGCTGTGTTCTCAGAGGCAGCCCCCACCCTGCCATGGCCCACTGTGCTCAGAGCATCATCAGAACTGCCCAGGAGACTGTGGGTGCCCTGTGCCTGGGTGAATCTAGGGAAAGGCCAGACACTTAAGGTGGGGGGGGGGGGCTGCAGGGGAGGCTCACGCAGATGGGGGCTGAGAGTCTGATTTCGCGTGGGTCCCACCTAGATGGGTGCAGGAAGACCCCCACAGTGCAAGAACGAAGCAAAGCTGGGACAGGTGGTAAAAGGATGGGGGGACAAGCAGGGCAGCCCCCAACCCTCTGTGATGCTCCAGAGAGGGGACATGCGGGCCTGCATCAGACCAGGGCAAGAACTGGCACCCCCCCTTGCACCCCGAGTCCCAGTAGCCCGGTATGTGCCCCGGTACTCACCCAGCACCCCCAGCAGGTACAGGGCGGCTGGCGGCGGTTGCTGAAACCCCATGGGCACGGCCTCCTCTTGCTTCAGCCTTGGCAAGCTCGGCACCCGTGGGTGAAAGGTGTCTGGTCCTGGGTCTCCCTCTCCGGGAGGAGGGGGTGGGGCGGGCAGACGCCGGCAGGGGTGGGACGGCGGGGGGGGGAGGCAGGAGACAGCGTGGGGCCTGCGTCACCCACGTTTGAAGTCGAACTGTCAACTTCCTCCCGGTAAAACCATCTGCCCCAGTTCGAATGGCGGCCCTGGCCTCTGCCAGCTTCCTGCCTGAGGTGCCCAGGGCTGGGGCAGTGCCCCCACCACACCACGCTGGGACGGGGCCACTGCATGGGGCAGCTCTGGGCCCGGCGGCTGGGAGGGAGGAGGCCTGAGGGGCCTGGGGGGGCGGCGGTCTCACTATAAGGGCGCTAAGCTGTGCTAGGAGGTGACAAGGGGACGTGGAGGGTGCCACACCAGTTCTTGCCAAAGGCATAGTGGTGGAAAACCAGATGAAACCTCTGTCTCCCCTTCACGGGGATGAGGTGGGAATTTGAGGTGAAGCTCCACAGGTGGTATTTTACCATAGAGCACGGACGAGGGTTCCTCCATGAACGCTGGGCCTGGTGCGTGCGTGCGAGTGCGTGTGATCTCCTTGTCGGTCTGTGTGATTTCTATGTCGGTGTGTGTGATCTCCATGCGATGTTGCCCACACAGAGGCTGGAAGCAACCTCTGGCCTGTTGGGGAAGAGCAGGGTGGCTGGGTTTCTGCAAACTAGCTGGGGGGTACCTAGCATGGGGGGAAGGGCTGCAGCCCCTGGGCCCCGGCCAGGTTCAGTCCCTCTGCTCTCCAGGACAGGGCAGACCCAGACCACGGGCTCCTTCGGGCTTCCTATAATCTGAGCCACGCCAGGAGACACGAAATGGTTCAGAGACACACAGTTGACTGTGAACAGGTATGAAGCGTGAAGTGAGTGTGAAGGCCTCCCAGCCACATCCTTCCAAGCCCTTTCAGCGGCTCCAGCTCCTGGGCCCCTCCTTCCCTGGGCACCTGGCTCCCTAGCATTCCACACTGCCCCATCTCTCCGTGGGGGGTTCCAGGTGCTTGCATCCGCTCACCAGAGGCAAGAATGGAGGCCGGATCAAAGACTGAGGACCCAGGACAGCCCTGACCACCTGTATAGGCATAGGAGGGGCCTTTTTAGCATCAGCCAGCCCTCCAGGCCCTGCCCCCTGCCCTCACATCCCTCCCTCCTGTCCTGGGACTCTGGAAATCCCAGACTTTAAAAAAGAATTTTTTTTTTAGAGAGAGAGAGCACACACGTGCGAACAGAGGTGGGGAGGGGCAGAAGGAGGGAGAGAGAGAGAGAGAATCTTGAGCAGGCTCCATGCTCAGCATGGAGCCCAACTCTGAGATCATGACCTGAGCCAAAATCAAGAGTCGGATGCTTAACCGAGTAAGCCACTCAGGCACCCCGAAATCCCAGACTTTTTATCCATTATTTCACTCATTCATTTATGCAACAGAATTTTGCCCCATGCTAACTGCCAGGGATGCAAAGATGAAGGGGACAGACATGGGCCCTGCTCTGCTTACACTCCGAGGACCCCTCTGGATAGTTTTTCTCTTAAAGTCTCAGTGTTTAGCAAGCTTGTATTGGTCACGCTAGCCCCACGTAGCAAGTGGCCTTTCACAGGCCCGGTTAACACTTGGTTTACAGAACTGCACTGTGAAAGGGAGAAGGCATTTTACTGAGCACCTCGGTGAGCCCGGGTGGGGCCTCTTTTATTTTTCCCAAGCATTGTGGGAGGGGGGTGGTTTCCCATTTCACAGATGAGGATACTGAGGCTCAGAAAGCAATGCACTTGGCCCCAAGAGACCGAAACTAGGGGGCGCCTGGGTGGTTCAGTCGATTAAGCGACTGCCTTCGGCTCAGGTCATGATCCTGGAGTCCCTGGATGGAGTCCCTGGATCGAGTCCCTGCATCGAGTCCCTGGATCTAGTCCCTGGATCTAGTCCCTGGATCTAGTCCCTGGATGGAGCTCCCTGCTCGGCAGGGAGTCTGCTTCTCCCGCTGACCCTCCCGATCTTCCCCTTTCTCATGTGCTCTCTCTCTCAGTTTCTCTCTCTCAAATAAATAAATAAAATCTTTAAAAAAAAGAAAAAAGAGACCAAAACTAAGATTTGAACGCTCATTCTTTACTCCCTCTTTAAAACCCCTGCCACTTGCCCCCTCCCCCAGCCCCAGGACCCAAAGCAAAGAAAACAAACAGAAAATTTGGCTATTTATGTGATCACAGGCAAGGGCGGTCAGGGTTTCTAATCCTTTCTGTTTGTTTTTGGAAAACTGAAGGCAGTTCAGGGCCTGGGAGCTCCGTCAGGGCGCCTCCACCCAGGCCTTCCTCCCTCCCCGGGCTTGGTGGGCTCTCTCCTCTCCCTCCTCGGCCTCCTCGGCCTTCTCCAGCCCTCCCTCCATGCCCACCCCCCTCGAGTTACCCCTCCCACCTCCAGGCTCACTGTCCCCACTGAGACCCCAGATCCCAGGTGGGAGTTTCCTGTTCTCATCACCACACTTTCCATGACACAAGAGGAAGTCAGCTGAGCCGGGGCTGGGTTTTCCAAGCAGCCCAGCGGCGTGGGGCCAAAGGTGGGGGGCGGGGAGGGCGTGAGCAGCCCCCAGGGCCCGGGCGTCAGTACCTCCTTGGCCTCTGCCAGAGAGGCACCTGCCTGCGCTGCCCTGGGCCCACACCAGGTAACCCCGGGGTGTGCATGCGTCTGTCAGCCCCTCTGGGCTCTGTGACTCCCCAGCGCCCCCCAGAATTTGCCCTCTTGCCAATGCAAAGGGGACGCAGGAGAGAGGGGGAGGAGCTGAGCCCTGGGAGGCAGGGAGGAGTGGCGGGAGGAGAGGAAATGTGACTGGTGCCTAGTAGGACCTCAGTGTTTGTCGAATGAATCTATGGGATGGTTGCCAAAGACCTCGGGATGGCCTGGTGGCCAGAGGAGATGCTTCTGCTCCGTGATGGGTGGGAAGAGCTCTGCAAGTATTCGTTAAATGGCTCAGTGACCTCAATCTTTGAAAACCTTGGAGGGGGGGCCAACTGAGGTGAGCAGGCTTTGCAGAAGCATCCCGCCCTCCTCCTCCGTATCAGGAAGTGCATCCCTTCCCCCAGCTTTGCTCCCGCTCAATCAGATCATTGGTGGGGGTGGGGTCGGGGGAGGAGGGAGAAAGTGGGACCGGATAAGATCGGATTCTGGTTCTGGATGGACAGCTGAGGGGCATGCAGGTATGGTGGAGGGGCTCTGGCCCAGGCAGTCCCAGCTATGCCCCAGATTGCCAGGTGGATGCTCAGGGCCTCAGCTATCTTGTCTGTAACATATGGGGCTGGATGGTCCTGAGGCCCGTTCTCTTATTCTAGGAAGCCTCTGGGGTTGCGTCAGTTGGTTCTCTGTTCTGGGACCCGAAGGGTTTGACTCTTCCTCGTGTGTGACAGGGTGTCAAGTGCTGGGCTTTTGGCAAAGGGCAGCGGGCAGAGGATTGGAGGTTGTGCGGAGAGGGGTGTGCTGGCTCTGTGAGGTGGCTCGGTGTGTGCATTTCCCCCTGTCCCAGGTAGGTGGGGCTGCCCTCAAGGTCCTGTCCAGCCGGCAGGGACAGGTCAGGGCTCCTTCCCCGCCCCAGTCTTTTTTTTTTTTTTTTAAGATTTTATTTATTTATTTGTCAGAGAGAGAGAGCGTGCGCGCAAGTGTGTATGTGCACAAGCGGGGGGAGCAGCAGGCACAGGGAGAAGCAGGCTCCCCACTGAGCAGGGAGCCCCATGTGGGGCTCCATCCCAGGACCCTGGGATTGCGACCCTACCCGAAGGCAGATGTTTAACCGACCTCCCCCCCCAACCCCCGCCCCCATGTTTCCCAGCCCCTCCTGGGAGCCTGGTTTTGCTCTCTGTTAATACTGGCCTCACCTCCTGGTGGCGAAATCTTGGGGATAGTACTCAAGCAAGTTACTGAGACTCCTCATCTATAAATCGTGATGTTTTTGAAGATGAAGCCAGAATAATCCGTGTAAAGAGCAAAACACAATCCTGGCTCCTCATAAGCGTTCTGGGAACCTTGGTTATATTGTGATGAACATTTCAGGGTGGGGAGTAGAGGGTTTGGGGATCTGGAAGCTGGCTTTTCCTTCTGACTAGATGGGTGACCTTGGGCAGGTTATTTTCCCTTTTGGGGACTTCCTTTATAAGATGGAGTAGGGAATGATCCCTGCATTGCAGGGGCTTCTGGAAGTTTCCATCATAATGACATGAAGGGTTTGTAAACCCTAGTGCACTCCTCGGAGTGTGAGGGCCAGTCAGCTGAGGCCTTGTCTACCCCAGTCAGCCCCAGGGCCTCTTCACACTCCTCACTGGGGCTGTTTGCATGGAGGCCCAGCAGATGCCCTTGAATGAACTCACCTACCCTTTCACCCTGACCCCCACCCTGCACCCCGGGACCTGCAGCAGGCCTCCCCAAGGTGGATGTGTAAGAAACACGTCCCCAGCCCCTGGCCCCATGGGGGGTGTGAATCACATATCTCAAGGACTCAGCGCTCACAGTTTCTCTTCCGTTGCTTCCGTAAGTAAGATTGGACTTGTCACACCATGGGGCACGAGTTCAGATTGAGAAAATAAGGCCACCTAGTAGAGAGAGTAGGACAAGTGTTAACCAAGCTCACTTTTCAGATGAAGTAACTGAGGATCAGAGAGGCATGGCGAATTCCCCAGGGCACACAGCCAACTGGAAGCGAGGTTTGGCCTGGACCCCCAGGTCTCCTGGGCTGTGGGCCACCCTTCCCTGGCACAGCCTCTTAGGCATCTCGGGCTGGGACCTCCCCTGCCCTTTGGGGGTCCCACTGTGTTACAGTAGAGACTGTGGGGGCATGGAGGCCGGCAGGCCAGCTGTATGTCCTTGGCCTCTGCTCTCAGAGCCTCCCTTCTGTGAGATGTGCGGAGCAGAACCTGCCCGGAGGCTAGTTGAGGACTGGCCGAGAGCATTCACGGAAAAGGCACACAGTGGGTTGTTAGCGTAGTAGGTTTAGAGCGCCGGACTCTCCAGCCCCAAGGGGCAGCACTCAGCCTTCTGAAGTCCCTGGCAGCTGTTGGAAGCTCTCCTATCTCTTTCATTCTCCGACCCAAGCTTTCTCTCCCCAGCATCGAGCACCCACCACAAAGCGATTTCTTGAGCAGATGAAGGAATGAATGACAGGGAGGCTTTCAGCAAGGGCACAGGAGACAGTGACAAGCAACCCCCCAGCCCTGAGCTTCCAGTGTAGTGGGGACACGACCTGAATGACAGTTGGGACAGAGCAGGGCTAGGCCTGAGGGAGCACGGAGGAGGAGATATGTCCAATCCAGCCCCTGGGAAAGTCAAGGAAGGCTTCCTGGAGGAGGTGACATCCAGGCTGAGACCTGCAGGGTGAGTAGGAGTTTGCCAGTTTGGCAGCAGATCAGTGTTTCAGGCTGAGGGCAAAGGCTTCTGGGTCATGTTAGCACAGTAACTGTGTAACTACAAGTGAGGGGGTCGAGAAGTTGGGGGACCTGGGGGGTCAGTCCTGACTCAGCCCCTCACTGGCTCTGTGTCTAGGGTGGAGTGTTTCCTCCAGGTCTCAATTTATTCATGAAATAAAGGGGCCACACCAGATGGTCCCCAAGATTTCTTAATCTGTGAGTTAAGACTTGAGATCTTATTTCAAGGATGCCGTTGACCAGAATCTAACAAATCTATACAGCCCGCCCCTTTTTTTGAAAGACAGAGTAGCAAAAGCCACAACATTAAACAAAACAAAACAAAACAAAACAAAAACCCTCATACACAGTGTTACTTTTAGAGAGCTCTCCTATACTCCCTCTGGGTGGAAGGCAATATACGTAAGAGTGTTTAGGTCACTTAGGGATAATGACCACACGGGAAGGCAGGGTAGTGGGCAAATAAATTCCACCCAAGTCCACTCTGGAATAGGATACAGCCATCAAGGAAGAGGACATAGACCACAGTGTGCCCACTCGGAGAGATGGCCCTTCTGCTCAGTGAAAAGGCTCATTTCAGGACAATCTGCCTACTGCAAACTTATTTTCATAAAAATATGAGTGAACTGAATAGCTGGACAAAATGTTTCTACATTAACAGAAAAAAGTTTTGCAGGATATTCATCAAAATAATGATAACAGAGATTAATGGTTGGGGACAGGATTCAGTAGAGATGAGGGAAAGGCTGGGTTGGACTTTCGTTTTTATTTTATGCACTTCTGTATTGTTTAGCTATTTTCAAAGAATGTATATTATGATTTTATAATAAATTAAAAAAATAATGTAAAAGGGATTTGCAGAAAAGTTGTTAAAGAACAAAGCCCCATGTGTGGTTATGTATCACATACCACATTTTAATATCATTTTCCATTTTCCTTAAGAATAAAAGTAATGCGTGTTTATTGAGAAAAATCAGCAAGTACAATAGACTATAAGGAAAAAATAAAACCACCGGTAATTTTACCATCCAATATGACTACTGGTAATGTATTAGAGCATATATTTATATTATTTTTTCTATTTATAATTATAATAATTATATTTTGTTTCAAGATTAGTATTATATATGAGATATTTTTATACATATAAAAGATGTATATATGTACATATTAAGATATATACACACACAAAGATCTATATATAAATATATATACATGCACAAACATATATATATTCATAAACTGTTTTTTCTCTTATCGTATATTTTGAGTGTTTTCTCATGTCATATACTTATATAACATGCTTTTTTTTAAATGGTCTATAATAGCCAATATATAAAAGTCCTGATGCTTGTTTAACTAATCCCTATTAACTGGACATTTGTGTTTACTTTTTTTTTTACTATTAAAAAATAATTCTGTGATGAATATTTCTGTACAAGCATCTTTAAAAAATATCCTTACTTCCTTTAAGTAGAATTATTTGGATCAAAGATTATGGCCATTTTGCTTTATTTTATTTTATTTTTATTTAATTTTATTTAAATTCAATTAATTAACATATAGTGTATTATTAGTTTCAGAGGCAGAGGTCAGTGATTCATCAGTTGCATATAACACCCAGTGCTCATTACAAGCAGGTGCCCTCTTTAATGCCCATCACCCACCCCCCTCCCCTCCAGCAACTTTGTTTTTTCCTAGAGTTAAGAGTCTCTTATGATTTGTCTTCCTCTCTGATTTCATCTTGTTTTGGTTTTCCCTTCCTTCGATTATGGCCATTTTAAGTACCAAAAGCCTTTGTAAAAAATTGAATTAGTGACCCCCCTCACCCCCAGCTGAGTTCTAGTAAATCTACATCCTCATTGGCTGCATTAATTAACAAGAGCCATACCCACATAGGTAGACAAGCACTTTCAGGATCAGGGTTTTCCTACTCTTTGAGTGGGTGCTTTGGGTACCTGCTGACAGTCAGTGAGGGAGGGGCCCACACACATCCCAGAGGGCGAATGTCAAATAATATTGGCACATTTTTGATGATTTCCTGAGTGTCCAGAGCTCTCCTATGATGACTTCTGTGTGTCTAGTGCTCTGGGCCCATTGGTGGGAGGTTTGGAGGAGCTTGCTGTGTTGTAGAGATGAGGAGAGTAAAGCTCTGAGCGATGGGGGGTTAGGCCCAGGTGCAGTAAGACTTGGCCTGCAGGAAGAGACAAGTCAACGCAGGCCTCTAGAGAGAGACTGGCTCTGGCCTGGCACAGGGTGTGGGAGGGTACAGCCTAGTGTTCTCCATCCGGTCTGTACCCACATGGAGCCCTTACTTGGATGCGCATCCCAGCAGGTCCCAAAACTTCAGAATAGGCTCCATGTCCTGAGTTCTTTAAGCTCTGCTGAGGTTAGGGCCATGTTGAGTTGGCCCCATGAGATGGTCTGGAAGCAAGTATTTACTGATTCTGTGTGTGATGCTGGTGATGGTGATGCTGGTGATGCTGGTGATGTTGGTGATGATGGTGATAATGGTGAAGATGGTGAAGATGTTGGTTATGATGGTGATGGTGTTGGTGATATTGGTGATGATGTTGGTGATGTTGGTGATGCTGGTGATGCTGGTGATGATGTTGGTGATGATGTTGGTGATGTTGGTGATGATGGTGATGATGTTGGTGATGCTGGTGATGGTGTTGGTGAAGATGGTGAAGATGTTGGTTATGATGGTGATGGTGTTGGTGATATTGGTGATGATGTTGGTGATGCTGGTGATGATGGTGATGATGTTGGTGATGATGATGGTGATGATGGTGAAGATGTTAGTGATGATGGTGATGGTGTTGGTGATGATGGTGATGATGTTGGTGATGATGATGGTGATGATGGTGAAGATGTTAGTGATGATGGTGATGGTGTTGGTGATGCTGGTGATGATGGTGATGATGTTGGTGATGATGGTGATGATGTTGGTGATGTTGGTGATGATGGTGATGATGTTGGTGATGATGATGGTGATGATGGTGAAGATGTTAGTGAGGATGGTGATGGTGTTGGTGATGATGGTGATGATGGTGATGATGTTGGTGATGATGATGGTGATGACGGTGAAGATGTTAGTGATAATGGTGATGTTGGTGATGATGTTGGTGATGATGGTGGTGATGATGTTTACCACGTGCTAAGGGCCTGCACAGTGCTAGGAGCTCTGAGTAACCCATTATCTTGGTTCTTCCCAGTGTGAATATGCAACCATCACTGAATTGGAGGATAATTTGAGGTGGCTCACAGATGACCATTTTTATCTTAATAGTTATGTGTTTAACGTGTGTCAATTGAATATATTAGAAAGTAGATAATTAGCATACCAAATCCATGATTTATGAGAGCAATATAAAATTTCATTTTTAGGTTATTTAGCAAACACTGCTGTGTTGATTTAAAGGGAAAATACTAATGCTTGGTGTTATAAGGTCAATATGAAGGTGGAACTTAAATAGTTGACATTTGGGACCATTAAAGGCAGAAACCATTATTATCCCCATTTTGGAGAAGTCAGAGCGGAGAGTTTAACTGGCCGGAGGTCACACAATATACAAATGGTAGAGCTGGGTTTTGGCCCCAGATGCCAAATTAAGAAAATATTTTATTTAAGTAAAGGATACACACCCAAAAGTGCCTGTATCATACACGTATAGCTTCAGTGACTTCACAAATTGGACACGCCCATGTAATCGGCACCTGGATGCCCCCCTCCCGTGCGTCCTCCCAGCCCCTCACCACCTGCTCCCCAGGTAGCCACCATCCGGACTTCCATCATCACAGATTGCTTTTGCCTGTTCTTGAACTTTATCTAACTGGTATCACACAGTTTATACTTTTTTTGCGTCTGGCGTTATTTTAGCCAACACTGTGTCGGAAGATTCATCCGTATTATGGCGTACGGCAGGGGCTGGGTCTTCTTCCTCACCATATAATATTCCACGGCCTGCTGCTATCACAATTTATTTACCCCTTCTCCCGAGATGGCCACTGGGGTTGTGCAAAGCTTGAAGCTCTGCTGCCCCCAACAGATACCTGCACACTGCACAGTAAACAGGACCTTCTCCAAGGAGCTAGAGACCAAGGAGGGTGTGAAACACAAAAACCCACAATTACAGAACTAGTGCTTTCCTCAGTGCAGGGTGGCCTTGAGGTGGCTGGCGTGGTGAGCGGTTTGCACGATCTCACTGGCTGTCTTGTGGCCTTGTACTTTATAAAGCGCTTTTCCCAGCAGCACCTCACAGCCCTGTCCGGTGGCGGGTGCCTTGTCCCCATGCTATCAATGAGGAAGGGGAAGCCAACAGAAGTGACTCCACCAGCACGTGGGGAAAAGGAAACAGAGCCCGGATCTGAGCTCAGATCTCCTGCCACTAAATCCTTGGCTATCTGTACCTCCTCCCAGCTGCCTGGTACATCTCGGGGGGCTTGTAAGGCCAGGGAGACCCCCGTGGCTGGGGGATTCTCGCTGCTTTCTGAGAAGGACCTAAAGCCAAACCGAGTGCCTGGCTTTTTGGAGTGAGAAGCTACCTTCTTTTGAGCCTGACTTCATTTCATTTGCAAAACAGGGGGAGGGTCCCTGCTTCCTCCCTGGGGAGGGCTATGGTCACCATGACCGACAAAGCCTACCTGCCGTCCTCCCTGAGCAGAGCGGTGAACTTTCACATTTGTTGTTGTAGTGGATCTCATAACCACCCTGGGAGGAAGACAGCGCACATCAAGTTTGCCCCATATTTCGGAGAGGTGAAGTGACTGGCCCATAGTCACAGGGCCCAGTAAGGAGCCAACAGGGACCCAGGGCCCAAGGGGATACTCCCTTCTCTGCCATACTGGGCCTTGTCCTCTAGGGGAGCCCTGCTTTTAGGACATAGCTCACACCGGGGCCTTGGGGTCTGAAACACGGGGAGGTGGGGGCCCAGCAAGGTGAGGGGGCTGCCTCGGGACACACAATAAGAAGGGTCAGGCCAGGTGAGAGCCCGAGGCTCCTGCATCCCGCTGCCTGCAGGATGGGGCTGGGGTGGAAAGCCTGGGACATGAGCATCAGCAGAGAACCCCAAGACAGATTGGGTCTAGGGCAGCCTGCCTGGTGAGGATAGGGGTTAAATGAGCTTCTAGAGCCCCCTTTTTATTACCTGGAAAGCTCTGCCAGCTGAGTAACCTCAGTAAGATGAGAAAAATAAAATTTTCTGAATTGTCATGAGGATTAAATGAGGCAAAGCCCAAACAGGCTCCTGGCACCGAGCACTCCCCCCAATCCACCTGCTAAGGAGGGCGGCTCAGGATGGGCATGCGCCTGGCTTTGGGGAAAGGTGAACCAGCACAAACCCGTCTCCAAGGTTCCAAAAGGGAAGGGGTTTGTGACTGTCATGAACAGATCGACCCCGCGCCTAAATAATCAAGTGTTGTTCCTTGATTCTGTGACAAAGCCACTCTGCTAGGTTTCCAAGAGGCTGGAAAGGAAAATGTGCTCTCATGACATATAAACCACACGCCGCCTGTGGGCTTGCACTGGGGGAGGTAGCCTGCCCTTTGTGCCCCTGTGGGGTTGGACTGATGGATGTGTAGGGCTGGCCTAGGCCCTTGATGAGATAGGCACCAGGGAGGAAGGGCCGGGCTCAGTGCTGGGGCAATGCACCCAGGGGTGAGGTCTGGGCGGGGCGTGGGAAGGAGTGTGGGGGGCGGAAGGAAGCTGGAGCTGGTCCTGCCCCCACTTTTCTCCTCTGAAAGGCCCCACTTTCAGCCAGGCCTGTGCCCAAGGCTTCCTCCCCCCGGGAAGCCTTCCTTGGTTCCCCCTCTGCAGTGAGGCGTGGCCTGCCTCCTCACCCTCCATCTTCTTTTCTCTTCTCAACTCCCTTCCGACTTCCCCCCTCTGATAAAGGGGTTGGAAAGAAAAGCTAAAAGTCTAAAATTCTGTGATCCTGAGAGCTTACTTCTTCCCAGGCTCTGCTAAAGGTACGGTCAGTGTGGCCACAGGATGGACTGTGAAGTTCTGGGTCAAATCCAGATCGTCGGTGGAGAGAATAGCATATTTAAAACACGAATGAGGATTTTTCTCAAGGGCTCCACCGTCATCTGGGTGTCCTCCCTGTCCCTGGTGCCTGGGTCCCTGAAGAGGGAGGCTGCAGGCTGGGGGGGGGGGCAGAGGGGGAGCGGAGGGGGGCGTCAGGGAGCAGAAGGGGCTTCCCCACCATGTCGAGGTCCAGAATGGTATAGGACACCTCTGGAGGTGGGGTCTTTCAGCCCGAGCTTTTGGGAACCTGGTTACCCACTGATTTCTAGTTGTAAGTGAATCTAAAGGGAGGCTTTTGGGGCCAGCTGAGAAGCTCACTTCTTCTGCCCCAGGGTTTGGGGGCCCTGGGAAAGGGGATGAACCAGCATGGGCGGTCAGGGCCCAGAGCTGGGGATGAAGCTCTCGGCTCAGGCATATCACAGAAAGCTGCCGGGCCTCTAGCCTGGTGTCTGCCTCCCCTGGGGGGCTGTCCAGGCTGGGGAAGTTGTCTAGGGCACCCCTGAGCCCAGGGTGGGCGGGGGTCCTGACCACGGGGTCCAGGTTTGCGCTTTAAACTTCCACGAGCTGCCCACTGTCATGAGTGTGTATTTTCTGGGAGGAACAGGCCATCCCTTTAGCCTTTGTGCCTCCCTCGCCCCTTAAGAGGTCCCAGAACCCCCGGTGCAGGACCAGCCATTCACCATGGAAGTGTGGTTTCATGTTTTGTTGGTTTGCTGGGTTTTGCTGCAGACAATGTACCTTCTCCCCACTTGGTAAACCGCTGCTGGGGGACGCAGGCTGTGTGCTTTTTGTCTCTACCGCTGGGCTCTGTGTGCATCAGTTGTCCCGCCCGAGATGACAGCTCAGCTCGCATGCACTACGTCCCCTCCCTGACTCAGACCCCGAGGAGCCTTTGGCATGGTTCTGGCGGCAGGGGCCTGGATGTGAAATGAACCCGGCTGCACAGAGAGGGAAACTGAGGCCCCCACAGTCAGGTGGCCAGCACAGGTGTGCCCAGCTCATCCGGCGTGGCAGCTGGGACTTCCTCCTCTTCTGAGTCCTCGGTCCTTTCCTCCCATCATTCTCCAACCTGTCTGCCTTCCACGTTGCTATGGCAACAGGAGACCAGGGGCCCGAGGGAGTTAATATTCGCTAGTACTTTCCACGCATTCGCCGCTCACCACAACCCCGCAAGTGGCCTGGGATCTTGTCTCCGCTTTGTGCTCACTGCCCAGTGTGGATGGATCGATAACCAGGCTTCGGTGTCCGGCCCCAGTGCCACCCGATCCCCGCTCCTGGTTGACAAAGAGCTTTCCCCCACTTTGTCAGAGGCCCTGAGGGATTTTGGGGAGCTCGGGGATCAGGAGCTGGAATCACACAACACAGCTCTGCCTGGTGGAGATGGGGTGGCCAAAGCCCATGTGGGGAGTCCCCGTTCCCATCATGGGACCTTTTGGAAGTTAAAAGGTTGTTTTTTTTTTTTGTAGTTTGTTTTTTTTGTGTTTTTTTTTTTTTTTTTTTTTTTTGCCTCTTTACGTGTGTGGCCTGCGACCTGTGGGTTTGGGAATGACTGGGCCTAGCTCTGGAGGGGTCATGGGGGACAGAGTGGGGACGGCCACTCCCAGGTGCTCAGGGGAAAAACGCTAAGTGACAGAAATGGGATAGATCTGTTATCAGCTATGTGCACCGTGATATGTACATTCCTTTGTTATTCGCTCCCACAGGGAAAAAAACTCACAGATGTCTCGTGGGGAGCTGAGGAGATAAAAAGGGATCCCTTCCAGCCACCGGTACCTGGCCTCACCTCCTGGCTGGGTCTACAGCTGTGTTGTGCTCTAGGATAGACGGGAGGACAGGGTCCAGCCCCCAGCCTCAGCCCCACCCCCTCAGTACCTGTCTCTGTCTGACTCCGTCTCTTTCCCCAGTCGGTGTCAGGGAGCCTGGTTTTCTTTTTAACTACCTTTTTGTGTGTGTGTGATTAGAAAAATTAAGACCTGTTCAATAGGCACATGAAATACACGGAAAACAAATTTAAATCACCTCCCTGAATCCCATCACCCAGAGATGCCGGCTTAAATCTGACCTCCTGAGCACAGCCGGTTAACCTTAATGTATTTCAGTGTTGGCTCTTCATTTTGAAAGCATTTTTATTATTGTAACGTTTGCACGCTCACTGAGGAAAATTTGGGAAGCACAGAAAAAAGAGATGTTCTTGCTTCTCTAGCAAAGAAGCTAGATGGCCTCATAATCCCGCGGCCCCGATGTGACCACTGTGCATTTGGAATAGTTCCTTGTCATCTCAGACATTTTTTTAGAGCGTATGTCTAAAGCATATGTTTCTACAGTTGCGAGAGTGTTCTATAGAGGAGGATTCTGGGTCCTGGTCTGTCCTGCAATAGTGTGAATAACCATTTCCCATGTTAATAAAAATAGTGACTTGTACACTCTATTGTGTGCTGGTTTTGCCGAGCACTTTGCAGGCAACTGCTCGCTTAATTTTCTCATAACCTTTTGAGGCAGGCGCTGTTGTTAATTTCAGAGGAGGAAACTGAGGTGACCTTGTCTGAGGCTGGAGAGCTAGCCCTCCTGCCCCAAGGTCCATGTTCTTAATCACTCTATTATGTCTCCTCCTCTGAATTTTTAATAATGTTTCTAGTTCCATAGAAAAGCAGCAAATGATCATTGTTAACAATTCAGAAATTTCTGAACAGCATAAAAAATATGCAGAACCCCATTGCACTGTAATGTTTATTTCTGACCTCTGTCAGCATTTTGTGCATACATCATCCCTGTATTTTTAGAGTGGATATTATCCTAGCTGGCTAGTTTTGAACGATTTGTTTTTTTTTTTAAATCTTACATCTTAAGTATTTCCCAAGTCATCAGACCCTCTCAGAAAAAGCTGATTTTTATTGATGATTGATCGGTTCATCGAGTAGGAGGTCTTTAGTGGGTGTAATCACTTCCCAGAGGCTGGACTTTTAGGTTGGGTTCTCTTTCTGAATTTATATAGAGCCCAGAGATAACTAACTTTCTGCATAAAACTGTTTCTGTATTTCAATTTTTTTAAGGATATATTCCCAGGAATTGAATTACTGGGCCGAGGGTTTTTATTGCTCTTAATTTCTATGCCAAATTGTTTTACAGATGGTTGGTAACTCTGTTCTTCAATTAGCAATATCCACTTTATTCCTGAATAGATGAATATAAAATATTACTTTGTTTAATTTGCATTCCTTTTATTCCTAATGAAGTTGAATTTTTAAATGTGCTTGTTAATTATTAATTAAGCGCTTTGCAATCAAACTTTTTTTTTTTAAAGATTTTATTTATTTATTTGAGAGAGAATGAGAGACAGAGAGCACGAGAGGGAAGAGGGTCAGAGGGAGAAGCAGACCCCCCGCAGAGCAGGGAGGCCGATGCGGGACTCGATCCAGGGACTCCAGGATCATGACCTGAGCCGAAGGCAGTCGCTTAACCAACTGAGCTACCCAGGTGCCCTGCAATCAAACTTTTAATGAGGATAGAAATGGTCTGTATCTAGTGTCCAGTAGGTTAGTCACTAGCCAAATGGGGCTATTGAGCACTTGAGATGTGCCTAGCTTGACTGAGAAACTGAATTTTCAATTTAACTTAATCTAAATATAGGTTTAATTTAGTTTAAGGATTTAATTTAAATCTAAATTAATTTAAATCTAAATTTAAATGGCCACTTATGGCTATTGGCTCCCATATTGGATAGCACAGGTTTAAGACTCTTTCTCCAATTATACACTGGAGTCTCAGTGGATGTTTTGTATTGATTTGCATGAGCTCTTTATATATTACAGCTATTAATCTTACATTATGGCTATTTATCTTTTATTGTATTTGTTGCAGATAATTTCCCCAGGTTGCTACTTGACCTTTACTTTTTGTTCATGTTGTTTACAGAGTATCAAAATTAGGTAGCCAAATCTCGTGATCTTTTCTTTTGTGGTTTCTCCCATCACTTTAGGCTTAGAAAGTCCTCCCCCTCACAAAGTTTTGATAAATTCTCTCATCAACTTTATTCGAGTCTTTCTGTGATTTTTTTTTCCTCTAGCTCTTTAATCCACCCAGAATAATTTTGCTGTGTGTTATGTGGTATGGCATGTCTTAGTCATCTCTGTGCCTGGCGTAGAATATATAGTCAATACATTTTATCTCAGATGGGACGCTTTGGTGCCTGTGGGTTAGGTTGGGTGGGGGGTGGGTAAGCAGAGTGAAATTAAATAGTGAATAAAATACCACTACTTGAAACATCGATACGTTTTTAAATTGTGATACTTACGAAGTGTTAATGACATAAGAAAATGCCTCTGATACAATGTTATATTCAAGGAAAGATACAAAATCATACCTACAATGTACTATCAATTGTTTTAAAAAGGTGGTGAAAATATTGGAAGAAATATTCCAAAATATTAATAGTAAATACCGGTGGTTGATATATTTTTTCCTGCTTCTTAGCATTTCTATACCAAGTGCTGACTCCAATACTTGAAGGATCAGAAATGTTAAACACAGCGCTTGGAGAAATGATGTGCCACCACTTATTCCCACAGCCACGGTCTGCCGAGACAAAATTGACATGGCCACGCTCTGGTCCAGGACCGGGGGGCTGTGGTGGGGAAGGGTCCTCCCTGGCTTTCGGTTCAAGCAAGCTGAGACTGAGCTCCTTCTTAGCATTCACAGCATCTGAGTGTCTCCGGCAAGTGATATAACCCAGGGCTGTTTTCTCACCTCTAAAATAAAACTAATAGCGATATTGTGTGGGGGCCTGTGAAACATGTTTTGTTGTTAATTTCTCTCTCTCTCTCACACACACACACTATACATATGTGCAAAGTCACACATATCATTGAAACATTCAAAGAACCCCAACATAAATTTTTAAAAAGCAACATCCTCTCATCTTTATCATTCTCCACTAAGCCCGCTGCCCACGTGTAACCAGGGCTAAAAGTTTGGTTTGAATCTTCATTCATTTGTTTAGTCTACAAAATGGGATCATAATCTACTTCTCACTATAAAATTGCTTCCCTTTCTTTCCCCCAGTGAATTGTGACTTTTCAGGGCAGGACAGGGGGATTAGGTCATTCTTTGTAACACCTGCCCATCATCCACGTTATGAATGTGCCATGATTTCTCTTATCCTTCTCTTTGTCAACATATATCTGGTCCCCTGTTACAAGGAGAGCGCAGCAAATGTGCCTTTAAGCAGGTGTGTTTAGTTATCTTTTAGGATGTATTTCCAGAGGTGGTGCTGCTCTGTGCCCAGGAGCATTTACAATTTTGGAAGATAATGCTAAATGGTTCTTTAAGACAGCTGAACAGGTGGACATGATTACTGTCCAGGTAGGAACTCTCCTTGCCCCCCGAGGTCCTCAATTCTGGGAGCTATTGGTAGTTTTAACTTTTATCACTATGATAAGTGTAAAATATCTTATTGTGTTTTAAATTTTAATTTCTTTAATTATCAGGGAAGGTGAACCCTTTTTCATATGTTTTGTGGACATTTATATTTCTTCATTGGTTATTTACCTATTCATATTCTTTGCCTGGTTTTCTTCGGGGTTGTCTGTCTCTTCCTTGTTGATTCATAGAAGCTCTTTAATAGAATGGATATGAATTCTTTGTCTATTACACGTTACAAATATTTTGTCCCAGCCTTCTCTTTTGTTTGTGACAACTTATTTTTATGGTATCTCTCACTATTCGTAAGTTTTAAATTTGTATGTGGTCAGAATTCTTTTTCTTTTCTTTTTTAAAGATTTTATTTATTTATTTGACAGTGAGAGAGGGAACACAAGCAGGGAGAGTGGGAGAGGGAGAAGCAGGCTTCCCACTGAGCAAGGAGCCTGATGCGGAGCTCGATCCCAGGACCCTGGGAACATGACCTGAGCCGAAGGCAGATGCTTAACGACTGAGCCACCCAGGTGCCCCCAGAATTCTTTTTCTTTCTCTTTATGGCATCTGGTTTTTATATCATGCTTAGAAAGAGCTTTTCAACATTGAAATTATAAAAATTTTCCTCTATATTTCCTTCCAGTATTTTTGTTGTTTTGTTTTATTATGCAGACATCTTTAACCCTCCTGCATGGTTTTTGAGTATGGTGTGAGATGTGGCCCGTTTTAATTATTTAAAATTATCTTTAAAGTTTTTACATTTTAATTTTTTTTCTCCCAGAAGGAAAGCATTTGCTTTAACACTACTGTTTGAAAACTGCACGTTCCCCCCACCCCCAATTAGAAACACTACCACGCTATTGAATTTCCTTATAAATTTGGGTATTTTTATTTTTTTGGATTCTTTCTTATTTCCCATTAATTAATCTATTCCCCAAAATGATACACACAGTTTTAGTTCCAATAAATCTGTAGACTTAAATATTCTCTCGATAGGTGGAAGGACATTATTCTTCTTCTCAAACATTTCTTTATTCTCACTCATTTTCAGATAAATTTGCCAAATCTCCCAGCCCTGAAATCCCACTAGGTTTAAATCTCAATGAATGTATGGATTGATTTGAAGTAGAATTAGCGTGATAACAATATGGAACTTGTCCAGTTGAGGTTCTATTGTTAGAGTAAGTAAAACTTATGTGCTGGGCCTCAGTTTCCCTATTGGTAGAGAGAAGATTGAAGTAGATGTGAAGTGTCCTTCAGGTTCTATAATTGAATTATTCCTTTTTTTTTTTTTTAAAGATTTTATTTATTTATTTGACAGAGAGAGATAGCGAAAGCAGAAACACAAGCAGGGGGAGTGGGAGAGGGAGAAGCAGGCTTCCCGCTGAGCAGGGAGCCCGATGCGGGGCTCAATCCCAGGACCCTGGGATCACGACCTGAGCCGAAGGCAGATGCTTAACGACTGAGCCACTGAGGTGCCCCTATTTTTAAATAATTTGTGAGTGGTTGTTTTTCTCTGATTTAGTCAGAATGTGTCCGGGCTTGGCCACTCAGAGCTTCTCAGGGTCAGAGCTTCTCAAAACTCAGAGCCCCAAATCTTGATCGTGTTGAACAGGGAAACGAGTCCCAGAGAGGGGAAGGGACCTGCCCAAAGCCACACAGCGTGTTGGAGCCAGGAGAATTCGGGAAGGCTCTGTGGGGGCCTTGTGGTTGATCCCCTTTCCCTTGGCGCCCTGGGGCTCGAGGGCACAACCCTCCTCCGTGCAAGGTGGTTGCAGCCCTGCACCGCAGCCCTGCACCCGCAGCCCTGCACCCACACTGCCGGCCGGGGAGTCGGAGAAGCTGTGAGGCAGTGACTATGCGAGCAGGGAGGGGTGTCGAGCGGGGCTTGCCCCCCACGGGCCAGCAGATCCCACATGCCCCTGACTCAGGCCTCTTGGGAAGCCCCGACTTTTATCTAGAAAACTCGCCATGGGCTCTGGGGTTCTGGCTTCTGATCCCGGGTGGGATTCTGACTTGGGCTAGTCTCTCTCGGGGCAGAAGAGCAGCTGGAACAGGTGGTTCTGAATCCCCCACCGGCATCTGGGCCGCCAGAGCTGGCTTTCTGTGTCCTTTAGCTTCGCCACCACAGGTTGGGTCCGCGGCTCTGTGCATCCATCCTGCTGGTCGGAGTGTGACCACGGCCAGGCCGTGTGTGCTGGGGGATGCTGGTGGGCAGCGAACAACGTAGGTACCGTGTGTTGGTGACAGTGGGGGGTGGGGAAGGTTGTGACGGCCTCAGGCCCACACTCACTGAGAAGCCATCTTGATGTGCCGAGTGACCCATCTCCCCGCCAGCACCAAGCTCTCTGGAATCTGCCGCTGTGATTCCCAGCTCAGGGAAAGACCACCCGTGCTCAATCCCGGGCCCCTTCTGCCCCAGGCAAGGGTCCACAGAAAGCTTGAAAGCCCCCACCCCCAAGTCTGGGCAGAAGAGCCCAGAGTCTTCATCGGGTGGGTGGATGCCTACGGAGAATGAGGCTTGGGCCTAATTATCCTGAACCCGTGTGGACTGGTCCTCACCCGCTGAAGGCAGGAAGCTGAGGCCCAGCTCCGTCATTGTCACCTCCCTCCTCTGGGACTGCCCCAGGTGAGGCCCCACTTCTTCCCAGAAGCTGACTCCCTCTCACCCTCCACGGTGGGGTAGGTGAAGTCCTTTGGCCCCGTTTCTGTAACGGGGCCCCATGACCCCAGGTCTGGGTTCTTTTCTGTGTCTTTCAAAAGAGCTTTTTTCCCTCCGGACATAGAGGCACTTCTAACCCCGAGAAGCTCATGAGCTGAGATGTTTATTTTCAAAACAGTGTTGTGGCTCGTCTTTGTGAATGGCTCATTCTCTTCCTTCATACCTTCCTTCATACCTTCACTGAGTAAGTATGCACCAAGCACCCGGCCTGGGTTGGGCACCCCGCCTACAGAGGTGGATGGAACACAGTCAAGTTCACCAATTCTGACCCGATTGGGATGAATACCTTTCCCTTGGTGGTGGCAGCAGGGGGTGGGCTCAGTTCCCCCCAGGATGCTGGGGACAAGCCCAAGTGTTCCTTGGAGTTGGACAGGATCCCATCGGAGGCTCTGATGTAGGAGTGGCTCGGGAGACCCATGGGGGATTCCATTGCTTGTGGCCTTGTGCTCCCTCTTGCTTCAGACCATATTCCCTACGACAGGGCCAGGCTCAGCGTCCCCACGGGGCCCCGAGTGCTGCCGGGCCCACCTCGCCTGTGACCCGGTTGGCCTGTGGTTGACCTTGGCCCCGGTGAATCAGGGTGGCCGCCATTTGCTCAGCGAGCCTCTGGTTCTCACTAAGGTGGGCAACTCTCCTCCCCCAGAGCTGCCACCCCCACCAGCTCTGCAGGAAGTGGTTCTTTTCTCTCTGCTTCCCCGTCTTCAGTCCCACACGGGGGCTTGACGCCACGGGGAGGAGAGGCCGGCCCGCGCGCCAGGGGCTCTGCCTCGATTGCTCTTCAGGGGTGGGTGCCAAGGTCTGGCGGCAGGGGCGAGTGTTTTTTCCCTAAAATGGATGCACGTTTTCTGCCTTACTTACTAAGAATATTGATATAAGCTAATTGTAAATTATTCATAGAATACGGAAAAGAATTTTAAAAAGAGGAGGTTCCCCCTGGGCTCACTAACTAGGGACCACCACTGTGGTCCCGCCTTTGAGAAAACAAGGATGGGCTGAGCCAGCACGCGGCTTCATGCTCCATGTCATGGCCGTCTCCCCGAGTTGGGAGATGGTTTCCGGGAAGCCGTGATTTCTGGCTCCCTTGCCCTGCTGTGGACACTCGGACGGTCATTGTTCTGTCTTTCCAGCCCCGCACAGTCACCAGGCAACAGCCTCGCGTCAAATCTCTAGTTGCGGGATTACGGGGCCACAAGGATGCACATTTAAAAGGCTGGGGTATGGCTTCCTGCGTCTGCATCAGCATCTGCTTTCGGTTGGGGGAAAACCAGTTCCCTGGTGTCCCCCAGGCTGCTTGAGCCCCCTGCTCCCTTCTGCATCCTCCTCGCAGGGGCTGGTCTCCTGGTTTCTGGCTGGCTCATTCTTCCCCCACAGCCAGAGCTGATTTGCCTGTCCTCTGCCCAGCACGGCCTCTGGCCTCCCCGGCTTTTTGCCTTGGTGGCTCTAGAGGAAGCAGGGGGCAGAGACAGGGCAACCAAGTGAGGGCCAAGCTGGGTGTCTGGATGAGGGGTCCTCTTACCCTCTCCAATGTGTGTTGTTGGGCCTTCTCTCATCATTCTGCCTGTGAAACTCATCCGTGGTTTTGCGTGTGGTGCTGATTTGTGCTCGCGTGTCGCTGTGTTGTCTTCCGTTGGGTGAACACAATTTTATTTAGCGTTAATGATTTTGCTCTAAGCAACGTGAAGACCAAGACGCTGTGTTGCTTTCAGCATTGTATCCACAGAGCCTGGCACGAGCCTGGCACAGCTTGTCCAATAAACAAATGAATCGTCCTTCTTCAGTGGACATTAGCCAGGTCTGGACTCGAGGTGCGTGGTCACCTCAGCGGTGGACAGCCTCACAGCCACGCTGGGTTACCTGCCAAGGACCAAGAGGACCCAGCGTCCAGAGCCCTTGTCCCTGCCCCCTACTCTGCGGAGGGCACATCGTCTTGTTCATCAAGGCCATAGCAAACCACCACCTTGTTACAGTCCTGGTTCTGGTTGCGTGAGCCCTAGATGTGACCCCTTGGTCCCCAAGTGGCCTGAGTCAGGGGCATGTGGGATCTGCTGGCCCGTGGGGGGCAAGCCCCGCTCGACATCCCTCCCTGCTCGCATAGTCGCTGCCTCACAGCTTCTCCGACTCCCCGGCCGGCAGTGTGGGTGCAGGGCTGCGGGTGCAGGGCTGCAACCACCTTGCACGGAGGAGGGTTGTGCCCTCGAGCCCCAGGGCGCCAAGGGAAAGGGGATCAACCACAAGGCCTGTGCGACAGGGATGCTGGAACCTTGCTCGGGGTTTATGTGTGGGTTCAGCTGATATGATGAAGACAAAGCTCTTTGTATCTTGCAAAAGGCAAGACAGATGTGAGGGGGACAAGGAGGCAAGGGGCACATTGGAGGCTGAATGAGGGCAGTGGGAGAGCCATGAGAACTGAGGGGACACGGGAACCTGCTGGAGACACACTGCACACCACGCCCTACCCCGAGTGTGGGTAGTGAGGGGCTGGGAGGAAAGGAAGCCTTCGTGGCTGAGGCTATGGCCCCAGAGGGAGGTCGCTGAACCTGGACTCATTCATTTATCCAACGGGTTTTTGAGTGTCTCCCGCAGGCTAGACACTGTTGTTGGGGTTGGGGAGACAGCCGTGAACAAAACGGAACAAAGGCACCCCTGCCCTCATGCTTCCAACATTCTCATTTGGGGAGACAGACAACACACCAAATAAAAACATTGTGTGTCAGATGGTGATTAATGCTGCAGAGGGGAACTGGGAGGTGACAGTTTTAAGTAGGGTGGCCAGGGATGGTCACACCTAAGATGAGAGAGGGAGCCCTGTGGATATCGGGGGGAAGAGCTTTCCAGGCAGAGGGATCAGGCTGTGCAAAGGCCCTGAGACAGGGGTTATCTGGGGTTTGATGGCAGGAAGGCCATGTGGTGGAAACAGTGCGAGCAGGGTGGAGAAGTAGGATGTGAGATTGGAGACGTAATGGGGCCTTGTTATAGGATAACTCGGTATGCCGTGCGGAGCATGCACTGAAGAGAGTAAGGGCAGGAAGCGGACGTGGGAGAGGGGTGGGCAGTGGTCATGTGAAGTTATGGTCTGGCCTTTCTCTGCCTCTCCTTTGAGCCTCAGAGAAGAGAGCCCAAAGTTCCACCTGGAGCCTGCCTTGCTTTGCCCATCAGCCACTCCCCACCCACCACTTCTCCTTTTGCAGGCACCTGCTGTCTCTGTGTGGGGTGTGGAGGGGGTTGCTATTTTGGGCTCCCCCTGCCCCCACTGAACAGAGGAAAGAGCTTTGGAGGACATCCATGCCAGACCCAGCCTGCTCTAAAACTAGGTCACTCTGGAGCCCGGGGCCTCCACGCCATGTCCGTCATTGATCCGAGACTCGTGTGGCCCTGCTCCCAGAGAGTGCCATCTGGGCCGCATACAGCTCTGGTCACCTCGCTAGAGCTCAGAAAGCAGGTTCCAAGCATCAGCCATGGGAAGAGGCCTTATGTTCATTGCATTTCCGCAGCCAGATGGCCAGACTCGCTCCCCCGAGAGGAGCAGGAGAGCTATGTGCGGTGATCACGGGGACACACAAATGGGGTTGCAGAGTCCCTGGTCTCATATTTCACAGGAAAGATCCAGACTCAGCAAAACCGTCTCCGGCTGAGCCTTTTCATCTTCTGATCAAGCATATAGCACGTATAGGGTTAGCTCTGAAACAGATGGGTAAACAGACACTGTTAATGATTTTATTTTATTTTATTTTTTTTTAAAGATTTTATTTATTTATTGAGACAGAGAATGAGAGAGAGAGAGCACATGAGGGGGAGAGGGTCAGAGGGAGAAGCAGGCTCCTTGCCGAACAGGGATCCCGATGTGGGACTCGATCCAGGGACTCCAGGATCATGACCTGAGCCGGAGGCAGTCGCTTAACCAACTGAGCCACCCAGGTGCCCTGTTAACGATTTTAAAGAAAGCTTAGAGTGGGGCATAACACACACACACAACTCACACGAGCAGACGCACACATACCCATGGTGCCACCGCCCCGCTCAGGACAGAGCGTCTCCATCCGTCCTGGGAGGCTGCTCTGCGCCTCTTGCCCACAGTAACCCCCTACCTCCCAGAGTCAAGCCCTGCCCTGACTTCCATCACCAACAATGAGTTTTGGTTGTGCGGGAGCGTCGCCTAAGTGGAACCAGAGTATGTACCCTCCTGTCTGGTTCCCTTCTCTCATCATTCTGCCTGTGAAACTCATCCGTGGTTTTGCGTGTGGTGCTGGTTTGTGCTCACGTGTCGCTGTGTTGTCTTCCGTTGGGTGAACACAATTTTATTTAGTGTTAATGATTTTGCTCTAAGCAACGTGAAGACCTAGATGCTGTGTCGCTTTCAGCATTGTATCCACAGAGCCTGGCACGAGCCTGGCACAGCTTGTCCAATAAACAAATGAATCGTCCTTCTTCAGTGGACATTAGCCAGGTCTGGACTCGAGGTGCGTGGTCACTTCAGCGGTGGACAGCCTCACAGCCACGCTGGGTTACCTGCCAAGGACCAAGAGGACCCAGCGTCCAGAGTCCTTGTCCCTGCCCCCTACTCTGCGGAGGGCACGTCGTCTTGTTCATCAAGGCCATAGCAAACCACCACCTTGTTACAATCCTGGTTCTGGGGTTGCGTGAGCCCTAGATGTGACCCCTTGGTCCCCACCTTGAGGACAGGGGTGGGGACATCCCTATGTCAAGTAGCCTGAAGCAGTGCATGCTGCAGGGGTGACATGCCCAAGCCAGGGTGAAGAGACTGGCTGCTAGAGCCTTGTGTGACTGTGGACACATGACTGCCCTCTCTGGGCCTTGCTCCCCTCATCCGTACAGGTAGTTTGGCTTTGTCTCAGTCTGTCCGCTGTTGCTGCACTTGGCTGTGGGAGCCCGCTCGGTGGGACAAGTGGGGGATGTTTCAGAATGTTCCTTCTTGGTCGGCTGCTGGGGTCCAAAGCTGCCATCCCAGAATCCCTCTGCAGGTGGAAGCTGCTCAGCCAGGCCTGCTGCTGATAAGGCCACTCCCCCCAGCCATGCCCTGGCCCTCGTCTTTGATGGTGAAATGTGAAATCAGGAAGCGGCTAGCTCTTGAGTGAAGTTGTATCGAAATGAATCCATCAAGGGAGATGGGATCTTGATTTTTTTGGTTCCGTGGTCGCCGTTTCCTGAGTGGAAACGTAAAAGATGACAGGGTGCTTTCATTAGAAAACAAAGTGAGATGGATGATGGAGTAAATACTCGGCGGGACGTTAAGACCAGTTCTCTGGGGGGAGGAGGGCTCCTCCAGCAGACCCCGGATCTTCCGCCTTCCTGCTCTGAGGCTGGGTCTGCACAAGTCTAAACTTCTGGGGGAGCCCGCGTGAAGAGGCTAGATATTCTGTCTACACGGGTAGCAAATGCACAACACACATATGACCACTCCAGAAATGGGGGAGCTAGGGTCTTGGAACATCAGAGGCGGGAACTTTGAGAAGGCAGAGGACAAAAGATGGAGGGCTTGACCCTCCTGCCTCACTTCTTTTGAGTTGGAGCCAGCCGGGGATTCACAAACAGACAAGTATCAGTGATGACAACAACCCAACAGCAACATGCTTCTCGTGTCTGTAGGTCGCTTTACAGTTCACGAAGTGCTCTTCCAGAGACTTAGGACGTGCTCCTCCCACCCTGAAGAGTAACACTGTCTTCATGTTAAAGGTGAGGAAACAGACACAGGGAAGTTCAGTGATGTACACAGGGCCACCCAGCTAAGAACGGCCCAGATCGTCCCGTGTGACCCCCATGACCCTCCTACTGCCAAGCGAAATGTCTTCATCGATCCCCCAGGTCTTGAATTCTTTTTCTGCTTCTCACCTGACCACACCGTCAGCATGTCACCCTGTTGGCCGGCTGCTGACTGTGTCCTGAGTTGAGCTCGTTAATGGCGTATGTAAAATGGAGATATATTTTGGATACTAGCCCTTTATCTGATAAGACATTTGCAAATATAGGAAACACACTGAGGGTTGCCGGAGGGGAGGGGGGTGGGGGGATGGGGCAACTGGGTGATGGGCAGTAAGGAGGGCCCTTGTTGTGATGAGCACTGGTTGTTACAGGCAACTGATGAATCACTGAACTCTACCCCTGAAACTAATAATATACTCTATGTTAATTAATTGAATTAAATTTAAAAAAAGGAGAGAAAATAAGATAAAATGAAGATAGAGTCTGTTTTTCTCACTGGCCCTTCTGTGGGGCACGGCCCCATCCCCTCTCCTTGTGGGAAATGGCTTTGGGTCTTCCCCTCTGTTTCCCTCCGAACGTCCTGACATTGCTCCCTTGATTACATGCGGCTTCACGTTGAAAACATAGCAGGGAGGAGAGGTTTCTGGGCTTGGGTGTGAAGTTAGTTCGTTAGGCACGCTGTTGACCTGGCTTCTAGGACTGGTTTGCGTTAGCCCTGAATGGAGTCACCTTATTTAATGCTGCAGTACCTTCAAGTTAACTCCCCAGAGCACCTTTCCTTATTTTCCCATTGGACTCCAAGTTATGTTGGTAGGTACTCTGTGGATCAGGCTTCCATCTGGGAATATATTGCTTTCTAAGTGAGACTTACATCCTGAGCCCCCAGGGAGAAAATAGAGAAAAGATTCTCTGCAAATCCAATCCCCAGGGAAGTTCAGTAGAGGGGCAGGGCCCCTCTTTATGCCTCCCCCAATCTGGATCCTGCATGGGGTACTGGGCTCTGAATTGGCTGCCTACCTCCCACCATGTGCTCTGTCCAATATTCCCCACTGCCACCGGAGTTCTCTCTGAACAACAGAAATCTGGTCACACCACCTTTGCACTCCCCCCACTTAAAACCCTTTATTCTAAGCAATTCAGCCCCTTCCCCAGCATGCAGGTAATGCCAGGCAGGGGAGACACCAGGGAGTGGGGGGTTGCAGTGAACTGGAATGAGGAGGGTGGCTGCACCCCATCTAAGGAGAACCATCCCAGCCTTCTTGCCATAGAAGAATATTCCCAGGTCCTGATTTTTCAACACAACCTGGGAAATCCGGGTTTTTAGATGAAATCTCCCATTTTTTTAAAAGTAGGCTCCCTGCCCAGCATGGAGCCCAATGCGGGACTTGAACTCATGACCCTGAGATCAAGATCTGAGTTGAGATCAAAAGTTGGACTCCTAACTGACTGAGCCACCCAGGCGCCCTGAAATCTGATTTTCAAATGTTGGTTCATGCTTTTTAAAAGAGGCCACATGGGCCACCAACAAAGGATTTCTGTGAGCCAGATACCCACATGTTGTGACCTTTGCCCTATGCTATATGTTCACAAGATGTCAGCGACTCTCCCTAAATGCCATGATCTTTCATCTCTGTGACTTCCCACGTCCTGATCCGTACGCTGTTGCGGCAGGTCAACTTGTCCTCTTGTGGTCCTCATGCCAGCTGGGTGACTTCGGGCCAGTTCTTTAACATCTTGGTGCCTCTGTTCCCTCCTCCATAAAGTGAAAGTATCATGGAAGTTATCTCAAAGGTTGACTGGGAAGACTGCAGGAGTCGACGAACTCACGTGAAGGTGCATCGTCGTGCTAAGCCAGTGTGAGTTAACGTTGTCGCTGTCATTAACGTATCATCCTTCTTCTCTTGGTTGTCATCTTCTCTGAGACGTCTTTGCAGACTCCTTGAGATCAGACATCCCCACACCCCTGGATCCTGTAGCGCCCATGGCCCCCACCCCAGGCCCCATCTCTCTGCATTTACTGTTTGCCTGCCCGTCTTCCCCAGACTGTGAACCCCTTGAGTGGACAGAACTGTCTTTCCATACGAAACTCCTGGCAAAGCTCGGCCTGGCTGGAAGAGACCTCCAGAGAGGCTGACTGAATGGATGGTCCTGGAATGAGTGGTGGGCTGGATGCCTGATACCACTTGATCTTTCAAGCCAGGCCAGGGATGTGCTTCTTCTAGAGGGTGTGACATCCATCCAGCCCAGTAGTTCCTCTCGCTGGTGGGAGGAAACCAGGAGACAGGAAGTGAAATCGACAGACACTGACCAGTCTGGTTTCACTTCAGGTATGAGAGGGATTGAGCCCCCAGGGTGGGGGGCGGGGGGCGGGAAGGGGAGTCATGGTGTGCCATCTAGATTTTGTTGGATGCGTCTTTCAGTTTCAAAAGCACGAAGCACACTTACCATGGGTTGAGAACTTGGAACACCGGATGACTGTGTCCCAAACGGGACGTTGTTATCAGTGTCTGGTAAAGTACCTGGGAGTTTTCACTGCTCCCAGCTGTGGGGCCTTACAGTGATGTTATGATCCTATACAGTGGCGTTCCTGAACCTCTGAGCCCTGACTAATTCTTCTGCTCTTCAACTGCTGTTAAAAAAAAAAAAACCCTCTGTGGTCGCAACTAAGATGTGATGATAGACTTTGAGCCCCGAGAGTCTCGCCCAGCCCACTCTGGCACGTTTTGGGGATGCTGTGAAACTCAGCCGAGCTGCCTGTCATCATGAGAGAAGCAAGTGAGTGGGGGTAAGACATTCAGATCAGCACGAGTTCAGTTTCTTGCTGCTTGAACAAACAGGCACTTGCCGGAAGCTGCCTCAGTGGGAACGAGGTGGAGCTCTGTGAGGGCACAGTCAAGTCTTTGCTGGGAATGATGGAGGTTTTTCCATTTTCTCATTTTCCATTACTCTAATACCGTTATGACCTGGGACTTTTTGTGTGTGGGGTCCCGGCTGAATGTTCGTGATATTCAGGAGTTCTGGGAGGAGCTGGGTGAAGTGCAGACCAGGTGAACCTGAAACCTGCCCCAAATTCATGTTCCCTTCATCATTGCCAATTACCCGCATCATGTGCGAACATGTGTTCAAGAGATGTGTGGTGTGGCTGAAAGAATATGGGATGTGGATTCTGCTTCTTCCTGGACAACTTGGTTGGACAAGTTCCTCTCCCTCTCAGAGCCTGAGTCTGTGTCTTCAATAATGCATCTGTGATATAGGACCAGTGGGAAGAAATTCAAGGGTCAATGTGCAGACAGGTCCTGGGGCAGAGAGGGTGCCCTTCTGCCCCTCCCCACACTTCAGGTGGATGGGTCTGGAGGCTGGAGAAGGTCAGCCTCGGGGCTGCTCACTTGCCAGGATTCTTCCATGGCCCTTTATCTAATTTTATTTGTGTTCTGTTGGATCCTTTTCAAAGAAGACCTCCCCCTCCCACCCAGACTGTATAAGCTACAAGCTTCGCAAAGTCTGGGTCCATCCCTGATCGTGTATCGTGAATAATGAAGAACTAAATCTACTGACTACATGTTAGAATCTTGGCTTCATCTGTAGATAGGATCCAGCTATTGACGTATTTGTTCATCTCGTTTGTTGTTTTTTCTATGAAAAGTATTTACTTAATACCCCAAATGAGAATCAGACCCCTGGGACCATTCAGCCTGTGTAGATCATAACTATGGATAGTCCTTGCTGGAAAATGAAAGGTTGGATGTGATATTCCTTTGAATTAGCTCAGTGGTAGAGAAGGTAGGAAGTATGAAGGGCTTGGTTCTCCTTGAGGACTTTCTCAGTCAACAGGGACTATTAACATGGACATGGTTCCCTGCAAGATCTCACAGGTAGGGTTTCAATGGGCTGTGAGGTGGGCAGGACAGGGGTCATTATCCCCTTTTAGCTGGTGCACAGACACAAAGCGGTCAAGGAGCTCAGTCAAGGTCACACTGCCCCTGAGAGGCACAGCCAGGATCCAGATTCGTTACTGAAACTCCAAATTCACTGCTTTCAAGCATGGCCACGTTGCTTTGGCAAGAAGCTTCACACGGGAAAGACCAGGGTGGATTTGCTCTTTATAGAGAGTGGATTTGTTCTTTGTAGAGAGTGACCCCGCTTCAACTCTACCTACTGTGGGTGGGTGAGCGTGGAAGTGACCAGAGGGGCTCGCGGGCTGAGTTCTGTGCCCAGTGGAGTCACCAAGGCCTTTCGGTCCAGTCACATGCACGTTACTCTCTGGAGTTTTTGGAACAGGAGACTGAAGGTAAAAGATTTCCTCTCCCCTACGTCCTCTCCCCAGTTGTCAGGTTCAAGGTTAACCTGAAGAGGTTGACAGTGGTTCAAGTGGTGGAAAACCAAAACGCCCACTTGAGATGTGATGACCCTTTGATTTTGTGACTCTATTTTTCCCAGCTGACAGTTGACTTAACCACGTGGTATGGCATGAGGGGTGATTTTCTTGTTTCTGGATTAATGCTGTACGTGACCTCTCTAATAGGTCAATGTTGGACATTCGCTGCACCTCATCTGCCTACAGAGCTTCCGTTGGAATATATATCAGTGCTAGAGACCCAGGCGAGGAAGGGCCCTAGAGTGTCAGGACTGGAAGGGGCTTCTGGATGTGTCTAGTGGAGCGGTTGCAAGCTCAGATGGCCACCGGGGCCAGGCAGGTGACCAAGTCATGTGAATCAGGCCAGGGATTTGCCAACGGGGAGCAGCACGGCTCTGGTGCTCACATTCAAACACTTCAACCCTCTGTGCTGACCAAACAAAACCGTCAGACCGAGCAAACTTGGCCCACGAGCCGTCGGTCTGCAACTCGAATGCGGTCAGGCGTCCTCACTGCACCACCAGGGGAACGGAGGTCCTGAGTGGCGGTGACTTCCCAGCGTCCCGTGAGACCATGAATACGTGCACGAGTCTCAGCAGTGCCACCGGAAATCAACAAAACAAAACAAAACACCTTCCCTGCACATAAGGTTTTAGAGTTTATTAAGTGTGGTTGCACAGATTATTTCAAATGGGTCCTTATAATATCCTCACTCTAAACGTGAGGAGACGGAGGTACAGAACAGCCACCTTCGGTCCCAAGTTGGGTGACCGTTAAGTCCTGTTTGCCCGGGACAGTCCTGATATTTACCAACTGTCCCACTGTCATTATTAATAGTCCCTTTCAGTCCCCAAAGTGCCCTGACTCGGGGGCTAAATCACACAGCAGCTAGAAGGTGCCCGTGGGCTCTGGACGTGGCCATTTCCCCTGACCTTCCGAGGCAGCGCAGCCAGCAGCTAGCCGAGCGGTTCTGCCTCCTGTCTGGTGCTCTCCCTTCTGCCGTGTCCCCTCTGCCACGTGGGTGCTGGTGTGAACCCCGGGGACAGGTGGGGCAGTGTCTGTCGGACCCGGGTGCGAATCCAGACTCTGCCCCTTAGCTGCCCAAGTTTCCGTATCTGTAAAATGCGGCTGATAATAGCAGGGACGTCACAGCCTAGGGTTGAGGACTGACTGTCAGAATGCATGGAAACCACGTAGCACACGGCTCGCATCGGCATCGGTCATGACCACGGGGCTGTCGATGAGTGTTCGAGGCAGTTCACAGCTGAAACCGTCACTCCCCAGGGGTGATGAGTAACGGCCTAACCTGCTTTCAGGGCCTGAAGCCCTGAGCTGACCCACGTGCTCGGGAGTAGGGGTGCCACGTGCCCGGCCATGTGGGAGCTGGGTGCTGTGGGGGTGGGGAGGGGCCCGCTGCAGATCCTTGGGACTCTGTGCTGGTCTCACCAAGGAGGTGGGTTTGGACTTGAGTTGCCAGAGTGCGGGGTGGCGACTTGACCGGGGCGTGCTCTGGGATCCGGCTATAATGTGTTTTCCCAAGAATCGCTGTGGCTGTCAGGGTACAGATGGGATGGGGGGCAAGGAAGGCTTGAAGCAAGTGAGCTTGCCGGGGCCATAGAACCTGTGGGACATGTGGGTTTGAGGGTGGTGTCCAAACAGTCCAGGGAAAAGCACCGAGAACGTGGCCGAGCCTCGAAGGAGAGGGGAATCCAGCCTGGCTTCCTTTAGGGGCTCCCTTTAGAATCCCCTGGGGAGCTTAAAAAAATCCCTCTGTCCAGGCTGCACCCCAGACCAGCTAAGTCAGGATTCCTGGGGTGACCACAGACATCGGGGTTCAGAGTGCTCTGAGCTCAGCTCCCATTCTGCAAATTAGGGCCAAACCCATTTGTCACTGTGACTATGAATTCTTACCGGGAGCAAATGGGGATAATGCTGGAAAAGCACCGCATAAGCCATCAGGGGCCGTGTGGACATAAGGTCAACCCGTCATGCAGGCCCCGGGACCTTAGGGCAGCACTCTGCTGACAGATGAGTCCCACCGGGGCCCAGCCTCCGTATTTACTCTTCAGAGACCTTGCACCCCATGTCTGGTCACACACGGGGGTAATGAAACATTGATGAGATGAGGAAAAGCACTTTTGGGGTCTTCATGATGCTGGTCTGGGGTTTGGGGTTTGCACTGACTCAGCCTTGCAGCCAATGGGGTGATGACTGGCTTCGTGTGGTCCATAGCTCTGGGTTAGCGGGCCAGGTCTGTCAGCCGCCAGCCACGTGACTTCCCCACTCCAGGCCTCAGTTTCCTCCTTTGCGCTTGGGGATCTGTGAGCCTGCCAGCAGAGGGTTGCTGTGAGGGCCCGGTGCAAGGCTTCTGCTTTACAATGCACTTTGCAGCTTCTGAGCTGTGCACATCTGAAGCCTTAACATCAGCCTGGGGCTTCTCAGTTTTTATTACCTTTGACACAGAGAACTCATCATGATCTGCTGACATCTGGATCTTTCTCTATTTGCGTTTCTATTTGCATTTCTGTTTCCCTGTATTATTTGGGGCTGGTGGTTCTCAAACTTCTTCAGAATTACCTGAGTACATGTTTTAAAATGCAGGTTCCCCTTTTCAGCTAGTTGGGGGTGGGGAGGGCCCAGGAACCCGCATGTTCACAAGTGTTCTCTGAGTGATTTCTACAGCTCAGTGTAGATGGGGGAGGTGAGCAGAGCCTCCTTCCCTCCTTCCCTTCCTTTCCTAGTTATCCCGACCCCCTTCACTTAGCCATCTCTTTTGGGTACCTGTACTTGGCCTCTGGTGTAGACAGAGCAGGTTTGACTCCTGTCCTGCTCCTTTCTGCTGTGAGACACAGGACAAGGTGTCCCGTCCCTCTGAACCTCAGTTCTCTTGACTGTAAAGCAGGGTGAGCACTCAGGTGCAGTATGCACTAGCCAATGTTAATTTCTTTGTGCCTTCCTGGGCTCTGGGCTGCTCAACCTGTGGCTTCTCCCTGGTCCCAGACCAGCCTCTGCCCCTGGCCCCCTCCCAGGGGCCCCTCCTTACCCCCCTGGGGGGCTCTGAGGCTGACCCCGCATGGCCAGTGCTTGGGGAACAGGAAGCAACCCTATGATAGGCATAGCCTGGCTCTGGGCTGGTGTGTGGCTGTGAGGGAGTTCGGGTTGAACGACCGAGTCTAATCCAAAGCCCAAGGGACTGGGCAGAGGGCCATGAGCTGCAGAAGGGACACTGTGGGGAAGGGGACTTGTCTCCAGCCCTGTTCTTGGGGAGCTCCTCCAAGCTGCTGGGATAGTAATAGCTAGGATGAGGTTGTGATGAGATGCTGGTTACTGAGCACACGGCCATTTGCGAGGCACGTACTAGGCGACTTTCATCTTTACCTCATTTCATCTCTACATCAGCCCCGTGAAACTGTTACTCTCCCCGCTCTAGAGATGGAGGAGCGGGGGCCCAGCCAGCGAGCACAAGCACTGGGTCCCCGTGTGCTGTGTGGTTGCACAAGCTTGGCTGTGGTCTTTTTAATAATAGGACTGGCATCTCCGGAACACATTACAGTTTTCAAAACACTTTTGTTCACGGTCTCTGACTTGAATCTTTACCATCTAACACTATTCTCTAGGTACTTTTTAAAAACAGCTTTATTGATGGATAATTAACATAGCATAAAATTCACTCGTGTTAATTGAACAATTTAATGATCTTCGGTGAATTTACAAAGCTGCATGACCATCGCCACAATCCACTTTCATGATGTTACCATCACCCCAAAAGATCCCTTGTGTCCACCTGTAGGCTCCATTCCACCCCAGCTCCAGGCTACCACCAATTCAATATCGCCACCAGGCCCTCAGGCCGTTACCGTGACATTTTACAGCAGAAGACACTGAGTGCCAAGAGTTGTGACTGTTCCAATCTTACAGCTGAAATCTTGCTGGTTAACCTGCTAGGAAGTGTCAGAGCTGGTCTCGAACCCCGCCAGCCCAATTCCAAACCCATTCCATGGTCCCCTGGCCCCTCCCTTCAGCCGGAAGCCTGGACAGCTCTTTTCCCATTTGAATTTCAAAGTCCCTCCTCCCCTCCTCTTCCTTCTCCTCCCCTCCTCCCCCTCCTCCCCCCACTCCTCCCCCTCTATTCTTCTCCTCCAGCTTTGCCACAAGGGACAGGCATGGGCAGGCTAGCCATTTCCTGAGGTTGCTGAGGCCTGCAAATCAATTTCCATTGACTAGTGGCTCCCTCCCTCCAGAGAGACAGAGCTCATTTCCTGCAGCGGGAAGGGGGACAGTGATGTGTGACTGGGGCTTGACCCAGCTTCCCCAGGTAGGAGAGCTAGAAGTTCACAGAACACTGCGGCTCTCTGATGTTCATTTGTGAAGCTCACAGGTGCCAAGAAACTAAACCAAGAAGCCAGCCACTCTAGGGCATACAAATGGCATTTTCTGGTCTGTTTCCCCTTCCATGGTGTTGGGGAGATGGTGTTGGTCGTGCTGGGGACTGACTGTTCATGCTAGCGCTTCACCTGGGACATCTACCTACCCAGGTCTCTGGCCCCCAGGGCAGGACCCCTTCAGGCTCCAGGGATCAGGCCGTGGCTGGGGAGATGGGGGCAAGGCAGGGGTCCCCATCTGTGGATCTAGCACTCAGCCCAGATCCCTGTGGTCATGGGGGGCAAAGACTAGGCTCACCTTATCCCCCCAGGTTTGGAAGATCTGTTCCAGGGAGGCAGGGCTGGGTGGCAGCAACGGCGTGCCTGGAGCTACCCCAGGATGATATATGGTGCACATGGGGTTCAGGTTGGCATGTGGGATACTGGGTTTTCCGGCCTTGGGTGGGAGGGCCCTGGTCAGGATTGGAAGGGACCTCCAGGAGCTGGTTGTCCTAGTTGAGACTCCTGTCTCAAAGCTTCTCTCCTGGGAGGACATTCATCTCGTCATGGAGTAAGGAGGGCACTGGACAGGGACCTGGCCAGACCTGGTGGGATCCCGGTTCTGTCATTATCTGTGTGACCCTGGTCCAAGCACTTCACCTTTCCCAACCTCAGTGTCCGCACCTGTAGAATGGGCACCAACACCTACCCTGCTTCCTGCTGAGCATGTTTCAAACACCCTGCGGCTCAAGCCTGAGAGGCCCCGTGGCTGCCGTGTGGCTCTGCTCGGGCCTCTCATTTTTGGGGGCTCCTTCCCAGGCAACTGTGGGTACCTGCTGGGCTGGTAGGAAGAGGATAGTTCTGTCTAAGCCCTTGGAGTTGAAATGTTCACTCTTTCCTCTAGGGATGATTTATTCCTCTTAGCTGGTGATTTTATTTTATTATTATTATTTTTTAAAAGATTTTATTTATTTGACAGAGAGACACAGCGAGAGAGGGAACACAAGCAGGAGAAGTGGGAGAGGGAGACGCAGGTTTCCCGTGGAGCAGGGAGCCTGATGTGGGGCTTGATGCGGGGCTCGATCCCAGGACCCTGGGACCATGACCTGAGCTGAAGGCAGATGCTTAATGACTGAGCCACCCAGGTGCCCCTAGCTGGTGATTTTAAATCAAAGGCCCAAATATGCAGAAAGCCACTATCGTAAAGATTTTAGTGAGGTCGAAGGGAGGCTGGGTGGGAAACAGCCTTTTTAGGGGCTGGAACAAGGGATCTCAATGATTCTCCTACCCTGGCTGTATCTTTATGGCATCAAGATGAACAATGAGTTCTGTTAAAAATAAAACATCCCGGGGAGTGAGGATTATGCCTTCATGAAAAACCCTGCGACAGCCCATAACGATGGGACCCACTGCTGACTCGGTGCCAGGCTAGGCCTGTGGATTTACGGTGTAATCACGGCTGTGTGATATATTTTAAGTTGTCATTTATAAGTGCATTTGGATTTATAAAATACTAAATATATAATGTATGCATAGAATTTAATTTTTAAAATATTGGCTACTAATAAATCACAAAAGCGACGTTTATACTTAAATAGCTCCCACCTAGTGGGCCCTCACTGTGTGCCAGGCCTTCTAAACAGCCCATGCTCTGTCTTGTCTTATAGAAGCCTCACAACCCTTTGGGGCAAATCCTTCTCTTCTCCCCATTGCTCAGATAAGGTAAATGAGGTTTAAGAAGGTTGAATGATATGCCCAAGGTCACATGGCTAGGAGGTGAAAGAGCCAGAGCAGGGGTACCCGGCTCTCTGTGACTTCAACCCCCCTGATCTTTGCGTTGTTCTGTAGACACACGTGTCATATGTATTGATGCAGAAAGGGGATAGGAAGGCTAGAAAAAACGATGCCCAAGTGGGAGCACTGATTGTCTCAGGGGTGGAGAAGTTCCTTATGGGCAACTAAATTTTTTTTGGATGTTTGTGCATTTTTAAAAATGTCAACATATCACTATGTAGGGGAGGTAAAAAAAAAAAAACAAAAAAAACCTTTACCCTCTTAGGTTCAGTGCTGGGGGCATGTAAATCAAACTGATAAAAGAAAGCCTAATAGGAGAAAAAGTTTATTTTGCATGAATATGAGGGCTTCACAGGAAAGAAGTGAAAAGCTGAAGAAGTTAGACTCGGGAACGCATTCATTATTTTGACAAAATGATGATCAATTGACAAAAAAAGGTGATCAACCATGGAGAAATAACTAGACAAAGGAAGAGGGGTTGGGCTCCTACGGGAGGTCTCTTGTGGGAAGATAAGTATAGGAGGGAAACTAATAGAAATTAAGGGTTATTTAGTGAGGTCTGTAATGAGGGGTCAAGTTGATGCCTTTGCCATTGGTAAGAGACATCGCCAGTGATTAAGAGGTATCCTTCTCTTCCCTGTATGGGAGACAGGGACACCTTCACCAGTGAGAATTTATATTACCTTTGCAACAGGAAATGTATGCCCCGCTTTCCAATGGAAAAGTGGAGGGTGGAGGGTGAATTGCTTTCAGTTCAAAACAATCCTTATGCCAAGTGGTCTACTTTGGGGTGGCGTGCTCTGATCTCCCTTAACTGTATTTCAAATTTTTATTTAAATTGTAGTTGGTTAACATACGGTGCAATGTTGGCTTCAGGAGTAGAATTCCCTTAACTATATATTACATTTAAATCAGGATACATGTGGTTACATTTCTTGTTTTAAACATGTTAACTTTAAGGAAACAATCGAAGGAAGAGAGATCTGTGTGTTCAAATGTCCACCGTGGACTTGGACTACTGGATAGGAAACCAATGTGCCACCTCACATGTGACTAAGGGAAGACCCAAAAAGCCACTCAAATTGAGCAGTCATTGAAAACGACTGGCTGGGGGGGCGTCTGGGTGGCTCAGTAGTGAAGCATCTGACTCTTGATTTCAGTTCAAGTCATGATCTCAGGGTCATGAGATCGAGCCACACGTCGGGCTCCGTGCTCAGTGGGGAGTCTGCTTGTCCCTCTTCCTCTGCTCCTCTCCCCACTTGTGCTCTCTGTCTCTAAAATAAATAAATCTATAAAATCTTAAAACAAAAACAAAGGGCTGGCAGGGAGGTGGTAGAGCACCCCAGGGAGGTTCTGGGATGTGACAGGATGTGACACAAGGCAGAACCGAGTGAGGCCATGTGGGGAAACGGAGTCACATGGAGCAGGACCAGCGGGGCCCAGCTCAGGGCCCAGTGGCTTGTGGGGGGGCACAGAATGGGCTCCGGGCGGCCTCTCTCTGCTCTGGACTCCTGCCCATGTCTGTCTCCCCACCGGTGGTAGAACCTGGAGGAGCCTCAGTCAGTTCATTTTGAAAAGGACAGCAGAGAAAATCCAATGAAATGTTTCCTGACCAAATGAAAAAGAGTAGAAAAGCGAAAGCATCGTCTTCCCCCCAGGGGTGAGCCCGGGGTGGGGAACGGGCTGTGATAGCTGCGCCTGTGAAAAACAGGTGTCAAGGGCTTTGAAAACTCAGAAGCAGTAGTAAGCCCAGAGCACCGACCGCTGGGATTTACTGAGCACTTACTGTCTGCCGGGCGCTGAGCCGTGAGCACCCGCAGAGATGGCCGCACTGTCACACTCATTTGATGGTGACAAGAATCATAACCGTATCATCGTTCGTAGTGGGCGTGTGCTGTTCGGAGCGCCTCTCCCGCCTTGGCTCACTTCGAATCACCTCCCCCGGGGGATGAGGAAGCCGACAGCGAGGGGAAGTCAACAGCCAGTTAGTCATGCGAGGGGGGTGCCACGATTACCTACCGTCCAGGGTAAGAAGTCAGGCGGAGTAATGGCTCAAGGTCAAAGCTGCAACGGAGGCAACATCCGTGCAATGAGCCAAGGCTTGGTCTGCCGGGTACACAGGGTAGACTCAGGAGCCTTTCCTGAGGAGCACTGTTTCGTGATGCTTGGCTGGGCATGGGGTTTCTCTTCATGTGGACCCCCGGTAGACCCTGCGGTGCGGAGAGCTTACCATCTCTCTTGGCCAAGGCCAGGTCTTCAGGACAGCTTTGAAATTTAGTTACAAAGGAAAGGTTGCAACCAGCCAAGCAGGTAGCTTTCTGTGATGTCACTTCAAACGCTGCTGGCATTTTAAGATCTGGCAGCGGCTTGGGTTCCAAGTAAGGGACGCCCCCCTGTCCCCCCCCCCACCTCCCCGGCCTGGAGGTGGAGGTGGGGAGCAGAGGGGCACCTGAGGTGAATTTCTTGCTTGTGTCTCTGCAACAGCATGGGAGCTTTAGCGGGTGAAAGGTTTTGTTGCTTTTGCTTTGTGTTTTTAACCGAGACTTTTTCTCAGTCACCTTAGAACAAGGTCGGCTGCTACCGTAGAGTCCTGGAGTCCCGGGGGGCAGGGGGGGTTTCAAGGGCAATTTTAATTTCCCGACTTTGTTGCTTTACCTGGTGGGCGAGGAAAATAGGTCTGTTTTGATAGTTGAAGATGTGGAAAGAGGCCTGTGATGCACTTTCTTCTGAAGTTAGGGACTAGGGGTGACTCAGATCCACCTGTGACTGATCAAGGTAACTCCTTTTCCTCCTCAGGTCACCCAATCATCGGATGTGGTGAAGGGGCTGGGAGTCCGGGGACCAGTCCTCGGCCCCTTCCAACATCCAGTTACTTCCCTTCTCGTTCCGCCAAGGATATGAGGCAGCAGTGGATAAAAGGGAACAGGATAAAAAATTAGAAAAATCTGCATGATAGGAAAATAAGGATAGAATATAAGATGAATTTTGGGGGGAAGGTTGTCCACGTGATGCATGATGCCAAAGGGTCTGTCCATGTGATAGGTGGTGAAGCCCTGGTTTGTTTCTTTTCTTTTTTTTTTTTTTTTAAAGATTTTATTTATTTATTTGAGAGAGAGAGAAAGCATGAGGTGGGGAGGGTCAGAGGGAGAAGCAGACTCCTCGCTGAGCAAGGAGCCCGATGCGGGACTCGATCCCGGGACTCCAGGATCATGACCTGAGCCGAAGGCAGTCGCTTAACCAACTGAGCCACCCAGGCGCCCATCCCTGGTTTGTTTCTGAGTTACCTGGTGGCCAAAGCAAAGAGCTAAACCCAGGGGCCTGAAGATACTCTCTTCTGTCTTGAGAGACATTCTTGTCACCAATATGAGTGATCAACAGCAAGTTTCATGGGGCTTTTTCTTATGAAATCCCTCAATGCCTACAAATTGCTCCAAAGCACAATTCAGTGAAAGCAGTTCTTTAGGGACCAAAGCAAATTAATTCCTGTGGAAGAGGCCTTACTTACGGTCCCAGCAAAGATTTACATGTTAGAGGATTGGGTCTTTCTAAGCCTGGTTTCTAGCGTCAGAGACACTGGGTAAAGTTGGGATTCTTTCTTAAAGATTTATTTATTTATTTGAGAGGGTGGCAGAAGGGCAGAGGGAGAGAGAGAGAATCGCAAGCAGACTCCCCGCTGAGTGTGGAGCCCAGCATGGGATTCGATCTCATGACTCTGAGATCATGACCTGAGCCAAAATCAAGAGTTGGACGCCCAACCAACTGAGCCACCCCGGTGCTCCCGAAGCTGGGATTCCTTTTTTTTTGTAAGATTTTTTTATTTATTTGACAGAGAGAGACAGTGATAGAGGGAACACAAGCAGGGGGAGTGGGAGAGGGAGAAGCAGGCTTCCCGCCGAGCAGGGAGCCTGATGAAGCTGGGATTCTTGACGAGGGTTTTTCGTAAGTGCTCCAGGATCTGCCCAGGCCTCAGAAATAAAGTGATGTGTGCTTAGAACAGTGTCTAGAGCGTAGTAGGTGCTCAGTTCGGTTGTATTGTGGTTGCCGTTGGGTCAGTGCCATTTCGCCCAGTGGAAGGCCACTCTCGTCTTGCTACACAACATCAAAAGCTCTTGGCAAAGGAGAGGCCTGTTTCGGGGCATCTGCAGCTGTTGCTAGTAGGGGATGGTTGGGAGATATGCTGCAGAGCAAACACAGAACTCAAGGCACCCCAGTGCTTGCATTTTTGAGGCTTGAGGAAAGATGCGGGGAAGAAGGGCAGGACTGAGGGTAGTGTGTCGGTGACTGGGTGGGTGGCAGGGGACCACATCGCCCCCGCACCGCTCCCAGGGATGCTAGCCTGGTTGAAGACAGAGCTGCCTTCCTAAGTGTTTATGGCCCAAGATGGCATTGGAAGTCACTTTCCAGCCACCCTCCAGATCAGGAAGCAAGCCTGGCAGGGATCTGGGGCCTTCACAGTATCATTTGACAGAGGAACACTATTTTTAGCTGTGCCATTTACTCTGAATTGCACTGAGCACTTCATGTTCTTGAAAAATCGGCTGCCACCTCAAGAAATCAGGGATTGCTGCAGCTGGAGGCATCTCAACGTTCACGTGACACCCTCCACGTCCTCCTCTTACAAAGGAGGAGACTGAGGACATGACGGGAATAGTGAATTAACAGTAGATATGACAGCTAGCTGGGAGGCTGACTCCCCACCCGGCTCACTTACTGATAATGTTAATTACCGAGTGAAATATTGCAAACGACCTCAGTGTGCATCAATAGGGGATTAGTTAAATAAATAATGGTCCATCCACCCACAAGGTGTGTGGGTGGAAATACTATAATGCAGACCATTAAAAAAGAATGAGGTCGATTGACTTTTGATATGGAAGGATGTCCATGACATATTAATGAAGGAAAGAAGCAATTTGCAAAACAGCATTTGTGTGTGTGTGTGTGTGTGTAATATCTATCTATCTATCTATCATCTATCATCTATCTATCTATCCATTTATCATCTGTCTGTCTGTGTCGTTATTGTACAACAAAATGTTAGAGGTGAGTCTCTCCAGGTGGTAGGATTTTAGATTATTTAAATTTTCTTCTATACAGCAGAAGAGCAGCATTTAGCCTATTTTCTTTCAATGAGTATGGATTTGTTATAATAAAAGTGTATTAATTTTGGGGCATCTGGGTGGCTCAGTCATTAAACATCTGCCTTCGGCTCAGGTCACGATCCCAGGGTCCTGGGATCGAGCCCCGCATCGGGCTCCCTGCTCGGCGGGAAGCCTGCTTCTCCCTCTCCCACTCCCCCTGCTTGTGTTCCCTCTCTCGCTGTCTCTCTGTCAAATAAATAAATAAATAAAATCTTAAAAAAAAAAAAAAAAGAAAGAAAGAAAAGTTAAAAAAAAAAAGTGTATTAATTTTGAAAACCGGTAATGGCTCATTTAAAATAGGTTTTAAAAACCATCAAAGAAATAAGTATTCATAATGGAAAACTTTTTTTTTTTTTTTTTTTTTTAGATAGAAAGAAAAAAGAATTCCATCCAGCCTGACCATCATTGTTTGCTGGAATTTATAAAAAGTCACTTCTGAAAATGGCCTAAAATTCTATCTGATCCACATTCCAGAATTGACTGAATGGTTTTCCTAGATGCCAGGCACCTATTTCTAGTTTTCCCTTGTGCTACAGGTGCTAAAGGACATGCTTGTGCATAGATGTTCATCCACACTGTGTTCTTAGCAGTTCCTAAACGTGGGTCTCCTGATCAGCATTGCGAATCTCAGCAAATATTTTCCAATTGCCTTAAAAAGCGGTCTATCAATTTACATTCCAACGTGGTGACTGTCTTTTCAAAATATTTGCTAAATGAATCTGTCATCTTGAAGCTGTTCGAGGTATGTCAGGCGGAAAATCGGGAGGCTGGTGCAGAGCTCCGGGGTGCCGTGGGCGTCACCTACGGTTGGCTTCATGACCTCTCACATCTCTTCCAGTTCAAGCCGACAGGCATCCAAAGGGCGTAAAGGGAGGATTGGCACAAAAGCATCCTGAAATATTGGATGGAAAGACCAAATATCATAACTTAGAGGTTAAAGGCCATTTTCCCCAAATCCAAATGGTATTGATGTGTGTGTCATGGGCTGGAGGGTGGATTTAAGTAATTTTCAGGTTCACCTAAAGGATAGACTGATAAGAATTACCAGGACATTTTTGAAAAATGGGAGTAGTAAGGGGCGCCTGGGTGGCTCAGTCGTTGGGCGTCTGCCTTCAGCTCGGGTCATGATCCCAGGGTCCTGGGATCAAGCCCCGCATGGGGCTCCTTGCTCAGCGGGAAGCCTGCTTCTCCTTCTCCCACTCCCCCTGCTTGTGTTCCCTCTCTCGCTGTGTCTCTCTCTGTCAATTAAATAAATAAAAAATCTTAAAAAAAAAAAGAAAAATGGGAGTGGTAAAAGAAAGCTTGCCTTTCCAGCTATTAAAATTCTAGTGTTTTATCGGGCGCCTGGGTGGCTCAGATGGTTAAGCGTCTGCCTTCGGCTCAGGTCATGATCTCAGGGTCCAGGGATCGAGTCCCACATTGGGCTCCTGGCTCAGCGGGGAGCCTGCTTCTCCCTCTGAGCCTCCTCCCTCTCATGCTGTTTCCCTCTCGCTCGCTCTCTAAAAAATAAAATCTTTAAAAAAAAAAATTCTAGTGTTTTATGAAAACAGAAGTAGAGGCTTATACAGACCTGTGTTTATCTGATGGAAGGATGAAGAAAAGACTTACTAAACACCCAATAATGAAAATAAAAACACAAAAGGAAAATGGAAGTAGATTTTAAAGTTCTGTAAGGAAATAAGCATCACGAGCAAAAATGTAAGCTACTGGATACCTAAGCACATACCTGCAACATATAATGGGAAGGCAAACTGGTGCAGCCCCTGTGGAGACCAGTATGGAGTTCCTCAAAAAATTAAAGATAGAAGTACCCTATGGCCCAGCAATCCCACTTTTGGGTATACATCCAGAGAAAATGAAAATACTATACATTGTAAGACACTTGCACTCCCATGTTCATTGCAGGATTATTTATAATAGCCAAGATGTGGAAACAATCTAAGTGTCATCAGTGGATGAACAGACACAGAAATGGTGGTGTATATATATATGTGTGTGTGTGTGTGTGTGTGTATACACACAGTGGCATATTATTATATATATGCAGTGGCATTATATTTTACATATTACATATTATATATATACAGTGGTATATTATTACAGTGGCATTATATTATATTATATTATATGTATGTGCATATATATACAGTGGAATTATATTATATATTATATAATATAATGCCAATAATATATAATATATATTATTATAATATATATAATATATTATATTATATATATGCAGTGGCATTATATTTTATATATTATATATATTATATATATACAGTGGTATATTATTACAGTGGCATTATATTATATTATATTATATTATATGTATGTGCATATATATACAGTGGAATTATATTATATATTATATAATATAATGCCAATAATATATAATATATATTATTATAATATATATAATATATTATATTATATATATACAGTGGCATATTATTATATATATGCAGTGGCATTATATATATGCAGTGGTATATTATTCAGCCACAAAAAAGAATGAAGTCTGGCCATTTGTGACAACATGGATGGACCTTGAGGGCATTATGCTAAGTGAAATGAGTCAGGCAGAAAAAGACAAATACTGTATGATCTCCCTTATAAGTGGAATCTTAAAAAAGAAAGGAGAAAAAAACTAAGACCATAAATACAGAGAACAGGTTGGCCGTTGCCAAAAGAGGGGGTGGGGTAGGGTGAGGGTGGGGGTGGGGTGAAACCGGCAAAGAGAATCAAAAAAAGAAAAATAGTAGGTGGAGGCATTCTGTACAACAGTCTTAAACTTTCTTTTTTTTTTTTTTTTAAGATTTTATTTATTTATTTATTTATTTGACAGAGAGAGACACCATGAAGAGGGAACATAAGCAGGGGGAGTGGGAGAGGGAGAAGCAGGCTTCCCGCCGAGCAGGGAGCCCAATGCGGGGCTCGATCCCAGGACCCTGGGATCATGACCTGAGCCGAAGGCAGACGCTTAATGACTGAGCCACCCAGGCACCCCAGTCTTATACTTTCACAGATGAAGAACTTTCGACTAAAATAGGATTGCTCCATATAGTCTCAGCCAATCAATATTTAAAAATATTGATGTAGAGCTAATTATGTGTCAGATATTGTACTAGAAAGTGGTGTGCAATGATAACAAAAAATCGTTATACACGTATGGAAGTTAATAATATAGGCACCTGGGTGGCTCAGTCGGTTGAGTGTCAGACTCTTGGTTTTGGCTTGGGTCCTGATCTCGGTGTCGTAGGATTGAGCCCCATGCCAGGCTCCACACTCAACGGGGAGTCTGCTTGAGATTCTCTCCTTCTCCCTCTGTCCCTCCCCATGCTCTCTCTCAAAATGAATAAATAAATCTTTCTAAAAAGTAATCTTGCACCCATGTTTTCCTACTGTTTACAATGTATCCTGGTGGTGCATGAGGCTATTAATGGGGAAAGCCTTATGAAGAGCCCACAGGAACTTGATTCTGGCAACTGTCAATCTATTTCAAAATAAAAAGGGTAATGTAAACAAAGTATACAGCCAAAAAGCATCATGAGCAAAAATTTAAGGCATTTGATAAGAGCACATATTTGCAGCATGGAGGAAGAAGGATGAACATCCCTAGGATTTTTTCATTCCCTTAAGATTTATTGAGTGCTGTGATGTTTAAGGCACTGTTATAAATGCTGGGTATTCACAAATATATTATATACTTTTATATTTCCATAAGAAAAAGATAAGACCTTAATGGAAAAACCAGTGAACATGATAGCAATTTGCAAATGAAAAGATAGGCCTGGCAGCAAGTGTATTTAAAAACCCCTATCTCTCTAATAATCATGAACATGCAAGTTAAGTCAACAATGAAGAGGCGGCTTGGGTGGCTTAGTCGGTTAAGCATCTGCCTTTGGCTCAGGTCATGATCCCAGAGTCCTGGGATGGAGCCCCATATCAGGCTCCCTGCTCAGCTGGGAGTCTGCTTCTCCTTTTCCCTTTGCCTGTCCCCCCAGCTTGTGCTCTCACTCTCAAATAAATAAATAAATAAATAAATAAATAAATAAATAAAATCTTTACAAAAAAAGGGGAAAGAGTCTCATCCAAAGTGTTCAACATTTGAATAATAGTTGAATAAATTAAGGTGTATTTATACATGGACTCCTAAGTGGACATTAAAAACCTTGTTTTCTAGGGAATTTTAATGATATATTATTAGGTGAAAAAACGTAGGATGTAAAATCCTATGCATTTTTAAATTATATGTGTTTAAAAGGACAGTGTCCCTCTACGTGTAAGTACGGAAAGGGCTGAACAGAAGTGGCAATTTTGGCAAAATGCACAGCAGCTTGTTGACTTTGAGGAAGACGTCTTATTTCTATTTTAAAACCAAAATTTTATTTTTGAATTTTTGCTAGGAGGAAGTAATGCTTTTGTAAATGAAGAGCTATGTTAGGAAGTTAACAAAATCCAATCAGCATCATGAAACACACATGGCCGTCTAGCAAAACACACAGGAAGGAATTCTAACAAGTTGATGATTAGGATTTTGAGCCATACTTTTATTCTTTTGTGTATTTTCTGATTTTCTACAAAATAAGTGTAGCTCTCATGGCCAGGAAGTAAACCACAGCCTAAAACGTCCAGGTGACCCCCGCCCCACCCGCCGAGTCATTTTTGCACCATCGGGGTGTTCAAAATCTCGGGAAATAGTATAAGCTTGTTTTAAACCAATGTTAGTTACATTTCCAATCTGTTTTCTTCAACCTCTAGATACTGTTTCATGTGAAAGACCTCTAAATTTGAAGCAATGTGTCCAATTGTTAATCTGAAAAAAAAAGTGCAATAAATAATTGCCATTTCATGTGAATTTCTAGACTTTCTGGAAACTCTGTTGCACTGGAGGATGAAGAAAAACATTGTGCACGGTGTTGAAATTTTAACGTGCTGTTTAAAAATGAGTTTAGCTGGTGGAAATATAAACATGGTACAACGGCTTTGGAAAACGGTTTGACCATGTCTTGTACAGTTAAACATGCATCTTGTACCATAAACATGGTAATTCCACTTGTAGGTATTCACCTGAGAGAAATGAAAGCATATGTCCAGACACAGCTTATACACGAATTGTTCACGGCAGCAATGCTCATAATAGCTCCAAACTGGAAACTTCCCAGATACCCATCCACAGGGACAAACTGTGGTATAGCCATATATCATCACAGCAATAAGAAAGCACAAACAATGATAATACAACTGCACGATGAACCTCAGAACAGGGCACCGGGGGAGGAAGGCAGAGCAGGAGTGCATACTGCCCAATTCTATTTTTGTAGAAGTCTGGAAAGGACAAAGTCAGCTAGAGTGCCAGAAAGCCCGTCCGTGGTTGCCTGGGGCTGGGATGGGGGGAGCGTGACGGGTCGGAGCAGGAGGGAACTTTCTGGGGGTGATGGAGATGTTCTCTGTCTTGATTGTGGTGGTGGTGACACGGATAGACAAGGTTGTGAAAATTTGTTCAACTGTCCACTTAAAATGGATGCACTTTGTTGTATGTAAATTATGCCTCTGCAAAGTTGATTTTTTAAAAAAAAGATTTTATTTATTTTAGAGAGAGAGAGCAAGGAGGGGCAGAGGGCGAGGGAGAGGGAGAAAGAATCCAAAGCAGACTCCGCACGGAGCTCAGAGCCTGATGCAGGGCTCGGTCCCACAACCATGAGATCATGACCCAACCCGAAACCAAGTGTCCAAGAGTCGGACAATTAACCGACTGAGCCACCCAGGTGCCCCTGATTTTTTTTTTTAAGTCCCAACGCAAGGCTTGAACTCACCCCCCGGATATCAAGATCTGAGCTGAGATTGAGAGTCAGGCGCTTCACTGACTGAGCCACCCAGGCGCCCTAGTTGATTTTTTTTTTTAAGTGAGTGTTTTCTATGCAGAGTCAACTGCATAATTAAGAATTATGAAGCTGGTAGCAGAGCATTGAATCGTGCACGGTCTTTCTGAGTGTGGGGCCCTGCACAGGTCCTACACCCATGATGCTGACCCTGCTTCTGTTTCCTGACTTTTCAGATACTCTCATGTGTGTGTGTGAGATACCACTTTACATAAATGGGATCTCACTACAAATGCTGTTTTTAATTTTTTATTTTTTTTAAGATTTTATTTATTTGTGAGAGAGAGAATGAGAGACAGCATGAGAGGGAGGAGGGTCAGAGGGAGAAGCAGACTCCCTGCCGAGCAGGGAGCCCGATGCGGGACTCGATCCCGGGACTCCAGGATCATGACCTGAGCCGAAGGCAGTCGCTTAACCAACTGAGCCACCCAGGCGCCCCAAATGCTGTTTTTAAATTTATTTTTTCCCTCAAAAATATGCTGAGGTCTTCTCCCTAAACCAGCAAATCCAGCTGTACATCGTTCTCCAGAGAACATTCCACAGTGGGCTGTGTGCTGTAAATGAGTAAGCAGTCTCCTTTTGATAGCGTTTAGGATGTTTTCTGTTTTTCACTGGTACCAGCACCCACCCCCACTGTACGGGGCTCTGTGCACAGAAATTTCTAGGCCCTTTCCCAGCAGCCTGGGCCCCTCCCCGCCAAGGCACCATCTCTGATGTGCCTAAAGATTGTTTGCCTTTCACATTTCCTTTCCCGCTTTCTTTTTCTCTTGAGCTTTAAATAGAGTGGGTAGGTCTCTATAATTAACTTTAGCTCAGAGGCTTCTGCCACCGCTCCCCCTCCAGGGGACCCTGGCACCTGACCGCTTGCACCCGGATTCTGCCTGTCACTCCAGAGGCCGCGAGGGAGGGCCACAAGGCTAGACGTTGTGCAGCTGGGGCCACTCAGGGTCAAGCAGCCGGTGGCCCTGTGAGTAGGGTCATCACTAACCGTGCCCTAGGAAGTGCACCGAGCCTCAGGATTTCCAGAATCTACCATGAGAGGATAGCCTAGTATCCTCACAGGGGAGGGACCCTGCCACATTTCAAAAGAAGGAAAGTGTCAACTTACATTTTTACCATATACAGCCTGATGTTGGCTTTCCACGCCCAGAACAGTCTCTCGGGCCTCCCGCTGCTGGCTTCGGAGTGGGCCGAGGTTCACTGCTGTGTGCAGTGTGAGGGACGTGGAGCTGCCCTCTGTCAGTTAGGCAAACATTTATTTGGCACATGCCATGTGTCAGGCCACGTAGCACCGTTTACAAGTGTCAGGGTTGTTGGAAGAGCATGGTGGCCTCTGACTAGCTCTCGGGCCTCAGGAACGTCACCTGGCGCCCTCAGCTTCCACTTTCGCTACACAATGCGACCTTGGCACTAGACGATCTTTCATGGTCTTGAGGGTTTCTTCCAGGCCCCAGATGTGAGGGTCCGGTCTCTCCCCCTCCAGACAGGAGTCCCTTTTCTTGGCTTGAAGGACTGCGGTGTGTTCTCTCTGAAAGAGTCTGCTCTGGGCTTCCCAGAGGACCGGCAAATCACTCCTCTGCTAACAGAGGAGAGGCCCCGGGGGAGGCGGGCCTCCGGGGGGCGAGGGCAGCTGCCCAGCCAAGCCCGCTGCTTTCTCTTGGCTGGACGGGCCGATCCGCGTCCAGTGTCGGTGAGGGCCTTGCGCGCCTGAGAAGGTTCCCCGGGGAAGAGCACTGTAGCCCATCGGTAGTTGAGCTGCGGGGAGGGGATGTGTTAGTCCTGCACCGCGAGGACAGTCTGGTCAACTGCCTTTCACACAGGGCGACCGGGTCCTCTGAAGAGGGGATGGGGGTGTTGGGAGAGGCAGCTAGGGGTGGGGGGCCGGAGCAGAGTCAGGAAGTGAAAATGACAAAAAGCAGGTGAGAGGTGGGTGAATGTCAAAGTGATCGGGTCACCCAGTGTCTGCTAAGTGGCATTCCTCAAAGTTCGGATTCTACCTTGAGACAGGAAGGCAGAGGCCCCGTCCTTCCTGACAATTGCATTCAAAGGAATGGCTCTCCAGTCCTTGAGACACCCCTGGGTGGAAGGAGATGCATGTACAGCTCAGAGGGACAGAGAAAAGATTTACAATTTTAAGTTTTTTGGTTTTTTTTGTTTTTTTTTTTCAATAAATGCTCCGTGGAAAGGGAGCCAGCCTCGGGTGTTTTCTGGAACAAATGGTAAATTATTCTGGCCACCTCGAGCTTTTGCAGACGGGAGCTCAAGGAGGATGGGTTACCCCAGGGATGTGGCCATAGGCTGCTAGGAGCTTGGTCAATCCCCTAGTGCAGAGGCTTGGACTGGGAAGTTCATGCCGAGGGTTTCTGCAGCTCTCGGCTCGTCTGCCTTTCTTCATCTTTGCCCCAGGCTGCTGGTCTTCAGATGGGAAGGGGCCCCGGGGGTCCTCGGGGACTCTATTTCCAGTTAGAAATGGAAATCCACTTTGTACTCCTCCCAGACCACGTCCTTTCGTGCTCTTTCATAATTTTCCCTCTTCCCCTTACTAAAACTGTACAGGCCTAACCCACCCCCTTACAAACTACTGGGGCACCCACAAAGGGATGATTTGAGGTGTCGGCCCTGGTGACAAGGAATTAAATGACTCCAAGAGAACAAATCATTTTGCAAGTGGGATGGGTTCTGGTTTTTAATCTTCAACAGAATCTTGAATCAAGAAGTAATTTGATGCTAGATTACTTTGTGGAGTTTAGCCTCTAAAGTGGACACAGTTGAAAAAATTAAGTGGCATCACTATAAAAAAAGTCCCTTCCAGTGTCACTGGCCAGCCTGCGCATCCATAAAAATGAAAAACAGGATGCTTGTACCTATCTTGTTTTAGCAACAAATAATATCCATCCACAGATACATTAACTAAATGAGGGGGGAAAGATCCTAACACCTAATTCAGAGAGAGATACATTTCCAAAAAAATGTAGCCTTTTGTAGCTAATAATCATTTATCAAAATTATAACACCCATGTTCCTTCTATTTGTGCGCTAAGAATAATTGTAATAACAATTGTGGTCAAGGGGGGAAATTTTACCAGAACCTTCTGACCCAGGAAATGGTAAAGTTTTAATATTTTAATGTAGATATATTTTTTTTTTTTTTTTTTTTTTTTAAAGATTTTATTTATTTATTTGAGAGAGAGAATGAGATAGAGAGAGCATGAGAGGGGGGAGGGTCAGAGGGAGAAGCAGACTCCCCGCTGAGCAGGGAGCCCGATGCGGGACTCGATCCCGGGACTCCAGGATCATGACCTGAGCCGAAGGCAGTCGCTTAACCAACTGAGCCACCCAGGCGCCCTAATGTAGATATATTTTTGTTTCAAAACACAATAGGATGAAAGTAGGAAAATATATGAGGATAACATTATATGGAAGGAGTAGAATAAGTGTTCGAGGAGGAAAAGGGATGATGTGGTAATACTAACTGGTAAAGAAGAGCTTCCTCATATACAATTGACTTGTACAACACGGGTTTGGACTGAGCGCATCCACTTACATACGGATTTTTTCCTATCCATATACGTACAGTACTGTAAATGTATTTCTCTTTCTTATGATTTTCTTAGTAATATTTTCTTTTTTCTAGCTTACTTGATTGCAAGAATACAGTATATAATACATATAACACATAAAATATGTGTTGATTGGCTGTTTATGTTATTGGTCAACAGTAGGCTACTGGTAGTTAAATTTGGGGGGAGTCCAAAGTCAAATGCGGATTTTTGACTGCGAGTGGGCAGGGAGGGGAGGTTGGCACCCCTAACCCCCATGTTGCTCAAGGGTCAACTGTATTTTTAAATGGTCGTACACTGTGCAGGAGGCAATTTTTTTTTTTAAGATTTTATTTTTAAGTAATCCCTACACCCAACGTGGGGCTTGAACCTACAACCCAAGATCAAGCCTGAGCCAGCCACGCGCCTCAGGGGAGGCAAATTTTTACCTCCACTCTCTTAGGTTTCTGGGTGTGCCTGACAAACTGACATAAAATGGATTAGTTAGTAGGAGAAAAAGCACCACATTTATGAAAGTGTTACATGCCTGGGAGCCCTTGTGAAGCCCCAAAGACATGGTGAAACCTGAGTGCTTCTACAGCAGGTTGAGCAAAGGGGGGTGATTGTGGGGAAGAAACTAAACCATAGGAGAGGCTAAAGGGAGATAAGAATGATTATAGCAAAGTCTGTGTGTACAGAATTTTCTCCGTCTCAACTTCTGGTCCTTGATGATAAGAATGCTACTTTGCTTCTGGTATGTTAAGGAAGACATTTTTCATATGGGGATTTCATCTCCTGCTTTTAAGAAAAAGAAAGAAGGTCAGAGTGTTTTTCCTGTATTTGCTGTTTTCCAAGTGTCTTTCACTCAACATAATCCTTACGCCAGAGTGGTGTATCTTGGGGTGGCATATTTTGCCACCCCTCCGATACCCCTGTTCCTGGTAGCACTGTTCACCAGGGGAAAATTTAGAAGCAACCCTTTGACAGATGTGAGTGGATAAGCAAAATGTGGCGTATACTTCCATGTGATTCAGCCTCAAAGGCTGAGTACAAAGGAAGGAATTTCTGACACCTGCTGCATGGATGGACCTGGAGGACATTATGCTAAGGGAAATGAGCCAGTCACAAGAAATTAAATCCTGTATCTTCTACTTGTGTGAGGTACTTAGAGGGGTCGAGATCGTAGAGACAGAGAGTTGAACGGGGACTGCCAGTGGCTGGGGTGGGGGGGAGGGGAGTGCGTGTTTAATGGGGACAGAATTTCAGTTTTACAAGAAGAAACAGGCTATGGTTATGGATGGTGGCATGTACGAATGAATACCTCTACGGTATAGAGGTAAAAATTTGCCTCCCCTGGGGCGTGTATGAATGTATGAATGTATTTAATGCACTGAACTGTACACTTAAACATGGTTAAGATGGTAAATTTTGTGTTGTATGTATTTTGCCACAATAAGAATATTTGGGAGGAGAAAAGGATGATGGTGGGTATCAAAGTTCTATTCCACTAGGTTCATTTAAAAGCATGACGGTAACAGTGTTCTTTTAAAATGCCGGTATTTAAAATAGGACACTGAGGAAGAAATGCGAATCACATCCTGCTTCATCAGACCCTTGATGCAACATTTTAGAAAACAAGCAAAGAAGGTCCGAGGGCGTCCGATGTAGCTTTCTTGAAAGCCTTCCCTAAACCGGGGGCAAGCCAACTCTCATCCTTGGGCCATCAGGCCCGGGGCTTGGTCGCAGGTGGCCTGCAAATTAAGGATGGTTTTTACATTTTTAAGTAAAATAAGTACAGGGAAGAGTATTTTGTGACACATAAAAAATGGTGTGAAATTCAAATTTCCGTGCCCATAAACAGAGTCTGACTGGAGCACGGCCAACCTCACTCATTTACGTCTTGTCTCTGGCTGTTTTCCCAGCACTCTGGAAGAACCAAGTGGCTGTGACACGCACCGTATGGCCAGCAAAGCCTGGAGTATTCGCTATCTGGCCCTTCACGGAAGATGTGTGCCTACCACAGACCAAGGAAAACCGCCTCGCGGCTCTGGCTTTGCTCCTCACCGTGGACAAGCCATTCCACCTCTCTGGGACTCGGGCTTCTGGTCTGGAAAAATGTGCCGCTAGGACAGAGTGGTGTTTGAGCTCTCTTCCAACTCTAAAAATCTGGCAAGTCTGGGAAAGCAGTTCATACTCGGGTACTAATGGCCAATACCTCCCAGGAGTACTCACCTTTAAAAATGACCCCAGTGGGGGTGCCTGCGTGGCTCAATTGGTTGAGCGCCCAACTCTTGATTTTGGCTCAGGTCATGATCTCGGGGCCCTGGGATGGAGCCCCAAGTCGGGCTCCACGCTCAGCACGGAGTCTGCTTGTCCCTCTCCCTCTGACCCTCCCCATCCCCCCGCACTCTCTCTCTCTCAAATAAATAAAATCTTAAAAATAAATAAATAAATACAAGTAAAAATGACCTCTGAAGAGGTAACTCTTTAACCCAAAGGGGTGGAGTGCTAACGGCAGGATTCCGGGCACTGGCTGTGGGTTGGCGGCCACGGTTTTGGTGAAGGGGGCTCTTCCCAGCGTCACTCAGTCTCAGCGTTTGTGGTGAGCAAAGGTTTGAACAAACCGTCCCATGACAAACATCCACCAGCTTCCCTAAAGGCCACTCCCGGTTCACTCCCAGCCCACAGACTTCCCGTGGCCGCCTCAGGGAAGGCCGGGCACAGAACAGACCTGAAACAGGGCTGAGCTCAAGCAGGACCGGGCGGGTGCTTCTCACCCCCACCGTCTCTGTCTATGGAGAGCCCCCCTTTCGTGTGACGCTTGCAGGGAGTGCAGATGCGCCACGTGACTTACAGGCAGACCAGGGACAGGCCCTGCTGCCTCAGGCCCCCTGCAAGGACCCTGTGCAATGCCCCACGCACTCCAGGGGGCTATGCCCTGGGGTCTCAGACAGATGGAAGCCCAAGAAACAGAAGGAAGGGGTCTCCCTCGGACTTGCCCCAGTGTCTCCAGCCGGGGTACCAGCACGCTCTGCTTCCCCATGGGTCCAACGTGGCCCAGCCAGCTTTCGTGCAGGGACAGGCCTTGAGCAGTGGGGCGGGGGTGACAAACCCAGTGCCAACACGGTCCTAGCCTGGGTGACCAGCAGCCCTGTCCCATCTCAAAAGGTCTCCTCTCTGGCCACCAAGCTGGCCTCAATAAGCACATCTGTAGGTCAAATTTGGACTCCAGGCTGCAACATTGAGGCATTTGAGAGGGCAAAGCCTGAAGTCTGGACCCCGGGGGCCAGGATGAGCCTCCACTCTGGCACTGCCCGTGTGGCCAGTGGGCCTGTCACTTGAGGTCCCCAGAGCATCAATTTCCTCATCTCCCAGGTGGGATCCTCGTTCCCCACCTCGCAGGCATCCTCATGAATGTCCCTCCTTTTGTGACTCAGAAACTGGCAGTGTCTCCTGATGACAAGAGAAATGAAGTTGGGGCCAGTCATCTGGTGGGTTGGAGGTGCGGCCCACCGCTCCATTTCTGGATGCTTCTGGAAGGGCGGGCGGGACTTACCCGGGTGACTGCCTCATCTTGGCCTTTTAGGCACTGCCTTGCGGGCCCTCCACCCACCCGAGGAAGCTTCTCAGACGGGAGATGCTTAGATCCCACTGATCGCGACCCTGGGGAGGGGGCGGCGGCTCAGATGGCTCTGATGTTGTTGCCTCGAATGACTGTTTTCCGGTTTTTGCGTGGGCGTTTTCCCCTTACAGGAAGATTAGAGATGGGTCCACCATATCTTCCCCGCCGCGGGCGCTGTGACCGTGGCCGTGATCGTGACCCACAGATCTGGGTTAGAACCCCGCCCGCTGCCAGGTCTGTGTTGTTCTGTCTGTACAAAGGAGAGATAGGAGCGGTGGCTGTGGTGGAGGGCTGTCCGGATCCCTCAGGCACCTCAGGTGCCCGGTGCAGAGCAAACAGCAAGCCTCTGGAGGAAGAGCAGGCTGCAAATGGAATGAAAGCAAACCGAATGAGCGGGGGGGGGGGGGACGGGACATTCGTTCTAAACCCCAACTATGCAAGAATTCTTTCTCTCTGCTTTTGGAGAGCATTCCGGTCCCCACCACCATGCCCCAAAGGCTTGTTCTCTAATTCTGTTTCATCTTTTCATCTTGCTTAATTAAGAAGTAATATACCCAGGGACTTTGTTGTTCAGAGGTGGTGCTCACGATTCATGCCGGGCTCTGTGCCTGCATGAGAGGGTCTTCTAGCCGCCCCGCCCCCCCCCCACAGGTGGGGCCTGGGCTCCTACAGCATGGGGCTCAGTGACAACAAAGAACAACCCTGGGGTGGGTCTGGAACCTTCAGAAAATCAGGCGTGTCCCACGGAGGGCGGCATGATGGGGGGTGGGGAGGTGCCAAGGGAGTAGGAGAGGAGCAAGGCTGAGCCCTTTCATTGTTTTACATTGGAGCAGAAATGAGGGATGACAGTGACAACCATTGACAACTTAAAAAAACCCTTTTGGGGACACAGATGTTCAGGTTGCAGCTCTATCTATTTATAGAAACACTCATCAAAGGAACCAGCAAGCCTGCTTCTCAAATGGAGAGACAATTAACCAGAGACCTTCCGATGCTGGATAAAAGCCGTAGAATCTGTTTCTCGGAGGGCTCGTGTGCCCATTGCACCTGACTCAGTCCAGTCAGGGCCTCTTCGTCCCATCCTTTCCCAGCGACAGGGAGAAATCGTGACATGGGTTGGCAAGGGGGACTTCAGGGCCAATTGCAAGGGTTTTCCTGAGAGCTTTGCAGAGCCAGGGGCCAGATGGTTTCTACTTTGCCTTAACTACACCGGATTACTGACATGGATGCTTCTTACTGAAACTGAGCCCTTTCCAGTTCCCATTCATTTGATAGAATGATATCAAATCCATCATATCAAAATAAGGGCACAAGCAAACCCCTGGGAGGTGGCTGGCAGGCAGTAGGAGCTCCAGTTCTCATCCATCCACTGATATGAGTGATTCAGGTGCAGCACCAAGGAGATGTTTAGACGTGTCTGTGTGTGAGGAGCCAAGTGCACGCATCTGAGAGGTACTCGGACAATAGTTGAGGACTGCTCCCTTCTCTTTTCCTCCTTCCATCATTCCCTCCCTCCTATTCTCCTTCCCCGCTTCTCTCCCTCTATCTCTCCCTCCTTCCCTTTCTCAAACATTTACTGAGCATCTACTATATGCCAGACTCTGCCCTGGGTGCTGTGGATACAGCAGTAAGCAAATTAGGCAAAAATCCCCACCTGCATGAGTTGAGGCTCCATCCAGCTCTCTTTTTTCCGTGGTCCTCTATTTGTGATCTAGAAGTCTTGTCGGGCCGGGCAGGAGCCAAGATCTTTCATTTAACGTTCAATGAGTATTTATTGGCAATGGAAGCAACTGGAGAGTCAGCACCACATCCTACTCATCTTTACATCCCTCGACATGAGCGGAGAGTATGGCTCATAGTAGACACTTGTAAACATATTCATTATATTGTTTTTCCTTGAGGACATTCAGCTAGACATTGGTGTGAAGGGGGTTGAGGAGAGAAAACAAACAACAAAAAAATGCTCAGGCTTCACCCTTGAGGAACGTATAGTCTTAATGGAGAAAATATGAAAAATCTAAGAAAGGAAAGTAACATAGAATCAGACAATTAAGGAAATGGGTAGCGGATGCGGGAGCCAGCTTCCCACTGCTGGTGGGAGGAGAAGGTCCGGATGACCTGATGGTACTGGACTAGAGCTGGGGGCATCCGTATGAGCTCATGTTTATCTGCACACGCAGACAGGTGACTGTGTTGGAAGCGTTCATGGACTTTTTGACACACACACACACACACACACACAGTTGAGTGCCTATACATGCATTTCTTGCTCTGTCAGCTGAGTGGACATAGAAACAGCCATGCCCTATTTCCGAGGTGGGGATTGCACACAGAGACTCCGTTCCAGAGAGTATGGCGTAGAAAGAGGGAAAGAAGGACTGTCGGGTGAGGAAATGTAACAGGTACCACCGCGGCCAGCTCCCCATCGTCAGGGTTAAGTCCTGTTCATAGACGTACCATCGATTGCGTCGGGTGAGAAGGCCGTGTCACCTCTGGTCTTCCTCCCGCAGACCCGCGCAACCCCAGTCTAAGGTCAAGACAAACACTGGACAAATCGTAAACGAGGGTCATTTTACAACATACCTAAATGGTACTTATCAAAACTGTCATTGTTATTAAAAAAAAAAAGTCTGAGAAACTGTGATAGCCAAGAGGAATCTAAGGAGACTCGTAATAATGTGGCATCCTGGGTGGGACGCTGGGACAGAAAAGGACATTAGGTAGAGGTTAAAGAAATCCGAAGAGCGTATGGACGTTAGTTCATAATAATGTATCAACACCAGCTCATTAATCATGATCAATATGCCATTCTAATGTAAGGTGTTAGTAACAGGGGGCAACGGTGTGGGGTGTAGAACTCTGTACTATCTATGCAATTTTTTCTGTAAATCTAAACTATTTTAAAACAAAAAGTTCCTTCTTAAAAATGAGATATGTCATAAGAAAAGTGGGGGGAAAGTCTCCCTTGCCATCCGAGCAGGGAGGAGCATGGGTGCAGGGTAACAGGGGAATCAAAACAAGACACTAAAGACTGAGTCGGTTCAGGCTGTTCTGTCTTCCTGGGTGTGATGGGCTGTGGGGGTGGTTCTCACCTTGTTTCTCACACACTGGTGATCTCTTTTCTTCCCCAGCTCTGTGTGCCCGCTCCCTGGGCACCTTCTACCCCCCTTCCCCTGGGGTCGCCATCTTTGGATTCTGGGGACTTCAGAAACACTGGATTCAGAGAAGTGAGCTCCACTGGGACCCCTTTCCATCCTAGTACCACCCCTAACTGTCTCTGGTCAGGATCCTGTCCTCTCTCCGTGCCAGGGCTCTGCAACGAGCTGGCACTGAGGGTGCCCATTAAACTCTCACGAAATGAATGTCCCTGAGCTCACTGCCATAGGACAGGACTCTATCGTCAGATCACATAGTGAGAAAGCGACGCCCTTGTTGGCCCTGTGCCAACCTTTCTCTGACAGCAAGGAGCACCTCAGGCCAGAGCGAGGGCGTCTGAACACCCTCCCTCCCTTGCCCATCCCCACACATAACCAAGAACGGGCGGGTCTTAGGCTCACACTCAGCCGACTAATGTGTCTATAGCAAGAGCAGTGGTTGCTTTGAAAGAATTACCTTCAATTTGTAGCAAGTGATACTGGTTTTCCCCTTAGAACAACAACATCACGTTTCCTTTAAACGTGTGCCTGCTCCCTGGGCTCCCTTTATATATGTTTTAAATTTTAAAACAATCTCAGGCTTAGAGGAAAGTTACAAGAATGATATAAAGAATCCCTGGATACCCCTCATTTCTGGTATCCCGCAGGGTTACTATTTTACTACTTTATCACCCCCTTCCCCCTACCCAGCCCCCTCCCCCAAGCAGAGAGTGTTTGTTTCTGAACCGTTTAAAAGTAGGTTGTCACTTTACTCATAAATCCTTCAATGCTTTCGTGTGCATTTCCTAAAAGCTAAAATATTTTCATACGTAACTATAGTTCATGTATCAAAATCAGGGAGTTAACACTGATAGAGCTTTACTATCTAATCTGCAGACCTTATTTGCATTTCCCCATCCGCCCCAGTAACATCCTTTGTAGCAAAAGGCAATCCCAGATCACACCTCGAATTCCGTTGCCAGATCTCCTTAGCTCCTTTGGTCTGAAATAGTTCCTGGATCTTTGTAGTTTGGAATATTAGCATTTTTGAAAAGCATGTGCCAGATGTTTTGTGAAATGGCTAAATACTTCTCTTACGGTACACCTAAGTTAAAAAAAATATATGAATCTATCTATAGAAAAACTGCAAGCATACCTAGGATATATCGTAGGTTTATTCCAGACCACCGCCATAAAGTGAGTATTGAAATATGCAATTCATTGAAAGTTCAATGAACCGTTTGGTTTCCTAGTGTATGTAAAAGTTATGTTTACGCTATACTGTAGTCAATTAAGCGTGCCACAGCATTATGTCTTAAAAAAAAAAGTGTAAATACCTTAATTTAAAATATCACCCCAAGATGCTGACCATCATCTGAGCTTTCAGTGGGTCATCATTGCTGCTGGTGGAGGGTCTTGCCTCGATGTTGGTGGCCGCTGATTGGTCAGGATAGCGGTTGCTGAAAGCTGGGGTGCCTCTGGCAAGTTTTTAAAATGAGACAACAATGAAGTTTGCTGCACTGATTGACCCTTCCTCACTAGAACACCTCCGGGCCACCATGGGCTTGTCAATTGTCCTAATTTCAATGTTGTGGTGTCTCAGGGGATAGGGAGGCCCAAGGAGAGGGAGAGAGATGGGAAGTGGCTGGTCCGTGGAGCAGTCAGAACACAGAGAACACGTTATGGATGAGGTGCCCCGTCTTACGTGGGTGCCCCAAAACAATTCCCATGGTCACATCAGAGGTCACTGATCATAGATCACCATAGCAACGATCCCAGTAATGAAATATTGTGAGCATTACCAACACGAGGCGCAGAGAGACCAAGGGAGGAAATGCTGTTGGCCAAGTGGTGCCAAGGGACTTACTTGTTGCAGGGTCGCCATGAGGCTTCAATCTGTAAGAAACGCAGGATCTCAAACCCAGCATATAAGAAGGAAAACTAAAGGAGTTTTTTTCTGCTTAAAAATATATAGTTATTTGATTTCTAGCTACATTAAAAATAAAGTATGGTTTCAAACTGGAAAAAAAAAAAAAAGAAACGCAGGATCTACAAAGCACGATAAAACGAAGCGCAATACAATGAGATATGCCCGGATTCAGTAACTGAAGAACAAATGGTCCGCCGATAAAGAGAAACCATGAAGGCACGCGGAAAACTGAGGTTTGAGAAACGTTGGTTTACATCAACTTCATTCCGCCCCTGGCTCCTCATCCCACTGGGTTAGAGACTGTGGATCAAGCGACGAGACAGAAGCTATTCTAGACCGCTGGGCAGAAATCAGCCTCGGGGGGCAGGGCCTGGGGGGGGCGGCGCTGGGCTCCCTCCTGGGGGCTGGTCAGCTGCTGGGAGGAAGGCATGCTTTGATGTGGGCAGATCTCAGCTGCATGGGTCGCTGAACGAACAGCCCATAATGTTGAGAATGGAGAAGAAAGCCCAACAAAGCAGCCGGAAGACTTGAATATGGATAGGACAGATGAGTTTTCTGGAACCAGAGGGAAGGTAGCTCAGGATTTTTACTGGGCGCTTCAGAACCAAGGCTGCTGCATCACCCCACACTCTGGAGTGTTCCCTAGCAGCCAGAGGAGCAGGATGGCCTGGCTACCTCGGGTCCCGCACTGATCCCCGAGGAGGGTGGCCTGGGGACAGAAGGTCATGATGGCCTTGCACAATCCGAGACCCCGCAGGGGCTTCTCCAGGGATAGGCTGTTCTTGCCAGAGGGGGAGTGTGGGTATGAGCCCTGGGGGGTCCTGCGGGTTCCCAGAAAGGGGGAGGCTTGAGGGTGAGAGCAGGAAGGGGCCACGGGTTTGGGGGAGAAGAGAGAGGCTGTCATGGACGTGTGACAAAGGGTATCACTGTGTCTCAGTCTCTCAGAAGAGTTGGGGGGCACTGACTCCAGTTACGTGAGCATCTCTTCCTCAGATGAGAGTAGCCCCCACTTGCCTTCACGCCAGGCCCGGGTGTCTGCGTGAGGCCCACGGGAGGGGTGGCTGTGCCTCAAAGGGGAGGCTTTGGAGGAAAGTAGGACCCCTGCTCATGTATTCCAGAGGGACAGGGGAGTGTGGCTCACAGACCCGTGGGGGGAATGTGTTTGTGAGTGCAGATGTGGATCATTTTTCTCTCCTTGCTGTGAGAGACTGGAGGGGGACGAGGTGGGCCCTGCTCAGTGGTTGGGGGGGGCGGAAGACCCCATAGGCAAAGGGGGTTGCTCAGAAGACAATGAAGGCCATGGAGGATGACTGCTCCTCTCTCCTTCTGCACTTGGGGGGGGCGGGTGGGTGGGAGGAGCCAGGAAGGGGCCCCCTGGGGTCCCGTTGGTGGGGGGCAATCCCACCCTAACAGAGGATGCTTCACCATCCTCCCTGGGCCTCTATCTCGTCCCATCTCATTCTCCAGCCTTCTACTTGTCCATCTTCTTCCCTTTTCTCCTTCCTGCCGACGTGCGGGAGCCACTACTGACCCCTCCATCTGGGTCCTAGCTGGGTGGCCTTGAACAAGTTCCATGACTTCTCTGGGCTTCCCTTTTCTTCCCTGGAAGGAGATGGGAGTATCTTGCTGCCCTGAGAGCCCTTGAGGTTTAAGTGATGCCGCACAGGTAAGGGACTCAGGGCAGTGCCCAGCTCAGGGGGAGGGGTAGGGAGGGGGATGGAGGCTTCATCTGGTCTTGCTGTCTCTCCCACTGTCTGCACACCACCATGCTGCCTCCTGCTTACCTTCCTCCCTGTCTCATCACGCACCCTCTCTCTCCTCCCTGCCTCTGTCGCACTCTTCTTTATCTTCCTCTGCTGCTATTTTGGTCCTTCCTCAATGATGGTGGTGAGGGGTGAGCCTCTTTTCATGTCAGGATGCCAGAACCGCGTCAAACTGGTAAACAGCTGAAGGATGTGGTGGGAGATGAACTTTCCACTGATGCTACTTTGAACTCATCCCTTCTTCGATGGGTCTCCCCAGTTCCTCCCCATTTTGGAGACTCCATCCCATCTTTACAAACCCAGAACCGGGGTCTGGGGCCAAGGCCAAGGGCGGCCCACGCCGAGCAGCCACGCGGGGCTCTGGCCACCTCCGGGATGGTGGGGAGGGTCTCAGGGAGGGGTAGAAGTGGAAACCGCAGATGGGGCAGCTGGCAGGGATGGGGACCTGAGCCGGACTTGGCAGATGTGGCTTGGAGGTGAGGTTTCCAGTGGGAAAGGTCGAGTACCCACAGGCGATGCCCGGCCGGGACAGGGAAACCCAAGCCCATGCTCCCAGAAGGGGCCTCAGAGCCCCCTGCTGCAGCCCAGGTTGCAGACTGGAGATGGGCCCCTGGGAGGAGAATCGTGCCCAAGCCTCCTCCCGGCCTCCTCCCTTGGGCTCTCCCAGATGTCTGGAGGATGCCAATGAGTTGTGAGGCCTGAAGCATAAAGGGTATGGTGCTCCCGGCTGGGCGTTCAGATCAGTAAGCACAGACATGAGCCTTTAGCGTGGCCTTCCCACCTCAGGAGGCCACGTGGAGTGGTGGCCAGGGCCTAGCCACACTGTGAGCAGCTGCCAGCCCTGGCAGAAAACTCTGAGTCTTCCCGAGCGTGGGTTTCCTTAGCCGTGAGGTGGAGCTAATGCTCCATTTTGTGTCAGTACCTGGAATATTCCCAGAACAGCTCCTGACGCATAGTAAGTTCTGGGGAATGGGCGCTGTTTTAATGTCACTGTCATATTGTCACTGTGGCTGGAGGGTGCCGTGTTAGAAAGTCTCCTCCTGTTATGTGGTCACCCTCCACCTCCTGGGATCCTTCTCCACGCCCCCTCCCCCGGTCCTGGCCATCAACGCTCGGTGACCACCCCCAACTGGTCTCCCTCCAACCTACCTCCACCTCACAGCAGTGATCTTTCTAGAGCATCCGTCTCATCCAATCACTTCCCTGCCTTAGAAACTCTTCAGGATTCCCCAGTGCCTGGAGGACGATGACCAAAGCCTTGGCTGAGGTTATAGACCCTCTGAGATGTTCCCCAGTGTTTTTTTTTCCCCACTTGTGGACTCCCTGTACCTCCCCGCACCCCCCAGGCTTTGGCCGACAAGCACCATGCTTGCCCATGTTGCCACTGGGAACGCCCTTCTCTCTCTTTCCTGTCCAGCGAACTCCTACTCATCCCTCAATGGTTGACTCATTTGTTCTCTCTGTTTTGTCCTACTCTCCCCAGCAAACTCTGTTAGAGACAGTGGCTTCTTCCGCTCTGTCCGCAGAGCCCTCTGGAGCACTGTGTCAGAGTCACAAAAAGTAGAGGTTGTGAGCTTGGATAGCACGTGGGACAAAACTCAGACATGGTCAACGCTACTTTCGAAAATCCCTCAGGAGAATTCTCTGGCATGCCTTGAGAAGTGAGAGGAAGCAAGGAGCCTAGGAGTGTGGGTAGAATGCCTTTTTTTTTTTTTTTTTTAATTTTGTTTAGCAAGCAGGGGCATGGGGAAGCAAGAGATATTCGCATTTGCTTGTGCTTGCATCAGAGGAACGATACTGTTTATCTGGGGAGGAGGAAGAGTGAGGGGAGAGGGCAGATGGGTGAGTAACAAGATTTTGATGCTCTGCATTCGTATGTTGTTTGGAGTTTTGAACCATGGGACTGTTTACTATTTAAAAGAAAGAAGAGGAAAGGAGGAGAAAAGGAAAGAGGAAGGAAGGAAGGAAAGGAGCGAGGGAGGGAGGGAAAGAAAAAGCAAGCTCCTTTGGGAAGGCTCCCGTATCTGAGCCTGTCCTGCACGCCTCCACCCGAGACACCTCTCCCTCCAGCGTTGGATCGCCCAGATGAAGTGACGGGTTCATGCTCAGGCCCACCGTGTTTGAAAAAGTTTAGCTGTTAGTGACTAAAGTGGCAAGATGCCCAGGCGGTGCATAGTTCTCAGGGTCTGAGAGAAGAGGGGGGCCCCCAGTTCCCACTTCCCTCCTCCCTCCGATGTTTGTTCACTGAGGGCTCCATTGTTCCTTTTCTTTCTCTTTTGCTGCTGAGCAGACACACTGAAGTGTGTGTGGGTTAAATGTGCCCCCATGTGCAGCGCAGTCGTTTCACACGGGGCTTTGGAGTTAGGTAGAAAAGTTTGTCCCACCTGCCAAGCTGTGTGGCTTCTGGCTTGTCACATAGCCTCTCTGGACGTCATTTCTTTATTTATACGTTAGGGAGGACGATACCTTCTGCGAGAGCTCTTATGAGCTTTGGTGAAATGTCGTATGCCTGGCACATAGCAAATGCCACTCAGCACCACCGCTGTATGGCGGATCCCGCAGTTGCTGGTATCTGTGTGCGTTTCCCCAAGTGAAGGGCTCCAGGGCCAGCAGAGAGCATGGTTCCAGATAGGTGCCCAGACAGTGAGTCAGTCTCCATCCCTGAGCCCGGAATCCCCATACCCAGTAGGTGCCTGTGCTGTCGGTGGGCAGACAAGGCTGGCGTCTCCAGTCTCAGAGTTAGGCTGGGGCTCTGGCTGTGTCCAGCAGTGGGGCTCCAGTGGGCACAGGGACAGGAACAGGTTTCCACTGGAAGCGCCACGGCTAATGCTCAGACTCTGAAGCTAGACAGCACGTAAAAGCTACTGCTTTTTAGCTTGGCGACTTGGGCATTTTACTTAACCTCTCTGAGCCTCCATTTTCTTACTTACAAAATAGAGCCGGTATGAGAACTGACTGTCCTCAGCCTCTTCTCTTATCAGGCTGGACCACCCTTTACCCTGTGAGCTACCTGGTTTCTTGTGCTGTCTTTGCTCATGCCATCCCATCAACTTGGAATGCCCCTTCCTCTCTGCTCCTAGATAGCAAACTCCTACTCATCCTTTACAACCCAACTCAGGCATCCTTTACAACCCTACTCATCCTTTACAACCCAACTCATCCCCGCCCCCCACCAAAAGGTCTTTCCGGATGGCCTCTCTCCAGCTGGGTCAGGGGCTCTCCTGGGCTGTGCTCATTCCCTCACTGGCTTGCAGAGCCATAAAATTCCCGCAGTGCCTCTGTGCTCAGATGCAGCCCCTCCCTGCACATCGATGTTCCTGAAATCGATTCAGCTGCCACATCCATTTAACATCTTGGTGTTTGCTCTCCCAGATCCTGGAGGCTAATTCTGATGCCTGGTTAAGAGTGGAGGGTGAGCGCACCTGCTTATGTTTGGGACTTCCCTGCCAGGCTCCCGTTCCCTCCCTCCTTCAGATCAAAGCCCCATGTCCTTGATCTCTGCCTCTCCACCTCCAGCACCGAGTCTGGTTCCATTAGCAATGGCTGAGGGCCCTGGAGGCATAGAGATGGCCAGGAAAGGCCCTGTCTGTGCGCAGCCCCTGTCACCATCTGGGGGAGACTGGCCCTGGGCAGTAGCGGTCAGAAAGCCCCTCCTGACTTGTGTGATCCTGGTGTCGCCAGGTTGCAAGGGGGCAAGGGAGACACGTGTCAGAGTTTCCCAATTTCTCTCAGACTGGTGTGTGGGTGGGTGGAGAGGGGGCCCGGGATGGGGAGGTGGTTCGAGTGAGAGATGAGAGAGAGCCCAGAGGGTGTCACCATCTCCCTGTCTGAGCCCCCGGGGGCCGGGGAGGAGGGGGAGGGCTGAATTGCAACTCGGCTATTAACTCTGAGTGACCTTGGACAAGTCCTTTGCCCCCCACCCCCGGGGCTCAGCGTCCTCATCTGGCGAGTGAGAGTGGGGACAAGACGCTCCCCAAGCCTCCACCAGCACCAGTGTATGGCGACCCCGGGGATCGCTGGCTGTCCTCCCTTCTCCTCCCCTGTCTCCCTTGCACGAGGTCTCTCGCCTCTACGGAGAGGGAACACTTCCAGCTAAGCCTCCGACCCCTGCAGCCACTGTGTGGCCTGTGATAGCTCCGTGCCCGCCTCGCAGACGAGCCTCACGGCAAAGGCTCGGAGACGTCCAGGGGCTTGCCAATGGCCCCACGGGGAGGAGACAGGATTTGAACCCAGGCTGTCGGACAAAAAAGGCTTGCACAAACCACCCCGGGCCTCTGTCCCGGCCCACCCCAGCCCTGGCTCCTCCCCTAGGAATCCCCCCGCTGGCTGGGGAGGGCGCAGAGGGCCCGAAGGGGGCTGTCACCAGCAACCACATCCTGTGACGGTTGCCCTGGGGAGTGCTAGCTTGAGTCTCCCCCCCTGGGACAGGTGAACGGAAAACAGGCCCTACTCAGCCCCGCAGGTCAGGATCCACAGCCCAGCCTCCTCCAACACCTGCCTGCTCTGAGGAACCCCGCACCCCAGCCCTCACCCAGAAGGCAGAGCTGTCCATTGGCCTTGGCAGCTGGGCGAAAATCCCAGCCTCTGAGCAGATGCGAGGACACAACCACAACCCCTCCCCACTGTATGTACACCTCAACTCCAGCCCTTCCCTCCCGGCCTGGAGCCAATTCTTCTCCAGGTGGCTCGGAGCATAAAAGCCCCCCGCGTTGCCCTTCCTCCGAAACTCTTGGGAGCCACTGAGCCAGGGCCTGAGTGGGGCCGAGAAGAGAGGGAAGCGGGCCGCTAAGCTCACAGGCATGTCTGGGTCCACCTTCTCCGGGAGGGCAGGCCCTGCCTTCCTTTTCCTGTGTCCCCAGCATTTTTCATGGCGCCGGGCCACGGGAGGTTTCCAGGTCCCCAACATTTCCACCTTGATGGATAGAGCTGCCCCCACCCAACACACACACACACACACACACACACACACACACACACATAGAGGCTGGGCACTGTAAAAGCTCAAGGACTTGTCACTCTATGCCCCGATTTTATTCAGCAATTACTTTAATCTCAGGACACTCAGACCAGGACACCAGTAGCTGGCTCCGAGCCCTCTGGCCTCTCTCTGGAGGCCACCTGGACGTGTCCGTGGCTCCGGGTGACACGCCGCATATTCATGTGCTCCTCAGGGAAGCTCCCAGCAATCCAAGCAGACAGATGGGCACGCAGGGCTTAGTGCAGCCTCTGGGCCCCTCCCGGCAGACATCTCTGTGCACACGTCTGCTCCCACGGGGCCTGGGGCCCAACTCTGAGTCTTTGGGGAAGCTGGGCTAGGGCCATCTTTGTAAGCCATAGGAAGCTCAGAATAAGGATCTTCTGTCCAGGGACAGTCCCTGCAGAACAGGGCTGTGCCCTGGTGGGCTCCAGGGTCTCTAGAGGCAGCGCTGGCCGAGGCCCCAGCCCCTCGGTCGTGGGGGAGGGGCAGTCGTCCTGCTTGCTGTCAGCTGGCTGTTCCTAGGAAGGCTGGACTCTGTGCCCGGGTGGTCGCCAACCTGGGTCGGTGGGTGTGTCACCCCCAGCCCCAGAATCCACCTGTCAAAGCCACAGCAGCTCAGCAGCCCCTACACGTGGGCAGCACTGGGATGGGGCCCCTTTCTGCTCTCTCAGTACCTCCGGGCCCTGAGCTGAGACTCAGGGAACCAAAGCACAGAAGGGGCCTTAGGACGCATTCCGTTCAACCCCTCCTTGCAGCCTGCTGAAACGTGGCCCAGGCTGCTTGCCCATCCCTGAGCCCGAGAGCTCACTACCTCTCAGAGGCAGGGCCCTCCACCTTGGGGCTGTTTGGGGCTGAGGGAGGGCTGTGCCAGCAGGCTCTCTCTGAAGGATGGAGACTGAGCGGTGAGTGCAGGGTGAGGGCTTTCCCCCGCATCTCTCCAGGGAAGGCCTGTCAGCCACCTGGGGGAGGATGTGGGAGGGCGGGGTGGGAGAGCAGTGGGCAGGGAGAGCAGGAGACCAGCAGAAAGGAGCCGCCTGGGGCCTCGCTGGGCCCAGCCTAGGCTGCTCCGATGTCATCGTAGTCCTCGCTGTCAAGGGAATCAGGCTGCCGGGTGGGGGACCCTGTGTGGCAGGAGGCTCGGGTCAGCGGGAGACTGATCACCGCCCCTCCTGCCCCATGGGACACACCCCTCCCCTGTGAAGCTGTGTGGGGTGCAGTGACCAGATTCCCTTCACGTCGTCTTGTTCACCACCATCGCCCTTGCTAGAATGTCAGCCCAGAAGGCAGAGACTCATCTGTGCGGTTTAGGGCTGTAGTCTCCATGCTTGCACAGGAAATGATGGGCGACTTGACTGCTGGCACCCCCCCGCTACCACAGTCTCCCCCAAGGGGACATCAGCTACCTCTGCTTGAATGCCTCCACTAATGGGGAGCTCACTCCCTCTCAAGGCATTCTTTGGAACTTTCTCTGTCCCATCCGCATCCATTTTTCCGACCTCCTCATGTTCTTGTTTGTTTAAAAAAAATCCCTTTCCTTCTCTTCTTTTCCTCTTGGGCTAATGAATCCAATGGATCCAGAGTTCCCCCACTCATCCACCCCCTGCTTCCTGTCCTTCCCCCCCCTTCCAGGACCACCTCCCCTGCCACTGGCACCTGGACACTCAAACTGCTCCATCGAGGGGGGCTGGGGCGGCGGCTGGAAGTTCTGGTACCACTCCCCGGATGAGGTGCTAGAGCTGTCATCGGCCGAGGGCCCTGCTGGAAACACCCAGAGCCAATCACTCTCTGCCTGGAGACAGCCAGCTCGAGAGATGCCAGAGCTGGGAGGCCCTCATGACTCACGAGAGTCAAGTTCCTGGCTTGACCATGAATGAGGAAATGAAGGCCCAGAGAGGGGTGGAGACTTGTCCCAGGGCACACAGCAAGTGGCCACAGAGCTGGGGCTAGAATCCTCAACTCAGCTTGGCTCAGGGCTTCCGGCTTTATGCTTCCCCCAGCCAGGTCGGCTGTAGGATGGGAGTCTGGGGCACACGCGGAATCCTCCTGGGCCCCGCTTACCTGAAAAAGTACCTTGGGAGCCATCCAGCTCCAAGAGGGGGCTCCTCTCTGTAGAAAACACCTGAGGGGTCCACGGAGGTAGCTTGCTTCTGGGGCTATTGCAGTAATCTTCCCCAGAGGAGGTGCTGGACCCACTGTTGCTCCTGGGGTGGTTCTGAGAGCCCAGGGAGGGGGCGTCCGCCGTGTAATGCCCAGCGCTGACAGGTGGGATCTGGGAAGCATGCGTCTCTTCAAGTCCTGGCCCAGGAAAGGGGGTACAGTGAGGAAAGACGCAGCAATACACCAAGAGGGCTTTAAATGAGACTCAAGAAAGAACTAACTGCCAAGAGGAACTGTTCAAATCAGGAAGGACCTGTTGAGGGGGGTTGCTGCCCGCATTTCTCAGGGTGGGCTGAGTTGCTAAGTCTGGAGTCAGGGCTGATATCGTTATCACTGCCACCACGTGCCTCCCCAGCCTGACTCACCTTCCTCCAGGGGGGGCATCTGGAACCTGTTCTGCCGGACCTCCTCATCCGTGACGCGGTGCCGCTGAGAATCTATAAGCAGGGCGGTGGTGAGGAGGGGTGCAGGTCCACCTCCTCGTCCCGGGAGCCCGGAGGAAGGGCCACTGTGCCTTGGGACTTGGGAGGGTGCCCTGAGGCTGAACAGTGTGGGAGAACCACCCCAGGTGTACAGAGGGTCTTAGCATTTCCCATCAGATCCCAGGTGCTTGTCCTAGTCCAGCCAGACCCTGAGCCTCACTCTCTAACCAGTTCGGGATCAGGCTGCTTCTGGCCAGAAGCCCTAGTGCCTTGCACCTTGCTGCTCCCCAGCCACCCCTCCTTCTGCTTAAGGAAATGGGGCAAGTCCTGGCCTCTCTCCTTGGGCCCTGGAGGTTCTGGGGGATGGTTCCCCATCTAGGAACCTTCTCAGAGAGGAAGCTGGAAGGTCTGGAATCCTTGCCTCGCAGGCTCTGGGGCACCTTCGCTTCGAAACTGGAGAGATGACATGGATTTGTTGAGTCTTAAGGACTTGAGCGTCTGGGATCGTGGACTCTGCTCTCTCGAACCTGGTACCACTGAATCTGAGTCACAAAATGTCTTAGGGTTTTGGACTCTCAGTCCTGCCTCTTACAGGCCTGGGTGCAGAACCTCAGGTTCTAGGGATGCCGCATCCCGGTGGCTCCCAAAGGCTGGTGTGTGGCATGGCAGAAGTGGAATCACCCGTCGCCCACCCCAGAGGCCTTGGCTCAGCAGGTGGGGCACAGACGGCTAGCTGTCCCCCATATCCATTCTCCCCTCCTGGAGTAGGAGACCCTCTGGCCTTTATCTGGACACACAGCTGCTCAGGACAGAGGCTTCGTCTGCTGGCCTCTCTTGCAGCTGATGGGCTTAAGTTCTGGCCGGTGTGTGTGTGTGTGTGTGTGTGTGTGTGTGTGTGTGTGTGGCTGTGAGCGGGAGTGATGTGGGCGTCTCCAGCATCCTGCCTTTCAGGGTACCGCCTGCCCCACCTTCCCTTCCCCTCCTGCTGCCCAGCATGTGGGCATGGTAGTGAGCCAGGCTGGAGCATGTGGACGAGGGCAACATCTTAGGGACTGCACAGCAACAAGAAAGCAGCGTCCTGGGCCCCTGCCAACTACTTAGGACACCGTCGTTTGGGGGCCTCGGTCACACACAGTCAAACTCTCATCCTAACTTACGTGGTGGGTCCTGGGGGGAGCTGGGGAGTGTTGGACAAGCTCCTAAGGGAGTCCACAGTAGGTGTGGGATTCTCTGGCCTAACCTCCAGTCTTGTGTGGGCCCTGCCTTAAGCACTGTCTTCCCCCCTCCTATCCCCAGCAGGCAGGGAGGGGAGCTGGAAAAGCCGGCTAAGAGGGTCAAGCTGGGCTCGCCATGAAGGGAGAGGAAGGGGTGAGGTGGACCGGCAGGATGGGACACAGAAGGGGTGTGAGCGTGTGAGAAGCCATCCGAGCATGTCTCTTGCCCGGACTTCCTTGTCTAACACACACACCTTTAGGTGAAGGTCGAGGGGCGGGTCTTAAGACCCCACACGGCCAGAGACAAAGGTGGGAAAGAAGGAGGCTGGAGACATGGAGTTGTCTCTGGGGTCACAAAGCACTTTGAAAGCTTCAGGGCAGGACCATTTCCAGTCAGTCCAGTGGGTGTGCAGGGGTGATCAGGTGGAACCCACTGAAGCTCCCCAGCCACCAGGGCCCTCTCCCTGGTTGGGTCAGGTGGGCCCCCGGGGAGCCCAGGCCCAGGCACTCACTGTAGAAGGTGGTCAGGGCCACGGGAGGCTGGGCGCTGAAGTCATAGTGCTCATAGTCTGAGTCCGAGCTGGAGTCCGAGTCCTTGGGGAGTGGGGCCTGGACCTGGATGGGCAGCTTGGGAACTGGGGAGAGAGCAGAGTTGGGGCGTGGCCAGGTGGTGGGCAGAAAGGGAGCAGAGAGTATGGAGGGTGGGGGCCAGAGACAGAGGGTCAGGGAGAGGACCAGGTAGCCCGTCTTGTACAAGACCATCCAGCCCGGGTTTTCCAAGCTCCCCCCACCCATTTCAAACATGGGGACCTAATAACATTTGTTTATTTCACAAACACAGAGCAGTCACCGCATGCCCAGCGCTGTTCGGACATTTAAATAAACGATCTCATTGGGATTCTCGTAGCAACTCTGTGAGGTAGGTGCATCCGTGTCCCCATTTTACAGCCGAAGGAACTAAGGCACAGGGAGGTCCTCACCTTGCCCAGAGAAGCAGGCAGTGTGGCTCTTAACCCTTAGCCCGTAATAGTCAGTGAGCAAATGCCCGGAGCCTAACCTGTGGGCTAGGTTCTGTATTCATATTCCTCCCTTGAACACATGGATTCTGTGCACCGGGAATATTTATATTATTTGGCTGAGATTTGTATTGATTTTCCTGTCATTGAATGCTTTCAAATAAGGGTGATTTAATACAGTCCCAATGCAATGTGATTAAGCTTGAGTTCCTTTATAAGACTTTCAAGGAGTATAAACCCATATGTTGTAAAAGATGGATGACTGATTTCCATTTTTCTTTCATTCAGAAAATATTAAATAAAATTATGTTCCAGGAAAATCTTGATGGGGCTCTGCAGGAAGGCTGATGGAGCAGACCATTGGAAGAGGCCATATTATCCCAGACCTACCAACCAAGTAGCAGGGCAGAACTGTCCTCTGAGAAATGCGCTGAGCCTGTCTTATTCCAGAACTCCAAAGCCTAGAGAATGACTACCCTGGAAGGTCATCTGCCCATCAGGGCCCAGATTGAGACATGACATGCTCAAGGTCCCACAGGCCCCAATGGGCTCGCTGAGGTCTCCTTTCCAGTGGGGGCACTGCTTTGACCTAAGCAGTACTGACCCTCCAGAAAGGATACCCTTCCTGTCCTCCTCAGCCCTCCCCACCCCCAGGGTGGGGGACATCCTACCTTCTTTGGGAATGGTGATGGGAACATCTTGATAGCTATTGATCCCTTCTTGGGTGGTGGTGAGTGGGTGCTGGTTGTTCACCGTCACAGGGAGGGCTGAGGGAGGGGAGGCAGAGATCCTACAAGTCATTTTTTACTCTCTCCCAGTCTACTTGGTCCTATTCTCATTGAAACACCTTCCTCCTCAAACGCACATGCGCGTACACATATAGTCTGGTCGGTCCTTCCATACATGGACCACTTCCGCTGGGCATGCTGGGAAAATCCTTCCCATCGGGAGGTGCCCCCCGGGGCCAGGGCTGGGTGGCCACTGCCGGATCACTGCCACTCCTGCTGGAGTCCCGCAAGGCCCACATCCCCCTGAGAGGGTCACACCTCAGGCCTGCTTCTTTCCCTCTCTGAGCCTTTCCTGTGGCTCCCAGAACTCTGTACCTACCGTATTTTCCTTTAACTTTCAAGAGGATGAAGGCTATGAAGATGAGTAAGCCAAGGAGGAGAATCCCCAGAATGACGCACAAGATGAGGAGCATTAGTTCCCGTGATTTCCAGTCCTCCGTTTTCATGGTCACAGAAGATTCTAGAAGCAAGAACCCCAAATCAAGGAGAAAGAGGAATGGACATAGACTTCTCCTGGCCCTTCTTGCCTCTCCAGCCTCTCTGCGCTCACCCTCTTCCCTTTTGGACCTATCCTCCTCCCCTCTTCTTTTTTTCGAATTTACCCATTTGCTTTTAGGTGCCTTGTATTTAGTAGGGGCTCAAGAAATCCATATTGAATGAATAACTGACTGAAGGAAACTTTCCCCTGGCCACCAGCCCACAGGGATCTCTCTCTCTCTGCTCAACAATTATTGAGTGCCCACTGCGTGCCCACTAAGCCCTAGGGATACGAATATGACCTCAGGATCACAGGCCTTGAGGGCGCTGTCTCGTGGAGAGATCCATACGCTGGCTCGATCCAATACGGTGCCATGCTTGCTGGGATGGACGTATGGGCAGGCATGAGGCCCTACAAGGGGCACCTAATTCTCTGGGGTGGAAGACCAAGGCTGGCTTCCCAGAGAAGGGGACTTGGAGCTGCCTGGCGGCGAATGGGCCATCGGAGAGCAAGATCTCCTTTCTGTGCCCTGGATGCATCCTTCCTACCAGACATGCATTCCCTGAGGGTAGGGGTGAGGGCCGTGATTTTGGACCTCCCAGCCCTGCAGCCCTGGTATGGCTTACCGTCTTCTCTCTCGACCCCACCCCTGCTTAAAAGAACCCCAAACCTGGAGAGAGGTTGAAGTGGGGCAGGTGCTGGGAGCCCTCGTCCCAGGGGAGACGGGAACCACCTCCTGCTCAGTGTATAAGGTCCGGGGTGCGTAGGCCACAGGGCTGGATGAAGGGTAGTGACAGCTTTACAGGGGGCGGAGGGATGTGACCATCCTAATCCCCTGGCTGCGGATAGTGTCTGCTCCCCACCCCCAGAGATCACCCCTTCCCTGTTCTCATTTTCTTCCTTCTCCTCCATCTGCAAAGGGGGTGACTTGGACCAGCCTGGGAATTGGGCTTAGCAGCAGGAAGTGAGTGCAAGAGCGAGGCTGGGCTGTGGGGGGTATGGGGAGACCAGTGAATTCGGGCCCAGAGGGACAGGGGCTGAGGGCCGGGTTGTTGGGCCAAGGGCTAGAGTGTGGTCCTGGGAGGTGGGGTCCCGGCCCTGACCTCAGAGAGAGAGAGAGAGCATGCGAGTGGGTGTCTAGGGTCTTGGCTGGAGCTCACCAGCATTTCATTCCCAGCCTTTCATTCCCTCTCCGTGCCCTCCGTGCCCTCCTCCACGGCCAGGTTCTCTGTCAGGACTTGGTGCCCCTCCACTCCATCCCCAAGCCCCTGCCCACCCTCCTCTGGTGGAAGCAGGGGACGGCCTAGAGGCCGTGAACCTGGGCCAGCCCCTGTGGCTATCTTGGGGTTGCCAAGGGGCTCCACGCCTGGACTCAATAATCACAAGAATAACTAACACTCAGACACTGCTCACTGTGGACTCTGCCCTGTTCCAAGGGCTTTGGAAAAATTAACTCACTGGAGACTCACAGCAACGCTAGAGAAAGTTATCATGATTATCTCCCCCATTTTACAGCCAAGGGGTCTGAGGCTCAGAGAGGTTCAGACTCGCCCACCATTCACAGCTGGTGGGAGGCACAGCTGGGATCTGAGCCTCGGGAGTCTTCCTGGAGTCAGCCAAACGATCCATAGCTGGCAGGCAGACCAGCACGGCTAAGGAGACCTCCCCCCCATGGGGATACCGGGAGGCTTACAGGGCCGGGAAAGAGTTTTGGTAGAGCTCTGGGACAGTGCCCAGGGTGTGAGAAACACACTGTCACCCTTGGTACACCTACCACCGGCCGGAGGCCTACCGGACCAGCGCGGGCTCTCTCTAGCTCTATCCTCCTGCCCGACAGGAGCTGACGGGAGAGTGGGCTCCTGTCCATGAAGTACCAGGATTCGGGGAGCTGGGGAGCTGACATGGCAGGGAGGGGAGGGGAGAGGAACAAAAGCACCCCCAGAACAGAGCGGTGGGGCGGGGTGGGGGCGGAGGGAGAGGCAAGAGCATTGTCTGGAGGTGGGGGATGGGGGATGACCCATCGGGCCCCTCCCAGGTGCACACACGCGTTCACGCACCCCCTGCGCACGTGCACCCACCGCTCTGAGAAACCGTGAACCAAGTGACACTCACCTACAGTGACCGGCTGAACACTTGCAGGGACTTCAGGAGTGGACAGATTGAGCAGACTCCGGGAGCCTGTCAGAAAACACCGTACATGCCCTCAACACATTACTGAGCACCTACTGTGTGCCAGTCCTTGGGTTAGACACCGAAGCAGACAGACAAGTAACCTGTAGTGAGGGGCGTGGTCCCAAGGGAAGTGGGGGGCGGGGCATATGGTTAAGGAAACCTGCCTTTTCCACCCCTCACAATAAGGAAGATCTCATGGATCTTCTTTGGTTAGAATAAGAGGCTAATAAAAAGAAGTATCCCTTCTTTCTGTAAAAATCTGCTACAGACCACAGATCCCTTTCTCTGTTAAGTCTTGGGTTCACTCTGGGCGCCTGGGTGGCTCAGTCGTTAAGCGTCTGCCTTCGGCCCAGGTCATGATTCCGGGGTCCTGGGATCGAGCCCCACACTGGGCTCCCTGCTCAGCGGGAAGCCTGCTTCTCCCTCTCCTACTCCCCCTGCTTGTGCTCTCTCTCTTTCTCTCTCTCTGTCAAATAAATAAATAAAACCTTAAAAAAAAAAAGTCTTGGGTTCACTCTTCACATTGGTCTTGGGAGCTGGGAAGCTGACATGATGATCATTATCATAGTCATTTGACAGGTAAGGAAGGGATGGAGCTTACAAAGCCCCTTGGTGGATATTACCTGATTTCCCAGCTACCCTGTGAAGTGGTTAGGATCAGCATCCACATATTCGTGGAACTGAAGCCTCCCAGTGGGTGAGCCCCAGAGCTGGAGTTCATTGCCAGGTGCCTGAACCCAATAGGGATATTAATACCATGTTTCTTTGGGTCTAATGCTCTGGCTTTTTCACATTTTAACTCCTCTGAAATTGGGGTGATGGCATCAATTGCTACAATTGATGACATGTTGTGAGCTTATTTTGGCAGCAGTTTTGTCCTTTATGGGACATAAAATAATAATAGGGTGACATCTCGATGCCACCTGAGATTTGGTGAAATATGGCAGAATCCAATTCATAGCATGGACATGAGGCTTAGCTGAAAAAAAGAGGTATCAGTTGCTCCCCAGTGCCTGCCACATGATCGGGGCTCCAGACCCTGTCTCCCAATATCATTTCGCTATGACCACCTATGATCACCAGCCCTGGGATGGCAGCTGGTTTCACCTCCTGAGCCAATTCCAGTCAACAGGGATCCCTGCTTAGCATATAATAAGGCCTTAATACATATGTGGGGGCTGAGTTGAGGCTCTGTGGGCAAGAATGCCCTGATTAATTAGCCCTGGCTTCCGGACATGGTAAGTGACTCTAATGTCAGCAATTGTCATCCCTGACCTAGTCCAAGTTCTTAGGCTTCGGATTCAGGTGGAATTCCTAGTGCAAATCTGGGGGAGAGGGTGAGGTAGGGGTGGGGAGGAGGGATACCTGAGCAGAGGACTTGGGCTGCGCTCGACTGGCTGCAGAGGTTGGAGTTGTTGAACCGCCAGGCACAGTCGGAGAGGGTGGGCTCCTCTCCTGTGCACGAGTAGTACATTCTGCCCGGCAGGGAGTGGGGCAGCCCGCCCGGTATTCTGACCATGGTCCCACAGCCCAAGGCCTGGCAGAGCACACGGGCCTCCGGCGCGTACCACTCACTGTTACACACTGTGCTCCAGACCCCACGGAAATGGACCTCCACCTGCCCCTCGCAGGGGTCACGGCCCCCAGTCAGGCGCCAGGACTGGTGCTCTGCAGGGGAGAGGGGGGGCGCGGGGGCAGAGTCAGATCAGGATCCTTTGGGCTGAAACCCCCACCAGACCAGACTCATGAATGCAAACACCCTACAGCCCATCGGTCTCCAGATCCTGTGTGCTTTCCCTCCTATGTCTGCATCCCCTTCTCATCTGCTTCATCTGCTCCGGCTGGCACTGCATGCCTGCTACTCAAAGTGTGGTCCGCGGACCTGCAGCATCAGCTTGGCATGGAATCTTGTTAGAAATGCAGAATCTCAAGCTCTGCCCAGACCTACTGAATCAGAATCTATCTTTATCGAGAACCGCCCCCCCCCCCGCCCCCCCCCCCGCCCCGCCCCCGGCCATTCCTGTGCACAATACGGAGAAGCCCTGGCTGGACCAGAACTTCATGGCCTCCTCCGGACTGCTGACAGCCTCCTCAGGGGCCTCCCTGCCTCTGTCTCTCCTTGCTGCTCTGAACCAGGTGACCAACTCACACTGGGGAAGAGTCTCCCCTCCAATGTGGTTTCCTCCAGGAGGTGGGCAGGCTTGTCCCTCCCCCTCTGGATTGCCCGCTACCACTCAACCCCTTTCCTAGGGCGTTTATCACTCTCTCCCCCAGATGGCGCTTGCCTGGGTCTTACCTTCCCTGGTGGACTTGACCTCGCACCAGCCGGGGCCATCCCTCCCCGCACCCGGGCACGGTAAGGACTGGTGGCTGACCGGTTCCACCGCCGCCTGCTGACCTGAGCACACCACGCCGGCGTCCTCCTTGTGGCCGCAGTACCCGTCTCCTGGCAGCCCCGGGCAGTCCCACAGGTAGGTCTCGTCCCCTGAGCAGTTCACCTGGTCCCGGTGGATGGGTCCTTGGCCAGGGGCGAAGTGCAAGCCGGGCAGGGCCTGAACCGCCCAGCCGCAGTTCAGCTGCCGGCACACCACGTGCGAATCCTCCAGGTCCCACGTGTCGTCGCACACCGAACCCCACCGGCCTTGCTCTAGCATCTCCACGCGGCCTGCGCACCGACTACTGCTGCCCACCAGCCGCACGTCGCGGTTCTCTGCGGAAGGAGGGGAAAGCGTTGGTGGGTGCTTGGTGGGTGCTCGAGGAAGGCAGGGCTGGGAGGGTGGTGGGCGCTCCGGACCCAGTGAGAGGAGCTGGTAATTCGGTGGGCAGGACTGGGGAACCCTGTTAGGACTGGGGCCCTAGTGAGCAGATGTGGGGGACTCATCAGGACTAGGGACCTGCAGGCGGGGCGGGAGACTTGGGGGGGGAGGGGCGGGCTATGGAGCCGGTGGGAGGGGCTAGTAACCTGGTGGGCGGGCCAGGGGAAGCTTCAGGGCTGGGGGGTGGGGGGGAAGCGCTGCAGACTGGTGGGTGGGGCTAGAGGCCTGGTGGGCGGGGCCTGAAGAGCAGGTGGGGGTTGGAAAGTGACAATGCTAAGGGACACTGGGGAGCCTGGCATATTTATGTACATGGCGGGTAGGGGCAGAGATAGAGGTCTTAAGCGAGAGAAGGCGCGGGACCCGTCAGTAAGTGCCGAGACCCAGTTAGGATTGGGGACCCAAGTGGTCAAACTGGAGATCTAGTAGGGGGAGAGGTGTGGGGGCCAGATCAGAGGACGTGCTCAGAGCTGGAAATGAGGCAGTGCTGCACGTGGGAACCAGCTGTGTTTGTGATGGGGGTGGGGTGGAGGGCGGGGGGAAGTCTGGAGGGTAAGGCTTGGGTCCGGTGGCGAGGACTGGGGACAGGAGTGAGGGGCAATGGCTGAAAGCCTGAAGTTAGGGCAGGCAGGGCGCAGGGGGTGGTCTGCTCGTACCTGCGCAGGTGACCTTGGCCGGCCTCCCGTTGGTGTCGCACGCGTGCTCCACCACTTTGCAGAGCTGCCACTCGGCACTTCTGCACAGGACGGTGGGCGCCAGGGCCAGCGTGGCGTTGGTGGCTTCACTGGTGTTCCGGGCGCCGGGCCCAGGCGTCAGCTCCAGGGACGGCAAGGTGAGCTGGGTGGCTTCCCAGGCCCCGCCGCAGCCCAGCGCGCCACACACGGCCTCGGAGGCCAGGCTGTCCCAGAGTGCCCCGCAGGCCGGCTCCCAGGACAGCCCGAGCCAGACCTCCACCGCCCCACTGCAGCGGCTGCTCCCGTTCACCAGACGGACCCCCAGCCGCTGTCCTGGAAGAGCCAGACGCCCACTGAGGCCTCCGCCCACCGGGGCGGCAGGTCTCAGGGATGGGGGTGGGGATGAGGGCTGCCAGGGGCTCCACCCGGTTATCTTGGACAATATCCCACTGGGCCCTGGGCCTCAGCCTTCCAATCTGCAAAATGGGGCTGGGCTGGTCCATCCCCAAGGCCCCTTTGAGGCCTGACTCTCCCTAGCATCCGGAGAAGGGGGCTGAGGGTGACTGTAGAGGTTAGGGTGCCTTCATTAGGTGTGGGGTGACAGAGAACCAGGGGTCCAGTCCCCACAAACCTCCCTCTCTTGCCTCTATCTCCAGGGTACCCTTGCATGAAAGAAGGGCAGAGTTCTGGGTTCGGGGGCCCTCCTTGGTACTGTGGGTGCCACGCCTCCCCCTCCTAGGCCCCTCTGCTGTTCTGGAGGGTGCCACCATGACCTTGAAGCCCTGGGGGATGGATACAGGGTTGGTGATGGGGTTGAAGCCAGGCTGCTTGGGATGGTGGTTCTCCCTTCCCCAGACGCCCTCCTTGGGGAGCCACCTGCCCATTTTTGCCTGGGACTGCACCCCCAGGGTGGCACACAGCTTTGCACAGAGGAGCTGCTCAATAAATACCTGTTGAGTTAATCAAGGACCCACTTGATGGAACCCCACCACCCCCACCAAGAGTCCGTTAGTTCGTTCTCAACAAATCCCATTAAAATGCTCACTGATCATTTTGCCCACACGTACGTGACATTTGATCAGTGGCCTTTTGAAGATGGTAGTTCTAAGCTCTCAGAGTGGATGGAATGGTGGCCCTTCGGGCATTGAGCCAGGAAGAAGTGTTGTCTGAAGTTAGGGAGCCTCCCTGACACCCTAAAAGTCCGTTTTCCTTCCCCATCACCCGGGACACCGCCTACCTGGTGTCAGAGAGCAGGCTGTGGGCCCCCAGAGGGATTCTTTCCTCACCTGGCTCAAAGGGCAGGCTCTCTGCACTGCTGGTGTTGGGCTGGTCAGATGGAGTTAGAGCCGGGTGACCTGGAATCAACCAGCAGCAGCCGGTGGGTGAGCGAGCTCAGAGGTAGAGGCACAGAGGTGCCTTGAAGGTCAGGGGCCACTTTCTGGAGCTGGGGCTACATGGGGACTTTGAAAGACCACGGTCCTGGGCCTTGGGCAGGGTTGCCTCATTGAGGGTAGGGAAATTCTCAAGCTCTGTTGCTGCAACATCTTCTGCTTCGTCTTTGAATTGTACAAACACACTCAGAAATCAGAGTAGAGCAGGGAGGAACAACTGTGGGCTTTGGGGCCCGACCTACTAATGGCTCAGTGACTGTGGATGAGTTACCAGCCTCTCTTGGCCAGAGTCCCAATTTATTGGCCACAGCACCTAGGGGTTGTGTTGTGCAAAGAGGAGTCAATGTCTGTACCATACTTGACATACAGAAAAAGCTCAAAAATGGGAGTTATTGTTAGGAAAAACATTTTCGTTTGGAAAATCTGTTTGAGAAATTCATACCGGGGGTGCCTGGGTGGCTCAGATGGTTAAGCGTCTGCCTTCGGTTTGGGTCATGATCCCAGGGTCCTGGGATCGAGCCCCGCATTGGGCTCTCTGCTCCGTGGGGAGCCTGCTTCTCCCTCACACTCTCCCTCTGTGCTTTCTCTCTCAAATAAATAAATAAAATCTTAAAAGAAACAAAAAAAGAAATTCATACCAGACTTTAGGGTGATTGGTGCATCGTGGGGTGGGACCATCCAACTGTAAAGCTTTCAGATACTGAAAAACTCCCATTTGCCGAGGGCCGGACATAGGTTAGCACTTATTATTCACATGCATTATTCCTTTTCCCTTCAACCACGCCGGGAGGTAGATATGAACATTCACTTTTTACAAACTCAGAAAGCGGGGCCCAGAGATAGAAATCCATCTCTTGTGCCAGGTGATGCCCCTTCATCCCTCCAGAGCCGCTGTCTGCTCGGCCCTGATGGGCTGATTTGTTGGGAATAAATCAGCAACTTCCTGGGGCCTTCAGCTTCTGCCTGGCTCAGCCAATAGGGAGCCACAGCAGACATAGGAGGGAGGGAGGGAGGAGAGTGGAGAGGTGGTGTTTATTCTCCTTTTCTGTGAGCTCCCCCACCTGAAGGTGATCCCTCCTCTCCTTGACTCTCTCCTCTGGTCTCACTGACCACTCCCTGCCCTTGCCTCCTTGGGCCCCCGGGGTGGCAACAGCTCCTCGGCTTCCAGGTCTTGCTTACCTTGCCCTTTGTAAATAAGCCCCTTCAAACGCTCCTGTTTTGATAGTGCCACCCATTTCCTGTTGGGTCCCTGACTGACCCATGGCCTGAGGCCACCCAGCTCAGCAAGAAGCAGGACCTGGATTTGAACTGTCTGCGCGGAATCAGCTCCTTGCCGGGCGGGAATATTCCTGCTGGCAGAAGCACAAAAGGAGGGCTGAGGCGGAGACCGTGGTGCTCCCAGAGGAGCTCCGCTGCACTCAGGGTCTCATACTTAGGCTGGGCCATTGCTGTCTGGAAGAAGGACGTGTGCTTGCTGACGGGCCAGCGTAGATAAGAGGCAGTGAGCGTCCTCCATCTCTTTTTCGCTATGGTGCCGGGATTTGAGGCCCTGATGCAACTGCAAGATGGAGGCAGATGCTGACCCCGCTAGAATTTTGTGTAAGAAGTGAACCCGTGGGTGCCTGGGTGGCTCAGTTGGTTAAGCAACTGCCTTCAGCTCAGGTCATGATCCTGGAGTCCCGGGATCGAGTCCCACATCGGGCTCCCTGCTCGGCGGGGAGCCTGCTTCTCCCTCTGATCCTCCCCCTCTCATGCTTTCTGTCTCCCATTCTCTCTCAGATAAATAAATAAAATCTTAAAAAAAAAAAAAAGAAGTGAACCCATATTCTTATTCAGATCCGGGTGCCCCCTCCCAAAATAAAACAAACAAAAAAAACCCCCCACAAAACAAACAAACAAACAAAAACCCAAAAAAGCCCCCAAACCAGAAAGTGAACCTTTATTGGGTTAAACCATGAAGATTTCAGCCTGCGCTTGTTACCGGAGCCCAGCCTGGCCTGGCCTGACTGCTAGGAGCTACAAACACATGCTGCTGCGTAGTCTCAGCCTCCCCTGAGCAGATACTGGGGACTCACACCCAGATGTGCACGCGCGCACGCGCACGCCCCCCCTCATGCCTGCAGACACTGCTCTCCTACAAGCATCCATCTGGGCCACTCCATCACTCAGACAGAAAGTCATCAGGCCTAGAATTGCCTGTCCTCACCAACTCCCTGGTTGGCTGCCCAGCCTGACCCCCTGGCGGGGACTGAGAATTCAGAGCACAGACTCCATGGCTAATGTAATATTCAGAACGAGAATTCAGAGGCCCACAAAGTAGGGTGGCAGAATCCTGGTTCCCACAGCAACGGCCCCAGTGTCCCAGGGTAGTTTTCAGTGCGTGGGCTGGGGCACGGGGGAGACTGGGGTGCCGGCCGCAGTATGTGTGTGTGTTTGTGGTGGGCGTGTGAGTGTGTGGCCGTGACCATTGGTGTGTAAGTGTCTTTGTGTGTATGCGTGTGTGCAGCCATGTGTGTGTATGTGGAGGGCTCTCTGGGTCTGGGAAACCACTTTCTCATGTGTGAAAGAACACACGCTTTCTGCTAGACCAGAAAACCCTGGAGAGCAGGGCCCAAGGCTGAACCAGCCCTGTGTCCCCCAGGGTGCCCACCTCAGTGGTTATTGATTGACTGACTGATGGAAGAGGGAGCAGGAACGGCCGGCTACAAGCCCAGCTCTCACCAACGCAGTTTGTTCACACTCAAGGGTTTGTTTTCTGGCTCACAGGCGTTTTCGTGTCCCCTATCCCAAGAAGGGATCCTGGCTATTGTTCTCTGTGACCTGTGCCTATCGGAACAAAAGCAGAATGTACCTCCCCGCCTCCTTCCATCCAGGCCTCTGTTCACCGAGGGCCCAAGTAGGATGGGTGCTTCCCCAGCAGTGTTACTGCCTTTGCCTGCTCCCATGCTTCACAATTTTCTTTGATTTTCTTTATTGATTCACATTTTGCTGCAGTAAAATTACTTGAAAAGGAACCTTTACCTTTTCCTGGGGATTTGCTTTACAGCATTAAGATATGAGAATATCTTAGAACCAATTGCAGGGGCGCCTGGGTGGCTCAGTCGGTTAAGTGTCGAATGCTTGATTTCGGCTCAGGTCATGATCTCAGGGTCGTGAGATCGAGCCCCATGTCGGGCTCCGCGCTCAGCCCAGAGTCTACTTGAGATTCTCTCTCCTCCCTCTGCCCCTCCCCACCAAATAAATAAAATCTTTTTTTAAAAAAGTGTTCATTGCCGTTTCTTGGATAATTAAGCACTGGAAACAGAGTGAGTGCTCATTCATTGGGGAAAATGAATGAATTATGGTCCATTTACAGCATGTCATCTTATGCAGCCTTTATAAAGAGTGAACTGGACTCACACCAGTTGGAAGGATTTCCATGCTATGTTGAGGAACGGAGCAAGATACAGGGAAGAAAATGTAATATGTTACAACTTTTGTAACGCACTGGCCAAAAACCCCAACCGAGCCACCAGGCGCCCCTAAATATTTTTCTTACCACGCGGCTCAGTGTTATTCAATACTAAGTTCATCTACTAAGTTCAGTTATCCTGTGTGCCCCAGAAAATCATCTTGAGTTGTGCCCCCCATTCTGCAAAGGATAAGGGATGGATGAGAGGGTGTCCGAGTGGGAGAAGAAAAAGCTTTCCTCCAGCCCAGGGAGACAGCAGCTTTTCAGGCTAGCCCCAAGCAGAACGGGACAGGACCTCGGACAGGGTAGCCTAGACAAGATGCCAAGGGGACATGAAACGAAGGTGACTGAGGACAGGAAAAATGAAGTCACCGTGCCTGGAGCCTGAGAAAATGGGACACTCGTCCTCTTGTGTCACCCAGGCCTGTGGGATTCCTGGAAGCTTTGAGAGCTGGGGGACATGGCAAGGGAGGAGGTATCGACACTGAAGGAGAGGCTGAGGCCCCCGCTGGTTGGCCCGGTGTCAGAGCAAGCCTGGCGGGGAAGCTGTCAGGTCCCGTCAGAGGCTCAGCAGAACACCGTCCTGGGCACCCATACGCCCCACCCAACACAGCCCTCCAGGCCTAAGAGAAGCACCTGCTGCCCCCAGCTCCAACAGATGTGCTCAGGATGCATAGGCACGTAGTAAATGCTTGCCGAGTGGCTGATGAGGGAGAGATGCTGCTGGGGTGCGGTTGGGGGGCAAGGCAGGTGGACAGGGCGGACTTCCAGCCATGTGGAGGGAGGACCCCACAGAGAGAACCAGCGTGCACACTGTTTTCTTTTTAACATCCGTGTGAAGTGTCGCGAGCCCATACGTCAATAGCCTTAAGGACAGCAACCGCAACAAACAAAGTCCGTCTGATCCAATATTTTCACTTCTGGGAACCTATCCTACAGAAATAACCTGGACTACCCCATAGAGATTAGAGTCCACGTGTCAGAACTGGAACATTCTAGATTTCTTTCTCCAGCTGGGCCCCTTTCGAACTGTGTGACTCAGGCAGATCATTTAACTTCTCCTGGCCTCGGGCACTTGCTCGGCAAACTGGGAACAATAGGAACCCTGTTGCAGCTCATCATGAGCACAAAATGAGAAGACTCCTCTTACAGCCAGAACTTAGAGTCGCTGCATGGTAGATGGTCTTCCCTCTGTCATTTCTCATAGTAAAAACATGAAACGCCCCCCCAAGCTGCAGACAAAGGAATTGTCTAAAAGCAAGTGGGGGATTGGTTAGGAAGATCCACATTAAAAATGTTTGCAAAAAATATTCACAAAGAGGGGTGCCTGGGTGGCTCAATCAGTTAAGCGTCTGCCTTCGGCTCAGGTCATGATCCCAGGGACCTGGGATGGAGCCCCGCATCGGGCTCCCTGCTCTGCGGGAAGCCTGCTTCTCCCTCTCCCACTCCCCCTACTTGTGTTCCCTCTCTCCTGTCTCTCTCTCTGTCAGATAAATAAATAAGATCTTTAAAAAATATATTCACAAAGAGTTTTTAATGATGTGGGGAAAGCTATAAATATGGTTGTGCTTTCCCCTCCAGCCCCCGCCCCCGCGCAGTCTGGTTTCAAGCTTCTGAAGGTCTCCCAGGACCCAGAAGGAGCCCAAGTTCGGTCCCCCATTCTGTCCTCTCCTCGAACCCTGGGACCTTTTTCCTCTGTGGCCCTGGCCACACACAATTACAGTGCTTTCGGTGATGAGCTGTTGACTCCCATCAGTCCCGCTGGATTCTCAGGGTCATAGGGACAGGGACTGTTTCTATTTTGTTCACTCCCATATCCCTGGAACCTGGCACAGTGCCGTGCCCAGAAGAGATGCTAAAAGGATATAAATAAATGAAATTCGATCTCTACTACAGAAAAAAAAGCATAGGAAAAATATAAACACTAGCAAGAAATATACCCATACAGTGAATTTTGTTGTTTTCTCTTTCCCTTTGTTGCTCTAAATTTTTTTTTTTAAAGATTTTATTTATTTATTTGACAGAGAGAGAGATAGCGAGAGCAGGAACACGAGCAGGGGGAGCAGGAGAGGGAGAAGCAGGCTTCCCGCTGAGCAGGGAGCCCGATGTGGGGCTCGATCCCAGGACCCTGGGATCATGACCTGAGCCGAAGGCAGACGCTTAACGACTGCTGTTGCTCTAAATTTTTAATATCTCCTACAACAAAATAAAAATCAAAGGTCTCCAAGGAAACAAACAAGCCTTTTTTTCCTGGGGGAACATGTGGCTAGCTTGCAGTATTAACAATGAGTTTTAAGCCAACTGTCCACGCATTCTGTTCTCCCGAGCCTGTGGAGAGGGCCTGGCACGATGTGGCCATGTCAGCCAGAGAGCCATCCTTGCTCCTGGGGGTGAAATGAAGAGCCCGTGTGCTCAGTGGGCCAAGGTGTTTCCTCTCCTGTAAATGTCAACATCCCTGGGAGCAGAGTGGAGGGGTCACTGGGCTGAGTGTTAAGGAAGCGGGTCCCGGCTGATTTCTCCCATTAGCTTTCTGTGTGATCCTGGTTGGGTCTTTTATACTCCTCGGACCTGTTTTCTCACTTGCAAGACAACAGGTTGATAGCTTTCTGGTCTCTTCTAATCCTTCCATCCTTCTGTTATAATTAGATAAAATATATAACGAAAGACAACATCTATTGAACACTCACTGTATGCCCCGTAGAAGATAACATTGTGCTTTATCCACTGTAGTAGCTATTTGAATCCTCACAAGTACCCAGTGAGGTGGGTACTCTTAGCATCCTTGTGTCGTCGCAGAGAAAACTGCAACATAGAGAGGTTAAGTAAGTCACCCAGGGTCACCCATCTGGTCAGTATTAGAGGCAAGACGAGAACCTGGGCAGTTTGGCTCTAGAAGCCACTCTTTTAAAACACTACATTGTACAACTTCCAACATCCTATCAAGACAGATGGGAAATCTGTCCCCTACTCTCAGTCTATCGTTTCAGGGCTAGGTTTGTCATATGCAAAGAGTTTTATGTATAAATGCAGCAGAGGAGTAGAAATCTGGACATGTTAGAGATCATTTTGTCCGAAATGGAGAATTGTGTAGTGCTGTGCTGTCCAATGTGGTTAAAATTTTCATTTTATTCAGTTCGATTTACTTAAATTTAATTTTAAAAACTGATATTCAATCCAGTCATGGGAAAAATTCAAAGAAATGTTCGAGCAACATAGACCTGCAAATCTACCTTTTCCTTAGTAAATTTTATGAAATCTAAATACAGATTAAGTCCTGCTGATGAAACTTTAATGTCTGGATTGAGGTGGGCTTTAAGTGCCAAGCACAAACCGTATTTCAAAGACTTGGTAAGAAAAAAAAGCAACACAAAGAATGGAAAATAGTACATTGTTAACTTTCTATACTGACAGCATGTTGAAACGATATTTTGGACATCTGGGTTAAATAAAATATATCATTATGTTAACTTCATCTGTTTGTTTTTACTTTTTAAAATGTGGCTCCTGGAAAATTTAAAATGACAAGTGTGGCTCTCATCATATTTGTATCAGACAGCGTGGTGTGGGGGAGAACATGGGCCTCACACCCACAGGCTTGGACAGGAGTCCCAGCCCTGCCCTCATTAACCATCAAGGAGTCATTTAGACACGTAAGCCTTATTCTCCCTTCCGTAAGCTGGAGTTCATAATGCTTCTCTCAGAAGGCTTTTTGTGAGCGAGTGTTTTGTAAACTGTTGAGACCACTCAGACGTGATTATTATTACTGCCCAGGCCTATGATCTCATTGAATTGATGCAAAATCTGAGGTCCCGGGGCAAGGAAGTGTACCCCAAAGCCCACAGCAAGTCAGACTCCCAGGACAGTGGTCTTTTTCTAATACTTGAGATGGATTGATTCAGATTAATTCCCACAGCAAGCCCACAAAATGGGGAAACTGAGGCACAAGGCCATTTAGTAATTTGCCTGAGATGACACAGTTAGAAAAAGGCGGAGCTGGGATTTGAACACAGGCTATCCAGCTCCAGAGACCACACTCTTAACCACTCTACTCCACAGGTTGGAATCCAGCGTCCTGGTTTTTGCTTCAGTGACCGTGCCGAGGGTGGGGGGCTGGGAGTTCTGACAAGCCGGTGGGGGGGGGGGGGGCGGTCTTCTAAACTCCTTCCAACTTTGCATTGCTCAGCAAGCCCAGAACGTAGCAACAATAGCTCAACCCCCAGTGGCGATACAGCCCAGCACTCAAGCCCCAGGGACTAATTTCCAAAAGGGGTCCTGACGCCAAGGATGAGCTGCAATGAGGAGGCCATTCTTCCTCGAGCAGGGGCCCCTGGGATGACATTTGTCCCCCTGCCCTCACATGGCCACGAGCTGCCCTGCCCCTTCCACACCAGCTCTCCAACACAGGCTGGCTCCGGCACCCTTGGAAGCCCCTGCTTCAACTCTGAGGAGAAAGAGAACCAACCACCAACAGAACCAGGGGCGTTTGGGGGAGGCGCCCTCACAGGGAGGGGGCTGGGACTGTGTGAATGTTTTTCTTTTAAGAACTTTCCTTGAAGTTGTTAATGGGGAGCGATCCATAGAACTGGAAAGAAAGGGGCGCCTGGGTGGCTCAGTCGTTAAGCGTCTGCCTTCGGCTCAGGTCATGATCCCAGGGTCCTGGGATCGAGCCCCACATCGGGCTCCCTGCTCAGCGGGAAGCCTGCTTCTCCCTCTCCCGCTCCCCCTGCTTGTGTTCCCTCTCTTGCTTTGTCTCTCTCTGTCAAATAAATAAATAAATAAAATCTTAAAAAAAAAAAAAAGAACTGGAAAGAAAAACGGAACAATCTATAATTCCATTAAAATTGGAAAGAAGCATGGTGCTGGCTCACACGAGTTAACTTTGAACTTGATTGGGAGCAGCTAACGGTGTTCCGTCTTTGAAGGGACTGGAGGGGTCGTGACACCCAGTTGGTCTGAGTTTACTTTGACACAGAGACTGAGGCTGGCCCGGGGGCTTGGTTGGACAGCATGGCCCTCGCTCACAGAGGTGACCGGTGTCGGGCGCCTGTGGGGAATAGACCAGGCAGCACCTGCTGGGATTCTCCGAGCCCAGGAAGGTTGGGGTGACCTCTCTCCCCTTGGAAACTAAAAGCAAGTCAGTGATTTGGTGTTTTGGCCTTAGTTTCTTTGACAGTTTTTGTTTGTTTTTGCTCTCTCCTCTTCTACCTCGGAAAAGCTTGGGGACACAAAGGAAACTCAATGTGCATGCTACGAACTGGATGTTTGTCCCCCCACCCCAAACCATATATTGAAGCCCTACTCCCCAGTGTGATGGAATTGGGGGGCAGAGCACGGTTAAACATCAGAGAAATCTAGCCTTTTTACCTTTCTTGGGTCACCCTGACACACGACAGAGGATGTTTGCATGCACAGCATCCTCCCTACACGCCCAGGTGGAATTCACCTCCTCCACCCCCAAATCCACGGGGAGTCAAGGACAACAACTCATAACCTCCACTGAAAGAGAAGCGCCACCATAAGAATAATGCAACATAACCAGCTCTGGGGTCTGTTAGATTTCTGGAACTCCCCCATTCTCCCCTCTCTTGCTCAAGAAAGCGAGGGGGTGTGAGTGACATTATGCTGGGAGCTGAGAAATGAGTCTGTGGCTGGCCTGCGTTCAATTCCATTAACACCCGCTGACCGTTCACCACGCGCGTGACTGGGGCAGGTGCCGGGGAGATGCGTGAGGCCGGAAGATCCTGGGAGTGGGAGGGTCCATGGCCTTTCCCACGCACCAGGGCATCTCTCCGGAAATCCTTTTTTCATAATTCAGAATGCAGACTTGGGGGACAGACAGAATAGTGGCCCGAGCCCTCTCTGCTGATCGCTGGCTGTGTGACCTCGGGAAGGTCCCTGAGCCCTGCCAGACTTGATCTGAAGCTGACACCGTATATGATGCGGGGGCTGCAGCGTGTTGCCCTGAGCGCTGCATGAAGAACGGAGGTGAGAGGCCTAGGACGTGATATATTGCTGCCGTCATTATTACCCGCAGCCTGAGGCTTTGGTCTACTCTCTCTTGTCCAGTCCAGACTGCACAGGGGAGGGCATCTGGCCATCGATTACACATTCCGTCCCAGGCATATCGATGACTCCGAGGGCCCTTCAGCCTTCTCCTCCGCAAAAGGACTATTCCAGTTCCCCAAAGACTGCATTCTTTCCTCCTTCCTCTCCATCTTTCTTATGAACCTTAGCAGAGCTGCCCCACACTCACTTCTTGCTGCCGCCTTCCCTGGCTCTGCAAGCATGGCATCCGGTGGTCCTGGAGATGAGAGGTGGCCTGCGGTTGCCATGATAACAGGAGTTCCTCCAAAAGCAAAGACTCCTGTGGTCCTGACCTAAGGCTTGCTCAGGCTCCCGTGCCAGACTATATACCTTCTTTGCAGGTGCCAGACGGTAAGACGAGACGCCACTGAGCATAGAGGATCATGAGTGGCTCAATATAAATCCCAAGAGATAACAGGAAGGATGGGGTTCCAAGAGAGCCCAGCAGGCCAGCGACACGGGCCTTTCACGGGCCCCACCTGCTTCATCCCCTGTAGAACTCAGACCACTGAGTGCAGGAGGTGGATGTCGGGTCCCTCCTCTAGAACTCTGATTCAGCTGGTCTTGGGTAGGGTGCTTGAATCAAACTTGCCTGGGTTCGAAACCCAGCTTCCTCCACGCTCAGGGGATGTTGGGCAAATCTCATTATATGCCAGACTTGCTTCCCCCACCTCACAGGTGTAAAACCCTCCCAGGACTGAAGTCCCATCCCAAGAAAGACCCAACAGCTGGCCCACATAAATATCCAAGATCTTGCTGAGTCAACGAGTACAAAAGTGTATATGTGCCCGACGTGTGTATGCACATACATGTAGTCGGTGGATAAAGCAGATTATTAAATAAAATCTTAAAAAAAAAAAAAGGGACACCTGGGTGGTTTAGTCAGTTAAGCATCTGCCTTCGGCTCGGGTCATGATCCCAGGTCATGATCGAGTCCCACATCGGGCTCCCTGCTCAGCAGGGAGTCTGCTTCTCCCTCTGCCTGCAGCTCCCCCTGCTTGTGCTCTTTCTCTCTCTCTCTCTGACAAGTAAAGTCTTTTAAAAAATGTAAACATTTTTTGTTTTTTTAATGTAAACATTTCTTAAATGAGGGCGGTGGGGATGCCTAGGGATTGTTGAAACACTCTCAGTTCATTTCTATATGTGTGTAATATTCCTCTCTAACAAAATATCTGGAAGATTCCTTAACAGGATAGTAACAATAGTTACCAGTAACATGACAGGTGTGGTTTTTTTCTTTATTTTCGAAATTATTTTCTAAATTCAGTAACTTTTGTATTATATATAATTTTGGTGATGAAAATAAAAACAACAGTTGGTCTTTTTAAAGACAAGATAGGTGAAAAACCTTTATAAATTGCTCGAGTCATATCAATGCCACTTGTGAATGATTCTTGTGTGCCTACATGGGTTTTTAATAGTGGTCAATTCTCTCATCTCCTTCATAATGCTCAGACAAAGGTATTCTTACTGTCCCCATTTTACAGATGGGGAAATTTAGGGTCTAAGAGATTAAGGAACTTTCTAGAAGGACAGGACTCATAAGAGGCAAAGCAGGATTTGAACCAGACAGAGGGTTTCCTGGGCTGCCTTAGTTGCCACCTGATAAATACCTCGGGACATAGAGTAAATGCTCAACAAATTCTAGTTACCATTATTTTTAATAGAAGTCTCTGTAACTCACCTCACCTCCACCAACATTTCCGGGATGGTGCCATGGCCAGACCCTCTCTGGGCTCTACTGCGGGAAGGTGGAGGTGAGGGAGCTCCCGGCCGGCCTGCAGCCCAGAGCCCAGCCTGGAGGCCCAGGGGTCAAGAGCTGGCTCAACTCCCATCTCTCTGGTGGCATGAAGGGTGTCCTCAAGGAACCCAGAGGAGAGAAAGTCCGGGAAGTGACTGCAGGGGAGGGGATCTTCGGGCCAGGCCTTGATGGTCAAGGAGTGTTTCACAGGGGCAAGGGGAAAAGACCCACAGACCCACAATTACCAAGGATTTAGTTAGTGTGCTAAGCTGGAGTGAAATTCAAGAATAAAATCCCCCAGATCTTGGCCCCCTGTGCAGGGGAGCAGGACTGGTTTTCCGGTTTCAGTGGGAGCCGAAACCCTGCTGGGCCACACAGGGCTTTCCAGGGGACCTGTCCCCACCCACTGGCTCTCAGGAGCGACTCCGGTTCGAGTCTCTGAGAGCTGTTGGAGCTGCAGTTTCTGGGTGAATGAAGATCGAGTGTGGGCACAGGATGAAAATCCCCCTGACTCCTAGGGGTGGGGCTAACACTTCCAGAGGTGGCCTAAAGCCCCCTTAAGACAAGGGCCCTCCTAATGTCAGGCACCCAGAGCTGCTGGAATTCATCAGCCTCCCTCTGAGGAAGGAACCAGGCCCTTCCCAAGCCGATGACTTCAGGCTGGGACCAGAACATCTCGGGGGGCGGGGGACAGAACATGACTTCCGATCCAAGCCCACATTCTTAGATACCAGGCCTCACGGTCGCCCCATGCTCTCCTCCACAAGTCACATGCAGGGTGCTTTTGAGGTGGCTCGAAAGTCCTTCCAACGTTTCCGCCTCTCTTAACCCTTAGCCAAGAAGGTGCATTCATTCATTCCTTCATTCATTCTTCACTCTCGGCCAGACTCCATGCCAGGCCCCAGCCGTGGTGGAGGACACAGATGTACTCACGGCTAATTATAGTCAGGTCTAATGGCTATCCCAGGGGTCAGAGCAAAGGGCTCTGGGAAAAGTAGAGGTGGGAGGGAATAACTTTGAGTCCAAAGAGCAGGGGACAATTAGAAGGGGTCTTAGAGGATGAGTAGGAGTTCTCAGGGATGAGAAAGTGATGGAGAGAAAGAGCTATCCAAGCCTTAGACAACCTGGGAGACCTAACCTGCAAATTTCCAGAGGTGAGAGGACCAGGAGGAGAGATGGCCAAGGGCAGCAGTGACCCACCATTCTCTGTACATACCTTGTTCTCCCTGCCAGTGGCCTAGCATCACGGGGCTTCCCCACCATTCTCTGCAAAGGTGCTCGAGCCCTGATTTAAATACTGGGAAGACGTGTTGCTTTCTCAGCCTCTGCCCCAGTGATGACTAAAATCTCTGGTCAGTGCCTCTCCCCATGGTGTCAAGCCTCTAGGCTTCAATCCGGGGTGAGTAGAGAGCTGGCTGAATGTTTGATCAGTATCAAAGCATGATGGACACTTGGGAAGTTCTGCAGAGGTTTGAGGTGAGCATCCCAGGCTCTGGCCACCAGCACCCACTGCTTTGGGCTGAGGGTCTGGCTCAGCCAACTGACCTCCCACCTACTCACTCCTAGCTGCATTCTGCCCTCCCAATCCATTCCTCTGAATTGTGACTCTGTTTTCAAACTCCAGAGCCTTGGGGAGCAGAGAAGCCAAGAAGTCACCCCCAAAGGGTTGGGGAAGACACAGCAGCAAAGTTGGAGGCATGTGAGCTTTGGAGTCTGACTAATGTGAGTCCAAATCCAGGATCTGTATTTCTTAACCTCTCTGAGTTTCCACGATCTTTCTCCACATAAATGGTGATGGTAATATCCCCTTCGTGGAGCAATCAAGGGATTAGCCGAGAAAGGGGGCACCGCAGGGCCCGACTTAAAAGTTTGCATGCACAATCCCTTACTGCAATTTGAAAGCCCCAGAGACCCCCAAACTGAAAGTGTTTTCATAACTCTGTTGGTGGCAACACCTGACCTGACCTGATGCAAGGTGTTCATAGTCTTTGTTTATTCCACATGGTGTGGAAAATCATACATTTTGCTGCAGAAATATTAACGTATTTGATTCCAGTGCCTAGCCAGGCCCTTGTTGTGACATTACAAAGTCTACAAAAGGGCACCTTGTCCCCTTTCTGAAATCCAAACATCGCAGATTCTGAATTGTACCTGGCCCCACGGATTCCAGAAAGAGACAGAAGACTCAATGTGGTTTTCTGTTTCTCCCCTGAAAGAGTAACTGTGAGGGTCAGTCCTCCAAACTTAAGGCCAGAAAAGTTGCCCTAATTCCCCTTTCCTCTTCCCCTCTCCTCACCTTTCCTAATGGAAACCCTCCTCCAAAAGGAAGCTTGTGTATAAATCAATAAGGAAAAGGCAAGCAATAGAAAAATGGGCAAACAGCCAGAAGCGGCATTTCATGGTAGAGAAAACACACAAGATCCATAAACTTACAGCAAGTATCCAGCCTCACAGTCATCAGGCAAATGCAAAGCAGGGCCACAGGGAGATACTACCTGATACCTACTAGACTGTCCACAGCTAAGTCGTGGGGTAATACTGACTGTTGAGAATGGAGGTCAGCAGGGACTCTGTACATTGCTGGGGGCAGCATAGTCAGGACAACCACTTTAGAAAACATTTCCTTAGTCATGACCCAGAAATTCCACCCCCGAACCACACACACACACACACACACACACAGCTATGGATTGAATTGTGTCTCACAAAAAAGATATGTTGGAGTCCTAACCTCAATACCTAAGCATGTGACCTTATTTGGAGAGAGGGTCTTCACAGAGGTAATCAAGTTAAAATAAGGTCACTAGGGTGGGCGCTAGTCCAATAGGACTGGTGTCCTCATGAAAAGGGGAAATGTGGACACAGGTGTATGCACATAGGAAGAATGCCATGTGAACATGAAGGCAGAGATGGGAATGGAGCTTCTATAAGCCAAGGAGAGGCAAAGAAAGCCAGCAATCACCAGAAGCTACCAGAGAGGCCTGGAACAGACACTCCCTCACAGCCTGAGAAGGAACTAACCCTGCCGACCTCCTGATCTTGAACTTCCAGCCTCCAGAGCTTGAGACAATACATTTCTGTTGCTCACACACCAACCTGTGGTACTGAGTTATGGTAGCTCTAGAAAACTGAGTCACCCATTCCTGTAACAAAGGTTGCCTGTAAGAGGCAGGGGCTGGGGAGAGCCCATGGGAGCATTTAGGGGATTCTGGGAGGGAGAAGAGGGAAACTCACAAGGTACGTGCCTGAGCCCCTCCTTCACTTCCAGAGGGCCAGAGTCTGACCCCCCAAGTGCTGCCTGGGACCGTTTCACGGCTTGTGCTGACATGGCTGGACCCGAGACCGCCCGCACACGGGCAGGTGGCTGGAAGGGGTCTGTGAGGATCTTCAGGGAGGGCGTAAAGCCCATCTAGAGTGTAAGAACAGAGGAGCTGGCATTCGGGTGTGCCCATTTTCCCTCGGGAGGGTTCAGGAACTTGCCCAGAGCCACAGAGAAGGTGCTGGAGCCTGGAATCAAATGCTCGCCTCCCAGAGCCCAGAGTCCACGTTCTCACAGCCCCCTGACAAAGACCAATCAAAGCCCGCACGATGCCCCTCCTCACACCCGCCCTCATGCTGAGACTAAACACCCACATCACTGTGGGGACTTGCAAACTCCCTCCTCCCAGAATGAAAGGCCGAGTTGGGTGAGATTTCTTTTCATGTGGTTGTGAGAACGTTTTTACCATAAGGATGATGAATGTGTATGGAGGGTGTGAATTTTCAGCTGGATTTGGGTGGGAGGGACAAGGAAAGAGGGTAGAATTGACATCAGCCATTATTAGGACCTTGGGTATGTCCCTGTTCCTTTTGGGGGCCTCAGTTTCTCCGTGCTAAAATGGGCCAACTGGGCCAGCTGGGGTCTGACTGCCAGAGTGGGAGGCAGCTCTCCGGCCTCTGACTGCTCCTGGTTTGAGGGTGCTCCTCAGACTGCACTTCCCTCCATCACAGCGCTGCCCCCCTCTCTCCCTGCTGCCCCCCACCCACCTGACCCTGCCACCAGTGCATCGTTTCCCAAACCAGACAATTTAAGATTGGATATCAAATAGTACTAAATCCCACAGCAAGTGGATTCGTCTTTTTGCTGCTTGTCAGGGCTTGGGATTACAAGTGTGGGGTGGTGCTGTTCAGCCTTGAACACCCAACACTCTGCGTAAGGGGAGAGTGACCCAGGCTTGGGTAGCAGGCTCTTTAATGCCACTGTGTTTTCAGTGTTTTGTTTATATGGGCATATTCTATTTACTGAAGTAATATTTGTTGGAGATGCATGATGGTGATAGAAGATTCCTAGGTTTAAATAAACTGACTTAGGTTTAAATATGGAGTTGATCATAGACAAGGGTTGTTAAATAATTGTATATGCATAAAGGCGAATCAGATCACGTCCTTTGATATCTAAAACTCTCTGATGATTTCCCATTTCCTGTGGGTTCATTCCAAGCCCCTACGTGAGTGGTGCTCCCCAACACCTGCAGCCTGCCCACCTCCATCTCCTCTGCTCTCCCTCCCCCTCGGCAATCTCCTCCAGCACTCCATCAACCGTTCCACTTCAGGGCCTTCACGCCTGTGTTCCCTCCACTTGGAAGGTCCTTCTCCCTGATCTCTCGATCTCTCAGGATTCCAGGTTAATCTCATCATTCACGTCTCTGCTCAAATGCCTCCAGAGGCCTTACCGGGACCCCATCCCACTCACTCTCCGTCTGCCTTGCTTTGCTTTATTTCCCTTGCTGCACATATTCCTCTCTGATATGAGACAGTTTTAAAACATGCTTGCTCAGTGGCGCAGTTGTTAAGCGTCTGCCTTCGGCTCAGGTCACATTCCTGGGGTCCTGGGATCGAGCCCCGCATTGGGCTCCCTGCTCAGTGGGAAGCCTGCTTCTCCCTCTCCCACTCCCCCTGCTTGTGTTCCCTCTCTCGCTGTGTCTCTCTCTGTCAAATAAGTAAATAGAATCTTAAAAAATAAAAAATAAACAATGGATCGTGGATCACCACATCAAAAACCAAAGATGTATTATATGGTGACTAACATAACATAATAAAATTAAAAATAATAATAATAAAAGTAAATAAATAAAAAATAAAAATAAATAAAAATAAAACATGCTTGCTCATTTCTCTATTTTCCCCACTAAAATAGAAGCTCCTTGAAGTCTGAGGCTTTGCCGGGAGGATGGCGGCTGCCAGAGGCTCAACCTGATGGGCTCATCAACTCCAGCCTTCCAGGCACTGAGCCAATTGGCTCCTAACCCCTGAACCAGCAAAGAGAGCCAAGTCAGCGACTAAACTTGTAGAAGGAGTGATGGAGTTACAACATCACCATCCAGAAACGGTGGTGATAATAACCAGTTCAGGCCAGAATCATCAATCATGTTAAAACTAGTGGGTAAAGGTTTGAGGGGGGGCTAAAATTTTTACATAGTCTCAAAGAACCTGCCCACAAGATACATATTGGTTACAAAGAAGAAAAGAGTCCCTTTACCTAGCAGACATCACCTTAGCCAAGCAATCAAAATTAGAACACCAAGATGGGACAAGCTGATTCGGCAGGCCTCTTGATACGACCCACTGAGAACACCAAGCACTTCTGTTCTATTCCTGCCGCGGGAGGTATGACCACTCATGAGGAATCATCAAACCAACCATGACTAGGGTCATTACACAGAATAACTGGACTATCAGGGCACCTGGGTGGCTCAGTTGGTTAACCATCTGCCTTTGGTTCAGGTCGTGATCCCAGGGTCCTGGGATCAAGCCCTGCATTGGGGTCCCTGCTCAGTGAGCAGTCTGCTTCTCCCTCTGCTTCCCCACCCCCCGCCCCTACTTATACTCTCTCTTTCAGATAAATAAATAAAATCTTAAAAAAAAAAAAGCATAACTGGACTATACTCTTCAAAAGAATCAATGTCATGAAAGAGAAAGAAAATCTGAGAAAATGTTCTAGATTAAAGGAAAATAAAGAGAGACAAGAATAAAGCATGGTACCCCAACTAGAACTTTCTTTTGCCTTAAAGGACATTATTGGAACAATTGGCAAAATCTGAAAAAGGTCTGTGGATTATCTATTAATGTTGTATTGACGTCAACTACCCCATTTTGACCTGTGTATCGCGGTTAGATCAGAGAATGTCCTTTTTTTTAAAAAAAAGACAGACTGAAGTATTTAGGAGAAAGGGACCTTATGTCTACAACCTACTCTCAAATGATTCAGGCCAAAAGTAAGAGATAGACAGGCCAAAAAATGGGTAGGCTGAGAAAATGTAAAGCAATTGTGGTAAAATGTTAACAGTTGGGGAATCTGAGTGAAGAGCATATGGAACTTGCAACTTCTCAGCCAGTCTGAAATTTTGTTGAAATAAAATGTTGGGGAGAAAAAAACCTGAGAGAAAAAGAAGGTAGAGGCTGAGGACGGGGTCGCCATGGAAGTGTGCAGGAAGAGTGCGTGTAGGAAGCCAGCTCCTCACTTTGCCAAGCTGACATCTCAGAGCCCTGGTCACCTGTGCTCCCCTCAGACCACGGTGGACCACCGCCCGAGGCTGAGAGAGCGCAGGACCCCCGCTACCGCCCCTACCCACCGGGCTGCCCACCCTGGCTCCGTGAGCTCGGGTGTCACCCCCCACTCTGTACCTCGGTTTTCTCCTCTGACAAATAGGAGTAGATCATGGCCCTCTGGCATTTCTTCCAGCCCAGATACTGTCATGAAATTTCTAGAATCCTGTCTGCAGAGTGTGGCACATTTCTCCAAGGAGTTTAGTTCATTTGGAGAGTGCCTTTACTTTAGTTTAGCTGATGGAAGGAGGGGAAAGTGAATCTCCCCGAGCAGAGTGGGGGATGGACCTCCTCCCTGTCCAGGGCATGGTGGTTTCCCACCTCTGTCCCCAGCCCGGCCCAGCTCCCATGCACTCCTCCCAGACAAGGTGAGCACCCTACCAAAATTTATACTAAAGCATAGATAAAATCCTTCCCCCCACCAAGCTCCATTTTGAAAGAGGCAGCGGGCTGGCGGGCGACACAGTGACCAGAAAGTGACTCTGGTCCCAATTCCGACAGCAACTGGCTACACGGCTGGAGCTCTCCAACTATCAGTTTGTGCTTCTATAAAAGCCAAAGCTGTGCTTGGCTTTGTGTGTAGCTGTGAGGACACAGTGACTTCACCTCTGTGTCCTCCCTTGCTCAGTGCTCAGCAGGTGACTTCCAGATTAGAAGTGGGGTGCTCAGATGAGAGCCCCAAGACATGTTGAGAAGCCCCCAGCTCCTCGCTTACACAGCCTGTGGCCCCCAGCCCCATGTGTAGGCTCCCTGGGCATCTGTCAGCACTGCCCAGAGAGCCCAGCCCAGCTCGGCCATGACGGAGTGGTTGGAGGAAGCCTGGAAACATAGGGTGGAGCTTCTAATGTGCCCCGCCACCTCCTAACACAGGTGGAGGCCAGGGGAAAGCAAGGGGATCACTTTCCTATTATGGGATCCCAGTCCACATCTCCCCAGGGCCCTACGGCTTCTCCCTCCGTGCTGCCTCCCTGCTGAGGCTGGCCTCTCGGAGGCTCCCTTGGTGGCCGTTTTCTGGCAGAAGGCAGTCAAGCCACAGGGATCTACAAAATGATGGGTGGAAACTGGGGCTTCCCTCTGTTCTTTCTCTGCTGTCCGCGTGAGCTCCTGCGTGGCCCCAGGCCCGGCAGCAGTTATGGCTGTGGGGCTCTTTGGCACCCCCAAGGAACTCCAGATTTCCCCAAGTACTTCATAGCCAACATCTCATGGCACCTCATCCCAGACCTGTGTTCTGGAGGTTTCCATCAACCCTGCTTTACAACCGGGGAAACTGAGGCTCAGAGAGGGTACTCATCCAGGCAGTGACTTCTGACTCAGGTAGCTTCAGGGTTTTTTTTTGTTTTTTTTTTTTACCCCGGTTCCATGATAGCGAATCTGGCAGTGGGTGAGATGAAAAGTCTCCTGAGAATGGGGAGACCTTCTCTGAGAAATCTTGAGGTGGATGGGGTCCGTGGTCCAAGCCCTGCCTATTTTCCAGGGCTGGGAAAGAACATGGATTAGGAGTCATAAGGTCAAGTCAACGATCTACCAGCTGTGCATCTATTAGCTGTGTGACCTAGGAAAAGTCCCTTCCCCTCTCTGAGCCTCAGCAACTTCATCAGTAAAATGGAGGTAATAACTCACATGTCCTAGTCCTCACATGACTTACGAATTTACGGAGTGTGGAGTTCATACTGATGCAACACAAACTAACTAGCCTATATACACTTTACTCAGACCTCAGCAGTTTTTACGTGCACTCATTTTTAACACTGTCTTTGTGCCAGCCTCCTCTGTCTGTCTAGCCCCCTGAGACAGCCGGGTTCCCCATCTGGGAAGCCGCCCCGTGTTTCCAGGAGGCCTGAACTCTCCCTCCTCGGACTCCCAGCTCCTGAAGGCAGTGTAGCCCTGTGATGGGGAATGTGGATTTTGGAGACCTACAGACATGGGTTTAAACTCCACACCAGCCACCAGCCTGGGACAAAATACATAACTTTCTGAGCCTTAGTGGACCCACCTGTAGAATGGGGTGATTGCCCCCATGTCAGGGCGGGACAGGATCAGCCTAGCTACTGCTCAGAGAATGGTAAGTGCCCTGCAGTGGGTCTTAGTTATGGCTGTCATCGGATTGTACCTGTCATCACACCTATCCCAGGCTGACCCTCGTGTGTGTGTTTTATCATCTTCCTCACGACACTCCAAGGGTTCAAGGGCGAACCTTCGTATCTCACATCTCACTGTCCTACAGGGCTGGGCACACAGCAGGTGCTCAATAAGCGGAACTAGATGAAGCTTCCGGCTGGGCAAGCTTTTCCTAGGCTCATGGCACCTCTCTAGCTTTGCCCTCATTCATTTCTGGCCCAGGTACGTGGGTAAGTGCAGGGCAGACCCCGTGAGGGCTGGGCCTTGGTGAGAGCAGCCCCATTTGACCCCATCTGTCCCCGAGAAGCTTTCCAGGGAACCCCAGACCCTCAGGGGCCCCTCTGGCTTGCAGCCGGGGGGCTGTAATAGCAGGAGGAGATGCCTTGTATTTGCATGGAGCCCCCTAGGCAGCAAGCCGGGAGACGAGCCAGGCCACTCCTCTCTAGGAGACTCCAAGGCTCCCTAGTCAGAGCTGCCAGTCGGGACACTTACGCTGAAGTCCTGACCCTTACTAGCTACAGACTTTGGGCCAGTCTCTCAGCCTTGAGAACCCCTGCTTTCCTTATCTATACATGGGGTTGTCATGTGGGTAAACGAGCTCGATGTGCAAACTGCGTGTTAACCACTAAATCCTGTATTCACATTTACAAGATCCTTTTCTTTGCTCTGTAACACATTTAAAGCTAACATTTTAAAGCACTGCTATGTTCAGGTACTTTCCAATGCATTATCTAAATTAACTTTCCTACCGTGGGGAGGGGCAGAGGGAGAGGGAGAAGCAGACCCCCCGCTGAGCAGGGAGCCCGATGCGGGATTCCATCCCAGGACTCTGAGATCATGACCTGAGCTGAAGGCAGATTTTAACTGACTGAGCCACCCAAGTACCCCGAGGTGGGTGTTTTTTGCAGCATGCAGGCACACAGAAGCTAAGAAATCACCCCGGGTCACACAGAGCTGGGACTGAGAACCCAAGTCTGCCTGATGCCAAGGTCCATGATTCCACATGGCAGATGCCGGCTGGGGTTACCATGTTGTGCCCAACCAGGAGCTGGTTTCTTTCTTCTTTCTTTCTTTCTTTCTTTCTTTCTTTCTTTCTTTCTTTCTTTCTTTCTTTCTTTCTTTCTTTCTTTCTTTCTTTCTTTCTTTCTTTCTTTCTCTCTCTTTCTTTCTTTTTCTTTCTTCCTTCCTCTCTTCCTTCCTTCCTTCCTTTCTTTCTTTCTTTTTTCTTCTTCCTTCCTTCCTTTCTTTCTAAAGATTTTATTTATTTATTTGGGAGAGAGAGAGAGAACAAGCAGAGGGGAGGGGCAGAGGGAGAGAGAGAGAGAAGCAGACTCCCCGCTGAGCCGGGAGCCCGATGTGGGGCTCAATCCCAGGACCCCGGGATCATGACCTGAGCCGAAGGCAGATGCTTAACCGACTGAGCCACCCAGGTGTCCCCACGGGCTGGTTTCTAACAGCTGGATCTCCACAGCCCTGCTCCTCAAACGGTAATAACCTTGAGGCACAGACATAAAGTACAAGGATTTTTCGGTTGGGTCTTTAGTGTTCAATTTGCCCATTTATCCAGTGAAGAAACTAGGGCCAGAGAAAGGAATGAGCCTGCCGAGATTACCCAGCAATTGAGAGCCACAGTGAGTTCTAAGAATCTACCCCCACCTCCCCCCTCCTCCAGGTTCCTTCTCCCCATGCTGCAGGGGCTCGATTCCCAGAGCTAAATTGGGGGACATGAATCTGGGCACCATCCCCGACTTCAAGGCTCACCAGGAATCCAGGGGCTGCCCAGGGGGTCTGGGGACAGCCTAATATGGGGCCCCTATATCCAGGGTGTCCCCTGGGAAGGTGAACAGAAGGCTTCCCCGGGCTGTGTCCGGTAAGGGGAACAGATTGTCTATTCCCATTGTCCTTTCTCTGGATCAGTGCTTCCAAAGTGTGAGGCACATATCCAAAGGTTTGAAAAATGCTTTAGGTTGTCACTGACATGGTCTTACATTAGCCAAGTGAAGGAAGTTATGCCCTGTATTTCCCTTTCAGCCTTTCTGATTACTTGAAGGAGAAAATCTCCCAGGGCACTTGTCCTTAATGCCTGATTTCTAGAAACCCTCCCGTTTGAGCAAAGGGAAAGCAGCTACACATCTGAATTTCGTGACATTGTTTTGTATCCATGATGTTTATTTTCACCATTAACTACCATTAGGTGATTTACAATGGCTCTATCTTTAAGGGAGGAACATAAAGTTTTTTTCTAAAAAATGCATGTATTTACACTTTAAAACATCAATTAAAAGTATTAAGTAAATTGTCAGATAAATGGCAGCTTTGGCAAACACTGGGTGGGGGCAGGAACCAGGGCCCCCAGGAAGTGCTGCCCTGACTAACTCCGGTCGCCCTGGCCCCAAGGGCCGGGGGTGGGGATGGGGGCGGGGGGGGGGGGGCGGTAGGCAGCGCCGAGGGTGGGCTGGAGGGTCTGAGGACACACTGAGTAGAGAGGAGGTGGGCCTGGGGATTCCAGCCCCACCAGGGTCTGCTCAGTGCAGGGCTGAGCATCGGCACGGGTGGTGGTTGGTGGTTTCATGGTCTTTCCTCCAAGCCCCTGTCCCGGAGCCTGAGTTGGGGCCTCCCTCCCTGCCCTCAGGAAGACAGCTGATTCTTCCGCCTTGGAATCCAACAGCTGGGGGCCCAATTTAATTCCCGAGCTTTCCAATCAGAAAGTGAGGCTGGCTCAGAGCAGGCCTCGATAAATAGAGACTGAATGACGGGAGTCTGAGGACAGTGTTTCTTACTCATTCTAGATCCCTCTGTAATAACCCACGTTACCCTTGGAGCTGCCTTGTCCCACATCACCACAGTGGTGACCGCCAAGCTAATGGCCCCACCAGTCATCGACCTGTAACCAGAGAGCCAGACTGAGCGGGGAGAAATGTACAAATGCCGGTCATACATTATTTATACATCTATCAGTTGCAGTCTTGCCAGCAGGGAAAGAAGAAGAGAATCGTAAACACATCTGTTTAATTTAAATCCAATCAAGTGGTGAAGCCCTCTGGGTTGAGGGTGGGGGAGACATTGAGAATTAGGTTTGTAGAACTTGGGTCCAGGGGTCATGGGTCGAGGGACCAACCTGAGTGGAAGGCAGAGGCTATCCAAAAGCGCACTGCACACCCATCAACAGCACATAGGAATCAATTAAAAAGCTGACCTCATTGCAGTCCCTAAGACAGAGCCACCCCCATCTGCTGGGGATCATCCAAGTTATCTGCTCTGGGACAGTCCTCTTCTTCTTGGGAAGTGGCTTTGAAGCCCAAGAAGATTAGAATTTTAAAAATAAAGATGGTGGAAGTACATGGAAACCCACAGTAATTATACATTTATGCTAAGTGTCAGGTGGATCAATTGCTGTGTGTTGGTGCAGTAAGTCCTAGATCTGTGATGTTTACGAACACTTGGCTGCTAGCATTTCTTATGTGTGTGGCCGAGTAATTGACTTTAGTTGAAAAAAAAATTTTTTTAAAGATTTTATTTATTTATTTGAGAGAGAGAGAATGAGAGACAGAGAGCACGAGAGGGAAAAGGGTCAGAGGGAGAAGCAGACCCCCTGCCGAGCAGGGAGCCCGATGCGGGACTCGATCCAGGGACTCCAGGATCATGACCTGAGCCGAAGGCAGTCGCTTAACCAACTGAGCCACCCAGGCGCCCGACTTTAGTTGAAATTTTAATTTAAAAATTTAAGAGAATTTGGCCATGTCTGTAAACATTATCAGAATATTTAAGAGAACTTAATATTCACTCTGTTTAAGTGTTAGTTTTTTAGAGCAGAAAGTATTCTCTGAAATCCTTGAAAAAGGCTTGTTTCTTAGAGGTATTTGTAGCATTTATAAGAGAATCAAATTCATTAAATTTGTAGATGCAGTTTAGATTATCTAAGGCAGTGTTCTCCGGTAGAAACACAACGCAAGCCACATAGGTCATTTATAATTTTCTAGTGGCCATGTGTTTTACAAATCAAAAAGGAATAGACCAACTTAATTGTAACAGTAAAATGTATTTAACTCAACCTATGCAAAATACCATTTCAACATGTAATGCATAAACAAGTTATTAATGAGATACTTGACGTTCTTTTTTTGAACACATCTTCAAAATCTGCTCTGTGTGTTACCTTTCCAACACTTGTGCGCTCAGACTACCACGTTTCAAATGCATATTCTGGTGGTGGCTGTATGGGATATGACAGATCTAAGGGCACTCAATTACGTGCATTTGTGAGTGGTATTTGTTATTTAAGGAAGCTTACTCCGTTCGACCTGATCTGATGAAATATTAATCAAAGGCTCCCTGAGAGTCACTGTTAAAAATTACTGGACTTATAAATAAAACGATTTTTGGATATTGAATTTACAAGTGAAGGGAAAAACCCGATTTTTATTTTTATTTATTTATTTATTTATTTATTTATTTATTTTAAAGATTTCATCTATCTGACAGAGAGAGACACAGCGAGAGAGGGAACACAAGCAGGGGGAGTGGGAGAGGGAGAAGCGGGCCTCCTGCTGAGCAGGGAGCCCGATGCGGGGCTCGATCCCAGGACCCTGGGATCATGACCTGAGCTGAAGGCAGACGCTCAACAACTGAGCCACCCAGGCGCCCCAAAAGCCTGATTTTTAAAAATTTGTTCGTTTAAGAAGCTTTTTTTAGAGTAACCACAAATGGCCTTCCTAGTACATGAAAGCAGTTCCCCAGGACCTCACCGATCATGGGCCACTTGGAACTCCTCACGGCCCTTCGGGGAAAGGTCGGGTTATTTGTTACTATTTTGCACACAGAATGTTAGATCTGACCGAGCCCTTAGGGGTTTTCTGCCCAAAGCACCCATTTTCACTGGCGCAAAAGCCAGATCAGAGAAGAATGCATGGTGAATTAGACCGGGCCCAAGCAATACTCTGGTCTCCTGACCGCACCCCGTCCTCCCCAGTCAAGTGTTTCAAGTTCATTCTCTCTGCCTCTTTGTCCCCAGTTGGCTGATCAGGAAACTGAGGCACAAAACTGGAGGGTAGGGGGACAAACTGGGCCTGGACCCAGGCCTTCAGGGAGCACCAGCTGAATTGGAAAGTGTGGTCCTTGCCCTGGTCATTCAACAGCACACACCCAAGCCTGAGGAGAGAACAGCCCAGAACACAGGCCAGCCAGGCCAGAGAAATAGCCGTGTGAGGCCGCGGATGGAGCCTGGCGCTGGGACTGCAAAGGAGAGCAGGCAAGGGGAGGCCTTGGCCGGGACTGCTGGGGTGCAGAGGGCCAGCCTGCACCTGCCTATGGCCCCAGGGCACAGCCTGATAACCCCATCAGGGCTCCATAGCTCTCAAGCAGAAGGCCCTGGAACTCCCTTGTGGGCCTCATTCTCCTGGCCCCTTTTCCTCCCTCCTTGTTCTCTGTTGTCTTTCTTTCCTTTTCTTTCTCTCCTGGGAGGCCCTCACTTCCTTTCCCCAACCTGATCTGCCCCACACACTGATTTTGCCAAGGAGAACCCTGGAGCAGATCTGGGTCCATCTTGCCCACCGAGGGCCCGGTTCTGCCGGGGTTGGGGTCTGCTGGACCTGGGTGGAGGGAAGGACGGCTCGGGCAGGTGGGTTGGGAGGGGGGGAACGGCCTCCCCACATCCGCTCGCTCTGGCCCTCCCCGCCCCACTCCTAGGGCTTTAGAGCACAGTTTCCTTTGGCCTGCATGTCCTTCCTGCCAGGCCCTGGTTCTCAGCAGGAGGACAGACACCATCGGGGAACACTCAGAGGCTTTAAGGACGCAGCGTTTAGTGCTATGAAATCTCATGGCAAAGAAATTATTCTCTGCTCAAGTGCTCTCAGTCCCCCTGGAAAGTCAAGGAGAAAATGACAACTTGGGGGCAAGGGGTCTTTATCCCCGTCCCCTATCCCCCCTTCAACAGAGAACACAAGTGTAGGCTTCAGGCTCCAGGGTCTTTGCATCCTTTCCACTTTTTTTTTTTTTAAAGATTTTATTTATTTATTTGACAGAGTGAGAGACAGCGAGAGAGGGAACACAAGCAGGGGGAGTGGGAGAGGGAGAAGCAGGCTTCCCGCTGAGCAGGGAGCCCGATGCGGGGCTCGATCCCAGGACCCTGGGATCATGACCCGAGCCAAAGGCAGGCGCCCAATGACTGAGCCACCCAGGCACCCCACATCCTTTCCACTTTTTGCTAACACGTAATAGAAATTGGTTTCCATCCCCACTTATTTTTATGCTTACCTTCACCTTATACTTCTGACACATGATACCAGTTTTCCACTTAACAGTAGTGACATAAAGTTTCCTTTCAAAACTAGTATTAGTAACAAGTGAGGCCATTGACTATAAATGCAGTTTTAGAAACACAAAGTAAATATCTGTACTGGGAGTGGAGTGGGCCAGGCAGGAGTGTCAGGAAGGGATGAAAAGGACTCAGGTGTATGGACCTTGGCTCCAGGAGCCCCTTCATCTCACCCTGCTGAGCTCTGCTGGGGCCCTGGAGTCCCAGCTGCTGTCAGGCACCACTCCAGGCCAGTTCCCCGGGGCCGGCCAGCAGACCTTGCCCTCCTAGACTTTTCCGAGCCGAGGCTGGTGGCTGGGCCTCATGGAAAAGGACAGAAGGTGGTGGTGAGAGGGATGCCCCTCTGACCGTCTGTCTGTCTTAGCTCAGGGGCAGAAGGTGGCTGAGCTCCAGTGCTCTTGGCAGAGCAGGAGAAACCAAGCCGCCCCACATGGAGCCGAAGGCACACACTTTCCCACTCCCAGAGCTAAATGGCTTTCCCTGAACCAGTGTGGGGGAGCATGTGCCTCCAGATAGAGGCAGAGAGAAGAGCTGCCCCCACCCCAAAAAACTCCCCAGGTCTCCCAGTTCTCCTAGTTGGCTTGGATGCCCCTCCCGATGGGGCCTCTCTCGGTCACCTTCTGAAAGCAAAGTGAAAGCACTTGGTATCTTGCCTGCCAGGTGGGCCCAGACTCCCTGGCCCAGAATTCTGTTTCCATGCATCTCCCCATCCCCAAATTGTGAGGTCCCAACAGAGGCAGGATGGGCCTCTGCCCGGTTCTTGCCAGCTTGGACCCCGCATGCAGCAGAGGCCAACAGTATCCAATGAGCACAGCCAGCCCCCAAACTTTCTGGCCACCTCATGCCCCCGCCCAGGTCGCAAAGGGCCTTGGCGCCCAGGGGGAGCTCAGGATGGGGGAGGAAGTGCTTTCCCACTCATTTGTGCCCTAAACTACCCCTACTGGCTGCACCCGAGCTACGGGCTGTCCTCGGTGCCCATTGGCTTCCCCGACGGTCTATGTCTGGACAGTTCTACCATGAATGGCAGAAGCCTAGTGAGTCCAGAGCCTCAGCTTTGGGTCAAGAATACAATCGCCGTGGTCCTACCTTTCTGGAAGGCAGGCCGCTCCCTACTGAGAGTTGCCAAGAAATAGGGCTGGGGGAGTTCCCGAACCTACGGTGGGGAGTGTCTCCCTCCTCAGACCCTGGGAGCCTGCTGAGGAGACACCAAGCCTGCTGCCCACATCATCTCATGCCCGGGAGTCTTCTAGCACCGTCCAGGCACAACCCTGGCCCCTCCAGGGGGTTCCTGGACCCTCTCCAGGCCCCAGTCGCCGTTGACAGAGTTGGGGCCTCCCTGGGACAGTCCTGGCTAGAAGGCTCTAGGAAGGTAAGTGAGAACATGACCAGCAAGGGGGCCAAGAGGCCAGGACCCACATCCTCCAGCATGAGTGGCAGGAGATGGGAAAGGGGCCCTACCTGAGAGGGCTGCTGTCAGCAATCCGATGATCGTAGAGAGGAGCCACATGTCTGGGGCCATCTTTGACTGCTACGCGTGCCTGCCCGTGGGAAGGGCCATCCTGGGGCCGGGAGGGGGATGCGATTGCTATGTGTTCCTCACACCCGCTCGGACCTTTGCTCCTTCTGTTTATAACTTTCTCTCTGCAAGAGAGAGAGCACTCCTTTACATGCATGCGACCAAACCCAGCCTCTGAGTGTCTCTTACGCCTCTGTGCTCTACTTGTGGTTTTGGTCTCCAGGAAGCCAGGCTGGTATCACAGGGGTTGGGAGGGAGAGCCCAGCTGCCTCTGCTATGAGCCCACCCAGCCTGGCTGAACCCCAGGAGTCACAGAGTAGGACACACACACACACACATACACATTTCTTCCAACTGTGTCCTAAGGAAACGGGGAGTGGGGGCATGCTCCCTTTCTGGAGACCCGATACATAGTAGATGCTCAACCAATACACATAAGAAGAGAGGACGCATGACCCACGGCCTGTCCCAGTCCTGGAAATCCAGCTCTTCTGGGATAAAATCCCAAAACGTACTTTGTCCTTGGGTGTGTTAATGGCTAGGAAGGAGAGTGTGGTCTTGCACTTTTGAGAGGAGAGAGCCTCAGATTCCCTTCAAAGAATTATCAGTGGAGAAGGGACTGAGGGATGGTTTGTCTCCCCATCTCCTTACAGGCTAGAAATGTCCCCTGAGATGGCACAGGAGGCTACAGGACCACCACCTGCAGGCACTGGGCTGGGTGCTCATTCCTCAGGGAGAGTCAGGCATGGGAGCTGGTCCAGGAAGATTGAGCAGGATTTCAAAATGCAGAGATGGTAGAAGGCCTCTGGAAGGGCCAGAAGGAATAGGAGGAGCAAAAGGCCAGGGCTGCTGGGGAAACGCTGGGTTGTGGGTTTTTTAAATTAAAAAATTTTTTTTTTTATTTTTAAAGAGTTTTTTTTTTTAAAGATTTTATTTATTTATTTGAGAGAGAGAGAATGAGAGAGAGCAAGCACATGAGAGGGGGGAGGGTCAGAGGGAGAAGCAGACTCCCCGCCAAGCAGGGAGCCCGATGTGGGACTCGATCCAGGGACCCCAGGATCATGACCTGAGCCGAAGGCAGTTGCTTAACCAACTGAGCCACCCAGGCGCCCATTGGGTTTTTATTTTTTAAAGGAAGCAGGGGCCTACTGTGGGTTTTTATTTTTTAAAATTTTATTTATTTATTTTAGAGGGGGGCAAGGGAGAGCGTGAGTGGGGGGAGAGGCAGAAGGAGAGGGAGAGAATCACAAGCAGACTGTGCACTGAGCACAGAGCCTGAGTCACGGCTGGATCTCACAACCCTGAGATCGCGACCTGAGCCAAAACCAAGAGTCGGACGCTCAACAGACTGAGCCACCCAGGTGCCCCAGGGATCTAATGTGTTTAATTCACCACTGCACTCCCTGTGGGGCATACTGTAGATGCTGAATGAATGTTGTTGAGTGAATGAAAGAACAGAAAACTTAATTTGCTTGTATAAGCAGTATCCTTTAAGAAATTGAGTCCAGAGGAGATTGGTTCTATTATAGCCCTTCTCTGTATGACCTCTCAGATTTACCTGGCCCGGCCTGACACTTCCCTCCTCCCCATTCGACTTCATTTCCCCATCTGTAGAATGGGGAGGATTTCTCCACTGGGTCCCAGGCCAAGGGGGCATCTGACGTTGCAGGTTTGGGAGCCACAGAGAGCCAGGTCTGTCCACTGTAAACCTTGCCCAGACCTAGGGGGTGGACCTGACTCCGGCACCAGTGGAGGCTGCCCTCTTGTGGAAGGTCACTGGTAGCACAGGCAGCCGATGGGGGCCTCCATCTCCTGGGTTCACTTCCGTTCAACTGACACTTAGGGAGACTTTGGTGTGGGGAATTCTGGCATGGGCTCTGTGGAAGGTGAAGACAGGAAACCATATCCCTGCCCTCAAGGAGCACGGAGCTCACAAACCCACGTGACCCAACCACAGGCCAGGGTAAGATGAACACAAGGAGAGTTCTCCTGCTAATGAGCAGCATCCTAAAAGAAACACAGCTGAATGCGCTAGAGAGGATGGCTAGATTTCCATTTCTGACAATATGATAAGCAGTATATGCCGAAAGTTCTCCTGATACAAAACACCAAAAAAAATGGAGGGGGACAAAATATTTGTAAAAATCTTTAAAAATGCAAAGTTGAGGTGGCAAGAAGGTAACAATAATTATCAGAGGCAAAAATGACAAGAAAACACAAATCCAAAGAGATAATTGAGAGCAGAAGCAGAGGTTGCCTTGAGGTACCTGCTCATCCCAGTTGGCCAAGAACTTCAGTTTAATGAGACGAAACCTAGAGCCTGAGCAAATGAAAAGCAAAATCAGAAACCTACCCCCTAAAGCAAAACCAGTGAAAAACAACATCCACAGTGAATGAACTAAGAAAAAACACCTCTCAAAGGGATCTGACAGAGAATGTGCTTGGCTCAGCATTGACTCTGAGTGGGAGAAAAGGAAATGCTAACCCTAAAGGCTCTTAACCACAAGTCCACCTGCAGTTGGGTCTGAGAGGGAATTCACACTACTTGTGAGGCAAAAACACCACCACCACAAACAAGTAAAGAACAATAGGCGAATTTAAAGCAGATAGCATGGGGCACCTGGGTGGCTCAGTCATTAAGTGTCTGCCTTCGGCTCAGGTCATGATCCCAGGGTCCTGGATTGAGCCCTGCATCGGGCCCCCTGCTCAGCGGGAAGCCTGCTTCTCCCTCTCCCACTCCCCCTGCTTGTGTTCCCTCTCTCGCTATCTCTCTCTGTCAAATAAATAAATACAATCTTTAAAAAATAATAAAGCAGATTGCAGTTCCCAGGGCACTTTGCAGAAACAAATGCAAAAATCCTCTCTGAAGTAAAGTAACTCACCTTAAATTTAAGTCTCAAAGAATTCCCACAGAAAAGTTCCCAGGAATATAAGCTCACATGCACAGAAAGAAAGGAAGGAAGGAAGAAAGAAAGAATAAAACACAGGACACAGGTGTATTAATCAGGGCTTTCCAGAGAAACAGAACATATGGAATTTATATGAGATTTTTAAAAAAGATTTATTTATTTTAGAGAGAAAGAGAGGGTGTTGGAGAGGGTGGAGAGAGAGAACCTTCAAGCAGTCTCCCCACTGAGTGTGGAGTCCAGTGCGGAGCTTGATCCCACAACCCATGAGATCATGACCTGAGCCAAAACCAAGAGTCAGATGCTCAACCAGCTGAGCCACCTAGGAGCCCCTATATGAAATATATTGTAAGGAATTGTCTCAAGTGATTTTGGAAACAAAGTCCCAAGATCTCAGTTGGCGAGCTGGAAATTCAGGGGGAACCAGTGTATCACTTCAGTTCAGGTCCAAAGGCCAGAGAACTGGGAAAACCAATGGTGTAAATTCCAGTCAGAGCCTGAGTCAAAAGGCAGGAGGAAGACTGGTGTCCTAACCTGAAGACAGGCAGAGAGAGACAATTCTATCTTACTCCTTTTTGTCCTATTCAGGACTTCACTGAACAAAACCCATCCACAATGGGGAAGGCAATCTGCTTTACCGAACCTATTGATTCAAGTCTAATCTCACCTAGAAACACCCTCACAAACACACCCAGAATAATGTTTAACCAGATATCTGGGCACCCTACAGATCATTCAAGCTGACACATAAAAGTAACCACCACAACAAGGCACTGTAAGTGAGAATTGCACAAAGCAGTAAGCAACAGACTGAGGCCTTCAAACATTTCAGCTACTGGACTTATGGTGTACATAATATAAAATAAGGATGTTTCTTATGCTTAAAAAAATACAGTTGGTAATTGAGGCTGTAGATAAGGAACAAGAGACTATAGATAAGGAACTAAGTGACCAGGAAGATTTGGGGAAAAAAAATAGTACTTCTATAAATGAAAAATATAATCTTCAAAACTAGCAATCCAATGGATAGATTAAGCAACAGACTAACATAGCCAAAGAGAAAACTAGTGAGTTGGACAGTAGGTCTGAAGAACTTACCCAGAATGCCGCACAGAGAGACAAAAAAGTGTCTAAGAGAAGACTATGAAACAGAAGTTAAGAGACACAGAGGATGGAACAAGGTGAATAGGTCAAATCCAGAACTGATGAAATACCTAGCCCTCAGATCCCAGAAGTTTCCCCACACCCCACCTGTCAAATAAAAAGAAATCTCTCTCAATAAAACTGGGGGGTGGGAGGGAAATAATTTAAAAAAGAATAAAAATGTTTTCATACACATATCAATCAATCAATAAATCTACACCAATCACATGTGGTAACAAGATTGCTACTTGCTAGAAAGAACTACAAAATAGACTTACAGCTAACTTTTTCATGTTAGCAATAGAAGCTGGAAGACAATGGAATACCATCTCAACGTGCCAAGAAAATAAGTCTACCTCAAATATGTTCTAAGAATGAGATTGAATAATCTACAGAAAGGGAGAAGAGATTTGCAAATCATATATCCAATGAGGGGTTAATATCCATAATATGTAAAGAACTCATACAACTCAATAGAAAAAAATTCTGATTAAAAAATGGGCAGAGGATTTGAAAAGACCTTTTTCCAAAGAAGACATTTGAATGGCCAACAGACACATGAAAAGATGTCCAACATCACTAATCATCAGGGAGATGCAAATTAAAACCACAATGAGGTATTACTTCCCACCTGTCAGAATGGCTATTATCAAAAGGACAAAATATAACAAATGCAGGTGAGGATGTAGAGAAAAGGGAACCCTTGTGCACTGTTGCTGGGAATGTAAATTGTTGCGGCTGCTATGGAAAACAGTATCGAGTTTCCTCAAATAATTTAAAATAGGGGCACCTGGGTGACTCAGTCGGTTAAGTGTCTGCCTTTGGCTCAGGTCATGATCCTGAGGTCCTGGGATCCAGCCCTGTGTCAGGCTCCCTGCTCATGGGGAGCCTGCTTCTCCCTCTCCTCCCCACTCATGCTCTCTCTCTTGCTAACTCTGTCTCTCTCAAATAAATAAATAAAAACTTTTTTTTTAAAGATTTTATTTATTTATTTGATAGAGAGAGACACAGCGAGAGAGGGAACACAAGCAGGGGGAGTGGGAGAGGGAGAAGCAGGCTTCCTGCAGAGCAGGGAGCCCAATGCAGGGCTTGATCCCAGGACCCTGAGACCATGACCTGAGCTGAAGGCAGATGCCCAATGACTGAGCCACCCAGGTGCCCCAAATAAATAAAATCTTAAAAAAAGTTTTTTTTAAATAATTAAAAATAGAAATACCATATGATCCAGTAATTCCACTTTGGGGTATTTATCTGAAGAAAAGGAAAACACTATCTTGAAAAAATATATGCAGCTCCATATTCTTTGCAGCATTATTTACCAAAGCCAAGATACAGAAATAACCTAGATGTCCATCTATGGATGAATGGATAAAGAAATTGTGGTAGACATGTCCAATGGACTATTACTCGTCCATTAAAAAGAATGAGATCTTGCCATTTGCAACAACATGGATGGGCCTAGAGGGTGTTATTATGCTAAGTGAAATAAGTCAGACAGAGAAAGACAAATACCATATCAGCTCACTTATATGTGGAATCTAAAAAACAAAGCAAACAAAACAAAACTCATGGATATGGAGAACAGAGTGGTGGTTGCTGGGGTGAGGGAGGCAGCTGGGGGTTGGGCAAAATGCATGAAGGGGGTCAGGAGGTATAGACTCCAGTTATGAAATGCACAGGTCATAGGGATGTGGTGCGCAGCAAGGTGACCCCAGTTAGTGGTAATGTGGTGCAGATATGAAGGTTGCCAGGATGGTGGATCTTGGACGTTCTGGTCACAAGGAAGATAAAAACTTTTTTGTAACTTGTTATGGTGGTGAAGGGTGATTAGCTTCTTGTGATCATTCGCAGGGCATACAAGTGTCAGATCATTACCTTGTATACCTGAAACTAATATGATGCATATCAATTATACCTCAATCAAAAAAAAAAACAAAAACAAAAACAAAAAAAACCCAGAATGGCCTTGTTACAGACTCGGAAAAAAAAAAAGAATGAGGTTAAACAGAATCATTTTCAGATAAAAATTGAGAGTAGTAACAGACCCTCACCTAAGGAAATTTTAAAGGATGTTCTTCAGGAACAAGGAAAATAATCCCAGAAGGAAAGTATAAGATTCAAGTAGGAATGGTGAGCAAAGAAATATGTCACCATGGAGGTGAATTAAATAAGCAATGATGGTATACAATGATTACAATAATGTCTAATTTGTGGGTCTAGGAAAAAAAACAAGATAAAAATAAGGAACCAGAAGATAATGACATGAATTAGTAAGGAGTGAGCAATTTTGGAAAGGTCTATTATTTGTCAGAAGCATAAAATATTGACTAGTTTTTTACTTTGTTCAATTAAATGTGTATGATAAACCAGCGGAACAATCAAATGGAATGAGTTGAAGAGCCTGATAGAAAGCAGTAAGGAGGAACACGTGGGTGGCTCAGTCAGTTAAGGGTCTGCCTTCAGCTCAGGTCATGATCTCAGGGTCCTGGGATAGAATCCTGCATCGGGCTCCTTGCTCAGCAGGGAGCCTGCTTCTCCTTCTACCTGTCTCTCTCTCTCTTTCTGGCATTAAAAAAAAAAAAAATGAAAACCATAAGAAGTCAGGACAGGAAAGGAAAAGAAATGAAGGACAAACAGAACAATGGTAGGTTTTCTGGCAGAGGGCACAGGGTAAGTCGAGGCAGGACAGCATGGGGGGTGCATCCTTGGGAACTGATGGGACACACCTCAGTCACATGTTTCATGGATGTGAAGCTCTGAGCAGGAAGCTAGAAGATACACCTGGCTGGGTACCCAACTCAATGAGCTCTTTTTATTTTTCGGAGAAGGGGGAGGACCGAGGAGGGGGCAGAGAGAGAATCTTAAGTCTTAAGCAGGCTCCACGCCCCACATGGAGCCCAATATGGGGCTCAATCTCATGACCCTGAGATCATGACCTGAGCCAAAATCAAGAGTCGGATGCTTAACCGACTGAGCCACGCAGGTGTCCCTTAATGAGCTCCTTTTTATTTATAACTCTTAGAGCCAAGACCTTCTTTTCTTTCTTTTTTTTTTTTTAAAGATTTTATTTATTTATTTGAGAGAGAGAATGAGAGAGAGCACATGAGAGGGGGGAGGGTCAGAGGGAGAAGCAGACTCCCTGCCAAGCAGGGAGCCCGATGTGGGACCCGATCCCAGGACTCCAGGATCATGACCTGAGCCGAAGGCAGTCGCTTAACAAACTGAGCCACGCAGGCGCCCCAAGACCTTTTTTTTCTTAAGTTTTTTTTTAAGTAAACTCTATGCCCAACATGGGGCTTGAACTTACAACCCCAAGATCAAGAGTCACATATTCTGCCTACTGAGCCAGCCAGGTGCCCCAGAGCCAAGCCCTTTTGAACTCAAGTTGCAAGAACACCTAGTGCTCCGCCATGCTGTGGAGAGCCCAGGCATCTTTCATCCAGACTGTGTCTCTCTCCTGACCTTGGCCCAGCAAAGTGGAATATGCAACATTATTGGGGGACGTAAGTCTGCCTCTCTGGCCAGAAGGAAGGGGAGCCCTAGAACTGCATCCCCCTACCCTATGTGGCACAGGGGAAAGCCTCGTGCTGACTGACCCTTAGTGAGTACATCCTGTTGTGCCCCGTGCTTCGCGTGGGGTCTGCCCCGATTCTCACAGCAGTGCAAGGAGACAGGTGCTGTTCCTAACACACCTGTGCAGATCAAGAAACTGAAGTTAGAGACGCCGTTTGCTCATGATCCCACAGCTAAGACGTGGAGGAGAGCTAGGCTCCGAACTCATGTCTGTTCACCCCAGGGCCCTGAGCTCTTAACCATAGGCAGTTCAGCCTTTGGCACGAAAGCTTTGGCCAAACCGTGGCCTCTTTGGCAGGAAGGCTCTGGCTCTACAGGGCTCTGAATCTTGGACCATCCCTGCCCCAGCTCGAGCCAAGCCCTCTCCTGTCTCCGGAGTCCTGAAACGGTCCCCACAACGGTCATAGCCAGCTCCTTGTCTTTCCTGAGGTCCAGCGTTTTCTACCACAGTCTAAACATCCAGCGCCTAAATGTACATACATTAACTGTCCTCACTTGGTCACTCATTCAACACCGATGTCATGCGTTCTAGGGGCGGGGGACACAGCACTGAACAAAACAGACAAATGTTGCTGTCCTTGGTGGGAGAGTCACATCATAAACAATAGACCTAACAAATGTAAATTATACGAGAAAAGAAGTAGAGCTGAGTCCCGGGTACTAGGAGAGCGAGGGAGACGTCACACTTGTGAATAGGGGCTCAGCCTGTCCCCTCTCAGAAGAGCCTTGCTTGCAGATGGGTTACTAGGGAATGTGATCCCGGGGAACAGAGAGGAACATGGGGTGACAAAGGAGAAGAAGGACAGTCAGTAAAAGGGCACGCCATTGGGTTGGCCCCACTCTAGCGAGTAGTACTGGATGTCAGGCTTATGAGATGGTTCTCAGAACGGTCTGCCCCAGGGACAGCCCCCATTCTTGCTTCCCGATACCCCAAGGCCGAGGGAGAGAAGCTGGCCACACCCACGGGAAAAGGCACCCGGTCCAGCGGCTTGCTGGAGCCTCCCGTGGGTAGACCTTCTCTGCTGGGCATTAACATAAGACACAGAACATTTGGGGTTTGGTCCCGGGGCCCCACCCAGGGACTCATGCACAACCAATGCCTTCAGCCCCTCTTCCTTCCACCGGCAGCAGGTGACCCAAGGTACTTTCACATCTCTGCCCCCATCCCTGCCCCCGGGAGGACTTCCATTTCTAGTCAGGAACTGCCTACTCCGCTTTCCCATTTGTGAACCAGGCCTGAGGGGTGTTTCCCCTCCATCGGAGGCAGCTCCGTGAAAGCTAGAGGTATGAGTTCAAAGAGAAACAAGAATGCAACGGAGGCCAAGGCCATCTGTTTTTATCATTTCTTTGCAACTTCTGGGCCTGCTGGGGCCTGAAGCTGTTGTGTCCAGTGAATCCTTTAACAACCCGGCGTATGTGATAATACCGAGCTTATGACCGGCCCGCAGGTGGCCTCGTCCTTGGTGACCCGTCATCAGGCGCAGTCTCTATCAGGGCGTGCGTGGTGGCACGCAGCAGGAGATGGTTTTCGGACGACAAGTGGTTCTCTGCTGCAGAAGTCAGAGATGTGCTCCAGGGCTCTGGAAGCTTGTGATGCAAATTCTCCCCCTTTAGAGCCTTCCGGAGACTCGGCACAGCATCCTTATCCATCTTGGCATCTCTGGCATGATTGGACTGTCCAGGTCTTACGGCCGCGTTAGCGCAGCGGCCCGCACCACTGCCCGGAAGCTGCCACAGAGCCTTCTCCTGCTCGGGGCCCCACGCAGAACTGGCAGCCCCTTCGAGTCACATGGTCAATGGGTCAGAACAGAATTGCTAAGGATAGTCTACGCTCCAAATTCTAAACAGGCCCCCTGGTACTGTGCCTTGTTCTTGGTGGGAGAGGATGCAAGGTGCAAAGTCTTGCTCTTTGTCATAGAGACAGCGTCCCAGCATGCCTCAGGCCTTTGGATACCGAAAATCTTCCTCACTATGGCAGCCGCTTAAATCTCTGTGGGGCATGTCTCCCCACTCTGAGCACACAGAGAGGACAGCAGTTCTCAACCTTGTTGGTCTCAAGCCTCCTTTATATTCTTAAAAATTATCAAGGGCCCAAAGAACTTTTGTTTATGTGGGTTGTATCTATTGATACCTATCATATTAGAAATTAAACTGATAAATTTTAAACATTTATTTAATTCATTTGAAAATAGCAACAATCAGGGCGCCTGGCTGGCTCAGTCAGTTAAGTGTCGGCCTTTGGCTCAGGTCATGATCCCGGAGTCCTGGGATCAAGCCCCGAGTCGGGCTCCGTACTTGGCGGGGAGCCTGTGTCTCCCTCTCCCTGCCCCCCCCACGCCCCCCACTCTCCCTCGTGCTCTCTCTCGCTATCTCTCTCTGAGATAAATAAATGAAATCTTTAAAAAAATAAATAAAAATAGCAACAATGAACTCACCACATGTCAATGTAAATAACACTTTTCATGAAAAATTACTATATATTCTGAACCCCAAAAAATTATTGGGAAGAGTAGCCTGGTTTTAGACGCTTTCAAATCTCTTTAATGTCTGGCTTTATAGAGGACGCTTGGATTCTCCTATCAGCTTCTTCATTCAATCTGTTGAGAGGTGTTGTTTTGGTCAAAGCATACGGGGGAAAAAAATCTGGCCTCATCATATGCAGTTGGAAAAAGGAGGAGTATTTTTTATACCCTTTTTAGATAATTTTAGATATTCTCTGATACTGCAACAAAATTTGACAAGTGATGTTTTCTAAAGGTTAGTTGCAGTGTGAGGTCTGAAACTGTATCAGTGAACTTTAATCCACAGTTAAATTAAAATCCATTGGCCTATCTTGCACTTTGAACGGATCTTTTATCCACGCATGGTTCTGTAATAACATGCGTCGGTCATTCTGGAACATACTGGCTCACAAAAGTCATGCAGATCTTCCAAATGTTGACATATTTCGTCGCATGGTATCCAAAAAAAAAAAAAAATCACATTCATTAATATCATCTGTGAGCTCATCAGAAAACTTTTAAGTCCTGGGAAGCTGTCAAGAGCACGGTGGCAGATGAGAGTCTTTCTAAACTTCTAAGTTTCACTCAAAAACTCCAATTTCATCACTGGCAGCAAATACTGTCATGCGTTTCCTTTGAAATGACAGGTTTCCTTTGCTCGGTTTCAAAAAATTATCTGCCACATTCTCCAGGCTGAATAACCATCATTTTCAAGTAAAGAGTGTTCCATGGAAAAAAACCAACAGCCCAGCTCGCTTGCTGGCAAATTGGAGAGGAGCATCAGAGCTCAGCCCCGTGGTGACGGCCGCACCGCGGGACTCAGTGGAAGAACGCTACGCATATTCTCGTCCTGTCACATTGAATGCCAAGAAATTGTGCCCGCAATGGTTGCAATCTAATAATGTTAACGATTTTAACTGCTTTGTGGAGGAACATTCCTAAGTAAAACTAGCCGTTTTTTTCCCTGCTTGTACTCTGAGCAGAGGGTTCTAGAATTCAGTGGCTTCTAGGACAATTTTATGCCACTCCATCATGGCTTTTGTACCAGGCAAATGAGGTCAGGAGAAAGGCAAACGATATCTTTATATGAGCACGAAAATAGTTTTTGACCTCCTAGATCCCAGGAATGGTCTCGGGGACTCATAGGGCGCTGCCCATGGACCCGGCTTTGAAAATTCCTCGTTTCAAAGGAAAGGCTGTGGGGCTCGGAGCTGAAACCTCGCGCTCCCTGAAATCCTCGCTCTTTCTGAAGCATTACCTGAGACACAGAATCCCTCTTTGAGGAGTGCCTGGGTGGCACAGTCGGTTGAGCGCCCGACTCTTGGTGTCAGCTCAGGTCGGGGTCTCAGGGTTGTGGGATCGAGCCCCGAGTTGGGCTCTGCGCTCAGTGCAGAATCTGCTTGAAGATTCTCTCCCTTTCCCTCTGCCCCTCCCCACTGCTCTCTCTCTCTCTTTCTCTCTCTCAAATAAATCTGAAAAAAAGACGCCCTCTTTGAGGGGCAGCCTTCGAGGCACCTTTGGCAACAGGGATATGCTGCCACTTGTCTCTTCTCTCCCATGGGCAGGACTTCAAGGCTTTTCCTTCCCCTGGTCGCTCCCCATTGGACCTTTAAGTGTGGTACCCGCTGGACCCAAAGCTCTGCTAAACCCAGGAGTCGAGTGGAAGGAAAACCTCCTGATACCAAATTTGACCTTTGGGTAACAAAGCCTTAGAAGTACATTACAGCAACTCTGGAAATTTAGGAAAAGAAAACAAACCACTATAATCTCATCACATTGACAACCGCCGTTCTGTTGTGGCCTCAGGTGGCCCAAACAATGTTGACTCATCTTGAATCTATTGATGAAATCCCCAAGGTTTTTTTTTTTTTTTTTTTTGAGAGAGAGAGAGAGAGAGAAACAGCATGAGAGGGGATAGGGTCAGAAGGAGAAGCAGGCTCCCCGCCGAGCCAGGAGCCCGATGTGGGACTCGATCCCAGGACTCCGGGATCATGACCTGAGCCAAAGGCAGTCGCTCAACCAACTGAGCCACCCAGGCGCCCCTCCCCAAGGCTTTTGTTTGTTTGTTTGTTTTGTTTCATTTTGTTTTTTGTCCTGCTTCCACTAAGCCACGTCATCCTGGCCCTTTCCACGTGGGGCTGAGCGCGCCATGGAGAGAGCCTGACGTTCACATCTGTCCACTGCCCTGCGGACATCTTCTGGTGTCTGGAGTCCACTGGCCAAAGTTGTTGTTGTGTTGTTGTTTGTTTGTTTGTTTGTTTTGCCAACTTTTCCAGCTTCGTGTGATCTGCAAACGAGATCACCCTCATCCAACATCAGCCAGCTCCATAAATTCTCCTATGGCAATTTGAATCTTGCATCAGAACATTCGATGTTGAAACCCTCTCGCTGATGATGTACACCTTCCCGATTAGTTTCCTGTGGTTGCTGTTAGTAAAGTACCACAAATCTGGCGACAGACGACAGAAGTGGATCCAGAAATGGATCCTCTCACAGTTCAGGAGGCCAGAAGCCTGACATCAGGATGTCGGTAGGGACGTCTGTCCCTTGCCCCCCCACCACGTGTCATGGCGACCCAAGCTCCTTGGCATTCCTGGATTTGCAGCTGCAACATCTGTTCTTGGCCTCTGTCTTCCCAGTGCCTTCTCTTCTGGGTGGCTCAGTCTCCTCTCCCTCTGCCTTGCTCTTACGAGGACACTCGTCCACGGCGTTTAGAGCCCACCGGGATAATCCAGGATAAGCACCTGCTCTCAAGATCCTTAATTTAATGGCATCTTTGGTCATATCAGATAATAGTCATAGGTTCCAGGGATTAGCCTGTGGACGTATCTTTTCAGGGGCCACCATTAAGCCCACTACACCCTTCCCCAGCAGACCTGTATGTATAGTAGCAGTTTTCTGCCCCCAGGGGACATTTGGTAATGTCTGGAGACATTCTGATTGTGACAACGGAGGGGCTGGAGTACGGGTAGTGTCTTGTTCACAGAGACGAGGGGTACCGCTAGCTACCCTCCGATGCACAGGGCAGCCTACAAACACAACAAAGCAGCATCTGGGCCGAAGTGTCCATAGTGTCAAGGTTGAGAAAGTTGGATTTATAATAAATTAGGATTATATTATACCCTATCTAAAAAGCCTCCACTGGTGATGCCTGCGTGGCTCAGTCGGTTACGCATCTGCCTTCGGCTCAGGTCATGATCCCAGGGTCCAGGGACCAAGTCCCGCATCAGGCTTCCTGCTCAGCAGGGAGCCTGCTTCTTCTCCCTCTCTCTCTGCACCACCCCCCGCACTTGCTCGCACTCTCTCTCTCTCTGACAAATAAATAAATAAAATCTTAAATAAATAAATAAAATCTTTTTTTAAAAATAAATAAAAGTGAAAAGCCTCCACTGTCATCTCCGTGTCTCATTCCAACTTTATTTTTCATTGTAGCCTTTATTATATGTGATATTAAATACACCTTCTGATCTGTTTTATTCCCCTTTCTTCTTTGGTTCCTTGTCTATGACCCCAAGCACTGGAACATCACCTCCACGAGGACACAGGTTTGTGTCCATTTTGTTCACTGTTGTATCCTCAGCCCCTTGAACAGCACCCAGCACATAGTAAGCCATCTCTAAACATTTGTTTTATTTGTTAGTTAATTAAGGCGCAGACATTTCCTGAGTTCTTATGATATGCCAGCCACCAGGCTGGGTTATCTCATTTTGATACAAAAAAGCCTGTAGTATAAGTATTTTTCATTCTCCACTTTTCAGATAAAGAAACGGTAAAGGTTAAGTAACTCGATGAAGATCACACAGCTCTTGAGAGGTCAAGTGGTAAGCTAGACAAGTCTCTTCAACAAATGGTGCCAGAACAACTGGACATCCATGTGCAAGAAAATGAATCTAGACACAGACTTTATACACTTCACAAAACTTAACTCAAAATGTATCATGGGCTTAACTATGAAAACACAAAACTATGAAACTCCTAGAAGATAACAGGAGAAAACCTACACACCCTTGAGTATGGTGATGACTTTTTAGATACAACGCGAGCTATGAAATAAATAATTGACCAGCTGGATTTCGTTAAATTAACAACTTCCGCTCTGGGAAAGACAACATCAAGAGAATGAGAAGATAAGCCACTGACAGGTAGAAAATATTTGCAAAAGACACATCTGATACCCGGGCTGTTACCCAAAATATACAAAGAACTCTTATAACTCAACAATAAGAAAACAAACAACCACATTAAAAGATGAGCCAAGACCTTCACAGACACCTCACTGAAGAAGATAAACAGATTAGAAATGAGCATATGGAAAGGTGCTCTGCATCCTACGTCATCAGGGAAGAGCAAATCAAAACAACAATAAGATACCACTCCACGCCTCTTAAAATGGCCAAACTCCAGAGCACCCACAAGGCCAAAGGCCAGCAAGAACATGGAGCAACCCGAACTCATTCCTTCATTGCCGGGGAGAATGCAAAATGGTACAGCCACTTTGGCAGACAGTTTGGCGGTTTCGTACAGAACAAAATATACTCTTACCATATGACCCAGCAATCCTGCTCTTTGGTATTTCCCCAAAGGAGTTGAAAGATTACATTCACACAAAAACCTGCACGAGGAAGCTGCTAGCAGCTTTATTTGTAACTGCCAAAACTTGGAAGCGTACAAGATGCTCTTCAGTAGGTGAATGGATCCATTTTGGTCCATCCAGACAATTACTCAAAAGAAATGAGGTTTGGAGTCATGGAAAGACATGGAGGAATCTTAAATGTGTATTACTAAATGAAAGAAGCCAAGCTGTAAAGGCAACCCACTGCACCATTCCAGCTATATCACATTCTGGAAAAGGCAAAAATGAAGACAGTAAATTCAGTGGTTGCCAGGGGTTGGGAGTGGTGGGGGGTAGGGAGCAGGCACATAAGTAAGTGGAGCACAGAGGATGTTTAAGGCAGTGAAAATGCTCTACTTGATATTATAATGGTGGGTACGTGTCATCATACAGTTGTCCATAGGATGTACAACATCAAGAGTGAACCCTAAGGTAAACTATAGACTTCGGGTGATTATCATGTGTCAGTGTCAGTTCATCTTTGGTAACAATGTACCATTCTGGTGAGTGATGTTAATAATGGGGAAGACTGTGCATGTGTGGGGCAGGGGGTATATGACAATCTCTGTACCTCCCTCTCAATTTGGTTGTAAACCTAAAACTGCTCTAAAAAACATTAATTCTCTTTTTTAAAAGATTTTGTTTATTTGAGGAAGAGCGAGAATAAGAGCGATCACAGAGGGAGAGAGAGGAGCAGATTCCCTCTGAGCAGAGAGCCCGATGGGGGACTCCATCCCAGGACCCCAGGATCATGACCTGAGCCAGAGGCAGACGCTTAACTGACTGAGCCACCCAGGCGCCCCTAAAAAAAATATCAATTCTTAAAAAAAAAAGACAAGGTCCTTGACCCAGTGGAACTTCTATTCTGTTGGGGAAGACAATAAACCAGTAACCGGATGAGTATTACATGCCCTGAAGACACGAACACAAGACAGAGTGACAGGTGGAGGGAATCCAGTAGGCAACTACTTAGGTCCACCAGGAAGGTCTCTATGAAGAAGAGACATTTCAGCTGAAATCCGGATAAAGAGAAGAGAGCAGCCATGCAGAGCTCGGGAGGAAGAGCAGTTCTAACAGAGGGCAGAGCTCAGCAGTGAGGGGAGCAGAAAGAAGGTCCCTGGGGCTGGACTTGAGTGGCTATGGGGCTCTGGTGAGGTTGGAGGAGGGCAGGGGTCAGAGGCGTGCTGTGGGGCTCTGCGGAGGGAGTGCTGAGCCTGGTTTGGATGAAGTCTGAGGTCCCTCTGCTCCCAATCTTGACTCCCTTGTGGGCCCTCTATGGTGCCACATGCTTCCTGAAGGTGACCCCACTTCCTTCCTCCCAACAGCAGTTACACAATCTGAATTGCATTCCGAGAGCTTCCCCTGTCACTCAAGAGCCCCATTGGTGGTTCACCCCCAGTTGAGTTATCATGAGCAGTCATCCCCACCCTCCCTTCCTACAGGTCCTTGTGGGCCTCAGTCGCTGCATCTGTAAAGTTTCCTGGGGACCCGGAGGGGGGAACCAAAAGATGCAAATGGCATTTCCAGTTCTGTTGCTGTCGCTTTGGATTGTGACTGGAAGAGGATGCAGCCCAAGTGGGATCCAGGGAAGAAGTGAAAGCGAAAGATGGAAACTATTCCTCCAGGCTCCAGAGGTGGGGGTAGGAAGAGCAGGCTGGGAGGGAAGTTTTTAGAAAACTGGGCAGGCAGAGACCCTGTGACCCAGGCTTTCATTTCTCCTAAGCTCCCCAGAGCACCATGTGACGCAGCCCTACCACAGAAAGAGGAAGCGAGGAGAGCCCAGAATTTCTCAAGAAGCAGAAAGCTGGACAGAGGCTGAGCGGGACGGGAGAGCCACGGGGGGCCGGGGAGGAGGGGAGGAGGGGAGGCAGGGGAGGCCGTGGGGGGTGGGCAAGGAGGCGGTGGAGCAGGCAGCCAGGCCGCTGGGGGCAGAGCGGGCCCCGTGGGAGGGCCCCCTCCCCAGAGTGTACGCCAGGTGTCCCGGGTGGGAGGGACGACACTTGAGCAAGCCGGGGCGACCAACCGGGGAGATCAACAGGAAAGGAGGGGGAGGGGCAGAGAAACGGGGCGAAGAAGGGTCGGCAGCGGGGGCAGTGGGGTTGAGAGGAGGGGGAGAAAGAGTGGGGGCCGGCAGCGTCAGGGGTGGATGGAGGAGAGAGGGCAGAGTTGAGGGTTAGGGACGGGGCGGGGGTAGAGACTGGGCAGCCCCTGCGGCCAGGGTGGGGGTGGGGGGGAGAAAGACAGGCAGAGGGGACAGGAAGGCGGGGGAGCCGCAAGGGGTGAGAAAGGAGGGCGCCCCGTTTGAGCGCGCGGGGCCGCAGGGCAGGGCGGCAGGCGGACGATGCCCGCGCCGGGCGCCGCGGAGGAGCGGCGGCCGCTGCTGGGGCGCAGGCCGCGGGCGCCCCGACGGTGGCGGCGGACGGCGGCGGCCGCGGTGCTGCTGGTGGAGACGCTGGAGCGCGCCGCCTTCTTCGGCATCTCGGCCAACCTGGTGCTCTACCTCAACAGCGCCAGCTTCCACTGGGACGGCCAGCAGGCGTCCCGCGCCGCGCTCGTCTTCCTGGGCGCCTCCTACCTGCTGGCGCCCGTGGGCGGCTGGCTGGCCGACGCGTACCTGGGCCGCTACCGCGCCGTCACGCTCAGCCTGCTGCTCTACCTGGTCGCCTCCAGCCTGCTGCCCGCCACCGCCTTCGGGGACGGCCGCCGCTCCTTCTGCGGGGAGGTGCCCGCGTCGCCGCTGGGGCCCGCCTGCCCGTCGCCCGGCTGCACGCGCGTGTCGCCCACCCCGTACTGCGCGCCCACCCTCTACTCCGGGCTGCTCCTGCTCGCCCTGGCCGCCAGCTCCATCAGGAGCAACCTCACCTCCTTCGGGGCGGACCAGGTGAGTGGCGGGCGGGCCGCCCCGCGCCCCGCGCCCCGCGCCCCGCGAGGCCCGGGGAGGCTCGCAGGGCCCGCGAGGCTCGTGGGGGCCGAGGCCGAGAGCCAGGAGCGACCTCAGACAAACCGCTTCCCCTCGCTGCTCCCGGTTTCCTTACTGGAAAGAAGAGGGGGCGCTGACTCAAACAATATCGATGGCCACCATGGTGATAACCGTAGTTGGTTTTCTTGGACTCTGCGCTGCTTTCGAGGTTTTCACTCCTTTCATCCTCTTAACTACCCAGGAGGTAGGTGGTATTATTATGTCCACTTTACAGACGAGGACACTGAGGTTTCAGGATATGAATCAACCTGTCCAAGGTCACAGAGAGAGCAGGTCAAGGAGTAGGAAGGGTAGCTGGACTTCAGGCCCCACCACAAGCCCCAGCTTTACGTGCCCTAGGGATCTGGGGGCTAAGGAAGGAGTAAGCCCCTTCCTAACCAGCAGCGCCAGAGGTGGGGGTCCCGCAGACTTGTTCAGATCCTAGCTCTGCCACTCACTAGCCAGGAGCTCTTGGGCAAATATCTCAACTTCTGAGCCTTTCTCTGTATGCTTTTGGACAGTGGGCGTGGCACACAGGAGAAATTCAGTGAGTGTTTACCGAATGAAAGAGCGAAGGCCTAACGATATGGCTATATTTTGATAGCTTTACTCAGTGGGATATTAGACAATACGTTTAAGTAATATGTAATAGGATTAAAACAACCACATGTGGTGTTAGTGAGCAAAAGCAAGGCAGAACTGAGTACAGAATATGATTACAGCCCTATGAAAGAGTAGGAGTCAGCTAAAAGGAGAAACCGGAAAAGACTGTAATAACAGTGTGATCAGATCACAGGACTTACTGTACTTCTCCCTTTCGCCTCTGTTCTTCAAATGTTCTTTAATTGTATGTATTCACCATCATAAAGGGAACATTTTCAAAGAATCATTGCATCCAGCTGCCACCCACAGTTCAACATCTTACATGTTTTCCAGTGTCCTTACCAAGGACTGACTCATCCAGCCTATTTGGGTTCCTTTGATGATGGGGGACTTGGTGCCCACAGGGAGGCCTGTCCATTCCTCAGCTACTGTTGACCTTCCTTTGGATTAGGAGACCCCCAACATCTGCCAATAGGAATCTCTCTTCTTCCCTTCATTCTACTCTTTCATTGACGTCCACTACACCTACAGGTGCCCTAGGCTGCCCTAGGGGGTCTGAACCTGACCCATAGGACAGGTTGGAAACCCTGAAATGATTTCAGGCAGGGGTGGACATCACTGGATTTGAGTTCTTTAAAAAATGTCTCTGGCTACAGTGGAGAGTGGGTGGGTAACCGGAGCAGGTACACCAAAGCAGTGAGGGGCTGTTGCAGAATTCAGGGGCACAGTCAGATGGAGGGTGTGTGGGTGGGAAGGGTTGGCACCATCTGGCAGACAGCCATACCCAGGAGCCGCGTTTTTAACACACTTGCTGATTTCAAAAAGGGCCATCCATCATTCTTGACAAAGTGCTCATTTTGGGAGAGCTCATTTATATCCTGAATGGGCTGCCTGGTCTTCCCCTTAGAGTTGCGATTGTCATATTCATTTACATCCAATTAATAAATGGAAGTGCCTGCACATAATGGGACTTATTCAATTTTCTGCTCGAAAGTCTACAGCAAACATTTTCATCGTGTGGACATGGTCCTCTCCGGGCAATGCCTAGAGGACCCCTCAGAGTCTCTAAGGGCATGCATCTGTATGGACTATAATTTTACCTTTGGAAAAGGAAAAATAAATACTTATCTTTTCCCCAATGCAATTACAGAACGTAAAGCTTGACAAAAAGGAGAAAAGTGGATTTTGAGATGCGTTGGTTTGTTGAAAGGGTGACGGGTGTAACAGCATACAGAATCACCTTGAAAATTGACCTCTAGTCTTCACTGCTTTTTAGAAATGCAGGCACCTGGGCCCTGCCCCAGACCTGCTGGGTCAGAATCTGGGACCAGGGTCTGTGAGAGGTGGGATCAGCCAGTGCAGCTGCCCCGAGCCAGCAGACCGGAAGGGGGCCTGGGGCCTGACTGTTGCAGATTGATCTAAATCCTGGGTAAAGATTTTCAGTCTTTCTGCCCTTGCTGGGGGGCCTTTTTTTTTTTTTCATCAGGCCAGAACCCGCTCTTGGGGCTGTGTCCGAGATCGCCCCTGCTTTCCCTGATATGCCAACCTTATTTGACTGGGCATATAACAGAGGGAGCAAAAGGAGAGGAAGGGATGGGCCAATGGGCCACAGTAGAAAACTCTGCATCTCCAAGTTGCAGAGGAAATTCTCAATTAAACTTTAAACTGTTCTTTCAGTAATACACATACATCATATTTAGTAATGTGAAACAGACCTGATCTTTACTGGCTTTCTTCTGATTATAAAGGTGATACATACTGTAGGTTGTTCAGTCAAAGACAAAAGAATAAATCAACCAGAAATGAACAAAGTGGCATCAGAGACATCTGTTGTATGCACTCTTGGTGAAAATAAAAAAGCACTGTGTGCCATGGGCATGAAAAAACAGCTCTGCCAAACTGTCCTGATCATTAACAAGTGACTCCCAAGGGAAAGGTTTATTCATTCAATCAACCAATATGTACTGAGTGTCTATTTAGTGACCAGGGGCCAGGAAAGTTCCGACCCAGGAAGTGCCTCTGTGGGAAAAGGGGTGCAGGGACATCGTGGCAGGGTGCCCCTGGACCTCCCTTACTCTCATCCCTGCCCTGCAGGTGATGGATCTTGGCCGCCATGCCAGCCGTCGCTTCTTCAACTGGCTTTATTGGAGTATCAACGTGGGCGCCGTGCTGTCGCTGCTGGTGGTGGCCTTTATCCAACAGAACATCGACTTCCTGCTGGGTTATAGCATCATCGTGGGCTGCCTGGGCCTGGCCTTCTTCATCTTCCTCTTTGCCACCCCCATCTTCATCACCAAGCCCCCCACAGGCAGCCAAGTGTCCTCTATGCTTAAACTCGCTCTCCAAAACTGCTGTCCCCGGCTGTCGCACCGACACTCTGCCAGGTAAGAAAGGGGCTCCCGGGGAAGGGGGCCACGGAGCCTGGAGGCGTGCCATGCTCCTCCCGGGGAGGCACGGTGCAGGTGGAAGAACGTTCTGGGTCAGCTCCCGTGGTGGCCCTTTATGACGACCTGCTGTGCCCGGGCCACAGCGGACCGCTGTGACTGAGGATGGTGACGGAGGTCAAGGTGGTGGTGGCGGCGGTACTGATGGACTAACTGTAGAAAGTGGGAGGCTGTTCGTGGTCTTGACAATGATGGTCGAGGTCGAGGTGGAGGTGTTCGTTAGCAGCTGCAGCGAAGATAAGTCGGTGGTGACCGACAACGGCAGTGGGGATGATGATGGAGGCAATGGTACCAGCCAAGGCCGTTGGGATATAATATAAGTAATCCAATGCCACGCTGGTGTTAAGTATAAAAAGTCTAAGAGGGCGCCTGGGTGGCTCAGTTGGTTAAGCATCTGCCTTCGGCCCAGGTCATGATCTCAGGGTCCTGGGGTCGAGCCCCGAGTGGGGCTTCCTGCTCAGCGGGAAGCCTGCTTCTCCCTCCCCCTCTGCCCCGCCCCCCTGCCTGGGCTCTCTCCCTCTCCCACTCTCTGTCTCGAATAAATAAACAAAATCTTTTAAAAAGAAGAAAAAGAAAGTCTAAGAAATCAGCCAAACTTGCCCCCCCTCCATTAGCCTGCATCCCAGGGCGGAAGGTTCTGAACAGCTTCACACACACATACACACCGGCTTCCTATGGCCCCTGACCTTCCTGAAGTGAATTGACGACTTATGCTAAGCAAACCTGTGTCCGGACCTTGGAGCCGGTTACAGAGCCTGTCAGTAGGCTCTAGATGGAAAAGGGGCAGGACATGTTTGTCCAAGCTGGTGCATTGCTGTGGGGTTTTGTTTTAACGACCCAGTGCAGGCCGACAAACTGTCCTGGAACTCAGTGGCTTAAGCAACCATGTTTTCTTACCTGTCACAATTCTGTGGGTGACTGGGCTCAGCCGGGCAGTTCTTCTCCTTCTTGTGATGTCACTGGGAGGGAGGAGGGGGCTGCAGTCATCTGGGGACCTGAAGGGGTTAGAACATCCAAGATGGCTCACTTATGTGGCTGGCAGTCCACGTCAGGTCCCCCTCCCGTCATGTGGCCTCACGCCTGTGGCTGGAGCTCCTCGCGGCAAGGTGTCTGGGTTGCAAGAGGAGGGAGCTTTCCAAGAGTGAAGGTTCCAAAGGGAAGGAGGCGGAAGCTATCAGTCCTTTACGGGGCTTGAAGTCCCAGAGCCATCACTTCCTCTCATTCTGTGGGTCAGCCACAAGGCCGGCCCAGATTCCAGGGCAGGGGGGCGGATCGCCCATGGGTGGAGGAGTGGCATCCTGGGAGAGGAGAAGCTGATAGCGGCCCATCTTTGGAAAGGACTGCACTGATGTTACCCCTTTCGGCATCTCAAAGGATGAAGCAAGGCTCTAGAGCAAGAAGAGATTAGAAACCGTTCAGGACAAAGGGCAAAGGGGGAAGGTCACAGCAGTGGTTGATCTATCCTGTTTCCTGATCATTTCCCCTGCACCCCTACCTCTCGGCTGCCTCCCTCCTCGTCTGTCAGGTAGGGAGAGGACTATAATGTTGCCCTGTTGAAGAGGGTGGACTTGGAGACAGCAAGTGGGGGAGCTCTGGCGTATATCAGACCCAGGCTGACCTCTCTCTCTGAGTCAGGCTTCGACTGGGACTTCCCTGCTTCCCACAGCATGCGGATGCTGTGAGGCCAAAAATCCCCCAACACTCCACTTGCCACAGGCCCTAGTCTACTTTCCCCCAGACCACTGGGCCTCAGCTCCAGGGTGGGAGGGGTCTTGATCAGCCACCTGTGTGAGAAAGGAGGGGAGAGTGAGGACAGTGACAAGGAGTGTAATGAACAGTCGGCGGGAGGCTGGCTTTGGGGGGCGATCGCCTCACTAACAACAATGATGGCGAGGAGGGTGATGATGATGATGATGATGATGGAGAAGGTGATGCTCATGGTGGAGGGAGGAGATGAGTGATTTCGGAGGTGATGGCTAAAGTCACTGGTGATAGGGGAGCAAGATTAAATTAGGGGATAATGATGGCAGTGGGGCTGCTATTTATCTGCCGTCCCCCCCTTGGCCCCACAGAGACCCTCAAGGCACCCAACCACTGCCTGACCAGAGGTCTCCCCAGCCTGGCCCTTCCCCCCAAGAGGACATGGCCAACTTCCAGGTGCTGGTGAAGATCTTGCCCGTCATGGTGACTCTGGTGCCCTACTGGATGGTATATTTCCAGGTGAGCACCCGGCCCTTTCACTCTGGGGGCACGGGCTCCCCGGTCCCCTGACGGGCCTCAGCTCTCACCATAGAAGCCCAGAGCATGTGGAAAGGGAGGCAGGGGTTCACAGTGTGACTTGGGGCTATGTGGGGCCTGGCACAAAGCCATCCCGATAATGAATAGCATGAGGAACTCTGGAGACGGGTCTGAGGCCCAGTGCCTCGAATGTCACCCCGTCTGTCTGGGCCTCATGTGTCGGGTGGCTTGGAGGCTCTCAGAGCTCTAGAACAGTCAGATTCGTTGGCGTGGCAACTGAGGCCCAGAGTTGCCCAATGCCCCACAGCCAGTTAAGGGTAAGCTCAGAGCGTCCTATACTTCACAGTGGTGATCCCCCACCCGGGCTGTGTTTCAGAACCACCTGCAGAGCCTTTAAAATTGATTCCATGTCCCACCCCAGACTACTGAAAGAATTGCTGGGGAAGTCTCTAGAGTGATAAACTTCTCAGGGGAGACTGGTACTCAGCCAGGTCTGAGACCCGCTGCTTCCCACCACCTCCTGAGGGTGCCTAACCCCAACTTCTAATCCCCAGACGACAAGGTCTTTGCCTTCCATACCCCCTTCCTAGGAAGCTTGTTTTGCGTTTATAGAAGATGGGGGTTATGCAGGGCCAGCCTGCTACTTGGGGGTGACACAGAGGCAAGGGGACAGGGACATGGGTGTGTGTGTGTGTGTGTGTGTGTGTGTGTGTGTCCACGGCCGATTCTCAGAATACTGACATTCTTACACACCAGCTGCTGGTCCATAGCTGCTGTCCTGAGCAACCCGAGTGTCCTCCCCCACCCCAAACCCTCCTGGGGGATTCTCCCGGATCCCCCTGCATTGAGCCTGACCCTTCAGCTCTGCCCAGAGCCATTCTGGTGGGCGGATGCCTATGCAGGGCCTATGCTGTCAGCCCGTGGGACGCAGCTTGGCCTCAGTATCAAATGAGAGCTCTCTGTGGGGACAGCCATGTCATTATCTTCCCCATGTCAACAAACATTTCTCCACGCCTCCTCTGTGCCAGACCCTGGAGACACCAAATGTGAGTCAGACCAGCTGTGCCCAGGCTCTGGGATCAGGTTGCACACAGAGCTCACGGGCCTGGGAGCAGGGCGAAGGAAGCTCCCCGACCGAGCCTGGCTCCTGAGGAGGAAGGAGAGTAGGGGTGTCACGTCCCAGAGAGGACAGCTGCCCAGCTATCCTGTGCTCCTTCCGAAGAATGCCCATCTAGGAGCTGGCGGTCTCCTGGGCTGGAGGTGAGGTGGCCAGCTCTGTTCCAGCCACGGCTCCATCTCTCTTGGCAGATGCAGTCCACATATGTCCTGCAGGGTCTTCATCTCCGCATCCCGAACATTTTCCCAGACCACCCTGCCAACAGCTCCATGGCTCTGAGAGCCCAGCGCAGCAGCTACAAGGTAAGAGACCAGGCGTGTGTTCAGCCCCCACAGCAGGCGGTGCTGGGAGCCTCCTCTGCAAACAGAAGGAAATGAAGTTTCCATGCCCAGGTGCAGGGGTTCCTCAGGGAACATGAAAAGCCCCAGGAAGATGGGTACACTTGGGCCCCAGCCCAAGAATTCAGGCCAGCTTCGCTCCCACCCACTGCTGTTCTGAGGCAGGCCTCAGGGCCTGCAAGGTGCACTCGGGTCCCTCAATTCTACCCTGACTTCCCTCACTCTCTGGGAACCCTGGATGCCCAGATGTCTGTCTTTCACCAGAACTTTCCAAATCAGGTCCTTGGCATTTCCAAGACTCATAACATCAAAGATCCTCAGAGCTGGCAGAGCAATGACCTTTGCCCCTATACCTCCATTCCTTGCCCAGGGCAGACATCACTAATCCATCTTGACACGTTTTCATGCTGAGCCTGAGAATGTTCCAGGCAGCTACCACCCACCGACAGAAGCCAGAGGAACCGATTTGCCATTTCTGATTTAATCCCATCCCCGACTCACCCTGCTGAGGAAGGTGCATTCCAGAGAGGGGAAAGAGCTTACCCTGGGTCACCAGGGACAGTCCGGAGGCCAGCACCCCCAGCTCCCGCCCAGAGCGCCTTCTGCTCTGCTAGCCTGCCTTGCTTGGCCTCCTCTTGCCCAGATCCCAGAAGCCTGGCTCCTCCTGGCCAACGTCGTGGTGGTGCTGATCCTGGTGCCTGTGAAGGACCACTTGCTCGACCCTTTACTGCAGCAGTGCAAGCTGCTTCCCTCGGCCTTGCAGAAGATGGCCCTGGGGATGTTCTTCGGCTTTGCCTCCGTCCTTGTGGCAGGTGTGTGGGCCCGAGTGGAGGGACGCGGGAGGGAGGCCGGCTCCACTTGGAGCTGATGCTGGAACCTTGGCCCCCGCCGCGCACACCCTCCCGCCATGGGCATCCGTCTTGGCTTCCCAGGGACTGTGAGCTGAAGGGGACCCTCCTCCTCTAGTCCCGCCTTCCCTCGTCTTGACAGATGAGGGAACTCAGGCCACGAGAGGGAAAAAGATTTTCTCCTGTGGGATGTAAGCTCCCTGAAGGCAGGTTTTTTTTTTTTTTTTCTTTTTCATTCACTGCTATGAATAATGCACATGGGCACCCAATCAATGTGCTGAAGAATTTTTCAGACACTCAGCCACTTTTTTTTTTAAAGAGTTTATCATTTATTCTCTTCCTTCTTCTAGTTCAAAAGGCTTTGAAGCCCATTTATGACAAAGGGGCTCTGGTAAAGAAGCCTTTCATGCTACTGCACAAACCTCCGTCCCTTACGCTCGGTAACTTAGTGATCCTGAAGTGACTTAGTGTTTTTGAGCCCCGACTCTGCAATGGGGATAGTAATTCGTTCAGCCCCGGTGCAGGACCCGAGTTCTGCCCTCATGGAATGTGGTCTAGCAGGAGCGTTGTGAGGATTAAAAAAGGTGAAGTCTGTGAGACACCCAGCACTGTGTCTGGATCACGAGGAGGACCCAGGGGACTCAAAGCTCAAAAACCAGTATTGTGTTGCAAGGACGAAAACCAAACTAGCCTCTTTTTCAGCTCCACGCTTTAATGCATTTTGTCCTAGTTCATCCCCACAACAATCCGAGGATTTTTATTCCTACTTCTTGCGTAACAGCACTGGGTCTCAGAGAGGTTAAGTGATTTGCTCAAGGTCACACAGCTAACCAGTGCCAGGGCTCAGGATTGGAACCTGCGTCTCCTCCCACCACATCCAGTGTCTTCTAAGCAACGAAGGGGAAGGAGATAAAAGTAAGCTTGAAAGCCAGGTTAGAAACCCTTCTGGATGCTATAGTAGAGAAGTCTCGTGATATTAGGGAAATAGGGTCAGTTGTAAAATCAGACCCCAACTATGCTCATCAACTTGGGTGACCCTGGGTTGGTTGCTTAACCTAAATTTGTCTTTCTTCATTTACAAGAATGCATATTAAATGCCCAGCACATAACAGGCTCTCAATTAATGCAAGCTGGTCCTGTTCATGAGTGAAAACCTCATTCTGAGCTTCCTAGCAGCCAAGGCAAAAGTCAGAGTTGAAACTCGTATCTTGGACCTCCACCGTGCCCCCAGGCCAGTGTCCTTCTCCTTTCCTGCTGCTCTGTCACAGGCTACCTAGGGAATACCTTCCATGTGCCAAGCTCTGCCCTGGGCTAAGCTGCGGATGGTGGGCCTGGCTATTTATAGTCCCCCCCTGTCCCCCACCAGGAGGCCTGGAGATGGAGCGTTTACAGTACATCCATCGCAACCAGACGGTGTCCCAGCAGATCGGGAAGGATGTGTACTACGCAGCTCCACTGTCCATCTGGTGGCAGATCCCTCAGTACCTGCTCATCGGGATCAGTGAGATTTTTGCCAGTATCCCAGGTACCCTGGACCCCTCCCCTGCTCTCGCACCAGTGATGGGCTCTGCCTGGTGCTGCCTCGAAGTCAGAGGTCTCACGGGCACAGCTTCCGGAGTTCGTGGGTGTGGAGGAAGGCCAGGTTTTCTGAGTGGGGCCGCATTCACCCAGTGGAGACTTGTTAGCACCCGCTTTGTGCCAGGCACTGTGATCGGCCCTGGAGATTTGCAGGTGATTAAGGCACTCCCTACCGACTTCCCACATCGTCCCTGGTGCCCTGTCCTTCATCCCCTGTGTCTGCGTGGTTGCAGTTCCCCGTGCCTCAGATTCAAAGTGAACTCCTCTTTCCCCTTCACTGCTGAGCCTGAATGTCAACTCCTCCATAAAGCCCTCTCCGAGGCCCCTGGGCAGAGGGAGTCCTTCTAGCCTCCTTTCGCTCATCTCCATCGCGGCACCCGGGTCGCTGTGCTGTAAGAATGCAGCACGTTTGTGTGCCCCGCTGCCGGGCTGTGAGCCAGAGCTGTGGGGTGGGGGTGGGCTCTTCATTCAGCCAAGCAGCAGCTAGTCAGCCGCAGGCCCGGGGCTAGGTTCTGGTGGGACTCACTCAGAGCTGGGGGGACAGTCACGCAGACAGCAAACCCAGGGGAGGGCTATAGTGGTGGCTCTAGGGTGTAGGGAAAGTCCCTGGGACGAGGTGGGGGAGGGGCAGGTGGGCAGAGAAGGCAGAACTCAGCAGGTAGCAGGATGTCCTAGGTAGGGGGAGCAGCAGACGCGGAGAGCTAAGCCTTGTAGGGAGTGTGCGGAAGGCTGGGGAGGTACGGGGCCAAACCTGGATGGATGTTGAAGTCTCTCCTGAGGGCAACAGGGCCCCCCGCCCCTCACCCCCAACGACCATGGGGATTTTGGCAGGAAAGGATCCCATTAGAGATTTTTTTAGACAGACCCATCTAGCTGTGTGAGGAGGAAGACAGGAAGCAGGGGGGTGATTAAAAGGCATTTGCAGGGGCTGGGCACTAAAAGACCAGGGCCACCCTTTGGCCCAGGGCAGAGGGAACAGGGAGGGCAGACATGATATTTCTGAGGCTAAATCAAAAGGATTTGGTGATGATGTTGAAGGCGGGCAGACAGGGTAGGGGAGAGAGAGGTGCTATCCCTGAAATGGGAGACCCAGGAGGAGGAGGGGAGACAGAGCAATGTGGGGGCATCCAGGTGGAGGTGTTCAACCAGGGGAATAAATGAGCAGGGCAGAGCAAGGGGTCTCGGGGGCACAGGTGTCGTCCTAGCCACGTGGTGGGCAGTCATGCAGGGGAGGCCAGGATGGAGGCTGGGTGGGCCTCATCTCTACTCCTCCACCGTCCGCTTGGCTCTCCCCCCTCCCTCTGCAGGCCTGGAGTTTGCATATTCCGAGGCTCCGCGCTCCATGCAGGGTGCCATCATGGGCATCTTCTTCTGCCTGTCGGGAGTGGGCTCGCTGTTGGGCTCCAGCCTTGTGGCACTGCTGTCCCTGCCCGGGGGCTGGCTCTACTGCCCCGAGGACTTTGGTGAGTGTGGGGCCCTCCCTGGGAGCGGGATGTGGGTGGTGGGAGGCTTGGAAAGGCGGTGGCAACTACTAAGTGCTTTGACCCCAGGCAGAGCGAAGTGGCAGGCTGGACTCAGGAGAACTGGGTTCTAGCCTGAACTTGGCCAGTCGCCCACAACGTGGCCTCCCCGCTTTGGGCCTCAGTTTCCCTAACTGTCAAAAAGGAATCTGTGAACTTGGCAGACCTCCAAGTCTCCTTCCTGCTTCTGGAAGTCTGTCATTCTGGCTGAAGGGTCACCTTTCTCTGGGGTCTTTGTGTTTTAAACCCCTGAAAGAATAGCCCACAGGGACTTGCCGGCAGCACAGGAAACCCTGGCGACCGGCAGGTGTGAGAGGGCTGTCTGCCCACCCACTGCCCACGCTGCCAGTCTCGGGGAAGCCCTGCCCGACCCTCATGCCAACCCCTCCTTTCCCCAGGGAACATCAACAATTGCCGGATGGACCTCTACTTCTTCCTGCTGGCCTGCATTCAGGCCGCCACGGCCCTCCTGTTTATCTGGATCGCTGGCCGCTACAAGAGGGTAGCTCAGGGCCCAACCTCCCAGAGCTGTCCCAGCAGGGATAGGGGCTGAACACCCTCCCCCCACCTGCCTCCTCCCCCCCGCCTTCCCTTCTCTCCCCAGGACACAGACAGCCACAGTCCCAGTGGGGGTTCCTTGAGTTTATTCTGTACCCAACATTAGGATGAAATGGTTCTCATAAATAAGGGGCGTAAGCCCTTCCTCACGAGCATGGTCCATGACGGGGGCGGGCAGGGCAGAGGGGGCCTGGGTGGGCATCCTTTTGAGAGGCCAGGCAGGGGACTTGGATCCGCAAGCACCAGAGGGTGAGCAGGAAGCTGCCCGGGCTGGCGGCCGACAGTGCCGGGCCAGGCGGGCTGGGGAGGGTCAGGAGCTGCCCCGGATCCTCTCCATGTAACTGCGTAGCTCCTCGGGGTCCTTCAGTCCCATGTCCTCACATACCCAGCGGATGTCCTCCTCACCCGCCACCAGGATGGACTGCACGGCAGGGGCCCCTACGGGCTCCTCAGACAGCTGGGCTGGGGGGGCTGGCGCAAACGTCACAAACTCTACCCGCTTCCGCCGCCCCCCGGCTTCCTTCCGGGCCAGGGTGCTCGAGGAGCTGGTGGTGCCCCCAGCAGGTGCCTGGGCCACGGGCAAGGCCTCCCCTCCGCCCCCAGTCTCGCAGGGGCAGCCCCCCTCCCCCTTGGGCAGGCCGGGGGACTGCCGGTCCAGCTGGCGGCTCAGTTCCTCCTGGTCAGTGCCCAGCCAGACCCAGTTGTGGGGCTGGGGGGAGGCAGGGTTGGTGGCACTGTCGGGAGGCTCCTTGCGCTGGTAGCGCAGCACGAAGACCACACCATTGACCAGGAAGATGAGGATGGCCAGACAGAAGATGCCCAGCAGAGCATACATGCCCAGCTCTAGGTCGGTGACCCGCTGTGGGGCGGGGACCATCTCCTCCTCTTCTTCCTCCTCCTCCTCCTCTCCAGCCTCTGCCCCCTTCCCAGCCTCCTCCTCTGCCCGCTCAAACTTGCCTCTCACACCCCCGCTGCCCCCAACACCACCTGCCTCCCATCGTTTACCACCCATGCTGGCCTCGGTGGCCAGTGAGCTCCGGGCAGGGCTGGATGGGAGGGCAGGGGCTGGGGTGGGAGCAGGGGGCAGCCCTAGCCAGGCGGTGCCAGAGGCCAGGGGCACACGGTGGCGGCCCCGGCGGCAGGGCTCAGGCGGGTGCAGAGCCACATGCAGGGGCAGCCCCTCGGCACCTGCCCCACTCACCACCACCCCGAGCTGGGCACCCCGCTCCTCGGCTGGCAGGACGGCACCGGGCTCCTCGGCTGAGACAGATAGTCCCAGGTCATGGTGGTCGTAGAGCTCAGCGGGGGCCAGGGTGTGGTCAGAGAAGGACAGCCAGAGGGAGAGGGCCACCTCCTGTGGGGCACACGGACACAGGCAGAGACATGCGAGGGCACGCACGCATGCACACAGAGACCACTCCCACAGAGACAGGCCACATGGAACGAAGGAGGAGAGATCAGAGAGAAAACAGACATGGGCAGATGGACAAAACACAGGGAGAGAGGGGACATGCGTCAATCACCTGTCTGCCACTCAGCCCTGGGGTCTGAGTCATCGGGAGGGTCCTCAGAGCCATCTAACCAACCTCCCACTGCCACACTCCAGCCAGCCACTGCTTGATCACCTCCAGCCGCAGAGAGCTCACTACCTCACAGGGCAGTCAGTCCTCATTCTGAAAACCCTAAGGTGAGGGGTCCAGGTGCCTCCCATCCCCCTGTCATTAGCCCCCACCTGGCGATGTTGAGCTCATCCCCCTGAACCCCTGGCTGTCACCTGCTTTGGGGCGGGAAAGGCTGACTGTGCCCAGCATGTGGCTGTGACCTCCCCGGGGTGAGCAGTGCCCCGGCTCAGGGCCAGTGAGATGCCCATCACCGGCTGCACCCGCAGCTCCAGCACCGAGACCTTGTCATCCGTCACAGCCAATGCCTGCTCCCCGAGAATGGAGTCAGACAGTGGGGAACGCACCTGAGGGTGAGAGGGAGCTGCAAGTTGTGGGGGGGCAAGTACACAGAGAGCCTCTCCGGTCTGAGCCTCATCATCTGCACATGCTGCTTTTCCCCACCCTTTGCACTCCATACGACCTATACATACTGGGACCCCCATGCCTAGGGAACAGTTCCCTCCTCTCTCAAGGCCTGGTCCCTCCATACCCAACCCCAGCCCTTCATGCTTTGAGGGTGTCCCCCATCCTATTCTCACCCAATCTCCAATCCCGCTGGGCTCATACCTGCCCAGGTACACCCTGGGCCTGTTCTGACACTCTTCATACCTGCCCATGAACATTCTGGGGGCCATCTATGCCCTTCTCATGAGGGTCTGCTCACCTCAATGGAGGTGACACCGGGCTCCCGGCCCACCAGGATGCGGCCGCCCTCCAGCGAGGCTACGCGCGGGTCCTGCACGCGTGCGTGCGGCGCCACAAGGTGGGACACGTCCAGCAGCCAGTCGGGGCCGAGCAGGTGGGTGAGGCGGCGGCCACCGTCCAGTGGGTGGGCCGCGAAGGGGACAAGGAAGCGCACGCCGGCCCGCTGGTACTGCAGGCGGCAGCCCCGGGCGCGCCGTTCGGCCTCCTCCGCCACCGCAGCAGCCTCGGGTTCCAGCACTCTGGGGAGGTGGGGGTGGGGCAGGACGGACAGGCCCGGGGGCGGGGCGTCAGCTCGGGCTCCGCCCCCAGCCGTTGAGGGCCCCGCCCTCTGGAGACCCCCCCCCCCCCCGCCCCAGCTCCTAAGGGACGCGCATTCTTCAAATTGGCATAGCTGCCCCTCTGCGTGTCCGCGCGGCGCCGCCGTTCCTAATTGGTGCCTATGCCTGTCCATCAAGCCGCTCTCGCCCTCCTCTTGCTCTTAATCTGAATTCTTGGCTCTTGGGGAGGCGGGGAGACCCTCTCCGAGGGGGAGACCTTGCAGTGCTCAGTGTCTGGGGGGCCTGGCTCAGATTCCTGAGGCCACCTCGCCCTTGGGCTCCGGTGGGACCCTCTCGATATTTATTGAGCTAGGTGCCATCTTAGGCTTTGAGGACGCAGCAGTGAACAGAATAGACAAAACCCCTCGCCTTCCAGGTCTTAAAGTCTCAGGGAGGAGAGTGAAGGCGGTGGGCAGACCACAAACAAGATGAATCAGGCGGTCCAGTAATTAGGAAGTGATCTGTACTTCGGAGAAGTGTGGCATGGGAGGGGGAGAGTGTGGAGGTTGGCGATCACAAAATGGCCAGAGGCTGGGTGGGGACAGGCAGGTGGGCAGGAGGGACGGAAGCAACAGGGCAGTTTTTAGATCCCAGCTTGAGCCCATGGCTGTGTTCCCTGCACCATCTCTCGGGTCCCAGAGCGACTTCGCCAAGGCCCCCACTCACCCTTCAGCTGGGCCGGGCACCCTCCAGCCTCGGACCTGCTCCAGGGTGGTGTCGGTCAGCTCAATGCGCAGGGGCAGCAGCGGGGCCCACACTGTCAGTCGCAGCGAGGTCCTCAGCCGGCGCCACCAGAAGTCCACCCGCACCCCGCGGGCGCCCTGGCTCTCCTTGCCAGACACAAACACAGCATCACAGGTCTCCGACACCTATGGGAGGTAGGAGCTGGGCTAAGCTTCGGAAGACAGGTGTGGAGCTCAGGGCAGAGAGGGCTGCCCTGAGCCCCTGCCATATGGGGCAGGGCTGAAATTCATTCTGCATTTTACTGGCATGTCTTAAGAGTATGAAGATTTCACCAAGGGGCGCCTGGGTGGCTCAGTTGGTTAAGCGTCTGCCTTTGGCTCAGGTCATGGTTTCAGGGTCCTGGGATTGAGCCCCGCATGGCTCCCTGCTCAGTGGGGAGCCTGCTTCTCCCTCTCCCTTTGCCCCTCTCCCCTGCTCCTGCTCTCTCTCAAATAAATAAAATCTTAAAAAAAAAAAAAAAAAAAAAAAGGGCTTCACTATGCATTTGAGATCCATTCTAGAGGAACCAGCCATTCCCCAAGTTCACCTGGGGCTCAGCTGGGGAAACTATTTGCGTAAAAACAAAATCTTTCTCCTGGTAGTGGAGAGTTCGAACCCACACATTTGGCTCATTAGTGCTGGCCTCCGACTTTTGTGCTGGAGCCACCTGGCAACCAACTACAGGAAGGTGGGCAGAGGCAAGACAGACCTACCCATCCGAGAGCCCTCAGGAGGGAACCACTCACACAGGGGCAAAGTGCCATCGTAAGTGAAAAGACACCTCTTCTGGTCAGGCAGCCAGGATTTAGGAAATGCAAGCTCTGGGCTTCCCCTCTTAGAACTTCAAAATGGAGAAAGTTACCCTGCCCCCCTTTTTTTCCCTAATCTCGTGGATCATTACAAGGCTCTAATAATTATCATTTTTAACATCCTATAAGTATTACATTGTATTAAAAGCTGCCATTGCTTCAGCTCCTGCTCTCTGCTGGTATAGTGTCGTAGGTGCTTTTAATTTTTTTTTTTTTAAGAGAGGGAGGAAGTGGGGGAGGGGCAGACGGAGAGTGAGAATCTTAAGAAGGCTCCATGTCTAGCGACGAGCTGGACGTGGGGCTCAGTCTTGTGACCCTGAGATCATGACATGAGCCGAAATCAAGAGGCAGATGCTTAACCGACTGAGCCACCCAGGCGCCCCTGGATGCTTTAAATTCTTACAATATATTCCCATTTTATATTTTCCCATTTTAAAGTTTAGAAAACCAAGGCTCCAAGAGGTGAAGAGACTAGTCCATGATCACACAGCTAATTGATAAAAAAGATTATTTTTTTTAAGATTTATTTATTTGACAGAGAGAGAGAGTGCATAAGCACAGGGGGAACAGCAGAGGGAGAGGGAGAAGCAGGCTCCCCGCTGAGCAGGGACCCCCCCCCCTCCCTGAGGCGGGGCTCCATCCCAGGATCCTGGGATCATGACCTGAGCTGAAGGCAGACAGTTAACCAACTGAGCCACTCAGGTGCCTCCAAAGATGGGTTTCAAACCAAAATTTGTGGGTCCCAACATAACATACTCTTTTTTTTTTTTTTTTTTTTAAATAAGCTCTAGCTCGGGTCCTGGGTGGCTCAGTTGGTTAAGCGACTGCCTTCGGCTCAGGTCATGATCCTGGAGTCCAGCGATCGAGTCCCGCATCGGGCTCCCTGCTCGGCAGGGAGTCTGCTTCTCCCTCTGACCCTCCCCCCCCATGTACTCTCTCTCAAATAAATAAATAAAATCTTTTAAAAAAAAAAAAAGGCTCTAGCTCTATGTCCAATGCGCGGCTTGAACTCAGGACCCTGAGATCAAGAGTCACATGCCCTACTGACTGAGCCAGTCACGTGCCCCCAAAGTATGTGCCGTTAACTCTCCCACATCAGTTCATTTGTCAATACAGTAATGAACATGGAAATGCCTAAGCTGTGGCTGCTGGGGTGACACAGCTCCCACGTGACTGTGGAGAGGGGTGGTGGAAACAAAGTTGAATCTGTGGTGCCCCCCACGAGGTTTCTGGTGTGAAGAAGAAGCTGTTCTCTTGGGGACCCGAGTGGGGAGGGCGTCTGTGCATCACTGTGCACACGAGCGCATACTCACACGGGGTTGGCACATGCCACTCACCTGCAGGACCTGTGTGTTGGCCGACTCACAGCCGATCTGCTCTGTCACCTCCACCAGAGCCCCGCCGCTGTCCACAGTGACCAGGCGCACGGGCACACGCCGTGCCTCTCCAGTCAACGGAGCCGTGTTCACCAGCTCCTCGGCCTGGGGGGGTTGTTCAGGAGGGGCTCAGCCCCCAGCTCTTTGCCTCCCTTGGCCCTGGGCCTGGCCAGGCACAGGTGGGGACTCCTTACCTTGGCCAGTGGGACAAGGGCTCTTACGTCCCTCTCCGACACCAGGATCTCCCACACCATTTTGTCCTTCTCTGCTTCGGGGGCCTGGCCTGCGTACTCCAGCTGCCATGTGACAGGGCGAGTGACTGCCACGCCCCCACTTGTGCCATTCTCCGCCAAAAAGTCCACCCACAGGAACTCGGATTGTTCGAGGGGGCTGCTGGCCAGAAGAGAGAGAGAGACTGAGTGCTTGCTAGTGGCCAGGCGCTGTTGTCAGCACTTCCTAGATTCGTGAGCTGGGTCCTATGATAACCCTCAATTTGCAGGGGAAAAAACAGAGGGACAGAAGTCATATAACCGGCCCAGGGGCGCCTGGGTGGCTCAGTCATTAAGCGTCTGCTTTTGGCTCAGGTCATGATCCCCAGGTCCTGGGATCGAGCCCCGCATTGGGCTCCCTGCTCCGCGGGAGGCCTGCTTCTCCCTCTCCCACTCCCACTGCTTGTGTTCCCTCTCGCTGTCTCTCTCTCTCTGTCAAAATAAATAAATAAAATCTTCAAAAACAAAACAAAACAAAACAAAAGAAGTCATATAACCGGCCCAAAGTCAGAGTGAAAAGTGGCAGGGCTGGGATTAAACTCAAGCATCCCGGCTCAGAGCCCCAGCTCTTATACGCCCTTGGCCTCTAGAAGATCCATGTAGCCACTTCGCCACCCCCCTTGGAAAGCCTGCTTGCCCTCCTGCCTCCCTAGTCCCCCTCCACTTGCCCTCCCACCAGACAGACTTCTGTCTTCCATAGCCATGGGGGGAGGGGAGGGCATAAAGCAGCTGGGGTCAATTTCTCCCTGGGAGGAAGAGTCACTTCAAAGCCCCAGGACTGGCACTTGACCCCCTGAATCATAACTCTCGCGGGTTCCTCTGATCAAGCACTGGCTGGCTGCTTGCTCTACAGTATTTTATTTTCATGGACCCTAAGGGGTGTATTATTATCCCCACTTTACAGGTAAGGAAACTGAGGCTCTGGTCGGGGGCAGGGGGTATCGCGGGAGGTTAACCGGCTTGCCCATGGTTATCCAAAAGTGTCAGAACCAGGATTCAAACTGGAGCTACCACGCTCCTGACCTTGGCCCAGGTTCAGAACATGAATGAGAGTTCATAAAGGTTAACCACAGCTGAGCTGTTCCTGAAATATTAACGGTCCAGAAAAAGGGACCCATTTGGTGGTTGAGGGAGGCAGGGTGGTGGCTGTGAGGGCTGTCACTGAGTAGCCAGGATAGGTTGGTATCACCTGGAATGAGATCACAGACACTCGCTGTACCTGGGGATGGATAAATAGTAGCTGAATGAATCACTATCTGCTTTGTGCAGCTTCCTTGAAGGAGTGTTCTGTGCCTGCTCACGTGGGAATAGGGAAGCAGCCTGGCAGCCCCCTTCCCTCAGGCCGCAGAAATAATCTGCTCACGCCTTCCTCCGCCCCCTGGGGAGGGAGTTGCCCACCTGGAGTCTGGCCCTGAGGACCCGGCACGGTGACAGGTGATGAGGGTTGTGTGGTGCTTGGAGCCCTTGAAGCGGTCCAGCTTGGCAGTCCAGAGGCTGGGCTGGGCTGGGCGGGCAGCCGTCACGTGCAGCCCCTTCTTCACCTTGATCCTGGGGAGAGGACATAGGCCCAGTGTGTCAAGGTGGGCGCTGAACTAGAATGAGGAGAGACACAAGGGGCGAAAGGCAATCAGCCTCCTGTCTGGCCTCCCCAGCTCTGGTCTGAATCTTCTGCTCACCATCCTCTGGTCCAGAAGGACCCCATCTCAGCGCAGGTCAGGTCACACAGCTCTCCCCGACTCAAAGACCCACTGCCCACAGGGTCAAGTCTAATACCGGCATCAAAGCCCTCCAGGATCTGGTCTAGTTTCATCTTTGGCTGTGACATCCCTCTGTCATTCTGCTTCAGTTACACCGAAAGTTCCTCCCCCCCAACCCCAGCTCATTTTTATGCCTCTGAGTCTGCTCAGCCTGTGCCTTCAGCCCGGCCTGCCCCTCTTTTTTTTGTTTGCTTGTTCTTCAAGCTTCCAGCAACTCAAATTACTGTTTCCTTTAGAAAGCTTTTCCTGTGGCAGGATGAATTTTCTCCTTCCTCCAGCCCTCACCCAGGCCCCCATCACACCTCATACCTCCCAGAGCACATAATCCAGTGCAGGCCACACAGCTCCTTTCCCTACCGCCGGGGCCCCTTAACACCAGGTGGGGACCTGGCCTTGCTCCTCTGTAGCTCCAGAGTGGAGACACAGGCCTGGACATGTTTTAAGTGTCTGCGAAAGATCTAATGAGTGTGCGAGTGGGCATAGGAGGGTGTGAGAGACAGGGGGACGCGACAGGCACCTGAGAAACACATAGGGACAGGACACACACAAACCCAAACATGGGAGAGGGGAGTCATACTCCGCAAATCCTTGTCAGTGGAATTGGGATGGGAGGCTACTTTGGGAGAACTTCCTGCAGAGAGAGACACAAAAGGAGGGCCTTCCTGTCCAAAGGTGAGGGACATGCAGCAAGGAGGCAGGCAGGAGAACATGCAGATAACACGACTGGAGCGAACACCTGTCCTGGGGTATTAGAGCATTAACGATCCCCCAGGCACTGCACTCTCCAGTTTCCAAGTCCTCTCCTATTTTCCCTCCCTGGAGCCTCACAGCTGCCCTGAGAAGCAGGCAACCTGTCCTCCCACTGGACAAGGAGTCTCAGGGAGGTGCCAGGGGAAGGAGAGCTTCCTGCTTCCGACTCCAAGTTCAGGACTGTGCCCATGGCCGGGTCTTGCCTGGCCTGGAGGGAGTGTGGTGGGCCCGTGTTTGCAGCAATCAAGGATACCAGTAAGGACCCCAAAAGGAGAAGGCACCTGCCCAGTCTTCCTGCAGAGGTTCCTGCCTCCAACCCGTCCCTTCCACCTCCCCAGGAGCCCAGCACTCACCGCAGGGTCAGGACACTGGCTGTGAAGTTGTGCCGAAGCAGGAGGGTGGCACTGAAGAGCTGGCCAGGCCTCACGGGCACATCAGGCACCCGCAGGGTCACAGCCTCGTCCAGGGGCACCTCCTGGTACTGTGGGGGGTCCGCTGGGCGCAGCTCCACACCACCCACCGGAAGGGCCTGTTCCCTGGGGTCCTCCTCCCTGCCAGGGCCGCAGCCCCCAGGGCCCTCAGCTGCGGGCTCCAGCGTGTAGGCCAGCTCGGCCCGCGTGGTGGAGCCCTGGGAGAACCAGTGGGAGGGAAACTCCAGCTCCACCACACAGGCACCTAGGGAGGGCTGCAAACACACAATGGCCACGGTTGGCCCGGCAGGGGAGGGGGTTCCAGCACCCACGGCAGGAAACGCAGAGCTGGAGGGGTCCATGAAAGGCAGGACCAGCCCGGGCCAGAGACACGTTCCAGGTGACACAGTCAATGAGTGACGTGACTGGGGCTGGGTCTCTGGACACGTCCAAAAGCCACACTTCGACTTTGGGGAACAGTCTCATTCCAAAGTGAGCCAATGCCAATGCCTCCCCCTAATGATGCCCCAGGACCACCCTGACTATACCTCAGGCTTCGAAGAATCCCAAAGCAAGCAAAATACCTCTCCCTGGTGGATTCCCGTGCTCGACTCCAAAACAGTGTAAGTTGCAATTATAAAAGTAATACTAACAATAATGCAAATACTTGCTGAGTGATTACTCTGGGCCAGGCATTGGCATCGTGCTAAAAGCTATTGCATTCATTTCATTTGTTCTTTATCCCAGCTCCATATGTGGTAGGAATTATTACTACTCCATTTCATAGATGGGGAAGCTGAGTCCCACAAAAATTAAGTTACTTGCCCAAAGTCATATACAATGGACTGACTTCCTTAAGGCGCCCTAAATAACCCTTTCAAAGGGTCCCCATGAAAGCTAGCAGAACAGGAATGGAGTCAGCTTGTCTGGGACTCCCAAACCACCCAGAAGTGGTAAGCCCTTTCTTCCCTACCCAGGACTACCCTCTGGCTGGCACAGCAGGTAGGGCCGGCCTAGGTAGGGCCCGCCCACTCACCTGGAAGTGGCAGGCTCGGTGAGCAGTGCCTGCAGGGTGTGTGGCATGGAGCCGGGCGCAGGGCAGGCTGCCAGGCCCTGGAGGCCAATCCTGCCCTTTGAGGTGGAAGAGGACTCGGGCATGGGGCTCCGCCGGAGTTACGGCCCCTTCCACTGACACAGCCCGCACATCCCAGGGCACTGGCCGCTGGTGGGGTTCAGTGACCCGTGGCGGGACCACCTGGAGGGAGAATGGGGGTGCTCAACAAAGCAGGGGGTGCAGGGAAGCAAGATCCGGAAAGATGGGACACCAGGCTTCCAGACCTGGTGTAGCAGGACAGAGCATTTACAGACTGCAATTTCCCCCTCTGGAAAATGTGGAGCACAGCTGGGGCTGGGGAGGACCCTTGAGCTACGCACAAGCAGACCTCAGCTCTGCATCCTGTGAGCCTAGGAGTCAGTCCCTGGTGCCCTCTCCTTACCTGCTGAGTGGCAAAGGGTGGGTAGGAGGCCCGGAGAAGTGGCTGGGCCCTGGGCCACGGCTGCAGGAGCAGAAAGGTCTCAGATCGGGAGCCCAGAGAGGAGTTGGCCGGGGGATAACGGCCCACTTGCTGCACGCGGAAGTGCTCAGGGGCGTCAAGGAGCTCCAGGGCTGCGGGCAGGTAGACGGGGTCCAGGGGGTCCTGGTCACAGCCCACTGAAGAAGGAGAAGGGGTAGAGATGAGGACAGCTCCAGAGCTGGCTGGGGCTGAACTGAGCTCCAGCCTGGGGCACAGTGGTGGTGGGCAGCGGAGGAAGAAAAGGTTAGAAATGTCCCATCCCCCCAGGATATAGGGGAAGTTGTCCCATTTCACAGATGGGGAAACAGGAGGTAGCATGTGGCGGGACCAGGATTTGAACGTACATCTCGGACTGGATGCCAGCTTCCAAACCTTTCCTTCTCCTGCCTACCATAGACTCAGGCCTTCCTCCCTTGAGGAGAACCTTCTCAACATCTCCTCCCCATTCCTGCCCTCTACCTACTCGCCTCTGGTGTCAAGGCATCTGTGGGGCACAGTTCTCCCCAGACAGGGTCTGTGCAGTAAGATGGCAATGAGGTGAGCTTTGTAGAAGAGAGACCCTTTCTCTGTCCCCGGGTCCTTGGCCAGACTTGCTGGGGCACCCACCTCCCTCCCCTTCCATCATCACCATGGCAACCCTGCACTGGTTTCCTAAGCTTGCTCCCTTCTTCCCTGTCCCAACTGGGTACCGGAGTGCAAAAGTGGGATTGGCATTGGTGTTGGGGGGGGGACTATGAGCCTGGGGAGAGAGCCAAAATATTCAATGAGTAGAAGGGCAAAGGACCCCTAAGACCATACTTGGTTTGTACCAACTATTAGTTAGACCTAGTAATAATAAACACTTTCGAACACTATACACAGACGACTATTTGAGATTAATTCTTCAATTTGTATAACTCTGAGAACTAGGTTCTATTGCTATTAATTCCATTTTATGGATGTGAAAGATGAGGCTGAGGTTAAGGGACTTGCCTGGGATCCCACAGCTGGAGAGCGGTGAAGCTGGGAGTCAGAGCTCAGGCATCACACCCAGAGGGATACCCTCCCTCTCTCCCTGCGCTGTTTGCAAGGGTGAGCACTTCCAGCCTCACTCCCTAGACTGTGGGTCCCTCCCCCGGCCCTTAAAGTCCTTAAGGGACTTTCCTTAAGGAAGCCCTTCTTGATTGCTTGCCCTCCCACCAGCCCCCTAGTTGCCTCATCTGAATTGGTTGTCTTCCTGTCTATCGACAGGGGGACTTGTTCTACTCATTCCTGAATCCCCCAAGCTGGGCAGCTCTCCCTGGAGAGGATGTTCTGGGAGCCTGGAAGACTGCGTTTACGTCTTAATTCTGCCTCAATAAAGCTTGGGTCAGTCATTTAACATCTCGGAGCCTGAGTCCTCACCTGTAGAATGAGCATTTAGTAACAACTGTGAATAGGGGAGGGCTTTGTAAAGTGCGGTGAGCTGTCTGGAGGAGGGGTTATTGCTGTTGAATAATGGATGTGACAAGGCTTCCTTCATCTCTCTGTATAAGAGGTTATTAGGGCTCCTGCTGGTCCCCTGGGGAGGGGAGCAGGTGGCTGAAAGCAGCCCTAGAACCAGGTCCCTCTCTGCCCCATCCTGGGCTGGGGGACTTGATGGTTTCTCAACCTCCTTCAAGACTCTCCCACCAAGGAACTTGTGTCTGAGACGCTCCACACATCCTGCCCCCAAGTGTAACAGGTGAGTGACTATGGCTTCCTGGGGGCAGTCCCTGACCTCCAGCCCTCCTCCTGTTCTACTGCCTGGATATTACAAGATGCTCTGTGGCCTGACTCCCACGGGCTCCCAGCACCCAGAGCTCAGCTCTCACGGTGAGGGTGAGGGGGCTAGAGAATGCCTCACTATCCGCCACCCCCCCTACCGCATCCCCTCTCCCCGCCCCGTACTGTGGTGTCATCCACCTAGCAGCCAAGCCCTGCCAAGTCTGACCCCCACCCTGGGCACAGAGGAATCGCTCCCCCTTCCTCCAGTGATGGGGATCCCCATAGAATTCAGGAAGGCACGGATGGGGCAATCCCCGCAGACTCCAAGGTCAGAATGCTCCTTGGGGCCGGGGGGGGGGGGGTGGGGGGGGCGGCGGCTGCACACCTCGCAGGTCCCAGGCAAAGGGGCTGCTTCCCATGCCCGTGGGGGCTGGGTCGACGGTGGGTGAGTCGTTGGTGCGGAGGGGGGAGACTAGGAGCCACTTGGGTGCAGCTCTGTGGACCGCAGATTAGGGAGCTGGTGCGCCTGGGCCAGGGGCAGCCGGGTTAAATGCCCGGGCGGGAGGGGGAGCTCTCGGAAGGTGCGGGGGCTGGCGGGGAGAGCCCGGGACCCGGCTGGTCCTGGATCAGAAGAGTTGCCGGGTTCTGGAAGTGAGGGAAGCAACAGAGGAGCGCGGCTGGAGGGAAGATCCGAGGGGTGAGACCTCCAGCCCTCAGGGCGCGCTGCGGGGCGACCCCGCTCCGGGCTCAGTCCGGGAACCCGCAGCTCCCGGCTCGCCGCATCCCTCCAGCCCGGCCGGGCCCCAGCCGCCCCTCGCCCCGCCCATCCCCTCCCCTCCCGCTGACCTCTCACGACGTCCAGGGCCAGGGCCACCAGGAGGCAGAGCCAGGGGCCGCAGGGCCCCCGGGGAACCGCTGCTGCGCGCCCCGCCATACCGCCGCACATCCTTTCCGCGGAGGGCGGGGACTAGGCGGGCGGCTCAGGTGGCCCCCGCCCGCCCGGCATCTCCCGCGCCCGCTCCGCGCCGCTCCGACCCCGCCGGCTGGGTCCCCGCCGCCGCCGCCCGCCCGGCCGCTTGTGCGCGGCCGCAGCTCCCAGACAATGGAGCGGGAGCCGGAGCAGGAGGGTGGGAGGGAGCGAGCGCGGCACACGGGCTGCCCCTCCGCCCCGCCGGGTCCTAGTGCCCTACGGATCCCCAAGCCCCGAGCGCCCCGTGCTTGAGGTCGGGGAGAAGGCCGCTTCCCTGGGGACTGATCTGCCTTACTAAGAGGGCCTCGAGGCGTTCTGCTGGCTCCCTCTCGGAAGCTCCTGCCCCTGGAGCAAACAGCCACTTCCTCTGCCTCATGCCCGCCCACAAGCAACTCACCTGTGAAGGTATCTGACACCTGAATCAGAACTGGGATTTGGGGCTATGGGGAACCGAACTGCAGGGGCGGAAAAGGGGAAGAAAGGGGCCAAAATGGGCCAGGTGAGGATCACCTGGGCCTGCCCTGACAGAGTCCTGGGCCACTCCTGTGGAGGAAGGTCTCAGGTGCACACGGCTGGCCCAGCCCCATCCCTGGGAGAGGCCCATGGGCCTAGGAAAGGTGGGGGCCTCTCTGCTCCTGAGGGAAGTCCTGCCACCCAGGTCCTGGCCTCCTGGCCCAGCCTTGCCTACCAGACAATTAGGAGAGGTCCAGACCAGGGCACCTGGCTGCACATTAGCATCTCTGTGGCAGCTTAAAAAGAAACAAAAAAAAAAACCCACACCTGGGCCGCTCTACAAAACAACTGATTTAACCTATGGGCCAAGTTGAGAACCATAGTGCCAGAAACTCCCATCTGGTGAGGGAAGGAGGGAGGGCAGGCAAATTTCCTGGCTGCCTGCGGGCCAGCCTTTCATACTCTTGCCCACCATGGGGGAAGGGGTGCCCTTCCTTGCTCTCCCCCCATACACACTATTCCAAGAGTGTGGGCCAGTTCCTGGAAGTTTTGTAAAGGGGGCATGACTTCCTCATCCCTCACACTCCAGGAGGGAAGGGTGCCTGGTACCAGCCTTCTTTTTTGCTCCCCCTTCTCCCTCCCTTTCTACCAGCTTCACGCTGCCCCTGCAGGGAGAAGTCAAGAAAACCGAGCCGATCCGCAGAAATGGAGTTAGCTGGAGGGACAAATGAAAGCCATCCAAGACTTTGAGTAAATACATTTTATATGAACGAGATAATAAAATAGCGTGCATTTTATTTAAAACCAACCAAGCGCTGATAAAAATATATATCACTGCTGCTGTGATTCCACATCAGACCTTAACAGTAAGAACTGAGCACTGAACTCATTCTTCACATCCTGTGCTGGCCCTGGCAGAGGACGCCCACCGCCACCAGAGCCTCAGAGGAAGAATGAGACCCCTGGTGGAGAGGGCTCAGGTGGCAGGCACCCTGCCCCTCTTGGAGCTTGGGAGAGGAAGGGGCCATGGTGTGCAGCTCTGGTGTGTCTGCTCTGCACTCCCCCTAGGCCACTGGGGTGGACCCTGATGAGCAACTCCTTAGTGGCAGTGAGTGGAGGGAGAGGGGTGGAGAACCGTCTGGAGCTGTGCGGACGAGAGGAGTCCTCCTTTCTCCTTCAGTGTCTCTGAAATCCCCACAGGGGATCTGATGGCCACCGCAGGGTCCTACTTGCAGGCACAAGCCTATGAAGCAGTCAGTCACCTTTTGCTCTGGCTGAAGGGGAATCAAGATTCTGAGAGGGAAAACTCTCTTCTTGACACAAAGCAGCCACAGTGCACTTTCCTACATACAGTACAGCGGCGGGCAAGCAGAGGGCCCTGCTGGCTCGGATTAAGGCACTTGTAACAGACTCAATGTACATTCTAATTCCCAAACCCTTTGGGAACTCCCCCCAGCCCTTCCCCTCAGGTCCCATATGCCCTGCCTCTTCCCCCTGGCTACGCAATGAAGAGGACAGGAACATGCCTCGAGGGACTGTGGTTTGGGTGGAGTGCAGGGCTAGAAGGAGACAAACAGGAAGGAAGCTGGGGACTTGGCAGAGGAGGAGCTCCAGAAGGACAGGAGAGTGAGAGCATCAGGAGGAAGGCAAGGCAGGAGGAGAGGGGGGAGCCGGCTGAGTCACGGAGGACCAATGGCAGGGATGTCCACTGAGAACAGATGCACAAGCCACAGGGGAGACCCTGCCAACCCAGCCTGACTGAGGCAGGCTGGGAGCAGAGAAAGGGTTAGGACAACCAATTCCAGACAGAGAACCTCAGAAGATGGGCTCCTGGGGTCCATCATGGGTCATGGTCTTCCTCTTTCTCAGCTAGGGGGTCTGGTGCAGGGATGAAGGCTCTGACAGTTCAGAAACAGGGCAAGAAAGGGGCCGGGGGCCGGAAGGAGGGCTGTGCGATCCAGAAGCAGTGCAGCTCTTTGGTACGGCGAAGGTGGCCTTGTCTGGCGGCCTTCTCACTCCTCCTCCACGCTCCGGGGCCCCTTGGCTGCCCGCCTCTGCCGCCAGCGTAGCTCCTCCACCTGGCGCTCCAGCCCCCGGACCTTGGCCTCCAGTTGGGCCCCCGAGGCACGGCTGCCAGTGAGCCGGCTCAGCAAGGCGTAGAGGGTCAGCAGGGCCAGGAGGAGCAAGGCCCGGGTGGAGGGGTCGGGCACTGACCTCACCAGGGCCACAAAGCCGGCCAGGAAGAGGACAAGCTTCAGGCCCCACAGGATCCGCCCCAGCAAGGCCAAGACCAAGCCAAGGAGCAGAGACAGAAGCCAGTAGACGACTAGGGCCCCTGCACCCCACAGCAGGAATGTCTGGACCTGGCTGGGGCTGAGCTTCAGGCCCTGGGTGAGGTGGTCTCCTGGAAGAGGAAGAGTTACAGAATCAGCCAACCTGGAGTGGTCAGGGCACAGGGGTCAAGAACCAAAGAAGGGGGAGGAGCTAAACCCCCTTACAAAGGAAAAACCCTTTCCCACAGGGTCACAAAGATAGGAGCTTGAATCTCAGCTCCCGCTCCTGCTGGTCGGGCGTAGATTACTGCCCTTGGTTGAACGGGTTCCTCTGCAAAATGCGGGTGATTCTCTGGGCTGCGGGTAAGAGTTAAATGAGATACTATGGCTTAGCACCATGCTCTGCCTAACATGAAGCAAACACCTGGGAGGCTGCAGTCATTAGCCCACTTTTATGCTTGCCTCTGGGGAAACCCGGCAGGCGTCAAGCAGCTGGGAAAAAGTCTGGGCCCTGAAAAGATAAAGTCCCACCAACAGGAAGTGACAGGCTAAGCTCCGGGAGACCTGACCAGTTCTCTGGTGCTCACCATCCACTCCCAAGGCATTCAGCAGCTGTGCAGCGATCCCAGACAGCGCGAAGAAGGCCACCGAGATGGCTGAAGAGATGACCCACATCACCTGGGACAAGGTCTGTGGAAAGAGCAGGGCAGGAGATGAGTCCACAATCAATCACGCTCCTTCTCCTTTAGGCCTCTGACCCCCGCCCGGCAAAGCCCGGGACGAACGGGTCCCACCTCCTTCTCAGCCAAAGGTTAGCCCACCAAGCAGGGACAGCAGGCCGTGTGTCCTTCCTGAACTGGAACTTGGGACATCTGGGCCCTCATTCAACTGACTTGCCAGAATATTTTGGTGATGGTAGTAGATGAATGTGTGTGTGGGAAATCAACAAATCTCTATGGTAGTCACCTTGTGAAATTGGGGTCTTCCCAGGGAATCACGAAGTTGTGTGAAGCAACATCTGTGAAGGGTTAGGATGTTTCAGTGAAAAAGGGGTCAATCAACTCTACTGGGTGATGGATGTTATAAATGAGCGGCTGGACTGTTTAGAATGACCTATGCAAAGTCTGTGATGCCACGCCTGGGATGCCCTTAGGGAGAAGAGACAGCCCTGCCTTACGCCCTGAGTCAGACCTACCTCTACCTCTACAGGGTTCAGGTCTTGATATTTTGCCAATGTAAGACTTTAGGTCAGATTTAGACCAAAGTCAGACTCTATCGTCATCCAGTGACATGGGTTTATAAAGACTGGTTCATTTCTCAGTCTTTCTGACAAGAAAGGGCAGGAAGAAGGGAAAGAGCTAAAGGTCCCAGGGCAGGAATCAAACAATGGGATTGCAAAAAGCAGGTACTGTCTGGCTTCATTTTGGGGAATGTGGGGCTCTCTGCACCAGGGATTATGACACACAGAAGATGTGGAGCCAAGACAGGGTGACTATGAACGTCTCCCCCTTTATCTCTCTTCGATATGTGTGGTCACAGCAGGGACCACTGTCCTTACCTCGGAAACCAGGTGCATGGTCTCTGGCCCAAGCCAGGCATCCAGTGTTCCCCACATAGAGCGACCTATCTGGCTCAAGAGATCAACTGGGGCCTCCTTCTTCTGCTGGCCTGGTGGCACAAAGTCTGCATGGGACTGGGATGATGCTGAGTGGAGGAGGACGAGGGCCACTAGGACCATCAGGATGACTTTGAGCACATGCTTGCCCCACGGTGAACTGCTGTCTGGGCCTGCCATGGCGGGGTCTGCCAGGAGAGAAGCACAGGGTGAGCAGGGAGCCAGAACTGGCATGGACACCCACTGGCCCAGCTATGACTTGCCCCAACACCCTCCTCCACCCCTACCCTGTTAGCTGAGAAAGGCAGAACTGGGTCTTTCAACTGAAGCTGGGCACGACCATCTGACTCATGGGTGCCTCCTTCACATTCTTTACCACTTGCATATTAATTAACCAGCAAGTATTCTTCAATGCCTTCGGGTGGATGAGAAGAGCTAGATTATTCCAGTTCTAAAAATCCTATCTCTGGGCCTTAGGTGCTATGAGTATTAAAAAAAAAAAAAAAAGTGTAAGACTATAAGGCTTTGTCCCCAGGGAGGTTATAATCTACTTAAGGTAAAGCTGATATAAAAAAACAACTTAAAAAATAGCACACAAATACGATTATTGCTGTGTAATGATGTAAAGGGCAGCGCTCAGGTACGTGCTCGAGCAAGAAAGAATGGCACACATGCCATCTGCTCTGCAGGACCGTCGTACGAGGTGGGTATGAACCTCCTCGCCCTCCCGGTAACAAATGAGAAGAAACTGAGACTTAGGACTTAGGCATTTGCCCAAGGTCACTGGGCTAAGCAGAAAGATCAGGACTTGAACCTGAGCTTCTGCTTCGAACTGCACACTCCCTGGGAGTGAAGGTAACACAGTGGATCTCAACTGGCTGCTCACTGGAATCACCTGGGAGCTTCCAAACTACTGATGCCTCTGTCCAGAGCCCAGAGGTCCTGGTGTCACTGGCTGTGACTTAGGTTTAGACCTGCAAATCTCCCCTGGTGATTCCACTGCGCCAAGATGAGATGCGCTGACACAGAATGATCTCAACTCCCCAGCCTCCAAGGCAGACAAAGGATTAAAGCACAACCTTTAGGGAAAGATACTATTATTAATAAAAAGCGAACCACGCACCACCGATCTCATACAATCGCTGCCATCAGGTAGGCATTGTTACTTTAGTCCATTTTACTGATGTGAAGAAACGGAGGTGGGAGAAGCAGTAAGTGGGGAAACCAGGATTTGAACCCAGGTGCACCTGATGTCAGACCCCTCGCACACACCGCCCAGCTGGGTCATCTCCAAAGTCAGTCTCAAAAGTGATTTAGAAAGTCACGCAATAGATTATTCATGAGCTAAAATAAACCTGGCATCTACCAGTCATCTCCGTGAATGACTGGTGACAATTCACTTAACCACTTTGTGCTTTGTGCTCTGAGCTCGCCTAACGTGATGCTACAGGCAAGTTAAGGCCCAATAAGTACCGATTCACTGAAGCAGGTGTGGATCAGCCAAAAAAAAATGTTTGCCAAGTCTACCTTCCATTTGCCACAGTGCTTGAGAAATGTCAAACAGCACCAGCAAATCCCCTGTTCTCTTCCAGGCTCAGAAATGAACCTGTAGCTCCAGGGAGTTTCCATGATTGAGACCCGACGATCAGAGGCTAAGCCAGGCCCCGGGTACAGGAGCAGCCAGGTATCTGAAGTGTTTGCAGTTAGCAGATCACTCAGGGAGTTGGCCAGAAATGGGAGCCACCAGGATAGAGGAGAGGGAAGAGGTTCCCATTCTTACTTAGTGCAGTGGAGAAGAGTCCAAGAAAGAGTTATAAAAATTTCATATCCGTGCACTTTCTGGCCCAGAAACAGCTGCCCTAAGTTCCTCTTGAGGTCTGTGGAATCAAGCAGGGCTGCAAAACACGCGTTCATGGGGAGAGACCTCAGGCTGGGAAGCCTTTTATTCTACTCTCTTTGGCGTAAATCAAGAACCAGATGGTTCCTGCCTGCCAGTCAGTGGTCAGACGTGAGGAAAGCACAGGTCAGTTCCTGAGCTATCTGGGTCATAACCACCCTGGGAACTTAAAGAGCAGGGTTGCTATCTTGGGTTGGGTCCTATATCCAAGGACCTCTACCAGGAGGGATCAGATGTCATCTCCTCTGTTTTAGAAGGTCAGGGTGACATGAGCTGCTCCCCCCATGGAGCCTCTGGCATTCTGTGTGATCCTCAACTTTCAGGCAGCCATTTGCCCCAGTCAACAGGAGCCAGGGGACCTGGAATAAACCCTCCCCCGTGAAGCCATCATTGCCTTGCCAGCTGACTTTTTGAAGTGCACCAGAAACCAAATCTAGCAGGATTCTACAGTGTACCCTTTGCAGATAAGGGTGCAGCTCACTGGCTGGTCCGTTTCTTCCAATTGTTTTATTTAACAGGATTCCTTCTTGTTTCTTCTAGGTCCTTTCTAGGCAGCAAGGATCAGCCTCACTGTTGTTCATCTCCTCACTGCAGCCCAATCAAATACTTTTAATAAAGAGAAGCCATGGCAGTCAAGAGCCACGCAGTCTCGAGCTCTGAGAGGAAATACGTCTTAAACATCATCTCCTCCAATACCTGGCCTCAAATGGTAGGCATTCAACAACAACAAATTGTATGTGTGTGTATTTATATTTATGTACACAAGCGGCCACCTGCCCCAGTTGAGTGTGTCTGTATCTTGTTAAGCATATGTTTATTTGTGTATGAGTGTGGTGCTTTATAATTTACAAAGTGCTTGTCTCCTCACCATCTCATTTAACTCTTACAACAACCTGATAAGGTTCTGTGATTCCACATTTTACTCAGAAAACTATGGCTCAGAGAGGTCAAGTGACTTGTTCAAGCTCACACAACAGAACCGGGCCTTGCCTCCAGAACCCAGGATCTAAATCCTGCCTCTCTGCTTGTTCCACACCCCTCTGCTGCCTCAGAAAGACACGGTCCCTGCCCTCAAGGCACTGAAAGTTCCACCAACTAGCAACAAGCTCAAAGGGAGAGGACATCCAGATTCCCACCGGGAGATGGCCCACCTGCTGGACTTAGAGGTCATGGTTTTGTACCAAGAGGTATGAAGACGGCAAAAGATTGGGGCAAGACCTGCCACTTCTGTCCAGGTTTCTGTAAGATGGCTCAGGCAGGGCCAGGAGAACCCGGCTCAGCTGGGAAAGTGCTTCACTTAACTAAGGTAGTAAGGAGGCACTATATGTTTAGCTGTGGTTTGCCAAGAGGGCAGGGCGGGGCAGTCCACACACCCCCTGCCAAGGCTCCTTCCTCTGGTTAGCTTCCTTTCACACCATGAATCACTACGTGGCAGGAGGGGCAGCTGATTTAGTGCCCTCTGCCGGCCCTGATTTTTCCTATCATTGCTCAGAGCTGCCCCGGTAGAAGAGTGGTTCTCAGCTCTGGCCGCCCATCAGAAAGGTCTGTCTGTAGAGCCTGTTCAAGCAAGGATGTCTGCCCCAAGAGCGGCCACCTTAGACTCTCCCAAAGAAGGGCTCAGCATTTTGTTTTTAGAGCCCCTCGAGGATTTCTGATATGCATAACCAGACAGCTGCCACAAGCGATCAGCAGCGCAGGAAGTCTATTTTAGGCAAAGCCTCCAAAGTGTGGCAGGAGACAAAGGAACCGAGACTTGCATCCCAGACTCAGTTCTGCCACAAATTAGAAGCCACTACCTTATGCCTATTCCTTAATCTGAGTTTCAGTCTCCTCAATGCAAAATGGGGTTAAGCAGGGTTAAGAACTACTACTACGTTTCTGCAAGAGCTTTGTAGACCTTAAGGGTCAAGTACACAGACAGCCAATACACCACTCATTACACTGTAGCATAATTTAGCAGTTTATAGGCGAGCCTCCCCCATTAGACTTTGACCGCCTCCGGTTAGACTTGACAACTTTTTTTGGAATCCTCATTGCCTAGCACAGAACAATGACTAATAGATGCTTGTGAAAGGAATATTAGAAGACCGCCAAGAAGCTGTGAGAGTAGCAAGGGAGAGGTGGGGAGAAAAGGCTTATTTTAAAGTTGATCCAAATAGGCAGCGGCCACCGGAGAAGCACAGCTGCGTTGAAAGGAAGCTCCTTGGTGGGGCGAAGCTGCCACTGAGGAAAATGAAGTCAGCGTCCCGGCAGGTGGGGGCAGCCCCCGCTAAACCCCTGACAGCTGCTGCCCAGCAACTGTTTGGGGGCAGGGCGACGGGCAAAGGGGCAGCTTCCTCCCCAGGGCCCAGCCTCCCCCAGACAGGGTGTCAGTGGCATGTGCTATTTCGAACAGCAAGTCCCCTGCCAAGCCTTGCTGGGTGGCGTCGGTGGCAAGGGACGAGGCGCGGCCCATGGGTTCGGGATACCCCAAGGGGCTCAGGGTACCCGGAGGTGCTCAAAGCGAGGCCGCGGGAAGCTGGGCCGTGAGGCGGGGTCGAGGGGCGCAGCGCTAGCCTCGTACCCCAGCCGGGCAGCCGCCCCGCCTCAGTCGAACCTCTGAGCAGAGCTCCGAACCCTCTTCACCCCGGAAACGCGTGCCTCCCTGTTACCTAGTAACGACGCCCCCTGTTGCATAGCAACCAGGATCCCGGTCCCCAGTTTGTTTCCCTCCGCCGGGCGCCGTCGGACCCCACGCGTGTTCGCCAGGCCTCGAGGCCCCGCCCCGCTCCCACCTGCGGCGGCTGCCGCCTGCCCATCCCGCGTTCTGCCCCTGAGGCCCGGTCTCCACTGGCACTCACCCGGCTCCGGCCACTACTGCCCTTCACGTGCGACTTCGCTAAAACGCGCCACCAAACCCGCGCTTCAACTCCGGGGCGTTGGTTTATCGTCTGCGCACGCGCAAGGCGGGATGAGCCCGGGGACCGACCAGTCCCCCTCCCAGCCCAAACCCTGCGCCGTGGGCGCATGCGCCCTACCCTCCTAATCACGGTTGCCACCCCACCCCCTCCTTTCCCAACCAAGCTTTCCCACCGAAAAAGAGTGGGATCGGAAGTTTGAGCTGGGAACGGAAGTTTCTGGCAGGAAAGGGGGAAGGAGTGACTATATCTGGCCTGTGAAGTAAGTAAACTGATCTTTGAAATTCGGAGTCGAAGCCCACCCCTCTCTTCAATACCTCAGCATTCCGGGCAATGTAGTTTCGGGCTAGTCAGTGCCTCCTGGGGCCTTGTGGGAAATGTAGTTCTAATCAAGAGGCACCTGGTCTTTTGAGGAACTTTCGCGCTAAAAAGGCACAAAGGAAAAAGGTGTTAGAGGAGCTGTAAGAGGCGCTAGCGCTGGGAAGTTGCATCCGCCCCCTCCGAGAGCAGTTACACACCCGGAGCCCTGCAGATAGCTCCCAATTGTTCACTCAATTTTAGAGAAGGAAAGGAACCAACTTCCAGACCCCTTTCTACAAAAAAAAAAAAAAAAAAAAAAAAAAAGGCAAGATCGTGAAGGTGAACAACCAGGGGTTTGGGATGAGGCAATCCCTTGCCTGCTTTGTGATTCTAGGCACATTGCTTCATCCCTCTTGACCTCAGCTTTTCGACTTTCCTATACAGTCCTAAAAATATCACTTCACTTCACAGTAGTGTGTGGAGATTCAATCAAGTAACGAGAGTGAATATTAAAAAAAAAAAAAAATCCAAGTTGCTGTCTGAATACCTCTCTCACATTGCCTGCCTTAGGAAATCTCCCCCTTAGATGTTAAAACAGTTCCTGAAGCTCAACATTCTAAAACAGAACTCTTTTTTTTCCCCATCCTCCCTGGATCAGCCTTCTAATTGTGCCTTCTTCCCAGACTACACAACTCAGCAGTAACCAGCCTGTCACCTCCTCCAGTTGTTTCTTTCCTTGAGATGTTTCTCAGCCGCATCCATCTACCTGCCTAAGCTAAGGTTCTCTTTCTTCCAGAACAGGCTCTGGTAGCATCCTGGGCCTCACCTTGCAGCTTTTCTAACAGTTACAAATGTACATTTGTTTGTGAGAGGTTTCTGATTTGTAGGACTACCAATCTCAGGTCACAGATTCCTGTGCAAGAAATGTAACTCCCCACTCCCACCCCCGCTATGACAAGTCACTTTCTTTTTAGCTCTTTTCCATCTGAGTAGTAGAAACAATCTCAGTTGGGGGTTCTTCCCACCTTGGTTTTCAGAGTGTACACAGTGTTTGGAAAATTAACATGGGGCCAAAGTGTCACTAATCCTGTCAGTTGAGCTGCACTGTCTTGCCTACTCTTCCATCACTTGCCCACACAGGTTGCCACTAAATCCACCTGAGAAATGGAGCTTCGTCTGGGTTACTGACCAACATGTCCCCTTAGTTCCTGAGTAGCAGCAGCCTTGGCCAAGGGAGCAAGGCAGAGAGCTCCTTCCTCAAGGTGCGACTTATAGGTACACATATATCCCTTTTTTACTATGTCTTCCTTCCCTGCCTAGGGGATCTTTAGCTCCCCTGTGGGAGTTTGAGATTGGGGGGAGTGGGGAGGACTCTGAGATCAAGTTCTTACCTGTAATATTTACTTCTATTGTTAACCCTATATCCTTTCTATCCATGAGGGGCTGGCTTTTGAAATTCACAAGCCTTGAAAGGACTGCCTGTTTTCTCCATTCTTCAGTCACAGCCCTAAGCTCCCCAGGATAGGGACACCTCTGCTTTTGCTCACAGTGGTATCCCTAATGCCCAGGATAGTGCTTGACTGGCACACAGTGGGTACTCAATAAGGATTTGTTCAACAAATGAATTTCTGGCTCTCTTCTTCCAGTCTGTTCTCCTCCAACCCATTCAATAAGTATGTTCCAGAGGAATCTTTTGGAAGTGTAGCTATCACTCCACAGCTCAGCTGCTGTTCTACTGCCAGCCCTATCAAGTCTAATTAGCCTCTGGTTCAAGACCCTGACTAAATGCATCCATTTTATTCCCTATCAATCCAAATATTCAAGATACTTGGTGTCGGGCAGCCTGTCATTCAAACAACAACAGTTATGAAGTTCCCACTGTGTGTCAGGTGCTGTGTTAGACTCTGAGGAACAACAGTGACCAGAACAATGATGGTTCCTGATGTCACAGAGTTTAAGTCTAGTGGAGAACACAGATATCAAACAGACACTTGTAAGCAATTAAAAAATCAAATGATTATAGCTACCAGAATGGCTTGAAGGAGAATTACAGGGTGCTTTGGGGTCTAAACTTCAGACAGGGGTCAAGAAAAAAGCCCCAGAGGAAGTGCCATTTAAGATGAGATTGAAAGTTTACTTTGGCGGGAATAGGAGGGGAGGAGAGAGGAGGAAGGTGAGCCAGGCACAAGTAGTGGAACCAGCCAGAGGGGCTAAGTTTGAGGACTTGAAAGGCCAGTGTGGCTGGAGGGAAGATGAGGTGTGGTGGTGGAGCTCAGTAGGGGCTAGATGGTGCAGGACTTGGGGGCAAGTTTTCTCTGCCAGAAACACTCTCCCTCATTCAGGTCTCAGCAAAAATGTCACCTCCTCAGAGATGCCCTCCCTGAATACCCTGCTTAAAGCAGCCCATCTCTCCCAGCCACACCACCTCCTATCCATCTTTCTCTGATTTGTTTTATTCTTAGCACTTACCACTCTGGAATTTTCTTCTGATGTGTTGATTGTCTCTGCCACCCTGCCACCCCCCCCCCTCCAAAAAAAAAGAATGTAAGCTCCAAGAGAGCAGAAACCTTGTTCACCATTTGTATCTCTAGTTATCAGAGTGGAGTCTGGCACTTAGGAGGCACCCAATCAATATTTGTTGGATGAATGGAAAGCCTGGGGAGTAGCAGGAATAGATTTTTCATGGAAAGTGGATCACTGGCTGTTCTGTAAAGAGTGAATTAGAAGGCTAGGCTGGAAGCAAGACCAATTAGGATGCTATTTTACTGCTGCAGGGGAGACATGATAGTAGTTTGGACAATCTTGCTTGGATTCAGGGATAATGATAACAAACCCGAATATGTATATCGTACTTATTATGTGCCAGGCAAAGTCCAAAGCGCTTTTTATTTATTTTATTTATTTTTAAGTAGGCTAGAAGCGGGGCTTGAACTCACAACCCTGAGATCAAGACCTGAGCTGAGATCGAGAAGGACGCTTAACTGACTGAGCCACTCCAGCGGCCCCCAAAGCACTTTTTAAATATTAACTCCTCACAACAACCCTATGAGCTAGTTCAACCTTTGTTATCATTCCCCTTTTTTACAGATGAAGAAAGGAAGGCAGAGAAGTTCACACAGTTTACTAGCTGGCTGGGCTGGGATTAGAGCACCCGCAATCTGACTTCAGACTTCAGGCTCCTATGCCATTCTGCCCCTCATACCTGTAAATTTTATTCTCTCCAAGCCTTTGCTCATGCTCTTCTTCTTGGGATGCCCTCTGTTCTCCCCTTCTATCTGAATATTGCCTACCTGTCAAAATCCAGCTCATTCACCCCTCTTCAGCCACGAAGATTTCCCTCATTACACTTGTCTGTCCTGCTTTGTCTGGATCCCTTATAGCCCACACCACGTGTTCTGTACATGACTCCTTAGAGCGTCTTACAGAGAGCCACTTAGAACCTGACAGATCTGAGCTGGAAGGGGCCTGGAAGTCATGTAGGAGAGGGGCGTAGAAGGAGATGACTTGCCCACGATCACAGCGCAAATTGGGAGTAGAGGCAGAACCAGAACAGTTTTTTCCTCAGTGCTAGTTTCTCTACCCATCTGCACCTGCGCTTTCTTCGCGGTCACCGAGCCCTGTCTCTCAAAGCGTGGTCGGAGATAACACCCGCCTCAGAATCACGTGGGGCACACACGAAAAATGCAGACTCTCTAAGGCGGACCCCAGGAAGATGTATTTTAAAAAGTTCATTAGGAAATTCTCATACACTCCAAAGTTTGTAAGACGACGGTCTCAAGAAAGTGTTGCTCAATACTTTGGCTTTAAAAATCCCACTGCATTGTGGGAAATGTAGTTTGGAACCTCCTCTGCCCCAGGCTCCGGGAGCGCTTTACGGAAGGCGCCGAGTCGGTCCGGAAATGGCCGAAGGTTCCCAGGCGGGCCCTTTCCTGCCCGGTTGCATTCTGGGAAAGGGCAATTTCCGTTAGGTGCTGGAGGCTGAGGCGCGCGACCGGCCGCAGCCCCACGTGAAGCGCTACGCGTGCATCGCTCGGCGGGGTCGCTCCCCGCTAGCCGCGGAGCGTCCCGGAAGCAGCGGGGAACCGGAAGCGGCCCGGGGGGGCGCAGAAGCGAATCCCGGAGCCCGGTGTGAGGCGCCTCGGAGCGCAGCGACGGCGCCATGTCCCTGATCTGCTCGAGTGAGTGTCGGCTGCGGCCGATCGCGGGTCGCAGGGGGCCGGAGCGCGGAGCGGGACTGGAGCTGCGGGCCGCAGGGGTCGGGGCGGAGGCGAAAACAGGGCTCCCTGGGGGCAGGGCGGCGGCCTGTCAGCGCGGGGGTCCTCCTCCTCGGCGTGGGGTGCATTTGCGCAGCGCTTCACAGTTTACATAACGCCTCAAGTTTATTGTCGCAGACGTCACTGAGGCCAAGCACCTTGTTTACGCAGTGAACTGAGGCCTGGATGGAGGGAGCTGGTGCAGGGAAACAGCTGTGGTGTAGGAATCGAGCTTGTGCAGGATCTCCCTTCCGATTGGCTTTGTGATCTGGCGCAGGCTCTGGGCCTCAGTTTCCACAGCTGCAAAAAGAGGGCATTGCGCTGCATGACGTCTGAGGTCCCGCTCGGGTAGTCAGAGATTCTGCAATTTGCGAAGGTCACATAGCGAGTTAGAGGCAGTGACAGGGCTGGAATCCAGGTCCCTGGCTCCCAGCCTCACCCTGTACGACTACCAAACAAACACAGCGCACATTTATAAAGCCTTTGGTTGACTCGGCGCTTCCAAGTCCGTGATCTCATTTTATCCTCACAAGAGTTCTCCAAAGCAGAAAGGAAGATCGGGGTTTTACAGATGAGGATGTAAGGCTGGAGGAGACTGTGGCGGAGGTCGTTTCTCCGACCCCAGATCCATGCTTTTTTTTCCTGCCTTGCATGGTCTTTCCTTCTGGTATTTTAATGCAGCACGCAGATGTTTTCCATTCTCACTGTGTCATCAGGTTACTAGAACATCCCTTTCTCTATTTGCTTCCAACTCGGAAGCCCTGTGCTCTTCTCAGAACCTCTCCATGAATCCAAAAGGAGGGAGGAAGGAAGGAAGGGAAATGAGGGTCAGATAAAGGAATCTTTCATAGTGAAGAAATTAAAGTTTGCAGAATATTTTCACATTCATTGTTTTCTTTCAGTGTTGAGGAAGGTTTTTTCCATATTCCCAACACCATCCTTCCTTTCATTTGATTGTGTTTAGATGTTTTTGTTAGATGTTTACTGGATGCCTGCTGGGCATCTACATCGTACTGGAAGTCAGACCAGCTGTAATCCCTGTCCTCAAGGGTGCATAGTCTACTGAGGCAGGCGTGTCAATGATACCTCTGTTGGGGGTTGTTGTGAGGATGAGTCAATCTATGGAAAATGTTTACAATCATGCTTGGCACCTGATGAATGCCTTGTAAGTGTTTCTTCTTAACGTAACATTTGTAATTTCTTTGATAATCCATTTTGGCTTTAGACTGAGATTTGAGTGGCCATGTGTATTTCTGTGTCCTGGAGTATAATGGGTGCCTGGGCATCTTTGTTCCAGACGGAGATGGGCGGGGATCATTGACTGCTCTGTAGGTACGTGGCACATAGTAGTCATGCAGTAATTGTTGATTGACTACCTGTCAGGAGAGTGATGCAGAAGCTAGTTATGTAGCTGAAAAGATGCTGGGGACACTACAAAACTAGTGTCATGTCCTGCTTTCTGTTAGTTGAATGTGGGGACGTGTGGTTTTGTTGGGGCCAGTTGCCTGTGAGGCATCCCTTTGTCCCAGGGTCCCTTTCACCACTCCAAGCTCACTGCCTGCCTTTTCTCCACAGTCTCCAATGAAGTGCCAGAGCACCCGTGCGTGTCCCCTGTCTCTAATCATGTTTACGAGCGGCGGCTCATTGAGAAGTATATTGCAGAGAATGGCACAGACCCCATCAACAACCAGCCTCTGTCCGAGGAGCAGCTCATTGACATCAAAGGTGCCTGGTGGCTGGCCTCCGTCCAGGGCTGTTTTAGCTCAGAGCTTGAGAAGTTGGGAGGTGGTGCCAGCGCACTGGACGAGGAGATGGTGTTCTGTTAATGCAGGCTAAAGAGGAAAGAGGTGGGGGAGAGGAAGAGTCCCCGGGTTATGGTTCTTCATACCCGCTTTCCCTCTCTTGGCAGTTGCTCACCCAATCCGACCCAAGCCTCCCTCTGCTACCAGCATCCCAGCCATTCTGAAAGCCTTGCAGGATGAGTGGGTGAGTCTGTGGAAGAGAACTGATGTCTCTACTTGAAGAGAGGGGACCACTGCTCTAAGACTTGGGTTGGGAAAGATGGAGCTTTTTTTTTTTTTTTTTGAGGGGCAGGATGATAGTGGAGGAGGAGCCTGGTTGTTGAGCTCACACAGATCTGGGTTTCACACTTAGCTCCCTTGCTCATTTGCCATATGACCTTGGGCAAATTGCTCATATGTGAGTCCTGGTTTCCCTGACTATAGGACAAGGATTTGTGCCAATCTCTCGGGGTTTGGGGGAGAATTAGAATAAGGTTAGAGTATAAACCCTGTGACATCAGGGATTTGTTTTATTCATCACTATATCCCCTGCGCCAAGAGCTGCACCGTATGTAATAGGCTCTCTAAAAGATGGATGAGTGAATACATCTTGAGCGACTGTCTTGCACAGTACCTGACACAATGAGGGCAGTCCATAAATGGCAGCAGCAGCATTATTCTTCCCTCGTGGGGAGGTGACGCTATGACGTTGAGATTTGCCAGTAAATTACAGGAAATGGGGGTGCGGAAGAGCGGGCTCCCACTCCTCTCTGTGCCCAGTATTTGGTGTGGGGTGGCAGCTCGAGTGGCTGCCAGCACATTCCTGGTCCCTCACGTATCGCTTGAGTTACTTATACTGGTCCAGGCTGTGGGAATACGGGGCAGTGTCCTCTTGATCAAGGGCTGACTCTTCTGCTGGGTGCTCCCTGCTCCTCCCCAACCCCTCACAGTGGCGTTTCCCTTCCCCAGGATGCAGTCATGCTGCACAGCTTCACTCTGCGCCAGCAGCTGCAGACGACCCGCCAAGAGCTGTCCCACGCTCTGTACCAGCACGATGCCGCCTGCCGTGTCATTGCCCGTCTCACCAAGGAAGTTACAGCTGCCCGAGAAGGTGCAGCCTCGGCCCCGCCATCCCCCACTCTGGGCTGGTCCTGCTTTGTAATACCCCATTTCTAATGTATTCTTCTCTCTCAGCTCTGGCCACCCTGAAACCACAGGCTGGTCTCATCGTGCCGCAGGCCGTGCCGAGCTCACAGCCGAGTGTTGCGGTGAGTATGGCCAGCCCCCACCCCCCGCCAGTCCATAGCCCCTGTGTGCGGTGTTGCACGTGGTTCTTCTGCACGTGTCTTTGGCTTTCTGTGCCTCCCTAACCTTTAACTTTCTTGTCTTCAGGGTGCAGGCGAGCCGATGGATTTGGGTGAGCTGGTGGGAATGACTCCCGAGATTATCCAGAAGGTAAGTTGTAGGAAGTCACTCAGTGGGAATGCTCGTGGGCCCTCACTTCTCACCCTCTGCCTTGAGTCCAGTATGAATAGAAGTCCCATCCATGTGGGACTGAAGCAGAGGGGTGCAGAGCACAGACTCAGGCTGCACTGCCCATGTTCATGCTTTGTTATCACCTATTAGAAGCCTTATGACCTTGGGCTGACTTAACTAACAGTGTATCTCATTTTCCTTGTTTCTAAACTGAGAATAACAGTGTCTACTTTGTAGACTTGTGAGAATTTAAAAGATTGTAATTACTGATAAGTGCAACTTGTAGCTTTTACTGTTCACGGGGTTCTTTGCAGATTGTAAAACACTTTGTTACACGTTTTCATGTGTTTTCTCTGAGGGAGACAGAAGGGGAATTGCCATTTTTAGTTTACAGATAAAGAACCGGAGCCTAAGATTCAAAGGCAGAGCGGGCCAGATTCCAGGGCCAGTGCCCTCTTGTACGCACAGAACTCACCTTTTGTAGGAGTTAATCGTTTGTGTCTTGTCTGTGCTGACCTTGCATCTCTGCTCTCTTGATGGTGTAGACTTGGTGTGGGAGTTGGTTCAGGTGCTCACTCTGCCGTTTGTCACCGCTGAGGCCTTGGGGAAGGGACCTTACTCCTCTGAGGCTCAGTGTCCTCCTCTGTGAAGTAAGGTCAGCACCATCTCATCAGGTTGGGGTGAGAGTAAGAAGAGGGAATGCCCGTAAGCCCTTAGCACAGAACCTGGCAGATCACGAGTGCAGGTGACACTTGCAGATGTGACCAGTGTCTAGCATGCCGCTGCCCTGGCAAAGTAACTTGTCTCACATTGTGCCTGTTCCTCTCTCTCACCCAGCTTCAAGACAAGGCCACTGTGCTCACCACGGAGCGTAAGAAGGTGAGTCCTCCCGGAGCCAGAGGAGCCAGGGGAGAGCTGGCCAGTGGAGGCAGCTGCCGCCTTCGGGAGAAGGGGAGGTCGCTGCATCCTGCACTCACTGCCGCTCTTGTTGGGGGGCTTTTGCTTTTTCTCAGAGAGGGAAGACGGTGCCGGAGGAGCTGGTGAAGCCGGAGGAGCTGAGCAAATACCGGCAGGTGGCATCCCACGTGGTGAGTGGCCAGGTCCCCGCTAACTGGGAGTCAGGGTGCCCCCCGTGGCGTCTGGGCCGATATCTGGGCCGGGCGGCCAGCATCGGGAGCGGTGGCTGTAGAGCTGTGCACCGGCCCCGGCCCTGGCTTCTTGCCCCGGCTGCAGAGCTCTCAGGGCTTCTCTTCTTGCCTGGTGCTGGCTTTCCCAGTAATGCCGCAAGGGTGGCGCTGTGTCCGGGCAGAAGGCCAAGTGCAGTGGATGAGGAACAGAGGTCGCTCTTGTTCCCTGGGGCTGGGGATGGAATGGGGGAGTTGTGTGGCTTTATGGCCGGCCTGCATTCAGCCACGACTGGGTTTGATGTTGTGCCCTCTGCTCAGGGTTTGCACAGTGCCAGCATTCCTGGGATCCTTGCCCTGGACCTCTGTCCTGCCGACACCAACAAGATTCTTACTGGTGAGAGCCAGCCAAGCCCAGCAGGCCAAGGCGGGGAGGCTGGTGGGGAAGGTGCATGCTCCTGTCCTCTGCATGGCCTGGGGACAAAAGTACCTTCTTCAGCAGAGGGACCCAGGTGGGCGTGACTCATTTTTGGATCTCATCTGGGTCCTTTCTAGGTGGGGCAGATAAAAATGTTGTCGTCTTCGACAAGAGTTCTGAGCAAATCCTGGCCACCCTCAAAGGCCATACCAAGAAAGTCACCAGTGTGGTGTTTCATCCTTCCCAGGTAAAGGGTTCTGCCAGTCACCCGGGTTCCTCATTCCTGAGCCCTGCTGCAGTGGCTTAGGGTCGCGGCCCAGTCATCCAGTGCCCTACTGTGTCCTTGTTGAAGTGAATCGGGCCCGACGAAGCGCTGAGCCTCCAGAGTGGGCACTAGGCCTTTGTTTGCAGTAATGGGGTTGCCCTGTTCTCTGTAGAACCTCCTAGAGCAGTGGCCTTCAGAGCAGGGTAAGAGAGGAAACAGCTTGAATAAGCATATTCATAGACATACGTTATGTTAGGAAGAGGAAAAACCCTACAGTATCTATAATACAAACTATGGAGAACAAAGCTCAGCAAAATCTTGACTCAGCATATCTGGGAAGGACAGGTTTGTCCACATTCCCATGGTCCTATGGGGTTGGGGGTGGGGAACTTGATGTTGACTATTGAAAGTGGTGTGGGCTTAAATAGATGGGTGCTGGCGTAGGGGGCAAAGGCAGCTCATTAGACCAGGTTACTGACCTTATAGGTTTTGAGTCTTGAGGTCTGGGACAGTTTGGGCCTGAGACTGTAGGAGAGTGGCTGAGTCTGTGCTTCCCAGACAGTCAGCCTTTTCCCTGTCCCTTAAGGAAATTAGAAGTAGATGAATAACATGAAGTTTTCATGGAACTAAATGTATTTATTTGTTGGTTTTTCATTTATTCTTTTTAAGTTTTATTTATTTATGTAATCTCTGTGCCCAACATGGGGCTTGAATTCCTGACCCTGAGATCAAGGGTCACATGTTCCCCTGACTGAGCCAGCCAGGAGCCCTAAAACTAAATGTATTTCAGATGGAAAGCACTCCTTTCTTGCTGACTGGGTGTTAATATGTTATGTCTCTTATAAAATCGTGTTGACGAACTAGTGTAGTTGGTTCTTACAGTTTTTAATGTCCTAATCTAAATAATTGGTGGCTGACACTATGTAAGTTCTGTCTGCCCCCAATTTTTCTGAGGATTAACTTGCCCCTGCAGAGGTGAAGCGTGGGAGGTACTGGAACGTGGAACATGCCCTTGCAGCCCCTCCTAGACCCAGTGCTGCTCAGACCTGCGCTATCCCTGCCAGTAGCCATTAGCTACATGTGTCTATTTAAACAAAGTAAAATAAAACTAAAAGAAAAAACCAAAAAAACCTCAGTTCCTCAGTCACACCAGCCACGTTGCTCTCTCTGGTCCTAGAAACAGGGTGTGGGAAATTGTTCTCTGGTACAGCTGTCCTTCTTACCTCTAGATAGTTAGGCTTCCTCATCTAGGCCACTGCTGTTTGATTTACTGTTTTAAATAGCATTTACTGTTGGCTCTCTTAGGCATCATTGGGTGGATGGATGGCTCTAGGCAGGACAGGGCTGAAAGAGTAGCAGTTGTTGGGGTTATGGCCGTCCCCAGCCCCCTTTTGTAAGATTGTTATGGTCCATCTCTTCCGCTTTCCTTTCAGGAGCTGGTGTTTTCTGCCTCTCCAGATGCTACTATCAGGATTTGGTCGGTCCCGAATGCCTCCTGTGTGCAGGTTGTTCGGGCCCATGAGAGCGCTGTGACAGGCCTCAGCCTGCATGCCACTGGGGACTACCTCCTGAGCTCCTCTGATGACCAGGTGTGGTCCCAGCCTGGACGCTGCAGAGGCCTGCTGGTTTCCGAGCTTGAACATCCTGGGAGGAGGGAACATCTTGCCAATACCAGCTGGTTCCCCAGAACCCCAGAGGAGAATGTTCCTCTGTTCAGAGGGGCTAGCTTTGCCAGGGTTTGCCGAAATAGGGTCCCTGCCTTCCTGAAGGGCACCCACTTTCTTACTAGCTCCATTGTCTCTGTTTTATCAGTACTGGGCCTTCTCTGACATCCAGACAGGGCGTGTGCTCACCAAGGTGACAGATGAGACCTCTGGCTGCTGTAAGTCACTTCACAGTTGCTGGGCTCTGTCTTTTGCTGCTTATCCTTTATTTTTATGTTTTATTTAGTCATTTGCTTGTTTCTTCTTAAAATACATTTGCTGCCAGCACCTGCCAGGTGCTAGGCATTGTGCTGGGCATAGTGAGCAGTGTGAAGAGCGAGGAACCTTTCACTGTGTTTGTCTCTCCCGTGGGCTCTGACCACAGCTCCATCTCCCTTTCCCACAGCTCTCACCTGTGCGCAGTTCCACCCTGATGGGCTCATTTTTGGGACAGGCACCATGGACTCGCAGATCAAGATCTGGGACTTGAAGGTGGGACATGGCAGCCTCCATCTAAGGCCCAGGTTCTGAGCTCTTGACTACGAGGTGTGATTAAGTGCTGATGGCACCTGGCCCTGGGGGTGTCCCAAGGGTGGAGAGACTGTGGCCGTGTGTGTGTGTGTGATGTGATAGGTGTGGTCCGGGGTTCCTGGGGTGGGCCATCTGCTTCTGCCGTTCCTGCTAGTGGTCCTTCCCTGAAGGATGGAGGAGGACGGCTCAGAGGTAGGCATTTGGTGAACTCCATCTTCTCCCTCTCATGACCAGTGGGTGATGTTGTGCTACCCATCCTCCAACCGTAGGAGCGCACCAACGTGGCCAACTTCCCCGGCCACTCGGGCCCCATCACTAGCATTGCCTTCTCGGAGAATGGCTACTACCTGGCTACGGCGGCCGATGACTCCTCTGTCAAGCTCTGGGATCTGCGCAAGCTTAAAAACTTCAAGACGCTGCAGCTGGATAACAACTTTGAGGTGTGCCCCCTCCCTCCCCTGCTCTGTCAGTTGTGGTTCCTCAGTTGTCGGTTATTCACCGAATTGATCTAACTTCTGTTTATCCCTGACTGCCCTGTAGTTTCTGTTCTCGTGCGACCTCTCTCCTGGTTCTGGCAGGTGAAGTCACTGATCTTTGACCAGAGCGGTACCTACCTGGCCCTCGGGGGCACTGATGTCCAGATCTACATCTGCAAGCAGTGGACAGAGATTCTTCATTTCACAGGTAGGGTCTGACTGTGGGACCCCAAGGCCCCAGGGTGCCCTGGCCCAGAATGAAGAGGGCAGATACCACCAGGCTAGGAATTTCTAGGGGCGGGCGTGAGTTTGCCTAGGCAGCTTTTCATCACTACCTGAGACAACAGAGTTGAGTGGCTAAGAAAATGAACTCAGGAGTCAGACTGCTGGGCTTTAAATGCCAGCCCTAGCACTTCAAGTCCACTTCAAGCTGTGCGACATTGGACAAGTTGCCCGGTCTCTCTGGGGAATGCTAACAGTGCATACTCCACTGGGTGGTCGTGAGGTTTAGGTGAGCCTGTATGTATATGAAGTTATCTGTGTATGTGTGTACACATGCGTATAAACAGAGGAAGTAGCCGTATGTATGACACATACGTGCGTACATAGAACAGTGTCTGGCACATAGTAAGGATTTGCCGTTGCTCACCATCGCGTCTTTGTCTGCTGTGGGATGGAGCCGGGACTGAGATCCAGGCCTTGCACTAATGGAATTCCCAGTCCGCTTAGGAAAGCGGAAGTGGAGCGAGTTCACAATCACTTGATTGCAGTTGTGGATGCTGGAGAAGAAAAGTAGTGCGGGCACAGTGGATAGTGGGGGCTGCAAACCTCCTCTAATAGTTGTGTGGCTCTGGGTACATGACTTGCTCTCTCAGAGCTGCAGCTTCTTCCTTTTTTAAAGGTCACACTGGCACTGCTTCGCAGATGTCCCAGCTGGAGCCACAGAAGTGGCCCGCACGGTGGCAGGGTGCCCGCTGCACGCCGGGGAGCTGAGCGAACGGCAGCTGCTTGCTGTCCTTGTTGATGAAATTCTCCCCCTGATCAGCAGGGTGTGGGTGGGCCCCAGGATGCTCCTCCTGCCCCCCACGTCCCGCTGAGCCCTGCTCAGTGTGTGTGCTACAGGGGTGTGCAGGCCTAGCTGTGACCCTTCACTGGGCTCCGGGGTTTTGGAGACGAGTGAGGTAGAGCAGCGGGCTGGCAGCCCAGCTTGGGCTCTCTAGTCGGGGTGCCAGGTGTTACCCTAAACCTAGAAGGAGTTTGCTTTGCTGCTCGTGAACTACCTGAATCCAGGGTGGCGTGTCACCTAGCCTCTTCTGCACTTGGCCCAGCCCTGCCCTGTTTTGGGGGCCCAGGTTCCCTAAATGGGAACCCCCTGAACTAGAACACGCTAAGGAACTGTCTCAGTGATAAGCAAGGAGTTAGAACTAACTACAAAGGATAAACATATACCAGCCAGCTGAGCAGTGAAATTTTAAACCGAAGTGAAAACTCAGCTAAATCTGTAAAACTAAGTTTGTGAGAAGGGGAAGAACGAGACCCTGTCAGCTTGGTCTGTTGTGCCCTCCGCCGGCTCCCAGTCACTTCTAGCACTTGAACTGAGCAGAATTGCAGTTGCTCCGAAAGCTCAGGTGGGGGCGCTGACGTTCATCTGTTAATTCAGCCCACAAGAAAAACTCAAGTGCTTGCTGTATGCCAGGCGTCAAGTAAGGCCCTAGGGACAGGTGGTGTGCAGGCCGGACTAGCACCCTGCCCTCGGGAGTGTAGAGGCGACTGGGGAAAGAGTACGTGAGCACTGACCCGGGGAGCACTGGATGGATTTGGGAGTGTGTCCTCTGGATCAGCGCTCAGCCCTCAGGGGAAGAAGCCTCACCACTGCCTCTTGTCTCTCTCCTCAGAGCATAGCGGCCTGACCACAGGGGTGGCCTTTGGGCACCACGCCAAGTTCATCGCTTCAACGGGCATGGACAGGAGCCTCAAGTTCTACAGTCTGTAGGCCCTGGCCCTTTGGATCTGGGAGCTGGGCCTCATCTCAGTAGCGGGGTAGAATTAGGGTAGGGGGGTGGGGGGGAGGAAAGGGAGAGACTACTGGGGGAGGGGGGGTCTCTGGGGTGGGGCATTCACATCATTTCACTCTGGTCTGGGTGGTGACCTGAGAGCCACGGCGGCGGGGACCACCCTCATCCATGCCACCTCCAGCCTGACAGGAAGGATCATGGGAGGTAGAACTGTCACCCTGTGAAGGCTCGGGTCGGAGCCCAGGGCCTCTCCCCTCATGGCACTCATTGAGTTTCAGTTCCTGGGAGATGGGGAGAGGCTGAGCCAAGGGAAGTGTGAAGGGGATGGGCGTGAGGGTTCTTGCAGGTTTTTGTAAGCAGTGATTTAGTTTCATTAAAAAAAGAAAACAATAAACAGCACCTCCCTGTGTGTGTCTATAAAAGGAAGCCCAAGCTGGGAAGGTCGGGGAGGGAGCACATTGGCCAGAAAGACTTTCATGGCCCTTCAGGGCTCTGCAGGCCTCGACCTTGTGTTCCAGAGTCATTCATCTGTGTCGCCAGATGTCGCTCGCGTGCCGCCACTTTCTTGTGGGGTTGCCTTCCACAGCAGCCAAGGGAGGGGGACGTGAGGGAAAAATAGCCTTTTTTTTGCTGGTGAGGAAGTGTGAACCTGTCAGGAAGGAGTCTTCTGCTGTGGGTGCTGCAGAACCTGTCCCAGGTCAGCTTAAATCCAGAAGATTTTCCAGACTCTGGCTTTTGAACATTGGAAGTAGAGCTGGTTCCTGGGGAGACTGCCAGCACAGTAAAGCAACAGAAGGTGAGATCGCCAGCGCCTCTTCTGGGGGTGGAAGTAGGGCTCCTTGGCTACTGAAGGTGGGGTGGCCTCTTGCACGTGATAACGAAGTTGAAGTCTTAGTGCTTATTTGCTAAAAGGGAGGAGGGGTGTTGCTGGCAGGGGGAGTTTCTAAGGGGGAATGACAGAGGTGGGCCGAGGGGTGGGGGTGGTGGCCCAGGGAGGTCTTCAGGACCCTGGACAAGAGCAGTCCCGCAGCGTGTTGGGCTGGAAGCTTGCTGGAGCCCGTAAGGGAATGTGAGGTGAGACTTGGGGGGGCCGTGACTGAGGTACTATGCTGGGGTGGGGGGCAGTGCGGCCAAGCACGGCGGTCCCCACTCGTGCCACGCAACAGCTTCGTGCGTGTTCTGCTGGGTCAGCGTCCCATGGTCCAGAAAGTTCGGGCCCGCTGCTCTCCCCCTCGGAGGCTCACAATGCTTACTAGCTAGTAAGGCCTTTGAAAACTGCAACAAAACCTTTTAACTGTTTGACCCAGTTTTCACAGATGTTTGACTAGGACGGCCTTTGTGTGTGTGTATCTGTAATGGTCCGTGGACCCTGCCTTTGGAACACACACCAGAGTTGTAGCTGTTGGCAGATGGCGCTGCAGTGGGCATCTCCGAGCGCCAGCCTCTTGTTAGTTCAGTTCTCACAGGAGACTCCCGAGAGGGGAGTGACGAGGCGGCGTTTGAACACCTGGAGGTTTTCCAACATTTGCCAATCAAAGGCCAGTTTTGGGTATCCTGGTTTGAAAAGTGTGGGGTTGTCCCTTTTTCAGAAAAGAGCTGTCACGTGGTTCTTCTGAGGCTGGACACACTTTGAAAGGAGGACGGGATGGAGCTGCTCTTTGCAGGTGGTCGGGTAGCACCAGTCAAGGTGGGGAAGGGCGGAGCCGGACCTCCGCCAGCCCAGCACTAAGCCATGGGTTGGTTCCTGGCTGGATGTGACTATGCGTCGTTGGGTCAGCTTTGTTTCCAGGAAAACCATTTAAGAGATAAAGGGAGGTTCTCAGGGGACTCCGGGGTTAGGAGGGGCGCTGTGGTGTGAAGCATGTGTTGTGTCCATGCTTACATGCATTTTTTGGCAGGGGAGGGGCTTGGAATACATCTCAGAGGATCTCAAAGGGACTCTAGTCCCACCCCCACCCTTTTCCAAACCACCGCTCTAGAACTGGGGCCTGGCTCTGCTCTCCTGGCCTTGGGAGCCGCGTGTTTGGGTTAGAAGTCCTAAAATGCTTTCGACTCCATCCTGCCGTCTGTCCCCTTACATAAGCTGTGTTCTGGACACTACACACATTCCCTCATTTTGTTCTTGAAACTACCTGGTGTTTAGCTGTCCAACCGAGCAGCTTCCCTGCACCCCGTGGAGCCTCAGGCCTCCTCCTCTGCAGTCCAGGGTATGAGGTAGGAGCGCAGGATCCCAGCTCTGGCACTTGGGGAGGGGGCCTCCTCCAGATTATATGACTTCTTTCGGTTCCGGTTTCTTCAGAAGTTGGGGATATTGTATTTAGTAGGGATATTGTAAAACTTAAGTGAATTAGAGCGTAGAGAAGTTTGTAGAATGGTCGGTGCACGGGATACATGCTGTGTATATTATGCCTGCTGCTGTCAGTCCAGCTGCCATCCCCCCGTTACTGCCGCCCCCCATCAGTGCTACTCCTTCTCCTGCTGCTACTCCTGCCACCCCCCACTGCCGCCGCCCCACCACTGCTGCTCCTCCTCCTGCTGCTGCTCCTGCCGCCCCACCACTGCCGCCCCCCACCACTGCTACTCCTCCTCCTGCTGCTGCTCCTGCCGCCCCACCACTGCCGCCCCCCACCACTGCTACTCCTCCTCCTGCTGCTGCTCCTGCCGCCCCACCACTGCCGCCCCCCGCCACTGCTACTCCTCCTCCTGCTGCTGCTCCTGCCGCCCCACCACTGCCGCCCCCCGCCACTGCTACTCCTCCTCCTGCTGCTGCTCCTGCCGCCCCATCACTGCCGCCCCCCACCACTGCTACTCCTCCTCCTGCTGCTGCTCCTGCCGCCCCACCACTGCCGCCCCCCACCACTGCTACTCCTCCTCCTGCTGCTGCTCCTGCCGCCCCACCACTGCCGCCCCCCACCACTGCTACTCCTCCTCCTGCTGCTGCTCCTGCCGCCCCATCACTGCCGCCCCCCACCACTGCTACTCCTCCTCCTGCTGCTGCTCCTGCCGCCCCACCACTGCCGCCCCCCACCACTGCTACTCCTCCTCCTGCTGCTGCTCCTGCCGCCCCACCACTGCCGCCCCCCGCCACTGCTACTCCTCCTCCTGCTGCTGCTCCTGCCGCCCCACCACTGCCGCCCCCCGCCACTGCTACTCCTCCTCCTGCTGCTGCTCCTGCCGCCCCACCACTGCCGCCCCCCGCCACTGCTACTCCTCCTCCTGCTGCTGCTCCTGCCGCCCCATCACTGCCGCCCCCCGCCACTGCTACTCCTCCTCCTGCTGCTGCTCCTGCCGCCCCACCACTGCCGCCCCCCACCACTGCTACTCCTCCTCCTGCTGCTGCTCCTGCCGCCCCACCACTGCCGCCCCCCGCCACTGCTGCTCCTCCTCTCACTGCTGCTCCTGCCGCCCCCACCACTGCCGCCCCCCACCACTGCTACTCCTCCTCCTGCTGCTGCTCCTGCCGCCCCACCACTGCCGCCCCCCACCACTGCTACTCCTCCTCCTGCTGCTGCTCCTGCCGCCCCACCACTGCCGCCCCCCACCACTGCTACTCCTCCTCCTGCTGCTGCTCCTGCCGCCCCATCACTGCCGCCCCCCACCACTGCTACTCCTTCTCCTGCTGCTACTCCTGCCACCCCCCCACTGCCGCCGCCCCACCACTGCTACCCCTCCTCTCACTGCTGCTCCTGCCGCCCCATCACTGCCGCCCCCCACCACTGCTACTCTGCCTGCTGCTACCACTTTTACCAGTCCTCCCAGGCCCACTCTGACCACCTCCTGCCCCCATTCCTACTCCTACCACTGATGCTGCTGCGTGTCTGTGAGCAGCTCCTCCCACTGCCCCTCCTCCTCCCGCTGCTCCTACTATGACTTTCCTACCACTGCAGCTGACCCTTGAACGACTCAGGTTGGAACAGTGCGGGTCCGCTTACACACGGGCTTTTTCAATAAACCCGGTACGTACCGTGTATTTTCTGCTCTGACACGTTCTTGCCCGGAGGTGACTTGATGGTCGGAACGTAGTAGACAGGACATGCACAGGTAGATCTGGATCACCTGTTGATGTTATCGGTGAGGCTTCTGGTCAACAGGCTTCTGGGCTATGAGTAGTTAAGTTGGGGGCAAGTCAGAGGTTCTGCACAGATTTGCGACTGCGGGGGGTTGGTACCTACCCTCTGCGCTGTTCGAGGCCAGCGGTACTGTGTTCACTGCTCCGTCAGCGCCGTGACTGTTTCTCCCGGCACTTCTCCTGCATTGCTTTACCCTGACGGCGACTTCTGTCCCCTGCCGTCTGCTCTCCCCGGAGTCTCCCTCCCCACGCTCGGGGTCCCTCCAGGAAGCCTCTGCTGCCCAGCCCTGGCCCCGCGGGTGAGTGACCTCGCTCGGCCATGCTTCCCGGCTCTGGCACAGCTCTGTGATCTTGGAGGTGTTCATGCATTTGTGTCTCTCAGCTAGATTTTCATTTCGAGGGCGAGGCCATGTACTCAGTGCTGTCTTTCCCCTTTTTACCTTATGTCACGTGGCTGCTAAGGGGCAGACCGAGAGATTCAACCGTGGGGCTCAGTCTGGAGCCTGGTCTCTGACTCTCCTCGGAACACAAAAGCAGGGGGATGACAGACTTGGTTATTTTGGCCAAAATGGGATGGAGAGCCACCACCCCTGCCACATCTCTCACACTGGGCTCAGCTGCCTTGTAGGCGAACCTTTTGGCCGTAGGTCTCAGCTGGTAGATTGGAGTTTGGTGGGTTCTCAGAGGGCTCACCTTTTCTGGACCCGTATTGTCTGGCTCCTGAGTTTGTATTTAGGGTCCAGGAGCGGTTGGTTCTAGGGTATCTGAAGGGAAATCGTTTGGTGGTGTCATCAGTGCTTCTTGCATCCTACATGAACTTGAGCCCTTTGACAGTCCACGCGTGGGCTTGTGTCTGGGGCCAAGGGTGCAAACTCCTCGTCCCTTCCACTGTTGAAGGTTGCTTGGCCTTGGAGCACTGACCAGGGCGGCCACCTGGGGGCACTGTGGTTCCGTTAGTCTCTCCAGGAGCACTGGCACCAGGATGGCTGGGTACCGTGGACAGGAGGCAGGTGCTGTTATCCCCATTCTACAGATGGGAAGCAAGCTGAGTGCTGGAGCTGGGACTTAAAGCCATCTGGCTTCAGAGACCAAGCTGACGACCTCGTCCTCGGTGAAGACAATGGGCAGCTGACCACCCGCTCCAGTTTTCTGGAGTTGAGAGTTGTGGCTCAGTGTGGGCTCTCGAGTCAGAAGCCGAGTTTGGAGCCCAAGTCAGCAGCTCTCTATGACCATGTCAGTGTCTCGGTTTCTGCATCCGAAACCCTGACCAGCTGGTGCCTGCTTCATAGGGTTGCTGGGGGTTAAGTGAGCGGACACATGCGGCGAGCACACAGCGTTGGCTGCGGTCGTCCCTGCTTCTGTCGGCACTGGCATCCAGTGGCACTCTAGGGGTCACGGTGGCCCTTGACGCTGGACACCTGCCTGTGTTACAAAGATGAAGGCTCTGGAACCTGGGCCAGTGAGGGAGGTGGCAGGGTACAGATGGCTGGGACCACGGCATGAGTTCTGCGTGGTGCGGGTGTGCGGAAGGGGGTATGCTGCTGTTCAGCATCAGGTAGGTCTGGGGAGAGATGGCAATTCACCAGGTGGAGCAAGAGCAGAGGAGCAGAGGAGGGGCGGCTGGGGAAGCAGGGGATGCTGCAGCGCCCCTGCCTGGCTGCAGGAGGAGGGCAGGGCAGGGAGAACGGACTGTGTGGACGGCGGGGGGCAAGAAGATTGGAGAACTGCCCAGCAGATTGTATTTAGGGGAGGAGGTTGCCGGTCTCAACCAGCAGTGTGAAGTCGAAGATCTCACCTGAAGCTTTTCAGCAGCAGAAACAGGTCTTTAATATTTAAAAAAAATTTTTTTTTAAAGATTTTATTTATTTACTTGACAGAGAGACAGCAAGAGAGGGAACACAAGCAGGGAGGAATGGGAGAGGGAGAAAGTCTCCCCGCCAAGCAGGGAGCCTGACACAGGGCTTAATCCCAGGAACCTGAGATCATGACCTGAGCTGAAGGCAGATGCTTAACGACTGAGCCACCCAGGCGCCCCAACATTTTTTAAATTTCTTATTGTGAAACATTGGTTCAAATGTGTCTCAAACATACCTTTGCAGTTTAAAGAATAATAAACCTCCTTATATCCAGCACCCAGCTTAAGAAGGATAGTATGGGGGGCCCTCTGTGTTCTTCCATGAGTGCAGAGGAAGCCACTACCCTGAGATCGGGGTGGATCAGTTCTTTGCTTCTCTTTTGAATTTTACCACTGTGTTATGTGTGTGTGTGTGTGTGTGGGGGGTGGTTGCTTATTTTTGAACTTTATATACATGAAATCATTCAGCTTGCTTTCTTTGACTTCATTTGCTCAATATTGTTCTTGAGATGTACCTGTGTTGACCCATGTGGTTATGGTTCATTCACTGTTGTGCAAACAAAGGCAATGGGCACGGAACTCCCACCAGACTGCTGAAACACTGCTCCTCGGAGATGGGAGCTGTCCCACTCGTGCAGGTCCCGTATGGCCTCATTGCAGGGCAGTGCCTCTGGGGTGCCCGCCATGGGATGCCCCATGGGGTGCCTGCCATGGCGCTGTGGTGCATTGAGCTGCGTGATCATGAGGCACAGCCCCGCCATGGCCACCAGGGGAAGGGATACAGTATCATGTGGCTGAACCTTGGTTTCAGCCCTAATCTGCCAGATCGTTCTTTTGGGGAGGCTGCACCAACTCTGCCCCTTGATACAGTCCTGGATCTACGGTCCAAATTGTGCTCTCGCAGGTGTTTGACATAGCTAGCCAGCGGCAGGATTTACTGCATTGCATTCTTGCTTGGAGAAGCACCAGCCCCTTCTGACCTAATTAGGGGGCTGGGGCCCAAGCTTTGTAATTGATCAGTGCCTTAGGCCCTTGGCAGTGGCCAGACTCCATGGAGCCTTGTATGAGGCCAAGTCCTGTTTCGGGAGGCCAGCCTGCCAGTGATAAACCCAAACAGGTTAACCCTTCCCTCTCGTTCATTGTGGGATTCCATCATAGGAGTACGCCACAATGCATTGATAACGTCCTGTTGATAACAGACACATGGATTGTTTCTAATTTTTCTATTATAAAAAATATTTCTGTGAAAATTCTGGAGCAAGGGTTTTTCCTAGGATATTAACTTAGGAGGGGATTTATTATATAGATAATACTATAGGTAATGACAAGCTCTTTATCAACACAGTTGTATCAGTTTGCACTGTGATTTACCACGTGGATGAGCATTCTGTCTTCATACCCTTCACCAACCCTTAATATTTGCTCATTTAAAAAATTTTTGCTAGTCTGGTGGGTATATAATGCTATCTTGAAGTTTAATTTTCACATCCATGATTACTAATGAGGTGGAGCATCTTCATCCACATCTAGGCCATTTATCTTTTACAAATTGCCCGTTTAGCTATTTGGCTTGTTTTATTCTTACTGATTGGTAGTTTTATTCATTTAGATATATACAGACACACACTTTTTTTTTTTTAATACTAATCCTTTGTCTAGGTGTTGCAACTGTCTTCCCAGTGTGTGCCCTTCCTTTTCACTCTATAGTGTCTTGTGATTTTGGTTTGGAAAGTGCTCATTTTATTGTGACCATGAGAATTCTTGGAAACTGGCCGAAATCATATTTTTTTTCAGACAGGATTTGCATTTGCTCCTTTCCAAAGCCCAGGGATCACTTTAAACTCAGCCATGGAGCTTTTTCCATTTGAAACTTTGAGCATTCCCACCCCTGCCCCAGTCTAAGAATTTGGGCTGCACTCACCAGAGGAGAGGAATTGTAATTCTCAGGGGAGTACTTTTTTTTTCAATCTATCCAGCACAGCAAGACCCCTTGCTGCCCCTCTCTGTACGGTGGGCTTGTTTCTCCTTTGCTCTCATCCTGAGGACGAGGCCCTCTGAAGCCCCCGTTTCCGTTGGGGGCCCGGATCTGGACTCCCCACCTTTGGCAGGCTCTGAGCTTGACCTGTAGTCCCCTGTCCTCATTAAAGCAGAATGTCAAGATCACCAGGGTCCCACAGAAGCCCCAGAATAGAAGCTGGTTTTACTTCTCAGAATTTTTGCGTTTATTTTTGGCTTATGTGCATTTTTTTTTTTTTAACCCCTCTTGTTTGCTCAGCAAGGATTTAAACATGTTTTTGAAGTGTGTATATCATCTGGCATTTTAGTTGTTTACTTCCGAAGGTTAATCCAGGCATGTGGTCTTCCTACTGCTGGGATGGAAGTGGCACTGTTACAGAGATGCCCGGGCATGTGGCCACACTTTAGGGAGTCAAATTTTACTATTCTCCCCCTTCCTTGCAGGCAAAGCACATGCACTTGATCTCAGTCGTAGCAGAAGTGGGGGGAGCCCGGGGGTCGGTGGAGAGGTAGGGGAGTCCTTCAGGCCTTACCTTGCTGCAGCCACAGCTTTTACCATGCCTCCACCTCAGAAGGGCAGGAAGAGAGCAAACCTGAGAGGCCCCTGAGCAGCTCTGCTTCCTGCTGCAGGTCAACACGAGTGGCTTGTTATCACCCCCATCGGGCCTGACCCAACTGTTCTCAAGGCTCAGGTTCCTGCTCGCACTAGGAAGTGGCTCGGGGCAGGGGTGGGGGGTGGGCGGGGAGAAGTTTTACGTTGGGCAAAATTTGGACTAAATTTTGAGATCTCAACAGAACCCTCGGACCCAGAAGTATTGACACAATCTGTGTACAAGGACTGATTGCCAGAGGTATCCAGATCTTGTCCCTGTGTACCCTTGACAGGAGAGAAACACCTGAATTGCCTCGTCAGTATCACAGAAAAGCCAGTGGGTACTTTTATGATTACACAGGGTAATGCGGTGTTTGCCATATTCACAGAGGAAAATGTGAGGGGAAAATTACGGTTACATCATCCCCTGGGACAAGAAGATGGAATTGCTCCACAGAGGAAGAGGTCAGAGGCAGACTCCATGGGAAATCTGCAAGATGAAGATGCTGCCCCCCTGACTTGGAAGAGGTCTCTGCAGACAGGGAGAGAAGTTCAGGAGAGCAGATGAGAGACGCGAAGCGGCAGGTTATAAGACACAAGGGGTTCTAACGATGTTTGTCTTCTAATCAAAGAGGTACATTTAAAACTTTTTTTTGGAGGGGGCGGAGCAAGATGGCGGAGGAGTAGGAGACCTGGATTTCGTCTCCTCTCAGGAATTCAGCTGGATAGGGATCAAACCATTCTGAACACCTACAAACTCAACAGGAGATCGAAGAAAAGAATAGCAACAACTCTCTGAACAGAAAAGCGACCACTTTCTGGAAGGTAGGATGTGCGGAGAAGTGAATCCGAGGCGATATTTGGGAGGATAGACGGCGGGGGAGGGGGCCTCCGTCGGCTGCTTCTCGCAAGTGATAGAACCGTGGAGCACAAAATCGGAACTTTTAGAAGTCTGCTCCACTGAGGGACGTCACTCCGGTGGCTAAGCGGGGGGTGGAACCCTCATGGGACAGTGTGGTCTCAGGACCCTCGGGGTCACAGAAAGACTGGGGGCGCCTGAGGGCGGCAGAGCTCCCAGGTATCGGAGCGGGGAAGCCAGCTGCAGAGACGGAGCCGAGGTGCGGGGTCTCAGCTCGGGGTTGCCATAAACTGTGATCTGCGGCACAGTCGGGCCACTGCTCCTCCAGCAGGGACCCAACAAGCGGCAGTTCCTCCCCGGGAGGAACAGCGCGGGAGCGCACCGTAGGGATCTACTGGGCTTGGAGACTCCACACGGGGTCGGGGGCCAGAGAGAGAAACGCACGGTCACAGGCCGGGTGAGCATGGAGTGCGGCCGGAGACCAGGGAGACAGGAGTGATTGACGGCTTTTCTCTGGGGGCGCACTGAGGAGCGGGACCCGAGTTCTTGGCTCCTCAGGGGTGGAGATTGGGAGGCCGCCATTTTCACTCTCCGCCTCCAAAGCTGTAGGGAAAGCTCGCAGGGAACAAAAGCTCCGGAGAGCAAACCCGAGCAGATGACTTAGCCCAGACAGGGCAAGGGCGGGGCAATTCTGCCTCCGGCAAAGACATTTGGAAACCATGGCAACAGGCCCCTCCCCCAGAAGATCAGTGAGAACAGCCAGCCAAGACCAAGTTTACCGATCAATGAGAACGACGGAACTCCAGCGCTAGGGGAATAATGCACATAGAATTCATGGCTTTTTTACCATGATTCTTTAGTGTTTCAAAGTTAATTTTTTTTTAACTGTCTTTTTTTTTTTTAATTTTTCTTTTTCCCTTTTTCAACCAACATCTTATCAATCCCTTTTTTAAAAAACATTTTTATTTTTCATTTTTAGAGTCATATTCTATCCCTTCATAGTAGTTACCCTTACTTTTGGCATATATATATAAGTTGTTCTCTCTTTAAAATTTTAAGGTAGTTTCTTCTAACAGATCAAAATATACCCTAAATCTCTAGTGTATGGTTTTTTTTCTACTCCCCTGCCTGATCACATTCTCTCCCTTTTTTTTTCTTTCTTTTTTTTTAAATCCTCTTTTTTCAAACAACTTATCAATTCCTTTTATAAAATTTTTTATAATTTCCATCTTTATAGTCATATTCCTTCCCTTCATCATATCAACCATTATTTTTGTACATAATATAAGTTTTTCTTTAAAATTTTGGGAGGCACTTTCTTCTAACAGACCAAAATACACCCCAAATCTAGTGTGTGGCACTGGTCTATATACCAGCCTGATCATATTTGATCACATTCTGTTTTTTGTTTTGTTCTGTTTTTGTTTTTATCTTTATCTTTTTTCTCTCTTTCCCTTTCTTTTCCCACTGCTTCAGGTCTTTTCTGATTTGTTTAGAGTATATTTTCTGGGAACGTTGTTACCCTGTTAGCATTTTGTTCTCTCAATCTATTCTCTGGATAAAATGACAAGACAGAAAAAATCACCTCAACAAAAACAACAAGAGGTAGTACCGACTGCCAGGGACTTACTCAATACTGACATTAGTACGATGTCAGATCTAGAGTTCAGAATCATCACTTTAAAGATACTAGCTGGGCTTGAAAAAAGCATGGAAGTTATTAGAGAAACCCTTTCTGGAGAAGTAAAAGAACTAAAATCTAACCAAGTAGAAATCAAAAAGGCTATTAATGAGGTGCAATCAAATATGGGGGTGCTAACTGCTAGGATAAATGAGGCAGAAGAGAGAATCAGTGATATAGAAGACCAAATGATGGAAAATAAAGAATTTGAGAAAAAGAGAGATAAACAACTACTGGATCACGAGGGCAGAATTCAAGAGATTAGCGATACCATAAGACGAAACAACATTAGAATAATTGGGATCCCAGAAGAAGAAGAAAGAGAGGGGCAGAAGGTATAATGGAGCAAATTATAGCAGAGAACTTCCCTAATTTGGGGAAGGAAACAGGCATCAAAATCCAGGAGGCACAGAGAACCCCTCTCAAAATCAATAAAAATAGGTCAACACCCCGACATCTAATAGTAAAACTTACGAATCTCAGAGACAAAGAGGAAATCCTGAAAGCAGCTCGGGAGAAGAGATCTGTAACCTACAATGGTAGAAACATTAAATTGGCAACAGACCTATCCACAGAGACCTGGCAGGCCAGAAAGGACTGGCAGGATATATTCAGAGCATTAAATGAGAAAAATATGCAGCCAAGAATACTCTATCCAGCTAGGCTGTCATTGAAAATTGAAGGAGAGATAAAAAGCTTCCAGGACAAACTAAAGGAATTTGCAAACACAAAACCAGCCCTACAAGAAATCTTGAAAGGGGTCCTCTAAGCAAAGAGAGAGCCTAAAAGCAACATAGACCAGAAAGGAACACAGACAATATACAGTAACAGTCACCTTACAGGCAATACAATGGCACTAAATTCCTATCTTTCAATAGTTACCCTGAATGTAAATGGGCTAAATGCCCCAATCAAAAGACACAGGCTATCAGATTGGATTAAAAAACAAGACCCATCGATATGCTGTCTGCAAGAGACTCATTTTAGACCCAAAGACACCCCCAGATTTAAATTGAGGGGGTGGAAAACCATTTACCATGCTAATGGACACCAAAAGAAAGCTGGGGTGGCAATCCTTATATCAGACAAATTAGATTTTAAACCAAAGACTGTAATAAGAGATGAGGAAGGACACTATATCCTACTTAAAGGGTCTATCCAACAAGAAGATCTAACAATTGTAAGTATCTATGCCCCTAACATGGGAGCAGCCGATTATATAAGGCAATTAATAACAAAACCAAAGAAACACATCGACAACAATACAATAATAGTGGGGGACTTTAACACCCCCCTCACTGAAATGGACAGATCATCTAAGCAAAAGATCAACAAAGAAATAAAGACTTTAAATGACACACTGGACCAAATGGACCTCAGACATATTCAGAACATTCCATCCCAAAGCAACGGAATACACATTCTTCTCTAGTCCCCATGGAACATTCTCCAGAATAGATCACATCCTAGGTCATAAATCAGGTCTCAACTGGTACCAAAAGTTTGGGATCATTCCCTGCCTATTTTCAGACCACAATGCTTTGAAACTAGAACTCAATCACAAGAGGAAAGTCAGAAAGAACTCAAATACATGGAGGCTAAAGAGCATCCTACTGAAGAATGAATGGGTCAACCAGGAAATTAAAGAAGAATTAAAAAAATACATGGAAACCAATGAAAATGAAAACACAACTGTTCAAAATCTTTGGGATGCAGCAAAGGCAGTCCTAAGAGGAAAGCATATAGCAATACAAGCCTTTATCAAGAAACAAGAAAGGTCTCAAATACACAACCTAACCCTACACCTAAAGGAGCGGGAGAAAGAACAGCAAATAAAGCCTAAACCCAGCAGGAGAAGAGAAATAATAAAGATCAGAGCAGAAATCAATGAAATAGGAACTAAAAGAACAGTAGAACAGATCAACGAAACTAGGAGCTGGTTCTTTGAAAGAATTAACAAGATTGATAAACCCCTGGCCAGACTTATCAAAAAGAGAAGAGAAATGACCCAAATCAACAAAATCATGAATGAAAGAGGAGAGATCACAACCAACACCAAAGAAATACAAACAATTATAAGAACATATTATGAGCAACTCTATGCCAGCAAATTAGATAACCTGGAAGAAATGGATGCATTCCTAGAGATGTATCCACTACCAAAACTGAACCAGGAAGAAATAGAAAACCTGAACAGACCTATAACCACTAAGGAAATTGAAGCAGTCATCAAAAATCTCCCAACAAAAAGCCCAGGGCCAGATGGCTTCCCAGGGGAATTCTACCAAACATTTCAAGAAGAATTAATACCAATTCTTCTGAAACTGTCCCAAAAAATAGAAATGGAAGGAAAACTTCCAAACTCATTTTATGAGGCCAGCATTACCTTGATCCCAAAACCAGACAAAGACCCCATCAAAAAGGAGAATTACAGACCAATATCCTTGATGAACACGGATGCAAAAATCCTCACCAAAATACTAGCCAATAAGATCCAACAGTACATTAAAAGGATTATTCACCATGACCAAGTGGGATTTATCCCTGGGCTGCAAGGTTGGTTCAACATTCGCAAATTAATCAACGTGATACATTAACAAAAGAAAGAACAAGAATCATATGATCCTCTCAATAGATGCAGAAAAAGCATTTGACAAAGTACAGCATCGTTTCTTGATCAAAACTCTTCAGAGTATAGGCATAGAGGGTACATACCTCAATATCATAAAAGCCATCTATGAAAAACCTACAGCGACTATCATTCTCAATGGGGAAAAACAGAGCTTTCCCCCTAAGGTCAGGAACGTGGCAGGGATGTCCACTATCACCACTGCTATTCAACATAGTATTAGAAGTCCTAGCCACAGCAATCAGACAACAAAAAGAAATGAAAGGCATCCAAATCGGCAAAGAAGAAGTCAAACTCTCACTCTTTGCAGATGATATGATACTTTATGTGGAAAATCCAAAAGACTCCACCCCAAAACTGCTAGAATTCATAGAGGAATTCAGTAAAGTGGCAGGATATAAAATCAATGCACAGAAGTCAGTGGCATTCCTATACACCAACAACAAGACAGAAGAGAAATTAAGGAGTCGATCCCATTTACAATTGCACCCAAAACCATAAGATACCTAGGAATAAATCTAACCAAAGAGGCAAAGGATCTGTACTCAGAAAACTATAAAATACTCATGAAAGAAACTGAGGAAGACACAAAGAAATGGAAAAACGTTCCATGCTCATGGATTGGAAGAACAAATATTGTGAAGATGTCAATGCTACCTAGAGCAATCTACACATTCAATGCAATCCCCATCAAAATACCATCCAGTTTTTTCAAAGAAATGGAACAAATAATCCTAAAATTTGTATGGAACTAGAAAAGACCCTGCATAGCCAGAGGAATGTTGAAAAAGAAAAGCAAAGCTGGCAGCATCACAATTCCGGACTTCCAGCTCTATTACAAAGCTGTCATCATCAAGACAGTATGGTACTGGCACAAAAAAACAGACACACAGATCTATGGAACAGAATAGAGAGCCCAGAAATGGACCCTCAACTCTATGGTCAACTAATCTTTGCCAAAGCAGGAAAGAATGTTCAATGGAAAAAAGACAGTCTCTTCAACAAATGGTGTTGGGAAAATTGGATAGCCACATGCAGAAGAATGAAACTGGAACACTTCCTTACACCACACACAAAAATAGACTCCAAATGGTTGAAAGACCTCAATGTGAGATAGGAGTCCATCAAAATCCTAAAGGAGAACACAGGCAGCAACCTCTTCGACCTCAGCTGAAGCAACTTCTTCCTAGAAACATCGCCAAAGGCAAGGGAAGCAAGGGCAAAAATGAACTATTGGGACTTCATCAAGATAAAAAGCTTTTGCAAAGCAAAGGAAACAGTCAACAAAACCAAAAGACAACCACAGCATGGGAGAAAATATTTGCAAATGACATATCAGATAAAGGGCTAGTATCCAAAATCTATAAAGAACTTACCAAACTCAACACCCAAAGAACAAAGAATCCAATCAAGAAATGGGCAGAAGAAATGAACAGACATTTTTCCAAAGAAGACATCCAAATGGCCAACAGACACATGAAAAAGTGCTCAATATCGCTCAGCATCAGGGAAATCCAAATCAAAACCTCAATGAGATACCACCTCACACCAGTCAGAATGGCTAAAATTAACAAGTCAGGAAACGACAGATGTTGGCAGGGTGCGGAGAAAGGGGAACCCTCCTACACTGTTGGCGGGAATATAAGCTGGTGCAGCCAGTCTGGAAAACAGTATGGAGGTTCCTCAAAAAGTTGAAAATAGAGCTACCATATGATCCAGCAATTGCACTACTGGGTATTTACCCCAAAGATACAAAAGTAGGGATCCGAAAGGGTACGTGCACCCCGATGTTTATAGCAGCAATGTCCACAAGAGCCAAACTGTGGAAAGAGCCAAGATATCCATCGACAGATGAATGGATAAAGAAGTGGTATATATATATATATACAATGGAATATTATGCAGCCATCAAAAGGAATGAGATCTTGCCATTTGCAATGACGGGTATTATGCTGAGTGAAATAAGTCAAACAGAGAAAGACATGTATCATATGACCTCACTGATATGAGGAATTCTTAATCTCAGGAAACAAACAGGGTTGCTGGAGTGGGGGGTGGGGTGGGAGGGATGAGGTGACTGGGTGATAGACACTGGGGAGGGTATGTGCTCTGGTAAGCGCTGTGAATTTTGCAAGACTGTTGAATCACAGATCTGTACCTCTGAAACAAATAACGCATATATGTTAAGAAAAAAAAAAAAGATAGCAGAAGGGGAAGAATGAAGGGGGGGAACTTGGAGGGGGTAAACGAACCATGAGAGACGATGGACTGTGAAAAACAAACTGAGGGTTCTAGAGGGGAGGGGGGTGGGAGGATGGGTTAGCCTGGTGGTGGGTATTGAGGAGGGCACATTCTGCATGGAGCACTGGGTGTTATGCACAAACAATAAATCATGGAACACTACATCTAAAACTAATGATGTAATGTATGGGGATTAACATAACAATAAAAAAATTAAAAACAAAACAAAAACCATTTTTTTTGAGAAAGTATATTTTTTAAGATTTTAATTAATCTCTACACCCAAAGTGGGGTTCGAACTCACACTCCTGAGATCTAGTCACATGCCCCACCGACTGAGCCAGCCAGGCGCTCCCAAAGAGGTACAGTTTAGATCAGCAATGCTATTTGGCTGAGGATGCTCTGGTGGCAAAGCTTTAGCACGATGCTGTTCTGTGGGGGCACCGGCACCCCCGTGTCCCCACAGAGCCTGACAGGGCTGCCCGGTCAAAAGCTGTGCCCCTTCTATCTAAGAACTTCTGAGAAAATAATATACAAAGAATTACATGCTTAAGTGAGGATAACCAGTGTTCAGCATGAGTAATAGATTTGGTTTCTATCAAAGGAAATAAAATATATCACAGTTTAACCGCAACATGGAAGACAAGGCATCTATTAAAAGTGATAGGAAATAATACAAGATGTCTACCTTTGTGGTAAAAAATACCCCAGAGAGATAAATCCGTTACATAATGTGATTCCATTTGGTATCTACAGAATCATGCTTTTAAACACAGCGTTGGTGTGATTCACAGAACCACCCTTCCACGTAGTTTGAAGTGCTTACATGAGCTTCGATGCTGAAGGCAGTGGTGAGAAGAGGAAGTCAGAGGTGGGGGGGCGGGTACAACCACCAGCTCCCTGACCCCTTTAAGAGCAAGTCAGCCTGGCTCCTCCAGCCAACACCAAGCTAAGAATCCTCATGCTTTCGCACCAGCCCTGAGGAATACATCCTGTTGCCCCCTGCACAGGCCAGGAAGGTGGACAGGACTGGCCATCCCCAGTCACAGATGGGAAGATGGGCCCAGATAAGGGAAGCTACGCAGCTAACTTCCATAGCAAGTGTCTGGATCTTCTGGCCAGAGTGTTCTCTTCTGCCACCTCCAGCTGCAAAAGCCTGAGGGGTGGCGTTTCCCCCTACCCCTCCTCATCTGGGCTATAAACTGGCCTTCATATTAAAAAAAAAAAAAAAGTAAGCATTAAGTTTGGGGCAGGAGAAAAAATTTCTAATAACAGTCAACATTTACTGAGTGCTAGCTAGGTACCATTCTAAGGATTCTTATCTTTTTTTTTTTTAAGATTTTATTTATTTGACAGAGAGACACAGCGAGAGAGGGAACACAAGCAGGGGGAGTGGAAGAGGGAGAAGCAGGCTTCCCGCGGAGCAGGGAGCCTGATGTGGGGCTCGATCCAGGACCCTGGGATCATGACCTGAGCTGAAGGCAGACGCTTAACGACTGAGCCACCCAGCGGCCCCAAGATTCTTAGCTGTTAATTTTCTCTAACACCCCTGTGGGGATGGGTATTCTCCCCATTTTACAGATGAGGAAACAGGCCTAGGGAAGTTGAGTAACTCAACATCACACAGCTAGTTAAGAGCCAGAAGCAGGGTTGTAACGAAGCAGCCTGGCTTGGGACTCTCAGGGGATGACTGGTATCCTAAAGACGGAAAAGAGGGAGTAGGCCAGAGCAGAGGAGTCCCTGCCCAGTGTCAAGGCCACTGGCCTGACTTGAGCGCCTCTGCTTCCTCTCGCAGCTCATGCCTACCAAAGACCTTCAGAAAAAGTCGAAGGCCAGATTTTGACCCCCCTACCAGATTATTCTATCTCTTCATCAGAAGCTGAACCCTACTCCCACCTCTCACCCCTTCCAACTGCTAGATCTACATGTCAGTCTGGAAAGGTCTTTGCTGCCAAGTCCGAGGTGAAGGCCCAGGTCCTACACGGGCAAACGAAGGTCAGCAGCCCATCAATTGACCTGTCTGGTGGCCGTGCCCACTGTGGCAGCCAGCATCAGGGCCAACGGGCTGCTCTGCCCACCAGGGCAGGGCCTAGTCCTGGGGTGCGAGGGAGGGGAAGGGGGGACTGGTGCTGAGAGCAGTAGCCCAGCATCCTTTAGCGGGAAGCTGGGAGGCTCAGAGCAGGACTGAAGAGCTCTTTTGGCCTCAGGAAATCTGGGCTCCCCTGAGCCACGAGGGCAGCTGAACAGCTTGCCTGGTTTTCTCTGGAATGCCAGCTCTCCTTGCTGAGAGGCAAAGTCTCCCAAGTTCAGTCTTGGGAGACACCGGACTCTACCCAGAGTGCGGCACGTACTACCCGTAGAAGAGGCCACGCTTCTCAAAGGACAGGACGAGGCTAAGGAAAACCCTTCGAAGATGAAATCATTCTAGTCGCCACAAACAGCTTTCCACCCATGCTCAGTAGGCCTGAGACGGCGGTTTATTGAGCCCCGTCACCCTCCGTTGCCTTCACTGGAACTCCTGCGCTGGGCTCGGCTCAGGCGCATGAAAACACCGACCCCCAGGACCAGGGCAACAGCCACCAGCAGGACCACCCAGAGGAGAGGCCCCGGGTTGGCGTTCCCGGGGGAGCCTGCCGGAAAGAGGTTTGAAGCCTTGCAGGGCTGAACGCGGCCCCTCCAAACGGTCTCCGTCCCCCGGACCTTTGTGAACACGCCCAGCAGAGCTGCCTGTCCACACAGAAGGTGGACTGCCTCTCTTTGCTTAGTTCCCTGCTGACTGCTGTTACACCATCTCCTGCCCGTACTATGGCCGAGCGTCCCCTGGCAACATACGGGGGCCAAGGCCTGAGGGCCGGTCCACAGCCCTGGTACCTGTGGGCCCCGGCAGAGGCTCCTGCCTGGAAGAATCCTCAAAGCCCACTGGCCCTGGAGAGCTCATGAGGTTCTGGGGCCTGGCAGCTTTGCTGTGGGGAGCGTAGGATCGTCGCTGTCCTGTGCAGGAGAGGAGTGGCGTCTAGCCTGCCCTCCAGCCCCTGGTTGCCCGGAAGCCAGGAACAGGCCTGCGGACATAAGAATGAAGCCTCTCCCCGCCCCCGTCCCCCCCTTCTCCCCAGGGTCCCAGCCCAGACTCACTCGCAGGCCCAGAGCTGCACACAGTGGGGCACGTCCCCAGCCCCGAAGGGGAGCAGGCAGAGACGCTGCAGAAGAAGTAAACCTGGTGGGAAGAGAGAAGGCCAGGGCATGGGGCTGGCTCAGACCCACAGTAGGAAGCACCAGGGCAGGGACCCAGGGTCCAGGACCCAGGCCAAGTCCACATTGCTGCCAGGCAGGCAGGCAGATGGAGGTCTGGCCAGGTGGACCAAGACCAAGACTGCAGCCCCTCCTGCTGAGGGTCAGAGCCGCAGGTGTGCCTTCCTCTTTCCCTGCGGCCCAAGTCTGCAGGGGAGTTTCTTGCAGGCAGGCAACGCTGCACATGACCAAGCCCCAGCCCTTGGCTGTTCCACCAATGCTCGCCTGACGGCAGAGGCCCCCCCGCCCCCGGGGAGTGCTGGCTTCCGAGGAGGGGCACTTCACCAGGCGGCAGGGGCAGATGCCCCAGGGACCGGGGGGGCCAAAGTGGGGGACAGGGTACGCTTGCTTCCAGAAACAAGGCCAGGGACAGCTCCCAGAAGGAGTAGAAGCAGGAGGCGTGGATGGAGTTGAACCAGCCCCTGGAGGCCCAACTAATGGATGCATCTTCATCCAGCAGGTGAGGGTCTCTTGGCTCCAGGAGAGGCACACAGTAGAGACAGAATTAAGCCACCCTAACAGGGCTAGCCAGTGAAGTCTGTCCACATCTGGTGCACGAACATGCAGCTCCTTACATACACAGAGGCCTGTGTGTAGCAATGTGAGAGGTGGGCACCGCTCAGCAGAACAAGCTATACAGTAGCCTGTGGCCTATGGGGGCAATTTGTGTGTTCTGTAGAAAACCTAAATATAGGGGCACCTGGCTGGCTCAGTTGGTTAAGCGTCTGCCTTCGGCTCAGGTCATGATCCCGGAGTCCCGGGATCGAGTGCAGCATCGGGCTCCCTGCTCCACGGAGAGTCTGCTTCTCCCTCTGACCCTCTTCCCTCTCGTGCTCTCTCTCAAATAAATAAAATCTTAAAAAAAACACAACAAACCCTAAATATATACCCAAAGCTTATGCATTTACCTACCAGAGAAGCTGCTTGGTTATAAATATTCAAAGCAGATTTACGTTGAACGTGCTATTTCTAGAGTCAGAAGCAAAGCCACTCTAGAACATTGTGACCAGGGTGTAGAAAGAGGGTTGGGGCATCTCCCTTCCTTCCTCCCTCTTGAAGCTCTGTGGTCGCCTCTGGGCTGATCACCTGCCACAAAGCCCCGTCTGGGACCTCTGTCTGCTATACCTCGCAGGGTGCTGGAGCACTTGGGGGACTAGCTTATACTGAACAGAGGGGGAGCGGGCATGAAGAGGCACGCGGCACTTCTTCCCCATCCCCGGAGGGGCCTCTGGGAGCCAGGGTCCAGGAGGGCGAAGGTGGCAACGATGAAGCGCTGGTAGTGGGATGGGAAGGACAGCTCTGCCCCATCCAAGGCTACCAGTCGGAACCTGTAGCTGTCACCGTCAAAAGGACACCTGGGAAGGAAGGAAGGAGGCCGCAGAGGGATAGGGGCAGCAGGTGGGGGGAGCCCCTGGGGCAGCTGGAGCCCCGACTGCCACTCAGTGAGGCTGCTGGAGGGGGCTGGCGCCGGGGGCGGCCTGGCTCTGTGCAGCAGCGGGGCCAGACTGGGGTCTGTCCTCTGCAGGAGCCAGACCCCCACTGGGACAGGCTCGCGCAGCAGCCTCATGAGGGGGTAGTCCCCCTCCCCGTAGTAGGAGCAGAAAGTCTCATCTGCGGGTAGAGGGGCTCGTGAGCCTCGGTGGGCTGTGTGGGGGGACGCGGGCAGGAAGAGAAGGCCCAGGGACCCCTTGCCCTTGGCGATCCGAAGCTGGAGCCGCAGGGGGCCGGACTGGGTCATGGGGGCTGGCGAGGGCGGCAGGAAGATGGACGCCCAGAGTGGCAGGAAATCACCAGTGTTGAGGTCAGGTGCAAGAGCATGCAGGGCAGAGGACACAGGGTCCTGGAGGCCAGCTCGCTTAGCAAACCAGACACCAACTACACGGATGCAGCAAGCAGGGCACGGTCCAGCCCGGCAGCCGGACGCCACCGCTCGAGCACGCACCAGGGGGACCTGAGCCCTGCCTGCTCATCTGCCCAGGACAGCTCAAGCTGGCCCCAGACAGCCCCCCAGTGTTGTCATGGTCCTCGCAGTGGTAGACGGTGGGCCACTGGGACTGGGGTCTCTTGCTGGCCTAAGTGACACCACACACTCTTAGTGGGGGCCCATGCCCGGCACCCTGTGTTCTGCAAGGGAAGCCGACCCCATCTTACCCCATCCCCCTTTACCTCCAGAAGGGCCCTCCCTTTACCTCAGAGAGGGAGCATTCCCGCCTGGGCAGGGCATCCCTGGGGAAGACGTCCTGCAGCTGGAGGCTGGGCCTGGCACAAACTAGGTGCTCACAGGCATTGGGGATTCCAGCCTGAGCGGAAGGCCTTGTCTGAGGAGCCACCTGCTTACTCCTATGGGCTCTAGCCGTTTCCCGTCCCTGCTCCCTTCCTCTGGGAGTCCCTGGAGCCCTGAATTCTGGCTAGCTCCCCCAGCTCCTAAATCCCAGGGTCTAAAGCACAGCGGACCTATCCCTCCACCCTCTGGCCTGTAGGTACTTAGAATTTTAAAGCAAAAGACATTTGGACCCGCACACAAGCAGCCTGCCCCAGCCCTCGTGGCAGGTAAGGTGGGGAGAAAGACCCCTGGGCATCCACTTGGGGCCAAGCGTGGAATTTTGTACCCAAATGTATTAGCTCTGACAGGGCGCCCAGGCGGAGGCTGGCGCTGGGGCCCCTGCACTTCAAAGGGAGCGGGCAGAAGCACAGCTGCCCTCAGGGCACCCCCACTGGTGTCCTAGGCACCTAGGGTGGTTCTGCCACCGGAGTCCGCGGGTCCCAGGGGCCCCCTTCAACCAGAGGCCCCCCGTGAGCTCCTGCCGCCCGCAGCCCCTCAGAGAGCTCCCGCTCCCGGGTATCTCCTGCCTCATCTGTGGCTTCGTGACCTCTGAAAGGAAGAGGCAGCAACACCCACACTCCCGGCCTCCGCTTTCTCCAGGGGCCTCAGTGCGGGTGCTGGAGGCTTAGTTTCCGAGTTTAGTTCTTGGAGGGATGAAGGCCAGCGCTCCCGAGGACCCCGGCCCGCCCGCGCATAGTGGTTCTGTCCGGTGCCGGCAGACCCCACTTAAGGCTCCCATCAGCCCTGACCGAGGGCCATCCTCCCTGCCTGTTGGGAAGGCCCCGAAGAGCCCAGCGGCTCTCCCAAGATCACACAGCAGGGAACAGAGTTTGGACATGAACCCAGATGGCTGCAAAGCCTGTCCTAAGCTCATCTGTGCCCCTTTACACCCAAGCCCACAGCCCAGCCTGTTCCAGAAAGGCCCCCCCTCACCAGAAGGTGCCATCCCGCGTGATGGAGCCCTGTGGCCCCGTTTGCGCCTCGAAGTCAGACACCAGCTGATTCTCATAGATGAGCTGGTTGCCGGCCACCTGTGGGGGTCACAGCTGGGTGAGCCCTCCCAGGGGGCGGTCCTGGGCACCCGCCCGTGGCCGCACTCCTACCTGGACCGTGGTCCCACAGGGGGAGAAAGGGCAGCGAAAGACCACGAAGGACCCGGTCTCCTGGGCTGGGGAGCAGCTGGTGGGGGCACAGGCCATGTGGATGTTGGCCAGTGTGATCCCATGTGCCAAGGCTGTTTCTCGGGACACCACCAGGACAAAGTGGCCATTTCTGAAGCACTGGACAGTTGCTGGGACAAAGGTGGATCAAAGAGACCAGTCAGGCCCCTGAGGTTACTGTCCGTGCCGCATGGACATGGGGGGTGGCCTGGGTGACAGTATTTAAGTGTTGCCCTGGGACTCGGGAGACCTGGATTCTCTTACTCTCTTTGTGCCAGTGTTAGCTCGAGTAACCCCTCGAAGGACCCAGATTTTCTCCTGCATGACAACAAAAGAAACTACAGAAGTAGAAGCACCACTGAATTTCTCTCTCAGCTGGGCTGTCCCAGGGGTGCTGGGCTGGCTCAGTTGGAAGAACATGGGACTCTTGATCTTGGGGTTGTGAGTTCGAGTCCCACATTGGGTGTAGAGATTACTAAAAAAAAGTAAACTTAAACTGGGATGTTCTAGACCGAAAGGTAGGGGTACATGTAAAGACCAGATCTATTACGGGGCACCTGGGTGGCTCAGTCGGTTAAACGTCTGCCTTTGGCTCAGGTCATGATCCCAGGGGCTGGGACCCAGCCCTGCGTGTCAGGCTCCCTGCTCAGCGGGGAGCCTGCTTCTCTCTCTGACCCTTCCCCCCTGCTCATGCTCTCTCGCTCTCAAAATCGTAAAACAAACAAACAAAAACAACTATTACTACTTCCCTGGGACGATGCTTATCAGCAAGCTGGGCTGTACGGGCACCCCATCTAAAGGTCCCTTCTGCAGGCTTTCTGGGGCTCAGGCTCTCCTAGGAACAGGGTGGGATGAGCTGCAGCGCTGGGGGAGGGGGGGCAGGGGGGAGGAAGCCCTCCTGGCGCTTCGGGATTCAGGTGTGGAGAGCTCTACCTGTGTTGCCATAGTAACAGGGAATCTCTCCGCCGTTGTCAAAGCAGCAGCCTGCCTGCAGACAGGCTTCCTCTGAACTTCTCACTCCACAGGGGATGGGTCTGGAGGACACCTGGCACCGCCCCGGAGTCAGACGCACACCTGGGGATGGGACAGAGCGGTGAGGACGCGAGAAAGGGCCACGCCGGGCAGCAGACTTCCAGGCAATGGAGGGAGTTGGCTTCCTGAGCCCAGTCAAGGGCGATCAGGCCGTCCAGAGTCCTACATACCTGGGTAAGGTGGCTCGTCCACCCCCCCGGTGTTCCAGGGTGCCCCACTGGGGTTTAACCTGGGATGGGTGGTGGGTCCAGGTCCGAGGGACGGCAAGGCAGGGGTTGCACAGACAAAGCCGTGCTCTGGGATGGGGCGGAGGGGCTGGGCCTGAGGACTGGGAAGGGAGAAGCCCATGGGTGGTGCCGGATGGGAGTCGGAGTCCAGGCGTGGCCAGGTTTAGGACAAATCAGAGTGACATCTTGTGTTGCATCAACTCGACCATCGGGCAGCACGGCTTCGATGAGCACCCTCAGGTGGGAGCGCCCATCCTGCAGGTGAGAGGGAGATGGGGGGGTGAGGTGGGCAGCGAGGGGAGGCCGCCCAGCATCCCAGGCAGAGGTGTGGGGGGGTCAGGCAGGGAGCTGATCTGTGGGCTGGTCCCAGGACCTAGCCCCCCTCACCCACCACCCACCAGCCCAAAGGCAGGTGTGACAAGCACAGCGATTGGTCGTGAGCTCCCTCTCCAGCCTGAGGCTGTGTGAGGTCCAGCTGACTCCAAGCTGTGCCCACCCGCCAGCCCCCACTCCACCGTGGGCCTGGAGCAGGAGCGGTCCCCACCTTCTCCAGCACGTGGCAGCCTTTGTAACCCACAGAGAAGACAGCAGGTGCCCGGGGCTTGGTGCTGACCCAGTGGTAACAAGCAGAGCAGTTGTTTACCTCAAACCGGTTCCCAAATTCATCTGGGGCAGGGGAGAGAAAGAGGGAAGGGAAGCATCAGAGATGTTTAAGGGTGAGGGGCACTTGGGGGGCTCAGTTAAGCATCTGCCTTTGGCTCAGGTCATGATCCCAGGGTCCCGAAATCGAGCCCCACATCGGGCTCCCTGCTCAGCTGGGAGCCCGCATCTTCCTCTCCATCCGCCTCTGCTTGTGTTCTCCTTCTGTGGCAATAAATAAAATCTTAAAAAAAACCCCAAAAAACCAAAAACAACGTTTAAGGGTGAAGCCAGAGGCTGTTGGCATCTGCTGAGAAAACCACACTCAGGAGTGGGAGCCCCCAGCTTTAGCCTTAGCTTTGCTACCAGCTTACGGTCTGTAAGGGAATAGCTTTAGCTGGTCTTTGACCTTTCCAGCCATGGTTCCTGGTTAACAGCACACAGCAGCAAGCAGGAATGAAGATATGGGGGGCGGGGAGCGCAAAGGTTAGCAGAATCTCAGGCACCGGGCTGGGTATTCTCCGCCTGTTGCCGTAACCTCGGCTCCCCACATTCTGTGGAGGACGCTGCTGAGGTGCCGGGCGGGAGCTTTGCCAGGTGCACACGATGAGGGGCGGAATGAGGGGAACCTGGCATGTTGTAGGTTATCTGCCAGGTTAACCGGTTGTTGCAGTCATTGGGGGACGCATGCTAGGGGTGCACCCCCTCTTGTCAGCCCAGAGCACCAGGGTGCTCCCCGGGTGCAGGCATGCCCCCGGGACTCCTGTTCAGTGCACAGGGCAAGGTTGGGGGGTCTTCATTCCCATCTTACAGATAAGGAAATGGGTTCAGAGAGATCAGGTAAGTTTTTCAAGAACACAGAGCTTAGAAGCTGCAGATTCAAATCCTCCTTTGAACCCCCCGCCGACCTTTCTCCACACCAGGCCAGGCCCACCAGGGCCCTACCACTCAGAGCGGTCTGTGGGCCAGTCGCCTGGGTGTCAGCTGAGTTCGGTCACAGATGCGGAGCCTGGGCCCCATGAATCAAGACCGCATCTCAGCAAGAGGGCCTGTGCACACTTCCCTGGGTGACCAGGGAAACCGAGAATGGCAACTCCCCTCCCTCCCGCTCCCCCCTCCCCAGCGTGGTGAGGGAGCGGGGGGCCAAGAGGCCTCTCCTCTTGTTCCTGCTGCAGGGGAAGGGTCCCCGCCCGCCACTGCAGCCCCGGGAAGTGGGGACCACGGTTCGGCCACACTCACCTACCACCTTGAAGCGGACCGTCTGGCCTGACCGGGGGAGCACTCGTAGCTGCAAACTCTTGACCCCACAGTCCTAGCTGTACCCCAGGCCGGAGAGATCAGGCTCGGGGAGTAGCTGCCGCCCCAGCCCCAGAGCGCTCATCAGCAGCAGGGCCACGTGGCAATCCCAGACCCCGGCCGAGGCTCCTGCCGTCACGCAAACCACAGCAACCCCCACAAACCCCCGCCCGCCCAGGTGAGGCCCAGGACTTATATGGGGGAGGTGGCAAGTGGGAACTTGGAGGGCAAAGGGCGCCCACCTGGAGGAGCCCTGCCTGGCCACCAGGGGCTCTGGTGAAATTCCCGCCCTGAAGGCCAGGGAAGGCCCCTCCCAGCCAGGGACCCTGACGGGCTGCCCCAGAGCAGCCCCCTCACCCTGACTGCCCACCTTACAGCTGGGCCTTGAGGCTGGCTCTGCGGGGCTCAGCCAGGTGATCCTGGTTGGGAGGTGGAAGGGAGGGAAGCTTCTGGTACAGGTGGCTGCAGGGGGGCCGAAGGGCGGGTTCCAAGTCCCTCGTCGTCCCCTCCCTGTCCAGGCCGGCTCTCCAGGGCCTCCTGCCTGCACCGAGGCCTTGGGGCCACCAGAAGCTGCAGGGGCCATGGGGGGTGGGCAGCGGGCCTGGTTAGGTAACAGGGCTTTTGGGGGGGGGGCCTAAGCAGACCCCAGAGGTCGAGATGCTGCCCCTGCCCTGAGAGCGGGCAGACAGATGGGGTGACAGGCCAGCAGACAGACTGGAAGCCCCTCACGGGGCCCTCCTGACGATCAGGGTGATTAACGGGGCCATGGCTGTCACCAGTGACAAATCACAAGAACGGACAAGAAACGGACTGTGGCCTCCCGGATGGGACCCTGGAGCAGAACAAGGACTGGAGGTAAAAGCTAAGGAAACGGACTTAGGTTCGTAACAGTGGATCAACAGGGGTTCATTAACTGTAATAAACCTACTGCCCAAATGTGAGAGGGTCACCCTACGGGACACGGGGTGTGGGGCCCATGGGACCTCTGTGCTAAATCTGGAACCGTCCTGAGAAATAAAGTCCATAAACAACCACAAGAAGCCTGGCTCACAGGCAGCAGCGCTTCCCGTGGGCCAGGCAGCCCCAAGGCCTTGCCCAAGGCCTCGTTACCGCCGGCCTCCTGTGGGGGGGCCTGGCAGGGTCCAGCTCCACCAGCGAACGCCGCGGAGTGTCAGCCGCCGCAGCTGCGTGGCGTGTGGCTCAGTCAAGAGTCTGGTTCCAACCCAACCCCTACCTCTTCCTCTTTCTAGCCGTGGCCGGGACATTTCGCTTTCTGGGATTCATTTCCCTGCTAGTGAACTGGGGAGAATGCTCGCAGGGTGGACAGAAAGACGCACGTGACAAAGAATGGGTGTGACAAGTCCCACGTGGTAATGATTTAGCGCTTGAACTTCACCATGACTAGAGCGTAGGTGGGGGGAGCTTGGAGGGTCTCCCTGGGGGCAGGGCAAGTTGAGGCACGGGGCCAGGGTGGGGGTGGCGGAAGCATGGGGGGCACAGAGGGTAGGGGTGGGGGTATCATGTTGAGGCAGAGGGAATTTGGGGCGATAAAGGCATAGGGCTGCTAACAGTGGATTTCAGGCGACTGGGGTCCCTGGAGGGGGAAGGGCTGGTGAGGTGGGTTTTTCCTAAAGGACGATGGAAGGCTTTAAACTTTTTCTTTTGAAATAATTTTAGACTTACCGAAAAGAACTTCCCTACACCCTTCACCCAGATCTCTGTATTTGGGTTTTAACGACAGTATTAACTGTCATTAAAAACAAGGCAACAGGCCCCAAAATAGCATCATTTATGCTAAGCCCCATGTCATCAAACCAAGACTTAATTGCAGTTTTGGCTCTTCCAGAAATGGAATCTTGAACCAGCCAAAAAAAAAAGGAATGGCCTGATTAGCCTTAGCCAATAATCTGACCAACAGACCCTTTCCATCCTCTAAAGGAAAGTGACCTTGCAATGAGCCAATCCCCATTTTTACTTGTATAAGTTCCTTGTTCTCGCTCCCTTCTGCCTATTAAGTCTTTCTGGGTAGCTCCTCTGAGTGCCTTCCTATCTGCAGGGACGCTGCCTGATTCATAAAGCCAGTAGGATGTTTAAAATGTACTCGATTGAATTTTGTTCAATTACATTTGTTTTTGCTCTTTCACTCTCCCTATGTCCACAGACGCCCACATCCACACTCTCTTCCATAACATTTAAGAGCCGCATGCAGATGGTTCTCCTTTTACCCCCGAATACTGCAGTGTGTACTTCCTAAAATACAAGTAAAATGATCAAAACCAGGAAATCAACACTGGTATAACACAAATGCCCAATTTACAAACCTTACTCAATTTACCAACGGTCCTAATCATGACTTTTACAGCAAGGGAGAAAAGTGTTTTTTTCCTAGACCAGGATCCAGTGTGAGACCAAGAGCAGGCTTCCTGAGCTCCTCCAGCCTGGGACCGTCCCTCTATTGGTCTTTGTTCCTCGTACCCTTGATGTTTTGAGGAGCAGAGGCCGGTACCTTGACAGAATGGTCCTCACGCGGGTTGACCTGGTGTTTCTTCTTCTTCTTTTTTTTTTTTTTTTTTAAAGATTTTATTTATTTATTTGACAGAGAAAGACACAGCGAGAGAGGGAACACAAACGGGGAGTGGGAGAGGGAGAAGCAGACTCCCCGCCGAGCAGAGAGCCCGATGCAGGACTTGATCCCGGGACTCCAGGATCATGACCTGAGCCGAAGGCAGTCGCTTAACCAACTGAGCCACCCAGGCGCCCGACCTGGTGTTTCTTCTTGATTCGATTCAGGTGATGCCCTTTTGGCAGGTGCATTAATTTGCTGGGGCTGCTGTGAGAAAAACAGCATAGCCACACAGATGACTTCAACCATAGACATTTGTTTTCTCACAGCTCTGGAGGCTGGAAGTCCAAGGTCAAGGTGTGAGCAGGTTTGGTTTCTTCTGCAGCTGCTCTCCTTGGCTTGAGATGGCCACCTTCTCCCTGTGTCCTCACGTGGTCTTTCCTCTTTGTGCACATCTCCCCTGGCTCTGTGGGTCCATGTTTTCTCTTCTTGTAAGGACCCCGGTCAGCTTGGATTAGAGCCCATCCTTACAGGCTCACTGTAACGTAATCACCCCTTAAAGGCCCTGCCTACAGATACAGCCGCATTTGGTGGTGCTGGGGGTTCGGGCTCCGGCATACGAATGGGGGGCACCATTCAGCCCATCCCAGGCAGGAAGAGCCCAGTCTGCTGCTAAGTTACTCTTTCTCTTTGGACACGGGAAGTCCTTGATGGGGAGACCCTTGGAGACTCCTGTACGCGACTGTCCTGCTCCCCCTCAGCAAACCTTCACCCAGGGGTGGTGGTTTCCCTGCTCCATCATTCCCTCCACATGTGTTTGCCTCCTGCTGTAACAGAGAGCTGTCCCCGAGGGGAAGGGGGGACAGTTCAGATGGCGGAGAGAGCCCCGGCCGGAGTTGCTGAGAGCCTGGATTCTATCCTGCACTTGCTGCTCAGGGGCGAAAGGACCTCTCCCCTCTGTAAAGCAAGGATGGGCATGATGATGGTGGGGATGGAATGAGATACACAGAGAGGTCCATATGCATGACGGCAGGGTGTCTCCCAAGGCCCTGGACAGGCAGGAAAAGAGCAAGGGAACTTCCTCATCGCTAAGGGCAGAAGGATGCCCTTGAGAAGAGTTGTGCTAAACTGGCCCGAGAGGCGGAGCCCTGAGCCCTTGGTTATGATTCCAGTTCTTGCAAAATCCCACAGGCACCAGCCTGGAAAGGACGCCGGCTCCCCCACTCCACCACCAGAGACCTTAGAAAAATCATTTACCCACTCACTGACTCGATTTTCTCATCTGTATAATGGGGCCAGTAACAGTGCCTAACTTGTAGGCTTGCTGTGAAGATGAATAAGGGGACCCACGGACGGCATGGAGAGAGTCTGCATCGCTTGGACGCAAGAGCAATAAAAGCCACGGATTGTTTTCACTGCTGAGGAAAGAGGGTCAAATCAGAGTGACCTGACTTGGGGTCTTGGCTTCCCACTTCACCTCTTTCTAAACCTGTTTGTTCATCTCCAACCTTTTAAATTTCTTTTTTATCTTTTTAAAATGGGGCTTCTGGGACGCCTGGGTGGCTCAGATGGTTAAGCGTCTGCCTTCAGCTCAGGTCATGATCCCAGGGTCCTGGAATCGAGTCCCGCATCGGGCTCCCTGCTCAGCGGGGAGCCTGCTTCTCCCTCCGCCTGCTGCTCTCTCTCTCTCTCTGACAAATAAATAAGTAAAATCTTAAAAAAAAATAAAATGGGGTTCCAAATTTCTTAATCTATAGAATGGAATTAAGAACAAGATCAACCTAGCTGGGGTGCCGTGAGCCTGAAGGGCTCACTAAGTGAGTTCTCCGCCCTGTCTCACCTGCTCATGGGGGTCAGGGACAGAAGGAGGGTGCCACGGGAGGACGGGGCCTCTCCAGGCTGGAAAGACAAGGTCCTGTCACATTGCCTCTCTGCTGCTTGTGGGCATTGCCAGGACCTCCTGAGTAAGAAGGTTGGTGGATCTTAGGGCAGGTCCTCCCTGCTTCCTGCTGTGCGTCTCACTTCCTCTTTGATTAACTTCTGTAAAAAGGTCAGAAAGGAAAAACAGAAACCTACTTCCTAAGGCAGGAGCAGAGGGAGAAAACTGGGGAGAAACTGGGGAGAAGTTGGGGGACACTTTCCCTTGGGGCCCACTCCCTGGACCGTTGGTTAAACACAGGTGATGTGCTAAACATCTTCTTGGGAGCCCGAGACACTCAGGGTCTGGGAAAGTGGGCCTGCAGGATGGGCAGGCGAGGGGCAAGGGCATTCCAGGTAGTAGCCATGCAAAGGCACTGGGGTAGGTGAAGAGGATGGGGAAGCTGGGGACATGGGGAAAGGTGCCGGCACTCGCAGGCGGTGCGCTGGATCCGAGTGAGGTCTGCACAGCTCCCACAGGCCACAGAGACCCAGCGGCGGTCTGCTAGGCTCCGATTTGTCTTCCTGCCTGGGGTAGCTGAGGCTGACGCAGAGATGGACCCGACTTCTGCTCTTGCTGGCTGTGACAGCGAGTTTCAGGCCACAGAGAAGCTTGTGCTTCAGGGACCGGGCCTGTGCCCGGGGGGTGCGGGCTGGGCTGAAGATGGGCCCCCCCCACTCCCCCAGGGATTCATCCCAGTGCTCAGAGAAGCCAGGCTGAAGTGTCCCTGTGGGCAGCCACATCCCCACTCTTCAGGTAGGGACACCAGCTTCCCTGGGCCTGAGGCTCCTTAATCTCTAAACCCTGCAGGTGGGCCCCTGAGGCACCGCCAGCCGTGAGCAAGGCTCTCTCCCTTCCCTGGCTCCCGCACGTTCTGTCTGGCAAGGCACACCTCGCTGACGTCCATGTCAGCATCACTGCGGACGGCAACAAGTGATGAACCTACTTCGACTCTGGAGCAGGGGGCCTGACGCTCCTGGGATTCTGTGGGATCCTGTGCCCTCTTATGGTAGGGCCTTCATGGGCTTCCAAAATAAGGTTTTCGGCAAATATGCGACTGGAAAAGGCAAGTGCAACATCTGGAGTCAGGAAGAGGTTGACATGGAAACGCACCGCACTAAAAATAACTAAGTAAGAGGCAGCTGGTTTTTGCATCGTCACTCGGCGGCCGGCTCTGAGCCGAGCGCTGGGCTCACTCCTCGGACCCCCACAGCAGGGAGGGGAGGCCTTGGGGGAAGCCCCTCAGCTAAGCACTCTCTTCCAGGTAGAGCTGCTGCCCCCTGCTCCGAGCACCCCAGGCCCAAGGACCCCGACTCTCCTTTCCAGTGGCTCAGCGTCCTCTGTGCCCCCAGAAGCAGCAGCATGGGGATCTGCCAGGGAACCTGATGGAAATGCAAATGCCCAGGCTGCACCCCAGACCTGCTGGGGGAGAGGCCCAGCAGCCTGGGTGTGACCAGCCCCCCTGGGAGGTCCCGATGTGCACTCAGCTGAGAGTCGCTGGTCTGTATGGTTTTAGGCCCTTCCCAAAGGCCCCAGTCACCCTCCCCCGGACTCTCCCCTCCGTGAAGGCCCATCGGCAGTCTTGGCGTCCTCCTCCTGAAGACCCCAGCCCGACCCTGGGGAGGGCTCCCCTAAGGGTCCTCTAATTTCTACACTTGGTCTGAGCTCTTGATGCCTGGTCACTGGAGGCTCCTGCCCTCTGCTTCCAGCCAGCGAGCCCCCTTAAGACTCCTTCTGTTCCTGTCTGCTCCCAAGGCTCTCTCCAAGGGGCAGACGCTGGCTCCTGGTTCCTGACGCTCTTGCCTCCCCCCCACCAGCCCCAGCGTCCCACGCCTAGGGGCCGAGGGACTGTGGCACTGGGGAATACGTGCGGAAAGGTCCGTCTCCACTGTGGGAGGGCAGTTGAGGCCCCCCCCGCCACCCCCCACCCCCCCGCAAGAACAAACGTCACTGTCTTCTTCTTTAGAAAATCTTAGGGCCCTGCCCATCTGGACTACTTTTTTGTTTGTTTTAGCAACTTTTCATAAATTGTCCTCAGGGAGGGTTGGGAGGAGCCACCACTGTGATTACAGGATTGGAAACAGGGGTTGGGGGAAAGGTCTGAGGAGGCAGGGTTTCAGGTAAGAAGCCCCTTAGCAGGGCCGCCGTGAGAGGTTATGCAGGATGTTCACTGCACAAGGGTACCTCCTGGAGGAGGCAAGGGAGGGCTGAGGTCCCGAAGGAGGGGGCTCAAGCCTGATGCTCCCCTGTCAAAATGTGTCTACAGGAGGGAAGGGGGGATTCTTTCTTAGCCCCAGGAGCAGTCTGTGCCCACCAATCCTTGCACTCTGACCAGGGGCTGTGCAGAAGGAGTCCCTCTTAAAAACCCTACTTTCCTGCTGTGAGGTTATTTGCCCAAGGTCACATAGCTTGGGAGTGGCAGTGCTGGATCCAGCCGCAGAGTCCCTGAGCTCACCCACCACACTACCCTGTCGGCAAGCCCTCGGAGGATGGCCGCGGGCCAGCACGTTGGGGCTGGGGGTGGGTGGGGATGGGGGGACTTTCCTCAAAGCAGGAAGGAGACATCTGCCTGTTTCTTAGGGAGGGGTGCAGGCACTTGTCTTTGGAAGACCAGGCCCTCCGTGACCTACAGAAAGGAGAATTGCCCGCGCTAATATTTTGGATAATCAAGTCGTTTACTGATCTGCCATCTTGGGCTGCAGAGAAAAATATCCCCATCACAAGGTCACAGTATTTTAGACATTCTTCACTCGGGATCGCAGGCTTCCCGCAAGATTATTAAGTGCCAGGCCCTGCGACGGAGCCTGTGTCTAAATGGAAGAGTCCTGTACAGTCAATCCCATGGGTGGGGGTGCCCTTGCCTTGATATGGGAGTTTTTACACGTGTTTTACTGAGCACTTCTTAGGTGCAAGGACGCGGAGTTTGACCCTAGGACACTTGGTCTGCAAAGACTTGGGGAACCATTAAATGCACTCATGAAGTTCCATTAGCTCGTTGCAGGGCTCCGGGTGCATTTTAAATAAAAGCTGCCCAGCCCTTGCCCTGCAGCCTCTACCCGTCCCTACCTGGAAGAGAAAAGGACTGATTTCTCCGAGCACCTACTGTGTGCCTGGCACTCTGTGAATGAAGGTGTGGCGCTGAGGCTTGGCTCGCAGACGGCAAAACCAGGGGCAAGGGCTTGCCTCCCTCCCCAGGGCTGCAGGGGGACAGCCTGGCCTCTGCTCTTCCCACTGCCTGCACCCTGCCTGCCTGAGGATTATGGGGTCAGGAGAGGGCACCCCAGGACAGTGGACCCATGCACGAGATGTCCTCTCCCTGGCGGACCTCTCCTACACAGCGGTCGCCCTCAAACGCAGCCCCAGAGGCACGCTCCCATTCCCCCACCTGCGCTTGTAGGGACCCGGGGCTCCTGCAAAATCTCCGGGGGGAAGAAGGGGAGGGGGGCAGGGGCTGCCAGCAATTTTGTCCCTTTCTCACTGATGGAGACGACTATTACAGAATACCACTGGGGCGACTCACCCTCTGGCTGTCCCCGCCTCCCCCAACCCCACCCCTGAACACACACAGACATAGACACACACACACACAGACACACACTCTGGGGCGGATAGACATTTCCTCCCTCAGCCTCACTCCCCTGCCTCCGCCTGCCCCGTGCGGTGCCTCCTCGGCAGGCTGCCACCCGGAGCTGACTGTCCCCAGTGCGGGAATCCTGTGTTCCTTCTGTGCCCAGGTAAGTGAGCAATAGCCCAGGGGCTGGGCAGCCTCGGTGCCCTCTCTGGACCCACAAAGGAAGGCGCAGTTTCGCCAGGGGACAGGCTCCTAACGACTAGGCAGAGGGGTGGGTTTACCAAAGACTGGAGGGGACGAGTTGCTCGCAGAAGGGAAGGCACTAGAAGCCAGGCACAGTGGTGAAGCACAGAAGCCTCTCTCCATACTCACAAGCAATCTGGGGCGGGGGGAAGGGGGGTGATTAGAGGAGCAGTCTTAGGGTAACTGACCCTAGAAGTTTGCCTTCTCTGCCCCAACCCCCACCAGAGCAGGACCCTAGCTGCTGGGCTCCCTGAGAATCCCAGGAGGCTGGGTGCTGGCTCCATGCAGCCAGAAAGCCCAAACCCGATGGGTTCCCTGGGATAGCAGGGTTGTGCTCTCTGAGCATCCCCAAGGGACCTGGCCAAGAGGCTGCTGGACTGAAGGGAACGTTTCAGTGCAGAGAGGGGATGGCACTCATCTGTCTGCTAGGTGGAGTCCCAGCGGCACCACTGCAGTTGAGCAACGTTGGGCACATTGCTATGCTTCTCTGAGCCTCAGTTTCCTCTTCTGAAAAATGGGGTCTCACAGGGTCACTGTGAATGCAATTGCTCGGCAAACTCTAACGCTTGGGAAGCATGGGCATTCCCGGGGAGCACGGGCCCAACTGCTCCCCACCCACCTCCCTGCGATCCCCAGCTCCAAGGGCTCGTCTGCTTGGAAAACTCTAGTTTGATGTCCTGGGGCTGCACCTCACAAAGGACCGTGGTACCTGGAGAAGAGTGTGGATTTTCTCATCCTGGCCAACAGCGTTCCCCCTGGAAATGTGAGTGCTGAGGATCACCCCCCCCACTTCCCTCCCTTCTTCCTCCATCAACGCTTGCTTACAGCAGAGGCATGGGAAAGAGAACGGGCTGAGCGCTAAACTGTTGCAGCTCCACTTGTCGGTGTTATGTGCGTGGCTAAGGCCTCAGTTTCCTCCCCTGTAAAATGGGATGGAGTGAAATTCTAGCGCCTTTCTTCTCGAGTCCTGAGCAAGAGAGCACCTATGTAAAGGGCCTCTCGGGGTCTCAGGCGCACAGGGGGGCCCCAGGACAATCTGAGTCCCCAAACCCCGCTCCCTGTCCCCTACCTCCTGTCGGCAGCCTCCCACCCCTCCCCCTCAGCCCTCCCCCATCTCAACCAGCTTCACTTCAGGTGGTCTCGGACTTTCGATGAGGCTGTGGGTGTGCACATCTGGGGTGTCTGCACATCTGCCAGAGGTTGGCTTCCACAGCACTTACCTGAGAAGTTGCTCAATGACTATCTGCTCAATGAGTGCATCACTGAGCAAATAAATAAGCAGGCTGGGTTTTCCCGGGCAGGCAGATGGGTTTGGCTGCCCCCTGGGCAGGGGAACAGTCCTCCAGCCCCATTGGGCCTCCAGGGCCCCAGTCTGGTAGTTCCTCATGCCCAGCTCTCTCCTTGCTCTTATCTTATTTCCTCTCCAACTACCAAAGGGGGGGCCGGCTCCACTGTTCAAGGTCAACACACCCAACCTGCCAGTGTTGTGGGACCTCATAGGTGCCCCAGTGCCCTGGGAATGGGGAAAGGAGTCCTGCATGGCCTGGCCTTGTTTCTGTTTCTCCATGTGACCCCAGGGGACCTGCAGAATAATAATCACAACACGGATACTGTAGTGCTTCCTGCACGCCGGGCTCCGCTCTAAATGCTTATATATGTAAACTCACTGAACACTGCCAACAGCTGTAGGATCTAGGTCCTGTTGCGACTGACATCCACGTCACAGAGGAGGAAACAAGCTCAGGAAGGTTAAGCGGCTCGCCCAAGGTTGCCATGAGCAGGGGTGCAGCTGGGATGCTATTCCCCCCACCATACTGTCTTTGCTCAACTTCACTGATCCCCCTCGGCGTCATCCATACCATTCACGGGACAGATTCCGATCTCCTGGGGAGGGTCCCCGGCTGCCCCCGCCCAGCCTACCTCAGCGCCTCCTTCTCTCCACCGCAGAGCTCACCATGTCGGCCAACGTCACCCTGAAGCCGCTCTGCCCGATCCTGGAGCAGATGAGCCACATCCAAAGTCACAGCAACTCCAGCATCCGCTACATGGACCACGCCTCAGTGCTGCTGCACGGGCTGGCCTCGCTGCTGGGCCTGGCGGAGAACGGGCTCATCCTCTTCGTGGTGGGCTGCCGCATGCGCCAGACCGTGGTCACCACCTGGGTGCTGCACCTGGCACTGTCGGACCTGCTGGCCACCGCCACCCTGCCCTTCTTCACTTACTTCCTGGCCGTGGGCCACTCGTGGGAGCTGGGCACCGCCTTCTGCAAGCTGCACTCCTCCATCTTCTTCCTCAACATGTTCGCCAGCGGCTTCCTGCTCAGCGCCATCAGCCTGGACCGCTGCCTGCAGGTGGTGCGGCCCGTGTGGGCGCAGAACCACCGCACGGTGGCCGCGGCCCACAGGGTCTGCCTGGGGCTCTGGGCCCTGGCCGTGCTCAACACCGTGCCCTACTACGTGTTCCGGGACACCATCCAGCGGCTCGACGGCCGCATCATGTGCTACTACAACGTGCTGCTCCTGAGCCCCGGGCCCGACCGCGACGCCACGTGCAACTCGCGCCAGGCGGCCCTGGCCATCAGCAAGTTCCTGCTGGCCTTCGTCGTGCCGCTGGCCATCATCGCCTCGAGCCACGCGGTCGTGAGCGTGCAGCTGCACCAGCGCGGCCGCCGGCGGCCCAGCCGCTTCGTGCGCCTGGTGGCGGCCGTGGTGGCGGCCTTCGCGCTCTGCTGGGGGCCCTACCACGTGTTCAGCCTGCTGGAGGCGCGCGCACACGCCGAGCCCGCGCTGCGGCCGCTCGTGTGGCGCGGCCTGCCCTTCGTCACCAGCCTGGCCTTCATCAACAGCGTGGTCAACCCGCTGCTCTACGTGCTCACGTGCCCCGACGTGCTGCACAAGCTGCGGCGCTCGCTGCGGAGCGTGCTGGAGAGCGTGCTGCTGGACGACAGCGAGCTGGGCGGCCTGGGCAGCCGCCGCCGCCGCCCGTCCGGCCCGCGCCCGGGCCCCGCCGCCCGCCCGCCGCCCCCGTCCGGGCCCGCGCGCCTGCTCGCCTGGCTGCGGGGCGGCCGTGCGGCGTCCGCGCAGCGCGCCCGCTCCCGGTCCCAGGACGAGAGGGGCCCCCTGAACCGGGCACTGAGCACCACGTCGGGGTAGAGGGCGGCCGGCGATGGCGCGCGCGAGCGTCCCGGGGGCGGAGTCAGGCCGGGCCGGGCGTCTGCCTTTTAAAACGCCTCCCGTGCCCCAGTGCCCTTCAGAACCGACGGCGGCGGGAGGGGCGGTCGCCGAAATTCTGCATTTCCAGCAAGCTCCCAGGAGGCGAAGTCAGCGCTGCTGGTCAGCGGACCCCGTGGGGACCAAGGCAGGGTAAAACCACAAGATCTCTCGAACTAGGGTACTCGGGATGCACCTTCGTGGAGCTCAGCTTTACCAGATGGCGGGAGGGGAAGGGAGGGAGGTATTTTTACAGGAAACCAGTGATACGTGCGTTTGGAGTAGAAAACTGAAAGGTTTGGCAAGTACTGGTCCAGTCTAACTCTTCACGTAGTCACCTAGCCAACGTTTATTGAACTAGACGCTTGATCCCACAATCTTGAGGGACAGGTTCTATTAGCTCCAGTTTCTACCCATGATCCAACTGAGGTACATGGAGATTAATCCACTTACCCAAAGTATAGGGTCTGCATACTCACCATTGAGCACCATGCAGTTCAACTACCGTTTAGTAAGTGAAAGAACACCCCCCCCCCCCCGCCCCGCTCCCACCCGCAACATACCCAAGGTACTGAAGGTCTTGACTGTAAGAGGCCTCTTCTCTACCCTACTGACCCAGCACCAACCAAGGGGTTTATAAGGTAGAAAGAGCAAGGGGTGCCGTGGCCAGCCTGGGCTAATCCAATGCAGTGGGCATCTCTGCTGAAGGTCTTCTTAGTATGTGAATGTGCACAGCAGCCCCTGAGATCACAGCACATGACAGTTCCTCATGGATCCGACATCTGTATGGGCCTGGTATTCTACCATGGAATACCCTATGGGCAATGCTGGTAATCCCCAAATCTTTCCAATGCCCACCCCCCAACCACGCAGCAGCTGGGCGGCTGTCCCGATCTGTAGCAGTCAGGGCCAACCCGGACCTCCTGATAGCGCATCCATGCCCTGACACGTCTCCTCTACCCGCCACGCGCTAGAAGACAAAGACCACTGCACCTGGGTCTGTCCCAGGGCCAGGCGCAGAGCTGTGGCCAGTAACTGGTGGGTGGAACAGTGGAATCTCGGTCCAGTGCTGCCTGTGCCGCTCCTGGCTGGGGTCCTGAAGGCTGGGCTGGCCGGCTTACTGCTTGCCACCGTGCCGGGCCTTGCCCACAGCCCGTGCTCAGCAGACGAACAGATGCGCAGCTGACCGAGCCGACGTCCACCTTCACAGCTCCCCGTGCTCCCTGCTACCCTCCCCGGCTTCACTCGTGGCACTTCCCACTGTCTAACACAGTACCATTTCCCTGTTTATTATGTTTTTTTTCTGACAGAACGAAAGCTCCTTGTGGGCAGGGGCCTCTATTCCCTGATACCTAGAACTGTGCCTGTACACAATAAATATTTGTTACAGACTGGATGGCACGGGTGAATCAGATCCGCGGGGCTTCCGCAGAGTCCGGCACAGGCGAGAGTGAGCTGGGGGGCGGGGCGGACCTCACTCCCTGAAACCTTTCGGTGTTGAAAAGTCGGGGAAGCCGGGTTCAGCTGGCCGGGCGACAGGGCCAGTGGGCTGCAGACACCCCAAGCAGCGTTTGGGATGGTGCGAGGGGGACTGGTTCCTGACTGCAGCCTCCTGGCCTGGGTCGGACCCGCGGCCTTGAGCCAGAATACACATTTTAGAGAGTCACCCTCCAGTTGTCAGCTCCCAAGGAACCAGAGAATTTACCCTTCATGGTTGCAAGGCACTCGATGAAGGAGGAGAGAGCAGGAAGGAGGCGGGGGTCGGGGCTGAACCTCTTCCCTCCCCCAGTCTCTGCCAGGCCGCAGGCTCCCTCCGGGCTTGGGAGCCCCCGAAGGCTCAGAGCCCCTCTGGGGTGGGGCGGGGTGGGGTGGCGCCAGCGCTGGAGTGCCGCGTCCCGCTGAGGCGTGTGACCAGTGGCCCAGTGGCCCGACGAGTGCGGGTCTGACACAGCAGTTGGCCGCAGAAGGCCTCTGGGCTGGCCCGTGCTCACATCTTGGCTGCTGGCCCCTGGGGTGGCTTCTGCAGCAGCGCCACTGTGTCCCGCTTCTGAATGGAGCGAAGCTGCTTCTTCTTCGCCCGCCTGAGCTTGGCGGGGTTTCGGATCTGGGGGCGGTGTGAGGAGAGCGCATTAGTGTGGCTGTCGTCCCTGCCCTGTGCCCCGGGGAAAGGGAGGCCACCCCGCAGGGGCGCCGAGGCATCTCGAGCACAGCGCCCAGCCTGGCCGCGGTTCAGATCCCCCGAGCGAGACAACACTCACCACTTGGACAACCTCTGCCCTCCGCTCATTCTCCAGGCGGCGTTTCAGGTTCTCGGCCCGGCGCTGTTTCTTCTCCTGGAACACAGAGGGGACGGGGATTTGAGGCTGGGAGCCGGGGCAGCCCTGGTCTCTTAGGCCTCAGGGGAATGAAAGCTGGCTGAGTTCCCAGGGAGAGGACAGACTCTCTCACCCCAGCCCGATTGTTGCTGGCGGGCCAGCAAGGAGATATGCCCCTGCCCGTGACTGCAGCCGAGAAGGGGGGCACCTGGTCGCGCAGCTTAGATAGGGGGATGGTGGGTGGGGGGAGGTAAGACACAATGGTCCCCACGCCCCCCGCCCCATCAGCTGCCGGGGGTAAGGGGTGGAGGCTACGGGGAAGAGGCTATCTGGGCCCCGTTCAAATCCTGGCTCTGCTGCTTCCAAATGGGTGACTTTGGCCAAGCTGCTTAACTTCTCTGTGCCTCAAGGCCCCATATTGAAAGTGAAGAGATTACTCCGGATTGTCCTGAGGAATAAATGAATGCATGCATGCACTGGCCTTGGAGGGGTACCCGGCCCGGTGGGAACACTTCAAAGATGGATCTAGTTGGAGTCTGTCTCAGGGATGGGGAGTCCAGTGCCTTCTGGCTATGCTGACTGCCGCCCTGGGTGGGGCCTGAGGGGATGGCGGCTCTGAGGCTGCTGCATGGTCAGGGGCCTCTCCGGGCTTTGAGGACTTAGGGGAGTAGGGGTGGCCTGGGCCCCTGGGGAGGAGAAAGGAGAAGTGAGATTTGGGCTCCTGTCAGGGGAAGGGCTGGGCTGGGGGCACTCCCGGGGGGGCGACAAGAAGTCCGTCTTGCTCAAGAGGTAGTCCGGGCCGCACAGGAAGTAAGATAAGGACTCGGCACACAGCAGCACGGGGGTGCCTCAAAACGGGGGAGAGATGGCTGAATTGCCTGGCCCAGCCCCTTCCCTCGGTGGCCAGGCTCGGGCCTGTGCCCCTGGGATCACTAGGCAAGTGACATCCCTCTGATAACCCCAGTCCTGGTGGGGTGGTCGCAGACCTCATACTCTCGTGTGCTGCCTGCTGGGGCTTCCTGGAGCCCGAAGGGGTTGGGGGGGGACCTCTAAGCAGGCATTTCCGGCCTGGGGCTGAGGGGCAGGCAGGAAGGTGTGGGGTATCCACTTTGCTAATGCGTGGGAGCTGTCTCTTGGGGAATGATGGCAACAGTACTGGGATAAGGCTCTCCTACCTGAGCGAGGACCCTGAAGCCCGTATCCCCAAATGCTTTGATCAGTAGTGAGGGCCACCGCGGGGGGCTTCGTCCTGGGCTCCTCCCCATCCTTGAGTCTCTCATAGAGCCCTGGGCTAAAGTGGACACTGCACTGGGCTTCCCCGCCCTGCGGTCCCAGACTGCACTTCTACTTCTGGCCAGGCTCCCTGCCTCCCTAGGGCCAGCAGCCCTCCCCCACCCACCCCAGGCCTATTCCAGCAGTCACCACCTCAGCCCCCTGAGCTCCAGCCTCAGCCTGGCTGGCTGGCCCCTCACCTGCCGGCGTTTCTCCTTCTCCTCCTCTAGGTGCCGGGCGAAGTCCTTGGCCAGCTTCCTCTCCTGCCGTTCCTTCATCTTCCGCTGCCAGGATGTGTGCAGGGGCTTGTCCTGCACCATTTGGGAGAACCTGGAAGGGAGACAATGGGCGCTCATGTCATCCGTGGGAGGTGCCCATGCCCACTCTCCCCTCAGCTCTGGGCTCTGGGCCTTCCTCCTCAGAACCCAGGCAGAATTACATCCTCCCCTGCCCGTTCGCCAGGCAGCAGCCCTCCGGGTCTGCAGAAACGGGCCCCAGTCATGCCGGCTGCCATTTCTTAAGCCCTAGTTACATGTACCCTGAGATGGTACTCTTGTTCTTCCCATTTTAAAGAGGAGCAAACCAAGGCTCAAAGAGGTTAAGTAACTGCACCAGGTCACCTTGTACCTGAACAGCTGTCAAGACTGAAACCTCTGTGACCAGAGTCCAGACCACAGAGCCCTTCCATAAGGTTCTGCTGCTTCCACCAAGCAAGCTCAGCTTGGGTGCCAATGCTTCTGGAGCTAGGGCTCACTCCCTCCAGGGGCGGCCTATTCCATTTCAGAACAGTGCGGGGGTATGTGAAAATGTAGTGGGCATGAGAGGATATCGGGGGATGTCCTGTTTTCCTAAGTGACAGTGACATTACAGTCCCAGGAAAAACAGGACTATCTTGGTAAGAGATAAGCATACTGCATATGGGTGGAATGATCTATCTACGACATGCGGGAAAATATTCCAGGAAAGAAAGGAATGTCAAGGAGCAAGACGAAGCTAGACCAGTACGATTGTGAGTGCTGCTGAGCAGGTGAGGAGAACGGGGTGGGGGTCACAGACCACGCTCTCCCCTTCTCTGTAGGTCTTTCTCCTTGAGCTATCTGCAGCCTTGCTGGCTGCCCCGTGGGCCTTTTCTCCTTTGCAGATCCTCTCATACTGGCCTTTTTGGCTCCTCCACCAATTTCTTGACTTCTAGAAGAGCTCTTCTTCATCCACTTCCATTATATGGTGCCCCAAATGGTCACTGCAGGTCGGCGGGCCCGCCCCAGCTTCTGAAGGCTGCGGTGCACAGGGCAGAGACCACTTCCCTCAATACTGCTCTTCTGGGCCATTTTCTCCCCTTGTTCCACAGGAGTCTGGTACACAAAGCCTGGACCTTGACCCCCAGGGCTGAAGGCCTGTCCATCTTCAGCCTGGTTCTGACCCCAGAACGGCCCTCGACTGCTCCCTCGCCCTCTCCTAGGACTTCCTGCTGAAGACCTGGCGTCCTAAGCACAGACTTCCTCCCCAGCCCCGTGATGAGAAACCCAAAGGGACAAGGCCGTGGGGACCTGGACACACACAGAGCCACAGGGCACACCGCTGCCTCCTTCCAGAGCAGCGCTGCCGAGCAGAACCGTCTGTACTGGTGGAAAGGCTTGATATTTACACTGTCCGGAGAGGCACTGAGCAGCTGAGCAACTTGAGATGTGGCTGGTGTGATGGAGGAACTGAATGTTTAAGTTTTTAAATTTTAACCAACTTAAACTGAAATCGCCACATGTGCCTGGCGGCTATGCTACGGGGCTGACACAGTTCCAGAGCATCTGTTTTACCTGGAGGTTGAAGGCAGACAGGCCTGGGTTTCAAGGCCGGGATGTGCCTCCTACTACCTGGGTGATCTTGGGCAAAGTAGCCGGAGTTTCAGCGACTTCCCACGTTAAACAGAGACAAGAATGGTTCCTGTTCCAAAGGGGGGTGGGAGGATTGAGACAAGGCTGGAGAGGCATTTAGCACAATGCTCTGCACATGGCAGCTGCTCACTAAACACTGCCCTTCAGAGGAGGGAGATGGCACACCCAAGGGGCGCTGTGCGGGTGCCATTTGGCCTAAGCACGGAAGGGGGAGAGGCTGCAGCCGGGCCTTCCCAGCCCACCGCCGCCCTCCATATCCCTCGTTTTGCCGGGACACCTTCTGCTGCAGGTGCTGCGTCCACTGTCTCTGGGCTCTGCTCACCACCCGCCGAAGCTGCTTCCTCAAAGACCCTGAACATCAATTCAGTGGCCCTTTGGCCCTTATCCGCAAGACCTACCTGCAGCTTCTGAACGTGTTTTAGTTCTACTGCAACCGAGGCCTCCTAACTGGTCTCTCTGCTTTCACCCCCGAAGTCCTACGGTCTGATAACTCCCTGATTTCTCTGCACAGCCTTGAGTTCCCCATATGTAAAATGAGGATAATCCTAACAGCCGCTGCTTCACAGTGTTGCATGCAGACTAACTGCCCGAGGCACGCTGGTCCCTCGGTCTGCAAGGCCTTCGCGCTGGCCGGTCCTTACCAAAATGCTTAGCAGTGTTCTACAGGCTCAGTGCTCCATAATACTTTTTAACACAAGGGCAAATAACCGTAACAGATACTAGCTGGTGAAGACCTCACAGCTTTTTACCAAGTAAGGGCTGGTTTACTTGCTTCTGCTTCCCTCACTGGAAAGCGGGCAGACAGAGGTAATGCTTGTTGAATGAATACACAAATGAGGTGCTCTACGAGAGGTACACAGGTACTCTGAGGAGGAAAGCATCACAGGAATAACCTTTGAGGGCGCGGTCTCACCCTCCCTGGGATCCCAGAGCATTTTACCACATCCTGATTATAATTACCTGTTCGTGTGAGACCCCCCAAATGTGAGCTCTCTCCATCCTTGAGCCTCTCTCTGGGCTGCACAGGTGCCCCAACACCACAGAGAACCACACCCCTGCCTAGCTTTCCCCAACTTTACCTTTTCTTGGAGCGGTCCTTCCACACCCGCCCGGATTTGGGCTTTCCCTTAGGGATTACAGGAACCTCCTTCCCCTCCTTCCACTTCTTGGACGCTGGGGCCTGGGCTGAAGACCTTGTCCGCTTCTTTGCCCCTAGGCCGCTTTTCACCGTCTCCCCGGCCGAAGGTGGCTTGCTCGGCTCGTGCTGACCCTGGGGGGAGCCGGGTGACTGGGCTGTCGGCTCCTGTAGTGGTCGCGAGGGCTCCGGACCCGGCGCTTGCTGAGCCGGGTAAGGCTCAGGGGATCCTGGGCCCAGCTGCAGCTGATGTCGGGGAGACCCCGAGGCCAGCTCCTTCTTACTCAGGGCCAACTCCGAGTCCAGTTCTTCTTGGGTTTGGGAGAACTTTGCTGACTGCCCACTTGGCTTTGGCTGAAACCCGGGGGGTTGTGGACCCGACTCCGGAAGTGTTTGGGGCGACTCCACGCCTGGATCTTGCTGAACCTGGTGGGACCCTGGGCCCGGCTCCGGCTCCCTTCCGGGGGACCCCAAACCTGCACCCTGCCGCAGAATAGGTGATTCCGGGCTTGTCTCCAGCTGACAGCCGGGGGACTCCAGGCCGGGTCGCCGCGCACTCGGAGACTCGGGCTCCCTCGTTTCTTCTGGGTCCGACTTGAACGCCACAAGGGCCCGTCTCGCCCGCAAAACTCGGCTGGGGGTCTCGGGGGATTCAGGGCTTAGGCCTTCCAGCCGCCGGCTGCGCCTGAGCGGCGTATCCATGGCCAGGCCTGAAAGTTCCAAGTTCCAACCCACGTGCAGCCTCCACCGACTCTGGGGCGACCGGCGCGGTCCTATGACGTCAGGAGCCGCCGTGCCAGCGCGAGGCAGGAAGGGCCGTTGCCGGGGAGACCATGTTGGTGATGGGCGGAGAGGCGGGGCCGACGGCCCGAGGCGGCCGGGCTGACAGGGCGCGTGCGCAAAGAGCTTCGGCGCATTTACTCGCAGGGGAGCTGTAGCTTGAGGTCTACGTTTGCCTTTCGTGCAAACTCTTTCTCCCTGGTGAAAAAAAGAGTGTGCAGGAGGAGAAGGGAAGGGGGTGGGGGTCCCATTTCCGGGAGAGAAGATCGGAAAAAGGTCCACGGAAACTTAGCCGCTAACTCACTGCTGTGGGACAAGGGTCCCACTCTCTTTGGGCCTCGGTCTTCTCATTGGTAATATGGGTAATTTTGCACGAGCTTAGTGTATCGAAAATGGTCCTGTCGGAGTACTCATAACTGCCAGAGTTTATGCTACCTGGCGAATCCTGGGATCGGGAAATCTCTTGTCTTGAGTTACATGTTAAAGGTAACCCTTTCCTTCCCTTCTCCCAGTCCTGTGCTTAAGTATCCAGTCTACAGCTCTGCCTTTTCAACATTTTCACCATTCACGCGTGAAGTTGAGGTGCTTACCCCTTGGGAAGATGCACTACCTTTGTGTCCTGGACCTTCAGCCCCAGTTCTGGAAACAGCGATCAGATCACCACTGACCAAGACAGAGTTCCTTGCCCCAGCGTGTGAGGAGCCTGCCTTCTCCCCACTCCTCTGCGTGAGACCCAAGAGGAAGTTTTGATTTCGCTCACAGCATGTATCTGACCAAAGAATGTCTTGGAAGTTGCCCAACTCTATGCCAGCACTTTTAAGTCTTTCCTTAGAACTGCCTGGGGATGGCCCTCAGGGATCCCAGGACCCCTGTCCAACTGTCCCACTGGCTGCATCGACAAACCACTGTTTCTCCAGCTGAGGGGTTATGAGAGGGCCTGGGAAGCGGTCCAAGGGTGTTCAGGCGACAGAGAAAGAAGGTGGGGCCGACGTCCAGGCCCTCAGCACCCAGAGCATGGTCCCCACCTCCTGAGTCACTACTGACACTGCAGCAGGACTGAAGGTCAGATTGGGCCCCGCCAGTCTTGAGTGCTGATCAAGGAGGAGGTGAGGAGGAGGAAAACGCAGGCAAAGGTTGCTGGAGGATGGCAGTGTGGGCTGAGAATCCCTTAATACCTCTCTCCCCTTGGCTGGTGCCACGGCATCCAAGATACATCCTCATGAGTTCAGCCTGTTGAAGTCACCTGCCTGAGGGTCAGGCGATGGTACGGCTTCCCCACTGTCCCTTCTTGTCGTCAGGAATAGTCGTGCCCTTGTGTAGTAATCACGTGTCAGCCTCTACCTTCTGGGCCCTTCTCAGAGGCTCCATCTGTAGGCTCAGTGCCCTCCTGTTCCTGGGCCTTGGAAGGCCCTGCAGGGCCCCTTCCCAGTAGCTCAGCTCCCCACTGCAGAAGCAGCTAGGACCCCTCCTCGCTCAGCTCTCCTAGCCCCCAACTCTTGGTTCCTTAAATTCTCTGCTGCAGCCTGGAGGCCTGAATGGCCTGCCACTTAGAACCAAGCCCGATGCGCACTGCCAGGGTGGCTGGAGGAGACTACACAGCTGTGCCACGACTGCCTTGCTCGGGGCCAGTTTCCGCTCCCTGCTTCCTGAGCTCCTGTCCTCAGCTGGAGGGGATGCTTGCAAAGGCCAGGTGGATTGTATCCCAGTGGGCCCTGCTTAAAATACTTCGGAGGGCGGTCTCAGATCCCTGCCCGGGTGGTGTGAGGAAGGGAGGTGTCTTATAGACATTGTTTGAATCAGTGTGGAGACATCAAGCGAATTCTGGCCCTGAACCCTCCACTCCCTCCTGAGCTCGGTGAGTCAGTATCATTATCGGTGGTGTTCAGGGGCCCAGGGGGGATGCCTGAATTTTTCAGAAAAGCCTGATGTGACAGTCACTGCTGGGACTCCTTTGCATTCTACTGCCCATCTCAGCCTCCTTGCCCATGGGGGTGGGGAAGGGCTGCTGAGGGGTTCTCTACCCTCCCCGCAGAGGCCCCCAGCAGGACCGAGCCCCAGTTGTCTGCGAAGGCAACCTGGTCGTTCATGCACCCCTTTTTGGCTTCTTTCTGGTCCCTGCCTCACTTTCCCACTCCCTTACAGGTGCTTGCTGGGGTCATTTTCTGAACAAACTATTTGCATATAAGTCCTTTCGTGCACGGAACCCAGCCTCAAACACTGGGGCGAGCAGTACTGGGCCAGGCATTCTTTCAAGGGCTCTCTCTGTCTCTCTCTCCAGACCCATTCGGTCCTCATAACAATGCTGTGAGGCAGGTGCTGTTGATATTACTCCCATTTCACAGATAAAGAAACTGAGGCACAGAGAGGCTGGGACACTTGCAAAGGTCACACAGCAAATAAGTGGGGGAGGCACGATCCACATCAGCTGTCTGACCTCAGAGGCACAACTCTTAAGAGGAAGTCTCCCTGTTATCTGGCCGAGGAAATCGAGGCACAGAAAGGCTAAGGTGCTCGCCTAAATCGCACAGCTACACACTGAGGTGCTAGGATTACAGTTCCAGAGCTGGGACGCTTAGCTGCCTTGCTTGCCTGTTCCTCACGCTGATCCTGGTCTGTGCCCTCACTGGGAGGTGCTGGGCGCCACGTTGCCCCACGGGCTGCCTGTGGTTCTGTGTACCACACACGGCAGGCAGAGCCTGCTGGACCAGCACTACCTGGCTTACTTATTATGTAAGGTGAGATCTGCTGACTGAAGAAAACCACGCACCCACGAAGATATGCATCAAGTGTTCTTCTCCGAGCCATTGGTCCTCCATCCTGCCAAGGGTGCCGCAGCAAGAGGGGTGACTGTCTCCTGATGTCGGGGGCCTCTACCTGTATGGTCCTCTGCTCAGCATGGAGATCAGAGATGGCCAGGGAACGGGTCCTGGGGTCACCAGCGTCACTAACTGGGCAGTCACTAGGTGTCAGGCCTCTCCTGGGGCTTCAGGGGCAGGGGATATCACGGGTGGCTGCTCCTGGCTTGTCACCACTTCCCGAACGAGGGAGCGAGGGAAGGGATGCCCCCTTGCAGGATGTGGGCTGGAGAACGAGCACCTGTGCCTGGTGAGAGGAGAACATTCCCGTTTTCCTGACAGGGACATCCGAGGCTGGGAGAGGTTGTGCTCTGGCGCAGGGTGACACAGGGGGAGGGTGACACGGGTGCAAGGACAGGACTGGGATTTGGGGCTTCCTGATGCCACACCCACACTCTTGCTCTCCCATCACTGAGCCAGGACTGGAAGCAGGGGGAGCTGCGGGTGTGGAAGGACAGGGGAGGTGGGTAGCTGGCAAGGGGATGTCGCCGGCTGTGGCTGGAGTGAGGACAGGGCCCCAACGGGGTGGAGGTGTCGCACGGCTGGGCTGCCCTTCGCTGGGCCCCACGAGTCCAGGCTGCCCTCTCTTCTACTCAGAGGTCTCTTATGTATTTGAAGCTTCCCCGGAATTGTCTTTTATCCAGGCTGAACGTCTCCCTCCTCCTTCTGTCCCTCTCATGACAACACAGTAAACCTCTGGGAAAGACAGCAGTGGTTCTCTACAACCCTTCCAGAATGTGCTGTCCAGAGCTCCCTCAGGTACCCAGGGCTAACTGCCCACAGAGAGCTGAGGGCATTTTTCACCTGCCTACTCCATGATTCCTATCGGTGTGACCAGGTCCCCATTCTCTTCCCAAGGGCCAGCCATCAGTTGAGGCCCTCCGTCTGGTTCCAGCTGCCATCCCCTGGAAACTGGACTCGGGCTGCTGGTTTTCCTGGACAGGTGCAGGCTTTGTCACTTGGCCTTGTTGCATTTGGCTTTGACCTGCTGGAGATCCGGCTGTCCTCCTTCAATCCCTGCTCCCCTCCCCCTTTGCATGTGTGACCTTCTGCTTCTAGGAACCTCCAATCACACCCTACTGAGAACGTGCAACGTGCAAGGGTTATTGCGTCAGTTCTTATCAGGAGCCTTTATCTCAGAGGTTCATCTCTTCTCTCTGTTCCTAGTAGCTCATGCTGACTTTCAGGTCCTCAGGAGGAGGGGGGCAGAGACCTCAGCAGAGGGGTGTGTGTGGGGGCACCTGGGACCCTTGGTGTGAGGCCTCCCAGCTGTCCCACGGGGCATTGCCAGGGGACAGAGAAGCTGACTGGATTGGGAAGGGACCACTTTGCAGAGTTCTCACGTACCTGCAAAGCTTATCTCCTGATCCCTCATGCTATCTGCAGATTTTGTTAAAACAGCAAGGGGCCGACCAGCTCCCCCCGAAAAAGACAAGACCGCCTCCCTCTGCCAGTATCCGTAGCATGTTCTCCTGCCCCAGGCAGGTCAGGGAAGGGGCGGGTGGGGGGTGGGGGGGTGCGGAATGAACACCTGTGCCAGGCGGGAGGGAGAGGCCCTGGGGAGGGGGCCATGGCAGCTCGTACCCCATCTCTCGCTCTCCCCACTGTATCCAACAGCAATGTTTCTCAAACTTTGGGAAGCATCGGAATCATATGGAGGGCGTGTTGAAACACAGGCTGGGCTCTGACCCCAGACATTAAGACTTGGTAGCTTCTGGGGTAGGCCTGAGAGTCTGCATTTCTACAAGCTCCCAGGGGTTGCTGCTGCTGGTCCTTGGGCCACGTTTTGAGGAGCAGCGTCCTGCAGGGGAATCAGTGGTTCAGGAAGCGCTTTCCTGCTTTACTTTCCCAGAAAGGGCAGGGCCAAGTTCACCAGCACCCTGTCATTTATTTACCCACCAAATATTTACTGAACGTTTACCCTGTGGCCCGAGCTCGGAGTACAGCAGGGAACGGGGCAGTTGTGGTTCCCTGCCCGAGGGCACGTACACGGTCTTGGGGCACAGATATTAAACACTTGAATCTCAAAACTTCCCTTCGAGGAAGGCTGAGCAGAAATCATTTTCCCTATTTTTCAGGTGAGGAAATAGCATCGTGGAGAGGTCACATGACTTGCAGAATGGAAGTGGCAGAACCTGAGCTCAGGACATTACTCAAAATGGGACTGTGGCACCATGGCGGTGAGTCATCTCTACTTTATGGGGTTGGGTTTAGGGGGCCGAGCTACAGGCCCCGGTGTCAGTAGGGGGATTCACCCTTATGTATGGAAGGAGAGCTTGACAGATAGACAGACACTTCCATGCCCACACCCACGACTCTCAGTTCCCAAGAACTACATAACTGCAGGGTTTCCCAGTGACTCACTTCCCCTCCATTCCTCTCTGTTCACTAATTTCTCTCCTTTCATTTCCCCTAAAGTTTGTTTTTCCTAGGCTCTGGCATTTCCTCAGTGTGATATTTCCTCCAGGGTGTGATGCCTCCCCCAACCAAGATGGCAGCCTCATCTCCATGGCAACCCCCAGAGACTTTGCCTTGGGGACCCAGTTGCAAATTGCAAAGCCCCTTTCCTGAAGCCTGGACCAGCAAGGTCTCTGTTTGAAGATGGGGTCTGCGGGCCCCATGGCTGGAAACTCTCGGCTCACCCCACCTCTGTACACTCTAGCTGGCACTGCAGCTGGCCCTGATCAGACTTGGTGAGAGGAGGTTTCCCCTGAGTCAACAATCTCACTTCTCTGTTCTTCTCATGCACCTTCCAGAAGGACCTCAAGCTCTCCAGGGGCAAGATGGAACAGCTGGCCCTGACCCCCGCTGGATCAGCCAGGCTCATTTTTCTGGATCTCCCATCCCAAAGCTTGCTCTACCCAAGGACCGTTGCAGAAACAAACAGCTCTGTTCCGCCCAAAAGATCCTTCATATGTTTACAGGTTTTAAAAGCATATCATTTATGGTAAATTTTAAGGACATAAAAATTGTGGCGATGTTGATGAGAGGATATTTTGTTGCAGTGGCTGGAAAATACACAAAACCATAGCAATTTCCCTGGAAGTTCAGACGGTAGAGATTCTGTCTAGAGTGGCCACCAAGCATGGTGTGCTGGGATTATCTCATTTAATTCTCCTGGCAACTCCTTGGCGAAGTTGCTCTTGCCGCCCAGGTTTACAGAGAAGGAAACTCTCCAGGAACAGGCAGCGGGCGAAAGGCAGAGAGAGGATTTGGAGGCAGGACTCTGCTCCCAAAGTGTGTGCACCTTCACCCACACCTGCCTGCCTCTGATTTTGCCATTTGACCTACATCAGGAATAAGCCCCGAGGCAGAAATTTCAGGTCATCAAGAAAGTTATGCCTTCCGTACAGAGCAGAAGCTGATCCATCAGAGTTACTCCGCTGCTCTTTTACTTTCCGTTCAAAATAAAATATAACACAACACTCAGATATTATCACTGTGCCTGAGTGGTTTTAGCCCTCTACCTGCAAGATGACTCTGGGCAGATCTAGATCACTGCTTTTTTTTTTTTTTTTTTGAGATTAGACACAGAAAGGGGTAGAAGATTGCATTTTCTAAAGTTGCCTGCAACAGTATCTGCCATCCACGTAGTCTTCTTCCAGTGGAACCTTGACACCCCTTCCCTTGAGGAGGAGGGTCTACGTCTCCCCTGTATCCAAACCTGGAAAGACCTTTGTGATTGCCTCGGCCAAAAGAGAATGGTAGAACTGTTGCTGTAGGACGATAAGACTGTCATGCACTTCCTCCTGGCTTTCATGGCATGCTCACTCTGGAACTCAGCTGCCGTCTTATGAGGAAGCCTATATCGTCATGTGCGGAAACCACATGGAGAGGCCAAAGAAGGTGTCCCAGCTGACAGCTGCATCATCTGCCAGGCATGAGCCAAGATGCCTCCAGATGCTTCTAGCCCCCACCTGTCAGGTCACTCTCAACTTTGTATCTTCCCAGCAGAGGTCCCCAAAATCATGGAGCAGAGACAATTCTCCCTGCTTTGCCCTGTCCAAGTTCTGCACCGCAGGACCTGTGAGCATCATAAAGTGGATGTTTTACATCACTGGGTTTTGGGGTTGTGTGTGACGCAGCCGTGGTAACTGGAAGAGAAGGTATTGGCTTACACTCAGGTGTCTGTCTCAAGGGGGATAGTCTTGTGGCCTTTACTGCACCCTCTCTTGGAGCAGATGTGATTGGTAGAGATGGTGCCCCATCAGCCCCATGACTTCATTGGAGGCAGATTGGGTGGACAAACACTTCCTTGTTCTTTAGTTACAATAAATTAATATATTTTACTTGCTTCCTTGTTTATTATTTCCCATTGGCTAGAATGTTGTTGCCCTGTGGATGGGATATTTTTCCTGTTGTGTTTGTTACTGTATTCTCAGAGTCCAGACTAACACTTGGTTCTTCGTAGTTGTGCAATAAATAATTATTGAATGAATGAGTTAATGAAGATGAAACTTAAGTGGGCACAATTTTTGGTAATGATTCCTCAGGAGAATTCTGTTAACTTTCCACAGGCTAGTTGTTATGATAATGTAACATTAATTTCTGGACAATGTCTAGCTCACACTGTGGTGGGAATTTCTTGAGAATTGTAGTAGAGAATAGGATAGAGAAGAGATGAGAACAGAGAATAGTTAACGGAATTGAGTTAATAGTTAAGAATAGGTAAGAGTCCCAACATTTTCTCTAAATTAAAAAAATCGTTAAATGTATACGAGTGGTAGGGGGGCTTTGGGTGTAAACTAAAGAGTTTGTTCAAGATGTTTCTGGACTTTCTCTAAAGGAATGTAGAATCAGTCAACAAATAAGAATCGATTCAAGCAAACTTTGTTGCCTGGCATGTTCTGGGTGTCATGGGGTCCACAAACAAGTGTAAGGTGGGGACACTGTCCTCGAGACAGCGTTGAGTCCAGCTGAAACCTGTGAGGCAGCCAACCCAGGTAGGCAAGTGAGGCCCAGGGCTAAAACCGATCGGGTTTCAGCAGCTGAGGTTCCTGAGGATGAGGGAATATCAGAGAGGACTTCTTGGAGGAGGCAGGTCCAGGCAGGCAGCTTCCCCAGGCACTGACTTAGAGGAACACTGAAACCCCATAGGGATTTATCAGAAATCTGCCTGTTAACTTGGGTTTCCACCTGTAGATTCTCACAGAGCTGGTGGAAAGGAAATTCGTGTCCTTTTGTCAAAACTCTTAAACAGGTAAGTAAGTACTTACATAGGTAATACCCTTAAATAGAAAGAAAACCTTCTCCTCCCTAGCGTGGGCATATGTGCTGGAGGGTAGGGGCTAGGGGGTAATCTTGTGATGTACATTGCAAGTTGCTGCACCCACTGGCCCGTCTGGGGGGCCCTGGAGTGGGCATTGCCGGTCATTCCAGATTCTGAAACCAGCTAATGCACAACAAAGGGCTGTTTACCAAGATCGTAGCTGCAAGCCTTTAAATGTCTCCTAAACAGAGAGAACAATACAGAGAGACTTGTCTGCTCCCCCAGCAAGTCAATGTGCTGCTGGTGACGGAGGGATGCGTGCTGGTTCTCTATCACATGCCCGAGAGGAGAACCAGGAGAGGAAAGACCGTTCCAAAGAAACTAGAGTTCTGTTTGCTGCATGAAATATGACTCCATTTTTATTTGTGGGGAAACAATTTTCTTCCCATCCTAAGTTGACATTAAACAAATACTGGAAGATGATTAATTTAAAGCATGCCAAGTGTTTCTGGTCCGCACTGCAGACAGGACGGTCTCTGCCGTCTTATGAGGAAGCCTATATCGTCATGTGCGGAAACCACATGGAGAGGCCAAAGAAGGTGTCCCAGCTGACAGCTGCATCATCTGCCAGGCGTCTGTCAGAGATCACAGATTTTACCTCCCGAGACTTCTACTGGCTTCTTCTGAGGAGAGTGGGTTATAGCACCATAGGAAGTGGGATGCCTTGGCCTGGGGTAAGTGGGTATAGTGATGATTAATGTTATGTGTCAACTTAGCTGAGCCACAGTGTCCAGATATTTGGTCACTTTTCTGGATGTTTCTTTGGAGGTGTTTTTGGGGAAGAGATTAACATTTAATCAATGGATTGCCCTCCATAATGTGGGTGGGCCTCATCCAATCAGTTGAACACCTGAACAGAACAAAGACTGACTCTCTTCCAGAGAGAGGGCAATCTGCTGGCAGATTGGACCGGAACTGCAACTCCTCCTGAGTCTCCAGCCCACTGGCCCTATCCTATCAGATTTTAGACTCACCAAGCTTCCAAATCAGGAAAGAAGTTGAAGAAGAAATCTCAGGAGGGACTTCCTCTCTCCTTCTCCACCCACCATCCATCTGAAACGCTTTCCTTCTTTGGGAGGTATAATGAAACAATGATACTTTTGTTTTTATAAGTGTATTTATATTCAGGGCTTCCTACCTATATGCTTGTCTTCACTGGGCATTTTTCTGAGAGTTGCCTGGTGGCTTTGGGTGGGGATGGATGGAATGTATTGTACATTTGCCACTCATGTTTACAAAAATATTTTTCTTTAATGGCTTTTCATTTAGCAGCAGGGGCTTGAGAAACAAAATCAGGTCGTTAAGTGAGGAATGGGCAGATAATCGTGCCTGCTTGTCTACTGCATGTGGACACGACATGCCCAGGGTCCCCAGACACACACACACGGACAACACATGCAACTTTAGTCACTACATCCAGACAGATGTGACCCCAGATGAATGTCAACCTTTTATTGATAACAAAGCAGCAAGGTTGGGGGAGGTTTCCAAGACCCCAAGGGCAGGCCTGTCTCCATGCCAGTGTGCGTGTGTGTGTGGAGTGATCTGTGAAGCTGGGAGGTCCAACCCCGCAGAGACAGGAATACAGAGACAGCAGAGCCTCGGATAGGCCGGGCACTGGAGAGGAGTCCTCACAGGCCATGTTGAGCTCAGCTCCCAGGAACAGCAGGTGCTCTGGGCTCAGGCAGTGGCTGGGGGCTGCACCTGCTATGCTGGGCTTTCAGGAGGGGCTGCTAAAGCCATGGGCACGTCCTCAGCTGGGTCCAGGTGCTGGAGTCGGGAGAGGAAGTAAGAGCCAGGCTACTTGCCTCCAGGTCGCCCTGAAGCCCCTGCGATCCCATGATCCTTTCAGATCCTTCCAAGCCTGCTCCCCTTTGACCCAGGCCTTCCCATCGGCAGGCCAGGCAGCAGTTGCCTGACCCTCAGACCTTGGGCTTTGCGCTGAGTTCTGCTTACAGCTGTGGCATCCCCTGGAAAGAAGGTTGCCCAGCAGCCGTATCTGGATTCTAGAGCTGGCTGTGACCTCAGACTCTGAGCCTCACTCTCAACTGAGACCCGGGCATCATAATCCCTTTCCTGCCCCCTGGAGGCCTGTCATGAGGGCCAGGGGCATGAGCTGTTGCAGGCATCCTCTACAGCAGAGACTCAGCTTCCCAGAGGCATCACCCTGGAGGAATCCCAGAGCAGCATCCCCAGCTTAGATCCAGAGGGGCTCGCCCTGGCCCCTGCATAGAGTCCCCCCCCACCCAGTGTAGACCAGTGGGGCTCACCCTGGCCTTGCACAGATCCCCCCAGTATAGAGTCAGTGGGGCTCACCCTGGCCACTGCACACGGGGTACAGGGGAGAGGTGTCTGTCCCCTCCCCCCACCCCAATGCTCGTGTTGTCCCTCCTCCCTTTGCTTACCCCATCCAGGCTCTGGGGACAGGGTGTAGGTGCTCCTGTCCTGTCCCGCCGAGATCTCACTGGCCACGTGTAGCAGAAGGTGGCCCAGAAGCCCAGGAAGGTGGTCAAGGAAGTGATGCCCAGCTCCAGGATGGAGCAGAGAAGCAGCGGGACCAAGAGACTCTTCTGGGGCACCTGGGAAACCAGCAGCAGGAAGGCCCTCAGTCTGCGCCCCTGGGAGTCAGTCAGCAGATCTGACCAGGAAAGCACGCACTCGATACTGGGCTGAAGACTGGTATGGGGATAGGTAAAGGAAGAGAAGCTTCCAAGGAGGGGACAGCCATCAGCCATCAACTGAGCACCTGCTACGTGTTCATTTAAACCCCAATCACTTTTTTAGGTAGATGCTATTTTTAGCCCCATTTCACAGACAATGAAAGAGAGGTTCAGAAAAACAGCCACGCACTTGTTACGAAGAGCATCAGGTATTGCATGTAAGTGACGAGTCTCTAAATTCTATTCCTGAAACCAATATTATAGTATATGTTAACTAACTAGAATTTAAATACAAATTTGAAAGAAAAAAAGTAAAGTGATTAAAAAGTCAAAAAAAAAAAAAAAAGGAAGGAAAGAAAAGAAAGAAAAAGAAAGAAAGAGGAAAACAAAGCCACACAGCTGGTAAGTTAAAGCTGTCCAGTTCCAAATCCGTGATCAACCACTCAGACAGACTTCCCACAGCAAAAAGGGTAGAGAGGTCAAATAAGCAAATACACAGAAGAGTGTCCCCAGTGTATTTGGCATTAGATCCCTGGTGACCTCCACACCAGAGCTGGGGAGCGGATGGGAGGTGAGGTGGTGTAGACAGTGAGAGATTCTTGGCTGTGGAAGGGGAGAGAGGGAGGAGCACAGTTAGAGCTGTGGGGTCTCGGAACTTAGGAAGATGGGAAGGACGGAGGAGAGAGGGAAGGCGGATGCAGTACACAAGGGTCTGGGGCAGGGGGTAGGAGGAATAATTTGTACTCTCCTGGCAAGGAAAGCGTGGATGGGGCCATGTGAAGATTCCGGTACACTTGAGGTCACGGGCAGGATGGCGAGTCTTGGGACTGCGGGGGAAGGTCTGGGCTTATGGGCAGTAGGGTCAGGACAGGGTGGCAGCGGATGGTGTGTTTCTGTTCTCCCGCACCCATGTGGTGTGTTGGACCCCACTGTGAAGAGTGGCCTGGTCCTGCCTGGTCCTTTCCTAGGACATAAGCAGACGGGACTCCTCTATTCTTGCCACATGGGGGGCCATGGTGGTGACCACACGATGTATCTGTGGGTCGTCCTGCCGACCTGCCCTGGACCCCAATCAGGAGAAGGCGACACTCACTGGTGAAGCCCAGTTATCCAGGTAAGCCCTGGAGCGGACTGATCTGGGTCAAGTTCTGCCTCCCGCACTCTGTAGGTATGTGACCTTGAGCTCATAATGGATAGAGCAATCAATCCCATTCCCCAGTTCTGGCTTTGGTAACCAGTAACTCTGGGGAGTGGTTTCCAGGATTCCACGGTGCACAAAAGGGCAGGTGTCCGTTCTCTGGTCCCTCTACTGGCCCTGCCTGTTGGGGCGGAGGCACTCACCTGGGCGTACCTGCTGCCGGCAGTCAGCTCCACCACGAAGGCGCATATTCCGAGGCTGGAGCACAGCAAGCTGACCAGGTTCATCCCTGTGCTGACCTTCATCTGCCCAGGAGATCAGAGCATCGGGCACCACCTGGCCGGCAGGGGAGGGTCCTGGCCTCACGTGCCACATAACACAGGCTTCCTTCAAGGACTTTTGCTCTGGGGACAACTGTTGACCTGCCCTGGGGGGACTAGGAGCTGATTACTAGAGGTAAGGAAGACATCTCTGCTCTGACTGTGGAACCCTATGGGCCACAGTTACCAAGAGCCGCTGCTGGCCCTAGAGGGCCGCTCGGTGACCATGGCCCACATATGGCCCCTCTTTCCTATGAATGTGTTGGAGACCTATTTGGAAATACGGTCTCTGCCAATGTAATCAGGTTAAAATGAGGTCATACTTGATGAGGGTGACCCCTTAATCCAGTACGACTGGTGTCCTTATGGGAAAGGAGGAGACACCAGGGAATGCCCCCTGATGAAGGAGGCAGAGGGGAAATACTGTGTCACAAGCCAGGGGATGACAGGGAGTGCCAGCCCCCACCGGGAGCTCGGGAGAGGCAAGGACGGATTCTCCCCCAGAGCCTCAGAGAGAACGTGAGCCTGCCACCACCTTGATTTGGGGTGTCTGGCCTCTGGATTTGGCAGGCTATGAATTTCTGTTGTGTTTCAAGCCCCCCAGTGTGTGCTACCCCATTCCAGCAGCCTAGGAAATGAGCACACCATCCCAGTGCTCTAGACTCAAAATCATGGCTCTGGGGTTTCTCAGGGGACAAATCTCCTCCAATGCTCTGACCCAGCGGGCCCAGCGTGGTTAATGCCGAATGGGTCTGCCTTCCACCTGTCCCATCAGGGCCAACGTGGTGGCCAGCATGGAGGACTGGCACGTTTCCCCCAACAGGCATCGGTGGGTAATCAGGTGTTCACAGAAGGCAGGCAGCTTTGAGGGCCACCCTCCCCCCCCATCCTGTGGAAAGGCTCCCACGAGGATCCACCTGCCTAGGAGGTTTTCCAGGATGAGTCGTGCCCGGAGGTAGAGGCAGGGGCAGGGGCTGAGAAACTCACCCTGGGAATCGTGCAGTTTGCCGTGGTGATCAGGGTGGCTGCGCCTGTAATGAAGAACTGCAGAGAGGCAGGAGGACTCGTGGCCCCCGAGAACCTGGGGCGGGCCCCCTCCCAGCAAGACCCTTGTGCTGGAAAGTTCCCTGGGGAGCTTGCCATCTGTGAAGGACTTACCCTGAGGGTGGACATCTATGGCTCATCACAATGTGGCCAATTAACAGGGAGGGACAGGGTTACGGCAACAGAGAAGGGCATGCGGTCACCCGCCGGGCTCTGCAGAGCTTGGTAGGACAGAATTCTAGAAGGTGACCACTAAAGATTCCTAGGTACCTCATCCACTACTTCTCAAGTGATCGGAACATACAAGTAGCCTAGGCACTTGTTAAAACGCAGACTGATTCAGTTCGTCTGGGGTGGGGCCGAGACTCTGCATTTCTAACAGGCTCACAGGGGATGCTGGCCTCTGGTCCAGACGCCACACTTTCGGGAAAGACTAGTCTCTTAATATGAAGGTGAAGAGACTAGGGCAGCATCTTCCCTTGTCTCAGCGTAAGTCATGGGGCTGGGAAGTGATAGATCTGGGTCTAGAAAGCAGGTGTCTGACTCGAAGCCATGTGTGGGGGGGCGCTTTTTCATAGCAGGGTCTCTTTCTTGACTTGTGTGCCAGATGTGGGACCCCCACACCCCACCCCAGGACCCTTGCCTTTTTTCTTGCTTGGGCTAAACCTATTGGGGTAGGGGCCCTTTTCCACCGCTCCCTTCCTCCCCCACCCCACATGCAGTGAAGCATCTGCAGCCTCTGGCTGACCACACTGCAGCCCAGCTACCGGCCTTGGGTCACCCAGCCCTGCATGGGTGTGTGAGGTGGGGTGAGTGAGAGCTTCCGCTGGAGCTCAGGACAGTTCCACATGCTGCGTCCTCACCCCCATTTCAGACTCAGACTCTTCCCCAAGGGCCCAGGGAGGGAGCAGAGTTCCCCGTAGCCCTCCCTGGCTCCACAGAAAGCCTGGCTCTGGCCGCCACCGGGCAGGGTGTCCGAGGTACTCACCAGCACTCCACCGGCCAGCAAGTACCAGTAAGTGGTGGGAAACTCCACGAACTTTGGGGTAGCAACCAGGATGCCTCCACCGCTGATCTGAAGCAAGCCAATAAGGATCTGCAGGGCCTGTGGGGCATGGGAGGTGAGCTAAAGCCCTGGTGGTCCCTGGAAGGGCTCTTTTAAGGACCCAAGTGGCGGGGCTGAGCAAATCTTTGTCCAGATGTCACAGCCCAAAGGGATCCTAGACAAACCTCCTCATCCACCTCCTGACTTGGCACTGGAGAGAATGAGTGCCTTGCCAAGATCACCCAGCCAGTTAGGGGCAGAGCCAGGGCCCCCCCATCCCCAGCTGGGCACCACTGGTTTGCAGAACTCTTGAAGCCTTGGGTTAGGACCATCTTGGGCATCCAGCCCGGTCCTCTTTCGTGAGATATTATCAATTAATATGTGGGTTACCTCCCCGGTGCCAGGCTCCCAGTGTGCTAAGCACTCTAGGCATCTAATCATGAAGCTGTCAGAAGCCCAGGAGGCTGGCACCCTCGTCACTGTGATGCAGACGGGAAGCGAGTCCCTAGCCTGAGGTCTCCAAGCTGGACTCTGAGCTTGTGTGTGCCCAAGCACAAGGTCTGTGCTCCTTGCTCGCTATATATGACATCTGTCATACATACATGGCTGGGTTGACTCAGCCTAGGCTGATTGCCCCAAATTTGTGGTCATTTGTTCCAAGCTGTGACCGGCCCCCTCCTGGGCTTCTTTGACCCTGAGAGTAGCACTGTGACCTTGCCTTCCGACATGCTGCATCTCTGAGTATCACCCAAGAGGGGTAGCTTCTCCCAGGCTCCCCCTGCTTGCTCTATCCTTCACTGCCTGTTGCAACAAGGTAAGTGAGCCCCCACTGGTGACCGCATGATGTGGGATTCAGCCATCGGGCTCAGCTGCTGCTCTGATATTTGTGCCCGACAGACACCCCCGGCTCACACTTGCTGACCACTGACCAAGACCCACTCAGGTGTGGTAGACAGGTGTGGGACACAGAAAAGGAGAGTCAAGGGGAACCAGAGGGAAGCTGACTTCTTACCCCAGAATGGCCCGAGGAGGATGTCACCCTGCTCACTCTGGGTTCAAGCAGCCACCCTCCAGGACGTGGTGGCAGCCCCAGTCTTTCCTATTTTTCCGAGCTGGAGGCCATGCAGGGACAACCCTGCAGATCTGTCTTGTTTTCCTGCTCCTTTAACTTTCTCACCAGAATAGGCCTTTGGCCCTAAATATCCTGCCCACTACATAGCTGCTGGGATTGGTGGTGGCTGTTTCGGGTCTACCCTGGAGGGAGGGTCTGTGGGGACTGCGTGGTCCACTTACTCCCAAGGTGGTTGGTTGTCCCTGGAAGAAGAGGTCCTCCCTGCTTAGGCGGGCAGTCTCCAGGGTCTGGGGCAGCAGGGAGGGCTCCTCTGGGCTCTGCCATGGCAGCCCTGGGGTCCCGGGGACAGGGGATATCACTCGCTGCTGCTCCTGGCTTGTCACCACTGATGAGCCGGGTTCCGACGGCAGCTGGGCTCGGGGCTGGGCTGCCTCCAGCTTGCCGGAGGGAGTTGGAGCTGGGGTCCTGGAGCCTGCCGGCTCAGACATCCTCGCCCCGGGCACCTGGGCACACACATAGGTCATCCGAGGATGAGGCAAAACATTCCCGAGCACATCCCCATTCCTGGGTCCCAGTTTCCCCAGCTGAAAAGCTTCATGGCCAGGAGAGGTCATTGGTAACACATGGGTGAATGTCATTTGTAGCAGTTGAAAGCAAAGGGCTACATGTCTGCAGAGAGCGATAGGTATGCATCTTAAACAGGGCTGAGTAGGAAATAAAAAGTCAGAAACAGAACGAGCCGTCATAATGCCGTCTGTTTAATGAAATATTGCACTCGGAACAGTTCACAAACAAACACATTAAAACACACGGAAGTCACTGCCTGGGGCTGGGGGACGAGGGCGGGGACGCAGGGACAGGTGGGGGGGGTGTGGCCCTGGAGTGACCACCAGCCCTGGGTTCACGCTTACCAGCAAGCAGTTACAGTTTGACAAGCCCAATCTCCATTTCGCTTTCGGGAGACAGAACTAGCTTGCCTGGATCACACGGTTAATAAAGACCAGAGCTGGCCTCCGAATCAGGCCAGCTGGCTACAGGCCCTGAGCTTTTCCTGCTTTAGGGCACCCCTCCCATCCCCTGCTACCCCTGGCCCTTACCTTCCTGCTCGGCCAGGCTAGTTAATAACACCACCAACTCCACAGTTCACACCTGTGTCTACAGCTCGTGAACCACTTATCCAGGTAGGTTCCCCTGCTTAATTACTAAGCATCCCCTGAGTTGTGTAGGGCTGGGAATACCACATCCACTTTGCTCAGGTCAGACGGACGTAAATAGGGGGGTCTACGCTTGTACCCGTGCCTTCTAAGCCCCCACATCCTGTGTTCAGTCCACTGCCTCATGCTGCCTCCCTTAGCAAAAATGGGAGACATTATATAAAAAAAAAAACAACAGAAACCCAGAACACCTCAAATTATGAGTGAGCTCAGGAACAGAGCTGGGAGGCCCCTGGAGTCTGAGAACCGCAGCTCTGAGCATTTACCTGACCGTGGGGCCCTCCATCAGCAGCCGGGGTGCCTCCTCACCTCCCCCCAGCCCACCATGGCCCCTTCTCTGCCCCAGCCTGCAGCCTCCCAGTGCCTGGCCCCGGCTCAAGCCACATTGACAACCTGCTACCTTTTTCCTGCTCCCACGAGATGCTGCCCAGTCTTGATCGATCACAACAATCAGCTGGGTGCTTGCTAAAAATCACCGACACCGGGGCCTCACTGCTGGCCTGGCCTCCCCCGTCAGCCTCTCCTGGGGAGGTGCCTGGGAATCCCAGCCTTGAGTAACGTCCTGCTCCCACAGGTGATCCCTCCACTCAGGTCAGTTTGCAGAATGCAGGCCCATCCATCCCTCCCTCCGGGCCTCCGGCCCCCGCTGCATTGCTGTGGACCAGTGAGGTCTCCTGGCCGTGAGCTTCTGCACTGATGTCTCAACTCCCACATCTGAGCCAGTCAGCTGGACTCTCTGCTTCCTCACCTCGGAAATGGAGGGCAATATCTGTCCCAGAGGATCCGGTAAAGTGAACTGTCATGCTAAGTGCAAAGCGCCTAGCAGTTTCCAGCTGCATGGGTGTTAGCTTCTTCTTCCTGCCAGATGCAAACTTTTAAGCCTTTGTGAGGCTTGAAAGTGTCGTCAGCCCTTGGGTCCCGTAGACCTGCCTCAGAGGGCCTCCCAGATGCCCATGTGCCTTCCGTGGAAATGGCTGCATCCCCCATAAAAGCCTGTGAGTTTCCTTTTATAAATGGGTCTCTGCCGATCGCCTGCCAGCCTCATGTCTGCTCGAGGCCATGTCAGGACCTCGGCAGGTGATGGTCAGGCCGGCATCCCCACCCTCCGCCTGCTAGAGGTGTCCAGAGCCCCAAGTTCACGGTCTCACCAAGCGCATTGCAAACACCACCATTGCCCCTCAAAGGTCAACCCCTGTTCCATTTCCTTCACTTGCTGCCACCCTCACTCTTTCTGGGGCTTTTTTTGGGGGGAGAGGGGTGGGGTTATTTTCCTAGACTTTCTTCACCACCTCTGTGCGCCATGACCATGGAGGAACTGAGGGCGCTGCCAGAGTGGGGAGGTGTTGGAGTGGCAGAAGGGCACACACCACGAGTTCAACGGGAGTTGGCGGGTGACAGTAGAAGGAGCACTGTTGGGAGTAGGGGAGACCTGGCTTCTTCTTCGACTGAAGGTACTGACTTCCTGTGTGACTTTGGCAAGACTCTTCCCCTCATGGGCCTCAGTTTCCTCATCTGGAAAATGGAGATGTTGGACCAGATAATGAGGCCCAAGGCCACTTCCAATTCTAACTGACATTCTTAGTCTTAAGTATACATTCCTAGTGTAATTGTTATTGACACAGGAGAAAATGTCCATTGTCCGGGTGTGTGTGACTTCCGTGTCGAACGTTTCCTTTTTCTTTTTTTCAAGATTTATTTATTTATTTTAGAGAGAGCATGTGAGCCAGGGGAGGGGCAGAGGGAGAGGGAGAGAGAAGTAGACTCCCCGCTGAGTGCAGAGTCGACACAGGGCCCGATCTCATGACCCCGAGATCATGACCTGAGCCGAAATCAAGGGTCAGCTGCTCAACCGACTACACCACCCAGATGCTCCATGTCTGAGGTCCTGCCTGGACTCTGCCAATATTTCCACAGAATCTAAGTGCCATACGCTGAATGTATGTGTCTCCCCAAAATTCACGTGTTGAAACCTGACCCCCCAGGTGATGGTATTTGGAAGTGGGGCCTTTGAGGGTGCTCTGTTCTCACAAATGGGATTAATGCCCTTATGAAAGAGGCCCCAGCAAGCTCCCTCACTCCTTCTGTCATGTGAGGGCAAAGCAAGAAGACAGTCTATGAACCAGAAAGAGGGCTCTTACCAGACATTGAACTGGCCAGCCCCTTGATCTTGGACTTCCAGCCTCCAGAACGGGGAGAAATACATGTTTGTAGGTTAAGCCACTCAATCTACGGTATTTCTGTTGTAGCAGCCCAACTAAGATATAAGCTTTCAGCAGGAATGGGGCTCAACTAAGTTAACCAGTGAGTGTTCTAAAAGCCGCACTGGGATTCCAATAAATATGCTCCCTTGTGACCAGGAATGTAGCCCCTCTGATGCTCGGCTTCCTCATCTGTGTGCAGGGAGGATATCCTCCTGCCCGGGCCCCGTGGGTGCTGAATCAGATCCTGCTGGCTCTGCTCTGCCCATCCAAGTTGGGGAGGGGGTCCGAGCCAAACCCCAGCCACACAGCTGTTCCCTCCATCAGGCTTCCCCAGACACCAGCCGAGAGGAGGACAAAGTTAGCAGATGTCGCTTTAATTCCAACATATTTATCAAGTGCCAGAGATACAAAGTTGGAAAAATCCCAATAGGTCCCAGTCTAGCAGAGTTAACACCTCAGGAACAGCAACTGCCCAGATTCAGTTTAAAAACGAAGAGATTGGGCAATCTTCTTAGAAAATCATTGACCCCCAAAGGTGATTAATAAATAGGGTAGAGGACCCAGGAGGATCTCAGGGCAGGAGACGGTACCCTGTGAGTGACACGTGTCCGTTATGAGGAAAGGGACAAAGATGGAGTGTTTCAGGAACTCAAGGGATGCTGACAAAGGTTCACAGAGAATAGGCGTTTGCTGGGATTTCCTTCCTGTGCTATCTCCGGAAGACACACAGAGAGATAAGCCCCAGTGTCTGGTCCCCAGGAGCTTGTTGGGGGATCAATAATGAGTTCAAGTCCAATAATGAAGTTCAGGTCAGCTCTGCTGCTAACATGCTGTGGGTTAATCCCTTCCCTGGGTCTCAGTTTCCCGTTTGTAAAATAACGGGTTTGGGCTGGAATGATTAGCACTGTCAGAGTTCTGTGTGATGCTGTCAGCCCCGTGCCCATTTCTGGGGCGCCAAGGAGCTCCCTGGCTCATGCTACCACATAGAGAAGAATAATGATCTTACCGCATGTGCAACTGGAGATGCCCAGGGAGCAGGGAGGCTGGCCAGGTCGCTGCAGTGCTCCCAGGGGATGGGTGCCGAGGAAGGGGAGCAGAGAGTTCCCAGGGGAGCCAAGACACCAGTTTGGAAATTCAGCAACTCTGCCAACAAGGCTCTGTCACCCTCCAGGGCTTCTAATCGGTACCCAGACGGCAGCCGAGATTTGGTGAGAGCGGTGTCCCACTCTTGTGGTCTGGGTTCTTATACAGACAGTGACAGATACCCCACTCGAAGGAGCTTGCAGTCCAGCGGGCAAGATGCCCACAGACCAAGGGGCAAGCATCTGTGGGCCTGGATGTAGCTCCCTGATTCACGGGCCTTACCTGACTAACAAGGTCTTAACCTAATTGTTTGCAAAGTAAGTGACTTTAGGAGGAAAACCTTCTCGTTTCGTCTTGACTTACACTTTCTTTCTTCATTTATGCCACTTATTTGGCTCCTGAAGGGCTGTGAGTTTGAGACCCTTAAAAATGGAGGGGCACCATGCGAGCCAGTGTGCAGTGGGGGACGAGGAGTGTGTGTGGGTTGGGTAGGGGCAGGCTCCGTGGAGGAGTACGTGGGCCTGGGAGCTTTCCAGGCAGAAGAACCAGACAGCGCAGTGGAGACACAGGGCATTTTGGAGGGATACCAGATGTGGCCGGAGTGAGACAGTTTTGGAAAGGAGAGGAGGCTGGTGCGATTCTAACAGCCATGGCCGCAGAGACCTCCCCCAGGCTTTCCCCCTCTCCTCCAGAAAGCAGCCACTCCTCTGGTCAGCTGGTCAGCTGTCCTCTGGAATCACAGGTGACAGGGGCCCAGATCAATGTGGCTGCTGGGGAGCCCTCTGTTCCCTTCCTCCTCCGAGCCCCCTCAGCCATGTCCCCCTAGATGAGACAGAGGGTCTGGCCCTGGAACTGCTCTGAAGCAGTCTTTCCAGGATTTGGAATGGAAGCGAAAACATGGTACAGAAAGCAAGCATCAGAGGCCACTGGACGCAGAGCGGGGACGGGCCTGACCACAGGGAGGGCAGCAGGCTGGGGCTGGACGGCGTCGCTCTGCCCCGTGCCCGCCAGACGGGGGCCTGGTGCAGCCCGCTCCCACTTGTGGGCCTAAGCCTCTCCTCTGCGGCACTGGAACGATGGGGATACTGGACGCAGGGCTCGCAGTCCTGACCCCGCACCTTGCTGTCTGAAGGCCACGGGCAGGGGCCAGGGCTTCCCCACGGCCAACACAGAGAGGGAGAGGCGGACAGGACCGCTTCTCATGCCAGGGGGACGGGGCAGGGTGACCTGCCGGAGAGATGGACTGTGCCTTTCTCCTCCATCCTCCAGACTGCAGACTCATTCATTCCTCCTGGAAAGGACAGACACGTCTTTGGACAGGTCCAGAGAGAGTCCAGGCTCTTCTCTCTGACGGAGTGAAGAGAAAACAGGGGCAGCAATAGCAACTTGGAGTTTCAAGCGCTGCCCTGAACATGCTTCCACGCAGATCTCTGGGGGCAGGTTTGACCCATCAGATGGAGCCGTCTGAAGGGGGCTGGAGGAGGGAGGGACGGGTGGGTGCCCGGCTAGGAAATTCCAGTGGCTCTTCCTAGGGGAGATGGTAGGTCTGGGGACAAGGGAGGTGGTGTGAGGGTTCAGGGACAGTGGCCACCCAGGGACAGATCCCCAGCACCCCAGCCTGCAGGGCAGTGGGGGAGAGGCTCGCGGGGCAAGCGCACGCCACACCGAGGGCGTGAGGGGCATCTCGGGGGTCGGCAGCATATCGGTGGACACTTGGGCAGGAGCCACTATTCCAAGGATGAATCCCTGAACTTTCACGTGACCCAGTGAAGCTGAGCAGAAACCCAGTCCTGACTGATACCCTCTTTCACTATCAGCCAGATTTAACTCAAGACAAGTAAAAAAAAAAAAAAAAAAGAATGTTTTACTAGCTGCAGGTTCACAACCTTCTGGGGAGCTTTCCCATGTGCAAGGAGCAGGGGGAGACCCAAGAAAGAGGCAGCCCACTCCAGGTTGGTGGGTGATAATTTTAACACCAGCAAAGAGAACTCACCGACGAGGCTTGGCTTGGGCAGCACACCCGCCCCCCAAGTCTTAAAAGTTTATCCGGAGGCCCTAACGGGACTCGGTCACGTACACTATGCAGGTGTTCTCAACATCACATCGCATCTCTAGGCTGTGGCCTTGGAACAGCTTCTGGGGGCAGGAAGGTCCAATGGAACCCACGTTCCAAGGACAGGGGCGGGGTGAGGAGCCTCCTCGTGCCGGGGTCCAGCTCCTGGGTCATTGGCGGTCATGTCTGTTTTGATCACGTTCCCTAACGCTTGCCCACGATGCCCCTTGAAGTCCACGGGGGAGGGTCACGTGGGTCAGGGCAGGAACTTTCCCTGAAATCATTCCGAGGAAGTTACTGTATTTGAGTAGGTGCCCGTCAACACGGCTTGGGATGGAGAGGGGCGGCGACGGGGCAAGCACCCCCACGGGCACCGGCCCCCCCGCGCCACATACACACACAAGACACTCAGACACACTCTTCCTGGGCCTTCTTTGCCCTCCTGCTGTCGCGGTCTTCAGCCCACAGCCGCTCTTGCAGGTGCAGGTGCAGGTGCCCCACCCTCCTCCGCGCACCCAGCGGCCCCCCTGTATTGCTCTTCTTCTCTCAGCTCTCTGCACTGTGTATGTCACCTTCCCGCGTCCCCACGTAGCTGCACGCTCCTACCTGTCCAGGTGGACTGGCCCCGGCTTTGCTGGCCAGTGGGGCCCCGCAGAGTGTCTGAGGTCTCACCCCCTCAGGGCCACACGCAGCCCGACTCTGCTCTGCCTCAAGCCTGCTGCGCCACCTTGGGCAGGTCACTTAGCCTCTCTGAGCAGGGCGGGACACTGACTGTGGGGAAGGTCCTGACCCGCCCTTGCAGGACTGAACAGGCAAGAAGCTCCCAGTTACCAAGCCTTGAAGCCTTGAGTGCCAGGCACAGGGGCTTCCACCTGAGCAGATGAGCCAGAGGCGTAATGGCTGGCTCCCACTGAGGCAGGGAATTCTGCAGACTTTGCATACGATGGTCTCAGAAAGATCTTCCCAGAACATAAATCAGTGGCTCCCTATGGCCTACGGCACACTCTGGAAGCCCAGGCTTCATTCTAGCACGGTTTCCCAACCTTGGCAATAGTGGCCTCCGTGAGCAGACGCCCTGGAGTGAGCCTCCATGGGATGGAACATGCTGTCCCCGCAGTTGGCCTGTCTTGTATTATTGAACTTTTTGACCCCGTGACTAAGACCTGTCTTAGTCTGCTCAGGCCGGGTGGTTCCCACAGCAAATATTTCTCTCTCACGGCTCCGGAGGCTGGCAGTCCGAGGGCAGGGTGCCCGCGTGGTTGGGTTCTGGGGAGGGCCCCCTTCCTGGCCTGCTAGCGTCTGCTTCTCATCGAATCTTCACATGGCCGGGAGCAAGCTCTCCCCTGCCTCTTCCAAGGACACCCGTCCCAGTCGCGAAGACCCCACTACCCTTGGGGCCTCATTTCCTTCCAAAGACCCCACCTCCTAACACCCCCACACTGAGGATCAGGGTTTCAACATAGGAATCTGGGGGTGCGTGGTGGGGTGGGGAGCGTGGACATTCAGTCCGTAGCAATGATTTTTATCTTACCTGCTGACTGTGGATGCTGACTCCTGTGTGTGTGTGTTGGGGGGGGGGTTTCCTATATTTGGAAATTCCATTAGTAATTTCATAACTGCTTCCTGTTTCCCTTGTCACATGCCTTCGCCCGGGCTGTTCCTGCCACCAGGAGCACCCTTCCTCCCTCTGAGGCCCAGCGCAGACAGACAGACAGCCTGTCCTCCTGCAGCTCCCTAACTGCCCCGCCCCCCTGTTCCCAGGACACCCACCCTGCCGGTCCTGAGGTCACTGTGTGGTCCTGTGTTTACTTTCACTGCCCAGAGCCACCCCGCAGGAGGGCCTTTCCACCTCTGTTTCAAGTTCCCAGCTATTCAGACACCAATCTAGATGTTGCTGGGAGGTGTTTTGCTGATGTGATTGCAATGTAATCGAGGGACTGTAAGTAAGGGAGGTATTCCTGGATGGTCCGGACGGGCCCGATTCAGTCAGTGCAAAGCTTGAAGTACAGAAGTGAAGCTTCCCTCACGGGGAAGAAGCTCCAGCCGTGGAGGGCAGCTGCGGACGGCGCCTGGGAGCCCCAGCACGGCCTACCCACTGTGTGCCTGCCGGCCCAGCCCCCCAAACGTGGGAGCCAGTTCCTTGCAGTCAGTCTTCCGTGTGTCTCCCGCTGGTTCTGACTCTCTGGCTGAGAGCTGACAGGAACAGGTCCAGCTCCGGCAGGGGCCTGGCACACAGTAGGTCATTTGCTACAGAATGCATGCGAGGCAGCAGGTGTGCTGGGAAGGCAGTGGGGAGGCAGGGAGGAAGTGGTGGCTACAGGAGGGAGCGGGGGAGAGCTGAGCAGGTGGCTAAAGGCTGTGGCCTGGGGAGAGCTCTGGTCAGCTAACCCTAGCCCTTCCCCGGGTCAGCGCTGGGCAGCCTTCAGGCCTCCACTAAGACCACCTCCAGAGGAGAGGACTGACTCCTTCTCTGCTTCCCCCCGTATTCCCGATCAGGTCCCCATCAGTCCTCACAGCACTTGCGCCAGTTACACATTTATTGGTGGGACCCCACTGGAGCCCAGCATCAGAGAGGTTGGGAGCTGTGTTCTGGCTGCTCGTGGTGGTCTGCCTTCAGACACAGCACAGTGCGGATCCATCTTCACCTGCAAAGGAAGGAGGGAGGGAAGGATGAGCACAATGCTCTCGTGCCTTCATGAGCTGCCTTGAGCACAGGGAGTCCCTGGGGGTGTGTGGGAGGGAGGAAGGGAGTGGCTTTGAGGCTTCTCTTGATGCTCCCTGGGTAGGGATGGGGTTAGAGTTTGCAGGATTGTCCCGTAGCGCGGAGGACACTGTAGGTCGGGGGGAATTTGCAGGGGGCGGGGGCGCTCAGTTGGGTGCAGACAGCTGCTGGCTTCATCCCCCAGGCTCCCAGGGAAGGAAGGGGAGCATGTCATGGGCAGTGGGCAATGGCGCCTGACCTGGGCTCCAGCCTCACCTCGGTCTAAGCCCTGCTGGATAACCTTTCATACACCTGGGCCTCAGTTTCTCCATCTGTCACATGAGGGCTTAGTGAGATCATCCATAATGATTCTTCTGGTACGAAAGTTCTATGAGACCCGGAGGTAGAATCCCAGGTTCCAGGGCCCAAGTGAACTTTCAGCTCAACCACAGAGGGCAGACCTGCTTCTTTCTTGTCAGCGGGGTGGGGTGAGCGGGTCCACTTGTCTGTCTTCCCAGACTTCAATCGTACAAGCTCTACCTTCACAATTTGTATATATTTATCTGTGTTTTATGCCATTATTTATTTAATGGGTTTCTTTAAATGGACCTTCTTTTTAAAAAGTTTCCTTTTTTTCTTTTTTTTTTTTTTAAAGATTTTATTTATTTATTTGAGAGAGAGAGAGAATGAGAGACAGAGAGCATGAGAAGGAGGAAGGTCAGAGGGAGAAGCAGACTCCCTGCTGAGCAGGGAGCCCGATGCGGGACTCGATCCCGGGACTCCAGGATCATGACCTGAGCTGAAGGCAGTCGCTTAACCAACTGAGCCACCCAGGCGCCCAAAAAGTTTCCTTTTTTTCAATTCAGTGATTTTTAGCATATGCACAGAGTTGTGCAATGATCACTATGATCTTAGAGCATTTTAATCTCCACTTGCAAAAAAGCCCGGGCCCATCATTCCTTTGTTTTAACTCACACATGTGTCTTCTAAGCGTGCACTGTGTCATGACTGTAATTGGGAGGCCAGTGTCACTTGCTGTAAGTAGAAGACAGCCGACCCAGGACAAGGAACAGCATGGTCAAGTTCTGGCCTGATGCCATGCCCGCTGAACGAGGTCTGCTATGTCTCGGTGAAGAGACATCAGCTCGCGTTAGAAAGGTGTTAAACATACGACAGTCCCAAATGGAGACTTTCTTCCTAAAGAAATCCAAGAGATTGATGGAGATTGAAGAGGAGTTACCTCCCCCTGCCCCCACATGCACTGATATAATTTATCGCCATGTTCTCACATCCTACACTGCTTCCTCCCCACATCTACGCTTCCGGGAGCATGGAGTCGATACTTTCACAACCGCAGTCTTCTCTGACCCTCACAACCACTCTGTGAGGGAGGAATGACCATTCCCATTCTACAGATGGGAAATGGAGGCTCGTTTCCACAATGAGTCAGAGGTACAGGATGTTCTTAGTCCAATGACCTTCCCATCCAGCTGTGGGCTGTGACCCCTTCCTCCTGTTGCCTCATTGTCACAGAAACCCAGCATGCTGGAGCTCACTGGGACCCCAAGGGTCATGGAGGCCAGTGTCCCCCAGCCCCTAAGCTCATGAATCCCTTTACGGTCTTGGTGACCATATGACTCCGGCAAGGTTTCCAGTTACTCTTCATTTGTGCATCAAGTTAGTATTTACTATATTTGAGATTTATATACTACACCTTCAGCGATTACAGAAAGACTAATTTCAACATTTTCCTATTTAATAAGTGATGTGAACTGTTCTGTTCTGGTTTTTTTTGTTTGTTTTTTTTTTTAAGATTTTATTTATTTATTCGACAGAGAGAGAGATAGCGAGAGCAGGAACACCAGCAGGGGGAGTGGAAGAGAGAGAAGCAGGCTTCCTGCTGAGCAAGGAGCCCAATGCGGGGCTCGACCCCAGGTCCCTGGGATCATGACCTGAACCGAAGGCAGATGCTTAACGACTGAGCCACCCAGGTGCCCCTGTTTTCTTTTCTTTTTTAAAAGATCTTATTGTTTATTTGAGAGAGAGAGCGAGCGAGCAGGGGGAGGAGCAGAGGGAGAAGGACAAGCAGACTCTGAGCTGAGCACGGAGCCCGATGCGGGGCTCAATCCCACGACCCTGAGATCATGACCTGAGCCAAAATCGAGAATTGGACGCTTAACCGACTGAGCCACCCAGGCACCCGTTTTGTTTTTGTTTTTGTTTTTTTTTTTAAAAAAACAACAACTGTAGGAAAAGGCCGGTATAAAGACTGACAGAAGTGATGGTGAGCCGTGACAGTGACCCCCATGCCCGGGATTACTAACTGAGGGACAAGCGGGCCCTGGGGTCTGAGACGTGACGCAGTGAGAAGGCTCAAGCATGACTGCCGGGGAGTTCTCCCCAGCTTTCACCCTGCGTCGAACAAAGCCTCAGGGTCCCTGCCAGGTGAGAGGAAAGAGGAAGATGGGGGGCAAGTGAAGGGCACTGGGAGGAAACAAGCAGACATTTCACAGAAAACTGTTCTTTTCATGAGGAAGAGGTGGGAGCATTGTTCTAGATTAAAACAAAGAGATGTGACAATCAAATAAAATGCATGAAACTTGATTGGATCCAGATTAAACCTAAAGTACAGTAAAGGACATTTTTGGTCCCTTGGGAAAAATTTGAATATGGACAGCATATTAGAATTATGGAATTATTTTTAATTTTCTTAGTGCGATAACACTTTTGTGATTATGTAGAATGACCATATTCTTGGAAAAAAATGCAGGTGGAAGAATACGGGGATGAAGGGTCATGGTATCTGTAACTTACTTTCAAATGGTTCTACAAAAAAAGCGAATATACGGATGTACGTGTGTGTATGTGCGTGCACACGAGGGGTACGGATGGAGAAAGAGGAAGCAAGTGTACAAACTTGACACTTATTTAATCACTGTACTATCCTTTTCATTGTTTGATTGATTATCCAAACACATCACCATCCTCGTACAGTGTCCTATTTTACAGATGAGGAAACTGAGACCCAGTGAGGCATGGGGCTGAGTCAAGGTCACCGAGTAAGTGATGACCAAGCTGGAATTTGCACCCGGGTCTCTAGACAGCCAAGCTGAAGTTCTTTTCTTCATGTCCCTTGTCCTAAACATTGGTCCTAACCATTGGTCCCAAACATTTGCATGGCTCCCTGAGGCTCCCCCCGAGCCCAGCGGCTTCTACTTTGCAGCCTGCAGAACCAGCAGACCAGAAGTGGAGAAAAGAGGCTGTGGACAAGCCAGTGACCGAAACCAGAGGTGACAGCCAGGACTGGCAACAAGGGAGGTGACAATAGGGGAATTCAGACAACCTTGAACCCTGGGAATATTCAGAGTGCCCTTGATCGGGAGGGCATCTCTACACATAGGGTTTGTCAAAGGCTGCTAGTCCGTACAACCATGAACCTGGGCTACCATGCAGCAAACAGCCTGTCTGGGAGGACGGGGTGCCCATGAGCTCTGAGGGCTGACTCTGCCATGAGCACCGTGTGGTCCCCTCGGATGGACTAGTCTCATCTGAGCGGTGAGTGCACAGCTCCTGCAGAGCAGGGCCCATCCTATAACCATTTCGGGTGCTGTCAGGAGGCAGCATTTCAGTTTGGAGGGAGAATGCTCAGGTCCAAATCCTGGTTCCTTACCAGCTGTGTGCCTTGGGGCAGCTTGCTTAACTTTCTGAGCCTGCGTGAAAGGGGGATAGTAACTGAACCTACATCACAGACGGATGGGGCCAGCCTTGGCCCAGAGTCAGTAGCCCAATAAAGATTCACAGAGTGAGTGGGAAGAGAGTCCGGGCAGAGGAAGGGCAAGGGGATGGCTCAGCGGCAGGCGTGTGCTTGCAGCATCTGTAGAACCTCAAGGAAGCCAGGGTGTCTGGAGCAGATGACTGAGAGATGGAGAAGCTGTAGCTGACATCACAGCAGTGGGTGGCAAGTTAGTTTTGTTTCACCGTGTTTACATTATTTTTGTGTTTAGCTTCCTTTTACAGAGAGTTATTGGCTTCCCGTTTATTGCAGATACAAAGTACCCCTCCCAAATGATACATCGTGAAAAAAAAAAACCCATTTATGGAAACACAGGAGGAATGAAGCCCAGTCCACAAATAACGGAAACTCCAGACTGTCCTGGGACCACTACGTTCGGGAACGGAGAAAGGCGGCTCTCCCTCACTTGACTTACTCGGCGAGAGCTGGTGTGGACCCCGAGCCTGCAGGTTCACAATGGAAATCCTGAACTTGACTCCTATCTCAGAGCTTTCCGGTGGGGGGGGGGGGGCGATGGCCTCATCCACCCACTCCCTCATGGTACAGATGGAGACACTGAGGCCCAGGAAGGCCGGGAGATGCATTCACAGTTTGCTGGGAAGAACTGGTCCCAGTTTCCATCTGACTCAACGCCCCTGCCATCCCCCCACCCGAATCCAGGGGATTTGGACACAGACTGCACCCTGACTCACCCCACAGCCCCACGGGGGACACGCTCCCCATGTGTCCCAACAGTGCTGGAGAAAGCAGACCGGGAGGGGAGGGGGCGTGGAGTGGGGGCCACGGTCTGCTCCTGGGTGGGTAGGACCGGCCGTGCTCTGGCCCAGCTGACGCAGCTCCGGCCAGCCACTCAGGTGCTGGAGTGTCATGGAGGGGCTGGGGGCCCAGAGGGGTCCGTCCTGTGCCTGAGGGGATGGGGGCCGTCCCCACCTTGGCCACCAGCTCAGGGCAGACCGTTCTAGCAATGGCCCCTTTTGCCCCTTTATTGCAGCCGCCCTCTCGGAACTGGTCCACGTCTGTGCGGGAAGAAGGGACCGGGGGGTGAACTCCGATGGTTTGGGGAGCCCAGGGCCTCCGTACCTCTGCTTTTGCGCGTCTTATATGCCACCTAAAGTCACATCCTCATAGGATGGTGGAGGACTCATCGGCCGCCGCCTGAGCTCCACCGGTGTGTCAGGAACCAGGGACAAGTTGTCTTTCTGCAAAAAAGGAGCCACCGTCCCTCTGCTCACATTCATGCGGTGAGTGGCCATTTACAAAGCACTGCTCACTGGCTCCCTTGTGGACGTGTCAAGGTTCCCATGGCGATGGGGACCCCGAGGCTCGGGGAGGGGCTTTCAGAAGCCGCTCTGGGCCTCTCTCTCCCTCCCTGTCCCTGAGGAGGGAGTGGGGAGAGGCCCGCTGGGAGACAGCGGACGGACCCTCATTCTGGGCCTGCTACCAGTGTGCAGGGGACCTTGGGCAGGTCACTCCCCCCGTCGGCTTCCCTGTCGGGGCTGGGCCAGGGGCACACTCTAGGGGTGCGCTCCCAGTGTCCCCAGGGACTGCTGTCCTGTCCTCATCCCTGGTTTGTGACGAGGCTGCGGCAAAGCCCGTCCCTGGCCCTGTTTTCCCAGACAGAAGGGGACACAGAGGCCTTTGGGGGAGGCGTGGCTTGGCCCCTCCCTGCTCATGTGACTGCGGGGTGTCACGTCACCCTGCTGAGCCTCATTTTTCCTCCAAAAATGGGAAAGCAGAACCTGCCTCCCTGCATCCCAGAGTGGCTGGGAGGTGCCAGGAGGTCTGAACCAGGGCGGTATGGCCTCCGGGGACGTCTGTGTCCTCGTCCCCCACCCAGCATATGTCAGGCCACAGGGCAAAGGCTGCTAATCAGGTGAAGGTTGAGATGGGCGATTTTCTTGGATTCTCTGGGTGGGCCCACGGACCCTCCCGTACAGCCTCTGGTGGGAGAGCAGCCCTGCCGGCAAGGCTCGACGATGATAGCTGCGCAAGACCCACTCACACTGCCGGCGTCCAGAACCGTGAGACCCCACGGCTGTGTCTTTTTAAGCTGTCAAATTGGCGATAATTTGTTGCCAGGGCAACGGGACGCCCGCAGCATTCAGCGCAGCAGATGCCAGTAAGTGGGAGCCGGTCTCGTTAATTCCTGCAGCAGGTAGGGGGCCTCAGTCTCCCCATCCTGAGCTGCGGGGTTGGCCTCGGGGACTCAAGGCCTCTCCCAGCTCTCTGATGTCTTCCCAAGATTTCCTGCCAGACAGCCGGGCCCTGACTAGGACAACCAGCTCGGGGCCACCACTCCTATTTGTGCCGTGTAACCGCTGTGGACGGACGGCACCCACTTGAGAACAAAAGGAGAGTCGAACTCGCAGGATCACGGGGAATTTGGAGTCCGTGTTTTTACCTGTTCTCAAGTTCAGATTCTAATAGGAACTTTCCTCCTTTACAGAAGCGAGCCTCGAAAATCGCGTCTGGTCAGTGTCACTGGTGTGGGGAGAGGCCAGTCTATTCCAAAACACATCTGGCCCCAGCCTGCCGTTCTGCCAACCCCACGGGCGGACAGGCCTGGCTGTGGGTTAGACACACCTCGGACCGAGTCCTGGATTTCCTTACGGGCTGACTGGCCTTGGGAAGGGACAGGACCTCTCTAAGCCTCAGTTTACTTATCTGTAGGATGGGGAAGTAGGTACCCACCTTGAAGGGCTATTGAGAAAATTAAGCTAAATCAAGATATGGGGGGGTGGTTGTTGGTTTTTTTTTTTTTCAAGTTATATTTTTCTAAAGTGCTCAATAGCAGGAGTGCCCCATAAGCCTGAAATGCTCAGTCCCATATGACCCCCCTTGCTTGCTCCCTCCACAGCCAAACCCCACAAAATGCCATAGCTCTCCTGGCCTTCCCTGTCCCGTCCCCAAGCCATTGTCTATGACCTTGCCTCTGCTGGAGGTCCCTTCTCCCATCCTGCCTGCAAGTATGAATCCTGCCTGGGGCATCCACCCATCTCCCTGGGAGAGCTCCCGGGGCCTCAGGGCCGGAGAGCAGGGGCTATTCTGAGCTCCTGGGGCGTTTTCTCTTGGGTGGTCCTGCAATTTCCACCTTGAATCAGCCTTCCCGCCCCTGGCCCTTGTCTCCCCTACTGGACCCGCTCTGTGTGTGGCTCCGCTGAGTAAATGCTCAGCCACACGACAAAAGAGTGAGGGACTCGCTCCTCACCTGCCCCTGTCTGCCGCCTCCCCTTCCCGAGCCTCGTGTCCCCACCCACCTCTCATCGCAGGAGGCCTCACCTCTGCGGACGAGCAGTCATCCAGGCACACCGTGACCATCGTGGAGCCCAGCAGGAAGAACTCCAGGACCGTGAAGCAGAGCAGGGCCAGCTCCAGCCTCTGGATGTGGATCTGGAGCGTGTGGGGGAGAGGGAGACAGGGCGAGGCCTCGCTGGGTATCTACACCCAGGGGGCAGTGGGGGCTTCAGCTGCTGGTGTGCCCTGTGGAGGGCAGGGTGGGACTCTGTGGGGCTGGGACTGGGCCCTTCTCAGTCGCTGCTCTACACCCCCCGCCTGGCACCCCTGGGTCCTCAGTGAGTATTTGCCTAACGTTGGAGGGCTGGAGAATCTCGTGGGTCTCTGGTGGAACTGCAGGTGGCCTTGAGTGTCGTCTCAGCCAGCCCCACTTAGATAGGGACACTGAGGCTCAGAGAAGGAGCATCTTTTATAGCTGGGGAGGAGCTGGGCTTAGGGCCACCATGCGGTGGGGACATCTCACACAGCATGGGCACTTGTAAGGGAGCATGTGTGCGTGCGTGCGTGCGTGCGTGTGCGTGTGTGTGAGTAGGCCTGCCTGTGTGCTCACACGTGTGTGTGCATGGTGGAGGCCGATAAGGAAGAGCCAACCACCATGGTCAGGAACCTGGCCCAGAGGCCTGCGGCCACCACGCAGAGTGTCCGGCCCGCCCCAGGGGCGCTGGGTTGTGCTGAAAAGGCACTGGGCTCGGAGTTGTAGGCCCAGCTTTGAGTCTTCACTGCACCCTTGACTTGCTGTGTGGCCTTGGTCTACTAATGTAGCCTCTCTGGACCTCAGTGTCCACTCCTTTAAAATGGGGGTAACAAAGTAGACTCGGCCCAATCTGCAAGGCTGCTGTGAGGCTCACCCATAATGGGGTCACTGGGGCTACGATATTTAAAGAGCCTTGACCAGGGAGTTGGCAGTTCTAGATCGTGGTCCTGAATTTGCTGCCAACTTGCTGCTCAGCCTCAAACAGGCCCTTCTTCCTCTCTGGTCCTCAGTTTCCCTATCTATAAAAGTGGGACTGGACCCAATGACTCGAGGCCTCAGCCAGCTCCCTAACGCTGACCAGTGCCTCAGGAGGGACAGGGTGGGAACAGATTGCCCGGGGTCCCCAGCCCCTGTGCCTGGGCTCCAAAGAGACCTCCTCTTGGCCAAGCCCAGGGCCACAGCTTCCTGGGAGTGAGAGGACCCTCGGGGCCAGGGTACTCACTGTGCTGTTGGGGAACGGGGTCCAGATCGGGAACTCAAAGGGACTCTCCAGAAAGAGATCTTTGGCAATGACAAAGAGGCCAGCTAGCACGCAGAAGAAGCTGACGGCATGTGCTATCAGGCAAAGCGTCTTCTACAAGCAAAAGTAACAGTCACGATCGTTGTCCACAAGTTAGAGACCCACACCTGGGTCCTGTGTCTAGGCCTGCCAGGTGCTTGCTCTGTGACCTCAGGAAAGACCCTGCCTGTCTCTGGGCCTGAGGCTCCTCATTCGAGCATGACTTCCTGAGCTAGCTGACCACCGGGTTGGGGGGTGGCAAGCAGCTTTCACCTTCTATGGGACAGGACTGGGGGGGACCCAAGGGCTGCCTCCCGATCCACAGACTGTACTAAAGAAGGATGCTCCCACCACTGTCTCTCTCTCAAAGCCGGTCTAAATCATCCTGGCATCAAATATGTTGCCTGGTCAGGGACTGGACCCCCAAATGGCCCCTCACCCATCCCCTTCCCTACAGGAAAGAGCAGGAGGAGTCCTGAAGGTGCCCCATCCTCACACACTCTGCCTCCTTCCCCACCCACCACGGCCTCCATTCATCACCATCTTGGGTTAAGCATTATTCCAAGAGCCTCTTACCAAGAGCAAACCCGTATAATGGGGAAAGAGTCTGAACATAGGGAACCTCCAACTTATTTTACCAGAGCAGACCTCTCTGCAGTAGGGCCTCCCTATGCTTGGGCGTTGGAAGGGAGAAACTTCTGGTTCTGAAAGGGGCCCGGTCCAGGAGGAATGGGCAGGTCTTTGCCATGCATCTCCTGCCTCTGCTGGGCAAATGGCACAACCCCATCCTGTTCTCTATGCCTTCTGAGAAGGCAGGGGACAGTCACAGCCCCGCCCAGCCAGAGGGGCACAAATGTGGACGCGGCCAGGCCTTCCGGGGCAGAGGGCGGGCTTAGGCCATGAAGTAGGAGGGGTAGGGATGGTCCTTCCATCGCCAATGTCCGTCTGGCCAGTCTTGTGTCAGTGTCTACTCTGGGCCTACCCAGGCCACCCTGGGCCGCTCCAGCCCACCTGAGCCAGAGAGTTGCTCGGACACTGGGTGGCCACACAGCTTAGTGTATGGGAGAGAGACAAGGAGACGGGTAAGCTGTGGGGACAAGCTTGGAGGACGCAGAGGCCAGCCATGGCGGGTCAGGAAAGACCGCCAGGAGGACGGGGCGTGTTTGCCGAGTTTTGAAGAACGATCAGGAGTGAATCAAAGCCGGGAGAGAATGTGCGTCCGGGAGTGGGCAAGGTGCTTGGGCCGGGGACAGCACAGTGCAGGGTGGTGTCCCTCAGAGATGAGAAGCACATGGAAACCCAGCTGTGGGCCTGGGCCTGCAGACCATGCCGACCTGCTGGTGTTGGACATGAGGACAGAACTGGGGCCCAGGAAGGGCAGGGGGTGAGGGGCAGGCCTTGAGGACCTGGGGACCCTTCTGCTTGGATGCCCTCTGCTGTCCAGAAGACTCCTGCCTGCTCCCCGCCAGTCCTGGAGAACTGCCTCCCGAATCTCCACCACACACACACAGATGCTCTTCACAGAGCTACGCCGGGCTTGGAGTGACCTCAGTGCTCCAACTTACCAGGTAAGTCTTCGGAAGCAGCTCTGTCATGATCACCAGGATCCCTGAAATGAGGACCTGCAGGCCAGATTTCAAACAGTCCTAAGAGAGGTCAGGGCTCCTTGAAACCCACAAGTTTGCTTTCTTCCGGCTACTCTCTAAGAAAGCCCAACCCCCGGTGGCTGGCTGGTGGTGAACCACTCCTCCAACGAAGGAGCTCCCCCTGCCCACCACATGGCCCCTCGCGGGCCTGCTCTGGCCATGCTGGTCTTCCCTGTGCGCACAAGCCCCCACACTTGGGACTCAGCTGCGCCCCGCGCTCAGATGCCCTCCCGGCCCCTCCCTCGTCCCCCCATTTTGCTGGCCCAAACCATCCCTCTGGGGTCAGCTGCACTATCTTCCCCACTCCGACCCTTTCTCCATTCCCGAATCCTGCAGTTTGGAGGATATTAGCTCTTCAATCTGAGGTCCCTGGTGTATTTCTGCAATGACTCCTTCAACCGTTAGCTGAGTGGCTGCATGGGCCAGTCCCGGGGACCACAGGATGACTAGACAGTGCATGTGGAGACAGTCCCATCACTGTGCATTCAAAGCTCGGAGAAGGGACAGTGGACTGAAGTGGCAGTGGGGAGGCCAGGACACCTGCCCGAGAGGGCACCGTGGGAGCTGGGACTCAGTGTGTATGCAGGACTCCGGGGAGGCAGGGGGACCCAGGGTTGGGGAGAATGCCTTGGGGAGCCTTCGGGAAACAGTGTGTGCTCTGGTCTCTCCTCATGGCCGATGGCCTTGAGAGGACAGGAGCCATGCCTCACATGCTTGTGTTCCTGCAGAGCCAGCCTGACAGAGCCTTAGGCACCAGGGACAGGTTCCTGGATCGGCAGGCAGCCTGGAAGCCTGCCCAGAAGCCTGAGGACAATGGAGCCGTCCCTGGCTCATGCTTGCCCTCCACCTGCTGGATGCACCTGCTGGATTAGAGGAGCATGCAGAGAGGCCGGGAGAGACCCCTGGGATGCAGGCCCGAAGGGGCCGCGTGGGAAGCATCGAGGACACAGAAGCAGAGGCAGGGGGACTGGAGAAAGGGGCTTCCCTCCTAGTAGCTCATTCTGACCCACCTGCATCTGGCCCCAAATGCCAGGGTTCCCCAAGCCTGCCTGCTGACCCCCACATCCGGCCCATGTTTTGGCACCTACTCACAGAGGCAGCCCCCCAGAATGGATACCAAGACTTCAGCACCACCAGGTGAAGACTCTTGACCGTGGAGACCAGGCAACTCCCAAAGAGCAAGTACAGTAGAGCAATGACAACATGGAAGGCCTGGGGGCCGGGAGGGAACAGGGAGCCACCGTTGGGGGCTGGGCGTTGGTGCCCTGCGCCAACTGGCTGAGCCGGGTCCACCTGGCCCCTTCCAAGGGATCCTGGTGGGTCTGCAAGGAAGGACTGGCTCCTCGGAAAGGTGACGGGAATCGAGTAATTTTCTCTCCCGCTGTGGTGGGGCCGGGGCCCCCTGGGGTAGGTGTGGGGGGAGGGGGAGGGAAGGGGAGGGGCTTCTGTTGAGGACTTCCTATGAGCAACATCAAACCAGTGCTGGTGCAGGTGTAGACAGCCTCTCCCACACTTCCCGGCTCTTTCAATTCTAGCAGGAGTGTTAAGCAGGGCGACTGGAGGCTTTCTCATCTGCCTCCCCGCTCAGGGCTCCCCAGTCCTCCAGGTCCCCGCCTACCCCCACCAGGGTCCCGGGAAATGGGCCACTCACGCCCAGCTCCTTGAGAAGGCTGCGTCTCTTCCTGGGCTGCTTCTGGTGCCAGGCCAGAGGCGGGAAGCCGGGCAGGCTCAGCTGCGGGGGCAGGCTCGTCTGGCCAAGCTGGGTGGGGCCGTGGGCCTGCCATGGTGGGAGCTCCCTCACTTCCGGTCTGGGAATCACTCCGGCTGCTCCATAGGCTTCTGCTGTCAGGACCCAGGCCAAGGACCTTGGCTGCAGGTGAAGCAGAGAGGCTGGGTCGGAACCCATCCCATTTCTGGGGCTTGTGCCTGGGTGAGACTCAGTGACTGTCGCCTCTGTTCTCTGAGCCAGGGCCTTCCGGAACAGGCTGCCCTGTCCAGTAACCCCTGAACTTGATTTGACCTAGAATAACCTGGCTCGTAGGCATGGGGAGAACCAGCCACTCGAGGCCTCTGTGGCATTGCAGGGACCTCGTTCCGTCTGGGGTAGAAAAAAGGGTCAGACAAACTTCCCAGCTATTGCGAGACAGAACACCCAGACCGCCGATAATGGTGCCTCCCGGGTTTGGGCTGATGGGGAAGGGGAAGGAGGGAAACTTCTGTGGAGGACCTACTATGAGCCACCACTGAGCCAGAAAGTCCATATTTACCAGTGAGTCCACATTTACACGCATTCTCTCCGTTCTGGGCAGTGGGATAAGCATCTATGTGCATTATCTGATGTTATACTCCTCCCAAACCTCTGAGATAAATACTGCGCTTGCTTTCATTTTGCAGATGAGGCCCAGAGAGGTTAAGCCACTTAGCCAAGGTCACACAGCCAGGAAATGACTGGGCTGGGACTCAAGCCTGGCAGACCGGCTCCAGAGTGTGTGGGCTTACGTCCCCTAGGCACTGCTGCCTCAGTGAATGAAAGGAGATGTTCTGGATGTTTTAACAGGCATGAGAAAGAGGCTGAGGGAAAACTTTGCAGGGGACTGAAAGCCCCACTTGCGGAGGGGCGTGGTCACTACGTCATACATTGAGCTGGGGCACATAGGGCTTGGGGGCTGCCTGGTGACTTAGTGAGTATAGCTGATCTTTCCCAGGAGAACTGAGGTGGGATGGGGTTGGGAGGAAAGGGGAGCCAGTTTATGGAAATCGAGGTAGGAGACAGTTCTCCATGGGGATGGGGTTAATGAGCGAAGTGAGTGGCTTGTTCTTACTCTTTCTGGTAAAAAGAAAGGGGGGCCACATTCCCTTCAATTTTAACTCCAATTCAGGAGGTCTTGTTGGAACACCCCCATTTTGCAGTTTCCTGCATGGTGGTGGTAACAGTAACAGGGGGAAAGAGCTTCGGGAGTCTGGGTGGGACAGGCGGCCTGGATAGTTAGATCCCAAACAGGGAGGAAAGGAAGGGACGGGGTCCAAGAGCCAAAGGGCCAGACAGCGGGCCTCACGGCTGGTAAGTATTGGCTCTGCACTAGGCTGACCTCCCTCAATCCCCGGGAAGTTGGCTCCATTCTGTAGAAGAGAATGTGGAGGCTCAGGGAGGTCCAGGGCCTGGACCAAAGTCACACAGCCGGAAAGATCCTGGGATTTGGGACTGTGTGAGGTCTGACAGGCTGCTGGGCCCTCTGATAAATGTCTCCACTGGCCTGTGGCGACAGTCCCGATTTAGTTGGCTGTGGAAGTTTTTTCTCAAAGTCTGTTGATTCTACAGTGGTTCTGGGGGGAACGCTTTTGGGCAAAGTGGCCTTAAACTAACAAACTTCTGGTTCTAGGGGTTTTTTGGCCTTCTTTGCCCTCCCACTGGTTTTCTTCTGTGCATATGGTGGTGGGGGTAGGGATTGGACTGTGATCTCTAGGGGCCACGTCTCTCACGGGACAGGGAGCTCCTGCAGAGCCATCCTGCCACCAGGAGGGAGGGGTGCTGAGGGCGGGACTTGCAGAACTAGAGGGACAGCCTGCCTGCCGTGAGGTTCCCACCTTCCGAGGAGGGTGTGACCTCCGAGTCCTTAGAAGACTCATGCCCTGTTGCCCCCGCCCTCCGCCCTCTGTTCCCCCAGAACCCCATGCAGGGCTGCCCGGGTGGAGGTGGGCTGACCCTCCCCTCTTGGCCTTGGCCCCTCCCCCATCCCTCAGCTAGCCTGGCATCCCCAGGGGAACCAGCCAGGGCCCAGATTCCTTTTGGTCCTTCAGCTCCTGGAAGGCAGGGCCAACAGGGACTGAGCTGGGGAGCCCCCTCCAGCCCCCAGCAGAGTGGATCACATCATGAGCGCTGGACATGGGCAAGGCTGGTTCAGATCCTGGCTGTGTTCCCGGGAGCCTGGACCTTGGGCAGGTTGATGACATCTCACTATCTCCTTGTCCCCTGGGGGGCGGGGTGTTAATGCCTCTCCCAGGCACAGGGGAGGGGGTGGGGTGTTATAAGGATTAAATGGGATAATGTCTGCAATGCGCAGGGCCTCGCAGATAGCAAACGCTCCGCAAACATCAGCCTGTCACATGCCTGGAATCCCACCACCCAGGCTCCACTTGGTCTTCATCCATTCCTCTATTAAGACTTGATTCATCCTGGGTGCCTGGGTAGCTCAGTCGTTAAGCATCTGCCTTCAGCTCAGCTCATGATCTCAGAGTCCTGGGATCTAGTCCCACATTGGGCTCCCTGCTCAGCGGGGAGTCTGCTTCTCTGCCCCTCCCCTGGCTCATGCTCTCTCCCGCTCGCTCACTCTCTCTCTAATAAATAAATAAAATCTTAAAAAAAAAAAAAAAGGACTTGACCCATCCTGTCCTTATTGCCCTCAGGGGTGATCATGGGGGGAAGGGGTGCGAGAGTTTGGGGCTCCTGGGCAAGGGGGTAGGTGTGGCAAGGAAAGGAGAGGACTGGGTGTACTGAGTGTGCTGGGTGGCCTGAGATTCATCTGTGGAGTCTGAGCGGAACACCACAGGGACCCAGGCAATAGCAAGTGAGATCTGACAATGGGAGGTTTGTGGTCAAGCAGACAGAAAACCTGAGGCCCTGATCAGTCTGTGCTGGGGAGGCCTAGAGGACAGGGTAGCATCTGAGGGTGTGTGTGCATGCATGTGTGTGTCTGTGTGTGTGTACATGTGTATATGTGTGTCCACGTGTGTATGCGTGTGCACGCACCAGTGTGCACGTGTGTATGAGTGCACGTGTGTGTATGCGTGCTCGTGTGTATGCGTGTGCACGCACCGGTGTGCACGTGTGTATGCATGCATGTGTGTGTATGCGTGCACATGTATGAGTACATGTGTGTATGCACCGGTGTATGTGTATGCGTGCACGTGTGTATGAGTACACGTGTGTGCGTGTGTCTATGCGTGCACGTGTGTGTATGTGTGTACACGCACTGGTGTGTGCGTGTGTGTATGCGTGCACGTGTGTATATGCGTGTGTGTACGTGTGCACGTGTGTACGTGTGCACGTGTGTATGAGTACACGTGTGTATGCGTGTGCACGCACCGGTGTGTGCGTGTGTCTATGCGTGCACGTGTGTGTATGCGTGCGTGTGTGTATGCGTGCACGTGTGTGTGTGCACGCACGTGTGTGTGCATGTGCGTCAAGCAGAGACAGGCAGGAATTGAGAGATACTGAGTCACACCGTGTGACAAGGGGCTGGTCGGGGACTGGTGGGCCAGCCCTAGAGGATGTGGTTTTAGTGGCTGCCAGTTAAAAAACAGGGGAGGGTCCCCTGCAAGGAGCCCAGGGGCCAGCAGGACACAGAGGCCTCGCTCTGGGGTGGAGTCAGGAGGCCTGGACTCTAGTACTAGCCCTGCGTGGTCCTGGGCAAGTCCTTTCCCCTCTTTGGGGCTCTGCTTCCTCATAAGAGAGAGAGAGAGAGTGTGTGTGTGTGTGTGTGTGTGTGTGAGAATTTCTGGGATTGGAATGGAAGTCGCCATGACCCCTCCCAGCAGGCAGCAGGATGGGCTCTAGGTAGTGAGTTCCTCCCTGGGGTAGATGCTCTTGGTGCCCCTCACTGCCCATTTATTGGGGTGGGGTGGGGCGCCCTTTACCAGCTGCTGTAATGCTTGGGGCTAAGGGCTGTAACTGCTCCCTCCTGGGGGTTTAGTTACAGCCCCTCCCCCCCAGCCTGCAGCCAGTGGGGCATGAAGGGACAGTCCCCTGGCTTCAAGGTGGGACCAAGCAAGTGCTCCTGAGCACCAGCTGACAGTGGGATCAGGCTGAAGCTCTCAGTCAGCTGAAACCCTCTCTGTCCTTGGCTTGCTTCACCTGCCCTGCCCTGCTTTTCGCTCTTTTTCTCTCGAGAGCACTCCCTCATACACCCGTTGCCCAAGATCTTCATCTCAGGCTCTGCTATGATAGAATCTGACTGAAGACACTCCCCTCCTTGTTCCTGCTGCGGGGGACCACTCACCTGGCCCTCGGACCTCCATTCAGAGCTTCCGGCCATGCTCTGTCCCCCGGATCCACCTCAGCCCCACAGACCCGGCACCAGAAGATCAGAACATCCTTTAATGTTAGACTTTGGATCTTTTCCCTCCTGGCCCCACCTTCTGCTTCATGCCCAGCAGCGTGAGCGGCCAGCATCTTCCCCACCCCCCAAACCCAGGCGGGTGAAAATCTTTGCACCCTCTTTACAGCTGCAAATTTCCTTTGGCAAACTGCACCTGTTGACAATTCCATCTGTTTACAGTGTGGGACAGATGGCGTGAAGATGATTGATTGTAAATCTTTCATAGAGTCCCGGGTTGAGCCTTTTAAAATACCTTTCTAATTTTGGATCCTTTCACACATTTCCAAAAGTAAAGAGAATGGTCCATTGCCCGGGCTGCAGGGGTCAGGGGCTCACACGGGACCTTATGTGTCAGCTCCCAACCTTCCCCCATCGGGGAGCAATACTCGGGCATCCCATGGTTTGTAAACATCGTGGTGTTTATCTCTAAAAGATAAGGACTCTTTAAAAAGACTATGATCAGGGGTGCCTGGGTGGCTCAGTGGGTTAAGCATCTGCCTTTGGCTCAGGTCATGATCCTGGGGTCCTGGGACCGAGCCCCACGTTGGACTCCCTGCTCAGCAGGAAGCCTGCTTCTCCCTCTCCCTCTGTGTGTGTTCTCTCTCTGTCAAATAAATAAAATCTAAAAAAAAAAAAGACTATGGTCACATGTCATAACTAAACAAAGCGCGTTGGAGTTTTGGTGCCCTGGGGCGGGCGGTGGGGGGGAATGACGCCCAGTGCAGTGCGCTGTGTGTCTACATAACCATGCTCCTCCGTGGCACAGAAACATCTCTTGCCCAACCTCTGCTACCTACTAGGCTTCAAATATCTGGTCAGTGTTCGAGTTTCTCCGATGGTCTCAGGAGCATCTTATTATGGTTGATTTGTGTGACTCAGGATCCAGGCCCACAAACTGTATCAGCCTATCGGGTGGGGCCCGGGCACCCTGTCCCCGTTCTGCCCCTGAGCATGGCGCTGCACTCTTGGGGTGTACAGATCCTGAGGTGGAGGCTCTGGAGGTTCCCTCCCTGGGCTCCTTTCCCATCTGGCTTCTCCTTCCACCTCGCCATGCCGAGGGTGGGCTAGGATGCAGACAGAGCCCAGCGGCCGCTCCTGATGGACATCCTGCCGACGTCAGCTTGCTAGAGCACAGCAGAGCGCTTCGGAGCTGATGTTGGGTCTGGGCTGCCTGAGTTCAAACCTTGATTCTACCACTTCATAGTTGTGAGACCCAGGGTGCATTATTTGACCCCTTGGCCTTGGTTTTCCCCTCTGCAAAGTGGGGATAACAATACCTCTGGAGGGAGTTGCTAAAGAGTTCCATGAGTTAGAATATTAAGATGCTTCCGGCATTATCGTCACCATGCACTCATGGGGGTCCCTCACACCCAGCAGTCATGCCTGCCCCAGGTCACACACACAGCCACGTGGAAAGCAACCTGCCCTACGCTCACTTAGCTGTCACGCCCACTGCAGGGTCACTCACCTTCTCTCAGGCCTGCCGGGCTGGGCAGCCCTCCCATGAGCAGTAAGCTGGGCCATCAGCAGCTCTGGAAGGCCCGCTTCTCCTGGTGGCACACCCACCCACCGCAGTCTCCAGGCTGGCCCGTGCCCAGTGACCTCCCGCGGTGTGTGCACCTGTCAGCAGGTGCTTTGCCCTATTTATCACCCACACCTTTAGTTCCTTAATCGTGGGATGAACATTTTTCTAGAAGCTGTGGTTTTTCACGGGGTTAGAGGCTTCTGCTCCACCACTCAGTCCCATACAACATATAACACACACACACACACGCACGCATGCACGTGTGTGCACACCACCATGCACCCTTGTTCATGAATGGACTCCCTTATTCACAGAAGCTCTCCTGAGCACTTAGGATGGGCCAGGCACACCGCTATGTGTGGAGGTCCAGGAGTGCAGGAGGGACTGCCCTGCCGTTGAGGAGCTCGGACGCTGTGACCGGCAGAATAATGGTCCCCAGCGATGTGCCCCATCCTAGTCCTGGAACCTGTGACTTGGTACCTTCCACAGTCAAAGGACTGGGTACGTGTGGTTCAGTGAAGGATCCCGAGAGGGGGAGATTATCCTGGCCTACCCGGCGGCCCCCGTATAATCACAAGGTCTCTCCCCAAGGGGGGCAGGGGGAGCAGAATCCGTGAGAGTGACGGGAAGGGGCGGGGCTGCTGGCTTGGAGGAGGGAGGACAGGGTCACACACCAACCAATGCTGCAGTCCCTGCAGGCTGGAAAAGCAAGGAAACAGCTTCTCCCCCGGAGCTTCCACCAGGAACGCGGCCCTGCCAATACCTTGATTTTAGGACTTCCGACCTCCAGAACTGTAAGGTGATAAACATGTTGTTGAAAACACTAAGTTTGTGGTCATTTGTTACCACAGCAACAGGAAACTGAGAGAGTTCAGTGGGGAAGATGGTCAGGGAAGCAAGCAACTGTGTGGCGGAGAAGAGACATGACCCTGGATAGGGGGGTGTGGGATACAGCCCAGCAGAGGCCACCTCACTAGACAGGGGAGAGAAGGATGAGGAGACGGACGCCTTCCTGGAGGAAGCGGCATCTACAATGAGGTCTGAAGGTGGCTGGGAGTTCAGTGGGACAGACAGGAGAATGGGGGGCAGCCAGGGGACTGCACTCCAGGGAGAAGGAGTCCCCAGGCTCAGGACAGCCACGGTTCAAGTGCAGGAGGAGGGTGGGAGGAGACAAGAGAGGTGAGCAGGCTTTGTCTCCGGTGCTTTGTCAACTTTGCGGGAAGTCTGGACTTTAGCCTCAGGGCAAAGGAGAGCCTCAAGTGGCAGAGCAGTGACAGGATGACTTCTGTGCCTGCAATTCCCTCTGGCTGTTGTCTAGCCTAGAGATGGGCCGGGCCAGCTGACAGATGGGGACACAAGCTAAGTCAGCAGGCTGATATCACAACACAGGTGAGAAATGACAGTAGTCCAAAGGTGCTGGAGAAGGTTGGAGAGAGTGGATCGAGTTGAGAAGAGCAAGGAGAACCGGTGGGGGTGATTATATGTGAGGCTGAGGGTGGGGGACCAAGAGTGGCCCTCGGCTTCTGCCTGGGCCCTGACGGACACAGGGAACATAGGAGGGAAAATGGCTTGTGCTGGAGCAGAAGCTGTAAATTCCTTTTCAGTGGGACATGATAGCAGATGCTGAAGCTGGCTCACAGGAGACGCCAGGGGGGAGGCAGATTTGGGAGCAGTCAGGGTGGTGACAAATGGCCAATGTAAGCTCCACAAGAGGAGGGACTTTGGCTCATGGCCAGTATCCCCAGAGCCTGGACACCCAGTGGACACTCCATAAGCACCTGCTGAAGAGCGTGGAGTGCACAGACGAGTCCAGGGTAGGTGAACTTGAGGGATTGATGGGGCTGTTATTATTCATACAAGGCTTTTTAAAAGCCCACTGATCTTGGTGGCGATGAGGTCAAGGGCAGCAGCCTTGGAGAGAGAGATTTTGGCAGAGTGAGATGGAGGGGCGGAAGCAGACTCCATCAAGAAGAGAAAAGTAAGCCGTGGTGGAAGGGCTTTCTGGGGTCAAGACAGACCTTTTAGGCTGGGAGGGACTGGAACACGCTGCATTTTCACACTCACAAAATTTAATTGGGCAAAACTCTCGGCTCCGAGTCCTCCAATCTCGTCTATTGCTTTTGAGAGTCGAAGCTGGTTATAACCCCACTCCACTTCTGCACTTGCACAGCCTGGGAACCAGAGCTTCCTTAAAGAGGGCAGATGGCTGAATGGCACTAGCCAACCACCTGCCCTTGGGAAGACCTCACAGAGAGGGCAACATTAAAACAGCGTTTTGAAGGAGGCGCAGGAGTTTGTTAGATGAAGTGGGGGTGCTGAGAAATGCAACTCCATCCCAGTCTTAGGGATGAAGAAGCAGGAGGAAGGAGGGGAAGGGGTTGGTGGAAAGCACTTGGTTTTGGACCTGGGGAGCCGTGTGGTGAGACAGGGCCTCTGATGTTAGCTGGAGCTGAGTTCAAATTCCAGCATTGCCTCTTACTAGCTTGGTGGCCCTGGGCACTTGATTTGACTTCTTCAAGCTCCCGTGTCCTCAGTTGTAGAATGGGGTTATGGATGCCTGCTTGTTTGGGCTCAGGTGGGGAGAGACCAAGTGCCAGGATCACACCACACAGACCCCAGCTCCCAGAGATGCCCCCTTTCTGTGACAATGGGACCCAGGTCTTCTGATAAATATGGGACAAGCCTTCGAAACCCCCAAGGTTAAAAGAAAAAGTCATTGCAATGAGACCAGCTCAAACTGTAAGCCACACTGTTTATTTCCCTCTGTGGTGTGGAAACCACCATCCACCGGGACCTCTGACATTGGGTAGAGGTGTCTCCTTTGCCCCAGACGCAGCCCGCAGGGGTAACCTGCAGGGGCAGCTCTGCTCCTCAGGCTAGGGGGAGGTGGGGAGGGGGCCGCCATGGCTGTGCACCTGTGGATGCTGACTGGGGTGCCCCGGGCTGGCTTCAGCAGTCCCCGGAAGCCCCCCCAACCCTGGGAGGTGGGCAGGGCTGGAGTCAATACTGACTCCATTTTACAAATAAGGAAAATGAGCTTTTCCAGGGGCATTGGGGGGTGGGTATCGCCTGACTTAGAACAAGACTTCGGGGAGTCCTGGGGAGCTGGGCCTTAAATGCCATCTAGTTAATGCTTGAGTTTCCAGGAAAACTGAGGTCCATGGCACACAGCAGCAGATGACAAAGCACAGAGCTGGTCCTGGGCCCTGGAGACCTGAGGTCAGGCCACAGCCAGCTGTGTGGCCTCAGCACTTGGACTCCGTACTCTTTTCTGGAGAATTCTGGGCTCCTGAGATTAAAGATCGTCCCAAGGCCTGAGGGAGGACATTGAACTTGTCTGCCAACGAGGCCAGAGCTGCCTCCCCATGAGCAGAGAGAAATGCAGAGCTGCACGTGGGGACATTCCCAGCAGGGTGACAGGGCCCAGGATGCTGAGGGACACACACCCTTGACATCAACTAGCTCTTTTAGGAAAGAAGGCACCGAGGGAGCTGTGTGGGACAGACGTCACCGGGGAACGCTTCACTTGGGTGCCACAATGTGTGAGGATGGGGTGGGGGGATGGGCTGCCCCTAGGTTAACGCGGTGGGGGCGGGGAGAGGCTGGGGCCCCCAGGGGAAAGCCTGGCTTCCAAGCCCGCGGAGTGACCTCTACTCTGATGACTCCTTGGGCATATATGCCACATTGTCGTAGGCGGGGGGCGGAGAGGCTGCGGGGCTGGGGATGTTGAAGTCAGTGCTGAAGGCGTTGGGCAGGAAAATCCCAGGCTGCAAAGAAAAGAGAACCCCCGACAGTCGTGGAGGGCGCCGGCGCCTCCGGGCGGTGTTGCAACAGTGCCCCCCTGTGGGCATTCTGAGAACAGCGCCCTCGTAATGAATTCCGTCAGTGAATTGGCCGACTCATCTGTTCGACGAATATTTCAAAAATATTTACGGGGGGCCAACTATGACCCAGGCGTTGCGAGTACAGCAGTGAACAAAACAGAGAGAAGTCGCATTTCTCTAGGAGCTAAAGGTCTGGCGTTCTTTCTCCTTGGGCTGCCCCTGCCCTGGCTCCCTCTCGGGGGTTCAAGGGTTAAGGCGACCCCTCCGGGTTGGTTTCGCGCCCTGGCAGCACGCACTCCTCCGCACAAAGCCTTTCAGTGGCCTCACCTGCAGTTTGCAAAAAGCCACCTCCCGAGCAGCACTCACACCCTAGGGCCTGCATTTCTCGCCTGAGGCCGCCTTTACTGTCCCCCAATGCCCTCCTCCACCTCCTTTCGTCTTCGCTGTCCTCCAGATTTGGGGAAGCTAAGCTAATTTCCCCGAGTTGTGCTGCCCTTGGTGCCCCTGTCTGCGTCAAGGCCTGTGAACTCCTGGAGGGCCCCGCGCCTCCGGGCACAGCACCGCCCCGGGTCCCCTGCGCCCCGACCTCCCGACGCTCTGCCTCCAGGCTCACAGAGCAGCTGGCCCCTTGGTGCTGGCGCCCCCTGTGGCCGCGAGGAGAAGAGTTCCATCTTCCCCGAAGACTTCACGGGGTCCCCGATGCACGATGCAGGAGAGTGGGGGGCGCATGGGAGCGCAGTCCCTCGCAATCGCTAGCCCGAGGGAAGAAGCAAGAGGCTGGAAGAGGAGCCTTCCAGCCAACAGCCTTCCTCAGAGGCCGCAGTTGGGACCTCTGTGTGGACGTGGGGGGAGGGGGCGGGCGGTACTCACCGTGTTGGCTTGAGCGCGGGTGGCTTGGCACCCAAAGTGGGTGGCAATTACCGCGATGAAGAACTCGAGGATGGTGAAGATGGTAAGCACGGCCAGATAGCCCCTGCCCACATCCTGGGGACACACCCGCAGTCAAGGCAAGCCCAGCGCCCCAGAGCCCAGGAGGAAAGGGCCGCCGAGGGACAGTAACTGGCCCGAGGTCACACAGCCAGGCGTGGCAGTGCCCGTCCTGTGCCCTCCCCTTCCCTCTACTGGGCTGCCCTCCGTGGCCCCCGCCCCCGGGCCCGCTCTTGGAGTAGGTCAGGGGCTCAATATCCGCATGGGGTCTCTCAGGACTGGCAAGCCCTGGGCCTCCCCGCGCCGCACACTCCCGCCTTCCCCCACCTCCTGGATGTGGCTCTAACATGCTCTGAGTGTTCCCACTCCTGGGGGCGTCTGACAACACACCCAGTTAGTGACACCAAAATCCATGAGCAGAACGGCTGTCCCCGCAAAGGCCGCCATGGCACTGAGAAGGTTCGTCCCCAGGCTGCTCCGCACCTGCAGGAGGGCGAGAGACAGGAGGGAAAGGAGCGGAGGGAAGAGGCCAGGAGGAGAAAGGAGAAAGGAAGGGGGCAGCAGCTCTGACTGCCATGGTGTCCGGTGGCCAGGGCACAGGGGCCACCCTGCCATGTGTGCGGTGTCCTTCCTGGCCCCTCTTCCTTCTCCCCTGGGGCCTCAGGGGCTGGCCCTGCAGCCTCCCTTACCTCTGTCATCTTGGAAGCTGCTGAGGGCGGGCAGACCTCCTCCGTGGCCTCTCTGGGCGCCGTCTGCCACAGGCTCCTGGCCCACCCGTACTGCGCCCACCCCCGCGCCAAGCACCTTGCAGGTGCAGCTGTCCCAAGGGCTGGAGTCGGGGAGGCCTTCTGCTGTGGACACTGAGGCCCAGCTGGGAGAGGTGATGGGGTCATTGCCGTGAGCTTCCGGGGGGGGGGGTGGGCAGAGCAAGGTGCTACAGACCCTGGGGGGCACTGGTCAGGGGACAACGAGAGGCAGGTGTGGAGGGCCCTGAGGTGAAGGCAGGACAGACCCTCACAGGGAGGCCTAGGGCTTCAGGGCAAGGGCATCTCTGGGTTGTCCAGGCGACCACTCAGGGCTCACCCTCCAGTCGCAGCCAGAACCTAATGCTCTTTTGATCTAGTAGCAGGAACCTGTGGCTAAACAGCCCTGGCCTTAAATTGGAGACCACTCGTGGGGGGCTGGGACTGCAGGACCTTCTCAAGCTCAAAGATCCCTGACACTTATTTTTCTTTTCTTTTCTCTTTCTTTCTTTTTTTAATGACATTGAGGAAGTCATGGAGACCAGAGCCAACAAAGTACTATTGAATAGCTGCTTCGGCCAGGCATTGTCCCAGGTCCTGTGAGCTTGGGGACAAGTCAGGTCCCTGCACTCCTGGACTTTACGGCCTGGGGGTCCCCGAGTCCAATCCTGGTTATGATCCATTTTCCACCCAGTGCCCAGCATTGGTGAGCTCCCAAGAATGCAAGTAGGACAAGGAATCCCCCCTTCCATTCTCAGTGGTCTCCCTTAAACAGTGTCCCTTAAAATAAATCCCAAAGTGCCCTCTAGGTCCTGACTCCTCTCCCTCCCTTCCCCCTTTGAGCTGTGTCCTCCATCTCTGCCTCCTTCACCTCTTGTAATCTGCCTTGGCTCTTCTGTCCCCCTGCCCAGGCTCTTCCCCATGTTGTCTTCCTGCCTGGGAGGCTGGTCCCCAGGCTCTTCTGTGACTGTCTCCTTCTGAACAGCGAGTTCAGTGACATCTGTCCTGGGAACTCAAACTGTCCTTGCTGAGCAGAATGACTCTTCCCTTGTGGCACTTTTCCTGCTCTGTAACTACTTTGTTACTTGGTTTTGGGTGTCTTACCAGACACCAGAGTGTAAGCTCCAGGAGGGCAGGAACTTGACCTTCGCTGCTGTGTTCTCTGAGCTGGAGCGTGCTGGATGCGCTCCCATTCAAAGCCCCCATTGCCTCCCACTGCCCACAGAGGGGTCCGAGCCTCCACCACGTGGACCCAGTGCATCTCTCCACTTGCCTTCGCAGACCTCTGCCCTGGCCGCATGGAGCCGCACATGGTTTCCTCAGCTCCCCTGCCCATGACCCCTCCCTGCCTTCTCGTGCTTGTCCCTCCGTATTTCTAAATCCAAGGTGCAGCTTAGCCATCTCCTCTTGCAAGAGACCTTTTTGATCTCTCCTTTCTCTGAATGACCATGAGCGCTTGGTCTGTGGACCCTCACTTTCTGCCCTGTGTTGCTAAGTGCATCTTGGTTCCTCCTGTCCCGTATCAGGGCTGTCTGGGTGTCCTCTGGCACTTGTCACTCAGCAGGCCCCCAGGAAATGTTTGTTGAATGAGTGAACGGACGGGAGAGGCAGAGTAGAGGGGAATCAGTCGTGGCCCTGGGTCCCCCATTCCGACTTACCAGGCAGCTGGTGTGGCTCTTCTCGGCTGCTACTGAGAGCGACCCAGAGATGACAAACTGTGTGAGGAAGAGGGGACCCTGGTGAGGCTTTGGCAGGGACACTGGGCAGGCCACGCCATGCCTGGGCTCTGTCGGGACCAGGGAGAGGGCAGCAGCCTCTTGGCTGTCACCTCCCCTGCCTCCTGGGATCTCTCTGTAAGGGTGTCCCCTGGTTACTAGGGGGTCCGCCTGGGGAACTGGGGCCATAGCCGGCAAGGTGCATGTGTTCAGTGACATCATTCACATGTCATGCAAATCTGGCTCTCTCTAAAGGGGGAATTGTTACAAAGTGTTAGTCACCGTTTGCTGCAGAATCAAGGGTTGGTAACCAGCTCCCACATGCATTAGCTTTGGATGTCCTCAAACTCTGGGGTAGGTAGGGCCAGGACTGTGCTTTTTAGATGAATAAGCTGAGGCTGGAGATTGCCTAACTTGCCTAAGGGACTCCATGGTGAGACGCAGTGGCAGTGGGGCTGGGATTCAGACTCCACTGGTCTCACTCCCAAGCCTCTACTCTCCCGGGCCAGCTGGGAGATGCAGGCGCAGTCGGGGCTGTGTGAACCCTGGAGTGTTCTTTGATGTTGGAGATTTACCACTAACCATGTGCTCCCCGATTCTGCTGCGGGGGACTGTGGGGGGGGGCTGACTAAGCTGGCTGGGGTATGGGTAGAGGAATGGACTGGGGGGCTTCAGAGCTGGTCAGACTCCTAGTGGACAGAGTTCTTGGGGGGCTGGGACCCACAAGGGCAGTTGAAGGGTTTTTGCAGGCTGCGGTTTGGATGCGGGGTGAATTTAGTATCCAGGTAATACAGGTGGTTACTGTCCTTTATCCCCGCCCTCATCCCCTGCATCCCATTCTTTTTGGGAGCCTTCTCTATGGCAGGCTTTTTGCTGGGAGATTTTCCCAGGCAGGAGTGGTGTCTAGTTTAGGTTTATGATTAGGGTTTGCAATTAGGAGTTAGATTTAGACTCAGGCCCCTGCCTCGCTCGGATGGCTGTGGCCAAAAGAATGTAGGGGGGCGGGCGCAGAGGGGAGAGGTGAGCCCCAGATGGCCCCGGCACTCACGCAGGCTCCTCCCCAGAAGGGGACGCCGCCTTCGATGAAGAGCATCCCCACGTGGCCGCGGCGGACCATGAGCAGCACGCTGCCGAAGCCCAGGTGGATGAGGCCGATGAGGATCTGGACGGTCTGCGGGAACCCGCGCGGCTCAACCAGGCTGGCGGGCCGGCTCCACACCGCCCCCTGCCGGCCGCGAGGAGAGGGTGGCAGGGCCCTGCGCGCCCCCGCGAACTCCCCGCCCCTCGGAAATAAACTCGGATTCTGCTCTTTTGAAGAGACATCCTCATAGCAACCCTGAAAGACTGTTTTAAGAAGGAAAGCCAGCTCCCACATCCGCGAGACCACCCTCCCTTCCCCCTATTTCCATGTCTCTATGAGTCTGCATCTGCTTAGTGCTCTGACCCATGCTACCTGGTTTTCTTAGCTCTCATTTCAATGACACAGCAGTCCCTGCACTGGATGCCTCACATTCCACACCCCCCACCACCACCCCCCCTGGCCCCGGCCCCCTGCAGCCTGCAGTGAATGTCCCCTTGAGCAGCTTTCTTAGCTGAGCATCTATCACTGATCCATGTCAGCCAGCTGTGAGCTGCAGCTGCCTCCTGCCGAGCTGACATCTGGGCTGGATTTTCTTTTAGAGCTGGTTTACCCCACCGATCCTTTCCCAGAAGGAGGACGGTTTTCCCAAGGAAGGGGATATGTGTGCTTCTGGTAAATTCTGCCACATGTTTTTCACATGTTTTTTGGTAATGATTGAATTCTAGAACCGAGTGGGCACATTAGAGGCCCCCACATCCAACCTCTGCTTAACCCAGGAGCCCTTTCCAGCTCCTGACTTCTTAACAGGCCCCCTCAGTGGGGAGGTGCTCGCCACCGCTCAAGCCACGGTGGCCCGTGTCCGGGCAGTTGTGACCATAAATGGCTGGAATCGTTTTCTTGGGGTCACGTGGAAGATGCATGTCTTTCTAACATGAGTGCCAAGAAATTGGGTATTTATGGGCATGGCCACCTTGAATCTTCTCTCCCGTTCTCTCTTGAGCTGCACGTCTTTCACTTTTCCAGCTGCCGGCACCGCTCCCCTCTGCAGGCTCCTCTCCTGCTCCTGGACACCGCTGCGGGCCCTGCTCATGAAACACCGACTGCCTCTGCTCGCATGCCTGTCTACACTGAGCAGTATGTCCCTCCTTTAATCCTAACGTGATGAAGTAGGTATTATTCTGATTTGGAGACCAGGAAGCCAAGACTGAAGCAGAGATGTTCAGTAACTTGCCCGTGGTCTCCCAGCGATGAAGTGGCAGGCCAGCCATCTCTCGAGATGCTGTTCCTCTACTGGGTGACACCCCCAAACACCTATTGATAGTTTCCTCTTTCTGTGTTTTCCAGCAGTTTAAATGTGTCTTGTCAAATCCCTTTGGAGATCATGGGTTCCCTGGTCTGCTCTGATGGGGACCAACGACAGCATCTCTGTTCACTGTCTCTAGTCCCTTCATGCACCATGGACGTGGTGCAGCCTTTAGCGTGGAATCTTGAATTCAACGTGTTCAAGCCAGAGCTGGATGCTGCAGAGCAGTGGGAGTGAGAGTGGAACTGTACAGTCAGGCCATCCTGGGGTACGCGATGCCACTTGGCACCTGTGTGGCCTTGGGCCTGACCAGCCTCTGTTTCCTAATCCGTCCAATGGGAACTGTGGTCCCTGTCTCACAAGGTGGTGATGAGATGGAAGGAGCCAGTGCGTGCACGTTCCATGGCGCTGTGCGTGTCCCTCTCGGGGGTTCCCAACGGATGACAGCTGTCGTCACCACCCTTATCACCATCACCATCACCACGGCCTCAGTTATGTCTACATCTTCCATTTGGAGGAACTGGGGCCAAGGGACAAACTGAAGACACTATATATGTATGTATGAGGATGAATATGTCTGTCTGTCTGTCTACCTGTCTATTTGATATTTTCTTCCCGCCTAGAAACCAGTATCTCAGCCATCTGAGATTGGCAAAGACCTCATGGGACATCTTTCACGGACCCACAGGAGCTGGCCTCTGCCCACCCCTCCAACTTCATCTCACCTCCCTCCTTCCTTTGCTAATTACATTCCAGCCGTGTTAACCTTCCACTTCGTCCTTGAACAAACTACACTCACTCCCACCTCAAGGCCTTTGCACCAGCTGTTCCTCCACCTGCTGAGCCCTTCCCCTTACTTCTCATCTACCCTTGGCTTCAGCATCCAGGTTTTAGCCTAAATGTCACCTCCCCACGGAGACCTGTCTGTCCTCCGTTGCTAGTGTTGTCCTTCCCACATCCATCATGTTCAGCCTCATTACCCTGTTTGGGGTCATCCCAGTCCTTTGTTTGCCGGCGTGCTCTCTGTGGGCCCCACGGGGGATGGGTCTGTATGGTACACAGCTGAATGCTCAAGGGCTCACTAAGCATTGAGGGACTGCCTGCCCCTCTCCGAGGTGTGCGTGAATGCTCCCGTGCTGGGGCAACCCTCCCTGCCCAGCACCTCTGCACACACGCATGCCTCAGGTGGTCTGGGGGTGCAGCTCTTACCCCTAAAGCTTTGGGCTCTCCGGTCAGGAATGTCTCCATGGGCCGCAGGTTGGGCGGCTGGGTGGTCCTTGGCGTCTGCGCCCCCAGCGGCGGCTCCTCAAACTGCAGGACCCCGGGAGGCTGGCACCTGGAGGAGGGCAGGATGGCCGGAGGTGGGTGGAGGCCACTGGCGTTGCTGGGCGGGAGGACGACAAACACCCCGTTGCTGGCGGGAGCTGCGGACATGGTGCTCGGAGGGCCTGGAAGACAAAGGCTCAGAAGCTGCTGCTGCGGTTTACACATTTGCATGGGGCCTTTCAGTTTATAAACAACATGCCCTTGTAGCCCTGTTCCCTGCAGTCCCTGAGGATGGCACCACAATCTCTCGTTGGGGGAGCTTCTCTCCAAGAAGTGAAGGTTGTCCTAGATCAAGGGCCTTAGGTGAGGCAAGGCCAAGACTTGAGTTCCCATCTCTGACCACAGAAGCCCTGCTCTTTTTTGTTTGTTTGATTCTGCAACTTTTTTTTATTATGTCATGTTAATCACCATACATTACATCATTAGTTTTTGATGTAGTGTTCCATGATTCCTTGTTTGCGTATAACACCCAGTGCTCCATGCAGAACGTGCCCTCTTTAATACCCATCACCGGGCTCACCCATCCCCCTCCCCCCTCCCCTCTAGAACCCTCAGTTTGTTTTTCAGAGTCCATCATCTCTCATGGTTCCTCTCCCCCTCCGATTTCCCCCCCTTCATTCTTCCCCTTCTGCTATCTTCTTCTTCTTTTTTTTTTTTTTTAACATATATTGCATTATTTGTTTCAGAGGTACAGATCTGAGATTCAACAGTCTTGCACAATTCACAGTGCTCACCATAGCACATACCCTCCCCAATGTCTATCTCCCAGCCACCCCATCCCTCCCACCCCCCTCCACTCCAGCAACCCTTAGTTTGTTTCCTGAGATTAAGAATTCTTCATATCAGTGAGGTCATATGATACATGTGTTTCTCTGATTGACTTATTTAGCTCAGCATAATACCCTCCAGTTCCATCCACGTTGTTACAAATGGCAAGATCTCATTCCTTTTGATGGCTACATAATATTCCATTGTATATATATACCACATCTTCTTTATCCATTCATCTGTCGATGGACATCTTGGCTCTTTCCACAGTTTAGAAGCCCCGCTCTTAATCTCTGTGCTGTATTACATGGAAAGGACCTTTAGGAGGAGCATGTACTTAAACAGCCTCCTTTCTCCAGAGAGTGCAGGTGACTCGCCCAAGAACACAGCTAGTGCGAGGCAGAGCCGAGGCAGCACAACCCTCTTTACCCGTAGGTTGGGACTCACCTGCCATTTCCCGTCCCTCAGCCCAGGCTGAGGAGATGTGTCAGTGATGCCCCTGGGTCACTTCTGGCCGTGGAGGCTTTCTCTTTGGCCACCCAAGCACTTGCTATTAATGCAGCTGAGAAATGCGTGGATTATGGGAGCATTGTGTGTGGCTGGCCCGAGCAAGCACTTTGGGGAAAAGCACCCAGCTGTCAGAAGGTGAGCTTACTAGGACACAGAAAAGGGATGAATGAATCTTCCAGATCAGACAATGAACTTAAAAAAGTCAGCCCTCCCATTGGCATTAATGGGTTCAGTGCAGGCTGTGGAGATAGAAGTCAGCATTTGAATCCTGGCCCCTTTGCTACCGTGAGACAGGGGACAAGACGGCTACCTCCCCTTGCCTCAGTTTCCTTACTTATGAAGTGGGGATAATGACACTGCTACCAATGTCATAGGGCTTGGCATGAATTAGATCAAAAATAACGCACACAAACTTGATAAAAGCCATCCTTTAGAGTGTGATTTGTTCTAATGCTACTTGCCTAAATGTTTTCTTAAAAGTAATATGTATAAACCAGTCATGATGAACAGTTCATTTTTTTAGCTGTTTAACAGTGCATTTTCCTCTGTGCTCTGACAGCTATCACACCCTCTTCTCGGGGGGGAGAATCAGCTTGCAGACCATGCAGCAAAGTCTCTGTGGGTCTGCAAAGGCTCTCAGCTGATGAGGGTCCGAGCCCCCCTATTCTGGGGCGATGATGCTCACAACACGTGTGTCTTCTGGGGAGCCCTGTGAGCCATTTATTTGTGCAGTGTCTGACCTACATCGATGGACAGAGTGTTGGACTTGCTGCAAAGAAAACGGAGCCAAGAGCACCCACAGGCTATTACACAAGTTTTCCATGACTGGAGGCACTGCCGAGGACTCAGGTGCGGGAACACAGGGTAAAAATCAGCTGGCGTTTAGGGGGTGACAGAAGGCATCTGTCATTTTGAAGGGCTTCCTAACATGGCCCCCCACAGCCTGGGAGGAGTGACGACAGGCAGTGCGGAGGACGGATCTGCACACGGATTATGCCCGGACTTCCCCATAAAGAGTCCACTCTGTTGGGGCTCTCCTTCCTAGCAACTCACACTGAAATGATTATTCCTAGACATGAAAACTGCTTGGAACAGGACTGGCAAACTTACTTACTTATTTTATGGATGAGACGAGAGAGGCTCTGAGCAGCAGAGGGATTGCTGGGGGTGACTCGGCTGCTGGTTGGTGGAGCCAGGGTTCAAGTCCAAGTTAGCCCATCTCCAAAGCCTGCCTGTGCCCCCTGTTGCCGCCCCGGGGGCTGCTATTTGCCCATTGTTCCAGCTCCTTCATCTTGGGTGCCTTAACATTTGAGGTGGCCACGTGACTTGTTTTTGCTAAATAAGTGTGATTGGAAGGAAATACACAGCTTCTGGGTGGAGGCATTTAGTTGTCCGAGAACCCAGACACCGCAGGGCTCGTTTTCTCTTGGTCACAGTGACTCGCAATGTTCTGGACAGAGGCTGCTCCATCTGCCTGGGTCTCTGGGTGAGGACGATAGGGAGGCGAGCTCCCAGTGCGCATGGACACGAGGAGGAGATAAACCTTCACTGTGTTAAGTCACGGAGCTGTTTGCGACAGCAGCATAACCTAGCTGCTCCTGACTGGGACACTCTCCCAAAATGAATGTAAACGGGGGCTGGACACAGCGTCCATGTCATCGAGGAACCTAGAGGCTAATAGGAGGAGCAAGGGTAGTTTGCCATTCAGTTCAACAGATGATTCTTGAGCATCTACAATAAGCACCAAGTATAGGAGCTGAGAATACAGAGATGAATTAGAACCGACGTCCTGCCCGCCCCGCACCTCGCAAGGGGGAGCAGGGTCAGCCAGTGCTGGGAGAGTCTGCGGAGCGAGGGGGAACGGATTCCACCCCAACTGCAGAACTCAGGGATGTCCCCAAGGAGGACATGGACCTAAGGCAGGGGTCCTCAGCTTAGAGGGGCTGCTTCTCTACTGTCACCTCCCTCACCCCAGGCCAATTGCTGTTCTCTTTCTTCGTTTCAGTCTCCTTCTCTTCCCCATGCATTGGCCTCCCCTGCCCTGCCAGACATATTTGGGAAGCGGACACTAAGGACACTGCCAATGACGGCCTGTTCTGAGAGCCCAAGGAAATGGGAGAGGGAGAGGGAGTGAGACAGCAGGAAGATGGGGAGTCTGGGCGGAGGAGGACCCCCTGGCCCACAGGTCCTTGCCGACTGGGGTGTGAACCCCAGACACGGAAGCTCTCTTCTTGCTCAAAGGGAGAGACAGGCCTGGGCTATTAGCTGTACTTACAGATGAGGAAATGGAGCTTCAGAGAGGGTGAGGGTGTCTCCCACGGTCACACAGCACCTCAGTGGAAGAACTGGGCTGGGTCCTGGACTCCTGCTGACTTTGAGGACATCACTCACTCCTGGGTTTGAACCCTGCCTTTGTTGGAGGGCAGGGGCTGGCACCTGTGCCCCACTCCTGGGACTAAGGATGCTGAAGTGCTCAGAGTCCACAGAACAGCATCTTAGAATCGAACAAGTGAACCATTCTGCTGACTTTCCACCTCCTAAAGGCGGTTCATTTAAAGAGATCACTTGTGTCCTCACTGGCATCCAGAAAGCATATGTAACAACCGAGAGGAAAGAGGGACAACATTTTAAAGTAAAAGGACAAAGGATTTCAAAAGAACAAGTGCAACTTGGTGAAAACCTCACTGCTTTGCTTGTAGAGTTGTCAGTTCGCAGGGGACAGCTGAAAACTGCCCGACACCCAGGGCGGGTTGTGGCGAGTTGCTGAGCCTTCCCGGGGGTCCATCCTGGGTGCAGAGCAGTCCCGAAAGGGAGCAGTTGGAATTAGCAACATCTCTCCCGGGCAGGAGGTGAGAACGTGTGGAAGCTGAGACCTCGCCCTCCTCCCGAGAAAACACCTATAAAAATAGGCTCTCTGCTGCTAGGGCGGGCTGGGTGGCAGCCCCGAGCACGAAAGTGTGACATAGTTCCTGAGACCCACAATCTCCCCTCTCCACACACCCCTGCAGGCAAGACAGCACCTCGGCACCTTCAGGACAGGGACCACCCCCCTGTCGCATTCTGGGGGCCATCTGGCCCATGCCACCGGCTCTGTGACACTCAGAAGAACTCTTTTTTTCCTTACCAACCAATCAGCCAGCTCACCCTAAACACTAATGCATGTGAGCCAGGGTCAGGCAGGTGGAAAAGAGGGGAAGTCATGGTCCCCTGCCTCCAGGAGTTTACCCACCAGTGGAAGAGCTGCCTGTGACAGACGCAGAAGGCTGCCGACAACAACAATAGGCACGTTATGAATGGCTGAACGAGCAGGGGTGGTGCTGACTCCTCATATGCCCAACACTTTACAGTTTGTAAAGAACTGTCATCTGTATGGGAACCATGGACCCTTATAACAGCCCTGTGAGGTAGGTGTTATTCAGCCCATTTTGCAGACCAGTAAAGTGAGGGTCAGAAGTAGCAGTGTGGAATCCTAAAATGTGTATGGAACCACAAAATACCCCAAATAGCCAAAGCAATTTGGAAAAAGAAAAACAAAGCTGGAGGCATCACGATTCCGGATTTCAAGTTATATTACAAAGCTGTAGTCATCAAGAGAGTATGGTACTGGCACAAAAACAGACACATAGATCAATGGAACAGATTAGAAGACCCAGAAATGGACCCTCAACTATATGGTCAACTAATCTTTGACAAAGCAGGAAAGAACGTCTAGTGGAAAAAGACAGTTTCTTCGACAAATGCTGTTGGGACAACTGGACAGCGACATGCAGAAGAATGAAACTGGACCACTTTCTTACACCCTACACAAAAATAAATTCAAAATGGATGAATGACCTAAATATGAGATAGGAAACCATCAAAATCCTAGGGGAGAACACAGACAGAAACCTCTTTGACCTTGGCAGCAGCAACTTCTTATTAGACATGTTGCCAGAGGCAAGGGAAACAAAAGCAAAAATGAACTATTCAGACTTCATCAAGATGAAAAGCTTCTGCACAGCAAAGGAAACAATCAACAAAACTAAAAGGCAGCCTATGGAATAGGAGAAGATATTTGCAAACAACATATCAGATAAAGGGTTAGTGTCCAAAATCTATAAAGAACTTATCAAACTCAACACCTAAAAAAGAAATAATCCAGTTAAGAAATGGGCAGAAGACGTGAATAGACATTTCTCCAAAGAAGACATAGAGATGGGCAACAGACATATGAAAAGATGCTCAACATCATTCATCGTCAGGTAAATACAAATCAAAACCACGATGAGATATCTCCTCACACCTGTCAGAAAGGCTAAAATTAACAACACAAGAAACAACAGGTGTTAGCGAGGATGCGGAGAAAGGGGAGCCCTCTTACACTGTTGGTGGGAGTGCAAGCTGGCAAAGCTACTCTGGAGAACAGTTTGAAATTTCCTCAAAAAGTTAAAAATAGAGCTACCCTATGACCCAGCAATTGCTCTACTAGGTATTTACCCAAAGGATACAAAAAATACATATCCAAAGGGGTACTTGCACCCCGATTTTTATAGCAGCATTATCAACAATAACCAAACCATGGAGAGAGCCCAAATGTCCACTGACTGATGAATGGATGAAGAAGATGTGGTATAGGGGTGCCTGGGTGGCTCAGTCGTTCAGCATCTGCCTTCGGCTCAAGTCATGATCCCAGGGTCCTGGGATCGAGCCCTGCATCGGGCTCCCTGCTCCGCGGGAAGCCTGCTTCTCCCTCTCCCGCTCCCCCTGCTTGTGTTCCCTCTCTCGCTGTGTCTCTTTCTGTCAAATAAATAAAATCTTAAAAAAAATTAAAAAATTAAAAAAAGAAGATGTGGTATATATATACACAATGGAATATTACTCAGCCATCAAAAAATGAAATCTTGCCATTTACAGTGATGTGGATAGAGCTAGAGTATTATGCTAAGCAAAATAACTCAGTCAGAGAAAGACAAATACCATATGATTTCACACATATGTGGAATTTAAGAAAGAAAACAGATGAACATATGGGAAGGAAGAAAAGAAAGAAAGGAGAGAAGGAAACAAGTTGTAAGAGACTCAAAAAGAACAAACTGAGGGTTAATGGAGGGAGGTGGGTGGAGGATGGGCTAGATGGGTGATGGGGATTAAGGAGGGCACTTGTTGGGATGAACACTGGGTGTTGTATGTAAGTAATGAATCACTGAATTCTACTCCAGAAACCAATATTGCACTGTGTGTTAACTAAGTAAAATTAAGAAAAAAAAAAAAGAGAAAGAAATAGCAGTGTGGTAGAGTGGGATAGGCTGTGGATCTTGCCCTTGAGCATACTTGTCAAAAATGTTGAAACAGGGGTCTCAGCTGGGGGGCACCTGGGTGGTGCATTCAGCTGAACGTCAGACTCTTGGTTTCGGCTCCGGTCATGATTTCATGGGTGATGGGATTGAGCCCTGCGTCAGGTGTGCTCAGCAGGGAGTCTGCTTGAAGATTCTCTCCCTGTGCCCTCCCCCCACTAAAATAAATAAATAAATCTTAAAAAAAACCCAACAACAAAACAGAAGTCTCAGCTGAGATGATGCTAGGGTGAGCTATACCACAGATGGCCCTGGGAGAGGGGGGGCAGGGGGACTTGCAAAGCAGGGGGCTGAGGACCTACTACATGATTTGACACCCTCATCTGCAGGGTTGGGAGTGGAGATTGAGAGAGGATTTGAGAGAGGACATTTAGAGTGATCTGGGCACTGTGTGTGTAAGGGAGGGGACACATTGCTATTTTTTTTTTAAAGATTTTTAAAATTTATTTATTAGAGAGAGAGAGAGTGAGAGAGAGAGCACAAGAGGGGGTAGGGTCAGAGGGAGAAGCAGACTCCCTGCCGAGCAGGGAGCCCGATGCGGGACTCGATCCCGGGACTCCAGGATCATGACCTGAGCCGAAGGCAGTCGCTTAACCAACTGAGCCACCCAGGCACCCGACACATTGCTATTTGCGAGACAAGACGGAGAGCTGGCTTTAGGGAGGCTTGGAGAGACTGTTAGGCATCCCCTGCATTTTGGACCCAAGGCTGGAGCTGTGGGAGTTTCCCAGGAGATGGGGGTGTCTCCACAGATCCGGCAAAACCCCTCTGCAGAGAGTGGGTCTGAACACTGGTGGCCTCAAGGAGGGTGAAGCCAGCTTACTGGAGCGGCATTCGGGTGCCTGTCTCCCTGGCCCCTCATCTCCTTCCCATTAACCAGAAACCACAGTTACCCAGCCGGGGGGAGGCTGGAGGAGGGCAAGCTGGTGGGACAAGCAGGGGAGGCCCACCAAGTCCCCTTGTTCCCTGCCCTGTGCTGGTCTGAGGACCAGTGTCCCGAAATGTAGTGACATGGCACAGGATTGGCCACTCGGCTGAGTAAATTGGGGCTGCTCGTCTCACCTGAGAGCAGCCAGGAAAGCCGTGGGACTGCCCCGATTCCCAGATGGCCTAGCGAGCCCCAGGGCACCGACTGCACTGGCTTCCCTGGGCTGACCCGAGGTCCCCTGGTCTTCGACTGCACTAACTCACGGACCTCATGCTGGGCTGAGCCGCCCAGGCAGCCAGGACTTGTCCTGTGAGCATCTCAGGGCGTCATCTTAATTCACAAGGAGCCAGAAGCAGTTTCGCTCATTCACAGTTGGAACAGCGGGGGGAGGTGTTACCAGGTGGAGGAGAGAGGCTCTAAGGATAAAATGTGCAGGATCACATCGGTGGGGGGGCCTGCACAACTGGGAGGAGGCAGCTTTGCTTAGTGGTTAAGATCATAGGTCCCAGGGTTAGCCTGGGAAGAATGCATCCAACCACTCTATGAGCTTAATCTGCTGCATGACCTTGGGGGCAAGTTGTTTAACTTCTCTGGGTTTCAGTTTCCCCATCTGTCAAATGGGTGGCTCTGAAGTGGCGGCAAGTGAGGTGCTGTAGGCTTTCAGGGATGCCCCATCCACTTCCCCTATCTACCAGCCATGCTTCCCGACCCGGCCACTGTTGACCAGGCAGGAATGTGCTCATTCTAAGTCTCACCCTGTGACATTGGGATGCCAGGAGGCCGTCCAGGCTCCTCCAATCCCAGCCCTCCAGGGCAGCTCAGACCTGCCCCCCTGGCCTGCAAAGGATGCTGACAGATGCACAACACATGATGGAGGAGGGCAGGCCCCCCCCCCGCTCCCCACACCCTCCCAACTGTCCCATGCCCTCAGCAGGGTTCCACTCTGCTCGGCTGCCCACACCTCCCTGAGGGCCTGCGAGCCAGGGCAGCCCCTTTCCCTTGCTGGGCCTCCCTTTCCCCATCTATGAATGGGGATCCAGACAATATTTGTCCCTCAGCCCCTTTCCAGCTCAGTATCCCTGCATGTCCGTCTCTTTCCCTTGGAGAAGCAAAAGGGCAGGGCCTACATCTGGGTTGGAATCACCTTTCTGCCCCACTTGGGGTCAGAAAGGAAGACTCCGTTTCCCTGGGAGGATGACAAGCTCCGCAGAGGACCCTAGGGCCTCTAGGGGATACCTGAGTCATCGCAGACTGGCTTTGAGGAGAGAAGACAGACGCCCCTCCTTCCCCCACCACTGGTGGGTCCTGAGCCGGCAGGTGCCTCTCAGTGGGAGGCCCTGGGAGCTGTCCTCCCCGCTCCTGGTGCCCCCAGGTCACAGCATTCCTGGCCCAGTGGTCCCCATCCCTGCCGGATCCAATGCCCCTGCCCCCTTTCCCAGCACGCCCCAGGGACCTGGAAGGGCGGTGGGTACTCACCGGGCTGCCTCCGCCGCTGTGCCCGCGCCGCGCACTCTGCTCGTCCGCAGCTGCCTCTCCTGAGTTCACACATATTCATGTGAAAGCCTTCCTATTCGTGTGGGGCTTGGAAATCCGCTCTGCGGTGAGCTGCCGCCTCTGGGAAGTTCGCAAGCCCCTCCTGGCTCTGAGGCCTCCACCCCCCTGGCCCGGCCGAGGGCCTGAGGCAGCTGCTGGTGGGAGAGCACTGAGTTCCTTCCTTCAGCATCCAGAAGGGGAAACCGAGGCCCAGAGAAGCAGGTGGCCTGCTGGGGTCCCCCAGTTAGCACCAGAGCTGCGAGTGGGATCCACATTGGCCTTCCCCTTCCTGCAGCCGAGGAGGGACCCTCCAACGGTAACCAGGAGGCTGCCCGACTTCCTCCCCCTGAACTTGTGCCCCGTTAGAGAAGAGGGGCCCGGTGCACGGCGTGTGTGAGCGTAGGAGTGAGCGTGTGTGCAGGTGTGGGCATGCGGGCGTGAGCATGAGGCCCCGAGCGTGACGGCGTCTCGGTGAGAGAAGAGTGGGTGTGTGTAAGGATATGGGTGTGGGAGGATGTCAGAAGCATGCGTGTGAACGTGTCTGGATGTGTGAGTGCGAGCATGTGGGGCATGCACGAGCCTAAGTGTGTGGGTGTCAGCCCGCGTGACGTGTGCGTGTGGATGGGCACCAGTGACTGCACTCGAATGTGCGTGTGCGTGTGAGCACGTGTGTGAGTGTCCCTGGAGGTGTGTGAGCACGTGTGTGTGTTAGAGAGTGTGTGTGTGCACAGAGGGTGTTGCTCGAGTAGCACAAACAGAGAGAGTTCGCGCCTCCGTTTCTGGATTCAGGTTGGCACCACCAAAGCGCCAGAGGCCTCCGCAAAGGCAGGAAGACGACAGGGGACTCGTGGGCTCAGGCTGGCGCAGGACGTGGCCGGCGGGGGGGGGGGGGGGGGCCCTAGCCGGGGCCAGCCGTCTCCTAAACCAGGGCCAGAACAGGCGGCAGGTTGACTGAAAAACGGCCCCCGGTCTCTACCCCTTCATGTATCCACGGCGATTCGAGAACCGGGGTCTGCTTCCCCAGGCCCTTGAGTCTGGGCTGCCTGGGGACGTCCTTCGCCAGCACCTGCAGGCAGAAGCAAGCTCGTGCCCGGGCTGACCCGAGGCCTCAGGAGGCTTGGCTGCTTCTGTTCCGGCCTGGAAATCGGCAGTGGCCGCAGAACATGTCCAGGCTAGGCTGCCGGAGCACCGGATGCGTGGAGCGACGCCAAGTCAGTGCCATTGGCCCCGCCGCGGGCCCACGTGCCTGGGACACGGTGTCGCCGAGGCGGGCAGGGCCGTGTCGCTGACCCTCCGCCGACGGCAAAGCCCAGATCCGGTCAGGAGAACTGCCCCGCGCGCGACCCACGGACCTGCGAGCGAAAGCACGTGGCTTCTTGCGGTCCGCCCCGAGGTTGTCGCGCAGTCCTGTTGGGAGGGCAGCGGACTGAAGCCATCTGTGTCTTTACGGTGGCCTTTTCCTGTCTCACATCAGCGACCAGAGGCCAGGGCCCGAACAAGCTGACCCTCGGAGAACGAGGAAGAGCAGGGAAAATGCAAAGTCCAGACTGAGCCGGCACGAAGCCCCAGCCAGTCCTTTCCCACGGCTCCCTGCTGTCGCCCCCGCTGCCGACCTGCTTCCTTTCATGGCTGGGCCGCTGTGGACAGAGCGCAGTGATTCCTGTCCTTGCTTTGCCTTTCTCGAATGCTCGGTTCTCTCCTGTTTGTTGCCAGTTTTTAGAAATAGTGGGGGGCGCCTGGGTGGCTCAGTTGGTTAAGCGACTGCCTTCAGCTCGTGTCGTGGTGCCGGGGTCCTGGGATCGAGTCCCACATCGGGCTCCCTGCTCTGCGGGAAGCCTGCTTCTCCCTCTCCCACTCCCCCTGCTTGTGTTCCCTCTCTCGCTGTGTCTCTCTCTGTCAAATAAATAAATAAAATCTTAAAAAAAAAAAAAAAAAGAAATAGTGGGTGTGGCTTTTGGTTTCCGGTTTTTATTTTTTATTTACTTTATTTTTTTAAAGATTTTTTTAATTTATTTGACAGAAAGAGAGAGAAAGCACAAGCAGGGGGAGCAGCAGAGGGAGAGGGAGAAGCAGGCTCCCGCAGAACAGGGAGCCGGATGCAGGGCTCCATCTCAGGATCCTGGGATCCTGACCTGAGCCAAAGGCAGATGCTTAACCGACTGAGCCACCCAGGCACCCCAAGGAGACCGGTTTTTAAAAAATAATCATGATGAAGCCACGAGTTTCAGCTCAGCATGGGCACTGTTTTGTGATTCTAATTGCTTGTCCTTGTTCTTGATGAGCAAATTGTGCCTTTCTTGGCCGGTGGGAGCCCCTTCAAACCGGCCCGGCGTCCTTGGGAGCTGAGCCCTGTGGCCGCTGGAGGTTTCCTCTTTCTGGCACAACGTGTTTCTACATTTAGTCTGTTCTCCAAGGAGCCCTGCATCTTTTTCACAGGAAGTGTTTAGAGACTACAATCTGGGCGTCAGGGGTATCCATCAAGCCGAGTGGTTATTGTTTCTAGTGCGTTTTCAGTGGAAAGAGTTGTTTTTTCTTATTAGAAGGAGAAAAATAAAATACGCTTTTGTGTTTCTAATTCAAAATTTGTTTAATATTAGAAGACAGGCTCCTTTCGAGTATTTATGCTTTCCCAGTGTTTAACCCTGTTTTTGGGAGTGTATAGTTTGTATGCAGTTGGATCGCATGTGTGGATTCCTGTTCCCATCACCACGATCAGGACACAGAGCTGTCCCATTGCCACGAAGAAGCTCCCGCATGTTGCTCCTTAGTTTTATCACTTCCAGAAAACATCATATAAATGGACTCCTACAGGATACACCCCTTTGGATGGGCTTTTTCCACTCATGATATGCTTTTGAGACCCAAGTTGTGCATGTCCGTGGCTCGCTCCTTTTCCTTGCTGAGAGGTATTCTACCAGACGGATGTGCCCACAGAACCTCCCGTGTTCTTCCAATGAAGCACATTTGCATCGTTTCCAGTTTTTGGTTCTTCCAAATAGAGCTACCATGAACATTTGTGTACAGGTTTTAGCGTGAAAAGAAATCTCATGTTCTCTAGGATAAATACCCAGGAGAGAGACTGCTGAGTCACAGAGTAAGCGTCCGTGTAACTTTGTAATAATCGAAAGACTGTTTTCCATGGCTTGGCATTTCCAGTTACCTGGGACCTACATCCTGCACCAGCACCCACATCCCTGCGCTGTGTCTGTAGTGGAGGGTGGGGGTAGTCTTTGATGGTGAATGACTTCTGGCAGCCTTTGGACAGGCCCTGGGGGGAGTCCTTTAGAGAGTTTTATTGGCCTCTTACCTGGGCAAAGTCCAATCTTGTTGCTCCTGCCTTCATGGCCCTGGCATCTGTCCAGTCTCTTTCTATTGGCTCCTGGTTGCTGATTTAAATTTATGAGACATAAAAAGTATACTTGAGGGTGCCTGGGTAGTTCAGTTGGTTAAACGTCTGCCTTCGGCTCAGGTCATGGTCCCAGGGTCTTGAGATGGAGCCCTGCATTGGGCTCTCTGCTCTGCAGGGAGCCTGCTTCTCCCTCTCCCTCTGCTGGTCCCTCTGCCTGTTCTCTCTCTCTCTGACAAATAAATAAATAAAATCTTTTTTAAAAAGTGTACTTAACAAGGCAGGAAACAACAAATGTTGGCGAGGATGTGGAGAAAGGGGAACCCTCTTACACTGTTGGTGGGAATGCAAGCTGGTGCAGCCACCCTGGAAAACAGTGTGGAGGTTCCTCAAAAAGTTAAAAATAGAGCTACCCTATGACCCAGCAATTGCACTACTGGGTATTTACCCCAAAGACACAGATGTAGTGAAAAGAAGGGCCATATGCACCCCAATGTTCATAGCAGCAATGTCCACAATAGCAAACTGTGGAAGGAGCCGAGATGCCCTTCAACAGACAAATGGATAAAGAAGATGTGCTTCATATATACACTGGAATATTACTCAGCCATCAGAAAGGATGAATACTTAACTTTTACATCAACGTGGATGGGACTGGAGGGCATTATGCTAAGTGGAATAAGTCAAGCAGAGAAAGACAATTATCATATGGATTCACTGAATCTCTTCTTCAATTATCATATGGTTCCATATGTGGAACATAAGGAATAGCACGGAGGACCATAGGGGAAGGAAGGGAAAACTGAGGGGGGGAAATTAGAGGGGGAGACGAACCATGAGAGACTCTTGAAAACAATCTGAGGGTTTCGGGGGGGGGGGGATGGTAGCCCGGTGATAGGTATTAAGGAGGGAACGTGTTGTAATGAGCATTCAGTGCTATACGCGAACAATGAATCGTGGATCACTACATCGAAAGCTAATGATTCACTCTATGGTGACTAACATAACATAATAATAATAAAAAGTTGTACTTGACAGTAGCATCACTAGGGTGGGAAGTGGGGGGAAGAGGAAGCCAAAGGGAATGTGAGGGACTTGGGCCGATGGGAGGTTTTGGCAGGAAATAGATAGGTTGGGACTGAGTCTTATCCAGCACTCTGGACTCAACTCCAAAGGGGAGGGTCACCCTTTTATCTTCTAGATGATAACTTGGGGAGTGTCTTATCTGAATTTCAACTTAGACATAGTTCATTCTTTTGCAGAGTTTCTCAATAGAGTTGTCTAAGGATGGCGTGGGCTGCCTTTGGAGACACGCATAATATACAGCACCATGTACGGTGCTCAAAATGAGAAGGAGAAGTCATTTGAGGAGGTTCTGTGGAGCAGTCTCAAACTTGACTGAGCATCAGAATCACCTGGCAGGCTTGCTAAAAAACAGATTAATTGACCCCACCCTCAGAGTTCCTAATTAAGCAAGTCTGGGGTAGGGCCAAGAGGCTCCCAGGTGAATGCCGATATTATACATATAGGGGCAATGATAGAGGATATTCAAGTATCAAATAGAGGTTATCTTTAAGTTCTTGGCCACCTCTGGAATGGTATGCTCCTATAAACTTTTGAGGACAATATTACTGAAATTTGGGCTTTCTCCTGAAATTTTTCCTACACCAGTCTTCCCCATTCCAGTAAACGGCTGTTCACCCAGTTACTTAAGGAAGAAACCTTGACATTGCCCTCAATTTCCCCCTCTTCTTCCACCCATCCCACACAGTCCATGAACCCTAGAGATCTCCCCGCCAAGCCATGTCCCAAACCCGCTTCTTTGTCTCCACTGTCAACTACCTAGTCCAGGCATTCAGTGGATTGTTAATGGGAACCTATCTCCCCATGCACTTCCTCTAACTGTGGTCATGTGCTTACAGCTCCCATCTTAATTGATTTCACTGGGAGAGTCTGATTGCCAAGGGCAAGAGAAGATAAGTAGGTCATAGCCAATTCTTTCCCACCGTGAGTGAATAGCTTGGAACATCATGATTCTGGTACACAAAGGACAATAACTGTATCATCATCATCATCTATCTCTAGGGTCAGCACCCTTGTCTGCAAAGAACCAGATAGTAAATATTTTAGGCTTTGCAGGCTGTATGGTCTCTGTCATGCTACTGAACCCTGCTGTTGTAGCACAGAAGCAACCAGCAAACAAATGGGCCTGGCTGTGTTCCAATAAAACTTTATTGACAAAAACACATGGTGGGCCAGATATGGCTCACGCACAGGCCTTAGTTTGCCAGCTCCTGTCCTGGACTATCACTGAATCTCCTCTGGGACCCCCTGCTTCCTGCCTTCACCCTTCTCCTATCCCTTCCCTACAAAGCAGGCAGAATGATCTTTCAAACTGTAAACGGGATTACATCACTCTCCTGCATAAAGCCACCCAATGGCTCTAAAATGGCTTTTAGCCCTAGAATAAAATCCAATGCCCTCTGTGGCCCCTGCCTGCTTTTCCAGCCCCTTCTTGAGATATTCCCCATCTCCTTCACTAGATTCCAGCTGCACTGGCTTTCTTTCCAGTTTCCCGGACACTCCAAGCTCTTTCCCACAAGGAGAGCTTTGCACGGCTTCTTCTCTCTGCCTGGATTGGTTTTTACTTCACTTTCTGTATGGCTAGTTATTCTTATTCTTCACATCTCCTCTTTAGAGGGGCCTTCCATTCAGAAACTCTGCCCTCTTCCCCTTCCCCAGTAATGTCTAGATGAACACCATGTTTGTTTCCCCATCACTTTCATCACTTAACCGATCATGTGACTCGCCTGTCACGCACTCAGGCGTGTCATCTCCAGGAGGGCAGGAACTACATCTGCTCCGTTCACCACTGTGCATCCAGCACCGGGCATCCAGTAGGTACTTCCTGTCACTGGAGGACTGAGTGAGTGGGTATGTAAGGGACTCATTCCTGGAAGCAAGAGGATACTTCTCATTCTAGGAAGTGTTCGGTAACACTGCTATGTGCTAAGTCTCATCCTGAGACTGGCAAGAGAGCTAGGAGCTGTTGAAGATATTGTGTCTGTACCCAGGAAGACTGACTCCATCTGAATGGTGTAAACTGTGGGCAGTAAGAGTCCTGGGAAGGAAAAGTCAGGGAAGTATGGGCTATAACATGACACTGGGGCTGGGTCCTGGGAAATAGGTCTTTCCTTGACACGACACACCTACTGATGTTGTAATGCACCCTCCAAAGACTGAGTATACCTCCCCAGTGGAATCCCAAAGGTCTTAGGGTATTTGGCAGGAGCCATAAATGTTCCAAGTGTGAAGTCACTACTGGGACACATAGCCACACTTCTACTGTTTTTTTTCAACGATAACACAAAAATCAGATTTTTTTTTCAGTCAAGATAAAAAAAAAACCCTCAAGGTTAAACCCTGAACATCATCACTGCCAGGTCACATTGTACACTTCCCTCTTGCTCCCACCACAGGCCTGCTTTTCCTTGGATGCTTCTGGCCATGGGAACCTAAGACAGCTTCCCTGTGGAGGTGGCAATTGAACTTGCCGTTGGAGGAGATGGGGGCAGGCATATCAACTAGGAAATAGAATGACCTTTTTCATCAGAAATCCCCAACTGGGGAGTGATGAGCCCTGGGACTCAAGGTCTGACTGAAAAACAGTATAAACACTTTATAGCGCTTTCATGCACTGATTAGCACATTTGAATCTCCATCTCCCTTCAGATTTGAATCTCAGGTTCCCAGGAGACGAGCTTGAGTACCTGGGCTGAGAAAAGGGGCCAAGGGCAGTGCCATATTGGAGAGCAATGCTCAAGGGCCAAGGAGAGAGAGAGGAGCTCACATAAGAGAATGAAAAGGGCATCTGGAGAAGCTGGTGCAGAACTAGCCTAGTGTTTTAAGGAGAGAGTGGTTTGTTGGGTTAAATCCTACAGAGGTCAAGTGAGATAAATATGGAAACAGAGCTACTGGAGGGTACTGGTGAATTTGGGGACAGCAAAATCGTCACTGGATGGGGAGTTGGGGGAGAAAGCCAGGAGTGTGGTGGCAGCTCAGGAGGCAGAGACAGTGTCTCTGACTGTCATCACCCTATTTTTCTATGATGTGTCCCTGCTTCTGCAAGGAGCCTTGGATGGGCCATTTGGAGTTTTGGTTCTAGTCCTGCTTGTGCTCCTGGCTGGGCTGATGGTGTTAAATTTCCAAGGTCTCTTCCAGTGTCTATGCTCCACTGTTCTGGGGAGGCTGGGAGTGAATGGAGTTGTGCAGATGAACATCTTGTGGAACGGTGCAGAGCAAGGACAAACTTTGCTGTCCATGGGAGGCAGCATGCTGTCACTTCAGGCTGGTGATGGGGCCATCTGGAATGAACGGTCTAGCACCCAGGACTAATAGGTGGTAGGATAGGAAAGGTACTCTATCCCACCAAGCCCCAGAGTGATTTCAGGTGGCAGGTGGCAAGTGCCACCTATCCAGGGAAGCACCAGGTGTGCGAGAAGATATGCTCTCCAAGACAACCCGCACTGTAGGAGGTGAGACTCATCAGGAGTGTCTGAGTTAACTCACAGGTCAGACAAGTCAGTAAGGAGACTCTGAGAACCAAGTGGGAGATCATAGTCGAGGGTTTCAGTTCTGTGGAGTGAGAAGGTGTGGAATCAGATGGGGCGGTGAGAGGCAGCAGTAAGTAAGGGGCAGAAAGAAGGCCAGACTTGCTCTGCCCATCCAGACCTCCAAGAGAGGTCCAACCAGGCCAGTCCCTTTTGGGGAGCCCAATGTCCTAATATCTCAGCTTACAAAACAGATGGGTGAAGGGCTGGTCTAAAACTAGGATATTACATGCCCCATATTACATTTTTATTGTCCATGATTTCCTAAGACCTGTTCAGTTCTAGCAAATGAAAACCCACCTGCAGTCTTGGAATCTCTGTCATTCCTGACCAGCTGATGGGTATCCATAGGATTCCTGGTCAAAGAAGACACAGATGCAGGAGATGGAACTCTATTTTTTTTTTTTTAAAGATTTTATTTATTTATTTGACAGAGAGAGACACAGCGAGAGTGGGAACACAAGTAGGGGGAGTGGGAGAGGGAGAAGGAGGCCTCCCGCAGAGCAGGGAGCCTGATGTGGGGCTCAATCCCAGGACCCTGGGACCATGACCCGAACCGAAGGCTGACGCTCAATGACTGAGCCACCCAGGAGATGGAGCTCTAAACCACAAGTCATTTAGAAGAAACTTCTTGGATAAAATCAGAGGCTAAAAATATTTACAAGAGTAAAATCATGTTCTGTATTTAGTGACAACAACAGAGAGTTCTTGCAGGGCTTCTGTAGTGAAGGGAAATTTGATGGCACCTGGATGTCAGAGATTGTTGCTATTATCTGCCAGCATATAAACTTTTCAAAGCCAATTGCCATCACGTATAACAATATTTAGATTAATGCGGGTAGATCTAGAAGTTATAGACATAGCCATTTCTCTTTGAATTAGTCTCTATCCTTTTATAAATAAAGATATATTAGCCTCATAACTTTGGGAGATACCTTATCTTAAGACAATGTTTATTCACAAGCACTGCTACATCAGTGGACGCAGGGCTTATAAAAGGATTGGTCATGGTAGTGGATGACTCACTCTGTCCCAAGATCTCCCCAACAGTGTGGTTCCTTATTGCACTAAAAAACCCCCTTTAATGCCCCACTCAAGTGTTGCTTCCTCAACCAGGCTTGTTCTCTGCTTTCCCGATCACTGTCAGAATAAATCATAGCCCTCTCTGTTCTCTCTCTGTGAGTCCCCACATTCTGCCCTGTGTTAGAGAAAATTGCTTGCATAATTGTCTTCTCTGTGAGGCCAGAAGTTCCTTGAAGTCAGGGACTTTGTTGTGTTCCCCAGTGTTAAACTTCCTTGAACACATCAAATACTCGGTACATATTTAATCAACAAACGAATGACTGAAAGAGTGAAGGTTGGGTTGTCTAGACATTGGCACTTCCAACCCATGAGCTCACTCAGGGAAGCACACAAGGCCCCAGGCACAAATGCCCTAGGGAGGATCTCTTTGTTAAAATCCACTTTAAATTTCTGCCTCCTTTTTAATAGAGGAACTGCAAGATTTACCATGCGGAATTGAATGAAGTCAAGATGCATGCAGCTAGAGAAACATTTCCCTTAGATTGTCAAGGAAGGGGGATCCTGGGTTTCAGAAGCCCAGAAGGGGAGGTCTTCTTTTGGTCTCTTTGAAAGTTGCTTCTAGAAGCTTTGGCTTTGCTTATCTGGAGCCCTGGACCTCGTTGAAATAAGTTGGTGGCAAGTCCACTGGTTCTGGGATGACCCCTGGGTTTGCCACACAGATATTCGGGAGGACCACACCCACCTGGAAAACACGGGTGCACAGGAGGTGCACTAATAAGGGTGAGAGAAGGACCAGGCAGGCATGGAGGCCTTTACGCCCTGCGAGACTTCTCCTGCTCCTGGGCAGGAAGGGGAAGCATGGAGATCCCTTTAGTCTCCACCCTCTTTGGGGAATCTTCCCACCCACCGAGGAGCCTCTGGACTCACGTAGTTGTGCTGACAGCAGACCAGCTGGCAGCCAAAGCGGGAAGATGCACATGCTACGCAGAACTCCAGGAGGCAGAAGATGAGCAGCATACCAGAAATAGCCATGCCAGGGGTCTGGAACCAGAGCGAGTAGGACGTCAGGAGTGCTGGTCCAGGCGTCCGAGGTCTGGCTCCAAGTGGGGCTCTGCAGGGGACTGTCCCTGTGGCTCTGAGGAAGTCCCCTAACCTCGTCTCACCAGGTTTTTGTGAGGGTCAAGTGTGTTTGTAAAAGAATCGTTACTTGAACACTTACTACTGGCACTACTACTTCCTTCTCTAAGGGGAAGGGTAGTCATCTTTTAGGAAAACACCTCGATCATGTGACTGGGAAGGAGAGGATGGGCTGCCGGGCAGATGGAGGGGCTGAATCTACAAGGACTTGTCTGTAGCTGCGCTCACTTGTCAGTCCCAGAGTCACAAGTCTCATGTGGCTGTTGGACATTTGGGAAGCGGCTAGTCCCAAAGTGAGATGTGCATGATACACACCAGAGTTCAAAGACCGAGTACCCAAAATGCAAAATATCAAATTGATAATTTTTTACACAGATTACATGTTGAAATGACCATTTTGGATATATTGGGTTAAATAAAATACTAAAATTAATTGCACTTGTCTCTTTTTCTTCTTTTTTTTTAAGGTGGTGACTAGAAAATTTAAAATCAGACATGCAACTCACGTTATATTTCTATTGGTCAGCACAGGTTGGTACATTATGATCCATGGGCCAAATCCTGGCTGCTGCTTATTTGTGTAAGTAAAGCTTTATCAGAACACAGCCATGCTCATTGCTTATGTATTTTCTATGGCTGCTTTCCCACTGTAGGATAGGGTTGAGTAGTTGCAACAGAAACCAGAGGGCCTGCAAAGTCTTAAATATTTATTCTTTGGCCCTTTGCAGAAAACTTTTGCTGACTGCTTGTCCACAGTCACAGGCAGGGAGGTGAGAATGTGAGCAGCTGGAGGCACATGTGTGTTATAATTGCATTTAATTCTGCCAATGTTATAAGGTAGGTACTGTTTTATAAAGGTAGAAACTAAGACTAAGAAAAGTCACGTGCTCAAAGTAGCACAGCAGTAAAGCTATAGGTCGGGGGCTTTACACACTGTTCTGATTCTTCTCTACAGTGCTGGGTGAAGAAGCTTGGTTTGGGCCTTCTAACAATTTGGTAAACCTAACTAAATCAGAACTCAGAGGAACGTTGGTTCAGCGGGGTACTTACCATGCCCCAGGTGGCATAGTGGGAATAAGAGAGAGAGTAGGCATAGGTGGGGGCGAGACTCATATCCATGATGAAGAGTATGATTCCAACCACAGAACAGATTGCACTGACGATGTTCAAGCCCAAGCTGCCATTCAGCTGAAGAAGACACAGAGGATCAGGGTGGGAGAGGAAAATTATTGTTGCTGAGATGAACAGAGACTAAACAAGTGCTTCTTAATGTGAATCTCTAGAACCTTAATTCTGTAGTAAGGAAAGAGATGTTCTGTGCAAAAAAGTGTGTGGGTAAATTAACTTTGAAAAAAAGCTGGGTTGAACAAAGTTAAATAGGTCTTTGCTGTAAGACTTGTCAAAGCCTTTAACAAGGATTATGGATCTTCCAGAGAGCAGACTACTAAATAGAGGTTTCCCCAAGTTTACCTACTCATCTTCACAGAGTATCTCATGGGACAAGTGTCCCTAGGACAACTCTTTGGGAAACACTCAACCTGCTTATCCTGTGTGAGATAGGTAGGAAGCTCAGCCCCTGTGTCTTGGGATATGACAGGCTCTGATCCTTTATGATTCTGGGCCATGTGCAGAAAGACATGCCCAGAATTTTGAGCTTCCCTTTGGAGATTTTCAAATAGGTCTCATCTGGCACAGGGACCTGGCCATCCTGAGGCCCTTCACCCTAGACAACCTGCTTGTGAAAGAAAAAAAGGTACTTTCTTGGTCTATTGCTAGGGGACCTTGTTCATGTGGTTAGCAGAGCTCGCTTGGCTGGATTCCTTAGGGAAGCAGGTGGTTGACCTTCCCCTGGCTTCCCTGCAGAAATGGCTGGAGGCCTGCTCTGTGTGCCCCAGGCACCGTCAGTGCCTGCTCATCTGGAGTGGAGCCTGAGCCCCCAGGAGCTTTGTGACTCCTCCTGTAGGCACCTCTTAGGGACACTGTTCTGTGTCTGCCTTAATTCAGGTGGCTGTGTTGCCCTTTCCTCCCCAGAATCTTCTGGACTCCTTCCTACCATGACTCTGTCCAGGTTCATGTGGTCCTGCATGTGAGTATGAGTGAGCACGTGTGTCAGTGCCCTGCGTCTGGTTAGATGTAAGTGAGAGGATGAGGGAGGGATTGTGTTAACCTTCTTTTCCCCAGAGTGTTCTCCTATAGGTCTCTGCTGGGAGAGCCTGTGTCAGGAGGTGACTTACCAGGCAAGAAGATTTTGGCTGATTTTCTGCTGACACTGAGAGGGATCCTGAAACAATGAACTGGCACAGAAGAGAGGAGGTTTAGAAAAAGTCCCCAGGTTAGCGTTCCATCTTCCAGCCTCCAGGATTCTGGTCACACATATTCTCTTGTACACACTAGGTTCCTGTGCTGGGGCCTCCAAGTCAACATGGGAGGAAGGAAGGAAGGAAGGGAGGGAGGGAAGGAAGAAAGGGAGGGAGGGAAGGAAAGGAGGGGAGGGGGAGGGAGAAGTAGACTCTCCGCTGAGCAGGGAGCCCAACGCAGGGCTGGATCCCAGGATGCTGAGATCATGACCTGAGCTGAAGGCAGACGCTTAACTGACTGACCCACCCAGGTACCCCCAGACCCTGTGTTCTTAACCCTTATCCCACATACCCTCCCACTCAGGGTAGATGCATGTGCCATGGGGTGGAAATGGTTTTATAATGAAAAGTTACTCTAGCTTCCTATGCCTTTTAAAGGGAATGGTATTTTTTCCTAAATGTGGAAAAATAAATCTCATTCTTATACCCTTCTGTTTATAGAGACTTGATGGGGAGGGAAGGGAACAAGAGGCTGGCCTTCTGAGGTCCCTTCGGGTCCTTTTAAGGTGCCAAAGAATATGGGCCTTTGTTTTTGAAAAGGACATTCATGATCTTTAGGAAATACATAGTCCTGGAGTCAAAAAGGCAACCAAGAACAAAACTGCCCTGCAGGTATAAAAGGGGGGGATGGTCACGAGAGCTGATCAACCTGGCAGAAGGGAAGATGCCAGGGAAATTTCCAGGCACTTAAAAGTACTCACTAGCATCCAATGCTCAATAGCAAGCCATTCTGTGGCCATGGTGTTAGCCACTCCATTGTCCCAAACTCCATTAAAATGGGTTATACAAACGCAGGGCTGGGGGAGAGGAATAGGGGCTGAGTTCCAAGTCTGAGTCCATGCAAAGCAGAGAGAGGACCACAGCCTCAGTGAATGAGACCCAGAAGGAAACAAGAAAGAGTAGGTACTAGAGAAAGATTCTCCCAAGAACATGAGCCTGCCATTTTGCAGGTGTTATGTGGGTATGAGGGTGGGGGATAACACTAGGCGATTTCATTTAAATGTCATGGGATAAGGGGAGGACTTTGATTATCTAGGTTACTCTGGAGTTTTGCTATTTGTGAGAAAAGTTGCTTTGAATCATAGATAGGTGTGTGAGTCCAGAGACAAAGACTGTAACAGCAGAGAGAAAAAGGACGTGGGAGGGAGGACAGGGAGAAGGAAGGAGTGTGTGTGTGTGTGTGTGTGTGTGTGTGTGTGTGTAGCTGCGAGGATGCTAGGGAGAATGCAAAAGATTCAAAAAAGCAGTAAATTGGAGAAGAGAAAGGATCTGTGTTTTTTAACCTTTTATGGAGTCATAAATCACCCTGAGAATCTGATGAAACCTATGGACTTTTCCAGGAAAAAAAAAATACATATCTAGCATACCAAATATTTTGCCAAAATGGGGACTCTGAAGCCCATCTGTGGACTCCAGGTTGAGTGCCCATTGCTTAATGACTGTTCTGTGCCTGGGCAGCCACTCTCAACCACTGGTCAAGTGTTCTCCTGGAGCTCAGGCTGTGGGCCTATGTTGAACAACACTTGAAAGCTATTACCAATACATCTTTTTACACATGGACATTGTTGTATGAGTTGGAAAAAGGTGCCACTCCTGGGTTGATGAATGAGAAGAAAGTTCCCTGACCTGTGGGGTGAGCCAATTAGAAAATGTGCCCACTCTGGGTGAATGGCACCTTGTAGGGCTGTCACTTGGTGTTATGGCTGAACAGTGTCCCCTCAAAATTCATCTTTTGAATCCTAACCCCCCAGTACCTCAGAATGTGACTATATTTGGAGATGGGGCCTTTAAGTCTTAGTGAGATCATTAGTGTGGCTCTAATCCAATATGACTGGTGTGCTTATGTGAAGAGGGGATTATTAGGACATGGACACACTGAGACCACATGGAGACACAGAGAGAAGGTGGCCATCTGCAAGCCAAGGAGAGAGGTCTCAGAAGAAACAACCCTGGTGACACCTTGATTTTGGACTTCCAGCCTCTGAACTGTGAGAGAATGCATTTCTGTTGTGTAGGCCACTCAGTCTGTGCTGTTTGTCACAGCAGCCTTAGCAAACTAACATGCTTGGTAAGCAATGCCTGGGCTGGATTCACACCCCGCTTGTTCCCTTGGCTGGGAACCTGCTGCAAGGTGCAAGCCACACAACTTGACAAGGTGGCCTTGAGTGTGTTGGCACATTCTGGGAACTCACTCGTGGGGTGGGGTGACTCACATTACTTACCCAGATGCCTCCCCAGAAGGGAAAGCCTCCATAGAGTGAGATAGCTGTGTAGTGTCCAGAGAGTACGGTGGCCATGATGGAACCGAGGCCAATGTGTATCAGGCCAATCAGGATCTGGATGGCCTGTCAGGAGAGCCACAGGCTGAAGCCTTTGTTTCTGAGGCTGGATCCTGCCTCCCCTTTGTGCCTCCTTTTTATTTTAATAAATCTTTTGTTTTCCTAGTCTAAAAAGTAATATGAAAAATATAAAAATGAAATAAAAACTTCCCATAATTACTTTCTACTCAGAGAAAACATCCCACTTACATTTTGGTATATAACCTTCCATTATTCTTTTCAAATGTATATATCAATAACACAAGATGGTTCTGGGAGGGAGAGGGAGAAGGAAGATGGCAGAAGAGTAGGGGACCTGCGTTTCATTTCCCTTGAATTCAGCTAGATAGCTATCAAATCATTCTGAACACCTGTGAATTCAACCTGAGATCTAAGAAAAGAATTGCTTCAATTCTACAGATAGAAAAGCGACCACTTTTTCAAGGTAGGAGGTCCAGGGAAGTGAATGTGAGGGGATATATCAGAAGATAAACCATGGGAGGAGGGAGCCTGTGTAAGCTGGCTAGGGGAAATGATATTGCAGTGGAGCACAAAATCAGAACTTTTAGAAGTCTGTGTTTGTGACGGATATCCCTGCCTGAAAGGTGCTCAGGTGGTGAAGTGGGGCAGAGTCCTAGGTGGGACAGTGTGGTCTCAGGGTCCCCAGGGTCACAGAAAGAGTGGGGGTATCTGAGAGTGGCAGAGTTCCCAAGCATTGGAGTGGGAACCTGGCTACAATCAGGGAGCCCCTGAGTGGCCTCTCAGCTCAGTGTTGCCATAAATCTCGAACTGTGGCATGATTGGGTGACTATTCTCCAAGCTACAAGTGTCTCCAAGTGACAACTGCTGGGAGACCCTGCCACAATCAGGCAACTGCTCCTGGAGCAGGGACCCAGAAAGCAGCAGGGCCTTGGTGAGATGCCCTCCCTCCCCTAGGAGGATTGGTGTGGGTGTGCACTGCAGGAGTCTACAGAGTTTGGCATACACAATAGGGATTGACTGCTTTTCCCTGAGGGTGCCCTGAAGAGTGGGGGCAGAGATCATTCAGCTCCAGGGCTGGAGATGGGGCACTGCCTTTTTTTTTTTTTTTTTTTTTTAATCCTCTAAAGCAGCATGAAAAGCCTTCAGGCTTCCTTTTACTGTATTCAATTATATATATATATAATTTTTGTTTTCTCTACAATTTTGGGACTTAGTATCTTCTAACAAACAGACCAAAATACACCTAGGTCCAAGTAGATCATCCTGTTTTGTCCAGGTGTGAGATTATATTCTCTCTTTTTCCCCTTTTTTGGTTTCTGACCTCTTCAGATTTGCCTAGTGTGTATTTCACTGGGGTCGTGGTTGACATTTTTAATTTTATTCTCTCATTCATCTGTTCTTCTCTGAACAAAATAACTAGAGGGAGAAATTCACAACAAAAGAAAGAACCAGATGTAATACTCTGCCATACATTTAATCGATATGGATATAAGTAAAATGTCAGAACTAGAATTCAGAATAACGATTATAAAATTACTAGCTGGGATTGAAAAAAGCATAAAATACACTGGAGAATCTCTTAATGCAGAAATAAAATCTAATCAGGCCAAAATAAAAAATGCTTTAACTGAGATGTAGTCTAAAATGGATGTTCTAACAGCTAGGGTAAATGAGACAGAAGAGAGAGTCAGTGACATAGAAGACAAAATTATGGAAAAAAGGAAGCTGAGGAAAAGAGAGAAAAACAACTAATGGACCATGACAGGAGGCTTTGAGAAATCAGCAATACCACAAAGCAAAACAACATTAGAATTGTTGGTGTCCCAGAGGAAGAAGAGAGAGAGGGACAGAAGCTATCTTAGGGGAAATCATAGCTGAGAACTTCCCTAATCTGGGGAAGGAAACAGGCATTCAGTCCAGGAGGCACAGAGAACTCCCCTCAAAATCAATAAAAATAGATCAACACCCAGACATATAATAGTGAAGTTTGCAAATTTCAGACATAAAGAGAACATTCTGAAAGCAGCCTGAGACAAGAGGTACTTAAAGTACAAGGGTAGGAACATTAGACTGGCAGCAGACCTAGCCACAGAGACTTGGCAGGTCAGAAAGGGCTGGCATGATATATTCAGGGTACTAAATGAGAAAAACATGCAACCAAGAATACTTTATCCAGCAAGGATAATCCATTCATTCAGAATAGAAGGAGAGATAAAGAGCTTCCAGGGCCATCAGAAACTAAAAGAATTTGTGATCACTAAACCAGCCCTGAAAGAAATATTAAAGGGGATCCTGTAAGCAAAGAGAGACCCAAAAGGAACATAGACCAGAAAGGAACAGAGACAATATACAGAAACAGGGACTTTACAGGCAATGTAATGGCACTAAATTAATATCTTTCAATAGTTACTCTGAATGTAAATGGACTAAATGCTCTAATAAAAAGACACAGGTTATCAGATTGGATAAAAAAGCAAGACTCATCCATATGGTGTCTACAAGAGACTCATTTTAGACCTAAAGACACCTCCAGATTGAAAGTGAGGGAGTTGAGAACTATTTATCATGTTAATGGACATCAAAAGAAAACTGGGGTAGCAATCCTTATATCAGACAAATTAGATTTTAAACCAAAGACTGTAGTAAAGGATGAAGAGGGACACTATATCATACTTAAAGGGTCTATGCAACAAGAAGATCTAACAATTATAAATATTTATGCTTCTAACTTGGGAACAGTGGATTATATCAACCAACTAATAACAAACCTAAAGAAACACATTGATAATAATATAATGATAGTAGGGGACTTTAACACCCCACTCACAGCAATGGACAGAAGATCAACAAGGAAACAAGGGCTTTGAATGTTACACCGGATCAGATGGACTTCACACGTATATACAGAGTATTCCATCCTAAAGCAAAAGAATACACATTCTACTCAAGTGCACATGTAACATTCTCCAGAATAGATCACATAATGGATCACAAATCAGGTCTCAACCACTACCAAAAGATTGGGATTATTCCCTGCATATTTTCAGAACACAATGCTTTGAAATTTGAACTCAATCACAAGAGGAAATTTGGAAGGAACTAAAATATTTGGAGGTTAAAGATATCCTACTAAAGAATGAATGAGTCAACCAGGAAATTAAAGAAGAATTTAAAAAATTCATGGAAAAAAATGAAAATGAAAACACAGCTGTTCAAAACCTTTGGGATGCAGCAAAGGTGGTCCTAAGAGGGAAGTATATAGCAGTACAAGCCTTTCTCAAGAAATTAGAAAAGTCTCAAATACACAAGCTAAACTTACACCTAAAGAAGCTGAAGAAAGAACAGCAAATAAAGCCTAAACCAAGCAGAAGAAGAGAAATAATAAAGATCAGAGCAGAAATCAATGAAATAGAAACTAAAAGAACAGTAGAACAAATCAATGAAACTAGAAGATGGTTCCTTGAAAGAATTAATAAGATTAATACCCATAGCCAGACTTATCAAAAAGAAAAGAGAAAGGACCCAAATTAATAAAATCATGAATGAAAGGGGAGAGATCATGACCAACACCAAGGAAATACAAACAATTATCAGAACATATTATGAGCAGCAATATGCCAACAAATTAGGCAATCTGGAAGAAATGGATGCATTCCTAGAAACATATAAACTACCAAAACTGAAACAGGAAGAAGTAGAAAACCTGAACAGACCCATAAGCAGCAAGGAAATTGAAGCAGTAATCAAAACTCTCCCACCAAACAAGAGTACAGGTCCAGAAGGCTTCCCAGGGGAATTCTACCAAACATTTAAAGAATTAATACCTATTCTTCTGAAGCTGTTTCAAAAAATAGAAATGGAAGGAAAACTTCCAAACTCATTTTATGAGGCCAGCATTACCTTCATCCTAAAACTAAAAAGGAGAATTACAGACCAATATCCCTGATGAACATAGATGCCAAAATTCTCACCATGATACTAGCCAATAGGATCCAACGGTACTTTAAAAGGGTTATTCACCACGACCAAGTGGGATTTATTCCTGGGCTGCAAGGTTGGTTCAACCTCTGCAAATCAATCAATGTGATACATCACATTAATAAAAGAAAGGACAAGAACCATATGATCCTCTCAATTGATACAGAAAAAGCATTTGGCAAAATACAGCATCCTTTCTTGAATAAAACTCTCCACAGTGTAGGGATAGAGGGAACATACCTCAATATTAAAATATCCATCTATGAAAAGCCCACAGCAAATATCTTCCTCAATGGGGAAAAACTGAGAACTTCTCCCCTAAGGTCAGGAACATGACAGGGATGCCCATTCTCACCACTGTTGTTCAACATCATACTAGAAGTCCTAGCCTCAGCAATCAGACAACAAAAAGAAATAAAAGGCATTCAAATTGGCAAAGACGAAGTCAAACAATCACTCTGCTTTATGTAGAAAACCCAAAAGACTCCACCCCAGAATTGCTAGAACTCATACAGGAATTCAGCAAAGTTGCAGGATATAAAATCAATGCACAGAAGTCAGTTGCATTTCTATACACTAGCAATGAGACAGAGAAAGAGAAATTAAGGAACTGATCCCATTTACAATTGCACCAAAAACCATAAGATACCTAGAAATAAACCTAACCAAAGAGGTAAAGGATCTATACTCTCAAAACTACAGAACACTTATGAAAGAAATTGAGGAAGACACAAATAGATGGAAAAACATTCCATGCTCATGGATTGGAAGAATAAATATTGTTTAAATGTCTATGCTACACAGAGCAATCTACGCTTTCAATGCAATCCCTATCAAAATACCATCAACATTTTTAACAGAGCTGGAGCAAACAATCCTAAAATTTGTATGGAACCAGAAAAGACCCCGAATAGCCAGAAGAATGTTGAAAAAGGAAACCAAAGCTGGTGGCATCACAATGCCAGACTTCAAGCTGTATTACAAAGTTGTAATCCTCAGTTGTGTATAACACCCAGTGCTCATCACAACATGTACCCTCCTTAATACCCTCACCTGGTTACCCCAACTAATGAATTGTTCAACACTACATCAAAAACTAATGATGTACTACATGTTGGCTAATTGAACATAATAATAAAAAATAAAAAATTAAAAACAAAACAAAACAAAACAAAACAAAACCCAAAGCTGTAATCCTCAAGACAATATGATACTGGCACAAAAACAGACACATAGATCAATGGAACAGAATAGAGAACCTAGAAATAGGCCTTCAACTCTGTGGTCAACTAATCTTTGATAAAGTAAGAAAGAATATCCAATGGAAAAAGGGCAGTGTCTTTAACAAATGGTGTTGGGAAAATTGGACAGCCACGTGTAGAAGAATGAGACTGGACCATTTCTTACACTATACACAAAGATAAACTCAAAATGGATGAAAGACCTCAATGTGAGACAGGAATTCATCAAACTCCTAGAGGAGAACACAGGCAGCAACCTCTTTGACCTTGGCCATAGTAACTTCTTGCTAGACACCTCTCCAAAGGCAAGGGAAACAAAAGAAAAATGAACTATTGGGACTTCATCAAGATAAAAAGCTTCTGCACAGCAAAGGAAACAGTCAACAAAACTAAAAGGCAACCTACTGAATGGGAGGAGATATCTGCAAATGACATATCAGATAAAGGGCTAGTATCCAAGATGTATAAAGAACTTATCAAACTCAACACCCAAAGAAAAAATAATCCAGTCAAGAAATGGGCAGAAGACATGAACAGACACTTCTCCAAAGAAGACATACAAATGGCTAACAGACACATGAGAAAATGCTCCACATCACTGGGCATCAGGGAAATACAAATCAAAAGTACAATGAGATACCATACCAGTTAGAAAGGCTAAAATTAACAAGACAGGGAACAACAAGTGTTGGTGAGGATGTGGAGAAAGGGGAACCCTCCTACACTCTTGGTGGGAATGCAAGCTGGTGCATTCGCTCTGGAAAACAGCAGGGAGGTTCCTCAAAAAGTTAAAATTAGAGCTACCCTATGACCCAGTAATAATAGCCCTACTATGTATTTACCCCAAAGATACAAATGTAGTGATCTGAAGGGGAACCTGCACTCCAATGTTTAAAGCAGCAATGTCCACAATAGCCAAACTATGGAGAGAGCCCAGATGTCCATTGACAGATGAATGGATAAAGAAAATGTGGTATATATATACAATGGAATACTACTCAGTCATCGTAAAGGATGAAATCTTATCATTTACATTGAAGTGGATGGAACTGGAGGGTATTATGCTGAGCGAAGTAAGTCAATCAGAGAAAGACAATTATCATATGGTTTCACTCATATGAGGGTTATAAGAAACAGTGCAGAGGATCATAGGGGAAGGGAGGGAAAAACAGGATGGAAAGAAATCAGAGAGGAAGAAAAACCATGAGAGACTCTTAACTATAGGAAAGAAACTGAGGGTTGCTGGAGGGGAGGTGGGTGGGGGAATGGGGTAATTGGTAATGGGCATTAAGGAGGGCACGGATGTGATGAGCACTGGTGTTATATGCAACTGATGAATTATTGAACTCTACATCTGAAACTAATGATATTCTATATGTTGGCTAATTGAATTAAAATATAAATTGGGGATGAAATAGCCATGGGGGTGGTGGTGGTGGAACACAAGATGGTTCTGTACATTTAACTTAATATTTTATCAGGTACACATCCCTGTGGTATTAAGTGTTCTTCAAACACATTTTTAAAAAGCTGCCTGATTCCATCATGTGATGTTTTGTGGAGTAATTGGAACAGAGATATTGAACAGTTAAGACTGTTTTTGTATTTTCATAAAATAATATTGTAATGAACATCCTTGTGGATAAATCTTTGTGTTCATCTATTATTTATTTAGGATATTTTTATGGATTGAATTGTGTCTGCCTCTCCCCCACCAAATTAACATATTGAAATTCTAATCCCCAGTACCTGATAATATGACCTTATTTGGAAATAGGGTTGTTGCAGATGTAATTAGGTAATATGAAGTATTATGGGAGTAGGGAGTGTCCCTAATCCTATATGATGCTGTCCCTTCAAAAGAATGACATGAAGAGACACACAAGCACACAGGGGAATTCCATGCATACCAAGATTGGGGTTGTGCTGTCACAAGCCAAGGAAATACCAGAAGTTGGGAGAAAGGCCTGGAACAGAACTTCCCCTAGTGCCTTTGCGGGAGCATGGTCCTGTGGTCAACTTCACTGCAAACTTCTGGACTCCAGAACTGTGAGACAATTTCTGTTGTTATAAGCCACCCAGGTTGTGGTACTTTGTTATGACAGTCCTAGGAAACTAACATAGATACACTCTTCCACAAATGGTATATATACATATACATAGATATATTAGGTATGTATATATATGTGTGTGTATATACTACAAACACGGCAGCAAATTCAAATATATTATTTCCTTAAAATTTTTTTCTTTGTTTTGTTTTATTTTTTAATTTTATTATGTTATGTTAGTCACCATACAATACATCATTAGTTTTTGATGTGGTGATCCACGATCCATTGTTTTCATATAACACCCAGTGCTCCATGCAGTATGTGCCCTCCTTAATACCCACCACCGGGCCAACCAATCCCCCCACCCCCCTCCCCTCTAAAACCCTGTTTGTTTCTCAGGTCCATAGTCTCTCATGGTTCATCTCTCCCTCCAATTCCCCCCCCCCATTTTTCCCTTCCTTCTCCTAATGTCCTCCATGCTATTCCTTATGTTCCACAAATAAGTGAAACCATATGATAATTGACTTTCTCTGCTTGACTTATTTCACTTAGCATAATCTCCTCCAGTCCCATCCATGTTGATGTAAAAGTTGGGTATTCATCCTTTCTGATGGCTGAGTAATATTCCACTGTATATATGGACCACATCTTCTTTATCCATTCATCTGTTGAAGGGCATCTTGGCTCTTTCCACAGTTTGGCTATTGTGGACATTGCTGCTATGAACATTGGGGTGCATATGGCCCTTCTTTTCACTACATCTGTGTCTTTGGGGTAAATACCCAGTAGTGCAATTGCTGGGTCATAGGGTAGCTCTATTTTTAACTTTTTGAGGAACCTCCACACTGTTTTCCAAAGTGGCTGTACCAACTTGCATTCCCACCAACAGTGTAAGAGGGTTCCCCTTTCTCCACAACCTCTCCAACATTTGTTGTTTCTTTCCCTGTCCATTTTTGCCATTCTAACTGGTGTAAGGTGGCATGTAAATGTGGTTTTGATTTGAATTTCCCTGATGGCTAATGATGATGAACATTTTTTCATGTGTCTGTTAGCCATTTGTATGTCTTCTTCAGAGAAGTGTCTTTTCATATCTTCTGCCCACTTTTTGACTTGATTATTTGTTTTTTGGGTGTTGAGTTTGAGAAGTTCTTGGATAGATCTTGGATACCAGACCTTTATCTGTAGTGTCATTTGCAAATATCTTCTCCCATTCTGTGGGTTGCCTCTTTGTTTTGTTGACTGTTTCCTTTGCTGTGCAGAAGCTTTTTATCTTGATGAAGTCCCAAAAGTTCATTTTTGCTTTTGTTTCACTAGCTTTTGGAGATGTATCTTGAAAGAAATTGCCGTAGGCGATGTCAAAGAAGTTACTGGCCTATGTTCTCCTCTAGGATTTTGATAGATTGCTGTCTCACATTGAGGTCTTTCATCCACTTTGAGTTTATCTTTGTGAATGGTGTTAGAGAATGGTCGAGTTTCATTCTTCTGCATGTGGCTGTCCAATTTTCCCAGCACCATTTATTGAAGAGACTGTCTTTTTTCCATTGCATGTTTTTTCTTGCTTTGTCAAAGATTACTTGACCACAGAGTTGAGGGTCCATATCTGGGCTCTCTATTCTGTTCCATTGGTCTATATGTCTGTTTTTGTGCCAGTACCATGCTGTCTTGGTGATCACTCCTTTGTAATATAGCTTGAAATTGGGCAACGTGATGCCCTCAACTTTGTTTCTCTTTTTCTACATTTCCTTGGCGATTCGGGGTCTTTTCTGATTCCATACAAATTTTAGGATTGTTTGTTCCAGCACTTGGAAAAATGTCATTGGAACTTTGATCGGGATGGCATTGAAGGTATAGATTGCTCTGGGTAGCATAGACATTTTAACAATGTTTATTCTTCCAATCCATGAGCATGGAATATTTTTCCATCTTTTTGTGTCTTCTTCATTTTCTTTCATGAGTGTTCTGTAGTTCCTAGAGTATAGATCCTTTACCTCTTTGGTTAGGTTTATTCCGAGGTATCTTATGGTTTTTGGTGCTATTGTAAATGGAATCGTTTCTTTAATTTCTCTTTCTACAGTTGCATTGTTAGTGTATAAGAAAGCAACTGATTTCTGTGCATTGATTTTGTATCCTGCCATATTACTGAATTGCTGGATGAGTTCTAGTAATTTGGGGGTGGAGTCTTTTGGGTTTTCCACATAAATTATCATGTCGTCTGTGAAAAGACAGAGTTTGACTTCTTCTTTGCCAATTTGAATACCTTTTAATTCTTTTCGTTGTGTGATTGCTGTTGCTAGGACTTCTAGTACTATGTTGAATAATAGTGGTGAGAGTGGGCATCCTTGACGTGTTCCTGATCTTAAGGGAAAGGCTCTCAGCTTTTCCCCATTGAGGATGATATTCGCTGTGGGTTTTTCATAGATGGATTTTATGAACTTGAGGAATGTTCCCTCTATCCCTATACTCTGGAGAGTTTTAACCAGGAAAGGATGTTGTATTTTGTCAAATGCTTTTTCTGCATCAATTGAGAGGACCATATGGTTCTTCTCCCTCCTCTTATTAATGTGTTCTATCACATTGATTGATTTGTGAGTGTTGAACCACCCTTGCATCCCGGGGATAAATCCCACTTGGTCGTGGTGGATGATCCTTTTAATGTATTGTTGGATCCTATTAGCTAGGAATTTGTTGAGGATTTTGGAATCCATATTCATCAGGGATATCAGTCTGAAATTCTCCTTTTTGATGGGGTCTTTGCCTGGTTTGGGGATTAAGGTAATGCTGGCTTCATAGAATGAGTTTGGAAGTTTTCCTTCTGTTTCTATTTTTTGAAACAGCTTCAGTAGAATAGGTATTATTTCTTCTTTGAATGTTTGGTAGAATTCCCCAGGGAATCCATCAGGCCCTGGACTCTTGTTTTTTGGGAGGTTTTGGATCACTGCTTCAATCTCGTTACTGGTTATTGGCCTATTCAGGTTGTCAATTTCTTCCTGTTTCAGTCTTGGCAGCTTATAGGTTTCCAGGAAGGCCTCCATTTCATCCAGATTGCTCAGTTTATTGGCATATAGTTGTTGATAATAGTTTCTAATAATTGTTTCTATTTCCTTGGTGTTAGTCGTGATCTCTCCCCTTTCATTCATAATTTTATTAATTTGGGTCCTTTCTCTTTTCTTTTGGGTAAGTCTGGCCAGTGGTTTATCGATCTTATTAATTCTTTCAAAGAACCAACTTCTAGTTTCGTTGATCTGATCTACTGTGTTTCTGGTTTCTAATTCATTGATTTCTGCTCTAATTTTAATTATTTCTCTTCTAATGCGTGGCTTAGGCATCATTTGTTGCTTTTTCTCTAGTTCTTTAAGGTGTAGAGTTAGTTGGTGAATTCGGGATTTTTCTATTTTTTTGAGTGAGGCTTGGATGGCTATGTATTTCCCCCTTAGGACCGCCTTTGCAGTATCCCATAGGTTTTAGACCGGTGTGTTTTTGTTCTCATTGATTTCCATGAATTGTTTAAGTTCTTCTTTGATTTCCTGGTTGACCCAAACATTCTTGAGCAGAGTGGTCTTTAGCTTCCAAGTGTTTGAATTTCTGCCAAATTTTTTTCTTGTGACTGAGTTCCAGTTTTAAAGCACTGTGGTCTGAGAATATGCAGGGGATAATCTCAATCTTTTGGCATCAGTTGAGACCTGATTTGTGACCCAGTATGTGGTCTATTCTGGAGAAATTTCCATGTGTGCTCAAGAAGAATGAGTATTCTGTTGTTTTAGGGTGGAATGTTCTGTACATATCTATGAGGTCCATCTGGTCCAATGTATCATTCAAAGCTCTTGTTTCCTTGTTGATTTTCTGCTTAGATGATCTGTCCATTGCTGAGAGTGGAGTATTGAGGTCTCCTACAATTAATGTATTGTTATCAATATGACTTTATTTTGGTTAACAGTTGGCTTATGTAGATGGCTGCTCCCACGTTGGGGGCATAGATATTTACAACTGTTAGGTCTTCTTGTTGGATAGACCCTCTAAGAATGATATAGTGTCCTTCTGTGTCTCTAATTACAGACTTTAGTTTAACATCTAATTTGTCTGATAAAAGAATTGCTACCCCAGCTTTCTTTTGAGGTCCGCTGGCATGGAAGATGGATCTCCATCCCTTCATTTTCAGTCTGGATGTATTTTTAGGTTCAAAATGAGTCTCTTGTAGGCAGCATATGGATGGGTCCTGTCTTTTTATCCAATCTGCAACCCTGTGCCATTTTATGGGAGCGTTTAGGCCATTCACGTTGAGAGTGATTATTGAAAGATATGAATTAATTGTCATCATGTTGCCTGTGAAGACGTTGTTTTTATAGACTGTCCCTGTAAATTTCTGTTGTATATCACTCTTGGGGTCTTTCTCCCTTTATAGAATCCCCCTTAATATTTCTTGCAGGGTCAGCTTAGTGGTCACATATTCTTTCAGTTTCTGCTGGTTGTGGAAGCTCTGCATCTCTCCATCCATTCTAAATGACAGCCTTGCCAGATAAAGTATTCTTGGCTGTATGTTCTTCTCATTTAGTACCCTGAATATGTCTTGCCAGGCCTTTCTGGCTTGCCAGGTCTCTGTGGATAGGTCTGACGTTATTCTGATGTTCCTCCCTCTGTACATAAGGAATCTCTTCCCCCTAACTGCCCTTAAGATGGTTTCCTTGGTTCTAAGATTTGCAAGTTTTACTATTACATGCCGGGGTGTTGGCCTGTTTTCCTTGATCTTGGGAGGGGTCCTCTCTGCCTCTAGGACGCGAATGTTTGTTTCATTCCCCATATTAGGGACGTTCTCAGCTACGATTTGCTCAAATACATCTAGTTCTCTCTCTCTATCCACTCCCTCTGGGATTCCAATTATTCTGACATTGGAATGCTTCATGGTGTCACTTATTTCTCTGATTCTATTTTCATGGATTCTGAGTTGTTTTTCCCTGGACTCCTCTTTTCCCTTTTTATCTATTATTGTCTTCCGGGTCGCTTATTCGTTCTTCTGCCTCAATTACCCTAGCTGTTAGATTATCTAGATTGGATTGGAGCTCATTGATAGCATTTTTAAGTTCTGCCAATTCAGCTTTCATTTCTGTCCTTAGAGACTCTATGTTGCCATTAATTGATTTCTCCATTCTAGCCATTGTCTTCACAGTTGCTAGCCTGAATTCCAACTCTGACATCTTGGTTATATCTGCATCCATTTGTAAATCTGCAGCGTAAGTCATAATCTCTGAGTGTTTTCTATTTTGGGGGTTCCTCCTCCTAGTCATTCTGTTGATGGGTGTTTGAGGGAATGCATAGAGTCCAAATTATTGACCAGAACCCAAGCAAGATGCACCTGTTTTCTTGGGACCTTAGGGTTGCTGGCCTCTTGTTTTCCCAGCCTGTCTTCTGGGGAAGGGGACCTGCTGTGCTGTTACTCAGGCAACCCTGTTTGGGTGGAGTTGCCCTGCCCCCCTGTGGCAGGGGATGGGCTCAGTGGGAATCAGTTTTTGGGGCTTTTGTTCTCTGGCGGCTTTCCTTGGCGGCTTTACGTATCTCTTCCACGAGTCAGAGCAGAAGAGACTGTTTCCAACCCTCTGCCTCAGACCAGAGAGACCACAGTCTGTTCTGCAGTGAGCTCTCCAGGCCACACCACGGCCAGGCACCCTCCCGCTGCCGTTTATCCTCTGATATCTGCCCATGGAATCACGGCTCCCCACTTCGTACCTCAAACCAACCACCTGCAATATTCTGCTTGTAGAGATCCAGATCTTCTTACATCTCAGGCTGGTTTCGTGGGTGCTCAGAGTGGTCTGGTAGATATCTAGCTCAATTCCGGGGACCAGTTGAAATAGGGTCCCCTACTCCTCCACCAGTGAATAGAATCTGGCACTCTCTGGCCCCAGCTGGGACATCTGCTGGGTGCGTGCCCCTCCATGTGCTCACTGTGCACCTGGCCAGCACCACCGCCCCCACCGCTTGGCTATTTCCTTAAATTTGTACAAATGGTAATAGCCTGTATACAATGTCTGTCCCCTATCTTTTCTTTCCATCAAAGATATATCCTGGGGGATGTCCATATCATTGCACAAAGAGATATCTTGTTCTCTTTAGAGCTGTACTACATTCTATCCTTTGAATAATACATTGATTTAGCCAGTATTATATTGATGGATATTTTGATTGTTTCCATTATGTTGTCATCACAAAGCATGTTGCAGTAAATAAGTTCATACACATCAGGCATATCTGCAGGACAGAGGCTCAGAAATGGAATTATTGAGTATTTTGTATATTTGGCAGATACAAATTGCCCTCTGTACAGGTTGTATCAACTGACACTCCCATGAGCACTAAGTGGGGGTGGAGCTAAGATCTGAGCTTAGGCTGTCTGGATTGGAATCCGTGATTGTCATTTTTCAGCTATGCAATGAAATGGGCCTCTCCTGGTCCTGTCCAGGATAGCCTTTCAGGAGAAAACTACTGTGAACTGTTATTTTGTTGGTGGTCTAAGCTGCTTTTTTCCCCTAATGGCTAAAGATTCCATTCAAGCGTTCTGGGTTTAGATTCCACCTTGTGGCTTGGTACTCCCACTTTTTTCCAGAGGCTACATGGATCAACATGGACACTGGCAACAGGACCAACATTGAAAACAAATGAACACAGGGGAAGGGAAGGAAAAATAAAATAACATGAAAATAGAGAGGGAGGCAAAACATAAGAGACACTGAACTCTAGGAAACAAACTGAGGATTGCTGGAGGGGAGCTGGGTGAGGGGAAGGGATAATTGGGTTATGGGCATTAGGGCATGTGATGTAATGAGCACTGGGTGTTATATGCAAGTGATGAATCTCTAAACTCTACCCCTGAAACTAATAGTACTGTATATGGTAATTAAATTGAATTTAAATAAAGAATAAAAAAAAAGGTAACCTCATGCCCTTTACCTCTCACACTCCCCCCATTCAGTCTCCCCTTGGCAACTCCACCCTTCAACAGTTAATCTATTTTCTCTCTGTATGGATTTGTCTATTCTGATGATTTAATATAAATAGAATAAATAAAAGAAAGGACTAACATTCAAATTTACCACCTTTTTTTGGTTACTCTTCTTCCTCTTTCTTAAAATGCCTAAGGCAGAAAATACAAGGCCCCATACTGAGACCCTGGTGATGTTGCACAGCTGAGATTTATGGTAGACCTGAGTTTGGCAAGGCTGGGTCAGCTCCAATGCTGCTTGCTGGATTTGGAGTTTCTGTATTGCCAAGCCTCCCCCCTTGTCTGACTCCAGCCAGTGAAGAAGGGGAAGGTGGAATTTTGAAATCAATAAACTGCCTGAGAAAAAGGGAGTCAGAGCATGTTAAGTGAGAATTGCAATTAACTTTAGTTTTATCTATGCCAGACCATATAGGAAACCAGGAAACACCTGTGTTGTATCCATGGTGTGTATCATGTGACTTGCACAGGCAAAATGAACAAGAACTGCTGCACTAGGCAATGAGTATCTCGATGGAATAGCCCATCACATTCACCTTTGTATTCCTACTCTCATATAACAGGCATTCAACAGATGCTTATTAAATGAACAAATGAAGTTGATGGGATGGCTAGAACTTTGTAAAACGGTCAACAGAAAGGACATATTACAGGCAGAGGGTATGGAGGGCAAAGGATGGAGGAGAGAGGTAAAGGATATATTTTGGGTATGGCTGAGAGTGGCAGAGCATTTTGTGGGAGAAGGACTTTGAAAGTAATAAGGATGAAAGGGTAGATGGAACCAAACTGCCTGTCTTTACCCATTTTTCTATCAGATTTCTGAACCTTTGTCTTTCGGTTTTCAAGAATCCTTTATATATTAGGGATATTAACTCTTCATCTGGGAATATCTTTTTTCCAAGTTTGACAACTGCCTTTTGACTTTGTTTATAGTGGTTTTTAATTATGTAAATTAAAAAATGTATGTAGTAAAATTTATCAACCTTTTGTTACTGTTATAGATTGAATGTTTGTATCCCTACCCTGTTCCTCAATTCATATATTGAAATGTAACTCCCTAAGGGATGATATATGGAGATGGGGCCTTTGGGAAGTGATTAGGGTGGAGCCCTCATGAATGGGATTCATACTTCCTGTTTCTGTCATGTATGGGATTAGTACCTTTATAACCTCAGAGAGCTCTCTAGCCCTTCTGCCATGTGAAGACACGGTAAGATGGACCATCTATGAACCAGGAAGTGGGTTTCCCCAAACACTAAATCTGCAGATGCCTTAATATTGGACTTCCCAGTCTCCAGACCATGAGAAATAAACTTGTTGTTTAAGCCACCTAGTCTATGGTATTTTTGTTACAGCAGCCAAAACAGGGTAAGAAAATGACCTATGGAGTTGAGTCTTTATTAGAAAGCCTTCCCAACACTAAGATTAAATAGGAATTCACCTGTGTTTTCTTCTAGTACTTGGATGGTTTAATTAGAAAAAAAATTCATAGATAATCCAAATAAGGTTCATTTTTCCCTCCAACAGTTAAGTGTTTGGTGTCAAAGTACATTTTTCCTAACACAATGCTTTCTTTACCCAAACTATTAATTTGGTTTTTAAGAATAATACAGTATGTATTTAGCTTTTTACATTTTACATTTTCTTTTTTAAATTTAAATTCAATTAGCCAACATATAGAACATCATTAATTTCAGATGTAGAGTTCAATAATTCATCAGTTGCATATAACACCCAGTGCTCATCACATCACATGCCCTCCTTAATGCCAATTACCAATTATCCCATCCCCTCACCACCTCCCCTCCAGCAACCCTCAGTTTCTTTCTTATAGTTAAGAGTCTCTCATGGTTTTTCTTCCTCTCTGATTTCTTTCCATTCTGTTTTTCCCTCCCTTCCCCTATGATCCTCTGCATTGTTTCTTATAATCCTCATATGAGTGAAACCATATGATGTCTTTCTCTGATTGACTTACTTCGCTCAGCATAATACCCTCCAGTTCCATCCACTTCAATTTAAATGGTAAGATTTCATCCTTTATGATGGCTGAGTAGTATTCCACTGTATATATATATATATATATATATATACACACCACATCTTCTTTATCCATTCATCTGTCAATGGACATCTGGGCTCTCTCCATAGTTTGTCTATTGTGGACATTGCTGCTTTAAACATTGGAGTGCAGGTGCCCCTTCAGATCAGTATATTTGTATCTTTGGGGTAAATATTTAGTAGGGCTATTTCTGGGTCATAGGGTAGCTCTATTTTTAACTTTATTTATTTATTTATTTATTTATTTATTTAATGTTCGATTAGCCAACATATAGTACATCATTAGTTTTTGATGTAGTGTTCCACAATTCATTAGTTGCATATAACGCCCAGTGCTCATCACTTCATGTGCCCTCCTTAATACCCATCACCTGGTAGGAAAAGGTAGTGAATGAATTACCTTCCCCTATTGACCTAGAGAGAACTGAGTATCCTTAAAAGGTTGTCTCTTTAGGCCAGCATTACCCTGACACAAAACCAGATAAAGATACTACAAAAAAAGAGAACTATAGGCCAATATCTCTGATAAACATAGATCCAAAAATCAGCAACAAAACATTAGCAAACTGAATCCAACAATAATTTAAAAATTCATTCACACAATCAAGTGGGATTTACCCCTGGAATGCAAGGGTGGTTCAATATTTGCAAGTGAATCAATGTGATACATCACATCAACAAGAGAAAGAATAAGGACCATATGATCATTTCAATGGATGCATTAAGGAAATGCAAATCAAAATCACAATGAGATATCACCTCACACCTGTCAAAATGACTAAAATAAAAAACATAAGGAACAGTAAGTGTTGGTGAGGATGTGGAGAAAAAGGAACCCTCGTGCACTGTTGGTGGGATTGCAAGCTGGTGCAACCACTGTGAAATACAGTACATAGCTTCCTCAGAAAATTAAAAATAGAATTAGCATATGATCCTATAATTCCACTACTGGATATTTACCCAAAGAATATGAAAACACTGGGTGCCTGGCTGCATAAGTCAGAAGAGCATGTGACTTTTGATCTCAGGGTTGTAAGTTCAGCCCTATGTTAGGTGTAGAGATTACTTAAAAAAAATAAACTTAAGAAAAAAGGAATATGAAAACACTAATTCAAAAAGATATGTGCACATCTATGTTTATTGCAGCATTATTTTACAATAGCCAAACTATGGAGGCAACCCAGGTGTCCATCCATAGATGAATGGATGAAGATGTGGTATATATGTGCAGTGGAATATTACTCAACCATAAAAGGAATGAAATCTTGCCATTTGCAACAACATGGGTAGGATCTAGAGGGCATAATACTAAGTGAAATAAGTCAGTCAGAGAAAGACAAATACCATATGATTTCACTCATATGTGGAATTTAAGAAACAAAACAAAGGAACAAATATAAATATAGAGAACTGATGGTTGCCAGAAGGGAGGTGGCTCCATGGTGGGGAGGGGGATGGTTGAAACAGGTGAAGAGTATTAAGAGTATACTCATCATGATGAGCACTAAGTAATGTATAGAATTTTTGAATCACTGTATTGTATACCTGAAACTAATATAGAACTATACTAAGTATATTTATATTAATATACTAGAATAAAAAAATAAAAGATTCAGTCTCCTTACACTGATTCCACCCATTCTGGGTATGCTGATGGCTTATGTGTATCTTTGTGCATACTTTTGTGCATTGTTGTACCATATGGGGTCCCGAAAGAAAACAAAAGGCAGTCTTAAAGTGTTTAGTTGTATATTAATGAAGGGACTATTTACAGAAGTGTGGGCAGAGTTATGGGAGCCAAAGGGGATGTTGACACATTGTTACTTCCCTTAAAGCTATAAGGGACAAGAGCCAGGGACTGTGTAGCTGTAGAAGCAAGAGCATAGCCAAGGATGTGAGCTGCCACATTTGTCACAGCTACTGCCAAAATTGAGCAGAAAAGGGGAGGGTAAACTCTGTTCTCTCCTTCCTCCAGCTTTTCAATTTCATTGGCTGAACACCACCAGAAGGACAAGAACAAGGGAGTATAGATGAGGCAGTCCACATAGGTCGGCCTCCCAGGGTACAGAGCTGGGCAGAGGGCTACGCTGGCTATCTCTCACCTGCCTCTCCACGTCTTCTCTCCATCCTTCTCTATTCTGTTGTGTCCCTGGAGAGTGATATTTATATGGATTTCATCAACAGGCACCCTTGCTCTCTGGCTTCTGATTGGTCTCCAACCACAGGACTTCCTGTTGGGAAATTGGAGGGGAGAAAAGGCAAATGATTTATTCTCTGTTTCCTCCCTGTGCTTTCGCCAAGGGCTGGTGGGTCCCTTGACCATGGGTCACAACTGTCCAAGTGGCCCTGTGAGTTTCTTCTCCTGGGTCTGCAGAACCACACTTTTCACTTGCATATTCCGGCTTCCAGGATTAGGATTTGCTCCTGATATTAACAACCTTGGGATATTATCCTATCACTTGTGGTTTCTCTATACCCTACCCACATTTTGCAGAAAGCCCCTCTATTAAATGTCCTCAAATTACCCCACTGGAATATTCTATCTCACCATTTACCTAACTGCTCTAAGGGCAGAAAATGGATGTGGTTGGGCAAGTCTCCTTCTTTGGTCTCCCCCCCCCCCAATGGAGGCAAGCATGATACTTATGACTCTACTTTTGAACTTGGAGTTCTACTCATGTGGATTAACACAAGGCTCCCAGTAAATACAAGATGACTTTTCCTCTCTTGGAGAAGGCCTGACTCATGGAAAGCTCAGAACAACTGTGTGAATATGATTTTTTACAAAATTTAATGGATACATTTTTTCAATTTTCTCTTTGGATAAAAATAAAAAATTATTTTTCCACTGTTTGAGCAAATTCTTTTCCCTCTAGTGAAAGCCCTTATGGATTGAGAGCTAGGAGTGGGGAATCCAGGAGGATGCTAGAATGCCAGCATCATATCTGCAGGACCTGCATATTTTCCAAGAAAAGAACATTAAAGAGAGCCAAAGTATACAGAGGCTAATCAGTTAGGTTTATAGAATTCTAGAATTCTCAAGTTTAAAGAAAGGCCTAGATTCCATTGCCCCCAAAGAAATGTAAGAGATTCAAATGCTGAAGCAATAGAGTTGTAAAAGGTACCTGTTCTTCAAGGTTATGTTAGATTTATGAAGGGTGATGAAGGAAACATCTCCTTTAGAAGGTTTCCTTTGAAGGGACTGATGGACCACCCTTGGAGGGCATTGCAGAGTCCAGGTGTAAAGTCTCTCAAGACATTGGCGCTCCAGGGAGGGGGCGGAGCAAGATGGCAGAGGCGTAGGAGACCTGGACTTCGTCTCCTCTCAGGAATTCAGCTGGGTAGGGATCAAACCATTCTGAACACCTACAAACCCAACAGGAGATCGAAGAAAAGAAGAGCAACAACTCTCTCATCAGAAAAGCGACCACTTTCTGGAAGGTAGGACGTGCGGAGAAGTGAATCTGAGGCGATATTCGGGAGGATAGACGGCGGGGGAGGGGCCTCCGTCGGCCGCTTCTGGCAAGTGATAGAGCCGCGGAGCACAAAATCGGAACTTTTAAAAGTCAGCTCCGCCGAGGGACGTCACTCTGGTGGCTCAGCGGGGGGTGGAACCCTCCGGGACAGTGTGGTCTCAGGACCCTCGGGGTCACAGAAAGACCGGGGGTGCCTGAGTGCAGCAGAGCTCCCAGGTAACGGAGCAGGGAAGCCGGCTGCAGAGGCGGAGCCCAGGCGCGGGCTCTCAGCTCGGGGTTGCCCTAAACCGTGATCCGCGGCCCAGTCGGGCCACTGCTCCTCCAGCAGGGACCCAACAAGCGGCAGATCCGGGGAGACTCACCTTCCTCCCCCGGGAGGAGCCGCGCGGGAGTGCACCGCAGGGATCTGCTGGGTTTGGAGACTCCGCCCGGGTCGGGTGCCAGAGATAGAAACGCGCGGTCACAGGCCGGGTGAGCAGGGAGTGCGGCCGGAGACCGGGGAGACCGGAGTGACTGGCGGCTTTTCTCTGGGGGCTCACTGAGGAGCGGGCCCCGAGTTCTCGGCTCCTCTGGGGCGGAGATTGGGGGTCCGCCATTTTCACTCTCCGCCTCCAAAGCTGTACGGAAAGCTCGCAGGGAACAAAAGCCCCGGAGAGCAAAGCCGAGCAGATCACTTAGCCGGGAGGGGGCAAGGGCGGGGCAATTCCGCCTCCGGCAGAGACATTTGGAAACCACGGCAACAGGCCCCTCCCCAGAAGATCAGCGAGAACAGCCGGCCAAGACCAAGTTTACCGATCAATGAGAATGGCAGAACTCCAGCGCTAGGGAATTACTGCACATAGAACTCACGGCTTTTTTACCATGATTCTTTAGTCTTTCAAAGTTAATTTTTTTCTTAACTGTCTTTTTTTCTTTTTTCTTTTTTTTGAATTTTTCTTTTTCCCTTTTTCAACCAACATCTTATCAATCCCTTTTTTAAAAAAAAATTTTTTTATTTTTCATTTTAAGAGTCATATTCTATCCCTTCATAGTAGTTACCTGTATTTTTGGCTTATATATATAAGTTGTTCTCTCTTTAAAATTTTGAGATAGTTTCTTCTAACAGATTAAAATATACCCTAAATCTCTAGTATATGGTGTTTTCTATTCCCCTGCCTGATCACATTCTCTCCCTTTTTTTTTTCTTTTTTCTTTTTTTAAATCCTCTTCTTTCTTTTTTCAAACAACTTCTTATCAATTCCTTTTATAAAATTTTTTAAAATTTCCATCTTTACAGTCATATTTCATCCCTTCATCATATCAACCCTTATTTTTGTACATATATAAGGTTTTCTTTCTTTAAAATTTTGGGAGGCACTTTCTTCTAAAAGACCAAAATACACCCCAAATCTAGTGTGTGGCACTGATCTATATACCAGCCTGATCATATTTGATCACATTCTGGTTTTTTTTTGTTGTTGCTGTTTTGTTTTGTTTGTTTTTGTTTTTGTTTTTGTCTTTATCTTTTTCTTTTTTTTTTTTCTTTTTCTTTTTTCTCTCTTTCCATTTCTTGTTCCACTGCTTCAGGTCTTTTCTGATTTGTTTAGAGTATATTTTATGGGGACATTGTTACTCTGCTAGCATTTTGTTCTCTCATTAATATATTCTCCTCTACACAAAATGACAAGACGGAAAAAATCATCTCAACAAAAAGAACAAGAGGTAGTACCGACTGCCAGGGACCTACTCAATACGGACATTAGTACGATGTCAGATCTAGAGTTCAGAATCATCACTTTAAAGATACGAGCTGGGCTTGAAAAAAATATGGAAGTTATTAGAGAAACCCTTTCTGGAGAAGTAAAAGAACTAAAATCCAACCAAGTAGAAATCAAAAAGGCTATTAATGAGGTGCAATAAAAAATGGGGGCACTGGGCACCTGGGTGGCTCAGTTGGTTAAGCGACTGCCTTCGGCTCAGGTCATGATCCTGGAGTCCCGGGATTGAGTCCCGCATCGGGCTCCCTGCTCGGCAGGGAGTCTGCTTCTCCCTCTGACCCTCCTCCCTCTCATGCTCTCTGTCTCTCATTCTCTCTCTCTCAAATAAATAAATAAAATCTTTAAAAAAAAAATGGGGGCACTAACTGCTAGAATAAATGAGGCAGAAGAGAGAATCAGTAATATAGAAGATGAAATGATGGAAAATAAAGAAGCTGAGAAAAAGAGAGATAAACAACTACTGGATCACGAGGACAGAATTCGAGAGATAAGCGATACCATAAGACGAAACAACATTAGAATAATTGGGATCCCAGAAGAAGAAGAAAGAGAGAGAGGGGCAGAAGGTATAATGGAGCAAATTATAGCAGAGAACTTCCCTAATTTGGGGAAGGAAACAGGCATGAAAATTCAGGAAGCACAGAGAACCCCTCTCAAAATCAATAAAAATAGGTCAACACCCCGACATCTAATAGTAAAACTTATGAGTCTCATAGACAAAGAGAAAATCCTGAAAGCAGCTCGGGAGAAGAGATCTGTAACCTACAATGGTAGAAACATTAGATTGGCAACAGACCTATCCACAGAGACCTGGCAGGCCAGAAAGGACTGGCAGGATATATTCAGAGCACTAAATGAGAAAAATATGCAGCCAAGAATACTCTATCCAGCTAGGCTGTCATTGAAAATTGAAGGAGAGATAAAAAGCTTCCAGGACAAACAAAAACTAAAGGAATTTGCAAACACAAAACCAGCCCTACAAGAAATCTTGAAAGGGGTCCTCTAAGCAAAGAGAGAGCCTAAAAGCAACATAGACCAGAAAGGAACAGGGACAATATACAGTAACAGTCACCTTACAGGCAATACAATGGCACTAAATTCCTATCTTTCAATAGTTACCCTGAATGTAAATGGGCTAAATGCCCCAATCAAAAGACAAAGGCTATCAGATTGGATAAAAACACAAGACCCATCGATATGCTGTCTGCAAGAGACTCGTTTTAGAACCAAAGACACCCCCAGATTGAAAGTGAGGGGGTGGAAAACCATTTACCATGCTAATGGACACCAAAAGAAAGCTGGGATGGCAATCCTTATATCAGACAAATTAGATTTTAAATCAAAGACTGTAATAAGAGATGAGGAAGGACACTATATCCTACTTAAAGGGTCTATCCAACAAGAAGATTTAACAATTGTAAATATCTATGCCCCTAACATGGGAGCAGCCAATTATATAAGGCAATTAATAACAAAAGCAAAGAAACACATCGACAACAATACAATAACAGTGGGGGACTTTAACACCCTCCTCACTGAAATAGACAGATCCTCTAAGCAAAAGATCAACAAAGAAATAAAGACTTTAAATGACACACTGGACCAAATGGACTTCATAGATATATTCAGAACATTCCATCCCAAAGCAACAGAATACACATTCTTCTCTAGTGCCCATGGAACATTCTTCAGAATAGATCACATCCCGGGTCACAAATCAGGTCTCAACCGGTGCCAAAAGATTGGGATCATTCCCTTCATATTTTCAGACCACAGTGCTTTGAAACTAGAACTCAATCACAAGAGGAAAGTCAGAAAGAACTCATATACATGGAGGCTAAAGAGCATCCTACTGAAGAATGAATGGGTCAACCAGGAAATTAAAGAAGAATTAAAAAAAATTCATGGAAACAAATGAAAATGAAAACACAACTGTTCAAAATCTTTGGGATACAGCAAAGGCAGTCCTAAGAGGAAAGTATATAGCAATACAAGCCTTTCTCAAGGAACAAGAAAGGTCCCAAATACACAACCTAACCCTACACCTAAAGGAGCTGGAGAGAGAACAGCAAATAAAGCCTAAACCCAGCAGGAGAAGAGAAATAATAAAGATCAGAGCAGAAATCAATGAAATAGAAACCAAAAGATCAGTAGAACAGATCAACGAAACTAGGAGCTGGTTCTTTGAAAGAATTAACAAGATTGATAAACCCCTGGCCAGACTTATCAAAAAGAAAAGAGAAATGACCCAAATCAACAAAATCATGAGTGAAAGAGGAGAGATCACAACCAACACCAAAGAAATACAAACAATTATAAGAACATATTATGAGCGACTCTATGCCAGCAAATTAGATAATTTGGAAGAAATGGATGCACTACTAGAGATGTATCAACTACCAAAACTGAACCAGGGACAAATAGAAAACCTGAACAGACAAGGCCACCATTACCTTGATCCCCAAACCAGACAAAGACCCCATCAAAAAGGAGAATTACAGACCAATATCCTTGATGAATACGGATGCAAAAATCCTCACCAAAATACTAGCCAATAAGATCCAACAGTACATTAAAAGGATTATTTACCACGACCAAGTGGGATTTATCCCTGGGCTGCAAGGTTGGTTCAACATCTGCAGATCAATCAATATGATACCATACATGAATAAAAGAAAGAACAAGAACCATATGATCCTCTCTATAGATGCAGAAAAAGCATTTGACAAAGTACAGCATCGTTTCTTGATCAAAACTCTTCAGAGTATAGGGATAGAGAGTACATACCTCAATATCCTAAAAGCCATCTATGAAAAACCCACAGCGAATATCATTCTCAATGGGGAAAACTGAGAGCTTTCCCCCTAAGGTCAGGAACGCGGCAGGGATGTCCACTATCACCACTGCTATTCAACATAGTATCAGAAGTCCTAGCCTCAGCAATCAGACAACAAAAGAAATAAAAGGCATCTGAATCGGCAAAGAAGTCAAACTCTCACTCTTTGCAGATGATATGATACTTTATGTGGAAAACCCAAAAGACTCCACCCCAAAACTGCTAGAACCCATAGAGGAATTCAGTAAAGTGGCAGGATATAAAATCAATGCACAGAAATCAGTGGCATTCCTCTACACTGATAACAAGACAGAAGAAAGAGAAATTAAGGAGTTGATCCCATTTACAATTGCACCCAAAACCATAAGATACCTAGGAATAAATCCAACCAAAGAGGCAAAGAATCTGTACTAAGAAAACTATAAAATACACAGGAAAGAAATTGAGGAAGACACAAAGAAATGGAAAAACGTTCCATGCTCATGGATTGGAAGAACAAATATTGTGAAGATGTCAATGTTACCTAGAGAAATCTACACATTCAATGCAATCCCCATCAAAATACCATCCACTTTTTTCAAAGAAATGGAACAAATAATCCTAAAATTTGTATGGAACCAGAAAAGACCCCGCATAGCCAGAGGAATGTTGAAAAAGAAAAGCAAAGCTGGTGGCATCACAATTCCGTACTTCAAGCTCTATTACAAAGCTGTCATCATCAAGACAGTATGGAACTGGCACAAAAACAGACACATAGATCAATGGAACAGAATAGAAAGCCCAGAAATGGACCCTCAACTCTATGGTCAACTAATATTTGACAAAGAAGGAAAGAATGTCCAATGGAAAAAAGACAGTCTCTTCAACAAATGGTGTTGGGAAAATTGGACAGCCACATGCAGAAGAATGAAACTGGACCACACACGAAAATAGACTCAAAATGGTTGAAAGACCTCAATGTGAGACAGGAGTCCATCAACATCCTAAAGGAGAACACAGGCAGCAACCTCTTCGACCTCAGCCGCAGCAACTTCTTCCTAGAAACATCGCCAAAGGCAAGGGAAGCAACAGCAAAAATGAACTATTGGGACTTCATCAAGAGAAAAAGCTTTTGCACAGCAAAAGAAACAGTCAACAAAACCAAAAGACAACTAACAGAATGGGAGAAGATATTTGCAAATGACATATCAGATAAAGGGCTAGTATCCAAAATCTATATAGAACTTCTTAAACTCAACACCCAAAAACAAATGATCCAATCAAGAAATGGGCAGAAGACATGAACAGACATTTTTCCAAGGAAGACAAGCAAATGGCCAACAGACACATGAAAAAGTGCTCAACATTGCTCGGCATCAGGGAAATCCAAATCAAAACCTCAATGAGATATCACTTCACACCAGTCAGAATGGTTAAAATTAACAAGTCAGGAGATGATGGATGTTGGCAGGGATGCGGAGAAAGGGGAACCCTCCTACACTGTTGGTGGGAATGCAAGCTGGTGCAGCCACTCTGGAAAACAGTATGGAGGTTCTTCAAAAAGTTGAAAATAGAGCTACTATACAATCCAGTGATTGCACTACTGGGTATTTACCCCAAAGATACAAATGTAGGGATCTGAAGGGGTACGTGCACCCCGATGTTTATAGCAGCAATGTCCACAATAGCCAAACTGTGGGAAGAGCCAAGATGTCCATTGACAGATGAATGGATAAAGAAGATGTGAGATATATATATATATATATATATATATATATATATATATATATATATACACACACACAATGGAATATTATGCAGCCATCAAAAGGAATGAGATCTTGCCATTTGTAACAACGTGGATGGAACTGGAGGGTATTATGCTGAGCAAAATAAGTCAATCAGAGAAAGACATGTATCATATGACCTCACTGATATGAGGAATTCTTAATCTCAGGAAACTAAGGGTTGCTGGAGTGGTGGGGGGTGGGAGGGATGGGGTGGCTGGGTGATAGAAATTGGGGAGGGTATGTGCTATGGTGAGCGCTGTCAATTGTGCAAGACTGTTGAATCACAGATCTGTACCTCTGAAGCAAATAATACATTATATGTTAAAAAAAAAAAAAAGAAGAAGAAGATAGCAGGAGGGGAAGAATGAAGGGGGGGAATCAGAGGGGGAGATGAACTATGAGACTATGGACTCTGAAAAACAAACTGAGGGTTCTAGAGGGGAGGAGAGTGGGGGGATGGGTTAGCCTGGTGATGGGTATTAAAGAGGGCACATTCTGCATGGAGCACTGGGTGTTATATGCAAACAATGAATCATGGAACACTACATCAAAAATAAAAAAAAAGGCAATGGGGTATCAAGGGCAGATTGAAAGAAGAAATGTTTATAAAAGAGGCTTTGTAGAAGTTTTGGTGGAGGATCCCTGCAGATAACATCAGAATGCAATTGAAAAACAACAGGGAAAACTAGATACATCACTTCAATATGGGATGTTCAGTAGAGAGATTTTTTATCATGTGTCATAAAATATTAAAATATGCATATAGGATGATTTATTAGGGTTCTCCAGAGAAACAGAGCATATGTCTATATTTCTTTATATTTCAGACATATGTATAAAGAGATTGATTATAAGGTATTGGCTCACATGACTGTGGAGGCTGAAAAGTCCCATCATCTGCTGTCTGCAAGTTGGAGCCCCAGGAAAGCTGGGGGTGTAGTTTGAAGGTCTCAGAGTCAGAGGCTGATGGTGTAGACACCAGTCAGAGTCTGAAGGCCTGAGGACCAGGAGTGCCAAGGGCAGAATTCCGATGTCCCAGCTCAGTCGTCGGTCAGGCAAGAGCAAATTCAACCTTCCTGGGTCTTCTCATGCTATTCAAGCTCTCAGTGGATTGGATGATGCACACCCACACCAGGGAGGGCCGTCTGCTTCACGCAGTTCACCAACTCAAATGCCATTCACTTCTGGAAACACTCTTAAAACACACCCAGCAAGGATGCTTCACCAGGTAAACATCATTTGCCCTCCCGTGGCCCACTCAAGTGGATGCATAAAATTCACCACCACAGATGGCCATAATATGAACCAATTTGAAAACAATCTTTGTTATTGTTTTTAAAAAAATTACATGAAATTAAATTAGCTCCCTGTATTTCATGTGTTTTTTCCAATTTGATAATTCATTTTATGTTAAAGGTATCTTAGATGTCTTCTGTGACATGTTTGTATGAGACAGTTAGAAATGTAGGCTGATACAGGAGTGTCCTACTGGTGACTTAAATCCCATAGGTGGCCTGGCCTTTTCTATTATTTCACATGGTTAGTCACTCTTGCTGAAGTCCCAAGCAAAACAAAGTACATGGCAGCTCCATTCCAGGGCACTTTGACATAGGATAAAGCCTGAAAGTTGTTCATTAAGTTCTGGTCTTAGATAATTATAAATAAGTTTATCTTCTTCATGAATGTCTGGTGGGACATTCAAAAGTCATGACAGACAATTCATCATTGTCTGGGACTGTCCTGAACATTATAGAAAATCTAGCATTCCTGGATATCTTTTCTAAATGCTTTTATTGACTTGTCACCTCCTTCACTCACTGTGACAAAAAATGACATGCTCAGAATTTTGCAGAAATCCCACTATGGGATGGTACTCCCTTTGCTGAAGAATGGCTACAGTGTGCCATTTTCAGGATGAGTGGAAGCAGGCCTATCGGCAAGAACTAACATCATGACAGGCAGCAAAATACTTCTGAAAGTCTATCCTAGGTTTGGACAACCTTTTTCTGTTAATAGTAATTGAGACACGCTTTATGGGAAGATGCTAAAGGACGTTTGTAAAACTGCAGAGACTCATGAATGCTTTCAACTGTGCATACCATCCAGAATCAGTGGGGGCAGTAAAGTATGCAAATGGAGTTAAAAAAAAATAACTAGTCAGAATGTGAGCAGAATGTGAGCTAAAATGTCTAGAGGCACTGCCCTCACTCTTAGGAACTTGAGATCGGTGGCCAACACTACACTTAAGTTCTTCCCACATGAATTGTTAATGAGCAGGCCTGTGTGGCTGCTGATTCCTCCTCTGGCCACCGCCCACTGGCAGGAACACATGGGCTAGGAAATGTTGTGTTAGGTATCACAAAGTAGAATTAAGTTTGCCAACGTATTCCAAATTTTTTAGGAATACCTATTCATGTGTGAGGAGAACTCACGAGAAGGCAGAGAATCATGACCACGCAAGGTAGTGCAAAGCTGCTGTGTGAAGGCCGGGCAGTGGGACCCGGAAAGGGCACTCAGATTCATACACTGGAACCAATGAGGATTTCTTATACTGAGTGGAGGCCAGTGGATGGGCCTCCCATTATAGTGTTTCAGTTCTGGTTATTAAAACATCCTCATTTAAGCTCTTAAGCCTCAGAAGTGGCCATTTTAAGCCTTGAGTTTCACATCTGAGTCCAAGTTTGCTCCCTGCCCTAACGAGGGTGGGCCAGTCTTTTGGCTCCGTCGGCTTGTAGGATGGTTGGTGGGAGGGCGGAGGACCACCCTCCACCCCCACCTCACTGGCACCAAGGAGATACTGAACCATGACTGCTCATGGAGAGGTGATCATCTTCCCTGTTTGTTACATGCATTACTCCCTATGCATATAATCCCATGTCAGGATATGGTCCTCTTTCTGGAGGTTCTATCTTCAATCTAGGTGGGTACATGGAGGCTTCTACTGTCTACAGTAACAAGCCATTCAGTTCTGAGCAGTTCTTTTAGGTGGAGGTGTCCTCTCTTGCAGCTTGGCTTCATCTTCCTGCTGATGTCAGTGGCAGAACTTTACAGAAGTGCTTTGGTAGGTATGGTTCTCCATGCTGCAGCAACTGTCGGGAGCCCTGGGGCTTCCGGTCTCCTCTCTCTCAGGGTCCCCAATGCCAGGGACTGCTGGCAGTGGTGGGGTCCTTCTTTTTACGTCCTGCAAACTCCAAACTCCCGGGCTGGTCCATGGCCCTCTGCATGCTTACATAGCCACGCCTTTTCTGAACGTTGTTAGCTCTGGCCCCAGTTGCTCTGGAACAGCTCAGCCAATTCCATCCAGGTCTCAAAGACTCTCAGCTGGGAATGGGATTCTTCCTGTAGATACCCACAAACCTTACAGCTGCTTCTCTGCTCCTTCAGCTTCAGAGAGTAGAGCCCTGCAAATGCCACACTCCTACCATGGGATGCCGAGGTGAGAGGATAAACCTTCCTAAACTTAACACCCTTTGGGAGAGGGGGCAATATAGTGCTCAGTACAGTGAAAAGGTACCTGTGCTAGTTTTATAGGCTAGTGTAACAAAGTATCCCAAAGCAGGTGGCTTAGAACAACAGAACTTTATTGTCTCCCTGTTCTGGAGGCCAGATGTCCAAAGTCAGGGGGTTGACAGGGTCATGCTCCCTCTGAAACCTTTAGGAAAGGATCCGTCCTTGCCTTTTTCTCACTTCTGGTGATTTCCCAGCAATCTGGCATTTCTGGGTTTGCAGATGCACATCCTCTTGTCTTCACATGATGTTTCCCCAAGTCTTCACGTGGTCTTCGCGGTGTGTATGTGTGCCTCTGTGTTCAAATTTCCCCTTTCCCTAAGGACACCCATCATTAGAATAGGGCCCACCCTAATGGTCTCATTTTAACTTGATTACCTCTATAAAGACCCCATTTCCGAATAAGGTCACATTCTGAGGTACTGGGGACTGGGACCCTGACATATCTTTTTGGGGGGCACAATGTGACCCACAACAGCACGCCCCAGCAAGCTCTCAAGTGGTTTTTTGGACTTAGAATGTTGAACACATTTTCTGCTTTCACAGGAGGACTCTAGTCACTAATTCTTGGAAAACAAAAATTCCATCCAGCCTTCTATATCATCGTGCTACAGATATAATGATAAGAGCTAATAAATGACAATAATTTATTGAGGGAGTAGCATAAACTAGGAGCTCTTCTAAGTCCTTTAATGATGTATTATAATTTAATATTTGCATCTACTCTGTGGGCTAGGAACTATTATTTTTGTTTTACAGGTGAGGAAATAAAAGCACAGTGAAATGAAGTCTTGCAGTTGCTACATTGACATCATGCCTGCCTCCAAAGTCAGAGTATTTCCTTCTCTCAGATGAAGGAGTCCTTTCACTCAGGCCAATTTCCTCCAACCAGAGATAAAGTGGGTATTCAACTTTACTTTCCCATGTCCCCTGGGCTGGCTGTATTTGTCTATGTTAACTCAGATTGTTTTTAAAAGGGGTAGAATCAACTTGTGATCAAATTGCATCCTTTATTGAAGAAGTAGGGAGAAGGTGTACCAGTAAGGACTTCCTTAGCATATCTTTTCCATGAGGCCTCTTGAAAAAAATTACAGTTCTTCACTAATTAAGTTTATGTTCTGTTCTTGACTGGAGTCATGCTGGTCCTTTGATTGGAGACATTGGATTCTGACAGTGAAGGACCTGGGGTGAGTGGGTGAGAGCAGACTGATCACTATTATACCATAAAATAAGAGCCTCGTCATGAGCCACTGAGTCAAAACAAGACAAAACAACAGCAATCACAAACAAACAAATATGTAAACCTAGAATGTGACCAGGTGAAACCACCCACTCTGTCCTGGGGGGCAGGTAAATGTGCAAGAGACCTCTGGCCCATCAGTGTTTCAGTGAATTACAACCACTGCATTAAACTAAAATATTACTCTTCAGAAAATGACTTTGACCTTGAGCTGGCCTGTGGTGAGTGCTAAGATTCCTCTTTGGTCCTCTACTTCATATTCTAGGTCAGAAGGAGAAATAGCTGAACAACCCATGGAGCAGAGAATTGTCTGGCTTAGACTACGGGATTTGGGGGAGTCACTGCAGAAGGCATTCTAATGGGAACAGTCTACGTGATGAGATGAAGCGAGGTGAATGAAATAGGCATCGTGAGGTAGCATTAGGCTACCGTCAGAAAGAGGGTCATCCACTTCCAGATGCGGTTGACTGAAGGTAATTGAAACTTTGGAAAGCAAAACCATCGATAAGGGGGGAACTACTGTATATGACCATAAAGTTTGACAAAGAAACCCTGTTGCTAGAAACGCTTCAGTAGCACCTGGTACTTACAGGCTAAATTCCAAATTCTTTAGTGGGGTGGTTGAGCCCTATTAGGATCTGGCCTCAATTTGCCTCTCCAGCTTCATTTTCTGTCACTTTCTTCTACAACCAGCCTACAGGAGTTCTGTGAACCTGCCCTGCTGGTTCCAGGCAGAGTTTGAGGCTGACTTAACCATATGCAGGTTTTGTGGGGGGAATTTAATGACCTATTTTGGAAGGACTTAGACAAACCATATAGGTAAGGAGATAAGATTATCAGTCATTATAATCAATCTCCTTTCATCACTATTTAGTGATTGTTTCTATGCTTTATTAATGTAGTGTATTATATTGATGGATTTTTTCCAATGGAAAAAACTCTGTTAAAATATACATAGTATTTATCATTGTAACCATTTTTAAATGCTCAGTTCAGTGGTATTAAATACACATATGATGTTGTGCGACCATCACCACCACACCCATCTTCATAGTTCCTTACATCTTGTAAAACTGAAACTCTAGACCCATTAAACAGTGACTCCCCACTCCCCCATCTCCAGCCCCTGGCAACCTTTATTCTCTTTTCTGTCTCTAGGATTTTGACCACTCTAACTCTCTCATATGGAATGGAATCACACAGTATTTGCTTTTTTGTGACTACTTTATTTCATTCAGCATAATGTCCTCAAGGTTTATCCATGCTGTTTCATATGTCAGAATTTTCTTCCTTTTTAAAGCTGACTAATATTATATTGTATGGATATACCACATTTTGCTTATCTATTCATCCACTGATGGACACTTGGGTTGCCACATTTTAGCTATTATGAATAATGCTACTATAAACATGGGTGTACAAATATCTCTTTGAGACCCTGCTTTCAGTTCTTTGGTGTATATATCCAGAAGTGGAATTGCTGGATCTTATGATAATTCTCTTTTTAAATTTTTGAGGAACAACCATGTTGTTTTCCATAGCAGCTGTACCATTTTACATTCCCACCTAGAGTGCACAAGTGTTCTAATTTTTCCACATTCTAGCCAGTATTTGTTATTTTCTAGTTTTTAATTTTTTGATAGTAGCCATCCTAATGGGTGTAAGATGGTATCTCATTGTGGTTCTTTTTTTTTTTAAAGATTTTATTTATTTATTTGAGAGAGAGAGAATGAGAGCACATGAGAGGGGGGAGGGTCAGAGGGAGAAGCAGACTCCCTGCTGAGCGGGGAGCCCGATGCGGGACTTGATCCGGGGACTCCAGGATCATGACCTGAGCCGAAGGCAGTCGCTTAACCAACTGAGCCACCCAGGCGCCCTCTCATTGTGGTTCTGATTTGCATTTCCCTGATGTTCAGTGGTGTTGAAGATTTTTGCTCATTTTTGTATACTTTATTTGAAGGAATGTCTATTCAAGTCCTTTGCCCATTTTTGAATTGTTAATTTCTGTTGCTCTCTCTATATTCTGGATATTAACCCCTTATCAGATATATGATTTCCAAATATTTATCTGATTCCATGTGTTGCCTTTTTACTCTGTGGGTATTGTCTTTTGATGCACAAAATTTTTAATTTTCATGAAGTCCAATTTGTCTGTTTTTACTTTTGTTGCATGTGCTTTTGGTATCATATCCAAAAAATCATTGCCAAATCCAATGTCATGGAGTTTTGCCCCATATTTTCTTCTAAGAGATTTATTATTTCAGGTCTTACATTTAAGCCTTTGATCCAGTTTGTGTTAATTTTTGAATATGGTGTGAGGTAGGGATCCAAATTCATTCTCTTACATGTGGAGACTCAGTTTTCCCAGTACTATCTGTTGAAAAGACTGTACTTACACTGTTTTGATTATTGTAGCTTTGTTGTAAGTTTTGAAATCAGGAAGTATTAGTCTTCCACCTTTCTTCTTCTTTTTCAAGGTTGTTTCAGCTATTTGGGATCACTTGAGATTTCATATGAATTTTAGGTTTTTCTATTCCTGTGTAAATGGCATTGAGATTTTCATAGGGATTGCATTGAATCTGTAGATTTCTTTGAGTAGTATTGACATCTTAACAACATTAATTCTTCCCATTATGAATGTGGGATATGTTTCCATTACTTATGTCTTTTTAAATTTTTTCAGTAGTGTTTTTTAGTTTTCATTGTATAAGTCTTTCACCTACTTGGTTAAGTTAATTCCCAAGTATTTTATTATTTTTGATGCTATTGTAAATGGAATTGTTTTTGTAACAAATGCTTTTCAGATTTATTCAAGATATATTTCTGGAGTGTTGATTCTACTGCACTGATTTTTACATCTATCCTATGCCAGTACCACAATGTCTTGATTACTGTAGCTTTGTAGTAACTTTTGAAATTGGGAAGCATGAGTATTCCAACTTTGTTTTCCTTTTTTTTTTTTTTTTTTGTAGAGCAGTTTTAGGTTTGCAACAAAATTGAGAAGAAGGTACAGAGATTTCCCATATATCCCTTGTCCCCCCACATTATTGACACGAGTCACCAGAATGGTACATTTGTTACCAAGGATTAATCAGGATTGACATATCATAATCACCCAAAGTCCATAGTTTACTTTAGGGTTAACTCTTGGTGTTGTATATTCTATGGGTTTGGACAAATGTATGATGACATATATCCATCATTATAATATGCAGAGTATTTTCACTGCACTAAAAATCTTTGTGCTCGGCGCGCCTGGGTGGCTCAGTTGGTTAAGCAACTGCCTTCGGCTCAGGTCATGATCCTGGAGTCCCGGGATTGAGTCCCGCATCGGACCCCCTGCTCAGCGGGGAGTCTGCTTCTCCCTCTGATCCTCCCCCCTCTCATGCTCTCTCTCTCTGTCTCATTGTCTCTCTCAAATAAATAAATAAAATCTTAAAAAAAAAAAAATCTCTGTGCTCTGTCTGTTTATGTCCCCTGCCCCTTGGCAACCACTGATCTTTTTACTCCATAAAAAGTAAACATATCCATAGTTTTGCCTTTTCCAGATGTTGTATAGTTAGAATCATACAGTATGTATACTTTTCAAATTGGCTTCTTTCACTTAGTAATATGCATTTGAGGTTTCTTCATGTCTTTTCATGGCTTGATAGCTGATTTATTGTTAGCACTGAATAATATTTCATTGTCTGGATGGACCACAGTTTATTTGTCCATTCACCCACTGATGGACATCTTGGTTGTTTCCAAGTTTTAGCAATTATGAATGAAGTTTCTGTAAACATCTGTGTGCAGGTTTTCTGTGGACATAGTTTTCAACTCTTTTGGGTAAACACCAAGGGATATGATTGCTAGATTGCATGGTAGTATATTTAGTTTTCTAAGAAACCATCAAAACCACTGCCTTCCAAAGTGGTTGTGCCATTTCGCATTCCCAGCAATGTAATGTGTGAGACTTCCTGTTGCTCCATATTCCCACCAGTATTTGGTGTTGTTAGTGTTCCAGATTTTGGTCTTTCTAATATGTGTGTAGTGGTTTGTTTTCTTTTTTAAAGATTGGTTTGCCTATTTTGTGTCCTTTCCACTTTCATATGAATATTAGGATAAGCTTATAAAAAATCAGCTGAGAATTTGGAAGGGATTGTGTTAAATCTCAGATTTAATTTGGGGAGTATTACCATCTTAATATTAAATCTTCTGAGAACATGGGATTTTTCCATTTGTTTAAATATTCTTTAATTTCTTTCAATAATGTGTTCTAATTTGTGGTGGACAGGTCTTACACTCCTCCTGTTAAATTTATTCCTGGATATAAATTATATAAGCATTTAATTTTTTAATGTTATTGTAATTGTGCTTTCATTTATAGAAATAACAATTGATTTTCTCATATATTGATCTTATATCCTACCAACCTGTTGAACTTGTTTATTAGTTCTACTAGATTTTTTTGTGTGTCGATTTCTTAGCATTTTATATACACAAGATCATATTGGGTACAAAGAGAGTTAGTTTTACTTTTTCCTTGACCAACCAACCTGGATACTTTCATTTCTTTTTATTGCCTAATTTAACTGGCTAGAACCTCCAGTACAATGTTGAATATAAATGGCAAAAGCAGACATTCTTGTTTTGTTCCATATCTTAGAGCAAAAGGATTCAGTATCTCTTCATCAAGTATGATGTTAATTGTGGATTTTTTCCCCCCACAACTAAATGCCCCTTTTCAGGTTGAGGAAATTCCCTTCTATTCCTAGTTTGTTGAATTTTTTTTAATCATGATAGGGTGTTGGATTTTGTTAAATGCTTTTTCTATGCCTATTGAGATAGTCATGTGTTTTTTTGTCTCTTATTTTATGAACATGCTATTTATCAGCATGTATTACATTTGATTTTCATGTTAAACCAGCTCTGAATTCCTAAGATAAATCCTAATTGGTAATGATGTGTGATACTTTTGTAATGTTGCTGGATTCCATTTGCTAATGTTTTTTTCTTTGAGGTTTTACACATTTATATTCATAATGGATCCTGGTCTATACTCTCCTTTTGTTTGATGTATTTGTCTGGTTTTGGTATCAAGGTAGTACTAGCCTCATAGAACGAGTCAGGAAGTATTCTCTCCTCCTTTTTTCTGAAACAATTTGTAAAATATTAGTGCTAATTCTTCAAATGTTTAGTAGAGGGGTGCCTGGGTGGCTCAGTCAATTAAGCATCCTGCTCTTGATTCCGGCTCAGGTCATGATCTCAGGGTCGTGAGACTGAGCCCCATGTCGGGCTCTGCACTGAGGATGGAGACTAGTTGAGATTCTCTCTCTCCCTCCCTTCTGCCCCTTCCCCCACCACACCCCACATGCATGCATGTGCACATGCTCTCTCTCTCTTAAAAATGTTTTTAGTAGAACTTACAATGTAGCCACCTGGGACTGGGCTTTTCTTTATTTCTTTTGCTTATTAATTCAGACTCTTAACTTGTGATGAATCTATTCAGATTTTTATTACCTCTTTTTTAAAATTTAACTTAATTAGCCCACATAGTTTTTTTGTTTGTTTGTTTGTTTTTAGTTTTTGGTGTAGTACCCAATGATTTATTAGTTGGGTATAACATCCAGTGCTCATCATATCTCATGCCCTCCTTAACACCCATCACCCAGTTACCCCATCCCCCTACCCACCTCCCTTTCCACAACCCTCCGTTTGTTCCCTGGAGACAAGAGTCTCTCATGGTTTGGCTCCTTCTCTGATTTCTTCCCATTCAGTTTTTCCTCCCTTCCCCTATAATCCTCTGCTCTATTTCTTATCTTCCACATATGACTGAAACCGTATGATATTGTCTTTTTCTGATTGACTTATTTCACTTAGCATAATTTCCTCCAGTTCCATCTATGTTGATGTAAATGGTAGGTATTCATCCTTTTTGATGGCTGAGTAATATTCCATTATATATATGAACCACATCTTCTTTATCCATTCATCTGTTGAAGAACATCTCAGCTCCTTCCACAGTTTGGCTATTGTGGATGTTGCTGCTATGAATATTGGGGTGCAGGTGCCCCTTCTTTTCACTACATCTGTATCTTTGTGGTAAATACCCAGTAGTGCAGTTGCTGGGTCATAGAATAACTCTATTTTTAACTTCTTGAGGAACCTCCATACTGTTTTCCAGAGTGGCTGTACCAGCTTGCATTCCCACCAACAGTGTAAGAAGGTTCCCCTTTCTCCACATCCATGCCAACATTTGTTTTTTCCTGTCTTGTTAATTTTAGCCCTTCTAACTGGTTTAGGGTGGTATCTCAGTATGGTTTTGATTTGTATTTCCCTGATGCCGAGTGATGTTGAGCATTTTTTCATGTGTCTGTTAGCCATTTGTATGTCTTCTTTGGAGAAGTGTCTGTTTATGTCTTCTGCTCATTTTTTGACGTGATTATTTGTTTTTTTGGGTGTTGAGTTTGAGAAGTTCTTTATAGATCTCGGATACCAGTCCTTTATCTGTAATGTCATATGTAAATATCTTCTCCCATTCTGTAGGTTGCCTTTTAGTTTTGTTGACTGTTTCCTTTGTTGTGCAGAAGTTTTTATCTTGATGAAGTCCCAAAAGTTCATTTTCTCTTTTATTTCCCTTGCCTTTGGAGACGTGTCTTGAGAGGAGTTGCTGCGGCCAAAGTCGAAGAGGTAGCTGCCTATGTTCTTCTCTCGGATTTTGATGAATTCCTGTCTCACATTGAGGTCTTTCATCCATTTTTGAGTTTATTTTTGTGTATGGTGTAAGAGAATGGTCCAGTCTCATTCTTCTACATGCGGCTGTCCAATTTCCCCATCACCATTTATTGAAGAGACTGTCTTTTTTTCCATTGGATATTTTTTCCTGCTTTGTCGAAGATTAGTTGACCACAGAGTTTAGGGTCCACTTATGAGCTCTCTATTCTGTTCCATTGATCTATGTGTCTGTTTTTGTGCCAGTACCATGCTGTCTAGATGATCACAGCTTTGTAATATAGCTTGAAGTCAGGCAACGTGATGCCCCCAGCTTTGGTTTTCGTTTTCAACATTGCCCTGGGTATTCGGGTTTTTTTCTGGTCCCATACACATTTTAGGATTGTTTCTTCCAGCTCTGTGAAAAATGTAGATGGTATTTTGATAGGGATTGCATTGAATGTGTAGATTTCTCCTACAATCCTAGCAACAGCAATCAGACAACAAAAGAAATAAAAGGTATTCAAATTGGCAAAGAAGAAGTCAAACTCTGTTTGCAGATGACATGATACTTTATGTGGAAAACCCAAAAGACCCCACCCCCAAATTACTAGAACTCATACAGCAATTCAGTAATGTGGCAGGATACAAAAGTAATGCATAGAAATCAGTTGCTCTCCTATCCACTAACAATGTAACTGTAGAAAGAGAAATTAGGGAATCGATTCCATTTAAAATAGCACCAAAAACCATAAGATACCTTGGAATAAACCTAACCAAAGAGTTATAGGATCTATACTCTAGAAACTACAGAACACTTATGAAAGAAATTGAAGAAGACATAAAAAGATGGAAAAATATTCCATGCTTATGGATCAGAAGAGTAAACATTGTTAAAATGTCTGTGATGCCCAGAGCAATTTATACTTTCAATGCCATCCCGATCAAAATACCAATGGCATTTTTCAAAGTGCTGGAACAAACAATCTTAAAATTTGTATGGAACCTGAAAAGATCCTGAATTGCCAAGGAAATGTTAAAAAATAAGAACAAAGCTGGGGGCATCACGTTGCCTGATTTCAAGCTATATTACAAAGCTGTGATCACCAAAATGGCATTGTACTGGCACAAAAACAGACACATAGATCAATGGAACAGAATAGAGAGCCCAGATATGGACCCTCAACTCTGTGGTCAACTAGTCTTCAACAAAGCAGGAAAAAATATGCAATGGAAAAAAAGACAGTCTCTTCAATAAATGGTGCTGGGAAAATTGGACAGCTATATACAGAAGAATGCAACTCGACCATTCTCTTACACCATACACAAGGATAAACTAAAAAATGGATGAAAGACCTCAATGCGAGACAGGAATTCATCAAAATCCTAGAGGAGAACATAGGCAGCAACCTCTTCGACCTTGGCCGCAGCAACTCCTCTCAAGACACGTCTCCAAAGGCAAGGGAAATAAAAGAGAAAATGAACTTTTGGGACTTCATCAAGATAAAAACTTCTGCACAGCAAAGGAAACAGTTAACAAAACAAAGAGGCAACCCACGGAATGGGAGAAGATATTTGCATATGACATTACAGATAAAGGGCTGGTATCCGAGATCTATAAAGAACTTCTCAAACTCAACACCCAAAAAACAAATAATCAAGTCAAAAAATGAGCAGAAGACATGAACAGACACTTCTCCAAAGAAGACACATGAATGGCTAACAGACATATGAAAAAATGTTCAATATCATTAGCCATCAGGGAAATTCAAATCAAAACCACATTGAGATACCACCTTACACCAGTTAGAATGACAAAAACTGACAAGGCAAGAAACAACAAATGTTGGAGAGGATGTGGAGAAAGGAGAACCCTCTTACACTGGTGGTGGGAATGCAAGTTGGTATTGGTGATATTTTAAAACTTCCTTCTTTTACTGATTTCTAATTTAATTCCATTATAATCAGAGAGCATATTTTTATGATTTCCATCCTTTTAATTTATTGAGACTTGTTTTACAACCTAAAATAGGGCCTATCCTGGAGAATAATCTATGTGCACCTGAATAACCTATTTGCACCTGAAAAGAACATGTACTCTGCATTGTTGGGTGGAATGTTGTACAGATGTCTATTGGGTCTAGTTGGTTAATAGTGTCATTCAATTTCTCCTATAGCCTTTCCCTTCTGCACAATTTTCCTGTAAATTATTGAATATAGGGTACTGAAGTCGCCAACTGTAGTTTTTAAAATTTTGTATTTCTCCTGTCAAATCTGTCAGTTTTTTCTTCATGTATTTCAGGACTCTATTGTTAGTGCATATGTGCTTACAATTGCTATGTGTTCCTGGTGGACCGAACTTAAAAAAAAATTATTATAAGAATGTCCTTCATGTCTAGTAACAACTTTTGTCTTAATGTCTATTTTGTCTGACATTACTATAGCTGGTCCACCTCTCTTTTGGTTTCTGTTATATGGCATATATTTTTCCATACTTATGTTCAACCTATTTGTGTCTTTGAATCTAAGGTGTGTCTCTTGTATATAGCATTTATTTGGAATACATCTTAAAAATCCATTTTGCCAATCTCTGCCTTATGATTAGTGTCCAATCCATATACATTTAATGTAACTACAAATAAGATAGGGTTTATGTCTGATATTTTGCAGTTTTCTATATTGTATGTCTTTGTTATTCTATTTGTCCATTACTGCTCTCTTATGTTACATGAATGTTTCCTTTCATGCCATTTTATTTATTTTTCTTTATACCACTTTAATTACCTTTTTATTTTTTATTATTTTGAATTATTTTTAAATTTATTAACAATATTATTTTATTATTAATATTGTTACAATATTATATATAATTCTTGGTTGATGGTATTTTTCTTTCAGTGCTCTGAAGATGTCATCCCACTTGCTGTCTTCTGGCCTCCATGGTTTCTGATGAGGAATTTTATTGAAGATACCCTTTTCAGGATGAATTCCTTGTCTTTGGCTGATTTCAAGATTTTCTCTTGGTCTTTGCCTTTTGGCATTTTGTTAATGATATGTCTAGGTTTGGATCTTTTTTAGTTTATCCTTTTTGGATGCATAATGTTTTTCATCAAATTTTTGGTTTTTATCCAATATACTTTCCCAAAATTCTTTGTGTAGCTTTCTCTTTCTCTATCTCTTCCCCTTATGCGACTTCCATTATGCACATTTTGGTATGATTGATAGTGTTTCAAAAATGTCTGAAGCTCTATTCATTTTTCTTCACTTATCATTTTGTTCCACAGAATAGATAATTTTAATTGACCTATCTTTAGGTTTGTGGATCATTTCTTCTGTCAGACCAAATATTCTGTTGAGCCCCTTGAGTGATATTTTCATTTTAGTTATTATGTGTTTTTCTGCTTTGGAATTTCTACTTGATTCTTTTTAATAGTTTCTATGTCTTTATTGATATTCTTTCTCATGAAACATTGCTTCCATATTTTCCTTTAGATTTTTTAGACATGGTTTCTTCAGTTCTTTGAGCATCCTTATAATAGATAATTTAAAGTTTTTTTTTTTTCCCAGTAAGTTCAATATCTAGGCTTCCTTTGATGCAACTTTTATTGCTTTCCCCCCCCCAGTGTTTAGGTCATACTTTTCTGTTTCTTTGCATATCTCATTATTTCTTTTGTTAAAAACTGCATATTTAAAATGATATAATGTAGCAATGTTGGAAATCAGATCCTCCCAGGGGTTGATTTTTGTTGTTGTTTTTTTAGTCTATTGGGTGGCTTTCCTGAACTAACTGTGTAGAGTATGCATGTTTGTCCTGTGTGAGCATTGATGTCTCTGCTCTGTTAGCTTAGTGGTCATTAAATGATTGGACATAGATTTCCTTAACTGCTTTGAACCAAGAAATTTCTCAGTCTTTGTTGAGAAGCTGTGTGTGTGTGTGTGGGGGGGGGTAAGTCTTTAAAGCCTCGGAAGACAGGTTGCAACTCTACCTTAGCTATCATTTACTGCTTGCAGACTTCAGGTCAGCCAGAGGTGGGAGATCAGAGTACTGACAGGTCTTCCTTGGCAGGCACACGTCTCTGCATATGCATATGGTCTTCTTTATTTCCAGGTACTGCCATAGTTTCAAGGTCCCCAGTGGACATCTTACTCCTCAGTTTTTTCTATTAAGTTTTTTGGTAAGCCTCTTGTTTTCCCCAACTGTTACCACTGCTTTAGGCAAAGGCAATGTTAAATGCCACTGACTATTATTATTATTATTTTTTAGAGAAATTAAAGAATTTATTTATTTTTATTTTTATTATTATGTTATGTTAATCCCCATACATTACATCATTAGTTTTTGATGTAGTGATCCATGACTCATTGTTTTCATAAAACACGCACTGCTCCATGCAGTACGTGCCCTCCTTTATACCCATCACCGGGCTCTTTACAGAAGCTGTTTTATCCTGATCAGCCAGCCAGAAAGAAAATTACTCACTCTTTTCACTGTATTCTGGATGACTCAATGCTACTACAATCCATCTGATAGTTATGCATGCACAGATCACTTCTGTGATGGTGCTGAAGAGTAAATATTGTAAAAGCATACTACCAGCCATCTGAATTAAAAAGAAAAGAAACATTTCTCATATTAATTAACCATTTAAAAATTATACAAGAACAATCTTAGTAAGAGGGAATAAATACCATTCATCATATCAGTCTCACACAACCATGATTATTTTTGTGTATTTTTCATAAGAACAAAATACGTTTTAAATTTATCAAGTACTTATATATGTACCTTGCATTCTGTTAAGGGCTACTTCTAGTGACAACCCTACAAGTTGGATACTTTTATTTCTCTTCTACACGTGACAAGACTGAAAAGCAGAGAGCTTACCTTAGTACTGTGGGCTGGGTGGAATTCTTCAGGGTTTGGCACTGAATGCTCATCTTTTCTCTCTTTATACTTTCTCTTTTGGTAAGTCTGATTGCATGATTTGTGTCTTATGCTTTTCCATTTAGTGCACATATAATTTGCATGTTCTATCTTCTTTTGACTCTTGTTTCGTAGGCATTATTACATGTATTAAGTGGAGCCATTCTCCCTCCCTTCCCACATTTCTACCATGGCCTGAAGTAGGAGTTTCTGCTTTAAGAGTGGCTTCTAGTGTGTCTCAATGCCCCTTACTTAAAATTCCCCATTTGAGAAGCAGAGATTTATCTAACTGGTGATTTCACCCTTTCTGGGTTCTTTTTTCAGAATCGTTTGTCTTTATGACCCCATTTCTTAGAATTGTCAGGTCCCAACACAGGGAGACCTACCATTTATTTGTAACTAGGTAGATAAGTTTAATTCATGGAAGGAGGTATCAGCAGGCTCATTTGGTCAAAGATTTAAAACTTGTTCTCCAAATATAATAATCACAATAAAGCTGATAGTTTCATCTACATCTGCTTGATTCTTGTATCTTATCTCAGCTGGCTCAGACCATGAAAGGAGAAAAAGGGGTGGCTATTTACTGGCCTGCTATACTAGTTTCCCAGGGCTGCTGTAATAAAGTATTGCATCTGCGTGGCTTAACGCAACTGAAATTTATTGTCTCACAGTTCTGGAGGGTAAAAGTCCAAAAAGAATGCATTGCCATTGGCAAGAGAATTCTCCTTCCAAAGTCTTTAGGGGAGGATTCTTCCTTGCCTCTTTCAGCTTCTGATAGCCTCAAGTGTTCTTGGCTTGTAACAGCATAACTACAACCTCTGCCACCATGTTTATATGGCCATCTTCCTTCCATGTCTGTGTCCAGATTTCTTTCTTCTTATAAGGACACTAGTTATACTGGATCAATGGCCCACCCTACTCTTATATAACCTCATCTGAACTAATTACATCTGCAAAGACCCTGTTCTCAAATACTGTCACTTTCTGAGGTACTGTGGATTAGGACATATCTTTTTTGGGGACACAATTCAACTCATAACAGTCTGTCTCTGCCCTGCCTCTAAGTTCATGTCCCTCCCATGTACAAAATATATTCACCTGATCCCAATATCTCCAAAAGTTTTGACCCATTTTGACATCCACGCCAATGACCTGAATGTCATCAGATCAAAAAACTCCAAATCTCATCATCTAAATTATCTTAATTAGTTATGGATGAGACTCATAGTATTGTTCATTTCAGGGTAAAATTCTTCTCCATCTGTGGACCTGTGAAACCAGGAACAAGCTATCTACTTCTAAGACATAACTGGTGGGACGGGCATAGGATAGATATTCCCATTCCAAAAGGGAGCTATAAGGAGGAAAAAAGGGGTCATGGGCCCCAAGCAAGCCCAAAACCCAACAGGGCAATTGTTTAGATTTCAAGGCTTGATAATAATCCTGTGTGGTACCATGCTCAGGGCCTGCTGAGGAGGTGGCCTCACCCTTGCTGTGGTCCCTCTCTTTAGGCTATTCTTATCTCAGCCTGGAGCATATTAAAGATGTAGTATTTGTGACTTGAAATAGGTTTCTTTTTCTTATTTAATTTTTGGTTTTATTTTTTATTTATTATTTTATTTTTTCAAAAGATTTTATTTATTTATTTGAGAGAGAGAGAGCACGAGTGAGGGGAGGGGCAGAGGGAGAAGGAGAAGCAGATTCCCCACTGAGCAGGGAGCCCAGGGCCCTGGGATCATGACCCCAGCCAAGCAAAGGCAGACACTTAACAGATGTGCCTGGATGGCTACCCCTCTTGGTTTTCTTTTTTTGCTTTTGTAACTGATGTACTAATTCTATACTTTATGCCATTGTCCAGTGGTTTTTATGCTTATTATCTATTTATTTTTTATGCTCATTCATTTAATCTGTGATTTCTTTTTACACATTGGGCAAGTAGAGCCCATTACTATTTTCTTTGAAATAGAGAGCTCATTGATTTAATGTTACTTTATTAAATTTCACCTTTTCCATATTGACTGGTAAACTGATCTCCCATAAAATAATATTTTTTTGCCTATAGTAGGATTTATTTCTCAACTCTCTGTTCTTTGATCAATTTTTCTTTTAGTGTATAAATACTATGCCATTTTTATTATAATAGTCTACTCATATATTTTCATATCTGGTGCAGCAAGTTGTCTGGCCCACCCCAACCATTATGTGGCTTCCAGACTTTCTTGGCACTTTTCACACAATCTTTTTTTCCCATCCATACACATTTTACAGTAGTTTTATTGCATTCCCTCCCAAACCTTTGTTGGGATTCTAAACCGAATTGCATCACATTTATGTATTAATTTGCAGAATCTTGCAATTTTATGATATTGTGAATTTGCATTCAAGAATGTTTCTCAAAGTATTCAGTTCCTTTTTACAGCCCTCATTATGCTTTTATAGCTTTGTTGTTATTTTGATTGGGTTATTTATTGTTTTTTTCTACTTCAATATCTAAGTGGTGATTTCTAGTATAAAGAAAATGTATTGGAAGCTTGAATGGCTCAGATGGTTAAGGGTATGACTCTTGATTTCGGCTCAGGTCATGATTTCAGGCCGTGAGATCAAGCCCCACTTCGGGCTCTGCACTGGGCCTGGAGTCTGCTTAAGATTTTCTCTCTCCCCCTCCCTCTCTAAAAAAAAATGTATTAATTGTCTATGTTTTTCTTTTACCCAGATACTTTCCTACTGTTTTGTTTCAGTAGTTTTTTAGTTGAGTCTTTGGAGTTTTCTAGGTATCCCATCACTTTATCTTCACATAATGATAGCTTTGATCTCTCTCTGAGGTTTCTAGTGTTTCTTTAGTTGGACTAAAAGTGATTTTTAAATATTCCCATGACAAAAATTTGGAGGAGATATAGTTTGCTTTTATATTTCTATGCCAAAGATGGTGGTCAAATTTCGTTGTTTTTCCATACCTTGCCCACTGCAACATACATCATTTACCATAGTTTTTTCATTTATATCTAAAATTTGGATCCAGTTGTTATTAAACTTGGTACTTACATGTGTCCAAATGTATTCGTTGGTGTCTGCATGATACGTGAAACATGCAATGCTTAATATTATTGTACCAACTATAGAAAAGCAGACACTTAAGATGTTCATAACAAGGCTATAAATAAGCTGCAAAAGACAAACAAAGAAAACTGGTCATGGGCAGTATAAACAGGGTTTGATGAAGCAATCAGTCTGTTGTCCACTCCAAAACATTCAAATTGGAAATTTTTTATCGGATTCTCTGGAATCTTACTGAGGTTGATATCAGGACTCTGCCTCAAATTTGTCTGGAACCCACAAGATAAAAAAGTTTTTTCAGATGAGGTGTTTATTTATTCAACAAATAATTAAACAGTGCCTGCAACATGCTAAACATTGTGCTAGCGATAAACTCAGGCTTCTGCTCAAGCATCTCACAATCAAATGGGGGAGACAAGATGACAAACAGTTTCATTTAATAAAATTTCATAAACATCATGCTATGAATAAGCCTCAGTCCAGGATTTGCCAATGTCATTCCTACCCCAGTAAGGTCACCTTACTACTTAATACCTTTCCATAGTTCCCAACTTCCCTCAAGATAGCATCCACTCTCTTTAGAATGGCACTGTGGACCTTGCATGACCAGTGAAGAGAAACTCTTCCCCTTTGAGAAGGGGTTCCAGGATTTTGTATATATGCATAAGGAATAGTTACATTTTAAAGAGGATTTTTTTTTTTTTTTTAAATAATGGGAAGAAGGAGGTGATTTGATGCTGGTCAACCAAAGAAAGAACTTAAGTGGGCATACTAATTTTTGATTGTCCAGCAGGCAGCCCCCTTTCATTCCAGGTGCTCTCCTCACTGGTTTAGTCTTTTTTTTTTTTTAATTTAAATTCAATTAGCCAACATATAGTACATCATTAGTTTTTGATGTAGTGTTCAATGATTCATTATTTGCGTATAACACCCAGTGCTCATCAAATCAAGTTTAGTCTTTATGAAAGAAGTTTATCAGACTTTACCTCGACAGCTAGAAGAGAAAGGACCTACCTCCCTTTCTTCAATCTGTAGGAGGCAGATCCAGGGCATTGCCAGTGAAATGCTCCTCCTAAGGGTTGTGAATCTTGAGCAAGTAACTTAAAGATGAACAAAAGACTGGAATTCATTCCTAGAACTGGCAGCTGGGATGTCATGCAGTGGGGGCAGTGGGACCCTTGGGTGCTAGACAGAAGGCATGATGTCTAGTGAAGGTAACAATATGGCCAGATTCTCCTTGCTAAAAAAACATAGCTATTGCACTTCTGGACTTTCTGTTTCTGCTTCTGGAACTTTCTCAGATCCTATGTATTTTCTAAGCTGGGTCCTTCACATCCTAGATGCTATGACCCTGGCTTCTTTCCAGTAGATCCTATCTTCCCTTGATATAGCCAGATTCAGTTCACAGTGGTGGACAAAATTGAGAAAATGTATTATGGAAGAAAGAACAGTGTATACAAAATTTCAGAAGCATGGGAAAGCGGGTCTTCAGGAAAATGAAGCTTTTGGTGTGGCTGGAACACAGGGCATGAAGGGGAGTTGGATAAAATATGGCTGGAGAAGTGGGCAGAGGATGGATTATGAGGAATCTAGTATGCTGTGCTAAGGATTTCAATTTTATCTTTTTGAAGTGTAGAGCTATACTGCTGAAGGTGTTGGCTAGAAAGACTCTTCCTTAGTACAAAGGTTGTGGTACGCTCCAGCAAACACACTTACAATGTCTCTGCATACCCTATGACCATTTATGAGGTCAGAGAGGCTTATGAACCAGGATCACCTATAGAAAGACATTTATTTTCCAAAAAAATCCTAATCAAACATTTTTTTCATTTTTTTAATTTAAATTCAGTTAGCCAACATATCATACATCATTAGTTTCAGATGTAGAGTTCAGTAATTCATCAGTTGTATATAACAGTGCTCATCACATCATGTGCCCTCCTTAATGCCCATCACCAATTACCCCGTTCCCCCCACCCACCTCCCCTCCAGTGACCCTTAGTTTGTTTCCTATAGTTATGAGTCTCTCGTGATTTGTCTCCTTCTTTGATGACTTCCCATTCAGTTTTCCCTCCCCTCCCCTCCCCTATGATCCTCTGTGCCGTTTCTTATATTCCACATATAAGTCAAGCATTTGAATTAAATATACAATGTTATTATTTTTGAAGCGTTCTGCTTTTGTCATGAGAGTGTGAGGAACTCCATGGATAAACTCAGCCAAAGTGAAAATTACTAAAAAAAACCCCAACATTTAAAATTTCTGGAAACAGTCCTAATGGCCTATGCCAAATGAAGAAACATTTATTCAAGAAATCTACTAAAGCTCCGTCAAAACTGTAGGAGTCTGTGGTATCTGAACCAAGATCCACACCCATTTGTCCCCTTCCCAGTCTGCAAGACCAGTCTGGGCTGATGCGGGATCTTCCCCATCAGATTCTGCTCAGAGAATTAGCTAGTGCTATCTCCCTTGGAGGAGCAGGTCATCTAATGAGCATTTCTAATCCTGCTTCCAGCTACTTGCAACTGAGGCTAAGTTGCAGTGAGTGCAGCCAAGCGAGGGGGACTCTCTTCTTTTGCCTAGCCCCCACTTGTGGGATGAGGGCCTGATCTTGGTTGCAGTGTCAGTGAAAGTACTAGAGGCCCTGATCACCCCTGCCCTTTTTTATGGGGTAGGGGTTCTATATCATGAGAGGCAAACAGAGACCTGCGGCAGCTCCAAGCCCTCAGCTATTAAAGCAGGGGTGTCACACAGACAGAAGCATTCCATTGTCCCTGTGCCATCCCCCCCACCCCCCGCCATCCTAGCACCAGAGTTCTGGCTCAGAGAAATTTTAGGGGGAGAAGTAGACATCTTGGGGTGACTGTGGGTATACCTAAAAGTTATACCTGTGCACCTGCCCCTGAGGAGCAATTTAACACAGAGGGGGAGAAACAGACATCACTAAATTATTTCAGCCAGCCTTTTTTAAAAAAATCAAATAACAATAACAAACCCTACGGATGCCTGGGTGGCTTAGCTGGTTAAGTGGTTAAGTGGTTAAGCCTCTGCCTTCGGCTCAGGTCATGATCCCAGGGTCCTGGGATCCAGTCCCATATTGGGCTTCCTGCTTAGTGGGGAGCCTGCTTCTCCCTCTCCCGCTCCCCCTGCTCGCTCTCTCTCTCAAATAAATAAATAAAATCTTTAAAAAAAAACCAATAACAAGCCCTAGGGTTGAGAACTAGTGCCCAGAGTTGCTACAGTATATTATCTAAAATGCCTAGTTTCCAACAACCAAAAATTTATGAGACAGGCAAAGAAACAGAAGCGTATATACAGCTATACAATTTGACCTATACACCAGAAAAAAAAGCAGGTAACAGAAATTGTGAGAGTGGCCAGATGTACTCCTTATTAGACAAAGATTTCAAAGTAGTCATTATAAAGACGGCCAGAGAACTAAAGTAAATGATTAAACAAGTAAAGGAAGGTCAGCTGACAATGTTGATGTTGACTATGGACAAAATTGTTAGATATGGCAACAAGTTAGATAACCCACATGAAATGGACAAATTCCTAGCAGGGTAAACTATTGCAACTGACCCAAGAAGAAATAGAAAATCTGAATAGATCTATAATAAGTTAAGAGATTTGAATTAATAATAAAAAACCTTCCGTGAAGAAAAAGCTCAATTCCAGGGGCACCTGGGTGGCTCAGTTGGGTAAGCGTCTGCCTTCGGCTTAGGTCATGATCTTAGGGTCCTGGAATAGAGACCTGCATTGGGCTCCCTGCTCGGTGGGGAGTGTGCTTCTCCCTCTCCCTCTGCCTCTCCCCTCACTCGTGCTCTCTCTCTCAAATAAATAAATAAAATCTCAAAAAAAGAAAAAGAAAAAGCCCAGTTCCAGATGACTTCAATGGTCTCTTCTACCATATATCTAAAGAAGAATTAATATCAATTCTTCACAAACTCTTCCAAAAATAGAATAGGAGGGGACACTTCCTAACTCATTCTATGAGGCCACTATTACCCTGATACCATAACCAGACCAAGGCATCACAACAGCAACAACAAAACTATACACCAATATCTCTTATGAACATGGATGCAAAAACCTTCAACAAAATGCTAACAAACCTAATCCAGCAACATATAAAAAACATTATACACCACAACCAAATGGGATTTATTCCACCAATGCAAGGCCAGTTTAATTTCCAAAAATCAATTAATGTAATACACCATAATAAAATAAAAAGCAACTCATGATGCATCTAGTAAATGCAGAAAAAGCATTTGACAAAAATCCAAGACACTTTCATGATTAAACACTCAAGAAACTATAATAGGTGGCATCTTCCTCAACCTGGGAAGGGTATCTATGAAAAACCCATAGCAAACATACTTATTGGTTTGCTTACTTACTGCATACTCACTGAAAGCTTTCCTCCTAAGATCAGAAAAAACCAAGAATGTTTGCTCTCATAACTTCTACTCATCATTCTATTACTGTTTCTAGCCAGGGCAGTTAGACAATAAAAAGAAACAAAAGTCATCCAGATTGGTCAAGGATCTATTCACAGATTACATGTTCTTCTATACAGAATATCCTAAGGAATACACTGGAAACTATTAGAACTAATAAATGACTTCAACAAAATGACAAGATTGATGTACAAAAATCAATGGTATTCCTTTACACTGGAAATGAACCATCTGAAGATACAATTAAGAAAACAATTCCATTTACAATAGCATCAAAAAGAATAAAATATTTAGGAATAAATTTAATAAAAGAAGTCCAAAACTTATACCCTGAAAACTAAAAAACATTTGTGAAAGAGTAATGAAAAAATATCCATGTTCGTATGGATGTGATGATTTAATACTGTTAAGATCAATACTCCCCAAATTGACTTGCAGATTCAGTGTGATCCCTCTCAGAATCCCAGCTGTTTTTCCTTACAGAAATTGATAAGCTGATCCTAAAATTCATAGGCATTGAAAGAGACTCAGAATAGTAAATGAAATCTTGAAAAAGAAGAGCAAAAATGGAAGGACTCCACTTTCTGATTTCAAAATGTACTACAAAGTAATCAAAACTTTGTGGTACTGGTGTTAAGAATAGACATTTAGACCAACGAAATAGAATTCCAAGTCCAGAAACAAACTCACAAGGGTGCCAAGACAATGTAATGGGGGAGAAATAGTCTTCTCAAAAATGTTGCTGGGACAACTGGATATTCACATGCAAAAAATGAAATAGGGCCCTTACATTACATCATCAACAAAAATTAACTCAAAATGGATCAAAGACCTAAATATAAGAACTAAAACTATAAAATGCCTAAAGAAAACAGGCATTAATCTTCGTGTCTTTGGTTTTTGCAATGGACTCTTAAACATGACATCAAAAGCAAGAACATCAAAAGAAAAATAGATAAGTTAGAGCTTCAACAAAATTAAAGCTTCTGGGCTTCAAAGGACACTATTCAGAAAGTGAAAATACAATCCACAGAATGGAAAAACATTTGCAAATCATATATCTGATAAGGGCTTGTATCTAGAATACATAAAAACTCTTATGACTGAATAATAAAAAAAGGCTAATAACTAATTTTAAGACAGGTAAAAGATTTGAACAGACATTTCTCCAAAGAAGACAAGCAAATCGCCAATAGCATATGAAAAGATGCATGATGTCAGTAGTCATCAGGGCTATGCATATCCATACCACAGTGGGATGCTACTTCCGACCCACTAGGATGGCTATCGTCAGAGGTCAGGTAATAATAAGTGTTGGTGAGGATATGGAGAAATAGAAAGCCTCACACACTGCTGGTGGGAATACAAAATGGTGTAGTCACTTTGAATAGTTTGTCATTTCCTCCAATGGTTGAACAGAGTTACCATACAACTCTGTAATTCCACTCCTACTTATATACTACAAAGAATTAAAAACATATGTTCAAATAAAATGTTGCATACAAGTGTTTATAACAGCACTATTCATGATGGCTAAAGGTGGAATCAACCCAAATGCTCATCACTGATGAATGGATAAACAAAATGTAGCATAGCTGTACCATGGAATATTATTTAGCCATAGAAAGGCTGAAGTTCTGATATAATACACTACAATATGGATGAACCTTGAAAACATTATGCTAACTGAAAGAAGCCATTCATAAAAAAATTACATATTATATGATTGCCTTTTTTATGATTGCTTTTAAAATAAAATGTCCAGAATAGGCAAATCTACAGTGACAGAACATAGATTAGTGGTTTCCTTGGGCTGGGGAGAATGGGGGAGTGTGGTATGGGGAGCAGTAGCTAAATGGTACATGGTTACTTCTTGGGGTATCGAAAATGTTCTAATATTGACTGTGGTGATAGTCGCACATATCCGTGAATACACTAAAAAAAAAAAAAACCTGAATTGTACACTTAAAAAAACCAGAATTGATTAAGGTGGTATATATTTACCTAGCAGCTACAGATTTTTCCAGGTTAATATGAAAATAAATAGGTATGTTTTCAGAAAATAAAAGTTGTTGAATTCAAATATCTGGACCTGAATAAGGGGGCCATGTAATGCATTTCATTTTTAAAAAATAATTTTAAAAATGTTCGTGCAGAAGACATATACCCTACCTTCTTTTTTCTGCTTTAAATCAGTGGTCTCCTCACCAGAACATGCCGACGTGCTTTCACTCTATGGCTTTTCCAGTGGCTGATCCCTTTGCTGGGAATCCTGTTCCATCTGCTATCTGCGTGGTTAACTTTCTCCCTCTGACTTTGTTCCAATGCCTCCTACTTAATAAGACTTACTTGGATAATCTTACTTAAACAGCCCCAGTGGCAGCCCCTTTCATCTTTTCTTTTTTCCCATGTGGGTTATCACCTTGTAAAGCACGCTGTATTATTTCCTTATTTGTCATGTTTATTGTCTTTATTCCCCTATTAGGATATAAGCTTCAGGAGGGTAATCAATCTTTGTCTGTGTGTTCACTGATACATTCTACACACCCAGAATGTGCCTGAAACTCAGAAAATATTTTTGATTGAATTATTGGAATTTGAGCACCCTATATTAGGTGTGTTAGGTACATTATGGTACCTAAGTATAACAGAATATTGTGTTGTCACTAGAACATTTTTTCCAGGGCATTTTTTTCATGACTTGATAAATAATTATTTGATTTCTCCTTGTGAAGTTGAGCCACATGAGCTTGGGAAATTCCTTGACAATATCCCTGAGGTAGATGAGTCTGTGTTTCTGTGAGGAGTGATGTACTTATATCCCCAGGGATAAAGCAATACCGGGTAACATTTGGGTCACATGTACACCCTGGAAATGCATTGAAAAGCTTAGCAAAAGCATAGGCTAAAAACCAATGTTAACAGTGGTAGATATTAAAAAAAAAGGTAGAAAAACTTAATGCCTAAAGTTATAGCCACCAAGCTGCTGCTGAGCAAAATAGCCTTTTGTGTCTCTTTGACCCCATCCTTTTGGGAGGTGGGGGGGAAGTAGGCAGACCTTTCACTGAATTATGAAAACGTATTTCTTCAGTTTCTCTCACCAGTCCCTGAAAGCCACCTTGTCGTCCTCGGTAGGTTTTGGTTAGCGGAGTTAACATTTATTGAGTGCTCACTGTGTGCCAGGGGCTGCTGATTTGCTCATTTAATCCTCCTCACAACTGGTGGAGGTCGGGGGAAGGAGGAGCCACGTGTTTTTCAAATGAGGAGAGAAGCACAGAGCAACAAAGTTAATTTGCCCGAGGTTCACGCAGTTAGTGGTAGGGTGGTCAGAATTTGAATTCAGGCAATGGACCTCTAGAACTGTGATCCTAGCCACAGTGGGAGAAGTTCTAAAATAAAATGTGACTCCTCTGCTGGATGTATTTTAGTAATACCTGATCTGTATTCCCATGATATTCTCTAGTCCTGGGTTTGCTGAAGGCAATTCTCTTCTCACACATTATTTTGTCTTATGCTGTTCCTAATGAAACACTGATATACTAAGCTTGCTCCACCTACCTTTCCTCCCTTCTCAGGTCTGACTCTCAGGTCAGTTTTATTTGGTTATATATACCCCTTTAGATAGTTGAGATGATTTATTCCATCAAAATCCTCACATCTGACACCTTACAAACCTTGTTCTTCACACTGCATCCTCCACAACACCCATACTTAAAATATGCATTGGAGTGCATCCTTGTAAAAATTAAATGACTTCTTTCCTATCCAAATATTTGGAAAAGTTTTATCCCCCCCAAGAAGCTGGCTCAGAAGTAATATTTTCTTCTCTTCAGTTTATGCCAGGCAATCTTTTTATCTTCAGCATTGCTCCATACCATTTCAACATACCTTGTACTTTGTGGGATGCTTCTGTGCTCTTATGCTGGTGGATCCCGAGAAGATGAACTGGGGATAGAAACAGTCACTTGTAAACACCCACTCCTGTTGATAGTCCCTTAAACAAGTACTTTTGCAATGCCAATGACATTCGTGAGATCTAAAGTATGACAGAATTCTCAGAAGAAAAAGGTTTTAATTACTTCAGTTCTGTGATGCAACCACTAGAAGACACTCTAGAAAATGGATTCACTATTTCTCTGTTATAGGTGATACAGAGATGAGAAAACATTTTTAACCTCTTTGGTCGTTAAGGAGCTTTTGTGTTGGTGAGGGGACTTAGCAATCTCACAATGACTTTATGAGGAATGAGCAGTAGGTAGTTCACTTCTTTGGGCTGTCATTTATTAAGCTCATGATATAAATTATTAGTAAGTAATCCCTACTGGCCAGTGGGGCAGCTCTCACTTGCAAGAACTTTACTCCCTAATGCTGTAAAAGGAAGATTTCATCCATAGGAAATAGTTTCAGAAAGCATTTGATCCAAAGAGTGACAGGTTGTCTTCCACAAACATCATGTCCTGAGTGCTAACATCTTCTGCTGGTCGCAGTTGAAAGAATTGTTGTTTCTGATATATCAGGAATTCAGTCATTTTCTCCAGTGGTATACCTTATGCCTGCCTTCCATCTGCCCATAGCACTATGGCCAGAGATGACTCATCTGAAGGGGACTGGGAATCTTGCAGTCCAGGAAAATGAGTTCCTGTCCTAGAAGCAAAAGCAGCTTAGCCTGACACTTTACTTCTGGGTCACTCTGTAGAAGTTACATACATTTTCTAAGTCTTGGTTTCCTAATCTGTAAAATGGGGATCAATAATAGCGATCATGGAGTTGCTGTGACAATTGTATAAAACAGACCTGAAGTGCTTTTGGAAGGTGCCCAATACACCCTAGTATGAAATTGAATAATTACTAGTTGTGGTTACTTTCTGCTGTGAACTTCTTTTCTATATCTTGGACCTAGGATCCTTTCTGGGGGCCTTGTAATGGGTGATTCATTGTACTCTTTCAGCTTAAAGCATTTCTCTTTATGACCTACAATTCTTTCCCGAAGTTTCTTAGTATTGGTAAAAGCCCTCAACTTGAGGACTCACGCTGTAGGAAAGCCTCTAAGGAAATGTCTCCCATCCAGAGCACTTATTACTATGTGTCAGAGCCCTTTCACAAAAAGTTATTACATTCAAATCTTCTCTCCCTGAAGCCCTGTTTTTGGTTGAGGAGTGCAAAAGGGTGGGTAAGGAGCTCATAAAACCCTTTCTCCTCCAAGGGGAAATTTGGCTTTGGGTTAACTTTCTTGCTCTGTTCAGTTGGACACTTGATACAATTAGAGTATCAATTGTGTTACTACATCATGTTGCTTATGAATATAATGACCCCTGATGGATAATTTGCTTCTGGATTGAATGTAAATGTGAGCAGATAATAACTTGTGGGAAGCCATGGCTTTGGGCTTCCCTGAGTGTAGTGCCTTATAATTGGGCATGTCCCTATTGGGCACCTCAGCAACTATGCCTATAGAATTATTACAATATCCTAACTCGAAATACCCACTTTAGAAATCTTGGTTTCATTTCCCCAAATTCCTGTTTGCCCTTCTATGTCTTTTCTTTTGTCTTTCCTTATGTAACCTCTCTAAAAATCACTACTATAGCCCCAGACATTAAGCTTAGTCAGGCCTTTGGATTTTCACTCTGGAAAAAAAAAAAAAAAGAAAAAAGAAAAAAGAAAAAAAAGCCTTGTAGTTATCCAGATAGCCACTCTCTTTATTGCTCTTCAAGCTCTCAAAATCTCTTCTGCATGCACACCTCACTTTCTCAAGGAACTCATCAAAACATGCAACAAACATAAAAAGACTTTTCCTAAGTATATACTCTCCACCCCCACCCACCATTTTGTTAAGGCTGTTTCCATAGCAAAATGAGCTCCATAGAGTCAGACACTGGGTCTTTGCCCACTGCTTGATCTCTTGAGTAATTTACTGGACAAATTAGAAAAATAAATAAATTAAAATCAATAGCACCATGGTTTACTTACAAATGGCAATGACCAAAATATGTAAATTAGTGTAACCATGACAGGGATATAACCAGTATGTTTTCTGTCCTCTTCTTTGAGAAATAATGCAAAACAGAGAAACCCCAATGCACTGTAAATCAGGCCATTCATGATTTGCACAGCCTGTGAGAAGAGAGAGCCATCATTATTACTCAAGTAAAATCTACTATGGATGATTACAATATGGAGACTGAAACATACGGCAATATCCAGCTTATCCTGGTATTTCTGAAATAGCAATGAAAGAACTACATGTCGGGGAAGAACCAAGATAGATAAAGAGAGGGCAACCACAGATGGATGGTGAGGTCTCCACATTTATTTAAACAGGGAATATGTGCTTTTGTTTCATGGACAGCTTCAGAGATATTTAATATCTAATTTTCTAGTTGGCTCTAGTTAAATAAAAAGCAGAAGCCTATTTGTCTGGTTCAGGAGGACACATGGCCTGAAGGAGGGCTATTGATCTTGAGGATCACTCAGGCTCTGTCTTGACATCCGTCTCTTTTGTACCGTTGGATCTGTGAGATCAACTCTGGCTGGCAGGTGAGTTCTTGTTTTCTACCACTAACCCAAAAAGGTAATTTTGGACCTTGCCTTCATTCTTCATCTTCTCTTGTCTGAGAGTTGAGCAGTCTGAGAGACTGCTCTGCCCAGTCTCATTCTCTGTGCTGACTTTTGTAACTTTACTCTGGACCAGAGCCCTAGGCTTTGCTCAAAAAAGCATGAAGGTAGACTCTCCAATGACCCCTGACTCTATAATTCTTATGTGGAGTATTCTCAGGGGACTTGTGTGGAGTCAGGCCTTATTCTCCAGATGGAGTAGAGCCACGAACACATACCAGTGACAAGGGTGCCTGCAACTACCGAAGCAGATAGGAGAAAGTCAGTCTTTTGTTCTAGCCAGGCCTTCACCTGATTGGATGAGGCATATCCACATTATGGAAGGCAATCTGCCTTACTCAAAGTTCACTAATTTAAATGTTAATCTCCTCTAAAAACATCTTCACAGGAGGGGGTGGGGAGATGGGCAAAATGGACCAAAGGGAATGGGAGATAAAGGCTTCCAGTTATGGATGAATAAGTCACAGGAACAAAAGGTACCGCATAGGGAATACAGTCAATGGTATTATAATAGTGTTGCATGGTGACAGGGGGTAGCTCCATTTGCAGTGAGAATAGCATAAAGTCCAGACTTGTCCAGTCACTGTGTTGAACCCTTGACACTAATGTAGCATCGTGTGTCAACTGTACTTCAATAAAAATAAATAAATAAAAAAAATAAAGTAGTGTATGGTGACTAACATAACATAATAAATAAAATTAAAAAAAAAATAAAGACACATTCACAAAAACACCCCAAATAATGTGATCAATTATCTGGGCACCTTGGGGCCCAAGTAAGTTGACACATAAAATTAATTGTCACAGAAAGTCAAGAAGTGGCTATTGGGTGATGAGACTCCTCTCCCTTGAAGTTTACGCTGAGACAACAAAAAAGCATGCATTTATTGGTTACTCATGACTTGATCTGGCACATGGGGAATGGCCATTTGGGATGGGATCAAATGAACTTGCCCACTATTGTCATGCTCTTCAGAATCAGCTCCTTTCTGGGCCATGAATCCACTGACTTACTCTGAGTTCAGTGGAGGACTCAGGAGGGTTTAGTAGGAGGAACTCAGTAGAAGATCCTAAACCCTTCATCCTCTCTGAGGTGGTGGATCTTACGGGTAGGCCAGTGGATGGCCTGTGACAGGCCTACCCCTTCTCACACACATTGCCATGACTACTGTCCGGGCCAGATAAAGAGACAAAGAGCAAGCAATCAGCTGTAAAACACCATGGTGATGGGGGATGAGGTAGAGAAAGCCCAGTGTCCTGCCCTGCTATACATGTGGCTTTGCCGCATGAAGTTGTGCCTTGCATTCTAGCAATAGGCCAAGTAGCCACCAGCCAGCTGGAGATAATCATAGATTTGTTATATTGGGAATTTTCCAAGGACAAGTTTTAATTTTGCTGGCTTATCCTGAAGTGTGCTTCGAGCCCCCCAAAGTATTAGTGGTTAATACAAAAGGATACAGCATTCTAAGGTTTAGGAGAGGTGAGAGGGAGAACATTGATATGGAATATGACCTCAGAGCTAAATATAGGGGGAGCATGTTTTGAGCCCAGTGTTATCAAATGGCCATTGGCCACAGAGCCCCAGTGTCTCCAGCCCCTTCTGGTTTTGGCTCCATTGCCTGAGCCTGACCATCTCATTTATGATCTATAAGCTTGTTTCAAACTGTTTACAAACAAAGGCAGAAAATGGACCTTCTCATTGCTTACGAGATTCACAACCAGTCTCAGAGTGTATTTGTTAAAATCCTGGGTAGGTTGTGATGCTATTGAACTATTCAGAAACAGTTTGTGGATCCATAATTTGTGTCCAATTAGCTATGGCCTCAGAATGCTTTAATCAACTTTACTTCCTCGGGGGAGTTCATTGTAGATGTGGCCAATGTCTTCCCTTTTATGTTAAGAAGATGCAATACTCATCATTTATTAACCTAAACAGCACTTAGTTCTTACCCCCAATGCTCTGGTCTCCAATTTTAGGGTATAGCTTCGTGGCATTTTAATTAAGGTATGGTATAGAAATTGTAGAGAATGAATGGACTCCTTTTCTGTAGAGAAATACAGAGAAAAGGTGAACTAATTATTTTTGAGGTAAGACACTTAATATTGCAGCCTCTGGTTTTCCACTACTTTCCTTGAAAGAAGATTTGAGTCAACTCACTGATAACTTTCTGTCAAAAACCAAGAACTACTTCTCAGGTTTTATGTTGCCATCATGGTCTTTAAACGAGACTGAGTAGTTATCTTTTGATATAAGTGCCCCAGTCTCATTATTTTCAACTTTTTAAAGAATTACCTCCTCCTATAAATCCCTAGGGTCACCCAAGTTTGGGATCCTGGTTGCCATGTTTGGTCTTCACAAGAATATTTCTCAATCTAGCCACAGTTGCTTGGATAAGTTGTGCGCATCTTATTGTAATTGAGCCAATCATAGTTCCCTTCCCAGGAAATTACATTTAGCTCTAAGACAATATAGTCCCAATCTGGGCTTGGAAAGAAGAGTGAAGGAATCCCTCGAGTAAAGAGATGGAGGGAGAATATTACTTTAAGATCCTAATGGTTCTCACTTTCCTGATTTTAGTTGCTTTTTTTAGACCTATCTATGAGCCAAATCTGTCGGCATCTTTAAGACAAATTCCTCTTTATTTTAGTTAAAACTAGTGTAAGAGGATATACATCAAGTGAAAATTTTCATAATGTTCCAGAATAATGGCTAGGTACTAAAAAAACCTGGGACAAAGGCAGTATTTTGCATCTTAAGTTGATAAAATTGCCAGAGGTTGTGCCTAGTAGCCTTCTCCAAGGGCTTATTGGTAGGTGATGGATGGTTCAGAGAAGTAGTTATGGTCAATTGAATTATTGTCCTCAATTATTGTTTCCCTTTTCTCTGTTACACAGTTCTACACCTTCACATGTTGCCTTGTGACTTTCAGTGTCCACCCTCCACTCCATGGAAGGAATATATCTCTATACCTTGCAGATATTGGATGTGACCCTGGACCATGCTTTGACAGATCCAATGTGAGGGACATGACACAGGCCAAGCTTGAGCCCAAACCTGATGAGGTACTGTAAGTTTCTATCATTTCCCTCTGTTGTGAGGATATCATTTCCCAGGATTTTGCTGTACTTTAGTGTAGATCCCAGAATGAAGACACATGGAAGCAGGCCCACAGCTGACCTGCAACATCGAGCAAAATTCCAGGAAGTGAAAAATTAATATTTGTTCTCATAAGCCTGAAATTTTGTGGTTATTATATCTACTACCCTGGCACCAACCAAAACCTCCGGTTTGTTAAGAGGAGGAGTGGGGAGAGAAGACAGAATTTTGGGAAATGAAGTGTTGGTAAAGCTACGGGAAGATAGAAAAATCACATTCAGAATAGGGGGAGCTTCAAGGTTGTGAGACTAGCTTTAACTTCTCTGTTGGTGTCTGTTCTCCAGCAGATGCACTGGCTTGCCCTTGTGTTGGCTAAACAAAGGGAGAGAGAATTGGAGAGAAATTACATGGAGGGAGTGACTGCTTAAAAAGAGAAGACCAGGGGATGCTTGCGTGGCTCAGTTGGTTAAGCATCTGCCTTTGGCTCAGGTCATGATCCCAGGGTCCTGGGATTAAGCCCCATGTCGGGCTCTCTGCTCAGCAGGGAATCTGCTTCTCCTTCTTCCTCTCCCTCTGCCTGCTGCTCACCCTGCTTGTGCTCTCTCTCTGTCAAATAAATAAATTAAATCTTAAAAAAAAAAAAAAAAGAAGGCCAGGACCAAGCCATCCCTCTACACTGCAGTTGGAGGCATAAAGTTTTAGGAGAAAGATCTCTCTGGTGGCCCTGAGCTGACAGATGAGATTGCGGCTACAATTTTGCAGAGAATACTGTTAGTATGAGGGGGAAGGATGGCTGGCAAAGACAGCAAAAGAGGGGCTCACTTCCAGGGGATATGGCTGGATTCCATGAATTTAGATGTAATCAATAGAGCAGGGGTTTTTGATAGTCAATAAAGTTTCAAACCATAAGAATATATGTGAACTCAGGGGCGCCTGGGTGGCTCAGTTGGTTAAGCGACTGCCTTCGGCTCAGGTCATGATCCTGGAGTCCCGGGATCGAGTCCCGCATCGGGCTCCCTGCTCGGCGGGGAGTCTGCTTCTCCCTCTCCCACTCCCCGTTTGTGTTCCCTCTCTCGCTGTGTCTTTCTCTGTCAAATAAATAAATAAAAAATCTTAAAAAAAAAAAAAAAAAGAATATATGTGAACTCAGACCCCTCCAAAATAAGTGTTTCTAGCTTGGCTCCCAAAATTTGCCCAACAGAAGAAGTAGAGCTTTTGCTCACTATTTAATCTCCTATGTAACCCTAGTGCCCACGTTTGGTTCTCTGTCTTTTCTTTCATAAGGAATCAGGAGGGTAGTTACTGTAGAAAAGCATAATGTGTATGGACATCCTCTTCTTGAAAGAAAGCAAGGATGCTGTTGAGAATGAGAATGTTAGAGATAGTGCACAAAGGACAAAGAAACCAGGTTAGTGGGGCCTTCACTGGCTGAGTTGAGACAATTTGAATAACCAAGAAAGAATAAAAATCATGACGGTTTAAAATGACCTGTCTATGAAAGGCCATGAATTCATCATGATACACAAAAGGGAACATTTGAAGTGTCAATAAAGGTGATTATAATGCCTACGAAATGTGAACATGTTAGGATGTATTTCATTTTTCATTGATTTGAGAGGTAGGAAATGTAAGTATATATATGTGCATTTTTTTAAAGATTTTATTTATTTATTTGACAGAGGGAGAGAGAGAGCACAAGCAGGGGGAGCAGCAGGCAGAGGGAGAGGGAGAAGCAGGCTCCCTGAGGAGCAGGGAGCCTGATGTGGGGCTCAATCCCAGGACCCCGGGGTTCATAGCCTGAGCCGAAGGCAGTGGCTTAACCAACTGAGCCACCCAGGTGCCCCACATATGTGTATTTCATTTCTCCCCCTAAGTGGCTATCCATTTGTAAAGCACAAATAAGTGTATAAAGATACAGATATTTACATGAATAAATATGAAAGATGGACTTGAATATTATGAGTAAGCTCTATGGTCCACTGGTGGCTATTTCTGGTATGAGGGGCAGGCAAGAGTTGATTAGCACCACAAGTTTCATTCATTTCCCAGGTAGAAAAGATGGGCAGTGATCAGCACTGAATGTTATTTACAAATAATCACTAATTTAAGGATAGGTCCACACTACATTTCAAGATGATCAATTAGCCAAATGTCCCACAGAAGAGAATTAACTGCTCAGACTCAGTCTATGATCACTTATTCAATGTAAACGCCATTATACTGAAAGTTTAAGGGGGCATTCATGCATTTCCAATTATTCTAGTTAGCTAGGTCAGTATATTGTAATGGTGGGATAAAGGAGTAGGTAGGAGGTGATGGCAAGGCAAAACTGAAAGCCTTTCTTATTCATGTGAGAGGCAAGGAACTAAATGTCCTGTGATGTAACAGAGATTCACTTTCCAAAGAGACTCAGTTTGATGACCAGTGCTCAAATACAAGTAACTTTGGGCTGCTGAACCAGGTCCTAAAACTCCACCAACAATCCATGGATCTGACAACCCATATACTGCAACCTTGCTTGGAATGAGAAAATGTATTTTTTTCTAGTAAGTAAGGGGTCTAGTAAGATTATTTGCAACCCTAGTATGTTTAAAAACAGTATCTGGGGGCATCTAGATGGCTCAGTTGGTAGAGCATGTGACTCTTGATCTTGGGATTATGAGTTTGAGCCCCACATTGGGTATAGAGATTACTAAAATAAAAATTAAAAAAAACAAACAAACCAGTATCTGTTTAAACTGCTGTTGTTACCATAGAAAATATAAGGAAAAAGGGAAGCTAAAAATGACAGAGTGCTTACTTAGCCAGGTACTTTTCTATGTTCTATACATGTATTAACTCATAAAAACTACTCAGTAACCCTATGAGATAGGTACTCGGAAATGGGCAAATTCCTAGAGACAATCTACCAAGACTGACTGAATCATGAAGAAAAAGGAAATATAAACAGACTGTTAATGAGTAGGGAGATTGAATCAGTAATCAAAAACCTCCCAACAAAAAAGAGTCCAGGACCAAATAGCTTCACTGGTTAATTTTAGCAAACATTTAAAGAAGAATACAAATCCTTCATAAATTTTTCAAAAAAAAAAAAAAAGGGAAGAGGAAAGAACACTTCCAGACTTTTCCTATGAGCCAGCATTTCCCTATTTCCAGAGCCAGGTAAGGACACTATAAGAAAAGAAAATTATAGGCCAATATCCCAGATGAACATACATGTAAAAGCCCTCAACAAAATATTAGCAAACCAAATTCAATAGCACATTAAAGAAATACACCCCATGATCAAGTGGGATTTATCCGTGGGATGCAAGGATGATACAACATATGAAAATCAATAAATGTGATACATCACGTTAACAAAATGAAGGATTAAAAAAAATCTCAATTGATGCAAAAAAGCATTAGACAAAGGTCAACATTCTTTCATGATAATAACTCTCAACAAACTAGGTATGGATGGAATGTATCACAACATAATAAAGACCATATGACAAGCACATAGTAAATGTATTTAATAGTGAAAAGATGAAAACTTTTCTTTTAGATCAGGAATAAGACCTGGGTGCCCAACCTCGTCAGTTCTATTTAACATAGTACCGGAAGTCCTAGTCAGAGCACTTAGGCAAGAAAAAGAAAGAAAAGATATCCAAATTAGAAGGAAGAAGTAGAATCATCCCTGTTTGCAGATGATATGATCTTATATATAGGAAGATCTAAAGACTCCATCAAAAAACTGTTAAGCTGATAAATGAATTCAGTAAAGTCATAGGATTAAAAATTAACATATAAATATCAGTTGTGTTTGTATACACTAACAATGAACTACCTGAAAAAAAAATAAGAAAACAATCTCACTTACAATAGCATAAAAAAATACTTAGGAATAAATTTAACCAAAAAGGTGAGTGCACTGCACTCACTGCAAATTACAAGATGTTGATGAAAGAAATTTAAGAAGACATGAATAAATGGAAAGATGTCTTATATTCGTGGATCATAAGAATTAATATTGTTAAAATTTCCATAATGCCCAAAGCAATCTATAGATTCAGTGCAATTCCTATTAAAATTCCAATGACCTTTTTTTCACAGAAACAGAAAAAAACAATCCTAAAATTTGTATGGATCCACAGAAGTCTCTGAATAGCTAAAGCAATATTAAACAAGAAGAGCAAAGCTGGCAGCATCATACTCCATGATCAAATTATATTACAAAACTATAACAAAACATTATGGCATTGTCATAAAAACAGACACATAGATTAAAAGAACAGAATAAAGAGCCTAGAAATAAATCCATGTATATATGGTCAACTAATTTCGACAAAGGTGCCAGGAATACACAATAGAAGAATAATCTCCTCAATAAATGCATTTGAGAAAATTAAATATTCACATGTAAAAGAATCTTACACCTTATCTTACACCATATTAAAAAAATCAAATCAAAATGGATGAGAGGTTTAAACATAAGACCCCAAATCGCAAAACTTCCAGATGAAAGCATAGGGGAAATATTCCTTGATGTTTGTCTTGGCAATGAGTTTTTTGGGTCTGACACCAAAAGCACAAACAACAAAAGCAAAAATAAACAAGTGGGACTACATCAAATTCAAAAATTTCTGTACAGTAAAGGAAACAATAAATGAAATTAAAAGACAATCTACAGAAAGGGAGAAAATATTTGGAAACCATATATCCAGTAGGGGGTTAATATCCAAAATATATATGGAAACCTTGCAATTCAATAGCAAAAAAACAAATACTCAATTTAAAAAATGGGCAAAGACCTGAACTGATGTTTTTCTGAAGAAGACATACAAATGGCAAACAGATATATGAAAAGATATTCAACATCACTAATCATCAGGGAAATGCAAATTGAAACTACAATGAGATATCACACCACACCTGTTAGGATGTCTCTTATCAAAAAGACAAGAGTTAACAAATGTTGGTGAGGATATGGAAAAAGGCAACCGTTTTGCATTGTTGTTGGGAATGTAAAGTGGTTCAGCCTCTGTGGAAAACAGTATGTGAGTTCCTCAAAAATTATAAAAATAGGACTACCACATGATCCAGCAATCCCACTTCTGGGTATATATCCAAAGGATATGAAATCACTATCTTGAAGAGATATCTGCACTCCCACGTTCATTTCAGCATTACTCACAAAAGCTAATATAGGAAAACAACCTAAATGTCCTTCAACAGATAAATGGGTAAAGAAGATGTGGTATATACATATACAATGGAATATTATTTATTCATAAAAAGAAAAAATCTTGCTATTTGCAACAAAATGGATTTCTCAAAGAACACTCCAGCCATTTCTGATTAGTTTCAGTTTCACCAATAGGCCATATTTTTTTGGTATGTTTGTTTCATACTGACCTTTTAACTATAGACTTTAAGCACAGGATATGGCACATTTTAGGAGCTCAATGATTGTTGAATAAGTATATAATACAAACAAATTTCTACATGTTCTTCAAACATAACTGAATTGGCTTTCACTTCATGGTATTTTAGGTGATAGTTCTCAGTATATGATACATGGGCTTATGCCATTCATGAAGTCAATTTCTTAAAGAGAAAGAAATTAGAAAAGTGTTTGGTATGTAGTAGGTATACAATAAATATAGCCATGATTGTATTATTATTACCGCAGTCCTAAAAAGCAAGCTCAAACTCCAGGTAGCCATTCATCAAATTTGGATGGAAAGTCTGGAACAGAATGACTTCAATCTAAGCTATGTGAATATACAAAATTCCCTTTGGGGACCCTGGAGACACACCTCAAGGTGATAAACACTGATCATACAAAACAGCTGAAATTCAGACTCAAGAATATCTCACATGGAGATTTGAAGCATTAGGATAAAAAGAGAAAACAAAATAGGAGCCCAAATTGGGTGGATGCTGAGAACTGCAGGCCTGGGTTTATAATGGTGCTGCAACTCACAAGGTCATCTTTCCCTCAGGCCATTACTTAATTCAAGTGATAAAAGATTTTCCCGGGCAATGCTTGGTAAGCCACCTAGACGTCTGAATGGGGCTGAATCGCGTAGGATGAGCATGGATCTTCTCAACTCAAGTATTGTTACCAGTAAAACATTCAAGGTCATCTTTCCCTCAGGCAATTACTTACTTCAAGTGATATAAGATTCTCCCAGGCAATGCTTGGTAAGCCACCTAGACGTCTGAATGGGGCTGAATCGGGTAGGATGAGCATGGATCTTCTCAACTCAAGTATTGTTACCATTAAACATTCCTAGCGATGGGGGAACCCAGGACGAGGCAGTCCAGGGAACCAGGGCCTGGCAACCTCTGATTCAGTGTGACCGGGTCTGGGTTCTAGAGGCAACCCGGCCAAGGCTCCCTACACTGATGTCATACCCTGAGCACAGGGCCAGAGGAGCGTGATTCTGCAGGGTGCGCCCTCAATTCGGGGCCTTTTAACCCCGGGGAGCCAGGTGGGCGCTGCTTCCTCAGTTGTGGCCCTCATCCCCTGCCTCGTGCGTGTGGTTCCAACGTTGCAGTTGTGGCCAAGAGCGCGGCTGCGCGGGAGTCTGCGCGAGGAGCCCAGTGCAGACCCCCGGGGCGTGGTGAGACCCCCGCCGTTCCGTTGAGCTTGCAAGCTCCCATGATGAGGGTGGGGTAGTGAGTGGGCTAACAGCGATGCCACCCTTAACTGGTTGTGTCAGCATCATACCCTGTCCTTGGACTTGGGAACATCCAGGGGGAAGAGGCCATACTTGACTCTACCCTCTGGCTGGTAACTCTGCAGAGATACCCTTTCGAAGAAGCGACATCATGGAAGCTCCCTGCCACCAACAATCTTCTACATCCCTCCTTCCCCCTAACCGTTGGCAATCAGCTGTTACCAGCCTATAGCACTGTGTCTAGCTCGTAGTATGAATGAATGAACTAATGAATGAATTAATTAATTAATTAACCATAGAACCATACCTTTATTTAAAGATTCTCTTGTATACTCTGGCTCTGCCTAAAAAGTTTAAATGGCTTGCATGGGAGGACTATTAAAAACATAGGTAGGAGTAAGGATTTGTTGTGCTTTGCATATTAATTAGTTAATTAACAGGTATTTATATGCACCTACATGTGTTGATACTGTTCTTGGTACTGGGAATACAGCAGAAGGAAAATATATAAAAACCCCCGACCTCAGTTGAACTTACATTCTAGAGGCCCAGTGGACTGATGATAATAAACAAGATCTACAAGTGAAATATATAGTATGTGACCAAAGAAAAGTGCTATGATGGACAATAAAAGAAGAAGAATAGGGAGGGTGTGAGTGTGTGGTTGCATTTTTAAATGATGCTGGTAGGGGAGGCCTCATTGCAAATGTGATATTTGAGCAAAACCTGAAGAAGATAGTGGTTAGAGCATTTCAGAAATCTGGCAAAAACAAGTATTAGGGACAGGGAAGAGCTAATGAAGACACAGCCTTACAGGTCTTCTGAAATCAAAGAAGGGTCTGGGAGTGATACCACTGATTAGAACTTTTTAGAAATAGAAACCATAAATCCATTGAAAGCTTTGCCTTTAAGGAATTGAAAATAGAAGAGATAGAGATGACAAAATCTGCTAACAAGAGAGGGGCATGTCATTGTGGAAAGTAATAATGATATAGGTGGTCTTCATGGATTGGGGGACTTGCAGCACATTTTGAAATAAAGGATTTTGGAATGAACCAGTGTAGACTCCGGAATTTCTACATGGGAGGCGCTTGCAGAGACAGAATGGTACAAGAAGATTGGAGGGAGAAGGGAGTGGGCAGGCTCCTGGCAGAGCTGTCCTGAATCTCATTTGCTTATCAACACCTTCCACTTGGTGCTTCTGTCCAAACTCTGTGACTGGTCTAAGGATGGGCATATCCAAAAACCCTTTCTGGAATCTAGCAGTTTAATGGAAAACGGCCTTAGACTTTGCACACTCTTAGATATCCTGGGGTGGATGCAGGGGAGAAAGAGTATGGATTCTTTTGGGGTAGAATAGCTTCCCTAATGCATAATTTTCCAAGAAAAGAAAGGACAGAATGAATGCATGCAGGTAAAGCACTAACCTAGCACACAGTTAATGCCCAATAAGTGGTGTATACACACATATTTTTATTATTAAACTGAAGAAGTACACGTGCAAGACTTGCAGGTTTGGATTCTGGAAAAATAATGGCAGTGCAGTAGCCTAGTGTGAAACATAAGACGACATCCTTCTTATCAATTTCATCTCTCTGATTTTAGTCTATTCACTGAAAACTTGTAAGACCAACAATCTGTATTGGCAGGAGTTTGGGGAACATGTGTGGGAAGGGATTCTAATTTCTTTTTTTTTTTTTAAAGATTTTATTTATTTATTTGACAGAGAGAGACACAGCGAGAGAGGGAACACAAGCAGGGGGAGTGGGAGAGGGAGAAGCAGGCTCCCCGCAGAGCAGGGAGCCCGATGCGGGACTCGATCCCAGGACCCTGGGATCATGACCTGAGCCGAAGGCAGTCGCTTAACCAACTGAGCCACCCAGGCACCCCTCTTTTTTTTTTTTTTTTTTTTAACAATTTTATTTATTTATTTGACACAGAGAGACACAGCCAGCTAGAGAGAGAACACAAGCAGGGGGAGAGGGAGAGGGAGAAGCAGGCTTCCCACGGAGCAGGGAGCCCGATGCGGGGCTCGATCCCAGGACCCTGGGATCATGACCTGAGCTGAAGGCAGAGGCTTAACGACTGAGCCACCCAGGTGCCCCGAAGAGATTCTAATTTCAACCACAGTGTCTCTGATAGTTAAGGGCCAACAACAGCCCTTTGGCACTTTGGGATCTCATAATTCCCACTGAGATCAGGGTACATGAGCCTGTTGCTGCATCGCCCACTGCCGTCTCTGGCTTACGAATAACAGCCACCTCAAAACTCTTCAGTATGCCACTGCTTTTTCACCAAGGCATGACTTAATACCCTGGTGAAGGTGGTGCCTTCTGGAACCTCCTAGAGGATGTCATTAGGATGGATTGTTGTATTTAATAGCTTCATTGGATGTCCCCATTTTCCTGAATTTTCAGACTCCTTCTTCTAACATATGCAAAGGAAGTTCTAATGTGTCAGATGCCATTGACTTGCAAGCCAGGCTCCAGTTAGTAAATGACAGACTACTAAGTCATTCCCAGGTGCTTGAGCTAATACATTATTTTAACTCAGGGATAAGTGCACCCTTTACCAGTGAAGTTGACCTAATAAATTCCTAGATTTCTGGAATGTTCTCCAGACCCTTGCCAAAACATGTCTTTGCAGTCTAAAGGAAACTTATTTAACAGTGAAAACTATAACCTAGACTTAACACCAAATATTAGATTATATGGGGAAACTTGAGGCTTATTCCTTTTAAGATTGGGAGAATCCAAAGATGTCCACTATTACTGTTATGATTTATCATTGAACTGGCCAATGCTAAAAGAAAAGAATATTAAGTAGTGAAGTTTGGAATGAACACGATTAAATGATATGAAGGATATGACAATTATCTGCCAAAAAGACTATTAGAGCTAAGAAAATAGTTTATCTGGGTGTTCAGATCCAAAATCAGCCTACAAAAACCATTATCATTTTTCTACACCACTAATAGCCAACTACAAAATGTAATGAGAATAAAACAACACTTATAATATTAAAAGCTATAAAGTTTCCAGAGATTAATTTAACCAAGTATATATAAAATCTTTATGAAGAAAACTTTAAAACTCCAATAACAGACACAGAAAATGATTAATATGATCTGAATGAAAAGAGATACATTCCACGCTCTTGGATGGTATGACTCAATATTACACAGCTGTCAATTCTTCCAAAATTAATATATTTGATGAAAAATTTTTATCATCAGTTCAGTTTTTTGAGAAACTTGATAAATTAACTCCAAACTTTGTATAAGGAGTAAAGGCTCATGAATACTAAATTAATCTTTAAAAAGTGGAATAAAGTCATTTGTTTTGTTTCTTAAATTCAACATATGAGTGAAATCATATAGTATTTGTCTTTCCCTGACTGACTTATTTCACTTAGCATTATGCTCTCTAGCTCCATCCATGTTGTTGCAAATGGCAAGATTTAATTCACAAAACAAATGAACAAAGGAAAAAATGGAGAGAGAGAGAAAGACAAACCAAGAAACAGACTCTTTTTTTTTTTTAAGATTTATTTATTTGAGAAAGAGAGAGTGAGTGAGAGCACAAGCAGGGGAGGGGAGGCAGAGGGAGAGGGAGAAGCAGGCTCCCCACTGAGCAGGGAGCTCCATACAGGGCTCGATTCCAGGACCCTGAGATTATGACCTGAGCCAAAGGCAGATGCTTAGCCAACTAAGCCACCCTGGCGCCCCCAAAAACAGACACTTAACTATAGAGAACAAACTGATGGTTACCAGTGGGAGGTGGGTGGGGTGGCAGGTGAAGGGGATTAAGAGTACACATGATGAGCACTGAGTAATGTATGGAATTGTTGAATCACTATATTGTATACCTGAAACTATCCTATATAACACTGTCTGTTAACTATACTGAAATGAAAATAAAAAGCCTAATTAAAAAATGAAAAAATGTAGAAAAAGAAAGGGTGGGCTTGCTGTATTAGTTATTAAGATGTATATGTGAGAGATTAATGTATGACAAAGATAATGACAAAAATCAATGGCAAGGGAAGACTTGTTTAGTAGATACTGTTGGGAAAACCATCTTGCTAAATAGAGATAAATAAAACTAGATCACTATCTATCATCACATATTAGAGGGATTCTAGATAGATAAGAGATCTAAATGCACAAGATAACACTCTAAAGTTCATAGAAAGAAATGTAGGAGAATATCACGTGTCCTACATGTATGGAAGGACTTCTGAAACAAAGCCATATGGCAAGTAATGAGAATTCAAGTCCATTAAAATATGAGAAAAATGAAAAAGCTAATCACATAAAGAAATGGTCAAAATTCTTGATACTCAGAGAAATTCAAATTGAAAAGTAGTGAGACACAACATTTTAGACCTATTAGACTGCCCAAAATTGTAAAGGTGGATGGTTGTGTGAAAGAGGATGTGGAATTTAGGATTGCTCATGCTCTGCTTGGTGGCAGTATACATACTGTATCAGCTTTTCTAGAAGAGCCCTGTTGCACTACTTAAGTAAACTAAACATATGTAACTGTTGAATCTACCCTTTCACTCCTAGAAAATTTTCTGTAATAGAAGTATTGATGAATATACAGTGTAGGGTTGTTCTAGGAGGCAGGTCATTGGAAATACCTGGGTGTTCATCACTGAGAATGTGAATATGTAAAGGTGCATTTCATGGAGTAGTATGCACTTAAGATGTACTACTGGCAACATGGATGGATTTTAAAATATGGTGCTGAGTAACTAAGAGAAGGACACATGTTTGTGCACCAGCACATGTGTGTGCCTGCACATACTATACCATTGACATGATTTAAAAATATGTACACAGCTCAGAGGAGCAAGATGGTGGAGGAGTAGGAGACCTAAATTTCGTCTGGTCCCAGGAATTCAGCTGGATAGGGATCAAACCATTCTCAACACCTACAAACTCAACAGGAGATCCAAGAAAAGAATAGCAGCAATTCTGAACAGAGAAGTGACCACTTTCTGGAACGTAGGATGTGCGGAGAAGTGAATCCGAGGTGATATTTGGGAAGATAGACCGCAGGGGGAGGAAGCTTCCGTCAGCCACTACTGGCAAGTGATAGAGCAGCGGAGCACAAAATCGGAACTTTTAGAAGTCGGCTCCACTGAGGGACGTCGCTCCAGTGGCTAAGTGGGGGGTGGAACACTCTCTGGGACAGTGTGGTCTTGGGACCCTCGGGGTCACAGAAAGACCGGGGGTGCCTGAGTGCGGCAGAGCTCCCAGGTATTGGAACGGGGAAGCCGGCAGCAGAGACGGAGCCGAGGAGTGGGCTATTAGCTTGGGGTTGCCATAAACCGTGGTCTGTGGGATAGTCGGGCCACTGCTCCTCCAGCAGGGACCCAACAAGCGGCAGATCCAGGGAGACTCCCCTTCCTCCCCCAGGAGGAGCAGCATAGGACTGCACCGCAGGGATCTGCTGGGTTTGGAGACTCCACATGGGGTCGTGTGCCAGAGATAGAAATGCTCGGTCACTGGCCAGGTGAGCACGGAGCACATGGAACATTCTCCAGAATAGATCACATCCTGGGTCACAAATCAGGTCTCAACCAGTACCAAAAGATTGGGTCATTCCCTACATATTTTCAGACCACAGCGCTTTGAAACTAGAACTCAATCACAAGAGGAAAGTCAGAAAGAACTCAAATATATGGAGGCTAAAGAGCATCCTAGTAAAGAATGAATGGGTCAACCAGGAAAATAAAGAAGAATTAAAAAAATTCATGGAAACAAATGAAAATGAAAACACGACTGTTCAAAATCTTTGGGATGCAGTACAGGCAGTCCTAAGAGGAAAGTATATAGCAATACAAGCCTTTCTCAAGAAACAAGAAAGGTCTCAAATACACAACCTAACCCTACACCTTAAGGAGCTGGAGAAAGAATAGCAAATAAAGCCTAAACCCCGTAGGAGAAGAGAAATAATAAAGATCAGAGCAGAAATCAATGAAATAGAAACCAAAAAACCAGTAGAACAGATGAATGAAACTAGGAGCTGGTTCTTTCAAAGAATAAATAAAATTGATAAACCCCTGGCCCAACATATTAAAAAGAAAAGAAAAAGGACCCAAAGAAATAAAATCATGAATAAAAGAGGAGAGATCACAACCAACACCAAACAAATACAGTTTTTTTTAAAAGATTTTATTTATTTATCTGACAGAGAGAGAGAGAGAACAAGTAGGCAGAGAGACAGGCAGAGGGAGAGGGAGAAGCAGGCTCCCCACTGAGCAGGGAGCCCGATGTGGGGCTCAATCCCAGGACCCTGGGATCATGACCTGAGCCGAAGGCAGCCGCTTAACCGGCTGAGCCACCCAGGCACCCCAAATACAAACAATTTTAAGAACATATTATGAGCAACTATATGCCAGCAAATTAGATAATCTGGAAGAAATGGATGTGTTCCTAGAGACGTATAAACTACCAAAACTGAACCAGGAGGAAGAAAACCTGAACAGACCCATAACCACTAAGGAAATTGAAGCAGTAATCAAAAATCTCCCCAAAAATAAGATCCCTGGGCCAGATGGCTTCCCAGGGGAATTCTACCAAACATTTAAAGAATTAATACCTATTCTTCTGAAACTGTTCCAAAAAATAGAAATGGAAGGAAAACTTCCAAACTCATTTTATGAGGCCAGCATTACCTTGATCCCAAAACCAGACAAAGACCCCATCAAAAAGGAGAATTACAGACCAATATCCCTGATGAACATGGATGCAAAAATTCTCACCAAAATTCTAGCCAGTAGGATCCAACAGTACCTTAAAAGGATTATTCACCACGACCAAGTGGGATTTAGTCCTGGGCTGCAAGGTTGGTTCAACATCTGCAAATCAATTAATGTGATACAATACATTAATAAAAGAAAGAACAAGAACCATATGATTTTCTCAATAGATGCAGAAAAAGCATTTGACAAAGTACAGTATCCTTTCTTGATTAAAACTCTTCATAGTGTAGGGTTAGAAGGTACATACCTCAATATCCTAAAAGTCATCCATGAAAAACCCACAGCGAATGTCATTTTCAATGGGGAAAAACTGAGAGCTTTTCTCCTAAGATCAGGAACATAGCAGGGATGTCCACTATCACCACTGCTATTCAACACAAGAAGTCCTAGCCTCAGCAATCAGACAACAAAAAGGAATAAAAGGCATCCAAATTGGCAAAGAAGAAGTCAAACTCTCACTCTTTGCAGATGATATGATACTTTATGTGGAAAACCCAAAAGACTCCACCCCAAAACTGCTAGAACTCATACAGGAATTCAGTAATGTGGCAAGATATAAAATCAATGCACAGAAATCAGTTGCATTTCTACACACCAACAAGACAGAAGAAAGAGAAGTTAAGGAGTTGATCCCATTTACAATTGCACCCAAAACCATAAGATACCTAGGCATAAATCTAACCAAAGAGGCAAAGGATCTGTACTCAGAAAACTATAGAATACTCTTGAAAGAAATTGAGGAAAACACAAAGAAATGGCATGTTCCATGCCCATGGATTGGAAGAACAAATATTGTGAAAATGTCTATGCTACCTAGAGCAATCTACATATTTAATGCAATCCCTATCAAAATACCATCCACTTTTTTTTTCTTTTTTCAAAGAAATGGAATAATCCTAAAATTTGTATAGAACCAGAAAAGTCCCCAAATAGCCAGAGGAATGTTGAAAACGAAAAGCAAAGCTGGTGGCATCACGATTCTGGACTTCAAGCTCTATTACAAAGCTGTCATCATCAAGACAGTATGGTACTAGCACAAAAACAGACACATAGATCAATGGAACAGAATAGACAGCCCAGAAATGGACCCTCAACTCTATGGTCAACTAATCTTCCACAAAGCAGGAAAGAATGTCCAGTGGAAAAAAGACAGTCTTTCCAACAAATGGTACTGGGAAAATTGGACCGTTTCCTTACACCACATGCAAAAATAGACTCAAAATGAATGAAAGTCCTAAATGTGAGACAGGAATCCATCAAAATCCTTGAGGAGAACACAGGTAGCAACCTCTTCGACCTCAGCTACAGCAACTTCTTCCTAGAAACATCGCCAAAGGCAAGGGAAGCAATGGCAAAAATGAACTATTGGGACTTCATCAAGAGAAAAAGCTTTTGTACAGCAAAAGAAACAGTCAACAAAACCAAAAGACAACAGACAGAATGGGAGAAGATATTTGCAAATGACATATCAGATAAAGGGCTAGTATTTAAAATCTATAAAGAACTTATCAAACTCAACACCCAAAGAACAAATAATCCAGTCAAGAAATGGGCAGAAGAAATGAACAGACATTTCTGCAAAGAAGACAGGCAAATGGCCAAAGGACACATGAAAAAGTGCTCAACATCGCTTGGCATCAGGGAAATCCAAATCAAAACCTCAATGAGGTACCACCTCACACCAGTCAGAACGGCTAAAATTAACAAGTCAGGAAACAACAGATATTGGCAGGGATGCGGAGAAAGGGGAACCCTCCTACACTGTTGGTGGGAATGCAAGCTGGTGCAGCTACTCTGGAAAACAGTAGGGAGGTTCCTCAAAAAGTTGAAAATAGAGCTACCCTATGACCCAGCAATTGCACTACTGGGTATTTACCCCAAAGATACAAATGAAGTGATCCGAAGAGGCACCTGCACCCCAATGTTTATAGCAGCAATGTCCACAATAGCCAAACTATGGAAAGAGACTAGATGTCCATCAACAGATGAATGGATAAAGAAGAAGTGGTATATATATACAATGGAATATTATGCAGTCATCAAAAATTTGAAATCTTGCCATTTGCAATGGCATGGATAGAACTAGAGGGTATTATGGTAAGCAAAATAAGTCAATCAGAGAAAAACAAGTATCGTATGATCTCACTGATATGAGGAATTTGAGAAACAAGCTAGAGGATCATAGGGGAAGGGAGGGAAAAGTGAAACAAGATGAAACCAGAGAGGGAGACAAACCATAAAAGACTCTTAATCTCAGGAATCAAACTGAGGGTTGCTGGAGTGGAGGGATGGGGTGGCTGGGTGATGGACATTGGGGAGGATATGTGCTACGGTGAGTGCTGTGAACTGTGTAAGACTGATGAATCACAGACCCATACCCCTGAAACAAATAATACATTATATGTTAATAAAAAAAAAGAAAATGTCTTAAAAATTAAAAAAAATATATGTATACAAAAGAACACCACGCATTTTAAGAAATGCTTACAAACTAAAAGCTTATACGTTAAACAGAAGGCAGTGGTTCTTTGTGAGGGGAGACAACTGAGAGTGGAGTGTAGAGATGAAAGAAAATATTTAAGAAAAAAGGGGTAGGAATTATCTAGTGATGTAATTACAGTAAAATGTTTTATAAGGTTCATATTGTGATAAAACTCTATGGTCCTCTGTGATTTATGGTTAGGGTATTAGGCATAAAGGATGCCATAACTGGAAAACTAAAGGCTACACTGTTAATAAGAGAAGGTTTGGTGTTAATCCAGTGGGCACTAATTTATGCAATCTCAATAAAGATATGGGTAATTGAAACATGCCTTCTCCTTAGTAGCAAGCTATGCAAATTTCAGGTGTTCCGTGAAGAGAAATCACGCAGAAATAATGTATTTAGAATACAATATGTTTAGCACTATTGTGGACCCAAAAAAAGACTACTCAGGCTATGGGATGCTTATACTTTATGCTAAGTTTACTCTTATTAATGAAATAATGATTTCCTTAAGTCAGGATTTAAAATATTACCCCATCAATATTGTGCTTCCTCCCTGCCTCAATCTTGTTATGATTAGGCCTACTTTGGAGAACTTATCCCTATCCCTATCCCTCCCTCCCTCTGTCCTCCCTCCCTCCTCCCTCCTTCCCTCCCTCCCTCCCTCCCTCCCTCCCTCCCTTCCTTCCTCCCTCCCTCCCTTTTTTTTTCTTTTTTCATGTGGAATTTAAGCACATATTACTTCATATTCAGGCAAGCCTCATTGAAATAATTCCTCTGTCTGAGCTTTAAGAACTCTGTTTCTTTACAACTTATTTCTGGAAAACAGAATAAGGTACGGCTAGCTCTAAGTTTTCATTCTGATCTGGTGTTTGTAGCAACCACTGTGTTTGAGCCATTAAAGCATTGATGCTGTTGCCACCTTCTTTCCAGACCGAAGAAAGTCTTTTTAAGGGGATGGGCTAAATCAGTGCTTTCTTCCCAAGTCCATCTGGTCATGAGTGTCTGTGACACTTGGGATCACCAGTGGATCTGTAAATCCTGAATACTAAGTAAAACAGACTCTGGACTCTTTCCATAGGCAGCACAACCCACACGAAGGAAAATGTTTCTTTGGCCCGCCAGTTTTGAGAAAAATCATTGTTTCCTGTACTGATTTTCATAATCATAAACGAGAGAAGTACTAATATTCTCTTCCTGGAGATCAGTGTGTCTTTAAGCTCTGAAACTTCTTTTCTGTATCATGGTTTAAGCACAAATTCTCCACGACTGAGATGTGCAACTTGTAAAATACAATTCTGTTAATTGATCCTATGGCTTAAGGGATGTTAGATATGACTTTGGGGTTTTGGGAAGACACTGGCAAGACAGAATTGGCCCCTCACATGGTGTATATTTGTCTAAGAACAGAGGGATGAATTAATAAAGTAAATGCCTAGGAAGCATAAAATTCACATCCATGTTAAATATGAACATGCTCAATACTCTACTGGGGGAATGACTTCAAGCTAAAAGTTTTTGTTCCAAACGTTTATTTTCCTCCAAATTTATGGTGTTCTCTGTAATGTTGTGAAAAGTCTTTGTTTCCCTTTCCCCAAGTGTTGAGATTCAAAAAGCCAACCCTCAAACATAGACGAATCTTCTATGCCTTGTATGTTGATTTAGTTTTGTATGTCTTTATGTTAATGTTCCTCAGATGTATACATTTTTTATCCTCATTTTACCACTTGAAAATCCAGCTGTGTGTTTTACACAACTGTGTGGTGGTCAAGATTATCTGCAAGAGCAAGTAGGTGTCTGGAGAAATCTTGTTTGGTGGGTGAAGATCCATTGAGGGTTTCTCATGAGTTTTTTTAAACCTGTATTCTGATCCATTAAACCTAAACTTGGAAATGGGAAAGCTTCGATGTCACCACCAGCCACAAGGACTACAGAAATCTTTACTGGTTGCATTCCCATTTTTCTTTTAAAGAGCTTTTTAAGGAGCTGAGAAAGCCCCCTTTCTGGTCTTACCTGGGGTTTTGATTGCTGAAAAGATATTTGTTCACTTTCTCTTTCTTCCTCTGGACAGAATCTGGTGGGGTCTTCTAAATGCATCTCTTTCAAATAGGTCTGTTTTTCACTTTGGGACTCCTGTTAGGGGAAGGTCCTGGGCACACCTTGGGCAGCAGCCCTTTGGGTTTTCTTGAAATAAAGACGTAAAATAATTCCTTAGCTCAAGACAACCAGATCCAAATGGAGAAAACTTTACGCTCAACATCCCCCATACAGAAAATATAACCAGAGTCATTCATTTTAATTTTTATTTACAGGACGGAAAAAGAAACATTGGGACAAACTTTACTAAAATGTGTTTCTAGAAATTGCTTGAACAAAATGATGATGCTCTTCCTTCATTCACCATTAAAATTTTTCATTCTGGGCTGAGGCCATGATGGTTGTGTTCTTTAATATGTAATAAAAGGATTCTCTTGTATCATGAACCTGAGATAAGAGGAGTGTTAGTAAATTGATCATTAATGCATTTTAAAAAGTGGTCTTATTCTATCTATGTCATTGAATTTTTCTACTAAATTACTTTCCAAAATCTTCCCAGTTAAACACCTACTCTGACTTGGTAGTGGACTCAGAGACATAGCATTCAGGGACTCAGAGAAAGGACACAATCAGGTTGAAATAAACATTACTAATTTTGGCGTATTTTATTCTCTACTCTTCTCTCAGGTTCTTCTTTTTTTTAAAGATTTTATTTATTTATCTGAGAGAGAGAGACAGAGAGAGAGGGAGAGCACAGAGGGAGAGGGAGAAGCAGACCCCTCATTGAGCAAAGAGCCCTACGTGGGGCTCGATCCCTGGAGCCTGAGATCATGACCCGAGCTAAAGGTAGCCGCTTAACTGACTGAACCACCCAGGCCTCTCTCAGGCCTCTCTCAGGTTATTCTCGAATAAGAATATTAATTCTTGGACTCTGAGAGACACCACACTTCTTCTTGAGTCATCTCTTCTCTGGGCAGACAGGTCATATCTGAAAAACTGATTGAAGAGGACTGTCTATGTCAGACCACAGGATTTTGAGTGGACATTTTGGAAGGGATGTTAATAGGAATATTCTCACCATTCAGGACTCTCCTCCCCCTACTTCCAACAACACATTTGCTTTTGGTGTTTTTTTCCTTTTCCTTTTTTTTAGTTTAGAAACTAATGACCAAGATTCATAAACACTAAACACCTAGACTAAACATACATGAATGTTTAGTTTTCTAGTGAAACTAATAAAATTTAAACTTACGAATTTAATGCTATGCTTAATGGTTAGTATGTGAAGAAAGAATTTAGAATACATTTAAAGTAGGTTATTACTTCATTATAGTTAACATAAAATTGTATTTTATCCAGTGTCACTTGTTGTGGTGTGACTATAAGTGATATACAAAACACAATTTCATAGTCAAAGTTTTCTTGATCCCTCTCTTCTCCTTGTTTCCCACATTCCATTCTCTATTGATCCTCTCCTTCCAGAAGGTCAAGACTTAGGAACCCACAGACTGAAATTAGCTGGCAGACTTGGGCATTTGTTGTTGCTGTGTATATGCTGTTTGTTTTGCTTTTGGCAAGAGCATGATTTCTGTCTTTGACTATTTGAGTGATGATTTTGGAGACTACTTTTAATTATTCCAGCCACAAAAAAGAAATGATAATTATGTGATATCAAATAGAGGTGCTAATTTTTGCTTCAACGACAATCACATTACAGTACCTAAATGTATTAAATCAACATGTTGTACACCCAAATTTACAAAACGTTATATGTCAAAATTTTAATTAAAAAAAAGAGCAACATCGCCCATCACTTGATTTCCCTGGCGTTGAAAGCTACTTTCAAATTGAAATGACCAGAGAATCCTTCTGCTACAATATCCTAACCATTTTTCAATCCTGTCTTCCTTTTCTCCGTCCCATCCCCCCAATCTAGTTGAGGCAGATACCATGTACAGTGTGAGAGCCTGGTAACTAGCACAACATGTGGCTCCTCAGACTGATTTCCTCTCACTCATTCTCTCCAAACACTGGGATTCAGCCTCACCAAGCTCCTTACCTTATTTAGATTTTCCTCTCCTTATGAACACTTTAAAAATTAAATCATTTCCATTTTGAATTAACCTGATATATTTGGTAAATGTAGATAGGGAAATAAAATGATAAGATGTTGACATTTGTTTCTTGGGTAGGGACTCAGCTATTTCCCCCTTGCCTTGATGTTTGGAGGCGCATCTTCATTTACACAGCAAAAAATACTTTCTCTTCTCAGAATGTGTGGACTGAATTTCATTCCAGAGAACATGGAGCCTTGAGATCCAAGATCTCTCGCTCACTGATGGCTTTCAAATTAAGTTATCTAAATCCTTATCCTCACTGTTAATAATTTTCCCAGTCATATGCTAAGTGTCCCTTTGGAAGTTTTCCTTTCTATCAGATTATTTTAATATGCATCACTCAAACTCCAGAGGTCTTGGGTGGGGTTTGGTAAATGCTGAGAACCCAGGGTTTACTCCTTCTATTCCAGCTGCCCATACACACCTCTGACCTGAGGCTCCCTGCACTTCTCTAGTTTCCTCACCCAATTTCAGTTCTTTATTTCCATTCCTTCTTTCCTATCAGATCAAAGATTAACCCACTTTCAGTCAGTTGTGAATGAGTTTTAATGCCACAGCTGCTGTTGGCCTATTTCCCAGGACATGCTTGGAAAATTATTTGGGCATCACTTGTTTCTTCCAAGACCAGTGGTGTTTGATAATAGGATGTGTCATGACCCATTTCTCCTTCCTCCCAACATGGTTGATCTTCCTGCTACTCCAAGGCTCCCAGATCCGAGGGACCTAAACTTTACTTGATAACTGGAGGCTGGAGACCTAGTGGATTGATTTCCATAGGATTATCCTTCAAATGACATAGACCTGAGCCAGAAAATGATATATCTCTTACTGTATTTTCTTATGAGGATATGGACATATATCCCTTTAATCTTAAAATTTTATCTTGAGAGAATTATCTACATTTGCACGTAGACAAATGCTGTCTAAACTATCTGAGCTCATATTCAGTGTGTAGAGGCAACACTAAAAACAATTACTACTGAAACTTTAATCTTTTTAGCATGGAGTCATAACAGAAGCTATATAGTACTTCCTAATTCATCGGAGAAATTAAATACTCACATTATATGAGATTATTGCCATGATATAATGCTTGGTTCCCCCAAATGATCACTCTATTTGCCAGGAAGAACTCCAACATAGAGAATAGCCACAAATATCCAGAAAGCATCATTCCACTTCGCTAAATACAAAAAGAAAATCTACATTCCTCACAGATCTTTATACTTCTAAAATTTTTAGCATCATAAAGATAATATAAAATTGCAAACTGTTTAGAAAATAGAAAAGAAAACTTTATCTATAATATATCACCATCTTAATAATACAATTGTGATGATTTTTACTTGTTTACATGATAATAATTGTAACAACAGACATTTAGTGAGCACTTACTATATGTCTAGGCATTTGTGCTAAATGTTTTATATACATTATCTTATTGAGTCCATTCAACATTTTGTGGCAGGTGGCATTATTATTCTTACGTTAGAGTAGAGGAAAATGCACTTGGGATGGTAAAAACAACAAAGTTAATATTACTGAATGTTAGAGTTGCTCAGAACTTGCTTCCAGGTCCCCCTTCTCTTACCCTACTCTTGGTCTTGGACTCTTGGGGATATTCTATTTGAGTTCTGACAGACTTCTAGCTTCAGGATCTCTATTTTCTCCTACGTGTATTTCTATAATACTGTTACACTTGTAAAAGGTATATTCTATTCATCTCATTTAAAATCAAGTGTTATTTGACATTTATATATAATCTTTATAATACTTAACGTCCACATCACATTTAAGTGGAAATATAATTTATTTAAATTTGCTACACAGTTTTGGTTCATGTAACTCTTTCCATCTTTCAGAAGATTAAAATGGATTCCCAGAAACCTGGCTTATGGTAAATACTACCAGTATGGTATTTTCCTGTATCAGTCATGAAAGAAAGCTTTCAAGGGTAAACATTTGACAACTCATACTAGAGGTTTTTCTATGCCCTGTCTGTCTGTACAGGGTTTTGGTTCTTACAATAGCTCTATAATAGTTTTAGGTATGAAAAGCCACCAGACCTCAAAACACTCTTGTCTTTAATTTTCTTTTTCTTTTTTTTTTTTTTAAAGATTTTATTTATTTATTTGCGAGAGAGAATGAGAGACAGAGAGCACGAGAGGGAGGAGAGTCAGAGGGAGAAGCAGACTCCCCGCCGAGCAGGGAGCCCGATGCGGGACTCGATCCCCGGACTCCAGGATCATGACCTGAGCCGAAGGCAGTCGCTTAACCGACTGAGCCACCCAGGCGCCCCTGTCTTTAATTTTCTTGATAGGGTTTGGGCACAATGACTAACATAATGGACTTCCAGGGGGTGTGGCAGGCTGACCTCTGAGTGTACCATGCTCTACGTCTTTGCTCCAGATCTTTTGCTCTTGTGCACATGCAAGTGGTAGCTTCTAAGACCTATCAGCCAGGTGCTCAATCACTTATTTTAAAATGTTCTTATTTATTCCTATTACCTGTAAAAACAGAACCTCCGTGTATGTACTGAACTGACATATATGTTGGCAGGACACTGAAAAAGAAATATAAACACTTGATAGGCCCCAGGTAGAATTCTTAAGGACTTGTTCCTACTCCTTAAGGCATACAATACACATGGTGTCGTAAAATGTAAATCAAGCCCTAAGGTGACAAAAATGCTAACAATGTTTGTGATAGTGAAAATCCTGGACTGTGATTATTTGCCTTGACTATCCTGTCATCTTGAAAATTTGCTGAAAAAGAATCAGATTTCTTTTTTTGGTCCTAATTTCACCAGGTCTTTGAAATCCTGAAGTGCTAGTGTATTAATACAAATACTCCCATAGCTTTAAGAAACTGGGAATCCCATGCAAATTTAACCAATGATCAGTATGTTGGCCTTTCTTCCATTTCAATTTATGTATCCAGTATATTTAGTTTAAAATCAAATGGTTAGTGCTGTGTCAAGAAAATGTGAATTTATGGCATATTCAGGGGACTTGGGACTTATCTGATTATTGTGTCCAGAGAATTTCTGATTATCAGTTCTCAGGAATGTTTTATATGCTAATCTGGAATACTATCAGAGGAATGTTTAATAAAGAACATTCATTCATTCAATTAACATTTATTAGACATTTATTAATTTCCAGGCTTTGTAATAGGCACTGGGGAGACATAGATATCTAGGACATTGAGTCAATGAGCCTATCAATCTCAGATTTATCCTTATGAGATATCTACTTATTTAAGGTCTTTGTGTTTTCACCAGTATCCTTCATCTGAATCTTATTAATGTAGAGATTAGTTATTTTACTAGATTTCTTGAATTTTTGGTGGTCATAGGTTTAGAGACCTATTCAGTGATTTGAATCCATATTTGTGGTCATACCAAACGTGAATAATTTCTACCACCTCCACATTTGTCCAAAACCAAAATAATTCTCAGCTCATTTACAAACTTAATATAGAAGTCTCTAATTGTGAAAAAAATGATAAAATCTTGTACTTACCTGTATCCATACAATTTTTTCTTGTTTCATTAAAAAGAATATAATTTCAAATCCAATTAGAAATAGGCCAATCACTGCAAGGGAAGCACTGTAGGTATTTGTCTTTATGGTGCATCTCAACTGGAATAGATACAAAATGTCAACTAGTCATATGTGGAACAAACAAGTTGGAATGAAGTTAGTTTGCATTACTGGCAAGTATGTTAAAGTGGATGATTTATTATAATTTCTAACCTTTCCAGAATCTCAGGTTAGTCTATGGGTTCCCTAATCTCCAAATTTACCAGGATCCAAATAGGAGTGTTTTTCTGATGTTGCACGCATGCATTTCATTCACTCCTTCAATACAAAATTCTTAAATGCTAAAGCATAATAGTGATTGGTAATTTAATATTTGTCTAGACAATGCAAAGACCTTAGACCATTTCCCTCTACCTCTATTTCAGCCTATCCGTTATTTTTGTGTTTTTCAGTCTCTTTGTATATTTTGGAATTTACAAAATGCTACTTTTAGTATCATATAGAGTCCTTATTCATTTATATATACTTACATATCTGCCAGTTTCTTTTATTTTCATCATCAATGACAAAACATTTTAAATAAATTAAACCTTGGCACTTGTGATGAGCACTGGGTGTTGTATGTTAATGATGCATCACTAAATTCTACTCCTGAAATGAATATTAAACTATATGTTAACTAACTGGAATTCAAATAAAAACTTGAAACAAACAAACAAAAAACTATATACCTTCATCATAGGTAAAACAAAACTAATTAATTAATTAAGCCCATAAATGTAAAATGACTTTTTTTTTTTTTAAGTAGGCCCATGTGCAGTGTGGAGCCCAATGCTGGCCTTGAACTTATGACCCTGAGATCAAGACCTGAGCTGAAATCAAGAATCAGATGTTTAACTGACTGAGCCACCCAGGTACCCCAAATGAAATTTTTAAAATCCTGTAAAGATTTCCATTTCTAGCAATGAGGTAAATTTTGAATTTTAAAAATTATACAGTGTGTATTGTATAAGTTTTTAAATATAATTATAATTAACTATACATGTATAATACAATGTGTATTAATTATTTTCTTTTTTATTTCATTCATTCAACACTGCCAGATTCATTCTTATTGTAGTATACTCACTATTGTTTGTTCCTTTTTATTGCAAAACAGCAGTATTGTATTTACATGCCACAATTTAGTAAGTCATATAACATTTACCTTTAGAAAGAAGAGAGGGTAAAATTTCTGAAAGAGGACATGAAGGGGGCTTCTGATATGTTTGATTTCAAGGGGAGTTCCTTGGGCATTCACTCTGATAATTCATTGATACAGATATTTATGTTTTGTATTTTTCTGTATTTGTGTTAAATTTTGACTTAACAGTTTGAAAACAAAAAAAAATTATTCAACTTCAGGAAACACTGGTTAGAATTTTTTGGGAAAAATTACATTGGAAATTGTAAAATATTTTAACTGAAATTTTAGCTGAAATTACCACATATTAAATTTTGAGAGATGCAACAGATCTGATGAAGCATCAATCTGATGAAGCTATAAAAATAGCAAACAAAATCCAGAGAAAATAGAGAAGGAAATACAAAGATAAAAATAGAAAGTAATGCCATAGAAAACAAACATACATGAAAGAGGATTAAAAAACCCAAAATGTGGTTCTTTGAGATAATAAACAATGTAACCATAGTGCAACTGGCTAAGAAAAATAGACAAAATAATCAATATCAGAAATATAAAAAAATAAGATCTTATGGACCTCAAAACATTGAGAAGATTTATGCTTTTGGTATGATGAAAAAGCTATGGCAGACTAATGTTCCTTCTGACAATGGCTAGAAAAACAGGATACAAAACCACAAGTATTTCATCTATGTAATAGCATGAGAAAAGCATCAGTGATGAGGCACTGAAGAATATACAGGGGCCAAGAATGCTGAGAAAGAAGACCACAGAGAGGTGAGCAGATGTTCTAAAGATAATTTTTCCTTGGGAGCATTTGTTAGGGCAAGAGGCTGAGGTTTCAGATTTTGCCTGAGCAGAAGGTGATTGCTAGAGGAGAGAGGAATCATCATAGTTTTTGGTGTTCTTGCAGGGCTGGAAAGATAAAATTGTAAACCTGAGGTGACAAGCTTCTGTGGGAGAGGGCCAAAGAAATGAGCCAGCTATATGACCAATTATTCTATTAAGATGCTAGTCAGATTTTGAAGTTTTGCTGGTCAGTAAGAAGGCTAAGTAAGAAGAAAGCATCTGAAAAGCGAGAAGAATTTTTGGTCACATAATTATGCTGTGGAAACATGGATCAGGACTTCTAGGGGACAGTTTCTTGTAAACATATCAGGTTCTCAATTGCAAGGCCTGGAGGGCTCTATGACATAAGTAGAAGATGCATGAGAGGTGTATGTATTCTTATCCATACTGCCATCCAGCCTCAGTCCTGTTTTAACAGCTGAGGGGAGGAATGGGTGAACCCTTTCTGGAAGATTGAACATCAGCTGACATTGCTATACTTTTCTATACACAATTTCTGGCACTCAATCAAAAATTACTAGATAAGTTAAAAGACAGGATCATATTTTTTTTTAAAGACTGGAAAAGTCAATAAAAATAGTCTCATAAATAATCCAGTTATTGGGATTATTGATACAATTTTAAAAATAACTATTAATATGTTCAAGAAAATAAGAACGAATGGAGCAGAAAGATGAAGAGATAGAGAATTCCACAGAAGAATTAGAATCTAAAAGCAGAATTGAATGGAAGCTCTAGATTTGAAGAATACTAACAGAGAGAACTCCATAACTGCATATTAGACACAGAAGGAACCTGGAGGGAAGGGCAATAGAAAATGATGAAATAAAAGTAGAGTGAGAAAAAATAAAAGAAAAAGGAAAAAACCTGTGAGAAACATGTGGGCATAGTGAAAATATTTAACCTACATTTAGCTGGAGTCCCAAAAGTAGTGAAGGGGAAGGCAATCTGGCAAAAGCAATATCTGAAGAGAAAAAGGCCAACAATTTTCCAAAGTTGATGAAAAGTATCAATTCAGATTCAACCCCTTATAGACAGACACATACATTTGGCTAATCCAAGATAATATGAATACAAAACAAAGTACATCTAGTTACATCATAGTGAATTTGTTGGAAACTGAAGGTAAAGGGAACATTGTAAAAGTAGTGTGAGAAAAACAGAGACATCATTTTAAAGGAGCATAGCTAAGGCTCACAGAAACTTCATAATGTCAAAGATTGAAGCTGGAACACAATAAAATGATATTTATAAAATGCTGAAATAAAATAAAATGTCAACCTAAAATCCATATGCAGTGAAAGAATCTTTCAAAGCAAAAGCAGTGTAAGGTTGTTTTCAGACTAACAAATGCTGAGAGAATCTATTGTACAGGACATTTGTGATGGAAGAAATAATACTAAGGGGGGGGGTTCTCAGTTAGAGGGAAGGGAATTCCAAGCTGAAATGATGAAATGCAAGAAGAAATGAAAAGAAACAAAGGGTAGATAAGTGAATCTGTCTAAATAAATAGGATTTGTTACTCTACTTTGTTTGGCTGGGTTCACAGAGTGCTTGCACACTATCTTATCCTAAATCAGGACCTTGCTGCTCACCCTCTGTCTTCTGATTTTACCCCCCAGCCTTCGTAGCCTAAGCATTTGTTCCTCCTCTCAGATCCTCTAAGCAATTTTGGATTCTGAGCTAAGCTGTCTGCATTCAAAGTTCAACTCTATTATGTACAATCTACATCTAAATCTAGGTCTTTAAGAGACAATCTATAGGAACAGAGACTTCGCAGGTAATACAATGGCATTAAATTCATATCTTTCAATAATTACTCTGAATGTAGTTTTTTTTTTTAAGGATTTTATTTATTTGACAGAGAGAGACACAGAGAGAGAACACAAGCAGGGGGAGTGGCAGGGAGAGGGAGAAGCAGGTTTCCCGCTGAGCAGGGAGCTGGATGTGGGGCTTGATCCCAGAACCCTGGGATCATGACCTGAGCCAAAGGCAGATGCTTAATGACTAAGCCACCCAGACACCCCTACTCTGAATGTAAATGGACTAAATGCTCCAATCAAAAGACATAGGGTATCAGAATGGATTAAGAAAAAAAAAAAAAGACCCATCAATATGCTGCTTACAAGAGACTCATTTTAGACCGAAAGACACATCCAGATTGAAAGTGAGGGGGTAAAGAACCATTTATTATGCTAATGGACATCAAAACAAAGCTGGAGTTGCCATCCTTGTACCAGAAAACTAGATTTTAAACCAAAGACTGTAATAAGAGATGAAGAACGACACTATATCATAATAAAAGGGTTTATCCAACAAATTCTAACAATTATAAATATTTATGCCCCTAACTTGGGAACAGCCAAATATATAACCAATTAATAACAAATTAAAGAAACACATTGATATTAATACAATAATAGCAGGGAATTTAACACCCCACTCACAGCAATGGGCAGATCACCTAAGCAGAAGATCAACAAGGAAACAAGGACTTTGAATGACACACTGGACCAGATGGACTTAACAGATATATTCAAAGCATTTCATCCTAAAACAGCAAAATACACATTCTTCTCAAGTGCATATGGAACATTCTCCAGAATAGATCATGTACAAGGTCAGGTCTCAAATCAGGTCTCAACCAGTACAAAAATATCGAGATCATACCATGCATAGTTTCAGACCACAATGCTATGAAACTTGAAGTCAACTGCAAGAAAAAACTTGGAAGGACCACAAATACATGGAAGTTAAAGAACATCTTACTAAAGAATGAATTGGTCAACCAGGAAACTGAAGAATTTTAAAAACACATGGAAGTAAATGAAAATGAAAACACAATAGTTCAGAACCTTTGGGATGCAGCAAAGGCAGTCCTAAGAGGGAAGTATATAGCAATACAGGCCTTGCTCAAGAAGCAAGAAAAGTCTCAAATACACAACCTCATCTCACACCTAAAGGAGCTGGAAAAAGAATGGCAAGTAAAGCCTAAATCCAACAGGAGAAGAGAAATAAAGATTAGAGCAGAAACCAATCATATAGAAATAAAAAAAAAAAACAGAACAGATCAATGAAACTAGGACCTGGTTCTTTGAAAGAATTAATAAGACTGATAAACTCTTAGCCAGACTTATCAAAAAGAAAAGAGAGGGCGCCTGGGTGGCTCAGTTGGTTAAGCGACTGCTTTCGGCTCAGGTCATGATCCTGGAGTCCCTGGATCGAGTCCCGCATCGGGCTCCCTGCTCGGCAGGGAGTCTGCTTCTCCCTCTGACCCTCCCCCCTCTCATGTGCTCTCTCTCTCTCTCATTCTCTCTGTCTCAAATAAACAAATAAAATCTTAAAAAAAAAAAAAGAAAAGAGAAAGGACTCAAATAAATAAAATCATGAATGAAAGAGGAGAGTTCACAACCAACACTGAAGAAATACAAACAATTAAGAGAATATTATGAGCAATTATATGCCAAAAAAGTAGGCAACCTGAAAGAAAAAATAAATTCCTAGAAACCTATAAACTACCAAACCCAAAACAGGATGAAATAGAAAAGTTGAACAGACCCACAACCAGCAAAAAAATTGAATCAGTAGTCAAAAATCTCCCACCAAACAGGAGTCCAGGGCCAGAGGCCTTCCCAGGGGAATTCTACCAAACATTTAAAGAAGAAATAATACCTATTCTTCTGAAAATGTTTCAAAACATAGAAATGGAAGGAAAACTCCCAAACTCTTTCTATGAGGCCAGCATAATCTTGATCCCAAAACCAGACAAAGACCCCACTAAAAAGGAGAATTACAGACCAATATCCCTGATGAACATGGATGCAAAAATTCTCACCAAGATTCTAGCTAATAGCATCCAACAGTACATTAAAAGGATTATTCACCATGACCAAGTGGTATTTAGTCCTGGGCTGCAGAGGTGGTTCAACATCTGCAAATCAATCAATGTGATACACTACATTAATAAAAGAAAGCACAAGAACCATATGATCCTCTCAATTGATGCAAAAAAAGCATTTGACAAAATCCAGCATTCCTTCTGGATAAAAACTCTCTGCTGTGTAGGGATAGAGGGAACATACCTCTATCATATGATAGCCATATACAAGAGACCCAGAGCAAATATCCTCAATGGGGAAAAACTGAACGCTTCTCCCCTAAGGTCAGGAACACGACACAGATGTCCACTCTCACCACTGTTGTTCAACATAGTACTAGAAGTTGTAGCCTCAGCAATCAGGCAACAAAAAGAAATAGAAGGCATCCAAATCAGCAAAGAAGTAAAACTTTCAATCTTCGAAGACTACATGATACTCTATGTAGAAAACCCAAAGGGTCCACCAGGAAATTGCTAGAACCGATACAGGAATTCAGCAAAGTCACAGGATATAAAATCAATGCACAGAAGTCAGTTGCATTTCTGTACACTAACAATGAGACAGAAGAAAGAGAAATCAAGGAATTGATCCCATTTACAAAGCACCAAAAACTGTAAGATACCTAGGAATAAACCTAACCAAAGAGGCAAAGGATCTCTACTCTGAAAACTATAGAACACTTGGGGGCACCTGGGTGGCTCAGTTACTTGGCTCAGGTCATGATCCCAGGGTCCTGGATCCAGCCCTGCATCAGGCTCCCTGCTCCCTCTCCCTCTGCCCCTCCCCCCTGCTCCTGCTTTCTTTCTCTCTCACTCTCTCTCAAATAAATAAATAAAAACTTAAAAAAAACCCAAACCATATAACACTAATGAAAGAAATTGAGGAAGACACAAAGAAATGGAAAAACATTCCATACTCATGGATTGGAAGAATAAACATCATTAAAATGTCTATGCTACCCAAAGCAATCTATACATTCAGTACAATCCCCATCAGCATTTTTCACAGAGCTGGAACAAACAATTCTAAAATTTGTATGAAACCAGAAAAGACCCTGAATAGCCAAAATAATGTGGAAAAAGAAAACCAAAGCTGGAGGCATCACAGTTCTGGACTTCGAGCTGTAATACAAAGCTGTAGTCATCAAGACTAGTATGGTACTGGCACAAAAACAGACACATAGATCAATGGAAGAGAATAGAGAACCCAGAAATTGACCCTCAACTCTATGGTCAACTAATCTTTGACAAAGCAGGAAAGAATGTCCAGTGGGAAAAAGACAGTCTCTTCAACAAACAGTGTTGGGAAAATTGGACAGCCACATGCAGAAGAATGAAACTGGACCACTTTCTTACACCATACACAAAAATAAACTCTAAATGGATGAAAGACTTAAATGTGAGACAGGAATCCATCAAAATCCTAGAGGAGAACACAGGCTGCTACTTTGACCTCGGCCACAGCAATTTCTTCCTAGACACGTCTCCAAAGGCAAGGGAAACAAAAGCAAAAATGAAGTATTGGGACCTCATCAGGATAAAAAGTTTATTTATTTATTTATTTATTTATTTATTTATTTATTTATTTATTTATAATTTTTTAATTTTATTATGTTATGTTAGTCACCATACAATACATCATTAGTTTTTGATGTGGTGATCCATGATCCATTGTTTTCGTATAACACCAAGTGCTCCACGCAGTTCATGCCCTCTTTTTTTTTTTTTAATTTTATTATGTTGTGTTAGTCACCATACAATACATCATTAGTTTTTGATGTGGTGATCCACGATCCATTGTTTTCATATAACACCCAGTGCTCCATGAGTTTGTGCCCTCCTTAATACCCATCACCAGGTTAACCCATCCCTCCTCCCCCTTCCCCTCTAAAACCCTGTTTGTTTCTCAGAGTCCATAGTCTCTCATGGTTCATCTCTCCCTCCAATAAACAGCAAAGAAAACAGTCAACATAACTAAAAGGCAACCTACTGACTGGGAGAAGATATTTGCAAATGACATCTCAGATAAAGGGCTAGTTTCCAAGATCTGTAAAGAACTTATCAAACTCAACACCCAAAAAACCCCAAATAATCCAGTCAAGAAATGGACAGAAGACATGAACAGACATTTCTGCAAAGAAGACATCCGAAAGGCCAAAAAACACATGAAAAAATGCTCAACATCACTTGGCATCAGAGAAATACAAATCAAAACCACTGAATGGCTAAAATTAACAAGTCAGGAAACAATGTTGCTGAGGATGTGGAGAAAGGGGAACCCTCTTACACTGTTGATGAGAAAGCAAACTGGTGGGTGCAGCCACTGTGGAAAACAGTATGGAGTTTCCTCAAAAAGTTAAAAATAGAACTCCCCTATGGCCCAGCAATTGCACTATGAGGTATTTATCCAAAGGATACAAACAGTGATAACAGTGAAACAAAGGATACAAACATGTATATATCACACTTATATACATGTGATATGTATATACACATACATAGAATGGAATGTTACTCAGCCATCAAAAAGAATGAAATCTTGCCACTTGCAACAATGTGAATGGTATTATAATGGTATTATGCTAAGTGAAATAAATCAGTCCGAGAAAGACAAATAGCATATGATTTCATTCATACATGGAAGTTAGGAAACAATATAGATAAACATAGGTGAAGGGAAGGAAAAATAAGATGAAAACAGAGAGGGAGGCAAACTATAAGAGACTCTTAACCATAAGGAACAAAGTGAGGGTTGCTGGAGGGGAGAGGGATGGAAGGATGGGGTAACAGGGTGAGGGCATTAAGGAGGGCATGTTATGTAATGAGCACTGGGTGTTATATGCAACTGAGAAATCACTGAACTCTACCTCTGAAACTAATAATACAGTATATGTTAACTAAATTGAATTTAAATAAAAAATTTTTTAAAAATAAATCTAGGTCTTTAGGGATAGTTGTTGATACTCTTGGTATATAATATTATCTACCCTGATAGGGTTTGTTGTGAGGTAATAGACAAAAACTCTGAGTGAGGCATGTGGTACATAGAAGCCATTTAAAAAATCTTAACTTACTGTTCTAATCACATTTTTTCTCTCCCACAGCTTCAAGATATCCATTTACACATTTTCTATCATATTTGACATTTAATTTGAAATAAATGACATCCTATTTAAATTTCCACTCCTGATTTCCTGGTTTGCTTCATGCATTCGGTGTCATTTTAATATTTTATGAAATTAACAAAGAATTTTGTTGGAGTACGTCAATTTAAAAAATATTGTAAAGTATTATAAAGCAATATTTTACATTTTAGTATTTTGAATAAGTTTCTACTGTTTAAGAGGCAATGATATCCCCTCCTTACCAGTATCCTTGTTTTTGACAAGTTAAATTTTTATCCTTGAAATTTCCTCAATTATTCTTACCAATTTTGGGGAACGCATCTTCTCTGCTTCTATTGCAAAAATTCCTGATATGACAAACTGAGAACAAAAAGAGGCACACATAAAGTATCTTTGTTATCACCCAAGAAATTCCTCTGACAACTTCAGTAACATTTTAAAATAATTAATAACAAGTTTAAGGAAAGGTCTATAAAATGTAACATCATGAAACTTCATTAGCTGCTAAATTTAGAATCCAGAACAACTTTATTACATTTGAAAATAATTTATAAGTTAGATTTTTTTCACTTCTTGGGATTTCCCAAGTATCCACAATGATTGCTGAGAAAGTATAACTAATAACAAATTAAATGAGTTATTTGTAGATAATTTTCCAAAAACAGAATCATAAGAATCCTTTTAATTTTTCAAAGCAAATGATATTTAATATGGAGATATGAGACCATTTAAATATGTTTGATGAGGTGTGAGATGAAATCCCTGAATTTCTAAAGTTCCTAAAAGTTTCCTGTGCCTCTAGTTCCTTCACTTCCCTGGCAGTGTCCTGGTGGTCTCTGCTTTCTGAGTATAATGCACTTTTAATGCCAACTACACAGAGTTAGCTCAGACTTCACAGGGAAAGGGAATATTTCCCAATAAGACTGTGTTCACTTCAGACACCAGCCATAAGCTTGGGGATTTCCAGACCACCTGGACTTCTGACCAACTGGCTACAAATATAAGCTTCCCACTACCCATCTCAGGTTTGATAATTTGCTAGAGTGACTCATAGAACCCAGGAAAGTGCTATACTTACAATTTTATTAGAAAAGATACAAATCAGGGCCAGTTAAATGAAGAGATGCAGAGGGTGAGGTCTAGAATGGTCTGAAGCATGATGCTTTCATGTCCTCAGCATGCATCACCCTCCTGGCACATCAGTGTATATCACCAACCAGGAAACCTACCCAAGCCTCAGTTTCCACAGTTTCATTATGGGTTTTCGTTATGTATCTATGGTTGGTCTTTCTGGCATGACCAGCTCCTGAACACTCAGGTATGGTGCAAGGGGCCCAGGAATAACAAAGACACTCTTATCACTTGGAAAATTTCCCAGGAACCAGGGAGTCAAAGCCAGCCAAATTCTCTATTATACATCAGAGAGCTATGGATGTCACACTCACTGAAATAAGAGAGGGCTCTCTCCCCACTTTTGTGTCAATTATTTTTTAGATTCCTCAAAGAGTAATGAGCTTTTAATATTTTTTAAAAGTCCTCTTTCTTGAGGAACCTGAACTAATTTCTTTCTCTTTTTCTTTTCTTTTCCTTTCCTTCCTTCCTCCCCCCCGACCTTTTTTTGCTCATCCAAAGAGCAATTGAAGTTTGAAATGAATTTGGTTGAAACACCAAAATTCCTACTGTAGTTCTATGGTAGCCTCTGGAAAAATCACCTAGTAATAAATCCATGGTTTTCTATTAAAGAGATGGAGGGAACCATTATTGGATTAATATTATACTTGTATTTAGGATGGAATAAAGGAATTTTTTAAACATGATTTATGGCATGGAGGATAGATATAATTTTACTGGTTTCATTTAAGAACTTCTTGTTGATTTATTTTTTAAAAATTTTTATTTAAATTCAACTTAGTTAACATATACTGTAATATTAGTTTCAGGGGTGGAATTTAGTGATTCATCAGTTGCATAGAACAACACCCAGTGCTCATTACATCATGTGCCCTCCTTAATGCCCATCACCCAGTTACCCCATCCTTCCATCCCCCTTCCCTCCAGCAACCCTCAGTTTGTTCCCATAGTTAAGAGTCTCTTATGGTTTGCTTCCCTCTCTGTTTTCATCTTATTTTATTTTTCCTTCCCTTCACCTATGTTTCTCTATTTTGTTTCTTAAATTCCATGTATGAATGAAATCATATAGTATTTGTCTCCATCTGACTGACTTACTTTACTTAGCATAATATCCTCTAGTTCCATCCAGGTCATTGCAAGTTATCTGTATTTTTAAGAGTCCTTGTCTTTTAGAGATGCATGCTGAAATATTTACAAATAAAATTATGTGATGTCTAGGAATTGCTTCAAAATAATCTGAGTAAAATAGGGAAAGTGAATGGAAGAATGGATGAAGCAAGACTAAATATGAGCTGATAATGGATACCAAAGGGTCAATATACTATTCTGCTTTTAAATGTTTGAAATTTTCCATAATAAAAGGCTTGGCATGCTAAAAAAATTAACTTCTTGTGGAGTGCATGAGCTTTTATTACTAGAAAACACACATTGTTATAGTGAATCCACCCACATGAATGTTTAATAGACTGCTATTGAAAACTATTTAATTAACAGAAAATAGCATTTAAAAATAATTTAATCTGCAGTTTAACTTTTGAAATGTAAGAATCACACCCAAAAGTCACCTATCCTGAATATTTTATTATTATCTGGCATTGGTTGGAAAGACAGTTGTTTCTGAAAATCTTTTGCACAGTGAAGGAAACCATCAATAAAACAAAAAGCCTACTAAATGGGAGAAGATATTTGCAAATGATATATCCAATAAGGAGCTAATATCCAAAATATATAAAGAAATTGTACAACTCAACACCAAAAAACAAGTAATCCAATTAAAAATGGGCAGAAGACATGAACAGACATTGTCCCAAAGAAGAAATACAGATGGCCAACCAACATGAAATGATGCTCAACATCACTCATCATTAGGGAAATGCAAATCAAAGTCACAATGAGATATCACCTCACACCTGTCAGAATGACTAAAATCAAAAACATAGGAAACAATAAGTGTTGGTGAGGATGTGGACGAGGAACGTCGTGTATTGTTGGTGGGAATGCAAGCTGGTGCAGCCACTGTGGAATACAGTACATAGGTTCCTCAAAAAATTAAAAACAGAATTAGCATATGATCCAGTAATTCCACTATTGGGCATTTATCCCAAGAAAACGAAAACACTAATTTGAAAAGATATATTCACCCTTATTTTTTTTTTTAAAGATTTTATTTATTTATTTGAGAGAGAGAGAATGAGAGACAGAGAACATGAGAGGGGGGAGGGCCAGAGGGAGAAGCAGACTCCCTGCCGAGCAGGGAGCCCGATGCGGGACTCGATCCCGGGACTCCAGGATCATGACCTGAGCCGAAGGCAGTCGCTTAACCAACTGAGCCACCCAGGCGCCCCACCCCTATGTTTATTGCATCATTATTCACAGTAGCCAAGATATGGAAGCAACACAATTGTTCAACCATAGATGAATGGATAAAGAAGTGGTATATAACATATAATGGAATATTACTCAGCCATTCAAAAAATGAAATCTTTCCATTTACAACAACGTGGATGGATCTAGAGGTTATAATGCTAAGCAAAATAAGTCAGTCAAAGAAAGACAAATACCATATGATTTCACGTCACATAGGATGTGGAATTTAAGAAAACAAAATTAACAAAGAAGAAAAGAGACAAACAAAAAACCAAACTCTTAACTGTAGAGAACAAACTGGTGGTTACCAGAGGCAAGGTGGGTTGGGGGTTGGGTGAAATAGGTGAAGGGGATTAAAAGTATATTTATTGTGATGAGCAGTGAGTAATGTATAGAATTGTTGAATCATTATATTGTGCACCTGAAACTAATATAACCCTGTATGTTAATTATACTTGAATTAAAAATAAATAAATATTAAAAAGATAGTTGTGCATAGTTATGCATCAAGAATGGATTTTTTTCCATTGGTATAAACTGCATGTATGCATGCAGTCTTTATAAAAAAAGACTATCCACAGTCAGTAATGAGGGCAGCCATACATGTTCCTTCCTCAGAAACATGGGGCCTTTCACCATCAGAGATTTTCATGTCTTTTCAAAGTATGAAGAAAATAAAATGGTATGATATGATAGAGGATCTTGGGGGTGAATTTTTTTTTAAAGATTTTATTTATTTATTTGACAGAAAGAGACACAGCGAGAGAGGGAACACAAGCAGGGGGAGTGGGAGAGGGAGAAGCAGGCTTTCCGCGAGCAGGGATGTGGGGCTTGATCTCCGGACCCTGGGATCATGACCTGAGCCGAAGGCAGACACTTAACGACTGAGCCACCCAGGCGCCCCTTGGGGGTGAATTTTAAGAGGTTTTTCAAAAAGGTCTCTTGGAGGGTGCCTGGGTGGCTCAGTTGGTTAAGCGACTGCCTTCAGCTCAGGTCATGATCTTGGAGTCCCAGGATCGAGTCCAGTATCGGGCTCCCTGCTCAGCGGGGAGCTTGCTTCTCCCTCTGACTCTACCCCCTCTCATGTGCTCTGTCTCTCATTCTGTCTCTCTCAAATAAATAAATAAAATCTTAAAAAAAAAAAAAAGGTCTCTCAGAGAAGGTGACATTGAAGCTGATAATAAGCATCAAAACTTGAGGGATGAGCCTCTCCAGAAGAAACTGCTACTGCAAAGGACCTAAGCCTCAGTGCAAGTGTACTTCCCTCTTGGCATCCTCCCTCATCTTTGCCAGTTGTTAATGGCCAGCTGCTATAAGTACCTATGGTCCATGTTTCCATAATAACTCTCAAATATATTGAAAAAAAATTACACACATGTTCATTTGCCTCTTTATTTATTCAAACCCCCTTAGTTCAAAATTGAATTTAGATAACTTGCATAAATGCATGCATTAGGTTTAAAAATTAATAAACAGAAATAATTGGTAGGTAAATACACTAGGGATAAAACAGTACATAATCAGCTGAGGCCAGGGGTAATTTTAGTCCAGTGAAACTGTAGTATGGGTCACTGAACAATCAAAGGATCAGACAGAACTTGTCTTCACTTTTGACTCTGAGGCTAGTGGTGGCTTTCTTACTGTGTGGTAACATAATAATAGGGCATGTAAATATATGTAACTCAAGTGTGGCTCACCACACTGGGTGACCAATGCTCTCAAACTCCTGTTGGATTACCACCATAACTCTGAGGACAGACTCAGTTAATCACTGTGTCAGAATGAAAACATATACTGCACTTGCTCTGTCAGCTAACACATTATTTTTCTTTTTTTGCAGGAAAACTCAATGAAAGAGTTCTCTAAATTTGCTCTGGCTTCTGATTCTTTTTAAAAATCATTTCAATCAGGTTTTCAGCTCCACCTGACAATGAACCTCTTCTTGTCAAGATCACTCATGACCTCAATGTTGCAAAAGCCAATGGCAATTTTAGATCTTATCTCATCTAACTTGACCTATCTATAGTCATTGAGAATTCACTACTCCCTCCTTGACTCTGCCTTCTTCACTTGGCTTCCAGGATAGTATACTCTCTTGTTTTTCTCCTCAATTTTTTTTGCTTGTCCCTCTCCTTCAATCTGAATTCCTAATGCTGGAGATGCCCCAGAACTCAGGCCATAGTCCTCTTCTTTACAAATGAGATAACTTCTTGCTAATTTCATCTTGTCTCATTGCATTAAATACCATCAGTATGCCATTGACCTTACATTTATACTTTTTCCCCCCAAACTCCAGACTCATAGGTATAAGCAGGATACTTGGTATGTGTAATGTCTAAGACATAGCTGATGTCTAAAAGGGATTTCAAACCCAACATGTCCCAAATTGAACACCTGAAGTTCCACCCCCTTTAAACTCATAGCCTTACCCATCTCAGTCAATGATAAATCCATTCTTTTAATTGTTTGACCCACTATTTTGAAGTCTCCTTTATTTCCTTCCACTGCTTCACTTCCCATATCCAAGCCATTAGGAAATCTTTGGGGTTCTAATATAAAAATGTATCCAGAATTAACTTTTCCTTTTACTACCTCTCTGGTTTGAGCCACTATACTCTCTCACCTACATAACTATAATCAGATCTTTTAAAAGGCTCCTTGCTTGAACCTTTGCTCCTTTATAATCTTTTAATGGTTCTTTAATACTTAAGTTAGATCATGTCATTCCTCTGTTCAACAACTTGCAATGGCTCTCAATGTTTTTTGGAGTAATAGTACATCTAATGACTGCAAGTCCTTAGATTAACATACTTCCTATCATATAGCTGACCTCTTTTCCTACCAGTCTCTCCTAGCCCAATTTGCTCCATACAAACTGGCCATTTGTTCAGTAAATGGTCCACGCTTGCTCTCAGCCTAGGGTCTGCTCTCCTTGTACACTCTTTCTTCAGATATCCCTTGTGGCTTATCACTTCAACTCCTTCAAGTCTTTGTTCAAATGTCTTTTCTCAATGAAGCTTGAATGTCCTATAAAAATTGCAACCTTATACATTTTTATCCTCCTCTACATTATTTTTTCCCACAGTCCTTTTCATCTTTTAATACATTATCTTTTGCTAGAAGGCAAGCTTTACAAGGGTAGGGATCTTGATCTCTTTTGTTCACTACTGCAACTGAAATACTTAGAACAGAGCCTGGCTTCCATTAGGTAGTGAATATTCGCGAAGTGAATGAAAAATATTTTTGTGACATAGGTATATATTTTTGAGAAGTCTGTGGGAAAATGGAAGGAGGTAGAATATTTTACCCCATGCTATAAGACAATATACAACCCTTAGAAATCCTTGTTGAATTCTTCCAAATTCCTCTTGGGTCAAGAGCTTCCTGCTCTTTCTTCTTTTCTCTTTTGTCAAAATACTTTTCAAAGTCCCTTCTATTGCCCCAACCATTAAACTCTAGCTCTCAGCTTGCCTATATTATTGGCAAACATGAGTCTTATAAGTAAACATTTACTACTTATCTAAAATGCCCTTTGAGAAACTTACCATTCATTGTCCCTAACTTTCATTCAACTAAATAGAATCTTTGTATGGAAGAATTTTATAAATAAATTTATCATCTTAAAATAGCTTCAGTAGATATGAGAATGAATTTCTTGACAGCAGGAATTGTATGTTTTCACAGATGGTATCTCTACATTATTCCCTGGCCACAGAAACTGGCACAAATACATTGAATAAATGAATGCATGATCATCAGTGAGATAATTTACTCACAAACAAGGATGCCCAAAATGGGTATCCTGATATCAAGGTTATAGGCAGGTAATTTATTGAAATGGAATCAAATTCTCTGATATATAAGTGTATCCAGAAATATCCCAGAACACAGTGGATCAGACCAACCATTACTTGGGCAGCCTGTAAGAAAAGAATGTCATAATCAATTATCCAGATATATAAAATTTCAAAAGAGTTACAAATTGGGTGATAGAAAGGGCATGGGAGAAGTACAGCTTCTGTGTTTCTGAATCATAGGGGTCTTTGCCACTACTCTTGTTCAGCCCTAGAAATTATCGAAAACTGGGGAGAAGACAAGGTAATGGAGGAAGGTAGCAGCCATAGAAGTGCTTGGAATCTCTACATGTACCTCATACAGGGGTTATTCATGAGGATTTCCTAGCAATTTGTAGAGGTGTGGTTGCTTTCAAGTAAATGAAGGTGTCTAGGGACTTATTTATGGACGAGGATACTTAGCATCCTCTAGTTCTGAGAGAAGAACTGTAGTCTCTGCTGCTCCTTCTGCCTCTTCCTCTTGTCTGTACTCTCAGTGCCGGCTCTTTTCTCTGATACATTTCTACCATCTCCATCCCCCTCAACCAGTTAATGGGACAATGATTTTCTTCTGTTAGCAATTTTGGCTTTGGCACCAGGAGGTGAGAGGATCACTTGCAACCACACCTGCTGAATCCTAAGATTCTGGTCCCAGTGGTCTTAGGCATTTTCCTAAACCAAGATTTATCTTACAGTCCTGGTTTTTAATCTGACTCAAGAGTCCACTAATTAGGGTATATTATAGAGAAAGGTGTAGCATGCTAGATTTGGTTGGGGTGAAGGAGTAGGAGTGGTGCTCCAGAATATCACCTTCCCCAAGATAAATGTACAAGAAGTATGCCGAGAACACAATGCTGTGAGATGATCAATGTCTACAACGCCCTGTGATCTAGATGATCTCTTTTATATACCCCTGACCTCATCATCTTCTTTAGGACCCACAGTCTTAGATTTACTTTAAATCCTAAACATACATAGACAAAAGAAAATCATAGGGGTAGGATTGCTGGAACTCATTCCATCAATTCTCTTTCACTAGGATGTTGAGGCAGAGGAGTCACTGTCTTCTTTTAAAAATATTTGGAACTTGCAATATCAAGGTAATTTATCCACTCAAGTAGCATTTAGTCCTTACCCCCACCATTCTGGTTTCTTTTTTCAACACAATGTGGGACGATGTCATATAACCTAAAATATAGCATTAGAGAGAATGAATGGGATATATTTTTAGAACAAAATGTAAAAGAATAAATAATGATTTTGTCAGATAAGACACTTAAAAGTTATGGAGAAATTTGTTCTTGCATTTTCTAATTTTTCACAATGAAACAATTCTCTGAAATAATTTAAAATCAACCCATTGATATACTCTCTTGAACATAGATAATGACCTCTTAAAAACTCTAATAGTCCTATTAGATTTTATCCATCTTTTATGAACTTTAAAGACACTCTGAGAGCCCTTAGGATTCTTAGAGGCAGACAACAGAATTTAATCTGGCTGGTTTAAGCAAAACAGGATATTAGCGAGCTCAAAGAATCACTGGTAAGGTTAAGTTTGTAGGCCAATGCCCAGAGGCAAACCACCGATCTAGATTGAGGAGGTGTCCTTGCTACTTCCCACCCCAGAACTCTGCTGCAGATGGTCAAACCTTCCCTGCCTCCCCGGGCCATCATCCGTGTAAGCAAAACTGAAGCTCAGTGTAGGGTCTATTTTGTTCTCTTCCAAATCATACTCTGTGCAGGAGTATGTGATTTGTAGCACTAGACCACATGACCACCCTCTGACTACAGGGGAGGCTGGGGAATATAATTTTTTCGGACTCAACTTTGAAAAGGTAGCTTTCACAACCTAGCAACCAATTAAAAAAAAGATGTTCAAAGGTATGGCACTCATCTCTTGAGTTTAGTACAGGTCAGCATGAATTTACTCCTAGGTTACTGCAGCAGCAATTCCAGCGTGCCTCCAAATTAATCTAATTCACAGAAAGGTGTCTAGAAACAACTACCCATCAAATACTGTAGTGGCTTCTGCCGTCTTTATGGCTCCATCAGGCTGAGAGACTGAGCTTTGTTTGCCTGCATCTGCCTTACAACTTGAGCAGGTGCTTCTCTTGGGTCCTCAGTGCAATTGTAGCAGCTTCCAATTGTCTAATGGTCAAAATTGGAAATGCCCCCTGACTATAACTTACTAAAGAATAAGAAAGTACAAAACAATAATCCAATAACCACAGCCGAGGAACTTAAATCCTTAAATCCAGTCTCTATACTATGACCATAATGATATTTCTAAACTGAGAATCAAGTATGGAAATCACCTGTTCAGAATCTTTCACTGGCTCCTTGTTGCCTTCAGCCCTCAGTGAACATTCTTTTACGTGGCACATTAGAGTTGGGTAGGATTTGATCTCAACTTCCTTCTCTCCACATAGTACGCCATCCATTCCTGACTACTGACATTATCATCATGTAGCTTTAACTCATGTTTTTAAAGTAACTTCCCATATACATCTTTGCTGCTGTAAAACCTCAGTGTCAAAATGTCTGGCTCTAGCAATGTATTTTTAAATTGTTGGAACTTGATAGTTGTTTGCTAAATCAATCTGACAATAAAATTAAATTTCTATCTATTGATCAACCATACAACCATATTATGTATAAGTGGATAGATTTGTTTACATCAGTTATGTAACATGTTTGGGAAGGTCAGCCTTAACACATAGATTCTCTGGCATTTATTGAGTTAATTTTGGAGAGACCATGAGGTATCACAAAAATAGAGTCATTCTCCAGAGCGTGTGAATCCAAGAAAAAACGAACAGGCTGATCAGGACATATGGACTTGGGGTAAGGACAATGAGCTCTGGTTTTGATGTTGAGGGTCAGACTGAATTTCTATGGGCAGGGCATATGAATTGCAGAAAGTGATTCTCAGAAGAGTCACTTCTCACATGGGGAACTCTCTGTGGCTTGCTCCAGGTGAGCAAAGGAAGAATTTACTTATTTAATCATGGTTAAAGATTCTCCCAAGTAATACTTGCCAACCCAGCTAGGAAAGAATACACAAACAGAGAAACTCTTTAACACACAGTTCTTGGAAATCAACCATTCTTATCATCAAGAATATGATGTCTATATATTTTCTGCTGCAAAATCTAAAGCACATCTCCTACTAAACCACAAAGAATATCGGAATATGATCAAAAGGTGGAAGGCAGGAGTCAGTATTGCCAGTACTTGCTCCATGACCCTGGGATCCCCAAGTCACTATACTCTATGTTCTCCTTCTGTAAATTAGCCAACCTACCTTCATCTGAGAGGATGCTGTGTGTGTAAAACAGGTCAGTTATTGGAAACACAATGGAAGAAGGGATAGTATTGAAAGGAATAAATAAAAAGCAGAATGATGTATTAATTGGGATTCTTCCCAACTGTGTTTGGGAAGCACTCTGACTAGGGGGTCGTTGGGAATACCTGCCCCCTAGGGTAGTTTTATTCTTGGCAACAGTGACAACCTGGCTAAAGCTCCCTACACTCACGTGTAGCCTTCTTGGTTCGTTTTCTCCGATGTGGTGCCCTTGGTTCGGGGTTTTGCAGCTCCGACATCTGGTCGGTCGCTGCTTCCTCGGTTGTGGCCCTCATCCTCCCTTCGCGTGATTCCAACTCTGCGGTTGTGGCTGAGAGCGCGGCGTCAGGGGCCGCTGCGCGAGGAGCCCCGCGTGGACCCCCACAGCATGGTGAGATCCCTACAGTTTCACGAAGCCTGCAAGTTCCCACGATGAGGGCAGGGTAGTGGGTTGACAGCAATGCCGCTCTTAATTGGTTGTGTCAACATCATACTCTGTCTTTGGAGGCTGTGGTTGACGCTACCCGCAGGCTGATCACATGGTGGTCCTATCCCTAACTGCAGAGATGCCCTCCTTGGAGAAGCCTCATCATCAGAAGCCCCCTGATTCTCCAGATGAAGTACCCTGCCCTACTGGGGCTTGTACTGAGAAGGGGAAAACCAATAATAAGCAAGATCCATAAGGAAAATTTATACTGTAAAAGTGACACAAACTAAAGAGAACAATTAAGTACAGAGGGAAATAGGGTATGTGTATGGATGGAAATGTAAAGAAGGGCATTCACAAAAGTCCTCCTTATGAACAGGACATTTGATCAAAGACCCCAAGAAAGTGAAGGAGAGAACCTTGTAAATATCTGGGAAGAGAAGGTGCCCAGTATAAGGAATGGCAACAGGACAGTGTCTCAGGCTGCTCAAGGAAGAAGGTGTGGCTAGAGTAGGAATGAGAAGAGGAAGCCAGATCATACAGGGCCTTGTTAGGACTTCGGCTTTACCTGTGAGTAGGATGAGATGCTATTGAAAGTTTTACATTTAACATTTTATCATGAAAAATTTCAAATATGCAGAAAAAAATATGATAGATCTCATAGAGTGCCATTACCCAGCCTCAACAATTACACTTTGCAACCTTGTTTTTTTATCAATTACCCTTCTCATTGTTTATTTTTTTCTGGTCCAGGCAACATATAATTTCACCTTTAAATATTTTAGTGTGTGTTCTAATAGTTAAGAGTTTTTTAAAAAAAATAATATCATCATTAGACCCAATAAAATTAACAATAGTTTCTTGATCTTATCTAATATCTAATTCACACTAAAATTCACTGATTGTCTTAAAAATGTCTTTTTGTAGTTGGTTAGTTTGAATCACTATTCAAATAAGGTCCACTTACTGCATCTGTTTGCTTTGTGTCTTAAGTCTTTTAAAAACTTGCAGTTTTCCTCCTTTTTGAAATGCTGTGTGTTTACTGAAAAAAGTAGGCAGATCATTTGTCCCTTATAATTTTCCACATTCTGAATTTATCTAATTGCTTCTGTGTGGTGTCATTTAACTTGTTTCTCTATTCTTCATATTTCCTATAGACTAGTAGTCATATATAGAGGCTTCATTAGATTTAGGTTCAGATTTTCTGGCAAAATTCTAGCTAGTTGGAGCTATGTATTTCCTTTGCATCACCATGGGAGACAGTTGGTTGACTGGTTGCCTTGCTTTAGCGATAAAAATTGAACAGTACAATTAGGTTTTGTCTTGATTTTCCCACTAAACATTTGCTCATCAATTTTTCTCTAATGAATTTTAGAATCTATTGATGATATTTACTTAGATCCATACCATTGGAGATTCCACAATCATGGTTTTCTTAGTCCTATTATTTTTCTTAATTTATTGTCTGATATTCTTCTGAAAAGAGTAAATTTCCTTGAGGAATTATTTGATTCTCCAAAAATAGTTTGTATAATAATGTTAAAGGTCAAAGGCATTCTGGAATGGCATCGTAAAGACCTCCAAAAATCTGCTTCTCCATAAAAGCAATGAAGACATTGGATAAAAATTGTCAAAATCAACTTTTCAGAATTCTGGAAATTAATCAAAGGCTTGCAACAATCTGAGAAGTGTTTATTCAAGAAAAACGGCTGACTTTTGGTAACAACTTTTGTGGTGTTTTAACTTGTCCTATTTCCACTCTCATCTTTCTTGTAGCCTTTGAAAACACAGTTTCAGAATGATGCTAACTGTGAAAACAAGCAGCCAAACAGCCATTGGAGAGGACAGAACAGATTCAGAATTCTCCCAAAAGCCCTCCTCCCATAGAATGGCCACTATTTGATCAGTATGGCAGCCCCTTAGAAAAGCTCCATTCATAGCGCTTATCTTTATTTGACCTGACCTAGAGCTTGTTCAATGAGAAAAGCCCTCTTCTAGGCTGTATGTATAGGTGGCTTTTTAAAAACTGCCAATGCCAGCTACCTGGAAGCAATACAAGTAATAGTATCAGCAAAACAGACTGGATGAAAAACTTGAAAGTGAAAATCTAAGACACTGTAAAGCTCTGACATATTCCTTGACATCTAGTAGGCCTCATGCTTGTGCAGGGTTGTGCACATGCCAAGGAAAGACCTAAGAAGACTCTAATTTCTGGCTGACCTTGAGGCTGTGTGTGAACAAGAAGTGAACACTAAGGCAGAGTTTTAAGCTCCCAAAACGTTGAAGGCATTCTCTGACAACATACAGATCTCTTCAGTAAGGACTGGGAAACTTGTAGCCTCAAGCAACCTAAGTATATCTCACTCCAGTCATCAGCTGACCACTAAGTTAATCAAGCAGAAATTCAGTGATTACACATGACAAATACAGACTTTACAAAATTAGCCCTGGAAAGCCTCTAAACAAACAGCAACAACAAATATTAGAACTCTGATAAAAACTCTCAGGATCTGATTTCCCAAGTTGTCTCATTATATTGTTTAGAATGTCCAGTTTTCAACAAAAAATTATGAGACATACAAAGAAACTGGAAAATATGGGCCATAGACAGGGGGAAAAAAGGCAATAATAGAAAGTGTTCCTGAGGATGATAAGCTTAATAGACAAAGACTTAAATCAGCTATTGTGACTATATTCAAAGAGCTAAAGAAAACTATATCTAAAGAATAAAAGGAAAAGTATGAGAACAATATCTCACAAAATAGAGAATATCAATAAAGAAACTGAAATTATAAAAATAGAACCAAATAGAAACTCTGGAGCGGAAAAGTACAATAATTGAAATGAAAAATTCCCTGGAGAAGCTCAACAGCAAATCTGAGTGGGCAGAAGAAAGAATTAGAAAATTTGATGCTAGGTTAATTGAAATTATTCAGTCTGATGAAGAGAAACAAAAAGAATACAGAAAAATGAACAGAGCCTCAGTGATCTGTATACCATCCAGCATATGAATATAAGCATAATAGGAAAGTGAGAAGAAGAGAAAGAGAGAAAGGGGCATAAAGGATAGTTGAAAAGATAATAGCCAAAAATTTCCCAAGTTTGAAGAAAAATATTTATCCAAGAAGCACAACAAATTCCAAGTAGAGTAAACTCAAGGGGACACATCAAAGTCAAAATGTTGAAAGCCATCATAGAAAGAAAATCTTGAAAAGAGCAAGAAGAAAAGCACGTTATGTTCAAGAAATTCTCAGTAAGATTAACATCTGATTTATCATTAAAAAAACAAACAAAAACATCTGACTTATCATAAACCATGGAGGTCAGCAGACAATGGAATGGTATCTTCAAAGTCCTGAAAAAAAAGGAATATCAAAATGAATTCTATATCCAGCAAAAGTAAAAGTAACTTTTAAAAATTCCCAGGCATATAAAAACTAAAAGAATTCATTGCTACTAGACCTTCCCTACAAGAAACACTAAAGGAAGTCCTTCATGCTGAAAGAAAAAACATTAGACATTAAGTCAACTCTACATGAGGAAATAAAAAGCATTTATAAAGGTTACTAGATGAGTAAATATAAAAGTCAACGTAAATTTATTTTTGTTTGTAACTCATTCTCCTATTTTATTTAAAAGACAATTGTATAAAGCAATAATTAAGAGGAGGGATAATACCCCAACTCATTCTATAGAGCCAGTATTGTCCTGATACTAAAACCAGACAAAGACATCACAAAAAAAAAAGAAAACTAAAGACCAATAAGCCTCATTAATATATACACAAATCCTCAACAAAACAAATCCAGCAACATATAGAAAGGATTATATACTATGACCAAGCAGGTTTTATGCTAGGAATGCAAGGTTGGTTTTACATCTGAAAATCAATCAGTATACTACACCTGTTAATTGAAAAAAGCACAAAAAGCAAATGATCAACTTAACAGATAAAAAAAAGCATTTGAAACAAACAAACAAACAAACATTCTTTCATGATAAAAATACTAAACAAGATAGGAATAGAAGAAAAACTCCCTCAACCTGATGAAAAGCATCTATGAAAAATCCACAACTAACATCATACTTAATGGAGAAAGACTAAATTATTTCTCCTTAAGAGCTGGAACAAGACAAGGATGGTTATTCTCCCCTCTTCTATTCAATGTCATACTGAAGGTTCTAGCCAGGGAAATTAAGCAATAGAAAGAAATAAAAAGCATCAGATTAACCAAGAAAGAAGTAAAACTACCTTTGATCACAGACAGCATTATAATGTATATAGAAAATTCTGAAAAATCCACAAAAATGATTAAAACTAATAAGTTCAGCAAGTTGGCAGGAAACACAATCAATACATAAAATCAATTGCATTTCTATACATACATCATGGATCAGAATATTTAATATTAATGTAAGATAGTAATCCTCACATTGAGTATGTAAAGTCAACATAATCCTTATCAAAATCTCAACTGATTTTCTTACAGAAATTGACAAGCCAATCCTAAATTAGGGGAATACAAGGGACCCAGAATAGCTCCAATGATTTTGAAAAAAAAGAAAAACATTGGAAGATTCATAGTCTTCTTGATCTCAGTGCTTACTACAAAGCTACAGTAATCAAGACAGTGTGATACTGACAGAAAGACAGACATAAAAATCCATAGTAGCAGAACTGAGATTCCAGAAATAAACCCTTACATTTATGGCTGATCAATTTTTGACAATGGTATTCAGAAAATTCAATGGGAAAGTATAGGCTTTTCAACAAATGGTGCTGGGAAAACTGGATATCCACGTGTAAAAGAATGAAGTTTGATACCTATCTCACAACATATATAAAGTTAACTCAAAATTGATCAAGGACCTAAATGGAAGTGCTAAAACCTAAAATGCCTAGAATAAAGCATAGGTGAAATTATCCATGACCTTGAATTGGGTAACGGTTTCTTAGATATGACACTAAATGCACAAGTGATAAAAGAAAAAACAGAAAAATTTGACTTCGTCAAAATTAAGAACTTTTATGTAGCAAAAGATGCCAGCAAGAGAGTGAAAAGATAGCCCACCTAATGGAAGAAAATATTTGCAAATCATACATCAGATAAGGGACTTGTATTGAGAATACATAAAGAACTCTTACAACTGAATAATAAAAAAGAAAATCTACTTAAAAATTTGTCAAAGGTACATGAAAAGGTGCTCAACATCACTAATCTCCAAGGAAATGCCTATCGAAACCACAATGACATATTAGCTCATACCTGTTAGAATGACTGTTATTGAAAAGATAAGAAATAAGTTTTGAGGGTGTGGAGGAAAGGGAAGCCTTGCACACTGTTAGTGGGAGGGTAAGTGGGTATAACTACTTTGGAAAATAGTATGAATTCTCCTCAAAAAATAAAAAACAAACAAACAAATGAACAAATGAAGAAAAAAGAGACAAACTAAAAACCAGACTCTTAAATACAGAGGACAAACTGGAGGTTGCCAAAGGGGAGGTGGGTGGGGGGATGGGTGAAATAAAGGGAATTAAGAATACATTTGTCTTGATGAGCACTGAGAAATGTATGGAATTGCTGAATCATTACATTGTACACCTGAAATTAATATAACACTATATATATATAATTAATTATACTTGAATTTAAAAATTGAAAATAAAACTACCATGTGGTCCAGTAATTTCACTGCTGGGTATTTATCTGAAGGATATGAAATCACTATCTTGAAAAAATATCTGCACCCCATGTTCATTGCAGCTATATTTACAAGATATGGAAATGATCTAAGTGTCCACTGGTAGATGAAGGGATAACAAAAATGTCTCTCTCTCACACACACACACAGGAATATTATTCACCCACAATAAAGAAGGAAATCCTGACATTTGTAACAACATGATGGACCTTGAGGACATTATGCTAAGTGAAATAAGTCAGAAAGAGAAAAGCAAATACTGTATGATACCACTTATATGCAGAATTTAAAACAAACGAACAAAGAGAAAAAAAAAAACCCTCATAGATACAAAGAACAGAATGGTGCTTGCCAAAGGTAGGGGCTGGAGCTTGGGCAAAATGGGTGAAGGTGGCCAAAAGGTACAAACTTCCAGTTATAAGATAAGTAAGTCCTGGGGATGTAATGTATAACACAGTGACCACAGTTAAAAATACTGTATTATGTATTTGAAAATTCCTAACAGAGTAGATCTTAAAAGTCCTCAACACACACATACACATACACACACACACACAAATTTATAACTATGTATGGAGATGGATGTTAACTAAACTTATTGTGGCAATCGTTTTACCCATATATACATATATCAAAACATTATGTTGTTCACCTAAAACTAACACAGTGTTATATTTCAATTATATCTCAATCTAAAAAAAATGGCAAATGATTGGAATTGACAGTCTCCTGCAAAAGATACACAAATGGCCAGTAAGCATGTAAAAAGATGTTCAACCTCATTAATCATTAGGTAAATGCAAATTGAAACCACAATGAGATACCACTTCACACCCACTAGGATGGCTACAATGAAAAATCCAGGTAGTAAGTGTTGGTGAGGATGTGAAGAAATTGGAATCTACAAACATTGCTGATGGAAATCTAAGCTCCTTTGGAAAAGTTAAGCAGTTTTTTAAAATGTTAAACACAGAGTTTCCGTATGACCTAGAAATTCCACTCCTAGGTGTATACCCAAGAATTGAAAACACAAATCTACACAAAAATTGTACACAATGTTTATACCCAATGTGTATACCAATATTATCCAAAATAGCCAAAAAATGGAAACAACCCAAATGTCCATCAGCTGATGAATGAATAAATAGCGGGTAGTACATCCGTAAAATGAAGTATTTGGCAATGAAACACAACAAACTGCTGATTCATTCTATAACATGGACAAGCCTTGAAAACATTATACTAAGTGAAACAAGTCCGTCACGAAAGATGTTCAGATGAAATAGCCCAAACAGACAAACCCATAGAGACAGAAAGTAGATTAGCGTTATCCTGGGGCTCGGGTGAGTGGGTCAGGAATTGTTAAAATGGCTGCTAATATGTTTGGGGTTACTCTTTTAAGGATAAAAATGGTACAAAGTTAGGTAGTGGTGCTATTGGCACAACTTTGTGAATATACTAAAAACTACGGAACTATATACTTTAAATAAGTGAATTTTAGGGCGCCTGGGTGGCTCAGTTGGTTGAGCGACTGCCTTCAGCTCAGGTCATGATCCTGGAGTCCCTGGATCGAGTCCCGCATCGGGCTCTCTGCTCGGCGGGGAGTCTGCTTCTCCCTCTGACCCTCCCCCCTCTCATGTGCTCTCTCTCAAATAAATAAATAAATAAAATCTTTAAAAAAATAAAAATAAATAAATAAGTGAATTTTATGATATGTGAATTATACCTCAGTGAAATTTTTTTCTTTAAAGCAGGATGCATGCTTGATTTTAGCTCTTTAGTTATGAAGTTTGGGATGAGCACCCTCCAAAAATGACCAGTAATTTTCTTCTTCTTTTTTGGAGGCAGGGGAGGGGGGCAGGAGTGGGGGGCAGGAGTGGCTGCTTAAATTTTTATAGGTTTAATTTGCTGACCAGAGTGTGATCCAAGTAGTTCTGCTGTCTTCCTTTCCCTAGAATATAAGCTCCATGAGGACGGGGTCTTGATTCTTTTGTTTACATCTGTGTTTCCGGAAGCAAGAAGCATGTCTGGTGCATAATAGGTAGTCAATAAGCAGTTTTTGATAAATGAATGAGTGAGTGACCCTGTAGTTTCTGATCACTTGGAGCTAATTCTCTCCGGTTTCCTAATTCTAATATCTTGTTCTGTGATCACAAACAACCATTTTCTAGTTTTCATGTATTATGGCTCTGTCTAGAGCTACTCTTTGTGTTAATCTAGACCAGACTGTGCAGCCGGGGGCCTTGTGCTAGGGCGCATGTCAATGAGGGCAAAAATTGAGGCTGAAATCCCACCTGGGCTCCGCTTGCAGAGCTGAGTCCCCTGGTGCTGAAGTTGATCAGCCAGAGGAAAGGGGCCTCAATTCCTCATTTTACTGTGCAGAGGGGGACTTATCTTCTAATTCAACCCAGAGGGCTTGCCATTGAGCAATTTGACCTCTTTCTCGAAGGGGTGCTTTTTTAATTCCTACGAAGGCATCTTATGTGCTGGTAAGCCATGGTTGAAACTATTTGCCCCCGGAGCCCTACATTCTTCCAAAATTATTGGCTTTTCCCTGGCATCACATCCTTCCTCATTCAGGCAGGATCCCACAGATCCAACTAATTACCATCTTACTAGAACTAACAAATGCAAGTTTCCCACATTGTAATTCTACAGTCTTTGTGTGGAATATTGTAGGAAAACACTCACAATCACATGGTCAGGCAGCACAGCAAATATGTGGTCTCAAATCTCACTGGCTTCATCTTTGCTTTTCATCAGTTCTTTGACTATGATTTGCTCATTTATGTATCTGACTCTTATAACTCTTAATCCAGACAAGTACTTTACTAACTACCACCCTTCTCTTAGATGACTGCCTCACCACTTTTTTCGAAGGGAAAATAAAGTCTATCATTTTCTTCTCTTATCTCTCCCCAATATATGTATTTACATGACAATTATTCCCTGTTTACTTGCTGAGAATTAGGTGTCCTTCCTCTGTTCTAAAGTGTATATCTATATGTCCTTGTTGCTATTAACCTCACTTCCTTTCATGGGCTGATGATCCTTATTCCATCAATTTCCTCTTTCTTCCCAATATATCCAAACCTTACTCCCTATTTTACATTTCCTCTTAACCTATGCATATACTCAAGTCTCTCTTATAGTTGTAATTTCTAGTTCATGAGGGTTGACTGAACAGAGGCTACTTCTTCCTCATATCAACTCCAATAAAAAAAAATCCCTTGCTACATTGGAAATTAGGAAGTGACATTATTGTTGAACCAGAATATGTGAATCCCTAAGGAACAAAAAGTATACAGACTATACTGAAGAAAGAATGTGTAACCTAAAGAACCTGCAACAGAGGACTGTTCTAAATGGTGGAAATTCTTGCATTTCATGAGCAAATGACTTATACATATAGCACACAGATATTCCACTCCTGAATTTATTTCCCGAAGAAATTATTCAAGGGGCAAAAAATTGTAGGCAACCTAGATGTCTATTTCTGGGAGAGTGCATGTGTAAAATGTTCTGGATGCATGCCGTAGAGTATTGGCAGCATTTAAAATCAATTGATTGTTTGTACTGGTAGCAACGTGGATGGATCTTAAAAACATACTGTTGAGAGAAAAAAAGTATGCATGTATGTGTGTGCATAATCTATATGAATTACAAATACATGCCTACAGAACAATGCCATGCACGGTCTGGAAATACTTAAAAATATGCATATTATATACAATGGAACAGTTGCTCATGGAGGGAGGGAAGTGGGAGTGGGGTATGGGATATGGGGTATGGTATTTTTAAAAAACAGAGGATTCCTTAGAGACATAAGAATTTCTAACAAGATAATGTACCTAAAATGTTTATAAAATTCAAAATGTGAGCAAACATAAAGTAAACTTGTGGACAAAAAGATGTAACATTTTGGGAATTGGACTTCTTAGAAAAACTAAAATCCAGGAGACATTCACTTGTGTAGTTTCAATAATATAAGGAGATTTTAAATTATAATATACTTTACTCTAGGTAGGCTATGCAAATTTTAGCAACATCTGGTAAGAAAGAATTAGAATTTGTGTTTCAAGCTAATCTGTTGAGAGACCTTCATAGGCAATGGGACAACTTTTTATAATTTAAGCTAATTTCCTTTTCACAATGAAATGATTTCCTTGAGTCAGCATTTAACATATCATCCTATAATATTAGATCTAAATCCCACTCCAGAAACATGTACCCATTTTTAGAATTTCTCTTGTATGGGACAATCTCTGACCAGATTCAACTTGAGATAAATTTATGCTCACCGCCCCACACAGAAGAAAAACCATACTTATCAATTTAAATTTTTATTAATGAAATGGAGGAAAGGAAATACTAAGGTGGACTTAATTAAAATGCATTTTCCAAGAAGCCTCTTGAACAAAATGAAGTTCTTCATTCATCACTAAACTTTTCTCCTTGACTGTGGTCATAATGGTTCTTTAATATGTAGGAAAAGGATCCCCTTCTGCCATATACCTGAGGTAAGTTGGATGTTAGTAAATTGAATCATTAATACACTCCAAAATAAAGAACTTCAGGACTTTGAGTAGAATTTGGAAAGAATGCTCATTGGAAAGTTCTTATCCTTGAGTTTTAAAAATTAAACCATGTGCTTTTGCTACTTTAAAAAAATTTCCTTCCTCCTTTCTTCCTCCCTCCTCTTTCCCTTTCTCCTTCTCTTCTTTTTCTTTCTCCCTTCCTTCCTTTCTGTTTTTTTAGGTTGATAGCCAAAAACAATGCTATATGGATAGACAGATCCTTAAATACAGATTGATCATGTAAGAACACATAGCTTTCTACTCAAACGAAATTGCATTATTTAGTGTACTGGTGAATGCCTATCAGTATAAATTCTATCTGAGGAGAAAATTATACATTGTTAAGTGTTCAATTTATACTTTTTCTCTTTCAATTTGTTCATAGGAGAATTATGAATTTGATGCGTGTGTGCCGGCAGGTGCATCTGTTTACCTTCCTTTTGGCTAGAACCATCATTTCTTTGTAAATCTACAAACTAATTCTTAGTTTGAATGGTTTTAGATAGAACTAAAGGCATTTCCATCTTACTTCTCCCCATTTTACAGCTCCCCATTTTACTACTTGGCCATCATTTTCTAGTCCCACAAATTTGACTTTTAACTTGGCTTTTTACCTGGGCCTTAATCTCCTTAGGCTCCCATCCTGTCCCTTAGCTCTTCCAGCTCTAGCTCTACAATTTCTCCATGGGCAACACCATTCATACCAATAGCTTGGTGACCCACCTGTAAATTTATAGCAATCCTAATGCTGAATCTTCATCCTAGACCACTCAAGTTCTAGGCTTATATTTCCAGCTTCTTACTAGAGGTTTCAACCTAGATGATCCCAAAGCACTTCAAATAAATATATTTCAAACTGAACTTATCATCTCACCCACAAAATCATTTCCTTGTTTTTTTCCATTTAAGAGAACAACCATCACCCAATTGCCTTGGCCAGGTTGCTGAGAAGCTCTCTCAAATGGAAAAAAAAATCTGACAATCCTTTTGATATGAGATATATATATATATATATCTTCCTTTTCTCCATCTCCCAAAATTAAAATTTAGGCAGGCAACACTTACAGCACAAGAGTTTGATATTATAGCACAACATTCATTTCTGTAATACTTTAGACTCAATCTACTTTCTTGACTGCCATTTCCCACCGACCCCCACAAAGACTGTGCTCCATACTCATTAATTTACTTACCATTCCATAAAATGCCTTGTTTAGTTTACCATCGTAATCTGCAGATTGCTTTGCTTAAATAATTTCTATTTTGAATTAATCTGATAAAACTATTAGGCATAGAGATGGGATTATCAGCAAAAATTTTTCCCTTTGGATTTTCCACTCTCTTGATACTCAGAGGTTACATCTCCATTTGTGCTGCAAAAGGCAATTCCTTTTGAGAATATCTAAGATGTCATTCCGTAGAAATTAGGGTATTGAAAGCCTGATATCTGGGTCACTGATCGTCTTTCAATAAATTTTCTGTAAAGTTTCCCTCCCCATTGCTAGTTTTTGGTATCTTAAGAAACACTTTGCTTGAGAAAGTTTTCCCATACTCTGGTGTTTTATAATTTCCATCCTCATATATTCCACATATGACACTTTCACTAGGAATAAAGCCTAATAGTCTTGGGTATAGCTTTCAAAGCTGGGATCTACCCATATCATTCTTCCTCACCTCATAGCTTAGATCAAAGATTTCCTTGAGCTTCTTCCATTTTTTTCACATTATTCAGGTCATTTGTATTTCCATATTCCTATCAGAGCAATGGTTGACTTGACCTCAGTCATTTGTACTTTAGTATGATTGTTTCAATGCCTATCCTTAGCAGATGCTTGTAGTGGAGGGTAATATTATCTGGGTATCAATGGCTTCATCCAAGTACATATGAAGTCTTAGAACCAGGTATATTTGAAACGGGATCTGTAAGGATCTCCTTCCCTCTTTTCTCGCGAATATTTTTTTCCCTACATCTGTTCCAAGACCCCCAGGTCCTAGGTATTCTGATTCTTACTTGTCATTTCCTAAATCTCCCTATGTATCTGGTCTAGAATTTGGACAAACCACTCTCTCCTCCACATTAACTTTGTGCTCCTTCTGAGTTGTTCTTATAATTGCACTGATCCTTATGCCTGGGCCTGGGCACTGGGGAGGAAAGCGCAGATGTATCTTTTACTAAAGTTCTCAGATTCAGGGATGTTGAGGACAGTTGGAGATAAAGTTTTTCTTTAGACCTGAAGTAGCTGATGTGGAGGAAGTAAGAGAATGGCTTTTACTAAAAATGGCGTTTTTACCAAAGTTTGCAACTTCTCAGTTACTTCAAAATCATGGTTTCTGAAAACACCAAAGGCTCTGCACTTTGCTACCCAACATGTTCTCTCAAACTTTGAAAATTGTGAGACTTTAGCATCCCAAATCCCTGCACCTGGTCACAACCTCCACAAAGTTTTTTTTGTTTGTTTGTTTCCAGTGGAAATATCTGTTAGACTAAACAGACTTGAGCCAGCAAATCACATACCTTCTATCCTGTTCTCTCATAAGGTGTGAACATAAAAATATTATGTAATACGACATACCCTTGTCTAGGGCGAATTATTTACCCTCAATTGTAGAGAAACCCATGTAGTACACAGAAGTGCAGAGTGTTTTCAGCAATCTATAACACAGCTTAGAGAGGACACTAACTTCTTATCAAAACCTTAGTTCAGTTCTTCAAACAGGGTTAATAACAGAAGCCAATATCTTCTATTTCACTGAGGGAGAAATGAGATACTCACCATGTCTTTATTATCTGTGATATTTTGCTTTGTATCCCCAATGGACCACTGTACACGTCAAAAACAACTCGAAGAAGGTGAATAGGAACAGATATTCTGAAAGAATTTTACCACTTCTCTGTTTCCAAAAATAAAATATACATTCCTTACAGATCTCTATATGTTAACACGTTAGAAATAATAAAGGAATTGTACAATTGCAGGAAGATGGAAAAATAAAAGAGAAAAACTACTCAAAATATCCCCATCCCCTAAAGCTATGGGTATTTATATATACTTTTCTTGATCATAATGATAACCGATAATTATTAAGGATGAGTATAAGCTGACAAATTTCTGCCAAATGGCTAATGAGAATCATCGATTGTGTTTTCCTGTGTGTTGTTGTGGATAAAGTCAGCGAATTTTCACTGAGGCCAATGAGCCTCTGGAGAAGATGGAACTGAGATACTTTTGAGGTCGAGTGCTACAGAACTTATTTAACAGAGAGATGTTCAGAATTAGGCCTCTTTTGGGAAAGGGCCCTATAGAGGAACTTACAGTGAAGGAAAAAAAGGTTTGGGTTTGTGATCCAGGCTCAATAGAAGAACTTATGCATCCTGTGAGGAGGTGGTTTCCTCCTGGAATTGTGCCTCTGACTATAAGCCCCAGTAGACCTATAGCCTTGTAGGATCATTGGATATTTGAAGGATAGAATACTGGAAGCCTGAAGCACCCAAAGCACTTTTGTGACAAGGCCACCATGGGCTACTGGGTCCAGTTTTCAATCCTGACACCATTTAATAGTAACTGAAGCCATGGCAGTGAAATTATGGGTATGCTAGTAGAGATGCTCTAGGATTCTAACAGCTAGAGGTCTGGAGTCCATATGGAATCTTTGATTCTCAGTATTCTTGAATAACTTGAGAGGGTCAACAGGAAAGGGACCTCGGGAGGAAGGTCTTGGATTTCTTGCTAGTATGAACATCGGTGGTTCAAGAGATGAATTGGAAAAATGAAAGAATCAAAATTATAATTGCACTCCAACACAGTAAAATGAGACATTTCTGTTATGCAAATGTAATCTTAAGCAATATCTGGAGGTTTATATTTATTTAAGATTTCACTTTAAGGTATCCTTCAGGGTATGTGTCCTAAAATATTAGCATTCCCTGCAGCAGTAAGATGGCTCTTTGATGTGTCATTTAACTGATTGCTGTTAGAGCTCAATTTTTTGTAGTGAAATAACTTGAAATTTAGACCATTTTTTATTAGAATGAATGTTCTGCATGTAAATAGCTCTGACCCTGAGCAAGGAGCTTAACATTTCTTAGCTTATTTCTTTAATTGAGTCAGAGACATAAATCATTCCTTGAGGAAGTTTACAATCCTACTTGCCATAAAATCACTTTCAAATCTATGTAGAAATAAGAAAAAATCAGCAAAATTCAAACCAACATATGCTTTAGAACAAGCTAATTAACCAAGAGTTTGGGATGTTGAAATAAGGAGAGTTTGCTGTATTAGGCTAAGAATTTAAAAACAGGCAACATCTAATGGGCTCAAGAAAGAAAAGTTGGTTTCTAGGTCTTGGTCAAAGGCCCAGATCTTTTGACCTCTGTCAAGCTCTGGGTAGATATGATAGAAGAGAAAGACAGGAATCCACAGAAAAGGCTTTAGAATTTATGGTTTTAATTTCTACCCAACTTGCTTAGCACTGATTCTCATCTCCTTGACCTCCTAGCTTCTTCTCTCCACATGAACAAATCTATATAGTTAAGTGCATAGATATCTACAGTTCCACATGGACAGAAACACAGAAATATATACAGATAATGAAACACAAACACGGACACACTTAAACAGACTCACGTAGACCTGCTAACAGGCAGACTGACAGACACAAAGCAAGCAGTTCAAAAATGTCCTATAGTCATGTGCATACAGAACTGAATATACATACATTCCAAATTACATACATCTATAGAGTCCAGATTTATTCGCTCTGAAGATTACATCTCTGATGAACATAAATTCCTGGGCATCACAAGTACATAAGGATATTATTTCCTTCTTTGAAAATCAAATCTTGCTATAATAAACTTGATCACCTAGGAAAACTGGCCTCAGAGATGCAGGTACCTAGAAAGAACTAAGCACCTATTATAAAAATATTTTGGATACCAGGTGGGACCAGAATTGAATATAATGCTAAATCACTCAAAATATATCTATTAATATTTATAATATATTCCGTTTGCTTACTTGAGGATTTGGGTGATTCTAGGTTTAGAAATGTAACCTGTAGTTTGAATCACATTTGTAGTACGTACATACACCAGAGTAAACTAATGATAAAGGTCACTGTCCTATCTTGCATAATACTTAAATACTTTGATCACTCACCAAAGAATTTAAATGTAATTCTAAATTTGTGATGAGATTTTCATAGAAACCTGGTACTTACCTCTGGCCAAATAGGAGCATGTGTACTCAGACTATATATCATAAACTCAAATGATAGTAAAAGCAGACCAATCACTGAAATGCAGGTACTTAGAATGTTCACTATTATGGTATAGGATAGCTAGAATAGATAAAAAGAGTCACCTGGTCATTGGAAGTTATCCATATACATCACTGTCAAGTATATTCAAGTAGAAGATTTATATAAATTCTGATCTTTTCTGAATAGTAAGGTCATTAAAAGGACTGTCAGAACTGCAGATTTGTCAGGATCCCAATAGAACTGAACAATTTTGGAAAAAATAAAACTTTTGATGTAGCATGCATATATTTATTCCTTCACTGACAATTATGGAATGTTAGTTCTGTACCATGCAAACTATCGTCTGTCTTATTAGATCAAGAGGGAGAAAAGAAGTGGTCTCTGCAGTCAAGGAAGACTACTGGGGGAGACAAGCAAGTGCATATTAAATGTGAATAGAATGTAAAAAAATGCTAACAACAACAAAACGTACAAACAAACCAACATGCTAACAATATAGGCAAATTCATAGTGCCAAACAGGGTCAGATTACCAGAGACCTAATATTCCAGGAGTTTGCCATGGTTCATTTAACAGTGCAAGAAGGGGAGTCATAGGGAATTTTGTTGGAGAGACAGGTGCTATCTAGATAGATAGTTAGGATTTTATCTTGAAGATAGGGGGAAATTACATTGCTGGAGGTGCCTGCTCTGTTTTTAGGCCACACCCCGTCAGGCTATGTACTCGGGACAGTACATATGTATAATGTTGCTGCATAATTATTCTTTGTCCATGTATGACGTCAGAGAGGTGATAAGCCCTATGATACTGCTTTCGGAGACATCCTTATACTTATTTCCTTGTTCTCATTTGCACCGGTAGAATTCTTTCTACCTTATATGAAGTAGATAATAAATAAGAAAACCTAAACTGGATTCTGAAACCTATTTCACTGGATAAATCATATGTTTGTCTATATGCTATTCATTATTGTAGAGCGATCTTAATTTATTCTTTTGGAATAAATCTCCCTTACAGAGAGAGAATCACATTAAAATAAAATGTTCATTAGCTCATTTTTACAACCTAAACACCCAACATTATTGGTTAGTAAATTGTAGTATATAAATGTAATTTCATCTTTAAAATGAAATATCTCATGAGTTTTTAATTATATGAACAAATGGTTATGACACATTAATCTTATATAGAAAAGGAGCCACCCTTGTTGAGGAAATGCATAGATGAGGCCACGTGGAGCAGGTGTTCTGTGCAGCATGGAGTTTTACTGGCAAAAATTGAAGAATTAAAAGGAGAAATAGAAAAATCCACAATCACAATAGATTTTGACATGTCTGTCTACGTAGTAAGACAAGTGGACAAAAACCGAGAGTAGAAAATGGAAACATTTGACCTCGTTGACCTTCGTATATGTATGTACATGTATATGTGTATGCATATATTTATATCCCAGTGTACAAGCTGGACATAAATACACACGTACACACACACACATGTGTGCAGTAATATTGTCTTGATTGTGGTAGCTATATAGTATTAGTTTTATACTTTCTTCCCTTTTTGGCTATTTCCATATAGATTTTGCAATCAACTTAATCAATACTGAGGAAAAATCCTTTTAAAGTTTTGATTGGGATTATATTGAGTCTATAAAATGATTTGAGGAAAAACTGACATCTTAAAAATGTTTGTCTTCCCATCCATGAACATACCCATTTATTTAGATACTGTTCAGTTTCTCTCTGCAATGTTTTGCAGCTCTCTATGTAGAGGTCTTAGAAATATTTCACTGATGCTTAGGGAAAATAATTTCTACGTGTTTTATTTTTGAGTGTGATTGTAAAGGTGTTTTTACAGATTTCATCTCCAATACATAGAAATACAATGGATTTTTTATATGAATTTGTATTCCTCAATGTTGATAAATTCTTAGTTGAATCTTTTTTTGTAGACTTCTTAGGATGTATAAGGGTGTCTATGATTAAAGCAGGTATTACTGTTAACTTTTTAAACCTTATGCCTTTTATTTCTTCTTGACTTATTGCACTGGACAAGAACGCCTGCACAAGAGCTCTCTCTCTCTCTGACAAATAAATAAATAAATAAAATCTTAAAAAAAAAAACCCTCCCTCACAATATTAAACAAATTTGGTGAAATGGTAATTTCTTGCAACACTTATGATCCAAAGGGAAACCATTTAGTCTTTCACCATTAAGTATAATATTAGCTATAGTTTTTTTTGTAGGTGCCCTTTAGCAGGTTGAGGATGTTCCCTTCTATTAATAGTTCAATAAGAGCTTTTCAAAAAGACATTTTTTTTAAAGATTTATTTATTTATTTGAGAAAGAGAGAGGGAGAGAGAGAGTGGGGGGAGGAGGGGCAGAGGAAGAGGGAGAGAGAATCCCAAGGAGGTTCCATGCCCAGCTTGGAGTCCAATGCGGGGCTCGATCCCACGACCCCAAGATCACCCTGTGAGCCAAAACCAAGAGTCAGATGCTTAACCTACTGTGTCACCCAGGTGCCCCTAGAAAAAAAAAACCCAAACATTTCAAATGATTTTCCTTCATCTCTTTAATTACCCTAATATGTTGAATCACATGTGTTGTTTTCTGAATGTTGAACTAAGCTTGCATTCCTGGAATAAATTCCACTCCATTATGCTTTTAAAAATATATCACTGAACATGATTTATGATATTTTAAGCATTTTGACACCAGCATTCATTATGGATAGTGATCTCCCATTTTTCTTTTCTTGCAAGTAAGGTTCTTGTAAATTTTTGGTGTCAGGATTATGTTGGACTCCAAAAAATCAGTTGGGAAATGGTCCTTCTTTGTTTTCTGAAATATTTTGTGTACCATGCGATATCATTTATTTATTAAATCCTTGATAAATGTATTACTTAACATGTGTGTCCAGAATTTTCTTCATGGAAAGATTTTTAATGACTAATAGAATTCCTTTAACAAATGCAGAGATAATTATGTTTTCTATTTCTTCTACTTTCTGTTTTGGTAAGTTGCATTTTTCACAATTTCTTAGTATAGAGTCATGTGTACCATTTCCTTGGTATTTCTTATTGTATCTAGTATCTGTAGTGATATTTCACCTTTCATTCCTGATACAGCAATTCGTGTTTTATTGTTTTCTTGATCAGTCTTATCAGAGGTTTATCAATTTTATTAGTATTTTCAAAAAATAAATTTTCAGCTTTGCTAGTTTCTTTATTGTTTATCTATTTTCTATTTTATTGACATCTCTTTATTCTTACTCTCTATTTACTTTGTATTAAATATGCACTTTCTTTCCTAGCTTTTTAAGTTGGAAATTTAGATAATTCGATTTTAAGCCCTCCATCTTTTCTAATATATACTTTTATTTATTTTTTTAAAGATTTGTCCGTTTATTTTAGAGAGAGAGAGAGGGGAGAGCGTGCGTGCACGTGCATGAGGGGGCGGGGGAGGGGCAAAGGGCGAGGGAGAAAGTCCTAAGCAGACTCTGCCCTGAGCGCAGAGCCCAACCTGGGGCTCAATCTCACTACCATGAGATCATGACCTGAGCCGAAGCCAAGAATTGGACGCTCAACCGGCAGTGCCACCTAGGTGCCCCTCTAGTATACAATTTTAATGCTGTAAATTTCCTTATAAATAAAACACTGCTTTATTTATCTCAAAAATATTGATATGTAGTGTTTCCATCATTCAGTTCAAAATATTTTCTAACTTCTGTGATTTCTTTTTATCCATGGGTTATTTATTTAATGTGTTGTGTAATTTCCAATTATTTGGATTATTTCTTGGACATATAATAATTGATTTTTAATTTAATTCTGTTTTCTCTTAAGTTATTTCTATTTCCATGCAGTTGGTTGCCTATAGTAAGAATAGTAAACCTAGTCTATAATATATCATTCAATCTTGTGAAATTTGTTGTTACTTTTTTTCTGGTTCAGTGTATGCTGTATCTTGTTGAATACTCTATGTACAGTTTATTTATTTTATTTTATTTTTTTAAAGATTTTATTTATTCACTTGAGACACAGAGATACAGAGAGAGAGAGAGCATGAGCAGTGGGAGAGGCAGAGGGAGAGGGAGAAGCAGACTCCCTGCTGAGCCAGGAGCCCGATGTGGGACTCGATCCCAGGACCCTGGGATCATGACCTGAGCTGAAGGCAGACGCTTAACCATCTGAGCCACCCAGGCGCCCCTCTATGTACAGTTTAAAAGAGCATGTATTCTACAGTCTTTTTGTGTAGTGTTTTACAAAGGTCAACGAGGTCAAATGTTTCCATTTTCTACTCCTCGTTTTTGCCCACTTGTTTTATCAATTACTTAGAGAGACATGTCAAAATCTATTATGACTGTGGATTTTCTATTTCTTCTTTTATTTCCTCAGTTTTTGCATCATTTATCTCAAACTTCTAATATTAGATACATATACATTTGTGGCAGTTATGTATTCCTGACGAATTAACACTTTATTACACTGAAATGACTCTATTTCTAGTCACATGTTCTGTCTTGACATTTATTGGTCTTTAAGTATTATAACCACATAAGCTTCCTTATGCTTATGCATGTGCATTCTTTCATGTATATATTTTTTCCTATTATTACTTGCAATCTTTATTTGTCTTTATATTAAAAACAAGCTTCTTAAAGACAGTGCATGCTTGGCATTATTTTTTATTCAGTCTGAGAATACTGGACTTTTAACTGGAGTGTTTGTCTATTTACATGTGATATGATTATTGTCCTAATTTTTTCTTCTTCCTTTTCTGCCTTCATTTAGGTTAAAATAGTTTTCAAACTTTTATTTCCTCTATGGGCTTTTTAACTGCATTTTTTGTATTATTGAATAGTCTAGGTTCTACGGCATGTATCCTTAATTTTTCACATTCTACTCAATATTGTCCTACTTCATATAGAATGTAACAAATTTATGGTACTTTAATTCTATTTGCCTTTGTGTTATTTTGTAAATATTTTACTCATACATGTTATAAAATTGAAAATATGTTAATTTTTAAATTGAGGTATATAATTAACATACACCATTATATTGCTTTCAGGTGTACAATATAATGACTCAATATTTGTATATATTACAAAATGATCACCATGATTAGTATAGTTAACATCCATCATCATACATAGTTACAAAAGTTTTTATTCTAGTGATGAGAACTTTTTCCTTTTTTAAAGATTTTTATTTATTTATTTATTTATTTATTTATTTATTTATTTATTTGAGAGCGACAGAGAGCACGAGCAGGGAGGAGAGGGAGAGGCAGGCTCCCTGCTGAGCAGGGAGCCCACTGTGGGGTTTGATCCCAGGACCTTGGGATCATGACCTGAGCTGAAGGCAGACACTTAACTGACTGAGCCACCCAGACACCCCATCTAGTGATGAGAACTTTTGAGATTTACTCTCTTAGCAACTTTCAAATATGCAATGCAGTATTATTAACAATATAACTGCCCTATTGTGCGTTACATCTCTATGACTCTTTTATAATTGGATGTATGCACCTTTTGAACTCTCTTTACTCATTTTGCCCACCCCCACCCTCCACTTCTGGCAACCAATCTGTTTCCTGGGTGTATAATATTTGTGTGTGTGTGTGTGTGTGTGTGTGTTTGGATTTTAGATTTTTAGAAATCTTGGATTTTTTATAGGTTTTATGTGTGTGTGTGAATATATTATATATATATATATATTTTTTCATTCCTTTTCATGCCATTATGTAAAAAATGCCACATCTTATCCATTCATCAGTCTATGGACACTTGGGCTGTTTTTATAATTTTGCTATTGTTGATAATGCTGCTATAAACATCAGGGTACATGGAATCATGGAACAGTACATCAAAAACTAACGATGTAATGTATGGTGATTAACATTAAAAAAAAACGGAGTAAATACCCAGTAATGCAATTGCTGGATCATAGGGTAGTTCCATTTTTAACTTTTTGAGGAAACTCCATACTGTTTTCCAGCGTGGTTGCACCAGTTTACATTCCCACCAAGAGTGCAAGGGGGTTCTCCTTTCTCTACACCCTCACCAGCATCTGTTGTTTTCAAAGGAAACATACAGAAGGCCAACAGGTACATGAAGAGAGGCTCAACTTCTCTAAACACCAGTATCTATCAAAACTATAATGAGCTATCACCTCACACCTATTAGAATGGTTAAAATCAAAATAGCAAGAAATAACATGTTGGTGAGAAAGTGGAGAAAAGGAAGCCCTCATATACTGTTTGTAGGAAGGAATTGGTAAAGTCACTTTGGAAAACAATATGAAGGATTTTCAAAAAATTAAAATGGAACTACCATGTGATCCAGCAATTCCATTTCCAGGTATTTATCTGAAGAAAACAAAAATACTAACTTGAAAAGATATATGCATCTCTATGTTCATTGCAGCATTATTTACAATAGCCAAGATATGAAAATAACCTACATGTCTATTGGCAGATGAATGGATAAACAAAATGTGATATATATATATATATATATATATATGTACACATATATATGTATATATATCACATATATATACTCAATAGAATATGATTCACTCATTAAAAAGTATGAATTTTTGCCATTTGCAACAACATGGGTGGAGCTAGAGAGTATTATGCTAGGTGAAATAAGTCCATCAGAGAAAGACAAATACCATATGATTTCGCTCATATGTGGAATTTAAGAAACAAATGAACAAAGGGGGGTAAAAAAAAAGAGAGGGAGGCAAACCAAAAAACAGACTCTCAACTATAGAGAACTGATGGTTACCAGAGGGGAGGTGGGTGAGAGATGGGTTAAACAGGTGATAGGAATTAAGGAGGGCACTCGTGCTGAGCACCTCGTGTTGTATGGAAGTGTTGAATCACTATATTGTACACTTGAAACTAATATTATACTGTATGTTAATTAACTGGGATTTAAAAAAAACTTAAAGAAAAGTCTATTTCAATCCTCTGCCCATTTTTAAACTGGTTTTTTTTTTTTTTTGCTACTGAGTTGTATTTGATCTTTATATATTTTGGATATTAACCCATTATCTGATATATGATTCGTAACTATTTTCTCCCATTCTGCAGGTTGGCTTTTCACTTTGTTGATGGTTTTCTTTGCTGTGCAGAAGCTTCTTAATTTGGTGTTGTCCCCTTTCTTTATTTTCACTTTTGCTGCCTTTGCCTTTGGTGTCAAATCCAAAAAAACTCACCGTCAAGACCAACATCAAGGAGCTTATGGCCTATGTTTTCTTCTAGAAATTTTATGTTTTCAGGTCTTACATTCAAGCCTTTAATCCATTTGAGTTAATTTTTTATATGGTGTAAGATAGTAATGTAGTTTCATGCCTTTGCATATGGCTGTCCATTTATTAAAGAGTCTGTCTTTTTCCCATTTTATATTCTTGGCTCCTTTGTCATAAAATTTTTTTATTATGTTATGTTAATCACCATACATTACATCATTAGTTTTTGATGTAGTGTTCCATGATTCATTGTTTGCGTATAACACCCAGTGCTCCATGCAGTATGTGCCCTCTTTAATACCCATCACCAGGCTAACCCATTCCCCACCCCCCTCCCCAAACTGAGAACCCTCAGTTTGTTTCTCAGAGTCCATCGTCTCTCATGGTTCGTCTCCCCCTCCGATTTCCCCCCCTTCATCTTTGTCATAAATTAGATGATGATATATGCATGGGTTTATTTCTGGGCAGTCTATTCTGTTCCATTGATTAATGTGTCTATTTTTTAATGCCATTATCATACTATTTTGATTACTATAGCTTTGTAACATAGTTTGAAACTAGAGACCATGATGCCTCCAGCTTTGTTCTTCTTTCTCAAGATTGCTTTTGGCTATTCAGCAGTAAAATTTCTGCTTTGGTAGTCAGTAAAGATATTAAGAAATAAAAAAACACAATATTTTATCTTTACTCATACGTGGTAGGCTAAATAATGGTTCCATCATAGATATCCTAATCCCCAGATACTGTGACTATGTAACTATGTGGCAAAAGGGAATCTGCAGATGTGATTAAGTTAAAGATCTTTGAGATGGGGAGATTATTCTGAAATATCTGGTTTGGCCTAATGTAATCACAAGGGTCCTTGTAAGAGGGAGGAGAGAGGATAATAAAGAAAAGACAATGTGTTCATGGAAGCAGAGGAGAAGAGATTAGAATGGTATGGCTCCAGACAAGGAATGCAGCAGCCTCTAGAAGCTAAAAAAGGCAAATACCCAGTATGACCACAATAGCCGAACTATGGAAAGAGCCAAGATGTCCATCAACAGATGAATGGATAAAGAAGATGTGGTATATATATACAATGGAATATTATGCAGCCATCAAAAAAACCTGAAATCTTGCCATTTGCAATGACGTGGATGAAACTAGAGCGTATTATGCTGAGTGAAATAAGTCAATCAGAGAAAGACATGTATCATATGATCTCACTGATATGAGGAATTATTAATCTCAGGAAACAAACTGAGGGTTGCTGGAGTGGTGGGGGGTGGGAGGGATGGGGTGACTGGGTGATGGACACTGGGGAGGGTATATGCTATGGTGAGCGCTGTGAATTGTGTAAGACTGATGAATCACAGACTGTACCTCTGAAACGAATAATACATTATATGTTAAAAAAAAAAAAGAAGATAGTAGGAAGGGAAAAATGAAGGGGGGGAATCGGAGGGGGAGACAAACCATGAGAGACTATGGACTCTGAAAAAAATTGAGGGTTCTAGAGGGGAGGGGCAGTGGGGGGATGGGTTAGCCCAGTGATGGGTATTAAGGAGGGTACGTATTGCATGGAACACTAGGTGTTATATGCAAACAATGAATCATGGAACACTACATCAAAAACTAATGATGTAATGTATGGTGATTAATATAACATAATAAAATTAAATTTTAAAAAAAAGAAGCATTAAAAAGAAAGAAGCTAAAAAAGGCAAGGAACAAAAAATCTTTTCAATAGATTCCAGAAGGAAAGTAGTTCTGCCAACATCTTGATTTTGAGAATTTTGATCTCCAAAACTGTAAGATAATACACTTATATTGTTTTAAGCCCATAAGCTTGTGATAATTTATAACAACAGCAACAGTGGACTAACAGACCACATATTTACCATTTCTGGTGTTCTTTTTTTGTCTTGTATGTCCAAGTGTCCAAATATGTTATCACTTTCCCTTCACCCTGAAGAACCTTAGCTTTCTTTGATAGTGTAGATCTGATAATAGAATTTTTTCTCAGCTTTTGTTTCTATGAAAAGGAATTTATTCCACCATTGATGCTGAAGGGTATTTTTAGTGGATATGGAATTCTAGTTGACAGTTTTTCCCAGGGCTTTGAAGATGCCATTATATTGTTTTCTTGTGTCTTTTTCAGAGAAGTCTTGTATATATTTTGGTATACTTGTTTCTAGGAGTCTTAACAATTTTAATATTAATGTAAATGGTATTTTAACATCAGTTTATCCATTGGCTTCTGCTAGCATATAGAAAGATAACTGATTTGGATTTTGTATATTGACGACACTGTAAAATTCCTATTTCTTAAATTTTATCATCTAAAAGTATTTTTTCTTCTTTCCAATCTTTAATATACTTCCTTTTTCTTTGACTTATAGCAATGGATAGAACACCTTAAATAAAATACTGAAGAAACATGATGATAGCTTATATGCTTCTCTTGCTAAAAGGTAACAAAATGTTAGAGGAAGTGTTAAAATTTTCACCATTAAGCATGATGTTATTTCTCCCTCTCTCTTTTGATAGATATCTTTTATTGATTTTATCATTTTTTTTGCATTCATTGAGTTGATCATTTAGTTTTTATGTTTTTAATGTGGTGGATCACATTGGTCTTCCGTCCTTCCTTCCTTCCTTCCCTCTTACCTTCCTCCCTTCCTTCCTTCCTTCTTTCCTTCCTCCCTTCTTTCCTCCCTCCCTCCCTTCCTTCCTTCTTTTGAGAAGGAGAGGGGGGAGAGAGGCAGAGGGAGAGAGAGAATCTTAAGCAGTCTCCACACCTAGCACAGAGCCCAACACAGGGCTCAATCTCACATGACGGGAGCCAAAACCAAGAGTTGGATGCTTAACTGAATGAGTCACCCAGGTGCCCCCACATTGATTTATTTTCAAATGTTAATCTAACTTTGCATTTCTGGAATTAGTCATGAGGTATCATTCTTTCTATTTGTTTTTCTCACAGTATTCTATATTTTATTTGCTAATATGTATATTGGGATTTTTACATCTATGGTCATGAGAGATTTTGGTCTGTAATCCTCTTTTCTTGTAAGATCCTGGTAGAGTTTTAGGATCAATGATATACTATCCTCACAATGGGTTGGGAGGTATTACCTTCTTTTTCTATTCTCTGGTAGAAATTTGCATAACATCTCCAAATATGATTGTAGATTTCTTTTTCTTTTTAATTTTGGCAATTTTTATTGTCTTATTTTGAAGTCACAGTAATAGGTGAATAGATATTTAGGATTATTATACATTATGTTGAACTAAACCTTTTATTGTTATGCAGTGTCTCTTTCTAATAAAAATCTCTGATAATTTTTGCTTTAAAGACTACTCTGTATAATAATTAATATAGCCTTCTTTTTGGTTGGTGTTCACAAGAAATATCTTTTTTTCCAACTTCTTCTTAGACCTGTCTTTAAAGTATGTTTTTAAAATAAATAACAGTGGTGGAAGATGGGGATCCAATTTTATTGTTCTGCATGTTGTGTATCTAGTTTTCCCAGCACCATTTGTTGGAAAGACTATCCTTTCCCAACTGGGTATTCTTGACTCCCTTGTCGAATATTGGCTGATCATAAATGCAGTGATTTAATTCCAGACTCTCAATTCTGTTCCATGGGTTTGTATGCCAGTACCATACAGTTTTGATTACTATAGTTTTGCAGTATAGTTTGATATCAGGAGATGTGATGCGTCCAGCTTTGTTATTTCTCAAGTGACTTAGAGACAATGCTACCTCCTTACTGACCCTCCTTCTTTTGGCAAATAAAACCGTTATCTCTAGAGTTGCTACAAACATCTGACTTACCAAGAACGTTGAACGCCTCTTCTCTACTATTACTGCAAGGACTCCTGAGAAGATAAACTGGAAACAAAAATCATGTTTATTAATACTCAGTCATTATGTTTATATAAAAAGAGTAAGAGAATTCTGGAATGCTTTAACATGAAGAATACCATCTTAATTCTTTAGTGGGACCATTGAGAAAATCATTCAGAAAATAAATCAAAGGTTCCATAGTACAGAGGTGGGGAAGTCATGAAGTCTCTGTTCAGTAATGTAACACATGCATTGGAAATGGAAGTAGGGGCACCTCAAGTTGACTTCATAGGGCAAAAGGAGTGTCAAATTTTATTTAGATTTTTGTCAGTAATAATTTATTGATCCCATAAGGTGAATTACAAGAAAATATATCCAGTTAATGAATTTACTAATAGACAATGTCCTATCTTGGTGATTTCACATTCAAGTACTTTTAATATAATGTTTAAAATATTTTAGTAATGGAAAATATAATTCAGAAAATATTTAAGTTTCGTTTTACATATTTAAACATAAGGTCACATAATGTCTTCCATGAGTAGATTGTTCTGAAGCCTTCCATCATTTCCTAAAACTTGTTAGAAACATGACAAGGTGTATCAGAAATTTATTTTTTTCATTGGTGCAACTTTATGCATGCATGGAAACTTCCTACAATTAAAAAAAAAAAAACTATTGAGTTAGTAGTAAAGGGAAGGAATGTTCTTTCCAGAGAAATGGGGCCATTAACATGTCAATACTAAGTAGCCTTTTGGGGTCTGGAGGATCCAAATTTGAATTCTTTGCACTTTACTTTCTATGTGACTTAGGAGGAATTACCTACCCTATCATTAGTTTTGCTTTTTTCATTGGTAAAATGGGGATTTGTATTTTCTACCTTTCTGTGTTACTGTGTTGTTGTAATAATTACATATAGAGGAATTCACCGAATGATTTATAGCTAGCTTTGTCCTACTAGCTTGCACCTAAGGCTCAGAACTATATTTTCCAGAATTCGTGGTCCCTGAAAGTATTGTAATACTCCAAACTGGAAGCATCCTAAATGTCCATCCATTAGATTACTTAAACATAGTAGATTAATATAATGGAATGTTAATCAGCAATAATAATGAATGAATGATTGCTGTATCAATAACAAGGTTGGGGCTCACAATCCTAAATTGAGCAAAGAAGCCAGATACAAAATAAAAATACTATATTATTCTACTTATATAAAGTTTAAAAACACTTAAGAGTAATATATCTGAAGTCAGGTTAATGGTTAGGGTAGGAGGGAGAAAGAAGGGACATGAGAGGGACTTCTGAGATGCTAGAATTTTGCTAATTTTTTTTGACCTGGGTGTTGATACACTGATTTATTAATTTGGGGATAATTGAGATGTACAATTATAATTTTAGATTTTTGTGTATGTATGTTTTATTTATATGTTAAAAAATTTAAAAACAGGATAACAAACAATAGCACCTAACTCACAAAATTCTCTCCAACAGCCTTAGATAATTCAGAAAATTAATATAGATGCTAATGTACTAAATCTAATTCACTGTCAGCAACTTTCTTTTGGAATATCTTACATTCAGTGGCAAAACTTAGAATTTTTTCTCTCATTAAAATTTTGATTCAATGTTTTAATAACTCCAGGCATGTATTGGTGATCTAATGTCTTTGTGATTGTAATGTTATTTAAGATATTAATACAATTGACTCATCTGTTCTTCACTTAGAACCTACATATTTGGTACTTTTAAAATTGAATTAAGGCCCTCATTTTTGTTATCTGAATTATGGTGGCCTCCTAGGTTTCTCAAATCTAATCTCTTACTACTCACAGAATGATGACTAAAACAATCTAACCATGGCACTATCTTCAGTCATAATACTACTGTTCAGGGCTGTCCAATAGAAATATGATGCAAGGAATATACATAATTTTAAGTTTTCCAATACACACTAAGAAAAGTAAAAAAGAAATAAACAAGTGTTGGCAAGGATGTGGAGAAAAGGGAACCTTTGTGCATTGTCAGTATGAATGTAAATTGGTACAGCCTCTGTGGAAAATAGTATGGAGGTTTCTAAAAAAATAAAAAATGGAAATACCATAGAATGCAGTAATTCCACTACTTGGTATTTACACATAGAAAACAAAAACACCAATTTGAAAAGATATATGCACCTTTATTTTTACTGCAGCATTATTTACAATAGCCAAGATATGAAAGCAACCCAAGTATTCACTGATACATGAATAAAGAAGATGTGCATGCACACACACACACACACACAAATGGAATATTACTCCGCCATAAAAAAGAATGAAATTTTGCCATTTGTGACAACATGGATGGATATAGAGGGTATTATGCTAAGTGAAATAAGTCATACTGAGAAAGACACATAGATATGATTATACTTATATGTGGAATCTAAAAAACAAAGGGAACAAACAAAAAACCAAACAGACTCTTAATACAGAGAACAAACTGGTGGTTGCCAGAGGGGAGTTGGGTGGGGGATGGGCAAAATAGATGAAGGAGATTAAAAGGCACAAACTTCCAGTTATAAAATAAATAAGCCACAAAGATGAAAAGTGCAGCATAGGGAATATAGCCAATAATACTGTAATGATGTTGCATGGTGACAGATGGTGACTACACTTATGGTGAGCACTAAGTAATGTATAGAACAAATCAATATGTTGTACACATGAAACTAATATAACATTTTATGTCAATTATACTTCACTAATAAAAAATGAAGAGAATTACAAAAGTGTAAAAAAATTGCAATAAAACGATTATGTTCCAAAGATTTAATTTTACACAAATATAACAAGAAATAAAAGTAAAATTACAAAAGTAAATATAAACATGTGAAATTTATTTTAATAATTTGTTTTATATAACCCTATAGATCCAAAATATTGTCATTTCAACATAGAATCAGTTCAAAATTATGCTATATTTTACATTCTTTTTATGCATATTAAGTTTTTGAATTCTGGTGTATATTTTACATTACAGCCCTTCTTAGGGTGGTTTAGCCCCATTTTGAATGCTCAGTAGCTACCTGTGACCAGTGTCTGCTATAGTTGACAGTGCAGCTCTAGTCCTGGGTCATCTTCTCTATTTCCACCCACTTCCTTGGTGATTTCAACCAGTTTTACAGGTTTCAAACATCTCCTTGCCAGGGACTCCCAAGCTCCTATCTGAAGCCTAACTCTTTCTTCTGAACTCTAGATTCCATATCTAACAAGCTACTCAAGATCTCCAGTTGAATATTAAATAGATTTCTCAAACTCAACAGGTTCAAAACAAACTCATTATCTTCCCTGAAAACCAGGTCTACCCACAGTCTTCCCTGTATCAGTTGATGACAGTTCATTCTTTCTATTAGCTTAAACCCAAACTTGAGCATTCCCCTTAACTTCTTTCTCTTATATTCCACACCAATCCATCAAGATATTCAATTAACTCTTAAAATTATGTTATTTTTAACCACCCTCACTACTACCAACCCTGTTTGAGTCTCATCTGGATTTCTTCAGGAGCTTTCTAAAATGTCTCCTTGGCCCTCTTCATTATCTTTTCAACATAGCAGCCAAAGGGATCCTTTTAAAACTTAAACCAGCTTATTTAACTCTGTTCATCAAACACTACAGTAAGTCCAATTTCACATACACTAAAAAGCCAAATCCTTACAGTGGCTCTTGGAGTCTATGTTATTTGGCCCCATTATTTTTCTGACCTCTTTTTTGCTACTCTTGTTCTTTCTCACTCGGCTTCGGCAATCCTGGCCATACTTTTTTAAGGAGCATTGCAGGCACATCAGTCATTGAAGACTTTGTTCTGGCTGTTTCCTGTCCTAGAATGTTCTCCACATTTGGCAAAACCTCACTTTTTCGAACATTTGCTCAAATATCACTGTGGTATTTTGAATTATTGGCCACAATTCTTTACTTCCAGGCAGTAACATATTTCCATAATCTTGCCATGGTCTCATGGTGGTTGGACTGTATTTCTCTGTCCCTCAACTTACAACTTGGCCATTTTATTTTCTTTGGCTAAGATGTTAGCAGATGTGAGCCAAGCCAGCTTGAAATGTTCTTGTGTGATTAGGCTTGTCCTCTTGTGTTCCTGCCTTTTACTGTGAGAATATGCCTTCAGGAGTCAGTAGTCTAAAGAGGATGAGTTACATATGGAATAGATCTGTATCTGACCTGTAGCTTGAGCCAAGCCTGATTGGTACCAGCCTAGATAACCTGAATTTCTGCCAGCTTACAGATGCATGATTAAGAAATAAATACACTTGGGGTGCCTGGGTGGCTCAGTCAGTTAAGCATCTAACTCTTGATTTCAGCTCAAGTCATGATCTCAGGGTCCTGAGACTGAGCCCCGTGTTGGGCTCCATGTTCAGTGTGGAGTCTGCTTCAGATTCTCCCACTCCCTCTCCCTCTGCCTCTCCCCCTTCTGTGCTCTCTCTCTGTCTAAAATAAATAAATAAATAAATAAATAAATAAATAAATAAATAAATAAATCTTTAAAAAAAAAACTTAAAAAGAAAGAAAAAATAGAGTTGACCCTTGAACAAGTTGGGTTTGAACTGTGCAGGTCCATTACACATGGATTTTTTTTGATAAGTATAGTACAGTACTGTAAATATATTTTCTCTTCCTTATTATTTTCTTTTCTCTAGCTTACTTTCTTGAAAGGATACAGTATATGATACATATACAAAGTACATGTTAATTGACTATATTACTGTTAAGCTATTAGTTAAGTTTTGGGGGAGTCAAAAGTTATACGAAAAAAGAAAAAGATTTTCTTTTTTTTTCCCCTGAGTATAGTTGACACACAATGTTACATTAGTTGCAGGTGTACAACATAATTTGTTGTGTACACAAAGGTGTACAACTTTATACAATATGCTATGTTTACAAGTCATAGCTACCATCTGTCACCATACATCTCTACTACAATAATACTGACTATATTCCTCATGCTGTGCCTTTTATTTCCATGGTTTATTCATTCCATAACTGGAAGCTTGTATCTCCCACTCTCCTTCACCCATCTTTCCCTCCCCCCAACCCTCTCTCCTCTGGCAACTATCAGTTTGTTCTCTGTATTTATAGGTCTGAGCCTGTTTTTTGTTTATTCATTTTTTTTTTTTTTAGATTCCACTTATGAATGAAATCATATGGTATTTGTCTTTCTTTGTCTGACTTATTTCACTTAGCATTATACCCTCCAGGTCCATCCATGCTGTTTTATATGGCATGATCTCATTCCTTTTTATGGTTGCATAATATTTGTGTGTGTGTGTGTGTGTATGTATGTGTGTGTACCACATCTTCCTTATCCATTCATTTATTCATGGACATTTATTGATGGTTGCTTCCATATCTTGGCTATTATAAATAATGCTTCAGTAAATATAGGGGTGATTATATCTTTTTGGATCAGTGTATTTGTTTTCTTTGGGTAAATATCCAATAGTGGAATTATTGGATCATATGGTATTTCTATTTTTAAATTTTTGAGGGACCTCCATGCTATTTTTCACAGTGGCTGTACCAATTTACATTCCCACCAACAATGCTCAAGGGTCCCTTTTTATCCACATCCTCGTTAACACTTGTTATTTCCTATCTTTTTTATTTTAGCCATTTTAACACCTGTAAGGTGATACCTCATTGTGGTTTTGATTTGTATTTCCCTGATGATTAGTGATGTTGAGCATCTTTTCATGTGTCTGTTGGCCATGTGTATGGCTTCTTTGGGCAAATGTTGTAATCAAATTGCTTATTTTTTTGGTGTTGAGTTGTGTAAGTTCTTTATATATTTTGGATATTAACCCCTATCAGATATATCATTTGCAAATATCTTCTCCCATTCAGTAGGTTGTCTTTTAGTTTTGTTGATGGTTTCCTTTGCTGTGAAAAACTTCTTATTTTGATATAGTCTGAATAATTTATTTTTGTTTTTGTTTCCCTTGCCTTGGGAAACATATCTAGAAAAATGTTGCTAGAGCTAATGTCAGAGAAATAACTGCCTATGCTCTCTTCTAGGATTTTTATGGTTTCAGGTTTCACATTTAGTTTTTTAATCCATTTTGAGTTTATTTTTAAAAAGTGGTATAGTTTCATTCTTCTACATGTAGCTGTCCAGTTTTTCCAGCATCATTTATTAAAGATACTGTCTTTTCCTCATTGTATATTTTACCTCCTTTGCCACAGATTAATTGGCCATATAATCATGGGTCTATTTCTGGGCTCTCTATTCTGTTCCATTGATCTATGTGTCTATTTTTGTCCTGGTATCATACTGTTTTGATTACTACAGCTTTGTGGTTTATTTTGAAATCTGGAACTGTGATACCTCCAGCTTTGTTTTTCTTTCTCAGGATTGCTTTGGCTATTCAGGGTCTTTTGTGGTTTCATACAAATGTTAGTATTACTTATTTCTAGTTTTGTAAAAACTGCTGTTGGTATTTTGGTAGGGATGGAATTGAATCTCTAGACTACACTGAATCTATAGACATTTTAACAATATTAATTCTTCCAGTCCATGAGCACAGTATATCTTTCCATTTGTTTGTGTTGTTTTCAATTTCTTTCATCAATGCTTTATAGTTTTCAGAGTACAGGTCTTTCACCGCTTTGGTTGAGTTTATTCCTAGGTTTTTGTTTTTGTTTTTTGGTGCAATAATAAATGGTGTTGTTTTCTTAATTTCTCTTTCTGCTACTTTGTTATTAGTATATAGAAATGCTACTGATTTCTGGGTATTAACTTTGTATCCTGTAAGTGTACTGAATTCATTTATTACTTCTAGTAGTTTTTGGTGGAGTCTTTAAAAATTTTCTACGTATAGGATCATGTCATCTGCAAATAGTGACAGTTTAACTTCTTATTTACCAATTTGGATGCTTTTTATTTCTTTTTCTTGTCTGATTGCTGTGGCTAGGATTTTCAGTACTATGTTGAATAATATATACAGATTTTCAATGCACAGGGGGTCAGTGTCCCTAACCTCCACATTATTCAAGGGTCAACTGTACTTTTGGTTGTATGCCACTAGGTTTTGCATGGTTTTTATATAACAATAGATTACTAATAGTAATTTTTTCAATGAGGACTACCTCTACCATCCAATTTAAAACAATAACCTATATCCTTTTGCTACTTTCTCAGAACCTTCATTCCCCCTTACTCTACTTTTTCTTTTTTACCTCTATAGCCTTATCATCTTCTAACACACTAGCCCTGCTAGAATAAAGGTCTCTAAAGTCTGGGATCTGTTTTGTTTGTTGATATATTTCAGGCACCAAGAACAGGACTTGACACATAGTGGGTACACAGTAAGTACTGGTTGACTGACCAACTTTCAAGTGTATTATTATTATTATTAAGATTTTCTTTTTTTTTATTATGTTATGTTAATCACCATACATCATTATATTTGATGTAGTGTTCCATGATTCATTGTTTGCGTATAACACCCAGTGCTCCATGCAGAACGTGCTCTCTTTAATACCCATCACCGGGCTCACCCATCCTCCCACCCCCCTCCCCTCTAGAACCCTCAGTTTGTTTCTCAGAATCCATAGTCTCTCATGGTTCGTCTCCCCCTCCGATTTCCCCCCCTTCATTCTTCCCCTCCTGCTATCTTCTTCTTCTTCTTTCTTTTTAATATATAATGTATTATTTGTTTCAGAGGTACAGGTCTGTGATTCAACAGTCTTACACAATTCACAGCGCTCACCATAGCACATACCCTCCCCAGTGTCTATCACCCAGCCACCCCATCCTTCCCACCCCACCCCCCACTCCAGCAACCCTCAGTTTGTTTCCTGAGATTAAGAATTTCTCATATCAGTGAGGTCATATGATACGTATTGACTTATTTCACTCAGCATAATACCCTCCAGTTCCAACCACGTCATTGCAAATGGAAAGATTTCATTCCTTTTGATGGCTTCATAATATTCCATTGTATATATATACCACTTCTTTATTCATTCATCTGTTGATGGACATCTTGGTTCTTTCCACAGTTTGGCTATCGTGGACATTGCTACTATAAACATTGGGGTGCACGTACCCCTTCGGATCACTACATTTGTATCTTTGGGGTAAATACCCAGTAGTGCAATCGCTGGATTGTATGGTAGCTCTATTTTCAACTTTTTGAGGAACCTCCATACTGTTTTCCAGAGTGGCTGCACCAGCTTGCATTCCCACCAACAGTGTAGGAGGGTTCCCCTTTCTCTGCATCCCTGCCAACATCTGTCATTTCCTGACTTGTTAATTTAACCATTCTGACTGGTGTGAAGTGATATCTCATCGAGGTTTTGATTTGGATTTCCCTGATGCCGAGCAATGTTGAGCACTTTTTCATGTGTCTGTTGGCCATCTGGATGACTTCTTTGGGAAAATGTCTGTTCATGTCTTCTGCCCATTTCTTGATTGGATCATTTGTTCCTTGGGTGTTGAGTTTAAGAAGTTCTTTATAGATTTTGGATACTAGCCCTTTATCTGATATGTCATTTGCAAATATCTTCTCCCATTCTGTTAGTTGTCTTTTGGTTTTGTTGACTGTTTCTTTTGCTGTGCAAAAGCTTTTTCTCTTGATGAAGTCCCAATAGTTCATTTTTGCCCTTGTTTCCCTTGCCTTTGGCAATGTTTCTAGGAAGAAGTTGCTGCGGCTGAGGTCGAAGAGGTTCCTGCCTGTGTTCTCCTTTAGGATTTTGATGGACTCCTGTCTCACATTTAGGTCTTTCAACCATTTGGAGTCTATTTTTGTGTGTGGTGTAAGGAAATGGTCATTTCATTTTTCTGCAGGTGGCTGTCCAATTTTCCCAACACCATTTGTTGAAAGAGACTGTCTTTTTTCCATTGGACATTCTTTCCTGCTTTGTCAAATATTAGTTGACCATAGAGTTGAGGGTCCATTTCTGGGCTCTTTATTCTGTTCCACTGATCTATGAATCATCAAGACAGTATGGTACTGGCATTATTAAGATTTTCACTCAGGATTTTGTGGGGGAAAAGTTGCATCATCCACCATACTCTCAGACACAATACAATTTTCTTTAGAGATTTCTTTTCAATTCCACCAAATTCTTCTTGGACCAACAGAACAAAAAGATTTCATTTTTCTTTCTCTACATAAATTCTATATGTCCCACATTTCCTTAGCAATTATGCTCTCTCATCTTACTTGCCCCATTGGCAAAATAAATGACCCATGGGTAGTGAAACAGTCATCAGCCATTTTCTATTTTCCCCAAATTCCCCTTGTGCATCTTACTATTGTTCCCCTTATCCAAGGAGCATGTAAAAAGTGTCCCTTTAACAAAGACATACTTTTATTATGAAAAAATATCACTGGTATGAATCTAGGTTTTTTTCTTTTTTTTTTTTTAAAGATTTTATTTATTTATTTGAGAGAGAGAGAATGAGAGACAGAGAACATGAGAGGGAGGAGGGTCAGAGGGAGAAGCAGACTCCCTGCCGACCAGGGAGCCCGATGCGGGACCTGATCCCGGGACTCCAGGATCATGACCTGAGCCGAAGGCAGTCACTTAACCAACTGAGCCACCCAGGCGCCCAAATCTAGGTTTTTTTCATACTGATATATTTCTTTTCAACTAGATATAAGAATTCATTCATTGAGAATAGGGATTGCAAATTTTTTGTGTTCTATCTCTGACACACTGCTTGGTTCAGAAACAGTTATTAAATATGATGAATAAATTAATGAATAACAACGAGGGAGTAGATTATTCACTTACACATGCAGATGACCAATATGGGTATCCTGTTATTGTTGAGAGAGGAAGATATGATTTTCCAAATGCAGAAGTTTGTGAGAGAAACAAGTATGTCCAGAGGAGTCCCACGCCGTGAATATTCAGACCAGTCATTATTTGTATGGCCTGGGAGAAAAGAATGCAACTAATTACTTACTACTATTCTGGTCCAACCTTTGAAAGAAACAAACATCATGAAAAAGTAAAGATGGAGAAGGAAGGTGACAGCCTAACATGATTTTAAGATTCTCAACATTTAATTCAAATGAGGAGGTGTTGTTATCATTTCAGTGCAGTTTTCAGATACAGTGACTATTTCCTTGCCTCATAAAACTTTACTAGGAGCTTGTTTATCTACTTGGTTCAAGAGGTCATATGGCATGAGCCCTGGATCCCTGGAAGAATTGATCTCCCTCAATATTCATCAGTCGCTATGTGGCCAGTAATCCATATCTGCAGATATAACTCTTATGTTCTATAGGTTACCAGGCTTGGTATTTCTGACCTTACCTGCCCTTCTCTCATCCTCCCAAAATTGGGATTTGGACTTTGATTCCTTTTGTTCTACCCACCTTCAAGTCATCTGTAACTATGGTTTATAGCTGGGTCCTCAGTCCTTTATAAACAAGAGTCACAGAAAGATAGTGAACCCTTGGGATTCCTGGTTTTTTATAACTCTTCCTAGAACCACTGCCAGGTGTGGAGTTTGAGGAAGATCTCTGCCCAACTGAAGCCGACCAGCTGTAATAGTTTCTGAGTCAAAGGAGGAGGAGAATTTGAAGCTTGTGACATGGAGCCACAGCTCACTGTAGGGATTTCAGTTGGTTTTCAGATACATGTTTCTCAGGCATGCTTCCTTCTGGCACGGCTGAGTAAACCACCCCTCCCTACATCCCTACCACCCAAACACAGGAGTCAAGCCTGACAAAAAACTGAAGGAGTTATACTGGAGTTCAGAAACTGTCATATCTTGCCTTGTTCATATTTCTATGATGCCTGGGGACACTGACATCTTTCTTCCTCACAGATTCTCTGAAACAGGATAACTTTAACTTGAAGTTTGTGATAAACTTCTGTTCTGGTATGTGATTATAAGGCGACCCAAGAAGTGGCTAGTTGGTAGGGATATTTCTCTCATTTAGAGAGTACTCTGCTTTCCAGGCAACACACAACTATGCATTTAATGGCACTTCTTACAGGTTGTGGCAGGGGGAAGGAAGCAAGGGGACATTGGGGTAGATAGGTGGTGTAGAGTTTCATAGAATACAGTGAATTTGTCTGAAGTCTGAGTTTGGTGAAGGATATAGGATCTTTAAAAACTTTTATTTTTAAATAATTATAAATTCACAGGAATTTGCAAAAATAGTACAGAGAGGTCCTGTGCACCCTGAACCTGGATTCTCCCAATGGTTACATGTTATGTAACTTATAGTACAATTATCAGAATGAGGAACTAGACCTTGGTATAATGCCTGCCTCAGGTAGAAACATGTTTCCTATCCCCCAAAATCACTATCAATAGGCTGGGATGACACGTCAAACTTTTAGTAGAAAATATAGAGGAGACAAGCTTCATGACATTGGATTTGGCAATGATTTTTGGAAAAAATGGATGAATTGAAGTACATCAAAATATAAAACTTCTGTGCATCAAAGAACACAATCAGCAGAGTAAAAAAGCAACCCACAAGATGGTAGAAAATTTGTGAAACATATTATCTGATAAGGAGTAAATATCCAGAAAATATAAAGAACTCCTCATGCAACAACAACAACAAAAACATACAATCCAATTAAGAAATGGGCAAAGGACTTGACATTTCTCTAAAGAAGATACACAAATGGCCAATAAGGACATGAAAATATGCTCAACCTCCTAACTAATCGTTAGGGAAATGTACAGTAAGGTACCAGTTTATACCCATTAGGATGGCTATCATCAAAAAAGAATACAAGCATTGAAGAGGATGTGAAGAAATTGGACCCTTTGCACACTGTTGGTGGGGATGTAAAATGCTACTAATGCTATGGAAAGTTTCTCAAAGGTTAAACATAGAACTATATGACCCAGCATTTCCATTCCTAGGGGGGTGTGTGTGTGTGTGTGTGTGTGTATACTAAAAGCAGGAACTCAAATAGATATTTGACACCTATTTTCATAGCAGCATTATTCACAATAGCCAAGTGTCTACTGATGGATAAATGGATAAACAAAGTGTAGTTATACATACAATGGAGTATAATTCAGCCTTGAAAAGGAAGGAAATTCTAACATAAACTACATCATGGATAAACCTGGGAGACATTATACTAAGTGAAATAAGCTAATCACAAAAGAACAAGTGCTACAAGATTCCACATATCTGAAGTACTAGAGCAGTCAAATTCATAGAGACGGAAAGTAGACTTGTTACTGCTAGGGGCTACAGAGAGGGAGAGGGAATGGGGGAGTTATTATTTAGCAGGTACAGAGTTTTAGTTTTGCATGATGAGAAGAGTTCTGTGGAGGGACAGTGATGATGGTTGCCCAACAGAGTGGATGTATTTAATGCCCCTAAACTATACACTTAAAAATGGGTTTGATGGCAAATGTTATGTGTATGTATTTTAGTAGAGTTTGAAAAACATATCATTTAAATCTTTTGCTTCAGCAAATCTTCTCTTGTACTGTGTTGGCAGGGACATGGGGGCATGGCTTTGTTACTGCTAGGTGGGAGTTTGATACCCTATTCAGCCTCCATTGACACTGTGGGAGCTCCTTAGGGCTTCCCACTAAGCCTCTGCTGATATCACCATGGCTTGTTGAGGAAGGGTCACCACATTATTGCTTCCCCATGTGGCCTCTACTGACACTGGGGAGGCTGGGATAGGGGGCTCATTCCTGCTGAGAGATGATGAAGGTCTTAGCCTCCTACTCAGTTGCCTCCTGACACCACCCTGAGGAAGGGGAGGGGCCTTGTTATAGCCAGGTGATGGGGTGATGGTGAAAATCTAGGTTCCTGCATGGCCTTTGTTTATGGAGGTAAGAGTGGGGCTATAGTTTTTCCTATGGTGTGTTTGGCTAGAGTAGGGCAGTTATTGTCTAAAAGTTTTCTGCTTTTCTAGGCTGTCCCTTTCTTGGATCGATGATAAGCTTTTTTTTCTTTTTTTTTTTTTTTTTGCCTGTGCTTATTAATGTTTCTGGTTATAGGCTTCGTGAGCACTCAGTTTTGGATAAAGCAAAAAAGCAAAAACCAAAAACCAACCAAACAAAAAAAATCACGAAAGACCCAGGAAACTCACCACCATATCATTCCTTGGATTCCAAGGTCCCTAGATTTTCTGCCTCCTCTGTACCTTTCAGAGTCGTCTTATATTTGTCCAAAGTTTTAACTGTAATTAGTGATAGAAATAGGGAGAAGTGCATCTACTTCATCTTGTCCAGAACTGGAAGTTGGAGTTTTATTGAATGAAATGAGACTCGAACACTTGGGTATTGGTAGATCTCATTAGAAGGGCAGTAATGTGGCCAGTAACAGACCTATTTATTCTCAGACACACTTTAACTATTTCTTCTCAATACCCAGACCAGATAAGTGGGAAAGGGGGTTAGGAATAAAAATCTTTAATATCGTAATATTGGGAATGAAGAGAGGAAATTTGGGGTTCATTGCTTTCTTATGTAAAGTTTTAGTTCAATTCTAGCAGAGGATTGGGTAGATCTTACGTAAGTGAAGGCAATAATAGACTTGAGATGTTGGGAATATCCTTGGACCAAGGTTTAATCCTGTTGGTTTGATTCCTAACCTGGCTCTATCACCCAGCAATATGGGTAGATAATGCAAAAGGATATAACCTGCTAACATTTGATGGGAGCTGCTTGGGAAAACAGTGGCATGTCTGGGGGATGATGTCAAGAACATAGTGCCGTTATGATCACTGTCCACAAAGCTTTATGTCTGCACCTTCTGAATATAGTTTCCACAATCTGACCATCTCATCTGGGACCATGTTATCATTAGCTGAGCGTGAAATAATTTATAGATGCCCAAAAGGGATTTTCTACCCATTTCCAGACTCAGAGTATATTTTCTGGGAGTATGATGAGGTTGTGATGGTTTGGGGTTATTTAAACATAGTTGATAGATTAATAATCTCTGCTTTATTTAACTTTAGCCTGACATACAGTTTATCTGATCAGGCTGCATGTGGAAAATGCAGGTATTACATAACTCTTAACTCTCCTCCATTTGGAAAGGTCATAATAGAGGTGGTTAAAGTCTTCTCATTAGTCTATAGTAATTTACTTGCTCAAGTAGCATTTAGTTCTTACCCCCAACAATCTTGTTTCCTCTCTTATCCACAGACGACGTCTTGGCATTTTTCACTAAAGATACAGAAGAGAAATGAAAGATAAATGTGTTTCTCTTCGTAGGAAAATATGAGGACAAATTAATATTAATTATTTTCTTGGGTATGACACTTAAAATCAAGAGGAAAATCTACTTCTAGAGCTGCTGATTTTTCAGTTTTGTAGTTCCCTGAGAGATGTTTTTCATCAAACCATCAAGATGGCTATCTTGAAAAAAAATCCAACAATTATTTCTCAAATAGTTTTATTCATTTGTCATCCTTAACTTGGACTGTAGCAAACTGTATGGGGTGGCTGCTCGGATCCATCAATCCCTCTAGAAATTACCCATATCACCGCATTCATGGGGTCTGGGAAATTGGACTTCTGTTTGCTGTGCTTTATTCTCTTACTCCATGCTATTTCTTTCCAAATTAAAATCTGGTGGGGGGGCACCTGACTGACAGAATCCATTCACATGCCTTTATCGGCTGCAAGGAAAGCTGAGAAATAAAGTGTCATATATTCTATTTTGGAAAGGTGGCTTCACAAGGTAGGGACCTACAAAAATATAGGAGAGATGTTCAATAGATAAGCCAATTAAAACTCATAGATATCTATCATTAAAATTGTGGATAACCTTTGAGATTTCTGTAGAGCTCCTATCAGTCTTCCCTAGAATGCATATTTAATATGCATGAGAATATTAGAGAATTTTTCCTGATTGGGCCAAAGGTGAACATCTAACTCAAATTGGGTCCATAATATACTCTTTCCCGGGTTGTTTGAGCTGGTCTCCTAATGAGATCTAAAACCTTGGGAGCTATGGTTTGTCATGCTCCACCGTAATGGACAAAATGGTAGAGAAGGTGAGTTTTGAGTGTGAGATGAACAGAAAGGACACTCAAAGACATGAAGACAGGGAGAAGGAGCAGAACTTCCTGAATTTCTGATGGCTTTCAATTTTCTCCTTCCAGTTTCTTTTGGAAATCTGACTGACTTCTTGCCCTTATACTGTGTAAACATATCTGTTCATATATTACAATAGTTATATCTTCATTTTGCTAAAACTAGTAAGAGATAGTTTCCGATTCTTGCAATGCAAGTCTTCTTCTTCTTCTTCTTCTTCTTCCTCTTCCTCTTCCTCTCTCCCTTCGCCTTCCCCTTCCTCCTCCTCCTCTTCCTCCTCTTCCCCTCCTCCTCTTCTTCTTCTTCTTCTTCTTCTTCTTCTTCTTCTTCTTCTTCTTCTTCTTCTTCTTTTCTTTCTTTCTTCTTCTTCTTCTTCATTTAATGGCCTTGTCTTTAAACTTTCCTCACATGGCTTTGAGAATCTGCTCTCCAGAATCTCCAATGTCTGACGGCTCTTCCTTTTTTTCTTCAACCTCTTATCTATAACCATACCTTAAGTCCAAGACCTGTCTTCAAATTTCTCACTTACAAACTTTTCCTTCCATTTACATAAACCGACAAATCTTACAGTTTGAGTTGCGCCCCCCCCCCCCCCCCCGCCCCAGATGGACTATTGATGCTTGAAAATCAGAAAATGTAGAATGGTATAGTGGAAAGAATCAAGCTGAAGTTCAAATTTTGTCCTTCACCAGTTACTACGTGGCCTTGCCCATATCATTCATTCTTTCAAAGGTTGTTTTCTCAGCAGCAAAAACAAAACAAAACAAAACCAAAACCCCCAAACCAAAACAAAACAAAAAGATCCCAAGCCAAAAAACCCTGTAGGCTTGCGTTGGGGAGCAAATAAGAGAAACTGGCACAACACTGAAACTCAAACAAGAACTATCACTGGGAACGCCTGCTTTCAGGGTGGTCCGCACCAACCACCACGGATCTCTGCGGTCACTTGATCACAGGGCCAGGGGCCGAGATTGCGCAGGTGGCGCCCTTATGCCCTACCTTTCCGCTCCTCCCGGAGTCCCGGCCGCAGCGCTTGCCCAGCGGGCGCCCCTTCCTCAGCGGCGCCCCTCATTCCCCCTCGCGCGGTTCCAACGCCGCGGTTGTGGTCAAGAGCGCGGCGCGGCGGCGCAGTGCGAGGAGCCCCGAGCCGCCACCCGCGAGGTGGGGGCCGCCAAGTTCTGCTGAGTGCGGGCTCCTAGAACACCGGCTGGGCATGAGATGGGGAGCGGAGAGGGCACAGACTAAGCCTTTCCCGCCGGTGTTAGCATGGCACCCTGACGACAGATCTGGGCTGCTCCTGATTTCCCTGGCGGCCTGGGCAGAGACATCTCCGTCAAATATCCTCCTCTCCACTTTTCTGCTAGGTTAGCGTCAGCAAAAGTCCTTTCTACCTTTAATTTCCGCACAGCGTAGAGGAAAGAGTACTGGTCAGCAAACCTGGGTTTTGGTCCTTAAGTCTCCTTTTTATTGGATACATGAATGCCTGGGCAAAATATTTCTCTTCCCTGTTCTTTAGATTGTTTCTCTGCACAATGAGATAATCTGTGTTCTGTGTACCTCCCACATTCACACTAATTTACTCTGAAAACCGAAATCCGGTTATACAAGCTTAAAATTTGCCATAATCAGTTCCTGAACTGATGTTAGAATGGTTGTTAGAATGTTAGATGTTAGATGTTAGATGTTAGATGTTAGAATCCTAACTTGAGTGCTATCTCCATGAGGCAGGTACCATGTAGAACCTTTTTCCTTTTTAAAGATTTTATTTATTTGACAGAGAGAGCAGAAAAGCACAAGCAAGGGGAACAGCAGAGGGAGAGGGAGAAGCAGACTCCCCACTGAGCAGAGAGCCTGATGTGGGACTCGATCCCAGGACCCTGGGATCATGACCTGAGCTGAAGGCGGACCCCTAACCTTCTGAGCCACCCCGGTACCCTAGAACATTTTTTCTTAAACAAACAAATCACTGAACACTCAGTGTTAAGGGCACTGTGTCTGACACATAGTAGAAATGAATAAATGAATCAAAGGTCATCCACTCAAATTCCCTTGGTTTATACTGAGTCCCAGCTTACGAGAATAAATGCTTTGCTCTGATGGCTAACTAAAGGGAACCTTAAGACAGGGAGTGGAATGAACATTTTTTGAGGCTTTAGGTATCAGATGTTTTACACATTGTATATTTTTTTGAGCAAATTATTTGTTAAGCATCACTGTGTGTCAGGTACTATTCCACATACTGGGGCTAAAGCAGTGAAGAGAATACATGTATGTCCCTGAACCTCACGGGGCTTACCTTGGAGGTGGGTATTGATGGAGGAGCAAATACCAGTGTTAAGAAGTCAGGGAAATGAATATGACTCAGCGTAGGAGACGAAAAGCATGGCCACCAAAGGACCTGAAGCGCTCTGGAATCTGAAGAAGAAAATGCAAAATTATGGTAAAAGCCTCCCGGATGGTCAGTTAAGATGAGCACTGAGCATTGGTCATTAGATTTTGCAGTATGAAGATCCCTGTTATCATTGGCAAGAGTAGTTTTAGGGGAAAGTGGAGGCCAAACTAACTGGAATGGATTCAAGAGAGAATAATAGGAGATAATTGGGGAATAGTCAATACAGACAGTTCTGAGTTTTGTTTTTAAGGGAAGGAAAGAATGGAGTTAGAGTAGAGGCAGAGAGGATCAGGAGATTTTTGTTTTGTTTTGTTTTACGTAGGAGAAAGAATTACACATTTATATGTTGGTAGGGGTAATTCAGAAGAGAGGGAAAAACTGAAGTCATCAGCTGAGCTGAGGGCACAGTGGGGTCTTTTGACTGTGTCCCCCGGAATCTGCCCTCTAGTGTGCACAGACCCCTGTACGTTCTCCACCACTTTCTGTACCTTCTTGGCCTGAAACCTAGTTTTCCTTTGAGGATAATACAATTTTTTAAACATTTGCTCACTCTCTAGAACCATGGATCCTTGGGTAGGGAGAATGAGGAATGCGTTTTCTATGAATTCTGCTGAAACTTTGAGACCCACACTGTTCAGAGCAAAAACCACTAGTCACATGCAGCAATTAGACATTTCAAATGGAGTCTGAGTTGACATGTGTTTTAAGTGTAAAACGCACACCAAATTTTGAAGACTTGATACGCTAAAAAGAATGTCAAAAGGATAAATATTTTTGACATACTGGGCTAATGAAATTTATTATTAAAATTAATCTCATTCGTTTCTGTTTATTTTCTTAGTGTGGCTACTAGAAAATTTGAAATTGCACATGTGGCTCATATTATAGTTCTACTGGACAGTGCTGTTCTAGACCTTTTTACTGTCTTATAAACCTCTTCCCTTTCAGCTCTTCTCATCTTCTTAATGTCTTTTCTTTACATTAACATAAAATCCTAACAACTTAACAAGGCCAAAGAAGTACTACGTGAGCTGGCTCTGTCTATCCTTCCAACTCCACCCTTAATCACCTTCTTTTTTGATTAATGAGTTCTAACCACACCATCCTCTCAAATCAGCCAATCCTTTCCCCTTCTCAGACTTCCTTCTATCTCCTCTGCTTGGAGCATTAGTCTTCTGACTTTAAAAATGGTTGGCTCAACTTTTTCCTGCTGGTTTCAACCGAAAAGTCACATTCTTAGAAAAGCATTTATTTCTTATCTAAAATAGTGCCCACTATACACCCCACCTCTCTTCCCATCATCCTGCTGATTTCTTAAAAAGCACTTCCTAAAATTCTTTCTCTTTTTTAAAACTTATGTATCATTTACCTTCTTTATTTTTCTTATTTTCTTTTTTTTTCTTCAGATTTTATTTATTTATTTGTCAGAGAGAGAGAGAGAGAGCATAAGCAGGGGGAGTGGCAGGCAGGGGGAGAAGCAGCTCTCCGCTGAGCAGGGAGCCCGATGTGGGGCTTGATCCCAGGACCCTGGGATCATGACCTGAGCCGAAGGCAGATACTTAACCAACTGAGCCACCCAGGCATCCCTCATTTATCTTCTTTAGTTCCATTAGAGTAGGGGTCTTGTTTGTCTTGTTTACACCCAGTGTCTAAAACAAGGGCAGACGCCTAAATCTATGCTAAGTGAACATAAGCAATAAAAATGGGTTATATGTATGATAACATAGGAATATTTAATTTTTTAGTCAAAATAGTACAAATGTGGCTTGGCAGTATTAGAAACTATGTTTAAGTGTTAATTGTAGGGATTAGAAATAAGTGATTAAGTTATCTTAATTTAATTAAGAGTTTTTATGGTTAAAACAACTGTGGGGTTTTTTGTTTGTTTGTTTACCACTGTCTGTCTCTTCTTTAGTTTCCAACGCTTGGTTCACTCCTAGTTCTCTTTGGACTCTTGTGGACTCCTTTCCCTGGCCTTGTATTTTGGTCTTAAATGATATTCTTCCCTAGGGTCCCTTCTATTTTCATTTTCTTCAGAAATCACAATTAGAAAGATATAGAGCTGAACTTAACAATTTAGTTTACAAACTTTAACGGGTTTTATTTATTTGACTAATTCTGTGATTTGGTTTTTTAACTCTGAGGGCCTTTTTGAGGACCTTTACAGGAATCTTGGAATCTCTAAGATATCATTTGGCCACTACTTTGTAAAGTTTTATGCCTGGTTTCTTGTGGACATTTAGATTGCTGGACCTGCGCTTCTCCATGGGACATGTCATTTGCACATACAGAGTGTACCACAACCATATATAAACAACTTCCAAAGCTGAACTTCCACCTTAGAATTCTCCACTGAGTTCCTAGCCTCATATTCCCAACTTCCTACAAAATATTTCTACATATATTCAAAGCAACTAGGATCTGATTTAAATTCATCATGTGCCTATAAAGATTTTCTTTTTCCTCTATGTCAATTAATAGCATCGCTATCCAGCTAAGTGTCCAAACCTGAGCACTGGAGTCACTTGCGAATCGAAATAATCTCCAAATTCTTTTGATTTTATCTTTCACATACAGTTTAAATTTTTCCTCCCTGTCTTTGTCTCCCACCATTCGAGGGGAAGTATGCATCATTCCTCCCCTGGAAAATTGTAGTAAACTTCTAACCTAGGTAACCCACTTTTAGTAAAACAGCTGCTTCAGGCCCATCCTCCACATTCCAGCTACAAGGAACTAACCAAAAGTCTAATCATGATTTTATTTATTATGTTTCCACAGTACTCCGTCACTTACAGACTAAAATGCCAATGCCTTAGTGTGTCATCCAAGTGATGTTATCTGTTCCCTGTCTACCTTCTGCCTTCATTTACCACCTTCTCTCCACAGGCACTGTGGTTCACCTTCATCAAGTTACCTGCCGTTCTGCAAATATGCCATGATTTTTCCCCTTGGTCAGAGCAGGTCAAGTTGCCTTTGCAATATTAAGTCATTCTGATTAAACCTATATTTCTGAATGAATGTGACAAAGTTGGGTAAGTAAAGAGATACCATTATCATTAGGCGTTAGAACATTTTTTGTGTGGGTAGAATTAATCTGTTTTACTTTTTTCCCATTCAATCTCAGAGTCTGGATCTTAATTTTTAATGGCTGAAAACATTTTTTTTCTTAAAATTTTGTGGGTTTAATGTCAGTCCAACAGTTTGAGTTCTTAAAAATTTGGTTAATTAATAACACTGAGGCATTATTGTCAAATTATCTCTTTATTGTTTCTTTCCCCTTACTGTTTTTTTACCATCGAATTGTCCCTTTGGGAAGCTTTTTCATATTTCAGTTACTATAATCTATATTGTTGAGTATTCCCTATTATCTGACATTTGTTATGAGTAAAACCCAAAAGTCTTAGGCCTAAATTTGAGAGATGAGTGTGTTTATTGATTTCCTATTCTGCCAGCCTAAAATCTGTACTGAAAAGTCCCTTATAATTCTATTTCTTCACATTATTTGAACTCTTTGTTTTTATTCCCTCTTCTATCAATTATTTGTACTTTAATATGAGTGAATTTTAAAGTTGAAATTGCTGTTAGTCTATTCCCATGAGAACCTGGATTAGAACAAAAGAATGATCTTGGTATCTCTGATTTTACACGGACATATATGCAGTATCTGAAGACAGGCTCTGTTACCATCTGGTTCTTAATACCCTCCTGCCTCCCAAAGTCCCAACCCTCAACACTTCCCCTACCTCAAATCTTATCCACTTCCAATACTCCCAGGTGCCAGAATCTGTTCCCATAAATTCCTGACTCTCCATACTCTTTTGGAGCAAGTATATAGACAAGAGTCCCCACTATTGGAACCTAATATTGCCTTTGAATTGTCCCTTAAGTCTGGGCCTGTGATGTGAGTTTTAAAAATAGTTGACATCCAGCAGACACATGAAAAAGTGCTCAACATCAGTCAGGCATCAGGGAAATCCAAATCAAAACCTCAATGAGATACCACCTCACATCAGTCAGAATGGCTAAAATTAACAAGTCAGGAAACAACAGATGTTGGCAAGGATGCGGAGAAAGGGGAACCCTCCTACAATGTTGGTGGGAATGCAAGCTGGGGCAGCCACTCTGGAAAATAGTATGGAGGTTCTTCAAAAAGCTGAAAATAGAGCTACCCTATGTCCCAGCAATTGCACTACTGGGTATTTACCCCAAAGATACAAATGTAGGGATCCAAAGGGGCATCTGCACCCCAATGTTTATAGCAGCAATGTCCACAATAGCTAAACTGTGGAACGAGCCTAGATGTCCATCAACAGATGAATGGATAAAGAAGCTGTGGTATATATATACAATGGAATATTATGCAGCCATCAGAAAAATGAAATCTTGCCATTTGCAATGATATGGATGGAACTAGAGGGTATTTTGCTAAGTGAAATAAGTCAATCAGAGAAAGACAATTGTCATATGATTTCACTGATACAGGGAATTTAAGAAACAAGACAGAGGATCATAGGGGAAGGGAGGGAAAAATGAAACAAGATGAAACCAGAGAGGGAGACAAAAAATAAGAGACTCTTAATCTTAGGAAACAAACTGAGGGTTGCTGGAGTGGAGGGGGTTGGGAGGGATGGGTGTCTGGGTGATGGACATTGGGGAGGGTATGTGCTATGGTGAGTGCTGTGAATTGTGTAATACTGATGAATCACAGACCTGTACCCCTGAAATAAATAATACATTATATGTTATTAAAAAAAATAGTTGACATCGAAGTGAAAGAGGTAGATGTGCCTTGGACAAGAGTTTTCTGAATGAGTGATAAATGAAACAAGTTGAAGATAAATTTTGTCTTCCAGATTTGGAGTGGTAAATGTGGAGAGAGTAGAACTATATATAGTTTTACTAAATAGCTTCTGCACCAACTTTTCTTGGGATAATATCTGATGTTCCAACTCTCTAGCTCTAAAACATCTGATTTTTGAAGACATTAGAATATCTTGAATTTTTATATAGGCAAATTATAAAATATAGGGACCACAGATTTCTTTCTAAAAAAATATTTATTTATTTGAGGGAGAGAGAGCAAGTGAGCAGGGGGAGGGGCAGAGGGAGAGGGAGAGAGAGAGAATCTTAAGCAGACTCCATGCTGAGCATGGAGCCTGATGTGGGGCTTGATCCCACAACCCTGAGAACATGACCTGAGCTGAAATCAAGAGTCAGACACTTAACAGATTGAGCCACCCAGGTGCCCAGGACCATAGATTTCAGCGTGCCTTTAATCCTGTGCCTGGTGATGGCATGCAATTGTCCTTGGTCCCAGGGGAATATATATCAAATAAAGCAGATCTGAGACAGATAATCATACCTACCTACCTCTACTGTTTCAGGAGAGGGAAGATAATAGAAAACAAACTTCTAATTTATTCAGTTTTGTATAGGGGGGTGGTTTTTTGTTTTTTTTTTTTACATTCAATTATAAGCCAAACAAGCAAACAAATAAAACAAAAAGTACTCATTTACCTCAGGATTTTTCAACTTTCTAGAAAACTCTGTAGAGTGAACATTTTCAGTTTTCCAATTATATCAATATATTAGCCCTTCATAGTGGGTTTATGTCCTGATTTACCAGAGAGAAATGAAATCCTGACTCTAGCAGTCATAGATGATTAAAACACTGCTTTTTATGTCCAGTAAAACTTTGTGCTCACTCCAAGATGTTGAATAGGAATAAAATACTCTTCCATAGCTTGAAAAGAAAAATGTATTATGTATATAAATCTGTAAAAATACTGGGGCGTCTGGATGGCTCAGTTGGTTAAGCATCTGACTCTTGATTTTGGCTCAGACCTCATGGGTCTTGAGATTGAGCCTCAAGTAAGGCTCCATGCTCAGCAGGGAGTCTGCTTGGAGATTCCCTCCCTCTGCTCCTTCCCCCACGTGCTCTCTGTCTCTCAATTAAATAAATAAATCTTTAAAAAATATATATATAAATACTTATTTTAAAGTATATAATAATGTAAAATTATAGAAAGTTTATAAAAGAGGAAAAACACCCATAATAGCATGATGATTTTATGAATTATTCATATCAGTATCTTTAGTCAGTTAAAATTTATTATTTTTCTTTTTTTAAGATTTTATTTATTTTAGAGATAGAGATAAAGATAGAGCGAGAGTGCAAGTAGGGGAAGAGCAGAGGGAAGAGGACAAGCAGACTGCCTGAGCACAGATCCTGACTCGGGGCTTGATCCCACAACCCTGAGATCATGACCCGAGCCGAAATCAGGAGTCGGATGATTAACCAACTGAGCCACTCAGGTGCCCCAGTTAAAATTTATTATTAATAGGTATATATTATGTGAGATTTAAACTTAAAAATATGCCACAGGGTGTTTGGTGTATCAGATCTGAAAATAATAATTTTCAGAAGAGTGAGCTGTTAATCATTTCTCTGTGTAAGTGGATACAAAGCATTATTTTGGAGTTTTAATCTTTTTGGATTCTTCTCTGACCCCATATGTGGTTCTACAGATTTCAGGAAATTGGCATCCAATATACATAACATAACAGAACGTCTTTGAGGGGGGCATGGAGAGGACTTGACAAAAGATGCCTTTCCTAGTATACTGGAATGTAGAGGTGGCTGTTGGGCAGATAAGGTGAGAGAATTTGCATAGAGGGCAAAGGGTATCTGAGGAGAAAGGAACTAAGATGGTAACACATTTCCTTCGAACCACAGTTATTAGAACCTCCCTGGTGGACTGACATAGTCCCAAATTAGGCGTGCTCTCAGGAAAGGGCATGACAGGGGAACTCACCAGGAAGGAAGGTATCTGGATGGTGCCTTTGGGCTTAACGGAAAGGTACAAGAGTTCTTGGAGGCCTCCCTGTACTATGTGGGACTAGTTTTTCAGATTCACCAATTGACTCCATGGGTTGACATTTGCCGTCTTCCATCAGAGGGACTGAAATTAAAAAAAATTAACATTAAAATATATTAAAAATTCATGAAGCTAAATGTGAAATAAATTTAAATAACTAATAAAATGATTTGTTAAGTTTGCACTTCTGAAGTTATCTAAGCTTAAAGCTACCTTTTAGGACACTATAAATTGAAATACCTTCTCCTAGTCTGTGGCTTGCCTTTCCATTTTTTAAATAGTGTATTTTGTTGAACAGATGTTCCTAATTTTAATATATACCATTTTATCAATTTTATCAATATTTTTCCCATGGTCAGTGCTTTCTGTGTCTATTTAAGAAATCTCTACTTGCCTCAAGATCATGAGGATATTCACCTATATTAAAATCTAAAAGTTTATTGTATTATCTTTTTAAAAAATTGTGGTAAAATATATATAATATGAAATTCATCAGTTAAACCCTTTGTAAGGGTACAATTCAGTGGTATTAAGTACATCCACAATGCTATATACACATCACCACTATCTATAAGCCTAAACTTTTTCATCATAAACTCTGTATCCATTAAAATATAACTTCCCCTCTTCTCTCCTTCTAGTACCTGGTAAGTTCTCTTCAGCTTTCTGCCTTTATGATTTTGACTATGCTAGGTACCTCATGTAATTGGAATCATACATTACTTATCCTTCTATGTCTGATTTATTAACTGTGTATAATGTTCTCAAGGTTCATTCATGATGTAGCATGGATCAGAATTTCATTCCTTTGTAAAACTAAATGCTATTTCATTGACTGTACAGATCACATGTTGTTTAACCATTCATCTGTTGATGAAGATTTACATTGTTCCCACGTTTCGCCTATTGTGAATAATGTTGCTGTGGACGTTGGTTTACAAGTATCTGTTCGAGCCCCTGTATTCAATGCCTTGGAATATACATCTAGAAGTGGAATTGCTGGAATGTATGGCAATGCTATGTTTAAGTCTTTGTTTAATTCCACTGCTTTCCAGAGACTACAACATTTTGTATTGCTACTGGCAAAGCACAAGAGTTCCAACTTTCTACATACTCATCAACATTTGTATTTTATTTATTTATTTTAAATAATAGGCATCCTAGGGTGTGTGAAGTGACATCTCATTGTGGTTTGGCTTTGCATTTTCCTAATGATTAATGATGTTAAGCATAGTTGCATGTGCTTATTGGCCATTTGTACCTCTTTGGAGAAATGTTTATTCAGGTCCTTTGCCCATTTTTGGATGTTTTGTTGTTGAGTTGGAGTTTTTATATGTTCTGGATATTAATCCCTTGTCCTATATATGACTAGCAAATATTTTCTCCCATTTGGTAGGTTGTTTTTTCACCTTTTTGATTGTGTCTTTTGATGCACAAAAGCTTTTAATTTTGATGAAGTTCAATTTATCTACTTTTTCTTTTGTTGCTCATGCTTTTGGTGTCATACCCATGAAATTGTTGAAAAATCCAATGTCATGAAAATTTTCCCGATGTTTTTTCCTAAGAATTTTATAGTTTTAGCTCTTAAGCTTAGGTCTTTGGTCTATCTTGAGTTAATTTTTGTGTATGTATATAAGGCAAGGGTCCAATTTCATTCTTTTGCATATGAATATCCAGCTTTCCCAGCACCATTTGTTGAAAAAAACTGTCCTGTCCCCACTGGATGGTCTTGGCACCTCTGTCAAAAATCAGGTGGCCAAATATGTGATGATTTATTTCTGGTCATCCTATTCTATTCCATCAATCAATGTCTATCTTTGTGCAAGTACCACACTGTTTTAATTCCTAAGCTGAAATGGCACAAAGCAAAGAAGTAATTACCATTCACTTACGTGGAACAAATTTTGAAAGTTCCCAGACCCCCAAAATAACCTCATAGGCTTTTCTGATACCTTAGGATACATCTTGCTAATGGATGCACAAGAGAAATTGAGATAAAGCACAGATGCTCAGAGACACAATTCAAAGTTATGGCAGCTTGATGCTGAGATGCTGAGTATAGCTCTCTAGGGAAGGAGCTTGGCAGAGCTATGTTTGCAGCTTAGGATGCACAATGCCTCTATAATGGCTCACTGCAAAACAAATGCTAAACATTATTTTCACTTTTTGTCCTTTTTTGTTAAAGCAAAAATCTTCTTTGGATTTCTTTCAGTTAGTGAAAACAGGCATTAATGCAAGTCTTTTTTCTTCTTTCTTTTTGTAGGTCTTTTGTAAAAGTGAAGTGACACAACACAGACTTTTGAAAAGCGTGGGGGGGATACATGTATAATTTTGTAATATAATTTAAAATCAGGAAGTGTGATGCTTCCACTTTGTTATTTTTTTCTCAAGATTGCTTTGGCTATTTGTGGTCTTTTGTGGTTCCATCCAAATTTTAGGATATTTTTTTCTATTTCTTAGAAAAAGAAATACCATTGGAATTTTGATGGCTTGCAATGAATCTGTAGATCCCTTTAGGTAGTATGGATATTTAAACACTGTTAATTCTTCCTTCCAGGAACATGGGGTATCTTTTCATTTATTTGCACCTTCTTCAATTTATTTCATCAATGTGCTAAAGTATTCAGTGTACAAATCTTTCACCACCTTGGTTAAATTTCTTCCTAAGTATTTTATTATTTTTGATGCTATTGTAAATGAGATTCTTTTATTTCTCTTTCAGTTAGCTTATTGTTAATGTGTAAAAATGCAATATTATGTTGATTTTGTATCCTTCAACTTTACTGAATTCATTTATTAGTTCTAAGTGATTTTGTGGAAACTTTAGGGTTTTCTACTTATAATACCATGTCATATGCAAACAGATGATTTTACTTCTTTTCTGATTTGGATGTCTTTTATTTCTTTTTCTTGCCTAATTGCTTAGGCTAGGACTTGCAGTACAATGTTGAATGGAAATGGCCAGAATGAGCACCCTTATATTGTTTTTGATCTAGAGGAAAAATTTCAGCTTTTCAACATTGAGTATGATGTTGACTGTGGGTTTGTCATATATAATCTTTATTATGTTGGGGCACATTCTTTCTATTCCTAATTTTTGAGAGGTTTTTTTTTTTTTATTCATGAGAGACAGAGAGAGAGAGAGAGAGGCAGAGGGAGAAGCAGGCTCCCAAGGAGCAGGGAGCCCGATGTGGGACTCGATCCCAGGACCCTGAGATCATGACCTGAGCTGAAGGCAGACGCTTAACCATCTGAGCCACCCAGATGCCCAAGAGTTTATTTTTTTATCATGAAGGATATTAAATTTGGTCAAATGTTTTTACCTCAACTATTGAAGTGATTATATATTTTTTATCCTTCATTATGTTAATGTGTTATATCACATTTATTTATTTGGTTATGTTGAACCATACTTGCATCCCAGGGATAATCCCACTTGATCATGATTTATGATCCTTTTAATGTACTGCTAAACTCAGTTTACTAATATTTTGTTGAGGATTTTTGCATTTATGTTCAATAAGCATATTGGCCTGTAATTCCTTTTTTTGAAATGCACGTGTCTGGCTTTGGTATCAGGGTAATGCCGGCCTTGTAAAATAAATTTGAAAGTGTTCCTTCCTCTTCAATTTTTTTTGAAGAGTTTGAGAAAAATTGGTATTAATTATTTAAATGTTTGGTAGAATTCAGGGAAGCCACCTGGTCCTGGGCTTTTGTTTTTTGGGAGTTTACTAATTCAATATTCTTGCTTGTTATTGGTCTGTTCAAATTTTCTATTACTTAGAAAATGCAGTCTTAGTAAGTTGTAGTTTCTAGGAATTTCTCCATTTCTTCTAAGTTATCTAATTTGTTAGTATATGATTGTTCATAGTAGTCTCTTATGATATTTGCTTGGTATCAGTTGTAATGTCTACTCTTTCTTTTGTGGTGTTATTAACTTTTTTCCTTAGTCTAGCTAAGGGTTTGTCAATTTTATCTTTTCAAAAATCCAACTCTTGTTCTATTGATCTTCTCTATTGTCTTTCTAGTCTCTATTTCATTTATTTCCTTATTATATCTTTCCTTCTACTAATTTTGGGCTTAGTTTCTTCTTCCTTTCCTAGTTCTTGAAGTATAAAGTTAGGTTGTTTATTTGAGATTGTTCTTGTTTTTTAATGTAGGCATTTATTGCTATAACTGTCCCTTTTAGAACTGCATTTACTGCATCAAATAAGTTTTGATATGTTGTGTTTCCATTTCTGTTGTCTCAAGATAGTTTTAATTTTTTAAAAATTAAATATTTTTTTGATTTATTATTTGACCCATTGGTTGTTCAGAAGTGTGTTATATAATATTCATATTTTTATGAATTTTTCAGCTTTTCTCATGTTGTTGATTTGTAGTTTCATATCACTGTCACTGGAAAAGATGGGAAAGACTTGATATAGTTTGACTCTTGTTAAATTTGTGAAGACTTGTTTTGTGACCTAATATATGGTCTATTTTGGAAAATGTTCCCTGTGCCCTAGAGAAGAATATGTATTCTGCTGCTGTTGAATGGAATGTTCCATATATGTCTGTTAGACCCATTTGTTCCAAAGTACAGTTCAAGTCAATTATTTCCTTACTGACTTTCTGTCTGGATGATCTGTTATCACTATTAATATTATTGCATTGCTGTCTATTCTTGCCTTCAGATCTGTTAATAATTGTTTAATATATTTAGGAGCTTCAAAGTCACATTTCAAAGGAGCGCACATATGGGGATATGAAGAATTTGTGACCATTTATACAATCTACCAGTTATCAATTCTCTGTACCCTCTCATTTCTCTTCGCCTATATGCTGGCTCAACTTTCTCCTAACCTTCTCGAGAGTATCAATAGTATAAATTAATTTATACTCTTGTCTCTACTTTTTCATATACTGTTACATCCTTTTTACCTCCTGAAATTTAGCCCAAGATATAAATACCAACAATTTCTTATTTGTCATTTCCATTATTTATTTGACACACTAGAATCCCTACCTTGGAACTCACCTCTCCTTTGGCTTTCGTGATACCATAATTCTCTAATTTTCTGTATTTTCTATGACCACTGCCTAGACTTTGTTGTATCTTCTTTCTTGTCATGAATCTTAAAATTAGGTTTCTCCATGGTTCTTCCCTCAGTACTCTACTATTCACTCAGTACTTTCATTCTGGCTGGTTTCATTCATTCTCATATTTTAAAAAAATAATGGGGTTGAATTAAATATACAAAAAGCTGTATATATCAAGTATACAGGTAGATGAATTATCCAAAGTGAAAATCCATGTAACCCACCCCATTTAAGTAAATATTACCATCTCTTGAGAAGCTCCCCTTCAGCCCTGTGATATCAAAACCCCTTTTTTTGTTTTTAACTTTTTATTTTGTAGTAAGTATAGATTCACAAAACTTCACAAAATTATAGATTCACAAATATGGTACAGAGAGGTCCCATGTAGCTTTCACTCAGTATCCCCAGTGGCTTTGTCTTACGTAGTTATAGTGCAATATCCAAACTGAAAATGTGATATTGGTATTATGTGTGTATAGAATTCTATGTCATTTTATTATATATGTAATTCATGTAATCTCCACCACAATCATGATACAGACCTATTCCATTACCACAAAGATCTCCCTGATGCTACCCTTTATAGTCACAACCATCCCCCATCTCCTTACCATCTTTAACCCCTGGCAGTCATTCACCTGTTTTCCATCTTTGTCATTTAAGAATGTTTATATAAATAGAATTCTACAGTATGTGACCTTTTTGAAATTGACTTTTTTTCCCCTCACTTAGAATAATGCTCTTGAGATCCATTCAAGCTGTTATATTTTTTAACACTTTATTAAGAGTTTTTGCATTTGTATTCAAGGGGGATATGATCTGTAGTTTTTTTCTTTTTTCCTTTTTTTTTTTTTTGTACTGCCTTTGTAATGTTTAGCCATCAGAGTGATACCAGCTTCCTAGAATGAGAGGTAAAGTCTCTTCCTCCACTTCTATTTTCGGGAAGAGATTATGTAGAATTGGTGTTAATTTTTCTTAAAATATTTGGTAAACTTCTTCAGTGAAACAATGTAGGCTTGGAAATTTCTTTTGTGGCTAGTTTTAAATTATCAATTCAATTTTTAAAGTAGTTGCAAGGCTAGTCAAATGGTCTATTTCATATTAGTGAGTGGTGATAACTTGTACTCTTCAAGGAATTGGTCCATTTCATGTAAGTTGTTGATTTTATGCAAGTTGTTGATTTTATGCATATAGCCTTGTTTGTAGGATTCCTTTATTGTCCTTTTGATGTCTGCAGGATCGATAGTGAAATCTTGTTTCATATATTGTTAATAATGTGTTTCCTCTCTTTGTCAGTCTTGCTAAAGTTTTGTCAATTTTGTCAATCTTTTCAACAATCAGGATTTTGTTTCATTTAATCTATTTTTCTGTTTTCAGTTTGATTTCTTATTTTTTGCTTCTTTCTGCTTGCTTTGGGTACATTTGCTCTTTTCAAGTTTCCTAAGGTTAGGACTTAACATTAATTTGAGGCTGTTTCTTTTACTAATGTAAACATTAAATGCTATAAATTTCACTGTTATAGCTGCATCACACAAAATTTGATCTGTGGCATTTTCATTATCATGTAGCTCAATACATTTTTTAAAAAAATTCCCTTAGAGACTTCTTGTTTGACCTATGGATTATTTAGAAGTGTGTTAATAACCATTCTTTCTTCTGAAAAGTTACCACTATATTGACTTCCAAAAGGTCTTTTACTTGCTTTGATCTTTAAGCAAATCGAATCCTGAACTATGTAATACTTTGTGTTTGATATTTTTGTTCAACATTAATCCATTCTATTATTGATGAGCATTTGGATTTGGAATTTTAGATTTTTTCAGTTGGGGTTTGGAATACTGATTCTATGGATATCTTGTTTTATGTTAAACATATGTACTAATTTTCAGGCTACAAACCTAGGAATGGAGTTTCTAGTGTTGGCTATTCTTAAACTGTTATCCCAAGTGGCTTTAGCAATTTATATATTTTATATGCTGGGCATGTAAGTTACAGGTTCTCTACATGATCCAAAAGAGTTGATATTATCATTCTTTTAATTTTTTTTTTTTTTTGCCATTCAGTAGGGTGGGTAGTGTTATGTTTTATTCAACCTATACTCTGATATTTTTGTCTGCTTTTTCCATCAGTTATTAAGAAAAGTTGCTAAAATTTTCCCAGTATAATGGATGGTCTGTCTATTCATCATTTTAGTGCTTTCCACCTTTTCTTTATGTATTTTAATGATATGTCATTATTTACTTACAAATCTAGAATTATATCTTCCTGGTGGATTGACGATGTTGATGAAATTTCCTCTTCATCTCAAGAATTTTTCTTGCTTTAATATTTACCCTAATACTAGTTTGTCTACCTCTGTTCTATTTCTTTTCTTTCCTTTCTTGCTTTCTTTTGGACTTCTCATATTATGTAAGTTATAAACTATTAGGCTGTTATACAGTCTTTAATTATTCTTTTAGTGATTACCTTAGAGATAACAGCATGCACCCTCCTTCTACTTATTAAGCGCTGTTATAAATCAGTTCTTTAAGGCAAGGATCCTAGAACACTTTAACTCCATTTATCACCTGTCTTGTGCTATTTCAGTCCCCTTTTAAATGTTTTAATATGCCTAGAAGTTATTGTTTACATGGGCACATTCATTTATCTTTACTCAGATATTTATCCTGTTTCATTTTTTTCCTTCTTCAAGTTTCTGTGTGGGATTCTTTTCCTTTTGTCTTCAGAACACTTACTGAACTTTTTAATTCAATACTAATGAATTTTGGCATTTACTGTTTTTGTTAACAAATCAGCTGCCATTCTTTTATCACTGTTGCTTGAAGGTAAAATGTCTTTTCTCCTTATCTACTTTTAAGACTGTTCTCTCTCTGGCTGGTTTTATGCAGTTTTACTATGATGTGTCCTTAGATGTATTTGCTTAGTTTAGGATTATAACCCTTCTTGAATCTATGATTTGTCATTTTTTAATCAACTTGGGAAAATTCCCAGGATATAATCTCTTTGAATATCATTTATTTGTTTTTATCTCTACTCTCCTGAAATCTCAAATATGGGGTGTTAGAACTTTTCATCAAAGCCATATGTATCTTATTCTTTTCACCTCCCACATTGCATTTTCTATCATTTTTCTCAATGCTTGAGTATGATTTTCCTTCTACTTTTTCTTTAAGCTCACTGATTTCCTCATCAGTTATGTCTCATAGCTAGCTGTTACATTCATATATTTAGCTCTTAATTTGTTATGTGATTTCTCATTTCCATTTGATTCATCTTTATAATTTTCATTTCTCTTCTAAAATCTTGTCATTTAAGATTTTATAATTCTGTTCTTTGGATCTACTGTGGGCCTGTGGCTTCTCTTGGATTCCAGTTAATTTTTTTTCCCTTTAAACTCTTGTTTTGATTAAATCCCAGACATTGTGTATGAAAAACTGTAGCGATAACTCGATGCCCAGGATAATGCTATCGTTCTCTTGAAATTTTTACTTTGGTAGAATATCAGATTTGGAGAAGCTCACTTTAGTACAATCTGTAACCAAGCTGATTCAGGCCCAAGCATCAGCCTATGAGAGGGAAGGCCCATTTTTGCTCACCTTTACCGTTAGGATGTAGCCCTTGTAGAGAACAAAACAGAAAATTCTGGGTGTTTATGAGTTTCTCACACTTCAGTGAGCCTGAGCTCCAATTAATTGTCTTTACAACCCAAAAGAATACTGGACGCTCTTCTCAGCTTCTTAATCTCTCATCTGCTGTTTGTGATTCAGAAAATGCATCTGGGAGAAAAGCTATGTCAAAAGCCTGGAATTATCTTGTCTTCAACCCTGGAATCTTGGCTCCTTAAATCTTAGCTTCCTTAAATCCTAGATCTCAGATACCCTCCAACAGATGGTGTTTTAAAATTTTGGCTTGCTTTTGTTGTGTTCTTTCTAAGAACCTAGTCCTTAATTGTTGAAAATGGAAACTTATTTCCATATTTTTAACCACCACCAAAATCAATCAATATATAGCTAACTTGTATTCAACCCCCAGGTAAGTATTTTCAACTGCCTAATAGATATCTCTACTTCAATGTCTCATAATTATCTCAAATTCAATTTATCCAAAACAGAACTTATCATTCAATCCTGCTGTGTCTTCTACATTTTGTATCACTGTAGGTATCACTCAATCCAGGAACTGGGGATTCTTTTTTTTCCTTTATAACTTATGTCTAATCAGTCATCATAGCTAAAATTTACCCTCTTTTTCATTGCTTGTCTGACTCATTGCAATAGTTATCCATTACTCTCTTACACTCCAGCTGTTCTTATCAAATTTATCCTTTCTAATGCATTCCCACCTAATTAATATTTTTTCCTCAAAATAAATCCAAGTCTGTCATTCCCTACTTAAAAACTTAAGGGCTTCCCACTATCTGCAAGATATGGTTCAGTACAATACAGTCATCAGTCCATCAATCTTTGATGATTTGAATTAGCACCTGGCTTCTTACCTCTCCAATTTTCACTTGACCTATTCCTTCCTGTCATTGTGTTTTAATGATATATATTTATTTTAGCTACTGAAATATACTATGATCTTTTTCACATTTTGATTTTTGCATGAGCTAATTTCATTTGAAATGTCTTCCCACCTTCCAGTCTGCTTTGTAAACTAGGATTAATCCCCTGGCTGAGAGGCTGTATCCATCATAAAGCTTTATTCCCTCTCCCTCTTATTTTCCAACAAAAGGATTGTTATCTCCTCTGTGCTACTTCAATTTTTTTCATACTTCTGTTAATATATGTATCACACTGTATCACACAACTGATGAAACCTCTTGAAATTTAAATTATATTGTAATATATAATAATTTTAAAAATTAGTTTATAATTTAAATTTTAAATGTGCTGCTGTTTGTTTATTTCCTACCTTGTCTTTCAAGAGGTTTCATCAGTTGTTACCTAATATTATAAAAAGATTTCATGGGTCTAAGAATTTCAGTGCTTAGCTTATGTCTATCAGTTCAACACATACTGAGTCTTCTGTGTGCCAATGACTATATTAAACTCAGGAGTATCAAAGATTAAGGGACCTCATCACAAAGAGTTTTTGTTTTAGGGAAAGAAACAAAGAGGTAACAAATCAAGACTAGGCAGTGTGATACATATATTAACAGAAGTATGAAAAAAACTAATGATGTATGGTGATTAATATAACATAATAAAATAAAATAAAGGGCAATGAGGACTTTCACATTGGCAGGATATGTATCTCATTTTATAATATAGGAAATAGTTAAAAATAAAAGCCTTTTGAGTCAGCCTAAAAAAAAATAAATAAAAAATAAAATAAAAGAGAGCTACATGAACTCAGTGGCATGATTAATACTGCTGAGCAAGGCTCTCTGAAGTTCTGTTCCCTATTAGAAGAGAGGGGGAATCTGAATTCAGAACAGATTTTTGGGAACTTCTCCTTACTACGGAAAAGCAGCTTGAACAGATGATCCAAGCAATGATAAGAAATAAGAAGCCAGGGAAATGAAAGGGAAGAAAGACAGTAGAGACTTTCAGGGCAGAAAGGAACTTTAATGAGGACAGGAGCAGTCAAAGAAAAACAATGAAGGGATTATGAGTTGGATGCAGGTAGAAGCTAGTTCAGGTAGAAGAACTCATACTGAAATGTACTCTTGTAGGGGCATAAATTATTTAAAGTTTTCCTGAGAATTACATAGTATCGTGCTCCAAGTCTTTATTGCCTGTACTCTAGAGACAATCACAAATCTTTCTTTATGGTCTCTTACAAAAGCTCTATTAGGGAGAGTTGACAGCTTCAGAGTTAGACAGAGTTGACAGGTTCAGAGTACCTAGAAAATAAATTTTTCCTGTAATAATATATTTAAATAGGGGAAAGCTTTCTACTTGGAGCCTACAAAAATATGTGCAGAGAAATTTTTGAATTCCAAGAAGAAAAATCCAACTTGTTTGTATTTTCTTTTGCACAAAATCTGTGGGCTTTGTAGCAGCCTTGTTATACAGATATCATGCCCACATCAGGTATGAGCACCAGGAAAAATCTCACATTTCTAAGGTTTTTAAAAAGTGCTCTCAGCTTCCTCTGTAACAGCTGTGAGAGTATCTTCATTATGATGATGACTCTGAAAAAAAAAATTAACCTCTTATAAGTCATATCATGCTTCCTAAGATCATACATGTAACAAATACTTAGTTTTAAAAAAAATAAAAAGTGCTGATGTTTATAGAATAAAATTTTAAAGTACCATGTGTCCTCTTGGTGTCCCAACTATACTTCAATCCACTTTCTTAATTCCTACTAGACATTCGTAACTTTTTTTTTTTTTAAAGTAGGCTCCACATCCAGTGTGGCACCCAACATGGGGCTTGAACTCACAACCCTGAGATCAAGACCCAACCCCAAATCAACAGTTGGATGTTTAACCAACCGAGCCACCCAGGTGCCCCAGACACTTGTGACTTTTTGGCATACTTCCAAACTTTAACAACAAAAAATTCTTCTTGACTATGAACAGATGCCAGCACCCCAAAGGTTACCTTGTCATGATATTTCCCATTACCCATTTCTTCCTTCCAAAAGTAACTTGTGATTTTGACCTTTAGGTAATTAATCTTTTCTTTTCTTTCCAGTTTTACTAGCTTGCATCTCTCTGTAAACATTATAATTCAGCTTTAGTTTTGCCTGGTTTCAAACTTCATCTGAATGGAATCATAAAGTAGGCATTCTTTGGGTCTGACTTTCTATATTTAACATTATATATGGGAGAGTCATCCATGTTGTTAAGTATAGGTACAGTTCATTTTAATTACTATGTAGAATTTTATTAGAGTAATATACTCAATATATTCACCCATTTGCAGTGTTTCCACTTTGGGACTATTATGAATATATTGGTATTTTCATGGAAGTGTATCTTAGTACATATGTACACATATTTCTGTTGGGTATATACTAAAAACTAAAATTACTGGGACGCCTTGGTGGCTCAGTTGGTTAAGCGTCTGCCTTCAGCTCGGGTCATGATCCCACGGTCCTGGGATCGAGTTCCGCATCAGGCTCCTTGCTCAGCAGGGAGCCTGCTTCTCCCTCTGCCTGCCACTCCTTCTGCTTGTACTTTCTCTCTAGCAAATATATAAAATCTTTAAAAAAATAAAAAATAAATAAAATTACTGATAGGGTATGTGCAACTTTCCATAATGATGCCCCAAAAGTTTTCAAAGCTGTAATAATTTATATTCCAAGTAGGAGGGAGAGGTTTCTTTTATCCATCGGCATTATCATCACTTAGAATTGTACTTTGAAACTTAATCATTCTGTTAGGAAATGAATATCTCAGTGTAGTTTTATTTTAATGTTATTATTGAAATGGTTGGATTTATGCCGAATACCTTGCTATTAGTTTCCTATAGGTCTTGTGTTTTTTTATGTTCCTCCTTTGCCTATTAATACTTTCTGTATATTATCTTAATTTCTTTGTTATCTTACTATATTTTTTGAGTGTTCTTAGTGTCATTAGTCTAGGAATTAGAATGTGCATCTTAATTTATCACAAACTGCTTCAGGTGCGTGCTACTTTAATTCCAGTAAAATATAGAAACTTCGTTCTCATGTAGCTCTATTACTTCCACCTTCCTTTATGCTATTATTGTCATATATATTACACCTACATGTTATATACTCAACAATACAGTGTTTTTAATTTTATAATCTTATCTCTTAAAATTTCAGAGGAAAAAGGAGACAATATATATCTATAGAACAGGGGCTGGCAAACTCTGGAATATGGACCCAATCCGTTTCACTACCTGTTTTGGAAAGTTTAACTGGAACAAAATCATATCCGTTCATTTATATATTGTCTATGGCTGCTTTCATGCTATAAGGTAAAGCTGAGTAGTTGTGACAGATGGAATTAAGGTTGATAATAACATGACTTTAAAATAAAATTATTTTGGACTATCTGGGTGGGCCCAGTGCAATTTATGCAACTGTCTTTTCAATCAGTTAAGAGAAGCACAAAAGGTATATTTATATTGTTTTTTTATAGTCATCTCCAATAATTACCTTTACTGATGGCTCTGTATTTCTTCATGTGTTTTTGAGTTCCATCTGATATCACCTCTTTTTAAAGAACTTCCTTTAGTGTTTCTTGTAAGGCAGTTCTCCCAGCCATGCATTCTCTGTCTGCTCACCTGTGTGTGTCTTTATTTGCCTTCTGTGTTTGAATGTTAGTTAAAGGATACAGAATTCATGCTTGACTGTTTTCCTCCAACACTCTGATGTGCCATCTCATTGCCTTCAGGCCTCTATTGTTTCTGATGAGAAGTCAGCTGTTAATCTCACTGTGGTTCTATTGTACAGGAAATCATTTTTCTCTTGCTGCTTTTAAGATTTTCTCTCTCTTTTTTAGTTCAGTTTGGTTCTCAGGTGTCTAGGAGTGAATCTCTTTGTGATTATTCTAATTGGAGATTATTGAGCTTCTTACATATGCAGAATAATATTTTTCATAAAATTTGGGAAAATTTTGGCCACTATTTCTTCAAGCATTTTTCCTGTTCCCTCATTTTCTGGGATTCTTATACATACGTTGGTGTACTGGATGGTGTCCCAAAGATCTCTGAGGCACTATTAATTTTTCTTCAGTTTCCTGTTGTTCTTCAGATCGGATGATCTATATCATTCTATCATGTTTGCTAATTTTGTCTTCTGTCAGCACAAATCTGCTATTCAGACCCTCTGGTGAGTTTTTCATTTTGGCAACTGTATTTCTACTAGAGAATTTCCATTTAGTTCTTTTTAATAATTAGCATCTCTTTTATTTATATTATTATTTATAAAAAAATTAATAGCTTTATTGAGGTATAACTGATATCCAAAGAACTGTACATATTTAATGGGTGCAATTAGACAAATTTAAATATATGTAAATACCATGATACCATCACCACAATCAAGGTAATAGACATTCATACTCTTATTTGATGAATCATTATCATCATTTTTAATGTTAATGTTAATTAACATGTTCATTTTTTAACATTTTTTCTTTAGTTCTTTAAAGTCTCTGTTTGTGAAGCCCAACATTTGTCATTCTCTTCCTCCAAAAAACTGTAGCTACTGACTGCTTTTTTTCAGGTGTATATGTCACCATTTCCTATTCTTTGCATGTCATATTTTTGTTGTTGTTGAAAAATGGGTATTTTAGACAATATAGTGTAGTGACTCTGGATTCTGATTCCCTTATCTTCCCCCCAGAATGGTTGTTATTACTGCCTTTTGTGACTTGCCTGTACTAATTTTGTGGAGTCTGTGTCCCTTGCAGTGTGTGGCCTTTGATATATCTACTTATGTTTTTCATTTTTTTAAATTCATGTTTTTATTTTTAAGACTGGTTTAATGGGGCTCTCCCCTGGTCAGCATAAGTAGTCAGCCAATGACTGGTCAGAGGCTTTGCTTAAACACCATGTTAAGGGCCACACTGTGTCCCCTTAAAGTTCATATGTTAAAGTCCTAACTCCCAGTGCCTCAGAATGTGACTGTATTTGGAGATAGAGTCCTTAAAACAGTAATGAAGTAATAATAACTCATTAGGGTGGGCTTTAACCCAATCCAAATACTTACTAGTTTTACATGTAAAGATCATTGTTTATAATTTATACATACCTAAATATATATCTATATTTACATAGATATAGATATATATTTATTTGTTAATTGTCTTTCTTCTCCACTGAAGAGGAAACTTCCTGATGTTAGGGATGTTGTCTTGTTAATCATTGCATCCTTAGTGCCTATTATAATGCCTAGTAAATAGTAGGCCCTCCATAAATATTTGTGAAAGAATGAATGAATGTAGATATCTAGTTTCTTTTTTTTTTTTTTCTTGAAAGAGAAAGAGAGAGCACAGCATGCAAGAGTGGGGTGGAGAGGGGCAGAGAAAGAGAGAGAGAGAATCTTAAGCAGGCTCCACACCCAGTGCAGAGCCCTACGCAGGCTTTGATCTCATGACCCTGAGATCATGACCTGATCAGAAATCAAGAGTTGGACGCTTAACCAACTGAGCTACCCAGGTACCCTGATATCTAGTTTTTTTTAAAGCTTGTATAAAATAATCATTCTCATAAACTTTTGTAGTACTGTGTATTATTACAACATTTAGGAATGTTATCAAACTTGTCATTACACTTCTAGGAATCAAATACCTACAGAAATACTAGTCGTACATGTAAAGATCATTGTTTATAATAAAAAAAAAAACTGGAAAAAAACTAAAGACGCAGCAAGAAAAAATGTCAAAATAAATACTAAGGAAAAGTATGATGCTACTAAAAGGTATTGCTTTGTTTTACAATGAAAAGATGTTTATGATAGTTGGGAAAAATCATGTGACAAACAATATGAATATGATCACACAATTAGTAAACAAGAAAACTGTATAGTGTGTGTGTTTGTGTCTTTTTGTTTAGATTTGGATGGGTGGGTATGATGAGGACTACAGTAAGAGGACAATAACTTTTTACTTTTTACTCTATAATTTTACTTTATAGTTTCATGTATTACTTTCATAACTTTATAAACAATAAAAATAAGGGAAAATTTTAAAGGAAATATGGTGACATATTCCATTTTCATGAGTTCTAACATACTGTATTATCTTCTTATAGATTGTATGTGCTAGAAATCAGCATCTCTTGATTTGCCAGAGTAGATAAACACTTACCAAACCAATACAGCCAAAGATTGAGTATGTTAATGCAATAGAAAATTCCAAGGGGTAAGACATCAGTAAAATCCGTGAAACTTCCCTTCCAAGTTTCTGAAACCAGAAAATAGGGAGAAATCTTGCATTATCTTTAATAAGTATAATATAAATATGTTCACAGAAGGAGCTCCTACTATGAGAGTCAAGGAAAATAGGAAAAATAAATAAGCTGCTTTCACCATTCGACTTCCCTAGTCATCTCTACTACTTTGCCTTCCACTCCACTTTTCCTACCCTTAATTCCCCCAGCTCATTATCTTCAGCTTTCACTGGTGGTCTTCATCACTCAGCATTCTTGTCTCACTTCTTACAACTCTTCATTCTCATTATTCTCTTCATGACAGAGTCTCTATCTGTTGGGGTTAATGTAGAGCATGAAATCATCCATAATACCTGGCTTGCTAAAATGTAACACAGAGGCCACTGGGGGTGAGGGAAGGTTTCGGAGAAGGGCGTAGGCCTTTGGAATGCTGAGGCCTGCGTGACCACTCTGCCATAGGGATGCCGTGGGGAGTTGCCTTCCCTGAAGCCTTCTTAGCCCAAACAGCTGCCCTGTGATCTAAGAGGTGTATGCACTGTCCCCTAGGCTATGTTTAGCAGAACTTGTAGAACACGCAGATTAGCATATCATATCATTCCCATAAACAGATCCTCCTAGTTGCAGTAAGACCCCTTGTCACACATCACATGCTTGAGAAACAGTGATCAAGATCTATGATTATCCTGAAGGACCAATAAAAGTGGGAGAATAGAAGGGCAAAGGGTCTTCATCTCTGAGCACTGACCCCCTTGCCTTCTCCTCTCTTTCACAGCGAAGTTTGGAGTCATTGTTCATCCGTTGGTACAGGGATTGCTGGCCATTCCCGGCATCTATCCAAGCTCTTCGGTCAATAAGATTTGACTCTATCTCCAGTGATAAGATAGCTACTAAGGGATTTTATCAAGCAATTCTCATGTATTAAAACAATTGTTACTAATTACAGACTTACTGAAATTTGTATGTGCAGTGATAAAAATCTCACATAGAAATTGCTGTAACATGATGTGGAAGGATGAGTAAATCCTCAAACAACATCTCACTTGGAAGTATGCAGTGATTATGATTTTGATGGGATAATAAAGCAGATCCCTTCTGTTGTGATCAGAAAGATATTTTCAACTACATATCAGGATGAATGATATTGGTCCTAATCCTGAAAATAAATGTAGTTTTTGTGCTGGCTATAGAAAGACAAGAATGATATTCAGACCTGGAAAGAATAACATTACATTCTCTCTCCTTCAATTCTTTCTCTTCCACCTTTTCCGTTTTTGGGTTTATTTAATATCTTTTATGCAAGAAACTATTAGGTGGTAGGGAGTAGACAGTAAGAATGAAATGACAAAAAATTCCTGCTTTCTCAAGGTTTATATTCAAGTAGAAAAGACAGAAAGATAATATAAGGTAACATATAATAAGGTTAAATATGTCAGAATGGATAAAAACTTGCTCAGGAATTTTAGGGGACAGGAGGTTTGCCCTAAGCCATTCATATCCAGGAAGGCTTCATAATGAGGTAAGACATTGTAAATAAGAGTAAGATTGAGAAAAATGGAGGGAAGCAACATTCTAAGCAGCTTTAAATTTTCATTTACTAGTTTTTTTGTAACTTATCTTGCTCCAGAAAAAAATGTAATAGCATAAATTAAAAGTGTGACAAAATAATTAAGAAATGGAGACATAAAATAGAAACAATAATAAAGTTAAAATACATATCACATGACCTGTGGTTTGATAATGTGAAGAAAAAAATGAATGCAAGAATGAACATGTAAGAAAATGATAAAGCGAGTTTAACTCAGGTATAGGGAGTATATGATAGTACCAGGAGGATAAAGAAAAGGCTATAGGGGGTGTGAAATATCAAGTTACCTTATCAGAATTCTGATAAGGTAATTGTGTTTCTGCCAATTTTGTTGGCAGAAACACAATTGTAGCATTTTAGCTGAGAAGTACTGGTGACCTCTTTGTTGCCAAGATTGTAAAAAGTCATTTTGTCCACATTCCTTAACTTGTATTTGTTAGTGTTATTCTCAAATTCTGCCCCTGAAAATAGCAAGGTATCTGTCAGAGAAGTTCAAAGAGGCAAACAACGGAGAGAGTGACTGAGTTCTCGACAGGCGATTTAAGCCTTTGAGTCCAGCACAAGCCCGTTTCTTGCTTAAGTCAATTTGGGTTGTATTTCCCATCACTTACAACTAAGAGAGTCCTAGTTAATAAAAATTAAAGTGAATAATAAGCAAGCAATAATTGGTAATTGGGAGATAGTGGAGAGAAGGGTGAAGGATTACATCAAGGTTTTCAGCTTTAGAGGCTGAAATAAGGGAGTCTTGCAGCACTGTACTTTTGAGGAGGCAAACTTTTCCCATTTTATATCTGTTGAATTTGAGATGGTGACAACAGAAGCATATCGAAGTGGAAACATCAAGCTGGCCATTAGAAGAACAGGCCCGGAGTCTGGGAGGCAAACAGTTTCACAGGTACGTGTTGGCACTTTCTCTACTGACACATAAAGAAACTCAGGAATAGGGAAGTTGAGAAACTTGTCCACAGGGTCACATTCAGTGAGTCCTGAAGACAGTGTTTGAACAAAGTCAGTCTGGTTCTGGATTTAGAATATCAACCATTTTGCTCTAAGATAAGTATGTTTCAGAGGCATGCACTTTTTGGGATAGCTGAACCTACCTGGGAACACTGATAACTTGATGAGTTTGTGGGTTTAGCCAAGCAGCTTGCTTATATTAGAAAAGCTGGCATTTGGAAAATCTTGTAAAATGTTGGCTGCCTTAGTAAATGTAGAACAGGATTCTATAATCCCTCTAAGAGAAGATTGTGGGTTAGAGCTGTAGGTCTAATATATAAGTTCATTCATGTAATTAATCACCACAAACAAAACTGAAACTTGTGCATTTGGGAGACTGTGAAATTGATCGTTAATACTGAGTTCAGATAAATACAGTCTACAGTGGTTTGTAATACTGTTTGCAAAAGGAGAGTCCTGGAAATTATGCCATTATTATCTTAAACTGATGATTATAAGCTTATGAATAAGAGTGGTCAGCTCAATATAATTTGGAACAATCCTCCACTTAATAACCTAATTCTTCTTCCTTATCTCTGCTGCCAAAATTAGAACTGAAGATTCCCAGAATGAATTTCCAGGGAAAATGGAGAATTTTCTTACAGTGTATAGGGAAAATCTGATGCATACTTATTTAGATCAATCCATCATTCATTACACACAATCCCTTTTGGGGTACTATTGCATCTTCTCTCATCCTTTCATTGTCCTCTAGGCTTTTGTTCTTCATGCTTGGATTCCTTCGACTGATGGCCCCTTTACAATATAGTGCAGGTATAGAGAGAGGAAAGTTGAGGAAGGGGGAGCAGGAAGATTATGCCTCATCTACAATGAGTCTTCTCATTAGAATTATTTTTGAATTAAAACTTTCAAGTTGCTATTTTTTGTTTTGTTGTTCAACAATAAAGAGGAGCTCTACTCTAATGTATTCTCATTTGAATGTCCTTTGCAGCACTAATATTCTGTAATTCTGAATTTAAAGCCAACACAATTGAAATAAATCAGTTGTGATATCAGTAAAGACAGTCACATTTACTGGAGAATGTTACTATCTTAAGAAGAAATACAGTTACTTCTCTGGTACAAAGTATGTGATTGGATATTTAATTAAATGGAAACAAGACAGGTTCACGCACATGTAGCATTTGAACACATAAAACAAAATTCATGTGAGACACAAAAATAAGCTGTGTATGGGGGTGCCTGGGTGGCTCAGTTGGTTGAGCATCCAACTCTTGCTTTTGGTTCAGGGTCATGATCTTAGGGTCTTGGGATGGAGTCCCACATTGGGCTCCATGATCAATGGGGAGTCTGCTTGAGGACATTCTCTCTCCCTCTCCCTCTGCCTCTCCCCCTACTTGCGCTCTCTCTCTCTTTCTAAAATAAATAAATAAATCTTTAAAAAAATAGGCTGTGTATGAAAAGCTCTGTGTTAAACCAGAAATTACCAGGTGTCTACAATTCCAAATATATGCATCAGTAACAGAATTCTTTTGTTGATTTTGGGAATGGTTTTAGGGTCTAGGATCATACATTTATTTCATTAAGAGAATCATCAGTGACCCCATGCCTAATGCATATACATTTATCACTGAAGTCTTCACATTATCTACTTGCTTTATTTCAATTGGGCATGTCAGGAATTCAAACATTCTATTAATATTTACCAAAAAATCATGTTAGAATTACTTCTGGGGGCGCCTGGGTGGCTCAGTTGGTTAAGCAACTGCCTTCGGCTCAGGTCATGATCCCGGAGTCCCGGGATCGAGTCCTACATCAGGCTTCCTGCTCAGCAGGGAGTCTGCTTCTCCCTCTGACCCTCCTCCCTCTCATGCTCTCTGTCTCTCATTCTCTCTCTCACAAATAAATTAAAAAAAAAAAAATTACTTCTGAATTGAAACTTTCAATCAAGAGCTTACTACTTAAAGCAAAGAATTTCTTGAAGACTAATAAAAGTCTTATTTTACCTCCAAAGGCTTTAAAACCTTGGAAGAGAATTGTTTGAATGGTCACTTACTGCTTGTCCATAATTCCTATATGACACGGAATTAAAAGAAGACAACTCAATTGTTGTTAGAATTGATGCAATAACTGCAACAATTATGCAGAAGATGTTCATGATCAAAGCAAATGTAATCTGAAAAGAAGATACATGGTAAGCTTGTTATATTCTGAATAAACAGTTTGTATTGCTGAAAAAAAAATCATTTCGTCAAAACTCTGATCTAGTTTCTGAAGCTTTAGAGGTGCTGGAATGTTTGCCATTAGAATAAAATATTTTCCTGGTTTACATGAAACCCAGTTAATCTGGAGGGACCAGTGAAATATCACATCAGTAAGCATCAATCTTCCATTTGGGCAAAAAAATGTATTTTACAATCTTCTGAGTCATATGGAAGAAAGATTGTTAAGATGGGATTTGAACAAAAGGAGATCCACTGTAAAATGGAAAAAGAAAAAAAAAGATGGAAAATGACTGCTTGTAGAAACAAGCCAAATAAGATTCAATGATTTTTAATCCAGGATTTTCATTCTCTAGGGAAATCCATCAATATCTTTGGATATGTTTTTATCTGTACAATTGTGAGATCAGACTCATTGATTTCTTAGCTCTAAGAGTCTAAGATTTTTTTCTTTCCAATATCTTATCTATACCATAGATGGATCTTCTGGACAGATCCTTTATCTTATAAGATATAATCCTGTTCCCAAACTAGGTAGTTAGGAAAATGAAGTTTTACAGTAATATTTTATCTATATATAAAGGCATTATTAGGTCCTATTAAATTTTTTCACTAGTAAAGTTCATACAATGTTAAAATAAGGTAGAATACCAAACAAAAAAACCCCTGTATTTAAATTTAGAACTTTTACATAATGATTCTAATTAATATAGAAAGTTTGTCTACATTAAGTTATGTGCTCCTAGGGGCGGCTGGGTGGCTCAGTTGGTTAAGCAACTGCCTTCGGCTCAGGTCATGATCCTGGAGTCCCAGGATCGAGTCCCGCATCGGGCTCCCTGTTCAGCAGGGAGTCTGCTTCTCCCTCTGACTCTCCCCCCTCTCATGCTCTCTCTAGCTCATTCTCTCTCTCAAATAAATAAATAAAATCTTTTAAAAAAAAAAGTTATGTGCTCCTAGATTTTCACTTAATTATTTTAAAAGTAGGGTAGATGCCTTCATTGCTTAGGTACTCACTAAAACCTACTTAGCTTTGTGACAAGTGATTTCTAGGATACCTGAAGCATCTCCACTTACCAGGCCTTGAGTTGGATGCCTTACTACTCTTATTATGGAGACTCCTGCAATGATAAACTGGATATAAAAACATATTTATAAATACTCATTGATAATGCTCATAAACTTAAGATGTATTTTTAACAACTCCCTCTTCCAGGTCAGTTATTTTTAGAATACCAAGAGTAACAAAATATAAAGAAGTTTCAGTAGAAGGGGTCAGGACAAGTTTCCATCATATAGTCATGAACTGAAAGCTAATAGCTGGGTCCCTAATCACAGAAACATAGGGGACAGTGGGCAGAATTCAGCTTGTGGTATATACCAAAGATGACTTAAAGAGTCCTGAATCAGGGGCCAAGTTTGCTTATATCTGTGCATGCTTTTTGAACTCATTTGATTATCATTTCAAATGCTATCCTTCCTAATAAAATGAAGCCATTGATTGCAATTTTTGTATACATATCCAAATGTGAAAAAAGTGGTTCATGAGTCTATTCCAAATTGTGTTTGTACAAAATATATCTCTTGAGACTGTGGCCATTATTAAAGTAATAACTGTAATTCATGTTTTTGCGTTTTTTTAAAAGAGTTTCCATTATTTCACACCAGGTTACTTTGTCTATTTCCCAGAAGTGTAAAGTTATGCCATATTGTTTGAAGGTGAGCTGCATACTTCCCTTGGAACATTCCTTTTGCCTTATCTGTTTTAGCGGATTTTCCAAAGATCTAAGTCAAATGATAATCTGTGGAAAAACAGCACTCATGCTATACCATTTATAGGAAGGCCAAACCTTAAAGCTTACTAACTCCTCCAGGATAACTTAAATTTACACACACAGCACTTCATTCTATAATAAAAGCTGAGATTTCTAAGGAGGTACACAGTGAAAGGAAGAACATAAAGTTGAATTATAAACTGGAGTGCGCTGTAGCTAGATTACCAAACCATGTGCTTCACAAAATGCCTTTCAAAGTTTATGGCAGTTTTGCATTGGATTAAATTTAACTGAAATTTTAGATAATTTATTCTAGGAGCTACACATGCTATTTTTATAACATGTACAATTAAACACTGAGGGACATGAATCATTATCTGGATTTTGTCTGCAAATTCACTATTGTTTTCTAAAGCAATGCTCTGACAATTGTGAGCCAATGTATAAAGGCAGAGGATCTCCTAGGGGCCACTGCTTTCTCTGTAGCCCTCTCAAGTGGTGGCCATTTTCTCTCCTAGCCCTTATACCTTTCCTCTCCTCCAGCTTTGAATCAAATGTCATCAGATTCTATCACCACTATCCAGCCTGGTTGAAGTCATCAACTGATGACTTGGTCACTCTAGTCTTGGTGATTTTAATTTCTGTCTCACTCTCTCTCTAACACCTCTTAAACCTTGGTGTGATTGTGATCCTTCTAATACCTGGGTCTTCTGTTTCTTTGAATTTCTCTTCTCTAATCCTCTGACCCCATCCTAGCTCAGTCACTCACTCCCATATTCATTCTCTTGTGCTTCTTTCTGCCAATAAGGATGACATCTTTCAAATCTCATTTCCAAGTATCCCACTATGACCACCAGCTTCTATCTTTCTACATCATGTCCTGTAGTATCACAACTTTAACAGTTCTTTGAACCCATCTGGATCTATAATCAAGCCCCTCACCTCTCTGTTATATTCTCTACTTTACCAGCTTAAATTTCATGGTTAACTATTACATTCACTTATATACACTTTCAACTCCTTTGCACTGTTCTTGTTTGATCACAGATGCATGGTTAAACCCAAATCCTGATTAAATGCAGTTCTGCTTCTCACTGAATGCCTGAACCCATGCAGCCAAACAGGACTTGAGAAAGACACACAACCATCTTGACCCATATCTCACTACACACATTCTGTTCCTAAAGCTTAAGTGAGCTCTTAATCTTAGTGAAAGTCTAACTACTTTTCCACAATGCACACACTCTCTTTTTCTAGGTGACTATTTCATAGCCTCTCTTCAAACAACCAATTCATTATTCCATTCTCCTTCTCAGCTCATGATCTGGCTTCTTAATTCACTGAGGTATTTGAAACCATTGGAAGAAAAGTTCTACAAGCTCCCAATATCCCATCTACCTACCTATCAAAATTTGTCCTTTCTCTGTTTCTCCACCTTTCCATCCTGTTACCCACCTTGGATAATTCTTTCTTATGAGGGCTATCCTATACTTTGTAGGATATTTAACCATATCCTTGGCTTCGGCCTACTGGATGCCTACCCTAGCTGTGAAAACCAAAAATGTCTCCAGGCATCACCAAATGTCCTCTGAGGGGCAAAACCACCTCTAATTGAGATCCACTGCTAGAGATGAACTGTCCATGAACCTAAGTATTTGTGTATTAAAATTCATCACCTCTTGCCTACCCCAGTACAGGATTCTAATAATTCCTCCTTCCCTCCATTTATTTCATATTGATTTTCCCTCTTCTGGCTCAGTCCCCTCAGTAAAAGACATGATACTTCCAACTTACTGAAACAAATAAGCAAACCTTGTCTTGATCCAAACTTCCTCCCACTACTACTTCATTTCTCAATGCCATATTACACCAGAGTCCTTAAAGGAGTTTTATTTGCTGTCTCTATAGTCTTCTCCTCCCATTATTTCTTAAACCAACTCCAGTCAGGTTTTGCTTCACCATTCCACTGAAACTACTTGTCAAGTTTATTGCTAACTCCAATGGTCAATTCTCAGCCTTATTTGGCAAAATAACAGAATTTAATATAGTTTATCTTTCCCTATTTGTTCACTCAGCTTTGAGGATGCCATACTTTTCAAATTTTCCTACTAACTTATGGCTGTCTAGAAACCACAGAAGAATGCAGGTAATGACAAATTTAGAAAATGTGTGAGTAGGCACATTGTGTGAAGAAGGTAAGGATCCTAAATATGAAAATTAACCATGCTAATGGATATTATGGTTAAGATTCTTTGTCTTTCACATATCTAAAGACAATCCAACCTATGGTTGTCATTGTGTATTCCCTCCTGTATCCACATTTCTTGTAACAGCACTGGTAAGTTAAAGGTACTAAAAAAACATGTGTTGAAAAAAAGAATTTGATTTTGAATAAATTACCAACATGGGATTTACTTAACTGTTCCCTATCTTCCACTAGTGGCATGAATAGTATTTATTGAATGATTAAATCATATAAATATATTCTACTCACAATAATTCCCCATAAAGCACATCCTGTTTTGTAAGTTATAGGTTCATATGTCCCAAAGACTCCTCTAATTTGTCCCATATACAAAATCAATAGGAAATACCACATGAAAACATGAAATATGCCAATCATAATCTGGAGAGCCTGTGAGAAGAAAATGATATTAGTACCCAAACCATGTAATTTATAACATTATTCCAGTAAGTGTTAACTATAAGAAATATTCAATACTTTTATGAAAGATAAAAGGTAAATAGCAATGCACTTACCATGTATTTTCTGGACTGGTTAGCCCCAAAGGAAAGCCCTAACCAGGAAGTACTGAGGTTTACCAAATAGGAGTCAACCATTCGTGGAGCATCAGACTGTTCAATAATAATTCTAGTCAATTCTCCCATAAAATAGTTGACAATCTGACTCTTAATACTGGCTATCTTCCCTACCTATCAAGTAATGGCATGAAAGGAGAATACTGAAGGTATTTGGGGGGAAATATGGTTACTAATCTATATGGATGCAGGAAACCATGTATCCAATATATTCTTGTATATTAGTAATTATTAAGGTTGAACTACTTTTTGCATCTTTTTGAAGGTTTACCTCTGCCTTCAAGGTATATTTGGTATGTATCTTTATCACAAGCATGCTGGTGTGAGGTACAGTTCAACACAGAGATACAAAGAATATCCAATGTAGACTTGCTTGTACAAGGTCTTCCTATTGGATAGGGGATGAGTTGGTGGAGGGGTGAATTATTACCCAACTTTAATTTGTAAGAAGATAATTATAATCCAAGTAAATATGTGCCAGTAAATTTATTTCTCAATTTATATGTGGACTAATATTTCATATACTGAATCACATTTTTAATTACTGTTTAAAAATTTCAGAGGATTGGGGCACCTGGCTGGCTCAGTTGGTAAAGCATGTGATGCTTGATCTCAGGGTCATGAGTTCAAGCCCCATGTCGGGTGTGGAGCCTACTTAATAAAAAAAAAAAAAAAAAAGTAAAAATTTCAGAGGATACACTATTTTTACTTAATATAAACTTTAATAGAAAGCTATTTAATGCTTTAACTTTAATAGTTCCAGCTCTTTGTAAAGTAGTCTAAAAACACATAAATGCAACCAGCTAATATTAAAGATACATTTTAGAGAATTCTCTTTTATTATAGAAAGACGACTTTTTCAGTAACAATCTTATGCATTTTTATAGATTTAGAATTTTAGATTTCCTCTGCATCGAATTTGGAAAAACGGCATTATCTTCAGAGATTCTTTGGATTTGATTGGGAGAAAATCCTCTACTAGATAGCAAAATCCTTGAGAGCCTGGACTTTAGTTATCTCACTGTTGTCACCAGCCTCTAAAAGTGGGGACCCAGTAAATATCTCTTGAATAAGCACATCAGAATGAAGGACATTAATCCCACATGACTTTTCTAACTCTTAAGTGAGCCTGAAAAATAGTGTCTCCCTTTATAATTGGCGGTTGTCCTATATAATACTATGAAATATCCAAGTAAACAAAGCTTGAAAAGAACTCTATAAGAAAGCAAGGTTGCTAGTGTGTGGAGAAGAACAAGATGGGTTTTCTTATTTAAAAATCGTTCTTAATCTCGAGCCAATGAATGGCATTTCAGGAGGTCATAGGCCTCTTCTCCACACACAAAAATATGAGTGCAAAGGATTACAATATATACATGAAGCTGGGGAGAAGATCCAGAGCTTTCTTCCTATGTCTGAAGGGGTCTGTGACTCCAAAGAGATTAAGAACCTCTGCTGAACAGTCAGGTGGGAGACAATCTACACAGCGGCCAAGTTCAAAGGAAAAGTTCACATCCGGTGGAAAAGTTCCTTTTCTTTCAGATGTGAAAGAGCATGATCTTCAAAATTCCTTGGTGTTTATTAAGAGATAGCTAAGCTCTCTGTTTATAATTGAAGAGACAAATTAATAATCATTAAATTACACAGACATCAATACAGTAATTGAAAGAGATCAGCAAGAGATCTCTCTCCCAGTTTAAAAAAAATACTTCTTTTTCTTTTATTCCTTTTTGGGATTTATCTACTACCCTATGTATGTTGGTTTAGTCAGTATGCTCCTATCTGAGCGCATATTTGTGTATGAAGAGACATGAGATCAGTTAAAATTTGTAGAAGGCAATCAGTATTTAAAAAAAACATTTTTTGGGTGAAGGGGAGTGGGAGATACAGGGAGATTCCAGTTATGGAATGAATAAGTCATAGAAATAAAAGCTACAGCAAAAGGAATACAGTCAATGATCTTGTTATAGCATTGTATGGTGATAGATGGTAGCTACGTTTGTGATGAGCACAGCATAATGTATAAAGATGTCGAATCACTATGTTGTATACCTGAAACTGAGGTAACATTGTGTGTCAACTATACTCAAAAAATTTTTTTAAACCCATTTTTGACTTAACCAAGTATGCCCCTCTCCAGATTCAAGAATAATCCTCAGTAAATTGAAATATTCCTGAATTTAGTCAAAGTGAAGTCTTACTTACCCCTAAAACAAGACTATCTGCTGTAGAGATTTTTGAACACATACACGGAGCCATACTACCAGCATTTCCTCTAGATGATTATGCTTCTAATCTTTGGTGATATTTTTATTAGCAAACTTCTACAAAACAATACAAAACAAGTATACACACTTTGCTCAAAAGAAAATACATAAGTTTGATTGTTTCCCTACTGTTTTACAACTACCTCCCCAAACTCTGAAGCAATTGCTTTCTTCTTTCTGTGCCTAATTTTGTAAAGGCATCAGCTTGCATCTACCTGTTCTGAATAATGGCCTCCATAAGTGAAAACCCTCTCTCTACGGCTAAAAGGTACAGGCATATTACAGTTATTTTCTCTGAGTAGTAAACAGTGGCTCTGGATGATAAAGTATGAACACTTAGGGAACAGTGTTAGAGAATTTTCAGTAAAGCTTTTAACAACTTCCTTGCAATTCATAATCAGTTCAATGCAATTCATAATGCCATGTTTGCATTTCAAAACCAAGTTCTTGTACTTAAATTCATCATGGGCTCGTGATTTTTTTTTTTCTGTCACATACTTGCTATCTAGTTCTTCTTTATGTGAAAGAACTTTTTCTGCCATCAGACAACTTACCAAAGTTGCTTCCACAATCCTAAAGTCTTCTCCTAGGGGTTCTTTTGTTGTTATCCGCCCCCTCCCCATTATTCCTGCATTTCTGGTGTTCAGAAAACCTGGCTAATAGCTATTAACTATATCCTTTGTGGATATGACATTACACTGTTCTACATCTTCTAACAGATCTTACTTAGGTCAGTAACATGAATCATGCCACTTAGCCAGGTGATCATCTAATGGATGATATTAAACCCTGAATCTCGGTCCTTTCGAAAGGAGGGTTTGAGTAAATGACTTCTCATTCCCTATACCCTTGAAATCTCATGATTTGATTATTTTAATGCATCTTTGGTTTCTAAAATTGATTTTTGGTTTCTAAAATTGATTATCTCTTAATTCTATAAAGTACAGAGACAGAAAAAAGCTAGGTAAGAATACAAGAGCTATTGACAGTAGAGAAAACAATATGTTAATAACTTAAGTATAAATAATAAGTTTCATATATTAAACAGCACCTTTGAGAAATGCCAAAGAAAGGGTACAGGCCTAAAGGCACCCAAGATTAAGATTAATCATTCTGTTATGCTTAAATAAAAGACATAGAATTACAGAATTCATATATAAAGTAATGAGGAAGTTATATCTAGATTGCTATTGTCACTTTTGAGAAAAAAGGAAAATAATAAAAAATAATTAGCCCTTTTTTATATGTATAAAAATTCTCACAGTTGATAGTGGAAACACCATGAGTGACTTGGGGAGAATATTTAGCATCACTATAGTGTCCATCAGGCCCCCACCAAAACCATCCCAGGTGAAGTACCAAGAAAAAATAGGTTGCACATGTGTTTAAAATTCTTTAGCTTAATTGATGGAAGAAAATAAGAAATTCTACAATATTGTTTCTGGAATAAATGATGGTCAGAATTTTTTAGAAAAACATTCTACAATACTCTATAACCCAGTTAAGTATCTCATTTTTGTAAAAAAAGAAAAAAAAAATAAATTAAAAATAAAAATTAATAATTTGTTTTTATTTTCTGGTGATCTCATCACTAATCCAAAGAGCAGCTGCAGAACAAGCCCTTAGCCCTTATTCCCAACCCTGTCCTCATCCCCTACACTTGCCTTAAAGACAGGAATTCTGGAACAGTCACAGAGAGCTTACTACGTCTAGAAGCCACTTCTCCATCTTTGGCAGAGATGCGACTCCTGTCTTCAGAATGAAGTTCAAACTCTGGCAGGGCCGGTAAAGCCCTTCATGAGCCCTGCCCACTTTCTCGGCCTCATCCAGCCCCTCCCTGGGTTTCTGCCCTAAAGGCTCCAGCAGCAACCTTCTTTGGGAAGCCTTCCCTGCCCCAGTCTGTCAGTACTCCTCTCCCTGCTCCCCTACATCACAGTGTTGTCTAACTCTGGATGATCAGGACTGGCTCCCAAGGCAGTGTGAGCTCCCGGAAGCCGAGGAATTCATTTCTCCATGTCCCGGGCCAGTCCTGGGCTGCGACCGAGGGGCTCCCACTTGATGAAGCGGACTGGGCTGGGCGCACAGGGGGTGGCTGAGGTCCAGGGTCTGCACAAGGATGGACCGGGCAGGAGAGGGAAGGTGGGGGGCACCGAATTCTATCTCCGCGCCCCCTTTTCAGCTTTCAACACTTAAGAAATACTGTAAGCAAAGCGACATCATTACCCTTCATTTTACTTGTTCAAGGTCCTAAGGATCGAGTTTCGCCCTCTTGGGTCCAGGCCCAGGCTAAGGGGGCGGAGTCCCGGCGTGGGCCGGTCTCCTTGCCCAGGAGCGCTCCTCCAGCACCCGGTCCAGGTCCTACCGCCAGTGCCCAGGCCCAGATCAAGAGGCAGATGTCAGCGGGCGGCGCCCTCAGGGCCAGGTTCCCAGACGCTGCCGGGCAAGCATCACTGAAGCAGCAAGGAGCCCAGGACCCAGCAGGCCCTCAGGCTCCTCGGGCCACGCGGGCCTCCAACGGCAGCAGCGACGGCGCTGTCCTCGTGCGCCTGCGCACCCCCTCCTGGTACGGGGCGGGGGCGGGGAAGGCCGTGTGCGCAGACTCACTAGGGCTTTGCGGACCACGTGGTCAGACTCGCGGGAACTACGGCTGGGTGTCTGGAGAAATGGCTTCTCCAAACATCTATTTCTGATAGTGGCCCTTCTGGTGCATTCGCTGCAGAGCGACTAGGATCACTGATGAAAAGTCAGCCCCTCACCTTCTCTGTCCTCAGAGGAAAATTGTCGCGCAAATGCATTTTAGGAGGTGTAAATATTGAAAAAGGCAGTTGAGTCAGTGACTACCCTCCACCTATTTTTTTTTTTTTAAAGCGTTAGAAGCCGAAGAAGGAAATTAATGAAGAGACTGTTTGGCAAGACACCAGAATGACTTTTTCATCCACCTGCTGAGGTGAGTTTACGTTTCAGTTTATACCTGGCATCAGTTTTCTATTTGATGGGGAGGGTCGTTAAAACAGTGTGTGTGAAAAGATGTGTAAAGAAGTAGAGGTAGCAGCTGGAAGATACAGAAGGGTCCGATGTGGTAGATGAGGAAGTCGGGGGGTGAACCTCAAGCAAAAACTGTGATCTTAGTTTAACTGGCAAGTACGGGTACCCCTGTTACGCAACTCTCAGGACGTACTGAGGCAGTAAAGTCCCTGGAGAGCAGACATTCCTGCAGCTACTGAATGTTAATGAAGTCTCGTTTGTTCCAGGAAAATTTTGATTGGCATTTTGGGAAAATTGAAATTCAAGCTTGTGCTGTAAGTATTTAGTAAGACATAAATAATAGTAAAACATTAGGGAATAGAGTCTGATTTTTCTTTTATAACGAAATTGCCTAAATGATACTAACACCTTTTTTTATCTTTTATTTTTTTGCCAAAGCCAAATTACAATTATATCTTAAAGCCACCGAGATTTTTTATGATCATTTATAGTTCGAAAATCAGTTATAAACTCAATAACTTTATTATTAGCCTCATGGCTAGCTTCCTTATACATTGTGACTGTGCAGCCCCCTCAATTCAAAGAAAAAAAATATGTCCAGGATGTTCTAATGCCTTTACATTTTGTTTTGGTCATTGTATCACTGAGGATATGAGTTTTAGTTGTAAGTGATAAAACAGTTTAGTTTCTGACATTAGGATTGTTCTTTTCTGCTTTACCTGTCTGTGAGCAGAGAGTAATCTGACAATACTAAGCATTCTGTGTGCTGTAGAAGAACTCACTTGAATGTGTTTTCAATGTCAAGATTATGGAATTAGTAGAAATGAGAGTCAGTTCTGATGAGATGACTCCCTATTGTAACTTGCTACCCTGACTGATTTTGAGAGAAGAGAGCTATCTTTTCCTTTCATCTAAGGTTTACCCAACAGTCTTTGGAAATTACCTTGGATTTGATGATTTTCTTGGATGGGGACCAAATATGTATTTGTATTTGTTCAGTGAATACAAATACATATTCATATATATTCAGTATGAACATAGACAAGAATAGATGATAAGTCAAACTGTGGGATAGGCAAAGTTCCTTGGCACTTCTTAATTCCTTTGATAATATTACAGATCAATCAACCAGTTTTGCTTTTCTCTATCCCTATAAACTGGGTTTAGAAATTTAGAATTAATTTCATTCTAATTTTTGTAACTTGGTTTTCAAAACTGCTTCCTTCAACAATGGAGAGGCAGTCAGTCATGGTATGACATCCAATATAACTTACTTTTTTTTTTTTTTACTTTTACTTTTTGTCATTTAAAATATTTTTCCATGCAGGTTATGTTGTTACTTTCCCTTGACTTGGTTCTAAGAACAACAAAGACATTATGAGGATAACAAAGACATTACTAGGAAATGTGCTGAGACCACTATGTTTGATATAATCAATGTTGTTAAGACCATCGTTGGGGGATCATTATAAGGATTCCATCGGCTATAAGCCCGCATAAAATATTTTGTCCAAATTGCTGTGAGGAATTGCATTTTACTTATGCACAGGACAAAACAGATACTTCCTCTGTGTAAACATGTTATTCTAGTAAGAAAAATGGAAATAAATCTGTATAACACTGGGGAAACTTAGCAATTGAGTTTATTGTAGGTGTGCAATATGTGTATATTTATATAAAATATAGTATATATGTATATGGATACACATACTTGAACACACACATGTATGTAGTAGATACTCATTTTCATATAGTTAGCGTTATTACATTACTTTAAGGAAATGCTAATTAATAGTTTAAAAATTATTTTGCCCCCCCTTTTTTTGCATTTACTGTGTCCAGGCAATATGTTATGTGCTTTACTTTAAAGATAAACCCAGATACATCAAAAATTTGAAGAGTTTGAGCAAACATTGACTCGAATTGGGCAACACCAAATTGAAAATGGTTGGGAACACCTCATCAGCAGGAGCTAGGGGAAAGGTTTTTATCTAGAAGATATGGAAGCAAAGCAAGGAAATTATTTGATCGGCTGTAGTTTAGACAGCTGCCTTATTTGAGAGAGCTTAGTTAGCTGTGGTTAGTTGTTCTTAAGTTTAATTTTCTCGGGTTGGAGTGCATTGATTCTGGCTTTGGTTTCGGTTTGCTTATGTAGGCTATTAACGCATTAGAGCCATTCTGGTCTAATGGCCTTCTTGTTTAGCTGCTTTAACACATTGGCTTATCCTACGTAAACTGCACCATTGTTACTATTTTAACTGGTGAAAATACTGAGGCTTGGGGAGGTTAGGGGTCTCGTTCATAGTTACACAGCTTATATATGTGCAAGTGGCGGTTCTAACTCCAGCAATCTGGCTCCAGAATCTGTACCCCTTTGCTTTCTCAGGCCTCCTTCAGGAAGAGCTGTGCTGTCTGACTGTCGCAGAATTGTGTAAAGAATACTGTTGGTGAAATCACAAGGTCTAGGGATGGTTCTCAGCTCCAGTTCTGGCTGTGTGTACTCCATTGTACTACTCTTTGACTTTGTTTTCCCCTCTGTCTTACGGTGTAAGTCCCTGACATAAAGCTTTTGATTGCCAGTGCATCCATTTCAAAGGCATCCCTCTCTAATAAATGAATTGTCAGCTGTATGACACAGCTACTAGCGAAACAACTAGAGAAAAAATAGGCCAATCCACCTCAGAAGATTCCCTTTTAGAAAGCTCTCTCTGGTTAACATAGATAACTAACTGCTTGAATGACCTCGCTTTTCCCTTCCTGTGCCCTAATTCCTGCTCTTATGTCTTAAATTCACTCATAAAGAGTGAACCCAAGAAACTGTGGGTACTCTACCTTCAACTCTAATAAAGGCAGAACCCCAGGTTTGTGCTTTCTCTCTGTCTCTATCGCTTGCTACATGGCCCTTGGGGCATACTGTGGACCTTCCAAGACTTGTGAGTAGTGAGTCCTGTCCTTCAAAGTTTCCTGATGGTTGTTGCTGAGGTGCAACCTGCAATCACAGTAAGAACCACAAGGGTCAGTCCCCCACTTGTTTCAGTAGGGGAACATCTGTGGGGGCTGCCATGAGTAGTAGGGCTCAGGCGAGGGCCTTAGGCATTCAGATCAATAGCACCACTATCAATAGGCTGAGACCAACAGAACTGGACATTGCAGCCAGCATTATATGACTATATGAAGTGATATTTGGCCAAAAAGTCTGTACCAGATTATAAGTGTTGCTAAGTTCTTAGGTGAATGGCAAGAACTGTGAAAACAAAGTCAAATTGTGAGTGAGGTTTAAACCGGATAGGCACCACGAGTGGAGAAAGAGATTGGTACAGCCCACTGAGTACCAGTGAGCCAGGCAGTAGAAGCAAGTAAAGGGATATTCATTTTTATTTTTTTATTATTTATTATTTTTTAAAAGATTTTATTTATTTGAGAGAGAAATATTTATGTTTCTTGAGTGAAGTCTTTGTACTCAACTCCAGCATTTATTACTTGTAAATAATAAGTATCTGCTTGTGGGGAGGGGCAGAGGGAGAGGGAGAAGCAGACACCCCGCTGAGCAGGGAGCCTGCTGTCAATGGTCATCACCAAGCAAGGGGTCTCCATTTTTAGAGCGAAGTCTTGCATTTTCTTCAGTCTTCCTCACAGAGCAGGAGCCTCGTCATAGTCCATGTGCAAATGAGAACCCCCCTTTCTCTATGGGGATCAAATCTGGTTTGACCCAGGCTGGGAACTGGACTTCATGTCCTGCACTTTCAGCTTGATCTTTAGATACTTGAACTCAAAGCTTCCTGCAAGATCTTTTCTCCTGATTCAAATCTCTCCTACAAATAGATGCCTGGGGACCCTTGGCACTTCCATCCCAGTCACCCAAATTTAGGATGGGTTTGGCCAGCATCTGCTCCATGGGATAAGGGGACAGTTGTGACTGATTGATTTTTAAAGGGATTTAACAAATGCAAAATAGACTCTGGAAAAACCTTTCAGAAATGTTGTGTAGGCCTGGCATGAATCAGTGATACGTATGTATCTATGATGTATTTGTAGATTCTGGAAAGATAACTCTGAATCCATGCATTTCATGAAATCTTGACCTAAGTCTTAGAATTTAGAATTGGTTGACGTCCTGGAGCTCTAGAAATCTAATAATAACCTGTGTTTTTCTGAGGAGGGAAGACACTAAATATAGGACGCACTTGGGTTTTCCTTGTATAGCTTCAGTTATATTTCTTGAGCGAAGTCTTGGTACTCAAACCCAGCATTTATTACTTTTATGTGAAAAAAGCATGTATATACTGGTATTAAGATAAAGCCTGCTCTATCCTGTTTTATATTACCCTAAATAAAAAGTATGTAAAACCTTAATTTTATGTAATAGCTTAGCACAGTGTTTGGTCACAAAGTAGTAATGTAATATATTTTTCTGGGCAAATGAATAAATAAATGAGTATGTTTTTAGATAATCCAGAATGAAAATCCATAAGTCCTTTAATAATTTAGTATTAGTATTTTAGGTAATTTAGTATTTTAGTAATTTAGTATTAGTAATAGGCATATGACTTCTGTGCTGGGATATAATCAGGTCTTGGGTCGCAGGTGCATTTTTAGAAAGCTTAGAAGATTTTAAACTTAAAATTAAACTTTGATTTTATTTTTTACAGGAAGTCTAACGCTTAGATGACATAAGTATCCAAGGAACGGCATCTTTGTTTTTCTCAAGCACGCGGAACAGTGCCCTGTACAGAGTAGGCACTCAGTTAATTTTGATTAGTAAATGAATACCTTCCCCAGTTGCATAAAAACATGATTGCATTGTTTAAAATGAATCCACTATATAAGAATTTTATGCTTACAGCATAGTTAAAATTGTAGAAGTAGGCAGTCTTGTTTTTTACACTTTATAGCCTCAACTTAAAATACAAATTTTAGATGGTTGAAACCCAAATCAAATCTATTAGCATCTTTTGACTCTCCAGCAAAAAGAGGAGTTAGGGGGGCAAATCCATTGACACTCTAGATATTGAGTTAAGGGACTCTCAGGTGGGATTAAAAGTAACAGGGTATAATACTTTTTGATGGCTGCATAATATTCCATTGTATATATGTGTGTGTATGTGTGTATATATATATATATATATATGTATATATACCACATCTTTTTTATCCATTCATCTATCGATGAACATCTTGGCTCTTTCCACAGTTTGGCTTTTGTGGACATTGCTGCTATAAACATCGTGGTGCACATACCCCTTCGGAGGTATTATGCTGAGTGAAATAAGTCAATCAGAGAAAGACATGTATCATATGACCTCACTGATATGAGGAATTCTTAATCTCAGGAAACAAACTGAGGGTTGCTGGAGTGGTGGGGGGTGGGAGGGATGGGGTGACTGGGTGATAGACATTGGGGAGGGTAAGTGCTATAGTGAGCGCTGTGAAGTGTGCAAGACTGTTGAATCATAGATCTGTACCTCTGAAGCAAATAATACATTATATGTTAAAAAAAAAAAGAAGAAGAAGATAGCAGGAGGGGAAGAATGAAGGGGAGGAAATCGGAGGGGGAGACGAACCATGAGAGACGATGGACTCTGAAAAACAAACTGAGGGTTCTACAGGGGAGGGGGTGGGGGGATGGGTTAGCCTGGTGATGGGTATTAAAGAGGGCACGTTCTGCATGGAGCACTGGGTGTTATGCACAAACAATGAATCATGGAACACTACATCAAAAACTAATGATGTAATATATGGGGATTAACATAACATAATAAAAAAAATACACCTAACATACCAAACATCAAAAAAATAAATAAATAAAAAGTAACAGGGTAACTTTCAGGAGGCAAGTCCTGAAAGTAGTGGTATTATATCACTAAAACCCTTCTCTCCCATCAGAGAGTTAGGTGGTTCCTTACACATGTACTACAGGTTTACTATAGAGAAACATGTTTGTTTGTTTGCTTGTTTTGGAGCTACTAATCTCTGATTCTATCCCAGAATGAGAAGAGTGGGAATAATGGTTAGGAGCACTGCCTGAACTTAGGAGCCAGACTGCCTGGGTTCGAATTCATGCTTCCGTCTATGCTAACTGCGTGTCTTAATGGCAAGTTTTTAATCTTTCTGCTATAGTTTTCTCATCTGGAAATGATGCTGATTACAGTACTTGTTTCACAGGGGTGTTGTGAGCATTAAGTGTATTAACTTATGTAAGTGTTTGGGGATGCACCTAGCACATAGAGTGGGCTAAATATTTGCTATTATCATTATTACTACTACTAAAGTAAAATGAAAATGGAATATGTTTGATGGAAATTTATTTCAAAAATCAACTTTGCTAGAAATGCTTCTCTTCCATAAAGCAAGTCTTACTTTTTAAGTCGTTTATATAGATTTACGGTATGCCAATCCTACAACCATTCTGGGGACACTGTTTAGTTCCTAGACCCTCAGACCATGGACTATATGTCTTTACTTTCACTTAGCTGCCAAGCTTCATGGTAAAGGACACAGCATTCCTGATCACCCAGATTGCTGAATAGTTGGGACCCACGCAGAGCAGGAAATTTGGAACTATGTAACATTCACCTGACATAATACATCTGCTTTCCCAGATACAGAAATTGCATTCTTCTCATCTGCCTCCTCCTTGATTTTGATTTCTCTACCTACTCTTTCCTTATATGTTTTGTCCCATTTGGCTTTTAAAAATAATTCTCAAGCTTCAAAAATAGGCATTGTTTTGCTGTTTCCAAACCGTTTTCACATAATGTTCTCTTATTTGATCTTTAACCGCTCTGCTGGAGAAAGGCAGATAGCAATTTTTGATCAATTGATCTGTCCTTTTTTCTTTTCTTCTCCCCTTAATCCAGTTTAGATTCATAGTCCATCGTTGCAGCAATACTTTTGGCGATATCCCACACTTTTTTGCCACTTTGCTATTTTATCATTCCCTCTTGCAAAACCCTAATCCTGGATGAAACCAAATAGGCACTTTATCTGGATTCACACTGAGCAGCCAAGTCTTGCTGAAGCAGACAGTTTGTTTGTGCTATAAATTTGTGACCCCTCCTTCAAATGTGCCCTCGGTACAGCCTGGCAGTCCTCTTCTGTTTCTCTTATTAGTTTATTCTCTATTTCCATGACTTTTCCAACACTACCCTTTCTGTTTAATATTCTGATTATACACATGGTCCCCACGTTGGGCATGACCTCACTTCTGCTTTGATGGGGACGACATGAGCCATCGTAATGGAGCCTCCTACGTACTCTGTACCATCCCTGCAAACCTACTGATATCTGCAACAATGACATCTTCCTTTCTTTCTGTTATGTGGATAAACCACCCTTCCTCATGACTTAGGCCATGCCTTCCATATACACTTTTGATTTCTTGATACACTGCAATCATCCCTTTTCTCTAGTATATTCAATAGCTTTCTGTCTTATCTGGATTGTTCCCATTGGCTTTTAAACATGCCCATGTTTTCCCCGTTTCAGAAACAAAACAGCCATAACCCAAATAGAACTCCCTCAGTGTACCATCCTTGGCCTGTTCTTGCCCTATTGCAAATGAGATTAATGTACATGAAAATACTCTGTAAATAGCAAAGCTTTGTAGCTATCCAGGAGGCAGGGTTTGATGAAATTAATGTACAAAATACTGTGAGCCATTTTCAGCCTTCTGGCCATCCGCCTCGCCAGCGTGGTAATGGTATGTAGGAAGAAACAGTGGCAAGGAAATACATGCAGTTATCATTAGTGATAAACTAAGAAAAATCTCAAACACAGTCTTGAAAGATGAGCAATCATCATGGACAGTAGAGGCCAGCTTCTTAAGAAGTTCCCGCAGAGCAGTTTAACCTCATGAGATTGCATGGTGCTCCTTTTTGTTTTTAGCCAAATTCTTTTTAAAGACTTTTTATTTATTTTAGGGTGAGGGGGGAGTGTGTGTGCACATGAGTAGGAGGGGCAGAGGAGAGGGAGAGAGAATCTGAAGCTGACTCCGCGCTGAGTGCGAAGTCTGACGCGAGGCTCCATTCCAGGATCACAACCCGAGCGGAAACCACAAGTCGGATGCTCCACCGATTGTGCCACCCAGGTGCCTCTCCTTTTTGTTTTAAGTGGCGTAAGTGAGGTAGCCATCGTTTCTGGGAGGAGCTGAGGAAAACCCTGGTGCCATGGGGCTGGCTGTATACACATTGGGAATAACCAGGACAGGCTGGAATGAATAAAACAAGCAGTATTATTACTACAGTCCTATTCGGTCCTGTGCCCCATCCTCCTCCCTGCCCCATGACTCAAGGACAAAGTGCACTCTTGTTAACCCACAGTGGGATTTAGCTGACACTTGTCTGTATTTCTCCAGCACATACACAGAATATTTTACAGAGAAGAGGCCCAGCTCACCCTGTTGGTTTTGGTGATTGCTTGTTTGGCAAAATAGGCTGTAGTACAATTTGTGCAGAACTCCAAGAGAGAGAAGATAATCAGCATGGCTGCAATTCCTTTCCCAGAAAGCTGAAATCAGGAAAAAACATACCAAAATGTTGACTAATCAAGAAGTCTTCGCACAAGCTTCAAAAAGTTATTGACTCATCAAATGTGCCATTGCTCTTACTCAACTTACTCCGTGATTGTTTCTCTATTATCATCAAATGCTTATTTCCTGGGAATGTGAATTAATTTTGAATTTAAAATGCCAGAAGATTTTCCTTTTCTCCAGCAGACTATTTAGAAACATCAGAAAGGAAGTATATATTTTTTTCTTTTAATGGCTTTCTTGTTTTTATAAAAATGTAACCTACTTACTAAAATAAATCAAGCTATATAGAAAACAGTTGATTATTCCTAATGTCACTGCCTAGAAATAAGCAAAATTGAAATTTGATGCCTATTATTCTAGATCTGTATGTAGAGGCCAAAAGGCAGATAGAGAAATGGATGCATGGAGAGACAGCAAGAGAGGAAGCAGAACGAGAGAGGGGATGAGAGAACAAGAGAAAGAAACATTGTTCTTGAAGAATGGAATGGTTTTGTACTTACTGTTTTGAAGTAAAAGTATTACTTGATTTTTAAAAGAGTAGAAATAAGTAAATTAAGTCTGCAAAAATTGAAAGTTTAGGGAATCCATGAAGAAGTTGAAGTAATTTTAAACCAACAAGTTTCTATTTTAGACAGTATGAAATGACTGCTATGAAAAATGAGCCAAGTGGCACTCTCATTTGATATTTCTCTCATGTTCCCTCTCTTCACCTCCCAGTTTTTGGTGGTTATGTCATTTTTTCACTTTTTTTGGGGGGTGGTGAACATTAAAAGCTTTATATTCACTTCTGTAACTGTAATTTCTCCAGTTGTTCAGTCTTACAGTCTTAGATGAATATTTAAATGGTTTAGTGCTCTTCACTCATCTCTTTAAGTGCTTTTCCCTGCCTTTCTGATCTTAATTTATCTCCTTTATGGTAGAATATTCCTTTTTTTTTTTTTTTTAAAGCACCAGTGTTGTTGTTTACTGAGAGTATCTTCTTTTTGCTTTTATACTTGTACAAGAATTTTATTGGATGTGTTATTCTTGAGTCACAATTTCTGTTCATCAGAATTTTATGACATTGCTTTATTGTCTTCCCTCATTGAACATTGCTGTGGTGGAGACTGAGCCACACTGATTTTTTTTCCAGCTCACAGGTAATTGGGTTTTTCTGCCTGAAACCTTAAAAAATCCTTTGTTGTACCTTCTATCTTATCTTTGTATCTATGTCATCTATCTCAATTATTTTACATCTCTTTCTCCCAGTATAGGTTATTCCCTTTCAATGTACAAATTCAGTTATTCTCTTATTTCAGGATCTTTTTTTCAGTATTACTGGATACTTTTTTTTTGTACCATTTGTTGGATTCTCTAACACAGGGACACCACTTATTATGTTGGATGAAACTTGCCTGTCTTCCATGTTTATCATCTCTCTAATTATTTAATATATTTGTCATTTTCTTCTGAGAGGACTGTGATTACAGTTTTTCTCTCTACCATTTTTATCTGAGTCCATTCTATTTCTTGCTAGATCTATCTAGTAAAGATATGATTTCTTCACTAGATCTATCATAGTGGTTTGGCGTACTCAGTTGGTTTCTATAGTGCTGCAGTGTTCTTTTTTTCCTTCTGTCATTTTATTTTCTTATTAATGATTTTCAATAGTATAAAATGCTCATGAGGAATCTTCTATAGATAATTGGGTAATGTTTCTTCCATATTTTTTTTTAATCTGTACCACTGACATGCTATGGTATAACATGGCCTGACCTGCTTCTTGGAAATCCCTTTTGCTGTCTCTTTGTTAAATTGAAAAACGTATACCTACGATTGAATTGAATACGAATTCCTGAAATCCAAGTGCTATGTCTGGGTCACATGGTAATCACAGACTAGAGTCACTGTTTCATAGAACAGGAATTTGAGCTAAAATTTGAGGATGTGGCTTTCCAGATTAGTAAGGAATCTAACCATGAGAATGAGGATACTCAGTGTATTCCTGATTTATGTGACTCATATCCCCATCAAACCAGGGCACATCTTGTGAGGAAGAGGGAAGGCACATGTGTTTGTGCCATTTTATCATCTGATACGTCTTTTATTCCAATCAGTTGAATTGTATTGTTTATTCAAAATAAATAATAGACATCTGAGTGTTCCTGCTGACCCACTAACCCATGGAAATCTTTAGTCTTTTTTCCTTTCATTTCTGCCTTTAATCACTCTAATGTATTTGGATAGTTTCCCTACCATTTTTATTTTTTCAATTTTCTTGTTCTTAAAGTGAACAACTGTATATAGGCTTTATGTTTGTTCAGATATGGTATAGGTGAGTTTTCCTTGATTATATTTCTACTTAACTACATCCACTTTGTCTTCCTTGTTTCCAGCTTCAATTTCAGGGCCAGATACTGTTTTATGTTCATTTTACGGAATGCTAACCATGCAGCTGTAGCAGTGAAAGAAATGGCTTAGTTGGCACTGAGCACAATTCTTGCTAGTGAATGTAGACTTTGCTTTCTCTTTCTTTTGAGAAATGTCTATACTCAGACCTGCTCCAAGGTCAGAGGTATATTCTGTTCCTGTGGATTTCTGTTCATTCCCCCACGTTATCAAGGTGCACTGGAATATGTTAATTCTGGTGACATTTCCTACTTTTCTTGAGGTCCTGAGGTGCTACACAAGGGCTTTTACCATTCAGGATTTGCTTTATACGTTCTTTTTATTTTTAAAGATTTTATTTATTAGAGAGACAGTGAGTGCACAAGCAGGGGGAGGGGAGAGGGGGAGGGATAAGCAGACTTCCTGCTGAGTGGTGAGCTGGATGTGGAGCTCGATCCTAGGATCCTGAGATCATGACCTGAGCTGAAGTCAGATGCTTAACTGACTGAGCCACCCAGGGGTACCTTTCTTAGAATTGACTGCTCTCCACCTAAGTCTTCTTAGCTCCAGATTGGAGAGCATTAGTGAGACTTGTCTGTATTTTTTGGTGTCCTGCTTTTCTTAGTTTTGTTTCTGGGGAATAAAAGACAGGATCAGGAGCTGTACTTTCCTCTACCACCTCGAGACACAGCAGAATCATTTGGTTTTTTACTTGGATGCCAATTTAAAAGGTAGTTTTTGAGTAATTTTTGTTTTTTGGTTTGCTATTATAGAGGATAAATTTTGTGTTCTTGCTTCTCTCTACCACTCTTACCAAAAAGTTCCCTCATACCAAAAAGTTCCCTCATATTCTTGCCTTCTTATAAGAACTTCCGTACACTTTCTCTGCTCTTGGGGTAATTGTCAGAGTCCATGCTTAGCCTAATATGATAATGAATGGATGATTCTATTTTGAGAACATTCAGAGGCATGTGTTTCATTTTGAAGTTGTTTCATTCTTTGAGTTTCTCTAATAAAAGTGAAATGTCCTTGTTGCGGCCAATTTCCCCTCATCCCATTCTTACTCTAAAATAAAACTACTCAATAATTTGACTATCTTATTTACATAGAAGTTAAAATCTTTGGAAAATTCTATCTTGGTATCTTTAAGTGTTTTCCCCATTGTTCACGTGATTAACAGTGAGACCAATAAAGGATGCCCTTTCTGCCCCAGTCCATCTGTAGAGGTAGCTCTCCTACTTTTTCTGCAGTCCTAGAGATCATATGACCAGGAGTAGGGCTGGAATAGAAAAAGGGATTTTCCACTAGGGCTACTGTACAGTCATAAGAGATAAAAAAATAGACCTGCTGTGTGGGAGTGGAGAGGAGCATGTGGTAGATCATGGGGTACTTACAACTGCCCAGTAGTCTTGGTTGGGTAGGCCATTGATGCTTACGTCTATCAGCAGCAGAATCACTCCAATGAAGGCAAAGAAAGCACTGACAATGTTCATTCCTAAGCTGCTTTTGATCTAATGGAGATGACAGGAAAAATAAATCATATATAGGAGAAAAAAAATTAAATGAAGTAAGAATCAGCCAAATGTAATGGTTCTTAATCTCTGAAATCTTGAAAAAATTTTTGAAGCTGAAATGACTTTTTTTTCTCTGACTTTCTGAGTTTTCATGAAAACTATTCTGCATGCAGCCTAAATGTAGTGTACTTCTGAAGTCTTTAGAAAAATGTAAATAACGCAAAGCAGAAGCTCATCTATTAGGCTTGCCTAAAAGCCTCACACACAATAACAATTATATTACCTTTTTAAAGTAATAAAACAACAAATAAACCATTAATGAGCATTTTTCTGTGACAGGAGCTGTATTAAATTATTTAAATACAGTATCTCATGAAACTCTTACAACTACCGTATGAGGTAATACTACGTAGCATCCAATTTTATAGGTGGAAAAGCATGTGTGCAAAAGCATCTTTGCTGGGGCGCCTGGGTGGCTCAGTCGTTAAGCGTCTGCCTTCAGCTCAGGTCATGATCCTGGAGTCCCAGGATCGAGTCCCGCATCAGGCTCCCTGCTCGGCGGGAAGCCTGCTTCTCCCTCTCCCACTCCCCCTGCTTGTGTTCCCTCTCTCACTGTGTCTCCGTCAAATAAATAAATAAAAACCTTTAAAAAAAAAAACAAAAGCATCTTTGCTAATAAATTTAGAAATTGACAAAAACCCTGAAGTCTTTCTAGGGACTAGCTAAAAAACCCCAGATTTAGAATGAGGAACTCATTAGGCTTTTGTGGGTAGAGGTGTGTGGGTAGAGTACAAAACTTTCCTGTTTCCACAAGAAGATTTTGACAGATTCTGTGCTGGGACAAACAACCTCAGTTAGAGGGAAGGATCCATAAATGGTGCAGAGTAAGGGTGTTCTACTTCGTTTTTTGATTACGACAGAAGTGGTTAATTGGGATTAGGCTGATTCGTTTAGTTCAGTTTGGTTTAGCCTGGTCTTTAGTTTCTAGTCTCGTGTTTAGTGCTAGTTCAGTGTCTGTTCTAGTCTCCAGTCTAGTCTCTGGTGTCTAGGAGAACATGAGCGGCAGGATTCTGTGTTCCCATTTTCCCATTCTTTCCTCTTGTACTGGATTAAATGTCATCTTGAAACCACCTGTGCTTTAGTTGTCACAATTTCTTGGCCAATCATTTTCCCCTGTTTCAAAAGTAGACCAGGAAATTGTAAAAGGTGGAGAGCTGTGACCAAGAGAATTGGAAGACCTGTCTCAGTGATTATTTTTATAAACTCTTTGTGTACCCAGTTGGTGCTTTTAGTGATGATTTAACACAGTGTAAAACAAAAGTCAAATCTGAGTAAAAATAGATATGTGCAAATAAAAAATAAAAATACAAGGCAAGGCAGAACTGAGAAACGGCCAATGAATAATAGAGCCTTTGATAGTGAAATGGCAGCTGGGTATTTCCTGGCTCCTGTCTTCTGCTTTGGACTTCCCCTAATGCAGTGTGACCCAGCTGAGCCAGGCAGCTTTTAGGATAAAGCTAAACAACTTTATCTGTACCACTTCTCACTTTTGTGATTGAAGAGTCAGAAGGTGGGGCTCTTCCATTTATGAGTGGCAAATCGTGTGGACCATGCTGGGGCACGCATGTCGTGAAGGCAGTCAATAGAAATATTTTTGGGGGGGCGCCTGGGTGGCTCAGTCGTGAAGCGTCTGCCTTCGGCTCAGGTCATGATCCTGGAGTCCCGGGATCGAGTCCCGCATCGGGCTCCCTGCTCAGCAGGGGGTCTGCTTCTCCCTCTGCCCCTCCCCCCACTCATTCTCTCAATCTCTCTCAAATAAATAAAATCTTAAAAAAAAAAAAAGATCAGGACACCTGGGTGGCTCAGTCGTTAAGCGTCTGCCTTCGGTTCAGGTCATGATCCCAGGGTCCTGGGATCGAGCCCCGCATCGGGCTCCTGGCTCAGCGGGAAGCCTGCTTCTCCCTCTCCCACTCCCCCGCTTGTGTTCCCTCTCTCGCCGTATCTCTCTCTGTCAAATAAATAAATAAAATCTTTAAAAAAAAAAAGAAAAAAAGAAATATTTTTGGGAAAAAGTGTTCCCCTTTGCATTTGCTGAATCCGCTTTCTCAATTTTCCTCTCCAAATCAACTAATGAATCTTCAAAAGACTTTAAAAAGTGGAAACATTCTGACTTACCAGACTAGGAGAAAGTTTCTTGGGCGCCAGTACAGAGAGAGTACCAGTAGTAATGAACTGTAGAAACAGACACATTTATTTATGAAAGATGGGTTCTTCAATTCTGGGAGCTTCTCTCTTTGCAGGAAAGATTGGTCGATTTATGTTCACCTAGTTTCCCTCTCAAAAATTCCTCTCATGCTTCTCCATTTTTCTGGAGTAACTTTTAGAGATTGTTTGTTTGACTTCTCCATTTGTTTCTTTAGTTTCTCACATGTAAGGAGCTCATTTTTTTGTGAGCTTACCTGTTCTGATGATCTCTGAGCTCACAGCTCAGTCTCTTGTCATTATCACTTGCATATTTTTAATCATGCTCCCCATCACCTCCTTTTGCCTCTCCACCCAGTGCATACATTTCCATCTAAAATGTAATTGGGAACTAAAATTTTGGCTTATTGGTTACTTGATCAGAGTAAACTTGAGGGTATGAGTTTAAACTGCAGGTTAAAATGGAGGACAGAAGTTCTCCCTTGTTTATAACCAACCAGAGCTGTTATTTATCAATTTTCCAGCTGATCTGATGCGGGGCTTATCAGAAAATGAGTTGTGCATAGGCTGGGGCCGTCCTTGATAAACTGAGAAGGAGAGGTGTTCTAGCAGTCTACTCACAGAGATGCCACCCCAGAATGGATATCCACTAATAAGAGCAAAGGAAGCAAATCCCAAAGCTTGTCCATAAACGACGCTCATGAAACCTAAAATAATTCCGAAGCCAATGTGCATCAATCCAATCATGATCTGGATTGCCTGAAAAAAGAAAACAGGCGTGTTAAAGTTGCTTCTTCATTTACAGGCACTAAGGAGACATTACTGACATTGCTGCTATTGCATATTTACCGTCTCCTCCGTCAAGAGGCACGAGTGTCCTTTAGGCATGCCTATGTACAGCAGAGGTGGGCCAGGAAGATTCTGGCATATGCTGGAGCCAGGCCCACAGCATAGGCCTTGTTTGAGGTATCTGGGCTGGCTTGTAAGGGTGGCCCAAGGAGAGTTCTTTAGAAGCTGCTCCTTGTTAAGCATGCATTGGTGTCTCCTGAGAGCCTCTAAAAGACTCTGAAAAAAATGCTTTAACTGTGACTTCGGTGCTGTTTCAGATGGACCTATTCTCTGCATGGCAGATCCCAGTTATGGGGAAAGTATCCATGAAGGAAGTACCAATGAATTTTGGGGGCATTAACTACATATTTGATAATATTCTAAACACTTCACTTTTATTGTTTCATGTAATCTTCCCAGCGACTGGATGGAGATGCAAAGGTGTCTGTTTTAGTCTTCTCAGGCTGCTATAAGAAAATACTGTGCTACCCTCCGGGTAGCTTATAAACAACAGAAATGTATTGCTCACAGTTCTGGAGACTGGGATGTTGCAAGTTCATGAAGGTTGCTTCTAGTGAGGGCCCTCTCCCTGGTTCCTAACGGTGCCTCCTCATTGTGTCCTCACGTAGTGGAAAAGGCTCAGGATCTCTGAGGAACCTCTTTCATAAGCCCATTCATGGAGGCTCCACCTTCATGAACTAATAAGTACCTCCTAAAGGCCCACGTCCTAATACTATCATTGTTAGGGTTAGGATTTCAACATAGGAGTTTTGGGAGGTCATTCAGACCATAGCAATGTCCAAACAATTACTGAGCGGCAGATCTGGAAAGTTAATACAGCAAATTGATTCCAGCACCCATGTCTTTTAGCTATTGAATATGGCCTCCCCTCAGGCTCAGCTCCAGCTCTTCTGTGAAGTTATCTTGATTATATTAGTCAATTTAAGCTTTTTTCTTCCTAAATTTCTGTTTTATCTGTAAATTATACATCTTATTACTTGGTTTTGTACTCATTTATATTGTTATTTTTTTTAATTGCAGGTATGCAAACATTTTCTTATTGGCCAGGCATATTCTCAAAGACAGAGGATACATCTTTGTACCTCTTAGAACACCTTCTTTCATCCTGAATAAACAGATTTGTGAGAAGTAAGTGCTTGTACTTTGGGCCAGAAGCTAACGGTAGATTTACCATTTGTTTCTTCCTAAACTTACATCTTATCTGTCCAAGAAGACTGCAGATACAAAGATTGCTGTGTTTATTTCTTCAATAACTTGCTATTAAATACAGTTAAGTTATTAAGCCAAAACAGAATTGGAAAAAATCACAGCTTCCTAAATAATGCTAAGAGATTAATATTTTCTATGAGTACTCAATGAATTTCTTTGAGAGTAATAAAAACTATGAATCTTCTCCTTGAAAATCTGGTCTTACACATCCATACATACACACACCACACTTTTGCACATGACTTCAGAGGTGTCATGGGCTAAAGCCAGTCATGGATCTCAGTTGAAGGACTCCTGCATTAGGCATTATAATTGGTTTTTACAAGCTCTTCCTTAGAGCGGCAGTTCAGTCATCTGGCCACAAACTTCTTATTCTCATCCTTGCCGTCATCTTGATGGCAGTTAGATATTGGATTAATACTGGCTTACTTTTCTTCCGGTATAACGATGGCTCTACCATTTACTGGCCAAGCTTGCCTACGGGCCAGACGGTAATTTAGCCATTTAACTCACTCTGGAGTTTTGGCCACAGAACCACTTTGAGTTCTGAGTCAACTGGGGCAGATGCTCCCTGTCCTACCCCATGAGGCCCCTGCATTGTTATGACCGGGAACTACTAATAGCGTAAGTGTACAATCTTGAGGGAGAAGAAGTAGCTTCTGCCAGCTGGGACTTTTAAAAACAAAACAGCATCCGTCACTTTAAAGTGCTTTTCTTGAGTACCTCTTTGTTCCCAGGCAGAATGCTCCAGGGTTTCCCCACTCCACTCAGAGTTCAAAACAGAGCCTCTGTCCTCCAGGCCTCACAGGGTCTGGCCCCCACCCCTCCTCTGCCCTCCTTGAGGTGACAACCTCCCTCCATCATACTGTTCTACTTTACTGGCCTCCTCCCTGTTCTTCAAACACAGCACACGTTTTCCTCTAGAGACCTTTCCAACTTCACCTGGAAGCTCTTGCCCAGATGACTGTGTGGCTTGCTCCTCCCCTCATGTCTTTGCTCAAATGTCATCTTCTAAGGAAAGCCTACTCTGATCAACTTGAAATGGCTACCCATACCCTTCACTGCCTGGTACTAATTATTAGCCGTTTTACACTTCTTTATTCTGTCCAAATCATGTATCACCTTCTAACACATCATGTACTTTAGTGCTTTTTTTTTTTTTTAAAGATTTTATTTATTTATTTGAGAAAGAGAAAGCACGAGAGGGGGGAGGGCCAGAGGGAGAAGCAGACTCCCCGCCGAGCAGGGAGCCCGATGCGGGACTCGATCCCGGGACTCCAGGATCATGACCTGAGCCGAAGGCAGTCGTTTAACCAACTGAGCCACCCAGGCGCCCACTAAGGTGCTTTTTTATGTGTGTAATCTGAGCTCTGTGATTCTAGTCTATGTGAGGGCAGAGGTGGTGCCTGTTTTGTTCTCTGTAGTCTTCCCAGCACCTGTGTGGGGTCGGCTTTGTGGGATGCCAGTTTGTCCCTTTGCTCAGTGGGAGCAGGGAATTTCCTTTCTCTGCCAGGAGGAGGATCTGAGGGGCCACCCCCACAGGCTCGATCTGCCTGCTAGAGGGGCAATGCTTATTTTTACTTTTCTAAAGTAGTGAAACTTGAACTCGGTAGTAAGATGGCTGGACGAGTTTCTGGTACATAGTGGGCACTCAGTATAACTTACTGAATGCTCTAGCAGAGAAGTGAGAACTGCACACAGGGAGAGACAGTACCGTGTCGTGGAATGGTAGTGGCATGAATGAGGAACCTGGAAAGCAAAAACTAACAATTCTGTCTCTGCAGGTGGGTCTTCATCTACAAGTAGGGCATGTCTTACAATGCTTACATAAACAAGATTATGAGTGTTTAAAGCGCCCTTTGTAGAATTAACATGGCAGTTAAGTCATAACATCTGCACAGGCCCTGGGTGAAAGGCACAGCAGATGGACTGGCCAGGAATTCTTCCACACCCAGTTTCCCCAGACTGCCCACTTATAGTTGTTTCTGTTTTTAAGGCAGCTGTTAGTGTTCATTTTAATGAGAATTGACCTATATACAAATACCAGGCTTGCACTACTGAGACGGGATTGAGGGTGCCCAAAGTGTCCTTTGCAGAAGTGAGATCAAGCTAGAAGTAGTGGTGTTCCCATAATGTCAGCGTTACTGAATCATCCTGCTAGGAAGAGTCCTTTGTCACCTGTTAGGGTCTTTCTTGAATCTAAAATAAAGTGAACTCAGGGTAAAGTCTATATGCAGATGAATTATTTCTGTCTTCAAGGGACACAGTTTCCAGAGTAACATTCAGAACTTTTTAATGATTGAATGTAGGTCATGAGATCATAAACTTCTCTCCACCTATAACTTATAAGTACAGTATAACCTTGCAAATGCAAAATTAAAATTCTCATAGTAAGTAGACTTACCCCTAATATCTTTGCTTCTTCTGTGAAGTTTATGGTTGCTGTTCCTGTAGCTGGGATTACCACCTGTGGGTTTCCCTGGTCTTGCTGACTGTTGGTGATGATTCTTGGAGACCCGAAGAGGGGAGGCTGACCACCCTGAGCTTGGTTTCCCAGGTGTATGAAACTCATGGTTTGTTGAGACCTGGGAGCCTTGACGTTGTTTGGTGGATAAGGACTGAGCATGGTTTCATACATTTGGGGCTGGGTTGTTGGCTGGGATGACATCATTATGTCCTAAGTACTACAAAAGATAACAAACTGATCACTTTACCCCACACACAAAAAAAAGACGTCAAATTTCTATGTAAATACTATAGAGCAAGTGAGCAAATAATGGGCAATGACAACCAATGTAAACATGATCCTCATTTGACTTTGGAATCTATACACCCTATAGTTCAAAGGAAGTGAAGGAGGGGAAGATAGGAGTAATTTTATTTTCCAATTCCTATTTGATTTTGTAAAGTATTTGTATGTATTAACCTTCCTTGAGTTCATGGCATCTGAAGGACAACAGAGGGAGGGAAGAGATGGTGGTAGGCAGAATAATGCACCTTCCCTTCCCCAGAAATGTCCACATTCTAATCTAGGAAGCCATGAGTGTGTTGGGTTACATGACAAAGGGGATTTAAAGTTGCAAATGGAATTAGGGTTGACAGTCAGCTGACCTTAAAACAGGGAGATTTCCTGGGTTATTTGGGTGGGCCTAGTGTAATCACAAGGGTCCTTAAAATTAGAAGAAGGAGGTAGAAGAGAGTTAGAGACATGTGGTGGTGGAAGCAGGGTCAAAGAGATGCTGTGCTGCTAGCTTTGAAGGTGGAGGAAGGGCCTGGGAGCCAAGGACTAGGGTGGCCTCTAGAAGCCAGAAAAAAGCCAGGAAAATAAACTTCTTCCTAGAGCCCCTGGAAAGGAATGCATCTCTGCCAACACTGTGATCTTAGCTCAGTGAAACCGGTGGCCTACAGAACTATCAGATAATGAATTTGTATTGTTTTAAGCTGCTAAATTTGTGGTAATTTGTTACAGCAGTAAATAGAAAACTAATTAATGGCGCCAAGAATACAGTTGGACAGCAAGAAAGGCAGTCCATGATTTAAAATTATTTGTCACTACTTTTCCAAATAGATAATTCATATATGGCCAATTAAATTGTCGTGTTCTTTAGGAAGAATACTCTTGAGATTCCCTATTCATTTTTGTCCTTTGGAAGCACAGAGTATCTCAGGTCCTTTGTGGCCAAGGGGAATTTTGTTGGAAATCAACTAGCACAACTAGATATGGACAGCAGTCACTATTTATCCTTGAAAAAAAATTATGACACCTAAAAATGTCCAGTGTCCGGGCACCTGGGTGGCTCAGTTGGTTAAGCGACTGCCTTCGGCTCAGGTCATGATCCTGGAGTCCCGGGATCGGGTCCCGCATCAGGCTCCCTGCTCAGCGGGGAGTCTGCTTCTCCCTCTGACCCTCCCCCCTCTCATGTGCTCTATGTCTCTCTCATTCTCTCTGTCTCAAATAAATAAATAAAATCTTTAAAAAAAAAAATGTCCAGTGTCCTTCAGTGTCCTTAGATTCCTTTTTTGAGACATCCTCCCCAAACCATTTTTTTGTACACCATAAATACTAAGAAAGAAGGAGTTCTGAATGCCTTCATCACCACAGGAAGTATGAGTAGTCCACTGGCGCATTGCAACACTGGAATTTTAACAGAGGCACTTATTCAGACTATGTCCTAGAATCCTGGCATTTCAGAGCCTTTCCAATCATTCTGTCCTTTACCCTTGGTTTATAGAAGAGAAATTGAAGTGACACAAGTTAAATGCTGTGATCAAGGTCACATAGAAAACGTGTGGCAGAGCCAGGACGAGAAAGCTGAGCTCTTGGCCTTGGAGTTCCCCACTCCAACCACACTGCTCTCTTGGGACGCTTACAGAGCTGGTATTGCAGGCCAGCCTTGGTGGATCGGCTCTGTACCTACAACTGCCCAGCAACAAAACTGCTGTCTTCTGATGCTCTGGAGAAGACTCTACAAACCAGACTCACTCCTTAATGATTCAGTGATTAAGTTAGTAAGGTTTCTCCTCCGTGAGCCTCAAGTGAGCTGTCTAGAGAGCTAACATTTCATTAAGCCCTCATTGTGGGCATAATAGGGGCTGTACAGTGCCATGGTTTGGAGCATGAACTCAGCGTTAGAATCCTGGCTCTGATACCAGCTCTGTGTCTTTGGCAAGTTTGTTAAACCCTCTTGGCCTTACCTTCTAGTCTGTAAAATGAGGATCCTAAGAGTACCTTCCTTATAGGGTTACTTTGAGTATGAAGGAGTTATTCCATGTAAAGTTCTTAGAATTGTACCTATTATAACTGCGTGTGTTGGGTAATTATTGCTTAGTGGGTGAAATATATTATCTCTCTTAGTCTTTAAAACCTCCAGCGAGGCAGGTACTAATATCCTCCCCATTTTACAATGAGAGAATTGCATCAGAACCTGTACTCAGCCCTTAACTCTAAGCTGCTTGGATGCTAGATACAACTGAAAAAGGTTGAAAACTCAGTGGAAAGGTGGGAAACACATTTTGGAAACCTCTGATTAAGAGATTACTTTTTTCAGAGTGGAAACAAATTTTAATTCACCAAAGTTTATTTTATTTTATTTATTTTTTTTATTAAAGATTTTTATTTATTTATTTGACAGAGAGAGAGATAGCGAGAGCAGGAACACAAGCAGGGGGAGTGGGAGAGGGAGAAGCAGGCTTACTGCCAAGCAGGGAGCCCGATGTGGGACTCGATCCCAGGACCCTGGGATCATGACCTGAGCTGAAGGCAGACGCTTAATGACTGAGCCACCCAGGCGCCCCACCAAAGTTTATTTTAAACAAACAAAATAAACAGTTCCATAGCTGTGATTCTTGGAGTGACTCCCTGTAGCTCTCTAATAACATTTGAGAATGAGGTTTTATAACCTGTGCATGTGGTTTCAGTGGCCATTTAGTGTTCAAACCCTACCAATCTGGTCTCCTTAATCCCTAGTCTGCTACTTTAATAACCCTGGGGCCTTGATCAACTTTCTTAACTAAATCCATGTTAGTCCCTCTGTCTCAGCTATAAAATGAGACTAAGGATGTCATTCAAAGTAGCTGGTGTGGAGGCAGAGTTAAGATGGTGGAGTAGTAGGGTTACCCTGAACTTTCCTCGTCCTTTGATCACAGCTAGATCAACATCCAACTATTTTGAACAACTAGGAAGATGATCTGAGGACTAAGGAAACAATCTACACAGTTGGAGGGAGAGAATGTGGTAGATGTGAGGTTCGGAGCTGTGAATTGGAGAGGAAAGCGTCATGGCCATGAAGGGGAGGGAACATTTTTTGTGGAGCAGAGTCAGGGAGAGGGAGAAAGTGGGAGAGAGCACAGTGGGTAGGGACTGCCCAATAAGCCGCAGTGAGGAGATCCCCTGAGTCACACTGGGAAAGATCGCCCCCCTTCCTGGACTACATTTGGAAGAGCGTATTTTCCCTCTCCAAGGACAAAAGGCCAGTGCGAGCCATTGAACAGTGCTCAACAGCAGGGTCAGAGGTGTGTGCAGGGGGCAGAAAACCTCTTAAATTTTCACCATAAGCCACAATAGGCTTAAACCTCTGTGTGCAGGCAGAGAGGCTGCTTTTCAGTGGCAGAACTGAGCAGAGAGCAGAGACTTGGGCAGATTACAGACGAGCGGGCTGGGGCTTCTCAGTGTCTGCCTCTGTGCCGCTGCTTTTCTGGGACAGGACAGCGCTGGGCATGCCGCAAGGCTCTCTTCCAGGGCCGGGGAGTGGGCCTGCACCTTGCCAGGCCTTTTATTAGCACCACGCTCTAACCAACTGAGCTAACCGGCCACCTTTGCCAGGCCTTTTAAAACTTGGAGTTTCGAATCCCAGCCACCAGCCAGAGATAAAATACAGGAGATTCGTGGTGCCAGGTGTGCTGATGGCCCAGGAACAGACAGGTTAAGGGCAAGGAACTGATGAAAGCCAGGGCCACAAGAGATGGGTCGCTTTTCTGAGAGGGCCTCCTGAACAGCGGTGGCCGGTAGTTCTGCGCCCTGGGACGAGACGGCTGGGTGACACCATATTCTTCCTCTTCCCCTACGCCCTGCCCCCACAGCACAGTCAGACTTCAGAGAAACACAGCGTCTCCAGTGGAGGCTGGAGTCCCCTACACTAAACCCTGCTCCCCTTCACCTGGCAGGGGCATCTTTACAAGGGCAAGTCAGCTTGTGAGCCAGCCCAGCAGGCCTCTCCCTCAGAAGACCAGTGCAGGCCGCCGCATGTACCAAATCTACTGATTAAAGAATGCTCCAAAACGTCAGAATCTGCTGGAAATAGGACCAGGCTTGCTGCTGCTGCTTTTTTTTTTTTTCCCTTAATTTTTTTACATTTTTACATTTTTTATTTTTTTATTTCTCATTTTTTATTTTTTATCTTTTATTTTATATATATATATTGTTTCCTTTTTTCTTTTCTCCCTCTCTTTTGTTTTGGTATCAGGCTTATAATTTTTTGTTCGTTTGTTTGTTTCCTTATTTCTTGGATCAGGCTTCTTATTTTTTTTTCTCTTCTTTCCTTACTCTTTCTTCTTTCTTTCTTATTCTTTGGAAATAGGCTTATGGTTGTTTGTTTGTTTGCATTTTTGTTTTTCTTTTCTCTTGGATCAGGCTTTTTTTTTTTTTTCCTTCTTCCCTTTTCTTTTTTCTTTTCCAGGCTTATCACACCAGTTCAAGGTCCAGACACTCCCTGCTGCAAGCAAGGAGGAACTCTGTAGGGGACAGACCAGTGGAAAGAGCAGCCAAAACGCAATAGCAGGGTGTACACGACATACACCATAAACACTTCCTCAAGTTTTTGTTGTTGTTGTTGTTTTTATTGTTTTTTTTTCTTTTTCTTCTTTCCTTTCTTTTCTAGACAGAATGACAAGGCAGAGAAATTCACCCCAAGAGAAAGAACAGATGGTAGTACTCACTTCCAGGGATTTAATCAATACAGATAAAAGTAAGATGTCTGGACTAGAATTTAAAATGATTATTAAGATACTAGCTGGGCTTGAAAAAGGCATAGAAGACAATAGAGAATCCCTTACGGTAGAGATAAAAGAACTAAAATCTAGTCAGGCCAAAATTAAAAATGCTATTACCCAAGAAGCAGTACGAAGTGAAAGCCATAAAAACGAGGATGAATGAAACAGAAGGGAGAATCAGTGATATAGAAGATAAAATGATGGAAAATAAGGAAGGTGAAAAGAGGAGAGAAAGAAAACTGTTAGATCACAGAAGGAGACTTAGAGAACTTAGCAATTCCATTAAGCAAAATAATATACGTATAATAGGGGTCCCAGAAGATAAGGAGGAGGAGAGGGGGGCAGAATGTTTGAACAAATTATAGCTGAGAACTTCCCTAATCTGCGGAAGGAAGCAGGCATTTAAGTCCAGGAGGCACAGAGAACCTCCCCCCCCCCCAAAATCAACAAAAAAATCTCGAATTATTATAGTGAAGCTTGCAAATTTCAAAGATAAAGAGAAAATCCTGAAAGTACCTTGGACAAGAGGTCCTTAACCTACAAGGGTAGACACATAAGGCTGGCAGCAGACCTGTCCACAGAGACCTGGCAGTCCAGAAAGGCCTGGCATGATATATTCAACATGCTAAATGAGAAAAATATGCAGCCAAGAATACTTAATCCAGCAAGGCCGTCATTCAGAATAGAAGGAGAGATAGAGTTTTCAGGACAAACAAAAACTAAACAGCCCTGCAAGAAATATTAAAGGGGATTCTTGAACAGAGAGAGAGAGCGCAAAGTAATAAAGACCAGAAAGGAACAGAGACAATCTACAGGAACAGTGACTTTACAGGTAATACAATGGCACTAAATTCATATCTTTCAATAATTACCCTGAATGTAAACGGACTCCAATCAAAAGACATAGGGTATCAGAATGGATAAAAAAACAAGATGCATTGATATGCTGCTTACAAGAGACTCATTTTAGATTCAAAGACACCTCCAGATTGAAAGTGAGGGTGTGGAGAACCACTTATCATGCTATGAACAGCAAAACAAAGCTGGAGTAGCCATCCTTGTACCAAACAAACTAGATTTTAAACCAGACTATAATAAGAGATGAAGAAGAACACTATGTCATAATAAAAGGGTCCAACAAGAAGATCTAACAATTGTAAACATTTATGCCTCTAACTTGGGAGCAGCCAAATTTTTAAAACAATAACAAAATTAAAGAAACACAGTTGATAGTAATACAGTACCAGCAGGGAACTTTAACACCCCACTCACAGCAGTGGACAGATCATCTAAGCACATCAACACGGAAACAAGGACTTTGAATGACACACTGGATCAGATGAACTTAACAGATATATTCAGAGCATTTCATTCTAAAACAGCAGAATACAAGAATACACATTCTTCTCGGGTGCACATGGAACATTCTCCTGAGTAGATCACATACTGGGTCACAAACAGGTCTCAACTGGTACAAAAAGATTGAGATCATACCATGCATAGTTTCAGACCACAATGCTATGAAACTTGAAGTCAATCACAAGAAAATATTTGGAAGGGCCACAAATGCATGGAAGTTAAAGAACATCTTACTAAAGAATGAATCGGTCAACCAGGAAATTAAAGAAGAATTAAAAAATACATGGAAGTAAATGAAAATGAAAACACGACAGTTCAGAACCTTTGGGATGCAGCAAAGGCAATCCAACGAGGGAAGTATGTAGCAATACAGGCCTTCTTCAAGAAGCAGGAGAAGTCTCAAACACACAACCTCATCTTACACCTAAAGGAGCTGGAAAAAGAACAGCAAGTAAAGCCTAAATCCAACAGAAGAAGAGAAATAAAGATTAGAGCAGAAATCAATGATACAGAAATAAAAAAAACAATAGATCAATGAAACTAGGAGATGGTTCTTTGAAAGAATTAATAAAATTGATAAATCCCTAGCCAGACTTATCAAAAAGAAAAGAGAAATGACCCAAATAAAATCATGAAAGAAAGAGGAGAGATCAAAACCCACACCGAAGAAATACAATTAAGAGAACTATTTTAAAGATTTTATTTTTTTATTTTATTTTTTTTTGACAGAGACACAGCGAGAGAGGGAACACAAGCAGGGGGAGTGGGAGAGGGAGAACAGGCTTCTCGCGGAGCAGGGAGCCCGACACGGGGCTCAATTCCAGGACCCTGGGATCATGACCTGAGCTGAAGGCAGACGCTTAACGACTGAGCCACCCAGGAGCCCCCGAACAATTAAGAGAATATTATGAGCAATTGTATGCCAACAAATTAGGCAATCTGAAAGAAATGGATAAATTCCTAGAAACTTATAAACTACCAAACCTGAAACATGAAGAAATAGAAAAGCTGAACAGACCCACAACCAGCAAAGAAATTGAAGCAGTAATCAAAAATCTCCCACCAAACAAGAGTCCAGGGCCAGAGGGCTTCCCAGGGGAATTCTATTAAACATTTAAAGAAGAAATAATACCTATTCTTCTGAAACTGTTCCAAAAAACAGAAATGGAAGGAAAACTTCCAAACTTGTTCTATGAGGCCAGCATTATCTTGATCCCACTAAAAAGAATTACAGACCAATATCCCTGATGAACATGGATGCAAAAATTCTCACCAAGATACTAGCTAATAGCATTCAATTGTACGTTAAAAGGATTATTCACCACGACCAAGTGGTATTTATTCCTGGGCTTCAGGGTGGCTCAACATCTGCAAATCAATCAGTGTGATACACCACATTAAAGAAGAAAGGACAAGAATCATATGATCCTCTCAACTGGTGCAGAAAAAGCTTTGACAAAATACAGCATTCCTTTGGATAAAAACTCTCTGCTGTGTAGGGATAGAGGGAACATACCTCAATATCATAAAAGCCATATACGAAAGACCCATAGCAAATATAATTTTCAACAGGGAAAAACTGAGAACTTTTCCCCTAAGGTCAGGAACATGACACAGATGTTCACTCTCACCACTGTTGTTCAACATAGTACTGGAAGTTGTAGCCTCAGCAACCAGACAACAAAAAGAAATAAAAGGCATCCAAATCAGCAACACAGTGATTTAAAGAGTCACGTGTACACCAATGTATATAGCAGTAATGTCCACAATAGCTAAAATATGGAAAGAGCCAAGATGTGCATTGAGAGATGAATGGATAAAGAAGTGGTGTATGTATATAATGGAATATTATATACATTAGCCATCAAAAAGAATGAAATCTTGGCCTTTTGCAATGATGTGGATGGAAATAGAAGGTATTATGCTAAGCAAAATAAGTCAGAGAGAGACAAATACAATATGATTTCACTCATATGTGGAATTTAAGGAACAAAACAGAGGATCTTAGGTGAAGGGTAATAAAAATAAGATAAAAACTGAGGGGAGACAAAGCATGAGAAACTCTTAACAATAGGAAACAAACTAAGGTTTGCTGGAGGGAAGGTGCATGGGGGATGGGGTAATTGGGTGATGGGCATTAAGGAGGGCACTTGAAGTAATGAGCACTGGGTGTTATATGCAACTGAAGAATCACTAAATTCTACCCCTGAAACTAATAAGTATATGTTAACTAAATTGAATTTAAATAAATTAGAAAAAAAACTCAGTGGCTGGTATGAAGATAGGATAATCCTAATTCTTTTTTTTTTTTTAGAATTTTTTTTTTTTTTTTTTAGATTTTATTTATTTATTTGAGGGAGAGAGCACGAGAGGGAAGACGGTCAGAGGGAGAAGCAGACTCCCTGCTCAGCAGGGAGCCTGATGTGGGACTCGATCCCGGGACTCCAGGATCATGACCTGAGCCGAAGGCAGTTGCTTAACCAACTGAGCCACCCAGGCGCCCTAATCCTAATTCTTATTAAGCTGTTAAATCTGCCCAGCCTATGGCAAGAGCTTGATAAAAGATAGCTATCTTTCTGTTATCAGAGCCCAAAGGCTAGCTTTCAGAAGTGGATGTACGCATATGAAAAGTTTATAATGGAGATTGGACTCAAAAGGTTAATTTCAACACCAGGGAGATGGGAGATGAGAGTTCAGGGTACAGAAATTAACCAGAACAAGATTTTTCTTGAATTTTTTTTAAAGTATTAAAGCAATTAAATAATTTCTGCATGTATATGATCTCATTACCTCCTTTCTTTCCTGTTATTTTCAGTTTTGTTTGTTTCATTGAGAAATTTAATACAAAAACTAAGGCTTCTCATTTATTTATCAACATTTTTTTTTTAAGATTTTATTTATTTATTTGACAGAGAGAGAGATAGCGAGAGCAGGAACACAAGCAGGGGGAGTGGGAGAGGGAGAAGCAGGCTTCCTGCCAAGCAGGGAGCCCGATGTGGGACTCTATCCCAGGACCCTGGGATCATGACCTGAGCCGAAGGCAGATGCTTAATGACTGAGACACCCAGGCACCCTATTTATCAACATTTTAAAATTTAATATCTGCTATTTACTTTCTGGACTAAGCCCTATCCTGTGAGTTCCATATAGAATCCAGATTATTAATAGTTTATAATGATTATGCTAGTCTCAGATGCATTTTTACAGATCAAGTTCTGGTTTTATAAAAAGAATTAAAGAGCTGAGCCAGCCTCCATCCTTTGACTTTATACCAAAATGACTTAATGTGTAAACAGCTCTACTGGTTACATAGTTTGGTACAAGGGGAAGGAAAAATGCTTGCAGGAATAACTAAGTAATTATGTAGTTGAAATGAGGATAATCCTGAAAATGATGGAAGAAAAGGGAAACCAGGGCGCCTGGGGGGCTCAGTCATTGGGCGTCTGCCTTCGGCTCAGGTCATGGTCCCAGGGTCCTGGGATCGAGCCCCACGTCGGGCTCCCTGCTCCATGGGAAGCCTGCTTCTTCCTCTCCCACTCCCCCCGCTTGTGTTCCCTCTCTCGCTGTCTCTCTCTGTCAAATAAATAAATAAAATCTTAAAAAAGAAAAGGGAAACCAATGAATAGACTGTTTTCATTGATTGCACCTATTGTGGAATTTTTTTCTTGACCACTGGTAAAATACTATCATTTGTCTTTTCATCTAAAAATTAGAGCAACTGTAATTATTTGTAAACCCAAGAAACACATCAAAAAATAGGTCTGATGAGATCAAAAGGACAGGACTGTCACAAATAAAAATTGTAATAATTTACTTTATTCTAGTTTTTTTCTTCCTCCCTTCCATATGAATTTCACTTTTAACATTATAGGGTGAAGATGACTGCTATCTTTTAGAAGAGGTAGCATACAGGAGAGCATAATACCAAATCATTTCTACTGTGTCACCCAAGAACATACATGAAAAAAATACCGACTTAGTGAAAATCTGATATTCCCCACTTATTTTTGTTTTTTTCCCTCATAACAAAGCACTTTAATTAAAATATATTACAAAAGCAGTGCTACAGTGTTTTTGCTGTGCTTTGTAGTCCTGTGGTAGCCACATTATCATCAGATTGCTCTCATTGGGTCATTGCTTCCCCTTGTTGATTAATATCCATGGAATGGCATACATTTGAACCTCCTGTGTGTCACCTCTCTTAGCATGAATTTTGATTTTGTTTTAAGGTTTTATTTATTTGACAGCGAGAGAGCACAAGCAGGGGGAGCGGCAGAGGGAGAGGGAGAAGCAGGCTCCCCGCTGAGTGGGGAACCTGATGTGGGGCTCTATCCCAGAACTCTGGGATCATGACCCGAGCTGAAGGTAGACGCTTAACCGACTGTCCACCCAGGTGCCCCTGAATTTTTAATTTTTTTTCTTGAAGTATCTTTTACCTGTGTTATAGCAACTGACATTCTTTTTTAAAAATTTCTGTCCTGTTTTTCATTTTCCCCTTGTTTCATTTCCTATTTCATCCCTCTCATGATTTCTTTTCCCTCATTTATCTATTTGGCCCAATTTAAGAGTCAGGATTGGCTTCATCCCTCCAACCTAGAGAATGTGATGCTGCAGAGAGCCCACACAGACAGACCAGCCCTGCTGTTTATGCCCATTGATTTGGGTGAAGAGATAGATAAATAAGTCAGTAGACTTACTCTGTTTCTTTGGCACCTGTCTGCTTTCTCTTTCTCCAAGTTCTGTGCTAGTTGGAAATGTTTATCTGGGTATAATAGGTACGTTTTACTTCTTTGTGTCAATCCAACCTGTCTCCTATCTTTATTTAATTCCAAAGTCCTTCTATTACGTATTATGCTTGCTGTGCTTTCACAGTTTCATCCTGTTTGCTCTGGGAAGCCTTTTCTGACACACCCAAACACTTAGGTGCTCATTTCCTCCAGCCCCTTTGTACTTTCTGATACTCATTAGTGCAACATCATACTGCATTTCAACGTCTTTTAAGTTAGATGAACAAAATTGGAAAATGTAGATAATAAAAAAGAAGAGAAAGAAAAAAGCATCCATACTCCCACCACCCACACACAATCAATGGTAGTATTTTCATTTAGAATTTTTAATCTTTTGTTTGTAAATATACATTTTACAGAGAGACATTTATGATTTTGTAAAATCACCAAATTAGGATCATTTTGTTTATAAGTTTTATAACCTGCTTTTGTAGCTTCATGTTTTATAAACAGTTTTTCATGTCACCAACACCTAAGTATTGTAATTCTTAATAGTGGCATGCTATTCCATTTTGGGGAAGTGTCTTATTACATTTCAATTATTTATCTTCAGGCCTGTCTCACAGATACAACTGAATGCCTTAAGGGCAGAGATCCTTGGGCAGGGGCCAATGTCCCATCCCTAGCCCTGTGTATTATACAGTGTCTCATCCATGATAAGATCCATTCAATATATGTTGAACGAATTAGTAAAGTGAATACAGATTTCTCTTTTCATGTTTTTTTTTTCTGTATATACTGTTGAAAATTTTCTTTCTCTGGTGGTTTTACATTTGTATGTATTTTTCTAAAATGGAAAAATAGGTACTGAAGACTTATTAATGCTGTGAGCTAGGAAAGTGACAGTTTCAGACAATAACATTGCTCAAAGGCTGAAGGTGAATAAAGGAACAAGAAATCAGCATTGTTTTAGAAAGAGTCATGGTAACTGGCTGGCAAGTATTTCATGATTACCATGATTCATGTTATCCAGACAGCAGAAGAAGAAAGGTGAAAATAAATGGTGTTTTTTAAACCTAGAGTGCCCTCCTTTCTCCTGTAGCCTTCCAGACCCACATCCATGCAATAAATCTTACTTCATAAGACTTCTGCATTGTTCTCTCTCCTTCCTGATCTCCTAAGTGTGTGGTTGGTGCTGTTGGTGATGTGATTCTTTCATGTATTATTTTGATTCTTATTTCTTCAAACAATCTCTAAATTCCAGGAGGGCAGGAGATATAGCATCATTTCATAATCTCTTTTGTGTGACTGGCTTAGAAACATACTTGTAAAACTGAGTTTAACATTAAAGAAAGGTGACATGTTATTAGTTAAACATTAATTTTTGAAATAAACTGCTTACCTCGTTTTTATAAGGGAAGAGAAAGCTTCTTTCTTAAGCCAATATGGAACTCATTCTTCAGAGTTCAGAGCTCTGAAATAAGGGCTACCAGGAAGTATAAGTATTCTAGAACATGTGGTTTCTACTTCGGTGATCTTATCCAGCAACTTCCTATGGTGGTATCCTGTGGGATTGCAGTTCTTTGACCTACAACTGAAAGGATTTCCAAAGAAAGTGTGGAAATTATATCAGTAGATAATGAAAACCCAACTAAAGAAGGGATATTTGATGGTAGTTGCTATTATTATGATAATGTAGCTAACAGTTTTTAAAAGCTTATACTTTGACATGCCTCATTCTAAGCATTTTTCATAGATTAACTTTATAAAACTAAATCATAAAGAGGTTAAGTAACTTGCCCAGGATCATACAACTAGTAAATGCTGAAAATCAAGGCCCCGCAAATACCACTTTTACATATGTTGTAATACCTGACTTTCATAGCAAAATTGGACTGCTCTCGTCTATAGTAATTTCTGTAGAAAACTGAGCATCAGCCCCTTAACCATGCAAATATTTTCCTTTCAACACATTGGGGTGGAATTCTTTCAATAGGTGCCCTACCTTAGAGGTACTACCCAGGGTAGCCAGGTCATAATCTAAATTTCTTTTGTCTACTATTTTCTTGATCACATCCCTTTGTTTCATAGAACAAAATTAAGATGCTGATGTGTGAATTGCTGAGTTATATTTTGTTAATATTCATTCTCAAATTAAAGGCTAACAAACCTTTCTTAAAGAATTACTTCTCTTTTACCAACAAGATAATATACTTGCTGTTTTTCTATAGATTTTCAGCATGATTTCAAGTATTCTCATGTCATTTATATCAATTATATTAATTTCTTGGTCAACTAAAAGTACACCCCTACTCCATTTCTCTAAAAAGTGGACAGTATTGCATTTAATTTTTCTTGTCAAATCACTATTGCTAGTTAATAGCCTATTTCACTGACTTTATGTTGTCACTGGATTATCATTTTAGAAGTACATTAATCTGTGCCTACTTGATTTCTCAAAAACCGGAAACAGCCAGAGGAGTGGTATGGCCCTAGTGAGAGAATGCCATGCATATTCACAAGTACAGTGTCTTTCTTATACAGCACCTGAGCAATGCAGGCTAGCTGCTAAGGGGGCTTCTTTGTACTGTGGAGTGGTTAGCTGCTTACTGTTTTCTCCTGTTTGTCTCTATATAAAGACACATTGTCCTGTATTAAGAGAAATTGCTGGTCAGTTTGTTAAATTGCATACATCCCAATCTTCTAAACTTTGCACATAGGTAACTGAGTGAACTTCTATGGCAAAAATATTATGGAACAAATGATTTGTTCTTTTAGTCTGAAATTTTTATGTGTGTATACTTACTAGAACTCAATTGTATACCCAGAGATCTGTTATAATTTAAGTACAATGAAAACACTTCTCTAGTTAGCTTTTCTAATAAATAAGTCATTATTTTAGAAAATTTCAAGTCTGGGGAAATTGTGAAGCTGGATTCCTAAGAAATAAATTAACAGTCCAAATTTTAGACAAGATCCAGAGAGGCATGGTCCAAGCTTGATTTTGTGCGGGTGTGACGATCCACCCTGGTTCCATGGGTGGGGTGGAGTAACAGGACCACTGACCAAGGACACAGACCTCCAGCTCAGAGTTTCACAAACTAGCTGAGAAGAAAGACTGTTTAAAAAATTTTCTTTTCAATCCATTGGGAACTAACAATTTTGGAAAATATGAAAACAAAATGATTTACTAGGAAAAAATAAAAACTATTCAACCCCAGTTCTTTTGTTAGACTCAGTAGGCAGAAAATTATAATAAATATAGTTTAAGCATACATAACAGGGAAAATAGAAAACAGTCACAATATTGAAAGCATTCATTCATAGCCATCAATATTATATTGCACATAACTTTTTGTCTTTTCAAAATTGTAGCTAAATGAAAAGTTACAAGGGAAATCATGGGTACTCATGATTTTCCAAGCATTACTCATGCTTGGAATGAACACTATGTAAACTTTTAGTGAAAAGTTTAAAGTTCCACATTTAAATTAGTTTGTTTCCTGCTTATTATTTGGTTAATCTAAATTGGATTGAGGGCAGTGCTACTTGCAGAGGATAATGTATTTTTAAATTGTTTCTATGTTTTGTTTTAATAATACTCAAGAGTAGAGAAATCAATCACACGGTGGTATGTTGACAGGAAAAGGAGAGATTTTAGAATATTTTCAGCAAATGCAGGATATTTAACATCTTATTCCTAATAAGGTAAGTGATGCCATATTTTCAAAACACATTTTCAACCTATCAGTAGTCAGTTCCAACAATTTATCCTGTAAAGTTATAGAGTAACTTTTTTCTTTTGATTAAAAAAATGGATTCTGGGGCACCTGGGTGGCTCGGTTGGTTAAGCAACTGTTTTTGGCTCAGGTCATGATCCTGGAGTCCCATGATTGAGTCCACATCGGGCTTCCTGCTCAGCAGGGAGTCTGCTTCTCCCTTTAACCCTCCCTCCTCATGTGCTCTCTCTCTCACTCTCTCTCTCTCTCAAATAAATAAAATCTTTAAAAAAAATGGATTCTGGAAAGGTTAACTTTTGACTTGTGGAGCTTTTTAAAGATTTCTTTATTTCAGTGAGAGAGAAACAGCACAGGAGGGGAGGGGCAGAGGAAGAGGGAGAGAGAAACTCAAACTGTGTGCTGAGCATGGAGCCTGACGCAGGCTCGATCTCATGACCCTGAGATCAGACCTGAGTCGAAACCAAGGGTCAGACGCTCAGGCCACTGTGCCACCCAGGCGCCCCTGGACGTTCTTTTGATGGGATATAAAATTCAGAAGGTGATTGGTCATGGCTTTTTGCAGATATGTTAATATCAAAATCATCCACCATTTCTTTGCTAGTTGTTGTTAAATTAGATTACCTCCCATCACTGTTTGTAATCATTCTGTTTTTCTAACTTTCTGGCGTTTGCTTTTGCCTTTTCATCTTTTCATTGTAAAACATCTTGCAGTTCTCTTGGCATCGAAATATTCAGATTATTCCCCAGCAGGGAGCTGGGTCTGACTGAGTCTTAGGTACTTAGGAGCCAACCAGGAGGCAGAGTGCATTCTTGAATGGATACATGGGGCTTCCAGGGTTGTGCCTTTTCACAAGGCTTAGAAACTGTGTTTGTGTGGTTTCTGAGCCTGAGCTGTGGCCTCAAGTGACAAGTGCAGTAAGGAAAGTAATTTGACATAATGGTGACAAGATTTCACCACCAGATGTCCTTCGTGGTTAATTTTTGTTTTTTCATTTCACTTTTAATTTTTTTTCTGGAATATCAGGAAATTAGTTAGCTTGGAACCTTGGGAGGCAAGAAAACATGGCCTTGTGCTTCTCCCCTGACATTGTGTGGTCCTAGAAATTGATGAACACCTGGGAATCTTAGAACAGTGCTTGCACCATATGTCTCTGGGTCAGGTATCTTGATCCTAAAGAAAGTATTTGTCTGCTAAAGGCCTTGAATTCTACTAGGTATGGATTAATTGGTTTAGTGATACTAGTCAACACTAGGAAGGTACAGAAGAACCGAACATGTTTTAAAATTCACTAGATGTTTACTGAGGGCCAGTTCAGTACCAGATACTGCCTTATGTTCTGATGAGTGAACAGGACAGAAAGTACTTTCACACTTTAGGGGCTGTGTCTTTTAGGGGCTCCTCTTTCTCCTGTTCTGCATGAAAGCTTCAACTGAGCTGGCATGCCCAAGTATCCTAAGATAGGATTCTCTCATCAGAGCCCTCTGGTTCAATGCATAGGTAAGGGTAAAGGTTACAGACATAGTCAGATACTTATATCCTGTTCATGTAAGGGTGGGGGATGTTTCTGAAATATTAGTACCTTCCATTTCACCAGTGGAAACCCATTTCTAACATGCCACTGACGTAGTTTTGGGATGTTGGTGAGAAAGAATTCCTGAGACCTCTTTGTGCAAAAAGGTGATTTTATTAAAGCACGGGGACAAAAAGCTGCTGCCCTGGCATTATGAGGAATGGCTGATTATATACTTGGGAGTTGGGGGAGGTAAGGAAAAAGGGAGGTGTCCAAAAGGACTTTCATATGCTAAAGAAGACCCTTCAGGTTACTGGAGGCCTGACTATTATCAAGCTAAGGTGGTTTTTCCCTCTAGCAAAGCATTACTGTTAAGATAGTTGGAAGTTTCCTGGAGGAATGTCACACATATCCTACCCAGGAGTTGGGGTAGGGGGTTGCAGGATGTCAGCTTGTGCTTTGTCCCCAGCTTGCCTTCTGCTCCCTCAACACCAGTACTATGTCAGAAGCCACCCATTTTCAAAAAAAATTATGACATTTATTGCTCTAATTAGCAAAGTGTCTAACGTCAATCACTACAACTAACTGCCTCTGGAGAATGGGTTTCATAGTTAGAATGCTAGTTAACCATCACCATTTCTAATTTAAATAGTGGCCACATTGGTTTCTAGCTTAATGCAGCTAAAAAGTAACCATTATTACACTGCACTGCTGTGTTTGAATTATGGATATTGTAGCCCTAGTCCTTACCCACAGATACTCAGATTGAATGGATCTGACATGGGGTTCAGAATTTTTAATCATCATTCCCAGTTGAAGGTAACCACCATATTTTGAGAATCACTGGATGATTATAGTAGAGGAAGCATAGGAAGCTAGAAAAAGCTATAGAAGCAGGTAAGCAAAGTAAATAGTTTTCATTCAATGAATACTATTTAGTAATAAAGAGTAATAAACTTTTGATGCATACAACAACTGATGGATCTCAGGGGTATTATGTTGAATGAAAAAAGCCAATCTCAGAAGGTTACATACTATATGATTCTATCTATAGTATATTCTTAAAATAACAAAATATATGTGATGGTGAACAGATGGTTGCCGGGGTTAGCGATGAGGGTATGCCTGTGAAGGGATAACATGGGGGAGTTGGTTTGTGATTATGAAGAGTTCTGTATTCTCAAGGGAGTGCTTTTGGGGTAGTAGAACCGTTCTGAATTTCGACTGTGGTGGTCATTACATGAATCTATACACATGATAAATAAACTATATACACATAAAAATATTGTCTGTAAAAACTGGTGAAATAAGTTCTAAGGTTTATTAGTTAATAGTATACAAATGTCAGTTCCCTGGTTTTAGTAATTATACTATGATTATGGAAGGGGTGAGCATGGGGGGAGGCTGGGAGATGGGTACCCAGGAGCTTTCGTACTATTTTAACAATCTGTTTGTGAATCTAAAATGATTTCAAGATAAAAAGTAGAAACAAACAACAAAATAAACCTACATGGATATGAAGTTATAAATGTAAAGGTTAAAGATAGTGTTTGAAAAGAGAAAAGGATTCTCCCTCTCCCTCTGCTCCTCCCTCTGCTCATCCTCACTCTCTCAAATAAATAAATAAAACCTTAAAAAAGAAAAAAAGGAAGGCCTAGCATAAGGTGGGATCTAATGCAGATACCCTGGGTTCAGATTCCTATTTTCCCTCTTGCTAGTTGTGCCTTGGGCAAGTTAGCCTCTTTGCGCTTTAGTCAGCTCATCACTGAAAAGGGGAAATAGTGTCTATGCCAAAGGCTTGTTGCGATGGGGAAATGAATATGTATGCAAAACACTCTGTATAGTGTTTGATACATAGGAAAGACTCAGAGACTTTCCTTATTTGCTTAGAGAAGTGGGGAAAGAACCATCAGGGTGGGGGTTAAAGTGGCTGTGGGAACAAGGGCAAGTGCAGGACCCCAGAAACGCAGGGACGGGGGAGGACAGCCTGGCCTGCACGTGGAATCCATAGGAATACATAGGTGGGACTCATCTGTTGGCTCAGAAGTTATAGACAATAGAATTAACTACAGTAGTGATTTGAACTACCTCTCCCCTCTCAGAAAGTTTGAGCCAAGAGAATAAAAGCTGAAGTACTTGGAACTGATGTTTGGGGGGTATTTGGAGGAAAGGAAAGTTGCATAGAAGATAAAGACATATTTATTTTTGTTCTAATCTGAGTGCCTTGAGAAGTTAATGCTGCTGATGGAAGTTATGTCAGAGGTGATTTCACTAGGTTCTTAAAGAATTAAGTCTAACGTAATTATTCAAAAAGGATTGACTGAGCAGGAACTGGGGACGCTGAGGGGAATGGAAAAGCTGATATCCTAATGAGAGAGTCAGTGAATGAAAATCAATAAAATATGAGGTTACTCTGCAATCCAATGAGTTCATAAGAGAAGAATTTACAGTGCTTGGTGGGGAAGGATTTCACCAACTCATCCTTGACCCTGCCTTTGAGCAGGATTTCCTCTGAGGTAAGCGCTCTGTGGGATCTCTGGGGCTGAGAAGCAGTCTTTGATTTAAAAGCATTGGCCTGAGAATGTCACTTTGGCCAATACTGGGATCTGTTAGTGGCCTCTAAATTCTCTCTCATTGACTCTCCCCCAAAAGAATCAGTTAAAACGGATGAGTGGCCATGTTTGGTGGTCACCTTTCATATTCTCCCCTGAGTTTTTGAGTGGGAGAAATGCAGCCCACCCTCTCCCCAGGTTAGGAAACAGGGGTACGGATGTGGGGGGAACACAAGACTGGCCAGCTCCTGGCTCCATCCCCAGATGAACGTCTTGTTCACTCTCTGCACCCCGCCCCCACATGAGTAATTGCTTTCTGGCGTAGGAGATGAAGGAGGTGCAGTGTGGGCCCGATCTCTTGATTATGGGGGGAGGGCCCTGAGCTTTCTCCTCCATGATCCTTCTCTGATTTTACAGGATACCCCCCCAAGCACACCTTAGCTTTTGCATTATTAATAAAAGATTCTTTTTGTGGGTGTAGTCTATCACAGAATGTTCATGTTCTTCAGACAAGCAAAGCAAAAGAGCTTCTGTAGAAAATGATTTCTGCCAATTATTGGAAGATAGAATATTTGAGAGATAAGAGCCATCATTTAAGTGTAAAGAACATAGTGAAACAAAGAAGACACCTCTTAGAAATTTTCTGTTCCAGACACCTGCCATCCAAGAGTGAATATCCAAATCTAAACTGCTTTTTTATTTTTAAAAATATATCTGCCAGAACTTCTATCAAGAGCCAGTTATATATCTAATTCCATTGACTCTGTCACATCATTGTTGGTAGGATGCACTGCTTTTTATAAAACACTAAGAAAGTAAAGTGGTGTCACTTAGCCTGTAACACTGTGAGATTTCAAAGATATTATAAGGTGAAAAAAATGAATTATAAATTGATAGAAGATGGTGCATCTTTAGAGGAAGACAGAGATTTTCCTTTTTAGCCTTAAGAGAGACAGTAGGAGAAAGGATGAGGAGTTTGTCGTTAGACTGATTTGTGAATCCCAGCGCCCCTTACTAGCCCTGTGACTTTGAGAAGTGACATTTCTTTAAACTCCATTTCTTCATGTGTAAAATGGAGTCACACCCATTGCAACTGGGTGGAGGTGAGGAATACATAATTTACTGGTTATAATGCTTCTACCCTAATGCCTGTTACTTGGTGTATATTTAACAAAAAACAGTTTCTCTTCCCCTTATTTAAACCAATATATTTCTTGTATTGATTTAAATCCATTTCCTCATTTCAGTCCTTTCATGTGCAGGCAAAGTTCTAAATTGAGATGCCTTATAGAGAGCAGTCTTTGTTCCAGCAGAGCATCGCTCTTTCTTGCCATTGCTGTCCCTTTGCTCTTTGTTCTCATTCCTGCCCTGCCAGTTGAAATGTAGACCTCAGTGATTCATCACCTGACTGATTCATTATGGACTTCAGTGATTCATTACCAGACGGAATCATTACCTAAACTGCTTTGCATCTAGACATAGCAAGATGAGCTCACTTGCTTCTGGATGTCTCATCTAGTCCTTGGTTTTACACCTCCTCTTGTTTAAGACACTTTTTGCTTCTATCATCATCTTTGATTGCCTGTAAAATCTCTTGCAGCACCTTGTTCTCTGCTGAATATCCAAAAAGAGCAATTCTCATTTCTTCTATGATGGACAGTAGCTTGGCTCAGCAGGGTTATCCCCCCTGTTAAGTATCTTCCTCTTTCTTAGATAATGCTATAGAATGCTGTTAAATATTGCCTTCCCATTTTTTCTCTGATAACGTTCTACTCCTATCTTCTTTAACGCATTGTATCTTTTCTGTCACCAACTCTACTCTCTTTATTAAATTATCTCTTCATTATCTCTTTTATTTCATTTATTCACAAATTAAAGCATCCACCTTCTTTAAAGGTGCCCTCTCCAAAAAAACAAAACAAAACAAAACAAACCCCAAGAAAAACAAAAGAAATAAGAAGGAAAGAAAAAGAGAGGTAGAGAGAGAGAAAAAATGAACATAGTTTTATTCCACACTATTTGGGTCTTGTGGTTCGTTATGTCTTGCGTTTCCACTATGTTTTAAATATTTGATATTATTAATTTACTAAAAGCATAAACAAAGGGAAAACATTTTAGCAGGCAAATAAAACAAAAAAGAAAAATCAATTAATATATTAGAATGCTGTTTCATTTCACTAGCAATAAGAAATTATCACAATGACATACAGTTCTCTGCTTGATGAATTAATGAGGAGGGTGTGAAAGAGAGAGAGTGGTAATTTATTAAAATTATTTCACATCTATCTTTTAGGGGGACAGTACATCTTATCTATAAACTATATAGAACAAATTGTCACACATGAAAAAATATTGAAATCCCTTTGATTCAATATTTCACTGACTTCTAATGCAAATTTCTTTAATAGATGGATAAAAGAAGAATAAAACTGAACATATTTTAGTAGTTAAATGAGAAAACAGATACCTAGATATATAGACAGCTAGGTACTGTGTACAGCTATTTGGGTCTTGTGGTTCGTTATGTGTTGCATTTCCACTATGTGTCATCTGTAATGCTTACCATCTGTAATGCTTACCAACAAGATAGTACAATAATTTTGGCATTTCTAGTGATGGACTATTATGTAACCATTAAAATAAGGATATGGAAAGATAAACATACATACATGGAACCCATTATAGGGGCGCCTGGGTGGCTCAGTCAGTTAAGCGTCTGCCTTCGGCTCAGGTCGTGATCCCAGGGTCCTGGGATCGAGCCCCGCATTGGGCTCCCTGCTCATCGGGGAGCCTGCTTCTCCCTCTGCCTCTGCCCTTCCCCCTGCTCATGCTCTCTCTCTCCCAAATAACTAAAATATTTTTTTTAAAAAAAGAAATCCGTTATAAATGTTATATAGAGAAAAGAGTATGTCTCTTGATTAATGTGAATCCAAGTAACCGGAACTGCTTTTCAGCCATGATTATTTAATAGATATTGTTTGAGGACCTTTTCTCCAGCACACACTCTTACGTGCTGGAGGTTCAGTGATAAACACTACAGTCAAGTCCCAGCTCTCAGGCACCTGTGTTCTTGGAAGGAGAAATGAACAAATAAACAAAGGAACATCAGATTGTGGCAAACGAGAGCCAGGCAGAGAATTACAGTGAAGTGGAAGTATCTAGAGAACAAGGTGAAAATTGGTCAGAAAAGACCATTAGATTTTATGTTGTCTTTTTTCCCCATCATTTCTTCAAAATTCTTGGAATAATGTCTTTATGATGCAAAAGTGTATTTTAGGAACTGCTTAAAGTGATAAGAAGTTACATAAATTTGGTCTTAATTATTTGGATTCCACAGAAGGAATTTAGACTAGTGGTCCTCAAACCAAAGCACCTTAGACTCACATGAGAGTTTTTAAAATTTCAACTTTAATTAAAAGAAAAAAAATGCATGTGTCTGCTTCATGTAATAAGTTTTAATAAAGTTTTCTACCGTCTTGTGACTTGGATTGTTCCTGCCATAAACCTAGATTCACTGCAGCTGTTTCCTGCAAACGTAAAAGCGTAACTTAACAAGTTTCATTTCCTACGAAGATGAAAGCACAGAGAGGTGGCTGGATCTCTCAGCAGCTCTTTTACTGCAGGAGCTGTTGAAAAATGGTGCCAGAGTTATTTACATGATGAGAGCGTCTAGGCGTTTTAGGGCCAGCGACTTCTCTCTTCCTTCATCTCACCTGGTTAGCCCCAAAGACCATTGCTCTTGTCACTGATGCTGCAGCCCATGGATTTGTTTCAACCGTGCTGCATGTTGGTTGTTCCTATCAAAGCTGAGAACACACTGGTTTGAAGATCAGGGACACCATGAAAGCCACCCATAATTGTAAGTTGTCAGAACATAAGTTAGAAGTGATACAACTGAACCCCAGCTGCTAAGCGAGTACAAGTGTCCACACGGGGCTACATCCTCTTCACCAGTCCCTGGTAAAAGCACGTTAATACATCTGCATGATGTGAACCTCACGAGCACAGGAATTTTTGTCCGTGTTGTTCACTGCTTACATTCTCATCACTTAGAACAGTACCAAGCACATGGTAGGTGCTCAATACATACTTGAATTTGTTAAATGAATGTAGCCTCATACTTGTCTGTGCTTGCAGGTTTTAGGCTGCCCAGCATTCTCGGTAATTCCCTCCCTGCTTCTCTCCCAAACCCCTGAATTATCTCTCTCCTTGCCTTAATGACTGAACATCCCAAAGCAGATGCTCTTACGGTTTAAATGTTTTCCTGCCACATTCACTTTTCAGTGAATCGCAGTGAGTCTTCTTTCCTGAATACCCTTCTGCGATTGTTTCTCCTAATGCTGCCAGTGACCTGATTCCTGAACCCAGTGGCCTCTGCTCAGTCCTCGTGCTTTAGGACTTCTCAGCAACACCGCTCTGCTGCCTCCTTGCCCTTTGAGACACATGTCCTTCCTCAGCTTCCAAAACAGGACACTCTCTTAAGTCCCTCTTCTACTTTCCTCGACATCCTCAATTTCATCTGTACTGATTTCACTTTCTCTGGCAGCAGCTAAGTGTGGGCATTCCTTACAAAGTGTCACCCTCCCCCAGGAACTCCCATTCATTAAATCTATCAGTTTTAGGTGAATCCTTCCTGCAATTCCATTTTTAGTCCTGTTCTCCCATCTGATTTTCCAACTTGGACTTGCAGGTGTTTGCATATCAGAATGAATCTTTAGTCTATAGTGTGAAATTCTAGAACCAGTCTAGTCTGAGCTCATGATCCAATTCCTGTGCCTACAGTTTCTCAGTTTCCCATCTCTCTCCATTAGCATCATCCCCATCTCATGCCCTTCCTACCCCTGTCATCCAAACTCAAAGCTGAGAGAGATCTTTGATTTCTTCCCTTTTATAGCTAATAAAGTCCTTCATATCCATTAAGTTCTGTCTATTCCAGAATATCTTTATGTACACTCCCCCCCTTTTTTTTTCTAGTTTCTAATTCAGGTCTACTTTGTTATTTATTCCTGTTGTCTCACTTTTGTAATTTCTTGCTTCCTGACTCAAACACCTCCAGTGATTCCCTAATGCTTAAGAATCCAGGTCCAGATGCGGTGGGCATTGGAGATTCTGCATACTGTGGTCCCAGCCTTTCTCTATTGCCTTGGGTCTAATTACCTACTAATTTAACCAAAACCCATCTAGGTGATTCTGTTATTGCCCCTGAACACAACTAGAATGTTTTCGTTTTCATCCTGTATAGGTATTGCCCCACCTACCTGGAATATTTTTTCCTTATTCTCTTACTATAGATTCTACCTATTCTCAATTCAACTCAAATCCCTCCTATTCCATGAGGTTTTCTTGTGATGCTCTAAGCCCTCATAGGGCTCACTCATTTCCTTAACACTTTTTTTATTAAAGATTTTATTTATTTATTTGACAGAGAGAGACACAGCGAGAGAGGGAACACAAGCAGGGGGAGTGGGAGAGGGAGAAGAAGGCCTCCCGCGGAACAGGGAGCCCCATGCGGGGTTCGATCCCAGGACCCTGGGATCATGACCTGAGCTGAAGGCAGATGTTTAACAGACTAAGCCACCCAGGCGCCCCTCCTTAACACTTTTGAGCAACTATTTTGCACTATGCACTAGGCATTTTACTGTTATTTAGTCCTTCCCGGCCATCTATCTCTTTTAAAATTATTTTTATTGGAATACATTCACACACCGTAAAACCCACCCATTTTAAGCGTTTTTAAATATATTCACAAAGTTTTGTGGCCAGCAACACTATAAATTCAAGAATATTTTCATCACCTCCAAAGGAAACCTGAATTAGTTAACAGTCACTGTCCCTTTTCCTCTGCTCCCAGCCTCAGCAACCACTGACCTTGGCTCTGTTTCTATTGATTTGCCTGTGACAGGCATTTTGTATAATAGAATCATAAATTTGTGTCTTCTTATTTCTGGTTTCCTGTACTTAATGAGGTGTTTCCAAGGTTCATCCAAATTGTGACATGTACCAGAATATCGTTCCTTTTGATGGCTAAATAATGTTTTATTATATGGATATACCACATTTTCTTTATTCATCAGTTAATAGACATTTGGGCTGTTTCTGCTCTTTGTATACAAGAACATTTGTGTGCAGGTTTGTGTGTGATCATATGTTTTCGGTTCTCTTGAGAATATACCTATCAGTGGACTACTGGGTATTTTAGTAACTTTACGTTTAGCTTTGTGAAGAACTGCCAAATATATTTTTCAAGGAGTTACACCATTTTATATTACCACTAGCAGTATTATATGAGGGTTCCGATTTCTTCAAATATTCACCAACTCTTGTTACTTTCTTTTTGATTATAGCCATCCCTGTGGGGGTGATGTAGTTTCTCACTGTGGTTTCGATTTGCATTGCCCTAGTGACTAATGATGCTGGCATCTTTTCATGTGCTTATTGGTAATTTGTATGTTTTCCCTGGAGAAATATGTATTCAAATCCTTTGTCACTTTTTAAATTGGGTATTTGTCTTTTTAATTGTCGAGCTATAAGCTTTCTTTATACATTTTAGATACTGGACTCTTCTCAGATATATGGTTTACAAATATTTTCTCCCCCTTGGTTGTATTTTCACTTTCTTTATTGTGCTGTTTGAAGCACAAAAGTTCTTAATTTCTCTGATGTCCAGTTTATTTTTTCTTTGTTTGCTTGTGCTTCTGATGTCATTCCTAAGAAACCATTGCCTAATCCAATGTCGTGAAGTTTCCACTTCTGTTTTCTTCTAAGAGTTTTCTAGTTTAAACTCTTATGTTTAGGCCTCGGCTCCATTTTGAGCTGATTTTGTGTGTAGTGTGAGGTAAGTGTCCAATTTCATTTTCATGTATCTATCAGTTTTTCCACCATAATTTATTGAAAAGATTATTTTTTCCCATTGAATTTTCCTGAACCTCTACTGGTTTCCTTTTATTTTTCCCATAAAATAAATTTTTATTGTATGTTCTTACTTAAGTAAAATTGATATACAATATCCTGTTAGTTTCAGGTGTATGTATAATGGTTCAGTATTTTTATGCGCATTGAAATGACCTCAAATTAGTGACCATTAGTCACCGTATAAAGTTATTACAATACTATTGACTATATTCCATTTCCTGTGCTATGCATTACATCCCCATGACTTACTTATTTTATACCTGAAAGCTTGTACTTCTTAACCCTCTTCACTGATTTTGCTCCTCCCTCCCCCAACACCTCCCCTCTCTGGTAACCAACAGCTTATTTCCTGTATCTGTGAGTCTTTATGTTTTGTTTATTCATTCATTTTGTCTTTTAGATTTCACATGTAAGTGAAACCGTTTGGTATTTGTCTTTATCTGACTTATTTCATGTAGCATAATACCCTCCATGTCCATCCATGTCATCTTAAAAGGCAAGATTTCATTATTTTTTATGGCTGAGTAATATTCCACCACACACACACACACACACACACACACACTTCACATCTTTCTCCATCTATCAGTGGATACTTAGGTTGCTTCCATATCTTGGCTATTATAAATAATGCTTCAGTGAACATAAGAGTTGCATATATCTCTTTGAATTGGTGTTTTTATTTTCTTTGGATACTCAGAAGTGGAATTGCTGGATTGTATTCTAGTTCTATTTTTTATTTTATTTTATTTTAACTAGGCTCCATGCCCAGCCTGGAGCCCAGTGTGGGGCTTGAACTCACAGCCCTGAATCAAAACCTGAGCTGAGATCAAGAGGCGGATGCTTAACTGACTGAGCCACCTAGGTGCCCTTGTAGTTCTATTTTTAGTTTTTGAGGAACCCCTATACTGTTTTCCATAGTTACTGTACCAATTTACATTCCCACCAACAGTGTATGAGGATTCCCTTTTCTCCATCTCCACCAACACTTGTTATTTTTTTGTCTTTTTGATAATAGCCAATCTGACCTGTGTGAAGTGATATCTCCTGTAGTTTCCATTTGCATTTCCCTGATAATTAGTGATGTTGAGCATCTTTTCGTGTGCCAGTTGTCCACCTGTGTGTTTTCTTTGGAAAAAGGTCTATTCAGGTCCTCTGCCCATCTTTTAATTGGGTTTTTTAAAACATGAAATTGTGTAAGTTCTTTATATATTTTGGATATCAATCTCTTATTGGCTATATGATTTGCAAATATCTTCTCTCATTCAGTAGTTTGCCTTTCTGTTTTGTTGTTGGTTTCCTTTGCTGTGCAAAAGCTTTTTAGTTTGATATAATCCCATTTGTGTATTTTAGCTTTTATTGTGTTTGCCTGAGGAGACTGGTACAAAAAAATACTGCTAAAATTGATGTCAAAGAGCTTACTGCCTGTGTTTTCTTCTAGTAATTTTATGATTTCAGTTCTTACATTTAAGTCTTTAATCCATTTTGAATTTATTTTTGTATATGGTGTAAGATAGTGGTCCAGTTTCATTCTTTTGCATGTTAGCTGTCCAGTTTACCCAATTCCATTTATTGAAGAAACTGTCTTTTCCCCATTGTATATCCTTGCACCTTTTATCATAGATTAATTGACTATTTAAGTGTGGGTTTATTTCTGGGCTTTCTATTTCATTCCATTGGTGTTATGTGTCTGTTTTTGTGCCAGTATTATACTGTTTTGATTACTATAGCTTTGTAGTAATGCTTGAAATCAAGGAGTGTGATAACCTCCAGTTTTGTTTTTCTTTCTGAACATTGCTTTGGCTATTTCGGGTTTTTCTGTGGCTCCATACAAATTTTAGGATTCTTTGTTCTAGTTCTGTGAAAAATGCTTTTGGTATTTTGACGGGGATTGCATTGAATCTGTGGATTACTTTGGGTGGTATGGACATTTAACAATATTCTTCCAGTTCATGAGCACAGCATATCTTTTCATTTATTTGTGTCACTTCAATTTCTTTCATCAGTGTCTTACAGTTTTCAAAGTACAAGTCTTTTATTTCCTTGGTTAAATTTATTCCCAGGTATTTTATTCTTTTTTATGCAATTGTAAATGGGATTGTTTTCTTAATTTCTCTTTCTGATAGCTCATTATTGCTATCAGAAATGCAACTGATTTCTGTATGTTAAGTTTGTATCCTGTGACTTTACTTATTTCATTTATTAGCTCTAGACTTTTTGATGGAGTTTTTAGGGTTTTCTATATTTAGTATCATGTCATCTTTAAATAGTGACAGTTTTACTTCTTTCTTTCCAGCTTGGGTGACTTTATTTCTTTTTCTTGCCTAATTTCTATGGCCAGGACTTCCAATGCTATGTTGAATAAAAGTGGTTAGACTGGGCATCCTTATTCTTGATCCTTGAGGAAAAGCTTTCATTTTTTCATTGTTGAGTATGATTGTGGTTGTGGGTTTGTCATATATGGCCTTTATTATGTTGAGGTACATATCTTCTGTACTAACTTTGTTGAGAGTTTGCTTATCTTTTAATATGTACATTTTTTAATCACCTCTAAAATTTTTGAGGGCTGGGAGCTTCTCTTATCTTTAGGTATACCCCTCTGTACTTAACAGTATGTCTTACCCATAGTAGGTGCCCTGGGGATATTTTGCTAATGTCTCTTTCTCTAACCAGATAATAAGCTCTAAGAGGAGAGATCTCTGCTCATTTTTGCTCACCAGTAGGCTGAGTTCAACAGATATTTTTGGATGAATGAATGAATGATTTCCCAATGATTGGCTTGTGTCTTACTTTAAGATTTTTGTTCTTTCTTGCAGCAGAATACATACTAGGTAAGAGTAATTTTCTTACAGTAAGTCACCAAGGGAAGAGGTGAGTAAAGGGCAAACATGACTCCAGAGGAAAATCTTAAGTTAGCTTTGATTTTGCCACCATATGATCCTACCATATTCATTTTATATTGCGTGGTCCTCTTTAGTTCAGAACACACAACCAAGTTTTGAATTAAAGGAAACCGCCTTAAGAACTGTAGACTTGGGCTGCCTGGCTATCTTGGTCAGAAAAGCACACAACTCTTGATCTCAGGGTTGTGAGTTTGAGCCCCACGTTGGGTGTAGAGATTACTTAAATAAATAAAAATTTAAAAAAAAGAATTTTAGACTTAGGAAAATTTCCAATTTCAACCTTCCCCATCAATATTTTAGGTTTTGCACCAAGAATTTAAAACATATCAAATCTATCAGTGAACTCATGATAAATCAGTCTGAAGCTACCATTTTGATGTATTAAATCTTTGACTATTCTCTTGTCAAAGTGTTAAATTAATTTCCTGGCTTGATTTCATTACTTCCTATTGACAGACTGTGACAATGCTTGAAGTGTAAAGCCACATTTTGACTAATGAGAAGAGGAAATGTGTATCTTGCTCATGTTTTCTGTAGCTCCAAACATTTCCAAAAAAAAAAAAAAAAGGCCCTTGGTACCCGACTATAGAGGAATATTGAATTATTCTATATTGACTCAATGAAGTACTAAGTTACCATGAAAAGTAACTTATGAAAATTATATATCAATAAGGAAAAATATGTATGATATAGTGTTAAGTATAAAAAGCAGATTATATAGTGATTGCAACTATTACTGTGAACTGGGGTGACCAACCATCCTGGTTTGCCTCTCACTATTTGGGTTTTAGCACTGAAAGTTCTTCATTTCAGGAAGTCCTTCAGTCCCAGTTAGACTGGGGTGGTTAGTCACCCCATTAGGAACAAATTGCCAAAGGGATAATTGGGGAGAAATCATAGCAATTACTTTCATTCTTCTTCAACAATAGACATTAGTGCTGTCTCATAAGAAGTCACATGAGGTCAGTAAAAACTAATTATTTGAGATCATAAAAATGAATAAAATTAATATAATACAGTATGCTAATTATACTTGAACAAAAATATATAAAATATATATAAAAATATATATAATAAAGTATGTACTTGAATAAAAAACATACTTGAAAAAATATATATTAAAGACAGTGGATTTGGAGAGAGATCCTCATATATATTTCAGAAGTGGAGAAAATAAGATAGAGGTGAGATCTTGTCTTCTTTGAAGGTTTTCTCATTAATTGTTTTCCTCTGGTCTGCCACTGCTCTTGTCCCTTTCCTCTAGTTCAGGGCAAGATTGCCTGTTCTATATTTTAGCCACATTCTGGAGTGCTAAGTGGGAGAAATCTGTTATTCAATTATTAAATTTTCCATGAAAATATTCCTTGGGAATCTGTGTGTAAGAATACACTGGCATAAATAGTTGAAGTCCTGACATCACACAGTTCAAACTCAGATTGAGCTTATGTGAATATGAATTTAAGGCTATGGGAGCTTCCCTCATGGGTTGACATCACAAGAACACAGAAGACTGGGCAAACACCGTATTTGAATCATCGGTTTCAGACAAGAATACAAATATAGTTTTATTCATTTAAAGCTAATTTTGAGGACTTTACATAGAGAAATATCTTATCTCTTTTTTTTCTAATCACAGAAAATATCTTCTATTGGTGGTCCCTAAAAAAGTAGAAATATCACAAGGAGTAGAAATCTCTTTGTATACCTGCCAGAATCTGGCAGCACTTAACATACAGAAAATGCTCAAATGTAATTGATAGGTTATAGTAACATTCTTTCTATGTAGGGTACTAGTATGTCTTAATATAAATAGGAATTGAGAAGTAAGGTAGCTATTTCCTGAGATTTGTCATCATAACTAATTATATTATTTTCAAGCATGATCTTCTTTTTTGAGAATGTCCATAGTACTTAGTGTCTACATTATGTAATCTAACAGCTAAGTATATATTAATGATGTAAGTAGTTTTCCAAATGTTGTGAATGTTTAAGTCTTTTTATCCCCAAGGAGTAAAACTTGATTCCTGACTCTTGTGTCTCTCTCAACACCTATTTCATGCTGGTCAGAGAGCAGGTGCTTATTAAAACCTGTTGACTTTGCTCAAGTAGTTTATGCAGGCAGTTTGGTTATTTCAGACATTACAGGATTTGAGTAAGAAGATCTGGGTATGAAAAAAGGCTCTCAAAATTACTAGCTGTGACCACTGACAAATTACCTTTACTTCTTTATAAATTACTTAGCCTCTTTGAATCATTTGTATGATGGACATGGATAGGGTTTTTCTTCTTGATTATGGAAGATCAAATGTAATTATTTGATAGACTACTTTGTGAACTGGAAATTACAAATAATACAACTGTTGATTATCATTTAAGATTTGGGTACTCATTATGGCATTTTCTTTGATTCTTCTCTTGCCTAAAGGCTAAAAGTAGGTAGACAGTGCAACCAAGAGCCTAGAGCAGGAGTTAAGAAAAGTTAAGACAGATACAGACATGTCCATTTATAAGCTGTGCTGTTTGTACAAAGAAAGGGTTGGTATTGGCCACTTAGAGCTTCTGTGATGGGGTGTGGACGCTCTAAGAATGTACCACAGTGTCAGCCCCATAAGAAAGATGGAATAGTTCCTTATTGCACCTCATTATTACTATTTTTTTACTTTCCTTAAGACAGTGGTGCAAAAGAGACTCCACAAAATATGTAGATGTGGAAGGAATTAAAGATAGTTTCCGGATGGCCTGGAGCCCACGTTTATCTTTCTCATTAGGGGCAGAGATGGAATTGCCACTTTGACCACTACTACAAAGCCTTATCCAAGGAAAAGGCTAGTGAGAAATCATGCGGCGCAGCACCTAGTCCACCTTGTTGTAATGTAAGTAAGCTGCCCTGGACAGGAAACATGCTGACATGTTTTGCCTGCAATGGCTGTGTTCTTGGCATGAGAGAGAGAGAGAGAGTATGAGCGTGAGTGAGCTGTGGTCACTCCATGCAAAGACCAGAGAGACAGATGGAGGATACTTGCAGAAGGCCTCAGGAAATGGGGGTGGATATGTCTCTTGGAAGCTATGAACACTAGTTTCTAATGCCTAAGAAAAGGAAACAGAAAGAAAAAAAAATAATTTAAGGAATGCCGTCATTTTCTATTGGTGAAGGTTCCTGATCCTGGGGAGGTTCTGGAAAGTTTATTTCCATTTCTTCTTCTTCTTCTTGGACTGGAATAATTTCAATCTCTTCTTCATTCTTTGGTTGGGAAGATATTTCAGTCAGCTCAACCATTTCATCAGTTGTTTCAATTGGCTGTTCTTTTTTTTCTTCAGCAGCTAACAGGACAACTACATCCTAGGACACAAAATTAAACAAACGTTTCTTGACCTTTTATATTGGCACATTTGTCAACAAACTCTATGAATATTTATCAAATGCCTCCTGGTTTTTATGCTGTTTATGTTATTTCCTATATGCCTCCAAATACCAGGACTGATTTCCCAAGGGATCAAGTCACTTATCAAAGCTCATCTTCAAGGTCAGCAGATATTTGCTACATTGCCTGGAATGATCACACAGTATTTGGGAAAGAACACTGCAGTAATTGAGGAATTTAGATTCTAGTTTTGATTTGCCTTTATTGGATATAACCTCAGGAAGTTTGTTTTCCCTCGAATCCTGTTTTTCTCATCTGTAAAATGAAGGAAATGTGATGATCTCTAAATTTTAAGCTAACATTCTGTAGTTCGAAGCAGTTGATAATCAATCTGTCACTGGGATATTCCTATCTCCCAATTGTGGAGCCTCTCTGAACCCACTGTTTTGGAAGAGGGATTTGATAAAAAGGTGCAGGTGCGGGGGGGAGGGGAGGGAATACTGAGAAATTAAGTGGATGAACTAGTGCTTTTATCAGCCTTAACCTGCAGCCACCCCACTTTTACACGCTCAGTGTGGAATCATGGAATCGAGATGGGCATGTGGAGTGAAGCGGAACTCAGGGTCAGTAAGTGCACATATCAGAGGACTGTATCCTCTGTCTAAACTTTAGGCTTATTTCAAATTTCAAGACACTTTTGCCTCATTAGGTATTCTCTGCTTTCCGGAAATCTGCCAGGACCGTTTTTCATGAAGCTCTTAGTCTCAAAGATAGATTAGATTACATTTGCTGTAGATGATTTTTTTGTAGGTATGATTTCCCAGAGGGGGTGAGTGGACAGGGTGGCTGCTACTTACAGACTTAGGTTTGGAGTACAGTTGTTTCCACTCATGCTCAGCAATGCCAGCCGTCACAAGTTTCTGGAAGAAGGTGAAGATGCCCATCACAGCAAAAATGCCCTGAAGAACGACAGGAAAAACAAGGGCAAAAATATAATAATAGCTTAAAGAGTATGGTTGCTGCTCAGTCAGCGACTGTTGGCTAAAATTAAGATTAGAAGTTCAGTTCTTTAGGTAATGATCAACTGTAAGAACTACTATGATCTTTAAAATCCCAACACTTAGCACAACAACAGGCACCCCACAGATGGTTAATGCATGTTGCTGATAGAAAATAAGGCAATGGAAATTAGTTGAAGAATCAGTCCTATGTAGGAAAAATTAACCACTGAATCCCAAATTAAGTTGTATCCAGCTTTAGGTGGTACGGTATCACAATGAAGGAAACCTGTCTATACTTGGAAGATACATTTTCCCCCTTCAAATTCTACCCGGAAAATTCATTGAGGCAAAAGATGTTCATAATAACGTAGGTACTTCTTCAGTGTCCATCTTAATCATACTAATAATTATTAACCAGTAATAATAATAATAATGATTAATTTTAAAGCAAACACGTAGCATTTTCTGTGTTCCAGTTCTAAGCATTTTGCATATGTTAACTTAATCACTCAAAACAGCCCTACGAGATAAGTACTGTTAATTTCCCCATTTTACAGCTGGAGAAACTGAGGCAGAACGTGGTTAAATTCTTGCCCAAAAGCTGTATAGGCCAGTAAGTAGCAGATATCTTGATCCAGAGTTGACACTCATAATAAAAACACTAAATTTCTTCCCTGAAAAGAAACCTGATTTCACACTTACCAAGAAAACAGATCGTATGCTGTCACAATATTGTATAGACAGAGAGTTTTTCTCAGCAGGGTTGGCTGGTTCACAGTTGTGTATGTTAATATATGGCATGGAAACGTTAATAAGATTCAAATTATCCATTTTAAAAAAATGGGAAATGGTAATATTAAATATGTCCATGATCAAAAAAATTATTCCAGAAATAGCAGCAAAGAGGCTCAGTGAGTTCATTATCATTTTCCCTTTGACCTGAAATGGAGACATGAAGATTTGTTAATGGGGTTTGATTTCATTTGAAGAATCTAAGCTAGGAAGGAATTCCAGATCCCATTCCTCTGACTCACAAGGGCACTACACCTACATCATATTAAACCATACTTCTCTCAGTGGTTTTAGTGTCCTTGTCACTGTAAAATGACAACCTTCATCTCTAACTTGCATTCCTTCCTTGGTCTTCCCCATCTCATTTTACCACTTCATATCCAGTTTATCAAGAGAAAATTCTAGGCGTCATCCTAAATTCTTCTATTTTGTACCCCTGCACTTGCTTTCACTGCCACTGCCATCACCCTGCTAGGCATTCAGTAAATATTGGTTGAGTGAGTGAATATAAATAGTATTCAGATTACGTCTGCATAGGAAGGTAGGAGGAAGAGGGGGGAAGGAGCTTCTTCCATCACAATGAAGTGAGATGGTTCTGTGGGTTTAGGGAGGGAAGGAGCAGATAGAACCCTCTGGGTCTATACCAACAAGTGGAAACAACAGTGGCAAGAACACCACCACCTACTCCCTGTTGACACAGGTTGCAATCAGCCTCAGCCTGCCATCTTTCAAAATGTCATTAGGACTGATGTCTCTAGGTAGCGTAGGTAAAGGGTGTCAGAGGGAGTGTTCTACTTGCAGGAATGATAAAAGGTCAAAACAGGAAAATATATATGACAAGTACCTAATAGTATAGGATTATTGATGATTATTTTAAGACATACATAGCTCATCCCTGGCAATAAGACCTACAGATGGCAAGTCAGTAGGACTGGCTATATCTGGAGAATAAAATAACTTGTTCCCCCCCCGCCCAAAACTGAGTTTGTCAGACCATTCTAGAGAAGAGCCATTTCCATTCACTCAATCCCTCACTGACTTTGGAAGTGACACAAATTAGTAATAACTTATTAGTAAGTATAAAAAACTTGGGGGAGGAACTTGCTGATAAGCTCATGACCCTGGGTATACATGTGTTAGAGGGGTTATAGAATAAGTCCCCCTGTAGCTCCTTGAAGCCTGTGAAGCACTTTCATGTATATTAGGCCATTCATCCTCATGACAATATGGTAGCACCATTTTATAGAGGTACATAGAGGTAAACTGACTTGCTCACAGTTAACGAGGATTAAGTGAATCACAGTATTGATTAGAGTTTCCTAAATGGTGGTCTAAGAGAAATGACACAGCTCTCAAAGAGATCTGTTACTCTCACACAACATTTAACATTCATTAGACCATAGCATGTTGCTGTTCATGGGTCAGCCTATAATTCTGTTTCCACAGACATAATTCAGGTAGGTCTCATTTCCAAGTTTATTATGAATAACATCACAGCAGCTTTCTAGAGAAATTTTGCTTTTGGGGATTGAGAGATAACTCAGTGCTACTGTCATCCCAAAGGTTTTTAAAGGTTTTGTTTTCAACTGAGAAAGTAGATATTTCTCTGATGTGGGGAAAGAAGGACATACGATTACTTGCCAAACTCTTCCTGGGGTTTTTGTCCGCTGCTGCCAGGAGTGATCCAGAAATGATATACTGTGAAAAAAGAGGTGGTGGTTGGGAAAGGCATGGGGGACATGGGAGAAGAGGCAGAGAGGGAGAGAGGCAGAGAGGGAGGTCACTTTTTACATTGAGACCTGGTTGTAAAAAAGCTATCCACATTTCCAACCCCTTTCACAAAAATGTCCAGCCATTTTTACAGTATTCATTCATTTTTCAGCAGTCACATTTCTCCTTTATTCGTGCTCAGCTATATTCAGTCTATGCCTTTTATTCAACTAACTGGGGAGCTGTGACTAGGAATATAGTAAGACCAGAGGCAGAACTCATGTTTTCAGGTCAATGAATACTAACAACTGTGAATTTGAAAGTTTTAGTTTTAGTTTTTCTTTTTTCTTTTTTGAATTTGTGGATTTCTCTTTGGAGTTCACAGTGGTTTAAAGGACTGATGCCAACGAAGAGTGAATCAATGTGGAAGGAAATACTTGGCCTGAAGGCCGTAGGCGCTCCACTAAAATGTTGGCCACTGCAGGAAGTGACGGCGATTATTTCTTATCTTCCTTGTCTACTGTTCAGGACATAAAATGGGGGAAACTCTTGTTTTAATCCATCTCTCTTTGTTCTGAAATTTTCAATCCTGGACACATCTTTATAGTGGCAACTATGGAAGTATCATGATGGCATAAAAATGGCTGCCCCATACCACACCCAGACAAGATTACAAGCTTGGAAAACATGTACATGAAAGAGCCATAAGGATTGCTGCTCTGCTGATAAGCCAGAGGAGATTCATTAGGGATGGGACTGCTTTTACCACCTGCGACAAAGCTGCACAGAACTGTAGGAGAAAGGACCAGGTGGGAGGAAATGGGATGCTCCCCTGCCTTCCTGCTTTCTGAAACACCATGCTGTACGGTCCAAATGTTTAGTGCCCTTCTCCCCCCTCTCCACATTGACTTTGGAGAGGTCCCACTTTGGACAATCTTCCTTCCCTCTGAATTCACGTGAAGCATGACCACTGACTTTCAATGGGATTCATGCTCAATTTAGTCAATTTCTCTTTCCGGTAAATTATTTTAACCTCATAACCTATTTCCCAGCCATATACTTTCCTCAGCCTTTTTGTCTGCATCACTTCCCAATGGTTGTTAGCTCTTACTCACCATAATGCCTCCCCAGAGAGGGTACCACACAGTTATACATATAGGTGCATAGACATCCGTGTGAATCATCAGGAGGCCGCCTAGGGCAATGTGGAAGAGCCCATTCATAATCTGGATGACCTGGAGAGAGAATGGGGGCACTGATGATGCACTGAAGTCATCATGATGCACTGAAGTCATCATCAAGTCAGAAAACAAAGGTAAGGCTAGAAGTCCTGGCTCCTGACTTGGGGTTGTGTAAAATGCCTAAAAGAAGTGGGAGAGGTGCCAAGACCTTTGTCTTGTTCAGATCCATTTTCCCCACCGCCTGGGGCATTTCCAAGGCAGATGTCTGGGATGCTGGTGACAAACTTGGATGGGAGACCCCTAAATACGCAAACCACAAAATCAAAAGGAGAAAGATCACTGTGGTAATTTCTCTGCACGTCCCTGATTTGGCACATTGTGTCAGATGTAAAGAACATCTCGGGTTGGGTCATATACCTTCTAGTTGGATTGCATTCTGTACCGAGCCTACAGCATCTGCTTCTGTAGGCCAGAGAGTCTCTAGGATACAGAATGGAGTGCAGCTGACTTACCCCTAATGTCTTAGATTCCCTCATGAAGAAGTTTTGTGTAGGGCCCACCACTGAAGGCATCCTTTTGGGAATTATTTTTTGAACAGGATGCATGGCAGTAGGACCTTTCATAGGATCTGCTTGGAAAGTTCCACTCCTTGAATTTCTGGGTGTCGTCATTTCACCCTCAGAACTCCTAAAAATAAAACAAATAATAAAATGGGCAAAGAGAGAGAGAGAGAATAGGATTTTCAGCAGTCTTTTATCTTGTCTCGTGCATCTGAATACTTTTCTCTGTATTCCTTCCATGAATGTTGTTGAGGGTGGACATGGCCTCTTCCCAGTGGCTTTGGGTCTGAGGCAAAGCCTACTGCTATGTTTGAAGACAGGATCTGAAGGGGGCATCTCAGGCAAGGACCCATGAGCCCAGGGATCCCTGCCAGGATTCTTTTTTTTTTTAATTGTTTTAATTTACAAACACAAAACACCTTGGAAGACAAAAAAATGAAAGAAAAACACAAAACATATAGGCAAATACTCCTTGAGCTTCTCAAATCCTCACTTATTCACCAATCCCCAAGATGAAAAACTCTTCTAAAAAGGTATTCAGCTGCCAACAATGATGTTATTAAGAGGGATAAGGATTAATTTCACAAAAAAGCCAATGAATCCCAGTATAGCAAATCCTAATGCTGTTGCCATGGCAATCTTCTGGCATTCTTTTCTATCAGGTTTAATGCATCTTTTAACCACCCGAATTGAGTCCTTCACAAACTGCCGACTTGGCTCAACAAACTGCATTACCTGATCCTTGATGACTGCCAGCCAACTGCTCAGACACCAGGGACACGTAGCACAAAAGTGAACTGACCTCCCTGCCAGGATTCTTGACAACCATGTTTGGGGCATGCTTTATCATTGTAGAGAAATCCATGTTCGTCTGTCTGCATGGCCCGTGTGTCTCTCATTCCTGGATGCTTTTCTGCACCCTCATATTGGGAAATGTATTTTGTCATTGCCTTATCCTCATCCTTTTGCTTACCTGCTTTTGTCCATTGTGATGGGCCAGAGGCATCGTGAAGGAGTATGGTGAGCACTCATTAGAGTCAATAGGAGCTGATTCTAGTCTTCCTCTACCACCAGCTCTGCAACCTTGAATAAACCACTTTAAGGAGGCTCTCTATGGTTGTATGTAAGACTTGGCCTCCTGAGACAGGTTGCCTAGGTTCAAACTGTGATTATTCTGTTGCTGCAAAACTACAGGCAAGTTCTTTAAATTCTCTGGGACTCAAGTTTTTCAACTGCAAAATGGGAATTATCATTCTTGTCTTATAGTATAGGGTTTCTGTAAGACTTAAATGGACTGATGGACTGTGCGTGGCTGGTGTCTTTTCATTCAGGTGTAGCTCAAATGTCAGCTCCTCAGAAAAAGCCTTGCCCGAGTCCTCAGTCCACAGTGATCCTCATCCACAGCACCCCAGTTTTTTGCTTCATGGTACTTACCACTATGGGGAATTACCTTGATTATTTGCTTGCTTGTTTATTGGCAGTCTCTCCCCACTAGAATATAAATTCCATCAAAGCAGAGACCTTGACCCTCTTGTTCAGTATCTAAATTATGTGGATTGAGTAGTTTCTTAACATTGCTGAGGAAATAAATGTATGTAAAGCACTCGTGTCTGCATAATTATTACCTGTTTTTGTTGCTATTCTAGTTCTTAGTATTATTACCTTTAGGAGCATTAGTTCCTGTCTTTCCCATTGGAAAAATGAGACCAGTACCCCAGTCACGGATACATTGTGAGAAATAAGTAAGTTCGCATATGAAAGTGCCTCATACATGGGGAGAAAGTAGGAAGAGCTGTCTGTTCTTAGATTTCATGATTTATTCATTTCTGAAGTTAGTGATTATTACCAAGACCCTTCCCAGTTCTCATGTTGTAAGACTGTTCAGCTGTCTTCATCTGTGCTTCCTTTTGGCATTTATTTGTTTATGTCAATTATTTACATGAATTCTATTGGGTCTTTCCTGGGCCCTGGACATCTCTCTTTAGGGACACATCTTTGGTCTCGTCTTTGTCAACTGTAAGTCATGTAAGGGGCCTTGGAGACCAAGACTGTCTGCCCAGCTTGCTTATCCTGTTGAAGTCACACCGAGCTGGGTGCCTGTCGGTGTGCTGTGGGACAGGTGCTTGGGAGTCGCCCAGGCCTCGTGTTTGCACCCACTTTATAGTGACAAAAGAGATTTCACATCTGAAGTTCATTTAAGCCTCCCAGAGTGGACAAGGGATGAATTGTTGCTTCTATTGTGTAGAAAAGGTGATGGGGCACGAAATCGTTAGGTCACTTGTTCCAGTTACATGACTACTAGAGATTGAAAGTGAGGGCTTGGACCTATCTAACAAGGTATCTGGCTGCTTTGGCCCCCATGCAGAACAGGGGCTCAGCCTTTCACCTATGAACCTCTCCCCTCTTCAGATGGATGTGCTATTTGGGTGACTAGAAAGCAATCGAAAACAATATTTTTCAGGACCACGGGCTGAAGGGAAGAGAGGAGGCTTCAACTGGGTGCTTTGCACTTGATTTTGCTTCACCTCTCAATTATCAGGTGTCATGTGGTCTTGGAGGTTTTGGTGTTTTGCACCACAAACCAACCAACAAGATCACTGACGAAAAGGAATGTATTAATATAGCCCATGAAGGAGTTTACTGACTGATTCTTATCACCAGGCAGAATTTTTGGAGCTGGTTAAAACCTCAGAAACCATTCTGTTTGTTTGACAAATGAGGAAGCTGCAGCCCAGGCATGGGCTGTGGCTCGTTACAGACCTTGCATTCGGTGACAGCCAAACCAGAAGGCAGTCACCGCAGCTCTGAGGCTGGCGCTCTTACTGCTGCCTCGTGGCCAGACCACGTAGTTCAGTTGTGTACTGAGCACCCTCTGCATGCCTGGGATGTCATGCATCTAGTGCCAAGCCGCCTGCTTTACTAAGTAGGCATTTTGTCTTTTTTGCAGATGTGGAAGTGCAGGCCCAGAGAGGTTAGTTTTCCCATTGGTAGGAAGGGAATGAGCTGGAGTCCCCACACTCCTCTCCAGAGGGCTCTTTTTAGTGAGGACAACTTAAAGAGCAAAGGTCATCAGTTCTCTGGACAGAACAACAACTGGACTAGTGTTGTTTTAATTTCTCCTTATTTTTCAACTGCCTGAGGCTATGTCTGTATTATTGGTGAGATAAACCTCCTGTATAAGCCAAGTTCTACTGGGGCCACGTCTGCAGTGGCAAGGGGCAGTAATGACTGTTGGGGAGAAATATTTTATTTCGCTATTAAAGCTGATGTCTCACTATGGCAACTCTATTTCTATGAAGCCTTCAACACGTATTATGTAAAATAGTAGTTTATAAACATAAACATACCCGTTTCAATATGCTACTTCATTTTTTATGGAAATAGTCTCTCTAAAATATATACATATTTTTATGCCAGAGCATTATAGCCGAGGTAATGAAATTTTTGTTGTGTGGGAATATATAAAATTAGAGCACATACTCCTAAGGATATCATAGATTCCTGCAGCCTTGCCCTGCCATTGCTTTTTACTTTTTCACAATGACTTAAACAGTGCCCAACACACAGTTGGCTCCAAGCCTCGTTGGTATGTTAGCAAAGGGTTACTGGGCACGTTGATCAGAATGTGATCACAGTAGGATTTTGTTTTCACTGAACTGTATTACCATCAGGGCTCAGTCGATCAGACACTGCCCCATATTTTATCACAGTGACTTCTGCAAATCTCTTTTTGGTTTTTAAAAGGCACCACTGTTTCTGTGTACATCCGCTGCAGAAAATCTCACAGCCTTTATGGGTTTTAGTTCCAATAATGACTTTTAGGTCCAGTAATTACATCATGTAATGAGAAGTTCAAAGCTGCCTAGATTTTGTCACCTCAACTTCCTCCTTTGCCACTCAAAATAGTTCTGCATTTTTACCCTTTCTGGCCTCATGCGCGTATTATCTCTGAGGAAGGATGTTCTGACTTCCTTTCCCTCTGCCTGTGCTCCTCGGCCATCTCCGTGCACCAGGACGTCAGTCCTTCAGAGAAAGTGGTTCTTGTACCTTGGTCTTTATTTGTGCTGCTGTACCACAGAAAGTGCTAGTCCCGGCTCTGCTGCTTGCCACTTCTCTCGCCTCACTATTCAGAGTACTGTTCGGGAACATGAGGTGATTTGCAATTTATAATGTACTAAACACTCAAACAAGAACCGTTACTACTGGACCTTTTGGTGATTAAAATGCGCTGCAGTGTCCCCATTCCCAGCCCCCTTCCTTCAATCTGGCAATGTCCCCAGCCACTGCCTAGTGTCCCTGTCTTAGCGCCAGCTTCTTCCAAGCTCGTCGCCTCCACCTCCTCACCACTCACTCGCTCCTCGAGCTTCGCTGCCTGCCGGATGCTGCCAGAGCCACTCAGCTGAGGCTGCTGTGTCCGAGGACTGTGCTGCAGAGTCTGTGGTCTTTCCTCAGGCAGGCACTCAGACTGCCTTATTTCTGTTCCCCTGTCCCCCAGGCTTAAAGAGCGGGAGCCATGTTTCTCTCCAGCTCCTTCATCTCCATGTTCAGTCAGTCATGGCGCTTCTTCCTCTGTAAGGTGTCTTACTTGGCGTGTGGACCATTTTCTACTCCCGGTGTCACCCCATGAGTTTGATTCTCATTTCCCCTCCTGGGTTAGCACAAAAGTCCTACTCTTCTGCCTTTGGTCTTTCTCTTGTCTAATCCATCCTCTGTAGAGCCGCTAGATCAGGCCCCAAATCACCACTTGAAGGCCTGCCCATCCTGAGCTTGAACTCTTTGTCTGGGCTCTTATTTCCTCTGGGAGAAACCTGTACCTGGCCCCCCCATGGCCTTCAAGGTGCAGGTCTACAGCCCTTCTGAAGCTGCACCCCACCGCTCCCCACCGGAGCCACTGATCTGGACACATCTCCTGCTTTCTTCTTGGAACCCTGTCCACATTGAAATGCTCCCCTCCCACCCCCTTCAGGGCCAGACTCCCCATTAGACACTCACATCACCTGAGACTGTCTCGCATGGCTTCTTCAAAGCCCCCAGCTCTCTGCATTCCTTCCTTGTCACCAACTGTTTTCTTTCTCATGAGCTAATACTGTAACTTTTCTAATGGGGTGTACATTTCTTAAGGGATGTCCTGCTAGGGTTACATAGAGAACCTGTTTTCTCCGTGTACTATGAGCTCAATAAATGTTAAACTGAACTTTTTCCTCAGGGAAGATTTACACATAAATGCTCAGGATGTTGGACCAAAAGGTGACCGTTTCACCTCGCTTGATGATCAGTGAGATCAAGCCATTTTGTGGGAAATGGGAAAGGTAATCACATTATATATGGGTTTTAGGAAACAATTATGACATGGCTAAAACTCATCTTTGTGGCCCTTCCTTAAATCTTCCTCGTCTACAGTGCGCAGTCTCACTGTAGGCTTCTGTGATAGATTTGAGGCAGGAATTTTGTGCTCAGTTTGATGTCCCCAAGTCCCCTCCAGAAAATGTTAGCCTGTGATGTTTAACAACATCTCAGGGTATTCACATTTAGCAGGATATCTTTGGAGAAAAAAACATTCAGAACGAGAGAAGTCGAAATATTTTCATGATAGCCATGGCTGATTATTTTCTTCTGTAGAACCAAGTGGTTCTAAGAACTTTAGGATTTTAGCTCATTTAATCTTATATAAAGCAGTGTGTAATACATTGGCTGCCATCTTATAGGTGAGCAAACCGAGGAATGTAGAGGTTTGGTAACTTGCCTGTAGATCTGTAGGTGGTGGAGCTCCGGTTTGAGCCCAGGAGCTTGGTAACAACGCTCTTGTCTACATGCTGCAGTCTGCTGCTTTTGTAGAATGGCTCCTACCTAGTTCATTGGCCAGGCTCTCTCTTGAGAGAGGGAGTGGTTAAGGGAGTGGGTGGGCAGCAAGCCCTGGTACCCCTCCTCACATTGTGACAATACCAGAAGACCTGACCAGGGAAACCCTTGAGGGAAAGCCGAGAATCTAGTCTCCAAAACCATCCAATACTTTACCCGTCACTCCCTTTTAGTCGCTTAAAAAAAGCAAACTGGCTCCTTACCTGAGTGTCCGAAGCCTTCGGGCGCGTGGCTGATTCAGATGCTTGCTGCTGAGTTCACTTCCACGGCTGGTGTCTCACATACACAGGGGTCAGTGACATAAGGCAGGTCTGGGGCCTCTCATAGATACCAGGTGACAGGAAATCAGTGGCTTCTGCTACCTTGGCCTTTGCCCCAATCACTCGGTTTAATGCACACTTACCAGAGCCAAAGGATATACAAAAAAGTTTCTGCCTTACCAGGAGGTTTCACTTCTTGAAAAGGATCCCAGGGGACTGCCTGGCGTACTTTACGCTACCTTAATTAGAAGAACTTTGCAGCCCCCACCCTGTAAGCAGGTGTGGATGGTGGATCCCCAAGGGCAAGAAGGGCTCTAGAAATTCTCTAAAGATGGGCTGTTAGGACTTTTACCTTTTTACTTCACTTTTAGGAGTGAGTAGGTAGGAAGAAGGTATCCAAGTGGAGAGATTCAGGAATCATTGAGCCCGGTCGTTTGGGAGTGTTGTAGGTATCCTTCTCCAAATATTGTCCACATTTACCCACACTCAGGGTTCTAGTGGGACCAGGTATGTCTTGTGTGGGATTTACTAGAAATGGCCTAAAAGTATACGTTGGTGCTATAGAATACATCCGCAGAAGCTTGAGGCAAGAGTTCATGTTTTGGGATACAAACTGAAGTAGCCCTTTTACCTACAAACCACCTCTTTTTCTTCCATCTGTCTCATTCCCTTGTGTCCCCTCTCTTTTCAGTCTGGCCTGGAGCTATACCACTGCTAGATCAAGTGAGAGAATGGAGGAAGCCGGTAGCCAAGGAAGTGTAAATATTTGGGAAAAAATCAAAGAAAGTTTTGCCCAAAGCTATTGTTTCCCCTGCCCCCACCGTATACAACTTTTATGTTCATATGTTGGATTTCTCGTTGCTTTTAATTTCCTTGTTCCTTGCTTTATTTTAAGAGAGACCCAGGGCTATAATTAGGTAGTTGTTTGCCTAATCTAAAAATATGGCAGCTCTCTTGCCAAATTTGAGGTTAATTCCTATCTTCCCTCCATCTCTCCCTCTATCCCTCTCTCTTCTCACCTCTCTCTCTCTCCCCACCTCCTTCCTCTGTTCTCTGTTTCTCCCTCTGCCTCTCTCTATGATGACGGTTTGGATCAGAGGGTTAGAGCCGATGGGTAGGAGTAGTTCTGGAGTGCCTGATTTTGGGGTAACATCAAAACAAGTGCCATCTTCCCACCATCGAAGCAGTTCATTAGTGGAACAGGCTACCATGTGAATAGAGAACTTGCTGTCATCAAGTATACACAAGTAAAAGGCATACAGTCACCTCTCATAAATCTTATAGAGAGAAGAGGAGCAGAAACATAAGATCTGCTGTCTATTTAAGCATCTGGTTGTAGGTCTGATGATCTGCTGGAGTGCTTGAATGTTGGCGACAGGGATGATAATTACAGGAGATCTGAGCTGTGGGTGATTGTGAGGCCAGAGGTTGGAGTCCAGGATGATGGATGGTCACTGGAATCTGCCTTCATGTTAGTTGGCATGGAAATTTGGCAAATGCCTGGCATCAGTGAGGCTTGGACTGAGTTTTCATATCCTTTTCTCACACAACCTGAATTTTCATATCCTTTTCTCTATGTAGGCCCTGTTTTTCCAAGTCTGTTTTAGAGTGTTTGTTACTCTGTTTTTTTTTTGTGGCCAGTGAGATCAGTTAGGCAGCTCTTGCGTGATTCCTCCTGAATAAACTTGAATTTGAATTTATATAAACAAACAAACTTTCACTTTGTCTTTGCTGGTTTGGATTGATTGACTGCAGTGCTGAGTGTGTTGAAATCCCAACTATAGTCTGGATTTCTCAGTAGCACTTCCTGTGTTTCATAATTTTTTTTTCTCTGTAATATTTGAGGGTATTAGGTCAAATATGTACACATTTAAAATCTCTCCCCCTCTTGTCATTACCTAGTGGCCCTCTTGCTTCCAGACAATGATCTCTTTCTTAAAGTCTACACAAAATTTTATTAACTAAACTTTAATTTAGTTCATATTTGCCTTCCTTTTATTCCCCCTACCTCCTAACTCTCCTATTTTTTTTTTTTTTTGTCCTTGGAACATTTTGCCTCTCCTGTGGAAACTACATTCTACATCATAATTACTTGTGTCCTTGCCTTACTCAGCCATTTGTCTATATGTCCCTTGAAAGTGGGGCTGGTTTTTCTGATTGCTGTGAGAGATTGTGATTCTGCTTTAGTTCTCCCATCCAGATGATTATCACAATGCTATCCAGTATCAGGAGAGCTTTGTAGTTTACGAGGTCTTCCTTCTGTTCTGAGGGACTACTTTATATTTTTAACAGGCAAATAAAATGAGTTGAACACCTACTTATATGCCAAGCACTGTCCATATAACACCTATAGTATTGATTCCATTTTGTAATTGTGGGGACTAACAATCAGGAAATGAGGGAAACTGGCCCTAAGCCACATATGTGATAAAAAGTGATGCTTGGAAAGCAAAAAAACCCCTCAATTATAAATTTAAAAGAAAACCTACCATTTACCATGTGATTTTTAAGTTCAAGGCACTGATTAAATTAGTTCACATTTCATTTAAGGCTCATGGTAAACCCATTAGGTAGGTAATATTATTGCATTTTAGTCTAGGAGTTTAAAGCTCACAAAGGTTAAATAACTTGTTCAAGTCACTAAGCTTTAAATTGTAAAACTGACATTTAGACCTAGGTCTGACTTAAAAGCCCTTATTGTTAGGTGATGGGGATTCTCACCCTTAAATATATCTCACATACCCATACCTCTCAGCCTCACTCAGGCGCCAGATATTTTTCATCAGAACATGATTCCACTGGAAATAAATTTTTTAAATAAATATTTTTCATTAGAATCTCATTCCCCTGCCTCCTGCCCTCACATATGTACCCATAGGCCTTTCTTCCTCCAGCTTATGGCAGAAATGAAAACCTGATAGTTTATCTCTTTGCATATGCTAAATGTTTTCTATGCCAAAAGAAGCAAAGGATAATGAGATTTGGAGTTGGGCATCTTGACTCAAATCCTGGTTCTAAATCCTACTTCCTTTTGTGGTCTCAGAAAAATCAACCACTTTGAGCTTCAGTTTTCATGTCTGTGGACACAGGCTAGATGTACCTACCTCAGAGGGCTGTCATGACAGCTGGGATGACAGAAGGAGATCCCTAATACTTAGCAGGTGTTCAGTCAGCGGAAGGAAATATAATGTAAGGCAGCCATCTCCCTGTGAGGCCTGGGAGTCTCCCGGAGTCCTTGAGGCTCTTTCAGGGGGTCTGTGATCTCAAGACAGCTCTCATAATAATACCAAGACTTTAGTTTCCCTTTACGCAAGTTTACATCTGTCATCTCCACAGGCTACAGAACATGAGATATCACATCAGACTGAATGCAAAAGCAGTTACCAGAATCCAATTGCCTTCTATTAAGCTCGAGAGAAGTTCTGCATTGGAATCAGCTAGAGATCTTTAAAAACTATTGATGCCGGGCTCTCACCACATTCTGATTTAATTGCTATTGGGTGGTATCTGGTGCATTTGGGGGCGGGGAGGGCGGCGCGGGTTATTAAAGTTCCTCTGGTGATTTGAATGTGCAGTAAAGTTAAATTGGCCTTTGTTTTTCAAAGTTTTTGTTATGCAAAATGAGTAAGTTCTAAAGATCTACTGTACAACAGAGTACTTAGTTACTAATACAGAATTGTACACTAAAATATGTTAAGAAGATAGATCTCATGTTAAATGGTCTCATCAAAAAACAAAGAAACAAAACCCCACAAAAGAGCACAAGAAAATTTTGGAGCTGATGGATATGCTTAATACCTCGGTTATGGTATTGGCATCAGGAGAGTACATAATACATTAAGTGTGTGCCTTTGTTTGTAAATAAACTATACCTAAAAATAGCTAAAAATAAAATAAAAGAATGTTAAGTAAGCTAAAAGAGATTTGTAAAACTATGTATCAGTGCCACTCTTCACACTCATTTTTTTTAGTTTTGGAAAATAACAGTTATGTTAATAAAAGGTTACTTTTATTGATGTGTAATGAGTCTTCAATAATTTTTTCAGAGTGTAGAGGGGTTCTGAGACCAAGAATCTAAGAGACGTTGGTATGTTGGTGTAGGGATTAAGACCCTGGGCTCTGGAGCCAGACTGCCTGTTGCTACCATGCTTTGTCACCTGGGACACTCTGCTCACCTTCTCTAGCGTTCAGCTTCCTTGTCCATGAACCGTGTATAATAATAAAATTCGCCTCTTAGACTTTTTGTGAGGTTAAATGAGTAATACACAAGAAACACTTAGCATGGTTCTTGGAACGTTATAGTGGCTTTCAACCAACATATATCCTCCGTGTTACTCTTCTAGTTGTTATGAGCGGCTCACATTAATGATCTTGCAGTATCAATGCAAAATCTGTGGGCCAAGCCATTCTTCCAACCAACTCATTTTTCCACACAACCATGGAGCCACTGGGTAGAATCTCTTAGAGAAATCAGCAGGAGATCTGATAGACCTGGTCACTCCACACCGTGGGCTGTGGTTCATTTCTCTGTTTGTACAGTGGCAACACCGCATTGCTGTCCTTCGGTTCAGTGCACGCATGACTAACAGAGGAGTGGCACCAAGATGACCATGTGATTTGGGGAGAGGAAGAGATGGCATTGCAAAGAGGCAGGATGTGTTTTATCAGCCAAAAGTGTTCCCAGACCCCACTCTCTTAAGTCACTTCCCTTTGCTTCCGACAGTCGCCAGTCTTAAGATTCTATGTTCCTTCTGGCTTTTTCTCACAAACATAATTCACTTCTTGATGATATTAGAACACGTCTTTATTCCCACGGTGATACTCAGCACCATTAGTCACAACAATAAAAGGGTCTCCTCATAACTGAGAAAGACAGAGAGATGAATAATTCAATAATGCTGAAGGCCATCAACATAATCAAAATTCCCTGTAACAGAAGAAGAAGAAAAAAAGAATCACGGTATTAGCACAATAATGGTTTATCTGATGACAGTGAGGTAGCAATGCCCATTTAAGAAAATCTCTCCCACATGTCTCAAGTGTATTGGATGCTTAGGAAGTAAAATAGTGGAGGATCACGAGAGCATACAGCTGTTTCAGCACAGGACAGCACATTATTTTCTTAGAGAAAGTCATACAAAACAATCCACATTCTATATCATATGCAGAAATGTTCCATTTCATAAATATATACAATACAAAGAAATAATGTGAAAAAGTGGTCTGTTGAAGGAGAAAGAAAGGTTAAGAAATAGGAAAAAAAAATAGAAGCGGAAATAGAAAAGGAAAGAAAAAGAGGGTAAAAACCCTAAAGGCACAGACAAAAGAGGAACGTGTAGAAAAACACACACAGAAAAGAAGCATAGGCGAATAGTACCGTCTTCTGTTCTTTTTATCACTGCTAGAGACCATTTTCAAATGCTTTGTAGCTTGGCAACAGAGAGCATGAATAGGATACACACCTTGTTAGGAACCCAGAGGCTGGACATACAAGTGTTTTGCCGGTGAAAGTTTGTGAAGGTCATATGGTTAACATTCTGTTCTGCAACTGTATCTTTCTACATGTTTTGAGTATAGGTTAAAATATTGTTTATTTTAGAGTCACATGGTTTTTAATGGCCACATAATAATATCTCATGGTAGAGTTGCCATAATTCATTTATTCTTTAGTGACAGGAAATAATTTATTTACTTTTCCTCCTCTTCTGTTGTGTTTATTCATTCTTTTTTTTTTTTTTTTTTTTTAGATTTTATTTGTTTATTTGACAGAAAGAAAGATAGTGAGAGCAGGAACACAAGCAGGGAGAGTGGGAGAGGGAGAAGCAGCTTTCCGCCCAGAAGGAGCCCCATGCGGGGCTCCATCCCAGGACCCTGGGATCATGACCTGAGCCGAAGGCAGACGCTTAATGACTGAGCCACCCAGGCGCCCCATGTTTGTTCATTCTTAATGCTCTGAATAATGCTGCAATAAGCATTCTTGTACACATGCCCTTATATGTAGGTGTTTAATTGCTATGGAGATAGCTACCTGGATATCTTTCATGTAAATAAATGCCTTCTTCCTTTCTGAAATGGTAGTAACATTTCAGATTTCTACCACCAATACACAGGAACATCCTTTCCACCATTTCCCTACCTGTGATAATTTTTATAACTTTTATTTTTGCCAATCTAATAAATGTATCTTAGTCCACTATTAATTTAATTGGCATTTCCCTGACTACTAGTGAATTCGAACATCACTCTGAGTATATTTGGCCACCACATTTGCATTTTTGTAAATTCCCTCCTCATACATAATCTTGTCCATTTTTTAAATTGAGTTCTTGACTTTTTGTTAGTTATATTCATTCTTTGTATGTAAAAGCATTGAAACTGCTGTTATCTGCTTTAAAAATATTTTCCACTTCTTTTACCATGCCAGATTTTATATTTAGGTATATATGCATTTTACCCTTTTTTGATTTCCAGATCAACATGTATCACCCCAGTAAGTTCACTTGTGTCCCTTCCCAGTCAATCCCCCCTACCCCAGCCAGAGGCAACCACTGTTCTGATTACTAACACCATTTAATAACTTTGCCTGTTCATTTTTGTATCTGAATTTGTTTGTTCAGTATAATGGACTGAGATTCATCCATGCTGTTGCATGTATCAGTAGTCTGTTTTCTTTCTTGTTGCTAAGTAGTTTTCTGTTGTTTGAATAACCAGTTTCTCTAGCCACTCTGTTGTTGATAGACATTTGGATTGTTTCTAGTTTTTAACTGTTATGAATAGGTTTTCTGTGAACATTCTTGTATATATTGCTAAGACATAAAATAGGCCTTGTTAATTTTGATAAAAACTACCAAATAGTTTTCCAATGTGGCTGAGCCATTTTACATTCCCACCAAAAATATATAGGAATTCCATGTGCTTTACATTCCTGCCAACATTTTCTTTTGCCAGTCCTTTTCATTAAAGTCATTCTGCTGTGCATACAAACATTGTGATTTTGAATTGCATTCCTCTGGTAACTAATAATGTTGAGCACGTTTTTACATGCTTACTGGCTGTTGGCAGATCTTTTACTGTGAAGTACTTGTTCGAGTCCTACTCATTTTTTTTTGGTCTTTTTATTATTAATATTCAGGTGTGCTTAATATATTCTGGATATGGGTCTTTAGTCAGATATATGCATTGAGGAGATTATCTCCCATTCTGTGCCTTGCCTTTTTTTTTTAACTTGAGATATAATTGACATATAACATTGTGTGTGTGCATTGTTTGCACAAAGCATGCAGTGTGTTGATTTGAAGCATTTATATGTTGCAATATGATTACCATTGTGGCATTAGATAACACCTCTCTCATGTCACATAATTATCATTTCACTTTTTATAATGGAACAATTTAAGATCTAATCTCTTTGCAACATCGAAGTATATAATACAGTATTGCTAACAATAAGCACAATGCTGTGCATTAGATCTCCAGAACTTTTTCATCTTCTAATTGGAAGTTTGTACTCTTTGGCAAACATCAGTCCAAATTCTCTGCCCCACAGCCCCTGGTAACCACCGTTCCACTCTGTTTTTATGAATGTGGCTTTTTTAAGATTCCACGTGTAAGTGATATTGTACAATATTTGTTTTCCTCCATCTAGTCAGATGGAGAGGTTGCAAATGGTAGGATTTCCTTCTTTCCTGGCACTGAATAATATTCCATTGTGAATGTACCACATATACATCCATTGGTGGATGCTTAGCTTGTTTCCATGTTTTGGCTATTGTGAATGTGGCTGCAATGAATGTGAAAATGTTCATATCTTTTTGAGTTAGTGTTTGCTTTCTGATAAATACTCAGAAGTAGAATTGCTGGATTGTATAGTAGTTTTGACTTCTGAGGACCCTCCATGTTGTTTTCCATAGTGGTTGTGCAAGTGCACTTGCATTCCCACCATTAGTGCACAAGGGTTCCATTTCCTCCACAACCTCACCAACACTTGTTATTTCTTGTCTTTTTGATAATAACCTTCTAACAGATGTGAAGTGATATTTCACTGTGGTTGTGATTTGCATTTTCCTGATGGCTCATGATACTGAACATCTTTTCGTGTACCTGTTAGCCATCTGTTATGTCTTCTTTAGAAAAATGTCTCTTCAGATCCTCTGCCCATTTTTTATTTTTATTTTTTTTGCTATTGAGTTGTACAAATTCTTTATATATTTTGCTTATTAGATATGTGATTTGTACATTTTTTCCCTATCCCATAGGCTGCATTTTCATTTTATTGGTGGTTTCCTTTGTTGTGCAGAAGCTTTTTAGTTTGATGTAGCCCCACTTGTTTATTTTGCTTTTGTTGCTTTTGCTTTGGGTGTCAAATCCAAAAAATCATTGCCAGGATGGATATCAAGTAGTTTACTACCTGTGTTTTCTTCTAGGAGTTTTATGGTTTTAGGTCTTACATTCAAGTCCTTAATCTGTTTTGAATTGATTTTTGTGTATGGTGTAAGATAGTAGTCTACTTTCATTTCTTTGTACACACAAAGAAATGTTTAACTTTCCTAATACCATTTATTGAAGAGACTGTCCTTTCCCTGTCATATATTCTTGGCTCCTTTGTTGTAAATTAATTGACCATATGTGCATGGGCTTATTTCTGGGCTCTCTATTCATTCCACCGATCTGTGTGTCTATTTGTATACTCATACCATGCTGTTTTGATAACTCTAGCTTTGTAGTATAGTTTGAAATCAGGAAATGTGATGGCTTCAGCTTTGTTTTTCTTTCTTTCTCAAGATTGCTGTTGCTATTTGGGGTCTTTTGTGGTTCCATAAAATTTTAGGACTATTTTCTATTTCTAAGAAAAATGCCATTGGTGTTTTGAATGGGTATTGCATTAAATCTGTATACTGCTTTGGGTAGTAGTATGGACATTTTAACAATATTAATTCTTCCAATCCATGAACAGGGGATATCTTCCCATTTATTTGTGTCTTCAATTTCTTTCGTCAATGTCTTAAAGTTTTCAGTGTACAGATCTTTCACATCCTTGATTAAATTTATTCCTAAATATGTTATCTTTTTTGATGTGATTGTTTTCGTAATTTCTTTCTCATAGCTCATTATTAGTGTATAGAAATGCAACTGAAACTGATTTTTGTATATTGGTTTTTGTATCCTGCAATCTTATTGAATTTATTTTATTCTAATAGTTTTTTGGTGGAGTCTTTAGGGTTTTCTAGGTATATGCCCTCTGCAGACAGATATTTTTACTTCTGCCTTTCTGATTGCGATGCTTTTTCTTTGTTCTCTTCTCTTCCCTTCCCTTCTATTTTTCTTTATTTCTTCCCCCAGTTGCTCTGGCCAGGACTTCTTGTACTTTGTTGAATAGAAATTACGAGACTAGGCATCTTTGTCTTGTTCCTGATTTTAGAGGAAAAGTTTTGGCTTTTCGCTGTTTAGTATCATGTTAGCTCTGGGCTTGTCATATATGGCCTTTCTTATGTTGAGGTGTGCTCCTTTATCTCAGTGTGTTGAGAATTTAAATTTTTTCATGTTGAATTTTGTTAGATTCTTTTTCTGCATCGATTGAGATGGTCATATGATTTTCATCCTTCATTGTGTTAATGTGGTATATCACATTTATTGATTTGTGTATGTTGAACCATCCTTGCATCCCTGGAATAAATACCACTTGATGATAGTATAGGAGACTTTTAATATACTATTGAATTCAGTTTGCTAACAATGTATTGAGGATTTTTGCATATATGTTCATCAGGGATATTGGCTTGAAATTTCTTTTCTTGTAGCGTAGTTGTCTGGTTTTGGTGTGGGTAATCCTGGGCTTGTAAAATGAATTTGGATCCTTCTTTTCTATTTTTTTGAAGAGCTTAAGGATTGGTGTTAATTCTTCTTTAAATTTCTGGTAGAATTCACCAGTGAAGCCATCTGGTCTGCACTTCCCTCTTTTGGGAGGTTTTTGATTACTGATTCAGTATTCTTACTAGTAATTACTGTGTTCAGGATTAATTTGCCAATACCAATTGTTTTCAGGTTTGTTAGTCTGATATCTTTACTTCAACTTAACTTTTAAAGAACATTTTCACTGAACACTGAATTCTGGATTAGCAGTATTTTATTTCGGCAGTTTAAAATGTCATTCCAGTGTTTTCTGGCCTCTGTCAGGCCTCCAAATGAAAAGTCAGTTGGAAGTTTACCTTTGTTCCTTTGAATGTAATGTATTCACCTCTGCCCCCACCCCCAGCTTCTTTTTAGGTTTTGCTCTTTATACATTATTTTCCCTCAGAAATTTAAGTATCATGTGCTTTATGTACTTTTCCTTGTATTTTCCTGTTTGTGGTTCATGTCTTGTCTTTGATTCCTTTACAAAATCATCAGCCATTCTCTCTGTGAGCATCGTTCTGTGCTGCATTTTCATTTTCTCTCTTGTGGTTCTTCAGTTGTATATAGGGCACCTTTTTTTCTGTTCTGCTCCATATGTCCCTTATGTTTGTTCTTTCTAATATTTTATATCACTTTCTTCTCTTTGGGCATTAGTCTTCATATTTTATACTGATTCTCTTCCTGTGCCCTTCTGAAGTGTCTAATATGCTGTTCGCCCCATCTACTGAGTGCTTGGTTGCGGTTCTATAAATTCCAATGACTTCTTTCTAATGGGTTTCAGTGTCCCATAATATTCTCCAACTCATTCTCTTCTCTCTTGGATATAACAGCCATGTTTACTGTCAAGTTTGTATCTGATGACCCTACCATCTGTGTCACCACTGAGGTGGTTTCAATCATTGATTATTTTTTTTAAAGATTTATTTATTTAAATAAATAATATAATATATATTGAGATTAAAAATAAAGTATTTAAAATACCAGTCAGCATTAACATATAAGTAGAGAAGGGAGCAAATGGTGTTTTGAGAGAGAGAGAGTGGGGGAAAGGGCTGAGAGAGAGGGAGAGAGAGAATCCTAAAGCAGACTCCCCACTGAGCACAGAGCCTGACCTGGGCCTCGATCCCAGGATCCTGAGATCATGACTTGAGCCAAAATCAAGAGTCAGACCCTTAACCAACTGAGCTACCCAGATGCCCTGATTATTTTGTTTTTATTTTTTAGATGTTCAGTCCTATCTTCTGGTATGACTAATTTGTTTTGTTTTGTTTTACACTTAATAACAAATGTAGTATGCAAAAAATGGTAGAAATTCTAAATTATGTTATCTTCCTCTAGGGATGAATTAATTTTCTTCCATCAGACAGATTAGGAGAAGGTTACCATGATCAAAATAATTCAAGGACGAATTTCAGTTTTGTGAGGCTGGTCTGTTTCCTTTGTCCTTAATTCTAGGGTGTAGTCTTTCTTCAGAAGTGAAATTTTGGAGTGTTTACCAGACTCCACTACTCCTCTTGGTGGACTCTGAACAATGTGTGTGTGTCTGCGTACTGCATGACTGCTGAAATCTCTTCTTAGCCTTTTAGCCTCTTAGCTTCTTATCAACTTGGCTCCTGAGCTTTGCATCCTACACATCTTAGGTGTCAGCAAATAACTTGTGGAGAAAAGTGATGGAGAATTTTGGGTTTAGTTCATTCAATGTGTACAAATCTCACAGGATCCTTGTACTTTAAATCCTGGCTGCCATGGTTTCTTTCATGTATATCCAAACATTTGGAAGTTTTTTGTTATTTTAATAAGCTCTTAATAAAAATTGTTTTCACTAGAGAGATGCTCTGATATAAATTACTCTGTCATAAACAGAAAAAAAGGATTTGTATACTAGTATTTTCAGTAAACCAATCATTGGCTGTTTTGATCCTTTCTGATGTGTGCATGATTTTTGTTTTGTTTTCACTAATTTCTTCTCTTGTCATTATATATTAATTCCTTTCTTCTTCTTTCTTTGGACTAATTTTCTCTCCTTTAATCCCTGAGATTAATATTTGGGCCATTATTTTTCAAAGTTTCATATTTTATAGTATCTACATTTCCAAACTATGAATTGCCTTAAAAATATTGCTTTACCTTCGCCCTCAAGTTTTTGAGCTTTCATTTCAGAACATCTTTGGATTCATATTACGATTTCTTTCCTGATCCAATAATTACTTTGAAACCTACTGCTTAATATCCAGCCACACAGGTTAAAATTATTTTTATCATTGCTTATTGTTTTATTGCATAGGTCATACACTAGGACTTCAACCTTTGGTATTAATCTGGAATTGTCATATTTACCAATATATAGTCATCTTTTGTTGGTATGTGTTACAAAATTGTGTATTCTTTGTTGTTGGATATAATAGACTAAATATATCTATTAGTTCTAGTTTTTTACTTTTGATGATACCATTAGGTGTTCAAACATATCAAAGTCTAAAAGTTCTTCAAACCTTCATGCTCTTCTCAGAGAAAACTCAGGTCCTTAGCAAACACAACTAACAAAAATACCATTTGCTCCCTTCTCTACTTATATGTTAATGCTGACTGGTATTTTAAATACTTTATTTTTAATCTCAATATATATTATTATTACTGCATTACACAAGCAGTATTCACTTGTATTTGTCCACACGTTTATCACATTCTTTGTTCTTCATTCCTTCTTGCATCTCATTGTGCTATCGTTTTCTTTCTATTTGGAGTTCATTCTTTATTCCTTTAATTCTGGTCCGTAGGAGGCAAGCTCAATTATTCTTTATCTCTAAAAATTCTTCATTTCACTTCATTCTTGTAAGATTTTTTTCTTCTCCTTTTTCTGTTTCAAGTTTTTATTTAAATTCTAGTTAGTTAACATATAGTGTAATATTGGTTTCAGTAGTAGAATTCAGTGATTCATCACTTACATATAACACCCAGTGCTCATCACAAGTGCCCTCCTTAATGCCCATCACACACCTAGCTCATCCCTGCCCACCTCCTTCCAGCAACCATCAGTTTTTTCTCTATAGTTAGGAGTCTCTTTCCTAGATTGACTCTCTCTTTATTTACCCCCCTTTGTTCATCTGTTTTGTTTCTTACACTCCACATATGAGTGAAATCATATGGTATTTGTCTTTCTTTGACTTATTTCACTTAGCATAGCACACTCTAGCTTCCACCACGTCATTGCAAATGACAAGATTTCATTCTTTTTTATGGTTGAGTAATATTCCATTGTGTATGTATGTATGTATGTATGTATGTATATCACAGTAATGGGTAGTGAGTGATAGGTTATTGGTTGACAGTTATTTTTTTCAGAATACTGAAGATATTGTTCAGTCTTTTGGCTTTTATTGTTGCTTTTGAGAGGTTAGGTATCAGTCCAGTTCCTTCTACTTTTTCTTTTTGGTAATTTTCATAGTTTTTAGTTTTTGTTTTAGTTAAGATTACTGAGAATTGAGGGGCGCCTGGGTGGCTCAGTTGGTTAAGCGACTGCCTTCGGCTCAGGTCATGATCCTGGAGTCCCGGGATCGAGTCCCACATCGGGCTCCCTGCTCGGCGGGGAGTCTGCTTCTCCCTCTGACCCTCCTCCCTCTCATGCTCTCTGTCTCTCATTCTCTCTGTCTCAAATAAATAAATAAAATCTTAAAAAAAAAAAAAAAAGATTACTGAGAATTGATAATGAAACAAAACCATGATTTGAAAAATAACTGTACTTTGACTCAGCAAATTGATAAAGTATCAAAGCATGATATACAAGACCAAATATCTAAGTTCAAGATTTTAACATAAGATGTCTCAGAGCTTTATGTTAAAAATAGGGCCACAGAGAGATGTTTTAATGGTAATTCCATGTGAATTCATGTTTTCCAAAAATTAGACCATTGGCTGTCTCTACAACTGGTCTAGTTTGCAAATCTAACCAGTTCCTTTCCAGACTACTGTTACTCTCCCCTAAAATTACCTATGACTCCTCCAGCTGATGAAATCCTATAAATGCCCTTTTCTGTTTCCCCCTATTGTGTCTGAGACCGATGCTCTCCCTTGATTAGCAAATTTAATAAATTCAGCTTTTAACTGTCATTGATTTTCCTGGTGGTCTTTGAAGGTGCTAGACAGTCACAGAGGCCCCAGAGAGGTCTTGTCAGACCCCTCACTATTACGGTTCTGGTCCTTTGACTCACTTAGTGGCTATTCCACTGGCTGTCTGTGAGCAACCCTGTCCAGGGTTTGCACATCTATGTTGATGAGGCGATCTAGCACTTTTTATTGGGTAGGGTTTATTTTATTTGTCCTGGGAGTCAGGTTTCCCATGACTTTTTCATTATCCCTTCACATCTGTTCTTGTTTTCTTTTCCCTTGGTGGGGTAGGGGTGAAGAAAAAGATGGTCTGCCAAAGCTTTGCCACTAACCATCCTGTCTGTCTATCTGCCTCTTATCTATATTTTTGTGTATCTATAAGAATAAATCCTAGGGAAAGAGTTATGTCTTGTTAGCCAGCCACCAGGACTAATAAGTAACATGTCTCTTTGACCAATATCCTTTCTAGGACCAATTATCTTGGATTACTCATTAAAATCTTTTAAGAACCTTCTCTAGTCTTATCTACATGTAGGAAATTGGCTGTAGGAGAGACTCTTCTACACATATTCCACCTGTCGGAGGCTGCTGATTTCTTGAGTCAGCAGGCAGGGGTGGATTTTCCAAGGCCTTCACTATCCCTATTTTCTTCTTACTTCCTGGTAATCATTGACTAAATTCTCAGAAATTAATTCTGTATTATATCTCAGTGAATGATTTGACTTTCATTCTGATAACTCTGATTATATAATAAATTTGTCAGTTTTTTCCACTAACAGATGTGGACTACTTTTCCTTGCCAGCCATCTAATTAATCATTCTTTGTGACCTTAGGCAGGTGACTGGTTATTTTGGAAATATCATGAGGGAAAGAGTACACTTGAACCTTGTTGGATAAGATCTTACTAAAATCACCACCACCACCACCACCACTACCGCACTTATTATAGACGTTAAGCTATAATCCTCTAGAAACTTTACAAAAGCAAATGGTCTAAAAGATAGGACAGCTAATACACAGGTGGCCCAGGCTCCTCAGAATTAGGGACTAGACTGCTTCTACTCAAGGTGACTGGAACAAAACTACCCTCCCTCAAAATGACTGATGCCATTGATGGTGATGGGCTTATACTCTTGGCTATTTTATCTCCTCTATGCTAATTCAAGGTTCTAGATTATTGGTAGACAACTCTACTAACACAGCACTACCAAGACAGCCTTTTTTGAAAATCAGTATTGTCATGTTCCTTCATTTACTCATGCTGACAATAAGGGACAAACCCCTGAAACTGATCCAAGAAGGAATAGGAAATCTAAATAAACTGATAATAGGTAATTTAAGAAAACTTCCCACAAAAAAAAAAAAAAAAAAAGCCCAGACCTAGGAGACTTTACCAGTGAAGTCTTCCAGATATTTATGGAAAATTCAACATAATTTTTCTCAAAATTTACCAGAAAGTATAAACGGAAGCAGTATTTTCCAACTCATTCTATAATGCCAGTATTAACCAGACACAAAAACCAAAGACATCACAAGAAAAGATGAGTATAGGCCAAGATCCCTTATAAATAAAGGTGTAAACATCTTTAACAAAGTATCAGAAAATTGAATCCAATAATATTTAAAAAGAATTATACAGCATGACTGAGTGGGATTTATCCCAGGATAAATTTATTTTTATTTAAAATAAAAAAGTGATGGGTATTAAGGAGGGCACATATTGCATGGAGCACTGGGTGTTATATGCAAACAATAAATCATGGAACATTACATCAAAAACTAATGATGTAATGTATGGTGATTAACATAACATAATAAAATTAAGAAAAACTAATAATGTACTGTATGGTGATTAACATAACATAATAAAAAAAAGATAAAAAAGTCAATCACTGCAATGCACCATAACAATAGAATAAAGGACAAAAACCACATGATCATCTCAGTTGATACAGAAAAAGCATTTCACTAAATTCAACACACATGGTAAATATGTTCAGCAAACTAGGAAGAGAAGAAACTTCTTCAGCTTGATCAAATCCATCTAAAAAACCCTCAGCCGACATCATACTTAATGGTGAAAGACAAGATGTTTTCCTTCTAAGTACAGGAAAAAGATGAGGAAAGAGATCTACTCTTGCAACTGTGATATTTTACTTCTATGAAGACTCCCTTTTCCTTAGGTGACTGATTACTTTCCAGCTTTCTTGACAAATTTTGACGGGTCTTGTTGACTAATTTTTCTCTCCATGTAGATTTACGTCTTTTCCATTCCCTTAAACTAATAATAGTGGTATTTTGGAAAGAGCAGAAATAAATGCCTGTTTTCAATATATACCATGTTTTATCAGAAGTCCAGTCTGAATATTAAAGCCAAAACCAAAACCATAAAAATATTCCACTTAAGATTCTAATATATATCTGGGACTATGAATCACTACCATACTGCTATACCTGCATTTTTCTTCCTATATCACTCTACCTTTTATATTATACTCATTGGTATATATGCTTTATCTTCTCTACTCATCTGTGAATTCCTCAAGTTGGGGGTTATAATGTGTTTATTTTCTATTCCACAATGCCTGGTGTAACCTATCAGATATTATGATTTCTATAAATGTTTGTAAATAAAAGAAAATACATGTGTCCACAACATTATTTGGATTTTGCTGATTAGATGCTAATCAATCTTTATGATTACACCCATTACTCTTAGCCATAAAAATGCAGTATACTTACAATGAATAGGGTAGCAATGGCCTGACACTGACTAATTGTTTCAGCATAGCCACAAAAGAAGTGTTGATCTAGAATGAGACCAAATGTGAGGAGAATGATTCCAGCTATTGCTGCCAGGGCACTAAGAGAATTCATTATTCGGCTTAACTTCACCTGAAAGAGATGAAAGACCATAACACTGAGTCTACAGACAAAAAGCAGTGGTGGGGGAGATTGGAGGGAGAGTTTCAGTCACAGCATTGCAATGCCACAAAGCAGCTGTGTGATCATATATGAGACACTTCATCCCTTTGGGCTTCAGGCACTCAGCTAGAGAATGAGGGAATCCAGTGAACTTTTAATAACCCTTCTATCCCCCACAGTCTGTACCTAATAAGTTAACTCCCATTTAGTTGGGGGGGACAGGTGCACACTGGACAAAAGGGGTACTTAGGCATAGCCACATTGCCCTGCACTTTGATGCTCTGGTAAAAGTCATGACCTACTTGCATTTTTGTTTTATGGCTCTTTTTAACTAAACATTGTATTTCTTTGCAATTTTTATTCCTTCCTAAAACTTCAAACCTACAGGAGAAGTCCTGTGTTGGAAATAATTTATTGGCTTGTTAATTAATATCTCACATTTTTGATTCTTTGAGAAAAGTAAAAATATTATACTTATAATTTATCTGTAAGTTAGACTTTTGCATTCATTAACACTGTATTACTTATTTTGAACTTCTGCTTATAAGGTTTATTTTATTTTATTTATTTATTTTTTAATTAGGTTGTGTTCACAGTGTGCCTATCCTGTGAGTCAAACTAGTGCCTTTCAAAGTGTCTGGCATGACAGAAAGAATGAATGAATGAGTTACTGGAATGCTGAGACCCATTTTACCATTTTGTTTAGGAACTTGGCTTTTATTCTATGCCTCAATGTTTTCATATATAAAATAAGAAACTGGATGACCTAGAAAACTCTTCTGGCACTACTGTTTTATGATTCTATGGACAAAAGACCAGTGACATTGGTTGGTATCAGTACTTGACAGTTTGTGGAATTATAGTGGGTTAATGATTTTCCAAATTCACTTTCAAGGTTAAAATCATTATTTCAAAGTTATAAATTTTTAGTGAAGGGTAAGATGTAACTCACCAGAATTTCTGTGGTTTTTCTTTCCAATGCAACTAGGAAGGCTCCAGAATTAATGAACTATTAAAAAGAATAAATATTTTAGTGATGGGCTTGCTTAACTGATGTTAAAGAGTTCTCAGAGAGGGGCGCCTGGGTGGCTCAGTCGTTAAGCATCTGCCTTCGGCTCAGGTCATGATCCCGGGGTCCTGGGATCGAGCCCCGCATCGGGCTCCCTGCTCCGCGGGAGGCCTGCTTCTCCCTCTCCCGCTCCCCCTGCTTGTGTTCCCTCTCTCGCTGTGTCTCTCTCTGTCAAATAAATAAATAAAATCTTAAAAAAAAAAAAAAAAAAAAAGAGTTCTCAGAGAATAGACTTCTATGTGTTTCATTCACATGTCTTCCTTCCTAATTCACACGATCCTCAGAGCAGTGAGCAGGGTGAGATGCCTGATAAGGTAGTCCACAAATGAGTAGTGGACAAAATACTGAACTAGAAATTAGCTTTAGCCTTAACTATCTATTTGAACATGAGTTTTTTGGTTTTTGTTTTCTTTTAGCTTCACTGGGCTTTAGTTTTCTCATCTACCTTCCTTTTATAGCTATTGTGGAATGAGCTTTGATATCATGCCACACTGGTGTCAAATCAGTTCACAACCAATAAAATCAGATTCTGTCATTCTTATAAGACACATCCTTCATACCCATTTGCAATCCAGCATGTTCTGCCAGCTAATGTGCTGGGAATTCTGAAAAAAAAAATCCCAAGAATTTTCATGGAGGTGAGTCATATATAGGAGCATCATCTAGTAGAAACTCCAAATCGGACTACAGCACATGCATTTTTAAGTTTCCAGTCCCACTGCCTTGTATTTCTTCAGCCTCGTCTCTTCACCCTCACTCTTACAGGATAGAAAGTGTTCTCCCATACCTTGAGCCTTTTGTTCATGGTTCTCCCTTGGCATGCAGCAAGATATCCCTAGCCCTTATGCCCAACCATTCCCCACTCTCTACCATTCCTTCCACCATTCCTCTCTAGGTGCTCTCATCCTGATTAACCACCCATCCTTTAAAACTCAGCCAAGCTGGAGTGTCTCTGGGTGTCTTCCCCTCCTTTTTGTAGGTACCTTTCCTATAGAGGCAGTTCCTATGTCTGTCACCACTCATCACACCATATGGTGATGATCTGACTCTCTGTTTGAAAGACCTTGAGACCAAGAACTGCCTTTTTCCTGAATTCCCACACACCATCCATTCTCTGGCACTAAACTAGGTGCTAAAATAATGTTTATTGAATGTAATTATGTAAATGCCTCTGTGTAGCTCAAAGGTACATCTAAGAAGCTTTCCCTGTTTCTTTACTTTTCTAAGGAGTAAACTGATCTTTCATCTCTCCTTACACAAGCACTGTGATATCATTTATCACATTACCTTGAAATGACCTCTTTACATGTTTTCTTTCTTGCTAAACTGAGAGCCCTTTGAAGGAAGGGCTCATGTATTATTTTTGTTTATTTTTTCCCCAGTTTTATTGAGATGTAATTAACATACAGTACTGTATAAGTTTAGGGCATATGCATAATGATTTGACTTATATATATTGTGAAATGATTGTAATAATTTTACTTCATGTCAATTATTTCATATAGATATAACCCCCCACCAAAAAAAAGGAAAAAGAAAAAGAGGAGAAAAATAATATTTTTCTTTGTGATGAGACTCTCTTAAAAAATTTCATGTATATCATACAACAGTGTTAATTGAAATCATCCTGTTATACGTTGTATCCCTAGTACTTATTTATCTTATTACTGGAAGCTTGTACCTTTTGACCACCACCCTCCATCCCGGGATCTCTCTCCTCACTCTCTGCCCCTGGTAACCTTAAATCTGAGCTCTTTATCTATGAATTTTTTGAAGTTCTAAATATCAGTGAGATCATGCAGTATTTGTCTTTCCCTGTCTGACTTATTTCACTTAACATAATGCCCTTACGGTCTAACCATGTTGTTGCAAGTGGCAGGATTTCCTTGTTTTTTTATGGCCTGTATATATATATACACACTTCTTTATCATCCATTCATCTGTTGATGGACACTTAGGTTGTTTACATGTCTTGACTTCTGTGACTAATGCTATGGACATGGAGCTGCAGATGTATTTGTGACATAGGGTTTTCATTTCCTTTGGATATATTCCCAGAAGTGGAATTGCTAGATCATATATGGTCATTTTATTTTTAATTTTTTGAGGAAACTTCATACTGTCTTTCATAGTGAGGGTCCATGTATTGTTAACCTTTCGATCCTCATTGCCTTCCACTATGTATCTGGCTTATAATGGATAGCAACTCATTTTGAATGAATGAATGGACAAATGACATCAAGACCCAAGGACATATTCCCAAAGGAACTTCAGGACCCAAAGATGGAATATCAGCAACTCTGATGAATTAATGGGGAAATAATTTCAATAAAGTTGATTTTTATTTTATCTTTACAAAGCATATCCTACAACTGAATGCAGCTCATTTTAAGGGAATTAAGAATTCCCTAGTATCCCTGTTGTCATGGCTTCAAATTGAACTCAATTGACTATACTCACCAAAACTGAGCTCCAGAATGGATATCCTGAAACAAATATAAAGGGGAACCGTGGGTATGGATTTTCAAGGGTGAAAAGGAAAACAACTCCAAAAGAAAAGTTCATCACTCCAAACAGGATCTGCATAGCCTATAAAGAGAGTAAAAAGTCATGGTAAGGAAAAAGCAAAATGGTAGGTTTCCTTTCCAAACACATACATGATCTTCTTTTGGTTAAAAGGATTTGGTGATTACCTTCTTTTATAAATAGGGGAAGGATAGTAGAAACCCCTTATGATGCTCCCAGGTGTTTTCTTGATCCCTTTATCTGATATTTGGTAACAGGTAAAATGATCTAAATCAGTGCTCTGGAAAATGTAGCCCATGGATTGGCAACATTAGGATCACCTGAGAATTAGAGATGCAGACTCTCAGGCCCTATATCCTATATCCTATACTTACTGAATAGAATCTCCAGGTTAGACCATGTCAAACTCTCCAAGCAGCGGGGAAATGAAAATCAAAACCACAAAGTGATAGGACCTCGCATCTGTTAAAATGGCTAACATCAAAAAGACAAGATAGCAGATGCTGGTGAGGATGTGGTGCACTGTTGGTAGGGATGTATCACTATGGAAAACAGTATGGAGATTCCTCAAAAAATTAAAAATAAAACAAATAATGAAAAAAAAGTAAAGCAGTGGTTTGACGATTGCTAGGGAAGATTGGTGAGAATGACGTAAAGAATGGAAGGTGTACCATGTGTGAGTGTTCTCTGCCCTCTTACTCTCCATCTACCTTCTCTGAGTCCTTTCTTTCACTCCCAAGCAACTATGACCTTTAAGTAGGTGAATTGTGAAGGATATCCTTTTTCTCAAGTCCAAGTCCATTTGAATAAGTTCAACTCAATAGCCACTCTCCATTCATCTAAACTATTAAAATTGTTTTCTAACTGGCTTTTCTGCACCAGCTTCCTTTTTCTCTATTCTAGTGTTCTGTCAGTGCTGAAGTAAGATCGCAAAACAGAACCAATCTGGTTACTCTTCTCAATTTGTTTGAAACAAAGCTCCCAAATCTGGTGGTCATCAGAGAAGTGTTTACAAAATACAGATTTCAACCCCCTCCCAACTCCCTCAAAATTGATATTCGGTAGTTCTGGAACAAGGCCTGGGGACTTGGTATACACATTTTATAAAGCTCCTTAGGTGATTTGTTGATTTCACAGATTGGAAACTACTTGTCAATATTGTAAAGTCTAAGTAGGGATGGGTACAAGATTCTTGGCAATTAGGTCTCCAAATTACCTTCCTGGTTGTTTCCTTTTCTCCCCAAAATATTATTTTTCACATTTTAAAAAAATGTTGGTAAAATATCTATAACAAAATTTACAGTACATACTTACCATTTTATTTAAATTAATAGGCTTTATTTTTATTTTTTATTTTTTTAAAGATTTTATTTATTTATTTGACAGAGAGAGAGGGCACAAGCAGGGGGAGCTGCAGAGGGAGAGGGAGAAGCAGGCTCCCCACTAAGCAGGGAGCACGATGCGGGGCTGGATCCCAGGACGCTGGGATCATGACCTGAGCTGAAGGCCGAGGCTTAACCAAATGAGCCACTCAGGCGTGCCTAGGCTTTATTTTTTAAAAGCAGTTTTAGGTTCACAGCAAAATTGAGTGAAAAGTACAAAGTTCCCATCTATTTCCTGTTTCCCTCCCCTATTGCTTCCCCCACTATCAATATCCCATATCAATGTGGTATATTTGTTACAATTGAACCGACACTGACACATCATTGGCAGCCAGAATCCATAGTTTACATTAGGCTTCGCTGTTGCTGTTGTACATTCTGTGGGTTTTGACAAATGTGTAATGACATGTATCCACGATTATAGTATTGTGCAGAATAGTTTTCCTGCTCTAAATATCCTCTGTCCTCCACCTATTCATCCCTCCCTCTCTGCTCCATCCCTTGGCAACCACTGATCTGTCTCCATTTTTTGGCTTTTCCAGAATGTCACATAGTTGGAATGATATAGTTTGTTGTCTTTACGGGCTGGCTTCTTTCACTTAGAAATGCATATTTTAGTTTCCTTCATGTATCTTCATGGCATGATGGTTTATTTATTTTGAGCACTGAATAACATTCCCTTGTATGGACGTACTGCAGTGTATTTATCATCCTGATTTTTCTTACTTCTTTTTTTTTGTTTGTCTTTTAATCCCCTTAAATGTTTCGAGTCTAATGTGCTTCCTCCCAGCTCTTTCGTCATTCCCAAACTATGCTACCATGAGTTCTTTGTTCATGGTGCTTTCTCTATCTAGAATATTCTGCTCTCCTCCTCCCCTTTCATATCTACTTATTAAAATTCCATCACTTCTTTAGTGTTCAGACTAAATGCCAGAATTGCCATAACGTTGTCCCATTGCTTTTAGATAGAAGTAACTGTTCCCTCTCTGGGTTCCCCTGCCTCTCACACCCAACCATTTATGGCTCTTATTAGATGCTACTGTGAAACGTGGTATTTAATATTGTTATTTTTTTCTTTCTAAATTGTGTATTCTCTCCTCAATGAGAGAAACTAGGTTGTATTTATTTCTGTAACCCCATAGTGTCTAACATAGTTTTTTGCACATAGTTCATTCCATATTTGTTAAAGTAATTTGAACACTTTAGCAGAAGTTTCAGTACCATTATATTTGAATAGATGCTAAAGCAGTTTAGACTGATGGCCCTTTTCTGCATGTCAGTGGGCCATTTTTCTCTACTTTGTTTTTTTTTCCTGGGGGAAAAATAGTCAATTTCTTTCTATTTTCCACTCTGGAAGGCTTGGGGTTGAAATGACAAATATTTTATAAGATATAGACACTATCACAGCCTTAAACATACTGAATCACATTTTCTGAAAGCAGATTGGTAAATAAAAAATAATTAATAGTCATGAAATGGGTAAGTGGGTGGAGAGATGAGCATTTACAGTATTAAGGGGATTTTCTGCGAAAGCCCCACATATAAAAATACCATACAATATTGTGAAACTGAATTCTGAGTCTTGATTGGGAAAATGTAAAACTGTCCAACTCAGTAACCCAGAATATAAAATCTGATCTATTGACGTCTACCTGATTTTCTCTTTCTTTTCTCTGAACTTAACTATGAAAAAACTCCTAGGTAGTGAGTTGGGAGATTTTTACTTTAACTGCAATCTTCAAGAGCCCAGGGATTTTGGCTTATTCATTTTATATCTTCCTCTCCATAGAACCTTTTACATAATTGGTTTAGAAATGTGACATATACTTCCTGAACTGGATGGAAATAAAAGTTGGAATTAGCTCCTACCTTGAAACATTATGCCACCAGACATTTCTTTCCCTCTTCTTCTCCCCCACCCCCTATCTTAGTTCAGCTTCTATTGCAAAGTTATAGAATCTGTAACATCCTGCTGGGGGTGGTTGATTAAGCCCATGGTTCATAGACTGGGTGGCTTATAAAAAACAGGAATTTATTTCTCATGATTCTGTAGGCTGAAAGTTTGAGATCAGGGTGCCAGCATGGTTGGGTTCTGGTGTAGACCCCTTCTGGGTTGCAGACCGCCAACTTCTCTTTTGTAACTTCACATGGTGGAAAGAGAGCTAGCTACCTCTCTGACCTCTTCTTATAAGGGCACTAATCCCATTCATGAGGGCTTTACCATCGTGAAGTGATTACTCCCCGAAAGCCCCACCTCCAAACACCATTACACTGGAATTATGGTTTCAACTATGAATTGTGGGGAGCACAAACCGTCCGTAACACACCCTCAGTAGAATATACACTGGGGCAAATCTGACTTACCCCTAAGATTTTCATTTTTGTAGCAAGTGATTTTGGAAAAGGGCCGCTTGTATCATAGGTTGTGGCTGTAAGGTCTGCTGACTGCAAGTCAGGAACATTGATATCTGGGGGAAATACCAGAAACACAGGATTGTGTGCAGTGTTTGAATCCATGATGGTGCAGTTGATATTTTGAAATGAAAAAATGTTCTTGATGGTACTTAAGTCTAGACCATGTTCTTCTTCTGTACCAAGGCTGTCTGGAGCACTGGCATTGTTGTGCTTTGTCTTGGAATTATGGAACCATAGAGTCACAGAGTCATGGAATCTCAGGATTAGTCGAGATCTCAAGGTTAGTGAGTAAAATACCCAGGACTGCAGGTCAGAGGACCTGCCCAGTAGTCCTAGTTCAGTCAGGAGCTCACTGTGACCTTGGGCAAGTCACATCCCCTCTCTTGGTTTCAGATTCCATATGTGTGCATTGATCAGGCTGGGCTAGATGATCTGTGAAGACATTTTAGTTCCCAAATAAACGAGTATTGCGAATACTTATTCTAGTTCTCTGTCTTCAGGAGGCAGGGGACAAAAGCTCTCAGGCCCTCAGAATTAATTAATGACCCACTTCTTGAAGTAGACATAGTGTCTGTTGAGCCTATCACTTTCGTTTTTGCCACCTGATTTTATTAACTTTAGCTGTGAACAAACCACCTCAAAACTTAATGGCTTCAAACGACCAGCATTTGATTTTGCTCAGAATTCTGCGGGTCGTGTGGGTGGCTCTACCGGTCTGGTCGAGCTCCGCTCTTGTGTGCCAAGTTCTCTCTGCATCTGTGCTCAGTTGGTGGAGTGGCCAAAGTAGATGATTTAGCATGGCCTCAGTCACATATCTGGCAGTTGGTAGGCTCTTGGTTCTTCTCCAGCTCACAAATGTTTTTTAAACTTCTGCTGAATCATGTATGCCAATCTCTCATTGACCTACGCAAATTGCAGAGACAACCCGTATTCGAGGATAAGGAAACACTCCATAGCTTCACGGGAAGATCTATACTGTCATAGTGCAAGGACATGGATGAAGGGAGGAGAAGAACTTGTATTCATTTACACACTCTACCTTGTCATTCTCTGGTGTTTCCTAATAAGATCAGGTCTTCCTAAATTAAAAAATCCTGATGAGACAGCCTCTAGGCACTTGCCAGTTAGAACATATTAAAGGACCAACCTTACCTTCCAGCATTCAGTTTTTCATGAACGTGGAATCCTAATGGTGATCTTCCCTTATGAAAATCCTTTGCTATTGGGTTAGTGTTCTCTGAGTTAAGCAAACTCTATTCCAATATACTTTATAATACCATTTCATCCTTACTTACTCATGTTTTAGCTTTCCTCTGAACCTTTTCCAGTTCCTCTTTCTCTTTCTCTTTTTCCCTAAGCATGATGACTAGAACAATGTTTTAATAGCCATCAGACAAATGGTAGAAAGAGTACTTGAAGTTTTTATTATGCTTCAATTCATGCAAGCTAATTCTGGAGATGCAGTTCTGAAAGACTCAATCCTTGGAGCATCGAAGCTTAGAATTAATGCCAAACCCTTTTATGTACTAGGTATGTGGTCTTGACTAAGTGATACATTAATTTATATATTCATATTAACTTACCAACTTATTAAAATATTATATCTTTTATCTAAAAATGAGAATAAAAATTGTTACCTTATAGGTATAAAGTATAAGTTTACCTTATTGTGAGTGAATTATTAAGTATTTGGTATGTAGTGGATGCTAAATAAATTATAATTACAAAAATAATAGCAATTAACATTTTTTATTATTATTACTATTTTAATCATAGTGGCTAAATGCTTCGTTTTATTTTTGCATTGTTTCCAAAGTTCATTTTGGTTGGTTCTTTATCAGCTAAATGTTCAATGTATTTTTGTAAACTTAGCTATAGGAACTTTGGAAATGTCACACTGAGTTGGTTCAGAAGTTATTTTACCTCATTTCTACATTTCAGCGTGGCTGTGGAACTCCATAGCCCTCCTGCTAATAAAAGCATCTAGGCCCACTGATACATGGGTAAGATAAATTTGTGCACTGCTTTTCCTTTTTCCCATATCTTTAGATTTCTTTTTATCTTCCAATCTGCCAAAATCTACTCTTCTCATGGGAATTAATGTAGCTCTAAAGTGGTTTATGGAATAATGTATAATACCCTGTATTCCTCAATGTTCCCAAATCAAGCTTTACTTCAAGCCTCTTATTGCTGGTTATTCCAGGGAAGTTACAATGATCCAAGTGATTCATGTTCTCAGATTCATAGTTAATGGGATCAGGCCTCTCCTTTTCACAGCTTCCCTAATTTCCTTGCTAGAAAGTTCCAAGAAAGGCCCTCTGTGCACTTTATCTTTCTCTTCTCTTCCTGCAGTTGAAGCTTAATTCTGTTTTTAAATTTCTTATCTTTCTCTGTGTTGCATAATCTCCCCCCTTTAATCGATCCATAGTCATATTCTAGACAGTAGCAGTCAACTAGTGTGCCCGGATGTCATCTGGTTAGGGGCTTGCAGATCCTCTAGATTTCTCTTGTTCTTCAAATTATAAATATCTTGGGGCACCTGGGTGGCTCAGTCATTAAGCGTCTGCCTTTGGCTCAGGTCACAATCCCAGGGTTCTGGGATCGAGCCCCGCATTGGGCTCCCTGCTCGGCGGGAAGCCTGCTTCTCCCTCTCAGGCTCCCCCTGTTTGTGTTCCTTCTCTTGCTGTCTCTCTCTGTCAAATAAATAGATAAAATCTTTAAAAAAGTAAAAAATAATAAATTATAAATATCTTATTCCATGAATGATGATAAAACCCAGTGTCCCTCCCAGGTATATTTCAGAAGGGGTAATTAGATATGAGGGAAGGCTATTATTTTAACCATGGACTAAAGGGGAAATAAAATCATCTCCCAGAACATCACATAGGTAAAAACATACAATATATCAGAACCTAAAAATAAATTAAAGCCCTTAATTAGAAAGATATGAAGGATACTGAAATGTAGGGTTTCTTAAATCAATGACATAGTAAGTTTATCTAACAGAGAAGCTCACAGATGGCAAACACTGTATGCTCCAACCTTCCAATAAAATTTCTCATATTTCCCTCTATCATGTGGACAACCAAAAATTATTAGAAATGTGAGGAAACATGAAATATAGAAACAGAAATAAAAAAAATCAGGGACTATATAAGAGAAAAAAACTTGACCAAAAATCCACTAATACACTCAGAAGTGTAGGAAGAAATATTGCATCCATGAAATGAGAACACTATAAAATGGAAACAGAGAACAAGTAGATCTCCTGAAAATGAAAATGATAGCCAAAAAGAAAATCTCAGTAGAAGTGTTGGGATGTTAAATAGAGAAAATTAACCAGAGTGTAGAAAAAAAGAGCAAGGTAATAGAAAATAGAAGAGAAAATATAATAGTAATAATAATGATTATAAAATGGCTAATTCAGGAGATTCAACAGCAGTTACAGAAAAAGAGCAAGAACAGAGGGGGAGAAAATAATTTATATTTAAATACTCAGAGGAATTGATGAAAATATACCCACATGAATAAATTTTAGAGCAGTTGGTACAAACAAAACATCCTTTAAGATTCCAAGAGGAAAAAATTGAGTCACACATAAAGGACTAGAAACCAGAATGGCTTTGGACTTTTCAACATCAATACTAGAATTGAGAAGACAGTGAAGCCTTAAACATTCAGAAGAAAAAGTTCTAATCTAGAATTTTATAGCCAAGACAAACCATCAAACTTTTGAAGATATATGAATTAACATATTTTCAGACATACACAATTTCCAAATTTTATCTTCTATGTGCTTTTTCTCAAAAGGCTACTGGAAACATAAAAGGATGTTCAAACTCATTAGTCATTAAGGAAAATGTAAATCAAAGCTGCAATTATATATCTCTACAAACTTATTAAAGCAGTTGAAATAAAAAAGTGATAATACCAAATGCTAGTGTGGATGTGGAGAAATTGGATCTCTCATACATTGCTGATGGGAATGTAAAAATGATAAAGTCCCTTTGGAAAATAAGCTGGCAGGCTTTTATAACTTAGCAGTTGCACTCTTAGACATTTATCTCAGAGGAATGAAATTTTACATTTACACAAAAACCTGTATGTGAATGTTTCTAACAGCTTTATTCATAATGGAAAAATACATGAAGCAACCATCTAATGTCCTTCAGTAGATGAATGCTTAAACAAAATCTGGTACAACCAACAATGGAATACTACTCAGCAATTTAAAAAAAAATGGACAGTTGATATACACAACAACATGAATGGGCCTCAGTAGAATTATGCTTAGTGAAAAAAAAATCTCAAGAGCTTAAGTATAGTATGATTTTACTTATGGAACATTCTTGAAATTACAAAGCAATGGAAAGGGAGAATAGTGGTTGTCAGGAGACAGAGATAGGTTTGGTGGTGAGGTGTTAATACAAGGAGGTATCAAGAAGGAGTTGTTTTGTGGATGTGAAACAGTTCTGTATCTTGATTGTTGTGATAGTTACAGAAATATACCCAGGATAAAATTGAATAGAACTGAACACAACTAAACACACAAGCACATACACACACAAATGTAGGACAAAAAATGTCAAAAACCAAATAAGGTTTGTAGTTCAATTAACTGTAAATGTATCAGTGTCAGTTTCCTCGTTTTGATATTGTGTTACAACTATATAAGATGTAGCCATTGGGGGATGTTAGGTGAAGGATAAATCAGACACTTATCTTTGCAGCTTCAAAGAATTTTGAGTAAGTCTAAAAATACCTCAAAATGTAATGTTAAAAAAAAAACCTTATAGAGCTTGAAAAGTAAAAACACTGAAGTATGAAACAAAATAAAGTATATATGTGTATTCATTTTTTATTTTTATGTTAGAAAATTATCCAGAAAACAGTTGTTAGGAACATTAAAATCAATAAGTGTGCTTCCATATTTTGGCTATTGTGAATAATGCTTCAGTAAACATAGGGATGCATCTGTCTTTTCAAATTAGTGTTTTTCTTTTCTTTGGGTAAATAACCAGCGAATTATTGGACCATATGGTAGTTCTATTTTTATTTGTTTTGAGGGACATCCATAGTGTTTTCCACAGGGACTGCACCAATTTACATTCCCACCAATAGTGCAAAGGGTTCCTTTTTCTCCACATCCTTGCCAAAACTTGTTGTTTCTCATCTTTTTTATTTTACCCATTCTGAGAGGTGTAAGGTGATATCTAATTGTGGTTTTGATTTTCATTTTCCTGGTGATTAGTGATGTTGAGCATCTTCTCATGTGTCTGTTGGCCATATGTATGTCTTCTTGGGGAAATGTCTATTTGAGGTCCTTGGCCCATTTTTTTTTTTAAGATTTTACTTTTATTTATTTGACAGAGAGAAAGAGAGACAGCCAGAGAGGGAACACAAGCAGGGGGAGCAGGAGAGGGAGAAGCAGGCTTCTCGCAGAGCGGGGAGCCTGATGCGGGGCTTGATCCCAGGACCCTGGGATCATGACCTGAGCCAAAGGCAGATGCTTAATGACTGAGCCACCCAGGCACCCCACTTGGCCCATTTTTTAATCAGATTGTTTGGGGCTTTTTTGGTGTTGACTTGTATAAATTCTTTATATATTTCAGATATTAACACCTTATAGGATATATCATTTGCAAATATCTTCTCCCATCCAGCCAGTTGCCTTTTTGCCTTGTTGAAGGTTTCCTTTGCTTTGCAAAAGCTTTTTATTTAGAGGTAGTCCCAATAGTCTATTTTTGTTTTTGTTTCCCGTGCCTTAGGAGACATATCTAGAAAAATGTTTCTATGGCCAATGTCAAAGAAATTACTGCCTGTGTTCTCTTCTAGAATTTTTATGGCTTCAGGTCTCAAACATTTAGGTGTTTAATCCATTTTGAGTTTATTTTTCTGTATGGTGTTAAAGAAAGTGGTCTAGTTTCGTTTTTTTACATGTAGCTATCCAATTTTCCCAGCATCATTTATTGAAGTGACTGTATTTTCCCCATTTGTATATTCTTACATCCTTTGTCATAGAATAATTGACCATATAAGTGTGGATTTCCTTCTGGGCTCTCTATTCTGTTCTGTTGATCTATGTGTCTGTTTTTGTTGGTACCATACTGTCTTGATTACTGCAGCTTTGTAGTATATCTTGAAATCTGGAACTGTGATACCTCCAGCTTTGTTCTTCTTTCTCAGGATTGCTTTGGCTATTCAGGGTCTTTTGTGGTTCCATACACATTTTAGGGTTATTTGTTCTATTTCTGTGAAAAATGTTTTTGGTATTTTGATGGAGATTGCATTGAGCCAAGATATGGGAGCAACCTAAAGGTCCATAGATAGATGGATAGATAAAGAAAATATGGTATGTATGTGTATACACACACACACACACACAGGAGTATTATAAAGCTGTAAAAAAATGAGATGCAATCTTGCCATTTGCAACAACATGGATGGACCTAGAGGGTATTATGCTAAGTGAAATAAGAGTGAGAAAGAAAGATACCATATGATTTCACTCATATATAGAATCTAAAAAACAAAACAAATGAATAAACACAAAGCAGAATCAGACCTATAAATACAGAGAACAAAGTGATGGTTGCCAGAAGAAAGGGGGTGGAGGGTTGGGAAATGGGTGAAGGAGAGTGATAGATATAGGCTTACATTATGGAATGAATAAGTCATGGGAATATAAGCCACAGCATAGGGAATATAGTCAATGATATTTTAATAGTGTTGTATGATAGCTGATGGTAACTACCCTTGTGGTGAGCATAGCATAATGTATAGAGAAGTTGAATCACTATGTTGTTTGCCTGAAACTAATGTAACATTGTGTATCAACTATATTCAAAAAATTTTTAAAAATCAATAAATGTGTTATACCCCTGTATGGCAAAAGGGGAAAAATCTGTAGAAGTATTTTGTTTTGTTTTTGTTTTGCTTTGCTTTGTTTTTCATAACAAGGGAGGATAGCAAGAGAGAAATAAAGGAGATCTGAAGTAAAGGAGAAGCTGTGGGAAAAAATACCAGGGAGGGATGATGGGAAAGAGATTTGGGGATGACAGCTATGTACCAGCAATGGAGGGTGAGTAGGCTGGGTTTCTCCGGTAGAAACTCCTTCAAAATGATAAAATTGATATTATTTGTAACATGAATCAGTGTGTTAGGAGATTTAGAAAACTGGGAGAGATTTGGGGTTGAAAAGGAAGTAAAAAAGAAAGAGAAAAAGCAAGAAAGCAGGCAACCAAGAAAGAAAAGAACACCATTCCAGAGGGGGGAGAAAACACTGTGCAGGAGAAAGAATAATTTAAGTGGCTCAGTTCTGATGGCATATATGGTCATAAAGAGGTAAATAACACAAGTCTCTGCCCAAATTATGGGCTTTATAGAGAGGGTGGGGATGGGGAACATTTATGTGTGTCATCATGGTTGGAGAGAGGGAAGAGTTAAATTTTGATCTTCCACAATAAGAAGATCAGTGCTTCTCAACTTACATCACATGAAGGTATTCATAGAAAATGGTATTTGTCTGGTGTCTGTCTGAGTTAGAGGTATTTAGAGTTCCAAATGGAGCTACTTGTTACTCAAGATAATTTTGTATGACTAGTTTATTTTTAAAACCATGTGAATATGTAACTGTGATTATTGGAACCCCAGAAAATGACTACTTTGGTTGCATGTGTGACAAAGCAAGTTAATATATCAAAAGGAAAAATAATACATAAAAATATATTGAATCCTTTTTCTTCTTCCTTTATTACACATCAGGGATGAGATAGGAGGAATTATGGCACCCAAGAAAATTTCATGCCCTAATTCCCAGGACCATGAATATGATAAGATATCACACCCATGAATAGGTTACCTTGAGCTTTACTAAGTTTACTTCTAAGTAGGGAGATCATCCTGGATTATTTGAGTGAGCCCAGTGTAATCATGGGACCCCTTAGAACTAGAGGCAGGAGAAGTTTGAGAAAGACAAATCATCGTTGGGTTGGGAGATGGAGGTGGCCACATGAGAAGAAATGGAGGTGGCTCTGGGAGCAGAGAGCAGCCCCAGCAAGGAAACAGGTTCCTCTAACTTCAACTGCAAGGAACTGGGTTCTTCCAACAATGAATGATCTTGGAAGAGGATCCCAAGCCACAGAAGCACTGACCTGGCCAGTACTCTGATTTTAGCTAAGTGAGTCTCTGAGCAAATAATCTAACCAAGCTATTTAGGACTTCTGATATACAGAAACTGAGAATAAATTGGTGCTGTTTTAAGAAGCTACATTTGTGGTAATTTGTTACACAACAGTAGCTAATACAAGGGGATAAAGGTAAGGTTCTTACCATTTTGAACAAGGTTTTTTGCCTTAGTGGCTCTATTACTCAGAGTAGGGTAACTTCTGTGACAAAAAATTCCATGCTTTCCTTGGCCTAGTACCATAAAAGTTTTCTCTCTTAGGTCACAATCCAACTGAATGTTCAGCAATGGATTTAATCTATGCAGTTATTAATGGGTCAGGCACAATTCTCCACACATCTCAGCATCTTCTGGGTCCTGGCCAGTATAGAGGGAACAGAGATTATGAGAAAAATGCAGGGGACTTAAGGGGCCAAGCCTGGAAGTGTGGTAAGCATCACCTCACCAACATTCCATTGGTAGTCACCTTCTCACCTACTCTGATCCCTGTCATCTACTATAATCCTTAAGTGGGGGATTTAATCTAGCACATGAAGGTGTACTTGTGAGCAGTCAGCTCGTTTTTTCCCCACAGGATCTTGGGGACTGTAGGTATAAGGTAGCATCTTGAAAAATCAACTCTTCCCAGTTTTACCAAAACAAACTTAACCTAAGTTAAGAGTAAGATAGTTTAAGAAAAAAAATAGGTTGTCTTTAAGTAAATCATAAATTCTCCGGCTCCCTATAGCCATTTCCACTTTGTTTTATAAATGGCCACTTCACACATTTACATTCCTTTATTGGCTCCTAAACACATTTGATTTTGTCAGCTCTAGACCCAAATTATATTGATGGGACAGAACAAGGTATCTCAAAAAGAGGAGGTAAGGGGAGGAGGACTGCCTTTGAAAAGCAGAGAAAAGTAGAATTCTTGCAGATTGGAAAGTTGCCTGTGGGTCCAGGGGGCATTAGGGGCTTCTGACTTGCTCCTTAGCATTCTCAGTAGAATGGAAAAACCTCAGAGAGGATGGTTTTTAACTTTCTTACATTGTCACATTGTAAGTCCAGCTCCTAAGCACTGTATTTTTGCAATTTTGGAAAAAAATCCTGTATGTCAAGTGTGGTGCAGAAGCATCAAATTCACAGGACACTTAGGGTCTAATAGGAACTGAGATAATGAGTTTCTCAGGGGTAAGTGGTGTGGACTAGCCACTAATGACAGGAATCCCCTCTCCAATGACTTACACTGTTTTAAGACAAGACCCTGTGCACCGGTGCATCCGTGTGTGTGTGTGTGTGTGTGTGTGTGTGTGTGTTGGTTTGTTGGATGGTTATGGAGAAAAATGGGCAGAACTGACTGCATGGGTTGGGTTCTCAAAGAATATGATTAAGAGTTGCAAATATCTATTTCCTGAACAACTGCATTTGTGGACTGAAAGTTAAATGTATCATATAAGCACCACATAAATATGTGCTAATCTAGCTGAAGCAAAAGGGGAAATTATTAGTATTATTCAGAGTGAGTTGAATACAAAGTGGCAACCATGTAGGAACTGGAGGCCAGGTCAGGTAAGGACCCTACCAAGGTTGAATCACCTTGGGAAGTTCAGGCGGCTCATCCTTACTACACAGAGGCAAAGGCAACAAGGAGCAAATTGCCAGTCTCTCCAGCTCCTTGCCTCATTATTCTACCACACATAAGTTAGTTCACTCACCTCTAGGTGGAGAATTTATGTCTTTAAAAATGACTGAATGCCCACTCAAAGCAAGCCTTTGTGTGGAATTCTGCTGAAGAAACAGGTATGACACCATCTGGGGTTATTCATGAGGACATGAGAGAACTATAAGCATGTATGTGATTTCAAAAAAGGAGGAAGATGGAGAGAGATCCCTGCAAACACTTATTTTAGACTTTTTGAAATGGGAAGAAAAATGCAGAATCCAACAAGAGTGATGAAGATTGCAGAGAGAAGGGATGGTTAACAACTCCAAATGTATTTAAGAAATTGAGGAGAAAGAGGATTGAAAAAATGTTATTAGCCTTAGAGGATGCAGGGTGACTGATGGCTTTTGACCACAAAACTGACTACCAAAGGTCAATTTCCTTTGACCATTGAGGTCATAAGGTTTGATAAATTAGAAGTGAGTCCAGGCTTACGGAAGTGAGTAGAACTTCAGTATATCACAGTTTGTCATACTTCGTTACATCTGCATCTCTGCCATTCCCTGCCTCCTACTTTCCTGTCCCTAGGTATGTTTTATTCTCTCCCTATACACTACAGTCTACCCATTGCCACATTATATCTCATTAATAACAGAACAAACTTAGAGTATATATCCTCAACATAGATTTGTGGAGGGAGGAGTAAATTGGGTGATTGGAAACAGCAAAGCAGTGGGATTGATTTTTATTTCTCACTGACTCTTGGTTCTTGAGCCCTTTGAGAGCCTACATAGACTTCTTCCTGGTTGACTTACTGAGCCCCTATAATACATAGAGGAGGACGCAAGGAATTTTAGCACCATAGAAAAGTAGGTCTATTAAATATTAAACTGTAGAACAGAAATTGACTCATAAATAGAGAACAAACTTGTGGTTTGGGGGGGTGGGTGAAATAGGTGAAGGGGATTAAGAGGTACAAACTTCTAGTTTTAAAATAAATCATGGGGACGAAAAGTACAGCATTGGGAATATAGTCAATAATATTGTAATAACTTTGTATGGTGACAGATGGTAACTACACTTAACTGTGGTGAGCATTTCATAACGTATATAATTGTCAGAAGGCTACGTTGTATACCTGCAACTAATATTGTATGTCAACTATACTTCAATAAAAAATGTATTCAGCTGTAAAATGAATTGGTGATCATAGATTGAAACAGTCACACTGGTAACAGAGTTTAAATGTGAATTACTCCTTCAAACCCAGAAAGTTCTGATATAGCATTAATATTTGTTGCCATTTTATTTTAATTAAGGACAAATCCTTTGAGTGTTATGCATGACCTTTGTTTTCTGCTGAGTGAATAAGGTAGCAACTATACTTGAGAACATAGGATGGAGGAGACTATATTGTTTTTCCTTATTTTGGTTCCATAATTAGGAGCAGTGTGGCATTTGGGTAGATTTTGCGTTAGTCAGAGTCTTCAGATTGCTGTTGGTCTTTTGGGTAACATGAGGTAGAAGTTAAAGTAGTATCTTCCTGGTATGAAGTTGAGCAAATTGAAATGTTTTTCTGCACATCTTGTTCTGAATTTATATCAGACATAGAAGTGAAATGTGTGTCTTGTATTGAGCTTTGGCGGGAGGAACAATTAAAATCTGGCTTTTTGTCTTCTGACTGCAGGTTGTATAGGTCTTGGCTCTCAAGTTTTATGTTTTTTGGTTTGTTGTCTCTTGTTTGCATGGTGTCTATTTGCATATCTTCTTTTTGGATATCTGTGGATTTAAGGTCTTGTTGGTTCTTATCTTGATACTGACTGTCTTGAAATGGAATGCTTTGTAATTGTTGATGTCGAGTTATGGCATGCACAGTTTGGGCTTCTTGTTGTAGAGCTGTCTGCTTTAGGGATTCTTTCTCTAATAGATCTTGGGTTTGCAGGATTTGAGAGTCCCACTTTAGGGAATGTGGCATATCTACTTGCATTTCCTGCACTTTCCAATCTTTGCTTCTCCAGCTTTGAACTCTCCAATCTTGGGATTGTTGGCCTGAAAATTGCCAGCCTTGATATTCCTGGATTTGGAATTGCCCATCTTGATGTAGCTGCTCTTGGACCTGCAGGTCTTCAGCTTGCTGGGTGTGTTTCATGAGGGATTGCCCCTTATAAACCTGTAGAGCTCTATCTGGTCTATCTTTGTGTTGTTTCTTTGGGGATTGCTTCTCTTTGTTCTGTTGATCTTCACCTTGTACATATGGGATTTGTTCCCTTTTGGGTTGTTCCCATTGAGCCAGCTGGCCTTCAGCTTGTTGATCTGGGTATTGCTGTCTGTCTTGCTTAACTTGGATTTGCTTATCTATGGAGTGCCTCTTTGGGGATAGCCAGTCCTTGATGTGCTCGTCTAGGGATTTCCTTTTTGGAGATGGCTGGCCTTGAATTTGCAGGTCTGGGGATTTCTGTTTTGGATATTGCAAGGCTTTGTTTTGCTGCTGTAAATTATGTGACTTTAGAGATGGACGATTTTTGTTTTGCCAGTCTAGGAATTGCCACTTTGAGGATTTCCTGCTGTGGAATTCCTCCTTAGATTTCCATTCTTGGGTCAATAACTTGACTTCTGATTGCATGTCTTGATATGCTACTTGCATAAATTGCTGGTTTTGATGTTGAAGGGACTGCTGATCTAGGTGTTTTATATTAGAGGACTGTGCAGCATGGAATGTTGGAGCTTCAAATAGCATGACTTGTGCTGGCAGAGCTGGTACTTGGGAAAGCAGATCTTGGTTAGTTATGCCTTGGGATGGTGGATACGGGGATATCATGTCTTGGGATGCCATGTTTTTAGATGGCATGTCTTGGTATGGTGTATTCTGGTATGACATGTCTTGGTATGGTACATTTTGAGATGGAATGTCTAGGGATTGTGTGTCTTGGGATGATATGTCTTGGTATGGCATGTCTTCCGATGTCTGGCCACGAGGCTGTGTGACATAGGGTGTTGGGGCTTGTACTGGCAGAGCTTGGGACAGCAAGTCTTTGGGTGGTAACATTTGGAGTTTTTTTATGGAATAGGATGGAAAAACTTGGAGTGGTGGAGCTAGGGACTGCACCATTTGGGTTTGCTTTCTTGGGGGTTGTGCGATAGCAGAATTTAGGTCTTCGTCTTTCAGTTGTACAGTGTATGGAGTATTTTCTGTGGGCTTTTTCTCTGATGTGGGAGACAGAGATTTCAGCTTAGTTTGTTTTTCATGATGTTGTGAAGGTGGAGGGATATTTTTATGTTCATCTAGCACAGATGCAGAAGATGTATAGTAAATATTGCTGCCTCTCCTCCTTGAATGTTGAAAGGCTACAGGATTTCTTGAGATTCTTAACTTGAAGAAAGTGTAGCCTCCAATGAAAACAGGTTGCTTGTTTGTTGTTGAATCATCAGTGGAAGACTGTTCTTGAAGCTCAAATTGTATTGCAGCATTTTCTTCAGGGGCAGATAGTTCACTATCTTGAGTAACATCCGAAGGCAAGAAAAATACAATCTATAAAACCAAGGGGTAGGGAAAACATTAATGTAACAGCCAACTTTTGAGGTTCTTTTCTTCTTGTATTCCCAAATGATTTTTCATCTCTGCCTTACACAAGGGGTGAGAAAACAGATACAAACAGAAATAAATATTACTAGCACTGCCTTTGCCATCAACTCATTGGTTTTATTTTGGACAAATCATTACCCACTATTATCTCAAATATTGAAAAGGGGCATTTGATTAAGATTGTCTGAAATATTCTTTCCATACTTAATATTATAAGGCATCTCAGAAATTTAAAATGATCCACTTGATATTCACATATTCAGTTTTTTTGGCTTTTTAAAAAAGATTTATTTATTTCAGTGAGAGAAGGAGCAGTAGGGAGGGGCAGAGGAAGAGGGAGAGAGAAACTCAAGCAGATTCCGTGTGGAGCCCAATGTGGGGCTCCCCAGTCTCATGACCCTGAGATCAGGCCTGAGCTGAAACCAAGAGTCCAACACCTAACTGAACATGCCACCCAGGTGTCCCCATATATTTAGTTTCATAATGGTTTACTGTTCACCTACTAGATGAACTAGATACTGGAGATAAAAAATAATTTGATGTAGGTCTCATCTATAAGGTGTTCACAATGGTAAGTATACCAAGATATAAATAGATAGCAATACAATTTAGCAAATGCTATTATAGAAATAGATACTAAGTGCTTTATGGGAATGTAAAAGATGACCTAATTTTGAGTGCCAGGAAATGCTTCATTGAGGAGTGCTATTTGATCCATGTCTTGATGGATGAGTAGGAATTTCTTAGGCAAAAAGATCAGATAAAGTAAGATAAGAGTTGAAATCCAGGTAGAAAGAAACAGTGGGTACCAAAACACGAGGCTATGATGCAGCATTGTGTGATGGCAGATGGTAAGCAGTTAGATATTGTTAGATATTATGCTAGGTGCTATAAATTGAATCTTTGTGTCCCTCCAGATTTATATGTTGAAACCTAATCTCCAATGTGATGGTATTTAGAGGTAGACTCTTTGGGAGGGAGACTAGATTATGGGGCTGTGGGGCCCTTGTAAATGGAATTAGTGCCCTTATAAAAGGACCCCAAAGAGCTCCCTTGCCCCTTACTCCATTCAAGGACACAGTGAAATTACCAGCTATGAACCAGGACTCTGAATATGCCAGGACCTTGATCTTGGACTTCCCAGCTTTCAGAACTATGAGTAATAAATATTTGTTGTTTAAGCCACTCTGTCTTTGGTATAGCAGCCCAAATGGACTAAGACATAAATAGATACCAAGAAGTGGGAGTGCTGCTGTAACAAACATCTAAAAATGTAGAAGCACATTTGAAACTGGGTAATGTTTGGAGACTGGAGAAGACTGGAGGTGCATACTAGGTAAAGCTTATATTGCTGTGAATGGACTGTTGAGGGCAGTTGTGGCGAGGGCCCAGGAAGAAAAAAGGAGAGCCATAGATAAAGCCTCAGTCTTCTTAGAGAATACCTAAGTAATCCTGAATGAAATGTTGGTGGAAATATGAAAGATAAAGGTCATTCTGATGAGGTCTCAGACAGAAATGAGGAATATGTTATTGGAAACTAGAAGAAAAGCGATCGTGGCTATAAAGTGGCAAAGAACTTGGCCAAATTGTATTTGTGTTCTAGTGTTTTATGGAAGGTAGAACTTGCAATAGTGAATGAAATGATGAGATTTCATGTAGTAAATAATATTATTAATAATTAATACTAAGTATTTTATGAAATAAATAATAAAATTTAGCTGAAGCTATTTCTAAAAAGTGTTGAAAGTGAGCCTTGGCTCCTTCAGACAGCTAGTAGTAAAATGTGAGAAGAGAGGAATTATTTAAAAATGGAATTGTTAAGCAAAAATGAAGCAGGACTTAATGGCTTGGAAGATTCCCAGTCTAACCATATTTTTTTTTTTAAAGATTTTATTTATTTATTTGAGACAGAGAGAATGAGAATCAGAGAGCATGAGAGGGAGGAGGGTCAGAGGGAGAAGCAGACTCCCTGCCGAGCAGGGAGCCCAATGCGGGACTCGATCCCGGGACTCCAGGATCATGACCTGAGCCGAAGGCAGTCGCTTAACCAACTGAGCCACCCAGGCTCCCCCCAGTCTAACCATATTGCAAAAAATGAGAACACTAGGAGCATGGCCAAGTGACTTGTTTGATGAAGAAATTGGTATAGGTCAGCCATCTCAACAATAGCCAGAACCTATTCTCCAAAACAATGGAAGAATGACACCAGAGGTGATTCAGAGAGCATCAGGGATGCCACTCCTATCATGGGCCCAGAGTAAAAGGCCCTGGGAGAAGAATGGTTTCAAAGGATAGGACCACCTCTCTGGTTTCAAGCTGAGCCAGAATGCCCCCTCTCAGTGTCTCAAAGGTAGGCCACTGCAGAGAGCTGCTGCATGGCTGTGACCAGCTGAGCCGTGGGATAATGACCACCTCCACTGAGATTTCAAAAGATAGTGCTGCCTGACAGAGACATGGGCTTGGGACCCCAACCCAGAAGAGCCATAGACCTGGGACTCCAGCCCAGGAGAGCCAGAGGACCCAGGAAGAGAGCTGCTGCAGGGGCAGAACTCAGGTGATGAGCTACCGTGAGGCCTTCCTGCTGAGCCATAGGGGTGATGTCACCCCCACAGTGAGCTTGGAAGTCAGAGCACTGAGCCAAAGAGGATTATTCGTGAGCCTTAAGGTTTGTTTTGCCCTGTTAGGTTTTAGACTTAATTGGGACTTGAACTTTATTATTATTTTTTTCCCTATTTCTCCTTTTTGGAAGAATGCACCATTGTATTTTGGAATTTTGGTATCATAACATGTTTGGTTTCATAGGTGCACAAGCAGAGGGGAATTTGCTTCAGGATGGATCATATGTTGAGTCTTACCCCTATCTGATTTAGATGGTATTTAGATAAGACTTTGGACTTGACTTAAAATTAATGCTGAAACAAGATAAAACTTTTGGAGCTATTGGGATGGAAATATATATTTTTCATATGAAAAGGACATGAATTTGGAGAGCGGGAAGGGATGGAATTGAATGTGTTCCCCCTAAATTCGTAAGTTGAACTCAATCCCCACCGTGATGTTATTTGGAGGTGGGGCCTTTGGGAGGTGATTAGATCATGAGGGTGAAGCCCTTATGAATGGAATTAGTACTTTTATAAAAAAGAAACCCAGACAACGCCTTTTCCCTTCCCTCCTTGTGAAGGCACAATGAGAAGATACCATCTATGAACCAAGAAGTGGGCACCCACCAGGCTCTGAATCGACTAGCCCTCTGCCCTTGGACTTCCAGCCTCCAGAACTCTGAGAAATTTTTGTTATTCAAGCCACCCAGTCCATGGTATTTTTGTTAAGCAGCATGAATGTACCAAGACACTAGGCCAGGAAATTTGAGCTTGAGCTTAAAAAGTTTTTTAAACAACTAAATGACAGCAGCTGATACCACCTTTAGCCAATGCTTCCCATTCTTCACAATTTTTCTTTCTTTCTTTTTTTTGGGGGGGAGGGTTTGTCATTACAGACCAATCTACTGAGTCTTGTCAGCCTGTGTCCTTTCTAAGGTCATCCACAGAGTCAGAATAGACTATTTGTTCTATTTGATGAAGCGATTGGAACTCTGAGTGATTAAATGACCTAATTATGTTTACCTATTTGATTGATGGCTGGCCTAAAATGAGTCTTCATGTTCTCTTATACTACACATTGTCATTCCCCACCTACTTGGTTTTCACATCTATATTTTATCGCCGTTGGAAGGCTGTTTATGTGAGGATTAATAGCCCTTTAGGGGACATTTCTGCATTTTTACTCACCCTCAAACTTTTGTTTCATTCGAATAGTAATTTTTTCATTTGTTTGTTAAAAGACTTGGAGCCATGAATTATAATTTCTTTAACTTTATTCAGGATTTTAAGTGTATTCATCAGTGATTACCAGGTGCTAGACAAGGTTCCAAAGTCATCTCAAGTAATAGTTATTGTATTCCTATGAGGTTATTTGAGAGAACTGAGGTTCCAACCAGTGTCACAGAGCTACTAACTTGTGAAGCTAGGAGTATATACTGCAGTTGAATTCTAGGTCCTGTGCTTTTCTCTCCATCTAATCTATTCTAATTTCTAATACATGTTTCTTTATAATAGCCACTTATTAGTGGTTACACCTTACTCCAGGGTGGCTGTGACTGAAGACTATATAAAATAATGCTTTGGGCATGGTGATTGGCACAGAGAAGTTGATCTGTAAATATTAAGAGTTCCCTATCCCTTTCTTCTTCTTGAGATCACAGTGCATATTGCATAGTACCTTTGCATTCTCTGTTGTACTTTGCACATTGCTATGCCATTAAAAAGTCCTTTTTGTGGAATTAAATTGAATAGTTATTCAGTGTGAGTAATTTGTTTTAATATTGCTCCTAAAAAGTTTCATACTCTTCTGTATCAAGAAAAGAACAATACATCAAATACCTGGGCTCAGATAATATAATAAAAAATGCAAGCTTGAGATGAAAAATTATAAAAGTTGATACTCATTCATGATAAAATGTTCTCTACAAATGAGGATAAGTTTAGTCTATGAAAACCTATAGGTAACATCATATTTAAGGGTAAAATGTAAAACTTTTCAATCTGTGGTTTGGAACAAGAAAAGATTGGGTATACTCAGCATTAAAAAAAAAAAAAAATTCCTGGAGGCTCTACACAGTACAATAAGTCAAGAAAAATAAAGAATAAAATTTACAGATAAAAATGTTTTCATTTACTGGTATAACCATTGTCTACTTAGAAAATTCTAGGAAATCTATACAAAAGCTACTAGAATTAATAAGTTTATTAAAGTCTTAGTATACCGGTATATAAAAATAAATTACATTTCTATATGTAGGAATAGATGTTAGGAAAATAAAGTTTTAAAATATATGTATGATAGCAAGAAAAAACATGAAATACTTAGGGATAAATTTAACAAAATATGCAAAAGACTTATACACTGAAAACTACAAAATATTGCTGAGACAAATGAAAGGAGATGTAAGAAAATGTAGATGTATTCTATGACACGGGCAAGCAGACTAAATATTACTAATAAGTAAATTTTTCCTAAATCATTTATAAGTTTAGTGAAACTCCAATCAAAATCCCAGTAACATTTTTTAGGAATTGATAAACTAATTTTAAAACTTATATGGAAATGTATAGGATGTAGGACAGCCAGAAATGATTTTGAAAACAAAAAAGTTAGAAGATTTACACTATCTGATTTTAAGAATTATTCTAGGGGAACATCAGAGAAGAAAGCAGAATAGGAAGCTCCTGGAATCTGTCTGTTCAGCTAGACAACAATTGTACTGGCAGAAATACTCTGAAATAACTACTTTGCAACTCTGGAGTCTATGTGAACACTTGCAGCTTCCAGAGGAAAGGTTGGCTGGTAAATTCATAGGTTATGTCAGTCAATTTAAGCCATCAGCATGGTACTGACTACTTATCTCCCACTCCGAGCCCCTGACATGGGAGATGGCAGCCCATGTTGCTGGAGCCAGGGTGGGCAATTAGAATCATGTCTTCCAAGTATCAGGTTTCTTTCTTTCTTTTTTTTTTTTAAGATCATTTATTTATTTATTTGACACAGAGAGACACAGCGGGAGAGAGAACACAAGCAGGGGGAGTGGGAGAGGAGAAGCAGGCTTCCTGCAGAACAGGGAGCCCGATGCGGGGCTTGATCCCAGGACCCCGGGATCATGACCTGAGCCGAAGGCAGACGCTTAACGACTGAGCCACCCAAGCGCCCCTCACATATCAGGTTTCTGTATTCTTATTGCAGATTGCTGTTTCTGATCACTGATGTGTAGGCACAGAGGCTAGATGCCATTATTTCAATCCATACTGGCTGCAACCACTTCTAGAGAAAATTATTCAACTTCCAGCTATTTTTGTTTTTTGGGTTTTTTGGTTTATTTTGTTTTCTTGATATTTAAAAACAATGGTATTTATGGGAGAATGTAGAAACCCACCATGCATGAAATGTTTCCCCCTGAGATCAAGAACCAGATAAGAATGCCGGCTTTCACCACTGCTACGCAACATTGTAGTGGAAGCTCTAGACAGGACTGTTAAACAAGAAAAAAAAGTAAAAGTCATCCAAATTGGAAATGAATAGTGAAGCTATTTCTTTTCACAGATGCCCTAATCCTATATAGGGAACATGACAAGGAAACCGAAGAAAGTTGTTAGAATTAAACAAATTCAGCAAAGTACAACATACAAGACCAACACACGACAGTCAGTTGTGTTCCTGTATACCAGCCATACGCATTCTGAAAAGAAGATTCAGAAAGCAATTCTATTTACAGTACCACCTAAAATAATTTAAGTACTGAGGAATAAATATAATCAAGGAGATGGAAGAGTTCTGTACTACAAGCTGCAAAATATTGCTGAAATTAATTAAAGTAGGTCTAAATAAATGGAAAGGCATCCTGTGTTCATCATAGGAACAGTTGACATCGTTAAGATGCCAATACCACCCAAAGCCATCTGCAGCTTAAATGCAATTCTTATCAAAACTCCAACACCCTTTTTCTCAAAAAGGGCAAAATCATTTCTCAAATTCATATGGAATTCCAGGGGACCCAAATGGTCAAAAAACATCTTGAAAAAGAATAATGTTGAAAAAAATCACACTTCCCAACTTTGAAACTTAATACAAAACCACAGTAATTAAGACAGTATGGTACTGGTATAAAGGCAGACCTACAGACTAATGGAGTCGCATACAGAGTCAAGAAATAAACCCTCACGTGTATGGTAGATGGATTTTTTTTAAGATTTGTTTATTTGAGAGAGAGAGTGCATGGGGAGGGGCAGAGGGAGAGGAAGAGAAAATGCCAAGCAGACTCTGCCCTGAGCATGGAGCCTGATGCAGAGCTCAGTCCCCCGACCCCAAGATCATGACCTGACTGAAACCAGTCAGATGCTCAACCAGCTGTGCCACCTAAGCACCCTCATAGATTGATTTTTTTAAAGATTTTATTTATTTATTTATTTGAGAGAGAGATAGAGAGCACAAGTAGGCAGAGCAGCAGGCAGAGGGAGAGGGAGAAGCACACTCTCTGAGGAACAGGGAGCCCAACATGGGGCTTGATCCCAGAACCCTGGGATCATGACCCAAGCTGAAGGCAGCCACTCAACCGACTGAGCCACCCAGATGCCCCATCATAGACTGATTTTTGACAAGAATGCCAAGACCATTCAGTGGGGGAAATGATAGTTCCAACAAATAGTGCTGGAAAACTGGATATCCACATGCAAAAAAATCAATTTGGAGCCTTGCCTTACACCATATATGAAATTGAACTCAAAATGGATCAAAGATCTTATGCTAAAAGTAGCCAAAGCTATAAAACTCATAGAAAATATTGAGGGAATTCTTCATGACGTTGGATTTGGCAGTGCTTTCCTGGATATGACACTAAAAGCAAAGACAAAAGAAACAAATAGTAACTGAACCTCATCAAAATTAAGAAATGTCATGCATAGAAAAATACTGCCAGAACAGGAAAAGACCACCTACAAAATGACAGAAAATATTTGCAAATCATATATATACTAAGGGGTAATATCTAGAATGTATAAAGAACTCCTACAGTTCAACAACAACCACCACAACAAAAACAACCCAATTAAAAATGGGCAAAGGACTATATAGCTATTTCTCCAAAGAAGATATACAATCAATAGGTGCATGAACAGCTACTCAACATCACTAATTCTGGGAAATTCAAATCAAAATCACGATGAGATATCTAAAACTGCATACCCATTAGGATGGTTATTATAATGAAAAGAAAGGAAATAACAAATGTTGGCGAGGATGTGGAGAAATTGGAACCCTTGTGCACCGCTGATGGGAATGTAAAATGATGCAGCCATTGTCAAAACATTTTTACAGTTTCTCAAAAGTTTAAATACAGAATTACCATATGATCCAAGGAATCACACTCTTATATATATATATATATCCAAAAAGAATTGACTAGAACAGATATTTGTATACCAGTGTGCCTAGCAGCATTATTCACAATAGCCAAATGGTGCAAAAAAGCTGTGTCCATCAACAGATGAATGGCTAGACAAAATGTGGAATATACACAAAAATGGACTACTGTTCATCTATAAAAGGAAGGAAATTTTTATAGATGAATATGAATGAACCTGGAAAACATTATGTTTAGTCAAGTAAAGCAGATACAGAAGGACAAGTATTATATGGTTTCACTTTTATGAATTATCTAGAATAATCAGTAGATAATGGAAAGTAGGCATAGAGACATAAAATAGACTAGAAGTTACCAGGGACTGGAAGGAGAAGGAAAGGGGAGTTATGTTTATGGTACAGAGTTTGTATTGGGGTGATAAAAAAAGTTTTGGGCATAGATAATGGTGATGGTTACACATCATTCTGAATATGTTTAATGCCACTAGATTGTATACTTAACAAATGGCTAAAATGATAAATCGTATGTTATGTACATTTTACCACAATAAATAAAGGTTACTATACTGAAGCTGCAGAAATTAAGACAGTGTGGAATATGTGGAAGGATAGACATACAGATCAATGGGACAAAATAGTGTCCAAAAGAGACCTATAAATAAGAGGTCAATTGATTTTCAACCAAGGTGCCAAGGTAATGGGAGAAAACAGTGCATCTTCAACAAATAGCATCGGCATAGCTGAATATCTCCATGGTGGGGGGGGTGTATGAACTTCTTATCTCACAGCTGTATAATATGTAAAAGTTAACTTGAAATCTGTTACAGACCTAAACACAAAAGCTAAAACTATAAGACTTCTACAGGAAAATAGAGAAGAAAATCTTTACAATCTTAGTATAGGCAAAGCTTTGTTAGAACATGAAAAGGACTAACTATAAAAGAAAATATATCATAAGTTGGACTTCAACAAGTTTGTTATTTGAAAGAAACTATTAAGAAAATGAAAAGGCAAGCCAAAGCTGGGAAAAATATTAGCAATACACATATCTCAGAAAGGGACTTGTATTAAGAATCATTTAAGTTTTTATAACTCAATAAGATAATGCAATAAAAGTTGGCTAACAATTTGAACAGACACATCTCCAAAAAAAAAAAAAAGATATACAAATGGACAATAAACACACAAAAAAACTCATCATCATTTGTCATCAGGGAAATGTAAATTAAAACTACAATGAAATTCTATGTGCCCCCTAGAAGAGCAAAATTATTAATACAACTGGCAATTCCAAGTGTTGGTGATTATATAGAGCAACCTGGCAGGGAGATAAGGAGCTATGTCTGAACAGAGATGACTGGATAGCAGAAAGGACAGGAAAAAGAAGCATAGTTATCTCAAAGGGTGGAGTGAACCATCAATGTTATATACCTCTCACATATTGCTGATAAGAATGCAAAATGATATACCACTTTGGAGAACTGTTTGACATTTTCTTACAAAGTTAAACATCCACTTGCCATCTGACCTAGCAACCAAATCCTAGATACAATGATCCAAGAGAAATGAAACCATATGTCTACACAAAGACATGAACTCAAATGTTCATGGCAACCAAATGCCCATCAGGAAGTACATGGATAGTCAAATTGTGACGTACCCTCAGATAAACCCTCACATAAAAAGAACATAGTATTGATACATGCAACATCATGGATGAAGCTCATGAATATGTTGCTTGGTGGAAGAAGCCTAGACACAAAAGTACTATTTATGATCCATGTATAGGAAGTTTGAACAAGTAAAAACTATCAAGACAGAGATAGTGACTGTGAAGAGGTTCCAGAGAATCTTTTGGGATGATAGGAATTCACTATATATATATTTTTAAGATTTTATTTATTTATTTGAGGAGAGAGAGAGAGAGCACAAGAAAGGGGAACAGCAGAGGGAGAGGGAGAAGCAGGCTCCCTGCTGAGCAGAGAGCCCGATGCCAGGCTAGATCCCAGGACCCTGGGATCATGACCAGAGCCGAAGGCAGACACTTAACCAACTGAGCCGTCCAGGCGCCCCAGGAATTCACTATATCTTGATTATGATGGTAGCTAAACAGGGGTTTACAATTTGTCTAAACTCCTTGAATTAGGTACACTTAAAATGGGTGCATTTTGCTGTTAGTAAATTATACTTCTATAAAATTGATGTAAAAAAGAAAAAACTCCACATAACACAGGGCGTGGAACTGTTTTTTGGGATTTAGAGAGAGGGTTCTGGAGCCTCATTATTTTAGTCAGAACCATGATGTTCTATGACACTGGAGAGGGTACTCTTTGTGCTTTAGTTCTTTCATAGGTAAAATAAGGGAGTCTTGATAGTTTTGTTGAGTATCGCTGTTAAATATTTTTCTTCTCTGCTTCCCCTCTGGTGAGGGGATTGTCTCACACACCCTTATGGCCCAGGTAGAAGCTCCCCATGACATAGGAATATGGGTTCCCATTAAGTCTGCTTCTCGCTTCTCTTCATATATTTTGTCAGGGAGATAAGGAGCTATGTCTGAACAGAGTCTACTGGATACCGTAGAGGGCAGGAAAAAGAAGCATAGTTTTCTCAAAGTGTGGAGTGAGCCATCAATGTTAAGCTTATCTCTCCTTGACCCTCTTCACCTTAGAAGTTTTAGTTCAGCATCTGAGAATACTGCTCGGGCAACTAAGAGACCAGAGGTCATCCTGCAGTGTGCCAGTGGGAACCCGTTCTTAAAACAACACTAAACGCACCTCATCAGAGTTTGTCCAGCACTTGCTTCTGAAGGAGGCGATAGTCACAGCGATGCTGAGCTCTACTATGCTGATGATCAGTAAGACTGACAAAATTCCCTGCAGATAATGAGGATAAATATATGGCATTTGGAATGAAAGCTGTATCATATTAAAGATATAAGCCAAGAACTACTTACACTGTATGACCACCTAGGGGAAAATCCACATTTTAGATGCTTCCATAGCCATCAGTGATTGAACAATTTTCATCTTACATCTTTCTGATAAGCAGAGAAAACAAACTCCAATGCTTATAGGAGCTAGGCAACCATCCCAAATGAGTGGAACAGTTAGGAGGGAGACAGTAGAGAATAAGGGTATTCCTAGAATGTGTCCATTAATCAGTTCTGAACAATAGTTGCCACGTGGGAACATGGGCCCCATGATGTTTTTTTTTTCTTCCCTAAGGAAGCTGGATATGCATATTGTTTAAAAAGATTTTATTTATTTATTTGACAGAGAGAGAGACAGCAAGAGAGGGAACACAAGCAGGGGAAGTGGGAGAGGGAGAAGCAGGCTTCCCACTGAGCAGGGAGCCTGATGCAGGGCTCTCTCCCAGGACTCCCAGGATCATGACCTGAGCCGAAGGCAGTCCGTTAATGACTGAGCCACCCAGGCGCTCCTGGATATGCATATTTTTGTGAAATTTTCCAGCTATTCATTCACTTGTGTGAACCAAATAGAACATATCTGCAGGCTGGATATAGCCCACAGATTGCTGTTTTGCACACTGCTTTAAGGTAATAGATCAAAAAAGCAGGGTAAGAAATAGCATGGTGTCCAGAAAGCTTGGGCTGGGGAGACTGGAAGAGCTGGTTGTGGTCAGGCCACACTTAACCTGGCCAAGTAACAGTCCGTCTGAACCTTGGTTTCCCTGCAACACATTCAGAAGCTTAGGTATTCCCCTATTTGTTGGTAAAACTGAAATGTATGAAGTGTCTACCGTAAATTTGCTGTTGGACAAGATAGACCTGCTCCTGGTCATTGTGGAACTTATATCGTAATAAGGGAGGCAAACAGTGGCACTAGACATAATTAGACAATTATTTACTTAACTAAGTTAGAACAAGTGCCATGAAAAAGTATTGGGAGTTATGTACTACTGTAATGGGAGATCCAAACAGGCCAGCACTGAGAAGGGTAGAGGTGCAATCAGGAAGGACTCCTCAGTGAAGTGAAGTTTAAACTGAGGTTCAAGAACGAGGAGGAGTTTTAATTGGGGAGGTGGAAAAGGGTAGGCACCAGGCTGGGAAATATTGGAAGCAAGAGAAAGCTGGTCTTATGGTCCTGGGGCAGCGGGTATTTAACACATTAAGGAATTTGAGGAAGTCCCGGATGTGTGGAGTAAGAAGGATAAAGACCTGCAACAATGTTGGAAATGGTAGGCAAAGTAGGTGTTATAGAGTCTTGTAAGCCTTTTAAGATTTGGGTCTTAATTCTGTGTTCCACAAGAAGCCATTGCATAATGTGCTCAGATTTGCATTTTTAAATGATGGCTCTGGCCATAGTGCAGACAGTGGATTATCTTTGAGACAGAGGTCCATTCATGAGATGTCTAGAGCCCACTGTTCTGGCTTTTTTTTTTTTTTTTTTAAAGATCTTATTTATTTATTTGACAGAGAGAGACACAGCGAGAGAGGGAACATGAGCCAGGGGGAGTGGGAGAGGGAGAAGCAGGCTTCCCACCAAGCAGGGAGCCCGATGTGGGGCTTGATCCCAGGACTCTGGGATCATGACCTGAGCCGAAGGCAGACGCTTAACGACTGTGGCTTTTTTTTTTTTTTTTTAAAGCTTATTTGTGACATTTAAATTACACCAAGGAATTGTGGAGTCAGACACGTGAGATCTTGGAACGGATTCTCCCTGATTCTGTATATAGAAACTAATCCTGCAGTTGCCATCCATGCACAGTCAAAAATCTTTCAGCATACAGTTTCTTCCTGATACATACTAACATAATGTACAGTAGTGGTCTCCAATCCACTAGAAAAAAGAGTAATGGATTATAATGTTGTATGTCTCAGCCCAGTTAGGACAGGGTTGTATTCCTCATACAGTTTTCTGGCTTTTCTTAATAACTTTTTTTGAGTCTAATTCTGGAGTTTATCTCAGAACATAGGAGAGTGTTCTTAGGCTCGCTTTTATGGGTGATTGTGAGGATTAAATAAAATCTCATATCCAGGAACTGATAGCTCCTTTCTCTTTACTTCTTTATTGGGGGAGACAACTTCCCATGATTCTTTTTCACTTCCATCCAAACAGGTCAAATCTCATTAACGTTCTAGGACCAAGCCTTCAAGATGTGGCTGACAGAAATAAAATGAAAGCCCAGGATTTACTTGGGGAAGTAAAGGGCAAGGCTTTCTGTAGTCATTGACATGCAAAAAAATGATGCCATTGAATGCTTATTAGATAAATACTGAAAATTACACCTACAGTTGTATTTCCTGGCAACGATATATCTCATCTGCTGTAATGAATAAAATTGCTACATTTGTGTATAAATGACTTATGTTCTAAAATTGTTAAAATACTTTATTAAGTGGCTCAAACATCTGCTCCCACTATATTTTTTTTAGTATTAATTGGGTAAACTTTATTTTTTTAAAGATTTTATTCATTTATTTATTTGAGAGAGAGATGGCAAGAGAAACTGCACAGGCTGGGGGAGGGGCAGAGGGAGAGGGAGAAGCCGACTCCCCACTGAGCAGAGAGACTGATGCAATGCCAGGCTTGATCCCAGTACACTGAGGTCATGACCTGAGCCAAAGGCAGCCGTTTAACCGACTGAGCCACCCAGGTGCCCCGATTTAGGTCATTTTGTTCCTCACTAATTCTTTAAAGGTAAAATTTAATCCAATCCATGTCAGTACTAATAGTAATAGCCAAAACCTATTGACTGTTTACACTGTGCCAGGCAGTGTTCTAATTTGAGTAATCCTCATGACAACCCAATGCAGGCTGTATTCTTATCATCTTCATTTTCCACACACAGAAAACTGGGGCTCAGAGAACTTACAAAACCAGGATTCAGGTCCTGAATCACAACATACTTCTCAACAGTCAGCTCAAATGCTACCTCAACTTCCATTATTGGAATCGAAATTGATGAACTGATGCATCATTAACATAGTTCAGGTAAGACTGTACAGACTCACCATGCAGGGTAGGACCACTTACATTGAAAAGAGTTCTACCTATAACACATATTCCTTCGAGGGAAGGCATCTGGCAGTACTTGTGCTGGTGTTTGTAGCTGATAATGGTGAGAGTAATCCCAGCCACCGCCACCAAGGAACTGATAACGTTCATGGCCGTGACACCTTGTCCCTGAAAAATAGTTTTTAAAATAATATTAAAATAAATAAAAACCGAACCGAACCAAAAATACCTTGGAAGACATTCTTAGTGCCTTTGTCTTTCCAGATAGCCCGCAGGGATGAAGTGCTCCATCAGGTCGGTATGTCTGAAAGGCATGGTAAGTTAAATACCGACTCATTGAAGTCAAGAGACAAACTAAGATTTAGAATGAGCCAGGAAGCCAAGAAAGAGAACAGGTAGAGAAGAAGGAGTGCTCTATGGTTAATGCTAAAGAAAACTTTCATTTTCTCCTAACGCATGGTCTTTCGTAATCTACAAGCAAAATGGTGTGTTAGGAGATATCTTCGCCTTGTAATTAGACCTGATTTTGAGTCCTGTTGAAGTAGGACCTTGTACAAGGTAACTTAATCTCTTGGAAATCTCAGTTTTTACCTCCAGAAATGAGAATAACATCATTTTAGGGCAGTATCCAATTATTCATTTATTTTAACAAGTGTTTAGTGTGCCCCAACTATGTGTCCAAACACTGCATTAGGCCCATGAGACACAAAGATCGACACGGTAGATGAGGTCCTGCCTTTGTGTGGCTTACATTCATTGCCCCAGGGATTCAAACAGTAACCAACCAAATCACTAGAATATTTACTGATGGCAACAAATTTAGACTGGGGTTTAATGGTTTCCATTCTTGGCTTCAGTGTCTCAACATGGAAGTTATAAAAAGTCCAGATTGCCCCACCAAATTCCCTTCAGTCACTCTTTAAAGGAAAGGAAAACGCCAGGAAGGGGGAACTGTCTTATTCATACCTACTCCCAGCACTGCTATTGCTTTTTTATTTTATTTTTTTATTTTATTTTTTTTAAAGGTTTTATTTATTTATTTGAGACAGAGAGAATGAGAGAGAGAGAGCACATGAGAGGGGGATGGGTCAGAGGGAGAAGCAGACCCCCCGCTGAGCAGGGAGCCCGATGCCGGACTCGATCCCGGGACTCCAGGATCATGACCTGAGCCGAAGGCAGTCGCTTAACCAACTGAGCCACCCAGGCGCCCTGCTATTGCTTTTTTAGATGAAAAACAAAGAAAAGCCTCATATCTCAATTCAGTAGATGCTACTGTATCTTGCTTGTGTATGTCTGTTGTGATGCGTAAAGCAGTGGTGCATCTACACAGCCTGTCCAATCCGGGAGCAGCTGTGGCTTAGTGTGGCAGGACTTGGAAGTATACCTATGACAAATGCTTACCCCAAGCACAGGTCTTTACTACAGACAGGCATTTTGGTAGAAAATGCACAGGCACGTACAGATATTCTATCTCTATCCTCAGTCCTTTGCTCTTTCTGGGCTCTGTTCTGGCTCCCGTAGGACATTTAATGGACTAAGATTTCTAAGTAAGCAATCCCCCATACGTATTGGGCTTCATGGTTTACAAAGAATATGCCCAGCCTTTGTCTTTTTTTTTTTTTTAAAGATTTTATTTATTTGACAAAGAGAGAGAGACAGCGAGAGAGGGAACACAAGCTAGGGGCAGTGGGAGAGGGCGAAGCAGGCTTCCAGCTGAGCAAGGAGCCCGATGTGGGGCTCGATCCCAGGACCCTGGGATCATGACCTGAGCCAACCAACTGAGCCACCCAGGTGCCCCTATACATAATATCTTACTAAATTCTCAGAATAACCCTTTGAAGTAAGTACTTTTCCCTTCAAGTTGACACAGCAATGAGTGATAGCCTTGATTCCATCCCAGAATGATCTGGCATCAATATCAGATTCTTTCCTTCAGACTTTGAGCAGGTCCCAAAGAAAAGTTTCTGTTGGCAGGGGTGAGGGGCAGGGAGATTACAATGATTCTGGGATTGGTTTTGGTTAGAGTAGGGTTTCTCAAACTTTGCACTACAGACATTTTGGGCTAGATCATTTTTTTTTTTTGTTATGGTAGACTTTTCTGTGCATTTTAGGATGTTTAGACACATTCCTGACTTCTACCTGTAGGTAACAATAGTACCCTGCAAACCCAGTTGTGACAACTAAAAATGTCTTCAGATACTGTCAGATATTTTTGGGGGAGGAGGCAAAATTATTCCCAGTTAAGAACCACTGAGTTAGAGGAATGTAGAATGGATTCCAACAAGTAACTCTCAGATTACTTGACCAGGGAAATGGGAACTAGTAGAAGAGTGACATTGGCAAATAGGAATGCCCTGAACTGCAAATTTGATGTCTAAAGATTTTCTTGGGAAATCCTTTATTACTAAAGGCTTTACATACAAAGATGATGTAAAACAAGTAGAAAGTTATAAATTACATAGAAGTCACAAAAGTAACTTACCAGACATTTTTCCTTGTCATTGATTCCTGTGAGGTATCCTGTAATAACATACTGTTAAGAAGAAAAGAAATAAAAGTTAACAGGAGATGTGTTTGACTCCCTTGTAATATAATCTCCAAAGTAAATTATATTGCAATATTATATATTATAATTTCCTTTGGAGATTATATTGTAGTAGATATGCCTGTGAATCTCCTTGACCATATAGTCTTTCCATCTGAGCATCAAGGAGGAAGAGTAGGCACTGATGTAAGATGAAATATTGTGTTGGGCATACTTAGCACTGAACAACACCCCTTTTGCCAGGGTCAGCTGGAAGAGGCAGGCGCCTCCTTAATGTCCCAAACATACCACCCAGATGTTTTGCTGGGCTCTAAATAGAAAGATAATTCTGGGCTCTGGGCCTGGTGGAGGGAAGGGATGGGTGAGCTGTGTCTGCTCTAGCTAATGGAAGGAGACTTTCTCATGGCAGAACTCTCTAAAGGTTGATGTGGGGGCTTGAATCTATTATAGTTATCTCAGCCACTTCTTTATCTGGAACGTAAAGAGTCTGCCTACCTATCTATGGACCCTTAGGTTGCTCCCATGTCTTGGCTCAATGTAATCCCCATCAAAATACCAACAGCATTTTTCACAGAACTAGAACAAATAATACAAAAGTACTAAATTTGTATGGAACCACAAAAGACCCTGAAAAGCGAAAGCAATCTTGAGAAAGAAAAACAAACTGGAGGTATCACAGTTCTAGATTTCAAGATATACTACAAACTTGCAGTAATCAAAACAGTATGGTACTGGCACAAAAATAGTTACATAGATTAATAGAACAGAATAGAGAGCCCAGAAAGAAACCCATGATTATATGTTCAATTAATCTGTGACAAAGGAGGTAAGAATAAACAATGGGGAAAAGACAGTTTCTTCAATGAATGATGCTGGGAAAACTAGACAGCTACATGAAACTGGACCACTTTCTCTAACACCATACACAAAAATAAACTCAAAATGGATTAAACACCTAAACCTGAAACTATAAAAATCCTAGAAGGGAACATAGGCAGTAATTCCTCTGACATTGGCCATAGAAGCATTTTTCTGGACATGTCTCCTAAGGCAGGGGTGTCACAAAAGCAAAAATAAAATTATTGGGACTAACTCAAAATAAAAGCTTTTGTACAGTGAAGGAAACAATCAATAAAATTTTAAAAGATAACCTACTGGATAGGAGAAGATTTTGCAAATGATATATCCAATAAGGGGTTACTATCCAAAATATATAAAGAACTTACACAACTCAACACCAAAAAAAGCAAGCAATCTGATTAAAAACTGGGCAGAGGACTTGAATAGACATTTTTCCCAAAGAAGACACACATGGCCAATAGACACATGAAAAGATGCTCAATGTTATTAATCAATGCAAATCAAAACCATAATTGAGATACCACCTTACACCTGTTAAAATGACTAAAATCAAAAAGACAAGAAATAATAAGTGTTGATGATGATGTGGAGAAAAAGGAACTCTCACGCAATGTTGATGGTAATGTAAACTAGTATAACCACTGTGGAAAATAGTATGGAGGTTCTTCAAAAAATTAAAAATAGAAATGCCATATGAACTAGTAATTCCACTACTGATTATTTATCCAAAGAAAACAAAAAAACCCACTAATTCAAAAAGATACATGCACCCCTATGTTTATTGCAGTATTATTTACAATAACCAAGATATGGAAGCAACCTAAGTGTCCATTGATAGACAAATAGATAAGGAAGATGTGGTATATAAAGTGGAATATTACACAGGTATAAAAAGGATGAGATTATGCCATTTGAGACAACATGGATGGAACTAGAAGGTATTATGCTAAGTGAAATAAGTCAAACTGAAAAAGACAGATACCACGTGATTTCACTCATATGTGGAATCTAAAAAGAATGAATGACCAAACAAAAAGCAGATTCAGACCTATAAATACAGAGAACAAACTAACAGTTGCCAGAGGGGAGGAGATAGGGAATGGAGAAAATGGGTGAAGGGGAGAGGGACAAACAGGCTTCCAGTTATGGAATAAGTAAGTCATGGGAATAAATGGCATAGCATAAGGCATACAGTCAGTGATACTGTTGTAGAGATATATGGTGACAGATGGTAGCTACAATTGTGGTGAACTAGCATAATGTATAAACTTGTCAAATCACTATATTGTACACCTGAAACTAATGTAACATTGTGTGTCAACTATACTCAAAAATTATCTACGCTCAAACTCCATTTCTGTATTTGCAAAGGAGAAGGTAGGATATTTGCCCATCTGATCTCCCATTGGTAGTAAGGAGCAAATGACTTATTCTACACACAGGGCTTTGGAAACTTTTAAACACTGTACACCTAAGAGCATTATTACTGCAATGATGGTAATACAATGACCAAATGGAGTCACTCCTCTTGCCACAGAAGGGACTGGTTATCTGGTCTCCTTGGGGACCATATTCATGGGATTCATTATTCCAGAACCTGAGGCAGTTCAAACCAGTTGACTAATTTGTCAAAAGCTCCTAACTGACAGTACTCACAATAAGTGCTCCCCAGAACGGATATCCTGTGAGGAAAACGAGGGGAAATTTCTGGGAGTAATTGATGTAATTAAATGCAAATATAGTTCCGACGCCCACAATGATCAGTGCCAGCAGGATCTGGATAGCCTGTGAGGAAAGAAATGGGTCCATGAGATCACAAGTGCCCCAGCCTCTTTGGACTCTTCCAGATCCCTGGGGCATCCCGCTATGCTTATGTCACACCTCCCTCCACGTGAATGCCTTCCTCTTCTGTGTGCCAACTGCCTTTAGATTTGCAGAAAGTCCACTGTCTCTTTCCTCATCACACTTACATGGGGTCCTGCAAGTTCACATTCCTCACTCTCATCCTGCACTACCTATTATATCCCCTGTATTACCAATTTACCTTGCACCAGACAGATTTAACTGTAAACTTGCAAGCTTCTTGAGGACAGAGACTGCAAACTATTCACCCTTACCTTTTTTTCCTTTTCTAGCTCCGGCATCCTACTTTTATCCCCACCCCCAGCACACACATTTTCCACATCCAATATATGCTTTTGGAGTTACGGCTCAGCCCATTTCTCTAAAAGTTTGAAGTTTGCTGATCTAGAGTGAAGAAGCTGGGGTGAGTTCTATGTCTCTGCTCTTCAGGCAAGGGCCTGCCCAGAGGTGAGAGTAATCCAGTGGGTTTATCAGCCTGTTAGGAGTCTGCACCATGGTGGTCTTGGGGTTAGCAGCTCTTCTCAGGACAGAGCTTCTCCTCAAGCATTCTGGGTTTTTCCCCAGGCCACAACTCTACAGCATTGCACCACAAGTGATGATTTTCCTCTTGTACCAGGGATGAAAACTGTGTGTACAGCCCTCCTTTAGGTACATTTATGATTGAAAAATATTTTGTCTACCTTGTGGCTCACTATGGAGCTTTGAATATAATTTTCAAAGAAGTCCCAATGCCTATAACAGCACAATAGGGAAGTTTAACCTCTCCATGTATGGCTTTTAGCTCCAAGGGAGGTGCCACCACACCCTGAAGTCACCTCCTCAATAAAATACTTGGAAAAATTACACCAAGTTTCAGGCATCCTCTCTGCTAGGATTCAGAGAGCAGTACAAACTCCTCATGAAATAGCCCCAGGATTTCCTCGGTGTTAGGAAGTTATAGCCAAACTGTGGAAAGAGCCTAGATGTCCATCAACAAATGAATGGGTAAAGAAGATGTGGTCTATATCTATAATAGAATATTACTCAGCCATCAAAAAGGATGAAATCTTACCATTTACATTGATGTGGATGGAACTGGAGGGGATTATGCTAAGTGAAATACGTCAACCAGAGAAAGACAGTTATCATATGGTTTCACTCATATGTGGAATTTAAGAAACAGCGCAGAGGATCATAGGGGAAGGGAGGGAAAACTGAATGGGAAGAAATCAGAGAGGGAGACAAACCATGAGAGACTCTTAACAATAGGAAATAAACTGAGGGTTGCTGGAGGGGAGGTGGGTGGGGGGGTGGGGTAACTGGGTGATGGGCATTAAGGAGGGCAGGTGATGTGATGAGCACTGTGTGTTATGTGCAACTGATGATTAACTGAACTCTACATCTGAAACTAATGATGTACTGTATGTTGGCTAATTGAATTTAAATAAAAAAAGAAAGATGCTTTCTAAATAAATACATAAATAAACAAACACTCTATTTCTCAGAGTTAAATAAGCCCCCAGAAGCATTTCTAAGACATGCTTATAAATAAGACATTTCTAAGGCACACTGTGTGCATTTCTAAGCAGAACTTTTATTTCTCTTGTTAATCAAAATCTAGGGAAATGGTATTATTGGCTACATATTGGCTCTTCTACTGAAGATCAAATTATTTGTACAAGCAAGTGACTTAGAGGTTTTTATGATTAATCAAGAAGGAAACACTATAGACAAAAGGTAAGAGAAAAGAAGGGGAATCAAATCCCTTCCAGAAAAAACACCCATGCAGACACACCTGGAAAAATATCTTCTTTTCTCCCTTCCAGGAAAACCCATGGATGGGAGAGGACTTACCCCTAAGACTTTTGGTTCTCCCTTCAGGAAATCCAACAGAGAGGTATGAGGTTCATACGGAAATGCAGTCAGTACTGTATCATTTGGTTGTATAGTGATGACTTGGGTCGACCTTTTGACCTCGGATGATGACTCCATGATTCAATGGTAGAACTCTGTTAGAAGAGTGAGTGATTGAACATTGCCACTAAAATCATGGTCTTCCATCAGTTTCACATGGAGTCCTTACCAATGAGCCTTATTGATAGCTCTCCTCACTCCTGGAACCACAGAATCACAGTCATTGAGTCATAGAGTCTTAGAATTCTAGAGCATATCCAGGCCCTGGATCCTGGTAAAGGCTCAATCTGGTTTTCCATAAGACCTCCTTTCTTGTCAATTTGATTAGAAGCAGGTGGTAAAGACAAAATAAATAGATGATGTACATGAAAACAAATCCCAGTACCTATGTTCATGAGATATAAAGGAACCGAAACTTATGGAATATCCATTATGTTCTAGGTACCGTAGACAGTGTTTTGTTTTGATATCTATTAACCTTTATCCTGTTAACAATTCTATATGCCAAAACTGAGGTACAGAAAGACTGTGTTGCCCACGGTAACATACTAAGGGATTGGGAAAGGAAGCAAACTCCACCTGTCTCTTAAATTTGTGTTTCTCCCACCCTCTTTCGAAAGGAGTTTCCCACTTGTTGATGAATTGTCTCACTTGCTGTTTAATCCTATTCCCTTGTAGTGTCAAAATCCATATTTAAGGAGGTATAGGACCAGATGTAGTTGCCACTTTAATAGAGAATATTTTAGCTTTCAGAAAGACAGGTAAAGCTAATGCTGCTCAAAGCCTTCCTGATTTAAATTACGCAAGTACAATGAAAAGAACAGAAAGCGCCTCTTGGAATTTTGCTTCCCACATTTAATCCTTTATAATCCTGTATTTGTTATAATTTTAACTATCAAACCACAAAGGTAAATGGTTTCACAAATCCAAAAAAATTATATGTACAAATGTTATCTTGAGTATTTCCAGCCTCAGCCCTGCTGGCATTTGGGGTCTGCTAATTCTTTGCTGTAAGGAGTTGTTTTGTTCATTGTCTCCACACATTGCCAAATGTCCTTTGGGGGTGGGGAGCAAAATCATTTCGGGTTGAGAACCATTGATGTAGAGAAATAATTGCAGACTGTGTTCTCGTTAATTTTTTTTTTCTGATAGAATGACTCTTTGTTTTCACATCCAGACTTCAGAGAGGGTACATATTTCTCAATACAACATTTTTCTACCAACATTTATTCAAGTGAATTTTAATTTATGTACCCAAAGTGCAAGGCAGCATTTTAAACAAAACAAAGTGTGGGACAAGTCTGTATTTAAATTGTAAGCAGAATTGATAGATCATCAGAATCATGTGGAGAAGTTTTGAAAAGCATGCTGTGTCAGTAAAGGGGTGGTGCCCCCAGCATGCTACTGACCCAGACTGCAGCCATGCACTGCAAAAAACAGCATCAATTTGTTACCAACCATTGTGATTATTTGGCGATCAAGGAATTATAGTACTTTAAGCATTTTTATAACCTGACATGTTAATTTACTATTAAATATTACTATTTAATATTTATTATTACTAGATATTTTACTGCCTTTTACTTACATTTTGGGACATTGGATGGGAGTTTGGGTTGACTAATAGCATACGGTTTTTTCCTTTAAAATGGTGGGAAAGAGGCGCCAGAGTTTTGAACTGCGCTGCCGAGGCTGGAGTACGCGTCCTCTGCGTGGTCGCCTGGATGCAGCTCGCCATGGCCATACCCTCCCTTGAGGAGCTGGACTCCTTCAAGTACAGCGACCTGCAGAACTTGGCCAAGAATCTGGGCCTCCGGGCTAACCTGAGGGCAGACAAGTTGTTAAAAGCCTTGAAAGCCCACCTTAAACACGAGGTAAAAAAAGAAAATGATAGGGCGCCTGGGTGGCTCAGTTGGTTAAGCGACTGCCTTCGGCTCAGGTCATGATCCTGGAGTCCCTGAATCGAGTCCCGCATCGGGCTCCCTGCTCGGCAGGGAGTCTGCTTCTCCCTCTGACCCTACCCCCTCTCATGTTCTCTCTCTCATTCTCTCTCTCTCTCTCAAATAAATAAATAAAATCTTAAAAAAAAAAAAAGAAAGAAAGAAAATGATAATCGGGATGGAAGTCAAACTTCTGCATCGTCTTGTGACCAGGCTGAGATGCAGAGGGGCAGCCAGGAACAAGCTGAGAGGGAGCCGATTGGCCATGGCACCAAAACCAGGAGAAGGTGCAGGACGGTCCACAGGAACCCTGACTCCCAGCAGCATGATTCAGAGATAAAAACAAGTGATCACGCTGAATTGCAGAATCAAGAGAAGCAGGAAAACCAGGATCTCAGAACAGTTGCAGAAGTTCCTTCACCACCAGATGAAAGCCAAGGAGAGGAGAATGCCGTTTCCTCAGGAAAAAGAAGAATAAATGGTAATGAAGATTCAAAGGTACCTTCAGAAAGAAAGAAGCCTCTCTACACAGATGGGTTTTCCAAACCTGGAAAAAGCAAAAGAAATAAAAGCACTACTCCAAACTTTAAGAAGCTTCATGAGGCTCGTTTTAAGGAAATGGAGTCCATTGATCAATATATTGAGAGAAAAAAGAAACATTTTGAAGAACACAATTCATTTAATGAACTGAAGAAGCAGCCGGTCACCAAGGGAGCGGTGGTGACTCCAGTTCCTCTCTGGGGAAGGCTCCCCGTGGCTTGTACTCCCACCAGCCAGCGCCGCTCGCAGGGCCGGCCCCTGGCCGCTGCAGGCCGGAGCACCTTGTGTGGGAAGGGCTCCGCCAAGCCATCCGCTCTCTGGGCAACTAAAATGAACGTCAGGTTTTCAGCCACTACCAAAGATAATGAGCATAAGCGTTCACTGATCAAGACTCCAGCCAGAAAGTCTCCACATGTGACCATACCTGGGAGTACCCCAAAAGGCCAGGCTGTGCTCAGGACATACAAGTTAAAGACCACAGATGGAAATTCTGCTTCTGTTGTTACCCCATTAAAATTGACAACTCAGGCAACACAGACTTCAGTCTCCAATAAGAAGCCAGTGTTTGATCTCAAAGCAAGTCTGTCTCGTCCCCTCAACTATGAGCCACACAAAGGCAAGCTGAAACCATGGGGTCAATCTAAAGAAAATAATTCTCTGAAGGAGCATGTAAACAGAGTTAGCTTCCACAAGAAAACTTACAAACAACCTCCTCTCCAGACTAGGGAGGAGCAACGAAACAACATGAGCAAAGACGAAAGGAGAAGAAAGCAAAGGTTTTAGGAACTCGAAGAGGCCTCATTATGGCTGAAGATTAATTTTTAACATCCTGTAAATAGTGTTTTATTCTGAACCCTTTCTTTATTGTAAATATTTTTCTACTGTCCTCCCCACTTTAGTCAAAAGACTTTTTTCTGCTCTTTATTCACTATCTATGTAGTGTTGGTGGTTCTTTTCACATACTACATCCCTGAAAAGATGTTATTGACCTTAAAGCTCATGAATTCTTTGAAATCGTTTTTACCTAAGTCTCTGTACAATTCAGTTTTCTAATGAGACTCATCCTATAGATTCTTGACCTAGATTTTTAATGTCAAGTTCCCTCTGCTGACAGAACTGGAATCCTCTTCTAGACAGAAGCATTTACCTGAGGGTAGGTAGTTCTACCACAAGCTTTAGTAGAACCTAAACCACTAACAAGCTGAGAAAGCCACCTCATCTTCCTCCAGAGAATCGAGTGGTCTTAATGAAACAGGGAACCAGATGGGTTGGTAATGGCATAAATATTCTACCTATGTGAAGTGTTTTGTTACCTGTGCACATTTGTTCCAATCACTTGATGAAATTGCCCTCTATCACTCAATATATTCTTAAAAACTCTATTGCTCATTCTAGCCTTAAAAATATACAGGGCCATACTGAAATCTGAGGATTTCTGCTTCAAGGATCAATATATTCTGTCAGAGTTACATCTTACTCACTTTATGGAAAAGACTAGAGTGCTTAGCCTCATAGCCATGTTTGTTACACCTAAGTGGAGCTTCAGAGCTTTGTACTGTTTAAGATTTTCATAAATGTTTTCTCATGGTGGTAGATTCTTATAAATAAATTTACTTCATGATTGAGTTAAAAAAATAAAAATAAAATGGTGAGAAAGAACTGTCTTCATGCAGAATACCTGATTTTTAGGAAAGAATAAGTGATATTAAGCAGGAGACACTTAAAATTTCATCTGTCTTGGTTATTTCAAAAATGCATCTCATTTTATTATTTCAACTAGGTTATAGTTGTCAGCCTCAGCCCTTTGCCCCTGCTTCTGACTTCCAAGCTTTTAAAGATGGGTCCTCTAATATCAGTCCACAGACTCAGACCAGAAGGCAGGAACTAGGCTATTCCATGGAGAGGTGAAATGACAGGATCTCTGTGGGACAGCTACAAGCTGGGTGATATACTTTGGGTGGAAATGGCATTCCCTCTTGCTTTCCACCTGCAGAAGACCACACTTAGCATTTGACAGGTAACACTTAGCATATACCAATGCTGCTTTAAATAAAATGAGGTATTTACTCCCTCACTAAACTCCTCCTTCTGCATATATTGTCACATCCATTTTAAAGAAAAGGAACATCCAGTAACCAAAGTTACTGCTGGTAAGGGTTGAGGCCAAAACTGAGCGTGGCCTACCCCCTTTCATTTTCCATGCAACAATCTAGTGTGTATTAGTTTTTGTTTGTTTGTTTGCTATTAATTACCACAAATTTAGTGGTTCAAAACAACATATATTTATTATCTTATGATTTTCATCGATCAGGAGTTGAAGCATGGCCTATTTGGGTCCCTCTGTTCAGGGTCTCACAGGGATGGCTAAAATCAATGTGTCAGATAGCCTGTATTTTCATTTAGAGGCTCAAGTGGGGAAAACCCACTTCCAAGCACAGTCAGGTTATTGACAGAATTCATTTCCTTGTATGACTCAGGGCCCTGGGTTTTGCCAGTTGAATGCCCTGTTTCTTGCTTTCTGCTTATATCAGGCCAACAGGGAGAATCTTTCACCCCCTGTTCGTTAAGATGGGAGGAAGGACGGAGAGTTTGTGATAAGGATTTGAGTATGTGTGGCTCAGCCACTAATTTTGAGTTGCCTTTTGGGGAACCTGCAATTTTTTTCTAAAACATTGAGAGAACCCAGAATTCTGGTATGTATGTTCAATATCTGCAGTGTCTGCTTGGACTTGGGTGAAACTGTTCACTCCTTTTCTTGCCATGAATTTATTCACCTTTCTTGCTAGTGGTTGTTGCCTAATTGGGTTCCCAAAGGGAATATGGTAGTGAGGCAAAAGGTGGAGTCAAAAATGACTCCCAAATTTCTGACTTTAGAAATTGAGTGGATGGACATACCATTTATGAAAGACAACCAGGCTGGAGGAGTGTAGGGATGTTACAAATGAAATATGCATTGTCCTTACTGTACCTAGTAGAGGTTTGGAATATTATTCCAGATAATTCTGAATATATTCCAGATAGTATTACTTGAAGTATTATTCCACATAATTCTAAATATAATTCTTCAGATACTCTGAAGAGCCTTCCTATTAACAGAGAAACAAATAAGAAATAGGTCCTGGATTAAATATTTTATTGCATTGCTTGGCTTACAGAATGAGGAGGAATCTCCAAGGCCCTCCACCCCCAGTGTAAGATACTAATATACACAGACACACACACACACACACACACACACACAGGTTTGAAAACACATAAACAGGAGCCGAAAACCTCAGTGGAGAGTAGTAAGTGAGTGTCCTAGCTTACAGACTAGTGGGGGTAGACATACAATTAACAAACAAAGAAAATACATAGTATGTCTGATGGTAGTAAGTGCTTTGGGGAAAAAATAAGCAAGTGACTGGGAGAGAGGCCCATAATTTTATGTAGGTCGGTGGGGGAAATTTTACTGCAATTAAGAGATTTGAAGAAAGACTTGAAAGAAGTGAGAAATAAAGCAATAGAAGATAGAGAGCCTGCCAGGGTAAAATTTCTAAAGAAATGTGTCAGGTGACAGCAAAAGGCCCATGTGACGGACTGGAGTAGAGGGAGCAAGGGGGAGTAGTCAGAAGGTCAGAGCAGATATGAGAGTTCAGATCCTGTAAGGACATTTAGGGACTGTAGCTTTTATTTGGAATGGAATGGAATGAGTTTGAGCAGAGGAATAACATGGTCTGATTTTAGATGGGGAAAAAAAATCTGCTGTCTGCTATACAGAGAACAACCCGAGTGGCGTGGGTGCCCAGCTGGTCAGCCATTGCAATAATGCCAATGGGAGACAATGAGCCAGAGTACTCGTGAGATGGTGAGAAGTAATCAGACTCAGTATTTTTTTATGTTTTAATGATAGACTGGATAATGGTGTGTGAAAAATATAGAAGAGCCAAAGATGACTGCAAGGTTTTTGGAAGATGATATTTCAAAGGAAATTGACTATGGAGAAGTGAGGGATGGCTTAATAACTAGATAGACCAAGGGGGTCAAAAGTAACTTTTTCAAAAACACTTTTATTCAATTATAACATAGAAGCAAGTGAACACAAGTCATACATGTACGACACCAGCATCCAGATCAAGGAAAAGAATGTTACTGCAAGCCCATAGACCCTCTGGGTTCCCTTCCAGTAACTACCTACCCCCCCAAGGGTAACCGCTATCCTGCTTCTAACACTATCTACTAGTTTAGCTTGTGTTTAAACCTTATACACATAGAATCATACAGTATGTACTCTTTTATACATGACCTTTTCTCCCCTGAACATTATGTCTGTGGGATTTATCTATATGGCTGCATGTAATTATAGTCTGCCCGCTCACATTACTGTTTAGTACTCCATTGCATGAATATACCACAATTTTTATTTCTCTCTTTTATTGTTTATAGTCATTTGGATAGTTTCCTTTTGGAGGCAATTATGTGTATTACCTCTATGACCATTTTTGCACATGTCATTTGGAAAACACAAGTATGCATTTCTGCTGCATCCTTCCCTTGGGATAAGGACTCAAGGCCTAGACCCAGGGGACAATATTGGGACCCTTTTTATTGGGTAGGTCATGTTGTTTATTCCAATACAGTAATAAAGTAGATATTCTTTCTATATGGCTAATTTCTCATTTGGTCTAGAACTTAGGTGGGGAAGAGCATTATGATAAATATAATCTTTGAAGCCAGATATTTAAGAATAAAGTCATTAAATGAGACAGAATATTGAGCCAAATTCAGTTGACAGAAATTCACTTCATTCAATTGGCAGAAATGGAGCCATGTATGTTTAAAGTACTTTTAATTTAAAAGTTTTTGCAATCCCTAATATCCAATGTTTAAGCAATATAAGTGTGAAAATACTACAGGAGCGGGACCTGCATAGCCACGAGACTTAGCCACTTCACACTAGCACAAGAGTGCACATTTTCTTTTCTTATTCATGGGTAGATGAATTGCTTTCTGTTCAGTTTACCCACCTGGGCTTTTGAGAGATTATTTTCAAGAGCAATGAAATTACTAACATTGAGCAAGTGCAAAACAAAGGCTGTTTTCTGAAAGTTTCTTTCAATGTGTAAAGTAGCTGAAATTTCAGGAAAGTCTAATCACACTTTGCCAGGAGCACTGCATTTCTCCTTTTTCTTCTGAGACGTTACTTCTATCCATGACCTTGAAGAGCTTTTTGATGTGTTGGATATGACCTTGGCAAGGAAATTCACTCTAGAAAAGAGAAAGTGTGTTAGTAGATATTAAAGTCTGATTTGGGAGGCTTTCTTCGATCCATATTTAGAATGCATTCCCCCACATGTTGTACAATAGTAGCCTTTCCAACTTTACCAAAATATATGATTGCATCAATATTAGTTTCAAACAAATTTCATTCTTTGATCTGCTAATCATGTTACCATTTACTAATAAGACCATAATTGAATCATTAGTCTGTCCCTTTAAATAGTTAAAAAAAAAATTATGGCTTTTAGAGGAAAGGCAAGGATTTTTAAATTGTAAGGTCATGCCCTAAGAGGGTTTAAGAAAGAACACAGAAAAGCATAAACAGAACAGAGATGCCCTAGTAAGATCTCATCCCATTAGCAAGGGAATGGGGCCATGGAGACTCTAGGGAGGCAGGTGGCTGTGTCCATGACAAGAGGGAGGAGATGCAAGCTTTCATTCTCAGCCTGTTAGTCTGTGTCACTCATTCTCCATGTGATTTTATCCAAGCCTCAGTTCTTTCTTTCATAAGAGATTGGGGCAGGTGATTTCTTTTTTTTTTAAGATTTTATTTATTCATTTGAGAGAGAGAAAGAGAGCACAAGTGGGGGCGGGCACAGGAGGGGCAGAGGGAGCGGGAGAAGCAGACTTCCTGCTGAGCAGGAAACCCGATGCTGGGATTGATCCCAGGACCCCGAGATCATGACCTGAACCAAAGGCAAATGCTTAACCAACTGAGCCACCCACCCATCTAGGGCAGATCTCTGGAGTTACGTACCAGTGAGATGGAATGGAAGAGTAAATGTCAAATCAAGTTGATGATGAAAAATGAAAACTTACTGTTGGTAGAGTTTCTTAATAATCAAAGTAATTCTGTTGTTAGAGGTATAAAATAGGAGTTTGTCCAACCAAAAATCTTGGCACATGGAATGGTAACTTAAGAAAGACAAAGACAGCAGGAAGACCCAAGTGGTCAAGAAACATGAAAAGTATGTGTGATGTGGTGTTAACTCAGTCTGAGTGGACACTGGGCCCAGCACTGAGAAGCGGAAAGTAGGAAATATGACCTCAGAGGTGAGGGCTTCTTCTACTTCTGGGGACCACAGTGATGAACAGGATTGATCAGGGGAGAAGGCAGCATCATTGTTGTTTGTGAAAACTTCCAGCAGTGGGACTTCTCAAATTGGGAAATAAGAGATGTAGGAAGATGGAGAATGGGAACTGATTATGATTGTCATTATTGGAAAAAAAGCAATGAAGTTTGGCTAATAGAAATAATGTCTTCAGTTGGAGCATTAAAGGGTATGTGTATGGTTAGAAAACACTGGGAAAGACACGGGCACATAAGAGGCTGCGGAGTATCTGTTGTCCCACAACCACAAAAGTGAGTTACATCAAGGCCACAGGTGGAGAATGGTCAGATGCTAACAGAGCTGGTCAAGCATGCACTTGCCCGCCACTCCTTGTGGACCTGGCCCCAGGCGCTTCTCTCCAGGTTCATGATATTATAATGAGAAAAGGTACATGCAAATGAAGTTGATAGTAATTGGCATAAACCAACACATGGGGGAGGCAGCCCCACCTTGGGAAAAATTCTGGAGAGAAGTTTGGGAAGGATTTGTGGAACTGATAAAGTATGAATTCCTGAGGGGTAATTTTGCTTTATAAACAAAGGGATTATACTGCACATGCTTGCTGGGACAGTTTCTAATTAATGTAAACAAGTTGTATTTCCTCTTGAACTGTACATAAATAGAATAGAGGTTTGTGCAATCACATTGTCTCTCCTGGTCTATCAGGTTGTTGGGTCTGCATGAAGGATGACTCGGGACAGAAATGGTAGAACCTAGTCTCTTGGCATAATATCTTTTTTGAGTTGGTGTGGGTTGTTAGTAATGGAGGCAGCTTTGTTTATGCTATGTTTATTGCTTTGATTTTCTTTCTCTTACCGACATCGAGAAAGGCTAAGAAAGCCTTTTACAAAGGACTTGTACCAGTGAGGTCAAAACCTCATTGATTCTCAGGTATCTCTGAGAAGGAAATCTCACTGTACATTTGATAAATGTGGAGACTTCAGGCTCACACAACTACTAAGTGGCAGAGGTGAGGCTGTCCCATCTCAGTCCTGGGCATCACTGTGTCACTCACTGAATGAACAATGTAATCGGATGTTGCTATGTCTCAGCGGGATAGGAAACAATGTACAAAGTGGGTTATGTGTAGCTGATGTAGTTCTGGTCATCCCCCCTCTCAAGGGAATAAATAAGCAAAGGGATTAAATGAAGCCAATTGCTAGGCTAGGGAGGAGCATTATTCTCTTGCTGAGGATGTTCTTCCTTCATCCTCTGATGGTTGAGGCGGTCTTCACCTCTACCGTCAACACTGAACAAGGCATGAAGGCGTCGGTTGACTCAAGCACCGCCAACCTTGTATTTCCTGAATTTCAGGGAACTCTGTCTGTGATGCTGATTTGCACGGTGCTGGAGTTCTGCGTGGCCGTGCTCGCTGCTGTGGTTTGGTGGAAACAGGCTTACTCCGACTTCACTGGGGTGAGTGTGCTGTCCGGCCTCCCTGAATCCTGCCAGGTGTATCTCCAGTTCTGGGCTGTGTTGAGCGATGTCAGCAAGAGTGGCAGAAGGGTCGGCAGTTGTCGGTCACGAGATATACATGGGAGACGGCTTGATGGGGGTGGAAGACTTATGAGGAAAGCAGATGGCAATTGAGTAGCTGACCGGCTGAGGGTTAACCAAATGGGATGGTTGAACCTGGAAAGTGACTGGTTCAATCTTTCTGTTTTGTAAATGCAGAAACCTGGAAGTTAAATGGCTTACCCAACATTGTGTATGAGTTTGAGCTCAGTCAGGTCCCCAGAACTTGGTTTGTGTCTTTTCCAGACAGGAACACTTTCTACCACAGCCCTAGCCTCTCTAACAGCCTTGACTTGGTCAAGGGCATTTGCACACATGACGATTCGATAAATGTCCTTAATGCTCTGGTGTTGCCTTCCTGTGATCTTAAAATTCTTTTTTCACCTAAAAGATACTTTTAAAAAATAGTTGTTTCAAATTCCATGGGACAGCACTCTAACACCACCACAGACTCATAGCTTCATTTCACTGAATTAAAGCCTTGATTTAGGGGCGCCTGGGTGGCTCAGTTGGTTAAGCGACTGCCTTCGGCTCGGGTCATGATCCTGGAGTCCCGGGATCGAGTCCCACATCGGGCTCCCTGCTCGGCAGGGAGTCTGCTTCTCCCTCTGACCCTCCTCCCTCTCATGCTCTCTGTCTCTCATTCTCTCTGTCTGAAATAAATAAATAAAATCTTTAAAAAAAAAAAAAGCCTTGATTTATCCAAAATTGTATTACAGAAAGCAGAATGAATACTGAGCTGATGAGCAGCATTTATTTAAAGAACTTAATGACATACTATACTCATCTTGTATACAATGTATATATATACACAAAGATGGAGGAAATGGCATCAAGCGTGTACCCGAGTAAAGTCTGAAGAACAAGCATCTGAAGAAACTAACATATTTTGTTTCTTTTAGAGTGTGCTTTTCCTGCCTCAGAGTTACAAGAATAAATCCAGCATACCCGCAAAAGCATTTTCTGAGCCTGGATATGAAGAACTATTGACTTCCTAGGGGAAATTATTCATCAGAAATTTGGTTTTTTGATGATATGTAAAAACCAACCGGGGGCGCCTGGGTGGCTCAGTTGGTTAAGCGACTGCCTTCGGCTCAGGTCATGATCCTGGAGTCCCAGGATCGAGTCCCGCATCAGGCTCCCTGCTCGGCAGGGGGTCTGCTTCCCCCTCTGCCCTCTTCCCTCTCGTGCTCTCTGTCTCTCTTTCTCTCAAATAAATAAATAAAATCTTAAAAAAAAAAAACAAAAAACCAAAGAAACTCAAGAAAGCAAAGTTTGAACTCTCTGAAATGTAGGCTTTTATATAATGAACATTGAAAATACGTATCTTTAAAAGGATGCTGTAATTTAAAAGACCACAAAAACATAACATGTTTCATTACATTTCATAAAATTCTGTTTTTCTTTGACACAAATTGTAGCAATATTCAGCTTGTGCTATCTAAACTATTTAATAAACAAGATGTAGGAAAAATTACATATCTTTGTTTTCTTGTTATTGAGTATATGTGTTCGACGGGGGTCTCTTGATTTGCCATTAGGAAAAGTGTAAATGTGTAAACTACCATTGCCTAGACTGCCAAATAGACATTTCCCAAGAAGCTGGACAGAATTGTGCATTCAGGGGTCATGGTGACGTAGAAGAGACAACTCTTTCTTGTCCTCCTTAATGGTCAACAGGAGTTAACTGAGTACTGGTGGTGTTCAGACTCTTCTGTGGTAGACACTGGTGCTGCATCCCATGGTTATCCTCATTACAGCCTGCAGACAAGCCCCCTGCAATTAAGGCTCAGGAGTTGTGTAAGCAATTGGCCTCAAAATAAAATCGTTATTGGATTACTATGATGTGTGTGTTTTTCGACACCACCAAGCAGTTAACTCAATGCTGACACTATCTATCTACCTGGAGATAACATCGAAGGGCTCAGTGGCTACAGATGGAGTTCTCAAGACCCCCTCCTTGGTTCAATTAGCTTGCTACAGTGGCTCACAGAACTCAGAGAAACAGTCCATTTACTAGATTACCAGTTTATTATAAAAGGATACAACTCCAGAATAGCCATATGGAAGAGAAACAGAGGTCAAGGAATGGGAAGGGGTGTGGAACACCACAGTCCCTGAATCTCCCTGGGTTTACCAAGAAGCTATCCCAATCCTATCCTTTTGGCGGTTTATGGAGCTCTGTTACATATGCACAATTGATTAAATCATCAGCCTTTGGTGATTAAACTCAATTTTTAGCCCCTCTCTCCTTTCCAGATGTCAGGGGGCGGGTGGCCTGAAAGTTCCAATCCTCTAATCATAAGGTTGGTTCCTCTGCTTGGGGAGGTTCCCCTACTTATCCTTAGGTTCCCTGAGGGCTTTCCCAAAGTCAACTCATTAACATAAAAAAATACATCTTTACTGCTCTATCACTTAGGAAATTCCAGATTTGTGCCAGGAACTGGAAGGAAGACTAAATATATATTTCTTATTATAAATATCACAAAATCATCATTACATATTTTTGGAAACTCATTTTTTACTTTTCCTTTTAAATACAGAGTAAGTCAACAATGGTAGATATAAACCTAAATTTGAACTCCCTTCTCCCTCATCAACTATTCAAACAAAACAAGCAAACAAAGGCTAACTAAAATATTTATTAAGAGATAGCCAGTTCAGGGGCACCTGGGTGGCTCAGATGGTTAAGCATCTGCCTTCGGCTCAGGTCATGATCCCAGGGTCCTGGGATCGAGTCCTGCATCGGGCTCCCTGCTCCTTGGGAGCCTGCTTCTCTCTCTCTCTCTCTCTGTCTCTCATGAATAAATAAATAAAATCTTTAAAAAAAAAAAAGAGATAGCCAGTTCATATTTTTTTCTGATTTCAAAATAAGAAAGAACAATTGTTCCAGTGTAAATGTTAAGCCTCAACACACACACACACACACACACACACACACACACACGCGGGTCTTTCAAGACTTCTCCTAATTTCATATAAGCTCCATTTCTTTGACAGATTTTCTCATGTTTTCCCTGCCCTGACCCACTATGTCAGGGGTCATACCCACTGTGTCAGATCTGATGCTCAGTTTCCCCATTCTATTTTTTCATTTTGAGAGTAGAATGTTGCCTTTTGCTTTCAGCTCTTTCTTCAAACTCTCTCCTCATTGTCTTCTCCCTTTCTTCTGCCCTTCCTCCCTACACCCACATATGTACACCATTTCTCTTATTTATTTGCTTATTATGGATATTCAACATTTATGGGAATTTGGGGGTACCAGACACTATGCTGGATGCCAGGGTTACAAAGGTGAATAAGATACACTCCTTGGCTTCAGGGAATTCGGAACCGATTGGGGAAAACCGATGACAAAAAAAGGTACAGAAGCATCATACAGGGCACTAAGTGCTATTTTAGCACAGAATAAAAAACACCCTTCTCTGCCTAAAAGAATGTAGGGGATACGTGTGTGTGTGTGTGTGAGAGAGAGAGAGTGAGAATGATTCCTTCCTTGGAGAACACCCCAATGGAAACCCTCCCAGTGGCGCTGTCAACTACATGGGGCCACTCTCCTTCCACACACAGTCGGTTGACTCCACCGTGTCCACCACTTCCATCATGATTAACCAGTAAAACGTCTAGTGCTGGAGCTCCTCCTGGGCCTCTCCTAGCTTTGACTCCTTTCTCAGAAAAGGCAGGCAGCTCTTTAGGCAACACTCAAAGTCAGTTCGCATCAGACGTTCAACATAACTGCTAAGTAGCAATGCCCCTCTAGCATGAGTGCAATGAGACTGCTCTCTACCTTGAGATACGAAGATGTATTGAAAACACATGTGTGAATTGCTTACCATTATATCTAGCACATAGAAGATGCTCAGTTAACTTGAGTTTTATTTTCTTTCATCTCCCCTCCAACTCCCCTACACCAACTTGATCCTCTAATCAATTTTAATCTCAATCTACCTCTGGGATTTGGAAACTGATTAATCTCATAAAATCCTTCATTTCTTCAAGAGAGTCTGTATAGTGCTTTAAATAGAGAATCTTAGACCATAGTCATTTATTTTCTCTTCCCTTTGCTACAAAGGAAGATTTTATTTTATTTATCTTATTTTTTTTAAGTACTGGCCCGGTTCAGAGCTTCTGCCACACGCAACTCTACTGACATCCAGTGGTGATTAAGAGAAACACTTTCCCCCCAAATATATAGAAAAGACCAGCCAGAGTAATAATTCAGTATCCCTGAGAATTTCCCTGCAGGCAACTAATTTGACAGCATGAAATCATACCCGCAAACTTGTCTGCACATGTCATCAGTGAGGGGGGACAATGCACCATTCAGAAATTTTTATTATTTGCATCTACAAATGACATACCAGATAAAGGGCTGGTAACCAAAATCTATAAAGAACTTATCAAACTCAACACCCAAAGAACAAATAATCCAATCAAGAAATGGGCAGAAGATGTGAACAGACATTTCTGCAAAGAAGACATCCAAATGGCCAACAGACACGTGAAAAATTGCTCAACATCACTCGGCATCAGGGAAATCCAAATCAAACCTCAATGAGATACCACCTCACACCGGTCAGAATGACTAAAATTAACAAGTCAGGAAACAACAGATGTTGGCGGGGATGCGGAGAAAGGGGAAACTTCCTACACTGTTGGTGGGAATGCAAGCTGGTGCAGTCACTCTGGAACACAGTATGGAGATTTCTCAAAAAGTTGAAAATAGAGCTACCCTATGACCCAGCAATTGCACTACTGGGTATTTACCCCAAGGATACAAATGTAGTGATCTGAAGGGGTATGTGCACCCCAATGTTTATAGCAGCAATGTCCACAATAGCCCAACTATGGAAAGAGCCTAGATGTCCATCGACAGATGAATGGATAAAGAAGATGTGGTATATATACACAATGGAATATTATGCAGCCATCAAAAATGAAATCTTGCCATTTGCAATGATGTGGATGGAACTAGAGGGTATTATGCTAAGCGAAATAAGTCAATCAGAGGAAGACAATTATCATATGATCTCACTGATATGAGGAATTTGAGAAACAAGCCAGAATATCTTAGGGGGAGGGAGGGAAAAAATGAAACAAGATGAAACCAGAGAGGGAGACAAACCATAAGAGATTCTTAACCTCAGGAAACAAACTGAGGGTTGATGGAGTGGGGTGGCGGAGAGGGATAGGGTGGCTGCGTGATGGACATTAAGGAGGGTATGTGCTATGGTGAGTACTGTGAATTGTGTAAGACTGATGAATCACAGACCTGTACCCCTGAAACAAATAATACATTATATGTTAATTTAAAAAAAGACACAGGGGCACCTGGGTGGCTGTCGGTTAAGCGGCTGCCTTCGGCTCAAGTCATGATCCTGGGGTCCTGGGATCGAGCCCCACGTCCGGCTCCCTGCTCAGCGGAGAGCCTGCTTCTCCCTCTCCTTCTGCCTGCCACTCTGCTTACTTGTGCTCTCTCTCTATCTCTCTGTCAAATAAATAAATAAATAAAATCTTTTAAAAAAAAGGACACAAACCATAACCATAAGGGTGCTAGAGTGGCTACATTCATATGAAATAAAATATACCTAATATGAGACATTGTTAGAGAGAAAGAGGGATATTTTATAATGATAAAAGTGTCAACAGAGCAGGAAGAAATAAGTTTAAATAAATGTGTACTTAATAGCAGAGCTCCCCAAATATAGGAAGCAAAAACTGATAGAATTGAAAGGAGAATTCAGCAATATTGGCTTTTAATATTTTATCCTCAATCACTGATAGAAAAACTAGACAGAAAATCAAGAAGAAAATAAAAGACTCAAAAACTATTAACCAACTTAACCTGTTGCATATATATATATAAAATCTTAACAAAATATAATATGCATTAAGAAATAATATTAATATAATATTATATAATTATATATTATATTGTATTATATTATTAAAACCCTCCACCCATTCTGTGAATGGGTTTTGAGTGAAACTAGTGAATATCATGAAATATCACTCCCAGAACCATGCTATATGGCAAAAGGAATTTCAAGGGTATAATTAATATTACTAGGAATTGATTTGGGGTTAGTCAAGGGGAGATTATCTGAGCAGCCCTGACCTCATCACACAAGCCCCTTAAATCTGGGTCTAAAGGTCAGGGACTGAGGAAATCAGAGAGCAAAGCAGCAGAGACATTCTCCTCTTGGCCATGATGGGGCAGCTGCCATGTCTTGGAGAGAGCCATGTGGCAGTGAATGGCAGATGACCTCCAAGAGGCCCACAGTTGACCAACAAGAAGATGGGACTTCATTCCCAGCGTCGTTAGGAGCTAAACTCTGTCAACACCCTGAATGAGCTTGGAAGATGCTCCCACGTCCCAGATGATACAGCATCTCTGGCCAACACTTGACTTTAGCCATTTGAGACCCTGGACGGAGAACCCCATCCCACCATGCTCAACTCTGGACCCAAGGAAACTGTGAGATGATCCATTTGGATTGTGTTAAACCATGAAATTGGTAATAATGTATTTTTTCTACAGTGACAGAAAACAAATACCAATCGCATGCTAGAACTTAAAAGACAATACATTTTAAAAGATTGAAATACTATAAAGTAAGTTCTCTGAACAAAACAGAATTGAATGAGATATCAATAGCAGAACTACATTGTAGAATCCCCACATAACTGTAAATTTAAATCACTCACTTCTCAATTGACAATGGGTCAAAAAAATTAAAAAAAGAAATTGGAAAATATTTTAAATTAAGGATTTTATTTATTTAGTTGGCAGAGAGAGACACAGCAAGAGAGGGAACACAAGCAGAGGGAGTGTTCCTGCTGAGCAGGGAGCCTGATGTGGGGTTCCTTTGATCCCAGGACCCTGGGGTCATGACCTGAGCCAAAGGCAGACACTTAACGACTGAGCCACCCAGGTGCCCCTGGAATAAAAAGTGTTCTGAATAGTAAAGCAAATGCCAGAAATTTAAAGAGAGGTCAATTCGAATAATACACATTTAAAGTCTCTTTTGGACAAAACCTTAACAACTTATCAGAGAAAACCAGAAAAATATTCACCAAAATGATAAAAAGACAATTAACTTTTTAAAAAAATATTTTATTTATTCATTTGAGACACAGAGATACAGAGAGAGAGAGAGCATGAGCAGGGAGAGAGGCAGAGGGAGAAGGAGAAGCAGGCTCCTGGCTGAGCAGGGAGCCCAATGCGGGACTCGATCCCAGAACCCTGGGATCATGACCTGAGCCAAAGCCAGACACTTAACGACTGAGCCATCCAGGTGCCCCCAAAATATTTTAAGTTAAATGAAAAAGAAAATATATCAAAATGTATGGGAGATGGCTACTGCTGGGCCTAGAAGAAAATTTATAGCTTTAAGTGCTTATGTCAGAAACAAAAATGTCTCAAATCAATAACCTAAGCCCCTTCCTATGAAACCAGAAAAAAAGTAAGCAGAAATAAAGAAATAATTAAGTCTAGGGTGAAAAATCAAGGAACAGAAGACAGAAAAATAAAAGAAAAATCAATGAAACCAAAAGTTGGTTCTTTGAAAATTCCAGCAAAATTGATGACTTCAGCTAGACAGACCAAACGAAAATGAGAGAGAAGACACACATTATCAAAATCAGCCATGGAAGAGGGAAGACCACCACCAACTCCACAAAAATTAAAAGCATTACAAGGGCATTAAATATAATTCTGGACAATTTTATGCCAGCAATTTATACAAATAAATGAAATTATAAAATAGACTTAAGTTACCAAAACTGATCACAGAAGAATTAGAAAACATGAATGTATCTATAACAAGTGAAAACGTTGAAATAATATTCAAACACTTTGCCACCGAGAGAAGCTCAGAACCAAATAGCTTCACTGGTGAATATATCTATCAGATAATTAAAGACAAAATAATAACAATCCATGACAAACTTCTTCACAAAAGAAAGGAGGGGACACTCTCAACTCATTCCATTTGCCAGGATTACCCTGATACCAAAGCCAGAAAAAACATTAGAAGGAAAGAAAGCTACAGGAAAATATACCTCAAGACTGCCATCTTCCATCTTCCTGAGGTCACAACGGCAAAGTCAAATAAGATGCTCATTCTGGTGGGACGTCTTTTATCACGGTATCAGTCATAACCTAGGCAAGGGGCATCCCACTTGGGAGCTCGTTTCATAGAGTCTTTGTGGAGCCTTTCCGATGCCACCAGCTTCTGCAGTGTTTCTATGGCTTCAGTAGCTGTTGACCATCATGAGCAGAGCACGTGCCCCTTTTTGAGTGTATAGGATGCACCTCTCCCTTAATCCATTCTAAACTAAATTCTCAAGAACCGTCTTTTTTTTTTTTTTTTTTAAGATTTTATTTATTTATTTGACAGAGACACAGCGAGAGAAGGAACACAAGCAGGGGGAGTGGCAGAGGGAGAAGCAGGCTTCCCGCCGAGCAGGGAGCCCGATGCGGGGCTCGATCCCAGGACCTGGGATCATGACCTGAGCAGAAGGCAGACGCTTAACGACTGAGCCACCCAGGCACTTAATAGATGGAGACAATTTATCCGTGTGAGTTGTCCGGGTTCCTTTGGCTGGCACTCCTCCTGCTGGCCAAAAAGGGAAAAGCTCACTTTTGCGTTTGTTAAGCAGGAACGCAAAAAGGAATTTTTAGCTGACTTGCCACTTTTTTTGCAGTTTCTTACGCATCCATTTTGCTAGATCCTAAGATCTATCATTTCCACATTATCCCAGGAAGTTCTATGATCAGTAACTGATTTTAAAGCCTGTGCTACTTCATGCCATAGTGGTTCAGTAACCACCTCTGCATCCCCTTTATCAAAAGCGTTCTTTTTATCTATAAATAAATCCTTAGCAATATTTTTAGTTAAAGATGAATCTGGGTCTTTAATGCAATGTTACTTCTGATGCCAAATGTTCCAACACAAGCAGTTAGGGTTTAATTTCTAAAGAAGACTCATAGGACCCAACAGGACTCTGCATACAACTTTAGGATCTATTGCAGGGATAGGACACAATATCGCAATAGCATTAAACTAAGGATATATGTTCCAGCTAAAAAGTGCCTCGCAGGGCGCCTGGGTGGCTCAGTTGGTTAAGTGACTGCCTTCGGCTCAGGTCATGATCCTGGAGTCCCTGGATTGAGTCCAGCATCGGGCTCCCTGCTCAGCGAGGAGCCTGCTTCTCCCTCTAGCCCTCCCCCCTCTCATGTACTTTCTCTCTCTCTCTCTCTCATTCTCCCTCTCTCAAATAAATAAATAAATCTTAAAAAAAAAAAAAAAGTGCCTCGCAGCAGGGGTCCATAATGCCAGGCTTGAGTTCCAATTTCCTTCCCCTTTCCTCTGGAATGCCCGTTCTGTTTTTGATAGGGAATCCCAACAGAATCCCTCAGAACCAAGGAGCCCCAAATTATAGTGGTGGTTGGACTTCTTATACCTGGCTTGTTCCTGTGGGCATGTTATGTAACCAGCCCCAATAGCACACATTCTGTGGTCTCCCTGAAGCCATGTGCAAATCACTAGTCACACTGTTATCAATAAATAATGCTGACAAGCAGGCACAAATCATCCAGAAACTCCTCAGAGCCATGGTTACAAAGCGACACAATGAATCAATGTGTTCGTGCCTTGACCTAAGGGTCAGCGCCTGCAGGTACGCCTGCAAAACGGCTCAGGTGGTTATAGGCTTGCTGAAATTAACCCTGACAACACAGCCATGCGTTTTGACAGACCTCGTTTGACTAATTACTGCTTGTGTGATCTTGGATCGATTCTCAGTTTCCTTTTTTAAAAAAAACTGAAATACAGATAATAAGTAGATCCTTGGGTCATGTAAGGACTGGAAGAAGAAATTGAGTGCCATTGACGATACCTCACTCTGATGTTTGAGATAAGGGAAAGCAAAGATTTTAACCTTTCAAAAGTATACTCTCAGCAAGGAGAAGAAGGGTGTGGCACAGGGAAGCCAGGGTTTGAAGTCACCTTTTTTGAGAGGGGCACCTTGAGAACATCACAAGAACTAGAACAGAACTGTTAATATAAATGTCATTCAGGGAGTTTGAGTCTAAATAAAAGAATCAAGAGAAAACAAATACGATGGAATAGGTACCATCAGAAGAGTTCAGGAAGCTGTTAAAATACCTGTTTCTGAGCTTGGTAGATTGTTGATTATCTTCCAATACTACTAAGGTTAGCTTATCTCTACTGCCCTTATATGTAAGCCAAAGTTGAAAATAAAGAAGTCTAGGGTAACGATTCTACCATAACCATCCTTCTCCAGGACAGAAAGCAGGGGGGCAACTCCGTGAGAGAGATGAAACATAAGGTCGCAAACTGGGATAGCTTGCTACTTAAAACCCCAGCAGCCTCAGAGAGACATCAAGGTGGGTGCAGCGCATTTTCGGTTTCATATATTCTGATAGAATTTGGCAATGATTCTGTGCTTAAGTCTGGGCAGTGTTTATTTTAAAATTAGAGTTTGGGAAAATAAAATTATCTTCTTCACCAAAAGCTGAATATGCCATTTTCTTGAACTCTGAATACACAGAGAGAAAGTATTTCACAGAGGCAAATGTACACTTCATGGTCAAAAGTAATTCAGGAATTTTCTAGAGCAAAGTGCGTCATCCTTAATTCTGTCTGTCCTTTGCTTCAGAATTCCTATTTACCCATAAAAATGTTACTTGTTTTTGTTATAGAATTTCAACAATAGATTCTAATCTTCCTTTCGTTGTCTATCATTAATTCATTTAAAAAGTAAAGCTTATTCTCCCACTGAGATGCCAAGCGATGGTCTAGATGCTAAAGAAACAAAGATAAAGGAAATCTTTTTTTTTTAAAAGATTTTATTTATTTATTTGACAGAGAGAGAGAGAGAGCACAAGCAGGGGGAGTGGCAGGCAGGCAGAGGGAGAGGGAGAAGCAGGCTCTCCACTGAGCAAGGAGCCTGATGCGGGGCTCGATCTCATCATGACCTGAGCCGAAGGCAGCCGCTTTACTGACTGAGCCACCAAGGCATCCCAATAAAGGAAATCTTAAATTTTTAGGATGTCACTGCCAGAAAAAGAAAAAAAAATGCTACTACTTTTTATATTTAGCTTGAAATATTTTGTAAATATTTGATTTAATCTTTAGAAGAGAGGTGTTTCAGGGAGGGTGTCATAACCTGATAATCCAGGTATTTCTAGTGACAAAACAGAGAAAACATTTTGGCATGTAACACATGCTATATAATCCTTATGCTTTGATGCAATAATCCCACAAAAGGAAATTTTATAAATATTAATGTTAAATGGATATTTATTTACAATAACAAAAACATCGCTTAAATATACGGCATCTTGAGAATGCTCAATAAATTATACCATTAGCCTTTTTATCAAATATTGTGCAAATGTAAAAGTGATGATTAGAAGACACTTGGAAGGATTTTTACTATATAATACTAAGTGTAAAAAATTGTGGTACATTTTGGGGGTGACCTGACTTTGGCCCCTATAATGTTAGGCAGTGCTGACCACATGCATGGCTACAACCTGTCACAATACATAATTATAACACCATTGACTATATTCCCTATGCTGTGCCTTTCACCACGGTGACTTATTCATACCAGAACTGGAAGCCTGTATCTCCCACTCCCCTCCACACATTTTTCAATGTTACCTTGAATAAGCATAAGAGCCAGTGTACCAAGATTAATTTGCCCTTTTGAAAATGAGGGAAAAGACTTCCCTCTCCCTCCCTTTCTTGTAATATTCACTTTAGAAAACTGGTAAATTCTTTCTCTGTCTCTTTGAAATATATGTACATCTTTTTGAGACAGGGAAATCTCCTTTTTTGCTCTTTTTCCTGCTTCTATTCTTGCTAGGACCTGCACCTCCACCCCACTCTGTACACGCCTCAGAATGCAAGTAACATATGTCCTTCTGGTAAGGGACAAGGAGTTAATGATTTCTCTAGAATAGATTACATCTAAGGAATGACCAGACAAAGCCATATGTGTATTCCAGACTACTGGCATTAAACGTCTCAATGCCAAGACCCCCTAGCTCTAAGGAATGACACCTGGGCCCTCATCTTTGTTCCAACCAGTTCCTGGATGCCTGAAAGGAAATGTACACCAGACCTCCATCCTCAATAAGAAACCCGAGACCCTTAAGAAAGATGAGACTCATGCTTCTTTTCCTTCTGAGTGTCCTGGATGTGCTCTTTATCTGCTCTCTCTACATCTTCAGTAAACTCTGTGGTCACTTCCTGCTGGCTCACATTTGATTTCCACCCTTCGAGAAGCCAAAGACCTTCTTGGCTGGTCTTGCAGGACCCAATCTGGGTCCCTGTACCCAGCCTTCTAGCATCATCTTGAAAAGCTAAATACATCTCTTGATAGTTTTAAGACCCAGGAATGCCCTTCTCAATGACCTGGGACCATCTCTTTGAAATATAGTCATCAAGACAGTGCCCCTACCTCCCAGTTTCTGTGGAGGGTAGGAGTCCAGCTCCAACAGGCAGCTCTCACTAGGTTGCAAAACTGCCTCCTGACGGACTAGATGATGACCATGTGTGTCTTTGCATCTTGCATCTGAGAAACATTATTTGGGAAGATGTAAAAATTGTTGTAGGGCCTACATTGTCATATAAATGTGACATGACTTATATGATTGACAGGAACTCCAGAGAAATTTATTAATCACATCACCTTCTGGCTTAATGCTTACTCAATGATGAAAAGGTTTTGTTTCTCTTTTTCCTTTGTGGATTTTTCTGAGTTGGGAGTAGATTTTGGTTTTAATTATATTCCTCAACAAGCAATAGCCAATCCTCAAAAGGGATTTTTAGACAGCTAAGTAGATACAATCCTTTAGATACATGTTCCCAAGAATAATGGCAATTGACCTCATGGCGGACCACTTGATAGCACGTACATTCTTTTATATTTCATCCTAAATTTATCTAGCCCTGGGAATAACCATCTGTGCTAGGTGTCTTTGTGTGAAGGAATAATAAAGCACCTGGTATCCCTATGACAAGCAGATGGTTACAGTTGGGAGCAAGGTACTAAGCCAAACTCCCACAGTGACAAAGAAATGGTGATGCTATCTTTCTTATTGTTTACATTAAGGGCTCTAGGCCCTTAAGAAAAGCATTCTTGAGTTGTAATGCTGGCAAGAGGTCTATTTAGCCAAAAAAAATTTCACGTACATATCAAAGGAACATAGAAAGGATTCACAAATACTAGGTTTCTCAAGGACATGATTTAAAAAAGAGATGGTAGTGGGGAAGAGAGAGGTCTATTTCCATTTGGTAACAGGGAAAATTCTAAATGTTTTTATTCACCATTACAGCAGTCCTGAAATAGGCAGAGAAGTAGCATCAGGAGAGGAATCTTAGGGAAGAATTTGAGGACCTCAATTTTGGCCAGGGAATAGTGGAGACTATTTCAGAGAAATGTGGGACCTACAGATGACAATATCCTATGGCCATCCAAAACACCCTATGCTCTTTCTTGGAAGTTGGTTGAGAAAAAGTAGATGCCCCATTAATGGTCTGTTGATATCTGCTTGTCTTGGAGATGCCATGCCCCAAATAAGTCTAATATTAGAAAGTTTGTGTATTTGGAATAAGCTTTTGGGGCAAGTTTTAGATGAAGATAGAGAGCCTTCTAGTGACAATTTTCTGGAGGATGAGCAAAAGATTAAATCACCCATATATTGAAAAAGAGTAGAATTTACCTCAAATTATGGTTCAAGTCTTGATTTACAACCTGAGAGGTGTGTGCAGGTGCCCTGAGGTATGGCTGCCTAGGTGGAGTTTTGCTTTTCCCAAGTGAAAGCAAACTTTTCACACACCACACAGGAATTCTAATGGCAGTAGAGTGGAGCTCTACCACTATGAAATAAATAGGATCTGAAGAAATAGGAGGCAAGAATAGTTTTCTGGCTGGAAATCATTTATTAAAATGCAAGAGATAATCTTATTCACAGCTATGAGATCCTGAGCAAGAGCAGTTTTATCCATGAGGTGTCTTTGCTAGTGGACAGGGGTATTAAACAGCCTTTTCTGAGATATGTTCAACCTTCTTTGTTTTAGATACTATGCAATTCATTCTAAACCAGATGTGGCTTCTTGTTTGGGGTTACTGAAGGAATCCAATTTTATTGTTAGTTGGTTTTTAGGATCCATGGTAACTTTTGATGGTTCAACAGTCTGTACCAGTATTTCTTGTAATGCATAATGTAGTAAGGACTTTTCTAGTAGATTAGACAAAACTGGATTACAAGTAATCTAGAATCTAGAGCTGGAAGATCCTATAGAGAAATATACCCTTTCTTCTGATATACATTCTGAGATATCTAAAAATAATCCACCTGAGCCATGAAAAATGGTGATATTCCATTTACAAAGAATATCTCGACCTAATAGACCTAACAGGGATAGAGTTATTTAGGGGGCCTAAATTAAGATTATTCAGAGGGCCTAAATGACAGAAGTAGTTTAAGAAAGCAGCAACGTCTATGAGTTTTAGGGAACTCTACTAAAGAAATCTCTGTATTCCAAAGATCTAGTGACAAAATAGCAGGAATAAGAAGTAGATAATGTAGCTCCTTTGTGTCAACTAGAAAAATGACAGTTTCTCCCAAATGCAATAGGAAAAGTTCTCCATTAATGTTGAAAGGAAGGAAACTAAACATAAAACTACAAAGTTCTGTTGGGAGGAAAATTTTTCCCTATCCTTCAAGATTCTTCTGGCTGGTCTATGAATTAAATTGATGTGAAACAGATGAACAGGAGAAAATAAAATTTAATTACATATGTACAGGAAATCCAGAGACATGGAAACTCCAAAGACAGTCAGACAGAATGAGGTATATATGCCATCCTAAACTTTAGAGAGGGGTATGGGGTCTCAGATTCCAAAGGGAAGTAAAGTAATTCACAGGAAGATGTAAAGGAGTAAATGTCTGGTAAAAAGAAAAAGAAAAGAAAAAAAAGTTTACTAGGCCACACAGAAGCAATGGGACATAGAGGGATTTCAACAAACAGACTTTGCTAAATTTCTCTCTGTACACCACCCCTAGCTCATATTACACTGTAGTTATCTATGGTGATAGCTTTCTTCCTGGAGCAAGTCTTCTATCTAAATTCTTTCAAGTAGTTAAGGTGAAGGTCAGAATTTTTTTTCTGAGTGATTTGGGCCTTGCTTGTTCACAGCTTGAAATAGTCCACATGCCAGAATGGACATCTTGAGGTGACTAGTTCTGAACCCCTACAGTTCTCATTAATCTGACTGATAAAAAAAGATCATAAGTTCTTAAGGCTGTTGCTTGCCAGCTAAGGCAAAAACAATTGTTTTACCAATGTCCTTTTTCCTTATCAACACGATAAGCATCTTTATCTACTATGTACCACCTCATCAGTTAATTTATCTGGTATGTACCACCTCATAGCTGATATAGAGACCAAGGGTAGGCTGCCCGAAAATGCACCACTTTGACATATTGTTTGATTGATTGATTTTTTGAGAGAGAGAGAGCACGAGTGGGTGGGGGGTGGGGGAGAAGAGGAGGGGCAGAGCAAGAGGGTGAGAGAGAATCCCAGGCAGGCTCCACGCTCAGCATGGAGCCTGACATGGGGCTCAATCTCATGACCTGAGCTGAAATCAAGAGTCAGACGCTTAACCAACAGAGCCACCCAGGCACCCCAATACATTATTTTAAATAAAAGTACTTAAGAGACAGCCCATGCAAGAAGGACACTCAGACCCTCCTCTGTTGCCCTTGAAAGCAGGAAATAAATCTCTCATGTAAAAGGTACCCTCTCATACCAAGAGGGACAGAGTCATGGTTATCACCAGAGGTAGAAAATTTAAAGCCAGGAAGGCTATAAAAACAACACTTGTTATTTTTTACTAATTTACTACCCTAGCCCAAATTATGTTTAGAATTTCTTACTAATTGAAGCTTCCAAAGTTCAATTTTCTTCCTCATTCAATTCCTCAAAGATTTATTGTCTGTTTGTCTAAAAAGTATAAAAACTGCCTTCCTTGATCATTTCTTTAGGTCTCAATTTTATTATCAAACCTCCATGTGCACGCAGTAAAAATTTGGGTTTTTTCCTCCTGTTGATCTGTCTCATGTAGATTGCATTCTTAGTCCAGCTGGAAGAATCTGAAGGGTAGAGGAAGAATTTTTCCTTCCTTACACTGATAAAACTGCAAGTTTGAATAATCCTCTTTGTTACCTACTGTTTCCTCAGGATGTTCAGCAGGTTGCTGTAATGGCAGTTAGGAGTGGTTGTATACTGATATTCTGTCTTTGCTTCTACCCTTGCTAGTAAAGCTGCCACACATCCAATTGTGTGCTCAAGTTTTTAAAATCCTTCCTTTTTGTATTCTCAAACAGAACAGTTTGAATAAAATATACTTTCCTGTATCAGATCATCACCAGTCTCTCTTGAAAACACCCGTATTTGCAGCTTTCAAATCACCTTGATCTTAGTATTTAGAACTCCTCACAATTCAACAATGAAGCAACAGACAGGATTTTGCTGTTCCCTTTTGCAGAACTTGACCAGAGGTTTCTGGGTGTAAAGTTTGTATTCTTTTCATTCTCTTGCACTAATTCCACAATTGCCAAACACAATTATTAGAACAATCTTAGTCTACAACAAGCGTAGTGAAAATGTACAGAAAATATACAATGCCTGCACAATTGCTTTTTATAAATATTTTTAATGGTTGTTTCTGATCAAGAACCCACTCAAATTCAGATTTCTTGCTGGTGACTACATGAATAGAGCCCCAAAAGATCTCTAGATGAGGGAAATTACTTTGCTTCAGAAGGAACATTCCAGAATCTTACAGAAACTAATTTTTGAATTTGGCCTCCCTCTTAGATGAAAGGTCTTAAATCAGTACAAGAATTCCACACTTAGTTATCTTTCTACAAATATTGAGGAAGACTGTAAAAGGGAAAATCGCACATTAGCTAACCAATGTAAGCACCCCTGAGATTCATACTTCTCTTGGGAAGATCCCCTGGGATGCTTATATTGGTTACCAAAACAGCTGTGAGGCAAGTATCTTTACCAGTTTTCTATTATTTTTGTGGAAAAGGTCTAATGCTAATTGGAAATAAGTAACTGAGATCTTTTTAAAACATAGTCTAGAAGGATTGGTTGTAGCTTTAAACTTGCAACATTAAATCTGCAGCAAGATAGTAACATTAATGTTCTCTACAAAATTAGAAATGTTTCAGAAAGGGGTTTAGCCTTCTCAATTAATGCTCTCAATGCAGTAATCTTTACTTAAAGGAATAATCTGTTCCTAAGAGATATCCCCTATTGGACAAAATTTCAAAATCGCAGCTCAAAAAAGAGAATTTGGATAAGCCCCAGAAATTGACCTGGGGCTAAACTTATTTTCTAACAGGACAAATGGAGAAGATTTGCCATATGTGTAGGACAACAGGAAAGGGATTCATGCCTGTCCCATAAACATCCCATTCCACCAGGGTCTTTGGATGATAGCTCTGTAAGGCATTGGTTTCGATCCTATCACAGAACTTTCCCTAGGAAGCAGTACACTGGGTTCTTTGGGGCACTATATGATGAGGCAGCTGGATATTTCTCTCATTACGCTAGGTTTTTTCTTCAAAACTGAGTTCCCTTGTTGCGTAAAGAAATAATTATGCAACATGCTCACAGGCACCCTCCAGCCTCTACTTCCTCCTGATAAGGTGTTAAGATGGGTTAAGACGTGGACTCTCTGTGAGATAGTCTTTTATCTTTTATTTTGAAACATTCAGACCTTTATCACAACCTGGGGAGAGCCTGACACATATTTCCCTCCCTCTGTCTACCAGTTGTCCAAGAAGTCAATAATGGGTTACATGAGGGAAAATATCAGTATTGGAAAAATTGACATTTTGAGAATCAGAAGCCAATTTGTCCACAGAAGAATCATGACATGAGAAGAATATAAGGAATATTCCTTGCAGAAGTTACATTGTCTTAAGAATTCTCTCTTAGTCTTTTAGAACTCCATTTTGGCCTCATCAACAATGACATAATCCCTGGCAACCTTCTCAAAACCCCCAGTTATTTTTCTGGAGAAGAATCTACGGGTAAGGAACACCCAATGAACCTGAAGGAGAAAATCATGGCTGGCAATGACCTGTCATTTGTCTCGGGTCTTACCTTTCCTGATGTTCTAAGGAGGGCATGTCATATTTTACTCCTGTTGGAGAAATATAGTTGAAAACAAGATCTTCTCCCAACCATGAAAATCTCTCTACAAAAGTAGAACAATAAGGAAAACATTTTGCATAACAGATGTTTCAATTGTTCATTCCAATTTCACAGGCAAGCACTGCTCTGAGGCTGATGAGAAATACGGTTGGCCAGTATAACATTAAACTGCCTTGTCAATTATTTTCCATAGGTAGCATTAAAATATACACCTGACCAGCATCAATATATCCTCAGTATCTAAACTGATCAAGAGTTCATTGTTCCCACTCATTAATTTTACATTATCAGGCTGCTCCTTTTATAAGACAGGGAAGTCAAGAGTAGAATAGGTGTCAGTCATTCTTAGCTCTTGGGGACTACCCGGAGGGGTCCAACACAGTGCACTTGCTTTTTTATTACACGAGAGGGGAATGTATCATCTCTCTGGCTATTGGTGCATGACTGAGCACCCATAGCCTTTTCATTTTATGAATCTCTGCATTAGACTAAGGCATCAACCCCTGTATTCTAATCTTCTGAGCCAGAAGCTGCTTTTGTTGTTTCATTTTATTTTCTTTGGGGGGTGCACCTATATGAACCAAACCAATTCTTCCTCTAAATTTCTACAAATTTCTATAACTGAGTGCCTCACATGGGAATGATTCTTATTGTCTAGCCATCTGGGGCCAATATTCCTGATCACCTAGAAAGCCTTCCTGCTAAGCCCCACTCCCACCCCACACACACCTGTGAGGCATGAGCCAGGCTTGTCTTCTACTGCTAAATAAGTTACTATCACCTCTGAAATACTCCATCTGACTCCATCCAGATTTTATTGTCCTCCAGACAGCAGTGCAGTCATTAACCCAGGAATTCCCATCAGTAAACTATGTGACCTGCTTTTCCATCAATAGGAGAGAATTTTAGGATTCAGATCAGAACAGTGGGACAAGGTTCTCAGAGGGCTCGTCCCTTGCCTATGTTATGAAGCAACCTGATCACATTATGAATGAGATTTTCTGTGCTGCTTCCTCTCTGACTGTCTGTCTGAAATCATCAAATATTTCTCTTTTTTAGTATTTTATTTATTTATTTGTGGGCACCTGGGTGGCTCAGTTGTTAAGCGTCTGCCTTCGGCTCAGGTCATGATCCCAGGGTCCTGGGATCAAGTACTACATCGGGCTCCCTGCTCGGCGGGAAGCCTGCTTCTCCCTCTCCCACTCCCCCTGCTTGTGTTCCTGCTCTCGCTATCTCTCTCTCTGTCAAATAAATAAGTAAAATCTTTAAAAATATATATTTTATTTATTTATTTGTCAAAGAGAGATAACACAAGCAGGGGGAGCAGCAGGCAGAGGGAGAAGCAGGCTCCCCATTGATCAAGGAGTCCAATATGGGACTCAATCCCAGGATCCTGGGATCATGACCTGAGTCAAAGGCAGAAGCTTAACCGACTGAGCCACCAAGGCATCCCTGAAATCATCAAATATTTCTACCCTTTCTTTGTAGAAGCAGCTTTAATCAACTCAGTAACAAGCCAGTTGTCTAGCAAATGGATCCCAAAGAGAAATTGCCTCAGGCAGTTTATAAGACCCAAACTCAGGGGGTCTTCTCTGGGTAGACCTATTTGATTTTTTTCTCAAGGTCTCAGTCTGTGTTCTGGTTGCAGATACACCTCTAGTATTATCTGAGCAGTTGGATCATGAGGACAGAGGAGGAATGCCTGCACAATTGCATTTTATAAATATTTTAATGGTTGTTTCTGATCAAGAACTCACTCAAATTCAGATTTCTTGCTGGTGACTATGTGAATAGAGCCCCAAAAGATTTCTAGATGAGGGAAATTACTTTGCTTCAGAAGGAACATTCCATTTGGTCATGAACATTTGCTGTTTTTAGGTCAGTCTACCAAACCCACATGTTTTCCCATCTAAATCCCTGCTACAGTTTAGCTGTCATGACATTTGAAAGGGTCCATTCATAAAAGATTACATACCACATTTTAAAGTAAAATTTACTGCCCTTTGATAAACATCATCAGAGTAAATATAGAAGTAAACATTAAAGGAAAATTCAGAGCATCATCAGTAAAGTGATGAATCAAAATCATGCACCATCCAAAAGATGCAACAGAAAAACCCCACCACCCTTTTGTCCTATCCTTGCCCTAATGCATACCCTCATTCTATCACGATGAGACATCAGACAACTCCACATTGAGAAACATTCTATAAAACAGCTAGCTTGGAATCTTCAAAACCATCAAAATCATAGCAAAGAAAATACAAAACTATTCCAGACTGAGGGGACCAAAGAGATAGGGAACTAAATGGGTGTATGATTCCTTACTGGTTCATTTTGCTATAAAGGAAAGCATTTGACTATTAATAAAATTTGAGTAGTTCTGTGAATTAGATAGTACCACAATATCGATGTGAATTGCCTGGATTAGCTATAAATTCCTTCATCAAAGTTATCATGAAGTTATGTAAAGGGCAAGCTATCAAATGATAGAAGATACCTGTCACAATTATAATCAGCAAAAGACTTACTTCCACATGCATAAGTGTCTCCTACAAATCAGTAAGTCAAGGAGACAAAACAATGGGGAAAGTAGATAAGACTTAAATAGACACTAGCAAAAGTTTAAGTGTCCAATAAGCACATGAAAAATAGATATTCAGCCTCCATAGAAAATAAGAAAATAAAACCAATATAAAACCAGACTTTATAGAGTAACAGACACCTGGATTGCTCTCCTAACAGAACAAATAGGAAAATGGGTAGAATTTATGAAAAAATTCTTTCCAGACACTGTATAACAGGGAGCACAGGGATTTCATTTCTGAGAGAATGAAAACAAATAAGATGAGCCCTACACTCAGGCTTTATGCCTGGAGGAATAGTCCAGTCCCCAGTGGAAAAGGCAAGATCAAATGAAAGCATAGCTTCTTTATTGATTTGAAAAGACAGAGACCTTAGTTCAGGGAGGCCTGTGTGATTTAGAAATGGCAGGGAAAAGCTCAGGAAAAGAGGAAGCTAGGTGGAAAATACATTCTAGAAATCTGCTTAGGAGTCCCTCAGTCTTTGTTGTATAGTAAATCATGAAGTACAGTGCAACACTCCTCAATTCTGGACAAAGGACAAGTTGAAACCAGTAAACCCAGTGATTCCTAGAGCTCATCTAAGGGGGAGGGACACTTGACCTGCAGTGGTGGTCCTTTGTACTCATTTAGCACATTTAGCAGAGACCACAAAAAGATCATACCTTAGTAAAAGGGATAAAGTTTACCAGCATAAAGCTACCTGAGATCCATACTAACTAAGCATAAAAACAAACTGAAAATATCAAGCTGATCTATACATAATACAAATGCCCAAGGCAACAAGGACCAACATTATGTAAAAGAAGGAAACAAAATATGATCACTCCAAGAAGCATGCACAATATTCACTATCCAATCAAAAATTCAAATTTTCCAGACATGACACAAAGATGGAAGTTGTGACCTACAACTAGAAAAAGTTAATTCACTGAAATGGACCCATAAATGAAAGAGATGATGTCATTATGTGACAAAGACTTCAAGCAGCTATTATAAATATGCTCAAAGATTAACATAAACATGACCATAAGGAATATTAAAATGAAATATATTTTTTTAAAAAAAATGAAACTTCTGGAGATAAAACATAACAGTATTGGGAATGAGAACTTCAACGGAGGGGATTAAGAGCAGATTACACATAGCAGAGGGAAAGGTTAGTGAATGAGATGGCATAACAACAGAAAATACACAACCTGAAGCACAGAGAGAAAATGTTTTAAAATAAATAATCAACTCTGGAGTGCCTGGGTGGCTCAATCGGTTAAGCCTCCTGACTCTTGGTTTCAGCTCAAGTCATGATCTCAGAGTTGTGAGATCAAGCCCCGCATCAGGCTCTGCCCTCAGCGGGGAATCTGCTTGAGATTCTCTCTCTCTCTCTGCCCTTCCCTCCTTCAAAAATAAAACCTTAAAAATAAATAAATAAATAATCAGCACTTCAGTAATTTGTGAAAGAACACCAGGCAATTTGACACATAAGAAGTCACAAAAGAAGATCAAATGAGGGTAAAGAACAGAAAAATACTGAAAAAATTATGGCAGAAACCTTTTTTATTTTATTTTATTTTATTTTATTTTATTTTATTTATTTGTCAGAGAGAGAGAGAGAGAGCACCAGCAGGGAGAACGGCAGGCAGAGGGTGAAGCAGGCTCCCATTGAGCAAGGAGCCCAGCACAGGACTCAATCCCAGGACCCTGGGATCATGACCTGAGCTGAAGGCAGACGCTTAACTGACTGAGCTACCCAGGTGTCCTAGCAGAAAACTTTCTAAAGTTGGTGAAAACCAGGAGCCCACTGACTCAATGCAAGATAGCCCAAGCAGGATAAAACGTACAGGTGACCACATCAAGGCCTATAATAATTAATTTTTTGAAAGCCCCAAATCAGAAAATCTTAACAGTTGCCAGAGGAAAAAAATTGTGTACAGAGAAACAAAGAGATGGATGGTAACAAATTTTGCATTAGAAAATACGCAATATACAAGGAAGAAAAAAATGGGAATTTATGGAGTGCTGAGGGGGACTATATCCAATGACTATTCCTTCAGAAATAGACAAGAAGTCAGGAGATCTCAGGCAATATTGAAGGGTTGTCTATCATTGAAAGGCAGAACTGTTTCTGGTAAGGATTGTTAGATTGCTGATTCTTTTATTGCATGAGTTTCTCAAGCTTCATACAACTTGAGCTGAATTTATACTCTCTTTCCAAATGATTTGTTGACCACTGAAGAACACAGATGGAGAGGAGACCCGTAAGGTAGCCAGGGAAAAAATGGTGAGAATAAATATAAACTTCTGCATATTACAGAAAAGATAGTGTCCAACATTTGAGTCCATGTGATTGCAATTGCTCTCTACTACCAGAAACCAACAGCCATGAGAACATAACAGAATATAGAATACAGAAAACTATGATGTCTATTTTTAAACTAAAAATTCCTATGCATGCAAAAATGAGAGGGGTGATGGAGGAAAGGAGGAGGAGGAGAGGAGGAAGGAAGGAAGGAAGGGAGAAGGGAGGAAGAGAGGGAGGGAGGAAGGAAGGGAGGGAGGGAGGAAGGAAGGAAGGAAGGAAGGAAGGAAGGAAGGAGGGAAGGAAGGAAGGAAGGGAGGGAGGGAGGGAGGGAGGGAGGGAGGGAAGGAAGGAGGAAGGAAGCGAGGGAGAGAAGGAGGAAAGATGTAACTCATATTTAGTTTAAAAAATAAAAAAAGACAGGGGTACCTGGGTGGTTCAGTCGGTTGAGCATCTGACTCTTGGTTTTGGCTCAGGTCATGATCTCATGATCATGGGATCAAGCCCCATGTCAGGTTCTCCACTCAGTGCAGAGTCTGCTTGGGACTCTCTCTCCCCTCTCCCTCTGCCCCTCCCTTACTCGCTCACTTGCTCTCTCTCTCTCAAATAAATAAATAAAATCTTTTAAAAAAACAAATAAAAATAAATATTTAAAAAGACAATAAAAACAGAATGAGTTGAGCCCAAAGACCAATCATTAGTAACTCTCTGCTCTGAAAAAGGAAACCATTTTTCTCTAAATCCCAGCACTCTCAAGTATAAAATCAGGAATATAATACAGTTGATCCTTGGACAATACAGGTTAGGGGCATTGATCCCCCCCACCCCCCCACAGTCAAAAACCCAAGTATAACTTTTGACTCCCCCAAAACTTAACTACTAATAGTCTACAGTTGGCCAGAAGCCTTACTAACATAAACAGTTGATTAACACATATTTTGTATGTTATACGTATTATATACTGTATTCTTATAAAGTAAGCTCGAGAAAAGAAAATGTTTAGAAAATCCTAAGGAAGAGAAAATTCATTTTTAGTACTGTACTGTATTTGTAAAAAAACCCCAAATCTGTGTATAAGTGGACCCATGCAGTTCAAACCTGTACTGTTCAAGAGTCAACTGTAGTTCAGCGTCTTCTTGTAGGGATTTGAGGAGATATTGTTCCTAAAGTTCTCAGCACAAAACCTATTTCACTAAGAGTTTCTACCATTCCATCTGTCCATATTTACTTCTGTAAATTCCTTCTGAAGCACAGAAAGGAGACATGGGGCCAAGCCGACAACTACTGTTGTCAACACTCACCCGCAACTTGGTCCTCCTCAGGTGTGTCTGAGGAAGTGGTCTACCTGAGGCACAGAAAGAAGCTGAGATTACTGAAGAGGGACCCATTTTAATGAACTGACGATGGGACAATGAAGAGAACTTTAGTCAGCAAACTGGAGGGGCACAGAATTAGAGGGAGTGGCAAATAGAGCTATCAGCTAGAATAAGGAATAGGCTAGAATGCTCCTAATTATGAGCAGCCAAGTTTGATAAGTATCAACCATTAGCAGCATTTGCCTAAACATATCAGAACCCCTTGATGTGGAAGTACAGCAAATGAGGAGTTTCAGAGAGATCAGAGTGTAGATCTTTTCCCCAACGTGGTGGCTCAGTCTGTGCCAGACCTGGAAGAGAAGCAACAGTCCAGGAGACCATGGACCCCCACGTCTGTGTGCTGGAACAAACCAGGTACACACCACTTTTCACTTTTCTTCATGATCTGGGGCCTCTGAGGGGGTCCTTGGGTAAATTCTGGGATGTGGAAACAGACCCCTGACTCTGGAGATAGACACTGGGCAGGGTGGGGCTCTGGGGCAACCATGCCTGCTTCCTGTAGCAGGGGCTAGCTCTGAGATGTGCTCTGAGCCTCTGTATTTCCCCTCTCTGCTCCCCTGCCTCCCTTCCCTGTATCCTTACTCCCGCTTTCCTGAGGGAATTGCCCTTTATCATAAATAAGCTTTCTTTTGGCTATGTTTCCCAGGGGATCCTTGCAGTAGGGCTATTTGTTTTAAACATTTTATTTATTTATTTGACAGAGAGATAGAGAGAGCCAGAGAGCACAAGGGGAGGGGGGGGTGGCAGAGAGAGAGGGAGAAGCAGGCTCCCCGCTGAGCAGGGAGCCTGATAGGTGCTCAGTGCTCCACCCCAGGACCCAGGATCATGACCTGAGCTGAAGGCAGATACTGAACTGACTAAGCCACCCTGGAGCCCCCAGTAGGGCTATCTGTAATAAAATTGATTATGGGCAAGTTTTCATCTCATCGGACTACTGAGTAGGAAATAGACTTTGAGTAACTGTACACTCTGCAGGGGTGGCAGAAGAAGGTGGCATTGCTCCAGTAACATATTTTTGGACCACAAACTGGGGAGAATTAGTGTTTTTATCATTCAAGCATTCTTTCCCAGGCAGGGGGAAAGAAGGAACAGAACTAGACTCTGAGTCCTTCAATGCTAAGGAGCCGTTTTAATTACTGTGATGTACAGAATGATCGAGATCAATTCTGACAATTATTAGAAGTCTGGTTGTGCATGTGGAGCAAATGAATGATGAATGAAGTCAGCAGAGAGAAGTGCTCCTGGGAGGTGATAAAAATCTCCCATTAGATCCAGAAGCAAGTAAGCAAACAGTGAGAAGTGTACCCCCAGACCCTTCAGTGGGCTAAATTGCTCTACTCTGTTCCTTTTATCAAAAGTGAATTCAGAACGTAGACAATCTTGCTTGCTTTAGATTAGTTAAAATACAGAGTGTCTCAAATTGTCTTCACACCTTAACTTTTCTCTGAGGCTGCAGTGAAATACATAGAACCAGACAATGTTAGCACCATAGTGATGAGCACAGTCCGTCCTTCATCCTTCTTCAGCCTTCCCTCCCTCCCTCCTTCCTTCCCTCCTTCCTTCCTCCTCACCTCATCTTTCCTTAATCTTTCTTTACTCCTTTCCTTTAGAAAAATTGACAAGAAGTTTAAAGACCCTAAATATGATTCTTCTACTTTATTTCATTAATTCCTTACTTGGGAATGTGTCCTCCAAGTTTCACTCAACAAAACTGGAGAGCTGTGCACGACAAGGTTTATTTTTAGAACAATGCTTAAGGATGTGGATGCTAGAGCCAGAGGGCTATGCTCATCTCATATTAGTTTTGTGACATGGTATGTGTTACTTGTCTGTATCTCAGGGTGCACGTTTACTCAATAAGAAAAGCAAAAATTTGATTAAAAGTTACAAAGTAGGATTATTGAGATTCAATGAATTATTCACTTAATGAATTTAATGAGATTTAATATAAAATATACCAAGAGTAATAGCGTGTTATTAGTACTTAACAAATATTGCCATAGTATAAATGAGTAAGAGACAAGAGAGCCCAGATAGGGAGGGATAGGTAAGGGACTACATGACTAGGCTCATGTAGGGGCTATGTTATCAGGCTCACTGAAAATCCCAGAAATGCTGAGGGGTAAGGAAACCAGAAATAAGGGAACAAACCAGCCCATCCTGCCCTGGGCGTCAAAGGTGGGTTATATTTAATGGCAGTCACATTGTAAACAGACGCCAAAGAAGAGGTAAGCCATTAAAGATGTTATCACCAGTCCTTCCTCAAACCAAGACATCACAAGAATGTTAAGGCCACAGGCTCTGTGGTCTGTTCTAAATAAAAGACCATCAGTGGAGGCCCATGTTGGCAACCCAGTGGGGAACTCTCTCACTCCTGAGAGCTTTATCTGCATCCTTGCTCAACAAAACTCTCTCACTTTACTCACTCTCCTTTGTCCACAAGATTCATTCTTTGACTCCATGAGACAAGAATCTCGCTCTCCTACTTCATAAACATAAGATCAAAAAATACATAATGGTAGTAAAATCCTACTTAAAAAGTGGTTTAGAGATTCTACTTCCAGCCTGAGAGTGTGAGGAGGTTTACAGAGCTATCCTCAGGCAAACTGGTAAAAATTCTTAAAAAGCATTTCATGTGTCTATAAAAGGTCATAAAGTCAATGAATAATATTTATTGAAGGCAAATCAAGTAAAACACGGGGAAAAAAGCAAGAATCTGTGATATTTAAATCTAGACCTGCTTCTTCAACCTTCCCCCAGCTCCCACTCAGAGGGCTGTCTTTCTGAGAGGGGCAGGACATCAACACTTCTCACCCTGCCCCCACTGCCTGTTGTGAGGCTAAGTTCCAGGTGAATGTACCTGAAACATGGCCTCCTTCTTTCTTCTCAACCCCACTTGTGGCTCTTCCTTGGGCACAACACTGCTGAGATACTGGGTCCTGACTGCCCTCCTCCAGCTCATGAGTTGGGTTGCATACCATGAGAGGCAAGCTAGGGGACCTGGGTTGTTGCCCTCCTTCACTGAGCACTTAGCTCCTAAAGTAGCAGCGTCACACATAACGAAGTGTGTCATTTTTTCTACACCCCAGCACCAGAGCTATGATTTAGAGATTTTTTGCCTGGGAATGGGGAGTAGCTGACCATAGAACAGAGGTCTTCAAATCCAAAGGAAGTTATTTCCTTTGAAACGGAGTGTGGAGAAATTCAAGCCTAAAGGTTCTCTCAAAAATAGTGTAGGTTGGTGTCTTCTTCCTGCCTTGTCTTCATTGGTTTTGTTCTCAGAGCTGCCAACAGCAAGATGTCTTCAGGAAATGCCAAAATTGGGCATCCTGCCCCCAACTTCAAAGCCACGGTTGTTATGCCAGGTGGCCAGTTCAAAGACCTCAGCCCATCTGACTACAAAGGAAGATACGTTGTGTTCTTCTTTTACCCTCTTGACTTCACCTTTGTGTGCCCCATGGAGATCACTGCTTTCCGTGACAGGGCAGAAGAATTTAAGAAACTCAACTGTCAAGTGATTGGTGCTTCTGTGGATTCTCATTTCTGTCACCTGGCATGGATCAACACACCCAAGAAACAAAGAGGACTGGGACCTACGAACATTCCTTTGGAATCAGACCCTAAGCGTACCATTGCTCAGGACTATGGAGTCTTAAAGGCTGATGAAGGCATCTCATTCAGGGGCCACTTTATCATTGATGATAAAGGTATCCTTAGGCAGATCACGGTAAATGACCTTCCTGTCGGCCGCTCTGTGGATGAGACTCTGTGACTGGTTCAGGCCTTCCAGTTTACTGACAAGCATAGGGAAGTGTGCCCAGCTGGCTGGAAGCCTGGCAATGATACCATCAAGCTTGCCGTGCAGAGCAAAGAATACTTCTCTAAGCAGAAGTGAGCACCAGGTCATTTTAGGGCTGGGCTGCAGTGGGTGGCCATGAAAACAAAATCTCTTTTGTACTATTGTCATACTTAGAACATAAGACTTTAGACTCTGTGCAGATGTGGTATGGGGACAGGACAGGCCTTTCCTGCAGGGGTTGGGGAGGCCGGCCTTTCTTCCCCTGGAGAGAAGGGCCTGAGCTGTTATGGGGCAGGCCAACTGTTATGTACAGTAGTAGGGCATCACTTTTTGTCTTTTGTTGTTTCTATTAAACTTGAACTGAAAAAAAAGATAGTGTAGGTTGTAGTGAAAGGCATCAATAGGTTAACTGGAGATATATGCTAAGCTATACACTGGCTAGCTTCACAGGAAAAAATGGAAACAGAAGAAGCCTGCCTGGGGCCAAAACAAATTCCAAACACTGACTGCTAACTATCTCTTGATTGCATGTTTGTGAAGCAATTCAAAAGGCACTGGAATGGCACTGTTTTAAACAATAGAGCAGGGGGGGCCGGGTGGCTCAGTCCTTAAGCATCTGCCTTCGGCTCAGGTCATTGGGTGGCTCAGTCGTTAAGCGTCTGCCTTCGGCTCAGGTCATGATCCCAGACTCCTGGGATAGAGCCCCGCATCGGGCTCCCTGCTCGGCGGGAAGCCTGCTTCTCCCTCTCCCACTCCCCCTGCTTGTGTTCCCTCTCTCGCTGTGTCTCTGTCAAATAAATAAATAAAATCTTAAAAAAAAAAAAAAAAGAAAAGAAAACAATAGAGCAATAAGCCTGCAATTAGTGGAGATTAATAGCTGGTTGAGGGCAGGGAAAAAAACATTCAAAGGAGGAAACCACGGTCATCCCAGGTGACTGTGGGCATACCCAAGGCTGTGTTCCCTGAGGAGAAACATGAAGCTTCACACTGCAGGGGGAGAAATAGGCTTACTAAAATAGTCCAGCCAGTGAATGTAAAAGGAAACAAAGAAATAAAAATAGAAAGCCTGGGAACAGTACAGTTCCCAGAAATGCTACAGTATATTATACAAAATGCCCATTTTCTAACAAAAAATTATGAGACATGCCAAGAAGCAGGAACATGTTAGTATAGATAAAGAGGGGGCATTTTATAGTGATAAAGGGGTCAGTCCACCAGGAAAACACAATTATAAACATATATGCACCTAACAATAGAACATTAAGATACAGGTAGCAAAACAAACAGAAATTAAGGGAGAAATAGATAATTCAACAATCACAGAGATTTAATGCCTCAGTCCAATAATGGACGGAACAGCTAGGCATAAGATCAAAAAATATATAGAAGGCTTGAACACACTACACACCAACCAGACCTAATAGACTTAAGAACATTCCATCCAACAACAGAATAGGCATTCTTCTCAAGTGCACATAATAGACTTTAAGTTAGGCCATAAAGCAAACCTCAGTACATTTAAAAGGATAGAAATAATACAAAGTATGTTTTCCAACCACACTAGAATGAAATTAATAATCAATAATAGAAATGAACTTCGGAAACACACACACATGGAAACTAAGCAACACACTCCTAAAAGCTGGGGTGGGGGGTGCGGGGGGTGGTGGTCCAGGAGAAAGCAAAAGGGAAATTAGGAAATGCATTCATGATAAATGACATATACTTATGGAATGCAGCTATAGCAGTGTTTAGAGGCAAATTTGTACCTGAAAATACCTATATTAAAAAAGAAGAGGGGTGCCTGGGTGGCTCAGTCAGTTAAGCATCCAACTCTTCATTTCCGCTCAGGTCATGATCTCAGGATCATGAGATCAAGCATCTAGTCAGGCTCCATGCTGGGCATGGAACCTGCTTAAGATTCTCTCTCTCCTCTCCCTCTCCACCCCCCCCACCCCCGCTCCCTTCTCTCTCTCTCTAAAAGAAAAAAGAAAAAAAAAGAAGAAAGATCTCAAAAATCAATAACCTAATATTCCACCTAAAGACACTGGAGTAAAAAAAAAAAGCTATGCTTAAAGCAAACAGGAAGAAGGAAATATCAGAGCAGAAATTAATGAAATAGAGAACAAAAATAAATATAGAAAATCAATGAAACTAAAAGCTGTTTATTTGAATAGTCCAGCAAAATTGACAAATCTTTAATTACATTGAACAAGAAAAAAAGATAAAATCTCAAATTAAAAATTAGAAAGGAAAGAGGGAACATTGCTACTTATCTTACAGAAATAAACATTATAACTGTATAGTATTAGCAACTGTATGCAAATAAATTAGATTTCTTAGCTGAAATGGGTGGATTTCTAAAAGACACAAAGTACTGAAAAGACTCAAGAATAAGCAATCTGAGTAGACCTCTAATGAGAGAAGAGATTAGCTTATTAATAAAAATAATTGCCCTCAGAGAAAATCCCATGCCCAGATGGCCTCATGGGTGAATTCTACCAAGCATTTAAGGAAGAGTTACTACCAAATTTTCAACTCTTCAGAAAAGTAGAAGAGGAGGGAGCACTTACAAACTCATTCTATATGGCCAGTCTCACCTTGATACCCAAACCAGAAAGTACATCACAATAAAGGAAAACTACAGACTAATATCTCTTAGGTATATAGAGGCAAAAATCCTCAACAAATTACTAGCCAACTAAATCCTGAAATATATAAAAGAATGATATACCATGACTACGTGGGTTGTATGCCAGGAATGTAAGGTAGATTTACTGTCTGAAAATCAATTAACATACGCACCATCACACAGAAAAACGCACCACAGATAGAAGAAACTTCACATGATCATCTCAATTGATGCAGAAAAGTATTTGACAAAATCCAATACCCTTTCATTATAAAAACACCCAATAACTAGGAATAGAAGGGGGCTTTCTTAAAGGACACCTATGAAAATCCCAAAGCTAATACCATACTTAATGGTGAAAGATTGGATGCTTTCTCCCCAAGAGTAGGAATAAGATAAGATTATCTGGACTGTTATCACCACCTCTGTTATCAACATTGTGCTGGAAGTTCTAGTTAGGCAATTAGGAAAAGAAAAAGAAGAAGAAGAAATGAAAATAAGAGACATTCAAATCAGAAAGGAAGAAGAAAAACTCTCTATTGGCACATAACCTCATTGCGTATATCAGAACTCCTAAGGAATCCACTAAAAAATCTATTAGAACTAATAAACTAGTTCAGCAAGGTGCAGGATACAAAATCAACATGCAAAAATCACTGTAATTCTATACACTTGCAATGAACAAGCTGAAAATGAGATTAATAAGAATGCTATTTACAATAACATCCAAAAGAATAAAATATTTAGAAATACAATTAATAGAAGAAGCATAAAAGTCAATGCTACAAAGACATAATTCAAATAAATAGGGTATAGTTTAATGAAACAAATCCTGTGCTCATGAATTATAATGTTTAATATTGTTGTAATGGCAATAGCTGATTCAATACCCTCTCTTTTATAATCCCAGTTGGCTACTTTTTATTTTATTTTATTTTTTAAAGATTTTATTTATTTATTTGTCAGAGAGAAACAGAGAGAGAGCACAAGCAGGGGGAACAGCAGGCAGATGGAGAAGCAGGCTCCCCGCTGAGCAAGGAGCCTGAGGTCGGGCTCTATCCCAGGACCCTGGGATCATGACCTGAGCTGAAGGCAGACGCTTAACAGACTGAGCCCCCCAGGCATCCCTATAAGTGTTTCATTTGACATTTCTATAAGCAGATGATGAGAGTGGAGCTGCCAGGGTTTGGGCTCAGGCAGGTACGGTGCCAAGCCATGCACACAGTTATGCCAATCTGGGGACATACGGTCCCTTCAGGGCTGTGTAAATTGTAAATGTTGTGCAGCTGGTTAGTCAGACATATGAAGAGGAAAAAAAAAAAAAAAAACCTCTGAGCATACATGTTACAATGTGGCTTATTTGAAAAATGCTATTTGTTCTTAAACTTCAGTAGGAGCCTGAACCCAGGAACAAAACAAAAACAAACATGTTGGATATTTCTTAGGAATTTGTATATAAAAAACAGCTCTAATGTAGCCAAACACACTAACTAACTAAACTAAATACTATCTCTTCATGGGGAGGGAACACTAAAACTAAGGGTTAATCTTCATTCCAGCCTCATTGTTAGGATGTTCAACACTTTTTAAGACAGGGTATCCAAATGGTACAAGCAAGCACTCAGGCTAGAACCTTCTGTTTCCTATCAGGGTAACTTTACGTTACTTACATAGCCTTTCTGGCACTCCTTAATAAGATGGAAGGTACAACATTCTTAAGTAGCCAAGATACAAGGTTAAATGCTTATTAATATCAAATTTTCCTGCCCAAGAGTTAAAACAATTACATTGTCTAACAGCTTTCATTTGGCACAGTGCCCACATTTTACTCTGAAACTTTATGGAAGGGAACTTTGTATGGAATCAGAGATTCATCCTTTCATCTGATCTTCCAGGCCAATATATCCTCTGTTAGCAAGAGAAGCACCAGGTTGTGAACACCAACAGCGTCAAGGGACACAACAATGGATCTTCAGTAAAGAGATCAGCTATCCACCAGGCCCACTCTGGGCCAATGCTTTTCCCTCAGGAGGCACAGAGCAACCTATAGAATTCCCTAAAGGGGGGGCCAGTTATTCTTAGGGTAAGTGCATTGAAGGCCTCCTCAAAATTTTGCAGTGGTTCATATTCCCCTAAATTTGCTTTAGGTCAGAGCTACAGGATTACCTAACAGAAGAGTCTGGAGTCACAATAATTCCCATATCAAGAGGACAATGTGGGCTTTTAAATAAGAAACTATATGTACCATTTAGCCAAATCTCTGAAATGTCCTGGATTTGAGAACCCTGAATTTAAAATTTAGACATTTAGACAAGAATTTCTCCAAATTATAGGAGTCCTGAGTTGTTCGCATCCTCCAAACATGAGGCAATTAATTTGCAAATAGAAGAGCTTATTCCTCCTGACTCAGAGGCACTGTCTAATTTTCGAGGTGAGCCAAATCATGATTGGCTTGATGAATATTTGCTTGTGGATTATGGCAAAGCCTTCCTTTCTGTGTTCTGCCTTTCTGCCTGCAATTTTCCTTGGGGAACCAGTCTTTGTAAGTAAATTGGAATCACTCTGATTTTTCTAGTAGTTAGAATATGTACATGTTCCTAATATTTGTTTCATATGTTGTTTTTGAGCACAGAATTTGGGTAAGCATATTGAGAACCATTCAGTGCTAGTAGAAAAGACTCCAGATGGTATATTCATAGATTAAATCATGTAACTCTATTATTATATCTGGTTAATTCTATCTGGAACTCTGTCTATTGTGTCTGGAGAGAAAATTACAGAAAAGATGGTCAGTTTCTCTATGCTTTGAGAAGATTAAGAGTCAGAATAGGCCAACCTGTATTTCCAAAATGACCAAGCTGTTTCAGCTTCTCAGGTGTCTCTTGAGTTGAGACTGAATTGAGGTTCCAGAATGATTCTTTCCCCAGAATTCCCCAGAATTCTTTTCTGGCTTATATGGGAAAATTCCATAGTAGTGGATAGCAAATTCTTCCATAACTTTTCATGAATTTCAATTCCTGATACTTACTTTTATTTTAAATGTAGTGCACACACATGTATAATCATTTGTCAGTTTAAAGAATGTGAAAAAAAGAACACACTTTCTGAATCTCTTGCAGATATGTTTGGCCTAGGATGAATACTGTGAGTGCCATATTAGCAGAAGTATGGCTAATAATGTTTGTTGTCAGTTTGGACAGATTCATTTATGACACACAAAACATACTAGATGATTTGTTCATTGTTGTAAGGATTTCCAAATCTAGTGAAAGATCTCCTGATCTTTATCCACATATACAAAATGACTTTCAGAATTTATTCTCAATGCAGGTGGCAGAAATGCATAGATTACCACTGAAAGACCACTTGAAGGAAGAAGGGCCTTGACCCTGATTGGATACATTTCTTTATGCTGTAAGTTATTGGTCATGTGAAGACATGGTCTTAATATGGTCAGGTGAAGCTAATTAAAACCTTTATTTAGGTGAGAGAAGAATGGATGCCAATGAATTCATTCAGTGAATTCAATTCCTGTCTCCATAAGGTAAAAAATGAAGAGTCTAGATGTTTTGTTCCTTTCCGAATGATGACAAAGTTCAAGATTCTCTCTACAGACATCACATGGCATCTATCCTGTACTGATACACTGAGGACATAGTCAAGATTGCTATGAAGTACAAAAAGGTTGTTAAGATATTCCAAATCACCTAAGCTTCAATAAAGCAATGTTTGCTAATCAGCAGTTTTCATGTTTCAGTTTTGGTGTTAGGGATATCAGGAAAAACACAGATAATGGGAGCTCATGTCATTGTGTGAATACAACTGCAAATTTGAACATGTGTATAATATAGTGGTTAATTATGCCACACAGTGACTTATATTTGATCTGTAGTGGAAGCCAGGGTGGGATATTTCATCACCATTGAGAAATGTCAATCATTTGTGAAGGACAGCAAGCAGGGTCAATGGCAGAAACTCACTTTGTTCAATCCTTCAATCTTTTCTTTATACATGATTTTATTTTATTTTTTTAAGTTACTTAAGTTTTTTTAAAGTTGGATTTATTTAAGTAATTTCTACACCCATCATGGGGCTCAAACTCAAGACCCTGAGATCAAGAGTCTCATGCTCTTCTAACTTCCATGGACTTCCATGGCCTCTGCACAAGGATGACACTCAAGTTTCTGAAAAAAAGGCAGAGCATTCCTTTTGATGGGTTTGAAACACTAACAAGAACAGGAACATTTAACCCTTCTTTTACACAGTTGTAGACAGACACAAGAATAGGAAAAGAGCACTTTTTTTTTCCTATTAGAAGCTTTACCTCAAATTATTATGCAGGGGTGGTGGTATAGAGATTTTCCATCATTCATGATGGTAACCATGGGCAAGTACCATAAAAGAACCCAGAGGAATCACAAGGTGGATAGGATGACAGATTTCTACTTTCTTCCTAAATTAAAAGATAATTTAGCCAAGGTTATAGAATATGCAAAAGCTTCCTTATACTTCTGGAGAATATAATACCAGAGATATGGACAAATAGCACATTACTCTCATCTTTGGATTTCTTGACATGGGCTCTATAAATATTGTGTGCTATTTTTCTATTATTATTTGTCAAGTAGTAGAAATGGGAGTAAGGAAGCTAATGTCACTACAGAGTAACTGGTATTAGCAAAACACACAAAGTATAATTTGGGAGCCAAGAGAGTAAAAACCCCATATTTATAGAAAAATCCCATATTTTATATTAAAGGTGAGTATTTATATGGGCAAGTGAAGGTTTATTATAAATCAAAATATTTCTCCAAACAGAAAGCACATGCTTCATTAGCAAAGTCTTTGGGGAGTGGTGGGTAAATAGGAATTAAGATTTGCCCTCACGCTGAGAAAAGAGTGTGCAAAGCTTTAGCACTCAACACTGTGGCTGTCTGAACAGCAGAGATAAATGATTATCTCTGTCAACATCATGCATTTTACCCCATCATAGAAACCCATCTGCAAGAAAGAGCAGAAAGATGCCTTTTAGGGTGATGTATCATTATCTCTTCATACAACAGGGAGTTCTGTCTTATTGAGCAAAACCTACATATACCAAATTCCCACAGCTTACAGTGCCTAATAGAGACACAGATCATATACTGCTTGCTGCTTTGGGGGAACTTCCTTGGAAAGACTCTGAGACCAACTCTGAGGTACTGATGTTCCCAGGTCCTGAATGGATATCGAGTTAAGACTTAATGTTGTTTTGGGACAGAGGTATGTATTTTTGTATTCTTCTTTTGTTCTTATTTACATGGCTATTCCTTTGGCCTGTAAGAGGGCATGTCAATTCCATGCCAGTCCCTAAGACTCATACAAATTTTCCTGGAGTTTTTCCGTGGGAGGAAACCATAGCAGTAGAATAATCTTATAAAAGCTACTTTTTATAAAACTAGTTATTTGAGAAGGATATAAATGTCTAAGGGGATTTTTTTCCATTAAAAAAAATGATTGACTCTCTAGCAGCAAACTTAATGTTACAATTTTAAAGGCCCATAGAACTATTTCAGATTGCACTTTGAAATGATCTCAGCCATGTAGTCATTTTCAAAAGACAGAAAACAATTGGCCTAAAAATCATATACTATCTAGAATTTGCAACACAGAGTACCTTTCTAGTGGTCCCTAAGTCTGGCTTGCTAGTTTTTTTAGTGCTGCTTTATTCAATTTTATGTAATGAATGATTACTTTGACATTTTTTTTTTGTCAATGAAAGAACTTTGATCCAAAAGGAGGATGTTCTTGATCTGGAATTATATTCTCTGCATAATCATTACTCTTGTTGAGAAAAAGTATATGGCATTGAGTGGACTCTCAGTTCCAAAGACTGCTTTGTAAATCAGGTATCAATGAAAAAATATTTGTTAGGATGTTGAGTTTACCATTATGAAGAGTGAATCACAATTTGTTCAGAGGAACATGACATTTTTGCTTCGGATATGATTAATAATAAGGAACAGGATTAAAGATTTTTTTAAAAAGTAAATTAGATAGTAAGGGCAGTATCATACTGATTATTATATTATCAAGATAGAAGAAAAAATACACATATATTTCATACCTAATGTAGATCTTCTGTTGATAACAAAAATAGAGATTTTGAGTATGAGAAGACAGTGTCAGTAACTGTCATTGAAACTGTCATTGAATAAAGTCAGAATATCATAGAACAATTCTAGATAAAGGATCACTGGCCTGCATTAAACACAAATGCTTCTATTCCCACTTGGATCTTTATGCAAATTCAACATCTAAATACTAGCTTTCAAATGTGCATGACTTCTTCCCTCCCATTTTCCATTTGAAAGTAATTACAGTTGACCTTTGAACAACACAGGGGGATTCTGGGCACCCTCCCCACAGTAGAAAATCGGGCATAACTTTGGACTCCCCCAAAACTTAACTGCTAATAGCCCAGTGTTGACTGGAAGCCTTACTAATAACATAAACAGTCAATTAACACATACATTTTATATTACATGTATTATATACTATATTCTTACAATAAAGTAAACTAAAGAAAATGTTACTAAGAAAATCATAAGGAAGAGAAAATACATTTTTAGTACTGTACTATCATACTGTAAACATCCACATATAAGTGGACCTGCGAGGTTCAAAACTCTGTTGTTCAAGGTTCAGTTGTATAATGTTTACTTTTTTTTTTGGTCAATCGTCTCAGAATACAAGGCATTAATTTCTATAAAACAACTATCACATTTTACAGAACTTCACAAAGGTAGATAGAAGAAATATTTTTTTATTGCTATTGTTTTAATATATTTTCCTGGTAAATTCGAACATACCTGTACACTGTACAGCTAGAAATTTTACAGTGAATTCCAGAGGAAAAGTGAAATTGTAGCTCCATGGACTATACCAAGTTTCCCATGATTTCACTTCAAAGAGAAATGTACACGAAACAGAGTATATCTATTGTCATTATGATGAAGACAGAAAAGGCAATACTTTTTTTTTTTAACATTTTATTTATTTATTTGAGAGAGAGAGAATGAGAGAGAGAGAGCACATGAGAGGGGGGAGGGTCAGAGGGCAAAGCAGACTCCCTGCCGGGCAGGGAGCCCGATGTGGGACTCGATCCAGGGACTCCAGGATCATGACCTGAGCCAAAGGCAGTCACTTAACCAACTGAGCCACCCAGGCGCCCAGAAAAGGTGATATTTTTTGTTTATACTCAGGATGGTCCATATGTTCGAATAAAAAAAGAAGATTTATTGCTGTCCAGAGAAGAAAAGCATTCCTAATATGTGGGTATTTTGCTTAACATTTCTGTAGGCAGATCATGAGTAGAAAAGCAAGGGTTTGTAGGCTCAGGCAGATGTGGTTCCAAACCACTTACCCAGCCACACCAGTGCAAAGACATGTGGTCCCTTCCAGGCTTTCTGTGAGTGGTGTGTAGTTTGTGAGTTAGTCAGGAGTATGAAAAGGAAGCAAACTCTGAGTCTAAGAGCATGCATGTTACAATGTGGCTTGTTGAGTCAAATGCTATTAGTTCTTAAACTTCCGAAGGAGCCTGAACCCAGAGACAAAACAAAAATAACTATGCCAGATACTACCTAGGAACAGAGGTGTAAATGAAAGAATTCTACATAGCAAAACAAAGAAACAAAGTAACAAATACTTTGTTGTCTCTCCATGGGGCAGGAATACCAGGACTAGTGGGCAATATTAATTTTCAGCTTTATGGCCAAGATGGTCAACATTATTTCAAGACAAAAGGATCCATAAGACACATGCACTCAGGCTAAGATCCTCAGCTTCCTATAACATAAATTTACATTACTTACATAGCCTTTCTGGAACTCAGTATAAAAGAGAATATGTCATTCTGAACTGCCTGAGATACATTGCTAAATACTTAATCAATGTCAGATTTCCCACTCAAGAATTTAAACAATTGCATGGCCTAATTTCTTACATTTAGCACAGTACCTACGTTTCACTTTAAAATATATATGAACACTAACTATTGCATGGAATCAAAGAGACTAATCCATTTATCTGATCTTTCTGGCCAGCACATGCTTCCCATGTGTTGACTCAGCACCACCAATGAGGGGAGCAACAGGTTGTGAAGACCAACAACATCAAGGGACACAACAATGGATCTTCAACAAAGAGATCCAGCCATCCGCCAGGGCCAGTCTGGGCCAATGCCTTTCCCTCAGGAGGCACAGGGCAGTCTGCAGAATTTCTTAAAGGGGAAGCCAGTTATTCTTGGGGCAAGTACTAATGAAGGTCATCTAAGGATTTTGAGGTGGCTCGTATTCCCCTGAATTCGCTCTGGATCAAAGCTACATGATTACCTGGGAGAAGAGTTTGGAGGCTGTGGAGAAAGGGGAACCCTCTTACACTGTTGGCGGGAATGCAAGTTGATACAGCCACTTTGGAAAACAGTGTGGAAATTCCTCAAAAATTTAAAAATAGAGCTACCCTATGACCCAGCAATTGCACTACTGGGCATTTACCCCAAAGATACAGATGTAGTGAAAAGAAGGGCTACATGCACCCCAATGTTCATAACAGCAATGTCCACAATAGTCAACCTGTGGAAGGAGCCAAGATGCCCTTCAACAGATGAATGGATAAAGATGTGGTCCATATATACAATGGAATATTACTCAGCCATCAGAAAGAATGAATACCCAACTTTTGCATCAACATGGATGGAACTGGAGGAGATCATACTAAGTGAAATAAGTTAAGCAGAGAAAGTCAATTATCATATGGCTCCACTTATTTGTGGAACATAAGGAATAGCATGGAGGACATTAGGAGAAGGAAAGGAAAACTGAAGGGGGGGAAATCAGAAGGGGAGATGAACCATGAGAGACTATGGACTCCAGGAAACAAACTAAGGGTTTCAGAGGGGATGGGGGTGGGTGATGGGTTAGCCCAGTGATGGGTACTAAGGAGAGCATGTATTGCATGGAACACTGGGTCTTATATGCAAACAATGAATCATGGAACACTACATCAAAAACTAATGATGTACTGTATGGTGACTAACATAACATAATAAAAAAAAGAAAGTTATTGCTATGTAGTTCTTATGATATCTTTGTCTTGTTTTGGTATTGGAGTAATGCTGACCTCATAAAATAGAAGGGATTATGTTGAATTATTTTTTTCCTTAAATATTTGGTGGAATTAGCCAGTGATATGGCTAACCAGATGGAGTTGGTTTTGTTATTGTTGTTGTAATGGTTTTGTCTATACATTCAATTTCTTTAAAAGGTATTAAACTATGGAGATCATCTATTCTTGAGTCAATGTTGATAATTTGTGTCTTTCAAGTAATTCTATTTCTTTCCAGATGTTAAATTTATTTCATAAATTTGTTCACAGTATTTCTTCATTTTCCTTTTAAAATCTCTGCATTCTGCAGTGATATCTGTTCTTTTATTCCTTACATTGATAACTTTTGTCTTCTCTCTTTTTTCCTTGGTTGTTCTGAACGAAGTTTACTCCATTTTGTTGATTTTTATTGTAATGTCATCTTAATACAGTTATATGTTAATACTTTGCTTGGTATATTTGAGCCTGATCATTGAGATAGATAGATTAGATAGATAGATAGATAGATAGATAGATAGATAGATAGATAGATAGACAGACAGATAGCTATTCCTGAAATTTAAATATCATTGGAAATATATTTATTTTTTGTTTTGTTTATGTTTATTTTATTTTAGTGAAGGTATAGTTAATAAGATGCTAAAGCAAAGACCAAGAGAAGTTGGTTGAAAATATGAATTTCCTAGAAATTGCTCCAAAGGAAATAATTTTATTTAGTAAGTTAAAAGAATAAATACAGTCTTTGTCAGATTAATGGAAAGAAATGGAAAGAGAATGTGTGGAAATAAAACCATCAGTTGGTATTGAGGATTATGGTTATAATGCTTCTAATTTTGTGCAATAAAACATGATGTATATCAACTTTGTCTGAATATACCAGAACTGCTTATCTGGAGTTCTAGGTGTGGAAATAACAACAAATGAGGAAACACAGAGGTCAAAACATAGATTTTCCTCCCCCACATATTGGTACAGTCTTTGATAGTCACAGAAGAGATATAAGCTTAAGAAGACTACAGACTCCCACATTCCTGCAGTGGAATAAACCTAGGTAGGTAGAACTTTTTTTTTTTCCATTATCCAGAGCACCAGAAAGTACTTTTGTCTATGTTCTGAGAGGCACAGATGTAGAACCTGGACAGAAAGAGACTGGAGAGAATGTGGGCTCAAGGCAGAGAGAGTTCTTCCTTTCTTTCCGTCGGTAGATACTCAGTATTTCAAATATTTCAGGAATTTTTTTTTCTAGATAACGTAGAAAGTTTCAGTGACTTAGACACATTTGATCTTGTCTTCATTCCTGCTTTCTGACTTTCTGATTATGCAAGCGCACTTTCCGCATCAGTGGATAGATAGTAAGGCTTAGCATTAAGAAGGAAGTTAGTCTCCAGCCCTATTTTCTAGCAGAGCCAATTTAAGATAACAGGGGGAAAATTTGGTTAGAATTGTGACATTGAAACTTTTTTGTTTATAATGTGCAAGTGCAATTCAGAACGTCAAGACTGGACATGGTGAGCCAGCTAAGTTCACAATAGTATTCTCGGTGAGAATCATTTGAGTTTTATAACTAATCTCGTAGAGGTATAAGGAAGAGGATTAGGTGGGTTTGAAGCAGTATTAACTTATAAAGGGTAATGGGGCTTTGAAGTTAATATTTAAGGTGAGGACAATGTGGAAAACAAGACTAATTTTTGTATTGTGGAGTAACCAAGAAATACTGTAATGTCCTTCTCTAAATAGGCAACAGAGGTGAAATAGCAGCATTTGTTAGAAAGATGATGACTGTAAATGTGAAAATCCTACTCAAAATATTGAACAGCTGAATGGTAGCTTAAAGGAGCAGTCAAAGGCTGCACTACAGGCTTAAGATTTGACAGACTATTACAGTATATAATAACATATCTGTAATAAAAATCATTAAAGTGAATTTTAGTGAGTAAAAATGTGCCCGGTAAATATTATGGTCAATATTTTGAACCTAAAATACATATTTGTTGAGTGAATGGATGAGTAAATAATGGCATTTGCAGTGAGGCGTGATAGAAGATACTTTTTGGAGTCAACAGTTTATTTTCCCCCCAACAAAGTTATACTGAAAGCTCCGGTTCCCTCAAACACTCAAACCTGTTATGTGTGGGCTTCAGGAGGCTAAATAAGGCATGTGTCAGTCTGAGCCAGGCTTTATCTAAAGAGCAGATTCTTACTTATCAGACCTATGACTCTTTGGTCCCACATCTGTAAAATGTCTGTGAATTTAGGCAAGTTATCTACCATCTTTGGATATAAAGGTCACATTTTAAAAAGATATAATAACTGATTGATGAGATACTCTTTATTTATGAAATATTAGTGGAAAAGACTCATCCACTAAAGAAAAAGAAAAAGAAATGTTCTTGTTAGCACTCCAGTGTGATCACATAAGATAAATTCCTTGTTTCAACTCCTTCATTGAAAGCAACTATTGGGAATAGAAAAATTGAATACTTAGGATTAATCTTAAGTGTCCCATAAGAGTTCCATATCATGATATCTTAATCTTTTCATTAGAACTGCAAAGAAATTTACACATACAAACATTATTTGGACCAGAGTACACTGCTACCTCTTTTTTTTTTAAGAAATTTGGCATGGATCTCAAGAGTCAGAAACTATGTTTCCACTTTGATACAGGAATTTTATACATAAGCAGTTATATGAAGGGTCTAATTCCATATAATTAGCATAATGGGAGGAGAAAACATAAGAAGAAATTGTATGAGGTGTAATCAAAACTAAGTTAAAACATTATAGGGAGAGTGATAGAATTCATAAATACCAATGCAATAAGGAATAAAGTCTGCCCCTATTTTCCAAACTTAATTTAATGTTAGCAAATATTCATAAAATTGATATAGTAGAAGATGATAAAGAAATAAGAAGCTAATATTTTGGGGGGAAAAAGGTTAAAATGAGTTAGTTTTCAAGGGTGGCCATTCTGGGGTTTGCTCTACTATGGAAATCCATGATTGTTTTTGACAACAAGTGCCAAAGCACATCCTAACTTCTTAAGAAGATAATTGAGAATTTATGCTACATTTTTACATCTCTGATGATACTAGGAAAATTGGATGCATCATTTCCAGTGTCACACATATGAGACATAAGCATGATTGTATTTTATGTTGACAAACCTGGGGCTTGAACTAAATATAGCATTCATTGTCACACAGAAATTAAAGGTAAGGTGGCTTTTATATAGTGTATTCCCGGGTCTCTCTTATTTCCCTAGAATAATTATGGATACTACTCCTATTCTCTTTCATCCTCAAAATTATCTTGGAATGGATGATAAATTATGTGATACATTTGATTAAATTAAAGGGAAATGTCTTTAATTCAGATCTATTTGTCTTTATTTTTTTTTAAAGATTTTATTTACTTGTGTAAGAGAGAGAGAGTGAGCACAAACGGGGCGGGGGCGGGGGGGACAGCAGGCAGAGGGAGAAGCAGTCTCCTTGCTGAGCAAGGAGCTCTACTCCATCCCGGGACCCTGGGATCATGACCTGAGCCGAAGGCAGACACCCAACCAATTGAGCCACCAGGTGTCCCTCTATTTGCCTTTAAATCTCAGGTTATTTTCACTCCACCATGGATAAGGCTAAATAAATACATCACAACTCTCATGGTGGGTACTTTTTTACAAGTCTGTGGCCACATGCAACTTAAAAAAAACAAAACAAAACAAAAAAAAAACACAAAACCAGGCTTGAGATTTATAGCATTCCTTAACCTGGGAGGATATCTTATAGTTATGTAGGATTTGATATTCCTCAACCTCTCTCATCTCTCTCCTTCATTTACACTGTTGTTTATCACATCAGTGATATCAGAGTCAGCAGCATGGACACATGAACATCACTTGGCCAGTGACTTCTTTTCATATATGATAAAGACCTCAGATAAAAGAAGCCCAGTATCTACTTCCCTTATAATAAGATTAACAATATTTGGCATATGATGGTGCATATATGATGCTATTAACAGACGACCATCTATTACAGAATGAACAAAACTTTGAATTCTGTTAGGATGCCTGTGGACATTCCTCCAAACCAAAACCAAAGTACCCCACTGAGAGAGACAGAAACATCTAGTACCCTGAAACATCTACTAGACAGGCTGCAGAAATTCCTGAAGGGGAATCTAGAAGCACTGGGGGTAAGTAAGTAAACCACTAATAAAGAATTTTGAACCAGGAGAAACTGGGGGATATATTGAGGGTGAAGGATTATTTTGGCTGATGAAGTGGTTGTCATAGAGGCACCAGGTTATGACCTGTGTCAATCATTCTGTGGAGTGGAAGAAAGACACTTTGATTAAAAGCAAGGGACCATGTTTATATGGGCATGGGAGGGGTGCATTAAGAGGAGACTGCAAATGAAGCTCTTGGATGAGCCTCATTGTGACTGTATCTTATGAAAGCAAAGTTGACTCATATGGGCTGGCCTCTGGAAAAAAAAAAAGCACATCTCCAGGATCTGACTCTTCTTAGCAGATCTTTTAATAGTATTCAAGGGGGTCAATCCTATGGATGACCAGGATATTTGGACCAGGTGATTCTCTCTCCTGAAAAATGCTCACCTTTGTCTTTAAAACATGTATTTTTGTTTTGTTAATTTTGATGGTTTGTAATTTGGTTTGTTTTGTCTCTTATCCAGATGGCTCAGATTATGATTGGTGTGAAATGCTTCTTTTATGGGATAATTGGATTTCTTGTTCCTAATTCTGAAATGTACAGAATCATTTTCTTCTCAATTTACACAGGCTTCTCTTTCTGCGGGGCATTGTCTGTGAGTATCTCACATCTAAAATTATAATTATCCAATCATTTATTCATTCATTCATCCACTAAACACACAACTTGTATGGCATCTTGCCAATTCTAGAATACTTGCAACGATAGTTAAGATTGAATTTTCAACCTGAACTTTAATATATATTCTAATGTAACACTTTCCTTAAGCTCTATTCATTGCTGTGTAGTATGATACTATTCAGTATAATCTTGCTGTTTTGCTCAAGGAGAAAATCCTGGGTTTGACACATGGAAGAAGTGTCTCTGAAATGTAATAATATTTGGATCGGAGAAGACGCTGGGGGTAGAGAAGTGTTACTCTTCTTAAGTCATCACACTTCTTGGCCAAATACATTGAGAAAAATGCCATGTAATCTGAGCTCACGTTTTCCCCTTTACTGCACCCCAAAGTGTGTCTTCGAATTATATTTACTCTACTTATTTTATTTTCTCCACATTGAATAAGTAGTTTTCTGCTGTGGTTTTTATGTCCACTTCTCTTATTTAGCTAAAGGAATTTTACTATTCATAAGGATAAAAGTATAATTATGGTACTTTAATTGTGCAGTGCACACACTTTCATGATTTGCTTTCCTCTGAGTTCTGAAGGGATGCCTGGGAGGTGGGGGGCACTAGATAGGAAGAGAAACATGCATCTGGCAATGGGGTGGGAGGGTGAGTTGGAAGAAGCTGCTACTCTGCAGACATCTTTCTTATCTTATAAACAGTTTATCGTTTCTGGAAGTCTGACTGTTGTGTCTGCCAAGAAGCAAACAAAATCACTGGTAAGCTAACAAGTTTTCCATTTGTCATTTCCATTTGTCAGAACTTATAACACTCTTGACTTTCCCATGTGAAGCCCAGTCATCCAGGGGATTCATCATTTTATAGTACATTTCATCATGTAACTGTCCATTTGGCCCAATGAATCATGTGATCATCCTATAGCTAGACACAAACAAGCTGGATCTCCTGGGATTTTAGAAATTCTGATCCCCATATCTTGTCACCATAAGAAGAATGAGTAAAGATTTATCTAGCTATTAAAGCTTTTTTATGGTATGGGGTAGGGCAATGTTAATAAAGATAAAAGCATGGCTTAGGCTTGAGCAAGGCAGAGTTTTATTTTTGGTGGAGGGAGGAGCTAATACAGGGTCAGAAACTAGAGATGCTAAAATGTCCACAATGTTTTTATCCTATCCATGGTATGTGTTTAAGAAAGATCAATCCTCTCCCACTTTTCTTCTCCCAATTGTGATTTGCCATTGAACTGAATTGGCAATCCAGGGATGATGAATGCCTGTAGATCCCATGGCTAAGTTAAGTCAGAATTCTCCTCCCAGTTTATAGGGTCTAGAAACCCCTGGTCCTTAACTTATAAGCTAGTTATTTCCTTTTTTTTCAGCTGAGAGGGAATCTAGGTGCTAACATTCTCAGCACCTTGGTCTCGATTATTGGGATCTGTATTCTGTCATACAATTTAACAAAAAATTGCCGCTATGATTGCAAGGAGGAAACTTTCTGTTTGGGCATCAAATCAATTGCAACTGTAAGTATTATCCTCCTGAATTCTGGGAAGACTGAATGTTATCTGAGCATGAGGAAGATGAGTCATGATCATTGGTATATGGTAATGCATGACATTTTATTTTCTTTAACAGGAACTTGTGATTGTCCTGATTATCCTAACTTGTCTGCAAATTTTAATTTCATTACCTCTCTCCATGCTCAACTATAATGTGGATGACAAGAATATTCACTGGGTAAGTGCAATTCTTGGAAGAAAGAGGATGATTTCAACTATTTCATTAGATGATGCTGTCAGTGACCTTTTTTTTTTTTTTGGTAAAATGAACAAAAATATAAACTATAAGTGATTGTATGGACAACCTGGGAGCTACTAGTTGTGTGTTGAGCACACTTGGAATACACAGTGTATAATTCTCTAGTCCATACATAAACTCTCACTGAGGGGTATATATCCATGAATTCAAACATCCATCCATCCATCCATCCATCCATCCATCCATCCATCCATCCATTAATTTACTGTATGAAGTATACTCTTTAGTGTGATGAATATACAAAGTATCTATCATTCAAAAAATAATAAAATCAAGGCATAATTAATTTAAAAACCTGAAGGAGATGAAATATATAATTGCAGGTATATACAATTGAAAATAAAATAAGCTAAGAAACACAAATATAGTTAGAATTTTATGCTTTATTATCACATGTAACAATTACAGGTAGTACAGAGCTAGTGGCCTGCTTTCCCCAACCTCATCAACTGGTTCTTTTTGTGTGTTGAAATTACTACCACGGCTGTGTGTCAGTTAGAGTTAATTCAAACAGAAAATGGAAAGTTTTATGGCATCAGAACTCCCCTCATTTCAAGTATATAACATTTATCACAAGCATTGGATTCTATGATTCTAAGGGCTAGTTAAGCCAAGTCTGAATTCCTCAGGGCAGTCAGTCAGGAAAGGAAGACCATGGGTGGGATGGACCCCTGGGCATGGCAAAAGGTGTCACACATAAGTAGAATTTCTTCTCTTCCACCTTTTATTGTAAGCAAGAAGAAGCCAGGCTTTTCCTTCAGTGCTTTGGAATTCTCAGTTTGTTATCCAAGTTTATCATTTACTAGTTATGCTTTCCACATAACTGTCAGAGAACATTCGGTTAAATTTCTGCCACTGCACCACAAGACCCTCTCTCCAGTTTCCAGTAATAGGGTCCTCACTTCTTTCTGAGCCACACTGATAGCATTCTCAGAGTCTTTATTTGCACTAACAAACCGTTTGAGACATTTTAGGCTTTATCCATACTGTACCTCAAAATGTTGCTCCTCCAAGTTTTGTTCGTGAAAATTTTGCTCCTCAAAATTTTTCTCAACCTTGTTTCATCCCACTGCCTAATGCCAAAGCCACTCCTGTATCCTCGGTATTTATTTACAGATCCTAGATATACTTATAGCAATAATATTGTATTGTTACCCCATTTCCAGTACCAAAACACATGATAACTTTTTGTTGTTGCCTGACAAATTGCCACAAGCATATCAACTTAAAACAATGCCTACCACCTACTTACTACCTCACAGCTCTGTAGATCAGAAGTCTGGGTGGACCCGACTGGATGCTTTACTCAGAATCTCATAAGGCTGAAGTCCATGTACTAAAAACTAAACAGTAATAAGCCAGGTAGTCTGATACTCACCTGGCTAAATATCTGGAAAAAAATAATCATTGGGTAGTTTTTTTTAACTTTTTATTTAAATTACAGTTAGTTAGCATACAATGTAATATTAGCTTCAGGTGATGTGGAGATCCACTCATCCTGGGAAATGGGTGTGGCCAGAAAGGGGGCCACCCCCTTGCCCGTAGCACAATGCACGTCATGGGGAACCTGGTGCTAAACCATTCTTAGACAACCTGCTTCTGGGTGGGGGTTTTCTTCGTAGCAGAGCAGCTCCTTTGCTGTGATCTATTGGAAGTCAGCCCTCAACACAAGGGTTTGTAAATATTATGTAAATAAAATTTTAAAAATACTAGCTTCAGGTGTACAATATGTGATTCATCACTTCCATACAACACCCAGTGCTCAGCACAACAAGTGCACTCCTTAATCCCCATTGCCTATTTCACCTATCCCCCACCCACCTCCCCTCTGGTAACCATCTATAGTTAAGAGTCTGTTTCTTAGTTTGCCTCTCTCTTTTTTCCCTCTGTTCATTTGTTTTGTTACTTAAATTCTACATATGAGTGAAATCCTATGATCTTTGTCTTTCTCTTACTGACTTATTTCACTTAACATAATACTCTCTAGCTCCAACCACATTGTTGTGAATGGCAAGATATCTTTCTTTTTTATGGCTAATATTCCATTGTATATATACACCACATCTTCTTAATCCATTCATCAGTTGATGGACACTTGGGGCTGTTTCCATAATTTGGCTATTGTAGATAATGTTGCTATAAACATTTGAGGTGCATGTATCCCTTTGAATTAGTATTTTTGTATCCTTTCAGTAAATACCTATTAGTGTAATTGCTGAATCGTTGGGTAGTTCTATTTTTAACTTTTTGAGGAACCTCCATACTATTTTCCAGTATGCGTTTACCAGTTTGTGTTCCCACCAACAGGGGGAGAGTTCTCTTTTCTTCACATCCCCTCCAACATCTCTTGTTCCTGTGTTGTTGATTTTAGCCATTCTGATAGGTGTGAGGTTATATCTCACTGTAGCTTTGATTTGCATTTCCCCAATGCTCAGTGATGTTGAGCATCTTTTCATGTGTCTGCTGGCCATCTGTATGTCTTCTTTGGAAAAATCTCTGTCTTCTGCCCATTTTTAATTGGATTATTTGGTTTTGGGGTGTTGAGTTTTATAAGTTTTTTATATGTTTTGTATACTAACCCTTCATCAGATATGTAACTTGCAAATATCTTCTCCCATTCCGTAGGTTGACTTTTAGTTTTATTCATTATTTCCTTCACTGTGCAGAAGCTTTTTTTTTTTGATGAGGTCCCAATAGTTCATTTTTGCTTTTGTTTCCCTTGCCTCAGGAGACATATCTAGAAAGAAGTTACTACGGTCAATGTCAAAGAGGTTGTTGCCTGTGTTCTCCTCTAGGATTTTTATGGTTTCATGTTTAAGTCTTTAATCCATTTAAAATTTATTTTTGTCTATGGTGTAAGAAAGTGGTCCAGTTTCATTCTTTTGCATGTTGTTATCCAGTTTTCCCAACACCATTTGTTGAATCATTGGGTAGTATTAGTCATGATTGAAATTGACCTCACCCTCTACCTTTTTTGGAGAGCAGCCAGTAGGCTCCTCTGGGCCCAAAGTACACACAATTTATCTTTGGAGTAAGATAGCATATATTTGGAGACAAATCATTGAGGACTTGGATTATATTATTCTTAATGGCTTATTTTACAGACTTTACAGATTATTCCTTAGCATTGTTTGTTTGTTTGTTTGTTTGTTTTTTACAGATTTCTATATTGTTTTGCTGGAAAACACCTTCTGAAGGTCTTTACCAAGACTTGTTTCCTCAAACTTCAATCTATCAAGAACTTGAACGTAAGGAAGAAACACCTTCACGTTATCCCACAGATACTAGCAAACAAATATGAAGCTGCACTTCTGTATTTTGAATCCACAGTGATAGCAAGAAGCACATACTGGGACCACTGAGGCATAAATATACCTGTGTATATTTATATATACAAATATACAATATGTGAGGATACAACTGTGTGGTTTAGAGTTATAAAGATAGCAACTGGCATTTATAATATTAAGAATTTGGTTGTCACCACTTTTTTTGTTATGTTTGGATGTCATCACAGGCTAGGTTTATGCTCTGTTACAAAACTTAACCTAGAAACATTGATGGCTTAACACATCAGAAATTCATTTACTTCCTATTTTTCATGTTCATTATTAGTTGGCTATTCACTTTAGACCCACACTGATATGGGTTCTACCAAATAGAATGATATCTCAAAAAGTTGTTTGTTTTTTTTAATTTTGCCAAGGTAGGGAAAGAAAAAGTTAGAAGTCGGACCTTTGGCAATTAGGTACTTTGGTCTGGAAGAAGCATGTGTCTCTTCTTGCCACAGTCCATTAAACAGCACTGTGTGGGAGACAGGAAATGTAGGGTGACGTAAAGTTCCGAGGTTTAACGTTTGATGAAAAAACAATGAGGTAAACGTAGTTTCCTGAACTAATTGTGAAAATACTTTGCAAGTTTGGTCCATCACTTTTACACTCTGTGTCTTTGGGTGTGTATCTTCTGTGGCTAAACATTAGGTTTATTTATCTCTCAAATGGTCTAGCTCGTGCTTACTCAGTTTAGATTGGGATATCCATCAAGGAAAACAGTAAATATAGGCAAAAATACTTTTAACTATATGAAATACTATAGGTTATAGTATTTCATTAATATAGTGTTAGGTTAATTAATTATACTCTATCATTCTAAGTACATTAAGCTTTTCTGATGATATTTTACATAAATAAGCTCATATATAAAAGCTTGTGTTGCTTAATTGGCCCACTGACAACTAATCAAAATGTTACCCCATTCTTCTTGAATAATATAACCAACAATTTTCAAAGTCCAGTAAAATTAATACTATGTCCCATGAGATCAAACAATTCCATTTTTGTTCTATATAATACAATAACCACTAGATACATATGGCAATTTAAATTTAAATTATTTAAAATAAAAATATTTTTAAGTCTATTTTCTTAGTCTCAGTAACCGTATTCGAAATGTTCAATGGCCACTTATGGCTGGTCCAAAATATTTGAGGAAAAAGATGGAGGAAACTAAGAGGAAAAATAGACGAATATACTATTATATTTGGAGACCTCAACACCTCTTTGACAGCAACTGATATATCAGCCAGGCAGAGAAGCAGTGAGGGTATGGATGACCAGAGCAGCAGTATCAATCAGGTTGATCTAATTGACAGTTACAAACTTTTCCATCCAACAACAGTACATTTTTCTCAAATGTACATGGGATATTTACCAGTTGGTTACTTCATGTGTTGAAACACAACTTAACAAATTTAAAAGAATAGAAATCATACAAAGTATGTTCTCAATAGTTCTAAATAGTCCACAGGGTCACAGAATAGTTTTTTAAAGGTATAAAAATTGTGGGCTTTCTTTTGTCTTTTTTAGCACTTTTTGTGATTTTTTTTTTAAACCAGATGTAACATATACTATAACAGATGGCTACAGATAGAAGCTTTTATAGAGTTGTATAAACATGATGCTATGGACTGAGTGTCTGTGTCCTCCTCTATCCCAAATTCATATGTTGAAACTCTAATCCCCAAAATGATGGTTTTTGGAGATGGGGACTTAGGGAGGGAATGAGGTAAAAGGGTGGATCTGTTGTGATGGAATTAGTACCTTACATAAAAGACATGAGAGAGCTTGATTCGTCTCTTTACTCTCTACTATTTGAGGATACAATCAGAAAATGGCTATCTGGAAGCCAGAAAAAAACCTGACCATGCTGGTACCCTGATCCCAGACATCCAGCCTCTGGTATTGTGAGAAATAAATGCGTTTAAGCTACCCAGTCGATAGTACTTTGTTATGGCAGTTCAACTAAGACACACGAGTTAGTAGACATATGTATATTTCTTTGCTCTGTTAGCTGAGACAACCTGAAAGAAATGACATCCTAATAGCAACAAGCACACCTAGAGTCCAGATCTTGATTTCTAATACCATTCTCCACTAAAAGGAAACAGGGCTGCCTGATGAAATGGCTGATTCCAAGACTTGAGCAGGAACCACATAAGATGAGCCTGAGAATATGGTAGTGCAATAAAACAAGGAAGTGCTCAAAATGAGACACAATGACGGGATACACAAAAGGGACGCAGGAGCCACTGTGATGAAATCAGAAAAAATTTGAGCAATAAAATAAAGTAGTATTCGATTATAACCCAAAGTATATATAAGTATTCATGAATCTATACAAATGAATAATTGAATGCATAAATAGGTGGGAGAGAATAGACAAAACCCCAGTGCAGAATATCTAATAACTTATGCACTTTCAAAGCAGTAGATCATAACTCCTGACTCCTTGAGGCTGGGCTGCACACAGTAGCTGTATAGTGACATTTTTCCAAAGACTACAGTATAAAAGTCATGAAAAAGCTAACTTTAGAGTGGAAAATACTGGAAAAACTGTACTCAGTGAGGTGATTAAAGTCAACATCAACAGTGTAAGTCATGTTGATAGTATGTACCCTTGATTGAATGTGATAAGAATGATATTTTACTTCTGAGTTCTTCCTCCTCAAAACACTAGTCTAATCATGAGAAAAATATCAGGCAAACTCCAGTTGAGGGACATTCTACAAAACACTTGACCAGTATTCCACAAAACTATCAAGGTCATCAAAAACGAAGTCTCGTCAATAGTCACAGCCAAGAGGAGCCTGAGGAAACTTGACAGCTAATAAATGTGGTGTCTTGGGTGGGATCTTAGAACAGGAAAAGGGCACTAGCTAAAAATTAAAGAAATCTGAATAATAATAATGCTTAAGTTAACGATAATGTATCAATATGGTTCATTCTACACTAATGTAAGATGTCAACTGATTTGGGGTGTATGGGAACTCTCTTTACTATCTTCTCAATTTTTTTTAATAAATCTAAAGCTGTTATAAAAATAAATAGTATTAAAAATATTACAGTCTGATACAACTACATCAAAATGTTTAAAATGGAAATCACACAATGTCAAGGTGAAAATGTGCAACGACTGGAACTCAAGCACTGTGAGAAGGCACGTGCGTGTTATATGCACTTTGGATATAACCTAGCAATTCCACTGCTATGTCTATGCCCAGTGGAATTTTACACATGCATGTACCAAAGTGTATAGATACATTTTTATGCACAGCATTATTCATCCCAAGTAGAAACATCCCAAATATTCATCAATATTTAGATGATATATTGTTCTATAAATCTTACAATAGAATATCTTGCAGCAATAAGAATAAGTATTGTTACTGGCAATAGCATGAATGAAGTTCACAAACATGCTAAAAGAAAGGAGTCATATCCAATATATATACTCAGTTATACATATCAAAGTATTCCATTTTGTAAAATTCAAAGATTGCAGTTACCCTGGGGATCTGAGTGAATGCAAGGGGCCATTCAGTCTTCTGAAACTTTGGTAATGTTTACTCATTGATGCAAGTGCTGGTTACATGAAGATGTTCACTTTCTATTCATCTAAAAATTGGGGGCACCAGCCTCGCTCAATTGGTAGAGCATGTGACTTTTGATCTCTGGTTGTAAGTTCAAGCCCCATGTTAGGTGTAGAGATTACTTAAAAATAAAAATCTTTTAAAAAGTTGGCCAGCTGTTACAATGATCTATTCACTTTTTTGTATAGTTCCATTAAAAGTTATCATGAGAAATGATACTGTGCATCCCAGTCATATGATTGGTTATGGGACGATGTGGGAGGATGGGATTCAAAATCACAATCAGCATCAATAGAGGGGGAAAAAATGTATTTTATTTGGTTTTGCAGTAACAGTGTTCCCATGCACAGATGTGAACACTTTCCAGCAGGCAGGTTATTACTGACCTAGTGATACCCAATGAATAATTTTTCTAAAAGCAGGAACTATTCTGTTAAAACTCCAGGTCCTCATAAACATGTTTATCAGGGGCCATTACTGGGGGCACCTTGTCATTGGTTGGCTGGATAACCACCACCTGTGGAGCTTGAGAATAATATATATTGTTATTCACATACTCTTCCAGCTAGAGGGATTCAATTCATCCTGGGGACCCCTACTTCTTTTCTGTAACCTGGGACCTGAGAGTTAAATATCCCTTCCCTCAGGGCCTTACATCCCCACTAGATAAAAATCAATATCCAGCAAGACATGAGGCTCCCAGAAACATCTGCCATAGCTCTCTCTGTGTTCTGCTGTCTCCTCCAATTTCAGGAAGGAGTCGCATACACAACGATCGTTCCTTCACTCTTCATCTTTATCCTTCTCATTGGTTCAGAGAGAAGAGACACAATGAGAGAAACAGGAACACAGACTCAGCATCACATGACAAATGTGAACCCTCCCTCAGGTCCTGAACACTCACCTGTGTGACAAAGCAGGTCACCTTGCATCCAAACACAGAAAGAGAGATAGCGATGCTGACTTCCAGCAGGGAGAGGACTAATATCGCAGTCTCAAATACCCTCTAAAAAGAAGCAGATTCCACCAGGAGAGAGAAGAGGAAAAAGGAAAGGAATATAATTAATAGATGGATACTTCCCCTGGCCCTGGATTCTCTGATGCCAATCTGACTCTTTCTCCACTATAGAAACAGGTATGTTCTCTCTCCTAACAAACCAAAAAAGAAAAATTGAAAAGAAAATCCTAAAATGGCTGAGAGGAGTTCTACTCTGGAACTTCATAAGTGTGGGGAAATTCAGATTAAAGCAGATGTATTTCCTTAGTTTTCTTGGCTTAGAAATTCTCTCTGTTGTCCACTTCAAGTTATCAAGTTATTTTCCTTATAATAACCTCCCTGTATGAATTTATACTTTTTCCTCATCCAAAGAGGAGAGAACCTCCAGGTCTACGAAAGTGATATCATTGTTCTTTCCTTACGCATACATATACCCCCAAGGCTCTGAGCATCTTGGCTTGGAGCCCTGACTCTCCTCACCCCACCTACAAATGACACAGTTTGCTGAGCCAGCATGGCAGCCCACTGCCATCTCAACTCGAACCTGGAGACTTTGAAGAAAGGTCCTCATGATCAATTTTCTAACATCGCTGTGTTCAGTGAAGAATGTGAGAAAAAAAGGTAACTGTTCTGGTAGGTCCTAGCAAAAAGGGACTGAAAATTCTCCCCATGAGATCCAAGTGCCAGATCTTTGTTTGTGGTGATAAGCCAGGATCAACTGAAAGACAGTCATCTAAGACTAATATACATTTAGATAATATAAATATAACTTCAGAAAATGAAAGCAGCTCAGAAACACTTACAAGAATAAGACCCTTTTTTCTGATCCACGTACCATAGTCAGCTCTACTGTTAACATGATTATCCCTATTCCCCCAACCATGGCACTGAGCATGTTCATTCCCAGGCCGCCTTTGATCTGGAAGAGAATGATCAGCGTCCCTTATGTCCCTTTGTTTCATGCTCTTCTTCCCTTTGGAAAACACAAAAACATTCACTTATTTTGAAGGGGTTGAAGACACATTCTTAAATAATTTTCCTAAGTTTAAGAAAGAAAGAGGAGCATGGGCTGAAGCATTGGATTCTGTATTCATAAATTAATCCCAGGGATGGAGTGTCAGAAATAGGGGTGATAAAATTAAGTCAAACCTCAGTTTCCTCGTGGAAGAATTAGCCATGACCCCCATAGAGCCCAAATGATTCAGAGAATTGGAGATTATTTCCTTTGTCTTGAGATAGAGCACTTCTGATTCTGCTTGTTGCTTTGGGCCCAGGGAAATACTTACCAGGTTTAATGTCATGTTTCTTCCAGCAGCAATAGACACAGCTCCAGATACAAAGAACTAAAAATGGAAGAATCCACTCAGCCTGGTGAACCTGCACCTGTACTTCCCCAAACCAGAGATCATCAGAACCCCAAAGAATTCAGGTCACATCTTTTGCTCTAAGAAGTAAAATCCCAGATCAAGTCATTGGTTTTTGAAAGGGAATGCTGGAAGAAATATTTGCAGAATTCTACCACTGAGGAAGTTGAAATATTCCACATACTCACAAATAAGGATCCCCATATAGGATATCCTGAGACCGTGGTTAGGGGATAACACCAAAAGGAAAAGTCAGAAGAATAAAAACACAGACCTATAACAAATAGGCATACTTTCATCAGACCAATCAGGATCTGAGCCACCTGGGGAGTGAAAAAGAGGATGCTCAGAGTATGAAGCACGCAGGTTTCTAGGAAGATGATTTTGTGGTCTTTACACAGAGCTATTTCCCATCTCCTGAGTTTAGAAGGGCCCCCAGGATGAAACCCCTAGGAATCCATGGCCTTTTCTCAAGTTCAAGGCTATTTAGAAAGGTTTTATGATAATTTTCTTTTTCCCCTCTCACTAGAGAAATGCATTTTCCTTTCAGATTACAGCACTTCTGATTTTTAAAAAAATCTATTTCCTGCCACTGTAAGGTTTATGGAGGTCAGTTTATGACACAGTTAATCATACCTCAGGAGCCATAAAGGACAACTGTTCTCCTCTCCGGAAATGGCTATCTCCCCAAATACTATGTTTAAAGGTCAAGCTCACTCACCCGCAGTATTTGGGGCTCCCCCTTCAGGAAGGTCTTCAGGTTGTCTGTTTGGTCTACTTGGATGATGTTTTTCTGTAGAGGATTCGGGCCAAACCATGCAGTTGTTCCTTCTGATGTATTAACACAGTCTTTAGTGCTATAAATGTAAATATTTTACAGAGCACAGATTCATTCTTCAACCCCTTTCTTATAGACATGAAAAATGGCCTTTGGAAGAATGGTATTAATGAGGCAGTTTGGTATGACGGTGAGTTAAATTGCCTGAGTTATGATTCCAGTCGCATACTGTGTAAACTGGGGCAGGTCTCTTTTACCATCTCCATGTCCTAGTTTTTAAAATTATAAAAAGTCAGGGAGGCGCTGGATGGCTCAGACCGTTGAGCATCCAACTCCTGGTTTCAGCTCAGGTCATGAGATGGAGCTTGGCGTCAGGCTCCACATTTAGTGCAGAATCTGCTTGAGATCCTCTCTCCCTCTGCCCCTCCCCGCATTCTCTCTCTCTCTCTCTCTAAAATAAATAAATAAATAAATAAACTCCTAATAAATAAATAATAAAATTATAAAAGGATGTGCTTGTGGTACTTGCCTCTTGTTGCTTGTCATACGTCTATATGATTTCAACAGATTTGTACATGTAAAACTTGGAACTGAGTGCCTGGTATATTCTAAATAATAGATAGCATCATTATTATTTTTATTGTATTATTGTTAAAATTTAATATGATAAATATGCATTCAGAATGCTTACATTTACATATTCTAGGAAAAGAAACTGATGGAAAATGAACAAATCATTATAGTGAGTCCTGTAGGTGCCATTGTTATAATATCATTCGTTGGTCATTATATTATGGATATGGGTAATATCCATTCATTCATTCAGTCAACAAATATTGATTAAATGTCTACTATGTGCCAGACCCTGTTATAAGTTTTGTTGCTAGGAATATAGCAATGAACAAAACACGCACAATTCCTGTCAATTGGAAGCCTACAATACAGTAAAAGAAAATAAGTTTTTAATTTATATAATGAATTTATAAGTGCATGTGAACAGAAACTACATAAAATGACAACCTTCACTTTCCATGTAAGAAACTTAGTTTTAAAGGGATTCTAGTCATGATCCCAGGGTCCTGGGATCGAGCCCCGCAGCGGGCTCCCTGCTCAGTGGGAAGCCTGCTTCTCCCTCTCCCACTCCCCCTGCTTGTGTTCCCTCTCTTGCTTTCTCTCTGTCAAATACATAAATAAAATCTTAAAAAAATAAAAAATAAAATAAAAAAAATAAAGGGATTCTATCACTTCTTCAATGTCAGTCAGCATTTCTGTGTTTGAACCAAATGAGAATTCAATTTCTCTAGCAAATTGGCCTTTGCTAATGTTGCCCTACACCACAAGCATAGTGATGATTTATTAAAAGCTCTGATGTGCCATGCCAACTCAAAATGGTTTTCAGAGTTCTCTTTAATTGTTGTATACTACCCTTGCAAATAGATTTGTTGCATGACAGCTTTTTTTTTATTATGTTAATCCCCATACATTACAAGATTAGTTGCATGACAGCTTTTATTCTTTTCCCTTCCCTGCATTCATACCAGTGCCTCATTACACGGCTGCTGCCCCCATTAAAAGGTGGAATATATTTCCTGTCCCCCTCAATTTTGATTTCGGCCTTGTGACTCACTTTGGCCAGTGAGATATCAGCAAATGTTTTAAAAGCACAAGCTCTTGAGCTCATGTCATGGCTGAACAAACATAACTGGGCCACCTTGCTTGAGGATAAAAGATACAGAAATGAGAAGAGTCATAGCACTCATCTCAGCTGAAGTCATCCCTAACCAGATAGCAATTATCGACCCTCACGTGAGTGATCCCAGGGAATTTCAGAAGAACCATGAACACCCATGTGCAGACTTGTCAGCAATATGCATATTTATTGCTTTAAGCCATTAAGTTTCAGGGGGTTATTTGTTAGGCACCATTACTGTGGTAATAAATCACGGATGCACCCTTGTTCATACTGCCTTATATGCTCTGCCTTAGTTCTAAAGTGACCTATAGTGAGTCTGGTTTGTCTATATTTCCTAGTTTCTGTCTCATTCTTTAGTCTTAAAGGAAAAAAAAAAAAAAAGGTCATTCCTGCATATTTGCCCACACGAACAGAGCTAATTACAAATAGACTCAAACAATAACATTACTACCTCTGTCTGGGAAAAACAATGCGGACAGAGCTTTGACAGCCATCTGTTAAGTGATCAGGATCCAGGTCTAAGCAAAACATCCTGAAGATAAAACCTAAACTTGTGACCTTAGGTTACATCGGGTCTCGGATAATTTTTGTGTGTTTTTAAGACCCATAGATATGGGGCAATGTCAAAACATGTTAGTATATGACATGTGTCTTATGTGTCTCAAAAAAGAGTAATATTTCTTTTTCTTTTTTTTTTAAGTACACTCCATGCCCAGTGTGGAGCCCAACACAGGACTTGAACTCACTACCCTGAGATCAAGACCTGAGCCGAGATCAAGAGTCAGATGCTTAACTGACTGAGTCACCCAGACACCCTGAAAGAGTAATATTTCTATCATAAGACAGGGAATAAAGGATGGACCAGAAGTTTCCTTACATGATCAAGTTTCAGAGTTTCCCTCTCACATCAGGTCACGGGTGAAGCCAGGGTGTGTTTCTGCACATGAATATACACAACAGAACCATTTACCAGGAAAGGAGGACTTTATCTGATCTTCAGCCAGCCACTTCTTCCCTTTCCTTTCCTTCAATTTCTCCAGTTCAGATTCCATTTATTCTGGAAGTTAGTTAGTATTTTTCCTTTGAAGTAATTGTTGAAGGGGGCACAATTCCCTAGCCTGAACATTCACTCCCACATAGATGAGAACCTGTCCTTCAAAAGCAGGCTAACTCGTCCCAAATTTCATTCTCACCTCAGCTTTTACTAGACACTTTTGACCCATGTTCCTACATATCACCCACTAATAGCTCAACCCAGAATTCTTCCTAGAAGCTGAGAATAGAAAATGAACTCTTCCTACCTTTGCATCCCTCTAGAACTGCACCAAATGGGAGGTGAGAGCTCCTCTTGACCATCATTCCTTGAAACCATTTCCACTGAAGAGTCTGATCTGATCTGAAGAGTAGTGGGACAATCACCTTCATCTGTGTTGTCACCATTACTTCCTGTGGGTCATCCTACCCTGCCTACCACAAGGCAGCTGCAAGGAAATTTCAGTGAATAAACTAGTGCTCGCATGAGATAGTGAAGCCAAGGACCAACTAACAGAAACTTGCTTTTAAATCTTGATTGCACTCCCAGCCTATTTTCTTAAGTACCATATTTAAGGGTTTTCCTATCAAAACCTCAGTCACATGAAGACAAGTGATTCTGACTTTTATCCCAAAGGCCAAACAGCAGCTAAGAATAAATTTGAATTTCCACAAGTTAACATTTTGTTAACAAACATCAGGACAAAAAATCACTAACCACTTTACAACTGGCTATACCAAAAAAATTTACTGGGGTGCCTGGGTGGCTCAGGAGGTTAAGTGTCCTACTCTTGATCTCAGCTCAGGTCTTGATCTCGGGGTTGTGAGTTCAAGCCCTGTACTGGGCTCCACACTGGGCATGGAGCCTACTTAAAAAAAAAGTTATTAACCAACCCTTTTATTAGCCCTTTTCTCTTGGTTACATGGGAGAACTCTTCAACCACTACTTTCATTGATTATCATTATGATTATGATTTTGCTTGAGATGTAACTCGTAATGTTCTACCCTGTCTTCTAAGACTTGTTTTCAAATATTTACCCACAGCCCTGGGTCCCATCAGTCAGTTTGTAAATCAGGGAGGATATTCCATTTATTTTATGGCTTGCTAATTACTTAATTTTTTTTTTTAAATCAGAGAACCAATTGTTTCAGAAGATCAAGAGAGAGAAATCAGATCAAAAGAGTTTGTTTTTTTTTTTTTACTGATTCCACTTTTCTACAAAATATAACATTAAATAAAAATCATATTTTTCCCACATTGATTTTCAATGCTCTGCTCTTTACATTTTTCACTGGTTTTGAAAGTCTGTGAAAGGGAGGGCATTCTGTTAGCATATGGGCAGACAAAAGTAGAGTTGTCCGTAACCAACGGATTGTGTTTTTGTGTTTTAAAACTCTATCATGTTTACTTCATCTTCTTCAAAGAGCATTTTCCACTCACTATCATAATGTGTGGCCTTTATTCATTCATTTTCATTATTTTACCATATTCCACTGTGTAAATACAAACATTTTCTTTCTTGCATGTTGATAAAATCTACAGTTCCTGCAATATTTTTATTTCAGCAGAAACCCAATTCAGAACATCCTGGAGCATGTGTCTTTGTATACTGGGAAATAATTTTCAAGGTTTATGTCTTAAATTGTGCACACCTCTTACCATAGGATATTGTTAAATTATTCTCTAAACTCATAGTTTGAATTATCTTACTCCAAGAAATATGTGACAACTGCTGTTACTATTGCTTCACATCCTGTCCAATTCTTGGTTTTATAAGATATTAAAAATAAGTAATATACAAGAGACCAGTTTGTACCCATTCTATGGGCTTAAAATGGTGGTGAGCATCTTTTCACATGTTTATCGTTATTTATATTAGCTCTTTTGGAATTGAATGTTGGTGTCTTCTATTATTCTGTTGGTTGGTTTGAATTTATTGTACTGATTTTAAAATCTTCTTTAAATAACTCTGTCTTGTTTTCGTCTGTTTGGACTACTCTATATAACAGAATACCACACACTGAGTTGCTCATGCATAACAGAAATTTATTTCTCACAGTTTTAGAGCCTTGGAAATCTAAGATCAAGGTGTAGACAGATTTGGTATCTGGTCGGGACCCACTTCCTGGTTCATAGCAGCCAGCCTTCAGATGGCAAAAGGAGGCAAGGTGGCCCTCTGGGGTCTCTTTCATAAAAGGCACTCATTTTATTCATGAGGGCTCTGCCCTCATGATCTAATCACCTCCTACAGATCACATCTCCAAATACCATCATGTTGGAGATTAGGTTTTCAACTTATGAATTTTGAGGGGACATAAACATTCAGTCTACAGCATGCATTAATTTTGTCAGTCAAGTCTGAAACTACTATACACATATACTAGAATTGAAGAACTAAGTAAGTGGATGGTGGATTGTGGAAGCCATGTTTCTCAGTCTTGAAATGAGAGATTATAGACAAGCAAGGGGAGAAGTCCAGAATGATCCACATGGCAATCTATTAGAGATGGAAAAATCAGTATGAACTCATATTTTAGTTAACATAGATACATGTGAATATATGTAGGAATATCTATAGATACATGTGTTTACAGGGGTCAACATGCATACATATCTCCTTGTTCTTTCAATTGAGAGAACCTTAAAAAAACAACACCCCACTAGCAACAAGCACACCTAACTCACAGATCTTTGCTTCAAATACTGTTCTCCAGTAAAAGAAACCAGACCTTGAGTAAATGGCAGACTAGTGTCTTGGGTAAGAAATAGACAAAATAAGTCTGGAGTATCTTTTCATCCCAAAAAGTAAGAAAGTAATTAAAAAGAAACATAATGATAAGGGTATGTCAAAGGGACAGAGGAGCCAATTGAAAGAGCTTATAATGTCCAAAGCTGGAACATTTTAAGCAAAAAAAGATAAAGTATTGCTGGATTAGAATCCAACATATAAAATAAATACCCATACTGGTATAAATAAATGATTGAGTAAATAAATAAAGGGGGATAGACAATCCTGCTGTGCAGAAGAATTCCAAATAATTTCAATTATCTACTGCAAGGGGCTACTTAGGAAACCAGGCAGTAGATAAACTAAATTCTTTCTAGTCTCCCAGGATGTGAAAATATTCTATTTTCCTTCCATGAACTCAAGTTCTCTCAATCTCACTGCTTACTGCCCACCTTTTCCACCTCCTCACCAACCCACCTGCACCACCGGATGAACAGCTGCCTGAACTTGGTGAATAACATTTGGAATTGGGAAAAGGGAGAGAAGATTGTAAGATTATAGCCACAGATATATAAATATCAGGGTTAGACTCACATTACACCAGTGACTAAATCTGCAACCGAGGTAATAATAAAACCTCTCTAACCTTTAGTTTCTTTAATGTCCTTAAATGAAAGCCAGTGGTATGTTTCTTAGTTTTTGTTTTGAATTTGAGGAGACCATTGGGGAGATTACATATAGAGAGATAGATATAGATAGATAAATTATAGATTACATATATAATTATATGACTATATTTTTATAATTATATTTTATTTAAATATTGTATTATGTATATTATATACATAAAATTGACAGTGTGCTCATTTCCATTTGAGCTCATAAAATTCTGATTATAAATGTTCTATAAAATTAGCAATGAAAACAAGGGAAAGAGATATATTCTCCACTTGTATTAACTCTGATAATATCCATCCACACTTTGGCTTTACTGTAGGATATAATTAAGAAAGATCTAAAGCAAAGACATAAAGAAGAGGCAGAGAAGAAATGCACTATCCTCAATATCTATCCATTTCAGTGGGAAACACTAACTTCTAGAATAAGTGGCATCTCAGCCAGGGAAACAGAGGAGTGAAAAGGGGAAGAGGGAGTGGAATAAAGCTATCAGAGTCTAATTCTAGGTGACAGAGATGAGTAATTATCTACAGTACCAGAAGTCTGGACACATCGCAGCTGTGTATCAGAGAGCACCATGGCCTAAAACAAAGATAAGGAAAAACCCACAGGAGATCCTGCTAAAGATTTCTTGGCCCAGATACTCAGACTGTGACAAACACAGAGAAGTTTCAAAACACAAGGAGGTTCCCTAGATATGACACCCACAGCACTGGAGAGGGCCCTAGTAGGCACAGCCCATTGCCAGGTCTTTATTCTTTGGCTGCCTCCAAACAAAGAGAATCTTTAAGCTGGAGAAAGGTCATTTTCTAACTCAGGTTTTTAGACAGATGTTTTAAATAAAAAATTTAAGAATACCTTTTATATGTCACCTAGATTTTGGTTTATATGGGAACCACAAGCTCTCATTTTCTGTATTGACGTCTCTATCCCACTTTAAAATTTCATGTAATCAAAACTTGCAAATGAAATATCTTCTCTTTTCTCTTAAACTCTTCCTTTAGGTTGATCACATCCAGTTACATAAGTGTAACTAGCATTTAGGTGCACGTGGCTTCTACCGTTTTATCCCCAAATCTAAACACATACTCCAGGATGCAGACTCTACACTCAAATGCTTACTCATCATTTTACACTCTTATCTGTAACCTTAAATGCCCAGTGAGAATCTCTTAATTCCAAAAGTAGCCATTAACCATTTTTTTTAAGACTTTATTTATTTATTTGACAGAGACACAGCGAGAGAGGGAACATAAGCAGGGGGAGCGGGAGAGGGAGAAGCAGGCTTCCCGCAGAGCAGGGAGCCCGATGTGGGACTCGATCCCAGGACCCTGGGATCATGACCTGAGCCAAAGGCAGACGCTTAACAACTGAGCCACCCAGGCGCCCCGCCATTAACCATTTTAAAGTGTATGATTCAGAAGAATTTAATACATTCACAGTGTTGTGCAGCCATCACCTCTGTCTGGTTCCAGGAACTCTTCATCACCCCACATGGAAACCCTGTGTCCATTGCTCCCCTACCCACAATCCCTGGAAACCACTAATATGCTTTCTGCATGTATAGGTGTGTCTATTTTAAAGGCTTCATATCAATGGAATCACATAATATGCTTCCTTAAGAACTACAAACAGGGCGCCTGGGTGGCTCAGTTGGTTAAGCGACTGCCTTCAGCTCAGGTCATGATCCCAGGGTCCTGGGATCGAGTCCCGCATCGGGCTCCCTGCTCTGCGGGGAGCCTGCTTCTCCCTCTCCCACTCCCCCTGCTTGTGTTCCCTCTCTCGCTGTGTCTCTCTCTGTCAAATAAATAAATAAAATCTTAAAAAAAAAAAAAAGAACTACAAACAAATATTCAAACAAATACTGTATACATATGTTCATAGCAGTACTATTCACAACAGCCAACAGGTGGAAAAAACTCATGTCCATCAACTGAGGAATGAATAAACAGAATGAGGCATAGCCATATAGTAGAATATTAGTCAGCCATAAAAAGAAATTAGGAACTGATATATATATGCATCAAAGTGAATGAAGTTTGAAAATATTACACCAAGTAAAAGAAGTCAGATACACCTGTGAGTTTTTATTATACAATTTTAAAGGGGTTTCTTTTAGGGGCACCTGAGTGGCTCAGTCTGTTAAGTGACCCACTCTTGATTTTGGCTCAGGTCATGATCTCGGGGTTTTGAGATCAAGCCCCACAGCAGGCTTCACCTTGAGTGTGGAGCCTGCCTGGGATTCTCTCTCTTTCCCTCTCCCCAGCCCCTCCCCCAGCTAGGGCACACGTGTGTACCTGGGCTCTCTCTCTCTCTCTCTAATTTAAATAAATAAATAAATAAATGTTTGGGTTTTTTTTTTTTTTTAACAGCATTTAGTACCTTAAAAAAAACCATGCAGATGGAAAATAAAGGCCATCAACTTGGAGGTAATATTTGCAAGATATATAAATTGCACAAGATTAGCACATGCTGCAGACTGAATGTTCCTATGCACTCGAAGAAAGATAGCTAAATGTCTCAGCCTCTTGCACTTTAAGTTGACAGTTCTGGGAGGTGTTTTACACACTTCTTGAAGGCACTTGGGTAATCGAACCCCAGTTGCCCAAAATGGTGGATTTAACCATCTTGTTGTGGCTTTCCTTCTTTCCCATTTACTCTCCGCATTCCCTCTCACAGCTTTCTGAGCTGACCACCTAATAAACCATCTGCACTCAAGTCCTTATCTCACATGCTCTTTTTAGAGGAAGTAAGGAGAATGGAACCAGAAGTGGCTCTATGAAGTAGACCTTCTTTATCAGATTTTGGAAGTGAGTGTCTACACAATCATAATCATAAAGATTCCAGATTAGTGGAAATTATAACGATGATCTCTAGCATGTTGTAATGTCACCACTGAGACTCCAGCCAGAAGAGGGTAGGAATGCAGTCCATGTAGAAGAGAAAGCTTTGAGTTAAGCAGTTTTAGCGCTTTAAGCAATATGGGAAGATGATAATGATAAGGATTGTCGCATTGGCTGGTGATATTAACCTCATTAGAAACCTTGAAGAAAATGAATAAAATTCTTAGGTTAGTTAAATATCAACCCGATGCACACCATGGAAGTCACAAGGCTTCCCGTAAAACACTTACAAATACATATATTCTGCAGCCATAAAGCAGACTGTGTTGAAAATCAAGCACAAACTTTAAAGTTTGAAAGGACTGCAAAGGACACTAGATATGCATTTTTAATAAGTCTTCTATTGTACTGTCAGAAACCTTAGTGAAGAAAACAATGGGATGATGAGACTTGGAATGGGGATATGGTCGTGAAACTTGAAATCCCAGGTTTTCCTATATCCTGTAAACTGGCAGAGGCTTTCTTATTGCTAGAGAAAAATCTTTCTCTTGCTTTTGCTGATGAGCTTGGAGAAGCGCAAGCATGATCCACTTTAAAAAATGTAAATTGGACTTCAAATGAAAACATCTGTTATTTGAAAGATGTTGATGTAGAAAAGGCTAGGAGTAAAGAGTTTCAAATCATATTTCCAATAAAGGACTTGAATGAAGACTATACAAAGACCTCACAACTCAATAATTAGAAAAGAAGCAATTCGGTTTAAAAGGAGGCAAAAGATTTGACTAGATACTTGACCAAATAAACAAGTGATGGCATGAAAAGAGCTCAAAATAGAAGTTAAAATCACAATGAGATTAATTCACATCTATTAGCGTGGTAAAATGAAAAAGACTGACCATACCAAGTGCTGGCATTGAGGTGGGGAAACTGGGTCTTTCATATACTGCAGGGAGGGATGTAAAATGGTACAATCACTTTGGAAGCTACTTGGCAGTCTCTTAAATGTAAAGTATCTTTCATAGAACTGAGCCTTTCCACTTCTAGGTATTTATCTAGGAGAAATTAAAGTTCGTGGCCATATAAAGGCTTGAACATGAAAGTTCATAATAGCTTAATTTGTCAAAGACCAAACCTGGATACAGTCCAAATGCCCACCAATAGGCAAACTGGTTAACAAATTGTAGTAAATCCATACAATGAAATACTACTCAGTACATGTAAAGACATGGATGACCATCAATATAAGTTTGCTAAGTGAAAGAAGCCCAACAAAAAGAGCACATAGTTGTCAAAAGAAATTACGCATCTTAATACATAAAGGAAGAGAGGCGAGAAAGATAACGTTGTTTTGCAGCTCTAGAGGTTCCTCTTTCTGGAATAATCTACGAGGTCACCTTTTCCCACACAGGAAACAGAATTATCTTCAACACCATCACTGGGGACATTTAGAACCAATGTGTAACAATAACCACAAGAAAAGATTTTATATTTAGTGAGTGTTTTCCTAGCAGTTCATTCTTAATAGGTTGATGGTATGTGTTAAGATATTTCTCATCACCCAAGAGAAATGTTTTTAGAAGTTTCCCAAAGCTGATCTGGTAGCATGTTTCTCTATGGCCTCTCCCCATCTACTTCTCTGCCTGTTTAGGGCTAAGACAGTACCATCCTCTAACATACATTTCATGCATTTCAATTTACCTAGAAAATATCCTATGTGAAGGTTGCTAATAATTATCTTCCCCGGTCCAGTCCAGGGTCCCATACCCACTTTCTCCAACTAGAAATGACAAGGTATAGGTGATTTTTGTCAAAGGCTTCTGAGAAGTTGAGACAGTGTCTCTTTTCCTAATTTCAGGTTCATGATTAGACGTCAATATTTGTGAATGCAAAAATAGGTCCTAAACATCATTCTGACACTTGGCTACAGGATCTTTGAATATACACAATGAATTTGAAATAGTTGTATTTAATAAATCCATTTAAGAAATAAGAAAAATAAACTAAGATAAAATTGCCCAGAGAGAGGTAGTATCTAACAGAGCTACTACAATTTGCTTCTGAGTATATTATATTCCAAAGTTCACATTCAAAACAATCCCTTTTCCTCAATGTCGTTCACCAAAACCCAGAGTGTCCCAGAGAGCAGGTGTCCCAGAGAGAAGTTGTTTGGGAGACATTGAGCACACTAACTGCACAGCGAGTAGAGGTTTTCCAGGGGAGGAAAATGCTCATGAAACACAGTGACTATCAATGGATTTACACACTCTTGCATATATAAATTCACCTCAACACTCTACATCAAGCTGAATTTATGAATACAGTACCCTATTTAATCAGTGTTTTTGTAGGTGGACTCAAACTTCATAGAATAGGAATTATTTGGGAAATTTTATCTCTATGACAATTTTCAGAAAGAAACCTTTGGTTTGCTTTTGTCAGAGGAGGTTAGAACAAATATTACTGTCCCAGGTGCCTTACTAGGCCATACATCAACCAGCATCAAATAGCTCTGATTGCTGTTGCTATCCCAACCATAAGTTTAATCATTGTGATTACCAAAAGCACGGAATATGGAAACAGAAAGATCAGTTGGAAATCTTCTGTTGCATTTTCAAGAACTTTCTGCTCATTTTCAGAGAACCTGAGGTCCACAAAGGGAGAAGATTGTTCTGAGTTTACATAACACAGCAAATAAATTAGGGTCAGAACCAACTTGTAAAATGAGATTGATGATCACAGTTTCTTTTACACTTTATCCCATCATTTGTTGGCAAGAGGTGGCTGGCAATTGCTCTTAAAACTGTTTTCTGTCTAGAGGATTATTTATAGATTGTTCCATTTGATAAAACATTGATCAAAAAGGAGGACTCCACAAACTGTTCTTGGTCTTGGGCATCACTGAATCGATGCTTTGCTTCTCTGTTACTCTTGGTCAGACCCTTACCCTCATACACAAACACAAACACAGACAGGAAATCAACTTAAAGTATTCCAGTTTATTTCACAAATACTAGTAATTGAGGCTACATCAAGAAGATCACAAGTACACAAACAATAAATGATCATATACTGCATTATGGGGTAAAGTGGTTACGGAACAAGAAATGAAGGCTGGATGAACAGGTGTGCTATCAGGCAGTCTTCATGAAGAAGGTGACCTTTACGTTGAAATTTTTAGGAAGTTAATTTGAAGCAATGCATGTGTGAAGAACAGGCCAGTTCTGTGCTCAGTGTATGCCTGAAGTGGGCACGTGATAAAAGGCAGGCAGGGGCAGGACAGCTCTCAGAATAAGACAGAAATTGTGTTGTGTATCCAGGAAAGATATAGTCAACAATTTGGTTAAAATATGCATTGAGTGGGAGAAAGAGTGCTAATGTATGGTACTGTTGTAAAGATAACCTGGATGCATTTCTAGAGGTCCTGGTAGACCAGCCTTAGGAGTTGGATGGGAATGTATATGCCACAAAAGTGATGTGATCCAGAATGGGAATCTCGCTTAGCAGCAACACAAAGGGTATATTTTTATGCTGCTATCAAACTTTGAGAAACATAATTTTATTTCAGAAAAATGAAAGTAGAGCAGTGCCTGGGTGGCTCAGTCAGTTAAGGATCTGCCTTTGGCTCAGGTCATGATCCCAGGGTCCTGGGTGTTGGGCTCTCTGCTCAACAGGGAGCCTGCTTCTCCCTCTCCCTCTACCTGCCGCTCCCCCGGCTTGTGGTCTCTCTCCCTCTCTCTCTGTCAAATAAATAAATTTTTAAAAATCTAAAAAAAAAAAAAAGAAAGGAAGGAAGGAAGAAAAAGAAAAATGAAAGTAGAAAACCTGAGGTACTGGGTTAGATAAGCATACCAAGTGTGTGGTTATGCGATCACTTTCATAGTCTGGGGGAGTTAATATCTTCCTGTCGCTTTCTAATTTTGGCACTCTGAGTACATAAAACATAATTATTTTATTAATGACTTGTGAATATTACCCCAAGATGATTTTTCAGGCTTTCCACAGGACCTTGTCTGCTTACCCTAAGATGTGAACTACTTTTTCCTCCTTTTCATAACAAAAACAGCAACAGCAACATAAACATTTTGCTTACTTTTCTTCATGACTTGCTACTCGCCATCTATTTTCTGACTTCTCATATCACATAGTCTCTTACTAAATGCCTCTGCAAATGTTTTATTCACTTACTTACCACCATGCCCTGGTTCGAATTTCTCTGCACCTCTGCCATTCATTCATCATTGCTGTTGGCTCTGCCCCATCTCCATGCCTCCCCTGGAGGCAGACTTCTCTCTCACCCGCGCTGGGGGCAAGACTTCTCTTGTAGACTTTTCTCTTGCCCATGCTAGCAGATGCTGTGTCTGATGGTGAGTTATTCTCTCTTTATTGGACCTTTCTCTACTTTGAGCTGCCCTCTGTCTACTGCTTCACAGTGCACTTTTCTGATAATTCTCGTAACTTCTACCCTAGGTTTGTTTTTCCTCTTTTTTTCCCTGTGATTATAGGTATATGAAGGTTAACTTGGCTTCCCTTTGATCTCAAAATAATTCAGAGTGTTAAACTGCTTCATTTAATAATGAGCTCTCTCATAATGACACCAAATTTCATCTTTCCCAAAACTCTGTATTGGACACTGTCAGGCCTCTCCATTGCATTTCTCTTCGGTCACCTAAAAATGAAAGTCTGAGACTGAGCTTAATTTAGGTCTATCTGTGCTCCTCTCTCAATAATTCATATTTCTGACTTCCTATCAGTTCTTTCAACCTTAGCAGGTGTCCTCCTTTGACCAACGGTTTGTCTAACTTTATCCTTTAATTCAACTTGTTAACAAGATCTACCAATTTCTCTTTCACTCAGTGTTTTAGATATGACCATTTCTCTCCATTCCCACTAACTCCCTTTTAGGTCAGGTCTTCATTAATTTATTTTCATTTCACATTCCTCATTAAATGATCTTTCCATGTATCGTTTTCCTGTTTTCACCCACCCACCTCACCAGAGACTGAGTAACTTAGTAAAACTCCCCACTGCCCACTCATCAATCTCCAAACATTATTGAACAAATTATGTCAGTGAATGTGCTGGTGATTCAGGAAATAATACAGATTTTTATGAGACTTTGTGTCTTTGAAAAAATTATCATTAAGGGGATGTAAAATGTATGCATGTGGAAAGTTACATTTAGTGTAAGTTGTGTGTGTGTGTATTTGTTTTGAAAAATTCATCTTCTAGAGAGAAGAACAATCTTGACTAGAAAACCCTAAAGAATGAGCTGGGATTTAAGGAAGAGATTAAAGAAAGAAGAAATTCAAGCAAGCACAAAAGAGAGGGCAGAACATTGCAAGCCAGGGTGCTGATGTGAGATGGTCAAGCACGAAGCATATTAAAGAGAAAGTTGAAGTGAAATGAGAAAGTAGGGCCATTAAAGTTAGTCTTAATTTAGTGTGTGTGTGTGTGTGTGTGTGTGTGTGTGTGTTCCCACAACAAATCCTGGCAGGTAAATTATTTCCAATATCCTGGGCAGGTAAATTATTCCTAATAACTTAATTTCACAGATGAGAAAAGCCAGATCAAGTAAAAAAATTAAATAACTTGCCACAACTAATAAGCAATAGGCTTGGGGTTCCAATGCATTTCATAAGATTGATGATCCTTCAACATTCCATGTTGGATTCTCCATATAAGATCACACATAAGCAGGAAGCGTCCATTGCTAAGCTGATAGGATAAACATCCACCAAAATGACTAACACAGACCTGCAGGATTCTATTCAAATCTCCATCTGACTATCCTCCTAATGCTAAATATCTGCCAATTTGGTCTCCTTATCACCTCCAAATTCACTTCAGAGTAATTTCTTTCTCCTTGTCTACTCTACTTCTCACCTGACCTTGTGGGATACCCTCCCAGAATGTTAACCCATTCACTTCGTAAATACACTTTGAGCTCCCATGATGAGGGAAACTGGGAAACACGAGGTGAAAGACACAAGTGTGGGAAATTTCAAACACCTAATTTGTCCTCAGTATATGTTTCCTGCACAGGCTTTGCCCTCTAGATGCTTATAGTCCAGTAGGGGGCCAAATATCATGCACATGTGTAGCTCTTTTGAACTCTGAAAAGGGCTAAGAGCCAAACATGATCAAACTGTCAAAGGTTTTTTTTTTTTTTTAGATTTTATTTGTTTATTTATTAGATTGAGAGAGAGAAGGAGTGGGAAATGGGACAGAGGGAGAGGAAGAGAGAGAGAATCACAAGCAGACTCCCCACTGAGCGAGGAGCCGGACATGGGGCTTGATCCCATGCCTCATGACACCATAACCTGAGCCAAAATCGAGTCTGACACTTAACCGACTGAGCCACCCAGGCATTCCAAAACTGTCAAAGTTTAACTCAGTGCTCAACCAGACTTCCACTTGTTTCCTCTATTTGCTCGGATATAGGCACAAAGCAAATGCTTGCTGATTACATGTTGACTTCCCACAAAAGTTGCTGTACGAGACAGCAATGGAAAACAAGAAAAATAGGAGTCTATCACATATCCACAAATGGGCGGCGGGGGGGGGGGGGGCAGTTTAGGTGAACAGAAACAACAGACAGAATATTACCCTCTGGAGAATAAATCTTAATGTAAAACTGGCAGATCATAGACAGAATCGAAATTTTGCCAGTAGCCCCTTAAACAAAGATTTTGTTCTAGACCCTTTGCTGTGAGTCAGAATGTTCTGAAGACATGATTCTTATGAATCAGCGGGAGAAGATGCCTCCACTTTGTCTTCCAACTCACTGTAAATTGGTGAATATATGTTTAATTCTTCATAAAGACGATCTTCTGCAATCTGATGAGGGAAAAATGATTTAATATCAGTCACCAGGAATTTTCCATCACTAGATGACTCATTTGAGAGACCTAGCTCATCTCTTTTTGCCTTTCTGAGTCTCATACTCTCCCTCATTACACCATAATTATTCCCTCCATCTCCAACAAACCAAGCCAGTCTGGCTGGCCAGTGGGCCCAGAAGAAATTATGTCCGTCAATAACAGGTTGGTGAGACTATTATGTGTCTGAACTTGGGTATATCTGCTGTCTTATTTATCTTTGGAGGAAAATGATAAAAAGGCCACCGGACTTGAATGCTTCAGGCAAGTGGACAGATGGAGAGAGTGTGTATCATCTGGAAGATTTGAATAAGTGTATACACTTCAAGTATTGCTGATTCTTTTTCATACATCAAAGGTATAATGGATGGGTAAGGCAAGTGGAAATGCAGCTGGTTGTCGTGAATTAGGAAGGAAAGAAAACTGAGGCTTCCGAGCAAGTATGAAGGTAAAAGCCAAGAAAAAGGAGAGAGCAGGAACAAATATAAGGGAACTATTCTGGAAGAGAAAATAAGCCCAGATGCCTGAGGGTTTCCATCATAGGCTACCTGCATATTTGTCTCTCATGCTCAACACACTTAGAAGCATATCTGCATTTTCTAAAATTATGAAGATTCCACTTTTCTAATCCTCATTCATGGGGCTATACCATGAGATTTGTGCTTTGATGAGTGGAAATTGTGATTTTAAAGTAAGAGATTTGGAAACCAAAATACTGAAACATGGACAAAAAATTTTCTGGGCGAAATGTTCCATGAAATCCAAGCCGTATTTTTAAGTGATGAAACTCAAATTCTTCAGCTTGTCATTCAGGATTGAGTATCAGGCCTCTACCTACCTTGTTCCCTTGGACTACTTCTCCAACCCCATAGATTATGAGGGACACAGCACTGCAAAATCCCAGAATGGTGAGAAAAAAGATCATTGTCACGATTTCCTGTCAAACAATAAACAACAAGACAAGTAGAGCCACAAGGTAGATACCCTGAAAGTGTGTTCCTTTATAGCAGCCCCTGATTTCATCACCATTTCATCCCCCACCCCCACATGATCAGTCCCAGTGAAGTGACATACACACAAGAAAGCCACAAAATTGTTCGAGGCAGGGGACTCCAACCTCACAGAATTCAGCTGGGGAGGGGATGGCAGCCAGGATCTCTGTGCATGAACCCCCAGAACACTACATTATGGGATAGAGGTTACAGCAAAGGATGATGTTCATGGAAAAGGAAAAGAGGGCTCTTACTTAGAGTGGGACCCAGATCTTAACCTTCCCACAAGAAATACATACCATGGAAAAACAAGCCATAAAGCAGAAGTCCTCTCTGTAAGCTTCCTGGCAGTTGTAGATATAAACCAAGCTCCTCTTCAGGTTGACCGTCAGGATGAAGATTCCTATCCCAGCAGCTATGCTGCTGACAGTGTTGGCCCCCAGGGTTCCCCACACCTGATGATGAAGGACAACACTCAGACCTGAGCCTCCACCTGCTAGTGCATTCAATAGACCTGTCTGCATTTTTAGGGCTGGTTGCACCCAGTCAACTTTGCATTGGTTCAAAATGCAAATTAAAACAAGGAAATCTTGGAAACATACTCATTGTTTAATAAGCATCTATAACCTTCTTGCTAGGACTATGTTCAGAAAGACCCACATGGACACACATCATGTCTCCTCAAACAATCTCCTCAGTCAGAAACAAATCATCTATGTGATTGTGTGATTGTACTTACAAGGACGAGGTCCAGTGTGAGGATATTTTTTAAACAAGTGCCAAGGTAATTATGCTTTACTGTTTTCTAAAAAAGACAGCTGATATTTTAATGATTATATCCAACACATAATAGGTTGGAAAAAAAACCCCACATATCCACGTTCACTCATAATATGGGATATGATGACACGTCTCTCTCAAGACTCCTAAAATTCCCTCTTTCTTATCTTCTCAAGGATGGATAAAGACAGAATGGCAACTCACCAGATAAGTAGCATGTTTCTTTTCAGCCATAAATGGCAAAAATCCAGAAATAGCAAACTGTACAAAAGGAAGGGGGGAAGAGCACAGTGAGTCTTGGACCTTTATTTCTCCTTCAGCCCAATCCTCCAAATATAAGGTAAAGTTGTGGGTGCTCTATAAAGCTATATATTAATATTCCCCAGAAGCTCACTATTTTCTTACTCTTATTTACTATAGAGTGCTTCTCAATGTTAAATGTGCATATGAATCATGTGACAGCCTTGTTAAAATACAGATTCCTTTTTTTTAATTGAAGTATAGTTGACACACAATGTTACATTAGTTTCAGGTGTACCGCATGGTGATCCCACAAGTCTATCCATTACGCCATGCTCACCACAAATGTGGTTACCATCTGACCCCATACAACGCTATTACAACACCATTGACTATATTTCCTATGTTGTGTCTTTTATCATTTTGACTTATTCATTCCATAACTGGAAACTTGTATCTCCCACTCCCCTCATCCATTTTGCCCATCCCCCAACCTCTTCCCCTCTGGCAACCACCAGTTTGTTCTCTGTATTTATGGGTCTGTTTCAAAATGAAGACTTTTATTTAGTTGATCCTGGAGGGGGCTTGAGATTCTTCATTTCTACCAGCCTCCCAGGTGATGTTGACCCTGACAATCCATGGGTTACTTTCAGAGTAGCAAGGTCCAGCAGACCTGCTACATGACTGTTATAAAATGACTCTAATTTGTTGTAATTATTTATTTGTATGGGCATCCTGTGTGTTAGAGTGTCAGCTCCTTTGGGCAAGAAACGTGTGTTTGTGGCATGTATATCTCGAGTCTGACATATGTCATATAGACATACAGTAATTACGAAAATGTACATGGGAGATTTATTGAAAATATAAATCGATAGCACAAATTCAAAACAATTTCAAAGTTTCAGAGTGTATGATGGGTTGAGAGACACCTAATAAGCTAAGTGTATGGAATGAAGGACAATAGAGAGAAGGGTCAAATAAAATATGGCAGAGGTTCAAGGAGAGTCGTGAACAGGTAAGTGACCTGATGAGTTCTGAGTATTTAGCAGAGTGCCAAGCCAATGAGATATTGTTTAGAGTTAAAGTATGTCCTTGTGAATGAAATGTTGATACAAAAACCAGCATGGATTAATCAAAAATAATTATGCTGAGTGAAGGAAGACAGAGTGTAGAGAGAATATGCTGTATAATTCTCTTTATATAAAATCCTAGAAAATCCAAACTCATCTAAAGTGATGGAAAGCAGATCAGTGATTGCTTAAGGATGGAAAGAGAAGGAACAGAGGGAGGGATTACAAAGGGGTGCAAGGAAGTTTTTGGAGGTGATGGATATATTCATTATATTGATCTGATAATGTTTTCACAGGTGTACACAGGTGTCAAAATGTGTCAAATTATAGACTTTAAATATGTGCAATTTATTGCATGTCAATTACACATCAATAAAGCTATATATTTTTGTGTCTCATTCAGTCATCTAGTTTAGAAACAGTACAATGATTAAAGGAGATACAATGAGAAAGCACCTAAAAGAGTTTCTAGGACATAGTAGCAGTTCATCAGATGTCCTTTGACCTCGTTTGACCTTGTTCTCCTCACCTCCTCAGTCACTTCCCCCTGCCTTTATGAAGATAACTTGATTGATAAATAGTGTTAGGGATATTTTTCTGGAATTGGATTCTGAAAGTTTAGATTCATTTTTTATTAGCTAAATGTCCCTTGGGCAATTCATTTAACTTTTATCAATCTTAGGTTTCTCATCTGATAAAAGTGTGCTAACATGTTTAACCCAAGTGCTTTGTAAACTGCAATATGTTTATACACTCTAAATACTGGAATAAATAATTGGTTAGACCTGACCTAGACAAGAGAAAAGCTATGTGCAGTGTTATTTCAGAAGCAATTGTAGTTATTTACTCACAAACACGGCTCCCCAGAATGGGTAGCCTGCTTTAAATGATGAAAAAATGTCTTCTTTAAATTCTGACATATTGATCACGGAGCAGACAATTGTTCCAAAACAAAGACATATCAAGCCAACCAGAATTTGGGTTACCTGTAAAAAATGCATATGTTCTATAGAATAAGAAGGTATTTTCCCAAGATTTCATTAAATTCCTTATGATTGAGGCTAAACATGAGAAATTGTTTCGGTGGTTTAGGCAATCCTGAGATGGAATTCAAATGCAATATTTTCCAGTATCATCAGGCCGCTCTAAGAATGGATACAGTCATAACCTAATGCAGGAATGACCAACACATTTCTCATGTACCTTTATTTACATAGTCATGGTGGACAACAATAATTGTTCTTTCCATCAAAGTGCAGACAAAACTTATTAATAGGATATTAATGATATTAATCCACCAGCAACTGACCAGAGTTGGCAGATTCTATTTGCCATTCTTATCCTAGTCTTCATGAGGAAATGCTTCTCTCTACTCAACTGGGCCCAGTGTCACCTCTTCATCTGCCAGGTTTCTCATGCCTCATGAATCCAAGTGGGGAAACTGTTCATGCACCCAAATACTCTTTCCTAGAGCCAGTCCTACTCTGGTTGAGGTTGGAAGATGCTCACTCACCCCCAGAAATTCCAGCTCCCTCTTCAAAAATATCAGCCATGTATGGCATGGTGGGGATGAAGCAGCCTTCTCCAGTAAGGGATTTTCATGGAGAGATACTTCTGAAAGTTCAATTTCAGGTGCACTGTGAAGTTTAAACAGAAATTCAACCATGAGAAAATTCTCTCTCTCTCCGTGAAAAGTTCTCAACTGACAGAAAGGGAGGATCTTGATTGTTTATTTTTTCAAAAATGATCTTGCAATTAAAATCTTCACTGAAATGTGTAAGAAGCTGAGGCTCAGAGGGTCCAAGTTGATGACCAAGATCACTGTCTAGCCAGTGATGGAGATGAACAAAATGAAACAAAAAATGAACCAAGTCCTAATCCAGGGTTACTACACCAAGTTCTTTCCCAGTGATCTATGCTAATGAGTAAAGATAAAAACAGGCACGTTTACCTATGTGTTTCTCAGTCTTTTCAACTCAGAAATGCACCGGAATATATTTTGTCAATGACACACTCAACTTCCTGCGCAGAAAGGAACGGCTCCGAAGGGGTAGTTCAATCTCTATTCCTGCTGTTATCCTCAGAGGCAGCTAACTGGAAATACTGTCCCTTCTAAAACTTTGGTATATACTTAATATTTTGCAGTGATATTCAATCCAATATTGAGTCCCAAAGCTCTGTCATCAGCCTCTCCTAAACGCTTTAAAAGGGAAGTCTTAATAAGATGTTCGTCTTCAGTATGCAAAGGAAAACTGAATCATGCACCTCTACCAATCTCACTCATGAATATTTCCCCTATAAACAGTGGGGCAGGATCCCATAGCTTGAGGTTCACAAAGAATAACCAATAAGGAGCCCCAGGTCATGTTGAAAAGTTTCCCTTAACATATATCAGATGGAGAGGCAAGAAATCTCAATCGATAGTATGAACTCCCCTACCTCAATCCCAGAATATGAGCCCCTGCTGCAAAAAAACTGAAATTATTTCCAGTCACAAGCTGAGTAAAAACCTTCCTCCCTATCACCCAGAGAGAACTACTGGCAAAGTATAGCAAAGAGCTTCTTTATACTCTTTTTTTTTAAGATTTTATTTATTTATTTCACAGAGAGAGACAGAGCAAGAGAGGGAACACAAGCAGGGGAAGTGGGAGAGGGAGAAGCAGGCTTCCCGCTGAGCCAGGAGCCCGATGCGGGGCTCGATCCCAGGACCCTGGGATCATGACCTGAGCCGAAGTCAGACGCTTAATGACTGAGCCATCCAGGCGCCCCTATACTCAATATATTAATTAAACCAGATGGGTCTGTGCCTAAATCCATGAACTGGCATCTCCCCAGCACTGTGACTATCTCTGGCCCACTGGGAATAGGAAAAAAATAGTAGCTTGTACTTACCTGGACGGCGCTTGTGGGTTTGGGAGAGCAAGACCTGCTCTGCTATTTTCAGGGTCCATTTCTTCATCACTTGAGCTGTCCACCAGTGAGGAATGTTTTTACGGTGAGCGTTGGTGGGCTTCTTCCTGCAGTGTGCTCCACATGGGCAGTTAACCTGGGTTGGCTCATGACACTGATGACTATCTTCATACTTAAGACATTCATCAGATAAGTTTCCCAGCTGATTAAGAGCAATAGGGTTTTTCGTTTGTTAGTTTTTTAGAAAAGAACAAAATTGAGGACTGAACAGGGAGTGGTATGAAATGTGGACATTTGAGACCCCTGGAGAATAAATCTGCCTGAGCCCAGCACAATTTACAAAACCAACAAATGAAACAGTTTAGTGGAGATTGAGAAGGTGAGAGAGAATTGCAGATCAGAAAGAGATGTTCTTCCTTTCTGGAGCTTTCTCTACTTGACCATTTCTGTATCAGAAGTTTCCCAAAGGTACCTCTGGAAACCTGTCTTCCTTGTTTAAGGCATAGGGGGCTTCACACATAATCTAGGGCTGAAACACTACCAGTGAGTGTATCTTAGCCTCTGAATCTCTGGATTTGTCTCTGACTTCAATATTTGTCTTTTTCTCTCTCTTCCTGTCTTTTGGACATGATTTATATGGCTCTCTGCAGCAGATGAGCTCAGAGACTGGACATGAAGTGTCTGACTTCGGCTCAGGTCATGATCCCAGGGTCCTGGGATCGAGCCCCTGTCCAGAGCAGGAAGAATGCTCTGAGCCGCTCCTGATAGAGTGTGGGAGCTAAGTGTTCACACAAAAGACTCCCTGGCTGCTAAACATTACACAGACTCTCTGCTGCTTTGATTTTTGTGATGGCAAGGATGCGGCCATGAAGCACCGAGGGGCGTGAACTTGGTAACAAATCCTATGAGTAGATCTAAGCAGCACTGGCCAGAGCACTGTATCTAAATTAGGGTCAGGGCTTAACTGATGTGTTCATCTTAATAGCATAACTAGCTAGAAAAAAATGAATACATGGCAAAATGAATACACAGGTGAGATTCACAGATTTGGGATTCTTTTATTTCAGTTTAATTATAGACATACCCCTGAGTGGCTCTTCCTTAAACTGTAAGATACTCCAAATTGCCCCCCTAGTCACCTCTATTGTCTCTCTGGGATGTGATGGAACTTCTCCTCATTCTCCAGGAAACTAAGGTATGTGTGTGAACAGAGCACATTAAAAGATATATGAGCGGGCGCCTGGGTGGCGCAGTCGTTAAGCGCCTGCCTTCGGCTCAGGTCATGATCCCAGGGTCCTGGGATCGAGCCCCGCATCGGGCTCCCCACTCGGCGGGAAGCCTGCTTCTCCCTCTCCCACTCCCCCTGCTTGTGTTCCTTCTCTCACTGTGTCTCTTTCTCTGTCAAATAAATAAATAAAATCTTAAAAAAAAAAAAAAGATATACGAGCATACCTTTCATGACAAAAATGTATTAAGCCATGTGCCATCTTCCTATCGTGTCTTTGGGAACTTGTGGACTGAACCAATGTGTTATCGAAATTAAGGAATAAAACTTCTCTATGTACACATTCATCCAAAAAGGACTTCTCTGTCACTGAGCATGCAGAGGTGGATACCCTGGTACCAGCCCTTGTCCTACTCACTCTCACAAGCTAGAAGAGTAGGTCAGAGATAAATGAGGTCATGTCACTAATATGTCAGACGCTGCTGGAACACACAGGAAGATGTAACAATTCTACCTGCTAAAGGGCGTGCAGAATTCAAGGAAGAGATTCCCTGAGAAAGTATCACGTGAGCCAGCACTTAAAATCATGCCCTCAGGAGTTTTCATCTGCAGAATGAGACCACATCTGCTGGCAAAAGCCTGAGGAAATGCCGGTTGGTGGTGTTTTCTGGGAGCATGTACTAGTGCGTTGTGTGTGCAGCAAATAATTAGAAATTAAGCTTGAGGTTGGGCGCCTGGGTGGCTCAGTTGGTTAAGCGACTGCCTTCAGCTCAGGTCATGATCCTGGAGTCCCGGGATCGAGTCCCACATCGGGCTCCCTGCTCAGCGGGGAGTCTGCTTCTCCCTCTGACCCTCCTCCCTCTCATGCTCTCTCTTATTCTCTCTCACAAATAAATATAATCTTAAAGAAAAAAAAAGAAATTAAGCTTGAGGTTTAGACAGGAAACAAATGGAGGATTGTCTTTGGTGTTTGGACATGATACTGTCTTGTGAGAATTTTCAATAGAAACTTGCAAAATGCAAACCAGAAACTGAGACATATCTTATGGCCCCCAACTTGCTTCATACCTTGGTTTCACCAGCACCTTCTTCTACCCCTCTTGAGCTGCTTACCCAATCCTATACCCACATTTGAGTCCTTAGAACATGTGGTGTTGTCTTTCACAATTGTGAACATTGAAATATATGCCGATATGACTTTTTTTTTTTTTTTTGGTGGAGGCAAGATTATCAAGATGAGTTTCAATCATGCTTCTGTCAGAAAGAAAGAGATAATAGAGTGATCATTTCCTGCACCACGGGGCGTGTATAGCCATCCAGCACTGCATTTGCACATGCTTTCCATCAGCACACATGCTTTCCACAAGCAGTTTCTTCTCTCAGTACATGCTGGACTTATTCTTCCAAACTCAGAAGAGATTTGCTTTCAGATCCCACCTGAACAATTGTTTTCTCCAACTGAATATTCAATTTACTTAAAATAAATATGCACCAATTTTCATGTTACAAATGGAAAGATGTTATCTCTTAGGGGGTATTTTCTGATACTCCCAAAGGAATCATTATTACAGTCTCGTTTTCTCTGTCTCTCTGTCTCTCTGTGTCCCTTTGTCTCTCTCTTTAAGAGGCCCAGAAAGGCTGAAACTGACACCAAACACCAAGGTTCCATGGGAAGTTGGGTTATAAAAAGGAAGGAAATGAGAAAATATTGTTCACAAAACCGGACAGGTGGATCTAAAAGCGAAAGCCTTTGTCTCTTCATTTACATGACTTCAGAAATGCAAAGAAAAAGATTTACCCAGACAACCCAGGTACTTAAAATCGCTTTGAACCCTTCCTGAAATTGGAGCCGATCTGCCATCGCTGCTTCAGGACCACTCAACTGCGAAGGTCCTGCACGTGTTTGTTCTCTATCTGCTCACACCCCCTCTAGCTCCCCAAATGGCACTTTAACAGGGAAAATTATAAGTGTGTAATATATTTGTTCTCTTGTGACCAAAAACATCTGCTCAGTGGGGAGAATAAGAGACACCTAGACTCACAGGCAAAGGGCAGACACTAACTCCTGTTTCTATTATGAATGATGAGCTTTCCTAAACCCTTCTCCCTTTACCCCTACCCTCCTACTATAACTATATTGGAACATTTGGTCAAAATCATTTTTTACTGTTTTCAGTATTATTCCAAAACTTTGCATAATTTCCTATTCTTTATCAGCTTATTTTTGAAAATGTAATTTTATCTTCCAATACCTTCTGAGTGTTGTATACATTGCCTGTCAACCCTCTTTTTCCCATTGCTAACCCTGGAGAATGAGGTAGCACATATTTTTCCTAGATCACTTGTCTGCCCTTGTTCCAGTCTGAACTGGTTGCCTCTAAGCATGCCACACTGTTGTTATAGGACTTCCCATTAGCCTGTCTTATATTGGATTCTCTATTTCCCTGATCCCACTTTTTTCTCTTGCTTCGTGTACTCTTGCACATTGGAAATGTTAACCAGAAAAATAAAATGGCCAGTTATTTTCCCAGCAAAATGAGTTCATTCACTAATAGCAGAAGAATCGCAATTTGGGACAAGCAAAGTATGGCAAACTGTAGGTGAGTCCGAAAAACAAGGGGAGGTCAGCTTTTACTAGGTTTTAGAAGGAAACTGGGAAGGGTTGTTTTTGTTTGTCTGTTTGTTTTGTTTTTTTCTTTTTTTTTCCTTTTTTTTATTCTTATGTTAATCCCCATACATTACATCATTAGTTTTAGATGAAGTGTTCCATGATTCATTGTTTGTGCATAACACCCAGTGCTCCATGCAGAATGTGCCCTCCTCAATACCCACCACCAGGCTAACCCATCCTCCCACCCCCCTCCCCTCTAGAACTCTGTTTTTCAGAGTCCATCGTCTCTCATGGTTCATCTACCCCTCCGATTTCCCCCGCTTCATTCTTCCCCTCCCGCTACCTTTTCTTCTTTTTTCTTTTCTTAACATATATTGCATTATTTGTTTCAGAGGTACAGATCTGAGATTCAACAGTCTTGCACAATTCACAGAGCTTACCAGAGCACATACCCTCCCCAGTGTCTATCACCCAGTCACCCCATCCCTCCCACCCCATCCCCCACTCCAGCAACCCTCAGTTTGTTTCCTACAATTAAGAATTCCTCATATCAGTGAGATCATATGATACATGTCTTTCTCTGTTTGACTTATTTCACTCAACATAATACCCTCCAGTTCCATCCACGTCGTTGCAAAAGGCAAGATCTCATTCCTTTTGATGGCTGCATAATATTCCATTGTATATATATATATACCACTTCTTCTTTATCCATTCATCTGTCGATGGACATCTTGGCTCTTTCCACAGTTTGGCTATTGTGGACATTGCTGCTATAAACATCGGGTGCATGTACCCCTTCGGATCCCTACTTTTGTATCTTTGGGGTAAATACCCAGTAGTGCAATTGCTGGATCATATGGTAGCTCTATTTTCAACTTTTTGAGGAACCTCCATACAGTTTTCCAGAGTGGCTGCACCAGCTTGCATTCCCACCAACAGTGTAGGAGGGTTCCCCTTTCTCCACATCCCTGCCCACATCTTACGTTTCCTGACTTGTTAATTTTAGCCATTCTGACTGGTGTGAGGTGATATCTCATTGAGGTTTTGATTTGGATTTCCCTGATGCCGAGCGATATTGAGCACTTTTTCATGTGTCTGTTGGCCATTTGGATGTTGTTGGCCATTTGGATGTCTTCTTTGGAAAAATGTCTGTTCATGTCTTCTGCCCATTTCTTGATTGGATTCTTTGTTCTTTGGGTGTTGAGTTTGATGAGTTCTTTATAGATTTTGGATACTAGCCCTTTATCTGATATGTCATTTGCAAATATCTTCTCCCATTCTGTCGGTTGTCTTTTGGTTTTGTTAACTGTTTCCTTTGCTTTGCAAAAGCTTTTTATCTTGATGAAGTCCCAATAGTTCATTTTTGCCCTTGCTTCCCTTGCCTTTGGCGATGTTTCTAGGAAGAAGTTGCTTCGGCTGAGGTCAAAGAGGTTGCTGCCTGTGTTCTCCTTTAGGATTTTGATGGACTCCTGTCTCACATTGAGGTCTTTCAACCATTTGGAGTCTATTTTTGTATGTGGTGTAAGGAAATGGTCCAGTTTCATTCTTCTGCATGTGGCTATCCAATTTTGGGAAGGGTTGTTTTGAACAAAAGTTCATCGGAGAAGAACAAAGATTTGAGGTTGTGGCGATTTTTCACTGGCTGCAAGCTGTGGTTAGTGCATTGTTGCTGGGGCTGGGAGAGATCTTTATTCTTTTTCTTAAAAGCAGGAGATAAAATTCTTATGTGAAAATATCCTCCCTTGCTAAACTAATCATCTTCCTTCTTCCCGCAGGCAATGCAGGCCGCGGGAATGGTATGTGTGCAAGAGCGCTCCCTAGCTCCATTTCTATTTTCTCATGGTCCCAGTAGAACACAATCTCCAGTTACATGCTGAGAAAGGGTATCTGGGAGATAAGAGTTTTTGAGATTTTGCTGGCCTGAACATTTCCTTTCTTACATCCCCGTACTTGATTGAAGTCTAGAGAAGTATAGCGTTTGAAATGGAAAATATTCTTTCACTCAGAATCATTCACTCCATTTTCTTCTAGCATCTAGAGTTCATTTTGGCAATTCCAATGTAATTTTACAATTATTTACAAAATTACAAATATTTGTATGTGTCATGCAGTCTTTCTCTAGAAAGTTTTATAATTTCTCTTAATCCATAAAGGTAAAAATACATGATTTTTAGATTTAATGTAAATTCTATGCATTAATTCTACTGGGTTGTCAGTAGCATTTTCAAACTAGAGACCCACCCATGTACTCTGTTCCAAAAAAATGCTACCATTCAAAGTTTCTTTCAGCTGGTCCAAGAATTAAATTGACATGAGACAGATTAACAGGAGAAAATCAAATTTAATTTCATATGTACGAGAGTTCCACATATATGAGAGGTACAAAGACAAAAAGGTAAAACGAGGTGTATAAGCCATCCTGAGCTAAGGAATGGGATAGAGATCTGGGGCTTCAAAGAGGGGGAAGGAAAATTACAGGGCAATAAGAAGGGTAGATGTTTGGTAATTAGATGTTTGCCCTGCCATACAGATGGGTCACTCACATAAAATTTATCTTCGGTGGAGTGCCTGGGTGGCTCAGTCAGTTGAACGTCTGACTCTTGATTTCAGCTCCAGTCATGATCTCAGGGTCATGAGATAGAGCCCTGTGTCAGGCTTCACACTCAGTGGGGAGTCTGCTTGAGATTCTCTCTCTAGGGGCGCCTGGGTGGCTCAGATGGTTAAGCGGCTGCCTTCGGCTCAGGTCATGATCCCAGAGTCCTGAGATCAAGCCCCATGTCGGGCTCCTTCCTCAGCGGGGAGCCTGCTTCTCCCTCTCCCTCTGCTTGCCACTCCACCTGCTTGTGCTCTCCCTCTCTCTATCTCTATCAAATAAATAAATAAAATCTTTAAAAAAAAAGATATTCTCTCTCTCCATCTCTTTCTGCCCCTCCCCCTGCTTGTGCATGCTCTCTCCCTTTCAAATAAATAGATAAATCTTTAAAAAATAATTTTATCTCTGGCAATAACTCTTATTCTGGGAAAGATCTCCAATTTAGATCCCTCTAGGTAGTTAAGGGAGAGATAAAAGTTTCTCTTGAGCCCACAGGGTCTTGATTGCCTTCAACTCAAAACAGTCTACAAGCTAAAGAGGCACATCTTGGGGAGACTTTGTTCTGAACCCCTTCACAGACACCACCTTAACTAAGTAATCATGGTTAATTACACTAATGATGCTATGTTGATATGAATATACTGGGTGTCCTTACATGATGTGATGAGAAGCGTACTTCAACTGTATGAAAGTCTTCCCCCAAAACCATAAATCTAGTTGAATCAGGGCATAATATCAGACTGACCCACACTGAGAAGATGTTCTACAAAATACTGGAACGGTGCTTTCCAAAATATCAAAGTCATGAAAAACAAGGGTAGTCTGAGAAAGTGTCTCAGATGAGAAGAGACTAAGGATATATATTGATCTTTAAAAAAGAAAGAAATTTGCCCCATTTGTAGGTGCAAATATAATAAAAGATGAGCAAGATCCTGAAAGGAAAAATCCCATAATTAAAGAGAATAACTGAAAACCATAAGATATTAATGTAAGAAATTGAAGATGACACAAATAAATAGAAATATATTCCATGCTCATGGATTGGAAAAATTGATACTGTTAAATGTCCATACTACCAAAAAATAATTATGTTGTACAACTAAAACAATGTGGTATTTTCACAACAACAAAGTCTCTGAAATAGGAGGCTCTGGGTAGATGCATGCATGTATGTCAACTTCAGTATGGCAAATAAGGAGATATTCAACCGAAAATTTCTAGAATTATTAGCTTTCCAAAAGGAGGATGATGGTGGTGATGATGATGATGATGATGTTACTCTCCATAGAAAAAGTAAGTTACAGATATATTAAAGATCATAATATAAAAAGAAAATCTCCATGGACTTGAGGTAAGGAAGGGTTTCTTGCACAAAACACAAAATGCATAAATCATGATGAAAAGTGAGTAAATATAACTACAACAGCAATTTGGGGTGGAAGCAAAATAAGAGGTAACAAAAAACACCAAAATAAAACAAAACACAATCAGAATGGGAGAATATTTTTGCAACAAATGTTTAACAATAAAAACAAAATGTGTTCATGAAACTTCTAATTCCAGATATAGGTTAAATTTCAGGTGTGGTTAGGTTAGGGTTTGATTTCTATTTTCTGAAATTCTCTTACATTGCCTTCAGATCAGTTTTTGCCATGGCCACTAATAGCTACTAGTTCTAGCTGAAGCTTAATTCACAAATATGATGAAAGGGAAGGTTGTATTTTACATTTGTAAAAAAGCCTCCAACTTAATGTTGATGGTTCCACAAATGAATCAAGCCCTGGTCCAGGGACATTTCATGGGCTGATACAATCAAGAAGAATGGAAGTGTTCTGATGGGTTCAGATTTACCATGGTGAGCCCTGCAGCCCAGGGTGAGGTTAACCCTACCAAAATCTTGAGGCTACCATCAAGCTGGGGATAGCTAGAATGGCTGCCAGATAGACAATCACAGTGTCCACTACAGGACGTCAATATGTTTTGATCAAAATTTGTTAGCAGATTATCTTTGGGAAAATACAAAGAAATTATTTATTTAATTATAACATATTAGAGGAGAAAAGTAGAAATCATTAAAAATGATAATACAAATATTACTCTAAATAACTTTTTTCTTCTGCTGAAGTCTATATGCACCCATCATTTGCTTTGTGTACTCTGACTCCTAATCAACCTCTTCTCCACTAAGTCCTTCCCTTACACTCTACATTGCAACTAAAAGGCTATCTCTAAATTTCAAATAAGTGCATGCCCTGTCCATATTTATCCAGTGGTGTGCTGTAAATATTCAACAACTGGCCTTCCAGATTTGGAGGATGGGGGTGGGAATGTGACTTGTGGCTTACCAATCTCTGAGGTATAAATCTTACCACTACAGCCAATTTCAAGTCACCAAAAACATATGAACTTGTGATCTCTGAAAATTTAAAATCAGCTCTCACAAGTCTACATAAGCCAGCTCAACACCACTACAGACAATTTTCAATTGCTTCTAAAGACTCAAAGAGTTGCTCTGTCTTATGGTATCCTGTGATGTGTATACTTTTTCCCTCTCCCAAGTTTTATCTTGCCATCTGCCCCTCACACAGCATAGATACACTAAACTCTCTTGTTAGTTCCCTGAATATCCCCAATTCTCCCCAGATTAAAGACTTTTGTGTGCATCCCCCTTCATCATGCCAAGTCTAGTCATTTTTAAGACCTCAGTTTAGAAGAAAAGTTTTCTAAAAAAAAAGTGTAATCTCCTTTAGCCTGAGATAGAAACTCTTCCTACGTCTTCCCAGATTCCTATACTCTTCCTATCATAGCCCTTAATACTCCATGTTGTAATTACATATTTCCATGGGTCTATATATCCCACTATGAGCAACTTGAGAGCAGAAACTATCCATCATTCTCTATTGTATCCTAAACTTTTAGCACAGAACATGCACATAGTAGACACTCCTTAGATATTGTTGAATAGATTAAAAAGCAGATAAAAAAAAAAATATATATATATATATATATATATATATATATATATATATATATATATATATATATATATAAAATGAGTGTGTATGTGTGTGTGTGTGTGGCTCTGGAGAGGCAACAATTAGTTGAGAAGAGGGTGAAAGAATTTTTGCACATATGGTAAACAAGGAGCTAAGAGTAGCCCATGGGTATGAACTTATGGACATTATGAATGACTCAGTTTAGTATCAAGAGAAAGGAATTCATTTATAAATGTGAAACATAAGCACTTCAGCAGTAGATAAATCAGGAACCAGATATATCAGAAGGAGCTTTAACATCAAACTGCCACCTTGAAAAGATAGCCATTAATATCACTGGGGGATAGGAGGAGCCACAACGGAAGTGAGGGTTTCTGCCATCTTCCCTACACATCTGACCACCATCCCGCCTCAGCCTTAACAGCAGCAGCGGGAGCACCAATAACACCATTATTTAGTACTTGTAGGTCTATTTCACCTTTGCTATATTTTGTCCAACCCTCATAAGAACTGATAAGGTCGTTGATATTTTTTTAAGATTGTATGTATGTATGTATTTAGAGGGAAAGCACAAGAAGTGGGAGGGGCAAAGGGAGAGGGAGAGAGAGAATCTCAAGCAGACTCTGAGCTGAGCATGGAGCCTGATGTGGGGCTCAATCTCAGGACCCTGAGCTCTTGACCTGAGCTGAAATCAAGAGTAGGTTACTTAACTGAGTGAGCCACCCAGGTGCCTGGAAGTCATTGATATTATCACACCTATTTTATAGATGAGGAAAAACAGGTCAGGGAGATTAAGTAACTTGTTCAAGTTCACATGGGTACTGATTTACAGTATCAGAATTTAAAGCCAGATCTGTGAGATTCCAAAGCCTTATTTTTCACTTCTCTGTTTTATAGTTTCTCACCATCCTTTGAAGAACAAATGTTGATATTGCTCTCAAAGTCCCCAGTCCACACCATCATTTCTGTATCGGGGCATGTTGGAATCTCAGAAGCTGACTGAAATAAAATCTCTGAGGCTTGACCCTCCTACCTCAAATGTAGTAAAAATGTATCTTGATGATAATGATGGATTTTTATTTGAGTTTTCACAATACTGATGTCGGCTAAAGTCAGGAAGTGTTTTTCTGCAGTGAAAAAAATCTGACTCATTTTCTTTTTCAGTGGATGGTTGGGAGTTGGGTTTAGAGAGAATACATAAAACAGGAATTCTTCTACTTGGCTTCTTTAAACCTTATAAATCAGTGGAGTAGGTGGGTAAGAAGAAAGAGCACTGATTCTGGGAACAACTTTGCAGTGGTGATCACAGAAGTTATGAAACCAAGAATGTCTAAAGAAGTGTATTTTTCCTTCCATATCCAAACATACTAATGGAGTTTATAATTAGAACAGAAAAAACTGAGTCAAATATTCAAGTTTCTCATGATTGGTGTCCTAAGAGAGTAGGATTATATTTTGCAGTCTCCCATCCTCCTGAGTTCTTGGATGAAGCTCTGACTCACTGGAGATTTAAGCTTGAATTTCCTTGCTCTCAGACTTATTTTCATCAGGAGGCATTCCTGATGAATGAGAATTGGAAGGAAAGGAAATCACCTGGAAAATAAAACAACAATGTCCAAGAATAGGATCATCCCCTCCCTCCCCTTCCATCCCTTCCTTAATCATCATGATCATCGCCAATAACATGTGATTGCTGATTATTACTGTGCTGAAGTTTTATGTACATGGTCCTCACAACAAACGTCAGAAGAGAATGAAAATGTTTTCATCTTATAGTTGAGTTACCTAAAATCTGGAAAGAATTAATAATTTTTTCCTGGCTAGACAACTAGAAACTGACAAGTTACAAGGAAATAATTGAACTTAATTATATCTGTATAAAAATATACTAAATGTTATTATAATATTCATTATATTGTAGTAGTTGTATTATTATTGATATTTTAATTTATTGATTATGATACTAATTATATTACTATAACATTATACTATGATGTTATACATGTATTGAATATTACATTAAATACACTGTTTCCTCATTTTCCAGCCTTCATTCCATCCCTCATGTTCATACCATCTCCAACTCCAGGAACCCCACAAATCATTACTGCATAAATGTGTCTTTCTAATTCTGGGACTCAGAGAGAACCTCAAACCTTAGCAGACTATGTGAATTATTAGTCATGGAAATAAACCCACCTTATTCGAATTACATGAGCTTTCTATGAAACACATGGCTGAGACAGAGATGCTTATGCATAATTCCAGCAAGGTAAGGATCAGCATTAGGGACATCAGGCCCTAGGGGATATGATGCCTCATATCAAACCCAGTACAAACATCCAGAGGGAAAAAAATGTCATCAGGAAACCAAATATAACACCTCCCACCCTTAAAACAGAACAAAGTGAACCATAGATTAGGTTTAAGACACAGACACACACCAACACTATAAGAGACACTTTGTCACCCTAAGAACATGGAAATATTTTCCCTGGAGAGACACATTGCATTTCTTTATCAACCCACGTGAAGTAGTCATGGGTGAAGAAACCATAAAGGTAAAATGTAAATAGAGGTAAAATGCTGATATTCTCGCTAACATTTACTAATTTGAGTCATAGCAAACTAGGGAGACGAGTAGGAAGTTCAGGAAAATAGACAAAAATGACCCCTCCACCATTTCATTAACGGAACTTCGTTAGAGGGTTTGTGCATTTACATCATTGCTAAAAACTAAACACTAAACTGAAATATTAAACACAAAATTATTGATTAGCAATTCTTCTATTATCACTGGGACACCTTGAAGAAGCAAATACAAAATTGCTCCAGAGGGAAAATACTATGAAATCCACAGGAAAAAAAAAAAATCAGATCCATATAAATATAAACTTAGATAATTAAAAATACAATTTTAGAAAAAAATGAGGCACAAACTCTATGCAGCACACAGGAGGACTGGGAGTCAGTCAGTAAAAATAGGTCATCATGGAGAAAATAGGCAAATTTGAAGGGAAATCTTAATTCTAAGTGGACCTCAGAAGAGAGAGATTATCTCACACAAACAACAAAATCATTTGAAAAGGTTATTCTTAAGGAACTTCCCTTTAAAAATAAAATACCCCCCAGAATTCAAAAGCGAGTCATGATTTGAAAATCCCAGACCACAGAGAACACTGCAAATCTCCCAAGTCAGTTTTATTAAGGAAGATGTGAAAGAAATTTTTTTTTCGATTTAATCTCTCTGGAGAGTGTAATAGTAGTAATAAATATTAATAATATAACACAAGGTGCACTGCTTTAACTGTTCATCAAATGTTAACTTGTTTAATCCTTACACCAACTCTGTGAGACTGATACTATTACCATCCTCATTTGAAAGGTGAGCAAATTCAAGCACAGAAAGATTGTCTAACTTGACTTTCATTACAGAGCTAATGAGTGGCAAAGCCCAGCTTCAAATCAAGGTCGCAGGATACCTGATATATTATTCTTCTGTACATTTTAGATTGTTTGAAATATTTTCTAATTAAACACAAATTTTGAAAACATACGTTTGAAAAGATGCCCATGAAAATGCATAAGTCCTGTGACTGTGAAGACTCACAACTCCTGAAAGACAGCTTATTAACTGCTAAATTTATGGAGAGAAGAACAAATCCAGCTAGAGCCACAGCAACGCTGGTAATACTCATTTCAAAAGTTTTTTGCACCTAAAAATAGAATAGGAATTTTCATTTAATATAGGAAGCACATCCTTCCTTCCTTTGGTGGTGATTCATTTAAATAAGTATCAATTTAAGGTTGTTCACACACCCAGCATCATCCTAGACGCTGGGCACACATCAATGAACAAACAAAGATCCATACCCTCATGGAGCTTACACTCTAGTGGCAGGGACAAAGAAAACAATTAAGCATACAAATAGGTAAATTACATAGTACTTTTTAAAGGGGTTAAGTATTGCAGGCAAATGGAGTGGAGTGAGGAGGACCTGGACATCCAGCAAGGAGTGGAGATGGTGGTATTAATAGGAATGTTGCCCAGGAAGAGGCAGTGAGGAGCCGAGTGGGATACGCAAGAGGATAACTGGAGGAGAGTCCTTGCGGGCAAGGAAACAGCTCAGAGTCCTCCAGCCAGAGTGTTGCAGGCATGTTTGGGGGAAGCAAGAGGACAAGGTGGATGGTTAGAGGGGAGTGGCCAAAGTCAACAATATGAGGAACTGAAGCTGGAGAGAAAGAGGAGAGCTGGATCACACCAGGCCCTGCAGGTCTCGAAAAGAACTTTGGTTCTTCCTCTGAGGAAAACATAGAGCCACTGGATGACTTTGAGCAAAGGGGCAACACAGTTAGATGAATGTACCAAAGGGAACACTGGTGTCTCAAGAGGCTGGTTTAGAGAGGGCCGAGGGTAGAAGCAAGGAGCCCAATTAAGGAAGATGGTGGTGGACTAGAGGAGAAACAGTCAAACTTGGACTGAGCTTGAGCATAGGGCCAATAGGATTTGTTGACAGATTGGATTCAAGATTGTCAAAGAATGAAAAATTGGGGGTAATTCTCAGGTTTTTGGCCTGGGAATCTGGAAGGAGGGAGTTCTCATCAGTGGACATGGAGAGGACAGTGGAGGGGGAAGACTTGAGGAAGATTAGGAGTAGAGTTTTGGGGCTTTTAGAACCCTTAGTGGAAGCAATGAGATCCACCAGCCTGTTGCCCAGGAGGGAGATCGAGGCTGGAAGTATTTATTCACAGTTGTAGGCATACAGATGTCACTTGAAGGTATGAGCATGGATGAGGTCACAAAAGGAATGAGTAGGACAGGTGACAAAGGATTGAGCTCTGGGGCACCCCAGCCTTCAAAGGTCAGAGAGAAGCAAAAGAACTAGGAAAGGACATTGAGAAGGAGACACTGAAAAGACAGGAGGAAAACCAACTAATCAAAGTGTTCGAGAGGCCAAGTGAAGAAATTAGTGGAAGGAGGAGTGGCCAACTATGTGCTAAATGCTGCTCATGAGTCAAGTTAGATAAGGACTGGGAATTGATCTTTGTGTTGTCAGCATAGAAGTCTGCAGTAACCTTAAGGAGAATGATTATGGAGATGGGCTAGGGAAGAAAATAAACCCTTACTGGAATGGGTTTAGTTGAAACTGTGCAGATCTGAATTGGAGACAGTACAGATAATCCATTTAAAGAGTTTAGCTACAGAAGGAAAAGCAAATTGTGCACATAGCTATCAGAAGACAAGAAGGTCAAAATATTTTTTTTTCTGTTTAGAGCAGTAACTGGATGTTTATAGGCTGATTAAAAAGATCTAGCAGAAAGACATTTGGAGTGGTACATTTGGGTGGGGAAAAAAAAAACAACAGAATGGACTCTAGTATTCAAGTTAGGGATACTGGCTTTGAAGAAAATCATAGAGAGGTCACCTGCCGTAAGAGGTTAGGATGAAAAGAGAAATGGTACAGATCTGGTCCACAGAGTGGATATTAGAGTGGGGGTCTAAACGTTCTTCTCTAATGATTTGAGTTTCTCAGAATAGGAAGCAAGAGAATAATAGAGAATAAAGGTGAGAGAAAAGGGTTGGTGTTTGAGGTGGCCATCCAGGGAGGGGGCAGAGTGAATGAGCTAGGAAGTTGTGTAGCTGGGCAGATGATTCAGATAGAACACATAACAAGGGCGTAGTAAAGGGTTTAATGAATCACTAAAGGAATAGAACTTTTGGCTTTCAGTTGTAGAATTAGTGGTGGAAAGTGTATGCTCAAAGTAATCAGAATTGGTCAAGTTTCACTACACAAAAAAATCAAGAAGCCTTTTTCTGAGCTTCAGATTCATCAAATATTCAAGGTAACCATTCCAATAATCATTCGAATCTCTATGATTTTCTGATAATTTAACATCTGAACGCCTTAAGAAAAGAGAATTTTCTTGTGCATTACATGAGACGCAGTGTCTCCGTTGGATTCACCAACCTCTACTCTCCTGCTATTAACGAATAACTTATTTCTAGTCCTATGATCAAAGGAAGACAAGAAGAACTGCCACTTACCAACACTCTTGTGGGTTTTCTCCCAGCTGCAACAGATAAGGATCCTGAAACAATGAACTGTTTGAGCACAGGAAATGAAACAGATAAGAAAATAGTAAGTCTCAACTATTTTTTCTTTGTACTCCTTCAATTAGTAGCTATCTAGCAATGGTTGCACAAAGTTTCTTTTTTAAATTCACATTCTACCACATGGAATTATACTTGATGTCGTTCATCATGTTATAGCAATACAATTTTAAATTAGTTAAAATTTTGAGCAAATATATAATATTTTCATTATGTTTTATGTCTGGCTTTTTATAGGTTATATGAGTGTACATACTTTAAAAATATAATAAATACATATATTTAATGTAACATAATTATCTTTATGCTTCTATTTATAGTAAATGTAAATAATATTTATTTTTTTTAAAGATTTTATTTATTTATTTGACAGAGAGAGACACAGCGAGAGAGGGAACACAAGCAGGGGGAGAGGGAGAAGGAGAAGCGGGCTTCCCGCCGATCAGGGAGCCAGATGCAGGGCTCGATCCCAGGACCATGGGATCGTGACCTGAGCTGAAGGCAGACGCTTAACGACTGAGCCACCCAGGCGCCCCAATAATATTTATTTATATACACATGCATATGTAACATTATTCTCATGTTCTTACTCAGGCTTCATATAAGGGTTTGATTTATTGGATTAGATGTTCTAAAAGAACTTCTGCAAATCTGTCTATATTGATATATCCACTAATTTTTAAATGATTATTTTTGATAAGCTATTGTTTTCATGACTCTAATTTGATAAATTGAATTCTCTACAAGTTCATGGTTTTCTTAAAACTTGATTCTGTTTTATACCCCATGTATCTTACAACGATTTACCAAGCCACTCCTAGGGTTTGAAGACAAAGTTGCCAAAATCGTGGAGAGCAAAAGCTTGCTACATAAATTCAATTCTTGAATTCTGATTGAACACGAAGGAACAGGTTTTGAATTCCACTTCAAATAACGAAGTGGTTATCACAAGAAACTCCAGGCTCGCTAGAGCTTCGTGGCCAAGAGCATACGCTCTGTGTCCTGATGCAGTCTTCAGCTTGTACTCATCCTATAACCTGAGGCAAAGTGTCATGCCCCTCTTTGCCTGTGTTTTTTTTTTTTTCTGTAAAACAGAGATGTGCATATCCCCATGTTAATATCACTGACCTTATTGCTATATGGGGATAAAATGAAATAACACATGGCAAGGTCCTAGATATGAGCCCAGCATACACAAAGCACTCATATTATTAATAATAGCTAAGGTTTTTATATATTTTTTTTCCTTTTAATTTCATAGTGACCCAAAGATAAGCTCCTCATATTATCTCTACTATCCTAGGAAACTGAAGGGTAAGAGCTTAAATATCCATTCTAAAGTCACACAGTCTAATAAGGATTAGTAAGAGGAGGGTTGTTGTATATATAGCAGGGCATGTATACAGAAGGAAGGGGAGGAAGACTATGGTATAGTCACAGGTCAGACCAGATAGGAAAGGCTTCGTTCCATGTCATAGATCTTAGACTTTGCTCCATCAGTTATACAGAGCCAGAGAAAAGCTTCCAGCAATGGGAATCCAACAGTCAGGTTTGAATCTTAGTCTTGAGGATGCCTTAAAGGAGTGAGCTCTGGTTCCCTGACCACTTTTTTTCAACAAACTGACCTCAGCTTTCTGAGAAAAAAATACTCTTTTCCAATTGAATAACTGAAACCCTTCATTGTTCTCTTTTCTACAACATGGAAATTTCCCATTTAGATAGTCAGGATTCACGATGCAGAAAAAATGTGTATTCCCGGTCTTCTAGAAAAAAATCCAGATTCTAACTAGGTCATCTAAACAATCATATTAACTACCTAAACATTTCAGAAATGTTAAATCTAAATTACATGTGTTATACTATATCCAGAAACTGAATATAATCTTTTGTCAAAATACGAGATCTGATTTGGGTCAAGAAATTTTGGCCAGATGATGAGCAATTTTGTTTTAAAGGACAGCTGAAGGTCAATGATTTTGAAAAAAAAAATCAAAGCTTGAATAAATCAGAGCCCAAGATTTACTATAAATTTCTTTCTTCTTCATTTGCCAATTTTGTGTTCCATTTATTATTTTCAACTAAACTTTCCCATCTTTGCTATGTCATGGTAGCATCTTTGTTCGAGACCAAACACATATAAATTCTCAAAAGTTCTAACACCAGAATCTACAAACAAAACAAGTCCTGCCTAATTAACACTTCCTACTAATCACCTTTTAAAAAGTAAACCATCAGGTAGGTGATAATCAAATAACAAAGCTAAATAAATAAATTTTAAGATCACCTAGGACCAAAGCTTATTTTATTGATTACGTTTTGACCCAGATAGGGGAAATCAGTCTTCTGATTTCCAGACTGTAATCAGCAGGCAAATCTCTTATGTCCCAAAGCAGGCTTCTCTTGGCTACACAATACAATTCACCAATACTCAGTTTTCATTTAATTTTCTTAGTATCCATAAACATAATACCTGGGTTTAATATATGAATGCATTAACTCAATGTTTGGGACTTAAGTTGTACTCAGCAAATATGACTTCTCTTAATCAGAAGGGCACTTGGTTTTTATTTATTTATTTATTTATTTTTTATGTTAATCCCCATACATTACATCATTAGTTTTTGGTGTAGTGTTCCATGATTCATTGTTTGTGCATAACACCCAGTGCTACATGCAGAACGTGCGCTCCTTAATACCCATCAGTGGGCTAACCCATCCCCCCAACCCCCTCCCCTCTAGAACCCTGTTTCTTTTTCAGAGTCCATCGTCTCTCATGGTTCGTCTCCCTCTCCGATGTCCCCCCCTTCATTTTTCCCCTCCTGCTATCTTCTTCTATTTACTTTTTTTTTTTTAACATATATTGTATTACTTGTTTCAGAGGTACAGATCTGTGATTCAACAGTCTTGCACTATTCACAGGCACTTGGTTTTTAAAATATGTGTAAAGACTTACAAATCAAACCCATAGCAGGCAATCTTCAAATCACCTAAGAATGACACTATAGTAATCAAACACACTTCTAGCAGTCGTATTTAAGCAGTGAACTCTGGTCAGGGGAATATGAATACTTACAAATATAGGACCCCACAGTGGATAGGCTGTGTAGAAGACAAAGAAAAAGTGCCTGAAGAGATGGTATCTGTTTTGTAAAGAACCTAGAAAAACACCCAGGATCAGAATCATTGCTCCATTCAGGATCTGGATGGCCTGTAAGAAGGGGGGGGAGGGGTTGCAAATAATGGTTATATACTAGTGTATGTGGAGAAGAGACAATTTTAATTTTCTTCAGAAAGGAGATATCAGTGCTTGAAATGATTATAAAGTCAAGCCGGACTTACCCTGGGAGGTTTTCATCCCATGCTATCCCCACCGATCCCAGTGGCAGCCCTTCATCTCCCCCTCTCCCCCTGCTCCTGTTCATTCTCACAAACACCTTCCAGAAAGTGGCAGAGGAGTAGAGGCAACGTGGCTGGTAATATAGATGGGGTCAAATATCTTCCTAGTATACGTTAGGGCCGTAATATGATGAAGGCACTCAGACATTAAATAGCAGTTCATTCTGCCTTTCCTCAACGCAATTTTTAAATTTAAAATACGGAATGTGAGTTCATAAGAACTCAGCCTCCTGCTGTGGTGGTCAGATTGCAGTCCATTCTCCAGCGTTGATAGGATGTTTCCTACTCCCCAGGTCTAAAATAGGCCCCAGTCTTTTCTTAAAGAAGCACATTATTGACTCAGTGATGAATAACTCAGATTCTTCCTGATGGGAATAAACAAGGTTTTCCACATGATATTTAATTTCTTCCAATTATTAGAAAAATTCCAAAATTTTTCTAATTTTTACACTAAGGTTGACATACCCCAAGGGCTTGTAGTTTCTCCTTCCAGTGATTTTGCAATTCATCAATGGGCTGGTTGACAGAGTTATTTACCAACACTGATTCCGCCTGGCTTGCTGGGGGACCACCTGCTGAGGCTTTCCCAGGTCCTGCATTACCAACTTCTTGGGAGGCCATCTGGGGTTATTGACGGCTGTCACAGAAAAGAAGTCCAGAGGTTTGACATTTTCCCCTTTGCCACTAGCTAATATTTTTTTAGTGCAACAGAAGGGTTCAATTCTGTCCATACATCAAAATGACTTCACAAATGGAGCAACAATTTACATGGTTGAATTTCATTTCGTCTTGGAGTAGTAATCATCAGACTATTGTAGTAAGTCTGGGTGCCTCATTTAACTTCGAAACAGTGAAGAGTGATCCCCTTCTCATTTTTATATGCACACATACATTATTACATAGCCCCCCTGTCTCTTCAAATCAATCCTAGACAATGAGACAGATGGTTTCACTGAGCGCTGAACTCTTAGGTGAGGAAGATGACTTTGGTCATATTCCTATAATAATAATAAGTATAATTTATTGAGTACTTACTTCTACATGCCAAACGCTGTCTGGTTGCTGCAAATGTGTGAACATATTTAATGCACCCGACAGTCTATGTTGCAATATTATTCCCACTTTAAAGATGAGAATATTGAGGCATAGAGAGGTTAAACAACTTACCCAAACTTACACAGCTCATAAGGGAATTCAGCTCTACTAGAGAGATTCTACTTTAAGGTCCAACATTTTCTTTAAATCATTATGCTGTATAGTACTATATGGAAGATAACCTTCTGGGCAGCTATATAGCAGTGGATAGAGTTTACTCACCATGGAAGAGCCAAGTTTAAGTCTGAATTTGGCCACTTACTAGTTGAGTGATCTAGTAATGGGAACCTCAGTGTTCACATATGTAAATGGAAATAATTTTAATTTCATATTAACATTGGTATGAAGTCCCTAACCTAACAAACAGTTGGTAAATGTTGACTTTAACTTATACTCTGCCTTGTGTCAAAAAGTACTTAAAGTATCACATATAAGGGTCACCAAACAACCACCTCAATCATTACACCTCAAGAATAAGTATTACTAGGGTGCCTGGGTGGCTCAGTTGGTTAAGCGACTGCCTTTGGCTCAGGTCATGATCCCGGAGTCCTGGGATGGAGTCCTTCATCGGGCTCCCTGCTCAGCAGGGAGTCTGCTTCTCCCTCTGACCCTCCCCCTCTCATGCTCTCACTCTCTTTCTCTCTCTCAAATAAAATCTTTATAAAAAATACATATCACTAAAATATACACAGTATGTTCAATCTTGGACAATATAACTTCATAGTATAAAAATTGATAAAGGGAAACCTTATTTCGAATGGAGTCAGGAGGCCAAAATGGGGGGCTCTCATGCCCTACCACTCCTCCTGGTTGTAGACCCAACAGGAAGAAAAGCTCCTGACATCTTCCAAGTCAACCCTACTTTACTATCCCAGCAAGGATCAGTCCAGCCAATGAGAGACTGTTACAACTCACCCATGAAAAACTACCCTACTTCAAACTCCCAGTTTGCTGCAATGGACTTTTTGTTTATAACAGTAACTCCCAATTCCCCTCTTTCTCTCTATATAAAAAGCAGTTCCTCCTTTTTGTTTTCTGGACTTGCCTATGATTTAGTTGTAGCTTGCCTGTCCCAAATTGCAATTCTCTGCTCTTCCTGAAAAACCCATTTTTGCTAGTGAAATAACTGAGTTTGATTTTCAAGGTTAACAACAGTGTCCTCCAACACGAAGTGATTGCAAAATGCTTATCTGCTTTTACAACTGATGAGGTAGAAAGTAGGGGATTAACTACAAATCTATTACATACTGCTGAATTCTGCCAAAACTACTGGCTTTGAGTTTAGAACAGTATCTTAATTTCTACTTTTTGTTGGAAATTGTATAGCAGATCTATTTTTCTAATAATTCACTCATGTTTGTCAAAGTAAATCCATACTGCATCCTTTCAGGATAACATTTACATTTCTAGTTCTCTATCATAGGGGGTATATGACACGCTTATTTAATCACTAAGGCACAAAGAAGGTGAAAGTCAGAATACATTTTAACCTTCACTTTATCACATTGGTAATTGCTATTTTACCTCTCATCAGTTTCCTGCCAAGACTGATTTTCATGCTAACATTTAGGTACATGCTCTATTTAAACACTGATAAATGCGAAATACTTCCATGTTCAATACTATGCATGGAATCCAAGAATGAGAAAAGATCAAAAATTTTACAGCAAACTCCATTTTAATGAGTGCCTAACATAATCCTCATCAGGATGTACAATAAGAATGTTTAAATGTAGAATAATCTTCTTTACATCCCTCTTAACTATTTGGAACATCACCTTGCAAAGCTCAAACTTAAAATTTATTGGGGGGCGCCTGGGTGGCTCAGTCGGTTAAGTGTTGCCTTCGGCTCAGGTCATGATCTCAGGGTCCTGGGATCAAGCCCCGCGTGGGGCTCCCTGCTCAGCGGGGAGCATGCTTCTCCCTCTTCCCTCTACCTGCTGCTCCCCCTGCTTGTGCTCTCTGTCAAATAAATAAAAATCTTTTAAAAATAAAATAAAATTTATCCATTGGGAAATGTGTGTGTGTATATGTGTGTGTATATATATATTTAAAGATTTTATTTTTTTAAGTAATCTCCATACCCAACGTGGGGCTTGAACTCACAACCCAAAGATCAAGAGTCACATGCTCCACTGAGTGAGGCAACCAAGCACCCTGGGAAATAAGTACATATTTTAGATAAGATATCTTCTGCACTAAAATGTACGTAATGTGGGGAGCGGTGCTCCTTCATGATCAGATAGCTGCTTGCCTGTTACTTCAGCTTCATGCCTCCCCCTCCCTATCTCATAGCTCCATCCAGCCATGGTTTATTTCTTTTAATCTCCCAAGCATCAAGCTCTCAAAAGTCTCAAACCCTCCTTCTCAGTATTAATCCTGCCTTCCTGAAATGTTGCCCCTCAAGCTCCACCTAGATAATTTCTGCTCTTCTTCCAGACTGACTCTCTGCCCACATCCACATTTCTCATGAAGCCCTCTTCAGTCCTGGCCAAGTCTGGAGGAAGCTCCCTGTTATTAAGAATGTCCTCTGCTTCCCTTTTCCTACTATTTACCCTTCTGAGCCTCAACTGACTGGATGCTCAGCTGTATCTGCTATCTTCCCAATGTGGTAACTCCAGTGCCTGGGTCCATGTCTGTCACACGCTGGACACTCAGTGAATACATGTTTAATAAATAAATAAATTTTTGGTCCAGCCTGATGGAGACATGCCTTATTGAAAATATGTTTGCAAGGATTGGAGCCTCTCATACAGAGAAACTTCTGGAGTGAGGAAATCTATTCTAACCACATCATTTAATTTGACTTTTTAAAATAACTATAAATATCAGGGAGAATTTTCAGCCTTCAGGCAAACTAAATTATGTTCACTAATTTGTTCAATTTAGCTATTAATTTTCTAAATGGGAGAAGTATAGATTTCCTGAGAACCCCAGTTAAGTTCACCCATCTGGTTTTTACTGTGTGTCAAGCATTGTTTAAGTGTTTCACTCATTTAACCAATTTATCTCTTACACATCCATATGAATAGGTGCTACTCTTACGATCCTTTCCATTTTACAGATAGGGAAGTGGAGCATCAGCAGGTTAAGTCACTTCCCAAAAAACATACAGCCAACAAGTGAGGAGATAGGGATCAGAATCTAGAGTATCAGTACTATCCCTCTGAGCTTATGCAGAAACTCACTCGCTGGATCCCACACCTCAGTTGTGTCCAGACCCTCCCATTCCCACAGCTGGCAGCCAAATTTGGAGGCAGTCCCTTGGATTTAATATATCTCCGGGGTGTGTGTGCGTGTGCATGTCCATGTCTTCCCAAAGAAATGACTATATTATAGAATTATGTCTAACGTTTTGGCACCAGGGGAACAAATTCTAAAGGGAAGCCATGCTCTTAGCTAAAGTTCCAAATCTCTGCATAGCAACCATACAGAAAACTCTGCAGACATCCTCATGGCCCACTAGGTGGCACGGCTAACAGATAATAAAAAAGGAGGCTTTCTCTGAAAAGGGAATCTACAGGGTTTACCGTGGAGACTTCAGGCCTTGGAAGACGTCTTACCTCTGAAGCTGAGCAGGAAACACTCGATAATGATTGCTGTAATGTCTTTTCTGGAAAACTGCAGCCTCTTCTGACTTGGGCTTAACGTACCTTTGCCTTGTACAAGACTTCAGAGGAGTTGGTGAAAATGTGCTGGCTGGAGAGTGCGCTAACCACGTTTGCCTCTGAGATCACTCTGATTTCACTACGCTTCCTGAAGGCTTACCCTAGATTAGGAAACCGGCAGCAGGAGTAACTGTCTTTTGGCTTTGAGACATTGCCCAGCACATTGTTGGAACAAGAAATACAAGCAGGAAATATAGGCAGATGGGTGAGAAAGCATGGCAGGTTGGGGATCGAACAGTTATTTCGGAGAACAAAGAACGAAGTCAGTAAGAGCAGTGTCTGGACGAGGGAGAGTGGTCACATGCATCATCACATTCAATTCTTACAGGCTTAGAAAGGCTAGTTACGTTGCCAACATTACAGATACAAAAATTATGCAAATTGTTGTTTAAAGGGGCACCTGGGTGGCTCAGTCATTAAGCGTCCGCCTTCGGTTCAGGTCATGATCCCAGGGTTCTGGGATCGAGCCCCGCATCGGGCTCCCTGCTCAGCGGGAAGCCTGCTTCTCCCTCTCCCACTCCCCCTGCTTGTGTTCCCTCTCTCACTGTGTCTCTCTGTAAAATAAATAAATAAAAATCTTAAAAAAAAAAAGAAAAAAATTGTTGTTTAAATACATTGAATGATTACTATGTAGCGGTCATTGCTCTAAACGCTTTACATGCCTTGACCCACTTCCTCCTCACGCTAACTCCAGACCTAGGTGCAACTGTTAGCCCAATTTCATAGAAAAGAAGACTATGGCATGGAAATGTTAATAATGTTAATAATGTTAATAACCAGCTTTCCTAACATTAGCCAGTACCTGTCCAAGCTGCGTGCAAACCTCAGGCTCTGGGTAGGGTGAGGTCAGAGGCCTGTTACCTCCAGTGGGATTTTAATAACACCTCCCTCCACTTTCAGAGGTGTCCCAGCTTGGAGATGAATCATTGTAAAAATGAATAAAAAGAAACCTTGTTTAAAATGGTGTTGGAAAAGGGTACCTGGGTGGCTCAGTTGGTTAACCATCTGCCTTTGGCTCAGGTCATGATCTCAGGGTCCTGGGATCCAGCCCCAAGTCAGGCTCCCTGCTCAGCGGGGATCCTGCTTCTCCCTGTCCCTCTGCCCTTCATCCCTACTTGTGCTCACTCTCTCTCATGCTCTCTCTCTCTCTTAAATAAATAATTAATCTTTAAAATAAAATGGTGTTGGGAGGCCAAAGTAGGGAGCTCTCACACCCTACCACTTCTCAGGGATTGCAGACCCCATAGGAAGAGACCTACCCTCTCAAGCTACTTTACCTACGTTGCTACCCAGTACGAGGAAGAAAGGTGCTTCTCTAGCAACAGCCCAGTCAATGAGAGACAGTCACAACTCAGCCGCTGAGGAGCCCGTATACTTGGAACTCCCTGTTTAGTCCAATGGACTTTGTGTTTATAACAGCCCTCCCCAGCGCCTCCCACCTTCCTCTATAAAAGAGCAGTCCTCACTCTGTTCTCCTGACTTGGCTGTGGTTTGCTTTAGTTTGCTTTTCTCAAATTGTAATTCTCTACTATTCCCAAATAAACCCATTTCTGCAGTTTCATTCTTAAGCTTAACATGACATAATCACCCTAAATAAGTGTCCTTAAGTAGGTGATGGAATGATCAGAGACAAGAGACAGTAAGGAAATAAATAACATATGAAGATTCAAACTGCAATTTTTAGGAAGTTCACAGGGCGGGGCTGGTGAGGAAGGCCTGGAAAGGGAAGTCTATGAGAAAGAGGAGAATGTTCCCAACAAACTGTGTGAGGTTCTAGTTCTAGAAACTGGAGCAGAGGTGGGAACTTGGTCACAGAAAAGAAAAAAAGAGGGCCGGGTATGATGAGGAGAGCTCTGGGAGACTGTGAACTTGGGCACTGGATATAAAGTGAGCTGAGGTCCAGCAGTCAGGAAAACTTAACAATATGCAGGAGCTCTGTGACCAGGGCAGGCACCTGAGACTGGAGCAGATGCTGCGGAGCTAGGGATGACAGAGAAACTCTAACTGTAAATCATGAGGAAATAGCTCACAAGATGGCAGCAAAAATATGTTCCTCCTGCTTCCCTTTAGCCAGGGAGCCATTGCAAATGGAATACTGAAGAAGCAGCAGGAAGAGGAGGGGGAGCCGGGGAAGGGAAGGGGAGGAGGAGGAGAGAGGAGGACAACGAGAGAGGAGGAGGAGGAAAAGGAGTGGGGTAGGGAAGGGGAGGAGGAGGAAAAGAGGAGGAGGGGAGGAAGAAAAAGAAGATGAGAAAGAAGAGGAAGAGGAGGAGAGGGGGAGGTGGACGGGAGAGAAGGGGGAGAGAAGGGGGGGAGGAGGAGAAGAGGAAAAGGATGGGGAGGGAAGGGAGGAGGAGGAGGGAGGGAAGGGAGAAGGAAGAGGAGGAGGAGAGGAAGAAGAAGAAGAGGAGAAGGAAGAGAAGGAGGGGGAGCAAGGGGAGGGAAGGGGAGGAGGAGGAGTAGAAGGGGAGGGAATGGGAGGAGGAGGAGGAGAAGGGGAGGGAAGGAGAGGAGGAGGAGGAAGACGGGAAGGACAAGAAAGTGCCTTCAGGGAAGGAGAGGAAGAAACATGAGTAAATGAAAAAAAAAAAAAAGTAGTTCCTTTTAACATACTTGTTTTAAATGTAGAGCTGTAGAGGGGAGGAAGAGCTCTGAAAGGAAGTTACTTAAACTCTAAGACTTCAGTTGTCTCGTTTGTAGATATAAGACCATAGTGTCCACCTTAGAGAACAGTACATACAAAGATTAAATGACAGAATACATGTAGACATCTTAGCAACTAAGGTCTTTACAATGCATTCAAAATAAATGAATAAAAATGGGGAGCCTCTCCAATTATTTAGAGAGAGAATGATTATGAGAAACTGCTCTCAAGAGAAGATTCCCAGAGATGTCTCCCACTGGCGTGCCGTATCCTTGGATTCCAGTGGACGTAGAGTGCTGGTTTCCAGTGTGCCTGGTTTCTGTGCAGGGACTGATGCTCACTTGGCTTTTGCAGCAGGCCTTCCTGTCCTTGCCTTTTTTCCTGGGATAAAGCCACTGTACAAAGTGCTTCATCTTCTACCCACAGTATTCTTCAGAGGAGGCTATCCCTTCTGTTAACAGGACTAGGGGTTCTTGCTCACACGATTTTCTGCTAACCCCCTGGTCTGGGCAAGGACTGCTCTTCCCTCTGGCTTAGGAGGCTCGTAAACCTGCATCTTCTCCTCAATGCTCCCCCTCATTTGTGTCTCCTGGGGTCCCCTCTCTTATCAACTGGCATGGAAATCAGACCTTTACTCTTCCTTGGAGCCTGAAATACAGAGATCTGGGCTCCTTCTGACCAGGCTGCTCCCTCTCGCGTCCACATGGGGGTACAACACTTGAGAAGCTGCTAAGTTCTCACCAGGCACCTGCCAAGGCTAATTCAGTGGGACCACTTTGATCCCTCAGTTAGCAGTTCTTTAAGGCTGCCCTAGACATTGACCAAGCCAACCCTTTGGCCCTTGAATAAGTTTTTAAATTCATCTCCAGTGTTCTTTTTCTACAGTGAAAATGACCTAGAGTAGATAGAGCCTTGGTGAGCATCTTCCTTCCAGAACTTCTCTCCCCTCTATTCTCTACTGCTTGAATACTGCTTTGCTCTGGCTGGATTCCTTGGGACTAAGGTTTCCAGACAAAATTCAGAAGTCCCAGTTAAACTTGAATTTCAGGAAAACAACAATTTAAAAAATATATAAGTATGCACCATATGATATTTGATCATTTAATAAGTCCCAAATATTGCATGGAATATAATTGTACTAAAAATAATGCTATGAGAAATCCAAGTTTAACTGAGCATCTTGTATTTTGATCTGCCAAATCTAAACCATACTTAGGGCACAAATTCCACTCTATTCTCGTGGATCATTCCTGACCATTGCCAGATACATTGTCAGCCCCTCAGCCCACCATGGTGTTAGACTTCAGGTTTCTAAGTGGCCATGGGGCTTGTCATGAAAGAGTGGCAGAGTTTGCAGCAAGCCCCAGGTGAAGTGCAACTACAGGGATCCCACCCTGATGGATCTGCCCCAACTTAGCGGCCAAGTGAACCTTCCGAGCATCTTCTAGTGGCTTCTTGGTAAGTCATTCTCTGAGTGAGCCACCAAGTCACTCTTGCTTCCTTTTCAGAGTCAGCCTACAGGTTTTTACCAGGTATTTGGGGGGCCTTTTAATGGGCTATTTGGGAGGGAGGGACTCACTACTAGCTGGGCTGTGGTTGAAGTAGAAGATGCCTGGGTGCCTCAGTCCAAACATCTTTAGATCCTTACTGCCCCCCCCCCCCCACACCGCTTCATGATTCCATCTCCTTTCTATCTCTCCACCAAAATCCCTATTGGTCTTGCAATACCTTTTTTTTTTTTCTTTTAAAAGCATATATTTCATAGAAGAACTTTCATTTTCTAATAGACAAATTCCAGTTGAAAAGTCTAACTGATCTACTATTAAATGTATCTCCATGCAGTTAGGTTAATATGGGATAAGCTATTGTGCCTTGTAGCCAGACTAGCATATTTTTTATGTCAGGTTCATTGAAATAATTTATATACAATAAGTTTCCTTTTTCAGGTGTATAGTCCTATATACATTTAGCTAACATACATAGAAGTGTAAACACTATCATAATCAAGCTCTAACAGCTATGCATCTAATTCTCAGCATGTTGAATTTTTTCTTTTTATTTATAATTGACCTGGAACTCCATCATGTCACTAAAACCTACTTCTCAAGGAAAAGATTCCTACAGTCACTTGCATCCTTCTGCACTTTCCAGGGAAAGCAGTAATGTATTTTCAAAAAGAAAATAGGCAGCATTTAAGCATATGAACTAATCAATACTAATTACTTGATGAGCTGTAATTATACCAAGTCCAGCTTTGTCTCTGGCAAAACTGAAAAACAAAGCATCTATCATTATATTGGCTTTGTAAATGTTCTGGATGAATCCACCCCTCAGTCACTTACATAGAATGAAACAGAATGAACATACACACAAAAACTTACAATGCTCTGCAAAGTCAGGGCAGGCCACCTGCTACAAACTTACAAGAGGAACATTTAACAACAGAGACATTCTTGTGATTTCCATTTTTTGATTTCCAAAAAGGACTGGCAATTATTTAAGGGACACCTTAACCAAAATAATTCAATATCTTTTCATGATAAAAAACTGTCAGCCGATTAGGTCCAGATGGAATGCACCTTCACATAGGAAAGCCTGCATAAAGCAAGCCCATAGTGAACACCATACCCAATGGTGAAAAGCCGAAAGCTTTTCCTCTAAGAAAAGGAGATCACCAATTTTAAGAACAACTGGCCAATGATTTAACCTATGTTTGTTTTATCTGTAAAATTGGTGTACTCTTCATACATAACTTTGGGGTTATTGGAATTAAGTACGTTTTCATTACATGCTGGTAACATCACCCAATACATGTGAAGCCTCATAGAAATGTTACCTCTTAGCTTTATATTAACTGTCAGAGGTAGATGCCCACTGTGACAATGTTTAAATTCTTTGACAAGTAAATAACTATAAGCAGCATTTTATTGAAAGTGATAATAGCAGCACTAATTTTTTAAAAATTTAATGAAAATAACTTAATGAAAAATACCTTGGCAAAATTAGATTCCAGGCTCATGTGACACCCAAAATATACATTTACAAAGCGATTGAATAACAAATGGCACAGCTCCATTCTCATAATTGATATAAGAAATATCCCAAAAGTCAGGAGTGACTTTTTTGTCTATTACATGGGAAGACTCCCTCTTCAGGGAAAAGATGTCCAGGTAGCTGGTGATAAATGATCATATGAAGATGATACTATGATGGGAGGATACTACCCTTGACCACCTCAATCCACCAATTATTTCAAGTGTGGAAAAATCCCATCAGGGAGAGAACAGAAAACCTGACATCAAATTTCAGTTAAGAAAGTGATTATTTAAATTCTAGAATATGAATCTAATTTCCTTCTGCAATAATTAATCATATGTGATACACATTGAATTATTTTTAGGAATCAACTTTACCAATTAATTAGGAAAGCCACATGAGTTAAAGTGTCTTCACACAAAAGGACTTTGTCCTGAGAGTATGTTAAATTTTAGACTCTGCACAAATTTAGTCTCTGGCACATTTAGATACTTCTCTCTATTCTTTACTTTTACTAAAAAATATTTAGAACATACTTCTCGAAGGTTCATATCAATTGGATCAAATTATTGTCATTGAGGACATTTTGTTTTACCGTATAAAACAGAAAATAAAATTGAAATGGATAGCATAAATTACCTAATAGTTAACATTAAATTAATAAGCTGTACCCCTAATGAATAAAAAAATGAAAAATATACCTTCCCTGAATCAGGACCTTCACTGAATTAGGGATTTTTAGGGATAAGATGTCTAAGAAAAGATTTATACCAACTTTTTTTAACACAAAAAAACAGTTTTTCCAACAAAATTCATGACACCAGTTCCAAGTCTCCATTCCTCCTTGAGGAAGAAACCCGTCTGACTTGAACTTAGTAAGCCTAGTTCTTCCGGTGTTGTCTCAAAGTCAGCAATAAAGGGACTGGGGTCCAATTTTATTTCATTTTCTGTAGAAACTGGTGTAAGCCACACCGACTTCCTAAAAAACAAACACAAAAACACAAAAACAAACAAACGAAAAACACAGGAGCAGATATTGTTGGTATACTTGGTACCTGGTCTCTCGGAGCCTATACTTGGGTCCAAGTTATTTTTTTACCACTATACCACCGTGGCTCTTTTGAGTACAGTGATTTAGGGATGTGGCACAGTGCCCATGCCCTCTGGAGAGCAGGTGATTTGAAATGCTTGCTTTAGTAAAGTACCAAAGTGCCCAGTAAAATGGATTCAGACAAGTGGATCCTAAGAACAGTAAGTAAAAGCTGTCAGAAGCTTAATCTGACCCAATGTAGTGGAGGCAAAGGGTGTGTGTGTGTGATCAGCAGTAAAATGTATGCACCAGTAACTGCATTGTATATATTTGTTGGCCGGCTTTTCATTTTTTTCTAAGGAAGATGAGCTGCAAACAACATAGAAATCACTATCAAAGCAGAAATGCCAGAGTTATCATTACTGATCAGGTAGCCTATGGAGAGGCAATAGTTCCAGAGCATGATTTCAGAACATTTTATATTACTCTAAGCATTGGCTAATACGTAGGAACGAAAATGTGTGTGTGCACGTGTAAGTCTCTACAGAATCGAGTGTTCATGTCAGCTACTTCCCAGAGTATCACTAAATTCCTCAGTCTTAGATGTGCCTTATGAAAATAAGTTAAAAGAATATCAAGAGTATTTAACAATATGAGTGTACGTAATGTCACTGAACTTTACACCTAAAAATGGTTAAAATGATAAATTTCACCTTACGTATATTTTAGCACAATAAAAAAAAAAAATACCAGGGGTGCCTGGGTGGCTCAGTCTTTTGAGCATCTGACTCTTGACTTCAGCTCAGGTCTTGATCTCAGGGTCATGAGTTCAAGCCCGGCACTGGGCTCCACACTGGACATGGAGTCTACTTTAAAAAAAAAAAAAAAAAAAAAAAATCTCCCCTGCAAAAATACTGCACATTTACTCTGAGCTGTACCTTTTTTTTTATGTCAACTATTTCCATATATTAAACAAGGATAACATTTTTCCAAGATTTGTAACTAATAACACTCAATGTAAATATTACAGTGACAAGATTTGTAACTCATAACATTGAATGTAAATATTAAAGGGTTTCAGGATACATCATTCTACTTGGTCTCAAAGTTCATGTGGGGTCCCTTTGGGATTCAATGTCTCAGTTCCACAAAACTGCAAGCAAAGTGCATTTAATGCTTAGGTTAGTAACCCTTCCCTTTCATGCATTTCCATGAGTTAGTATTAAAATGAAAAACTCATGTTCTCTTTTTAATCATTTACTCTATTAACATGGAATTAAACTGTAAGATGTATTAGAGCATTATGAAGGAAGAGATATTGAAAAATAGTATCAGGCTTGATTCTTCCACTTATTAAGGTGATTCAGTATCTAATGATTCTGCTTTGTAGTTCAGTTGCTGCAAAATAACCTAGTTACACTAGATTGTATGCTTTGATTCTAAAATGAATATTACATTTAAAAATAAAAGTATTCAGTATTTTTTAGAGATGCTAATTTCGTGTTTGGATGTATGCTTATGGGTGAATCAAGTCTAAAGTTCATGTTTCCCCAGCAGCATCTTTAAGTAAAGGTGAGGCAGATACATTCCAAAGAAGTCTGGTCTATTGGACTCACCTAGAAGCAGAACATTCCAAAGGGATCTTCTGATGGTCACAATGTAGATTCCTAGGGTTAAAGTACATCTCTGTTTGAAAAAGGAGAGTATCCTCTGAAACAACCTAGGGGAGCACAAAGTTTAAATAGAAGGTACTTCTAGTAATAGGGGAGGCATACACACATTTGAGTAGGAAGTAGAAAACATTTAAGATCTCAAAGTTGACTACTGTCACTTTTATGTATATACGAAGTTCTGACAATCCACTGGGACAGAAGAGGAGTATTACCTGTAAGAGCATATAAATACCCTTTGTGCCTGGAAAAAAAATCTCAGTAGTACATAGGAGCAAACCTAAACTGCCAATGAGAGCCATGTTTATGATTCATTAATGGAAGATTTTTTTTATTATGTTATTCACCATACATTACATCATTAGTTTTTGATGTAGTGTTCCATGATTCATTGTTTGTGTATAACACCCAGTGCTCCATGCAGTATGTGCCCTCCTTAATACCCATCACTGGGCTAACCCATCCCTCTACCCCCTTCCCCTCTAAAAACCTCAGTTTGTTTCCCCAGAATCCACAGTCTCTCATGGTTCATCTCTCCCTCCGATTTCCCTCCCTTCATTTTTCCCTGTCTTCTCTTAATGTCCTCCATGCTATTCCTTATGTTCCACAAATAAGTGAAACCACATGATAATTGACTTTCTCTGCTTGACTTATCTCACTCAGCATAATGGAAGATTTCCAACAGTTCTTTTGAAAAGGAGGATCTGGAGTTCAAATAACAAAGTGGTTTAAAGCACAAGCTTTGGAGGGTAATCATCCTGGTTTGGCATCTACATTACCATCAACCAGCTGTGTACCTTGGACAAATTGTAAAAGCGCCCTCTAGAGCTTCATTCCGTTTCCTCATTTCTAATAAAGCCAACATCTTATTTGTGGGTGACTATTACAATTAGTCATTGGCCCAAAATATCTTTGTTGTATGAATATAACTTGTTTAAATATGGGACTCCATGAAAAGAGAATATTACAGGATAATAATACAGTTGAAGATTTATGCCTAGAAGAATAAGTAACAGATTTTATCCCAGTGAAAATCTACTTGCTTATATGGACACACATCCCTAGAGCACAGGCAGCTCAAATGATCCAATGAATAGGATATATACCTTTCCAGGAACTGTGACCTTTCCCATTAGGAGTATCAAATGGAATTTAAAATTGTCTGCTAAGCTTTGGTGAAATACAAGCGTAGCCTAAGGACAACTTAAAATCGGTTTCCTAACCAGTCTGGAAATGTGGGTTCTCAGGTCCTGTGCACACAGATGGCCCAATGTCCAGTGAATGATAAGTAAAGGAACTGTGTCATCGTCTACCCATAAATTACGATAACTAGAAGCAAAATTTGTTCTTTAAAACAAAACAAAAAAGACAATAATTTTATTGCCAGGTATAAAGATCTAAAAAAACTATTTAGAAGTTATTTTTATAAATAATCACTATTCTCACCTGTATCCTGATCCCACAGTCATGTACAGGGTATATAAAATCATATGCATATGTTTGTATCCGAGTCACGGGGCAACCCGATCCCAGATATAATTCATCAGCAAATATATACAGACTGCTGCTGTACCCACATGGGCTAACCGAGATCATCACCCAGTCCATAGAACATCTTACTTTCACTGCAGAAAGAATCATAGGAGAAAGCGTCAGATACGTATTTATCTCAGGGAAGGGTTCAAAGAATATTCAGCTATGCCCTTTGTGATTAAATAAAAAGTATTTCTTTCTCTGACAAAGATAATCAAGCCTTAAAAAACAGCATATAAAAGGTTTTCACATCACCATTAGTTTCCAAAATATCTTCATCATTATATCCTCAAATAACTAGACTTCAATTATTTCACAGGGAAGAAAATCGACACACAAGAATAAGAAAATCACAATCTTCTAGCCCCCTGCCTCTTCTTAAAGAAATTAGATCCCAAAGAGGGTGATGTATCTAGGGCTACACATAATGGACAGAAGTAAGTTGCAATGCATTGGAATAGGAGCGATATATTCCCAGGAATGCTTTTTGGAGAGAAGGAAAAAGAGTGGGAGAATACGATCCATATCTGGAGAAACCAGAACCTGAGATGATCAGAGCCACAGAGGGAAGAATCTGAAGAGAGAAAATCCACTCAAGTTCTGTGAAAGTTTTTATGTAAAACCTGTTCTTACCCTCTTCATTGAAATCTTCAGTCAGTTAGGAATAATTACTATTTCTAATGGATTAATGTATCTTGTGGAAGTAAAAATGTGCTGGATTCTGACCAAGTGTGCCAGACAGACATTAACCAGAGTTTCTTAGAGGATGATCAAAGTTAAATTGCATGGGTCTTACTATTGTTCAGAAAGAAAATACAGATTTATTAGCTTTAGTGTTTAAAGAGGCATGATTAGTAGTTGGGGAAAAAAACTAGTAAGATTACAAAACTTCCAAATCAGAGAACAAAACAGAATGAAGGAGAAAAACAAATTTCAAACAATTTAGGAGAAGGTGAAAACGCAGGAGGGGAAAGAGACAAAACACCAAAGCAAACAAGAAGGACAAAAAGCAACAAGATGGTTGCAATAAATGAATTGCAAGTATAGGTCAACAATAAAAATAAATGTAAACGAACAAAAATACTTCAGGCCTAATGACCGACAGCCGAAAGAAGGAATAAATTATAATGTATTTATATAATCAACTTCTATATAACATGGAAAATATATTATACCTATAAAGTGATCTGAAAACAATTGTGAGAAAGAAGCGAGTCAAAGACAAGACAAACTTTATATATCTATTGATACAAAGTTCCAGTGAGAGAGAAGCATTTTTTAAAAAGATTTTTTCCAAACAGAGACTATTCGTAGATAGCTAGGACCTGCCCTACACTTATTAAGGCGTGAGAATCAAAACCCAGTATAGGACTCTACATCTCAACCAATACAGCTTCCTCATGTTCTGCAAAAGTGAAAGTCACTGGGTTTAAATCTTATCCTCCTATTTTGACATTAATAAAAATAACTCAAACACAACCTGTCACCAAAGCTAGGATAAATATATTAAACATGGATTTCATTTCTTTTTTTTTTTAAGATTTTATTTATTTATTTGAGAGAGAGAATGAGAGAGAGAGAGCACAAGAGGGGAGAGGGTCAGAGGGAGAAACAGACTCCCTGCCGAGCAGGGAGCCCGATGCGGGACTCGATCCTGGGACTCCAGGATCATGACCTGAGCTGAAGGCAGTCGCTTAACCAACTGAGCCACCCAGGCGCCCTGGATTTCATTTCTTAATTGTCTTTATTTCACAGCTGCAGGGGCACCTGGGTGACTCAGTCGGTTAAGCGTCTGCCTTCAGCTCAGGTCATGATCCCAGGGTCCTGGGATCGAGTCCCATGTCGGGCTCTTTGCTCCGTGGGGAGTCTGCTTCTCCCTCTGCCCCTCCTCCCACTTGTTCTCTCAATCTCTCTCTCAAAGAAATAAATAAAATCTTTAAAAAATTATATATTCACAGATGCACAGAACCCAGTAAGTGTTGAATATATATAATTTGAATTGTAGTCCTCATTGATCGTACCACTTGCATGCAGCAGTTCCCCTTTACCAAGTGAAAGTCTGACTGGCCATCCAACCTTTAGGAAGGCAGCCTTCTTACAGCTGGCTGGACAGGGCTTGAATTCTGTAGATACCCAATTATTAGATTTTTTAAAAACTCGTTAAAACTGCAATGCAATTTGTTCATGAATCAGTGAAGGCCACCGAAACTGGAGACTCACAGTCGGGTTGAACATTAAGTTCTGGCAATTTGATTGAGTGTGCTCAGAGCCTCAGATCACTATGTGGAAGTGGGCCAAACTGGTTCCAGTGAACGTGCACCCAAGGTGGCCATTCTAGCCAGTTACTGGAAAGTTAAGCTGCAATGGTTTGAAATGACATTTAAGACGAGTTTCCTATACTCTCAAAGGTCTCCTAGTTACTATATGTGTTCCAGAGATAGCCACAACCAAAGCACTTATGTGTCAATTCTCTCCTTGGAGTCTAATAAAACCTGGAAGTAAATAAAGCAGTATCTTCTTATTCCATAAATAAGTAATTCAGTCACTGCTGAAGTCTGATCAATGCCTCCTATCCCCCACCAGCACGTCTTTAAAGACAGAAGGAAAAAAAAGGGGGACAAAGCAACAGTAGAAGTACATTCAGTACATCAGGTCTGATGATGATTAGCCATTGTCTCCTGCAGAAAGGGCATAAAGTGATGAGTAAATTGGTAAGGGGCTCTGAGTCGAAAGCCTTGCTTAAAGGCTGCCTTTGGAAGACATATGTAAACAGACCTGTGGTCAGAAAAATTAGGAAGCAAGATTTCCTTCCTAAAGCAATTAGGATAATATGTCATGGATGTTTTCCATTATTCATGCCAATCTCAATAATATATCATATGCCAAACATTATAACTGGAGTTTGCATATCATCTAAAAATTAAATTTCCTGTGCCATTAAGCACAAACCATACACGTGATTGACTTTGACCATCTTCTCTTCACGGATTTACTTAGTAAACTGCCCCTTTATGGTAGCTGTAGAAATACTAGGAGCTGGAGGAGGATTTTCCCACAGCAAAGCTCATTAAATTATCTCCCAGTAGATGAATCTTGCATCAGTTTAGGAATTGACAGCAGGTAGTTGTTGAAGAAATAGTCAAACAAGTGTCTTTAAAAATGACCATCTGCCATCAATATTTTGTATCTCCTACTTCTCACAAATAAGTCTAACATGACTCTGAGCAAAGCCAGAGGGACTAATTGTCTATTATCTTCTTTCCTGTAGGACTGGCACTCACTTTTATATGTCCATTACAAATTAATAATAGAAAGTCAGGAACATACAATGAAAAGAGTAGAGTTTCAAGCCTTGACTGGCAAAGCTCCCAAAACAGTAACAGAACCAGGAGACCTTGGAATACATTCAGGATATTCTTAAATGCTTTGGAGGATCAAAATCTTCCTACCGTGAAAAAATATTCATTTGTCACGAGTAAGAGATTCCAACTATTTAAGCCTGTAAGTTTTTGGTTCTTTATAAATAAATCATCAAGAAAGTAAGAAAATTCAGGGAGAGGTTTTGGAGGGAAAGTGGCATTGGAGAAGGCAGGTGTTCTACATCAGTGACAGCAAGCTCCAAATTGCTCCATGTGTTTGAAATATTATCCTAGCGTCACCTGATAAGATTCTCAGGAAGATCCTTCCCAAAGGAAAAAAAGAGTTCTGACAGTTTAAAGATATTCAAAAGGTAAGTGGACATGGACCTACAGCAAGTCTGGGTTTCTGGTTTCATTTTTTTTCATGCTACATTAGAGTCATTTCAGTCTGACATTATGAGGTCATGCCTCAAGTGACTCAGAAATTATTTGAGGGAAAGCCTGAGGAGCACCTCTAGTTGCTACACAAATTGGCTGAAGTAGAATCTTCCTTGGACCCCAGCATCATGGATCACAGCCAGGCATCAATGCCCTCCTACCCTGACCCCAGATGGCCCTGACACCCTGCGCCCCCCAACCCCAAATGGTCCCAACACATTTGAGCCCCCCACCACAGATGGTCCCGGTGCCCTGGGCCCCCCACCCCAGATAACCTCAGTATGTTGACTCAAGTCTTCTTGGCCCAAAAGTATTTCTCTTCTACCTCATTGTAAGATCCAATCTCTTCCAGAGGAGAGTCCCTGCATGGAAAGTGATCATAACCCTTCCAAGGAAGTGTTCTCCAGAACTGGCTATTTACCATAGATGCTCTCGGTGCAAGGCCAAATCAAGACAGCAAGGAGCGTCCAGACCCCTAAAGCCACAGAGACCTTCATCTGAGCAGACCCCCAGCCAGCACTTCTCAGGAAACAGGAAGTGGGGCCGGCCGTAAGTGAATTTATATGGCATCCCACTCTCAGCTGCCTTCATTTTCCTACTGATTTAGAGAGCCCATGGGGTGCTCGTGCAGTGTCAACCACCTAAAATCTGCGACTCTCCAGATTCCCCAAATGCTGAATCTCCAAGAAACATATCAGGCAAAGAGTGCTGTTTGATGAGGGTGCTTGCATGAGGCCTGTTGAGATGGCCTAGGAGGCTGGCATGGCCCACAACACTGCCAATAAATGCTCAATTGTAGGAACCTGTTTCCACTAGGTGATTTTTTTTTTCAGGTATCCTTCTAATAAGCCGAACAGCCTAAATCATATATATGTGAAATCCAAAGACGTTTACTTATTCTTTTCTTTGGGTTTGGCTGGAAGAAGGAGCAGCAGAGATACTAAAGTGACTTGCCCAGAAACAAAAAACCCCAGGAGGAGACAGGGACCTAAAGAAAACCATCTTTCTTGGCATTAAGTAAATCCACACATCCATCTTTGCCGATTCTTCCATAAATTAATGTTTTAGTTACTTTAGTGAGGTCAAGCCTTAAAAGTATTTGCTTATAACACAAGAGAACAATAATTTTTTCATGCTGGGAAGATTTCTCAGAAGAGAAACATATATACATATCATCATATATTTTGTCCCCTTGTGTTTATATGTATATGCATATGTATATATAATTATTTATGCATAATAGATATATTCAATCCAGTACTCAGAATAAAAGTTCCAGCTAAGCATTTTTATTGCATTTTCTAAAAATGTCAGTTGTGACAAGAATGTGACAGTGTAATTTTAAAGTGAACTTGGAAATCAAGGTTCACAGTAAATAAAATTCCAAGCATCTGAATTAAAGGCCTATTATTGGTTTTCATGACAACTAAATTATCTTCTCAATGTTACAATCTGCTGTCAAATAAGTACATGAACAGGGCTTCCTTATGTGTCGTGAAAAGGACTTTTGTTCCCAAATCCCATTCTCTCAGGGACAAGGAGATCCCTCAAGTTGTGACCTGCATGGTGTTCTGTCTGCATCCGGAAAGCTGGAGAACCCAGCCACCAGCTACAAAAAGGAAGAGAGTTGAAGAAAGACAAAGACAAGTCCACATCATTATTTTTTTTTTGTCTTTCATTTTCTTTTTTAACTTTCTCCTGATGTTAACATTTCTATGATCTAAAATCCATAAGCGGGGCACTTGGGTGGCTCAGTCATTAAGCGTCTGCCTTCGGCTCAGGTCATGATACCCAGGGTCCTGGGATCGAGCCCCGCATCTGGCTCCCTTCCCTTCGCGGGAAGCCTGCTTCTCCCTCTCCCACTCCCCCTGCTTGTGTTCCCTCTCTCGCTGTGTCTCTCTGTCAAATAAATAAATAAAATCTTTAAAAAATAAATAAACTAAAACTCATAATCTTTACATTTATCTTTTAAATCATTCCAGGGCTGCCTGGGTGATTCATTCTGTTAAGTGTCTGCCTTCTGCTCAGGTCATGATCTCCGGGTCCTGGGATTGAGCCCTGCATTGGGCTCCCTGCCCAGCAGGGGGTCTGCTTCTCCCTCTGCCCCTCCCCCTGCTTATGCTTTCTCTCTCTCTCCCTCTCTCTCTCAAATAAATAAATGAAATCTTTAAGAAATATAATTTTAAATCATTCCAATATAAACATCTAGTATTGTTCCAGAAGGCATCAGGGTCCACTGGTGAAGAGCTTAACCTCTGGAATCATAGACCAGTTTCTCCACTCTCAGTTTATGCAAATTTGGGAAAGTTAAACAAGCTAAGGCTCACATTCATACTCTGTAAAAAGGAGGTAATAATACTATTTCCCTTGGAAGTTTATTGTGAATATTAAAAGGGAAAACAAATGTAAGCAGTCTAGCCAGAGTTAATGGTGTACAAGAAATACATATAAAAACAAAGTAGGGTTGCCTGGGTGGCTCAGTCTGTTGAGCATCCTACTCTCAATTTCAGCTCAGGTCATGGGATTGAACCCAGCTTAGTTCTTGAGAACGAAGATTCTCTTTCTCCCTCCCTCTGCCCCTCCCCTCCCCAGCTCATGCACTCTCTCTCAAAACACACACACACACACACACACTCTAATGTAAATAGTGTACAAAAGTACATATGGTCTCCTCAAACTTAAGCACAGTGAGGTTTCATACAGTTTCCCAAGGAAATGTTATAGACCAGAACAGAGTGGGATGATATATTCAAAGTGCTGAAAGACAAAAACTGAAGGTTTGCTGCATTACTCCCAAAGGACTTCTCGAATTATTATGCTGAATTATAATTTTCAAAGATGCTGGATTCAATACCACAGTGTTTCAATACTATACATTTCTGAATCTGTTCCATAAGCAATATTTTTCTATACATATATATTCATACATGGGACAACAGTTTTGGAATCTGCTATTGTGGCCAATGACTACAAATTGAAAAGGTATCTGCCTCCTTTTTATTTTTTTAAGACTTTAGAATTGCTTATGAAATGTGAGAATTTTCATTTGTTTACACTTAGAAAAACTTGCTTGAATATATCCTATTCCAACACCATTTTACTAGTAAAAATGTGATGACTTCTAAGTTCTCTGTCTCTTTAGACTTTCTGTCTCTTGACTGCACCTGCCAACATTTTACTTAAAAAGTATTCATCGAAACCTCAAAAAAAAAGAATTTTTAATTTCCTCTATACTAATTTGTTATTATTTATCTGGTTTCTTTTTCTTTTTAACCTGAGTTCCATTTAATTGATTTATTTCCTTTTATCTATGCAGTTAATTCTCTAGCAAGGTGGAAGCTCCTATATATTTAATTCTTTGGAAGTTTTATTTTATTTTTATTTTTTTTAAAGTTTACAAGATTACCTCTGTGTCAGGGTCTCCAAAACCATCCCCAGTTTTGATGATTTGCTAGGAGGACTCAGCATATAGTCATATCATAGCATAGTCATATCACACTATGATTTAATATAGCAAAAGGATACAGAGCAAAGGAAAGGTGCATGGGGCAGAGTCCAAAGGACACCAGGTGCAAGCTTCCAAGGGTTGTCTCTCAGTGGAGGCACACAAGATGTGCTTAATTCTTCCTGCAATGAGTTGTGGCAACATGCAAAATGTTGTCTACCAAGGAAGGTCATTATAGATTCAGCATTCAGGGTGTTTATCGGGGGCCAATCACATAAGCATCCTCTGCCTAGCACATACCAAAATTTCATATTCTCTGAAGGAAAACAAGTGTCGAACATATAGTTTGCACAAATAGTTTAGGCACAAGAAGCCTCTGTCATCAGAGTGGCGGGAACTCTCCCCAAATCAAAATCCCAGATGCCAGCCTTGCAAGCAGGCATTTCTTAGTATAGCAGTCTCAAGCCTGCTATTTTTAAATCTATTCTGGGCATCCGTGAATTGTCAAGATGGGAGTCCTATGTTTTTCTATCATCGAGTTAATTTGTATCTGTCATAGGCAGAATTCTAAAGATGCTTTCTATAATTGATTCAATCAAACATTAACCGAGGTACTGCTGTCAGGGATTTACAGATATAATTAAGATAAAGGACTTTAAAATAGGGAGATTAACCTGGATTTTCTGAGTGACCCAATCTAACTACATAAATCCCTTAAGCAGAGAACTTTCTCTCGCTGGAAGCAAAAGAGATATCACCTCAGAAGGGGATGTCAGTAAGATCTGAGGACTGTGAGGAATTCAACCCGCCATCATTGTCTTTGAAAGGGTCCACGAGGGAAGGAATATGGAAGGTCTCTAGTGACCTCCAGCCAGCAGCCAGCAAAGGAAACAGACTTTAGTCCCACAACTACATGAAATCAAATGCTGCCAACATCCTAGATTACCCTGCAGACAGGGCCTCTCCAAGAGCCTCCAGAAGAAACAGCCCCGCTGACAACTTGATTTGAACTTGGTGAGACTCCAAGCAGAGAACCCAGGTGAACCATGTGGTGCCTACACTCCAACCATAAAAAGTGTGGGGTAATAGATGGGTGTTGTCTTTAGGTGCTAAGTTTGTGGTAATTAGTTACAACTGTAGCAAAAAACTAATACACAATCTGTATTCTCTTACAGGGAATTTACTACATTTTTCCAATGTTTTGTGACAATTTGGGATTTTATTTCTAGATTTTATATTCCAATATGTGTCTTCCCCAAACACATGGATGTGTCTGAAATTGTGTATCACCTAATAGTTGATACGTGTCGATTGGACTGTTAAAGCAGGACTTTGCAACATGCTTTGAGGGATCCTAGTGGGTGATACAGAAAAATCCCTTATGAATTCATTGAAAATATTGCATTTTATATTTACTCTGGATTCTCATGAAAAGAAGGCAGTTTCCCTGATTCAGACCCAGTAAAACTGGGACAAGAAGTGCTCATCTGTACTTGTAACCAGCTCCAGGATATTCTGACAAACTCACACAATCATGGTCTAAGTTTGGAAAAACACTGCTTTCTAATTTTGCCCTACCAAAAGGCATCTTATTATGAATGTACATCCTTAGGGTGCTGAAGAAAGGTGCTCAGAGAGCATTTTTGTCCAATTAAACCTAGTGCAAGATCTTGAGACAAAGGGGTTGTGGATAGGGATAACAATGTGACCTGGTTCCATATTTTAGCAAAAGCCAACCTTTAAAAAGCTCCATTTCAAAAGTAAATGCTTAATAAATTACCATTAGAAATTATATAGTATGTCACATGGATTGCCTCAGCTTCTGAAGGCAGGATAATTGTTGGTGAGCATTGTCAAATTTAGCTATAGGAATCTCCAGGATTATGAATTAATATAACAAAGGACAAGCAAAAGAGTACACCTGTCATCATCAAAAACCTCAAGACTAAGTCCTTTCTACAAAATATTTTTACTGAATTTTAAGTACCTCCAAATCAACAGGAATTTATTTTAGGATGTCTATTGCTTAAATTATATTTGGGCATGAGAGCCTTACAGCAGATTAAATATGCAATTCCTATTTGTGAATTATACTTCAATAGAGCTGAAAAAATCCTTCTCTTTTAAAACTTGGGAAAAAAAGAACCTGAATTTTAACAATATCCCCAAGTGACGTGCATGCATTTTAAAGTTTGAGAAGCAACGGCACAATGAATGGATAAGAGCATCAGATTGGGTTTGAATGCTGAGTGCGCCCCTTACTAGCTCTATAATCTTAGCCTGATTACTTAACTCCAAACTCTGAGTTCTTCATCCATAACATAGTGACAGTAACAGCTCTGAGGGTGGTGTGAGGATTATGTAAGATTATACTCAATATCTGGCACATTGTATGCACTCAAAAAATGGTGCAAAATGTGTACAACTCTTGTCATTGTCCTAGTTGGAAGCATTTTTCCCCCCATGTGGACCACTGTGGTAACTTCCTGCCTGCTTTTCCAGTCTTAGCCTATCCCCATTCATCCCATCATATACTCCAGTGCCAGTTCTTTCCACTAGCAAAGATCTGATTGTGATACTGCTCTCCTCAAAAAGCTTCAGGGCATCTCATTGCATTTATACGCCCCTCACTGGAATCGTAAGCCAAACTTCTTTGCATGAAATCCACAGCCTCATACTCAATGAGCCCAGTCCAGACAGAATGATATGGTGGACAGAAGGAACACCTGAGTCAGGAGCTTCACAATTTTGCCCTTGTTTTAACAATATTGAGCTGTTTGACTGTTGACTCTCTTCAGGCTCCAATTTCCTAATCCATACAATTAAGTAATTTGGTTAACAGTTTTACCAAGGTCTTTACACCTAGCAATGGATGAGGCTGGAACTTAAACCTACTCTATGGACACACCAGGAATAATTTGATAAAGTGGCATAATACAAAACCCACATACAAAAATCAGTGGCATTTCTATACACTAACAAACCATCTGGAAAGGAAATCAAGAAAACAATCCCATTTCCAATACCAATTAACAGACTAGAATAGAAATTCATTGTCATATCCAAGGTTATGAAAATTTACCACTATATTGGGACACCTGGGTGGCTCAGTTGGTTAGGTGACTGCCTTTGGCTCAGGTCATGACCCTGGAGTCCCGGGATCGAGTCCCACATCAGGCTCTCTGCTCAGCAGGGAGTCTGCTTCTCCCTCTGACCCTCCCCCCTCTCATGCTCTATCTCATTCTCTCTCTCAAATAAATAAATAAAATCTTTAAAAAAATTAAAAAAGAAAAAAGAAAAAAAAGAAAATTTACCACTATGTTTGAAGAATTTTATATTTTTAGCTCTCACATTTAGGTCTTTGCTACATTTTGAATTAACTTTTGTATATGGTGAGCAGTAGGATTCTAGCTTCATTCTTATGCATATAGATATCCAGCTGCCCAGCACAATTTGTCAAGAGATTATTCTTTGTCCATTTAGTGATCTTGGCATCCTTGCTGCAAATCAATTGATCATAGATGTAATGGTTTTATTTTTGGATTCTCAATTTTATTCCATTAGTCTATATTTATCCTTATGCCAGTAACATAGTTTTGATCACTATACCTTTGTAGTATGTTTTGAAATTGGGACATGTGAATCATCCAATTTTATCCTTTTTCAGGATCATTTTGGCTATTTTGGATTTCCATATGAGTTTTAGGATCAGTTTTTCCATTTCTGTTAAAAAAAAATGCCACTGAGATCTTAATAGGGATTGTATTCAATCTGTAGATTGCTTTGTGGGGGCATACTGTATCTTAATAATACAAGTTTTCCAATCCATGAACAGAGGATGTCTTTAATTTGGTCTTTAATTTCTCTCAGCAGTGTTCTATAGTTTTGAGTTGGATTCCTTGCCTATTCCTACACCAATATCACACTATCTTAATGATAATCAATTTATGGTTTATCTTGATATTTGGTATCGTAAGTCCTTTTACATATACTCTGAGAGTGCTTTGACTGTATTTGATCAATTGCCAGCCCGTAATTTCTTGAAGTTTGCACTTCTTTATTTTTTCCATATTTTATTTTATTTTCACCTTTTTTTATTTATTTAAATTCAATTAGCCAAGGTATGGTATATCATTGGTTTTTGATATAATGGTCAATGATTCATCAGTTCAGGTGCTCATCACCTTTCTAACAAGGTTTTAAATGTACAGTACAGGATAGTTAACTATAAGCACGATGTTTTACAGTAAATCTCTAGAACTTTTTTTTTTTTAAAGATTGTATTTATTTATTTGACAGAGAGAGACACAGCGAGAGAGGGAACACAAGCAGGGGGAGTGGGAGAGGGAGAACAGGCTTCCCGCTGAGCAGGAAGCCCAATGCTGGGCTTGATCCCAGGACCCTGAGATTATGACCTGAGCCAAAGGCAGACGCTGAACAACTGAGCCACCCAGGCGTCCCTCTAGAAGCTTTTCATCTGCCATTCCCTAATTTAAAAAAACTGCTTTCCAAGTTTAAGTTTAAAAAAGAAAATCTGATTTGGGGGTGCCAGGGCAGCTCAGTCGGTTAGGTGTCTGACTCTTGATCTCAACTCAGGTCTTGATCTTGGGGTTGTGAGTGCAAGCCCCAGGTTGGGCTCCATGCTGGGTGTGGAGCCTACTTAAAAAAAAATCTGATTTGATTAGTATTGGAATGAATCTATAATCCATGAGTCTTCAGTTCATGAACATAATATCTTTTTAGGTCTTTTTAGGTCTAAGCAGAAAGTTTTATGATTTTCTCTTTGGAGTCCTTGCATACTTTTTTCAGGTTTATTCACAGGTATTTGATATTTTCATGCTATTGTAATTATATTATTTTTCTTACTGGTGCTGGCATATTAAATTTTAGTTGCTCTTAATATATTAACTGTAATAATTTGTCTATAGAGTCTTGGTATTTTCTACATAAGCAACTCTTCACCTGTGAACAATGACAGTTTTCTTTTTTCTTAATAGCTGTTTTATCTTTCATTCCTTAATGCTGCCATGTACTCTACCCAGAATCTCCAACACAGAGCTGACAAATGTGGTCATAGCAGGTACCTTCACCTGATTCTTGATCTCAGAGGACAAGTTATCACATTTCATTACAAAATGTGATATTTGATGTAGGATATTTGAGTTAAATTTTATCAAATTAAAGGTCTTAAATTTATTAAAGGTCTTGAATTCGATAAACTTAATCAAATTTAATCAAATTAATAAATTTAATCAGTTTCTTTATATCAATATTTTGCTTCTTCATCACCTATAGTTGATTAATTTTACCAAATGTTTTTACTACATCTATTGAGATGACTATATCATCCATTAATCTGGTATTGTGGTAAAATACATGGATAATTTTCTCTACTATCAAGTCTAGATTTCATTATTGATGCAAACCCAATTAGCCATCATGTATTATCTTTATTTGTGTGTTTCTGGACTTGGTTTTTCTAACTTTTTTTAGAATTTTTATACCTATGTAATATCAGCAAGAGTGATGACCTATTATTTTCTCTTTTTATTATCTTTGTCAGGTTTTGTTATCAAGATTATTTTAGTTTCATAAAATGAGGTAGAAATTATTACCAGTTTATCAATTCTCTCAAATAATTTATTTAAGATTGAATTATTTTCTTCTTAAATGTTTAGTAGAAATATATTAGCCTGTATTAGGGTCTTGGTAGACACTGAGCACATGACCCATGGCTGTAAAATAGTCTTAGGACCAGAAATCCCAATCATGTTGTGGATCTGAACAGAGGCCCCAAATTACCAGGTTGGTGTGGCTCAGAAATCCTCTATAGAGAAACAGAAATGATACATACAGGAGAAGGTGAAATACGGCCAGGATAGGGTCTTGCAACTCCATGAAAATATCTCAGGAGGGCCTGTCTCCCAGACATATCACCCTTGGGGCCATTGACTCTACTGGCCTAATGAGGACCCAGATAGAGGACCTCCTAGATGATGCACAGGCCTGGTTCACTGATGGCTCCTCCCAGTTACCTTGTACAAGGATGGACTGGGGAGAGGCTACGTTCCAACCTGAAAGGGACCTCTCCCTTACCTACTATGGTAAAGAACATGTGGCACAATGGGCAGAAATTCCTGCAATATGGATGGCTATCAGAGCCACCCTAGCCAATGAGCCATGCTGTATTTTCACTGACTATTGGGTTGTGGCTAAAGGCTTGGTTGTTTGGTCAGGCCAGTAGCAAGACTCAGACTGGCATATAAAAGAAGCCCTCCCATGGGGATAAGGTAGTCAGATAAAAATGGACACTGTTGCTAATAAGTTTTTTGTTTCCCATGTGGATGCTCACCAAAAGGCCTCTACATTAACAAAGGGGAACACAACCAATAAGTAGTCTGTGCTTGTCAGCTAAATGCAGAGACTGAATTATTCTCTATCACAGAGTAAGCAGATGTGCAACCAAGTGCCTCCTGGATCCACAAGAGGATGGCTAATGAAAATTCAGTCATCATCTTGGATTGGGACTACATGCATGGACGGCCACTGTCATGAAAGATGCCAAATGGGCATGGAAAAGCAGTCTGCCTGCCAGACTCCAACCAAAGCTAAAAATACTGTGCAGGGACAAATGCCTCCAGCCAAAGGCCAGAATGTTCATAACAAATAGATCCTGCTGGGCCTCTAGTCCTGCCCAGAGCATTCAGCTGGATCCTGACTACATTGACATTTTCTCCAGGTTTGGTCTAACCATCCCCATGCATTCCACTGAGTTGGGCCACACTATCCAGGCCCCATGAGGCCACATTTGTTTGCTATTTATGTTCCCTAAGCATAATGCATCTGATAATGGCCCCAAATTTGCAGTCCAAGCTATACATCAATGGGCCCAGTAATGGAGCATCTGATGGACTCTCCAGGTTCCATATGACTCCTAGGGCACAGGGATGGTTGAGCATTTTAATTGACAGTATAAAAATAGGCTTAAGTGGCTGATGAGGAAGAGACAAGATAACCCAGCCTATTCTATACATCTCAGGGGAGTAGTGTGGGGTCTTGATACAGCAATTCCCAAAAAGGGTAGTATTCATTTGCACTACATGTTTGACCAGGGTATTCATCTCCTTCCTTTGATTATAAACCATTCTTTACAATTATTTACACATCAGTCTCCAAGGGTGGGAGTTGCCCACAAGGCATCTCTTTTCATCCTTTCCTGAAAAATCAAATAAGTGGCAGATCAGGATGCCTATTAAACAGCAGTGGGCAGGGAGACACTACCCTCCTTCTCCATTTACCTCCCTGGTACAGATCATGGGTTTTTGCCTACAAGGACCTCAAAAATAATGGCCATCAGTTGAAGGTCTGAAGTTCAACATTTTCTTAATGTAGCCCTGCCACTTTGTCTTTGTATTCCCATAATCTGGATATCAGTGTATTAAATAGAAATTTTTATTAAACCACAAGAGTAAACAAGCCGGAAAACTCACCACTCTGGGTGTGGGATCAAGGGCACTATCCTTGCCTGTGTTGCAGGATAAACTACCTGTCTCAGTCAGTGGGGAGGAATTCCCTCAACTGATAGGACATGACCTCCTTTGGGCCTGAGAGCATGGCTACAGGAATGAGAGGGGGGAGGGATCCAACCTGTCTTCTCTCTCTCCTGCAGGGTAGCCCATGTGACTCTTGCCTTGCTGAAGACACTAGTATGCTGATCTTGGGAAGTTGCCACTGCCCCAGATTTGACAAACTATTAGATATATCACCTACTGTTCAGTCCCACAAGTATACATCCAATTGCTACGCCACTGAATACCACAGACATTTCTCTAACCATGTATGTTTCTGGTACCAAAAGTATTCCAACCTTAATCTGGACCCATCTCTGTAGCTGGACTCTAACAATCCCAGGAGCAAAATGCCTTCCGAAAAGTCAACTCACTCATGTCAAAGATGGGACACCTTGAGAAAGGAATACACCTCAGAACGCTTGGAGAAAGGAATGCAGGATCCACTATAAGGGCTGTTTTGACCACGACCCTTGCTTTTTGCTGTAAATATTAAGTTGATTATATACACCGTGTGATTTGAACATTGTTCTCTGGGTTTTTTCCATACCTGTAGGAGAGATTGAGCATTCCAATATTGCCCCACACAACAGCTTTCTTTGTAGAAAATCTATTTTATTTCTAAAGCTATTTTTTTTAATTTTTTTTTATTTATTTATTCATGAAAGTCAGAGAGAGAGAGAGAGAGAGGCAGAGGCAGAGGGAGAGAAGCAGGCTCCCCGCCTAGCAGGGAGCCCGATGCGGGACTCGATCCCAGGACCCTGGGATCATGACCTGAGCCGAAGGCAGACACTTAACCGTCTGAGCCACCCAGGCGCCCCTCTAAAGCTATTTTGTAAGATTTCTCTTTATTCTTGGTTTTCTAAAATTTTACTAATATAAGTCTAATAAAGACCTGGGTTGAAATAATTGAGATAGAGGACACACACCTCACATGTATCAGAGAATCCTTGACCTGAGGAAGTATAAGAATTCAAACAGCTAAAACAAATTATCCTGAAATTTAGACAAAATAGCTGATGTTTTCCTTCACTCTCCAGAGAAGATACATAAAAATTATTTATTGAAATAAAAATCATGTTCTTACATTCAAGTATAAGGTTATTCCATATTGTGTCAGTAAAGTGCCCCAGTGTTTTACTAGGAAGGCAAGACAAGTAGAAAGGAAAGGGAAATGGGGACAGGGTGATAGAGCAGGGTAGTATTGGGGGAGCATATTTACTTACTGCACCACCCAAGAAGCAGTGGCATTTGAGACATATTTAGGGACTTCATCTTCCTCTTGATTTTTCTTATGAGAAAGAGGAGCCACTACACATTTACCTAAATTTTTGTTGGTCTCTTAGCCAAGTCTCTTGCATCATGGAAACTCCTTTCTGAGATGGATTGGTTCTTTGGACTGAACTGTGTCCCTCACCCCACCCAAATTCATATGTTGATGCCCTAACCTTCAATGAATAGCATTTGGGAGTCAATTAGGTTTAAATGAGGTCAGAGTGGGATCCTCGTGATGGGAGTAGTAGGATCCTCGTGATGGGAGTATGGCCTCATAAGAAAAGACACCAGAGCAGCCCTGGGTGGCTCAGTCAGTTAAGCATCTGCCTTAGGCTCAGGTCATGATCCCAGGGTCCTGGGATCGAGTCCCACATTGAGTTCTTGGTCAGCAGGGAGCCTGCTTCTCCCTCTCCTTCTCCCTGCCTCTCTCCCTGCTTGTGCTGTCAAATAAATAAAACCTTAAAAAAATAAATAAAAAGACATCAGCACACCGCTGCTCTGACACCCACCCCCCAATTTCATCTTATTTCTTACCTACCACTAGAAGCAGTGGTATGAAGATGAGAACTAGATTAGTTGCATAGTGGTCTGTGATTCCTTGTGACTCTGAACTTTTTTTTTTTTTTTTGGAAAAAAAGCATAATAATTGTAAGATTTTTTCTTTTTAAAATGCCTTTATTACAGGGGCTCAGTTGGTTAAGCATCTGCCTTCGGCTCAGGTCATGATACCAGAGTCCTGGGATGGAGCCCCACATCGGGCTCCCTGCTCAGCGGGGAGCCTGCTTCTCCCTCTGCCCCTCCCTCTGCTCATGCTCTCTCTCTCCCTCTCTTTCTCTCTCTCAAATAAATAAATAAAATCTTTTTTTTAAAGATTTTATTTATTTATTTGAGAGAGAGAGAATGAGAGAGAGCAAGAGAGGGAGGAGGGTCAGAGGGAGAAGCAGACTCCCTGCCGAGCAGGGAGCCCAATGCGGGACTCAATCCTGGGACTCCAGGATCATGACCTGAGCCGAAGGCAGTCGCTTAACCAACTGAGCCACCCAGGCGCCCTAAATAAAATCTTTTTAAAAATAAAATAGAATGCCTTTGTTATAAATTTAAAATCTAGAGAAGCTCCTTTTCCCCCTACCCAAAGAATCCATTAATATAGACATTGGAGCAAGTTCTTCATTTAAAAATATCATTTATGAATTGGTAAAAGATATCCACAGGCACCAGTCCAGCTTCTACTAGACAGTGCACTCCTCAGACAGTCATCATGCCAAGATCAGCAAGGTTGCCTCACCATCCAGAATTTATAGGTTAATTCCTGTCCTTAAGAGGGAATGATAAAATTCATGTTGTCAAAAGGGGGAAAACTATACCTGCAATGAAGGGGGAGGGGAAGGAAGAAAGCATAGTAGTATAGTTGCACTGAAGGGAAACTATTCATAGCTAAAAAGTCACTGAGGCTCAGCAAGGCAGGAACATGAGGGGGAAAGGCATCAATTTTAAATCACAGAACCCACTACAATATTTTAATGATTAAGTATAGCAGACATATGACATTATATGTGTATAATTAATAAGTGTTTATAAATTTTACCATCTCTCAAGTTTTGATAAATAGGTCCGCTGATATGTAGAAAAAAATAAAAGAGCTTTCCCTTCTACAATGCAGAAGCCCAAAGGCCATATATAGGCCACTTTTGTGGCTTAATTAAGAAGTGTTTCCTCTTGTAGGCATTTAGTTCTTCTAGAACAAAAAGCTGATGTGAGAGCATACATATGAATTACCACCTTCATGGAAATTTCCAGTCCCATCCATATGTAGGTTATAGTCGAAGATTTTTCTCTGGCTGAATTGAGATCAATAAAACTGATGGAAAAAAATGATAAAATAGCTCTTGAGGTTACAATTGCAAAAACACTGCTTTACCTGAAAGAATAATGAGAAATGCTCAGGCCAGGTATAACTCCTAATCACCATAAGAGTTCATGGCTATGATGATCCTGAACTCAAATTATGTGGCCACATAGGGCACTTTGTGTGGCATATGTCAACACTTTACTAAACACTTGCCTTTTTTCATGAGTGTATGGGAAAACATGTGTAGTACAAAGTCAAAATACTTGCCCAAAAGATACTTGTGGATGAGTCCCCACATTTTCCATTTGAGGTGATGTTGACTTTTCCTGTCACACTGGCCCTTGGGCTGTTGCCCTATGTTTACTACTGTTATTCTTTTTCTCTTTTTGCACGAAAGTGAATACAGTCTTTCTGAAAAGAGAAAAGAGAAATACATAGATTTCAGGCTGGCATATATCCGCTTTGGGGGAGGAAGAAGAGATTGTGATGTAGAGAAAAAAAACCACATTAGACAAATCTGGGTTGTAAAGGACAGAATGCCAAATCAAGTACCTTAGACAAAAATGGAAATCTGTACTTCACAGGAGAAAAACATTCTTAAAAGGAAGATTCAATAAAACTCCTTAGCCCAGAATTTGCTCTTGGGGCCCTAAAGTGATTTCATAGAAATGTCAAATACCAGAAACTCTTAGTAAGTGGCTGAGACTCTATTCTCTCCAGTCCTGCCAACCACACATCTACAGAGGATGACTAGAGACATGCCATTTTGAGTTGTTGGTTTATGATAGAAGGATGAAGTGGGCATGAACATTCTCCTGCCCTTTATGAAGCCAAGTAAGAGTGTTTTAAACCAGCTCTTCAAATGCTGAGGGCGCCTACAGTAGACTGACCTCTTACTCCCAAATGGTTTTGTGCTTATGTGGGACTAGCACAGGAGAGATGCACAAAAGTAGAAAATAGACAAGTGAGATAGGGTGGAAGAGCACCCCACTTGACCATGCTAGGTGGTTTTCCCACAGTAGGCTTCTAAATATTTATCCAGGATACCACCCTAGAATACTTATCAACTGGAGAAGGAACCCCCCCAAAACAAAGATACTAGAATGAACAATCAAGATGGAGAATAGAAAGGGCAGGGAGCAGGGCTGGGTGAGAGTTGTGTGTAATAAGTAAAGCCTCATATAGAGTCTTCCATCTGGAATTCTGCAGCTGGGATGACCTTCCCTTACAGGGTCCACCCAAAGAATCATTCATTCATAATTTTAAACATACTTGGATTTCAGAGTATAGGGCATAATCACCTAGCCTGTTACTAAAAATGGACCACAATTATACCATGTAACTCAGACACATGTGCCCCTCACCCTCCTTCAACCCCCATCGTAACTGAACACAGCATGTCAGTAGGAGAATCAGGGGAGAAATCTAGATCTATAGATCCTACTGAGCCCTCTCCTACTCCAGATCCTTTGTGCACAGGGTTAGAAGTACAGAAACACTGACTTTCATATAAAATTTAAAATGCCCACTGGACTTAATTATGTTTTCACATAGGAGAAGGACCAAAGAGGTTAAGGAATGGAGAAAGGAGATTGTTCATAGCACAGCAGAAAGCAGTGATCAGGAAATAAATACAGCTATTTAATCCCTGTGTCTCTGTAGAGCTCAGAAAGCTCCTCTGCTCCATTCTCTCTCTGCAGAGGGGAATTCTCACAAATAAGAAGAGAATACGGGCCTCCAGCAAGTCCTGTTTTTTATATCATAGTACATCACCAGAGACTGACACAGTCCTAGTTTGAAAATTTGGGAGAAATACTCTGATTTTTAATCTCTTGGGTCATCCCCAGCTCTGACCCCATAGTCTGCAGACAAATAGTATGGTTCATATAAGGACCTCACATCACCTTTAATAGTGTTATGACAGGGCCGGCTGGGGATGGTAGGTACAGAAAAGGAACACCTAAGTGAAAGAAGGGAAATTTACCAACAAAAATCCTGCTGCATATTCTCTTTCATAACTCTGTTCTTCAACTCTTACAGAGTCTTGGCTAAAGCGATAAGCAGCAGACAACACTGAACTGTGTGGCATATAAAACTCAGAACCATTTGTTTTCCTGTCAGCTGACTTTGATGAGCAATTATGATTCACATTTATATTAGTGAACCGATTCATCTAACAATTACCAACATCTCTTGATATTTATAGAGGGAACTTCCAACAGGGTTGAGAACACAGGATCTGGAACAAGAAAGCTGACTTCTGGCTCAAAAATACCTTCAGCTACCAACTAAACCTTAACCAAGTGAGCCTTGTCTACTCATTGAGAAAATAATGGAAAGAAAGGACTGCATTTTTCTTTTTTGATAGACCTACTCACATGGCTAAACAGAACACTATTGATCAAAGTGGACCCAAAGCTCAACCTCAGCATACTGTCCAATAGCAGAACACCTGGCAGCCAAAGATGTTAGGTAACCTTAATCCCAGGGGTCTACTTCACTTATGTTTGAATATAGCAGGATATCGGGAGGTAACCAGTCATATTTAAATTTGCCGGCACATAAGTGATTGAACTTTCGAGGAGAGCACCCCATGGGCGCTCCTAATGAGATAAAGAGTATAAAACTCGTTATTTTTACTATGTCTGAGGGCTACAAACAATTTAGGAATCCAAAAACATAGGAATCACCATTTTTACAATATATAAAGTAGATATAAGTGGAATATATAAAGCAGAACAACAGAGGTAAGTGACAAAATGTCTGTTTTTAGAAAAGACCCCATGAATGGCTCTTGACATTCTATTGGTTTGGCAGCTGAGTCTGCACAATTTTGAGTCACCACACCTGTTTACAAGTAAGGGTCTGATTTAGGCAGACCTAGATTGTAGGACAATCTATGCAAGTTACTCTGGGTGGGACCTTTAAATATTTGGCACATTCAGAGCAGGGGACAACATCAAATAGGAGGTAGCAACCTTTCTCTGAAATGGGCTAAAGAATAAATATTTGATTCGTTGAAAACCATAGGGTCTGTTATATAGACTCTCATTCTGCCACTGGAGCAGGAAAGCAGTCAGAGATGATACTCAAAGGAATGTGCTTATTCTATTAACACCATTTACAAGCATAGGGAAGATGGCTGGATTTGGCCCTAGGGCCATACGTGCTGAGCCAAAGTTGGCTATTATTTTAAAACAAGATATATGACAGCAGCAATTCTATGAACAGAAAAGCAACCATTTTCTGGAAGCTGGGACATGCAGAGAAGTGAATCAGGGGTGATATTTGGGAAGATAGACCACAAGGGGAGGGAGCCTCCATCATCCAGCTACTGGCAAGTGATAGAGCAGCGCAGCACAAAATCGGAACTTTTACAAGTCTGCTCCACTGAGGGACGTCACTCCAGTGGCTAGGCGGGGGGTGGAACACTCGCTGGGACAGTGTGGTCTCAGGACCCTCGGGGTCAAAGAAAGACCAGGGGTGCCTGAGTGCGGCAGAGCTCCCAGGTATCAGAGCAGGGAAGCTGGCTGCAGAGATGGAGCCGAGGAGTGGGCCCTCAGCTCGGGGTTGCCATAAACCATGATCCGAGGGACAGTCTGGCCACTGCTCTTTCAGCAGGGACCCAACAAGCAGCAGATCCAAGGAGACTCCCCTTCCTCCCCCAGGAGGAGTGGAGTGCACCGCAGGAATCTTCTGGGTTTGGAGACTCAAATGGGATCATGTGCCAGAGATAGAAATGCTGGGTCACAGGCCAGGTGAGCACAGAGTGCGGCCGGAGACCAGGGAGACAGGAGTGATTGACTGCTTTTCTCTGGGGCCTCACTGAGGAGTGGGGCACCGAGCTCTCGGCTCCTCCGGGGTGGAGATTGGGAGGCTGCCATTTTCACTCTTGTCCTCCAAAGCTGTAAGGAAAGCTTGTAGGGAACAAAAGCTCCCAAGAGCAAACCTGAGCAGAGACTTAGCCTGGCCCCTGGCAAGGGCAGGGCAATTCTGCCTCAGGCAAAGACATTTGAGAATCACTGCAACAGGCCCCTCCCCCAGAAGATCAGCAAGAACACTCAGCCAAGACCAAGTTTACTGGTCAATGAGAACTGCAAAACTCCAGTGCTAAGGGAATACAGCACATAGAATTCATGGCTTTTTTCCCATGATTCTTTAATCTTTCAAAGTTAATTTTTAAAATTTTCTTTATTTTTTTCTTTTTCTATTTTTTTAGTTGAATTTTTCTTCTTTCCTTTTTCAACCAACATCTTAGCAATTCCTTTTTTAAAATCTTTTTTAATTTTCATTTTTACAGTCATATTCTATCCTTTCATTGTATTTAACCTTATTTTTTGTATACATATAAGTTTTTCTTTCTTTAAAATTTTGGGATACAGTTTCTTCTAACAGACCAAAATATACCCTAAATCTCATGTATGACTTTGTCCTAGTGTCCCCCCAATCACATTCTTTTTTTTTATTCTTTTTCCAGCAGCTTATCTTATTCCTTTTTTAAAATCTTTTTTAATTTCATATTTACAGTCATATTCCATCCCTTCATCGTATTTACTGTTATTTTTGTATATATAAGTTTTTCTTTCTTTAAAATTTTGGGAGGAAATTTCTCCTAACAGACCAAAATACACCCAAAAATCTAGTGTGTGGCTCTGTTCTATTCACCAGCCTGCTCATTCTTTTTTTGCTTTTTTCCCTTTCTTTCCCCCCTGGTTTTGGGTCTCCTCTGATTTGTTTAGTGTATATTTTTCTGGGGTCGTTACTACCCTGTTAGCATTTTGTTCTCTCACTCATCTATTCCCCTCTGGACAAAATGACAAGACAGAAAAACTCACCTTAAAGAAAAAAAAAAAAAAAAAAAGAACAAGAGGCAGTACCAACTGCCAGGGACCTAATCAATACAGACATTAGTAAGATGTTGGAACTAGAGTTCAGAATGATGATTTTAAAGATACTAGCTGGGCTTGAAAAAAGCATAGGAGATACTAGGGAATCCCTTTCTGGAGAAATAAAAGAACTAAAATCTAACCAAGTCAAAATCAAAAAGGCTATTAATGAGGTACAATCAAAAATGGAGGCTGTAACTGCTAGGACAAATGAGGCAGAAGAGAGAATTAGTGATATAGAAGACCAAATGATGGAGAATAAAGAAGCTGAGAAAAAGAGAGACAAACAACTACTGGATCACAAGTGGAGAATTCAAGAGATAAGTGATACCATAAAGCAAAACAACATTAGAATAATTGGGATCCCAGAAGAAGAAAGAGAGGGGCAGAAGGTATATTGGAGCAAATTATAGCAGAGAACTTCCCTAATTTGGGGAAGGAAACAGGCATCAAAATCCAGGAGGCACAGGGAACCCCCCTCAAAAATCAATAAAAATAGGTTAATACCCCAACACCTAATAGTAAAACTCACAAGTCTCAAAGACAAAGAGAAAATCCTAAAAGCAGCTTGGAACAAGAGGCCTGTAACCTAAAATGGTAGAAACATTAGATTGGCAGCAGAGCTGTCCACAGCGATCTGGCAGGCCAAAAAGGACTGACATGATATATTCAGAGCACAAAATGAGAAAAATATGCAGCCAAGAATACTATATCCAGCTAGGCTGTCATTAAAAATAGAAGGAGAGATAAAAAGCTTCCAGGGTAAACAAAAACTAAAAGAATTTTCAAACACCAAACCAGCCCTACAAGAAATATTGAAAGGAGTCCTCTAAGCAAAGAAAGAGCCTAAAAGTAACATAGACCATAGAGGAACAGAGTCAATATACAGAAACAGTAACTTTACAGGTAATACAATGGCACTAAATTCATATCTTTCAAAAGGTATCCTGAGTGTAAATGGGCTAACTGCCCCAATCAAAAGACACAAGGTAACAGATTGGATAAAAAAAAAAAAAGACTCATCAATATGCTGTCTGCAAGAGAATCATTTCAGACCCAAAGACACCTCCAGATTTAAAGTGAAGGGGTGGAAAACCATTTACCATGGACATCAAAAGAAAGCTGGAGTAGCAATCCTTATATCAGACAAATTAGATTTTAAACCAAAGACTAAATAAGAAATAAGGAAGGACACTATATCCTACTTAAAGGGTCTATCCAACAAGAAGATCTAGCAATTTTAAATATCTATGCCCCTAACATGGGAGCAGCCAATTACATGCCAGTTAACAAAAAAAATCAAAGAAACACATCAGCAATAATACAATAATAATAGGGGACTTTAACACTCCCCTCACTGAAATGGACAGATCGTCTAAGCAAAAGATCAACAGGGGAATAAAGGCTTTAAATGACACACTGGACCAGATGGACTTCACAGATATATTCAGAATATTCCATTCCAAAGCAACAGAATACACATTCTTCTCTAGTGCACATGGAATATTCTCCATAATAGATCACATCCTGGCACAAATCAGGTTTCAACCAGTACCAAAAGATTGGGATCATTCCCTGCCTATTTTCAGACCACAGTGCTTTGAAACTAGAACTCAATCACAAGAGGAAAGTTGGAAAGAACTCAAATACATGGAGGCTAAAGAGCATCCTACTAAAGAATAAATGGGTCAACCAGGAAATTCAAGAAGAATTTTTAAAATTCATGGAAACAAATGAAAATGAAAACACAACTGTTCAAAATCTTTGGGATGCAGCAAAGGCAGTCCTAAGAGGAAAGTATATAGCAATACAAGCCTTTCTCAAGAAACAAGAAAGGTCTCAAATACACTACCTAACCCTACACCTAAAGGAGCTGGAGAAAAAACAGCAAATAAAGCCTAAACCCAGCAGGAGAAGAGAAATAATAAAGATCAGAGCAGAAATCAATGAAATAGAAACCAAAAGAACAGTAGAACAGATCAATGAAACTAGGAGCTGTTTCTTTGAGAGAATTAATAAGATTGATAAACCCCTGGCCAGACTTATCAAAAAGAAAAGAGAAATGACCCAAATAAATAAAATCACGAATGAAAGAAGAGAGATCACAACCAACACCAAAGAAATACAAACAATTACAAGAACATATTATGAGCAACTCTATGCCAGCAAATTAGATAACCTGGAAGAAATGGATGCATTCCTAGAGATGTATCAACTACCAAAACTGAACCAGGAAGAAATAGAAAACCTGAATAGACCCATAACCACTAAGGAAATTGAAGCAGTCATCAAAAATCTCCCAAAAAAACAAGAGCCCAGGACCAGATGGCTTCCCAGGGCAATTCTACCACACATTTCAAGAAGAATTAATACCTATTCTTCTGAAACTCTTCCAAAAAGTAGAAATGGAAGGAAAACTTCCAAACTCATTTTATAAGGCCAGCATTACCTTGATCCAAAAACCAAAGACCCCATCAAAAAGAAGAACTACAGACCAATATCCCTGATGAACATGGATGCAAAAATTCTCACCAAAATAGTAGTACATAAAAGGATTATTCATCACGACCAAGTGGGATTTATTCCTGGGCTGCAAGGTTGGTTCAACATCCATAAAATCAATGTGATACAATACATTAATAAAAGAAAGAACAAGAACCATATGATACTCTCAATAGATGCAGAAAAAGCATTTGACAAAGTACAGCATTCTTTATTAAAACTCTTCACAGTGTAGGGATAGAAGGTACATATCTCAATATCATAAAAGTCATCAATGAAAAACCCACAGAGAATATCATACTCAATGGGGAAAAACTGAGAGCTTTTCCCCTAAAGTCAGGAACACGGCAGGGATGTCCACTATCACCACTGCTATTCAACATAATATTAGAAGTCCTAGCCTCAGCAATCAGACAACAAAAAGAAATAAAAAGCATCTGAAGCAGCAAAGAAGAAGTGACACCCTCACTCTTTGCAGATGATATGATACTTTATGTGGAAAACCCAAAAGACTCCACCCCAAAACTGCTAGAACTCATATAGGAATTCAGTAAAGTGGCAGAATATAAAATCAATGCACAGAAATCAGTGGCATATCTATACACCAACAACAAGACAGAAAAAGGAATTAAGGAGTCGATCCCATTTACAATTGCCCCCCCCAAAACCATAAGATACCTAGGAATAAATCTAACCAAAGAGGCAAAGGATCTGTACTCAGAAAACTATAAAATACTCATGAAAGAAATTGAGGAAGACACAAAGAAATGGAAAAACGTTCCATACTCATGGATTGGAAGAACAAATATTGTGAAGATGTCAATGCTACCTAGAGCAATCTACACATTCAATGCAATCCCCATCAAAATACCATCCACTTTTTTCAAAGATATGGAACAAATAATCCTAAAATTTGTATGGAACCAGAAAAGACCCCGAATAGCCAGAGGAATGTTGAAAAAGAAAAGCAAAGCTGGCGGCATCACAATTCCGGACTTCAAGCTCTATTACAAAGCTGTCATCATCAAGACAGTATGGTACTGGCACAAAAACAGACACATAGATCTATGGAACAGAATAGAGAGCCCAGAAATGGACCCTCAACTCTATGGTCAAATAATCTTCGACAAAGCAGGAAAGAATGTCCAATGGAAAAAAGACAGTCTCTTCAACAAATGGTGTTGAGAAAATTGGACAGCCACATGCAGAAGAATGAAACTGGACCATTTTCTTATACCACACACAAAAATAGACTCAAAATGGATGAAATACCTCAATGTGAGACAGAAATCCATCAAAATCCTAGAGGAGAACACAGGCAGCAACCTCTTCAACCTCAGCCGTGGCAACTTCTTCCTAGAAACATCGCCAAAGGCAAAGGAAGCAAGGGCAAAAATGAACTATTGGGACTTCATCAAGATAAAAAGCTTTTGCACAGCACAGGCAACAAAACCAAACGTTGCCCTCCAGTTAAATTTTGTCACAGGCAAGAGAGATGTATTGGCAGAATTTTTTTTAAATGCACGTTGTGTTCACTACAGCGTTATTCACATTAGCCAAGATATGGAAACAACCTAAGTGCCCCTGGACAGGTGAATGGAGAAAGAAAATGTGGTACATACATACAGTGGAACATTATTCAGCCATAGAACAGGAAAGCACACTATTTGCAATATGGGTGGCCCTTAAAGGCATTATGCCATGTGAAATAAACCAGCAAAAGGCAAATACTGTATGACTTTACTTATATGTGGAATCTAAAAAAGCCAAACAGACAAACTCCTAGAGACAGAGAACAGAATAGTGGTTGCCAGGGGTTAGGGAGTGGGAAAATTCAGAAGGCATTGATCAAAGGGTCCAAATGATACAAACTTCCAGGTAGAAGATGAATACATTCCAAGGCTCTAACATAGAGCATGGTGACTACAGTTAACAATACTGTATTACATACTGAAAGTTGCTGAGAACATAAATCTTAAATATTCTCACCACAAAAAAAGAAATGGTAATTTTGTGAGTTGATGGAGATGTTAACCAACTCTACCATGGTAATCATTTCACAATATATACACATACCAGATCCTCACAGTGGACACCTCAAACTTACACAATGTTATAGGTCAATGATAGCTCAATAAAACTGGGGGAAAAAAGAGAATGCATGGTGTTTAAAGTCCCCCATTTACCTGATATCTTTTCTACTGTGAAATTATCACAAAACTTAAGATAGAGAGTAGTCAATATTACATGAGCTATAAAATCAATTTACAATTAGTTTTAATAGCACAGTCACAAAGAACGTATTGTTAGTTGAAACAATAACTGCTCTTACTTCAACTCTGAGTCCACAAGAAGAGAGAGGGTAAAGGAATTCAAAGAAATCCCACATCCCTCCAGTTACCGGACAGCCCTTCCCAAATAGATTTCATAATACTGGGGTTCCTGGTAATACAGATAAGGCTTTTAATTCTGAACTGAAGCCAGCGCTGGTTACAGATTACAGACACTGATGAAAGAAAAAAAAATGGAAAATATTAGATCCCATATCTGGCCCCAAATAACAGCCTAGAAAACTTTCAACTTTGTAGTCAACCTGAAGCTCAACTCGAGAGTGAAAATGGCTTGATTCTATTTCGGTATGTTCCACTGTGAGATCTTAGAGAAGTTACTTAAAGTCTATTGCTTCATCTGAATGTGAAGGAAATCCTAAGAGCTACTTCTTGAGGGTCTATAAACGAACTATCAATTCCTTAGAGGTTACCCAGAGAGAATACAAATTTCATCTATAATTGGATCTCAAATACACTTCTGAAATATTTCCAAACATAACTGATATAGCTCTAAAACAGGGATGGATAGGTTTCAATACTTGGTTGTACAGACCTAGAAAAATTCATCAGCTGCTTTCATTTTGAAAATGCTTGAGCCGGTTGATACTAGCTTGCTATGTGAAACTAAAGACTTCTACTGGAATAAACAAAAGCATAATACACTCCATAGTAAGTTTTGTTTATGGATTGCTAACTTTGTCGTTTGGGGGAGGTGTCTATTTTTCATTATATCTGCATGAAGTCAATTATATTATTGATCCACACTTATGGATGAATAAACTTAAGCTCTGATATCTGGTAAATGGCAGAGCAGGACTAAAACATATGCAGAATCCGTTCGGAGCAATCTCCGGATCTCCTAGACACCTGCTTTCTCCTGACTCCAAAAGAAAAATGCCAACCCCCAAAGCCAACAGTATGTAAGAAAGAATACCCACTACCTGAAATGCCACCCTCCAGAATTCCCTTTTCCTTACCATCCTCAAAACCATGTATCAACACAAAAAGCATGAAAAGCCCTCCAAACAAGCCAGACCCTCATCATTTCAGATCTCAACCCAAGATGCCAGAGGAAACAGGAAACCAAGTGAAGTGGTCTCCACAGGTGTTTATAAGCCTCTTGTCTCCTCAGCTGCAGGTACTGATCCATCATTCTGAAAGCAACGCCAAAACCTTCAACATGATTGGCTTTTCTGCCTCAAGGTTGAAATTACTATAAATTACTATAATCATAATGATTCAGAAAAGCAAGAGGAAATATATAAAGTGGATTGAGACTGTATCCACCCAAATGGTGTCTTCCCCAAGCATAGGGAGGTGTCTGAAACTGTCATATATAGGATACATGTCTATTGGACTGTGAAAGCAGGACTTTGCTAGATGATCTGAGGATCTTCAAGTGGGTGAGACAAAAGAATGATTTATACATTGATTGATAATATTATGTAGCATAATCACTTTGGGGTCTTATAAAAAGCACCCAGTCCCTGGCCCCATGGCCAACAATTCTGATCCAGGGAGGCTGGTTTGACACCTAGTTATCTGGGCTCTCTAACCAGCTCCGGGTGACTCTGATTCAGGGGGAAAAAATTCACAGAACTGTGGGCTAGGCTTTTTAAAAACACTGCAATCTGGTTTAGTTATGCTTTCCCAAAACGCATCTTGTCATGAATGTGTACATCTCCAGGGAACTGAAAAAAATGTTTTCCAAGGGTATTTTTTCCAGTAAAAACTGGCAATGCAAATCTCAAGAAAAAGGGATTATGGATGAAAATAGAGTTTGAACTGGGTTCCTGTTTTGGCAAAAACCAACCTTACAAAGCACACCATCCCCAAAGCAAGAGTTTAATAAATTATCTTCAGAAATCATATCATATAGATTGCCCCAGCTTCCATGTATAGGATAATTTTTGGTGATTATCATAAAATAAGTGTAGGAAGTCTCCAGGATTATACATTGATGTAGCAAAAATCAAACAATAATGTACATCTGTGATCATCACAAACCTCAAGGGAAAGTTCTTCCCATTAAATATTTTTTTAGTGTTTATACTTAATCTGTTTATTTATTTATTTTGTCATGTATTTTTAATCAACAAGTTCTTATTTTAAGATATCTAGTCTTTAACTTATAAGTAGAAATTACAGTTTGCAATAGATTTACATTTACAAGAACAGTATCAATGTATTTTAATACTTTTCAGAATACTTTTCCATTTTCTAAATTATTCAAAAAGTGGGGCACCTAGATGGCTCAGTTGGTTAAGCAACTGCTTTCAGCTTAGGTCATGGTCCCAGAGTCCTGGGATGGAGTCCCACATTGGGCTCCCTGCTCGGCAGGGAGCCTGCTTCTCCCTCTGACCCTCTCCCCTCTCATGCTCTCGCTCCCTCTCTCTCTCTCTCAAATAAATAAATAAATAAATAAATAAAAATAAAATCTTTTAAAAAATTATTCAAAAAGTGAACATATTGTTATTTTAGTTCAGGTTTATTAAGATAAAATTGACATATAACACTGTGTAAGTTTAAGGTATAGAACATGTGGGTTTTATACACTTACATATTGCAAAATGATTACCACAATAGGGTTAGTTAATATTTCCATCAGCTCACAAAATCACCATTTCTTTTTTGTGGGGAGAATATTTAAGATTTACTCTCTTAGCAACTTTCAAATATTTAATACTGTATTGTTAACTATGGCATCATGCTGTACATTAGATCCCCAGAACTTACTCATCTTATAACTGGAGGTTTATATCCTTTAACTGGCACCTCCCCATTTCCCGCATCTCTCAGCCCCTGCCAACCACCATTCCACCAACTGTTTCTATGAGTTCTGATTTTTTTAGATTCCACATATAAGTGAAATCATACAGTATTTGTCTTTTTCTATCTGACTTATTTCACTTGACGTAATGCCTCTATGGTCCATCCATGTTGTCACAAATGGCAGAATTTCCTTCTTTTTTATAGCTGAATAATATTCACTGTGTGCACGTGCATGCAAGTATGTGCATGCATATGCATACCACATCTTCTTTATCCATTTATCCATTGATGGGCACTTAGGTTGTTTCCGTATCTTGACAACTGTGAATAATGCTGAACATGGGAGTAGACACATCTCTTAAAGGTCCCTATTTCATTTCCTCTGGATATACACCCAGAAGTGGGATTGCTGGATCCTATAGTTGCTCTAGTTCTAACTTTTTGAGGAACCTCCATAGTTTTCCATCATATAGATTGCCCCAGCTTCCATGTATAGGATAATTTTTGGTGATTATCATAAAATAAGTGTAGGATGTACATTCCCACCAATAGTGCACAAGAGTTCCCCTGCTCCTCATCCTTGTCAACACTTGTTATCTCTTGTCTTCTTGATGATGACCATCCTAACAGGTATGAGGTGATACTTCATTTTGGTTTTGATGTGCATTTTCCTGATGATGAGAGATGTTGAGCATCTTTTCATGTACCTGTTGGACAATTATATGTCTTCTTCGGATAAATGTCTCTTCAGTTCCTCTGCCCATTTTTTAAACCAGATTGTTTGTTGTTCTGCATTATTGTATGCATTATTTACATATTTTAGATATTGTATGTATGCATTATGCATTGTTGTATGCATTATTTACATATTTTAGATATTGACCCCTTATGAGACACTTATTTTGCAAATATTTTCTACCACTCCATGGGTCACCTTTTTCATTTTGTTGCTTGTTTCTCGTGTAGAAGTTTTTTAGTTTGGTATAGTCCCACTTGTTGATTTTTGCTTTTGTTGCCTGTCCTTTTTAGTGTCACATGCAAAAAATTTTTTACCAAGCTTTTTCCTGATTTTTTCTTCTAGGACTTTTACTATTTCACATCTTATGTTTAATTATATTTTGAGTTTCATCCATACCTCTCACCAAAACTGTTTTTGCCAAAGTCATGAGTGTTCTCCACATTGCCAGAGATAATGGTCAAATTGTGGTTCTCATCCCATTTAACATTTTAATGCAACAGTTGATGTGGTTGATGGCTCCACCTGCTTGGCTCCCAGAACCCCACTCTATCCTGCTTTTACTTCTAGTCACCTTACTGACTTTTCTTTGCTTCATTTGAAGGTTCTGCCTCCTCTCGACTACCTCTTAGCATTGGAACCCCAAGACTTAAGCCTTAGACCAATTATATTCTCTTTCCTTACTTATTTGCCTTGAACTCATCGAGTCTTAACAGCTTTAAAAATTACTTTTTGCTGATAAATACAAATTTTCTACACTAGCATGTACCTACTCCTCTCAACTCCAGACCTGTATATTCAACTACCTATTTGCTACCTTCTCTTGAAGATCTAATGGGTAACTTAAACTTGACAATATCAAAATAGTTACTGAGCTCCCACATTGTTTTATGAGTTAGTGGTATCTCCCATTTTATAGTAGCTTGAAAATCATATAAAGTCTCCTGGATTCCTCTCTTTCTTATGCCCCATATCCAACTGTATGTGAGTACTCCTCAGATATATTACATATATAATATATATACCACATTATGTATGTACTATGTGCTATTACTACACAGTGTATGCATGCATATATATGCAAAATCTAACCACTGTCACACCTAATTCAGGGTTCTCAACCTCAGCACTATTGACATTTGGGGCCAGATAATTCTTTGTGGTGGGGGGCTGTCTTATGCACTTTAGTATGTTTAGCAACATCCTGGCCTATACCCACTAGCTCTCAGCACCAACACCACCCCCTATTAGAGGAAAAAACCAACTATCTCCAGATATGTCCCCTGAAGGGAAAGATGACCCCTGGATGAGAACCACTGGTCTAATATGCCTTCATTGCCTCTCACTTGGGGTACTGATGTAGTGAGTCTCCCTACTTCAGCCCTGTTCCCTCTTGTGTCTATTCTCCACACAACAGCCAGGGTGATCCTGTTTTTGAAAGCAAACAAATAAAATAGAGAAATATCACACGAGGCTAAAGATCTATTCAGACTCTGGTGCTTATAAGGCTGAACTTGGGGCCAAATTCCTGTTACTAGTAGATATATTGATTTCTACTTATTGTTTCAGAACATCACAGGCAGTGTTTGTGGTGCTAAGTAGCATGGGTTTTGAAGTCAAACTCTGGGTTTACTTCCTGGCTTTACCATCTACCAGCAAATTATCTTGAGCAAATAACTTATTTTCCCTGTGCATCAGTTTCCTCAACCATAAATTGTTATAACTGTGTTTACTTCGGGCGCCTGGGTGGCTCAGTTGGTTAAGCGACTGCCTTCGGCTCAGGTCATGATCCTGGAGTCCCGGGATCGAGTCCCGCATTGGGCTCCCTGCTCAGCAGGGAGTCTGCTTCTCCCTCTGACCCTCCCCCCTCTCATGCTCTCTCTCTCTCTCATTCTCTCTCTCAAATAAATAAATAAAATCTTAAAAAAAAATAACTGTTTACTTCATTCAATTGTCATGAAGAACAAACACATTCATACAGGTAAAGTGCTTACAACAGTGCAGAAACATGGTATGCAATTAATAAATGTTAGCTGCTATTTATTATTGTTGTTATCTGTGAGAACACTATGCAGTGTGGCTCTTTAATCATTGGAAGAAAAAAAATCTCAGTTCAAGATTTTAGCCAGAAAAATGTAATAAAAAGAAAGTCCTGCCCAGTATCATAAATTTACTAAGACCTGATCAAAGTTGTTATGATCTGAAGCTTGATAACCGTAGACTTTCTCAAAAAGGTCAGACAATAAGATACAAAAAGAAATATAATCTCAACCCATGGATCCTGTCCTGCTATGTTTTGTCTCCTCCTGCATCTTCAGCTCAGGATAGTACATGTGGTCTTGACTCCTTGGTGAGTTCCTGTATCATTTTAGCCTTCTTTTCTTCTTAGACTTTGTTTCATTTAGACTTTGTATCTCCTTTCAGAATCTTGAATGTGGGATCAAACTTAAAATGAAAAGAACCTGATTTGGCTAGTTAAGATCTATCTGGTTTTCAGTAACCCTGACACATTAGCAAAAAGCAAATTATTCCATTTTTCAGGATTCCTAGTACTGTTGTATTCTGGGCAACAATTATAATAACTTTGGAAGAATGCATGGCCAGGGATCAACAGATTGATGTTCCCATTAGGGTTTTATGCCCCTTCCTCTGGTGATGCCATTTAAACTTTTGGGTTCAGTTTCTTATCTAGGAAGTACAGATGAAGGCAGGGGCCAGGACAGGAGTCTGGCAAACCCTATTCACTTTCAGACAGCACAAAGCAGTGGCATTTCCGCCCTGTCATTGGGAGTTTCTTGAGATAATTTGTTTTAAGCAGAAGAGTCTCCTGGAGAGTCTAAGGGGACAAGGAAAGATTTTAAACAGATATTTATCTCAAGTGTCTCAGGAAACTTAATGGCATTTGAATAGGGAGTTATGGATCCTTCGAACTCTCTAAAAATGGCAATGCTCTCCCTGAAGTGACTGGAGATAGCATCTACTCATAGGAAACGAGGCCATTTTCTAAATGGACAGGTAGGATAAAATCTGCCACAGTGCTTGTATGGAAAAGGCAACCAATTGAAAGAGAAAGGATCTTTGTGATTCATATTTGAGAAAGTGTTTGTTTACGCCCTTTGAGAAACACCATTATAGCTAGAGAACCGATCAGTGGTAAAAAGCATAAGTTTTGAGACCACATGAATTCAGGATGGAATCTGGGAGCTGCCGCTACTCACCAGGAATCCCTGGGAACTTCATTTAGACAATTAGTCTGTTTCCTTATCTCTGAGAAAGCAGTGATCAAGGTGATGAGGAACAGTAGTGACGGAGTTCTGGGCATATGGTAAATGCCCAACAGGAAGAATAGCTGGAGGGAAGGAGTTAAGACACTTAATAGCGAAATGCTTTCCTAAGAGCCTTTCATATGTGATTCTCAATATAGGACTCAGCTCTTTACTCCATAGGAAGATAAGATGAATCAGAGGTACTTATACACATTATATGCTTTTTTCCCTAGATTTTATTTTATTTATTTGAGAGAGAGAGGAAGGGGTGGAGGGAGAGGGAGAGAGAGAGAATCTCCAGCAGACTCCCCACTGAGCGCAGAGCTAGATGCAGGGGCTCAATCTCACGACCCTGAGATCATGACCTGAGCTGGTCTCAGGAGTTGGATACTCAACCAACTGAGCCACCCAGGTGCCCCTACCTGCTTTTAGGTATAATGTTTCTACTTCCTTCGGACATATCATGCTATTAGATAACTTGAAAATATAAGCACAGATAAAATGGAATTCACCTACTATCACTACCCACAGATGCTTCAGTTAATAAACAGGTATTTTCTGCTGCTTTCTCCAACCCCCCAAATCTGTATCAAAGTTGACGATGCTCCCCTAATTCTTATTATGGTGAATCTGTAATGTGCTTCCCAAATCCCTCTTCGTAAGGGTCCTGTCACCCCAGCTGCTGGAATGCTGTCACCAGATAGCCTTCAGCTCTCAGCCCCTTTAGGAATTGTCACAGCTGTAGAGACCTGTCTCACCAAGGCCACACCCCTCTCCTGGGGTGGCCCATTTCCAGTGATTTATCCAGGAGGAATAGGAATCTCCCTGCAGGCTCAGCCAGAGCTGTCTTTGGACCCATATCACAGCTCAGTTTCTCCCTTTGCTCACTCTTCTTTTTCCTTTTATAGGTGTTGATCCCAAAGACACTTTTTTTTTTTTTGAGTCCAGATAACTCTTTGTGTAAATCGATGTGTAACACTGTATAAGTTTAAGGTACAAAATGCATTAATTTGATACACTTATATTGCAATATGATTATCACCACAGCATAAGCTAACATCTCCACCACATTCCATAATTATCATTTCTTTTTTGTGGTGAGAACGTTCAAGATCTACTCTCTCAGCAACTTTCAAGTGTATAACACAGTATTAAACTATAATCACAATGCTGTGCATTAGATTCCTGAAGCATAATCATTCCTAACCGCAAGTTTGTGCCCTTTGACCAACATCTCCCCAATTCCCCCACCTCTCAGCCTCTGCTAACCACCATTCCACTCTCTGCTTCAATGAGTTTGGCTTTTTTTAGATGTGATATGTGATATGATATAAGTGATATAAGTGATATGATACAGTATTTGTCTTTGTCTGACTTATCTCACTTAGCATAATGCCTTCAGGATCCATTCATGTTACCACAAATGGCAGGATTTCCTTCTTTCTGAGTATACATGCCCATACACACACACACACACACACACGTACACATGCAACTTCTTTATCCATTCATCTGTTAATAGATATTTGGGTTGTTTCCCTATCTTGGATATTGTGAATAATGCTGCAATGAATATGGGAGTGCAGCTATCTTTTTCAATATCCTGTTTTCATTTCCTTTGGATATATACCCAGAAGTGGAATTGCTGATCATATGGATAGAAAATTGTAAAGACTCAACCAAAAAGCTTTGGAACTAATCAATGAATTCAATAAAGTTGCAGCATATAAAATCAATATAAAGAAATCAGTTGCATTTCTACATAATGAACAACAAAATATCTGAAAAAGGAATAAAGAAAACAATCCCATTTACAATAGCATCAAAAACAGTAAAATACTTAGTAATAAATGTAACCAAGGAAGTAAAAGATCTGTAGCTTGAATACCTACTTTGATGCAAGATATTGAAGACACAAAGAATGGAAAGCTATCCCGTATTCATGTATCAGAAAAATTAATATTGTTAAAATGTCTATACTACTCAAAGCCATCCATAGGTTCAATACAATCCCTATCAAAAACCCAATGGCACTTTTCACAAAAATATTAAAAAAAAAAAGCTATCCTAAAATTTGTATAGAATCACAGAAGACTTCAAATAACCAAAGCAATCCTGAGAAAAACAAAGCTGGAGGCATCACGTGTCCTGATTTCAAAACATTCTTCGTCCAGTTCCAGATGGTAACGTAGGAAGATCCTGAACTCACCTCCTCCCATAGATACAATGAATCTACAGCTACTTATGGAATAAATTCTTCTGAGAAAACCCAAACTCTACTACAAAAATATAGCAATCAAAACAGTATGGTACTGGCATAAAAATGGACACTTCTTGGGGTATCTGGGTGGCTCAGTTGGTTAAGCGTCTGCCTTTGGCTCAGGTCATGATCTCGGGGTCCTGGGAGCAAGGCCACTTCAGGCTCCCTGCCTTATATGCCAAAATAGCTGGAGTACTCAACTGTGAGAAATTAACTACCAACTTTGAACGGCACACACATACCATAATTACACCATTGTCTAAGACTTAATGCTTTTTATTCAAATATCAAAGAACATGAGCAACAGTAAAGCAACACGTGCTGTTTGAGTCTTCCCCTGGAACAGTGAATTTTGTGAGCCTACAAAAGTGCCCATGAAACTCACACACAAAGTATAATGTAACTAACTATTGGAGTATATCATACACTGGAGGAGGCAGGCCTTTTAAATATGATTCAAAGGTCAATAGAAGGCTCTAGTTCACTTGCTTTGGAGTCTCAATTTTATGTGGAGTTATTTTTATGCACTAAGGTTTATTTTAGAATCTGCATTTCTCTTTTTTTAAGGTTTTATTTATTTATTTGAGAGAAAGAGCACAAGCAGGGGGAGAGGCAGAGGAAGACGGAGAAGTAGACTCCCCGCTGAGCAGGGTGCCCGCCGTGGAGGGGCTCAATCCCAGAACTGGGATCATGACCTGAGCCAAAGGCAGATGCTTAACAGATTGAGCCACCCAGGTGCCCCTAGAATCCGCATTTCTTTTTTTTTAAGATTTTATTTATTTATTTGAGAGAGAGAATGAGAGAGAGAGAGAGAGCACATGAGAGGGGGGAGGGTCAGAGGGAGAAGCAGACTCCCTGCCGAGCAGGGAGCCCGACGTGGGACTCGATCCCGGGACTCCAGGATCATGACCTGAGCCGAGGGCAGTCGCTCAACCAACTGAGCCACCCAGGCGCCCGAGTCCGCATTTCTAACAAGCTCCCAAGTGATGCTAATACTAACTGTCCACAGACCACCCTTTGAGAATCAAAGCCCTAAACTGTTTGCTTTCAGAGCACGTGCAGAGCTTCCCAAACTTTAAGGAGCATACACATCACCTGGGGATCTTGATACGGTGTGTATTCTGATTCAGGAGGGCTGGGGTGGGGGCTGAGATTCTGCATTTCTAACCAGCTCTCATGTAATACCAGTCAGCGATGCTGGTCTGTAAATAATTTTTAGCGAGGCCTAAAAATACTTTAAACAGAATTTAGATTCCTTTCTTTAAAACAAAAGATGCAATGAAAAAAAGTAGAAATTCAGAATCTCACTAGGAAAAGGAGCCTGAATGAATATTGGGTTCCAAAGCATTCTGCTTTTTTGTCTCCAGATCGCCAGCTCTAGGTTCAGAGAATTTGTGCTGTTTTAACAGTACGTGCAGAGCAGAAGCTTACAGAAATTAGAAATGATCGGAAAATGCATTTAGCTTACATATAATACCATTCCTTGATATTTCCTGGATTTTATTGTTACATTCACAGTCTTTTCTAAAAGCAAAGGCCACTAAATGATGAGATCTTCAAGGGCAGGGACCATTTCCATGTATTTGTGCATCTCCAGAACTTGGCAACCTGGTACCTAAGGTTGGCACCAGGTACCATCGATGGTGGGGGTGGGGGTGGGGTGGGGGTGGAGAGCAAGCAGTAAAAAAGAAAGAAATATAACTAATTAACACTTTTGCTGCTTAAGGGTTTACCAAATATTTATGTTCCACTTGAATATAGACACAAATATCTCAGTTTTAATATTGTGCTTTTACATGTTTATGTGTATTAGAAAAAAACATCAAAACATCATTTCAAAAATATTGCCATCTAAGGGGGCAATATTAATGGAGAGTCCAAATGAAGGTCAAGGCTCGGGCACAGATAGGCACATCAGTGTCTCCGATTAAATAATCTCTATGCCCAGTATGGGGCTCAAACTCACAACCCTGAGATCAGGAGTTGCATGTTCTTCCAGCTGAGTCAGCCAGGCGCCCCTCAGTAACAAAATCTTAGCCCCCATATCTGCCAATGTACAAAACTACAACCTTTAGCAACTTGTTAGCAAACCGATAAAGAAATAAGTGGTTTAAATCTTTAAATGACCTGGTTCAATCTCTAGAAGAGCAGTACTTCCAGGGTGAGGATGAAGGCATTGAAGAAAAGATGGCCCTTATCTCTGGATTATTTGTCTTACTTCTACTCATGAGCATCTATCTTCAGGCTTTTATGATCCTTTTTTTTTTTTTTTTTTGCAATAAACCCCCAATTGCTGAAAAATCTCCTTTCTCTATTTTAAGTACTTTTTAAAAAAAACATTGTAAACTGTATTTTAAGTACTTACAAAAAGTAAGTGCATTAATAATATATGTCTTAATGAAAATGCATTTCAATTTTTGGCAGTATGGGAAATGTTAGGAAGGCAAGATAGGACCTTCTCCTCTTTACCTGCTGCATTTGAGGTTCTAGAAACTTCCAGACAAATTGAGAGTGATCATCTAACATACGGGCCAAATTTGAGGTTTCCAATTGTCCTCAATATGTCTTCTTATGACTATTTATTGCTATTTACTTTTTTCTGAATACAGTAAAAGATTGATGCATTGGCTTTGGTTATTATATCTCTTTAATCTTCTATCATATACTAAAACCTCACCCTCAACTTTCTTTTTCAGTTTAAATTTTATTATTTTTTTCTTTTTAAAAATTAAGGCAAACTTTACACACAATGAAATCCACTCTTTTTAAGTTAGAGTTCCATAAATCTTGATAAATGTGTGCACTCAGGTAACTACCACAACAATCAAGATACAGAATTATTTCCATCACCCCAAAATGTTCCCTAACCTCTGTGCAGTCAGCTGATCTCCCAGGCCCAGGCCCAGGCAACCACCTATCTGTTTTCACTCCCTAGAATTTTGTCCTCTCCAGAAAGTCATTTAAATGGACTCATTCAGTATCCAGCCTTTGCGCCCGTTTTATTTCACTTAGCTTAAGGCCTTTGAGATTCATTCAAGTTGTTAATAGTAACAGTACTTTGTTCCTCACTATGGCTGACAACGTGTGGCTGTTCCGCTAGTTAATCATTTATGAACTCATAGACATTGAAGCTATTTCCAGTTTGGTGTTATTATGAATAAAGCTACCATAGATATTTGTGTATAGGTCCTTGTATAGACATATATAGTAATTTTTCTCGGATAAATACTCAGAATTGGAATTGCTGGGTTGTATGGAAAGCGTAGGTTTCATTTTTTAAGAAATGGAGAATCTATTTTCCAAATTGATTGTGTCATTTTGAAATCTCACCAGATATTTAGAGTTTAATTGCTCACCAGTACTTGGCGTTAACGGGTCATTTAAATTTTTGCCCTTCTAGTAGATGCATCCCTCGCTGTCCTTAAAATTTGCATTTTCCTAGTAATTAATGATGTTGCACAACTTTCCATGTGCTGATTTGCTCTCAGTATGTCTCCGTTGAAGAAGTGTCTGTTCAAACATTCTGCTCATTCTTACTGAGTTTTCGTCTTACTGAGTTAAGCTTCCTGAATTTTTCCTGGTTTTTAGGAAGATATCTTTTTAGAAGAGTCATGGCTTCCTGTCTTAATACTTCAGAATATTCATTTAGAGTATATCTGATTATTTCCTCATAATTAGACTCAAGATAAACTTTTTTTTTTAAGATTTTATTTATTTATTTGACAGAGAGAGACACAGTGAAAGAGGGAACACAAACAGGGGGAGTGGGAGAGGGAGAAGCAGGCTTCCCGCCGAGCAGGGAGCCTGATGCGGGGCTCTATCCCAGGACCCTGAGATCATGACCTGAGCCGAAGGCAGACGCTTAATGACTGAGCCACCCAGGTGCCCCAAGATAAAACTTTTTGGCAAGAATAAATCATAGGTGATGTTGTATCCTTGTAGTAAAGATCTTATAAGTTTAGTAACATTTATAAATCGTTTTCATTGCTCATTTTTCTAATTTTTTTCTTTATTGTGTTACAGAGTTCTTTATACATGAGGGAGATTATGCCTTTATCTGTAAGATGAAAATATTTTCCTCCCAGGCAGTCATTTGTCTTTTGACTTTATTTTTGCCATCAAAATTTGTTTAATTTTTTTTTCAAATTTTATTTGGTTGCATTTTACTTCTTGCTTCTGGGATAGGAGTCATAATTAGGACAGATTCCGCCACACTGTTAAGAAAATAATTAACACAGGGGCGCGTGGGTGGCTCAGTCGTTAAGAGTCTGCCTTCGGCTGAGGTCATGATCCCAGGGTCCTGGGATCAAGCCCCACGTTGGGCTCCTTGCTCGGCGGGAAGCCTGCTTCTCCCTCTCCCACTCCCCCGGCTTGTGTTCCCTCTCTCACTGTGTCTCTGTCAAATAAATAAATAAAATCTTAAAAAAAAAAAAAAGAAAGAAAACAATTAACGCAAGCAGGCTAAGTACACTGTGGGCTTTTTACAAGGACCAAGGTAAAGTCAATCCAAGGCCAATAAATCACTTTCCTTTGTCATTTGAAATTCATGGCCATTTGTGTTTTTGTATCCAATGTGATCCCCAAACACTTAACTGATTCACATTTGCTCTCAGCTAAGGAGCTAGTAACACTAAAACATTTCAGCTATGTCCTATTAAGACTTGCATGCCCAGAAGGAAGGAAGGGAGGGAGGAACGGAGGAAGGGAGGGAGGAAGGAAGGAGAGAAAGAAGAAAAGAACTCTCGCCAGCTAAGGTGTCCAGGGGTCCCACCTACAGGTCTGGTTTCCAAATAAGGGAAACAGGACACCTCAGCCTCACTCTCAGTAAGCCCTGGACCAGCACAGCCAGCCTTTCTTTCAGAGCCTCCGAGAGGGATACTCCCATATGTGTCTCCTATTCATGCATGTCAAGGTATTCCTTTATGTGCCTATAGCTTTTCCTTCTTACTGCTTTGGGCTTGGAGTTCCATTTATATTTCCCAGATTTTTTCTTTCACAAAAAGAGTTACTTCCCTTGTAAAATTTATAGGACAGGGACTAGTCACAGCAGAGAGTCCCCAGTGGTCACATAGTTCTCTTAATGGCTCACTCATTTTTTTTTATAGCATCTGTAGGTCTAAAGAAATACCTCATGGCTTCATTTATTAAGTGGTTATAGCAAAAATAATTTAGTGTCGGGGTGCCTGGGTGGCTCAGTTGGTTAAGCATCTGCCTTTGGCTCGGGTCATGATCCCAGGGTCGTGGGATCAAGTCCCACATCAGGCTCCTTGCTCAGCAGGGTGCCTGCTTTTCACTCTGCCTCTTCCCCCAGGTAGTGCCCACACTCGCTCTCTCTCTCTAATAAATAAAAAATAATAACTTAGTGTCTATTTATGCCCTAACAACTTCATAGCCATTTGAAAACATGAGAACACATGCATTGAAAGAAAACTTAATGTTTACCTTATTGATTAACCACAATTACTTACCAACAGAATGTGTATGCCTGTTTGACAACACACAGTTTCTCAATTTTGGAATCAGATTGGACATCAACATTCTTGTTTTCTGTTCCACACTGATTTTCCCGTGGTAACTGCTTTTGCGTTTTATCGCAGCAAACACAACACCCCAGCTTTTCCAAGGTGTGGCCTCACTGAGAGGAATGTAATGCCATCAGACATCGGAATGGTGGGTTACCTTGAGCTAGTCATTTGCCCAGGGCCTGCCAGCTTTCAAGTATCACTGTGTCCCTTGAAATTGTAAAGTATTCTCTAGTACCCCTGGGACCTCACTGCAGAGCCTCCGGGCTCCTCGGGACACCATATAAAAACCACAGACAAGGACAAGATTTGTCTGTCTGTAGAGAAGTCTGACTATGAACGACCCCTTTAATGGAACAGTAAATTCTCACATATAGGATTTTTTGGTAAATGAATGAAGATAACCACATGTGGTACACTTTGTTTTATATATATATTTTTTTCACTAATCCATTCATTCAATTCTTCAATAGGTATCTACTGAGCACCTTATATGCCCAGGGACATGTCTCAGAGAAATGAAAACTGGTTTTCACACAAAAACCTATATAAAGTTGTTCCTAGCTGATTTATTCAATACAGCATAATACAGAATATTGTGTCCTTCAGTAAGTGAAGGGTGAAAGAAACCGTGGTCATTGAGGTCATGGATTATCACTTGGCTATAAAAAGAAACACGTTCTTGATTCACTGCAACATCCTCATCTTACAACTGGATGTCTTTACCTTCTGACCCCCTTCACCCATTCCCCCCCTCCCCAGCTCCCTCAAAATAACTTTGTTAATAAAATAACTCTTTAACAAAAGACCTTACCCAGTATGGTGTTGCTCATATTCTCCCTTGTTTCAAGACACTTTGAGAAGCATCAGGTCAGTAGATTCTGAAATGTCATTATTTTTAGAAAATGACTTCAGAGTCACACCAGGTGAGCAAGCCCAGCAATTTAAGGTTTTTTTTTTTTAAGATTTTATTTATTTATTGGCCAGAGCAAGAGAGGGAGAGAGAGAGAGTACAAGCAGAAGGAGCAGCAGAGGGAGAGGGAGAAGCAGACTCCCCACTAAGCAGGGAGCCTGACCTGGGGCTCGATCCCAGGACCCTGAGATCATGACCTGAGCCAAAGGCAGATGGTTAACCAACTGAGCCACCCAGGTGCCCCTGTTATGCACACTTTATATGACACTATGGTTTTCCATACCCAAGTGATCAAGAGAGGCTCAGACTTCAGGAGCTAGAGAGAACAATGTGTTGTTGAAGGCCTTCTCCCTCTTCTCTGAACTGGGTTAATCGAACACATCTGAGTGTGGCATTGGGTATAAAACCACTTTAGGTTCCCCAGCTCCTCTCAACTTCCTGTTGTCCAAGGAGCCCTGAGCCCGGCACCTAGCATACTGAAAGCCTGTGTGGATTTACGGCTGCTCCTACTTGTTTCCTCCATTTGGATGTGTTCTGGGCAAGAGCCAGGTATCAGAGGTGACCCCGAGGGATGGTGCCTTGAAGGGGGTAGTTTCTCAATGACCCTGAGCCATGGGGCTTCTGGTAGCTTGGACCTGACTGCCCCCCTCAGTGACTCTCCTAGTCTGTGCTTTGTCTTCCCCTGGGGTCCAGCCAGTACTGTTGAATGAGAAGGAGTATTGTACTCACGGGGTTGTTTTCTCTGCTGATTCTTAGAATTAGCCTCTCCTCTTCTCTCCCACTTCCTCCATGTGTCCGCTACTGGAAATTCCCACCAAGCCATCCTTGGACCCTCTGCTCTTTCACGTGACTTTCTCTTCCCATTGCTAACACCTCATCTGTTCTTTGATTTTGCACCTGAGTTCCTTAAACAGACATTAACTGGCCTCCCTTGTCTAACTGTCTCTCTTCCCCTCTAGAACATCTCTGCACAAGATGTGAGGCAAGGACACATTTCTTAAGATGACACTCTGACCAAACCCCTCCTTAAAAACTCTGGTGCTTCTCTGCAGCCACGTGGATAAAGCATAGACTGGTCTTCAGCATGCCATAAAGACTGACCTCAGGCTACCCTCACATCCCATGTGTCTGTTTGCTCCCCAAACAGGGACTTCCAGATTGCTGGCTTTCCCACTGGCACCACATGGCCTCACTCTGGCACCTGGAGAGAATCTGGTACAGAACCCTTTAGAACATATTCAGGCCGTGCGGATCACAGACACTTGGTTATATCAAAGGAAGCAGGTGTTAATTGAAAAATCTTACAGACCCATAAATTGCTCTAAATGCTTAGAAGAAAAAGTTGGGTGGATTATGAATGCATGTCACAGGCAAAATTGATGTGGTTCTAGGGGGATAGGAGAGCCTTCCTGAAGTTCTATGGAAGGTAGGACCCTGGGGATGACACGTCCTTACTTAGGGTAGGATTGGGGTATTGGGGAACAGGGAACAACTCTCTTTTTGCCTTAAGTTAAAAAAAAAAAGGTTGTGCAAAATGCCTCTATTTCAGAAGTGGTGCTCTGTGTCTGGGCTGCTGAAATGTGACCAATGGGAATGGAATGCAGAGAAGTTGAAAACTGTGATTTGAGTAGACGAGGGAGGGTAGAAAGGGTAGCGGGGGATTTTGAGATGAAGGGGGGATCTTAAGGAAGAAGACCATTCCCTCTGCACAGGGCGTTCTCTAAAAACAAGCCTTCCCCAGACTTGGGGTGATGTGGGGTCCCAGCCGTTATTAGAGAGCTGATGGAGAATGTCCAAGTTGTGGGAAAGCTAGGGATGGAAGATTTGTGATGGAAACACTGGGACTCAGAAGTGAGGCAGGTAGGAAAAGAAATCAAACAGGCCATCCCCTTCTGTGTGCAGGCACCTCACAAAGAGCAGCACCAGTGCTTCCCCCACCCCATCTGGCCCTAGAACCTGAAAAACAGGGCCTGGCTTACTTGTGGGGCAAGTGCCAGATGAAGCAGTGCCTTGCAGCTCATGTCAAGGACTTTGGTCTTTTTCCTACTCCCCATGGGAACCCCAACCAGGAAACCACAGTAGTGGTAATAAAGGTGAGAATAGTGGGCTGAGTGTCCGTTGCATTCAGTTGACTTAGGGTTTCAACCTGCCCTTTTCCCAGCCTTGCCTGATGTCCTCCCCCACGCTGCCATCAGCATTCACAAAACCACATCGAACAGATGAAGAATTGTGGAAGGTAGAATGAATCCTCAACAAGCAATCCCTTGTAAACAAGTTGTCTGAGGTGGTGGAGTCCTGGCCTTGACCAGGCTACTAGCCTGTCAAGATGACCCCTGACCAGATCGTAAACTTGGCCACTCAGGCTCCTGGGTCCCTATTTTCCACATCTGCCAAATGCAGAGATGCTTATTCAATTTCTCAAAGATATTAAGAAGTTCAAACTTAATTGATACTAAAAATGGGATGGTCCGAGGAAAAAATATGCAGATGCTTTGTAATTATAAATCACTCCCACAGTTTTAGACAATGAAATTGAAAATGTACGTGGGCACACGCACGCGCGTGTGTGTGTGTGTGTGTGTGTGTGTATTTCCCAGTGGTAGGAAATGCCTGGTGGCAAAAGAGGCAGATGAGGCTATTAGGGCTTACTGTCATTGTACTTCAGAGCTGACAATGAGTAACTTTGTGCAATTTCTATAGAGTCATCCATCCCCTCTTCTCTCTGAGGAATACATTCCAAGACCCACAGCCGATGCCTGAAACCATGGGCACTATGGAACCCTACATATACCATGTTTTTCCCATATACATAGGCCTATGATAAAGTTTTATTTACAAATTAAGCACAGTAAGAGATTAACAACAATAACCAGTAATAAAAAAAGAACAATTATAATATACCATATGAAAGTTACGTGAATGTGGTGTCTCTCTTTCTCTCTCTCTCAAAATATCTGATTGTACTGTCCTCAGCCTTCTTCTTGCAATGATGGGAGAAAATAAAATGCCCATGTGCTGAGATGAAGTGAGGGGAATGACATAGGCAGTGTGACACAGCGTTAGGCTGCTTCTGACATATGGTCAGAAGGAGGATCATCTGCTTCCTGACCGTGGTTGACTTCGGGGAACTGAAAGGGGAGCTGTGGACAAGTGGGGACCACTGTACCCCAAGTTCACCTGTAATACTGAATCTTGCCCTCGTGCCCTCAGGCACGACTCAGGCAGCTTTATTTGGGCTACTTCTGTTACTATAGTAACATCAGGATACTTCAGGCCCCTCACAAGGGTCTAGAATCCGATCAAGATCTCGTCTCCTTTCCTGAAAGCAAGGTCCATGTTATACTTCTGTTTCTGTCCTCCCAGCATTTACAGGTGGCATCAGAAGGCTCAACTTCCATCTAATATTTTCTTCCCTTGCCTGCTTACCTACTGTGTGTCTGTTTCCAGCAGGAAAGAGCTTCTATCTTTCTGGATCCTGCCTTGTAGTTTGGGACAAAGACACTATAACCAGGTAGCTAACTGATAATCCCAGATTATGATAAGGGTGACAGTGGACATAAATAGGGTGGTGTGCAATGGCAGCAAGGATACTCATATAAGGCCTTCTGAGAAGGGGACATTGAACTAAGACATCAAAGAGGAGCCGTCGAGGTGAAAATCCAGTGGATTTTCCATAAGGAGCCAGAAAGAAGGTGGCACCCTCAGTGAACCACAGGCAGTTTGTTGTGGCTCGAAAGTGGCCATCAGAACAAGAAGGCGCTGGTCCCTGGTGCATTTTAGAAACTTATGCTGCTTTGATCTGAACAAGACTGGGAGGAAAGTAGGTACCATCCCACACAGCAAAGAATTGTCCCGTATGAATTTCCAATATTTCTTAGGTGCAAAACTCTTTATAATGATCTGAACCTAGAATTTACCCTTCACTTACATATAAGCAAAGAATCTTTTTATATGGATTAGATATACATAAAACCAAGGGGAAAAGGCACATTTTTTTTTTGCTTGGAACTTTACTGAATTGTTCATCATTCTGGAAATATCTCACTGCTGAGAGAATGGAAGGCTAGTCTGGTCCTTGAAATCTGTATCTGTCTATTCGCAAAAACATCACACACGAGGACTCTGATGTGTGTGTCACAGTATTCCATTGGTCTGAGCAGCTACAGGTGAATATAAAATAGACATTTTACTTTATCATATATTGCTTTCCTTTTATTTTACATTATAGTTAGTTAATTATAGTGACATTTTAAAGAAATGTTCATAGATAATCTGTGAATTTTATTTAGGGAAAATATGGAGGCACTAAAATTCCTTATTGTAAAATTATAGCATTGGGTCTGACAGGTTGAGGCTTATTGGGCTTGAGCTTGGTGAACTGAGAGAGGTTAGATGATGAGACATTCAGGGACCCTGGGCGTTGAAGGTGTTGTAGGCCATTGGCATTTCTGATTTTATACTAAATGCAGGGGAAGCACTGAGAGATTTGTACACAAGCTGGTAAAATCGTCTCATCTGTATTCCTCTGGGCGGCTGTTCTACAAGGAGAACAGGACCGGAAGCAGGTGCTTCCCCGGGCAACTGCCCCCCAAATGTGCCACTTTGCATAACTGATTATTTAAAATAAAATTTACTTAAGAGCCAACCTGCACAAGAAGGATACTCAGGCCCTCCTCCATCCCCCTGAAGGCAGCAAATAAATCTCCCATGTGAAAGGTACCCTCTCATACCAGGAGGGACAGAGACAGCCTTATCATTGGTGATAGGAAATTTAGAGCCAAGAAGGCTATATAAACTCTTGTTCCTTTTTACTAATTTGCTACCCCAGCCCAAATTCTGTTTAGAATTTCTTACTAATTGAAGATTGCAAAGTAAAGTTTTCTTTGTCCTGTCAATCCCTCACAGACTTTTTATCTGTTTGTCTGAAAAGTATAAAAACTGCCTGCCTTGGTCATTTCTTTAGGTTTCAATTTCATTACCTGGGCCTCTGCATTAATGTAGTAAAACTTTGGGTTTTATTCTCCTGTTAATCTGTCTCATGTCAATTGACTTCTTAGTCCAGCTGGAAGACCTTGAGGGCAAAGGAAGAATTGTTCCTTCCCTTCATCCTTCACAAGGCCCCTGAGGCAGCCCAGCAAGAGACACAGTGGTAGTCTGGGCCAGGTATTGATCATGGAGAAGTGAGTCCACATGAGATAAATTTCAAAGGTAAAAGTGAAAAGACTCAGAGAAAACTCTGAAAGTTAGGATCATGTCTACCAATACCTTTTCAGATTTTATTTTCATGAAGATGGTATCACTTTTTAAAATTTAGAAGCCGTGTTACTTACCATCAAAGGATTGTCAGCTGTATGTTCTATGGAAATGATTCAAGCATGGTCACTTTCTTGTGTATAGCATGATAGATCGGGTAAAAAAAGATCTCCAGGGAAAGGACAGAGTTTTTCCAAAGTCCAAAGTGGCCATTCAGCTTCTGTCTTGGACCTGGATGAGTTCTTAACTGCCTAGTCACCCCCAGGAATCCCCACATATTTTCTGTTCAGGCACTGCTAATAATATTTTCAATGTGCACGTCCAATTAGCCTGAATTCAAGCAAGGGAAAGCCACTCTCTGAAGCTATCATGCTCCCAGTCCTTTCCACAGTCATTTTCACAAGGAACAGCTACATTTCTCAGCAAAGGTAAGGGACACCTTGATCCCAGTCTGCGAGGGCAAGACTGAGACTGCAAACTTCCCTAGGTAGTGCTCAGGTATTAAGAAGTTGTCCCTTTCAGCCTGCATCCTCTTATTATTTCTTGTCACCACCTTTTTGCCTCAAGTAAAGAAAGCTGCTTGCATTTCAAAGGTTTTGTTTTGCTTTGCTTTGTTTTCACTGCCTCTGACCCATCACTATGATTGTCTCTCTCAGGCTATGCATGTATAGGATTGCATGTATAGGACTGGGGACCACAATGTCAGGGTCACGTGCTTTCCTGGGCTCTGCAACATCAGCAACCCATATAAGGAGAGGCCCCTGCATAGCCCTCCCTATGTTCCCTGTGCTAGAGTGCCTGATACTTGACCAGCTAATGTGAAACTCCACTTTCTAAAACTATTTACCTACTATGTGCCCCCCCTTACCACCTTCTCTTAGAATGATCCTTTATTTGTACAGCTTCCCAATGTGTGCAAACAAGAGCCTTTCAAAGAGCAATCCAAAATCTGAACAAATCAGCCACACAAACCAAGATTCTAAAATAAACTTCCTCCCACAAAAATACATGTGTGTGGACGAAGAGGTAGACAAATACAAAAATGTATATTTTCTAGGAGTTGTACATTTAAAGAGGCCCAGGCCAGGTGCACCACAAGACTATCCCATACTGTCCGTTGACTTCAGTCCAGAAAATGGGTAGTTTTCTATACAAAATTACATTTAAAATAGAAACATCAGTGATTTGGCACTCTAGTTACAGCACTACAATACCATTCATTCAGTTAACAAGTATATATTGAGAGATTACTAGGGGCAAAATATTATTTTATGCCTAAGGATACATTAATGAAAAAGAAAAACAAGTATCTTCCCTTCTTGACCTTACATCCTAATACATAAGAAAAACAAAATAAGTAAAATATATAGTCTGTATTAGTGATGAGAAGGAAAAATAGGGAAGGGGGATATAAAAATGTTGATGAGCATGAGATTTTAGGTAGGGTGGGGAGAAAAGGACTCAAAGAATAGATAGTTTTGAATAAAGAGACAAAGTAAGCAAACAGCCATATGGATATCTAGACAGAGAGAACAGAAAGGGTAAAGCCTTCCTAAAATAATGCCATTTAAAATAATCAAGGGTGTTACATGCAACTAATGAATCACTGAACACTACATCAAAAATAAAAATAAAAAAATTAAAGTGACAAATAAATAAATTAAATAAGTAATTAAGGATTCATGCATACAAAACAATAGCACACATTTCACATTGGACTCAAAAGATATTCATCAAATACATTAGAACAGTTAGCTTGATGGAGAAAGGATAGATTGATTAAATCAATGAAATCAAGAGATAGGTCCTGCATTGGCCAATGATAATGTGTGATTAACTCAACCCTTGAAATCACTGTAAAAAGTGTAACCACCAAGTTTGATTTTGTTTAAAATTAGAAATAGATGAAGCTAGTCTTGTTCGTTTTCCCAGGTGGATAGAAATTACAGTGGATGGAGCTAGAGTGTATTATGCTAAGAAAAATAAATCAGTCAGAGAAAGATAAATACCATATGATTTCACTCATATGAATTTAAGAAACAAAACAGATGAACATAGGGGAAGGGAAAAGAAAATGAGAGGGGAGCAAACCATAAGAGACTGTTAACTGTAGAGAACAAACTGAGGGTTGCTGGAGGTGAGGTGGGTGGGGGATAGGCTAACTGGGTGATGGGTATTAAGGACCCACTTAGGATGAGCACTGGGTGTTACATGTAAGTGATGAATCACTAAATTCTGCAACTGAAAACAATATTACCATATATGTTAACTAGTTAGAATTAAAAAAAATTCTGTCTTCAAAATTCCAGAGCTTCTCTGGTGAAACACACTCAAACTGTATACTACCCCCCACATCAACCTCACCCAGAGAACCCACCCATCCTGTCTGATGGCTTATCATCTAAAGACTTCAGGAAAAACATTTAGGACCTTTTAATTCTGTTTGCATAAACCGTCTCCAGTACCTTATGCAGATCATACAAGTTCTAGAGAAAAGGTACCTGACTCAGAAGGACCTTCAGGATCATATCATAACAGTGGTACCTTCAGAGAAGGTACCATACAGCTGGTGGTGGTTATTTCTATCTTGACTGGGCCATAGAATATGAAGATATTTGGTTTAACATTATTCTGGGTATGTCTGTGAGGGTGTTTCTGGATGAGATTAACATTTGACTATAGACTGAGTAAAGCAGATCGCCCTGCCAAGTGTGGGTAAGCCTCATCCAAGTCCAGTTGAAGTCTGAATAGAACAAAGAGGCTGAGTAAGAGGGAACGCCTCCTGCCCCATTGTGTTCAAGCTGGGATATTGGCTTTTTCCTGCCTTCAGACTCAAGCCGAAACTGGCTCTTCTAGGTCTCAAGCTTTTAGACTAGAACCACACTGTTAGTACTCCTGAGTCTCCAGTTTGCCAACTACACATCTTGGGACTTATTAGCCTCCATAATCACATGAGACAATTCCTTATCATACATACATACATACATACATACATACATACATACATACATCTATTTGGTTCTGTCTCACTGGAGAACCCTAATACACAGCTACATAAGTTTTGCTCAGTGTTAGCATTGAAAGGATACAAGTTACTCTATTCACCTTATGAATCTTTAGTACCTGTAACAATAAAACGCTAAATCTTAGGAGGTTCTGTTTATAATGAATAAAAGCTCTCTTCAAGCTGCCCCAAATGGATTATTGCGGACACCTGACAGGCCTCACTTATACTAACACAAGGCAGTTGGTCCTCTCACTACTTCCTATTCCCTGAATGGATGTTGCCTTGGGCTCTGGCCAGATGAAGGTCTTTGGCGGTAGGAGGGCTGCACCTCCTTTTTTCTCTGATTTGGACTTGCTCTGGAGAACAGCCAGGTATTTACAGGGCACTAGGAGAGATGGTGGGTAACTGATGATCAATAATGAGGCTGCTCCTTCGGCTTTCCAAATATGAATGTTTCAATCTGCTGCTACATTGCTAATAACTAAGGGCCTACACTAAATGATCTGCTTTGGATCATTGAGATCAGAAAGCCTTGTTTCCCACCTGGCTTCACCACAGGTAACTTCCTTTACCCTGGAATAACCTTTCCCCCTTTAAGGATAACTTATCATACTAGAAGAAAATTGGGTTTGGTCGATTAGATAGAGGTTGCAATATATATGAGATGGAAGGGTTATCTTGGCTTTAGCTGTGGAGAACGATGCCTGGACAGAAACCTTGGAAAGACACATTCATGCTATATATATATGTATCAAATGCTTATCTCTGGATTCTCAGCTATTTCAGAGGGACCTTTACTTTTTCAGGTTGGTAAGTGAAGATGTCAGTATTTGGAATTATTTGTAGCAGAAATTTTAACCACGAGGCCAAGAGAGTTATATCCCAATATGTTTTCAAGATACAGAGTCTAGTCCACCTCCAGAATCCAGTTATTTGAAATACACACATAAGGACCTCAGGATGGAGATTCTTAGTGCTATTTCTAGAGAAAAGGTAAATGATCTCTCACAGCTGGAGAGACCAACTCAAAATTCTGATAGACACAGGTCCCACATCACACGGTGGTTTTTTTTAAGATGTTTTATATAGGGAAGATCTGGGGGACAAAAGAATAGACATCTGGGGCCCACTCCACATTCAAAGAATTGGAACTCTAGGGGCGTCTGGGTGGCTCAGTTGATTAAGGTCCAATTCCTGATGTCGACTCAGTTCATGATCTCAGCTTTGTGGGATCTCTCCCTCTGCTCCTCCCCTTACTTGTACTTTCTCTCTCTCTCTTTCACTCAAATAAATAAAATCTTTGAAAATAAAGATTTGGAATTCTGAAAATTTGGCCAAGGAATTTGATTTTTAACAAGCACTAATGTTGACTCAATGATAAAATTTTAGTAAAGAACCAGTGACTTTATCACTTCTTGATTCCAACCACAATTGGGAATCAACATGAAGTCACTTTTTTTTAAGATTTTATTTATTTATTTATTTATTTGAGAGAGAGAGAGCACAAGCCAGGGGGAGAAGCAGAGGCAGAGGTTGAAGCAGACTCCCCCCTCGGCAGGGAGCCCAACATGGGGCTCCATCCCAAGACTCTTAGATCATGACCTGAGCTGAAGGCAGACACTTAACCAACTGAACCACCCAGATGCCCCTGAAGTCACTTTATGTACTGTTCATAGTGGACAAAATTGTCAGAAAATGTGGCAAGATCCTTCAATTCTTTCCTGCCACACATGAGTTCATTTTAATATCTTCCAGATGCTAAGTTCTCGGAGATCTTACCACTACTACCATTATCTCCCTTGAACTCTTCCAACTATCTATATAACATATTAACTTGGATGTAGAACATGTATCTTTAAACTATTAGGTCTTAAATGAAATGCATGCATTTTTTTAAATCTCAAACTTGCCTCTCTCCAGTTTTCTTCATCTCAGTTAATTGTAGTACCATCTATTCAGATTCCCTTAGAATTATCACTTTTCCTTCCCCAGCCCCACATATCTATGAGCCCAAAGTGTTTCTAGAATCCCACTGGTTCTTTGCATCTCTTCTACAGAAAATCAAGTCCAAGCTGCCAACAGCTGATCCTGGTCTATATGAATTTCCTTGTAAGTGTTCTCCCTGATTCCAGTCCAGGCCAACAACTCACTCTCCTTCTACCCACTAGAATGAACTTTTAAAATTATAAATCAGATCCTCCTTACCCCATATCATGCTCCCACCCCCCTCCCCTCTAGAACCCTCAGTTTGTTTTTCAGAGTCCATCGTCTCTCATGGTTCGTCTACCCCTCTGATTTCCCCCGCTTCATTCTTCCCCTCCTGCTACCTTCTTCTTCTTCCTTTTTTTTTTTCTTAACATATATTGCATTATTTGTTTCAGAGGTACAGATCTGAGATTCAACAGTCTTGCACAATTCACAGCGTTACCAGAGCACATACCCTCCCCAGTGTCTATCACCCAGTCACCCCATCCCTCCCACCCCATCCCCCACTCCAGCAACCCTCAGTTTGTTTCCTGCGATTAAGAATTCCTCATATCAGTGAGGTCATATGATACATGTCTTTCTCTGTTTGACTTATTTCACTCAACATAATGCCCTCCAGTTCCATCCACGTCATTGCAAATGGCAAGATCTCATTCCTTTTGATGGCTGCATAATATTCCATTGTATATATATACCACATCTTCTTTATCCATTCATCTGTCGATGGACATCTTGGCTCTTTCCACAGTTTGGCTATTGTGGACATTGCTGCTATAAACATCGGGGTGCACGTACCCTTTCAGATCCCTACTTTTGTATCTTTGGGGTAAATACCCAGTAGTGCAATTGCTGGATCATATGGTAGCTCTATTTTCAACTTTTTGAGGAACCTCCATACTGTTTTCCAGAGTGGCTGCACCACCAAAGCTTCATTCTTATGGACCTTACATTCTCATGCAAAGAGGACAATGTTTGAAAGAATATAATTACTAGGTCCAATTTGTAGTAAGAGAAAAATAAAAAATTGTATTGAAAAGGAACACTAAGTTAAGCTATGATCACTAAATTTCAATATCAACTTTGTTCATTTTAGTTTGGTCAAATAACTGGATTGGTTGAGAAAATAACAAGATTAAATATAGATATTAAGATTAGGATGTAGATTTTGCTTTCCAGAAGTTTAAATTGGGAATGAGGGTAGGCAGACTACTGCCCATAATTACTAATATAAATGCCAAAGTGGAGATGGCCTTCCATTTAGAACCATAAAAAACAGGGCATCTACCATCTTGTTTGGGTTAATTCTCATCCATGGATACCATCACCTGGATTCTTCTTGGTGGTAGGAGGGCATGTTATATTTCAAGGGACAAGGTAAGACTATGAACATCACTTCTAAAATATATTCTCTACTACCAAGGGGGTGCCTTGTATTGTTTACTGGCTCTGAGCTTCCCTGACCTTCCATGGTACCACTCTATTCTCTGACAATTTTTCTTTTCTACCTCTCAATACTGTATATACAGTGCAGCCCCTCTTCGTTCTTGGCCAGGGTTAAGCCAACTGCATTTCATAACAATCTACTTATGGACTCTGATGGAGTGTTCCTGGGAGATCAATGTCCTGTAACCTCAGTCCCTTGAGGATTTTATGAGATTTGATACCATCTCAGGGACTGTAACATCAGGATTGAGGTAATTAGGTATCTACCCAATTAACTAAACCTTCTTAGAGACGTTCAGCCTCACAAATTGCATGCCATGGGTTTTTCTTAGTTTTTCCCTACTGCTAAACTAAGCTGATTTTGCCAAATGTCACACAGACCCTGGGAGGTAAAAGAAGGTAAAAAGAAACAGTTTCCACTTGTCCATCAGTGGCACCCCCCTCTAGAGAATGCAAAACTAAACAAGACATGGAACGTGTCCTAACTATAGAGAGCAGGCTTTTCTTCTTCTTTTTGTATCAGGGGTTAACAAATTACAGGCTGACGACCCTATTTGGCCCACCAGTTACTTTTATGTGGTCCATGAGCTAAGAATAGATTTAAGATTAAATGATTAGGGCACCTGGGTGGCTCAGTTGGTTAAGCGACTGCCTTCGGCTCAGGTCATGATCCTGGAGTCCCTGGATCGAGTCCCGCATCGGGCTCCCTGCTCCGCAGGGAGTCTGCTTCTCCCTCTAACCCTCTCATGCTCTATCTCATTCTCTGTCTCAAATAAATATAAATTTTAAAAAAATCTAAAAAAAAAAGATTAAATGATTAAAAAATAATAAAAGAAGAAGAATGTTTTGTGATATAAAAGGCATATGAAATTCAAATTTCAGGGGCCCCTGAGTGGCTCAGTCATTAAGCGTCTGCCTTCGGCTCAGGTCATGATCCCAGGGTCCTGGGATTGAGTGGCATTGGGCTCCTGGCTCAGCAGGAAGCCTGCTTCTCCCTCTCCCACTTCCCCTGCTTGTGTTCCTGTTCTTGCTATCTCTCTGTCAAATAAATAAATAAAATCTTTAAAAAAAATTCAAATTTCAGTGTCCATAAATTCAGTTTTATTAGAACACAACCCCATCTCATTTGCTCATTCATTTATATACTGTCTCTGGCTACTCTCAGACTATAATAAGGGCAGAGGTGAATCACTGGGACAGTGGTCATGAAGCCCAAAAAGCCAAAGGAATTTACCATCTGCCCTTTACAGAAGTTTGCTCATCCCTGCTCCGTAGTATAAAAGCTAACCAAGAGGCCTCATATCCCTCTAAATTTTTATAGCCTGAGGAAGCAGCCAGTCCTTCCTGGTTGTAGGCAAACAGAGGAAGAGTGTGAGTGGTTGATACCTTTGATCTTAATATTACTGCCCAATCCACCTCCTGGCCTCTCAGATCTTCCCAAAGAATCTGGTGCCCATCCCTGGCTTGGGGGTCAGGATGGTAGAACAAGAGCATCAGTCTGAGGAGGGTTGTGGAGAGTTGGAAACCCTCATAGGAAGCTTTGATGCCTTGCCTTCCCACGTAACCCACTTCATTCCACCCAACCTCCATGAGAAACCCTGAAGGAAGGTCCTTTCCTTTACTTTTTCTCCATTCAAAAACCAAGAAACAAAGACTTAGAATCTTTTTAAAACAATTTTTGACATTATGTTCATGTTCCTATAAAAACATAAGGATGCTGATGAGAGTGAGTGTCAGGGCCAGGTAAGCTAATGGAGGAGTTTCAATTATGTTAAGTGAATATTAAGAATACATTTTTAAAAATGCGCAAACACTGTGGCAGTCTCCAGATGATGAGATTAAATCTTTATATTGTCCATACTGCATTTTTCGCATTTCCTTGTAAGAAAAAGTTATTTCTCAAAAATATATAAACTTCTTCAAAGTATTCTTTATAATTAGATGTATCTCTTACTCATCTACTTTTCAAAGGTCATGCTCAGCAACTCAAAGCCTCCTAGAATCTAGAGAAAAGTTTCTCAAGAAGAGGTTATAAGCCCTTTCTTGATAATGATAAGTAATAGCTTTGAGGCAATATGGTTCACATTCAAGTGGCAGGTGCTCCCAAATCCTATGAGCCAAACCCTATGCAGGCGTTACCTCTTCTGGCCACTTAGGAAAAGGCCCCCTTTCCCAGGGGGAAGACAGCTTTCAGTGCCCATGTACCTGCTGAACCACTAATTCCTAACAAAATCCTTAAGCTGACTTACATTCTCTGTCTCCTCAAGTCCTCCCAGGGCATCGTATCCCTTTTGTACCTGAACTCATCTTTATGTCAAAGTTCTCCGATCTTGAAGCTTCCATACCTGTGCCCTGTATTGTCCCCCCGTGAGTCTAGAACACCCAAGCAGTTTCACATTCTCTCAACTGCCTTTAACTGGTTGGGGAGGCAGGGAGCCCTGAAGCCAGGAGACCATGTGATTATGACAGGGTCGACCAGACCCTCCTGAGACTCTTACCCCAGCTCTGCTACTTATTACCAGTGTGACACTGGGGAAGTTACTCCATCACTCTGTGCCTCAGCCTCCCCATCTTAAAAGTGGACATAACAGTGCCTATTTCACAGGTTTGTAGTGAGGATTAAATGAGATGATGTACATCAAGAGACTGGAAGAGCTCTTGCTTACAAGACACACACAGGACACAGTGCCTGCTGTCAACACTGCTGCAGTCCATTCTCTTCAGTGTGTAAAGAGCTGCATGTAGGACGACAGGTCTGACTTCACCATCTACCCAGAAGCTCTTAGACTGAGAAATCGGTTTGTTCTAATTATATTTACTGTCCATAGGACAGATTCTGTGCTCTTTTAGCCAAGACCAACTGGGAGTATCAGAGGTCCTGATTCACCTACAGGGGATGGGAGTACTGTGCACTAACCACTGTGAATTTGTGGGTTGAGGAAAAAGAGAAGCTTACTAGAACCCTAGTTTTAACTAGTTTAATGTTAAATATTTTAACTGTCCCCTGTGACCCATGGTACAGGACTCCTATTGGCTTGTTTAGACTCTAATTTTTACAAATGGCCTAAGATCATACTGACTTCTCATCAGCTAATAGCAAAGCTGGTGGCATATTTGGGAGGCCCTTCATTTGCATAAAGCTTACAAGGTCCAGTTCTTAAACTGATAACCCACTTTCTAAACTGAAGGCAGGATGACAACATTTCGTACTCTTTCTCCCACCAGTGGAAAAGGATACTGGTGCCAAAGCAGGAAAAGTAAGGGTCAAGGGCTTGGTTTCAGGTTCTGAACCTCAACCACCAGGACTCGCATGGATCTTAATTCCATCCCTCTCTCTTCATCTACTTCTCCGTTCTGTAGGCATCCAGCTCCTATAAGAGTAACCACAGGAAATGATGCAAATAAACTGGAGAGACTGTCAAAAGGAAAGAGAAGGTGAGGTCACTGAAAGCACATAGATTAATGCTGTCCCCGGATATTGTGTAGCAGCAAACAATGAGATTTTTACAGGCAAGTTATATAAACGCCTGTGCTTCCAATTCAGGAAAGGGTCATTAGTGCTCCCTTGCTTACTAGAGGTGTGGATCTTTCTGGCAGTCCCCTGTCTGTCTGGCATGAACTGGCATATTAACCACGTGACTCAGATTGTCCCTCAGGAGCCATGGAGGATGAGGCAATAGATGGCACATTCTTACCGAAATCAATTATCAACAGAATATTAAATATAAATGTGTTAGAATTAATACTAAAATCATAGAATGTGGACTTTGATAAGGTAGATAATCCATGAGAATGTGCACTCAGAATATCTTAAACGCATACTCTGTCTTAAAAGGATTAATGCCTGTCAGGGTACACATTTCCTAAATTATATGGATTTTCCTTCCCAGATAGCTAAGAAGGAAATTCTGAATATATACAATTGTATATGTTACACACACCGGGATGTTGCTCTCCCTGAACAGAAAAAGCTAGCTGTACGCTGGAGATGGTAAGCACTTTTTAAAATTTGGGATATGTGACAGATGTTATTGTAAAAAAGATATATATGTTACATATCTCTGATATAGTCAAGGTTAAAAGAAGCAAAAATACATCCTCAGACATATATAACTCCTATATTAATTTTTTTGGACATGACCCCGAACATTTCCTCTTTTCTTTCTACCCTCACTGTCCCTCCCTGTGACTTGGGAACAGTAAGCTTTCGGGGGCAAACAGTAGAGAACAACACTGGAGCAGATTCTGGTTCCTTTTCTTCTTGCAGAACAACTATGTTAATGCGCAGTTTTGCTACTTAAAAAAATCACACGGCTCGACTTTCTCCACCTGAGAATTTGGAAGGCAAATATAAATCCCTACAGCTGTGACCGGGGACCTGCATGTCAGTAGCGGTATTATTGTCTGAGGATCCTATGTGTTATCTTACATTTTTAAATGTTTTAGAAGCCTTGATTTTACCAGGGGCTGGTCTACAGTCTTAGAACGAGTTCTATAAATTTTGATGTGACGTTCTACTAATGGGTCCCCCTATTCTGACCCATGAGCACTAGAGGCTGGGAGCAGAGCTTCCACCTGGTCAACACTATCATCTCAGGTCTGGGTGAATCAAATCAAGGTGCAGATGGATTGAGCGTGGTCAGATAGGTCTCTGTGTATTTCTGAAACACCTAAGTGTTAATTAAAGTCAACCAGCAGGTAGGACAGGTGGAAACAGCCTACCATACTAACTACCTTCTTCCTACCTCCACCTCTAGTTTTACAGGCTCGTGAACCTCAGAGAACACAGACTGCAAAAACCCACCACAGAGTTTCTGATTCCATCTCTGTGGGTGGGGTCCGAGAATGTACACATTTATCAAGTCCCCAGGTGAAGTTGATAATACTGGCCGCTGATTCCACTTAGAGAACCACGGCTGTAGGGAGTGTTTGGGGGGATGATGTGAAAGCAGGTAAAACCAGTCTTCCAAACCCCAGATTCTCTCAGTTTAATAGGTACACAGAAGACACAGTTCTAGAACACCCTCAAATAGCATGTTGTGCTTGCACGTCCCACTAATCTGCAATTTGGAGCATAAAATACCAAGTTGTAGGAAGTCAAGCTAATAGGATATTCTCTAATGCTTACCAAAATGTGGTTAACTACCAACACCTGAGCACGGCTTCAAACGTTACAACACAGGAAGCAGCCACCCACCACAACGTCCCTGTCTCCTGGGTGGGCTTTGGCCCAGGGTTGGACCAAATGAAAGACATTCCCCCCACACACACACACATAGAGTGGCTGCTCCTCCTTGTTTCCACCCTGGGGACTAGTTCTGTGCACCAGACAGGTATAACAAAGTGACTGATCTTCTCCCTCCCCCATGACCAGAGGTCATCTGTGAGGCAAATTTTGGGTTTATCATCCCTCTCCAAGTTTTATCATTTTAGTCCATATTTCTGGATCCATAGGCATCACGTATCCATAAATATTATCTACTGCTGTTTTCCACATCTTTGTTTATTATTGCTTTTGATGTTTTTTGTGTGACTATGCCACAAATTATTTACCCATTCCTTGCTGAAGGACATTTAAGCTGCAACACAGGCTGGTTTCATAATGTTGCTATTTACAACCTTGCATACAACTCTTCTTGCTTCTGAAGTGCTGCAAATTACCTTTACATTTTTTTATTAGCACTAGCACCTTAATTTAATCTTTTTATAAGAAAAAGCAGTAGTTTTTATGTACTGCAGTTTATTAGGCTTTTCTTTTGCAATCTCTGGTTTTCTACTATGCTTCTCCAACCCAAGATTTTAAAAGTATTCACCATTATTTTCTTCTAATGTATTTATGAATTAATTCTTAATGCTGATCTTTGATCCATTTGGAAACTTTTTTAAAAAGAATGAGCAGAGGTGTCTGGGTGGCTCAGTCAGTTAAGCATCCAACTCTTGATTTCAGCTCAGGTCATGATCTCAGGGTCGTGAGATTGAGCCCCAAGTTAGGCTCTGTGCTGGGCATGGAGTGGAGCCTGCTTAAGATTCTCTCTCTCCTCCCTCTGCCCTTCCCCATGCTCTCTCTAAAAAAATAATGAGTAAACTGAAATCTAATTTTTCTCCCAGAATGCCAACACAATTATATTAATATCACTTATTAAATAATCCCTCTACATCCTGATTTTAATTAATAATTATATATCATCTATCCTTGGAGGAAGGTATGGAAATGCTCTACTGCAGATAGTCTCATACTTATAGGCCTGCAGTGTAGTCAAACTTAAAACTCTATGTCCTTATTGATCCAATGATGTTCATTTCCACCACAGCTTCTAAATCTATCACTCAGCTTTAAAAGATTTTAATATTTTACATATATGTTTTAGTTATATTTTAGAAATAAAATGCTACAGTGGAGACCCCCCATGTGTCCCTACTTCATCTAATTCCACCTTCTCCTGAGGCAATAACTATATTCTTAGGCATGGTTTTATACTTTTACTAAGCGCATACATGTAGATAGCATTTGTTTTGCAAATATAGCACATTTGCCCATTTTTTAAATGTCACAAATGATGTCCTACTGGATATATCATTCTATAACTCTTCTCTAATACTGTTTAATTGACAGACCTATGGCTTATTCATTGCAACTGCTACACAGGACTTACTATTTGAACATATGTTGTTCTATAAGTCTTCTATAAATTAACTCATTTAATCATACAACAGTTCTAGGAGGTAGATATTATTTTTTCCCATTTTACAGGTGATCAAGTAATACATGGAAAAGCTAAATTACCTGCCCCACAGCACACAGCTAGCAAGTGGCATGTAATCTGAAGAGAATAGTCTCTGAGAGTTCACAGCTCAAGATGGGTGTAAAAGGAGTAGATTAAGGCCATCGTTAATATTGAAGAGGGCTCCTGGTATGAAGATGTGCTTAATTAAGTGGCAGGTGTGAACCACTTGCTCACCTGTCTGAAAGTTCTTTTTCCACTCTTTTTTTCCAATCTCTCCACTCACTATAAGAAGCTAAACTAGAAAAATTCTAACATGTTACCAGGCATAAACTAGCAATCCTCTGTAAGTGGTTTATTGAGCAGCTACTAACAGCAAGGTGGATGACAATGATCCTTCCATGACCAGCCTCCTTGCTCAGGCCCTATTTTGAGGTTATCGCTCAGACATCAAGATGTGTTGCCACAAAGACACAGCATGTTTTATTTACAAAACCACTTCCACATAAAAATTATATCCAGACATCTTATCAGAAGAGAATATGCAAGCGCTACATGGCCACTTTGTTTAAAAGAAACACTTTTAAGGACACCTGGATGGCTCAGTCAGTTGAGCTTCTGACCCTTGATTTCGACTCAGGTCAAGATCTCAGGGTCATGAGATCGAGCCCTGCGTCAGGCTCTGTGCTCAGCACGGAGTCTCCTTCATATTCTCTCTCCTTCCCCCTTTGCCCCTCCCTGCTCACGCTCTCTTTCTCTCTTTCAAATGAATAAATAAAATCTTTAAAAAAAAAACAAAAACAAATCAAAATGGATTAAGAATCAAGACTTAAATGTAAGACATGAACAATAAAGCCATTAGAAGAAAACAGGGAAAAACTCCTTGACTTTGGTCTGGGCAATGATCTTTTGGATAGACCCCAAAAGCACAAAGCAACAAAAGCAAAAACAGGCAAGGGGGACTACATCAAACTGAAAAGGCTCTGCACAGCAAAGGAAACCATCAACAACAGAGTGCAGAGAAAATCTATGGAATGGGAGAAAATATATGCAAACCATACATATAATTAAGGTTAATATCCAAAGTATATAAGGAACTCAACATTTCAATAGCAAGAAAACAAGTAACCTAATTAAAACTGGGCAGAGCACCTGGACAGACCTTTCTCAGAAGACAAAAAGGCCAATAGGCATATGAAAAGGCACACTACATCACTCATCACCAGAGAAATGCATATGAAAACCACAATGAGCTATCACCTCCAGCTGTTAGCATGGCCATTATAAAAAAAAAAAAAAGATAATAAGCATTGGCAAGGAGAAAAGGAAACATTTGTGCTGCCTTGGTAGGAATATTAATTGGTAGAGCCACTATGGAATGTTATGTATCGAAGTTCCTCAAAAAATTAAAACAAAACTACCATATGATCCAGCAATCCCACTTCTGGGTATTTATCCAAAGGAAATGAAAACAGTATCTTGAAGAGATAGCTCCACTCCTGTTTATTGCAGCATTATTCACAACAGCCAAGATTAAGAACCAAACCAAGTATCCATCAAGGGATGAATGGATAAAGATGTGATACACACACACACAGGAATGTTATTCAGTCATAAAAAAGAAAGAAATCTTGCCATTCACCATATGGATGGACTTCGAGGACTTAGTATAATCCTAAGTGAAATAAGTCAGAGAAAGACAAATTCTGTATGATCTCATATGCACATGGAACCTAAAACAAGTGAAGTCTAGATACAGAGAACAGATTGGTGGTTGCCAGAAGCAGGGGTGAGGAGAGCAAAATGGGTGAAAATGGTCAAAAGCCACAAAATACCAGTTATAAAGAAGTAAGTCATGGGACTATAGTTAATGATACTGTATTGTATATTGAAGAGTTGCTAAAATGTCAATCTTAAAAGTTCTAATCACAAGAAAAAAAACTGTAACTCTATATGGTGATGGATATTAACTAGACTCTGGTGAGCATCTCACAACATAGACAAAGTTGAAATCATTATGTTGTATGCTAAAAATGGAATAGAATATTGTGTCTTAATTATATCTCAATAAAGTAATCAACAAAAAATTTCTCTCAAATTATTAACTCAAAAGCCTACAACCATAAAACTCTTAGAAGAAAGCAGTCACAAAACTTCTTGATCTTGGATTAGGTGATTGTTTCTTAGATAGGACACCAAAAGCACACACAACAAATAAAGGGGGCGGGGGTGGAAGATGAACTGCACTTCAAAATTCTAAAATTCTGTGCTTCAGAAAACACTGTCAGTAAAGTGAAAGACAACCCATATAATGCAAGAAAATATTTATCTGATAAGGGACTTGAATCCAGATAGATCTAGAACTCTTACAAGTCAATAATAAGACAGATAACCCAATTAAAAACTAGGTAAATGATCTGAATGGTCATTTTCCAGAAAGATATACAAATTGCCACCAGGTACACGAAAACATGCTCAACACCATCGTCATTAGGGAAATGAAAATTGAAACTCAATTAAATAGGATTTCACACCCACTATGATTGATGACTAGTATCAAAGAGAAAGAAAATCACAGGTATTGGCAAGGTTGTGGAGAAATTGGACCCTCATACATTGCATGAGAAATGAAACAGTCACTTTGGGAAACAGTCTGGCAGTTCCTCAAAAATTTTAAATACAGAGTTACTGTAGTGTTGAGGGAGTAGAAGACTAGCTGAGGACAAAGCTGAAGCTGCCACCCTACAACAGCACCCCCCAACCCTGCATTTTGTAGTGTGACATTCCTCAGGCACTCCTGGCTGCCCTCAAGGAAAAACAAATGGTTAACTGATAGAAATTACAGTCTTGTAGGACAGGAGTCTCCCTTAGTTTACAAATGTCCTAGTGATTTCCAAGGAAGAGGCTTTCTCATCAATAGCCTAACTTCCAAGAGACCCATAACTCAGTTTCCTGAAGCCCTAATGTCACCCTCCCCTCCATAAAATTAAGGGAGGCTGAGGCAGAAGGAAATGTAAATAAAATTGGATTTCTTTTGAACCTGAAGTCCATTGACAAGTATGTGTGATAGGAGGAATGTAACATTCCTCCAGGAAACTCCCAATTGTCTTCATGTTAGTGCCCCATTAGAGGGGGGAATAGCCTTGGCTTGACAATAACCAGGCCTCTAGTATCCTGAGAGTCCTTAGCATATGACAGTCCTTCTGGACACCCCCTTTGTCCTCACCTCCCCAACTCCTGAGTACCTGGGGCTTTGAGTCTTTGCATCTGGACTCTGAGCTTCGGTGCAAAATTGGTGAGTACTTCTCTACTCTTCCTTTACTCTCATTTCTGGGGCTTTTCAAGGACTACGGTGTTATTGGAACACTTTCATGCCGACTGCTCGGGCTGCAATCCTCTAGCCCGTGGCTACTCTACGGGGAGGAAAAAGCCTGCCTTTTGGCTGGAAGTTAGTACCCTGGCCAGGATGGTAATAAGAGCCAGAAACTGGATGCCCTCTTTATTCCTGTCCTTATACAAAGTTGTCTGTCTTGGGCACAGGACAGCCACCTAAGTCACCAGGACGTCTCCCAATCTTAAGACTCCCATGTGAGGTTTCCTCCTGATTGATCTAATGTGATCCCCTTCACATCCCTGGTCCAGCCACTTCCGGCCACAGGACCTCCACTGAGAGCTGGCCGAAACCCGTACCCGATTTAATTAAACTCAACCAGGGACCGTTTCCTAGGGAATTTGGCTGTAAAGACTACATGTGTTGGAATGTCACTTAGACCATGATGGATTTCAATCTTTACTATTTTCTGTCAATGTTCCTCTACTAACAACTTAAATGATAAAATTGGGTAAATTCCTCTTGTAAAACTTTCCTAGCATTTTCCATGGATTAAAAATGGCAGGGCAATAACACAACTTTCAGATTATAGGACAGCACAGTATCTTAGTCTGTTCACCAGGCACCCATCTGTAGCCTAGGATGCAGTGGGGAAGGGGAGGGACGCCGGCATCCCTCTAGGGCCTTTTATGGCAGGAATGCTTTCATGGGAAGGCAAGATGGTGATCAATAGCAATTTTTGTTGAGGGACGCCTCCAGTCGCTGGGGCCTCTGACATATCCTGCATGGGGCACCACCCAGGAGTTGGGGATTTTGGTAATGTGTCAACGTCTAGTGCGTTGGGGTCCCTGGGTAAGGGTCTACGAAATCACCAGGACACAGGGGATGCAGAGCAAAGGCAGCACTTGCAACTGCATACTGCCGTTTATTTCTCACATAGCTATATACTCGCAGAGATCAGATAAACATAACAATGTATCAAGCCAACATCTGTGAAGTGAAATATACACGAAATGCAATAAGAACAAAATACATCCTGCTTATGCTTGCAGAATAAAGAATTCTCTTAGCCATCCTTCCTTTGGAGACAACATGTTCTTTGTCTTTAGAAAGAACACTTCTGTTTAGAGAGATACACTTTAAGCTAGGCAAGAGCCACTTCCTGCTGATCCAGGCATTTAGGACTTGCAACATGAGATAAGGGGAAGAGAACATTTTCTCCTCCTGGCCTAGGCCTGCCTGGCCGACCTTAACCTCAGTGCAGTCCTCAAATGATCTGGGCCTGCAAGGGGCCTACAAGCCTACACCATCTCAGTAATGGACCTTCTTTACTTTTCTAGGAGCATAGGATCCTCTTCTGTTCCCAAGGATTCTCCTTTGGGATGCCTTTTAACCCACTGGAATCAATCTGAACTACAAGATTTAAGAAAGAAAAGAATGATCTTCTTCTGTAACACTGCATGGCCTCAGTACTCCTGAGGGTACTGGGACATTAAGTTACATTTCAATCTATCAGTTAGACCTCTTTTGCAAGGAGAAGGGCAAATGGACTCAAGTCCCATATTTCCAAGCCTTAATGGCCCTAAATCTGGACGTGTCTATAACCCTCAACCAGATTAACAAACCCCCCCCCTGGATTTATTGGATGATGATTGTCTAAATAGGACGATTCCCCTTAATAAACCTGGGATATTGGAGGAGTTGCCGGACAGTCCAAAGAAAGAGGACATTGGCTCTGTTGCTATCCCTCCTCCTTATAAACCCCAAGACCCCTCTGCTCCCAGCCCAGCTGGACATACTAGAAGCGGGATTCCCTATCTTCCAGGAGCTCCATCTAAGTATGGGATGCATCCTCTTAGGGAAGCTGCTAATGGAGAAGGGGCACAATTAGGGTCCATGTCCCATTCTCCATGGCAGACCTGGCTCAGATAAAACAACTATTAGGACGATATTCTGAAAACCCCTCTCAATTTATTGAGGGCTTTCAAGAAATATCTATTATGTTTGATTTGACCTGGCAGAATATATATACCATTTTAACTCATTGTTGCACCCCTGAGGAAAAGAAACATGAATCTGGGAGGGAGCTCAAGAGTTCGCTGATGAACTGGCAATGAGAGATAAAAAAACGTTATCCAGTTGGGCTTGCTGCTGTCCCTAGCACTGAACCACACTGGAACTATCAGGAGAAAGAAAAACGAGACCATAACATCACTTGTTTAATAGAGGGGATGAAAAAAGGATTCTCTAAACCTGTAAACTTTGATAAACTTCAGGAAGTTACACAAGGAACTTATGAGAATCCAGCTCTATTTCAGGGCCGATTGGTAGGAGCCATCTGTAAATATACAAATTTGGACCCAGCCTCACCCGAGGGAGTAACCATACTAAATATGCATTTTATAAGCCAGTCGGCACCTGACATTCACTAAAAACTAACTAAAATGGCTTTAGGCCCTCAAACTCCCATCCAGCGCCTACTAGAAGTGGCGACTGGAGTCTTTATAGAGATACGGCCTTAAGGCAAGAAAAGGACTGGAGAGCTGAATTGCAGGTAAGATACAGGCTCAAATAATGGCTGCTGCTATTGTGGATTCCCCATGGCACTACAAAAGAAAAGGGGCAAAAGAAAAGGCCGATATCAGACAGAGAACTAGGTAAGTCCCCAAGCTACAGCTATGGCCAGGTTGGACATTGGAGCAGAGAATATCCAAACAAGCGCTCTCCACTAGGGCTGTGTCCTGTCTGTAAAGAAACAGGACTTTGGAAGAGAGACTATCCTCATCTCCAGAGAGAGAGGAAGACAGGAACTCACTTCCCCGCCCGAGTCAAAGCTGGAGGAACTGGCAGGACGGGGCCCTGAGGCTGGTCCAGCTCCCTTTGACATCAAGACGACTGAGCCCCAGGTTACCCTGGATGTGGGTGGTAAGTTTATCAATTTTCTTACTAATACAGGAGCCACTTACTCTGTCCTTATTCAGCACTCTGACCCTACTTGTCTTTCTAACCTTAAAATTGTTGGCATAGAAGGGGAAACTGAAACATGCCATCAGACAATGCCCTTAACCTGTAAATATAAAAGTCAATTGGTCACTCATGTTTTTCTAGTCCTTCCATCTTGTCCCACTCCATTACTTGGACGAGACTTAATGTATAAACTGGGAAGCTGATTTGCTCTTACTATAGAGGGGGATGGCTTGTTCTCTTTAACGCCTGGAGAGCTAAAACCATACCCTACTATCCCTCCTAATGTCTGGAAGGAAGTAAATCCACAGGTCTGGGATTGTGATGTCTCAGGACAGGCTCTTACAGCCCAACCAGTTAAAGTGACCTTAAAAGACCCAACAAATATACCTCATAAAAACACCCTCTAAAACCTGAGGTCAAAGCAGGGTTGCAACCACTTATTGATAAGTTTCTCAGACATGGTATTTTAAAGCCTTATTAATCTCCTTGTAGCACCCCAATTTTACCAGTAAAAAAGCCAAATTGGGAATATCGAATGGTACAAGACTTAAGAGCTATAAATGAGGCAGTAATGCCTATTCATCCCATAGTGCCAAATCCATACACTATTCTCACCCAGGTCCTTGGTGACGCCAACTGGTTTATAGTACTTGACTTAAAAGATGCCTTCTTTTGCATCCCACTAAGCGAGGAAACACAGCCACTATTTGCTTTTGAATGGACCTCACCTTCAAGCCCAGGGGCTGCTCAATTAACCTGGACAGTCTTGCCACAGGGATTTAGAAACCGTCCTCACCTATTTGGAACTGCACTTAGCAGAGATCTCCGTGTTATAGCCTTGTCTCAAGGGACAAAAATTCAATATGTAGATGACATTCTAATCTGTAGTTCCACAAAGGAGACATCTGACAAAAATTCTATAACTTTACTTAATTTCTAGGCAGACAGAGGGTATGGTATCTCCCCTAAAAAGGCACAAATATCTAAACAAAAAGTACAATATTTAGGATACAAACTGACACCAGGTCACCATATTCTATCTACTGATAGAAAAAAGGCTATATTAGATCTTGAGCCCCCGACTACAAAAAAACAACTCCGTACTCTTCTAGGTATGGCAGGTTTTTGCCACCTGTGGATTCCTGGATTTGGACTCTTAGCCAAATCATTGTATGACTCAATTAAAGGCCCCAGTGAGGAACCTTTGCTCTGGACTAAAGCTCAGCAGACAGCCTTTCAAACATTAAAAGCTAAACTTTTGTCAGCTCCAGCTTTAGCGTTACCAAATTTAGAAAAACTTTTTACTCTATATGTAGCAGAAAAGCAGAGCCAAGCCTTAGGAATTCTCACCCAAAAATTAGGAAATGAAGCAAGACCGGTGGGCTATTTTTCAAAGTCACTTGACAATGTAGCCCAAGGGTGGCCAGCTTGTCTTCTTCGAGTGGTGGCTGCCACTGCCCTCCTGGTAGAAGAAGCCTCATAGCTGACTATGGGACAGTCCCTAACAGTAATGATTTCACATCAGGTCCAGAGTGTCTTAGAGACCAAGGCCCACCAATGGATGATGGGAGGCCACCTTACTAAATACCAGGCTATGCTTTTAGATACACCAGAAATAATACTTAAAACTTGTCAAACTTGAAACCTAGCTACTCTTATGCCTGAACCTGACCATTGTACTTCTACAGAGCATAACTGCACAGAGATCATTTTTCTTGTCTATTCTAGCAGGCCAGATTTAAAGGACTCCCCTATTAAAAATGCAGATGATAATTGGTTTACTGATGGCAGCAGCTCTTTCTGCCCATGGGTCCTGTCCCCATGCTTTAATAAAACCACCTTTCTGCACCAGAGATGTCTTAAGAATTCTTTCTTGGTCGTTGGCTCCAGACCTCACTTATATTGTAAAACTTCATCAGTAGAACTTGGCAGTTTTACTCCTATGTATTTACCCAAGACAACTGGAAACACAGAATCCTGTGCACAATTGTTCATAGCAGCACTATTCATGAATAGTCAAAAATTGGAAACATACAAAATATATTATTCAGCCATAAAAAGGTATTAAGTGTTGACACATGCTACAAAATGGATAACCTTTTAAAACATGCTAAGTGAAAGAAATCAGTCACAAAAGGCCACATATTCCATGACTCCATTTCTATGAAATGTATTAAATATGGAAATCTATAGAAAGAGAAATTAGATTAGTGGCTGCCACAGGCAAGGGGAAGAAGAGATTATGAAGTAAATGCTAATAGGTATAGGGTGCCTTTTGGGGGGTGATTAAAGTATCCTGGAATTAAATAATGGAGATGGTTACACTACTTTTTTTTTCAGTAAACATTACAGAGTTTAAGCAACTCCAGAGTTAAGCTAAATGTGGGATGTTATCTCTGTTTTGCTTGCTGTGTGGGATGTCCCCTGGATTGGGGGAACCTCAAGCTGGTTCACACGTTTGGGTCTCCATAACCAGGACAATATAAATAATCAGTGGAACACAGAAACTACAGTTTCTCCATAGCTCTTGGCCCTCCTCCATAGCAGCCAAACACACCTTCTGTGTGTGTCTGTCAACTCCATTCCTTATCCACACTTCTGGTGCCCCATTAATACTATTACCGGGATTAGATCCTAAGGGAATTTTTTGATAGATATGCAAAGATACGTCCTGCAGATAAAGCTATCCATCACTAGATTTTCATAAGGAAAAACTAGAAATAACCAAGTACTGTTTATCTTCTATGCAGTATCCAGTGACTTTTTGGATAAGGAAAAATATATATAGTTTTGGTGAGAAAATATTGATGTAAGATAAGCCCCAGGTAGGACACATGGCCAAGGCAAATAAACAGCAGATGTTAAAAGATAACTTTATGACTCAGGAAAAATAAGAAGTGAGAAGTGAAAAAAATGAAGGGCTTTGTTTTCCACAACCTGATTTAGAGCTAACACACAGTCACTTAGGGAGGGGACAAGAGATGACTAGAGGTGGGTAGCTGGCTATGGGGTAGATCAGGAGATCAGGGTGGGACATGGCAGAACAATAGGGAAACTTTTTCCCCACATAGGGTAGATGAGGATGGAAGGAGTTCCACAATGGGAAATACCTACATCTAGAAGGAAGAATAAAAACTAGCTCTTTCCCAAGTATTAGGATAAACTAGATAAATCACTCGCTTTGGGGGGAGGAGGAGGGCAAAAGAGAGAAAGCAATCTCACTACAGAAGTCAGCAAACCAAATTGGCAAGTCACTTCTACTTAAAATAGCAAACCATAAAAGGCCAGCAACCTCTCAGAAACTACACCTTCAAACAATAAAGCATGAGGACCACTCTTGTACCTGGATCTTGCTCACAAAAAGCTACAATCATGCACAAAAGTAAAAATAATTGTAATCCCACAAAATCGTTCATGATGTCAGCTCCCAACCAGTGACCAAAACACAGGATATTGGAGGCCCCTGGCCTGCATGCTGCAGATCATTTTATAGCCAATCCCACCAACCCCCAGCTGAGGGCACTTACAAATCACTCTGTTGATTGCTTTTGTTTTTCAGGAATATATGTATTATGTTTTTGCTGATCCAAACTGCTTGATATTTGGAAGATATAAAAAGTACAAAGAACACAATAAAAACTCTTTATGAAAGCCACTATTTTGGGGTGCCCATGTGGCTCAGTCTGTTGGGTGTCCAACTCTTGATCTCAGCTTGGGTCTTGAGCTCAGGGTTGTGGGTTCAGGCCCTGTTTGGACTCAACACTGGGCATGGAGCCTACTTAAAAAAGAAAGTCACTATTTTTATATTCAAAGAAAAATTTCTTTCTACCTCCTAAACCTTGACCTTCCTCTGATCACTTCAGTACTGATACCAAGTGTGCAAATAAAGTGCCACCACCAAGTCTTTGAGAACTATGACTTCTCCAGGCCCTCCGAAATTCCTGGGAGAACAAAATGCTCAGGGATTGTCAACAGGTATTTATTGAATTGTTGGGGAAAAGCATTTAGGATGTTTGCAAACTTTAGAAGCATCAGAACTTTCAGAATCACCTGCAGGGCTTGTCGAACTACAGATTGCTGGGCTGTGCTCCAGGACATTCTTCTTCAGATTCTTATCAGGTCCCAGGATTTGCATTTCTGAATGTTCTCAGGTGATGCTGATGCTGCTGTTCCCAGGACTACGCTTGGATCCACCGACTCAGCTAACATCACCTTAAGGAGCACCCTGTTCAGTGGCTCCCAAACTTTCTCAAAATTATCTGAAATCCTATTTAAAAAGACAGACTGCAGTCCTGTGGGATCAGTCATAGCTGGAAGCCTTGGAATACATAAGAATCACTGCAGGTTCTTGCTGGAAATGTGAGTTCCCAGAGTCTACCCCAATTTTAACAATTGCCCACAGGTGACTCATGGAAACCCACACTTTGGTAAACCTTGAACAGGTCCTTAGGACTGCTGATGAGGAGGGAGTGAAGCAGGCCTCCAATTCTCCTTCAATTAGCTTCACTTCACTTTCGTCTGTTTTACCTCCGAGACTTTTTTTTTAAATCACCAATACTATAAATCCTCTGTGCCGTTTGATTTCAAATGTATGATCATGATTCCAAATAAGAAATCAGTGTGCCTAGGAGCTACTCAATAAATGTCATCTTTGACAAATCAATGAGGATTCCAAAAATGAATCCAAATCCTGCTTCTTTTCATATATTCCCCTGCTATTTCCAGCACGTGTATAATAAAACATTGTAAAACATTTATGTTATTTGTGCTGGTAGTTGTGGTCTTTTGAGGCTCAGGAATGACCTATAGGAAAACACAGAGTCCAGTCCAACTACCATAAGCACTGGGCCTGGTTCCAGAATCAGCAGTCTGAACAAAGCCTTTCCAAATGAGGGGGGAGAAAACCTTCACCCAATGTAGCATTTCACACTTCCTTTTCAGCTTTAGCTCCCTCTAGACATCATGTTATAATGGGAGAAAAGAGATCAGATAAATTCATTGCTACCATGGCATTTTTGTCACCCTAGTTCTGCCAAGAGGGACTTCTGCTCACAGAAGAAACTCACTCTAGGCTTCCCCACTGTGCCTCTCACTTGGGGAAAAAGATGTGTTGTACCAAGGGACAAGCCCCCAAGAACCCAAGCCCCCAGAATTACCTGCCCAAATGGTCCTGAGCTCACATCCAAGGCCTGCATGAGCCCATTCCTGAGTCTACCCTCCCAGGTGTACATACTGCTGGGCCCAGTGGGTGGCCAAAGGGTAGTTGTGTACTGGGAATATGGATAGAGCTTGGACATGTCATCTGTAGTATCCACACACATGTCGTCCATCAGAGTGGGGCTAAAAAGAGGAGAAACCAGACCATAGGCCACAGGAAGGGGAGTGGAATAGTGATGGAGAGTGGCTTGAACCACACTGCAGTGCTCCAGCATGGAACTCTGAGGCTGAGGATGCTAAGTTCAATCTGTCTGTCTCATTATGCAAGCTGATTTGTCAAAACAGGAGGGCAGAACCTATCTTGATTAAGCTTCCTCAACTGATTTATAACCTTTATAGATATGGCAGATATCTACATCTGTACCCCTGCTCCAGTCCCCAAACATGCTAGGGAGAAACAGACCTGCAGCCCTTGGCACTCAGCTCAGAGTAGCTTGTGTTGGTTATTTTCTGATCTCCCTGGGAGCTCTTAGGACTTTGTCTGGTTCTGCTGACAAGCCTTAAAGGAAGTGGTTTTTACAACACATCATGGTTCTCGGCTTGCTCTTCAGTGTTCACCTTTAGTAAATCAAGCAAATAACCAGAATTACATAACTCTTGCTTGTCAGCTCAGAAAGAGGTGAAACAAAAGAAGTAGAGATTATCTCAAAGTAGATCTGCTTATTTAGAGAAAGAAACACTAAATAGGCAACTCTAGCATAGTTCAGAGTTGGGTGATCTTGACTCCAAACCCAAATGCTTAAATCATGAATTCACTCTCAATCCTGATAGAAGCCACACTAATCATTTACTTTTATTTTCTGGCTTTCTATTTTATAAACATGAAACATTTATTCTGAGATTATCAACCAATACATGTTACTAATTTATCATTTGCCTTAAGGATCTTAGGTGGTTCCTTTCAGCAAATATTTGACAACCTCAGGATACAGGAGGAAATACAACACTGAACAAGAAAGACTTATCTTTACCTTTGAGGAACTCACAAGCTGGCAAGGACAAGCACATTAAACAAACATAGTTAAGAAATAATTCTGCAAGTGACTGATTGGAACTTTCACAAGTGTTACAAGGGAAAGTATGGAGTGCCAAGAGAGTAGATAACAGGGGAACAAAACCTGGTCTGGGGGTGCAGACAGAGCATCCCTGAGGAAGTAGTTCTTAAGCTGAGGGACATGAAGTGGCACCACCTTGAGATTTCATGAGATTACTAAAGGAGAAAGAAGAGTTTTAGAAATTGAACCTTAGAATATTACAACTTTTAGAAAATTTAGGTGCATTAGGAGTCACCAGCAAGATAACACCAAAAAGGATCCATCAGGATAGGAGAAAGAAAGAAAAAAAAACTCCATAAAAAGATGAACTCTTAGCCAAGTAAAGTAAGGAGAAAAGAGTAATCAATATCAGGTGAGATAAATGAGAATTTTAAGTGAACTTTGAAAGCACTGGTATGGAAGTGACTTGTTATCCTGATAAGATCAGTTTTAGTAGAGAGGTCTAATTTCAGGCTTACCACTTCTACTTCCATTTTTATATATTTTAAGCCTTTGCCCCATCAAATCTAATCTCTCAGGAGACATAAATAAACATAACTATGATGCTGTACATTAGATACCAAGAATTTGTTTACCCTGTTGCTGAGAGTTTGTACCCTTTGACCAACATCCCCCAATTCACCCCACCCACAGCCCCTGCAACCACCATTCTACCATCTGCTTCTATGACTTTAACTTTTTAAGATGCCATGTATAAGTGATATCATAAGGTATTTGTCTTTCTTTGTCCGATTTATTTCATTTAGCATAATATCCTCAAGGTCCATCCATGTTGTTGCAAATGACAGGACTTCCTTCTTTCTTATGGCTGAATAATATTGCACTGTATATACATACCGTATTTTCCTTAGCCATTCATCAGCTGACAAATACGTAATTTCCATATCTTGGCTATTGTGAATAATACTGCAAAGAAAATGAGAGTGCAGTTATCTCTTTAGATATATGTGCAGGATTACTGTATCATATGGTAGTTCCATTTTTAATTTTTGAGGAACCTCTATACTGTTTTCCATAATGACTATATCAATTTACATTCCCAACAACATTGCATAAGGGTTCCCTATTCTCCACACCCATACCAATGCTTGTTTTCACTTTAATACCAGCAATTCCAACAGGTGGGAGGGGATATCTCACTGTGGTTTTGCTATGCATTTGCCTCATGATTAGTGATGTTGAGCACCTTTTCATGGACCTGTTGTCCATTGGTGTATCTTCAATGGAAAATGTCTATTCAGGAAGTAAGAGGAGCAAGATGGCGGAGGAGTAGAAGACCTAAATTCAGCTAGATAGGGATAAAACCATTCTGAACACCTACGAACTTAACAGGAGATCGAGGAAAATAGCAGCAACTCTCTGAACAGAAAAGCAACCACTTTCTGGGAGACAAAAATGACAAGACGGAAAAAATCACCTCAACAAAAAGAACAAGAGGCAGTACTGACTGCCAGGGATCTAATCAATACGGACATTAGTAAGATGTTGGAACTAGAGTTCAGAATGGTGATTTTAAAGATACTAGCTGGGCTTGAAAAAAGCATGGAAGATATTAGAGAAACCCTTTCTGGAGAAATAAAAGAACTAAAATCTAACCAAGTCGAAATCAAAAAGGCTATTAATGAGGTGCGATCAAAAATGGAGGCTCTAACTGCTAGGATAAATGAGGCAGAAGAGAGAATTAGTGATATAAAAGACTAAATGATGGAAAATAAAGAAGCTGAGAAAAAGAGAGATAAACAACTACTGGATCACAAGGACAGAATTCAAGAGATAAGTGATACCATAAGATGAAACAATATTAGAATAATTGGGATCCCAGAAGAAGAAGAAAGAGAGAGAGGGGCAGAATGTATATTGGAGCAAATTATACCACAGAACTTCCCTAATTTGGGGACGGAAACAGGCATCAAAATCCAGGAGGCACAGAGAACCCCTCTCAAAATCAATAAAAATAGGTCAACACCCCGACATCTAATAGGAAAACTTACAAGTCTCAGAGACAAAGAGAAAATCCTGAAAGCAGCTTGGGAGAAGAGATCTGTAACCTACAATGGTAGAAACATTAGACTGGCAACAGACCTATCCACAGAGACCTGGCAGGCCAGAAAGGACTGGCAGGATATATTCAGAGCACTAAATGAGAAAAATATGCAGCCAAGAAAACTATATCCAGCTAGGCTGTCATTGAAAATAGAAGGAGAGATAAAAAGCTTCCAGGACAAACAAAAACTAAAGGAATTTGCAAACACGAAACCAGCCCTACACGAAATCTTGAAAGGGGTCCTCTAAGCAAAGAGAGACCCTAAAAGCAACATAGAACAGAAAGGAACACAGACAATATACAGTAACAGTCACCTTACAGGCAATACAATGGCACTAAATTCCTATCTTTCAATAGTTACCCTGAATGTAAATGGGCTAAATGCCCCAATCAAAAGACACAGGCTATCAGATTGGATTAAAAAACAAGACCCATCAATATGCTGTCTGCAAGAGACTCATTTCAGACCCAAAGACACCCCCAGATTGAAACTGAGGGGGTGGAAAACCATTTACCATGCTAATGGACACCAAAAGAAAGCTGGGGTGGCAATCCTTATATCAGACAAATTAGATTTTAAACCAAAGACTGTAATAAGAGATGAGGAAGGACACTATATCCTAATTAAAGGGTCTATCCAACAAGAAGATCTGACAATTGTAAATATCTATGCCCCTAACATGGGAGCAGCCAATTATATAAGGCAATTAATAACAAAAGCAAAGAAACACATCGACAACAATACAATAATAGTGGGGGACTTTAACAACCCCCTCACTGAAATGAACAGATCGTCTAAGCAAAAGATCTACAAGGAAATAAAGACTTTAAATGACACACTGGACCAAATGGACTTCACAGACATATTCAGAACATTCCATCCCAAAGCAACAGAATACACATTCTTCTCTAGTGCCCATGGAACATTCTTCAGAATCGATCACATCCTAGGTCATAAATCAGGTCTCAACTGGTACCAAAAGATTGGGATCATTCCCTGCCTATTTTCAGACCACAATGCTCTGAAACTAGAACTCAATCACAAGACGAAAGTCGGAAAGAACTCAAATACATGGAGGCTAAAGAGCATCCTACTAAAGAATGAATGGGTCAACCAGGAAATTAAAGAAGAATTAAAAAAATTCATGGAAACAAATGAAAATGAAAACACAACTGTTCAAAATCTTTGGGATGCAGCAAAGGCAGTCCTAAAAGGCAAGTATATAGCAATACAAGCCTTTCTTAAGAAATAAGAAAGGTCTCAAGTACACAACCTAACCCTACCCCTAAAGGAGCTGGAGAAAGAACAGCAAATAAAGCCTAAACCCAGCAGGGGAAGAGAAATAATAAAGATCAGAGCAGAAATCAATGAAATAGAAACCAAAAGAACAGTAGAACAGATCAACGAAACTAGGAGCTGGTTCTTTGAGAGAATTAACAAGATTGATAAACCCCTGGCCAGACTTATCAAAAAGAAAAGAGAAATGACCCAAATAAATAAAATCATGAATGAAAGAGGAGAGATCACAACCAACACCAAAGAAATACAAACAATTATAAGAACATATTATGAGCAACTCTATGCCAGCAAATTAGATAACCTGGAAGAAATGGATGCATTCCTAGAGATGTATCAACTACCAAAACTGAACCAGGAAGAAATAGAAAACCTGAACAGACCTACAACCACTAAGGAAATTGAAGCAGTCATCAAAAATCTCCCAAAAAACAAAAGCCCAGGACCAGATGGCTTCCCAGAGGAATTCTACCACACATTTCAAGAAGAATTAATACCTATTCTTCTGAAACTGTTCCAAAAAATAGAAATGGAAGGAAAACTTCCAAACTCATTTTATGAGGCCACCATTACCTTGATCCCAAAACCAGATAAAGACCCCATTAAAAAGGAGAACTACAGAACAATATCCCTGATGAACATGGATGCAAAAATTCTCACCAAAATACTAGCCAATTGGGCGCCTGGGTGGCTCAGTTGGTTAAGCGACTGCCTTCAGCTCAGGTCATGATCCTGGAGTCCCGGGAGGGAGGGAGATTTTACAAGAGTCTGCTTCTCCCTCTGACCCTCCTCCCTCTCAAGCTCTCTGTCTCTCATTGTCTCTCTCGCAAATAAATAAAATCTTAAAAAAAAAAAAATACTAGCCAATAGGATCCAACAGTACATTAAAAGGATTATTCACCACGACCAAGTGGGATTTATCCCTGGGCTGCAAGGTTGGTTCAACATCCGCAAATCAATCAACGTGATACAATACATTAACAAAAGAAAGAACAAGAATCATATGATCCTCTCAATAGATGCAGAAAAAGCATTTGACAAAGTACAGCATCCTTTCTTGATCAAAACTCTTCAGAGTATAGGCACAGAGGGTACATACCTCAATATCATAAAAGCCATCTATGAAAAACCCACAGCAAATATCATTCTCAATGGGGAAAAACTGAGAGCTTTCCCCCTAAGGTCAGGAATGTGGCAGGGATGTCCACTATCACCACTGCTATTCAACATAGTATTAGAAGTCCTAGCCACAGCAATCAGACAACAAAAAGAAATAAAAGGCATCCAAATCGGCAAAGAAGAAGTCAAACTCTCACTCTTTGCAGATGATATGATACTTTATGTGGAAAACCCAAAAGACTCCACCCCAAAACTGCTAGAACTCATACAGGAATTCAGTAAAGTGGCAGGATATAAAATCAATGCACAGAAATCAGTGGCATTCATATACACCAACAACAAGACAGAAGAAAGAAATTAAGGAGTGGATCCCATTTACAATTGCACCCAAAACCATAAGATACCTAGGAATAAATCTAACCAAAGAGGCAAAGGATCTGTACTCAGAAAACTATAAAATACTCATGAAAGAAATTGAGGAAGACACAAAGAAATGGAAAAACGTTCCATGCTCATGGATTGGAAGAACAAATATTGTGAAGATGTCAATGCTACCTAGAGCAATCTACACATTCAATGCAATCCCCATCAAAATACCATCCACTTTTTTCAAAGATATGGAACAAATAATCCTAAAATTTGTATGGAACCAGAAAAGACCCCGAATAGCCAGAGGAATGTTGAAAAAGAAAAGCAAAGCTGGCGGCATCACAATTCCGGACTTCAAGCTCTATTACAAAGCTGTCATCATCAAGACAGTATGGAACTGGCATAAAAACAGACACATAGATCAGTGGAACAGAATAGAGAGCCCAGAAATGGACCCTCAATTCTATGGTCAACTAATGTTTGACAAAGCAGGAAAGAATGTCCAATGGAAAAAAGACAGTCTCTTCAACAATTGATGTTGGGAAAATTGGACAGCCACACACAGAAGAATGAAACTGGACCATTTCCTTACACCACACATAAAAACAGACTCAAAGCGGTTGAAAGACCTAAATGTGAGACAGGAGTCCATCAAAATCCTAAAGGAGAACACAGGCAGGAACCTCTTCGACCTCAGCCGCGGCAACTTCTTCCTAGAAACATCGCCAAAGGCAAGGGAAGCAAGGGCAAAAATGAACTATTCGGACTTCATCAAGATAAAAAGCTTTTGCACAGCAAAAGAAACAGTCAACAAAACCAAAAGACAACCGAGAGAATGTGAGAAGATATTTGCAAATGACATATCAGATAAAGGGCTAGTATCCAAAATCTACAAAGAACTTATTAAACTCAACACCCAAAGAAAAAATAATCCAATCAAGAAATGGGCAGAGGACATGAACAGACATTTTTCCAAAGACATCCAAATGGCCAACAGACACATGAAAAAGTGCTCAACATCGCTTGGCATCAGGGAAATCCAAATCAAAACCTCAATGAGATACCACCTCACACCAGTCAGAATGGCTAAAATTAATAAGTCAGGAAACGACAGATGTTGGTGGGGATGCGGAGAAAGGGGAACCCTCCTACACTCTTGGTGGGAATGCAAGCTGGTGCAGCCACTCTGGAAAACAGTATGGAGGTTCCTCAAAAAGTTGAAAATAGAGCTACCCTATGACCCAGCAATTGCACCACTGGGTATTTACCCCAAAGATACAAATGTAGGGATGTGAAGGGGTACATGCACCCCGATGTTTATAGCAGCAATGTCCACAATAGCCCAACTATGGAAAGAGCCAAGATGTCCATCGACAGATGAATGGATAAAAAAGATGTGGTATATATATACAATGGAATATTATGCAGCCATCAAAAGGAATGGGATCTTGCCATTTGCGATGTGGATAGAACTGGAGGGTATTATGCTGAGCAAAATAAGTCAGAGACAGACATGTATCATATGACCTCACAGATATGAGGAATTCTTAATCTCAGGAAACAAACTGAGGTTTCCTGGAGCAGTGGAGGGTGGCAGGGATGGATGGCTGGGTGATAGATATTGGGGAGGGTATGTGCTAAGGTGAGCGCTGTGAATTGTGTAAGACTGTTGAATCACAAACCTGTACCTCTGAAACAAATAATTCGTTATATGTTAAAAAAAAAAAAAAGAAGAAGAAGAAGATAGCAGGAGGGGAAAAATGAACAGGGGGGAATCGAAGGGGGAGACAAACCATGAGAGACTATGGACTCTGAGAAACAATCTGAGGGTTTTAGAGGGGAGGGAGGTGGAGGGATGGGTTAGCCTAGTGATGGGTATTAAAGAGGGCACGTACTGCATGGAGCACTGGGTATTATATGCAAACAACGAATCACAGAACACTACATCAAAAACTAATGATGTAATGTATGGTGGTTAACGTAACATAATAAAAAAAATGTCTATTCAGGTCCTTTACCTATTTTCCAATGCAATTATTTGATTTTTTTGTTATTGTTTTTATTTTTTTTACTACTGATAGTTGTAGGAGTTCCTTATATATTTCCTTATATATTTTCAATATGAACACCTTATTAGATATATGGTATCAGATAAATATTTTTTCTTCCATTCCATAGGGTTTCCTCTTCATATTGTTTCTTTGCTATGCAAAAGCTTTCCAGTTTGAAGTAGTCCCACTTGTTAATTTTTGCTTTTGTTATTTGTGCTTTTGGTGTCAGATACAAAATAAAAGCAAAAAAATTGCCAAGACCAATTTTAAGGAGCTTCTTTGCTTTGTATTTTTCTATATGTTTGTTAGCTCTATTTATTCATTTTCTTTAGTGGTGTCATGTGTGCCTGCTTTGTGATCTGTTGGGCTTATGTTTGTCTCTGTGTGTTTGAAGGAGCAAACATCTCTCCATCTTTACAGCCTTTTTTTGACATGTAAAGACCTTCTCCTGTCAGGCCTCTGGACTGATGGGAAAGCCTCTGGGATCACAGTCATGCAAAGTTGGAACTGTGTCACCTGACTGCTGCTGGGTCCTCAGTTGGGTCTGCAAACCACAAGTCTATTATCAGGTGCATCATAGTCCTGGCTCCTGCTGGGTCACTGGACAGATGCCTGCATGGGCAGTACTTTCCCTGAACCACAGCTGAGAGGGGATGGAGCCAGGTTACAGGGTCACTTCAGGATCCATAGTTGGACCAAGGTCAACCAGCCTGCTTTCTAGGCACTGATGGGTGTGTCTCCTGCTAGGTCCCTGGGTAGGCAAGATTGCCCCCAGACCACAGCTGATGCTGGAGCCAGATCACAGTGCTTCAGGCTCCACAGCCCTAAACGTCAGCAGGCCTATCACCCAAGGCTCAGGTGGGCATGATTCCTTCCAGGTCCCTTGGCTGATGGTGCTATTTGCAGGACCAATGCTAACCAGAGCTACAGCCAAATCCACAAGGGGATGAGGCTGTTTTCTGGTCTGTATCCAGGACCATGGTCAGTGAGCCCGGCTCTTCAGGGTGCAAAAGGGAAAAGGACAGGCCAGGAAGAACAAGTAGAGTTGGTAAATTCTGTGCTTTAGCTTTTATGAATACAAGTCTTTTTTCTTTGGTATGCCTTTTCAATACAGCTCTCCTTGGTGGCTCCACTGAGGTGTCTCACCTCCTACTTGGAACCCAAAGCTCCCACATAGAAACTTGTGTCCATGGATGGCTGCTAAAATGATTGTTTCTGTGGGGGACTATGAGCAGGGGACCTCCTATTCCACCATCTTGCTGACCCATAACAAACATTTTAAGGCTAAAATGATAGTATTCTCTAACAGTTATTGGACGACCTATGATAGACAATACTTCTCACATGGAGCTTGTAAAATCTTTTCTGGAAAAGCAAAAATCCACATTTGATATATATCTCTGTGGTTTTCCTCCTGGGCTATGAAACTCTCAGGGTTTCAGAAGAAAATCATACATCAAAAACCACTATGCCAAAGATCCTCAGATGCCAGTCTCCCCCATCTTGCCTGGTTCAATTTAGTCCTACAACTTCTACTTCCATTTTTATATGTTTTAAGCCCTTTCCCATCAAATCTAATGTTTCAAGAAGCATAATAAAACACCAGCAAAGTGGAATGGAAAACAGGGACATTTAATTTATTCTCATTGGGCTGAAGGCAAGTAAGGAATGTGAATCCTAAAGTTTGGGACAGGAAACAAAGAACAGTATTTCCTCTTCCTCTTTCAAGTCTTCTTCCTGGTTTATCACAATTCTTGGACAAATACATTTGACCACACCCCGATATTGCACAATATTTGCCTGAGTGAAAGAGGCTGAGGCAAGCTAAAGGAGGAGCTCTCATTACCCTCTGCCATCACCCAATAAATAGCCAGACAAGCTCTCACCATTACAGAATACTGTTGGAGAGATGAGACAATCCCACCAGCTGCCCCTAGTGGGGCTCCTCTTGTTTTCTCTTATTCCAAGACAACAATGTGAAATCTGTGGTGAGTATGCGTTGAGCTAAAATTACTCTTGGTGTGATAGTCTTCTAAAGTCTACTGGCAGGGAACTTGTTTAGAGTGACCTGAAGAAAGACCCTATTTCAGTTCTATTTGTGGTTGGACTCTATGAGTAATGTAAAATGTGGCAGGACATGGTGAGGAAAGTTCCATAATGTAGGTCATTTTAAGAGGGATTGTAGATGCAATGCTAACTTGCCTAACTGTTCTTCCTATATGGAGATTTTCTCCACCATAGCAACTCTACCAAGCAACTGTCTATTCTTCTTCATTTTCAATGATAGAATACTCATGATCCTAGAAATTTTTCAAGATCATAGAAAGTTTTCTTTTGAATTTGAGATGCAATCTATTTTTTTGAAGTTCAACCCATAGGTTTTGGGTTAACTGCTTATAACTACACAGAAAAAAAAAATAGTGTTAATAATCCCTCTCTTGTCATTATTGACCTCTCTTGTCATTATTGAGTTTAGATGTTCCAAGCTACATGTCTCCCTCCCTCCAACTCTTCTCCACAGGACACAGGTATAAGCTCATCTTCTCCTCTGGGTATAGGATACTGAGATTGTGTGATTCTATTCAAAAATACTAAGTAGGAGAAAGAAAAACTGGTTCAGGTGTAGTCTGACCCCTTACTAGCTGAATGATCTAATGTTCCTGAATTTCTTTAGCTTCATCCATAAGTTGAAGATAATTGGGGAAAGGTGTTGAAGCAAGTGATGTCATGAAGCCTGGTATAGATCTCAGGTGCATTATTTCTCTTTTTTATGTCTTTACCCTGGAATTGAGCTTAAACGCAGTCCAAAGATGACTATGTGGTGCCATTGGTGGCTACATGCTCCTGGTATTCTGAAGCCAACAAGAAGAGGTCAACACCACAATAGAAAGACTTGTATTCACACAAGCCAAAGCACAAACTCTGCCAACTCTAATTTCTCTTCCTGGCCTGTCATTTCTTGTGTTGTATCCTAAGAATAGAGGGTCTCTGTGGAGGTTTTGAAGTTTAATTCATTGTATAAAATAATTAGCTTTGTCTTTAATGGTCAAGGAAACTAATGAGTGGTTGACCAGGAACTGAAAAGTCTGTTTCTACTGAACTGGATGCTTCCACAAAATCTCAGCCATGACTCAACAATTGTCCAATTGTTCTTGTAATAAACCACGACTGTTCTACAACCACTGGTTCAGATCTCCCTGACTCTCTTTTAAAGAGAAGAAAGATGGAGGGCATCTGGCTGACTCAGTCAGTAGAGCACATGACTCTTGATCTCGGGGTGGTGATTCTGAGCCCCACATTGGGAGTAGAGAACTCACATTGCCTCAGTTCTCTAAATACAGTGATAGAAACTCCAGCTGAGCTAAAAGTGATAATATGTTTGGTATTTTACAGTTTATTAAGTGACTCCTTGTCCAATATCTATAAAATAGGTGTTAATATCCACAATTTTTTTTTAATATTTTATTTATTTATTTGACATAGAGAGAGATAGCAAGAGCAGGAACACAAGCAGGGGGAGTGGGAGAGGGAGAAGCAGGCTTCCCGCCGAGCAGGGAGCCTGATGCAGGGCTCAATCCCAGGACCCCAGGATCATGACATGAGCCGAAGACAGACGCTTAACAACTGAGCCACCCAGGCACCCCTATCCACAATTTTAAAATGGGGAAACTGAAGGTCAGGAAAGTTACATAAGACACCCATAGTGATAAGTTAAGTACCACAGAATCCAGCCAAGGTCTGATTGAACACAGGGCTCATGCTCTTCTCAGTAACCTAATAACCCAAGAGATAATCCGGAGATGGGTAGGTTTTGTCTTGCTTGGGAGTGTTAACAAAGTACATTTTTTTTCTTGCTTGGGAGTGTTAACAAAGTACATTTTTTTAAAATTTTTGTTTATTTATTTTTATTATGTTATGTGAGTCACCATTGAGTACATCATTAGTTTTTGATGTAATGTTCAATGATTCATTATTTGCATATAACACCCAGTGCTCATTAGAACATGTGCCCTATTTTACAGAGATAGAAAGCAAACATGAGCAGGGGGAGGGGCAGAAGGAGAAAGAGAGAAAGAATCTCAAGCAGACTCTAAGCTGAGCACAGAGCCCAACCCAGGGATCAATCCCACCACCCTGAGATCATGACCTGAACTGAAATCAAGAGTTGGCTGCTCAACCAATTGGGACACTCAGGTGCCCTGAACAAAGTACATTTAAAAATGTTTTAAGTGGTCACTAATTCTTCTAATTTTCCTCTAGTTCTTGGGGTCTCTGGACTCTCTTTTTACTTCCACAGTAGAATGTGACTCTCCCTATCCTTTCTCCTGAGATTTGGACATGATGTAGGCTAAAACTAGAGGGTTTTCTGAAAGGTGCATGGTGCTGAATAATGATCTTGATGCCAGGTCGGTTGGGCAACCAGACAATTCAGCTTTGGGGTCAATCACCACTGAAACATAGAACTGTTGCGTTGTTTCCCTCAATATTAATCTGATTGATTTAGAAGATGGAGGAAGGAAAGAACTCAATCCGGGAAGTAGAAAGGACTGGGATTCAGAAGACATGTATTGTAGTCTCCATTAAGCCTTCAATTAAGGAGGGTTTTGTTTTGTTTTGTTTTGTTTTTTTAAGGACATCCTGGTCAGGCCTCATCCTCAAAATTAGTGAATGATACTAGATCTCCCAGGCAAGACTGATGTTCTGTCAGGACACATTAGCTGAAACAGCTGTTAAAACACAGAAACATTTCCATGCTGGTTGGTAAAGGAGTAATACCTGACATAGCAGAGACTCCAGACCCACCTTTGTACTGTTCCAGCAACTTAGCCAGTGACCACTGGATTGCTCTGTCTGTGCCATATCTGTTACTAAACATTTTAATACCAACCCCATTGCTAGTGTTCCTGTTCCTTAATATTTTCTTAATGTATATTATCTCCTCCTTCCCATGCCACAGAGGTAAGCAAGGACTACTATACTGCTCTAAACCCTCTGATAAGCACAATGATCAATTCAAAATATACCAAAGGAATCCATGCTGCCAATGTCCTGCTGTCCCTCAGACTTGGTGGGATCCTGAACCCAAACCAAGAACAACAGCTGATCCAACAAATCAATACTGCTGTGGAAAATAAAAGTGAGTACCTACATCTCTGGAAAATTTAGAAGAAGACTTACCTATCCATAAAGATTCTCTCCAGCCACAGATCTTTGGACAAAATCGTGTGTCCAAAGTCTCCCTGCTACATCTATCCTAGCTGTATAAAACTTGAGGGGACAGAAAGGTACCTCAAAACATCACATCTGTGCCATTTACTCTATGTCTAGGCCTTACTTGAGTCCTGAAAAACATTTCCTGCAAAAGGTACAAGGATAAGCAAAAGAAATTAAAGACTCTCATTCACTAACACTATTATATAAGCTAGCTGAGTTGACAATCAGACAAGGATGTGACCCACACATAAGAAACCTGACAACAGCAAGGGAATCACAGGGAAATAGAGATGAGGACTGGGGTTTTTTGTTTGTTTTTCTCTCTGTTTTTGTTTTGTTTTGTTTAGAGAGGGAGAGGGGGAACAGATGGGAGAAAAAGAGAGAGAATCTTAAGCAGGCTCCATGCTCAGCATTCAGAGCCAAATGTGGGGCTCAATTCCACAACCCTGAGACCATGACCTGAGCCAAAATCAAGAGTCAGACACTTAACCAACTGAGCCACCCAGGCATCCCTGATGAGGACTGGGGTTGAGTGCAGGCTCCCCCCTGAGTCCTTCATGTCAATACTGAGCCTTAGCTTTCTAACTGAAATAAGGGGAAAATTAAGCCACCACTACCTACCTCACAATATTATTTTAAGAATTAAGAGAAGCCTGAGAATTTTGATGTTCTATAAGGCAGAACATCTAAGTCAATTATTACTATCTTGGCAAAATGGCACCCAGAGAGAATAAATCCCCAGGTTTTATTATCCATTTTTTTTCTTTTAAAATTTTTATAAGGATTGTGTGATTCCAAAAACATCTCATGATTGCATGGGAAGAATCAAATCTAGTTTGCATTTATACAGCACTGCTAGAAAGGTCTCTGCTTTGGGAATAAATAAGAGAACAGTAAAATACTGGTATAGAGTGGAAAAAAAGAGAGAATTGACAGGCAATGTAAGTCACAAGAAATACAGGAGGCCAAAAAAAAAAAAAATCACAAGCATGTACCTTGTTAAACTTGAATACTTTTCTTTTCAGAGCCATCTTTAACCTCGGGACAGCTTGCGTTGGCTATACTGGCTTTGGGAGCATGTAAAGGGCCTGATGGAATTTCTATAAATTATTCTGAACTCGTCGGAGACCTAGAAAATAAATTCCAAGCAGAAATTAAAAATATGGGTGAGAATCAAATGTTCAGATACCCTGGACAACCTTATCTTCTCCTCCACTGGTTCAGAACTAAATGAAGTTTCCCTTCAGTCTTTCCTTCTCCTCTTCATTCTACTCATCCCACAATCTTTGCAGATCACTTTCCCTTCTTCCCTCCTTCAACATGTGTCTTGAATTTTCTTTTTTTTTTAAGATTTTTATTTTTATTTATTTGACAGAGAGAGAGCGCACACACACAGGGGGAGTGGTAGGCAGAGGGAGAGGGAGAAGCAGGCTCCTTGCTCAGCAGGGAGCCTGATGCAGGGCTCAGTCATGACCCTGGATCATGATCTGAGCCGAAGGCAGACACCTAACCAACTGAGCCACCCAGGCACCACAGCGTCTTGGATTTTCCTTTCAAATAAGTTCAAATGAGCACCGACTCTATATCAACCTTACAAATGATGATGCACACACACGTACACACACACAACACTGTTCTCTTGTTCTCTAGATCCTTGGTTTTTAGACAAATAATGAAATACACCAGAAATAGCTGAGCAACACAAGACACTATGTCAGAAGTACCAAAGCATATGATACTAGTAGAAGAACAAAAGCCAAAAGTACTTTATCACTGGGAAAAACAGGCTGACCATGACAGCTGCTATGGGGTGCATTGTTTTTATTTCAACACCCACCCACTATTTATCCTATTATTCATTAAGCCTGTCTGATCCCATCTTCTTTTGAGATGGCCTCTACTTCTATTCCACTTACAGTTTGAACACATTACCATTGAAAGTGCAAGAGGTTTGGGGTGGGGGTGGGGAGGAATCTGTGTTCTAGTCCTAGTTCTGTAACCACCTGAGTATCAGAATGGTATTTTAATCTCTTTAGTACTGAGTCTCCTTTGTTATAAAATGAAAGGAATTGAGTTCAGTTTGGTGGCTCTTAACAGCCTTCATATTTCTCAGATTTGCTGATTCTATGAGCGATCTTCCCCCCTCTATTACTCACCCTTCTTAAATGTAAAGAAATTCAAACAAAGCAAGTAGGAATAGTTTGAAAATTTATTACTCCAGTATTATTTCCATGAGTAAGGTATTTCTTTCCTTTCTGACAGAGGACCATGATGGTAATCCACTGACTAACTACTACCAGCTCAGCCTGGACATTTTGGCCTTGTGTCTATTCAGTGGGAATTACTCAATCACTGAAGTTACTAAAATCTTGGATCCTGAAAGTAAAAATTACTATTTTCATGAACAGTTCTCAGTAGGTGAGTCATTACACCCAATTCCCTTGGCATAGAGGACACAGTCCCTGGTAAGTCTTTTCCTTTGAGTTTTTCTACCAGTAAATACATTGACTTTTTTTTTTTTTTAATCCTCTTTACCCTAGCAATCATGGAAGAGAATTTTCTTTTTGAGAAGAGTGGATATTGGGGGGCATTTAAACATCTTTCTAGATGTGTACTATAGTAGAAAGATCCAGTTGCTACCTTACCGTTCTTTGAATTATATAATCAATGGATGTTAATCTTTGACCTTATTTTTCCCATCTGTAAAATAAGGATAGACTGTGAGAATCTTCATATAAGACATTTTAGGAAGTATAAGTATTAGAGAAAGGAAAACAGTGGAATTCATTTATCTTAACTTTGCCTCTTTCTCAAATTTATTGGGACCTTTTGCATGTGTGGGCTTACAAGGACAACACAACTTCTCCAGGACAAGGCCCAATATTTTGAACAATAAAGTCTGTATCTCCAATAGAGAAAACTAGAAATTTTCTCCTGGGTCAGCTTACACATCCAAAAAGAAGCCCCCTCTAGACAGCTAGTGTTGTTGCTCAGCCCTATGGCTCCAGATACACAAGCTCATCTTCCTCCAAGAAATCTGAAAATCACCACTCAGTATCTCTATAACAAGGAGAATGTGAGATTTCTTTCTATGTGAAGGGGAAGGTATCATATGTAAAGAATGTCAGGGAAACCAAATAACAAGCCAGAAAAAGACCTTATCCTCCCTTCTTCCAATCTCTTGTTTCATCCTCCCCCTTAAGAAGCTTTATTGGAAAACAATTCTCTTAAGTGCTACTTTCTAATCAGCCTAATGGAAACATTGGAACATGGCAAAGACATATTTTATTTGGGGTATCATACTGACTTATCTCAATTCCTTTGCCAATTTGGCTGAGAGATGAAAAAAATGAAAGCAATCAAGATGTAGAAGTGGAATACTGTTCATGTGTATGCACCTGCAAATCCATATGTGTTTCTATGACCAACAGGTGAGTTATTGAGTATGAGGTATAGGGTTACTCAACATAAGAAATGGATCTTGAAATATTTGAGTGGTTAGTGCTGGAGGGATGACTGCTATATCTTCAAATCCTTCTCTCCCATCATCAACTAGCATGACCAATCTTCCCAGTTTGCCCAGATCTGTCCCTCTTTTAGCAATGAAAATCCTACATACCAGGAGACCCCTCAGTCCAAGGCAAACTGGAATGGTTGGTCACCCTATCACCAATGTTTTGCTTCCTGGCAGATACCGGCGCGATGGCTGTCCTGGCTCTGACCTGTGTGAAAAGAAGTATAACAAGTGGGCAGAACAAAATAGATACAACGGATTTAGAAAATATTGATAATCATATAGAGTCACTGATAGCTAAGATTCTGTCTCAGAAAACAGAAAATGGTCTCCTTGGAAACATATATAGTACAGGAGAAGCTATGCAGGTAAGTCAGAGGGTAAAACAGGAGACAGAGGAGAGAGTCATGAAGGAAAGAAATAGCTTTATTCTTAGCCCCCTAAGATATTATCCATTCTGTTTCCTATACTGTTTTTATGTGATTCCGCTCCCCTGACAGAAATGTATTCTCCTCACCTTCAATCCTTACCTTTCCATGTCCAATGCTTCCATGAAGCTTTTCCTGACTACAGCTTTTTTACGAAATTCTAGAGTCCATTACAATGTACTATGTTATTCTATCAAATGTAATCTCACAGTTTACCATATACCAGCATTTGGTGCTTGCCTCTTACCTCCCAAATTAGATTAATGTTGTCCAAGTAATAAGAGGCAGTGCCAGTAATACCAGCTAGTCTTTATTGCCATGCTCATTAACACACACAACAACCCAGTGAGGAAAATATTATTACTTCCATTTCCCAGAATGAGAGCATGAGTCATGGAGCATCAGTAACTTGCCTGACATTACAAAGCCAGAAAGTGATTCAGATGGGGATGGAAACAAAACAGCTGGTATCCAAACTCACACTCAACACCAACACCTACTCTGTCCTGTATATGTTCCTTGAAGCCTGGGGCTTTATTCGTGCATATTCACTGATTTACTCAACTCTAAGGGGTAGATACAAGAAGAGACAAAGGAAAATTCATAGAAAAAAATTCACTGAGTCTTTAGTATGAGTAGGAGTCTGCCAGCCACCCCAGGATGAGAGGGCTTCCTGGGGAGAGAGAGGACAATAAAGACAAATGCCAGAGGTACAGAAGAACATAACGTATTTTAGGAAGATCAAGGTGTTCAATGGGGCCAGCGCAGGGCCTTGGGGAAAATTACCAGAAGAAGCTGGGGTGTAATCACACAGGTTGTTTTTACTGTTGGTGCTGGTGAGGCTGTTGCCTTCTTGCTGAGTTTGGACTTCATAAAACAGTGGTTGCCCGGGGCGCCTGGGTGGCTCAGTTGGTTAAGCGACTGCCTTCGGCTCAGGTCATGATCCTGGAGTCCCAGGATCGAGTCCCACATCAGGCTCCCTGCTCAGCAGGGAGTCGGCTTCTCCCTCTGACCCTCCTCCCTCTCATGCTCTCTGTCTCTCATTCTCTCTCTCGCAAATAAATAAAATCTTAAAAAACAACAACAACAAAAAAAAACAGTGGTTGCCCATTCTGGCTCCAAGTTTGAATCACCTGGAGGAGCTTTTGGGAAACACTAAAGTTTAGACTCCACACCAGAAACTCCGAGGTGGAGCATGGGCCTTGGTCTGGTTTCAAAACTGTGTAAGTGATGCTAATTTACAGCAGGCTTGAGAACTGCTTGCCTACAAGACAGTTTTTAAGAGGAAATTAAATATGATCCTTTTTTTTAATATCCCACAAATGCTTGTTGACAGCTTGGTTAACTTAAAGGATCTTCTGAAGAAAATGAAAGGAGGAACTGTCCTTCCCTGAGAAACTACAGAATGATGTCTGCAGGCCCAGCCCATTTTAGTCCTTGTCTTACTCTGATACCCTCCTAACTTTTCCTACCCCATCATGCTGTCCCCTCCAGTTTACATCTGCTGCTTGGATAGTTTCTATACAAGAATCTATTGGACTCCCCATTGTTAAGGAAATAATGTCAGACACTTCACCCTGAAGCTTGAGGATCCACCAATGTGACCCCAACCTCATTCTCAAGCCTGTTTTTTCACAATCACCCTGAGTCTCCCCTGTATACCAGCCTCCCAGGCCAGGAGGAATCCTCTGAGGATTTTGCTAAAATATAGAGTGTTATCACGGGCAGGCCATGCCCTGGCCACACCTATCTTAGCACGCTTGATCACATGGTTCCCTCTGGGTATAGTACTCCTCCCCTCATGTCCCCTACTGAAATGCCTATATACTGTCCAGACCTACCTCAAGTACTGCCTCTCCACAAAGGCTTTCTTCAGTGTCACTAAATGTTTATGTGCTCTTCCTCTTCTGAAACACCATGGCATTAGATGTTTCTCTTAAGCCATTCATCTTAGGGGCTCTTTTATGATTGTCTGTTAACAGCATTTATCAAGTGCCTCTTTGTGACAGGTATTCTTCCAGTGTCAAGGCTACAAGAGCGAATATGGTAGAGACAGCCTGTTCTCATTGATGCCATTATCGTTGTGTTCTTAAGCAATTCCCCACCTCCCCGCAAACTAGTTTATAAATTTCTTGGTGGCAGAAAAGGTATCCTAGTTGTCCAAGGTGCTTCCCGTGTGGTCAATGACCCATAAATATTTATTGAATTCTTTAGATATAGGCTTTTCCCTTATTTGATGTTTCTGTAGTTCATTCTCATTCCCTCTCTCTCACACATTAGGCTCTCTTTGTCTCATCAGACTATTACAATAAAAGTCAATGGGTTTGCCAGAAAACACAGGATACAGTGCTCACAGAAATTTCTCAAGGAGCATTTCGTATGCCAACTGCTGCAGCTCAGATCTTACCAGCCCTGATGGGAAAGACCTACTTGGATGTTAATAAAGACTCTTCTTGTGTCTATGACTCAGGTAGAGTACTAAAGAGCATATTACCCAAAGCATGTGAGACCAAGGTGTCCTTAGGGACCAAAAGTGACCAGATAAACCACTAAAGCATAACAATTCTCAGATAGAACTCGGTCCTCCATGTGTCACCAGTGATTATAACCACCTGAGGATTTGTTCTTAACAGGGTAGTAGGTGTTGTTCTTGGTTCAAATATTGGGTAGACTTGTTTCAATGATGTCTATCTCCAAAGGCATGTTTTCTCATGGCCAGCTAGACAGATGTTCTGAGCATCATTCCCATTCTAAGCAAAGTATGGTGTCTCTGACTCTCACTCATAGTGAGTAAGCCCTCGGGGAGCTCAGAGGAATATGGGAGGAATATGGCAGTGTCATAAGAAAATTATGGCATGAATCATTTATTCAAATAACTGATTTTTCAACTAGGGATGAAAGAAGACTTGACTTTTATCTTTGCTCATTCCTGGTTCAGCCACTTTCAGGTTTAGGGACCTCAAAAAAAATGTTAATCCCTAAACTTCAGTTTACTAATATAAAAAAATGCAAATGATAATAGTATCTAACGTTGGTTTTTGTAAGGACTGAATAAGATAAGCCATGTAAAATGATTAGTACAGTGCCTGGCACTTAATGTGTTTTCAATAAATGTTAAGAAATAAAAAAGGCATCCAAAAAAAGGGAAGCATTATTGTATGCAATACATAGCAAAACAAAACAAAACAACCAACAACAACAAAGCCCCCAAAACTCAGGAGCCTCTGTGAGAAACAGGAGACAGGGCAACTGAATTGCTTAAACAGCTGGGAGTGGAGCCAAACACACTCATTTACAAACTGGTGCATATCTGGTTTAGTCACATGAGAGATCTGCCCCTTGGTTGATGATTCTTGCTCCATAGAGGCCTGAGAGAGGGGTTGGATGGGTATGCAAACTCAAACACCACTTTTATTATTCTGAATAGTAATTCTTCTCTGCTTTTCTGTCTCTGCCAGGTAACTTCAACATCTCCACGCAGGATCCTATATCAGTGACACCTGCTGTTTCAGCCTCACAAATCAAAGTAAATTACTCTGTGGTAATCAATAATGCAAAAGATCGCATTGTGGTCTCTGTGGCAAATGGTTCTGTCTTCCTAGATGTGATGGAACAAGCTCAGAAAGAAAATGCAACTCTATTTAGGTATGTCTGTATGTAACCTAAGGTGAAGGTATTTGGTGATTTTTGAAAGACTCAGTAAGAATACATAAGCACCTGAATACAAAGTACATTCGAAACACTTCTTTATTGGTACTTTGCTGTCCATCTACATCTCATGGCAGGGATTTAAAAAAAGGTCAGACTTTTCATCTTCTAGCACATGTAGGTATTAAATTAATATTCACTTAGTGGGTGAATAAGTCCCAAGGATCTCTCCTCTGTCAGTAAAATTCCTTCAACAAATAGAACCTCTCAGGTCAATCATTTTGTGTTTAGAACACTGGGTCATTATTATTGAATCATTGACCCCTGTGAAAATCAGATGAGTGCAGTGGATGCTGATCCCAGACAGGCGGACATACACACAAAACTTGTCCTTTAAATCAGAGGTTTCACAAATTCTTCTCCATGCTCCCACCCCTTTCAGATTCATGGACCCCTAGATTAAGTTTTCCTGGCCTAAAGAGGTCAAATATTAAAATTAAGATATTGACTTTGCCTCCTAAAGGTATGGTTCATTTGACTCCCTAAATCTAATCAGCAATTATTTGTCCAATAACATGATGTAAGATTCCATAAAGAAAATTACATATATGCATATATGTGTGTGTATGTATGTAGTGTTATATATATATATAATATAGGAATTAATACTATATATACACATACTAATATATACACATTATATATGGAAATATTATAAAGGTTGCTTTCAAGGGCTCCCAGGAAGTCAGAGAAATGTGACCAGGGAATGTGAAACAGACATTGATCATGTCACTTTTTAATAAAGACAGCAGGAAATATTTAATTGTTCTTTCCTTTTCTTCTTTCCTAAGAGAAAACCTACTAATTTATGTTGCCTATAGGACATGAGGTTAACATTTTCTTGTGTTGCTTTAGTATCTTCAACAGTGACTATCTTGGGATAGAAGATTAGTAGTTGTTGACTACAGAGTGTCTACTCTGAAGGGGAGGCAGGGGCAGAAAGAGGCATCATTCCTCTCATTTAGCATAGATTGTGGAGTGCCTGCATCAGAATCTTGTGGAGTGTTTATGACACATGAGGATTCCTAGTCCCCGCCCAGACCTACAAAATCAAAGTATCTGAGGATAGGGCCAGGAAATTTGCTTTTTTTGATAACGGCTTCAAATGATTCTTAGGTACATTGAAGTTTGAGAAATGCCCATTAAGGTTGCCTTTGAAAATTCTAAGTTTCTGTAACTCATTTATTGTCCCCACAGTTTCACAGTGGAGGAGAGCTCCTGGGGCCCCTACATCACCACTGTTCAGGGCATAAAGGCCAACAATAATGACAGAACCTACTGGGAGCTCCTGAGCAATGGTGAACACCTGAGCCAAGGTAAGGGAGAGAGTGCTAGAAAGCCCCACAGAGTGACAATGCCCCAAACATCCAGATGTGAGGGTGTGAGCTTTGGTGGGGAATGGGCCCAGGCATTGGGAAAGTGAGACTCTTGCTTTCAGCTCAGGCCATGATCTCAGGGTTGTGAGATCAAGCCCCTTGTAGGGCTCCACACTCAGTGGGGAGTCTGCCTGAAATTCTCTCCCTCTCCCTCTGCCCCTCCCCCTGCTCCTGCTCTCTTTCTCTCTAAAATAAATAAGTCATTTTAAAAAATCATTTGACCCACTTCTCGTTCTTCCTTTTCAGGAGCTGGTAGTTATGTTGTCCATGCTGGAGATGATCTGGAGATTCGTTGGAGCACATACTAACAAATTCAAACCTCCCTCAGCTGGATCAAATCATTTGCAGTGGACTTGCAGGCACACATTGGCCTCATGCCATCCTTTTCACTCATCTCAGTTTCAACAGAGGGTCAATAACCTCCCCTTCTCTCTTTGTGTGTTCAATAAAAGATCAACAGCAATACAAAAAGAGCATGTTCTAATCATTTCAATTTAAAGGGTGATTATTGATAGAGGGACGACCACTGTGGGAAGAGGGAAGGGAAAAGAGATTAGACCACGTGTGTAAGCTGATTTCTACTCAAGGTTTGACTGCTAACTGTGTGAGTGAACTTGGGCAGTGGGTGAGAATGGAGATAAGGTTCTAGATCTAATGTTGAAGCAGCAGCCAATGAGATCAGGTAGAAAATCTGTAGGGAGACAGCTCTCTGAGGCCCAGATGTAAGGGACAAACTGAGTGGGCATATTGAAGTCCACTTAGAAAGGCAGTGAGTAGAGATAAATACTGCTCTGGAGAAAGACAGAAAGATGAGGCTTCTACACAAAAGGTCAGTCTATAAAGTCTCAGGAATAATATCATCCCCTCCTCCAGCTATCTCCCTTGGGGTCCATTTGTTGTTCCTCCACATGTATTTTCCTTTTACTTCCCCATAAAATCACTCTGATATTTATATCATCAAAATACACATGCAGAAAAACTCATCTTTGATGTTCATTTCAGTAGAATTCACATATAAAAAATATATATATTAAATCAGGGGCACCTAGGGGTGCCTGCGTGGCTCAGACCGTTAGGTGTCCCCTCTTGATTTCAGCTCAGGTCATGATCTCAGTGTTGTGAGATGGATCCCCAGGGCAAGCCCTACACTGAGCACCAAGTCTGCTGGAGATTCCTTCCACACCTCCCTCTCCTTCCCCCTCTGCTCCTTACCCTGCTCACAAACACTCTCTCTCTAAAATGAATAAATAAATAAAATCTTTAAATAAAGCAACCCCCAGAAGGAAGATGCCTTCAGGCAGAATTAAATAATTTTATCAATATCTCCCTCATTCTTCCCGTGTTTCCTCATGATACTCTTAGCTTCCTCCCCTCCACCAGCAACCCTGCTTTATAGTTAAAGTTTGACCACTGCCTTCTGGTACTGATCCTCAACCCTCAGGGTCAACTCCACTCTATTCTTCATTAACTGGGTATGACAGATAATTAGGCAGCAATGGATTCTATCCCCTTGGGTCTGTATCTCATCTTGAAAGCTAAGTTAGAGATGGGGGACCTCCATGGTGCTGTTCACATGGGGCAGCGCTGTCGGACCTGTTTGTGGACTCTACAAACTATGTGAAATTGAGGGATAATGGCTTACAGTGATAAATATGCAAAACGTTATCACTGCCATTCCTGTCTATCATGAACAGTGTGACCATGCAACTTAACATCCAACCACAACTGCTGTAAAGAGTAAAATTTATTAACACTGTTAATAATTACACTCAAAAAGACAGATTAAAAACTGGTAGTGTCCTGGAAAAAACAGTACATCTGGTTGGTTTGTCCATCAGGAAGAATAAGGAAGCTCAAGCAAAAAATAACAGAAAGTATCAATCCTACAATAGACTGATGAAACTGAATCTCCATATAACAAATTTAGAATAGGTCCCTTTGAGATGGAGATTCTCTCTCGATGATTCTAGCTCACTGTCAATAATAACCAGTCAACACCGGTAAAGCACACAATTTGTATTAGACCTATTCTCCCAAATGTGGTATAAGGATATTCTAATTGGCACACTGACAGGGATTCAAATAAGAGACAATCACAGCATTAAAAAGTCATTTCCCTTGTAATTCTCATTTAATTCCTCTCATTGGATTAAACATAAAATCTCACTTATGGCAGTGTGATTCTAACACTTCCCTGAAGCACTGTGAGCCTCCATTCTTAACAAACAGAGCTGAGTTCTTCCCAACCAGTGATCCCATAGTAGAATATAGTAACATTGCTATCTGATAGGAATGCATTTAATCTCAGAAACAGACATGGAGGGAAATGGAGTAACATTCCCTTCACGTTCTACTGACATTGCCCAGTGAGTCCTAGCTCTGGCCACCCTTGCCTTATGAGAAGCTCTAAAGCTTACCACTATGACAGAACTGAGACTAAGTCTGAAGGGAGCAACCTCTGCTGCCACAGCAGAAAATAATCAACACAAATAAACCTCTCAGATGTCCATTGAGAGTCTGGGTGCTTGGATACCAGAAGATGAGGCACGGGAGAAAACAGGTAAATAAATTAATCAATAAGTTTCATTCAAGGGGCACCTGGGTGGCTCAGTTGATTAAGTGTCCAACTCTTGATTTAGGTTCAGGTCATGATCTCATGGTTGTGAGATTGAGCCCCACATCAGGCTCCACATTGAGCATGGAGCCTGCTTAAGATTCTCTCTCTTTCTCTCTCTCTCTCTGCCTCTCCCCCTCCCACCCCCATATCCCACTCTCCCTTACAAAACAAAGTTCACTCAATAGTTAGCCAAGGACTATCAAAATATATGAGTTAAGAAATGTATGGCCTACTCTGGAAAACAGCATGGAGGTTCCTCAAAAAGTTGAAAATAGAGCTACCCTACAATCCAGCAATTGCACTACTGGGTATTTACCCCAAAGATACAAATGTAGGGATCCGAAGGGGCACGTGCACCCTGATGTTATAGCAGCAATGTCCGTAATAGCCAAACTGTGGAAAGAGCCAAGATGTCCATTGACAGATGAATGGATAAAGAAGATGTGGTATATATATACAATGGAATATTATGCAGCCATCAAAAGGAATGAGATCTTGCCATTTGCAACGACGTGTATGGAATTGGAGGGTGTTATGCTGAGTGAAATAAGTCAATCAGAGAAAGACATGTATCATATGACCTCACTGATATGATGAATTCTTAATCTCAGGAAACAAACTGAGGGTGTTGGAGTGGTGGGAGGTGAGAGGGATGGGGTGGCCGGGTGATAGGCATTGGAGAGGGTATGTGCTATGGTGAGCACTGTGAATTGTGCAAGACTGTTGAATCACAGATCTGTACCTCTGAAACAAATAATACAGTATATGTTAAAAAAAAAAAAAAAGAAGATAGCAGGAGGGGAAGAATGAAGGAGGAGAAACTGGAGGGGGAGATGAACCATGAGAGACGATGGACTCTTAAAAACAAACTGAGGGTTCTAGAGGGGAGGGGGGTGGGAGGATGGGTTAGCCTGGTGATGGGTATTAAAGAGGGCACGTTCTGCATGGAGCACTGGGTGTTATACACAAACAATGAATCATGGAACACTACATCAAAAACTAATGATGTAATGTATGGTGATTAACATAACATAAAAAAAAAAAGAAATGTATGACCTGTGTGGTTCCTGTTCTGGAAGTTATTTGCTAAGTGAGACAATTGTATCATAATCAGTCTTGCAGCAACCATAGCTATAAATAGCAATTTATAAGGAAATGTGTGTTTAAAGAGCAGGCACACCAAGGGGGTGTGGCTCATCTCAGGATGGTCACAAGCAGGCTCTGGAACCCAAGGTCAATGCCATGCTGGGATCCTAATCCTGTGTTAGATTCTTATTGCTGCTGTAACAAACATGCCACTAATTACTAGCTTAAGACAAACATATCATCGTACAGTTCTGGAGCTCAGAAGTAAAAAATGGATCTCACTGGGATAAAATCAAGGTGTTGAAAAGGCTGCATTCCTTCTAGAGGTTCTAGGGGAGAATCCGTTTCCTCGTCTTTTCCAGCTTCTGGGAGAGGCCAGCATTCCTCTACCTTCAAAGCCAGCACTTGTAACAGTCTGACCTCTGTTCCCATCACCACAACCCCTTTTCTGACTCACTCTCCTGCCTCCCTCTTCCATTTATAAGGACCTCTGATTACAGTGGGTCCACCAAGATGATCCAAAATAATCTTCTCATGTTAGAATCAGCTCATTAGCAACCTTAGTTCCCACTTACCATGTGACCTAACATATTCACAAGTTCCAGGGATTAGGATGTGGATATGTGGAGGGTGGGGGTGCATTATTGTGCCTACCACTCCTTCACATGGCATGCGAAGCCCTCAAACTGTCTTTCTGGCCTCATCTCCCACCATACACCACATATTAGTTAATAATACAAGTCACCCTAAAACTTAATGGCTTAAAACAACAAGATGTACTATCTCATAGTTTCTGTGGGTCAGGGTCTCTTAATGAGGCCACAATCAAGATGTCAACTGAGGCTTCATCTGAAAGCTCAATTGTGGAAGAATCAGCTTTCGAGCTCATTCACATGGTTGTTGATAGGATTCCTCCCTCCCTGGCTGTTGACTGGAAGCTGTTCCCAGTTCTTTGCCATATAGGTTTCTCCATCAGGCAGCTCATAATGTGGCAGCTGGCTTTCTCAGAGCAAGAAGCAAGAAGAGCCAGAGACAGATGGCAAGCAAGAGGGAAGTTGGACTTTTGCCACTTCATCTTATAACTTTTGTTGTATTATATTCATGAGAAGTGAGGCCAGCCCTCACTCTGGAGAAGGGGATTTCACAATGGTGTGATTACCAGGAGGTGGGAACTTGGAGCCATGTTAGAAGCTGTCTGGACACACACTCCAATATGAGTCCTGTGCTTTCATCTCACAAAACCACCAACACTCCCCCAAGAAAGAAAAAAAAATGCTTTAAAGCCCATGTTACATTTGTTCATTAATTTGCTCATCTAAAAATTATTTATTCTGTTGCTACTGTGAACTAGGTACTAGCTCAAGGGCTGGAGATAGAACAGTGAACAAGAGACAAAGACCCTTCCCCCTCAGAGTGGACATTCTAGTGGAGAGGGAGACAGACAGTAAAACTACATGCACAGCGTGACAGAGGGTGAGGAGTCATAGCAGGTAAGGGCACAGTGGGTGTCCATGGGGGTGAGGCTGTCTTCTACATGAGAGAGATGGTCTGGGAAGACCTCTCTGAAAACTGGCCTTTGAGCAAAGACATGAAGGAAGTATGGGAGCCACTGTGACAATATTTGGAGGAGGAGAGTTCTGGGCAGTGGGAGCAGCAAATGCAAAGGCAGGTGATGGGTTCAGGGAGCAACAAGAAGCTAAGTGCAGCTGGAGCAGATGGAGCAAGGGAGAAAGCAGTGGGAGGGGAGGTCCAAAAGACAACTGGGAGCCAGAACGTACAGGGCCTTGTCATTGGAAAGGACTTTGAATTTTATTCTAAGATGGGAGCACAATGTCCCCCTAAAAGAAGCTGCTTAAAATCCAGTAGTTACAAAAAAAAAATTAGCCCCTCCCTTCATAATCTCAAGGTATTATTTCTAGTTGTATGTTATAGGGAGGTATACATTGCTTTAATATAGCTGCATTTCTGAAATATATATATATACTTAATATTTAAATATAGTTCATTGATCCACATTTTCTAATTATTTAATTTAAAAGATAGTATCTGAAGGCCCTGAGTGTTTATAACTGCTTTGTCCCCAGATAAGGAAAGAGAAATCAAATAAAACAGTCTCTGGGTGGGGCACCTGGGTGGTTCCAAGTTGGTTAAGCATCTGACGCTTGATCTCAGCTCAGGTCTTGATCTCAGGGTCATGAGTTGGAGCCCTGCATTAGGCTCTATGATGGATATGGAGCCTACTTAAAAAAAAAAAAAAAATACAATTTCTGGGAAACTCGGGTCCATTGCTTGCCTGAAGCCAAGCAACCTTAAAGAGCCTAGGCTGGGACCCAGGTCACAGCAACTTATTAATTGCATAAAGGCCAACTTCACCTGGCAGATCCTCACCTGAGAGCATAAAAGGACATACTTTGAAGCAAGTGCCTCGAACCGTAAGTAAGACGGTGCCTTAGGAACTGCCTAACCTTCAATGAAGTGGTTGCTGGTAAACAGCCAGGAGGTTGTCTGGGCCGGTGTACAAAAGCCCAGGAGGAAGGCCCATTTATGCTCCCTCACACACCAGCCATGTTCCTGATGTAATGACCCAGGATTGTGGTGAAGGACACTCTGTCATCATTGCCATCACTGCATACTCAGCCCCAAGTGTCACCTATCACTGTGCCACCTACAAATCACCTCCACACACCTTGGAGGATTGATAGGAGGGAACTTAGATAAGCATATGGAAATTAGTTCTATCAGAGAAAGAGAGGTGAACATAAGTGGTTAGGAGTGGCCAGGAGTGGGAGGAGGGCAGACTGTTTTACAAAAAGAAGCATATATAAGAGAAGGGTTTTAGAAACACTCCATTTTCAAAACGGGGATCTGTGCATGGGATCTGTAGACAGGACAAGAGAGAGTGGGATGGCCTGGTTCACCCTCCACCTCCTGAACCTTCTCTGGGCTGTGGCTGGGACCAGCACCTGGACCCAAAGCTCATGCTGTGAGTATGGTAGTTCTTCCAGAGAGGTCAGGGAAGCAGCTCCCCTAGGGACAGGGCGAAACCTCACACACGGAGGTCTGCTGAGGGGAAAGTAATTGAAAACAGCAATCACTGTAGGAGTTCCAAATGGGTGAGTCAGGGTGAGTGCATGCTTCATCTTTCCTGGTCAAATAGCATAAGTTCGACATTTGGGGAAAGATGGCAGAGGAGTAGGGGACCCTATTTCAACTGGTCCCTGGAATTGAGCTGGATATCTACCAGACCACTCTGAGCACCCACGAAACCAGCCTGAGATGTAAGAAGATCTGGATCTCTACAAACAGAATATCGCAGGTGGTTGATTTCGAGGTACGAAGCGGGGAGCCATGATTCTGCGTGCAGGCATCAGAGGATAAATGGCAGCGGGAGGGTGCCTGGCCGTGGGGATCCTACACCGCCAGTGAGTGACAGCCTCGCATGCTGTACGGGGCACAGACTCACAGACCAGTAGCTGCGGGGAAAAGACTTTAGGGCAGCCCCCAGGGTGGAAACCCGGAGCCGCGGGGTCGCGCTGGTGAACTGGGAGCAGCTGGCGGTTTTAGAAACACAAAGGGCAGAGATGTGCTCCAACCCGGAGGCAGGACTGGGGGTGCTGCGGAGGGGCAGGAGGGGCACACAACCCAGGCCGCTGCAGTTTATAGCAGCACGGACAGAAATGGAGGAACCAAACCTGCCCCCACGGTACATACCCCCAAGACTGTCTACACCTGTCCCTTCAGCTCCAGACACTCCACTGCCATCAGTTTCACCAGAGCCTCCAGGCCCAAAGGATCCACTTTCTCCAGGACCAGCAGCCAGGCTGTGCCCCAGGCCAGGCACAAGCACCCTCCAAATGCCAGTACGAGAGACGTGGGAACCTGAGAGGCGCAATGAAGATGGGACAGTCCAACCTGGCCATTCCATGATGTATTATCAGCCCTTCTCCACCACCAACCTCCTCAACTGGAAACATAACACCCCATCCTACTCTGAGAAACCACAGGCCATGGTAGACCTCATAGAATCCCTCCTCCAGACTCATCGGCCAACCTGGGAAGACTGCCAACAATTACTCCACACCCTGTTTAACAAAGAGGAAAGGAGGAGAATAATGAAAGGTGCACAGCAGTACCTGGAAGAGCACGCACCAGTGGGAGTCATCAACCCTACTGCCTGGGCTAATACAGCTGCACCTGAAGAGCACCCAGCATGGGACTTCACCACAACCAAGGGACAGGCCCACATCTGTCAGTACCAGGAGGCCCTCCTCTGGGGAATCCGGGTAGGAGCTAAAAAACCCATGAACATGACTAAGGTATCCTCGGTCACTCAACAACCAGGGGAGTTCCCCAGGGAATACTACAAAAGACTATGTGAAGCCTACAGGATATACACTCCATTTGACCCCAAGGCACAAGAAAGCCAACAGATGGTAAACACCTCCTTCATGGCTCAGGCCACCCCAGACATCAGAAAAAAAACTTCAGAAACTAGAGGGTTTTGCCAGGATGACCATCACCCAACTAATAGAGATTGCCAATAAGGTCTACATGAACAGGGAGGTCACAGCCGAATGGGAAGCCAACAAAAAGATGAAAAAGAAAGTCAGCCTCCTTGCCACCACCCTGAAAGAAAATGACAACACAAAGACGTGGAGACCCCAACCACCGAAAGGGGGGAAGCCCAGAACCCCCTTGGCAAGGGATCAATGTGCCTACTGTGAAGAGAAAGGGCACTGGAAAAACAAATGCCCAGCTGCTACAAGGAAGAACCCCGAGAGGAGAACCTCATAGGCCTTGCGGGAATGGACTCAGACTGAGGGGGACCGGGCTCTTTCCTCCCTGGCCCCCATGAGCCCACGGCCAGAACAAAGGTGGGGGGCCAACCAGTGACTTTTATGGTTGATACTGGGGCCGAGCACTGTTGTCACCTCCCCAGTGGCCCCTTTCAGCAAAAGGACTGTGACCATCATTGGGGCCACCAGGACATGGGCAATACAACAGCCCTTTTGCCAGGCTCACCAGTGTGAACTCAGGGGCCGCAAGGTCCGAAATGAATTCCTTTATCTGCCTGATAGCCCCATCCCTCTTCTGGGCCAACACATACACTCTAAGCTTAAGGCTCAGATAACCTTTGAGCCCACTGGACACACTAGCCTCCAACTGAACCCAAGCCAAGAGGAGATGGGGTCTCTGAACAGGTCTGGCCAAATTGCCCAAGCCCAGTCGTGTGTGAAATGCTTCAGAACACTTGATGGGAGACAAAGCGGAGCAACCAAAATTGAGATCATGAGACAGGCCTGGGGGTCTGGAATTTGTGGAGGTCGGAAGACCTGGGAGTCAATTCAGCCTTCTCTAACAAGGCAAGATCTCCAGCTGTTTAGGTTCTTTAGCGTCACAGAGCACCTTTCCCTGTCGTCTCTGGGTGGTGGGAGGTTGGGGCAGGCATCCCCCAGGGATGGACAGGTCTCAGGTAGGAAGAGGCAGGGGACACTGGCTCTTCTGGAGAAAACTGGGGCAAGGAAGTCGGGGGAGGAACCCACTAAAATGAAAACAGAGAAGAGGTCAGATTAAAAGCCAAGCTACTACACTGTTCAAAGGCAGATTCCGGTTGTCTATCTGGGGTAGGGCTGACACTGGTGATTTAGACAGGATACCCCAGGCGATACAGATCCTGCTGGTCCACTGGCCACACTCTAAACAGCAAGGCTTAGACATTGTTTCCAAACCTCCTTTATAAGAGTCACCTGGGAGGACCTTGTTAAAAAGGCAACTATTTGGGGAATGGGGTAGCCAGGTTATGGGTATTATGGAGGGCACGTGTTGTGATAAGCACTGGGTGTAATACTATCTGGCCTATGCAAACCCACTGAATCAAAATGGGTGGGATCAGGGGTGGATATCTCAGAAGCTGTGTGTTTAAAAAGCAACCCCCGGGGGCACCTAAGTGGCTCAGAAAAAAAAAAAAATGTGGATGACCTCCTCCTCGCCCGTGACACACAAGAAGACTATACAAAAGTCACCAAGGCCCTCCTACAGCTCCTGTCAGACTTGGGATACCGAGTCTCATGGAAGAAGGCACAACTCTGCCAACAACAGGTCCAATACCTTGGTTTTCTTCTCATCCAAGGGAAAAGAGAACTGGGCCGGAGAGGAAAAGGATCATCATCTCCCTGCCACAGCCCCAGACAAAAAGGGGCCTACAAGAATTCCTGGGGGCTGCAGGATTCTGCAGCATCTGGATCCCAGGGTTCTCGGCAATAGCAAGACCCCTTTATGATCTCTTAGGGGGTCCAGATCGAGAACCCCCTGTCTGGACTGAAAAGGAAAAAAATAGCACTCAGGGTACTCAACCAGACTGTTGGACCCTGGCAACGGCAGTTGCTTACCTGTCAAAGAAGCTGGACCCTGTGGCAGCGGGATGGCCACCGTGCCTCAGGGCACTGGCAGCCACAGTCCTACTCATCAAGGAGGCGGACAAACTTACCCTGGGGCAAGAACATAATGTCAAGTTCCCTCATGCAGTTGTGTCCCTCATGAATGCACAGGGACACTGCTTCCTTTCCAACTCTTGGCTAGCACAATACCAAGGGCACCTCTGCGAAAACCTGCAGATCACCCTCGAAACAGTAAGGACATTAAATCCAGCAACCTCTCTCCCCACAGAAGAGGGGGAACCAGACCATGACTGCTCCGAGATGACTGATGAAGTCTATGCAAGCCATCCAGATCTGCGGGATCAAGCCATAAAGAATCCAGAGCTCACGCTGTTCAGCGATGGCAGCAGTTACCTACAAGAGGGTGCCCGGAAAGCGGGTTATGCAGTAACTACAACCACTGAAGTCCTAGAAGCTAAGGCATTACCAGCTGGATGGTCAGCTCAATGGGCTGAATTACATGCCTTAGGCCAAGCCCTCACCCTCGGTGAAGGCTAGCAAGTCAACATCTATACTGACTCTCGGTACGCCTTTGCAACTGTATATATACATGGAGCCATCTACAAGGGCAGGGGCCTCCTAACCACAGCAGGAAAAGCTATCAAGAACAAGGAGGAGATACTGAGACTCCTCGAAGCCGTCTGGCTTCCAAAGGAAGTAGCAATCCTGCACTGTAAGGGACACCAGAAAGGAGACAATCCCATAATGTGGGGAAATCATCTGGCTGATAAGGCAGCCAAGACTGCAGCCAGTGAGGACATAGACAGAGGCCCTTCCCTCACCATGGCCCTAACACCCCCAGAAGAAGTCCCTCTGCCCAGTTACACTAAAAAGGAAAAGGAATGGGCCATGGCTGAGGGGGCCACCCTGACTGAAAAGGGATGGTAGATGAGGCCAGATGGGCACATCTTTGTCCCAACAGCAACTGGAGGGCATCTAGTCAAGAAACGCCACCGACTCACTCATCTGGGAAAAACTGCATTAGAGCCCTTCTCAAGAAGCACTACTACATCAGTCAGCTGCCAGCACTACGCCGAGCAAGAGCAACGAGTGAGTGATGTATAACACGTGCTAAAAATAATGCTTGGTCTACACCATGGTCCCTGCCAGGTGTCCAGAGGATGGGAGCTACCCCCTTCAAAAATCTAGAGGTAGACTTCACAGATGTGCAGCCGAGCAGGGGGTTCAAATATCTCCTAGTAATAGTATGCACATACTCTGGTTGGGTCGAAGCCTTCCTGACCAGGACAGAGCAAAGCTGGGAAGTAGCTAAAGTCCTCTTGTGGGAGATCATGCCCTGGTTCAGCCTGCCATTAACAATCCATAGTGACAATGGACCCACATTTGTGGCCGACATTGTACAGGTCTTGACCAAATCTCTCAACATCACCCGGAGATTCCACACCACTTACCGGCCCCAAAGTTCAGGGAAAGTAGAGCGAATGAATCGCACCCTCAAGGGAACCTTAGCAAAGTTTTGTCAGGAGACTAACTTCCATGGCCGGATCTCCTAACCTAGCTCTCCTGCATGGTTGCTGCACACCCGGGATATCAGGTTTCTCCCCATTCGGATTAATATGTGGACAGCCTCCCCCATGCTTGGGAAGCCTTCCAGGAAACTTGGATTAGGTTAGAGATAAAGGGATAAAGGAACAGCTTCAGGCCCTGGGGGCCACCCTAAATAAATTACAAAAGTATACCTTTGAAAGGGCCCCAATCTTCTTAGGGTCTCAGGTACACCCCTTCCAGGTAGGGGACTCAGTTTGGGTCAAATACTGGGAGAAAGAAGAAAGCTCATCATTCGGACAAGGAGTTGCACCTGTGGAGAGTCCAGCCAGACTTCACGAACCCACTCCGGCTTCACCTTTGACGAGACTCCACCAACTGATGGACACCTGCTCATTGTGGTCCCTGGCTCTCATTGGTGTAATTTCCCTCATACTATTGAAATTACTTTTCAGTGATAATTTTAAGATTTCCACTTGATTGATATAAATCTTTCTAGGAAGAAAATGGATCCTTTGAGATGTGTGGTTTTATTTCTTCTTGGTTGTCTGTGCTCCTTTTAGATGTCTCCATTCCTGAAAAGCCCAAGCTTAGATTTGTTGAAAGGGTACCACTCGTGCCAAAAGTGAGAAGGGAACCTAAGAACTTGAGTGACATCCGGGGACCTTCTACTGAAGCTACTGAGTTCACAGAAGGCAGTTTTGCAATCTTGGTAAGTGAGTTGTCAAGCAGCTCCAGGATGGAAGCCAGGACTAGCAAAATCTCATGCCCTTGGGGTTCATTCTCGTCCTCCATGGGTTTTATTGAACTGCCGCCATTTGCTGTTTAAAGGGATGTGCACTACCCAGTAGACATTTGAGTTGTGTGTCTTTCTTTTTCATGTCAAGTGAAAATAATGTAAAAACAGGAGAAGGAAGGCTACCTAATTGGCCCCTATAATCAGACTATGAAATCTGCTCAGGCCTCTGGTGAAAATAAAACTATCCATGACTTAGGATGTGAGACAGTGGTTTCCTTCCTAGAGTAGCTTCCCCGGAGGCTTGATGTCAGTAGCTGCACAAGTGGGTGTGGACTAGGATTGATTTCCCATCAGGCAGCCAGAGCGATATTTTACAGTCCTTCCCCACGGGCTGCTGATCCGCCCCTGGCAGCCTCTCACAACCTCATACCCACACCCTGTCCCTCACTCTACTCCAGCCACTCTGGCTTTGGCTCACACTCACCAAGCCATTCCTCTGCCTTTAACTATTGTGTTTTCCCTTGACTAGTTCATGCCATTCTCATCTCAGCTTTAAATATCACCTCCTCGTAGACGAAGCATGAGAGACTATGGACTCTGAAAAACAAACTGAGGGTTCTACAGGGGAGGGGGTGGGGGGATGGGTTAGCCTGGTGGTGGGTATTAAAGAGGGCACGTTCTGCATGGAACACTGGGTGCTACACGCAAACAATGAATCATGGAACACTACATCAAAAATTAATGATGTAGGATTAACATAATAAAAAAAAATAATTAAAAATAAATAAATAAATATATATCACCTTCTCGGGATGCCTGGCTGGCTGGCTCAGTTGGTTAAGCGTCTGCCTTCAAGTCAGGTCATGATCCCAGGGTCCTGGGATCGAGCCCTGCATAGGGCTCCCTGCTCAGTGGGGCGCTTGCTTATCCCTCTGCCTGTTGCTTCCCCTGCTTGTGCTCTCTCTCTCGCTCACTGTCTCTCTGACAAATAAAATCTTTTAAGTAAGTACCACCTCCTCAAAAAGGCCTTCCCTGGTTATCCATTGAAACGGGTCCACCTTGTTTTCATTTATTACTGTACCCCAGGCTTTTCCTCCATGGTATGTAGTAGAACTTTTATTTTTATTTTTATGTATATCATTGAAGCCACAGTTACTATAAAAGAGCCCATAAAATATATGTAAGTCCCCACATGTTTTCTAATTCTTTCATCCACTTTTAGGCCCTGGGTGTTGGTTACCTCCATCAGGCCATTTTGAAATTATGCACCTGACAATCAACCGCTTTATGGACCCCAAGAACATGTTTCCTTTATGGAGAGTACCAGCCCCTTTCAAGCCCATCACCCACAAGGGTATGGGACAGAGGCAAAGGTGCCATTGATCACTATGTGACTCCCGTGAAGGCTGGCCATCTCATAGTAGAGGTGGGTGGGCATTGTGAATTCAAAGAAGTACAAGGTTCCCACGACCAAGTTGCCCACAAGTTGCCCTTCCCAGGAGAGGGAGGTGCTGCAGGAGATCAACATCCTTCTAACAAAGCATTCTCAACAGAGCATTCTGCTACCAGAATTGGTTATGGAACAGACTGCCACCTTCTGCCTCCACATCTACTGCCAACTCATTATTCATCCATTTTTCTCTCTATGATACCTTTTCCTTAGTTTTCTCTAGCCTTTATCGATTCTACTACCTGATCCCACCCAGATCTGGGGCATTGGGCCACAAACAACGGATGCCTTAAGGACATGAGATTTCAAATAAGTGAAAGCAGGTCCGACCCTCCCCGCAAATGGCTTACCTTTTTCAGGCAAATATGCCCCCGGTGGTAGAAGCTAAGATGATCACAAGGATATTACAGCAGATCATGATCACGATATTCTTCTGCTCATCCAGACAAGGAAAGAAAAAGCATGTGAGAAGCAGCATCACTGTGCAGAGTTGCAAGGGAAGGAAGACAAAAGTGGATCCAGACATGGAGGAAGATGTGAAGGGAAAGGGAGATGGATCTGGCTTCTAGAACCCAAGATGTGAATAGAAGCGTAGCTTTCAGGCAAGAGATTCAAAATTAGATCAACAGCGATCTCTGAGGGTGTTTAGTATGTTGTTCTGCTTTCTGGATCCCATCACATGAGAGTTATCCCCCTCCTCTCCTAGAGCTAGGTACCCATGATGAATGAACCAAATTCCTGGTAGGAGTACCTTAAACCTGAAACTCAAATATAGTTACAATGTATTCTTTGAGAGTTAAAGCATTTTCAGAAATTAGAACTTTTGATCCATCTGGTCTGGAACATGGTTGAAAGGATTTTAACACTTTTCTGAAACCTAAAGAAAAGCCACCACATGGTGGCACCCAACCACTATTTTGCAGAGAAATAGAGCCAGAACTGTTTCACAATCAATATAAAGTCACTTATTTTTAAGTTATCAATAAAATAATCAAGTTTACATTAAAAGAAGGGGGGAAATCGGAGGGGAGACGAACCATGAGATACGATGGACTCTGAAAAACAAACTCAGGGTTCTACAGGGGAGGGGGTGGGAGGATGGGTTAGCCTGGTATTGGGTATTAAAGAGGGTACGTTCTGCATGGAGCGCTGGGTGTTATACGCAAACAATGAATCATGGAACACTACATCAAAAACTAATGATGTAATATATGGTGATTAACATAACATAATAATAAAAGAAATAAATAAAAGAAACTAAAAATGACAAAAACTCCATCACATGTATTCCAAACTAAGCCCCACAGCTCAACAAAGACCTGTGATTAGAGCTTGTCTTCCCTTGTTGCTGGAGACTGCCCACTGTCCCGACTTCACAGCCATGGGTAAGAGGGCATCCCCTTGGCTCTGTCTGAGTGCTGAGCAATGATGGAGTACATAGCTTTTGCAAAGGAAGCCAAGGGGTAGTCCCTGGATTAGGTGCTCACCCTATCCTAGAAAGTCAAAGCTAAACTATACATTAGGGAGACTGGCAGAGAATCTAAGGGGCTCAACACTGGGTCAGCATAGTCACTACACTTGAAATCATTTCCTGGCTATTGTTTCCTCTATGACAAGAATTGGGGGAGACAAAGAACCCTTCAAGCTCATTAGCCTGGTAGCAGGACAAGGTTCTCAGTAGTCCCAGGTCTCACCCAACTGACACAGCCCTGGATACAGGGTCACCCTAAAGACCACAAATTGCCCTGGGATGTTCTCAGGACAAGCCTCACCTATGCAGCAATGGGAGAGGTGCCAAAACTTGTCATACCTTCTGTCTGCTAAGCAGAAAAACTTAATGGGGTCAACTTAGTCCTCCCCGCAAAGATTTATGATTGTCCCAGTACTCACCAGAAAACAAGATTTCTCGATGACACAGGAAGATCATAGTTCTACTATGATTCATTTGCAGATAAGCAAATGTCTCTTACCTAATTTTTAGCCCAGCTCAAGGCTATTTTTTTGAGGTTATAATATTCTCCATTTCTAGTCTCCTACCTCCTGAGAGACAGGGGCAAATATGTACATATGTCTCTCATGCATCATTATAAAAATACATCTGGGACTGGGGCACCTGACTGGCTCAGTTGTTTAAGCATCTGACTTCAGCTCAGGTCATGATCCCAGGGTCCTGGGATAGAGCCCCACATCAGGGTCCTTGCTCCAGCCAGGGAGTCTGCTTCTCTCTCTCCCTCTGCCCCTCTCCCTCACTCATGTTCTCTTCTTGCTTGCGTTCTCTCTCTCAAGTAAATAAGTAAAATCTTTGTAAAAAAATACATCTGGAATATATGAAATGAGTGAATACTCGCAAAAGTCTGAGCATTTCCAGAGCCTGAGACTCAAGCACCTTGTCTCTGGCCCAATTTTAAGTGCCTGGTTATTTTTCACCTCAAAGCATCACTCCAATGGAGAACAGCCAGTTTCCAAGAGTCAGAGAGGGAAACAAATATCCTATACCCTCAGCCTTTACAAATGGTAACCTAGGACAATCGTATCATGCTGGTGCCTCCTTGAGTAAACATGAGAGAATACAACATAAAGACTGAAGTTGGTCACCAAGCTGAACATACTAAGCTTAATTTAAAATTGAACTTCAAACAAGTCAGCTTCTAAGACCAAAATGACATCTGCCAGTTCCACAAATTTTCAAGACATAGGGAAAACGAACTGTGAGAACCAAGACCCTGCCAAGTAGAAGGCTCAAGCCAAGCCTTATTGTTGCCACACTTGGGACACTCCTTTGCGTTTTAAAGATACCCCCCTAAAAAAAAACACATTGCAATTTCTGGGAAAATACTCCATGAGGTAGAAAATACAGCACCTTGGGAAGGTTTCAAATGGGCTTTCCAAGGTGCAAGGCATAATTTGACACATTCAGAGGGAACAAAGAGAAGCTGGGTTAGTTCTTACTGTCTGGGAGAGAAGGTACATCAGAGTTGGTGAGGCAGGAGAAGGTTTTGAGGAGAACTCAGGGTTGCATCAGGTAGATTAGCTTACTCTGGGGTTAAATTGTTTGCTGGGTCAGGTCCAAGAATGGTTACAAGAAAATAAAGGAACAGGTCCCACTCACTCTCAGGAAGGCCATTCAAACTCTGTTCCCGTCTGAAGACAAGGGTGGCCACACCAGGCTGGAGTGAAATCGGGTTCTAAGAGAGGCAGGGGAAGGAGGAGCTGATCAGTGCACAGGACGGTGGTGGAGAGCAACATTAACACTCAGTCACAAACCTAGAAGGTGGAGACGGAAGATCAGACATCATTGCGAAAGGACAATGGAGAAGTCAACAGTAAATCTGAGAAATCTTGTAGACAAACCCAAGACAGGACCCAGAAATAAATATCCTATTGAGAAAGAAACAGAAAGCCATATTATGAGAGGTAAAAATAACTCCCTGAGCCTTTTATAATCCTTTCACACAGGCTGTCACATTCCCATGGAAGGACTTACCAGGAGGAGGCACAGTCACTGCAAGAAAACACCTGTTTTTTCTATGCAGCCCTCATCACCACCTTTCAAATACAAGTTCCAGAACTTGAATTTTCTCCATTTCTCCCCTACTCTGCACTTTTCTTACATAGTGAAAAGAATAAAGAAAAGTTCAAGGGTCATCATGGCTGCTCCATCTTTTTTTTTTTTAAAGATTTTATTTATTTATTTATTTATTTATTTATTTATTTATTTATTTATTTATTTATTTATTTATTTATTTGAGAGAGAGAGAATGAGAGACAGCATGAGAGGGAGGAGGGTCAGAGGGAGAAGCAGACTCCCCGCGGAGCAGGGAGCCCGATGCGGGACTCGATCCAGGGACTCCAGGATCATGACCTGAGCCGAAGGCAGTCGCTTAACCAACTGAGCCACCCAGGCGCCCCATGGCTGCTCCATCTTAAGCACTGGGTAGGCTTAGGCAAGTTTCTTAACTTTACTGTGCTTCCGAAGAGTTTCCCATCTGAAAATGTGGACAATGTTACTATCTTAGAACAGGACCTGGCACACAACTGGGGAGTCAAAGGAAGGCTGTTTTCCCTCACTCTTGTTCAGAGACTGCTTGCCCTCAGGCCACATGGGGGAGAGGGGTCCACACCTAAAAGTAGCAACCAGTCCCGACTTTATGGAATACAGCAAGCAACCCAACACTGTTCAGGGATGCAGCATCTTGGAGATCAGGTAAGTCAACTAAATACATTAATTAGTCTCCTCATTTAAAAAAGGGATTCATTTACATTTCAAGAAGAAGTTTATGTTTAGTGCTATAAATATCTGACTTTGAGACCCTCTGGTCACATGGGAGGAGGAAGAAGGAAGAAGAGGCACATGGAAGCAAAAATACATGGGAGGATTAGGTCTGAGTGCCAACATGGACGTTTGTGTCGAGTATTAAACACATTGGTATCTATTACCTCAGCAACCCGACTTCTCTGAATTCATAAGAGAAAATAGAAATGAGAAAAATATAGGTTAGTGATACTGTTAATTATAGTAACACAGTAATAACAAGCCTCCAACTTTGGGAAAGTACTGAAAAATGGAGAGCATATTCACAATCTTGTGTTGAATATTAGATTCACAAAGAGATTTTAGTGATGTGGAATGATGCATAGGATTTTTGAACTAGGTCTAGAACCACTGATAATATATCTTGAAGTCTGTGAAACCATGTCTGAGTGTGTGAACATGCCACAAGGTTATCAGCAATAACATTAAAAATTAATTCTGTTCACCTTTTCTGTGTTTTATATGTTTTGTTAATATGACAGCCTATATTTTATTCAGAAAAGTAACACCTAAGAAGTCACAGAAGTGTTAACAGTACCAGTAATTAGATCATTCCTGTCGTGCTGCTACTATGTACATGAAGCCCTGACTCAGTGGTCAGCTCTATTCTTTTCACCAGATTTTAAAGAAATTAACAGCCTAAATTTTAAACTCACTCTCTTCCAAGGTTCTCTGGACTTTGTAGACAATGATAAATGGCTACCTGGTTTTACAAAGAGAAGCTAAGATGTAGGTAAGAACTCCCCTAGGCTCACCATCAGCTGTGTGTTCAAACTTGGCCCTGTGACTTAACATCTCTTTAAGCCTGAGTCTCTTCATCCGTAAAAGATGTGTAACAACAGTACACACATCAGGAGGGTGTTGTCTGGATTCAAGGACATGTGTATGAGGTGTTCAATACAGGGCCTGGCATGACTCAACACTCAAAAATGTTAACTGCTATATCATTCAAGATCCAACCCATCAGCCACAAACAAAACCCCACCACCCAAGCCCCAATCCAAAGCTTTGTTTACACTAAAAAGGATATAGAAAGTAAACATCTGTTTACTTCTGTTAAAGTTAGCAAGAATTTAATGAGCCCCAGATGCAGGACACAGATTGTACCCAAATAGAACCATGCTTCTTGAGCAAAGGGAGCAAGTGTGGTGATCGGATGTTCCTAGATAGGTGGCAACACACAATGTAAGACAAAGAGCTGGGATAGAGTCTACAGGAGAAAAACCAACAGGAGCCCGGCCCAAAAGAGAACTTTCCCCAGGGCCAGAAGCCCAGAAGAGTATTTTAAGGAGATGAAAGAAGGCACAGGTGATGGAAAGTCTGAGAGGGCTCAGTGTGTGTGTCCAAGGACAATCACAAGGGAGGAGCATTGCCATGTGAAATCCCAGGTCAGTTCTCAAGAGGGAGCCAATCCAGAGTCCCTGAGAACCTTCCATTTACTTAATTTCAGTGCAGCAACCACTCGGGCCGCCATTACTTAGCCCAACGGAAAGTCCAATAATCAATGCTAAAACGCCCAGCAACACCACTACTACCACAATGATAATTATCAATTTCTGGAGAGGATAAGAGAAACAAATCATTATTACAACCAAAACGCAATTCATCCAAAACCCAACATCTCTCACCTCTACATTGAAAGCCTCTTATCAACCCAAATAAGAAGTCTACAGCTCTACATAAACACATTCATTCTATTAGGATATTTTATATTTCTTAAATAACTTCCTGGCTATCAAGGCCAGCAGAGGGAAATATGGAGCTTCTGTGGGCTCTTGGCTCACACTTAAGTTTTGCACATGTGGACAGATAAAAAATCAACTACCACAGGGTCTCCAAAGCAGCAATAGGCGAAGGTATCAAGTAGCCAATTTTTCCTTTTCAAGAAGTGTATGTTTTTGAATAGTCCTAATTTCAAATTTCTATGTCTCTCGCTAAAGCACATGCCCACCCATCAGACCCAGTCTAGTGACTGGCGATCAGAAAGCAGGATTGCAGTCCTATATTGAGCCAACCTGGATTCATCAGGTTAAATAATTTCCCAACTCCTTGAATCCCTGCACAAGCAATAGGTAAAGTTGGAAGAAAATCGAAGAACTGAAGAACAAAAGTATCAGCACCCAGGAGAATAGTCAGCAAAGAACCGTCTAAAAAGCACTAGCCACCAGAGCTGGCTACCACAACAGACAGAGAAGTTTAAAAGTCCTCAAGCAAAAGGGGCACCAGAAGAGGGGTAAATATGCTGGTATGGGGGAAAGAGCAAGAAGGAAACTGAATTTGAATCCCAATCCTATACTTACTAGATGCCCTGAAGCCAATCACTTAACCTCTGACCCTCAACTGTTTCACATATAAGTAGGAATAACAGGTGCACCATAAAATAGGAGGTAATGTTGCATGGCGATCAACACAGCATTGGATTCACAGTGGAGAAAAGGGGGGTGGGCTTGGTTAATGGAGTGGAAGAGACTAAAGTTTCTGAAGAACAGAGGAGTCAAGTATAACATCTGAAAGGATCATGAGCTCCGTCCAGAAGTCTAGCAGCAACACTGCGCAACACATCCACCCTGCAGAACTGTCTTCAAGTGTGTGTTCTTGCGTAGAGAACATGTGAGCCAGATCCATGCAAGGCACACTCTGGGAGTGTGGAGGGAGGGACAGTCACTCTCTGGAAAAGGCTGACGTGTGTTGGGATGAGGCCAGGACAGAAAGGGAAGGCAAAGGATCAAGGGCACACGTAGAGAGGACCGGAGAGAAGTAAGCCAGAACAGTGGAGACTAAGGCACTCACCTTCCAAGCTTCACTCTGAAACTTGACAGCCTTTTTGGTATCTGCCACGGCCCACTCCACAAAGCCCACTGACTGGTCCATGTTGTTCTTGATATGGTCAATCATGGCTCCCTTTCCCCAGATGCAAGAGGTGGTGGCAGCAGAAACAGAGACAGGCACAGGGAAGAGAGAAAGAGCGAGAGACAGCAAGCAGAATGGACTCTCCTCTCTGAAGGCAGCTGGAGAGTCTTACCTTCCGGGCCTGACCCTGGTACTTCATGGCTCTTTTTGTTTCTTCCTGTGCCTTCTCCACATGGTCCACTGCGTGCATGACATTCAGCTCTATGTTATCTAGCATCTCACCCTGCAAAGAACAGACATGAGTCACACCCCATAAACCCACGCCAGGAGAGTTGGAGCTCACATGGGGACGGGGCTCTCTGTTATAATCCCTGGTGCAAAGAGAAGCATCCAGAAGTCTTCTGTGGGGCACACGTTCCATCTTACATGGGATTACCTATGGCTCCCCAGGCCCTGGTGGTGGTCACTCACTCAAGCAACACTCAGTAAATTACTTCTCTGGGACAGGCACTGCATGGAGCACGTGGAGCACAATGTCGAGATGCCTGGCAAATACATGTTCTAACAGATCCCACCACCACCATTCTGTTTTTAATTAAGCATATGAGGAGAGGAACCAAAATAAGAATATCTTAGGGCATAATAACTGGGATGCTGGCCTCTTCCTAGTCGTGCAGACCTGAACCAAGTTCATTTGGCCTGAGGCAAGTTTGTTGCCTAGTTCTTCAGAACAGACTGGCCAACAGGAGCTGCTCTGTAAACATCTAAGGTTGGGAACATCTGCTTTCTCCAGGAGAAACTCCCAGGCCCCTAAGGTGACAGACATGGGGTTTACCTAAGCTGTCTGGTTACATCTTATATCTCCGTGGTTATTAAGAGACAGTGATCTCTTGGCAAAATTCCCAACCATCTCCCAGCGATTACTTCCTGACGAGGAAGCACGGTCGCTCTAGTTAATTCTGGGCATCTTAGGATGGGAACGCCCCTCACCTACCTCGACCTGCCTCAACCCAACCCGTTGCTTTACGGCACTCTATAAGCAGAGAAAGGCACTTACCATCACTTGACTCTCAAACCAAGTCCTCAGCAAGGCCGCGAGGAGAGAAGAAAGAAAAGCGGGGAAGGAGGCACTTAAGGAATGGTCTCAAAGGCCAGAAGGGGGTAGAGGAAAGGCACCTGGGCCCTGAGCAGGGGACGGCTGTCGGAAACCAGCCAAGCAGTGCTCGGGCTTCAGGCAGGTTTTGCAGCCCTTCCACAATGGAAGCCATTTTCAGTCCCTTCCAGGAGGGCAGAACAGCTGGAAGTTCATGGTAATGGCGGCACACCTGGACCCCGTGGCATCTCTGACTTCGTCATAAGAACAGCAACCACCTGACCATGTGGAGCCAACACCCTATGCAGGTGACAGAGACTTACAACCCTGAGCAAACATGCCCAGGGACAGAGTAAGGTGACAAAACCATGAGGGTTTTGAGTATTCCTACAAATATTATTCTACTGTATCTTCCTAATTTTGTAACCTGTTCCTGTTTCTTAGCAAAAAGTGCCAAAATTTTTGGGAAAACCTACAGAAGAAAAGACAAAAATGGAAAAAATTAAAACCTCTGTGAAAGTTAACTTTTCACTGTGAAGTGGGGAAACAATCCTTTTTTCAGTGTCACCCATGAAATTGTTCCAATCAGGAGACTGTTTTAAGTCATCCTCATTAAGAACCCACATCCCCTTATTTATGTGTCTGTTTTTGTGCCAGTACCATGCTGTCTTGATGATCACATCTTTATAACATAGCTTGAAATCCCAGGCAGTATGATACCCCCAGATGTGGTTTTCTTTTTCAACATTTCCCTGGCTATTTGGGGTCTTTTCTGATTACATACAAATTTTATGATTGTTCGTTCCAGCTCTGTGAAAAATGTTGATAGTATTTTGATAGGGATTGCATTGAATATGTAGATTGCCCTGGGCAGCACAGACATTTTAACAATGTTTATTCTTCCAACCATGAGCATGGAATGTTTCTCCATCTCTTTGTGTCTTCCTCAATTTCTTTCATAAGTGTTCTGTAGTTTGTATATTACAGTTCCTTTACAACTTTGGTTAGGTTTATTCATAGGTATCTTATGGTTTTTGGTGCAACTGGAACAGAATAGAGAGCCCAGAAATGGACACTCAACTCTTCGGTCGACTAATCTTCGACAAAGCAGGAAAGAATATCCAATGGAAAAAAGGACAGTCTCTTCAATAAATAGTGCTGGGAAATCTGGATAGCGACATGCAGAAGGATAAGACTGGACCATTCTCTTACACCAGACACAAAGATAAACTCAAAATGGATGAAAGACCTCAATGTGAGACAGGAATCCATAAAAATCCCAGAGGAGAACACAGGCAGTAACCTCTTCGAACTCGGCCACAGCAACTTCTTCCAAGACACGTCTCTAAAGGCAAGGGAAACAAAAGCAAAAATGAACTACTGGGACTTCATCAAGATAAAAAGCTTCTGCTCAGCTAGGGAAATGGTCAACAAAACTAAGAGGCTAAAACCCATGGAATGGGAAAAGATATTTGCAAATGACGTATCAGATAAAGGGCTAGTACCCAAGATCTATAAAGAACTTCTCAAACTCAACACCCCCCCAAAAAATAATCCAGTCAAGAAATGGGCAGAAGACATGAACAGACAGTTCTCCAAAGAAGACATAAAGATGGCCAACAGACATATGAAAAAATGCTCCACATCACTTATCATCAGGGAAATACAAATAAGAACCACAATGAGATATCACCTTACACCAGTTAGAATGGCTAAAATTAACAAGAGAGGGAACAACTAATGTTGGTCAGGTTGTGGAGAAAGGGGAACCCTCTTACACTGTTGGTGGGAATGCAAGCTGGTACAGCCACTCTGGAAAACAGTATAGAGTTTCCTCAGGAAGTTAAAAATAAAGCTACCCTATGACCCAGCAATTGCACTACTGGGTATTCACCCCAAAGACAGAGATGTGAAAAGAAGGGGCAACTGCATCCCAATGTTCATAGCAGCAATGTCCACAATAGCCAAACTGTGGAAAGAGCCGAGATGTCCTTCACCAGATGAATGGATAAAGAAGGTATGATTCGTATATACAATGGACTATTACTCAGCCATCAGAAAGGATGAATACTTACCATTTACATCAACATGGATGGAACTGGAGAGTATTATGTTAAGTGAAATAAATCAAGCAGAGAAAGGCAATTATCGTATGGTTTCACTCATATGTAGAATATAAGAAATAGCACAGAGGATCATAGGGGAAGGGAGGAAAAACTGAATGGAAAGAAATCAGAGACAGAGCCAAACCATGAGAGACTTTTGACTCAGGGAAACAAACTGAGAATTGTGGAAAGGGAGGGGGATGAGGGATGGGATAACTGGGTGATGAGCATTAAGGAGGGCATGTGATGTGATGAGCACTGGGTGTTATAAGCAACTAATGAATCATTGAAAACTACACCAAAAACTAATGATGTACTACATGTTGGTTAATTGAACTTAAATTAAAAAATTAAATTAAATTTAAATATAAAAGAACCCACACCCCCAATTAGAAGGGAAACAAGAGGTGCTGAGGCAGAAGGAGGTAGTACTTGACTGAGTGCATCAAAACCCACAGTAAGCAGAAGTGAGGCCAAAGGAGCAGGCAAGACGACAAGGATGAGCTGGCACTCAGGAGGGCATTCCTTTCCTGGGACACTGGGATCGTGTTACTCCATCATGAGGATTCCCAATGATTCCCCCACCACACCTCATCCGACTTTCCAGCCCTCCCTTCTCAGGAGGACCTAAGCTTTCCTCCCTCTCCCCAGGGTGGTGTCCACTGCCAGTTACCTGATTCTTCACCAGCATGGTGATGTCCATAAACATGTCATGAACCTTGATGCTGCTCTCCAGCCTCACAATGTCCTTGTGCTGCCCCTCAATCTCACTGAGGGCTTGCTTGGAAATCTGGGAGTCCATGATCTACAACAGGCCACACAAAGACCAATCATCAGCCGGCACCCCTGCCAGAGGCCCCACTCGCACTCCGGCCAAGCCCCCTGCCCCCTGCCTCCTTGCACCTTCAGCCCTTCCCTCACCAACCACAGAGAGCTCCATGGCAGTCTGCCCTCTCCACGAGAGGGACTTACATTCCAGTTCCTGGACATTCAACCCAGAAATGAAGATGGCAGGTTTCCCACTCTCCAACATCTCCTCCAGCTCCTCATCTGTGGTCTTTTTGCCAGCTTTGTAACAAAAGAAGTAGAGCATCAAATATAAGACCAAAGCACACCAATTCAAAAGTCCCCTGTAAACCAGGAACAAGGTAACTTCACTCAAAAGACCATGCCCTGTACAACATACCCCCAAACGCTCCTGACCTGTCCTGCTCCTGATTTCTCCCATAATCCAAACCACCCTTAGCATTACAGATGGTTACCTTCCTGAAGCACATATCTCACCACATCTCTTCCTAGCTCACAAAGGTGACTGGCCCGTTCACTGTGCCTCGGAGGACCGGGAGCCAGTTCCTAGGTGAGCCCTCCATCCTCCACCTAACCCCACATTGCTCTTCCCAAGGGCTCCCCCTTCCCAGGCTGGACAGTGGCAGCACTCCTAAACACACTTGCTTTTCTCTGATGACATCCTGGTTCACACACTTCCTCCACTTGGAGCCCCTGGCACCCTGCAGCACCCCAAGTCCCTGAAGGTCATGACTTTTATAATCAGTCTATTCCTCACAACATCCAGCGCCATCCTATAATCTCATAAATGTTCTTTGCTGTCAAAGACACAACAAAAAATATCATGAGTCCCCAGGACGGCAACTGTCAGCAAGTGCCTCCCCTCCGTGTGAGGAAATGTTGGCGCCCACAGGAACCAAAAGACCTGGGCCTGACAAGCATCATGCCACCTTGCAGCCCACAATGGGGCATCAGGTGCAGTGGTGCCCTAAGGCCTCTCCTGGACTTGGGCACAAATGCAGCAGAAGCCACAAGCAGGGGTACTGCTCCTCGCTCTCCCAGTTCTCCCGACTTGGGACACACAGCCCTGTGGCAGGGAAAGGCGAAGGGGCGCGCACCAACTTCAAACACGCACTGATTTCGAGCTGCCGCTGGATTCGCCCTTTACTGCGTTCACGGAAGTCCACCTGAGCCTCGTTGTATTTGGTCATCACCTCCACAAACTTCCGGGACAGGACGGAATGCTGTGGGAACCATGCCAAGTGCAGTAAGCCCCCAGGAGCTGATGGCCAGGGACCCCACACTGTTATAGAGCCCACACCTCCGGCCCCATCCGGCCCAGGCTGTGGCAGCATTGGACTTGGAAGCAAAAGACCAGGTGTAAGACTCAACTTTCTGCTTTCCTAACTTTATACCATCAGGACAGTCTGCTGACCTTTCCAAGGCATGTGTTCAGCATCTGTTCACCTGCCCTGCTGACCTCACGTGATAATCCTGAGGCCAAAGGAGAGCCCTGCATCCACACGACTAACTGTGTTTTTCTGGCACAACCCGTGGCTTGCTTTCTAAAGCTGCCAGACTCCCTTCCAAATCCAACACCTGCCAAAATCCTTGAGTTCTTACCCAACCTGACCTTCCTAACTTCCCTTGCTTATAAGTCAATGCATTCACTCCAGAGCCCCCTGTGCCTGTGTTCCGATCTTCAGCATTATTTTTATTCCTTGCCCACTCTCCACATCAAGGCCTATTGGCTTCTCCTTTGCAAAATCACCAGTATTTGTACCCTTTCCAAACCCGCTAGCAGCACGCACATTCAAACCAAAGTCATTGCAAAAGCCCAGCAAGAGACCCACCTGCCTCTCGCCCGTGCCCCACTCTGGTCCAGCTTTCAGGAGGCCCCCAGCCTACCTCCTAACAGACTGCAAGCTGAAGTAAATGCACACAGGCCACCTGATCCTATCCAGGTTCCGCAGACAGGTATTCCAAGATCTCTGGAGTACAGCACTACATTCTCAATCAAAGTTCAATGGCCACTAGCCCACAGCCAGCTTTTCTCTCCAGACAGGCTGTTCTCTCCATGCCAGCCCCTCACCCCTGCCCCACCCCCATCACTATCACTACTGCTACTAACACACCCCAGGCCTCTTAGGGGAACCTCTCGACCCCTGAACCTGGCCATGTTGCCACTCTCGCCCATCCAAGGCCCAGCCCCCTCTGACTACCCCCAAGTCTTCCCGAGCTCTGTGAATGCGGAGAGCACCGTGCACTTCATTGAGTCTTCCTACACTGCTCTCCTGTTAGGTCCCATGTGATAGCATCCTTCTGCCACTTGAACATGACTGCCAGTTCTTTGAGGACATGGATCGTATCTCTGATGACCACCAGAGAGCCTAACTCCAACTGGACAACTAATGACCACAGTCTTCAGAGAGACCTCTGTCTCCTCCTGGGTAAAACAGGAGGCCCACGAACTCTGAAGCTGTGCCCTAGAGGAACCTTGGGAAGTTCTTCATGGGCCTCCTTAGAGAAGCAGAGGGTGGCAGAGGGGCCAAAAGGGCTGGACTCCGGCCCCTCTCCTGCTTCAGCCTGGGCAGCTCTCCTTTACCAGTTCTTCCAAATGAGTCCAAATAAGAACTGTACCTTACAAAAGAAAAAAAAAGACTCCACAGCTAAGACCAAAAAAAAACAATTAAGACTGGACGACATGACCAGGGAAAATCTTACCTGGGATTTCCGAATCCGAAGGTCGGCCGACGACCGGACCTCATCTTCCTCGATGTGCCTCTCCATACCTGCAGAGCAGAGCGAGGTTATTCCAGCAACACATCACTGCTCTCCAAGCAGCACACAGCTCAGTGCCAGGCTCCCCGCACACCCTCTCGCACCCAGCCCATGCAGAGATACAACAGGCATCTACAATCTCGACCCGTCAGCTCGCAAGTGAGCCATGGGCCTCATGTTCCACGCGCTTTACTGTACCAGGTCTTGTCTGATTGTAACTGAGCACAGCGGCTAACAGCAAGAGTCTCCGTCACCAGGAGACTCGGGCTCAAATCCCTGCCCTGCCACTCACTAGCTGTGTGACGTTGGGAAGGCCATGTCACCTTGGTGTTCCTGTTCTCTCATGTACAGAATGGAGCGAGGACAGCACCTCCCTCACCCACGTCAGCAGTGAATGAGAACACACTCTCACAGCTCCTATTGGAAGCTGCCCCTAACCACCTCCACCTCTGCCCATGAAAACAGGTATTGTGATTCGTTTTGGGGGAAGAAATGATGAATGCCACCTCCACCCTCTGATCAACAGTCTGCTTTCCCAAGCCAACTGGACAAAAATGCAGTTGGACCAAAGAGACCTTTTGGGCCCCAGGGGAACTCAGTCTATGACCTCGCCTCATTGAACAAAGGTCTAAACTGAAGGGGTGGAGACCTGGCCCCCCAAGAACTGTCTGCAGACTGAATAATAATACGTCCTACACCTCGATAGCACCAGCATTATTGTTCACACGGACATAGAGCAGGGAAATGGGACGAGTAAGAGAAAAGTCAAGGGACCAAGAAAGCACCGAGTCACACGACTCGGCAGCCGGCAGCACACTTTGGTTCTGCACTCTTTCAACTGCAGTCCTGCTTCCAGAACAAGAACCATTTGGGGAGGGGCACCTCAGTGGCTCAGATGGTTAAGCGTCTGCCTTCAGCTTAGGTCATGATCCCAGGGTCCTGGGATCGATCCCCGCATCAGGCTCCCTGCCAAGCAGGGAGCCTGCTTCTCCCTCTCCCTCTACTGTTCCCCCTGTTTGTGCTCTCTCGCTCTCTCAGTCTGGCTAAAGTGTGGGTGACATGGGGGAGGGTGGCAGGAGGAAAGGATGTGGAGGAGGGAAGGCATGTGACTAAGACAATTCCCATGTTCTCTGCTGAAACGTTCCAGCTTTAACCTTCAGGTCCTAGGGAGCCAAATAACAATTTAGAGCAAAATGATAGTGTCTAGCTTGTTCCTTGTCCTTAAGGAACCTAAAATACAGCCCTAAACCCCACTCTAAAAATGTGAAAAAGTTTGCTGAGGTGGCGGTAACAAATGGGAGTCTCAGGACAGGAGAGATTGAAGTGAATGTGACCCATTCTGGAACACCTCATGGAAAAAAGATGGCCTTGATATGGCAGGATTTGGATGGGGGCCTGGGGAAAAGCTTTTCAGGTGGGGAACTATGTCAACTATGACTTCTCCAGGCCCTCTGAAATTTCTGGGAGAACAAAATGTTCAGGGATTGTCAACAGGTATTTATTGAATTGTTGGGGAAAAGCATTTAGGATGTTTGCAAACTTTAGAAGCATCAGAACTTTCAGAATCACCTGCAGGGCTTGTCGAACTACAGATTGCTGGGCTGTGCTCCAGGACATTCTTCTTCAGATTCTTATCAGGTCCCAGGATTTGCATTTCTGAATGTTCTCAGGTGATGCTGATGCTGCTGTTCCCAGGACTACGCTTGGATCCACCGACTCAGCTAACATCACCTTAAGGAGCACCCTGTTCAGTGGCTCCCAAACTTTCTCAAAATTATCTGAAATCCTATTTAAAAAGACAGACTGCAGTCCTGTGGGATCAGTCATAGCTGGAAGCCTTGGAATACATAAGAATCACTGCAGGTTCTTGCTGGAAATGTGAGTTCCCAGAGTCTACCCCAATTTTAACAATTGCCCACAGGTGACTCATGGAAACTCACACTTTGGTAAACCTTGAACAGGTCCTTAGGACTGTTGATGAGGAGGGAGTGAAGCAGGCCTCCAATTCTCCTTCAATTAGCTTCACTTCACTTTCGTCTGTTTTACCTCCGAGACTTTTTTTTTAAATCACCAATACTATAAATCCTCTGTGCCGTTTGATTTCAAATGTATGATCATGATTCCAAATAAGAAATCAGTGTGCCTAGGAGCTACTCAATAAATGTCATCTTTGACAAATCAATGAGGATTCCAAAAATGAATCCAAATCCTGCTTCTTTTCATATATTCCCCTGCTATTTCCAGCATGTGTATAATAAAACATTGTAAAACATTTATGTTATTTGTGTTGGTAGTTGTGGTCTTTTGAGGCTCAGGAATGACCTATAGGAAAACACAGAGTCCAGTCCAACTACCATAAGCACTGGGCCTGGTTCCAGAATCAGCAGTCTGAACAAAGCCTTTCCAAAAGAGGGGGGAGAAAACCTTCACCCAATGTAGCATTTCACACTTCCTTTTCAGCTTTAGCTCCCTCTAGACATCACGTTATAACGGGAGAAAAGAGATCAGATAAATTCATTGCTACCATGGCATTTTCGTCACCCTAGTTCTGCCAAGAGGGACTTCTGCTCACAGAAGAAACTCACTCTAGGCTTCCCCACTGTGCCTCTCACTTGGGGAAAAAGATGTGTTGTACCAAGGGACAAGCCCCCAAGAACCCAAGCCCCCAGAATTACCTGCCCAAATGGTCCTGAGCTCACATCCAAGGCCTGCATGAGCCCATTCCTGAGTCTACCCTCCCAGGTGTACATACTGCTGGGCCCAGTGGGTGGCCAAAGGGTAGTTGTGTACTGGGAATATGGATAGAGCTTGGACATGTCATCTGTAGTATCCACACACATGTCGTCCATCAGAGTGGGGCTAAAAAGAGGAGAAACCAGACCATAGGCCACAGGAAGGGGAGTGGAATAGTGATGGAGAGTGGCTTGAACCACACTGCAGTGCTCCAGCATGGAACTCTGAGGCTGAGGATGCTAAGTTCAATCTGTCTGTCTCATTATGCAAGCTGATTTGTCAAAACAGGAGGGCAGAACCTATCTTGATTAAGCTTCCTCAACTGATTTATAACCTTTATAGATATGGCAGATATCTACATCTGTACCCCTGCTCCAGTCCCCAGACATGCTAGGGAGAAACAGACCTGCAGCCCTTGGCACTCAGCTCAGAGTAGCTTGTGCTGGGTATCTTCTGATCTCCCTGGGAGCTCTTAGGACCTTGTCTATTCTGCCAATTAGCTTTGAACCACTAGACATCGTGGTTCTTGGCTCACTCCCCAGTGTTCACCTTCAGTCAGTCAAGCAAATAACCAGTATTACAGAACTCTTGCTTGTCAGCTCAGAGAGAGGTGAAACAAAAGAAGTAGAGATTATCTCAAAGTGGTTCTGCTTGGTTGGATAAAGAAACGCTAAACAGACAACTCTAGCATAGGTAATAGTTGGGTGACCATGACTACAAAGCCAGATGCTTAAACCCCAAATTCACTCTCAATCCTGACAGAAGCCACACCAATCATTTACTTTTATTTTCTGGCTTTCTCCTGTATAAATGTCTAATATTTATTCTGAGATTATCTACCAACACATGTTACTAATTAATCTTTTGCCTTAAGGATCTTAGGTGGTTCCTTTCAGCAAATATTTGATGACCTCAGGATAGAGCAGGAAATACAACAGTGAACAAGAAAGACTTATCTTTACCTTTGAGGAACTCACAAGCTGGCAAGGACAAACACATTAAACAAACACAGCTAAGAAATAATTCCGCAAGTAACTGATTGGAACTTTCACAAGTGTTACAAGGGAAAGTATGGAGTGCCACGAGAGTAGATAACAGGGGAACACAACCTGGTCTGGGGGTGCAGATAGAGCATCCCTGAGGAAGTAGTTCTTAAGCTGAAGGACATGAAGTGGCACCACCCAAAAGCAAGACTTCAAGAGGAAAACTATAACGGTCAATGAGACTTGAGGAGGGAAGGAACTTGCCATCGTGGAAGAACAAGAATGAGTGAGGCTAAAGTATAACGTACGTGATAATGAGGTAATGCTGGACACACAGGCAAGGGTCTGAAGGTACAGGTCTGAGAGATTCACATTTAAAATACGGAGTCTCCTTCAAAGTGCAATGGAAGTATTCAAGGTTTTTAACCAGGAAGCAAATAATCAGAAGCATGTTTTTGAAGATCACTGTAGGAGTGAAACTGAATACTCAGAGCCCAAACAGTCACAGACATCTCTTCAATTCTATGATGATGAAATCATCATAGAATTGAACTTTTTGGGCCGCCTGGGTGGCTCAGTTGGTTAAGCGACTGCCTTCGGCTCAGGTCATGATCCTGGAGTCCCGGGATCGAGTCCCGCATCGGGCTTCCTGCTCAGCGGGGAGTCTGCTTCTCCCTCTGACCCTCCTCCCTCTCATGCTCTCTTTCATTCTCTCTCTCTCAAATGAATAAATAAAATCTTTAAAAAAAAAAAAAGAATTGAACTTTTTACAAACATTACCAGCATAACAGTAAAATACCTCTTCTGCAAGGAAAATGCAAACTGACATTTTCATAGATTAAAAGTCTTAGGGTAGTCTTAGGTAGTCAAACTCTGTTGCTTGAGAATTCCTTTTCTTTAAATAGGGATTATGTATTAATCAAGATTGAGAAATGCTGCTCTAGGAGTTGCATGGAGAATGGCTTGGAGGAAGTACAAGCAGCTAAGACAAAAATCTGGAAGTTATGGTGGGGGTGCAGGACCCCTGGTAATCTAGACCAGAGTAGGAGCAGTAGAGGCAGAAACAAAGCAGACTGGTTCCAGAAGGGAGAATGTTTGACCCTGGTGATTGATTAGATCATTTTGTGGGGAGACAGAGGTATCATGCTTGACCACCAGACTTCAGGTGGATACAACTGAATTGATGGTTATTAGTGAGATAATAAGAGTTAACAATTATGTGCTGCCTATTATGGACGAAGTACTATTCTCAGCAATCGTGTGGTAACTCATCAAACTCTCACGAAACTTAGGGGTAAGAATTATTAGCATTTACATTTTACTGATAAATTGAGATTCAGAGAGGTTAACTGACTTACCTAAGGTCACACAGCTCTTAAATAGCAAAGAATTACCAATGAAGAAGCAGGTTAGCAATAGAAGAAAAAGTTTTGAATTGGGGATATGCTAGCTTTGAGATTCCTATGAGACATCCAAGTAGAAATGTAGAGAAAGTTTTTGGCTATAATTTGGGACTCAGAAGGGAATCTAAGATAGAATTTAAAATGTGGGAAATGTTAGTATATTTGTAGCCTTCAAATTAGATGTGCGAGCACCGAGAGTGTGTAGCAGGAGAAACAACAACAGTTTAATACAAAGTCCCAAAGACATACAACATTCAAAGTTCAAAAAAATATATTGGTAGTGAGTACAAAGGAGCAGTCAAAAAAGCTGGGAAGACAATCGGGGGTGGAGTTTGATGCCACCGTCACAGAAGGGAAAAATGTATCTCAAATTAAAGACTCTATTACACTCAGTGCTCTTAAGATTTCAGGTAGAAAAGACAACCCACAGAATGGAGAAGATATTTGCAAATCACGTATCTAATAAGGGACTTGTCTCCAGATTATAAAAAGAACTCTTACAACTCAATAATAAAAGAGAAATCACCCAGTTTAAAAACAGGCAAAAGAACTTTCTGGAGTGATGAAAATGTGCCATAACTGACTGTGGTGATGGTTGCACATATCTGTGAATGCTCTTATCTGTGAACACACAAAAGTCCATTGGAACAAAAACCACTGAAACCACTTTATATGGCTGAATTGTATATGCTATGAATTATTTCTCACAAAAGCTGTTTCTTCAAAAGTGAAGGTGAAAACAAGAAGCTGCCATGGGAACATCTGGGACATTGGGGAACAGCTTGTTGGCAGTATGAGCTGAGGAGTTCGATACAATGGTGGAGACAGAAGACAACTGGAGAACTTTAAAAGTCTCTGCCAGCCCTTTGACTGTTCCCTGGCCTTCATCTGCTCAGCTCTGAATCAGAGGACTGATCCGTGCAAACTTCTTCCCCAGACCCCTCTACTAACTGGCTCCTTTTTAGGAGCAATCGAAGGGAGGCTGGATGGTAGGGATTTACAGCTGGTTCCATGGCCTGTGATCTACCTTCCAGGGATGCCTTGGGGATTTGACCCTTGGTTAACTCTCCTAACATTAACTCAGGGAACTGTTATGAATTTACCTACAGCGAATGCAAAAGAAATGACAATCTAGAAGATGACTATTTACTGTTTCATCACTGATGTCCCAGAGAATGGGAGCTAGTCACATATACCTGAGGGGCTGTGTAACTAACTAGGTAGGTAAAAAAGGTGAAGAGACCCCAGCACTGACGGTTCCTTAGGGTAAGGTTGTCCACATACGCTCAAGCCTCATCTCTTGTGGCCATGCCCATCTCAAGTGCAGAATGACTGGAACATCAGAGCTATGCCTGGAAGTCCTAACATCTCCTCCTTGTTGATACTGTGCACTCTGAGTAGTTTCATGTCCTGAAGCCTTCCTTATGGCTAAGTAAACTTGATCCTGGGTGAAGCTCATTGTGCCTCATGAGTTGGATTATCAATTTGCATCCACCTCATTGCTGCTGGAAGAGCAAAGGAGACACCGCAAGGCACTGCCAGGAGACTGAGGGTGGGAGAAGAGGAGGGTCTAGGGTGTTTCTCCCCTGAGTCTCTTCTCCTGAGACATCTCCAGTGGGTCTACATCCTGCCAGGCAGCCCTACTTTCCATGGTTCCATCACCTCCGTCAGCCCCTCGAGGGCTGGCTGGGATGGTGCCTCTCTGCAGTTGCTAACTAAACTGAGTTGTCCCATCTTCTCCTATTTCTTCTTTCAGCTCCCACAAACCTCAGAAACTAAACCCCCATATTAAGTCACTCTATTGAACTACCTGGTGTGTTTTCTGCTTTCCTAACTGGACCCTGACCAACACAGTTCAAAGCAGGAGCTGTCTTACAAAGTAGACACTTAAGTTAGAATTTAGGAATTGAATGCTTATTTATTTTGGTAGGAATGCAGTATCACCTCATTGTTAATAGAAAATGACACATTAATAACCCGTGGCAAGGTTGCATAGGTGGCTCAGTGAGTTAAGCGTCTGCCTTCTGCTCAGGTCATGACCCCAGGGTCCTGGGATCGAGCCTCTGCTCAGTGGGAAGTCTGCTTCTTACTCTCCCTCTGCCCAACTCATGCTCTCTCAATTAAATAAATAAAATCTTAAAAAAATTAATCTGTGGCACATGGTGGCACATCACACTGGTTTATCTGTCACCTAGTGTTTCTTGGGTGATAGGCCCATTGAAGGCAAGATTTTTGGAGATCAGTTAGCTTCTGCAGTTGGCTGTGATTTCAATAATCATGATTAAGGGGACTATGGGGTAAGATGCTTGCTTCTGACATCATGGGTCAGCTTACAGGAATAAAATTACAAATTCAAGATCTTAACCTCTCTGTTCAACTTATAGTCAGGAAACAAGACAACTTCCATAGGAGCCTGACAAGATGCAGTTATTTCTTATACCCACAGGCCAGGGGACTTGGAGAATTAAAGCCACAGTCTAATTGTACAGCTTGCAGAATGAAAGTTTAGCATATAGCCCACCAAAGTCTCCGTATTAAAGATTTTGTCATTGACTAGGAAGGAATGGGACTCTGAGACTCAAGGTGAGTTTTTTTAATATATTTCAAAGAATCTGAGAATCTTCAATCACCCAATCACTTTGAAACTTCCTTTTCACAGAATTAGCTTTTCCTATCCCGACTGAAAAGAATAGCATTCCTTTGCTTGGAGGCCCTGTAATAATCTCATTTGATGTAGTTTTCTCACAAGGACATGCCTGTTCTCCTTAAAGCCTGTGCCTGTGATCACTCATTGCCTGGAGAACCATCACTATTGTCAGATCCCAGTGTGACCCAAGAAGACAGGAGCAAAGTTAGACCCAAGAAAAGATAGTTTAAACACAAAACTAATCACAAGATCTTCCTAATTAACATCTGCAGAAACCTAAAAAAACTGTGGAATTGGATTCTTGGTGTGTTAGACCAGAGAAAACAGAGTATAATGTTGGATGATGCCAAATTATCAATATATGCAGTTACCAGAGACCATCAAGTATGAGAACTTGAGCAACAGCAAGTGGCTCCACCATTTTTTTCTGGTTGATAGTATGGAAGCTGGACTCAGTAGTGACCTACATGAGTAAGAATGTGATGCCCAAAATGCACCATCAAAGACTCACAGAGATGGCAATATTGAAGAGGATTTTTTGATGGACAACCCATTCACCTCGACTCTTTCCTCAGGGGAGAATCCAGAGAATACTCTCTTCATGATGACATTAGGAAACGAATTAGCAAAAGGAAATGTTGGGAATAATAGTGAGAGATTTGGCCAGTCCAATGATCTCAGCTGGTATAATGTCATCCTAAATTAGCCAAATTAGATGACAGTACATAATCATCCAAGACAAGGTTGGAACAATTACTGTAATTGGCAACAGAACCAGAATAACAATAAGAATATTTTAACCCACAGAGATCTATGACATCAGCGAATGAGTCAGGAGGTACCTAGGAATGAAACAGGTGATCAGTTTACTAAAGTATTGCTTATAACACCCAGTGCTCATCACCTCACATATTGGGTATTATACACAACTAATGAATCATTGAACATTGTATCAAAAACTTACTATATACTATATGTTGGCTAATTGAATTTAAATTTTAAAAAATAAAAATAAAGTATAGCTTAAACTATATAACTGGAAAAAATTCTAAATATCGCATATAGTTATCTACTGCTACAAAACACACCACTCTGAAACCTAGTGGCTTAACACAATCATTTTCTCACAAATCTATGGGTCAGCAATTTGCGGTAGGTTTAGCTCGATATTCTATTAATCTTGACCAGGGTTATTCATGTTATTTTATTCATCTGTTTGTTCAACCAATGCTAAAAGATCTAAAATCTCCTCACACAACATCAGGCAGTTGGCAGGCTGACAATGGAATGCTTGGGTTCTCCTCTGTGGCATTTCCAGCTGACTAGCTCTTCATACATATGGTAGGTCTCAGGATTCAAACCACAGAATTCAATGCAAAAGCAATTTTCAAACTTCCTCTTTCATCATATTTGCTAACTTCCTATTGACCTAAGTAAATCACATGACCAAGGCCAAATTCAAGTCTAAAATTAAAGCTATGTCCTGTATGGAGATATCAAAGCCTTGAGATTTAATGAGATTACTAAAGGAGAAAGAAGAGTTTTAGAAATTGAACCTTAGAATTTACAACTTTTAGAAAATTTAGGTGTATTAGGAGGAACTAACAAGAGAATACCAAAAAGGATCAGTCAGGACAGTAGAAAGAAAGAGAAAAAACTCCACAGAAGGATGAACTTTTAGCCCAGTAGAGTAAGGAGGAAAGAGTAATCAACGTCAGGTGAGATAAATGAGAATTTTAAGTCAACATTGAAAACACTGGTGTGGAAGTGACTTGTGATCCTGATTAAAATCAGTTTTAATGGAGGGGTCCAATTTCAGGCTTACAACTTCTACTTCCATTTTTACATATTTTAAGCCTTTGCCCCATCAAATCTAATCTCTAAATAAAACATAACTATGATGCTATACATTAGATCCCCAGAATTTGTTCACCCTATACTTAACAGTTTGTACCCTTTGACCAACATTTCCCTGATTCCCTGGCAACCACCATTCTACCATATGCTTCTATGACTTTGACTTTTTTAAGATGCCATGTATAAGTGATATCATATGGTATTTGTCTTTCTTTGTCTTTATTTCATTTAGCATAATATCCTCGAGGTCCAACCATGTTGTTGTAAATGACAGGATTTCCTTCTTTCTCATGGCTGAATAACGTTACACTGTATATACATACCACATTTCCTTATCCATTCATCAGCTGACAAACACTTGGGTTGATTCCATATCTTGGCTATTGTGAATAATGCTGCAAAGAACATGAGAAGGCAGCTATCTCTTTGGATAATATCAGGATTAATGGATCATATGGTAGTTCCATTTTTAATTTTTGAGGAAGCTTCATACTGTTTTCCATAATGACTATATCAGTTTACATCCCCACAACATTGCACAAGGGTTCCCTTTTCGCCACACCCATGCCAACACGTGTTATCACTTTAATATCAGTCATTCCAACAGGTGGGAAGGGATATCTCATTGTGGTTTTGATATGCATTTGCCTGATGATTCGTGTTGTTGAACACATTTCAGGTACCTGTTGGCCACTGGTGTGTCTTCTATGGAAAAATGTCTATTCAGGTCCTTTGCCCATTTTCCAATGGGATTATCTGGAAGTTTTTTGTTGTTGTTGTTTTGGGGGGAAGTGGGGTTTTTTTTTGCTTTTGAGTTCCAGGGGTTCCTTATATATATTCAATATATAACCTTATTAAAAATATGATATACAGTTATATAGATATATTAGGTATATGGTATCTGATAAATACTTCCTCTTCAATTATATAGGTTGTCTCTTCATTCTGTTTATTGTTTCTTTGCTATGCTTGTTAATTTTTGCTTTTGTTGTTTGTGCTTTTCGTGTCAGATCCAAAACACTCATTGCCAAGACCAATGTCAAGGAGCTTCTTTGCTTTGTTTTTTTCTGTATGTCTGTAGGTCTATTTATTAGTTCTCTCTTGTGGTGTCATATTTGCCTGCTTTGTGATCCATCTGGCCTTATGTTTGTGTCTGTGTGTTTGAAGGAGCAAACACATCTCCATCTTTACAGCCTGTTTTTGACATGCAAAAGACAGTCTCCTGTCAGGCCCCTGGACTGATAGGATTGCCTCTGGGATCACAGTCATGCAAGGCTGGAACTGGGCCACCTGGCTGCTGCTGGGTCTCAGTTGGGTCTGCAAACCACAAGTCTATTATCAGGTGCACGATGGTCCTGGCTCCTGCTGGGTCACTGGACAGGTCCCTGCATGGGCAGGACTGTCCCTGAACCACAGCTAAGAGGGGATGGGGCCAGGTCACGGAGTCATTTCAGGATCCACAGTTGGACCACAATCAGCCAGCCTGCCTCCTAGGCACTGATGGGTGTGTCTCCTGCTAGGTCCCTGGGTGGGCAAGCCTTCTCCCAGACCACGGCTATGTTGGAGCTAAGTCACAATGCTTCAGGCTCCACAGCCCTAAAGAAGGTCAGTATCACCCAAGGCTCAGGTGGGCATGATACCTTCCAGGTCCCAGGACCAATGCCAAAACAGGGCTATAGCCAAGCCCACAAGGGGATGAGGATGTTTTCTGGTCTGTCTCCAGAACCATGGTCAGTGAGCCTGGCTCTTCAGGGAGCAAAAAGGAAAAAGGCCAGGAAGAACAATCAGAATTGGCAAATTCTAATTCTGTGCTTTAACTTTTGTGAATTCAAGTCTTTCTTCTTTGATGTGCCTTTTCAATACAGCTGTCCTTGGTGGCTCCACTGAGGTTTCTCACCTCCTACTTGGAACCCAAAGCTCCCACAAAGAAACTTGGGTCCATGGATGGCTGCTAAAATGATTGTTGCTGTAGGGGCATATGAGCAGGGGACCTTCTATTCTGCCATCTTGCTGACCAGAGCAAACACTTTAAGGCCAAAATGATAGTATTCTCTAATAGTTCTTGAAAGACCTATGATAGACAACAATTCTCACATGGAGCTTGTAGCATCTTTCCTAGCACAACAAAAATCCACATTTGATATATTATCTCTGTGGGGTTCCTCCTGGGCTATGAAACCCTAAGGGCACCTATCACAGAAGAAAATCAAACATCAAAACCACTATGCCAAAGATCCTCAGGTACCAGGCTCCCCCACCTTGCCTGGTTCAATTGCAGTCTTACAAATTCTACTTCCATTTTTATATGTTTTAAGCCCTTGCCCCATCAAATGTTTCTTTTTTTATAGAGCAATTATTATTATTATTATTAAGATTGTATTTATGTATTTGACAGAGAGAGACACAATGAGAGAGGGAACACAAGCAGGGGGAGTGGGAGAGGGAGAAGCAGGCCTCCCGCTGAGCAGGGAGTCTGATGTGGGGCTCGATCCCAGGACCCTGGGATCATGACCTGAGCTGAAGGCAGACACTTAATGCCTGAGCCACCCAGGCACCCCAAATCTAATGTTTCAAGAGACATAAATAAAACACAACCAAAGTGGAATGGGAAACAGGGAAATTTAATTTATTCTCATTGGGCTGAAGGCAAGTAAGGAATGTGAATCCTAAAGTTTGGGATAGGAAACAAAAAATATTATTTCCTCTTCCTCCTTGACCAAACCTTTCAAGTCTTCTTCCTGGTTTATCACAATTCTTGGACAAATAAACTTAACCACACCACACCCCCGACATTGTGCAATATTTGCTTGCGTGAAAGAGGCTGAGGCAAGCTAAAGGAGGAACTCTCATTACCCTCTGCCATCACCCAATAAATAGCCAGACAAGCTCTTACCATTACAGAACACTGTTGGAGAGATGGGACAATCCCACCAGCTGCCCCTAGTGGGGCTCCTCTTGTTTTCTCTTATTCCAAGGCAACAATGTGAGATCTGCAATGAGTATGCATTGGGCTAAAATTACTCTTGGTGTGATAGTTTTCTAAAGTCTACTGGCAGAGGACTTGTGTGGAGTTACCTGAGAAAAGATCCTATTCCAGTTCTATATGTGGTTGAGCTCTATGAATAATGTAAATTGTGATAGGACATGGTGAGGAAAGTTCCATAATGTATGTTGTTTTAAGAGCAGTCATAGATTCAACTCATAGATTCAAACTCTTCTTCCATATTCAGATTTTCTCCACCATAACAACCCTACCAAGCAACTGTCTATTATTCCTCATTTTCAATGATAGAATATTCAGGATCCCAGAAATTTTTCAAGATCATAGAAAGTTTTCTTTTGAATTTGAGAGGCAATCTATTTTTTTGAAGTTCAACCCATGGGTTTTGGGTTAACCCCTTATAACTATACAGAAAAAAAAATAATGTTAATAATCCCTTTCAAATAACAAAGACTTCTCTCTTTTCATTATTGAGTTTACATGTTGCAAGCTACACATCTCCCTCCCTCCAACTCATCCCCATAGGACATGGGTACAAGCCCATCATCTCTCCTCTGGGTATAGGATCCCAAGATTGTGTGAGTCTTTCAAAAAATACTAAGCAGGAGAAAGAAAAACTGGTTCAGGTGTAGTCTGACCCTGTAGTAGCTGAATGATCCAAAGTTTCTGAATTTTTTTTAGCTTCATCCATAAATTGAGGTTAATTGGGGAAGTGATGTTATGAAGCCTGGTATAGCTCTCAGGTGCATGGTTTCTCTTTTTTATGTCTTTAACCTGGAATTGAGTTTAAACACAGTCCAAAGATGACTATGGGGTGCATCGGTGGCTACATGCTCCTGATATTATGTAGCCTACAAGAAGAGGTCAACACCACAGCAGAAAGTCTGTGTTCACACAAGTTAAAGCACAAACTCTGCCAACTCTAATTTTTCTTCCTGGCCTGTCATTTCTTTTGTTGTATCCTAAGAATACAGGGTCTCTGTGGAGGTTTTGAAGTTTAATTCATTGTATAAAATAATTAGCTTTGTCTTTAATGGTCAAGGAAACTAATGAGTGGTTGACCAGGAACCGAAAAGTCTGTTTCTACTGAACTGGATGCTTCCACAAAATCTCAGCCATGACTCAACAATTGTCCAATTGTTCTTGTAATAAACCAGGACTTTTCTACAACCACTGGTTCAGATCTCCCTGACCTTCTTTTAAAGAGAAGAAAGACGGAGAGAACCTGACTGGCTCAGTCAGTAGAGCATGTGACTCTTGATATTGGGGTGGTGATTCTGAGCCCCACACTGGGGGTAGAGAACTCACATTGCCTCAGTTCTCTAAATACAGTGATAGAAACTCCAGTTGAGCTAAAAGAGATAATATGTGTGGTATTTACAGTTTTTTAAGTGATTTTTTGTCCAATATCTATGAAATAGGTAATATCCACAATTTTAAAATGAGGAAATTGAAGGTCAGGAAAGTTACATAAGTCACCCATAGTCATAAGTTAAGGACCAGAGAATCCAGCCAAGATCTGGTTGAACAAAGAGCTCATGCTCTTTTCAATATCTCACTAACCCAAGAGATAATCTGGAGATGGGTAGGATTTTTGGGGGGAGTGTCAACAAAGTACATTTTTAAAAAATTTTATTTATGTATTTTAGAAAGGGACAGAGAGAGAGAGAATGACCACAAGTTGAGGGAGGGGCAGAAGGAGAGGGAGAGAGAGAATCTCAAGCAGACTCTGAGCTGAGCAAGGAGCCCAATGCGGGGCTTGATCCCACAACCCTGAGATCATGATCTGAGCTAAAATCAAGAATTGGCCGCTTAACCGACTGAGCCATTCAGGCACCCCTGAACAAAGTTCATTTAAAAATGTTTTAAGTGGTACCTAACTCTTCTAATTTTCCTCCAGTTCTTGAGGTCTCTAGACTCTCTTTTTACGTACACAGTAGAATGTGACTCCACCATCCTTTCCCTTGAGATTTGGGCATGTTGTAGGCTAAGACTAGAGGGTCTTCTGAAAGGTGCATGCTGCTGAATAATGATCTTGATACCAGGTCGGTTGGGCAACCAGACAATTCAGCTTTGGGGTCAATCACCACCATAACATAGAACTGTTGCCTTCCTTCCCTCAATATTAACCTGATTGAGTTAGAAAAAGATGGAGGAGGGAAAGAACTCAATCCAGCAAGTAGAAAGGACTGGGATTCAGAAGACGTATATTCTAGTCTCCATTAAGCCTTCAGTTATAGATGTTTCTTTAAGGACATCCTGGTCAGGCCTCATCCTCAAAATTAGTGAATGATACTAGATCTCCCAGGCAAGACTGATGTTCTGTCAATACACATTAGTACACCTGAAACAGCTGTTAAAACATGGAAACACTTCCTTGTTGGTTGGTAAAGGAGTAATACCTGATGTAACAGAGACTCCAGACCCACCTTTGTACTGCTCCAGCAACATAACCAGTGACCACTGGATTGCTCTGTCTGTGTCATATCTGTTACTAAACATTTTAATACCAACCCTGTTCCTAGGGTTCCTGTTCCTTAATATTTTCTTAGTGTGTAATTCTTATTTCTTCCCTCCCCTGCCACAGAGGTAAGCAAAGAGAACAAAACTGCTCTAAAACCTCTGATACATACAATGATCAATTCAAATTATACCAAAGGAATCCAAGCTGCCAAAGTCCTGCTGTCCCTCCGACTTGGTGGGTTCCTGAACCAAAACCAAGATCAACATCTGATGGAACAATTCATTCTCACTGTGAGAAGTACAGGTGAGTACCTTCATTCCCTGGAAGATTTAGAAGATTTATCTATCCATAAAGATTATCTTCAGAAAGAGATCTTTGGACAAAATTGTGTGTCCAAAGTCTCCCTGCTACATCTATCCTAGCTGTATAAAACATGAGAGGACAGAAAGATACCTCAAAACATCACATCTGTGCCATTTACTCTACAGCGAGACCTTACTTCTTTGGTCCTGGAAAACATTTTTCTTCAAAAGGTCACAAGGAAAAGCAAAAGAAATTATAGACTCTTACCCACTAATACTGTTCTATAAGCTAGCTGAGTTCACAACCAGACAGTGATATGGCCCATAAGTAAGAAAGCTGACAATAGCAAGGGAATCACAAGTTAATAGAGGTGAGTACTGGGTTTCTGGGTTTTGTTTTTGTTTTGTTGTTTTAGAGAGGAGGGGGAGGGACAGAAGGAGAGGGAGAGAATCTTAAGGAGGCTCCACGCTCAGCACTCAGAGCCCAATGCAGGGCTCATTCCCACAACCCTGAGACAATGACCTGAGCTGAAATCAAGAGTCAGATACTTAACCAACTAAGCCAACGCAAGTGCCCCTGATGAGGACTGGGGTTGAGTGCAGGCTCCCCCCTGAGTCCTTCATGTCAATACTGAGCCTTAGCTTTCTAACTGAAATAAGGGGAAAATTAAGGGAACACAAGCAGAGGGAGTGGGAGAGGGAGAAGCAGGCTTCCCGCGGAGCAGGGAGCCTGATGCGGGGCTCGATCCCAGGACCCTGGGATCATGACCTGAGCCGAAGGCAGACGCTTAACGACTGAGCCACCCAGGCGCCCCTCTGAGCCTTAGCTTTCTAACTGAAATAAGGGGAAAATTAAGCCACCACTACCTACCTCACAATATTATTTTAAGAATTAAGAGAAGCCTGAGAACTTTGATATTCTATAAGGCAGAACATCTAAGTCAATTATTACTATCTTGGCAAGATGGCACCCACAGAGAATAAATCCCCAGGTTTTATTATCCATTTTTTTTCTTTTAAAATTTTTATAAGGATTGTGTGATTCCAAAAACATCTCATGATTGCATGGGGAAGACTCAGATCTAGTTTGCATTTATACAGCACTGCTAGAAAAGTCTCTGCTTTGGGAATAAATAAGAGAACAGTAAAATACTGGCATAGAGTGGAAAAAAAGAGAGAATTGACAGGCAATGTAAGTCACAAGAAATACAGGAGGCCAAAGAAAAATCACAAGCATGTACCTCGTTAAACTTGAATACTTTTCTTTTCAGAGCCATCTTTAACCTCAGGACAGCTTGCGTTGGCTATACTGGCTTTGGGAGCATGTAAAGGGCCTGATGGAATTTCTATAAATTATTCTGAACTCGTCGGAGACCTAGAAAATAAATTCCAAGCAGAAATTAAAAATATGGGTGAGAATCAAATGTTCAGATACCCTGGACAACCTTATCTTCTCCTCCACTGGTTCAGAACTGAACAGTTTCCCTTTGGTCTTTCCTTCTCCTCTTCATTCTATTCATCCCACATATCTTTGCAGATCACTTTCCCATCTTCCCTCTTTCAACATGCATCTTGAATTTTCTTTTCAAATAGGTGCAAATAAGCATCGACTCTACACCAATATGATGATGAACACACACACACACACACACACACAAACTTACAGAACACAGTTCTCTTGTTCTCCAGAAGCTTGGCTGTTAGACAAATAATGAAATACACCAGAAATAGCTGAGCAACACAAGACACTATGTCAGAAGTACCAAAGCATGTGATACAAGTAGAAGAGCTAAAGATGGCCAAAAGTACTTTATCACTGGGAAAAATAGGCTGATCATGACCGCTGCTAGTGAGGTGCATTGTTTTTATTTATCCTATTATTCATTAGGCCGCTCTGATCCCATCTTCTTTTGAAATGGCCTCTACTTCTTCTACTTCTACTTATAGTTTAAACACATTTCCATTGAAAGTGCAAGAGGCTTAGTGGTGGGAAATCTGTGTTCTAGGCCTAGTTCTGTAACCACCTAAGTATGAAGATGGCATTTTAATCTCTTTAGTGCTGAGTCTCCTCAGTTAAAAATGAAAGGAGTTGTGGGCGCCTGGGTGGCTCAGTTGGTTAAGCGACTGCCTTCGGCTCAGGTCATGATCCTGGAGTCCCAGGATCGAGTCCCGCGTCGGGCTCCCTGCTCGGCGGGGAGTCTGCTTCTCCCTCTGACCCTCCTTCCTCTCATGCTCTCTGTCTCTCATTGTCTCTCTCTCAAATAAATAAATAAAATCTTTAAAAAAAAAAAAAAATGAAAGGAGTTGAGTTGAATTTGGTGGTCCCTAACAGCCTTTACATTTCTCAGGTTTGTTGATTCTATGAGTGATCTCCCTCCCCTCTATTACTCCCCTCTCCTTAAATATAAACAAATTCTAATTAAGCAAGTAGGAATAGATTGAAAATTTATTACTCCAGTATTATTTCCATGAGTAAGGTATTTCTTACTTACCTCTCTGACAGAAGACCATGATGGTAATCCACTGACTAGCTACTACCAGCTCAGCCTGGATGTTTTGGCCTTGTGTCTGTTCAGTGGGAATTACTCAATTCCTAAAGTTGCTGAAATCTTCAAACCTGGAAATAAAAATTACTATTTCCATGAACAGTTCTCAGTAGGTGAGTCACGACATCCAATTCCCTCGGCATAGAGGACACAATCACTGGTAAGTCTTTTCCTCTGAGTTTTTCTACCAGTAAGTACTTGGACTTTTTTTATCCTCTTTACCCTAGCAATCAGGGAAGAGAATTTTCTTTTTGAGAAGAATGGATATTGGGGGGCATTTAAGCATCTTTCTAGATGTGTACTATAGTAGAAAGATCCAGTTCCTACCCTACCTCTTCTTTGAATTACATAAACAATGGGTGTTAACACTGACCTTAATTTTCCCATCTGTAAAATAAGGATAGATTGTGAGAATCTTAATATAAGACATTTTAGGAAATACAAGTATTAGCGGCAGGAAAACAGTGGAATTCATTTATCTTAACTTTGCCTCTTTCTCTAATTTATTGGGACCAATTGGATGTGTGGGCTTACTTGGACAATACAAGCTCTCCATGGACAAGGTCCAATATTTTGACAATAAAGTCTATATCTCCAATAGAGAAGGACTAGAAATTTTCTCCTGGGTCAGCTTACACATCCAAAAAGAAGCCCCTTCTAGGCAGCTAGTATTGTTGCTCAGCCCTATGGCTCCAGATGCACAAGCTCATCTTTCTCCAAGAAGCCCAAAGAAAATCACCACTCAGTATCTCTGGATAGTAAGGAGAATATGAGATTTCTTTCTATGGGAGAGGGAAGGTACCACACCTAAAGAATCCAGGGAGGACCAAGTAACAAGCCAGAAAAAAAGATCTTATCCTCCCTTCTTCCAAACTTTTGCCTCATCCTCCCCCTTAAGAAGCTTTATTGGAAAACAATTCTCTTAAGTGCTATTTTCTAATTAGTCTAAGGGAAACATTGGAACATTGCAAAAACATATTTTCTTTGGGGTATCATCTTGAATTCTCTCAATATGGCTGAGAGATGAAAAAATGAGAACAACCAAGATGTAGAAGTGGAAAACTGTTCATGTGCATGCGCCTGCAAATCCATATGTGTTTCTATGACCAACAGGTGAGTTATTGTGTACAAGGTACAGGGTTACTCAACATAAGGAAGGGATCTTGAAGTATTTGAGAGGTTAGTGCTGGAAGGATGATTGCTATATCTTCAAATCCTTCTCTCTCATCATCAATTAGCATGACCAATCTTCCCAGTTTGTCCAGATCTGTCCCTCTTTTAGCAGTGAAAATCCTACATACCAGGAGACCCCTCAGTCCAAGGCAAACTGGAATGGTTGGTCACTCTAACACCAATGTTTTGTTTCCTGGCAGATACCAGCGCAATGGCTGTCCTGGCTCTGATCTGTGTGAGGAGCAAAACAAGAGAGCAGAACCAAATAGATACAAAGGATTTAAACAATATTGATAACCATATAAAGTTACTGATAAGGAAGATTCTGTCTCAGAAAACAAAAAATGGTCTCCTTGGAAACATAGATAGTACAGGAGAAGCTATGCAGGTAAGTCAGAGGGTAAAACAGGAGACAGAGAAGGAAGTCAGGAAGGAAAGAAATATCTGTATCCTTTCTTTTTGGCCCCTAAGATATTACCCATTCTCTTTCCTATACTAACTGATTTTATGTAATTCCTCTCCTCTGATGGAAATATATTTCCTCACCTTAGATCCTTACCTTTCCATGTCTAATGCTTCCATGAAGCTTTTCCTGACTACAACTTTTTTGAGAAATTCTAGAGTCCATTACAAGCTACTGTGTTGTTCTATCAAATGCAATCTCACACTTCACCATATACCAGCATTTGGTGCTTTCCTCTTACTTCCCAAATTAGATTATTGTTGTCCAAGTACTAAGAGGCAGCACCAGTAATACTAGCTAATATTTATTGCCATGCTCATTAATGCACACAACAATTCAATGAGGAAAATATTACCTCCATTTCCCTGAATAAGAGCATGAGTCATGGAGCATCAGTAACTTGCCTAATATTACAAAGCCAAAAAGTAATTCAGACACGGATAGAACCTAAACAGTTGGTTTCAAAACTCACCCTCAGCACCTACTCTGTCCTGTATATGTTCCTTGAAGTTTGGGACTTTATTCCTGCATTCACTCGCTGATTTACTCAAATCTAAGGAGTAGACACAAGAAGAAATGAAGGAAGATTTACAGGAAAAAATTTCACTGAGTCTTTAGAATGAGTAGGGGTCTGCCAGGCCAACCCAGGATGAGAGGGCTTTCCAAGGGAGAGAGGACAGCAAGGACAAAGGTAAAGGCACGAAAGAACATAATGTATTTTAGGAAGATCAAGGTGTTCAACGTGGCCAGTGCAGGGTCCTTGGGAAAAACTACAAGAAGAAGCTGGGGGTGTAACAGGGGTCCAATCACACAGGTGGCTTTTACTGTTGGTGCTGTTGATGCTGCTGTCTGCCTTGATGATTTTGGACTTCATAAAACAGTGGTTCCCCATTCTGGCTGCACATTTGAATCACCTGGAGGAGCTTTTGGGAAACACTAGGTTTAGGCTCTACACCAGCCAGTTGATATAGAAACTTAGAGGTGGAGCATGGCCCTTGGTTTGGTTTCAAAACCCTATGGGTGAAGTTAATTCACAGAAGGCTTGAGAGCTGCTTGCCTACAAGACAGTTTTTAAGAGGAAATGAAATATGATCCTTTTTTTAAATATCCCACAAATGCTTGTTGACTTCTTGGTTAACTTAAAGGGTCTTCCAGAGAAAATGAAAAGAGAAACTGTCCTTCCCCCGAGAAACTACAGAGCGATGTCTGCAGGACCAAACCATTTTAGTCCTCATCTTACTCACTCTGATACCTTACTAACTTTTCCTACCCCATAATGCTGTCCCCTCCAGTTTACATCTGCTGCTTGGATAGTTTCTATTCAAGAAGCTGTTTGACTCCCCATTGGTTAAGCAAATAATGTCAGACACCCCGCCCTGAAGCTCAGGGGTCCACCAATGTGGCCCCAACCTCATTCTCCAACCTGTTCTTCCACAATCACCCTGAGTCTCCACTGAACATCAGTTCTCCCAGGCCAGGAGGAATCCCTTGGGAACTTTGCTATGATGCAGAGAGTATCATCACAGACAGGCCATGCCCTGGCCATACCTACTCTAACATCCTTGATCATGCTATTCCCTCTGGGTATAGTGCTCCTCTCCTGTCTCCTACTGAAATGCTGTCATACTGTCAAGCCCTACCTCAAGTACTGCCTTCTCCACCAAGACTTTCTTCAGGGTCACTAAATGTTTATGTGCTCTTCCTCTTCTGAAACACCATGGCACTAGATGCTTCTCTTAAGGCATTCACCTTAGGGGCTTCTTTATGATTGTTAACAGCAATTATCAAGTGTCTCCTATGGGACAGGTATTGTTCCAGTGTTAAGGCTACAAGAATGAATAGGTAGAGAAAGTCTGTTCTCATTGATGCCATTATCGGTTGTGTTCTTAAGCAATTCCCCATCTCCCCCCAAACTAGTTTATAAATTTCTTGGTGGCAGGAAAGGTATCCTAGTTGTCCAAGGTACTTTCCCTGTGGTCAATGTCCAGTAAATATTTACTGAATTCATTAGATGTAGGCTTTCCCCTTATTTGATGTTTCTGTAGTTCATTCTCATTCCCTCTCTCTCACACATTAGGCTCTCTTTGTCTCATCAAACTATTACAACAAAAATCAATGGGTTTGCCAAAAAACACGGGATACAGTGCTCACAGATATTTCTCAAGGAGCATTTCATATGCCAACTGCTGCAGCTCAGATCTTACCAGCCCTGATGGGAAAGACCTACTTGGATGTTAATAAAGACTCTTCTTGTGTCTATGGCTCAGGTAGAGTACTAAAGAGCATATTACCCAAAGCATGCGAGACCAAGGTGTTCTTAGGTACCAAAAGTGACCAGATAAACACTAAAGCATAACAGTTCCCAGATAGAACTCGGTCCTCCATGTGTCACCAGTGATTATAACCACCTGAGGATTTGTTCTTAACAGGGTAGTAGTAGATGTTGTTCTTGGTTCAAACATGGATACACAAGGTAGACTTGATTCAATGATGTCTATCTCCAAAGGCATGTTTTCTCATGGCCAGCTAGACAGATGTTCTGAGCATCATTCTCATTCTAAGCAAAGTATGGTGTCTCTGACTCTCACTCACAATGAGTGAGCCCTCGGGGAGCTCAGAGGAATATGGGAGGATTATGGCAGTATTATAAGAAAATCAGATCATGAATCATTTATTCAAACAACTGATTTTTCAACAAGGGATGAAAAAATACTTGACTTTTATCTCTGCTCATTCCTGGTTCAGCCACTTACAGATTTAGAGACCTTAGACAAAATGTTTAATCTCTAAATTAGAGGAATCAGTTTACTAATATAAAAAATGCAAATGATAAATGTATCTAACATGGATTTTTGTAAGGACTGAATAAGATAAGCCATGTAAAATGATTAGTATAGTGCCTGACACTTAATAAGTCTTCAATAAATGTTAAGAAATAAAAAGGCATCCGAAAAAAGGGAAGCATTATTGTATGCTCTACCAAAGCAAAAAAAGAAAGAAAGAAAAGGAAAGAAAAAAGAAAAGGAGAGGGGAGGGGAGGGGAGGAGAGGAGAGGAGAGGAGAGGAGAGGAGAGGAGAGGAGAGGAGAGGAGAGGAGAGGAGAGGAGAGGAGAGGAGAGGAGAGAGGAAAAAAACTCAGGAGGGTCGGTGAGAAACAGGAGACAGGGCAACTGAATTGCTTAAATAGCTGGAAGTGGAGCCGAACCACGTAATTACAAGCTGGTGCATATCTGGTTTAGTCACACAAGAAATCTGCCCCTTGGTTGATGATTTTGCTCCTTGTAGTAAATCCTCTTCTGCATAAAGGAAAGGAGGCCTGAGGGAGGGGTTGGATGGGTATGTAAACTCTAACATCATTTTTATTATTCTGTATAGTAATTCTCTGCTTTTCTGTCTCTGCCAGGTAACTTCAACATCTCCACTCAGGATCCTATATCAGTGACACCTGCTGTTTCAGCCTCACAAATCAAAGTAAATTACTCTGTGGTAATCAATAATGCAAAAGATCGCATTGTGGTCTCTGTGGCAGATGGTTCTGTTTTCCTAAATGTGATGGAACAAGCCCAGAAAGAAAATGCAACTCTATTTAGGTATGTCTGTACATAACCTAAGGTGAAGGTATTTGGTGATTTTGAAAGACTCAGTAAGAATACATAAGCACCTGAATACAAAGTACATTCAAAACACTTCTTTATTGGTACTTTGCTGTCCATCTACATCTCATGGCAGGGGTTAAGAAAAGGTGAGACTTTTCATCTTCTAGCACATAGTAGGTACTATAATGTTCACTTAATGGGTAAATAAGGCCCAGGGATCTCTCTTCTGTCAGTAAATGCCTTCAACAAAGAGAACCTCTTAGGTCAGTCATTGTGTGTTCAGGACACTGGGTCATTATTTTTTAATCATTGACCCCTTTGAAAATCAGACGAGTTACTGTGGATGCTGATCCCAGACAGGTGAACATACACACAAAACTTGTCCTTTAAATCAGAGGTTTCACAAATGCCCTTAAGTCTCTCCATACTCCTCCTTTTGAGATTCATGGACCCCTAGATTAAGGTTAGCTGGCCTAAAGAGGCCAAATATTAAAATTAAGATACTGACTTTGCCTCTGAAAGGTATGGATCATTTGACTCCCTAAATCTAATCGGCATTTACTTTGTCTAGTAACATGATGTAAGATGCTATAGAGAAAGTTTATTTATACACACACACACACACACACACACATACACACACACACCCCTTTAACAGTTACTATCTTCGGGTAGAATATTAGCAGTTGTTGACTACAGAGTGTCTACCATGAAGGGAGGCAGGGGCAGAAATAGGCACCATTCCTCTAATTTAGCATAGATTGTGGAGTGCCTGCATCTGAATCACCTGGAGTGTTTATGACACATGCAGATTCCTCCTAGTCCCCGCCCAGACCTACAGAATCAAAGTATCTGAGGATAGGGCCAGGAAATTTGCTTTTCTTGATAACGGCTTCAAATGATTCTTAGGTACATTGAAGTTTGAGAAATGCCCATGGAAGGTTGCCTTTGAAAATTCTAAGTTCCTGTAACCCATTTATTGTCCCCACAGTTTCACAGCAGAGGAGACCTCATGGGGCCCCTACATCACCACTGTTCGGGGCATAAAGGCCAACACTAATGATAGGACCTACTGGGAGCTCCTGAGCAATGGCGAACACCTGAGCAAAGGTAAGGGAGAGAGTGCCAAAAAGCCCCACAGAGTGACAATGCCCCCCAAACATCCAGATGTGAGTGTGTGAGCTTTGATGAGAAATGTACCAAGGCATTGGGAAAGTTAGATCCATTATTTGGTGATTTGGTGATTAAATCATTTGACCCACTGGATGCCTGTGTGGCTCTGTTGGTTAAGCATCCAGCTCTTGGTTTCAGCTCAGGCCATGCTCTCAGGGTTGTGAGATCAAGCCCCATGTAGCGCTCCACCCTCAGCGGAGAGTCTGCTTAAGAATCTCTCCCTCTGGGTGCCTGGGTGGCTCAGTTGGTTAAGCGACTGCCTTCGGCTCAGGTCATGATCCTGGAGTCCCGGGATCGAGTCCCGCATCGGGCTCCCTGCTCAGCGGGGAGTCTGCTTCTCCCTCTGACCCTCCCCCCTCTCATGCTCTCTGTCTCTCATTCTCTCTCAAATAAATAAATAAAATCTTTAAAAAAAAAAAAAAAGAATCTCTCCCTCTTCCTCTGTCCCTCCCCCTGCTCAGGCTCTCCTTCTCTCTAAAACAAATAATCTTCAAAAAATAATCATTTGATCCACTTCTCGTTCTTCCTTTTCAGGAGCTGGTAGTTATGTCGTCCGTGCTGGAGATGATCTGGAGGTTCGTTGGAGCACATACTAACAAATTCAAACCTCCCTCAGCTGGATCAAATCATTTGCAGTGGACTTGCAGGCAGACATTGGCCTCATGCCATCCTTTTCACTCATCTCAGTTTCAACAGAGGGTCAATAACCTCCCTTCTCTCTTTGTGTGTTCAATAAAAGATCAACAGCAATACAAAAAGAGCATGTTCTATTCAGTTCATTTTAAAGGGGGATTATTGATAGAGGGAAGAGGGAAGGGAAAAGAGATCAGACCACGTGTCTAATCGGAGTTCTACTCAAAGTTCCACTGCTAACTGTGTGTGACCTCAGGCAGCAGGTGGGAATAGAGATAAGGTTCTAGATCTAATGCTGAAGCAGCAGCCAATGAGATCATGTAGAAAATCTGTAGGGGGACAGCTCTCTGAGGCCCAGATGTAAGGGACAAACTGAGTGGACATACTGACCTCAGAAAAGCAGTGGGTAGAGAGAAAAATAGTGCTCTGGAGAAAGAGGGAAAGGTGAGACTTCTACATAAAAAATCAGTCCATAAAGTCTCAGGAATAATATCATCCCCTCCTCCAGCTAGCTCCCTTGGGTTCCATTTGTTCCTCTCCACATGTATTTTCCTTTTACTTCACCGTAAAAATCACTCTGATAGTCATATCATCAAAATACACATGCAGAAAAAAATCACCTTTGATGTTCATTTCAGTAGAATTCACATTTTTAAATATATATATATATATTAAATCAGGGGCACCTACAGGTGCCTGGGTGGCTCAGTCAGTTCAGTGGCTGACTCTTGGTTTTGGCTTAGGTCATTGATCCTGGGATCAATGGTGTTGGGCTCCTGTTTGAAGATTCTCTCTCTCCCTTTCCCTCTGCACCTCCCCCAGCTCACGCTCTCTTTCTCTCTCTCTCTCAAATAAACAAATCTAAAAATAAAAATAAAAATCGGGGGTGCCTGGGTGGCTCAGTTAAGTGTCCCATTCTTGATTTTGGCTCAGGTCATGATCTCACTGAGATCAAGCCCCACAGCAAGCTCCATGCTGAGCACCAAGTCTGCTTGAGATTCTTTCGCCTCCTCCCTCTCCCTCCCCCTCTGTTCCTTACCCTTCTCTCTATCTATCTCACTCTAATAAAAAATTAAATCTTTAAATAAAGCAATCCCAAAAGGAAGATGCCTTCAGGCAGAATTAAATTATTTTATCAATGTCTCCCTCATTCCTCCTGTGTTTCCTTCACGATACTCTTAGCTTTCTCCCCTCCACCAGCAACCCTGCTTTATTGTTAGGGTTTGACCACTGCTTTTCTGGTACTGGTCCTCAACCCTCAGGGTCAACTCCATCCTATTCTTCATTAACTGGATATGACAGATAACTAGACAGCAATGGATTCTATCCCCTTGGGTCTGTGACTCATCTTAAAAGCTAAGTTAGAGACAGGGGACCTCCATGGTGCTGTTCACCTGGGGCAGCAGCTCTCAGACCTGTTTGTAGACTCTACAAGCGAAATTGAGGGATAATGGCTTAGGGTGATAAATATGCAAAATGTTATAAGTGCCATTCCTGTCTATCATACATAGCATGACTTATCATCCAACCACAACACTGAAAGAGTGAAAGTGAACATTGTTAATAATTACACTCAAAAAGACAGATTAAAAACTGGTAGTATCCTGGGGCACCTGGGTGGCTCAGTTGTTAAGCATCTGCCTTCAGCTCGGGTCATGATCCTGGGGTCCTGGGATTGAGCCCTGCATTGGGCTCCCTGCTCGGCCGGGAGCCTGCTTCTCCCTCTCCCACTCCCCCTGCTTGTGTTCCCTCTCTCGCTATGTCTCTCTCTGTCAAATAAATAAATAAAATCTAAAAAAAAACAGGGCGCCTGGGTGGCTCAGTTGGTTAAGCGACTGCCTTCGGCTCAGGTCATGATCCTGGAGTCCCGGGATCGAGTCCCGCATCGGGCTCCCTGCTCAGCGGGGAATCTGCTTCTCCCTCTGACCCTCCCCCCTCTCATGTGCTCTCTCTCATTCTCTCTCTCTCAAATAAATAAATAAAATCTTTAAAAAAAAAAAACTGGTAGTATCCTGGAAAAAAAGAGTACATATGGTTGGTTTTGTCCATCAGGAAAAATAAGGAAGCTCAAGCAAAAAATAACAGGAAGTACTGACCCTGCAATGGACCAATGAAATTGAATCTCAAAATAACAAAGTTGGAATAGGTCCCTTTGAGATTGCTGACTCTCTCAATGATTCTAGCTCACTTTCGATAATAACCAGTCAACACCAGTAAAGCACACAATTTGTATTAGACCTATTCTCCCAAATGTGGTATAAGGATATTCTAATGGGCACACTGACACGGAATCAAATAACATGCAATCACAGCATGAAAAAGTCATTTCCTTTGCAATTTTCATTTAATTCCTCTTGTTGGATCAAACATAAAATCTCACTTTACTCCACTGTGTTTCTAACACTTCCCTGTAGCACTGTGAGCCTCCACTCTTAACAGACAAAGCTCAGTTTCTCCTAACCACTGGTCCCATAGTAGAATATAGTAACATTGCTATCTGATAGGAATGCATTTAATCTCAGAAACAGACATAGAGGGAAATGGAGTAACATTCCCTTCACGTTCTACTGACATTGCCCAGGGAATCCTAGCTCTGGCCACCCTTGCCTTATGAGAAGCTCTAAAGCTTACCACTATGACAGAACTGAGACTAAGTCTGAAGGGAGCAACCTCTGCTGCCACAGCAGAAAATAATCAACACAAATAAACCCCTCAGATGTCCATTGAGAGTCTGGGTGCTTGGATACCAGAAAATGAGGCACAGGAGAAAACAGACAAGTAAATTAGTAAGTTTCAGTCAAGGGATGCCTGGGTGGCTCAGTCAGTTGAGCATCTGACTCTTGATTTTGGCTCAGGTCATGATCTGAGTCATGAGATCAAGGCCCATGTCAGGCTCTGTGCTCAGCATGGAGCCTGCTTGAGATTCTCTCTCTCTCTCTCTTGCCCTCTGCCCCTCCCCTCCCCCTCCCACCCCCCTGTCTCTTAAAAAAAATTAGTTCTCTCAAAAGTTAGCCAAGGACTGTTGAAATATATGAGTTAAGAAAAGTATGGCCTGTGTGGTTCCTGTTCTGGAAGTTATTTGCTAAGTGAGACAATTGTATCATAATCAGTCTTGCAGCAACCATGGCTATAAATAGCAATTTGTAAGGAAATGTGTGTTTAAAGAGCAGGCACACCAAGGGGGTGTGGCTCATCTCAGGACAGTCATGAGCAGGCTCTGGAACCCAAGGTCAATGCCATGCTGGGATCCTAACCCTGTGTTAGATTCTTATTGTTGCTGTAACAAACATGCCACTAATTACTAGCTTAAGACAAACATATCATCGTACAGTTCTGGAGCTCAGAAGTAAAAAATGGATCTCACTGGGATAAAATCAAGGTGTTGAAAAGGCTGCATTCCTTCTAGAGGTTCTAGGGGAGAATCCGTTTCCTCGTCTTTTCCAGCTTCTGGGAGAGGCCAGCATTCCTCCACCTTCAAAGCCAGCACTTGTAACAGTCTGACCTCTGTTCCCATCACCACAACCCCTTTTCTGACTCACTCTCCTGCCTCCCTCTTCCACTTATAAGGGCCTCTGATTACAGTGGGTCCACCGAGATAATCCAAAATCTCTACGTAAGAATCAGCTCATTAGCAACCTTAGTTCCCACTTACCATGTGACCTATCATATTCACAGATTTCAGAGATTAGGATGTGGATAGGTGTGTGGGGTTGAGGGGAGGGCATAATTGTGCCTACCACTCCTTCACATGGCATGCGAAGCCCTCAAACTGTCTTTCTGGCCTCATCTCCCAACATATACCATGTATTAGTTAATAAGACAAGTCACCCTAAAACTTAATGGCTTAAAACAACAAGATGTACTATCTCATAGTTTCTGTGGTCAGGGTCTCTCAATGAGGCCACAATCAAGATGTCGACTGAATAATACTCCATTGTATATGTGGACATCTTCTTTATCCATTCATCTGTTGAAGGGCATCTCGGCTCCTTCCACAGTTTGGCTATTGCAGACATTGCTGCTACGAACATGCAGTCCTTTTCTTCACTACATCTGTATCTTTGGGGTAAATGCCCAGTAGTGCAGTTGCTGGGTCACAGGGTAGCTCTATTTTTAAATTTTTGAAGAACACTGTTTTCCAAAGTGGCTGTACCAACTTGCATTCCCACCAACAGTGTAAGAGGGTTCCCCTTTCTCCACAACCTCTCCAAAATTTGTTGTTTCTTGCCTTGTATTACTCACAGCCATCAGAAAGGATCAACATGGATGGAACTGGAGGAGATTATGCTAAGTGAAATAAGTCAAGCAGAGAAAGTCAATTATCATATGGTTTCACTTATTTGTGGAACATAAGGAATAGCATGGAGGACATTAGGAGAAGGAAGGGAAAAATGAAGGGGGGTGTGGAATCAGAGGGGAAGACAAACCATGAGAGACAATGGACTCCAGGAAACAAACTGAGGGTTTCAGAGGGGAGGGTTGTGGGGGGATGAGTTAGCCTGGTGATGGGTATTAAAGAGGGCACGTTCTGCATGGAGCACTGGGTGTTATACACAAACAATGAACCATGGAATGCTACATCAAAAACTGATGACGTACTGTATGGTGAATAACAACATAATTAAAAATTTTTTAAATAAAATTTAAAAAACGATAATATCTGAAAGCCCTGGGTGTTTGAAACTGCTTTGTTCCCAGATAAGGAAAGAGAAATCAAATGAAACAATCTGAGCAGGGTGCCTGGGTGGTTCAGTTCCGTTAAGCATCCACCCTCAATCTTAGCTCAGGTCTTGATCTCAGGGTCATGAGTTGGAGCCCTGCATTGAGATCCACGCTGGGCATGAAGCCTGTTTTAAAAACAAACAAACAAACAAACATACAATTTCTGGGAAACTCAGGTCCATTGCTTGCCTGAAGCCAAGCAACCTTAAAGAGCCTAGGCTGGGACCCAGGTCACAGCAACTTATTAATTGCATAAAGGCCAACTTCACCTGGCAGATCCTCACCTGAGAGCATAAAAGGACATACTTTGAAGCAAGTGCCTCGAACCATAAGTAAGACGGTGCCTTAGGAACTGCCTAACCTTCAATGAAGTGGTTGCTGATAAACAGCCAGGAGGTTGTCTGGGCCGGTGTACAAAAGCCCAGGAGGAAGGCCCATTTATGCTCCCTCACACACCAGCCATGCTCCTGATGTAATGACCCAGGATTGTGGTGAAGGACACTCTGTCATCATTGCCATCACTGCATACTCAGCCCCAAGTGTCACCTATCACTGTGCCACCTAGAAATCACCTCCACACACCTTGGAGGACTGATAGGAGGGAACTTAGATAAGCATATGGAAATTAGTTCTATCAGAGAAAGAGAGGTGAACATAAGTGGTTAGGAGTGGCCAGGAGTGGGAGGAGGGCAGACTGTTTTACAAAAAGAAGCATATATAAGAGAAGGGTTTTAGAAACACTCCATTTTCAAAACGGGGATCTGTGCATGGGATCTGTAGACAGGACAAGAGAGAGTGGGATGGCCTGGTTCACCCTCCACCTCCTGAACCTTCTCTGGGCTGTGGCTGGGACCAGCACCTGGACCCAAAGCTCATGCTGTGAGTATGGTAGTTCTTCCAGAGAGGTCAGGGAAGCAGCTCCCCCAGGGAAAGGGGGAAACCTCACACACGGAGGTCTGCTGAGGAGAAAGTGATTGAAAACAGCAATCACTGCAGAAGTTCAAAGTAGATGAGTCAGGGTGAGTGCGTGCTTCATCTTTCCTGGTCAAAAGCATAAGTTCTTGGAGAGGCAAGTCTACGCATTTTACCTTAAGAGAGATCAAAATACTGGCACAGGAATGATGGCTGGTGGCACAAAGAGAGACGCTCAGAGCAGTTCCGACCAAGTGCCACTGCTAGGGGGATGTTGATACTTGCTGAGGACAGGTCATATCCCAAGTCTTCCATATTTTTCATGTAAGACTAAGAAGAAAAGAGGGTGCCTGGCTGGCTCAGTTGGAGGAACATGCAACTCTTGATCTCAGGGTTGTGAGTTAGAGCCCCACGTAGGGTGTAGAGATTACTTAAAAATAAAATCTTTTTAAAAAGGGAGGCACCTGGGTGGCTCAGTCAGTTGAGCATCCAACTCTTGATTTCAGCTCAGGTCATGATCTCAGGGTCGTGGGATTGAGCCCTGCATTGGGTGCTGCTCTCAGTAAGGAGTCGGCTTATCCTTTTCCCTCTGCTCCTCTCCCTGCTGGCCCACAGGTTCACACACACTCTCTCTCTCTCAAATAAATAAATAAAATCCTAAAAAACAAAAAAGAAATAACTTTATATTTTTTTAGGATTTATTTATTTGAAACAGAGAAAGGGGTGGGAAGGGGCAGAGGGAGAGGGAGAGAGAGAATCCCAAGCAGACTCCATGCTGAGCACAGAGCTGACACAGGACTCAATCCCAGGACCCTAAGATCAGGACCTGAGCTGAAACCAAAAGTCGGACACTTAACCAACTATACCACCCAGGCACCCCCCCAAAAAATTAACTTTAAAAAAAAGAGTGAGAAAAAACTACAAGGAAATCAGTGATTTCTAGGAATGTGCTAGAAATAATATGAAATGGCCATGAGCCATATTGCTTGAACTTCCTAAATGAGAAATCACTTTGATAAATATAAGGGTTATTTGAGAAGATGTTGGGTCTAATTGGCCTCAAAAGAAAATCTCAGTGTTTTCTCCATCTCTCTTTAATAATCACCTGCTCCCCCAAAAAAATAATCACCCCCACAGAGGGTGTCCCTGAGAATACTAATGCTAACTAATCCCATCTTCTAACAGAGAGATCGGGAAACATGTTTCTGAGATGAGAGAGAGAGGATTAGGGGTTTAGGAAATGGCGTTTCTCTTCTCTTCTCTTCTCAGCTGTTCCCCCAGCACAGCAGCCCTTGGTTAATGGCATACAAGTGCTCATGGAGAACTCTGTGACCAGCTCAGCCCACCCAAATCCCAGCATCCTGATTGCCATGAACCTGGCTGGAGCCTACAACGTGGAGGCCCAGAAGCTCCTGGCTGACAAGCTCATGGCCAGTGACACAGCCGGTGAGAAGTCAGAGCCGCTCCACATGCTCCCTGATTCTCCAGCCCCAGGTCCCAACTCTACACCGCCCCCCCACTCCAATGCCACTTGCGATTGTACCTGAATCACCAAAGCATCTTTCCCTGTGTACCTGGAAAGAAAGATGTGTGAAGTGAGAGCATTTGTAGAGTTGGGCAGGAGAGCAGAATTAGCTCTAGGCCAGATGTAAAAAGAGCGGGCTTGCAGCTCTGGCCCCACCACTTACCAACTCTGTGACCTTGAACAGGCCGCAGATCTGGACCAACCTCACTTCTTTGTCTGCAAAATGCAGATGATTCTAATAACAAGGACACTAACAGTAATTATAACAATGATAATAATAACCAAATCTCTGTTCTGCCTACCTCACAGGAGTTGCCTTGAGGATCAAGTTAGATAATAAAGTTAAAATTATTTTCAGGTATGAATTTGTATGGGTGCTCTTGCTGCTTTAGATAACAGGGATTCCTGATGAAGTTGTCAAGTCACACAGTGGTCACCAGATTAAACATTCCTTGAGCATTTTTCCATACTTCTTTCCTTAAGAAAAACCAGATCAAAAAACTATCTAGAGGCACCTGGCTAGCTCGAGGGGTGGGGGTGGGGGTGGGGGTTGTGAGTTTGAGTCCCACGTTGGGTGTAGAGATTACTTAAAAATAAAATCTTTTAAAAAAATTATCTAATCACCTTATTAAAAAATCAAAATGATCTGGACAAGAAGCAGAGAGCTCAGCCCTGGCCCCTGGCACACTCTCCCCCTGAGAATACCTTTGTGACTGTTTTGTTCTCTCCTCCACAGACCTGACCATTGGTCAGCTCGCCCTTACCATCATGGCCCTCAACTCCTCCTGCCGAGACCCTGGGAATAAAGTATCAATTCTACAGAGACAAATGGAAACCTGGCCACCTTCAAGTAAGACCTCATCAGAAGGGAGGGGAGAGTGAGGCAAATGGTCCTTCCTGAGAATATTAAACCTAGAAAGAAAAAGATGGGTGAGTGGAAAGTAAGGGAAGAGACACAAATTACTCAGGATCCCTCAGATAATCCCACAATGAGATATTCACTTTGATTCCAAATGAACCAGAGAAGACCACTACCTGGGGACACAGACTTACACCATCACCCGAAGACAGCTATCCCTTTTATTCTCTTGTCCTGCTAGGTAATATTCTTATTCTGAGAAATGTTCAAGTTAGCTTTTGCCAATATGGAGTCTTTTTGGACAGGTTTTCTAGAAATTTCTACTTAAAAGATTTGACTTTTACCTTTTTCACGAACGTCCTCATTATGGTGAATGTTAATCTTACAGAGACCCTCTGTCCCCTTCCCAGGCCCCAGGGCTCCAGCTTCAACCTTCTATGGGCCCAGTCTGGCGGTCCTGGCACTGTGCCAGGAGAACCCAGAGACAGCCCTACCCATAGCAGCCCGCTTTGCCAAGTACCTGAGGTTCAGTTCTTCCCCCTTCAATACGGGTGAGTTGGTTGCCACTTCCAAACACTGCCCTGAGCTGGGAACATCAAGGGCATTCAATGGGGGAGGTAGGCAGGAGGGGAAAGTGGGAGGGGGAGCTTTCCATGGAGGAGGAGTTGAGGATCATGAAAATGTCTGCAGATGGAAGGCACTTAAGAAATATTTGTTGGACATGTGAATTAAGGAATAAATGAAGGGGAGACAGTAAAACAAAGAATCCAGGACAATACCTGAAATATCTGACAATGACAGAATCTCTCCTGGGAACAATAAACAAGTCACCCAAGTCAGCGGTTATTCCCAGGCAAATTCTTAAATGATTAAATCAATGTCTAGACTCAGTCTTACCCTGAAACCTCTTCTTTTTAAAGATTCACTTATTTATTTTAGAGAAAGAGAGCAGGGAGAGGCGCAGAAGGAGAGGGAGAGGGAGAATCTCGAGCTGACTCCACACTGAACAAGGAGCCAGACACCGGGCTCCATCTCACGACCCTGAGATCATGACCTGAGCCAAAACCAAGAGTTGGATGCTTAACTAAGCCACCCAGGCACCCCTGAACCCACTCTTTTATTACTACTGATGATTCCCCTCTCCTTCCTTCCCAATGTTTCTCCTTATAACATCCTGATATTCTCTTTCTAGTAAACAGATACTCTCTGAACCCTAAACCCACCATGCTCCTCCCCTTCAAGGATACACTGGAACCATGGTATTTCTTCATTCTGTAACCTTATGGCTGCTTGTGAAGGGAAGCTTTTTCCCCTACAGCACCATGTCCTTTTCTGTCCACCCTTCTGCAGATCATGATACCAGCTCTGAATAACACCCTCTCTGAGGACATTATCATGTGCCCTTCATTCATGGTCACCTTTTCTCCTTTGCCACTCTCCAAGCAATAGCATATCTCAGGTTTTCACCCTGTTATCCACTCTGCCTCTGCAACCTCTCTCATTTCAGGCAAACTCGCTCATTTCAGGCTCTTTCAGACCAATAATCAAGTACTCTAGTACCCTCCCTATGGCTCAAGAGCAGACTGGCCTCTATTTTCCATCTGGGACCTCATGCATTACCAAGGTGCCTGTCAGTTCAGGAGATTTGACTTCTTGGCCAACAATGGTTTCAACAACACTGTCATCCTTAATGAGGTTACACAAATTCAGGTGGAGATTACAGTAGGGAGGAGAAGATCAGAGAAAGAAGTTATCTGGCAAGCCTTTCATTTGTTCTGTCTTGTCCTGTCAGAGCTTGCTCATTCAGTCCACATACACTTTCCCATGCAAATAATGAAAATGACCCTGTGCTGGGTGCTTTGGGGGGTGCAAAGTTCCCACCATCCAGGAGCTCACAGAGCACGGTAACAATAAAACAGAGCAGAGAGTGCTGAGATTGCAAAACAGGTCCAAACAACACAGGCTAAAAAAGTTCAGAAAAGAGGAGCGCCTGGGTAGCTCACTCAGTTAAGCATCCGACTCTTAATCTCAGCTTGGGTCTTGATCTCAGGGTCGTGAGTTTAAGCCCCACGTTGGGCTCCATGCTGGGCATGGAGCCTATATTAAAAAAAGGTTCCGAAAAGAAACTGCACCTGTGGCACTGGCCAGACCAAAGAAGGTTTCACTGAGAGGTGGTGATGGCCGGGCCTTCAAGAACCAGTGACATTTTTAAAAGATAAACACTGGGACAAGAACAATGAGATTGACTAAAGGGCCAGTCTACATTAATTAAAAGCATGAGCTGTGGAGTCATATAGATCTGGGTCCTGGCACTGCTAGTTACCAGCTGTGAGGCCTTGGGCCATTACTTGGCCTCTATGAGCCTCCATTTCTTTATCCCTTCAATGGAATTAATTATAGGTCCTATTTCACAGTCCTGAAGAATAAAGGAGATAATGTAGCTGGAATACAATAAGCACACAGTAAATGTTAGTCATTCATATTGTTGTGGTGATGGTTGTCTTACCCACTCCCCGCCAACCGTGCTTCACAGACACAGGAGCGATGGCGACTTTAGCCCTGACCTGTATGTACAACAGGATCCCAGAAGGTTCAGAGGAAGGTTACAGAATTCTGTTTAGTCGGGTACTAGAGGAAGCCGTGAAGAATATCAGCATGAGGATCAAAGACAATGGCATCATTGGGGACATCTACAGTACTGGCCTTGCCATGCAGGTGAACACACCACCCATGCTCTTTGTGGGGTCCATGCCAATATGATAAGACTGGATTGTAGGATCAAGAGACCAGACTTCTCCTAAGATCTTTGAGAAAGATCAGCCAGTATGACTTGAGGTAGATTCCCTGTAGTGTTTGTCTCAGCTTCTCTACTGGTAAAACGCAGGTGTGAATTCCTCCCTACCTCATAGGTGAAGTGTGAAAATAAAACTACATGAATTATTTTCTCTTTCTTGGAAAAAATAAATAAATCCCAGAAGCATATCAGGTTATTACTGACAATGATCAGTTTGTTCATAATAATTATAGATTGGTGAAAATTTGACGTATAAAAAATAAGGATACTAAAATAGGTCCTCAAAAAAATGGAATTTTCTGATTCCATCTTGCCAGTCACGTGTTCTCTTTTCAGCCCTTTATCTTGATCCAGAAAATGCCAGCTTGCATTCAAACTGATTAATGAAAACAACTTAAAGCTGACTTGTCAAGCTCTTTTATACTCTTGATCTCATTTCAACCTTACACAGTGCTCTAAATGGCAAAACCAGGTGTGTCTGGTACCCTGTCCATACTCAATCCTATGTTTCCCTCGTACAGATACCCAGGCTCAGATTCCATAAGATGCTGCTTGATATATCTCCAAGTGCAACCCCACCCCACTGATTAGGGCTGATTAGGGCAGCATCCTCCCTTGGAAGACATACTAATGATAGTGGGGAGAGATAACCAACTAGAATCGGAAATTAAAGGGTCATCTGTGGCCAAATCCTCTAGTCCAAACTGAGAAGTTTGTGCTCCAAAGTCTCGAAATGCCTAATGTAATGTAGTCATAGAAAAACTACATTATGACCCTCTCAACTCCGAAAGCCCAGGAAAGAGAGAACCATGGCCAGCCCCCTAAACCTAACACACCTCTGGACTAGTGGTAGAGAGAAATCCTTTTGGGGAGAGAAGCAGAGACTGGCCCTGACATTCCACACATTAGAAATTAGCAAAGGACATAAACAGACTAGAAATTAGTTTATGTTAAACATAAAAGTAAATACAAAATCCCCACTCCACTGTGCCATGTACTGGAGCAACTAATGAGAACAATGTCAGCTTCCATGTCATGTCAAAGTGAATGAAGTTTTGCCATGGAAAAAAAAGACTGTTACCAGTCTTTGAATCAGGCTGAATCATCTAAGAACAATCCTGGGGCTCAGGTCTAGAAAGCCTTGTGGAATATCAGGGGCAGTCTGGAAGGGATATAAGGTGGGTTTTATCTATGACTCAAAATAAACTTGCTTCTCCTTAATGCCAGCCAGAGAAATGTTTGCTTTTGCTAGTTTGGTTTGTGAATTCTCTTTGGGATTTTATCACCCACAGGGTACACTCTGATAAGCTGTACCTAAGAATTAAAGCTTTATTTATGAAAAGGCAAGACCTCATCCTTATCCTGATATCACAGGTCATATGGATTTCTAATCAGTTAGGATACATAACCTCTCCCTACTCAAGTTATGGCACATATCTAGAGTTTACCCAAATAGCCTGAAGTCTGAAATCACCAGATATCTAATACACAACTTTTTTTCTAATTTAAAATGTTCTGGTGTGGAAAAGCAAAGGGCTCTCAAGATGTCACAACTTGAGTTTGAATTCCAGATCTGCCACCACTGTGGGCAAATATTGAATTTCTCTGAATTTCACTTTCCCCATAAAAACAAGGTTGTAAAGGTTTTTTTGTTTTTTTGTTTTTTTTAATCACAAGCATGATGTGGTGCTCGGTAATTGTTCACGATCTCTCCCAGCAGAAGAGTGATATTAAGCTTCCTTTTCAGCCTTTATTCATCGTCTTCCAGGATTTCAGTGCCCTTCAAGCGGCCTAGGCCACCTACATGGCTTCTCTAGGCACTCAGGAATTTCTTCTCTTCCTTCTATCAATATTCCAAAACCTTCAAAATTCCTCTTAACTTGGGGATTTAACTTGGAAAAGGATCTGATAAACATCTTCGTGCAAGGTTATTAATGACTTCTCACAGGGTAATGTGTTATTCCTCTCTAGAGTGTTGGCATTGGTAATGTTTTATCCCAAGGGGATACATCTTGCTTTTGGGATCTGAGAGGTGAATATGGCAAGTGAACAAGATCTGGCTGCTGTGGAGTACCTACCTAATGCCCCTTATGCCAAACTACCCTGTAAAGTGACCTCTGGCAAGAGCCAGAGGTTGTCAAAGCTAACAGTGATGGTCATGCCTGTCAAAACTGGTGGTTCATCAACTGCCTTCGGCTCACAAAGCCATTTCTGACTCGACTCTCTCTTCTCTCATTTCCTATTCCAAGCTTCAGGTGAATCAGTCACCAGCAATCTCAAATCACTGACATACTCTGAGGGTCATAGCACGCCACTAAAAGGGAGGGAGGTGGTAATGATAGCTTATATATCACACACTACAAAATGCTTTTGCTTATTGTCCCACATCTGAACCTCAAATGGACCCACAAAGGTAGGCATAAATTATGATTTCTATTTTACTCATGTGATATAAATCTCAGCAAAGGAGAATGACTTACGTGGTGCATTAATCAAGAATCCTCTTGCAAATAATATAAAACCCAAATAATTTTGGCTTAAAAAAAATGGGGATTTACTATTTCACATTATAAACTAGAAGGTCCAGGGCTAGATTAAATGGTTTGAGGATTAAGCAGAATAAAGGACTCAAATTGTGCTTTCAGGCACCATTCTTTTTTCATCACTCAGCCCTGGTTTTCCTCACCGTCTCCTACTGCATGGCTTCTTCGAAGTGACTGAGGAAGATGGTCCCAGCTCAATGCTTACTTACGTGGTGCCAGCTGAATACCCCCAGCAGGAGAGAAAGACATGCTTCTCTCTCTGAATGTTTGTATGTCAGGGAAGGACACTGGCTAGTGTGTGTGCCCACTAATCACTGTCACCAAAAGGATGGCACTCTATGATTAGCCCAGCACAGGCCATGAGTCCACCCCTGTGGCCAGGGTTGTGGAGCCTCTGGCTGATAGTCCTGACATGATCACAAAGAATGGGAGGAGTCCACCAAACGGTGTTCAGGACAACATAAAACAAAAGAGCACTACCATGTTTAGATGGCCAGATGACCCAGACTAACTAACGCTGCCCCTGGAGCTTGTGGGTCTCACCTTCGTTCTACATCCAAGAACTGTTTTATATACACATGCTATAAATATAACAGCCCTAATAGTGTTCCCCATATCTGATTGGTGCACATATATTTGTTGTGTGACTGCTATGTGACAGACCTTGAGCTAAGAGGTGGGGATGCAGCAGTGAACAAGAACGACAATGTCCCGAACCTTGGGCAGCTCAGTGTTGGATTCTGTTTGATCCCCAAGATTAGTGATCAAGTCTATCTCTTACGAAGTTTATAGAGGCCAACTCTCAGCTATGCCTAATCAATCTCTCAGTCTCTCTCTCTCCCTCTCTCTCTCCTGTCCCAGGCTCTCTCTGTGACACCTAAGCAACCTAACAAGGAATGGAACTGCCAGAAGACCATGGACACAATACTTAAGGAGATTGAGCAGGGGAAATTCCACAATCCCATGTCCATTGCCCAAATCCTCCCTTCCCTGAAAGGCAAGACATACCTGGATGTGCCCCATGTGTCTTGCAGCCCTGGTAAGAACTCTTTAACATCTGCCTTTCCTTATGTCATGAAGTAGCAACTTATGCCACTAATAATATGTGGATCGATTTTAAGTGGCATATAGGCTGGTTATGTAGGCAAAGCCACATCTGCTATCCATCCCCAGGTGTTGTGTGCTAACACACGGCCATGCCAGCCTGCCCTCATAATTCAGCCCCCACGTCTACGTCATTCGGTACACATTAAGTGAGCACCTACTATATGCATAGCGTTCGGTGAGATGCTGGTGAAGAGGGGAGGTCCATGCTCCTAGCAATCAGATGATATATAACTTCCTTAATTCACTTGACAAATACACCAAAAATTATGCAGTATCTTATGATATCTGCTCTTTACAAGGTCAGGAAACAGATATGTAGACAAAAACTACAACATTTGGAAGAATGAAATACGTATTAACTAGACATAGAAGCACATGTGGTGCATAGCAAAAAAAGTGTGACCACTGATCTGGTCTGAGAGACTTATGAGAAGAACAGAGTTGTGTTTAAAATCAGACTTGGAGATCTAAATATGAAGCCTTGGTGCACCTGGCACATCAAAGGAATGGGCTGGAAACCAGGCACATTACCTTTTTATTTTTAATATCTCTATTTTATCCAATTAAAAATATAATACAGGGATACTTAAAATTCAAACGTTGTAGAAATATGCAGGAAGAAAGTGGGAGTCCTGCATAAAAATTTTATCACTCCAGAGATAACGAGTCTTTGCAAAGATACCTCTTCTTTCTAATCAAATACTAGTATAAAGTACTGTTTGGCTTATGCTGCATGGACTTGCCTAGATAAGCAGAGATTACTAAGCTCCTTGCCCATCTCGGTACAGAGTCTATAGAGACTGCAATCGAGCAGCCTGATCCCAATTACACCAAACACAGCTGCATTCACCCAACTCCTTAGGCTGCTTCCCAGTGATTTTCCAACCTTGACAAGGTGGCCACGGAGTCTTTCCTAGGATTCTACACTATAGTTGCCCAGGTGTTTTGTTAAATGGTCTGAAACTTACTACCTTTGCTTACTACCTTTGTTGCCAAAAAAGCCCACAACTCCACAGAACTCAATCATGTAAAATACATGACTTAGGGCTAACCATCCTCCCTTCTGGTTATAAATTCTTTTAACAAAACTGATGTTCACTATAAAACTGGCTGTCAGCTCTTCAGCTACGAACAATTCTCTAGAATGGAAATGAGAGCTTCATAGATCACACCAGTTCCTCAGAACAACCCACAAAGGACACAAAATCATTGCCATTTCTTGAAATGTTTTTTTAGGATGAGTTGCCAATAACAGATTTTTGCACCTGTAATACAAACCCCATAATCTTCAACAAATGTGGCCTCTTCGCTCTTCACAGGTGATGAAGTGCAGCCAACTCTCCCCACTCAACCCAGCCGTGTTCCCACCACAGCCTCCAACATCACCGTCATATACACCATAAATAACCAGCTGAGGGGGGTGGATCTGGGCTTCAATGTGACCATCGACGTTAGTGTGAAACGTGGATCAGTGCTACTTGTTGTCCTAGAGGAAGCGCAGCGCCGAAATTCCATGTTCAAGTGAGTGCTGCAAGCAGCGTTCACCATTCTCCCCAGACCCCTCCCCAATTCCCATGCTCTCCCTCCTTCCTTCATTTTCTTACTTTCTTTCTCCTTCTGATAATTTAACAGATCTTCATTGCATCACCCTTGAGAAGCCTGCAATCTTGTAACTAGCATGGCTCTCAGGAAAAATTCAGTGACACAGTCAACATATGATGGAGTTTTACAAACAGGAATTCAAAGGGGGAGAGTCTGCTGTGGGTTAGAGTAGTCCAGGAAGGTTTGTGGCTTCGGATCCCATTTGAGGAATAAGTACTGTAAGGAAGATAGGGGAAGATGGTATTCTAGGAAGAGGGAATGGCTAGAATTAAGCATTCGAGACAGGAATAAGCAAGGACTTCAGGATCAGTGGGTAGACCAGCTTGACTAGAGAACAGAATATGGGATACGGGACTGAATCAAGTAATGTATGGAAGAACAGGCTGGGTGATATTGGAAAAAGTCTGAGAAACTGAGATGAGATCGGGCTTCCTATTAGAGAAAGCATTGCAAGCTTTTAAGTAAGAAAAGTCATGTTGTAAAACGTTAACTGGTTCAAGAATGGGAGACAAGGAGGAGACCTGGGGCTTGCCTGTGGTAATGAATCTGGGAGGTGATGAAGACTCCATCTAAGATAAACAGACTCACACCAAGGAAGATGCCACTCAGCTCTGTGAGCACTGGAAGGGGGGTGGGGCGCAGAAAGAGAAGCTTCCAAACTTTTGATAGGAGTGTCAGGAGGAAAGAATGTCTTTCAGAGAAAAAGACTTAATTCCTTTAGACATGTCTAATTGTGGGTATTCAAAACAGAAACATTAGGGAGGTTTTGGAGGTTTAGATGAAGACCTAGAAAAAGAGGTCAGGATAGGCAAAAGAGGCTGGACGGTCACCTGACAGAGGTGATGACCGAAGTTGAGGAACCGTGCAGAGGTAGCAGACAATCTCCCAACAAAGCCACAAGTCCAGGGCACCTGGCTGGCTCAGTCAGCAGAGAATGGGACTCCTGATCTCAGGATTCAAGCCCATGTTGGGCGTACAGCCCACTTTAAAAACAAACAAACAAACCATTATCTATATGCCCACTTTACAGATAGCACCATATAGGCCCAGAGAGGCTAAGTAACATTCCTAAGATCTCATGACGTGTAACTAATAGAGTTGAGATCTGAACCCAGACTTGACCGTGAAGCTCATGTTCCTTCCACTGTCCTGTCGGCAAAGGGCAGAATAGAGAAGTAAATCCCAAGAAATAAAATTAAACCTTGGGATGTCTTCATAGTTTGCAAGAAGAGGAAGCAGTAGAGAAATATGGAGAAGACTAAGCTCACAGGAGGAGCAGAGGAAAAATGCCAGGTCCTGGAAAGGAAAAGAGGAGAGACATTCAAAGGAACGATGACATGACCCAAATTCTGCAGAGCAATGCCAGAGAGAAAGATCGACCAAGCCCAAGGAAGTGACAACTGAGTGGTATGCGGAATCTATTCCACAGGATTGGGTTCAATACATTATACCTGCTGTTCACAGCCCAGCTCCATAATTTCCCTGACTTCCATAGACAGGTCAGGATAAAAGTTGCATTTCAAGAATACTTAGTTTTCAAATACCCTCTGAATATACCTTACTACTTCTCTGAGCTTAGCTTTAATTTTGCCTGATTTTTCTTTTTCTGACTGTGAATGTCATAAATACGTATACTAGACAACTGGGGGGTGATGCATAAAGAACAAAACAAAGCACCTCTGAAACTAGTAATACACTATATGCTAATTAATTGAATTTAAATAAATTTTTTTAAAAAGGAACAAAACAAAGCACCTATAGTGTGTGCACAATATAATCGCTGTTGACATTTCTTTATAATTTTGTAGGTTTTCTTCTTTGCATCTTTTTTTTTTTTTAAAGATTTTATTTATTTATTCACAAGAGACAGAGACAGAGAGAGAGAAGCAGAGGGAGAAACAGGCTCCCAAGGAGCAGGGAGCCCGATGTGGGACTCGATCCCAGGACCCTGGGATCATGACCTGAGCCGAAGGCAGACGCTTAACCATCTGAGCCACCCAGGCGCCCTTTCTTCTTTGCATCTTATAGATAGTTGTGATCCCTCACATGGATGGGATAGTTATTTTGTGTAAAATTTGTGTCCCACATTTTCACTTAACAATTATTGCACGAGCATTTTTAATGTCACTTAAAATTATTGAAAAATACAGTTTCATCACAGCAAAAAAAAAAAAATTCAGTCTTGGATATTCATCCCATCACTCATGTAAGTATTCACGCATTGTTGGGCATTTACATTATTTTAAATTTGCTTATTGATAGTTTTTTTTTAAAAAAAACTCCATTCATTTTAATTTCATTTACTTGCAAGTGAAGTAACCTCATATCCATTAGTCATTTGCAATTTTTCTTTTGAGCCTGGTTTCATCTGATCTCTAAAGCACTTAGAATGTCCCGTCCCTTCACCTTACCTCCTTATTGACTGACCTAAATGAGGTTAATCACGTATGATTTTATTCTTACAGATTTGAAACCACGATGACATCATGGGGCCCTGTCATCTCCTCCATCAACAATATTGCTGAAAATGTGCATAATCGGACATACTGGCAATTCCTTAGTGGCAAAACACCTTTGAAGGAAGGTAAGAAAAGGAAAGGCATTTGGGACTTTCTTCCATAGTCTGTGGGCTACTTTCTTTCATTTCCTTATTTAATTAATTCATTCATTTAATCAAATAACTGTGAGATTGTATGTATATATATGAAACTTGTGTATACAGTGATGCCACATACATGTACATACACATATATATATTATGAATATATATACAGTGATTCGATTGAATGATAGGTGATGGGTAGATAGAGGTAACCATCTACTCTGTTCTCTTAGATAGAGGTATTTGCAAATGACACTACAGATAAAGGACTGGTATCCAAGATCTACAAAGAACTTCTCAAACTCAACACCCAAAAGACAAATAACCAAGTCAAAAAATGGGCAGAAGATATGAAAAGACATTTCTCTGAAGAAGACATACAAATGGCTAACAGACACATGAAAAAATGTTCATCATCATTAGCCATCAGGGAAATTCAAATCAAAACCACATTGAGATACCACCTTACACCAGTTAGAATGGCAAAAATTGACAAGGCAAGAAACAACAAATGTTGGAGAGGTTGTGGAAAGGGGAACCCTCTTACACTGTTGGTGGGAATGCAAGTTGGTACAGCCACTTTGGAAAACATTCTTTAAAATTTTTCGCAAATACTGAAATATCCTCCAAGTTAAAGAACACTGTGTGTGGTTTTGTCGAAGGATGATGTTCCCTAGTTAAGGGAGGCCTGTACTGGCCTTTTTATTTTTATTTTATTTTATTTTATTAATCGGCACAATGCAGGGAGATGTGAAGCCACGTAAAGTCACAGCAGAACTGAGGCTGTGGCTTTATAAGATGCTTTATTATCCAAGATTTCAATGGGAGAGATGTTTTCTTAGAGTCTGTCAGGTACTTAACAAAATCTGGCCAGTCAGAATTTGTTGAATTGCAGCAAAGCATGTAATGAAGACCTTGAGGTTACACAAGGCTTGGTTAGAAGCCCCTTCTCTTACTTACTAGCTGCATTAAGCAAGGAATGAATCTTCTCAGAACCAGTTTCCAGAGCTATAAAATAGAAATAGTAATAACCATTTCTTGGGTTAGTGTGAAAATTACAAATACCATGTTTAAAATGAGTAAGTTCAATGTCTTCTGCATTCACAAATGCTAAATATTAGTATTATTAGTTCTTCTACCACCTGCATCTCAAGAATTGCCCGGGAACCTAAATCAGGCTTATTCTCATGTCTGCCAATTACCCTTCTTCTCTGGGGAAAGAATGGTAAACAGGCCTCTGACATCTAAAACATCTGGGCCTGGAATTATCTTTCCAATGCCGGTGACTTGAAAGCTAATCATCAGTACTGCCATCATCTAACTTCTCTGCCCTGAAACACAAGAATTCTCAACCCAATGCCCTTCCCTATTTTTTGCAAAATCTTCAAAAGTGAACATGAGTTCCTACCTTGAATGCTGTAAGTTCGACTTAACTAAGTCGTTTTATTGCACAATAACTATGTGCCAGGGACTATATTAGGCATCTGGCAGTCCTTATTCCTAATCCTGAAAATGTCTCTTCAGGGTAGATATTAGTGCAATTTAAGGCATGAGGAAAAGGAGGCTCTCACAATTTAAGGGGCTTGTCCAAAGAGATGCTCCACATGGCAGCTCTAAGCCTAGAAACAAGGACTCCCTAAATCTCAATCTCATGCTCCTCCATACTAATCAAGCTGCCCATTTCACTCAGGGATGATTTTACTCCTCTAACTATGGGCTGGCCCTTTGGGAGGTAGGGGTGGTTACGTGCACCATGGCCTCCTCATGTTCTTCTCTGCTTGTTTCCAGGAGTTGCCGACTACAAACCCTTCAGCCATGAGCACATCACGGCCAATTTCACAAAGTACTAAGGACAAGGTGGGTTCAGGTCCTCTCAAACACCTCCAAAGGACGGTGGAATTTTTGTTCACTTTATTTCAAATCTATGCAAAAAAAGTGGGTATCTACAATGCTACCATACTCCTGGTAAAAACATGGAAACCACTATGTAGAATAAATGATTCAAACTTCCCTGGAGTCTTAACATCTGTGACCCAAGAAAAAAGGTCCAGCTTCTCAAGGCAATGACTGCCAGTCATTGTTTAAACCTAGGATGAGGGGAGAAGAGAGAGCCCCGGTGATATTTTTGCAGTTCATTCTGATCTTCTCAATTAATTAAATAACAGATTCCTTTATTTCTACAAATGAAGTGATATATTTTAAAAACTCCTATAAAAAAAACCTCCTATTTTTGTTTCTTATACCAAGTACTACTTTTCAAATCACTTAATGAAATGACCAAAATTTTTCATATGAGACTCCAGATGGTTTAGAACGAGGTAAATGATGTTAATACTCTCTCCTACCATTTCTAATATTTATTCTGGGTAAAATTAAGTTTAAAATGTATATTTTTATATAATTTATATATATATACACATTTAATATATAAATATAACTCATAATTAGTATATAATATAAAATTTAATGTATTTTATATGTTAAATATAAATATAGATCTAAAATCCCACCCCACATAAAACATATATATTTTACACATTAAATAGAAATATAGATCTATAACCACACCCTAAATATATATATATTTGAAAGAAAAATTAAGCTTTCAAAGACAATCATAAATCTAATCTCTGCTGGTAGGAGTCAACATTGGTACTGACTTTCTGGTGAAGGACATGAAAATTGTATCAAAAGACCTAAAATATACTCAACTTCAACCCCCAAAATCCCAATTCTGAAAATTACACAAAGGAGAGAATCATAATAGGGCACAGATATACAAGAATCAAAATGTGTGCTGAGGCAATCAGAGAGCAAATCTTAGAGATGCAGCTTTAGTACACTTCCTAATACTGACCCCAAGGCAAAGATTCACCTGCCCCGTCACAGGTCTCCCCCTCCAAGCTGCTCAGAGTAAGAGCCTGCCCTCTGGTAACAGGGGCTCCTGGGAGAAGGAGATGTGAACCACCAGCCCAAGCCCTCATCCCAAACATATCTATTAGGTACCTCACTGTACCCCCAGAAAAAGGCCAGCGCTGTACTGTGGTAGAAGGCACCCTCCAGGAGTGTGAATAAGTGATCTCTCATAACATGCCATGATATTCATAATATGGAAAACATGGAAACAGTCTACATGTCCAACAATAGGGCAATGGATAGGTAAACCCTGGCAGATCCATACGATGGGATACTTAAAAGTCACTGAAATTCTTAAATTCCACATGTGAGTGAGATCATACAGTATCTATCTTTCTCTTGACTGACTTATTTCACTTAGCATTATACCCTCTAGATCACCCATGTTGTTGCAAATGGCAAGATTTCATTCTTGTTGATGGCTGAGTAATATTCCATTGCATATAGAGACCGCATCTTCTTTATCCATTCATCTATGGATGAACACTTGGGCTGCTTCCATAATTTGGCTATTGTAAATAATGCTGCTATAAACATAGGAGCACATATATTTTTTTGAATTAGTGTTTTTATGTTCTTTGGGTAAATACCCAGTAGAGGAATTACTGGCTCATATGTGGAATTTAAGAAACAAAACAAAGAGGCAACCCACGGAATGGGAGAAGATATTTGCAAATGACACTACAGATAAAGGGCTGGTATCCAAGATCTATAAAGAACTTCTCAAACTCAACACCCAAAAAACAAATAATCAAGTCAAGAAATGGACAGAAGACATGAACAGACACTTCTCTGAAGAAGACTTACAAATGGCTAACAGACACATGAAAAAGCGTTCATCATCATTAGCCATCAGGGAAATTCAAATCAAAACCACATTGAGGGCGCCTGGGTGGCTCAGTTGGTTAAGCAACTGCCTTTGGCTCAGGTCATGATCCTGGAGTCCTGGGATCGAGTCCCGCGTCAGGCTCCCTGCTCAGCAGGGGGTCTGCTTCTCCCTCTGCCCTCTTCCCTCTCGTGCTCTCTGTCTCTCAGTCTCTCTCTCTCAAATAAATAAATAAAATCTTAAAAAAAAAAAAACCACATTGAGATACCACCTTACACCAGTTAGAATGACAAAAATGGACAGGGAAAGAAACAACAAATGTTGGAGAGGGTGTGGAGAAAGGGGAACCCTCTTACACTGTTGGTGGGAATGCAAGTTGGTACAGCCACTTTGGAAAACAGTGTGGAGGTTCCTCAAAAATTTAAAAATAGAGCTACCCTATGACCCAGCAATTGCACTCCTAGGTATTTACCCCAAAGACACAGATGTAGGGAAAGAAGGGCCATATGCACCCCATTGTTCATAGCAGCAATATCTGCAATAGCCAAACTGTGGAAAGAGCTGAGATGCCCTTCAACAGATGAATGGATAAAGAAGATGTGGTCCATATATACAATGGAATATTACTCAGCCATCAGAAAGCATGAATACCCAACTTTTACATCAACATGGATGGGACTGGAGGAGATTATGCTAAGTGAAATAAGTCAAGCAGAGACAGTCAATTATCACATGGTTTCACTTATTTGTGGAACATTAGGAATAGCACGGAGGACATTAGGAGAAGGAAGGGAAAAATGAAGGGAGGGAAATCGGAGGAAGAGATGAACCATGAGAGACTATGGACTCTGAGAAACAAATAGGGTTTTAGAGGAGAGGGGGGAGGGGGGATTGGTTAGCCCGGTGATGGGTATTAAGGAGGGCATGTACTGCATGGAGCACTGGGTGTTATATGAAAACAATGGATCGTGGATCACCACATCAAAAACCAATGATGTATTGTATGGTGACTAACATAACATAATAAAATTAAAGAAAAAAAAAGAAACAAAACAAATGAACAAAGAAAAAGAGACAAACGAAAAAACAGACTCTTAACTACAGGGAACAAACTGGTGTTGCCAGAGCAGGGAGGGGGTAGGATGGGCGAAATAGGTGGAGAGGATTGAAAGTACACTTATGGAGGGGCACGTGGGTGGCCCAGTCAGTTAAGGCTCTGCCTTTGGCTCAAGTCATGATCCCAGGATCCTGGGATCGAGTCCTGCATTGGGCTCCTTGCTCAGAAGGAAGCCTGCTTCTCCCTCTGTCTGCCACTCCCCGTTTGTGCTCAGTCTCTCTCTCCCTGACAAGTAAATAAGTAAAATCTTTAAAAAAAAAAAAAAAAAAAAAGTACACTTATGGTGATGAGCCCTGAGTAATGTATAAAGTGTTCAATCACTATATTGTACACCTGCTACTCATATAACACTGTATGTTAATTATACTTTATTTTAAAAGTTAATTAACTTTTTAAAAGTATGAAATACAATAAAACCTAGATCTTTAAAGATTTTTATTTATTTAGAGTGGGGGTGGGGCAGAAGCCCAAGCAGACTCCACAATGAGCATGGAGCTGGAACAGGGCTTGATCCCATGACCTAAGCCGAAATCAAGAGCCAGATGCTCAACCAACTGAGCCACCTAGGCACCTGTATTAAATTAATTTTTAAAATGTCAGTAAAATTTGTGTTGAATATAAATACTTGCTGACATAGAAAGACATTCATGATGCATTCTAATGCCATCCATTCCAGAGTATTAGAGTGGTTAACTGTGTGATGGAATTATTGGTGACCGATTTTGTTTGTTTCTCTATTGTCTACATTTTCTACATTCAATACAATAATTGAGCAACTGGAAAATGGGAAAAATTACTTTTAACAAAGATGAACTTTTTTATTTAACAATAAATTGGGCAACGAAAGGAAGGGGTGTGAGAGAGAACACTGCCCCCCAACTTTTGCAATTAACTGGGTGTGTTCATTTGTATTGGCAAAGGTGGGGGACAGGCGAGCAGGTTGACAGTGGCTCTATGATAGGTTGCAATTCCACTTTGAGGCAGTACTGTAATAAAATGTAGTCTATGTGTGTTCATTATTTTGCATAACGCATAATGCCCAAGCATGGGTTTGGTTATGGTTTCAGGGACTTTCATAAGCGTTTTTTGCGACCTCTACTGGACATGGCTGGTAAAGCCTAAACTTCCTTCAGGGAAGTGGTCCATTTTCTCCATAACTGTTTTTTGTGAAGATACAGAGGAGAGGAGGGAAGATTGTTACCAAACCCAACTGTACTTTCCTTTAACTAGATATACGAATGACCTATACCAAGTTCACAATTGAAGATCACACCCTGATAAGGAAGAGGAACTAAAGAGAGCTTCCTCTAGCCTCTTCCAACTGAGATCCTATAATTCTTTGAAATGACAAAGAATCTTGCTCAGAAGCACAAATGACTTGAGATTTCTAAGAAGAAGAAGAGGAACAACAACAACAAGAATCCTGGTCAAGAAAATAAAAATAGAAAGGGAGAGAGAATAGAACAAAATAGTTGCAAATTTTATCTTGAAGACCAAACATGCCAAACAGCCATGATGTTTTTTGGAAAGCAAAGTGAATTTGACCAAATATAAAAATATGTAATAAAGTCACGATAATTAAAACAGTGTAGCACTGGTTTCAGATCAGGGAGAACATGGGAATGGAACAAAATGCTAAAAAATATTACGTGGGAATTTAGCGTATGATAAAATCACATATTTTTTTAAGATTGTATTTATTTATTTATTTATTTATTTATTTATTTATTTATTTATTTATTTAGAGAGCATGCATTAGAGAGAGAATCTTAAACAGGTTCCACGCTCAACATGGAGCCTGATGCAGGGATCCATTTCATGACCCTGAAATCATGACCTGAGCTGAAATCAAGAATCCAACACTTAACTGACTGAGCCACCCAGGCGCCCCATAAAATCATGTATTAAATGAGAATTTTCGACTTGACAAAAGTATTATACTACATCCCTACTTCTGGCCTTATAAAGCATATTATCAAAGTCAAAAACTGTTAAAAAAAATAACTGGAAGATTTTACTGCATGAAAATTATGAATGGTCCTACCTCAAAAAAAATTAAAGGACATAATGAACACTGTAAACAAAAACTGAATCATATACAAACAAGGGTTAATATAATTAATATACAGTAAGCATTTAGAATTCATAAAAAAAGAAACAGTACAATTGAAACATAGAGAAAGTACATAAGCAAATCACACATATGAAAAAATAGACAAAAATATGAGAACAAAGGTAGGAGAAAAAGTTCATCATCACTAGTCATTGAAAAATTGCAAACTAATGTATAACCAGTGTGTAAATTATATGAAGTAGGACTCAGAGAATACTATTGGAAATCAACCTTAGGGGTGCCCGGAGGGCTCAGTCCGTGGAGCCTGCAGCTCTTGATCTTGCAGTTCTGAGTTCGAGTCCCACATTGGGGGTAGAGAGTATATAAAAATAAAATCTTAAAAAAAAAATCAACTTTAGGGGCGCCTGGGTGGCTCAGATGGTTAAGCATCTGCCTTCAGCTCAGGTTATGATCCCAGGGCCCTGGGATCGAGCCCCGCATCGGGCTCCTGGCTCAGCGGGGAGTCTGCTCCCTCTCCCTCTGCCTCTCTCCCTGCTCATGCTCTCTCTCTCTCTCTCTCTGTATCTCTGTCTCAAATGAATAAATAAAATCTTAAAAAAAAAAAAAAGATTTTTAAAAAAAATCAACTTTGGCTTACCCTGTTCCTGCTTACCCAAACTCCAAACCAACTCTGTAAGGCTGGAGGGGTTTCTGCTCATTTCTCTGATTTAAGAAGGAAAAAAGAAAACATTCTGATTTCAGTAATTAAAATGTCCAATACTGTGTAATAGTCACAATTCTGAATTCCATCTAAAGGTGAAGCTGCATCCCTCTGCTAGTTCAGTCCCGTTCTGGATAGGGTGATTGTAGTGGAAACAAAATGGCAGCCGGGGGAGGAAGTTCTCTATTTCCTCACTGCACTTTTACCAGTCATGTAGGATCCTTCCCTACCCCTCATCTCTCACCTCTGTTGCTGACCTCTCTGGGATGACTGACAGGCATAGCACGTGATAAGGGCTGAAGTATGTCCACCTCCCCCCCACCAACCAATATGTGTTGGAGCCCTAATTACCCCCTTCACCCCCCTACTCCCCACTTCCACCCCCCATCCACTGTACCCCAGAATGTGACATTATTAGGAGAAAGGGTCTTTACAGAGGTAATCAAGTTAAATGAGGTCAATAGGGTGGGCCCTAATCCAGTAAGATTAGTGTCTTATCAAAAGGGGAAATTTGGACACAAAGACACACATAAAGGGGAAGACTATGGGAAGAGAGATAGGGAGAAGATGGCCATCCATGAGCCCGGGACAGAGACCTGGGACAGCCCCTTCCTCACAGCCCTCAGAAGGAACCAACCCTGCTGACACCTTGATTTCAGACTTCAGGCCTCCAGAAATGTGACGCAATAACCTTCTGTTGTTTAAGCCCCCCAGTTTGGGGTACTTGGGTTACATCAGCCCTAGCAAAATGATACAACACCCAACAGTAGTTGACTCATTTCCCAGTATAGAGTATACTCTTTCTCTCATGGGTGCTTTATGGATTCTCCAGAGAAACACACACACACACACACACACACACACCCTACCCTAACTGCCGAGGATTCTTGATGCATGCAAATTCATCTCTGCTGCATGACTGGCTGGTTGCATACAAGTCTTCCCTCAGGCCCTGGACATCCATTATCACATCTCTTCCTGCTTCTTTGTCCTGGATCCTCAGTGGGGTCCTGTTAGACGAGATATAAGAAAACTCTAAACCGGCACACTGCATGGGGGTCCACATCTGGTGAACAAGGTATGCACACCTTTGACCCACCACCAATGGAAATGTAACTACTTCCCAATGGCAGCCCTCTACTTTGCATCAAACCTCCAGACATAGACTTTTGTCAAACATCAATCCCCCTCAAACAGAGGTCCCATATCAAGCTGAGTGCCTTGAAATGTTTCTTATTAAGCTTGATGGAGCACCCCAATACCTTGCCATTAGAGAGGGAGAGTGGAATTCACAATATACCAACAAATCTGTCCAAAGAAATCTTTAATGTAATCTCCAGTCTCTACTTCTTTTCTTGATCCTCCCAGTGCTTTTTACAGGCTGGAAGAAAATGGAGAGCTAAGAATTAGCAAAGCCATTTCCTACCACCTCCTTTATAAGTCCTGCCCAGGGGGCACCTGGGCGGCTCAGTTGGTAAGGTTCCAACTCTTGGTTGTGGCTCAGGTCATGATCTCAGGGTCCTGAGATCAAGTCCACATTCAGCTCATGGAGTTTGCTTGAGATTTTTCCCCCCTCTGCACCTCCCCCTGATCGCTCGCACTCCCCCTCTCTCTCTCTCTCTCTCTCAAATAAATAAATAAAATCCAAAATCAATCAATCAATCAATCAATCCTGTCCAGAAGGCCCAGCACCTCACTCTGGAATGCGCGGATTACCACATACACTGGGGCTTCAGGCAAAGCTGAGTCAGACACAATCCTGTTTTAACAGCCTGTTATAAACATAATATTGGATATCATTTCTCTCCTTTCATATTGGCAGAGCTCTAAACAAAGGTGTGCAAGGAAACTCAGCAAGGATAAATAGGCACTCTGATACATTGTTGGTGAAAATCAATCCCTTTGGAAACTTCCTTTATCCCTACACCCTCAAGATATGTCAGCAATCATCATTAGCCCACTGATCTACATTTGAAGGGTCTCCTGACTAAGTTTTTGCTAGACAGTAGTAAATGACCCCTCAAGCTCCTGGAAACCTTAGAGACACTATCCCTAACCCCCTCCCAACCTGCAGGTACATATTCAGTCACTGCTCACAACCCCAGTGCAGTTCTTTCTACCCACGGGTCCTGTCCCTGTGCTTTAACAAAAACCACCTTTTCTGCACTGAAAACATCTCAAGAAATCTTTCCTGACTGTTTGCTCCCGGACTCCAAAACACCACGTCAGTATCATTGCTTTTAGACATGATCTACACCATATGGAAGCTAAACCGATGAAGAAGCCCTTTGAGAAGGTTCTGTGGGCTTCCTGGGGTGAGGAAGTTCCATGGTGACTTATTACACTATGATATTATGATTAGAATCTGATAAGCAAAAACCCAGTCTTTTTATTAAAGTGAGAGAGTGGGCACACACACACGTACACAGACACAGACAACAAGTGTGTGGGTGCCATTTACGTCAACAACCAGACCTGGAACTAGGCTAGGCTACAGGTTTCTGTTATCTTGTGATTTTAAAATAAGAAAGATTAAAAACTGAGATGCCAGGTAACTTTCATACAGATGGGAAAAAATACAAATCGCAGTGGATATAGACCTGCATGATCCAAAAACAATGCTTTGCAGCTCTACTCTGCTTTTTAAATTTTCAAAGTGCTCAGAGGACTGATTCTCAACTTGCTTAGGCATTAGAATCACCCATGGGGCTTAGTTCACAATAGGAATCCCTGAACCCCACCTTCAGAGTTTCTGACTTAATATGTAGGGACGAGATACTTGTATTTATATGAAGGTCTCAGTAACATCTGATGCAGGTGGTCTGAAGACCAACTTTTGGGAGATTTTAGCAAACCCGTTCCCGTAAAAGTAAGAACAGCAAGGTTTTTATCCCTACTTTGTATCAGATCAGCTGTGTGGCAAATCATTTCATCCCAGAACATCAGTTTCCTACAAATAAATACAATAGAACTATCAGAAGAGAAGTGTAAATAAAGAGCTGTGAGAACTGGAAGGAGGGAAAACCATTTTTAGGGACCAGGTAAGACCTCCCGTCCCTCCTACCATTTTCACAACGCTTTATTCATACTTCTCTTCTGATATCTCAACATTAGCAATTGTATGCTCATCATATTGTCCCTACCTAAACATAAATTCCTAAAGAATAGGATCACTGGTTTTTCCTCTTTGTGTCCTCCATTGTAGGTGGCACAACTCTTGCAAAGAAAAATAGACATCATTTGTCATAGTTACTATTTAAATGTAAAACTCTGAATTCACTTTTTTCTTTTAAAATAAACGAGGTGGAAGTTGGGGAGGAGGGCACCAAAAGACTTAGAGACCAATCAAAGAGATTGTTCTGACACTTTACTTTCCATCCAAAACAAAATTACACAATATTCAGCTTGAGATTTCTAAATGCCTGAGCACATTCAGATCTCCGACTTCGGGTGGAAGGGAGCAGGGAAGAGCTGTCTAGAACCTGACACTGGCTTGGGAGGCGGGACAGTTAAACCCTTTCAGAGAACTGCTCTAAAAGGACAGAAATGGGGCGCCTGGGTGGCTCAGTCGTTAAGCGTCTGCCTTCGGCTCAGGTCATGATCCCAGGGTCCTGGGATCGAGCCCCGCATCGAGCCCCGCATCGGGCTCCCTGCTCGGCAGGAAGCCTGCTTCTCGCTCTCCCACTACCCCCTGCTTGTGTTCCTGCTCTCGCTATCTCTCTGTCAAATAAATAAATAAATTAATAAATAAATTAATTAATTAATTAAAAATAAATAAAAGGACAGAAATGGTTGGCTGTAATAAAATCCATTAACTCTTCTGAGACAGCTTCAGTGTGCAGCTCATCAAGAAGTGCCTAACACAGTGGACAGAGAAAGTTCTCCCAGTAGCTTTGCAAGCATTACAGGTTTTATTTGTTGCCATTTATGAAATTAATCTCTGGGGAAAGACCACGCACAGATTTAGCGTGATTTAAATACAACAGACATCGGTCTCAGTTTGTTAATCCCATTTGTGTCCTAGAAGCTTGGGGAAAGATCCTCTCTCATTCTAAATATTAAAACGTTTCAGACCGATAAAAATAACCTTCCCAACATCCTCCCAGAAGAGTCGTGCATTATTTTAACTTGATAATCAAGTTTTGACACAGCCCCGTCCCTGGGGTCCCTGGAGTGACACAGACTCAAATTCTGATCTCACCGTTTTCCTGCTGTGTGACCCTGGGTAAGTTAAATCCTTTGACCCTCGGTATGTTATCTGCAAATGGGTGTCACGACTTCCTTATCCCCTGAACTCCTTACAGGACCACACGCAGCGACGAGGTACTGAACGCCTAACATACTGCAAGCCCACTAAAGCTCAAACAATGGTCAATCAGTGGGCTTTTCCTAATGTCTCTGAGCCGCCCCCTAGAGAAGCGGCGTAAAGCAGTGATCTGTGACCCACGACCCGCTCAGGGAAGCCGGGCTTTCTCAACACGGCGCTCAGCGTGGGAGAGCGCAGAAATCCCCACCCGCCTGCCCGCATCCAGGGAGCGGGCGAGCGACCCCGGCGTGCACGGAGACGTCCAGAAGCCTGACGCGGCGCTGGGCGTGGCTAGCACACGCCGGCGCGGGAACGCAGGCGACGCGCCCCGGTTTCCTCCGCTTCCGCCGGGACTCTCTGGGGAACGGACCCTTGCGAACGCAACTTCCGGCCCAGCCAGGTGCGGGGAGTCGCCGCGTTCGCCTTGGGGATCCCGTGGCGGCCGGACTCGCGTGGCCATGTGGCGGCTGCTGGCTCGAGCCGGAGCGCCGCTCCTTAGAGCGCGGCTGTCAGGTCAGGAGGCCCTCGGTCCCTCAGAAGACGTCCCCAGCCCGAGTGCGGCGCCTAGGCGGCTCCGCCGACCGTTGCCGCAGAGCGGAGTAGGGGCCGCGCTCCCTCGCCGCGGTTACTCGTGCGGGGGGTCGACGCCCGGAGACCCCTGCTGGCTTCCTTGGGGTGGGGCTTGGTGCTGGGCCTGTGAGCCCATTTAGCGGAACCCGCGGCCCACCATCAAGGCACTCCGTCAGGACTGACTGTGGTCTGGGTCGTGCCAGGGCCAGGTCTTACCGCTTTCGGATTTCAATGTGATTTGCCTTTGTAGATTCTTGGGCCGTCCCGCCCGCCAGTGCTGGCCTAAAGACGCTGCTCCCGGTGCCGACTTTTGAGGGTGAGAACTCTTGTCACTTTCGTGTTTGCCTTTTCTCTGATGGGACCTGGAAGACGGTAGGCGAGTTCTTCTGCTTCCTCTTCTCCGTTCACTCGCTCAGTAAATATGTATCGGGGGCATGCTGTATGCCACGAAGTGCTGTGAACGGTCGGGATATAGCAGAGGACGAGAGGCCCACAAAGGTCCCTGCTGTTACGGAGCAACTGTGTAATGGGGTATCTCCCCTATGGCCTCCCACTGTATGGCCCTGGTCCACCCCGAGCCAGGGCTCATTGCCATCAAATTTGAACTTCTGATGTTCTCCCTAAAGGATGTTACATGTATGCAGTCATATAACTATATGTGAAAAGCATTCACTTGTTAAGTGTAAACGTTAAGATAGATCACAGTTTTGTAAATATAATTTACCATGTCTTTAATATATTGGAAATCTTAAAAAAGAAACAAAAACAAGCAAACAGAAAATACGGAAGTGTTCTTGACCTCAGAGGGTTTTATCTTCTACAAATAATTGTGAAACTACTGAATGCTCTGGAAGTACATACGGATTTGGAGGTGAGAGACAGCATCACTAAATTTCTCTATAACTGCTTATAGAAACTGGAGGAGAGGGATGCCTTGGGTGGCTCAGTCGGTTAAGGGGCTGCTTAGGCTCAGGTCATGATCCCGGGGTCATGGGATCGAGTCCCACATCCGGCTCCCTGCCCAGCGGGGAGCCTACCTCTCCCTCTGCCTGCCACTCCCCCTGCTTGTGCGCACTCTCGCAAATAAATAAAATCTTTAAAAAAAAAAAAAAAAGTGGAGGAGAGCAGGTGGAAGTTTCTTTTTTTTTTTTTTTTTATTCTTATGCAGGTGGCAGTTTCTATAAGCCTGTTAGCCAGTTGATAATTTGGTATTTCCTGAAGACTCCTGTTTTATATTTGACTCCATGATAAAGCCATGCCTTTTTTACCATAGACATGTTTAAATGACTTAGAAGTTAATTTTTTCCCCAGTTTGTCGGAATGTCCGACATGAAAAAGATGTACCGTGTCTGGCGTGCATTTCAATCCACCCGCCCTCAACATAGTAAGCTGTTGCACATTGTGGGAAATGCACAGGTGCCAGCATGAAAAGCCCCTGTAGAAATACACCATAGATCAAAGGATTCCTAGGTTGTAGGTTTCCTAACAAGAATGTGGCAGAGCAGAACTTAGGTATTTTCATGGACAATGTGGTGTTCTTTCCACCACGTCTATTAACATCCAGAGAGGCTGTGTAGTATTTGAAAAAAAAAAAAAAGTCATACTGTCTGGCTTTGCTGTTTTCACTGGATGGCTTAGACCAGATTATAAAACGTCTCTAGGCCTCGGGTTCCTCTTTTATAAAATGGAGATTTAAAATGGTACCTGCCTAATGTTCTGTTTCTTGAGCAGGGTGACCATTAATGTGGGTGTGTTTATGCATTCACTTTGTGATAATTCCCTGACCTGTACATTTTTTATTTGGCCCTTTGATTATGTGTGTTAAACTTTAAGAAGGTCAACATTTTTAAAAAGGGAAGCCTTAAAAAATTATCAGGGTTATAAAGTTGTTTTAAAGATTGAGATACTGCACATCAAGCCTTCAGCTCAATGTCTAGCACTTAGTAAACATTGGGGGAAAAAAAAGTTAGTGTTATCTGTGACAGTCTTAATCTCTGTACATTCCCAGATGGTCTCTTTTCTAGTGCTAGGCAGAGAGCATTTCCTTTGAAGGTTATATTATCTTCAAAGGTTCAGAAACCTTTCCATTAATACTCATCATAACCCAGAGATTCCAGTGTCAATAAAAAAGCATCCGCAGGGACAACCTAATGTACTTTTAAAAGTACTTTTCAGTGGTAACTTTAAGATTTCCACTTGATTGATATAAATCTTTCTAGGAAGAAAATGGATCCTTTGAGATGTGTGGTTTTATTTCTTCTTGGTTGTCTGTGCTCCTTTTAGATGTCTCCATTCCTGAAAAGCCCAAGCTTAGATTTGTTGAAAGGGTACCACTCATGCCAAAAGTGAGAAGGGAACCTAAGAACTTGAGTGACATCCGGGGACCTTCTACTGAAGCTACTGAGTTCACAGAAGGCGGTTTTGCAATCTTGGTAAGTGAGTTGTCAAGCAGCTACAGGATGGAAGCCAGGACTAGCAAAATCTCATGCCCTTGGAGTTCATTCTCGTCCTCCACGGGTTTTATTGAACTGCCGCCATTTGCTGTTTAAAGGGATGTGCACTACCCAGTAGACATTTGAGTTGTGTGTCTTTCTTTTTCATGTCAAGTGAAAATAATGTAAAAACAGGAGAAGGAAGGCTACCTAATTGGCCCCTATAATCAGACTATGAAATCTGCTCAGGCCTCTGGTGAAAATAAAACTATCCATGACTTAGGATGTGAGACAGCGGTTTCCTTCCTAGAGTAGCTTCCCCGGAGGCTTGATGTCAGTAGCTGCACAAGTGGGTGTGGACTAGGATTGATTTCCCATCAGGCAGCCAGAGCGATATTTTACAGTCCTTCCCCACGGGCTGCTGATCCGCCCCTGGCAGCCTCTCACAACCTCATACCCACACCCTGTCCCTCACTCTACTCCAGCCACTCTGGCTTTGGCTCACACTCACCAAGCCATTCCTCTGCCTTTAACTGTTGTGTTTTCCCTTGACTAGTTCATGCCATTGTCATCTCAGCTTTAAATATCACCTCCTCGTAGACGAAGCATGAGAGACTATGGACTCTGAAAAACAAACTGAGGGTTCTACAGGGGAGGGGGTGGAGGGATGGGTTAGCCTGGTGATGGGTATTAAAGAGGGCACGTTCTGCATGGAACACTGGGTGCTACATGCAAACAATGAATCATGGAACACTACATCAAAAATTAATGATGTAGGATTAACATAATAAAAAAAATAATTAAAAATAAATAAATAAATATATATCACCTTCTCGGGATGCCTGGCTGGCTGGCTCATTTGGTTAAGCGTCTGCCTTCAAGTCAGGTCATGATCCCAGGGTCCTGGGATCGAGCCCTGCATAGGGCTCCCTGCTCAGTGGGGCGCTTGCTTATCCCTCTGCCTGTTGCTTCCCCTGCTTGTGCTCTCTCTCTCGCTCACTGTCTCTCTGACAAATAAAATCTTTTAAGTAAGTACCACCTCCTCAAAAAGGCCTTCCCTGGTTATCCATTGAAACGGGTCCACCTTGTTTTCATTTATTACTGTACCCTAGGCTTTTCCTCCATGGTACACAGTAGAATTTTTTATGTATATCATTGAAGCTAAGTTACTATAAAAGAGTGCATAAAAGATAACTAAGTCCCCACGTATTTCTAATTCTTCCATCCACTTTTAGGCACTGGGTGGTGGTTACCTCCATTGGGGCCATTTTGAAATGATGCGCCTGACAATCAACCGCTCTATGGACCCCAAGAACATGTTTGCTTTATGGAGAGTACCAGCCCCTTTCAAGCCCATCACCCGCAAGGGTATGGGACAGCGCATGGGGGGAGGCAAAGGTGCCATTGATCACTACGTGACTCCTGTGAAGGCTGGCCGTCTCATAGTAGAGGTGGGTGGGCGTTGTGAATTCAAAGAGGTACAAGGTTTCCTGGACCAGGTTGCCCACAAGTTGCCCTTCCCAGCAAAGGCCGTGAGCCGTGAGACTCTTGAGAAGATGCGGAAAGATCAGGAGGAACGGGAACAGAACAACCAAAACCCCTGGACCTTTGAGCGCATAGCCACTGCCAACATGCTTGGGATACGGAAATTCCTGAGCCCATATGACTTGACCCAGAAGGGGCAGTACTGGGGCAAGTTCTATATGCCTGAACGTGTGTAGTGAGAATGGGAGACATAAATGTACAAAGGCTACCAAGAGAGAGAATCTACATTTTTATTCCCCTCAGCCTACCCTTACAGTCTTTGGGTGGCTCTGAGATCTAACCAAGGAGCAGTATATGAGTAAATTATTTCTGAGAAATTGTAGAATATCTGTTGATTTTTTTTTAAGTGCATTATATTTATATCAAATAAAGTATGAGTATCACCTCAGGATATAACTTTTCATTGGTCATTCCTAATCCTTAAATGATTATGAAGCTGGCTTCACTGACTGTTAGGGGGTCCAGTTCTCCCCAGCTGTAAGATGAATGTCTTCAGGGCTGAAACAAATGCTTCCATCTCCCACCTCTGGTATAAGTTGGATTTAATATCTGCACGGGTTTCCCTGCTGTCAAAGTCTGCTTCACATTTGCTTTTGCCAAAGAGCTACAGTAGTACCTGTTTTTCTCAAACTGAAAGAAATCTGAAGAAGATTTTCGCTTTTACAAAATGGTAGTTCTTCACTGTACATCATTTCAGTTTAGGAACGCTCTACTTTTGGACAGTGGGAGAATTCTGTACCTTCTTTAGTACAGGAGCTAGTTGATATCTTTACTAGTTACAAACTTTTTGGAAAGCAAAAAAATAGCAGTACATACATTAATTGATTGAGCAGATATTTATTTATGTCCAGCTACCCATCTCAATCTCGGAAGGCAAAGGGGGACGTTGGACGATACAGTAAGGAACATACCATTGCCTTTTAACACGAGGAACTTCGATAAAGGTTGTTGTCTGGCCTTTCCTAGGTCTGAAATTCTCTGAGGAGGGTGAGTGTTTGGCTCTACCTTTGCTTCCCTGCAGGTTCTAGGACGGTGCAGTGTGCCACACAGCACTCAACTAGTTACTGTTGGATGAATAAAGGCCCCATGTGTTCCAGATCCCCATGGTTCCACCTTCCTGTCTGTCTTTAACAAGATTCATCTCTTCCAGAGCTAGCCAGCAGTTTTCTACCCCCTATAAAACTGAAAGAAATACAAATGGATAGAAATAGTAAACCATTTGCTTTTGCAAGTGGGTAGAAAACAGCACACTGACTTGAAATGTCAGCTTTTTTTCTTAATCCCACTTTTGGCTAAGGTCAAGTGTAGTATCTGTTCTTACCAGTTTAATCCCACTTTCTTAAAAAGATGTCCCACAAAGAAAGTAATCTACTTTCAAAAGTACAAATATATCTAAACAGTTACACGGTCCTCAAGAGTTGTACATGGTGGTTCTTAATGTATTTTTAGTGAAGCTCTTGTAATATAATTACTAGATTGCATTAGAACACATCTGAACCTTGAATTGGGGCCATTGTTTGGGACAGTTTTATACACACATTGTTGGCCAACAAAATCAGGTTCAGGTAGCACCACAAACCATGTAAGAAACCATGGGAGTGGTAGCCACCTGTCACCTCTCTGACCTGACCTCATCTCTGCTACGGTTCACGAGTATGGTGCTGATGACTGTTGGGAGTTCAGTTGCGGTATAAACCTGTTTCTTTTGTTTGGGACCCACACCGGGTTACTGAACCACAATCCTGGGGCCAGCCAATCTTTGCAGAGTGAGAGACTGTCCACTCCATCACCACCCATAAAAAAGAACTTTGTATGTCACAGTAAAGGGAGGCCTGTCCTATTTTTGCATAAGTGAATCAGCCCCTTCCCAGGTATTTGCACACAGCCTCTGATACTAACAAACCCATTTACTACTGATGCTTTAATAGGTTTCAGAGTAAAACCCATGGACTCAACCGTTAGCAGAAATCAGAGCTTAATTAACAGGTAATTAAGTCAACTGATACTTGAACATTCGTAAGTGGCAGGCACTGTGCTAAGCATTGGGGACGCTGCTGTGAGCAAGACCTGCATGGCGCCTATGGTTAGACCATCTTCACTTTAGACTATTAGACCCTGAAGAAGGAAGTAGATGGGAGGGCTGGTCAAAGATGAGACCTAGAAGAACCTGAAGAGCAGACGTAACAAAGGCCTGGTGTTGATCAAAGAGAAAATGAAGTGCTGATGAGCTGGGTGTGCTCCAGTACCTGCCTGGCTCTGTTTTATTTCCTGGACAGGCACGTATTCTCCAGCCCACAGCCCCTCCTGGACACCATCTTGCCAGCCAGCCTCATGTTGCTGTGCAAACTGTTCCTTCAGCCCCGCCCCCACCCAATTCTGTACTGTCCTAAGTCTACCTTTGCATAACTTTCAATAGGTGGTTGATGGACACCCTGTGTCATAGGTTTCATAATGGAAAGAGGAGTAGCTGTTGAGGAATCTGCAGTGGAGAAGTGATGGCACCACAGAAGTGAAAGAAGGATGAAAAATGCCGACCGAGGCTCTGTTGGGGAGGACTGCAGGAGAGAACGGAGGGGGAAGAAAATCACAGGTTATACAACAGGATGTCCGAAGCCAGGATCACCAAGCCCTTCCGCTGCAGTGGCAAAGAGTCTACTCAGCGAGTCTGCACTAACTAGCCTGAACCCTCAAAGAGAGGAAATTAATTTACTCTGGATTTACTGGCTGGCTCTCTTCTCCTAAGGAGTTCGGGGTGCTTCCAATGCAAGAACTAATTCTTTCTCCTTTAGCCATTCCCAGACACCACTGCCCAAATTTTGCTGCAGGAAATCAACATCCTACAAAGCATTCTAAACAGAGCATTCTGCTACCAGCCCTGGTTATGGAACGGACTGCCACCTGCCTTCCCCATCTACTGCCAACTCATTATTAACACATTTTTCTCTCTATGAAAACTTTTTCCTTAGTTCTCTCCAGCCTTTATCTATTCTACCACCTAATCCCACCCAAATCTGGGGAACCCAGCTACAAACAACAAATGCCCTAAGGATATAAAAGTAAGTGAAAGTACCTCCCACCCTCCCCACAGCTGGCTCACCTTTTTCAGGCAAATATGCCCCCAATGGTAGAAGCTAAGATGATCGCAAGGATAATACAGCAGATCATGATCATGATCTTCTTCTGCTCGTCCAGACAAGGAAAGAAAAAGCATGTGAGAAGCAGCATCACTGTGCAGAGTTGCAAGGGAAGGAAGACAAAAGTGGATCCAGACATGGAGGAAGATGTGAAGGGAAAGGGAGATGGATCTGGCTTCTAGAACCCAAGATGTGAATAGAAGTGTAGCTTTCAGGCAAGAGATTCAAAATTAGATCAACAGCGATCTCTGAGGGTGTTTAGTATGTTGTTCTGCTTTCTGGATCCCATCACATGAGAGTTATCCCCCTCCTCTCCTAGAGCTAGGTACCCATGATGAATGAACCAAATTCCTGGTAGGAGTACCTTAAACCTGAAACTCAAATATAGTTACAATGTATTCTTTGAGAGTTAAAGCATTTTCAGAAATTAGAACTTTTGATCCATCTGGTCTGGAACATGGTTGAAAGGATTTTAACACTTTTCTGAAACCTAAAGAAAAACCACCACATGGTGGCACCCAACCACTATTTTGCAGGGAAATAGAGCCAGAACTGTTTCACAATCAATATAAAGTAATTTATTTTTAAATTATCAATAAAATAATCAAGTTTACATTTAAAAAATACAAATGACAAAAAAACCCTTCACTTGTATTCCAAACTAAGCCCCAGGGCTCAACAAAGACCTGTGATTAGAGCTTGTCTTCCCTTGTTGCTGGAGCCTGTCCACTGTCCTGACTTCATAGCCATGGGTAAGAAGGCATCCCCTTGGCTCTGTCTGAGTGCTGAGCAATGATGAAGTACATAGCCTTTGCAAAGGAAGCCAAGGGGTAGTCCCTGGATTAGGTGCTCACCCTATCCTAGAAAGTTAAAGCTAAACTATACATCAGGGAGACTGGCAGAGAATCTCAGGGGGTCAGCATAGTCACTACACTTGAAATCATTTCCAGGCTGTTGCTTCCTACATGACAAGAATTGGGGGAGACAAAGAACCTGTCAAGCTCATTAACCTGGTAGCAATACCAGCTACTCAGTAGTCCCCGGTCTCCCCCAGCTGACTCAGCCCTGGAGACGGGATCATCCTAAAGGCCACGGGAATGATCTCAAATTGCTCTGGGATGTTCTCAGGACAAGCCTCACCTATGCAGCAGTGGGGTGAGGTGCCAAAACTTGTCACACCTTCTGTCTGCTAAGCAGAAAAACTTAAGGGGGTCAACTTAGTCCTCACCCCAAAGATCTATGATTGTCCCAGTACTCACCAAAAAACAAGGTTTCTCGATGACACCAGAAGATCACATTTCTACTATGATTCATTTGCAGATAAGCAAATGTCTCTTACCTAATTTTTAGCCTGTTGGTTTGTCTGTTTGTTTGTTTCGAGATTATAATATTCTCCATTTCTAGTTTCCTACTTCCTGAGTGACACGGGCAAATATATACATACGTCTCACACACATGATTATAAAAATACATCTGGAATATATGAAATGAGTGACTGAATACTCGCACCAATCTGAGCATTTCCAGAGCCTGAGACTCAAGCACCTTGTCCCTGGCCCAATTTTAAGTGCCTGGTTATTTTTCACCTCAAGGCAATGGCTTCACAAAGCATCACTCCAATGGAGAACAGCCAGTTTCCAAGAGTCAGAGAGGGAAACAAATATCTTATACCCTCAGCCTTTACAAATGGTAACCTAGGACAATCGTATCATGCTGGTGCCTCCTTGAGTAAACATGAGAGAATACAACATAAAGATTGAAGTTGGCCACCAAGCTGAACATACTAAGAGCTTAATTTAAAATTGAACTTCAAACAAGTCAGCTTCTAAGACCAAAATGACATCTGCCAGTTCCACATATTTTCAAGACATAGGGAAAACAAACTGTGAGGACCAAGACCCTGCCAAGTAGAAGGCTCAAGCCAAGCCTTATTGTTGCCACACTTGGAAGAATCCTTTGTGTTGTTAATGATAACCCCCTACAAAATACACTGCAATTTCTGGAAGGAGAATACTCCATGAGGTAGAAAATACAGCACCTTGGGAAGGTTTCAAATGGGCTTTCCAAGGTGCAAGGCATAATTTGACACATTCAGAGGGAACAAAGAGAAGCTGGGTTGGTTCGTACTGTCTGGGAGAGAAGGCACTTCAGAGTTGGTGGGGCAGGAGCAGGTTTTGAGGAGAACTCAGGGTTGCATCAGGTAGATTAGCTTCCTCCTGGGCTAAATTGTTTGCTGGGTCAGGTCCAAGGACGGTTACAAGGAAACAAAGGAACAGGTCGCACTCTCTCACAGGAAGGCCATTCAAACTCTGTTCCCGTCTGAAGACAAGGGTGGCCACACCAGGCTGGAGTGAAATCAGGTTCTAAGAGAGGCAGGGGAAGGAGGAGCTGATCAGTACACAGGATGATGGTGGAGAGCAACATTAACACTCAGTCACAAACCTAGAAGGTGGAGACGGAAGACCAGACATCACTGCAAAAAGGAGAGCAATGGAGAAGTCAACAGTAAACCTGAGAAATCCTGTAGACAAACCCAAGACAGGACCCAGAAATAAATATCCTGTTGTGAAAGAAACAAAAAGCCATATTAAAAATAAATCCCTGGGCTTTTTATAATCCTTCACACAGGCTGTCACATTCCCGTGGAAGGACTTGCCAGGGGGTGGCACAGTCGATCCACAAAAGCTACCCGTTCTCTCTACAGGGCCCCCATCAGCACTTTTCAAATACAAGTTCCAGAACTTGAATCTTCTCCGTTACTCTCCTACTCCGCACTTCTCTCACACAGTGAAAAGAATAAAGAAAAGTTCAGGGGTCATCATGGCTGCTCCATCTTAAGTGCTGGGTAGGCTCGGGCAAGTTTCTTAACTTTACTGTGCTTCCGAAGAGTTTCCCATCTGAAAATGCGGACAATGTTACTATCCTAGAACAGTACCTGGCACACAACTGGGGAGTCAAAGGAAGGCTGTCTTCCCTCCCTCCTGTTCAGAGACCTCTTGCCCTCAGGCCACATGGGGGGGGGGTGGTCCAGACCTAAAAGCAGCAACCAGTCCCGACTTTATGAAATACACTACAGTAAACAGCCCAACACTACTCAGGGATGACACAGCATTTTGGAGATCAGGTAAGTCAACTAAAAACAATACATTAATTAGTCTCCTCATTTAAAAAAGGAATTCATTTACATTCTCAAGAAGAAGTTGATGTTTAGTGCTATAAATATCTAACTTCGAGACCCTCTGGTCACATGGGAGGAGGAAGAAGGAAGAAGAGGCACACGGAAGCAAAAATGAAGAGAAGAATCAGGTCTGGTTACCAACATGGAAGTATGTGTCAAGTATTAAAGACATTGGTATCTATTACCTCAGCAACCAGACTTCTTTGAATTCAGAAGAGAAAACAGCAATGAGAAAAATAGAGGTTAGTCATACTGTTTGTTACAGTAACACAGTAATCACAAAACTCTAACTTTGGGGAAGTATTAAATAATTGAGAGTATATTCACAATCTTGTGTTGAAAATTAGATTTACAAAGACATTTCAGTGATGTGGAATGATGCATAGGATTTTTGAACTGGGTCTAAAACCATCGATAATGTAGTCTGAAGTCTGTGAAACCATGTCTGAGTGTGTGAACATGCCACAAGGTTATCAGCAATAACATTAAAAATTAATTCTGTTCACCTTTTCTGTGTTTTATATGTTTTTGTTATATGACATCCTATATTTTATTCAGAAAAGTAACACCTAAGAAGTCATAAAAGTGTTAACAGTGCCAATAATTAGATCATTCCCGTCGTGCTGCTACTATGCACATGAAGCCCTGACAGATTTAAAGAAATTAACAGCCTAAATTTTAAACTTACTCTCCTCCAAGGTTCTCTGGACTTGGTAGACAATGATAAATGGCTACCTGGTTTTACAAAGAGAAGCTAAGATGTAGGAAAGAACTCTCCTAGGCCCACCATCAGCTGTGTGTTCAAACTTGGCCCTGTGACGTAACATCTCTTTAAGCCTGAGTGTCTTCGTCTGTAAAATATGATAAACAACAGCACCTACCTCAAGAAGGTGTTGTGGGGATTCGAGGACATGTGTATGAGGTGTTCAATACACGGTCTGGCACAACTCAACACTCAAAAATGTTAACTGCTGTATCATTCAAGATCCAACCCGTCAGCCACAAACAAAACCCCACCACCCCAAACCCCAATCCAAAGCTTTGTTTACACTAAAAAGGGAATGGAAAGCAAAGCCCAAACATCCATGAAAGTCAGCAAGAATTCAGAAGATGAACCCCAGACTCAGGACACAGATTGTACCCAATTAGGAGCATGCTTCCCGAGCAAAAGGAGCAAAAATGTGGTGCTCAGGTGTGCCAGGACAGGTGGCAACATACAGTGTAAGACAAAGAGCTGGGACAGAGTCCCCGGGAGAGGAACCAATGGGAGCCCGGCCCAGAAGAGAACTTCCCCTGGCACCAGAAGCCCAGAAGAGTATTTTAAGGAGATGAAAGAAGGCACAGGTGATAGAAAGTCTGAGAGAGCTCAGTGTGTGTGTCCAAGGACAATCACAAGGGAGGAGCACTGCCATGTGAAATCCCAGGCCAGTTTCTCAAGAGGAAGCCAATCCAGAATCCCCAAGAACCTTCCATTTACTTACATTTCAGTGCAGCAACCACTCGGGCCGCCATTACTTCAGCCCAACGGAAAGTCCAATAATCAATGCTAAAATGCCCAGCAACACCACTACTACCACAATGATAATTATCAATTTCTGGAGAGGATAAGAGAAACAAACAAACCATTATTACAAACAACCAAAAAACAACAACTCATCCAAAACCCAACCCCTCTCACCTCTACATTGAAAGCCTCTTATCAACACAAATAAGACTATAGATCTACATAAAGACATTCTATTAGGATATTTTATATATCTTAAGTGACTTCCTGGCTAGCAAGGCCAGCAGATGGAAACATGGAGCTTCTGTGGGCTCTCGACTCACACTAAGTCTTGCACATGTGGACAGATACAAAAGCAACCATCAGGGGGTCTCCGAGCAGCAATAAGCCAAGGTATAAAGAGACCAATTTTTCATTTTCAAGAAGAAGTGTATGTTTTCAAATAGTCCTAATTTCAAACTTCTGTCTGTCTTTCCCCTAAAGCATACGCCCATCCATCAGACCCAGTCCAGTGACTGGGGATCAGAAAACAGGATGGCAGTCCTATTGTGAGCCAGCCTTGATTCGTTAGGTGAAATAATTTCCCAACTCCCTGAATCCCTGCACAAGCAATAGGTAAAGTTGGAAGAAAATCAAAGAACTGAAGAAGAAAATTATCAGAGCCCAGGAGAATAGTCAGAAAAGAACAGTCTAAAAAGCACAAGCCACCAGAGCTGGCTACCACAATGGGCAGAGAAGTTGAGAAGTTCTCAAGCAACAGGGACACCGGGAGAGGGGTAAATATGCTGGTGTGGGGGAAAGAGCATGATTGGAATCTGAATTTGAATCCCAATCCTATACTTACTAGGTGCCATGAAGCCACTTACTAGGTGCCATGAAGCCACTTAACCTCTGACCCTCAACAGTTTCACCTATAAGTAGGGAATAACAGGTGCTCCATAAGATAGGAGGTAATGTTGTATGGAGATCAGCACAGCACCGGGTTCACAGTAGAAAAAAGGGGGGTGGGCTTGGTTAATGGAGTGGAAGAGAGTGAACAGGTTTCTGAAGAACAGAGGAGTCAAGTGTAACATCTGAAAGGATCATGAGCTCCATCCAGGAGAAGTCTAACGGCAACACTGGGCAATGCATCCACCCTGCAGAACTGTCTTCAAGTGTGGGTTCTAGGGTAGAGAGTATGTGAGCCAGATCCATGCAAGGCACACCAGGGGAGAAAGGGCAGCTACTCTCTGGGAAAGGCTGACGTAGGTGTTGGGATGAGGCCAGGACAGAAAGGGAAGGCACAGGATCAAGTACACAGGTGGGGAGGACCAGAGAGAGGAGAAGCAAGCCAGACCAGTGGAGACTAAGGTGCTCACCCTCCGAGCTTCACTCTGAAACTTGACAGCCTTTTTGGTATCTGCCACGGCCCGCTCCACAAAGCCCACTGACTGGTCCATGTTGTTCTCGATACGGTCAATCATGGCTCCCTTTCCCCAGATGCAAGAGGTGGTGGCAGCAGAAACAGAGACAGGCACAGGGAAGAGAGAAAGAGCAAGAGACAGGAAGGAGAATGGACTCTCTTCTCTGAAGGCAGCCGGAGAGTCTCACCTTCCGGGCCTGACCCTGGTACTTCACAGCTCTTTTCGTTTCTTCCCGTGCCTTCTCCACATGGTCCACTGTGTGCATGACATTCAGCTCTATGTTATCTAGCATCTCACCCTGCAAAGAACAGACATGAGTCACACCCCATAAACCCACGCCAGGAGAGTTGGAGCTCACATGGGGACGGGGCTCTTGGTTATAATCCCCGGTGCAAAGAGGAGCAACCAGAAGTCTTCTGTGGGGTACACGTTCCATCTTACATGGGATTACCTATGGCTCCCCAGGCCCTGGTGGTGGTCACTCACTCAAGCAACACTCAGTAAATTACTTCTCTGGGACAGGCACTGCATGGAGCACGTGGAGCACAATGTCGAGATGCCTGGCAAATACATGTTCTAACAGATCCCACCACCACCATTCTGTTTTTAATTAAGCATATGAGGAGAGGAACCAAAATAAGAATATCTTAGGGCATAATAACTGGGATGCTGGCCTCTTCCTAGTCGTGCAGACCTGAACCAAGTTCATTTGGCCTGAGGCAAGTTTGTTGCCTAGTTCTTCAGAACAGACTGGCCAACAGGAGCTGCTCCGTAAACATCTAAGGTTGGGAACATCTGCTTTCTCCAGGAGAAACTCCCAGGCCCCTAAGGTGACAGACATGGGGTTTACCTAAGCTGTCTGGTTACATCTTATATCTCCGTGGTTATTAAGAGACAGTGATCTCTTGGCAAGATTCCCAACCATCTCCCAGCGATTACTTCCTGACGAGGAAGCACGGTCGCTCTAGTTAATTCTGGGCATCTTAGGATGGGAACGCCCCTCACCTACCTCGACCTGCCTCAACCCAACCCGTTGCTTTACGGCACTCTATAAGCAGAGAAAGGCACTTACCATCACTTGACTCTCAAACCAAGTCCTCAGCAAGGCCGCGAGGAGAGAAGAAAGAAAAGCGGGGAAGGAGGCACTAAGGAATGGTCTCAAAGGCCAGAAGGGGGTAGAGGAAAGGCACCTGGGCCCTGAGCAGGGGACGGCTGTCGGAAACCAGCCAAGCAGTGCTCGGGCTTCAGGCAGGTTTTGCAGCCCTTCCACAATGGAAGCCATTTTCAGTCCCTTCCAGGAGGGCAGAACAGCTGGAAGTTCATGGTAATGGCGGCACACCTGGACCCCGTGGCATCTCTGACTTCGTCATAAGAACAGCAACCACCTGACCATGTGGAGCCAACACCCTATGCAGGTGAGAGACTTACAACCCTGAGCAAACATGCCCAGGGACAGAGTAAGGTGACAAAACCATGAGGGTTTCAGGTGTTCTTACAAATATTATTCTACCTTTCCTTCCTTCATTTTGTTATCTGTTCTTGTTCCTTAGCAAAAGGTGCCAAAATTTTTGGAAAAACATACAGAAGAAAAAACAAAAATGGGAAAAAAATTAAAACCTCCGCGAAAGCTAACTTTTCACCATGAATTGGGGAAATGATCCTGTTTTCAGTGTCACCCATGAAATTGTTCCTATCAGGAGACTGCTTTAAGGCATCCTCATTAAGAACCCACATCCCCACTTAGAAGGGAAACAAGAGGTGCAGGCGGAAGGAGGTAGTACTTGACTGAGCGCATCAAAACCCACAGTAAGCAGAAGTGAGGCCAAAGGAGCAGGCAAGACGACAAGGATGAGCTGGCACTCAGGAGGGCATTCCTTTCCTGGGACACTGGGATCCTGTTACTCCATCATGAGGATTCCCGATGATTCCCCCACCGCACCTCACTGACCTTCCAGTCCTCCCGTCTCAGGAGGACCTGAGCTTTCCTCCCTCTCCCCAGGGTGGTGCCCACTGCCGGTTACCTGATTCTCCACCAGCATGGCGATGTCCACAAACATGTCATGAAGCTCCTTGATGCTGCTCTCCAGCCTCACAATGTCCTTGTGCCGCCCCTCGATCTCACTGAGGGCTTGCTTGGAAATCTGGGAGTCCATGATCTACAACAGGCCACACAAAGACCAATCATCAGCCGGCACCCCCGCCACAGACCCCACTCGCACTCCGGCCAAGCCCCCTGCCCCCCTGCCTCCTTGCATCTGCAGACCTTCCCGCACCAACCACACAGAGCTCCACGGCAGCCTCCCCTCTCCACGAGAGGGGCGTGCATCCCAGCTCCCAGACACTCACCCCAGAAGTGAATATGGCGGGGTTCCCACTCTCCAGCATCTCCTCCAGCTCCTCATCTGTGGTCTTTTTGCCGGCTTTATAACAAAAGAAGTAGAGCATCAAATACAAGACCAAACAAAGCACACCAATGCAAAAGTTCCCTGAAAAGGGTGCATGGGTGGCTCAGTTAAGCATCAGCTATTGACTCGGGTCATGACCCCGGGGTCCTGGGATCGAGCCCCACATCAGGCTTCCTGTTCAGGGAGAAGTCTGCTTCTCCCTCTCCCAGCTTGTGCTCACTCGTGCTCTCTGTTGCTATCTCTGTCTCTCTCAATTAAATAAAATCTTTAAAAAAACAAAAAAAGTTCCCTGAAAACCAGGAACACGGTAACTTCACTCTAAAGACCGTGGCCTTTATAACACACCCCCAAGAGCTCCTCACATGCCTTACTCCCAATTTCTCCCCTAATCTAATCCACCCTTAGCATTACAGGTGGTTACCTTCCTGAAGGACATATCTGACCACATCCCTTCCTAGCTCAGAAAGCCGACTGGCCCGTTCACTGTGCCTCGGAGGATCGGGAGCCAGTTCCTAGGTGAGCCCTCCATCCTCCACCTAACCCCACATTGCTCTTCCCAAGGGCTCCCCCTTCCCAGGCTGGACAGTGGCAGCACTCCTAAACACACTTGCTTTTCTCTGATGACATCCTGGTTCACATACTTCCTCCACTTAGAGCCCTTGGCACCCTGTAGTGCCCCAAGTCCCTGAAGGGCGGGGCTGTCAGAATATGTCTGTTCCTCACAGCACCCAGCGCCATCCTATAATCTCATAAATGTTCTTTGCTGTCAAAGACACAACAAAAAATATCATGAGTCCCCAGGACGGCAACTGTCAGCAAGTGCCTCCCCTCCGTGTGAGGAAATGTTGGCGCCCACAGGAACCAAAAGACCTGGGCCTGACAAGCATCATGCCACCTTGCAGCCCACAATGGGGCATCAGGTGCAGTGGTGCCCTAAGGCCTCTCCTGGACTTGGGCACAAATGCAGCAGAAGCCACAAGCAGGGGTACTGCTCCTCGCTCTCCCAGTTCTCCCGACTTGGGACACACAGCCCTGTGGCAGGGAAAGGCGAAGGGGCGCGCACCAACTTCAAACACGCACTGATTTCGAGCTGCCGCTGGATTCGCCCTTTACTGCGTTCACGGAAGTCCACCTGAGCCTCGTTGTATTTGGTCATCACCTCCACAAACTTCCGGGACAGGACAGAATGCTGTGGGAACCATGCCAAGTGCAGTAAGCCCCCAGGAGCTGATGGCCAGGGACCCCACACTGTTATAGAGCCCACACCCCCAGCCCCATCCGGCCCAGGCTGTGGCAGCATTGGACTTGGAAGCAAAAGACCAGGTGTAAGACTCAACTTTCTGCTTTCCTAACTTTACACCATCAGGACAGTCTGCTGACCTTTCCAAGGCATGTGATCAGCATCTGTTCACCTGCCTTGCTGACCTCACGTGATAATCCTGAGGCCAAAGGAGAGCCCTGCATCCACACGACTAACTGTGTTTTTCTGGCACAACCCGTGGCTTGCTTTCTAAAGCTGCCAGACTCCCTTCCAAATCCAACACCTGCCAAAATCCTTGAGTTCTTACCCAACCTGACCTTCCTAACTTCCCTTGCTTATAAGTCAATGCATTCACTCCAGAGCCCCCTGTGCCTGTGTTCCGATCTTCACCATTATTTTTATTCCTTGCCCACTCTCCACATCAAGGCCTATTGGCTTCTCCTTTGCAAAATCACCCGTATTTGTACCCTTTCCAAACCCGCTAGCAGCACGCACATTCAAACCAAAGTCATTGCAAAAGCCCAGCAAGAGACCCACCTGCCTCTCGCCCGTGCCCCACTCTGGTCCAGCTTTCAGGAGGCCCCCAGCCTACCTCCTAACAGACTGCAAGCTGAAGTAAATGCACACAGGCCACCTGATCCTATCCAGGTTCCGCAGACAGGTATTCCAAGATCTCTGGAGTACAGCACTACATTCTCAATCAAAGTTCAATGGCCACTAGCCCACAGCCAGCTTTTCTCTCCAGACAGGCTGTTCTCTCCATGCCAGCCCCTCACCCCTGCCCCACCCCCATCACTATCACTACTGCTACTAACACACCCCCCGCTCCTGTCCCCAGGCCTCTTAGGGGAACCTGGCCATGTTGCCACTCTCGCTCATCCAAGGCCCAGCCCCCTCTGACTACCCCCAAGTCTTCCCGAGCTCTGTGAATGCGGAGAGCACCGTGCACTTCATTGAGTCTTCCTACACTGCTCTCCTGTTAGGTCCCATGTGATAGCATCCTTCTGCCACTTGAACATGACTGCCAGTTCTTTGAGGACATGGATCGTATCTCTGATGACCACCAGAGAGCCTAACTCCAACTGGACAACTAATGACCACAGTCTTCAGAGAGACCTCTGTCTCCTCCTGGGTAAAACAGGAGGCCCACGAACTCTGAAGCTGTGCCCTAGAGGAACCTTGGGAAGTTCTTCATGGGCCTCCTTAGAGAAGCAGAGGGTGGCAGAGGGGCCAAAAGGGCTGGACTCCGGCCCCTCTCCTGCTTCAGCCTGGGCAGCTCTCCTTTACCAGTTCTTCCAAATGAGTCCAAATAAGAACTGTACCTTACAAAAGAATAAAAAAGACTCCACAGCTAAGACCAAAAAAAAACAATTAAGACTGGACGACATGACCAGGGAAAATCTTACCTGGGATTTCCGAATCCGAAGGTCGGCCGACGACCGGACCTCATCTTCCTCGATGTGCCTCTCCATACCTGCAGAGCAGAGCGAGGTTATTCCAGCAACACATCACTGCTCTCCAAGCAGCACACAGCTCAGTGCCAGGCTCCCCGCACACCCTCTTGCACCCAGCCCATGCAGAGATACAACAGGCATCTACAATCTCGACCCGTCAGCTCGCAAGTGAGCCATGGGCCTCATGTTCCACGCCCTTTACTGTACCAGGTCTTGTCTGATTGTAACTGAGCACAGCGGCTAACAGCAAGAGTCTCCGTCACCAGGAGACTCGGGCTCAAATCCCTGCCCTGCCACTCACTAGCTGTGTGACGTTGGGAAGGCCACGCCACCTTGGTGTTCGTGTTCTCTCATGTACAGAATGGAGTGAGGACAGCACCTCCCTCACCCACGTCAGCAGTGAATGAGAACGCACACAGTGCCCCCCACACTCTCACAGCTCCTATTGGAAGCTGCCCCTAACCACCTCCACCTCTGCCCATGAAAACAGGTATTGTGATTCGTTTTGGGGGAAGAAATGATGAATGCCACCTCCACCCTCTGATCAACAGTCTGCTTTCCCAAGCCAACTGGACAAAAATGCCGTTGGAACAAAGAGACCTTTTGGGCCCCAGGGGAACTCAGTCTATGACCTCGCCTCACTGAACAAAGGTCTAAACTGAAGGGGTGGAGACCTGGCCCCCCAAGAACTGTCTGCAGACTGAATAATAATATGTCCTACATCTAGATAGCTCTAGCATTAGTGTTCACACGGACGTAGGGCTGGGAAATGGGACCAGTAAGAGAAAAGTCAAGGGACCAAGAAAGCACCGAGTCACACGACTCGGCAGCCGGCAGCACACTTTGGTTCTGCACTCTTTCAGCTGCAGTCCTGCTTCCAGGACAGGCAAGATTTCGGGGGCAGTGCCCAAACTACAAGCGAAGATGGGACGAGCATATCATCTGGATGAGTTTCGGTCCAGAAGAGCTGGGCCCCGCGGATGTGGGCGCCGCGGATGTGAGGCGGCTGGTGGTGGGGCTGGCTTGTTGCCGTTGCTCCCTTCTTACTCTTCAGTTTGTTCCGGACGTTGTTGGCCCTTTTCTTGATCTCGGTCGTGAGCTGCTCTAGGTCATCCTTGGTTTCTGGGTAAACAAAGGCAAGCAGAATCAGCTAGAGAGACTAATTGCTCTGTGAGCCTCACCAAGCAAGAGGAGGTGGGAGCTTTCTCAAGAACCCACCACCCACAGCAGTATTTATCCTGAGGTGCTCCCTAGACATCTGTCCTTAGAATCACAGACAGCTTATTTAATAAGCACTTTTCTAGGCACCCTGGTCCCAGACCTACAGAATAAAAACACCCACAGTTGGAGCCCTACAATCTGTCTTTTTAACAAGCTTTCCCAATGTTTATTGCAGCAATGTCCACAAAAGCCAAAATATAGAAAGAGCCCAGATGTCCATCCACAGATGAATGGATAAAGAAGATGTGGTATATATATACAATGGAATACTACTCAGCCATCATAAAGGATGAAATCTTGCCATTTTTCAACAACATGGATGGATCTAGAGGGTATTATGCTAAGCAAAATAAGTCAGAGAAAGACAAATACCATATAATTTTACTCATGTGGAATTTAAGAAACAAAACAGATGAACATAGGGGAAGGGAAGGAAAAATAAGATAAAAACAGAGAAAGAGGCAAACCATAAGAGACTCAACTCTAGGGAACAAACTGAGGGTTGCTGGAGGGGAGGTAAGGAGAGCACTTGATGTAAATGAGCAATGGGTGTTATATGCAACTGATGAATCACTAAACTCTACCCTGAACCTAAAAATACACTATATGTTAACTAACTTTAAGTTGAATTAAAAAAAAAAAAGCTTTCCCAAGTAATCCTGTGGCACACAAAATTATGAGAACCTTGCTCTTAGAGGAAATCATCTGGTTTACCATGATGGCTTCAGCTCAAAGGTAGGAGAGAGTTTCATGGGATTTCTGAGAAAAGGGATGCCAACAAAGGCTCATCAACCTAGATTCGAGCAAATATTTATGACATACCTACTATGTGCACAATGCTACTCTAGGATATATGGAGCAAAGGAAGTACTGGCCATGACTATTCATTCAGAAACCATCCTTCAGCACCTGCTACAAGTTTGGACCTGAGCTAGACACTAAGCCATCAGAGAGAAGATAGAGATCCTGCCTTCAGGGGCTCAGGGTCTACTGGGGGACAAGGAACGAATAAATCAGTTGTTCTAATGTGCAGTGTGGAGTAAGGTGTGAGTTCTGGTCAAGGTGTGCACAGGATGGTGATGAAGAGCCCCTAGCACAGCCTGGAGGGATCTGGAAACACTTCTAAAGACAGATGATAGTAAGATTGTGTCTTGACAAAGGAGGAAGTGCTAACCAGGCAGAAAAGGAGATGAAGAGCAGAGTCTCTGGGAGGAGGGACGATATGTAAAAGACATGAGGAGACAAGAACCATTTGGGGAACAGCAAAAGTTCAGTCTGGCTAAAGTGTGGGTGACATGGGGGAAGGGTGGCAGGAGGAAAGGGTGTGGAGAAGGGCAGGCATGTGACTAAGACAATTCCCGTGTGCTCCACTGAAACATTCCAGCTTTAACCTTCTGGTGCTAGGGAGCCGCTGAACAATTCAGAGCAAAAGGATAGCATCTGGCTCGTTTCTTGTCCTTAAGGAACCTAAAATACAGCCCTAACCCCACTCTAAAAATGTGAAAGTTTGCTGAGGTGGGGGTACCAAATGGGAGTCTCGGAATAGGTGGGACTGAAGTGAACGTGACCCATTCTGGAACATCTCATGGAAAAAAGATGGCCTTGATCTGGCAGGATTTGGATGGGGGCGGGGAAAAGCGTTTCAGGTGGGGAAATAGCACACGCAAAGGTACAGCCGAGATGAGGGACGTGAGAAGCAGTCAGCGTCACTGCAGTCGTGAGAGGGGCTGGATGGCAAGGAGAGGAGAGTTCGGCCACATGGACTCCGCGGGACCATGAAGACCAGAGCCGGCTGAGCTGGGCACGTGAGCTCAGGCAGGGAAAGGAGAATGGACAGACCCAACGTGTACACGGTGTGGTGTGGTGCACACACCCCCTGCTGCTCACAGGAGGGAGGAAAACTGGCTCAGCCCCAATGCCAAGGGCAATTGCTGGGTGACTCGGGTCTAAGTAAACACTCACTTGGCTCTGGAATCGGTGCAGACAGGATGATACTGTAGAGTTTCTTAGCCTCTTCCACGTGCTCGGATATCTTGTCAATGTTTTGCCGAGTTTCCTCGATCTAGAATCACAAAGACAATAGCCTTTGTTGGGGGAGGAAGAACATGTCCACAACTGAGATAAAAGCTTAGCAGAGCTCCCTGGGGAAAGCCGCCCACCTTCTGGGTTTGTGGGACAACATGAGGACTAAAAAGTCTTCTGCTGCTGGGTGAGTGCCCTTTGCATGACCAGATAAACTAGCATCCAGAGCAGTCACCAAAAACCCACATGCCCTGCTCCCTGAGAAGAACACATCCACCCATCTGGGATGGGAGGCTGTGGACCAGAGTCAAGAAGAGCCAGGAAAACCCAAGAAGACGAGTCAGAGGACAGAGCCAATAAACCGTATCAGGCAGACCAGTCGGCCACCCCGGGAACGAGAACACCAGAAGGGGGAGGATGGGAGAGAGAGAAAAGGGAAGTCGGAAAGAAAAGCAGGGAAGGGGAGAGAACAGACGTAGAGAGTGAAAACAAAGAAGAGAGAGAGAGAGACTAATAAGCATGGCCCCCTCAGGAGACACCAGAGTTTCCCCTGGACATGTGTTCTGCTGGATTCCCCCAGATGATCAGCCTCCAGACACTCCAGCCACAGACCATGTCTGCACCTGACTAAGGTTCCTGATTATGCAAGGTGTGCATCATAAAATATTCCCAGCAGCACTTCATTCCCAGATAGAACAGGATCACAAGACACTGCTGCGCGAGCACTCCTCAGCTGATAGGGGAGCCCGACAGAGACCTCAACGCCCACCAGGTCTAGCTGCCGCACTTCCAGAAGGATGGGCTTATCAATGCTGTGGCAATTAACAGACAAATCTTGTAAAATACCATCCAGCAGCATCTTACCATCAGGAATACGATAAAATACAACTCAGTATGCAGTGTCCAGCATACCTTCTTCCAGCAAATAATTCACTTGATTTTGAAAACCCAGTCAGAGCTCTCCAGATTAAACAGAAAACAGGAAAAATAAAACTTGAGTTCTCTAACCCTCGAATGAGCACTTCTGCCAGTGGAACTGTGGACATTGTCCCTCTACAAATATGCTGGTTGTGATGAACCACAGTTTGAGAGTAGACTCACTTGCTTCAAGATATAAAATAAAATTTCAATGTAATCGTATCATCAGAGTATAAATCCAAATACAAGTCGCACCCACACATTTGTGAAGCATTTTCACAGCTGGCAAAACAATCCATGGTGACGCATGAGGACCGTTATTCACCTGAGGAACCTAAAGGTTGAAGAGGTCACAGGTCACGTAGTGGGACGACACTCAAATAGGGATGGTTGGAAGTGGGAGCACTCCAGACTCCAGCTGGGATGCTTTTTGCATTATTTCTAAGACTTGATCTTGTGGTTTCTCCAAACTGTTTAACCTCTAGCAGAATCCCAGACCTACCCAACGCTAACAAGGGCCTATGTTACCACCTGTGAATGCTGGCAGGCTCTAGAGGTGTGACCACCTCAGATTCAGGCCCTTGGGTGAAGCCAGAAATTGCCACTTTGCCCTTCCCTTGTCTCTCACATCAACACTGGCTCCTCTTACAACTCATATAATGTCATTGCATCAAACCATGTCCCATTTCCATTATGTGACTGTCTTGCCAAAGTAATTCCACTATATCAAATAGGACTGAGAAAAAAAGGCTCTGTAGGATAAAACACACAAACCACTTCAAAAAGGGTTTCACATAAGAGAATCAGAGAAATAAGTGACACCATGAAGCATTCCAATGTCAGAATAATTGGAATCCCAGAGGGAGTGGAGAGAGAGGGGACTAGATGTATTTGAGCAAATCATAGCTGAGAACTTCCCTAATATGGGGAATGAAACAAACATTCATGTCCTAGAGGCAGAGAGGACCCCTCCCAAGATCCAGGAAAACAGGCCAACATCCCGGCATGTAATAGAATACTCACAAATCTTAGAACCAAGGAAACCATCTTAAGGGCAGTTAGGGGGAAGAGATTCCTTACGATCAGAGGGAGGAACATCAGAATAACGTCAGACCTATCCACAGAGACCTGGCAAGCCAGAAAGGCCTGGCAAGACATATTCAGGGTACTAAACGAGAAGAACATGCAGCCGAGAATACTTTATCTGGCAGGGCTGTCATTTAGAATGGAGGGAGAGATGCAGAGCTTCCAACACCACAGAAACTGAAAGAATATGTGACCACTAAGCTGGCCCTGCAAGAAATATTAAGGGCGGCTCTATAAAAGGAGAAAGACACCAAGAGTGATATATAACAGAAATTTAGAGAGACATTCTATAAAAACAAGGTCTTCACAGGCAACATGATGACAATAAATTCGTATCTTTCAATAATCACTCTGAACGTGAACAGCCTAAATGCTCCCATAAAATGGCACAGGGTTACAGATTGGATAAAAAGATAGGACCCATCCATATGCTGTCTACAAGAGACTCATTTTGAACCTAAAGATACATCCAGACTGAAAGTGAAGGAATGGAGATCCATATTCCATGCCAGCAGACCTCAAAAGAAAGCTGGAGTAGCAATTCTTATATCAGACAAATTGGATTTAAAACTAAAGACTGTAGTTAGAGACACAGAAGGACACTATACCATTCTTAAAGGGTCTATCCAACAAGAAGACCTAACAATTGTAAATATCTATGCCCCCAACATGGGAGCAGCCATCTACATAGGCCAACTGTTAACCAAAATAAAGAGTCATATTGATAACAATACGTTAATTGTAGGAGACCTCAATACTCCACTCTCAGCAATGGACAGATCATCTAAGCAGAAAATCAACAAGGAAACAAGAGCTGTGAATGATACATTGGACCAGATGGACCTCATAGATATTTACAGAACATTCCACCCTAAAACAACAGAATACTCATTCTTCTCGAACGCACATGGAACTTTCTCCAGAATAGACCACATACTGGGTCACAAATCAGGTCTCAACCGATGCCAAAAGATTGAGATTATTCCCTGCATATTCTCAGACCACAATGCTCTAAAACTGGAACTCAATCACAAGAAAAAATTTGGCAGAAATTCAAATACTTGGAAGCTAAAGACCACTCTGCTCAAGAATGTTTGGGTCAACCAAGAAATCAAAGAAGAACTTAAACAATTCATGGAAATCAATGAGAACGAAAACACAGCAGTCCAAAACCTATGGAATACTGCAAAGGCAGTCCTAAGGGGGAAATACATAGCCATCCAAGCCTCACTCAAAAAAATAGAAAAATCCCGAATTCACCAACTGACTCTACACCTTAAAGAACTAGAGAAAAAGCAACAAACGACGCCTAAGCCACGCATTAGAAGAGAAATAATTAAAATTAGAGCAGAAATCAATGAATTAGAAACCAGAAACACAGTAGATCAGATCAACAAAACTAGAAGTTGGTTCTTTGAAAGAATTAATAAGATCGATAAACAACTGGCCAGACTTATCCAAAAGAAAAGAGAAAGGACGCAAATTAATAAAATTATGAATGAAAGGGGAGAGATCACGACTAACACCAAGGAAATAGAAACAATTATTAGAAATTATTATCAACAACTATATGCCAATAAACTGAGCAATCTGGATGAAATGGAGGCCTTCCTGGAAACCTATAAGCTGCCAAGACTGAAACAGGAAGAAATTGACAACCTGAATAGGCCAATAACCAGTAACGAGATTGAAGCAGTGATGAAAAACCTCCGAAAAAACAAGAGTCTGGGGCCTGATGGATTCCCTGGGGAATTCTACCAAACATTCAAAGAAGAAATAATACCTATTCTCCTGAAGCTGTTTCAAAAAGTAGAAACAGAAGGAAAGCTTCCAGACTCATTCTGTGAGGCCAGCATTACCTTAATCCCCAAACCAGGCAGACTCTATCAAAAAGGAGAATTTCAGACTGATATCCCTGATGAACATGGATTCCAAAATCCTCAACAAAATCCTAGCTAATAGGATCCAACAATACATTAAAAGGATCATCCACCACGACCAAGTGGGATTTATCCCCAGGATGCAAGGGTGGTTCAACATTCGCAGATCAATCAATGTGATAGAACACATTAGTAAGAGGAGAGAGAAGAACCATATGGTCCTCTCAAATGATGCAGAAAAAGCATTTGACAAAATACAGCATCCTTTCCTGATTAAAACTCCTCAGAGTATAGGGATAGAGGGAACATTCCTCAAGTTCATAAAATCCATCTATGAAAAACCCACAGCGAATATCATCCTCAATGGGGAAAAGCTGAGAGCCTTTCCCTTAAGATCAGGAACACGTCAAAGATGCCCACTCTCACCACTATTGTTCAACATAGTACTAGAAGTCCTAGCAACAGCAATCAGACAACAAAAAGAAATAAAAGGTATTCAAATTGGCAAAGAAGAAGTCAAACTCTCTCTTTTTGCAGATGACATGATACTTTATGTGGAAAATCCAAAAGACTCCACCCCCAAATTACTAGAACTCATCCAGCAATTCAGTAATGTGGCAGGATACAAAATCAATGCACAGAAATCAGTTGCTTTCTTATACACTAACAACGCAACTGTAGAAAAAGAAATTAAAGAAACGATTCCATTTACAATAGCACCAAAAACCATAAGATACCTCGGAATAAACCTAACCAAAGAGGTAAAGGATCTATACTCTAGGAACTACAGAACACTCATGAAAGAAATTGAAGTAGACACAAAAAAATGGAAAAACATTCCATGATCATGGATCAGAAGAATAAACATTGTTAAAATGTCTATGCTACCCAGAGCAATCTATACCTTCAATGCCATCCCGATCAAAATTCCAATGACATTTTTCAAAGTGCTGGAACAAACAATCCTAAAATTTGTATGTAATCAGAAAAGACCCCGAATCGCCAAGGAAATGTTGCAAAAGAAAAACAAAACTGGGGCATCACGTTGCCCGATTTCAAGCTGTATTACAAAGCAGTGATCACCAAGACAGCACGGTACTGGCACAAAAACAGACATATAGACCAATGGAGCAGAATAGAGAGCCCAGATATGGACCCTCAACTCTATGGTCAAATAATCTTCGACAAAGCAGGAAAAAATATGCAATGGAAAAAAGACAGTCTCTTCAATAAATGGTGCTGGGAAAATTGGACAGCCACATGCAGAAGAATGAAACTCGACCATTCTCTAACACCATTCACAAAGATAAACTCAAAATGGATGAAAGACCTCAATGTGAGACAGGAATCCATCAAAATCCTAGAGGAGAACATAGGCAATAACCTCTCTGACATCGGCCACAGCAACTTCTTTCAAGATACATCTCCAAAAGCTAGTGAAACAAAAGCAAAAATGAACTTTTGGGACTTCATCAAGATAAAAAGCTTCTGCATAGCAAAGGAAAACAGTCAACAGAACAAGGAAGCAACCCACAGAATGGGAGAAGATATTTGCAAATGACACTACAGATAAAGGGCTGGTATCCAAGATCTATAAAGAACTTCTCAAACTCAACCCCCAAAAAACAAATAATCAAGTCAAAAAATGGGCAGAAGACATGAAAAGACACTTCTCTGAAGAAGACATACAAATGGCTAACAGACACATGAAAAAATGTTCATCATCATTAGCCATCAGGGAAATACAAATTAAAACCATACTGAGATACCACCTTACACCACTTAGAATGGCAAAAATTGACAGGGCAAGAAACAACAAATGTTGGAGAGGTTGTGGAGAAAGGGTAACCCTCCTGGTGGGAATGCAAATTGGTACAGCCACTTTGGAAAACAGTGTGGAGGTGCCTCAAAAAATTAAAAATAGAACTACCCTATGACCCAGCAATTGCACTACTGGGCATTTACCCCAAAGACACAGATGTAGTGAAAAGAAGGGCCATATGCACCCCAGTGTTCATAGCAGCAATGTCTGCAATAGCCAAACTGTGGAAAGAGCCGAGATGCCCTTCAACAGATGAATGGATAAAGAAGATGTGGTCCATATATACAATGGAATATTACTCAGCCATCAGAAAAGATGAATACCCAACTTTTACATCAACATGGATGGGACTGGAGAAGATTATGCTAAGTGAAATAAGTCAAGCAGAGACAGTCAATTATCATAGGGTTTCACTTACTTGTGGAACATAAGGAATAACACGGAGGACATTTAGAGAAGGAAGGGTAAAATGAAGGTGGAAGAATCGGAGGGGTAGATGAACTATGAGAGACTATGGACTCCGAGAAACTGAGGGTTTTAGAGGGAAGGGAGGAGGGGGGATGAGTTAGCTGGGAGATGGATATTAAGAAGGGCACGTACTGCATGGAGCACTGGGTGTTATACAAAAACAATGGATCATGGATCACCACATCAAAAACTAATGATGTACTGTATGGTGACTAACATAATATAATAAAATTAAATTAAAAAAAAAAAGGTATGGGGCGCCTGGGTGGCTCAGTCAGTTAAGCGGCTGCCTTCGGCTCAGGTCATGATCCCAGGGTCCTGGGATCAAGCCCCACATCGAGCTCCTTCCTCAGCAGGGAGTTTGTTTCTCCCTCTCCCTCCCCCTGCTTGTGCTCTCTCTCTCTCTATCTCTATCAAATAAATAAATAAAATATTTTTAAAAAAATAAAAGGTTTCACATTTCTTAACACATCATAAGGCCTTAGATGTTCCATGTTCAACAGATTGGATGTCTCAGAAAATATATTCTGGAATATTATTTCATAAAGCGAAGAACATCCTGATCCGAACTTTGGTCAATGATAGAAAGATGAGACAGGAAGCTGTTAGCTGCTGGGCCTCAAGTCCAGAGTCACTCCAGACATCCAGAGACCGGATGGTAGATGGCCTATCTGACCCTGTGGGTGGGAGAGTGGAGCCCTACGTGCTGCACCCTCAGCCTTCCTGTGGGACTTCCGAGCCCAGGGAGCACGGGCTCCCACTCCCACCTCCTCCATCCTCCACCCAGTGCAGGCTGGCTGCCCTTTTTCCTCTGTCCTGATCAACCTCACCACTTGGAGGCATTTCAGGGATTCTGATTTAGTAATCCAGGAACTTTGTGAATTCACCAAATAATCACAGAACCCATCTAGGACTTCAGGATGGGCAACTGGCCAATCATAGAGCGTTCTTCTTTTGAACTCTGTGTCTTTGTTTTTTCTTGGAAGTGTGGTTTTCCTCCAAGGTGACTTTCTGGGTATTTCATGGTAGCAGCTGCAGGCAATTAATTTTCTTTCGTGCATTTGCCAGATAAGCAAAGACTCAAGGTGGGGTGGGGGGGCCGGGGAGGGGGCGAACCTAGTATGAAGGCTGAATCTAAAAGCTCAGGGGCCATTTGTGTTTGTTGGGGGTTGTTCTAAATATCCTGACATTACCTTATACAAGAATATATTTAAGAACTGAATTAACAAATACACGTGTCAGAAACAAGCTGACACTTCTGTGAGGTCGTCCTCATTAGCTCCTTTTTTGTGCCTGAGAATACGGTGGCTCACAGGACAGGAACTCACTCCAGGCCATGCTGCAGAAAGAGGCAAAACCGGGCATCTGTTAGACACCAAATCCTGTCTCCTGAACCAGGTATAAAGGTGCAAGAACCGCCGATGGGAGGCTCCTCGATCTTCTCTCCCACGTCCCTGGGTATTCAGCCTGTGACACGTTAATGCTCGTGTTCCACTCCCTCTTCTGTGAGGACTGGCTCAGTTGCCGTTTGCTGAGATCATGTGCCTATTCCTTCCTCCTCTAACCAAGGCTCCCTACAGAGAGCTTCATGGACCAAGAGTGCTCGAGAATCGTTGCTGATTGAAAGAACCAATCTGAAAGTTGTATTTTTTTAATCACCATATGCTAAACTTGCAGCCAGTACATCCTCAATGCTTATTGTCTGTTACTTTTCAAAATGTATTTTTTGGGGCACCTAGTGGCTTCACTAAGCATCCGACTCTTGATTTCAGCTCATGTCATGATCATAGGGTCACGAGATTGAGCCCCATGTCAGCCTCTGCACTCAGTGGGGAGTCTGCTTAAAGATTCTCTCCCTCTGCCCCTCCTCTCTCTGTCAAATAAATAAATCTTTAAAATAAAATAAAATAATAAAATGTATTTTTCAATGCCTTGTCGGTAAGGTGGCCATTCAGACAGTACAGTTCAGAAAATGTTAAGAATCTGATGGACACTGGGGAGGGTATGTGCTATGGTGAGAGCTGTGAATTGTGTAAGACTGATGAATCACAGACCTGTACCCCTGAAACAAATAATACATTATATGTTAATAAAAAAAAAGAAACGAAAAAGAAAATGTTATGAATCAAACAGGCCAGGCTCAACTTTCAGCTTCACGTCCCAGCAGTTTTATGATCTTGAATGATCCACTCACCCCCACACACACCCCCAGCCCTGGTTCTCTTCTCTGTGAAACGAGGATTTTCATATTTCCCACTTTAGAGTTTTTGTGGGGATTAGATGAGATAATGCATGTCAAACACTTAACGAGAAGTACATGCTCACAAAATGAAACGATGATGAGAAATCCAGGAACAGCCAGCAATTACTGCCCTTTTATTATGTGCCAGGTGCTCTGCTTACCTTCACAAGCACATCTCATCTACACCTCCCAGCAATCCCCAACGTTAACAAAATGCCCTGTGATGTTGTCAGCAGCCACCCAAGGAAATCAAGACCGACAGCAGGTCAATCACTCTTCACGTTGGGTGTTGCCTCAAGGAACCCATTATGATTACCAGATTATACTAATCACCACTGTCTAACTAAAAGGAGGAAGTTATTTTCAAGGCATGGATGGCCTCCTCCTTCTGGACCTAAGTAGCCAGTGGAATCTAATTAGGTAATGGGAAGCAGAGAAAGTCCTACTTTGGAGAAGTGGTGGGTTGCCGTGCGGTAGGGTGGAGGCTTTGTCCATTCTACTTAACAACGAGTCTCTGCCTCCCCTAAGCCGCCACATACTCTGTACCTCTAGTTAGACATTAATTAATTCCTGCATATTTATTATATGCCACCCTGTTACTGTGGCAAAGTAATGGGATTGTAAGGGTCAAAAAAATTACTCCTTTTCACAATTCATACACCTTGACTATTCCCCAAAACGAGGAGAATCCAAAATAGTCCCTGTATTACACAGTCTCAGTCAAGTCCTCTGATTTGTTTGCTTCTTTGCTTTGGAAAACACACACTGACTAGAAGGAACAGAGAGGTCTCAGTCCAAGCAACAGAAGTCAAGTCTGTCAGGGGTTTTATCAAGACTAGTGATAAACCAGTGGAACTTCCCTTTCATGAAAGAAAAGAAAGGAGCAATCTCAGAGTTATACTGACCAATGAAAACTAGTATTCTTAGATAATAATCTCAAATCAATTAAGTACATTCGGGTTTTGCATCACTCAAAATTTGGTCAGGGAAACAAAAATCTCTCTAGTTATTTTAGCTGAAATAACAAGAGTGCAGGGATTCTTTCCTCCAGGATGGAAGAGCCAAGAAGCCAAACAGAGGATGGTGAGGCACTCTGGAAATTCCCAACAGCAGGGTCACCAGAGCCCAAGGGCCAGGCCCCCTGTGATGGGAGCCAGAGCATGGTGGAATGGCCCAGCAGAACCCTTGGAGGCCATAGAGGAGACATGTCTGGGGAGGAAAACCACGGCCTCTTCCCTCCTCCTCGGGTCTTCTGCCAGTGCCTCCCCAGGTCAGACACACCAGAGCCGGCAGGCAAGGGAACCTGGGAAATGAGTGCCCTGCAGTACGGAGCGGAGCCCAGAGAGGGCAGGGGACGGACCTGAGAGCAAACAGGCACGTGACGGGAGAGGGCAAGGCACTGCCCAGCTCACCGACTCACCCGAATATTCCACCTGAAGAAGGAACTAAAGAATCCTTAACCTGCTAGCTTTGACTCGATGCTGAGGTTTCCATGTTACATTCATTCCGAGGTTCTTAGTTTTAACAAAACTCAAGCCTCCGCAGAAATGCCTCTGCTTCCAGTTCCTCTAAGTAGGCATCGCTCCGCCCTGCGAGGCACCACAGCCCTGACACGCCCTGCACTCTGGCCTGTCCCGGCCCTGACTCAGGGACCTCTCTCCAGTTGCACCACCTCACAGCCGTCATTGGCCGAGCTCAGGGCGTCACTCGGTCTACGTCTGTTGACTGAGTAAATAAGTGAATACAAGTAACTTCGGGAGATAAGTAAGCTTCCTACACCAGTGGAACTGCCAAACAGTCTCACAGATTTCTTTCTTAAAACACCTCCCCCTGGGGCACCTGGGTGGCTCAGTTGGTTAGGCGACTGCCTTCAGCTCAAGTCATGATCCCGGAGTCCCGGGATCGAGTCCCATGTCGGGCTTTTTGCTCCGTGGGGAGTCTGCTTCTCCCTCTGCCTCTACCCCCTCTTGTGCTCTCTCTCACTCTGTCTCTCTCTCTCAAATAAATAAATAAAATCTTTAAAAAAATAAAACACTTCCTCCAACCCTGCAAAAAAAAAAAAAAAAAAAAAACGAAAAACTTTATAATAGCATTTTCTGAAATGTCCTCATTCACCCTTGCTAATAGAAGTTACATGTCAGAAAGCGCTCTGTGAAAAAATAAATGCTCAGATAAGCAAGTTAAGCAGGTTTCTTTATTACGGGACATCTCAGAGCCTTTAATAAGTTCATGTATATTTTAATTCCCCATGGGACAAAAAGAGTGTGAAGCGTTTTTTAAACATATTTGCTCACCATCTGTGACGAGCACTTTGATGCACCAAACAGCCATCCCCTGGCCCCTGCCCTTTCTTGTGAACAGAACTCTGATTTTGTTTGGGCAGCAATGTTGTCAGCCCCAGGCGATGAATCAGGATCAGCTCTATATCAATCCTGGCAACGCTGTCCCTTTGCGAAGTACTCACTTCCCCGGTGTCCCTCCCAGCTGAGTGGCTGTGACCACGTGATCCACTGTTGGTCAGTGGGCCACAAAGGGAAGTCAACTTGGAGGACTGGGGAGGTTTTCTCGCCTGATAAAAGGATCTAAGGACTTCTCTGCTTCCCCCTTTCTGACTTCTTGCGATGGTCACACACGCTGGTGTCATACGGAGCTGTGGCTCTGGAAGTCTTAAAACATGGCACCGATTCTTTAATGGTCCTCCCACTGAGAGGGGGCATCTATGCACTGATCTTGTGAACCTGGCAGGCCTGTGACTGCTCTGACATCAGAGTACAGAAGGGATGCGCCATATGTCTTCCAGAGCTGGAACCTTGCGTTGGAGCCCTGAGCTTCCATGTAACATCCCGATGATCCTGAGTTGGCCAGGCTAAGAAACCCAAGCCACAGAAACAGGTCAGGTAGAGGCGCTCCAACTGATGGTCTCTACGGAGATTGCCCCTAAGTCAACAGACGTTTGAATAAAGAAGTCTCTATAAGGTTCCAGTGTCCAGCTGTCCAAGTCCTCCCAACGAAGTCCCCAGAAATTGTGGAGCAAAAAATCACCCACCCCCACTGTTCCCTGCGCCTGAATTCCTAATCCACAGAATCTGTTGGCATTACAAAATGGTTGTTTTGACACCCTAATTGTTGGGGTGATTTGTCATATGGCAACAGGTAATCAGAACAGACTCTATCTCCCAATCCCAAGGAAAAAGCCAAGAGGATCACAGAGATACTGACCTAGAACCCCACCTCCTCCAACCCATTGCACCACCCTCAATGCAGACTTCTTCACATGGGAAATGATTGCATACCTTGATTGCTTAAGCCACAGTTACTCAAAAGCACCCCTAGATGATACGCCATGCTGCTGCCAGGGTCCCAGATGCGGGTCAGAGTTCCCATCCTCTTTCCCACAGGCTACCGCACCAGCCAATTGGCTAGTCTTTCCATTGCTGGCCTTTCCTGCCCTCCACGAACTGCCACCAGAATGACTTTTCCTAAAACACACTCTGATCCCAGCATTTCCTTGCTTAACACCTTCAAAGGCTCCCCGTCACTTTGCAGCAGTTCATAACTGGAGAGGCAAAAGAATCATTCCAAAAATCTGAAAGTCTAAGCCATTCCAGGCCCTCGGAACGAGGCATGTGGATGGACAAAAGGCTCCCCAGGTGATTCGGAGGGGCAGCTCTAGTTAAGAACCACTGGGGCCTTCTCTCACCTTCCTCTCTCCCCTGCTGTGCTCCCCTAGGACCTATTGACATTTGTATTATTGTGACTCACCAGATAAAGAGCCACCAGAGGGCAAAGGACCCTGTCACACAGAATGTTGTTAGCCCCAGCCCTTAACACACTGTGTGGAAGACAGTAAGCACATGTATATTCTGTTGAATGGACGAATGAATATAGAAGAATAAGCCCCTAATGTTTCTGCCTTCTAGGCAGGTCCACTTCCTTCGAAAATGTGTTCTCGCTGCCAACTGAGCAAACAGAGCAAAGAAAATACAAACAAGCACAACTTAGACAATAATCCGAGGTTTATCATCTACCAGCCCCTGGCTTAATCATCTAAGGCCTGGAGACCCAAGGGCCAATTTTTTTCTCTAACAGCTGAGAAGCTGGAGAAACCATTTGAGTTTTACAGTGCAGTGCACATTTTGGAAAACGTCCTGATCCCGTGACTTCACCTGCACCTTGCACGTACCTTTCTGACGGGGTTGTGATTCATACACTCGGTCCTCGACAAACAGCCGTGGGTGACCAGCTTGTTGGAACAAGTCCAAAAACAAGGTGTATCGCAAGAGTGCCTATTTAGCTATATTCCTGCAGGATGCACTCGGTGTGTTCCCCAGCCACATATGGGGGGGGACCCCCTCGTTTCCCCAAACCCCATTACCTGGCATGTGCTTTATCCCCCTTTCAAGGCTATTTCCAGACCACATTCCCAAACACATCAGGAATGGAACAGTGAGGACAGCTCAAACAGACTGAAGACATACTTACTGTATGTCAGGTGCTGTGCTAGGTACATCCACATACGTTCTCGGTTTATATTTATAAAACCCAGAAGGTAACACCACTGTTCCTGCTTTAGAGGAAGCTGGGGTTTAGGGTAGTGAAACAACTTTTCCAAAGTTATACCGCTGGTCAGGGCAGTGCTGAGATCCGGACCAGGACCCATGGGAGCCAGAGCCTGCGTGGCCACTTTCCACCATCCGTGGCCACCCTCACCCCCTCCTCCACCTCTGCCCCACTGCAGCATTACCCTCCCGGGGCCCCGTCAGATGGAAAGCAGGGGAGTGACATTTACCTAAGCCCACAGGAGGCACTTTTTGAGTGTCAGCTCCTTTACTCCCCAACAAATCTGCGAGGTGACTATGTTGCTCCCCACTTCACAGACAAGCTCACAGAGACTGAGGGAAGTCAAGGAATGTGCCCGAGATCACACAGTCAGTAGCAGATAAGGAACTTAATTCCGAAGATGATTCTCTCTCCACCCCACCGTGCAGTCCCCTTCTCCACCCGAAATATGACAGGGTTTGGGTTTATTTTTCCTAAATGACAGAAAAGCATCTGACAAGGAGAAAGCAAAAAAGAAAAGCAGCCCTCGAGGTCTCTCTTGTTAAGGCTCCAAAAATGACTACGATCCAGCCAGCACTTTTCTGTTTAGAGAACGCTTTCTGGATGCGTGATCTCATGTTACCGTCACAACGACCTTGAAAGGTGAGTGCTGACATTCCCAATTTCCAGAGCAGGAATTAGAGGCCAGGGGCGTTAAGTGACTGGACCAACATCAACTGCTACGAAATGCTTGAGGATAAACCGAGACCACGTCATGGAGGCCCACCATCTTCCCCCTTCACAAGGGATACTGCCCTTAAGGGTTATTTTTACCTCGCACTGGCTTAGAAGAGGTAAAGCAGGGGCGCCTGGGTGGCTCAGTTGGTTAAGCGACTGCCTTCGGCTCAGGTCATGATCCTGGAGTCCCAGGATCGAGTCCCACATCGGGCTCCCTGCTCGGCGGGGAGTCTGCTTCTCCCTCTGACCCTCCTCCCTCTCATGCTCTCTGTCTCTCATTCTCTCTCTCAAATAAATAAATAAAATCTTTAAAAAAAAAAAAAAAAGAAGAGGGAAAGCACACTTACTGGCAAAGCTGCCTTATCTAAGGTTAGAAGTTCTCTAACGTATCTGCATATCCAGGGCAAGATCAGAACAAGCTACAGTGCCTACAGGGGTCCTCCCTACCCCTGAAAAGGCATTTTCCTTCCAAGATCCACACCTGAAACAGCCCTGGACTCACAAAACTCAAGTGCTCTAGGGTCTCACGGTGACTCCTCGACCAGAAGGACAGACCCACCAAGGGAGAGGGTGGGGAACTGCAGAGCAAGTTCAAGCCAACTTCCCAATCAGGCCAGCACGCACTGCAGTTTGCTCCTACCCGCTAACGACTCCCACAGATGACCTGCCATGAACCGCCAAGCTATTTAGACAAGAGCTAGAGGGCGACTTTCCACATCCACGATCTAGAGATGGGAGGTGCCCACATTCTTCCTGCGGGAAAGAATGTGGCGCTTCTTGTCTTCTTTCCAAAAAAATAAAAAGCTTAAATTTAAAAAAAAAAAAAAAACACACACACAGTAAGATGGCAGAAACTTCCAGGACTGAACTTTTCGTGCTTTTGGTTTGTTTTTTTTTTAAAGATTTTATTTGTTTGACAGAGAGCGAGACAGCCAGAGAGGGAACACAAGCAGGGGGAGTGGGAGAGGGAGAAGCAGGCTTCCTGCAGAGAAGGGAGCCCAATGCGGGGCTCGATCCCAGGACCCTGGGATCATGACCTGAGCCGAAGGCAGACGCTTAAGGACTGAGCCACCCAGGCGCCCCCATGCTTTTGTTTTGAAGGATCATCCATCAGGCACATACGTGTCAGATGCTACACTGAATGCCTTACAAACATTATTCCATAAAATCTTCATAATAACCCTAAGGGGAATTACAGTATCAGTCCCCATTTACAGATATGGAAACCAAGCGTGTGAAGGAACCACCGCAGGTCAGAAGCAGGGCTGAGATTTGAATCCCCTGACACCGTGCTCCACCACTTACCATCGAACAGAGGCGCTCCCCACAAGGACCTTCCAGATCAAAGATTATGCGGGTCTGTAGATGGGGGCAACCCATCTTTGCCTCTGTTGAACTTCCAAAAAAATAAACTAGGTGGTTCCTTAGTGTTTCAGTTAACACTAGAATTAAGTCAAATGGCCTGAATTTTTGGAAACAACAAATCGGATCTATCCGAATCACGGGCCTAAAAACATAATTTTTTTTTCTTTTACACTCATGACTGTGACCCCCACGGTTGATTCTGTATTGAAATCACATAATTTAGGCAAGAAAGGATATCATTAAAATGTTGTCATATAGCATAAAACTTTAAAAACATCTCTTTACATATAATTTACCCTCTGCTGACTTTCTCAGTAAGATTAAAAATCCAGACCCACCCAAGTATGTACTGAAGAGAATCTCCAGGCAACTTCTTGGTCTGGCCACCCCCCACCCCAGAAAAAGACCGACCATCCTCTGCTACCCTTGAAAGAGCCAAGTTTTATTCTTTACACAGTGGCTGTGTTTCCTTATGTACATCCAGGAAAAAAAAAAAAAAAACAACACAGGAAGGTCTCCTACCTCAGCAAAGAACTCATCCATAAAGGCTGTGTTGTCAATAGCAATCTCCACCTCATCGGCATCATCATCCTGTGTCAGCCGCTTCTGTGAGAGACAAAAAGGAGCAGCGTGAGGCTCAGAACACAAGACGCAGGTAATGGTACCAAATACTCACCCGGAGCTACATCTATATTAAGCATTATACACACATAATCTCCCTCAAAACTCTGAACAGCTCTGCAATGCCTCAAACTCCAGCCTCACACTGTCTGCACTTGAACCTAGCTGCACCGCTTACTGACTTTTGGCGGGGGGTGGGGTGGGGGGAGGGATGGGCAAGCTACTGACCTCACTGCGCCCAGGTTTCCTCATCTGTAAAATGCTGACAATGCACTACCTACTTCACGGGGTGGGGTTAAGAAATGAGACAATGAAGCTAAAACATGTTTGCACTGTGCCTGGCATACTGTAAGTACTCAATAAACGCTAAGTTTTGTTGTTGTTGTTGTTGTTGTTGTTGATGTTGGGGACGGTGGGGGCAGTATTATGACTCATTCCAGTTGGAGAACCTAAGACAGAGAGGTTGAGTAACTTGGCCAAAGTCACACAGCTAAAATGTGGAGACAGGCAGATTCTAGCCTGTCTTTTGGATTTGGACCCTATGTTCCTAGCCCCTTCCCCAGAGTGTTCAAATGCGTGATCTGCCCTACCAGAGGTCTATATTAGAACAGTTTCTAGCCTCAGTTCCTCCCCAGTACTCACTTCCAATCCTCACAGTAGGAGCAAAGATCTTCCTGTTTTCATAAACCACCTATTGCAAAAAAACAGCACTGTGTGTTGTTCTCTGTCAGACCTCATGTTTATAAGGAAAAGGAAGCTCTCCCCTCAGCCCCCGGCAACCCCTGGGGACCCCAGCGTTCTTGATCTCATTCCACTTCCTCTGCAAAATCACAAAATGGCTAACTAAAGGAAGTCCTTCATTCCCACCCAGCATCCAGGGCCTGAGCTGTTTCTACATTCTCCCCAGCTCTGCACGACACATTGACCATTTCTAAGCACAGAGGGAGAATGGGTTCTTGGGAGTAAAGGTGGGGAGTGGGAAATCCCCTACACCTGCTTCTCCATGACATCCAGTGGGCTTTCCAAACCAAGACGTGTCACTCTTCAAACACTCAGAATGCCACAGGCCATGAAAGCCTGCCACCAACCTCCCCCCAACACACAACCCCATCTCCAACAGAGGATGGAATTACTGGGAATTCCCACTGAAATTTGAGACTCTCATGATGGGAAGAGTCTGTTCTGACTGGCTCCCCCATCATGTCATTCTCTGGCTTGTCTGGAACCATCAGCAACCCAAACTTAACAGCCACATTCAAAGAAACTGAATTTGAGGGCAGTGTTACAACCCCCGAAATCGACTTCCTCAAAAGTCATTCCTTCTGTTCATCTCCTCAGATTAAAAGTCCCCATGCCTAATAGAGCACAGAGGCCCCATTAAGGTCTCGTCCCACCCATGCTCCTCCCTCTAGGATGCACTCTCCAGACCAGACAATTGCAACTCCATTCTTTCATCTGCTTAACTGTCTGTCACACAAGGACCAGCTGGAAAATTTTACTTAGCCTTTAAAATTCAATCTCAACACCATCTCTTCTGTCTGCCTTCCCTGACACTTCCCCCTCCTGCAAAATTTAAAACCTCCCTAAGGTCCCAATGCATTTAGTGCAAACCTTCCATAGCATCCAGCACAGCCTACTGTTAATTATTCCTTTACTTATCAATCTTCCCCCACTGGCTATAAACCCCTGGAGGGCCAGGGTCGCCTTATCTACTGTAACAGCTACTCTCAGTGCAAGCTCCTGCCCAGAACACCTTCCTTTGTGTAGATAACCTTCCCAGAATTGTGTGGGGACAGTGAAGGGGATCAATCTGGACCCAAGCTCCCTGAGGAATTTGAATTGCAAAGTGAATGGAGTGGGTGGCAGTGCCCAACAGAGATACCTGCTGGTTTTGCAGAGCCACCCTTGCCTCTACTCCTCCGAAGCCCGAAGCCGCCCCTCCGCTTCCAGCAGGTTCCACAGACCGACCTTCCCAGCACTCTTCCAATGAGTTGAACAGTATTCTTCTAATGTTTCAAAAAATCCGTTTCGGAGGAATTGGCTCTTGTCACTCATTCCATGTGCACACGGAGCACTTACCATGGGCTAGATATGTAAGGGAAATGGAATCAATTTTAGCTGACTGAACGACTAGCCTCCGCAGAGACGGCAGTAAAGTGGAGACAGGGCGCTCCTCTTATCAACTATCATTAGTACATGGGCCTCTTGGCAGCCTCCAGAGAGCTCCATGTCCCAGGAAGGATCTCTGTGACTCTCCCTGGAAAACAGGGGCCCAGTCTTCCTCTGGGAAGGTGAGTTAACAAGTGTTTGTTGAGTTTCCTCTCTACAGACGTCTTGGAAGTGGGATGAGGCTACCATCCTGGGATGGACTGAGGGAAGATTCTGGAAGCTGGGAACAGCTGTGTCCTGGAGCATGGAAGGCAGGCACCTTGCTGTCAGTCATGACATAAATCTCTGAGACCCCTGGAATTTGTACAGGGTGCCCCCCAATCCGAGACGTCACCTCTTAGCTTGGAGCAGGCTCTAGGGGGGCAGCCTGCTCCATCTTCAGTGAGAGAATGTGTGAACCGGGAAAAGCGAAGTCTGGAAACTCACAACCTAGGTCTAAGACCTGTTGTTACCACTTACTCGTTGCATTTACCAGACACCTTATGACATTTATGGGCACTGGAAGACACCACATACGGAAGGTTTCTAGCACAATACTGGGCACACACCACTGCCTAATAAATATCAGTTTCCCTATCACCTTGCCATAAAGACATGGTGTCTAAAAGAGTGAGTTCTCCTCCTTCTAGGAAGTCCTCACGCTAATGGCTAGGAAAGTAAGATCGGCTCCAGAGCATCATGACAATTTGGGTTCCATAACTCACTTCATCATATACCGGTCGCGGAGCCTTACACAACTGATTTAACATGTCTGAGCCTCAGTTTCTTTATCTACAAAATAGGGATAATAGTGCCTACCAATGCTTTTGTGAGAATTCGATAATATTTTAAGTTCCTTAGGCCATGGACAGCACGTAGTTACAACTCAAAAACACGGCCGTATAGAAGATCTAGCCAACTTCTCTACAGCTTCAACCTGGATCTAAGTACCTTTAAATAGGAAAGGGAAAAAAAAAAGATACAGGGCTTTTAGAGTTGAATGCAACCTTACAGATTCTATCATCCAACTGGCTCACTGAGAGATGGGCAAATCAAGGCCCACAGCCAAACACTGAGTTTCAGACCCGCCAGGGATAGCACTCGGGTTTCTGGATCCCCATCTTCCCACGCAGAGTCTCTTGCACTGCGCTGTGCAAGAATTAACACCAGTGATGACAGCACATGCTTTAGTCCAGAGAATCCAAGCTAGAGGCCGTTATCACGGGGATCTATCCGGAGTCTCAAGACATGGGGACTCCCACCAGGCTTCTGCACTGGGGGATCTAACTGATCCCAGAGAGACCCCCTCATCCCTTCTGACTCAGCCCGGAGAGCCCAAGGGCAGGGAAAGCACGCAGCACCCTTTCTCTTCAGCCCACATGACTGAGCACAGCCAGGAAAAGAACTTCAGCATCTTTATCAAAGAATCAAGGCGTGTGGCAACAGGAACGTTGCAGCAACTGCAACATGGGGCCGCAGCAGAAACTCTTGAGAACCACAAGCCGGCCACTTCCTTCCCCTCCCCCAAGGCCCAGCCTCCTGCTGCCCCCGGGCCACAACCCCCCAGGAGATGGGAGATCTGCCAGGGGGCAGCGCTGAGTCTGTCACCCATCCCTGCCACCCAAATGGGCCCCACAGTCCCGCGGAGGGAGCCGTGACCACGACCTCCTCTCTGCAGAGTGGGGAGAGTTCAGGGGCCCAGAGCACAACGTGTGGGGGCCGAAGCTCTAATTCCTCTCACTCCACACTAACTGCCTTCTCTGTCAACCTTAGTCTATTTGACTTGGGTCCCCCTCGTTAGCTTCTTTAATAAAAACATTTGCCAGCCGCAGAGCCCCGACCAGACACCCCAGCTGCTTCACGTTCGCCCTGTCAGTGAGCCCCGTCTATGTTTCACAGTTGAGGACCTGCAAGTCATGGACGTTCTTCTAAGTTCCCCGGGGTCTCCCAGCCTCTGCTTTGCAGAGTCTAGGCTCAAGCCTGAGTTGTCTGTCCAATGCCCTTGTTATTCCAGCACCCCTTCCCAAAGCAGCCTATCGCCCAGAGCAACCAAGAGCCACGGAGAGCAGCTGGGCGCTTGCTTGTCTCATTAAGCCTGGGTTTTCTCACCAAGTAAGGAGCTTACCTCTCCAGTACGGCTTTGTGGAACCCCAGGACACTCGACATGTGCCCCCCAGAGCGCCCAGGGAAGCCAGGGAGGGGGAGTCAGGGAGGCGGGCCCTTCCCTACTCTTAAATCTGCACAGCTTCCCTTTTATCTGCTTTATACACCGGGGCTGAATGTAACATTTCACTTGAAGAAAGAGTCCTGATGTCAAAAAAGAAAGGAAGAAAAAAGGAAGCAAGTAAGCAAGCAAACGAGCAAGCTTAGCTAGCCAGGAAACCCCAGGCCTCAACAAATGGATGCCTTCTAGAGAAGAGAGATAGAGAAAGAAATCCCCTCACTCCTTCCAGGTACAAACTTCCAGTTATAAAATAAATAAGCCACAGGCATGAAAGGTACGACACAGGGAATATGGTCCATACTGTGATAACGCTATAAGGTGACAGAGGGTAACTACACTTGCCATGGTGAGCTCTGCGTAACATACAGAGTTGTCAAATCACCGTGTTGTATGCCTGAAACTAAGATAACTCTGCATTTCGACTACACTTCAATTTAAAAATGTTAAAAAAAAAAAAATACGGCTGCAATGTAAGTTTAAATCATCGGCAATTCCTCAAGGATCATACAAATCAGAGCAGCAAGACAGAAGGGAGGGACAAAGAAAGAAAAAGGGAGCCATCCCAAATGAAGAAATCACCGATTCCCTCCTTGCCAGAGTGGCCAGGCCTCAGGAAGACAAGAGGGTCCCAGGACAAGCCAGAAGGCCCGGGAGCTCTCGGGAAGGTTTCGGGGTGAGGGAAATACTCAGAGGGGAAGGCACCAGCAGTCCGGAATAGGAAGGGACTAGGAAGGGACATCTGGTCCTTTACGTCCCACAGCGGGGTATTAAAGGATTGTAGCAGGGGCGGGGGCGGGGGGGGGGGAGACAGGGCCCTCCTGGCTCAAGCAGGTGAGCACAAATTCATACACTTCCTCCTCCCCACGGGGGAACAGAACAGCTCTTTGCGTGGGAGCTACACACTCCTCTTCAGAAGCCCAGATTCTCTCCCGATAAATGCAAAGAGACAATGGTATGTGACTTTCCTTGTCCCCGCTGCCCCCTACCCCATCTGCCTCCCTCCGGAATGAGGGTCTGCAGATTCCCAGAGACAAACACCACCACTGACAAGGATTCCAAACACACATACACACGCCCATGACACACTGGCCAACATCTGGTTTTTCCAGTCCCTCTTCTTCAATTAAAAGAGCCAGAAATTCTGAGCAAGCATGTCAGCTCTCAATAGGTACTCGGTGCTCTTGTGCTCCCCACCTACAGAGGCTGATGGCCCTTCTCCAACACCCATTTTCCCTCCCACCCTGTTTTCTCTTCCAGTGAAACCCTCCCAGAGGGGACACTTCCCTTTCTGCTGAACGCACCCTGTCAGATGAATCAAAAGGAGTCAGCCTCAAACAACAGCCTGGTGAGCCTCACACTTTTACTTTCAAGATGTCTCCTGGATGAACAAGTTGAGGCCAACCCTGGCCCTCTTTGGAAAATGAAGAACTGAGGAATAAGCCCATGACCAGACTAGCCCAAGGCCAGCGAGTCTGTGGACAACTGAACAAGAGACGAAGTCCCTGATGGCCCCACTCACTCCACACATTCTGCCATGACAATACTACTCTATGTGTGTATTTTGTCACTGACACTCTTGTGGTTGAAAGATATTACTTCATTCTCACGTCAACTGAGAATATTATTATTATTCTCTCCAATGACTGATGAGGCAACCTCTCAATCAGGTTAAATACCGTGTCCATGGTGCTCTGGCTAGTAAGTGCGCGGTGTGAGGGCCCCAAAGCAGGTCTGCGGGGCCAGAGCCCCGGTTCTTACCCTCCACACTCTGTCTGCAGATGTCCTTCCCACTCCGGCTCCTGACACACCCTCACTAATTTTAGGGGATGCTGCAAGGTCAGTAAAATGAAACTGGATTAATCTATGTGCATGAATGAAAAAGTTACCAGGACAGGGGCACCTGGGGGGCTCAGTCAGTTAAGCGACCGACTCTTGGTTTCGGCTCAGGTCATGATCTCAGGGGTCGTGAGGTTGAGCCCCACGTTGGGCTCCACGCTTAGCGCAGAGTCTTCTTGGGACGCTCTCCCTCCCTCTCCCTCTGCCCCTCCCCCCTGCTCTCTCTCTAAAATAAATAATTTTTTTTTAAAAGTTACCTATGCGCGTAAATCCTATGACTCTTATGCATGTATATAGAGACACAGATGCATCTGACAGGCCCAAGTTGAGAACCCAGCTCTGCTGCTCAGTAGCTGTGTGATCTTAAACAAGTTACTGAACCTCTCTGTGCTGGGGTTTCCTCATTTGCAACATGAAGAATCTGCTCACAGAACTGCTGTGAGGATTAAATGAGTTAATACACATGAAATGTTGAGAGCAGTGCTGGGTCCGTATTAAATGCTCGAGACCATGCCACCTAAGCAGAGAACCGGGCCTGTTTCCTCTGAAGAGAGTTCTACCAAAGGTGCGATTCTAATACCAATGTTCAGGTGGGGACGGCAGGTCCCTCAGCGTGAATTGAAACTTAGCTCATTTATTTGAATGAAGTCATTTTTCTGGAATATGTATTTAAAGAAATAAAGCTGTCTCTGAATTTTGCTTCTGCTACTTTCGCAAATTTTGGTATTTACTACTCTTATTATCACTCTAAATATTTTGTCATTTCCTTTTTGGTTTCTTCTTAATCCCAGAGTTATTTAGAAAGGTTTTTTTAAATTTCCAAAGAGGGTAAGCCCGGGGGGTGGGGGAGGATGGTTACTGTATTGCTAATTTTATTATGTCATAGTCAGGGAACATGGCCTAAAGGATTTCACATTCTGTGCAATCTGACATATTTTCTTCAGGTCTTCGTACGTGGCCAGTATTTTTCGATCTTGTACATGTGTTTGGAAAGACCCTGCTTTCCGTTTGTTGGATACAAAACTCATCAAAGTTCCATCCTTAGTGCCATGTTAATTACCACCTGTTTCTGCTTCTCGGGACCTGAGCTAGGTCTGGAGAAGGAACAGTGAAAAGGGATGGAAGTTCACCCAAAGAAAAGGAGGAGGAAAAATGTCCTGGGTAGATGTTGTCTATACAGATGAGGAATCTGTGGTGGGGGGCGGTTAATCCATCCAGAATCACACAGCTAATATGGAACAAAGCCAGGACAGAACCCTGCCTGGTCCAATCCATTGGGCTCACAGTGCATTAACTTAGAGAGACGATGGGGTGTCATAACCAACCCCACATCCACACATTCTCTTTCCCACTACAAGGTCCCATCCATTCATTCACCCAACAGTATTTACTGAACACCATCATTTCCCAGACAACAGTACAGACACTGGGGATGCACAGACCAAACTCAGCACCCCCTGTTCTCCAGGACCTCACTGGCTCCAACTCCCGGCACACGGGTCATTACAACCCCACGTGGTGGGGGAGGACAGCACTTAAGGAATCACACACTCAGGAGAAGACGGGATGCCCAACCTCGCCTGAATCCAAGGGGGACTCCCGCCTGGCGAGGAGAGAAGCCTATTAGAGAATGTGTGCAAAGGTGATCCCTTGGGGAAATGTTGAAAGATGAGTGGATTTACCCACAGGATACCTGCAGGAAGACCACCAGAGTGAGAAGACCACCCCTTCTCCTGCATGCTCTCACGTCCCAGGAGCCATTCAAAGAGACTGAAAGAATATCTTCTGCTTCCCCCTGGAGAGTTCAGGTCCCCTTCTAGCTCTTCCCCCCTACTCCAGCCTGTCTTCACTTTTTTCTGACTTCTTCTCCCTCCACACCCCACCTCTCAACACCCCACAGCATCCCATTCTCAAGGGCACAGAATGGAGGAACTAATAACATCTTCCTCTCTACTCATCCCCAGCCTTCTGCTCAACACTTCCTTTCAGCCCCTGTCCCACAAGCCCCCTCCCCATCATGATCCTTCTAGAACACTTCACTCTTATTTACATGAGGTACCATCTATCCAGCGCTCCCCACGGGCTGAGGATTCTTCTAAGACATGCACTTTACATTTACCATTTAATCTCCGTAACGATCTTCTGGGGACCCTCCCCATCTTGCAGCTGAGAAAATGAAAGCATAAAGATGCCAAGCAACCTGCCCAAGAGGGCGCAGATGGTGAGTGCCTGAGTTAGGAGAGCGCTTGCTCTCAACCACAGGGAGCGACGCCTCCCAACAGCCAGCGCACCCCAGCCGCGGCAGGCAGCACTGGCCTCGGGAAATACACTTCCGAGGCATGAAAACACACAAGCCATACTGACCAGGCCGTGGAAAACAAGGAACGACGGAGAAACCATCACAGGCCAGGGAAGGCGAAGGAAGCAGGACACCTAGCTGCCGTGTGGTGTCCTGGATTGGATCCCAGATCAGAGAACGGGACGTTCGTGGGGAAATGAGTGGAATCCAAACAAAGTCTGGAGCTCAGTGAGTTAACAGGCCAATATCGGTTCCTGAGTTTTAGCAGTACCATCATAATGGAAGGTGTCATCAAGGGAGGAAACCAGGTGCAGGTAGACAGGGGCTCTCTGTATTGTCTTTGTAATTTTTCTGCAAATCTAAAATTAGTCCAAAGTTACAAGTTTATTTTTTAAAAAAGCAAGCCCGATGCCACACTACGCTGCTCTACCCCAGACAGCTAAGCATCCCCAGAGAGCGGCTGTTCCCCTAATCTCCTTTAGGTTGAACGGCACTCACAGTGCCCACAGGGGAATGCTGCCATGGAAATGGCCCACTGCCAGAAAACCGGCTGACCTGACCGTGGAGACTGAGGACACTGGTGACAGGAGGAAGCTGCAGAGGCCCGAGATCCAAGTAGCTGCAGGTACAACCCCTCAGGGACTCCAGAATCCAAGTCAGCTCATTTGCAGACTGTCTCCATACATTCACTGGAGGTCTGTAGCGTGGTCTGCAGCCTTCCCTGCTGTGGGCTGTGTGGTCTGTGCTCCCCCGGTCAGCACACACGCAGGGCAGGCAGCTTCTGACACACGCTAGGTCCCCGCTGTTACCCATCAACAAGAATAAAGAGTTTGAGGAATCAGAAATGCTGCCCGCTCAGGGTGTGGAGGCCGCCCTGTGGTGACATCGGAACAGAGCATTAAGAGATGTCTAAGACTTTGCCAGGGGAGAAATGGGGCGAGCTAGATTTTCACCGTGGCACCCACATCTTCTCCTTCATTGTCCTTCTAAACGGGGCCACCCTCCATGATGAACTGGGCTAAGGGTTTAGGAACAGCTAGGAGCCTTGGAACTCCTCCAACCTTGTCCTTGAGGATAGAACCAGTGACCTCTGGCTTCGTTAGCAAAGTCATGGGCTCCCTGAGTAAATGCTATACTTCACCAGCCCACGGGGAATGGAGAGGGAAGCCGAAGCCATAAGGATGAGCAAGGGATGTGTAAGGGCCAAGCTGTGGCTTCATCAATACACAAATGTTTGCTGGATAACCACCATGCGGAGCACTAGGCACTGGGGTCCCACAGCAATACCCTCTCTGCTGCTGCGTCTAGAGGCCTGCAGTGCAGGGTAGTTGGGGAGAGGATCAAGTACGGTGCAGGGCTATCGAAAAAAGCTGGACAGACATGTTCAATTCTCGATCCCAACATTTCCCAACTGGAATGTCAATCAAACCGGAGTCTCAATCTCCTGACCTGTGAAATGGGAATAATATAAAACACCACCTTGCCTTGCAGGGTTGAAAGGGTTAGAGACAATGTCTGTAAGATACCTAACACAAGTCCTGTCAGACAGTAAGTAGCCGCTCAATAAATGATCGTTTTTACAGCAGCTGATGATCTGGTGACGAGGAAGAGAATTATTGATTTTTAAGATTTGATTTTTAAGTAATCTCTATACCCAATGTGGGGCTCGAACTCACAATCCTGAGATCAAGAGTCATCTGCTCTAGAGTCCCAGCCAGCCAGGCACCCCTAGAATCATCAATCTTAAAGACAATAGGACCTAGGAGACAAAGAGTCCAACTCATGAAAAAAAAACAAATGAAGGTGGTTTTAAGCCTGCTCCGTGGTGACAAAAACCCCACTGACCTAATAGGAGAAAGGCATTTGCTGCAAAGGAATACGGCCCATATGGGCAGCTGGACTGGAGGGAGAATATCTAGGCTGCAGTTAGGGTAAGTGTAAAGAATGTGTTTTGGAAGATAGGTAGGAATTTTGACAGTAGGGGAGGGGAGAGAGCATGACACAAACCAGCATTTCTCCCCCCGCTTCTGCCAGGCCCCGGCCTCCCCCTCACTCCCAGGAACAAAAATAAATCTAATCCCCTTCTCTCCACCAAGCATTTTCTCTTCTGGCCTCTGGCTGATGAGTCCGTAATCCCTACTCAATCCACTGTCACTCATCTCAGCTGGGCCTCCTGTCTGCTCCATCTAAACTGCTCTCCCATGGGGTGAATCCTCCCAGGAAGAAATCACTGACCAGTAAGAAATCTTATCACTAAAGGACAGAATCTCAGGGAAAAGGTTCTTAAGTTGAAGCTCAATGTAGAGATTCTCAGGTTGAATCTCAGCAAAGAGATTCTCAAGTCAGGATGTTAAGATTTGGTTATGGGGGCACCTGGGTGGCTCAGTCGTTAAGCGTCTGCCTTCAGCTCAGGTCATGATCCCAGGGTCCTGGGATCGAGCCCCACATCGGGCTCCCTACTCTGCAGGAAGCCTACTTCTCACTCTCCCACTCCCCCTGCTTGTGTTCCCTCTCTCGCTGTCTCTCTCTCTCTCTGTCAAATAAAATCTTAAAAAAAAAAAAAGATTTGGTTATGAACCAAAGCACCTGGCACACAGTAGGAGTTCAATATATATTTCCTTTACAAAGTAAGCTTTAAAGGAAAGTACAGCCCCATGTTTCTGAGGGGGGGTACCCTCAAACCCTTATCATCGGGACCTCTGGTCCTACGGAGACCCCAGAATGTCAAATGCAGCAGGAGGCCAAGGAGCCCTTGGGGATGCAGCAAGACAGACAGAACAGAAAGAATAAAGAGTTAGTCTGGCCTTTAGAGCCCCACATGGTTGATTTCATTAGTGTGTCCCTATGGGCACTGGCTTCGGAGGGCCTGGTGTACCCCAAGTTATTTCTAGTCCTCCAGAGGTCCAAAGTCCTTGACCTCTATTCCCTACATCACTGCCATCATTACCTACCTTTGATTTGGGGGTTTTTTTCATACATGACCATTTATTCTTTAAGACCTGGACTCTGTGTCCTAATTCTGCCTAACATGATGTCCAGCAGGAAGAGGTCCAAAAGGATGAGGATGAGCATTCCCAGAACATAGAAGTCCCAAAGCACTGATTGTGGTGAAGAAGTGAAGCACTCACCAATGGGAGAGTGCCTGAGAAAATCCCGGATCCTCGCCTCTCGGGAGACTCTACGTTCCTTGAAGAGATGGGACTTGGTCTTAACAAGACTTGAGCTCAAGCATCCCTTCTGGGAAGCACCCCCCACTCTCTAGTGCCTTGTCCCCGGAGGCCAGTCAACGGGGTCTTCCCATGGTGGCTTCCACCACAAGGATGGTATCATCATTTTCTGCTTCTTGTGGGTCTCCCTCTCTGAACTTCGTAAGAACATCCAGGAATAGGTGGTAATCACCAGTATAGCCCAGTACCTTTCACCGGTGCTTGGGCCATGGTAGGTGGTCGGTAAATGTTTGCGGAATGAAAAGAGAGCTGGGACAGGAATTGCTTGGACTCAGCAGACCCAAAATTCGACTAGTGAGAAATCAGCAAGAACCGCCTTGTGAGACGGGCTGGAGGGTAGGCATCCTGGCAAGCCTGTCCTACTCTCTGGCGAAGCAGGCTGCTGACTAAGTCTACCAGGAAGAGCAGGGCAAGGGATGAGTCAGGTCTGTGACCCTGGCCTCTGGAGGTATGCCCCCTCAGTGTGGATGCGGCTCCCAGAAGGTCAAGTTGGGGAACTCACATGTCCTATGGCAGGTGATTATCTCGGATTATCTCATCCAACTTCCACAATGGCCCTATGGGGAAAGTACGATGACCCACTTTATGGGCGCAACTGAGACTTCGGTCCTAGAAACCCCAGAGCCTCATGGTGCCTAGCACAGGCTCACAGACAACAAAGCATCCACACATCATCAGGGTGGGTGAGGGCCTGAAATCTTTTTGTTTGCCCCCCAGCCCTCAAAGAGCTGCTCAAATTCCTACAACGTTGGACGTTCCCGCCAGCTTCCTGCCTCACCCCCAGGCTTGAGGCTTCACAACCTCTCTGGCCAGCCCAGTCCATCCTTGGGCAGCTCTGACTACTGACAAAGCTTTTGTGCAGAGTCCTTAGTTCTACCCATCAACTTCAATCTTCTCTTTTTATCTACAAGGAGGAAAGCTAATCTCCTGCACATGACAGCCCTCCAACTATCTGGAGGCAGTTCTCACCTCGCCTCCCCCAAAGGTTTAGAAAGATGCCACAGAGATTACACAGGATTGCTCGGTGTGAAACTGGTTTCATACAGGGTAACTAACATCCTTCATCGATGAAAGGAATCAGAGGGGGTTATCTTGTTGCAGTGAAGGCATCTCTCCCCTGCAGGGGGCCAGGGATGGGGTGTGGACTAGAAACCAAAATCCATGCAAACCTGAACAACAGCCTTCACAGAAGACGTGAACATTTGCCAGGAGGGGCTTCTGAGATGAACCAAAATTCTCGTTTAACAAAAGAGGAACAGAGAAGCAGAGAGATAAGGATACGGAAACGAAGGAACACAGCTATTCGGTGGCCAGGCGACAATTAGAACCTTTGAACCTGCAGCCTGGTCCTCTTTGCACAGCTCTACCAGCAAAACCCCTGCTCCAAAACACCAGGGCAGCACCCCATAACTGCACAGCCTTCAGGCTGACTTTGACCTTCCCCAGGGGTGAAGCTCCATTTGACAGAGGGTAACAATGAGGCTCGGGGAAGCAAGGGGACTTGCTTGGCTTTCCTGGCAAGGAAACTCAGAACTCAAAGTTCTTTGCTTTTTGTTCACAGTAGGCTTGAAAGGGGCTGTGGGCTATCTTCTTCTGGAAATGAATTTCCTAACACAAGGAAGGGAGTCGCCGCTGCCCGCTGCTCAGTTCTGCGCTGTTTTAGGATTGCTGGGTGTGCTGGCCGATAGAGGAAGAGCTTCAAAACCTTTCCTTTCTGCCTCCCCAACCAGCACGCCTCAAGAAAAGAGTCAGGTGGAGAGCGCCAGGGGTCTCGGTTCCTCCCCGGGTTGTGCCCTGCCCAGCTCTGGGACACCCCTCCTACCCAAGCTGAGCTCTACTTGCCTCTTGTATAAAAATAGGGGCAATAAAATCTGTCCTGTCCGTGACCAGGATGCTAGGAGGCTCAGATGACAAAGAGCGAGCAAGCAGGCGGGAGGCAGGGAGGCTCCCTCCCACTCTCTGTGGCTGTGCCTTTTGCTTCTCCTCTTCCCCATCACCCTCGCCTCCTCTGCAGCCCTAGGACCCAGAGCACGCAGAGCAGGCCGGAGGGGCATGAAGGTCTCACCAGAGACAAGGGAAGAGTGCAACACCATCCCAGCAGTCCCTCATGCTTGCAGGAGGCCTGCATTTTTCCAAAGAGCTTCGACAGCTATCAGCATAATATTTACCATCTATTAATCCTACCTGTGCTCTGCACCTTACAAAGGGCTCTGCGTGCTCTCTCACGCTCTCAGTCCTCACAACCACACACTTTACGGATGACAAAACTAGGCTCAGGGTAAGCAGCGTAGCCAGGAGGCAAGCCCAGTTCTATCCATTCCTGTGCTCCCCAAACTTGAACGTGGTCTTGCATCACCTGGGGAGATGCATCACCTGGGGAGATTCGTGAGTGATCAGACTGATTTTGTAGGTTCAGGCAGGGGCCTAGGCTTCGCATGCCTAACAAGCTCCCAGGCAGAGGGACTGCTTTGTATCTATCAAAGGCTAGATTTAAAATTCCGTGATTAGGGGTAGACGAACCATGAGAGACGATGGACTCTGAGAAACAAACTGAGGGTTCTAGAGGGGAGGGTGGTGGGAGGATGGGTTAGCCGGGTGATGGGTATTGAGGAGGGCACGTTCTGCATGGAGCACTGGGTGTTATGCACAAACAATGAATCATGGAACACTACATCGAAAACTAATGGTGTAATGTATGGGGATTAACATAAGAATAAATAATAATAATAATAATAATAAAATGATAAAATTCCGTGAAGACAGAGCCTGTGTCACCCAATCCCCAGGGCTTAGCAGGGGGCCTGCCCCATAGAATGTGCTCAGTAATTATTTGTTGAATGAGTCAGTGACTCAAAAACCTACGCTTTAACAATTCTCCATATCAAGCCCCATTATGTCATTTGATATCATAACAAATCTCTAAGTTATGATCATCCTCACTCGACAGATAAGAAAACAGACGCTCAGAAGAGTAAGTAGCCTGAGGTTTTACAGCTTTTGTGCAGTAGGACGGGAGGCGGTCCACCTTCGGATCCTTTGCTCAGCTGTCCCGAGGATGACGGAGAAATTAATAATTATAGACCTCGGAATGGCGAGGAGCGGGGCCCATCCTGGCATGTGACCAGCTCACAGCTCAGGAGGTCACCCAGGAGCTCTGAGCTGCTCCTGGCGGGGAGGGGCAGCCCGATTCGACGCCGCCCCCCGCCCAGGGAGACAAGAAGGGAGGGTAGGAGGAGGCTGCCCCTGGGCATAGTGCCAGGCAGTAGCAGGCAGGTGGAGGTGACCCCTGACCTCAAAGAGAACCTCGCTGGGCTCAGGCAGCCCCCACCTGCGGACCCCAGCTCTGGAGTGACACTGTCCAGCTTGGGGGAGGGACGGGTGGGGGGGGGGAGAGCTGCTGGCATCCACGGAAATCGCAGCCCAGGGATGAATCACCGGCACGTGACCCCGAAGAGGAGGGGAGGGAGGTGCGGAAGGGGCGCAGATGCGGCTGGAGCGCGGGGAGCCCAGGCCTCGCGCGGGGGCCCCCTCTAGCCCTGATGTGGGGAGCAAAGGGAAGCCCTCTCCCGCGCAGCTGCAGCCCCCGGCCCGCCAGCTCCCGGGTGCGGCGGGACTCACGGCCTTCAGCTGCTCCAGCCGGTCCTTCATCCCGGTGCCCAGGCGCCCGGAGGCAGGGGAGCGCGTCCCAGGTGAGCGGCCGGAAGTGGTGGCCGGCCGGGCCGGGGCGAAGGAGCTGGAGGCAGAGGCGGCGGCGGGCGGCGGCCGCGGGCTAGGAGGAGCGTCCGAGGCCACTGGAGGCTCCGCCGCGCCGCCCCCTCCGGCCCCGCCGGCGCGCGCGCTCCAAATCCGGCTCCCGGGTCGGCGCCGGCGCGCAGCGCAGATCCGCCCGGCTGGCCCGCCCCTCACCTGGGCCGCGCCCCGCGCTGCTCCTTAAAGGGCCCGAGCGGGTCTGCGCCCCCGCGGCTCCCGCGACCCGCGCGGCTGGCCCCTCGGGGGGCGGGGAGGTCCTGCTGGAGAGCCCATCCCTTCCGCCCGACCGCCGCTCACCGGCCGCGCCAGGCTGCGCCGGGCCCAGCCGCACACAGTCCCGCGAGCCGAGGACTCTGGCGAAGCGCCTTGCGCCTCGCGGGCGGGAGGAGAGCCAGGCGTGCCGCCGGGAGGAAGGGCGCCCCGAGGGTCGGAGCTGGCCGTCCGGGGGCCTGCGGGTTGGCGCCGTGGACGCGTGTTCCTAGAGGAAATAACTGGGAGTGTGACGGGACGGAACAGCTGGGGGCGAGGAATTTGGGTTTGACGCCGTGGGCAATCGGGGCTGCTCCGAGAAATGGAAGCAGGCCAGTGTTGACGTCAACAACACCTGCTGCTGAGAACGTGTACCACTTGGGGAAGTCGCCGTTTCTCTACGGGACTCCGTTTCCGCGTCTGTAAGTCAGAGTAAATAGCCACTTCGGTGTGCCGTGAGGCCCGGGCGACAGAGGAGGAATGCCTGGCTCGTACCGCATAGCGCAGGGTGGTAAGATGGAGATGTGTGTTACCATCTATTCGGAAAGCTGAAGCGGTCCCCGTTCCTACGCGGTGGAGGTTCCCGGGTGGGATGTGTCTTCTGAAAACGTGGGCGGGACCTTCGTGCTGACCCCTCCCTCTACACCCCACCCCACCCTCTCTTCCCTCTTCCCCATTCGTCTTCCCCCTTGGGAATCAATGATCTACCCCGCGGAGGGCGATGCTCAGCAAGTGGGTCTGGCAGTCCCAAGACTGAATTCTCAAGTCAGGAGAAGAATGTGCTAGATGTATTCAGGTTAAAAGGCTGTAAATATTTTCGTAATTCTAACAGAACTTTGCCCTCTTCAGCGATCGTAGTGCTTGCTCCATGCTGACTTCATCGCCTCCCATAAAGATACGGTCTGTAGGCGGTCGGACGGATGAACTCTGTGATTCTCAGCCCAGATGCTCCCTGTAGGCTACACTTCCACCCCCGGCCTTCCCTTAGGTGGGTTCCCGACTTTGGTAAAGGAAGGTTTCTGCGCCCCCTGGTGGTCATACATGGAAAAGGTGAGTAAGTCAGAAACCGTATCCCACCTTTCTTTAAATTTTTGTTAGTGGGGATGGATGGCTAGGTCCCGCGCCTTAGGAAAAGAGAGTCTCCTGAGGGAAACAGATATGTGAACAGCTCTACATTAAAGTCTGGAAAGGGCCATAGGAGTCTGGAATAAGGATCAGGGTTAGCCATTCAGCTTCTGCCTGAACACATCCAGAGATGGAACATTCAAGGCCTCCTTGTTAATGATAATTGTTTTTAGGGGCGCCTGGGTGGCTCAGTCGTTAAGCGTCTGCCTTCGGCTCAGGTCATGATCCCAGGGTCCTGAGATCGAGCCCCACATCGGGCTCTCTGCTCAGCGAAGAGCCTGCTTCTCCCTCTCCCACTCCCCCTGCTTGTGTCCCCTCTCTCGCTGTCTCTGTCAAAAAATAAATTAAAAATCTTAAAAAAAAAAAAAAGATAATTGTTTTTAAAAAGATAAAATCAGGGGCTCCTGAGTGGTTCATTCGGTCAAGCGTCTGCCTTCGGCTCAGGTCATGATCCCAGGGTCCTGAGAAATTAATGAGGGAACGATTAAGGTGTCAAAAAAAAACTGTTTAGAGAAGGACCCAAAGAACACACATATACAGGCAATCAGGAATGCTGAAATGAGTATGTTAAACGCAAAACTGGTTTCTGGGGGTGGGAGGAGATCAATGGCACCTCCATCAGAAAGATTTCATTTGCATCTCTATGGACAAGAATTATTTGCATTACCAGCAGTTTTCTACAATTTACAGAATTGTAAAATAGTTACAAGACCATAGGAGGCACAGTTCAATAATAAAAGCAAATAACCCAGAAAGGCCTAGCAGGCCATCTGACACCTGGTAATCTTTTTTATATTTTTTTCCATCTTAATTGTTTCACAATTTTTCCAGACACCCTCAAGGAAGCATCTTTCCTGGTGGAAGAGTTCCAACCATTGTTTGTTTGTTTGTTCATTGCTATACAAAACAAAAATTTCCCTCCCTATAATTTTCACCACGATTTCTTGCTCCTTGCCTTTGTCCAAACATTTAAGAAATGTATCTGTCCTTTCCATGAAGGGAAAGTTGCTATGGGGCTGTAGAATGATTGCTGACACAGAGCTGGGAGGCCTGGGTTCTAGGCAGAGTTTCTGCCACACAATGGCTGTCACTTCACATCACACAACCTTCTTTCTCATTTGTGACATAGGGGGCTGGTCAAAACTAGTGGTTCCCAACCTCTTCAAGATCAAGAACGTCCTATTGTCTTTGTTTTCATTCATGGATCTCTTATTTCAAAAGATTCCTTATCCTTATCAAAATATATTTACAGGGTAATCAGAAATTTGGATTCCTCGAACTCAGATGCAGAGACCAGATTGGTGGTTGCTAGGGGTGGGGGTGCAAAATGGATGAAGGAGGTCAAAAGGTACAGACTGCCAGTTATAAGTCCTGGGATGTAACATACTGCATGGCAACCAGAGTTAACAAGAATGTATTGTGCATTTCAAAGTCGCCAAGACAGTAGATCTTAAAAGCTCTCGGGACCCCTGGATGGCTCAGACGGTCAAATGTCTGCCTTCAGCTCAGGTCATGATCTCAGGGTCCTGGGATCAAGTCGGGCATCATTGGGCTCCTTGCTCAGCGGGGAGCCTGCTTGTCCCTCTGCCTGCCCATCCCCCTGCTCATGCTCTCTCTCTCACTGTCTCTCTGACAAATAAATAAATAAATAAAATCTTAAAAAAAAAGTTCTCGGGCGCCTGGGTGGCTCAGTTGGTTAAGCGACTGCCTTCGGCTCAGGTCATGATCCTGGAGTCCCGGGATCGAGTCCCGCATCGGGCTCCCTGCTCGGCGGGGAGTCTGCTTCTCCCTCTCCCACTCCCCGTTTGTGTTCCCTCTCTCGTTGTGTCTTTCTCTGTCAAATAAATAAATAAAATCTTTAAAAAAAAAAAAAAAAGTTCTCATCACAGGAAAAATAAATTGTAACTGTGAGGTCACAGATGTTAACTAAATTTATTTTGCACTACATATATATATCTCTCAAATCATTATGCTGTATACCTTAATACCATGTCATATGTTAATTATATCTCAATAAAACTAGGAAACCAAAAAGACATTTGATTTCCTACTGATGTTTCCATGAAGAAAAAATATAACCTCTTGGTTAGCCTATGGGGCCATAACAGAAATGACTATATGATTTCCCTTAAAACTTCTTAAATATTAGAAATACTGTAAAGAGCCCTCTTAAGTGCAGTTGGAATCCAGGAACCCAAGAGGGGACACATCAGCAGACGTCTATTATTACAGCATTCTATTTGAAGGTAGTTACAGACTTCAAGCCTTCCTTAAAACTCTCACTAGGCATGAACCCTATTTTATTCATTTTCTATTAGTATATTAATATTTACTCTTCCCTGCCAGGCAGAGAAGTATGGATTCCACCTGCTAGTTGTGTATAAGGAACTGGAAAAAGTCAAGTTAACTGGAATATGGGACCTGGGCAAGGAGAGTCCAGGGGCTGGTGAAAAAGACTGATATTGAGCCCAGGTGGACGCTAGGGTCTCCAGGTCAGTGGACATGGACTTAAGGTTCCAGGCTCAGTAGGAGCCCCTTCTCTCTGATGTATTTTTATTTTTCTGCCCCACAGTGGAACTTGGTTCCCCACCTACTCTGTCTTGGTGTAGCTGTTTCCCCATTAAACAAACATAGTCCAGATCAAGTACTTGTGCATTTTGGCTATGTATAATTCAGCCAACACTTAATTTCACTTTTACAAACAAACCAAAAAGAGGATCCTGGCATTTGGGAGCTCCACTTCCTTCTCTCTCCTCACTCCGAGCCTACTTCTTTTCCCACTGGAGAAAAGGACTGAGCCTTACCCCATCTGGACCATCTGTGGAACAGGCGAGACCACTTTCTGGCTGGTGCACCTCAAGGTAATGGTGGTGAGTAGAGATAAGGGGAACTAGAGCATTTAAGGGGAAGGTCCTTTCTGTTCCCAAGAGCATCTCTTCCCCCACTGCAGGAGGGATGGAGAATAAACTTACTGACCTGTGGTTTTCTCCCCCTTACCCCTGTTGTTTGTATTGGTTATATAGAGCTGCATAGCAAATGGCCCTTGAACCTAGCAGCTGGAAACAGTAAACCTTTATTATCCTCTGGCTTCTGTGATGCGGGGATCCCCGTGCAGCTGAGCTGGGTGCTTCTGTCTCACAATCTCTCACAGACTGCAGAGAAGGTGTTGCCTGGGGCCACAGTCTCATCTCACGGCTTAATTTGGGAGGGTCTGCTTCCAAGGTCACTCTGTGGTTGGCAGGATTGGGCTCCTCAAGGGCTATTGGCCGGAAACTTCCCTTGGTTTCTTTGCCATGTAGTCCTCTCCATAGAGCAGCGCACAACATGGCAGCTGGTTTCCATCAGAGCAGGAAAACGAGAGAGAGAGAGAGATGGAAGCCAAGGTGTATTTGTAACCTAATCTCAGCTGTGACATCACTTTTTCTCTATTCGTTCACTAGAAGCTACTCACCAGCTGCAGCCAACACTCAAGGTGAAGGGAATACACAGGAGAATGAAAGCCAGGAGCCATCTCTTATCTACCCAGTACATAGTTCAAATCCCAAATTAATGCCAGAGTTATGCTATTCACCTTCTAGAGCTCTCTTCTCCCCCATATCCGTCCTGGACAACTCTGATACATTCTCCAGGCCTGAGAGCAAATGTTTCACCCTCCAGGACTGACTTAAGTGTCCCCCAAATGTGCCCCTGTGACACCCTGGACTTCACCATAGCCCTACCACACTGCGAACGACCTGGTCTGCCTCACACACCTTCTGTAAACTCCGTGAGGGCAGCAGTCTTGTCTCTTCCCTTCTATCGACATGGACCCAGACCCAGGCATAGGGCCAAAAAGGGACTAGGCACTCAGTTAATGTTTACGAAATTTAATAAATTAATCTTCCCACAATATGGCCCCATTATGTCTTTCTTCTGATTGAGACTCCTCAGTGGCCTCTCATTACAAAGAGGAGGGAGTCTAGAGTGGCATTCAGGCCCTTGCCCCTTCTGGCCCCGGCCCCGTGCACCGTCACTCGGTGCCACACGCAACGCCATCGTCAGCCTCACCAAACGCCCACCTCTTCTCTGAGCCAGATGTGCCCGGGACTTCCCACCTACCTCTGCCCGGTAGGCCCTTTTTCCACTTCAGGTCTGGCAGACCCCTGCCTCTCGTTCAGGACGGAACCCTCCGGTTCACGCAGGCGGCCCCTTGGCCCCGCTGCCTGCCTGCCCCTAAGAGAACTTGTTCAGACCTCTTTTTAAAGCCCACCCCGTGCTGCTTACCCGTCTGTCTCCCTGACTAGCCCAGGAGCCGCTTAAGAGCAACAAACCAAGGGTGCCGGGGTGGCTCAGTCATTAAGCATCTGCCTTCAGCTCGGGTCATGATCCCAGGGTCCTGGGATCGAGCCCCGCATCGGGCTCCCTGCTCGGCGGGAAGCCTGCTTCTCCCTCTCCCGCTCCCCCTGCTTGTGTTCCCTCTCTCGCTGTGTCTCTGTCAAATAAATAAATAAAATCTTAAAAAAAAAAAAAAAAAGCAACAAACCAGGATTATTCACCTTCCAGGGCTACTACGAAGTAAGTGGAATGCAAGTATCTGGAGATTAACCAAGGAATGGTTGGCCTCTAACGCGCGCGCGCCCACATGCGTGCACGTACATTCTCTCTCTCTCTCTCTCAAAACTAAATGCGATTGCAACTCCATGTGTTTTGGAGAATGAGCTCTGTATCATTGAATTGAGTTTAAAATAACATGTTTTATTTACAAACATGTCTTTTTTTTTTTTTTTTTAAGTAGGAGCCCAATATGGGGCTTGAACTCATGACCCTAGAAATAAACCCAGGTATCTGTGGTCAACCGATTTTTTTTTTTTTTTCCGCAGTAGTCTCTGAGCCCAGCATGGACCCCATTGCAGAACTTGAACTCATAACCCTGATATCAAGGCCTGAGCTGAGATCAAGTCAGATTCTTTTTTTTTTAAAGATTTTTTATTTATTTATTTGAGAGAGAGAGAATGAGAGAGCAAGCACATGAGGGGGGGAGGGTCAGAGGGAGAAGCAGACTCCCTGCCGAGCAGGGAGCCCGATGCGGGACTCGATCCCGGGACTCCAGGATCACGACCTGAGCCGAAGGCAGTCGCTTAACCGACTGAGCCACCCAGGCGCCCTCAAGTCAGATTCTTAACCAACTGAAGCACCCAGGCACCCCTTACAAAGAGGTCTTATATCACGTTATTCAGATGTTTTTCTAGCACGAACCTCCACATGCCATATACCTATGCCTTTGATTTGACAATATAAATAATTTGAACCTTATACATTTCTTGTTATGTTTATATAAACTCCTCAATCCCTAGAGCCTAAAAGCACCAAGTGTTCCCCTGAAGAGCCTAGAAAAGAAGCTTCACCCGGAGGAGCTTGTGGTTACTTTGAGCTGCAGAAGACATGTTTGTTTCTTACAACACCTTTGAAACACCTGTCAAGAGGAACAGGTAAACACAGTGTAGCCTAGGGGAAAGGCAAGTGAATAACTATGGCTTTAAAATGTCTATAACTAGGGTGCCTGGGTGGCTCAGTTGGTTAAGCGACTGCCTTCCGCTCAGGTCACGATCCTGGAGTCCCGGGATCGAGTCCCACATTGGGCTCCCTGCTTGGCAGGGAGTCTGCTTCTCCCTCTGACCCTCCCCCCTCTCATGTGCTCTCTCTCAAGTAAATAAATAAAATCTTTTAAAAAAATAAAATAAAATGTTTATAACTAGAAAAATAAGCCATTTCATATATTTCTCCAATTGGATATAATTTTTTTAAGCAGGCTCCACGCCCAATGTGGGGTTTGAACTCACAACCTTGAGATCAAGAGTTGCATGCTCTACCAACTGCATCAACATAGGCACCCCTCCATTTGGATATTGAACTAACCATGCTGCATCTTTCATTGTACTTTTACAGTTTTTCTGTGCCCTCCCCCAAGATGTCACAATAACTTGAGGAAATAGAGTAGATATTATTGCCCCCATTTTATTATGAAATTAAGTACAGAAGAATGAAGGATCTCCCCAGGCTCCCATAATACAGGGATAACTTGCTGGGAGAGGAGCAGTTTTGTTCCCCGGGCTTTAAACCACACCATGCACATCAAATCCCACATTCTGCCTGTCCCGGCTGTGTGACCTTGATCACGTTACTGAAATTCCCTGTGTCACAGTTTCCTTATCTGTAAGCAGAGAAAACAATAGGGTCGTCTCATGGGTTTTTGTGACGATAAATGGGCAATCATTAATTCCCTAATGCAATCCCTTGAGAAGAAGCCTATTAACCCATGATAACTACACTTGTTTTTCTTAAGGAGTGTAGAGAATTGAAAAATGCCTGGACTATTTCAGTCACTAGTGAAACCACCCTCTTGGTAGTCAGTCAGCCTCAGCAGGTTCAACAGGGTGAGGAAGAGAAGAGTTCAGTGGTGACAGAATTCAGAAAACATCAGAGAAATGGATCCCTCATCCTAGAGTCTGACTGCACATTTGCACGTTACAAGCACCAAGTGAACCTGTAGGAGACCACTGGTTGGGGTTTGATCAGCACAGTACTCTTCACACTTGTTTGACCATAGAAAGTTTATTTCTCCCAAACACCAATTATTCAACAAGACTCGTGTCCAGAAAATAACACTGACGTAGGGGAATAGCGCAGTAGGACACGGGAAGGGCAGCAAGTGTCCGTAAGTGAACCAAAGAAGATCCTTTCTGGTTCTTGTCTGTCTTTTCTTTTTTTTTTTAAGATTTTATTTATTCATTTGACAGAGAGAGAGAGCACAAGCAGGGGGAGCGGCAGGCAGAGGGAGAAACAGGCTCCCCACGGAGCAAGGAGCCCGATGCGGGACTCGATCGCGGGAATCCAGGATCAAGACTGGAGCTGAAGGCAGACGCTTAACCGACTGAGCCACCCAGGTGCCCCAGGTTCTTGTCTTTCAAAGGAAGATGGGAACATTTCAGTTCCATGTAATATGAATCCTGGTCATTGTTTCTAGCTTCTAAGCCTGCGATACATTTTCAGAAAAAAAAAAAAGAAAAGAAAAAAAATGTAGCAGACATTTTAGACTTTTCCAGATAAGGAAACAGAGGCACAAAGAGCTCATTCTTCTGCCCTTACAATTCCCCCCTTCAGAAATGCCCTTCCTGGGCACCTGGATGGCTCAGTCAGTTAAGGGTCATGAGACTGAGCCCCTTGTCAGGCTCAGCTGAGTCTGCTTGTCCCTGCCCCACCCCCACCCCCCTCCCACACGAGCAGGCACACTCTCTTTCTCTCTCTCTTTCTCTCTCAATAAATAAAATCATTTAAAAAGAAAGAAGAAGGAAGAAAGAAATGCCCTTCCTGCTCCTCTTTGTACACAGAGGGAGACCTGGACACCTGCATGGTGTTGCTCAAATGCCACCTCCCCCATCACACTTGCCTTGATTCCTTTATCTGTCCCTCCTCCAGAAGCTCATAGCATTGTATCGCTTGCCCTTGGGCTATCATGGTTTGTGTTCTTAAACACTACTAGACTTAACCTCCTTCAAGGCAGGAGTTGCCTCTTACTTACCTTTCCACTTCTTGCTCCACCTACCGCAGGTGGGTACATAGTACATAGCAGAGTTCCATAAATAGTTGTTTACTATCTTCTTAAATATTGTTGAATGAATAAATCACTCATAATTTTTTATTTTTATTTTTTTAAAGTAGGCTCCACACCCAACATGGGGCTTGAACTCACAGCCCTGAGATTAAGAGGCGCACACTCCACCAACTGAGCCAGTCAAGCACCCCAATAAATCCCTCACTAATCAATGGGCAGAGGAGTAAATGAGCTTCCCCCACCCTACAAAAAGACAGTAAACTATCTATGTTCTCATGTTCTGATGCCATTACCCTGAGACAGGGATCGTCCTGAAACAATTACCCTCCTGCTCACAGCCACATTAGAGTCCTTTCCCCTCGTTGTGTCCAGCCAGTGTTTATCTTCACAGAACTAGCTTTTCCTCAACCTGAATCCAGATCTGAACCAACATTACCCCTCTCCTACCCAGAGAGGCTCAATTTTAAAAGGCAATCTTTCCATAGTATGTACACTTCGTGTCTTCGTCCATCCGGGCTGCCACTACAAAGTACCATAGACTGGGTGGCTTTGTAAACAACAGACATTTATTTCTCACAGTTCTGGAGGCTGGAAGTCTGAGGTCAGGGTTGGGTGAGGAACCTCTTCCAGGTCACAGACTTCTTGTATCCTCACATGGCGGAAGGGTCCAGGGAGCTCTGTGGGGTCTCTTTTATGAATGCACGAATCCCGTTCCTGAGGGCTCCATCCTCAAGACCTAATTACCTCCCAAAGGCCCCACCTCCTGATACCATCCTATTGGGGATTAGGATTTCAACAGATGAACCTGAGGTAGGAGGACACAAATAATCAGACCATAGCAGCTAGGGACAGAGAGAAATGTGAAACATGTGAGTGTGTGTGTGTGTGTGTGTGTGTGTGTATCTGAGACAGAAAGGACACAATGGGGAGGAGACCCAAAAGGCACGGGGAGAGTGAGTTAGACGCAGACTAACAACTAATACAGAGTCAGAGATTGAGGTGCAGACAGATTAGCTCTGGGTATAAAGGTAAGAAAAAAGAACCACAACTTTTAAACTCCAGCACTTTCCCCATCACCTTTCCCAGGAAGAAGAATTTAGGATGAAAGAGAATTCGAAAAGGTATAAGCTCAGCATTTGCACCACGGCAATCAGCAGAGAGTGGTTGCGATGGTCCTGGTTTGCTGTGCATCTTGTTCTTGGCTCTGGCCCTGAGTACATGTGTCAACATGTGACCCCACTAAGAACCTGAGAACCGGACACAGACTTTACATGTAATGATGAGGATAAGCAATGACCACATTCACTACCATATTGCTCTTTAAAAATCACGAAGTATTTTCACTTTGGGTCCTCAAAACTACCCCAGATTTAAGTCTAGTGGGCATTTTCATCCCCATTTTAGAAATGAAGAATCCGAGGCTGAGAAAAGAAAAATGACTCAGAAATAATATAACCAGGAAGAAGTAACAGTATAAATCCAATGACCTCTTAGCTCCCACCTCCTCATCTTCCAGAAAGCATACTCATTTGTTTCTTCCCAGCAATGTTGGAGAGGAACATCCAGAATGTTTACTGTGTTTAGGACAACAGGAATCTGATCATTGTTCTCTTCAAAGCATCCTTAAGCTCTCTGTTTCTCATGCTGTAGATCAAGGGGTTCAGCACAGGGGTGATGAATGTATAAACCACAGACACTACCTGGCCCCTCTCTGGAGAGTAGCTGGAGCTGGGGCACAGGTAGATGAGGCCCCCACATCCGTACTGGAGCAGGACCACAGTCAGGTGGGAGGAGCAGGTGGAGAAGGCCTTGTGCCTCCCCTCTGCCGAGCGGATCTTCAGGATGGCAGCCACGATGAAGACATAGGAGAGAGTGATAAGCAGGAAGGGGATGGTGAGGACGATGATGCTGACCACAAACAGCGTGGCCTCATGGACCCAGGTATCTGCACAGGCCAGTCTCATGACAGGGAGGACATCGCAATAGAACAGGCTGATTTCTTTACTGCTGCAGAAGGGGAGTTGGAAGATGAGTACAGTCAGCTGCATGGCCAAGATGAACCCCAGCACGAGAGACCCCAGGGCCAGCTGGACACACAACCGCCAGCTCATCATGAGAGTGTAACGCAAAGGGTGACAGATGGCCACAAACCTGTCATAGGCCATGACAGCTAGTAGAATGCAGTCAGCGCTGCCTAGGAAGGTGAAGAAGAACATCTGGGTACCACAGCCAGGCAAGGAGATGAAGTCTCTCTCCGTGGACAGGATGCTGGCCAGAGTCAGGGGGGCAATGGTGGAAGAGTAGCAGATCTCCAGAACTGCCAAGTTGGCCAGGAAAAAGTACATGGGGGTGTGCAGAGAATGGTTAATCCAGATGATGAGAGAAATGGAGACATTGCCACTGATGCTGACCAGGTACATGATCAGGAAGGCCACGAAAATCAGCATCTGCACCTCAGGGAGTTTGGAGAAGGGGCGGAAATGGAAGTGAATTATCCCAGTTTGATTTGCACTCTCCATGCATTCAGTGCATTGAGCCTGTTGATGGCACCGTGCTGCCCCCTGAGGACAGATTAATGTCAGGACATAGAGCTCCTGCTGGGTGACCCATTCAACTCTTGGCCTCTCCCTTTCCTGAGCTCCCCAACCCTAACCATCTTTACCTCCAGGCTAAACTCCACAACTGGGACACCTGGGTGGTGCACACAGTCGGTTAAGCATTTGACTCTTGGTTTCAGCTCAGGTTGTGATCTCATGGTGTTGAGATGGGGCCCACGTCAGACTCCATGATCAGCACAGAGTCTGTTTGAGATTCTGTCTCCCTCTCCCTCTGCCCCTTCCACTCGTGCTCTCTCTCTCTTTCTCAGATAAATCTTTTAAATAAATAAATAAATAAATAAATAAATAAATAAATAAATAAATAAATAAATTCTGCAACTCGCTTCTAAATAAGCCTTTTTTTTGTCATCACCCAGAAGTAGTTCACCACAGGGTGAAATCCTTTTTTTAAAATTGTGGTAGAATGTACATTGCATAATATTTATAAGTTTAGCCCTGTGTAAGCATACAATTCAAGGGCATCAAATACATCCACAATGTTGTGTAACTATCACCTCTATGCATAATCAAAACTTTTTTATCAGCCCCAACAAAAACTGTGTACCCACTAAACAATAACTCACCATATGGCCTCCTTCCGGCCTCTAGTTAACTCTATCCTAATTTCTGTCTCTCTGAGTTTGCCTATTCTAGGTACCTTCACACAAGTGGAATCATACAATATTTGTCCTTGTGTGTCTGGTTTATTTCACTAAGCATAATGTTTCCAAGGTCCATCCATGTGGTAGCATATTTCAAATTTCTTTTACGTTTTATGGCTGAATAGTATTCCATTGTGTGTACATATCACATTTTGTTATCCATTCATCTGTTTATGGACACCTGGTTTGTTTCCACCTTTTGTCTCTTGTGAATAATGCTATCATGAACATAGGTGTGTAAGTATCTGTTTGCATCAGCACTGAAATCTTAAGTCACAGAATACCATACCCAGACCACAAATCTCTCTACTCCCTAACCCCTTGCCTGGTTCTCAAGAGCACAGCCTTTGGGATTGGACCATTCAGTTTCTAATCTCTGATCTGCCATTGACCAAGAGTATGACCTAGAGCAACTCATTGAAACTTTCTGCTTCAATTTCTCTATCTATAAAAATAACAATAGAACAAAACTCTTAAGATTATTGTGAGAAGTAAATATGTCTGGCCCCTAGTAAACTCTCCATGACTGTTAGCAATAATCATTAATATTTCTCTTCTTCCACCTCTTCAAGACCACCTTGATGCTTCCAGTTCCCCCAAATAAGTCCTTTGGGCTTTACTCCCTTCCCCCACCCAACCAAGACCTATGGTTCATCTCTTCCATTAGTTTTTTGCCAATATTGCCACTATCCTTGGCTCCTTGACCTTTTGTCAACCCTGTTACCTTCTGTAATATCCAACATACCTATTCCAGGATGAAGAGGACCAAAGATTACAAAGTCCTGCCAAATGGAGCCACAACAAAGGGGCATTACCAACCCCAGCACTGTCCCCAGTCCTCTAAAGACCGCCTCCTTCTGGTCCCCACCAAGACTAGTGCACATTTCCCTGGTCTCTTCAAGTCTTCCCTCTGCTACCTCCTTCTTCACTAACAGTAGATGACCAAGCCTTCAACTTCACAGAAAGAAATAACAAAAGCTACTTGAAGGCAGCTCATCATCATCCTCACTAGCGCTGGACCTATAACATAGGACCTTTAACATACCCATAACACATTCCCTCAATCTTACACCACCCTCTAATGCCTCCCTATCTCCTGCCCATTACTTCTTCCCTACTCCTTCTTTAACACAGGCAATCCAGTTTCCATCTTACTCCTTGAAACAACTCTAATGAAGGTCACCGATGACTTCCAAATCATTGAATCCAACAGCTATTTTGACTTGATCTGCTTTGCATATGAAGCTGCCAGATACTTTCTACTCCTTGAAATTCCTCACCCGTAGCCTCTGTAATGCTATTCTACGCAGACTTTCTTCCTACCTCTCTGGACACTTTCCCATCTTTTTTCACTTTTCCATTTCTGTCACTTTCAGAGACTGCTCTTCCTCTTAGTAATTTGCAAAAGGAAGATTTTGTTGGTTATTCTAGGTCGGCTCCCCAGACCCACTCTCCACCCTGCTCTGCCCCATGGGAGGCTAGTCACAAGGACTGCATTAGCCAGTCTCCTTCACCCTGTGGTTTTCTGGTTGAATTTGGCCAATGAGAGGTACTGGCAGGAGAATGAAGAGTAGCATAAAAAGCACTAGGGTATTTACCCTCCCCCCAACACACACACACACACACACACACACACACACACACACCCCATACCACATCTCTTGCAGAAACAAAAACTGACACTTCGCCTTTCTTCCAATGATTAAGCAATTCATGATACCACAGTATGAAGGGGGAGGGGACCACATTGCACCCTGGGTTAAACCAAAACAAGATCACCCTGACTGGTTTATGGATGCCCAAAAGAATGTGTTTTTATTATTTTTGCTATGCTGATGTCTAAAGATGTGTCATGACCTTTGAAAATATGATAATCATGTAAGAATGTTATTTTCCACCATAAAGAGAATAATACAACCTTAGTATTCTTGCTGATTTGCAGTTTTATCCTTTGAATATTTGTTGGGTTTTTGTGTCTGACAAGCCAGTCTTTTTAAAGTCTGAGGCCCTGCAGGCTTTGCAAGTAAAGTGTTTTCCCTTCCTAAATGCATCTGCCCCTACTGGGTCATCTGTTTGGCACAGTCTCATGTAGGGTAGGAGGGCTAGAAGATGGCTGGAATCATGGTGGGGTAAAGTTCATCAGTTTCTGAGAGTATTGTTCCTTGAAAATTTTAACTCCTTTTCTGGGAGCAACATTAGGAGCACACACCTGGCTGCCTCTCTCTCTATGCAGAGTAAGTGAGGATCTTCTACCCCAAATATTTGATCTCTGTGAATTAAACACTAAGGGGGCAAACAGTTATGGGAAAAGGACTATTGTCTATAACCAGGGATCTGACCATTCCTGAACGATGTGTTTGCTTCTGTGTTTACTTGTGTATTTCTGTCCCCTCCATGGACTCTAAGCTCCATGAGGGCAGGGGCGATTGGGTCCCATTCTTCACTAATACCCAGGACACTAGCACAGTGCCAGGAACAATGTAATTCTGTATTGACATGAACACTGGAGACTTACTGAGGCCCTATCAATGGCATTGACTGATACTTAGTACTTTTGAAGTAGAAATAGTAATCTTCATTTTAGCACTCTGATACTAAGCAGCATATCCTTTCTGGAGAGATAATCAGCTGTTTTTCTTTTTTTTTTTTTTTTAAGATCTATTTATTTATTTTAGAGAGAGAGAGTTGGGGGGGAGTTGCTGAGGGAGAGGGAGAGAAAAAATCCTCAAGCAGACTCGCCGCTGAGCACAGAGCCTGACAAGGGGCTCAATCCCAGGACTCAGAGATCATGACCTGAGCCAAAATTGAGAGCTGGCAGTTCAACCGACTGAGCCACCCAGTGCCCCAAAGATAATCAGCTGTATTCAAGAAGTGATTTAAGATGTCATATGCATTGGGGCATCTGGGTGACTCAGTCGGTTAAGCATCCGACTCCTGATTTCGCTCAGGTCATGACCTCAGGGTTGTGAGATTGACCCCCCCCATTGGGCTCTGTGCTGGCCATGGAGACTGCTTAAGATTCTCTCTCCCCTCTCCTTCTGCCCCTACACCCCCCCCAAAAAAAAGAAAGAAAAAAAAAAGATGTCATATGCATTGAATCAGTTCTCTCAACATTGAAGGATCTACCCTAAGGAAATAGCCTGGAATATGGAGCCAAATCCACAAACATGTGTACAGTATGCCTTAATAATTCTTTATAAGGAGGGCGCCTGGGTGGCTCAGTTGGTTAAGCGACTGCCTTCGGCTCAGGTCATGATCCTGGAGTCCTGGGATCGAGCCCCGCATCGGGCTCCCTGCTCAGCAGGGAGTCTGCTTCTCCCTCTGACCCTCCTCCCTCTCATGCTCTCTGTCTCTCATTCTCTCTCTCGCAAATAAATAAATAAATAAATAAATAATTTTAAAAAATAATTCTTTATAAGGAAACAAAATAAATGCTTAACAAAAAGTAACATTTCAATCACTTGGGGTATATTCATAAGACAAACTATTATATTGCCATTAAAACTGTTATAATTAAGAGGTTTAATAAAGTAAGAAGATGCTTATAACGTGACGTTAAATGAAGAAAACAAAGAGGCCAAACTGCATGCATAGCACGAACCAGCTATATTACCAGCATAAAGGGCAACGGTAAACTCTTAATAGTGTTTTTGAGAGAAATGGGTGACTACTGTTTTCTTCATGCTTTTCTCGACTTTCGAATTTTCTTCCAAAAATGTGTGTTATCTTTTTAGCTATAAAAATTTTATTGATTTTTAGAATTCTCATTTGGGAAGCAATGAAACTGAAGTTACATAACACACACCTAGTTATACAACCAGTCATTGTTGGAACCAGGATTAACATCCAGATATAGCCACGAGATCTACACACTTGCCAATGATGCAGCCCAAGATTGTGCTAAATCTAGGTATTTATTCATAGGTTTGTTAATTTCCAGACATATCACTCTCTTGACTTGAGCTGAATCTATTGTTGTGTTCTTCCTTCCTTTCATTTCCTCTCTTCTTTCTTTCCTTCCCCTCTTTATTTTTCTTTACCTTCATCTCTACTTTTTTTTTTTAAGATTTTATTTATTTACTCTAATGAGAGAGAGAGAGAATCTCCAGCAGACTCCCTGCTGAGCTCAAAGCCTGACTTGGGGCTCCATCTCACGACCCCGGAGACCACAACACTAGCCAAAACCAAGAGTCAGATCCTCAACTGCGTCTCTCTCCTTATCTCTTCTTAAAGCCAACCCTTTAGATTTAGCTCATCATTCCAGCCCATCAAGATCTTAGAGAGAATTGTAATTCTTTGCTCCAACAAGTAATCAATTTCTCTCCCCCTGTCATCTACAAATTTAATGAACATGTTTCTCAAAGCTATAACTGGTCTAATGCCTAGTAATATTAGACCAGATGTGGAAGCCACATCCCTCAAGTGTACTACCAACAATACTCCTCAAAATTTTCTTCAGAACATCAATAGGTTTTCAAAGAAAGGTTCTCTGTGTGGAATGTCTTTAAAACTACAGTGAATTCCACTGCAATACACAATCACATTGATTACAGAAGGGATGTTCAACATTCCTTAGGTAAGGAATTCTAAATTCTCATTCCTTAGACTCACCTGAATTCACAACACATTCCCCACGCCCTTGCCCAGACACACACATTTCTTTCTAATAAACACATATATGTCATCCTACTTGACTATTAATTCATGTTTCCCTTTTTGCCTTAGCTGCTAGGAAGCCTAAAACTAAGTTTTATATTCAACTGCTTATCATTCCTCAACTCCAGTCACTCTGTTTCTGTTTCACTCTTGCCTTTTATACTGTGCAAGTTGATTTTGATCTTACTGTAGCTAGGGTTTTATTGCAAGGCACTCTATTTTTAGGAGCATTCAAAGCATAATAAATATATTATACGAATAAAAAATTATTCTTGCCTTTTGTGTCTTCATCCAAGGTACTGACAAGTGAATGAGAAATCTCTCCACTCTCCACTCCCAAGTTTGCTCCTTCTCTGGGGTCTTCTCAATGGTATAAAAAATGACAATCCTGTAAGCTTGGTTGTACTTAAATGTTCTCTTTCATTGTCTGCTTTCTTCTGCCTTTGCTGATGCATAATCCCTTGTTACTTGAAGGTTGGATCAGGGAATTCTAGCTCTCTTCTTACCCAGGAAATATAAACCCTCAATGATGTTGCATCGTCTGGTGAGTCTCTTTTGTGGTAACAGTACTGCTTCCAAAGACCAGTACTGCTACTGATTTAATTGCGAACATTCACAGAGAGAGCCCTTCCCCTTCCATAAAACCCTGGCATACTCCTCTACCTTCTTCCCTCATAGGGTGTAATTAACAGGACTGTTCGTGGATTCACTTGTTCAACAAGTATTTAATGAGGGTCTACTATCAACTAGGCATTGAGTATGTAACTCGGAAACAGAGTAGATTACACTATATTATCTGGGTTCCCAACGAAGCATGTACCCCTCCTACAAGGATGGTGGATAACTCTTTCTCACCACTCTAAGGCAACCTAGGAAATTGGTTACACTTCGAGAGAGAGGCAGACTTATTCTCTCACCCTCAACAGGGGACTGTCTATTTTGAAGACTTGTTTATTGTTAGAATATTTGGCATAAACAGTGTCACTTCATTTGCTCCAGGAGATGGCACAAATGTCCCAACTCATCTGTAATTCCACCCCAGGAAGCCCTCACAGGATCGGGGAATCCCGAGGTCAGTAGGGTTCATTGGTCCATCCCCCAGGGTCTAGACCACACAACAACTCAATCACCCTGGTCTTCCTCTACCCTTCTTACCTTCTGCCTGGAGAGCCTGGCAACCACATCCTTCCCTGAGGCTGAGTGAAGCCCACAGTGGAATCCTTTTCTCAATGATCTTGGGAATCGTGGAGACTGACTCTCTGAGAAACCACCCAGCACTGAGGGGAGCACACATCCAGACACTGTTCATCCTTCCCTGCTGTGTCTTGTTAAGGGAAATGCATGGGTCTTTGGGTCTTGCAGAGACAGAATTCTGGGTTCTCTCTTAGCTCTCAGTTCTTCTCATCTTATTTCTGGGGAATTCTCTGCCAACTTTGGTTCAATAAAGCCCCAAGAGGCTAACTTAGCTTTTAACTTGACCATCCCCTGTAGGTCAATGCTTGAACACAAATAGGAATTGTTTGGAGACTCGATATTCTAAACTGGTTTAATTGCTGCTACTAGACTTAGTTATTTTCTAATTATTGCTTAATTTTTACTCTCCAAGTTTGAGAGAGCTTAAAAGATATACAGTTTTAATTTATTCAAGTAGAGATTAATTTTGTGCACCTAGACAAATTCTAGGAATCCTTCAGAACTCAGCCAAGTGTCATCTGTTAAATGAAGCCATATTCTGATATACACCCCTTCCCTTACCCTCCTCCAAAAAAAAGGAAAAATCACTCCCTGCTCCATGCTCTGTGGTGACTTTGTCCCCACCCAAATTATAGCATCTATCACTCTGTATTGTGTTCATTATATTACTTGTTAGTCCATCCCTACTACATAGGTCCTCAATGGGAGCAACTAATTCAACTAAGTATTGCATTGCATGGTGTAATGTGGTGCACAACCTTGAGATCATGACCCGAGCTGAAAGCAAGAGTCAGATGCTTAGCCAACTGAGCCACCCAGGTGCCCCTAAATTGTTTTATACCAACAGTTGATAGTGATCCTGGTTAAGGAAAATGTAAGAAAAACATTTCCCAAACTTCAGGCATTCGTGAATAGTCTTCATGATTTATGTTTTATCTGAGTTACTGGTATGAATTACTTAATGTTTTTCTTGACTTAAATTCAACTTACTTTTTGCTACATATCAATATGTATTATACCAGTTCTACTTGGAAATCTCTCGTTTTTAAGTAAATACAAACAAATGTTTAAATGCTCGTTCATGTGTCACCTAAAACTTTCTTTTCGAGAACCAGTAACTCTGAAAACTCTGTGAACATGGCTAAAATGAAGGCCTGCAGGGTGTGTGTACGTGTGTGAGAGAGAGAGAATTTGGCAGGAGATTGTCAAAGCAATCTAGAAAGACAAAGGCAAAATGATTCCTGAAACACAATCACCAGCCGTTTGAAAGTCTCATGGCATCTATACTGAACTGGAACATGTTTCAGAAAGGAGAAGTGGTCAGGTGTCCTCTCAGAGAAGGGCCAACAGAACCGTTCTGTTGGCTCTAGAGCAGACGGCGCAAGCAACCGCCCACAAGCTACCAGCGGGTGGTGGGTGGCCTTCAGGTGGCTGCGCTCACGCTTTCATTGCCTTGCGGAAAGCCCCAGAACGCAACACAGCGGAGCAGCTGCCATGCTTGAGTTGGGACTCCATTTCTTTGGAGTCCAGACCTCTTTCCACTGTAGCCAGAGACACAGATGTCTCTGAGTGACGCCGTGGGCAATGTGGCAGTTTACTCATGATTTCTCTCAATTCCACTCCTCTCTCTTTCCATTTCTTCCCCCTATTTTTCTCTTATTTTTTCCTGCAACCCTAACAATGATTTTCTCTCTGCCAAATTTAATGTGCCCGTGGTTTATTGGTGTTAAATAAATATCATTTTTAAGAAGCTATGGGGAGAAAAATCCACCGACCGACTCCTTAGCAAATGACACCAGCCTTGAGTCATCTTCTTATCCTTCTTCTAGAATCAGACTCCAGGGAGTTTGGAAAAGAGGGTGAGTGCATTCGAGGAGGCCATGAAGCGATGTCTGTGACCAGTGTACCTCTTTCCCACGATGGTCTCTCCACATTCCCGAGTGATTCACTGAGTGTGTCCAGCTGAGCCCAACCTTCAATCCAGTTCTCCCACAGACAACCACAAACCACAGCAGGCATAGTTAGCAATGTGTCTCTAGGGGACGAGGGGGGTCAGTGAATCTTGCTGTTGATAGAGAAGTCCTTGACCTTCATCTTGACCTACATCTCACTTCTCTAGGAAGAGCAACCAGAGAGACGATGTAGGAAACACTGCATGGCCCCAAAGATCGTTTTCCTTGCTAAGAGCAAAGACCAGGAGTGGTGAGCTCTGAATTTCACTACAAATAAATTTTGAAGTCATCTGGCTTTTACTATTCTTTCTTGAAAGTTTTTGGTTTCTAGGTCAAATTTCCCTGAGTAACAATCAAATTTTAAAATATACGTATAAGGATTTGTGTTCAGTAACATCCAGGAGCAAACGGGTTGCATTTTTCAATTTACTCATGTGTTTTCCTTTACAGCTCATCTTCTGTTACAACAGACTCATTTCATTCAGAGCTGAGGCACCATTCTATCTGGTACCACTCCCCTGAGTATTTGTTGTTGGTCATTTACACAACCATTTCCCTAAGAATGTTCACAGAAGATTATCTTGATCAGGTTAAGTTAATTAGGTGAGAAAGAAAGAAAGGAAGGAAGGAGGGAGGGAAGGAAGGAAGGAAGGAAGGAAGAGAGGAAGGAAGGGAGGAAAAAGGATGAAGGATGATGTCCTAAGTCACTCTCTTCTGTCAATTTGTATCAAGAAGAAGAAGAGGATTTGGGGGGTCCACAGGGGCCCACCTAGAGCTGAGTTACAGCCTACCTGATATTTTTAGTTAAAAAAGGGAATATTTTCTTAAATAAGTACCTTCCATAAACTAGTTAGGCAGTAGGGCTATGGCTTAGTTAGATCTGGCTGTTAGAACAAAGTGCCAGATACTGGGTGGCTTCTAAACAACAAAAATTTATTTCTCACAATCCTGGAGGCTGAAAGTCTGAGATCAGAGTGCCACATGGTTGGGTGAGGGTCCTCTTCCACACTCTCATTATATCTTCACATGGTAGAAGGGGCTAGGGAGCTTTGTGGGATTTCTGTTATAAGAGTGTTGATACCATCCATGAGGGCTCCACTCTCATGACCTAATTACCTCCAAAAAGTACCACCTCCAAATACTATCACATCAGGGATTAGATTCAATATATAAATTTTGAGGGGACACAAACATTCAGCGCATACTAGGCCGCTTCCTTTGCATAGCTAATGCCACTAGGAGTCTTTCCAGTAGGCTCAGACCAATGAGTAAATAAAATCAAATTAGAATATGATGACATTATTTTGTGCTGTTCAAATCTAATTCCATTGGAATACCATTATGAAATTGGAGCATGCTGATGGACGTGTAATGGAAGAAAAGTAAACCAATCGTGTCCAAATCTTGTGTAGTAAGCACAAAACTTCTTGGCTCATTATTAATGCAGAATATATGTATTCCAACTCTTGGATAATAACAATAACCAGGACCTTTCTCTTCTCCAATTTCTATCCAGATCCCGGTTGAGTAAAATAGTGTTTGTGGAACACTTCCTGAAAGACATGCTGGCCAATCAGGCTCTAATAGTTTAGGTTTATTCCCTAAAATCAAGTTAGAAAATTTGAGAGGTATATCCTTTTTTGACCATAATCATCCCTTCCAGAACTGCTTTAAGTGACTTGAACATGTCACACCATCAGCTTACGTGGGGAATTAACCCTAGAAAATTCATTTCATATTTACTGTATGTTATAGTGGTGAAGGTCACAGGCTTTGGAGTCAGACTGTGACAGCACTTACTAGCTGTGTGATCTTGAGGAAATTACTTAACATCTCTGAGCCTCAGTTCTTTATGTGTAAAATACGGAAAATAATGGTACCTATCTTATAAGATGTGGGAATCAAGTGAGTTAACGTATACCAAGCACCTAAACAATATCTGGCACATTATTCAGTGCTCAATAAATGATAGCTAGTGTTATTATTGTAATTGCTGGTATGTTGTTAAATATGCAATATTCTCCTTTGAAAAATTGTGGGAAAAGATTCTTTACATCTGAGATTTAACAAAAAAAAGTTAGATTTCTCCATATTTCTACTATATATTATTCTGCAAACTCTGAATTTTCCAACTGAATTGTATTTTATTCTTTTTCCTTGGTTACTAGAAATCTCAGATACCTGTAGGTGACCATTATATAGACTGCAGAGAGCACATGGTTTGCATTTCTGCATAGAATTTTACTACTATATTCTCTATAATCGCACCTAAATTTTTCCTTTACCCCAATCTTCTTGCCTATGTGTTTTTAACATTTGTATCGAAGTATTTTTAAACTGCTTCACAGCTTTTGTGGAAGCATATTGGAAACAGAATAAATTAAAAGTAGAGAAGTAGGGGTGCCTGGGTGGCCTCAGTCGTTGGGCATCTGCCTTCGGCTCAGGTCATGATCCCAGGGTCCTAGGATCGAGCCCCACATAGGGCTCTATGCTTGGCGAGAAGCCTGCTTCTCCCTCTCCCACTCCCCCTGCCTATGTTCCTGCTCTTGCTGTGTCTCTCTCTGTCGAATAAATAAATGAAATCTTTAAAAAAAAAAAAAGTAGAGAAGTAATATATTAAATCCAACAAACACCATTGCTATCAATAAAATATCTATGAATCTCCACACAAGCACAACTAAAAATACTTGGATGCCCCAGGAATTCTACCGTCAGGATTCCACATTCCCCCTCTTTCTCACATGTAACACAATCATGTATGAAAGAGGCTAGTTTTTATCACTAGCAACATCAAGAGAGAAGGGGATTCTTTTCTTTTTCTCTTATCAAGGAAGATGTCTTGGAAATACCTTTCCCTACTCTCAATCCTCCATCTGGTCTCCGCTACCAATGTCCCTAACAGCCCTACTTATTGCCTGCTATGGCTTGGGGTTCCCCTGCGAGGGTCAGAGGACCCACCTGCTGTGATGAGAAGCCACTGACTCTGCTGCTTTGGGAAGGGCTGATCGGACCAGCAGGAAGGCAGGACTTGAACAACTTAGTAAAAGCCGTTTAAGGGTAAGTGACAGAGGACTTAAATAAATAACAATCGTGGCTTCTTCTGTAGTTTCTTATTATATTTTCACACATCCACATTTTCACTGGACTGTCCATCCAACCCCCTTGAGGTAGGAAGGCTGTTGTTACCACCATCCTCTCTTTTACATAAAGGAAAAAGGTCAGGACTCACGTTTGTGGTTGGACCTTAAGGCTAAATACCCTGCACTTACCAGAAAATAAGAAGAAAGAATAAGCCATTTCTTCTACCCCAAGGGGCCTTATAGACTTATTATAAAGGCAATGCCAAAACATATGAAACTTAGTTACATAAAAAGAAGTGTGATTTAATGAAAAGAGAAGGATCGCTGTCAGAAGAGTGGCCGGACAGACTTTATTAAGGCAGTGGGACTTGAGCAGGCAAAGAGAAAGGTCATAAGACATTTGAATGCATCAATCCATTGGGCCTGTGTACCGCCAAGGATGTAGGCTCTTAAAACAGGTAACAGGACAGCATCCATTGTATCAACTGCTATTGGGTCTCTATGCGTCCATTCATTCATCCTTTTCTTCACTGTAGGCAGGGCCAATTCCTCACTGGAATCCACTAAAAAGCAGAGGAATTCGCACTGATGAGCATTTCACAGGCTGAGACAGCCATGGAGATGGTTATCTCTCCACTCCTTCCTTCTTGCTTTGGAGCTTCCTGTCCTTCAGATCATGCCCCTACTCCCGATTTGGGGAATATTTTTTCTAGGAAGGAATATTTTTCTAGGAAGTTTTCCTGAACCAGCACATTCTTGCCATAAGTCTCCTTACTGCATCAGTCACCTCTCGATTCCTTATGCTACAGATCAAGGGGTTTAGCACTGGTAAAAAAAGGTGTAAACAACAGACACTGCCCAGCCCTCTTCTGGAGAGTAGCTGGAGCTCGGGTGAAGGTAGATGAGGGTGCAACTCCCATACTGCAGGAGAACCACGATGAGGTGAGAGGAACAGGTGGAGAAAGCCCGGCGCTTTCCCTCAGCTGAATTCATCCTCAGGATGGTGGCCACGATGCAGCCATAGGAGAGGCAGATAAGGAGGAAGGGGACAGCCATGGCGGCCACACTGAGGACATAGAGAGCGGCCTCATGCACACAGGTGTCTGCACAGGCCAGGCACGTGACGGCAGGCATGTCACAGAAGAAGTGGTAGATCTCATTGTGGCCACAGAATGGAAGGTGGCAGATCAGAATGGTCAAAGGCAGTGACAACAGGAATCCCAGCCCCAAAGAACCTAAAGTCATCTGCCCGCAGAGCTGCCAACTCATGATGAGGTTGTAATGCAATGGATGACAAATGGCCACGTACCTGTCATAGGCCATGACAGCAAGCAAGACACAGTCAGACCCTCCAAGAAGGATGAAGAAGAACATCTGGGCCCCACAGGCAGGGAGAGAGATAAGCATCTGCCCCATGGAAAGGATGCTAGCCAGAGTCAGGGGAGTAATGTTCGTAGAGTAGCCAATCTCCAGCATGGGCCAGAACAAAAAGGAAGAAGTACATCGGGGTATGGAGGGAGCAATCTCTCCAGACAGTGAGCCCAATGGTGATGTTTCCAACAAGACTTCCTATGTACAACAGCAAGAGGGCCACAAATATGAGGGGAGCCACCCCGGGGTCTGTTGAGAAGGGGTGGAAGTGGAAGTGGACCCCTCCCATCTGGTTTTCCTCTTCCATTAGGCCTGGAACAAGGAAAGAAGTCATGGGAAAAGTGACTCTCCTTGTCCTTGAGCCTGGAACCGGCCCAGACAGGTTCAAAACACTGTCTGCAATCACTGAGTACTTACACTTACTACTTCCTTTGGAGTGCAGTTCATGTTATCTCGCCTGGCCACTGCTTATTCTATAGCTGTGTGACCTTGGAGAAGTTACAGACTTCAGCGCTCTCCTTTTTTTCTTTTCTTTTCTTAAAGATTTTATTTATTTATCTGACAGAGAGAGAGAGACAACGAGAGAGGGAACACAAGCAGGGGGAGTGGGAGAGGGAGAAGCAGGCTTCCCGCTGAGCAGGGAGCCCAATGCAGGGCTCGATCCCAGGACCCTGGGGCTCGATCCCAGGACCCTGGGGCTCAATCCCAGGACCCTGGGATCATGACCTGAGCGAAGGCAGAGGGCAGACGCTTAACAAATGAGCCACCCAGGCGCCCCCAAGCGCTCTCCTTTTAAATGTGGGAAGAGTCTAACACTCACCTCTGAGGTGTGGTGAAAATCAAATGAGATTCTGTGTCTGAAAGTGCAAAGCCCTATGCACCCAGTAGGTTCTCAAAAGGGTTTCCTATTTTCCTATTTCCATTCTTCCCTTATCTTCATTCTTTATATATATATAAACACCCCGATGATTCACATGCCTCTTTAGTACTCTGATTATCCAGTTACCACAACAACATCTTAAAAATACATATTTAGGGACACCTGGGTGGCTAAGTCAGTTAAGCATCTGCCTTCGGCTCCGGTCATGATCTCAGGGTCCTGGGATCAAGCCCTGAGTCGGGCTCCCTGCTCAGCGGGGAGTCTGCTTCTCCCTTTCCCTCTGATGCTCCCCCTGCTTGTGCTCTCTCTCTCAAATAAACAAAGAAAAAATTTAAAGATTCATATTTATACAAAGAGCCTATGATTCTCATGTCGAGCCTAGAAGGCCGGCAAAAAGGTGTTGCCTTCAGCCAATAGAAATGTGGACCTGGAAGCCCAGAGTTAAATAGCTCACACAGCTATCCTCCCCAGTCAGGACTTTGTGATGGTATTTTTTCCTTCAACATTCAACAATCCAATTTGTTTTGTTTTGTTCACCAAGCGTGAACCCTACTCTTATTTTACCTTCTTGCATAAGTCCACCTGCGTTTTTATGGTGTCTACCCTGGATAGGGATTAATGCCCTCCTACGGGGCTCACCCACCTGCCAACCCAACTTATCATACTTTTAGATCCATCCCTCTTTTTTTTTTTTTTTAAGATTTTATTTATCTGAGAGAGAGAGAGAGCACAAGCAGGGAGGAAGGACAGAGGCAGAGGGAGAAGCAGACTCTCCGCTGAACGGGGAGCTCCACTCAGGGCTCGATCCCAGGTCCCTGAGATCATGACCCGAGCCGAAGGCAGACGCTTAACCAACTGAGCCACGCAGGTGTGCCTAGATCCATCCCTCTTAAACACTTTTTAAATCATATTACTCCACATTGACTCTAAGCTTAAAAAGCAAAAGAACCTCAAATTTGTCAATTATACCTCAATAAAGCTGAGGGAAAAAAACCAAAGGAACCTCTTATTCTTGTAGTATCACACACAATTATGACAGGCTGAGTCACAAAATATTTTTATAAGTAAAATTAGTATGACTCACAGGGTGGGGTGGAAGTTCAGGAAATCACTCCGTGAACACGCCCCACTGCCCCATCTCACCTGAACTCACATCTTTATTCCAAGTCACTAGGTCCTTATGCACATGACCCTTAAATTGCATTGTCTGAATTTGCTGCAAGGTAGGCTTGCTCGTGCATGCAAGTATTTTCTGATGTTTGTGGAATTTTCAATTACGTTCAAATGGCCAAAGCTACAGAGCGCTCCTTGCATTGATCTTCTTGGGGAATCCTTAGGCCAGGCCAGGCCAGGCCAAAAACACTGTTCTACTAAATTACAGGGGTGACAAAAATGGCAAATTAATTATTTTTGTTGTTTAACAAAGTGAGCCAAGTTTTAATATTATGTTTTCCTTGGGTTTGGATCTTAAGGATGATCCTCAGTGCTGTCAAGGTTGTGGAGAAATGAGCACTGCCAAGGTCACTGGTGGAGGGGTGAAAGGTTTGACACTGTGGGAAAATATTTTTCAAATGCTTGTATTTTGTCAAAATACGGACAATTTTCCAAGCTGGGTAACTCATACATAAGCATTCATTATACTGTCCTCTTAATTCGTATAGGTTTGAAATTTTCCAAATAAAAAATGCATATTTGAATTTAAGTTGAGTTATTCCACTTCAGGACTCTAAAGTCAGAAATTAACCTAAAATATAACAACCATAACAACAACAAAAAGCTTTATACACAAGGCAAAAATCACAGCATAATTTTAATAGGAAATCATGAAAATAACCGAATGCTAGATTCAGTTGCTGAAATACTATGCAATTGTTTAAAATTACATTTATGAAGACACTCTCATAACGTGAAAATATCTGTGATATAATACTACACAGAAAATGAAATTTAAAAAGTTTCAATCTCTGCACCACAAAAAAAATCCAGTCTTTGAGTGATGAACCTGAAGGATATTTTTCCTGTTCTGTATTCTCCAAAATCCTATAATAAATGTCAAAACTCCTATAATTTTAATTACAAGCTTATAACATGATAAAAAGAGAGACAAGCATATTGTCCTCAAACTGCAGAGGACAATATTTTGCAAATTTCTAGAGCAAAGTAAACAATTTATACGGACTCTTTCCTTAAGAAAAGTATTTGTCTCTTCACAATGGACCACCACATTTTCAGTAAGAAAAGTGTCATTGGGGCGCCTGGGTGGCTCAGTTGGTTAAGCGACTGCCTTCGGCTCAGGTCATGATCCTGGAGTCCCGGGATCGAGTCCCACGTCGGGCTCCCTGCTCAGCAGGGAGTCTGCCTCTCTCTCTGACCCTCCCCCCTCTCATGCTCTCTGTCTCTCATTCTCTCTGTCTCAAATAAATAAATAAAATCTTAAAAAGAAAAAAAAAAAGAAAAGAAAAGTGTCATTGCACGAAATGCACTCAGTTCTTCATCCAGGTCACTTGCAGTCAATCACCCCTGGAATGGAAGTGAAGTAAGTTTGTTTTTCCAGCCAGCCTGCCTTCCTTCAATGCCGACATAGAACAGCCCCAATACATCAACTATCCCAGGGAAACAGCCCCACCGGAGCACCAAGCACAGCCTGGGAAGTGCTGATGGGGAAACTTGAAACTGGCTCCTCACACTCCGGGCATAGACCACACACCCCCTCCGTCTACATTGTTCACTCTTGAGTTATCTGTGTACGTGCCTGTCCCCCGGCCACACAACACACACGCAACTTCTACATTTCGTCTGTACGCACACACTCACACACGATTTGCCGATGACAGATGCTTTTTAAACTTTTTAAAGAATAGTTAAGGGGCGCCTGGGTGGCTCAGTCGTTAAGTGTCTGCCTTCGGCTCAGGTCATAATTCGGGGTCCTGGGATCGAGCCCCGCATCGGGCTCCCTGCTCAGCAGGGAGCCTGCTTCTCCCTCTCCCTCTGCCTGCTGATCCCCCTGCTTGTGCTTTCTCTCTCTCTCTGTCAAATAAATAAATAAAATCTTTTAAAAATAAATAAATAAAATAAAATAAATAAAAATAAAAATAAAAAATAGTTAAGACAGCCCGACGAAGCCAGATATCCTGAATCACAGCAGGGAAAACTGGAAAAAGGAGTAAGATTAAAATAGTAGCCAACATGTATGGGGTGCCTGCTGATGTCTCCTGCATTACAAATAATAATAATAATTGGGGCACCTGGGTGGCTCAGCCGGTTAAGTGTCTGCCTTCAGCTCTGGTTACGATCTCAGGGTCCTGGGATTGAGCCCCGTGTTGGGCTCCCTGCTCAGCGGGGAGTTGGCTTCTCCATCTCCCTCTGCCTCTGCCCCTGTCCCTGCCCCTGCTCGTGCTCTCTCTCTCTCAAATAAATAAATAAAATCTTTAGAAAACAAAACAAAACAAAACAAAAAACAAATAATAATATAGTTATTGGGTGTCAGGTACTATTCTAAGCACTTTCTGCCAATTAACTCATTTACTTCTCATAATAAACTTATGAGGTAGGTGCTATTTTTTTTTTTTTTTTTTTTTTGGTAGGTGCTATTATTGACCTTATTTTACAGGTAAGGAAATCAAAGCACAGATTCCAACCCTGGCCAAAAGGCTGAAGACTGCATATGCTTAACCACTGCTCCATGTGACTTGTCAGGAGTATGTCCCCACATTTGTCACCTTTGCGTGGTGAAGCTTTATATATGTGGACTTGTGGCAGAATAAGGATTTGCTGTATTCCATCTCTAGGAGACAGTGCATCATCTGTTGGGGGGAATCTTAAAAAAAAAAAAAAAATTCAGGTACTTAATAGTCCCACTGCTGGGAATTAATTCCGAAGAAGCAAGTCAAAGGAACAAGAAAGTATTCATATAAAGCTATTTCTAGCAGTATTGTTCCTGGATATAAAAGAAAGAAGCAAATTGCACAACCCACAAGGAACTAAAATGTCCAATGGTTAAAGAGTAATGAAATGATACGGTGTATGAATTCAGTGGATTAGAAGGCCTTTGCTAAGAAGAGTAGAGAAGACAGTGTTGAAAAAAACAGGAAGCGTAAACAGCAGGCTGTCAGTTTAAGTATAAACAAACAAGGCCAAGTACCCACCACATTCATAGGGCTGTGAAATTTTTTTTTTTTTAAAGATTTTATTTATTTATTTGAGACAGAGAGAATGAGAGACAGAGCATGAGAGAGAGGAGGATCAGAGGGAGAAGCAGACTCCCTGCCGAGCAGGGAGCCCGATGCGGGACTCGATCCCGGGACTCCAGGATCACGACCTGAGCCGAAGGCAGTCGCTTAACCAACTGAGCCACCCAGGCGCCCTAGGGCTGTGAAATTTTATAACTGGACCAAAGTACTGAGAGACCGTAGGCAGTTATAAATATGCGTTGACAGAAATGAGTATGTTTGCATGTCTTTTGCAAATTTTTTATACATTTGTCTAATCACCTAAATTTTTAAAGTATTTTTTAAAGATTTTATTTATGTATTTGAGAGATAGAGAAAGAGAGAGAGCATGAGCAGGGGGAGGGGTAGAGGGAGAAGGAGAAGCAGACCCCCCCCGCCCCGATGGGCAGGGAGCCCAACGAGGGGGCTCGATTCCAGCACCCTGGGATCAGGACCTGAGCCAAAGGCAGACGCTTAACCAGCTGAGCCACCCAGGCACCCCTAAAGTATTTTTTAAATAAAAATGAAGGAACCCATCATCAGAGAGGCTTTTTCTAAACAAACGCCAAAACCTACCTCAGGCTGGTAGAAAATCCCTGGGAGGGTAAGTTAGCAGAGGGCTCTTTAAGCATTTATTTCCCTCAGAGCTTGGAAACATTCCAGTCTCCTGAAACTTCTCCTGAAGGGTGTCAGAGCCTGAGGTTAACCACGTCCTGCCTTTCCTTCACAAGAACCCTCACCGAGCCCTTGTATCTGACACTTATTTATTGAGCACCTACTCTATTCCCTGACACTGATGTGGAAAGTGGAGATAGAGCCGTGAACAGGAGAGATAAAGCCCTTGACCTCGTGAAGCTTACATCCTCGCAAGAAAGAACAGACAGGAAATAAGAAAAAAATAATCATATAGTTTTAGGTAATGATAAGTGCATATGGCAGATAAAGCAGAGTAATGGGGTGGGGGTGGGCAACTTCAGCTAAAGGAGTCGAGGAAGACCCCTCTGGAAAAGTGACTTGAATGGAGGTCTGAAAGTGTAACCAAAAAGAGCAGGTGCAAGATGACTACGTTCTAGAAATCTGCTGCACAACATCATGCCTATACTTAACAATACTGTATTGTACACTAAATAGATAAAGGGGATTTGAGGTACAAACCTCCAGGTATAAAATCAATAAGTCACAGGGATTAAAGTACAGCCTAAGGATTGTCATCGGGAACACTGTAACAACTTTGTATGGTGACAGAGGGTAACTACACTTGTGGTGAGCATTTCGTAATGTGTATAATTGTCGAATCACTATGTGGCACACCTGAAACTAATAAAATACAATATGTCAGTTTCAACTGAAAAATTTTAAAATCAAAACAGATGAACATAGGGGAAGGGAAGGAAAAATAAATTAGAATAAAAACAGAGAGGAAGGAAACCATAAGAGACTCGTAACTATAGGAAACAAACTGAGGGTTGCTGGAGGGGGGTGGGTTGGAGGATAGGGTAACTGGGTGATGGGCATTAAGGGGGGCAAGTGATGTAATGAACACTGGCTGTTATATGCAACTGATAAACCACTAAATTCTACCCCTGAAACTAATAATACACTGTGAATTAACTTGAATTTAATTTAAAAAATTTTTAAATAATAAAATAAAATCACAAAAAATTTTAAAGGGTGGATTTCATGTTAAGTATTCTTATCACAATAAAAAGTAAAATAAAATAATTTTTACGAGGTTACTGGAATGTGTAAAAATAAATGGAAGGGAAAGAGTATTCGGAGAGAAGCATTAGCACATGCAAGGGTCCTGCGGCAGCAAGTATTTGGCTGGTTTAGTGAACCACAGAAACAGCGATGTGGATGGATGGATGCAGAGGAGTCAGCGATGGGGTAAAAGGAAAGAGAAAGCCAGAGGAAGGTAGCCGAAATCATGCAGAGACTTGAGGGCCACAGTTAGAAGTCTGGATTCCATTGTAAGTATTATGGGAAACCACTAGAGGTTTTAAGGAGAGGGATATGCTGGCCCTTGTGTTGTTACAAGGTCACTCATCTATGATGCAGAGAACATACTAGAAGGGAAGAAGAGGCAGGGAGATGGTCGGGAGGATCAGATGCCATGAGATGACTGGTGGCCCCAGAATTGAACTCACCCAGCTCCTTCTACCCTTCCTTTTCCCCCTCAAGTATCAATTATATGGAGATCTGGCTAGATGTGAGAAAAAAGTATGTGGTTCTCCTCTCCAACACGTTACTTTATCTGACCGGCTTTATAAAAAATAAGTAGTTTGGATATTTCCTATTGCCCTCTGCATTTCCACGGGTTGTCAAAGGAAATTTGACCTATAAAAGATATTAATAGAGCTGACAGTTATCGGATACTTACTATGGGCACATTCTCTGCTAAGAGTGTCATGTGCATTATTGCCCATGATTACCTCCATTTTACAGATGATAAAACTGGGGCTTTCAGAGTAAATAATTCGACCAAAATTAGGTATCTTAAAAGAGAGAAAGCTAGGAATAAAACCCAATTTGAAGGACTTCAAAGCTACACTCTAGACTACATGTTTGCAGTGAATACACTGGTATTCAAAGTACAATAATGGGGATCAGCAGAATCAGTGTCAACTGGGAGCTTGGTACTGTGCAGACGCTCGGGCCCCACCCCAGACCACTTAACATAAAGAAATTTTAAATTAAAATTCCTTACATTTTCTATGTAAAATCATATCATCTGAGACCTATTATTTTATTTTCTTGTCTGACTGCATTATTTAGAACCTCCAGAAAGTGTTGATTAATCATGGTGATAGCAGGTGTCCTGTCTAGCACCTGATATTTTGTGAACGTGGTTTAATTATTCCACCATTTTAATGATGCCTGCTGTGAGACTTTAATATAGTCGTTTTCACATGAAGTATCAGGCTCTGTAGGAGGAGTCAGCAAGTTTTTTCTATAAAGTCCCAGAGAGTATGTTTTAGGCTTTGTGGGCCGTATAGCCTCTGTCACAACTGCTCGACTTTGCTGCAGTCATAGACAATAGGGGAATGAATAAGCATGGCTGCATTCCAATTAAACGTTATTTACAAAAAACAGACAGCCCACAGATGTAACATGTAGCCTGTGGTTTGCTGATTCCTGCTTTAGGGACAGCACAGGTTTGAATTTTGGTGCTTGCTGGTTACATCCCCTTCCTTGGGTAAGTTATTCGACATCATGGTCCTCAGTTTCCTTATCTGAAAAAATCTTCATAATGTAATTATGCAGAGTAAGTGATACGTGCAACATATTTAGAAGAGTTGCCTACGTCAGAAGCAGCACTCAATAATGTAAGCACAAGAGCAGAAATCTTGCCTGATTTATTCCCCACTGTACTCCTGGTTCCTGGCACACAGTAAACACTCAATAAATATTCACAGAATAGCTAAAAGTTAACCATATTTAAGCAGTTTATTTCTATTCCTATTTTATTCAGAGCTTTTATGAAGCATCTCTACGGAAGTCCATCAGATAACCTTTCAGCAGCTCTGAGTATAAATGTATTATTTGCCACTTCTATTCAACATAACACTGGAAGTCCTAGCCAAGGTAATTAGGCAAGAAAAAGAAGGAAACGCTGCCATTTGTGACAATATGGATGAACCTGGAGATTTTGGTAAGTGAAATAAGCCAGACAGAGAAACACAAGTACTGAGTCATATCGCTGATATGTGGACTCTAAAAGAAGTTGAACTCCTAGAAACACAAAGTAGAGGGTGGTTACCAAGGGTTGGGGAGTGGGAGAATTGGGGAGACTTTGGCCAAAGGGTACAAGTTTCCAGTTATGAGATGAATAGGTTCTGGATACCTACTGTAACAACATGGTGACTACAGTTAATGTACTGTATACTTGAAATTTTCTAAGTGAAGAGATATTAAGTATTCTCACCACACACAAAAAAGTAACTATATGAGGTGATGGATATATTATTTAGCTTGATTGTGGTAATCATTTTACAACGTATACATATATAAAAAAATCACATTATATACCTCAAATATATACAATTTTTGTTTGTCAATTTTAGCTGGAACATAAAATATTGGGGATGAATATCTGGAAGTAAGGATGAATAAAATCAGTAGCTCTCAACATTCTCTGCACCATACAAATTTCATTTACGGTGTTTTCTCTATGAACCCCACAGTCAAAACTGTAAAGCTAAGGAAGGGTTAGGTGACATGATAAAAACTGCACATGCATTATCCCATTCAATCTCCACAACTACTCTTTGAGAGAGGAGCAGTACTATCATTCCCACTTTGCAGGTAAGGTAAGTAAGGCTGAGAAAGTTTAATTAATTTACCCAGAGACACACTCAGCCAGTGGCTGAGCCAAGGTTTAAATCCAAGTTTGTCTGAATTCAGACCTACTCTTTTAGCCATTCTTTTGCTTTTTTAAAAAATACTATTTATTTATTTGACACAGAGAGAGTGTGTGTGTGAGCACACAAGCAGAGGGACTGGCAGGCAGAGGGAGAGGGAAAAGCAGGCTCCCCACTGAGCAGGGAGCCCAATGTGGGACTCCACCCCAGGACCCGGGATCATGACCTGAGCTGAAGGCAGACGCTTAACTGACTAAGCCACCCAGGTGTCCCTATTTTAGCCATTCTTATATATATTGCCTCCAAACCCCATGTTTTGAAAATTACTACCTTTTTTTTTTTTTAATAGGCTTCATGCCTATCATAGAGCCCAATGCGGGGTTCAACTCACAACTGTGAGATCAAGACCTGAGCCAAGATCAAGAGTTGGACACTTAATGGACTGAGCCACCCATGTGCCCCCCAACTCTATCTTTTAAATAAACAAAAACACAAGTGATGGTGATGATGATAATAATATAATAAAATCATCCCAGGAAAATGTATGACATATGTTAGGGCTTTTGAAATATTAAAATTACCTTGGAAACTCCATTAATAATCTCAAAAGGCCTTTGAGATATGGGGATTGGAGATGGTAACCATTAGATGACCTCTAAAATCCCTTTTCATTCCATAATTTCATGAATGACCTTTCTAAAAAGAAAAAAGCTCTAAATGGTCCCTCATTTCTCCAGGGAACACTGAAAGAAAACCATGTCTTTGGATGAAATTGAATGAAGCATCATTGTTCATTAATCTCAACATATATTACTAAGAGACTACTGTCAGGATTTGAATGGTTCAATACAGAACACTCAAGTAGATGGTGAGTGTTTGGTGTTGGATATATGAAATAGAAGATACTCATTATCGATCCAACAGAAATATCAAATAGACAGTGAAGTCTGAAGTTCAGGGACGAGGTTAGCTGGAAATAACACATTTGAGAATTATCAGCCTGTTGCCTGTATTTAAAGCCAGACAACCAAATTGAATCATCTGCAAAGAAATGTAAAAAGAAAAGAGGACCTAGGACCGAGACCCAGCTTGAGTGGAAGTTAGGGAAAGAGAAGAAGCCAGCAAAGTAGACCAAGAAGGAATATCAGAAATATAAAGTAAAATTAGGAGGAATTAATTTTCCAGAAGTAAAGAGAGCAGAGGATATCACAGAATGTCTTCCCCCCCCCAAAAAAAAGAAAGAAAGAGAATAATGCTGCATGTAGAAATTAACTTTTTAAAAACATGGTTTCAAGGTAAATTAAGTGAAAATAATAATTTTTCTTTCCCCCAACTGACCTCGTCACTGAACTTATCAACAAATTACTGAAAGATAATCCCCAGGGAAGATGCATCAATGGGATAATCCTGATGCAATTTTAATTCTTAAGGAACACTGTATTTAATCTTATTGCTTTATGCTTCCCATGCAGACCTCAGACATCTCAGGAGACCAAGAACGTCCCTTTAGCCAGATTAGTTATGAATGTCCTTATTCAATGATAATTTCAAGTTTGAGTATCAGGGGAACTTCAAAGGTAGGTTTTAGGCTACAGGGATGTAGTGAGTAAAGCCCAGATGTTACCTTATACAAAAAAGAAAAAGGTAGGATGGAACATGCCTTCAAGCTAAGAGTTGATTAGATAGGAATCCTGTTGAGTTTCAGAAGGGTTTTAACAACGTGCCCTGACTGGGTGTTATACGCAAACAATGAATCATGGAACACTACATCAAAAACTAATGATGTAATGTATGGTGATTAACACAACATAAAACAACAACAACAACAACAACAACAACAACAACAACGTGCCCTGAATCAGCGAGACATGTGAATCTAGAAGTGGTCAGTATACCTGCCCAGGGATCTTCTGAGGACAGAAGGACCTAGGGGCAGACTCCAGGGTCCTCAGTGTTTAGCGAAGGATCCAAGTAAATCTGCAATGGCTTGCAGTCCACATGAGTCCAGTATAAGGTAAGAATCTCTTCCCGGACTCCAGATTTGAGAAGATTAGGAAAATCCCTAGCTTGTAACTAGGCCAAGCCTTGTGGTAGGCGCTGGCCAGGGAAGAGAAACTAAGGATGGAAATTTTCACAGAAAGAGTCAAAGTCCAGTTCCTACTCAGAACCAATGTTTTATACCAGACGGTTTAAGGGGAACTCAAGAATGCATACTGTAAAATTCATGCTCTTCCAACTGATGAATGGCAAGAAGGAGGTTCTGTCCAAAGTGGTCAAGGAATCTTACTCTACATCAGATTAAGAGGTCATTGCTAACTAGCATTGAAACATACAGATGTCAGTACTTTTAAGGCTTTTTCTAGTTTAAAAATATCCATCATTGCAAACTTCAAACTTACAGAAGCTGAAAAAGAAGGAAACATCTATTATAAAAGGAATGACTAGAAGGTTCCTTCACATCAAGGATCCCCCTTATGCATTCAAAAGTAATCCTAATTACATGCAATTTTTCAAAAAACATTATTGCCAAAAAGAGATATGATATGCTTGTGCTCCCCTGGCATGTTGTCCTTTTATATAAAGTACTTAAATGAATTGGAATTTTACTATTTTTATTGCTCTCAATGTTGAGCTCTCTGAACATTGGCTTCTCTCATTCTCTACACTTTTCCTTCTTCTCCTGGACACTCAAGCTATGCCTTGCATAGAGTAGAGCCTTAACAAATATTTTTAAAGGATTTATTAAAATAAATATTGTTGATTAAATGGGTAGTTGGTGAAGAGGTAGGAAAGAAGAAACAAAAAGGAAAGAGAGAGATCATAAATTAGGGGACTGAGCACTGACTTTGCAATGAACTGAGAAAGGCTTGTGGCACATCATTTTCTAATGAAATAGTTTTGTTGATAAGAGACAATTAGAATTTTAAATTTTTTTCTCTCTAGGACACCTATCATTCAGCTTTACACATAGTGCATTGCTCAGTGATGATACAGTTTATTTGAATGGTAGGAGTTTAGACTTGCTTCTAAACTGACCTAGGAATTAAGTGCTACTTTGCCATTTAACAGCTGGGCAAATCAATCAAACCCAGAAGACTGAATTTCCTCAGCTAAAAAATATGGACAATAGAGGAACATGTTGAATATTGGCTGTTGAGCTGTTGAAAAGGACCACTTATGTGAAATGATGCCTGTAAAATGATTAGCACAGCATACGAGTGCCCAATAAATGTTACCCACTGGTATGCAGTAGGAGGATAGCTTTTTGTCGAATGCCTGAATATTTCATTTGACGTATTCAAAATATGTTTATAAAAGTATTATGTTGAACCATGTGGAATTGCCTGTATGCTACCATTATTGGCTTTCAGAAACAAATTCCATATGATTCAACGTGTTAGCAGTAAAGCGATACCACACTGGGGCTCCTTCTCTCACAGAAGTCTCTTCTGGAAAGTAAGGAGTCTCTTCAGATATATAGATGTATACGAAATTTGGATTTCATTTTATGAGTGATATTTATGAATTCATAATTCACGTATGAAATTCATATATATTCAAACATATAGAAAATGTTATTCAAGAATGTCTTGTAAGGACAAATACATCTTTTGTTTGGATACAGCGGATGTTGGAACATTTTCTTTGAATAGGTATGAATAGACCTTACAGCTGGTATGAGTATCTCCAAAAGCCACAAATACCTGTGCTACAAACAGGGCTTTTGCCCTAGAATGATGGTTATAACATTGTTCTTCCTTCTCTATTCCTCTCACTATCAACACTCCCAAGTTAAGATTTTATCTTCCTCTTCAGGTGAGTCCACCTTTGTGCTAATAGATATGCCATGTAGGTCAATTAGGCCAGATATACCTAAAGTCAAGGCATTTTTATATAAACTCTCTTTTAACTGTAACAACTAATCTATGAGCCAGTGGTCATTCTTCATTCTATTTAAAGAGGGATTCTGCAATATAAGGGGACATAAGAAACTAGAAGTGGAACCAGATGTGACATAAAATCTTTCCCAGAAAATATCAGGTAGACCTGCCAGGCATTCCACCCACTCAGCAATTTAAATCTTTTTCAGTCTCAAGATAGATAATGGAAGGAATCAATGAATCAATATACTTTACTGAGCAGTCAATATGTGCCAGGCATTCCAGTAGGTTCTTGTACAGACATCGTTTCATTTTCACCTCACAACAACCTTGTAAAGAAGTGAGGTGTTATTCTGAACAATGGGGTCTTAGAGAGGGCAAGTGACTTAGCAAGATCACAAAACTAGTGAGTAGCAAAGCTGGAATTTGAGTACACGTCATTTATTCCAACATAGCTTACTTTCTACCATCTTTCTTGGAAGCATCATCTCCCCCAAATTATATGCTTTTTTTACATATGCATTGTCCTAAGATTGTTTGGTTGTATAACCAAACTTAGTTAAAAGACCACTTTTTAACTACCTTTTCTCCCCTTGTTATAAATGTTGTCTACAATTTAAATTGAGCAAAACTGACAAGGGAAGATAGGATTCAAGAGTTTTAAAAAGAACAAGAATAAGGGAAAATCTGGCCAACAGCCTTGTCCCTGCAACTCCACAGAGGAGATGGCATCTGAATCATCTTTGCATCCCCTACAGTACCTTGTATATTTAAATGATGTATTAAAAAATGACCCACTTGTGCAACCTTGGACAAGTAAGGCAATCTCTTTAGAAGAGACGGACCCAATAACCTGGGGGAGCTCTGATTCTGTGGGCATCTGTGACCTTCTGTGGCCACTAGTCAACTTGGACAGGAATTACATGAAGGACAAAGAACTCATGGAGCCATGTTCTTCATTGCATGATGGTAAACAGTCTCAGGAGATGATAAACCATCTTTCCAAAGACTAGCTATCCCCTGGGAGTTTTCTCTGAGCCATACTTATCTTAGAAAATGTTGACCACTACTTTAGTTGTTTTCTTTGGAATAATAAGGGAGGAGCTGATCCAAATCAGGATTGTATATTTGGGAAGTTTGGAAAATTATTTTTCATTGAGTAATAGCCAATCCATGGTCTAAATCAGTACATCTAAAACTTTTCTACTTAAGTACTAATTAATCAGCATGAGAGACAATTTATATTAAGGACTTGGTGAACAATTGGGAGTAAGAAATCTCTTGGAAATATTATGTTTTTATCCCCCCAAATTCATGCAGATCTTCCTCTTATGTATATATCTCCACTTTTTTATATGAAATAATTTTCCTAAAACCTTCAAGTTAAAATTGACCTTTTAACAAAACTGCACCGTGTTGATCCTGGGACTTCATTTTGTCCTGGACACAGTTTTGTTCCCTGACGACTCTAGAATATACACATTCTGGTTTAGGAAGCATGAACAGATCCAAACAACCCCACACCATCACTCCAGATTTATATAAAGAATTGTCAGCAAAGCATTCAGTTATTTGTTTGCACGATGTCCAACATTTGCTTCAATATTTTGACATCATATAGAAGGAATATCTGAAAGCTCCAGACCATCTTTTGAAACGTGTCTACTTGGTTTCTTCTTTGCAATAACAAAAGCACTTGATATAACCTAAAGTTGATATAGCTTCCAGATAGAACTTAAATCTTCATCTTGTCGCAATGAAGAGATCACAATGAGTGGGGAACTTTTCCATAAAGAAATGAAGAGAATAGTTAGATAATATGCTGGATAATGTGGTACTTGGATTTCTTATTCAGAACGCTGGTTTTCATAGTATTTCTCTACATTTGATTTCCTCTTCCCTTTTCTAGACCTTGTAATAAAATGAAGCCAATGTAGCCCACGCACTGCATTTAGACACAAGTGCTTTGAAGTTAGGTGGACTTATGCCCAAGAGGTTGGGTGGACTTCCTGTGCCAAAGGAGGTGGTAACTGAGAAAGAAAAATGAGCAGACAGCACCATTGGGACTTTTCATCTCTAGTGTCCTTATGAAATGACTTATTCATTTGTATCACCTTCATAGGTTTGGTTCAACCCAAAACAACTGTGTTGGTTTGGGGACTAGACTCTTACCCACCAGAAAGCAGGAGATTAAAACTGTAGGCTCCTATGAAAACTCTTTGGGCATCACTCAGGACACTGGGTCCTGGGTCACAGAGAACCTTCTCTTTGTTCCCGCTCTCTCTCATGAAGGATGAATTAAGCCAGTCTCCCTCCATCTTCACCCAAATATCATAGTTTTTAACCAAACCCTTTCTCCCTGCTCCTTATAAAAGAAGAAACGGAGGGGCACCTAGGTGGTGCAGTCAGTTAAGCATCTAACTCTTGGTTTCAGCTCAGGTCGTGATCTTCAGGGTCTTGATCTCAGGATCATGAGATAGAGCCCCGCATGCGGATCCACGCTCAGCACGGAGTCTGCTAAGATTCTCTCTCCCTCTCCCTCTGCCCTTCCCGCTCATGCTCTCTCACTCTCTCTCTCTCTTTCTCTCTCTCAAATAAATAAATAAATCTTTTAAGAAACAAGAAATAAGGGATATTCTTTTTGTTGCATTGTTAGGGGCAGCATTTACTAGATAAAACAATAGTCTAGATCGTAATTATGCCTCTCAAGTCTGAAAATAGTGTAATCTAACATTTTTGGTCTCAGATCTTAGGTGCTCTTTTTACCATAGACCATCTAGAGTTCTACCTATGGCTGAAATATCATCAAATAACGAAGCTACTTAGGAAATATGAAGCAGTATCGAGGGAGGCGGTATAGTATGAACCTAGATTAAGCATAAGAGCTCTGTGGTCAAGGGGCGCCTGGGTGGCTCAGTCGTTAAGCGTCTGCCTTCGGCTCAGGTCATGATCCCAGGGTCCTGGGATTGAGTCCCGCATCGGGCTCCCTGCTCTGTGGGGAGCCTGCTTCTCCCTCTCCTCCCCACTTGTGCTCTCTCTCTCACTATCTCTGTCTCTGTCTCTCAAATAAAATCTAAAAAAGGATAAAAAATAAAAAAAATAAAATCATAACACTCTGAGCAACACAGAATTTCAGAGAAAGGAGAGAGAGATTTAAACTGGAGTGGCCTGGGAAGATGTCATAAAAGAGGAACATGACCTAGAATTTGAAAGTTGGGCAGGATTTGTCTTAGGCAAAAGAGAGAAGATGAAATTTCTCACTGGAAGGAGAACAGAAGTATGTGAAACAGGAAGGAGAATGATGGAGAAGAGGTCAATGAGTCGACCATATGGTACATGACAGGGATAATTGGGGCCATAGTGTGATTAGCCTCAGTCAGGTCCAAGAGAGACTGGAATAATCAGGAGAGGAGCACGAAGATTGTCATATAAGCAACAGGAAGGCATTGAAGCAGATGGATAATGTGATCATGGAGAGCAGGATGCACGATGAAGGAAAAGAGGAAGGAAAACAGGAGAAGAGATAGGAGGTTATCACAAGAACCTAAATGTAAGATAACAGATAGGACCGACTGGGGCAGTGGGAAAGGACCAAAGCAATAGATATGAGAAATTTTTGTAGGACAAACGATCAGTATTTAGGAACAAATTGGGTAAAGGAGAGGAAGCAGGATGAGTCAATGACATCTCTCGGGGTTGAGCTAAATTGCGATGTGTGTTGTGTTATCAGTGTACCAGTACCACAGCTCTCTTAAAATTATAACATACATCTAATGACACTTTCCTTAGACGTTTTTGTTTCAAGTTTCACGTAATGAATTAAAACCCTATTTTATCTATTTTGTAACTTTGAACCTTAAATTGACTTTACTCGGGGCGCCTGGGTGGCTCAGTTGGTTAAGCGACTGCCTTCGGCTCAGGTCATGATCCTGGAGTCCCGGGATTGAGTCCCGCATCGGGCTCCCTGCTCCGCGGGGGGTCTGCTTCTCCCTCTGACCTTCTTCCCTCTCGTGCTCTCTGTCTCTCATTCTCTCTCTCAGATAAATAAATAAAATCTTTAAAAAAAAATTGACTTTACTCATTAATTCATTCAGCAAATACTCCTTGGAAAGCTTTCTATATCAGGCACTGTGCTAGGCACCAAAATCAAAGCAAAGAGCATCCAGATCCCCACCACTGAGGATTTCTTGGGCTTTGGTACTTGAGGGTAGAGGAGGAAGGGTGAGGGGTGGCAAACGTGTAAATTATAATATTCCATGATCTGCACTAACATGAAAGTGTGTGCACATAATCGCTGAGGTACCTCAGAAAGTGCTCTAACACTGAACAGGGGAGTACAAATGCATCATATTGCATGGGAGGTGCCTAAAGATGCATGTCATCTTTCCTTTATCCAGATCAAATACATTATCTATGGAAGAAATAAATACAACTGCAAAGATTCAGTTCTTCTTTCATCCATTCTCCGCTGACCCTAAGATCCAGGTGGGGATTTTTGTGGCCTTCCTGGTGATGTACCTGACCAGCCTCAGTGGAAACACCACAGTTGCAGTCCTTGTTCAAATCAACCACTCCCTCCACATCCCCATGTACTTCTTCCTGGCTAACCTGGCAGTTCTGGAAATCTTCTATACATCTGCCATTGCCCCCCTGGCCTTGGCAAACCTCCTTTCAATGGGCAAAACTCCTGTTTCCATCCCTGGATGTGGGACCCAGATGTTTTTCTTCATCTTCTTGGGTGGAGCTGATTGTGTCCTGCTTGCAGTCATGGCTTATGACCGGTTTGTGGCAATCTGTTACCCTCTAAGATACACCCGCATCATGAGCTGGCCCTTGTGTGTGGAGCTGATGGTAGGGTCTCTGGTGCTGGGTTTCCTGCTGTCACTGCCTCTGACTATTTTAATCTTCCATCTCCCATTCTGCAACAACAATAAGATCTACCACTTCTACTGTGACATGCCTGCAGTCATACACCTGGCCTGTGCAGACACACACGTTCACAAGACTGCCCTGTACATCATCAGCTTCATCATCCTAAGCATCCCCCTCTCATTAATCTTCATCTCCTACGTCTTCATCATGGCAGCCATTCTACGGATCCGGTCAGCGGAAGGGCGCCACCGAGCCTTCTCTACCTGCTCCTCTCACATCTTAGTGGTCCTCCTGCAGTATGGCTGCACCAGCTTTATATACTTGTCCCCCAGTTCCGGCTACTCTCCTGAGATGGGCCGGGTGGTGTCCGTGGTCTACACCTTCATCACTCCCATTCTAAACCCCTTGATCTACAGTATAAGGAACAAGGAACTGAAAGATGCCCTAAGGAGGGCACTGAAGAAGTTCTAGGTAGGATGATCCCATGGCTTGTCGGAATCGGATGCTCAAAGTGAATGGGGATGCTATTAATAACTATGCTGAGACAACATGCATGAGCCAGGAATGTCCTCAGCAAACTGAGACATGGCCCACTATTCTAGGATCACCGGAGGAGATGAATGCTACTGTGTAATGGAAATAAAGCTGTATCATGGAGGGCAGCCTGATGTCCTGGGCTTGGATGGAGGAGAATCAACACTTATTGGACACCTGCTATATACTAAGCACTTTATATGGGTTATCTCAAGTAGCCCATAGTAAGTACCATTGTCTTCATGTTTGATATATCCAGGATGAGAACACAAGTATTTAAAAATCTAGGGGCACCTGGGCAGCTCAGTCAGTTGAGCATCCAACTCTTGATTTTGGCTCAGGTCATGATCTCAGGGTTGTGAGACTGAGCCCACAACATGGAGCCTACTTAGGATTCTCTCTCTCCCTCTCTCTCTGCCCCTCCACTCCCTCTCTCTCTCTCCATCTCTAAAAAATAATAAATAAAATAAATAATAAATAAATTTCTAAAAATCTAAAGACTAAGCTATCTTCAAACAAAAATGTTGGCCAAGGAGGCCCTGAATGGCAAGAGAAAGAAAGAAAGAGAGGGAGGGAGGGAGGGAGGGAGGGAGGGAGGGAGGAAGGAAGGAAGGAAGGAAGGAAGGAAGGAAGGAAGGAAGGAAGGGAGAGAGGGAGGGAGGGAGGGAGGGAAGAAGGAAGGCTTTGCAGTTGGCCAAAGGAAGGGAGACTTTTTCTTTTCTTTTTTTTACATGTTTTTGTTTTGTTAACCAAAATGAAAACTCATGATTCTGTTCATAACTTTTAAAGAGCACCCCAGCAATAAAAAGGGTAATAATAATGGAGGAAAATGTTATTTAATTTAGTAAGTGAAAATACGGGAAAAGAAGTGGGCCTCATTGAATCTTGACTCCTCAAGAATCCCTTCTACACCATCTCAGTGTTCCAGACTCTGCTTGAGCTTCCAAGGAGAGAGATCATTCACTTGGAAGACACCACATTCCTTGTTGGACAACTCCGGTTGTTAAAGTACCACACATTAGTTTGAGCTAAAGTCCATCTACAAGCAACTTCCTCCCACTGATCCTATTTTGACCCTCTAGAGCTTTCTTCTCCCTGACAATTCTCCCAAGTATCCAAGTATTAGGACAGATTTTGTATCTTCCTTAAGTCTTTAGTCCTCTTTTCTCTAGAGCAAATACTCCATCAGTTTTCTCTCCAGGAGATCATATTTAAATGCTCTCACACCAGTCACCTTCTAGATTTTCCCTAGCTCCATATCCTTCTACAAGTTTTCACCCAGAAATAAACACAATGCACTGAGAATATTTTGTTCTGGGGAACTGTTACTTATCATGACCTGTGAACTACATTTCTATCAATTGACCTTGATCACTTTAGCCTCTCATAAATTTGGTATCAAATAAAATCTCCATATCATTTCATTTGACTTTCAATTCTGCCTGATCACAATTTATTTTACTAACATACATGTAGGACTTTTTTTTTTTTAGAGAGAGAGAGAGTGAGCGCACTCATGAGTGGGGGTGGGGGCGGAAGGACAGAGGGAGACAGAGAGAGAGACTTTTTTTTTTTAAAGATATATTTTTTTAAGATTTTATTTATTTATTTGACAGAGAGAGACAGCGAGAGAGGGAACACAAGCAGGGGGAGTGGTAGAGGGAGAAGCAGGCTTCCCGCAGAGCCGGGAGCCCGATGCGGGGCTCGATCCCAGGACCCCGGGATCACGACCTGAGCCGAAGGCAGACGCTCAACAACTGAGCCACCCAGGTGCCCCTGGAGAGAGAGACTCTTAAGCAGGCTTCACACCCAGCACAGAGTCCAACAAGGGGCTCAATCTCACCACCCTGAGATCATGACCTGAGATGAAATCAAGAGTCAGACACTTAACCAACTGAGCTACCCAGATGCCCCTGTAGGACTTTTCATTTAACACTGATATATTGTTTTGTTTTGTTTTGTTTTAATTGCCACAGTCATCCTCAGGATTTTATTCATCATAGTTTTGTGGCATGGTCAAAATTACAATCATATTTCATTTCCTTTGTCCAAATCATTAACCAATATCCACGGTAAAATACAACAAGTGAGCATCTATGGTAGTCCTCCTATTTGGGAATTGTCCAACTAGCTAGAAATATGCTCAATTAATAACATTGGTGGTACATTGTCACAATATGACCACCGCCCCCTTCCCCTATGGCTATGTGACTTGCTTTGGCCAATGGGACATTAGCAAATATATTGCAAGCAGAGGCTTACACTTACCCTTTGGCGTCTGTCCTCTCTTGCTGCCCTGTGACTGTCACATGAAGATGTTGGGGCTAGGATAACACCTAGAGATAGGCCATCAAGAAGGTTCCCTAGACCAACCCCAGTCCATCCTCCAGATGATTGCAGTCACATTAGTGATTCCGGCAGAAGAACTACCCAGCCGAACGAGCCTAAAATGTTGACCCACAGAAACATGGGCCAAGAAAATGATTGATATTGTAAGTCATTAAGTTTGAACTGGTATATTTTGCATCAAAAAATAACCAATTCTTGGGGCACCTGGGTGGCTCAGTTGGTTGAGCAACTGCCTTCGGCTCAGGTCATGATCCCGGAGTCCTGGGATCGAGTCCTGCGTCGGGCTCCTGGCTCGGCGGGGAGCCTGCTTCTCCCTCTGACCCTATCCCCTCTCATGCTGTTTCTCTCTCTCTCTCTCTCTCTCTCAAAATAAAAATAAATAAAGTCTTAAAAAAATAATAATAACCAATTCACCATCCAATCTGTAATAAACCATCTCTCCAAGAAGAATATCATGGAAAGCCTATCAAATCTTTTCATACAATCAAAATACATTACAGTACGGATATAAATCTAACCATTGAAAAGCCTTATTTTTTTTTTGTTTCTCAAATAAATTTTACTTTTTTAAAGTTTTTAAAATTTTAAAATTATTTTATTATGTTATGAAAAGCCTTATTTTAAAAGGAAAGTGTATTTGGCACGATTTATCTTGGGTCACTTCATACAGGCTCTTCTTAGTAATCACCAGGCTTTTCAAAATGCCTACGAATTATTTATTTAATCACGCGTTTCCAGAATTTTACTAGGGATTCGCATTGAGATGGCTTATTGTTTTGAAACCCACTGGTAGTTTATACATTTCGTTTATATCTTCATCTGAATGGGAAAAGAAACATTCAATAGTTGTGAGTATCTTGGGAATGGAGAATATGCCATTTATTCTTGAATTTCCAGCACCTAGTGCAGTGGCTAGCATTTATTAGACTCAGCTGATTTACTATGAAGAGATAAATTACACCTAGGGAGAGTGCCTTGCCGCTCATAAAAATTGTATGTTCTTGGGGCGCCTGGGTGGCTCAGTCGGTTAAGCGACTGCCTTCGGCTCAGGTCATGATCCTGGAGTCCCGGGATCGAGTCCCGCATCGGGCTCCCTGCTCGGCGGGGAGCCTGCTTCTCCCTCTGACCCTCCCCCCTCTCATGGGCTCTCTCTCAAATAAATAAATAAAATCTTTAAAAAAAAAAATTGTATGTTCTTTATACGAAAGGATTGTGTTCTACCCTTTTTCTACCATTTTTATCCTTCACTGCTCGTTTAGCAGTGGTGGTACTCCATAAATATTTGTGGAATTGAACAGGACTAGCTTTGGAGATAATTTTTTTCTGGTTTTCAGGGTTTTTTTTAATGCTACTGATAAATGTCCATTCTTATTAAAAACTTTTTTGAAACATTTATTGCTATTACTAATTTTTTAATGCTTTATTTGATTCTATATCGGTAAGTCCTATGTTCCCTAAGACTTACAGATAATAAAAAAATACAAATGGGAACTATAAAATATCCATCTGAAGGAAGTGGGTAACTATTATTACTGCATATTAAAAGAATATCATATAATTTGCTATATTTAACCCAATTTTAGCAAGGGTATTTTTTTAAAGATTTTATTTCTTTATTAGAGAGAGAGAGACACAGCGAGAGAGGGAACACAAGCAGGGGGAGTGGGAAAGGGAGAAGCAGGCTTCCTGCTGAGCCGGGAGCCTGATGTGGGACTCGATCCCAGGACCCTGGTACCATGACCTGAGCCGAAGGCACTTAACCAACTGAACCACCCAGGCACCCACAAGGGTATTTTTAAACTGCCATCATTCATAGAAAAATTTTGAGAATTTGTAACTCTCACTTGCTGCAGAGGGGATGTTATTGATGCTGTTCCTTTTCATTCCAAAAGTAAAGAGCCAGGGATGCCTGGGTGGCTCAGTCTGTTAAGTGTCTCAGGTCATGATCCCAGGGTCCTGGGATGGAGTCCTGCATAGGGCTCCCTGCTCAGCGGGGAGCCTGCTTCTCCCTCTGCCTGCTCTGCCTGCCCCTTCCCCTGTTTGTGCACGCGCTCTCTCTCTGACAAATAAATAAATAAAATCTTAAAAATAATAATAATAAAGAGCCAAAGGGACAGGCATACTCTGCAATTACACCCAGAAGAAAATCCCAAACAGACTCTCAGGTTTCTTTCATCCTTTTACAGTATTGCAGTGTTTAGAAGCAGAGGAAAGAGGATAATGAAGAAAAGGTGAGGGGCACTTGGGTGGTTCAATTGGTTAAGCGTCTGCCTTCGGCTCAGGTCATGATCCCAGGGTCCTGGGATCGAGCCCCACATCAGGCTCCCTGCTCCGCGGGAGCCCTGCTTCTCCCTCTCCCTCTGCTGCTCTCCTTGCTTGTGCTCTCTCTCTCTTTCTCTCTCTCAAATAAAATCTTTAAAAAAAAATGAGTCAGAAGACACTAGAAAAACAAATCAGGTGAGGACATGGAGATAGGGCTGACAGAGGAAAGCAGGATGTCTGAGAAACCTGTGGGGGGTGTGAAAGATGAGAGGAGTTATGGGTTATTGCAACGGGCATCAGAGCATCTACCATAGTTCTCTGGAAGAAGCATCATGGGGTTGAGATTCAGAGACATGGAGACATGGTTTCTAGAAGCCGTAAGCTGGGAAAGTCACTATCATCCTTCAAGCCTCTGTCCCAGTATCTAGAAAATAAGAGGATTAAGCTTATTAGTATCTAAGATATCTAAGAGCACTGACTTTGATTCATTAATTCTCCTGAGTTCTATTCAATTCTCGGGCCATTTGTCCTCACCTTGGACAGGTTTCTGTGGTGCTTTTACCCCACAGTAATAGATTTTAGCTGCTTCTCAATCAGCAAGTGAAAATGAACAACGTGGGCATGACAAAATGGGATAGCAGTTATCCTTGTCTTCTCCCAAGTAGGACAGAAAGTCCGAGGGCTGGGGTTCTTTGGGTCTCTGACTTGGGAAACACACCCTCCCAAAGGTGGTTTCATTCTGAGGTCTTTTTAAAGTCAGATGTTGCCATATGACTTTCTCATTATTTGAAAAGAAATGAGGGGCGCCTGGGTGGCTCAGTTGGTTAAGCGACTGCCTTCGGCTCAGGTCATGATCCTGGAGTCCCAGGATCGAGTCCCGCATCGGGCTCCCTGCTCGGCAGGGAGTCTGCTTCTCCCTCTGACCCTCCTCCCTCTCATGCTGTCTCTCATTCTCTCTGTCTTAAATAAATAAATAAAATCTTTAAAAAAAAAAAAAAAGAAATGAGTGTTTGCTTCACAGCACAGTTTACTAAGACTGGAACGATACAGAGATTAGCATGGTGCCTGCACAAGGATGACATGCAAATTCATGAAGCATTCCATATTTTTAAAAACAAAAGCCCAAACTCATAGATACAGAGAATGTATTCATGGTTGCCAGAGGTAGCGGATGAAGGGTTGGCCAAAAAGGGTGAAGTGGGTCAAAAGGTACAAACTTCCGGTTCTGAAATAATAAGTCCTGGTGATGCAATGTACCACATGGTGACTATAGTTAACAATACTGTATTGTACATTTGATAGTCGCTAAGGGAGGAGATCTTAAAAGTTCTCATCACAAGAAAAAGAATTGTAACTGTGGTAACATATACGAACTGTATTTTATTGAGCTGTTCAGCTCAGTGACACTTCATCTAAATAGTCTTTCCTGACCACCCTCCCCACCCCCACACGAGGACAAGTGACCACACCATCCCCCGTGTTCCCTCTGTACCTTGTGTATAACTCCATCACAGCACCTGTAACACTTGTAGTGCCCTTATTTATCTCCCTCAAGTACACTGTGACCTCTTTGGAGGAAGAAACTATCTCCATTAGCTTGATGCCTAGAGATCTCAAAAATATTGAATTAATTTATGAATCCTTAATTTACAGCCATGCATTCAGGGCCAGCTCAGTTTTTGCCTCCACGTGAAGCATTGTGTGACTTTTCTTGTCCCTCCCTCCTCTACGATAACATCCCTTTCAAGGGATAGTCTCGCATTGGACCTTACTCACATTTCATGCCCTTGTGTTTTATCTCCCAAGTCAGATGCTGACCTCATTGATGGCAGAGACCACACCTAATATGTCTTAGAATATCTCACAAAACTTGCCACAGTGAATAGGTGGCAGTCAAAAAAATCATCTGGAAAACTACAGGTTAAATAACCTAATGGAAGAAATTGAACACACCAATCAAAGTACAGAAATACTTCAAAGACTAACACAGACCATATAAAGTACCATCCTTCTTAGTTGTCCACCACTGCTCTTCATGAAACATGTAGGATGACACACTACGCCCAGGGTGTATCATCCAACTATTCTTTTGTGACTTTCAGGATTCCCAGCCTCTGTGTCATACCCTTGCTTTCAGTGATCCCAGGAGGTGGGGAGGCCCCCAGCTGTGCACAGAGACTTTCTTTACCCATAGTACCTAGGTGTTTCTGCTTCAGTGACAACATCTCAATAGCAAAAGTCTGAGTCTCTTATGGTATACATCCATGATAATATGTATTTCTTCCAGTTGACTCAATTAAGAAATGAAGAGAAGTGAGGAACTTCCCAGCATGAACAACAAATGCATGTTAGCACCCTTATTTACACACCTTCCAAGAAGAAACTCCAGGCTACCCTTCACAGGATGCTTGGCGAAATTATTCTTTTTATTATAGAAAGAAGGAAGGAAGGAAAGAGAGAAAGGGAGGGAGGGAAGGAAGTAGGGAAGAAAGAAAGGAAAGAAGAAAGAAAGAAAGAAAGAAAGAAAGAAAGAAAGAAAGAAAGAAAGAAAGAAAGAAAGAAAGAAAGAAAGAAAGAAAGAAAGGAGACAAGAGGTAGAGAGGGAGAGAGAAATGGAGCCTAGATCAAGATACTTTCCCTATTACCTCTCTTTAGAGAATGCATGAAGTATGGCTTATTTATAACATAAAGTAATGAGTTAGTTCTGCTCCAGTTGCAATGATCCTTCAAGTCTTGGTAACAACTATCAATAATTCCTTCCTTCATTCATTTAACAGCTATTTATTAATCATCTACTATGTATAGCAACCTCCAACATAGTGGGAACGCAACAGACTGAACAGAGAAGATCTTTGCCCTTGTGAAGGTTACAATCTAATGGGAGGGGCAGGCAGTAAACAAATAAAAAAAGATCATGATAGACTACAGTAGTTGCTATGAAGGCAGTAACCATGGTGAAGGAATAAGAAGTAACCGAGCGGGGAATATCCACTTTAGGTAAGACTGAATGTGTGCACACTGCACTCAATTTCCCCCATTGTTAACACAACTATAGTACATTTGTCATAACTAATTCACCAACATTGACATGTTATTACTAACTAAAGCTCATACTTTATTCAGATTACCTTATTTTTTTACCTAATGTCCAAGTGTTCAAGGATCCCATCAAGGATACCACACTACATTCAGTCATCATGTCTCTTTAGGTCCTTCTTGGCTGTGAGTTTCTTAGACTTTCCTTATATTTGATAACTGTGGCAGTTTGAGAACTCCTGGTGAGGTATTTTGTAGAATGTCCTTCAAATTGAATTTGTCTGAGTTACAGGTTTTTGGAAGAAAGACGCAGAGGTAGACTGTCATTCTCATCACATTATATCAAGGGTACATACTGTAAACATGACTTCACTGTTGATGTTGACTTTGATCACATGGCAGAGGCAGTATTTGTCAGGTTTCTCCAGTGTAAACTTACTCTCTTTTCTCCTTTTCCATACCGTATTCTTTTGAAGGAAGTCACCATATTCAACCCACACTTACAGAGTAGGGAGTCATGCTCCCCCAACTGAGGGGGGAATATCTACATAAATTATTTGGAATTGTATTGTATGGGAGATTTTTTCTATGTTCTCTCATTTAAATTTTTATTTAGTTACATATTTATACCAGCATATAATCATGAATAGGTTATAATTCATTGCTTTATTTTTTAGACTGTGAATATTTTTACTTATTACAGATGAGAAGAGAAGAAAGATGAAAAAAATGAAGGAATGGAGCAATGGGGGAGATAGAAAACAAGGAAAGAGAAGAATAATCATCACAAGACTTCCTTTTCTTGGCTTGGTCTTTTTTTTAAGATTTTATTTATTCCTTTGAGACAGAGAGAGACAGAGAACATGAGCGGGGAGGAGGGGGGAAGAAGCAGACTCCCTGCTGAGCCAGGAGCCCCACATGGGGCCAATCCCAGGACCTGGAGATCATGACCTGAACCAAAGGCAGACGCTTAACTGACTGAGCCACCCAAGCACCACTTGGCTTGGTCTTTTAAACATACATCCAATTCAGAGAAGAGATGTGGGTCAAAAATTAGATCAAGAATTCAGGCACTGAGTGCCTCCTATCTCTCTTCTAACTTCATCCCATACCCAACATCAGATATTAGATGAGATCCTGAGACCTAAAGAGGGAAAAGACATGCTCTTCTAAGTAGCTCGTAGTCTAGAGGGGGTAACAAACATGTTAACAAACCACCATGATTTGATGCAACAAAGGCTAAGAGTGAAATATGAATAAAGTGCTGTGAGAGCCACGGAGGGGAGTGGACTGCAGCATGGAGTAACCGACCAAGCCTTCACAGATATGGTACTGGAGCATATGAGGAGATGAGCTAGAGTTTCCCAGGATAAGAATTGGAAAGGAGCACCAGAGAGAGAGAGCAAGGTTCACATTTGGACTGCCATGAGGAGCTAATAGCATTGTTTATCTTATCATTAGGAAAGACAGTATATTTATTTTCCCAAGGTATCAAGAATCTGAGGAATAAAATAATCAAGATATGATAATCAATCATGGTTCTGTAAGACATAAGAGGAAAAAGAATATAAAATTGTGCAGTCTTAAAAATGAGTTGTGCCAATGCATGAAACAAGAAAATATCTCTCAACTATTGACCCCAGTATTTGGGGACTGGTATCCTTTATTTAGATGTATGCGGTGTCTTTGTTTACAGTTATTATCTGAGTTCTCTTTGCTAGAGTTAATAAACAAATTCAACTTTATTCTTGAGTCTGATGATTATGCCTTAAGGTCACACAGTATCATTTGAGAATTATTATATCATGCCCACATACATATCCCTAAAGGTCCTAACTTCATTTAATAAGGCCCAGGGTAATGAAGCTGGTGAACAGATAATTATTGAGCTGAAGCCTGGTCTCCTGACAAATCTCTTGCTCCAATGTCAACATTCAAAACTCCAACTTCCATTTCTGGTTCTTGTCCAGGTTTTGAAACTAATTATTTCTTTTGTTCACTTCTTTCTTAATACCTATGGGCTTTGATTATTCCCTTTACCAGCTTCCTTCATTAAGATGAATGAAAACAGACAATGCTACACTTCCAGATGACTTACCCTTTTGAACATCAAATAGAGACTTCGCTATATACAGAACTTTTTCATATATAAAGCTATTCCAAGAATATTATCATGTTTATCCTTTTAACAGAATCCCTATTAAACTGACATTATGATACCCATTTGTGAGATTGAGAAATGGAGCATCCAGATAGTTAAGGCATTTGCCCAAGATCACCTAGCTAGTAAGGAACAAAAGCAAAACTTCAACTTAAATGTTTTGATTAAGTCCAGCTCACATTGAAGGCAGCGTAACGGTTCCCAAAATAATCTGTTTGGATATACTGCATGGCTCTAAATATAAAACTCCATGATCTATTCTGTCATCTGCTTTATGAAAACTTGGCTTCCACATTTTAATTGGTCCATTTCCTCTCACCAAATTTGCACACAGTGCAGAACATCAACCTACAGAGACAGTAAACAAATGAACCTAACGACGGCAAGCAAATGTTGGTATTATGCCTTCTGTGAAAAATTAATTTTCAGTTCCAAAATTTTGCATTAGTCATTTTACCAACAATTATTTGTGATATATAGAGGGCCCTTAGATATCATCTAACACAGCTTCCTAATTTTTGCAACAACAACAACAAAAAGTAGGAAGGACTCTCAGAAGGTAACCAGGCTAGTGAGTGGCAACACCAGACCTAGAACCCAGGCCACCCTGGTTATCAGCCCAGTGCTCTTTCCAACTGACCATAAGAAACTAAAGAACACAACAATTTCCCACAGCCTGCTGTCTAGAACATGATATTATAGTTATTAACCTTGGTTCTAGCTAGGAATTTGGTCTCAGAAATATTAATAATATTTTTCAATTGTATAGCAAATTTCCATTTACAGAATGTCCTCATATGCACTTGATCCTCAAGATCAAACTGTTCCTAGTTTGTCATTATATTATGCTCATTTGGCAAATGAAGAGTACACTCAGTTTGAGTGATTTGCCCAAGATCTTCCAATAGCAAGTATGCTACTGTTTCTAATTTTGTATGCTTCCTTTTCTGTAAACTAATAATAGGACTATCGGGGAAGATTGCATATCCATATAAGTAACCTGACTTGCCCAGCAACCTAAATTCATGTTTAAATTTAAATTTGACATTATTTTCATTATAATGAAAAAATATATATTATATATATTATAATAATATATAATATATAAATATATTAAAATATATATAAATATATAAATAAATATATATAAATATATAATATATATAAATAATAATATATAATATATAAAAATCATCCATAATTATTAAAGTATTTAAATGGATAAAAATAAAATGTTCTTAAAAATTAACTTTATTCCCAACACTAAAAAACAACTGTTTTTAACATTTTGTGAAATTTCCATTTGATCTCTTGTACAGCATATTTTTAACATACGTGTAATTATACATTATCTTTTTTCACTAAAAGTTATATTCATTTCCTATGTCATTACAAACCTTTTATAGACAGTTTTTGATAACTAAGATTCTATCATGTTCTTTTTTTAAGAGGCTGGTTTTTTTTGTCTTTTTTTTCTGTGCTCACTTACTTTATTTCTTAAATTTCACCTATGAGTGAAATTATACAGTATCTGCCTTTCTCTGACTTACTTATTTATACTTAGCATTATACCCTCTAGATCCAACCACACTGTTGCAATGGCAAGATTTCATTCTTTTTTATGGCTGAGTAATATTCCATTGTATATATATACCACTTCTTTATCCATTCATCTATTGAAGGACACTTGGGCTGCTTCCATAATTTGGCTATTGTAAATAATGCTACAATAAACATAAGGATGCTTATATCTTTTTGAATTAGTGTTTTCACATTCTTTGGGTAAATACCCAGTACGTGTAAGTCTATTTTTAATTTTTTAAGGAACCTCCATACCATTTTCCACAGTGGCTGTACCAGTTTGCATCCCCACCAACAGGGCACGAGAGGGTTCCTTTTTCTCCACATCCTTGCCAACACTCATTTCTTGTGTTTTTGATTTTAGCTATTCTGACAGGCATGAGGTGATATCTCACTGTGGCTTTGGTTTGCATTTCCCTGATGACAACTGATGTTGAGCATCTCTTCATGTGTCTGTTGGCCATCTGTATGTCTTCTTTGGAGAAATGTCTGTTCATATCTTCTGCCCATTTTTAACTGGATTGTTGTTTTTGGTGTTGAGTTGTATGTAAGTTCTTCATATATTTTGGATACTAACCCCTTATGGGAGATGTCATTTGCAAATATCTTTTCCCATTCAGTAGGTTGTCTTTTTGTTTTGTTGATTGTTTCCTTTGCTGTACAGAAGTTTTTATTTTAATATAGTCCCAATAGTTTATTTTTGCTTTTGTTTCCCCTGTCTCAGGAGACATATCTAGAAAAATGTTGCTACAGCCAATGTCAGAGAAATTCCTGCCTGTGCTCTCTTATAGAATTTTATTTCTATCATGTTCTTAAGAAATTATTAGTTCAAGGGATTGTGGCTATGCTTTTTAAAAAAAAAATATCTCAGGGACTCCTGGGTGGCTCAGTTGGTTAAGCATCTGCCTTCGGTTCAGGTCATGATCCCAGGGTCCTGGGATCAAGTCCTGTGTCGACGTCATCGGGCTCCCTGCTCAGTGGGGAATCTGCTTCTCCCTGTCCCTCTGCCCCTCCCCTGCTCATGCACACTCTCTCTCTCAAATAAGTAAAATCTTAACAATTTTTTAAAATTTTCTCAGAGATAGATCCTAAAGGGCATGATATCCAGGAGATTAAATAATCCACTCAAGGGAGTGAATGAAAATATAAATGAAAGAAAGGTAGCCAGGAGTTGATAACTAGTGAAGCTGAGTAATGGGTACATGGGGGTTCATTGTACTCTTCTAGCTGCTTTAATATTTTTGCCATTATCCCACAATAACAAGGTTTTTTTAAAAGAAAAACATCTCATCGTGTGATTGGAAAAGTGTGGTAGATTTGGACTGTTGTTTTCAATTCTGTCGTCACTCCCTCTGCCATGTATCCCTTCAGTGGCAGAGTAAATTGGCTGGTTCCACTGACATTGGTCACGTGACTCTGACCAATGGAATACTAGTGGGCATGATGGCACACAGGTTTCAGACATGCTTGCTTAGTTTGACTAATCCCCTCACCTTCCTGTATCACAATGAGGAAAGCATGCCCCAGGAAGCAGCTGACCCATCAATCCCAAAACAAGATCTGTGCAGCAGACCTGAACATAATCTAAAGCCTGGATCCAAGCGTAGCCAGCCTGTAACCTAAAGCAGAGCTGCCCCAGCTGACATAAAATCACCTGTATAAACAAATAAAAATATAAGAAAATCATTAAATAAATACTTACAAGTTACTAGGTTTGGGATTTGTTTGTTATATGACATTTTTGCAGCAATCACTGATTAATACAGAGTCAAACCATTCCCCAAAACTGAACATTTTAGATATTTCCAGTTTTACAATAATACCTATAATGAACTTGTTTTTTGTACATAAAGCTTCTCCACTTCTTCTGGTCATTAAATTCAGGTACAGTGTTATGATGCTGTTTATATAGGTAGGCTGAAGAGTTTACTGGTGGATATTTTTCTAAAATGGAAAATTATGAAAAGAATTAAAACAAACTCATTCTTGGGCACCTGGGTGGCTCAGTTGGTTAAGCGACTGCCTTCGGCTCAGGTCATGATCCTGGAGTTCCGGGATCGAGTCCCGCATCGGGCTCCCTGCTCGGCAGGGAGTCTGCTTCTCCCTCTGACCCTCCCCCCTCTCATGCTCTATCTCATTCTCTCTCTCAAATAAATAAATAAAATCTTAAAAAAAACTCATTCTTCATTTCTTGATTTCAGAAAGATTGTAAATAAAGTTTTTGTTTTCTTTCTTGACATTCAAAAATACTCTTTCCTATTCTTTGTAGGGCTTGGCAAAACTAGTTCCTGTTACTTTCTCACGTTCTTTTCCTCCTGCCCAAATCCCAAAGACCAAAAAAGTACAGAAGGAGCATCCAGTGTTGAGTGGTGGACTTCACTGCAAATACAGGGATTTTTAGTTTGATTTTCTAGAGATTGATATCTCTGTATGTATATATCCAGTATGTTCAGTTTACAAAAATTGTAAATGAACCACTGAATCCCATCCGTAGATCCATTATTCACCTGGAAAACTCAGGAGTAGGTGGCCAACTACTAAATGAGCCAAAAGGCATTACAATATCTATGAGCAATGGAATCCAGTGTCCCATGTTGTAACAACTTGTGAATAATTACCGGAGGAAAAATTCTGGGGCTTCTTCTGAGTCATCATTCTGATGAGAATTCTCATTGTTCTGATGAAAATTCCAACTATGTTTTGTTATTGTATCCAAAACAAGGAGGGAGTAAAGGTAGGGAGAGAGGGAGGAGAAGAAAGGGAAAGAGGAAGAGGGAGGGGAAAGCAAATAAAGAGAAGGAGTTCTTGTTGTCCCTGGAGGTCAGGAAAATCACATTTTTTTTTTCAATAGCTAATATAGTAGTTGCTAGAGAAAGAGAATAAAAAAGAATGAGGAGGGAGGATGAGGGGGTAGAGGGGGAGGAAATGAAGAAAAAGAAGGGGAGATGTGAGAAGTAGCTGTTTCTGGAGGTTAGAGTTAGGGTTAGGGGCCAAGGTATGTGTGTCGGGGGGGGCGGTTAATATCTAACACATAACTGCTAGACAGAAAGGTTAAAGTCACAGAGGATCCTGGCTAGCTTCTCAATAATTCCAATTAATGATATGCACTTGAAACCTGTTGGTTCCTGTGCAATGCTATTTTACAACAGTGACCCTCATAGTGCATGCAGGTCCCAGGACCAGGAGCATCTGCATCACCTGTGAACCTGTTACAAATGCAAATTCTCAGCCCCGCCCCAGCAAATCTACTTAATCAGAAGTAGGAGAAGGTAGGGCCCAGCAATCTGAGGTTTAACAAGCCTTCCATGTGATTCTGATACATAATACAGCGTAAGAGCCACTGATCTAGAAAGTAGTCCAGTTGGGAAGGGATCAACATTGACGGCAATCCCCAAATCTTTACCATCTGTTCCCCATCCTCATTCTCTTCTGGAGACTAGAGCTGGCAGGGTTACTATCAACCCTAGTCTCAGTAATTTCTCTGGTTATCAGATTCAAAGTGTTGGAAATTCTTTGACCACCACCACTCCACCCCTTTATGTTGTAACTTCAATGTTAGTTCAATTTTCAAAGCCTTTGATGTGATATTCAGATATGTTCCACATGTGTTCTACCCAGTGGCCAGTCTGGCACCTGGAAGGTGGTTTATCTCTTAGTTCCATCTAAGTCTTCAAAGTCTCTAGTGTGCTGTTTGGATTCCTTTCCACCCATTTGTGACTCAGGGGTGAGCCCAAGAATTCATAAACAGCTTTATCAGGTCACTTTCCTGAGATCCTCCCTCTGCAAAATCTGCCTGGTACTTTCCAGTTCCCTGGGTTCTCCTGCTTGGTCAGAAGGCTAAGGTTTATTTACCTACTCTGAAGGGAATTTCCCTTGACTGCACCCAGGTCTGGGTCCAAATGGCAGGAAGATGGGAGAGAGAAAAAAAAATCCACAGGGATTCACCTTACCTTCTAGAGACAACAAGTTCTTTGATTGGAGAAAAAGGTATCTTTCCCCCTGAATTTTAGGTGCCTGTGGGTCCCACCGCTGTCATTGTCACCAGCAGGAGATCCCTTTCTCACTCTTCCAGTCTGAACTAGATGGTTCCTCTTGGAGTCCTGTCTATCCATGCCAATACCCACTTCTGGGTTTCAGGCTGCCCTGAGTCCAGGCGAGGGGACATAGGAGAGGGAACAAAAAGGGGCAAACCAACCACCAGGTCAGCTGTCCTCCAAATCTGGCCTTCTTTCCCAAACTACCTGTTACTATTTGCTTTTCAGAGCCCTCAGATGGCTGCTCCTTGCTTTCTGTCCAAGTTTTTTAGCTGCATTCAGTGGGAGGGACAGGGTAGATGATGCTTACTTCATTTTACCAAAACCAGAACTAATGAAGATATTCCTTTTTTATAGAACTAAAAGCTATCTCTCTATAATTTCTTCTTGTTGGGTTTTGTTTTACATTCTGGGATTTCATAAAAGAGAACTTATTTTTTTGTCCCTCTAAAGGTTGCTATATCTTCAAGTTTCCTGTTCTCAAAGCCAAAATGGAAAAGGTAGAGGTTTTATAGAGTTTATGTTTCTTATTTTATGGTAAATAAACTCAAACCACAGGTTGACTTGGTAGCTACAACTTGTGGAGTATCCAAGTTCAGTTGCTTTTTTTAAATCTCCATTTGAGGTTGAAAAGCAGACATTGCACAAAGTTTCTTTTCAGGATTGGTGGGACTCTTACATTTGGAGATAATCTTAGTCACCCCCCCAAAAAATGCTTCTTATTTTGGCTTAGAGATGAACCCCATAATCACCGATTGTGGTCTCAGTCTTCCTCCAGCTAAATTCTGCAACAGCACTGGTCCCTGGTTCCTGGTCTTCTGGAGAAGAACATAGTTTGCATTCTTTATGGCTTTTGGCAATTCTATATATATATTTTTCATTATGTTGTTGTTGTTAATCACCATACATTCCATCATTAGTTTTTGATGTAGTGTTCCATGATTCATTACTTGCGTATAATACCCAGTGCTCCATGCAGAACCTGCCCTCTTTAATACCCATCGCCAGGCTAACCTATTTACTATCTGATTTTTAAGTTGTTCTAATCATTACTACAATGTGATATGTTCATCTCTGGCTCTTCTATAGCATCAATATCTAGTCTCCTGAGATTTTCCTATTGTCTCTTAGGCTCTCATTAACTAATGCCATTTTCCGGTGAAGTTTCTTTTAAAACCTCTTGTCTCAGGGCTCCTGGGTGACTCAGTCAGTTAAGGGTCTGCCTTTGACTCGTGTCATGATCCAGGGGTCCTGGGATCAAGCCCCACATCAGGCTCCCTGCTCAGCGGGGAGCATGCTTCTCCGTCTCCCTCTCCCCCAACTCATGCTCTCTCTCACTAGCTGGCTCTCTCTCTCAAATAAATAAAAACTTAACCTTTTGTCTCAGCAAGAGCAGTCCTCATTCTCTTTCAAAGTTCTGCATCTTTGTGGGACAGTTCCTGTAGGTTCCTGTTTATTGTCTCCTCCTCTCAGGTCAGTTGCACACTTAAAATGCTAATACATCATCTAGCACAAAGAGAACACTCAAAATAAATATTTGTTGAACAAAAATCTACTGTGAGTCCCATTGAATGAGCACAGCTTTCTAGTCTAAAGTTGTTCTTCTGGGGCGCCTGGGTGGCTCAGTTGGTTAAGCGACTGCCTTCAGCTCAGGTCATCATCCTGGAGTCCCTGGATCGAGTCCCGCATCGGGCTCCCTGCTCGGCAGGGAGCCTGCTTCTCCCTCTGACCCTCCCCCCTCTCATGTGCTCTCTGTCTCTCTCATTCTCTCTGTCTCAGATAAATAAATAAAATCTTTAAAATAAAGTAAACAAAAAAAACTTAACCTTTTGTCTCAGCAAGAGCAGTCTGCATTCTCTCTCAAAGTTCTGCATCTTTGAGGGACAGTTCCTCTAGGTTCCTGTTTATTGTCTCCTCCTCTCAGGTCAGTTGCACACTTAAAATGCTAATACATCATCTAGCACAAAGAGAACACTCAAAATAAATATTTGTTGAACAAAAATCTACTGTGAGTCCCATTGAATGAGCACAGCTTTCTAGTCTAAAGTTGTTCTTCTCACATCGCCAAGTCTTTGCTGTCTCATCATTTCTGTGGCCAAGAAGATTGATTTAAGTTAACAAGTATCTATCGAGTAACTATATGTGTAGAATTATTAAAAAATAAATTTACCATTGTTTTTGCCCTTAATCAGATATGTAGTCTAATAATTTTTTAAGTACACAATTACCTATAAGATAATATCATAGACAAGGTTTATATAAAGAACTATGAAAGTTTAAAGAGCCTATTCCTAAATACACTATTAGGATAGACTTTATGGAGAAAATACCTCTTTAAGTAAGAATTTTAGGATAGGTTGGTGTTTGACGGCAAGAGACCCTAGGATATATCTAGTATAATGGCATGAGATGAGCAAAAGCATGTAGGTGGGAAAGTATAGAACCTATTTAGGAAATGGCCTCATTAGAATACAGAGTAAAACTGAGATTCTGCTGAAAATCTAATGGAATTTAAGAAGAAAAAAATTTATAGAGAAGGTCTTGGATGGTAGGTATCATTTTGTTTTTAAACAATAGTGTAACAGTGGGCCACAGAGCAGAAAAATAACATGAATAATTTTAATATATAATAAATCACAATATGGAGATATTTCATATTTGGACAATTTAGAGATACTATTTTGTGAGGACCTACTATATAATAGATACTGTGTTGTATGCATTAAGTGGACATTAGCTTTTTTTTTTTTTGTCTGCCAAAAAGAGCTTAATCCAGATACAAATAATTTGAGTGAATGAGACATATGACAATGGTACAAATTTGTATGGAATACATAATATATTGAAACATAAGATCCTCTAAAACATTCTAGACCATTCTATTGTGAACAAAGTAACAAAATTCACTTTTGATGCCAGTGAACTTTTATATCATCCAAGAGATATACAATGATTTTTCAATCCCAACAAAAACGCTAGAACAAATCCAAGTTATATTTACCAAATAAATTTGGAGCTATTGTCAAATATATAATAGAAAAATTGAGTTTGCAGGACACCTGGGTGGCTCAGTCGGTTAAGCGTCTGCCTTCGGCTCAGGTCATGATCCCAGGGTCCTGGGATTGAGTCCCGCATCAGGCTCTCTGCTCCGCGGGGAGCCTGCTTCTCCCTCTGCCTCTGTCTCTCGTGAATAAATAAATAAAATCTTTAAAAAATAAAAAAAAGAAAAAAGGAAAAAAAAGAAAAATTGAGTTTGCTATCATGCCTCTAAAAACACAGTATACAATGCTCTTCAGAAAATTGCTGATGATATAAATAAGGATATAGTTTCTAGAATGCAAGGCAAAGACATACTTTAGAAGATATCTACTTTTAAATTCACTTTTCCAAGTTATAATTTGGCATAATATTTTATGTAAATTAATATTTTAAGTAATCTAATGCAGGCACCAAAATTCATTGTACATAATGCCCTTAGAAGCAATGAAAGAGAACAATAAATTGTTTCAAAAAAAAAAAAAAAACAACCACTATATATATATATTGATTCCAAGTAAGTTTTTCAGAGTCTCTGAATGTGGTGGCAACTTCTCCAACCCAGAAAATTAAAAGAAAAAACAAAACAAAACAAAACAAAAACAGGAGCAACATGCATTTCAACTGTGAATTGAGAATCTCACAATCAGCTCATCAATTTCAAATCAATTTACTGTTTTTCTCTATTGAAAACACCAATATTATCTTGCAAAGAAAGGTTTATACTCCTAAGAGAATTTTCAGTATCCAAGTTGACATGTGTAATTTAATGAATTATGAAGAAAGTGAGCTACTGTAGTCATCTGTAAAACTTTATCCTTGAAATTGAGTGAGCACAGTAAGGAATGTGCTGTTAATATGAACTCAGTGTATGCGGAATTAAAAATCTTAGTTTTCTAAGCTCTAGTATGAGATTCCTGTTTTAGTAGTGCAATGTATTTACAGTAATAATTTACTAGGCACATTTTCAAATACTATCTGGGTCTCGGGATTTTTTAACTCATTTTTAAATTTGCCAATATCAGTTGCTAGTGGAGAACATAGCTTCCCAAATTTAATATTTATTAAAATTTAAGGTCTACAGAAAGACAATTATCAGATGATCTCACTGATATGTGGAAACAAGGCAGAGGATCATACGGGAAGAGAGGAAAAAATGAAACAAGATGAAACCAGAGAGGGAGACAAACCATAAGAGACTCTTAATCTCAGGAAACAAACTGAGGGTTGCTGGAGTGGAGGGGGGTGAGGGGGGGTGATGGACATCAGGGAGGGTATGTGCTATGGTGAGTGCTGTGTATTGTGTAAGACTGATGAATCACAGACCTGTACCCCTGAAACAAATAATACATTATATGTTAATAATTTTAAAAAATTTAAAAAAAACTTGAGGTCTAAATGGCAAAGAAAGATGACTGTAAATCTAGTGATGGCTTCTATAAAACAGATATTAGAACTGGTAAGCACTGAAATACTCAGAAAAAGTTTGTTTCCATGGAAGCAAGAGGTATAAATATTTTGTAAGAAATTATTAAGACAAATTCCATATGATTTCACTTATATATAGAATCTAAAAAACAAAACAAATGAACAAACAAACAAACAAACAACAACAACAAAAGAGAAACAGACTCATAAATACAGAGAGCAAACTGGTAGTTGCCAGAGTAGAGCGGAGGTAGGGGGATGAACAAAATAGGTCAAGGGGACTAAGGTAGAAACTTCCAGTTATAAAATAAATAAGTCACAGGGATAAAAAGTACAACATAGGAAATAGTCAAAATTGTAATAACTTTGAGGGCACCTGGGTGGCTCAGTCAGTTAAACGTCTGCCTTCAGCTCAAGTCATGATCCCACGGTCCTGGGATCGAGCCCCATGTTGGGCTCCCTGCTCAGCAGAGAGTCTCCTTCTCCCTCCTCTCTCCCCGCTGCTCATGCTCACAACTCTCTCTCTCTCTCTTTCTCATGCTGTCTCTCTCTCTCTCTCAAATAAATAAATAAAATCAAGGAGAAAAAAATATTGCAATAACTTTGTGTGGTGACAGATAGTGACTACACTTATCATGATGAGCATTTTGTAAGATATAGAACTATCGAATCATTATGTCATACAACTGAAACCAGTATGTCACCTACACTTCAATTAAAAATTAAAATAACAATTAAAAAATTGTTATATCCAGGACATATTTATTGTAGTTAAAAATTCAATTTTTCTATTATTTAAGTTCAATAATTTGATCTGTATACTTCATACAGAAATCATGTTTGTTTTAATTGTGACTGAAAAACAATGTGCTCAGCTTAACTTTTTAACTTGAAAAAGAATCATTTTTTTCTACTTCAAGGAAGCTTTATAAGCCAAGGGACCATGAAAATGATCCTCTTCTAAAGGTTATATGATCAAGAGAAATATAGAATCAGAAAGACAAAGGGTGGAATGAGAAAAGGTTACTAGAAAGAAGTTTTAATAAAATTAAACCAAAAAGCTTAATTAATAACAAGCAGTAATAATTATTATAGCCATAATAATACAGACTAAAGCCAGCTTAATATAATAAAAAAGGACTTTAGGTTATGAAATCTGAATTTCAGCCCTGGCTCGAGCACTATCCTTTACTTAGCCTAGGTGAGCTTCTACTGACCCATCTGTAAAATGGAAATGATCATTTCAACCTCATAAGATAGTGTGAGAATAAAAGAGTAATGTAAAAGCACTTAGAAAACATTATATATTATATGTGCACACTTCACACTACTTTACATTATTTTTAAACCACAAAATTTGTTCCTCTTTTTCTCCAACTTCCGCCTCCTTTTTTTTAAAATTTGAATTCAAATTAGTTAATATATAGTATATTATTAATTTCAGGGGTACCTCCTTCTTTAATAAAGAAAAGTTTTAAGTCTTTTGAAAATAATGGTGATATTCCCCTGGTGTGGTAGTGATACCAAATCACTTTTTGAGAGAAGAAATAATAATGATTTTAAAAGTTTAAAGACATAATCTAAAGATATGTCTACCGAACATCAGAATATATGAACAGCAATGAAGTATGCTGTTAATGCAAAATTTTGCCTTCATCCTACAAAATGTCACGGGGCTTGCCTCAAAACAATCAAGTGTTCCAGAGATAAAAAGTGCATCATAGGGAATATAGTCAATAATACTGTAATAATGTTGGGGCACCTGTGTGGCTCAGATGGTTAAGCAACTGCCTTCGGCTCAGGTCGTGATCTCCAGGTCCTGGGATCAAGCCCCACATCAGGCTCCCAGCTCAGTGAGGAGTCTGCTTCTCCCTCTCCCTCTGCCTCTCCCCCTGCTTGTGTACTCTCTCTCTCTCTCTAATGAATAAATATAAAAAATATGTTGTAATAATGTTGCATGGTGACAAATGGTGGCTACACTTACGGTGGTGAGCACTGAGTAATGTACAGAATTGTCCAATCAATATGTTGTACCTCTGAAACTAATATAACATTGTTAAATATACTTCAATACAAAATAATAATAATCAGATGTCTGACTCAATTTCTCAACCTTTATCTAGGTGATTAGATACACTATTTATTATGTTTTTTCTTTATGAAAATGACACCAGTGATTTACTCCAGAAGAAAGACTATTCTGGTTGTTGGTTTTTGGCTTAATGACATTATCACAGAAAATAACACCCAAGCACTATTTTTAAAACAACTGAGAAAGGGGGTGACTTCATCAAGGCAAACTACCAATGAAATGTAAGTCAACTCTTTAAAAGCTACTAAACAGTGGATGATAAAGGTTGTTTGTTTCTCTTGCTTTGAATTTCTAAGGGCTATAAACCACTGTTGGAGGTGAAACTTGACTGGTGGACTGTGAAACCCTCCTAAAACACCAGGTTCCAAGGGATAAATGCCTCAATTGAACTAAAACACAGCAAGATGCAAGATTGCTGAAGAGACACTGTGCTTGATAGAAACACCTGACGGTGAGTTTGGCTTCTGGGAAGAAGGAACAATGACAAGGTCTGTTCCACCACCTGGCACTTGTTTGTGGACAGGGATCTGGGGACACCCGGGGGAGATTGGTCCCAAAGATCCCTGCAGAAGTTATAAAGGCTTGAGGATTGAGGGAAACCTTTAGAAATAACACTTGGATTAGAAGATCATTCCTCCTTCCAGAGGAAGGTAAGTTCTCAGCCAATTCCAGCATCTCTCTTAGCTGCCTTGTAGGGCATCAGATTCCCTACCTATGTGCTTAAGAGCCAACTCTGAAGATTATAGCAAAGGAGATACACCACCAGAGTTCTTGATAATAAGATGATTCTAATTATCCCTTAGAATAATAAATATTCTGTCTTTGTCTTTGGTTTTTGTAACATCTGTAAAAGTCTGGAAGACTGGCTCCACAAGGAAAATTCTGATCTGTGTTTTGACTTTCTTTCCAGGTAATCAGTAACTTATAGACCTGCCATTTATCATGGGTCCTTGTTCTCACAATTTAGTCCAAGTGAAGACAGACGAAAAGAATCAAAACAGTTTCACTATGCATTGAACAATATCCAGTTTGTGTTCAGAGCAGAAAAACATCTGACAACTTCAAAATGAACAGAACTGGGAAGCTATGCATCTAGTCACAAGAATGGCAATGACCATTTCATGAGTAAATAGGCTAACGCCTTAACATGCCATTATTTAACACAAATCTGTATGGTCCTAAGGAATCAGGTGGAAATTCTTTTGGCTCTGGCTCCAAGATTCAAAATATTCTGGATAAGTTCCCTACTATTTTTCATCTCTTACGAGGATTGAACTACTCCTTACTAGAACATCAAACTATCCCAGACAAAGCTATATGTTCTCCCTTTCCCTCGTATATACAAGCAAAAAAAATCCTTCGTTCATTCATGTATGCATTCAGTCTTATATTGCTTCCTGTATTCTGGTACAATGATAGGTGCTGGGTGTACAATGATATGCATGAGATATGAGAGCCATGAGCCCCTCCTTCTTGGAGAATGTGAAATAAGAGAAAATATAATATAAATAGCCTAAGTCATCAATGATAGTAATTAAAATTCAGAAAGGTCAAGATACACTGGAAAATTCAGATGAAAATGGAAATACCTTTATAGTCACTGGATTCCCTCATGGGACTAGATTGTCCTGGTTCAAATTGGAGTAATAACAATGCCACACCCACATACTTACACCTTGGCCTGTGGAGGTAAAGACATGTAATTGTACATAGGGAATGAAAAGCAGGAAAACATGCTCATCAAAGATTTGATATACTATTATAACAGAATAAGAACTCATGTTATCTATGGCAAGACTCACACAGGGCTATTAGTACAGCTTTTCAAAAATCAATTATGGCAATAGCTAGCCTGGAATGACACCACCACCAGATACTGTACAAATCACTTTATAGTCATTCCCTCATTTAATCTTTACAACAACTTTATGGGATAGATGTTGATATTATTTGCATTTCGAAGATGAAGAAAGTGAAGTGCACAGAGAGAAGCTGTTCAGGGTCACACAGATGGTAAATAGCAGAGACAGGGGATGGTCCCAGGTCTTCTCAACTCCAGTACTCAAATTCTTAACTCTGCAAGGCTTTACTGCCAGTTCTGCAGACCAACTGGTATGCCTGTGTTTTTAGGAACCAGAGATTGATGCTTTTGGTGCCTGTAAGCACAGCTTTAATCCTAGAATAATCTGACCTCCTTAGAGGCGAAGCCAAGTCTCACCAAGTTTTATTTGAATTAGCAGCGTTTTTAGCATACAAACCTTGTAGTTCATGGAATTGGCTACAAGTTCTGAATAGAATTCTCTTTATCTTTTCCTCTAGCTTAATTAAAGTCATTCTTCTATATATCTAAGAGCCTTACCCTGAGAAAAGCCATTTGCTGGTTTGTTCTGAGTTCACTGGGAGTGTCAGTGAGAAGATCACAACTGGTTCATGGTCCTGCAACAAGAATCAAGCTAAGATTTATGTAATCACTGATAAGTACAAGGAGATCTAAATGCTAGTCTTTCTTCTACCTCTAAATCACTGAAGGATAATGGGTCAGTTAATTATCCTTCCTGTGCTTCAGCCTCAAGATGGAGGTCTTAATAGCTACATTCCTACCTACTGAACATTTTAAGGCAATTAAATGAGATAGTGAACATAAATACATTGAAAAAGCATAGAGTGGTCTATAACAAATTGCCCCTAAGTTGCTATAAAGACATCCAGTTGTTCTTCAAGGTTTATATCCAGGTTATGTCACTTTTTCCTCCCATATGCATAGTGCTCTAAAACATTCCCCCTTTCAGGGTGCCTGGGTGGCTCAGGCAGTTAAGAGTCTGACTATTGATCTCAGCTCAGGTCCTGATTTCAGGACCTGTAAGTTCAAGCCCTGTGTTGGGCTCCACTCTGGGCACAGAGCCTACTTAAAAAAATTTTTTTTAATAAAATAAAAAAATTAAGTGTTTCCCCTTTACAGGGACTGAAAGAGAAGTTGAGTTGATTCTGGCAAAATCAGGTAAGGTGCTATTGACAGGTAAAATAGTATTATAACTGACCCTCTTCATTTACACTCCCACCCCCATGCATCTTAGCTCACATTTTCATTTTAGCTGGGTAAATTTTTCATTTTACCAGGAAAAAAATAATTTTATGAATGAAAGTCTTTACAAGGCCCTTCAACTTTTATCCCTTTAGTAAATGTCTAGCCTTCCTTCCTGGAGGGATGAGCCTAACCCAGATCCAAGTAGTAATTAACAAACCTATAGGAGTTTGGATGACTTCCTATGGGATGACTATTGGGTAGAGGGTGTGTTTATGGGTGTGACAGTAACTACAAAAGAAGGTGAAACAAGGCCCTGGCTGTCTTAAATGCTCTAGTCTCATTTTGAAGTTTATTCTAGCCCAATCTACTCCCTATAGTCTAAAGGAAACTCTACATTCGGTGCTTGGTCCCGTTCAGTGGTGAGGCCCAGAGCAGGGCAATGCCCAGACCAGAAATGCACATCAGCCTAATCTTCAAACAGAGATTCAGGGAGATGGAGAGAGAGGATTATTTTCCTCATACAGGAAAACAGTGTGAGTTTTGAGCACTGAATTAACTGAAGTCAAACTAATAAGTACTAATAAGATGGGCAGATTTTCAGTGACAATGTTTCCTAAACACAAAGGAACTAAGTAAGCTGCAGCCAGCTTGTAAGAGGAATGTTTTCCTTCCATGAACCCTTAAGTCACACTTTACAAGACTATATGCTCTGCCTAAATGAAAATCTACCCATCAAATGAATAAAATCTTTAAAAAAAACAAAATAAAAATAAATAAAAAATAAATAAACGGGGCGCCTGGGTGGCTCAGTCGTTAAGCATCTGCTTTCGGCTCAGGTCATGATCCCAGGGTCCTGGGATCAAGCCCCGCGTCGGGCTCCATGCTCAGCGGGGAGTCTGCTTCTCCCTCTCCCCCTGCCTGTGTTCCCTCTCTTGCTGCGTATCTCTCTGTCAAATAAATAAATAAAATCTTAAAAAAAAAAAAACACAGAGGAAGTTTGCAAACAGTATGGGGTGCCTACAGTTAAGGGCCAAAATACTAGAAGGCTGAGAGTTTTTTCTGCAATCACAAACCAGTAATGAAACCATCATGCTCAATGCTGCTGCACTGGCCCAAGTTGACCTCTTTTTCTGTCTAGGAAGATAACCCTTCAGAGAACAATGGAGCACCCCTTATATGGGACAATATGATCCCAATGTATATTATAGGATTTGGACTCAAGATCATTATGACTTCATATTTGACAGCCAGTATATTATTGCTAGGCAATGTGTATGTTTAGAAATTCAGGGGTTATTAGTTCAGCTGGTTCTTGCAAAACAAAAGTGAAGTCAAAGTCCTGAGCTCAGTTGCCACATGGGGCAAATTAACTTGGCTCTTACTCAAAGTGACAGGCTTTATAGTTAACCTGAGCCAACTCTCTTGAAAATGTGAGCCGGCAAACACAAGCAAGAATAGAGAGTGACCTGCCCAGTATAAACTCATCTTCAAGATTATTAAAGCTAGAGGGGCTAACACAGTATCATCACCTTCATCCTAAAGCTCAAAGCACTTTCTTTCCTAACATACTTTTTCTTTTGTCCTAGAAAATCTGATGTGTCACCTTTATGGGGGATGAAAACCAAACCATAAACATCCAGTTCCACTTTCACCCATTTTCACCCATCCTGGAGATACAAATACTTATTTTTGTGGCTTTCCTGCTAATGTATATTGGCAGTCTCATTGGTAATGCCACAATCTTTCTCACTGTCTGGGCAGAGTGTTCACTCCACACTCCCATGTACTTCTTCCTGGCCAACCTGGCAGTTCTGGAGATCTTTTACTCTTCCACCGTGGCCCCTCTCGCTTTGGTCAACCTCCTGACCATGGGGAGAATACCCATCTCTTTCACTGGCTGTGGCACACAGATGTTCTTCTTTGTCTTTCTGGGCAGTGCTGACTGTATCCTCTTGGGGATCATGGCTTATGATCGGTTTGTAGCTATTCGGGATCCCCTGCGGTACACCCTCATCATGAGATGGCAGCTGTGTGCCCAGCTGGCTACAGGAGCCCTGGTCGTTGGTTTCATTCTAGCCTTACAACTAACGGCTCTGATTTTCCACCTGCCATTTTGTGGCCAAAACAGAATCACTCACTTCTACTGTGACGTACTCCCGATCTTGCGGTTGGCCTGTGGAGATACCCGAATGCAAGAAGCCATGATCTTCATTGCCAGTGTCATCATCCTTACTATTCCCTTTTCCCTGATCTCCATCTCATACATCTTCATTGTGGGTGCCATTTTGAAGATCCGCTCCGCAGAGGGGCGGCACAAGGCCTTCTCTACCTGCTCTTCTCATCTGACCGTGGTTCTCCTCCAGTATGGCTGCTGTAGCCTTATCTATTTACGCCCTAGCTCTAGCTACAACCCAGAAATGGGCCGTGTAGTGTCTGTTGTCTACACCTTTGTCACCCCCGTCTTGAACCCCTTGATCTACAGTATGAGGAACAAGGAACTGAAAGATGCACTAAATAAGGTAATGAAAAGACATTTGCTGCGCTAGGCAATGTGGGGGTTTCTGGGCTCATGTAAATGGCATTCTTCTTCAGAAAATGATCAACTCAGGGGAACTGATTTACTACTTCCTCGGGCCCCAGTTCCTATTTCTAGCTCCCAAGTATAGAGCAAGCTCCTGAAAGTTAGGTATTAACATTTAAAATAAGAGAAAATTCTTAATGGGTATGTATTTTGTTTGTTTTGTTCACTGATCCACCCCCAGTGCCTAAAATGGCTAAAGCAGATAGTCAACACATATTTATTGAATTGATGAATTCCTTCAAGTGATGTCAAAGGACATTCTTATTTGTTATCTCCTCACAAGGTTATATACTGAGACATGCTGTTAGCATTCCTATATACTCATAGAATAATTACAAGAGGTTCCCTCTAAGAGCACTAATAATTCCTTATGAGTTTCCACTCATAAAGCCTTATTTTTCTCCCTTCTATTGACTGAGTCTTGGGAAATGTTTACTGTGACACCCATTAGTGTTGAAAAGTTATAAAAATAATATCTGGAATGTAATAAATATCTGGAACGTGTTGTCATTTCAAAAGTGTCATTTGTGATGTTTCAAAATTATAAACAGTATCTTCACCCCATTCAGAATGGGAAATTTCAAGAAGGGGTCAAGGGACTAATGGTTATTTGGCAGAACTGGTACAAGAACTTCTTTTCTCTGTTCCTGCCAATCTGTCTTATTATGGTTCTACTTTTAAAATAACATTTTTCCTGGGCGTCTGGGTGGCTCAGTTGGTTAACTGTCTGCCTTCAGCTCTGCTCATGATCTTGGAGTCCCAGGATTGAGTCCCTCACTGGGCTCCCTGCTCAGCGGGGAGTCTGCTTCTCCCTCTGACCCTCTCCCCTCATGTTCTCTTTCTCTCTCTGAAATAAATAAAATCTTTAAAAAACATAAAGTAACATTTTTCCATTTTTAAATATAATACACATTGATTTTAGAAAAATTGGGAAACATATAAAAGTAGGCAGAAAAAAGTTAAAAATCATTTCTAACCCCACCAATTAAAATAAACCTCAGATAATATTTGGGTACTTTATACATTATGAGTATTATATTTTGAACTTTGGTATCCTGCTTCATTCTCTAACTTGTAATATAAACATCTGCCTTGCTGAAGTAGCCTTCTAAAATATGATTGTCATAACATTTCCGTTTATCCTTATTGGCGTTTAAATGGTTACCAGTCTTTCATTATTACAAGTATCACTGTGATAAACATCTTTAAATATGATTCATTGTGTGTTAACTCTAATTACTTCCCTAGGGTTAAAATATTTGAAACCCGTATTTTACACACATTGCCAAATTGCATTCCTGAAGACTATAAATTTACACTCCCGAAAACTATTTACAAAAGTATTTGCCTTATAATTTCACGGTCAACACTGGGCTGGCTTCCTTCCTTTCCTCCTTCCTTCCATTCTTCCCTCCCTCACTCTCTCCCTTCTTCCTTCTTTCTTCCTTCCTTTTCTTTTTCTTTCTTTAGTTTTTCCTTATTTGTCAATTTGGTGGTTTTACAATGGCAACTGTTAATCTTGTTTACATTTAAATAAATTGACCTTTTTATATATTTTATAGCTATTTAAAAACTTTGTGGGTTGGGGCGCCTGGGTGGCTCAGTCAGTTAAGTGTCTGCCTTCAGCTCAGGTCATGATCCCAGGGTCCTGGGATGGAGCCCAGCATCGGGCTCCCTGCTCAGCGGGGAGCCTGCTTCCCCCTCTCCCTCTGATCCTTCTCCCCGCTTGTGCTCTCTGTCCCAAATAAATAAATAAAATCTTTAAAAAAATTTTTTTTGTCAATGGACATCTTGGCTCTTTCCAGAGTTTGGCTACTGTAGACATTGCTGCTATAAACATTGGGGTGCATGTGCCCCTTCAGATCCCTACATTTGTATCTTTGGGGTAAATACCCAGTAGTGCAATTGCTGGGTGATAGGGTACGTTAATACATTATATGTTTAAAAAAAAAAAAAAGATAGTAGGAAGGGAAAAATGAAGGGGGGGAATCGGAGGGGGAGACGAACCATGAGACTATGGACTCTGAGAAACAAACTGAAGGTTCTAGAGGGGAGGGAGTGGAAGTTTGGGTTAGCCTGGTGATGGGTATTAAAGAGGGCATGTATTGAATGGAGCCCTGGGTGTTATACGCAAACAATGAATCATGGAACACTACATCAAAAACTAATGATGTAATGTATGGTGATTAACATAAAATTAAAAAAAAATTTTTTTGTGGGTTTTTCTTAGATGCTTAAAGAATTTTAAGATCTATTTTTAAGTCTTTGTACTTTATTCAATACTTTGTGTTGAAGACATTTTGAAAGTTTATTTTATGCATATATTACATGTTATATATACTATATAGGTTATTATAGAATTCAGTATTCAGATTTTTGCTTTGTGATTTTTCCATTTTTATAGTAAATAAATTCTGAAAATTTATCCTGAAATCATACAAATATTCATCCATATTTTCTTCTTGCTGCTTTATGTTTAAAATTTTACATGGAGGGCACCTGGGTGGCTCAGTTGGTTGAGCAACTGCCTTCGGCTCAGGTCATGATCCTGGAGTCCCTGGATCGAGTCCCGCATCGGGCTCCCTGCTCTGCGAGGAGCCTGCTTCTCCCTCTGACCCTCCTCCCTCTCCTGCTCTCTGTCTCTCATTCTCTCTCTCTCAAATAAATAAATAAAATCTTTAAAAAAAAAATTTTTACATGGAACTTTTTTATCATTCTGGAATTTATTGTGTTGTATGCTGTGCTATAAGGCTTTAACTTTTACCCCAAAATAAATAACCAAATGCTTCAGTATATTTTTCAAATCATGTTTCCTTTATCCATTGAATTGAGATATCATCTTTTTCACATAGTAAACACACATTTCTGTCAAGTTCTATTTCTTGGGTGCTTACTCTGGTCCATAAGTCAGTCCGTATATTCCTGCACCAACACCACCTTACTTGTACCACTGATATTTTATGATCGTATCATATTAGAATCTATCTGTCCAGAAATTTGCCACAGTTAAAAGGTTTGGAGTTTGCCTTCAGACAGGTTGTGGTTTCCAAAAACCCTTCGCTATTCCTCCCTCTACAAGGTCGAGCCTAATCCCCCTCCCCTTTGAGTGTGAGCTGTACTTAGTTAACTTATTTCTAGCAAATAGAATGTGGCAGAAGTGATCCCTAGGACCTCTCAGACCGGGTCATAGAAGCTACTGTGGCTACAGCCTCTCCCTGACTACTCTGGGAGAAATTGCCATGTTCTGAGAACAGCCAAGAAACTCCAAGGAGAGGTCCATGTGGGGAGAAACTGAGGCCTCTTGCCAACAGCCATATGAGTGCACGGACCCACCTTCAGGTGACGGGCGCCCTAGCTGACGTTTTGACTGCACTTCCTGAAACACTACAAGCCAGAACCACCCTGCTAAGCTGCTCCTCCTGGAATCCTGACCCTCCAAAGCCTTGTAAGATAGTAAGTGATTTTAGTTTTCAGCGGCTATGTTTTGGAGTAATTTTTTGTGCAGCAATAGAGAACATAGCCCCCGTTATTGGAATGAACACAGCAATGACTGACAAGCTGCATTTTATGGGGATTTTGCACGCACATGGCCTACATTCCACCATGGAAATCAGGGAATGTCCTTACCAAAGATTTTATAAGCTCCAAAACTGCAAAAATTTCCCAGGTGTCCTTTAATTTTGTCCCATCTTCACACACCATCATATAAACCCAGGTAGTGGTGGTGGTGATGATGACTTTTTAAGGGAAGAAAAATACTTACCTTGATTTGACTTCTGTTTCAAGAGGTCTCCTGGCCTCTCTTATCTAAAAAGCCTTGTCTCCTACTTCTTAGCTCCAATTTTCCAAAATGACCACAATGACATATCCCTTCCCACATGCTCTCCTCCCACTGTGATGCTGACACTCTTTCCGTCCAGAGGTGGGGTCCATCTTTCTTGCCCTTGAATCTAGGTGGGCTTATCACTACAGCAGAAGTGACACTATGTCACTTTCGAGACTAGGTCCTGACAGGGGATATGCTTCCAACTGGCCCTTATGGGACACTTGTTCTTAGAACCCAGCCACCATGCTGTGAAAAAAGTAAGAAACCACACAGAAAGTCCATATGTAAGTGCTGAAAACCCCACCGAGGTCTCAGCTGACAGCACCAACTGCCAGGCAGTAAAACTTCAGATGGTTCTAGCAACCACCACGGAGTCAGTCCCAGCTTCAAGCTACAGTACCACATGATGCCACCTGGAGCAGAGATGAGCTGTTCCAATTGTGTCCTGGCCAAACTGCAGATTCATTAGCGAAATAAATCGTTATTGTTTTAACCACTAAATTTGGATGGTCTGTTATGCATATCGAATAACTACAACATCCCAAGTTAACCATCAAAGTCCAAAATGTCATGTGTTTTACAGTATAAATATCCTATCTCACCAATAGGAAAAAAAAAAAAAAAAAGAATACCAGAATGCAAGCATCTCTTCAATCAAAATTGCCCTAAGTGTTAGCTACTAGGTGAGGGAAGCAAGTATGCCTGAATCATTGTATTTTACATCAGGTTTCTGTTAATAGAATGCCTCAAGAAGGTAGCTTTTGGAGAATGGTGTTCATGGAATTTGACTAATTTTCATACGTTTTTGAGCGAACCTCTTTCTCTTGCAAGGTTTGCCCAAAGAGATACAGCCAAGTTCCCTCCAGTGTATCAGTCTCAGGGAACAGCCTGGATCTCTTTCCCCAACTGTCTCAAGAAAGGGCCAGAAACTAGAAGCTTACCTACCTTCTCTCACTTAGACAGGGGGAAATACAGAAGTCCAGCTAATGCTCAAAACTGACTACCAGTGAGCCCGAGGCACAGGGAACACCAAGGTGTTGGATGGGGAATTAGGCTTTTTAAGCTTTCATAGGATTTCCTCCCTTACTCCCTACCCTTCTTAGTCCTCTTCTACCCTGCCCCCATTTCCTTAGCCCCAGCTGTTGCCAGTAAATGGGCAATGATATATTCTGAATGGTATGCTGCCACCCGACCCTGTTCTCGTGATTCTATGGGAACTGTGAGAAACCAAGGCAAAGAGATACTTAAAGGTACTTGAAGACCTGGGCCTTCAAGGTATAGCATGTGAAGACCTCTCCTATGAACCAGGAGGTAGAATCCATTTTTTATTTTGCCAATTCTTCTCTACATATTGGTTTATGATTGAAAGAACTCAAAAATGTTCAAACAATTACTATTCAGTGCTGAAGTAAATGATGTGATAAGAATAAAATGCTGAATGCAAAATATATAGTTTCTGCCTTCCATCACTTATTCTGAGAAGGGCCCAGGAAGGAGGGAATCCTCATCCTTTCCTGGGATGTGTAGATAAATGACAAGGGGAATCGTTCCCTGTGCCCCCATCCCTGCCCTGCAATGCTCAAAAAAGCCAAAGGAAATAATGGAAGCAACTATAAGCTCACCCCAACTCTTACCACAGTTCAGTAACAGAAAAATGTATGAAGAAGCTGGCTTTCTGCTTTTATTTTCCAATGCCATGATCTACCCCGGAAAACGACCCTATTTCCCCACCTCTACATGGCAGCCAATCAGTACTACTACTAATACAAGACAGATGTCCCCCAATGCATTAGTGTCAAGGCCTGGTCAGCACTAAGTTGCCCCCCTGGGATCCATAGCAGGAGGGTGGGCCGGCTCCTTCTCACTCATTCTTGACTCTCCTTTTAATGATCCGTCATGATTTCACCTAGTGAAACCTTCTATTTTTCACCTTTAAGTAGTATATGAAATAGTTAAATTTTAAAACATTTTCTCATTATACTACCAAAAATCATTTTATTTTTTTAAAGATTTTTTTATTTGAGAGAGAGAGTGCAGGAGCATGGGGGGCGGGAGGAACAAAGGGAGGAAAGAGAGAGAATCTCAAGCAGACTCCCCGTTGACCGCAGAGCCCGAAGCAGAGCTTGATTTCAAGATCCTGAGATCATGGGGCGCCTGGGTGGCTCAGTAGTTAAGCAACTGCCTTCAGCTCAGGTCATGATCCCAAGGTCCTGGGATCGAGCCCTGTGTCGGGCTCCCTGCTCAGCGGGAAGCCTGCTTCTCCCTCTCCCCCTGCTTGTGTTCCCTCTCTCATTGTGCCTGTCAAATAAATACATAAAAATCTTTAAAAAAAAAAAAAAAAGATCCTGAGATCATGATCTGAGCCAAAATCAAGTCAGATGCTTAAACAACTGAGCGACATGTGGTAAACTGTAAAATGCCCCCTCCCCCTAAAATGTCCATAGCCTAATCCCCAGAACCCCTGATATGTTACTTTATACGGTACAGGGGATTTTGCAGATGGGATTGAGGATTTTGAGATGGGGAGATTATCCTGGATTATCCAGATGTCCCTACTGTTATCACAGTCTTTATAAGAGGGAAGCAGGAGGGTGGGAGAGAAAAATGTCGTAACAGAAGGAGAGGATGAGAGGAAGAGTTTGAAAGATGCTTGGCTGCTGGCTTTGAAAATGGGAGGATGGGGCTATAAGCCAAGGAATGCAAGCAACCTCTAGAAGCTAAGAACAGGTAAGGAAACAGATTCTCTCTTAGAACCTCCAGGAGGAACAAAGTACTGTAACTTTTCTGGCTTCATGAAAAATCACCTTCTGGGCAGTCCATCACTCTTTCTCCTTCTCTATAACACTTTGCATTCACGTTTAATGTCTTAAAGCAATGATTCTCAAAGTAGAACCAGTGGCATCAGCATCACCTGGAATTTGTTATAAATGCAATTAATTCTCAGGTCGTACTTCAGACCTACTGAATCAGAAACTTTGGGGATGGGCACCTGGGTGGCTCAGTTGGTTGAGCGACTGCCTTTGGCTCGGGTCATGATCCCAGGGTCCTGGGATCGAGTCCCGCATCGGGCTCCCTGCTCTGCGGGGAGCCTGCTTCTCCCTCTCCCACTCCCCCTGCTTGTGTTCCCTCTCTCGCTGTGTCTCTCTCTGTCAAATAAATAAATAAAATCTTTGAAAAAAAAAAAAGAAACTTTGGGGATGAGGCCCAGCAGTGTTTTAATTAGCACTCTTGATGAGGCAGAGAACCACTGATTTAGATTTGCACATTACTTAATGAAAATCAATGCCATCTAAAAGAGTCTCACAAGAAAATGGATTGTTTTACCTCAATTTTTTTAAAAGAATGTATAGAGCCTATAAATACCACAAGGGATTATTTGCAGCTTTTGGAGAAAGGACAGACGGTGCTAAAGAAAACTCAGCGGCTTTGTCTAACTGATGCCCTCTCTCAACTGTCAAAGCCTCTTCTACCTACCTGGCATGCAAGAGAGACTTTTCTTTCACCCACCCAAAAGGACACTCTCCAGAGGCATCATACCTTATTTCGAAAGAATCACTTGTGAGAACTTGTACCCACCCATTCTTATTAAAGGATCTATTACACACACACACACAAATGCATTATTCTCTTAAAGGAACTCTCAATCTCCCTCACAAACAGGTTGTTAGGTGAGAAAAAATGGATAATTTTGTTCATCCTCTCTATGACACTGTGACTTCTGTTTCTTTAAATACTGAGTATTATTTCTTTCTTTCTCGAGTTTACCCACTTCATTTATATTCAGACTTTCCTATTTTCCTTTATAAACTGCTTTAGCTGTATCCTGAAAGTCTTAATATGTTTTATCATTCAGTTCTAAACATTTTCTGCTTGCCATTATATTTTCTTAAGTAGTCCATGAATTAGAGATGTTTCTTTTTAACGTCTGATTTCTAACACAGTGATGAGAAACATGATTTGTATCAAGGATTAGCAAACATTTTCCATAAAGAGCCAGTTAGTAAATATTTTAGGCTTTGCTTGCTTAATGGTCTCCACTCTAAGTACTAACCTCTGCCTTCATTGCCCTAAAGCAACCAAAGACAATTTATAAATAAATGAGAGTGACTATTCCAACAAAACTTTACTTAAAAAGGCAGGCAACGGGGGCAGGCAACGGGCCTGATTCAGCCAAAAGTCATAGTTTCCAACCCCTGGTCTATATAGTACAGATTCTTTGGTCATTATTAAGACTTGCTGTTACCTAATACTGTTTTGTAATGTTCAGTGCATGCCTGAAACCCAACAATCATCTTATCCTCCGCCTGCTACTCTTCTTTAAGGTTCAGGCCTGGTCCACGTAAGCACTTGCTTTTGTTAAATTGTCACAGTGCTTCAGATACTAGGTTTTTGGACTCAAAGAGGCCCCAGTTGCCAGCTTTGCTACTTGCCATTGGGTTGTTTGGGGCAAATTACTTAACATCTCTAATCCTCTGGTTCCTCACTTACAAAAGAGAGAAAATAATAGTACCTACCTCGCGGGGTTGGCATAAGGAAGGATTTAATGAGATAATCCATATACAGCACATAGCAGAATGCCAGGCAGATTTCAACCATTATTAGTAACAGTAACATCATCATGCCATTGAACCACTACTCTGTGAGGCAGGTACCATTAAACCCATTTTACAAAGAAATTACGGCTCAGAGATGTTTAGATAACTTGCCCAAAATCTGATGGCCAGTGACAAAGCACCGATTCCCACCCAGAACTTCTATTTCCAAATCCAAAGTGTCCAGGCTCAGACTCTGATTAGCATGTGAGGAATTTACTGTATGCCATTCCTAGGCCAGGCTGCATTTTCAGACACGCGGAGAAGGGAGTTGCGAAATGCACAGGAATTCATTCTTCGCGGTTGAAGTTTAGTCCTTACGGGAAAAGAGAGAGTGCCGTGAGCGCCACGGGCCGAAAGGGCCTGGGCGGTGCCAGCACAGGTCGCGAACCCTCAGGCTCCCGGAACCAGGGTGCGGAGGCTTATAACCAGGACAAACTCTTGCCTGGGCGCGGTCCGCTCGGGAGGTGGTGTCCCCCAGCCGGGGTGGCGCTCCGCGGCCTCGATGACCTTGCTGGCTCCCCCGCGCCACGTGCCCGGAGCGCCTGGCGCCTAAAAATATCACCCTGGTCGAACCTCCCGGAACAAGCCTGCGCTTTTTATAAAAACCGGGCGCCGTCATCACCTCGAGACACATAAATCACAGCCCCGACCTGCTGTGGATTCAGCGGGTGACGTGCCGCTCAAAGTGGCGACGAATTCAGCCCCTTTCGATGACCTGCACCTGCCGGGCTTTTCCCCCTCTACTCCGCGCACAGGGTGTATCGCGAGGACAGCCGAGCCCCCCGATGACCGTGCTGGTCGCTGGAAAAACAGCCCAGGAACCTCCATTTCTCCCAGCCCGGGCTCAGCCTGGGTCTCTCCAAAGCCACATCCTGTGACAATCACAGGGGTTTTCTCCGCCCCGTCGGTGACGGAAAACTCGTGACTCGGACCTGAGCGCGGGGCGGGCGCAAAGAAGCTGGGGGCGGAGCTGCGAGTCCGGCTCGCGAGGGAGCCCCCGACGGGCGGCGCGTGCGCAGTCTCTCTCCACGGGACCTCCTTCCCGCCGCTGACACTAGGAAGCGGGACGCGAAATCTGTCCCCGCGCAGCCGCCGCGCAGGGCGCCGACCGGGGCGGCCGCCCTCCCCGAGGCGCGCCTGTGCACGTTCCCACGCACGCTCCGGCGTACGGCGGCGGCCAGGGGTCGCGAGCCGGTGGAGGACCCGCGCTTGGAGGACCGGGGAGTCAGCGCTTCTTCCCTCCCTCCCCCACTCCCCTCCCCGCTCCCTCCCCCTCCCCAAGAATGTTCCGCTACGAGGTGAGCTCTTGCGACCGGAAGTGACTCCTCCCTCCCTCCCGCGCCCCCTTTCCTCTCTCACCCCGCGCGCGTCCGTCCCGCGCCCCTGGGGAAGGAGGGGCTGGCAGCGGGACCCCGGGGGCCGAGTAGAACGCGTGGGGCCTGGGGTCGCGGCTTTAATCCGAAGGCGGTGAGCCGGCTCCAAGGGGCGGGACTGTCCTATCAGTGGCCGCTGGGGAGAGTTGGCCTCTGTTTTGGGGTGGGGAGCGTCCGTTAAGTGCTGTAACCACACCATCCCCCACCCCCACCCCGGGAGGAGCCGCGCAGGGGAGAGCGTTGCACCCACCCCCTGGCTCTTCTTGAGGGGGAGTCTCCAAGGAAAGCCTAGAGACACGCTTCCCGCCTTGGACCCGGAACCAGCTCCCCTCCAGTTACACACACACCCGTCCGCACGGGCACCCAGCGTGGGGGGGGGCGGGGGGCGCTGGACTTGCCCTTTACTGAGGCCCGAGAGTGTTTACCAAAGAGGGCTCCGAGTTGGGAGGGGGCGTGTCCCGCGGAAGTTCTGGGCGAGTGGAGGGAGACGTGGGTTTGGTGACCATCCCGGGAATGTAGCAATAGTCGAGAGTCCTGACCTGCCACTAACTCACTGTATGACCTTGAGCTACTCTTAGTCTCCGGCTATAAAGTTTCTAGATTTGTAGACTGAGAGGGCTGCTCTGGATGATCCCTAAGAGTCTTTATAGTTTAAAAAAGCAGTGATTTGGTTAAGTAGATCTTTGTGATTTGGAAGGGAGTGCAGCTAGAAGTTGCCTCTGATGTGGAGGCAGTTGTATGCCTGCTTTGTGCAAGTTTGGAAGGGCTTAAGACGGGTAGAATGGCCTTTCGGCCTAACCTTGCTTTTGGGAAAGCCTATTTAAGGAGGTTGCCTGGCAAGGTGTATCACAGACCTGCCTGTTGATATGTGGTATTGTGATTCTGAGTCTTTGCAAACTGGGGACACATGTACTTGATAGGAATGGTTCAAGACCAAACTGACTTGATGTAAACATGGAGATGATGAGGTGCAGTGGGCTGAGTTGCCAAAAGAAAAGAGAACTTGGAAAATAAGAAATTAGTTGAAAACTGAAGTGGAGCGGGGTAATATTTAAAATAGAACAGACCTAAATTATTGGTGATAACTAGCATTGTTTAGCAATCTGTAATCTTTGCCAAATCTTTGCCTCATTTAATCCTCACAACTCTCTAAGGTATCATCCCTTTGTTACCACTCAGAGCCTAACACAGAGCTGGAGACACAGTAGGTACTTAAGAGGTATTTAATGAGTTAACCAGAATATGACTTAATCAAGTTTGCACCACTTGTAAGAATGGGGCCAAAACTTGAACTCACCATATCACAGCTTTTCCAGAGTTCACTTAATTGGGGTTGAAAATTTAGCTTTCTGTTTCATCACCAGAGTTTGGGCCTACAGAAAACAGAACGGGGGGAAATGAAGAGAAAGCTTTAAAAGGACATAATAGTTGAAATTTTGACATGAAAATGAGGAACATGATACTTTTGTTGAAAAGTATACATAAAACTCAAAATAATGATAAAGTGTGCATTTTGAGTTGTCATTACTGTTCTAACCAGTGATGTCAAGAAAGTTGGGGGCCTAATTCCTTGGTTGCCTGAAGAAATACTACTATTAGATTCTTGATAGAGAAATGGGAGTGTTTGGGAAAAGAGAAACTGAAAGAAGATACTGCCATTTTCCAATGTCAGTAAAATTGGGGGTAGAAAAAAATGCTGTCTTTATAAGAGGTCATAAGCTATTCTGATCATTGGAAGATAAAATGAACATTTTTTAAATGAAGGTGTGAACTTCATGAATAGATAATCTCTTTTCTCTTTTTTTTAGTCTTTAGAGGATTGTCCTCTGGATGAAGATGAAGATGCATTTCAGGGCTTGGGAGAAGAAGATGAAGAGATTGATCAATTCAATGATGATACATTTGGGTCAGGTGCCGTTGGTAAGTGACATCTTTCTCTTATAATGTCATCTTGGTCTCTTGCTCTTCAAATGTTCTTTTTTGTAAGTGCTTTGTCTTAGGAGTAACTACATTCACAAATTTAGCAAAATATTCTATTCTTGGTCTCAGAATAGTTCAGTCTTCACTGGAAGCATCTATCTCAATCCCCTGGGCCCCTTTTTTGCCTCATTTATGTATAAAACCCAGATGTTCTCTGAGCCCTGTGCCTTCCAGCTATATTATCTATGGCTCTAGGTTGATGCTATAAGGCATGCAAATGGTTAGACAAGTAGACATCTTATAAAGATTTAAAATAATCCTAGAAGAAGGAAATTTTAACTTGTGGAACATGTAACTTTTGGAAAACTCGTAGACTAAAAGAAAACTTGGACTTGGGTGTGTATGTTTTAAAACTCAGCTAACCATTGATGTCTTGCATGACCCCACTATTGCCTTACATAGTATCATCAATAAAATAAAAAGAATTTTATTCTAAGAATTGTGGTATAGGAAGTCTTCTTAAGTTAGAAAAGTGTTGTGCACAGATGAAATTTTCTCATCCCAAGATGTAGATAAATATTTTAGGGGTTGTTAAAGGGTAAAAAAATTAAAGAGCCAGACTAAACTTAACATGGCTCAAGAGTTATAATAATCTAAAATGGGAAACTTAGGCAACAATTTTGTATGATAAAGTTTGAGAATTAGAGATCCTAGAGCAAATATACTAATAAAATGTGTTTTCAAAAAAGAAGTAGGTAAGAGTTAATGCAAATATTTTTGCTTTAACCATTGGTGTTGAAAAGTAGCAATAACTGTTTCTGCTGGGATGTGTAAATATGGGTGATTTCTTTGGAATCAGCATTTCTGTCTATGCAGCAAATATTCAAAGTTAAGTAGCAAGAGGAAATTTCACAATAGTGACTGATCTTAAGATGTTGAATATCAAAAACAAATAAAAGGTCTTAAAGGTGTGATAATGGTTACTCATTTTGCAATGATGTGAGTAGCTTGAATTTATTAAAACTTAGACTGAGCTGAATTAATTGGAAAAAATGAGAAAGCATAGTATTGTTAGTCAAGGTTTACAAAATTCAGTAGAGATTAAAACTGCCACTATCAGGAGCAGCAAGAGAAGCACTTAAGGTAGAAGCGAGACTGATTACAGAAGGAAACCAAAGACCTTTTGGATCATAGCCATAGTTTAGGAGATGAGAGCCTCCAAGAGGATGACATGATCTAAGATGCTGTTCTCTCTCCATGGAGATCACTGGGAAAGAGATGCAGAATAGAATTGCAAATGCAAGGAACTGATGCGAATTGCAAATTGTTTTTGGAAGTTAGTTTAGTAATAACCTGTAGGATACAATAGAAGTTACAAACATTGTGTGCTTGTTTCTAGAGCTCCTTTTCTTTTAAAGTATTGTACTGAATGTTATTGTTTTTTTAGCAAATTCCTCAGGATTAAATAAAGTTGATGGAATTGATCTAGAGATATTATATTAAAATGAGATGGCATACTAAGATGTCCTCAGTTTTGAACCTGGACAGAAGAGAAATAGTCTCATCTCTTCTCATTGACTTCCAGCATGCTATGGACAATCTTTTTCTGCTTCTGTGTTCCTCACAAGTTGGGGAAAATACTGCCTTAAAAGGACATTAGAGTGTACAAAACTGCATGCGATATGGTAGGAAAAAGAAAAGTTCACACACGTTGAAAAAGCCCCTAGGGTTACATGGTAAAAGAACAGGTAGTAAGAAGTAAAGGCAGTGAAGTAGCCTATGCTTAGCCCACTTTGTACCCTAGGGCGTAAGTGATTAAGAAAGACTTCTTGGTCAACAAAGTTTATAATGGAGAAAAGATTTCCAAATATGAATCCTTCTAATATATATGAATTATAAAGTTAAAATCTTTCTTGGGGGAGAGAGAGAGAGTCTGCGTATGTACACGAGTTGGGGGGTAAAGGGAGAGAGAGAATCTTAAACAGGCTCCATGCTCAGTGCAGAGCCCAATGCAGGGCTCGATCTCAGGACCCTGAGCCAAAATCAAGAGTTGGACACTGAACTGACTGAGCCACCCAAATGCCCCTAAAGTTAAAATCTTAATTCTTCAGGGGCGCCTGGGTGGCTCAGTCAGTTGAGTGTCTGATTTTGGCACAGGTCCTGATCTCAGGGTCCTGGAACCAAGTCCCGTGGCTGGCTCCCTGTTCAGTGGAGAGTCTGCTTGGTCTGCTTGTCCCTCTTCCTCTACCCTCCCCCAACTCTGCACCCCCCCCCCCCCCGCACTCATGCTCTCCACGCTTGTGCATGTGCGCGAGCTCTCTCTGTCTCAAATAAGTAAAATCTTTTTAAAAAAAAAACTTGGGGCGCCTGGGTGGCTCAGTTGGTTAAGCGACTGCCTTCAGCTCAGGTCATGATCCTGGAGTCCCGGGATCGAGTCCCGCATCGGGCTCCCTGCTCAGTGGAGAGCCTGCTTCTGCCTCTCTCTCTGCCTGCCTCTCTGCCTATTTGTGCTTTCTCTCTGTGTGTCAAATAAATAAATAAAATCTTTAAAAAAAAAAAAAAAAAAACAAAAAACTTAACTCTTTATAATATCTTGATATAAATATTGCACAGATTTATTTACTAAAAAAAATTGCTAAGTCAACCTGTGATTTGTTTAATGCACCGTACAGGTAGATAGACAGCTGGTGTAAAGAATTTAAACCAGGAGGTAAAATGTCAGGCCTTTGACATATGTTATGGTTTGATAGTTTTTAACTCAAAGAGTGGGTGTTTTGAATGATACTTGTTAGTAGTTATTTTAAGTCACTGGCTACTAATGCTCTGATGTCATCTTTCCTTAAGAAACTAGTCCTTGGGCGCCTGGGTGGCTCAGTTGGTTAAGCGACTGCCTTCAGCTCAGGTCATGATCCTGGAGTCCCAGGATCGAGTCCTGCATCGGGCTCCCTGCTCAGCAGGGAGTCTCCTTCTCCCTCTGACCCTCCCCCCTCTCACGTGCTCTCTCTCTCATTCTCTCTGAAATAAATAAATAAAATCTTAAAAAAAAAAAAAAAACTAGTCCTTGTCTTCTCCATGGAAAAATGTTTACATCAATCTTAGAGCAGTAAATGGTCACAGTAATCTCAACTCATTCTCTAAAAACAAAAGTTTACACTTACACAGTGCTTATTATCTGCTATGCACCATTCTAAGTGTTTTATATTTATTATTAATCCTCACAAGAACCTGGTGAGGTAGGTACTATTATCATCCTCATTTTAACAAATGAGGAAGGAAAGTATGAGAGAGGTGAAGTAATTATAAATACAATCAGGGTAAACTACCAGTTATGTTTAAACAAAAGTCCTTGAGGAATCTCTGGGAATCTCCTGCCTCTGCTTGGAAGGGGTCCCCATTCTTTCCACTTCTGTTTTATTGATAGCTGCTATAATCTTTAGGGACTTAGGTTGCCTTAAAATTAAATCACCTGTACTTCCTTTTCATGTTGTGTGTATTCAGAAATATTCCTGAGATAGACAGCAGCTGGTGGGGGAGGGGGTGTGTGGGTGGATTCAGTAACCTGTCACATCAGGATATAAATTAATTAGTTGAAGGAAAAATACTACTTTTTCTTCATTTTTCTGGTATTCCTTTGCCTACCCTTTATCATTCTGACCATTGTGGATTGAGGTCAAGCGTTGGCATATCTAAGTAACTTTATTTTTAGGTCATTTGAAAAAGATAGGAGTGAAGTATCCTCTAATGGTAGAGATGTGTGATCTCTTGGCATATTGCTTCACATGAGTTTTCACAAGAGCAAGGAAAACCTAAAATGATAATGATGGGATTCTGTGGCATAGATTCGTTTGCTTACATGTTTGAAACAGTAATAGTCAATTCACAACAGAGCCGTCCTCACAGAATATGGCTATTTAACCAGTGTTTTTAAATTAAGGACAAACTATTCATCTTTGGTAGGATCTGATAAACTTAGTAAGCACGAGTGTGGGACGTGGTGAATGAAGACAACACAAATTTAAGAACTCTTCTGCATTAGAGCAAACCACTAACAAATTAACTTCTTAAATTGGGGAAATAAATGTAAAAAAAAAAAAATCCCCTCATTCAGGATTATAGAGTCCCCATTTTTTTGGCATCACTGAGTTAGTAAAATTGCAACAAACAATCTATCCTTTAAAAACGTGCTCAGCTTACTCTTCCTTAGCAAAGATGACACAAATATTAATGTCACAATTGATTTATTTTTTAATTTAAATTCAATTAGCCGACATATAGTACATCATTAGTTTTGGATGTAGTGTTCAGTGATTCATTAGTTGCATATAACACCTAGTACAATTGATTTTTAATAACACTAATCTTTAAGAATATTTTTCCAGATAACTGATAATTTAAATTAATACTGTAGTTTTCATCTAAAGTGAGTTTTTTTCTTTACCACAAATAGTACATTCAAATATATCACAGTGCCCAAAGACTAGACAGTGGTTCTCATCATACCAAATTATACATCTGGAAGTCTCCCTTCACTTGCTTTTTGGATCACTAGTGTTATGTGATACATTGTTATGAAATAAAAATAATGAATTTTAAGGATTTAAGGGACTTACTTAGCCTACTTAATAAATATTTGCATAAGATGTTAAGATATATATAATACTACGGTATTAATCATTACATTGAAAATTTGCAAATAATCCAAATTTCCATCAGTAAGAGATAAGTTAAATTAGTATATCAATAGAATAGAATCTTAAACAGCATTAAAAAGAATGAGATAATGTTATCAATAGTTACATGCAAGTGTATGTACATGAAAAGTGTCCAAGATGTATTGCTTAAATAAAAAGAAACAAGTTAAACTTTATAGTATGCATTTTGAAAAACTTAACAACCTGTAGAATTCTGGGGAACTTTCTAAGCTACATATTTTTGTGATGTTTAAATTTTTAATTAATGTGTATTTTCTTTGTAAGCAGGAAAAAAAATAATTTTAACAAGTTGTACATGAGCCCCTCAGAAAATTGTCAATAAATCTAAATCTTTTTTTTTTTTTTTAAGTGGCTACCATTTATTATACCCTTCATGTATACCAGGCACCTTTTTCTTTTCTTGTTATGGTGCTTCCAGTTCTTCTTTCCCCTTTTTTTTAATGAGGTATTAGAGAAATTATGTGAGAAGGATTGCCACTGGGGAGGACACTTGCAGAAAGAATTCTGTGTTTTTATGTTAGTTATAAAGAGAATCATGGGGGTGCCTGGGTGGCGCAGTCACTTAAGTGTCTGCCTTTGGCTCAGGTCATGATCCCCGGGTCCAGTCCTGCGTGGGGCTCCCTGCTCAACAGGGAGTCTGCTTCTCCCTCTGCCTCTGCTTATGCACTCTCTCTCTCTCTCTCTCTCTGACAAATAAAATCTTAAAAAAAGAGAATAATCTGTTATCCCTTTCTGTTGAATTTTATAGGGCATAAAGAACGAAACTAAGAATAAAGTATATAGGAATACATGGGGTTTTTGTGAGTTTGAAAGTCTTGCATGTTTAGATGAGGTGAAGATAGCATTAAAATGAAAAGATTATTTAGGCAAAGCTTCCATGAGGAAGGAAAGATCATCTGAATTTGAATGCCAAAAGGAGCAAAATAGTGCGTAGAGCTTTTCCAGTGGAAGCAGAAGGGAGCGATGAGATGGAGGAGTACTGGAATGACAGAGTGATGGAAATAAGGTCTAGTTTTGAGAAGCTGATGGAGGGCTGTGAAGATTTTTACCTGTGCTGAGCAGGACTCAAAGCTGCATCGGCATACAAAGTGAGAGAACAAGCGAGTGCCAGTGCTACAGACTATATAGGAGTGTACAGGGATAGCCAGGGTGGTGTTAACATGGAAGAGGACCGGACCCAGGTCCGGGTCACCATCACCTTCGCCCCAGCGTTGCTGCAGTAGCTGCCCGGCAGGCCTCCATGCTTCCAGTGTTTCTGCTCCTTTCCCCGCTCATCCCCCACATCCCGAATCTGTTCTCAATAAAGCAACCAGACTGTTTCTGTCAAAAAGTCAAGCCATATCAAAACCTCCAGTGGCCCCCCATTTCAGTCAGAGTGACCCAAAAGGCCCAAAAGGAGCTCCCTCCTACTGCCTACTTGGCCTCATTTTTTTCCCGCTCTTCTTCCTTGATCATTCCAGTCCAGACACAGTCCTTGCTATCTCTCAAGATCGTCACTCGTCTTAAAGTCCTTTCTACAGACTGTCCCTCTGTGTGGAACACTTTTCTCCCAGATAATCCACATGGCTAACTATCTTACCCTTGAATCTTTGCTCAGATGTCACCCTCCCAATGAGGTGTACCTCTGACGATCCCATTTAAGGTTTTCAACCTGCTTTTCCTCCATATGCCTATAGCATTTCATTTCCTGATATAGTATATAATTTACTTATTTGTTAAATTTATTGTCTATTATCTGTCTCTTCCCTGCTTGAAGGAAAGTTGTAGGAGGCCAAGGATCTTTTTTTTTTTTTCCCAAAGATTTTACTTATTTATTTGACAGACACAGCGAGAGAGGGAACACAAGCAGGGGGAGTCGGAGAGGGAGAAGCAGGCCTCCTGCGAAGCAGGTAGCCTGCAAAGCAGGTAGCCTGATGCGGGGCTTGATCCCAGGACCCTGGGACCACGACCCGAGCCAAAGGCAGACGCCCAACGACTGAGCCACCCAGGCGCCCCGGAGGCCAGGGATCTCTCTGTCTTTTGTACACTGATCTATCCCATGTCCCTAAAACGTTAACACATAATAGGTGCTCAACACATATTAATTGAATGAGATAAATGGGTTGGAGAGCTTGTAAAAAAGATGGCAGGTATAATCTAAAAGAACGTGTATGCTAATGCAGTGAGTTTTAACTTTTTCCCTGATATGTCATAGACTCTCAAAACCAGGGATGCCTGGGTGACTCATTAGTTAAGCGTCTGCCTTTGGCTCAGGTCATGATCTCAGGATCCTGGGATCGAGTCCCTCATCGGGCTCCTTGCTCAGTGGGGAGCCTGCCTCTTCCTCTGCCTGCCGCTCCCCCTGCTTGTGCGCTCGCACACACTCCCTCTGACAGATAAATAAAATCTTCAAGAAAAAAAAAAAAGAATCTCAAAACCAACGGGTTGTTGTGTACATACCTATCACCCGTTTAGAAATTTTCAGAATACAGTTTGGATGCCACTGGTAACGTATTAAGCTGTATCACTCTAAGTGCTTGAGTTATATTCCTGGTATGATGTTATTAGTCCTTAATAGTGAAAAGCCCACTTTCCTATGCCCCTTAGTTTAACTCTTATTTCATGTCTCTAAGTGGAAATTTACTATCTTCTGAAGTTAGAGTCGTTCATTTGGTTAACAGAAGAATTTCACAAAACTTCTAGTCTCAGTATGAACTATATTTCTTATGATTTCCTTACAGATGATGATTGGCAGGAAGCACATGAGCGCCTGGCTGAATTGGAAGAGAAGCTGCCAGCAGTTAATGAACAAACAGGCAATGGAGAAAGGGATGAGATGGACGTGTTGGGTGACCATGAGGAGAATCTGGCAGAAAGGCTCAGTAAGATGGTGATTGAAAATGAGCTAGAAGATCCAGCTATCATGAGGGCAGTGCAGACCAGGCCAGTTCTGCAAGTGAGTAAGTTACTCTGATTTGAGAACTATCGCAAACTAGTAATTAAGGTAAAGTATTGAGCTGTGCCATTTTGTTTCATCTGCTACCCTGAGAAACTTGCATATACCATAGAAAACTGTTAATATAATTCCTGATCACAGCAGTTGAAGGTAGGGAATAATGTATCTTCTGGAACACTGTAATTTCGTCTTCTCAAGCAGTTGAGACTCTTCGGGAGCCTTGTTCACCGAGAGCAGGTAAATTGTCCAGAAAGCTCTCACTATTCCAGACTGTGTATGTGTTTTCCTTTTTTGTTAGCCCCAACCAGGAAGTCTCAATTCCAGCATCTGGGATGGATCTGAAGTTCTGAGACGAATCCGAGGGCCGCTGATTGCTCAGGTATTAAGCATTTTCTCTTTATGCAAATTCCTAGTATCCGAAAACTCCTGTCTTGATCCTTTCCTTACTGAAACAATGTATCGATGTATATCATTTGCCGTTGTGTTGATTACTTAACCCAGTGCTCATAGCTGTACTGGTTGATTGTACACTTACTCAGCCTCCAGGCAATGCTCACTTGACTGTGCTTTATTTTGAAAGGCTGAAAGGGAACCATTAGAATTCAGATTTGTTAGCTTATAATTCAAATTTCTTAAGTGTTTCTCGGCAAAACCACAGGAATGGAGACCAGATCAGTATCTACCAATGGTTGGAGGTGGTGGGAGGGCTTGACTGCTAAGGGACACTACAGTAGGAGTTTGGGGAGTAACCAAACTGCTCTGTTCTTGATCATGGCTGTAGATCCATGAATCTATGTATTTATCAAAATTCAGAGGAGTGTACACCAAAGAGAGGGAATGTTACTGGATGTGAAATAAAATTTAAAAATAATTTCTCAAGATGATTTTGGCATCTGTACAGATTACTAAAACAATTTAAGGTGGCTATGGGCTAATTTTCTCTCTCTCTCTCTCTCTCTTTTTTAACTATTTCCTCAATTAGGAAATGCCTACGGTGTCTGTATTAGAATATGCCCTGCCTCAGAGGCCCCCACAGGGTCCAGAAGATGATCGAGACCTTTCTGAGCGCGCATTACCACGGCGGTCAACTTCACCTATCATTGGGAGTCCTCCTGTTAGAGCTGTCCCCATAGGCACCCCACCTAAGCAGATGGCTGTACCCAGCTTCAACCAACAGGTACCTCTCATTAACAGGCACTCAGCCCAGGATATTGGGAATCTGGGCAAAATTATTTGGGAAGTTGGCAATGCTGGGAGGAGGGTGGAAGTTTTGGGTAGGCATTAGATGAGAAAGAGAAATAGCCAATTAGAGGAGAAGGTAGTACAAATAAGAGACACATTCCCTAATGCCCTTTGCTGGTGCTGCTCCTGTTGCTGCTGCCTTTTAACTGGGGGAGAAAAAGGGTAGTTAGCCACATGTAGTGTATATATCCTTTTCCAAGTGTTTTGCTGGCTGCCCACAACATTGGCAGAGAGGTAACTGACAGCCGGGGGGAGTGGGGACACACAGCATTGTCCACATCCCTTTTTACCTTTAAGATATCCCTGCTTTCCCTAGAGCCTGTGCAGTCCTGTTCCATAGACTTTCCTCCACCTGAAACCAGCAGCTGAAAAGGAAGGCCAATTTGGAAGGTATGGGGGGAGGGTGGTGTTGGTATGGCCTAGTTAGGCTCAGTATTCTATGAAACGGTGGAGTCACAATGTATCACAAAAGAGCTGAGCATGGCGGCCATATCACAGGGGCTTCACAATAGGACTTAGTTAATCCTCCAGCTCTCTTATCATTCCTTCTCCCTCACTGCTACCAAAATAATATCCTCTTGCAGAGAATTTGCAAGTCAGAATATCTGTTGGTACCTCCCTCAGATAGCATGGAAGGGTGGGGATAACTGGAGAATTAGCTAAATCTTCCTCAGTTACAAGTGGCACGGTGCTTGGTGTTTACGAGAGGAAGTGACCAAAGGTTCTTATGTGAACCCATAGCCGTAGCGATTTGCTTAGAAGTAGGGCTTTGCATTGAGTTCTGTGTCTCTACCAGTACTTGAGGGGAGGGAGTGTAGGTGGAGGAAAAACTGACTTCATTGAGTGTAGTTGTGTATATATTTGTCCTGATAGATCCTGTGTCCGAAGCCTGTCCATGTCCGACCCCCGATGCCACCGCGTTATCCTGCTCCCTATGGTGAGAGAGTGTCTCCAAACCAGCTCTGCAGTGTCCCGGTATGTCCCTTCACAACCTGATGAAAACGTGCAGCATATGGTTCCTGATCGCTACCAGTATATAGACATCTCCTAAATTAGGTGTGCTTTTTATAGTCTCCATACTTGAATTTCTGGATCTTACGGTCCCCAGGTCAGAAGGCATGGTTCACCATGTTCAGTTGTTTCATACCTGAGTTGGGTTTTTTTTTTTTATCTTTAAAAATTCACACCCAGCATGGTCATCTGGTTTCCTGCTATTTCATTCCCTCATCCTACCGCCTCCTTCTTCAGGTTACATGATCATAGTGCTTCCTGATTTCTAACATTGCTCTCTTTCATATTCCTTCCATAGACAGCTTGACGATACAGTTTGAGCATTTTTATATCCAAGTTTATGCTGTATTCCTACTAAATTCCTTTATTATATCGATTTACCTATTTCACAGACTATGTATAATTTTTTGTCTTTTTCTTTCTTTTTTTCCTTAGAATTCTTCCCTACTCGGTCACCCTTTTCCTCCTAGTGTTCCTCCTGTTCTCAGCCCTCTCCAGAGAGCACAGCTTCTTGGAGGAGCACAGGTAAGCCTGTGATGAGCCGAACCCATGAAGAGCTCTCTTGCTTTCCTAACATTCATAGGTGATCTCTCTCTCTCTGCTGTTAATCAGTCTCTACTGCCTCTTATTTTTTCTTTCACTTTTTCAAACAAAGTTATTGATGGAAACAGTATTCACTTTTCTGTGGATAAAAGCAAGAGGCCTTGCTGATTCACTAAATCTGAGATCTTGTCCCTCTTTCTAGCTACCGCCTGGACGGATGTCTCCCAGCCAGTTTGCACGGGTCCCTGGATTTGTTGGTAGTCCGCTTGCTGCCATGAATCCCAAGTTGCTGCAAGGGCGAGTAGGGCAGGTGCTTCCCCCAGCACCCGGCTTCCGTGCCTTCTTTAGTGCTGCGCCCCCTGCCGCTCCGCCGCCTCCGCCCCAGCACTCCCCTGGCCCAGGGCCGCACCTGCAAAACCTAAGGTGTGCAAACTAATGCCACTGTTGACCCATCAGTCGCCCAAGGCTCTTTGTCAGTGAGGCCTCCATGTCTGCAAGGGGTGTGTTTTGAGATGTTACTTGATAATCTGCTCATCAAACACAAAAATGTTTGACAGTCCCCAGGCATTCTTACGAATTAACATTTCACTAAAGGCACGTGCTTCCTGTGTAATTTGCATATTGTTAGTTAATCACCTCTTTTATTTCTTCTGACATTTCTTAGGTCTCACTTTATATCCATTTTACAAACACACAGGTGCACAAAGTGCTTATCACTTAACAAGAATTACCACATGCTAAGGACCAGAGATGTAGATGCTAAGTAGTCAGCTCATCTTGGTGCTAGCTAAGTTGCACATTTCTAATCTGGTTTTATAACGGGTTCAGGTTCCTGCTTCTAGTGAAATTGTATTTTATTACATGTCATAATCGTATCAGGATTCCTCAGAGAGAACCAATGAAATATATGTATACACACATATATGTATGTATGTATGCACATACATAAAACTTTATATAACAAAAAGATTTATTTTAAAGAATGAATAAAGCAGGCCAGCAAAGTGGAAATTCAGATAAGAGTTGAATTTGCAGTCTTGAGTCTGAAATTTGTAGGGCAGGCTGGCAGGTTAGAAACTCAGGCAGCATGTCTGTGTTTCAGGCTTGAGGCAGAATTCCTTCTGGTCTGGGAAATACCAGTTTTTGCTCTTAGTGCCTTCAACTGGTTGGGTGAAGCCCACCCACATTTTCAAAGGTCCTCTTTTTTCTTAATTCTTAATGACATCTACAAAATACCTTCACAGCAACATCTAGACTAGTGTTTGACCAAACAACTGGGCACCATAGCCTATGGTCAAGTTGACATAAATTGACCATGACACATACATTTTCAATATGATTTCCCAAATAGTTGAAACTAAACTATATTAAATCTTAAATCTTAAAACTTAACTACATTAAATCTTTTACGAGACTTTTGTTTACAGTTAGGAAGAATAGTTCTCCTGTTCCACTGCTAATGCACTCAAATTTTATGATCCTCTTCTTAGGAGTTGAGAATTAATTAGTCTTTGTAGAGGACATGTAAAAATATATCAGTCTTTTCCTTCTGAAAGATCTCCTGAGAATAGACTTGAACATTCCCTTGAGTGCACTTGCGTGAAGTTATCCTATACTGACAACATTCTCTAAAACTTCAGATCACAGGACAGCAGAATTAAAAACCTTTCCCTTTTTTTCTCAGATCTCAGGCCCCAATGTTTAGACCAGACACAACTCACCTCCATCCACAGCACCGTCGGCTCTTGCATCAGAGACAGCAACAGAACAGAAAGTAAGTACTTGGGGCACCTGGGTGGCTCAGTCGTTAAATGTCTGCCTTCAGCTCAGGTCATGATCCCAGGGTCCTGGGATCGAGCTCCACATCGGGCTCCCTGCTCGGCGGGAAGCCTGCTTCTCCCTCTCCCACTCCACTTGCTTGTGTTCCCTCTCTCTCTGTCGCTCTCTCTGTCAAAGAAATAAAATCTTTAAAAAAAAAATTAAGTACTCATCCAGCTCCTTGGTGGTTTCTTAATTCAACTTTTAATTTTGACAGTGTAACAAGGTGCTACTAATTTAGTTTACTTTTTAAGTAAATTTAATTAGTATTAAGTTTATGTTACTGGTAAAGAAGATCATATATGCTGTCATTTTATGTTTTTGATACACTAGCTTTTAATTTTTTTTTCATTTTTTGAGAGAGAGTGGGATGTGGGGGAGGGGAGAGAATCTGAAGCAGGCTCCACAGGACAAGCCCGACACGGGGTTAATCTCACAACCCTGAGATCATGACTTGAGCCGAAATCAAGAGTCAAACACTTAACCAACTGAGCCACCCAGGTGCCCTGATACACTAGGTTTAAATGACAAGACTTTTATCAACTGATTTCTAAGATTCTATAAATCTCTTTATCATACATCAGAAATATAATTTAGATCTGATTTTTTTTAAGTCATTTTATACTCCTTACCAAGTTTTTAACCATACTCTTAACTACCTTTGTTTATGATCTCAGCTCAGAGGTAACTTTGAAATATAATGGCTAGCCTTATATTTCAGTCTTAATATAAAGCCAACAGCCACTCTGTTTTTGCCTGTAACCTAATCTTTTTTTGCTTCTGATGGCACTTCCTAATCCCAGTATCATCAACAAATATAAATATGCATTTATATGTGTAGCCCTGCCTGTATATCAGGCCCTGTGGTAGGTTTTGGGGACTGAAAGAAGAACGAGATATGTCAAAGTCCTGCCTTCCTGGGGTTGACGTTCTGTAATCATTCATATACAGAAAATAAGAAAATTAAACATAACTTTGAGGTTTCTTTAACCTTCAATTTAAGGTTCTGTGTGTGTAATTCCTTCTTACTTTCAAAGAAGCTCTAGAATATTTTTTGGAGGGGAAAAATAGGCTCTTAAGACACAAAAAGTGCAAACCATAAAGGAAAAGATTAATACATTTGTGTAAAAATATGAAATTTCTAGTGCCTGAAGTTAACAGTATGGTTTTATGTATTTGAGAATTTATAAAGAGTGTGGTTCTCACTCATGTAAAGTGTTATTGCCACCAAAAAAAAACAATGGGAGATACAGAAACTCTAGTGAGTGTTGAATATATCTAGTATCTCATGTGTGGTGATGGTATAACGAGTGTTTGCGTGTCCGAACTTTTAAAATTGTACACATTAAATATGCACAGTTCTTTGTATGTCAGTTATACCTCAGTAAAGCTGATAAGAGTGTGCTCATATGTGGAATTTAAGAAACAAAACAAAAGAACAAAGGAAAAAGAGACAAAAACTCTTTTAACTATAGAAAACAAACAGATGGTGACCAGAGGGGAGGAGAGTGGGGGGTGGGTGAAATAGGTGATGGGATTAAGAGTACAGTAACATTTAAAACGATTGAAGCATTTTATTGTACATCTAAAACTCAAAAAAAAAAAAAAGATTTCAAGCTTGCTTATAGTCAGAAAAATACAGATTAAGATCATATAACAATTTTACATCATCAGATAAGTAAAATGGTCGTCATTGGCAAGAATATTGGTTAGCCTCAGCCTCTCTCAGCCTCTTGTGAGAGAATTTGGCAGTAAATAATAAGGTTGAAAACGTGGATACAGCACATGCTAGCAGTTCTTTTGGGTATATACTTGGGTATGCCATCAACACATAAATATGAAAAGCATAATGTTGAGTAAGAAGCAAGGAGCAGACTTACATCTCTGGTACCATTTATGTAAAAGTTAAAGGCACACAGAATAATACTGTATAATATTTAAAGATGGATACGTGAGTCATGAGTCTTAAAAACATTGCAGGGAGAGGCGCCTGAGTGGCTCAGTCGATTAAGCATCCACCTCTTGGTTTCAGCTCAGGTCATGGTCTCCCAGTTGTGAGATCGAGCCCCACATCAGGCTCCACGCTCAGTGTGGAGTCTGCTTGAGTTTCTCTCTCTCTCCCTCTGCCCCTTCCCCCGCACACACATGTGTGCAGGAGCGCACTCTCTCTCAAATAAAATCTTTTTTAAAAAAAAAAACGTTTCAGGGGCGCCTGGGTGGCTCAGTCGTTAAGTGTCTGCCTTCGGCTCAGGTCATGATCCCAGGGTCCTGGGATCGAGCCCCACATCGGGCTCCCTGCTCAGTGGGGAGCCTGCTTCTCCCTCTCCCCCTGCTCCTGCTCTCTCTTGCTATCTCTGTCTCTCTCTCTCTCCAATAAATAAATAAAATCTTTTTTAAAAAATTAAATTAATGGGCGCCTGGGTGGCTCAGTCATTAAGCGTCTGCCTTCGGCTCAGGTCGTGATCCCAGGGTCCTGGGATCCAGCCCCGCATCGGGCTCCCTGCTCGGTGGGAAGCCTGCTTCTCCCTCTCCCACTCCCCCTGCTTGTGTTCCCTCTCTTGCTGTGTCTTTCTCTGTCAAATAAATAAATAAAATCTTTAAAAAAATTTTTTTTCCGGGCGCCCGGGTGGCTCAGATGGTTAAGCGTCTGCCTTCGGCTCAGGTCATGATCCCGGGGTCCTGGGATCGAGTCCCACATCGGGCTCCCGGCTCAGCGGGGAGCCTGCTTCTCCCTCTGACCCTCTCCCCTCTCATGCTGTTTCTCTCTCGCTCGCTCTCTAAAAAATAAATAAAATCTTTAAAAAAAAAAAAAAAAGGAATTTTTTTTCAGGGGGAGTGCATACGAACTCCTCTGAGAAGGAAGGGAGGCAGGAAACCAGGATCCAGACGGGGTGCAACAGTATGTTGCTTTAATACTACTGTTTAAAACTCTGAGGCAAATGGAGGCAAATAAATTTTTTTTTTCCCACTAAGTCTGGGTGGTGGATAAATGAATGTTTTATGTGGGCTTTTCTCTATATTTGAAGTATTTCGTAATTTTTCAGCAAGTTAAAAAAAGTGTATAGATGGCGAGTCATACTGGCCTGTGTTCACACCTCTTTGGCCTCGGTTTATTGTCTTCAGTGGAGAACATAAAGCCACCTACCTCTTAGGGTTATTGTGGGGCTTAAACAGAAGTGCATGGGTGACAGTGCTCAACACGTGATGAGGCACTCACATCTCAGTTTTGTTTCTTTGTGTACGCATAGCTCTTCTCCGACGCTGCCATTAGATTCAATTCTTTTCCCTCCTTTGTTAACAAACGCAAAGTGGAATCTTTTTTAACTGGCCCGGCTTGTTCCTGAATTGGTACAAGGCCTAACGAGTGCCCTGACATGGAGCGAATGCGCCCCTGTGTCCGTGTGTGTTTTCAGTCAGCATCGCAGTCTCAATGGCGCCGGAGACAGAGGGAGTCACCGGAGCAGTCAGGACCATCTCCGCAAGGACCCCTATGCCAACCTCATGCTGCAGCGAGAGAAGGATTGGGTCTCTAAAATCCAGATGATGCAGCTGCAGAGCACTGATCCCTACCTGGACGATTTCTATTACCAGGTAGGTGGTCATCCAGTCCCTTACTCTGGTGAGCCACTCAGGGAAATATCGGTAGACTTAAATACTGACAGAATCTTCTTTTGAGGTGGTATTCAATTGGGTCAGAATTGACTAAGCAAATTCTGTCCTCTTCCGAAGCTGGAGAGCCTCTCACTATTCACTAGAAGGTTTCTGTACATGCCTTTTATTCCTTACACACACAGGCTCCCGGGCCAATGTTTTGAAATCTCTTTGGCATCAATAATCTCGTTCCCTCAGTTAAAAATATTGGCAGTCTAACTTTGAAGATATTTCCATTGAGGTTGGGCTTTTCCGTAGGCTGGGATTTTTTGAGAAGTAAATATCTGGCAGTCTAGCAAAAATTAAAGATCGATACATTTATAGAGTCCCAAGTTGTTGCTGCCACCAGTCTAATCATGTATGATAAAGAGCAGCCATACTCTGGGCTTGTGTTGCAACTGAAATCATCTTCACGTGGTAGAATTACTTTGAAAAACTGGAGAAACTGTCAGCTGCTGAAGAAGTACAAGGCGAAGGCCCGAAAAAGGAGCGCACCAAGCTCATTACCCCTCAGGTGGCCAAACTGGAGCACGCCTATAAGCCAGGTAAGGTCCTTATCCCTGGGCCCACAGTAAAAGAAATTCAATGAGCTGCCAATATGATAAATAGAACTGTATAGATGACTGGATATAGAGATGTTCAAAGCTCATTTATAAGGACTATTGTCCTTAAGTGCAGAGACCTGCCTTTATTCCATGGAATGAGTGGTTTAGCAGATAGACTTATAGATCCTTTAGTGCTTGAGATTCCTTAACTTTTTGAAATGTGTTCTAATTTCTAGTATCCCTATAATAAAGGGGAAATACTTCAGATTTTTATTATCATTGCAACCACAAAATGGGAAAAGATAGATTTGGGTAAGAGATCACATTAGATACATAGGTTTTTGTACTGAACTGTTAGGCTGTGAAAGAATAGAGACTATAAAGGTCTTTGAAACTGCCTTGCCTGCATTGCTGAGTTATTTGTTGGAAATGTTTTGTCCTTGCAGTGCAGTTCGAGGGCTCTTTGGGAAAGCTTACTGTTTCTAGTGTGAATAACCCCCGAAAAATGATCGATGCCGTGGTGACATTGCGGAGTGAGGATGATGTAAGTGTCAGCAGAATTGTGTGTTTAAGAAACTCTGGGGGACGCCTGGGTGGCTCAGTTGGTTGGGCGTCCGCCTTCAGCTCGGGTCGTGATCCCAGGGTCCTGGGATCGAGTCCCGCATCAGGCTCCCTGCTCCGCGGGGAGCCTGCTTCTCCCTCTGCCTCTGTCTCTCTCTCTGTCTCTCATGAATAAATAAATAAAATCTTAAAAAAAAAAAAAAAAGAAACTCTGGGTCGTCACTGCTGCCTGGGGGTCATTGTGGGAGGGAATCAGACACAACGGAGTTGTGTGTGGTCGAACTCGGAGCTCCTCCCGGCGTGTCTTGGTGTTCTGGTTTCCTGCAGGTGGGCTGAGGTGCTAACACCTTCCACTCCAAGGCAGCCAGGCTAGACTTGGGGTGGCAAGAGTCTTTAAACTGCGTAACTGGCTGCAAACAGCATTGGTTGTTTATTCCAGTTTCAGAAATTACCGTTTTTCTATGTGTTTTAAGATTTTCCTGTGATTATCTGCATCTTTACTGCATTCTATAACTACCTTTTGCCTGTCTGTAAATTCAGTTCAGTAGTCTGTGTGGGTTAGTTCAGTCTGTTCTATGACCTTTGTCCAGTTAGCGTTGTTTTAGATTATTAACTTTTTTTTTTTTAAGATTTTATTTCTTTATTTGAGAGAGAATGAAAGAGAAGAGAGCATGAGAGGGGGGAGGATCAGAGGGAGAAGCAGACTCCCTGCTGAGCAGGGAGCCCAATGCAGGACTTGATCCAGGGACTCCAGGATCATGACCTGAGCCGAAGGCCGTCGCTTAACCAACTGAGCCACCCAGGCGCCCAAGATTATTAACTTACAAAGAGTTAAGATTCTTTTACAGTATTGTTACAAATGGAACTACATATGCACGCTTAGAAAATTATTTTTAACAGAGGCAAAGAATTCACACTGAATAGTCTTTTCTTTTTTTTAGGAGACAAAAGAAAAGCAGGTTCGGGACAAGAGACGAAAAACCCTTGTCATCATTGAAAAAGTAAGTTTTAGAATTTCTTGCTGTAGTTAGTTGCAAATAAGGAACTGTCACATGTATGTGTATGCAAGAAGTGGAAAAGTAAGCAGTCAGTGTTCTGCGATTTTAATTAATGAATATATTCTTCCTGCATGCCTGCTGTATATCAGAGCGCACTAGAAAAGAATGTGCTGTGCCTCACCTATGACCCCGTGGAGAGAACACTGCAGTTACAGTGTCCTGGGTCTTTGTCCAAGCTTGTTCAGTTAACTGCTAAGTGCTTGGGAGCAGGTCACCTTTCTAAGAAAATGAGAGTAAAAATTACATTGTTCCACCTGTGAATTAATTGAGTTAATTAAGTCAGTTCACAGGTATTCACTGGATAGCCCCTTGGAAGCTAGGCACTGTGCTGGGTACTAAGAAAAATTTGGTACTCTGTAGGCGATTCATTTGTAAAGTGTAAATACCATGTAGCAAAGCCATAGGCGTAGCAAGGAAGAGCACGGAGTGTGGAACCAGGCTGCAAATCACGTCTTCTCCATTTCTGAGTCTGTGACTTGAGGCAGGCTACTTAAAGTTTCTGTGCTGTCCTCATTTTCTTCATCTGCAACAGTGGAGATGATAATATAGTCTCTTTCTGACTGGGTCATGGAGAGTGTCTGGTGAATGAGTACATGCAGAGTGCCTTGAACAGTGCCTGGCACCCGGGAGTAAAATTATTGCTGTGTTTATAAATAGAACGCATCACTTGAAGCAATGATACAGATCATGTATGTTAACAGTGCTATTCTTGCTGCTGGAAAGTTTGTAAAGGATGTAATCATTCACTGTCATCTCCTGGGTTAGTGGTCAGGAGGGACAACAAACGGAGGAATTCTTTAAGTTCTTTCACTATGTTTTTCTGGATTCAGAAGAGCACTTTTTTCCTCTCAGTCTTACTACAATTCGTTTTCGCTCTTTTGTCTTTACCTGGTGGTCTTAAACTGTGAAATTGTTTATCAAATACTCTGATCCTGACCTAGCATGCTGTGGCCTGCTTTGTGTCTCACTTAGACGTATAGTTTACTCCTGGATGTGGAGGATTATGAAAGGCGGTATCTCCTAAGTCTAGAAGAAGAGCGACCTGCCCTGGCGGATGAAAGAAAGCACAAAATTTGTAGCATGTATGACAACTTAAGGGGGAAATTGCCTGGACAAGAGAGGTAAGAATTGTACACTTGGAGGGACACGTGAGACCAGCTGGACTCCTTACTCGGCTGACCTGAGCTTTCCACATTTCTGTCTTTGGGATATCTTCCTTACCATCTGAGGAAGCTCAGAGTCTATCCTTCCGGCCTAACTCAAATGCTGCATCATATAAAGCATTTCATAATCCTTCCCAGCCAGGAAAAAAATCTCTTTATTCTGGATTCATTTATTCGACACCTACCTATTCACTATCTGCTAGGAACTATGCTGGGTACTGGAGACACAGTGGGGAACATGATTTGGTTTCTGTGTTTGAGCCTATAGATTGTACTTGCTTTATGCTTTATTCTAGCATGTTCAACCTTGGAATCTTCATGTAGTCTTTTCTACTAAGATGGAAAGCATAGATATTTATACTTTCTTGGGATTTCCATAGAATACTCATACGCTATGGCAGCCAATCAGTCTTCCAGTGAGGACTAAGCTCCTTAATGTATCTTTTTATCTATATCTGTCATCTCTTCCACCCAGGATCTTGCTGACAGTAAATGTTCTATAAACCCCAAGTGTTGGGGCGCCTGGGTGGCTCAGTCATTAAGCGTCTGCCTTCGGCTCAGGTCATGATCCCAGGGTTCTGGGATCGAGCCCCGCATCGGGCTCCCTGCTCAGCAGGAAGCCTGCTTCTCCCTCTCTCACTCCCTCTGCTTGCGTTTCTTCTCTCACTCTCTCTCTCTTTCTGTCAAATAAAATAAATAAAAAAATCTTAAAAAAAATAAAGTAAAATAAACCTCAAGTATTTATTTGATGAATACAAGAGGACTCTGTCCTGAAAACTCCCTTTCCTTTGCCCTTTCAAGAGAATTGGGGATTCTTCTAAGCCAGGACACTCACAAACCAGAACATAAAAATAAACCCCTTCTTTTTAACACACCTTTTCTGGAGTCAGGTTGACAGGCAACTGGTTGAATAAATGTGGGCTTGTCCATAGTTGGGAATGTTATGGGGCCATCAAATCGACGTAGTTAAAGTGTATCTATGAGGTGGAAAATTGTCACAAGAAGTTGTTGGGTGAAGAAAGCCAAGTAACAAAGCCGTATGGATTCTCTGGACTCTTTTTTTTTTAATTTTCTTTAATGAAAAAATATACAGCACAAAGGTTCTTAAAAATGGTATAGTAGGGGCGCCTGGGTGGCTCAGTAGGTTAAGCGTCTGCCTTCAGCTCAGGTCAGGATCCCAGGGTCCTGGGATCGAGTCCCTCATCAGGCTCCCTGCTCAGTGGGGAGCCTGCTTCTCCCTCTCCCTCTGCCGCTCCCCCTGCTGTGCTCTCTTGCTCGCTCTCTGTCAAATAAATTTTAAAAAAAATAACAATATAAAGTTAATTCTGAAATGATTGTTTTTATATCCTTTTTGCTTATGTATGTTTTCGGATTTTGCTGTATCAACCATGTTATTTGTCTAGTTACATAAAACTTAAAGGAAATGAACACCTGTAGTTTGAACAAGTCTGTTTAACATACGTTTGTGAAAGGACGATTTTCTACATTTGCAAAACTTGAAAAATGACTTGTTATTATTTGGTTGAGAGTTGGAGAAGTAATTCCCACTATTTTGTAGCAAAGGTCCTCGTAGCGTGAAAATGAGCACAGCAAGTTCATTCAGTAACATGTAAGAGGAGATAAAGGATGTGTTAAATTGTTCTTGCTGACCTAAGTGAGTATTTCCTTCCCCTGCAGGCCAAGTGATGACCACTTTGTACAGATCATGTGTATCCGAAAAGGGAAGAGAATGGTTGCCCGTATTCTTCCTTTCCTCTCCACAGAGCAAGCAGCTGACATTCTCATGACAACAGCCAGGAATCTCCCTTTTCTTATCAAGAAGGATGCACAAGATGAGGTGATCCCCCATGTGGGACTTCTTTCCTTTGGGTCTTCATAGTTGATAAGGTTTCTAGAATCCAAATTTCTTATCTTCCCCTCTTCCTATTTATGTTGTCTTGTCTAACCTTCAGTAGTAGTATTGATTATTTAAAGCAAAAGTCTACTCCAGGACTATACTTTTAATCCCATTTTTGGTCCAACAGACCAAGTTCCTAAACTGAGGAATGCAATAATCGCATCGTATTTGACATAGTCGTGAAGCTGTGTTGTGTATCAGAATTTCTTGGGCAGCAGATAATTCAGCCCTACTCCAAACATGTTGAATCAGAATTTACAGAGGAAAGGCCAGGGCTTCTGTATCTCTAACAGAATCCAGCTGAATCTGATGCTCACGAAAATTTACAAACATATGGTCTTGGTTACTTTGCTGGATATAAAGTATCATGCACTGGACTATTGTCAGGAGCTTAACATTCAGCTGCAGACTCCATTGATTGGTGTCACAGAGGAATCAAGCCAGTGCCCGCTGTGCTCGTAAATAACGTTTATCATGATGTAAACTAGGCTGGACTTAGCAACCTGATTTTCAAGTTTATAAGTAAACTTTTGGTAAGACCTGCTCTCTACTTATCCTCACAGTTGAAAAATTAGCACTATTTAGAATCATTTTAGAAGTTCAGAGCAAGAAATTGTTAAGGGTAGGGCAGTTATTACTAAGTGTGAGGTTCAGAATGTTAGAACTTATGAGAGTGAGCCTCTCACATTAGATGATGCTTGATCAATAACCAGCTGGTGATGATCCACAGAAAACATGATGCCAGGATACCTTGTTAAGTGGTATGGCATGAAAGAGTTGAAAATTAACTCCTTCTGAAATCATAATGAGTTGAAAAAGTCCTTAAAATTGTAGCACGTGCAGAAGAAATTAATGCAAAGTTGAGGCGTTATCATCAGGAAAAGTGAAGTGGGATGAGACAAATACGTTTTTTAAAGATTTTAAGAAGGAAAAATGGGTTGGAGGAAAGTTTAAGGAGTTGAGGTTTATCCTAGAAAACGGAAGCCAGACAAAAAGCAGCAACTCCCTTACAGCATATAGATTGTTGTAGGCCATGGGGTGGACACTCACAGTCCTAGAGGAACTCATCAGTGGAAACAAGTTTGGGAGAGCTTTATTCATTCAGTAAATATTTATTTATTCAGTAAATATTTATTAAATATTTATTACACGTCTACGTACCAGGCACTATTTTAGGTCTTAGAAATACATCGCACAGAGCTAGGAACTAGGAATTCAGAGATGCTTGCCTTAGTGGAGGTGTCTGCTAGTGAGGAAAATTTGGTTAATTATAGGGGCAGAGTTTATACCTCCTTGTGTTAAAGAGTAATAGACCACATCTCTGAATACCATTTCTTGAAGCAATAACTAGTTGCAGGTCTGAGGCATAAAATATACAAGGTAATCGTGGACTATCTTGTGCCAGAAAGTAAGGAAGCTAAAAGATTACTAGGGTGTCCCACGTGAAAGATGCACAGACAAAGCTGAAGGGGCTCCTGTTGGCCAAAAATGGGATAATTTGCATCAGAAAGAAAAATTACAGAAGTGGATTGAAATATATCAAATATTTTTAATTTAATGAGTTCACAGTGATACCAAAAAATATATTAATCACCTTCCGAGATTGCTAGGCCATCAACTCATAATTACTCTGAAAATGGGTAAATAAGGAAAAGACTCAAAACATTTATCCTGCCTTTTGATTACAACCAAATATCATGGTAACCAGAAAGTTGATAATAGAATGTTCTTCCTAGAAGAATTTCAGCTAAGGGGCGCCTGGATGGCTCAGTCGTTAAGCATCTGCCTTCAGCTCAGGTCCTGATCCCAGGGTCCTGGGATCGAGCCCCACATCGGGCTCCCTGCTCGGCGGGAGACCTGCTTCTCCCTCTCCCACTCCCCCTGCGTGTGTTCCCTCTCTCGCCGTGTCTCTCTCTGTCAAATAAATAAAATCTTAAAAAAAAAAATTTTTTTTCAGCTAATAAATGCAAAAGAAATGATAAAATTAGAAAATCTCCAATTTACAGTCCCTAATGGAAAAGCAATCAGTCAGTCTGGACAGCAATCCTTACTGGTGCAAAAAGCATTGGGTAAAAGGTGGATGGGGAAATTTATGGTGGTTGGGGCAGCAAACAAGTGATCACTGTCTCAGAGGGGGACAACCAGACACCATGTGCTTCTTGACATGATGCAGGAAAAAGCACACAGCTCTATCCATGAAGTTTTCTTACCCTTGCCTTCCCCCGATGAACTTAAATCTTACCAGACCTCTAATTCTAACCATCAGTTTTTATTGGAAAGACAGAGGATAGTAGAACCTGTTAAGTGACAGCACAGAGGTGCAGTTAGCCAAATCCAAACCGTAGGACATCGTCATCAACTAAATAGCATGAGAAAAGAAGATGGGCAGTGGGCAAAGGACTAATTCACAGATTTTAAAAGCCTTACCAGCCAGATGCAATGTGTGGGTCCCATTGGAATCATGATTAGAATAAGTCAATTGCTAAAAGATGTTTTTGAGACAACTAGAGAAATTTGAATTTGGAGGAGATATTAGGTGAGATTGAGGAATGGCTGTTAATTTTGTTAGGTGCAAGAATACTGTGAGAGATTTTGTTAGAGATGCAAGCTGAAGTATTTATGGATGAAAGGATAGGATATATAGGAGGGACATAGATTTAATAAGATTGGTAGAATGTTGATTTAATTATTGAGGCTGGGTGATGGGTACACAGACTTCATTATACTCTTTATACTTTTCTGTATGATTAAAATGCTTTTGTTGTTAAAGCTTTGTTTATTTAGAGTAGTAGATGCCTAAAAGTCTACTTTCCATCTTTGAATGCCATCTGAAGTAAAATCAGCTATCATTTTTTATACCATGGGCACTGAGTGCTGGAAGCACCCTTGATTTCCTTTCCTGTGTTAGAACCTAGTTACATTAGTAGCACTGTATTTTAACTTTCCAGTCTGGGCCTCATGGCTAAAAGGCCTGAATGACTTGCAGGCCAGAATTCAACAGCCTTGGATTCTGGTTCTCACTACTAGCTGTGGAACTCTGAATACTGAGCTTCTGCTCGCTTAGCTTGTCTAATAATCTGTAAAGTCTATCATTTCTCAGCTTCCTCATGGAGCTTGTATAAAGATCAGACAAGATCCAGTTAAGTCTGGGGGCGCCTGGGTGGCTCAGTCATTAATTGTCTGCCTTCGGCTCAGGTCGTGGTCCCAGGGTCCTGGGATTGAGCCCCACATCAGGCTCCCTGCTCAGTGGGAAGCCTGCTTCTCTCTCTCCCACTCCCCCTGCTTGTGTTCCCTCTCTTGCTGTGTCTCTGTCAAATAAATAAAATCTTTAAAAAAAAAAAAGATCCAGTTAGGTCTAAAAATACTTCTGGGTAGTTCCGCAGCACTCAGGATTTACCTGTCTCAGAGTCCTTCTCATGGTATATCGAAATTGCCACTTTACTCATGACTCCCCACTCAACTTTAGATTCCTGCAGGTCTGACCTGTTTACCATTTCATTGTAGCCCACAGTGCCTGACACACTGTAGGTGTTGAAATATTTGTGGGATGAATTCAGAGATGATATTTTATTGTGAATCTTGCTGTCTATTTGAGAAGTGATTTTACACCCTTGGTTCACACAAGTCATGTTTCCTGTGCAAATTGAGCTTTAAAAGTTCTCAGTAGACACCTCAGAACCAACCCATTGTTGAGACTGTAGTAGTACCTGCTGGACTTGTCAGCCCTTCGTGTTAAATCTTGCCTGAGGCCATTTGAGTGTGCAGCTGAGCATCCTCCTGTCCATGCCCACTGATGCAGGCTGACTGAAGTCACAGTTGCCAGGATGTAATGCTTTTCTCTGTTTTTTGTAGGTGCTGCCATGCTTACTGAGTCCCTTCTCTCTGCTCCTCTATCACCTTCCATCAGTGACTGTCACCAGCCTTCTGCAACAGCTCATGAACCTACCTCAGAGCACAGCTGCACCAGCACCCTCCAACCCTCACCTCGCTGCTGTGCTCCAGAACAAGGTGCTCGCACCCTCTTAGGTCCCTGAACTTGGCCAGCTGTCTAGATATGAGTTACAGATACAAACATTGGCTGATGTGGCAACTTTCAGGGGCGCCCGGGGGGCTCAGTGGGTGAAGCGTCTAACTCTTGATTTCTGCTCAGGTCAGGATCTCAGGGTCATGAGATCGAGCCCCACATCAGGCTCTGCGCTCAGTGCGCGGTCTACTTAAGTTTCTCTCTCCCTCGGCCCCTCCCTCCCCACGTGCGTGTGCGCCCATGTGAGGCCTCTGTCTCTAAAATAAAAAAACATTTTTTTAAAAAGGCATCTTTTAGCCAGGATTTATGTTAAGCTCCTAGTGTCAGAGGCTAGAAATAAGTGGTTTCCACAAAACGGGATTTTCCGTCTCTCAGTGGAATAGTTCTGGCATCCGGTCCACATCGTCGTCAGGGCTGTAGGCTCCTTCGGCCTGCCTTCTCTGCAGCCTTAGCGGTGGCTGCCACACTCATGGCCTCTCAGGCTCCACTCCATCGGGAAGAGAGGTGCTTGCAGAGCGGCCAAAAGGTGCGGATTTGCTGTCTGCCTTGCTGGGGCCTTTTCCAAGAGTTGTAACCAACAACTTCTACTTAATCTCAGTGGCCAGGTTTTCCTCACATGCCACACATCACTGCTGAGAAGGCTGGAAAACATCTTTGAGTTCACACCATTGTAGTCTGAGATAAAATCCAAGTTCTGACGTGAGGAAGAAAACAGGTAGTCCTCACTCTTGCTCGTAAGACTGTAAATAGGAGAACATCCCATTCCATGTTTCATCTACATCAGGTTGACGATCCAGAGACTCGCAGCGGATGCGTAACATAGAAGAGAGAACATGAGCTTTCAGAGCAGCTTTCCATTCCTTGCCTGCCAGTCTCTAGATTTGTGACGGTGAACACGTTATTTCACTTTGTTGAGCCACTTGCCTGACCTGTAAGGGGAGGTGACGGGCGATTTCAGAGCTGTCCTGTTATTCAGATGAGCCCACCGCTGTGACAGTTCAGTGTAATGCCCTTCCTCAGTGGGCACATGTGCGAGCACAGTGAAAAAGTCAAGGCCCCTTCCCCCCTGGCACCTGAAAACCTGCCAAAGCAGGACTCAAGGGCGGTTGAGAGCTGACAGAGCTGGGGTTCTGGAGTGACAGGCTGTGGGCCTTCTGTGTTACTTGGGCTCTGAGTTTAGTGTTGATAAATAGAAAACCACGAGGTCAGATGAGAGATTGTATGTGTAGCCCAGTGTTGTTTTTTCTGATAGTGACACGAGGGTTCTCCTCTGTGAGTTGAACTCAGAAACACGGATTCCCTTCATATCCACTGTCGCTGTGATTCATACATTTCATCTCGTGCTGCTTGTCCTTATTTGTATTCTGTTCTGTGCCCCTTTAGACCACATGTTTCCTGCTGGTACTGCCCACTGAATAAAACAAATCTTTAATTTCTAAAGCAGGTTGCTTAAATTTTAATAGTCTTAGTAAGAGTATTAAATCTGTGTATCCCTTCTCTGCTTTGGATATCTTATCTCAACCTTTATATGTCCACTAGGGGTGTGTCCTTTGTTAAGAAAACTTTTTCAGGAGATTCAAGGAAGTCTCTTCATATGCTGATCATTTCAGTGATCTTTCTTTGTACGTTTTCCCACCGGTCTTCACATCTTTGTTCTTAATTCAAAATATCAATCTACTTAATGTTTTTTCTTACTTTTTCTGTGACCTTTAATTTTCTGATCAAAGTTTGTCTTTGACTTTTTTTTAATCCATTTCTGTTTTAGTAAATACAAGTAAAACTAAACCCCACCTTATCTGTGACAGGGAAGAAATTATCTTTTCTTCTCACTTTGGGGTGGGGGAGCAGAGAGGACGCTTGGCCCTGGGCTTCCCCTTTTCGTTGGTGATGCTGTTGCTGCCTGCCTGAGCAAAGCCAGGAGAAAGGCCCAGCCCCCAGCTCATGGTCGCCGGATGTTTGCCGTCGGCAGAGCGAAGCGGCGGGCTCATTGTGATCTAGTGCTGGGATCCCCTCAGTGGTGCTGGGGAGCGGGTGCAGAGGTGAGTTGGAATCCCTCTGTCTCCTCTTGTAGTTTGGCCTGTCACTGCTCCTCGTCGTCCTGAGCCGTGGGGAAGACCTACAGAGTTCAGACCCTGCTACAGAATCAACACAGAACAACCAGTGGTCAGTCCGGGCTGTGTTTCTTCTTTCACGTTCTTTTAGATCATTGTTTATTCTTTTTCTCATATTGTTCTTACGTGTTGTTAACGGTTTTTCTTTCAGGACGGAGGTGATGTTCATGGCAACCCGAGAACTTCTGCGGATTCCCCAAGCAGCCCTGGCCAAGCCAATCTCTATACCCACAAACCTGGTGTCCCTCTTTTCTCGCTATGTTGACCGACAGAAACTGAACTTGCTGGAGACAAAGCTGCAGTAAGTCTGAAACAGGAGAGTTCCACATCTTACTAAAGTTGGCACTTTAGACGTTACGGTGAGGAGATCAGGGGCATAAAACTGAATTTAGTGGAAGACATTAAGGACTTGTCTCAAGTACGTGAGTATCTACTAGATAGAAGGTGCTGAGCGGGCTACAGAAGCACCCTGAGTTCAGGAAGGAAGGGTAGAGATATTTCAGGTGTTTTGTCGAGAGAATTCTAACCAAGGGTGTAACTTTAATGCAAAAGATTGCCTTCTGTTTTAACTCACACAGGTTTCCTTTCTCTCTCTCTCTGTCTGCCCACAGGCTAGTTCAGGGGACCCGATAAAAGACCTCCAGGCATGTCCTGTGCGTGTCCTGTGCCTCCTTTAGGCTGCTGCCCGCACTGCAGCCGTCACAGCGGGGTGTTTCTGATGAGGGAGGGAAGGTAGCTTGTTCCCCAGAGCGTCTCATGGGACCGGTTCCTGTCACAGGGCTTGGCTCTCAATGCCCCGTATTTTCCCACTGCTCTGTGAAATTTGGCTGGGCGATATTTCCGCTGGCTCCTTCTTACCTTCTGTGTTACAGTTCTGCATGTCCTGCTTTTCCTCAGTTCTTCTCAGTTTTGCATTTTCTTTGCCCTAGAGACACAAATATAATCTCTCCCCTTACCTACCCCCACTACTCCAGTCAGAGTAGATTGTAGCCTGCCAAGGGATTCCTTCCCTCATCCTATTAAAGTCTTCTTTCATTGCCCCATATTAACACGACTATAGGAGAACCAATTAAGTAGAAACCAATACATATATATATGCACACACTCCCCTCTACATACGTTCATGTGATCTCCAGAGGATCTTTAAAGAACGAGTTTTAGATTGAGAAATATGTAGTTGACACGTCCCTCCTCTAAAAACAAACCAGCTGATGTATTTTTAATCTGTTTCTAGTCCATCTTGTAATTAATTTGGTGGGTTCTACTTGTTTTAATATAAATACAGGGTATGCAGCACGTTAAAATCAGGACTCTTAATTGGCTGACACCCAGCTCTAGGCTGAGAAGTCCTGTTTCTCCTCCCCGCCGTATTTCCTTTGTATCTGTCCACCTCAGTGAAGTGGCACACGGTTAAGCCCTTATCCTGCTACAGCTACAGTGTACTTGAGCCTGTCCCCTCCAGGGCGTGCAAGGTTGCCCCAGATGAACCGGACTTAGAGCCTGCTTCCACAGCGTAGCGTTTGCACATTCGCTCTGTCTTCCTGAGACAACTTCAATAAAGCCATGCTTTTACTTCCCTCTTCCCCGTTTTTATTTGGTGTCATGGGTCGCAACCTCCAGAGGTAACCACGGAAGCTCAGTTCGGCTTGCTTTGCTCTGCAGGCTCCTCCACACCACAGGCAGAAGTGCTGTCCTTCCCCTTCGTCTCCAGGATCCTCTCCCAGGCAGCCAGGGGCCTGGCTCCCGGTCCCGGCAGGGACAGCCCACCATGGCCCTTTCCACCTGTCCCCCTCCCGTCCCCCTCCCGGGCAGCAGCCAAGCAAAATGAGGGGTTTGATCTCTAGAGATCACAGCCCTCTGGAAAATTAAATCAGAGTCCATTTCACATGACTGTCCTGATACACTTTTTGCTATTCTCACCTTTTCGAATGTTAGTTAGGGGACAGGTTATGATATTTAAAGAGAATCAACATTTTGCACATACATGTCTTGTACAACAGTAAAGTCCTCCGTTGTAACCAGCTGTCCTTGCTCTCCATCTCTGTTTCTCCCCATTCTGGAGCCCTGGCCCCGCAAGCTGCTCCCGGTGACATGACCTAGCTTCCCTCCACCCTTACCTACTGACTCTTTCCACCCTGCGCCTTTCCTCCCTTCCCCTCACAACTGATCAAGTGAATACTTGACTATTATTTCTTCCTTTCTGTGCTTTATCTTTTTTTGTTTGGTTCTAATTAATAAAAATTAAAGTTTCTAAATTTACATTTTTATAGGGTATTGTAAATAAAAACAAATTGTATACTTGAAAAGTTGCATGCCTGCATTTCTCCTTCTTGTTACTTCTTGTCTGAACATGATTGCAAATGTGTTTCTAGCCTGTTTCGATGGACTGGCAAACGTCTTGGTGTTGGGGCTCAGTGAGGATTTTAACTTTTGGACTATTGTAATAAGGGAGACAGATTGAAGACCTTATGTTGACACGGTAACTTTCCTTGAAAAACCTAGGTGCTTTCATTCCTCCCCACCCTCCCTTCAACTACAAAACAAGATTGTAAATTGTGGTGGACACACGGTGCAGTTCATCTGCATCCGGTCCACCTCCAGGCACATGGGTTTTAAGAGACTTCATAGAGCCCGGTTTGGCCTAAGCTGCTGACATGGCCAGCTCTGCCTCACATCGCACACTTCTTCCCCTCACTGGAGATGGGGAAGCTTTGATAATTCTTCATAGTAACTTTGTGTTATTTCAGACGTGGGTGTTATTTTTACTCTAACGTGCTCCAGATAAGAGACTGAGCTCTCTCCCCGCACTCTGTCATTGTAATGTGTATGCTTGACTCTTCCTCGCCGGGTCTTCTTATGAGACTTTCAGGATCAAGCAATTTCTGGCCAAAAAACAAAAACAGAATCGTCCCATTCCTCAGTGGGTTCAGATGGAAACTAGTACTAAAAGCTCCTTTCCAGGGGCACCTGGGTGGCGCAGTTGGTTGGGCATCCAACTTTTAGTTTCAGCTCAGGTCGTGATCTCCCGGTTGTGAGACTGAGCCCCACGGCAGGCTCCGTGCTTAGCATGGAGCCTGCTTCAGATTCTCTCTCTCTCCCCCTCTCCCACTGCCCCTCCTCCCCCTGCTCGCTCGCTCTTTCTCTTTTTCTCTCATAAATAAATCTTAAAAAAAAATTCAGCAAATATAATCCTCTAAGAAAAAGAAGACCCTATTAAGTAGTAGGTAACAGAAGTAGGTAACAACAGACGTGTAAATAATAACTTTTATAAAGGAAAATGCAAGTGAGCAGTATTAAGAATTTCACCCTCATGTATGGGGATTAACATAAGAATAAAAAAAAAAAGTTTCACCCTCACCCATATTAGAGAAATAACAAATAAGATACTTTTTCAACCTATCAAATTAACAAAATCTTTAAAAACAATGCTAGTGAGAATTTGAGACTGCCATTCATACTGGTTGGAGAAATTACAGTTCTGGAAGTGCTTTGGTGATGTGAAGACCTTTAGAAGTATTCACAGCCTCTGACTAATAATTGGGTTTTAGAAATCTAAGGAAAGATTCTACAGGCATGATACTTATATAATGAAAAAAATACATCGGGAGGGAGGGTATGTTCCTGATGGTTACTGATGTCTGTCTCCAGATGGTAGGAATATGGGAAACTAATTTTTGCTTTTCAGTGTTTTCCAAATTTTCCATAGAGAAAATGCTTCTTTGGGAGAAATATTTCAAATGAAAAATTTCTTTTGAAGGTTCAGTTAATGTGGGAAAATACTAAGAATACAATGTTAAGTGTAGGATAGGTTCTATATATGTATGCATGTGACTTAATCATGGAGGGGAAAAAAATGGGAAAAAGGTGACAAAGCAGTGGTGGCCTTTAAGGAGAAGGTGACAGGGGATCGTGTGTGGGGCTGATTGTTGCCTTTTCTGTATGTTCCAGTGTCTTCAGTGACCATGTATTGCTATTATAACCAAAAGGGCGATTCCTCTCCAAGAGCTAAAAATAGGAGGAGCCTTCTATTTCTAGTGAGAAAGTAAGTTCCAGCAGGGCAAACGCATCTGATCTAGTTGTGCTTGACTTCAGAGCCAAAGCATTTGACTTTGCAGCAGGTGAACGTGCAAGGGGGTCTGAGAAAGTCATGTGAGAGCAAGGCAGTTACCCCGAGAACCGTGGTCCAGTGTTCCGTAACTCCGTGACGGAGATGGCCAACCGACCGGGGCGGGGATCGAAGAACCACTTCGCTAAGTCCAAGCTGTAGCTCCCAGCAAGCTTCCTCTTTCCTCTAAGTTGCATTTTTTCCCAAACTGACTTGAATCAGGAAGGATCCCCGCGCCATCTCCAGAAAGCTCAGGTTTCAGCCAGCTGGCTTGCACCGAAGTTGCCCTGTCCGTCATTAGGAAAGCCGAGACATGACTTTCTGAATTTGATACAGAGAACTGGATGCCACCTACCATCTGCTTTTGGAGGGCAGGGAAGCCCACTGTGTGAGAAGTGAAAGCGGGGAGTTGAAGGCAACTTCTGCTTTTCCTCTGCCCGGCCATGTTTTACGTATATTAATGTTGTGACCTTTGACCTTTGACCTTTGACCACTGTGGGGGTGAAGCAAGTCTTTGATCTGAGGAATCAGCATCTTAAAATCACCTAATAGCATTGTTTTGACCTTTTTTCCTTCTTCCTGCAGAAGCCCAGCTGTGAATCATTTGCAGGTCTCCTAACATAACAGCCTTAACAGCCTCGGGGCGCTTTGCTTTTTGTTTTGCGAATGTTGCACGTAAGGCTCTTCGGAGGAGCTTGTCTTTATTATTCTGTGACTGTGACTCCCGCAAGCTCCCACCTTAGCCAAATTCGTTCTCTGAGGCAGTATTACCCTCACTCAGACCTGAGGGCTGGGAAACTTCTAGAAGGGAGCTAGGGAATCAGTGATGTGTGTACTTGGCTGGTTGTGAATACACTGTCTTAAATTAGATGTTAAGTCAGTCTAAAGAAGCGGAGAGAAATCCGTGTATAACTCACACAGGGAAAGTGCCAGATTTCACCCCCCACCCCGAAAACATACTGCTAACAATTTAGTATATCGTCTTCCAAGTGATTTCTCTATGCATACACATACGTAGTTAGAACTATAGATGTTCTTACCTTTTTTTCCCATAATACATCATGGACATCTTTCTATTTTACTATGTAAGAGCTCCCCTGTTTTGTTTTCTTTAAGATTTTACGTTTTTAAGTAATCTTTACACCCAACGTGGGGCTCAAACTCACAATCCCGAGATCAAGAGTCCCATACTCCCATCAACTGAGCCAGCCGGGTGCCCCGAGCCTCCCTATCTTTTTAACAACTGTGTAGTGTTCCACTGCGTGCCATTGTACATAATTTATTTAAGTGCTCCCCTATTAATAGGATTTGATCTTCAGATACTTTTCGTCAGTGTTCATCCAACAGTGCACAAAGGTCATCTTACAGCTCTTTTGTAGTGTGCAAAGAACACTCACCCTCATCTTCTCATCAGTCCTCTCTATACTTCTCGTCAGTCCTCTCTATAACCTTTTGGAGTAGGATGGGCCACTCTAAGGGTACACTGCCAAAACTGTAGCTCAGAAGACAGTCCAGCTGGTGAGGGCTGATACTGGGATTTAAACCTTACATTTTAGGGCACCTGGGTGGCTCAGTCGGTTAGGCATCTGCCTTCAGCTCAGGTCATGATCCCAGGGTTCTGGGATCGACCCGGGGATCGAGTCCCCCATCGGGCTCCTGGCTTGGTGGGGAGTCTGCTTCTCCCTCTGCTTTTCCCCTTGGCTTGTGTGCTCGTTTGCTCGCTCTCTCAAATAAAATAAAATTAATAATAATCCTTACGTTTTAGGCTGCATGCCTAGTGTCAAATAAATAAATAAATAAATAAATAAAATAACCTTACATTTTAGGCTGCATGCCTAGTGTCCTGGCCTCTAGAAGGCTCCTGTGCCTGTTCCATGCTTTATACAGGAGCAGCTGAAAAGCTCCAGGCATTTAAGGACACATCTGCAAAGTCTTCTGATGGGATTTTAACGCCTTCGTTCTTAGTAGGCAAATCAAGCAGTTGTCTCTCAGTAATGTCAAAGGGGGCGATTGAGGTGGTCATTATTGGTACCAACTGCATTATATAAAGATCAGAGTTACAGCTGTCTGGCATCTGTATGGTCCTTTAGTGTACTAAATTTGTGCGATGCCCCTGTCAAACTACATTGTCACTCGCTTTGTCACGACAACCCCGAGGTCAGGAACAACTCAGTAATATACATCAGGCCAGCACTTGGCAATGCTGCAGGCCCAGTGGTGATGACAGAGACAAACGGAGGCCCTGCGCCTGTGCAGCCTGAGGTCTCAGGAGGATACTTACAGATAGAGGCGGGTGTTCAGAGAACAAAGGGTAAGGGAGTCGAGAGATGGGAGGAGGGGTACTTGAGACAGTGGTCAGGAAAGGCTTTGATGAGCAGGAGCCCTGTGAGTAGGTGCATGAATAATGACAAGAGGACAGCCATGCAAAGGGCTCAAAAGAGCATCCCAAGGCAAAAGGAAGGTCGCCAAGACCCTGAAAGGAGAATAAGGAGCTCAAGGACCACAGAAGGCTGATGTTGCTAGAATGAAGTGGGGATAGAATGACCACACAGGGCCCCGATGGGATTTGCTCTCGCTGCAGTGGGAAGACTTTGCAGAGTGTTTAAGGAGAAAGCACAAAACAAAATATGATCTGATTTATGCTTTTGAGAAATCACTGCAGTGTGGAGGTGGAAATGGGCTATCTTCACACTGCGTGGAAGGGACCACTTAAGAGCGGGCCTCACAACACTATTCCTGGTCTGCAGAAGACTGAGCCATTAGAAGCCGAGGTGACTGAGAGAATCATTTTTTAAATTAGATTTAGGACAGTGCTTACCTTTGGGAGTGTTTAGGTGAATGGGATTCAGATAAAGATGTAGGAAACTGGCTATTTTGGGTGGTAGGTTGGTAGGCTTTACTATTGTGTTTCACAGCTTTTGTGTATCATATGCATTCTGTGTCTGCTAGGGGCCAAATTGTGTCCTTCACAACTCACATGTTGGAGTCCTACCCCCCAGGGCCTCCTAATGTGGCTGTATTTGGAGATGGTGTCTTCAAAGTAAAGAAGTTAGGTGAAAATGAGGTCATTAGGGTGCACTAGAACCCAATAGGACTGTCCTTTTAAGAAGACATTAGGACACGGGCACAGAGAAAAGGGCCATCTAAAAGTGAAGGGGAGATTTCAGAAGCCAGTCCTGTCCACACCTGCCACTTGATCTCAAACTTCTAGCCTCCAGAACTGTAAGAAAATAAATTTCCATTGTTCAAGCCCCCCAATCTGTGGTCCTTTGTTACAGTAGCCCTGGAAAACTAGTAAGTAGAGGTGTCAAATATTTCATCTTTAAAAAACTGTAATTGTTTAAAAAATCCCGTAAGGTAGTGGAAGAATATCAAAATGTTAACAACAGTCATCTCTGAAAGGTGTGGTTATGGGGGATTTTCATTTTCTGTATTTACATTTCTGAACCTTTAATATCTTTCATAATGAATATAATAGGTTTGTATTTGAAGGAAAAGAGAGTATGGACATGACTTGTCCAAGATTGCAGTGAGTTGAGTAGCAGAGAAAGAAAACCTGAATTACATGTACAATCATTCCCCAGTGCTTCTCCATTAACAGAGAAGTAAGCAGGCATGTTGTGTGGGATAACCAAAAATTGCTCCTTGGAAGGAAACCCTTTTTTCCTTCCTTCCCTCTTGTTGCCGCCTAGAATGCAGTTGTGATGGCTGGAGCTCCAGCAGCCATCTTGAGGGAAAAAGTAATCTCAACGTCAAAAACAATGCACAGCAGCAGAGAAGGAAGTGTGTGTCTCTGAAGACTTCAGGGAGCTACTCTACCAACCCTGAGCTGCCTACCTCTGGATTTCTTTCATATGTGAGAATAAACTCTTATGTGTTTAAACCGACAGAAATGGAGTCTCTGTCACTTGCACATTGTTTTCAGTCGTTTCGTATTAGAGTTAAGTGTTACGGGGTGGGGGGGAAGCAGTTTTGAATAATCTTTTAAAAATTTATTATAAATTTGAGGGATGGCAAAAATGGTAGCTTTCCCGGATGTAACAGCAGCAGGGGCAGGCTGGTGATACTTTTTAAAAATAAGAGAAATTATGTTTATTTTCTGTTATCAAAATGAAACCAAATGTCATGTCGTTGTGTTGATGACACCGGCTGTAACTGAGTTGTTTATGTTATTGAGAAGAGATTTTATGGTACCTGTGGTACAAAGGACAGCCTGCCTTAGCTGTGGGGCTATTCAGGGCTTTGCCCTTACAAGTTACCTACTTGTTTAAGTCAGTTTCGCCATCTGTAAGAGGAGGAGTAAAACAACCAGGATTGTGACAAAGAATAAATGCAATTATATTTGTGAGTGTGCTTAACAATCAGTAAAAGCTGTGGGGCACCTGGTTGGCTCAGTGGGTTAAGCATCTACCTTCGCCTCAGGTTATGATCTCAGGGTCCTGGGGTCGAGTCCGGAGTCAAGTCCTGAGTCAGGCTCCCTGCCCAGCGGGGGGTCTGCTTCTCCCTCTCCCTCTGCCCCTCCCCACCCCTGCTTGTGCTCTCTGGCTCTCTCTCAAATAAATAAAATCTTAAAAAAAAAAAAACAACAGTAAAAGCTGATTCACTTTAATAAAGCTTCACTTTACGAACACACTCCTACATCATATAAAGTCCCAATATTTCTAGGCTTCTCTATAGCACGTCTAATACCCCAAGGAAGTCTTGGGTCCCACTTGGGTTAGCTCTGCCATGCTTCAAAGATAGCCTTGCATAATTAATAATTAGTTAGCATGTACTGATCATTTACTATATGACAGGCAGATTTCATTCATGCATTTTCATTGAATCCTTCCCCGGAAACATTGAGAAATAGATGCTATTCACATGGTCATAAGGAAACTGGTGAGAGGTTCAGTAAATCACGCAAGATCCTATTCCCTTCACACAAGCAGAATACGGACCCCAGTGATCAGGGTCCTGAGGCAGAATAACTCATCACTGGACTATAAAGCCTCAGTGAGCCAATGGTGCCTCCTGCTCGGGTGTTAGAGATTTCCCCAGGTAGTAGGCAGGTCCCGTTTTTTAAGTACACAATTATTCCCTGTGGGAGTGTCTACAAAATAGATACAGAATGTGGTGCTCTGGAAATGCCCTCTTCAGGAGCAGGTGCTCAAACCCAGCTGCTGACAATGTCAGTGTCTCCCTCTGGGAATTGCCCTCACCCCAAGGAAATGCCTTGGGCTGGGCCGCCTCCTTGGACGCAGCCTGCAGCAATGACAGACCAGTGCGTGGAGCGAGCGCCCCCAGCCACCTTGTCTCAAGGGCGGAAGCCTGGGATGGGGCACCCGGCTCCAGCTCTCGTCACAGCCTAGTGCATCTCGGGTCCGCTTCTCCCTCTGACCCGATTTCCTGCACCTATTCACAGTGAGCCTCTGGAACGTGTCCACCTGCCACCACATTCAATCCAGCCTCCGGCGTCTCTTCGAGAAAGCTGCAAGTGCTCCCCTGCTGCTGGCTTTCCCCCCTCTTGTGACTCCACAGTGACCATTTTTAACAAAAATTGAGGTCACTTTAATCCCTAATCGCTTCCATTGCACTTGGAATAGAACCCACCTGTACCTTCACTACCCTGTTCCCAACACTTGGCTCAAGACTGGAGATGTTCTAGTAGATGCTCAATAAATATTTGTCACATGGTTGAATAGGCTAGGTTGTGTGCTAACTGTCATGCGGGAACGGAAGATGACAGATACAGATCTACAGACCACATGCTGGAGGAACTCGCCCTGTAGTAGCTGTCATAAGTCGGGAACACAAATGACTTAGGGCGAGACAACAAATGTCACAGCATATTCTGAGTCCCGAGGAGGGAGCATTACTTCTAGGCAGGGTATCAGAGGAGATGCTGTGTGGGGAGAATATTATGCATTCAAAGAAGGCGGAGTGGGGCACCTCGGTGGCGCAGTCGTCAAGCATCTGCCTTCAGCTCAGGTCATGATCCCAGGGTCCTGGGATCGAGCCCCGCATCGGGCTCCCTGCTCAGTGGGGAGCCTGCTTCTCCCTCTCCCACTCCCCCTGCTTGTGTTCCCTCTCTCGTTGTGTCTCTCTCTGTCAAATAAATAAATAAAATCTTAAAAAAAGAAGAAAAGGAAAGAAGGGGGAGCATATGAAAAGGCACCCACATGGGAAAGTGCAGGGCAAATGTGGAAACAGACGTGTGGACCAATTTAATTGGAGCATGGAATACATCAAGACATTAGAGTAAGAGACTGCCTGGGAAAGAAGTGACACCAGATTGTCAAGGACCTGATTTGCCAGGTAAGAAATCTGGGCTGTATTCTGGAGGCAGTGGGGGCCGACGATGATGCAACCCAGCCTTTGAAAACATTAAGACAAATTTCTTTTCAGATATACAATAAAAGTAGAAATAATAGTACAGTAAATCCCCATATACTTCTCACCAACATCCAACAATTAACATTGGGCTCTATTGCTTTATATAGAGATATACAGATACATAGAATAGATACATAGATAGAAATGTGTGTGTGTGCATTTCAAAGTCTGTAATACTTTTTCTTGGCTTACTCTTTCTTTTTCTTTTAATCTTTCTTTCCTTTCTTTCCTTTTCCATTTCAAAGGGAATTACAGACATTATGACTCTTCACTCCCAATCATTTCTCCAAATATTAAAGGTGCTTTTCCTTCATAGCCATCATACCAATATCACACTGAACAAACATAGTAACTGCCTAACATCATCTAATACCAATCCATTTTAAAATTTCCCCAGTTATCCCCAAAATGTCTAAAAAGCTGTTTTTTGTTTTGTTTTGTTTTGTTTTTCAGAACCAGAATCTAATCAAGCATGTGGTTGTGTCTTTCAAGTTTTTTAAATTTAGGACCATCACCCCCTGGCCCTTTTTTATGACATCAATTTCCCTTAATCTTTAGGTCTTGTCTTCTAGAAAACCAGTTGTCTTATAGAATGCCTCACATTCTTGATTTATCTGATGGTCTTCCTTGGGGGTGTTGTTTAACCAGTTCCTCCAGCTCCTATAAACCAAAGGTTAGATTTGAAGGCTTGATTGCATTCAGGATTCAGCACTTAGGGCAAGAAAACTTCATTAGGCCATGCTGTATACTTCATGCTGGAACCAGGGACCTCCTAAAAATATTGATTGTCCCAGGGTGAGTGGTGCTAAGTTGGATAGCTGGGTTAAAGTGGGGACAACCAGATTTCCCTACTGTAGAAGTATCTAATTCTCCTTTGTGATTGGCAAGTAATCTGGGGGATGTGCTTGGCAACCCAAGTCACATTTTTGTAGCTATTTAGTTTTAGCAAACATGTTCAAGTGCATTTAATCACAACAGCATCCGGTAAGGTTTTATTCCCATTTAACAGAAGTAAAAACTGAGGCTCAGAGTGCTTGAATGACTTTCCCAAAGTCACAGAACCAGTAAGTAGCAAAGGCAGGACCCAAGCATAAAGGGATTCACTTTGACTCAATTTTTTTTTTTTTTTTTTTTTTTTTTAAATCACAATTAGGACGCCTGGGTGGCTCAGTCGGTTAAGCGTCTGCCTTCGGCTCAGGTCATGATCCCAGGGTCCTGGGATCGAGTCCTGCATCGGGCTCCCTGCTCAGTGGGGAACCCACTTCTCCCTCTCCCCATCCCCTGGTTGTGCTCTCTCTCCCTCTGTCAAATAAATAAATGAAATCTTAAAAGAAAAATTTAAAAATCACAAATGGCCTACATCTAACTGGGGATTCTCAAAGTGTATCCTCTCTCCAGAATTCAATAAACATTTCTCTCTTTTATATCAACATTTTCTGAAAAAAGAGTATTCCTTACTTTCTTGATACCAGAGAGCTCAATGCCAAGGAAAAGCAATTTGTTTTACGCTTTCTGTTGCCGGTTTAAACTAGCAAAATGTAACAGGTGCTGCATTCCCCAAAGCTCTGTTTGTAACAGTAGTTCGCAACATCTCCATATTCAATGAGCTACTGAATCTGTGACTTTTACAAACATGTAAACCAAGTCAACGATGCTAAAGCCGACAAGGGCAGGGCCCTTAGGTCTGGAAGAGACACCCATCTGTAGAAGCACACATAAAGGCGAGGCCTCTCGAGTCAATTTTCTCCTCACAGCGGGGTCAGCAACTCGGGGGACAGAATGAGGAGTATTGCCCAGTGGACTGGGGAGACCTGGGCCTGAGGCCTCCCCCAGCCCAACCCAAGGATGTCCCTGGAGGCTCTTGGTCTCATCACAAGAAAGAATTCAAGGACAGACCAGACACAGCAGGTGAGCGGTGCAAGCAGGAAAGTTCATCACAGTGCAAGTACGCTCTGCAGATGTGACAGCAGGCCGGTTCGGGAACGCTGGGGTTTGGGTTTCTACCTTTTACTGACAACTGTTAGCTATGGGGAGGAAAGTTACTGGAGGCAGAGATTTCGTGGAAGCAGGATTTTGTACCTTTTCTTCCTTATTTGGTCAGGGGTTTCCGGCCTTCTTTGTCAGCCAGTTTGGTTTGATCTGGTTTCTTGTGGGTTTGGGAGTGCTGCCAGGACAGGCCTCTGACCTTCTGATAACAGAACTGGTCACCGCTTCCCCCTTTCTGGTCTCCAGCTATTCTGTTAGAAGCTAACTAGCTGCCTCCTCTAACATTTCTCCCCTCAAGGACTCTGGGCCCTTAAAATCTTTGAAGGGAAAATGGGTGATGGTGCATCATAATGGTCTGGGATGTTGACCCTGCCTGAGGGTTCCAGAAGTCCTTGCTCTCTAAATTTTAGGACAACTCGATGGACAGTGGGGAGTAGAAGGAAATCACGGGCTTGGTGTTGATAGGTTTCATCTTCACAGGGGATGGGTTGGAATCCCTGGTGCACCATCATTTGTAAATGAAATTGTGGGGAGTCTGCAAGAGACAAATTTGACAAGAAAATTAAACAAACAAGGTCCAGAAAGCAAAAGTACCAATATGGTGGTCCTAAAAAGGGCGAGAACCAGGTTACAGATGGAAAGGTCTTACATACAGCATCCCAAATATTATTAGCAGGATCAACCCCTTTGGCCATTGGATGTAGCCATTAGGCTGGCGCATATAATTCTGGGATATTCTCTTCCACTTGTCCAGTGGTGTTGATGTAGGTGCAACATGTTCTGTTAACGACAGCACATACCTTGTTCCGCCAATAAATAATCTAAAGCCAGCCTGTTGTCTATAACCACATTGGCCAAAGACAGATGGGACTTGGGAGAGATCTGAGAAATGAGAGGAAAAGCTAGTTCATCTAATGCTGCTTTCAGATTTCGCAGGGTGGTATCATGATATGCAAACCCCCAAGGAGCTAATGCACTTCCTCAGGTTCTGGTGTCGGGGTGGGCAGAATTATAGATGTGGACTCCAGCGTGCAATGGCCCCAATGTTTGAGGTTATCAGCGCACTGAAATCCTAGGGCCGATATGGGCTGAGTAAAGATGGGCCCCTGTAGATTGTGAGAAGGACGTACACAGATAAGGAGATAGTTGGGAGAAGCGCATAAGGTTATGGGAGAACTTGCTCTTCCTAGCTCCTGGAGCTGTTGGGCCCACGGGGAAGAGTTATTGTGTGTGCATTTGGGGACTCGGGTCCCGCCCTCCTGTATCCTAGGGAACTAGAAAGTGTGGTTGTGAAGGGAGAAATTGAACAATAATGCTGACTAATGCTAGTGTCCAGCTAGGCCATGATCCAAAACGTGGATGTATTGGGGTTTTACTTGAAAGGGTGGAATTGGCACATACCCAGTGGATGGCACTGCAATCTGTGTCATTTATATTTTCTATGCGGGCATGCCGCATTCCATGCCTGGAATACTGAATTGAGACATTGGAAATTTGTCTGAAGGTCCAAGGGTCTTTGGCAAAGTGAGGTCCAGAGACTGCCCCCGGAGGTGATGCTATCTGGCAGCTGACCTATCTTTTAGGTCTGTTTTTATGGGTTGAATTATTGGAGTTATCTGCACGTGGAGCTTAGGAATAAGCGGGGTCCACCACCTGAAATATCAGGGTGGTGGGAGGGGATAGGTCAACGCAGATCCAATTAGGGCCGATGAGAATCCCTTCTACGGAAGGGAAACTTGCCTGGTAGTTTTTTTGATGGAGAGTTATATTAGGAGAATGAGCAGGATAAAAGAGGAGGTAAGAAAGGTCTTTTGGGGGGATGTAAATGACAAATCCAGCAGCTGGAAAACTTATTTTCCTAGGCTAGAGCAGTAATAAGAATGAGAAAAAATAAGACTTTTAGGGCCATGTCTGAGGGTGAGACCCAATAGGAAAGGTGTTTTTTGTTTTGTTTTGTTTTAAGGAGGGGAGTGGCTTGAGGAGAGCAAGAAAAACAACTCAGAGGTCCAAGTAGACAGAGGTTTGCAAGGAGGAGAAGCAGTATAAAGAAAATCCAGAACTCCTAATGTTACAGCTTTTACACAACCATAAAGCTGAAACAAACAAAGCTAAATACAAGGGAAAAAACTACAAAACCAATAAAATTCAAATTAACAACCCTTAAAAAAAAATCCAGGCAATAGCTAAAAGTACGAAGCAAATATTCATAGTAGGATGTCAATCACTTATCTTTTTGAAGATATAGCGTAGATTTTCCACTGGCTCACAGGATTAGGATGGAATGTCTCAGTCTTCAACTATGCGTAGTCTGGAGCTGGGTATGTCTATTCTAGACAAATGAACCCAGCTAGTTATTATACCTTAGAGCTTAGCTGCTGTTGGGGTGCCAAGAAGAATCTGGTAGGGTCTCTACCATTTGGGATCTAATTGATCTGAAGGTAAACCCTCCTTCCAAGTCTTTAATAAAACCATGTCCCCTAGCTTGATCTGGGCAGGTACAGGCTCTTTCTTGGGCACAGGTAAATTTTTATTGCCGTAGTCCATGATAGCCTGCTGTACCTGTCTTAGACTGATGAAATGTTTTATAAATTCGTGAGCTTCCGAATCAAACAGCAGATATGCTGTGAAGAAAGGCCTCTTATACAGCATTTCAAAGGGGCTGAGTTGGAGGTTCCTTTTGGGGGCCATTCTCATTCTCAGGAGGTCTATGGGCATGAGTTTTATCCAGGATTTTAAGGTTACCTGACAAAGTTTGGCCAAGATTTGATTAGCGCTCTTGACCTTTCCCAAGGATTGGGGTCTCCAGGCAGCGTGAAGGTGGTAATGAATTCCCAGGCAGAAGACACTTGTTGAGTCACCCTTGGGATAAAGGATGGGCTGTTATCACTTTGCCGAGACTTTGGAAGCCCAAAGCACGGGATAATTTCCTTTAGTAGAGCTTTTGCTACCTCTTGAGCTTTTTCCGTTCTAGCAGGATGAGCCTCTATCCAACCAGTGAAAGTGTCCCCAAAGACCAGGAGGTATTTAGGTCCCTGAGATGGGGGCATCTGAGTGAGTCTATCTGCCAGTCCTTTCTAGGGTACGTGCCTTGTCTTTGGATGGGCTAGAGAAGTGGCGGTGGTTTAAGCCCTCCCCCAGTGGTGTTCTTGTGACAGGCTGTGACAGGTCCCAGCCCTGGTGATTTCCTTGATAACCCACGACAGGATAATTCCTGAAAAGACCCTATTAACTAAGGAGGCTAATATGTCTCTTCCCAAATGAGAAAAGTCATGTAGTCCCTTGATGATTTTCCATTGGGATGCCTAGGGAAGCATCACCTTTTGGTCTTGCGTCCACCATCCCTCAGGATGGAGTAGGTAGTCTTTCTGCTGAGTTCAGTTTATGTCCCTTTTTGTATATTGGGACCTTTGTTGGAGGATTGGCCCTTGAAGGAGTAAAGTTGCCTGTATTGGGAGTTTGGGACCCTAAAGCCATCTTTTGGAGCTTTCTATGAATATCTGGACCTGCCTCACTTATAAAATGAGTTCCCAGGACCAATCTTCCCTCTGGGGTATCTGGATCTACATTGGTGAACTTTTGTGGCCCTTCTACTAGATGGGACTGAAAAAGAGCGGGATTGCCATTGGGTCCTTGGGTGATCTCCCTCACCTTATCATAGTTTACTAGTTTGATGATACACCTCTTTATGCTCTCCAGAGGCATAGTACCATGTGGGCTAGTCCCTGCTGCCCAGGCTGATAATTCCAATTAGGGTCTGTCTGAGGTATGAAGGTCATTCCAACCAGGGTATCTGTTAGGCTGGGTAGCATGAAGTATTCCTCTTCCGCCCAGATGCGTAATCGTTCCTCCGGATGGCAGCAATGGGACAGAATGACCAGAAGGTCCTTCCAGGTTAGAGCCAAAGACTGGAGTCAGGCTCCTGAATTCCTCAGTAGATTTGCTGGGATCCTGAGAAAACTGGCTTAACACTCATGGCACTGCCTGAGATCTGACATCAAAAAGGGGACAGAGAGTCTTTGTGGTCCCCTGAGGTCCACCGACCACCTCCTGGAGGGGGCAGAGGAACTTTTTCTTTGGGCCTGAGTCTGGTCAAGGAGGGTAGGTTGGTTACTAGGGTGGGGGACTGGTTGCTTAGGCTGGAGCCAACGGTGTTGGAGTGTTTCCGAGGGGAGCTACTGCAAGAATTCCTTTCTTGGGGCCAAGATCTAAATGACTCTCTCCCACTGTGCATGTTTTATATGTGTCAGGGGCATCCCTGAGGGCCATAAAGGCCTGGACAGAAGGGATCTCTACCCATTTTTCTTGTATCGTATGGAAGAAATTGACTTGCAATATGGTTTTATAGTTAAGACTATCATTTTCTGACCAGACCTCCCCTCTAGCTTATATGGCGGCCAAGCAATGTTACAAAAGAAAATAAGCATTTTCTTATCTAGGCTTTCTAATAGGAGCTGATCCCAGTGTCTCAAAATACATCCCAGAGGGGAGTCTTTGGGGATGGAGGTGGAATTTCCCATTGTCTTCAGGGAGAGAGTTGACTCCCTTAAAAAGAAAAGGAGCAACTAAACCAGGGTTCCCACTACCAGAAGCCTGGAGTCCTATTTCCCTGAGGAGAGTTAGCTCTCTCTCCGAAACCTGATAGGATCTCAACTGGGTACTCTTCTAGAGAGTTCCAATGGCGAGTGGACTGTGGGTGTCCCGAGCCTGCTGTCCATTCACCCTGAAATCACGGCTGTGGCCAGCATGCCGTGTGATGACCCAGCGGCCCTGGCATCCCAGGGCCCAAGCATTTTTCTGGCACTTGCTGTCCCAGGAGTGATGGCCTTCCTGAAGACCCGATAGAAACAATGCCTGATAATTAACCCTGATGTCCCAGGATGAATCCCTTGGGAACGGGCATCATCATGATTCAAGATCTCTGAATATCCCACCTCCCTTGTTCTGATAGGCCTCTTAACAGTTGGTGGCAAACAACAGCCACCAGGGACAGGGGTCCCTTTGACGGTCTAAATATTTCTCGTCTGACCTGTTGATCTCCCCCCACTTTGTGGTCAGTTCTGGTGAAACTAACCTCTATTTTCCAGTTCTCTTTGCATCCCTGAATTATTTGGGTTGAGTCACATCTAATTAAGTGGTGGATAAGGCATACCCACAGGGAGAGATCTCGAGGAGTGGGGTCCTTCGCCAAGGAGTAGAATGGTTTATAGCTACTTTATGGTGATCACAGTCTGAGTTGGCAGTTGTGCTGGACCTCTGCCATAGGGGACAGGACGTCTCGCAGGTCCGTGCCCCACCACCAACAGAGGAGAGTGCAGAAGCAGGTAGGAGAGGAAGCAGTTGAAGGCAGACAAGGTGGGTCAGTGTCCCATGACCAAGAGGCAGATTCCTGCAGACAGAGTCAGCCTGGGAATCTCAGACAGTCACCTGGGGACCAGTGGAGAGGATCTGTGTGCTGCTGTGTCACCTGCACGAGTGACCATGGATCACTCTCTTACGTGTCTCGGTTTCTCGCGCCAGAAGTCTAAGACAACCAGAGGGGCTCGGAGCACTGGAGGATCAGTCCTATGTGTGCAAACCCAGATGAGCCAAAGTTTTAATTATGAGGGAGATGCAAAGCCCCATGGGACTGCTGCACATCCTGAGAAATAATCTCCGACACTTCCATAAAACTCTTAGTCACCTAAGAGTGCCTTTCAGCTGGAAGGCGCAAGTGTCCCTTTACTCTTTGGAGCTGAAAATCAGTCTCTCATAAATGCTACCAGACATCGGTTCCCAGGTAGACCAGAGAGAGTAGGGCAAAGGAGGAATGGTGACTTCACTAAGCAACTCTCCAGCACAAAGACAGGCGAGAGTTGGAGACTCACCAGTGGTGGAGAGGGTCGCTCAACGGCTGTTACCTCCTTCTGGCTGGCTTGCCAAAAACGTGCTGCCCGTGGACTGGGGAGACTCGGGCCCGTGGCCTCTGCTCAGCCCTTTCAAGGATGTCCCTGGACGCTCTTGGTCTCATCAAAAGAAAGAATTCAAAGACAGACCAGACACAGTGGATGAGCGGTGCAAGCAGGAAAGTTTATTAAAGTGCAAGTACGCTCTGCAGATGTGAGAGCAGGCCGGCTCGAGGGAGAGCTGCACACTGGGGGCTTGGGTTTCTACCTTTTATTGACAGTTGTTAACTAGGGGGTGGAATATTTATTACCTGAGGCGGGGATTTCTTGAAAGCAGGGTTTCCCGCCTTTTCTTCCTTATTCTGTCGGGGGTTTCCAGCCTTCTTTGTCAGCCGGCTTGGGCCGGTCTGGTTTGATCCGGTTTCCCGTGGCTTTGTTTGGGGAGTTCTGCCAGGACCTTGCTTACAGGCCTCTGACTTGCTTACAACTGCGCTGGCCGCGATTTCCCCGTTTCTGGACTCCAGGTATTCTGTTAAAGCCTAACTAGCTGCCCACTCTAACAAGAGCATACGACAGTCTGGAATCAAGGGTTACGGGGTGTGGTGCGATGACGAGCAAACCGGGGAAGGGAATCAGGAGGATCTTGGACCCAGGAAGGAACTGGGGAAGCTGTTTGTGGACTCCGCAGCAATCCGGGCCTCCAGCTCAGAGCCAGCCGCTAGGAGGAGGCCCTAAAAGGGGGCTTCTCACAGGCAGTGGCAACCTGCTGAGAGTCACTCTTCCCAACAGGAAACCATACGGATGTTTTTCACTCAGGAAGAGGGACTCCAGCGCTTTTGTGAAAAAACGCTTTTGGGAAGACTCTTCGCCTACCCCGAAAAGCTGGAAGCAAGCAGGCACGCCCCCAAGGCGGGCTTCCATGATTTTATTGGTTACCTCCAGTCAGCCCCTCTCTCAATAGGTCTCTGTTATTGGTCAGCACTGCCAAGCGTCAGCTGTCACAGACAATATCCGGAACCAATCATCTCTAATCCCCATTCCGTCTCGCCTCCAACATGTGAGTGACACGCACGCGAACCAATAAGATAGGAAAGTAAGGATGTGAAAACGAGACTCCTTCCCTTGTTCTTCATCTCCTTCAGCAAATGGTAGAAAAGGCTGAGCAGCTGACACCAACCACCAATCCGTAAGGGCGGAACTGGGACGAAGGGAAGAGAGATGGGAGGGGGTGACGTGGCAGTGACGGGATCATAAACTGAAAGGAGTGGCGGAAACCCTGGCCAATCGGTGATCGAATTGGCCGGGCACGCTGCATTCTCGAGTCCTCCCTGAGCGCCGAAGACTTCGGGAAAGCACCAATGGGCTTGTACATGAGTCTGATTGGCCTTCACCTGAGCCAATCAGCGGCGTGCCTGCAGGACGCGTCCCACCCCGGACTCTCACTGGGCGCTGTGGGATGACAGGCCCGAGAGAAATGCCAATGTCCTAGGGGTCCTCCGCAAGTGACGCTCAGCGGCACCAATCGACTGCCTCCTTCCCGCGGCCGAGCCCTCCTCCCGCGGCGGGCCTGGCGGGGCGGGGACGCTGCGCGGCCGCGGCTGATGCGCTAGCCGTGTGGGGCGCTCCGGGCTGCGACGGCGGCTCTCGTAGGCGGTTCCGGTCCTGTATCTCGGGGCGGCGGCGGCTCATGGCGGCGACGGAGCTGAGAGGGGTGGTGGGGCCGGGCCCGGCGGCCATCGCAGCTCCGGGCGGCGGCGGCACCGGTCCCCCAGTGGTGGGAGGCGGCGGCGGCCGCGGAGACTCGGGGCCAGGCTCCGGGGCCGCGCTTGGCACGGTGGCCGCGGCGGCGGCGGGCGGCCCGGGCCCCGGCGCCGGGGGAGTGGCGGCTGCGGGCCCGGCCCCTGCGCCGCCGGCGGGGGGCTCCGGCGGCTCGGGCGCCGGGGGTTCGGGCTCGGCTCGAGAGGGCTGGCTCTTCAAATGGACCAATTATATCAAAGGCTACCAGCGGCGGTGGTTCGTGCTGAGCAACGGGCTCCTGAGCTACTACAGGTAACTGCTTCCGGGGCGCCGTCCCCCACCGCAGCCCACAGCCCCCGCGCCGTCACCCTCTCGAGCCGGCACCGCAGCCAAGGTCGCCCCAGGCCCCCTTTCGTCACCTGCGCGCATTGACAGCCCGCGACGCGAGCCCACCATCACAAAAGTGAACGCCGGGTCTAACCCCTCCACCTGGGTTACCCGCCCTTGGTGCAATACCTTCCCCTCCGTTCCTGGCCTTTCCAATTGTTTGGAGAGCATCTACTCTTCCATTGTGTTTCCACCAGCACAGAGGTGCAATGATGAATTCTGCAAGGAAGGCGCTGTTGTAGGTGCTAAGGGGCACATGTAGAAGAGCAAAATCCAGGCATGGCTCTCAAGGAACTTACTGTGAAAGTCCCAAGTCTTAGCTGTCTGTCCTCAGTCTCCAGAATTCAAGGTTATTAGCAGCCCTTGATGTACCCGCCGTTGTTCTCTCCATGTTCAGGCACAAGGACACGACGCACAGGGTGGCCTCCGTATCTACCCCCTGTCTTCCTTATCTCTCCCAGACTTGGCATATGCTTTCACCTTCTGGACAGCCCAGAATGGAGATGTGCACTCCAGTGCTGCTTTTATGTGTGCTGATCCCACCTCCCGCCATGGGAATGATTTAAGTGGTCTATCCAGTATTTCTGGGGTCTCTTTGCTTGGTTAGGTTTAAGTTTTATTAAAAGAAGAATCCATGTCTTTGGTATGATTACTTCTTGTTTGTTCTGGAGCGTTTAATATATATTTATGGTGACTGACAGTCTTGCCATAACTGTAGCATGCTTTTGGCTACTCGAGTTACTAGAGATAATGATACTGGATTTGGGGACAGGACATAAACATTTCCTGAGGGCTGGACAGTTTGGATAGTTTCACTGACTCCCAACAATAACCCTGGGAGTTAGGAGATACTCCTGTCTTACTGATGAGGAAACTGAGACCTAGCTGGGCAACTTTTCCAAGGTCTTAAAGAGTCAGGATTTGAAATTAGTTCTCTCCACACCAACATAACCTAAAACCCAGGGTAGTGTTACATGAATCAATCAGACAATAGAGATTATTGCTTGCCGATAGCAAGTTTATAGATCACAGTTACTATGTGTACTTTATACAAAATGTGTAAGTCTCCTTTACGGGAGAATTTTCTTAATATAATGGCATTTCTACTTGAAATCTTTCTATAAAGGCCATCCTATTTGAGACCCCAAACGCTGTTAAGAACAGCTCACTCTATTTCTCTTCCTTTGCAGGTAGTCATTCTGCCACCAGGAGAGTTAGGGTGAATGAATCTCTTCCATCAACTCCACTGTATCAGCTCTTAGAGAATTTTGAGGGGAAATTGAAGGTGGGAGTTGGAGGTTGTTGAAGTAAGAACACATTCTTATCGAGTCTCTAACATTGGAAAGTGCCTTAGCACATCCTCACTGCTTAAGCCACATTGTGAACAGTTGTATCACTGGCATTATTATATTCATAATTGATTTTAATGTTAACCCTTTCTAAGTACTCATCCAGGACAATCAGTTTAAGGTTAGATCACAAATCTTAACATTTTAGTATGTTCCAAAATTTTTCCCCTACTCAAGTCCTATTTTCCTGTTACACCGACAATCATTCTAATGTTCAATTGACTCGTATCCTAACTTGGCTTGTAAGTCACTATTAATATTGATTGCTCATCTTCAGAAGTTGTGTGTCAGCTGAGGGCCTTCCTGTGGCCATTTTTCCTCATCCAAGTTCTTACCAGATTCACTTTCCAGGCCAGTTGATTCTTTAATCAGTACCAGTCTTAATCAGTATTGATCTTGGCTGGACATTAAGAAGTTACATGTTGCTGTCTCTTCAGGTGTTTGTAACTACTTTTAACTTCTCTCTCACAAGAGCTAATGGTACCTGTCTGACTACAGATCAGACTCCTTCCAAAGCATACCAAACCACATACTGGGAAATGTGCATAGGCCTGTCTTTGCCAGCTAAGATGGTCCCACCCACAAACCAACCAAGCAACAGGAACCAGGGTTATCAAATCTGCAGTACCTTCAAAATCACTTTGAAGTACTTCCTACTGACTACATTGGTAGTTTATTCTTCTTAACAGGGTTCTTCGGGTCCCCATCTCCCTAGAGTTATTTAGCTGAATTGTCATTCCTCCCACTTTTCATGCCTCCATAACCTGTCATCTCCTCTATATGCCTTTTACAAAATGCTATTTTCTTTTTAACTGAGAGCATATATTTCTTTGACCCATCCTGTGATGAACCGTCCTAACGGGCTTTGGCGGGCCACTTCCCTCTTTTTACCCATCCTGTTCTTCCTTACATACACAGTTACATGGATGTCCCATTACTTAAAACCATATGTAGACCCTCAGCTTTCCCAGACAAATAGCATTAGTTTTCCTGACTAGCTTCCAGAGATTGAGTTACTGTTTTGGCTGGCCTTTTCAGGGAACTTTGCAGACAGAAAGTACCACCTAATTGTTACCGTAGTGCCGGAAGAACTTATCTTGCACTCTGAACTGCACTAATCATTTATAAACATAGGTGTATCTGCCTGAACCCAAGAGCTCCTGAGTCAAGCCTGCCTTACTCTTTGGGTTCCTTGGTATTTCTAAAACTGCTACGAACTTTATATGATTTGAGAAACTCCTTTAGTTCATGAAGATGACCCAGGCAGAAGAGATTCCTAGGAAGTGGCAGGTGAAAAGTACCAACAGATTGTGAGGAATGTGGTACAAAGTCCAAGTAGCACCTTTGGAGTAGAAAGCAAGGGTGAGCTGGCCTGTCAGCTGTGGGTCTGAAATTCAGCCTGCATTATTCATAATGTAACTGAAGCTTAGGGGCGGGGGGAGGGGAGGTAAGAATAGAAAAAACAGGGATTCACATTACAGTGTGGCAGGTGCAGGGGATAGAAAATGGCCCAGGCCATTGAGACCTCCTTGGCCATCCCATACTACTCATTTGTGCATTTGAGGAGGAAAAACCAGTTTCATGTGACACGCTGAACAATAGCAAATCTGTCTTCCTAAGCACAGTAAACAGACTTTCTCAAACATACCAAGTCTTAGTTTCTGGAGATGGGGTGTGTGTCGTTTCCAGCACACAGGAATTCTGGATGTGCCAGGTGTATGGGGCTGCTTGACTCCAGTGAAAGGGAAATGGCTCCGCTCTGCACTGTGGCAGTTGGCAAAGGACTTCGACCTCTTTATGTTCCAAGTTGGTCAGGGAAAACTGTGGTCTCAACATGCAGGTCTCTGGGCATAACCCAACGGGCGGTGGGGAAATTAACTCAGTTTGCAAGGTATACACAATTGTGCTAGCAGCTTGGTATTTTCTGTGAAGGAGCTTGTTGTCACCAGGTAGTGATGTAAAGTTCAAAAGTTAGTCTATTAATAGAACTGTCAGTAGAGATGGGGAAAATTTTTACACCCAATCCTCTGAGAACAGATTTGCTGAATCTTTCCTAGCTATTAATAGGATGGCTTAGGAGTTCCTACCAATAGAAGTCAGTGGATCCTTGGAAAGAGCATATTCCCAAAAGATTATATACTTGGTGATTCTTTTATGATGATTCTTTCTTTACTCCCACAGAAAGCTAGTTATTCCTCTTTCATATCATTTGAGCTGTAGTCAATATTTAATACCCTAAGCATCTCCGTGTGCCTTACACTGATGCAATATAATTCTAAGCGTAGTATGACAATTCTCATTTGGGCTGAGTTGAGGTTAGGGAGGGGGGTTGTTTAGTATATGTGAAATGGAGCTATTCTTTCTCTGAGGGAGTGAGAGTGTTAAAAGAAATTTTGTTGTGTGAGTTTATAAGTCACTATTTTATTTTATTTTTTTTAAGATTTTGCTTATTCATTTGAGAGAGAGAGAGAGCACAAGCAGGGGGAGAGGGAGAGGGAGAAACAGACTCCCTGCTGAGCTGGGAACCCGACATGGTACTTGATCCCAGGAACTGGAGATCATGACCGGAGCTGAAGGCAGATGCTTAACCATCTGAGCCACCCAGGCGCCCCATAAATCACTATTTTAAAATTATAACTTGCTAACTAAGAAGTAATTCCTGACTACAAAAGGGTAATGAGGGAACTTTTTTTGGTGTGATGGACATGTTCTACATTTTGATTGTGGAGGTGGTTACACAGTTGTATACATTTGTCAAAACTCACTGCATTATACACTTAAAATTGCTGAATTAACATTGTATGTTTTTATACTTCCATGAAGGCTGTTTCTAAAACAGCAGAGCAATACAGTCTGACTCAGTAATACCACTTCATGGCTGTGAAAGGAAATCCCTACTGATTGTTTCTGGAATCTTAGGGAACTGTGTAAGGGAAATAGTAGAACTTGCTGTTTCCTAAGGCTGCCACATGTTCAAAAAGCTTAGAGCTATGAGAAGACAAGGAAGGCGGTGAAGGATAAACCACCCATCCACTTTCTGCTTAGCTGGTCTTTGTCTCATAATTGCAGGTCAAAGGCAGAAATGAGACACACTTGCCGTGGTACCATCAACCTCGCCACGGCCAACATCACCGTGGAGGACTCCTGCAACTTCATCATCTCCAATGGCGGCGCTCAGACCTACCATCTGAAGGCAAGCTCAGAGGTGGAGCGGCAGCGCTGGGTGACGGCCCTGGAGCTGGCCAAGGCGAAGGCTGTGAAGATGCTGGCAGAATCGGGTAGGGAGCAGAGAACACCACGTCTGGGGAGCTTCCTGTTTGCCCCTCCTAGGCACATACCTTATTTTGTACCTCACTGTCCGTTAATTATCACCCATCTGACTGACTCAGGCATCTCCTCCTCATGCGGTATTTCTCCCGGAATGGTGGTTTTCATCTGGGCGCAGTTCTGCCCTGCGGGGGTCATCAGGCAGTGTCTGGAGATGTTTCTGTGGTCCTAGCTGAGGGATGCTGGTACTATGGGCACCCAGTGAGGAGAGGCCGGGAGGCTGCACAGGACAGCCCTCACAAAGAGGAGTTAACTGGGCCCAAATGTCAGTAGTACCAAGGCGGAGAAACTCTGTCCTCGAAGCATAATGGTTGTTGTTTTGGCTTTTAATGCCATTTGACTACCTTAAAATTTGGGGAAAGAAATATTTTATTGCTAGGTCTGTCTTAAGATTATTACAACTCACGGTTAGATTCTATCTTTATTTGTTTTCTTTTTCTCCTGGCATTTTCTTACTTAAGTATCTTCTGAGTTGAAACAGTCTTTATAGATTGCAAGACACATTATATGGGATACCTCCTATGGAAAATCTTCAGTTTGCTACCTTAGTTTCACTAAAAAGAGTGGTCTACACATGTTTCGATTTTTCTTCAAGGAAAATGGTGGTATTTCCCCTGCCCCCCCCTTGTTGATAGTTTAATCACACTGAGCTTGTCCACCCAGAACTGACCAAGATGGTCACCTGCTGGCTTTGGTTCATCTCTTGTTTTTTTATCCCCTGTCATTTCCCACACTGTATTATATCTATTAAACAGTGAAAAGAAATTTACCGCTTTGTAAGTTTTTTCGTAACAGGTTATATTTTGACTTCAGTCCTGCCTCTCAGGCTAGCAGATAGGGGAGGTCTTTCCTTATTTCTTTTGTTTTGATTTTAGTGCTGATGTTAGCTCCCCCAAAGGAAGTGACACTGCTAGAAAAGCATTTTGCAGTTGCAGAGTGTTGGGTACAGAACTGATAGCGAGAGGTACAGCGTGGCTCTATTTGACCTACTGTTGGAGGGTCATTTCAGTGCAGGGGTGGCTTTAGTGTCAGATGAGTTCATCACAAACTTCCTGAGCTCTCCTTTGGAAAAGGTAAATTAATGAGTCTTTTGGTGATGTGGATATTGCTTACAAAGAACCAGAGTGCAATTCTCAACCCATTTCATACAGGGCTCACCCATCACCCAGTGGATAATGGTGGATTTATAGTAATGATCAGCTTGGACTGGATTGGAACCCTCAAACTGGAGTTACAAGGCTCAACAATTCATTCCCAATCCCAGGAGCTATTTAGCTTCTCCATCCTATCTTCCAGGGATCATTGATTCTCAAACTTCAGTGTGCATCAGAATGGTCTGGGCAGCTTATTCAAAATTCAGGTTCCTGGGCCTTGCCTCACACCAGCCAAATCAATTTCTGGGGTGGGGCCAGAGTGTTGGCGCCATTAAGAAGAAGCCTAGGGGTGGGGGGAGGGGTGGGGAAATTGAATGTAGGTGGACAAAAGGTACAGACTTTTAGTTATAAGATAAATAAATACTGGGGATGTGACATACATCCCCATGATGACTATAGTTTTTTGTTTTTTGTTTTTTTAAGATTTTATTTGTTTATTTAACAGAGAGAGAGAGAGTGAGCATAAGCAGGGGGAGCGGCAGGAAGAGGGAGAAGCAGACTCGATGCGGGGCTCGATCCCAGGACCCAGGGATCATAACCTGAGCAAAAGGCAGATGCTTAACTGAGTGAGCCACCCAGGCGCCCCTAAATGATGACTATAGTTAACACTATATGGTATATTTGATAATTGCTAAGAGAGTACATCCTAGAAGTTCTCATCACTAGGAAAAAAACTTTTTTCCCCTTTTTTGTGTGTCTATATGAGATGATGGATGCTAACTACATTTACTGTGATAATCATTTGTCAATATATGTAAGTCAAATCATTATGCTTATACAGTGCTATATGTTACATATATATGCTATATGTCAGTGATGACTCAATAACACTGGAAGAAAAAAGAAAAGCATGGGCAAAGTAAATGCTCATTGGCGTGTGCCACAGCGGGAGAAAAAGGAAGAACCACTCAGGGGTTTGTGGTACAGGTGGGCCGCGGACCACAGCAGAGCCCAGTTGTCTGGTAATGGCAAGCCCTCAGCTGGTCCGAAAGCACGGCTGGTTTCGTTGCGGGCAGAGTGGGTGGGGTTCTGACTCTCAGCTCTGGAGTCACGTAACCGGAGTCCTGTAACTCACCTTTGGCTCCTCCAGATGAGTCAGGAGACGAAGAGTCTGTCTCACAAACCGACAAGACGGAGCTGCAGAACACCCTGCGGACGCTGTCCAGCAAAGTGGAGGACCTGAGCACGTGCAACGACCTGATAGCCAAGCACGGCACAGCGCTGCAGCGCTCGCTCAGCGAGCTGGAGGCCCTGCGGCTGCCCGCCGAGAGCAACGAGAAGATCAAGCAGGTCAATGAACGGGCCACGCTCTTTAGGATAACATCCAATGCCATGATCAACGTGAGTGCAGCCAGCGCCTGGGTTGCCTTTTCATTCCCTCCCTCTTCAGAGTGCAGTTCTCCCCACGTGCCGTGCTGGGGCAAATTGTAATTGATAAAGCAGGGAACGGTAGGTCCTGCTTCACTGCTCAGGGGATTTAAGTTACATTATCCGTTGCATGAAAGAGAACAGACCGCGCAGATGCAATGACTTTCATGCTCTGCTCACACAGTGCTCTCCAACCTGGGACTTCGTTAGGAGGCCAGAGGCCCAGCCTTGCTTCTGCAGCCGGCAGGACAGCCGATGGTGATGTTAGTTGAGTCCCTTAACCTCTCTGGGTTGCGGTTTTGTTAATTTGTTTTTATCTAACTTGATCTGTTGGATCGGAGTGGTCTCCGTGGGTCCCTTCCACTGTCGTGTGTGAGCTTCAAGTTGGGAGTCTTACCATACTTTGCTAGTGCGCTCTGGCCTACGGTGTGGTAAGTGGGGGCCGGCCAGGTACTAGTGAGAACTTTATAATACTAGTTAGTCCCATCTGTGTAGTCCTTGATTCCGGGGCTAATTCTGGGTGATAAGACAAAAGTACTCAAATTTGGATACTTTGCTTTAAAAATAGAAGGGATCAGTGCTTCTGTTTTATTATGACTCCAGCCTCGGGTGGCTGTGTGGAATACTTCAGCTGCTTGGGTGCAGGGCTCTAGGTAAACTCAGAGCATGGCGGGCGTTGGGATGTATTTCAGATACTGGGTGACAGGTGTGAAATGAATACATGGTTTAAACGGCACTGTTGCTCCTCTGTCGGTGACTGATTCTCACCTGGTGCGTTGTTTCAGTTCACTTGCACAGAAGAACACCAGAGGATGTGTCCTAAGGCAAGTGAAAAGAGTATTCTGAGAAAGGGCTTATGCTGGTTTTGCCCCTGTCCAATTAAATGCGATGAAATTACCTCACTAGGGCCAGATTTTCCCTTGTTCAGGGAGTGATACTAAGACATTTGCTTAGAACTAGTTTAGTTCACATGGCTTCTAGAAATCAAAGGTCTTTCTCGTGCCCAGGGGAAATTTTAGTTTTTCTCACTTAAAAACCCCTTTGTTACTCCATAGAAAGTTGTGATAACCTTGATTTTCATATCATTTTCTGAAATGCTGAACATTTTCTTCAGTGCTCTGATTCACACACCATGTAGAAGAGGCTAATTATTTTTGTCCACTTAAGGACTGCAGGAAGATCAGCTGTCTCCCAAGCCCATTCTGCCCATCAGCACGAATGCTTGTGGTTCTAATGTCTAATCGTATGCTCTTGTTCCAAACTGTCCCACTTCTTAGTGACTGTGTGCCTGTTTTTCAGGTCCTCTTATGATCAGGAAAACCTCGTAAAAAATACAGGTCAATTCACCAATAAATATACTTCTTAAATGGAACAGGACACAACAGTCTCCTGACAGTGAATGTGGCCTTTTATCCCTGCTCCATGGCAGGTTTTTTTCTCCTCTGATGTGAAAAATTAAACACCTCTTGGTTAAAAAATTTTTTCATAAAACTGAAACTTAGTTTGGATTTTTCTTTTGAAAGAAATGCCCATCTTTGTTCGTTGGGGCAGTTCTTCTTCCCCAAGTTGTAAATGTTCAGAGTTTGTGTCAAAGGGAATGATCCTTTGGCAATCAGAGGTAAGTTCTGTTTTTTCATTCTGTTCTCCCCAGTGTACTGCCTATGCCCCCTTCATAGCTGGTTGTTGCTTGAAATGGGTTTTTTTATCCTTGCATTTTTTCCTTGGTATCTTTTAGGTGATAGTGGCAAGGCCTTAAAATTAACATGCTGACTTTACATCTCACAACAGGCAAAGTTTTATCAAAGGAAGAATACATTTCACTCAATTTCTTGATTGCTTAGGACATAGCTCTTCTTTCTACCAAAGTGAATTGAACCTGGGAGATACATCTGATACTGTTAGTGTATCCATTTGCTTATTCAGGAAACATCTGTTGAGCACCATCTGTGTTCTAGGCACTGTGCTAGGGGATATAAAACAAATATGGATATGGTCCCTGCCCTCAGGGAGATTATTCTCTAGTGAGGGGACAGAGAAGTAAACGGATCATTATGGAGTGTGCTAGGTGTCATGATAGAAAGGAACACAGGGTGCTATGGTATATATAGGATATTGGAAGTGTTTAGCTCATACCAGGAAGATTAGAGAAGGTGACTCCTCAACTAAGTTCTGAAAGACCAGAGAGACTCTTCCTATGAAAAAAGGCAATATTGACAGCTTGGGGGCCTGAAGTCCAACTGCCTTAGCTATCTACATAACCTGCTTCCTCTGTGAACTCAATTCCTTTTCTGTAAATGGTGATGAAACTAGTAGCTGCTGAAAGGATTGTTGAAAGGCTTCTATTAGATAATTAATGTAAAGGGTTCAGCAAAGTGCCTGACATATAATTGCCTTTCACTAAACTTTAGTTATGACCAGTATTCTTAAAAGAAGTGAGGGAGAGGAACTGATCTAGGTACAGCTGTGGCTCATGGGGATCCCTTCCCTCTCTCTCAAAGTCTGGAAACTACTAATTGACTGTTAGAACAAGGAAGTAGCTAGAGATAAGGCTGGCCAGGGATTAAGTGTGGGGGAGGGGATGGGGTGCAGATCCTACTAAATGGGCTTGGTAGAGTGGATTAGAAGAGGATAAGACCTATTTTGATGCAGGCTTAACTATGATAGCTAACACCTTATTGAATGCTTACCGTGAGCCTCAGATTTCTAAATGCTTTATATGTAAAGCGACAACTCTTTGAGATAGTTGCTGTGGTTGTTCTTTGTTTGCATATGAGGCACAGATAGGTTAAATGACTTGCCCCAAATTCCATAGCTAGATAGTGGGATGGAGCTGCGATTAGAGCCCCAACAATGGAACGCCTCTGAGTATGGAGGATGGAAAGATGTGTACACAGATCCCAGAAATATTAAAGAAGATTCAATAGGACTTGATAATCAGAAGTGGGGAGGGAAGAAAAATTAAGAATCAAAGGTGCCTCCTAGTTTCCTGGCTTGGGCAGGGGGAAGGGCCCTGGTACTGTTCTTGGCGTGGAGAAGCAGAGTCAGAACGGGAATGTGGTGAGTTCACTCTGGGACCCGATGATGTTGAGATTACTTTGAACCATTGGATAGACAATTGGATATCCTGTCTCCATGAATACAGAGCTGGAATTACTGATTTCATGGGCATTAGCTTATAGGCAAAGGTTGAAACCATGGGAGTAGATACTCTGTTTATCTTTTATTTTCTCCATAACAGGGCATAGACTTTTAAGTTTACATTGCTTCCTGCCTTCATTATTTATTAAGCAACCTTTATCAGGCTCCTACAATGTACAAAGCAACTAAGTTAGGAGCTGGAGATATGTGTATAAATAAGGTATAAATGGTGTCTTCGGGTTGCTCATAATCCACCTGGAGAGACAGAAAATCAGTCACAATACCACTGTGGATGGTATAAAACGGAAGTGTGTGCATAGTGCTATGGAAATGCAGAGGAGAGATTGGCTGCTTATGAAATCATCACAGAAGAAGTAACATTTGCCACAGATCTTAAAGAACAAAGAGGAGGGGAGGAGGCTACAAGGCAGGTGGTGGCCACACCTGAAGGGCCCTTGACGGTCAACCCAATGGGGGAGCCAGTGAAGGGGCTAATATGATCAGGTCTGTATTTTGTCTGTAGATCCCTTCCTTGATGCCCACATAGGCTTGTAGTTTTTAAGGTCAGTTGTTTCTCTTCGTGACCAAGATAAAAACCAGTTACTTTTCCCAATTTTGATCTAATTCAGGACAGACTCCCTTTTCTCAGCATCTGAATTCCTCAGCTTTAGGTGACCTGAGTGTGGTCAGGAATGTATTGAAAGCAATTATCCTCTGCTTGTCCTCATCTTTCTTTTAGTCAGTAGATTGCTTCTTTGGGTTCAGTTCACATAGTTGCCCCTGGCGATGTTGCCACAAATACCTTGCCTAGGTTTATTGCTCACTTGGCATTTGTTTAGTCCTCATGACCAGGAATATATAAAGGAACCATAACAACCATGTTCAGTTTTTTTTCTGGGATTGACCTTGATTGCATCACGGAGCTGGCTGTCCCTGATACCGTGGAATAAAAAGGAGCCTTTCGCTGTAATTTGCTAAAGTTCCTAGAATATGGTTACTTTAATGGGCTTACAGAGGCCTGAGGGAAAGCTCTGACTAGTTGAGTTGAGCATAACTCCTTCTCCGTCCAGGCCTGCAGAGATTTCCTCATGTTAGCCCAGACCCATAGTAAAAAGTGGCAGAAGTCCCTTCAGTATGAGAGAGACCAGCGTATCCGGCTGGAGGAGACCCTGGAGCAGCTAGCGAAGCAACATAATCACCTGGAGAGGGCCTTCCGGGGGGCCACGGTGCTGCCAGCCAACACTCCGGGCACTGCTGGTTCTGGAAAAGGTAAGTCGCTTGGGTGGCCTGTTCAGATATGAGCCAGGTGGTTTTCTGCCGTTGATAGCAGACCTGCAGACTCTCCAGGATCAGTGACTCCTGGGCCAGGGAGTTGGAGCTGTTTACTTGGCTCTTCTGCTGCTCTCTATCAAGTGTTGCTCTGTTGGTAGTTAGTGTGGTCAAGACCCTGCTGGGCCGGGTTTTGGTCAATTGAGCCAAAGTAAACGAATGGCCTTCTCCTCACAGATCAGTGCTGCTCTGGCAAAGGAGACATGAGTGATGAAGATGATGAGAATGAGTTTTTTGATGCTCCTGAGATCATCACCATGCCTGAGAATTTGGGCCACAAGTAAGTTGTCCTTGACCCCCCCCAAAATGAACACATCCGACCTTCAGAGTTGAGAAATGTTTCAGTGGGACTATCAAACTTGTCGATGTTAACTCAGATCTGGACTCTTTTCCTTAAATGAATGGAAAACCCTCAACTTTTTTCCATGAACGACCTCCAGAGATGTTTAAATTCATGCATATTCTAATCTAAGTGTCCTTCGGTCACCCGTTACTAAGTTTGTGCGGTGTGCTTTGCATTCCGCTTTGTAGAGACCTGGTGCGGACCAGACTCTGGTTGTTGACCCTTGTTCTGATTCTCACATGTTTCCCACCTGTGTAGACGGACTGGCAGCAACATCAGCGGGGCCAGCAGTGACATCAGCCTGGATGAACAGGTAACACTCATTCGGGAGCCATCGGGTGAGGGATGTGGGCATGATTCCCAAGGATTTGCCTGTAAAGCCCTACGAGAAACAGAAAATACTGATTCTTTTTTAATATGGGGGAAGGGAAGCTTATAAATACCGGGTTTTCTGTTCTTTGTGGGTGACTGAATGGCTTTGTTTTTGCCCTTAGTACAAGCATCAGCTGGAAGAGACCAAGAAGGAAAAGAGAACTAGAATACCATACAAGCCAAACTACAGCCTCAATTTATGGAGCATCATGAAGAACTGCATTGGAAAAGAACTCTCAAAGATCCCCATGCCGGTGAGGCTCTTGCACGCCTGGGCTCTGCCAGGAAGGCCTCTCGGGCCGCAGCGGGAAGTGTGCTTGCTGGGACAGCCGCATGCGCTCGAGAGGCAGTTCATGTGTGGCGTGGTCTTTGTTACCCTTATAGTCATAAACTGTCCCTTAAAAAATTAGCTGCTTTAATGTAGTCTGTAGATCTGGTGTGTCTCCGGATCACTTCGAATCAGATGCATTTGTTTAGTGACATTTATGAGCAGATTCCTAAGCGCGACGTGCTGGGGGCATGCACAGATAAACAGAGCGGAGTTTCTGTTTTCAAAAAGCATGTAGTTTAAAAGAGACAGACCATGAAAACAGGTAGAAAATTTTAGTCTCCATGGTAGTGTTACGGGAAGTACTAGCCGTACACAGGCTTGGGGAGCGCAGAACAAAAACAGTCTGTTCCGTCTGGGAAGATGAGGATCCTCTCCATGGTGAAGTCGGTGTTTGGGCTGACCTCCGTGCCTCCCACCCTTCCCTCCTCCACTCTGTCCACACTGTAGCCAGAATGACCTTTTTAAAATTACAGATGTAGTCCTGTCACTCCTTAGCCTAAAATCCTTAACTGGATCCTTTTTGGCTTTGAGGGTAGTCCAGATTCCTTAGTGGGCCTGATTCTTCCTCCCCTGGGCCAGGCTCCACCCACACTGGTGATCCAGTCCTTCAGAGTTACCTTCAGGTTTGCAGAGGCATCTTGGCTTCTCCCCCGTGGGGCATTTGCACAGACTGCTCTTTCTACCCCAACTTTCATCAGCTCCCCACGCACCCATCCTACTTTTCTTTTCCCGTGGCTAATCGCCTTGAGGATTCAGCTTTAGCATTATGTCCGGGAGTGAGCTTTCACCCATGCATCCGGTCAGGGTGAGATGGCTCTCCCTTGTGTTCCAGCAGGTTCCATTGCTCAGTCATTACACAAGCATTTACTGAGTGCCTGCTCTCTGCCTGGTGTTGCACCAGTGTATCAGTGACGAAACAAATCCCAAATCTGTTTGTCTAAACCCAGGGTCAGCAAACTGTGGGCCTCAAGGCCAAATCTGGCTGCCATCTATGCAGCCTGCAAGCTAAGAATAGTTTTTATGTTTTTAAATATTTCAAAAGAATAAAAAAGAGGATAATATTTCGTGACGTGAAAATTACGTAAAATTGAGATGTTAGCATCCCGTGAGTTTTATTGGACCACAGTGATGCTGGTTCATGCGTGTACTGTCCGTGGCTGCTTTCGTCCTTCGGCGGCAGTGTCGAGCAGCTGTGACCGAGACCGTATGGCAGTGTCGTGTGCGATAGGGAATATTCAGGCTTTGAGGGCCATATAAATATTTACTGTCTTACCTTTTACAGAAAAAGCTGGCCAACTCCTACCTTAAACAGATATTAGCTTAACTCATTCTCCTGTTAAAGTCTGGAGCTAGGGGATCCAGGGCTGGTACCATACTCCACGCTGTCAGGACCACGCTTCTTTCTACCCTGTTGCTCTCCTACCTGTGGCCTCAGTTCCTAGGTCTGAAGTGGCCGCCCCGGCTGGGACCATCAGGATCTCATTCCAGTCAGCAGGAAGAAGGAACGAGAAGGCCATGCCCTGCCTGTTAAGAGTGCGTCCTAGAAATTGCATAAACTAGTTTCACTTTAGTCTCTTTGGCCAGAACTTAGTTATATGGCCACAGCTGGCAAGGGGGTCTCCTACTTTCAGTGGGGTGGCCTAGTTAAACACTGGAGGGTTCTATGTCTTGCAGAAGAAGGGAAGAATGGAGAGTGGGGGGTAGCATAGAGAAATACAAAAAGTATTCTCCTCCCCTCTTGGGTCTCAGGAAGCAGCGTGTGGCTTCTGCTTCTCCACAGACTGCGTTCCTTATGGGGAGAGACTGTGTCTTCCTGGTCTTCAGATCTTAGATGCTGAGCCAGTGCCTGGCACAGGTACACCAGTTAGCAATTGTTGAAATAATTAACTGGGTCTTAGAAAACAGTGATTTATATGTAAGTGTGTAGGCTTTTTGTCAGAAAAGCGTGGACGTCCAGACAAGAAAAGGCCACGAGTTAGCACCGTGGAGACACACAATATAGTTGGTTTACTGGAGGGTCTGAAAAGAAGCCGCACTTTCCTGGTGCCTTGCAGAAAGTAGTGGGAAGGACGTCATTGCAGCCTCAGAAATGCAGTTCCTGCTTAGAGATAACTTCCGAGGCTAGGTGACCTCTCTCTCTCCTTTACCATTAGTTCCTTGTTGACCTTGACACTAGGGGTATGCAGTCCTGTGGCTGTTTGCCCGAAGCTCTAGTCCTCACCCTCTGCCTGCACCGTGGGGCGTCACAGGAGAGCTGGGTCCTCTAGGCTGTTTCTCGGGTTCTGTGTCTTGGCGGCCAGCTGCGCTCCACCAGTGCAAGGCACCAGTAGGAGTTGTGGGGGGCGGTTGGAGAAGGGAGGGACCCCGGCCGTGCATTCTCCTGGGCAGTGCTTTAACGGTGGCTGTGTGGCTCTGGTTTCCACTGGACGGGGCCCGTGAGGCTTCAGCTTCTGCTGGGAGCCTCTGGCCTCTGGGCCATGGTTCTGCCGCTGCTTCTCTCTGTTCCTCCAGCTGTTGTGATCTCCATCAGCCGTGTAATGAATTCCCTCCTTCCTTTGTTTCCCTGTTGGGCCTCTGGCTGATAAAATGACCAATATGAAAAGCTTGGCGCCTTAAAGAAACTCTGGTTCCTGGAACAGTGGTCGGGGGCCAGGGCTGCGTGTGTGTGAAGAACAGCGAGGGCTTACGGATGCCTAAGGCTGTGCCCGTATGTCTTGTAGCCACCAGCGGAGCGCACTGCTCGTCCGGTGTCCCTCAACATGCATGGAAGCGTTACTTTGTGTTGCCTGAAATTCTGCCAAGGAGATTTTATTGGCGTAGTTTCTAAGTACCTTCTGTAAAAAAGACTCTTGAGGATTTGAGCTCTGTTAGTCCATTACCCCTCAGTGTGCATTTTTTCTTCTGTTTTTCTCTAAGTGTCTCTCAGTGTCAAGAAGATGGTGTTGGAATGTGGTGCCCTGTTTTAGTTGAGGCACTGATTTCTTCAAGATCCTACTTCCCAAAAGAGGAGTGTTCTTTTTTTTTTTAGATTTTAATTTGTAATTTATTTGAGAGAGAGAGAGAGCACAGAGGGGAGAGTGAGAGGGAGAAGCTGACTCCCCACTGAGTGGAGAGCCCAATGCGGGGCTCGATCCCAGGACCCTGAGATTATGACCGGAGCTGAAGGCAGACGCTTAACCGACTGAGCCACCCAGGCGCCCCCCAAAAGGGGAGTGTTCTATTGTTGGTCCGGTGGCTCTGTGTTCACTGGGAAATTTTCACAGAGAAATGCTGGGTATATTTCTCAGAGAAAAAGCAGGCTGTAGCCTATTTTTCATTTTTTAAATGTATAAATGCATAGAAATAAACATGAAAATATAATGGTTATCTTTGGGTAATGGCATCTCAGGTAAATTTTTTCCTTTTTAAAGCTTTTATAGCAGAAACTACAAGACAGTTCACAATTGGGAGGGCAGTAAATATTAGGGTACTATGTGGCTCAGAGATTGGTAGGTAGGAGGTTGGACAAAAATGTGGAAAAAGAGGTGGGACCACAGGAAAGAGAAGTGTTTTTGTTTGTTTTAACTGAAATATTGCTCTAGGCCAGCGCTAGTCAATAGAAAGGGAATTGTTTTCCTCCTTCCTCTGTTCTCTGGGTTCAAAACTCAGGCTAATGATATGCAGGCTTGTTCAGCGAGATTGCTGTATTGTAAAGCTAAAGTAAGCTTTGTGGGCTAGCCTGGGAACCTAACCTGTTTTTTATAGTGATTTTTTAAGTAGTAAAGTCATCTTAAATTCCAGTCAATTTAGAAATTAACTCTTTTTTGGGGGGATGGAGAGATAATGTCTCTTTTGTTCACGTCTCTCTATACCCAGCGGATGGTACAGGATCTGGCAAACATGAGGGATCACTAAATATTTGTGGAACGTGTAAGGGGATCAATGAATGAATGAACATCTGCCCTACAGAAGCACACACATACTTTCTTCATCCTGTGGTTGAGAGCCCTAAGTTGGCTCTGAAACTTGAAAGGCAGAAACACCCGAAGCCCCCAGTGAGCCCCCATCATGAGCACTCCTGTTCAGAACACAACTGTCCAGCCTCAGAGAAGAAACCAGAATCCTGGCCTGATGTAGAACTGAATCAATAATTAGCAATTGAGGGGCGGCTGGGTGGCTCAGTCAGTTAAGTGTCTGCCTTCAGCTCAGGTTATGACACCAGGGTCCTGGAATCGAGACCCATGTCGGGCTCCTTGCTCAGCGGGAGTCTGCTTCTCCCTCTCCCTCTGCCCCTCCCCCCGCTTGAGCTCGCTCTCTCTCACAAAAAAAATAATAAAATCTTAAAAAAAAAAAAATTAGCAATTGTCTTATCCAGGAGTAGAAGCTAACTTTTGTAATGTTTTCTTTTCACCAGTCGGGACAATCCTGTACTCATAATTTACTACCCTTTCTTTTCTTCCTCAAGAATTTTAAATACCTTACTTCCTCTCTGAGTATACTTGTGCTAAAATACATTTCTTCTTTTATTCATTCTTTCTATACCTATTTGATGATGGTTTCCAATGGATGAGGCATCAATGGCTCTCGGATATGCAGGGATGAACGAAGAGGCACGGTTCTCATCTCAAAGAGCTTACAGTTAGTGAAATAAATGAAAACAGTGATTTATACCGCTCATTGACAAGGACAGTTGACCAGGGAGAGTGGGTCACTTGTAGGTTAGATCTTAGAGCTGGTCTCCTGAGCAGAGGCCTCTTTTCTTCCCAGTGATCGGCTTTATCATCTCGACATCGCGATAGGTCTCTCTACCTGCAGAAACATTCAACTGTCTCTTATAGATGTGTGGGCAAAGTTTTTAAATCTGTTCTTTTCCTGACAGGTGAACTTTAATGAGCCCTTATCCATGCTTCAGCGCCTTACTGAAGATCTGGAATACCATGAGCTGTTAGACCGAGCTGCAAAATGTGAGAACTCTCTAGAACAGCTCTGTTACGTTGCAGCTTTCACCGTGTCCTCCTACTCCACTACTGTCTTCCGTACCAGCAAGCCATTCAACCCACTCCTTGGGGAGACTTTCGAGCTGGACCGATTAGAGGAGAATGGGTACCGCTCCCTCTGTGAGCAGGTAAAGGAGCCTCAGGACTGTGACACATTTACTTTGAAGAAAGGGCTGGTTTTGGTTGATACCCCTGGGTGTTATATTTGCAGAAATTCCAGTCCTGTCATTCCAGACTGCCTTCTTTTCCTTTAGGGCTTCACTGGAGGCCCTGGTGTTCACCTACTGTTGTGGGTATAAAAATGTCATGCGTGCATTTTGGGTGTTTTCTCACCAATTCATAGGCAGTATCTTTTCCTTCTCCTTTCCTCCGTCTTAATTTGAACCACTGATTTCTTCAAGGTGAGTCATCATCCTCCTGCTGCTGCACACCATGCCGAGTCCAAAAATGGCTGGACACTGCGTCAGGAAATCAAGATCACCAGCAAATTCCGAGGCAAATACCTCTCCATCATGCCCCTCGGTAAGGCCGCCATCTGTGTAAAAAAGAAAGATTTTCTGGCATGAAAGAAGTGGTCACTGGTTTAATAGTCAGGAGACTAGAAATCTGATTTGGGTACTGAGCCTTAACTCGCCAGCGTTGGGCAGGTCATTTCACTTCTCAGCGATCAAATGAGTGAGGAGGCATGAGATTCTTGAAGGACCCATCCAGTCATAAATGCTTCTTCTTAGTTATATCTAATAAATCTTTAAGTATTATTTTAGAACATAAAATCTAGCGTGCTTAAAACTCTTTCTCTTAACCAGTGTTGTTGCCCCCACTGCTCTAGCAGTCAGCTTAGCTTCACTCCGTAAATCACAGTTCCTGTGACTGCAAGGTTAGGTTTCTCGGGCGGTCCCTCCCCTTTTGCTCTCCTTTCTCCCCTCTCTCTTCCACCACTGGAAGGGTGAAGTATCATTAATGAATGGCTCAACTCCAGGTAAGATGAAACTTTATTTTAAAAGATCTAATTTGAGGGCGCCTGGGTGGCTCAGTCGGTTAAGCGACTGCCTTCGGCTCAGGTCATGATCCTGGAGTCCTGGGATCGAGTCCCGCATCGGGCTCCCTGCTCAGCAGGGAGTCTGCTTCTCCCTCTGACCCTCCCCCCTCTCATGTGCTCTCTCTCATTCTCTCTCTCACAAATAAATAAATAAAATCTTTTAAAAAAATAAATAAATAAAATAAAAGATCTTATTGGATTACAAGTTTATTGTGCACCAACATGAAAAAGATCAGGCCTGGGAATAGGGCTCCTAATATGCAGTATTGGAGAGTCTATACTTTAGGGGAAATGAGATTATTCACAAAGTGTAGTAGAGATTCTCGAGATTCTCTTGAACCAGAGCAACCACATTTGGCCATGTGTGTCCAGAAGAGTGAATGCTGAAAAAGAAACACAGAGCAGACAGAAAGAAACCAAGTAGCTCCCTAGAGACAGAGCCGACAGGGCAACTGCCTAAGCTCCCGGTGGCCTTCCATTTCCCAGTTCTAGTCTGTCATGAGGCATAGCCTTAGTGCTGGGTTAGAGTCGTCTTCTTCAGTAAACTCCCCTTTCTCTCAGAAATAACAAAATGTAGCAGGTATAGAAATGAGAAAGTTTCTAGAAAAAAAAATTAGCCAGAAAACAAATGCAGGAATGTTTGTGATATATTAAAAGGAGAAAAGAAACGGGAGTGTTAGCTCTAGGGCCTTGTGGTTGATATGCAAAAGACTCTTAGATCAAAGGTGACTGAGGGATTTTGGTCTTGAGGTTCACTGAAGACCTTAGAAAAGGTTCAAATTGCTTAACTGTCTTTGATGCTAACAATTTCAGAAGTATTAGGTTAAGAGTAGTAAAGCCTGGGGCGCCTGGGTGGCTTAGTTGGTTACGCGACTGCCTTCGGCTCAGGTCATGATCCTGGAGATCCTGGAGTCCCTGGATCAAGTCCTGCATCAGGCTCCCTGCTTGGCGAGGAGCCTGCTTCTTCCTCTAACCCTCCCCCCTCTCATGTACTCTTTCTCTCTCTCATTCTCGCTCTCTCAAATAAATAAATAAATCTGTAAAAAAAGAAAAAAAGAGTAGTAAAGCCTGGGGTGTTCTAACCTAATTTGCAGAACTAGGATGTTAATGGTCATGTTACAATATGACTTTCACCCATGGAGAAGTTTGAGGCCCCCTGAGGATCTCCAAAGGGATGGATTTTAACTCTAAGGAGCCGCCTTTTCTTTTTTCTTTTTTTAAATTTTTAAAATTTATTTATTTGTCAGAGAGAGAGAGAGAACAAGTAGGGGGAGCTTGTTTAAAAGTAGCGATAAATCTCATAAATAGCAATAAAATAGCAGTAAATCTACCAGTGATACATTTTCTCTATGATTTAACTAATATAGAGTTCCCTGAGGGGTAAATAACTATATGAACATGGTATATGTGGTGGATCTAACTTTTTAGAGTTAAAAAATTATCTTTGATAGGATGCCATTCCTATGGTTATTTAAGGATTCAGGTCACCAGGTTGTGTTGTCTTTTTTTTTTTTTTTTTTTAAAGATTTTATTTATTTATTTGAGAGAGCAAGAATGAGAGAGAGTACATGAGAGGGGGGAGGGTCAGAGGGAGAAGCAGGCTCCTCGCTGAGCAGGGAGCCTGATGCGGGACTCGATCCCGGGACTCCAGGATCATGACCTGAGCCGAAGGCAGTTGCTTAACCAACTGAGCCACCCAGGCGCCCCCCAGGTTGTGTTGTCTTAAGTCCCTCCATCCATTAAATACTGAGCACCTGCCATATACCAGGCAGGAAGTATAAGTGAGCAAAGCAAAGATCCCAGTTTTCATAGGGAGATTGAACAAAGAATTGACATAGTGACAGGAAGCTCAAGTACAGAGCGTGGGATTTCTGGACATTGGCCCTGGGGATGGCTGTATTTAATATTTTGGATCAGTGACTTGGAAGGAGAATCCTTCAGTGAAATTTTTACATTTGCAATGGCACTCGACTCTCCTAGGGTAAATTGTTAAACCAATAGATGTCACTGAAGAACAATATTTGGACAGGGTTGTGAGTGAGTAGGCAAACAGATGGTTTTTGGAAGTGGTGGCAGGGAGTTTGAGTCTCCTTGTAAAATAGATTAGAAAACTTAGAACTCCTGTAATCTAGAAAGAAGAATGCTTCTAGAAAACATAATGGAAGCGCGCAAAATGAAGACAGTGGCAGAGGATACATGTGAATTTGCTCATCAAGTTCCAGGGTATTGGAACCAGGTGGTAGCCTTAAAGTTGAAAGAGGGGGCGCCTGGGTGGCTCAGATGGTTAAGCATCTGCCTTCAGCTCAGGTCATGATCCCAGGGTCCTGGGATCGAGCCCCACATTGGGCTCCTGGCTCAGCGGGGAGCCTGCTTCTCCCTCTCCCTCTGCCTCTCCCCTGCTCATGCTCTCTCTCTCTATCTCTGTGTCTCAAATGAATAAATAAAATCTTTAAAAAAAAAAAAAAAAGAAAGAGGCACATTTGGGGCACCTGAGTGGCTCAGTTGGTTAAGTATCCTACTCTTGATTTCAGATCATTGATCTCAAGGTCGTAAGATCGAGTCCCACATTGAGCTCCACAGTGAGCATGGAGCCTGCTTAGGATTCTCTCTCTCCCTCTCCCCCTCACCCACATGCCCATATTCTCTCTCTCTCTAAAAGAAAAGAAAGAAATGGGGCACCTGGGTTGCTCAGTTGGTTAAGCATCTGCCTTCAGCTCAGGTCATGATCCCAAGGTCCTGGGATCGAGCCCCGCATCGGGCTCCCTGCTCAGTGGGGAGCTTCCTTCTCCCTCTCCCTCTGTAGCTCCCCCTGCTTGTTCTCTCTCTCTCTCTCTGACAAATAAATAAATTTTTAAAATCTTTAAAAAAAAAAAAGAAAGAAAAGGGGGCGCCTAAGTGGCTCAGTCATTAAACATCTGCCTTCGGCTCAGGTCCTGGGATTGAGCCCCACATTGGGCTCCCTGCTCCGCTGGAAGCCTGCTTCGCCCTCTCCCACTCTCCCTGCTTGTGTTTCCTCTCTCGCTGTCTCTCTCTGTCAAATAAGTAAATAAAATCTTTAAAAATAAAGAAAAAAGAAAAAAAGGAAAGAGACATATTTACATATATAGGTATTTATTTGTTTTAAGATTGTTATATTTAAGTAATAATTTAATAAGTCATTTTCTCTACACCCAGTGTGGGGCTCAAACTCACAACCCCGAGATCAAGAGCTGCATGCTCTACCAACTGAGCCAGTCAGGGGCCCCTAAAAGACACATTTAAATGGGTGTTATTTTATAGTGTTGGAGCTCTCTAACCCGAAGAGAATCACAATTAGGGAATATGAATGAAACAAACAGTCAGCCTGAATCTCTGCGTCAGTGACACTGTGGGTCTCCGTGGACCTTGAATTTTGCTCCCGAGTGGCATTTTAGTACAAAAATTCCCCTTACATATTTTAAACATTCTTGCAATTTCTACTTTTTGATTAGAGTGATTACTTATAATTAATTACTGATTAGGTAGGATTTATATCTGCCATTTTTGTTTTTTGGGTTTTTTATTTGTTAGTTTTTGTTTTCTGTGTGTCTTCTGTCTTTTTTTTGTTCTCTCTTCCTCTGTAAGTTTCTTCTTTTATGTTAAATACTTTTCTAGTTTACCATTTTTTTTTTTAAGATTTATTTATTTATTTATTTATTTATAGGACAGAGAGAGACACAGCGAGAGAGGGAACACAAGCAGGGGGAGTGAGAGAGGGAGAAGTAAGTTCCCGCCAAGCAGGGAGCCCGATGTGGGGCTCGATCCCAGGACCCTGGGATCATGACCTGAGCTGAAGGCAGACGCTTAACGCCTGAGCCACCCAGGCACCCCTCTAGTTTACCATTTTAATTCCGTTGTTATTTCTTTTACTATATTTTTAAAGGTATTTTTATAGCAGTTATCCTGGGTAGTACAATTAACATCTAAGCATCTTGTTCAGATTAATACTAATTTAATTTCAATAGTACACAAAAACTTTGCAACAATATAGATCCAGTACCTTTTTCTTCCTTTGTGTTTTTATTTTCATGTAAATTGTTTTCATACATTATAATCTCATCAGCATAGTTTTATAACTTGCTTTATAGGCATGTCTTTTAAATCATATAGCATAAAAAAAGTTGCAAACAAAAAATATATACTGTTATTTTTTAATAGTTTAATTATAGTTACCTTTATTGGTCTCTTCTTTTTTTAAAAGATTTCATTAATTTATTTGAGAGAGAGAGAGAGTTAGCGGGGGGGGGGAGGGGCAGAAGGAGAAGCAGACTCCATGCTGAACAGGGAGCCCAATGTGGGGCTCCCCTGGACCTGGGGATCATGACCTGAGCTGAAGGCAGATGCTTAACTAAGCCACTCAGGTGCCCCTTACCAGTCTCTTCTTAATGGAGGTTTAAGTTGCTGTCCAGTGTCCTTTCATTTCATCCTGAAAGACTTCCTTTAGTATATTTATTTAAGATCGGCTAGCTATGAATTCTTTAAGTTTTTGTTTGTCTGAAAATGTCTTAAGTTCTTTGTTTGTGAAGGATAGTTTTGCTGGCTATAGAATTCTTGGTTTGCTAAATTTTTTTCTTTCAGCATTATTGGTTATGTCACCCCACTGCCTTCTGGCCTCTGAAGTTTCTGATAATCTTATTGAGGATCATGTATATGTGATGCATCCCTTCTCTCTTAGTGCTTTCAAGAGTCTCTCTTTGTCTCTCAGTGGTTTGATTATGATGGGTTCTGGCATGGTGCTCTTTGAGTTTATCCTGTTGGAGTTCATTGTGCCTCTTGGATATGCAGATGAATGTTTTTCATCAAATTTGGAATTTCGGGCCATTATTTCTTTAACTGTTCCAGTTGTGGGGTTTTGTTTTTTTGTTTGTTTTGTTTTGTTTTAGAGCAAGAGCAACCAGGGAAGGGGCAGAGGGAGAGGGGAAAAAGAGGATCCCAAGCAAACTCCATGCTCAGTGCGGAGCCCAATGCAGGGCTCGATGTCACGACCCTGAGATCATGACCTGAACCAAAACCGAAAGTCGGATGCTCAGCCAACTGAGCCACCCAGGGGCCCCCTTAACTGCTCCAATTGTGAACACCACCTCAGGCAGCTACTGTGTTAAACAATTGTCATTGGTTGTTTTGTTTGTCACCCCTGGGAAAAGGCTTTTTGAGGTGAGCGGATGCTAAGTCACGTCAAATAAAGATAAACCCTTTCGCAGGAACCACCAGACAGGTCAGATAGTGACAGTTCCTTGGAGATTGAGCTTTTGGGGAGCTTCATACCATCTGCTGCCTCCAGTGTTTGCTAGGCTGCTTGCTGGTTTTCATGTCTACCATGATTGTGAGGCTGCTGGTTTTCAAGGCTACTGCCAAGCTGGGGAGAGGAGGATGGAAAGAGGGCAAGTTAAAATGCCACAAAGCTCATTTTTCTTAGTAGAGTTCTGAAAAAGTTGATTCTGATTATTTTTGCCTAGTGTTCTTATTGATTTTACTGAGGAACAGATATATAAAGTCCTTACTTGACCGTTCTGAAGAGGCAGTGACAACAGAAGCAAGAGTGACGTTGGGAAGAGACCACAGGCTGGAGAATGTGGGTGGCCTCTGGTAGCTGGAAAAGGCAAGAAAATGGATCTCCCATAGAGCCTTCAGAGGAGCACAGCCCTTGTTGACACTTAATCTTAGACTTCTGACTTCCAGAAATGTAACAATTTAACAACCGTGTTGTTTTAAGCTGTAAAGTTTGTGGCAATTGGTTCTAGCAGCAATAGAAACAAATATGGGGGATAACAGTGCCCGCAGCTGAGGTGTCAACAGGTATTTGAGTGTGCCCTGTATGCCAGAAACTGTTCTCAGTGCTCTGGGTATATAATGGTGGACAAAAGCCACTTTGCCCTCACTTAGCTTACGTTCTTTTCTTTCCCTTTTTTTTTTTTTTTTTTTGGAAGAGAAAGAGAGTGTGTGAGCGGGGGTGAGGGAGGGCAGAAGCAGGGGGAGAGAGAATCTCAAGCAGACTCCATGCCCAGCCTGCAGCCCAGTGTGGGGCTTGATCCCAAGACCCTGAGATGGTGACCTGAGCCAAAATCAAGAGCTGGTTCCTTAACCGTCTGAGCCACCCAGATGCCCCAGCTTGCATTCTCTTCTTAAGCAGACATAAAATTAAACAAACACCTAGATAATAATTATTGTCCATAATTATTTAATTTTATATAGTGGTAATTCTATGAAGAAATAGAGCAAGCAGAGATAGGGGTGAGTGGTGGAGAAATGAATGTGTTTGTGGTGGTTCCTTGGACAAGGTCACCAAGGAAGTTCTCTCTGAAGAGGTTACATTGGAGCAGAGAGCTAACTAATGAAAAGAAGCCAACCAGAAGAAGATCTGGAGAAGAATGTCCCAGCAGAGAGAACCCCTTAAAGATAAAGGCCCCTGAGAGGGGAGCGAGCACAGCATGCTCGAGAAGCACAAAGGCCACAGCAGCTTCCGAGTGCGATCTGAGGAGTCGACAGGGGCCAGATCTTGTAGGGTTTTGTACAGCAGGGAAAGGAGTTGAGTTTTGTTTTCATTGCAGTGGGAAGAAACTGAGAGATTTTATACAGTGTGGTAAGTTGACTTGACATGTTTTAAACGGATCGCTTTGACCAGAGACTCAAAGGTGACTGTGGTGGAAGCTGGGACCAAAACAGAGTTGTTAGCTTCAGGCAAGAGATGATGGTGGCTTTATTATTTTCTTTTTAAGATTTTTTTTATCTATTTGTCAGAGAGAGCGAGCAAGCACGAGCAGGGAGGGCGGCAGGCAGATGGAGAAGCAGGCTCCCACTGAGCAGGGAGCCCGATGCGGGGCTCGATCCCAGGACCCTGGGATCATGACCTGAGCCGAAGGCAGACGCTTAACGACTGAGCCACCCAGGCGCCCCTGATGGTGGCTTTAGACGGCAGTTGCGGTGGAAGAGGTATTGAGCAGGACACTTAGCATATGTTTAGGTGGCACAGATACTTGAAAGGTGGTTGTGAAGATTAAATGAGCTAATAGTTGAGGACAGCATAGCCCAGTGCCTGGGACACAGCAGGTGCTGACAGCAGAGCTGCTGCTGTTGCCCTTGGCCTCGTTGTCATCACTGCTGCCGCCAGCAGGGCTATTTTAATCTCTTGTACGAGAAGGAGAGAAAGACACATAATGAGTCTTCTGTTCATTAGTGGTTGCAGAGGGAGCTTAGACTTATCCTGGTACTGTAACTGACTGTATTAGTCAACACGTATATAAAGATAGACATAGAGGGGTGCCTGGGTGGCTCTGTTGGTTACGCATCTGACTCTTGATTTTGGCTCAGGTCACAATCTCGGGGTCCTGGGATTGAGCCCCACGTCGGACTCCACGCTGAGCACAGAGTTTGCTTGGGATTCACTCTCCCTCTGCCCCCACCGCCCCCCAAGTCGTACATGTGCGTGTGTGCTCTCTCTCAAATAAATAAATGAAATCTTTAAAAAAAGATATACATATATATATATAGTTCTTGTATATATGTATAAGTTCTTAATTATTTTGAATCTCTAGTCACTTCTGTTCACCTCACTTTTTGGTTTGGTATGCGAAATGAACTCATAGGGACAAGAGAAGTTTATTATGTCCGGAGTGCCGATTATGTTGCAAGCTTCTTACTGTGCAGATAAACTGTATTTACTGCACAACAAGGTGTGCTTATCCCAAGTCTACAGCTAATAAAGCTGAGGCCTAGGGAAATTACAAAACATCTGCCGGATATAGTACTCTCATGCATTTTGTTGCTAACCACCCAGATTCATGCAGACCCCATAAGTCAAGGGCACAGGCTCCAACAAGACCGCCCTCACCGCAGGTGCCAGCCACAAGTTTGGGGGTTCCCAGGCCCTCTGTACTTCTGATCAGCTGGCTTCAGTTTTGATAATTTGCTAGGATGACTCATAGAACCCAAGAAAGAACTATCCTCACTGTCATAGTTATTATAAAGGGTATAGATCAGGACCGGCCAAATGGAGAGACACATAGGGCAAGGTCTGCAAGTGTCCTGAACATGGAGCTTCCATGCCTTCCCCCATGGAATCAGGGCACATGATCCTCCTCGCACATTGATGTGTTCACCAACCAGGAAGCCGCACCAAACTTCATTGTCCAGAGATTTTACTAGGGTTTCATTAGGTGGGCATGATTGAGCCATTGGCCACATGACTACACTCAGTACCCAGGTCTCCTTCCTTCCCTGGAGGGAAGGGAATACCATTCCCAGGAGATCGGGAGGTCCGGCTGATAGCAAGTGATTCAAGGCCCCAAGTCTCTAATTACATGGTTGATCTTTCTGGCCTGGCCTCATCCTGAGCATAAGCTATCCAGGGGCCCACCATGTTACCTCATTGGCATAAACTGTCAGGGCCCCCATGAATAACACAGATACTACTATCACTTGGGAAAGTCCAAGGATTTAGAGGTTCCCTCCCGGACACCGTGGACAAAGATCAGACAGATTCTTTATTATACAGCCCAGGTTCACACCTCTAATGAGTGTGGGAGCCAGGATTCAGTCCAGTTCTGCCTGATTCCAAAGCCCTTGCTCTATCCACTACTCCATTACTGTTAATGCCCTTAGAAAAGTGGTTTATTTAAGGTCACACAGCTAGTTACTAACAAGAGGGCTTGGCCCTCAGGCCTGACTACCAATGTGTACTCCTTTCCGCAGTTCAATTTTATTTTTTCATGTTGGGGCAGATTTGACCTGTTCCTGTAAATTTTGCAATGTGTATGGCAGGCACAGTTGGTGAAAATATTGGAGCTTTTGCTTTCATTTTTATTTCTGCAATTGCAGAATATTGCTTCCTAGCTAAGCTCTATCAGTTGTCAGTGTTTGTCATCATTTAGTTATAGTTTATTCATAAATTTAAAAATGAAGTGAAAAAATTCAATCAGTGCTTCCAACATTTAAGAAGATTATAAATCCTTTTTGGTTTATTGCTTTCCTTTTAAAAGTAAGAAATATTGTTAGAAGAAAATCAATCCATTGTTATTTGTAGCTAACATGGTGCTATTGTTCTAATATTTGACTTAATTTGTGTATCTATCTCTGTTCCCAGGTAGCATCCACTGTATTTTCCATGCAACTGGGCACCATTACACTTGGAAGAAGGTTACCACAACGGTGCACAACATTATCGTGGGCAAGTTGTGGATAGATCAGGTAAGCAAAGGTGCCCAAAGTTCAGAAGAATACATTCGTAGGTACGTCTGTGCACTATCAAGGACATGTGAACTGGCCCCAGACTATTGTTACGGATTTACCTGTTTCTCCTAAGGAATTGCTCTCAGCCAGAAGCCCTACCCCGACCTCCCACGTTTCTATACTACAAATTATTTTTTGTAAATGACCAATTTATAACATTGATTCCGTGACTACTCTACCAGGGCTGTGTTGGCTACTATGAAAGTACAGCAGAATAATAAACACGGCTGCTACTCTTCATCCTTTCATTATTCATCAGACATTTACTGCTAGGCAAAGTGCCAGGTCTTGGGGATACAAAGCCAGATAAGACATTGTCCTTCAAGAATTATCGTATCATTGCAGATAACATGACAGATATGTATAGATTGAAAAGTATTAACAAAATACGTTAGTGTTAAGAGCTGTACTAAGATAACATCTAATTGTCAGTCTGCTCTTAAGACAATGGTTGCAGTAAATTCAGAAAAGGAATACTGTTTTTTTTTTTAAAGATTATATTTGTTTGTTTATTTTAGAGAGGCAGGGGCAAGCGAGGGGAGGGGCAGAGGGAGAGGCGAGAGAGCGAGAATCTCAAGCAGATTCCACACTGAGCACAGAGCCCAGTGCAGGGCTTGATCTCATGACCCTGAGATCATGACCTGAGCCGAAACCAAGAGTTGGACAGTTAACTGACTGAGCCACCCAGGCACCCCAAGCTGAGTCTTAACGTGGTTTGGGATTTAGAAGATAGAAAGGAGGAAAAATGAATAAAGTGTAGAAAGGCCCACCATATGTAACCTTGGAATCCTGAGTAGAGTACTTTGATTTAAGCACAAAGTTGATGAAGGGTATGAGTGGGGGTTTGGTTTGGAAAGGTAAATTATTATGTGAATATTAACATATGTGCTGAAAGGCAAATCATGCCACCTAACATGTGACACGTGATTGACAGAAAGCCAGAAGGCCATTTGGTCTTGATCCTAACCTGGAATACCAAGGTTCCAAAGGGATTTCACAGCTTTTCGGAGTCAGCTGAGACCCTTAAGCAAGGGAGTCTGAGAGTACATGATGGAAAAGTGAAGAATTATGAGGCATGGGGTCTGGCAGATATTCAAGTCCTCCGTTCTTAATAAAATCAATCCATGATGCTTTTTATTTTATAGTCTGGTGAAATTGATATTGTGAATCACAAGACGGGAGACAAGTGCAATCTTAAATTTGTTCCTTATAGCTACTTCTCTCGTGATGTAGCAAGAAAGGTAAGAGAAGTTGGAGTTTAAATGTTTTTCCTTAGTGTGTGTGCCTTAGAAATCCTACTCTTTGGGGGCTGGTGTAGATGATAGATGAAGAGATAGTCTAAACGTGTATATATATATATCTCCTAAATATGTATGTGGTGATTTGAAAAAAAAAAAAAGGAGAGGTAAAGGAGAAAGTCAGTAGGAAGGGGGACTAGATTGCATTACCAAACTAAATCATTGTCTTTTCTGGTAAAGACATTAAGTAAGAAAGTGAAAGTCAAGAGCAAGGAGAGATTGAAAATGGGAACACAGAGGAAGGACCAGTAGGATTTCAGGAAGAAGGATGGGCGGTTTGACCACTGTGAGGTCTAAGCGCAAGTCCTGTGTCACCACCACAGCGGAATTGCGTCATGAGTTTGATGGAGAGTGAAGAAGATCTGGGGATTTAAATCTGTCTGTGGCTGTCTCTGAAGAAAGAAGGAAATACCAGAGAGAAGAGAATGTCATAGAGAGAAGAAAGTACCATAATTCTGAGTACCATTCAGATCATTTTCCTGCATATATCATTGCAACATAATCCCTGTACAACAAAATGATGAAACCCCAACTCATGGCTCATTTACTTTAAGCAGCTCAAAAAAGTATACCAAAATAATTTGGGTGCTCCGTGGTGTTTGTTGTAGCAAAATTTAACCAGTATTGACTGTAGGACTTTTGTTTCCAGACTAGTCAGGTAAGCTAACCCACAGTGAATGCTGTACTCCAAAGCCCTACTCTCCATCCTTTAGGTGACAGGGGAAGTGACCGATCCATCAGGAAAAGTTCACTTTGCCCTTCTGGGGACGTGGGATGAGAAAATGGATTGTTTCAAAGTACAGCCAGTCGTTGGGGAGAATGGAGGTGATGCTCGGCAGAGAGGCCATGAGGCAGAGGAAAGCAGGGTCCTGCTATGGAAAAGGAACCCTTTACCGTGAGTATCAGTATGCATGCTGTCCAGGTAGTACTTTGGCCTCATCCTTGGAGCAGTACTGGTGGCATTTCTGCCTTCCTTCCCGCTTAATTACGTGAGGATCAAGCCAGGGAACTCAGACCTTTGGAGGGATTACCAGAAGGCTGTCATGGTATGATTTGAGTTGTAATGTGCCTTGTCAAGAAAACTGAAACTAATCAAGTCACATCTGCCAAAAAATATTCATAATTTAGAACAAAATGATTCAGAAGCAGCTAGAGGAGAAAGATGCCTACCACCTGTTAACAACTTAGCCCGAAACCCAGTGGCAATATAAAGGTCCCTGAGGTCATGTACTGGAATTCGGAAATAAGATGGAGTCCATTTGTCCCCTGTCATCTCATATGTTCAGTCTATAGTAAGAGCCGAGATTATCCCCAGAAAGAGGTTAAAAAGAAAGCAAAGGAAATAAGAATCAGGAATTTCCATTTAGTAGAATGTTTCATTCTTCCTAAGGAATTTCTTCCTAATCTCCGCTGAGCACAGCAGAAGCCCAGCAAACTCGCGGAGCGAGTGACACCAGGGGAGGGGATGGGGAGCAGTCCAGTCTGGGTCTCTGCATGAGGGGAACCTGCCCTGGTCCTAGAGTCTGTCTGTCTGTAGAACAGCTTTGGGGAGGCCGTCTTTTGGCAGTGTGCTTTTAACAAGGGGGCTCTGGCATCACCCTTTGTCTTTCTCATCCTTTACTTGTAGGAAGAATGCAGAAAACATGTACTACTTCTCCGAGCTTGCTCTGACGCTCAACGCCTGGGAAAGCGGCACCGCCCCCACAGACAGCCGATTGCGGCCTGACCAGAGACTGATGGAAAACGGGCGCTGGGATGAAGCCAATGCTGAGAAGCAGCGCCTGGAGGAAAAGCAAAGACTTTCCAGAAAGAAGAGAGAAGCAGAAGCTATGAAAGCCACAGAGGATGGTAACGAACCTGTCTTCCACTCTCTCGATGGGTGGAGAATCACTTGGTGTGTTTCTGGCTCTCATTCTGTTTTTCTTTACCTGCTTTCCCTTTTAGGCACTCCCTATGATCCTTATAAGGCGCTGTGGTTTGAGCGGAAGAAGGACCCTGTTACCAAGGAGCTAACCCATATTTATAGGGGAGGGTACTGGGAGTGTAAAGAAAAACAGGACTGGACCTCATGCCCAGACATTTTCTGAAATGGCAGCAACAAAAAGCAGGAGGATCCAAAGGAGAAGAGGACAGAAGATGTGCGGGAAAGCGGGCGTTTGGGACTCTGACCGAGCGCTTTCCTCCAGTTTGTCTGTCTTAACCAATCATTTTGTCCAAATCAATCACCAGAAGCAGACACCAGTGGTGGTGATTGGCTGGTTGCCTTAGCTGATTGAAACTGAAATCGACTCACTAGATCCCTGTGTTTGGGAGGGAGAGGTTTAGTGGCCGGAACGTAGTGCTGCTCCCCTTCTGCAGAGTCCGGTGGTCTTGGCTCGTCCTTTTCCCTCTGCCCCCACTTTAAGATGATGTCGTTCACCCTCCCCTGTAGTATCCTGCTCAGCCAAGGTCTGTGTGAGGTGATGATTCAGGGGCATTTTGGTGCTGTTCAGAGTGAGAGCTGAATTTAGAAGCTCCTTGAACGAGGAGCACATCAGACTTAACCAATGGAGGCATCGTGAATGACCGCAGGGGAGCTTAGGCATGGTGTCACGAAATGGGGTCACACACGGGGTCAGTCTCATGGGGCGTCCATCCCGAGATAACTACAGCGTCGGAACAATTGCAAGGGGGCTTGTTCTGTAAGATTGGAATACTCAGACTGACATTTCTTGGAAATTTCTATCCTCACTTGTGTAAAATACCCTTCTGCTGTCCTCCATGTTTGACAGCAACCGGAGGCCACTTTGGTGGTTGGTAGGAGGGTTGTGTTATCCTCACAAGGGAGTTTTATGGACTTCTTCAGATGGGGGAACTTCTGAGAGCACAAGGCAGGATGGAAAAGACTGCTAGCCACTTTGCTTTCCCAGTTCCTCCTCACCCCCATTCTTCATTGCCCTTCTTGCTCCTCCCTCCCTCCTCCCCCTTTCTCTCTCTCTCTCTCTCTCTCTCAGCACAATACCAGTTTGGGTCTGTGCCCCAGTGTGGAGCAAAGCATTACCTGTCCCATTCTGATATACTTCAGAATTTGAGAGAAGGAGTTAATTTGAAACAAAAGTTTTCACCATCTCTCAAGCCCCATGGACTGGAGCCACCTCTCAAATAATGTGTTAAATATCTGTATATTATATATATGTAGAGAAAATCTAATTTTTTTGTTTGATTTTCCTTCTTCCCATTAAGAATCTTGTCTTTTGATATCCTTTGTCCCCCTGGTACTCTCTCTTGGATACTGATGTGGACTGGAGCCTCCTCTGTTTTCCATCTTTTAGGGGCAGACAGATTCAGAACCTGAGCAGGATCACCTCCGGCAGTTACCGAACAGGGACTCGGTCCCTCTGTATCATGGAGTGCCCACTGCTGTCTAAATTCTGCTCTCCTAATTACCTGAGTCTTGAAAATGAAATCCTAACTCTTTCCTGCCTTTTTTCCTTCTTTTGTTAGGAAGAGCGTGGGTAGAGAGTCAGGACAGTAGTTTCCAGTTTAATTCTGCCTCTGGCCAAATCCCAGCACACACAGCTGATTCCCAAAAGACACTTCTTCCTAGGATGTGGGGCTGAAAGTGCCATCAAGTGGGGTGGGTAGAACTGCTCCTGTCGGGCCTGGCTTCCTTCATTTTGTGTTCTGTATTTGTTTTAGTTGTCTTGTTCAGAAATCTGCCCCTGTGCAGCCCACCCTTGGTTGAGGATCACAAACTGAGGTGCCTTCCTTGTATGCTTTTTGTTAGTGTTTTTCGTTTCTGTTCCTTAACTGCTGAGCCTCAGCCAGTGTGGGTCCTGGGGGAAATATCATTCCAGAGGAAGCCATCCCTGCATGGAAATTGGATTTATACTGGGTAAATTAGTACTTCTGTTCCTTCCTCGCCATTCCTCCCTCTCTAGCTGTGATGCACTTGAGATACAGGCAACCGCTGGGGAGTTTCCTCCTAAGACTCCGATTCCCAACCTAAGCGCGGGATTGTGCTGGGGCTTCTTTCAAGGAGGCCCGCCAAGGCTGTGACCTAATCAGGGGGCTTTAGCCAGAGCAGGAATTCCTCAACCAAACTGAACGTCTCTGCTTTATCCCCCACCTTTCTTCCTCCACCATCTGCACTACATTTCCCAGCCTGATCCCCAGTCCGATTCCTGCTAATGGAGAAGCTTTGAGTCCTTCAGGTGAAATGAAGTCACATCAAAACAAAACTATATATATTTTCGTTTTTTTTGCCTTATTGTTTTTTTTCCAAGAAAACTACTAAATTAAATAATTTTTAAAAAGTCATATCGTTTGTCTGATTCACTTGACTCCTATAGATAAGAAGTGGTGGTGGGAGGGGCTGGAGAACTGGCCGGGTGCTGCTTTGTTCTTGGGAATCAGCAGCTGATCCTTGTGAGAAATTGAAAGAAAAACGGGGCATGGGTTTCCAGATGTTTCAACTGTTCGACAACATTCTCAAGGGCCTGTGGACAGCAGAGGAGTTTTAACAGCTCCTTCCGCTTTAATGGAATGTAATCATCAGTGTCTCCCCCCTTGGTAGAGGGAAATCATTTCTAGTGTGTTTTTGATGTTGGGCCTGTTTCACCTCAAAAAATAAAAGTTTTCTTGAATTCAATTTCTCTTGCCCATTTAGGTTCTCAGATTCTTAGTTGTTGTAGGGATTCAAATTCTATACTTTGAAACATGAGCAATTGAGTATTGATTTGAACGCCTTGGAGAGAAGACCGTGAAGATGCTTGTTCAGGGTTTCACTATAAAGTTCCGGGGGGATGGGGGGGGTGGGCAAAGGAATCAAAGGGGCCCAGAGAGGCTGCACACAGGTCCTGCCCTGCTGCTGAGCGTCTGCCTTTGCGTCCAGCTTGCTGAGTTAGGAATTCTGAACATTGTCCAGCTTACACTTGAACAATTTTAAGAGGTAAATGTTAGAGTCATCATGTGAAATACAAAGAAAGGCACTGGGGGGAGAAAACCCTAATTTAAATAAATTCACTAAGGTTACATAGCTGATCGGTTAGTCACGGTGTTGGAACTCAAAGCTGGGTTTGTTTGACCCCCGAGTCTGTGACCTCTACAACCTTGTGTCCTGGGAGAAGCTGGGTTGGAAGGCAGCTGACAGTGAAGTCATTTCCTCCTGGATTAGGTTACATCAGGCTGTAACGCACATTTCTGTTTCCAGAGGCTTAGTGATGTGGATAGCGTCACTTTGGAGGTCCTTGAAGGAAGGGGCATCCTTCAAGTTCAGCCCCCAGGCTCCTTGATTTCTCAGGGCTCTCATGTCCACAAAATTAGCTATGTTGCCAGAGATTGTTTTTCTAGCCTGGCTCTTAGGAAGGCCACCCATCTGTTCAAGTCATTTGCCTGATTCACATTGCTGGGCTTGATGGTTAAGTTTCAGGATCGTAAGGTTTTTTTTTTTTCTGGCAAGCTAAAAATCATTGCAGTAGACCCCTGCTATTTGCAAGAGCTACATCCGGCCATCTTGAATAGCACTGTGCCATAAAACTTCCTCCAAGAGGGGCAGTCAAATGTACCTGAAACATTTTATTTATTTTATTTATTTATTTGACAGAGAGAGACACAGCGAGAGAGGGAACACAAGCAGGGGGAGCGGGAGAGGGAGAAGCAGGCTTCCCGCGGAGCAGGGAGCCCGATGCGGGGCTTGATCCCAGGACCCTGGGATCATGACCTGAGCCGAAGGCAGACGCTTAATGACTGAGCCACCCAGGCACCCCTACCTGAAACATTTTAACAATCCCTTCTTTAGTCCTTTCATGGACTACTATGACCTGATGGGTCGTGATGTGGATTCCCAAGGGCCTACCACACTCATGATTCAAAATGATAACGCAGCAAAATAATAACTTATAACCCTTGTCAGGGACCCCTGAAGTCCCCAAAAATTGGTAAACCTTTAAATTTCAGGGCCTACTCTACTTTCGGCAAGATAAGTAAAAACCAACCCTAAAAGGAGATGTAGAAATCTTTGGAAGTTATTCACTATAAAGTGTATACCTTGTGAAACTCTAAGATTATCGTCAAAATGTAGAGCTTACTTCTAAAAGTTATAAAGCTTTTGCCCCGTGATCTGCCCTGCCTTGTGGGAAGCATTCCAAGTCTCTCATGGCTTTTCCTTCCAAGCTCAGACAATAATGTGTAGTATTATTTTCCTCAGGCCTTCCTCCCTACAAGCTTTTCAGTTCACACGGATTCCTCAGGGGAAGGAGGCAGGGTGGCCTCAGGAGGCATCTTTAAAGGCAAGAACTAAAGAGCTCGAATCTTCTGTAAAAAGCCTGGCAGAGGTCACATTTGAGTTTAAAAAGGTGATTTTAAAAGTTAGTAAAGAACCAGTTGGCCCTGAGATACGGCTTTCCCTCTCTCTCTGTTTTCTTCCCTCTGCCTCTCTCTCCTTTCTCTCTTTCAACATTGACTCCAGTCTGTTATGTAACATACATTAGGGATACAAATGACAAGAAAGAGCTCTGATAAACAGGCAATTACAGTCTGGTTTGATAAATGGCGTGAAAGCACTGGAGGGGGCCACCAGCCTATGGGGAGTGGGGAGGGACAGGAAAGAGGCACATCAGAGAAGGCTTCTAGAACTAGGAGAACGTATCTGAGTTGAGAGTTGCAGGCTTAATAGGGGTTAAGGAAGGGCAGAGTATAGAAAGCAGCATGGACAAAGATGAAGAGCAAATTCTAGGAAAGCATCCTGAGTTTGGATGGCTGCATGAATTGCTAGAATTCAGAGTCAAGGAGAGAGCACTGATACCGTGCTGGAGAGAGCAAGGACCCAAGTTATGGAAGTCTATATACTATATAAAGATAGAAGTCTTGGGTTTTGAAACATGGTGGATGACGAGGACCAGCAGCAAACTACCAACACCATAGAAGAGCCCCTGGATCTCATCAGGCTCAGCCTGGATGAGCGAATTTAAGTGAAAATGAGAAATGACAGAGAGCTTCGAGGCAGATTGCATGCTTACCATCAGCATTTAAATATGATATTGGGAGATGTGGAAGAAACTGTGACTAGTATTGACTAGTATAGAAATTGATGAAACATATGAAGAGATATATAAATCAGCAAAACGGAATATTCTGATACTTTTTGTCCGGGGAGATAGTGTTGTACTAGTTGCCCCTCCATTGAGACTTGACTAAAACAAAGAATTTATCGTGTAGGGAATATAGGAGATTTTGTATGATTGCCTCTTTAAATGTAGAAGACATTCAAAAGAGAAACCTGCGTAAATTTTGATATTAAGAAATGACCACGGATGCTTCCACTCCTGAAATGAGTTGATTTGCAGGTAACTCAAAAATTCCCCCCCCTTTTTTTTTTAAAGATTTTATTCATTCATTTGTCAGAGAGAGAGAGAGCACAAACGGGGGGAGCGGTGGGCAGAGGGAGAAGCAGGCTCCCCCCTGAGCAAGGAGCCCAATGCAGGACTTAATCCCTGGATCCTGGGATCATGACCCCAACTCAGTCCCTGGACCCTGGGATCATGACCGAAGCTGAAGGCAGACACTTAACTGACTGAGCCACCCTGGCATTGCAGATAACTCAAAAATTCTTAAGCTAAAGGACATTTTAATTTTTTTCTAACCCTTTCAATAAATGTGATCACCAAGATGAAGAACTCTTTTTTTCAGGAATTGATTTGTTCTGTTGTTTTCTCAGACAATTTCTGACTTTTTTCCTTTAAATTAAATTTGATGTTTCCTTTTTTGATTAAAAAAAAAAAAAGATAGAAGTCTTGGTTTTTGCTCTCAACTAGGGAGCCCATGAAGGATTTTTAAGTAGGGTGATGGGTTCCAGTGTGGATATACAGGTAGGAAGATCAATGAAGAGGTTGGAGAAGATTTAAGAATGAAGAGAAGTGGAGGGATTCCAGAAATACTGAACTCGAATGAACAGCACTTGGGTCTGATTACAGGTGGAGAGCAGAAGGATGGTGGGAGGAAATTGTGTTTTTCTGCCTTGGGAAACTTAGATGGAAGGTGGTAGTAAGTTTAGAGGGAAAGATAGGTTCATTTTTGGACATTCTGAGCTGGCCATTCCCATGAAGAGGTTGAGTAAGCAATTTAAAACATGGGTCTCTTGGTAATAGCTACATTTTTGTGAGACTCAGGAATGGGATGCTGAGAGTGGCTGCACATTAAATTCACCCAGTCAATTTACAAAATACACAATCCTGAGCCCCATCTGCAGAGATTCTGATTAAATTAGGGCTAGGGCTAGTTCAATTGTATACATGTGAATGCAGGAGATGCAAAATAATGAAATAGGAGGAGGAGGTCCTATTTAGGGGATATTATTAAAGCAGAGCTTGCTTCTCAGAGTTTGGGAGAGATCTCAGCCAATTCCACTTATTGACAGTGTCTATTTGAAAGTTTCAAAACGCCAAGGTGGGGTTACGAAAATTGAGGTCTATTTCAAAGACTGAGGTTTAGCAGAACAGTGCTTTTAACATACAGATACAGCGACTCCATGCACAGCACACCTCCTCTAAAGGTAAGATTGCAAAGTCTTTTGCCTTTGACATTTGAAGGCTTTTACAAACGACCTTCCTGTTCAGTTCCATACATTTCCATACATTCCATACATACATTTCTTGAATCCAAACAACTGAGAAAAGTAAAATTATTTGTCATTTCTGGTTTATAGACAGGGGCTTGGCTTTATCGCCCCTGTAATACTTGCTAAATGCTTACCTCCAGCTGAACTCATCCTGACCTCTTGTTACAACCAAACAAATACTATTTCATTATGGAAATACAGAAAACACTTTTCACGAGCTGCCGAAATAGCTCAGTTGGGAGAGCGTTAGACTGAAGATCTAAAGGTCCCTGGTTCGATCCCGGGTTTCGGCAGTGGTTTTAGATGTCGCCACCAGCGCTATCCCCTCTCGCTCGGGGGCCCAGGCTCCTCAGGACGGAATCCTTCTAGCTTGCCACCCTCCGGGGCATTCTGACCCACACGTGCTCGGGGTGGCCGCGGAAGCACCGATCTCCTCTCTTTTACCTCTCCGGGAGGGAGAAAACTGAAAACAGAAAAAGGGATTTATGTCGTTGCTTTTAAACTGCTCAGTATAAAGGCAGACTCCCTTCCCTGACCTTGGCTCTGGCTGAGACCACGCTCTCCCTACGCACGGCGCGCCGCTCACTTGCTTCGCAATCACTCCAGCCCTCTCTCTTCTTTCCAGTTCCCCGCGACGTTCCAGGAGCTGGGACCTTTCTGCGCGGGTCGGAGGCACTAGCGCACCCGGGCTCCGCCGCGGATTTGGCGGCCACGCAGCCGCCACGTGCGGAGCGCAGGTCCCGGGCGCGCAGGGGCTCGGTGGGGATGGCGGGCAGCCCCGGCCCCCCTCGGCCAGAGAATCCCTCTATTTCGGTTTCGTCCAGCTGGCTTAACAGTAACAAGGACCTAGAACACCTTTTGGTGGTGGTGATGGTGGTGGTGGTGGTGAGTATGGGAAAGCCCTTTCTGGTTCATGTCTGCACCAGGGTTACCAAATCAAATACAGGACGCCCAATTAAATTTGAATTTCAAAGAAACACGAATATTTTTTTTAGTATAAGTATGTCCCAAATATTGCGTGGACCATACAAAGTACACACTCGTTGTTTCTCAGAAATTTAAATTTAACTGAATTGGTATTTGCCAAATCGCAAACCACTATTGTACATCATATATACCTACATAGGCTCTGAATTCAATGCACCCCCTGCCCCACCGGGCCCCAGCAAATGTACTGAGAAACTACAGTCAGGACGATCCGGGTTTCAGAACAGACTGGTAGTTTCTTACTCTCAACATCTCGCCACGTACAAATGCGTTTGCGGCCATCACCACCCAAGCTGGCGGTGGCAGAGATCCCCAGGAAACACGCCGTAGGGAATCAGCCATCCTACCTGGCCCGGGCTTCCAGACCCTGGGCCTGGTCTGCGATGGGGGTGGGGGGAGGGGAATTTGGAGGCTCTGGGCTGGATCCTAACAGTAGTAGTAGTAATAATAATAAGTATTGTTATTATATAACATATATTATGTTATATATAACATATAGTGAGTATTTATTATAATAGTAATAATAAGTATAATACTTATATATTACATATATATGTATATATGTAATATATATTATGTAATATATATTTATATAATATGTAATAATACTTATATTTATCATTGCTTGTTAAGATGATGAATAATAATACTTATACTTATTGATGATATTATACTTGTTAAGATGATGAATAATAATAATACTTATTATTAAACTTACGATTACTTATTAAGATGATGAGTCACTCTATCAAGGCAGTGCAATGGAACAACACACGCTTAGCGATGCTTTCTTTTTGGCTGGACACCAGACTGGGACATGGGGAGAGAGAATGGAGATTCAGTCCTTACATTCTAAAAATCCTAGGTGTGGTGAAAGGCAAAATGGAGAAGTATTGCTTTGGGACCTATTTATTATATGTCCTCCCCTTTCTGTTCATCTGTGCCAATACACTAGCTGATGAGGGGCTTCGTCCCCCCGAATCTTTGGGTTCTTGGGTAGAAGGGTGCATTTTGATGAGGGACTCTTGAAATCTAATGATGGTCAAAAGGAAGGAAAACAAAATGATGTCCTAATAAATTGAGCAGTTCAAAGTTTGCATGATGTATGTCAGCATGTGTGACAGGGAATTTTATAGGTCACCTTGGCTAGACTGTCGTGTGGTGGCCGGTTGTTTAGTCAAACACCAGTCTAGGTGCTGCTGTGAAGGTGTTCAGATGTGATGAACATGTAGATCAGTAGACTTTGAGTAAAGCAGATTATCCTCTGTAATGTGGCTGGGCCTCATCCAATCATCGGAAGGTTTAAGAGCAAAGATTGGGGTTTCCTGATGAAGAAGGAGCTCTGTTCAAGATGGTAAATAGAAAACCTGCCTAAGTCTCCAGCTTGATGCCTCGCTGAAGTTGGACTCAAGACCGCAACACCAACACTTACCTGAATTTCCAGTCTGTTGGCCTACCCAATAGACTTTAAACTTGCCAACCCCCACAATTGTGCACCAATTTCTTAAAATCTCTCTCTCTCTCTCAATGTTGGGACTTCCCAGTTTCCAGCCTGAAGAGAAAAGGGAGAATCCCCACGGGAAGTACTTGGGATCCAAGCAAGAAGTGCGAAGATAGGGTGTTTCTGCCTGAATCACCACCATTGTTGCCCACGTGGCATACACCTCCTCAGTTTTAATGTCTTTTTTCTCTGCCAGGTTCTATTCTGCCTGCCTTCTGGTTGTCCGTCTGCGTTACCAAAGCACTCGTATTTTCCTCTATTAAAGCATTGATTAGGAGGTTCTCAAAGATTTACTGCCTGCATGCTTGCCTTCTGGACCTGTAGTAGATCCACGGTGCAGAGGAGGTGAAGACCAGGGATGGTGCTGGTCACCAGGAGGTACCTCTCAGGGAGGATGGAGGTTAAACTGAGTTCTCAAAGGTGCTTGGACGGGCGAGGGGGAAGGAGTGAAAGGGAGGTGGTACGCCTGTTCGAGGGAAGAGCATGTGTAAAGGCCCAGAGGACCGAAAGGCAGCAGGGGATCTGTAATATGCAAATAGTGGCGTGTGCCGCCGAGACTTGGGGAGAGGTGGGGAGAGGCTACTTCGCCCGCGCAGGGCGGCGGGAGCGCGCGTGCGCTGAGGCCCAGCTAGTAGGGGCGGGACGGGGGGCGGAGCGGTGAGCGGGGGCGGGGCCGGGGGCGGGGCCGGGGCGTGCTCTCCAGGCCCAGGCTCAGGTTTGAGGCAGCTGCTAGCGCTTCCGGCCGGAGCCCAAGTCGTCTCGTTTAGTTAATGCGCTTCGCGCTTCTTTTGAGGTGGACGCTTGAGTTGGGGACCAGAACTGCGAAGTGGTGCTTCTCGGAAGAAGGGGGCACCTGGTACCTTTAACATTGAACTGTGATCTCCGACCCCGTGCTCTTCGCTTTTAGGGCGAAGATACGCAGGGGGGGCAGTAGGGGGGACAATGAATAAATGGCTTCTCCGCCTGTTTCAGGCTTTTGCAGAACTCGATTCATGTTTGCCAAGGAGTTTCTAAATAAAAAGGGGTGCGTTTTATTTAAGAAATCTGCATGTAGCAATCAAAGAATGACCTGACACCTTCCCCGCGGGGCCGGTGGGTCGGAATTGGGCTGAATCACACAGTCAGCGGAGTCTGGAAGTTCCTACAGCGCGGCGCTGTTGGCGCAGAGCCCAAACAATAACAGAGCCTTCAGCCACCAGAGGGAGAAGCTTGGCGTGAGCCCGGATAGCTCAGTCGGTAGAGCATCAGACTTTTAATCTGAGGGTCCAGGGTTCAAGTCCCTGTTCGGGCGACGCTCCCCATTTTTCCTAATAATTTAAAAATAAGAACAAACTTTCGTAATCCGGGTTGCCTTCAGAGAAGGGAGTAAAATCCTGGAGACTGTAGGCTACGAGTCCAGACCCTTCCCTGAAAAGCCGGGCCTCCAGCGCTGACTGACACCGCGAACCTTTGTGCAAAAGCCCCTGTAAAACTTGCCGTGCACTGCTCCAGGGAATTAAATAGGCTGTTTTATTCTGCAACCACCCGCCAGGCCCCCAACTACTGACTGCTGTATTCACAGGAAGAGGGAATAGATGCCTTCCAGGACGTCCCTGGGACTCCCCCGGGGAACCTACCCCCAACGTTGTCCGGGGGCCCTCTTCGCGGACACTCTCTCTGGGGTTCCCTCCCGCTAGGTGCCTGTGAATATGGCATGGATCCTGCACCTACACGCCACCTTCCTATCCTTCTAGAGAATATTTATGCACTCTGCAAAGGGAGAGACAACCATCTAGAAACCCATGCACCATATAGAGCAGTCCCCTCTCTAAATGAAGTCTTCTCTGTACCCTGCCCCCCGCAAAGTGTGATCCTGAACACAGGGAGGTGTTGAGGTGGAGATGGCAGCTTCTGCTATGGGAGGAAGAGGGTGTGTATTGGAAAGACTTCAAGGGGCTGGAATGGGACAAGTCCTGGTGTTGGAAAAACAAAAAAAGTCAGCTGGCCCGGGCCTCAAACTAACAAGGGAAGGAGTTAGCTTCTGAAAGGTATTGAGGAAGTTGAGCTGTGGACACAAGAGAAGCTTAGGCATAGGTTCACTAAGACTAAAACTAATTTCCTTGGGAGGTAGAGGGAAGGTGCATCCTTGCTTCGATAAAGATTGAGCCTACCTTGCTTCTGCCAGGCAACAAAGAACAGTCTATCTTGATCTCCTTAGCAGGATGGAGGTGTAGGTTGATTGAGTCAGCTGCCCTCTTCTCTGATGGATGGTGGTACCCAGGGAGTCCTGATTAGTGGGGCAGAGCCAGGCTGGAGGGCGCACTCAAGAGGGAGGCTGGGCCTTCACCCTCCACACTGGAGTGCCTTACCCAGAGCCTGCACAGGCCTATACAGACCCACAATTACCTCCCAGTCTCCAAAGTGCAGCTTCCTCATCAGAAGAAAGAGAATCAGAGCAATAGCATCCAACTTATGAATTTGTAATTAAATGAGGTAAGAAGGCATGCACAGTGCTTAGTAGAGTTTTGCCCCAAGGTAAACATTTAATACACTGTAGCTATTATCATTATTATTCAATATTCAATATTGTTATTATTTTCAATCTAGGGAGCAAACAAAAGATACCTATCGAAACAGGTAAGGAACCATTACAAAAAAAACATACTCCCAATATGCCCAAGATCATAATCCAATCCATATTCATGTGATTTGTGTTGGTTGGTATGTGCTGAAGGGACAGCAATGGTCACCGATCCAAGTAAGAGCAGAGTGCACTGGTTGGGCCAGTCAGGCTTCTTTCTTGAAGAAAGTGAATCAAGGGGCTCAGATGGCATCTCAGGGAGAGAAACAAGGTGAGGAGCTATGGCAATTTTTCTTGTCTCTGAGGGAGTCCTTTGGAACATGATCAAGTGCACTTTTGGCAACCTTGAAAAGTCAAGTGTCTTTGCTCCACTCATTTCCTGACTGAACAAGAACAGAGCGAGCTGGGACAAGGAGAGGATGGGGTGGAGAGCACTGAGGTCTCCTAGTTCCTTCCTCCCTTCTCACCTCAAGGTCACGCCCTCTGTCTTTCACCAAAGGGGGAAAAGTGAGGAAGAAAACAAGCAAACCCTGGGATGCCTGGGTGGCTTGGTCGGTTAAGCGACTGCCTTGCACTTAGGTCATGGTCCCAGGGTCCTGGGATCAAGTCCCGCATTGGGCTACCTGCGCAGCGGGGAGTCTGCTTCTCCCTCTGCCTGCCGCTCTCCCTGCTTGTGTGTGTATGCGCTCTCTCTCTGACAAATAAATAAAAATCTAAAAAAAAAAAAAAAACCACAAAAACCCTACGTCTGTCTTGACCAAGACCTTTTGGGCTTTGGAGCCAGAGACAGCTCTTGTTCAGTTCTGTTCTGGATGATTTGAAGTGAATCAGTTATTTCATTTAGAAATTATCGTATCATCAACCTCATGGCAGGGGTGAGGTGGATGGGGATTGAATGAGACCATGTAGGTCATGTGCTGGGCACACAGTAGGCACTTAATAAGTGGCCGTCTTTACTCTTATTAGGGAGGGGGCCCGGGGAGAGGTAGAGAACGCATTAGCGAGTAAGGAAAGGGTTAAGGTATAGGCAGGGAGGGGTAGGGGGCCCCTGACTAGGCTCTGAAACTATTGCTGGCAGGCCTAAGTGCAAAGCCAGAGTGAACCAAGAGGTAAGGGAATGGACCAGACCACCTGGCCCCGGATGTTAGGGAGTACTTTTCTTTGGCGGCTACAGTGTAGTCACAGAAAATGACCAAACCTCAAAGAATTAAGGGGGTTATCAATAGTCCTTTTTTCTCAAACCAAGATAGCATAAGAATCTCAAGGCCCCAAGCTTCCCAGTCAGTTCTCAGTAAAAGACTGCCACCAAAAGCCCTCAGTGGCAACGCATTCGGGACCCCCTCACTCAAGAGAGCTTTTTCTTTCCTTTCTGCTCTCACCTTCACTTAACAAACTTTCACTTCACTTCACCCTTTTGTGTCCCCGAGATTCATTCTTTGACTCTGCGAGACAAGAACCCTGTAACATTAGGATAAGAACGCTAACTTTTCCTCACATAACAGGAATTAGTTCTCATTCACTGCTCTCAAAACCTCAGAGCTATAACTAGCACAATTTAGAAGGCGAAATTAGCAACTGAAAAGGCGAAGATAAGAGGGTTTTTTTTTTTTTTTCCGCTTTCTTTTTTAAAATTCCCCTTAACAGGGTGGTAGAATCGTTCGTCTTCGCCGAAATAGCTCAGTTGGGAGAGCGTTAGACTGAAGATCTAAAGGTCCCTGGTTCGATCCCGGGTTTCGGCAGGGCTTTTGCTGACACAGCCCAGGACAGAACAGGTTTCTGCTCCCTTGCGTAGTCTCTCCTGTGCCCCCGGGCGCGCCTGCACAGGGGCCCTGCGGCTCTCTTAGCGCGCATGCCCACCCCCCGCGCCTGCGCAGAGGCTTGGTGGATGGATGGGTGGGTGTCTATTAGCGCGTGTACCCTCTCCCGCGCGTGCGCAGCGGCAGTGCGGGTCTCTCAGCGCCTGTGCCCTCCTCCGCGCGTGCGCACCGGCCATGCGGATCTCAGCGCGCGCCCCCGGGAGGCGAAGGTGCTTCCATTCAGCACTTGGAGGGTAGTGCGGGGTTGGGCCTCGTCGCGAAGCCCCGAGGGGTGGAGAGCCCCTCACCCGGTCTGAGACCGCACACTAAGCTCCTTAGTGTTTGTTCCCAGTGCCGTCAGCTCGCAGGGCTGGCAAGTTTTTCTCGTAGGTGACAGACGTGCCGACAGCCTTAAAAACGTTTGTCTATACAGCCAGACCCGAAAGCCAGGGCCCCGTCGGCGGGTCAGAAATCTGGTGAAGGATGGTTCCCAGCCGGAGATGTGACTCATAAGCACGTGCCTCTGAAAGAGTGCTTGGAACCTGTTTTCTCACCGCTCCTTCAATAAACGGGGCGTGAACGATTGCTTAGGGCAAAACAATGCGCAGTCACCGCCGAGAGCATTACTGTCAGGACTGACGACGGGGGTGCGGTTTTCTTGGTTATGGGTCTACTGATGTTCCGGATATAAAAGTAAGTTTCAAGGAAAAAACATCCTAGGGCAAAGTAACGTTCCAAGAGAAAGGTCTGAGCTTGGAAGACTCCTTATTAGGCACTTTGCGCATGCACAAAGTCCACTGTGGGTAGGGTCAGGCCTGGGTGGTAATCGGTCCCCACCCAGCGCGGAACGCAGGTGTGCTTTGCCTAACCCCCAACCTGCTCATTATGAGTGGTGTGAACACGGTCTCAAATTTGTTTTTGGAGTTTTTAAAATAACCTCCGCCCGAACAGGGACTTGAACCCTGGACCCTCAGATTAAAAGTCTGATGCTCTACCGACTGAGCTATTCGGGCTCACGAAAGAGTTTCTTTCCTTGTCCTACCCGCAGTGAAATAGGCCACGTGGCCGCATTCTTTTCCTATTGAATTAACATCCTGAGTCCTTTTACTGATTGCCTGGGAGGTGAAACTGCAAAATCAAGATCCAGTGGGTGTTTGGCAGAATGGAATCCTTTTTCTCCCATCAGAGATAGAAAATAAAGAAAATATCTGCCTGCCTCACCTGCCTCGCATCCAGGCAGCAACACCCCCCCCCCGCCCCCCCGCAAGTGCTAGCATCCTAAAGGGAACATACCCAGAAGAATTCTCCAGAGTTAGGACCTCTGGGCGTGCTTCTGGGTGAGCAGCGGCATTTTTCATTCCAATGCTGGTCTTTGAAGAGCCCCGAAGCGTCTTGTGGGTGGCAAATTATGAATAATTGATTAGGTTTCCAATAATCTATTCAACAGGCGTTCATCGAGAGCCTGCCGCTCTCCAGCCTTTAAGCAAACTTAGGCTGCAAAGACCCAGTCCTGGTCCTCAGTGCGGCGACAAGACACGCTACCAGAAGCACCCAATCAATCGCCTTGACGGTGGGAAACTGGCTTTTGCAGCGTTACCCCGCCGACACCAGAAGTAAGAGGCAGTAAAGTCTTCCAGGGGGGTGGTGAAGCCTGAACTGAGCTGTGAAGGGTGACGGGGCCCCTGTAGACTTGGAAAGAATTCTGCCTGCCATAGTGTACCTTCAACACCTGTATAATGGGTCTATCTTTCCTCCTAGAATGTTTCTGCTGTGAGGCAGACGGTCCCTGTATTGTCCCCAATGCCTGGCCAGTGGCTGGCACAGATCAAGTTCTCAAAAACTGCTGTGGAATGAATGAGGGCCATGGATCAGGGAAAGCTTTTAGGGAAGGTTCGGAGAGCAGAATTGGTTCTTGGGAGTTTTTGTTTGGTAGAGAGAGGAGAACACTCATGTCAAGGTGAATGATTTCCACAGATGGAATAATTTTGCCCTGAAAAAGTTCTCTGCCACCCTATTGTGCCACCCCATTGTATTTATTTTATAGTGCTTATTGCCATCAGAAATTCTGTTTATTTGCTTATTTATAAACCATCTCTTCCCATCACTCTGTGATGTAAGTGCTGCTGGACAGTAATCTTGTTGGTGAGGACCTTGTCTTTCTTGTTGTCCTTATTTTTGTTTACTTTTACTTAAAAAAATGTTTGCATTCCCATAACCCCAGCGTTTAGAACAGTATTTGGCACATAGCAGGATCTTAAGAAATAACTGTTGACTAATTTCAAATGTTGAAGGTTTTTACTGCACAATGTGTCTCCCCTCCCCCCAAGGTAGTATAGTTTTATAGAGATCTTTTATTTCAGTTTTCCAAACCATCAATTCTGAATTTGTTGCTATACGTTGTGTCAGGCGAAAATATTAACATTCAGATTAAGACATCATTGCCATGTAACCATCCATCATACTGTCTCAGCCTAGGATCGCAAAACACGTGGAGGGCCCTAACTGTTCATCATTTTTAAGCCCTCAGGAAATTCAGAGAGCGTGACTCTTTTTTGGAAAAGCAGGGAAACCTTTACCAGAAGTGGGGTTCGAACCCACGAGGATATAAATCCATTGGATCTTAAGTCCAACGCCTTAACCACTCGGCCATTCTGGTACCCGCCAAGCCGGCGTTTACTTTTCGGTAACTTGACCAATACAGAGCCGCTACAGTTTCAAAACAAAAAAAATTTATCGCCAATGTCAAAGAACAATATCGGGGAGGAAAAAAAATCCCAGCAACATATCACGTCATGCTAATTTCTCCACCTCCACTCACCAGAGACTCTGGGGCCCCCTGAAAGCGACTGGGAAGACTCAGGTGGCGGGACTCCTACCACCTCGGCACGAGAGGACCCAACAGAGGGCTGGAATGAATTTCTTTCCTTTCCATAGCAGGGCAGTGGGATGCGGAATTTTAAATGGGTTACGGTGTTTTTGTTTTCCTTTTAGTGCTTTCTTTTCCTTACCAAAACAAAAGCGACTCTGGTGGGACTCGAACCCACAACCTTTGAATGCCTCCATCTGTCTAGAAGTCCAATGCGCTATCCATTGCGCCACAGAGCCAGGCACTCGCGCCCCCTCCGCGCCGCTTACATCAAGGCAGGCACGGCGCCTGGCCCCGGACACTGGCCCCGGGCCAACCCCGCCTTCCTTCTCGGAGAAGCGGTGGAGCCCGTGTGGCCAAGGAGAAGCGTGGGTGGGAGCTGCGCTGGCAAGTCTGAGATCCCTCTGGAAGTTTCTCCCCGTAAGCGATAGCCGGGCATCAACCCCCAGTCTCCGCCCACGTTGGAGAGAAAAAGGTCTTTGTGTGCAGTTCTTCCACCCTGGAGAGCTGCAGGAGCACGCGGTTCCATAGTGTAGCGGTTAGCACGTCTGCTTTACGCGCAGAAGGTCCTGGGTTCGAGCCCCAGTGGAACCACAAAGCCGTAATTATGCCTTTTAGGGATATTTTCAGGTTTCCCTTTGCCAGCCAGATCTTGAATTTTACTCGGGGAAGCGAGAGACGCTGCGGTTCCCCCCAGGGCTCGGCGCGGCGCCCGGCCGAGGCGGCTCCAGTCCGGTAGGCGCCCGCACAGATCCGCCGCCGAGGCTGCCCCCGTGTGGCGCCTCTGGGGAGGTGCAGGCGGTCAACACCGCGCCGGTCACAGCGCGCCTCTGCGCCTGCGCCTTCCCGACCGTCCCGCAGTACCCCCTGCGCGGGGGTCTGGGCTCACCTGCTCCTTCCTAAACCCTGCTCGGGCCATCTTTAAAAGTTGCTGCCACCACTCAGTCGGGGGGGGATATTCGGAGGGTCACCTCCCTCCCTTGTTGATTACTCCAACTCCACTGACCTCATTATTTATTGAAATTAAAATTCTTTTTGAAAAATTATATGCACTTGTTAGACCGTTCAGAGAGCCCCACATGTCTTACAGTAATACCCCCCTCTGACAAAGCTTTTCTCCTTAACCAAACGACCGGGGCTCCTCTGAGCCCTCCTCTCAACGAGGCCTGTCACCCTCGCCATGAGGACTTAAACAGCAACAGTAACAGGGTTTGTAGGCATCCCCAAGGTGACCCTAGGTCCACCTGAAGTGCTGCCTGAGAAAACTGAAGGCTGTCCAATTTACTGTTGGTTTCAGCCAACACCTGAACACTGGACGTGGTGTTTTCATCAGACCAAATCCGCTAGTGCCTTGACCTTGGACTTCCCAGCCTCCAAAACTGTGAGATAGATTTCTGCTGCTTATAAGCCACCCAGTCTGTGGTATTTTTGTTACATCAGCCTGAATGGACTAAGGCACTGGGTAAGCCATGAGATAGAACAATAGACCCCTGTAGAGGGATTTTATAAAGCACTCTGGAGGATTGGGATGTGTAAATCAGTCAACTTGGTAAAGTCACTTTTATTCCAAAAATTAAACTGATCCTGCCAGTCACATGGTCTCTAGCTTCAAGTTCCTTAATATCCTTTCCTTAGAACTTTCTAGAAGCTCTGCTGATGTAGGCTTCCTCTCTGGTACTACTTTGGCTCATCAAACCGCCTTCCTTCTGCTTTTCTGTGTCTCATAGGCTGGGTTCATTCCCTTCTCACCAAGAGCATAGCTTTAGGTAGTGTGGCAGACTATAGAAGTTCAGCCTGTAGACTCCAGATCCAAACTGTGGGTTCAATCCTGGTTCTGTCTCTCTTGGTTGTGTGACCATGGCACAGTACATAACCTGTCTGTGCTGTGTGACATTGGGTTAGTTGCTTAACTGTTCTGTGCCATGGTTTCCTCCATGGTAAAATGCGGATCAAGCTCAGCTTAAGATTCTGGAGAGGATTTAGTGAATTACTATATGTAAAGCATTTCAATGAAATGCACGTAGCAAACACTTAGCAAATGTCATCTATCATCGTGATTATTATTACTGATTTGGCAGATAAGTCTGGTAAGGTTAGGTAGAACAATATGGTTTTCTCATAGGGACATTTTTAGAAAATACTAAGTGCTAAGAACATCAGCTCTGCATTTACTGGCCTGTCTTCTAGGAAAGACATTAGGATTCGAAGCCAACAGCCAAGAATTCTTGAGATGTCTTTGGTGCACAAAGGTGGTTTTATTAAAGTACGGGGACAGGACCCGTGGGGCAGGAAGAGCTGCACTGGGGTAGAGAGGAGTGGCGCATTATATACTTTCAAGTTGGGAGGGGGTTAGGGATAGTGTAAGCCTCCCAGGTATTTTGGAAACAAGGTTTCCAGGACCCTGAGGGGGGCTTGCTATTGTTAGGAAAGGTCATTTGTTACTGTTTAGTAAAAACGCAGTCATGAGACCCTTCAGCTGTATATTGGTGGGTCATATGCTTGGGGGATGATTGCCAACATGTATCCGGGGTGGTGGGGGTAGAGATAAAGGAAGTTTCCAAAGAAAATTTTATACGTTAAAATAGACCTACAGGGTACTGGGGGTTGGGCTAAGATTGCCTTTTGCCCTTAGCAAAGTATCAACATCGAGGCAGTTGAGTTCCTAGAGGAATGTCATTGCCTGTTTCAAGGACCTGTCAGTGGGCTCTAGGGATTAAGGGAATATAGTACTTTTTCTTCTGCTTTTGTTTCTCACATTACAGCGGACAGCCTTCTCCCTCAGCCTCTTCACATTGTCTGTCCTCCATCTGCATCCTTGGGTCCAAGTTCCCCCTTTTCATGGGGGCACCGTTATATTGGATGTGGGCCCACCCTAATGGCTTCATGTTAATGTGATTATCTCTATCAAAACACTGTCTCCAAACAAGGTCGTGTTCTGAGGTCCTGGGGGTTAGGACTCCAGCAGATGAATTTGTGGGTGGGGGGACACTAGCCATGGCATAACTGTCCAAAACAGAACATGCAATGTTGCCCAGAAGCATGATCTGTCCTGTATTTCCCTTCTTGGCGAGCCATCTATTATTCCCCACCCCCCACCCCAGCCAGAGGCCCAGCATTTTCCCCATTTCCTCTTCCTTCTCCATCCATCCAGTACCAGAGCTGGCAGACTCTTTTCTCTGTACCCGTTTCTCCCCCACCCCACTGAGCTCAGGTCTCACTCATCTACTCCTTGGACTGCTGGGCGGCGACCCAGTCTCTAGGCCTGTGCTTCTCGAAGGGACCAGGGCAACTTCACTGAAATGCAAATGGCATATCCCCCTGCCCCTCTCCCCCACAAACCCTCTGGGACGTGGTCTCCCTCTCCAGCCTACCCCTCACCTCATTTGCTCCCTTCCCTGGTGCCTGGGGTGCTTTTCCTGGCGCTTCTCCCCACTCCTCACTATCATCTTTGAAGAGCAGCTACTCCCTGTCCTTGACAGTTTGGAGACACTTCTGTCTCCTTTCCTGACTTCAGCCTGGGCATCCATGCAGTTGGAAGCCCCTTCCAGTCCCCATTCAGTTCTGGGCATTAAGGCCCATGAGGTCAGAGCATCTTGTTCATTCTTCTGTCTTCCCCTCCCCTCAGCCCCAGGTACTGTTAAAGGAAAAGTTATTCTGACACTTAAAACAATAAGAAAGACTTTATTCAGGACCGTTGCCATAGGGGACAGAGACTGGGCTCAACTCTGAATACAGTAAAGTCAGCTGGAGACTTACAGCCACGGGGCAGTGTTGGGGGATGGAAAATTACTAAGCGGAGACATCAAGGTAAGGGGATCCTCAGTAAACCAACATCACAGGATTCTTGGTGAAGGTAGGCCAGGGTGATCCAATGTCAAAAGCAGGGAATGAGGAATTTGATGTGATATTGATCAAAGGTGATCAGATGCCAAGAGTGGGGAGATTCTTGTTAAACTGACTCCGCAGTATTGTTGGGAACACTGGGCTGAAGACAGGATGGGGGCGAGGTCCAGGTGTAGAGAAGAGGAGAGGGCTCTTGGGAGCCTGGCTCAAAGTCTGGCCAAAAGAGAGTCTTTGCCGCCACCCCACCCAGGTCCCATTCTGAAATAGGCACACGATTCGTGCCCATTGATTTTAATGTATTTCTGAGTAAAGGGCCTTTAGAATAGTGATGTTTTGAAATTTTGCTCTTCTTGTGAGTTAAATTTAATTCAGTTTCTTTTGTAATTTTTCCATCAAAGAGGAAACTCAGCTTTTTTGGAGTTTGTCTTTCAAGGTTTTCAAACAGAGTACCCACTTTGTAGAGGAATGTCTTGTCAGAAATCACTGTATTTCAAGCTTCAAAAAGACAGGGTTTAATTATAGGCCTGAAACTATCAGGTATTTTTTTCTAGAAGATATAGGAGAAAACCTTTGTGACTGTTTAGGCAAAAAGTTTCTTAAATAGGACTCAAAAAGTGTCTGTAAAATAAACAATAAATTTAACGTCATCAAAATGTAAAACAAAACAAAAACAAAAACACCTTCTACTTCTCTAAAAATACTCTTAAAGGAAAAGACATGTTATAGATTGGGAGAAAAATGTTTGCCAAAGGCTTATCTGATGAGTCTTGTATTCGGAATTTATTAGACCTCTGATGATGCAGTAATAAGAAAACAAACAACCTAATACAAAAATGGTCACAGATCTGAGCGGACATTTCACCGAAGACGACATACAAATGGCAGGCACGTGCATAAAGAGATGCTCAACATTATTAGTCATTCGGAAAATGCACAGTAAAATTACACTACACACTTGTTAGAATACATAAAACACAAAAACTTAATGCTAACAATACCAAGTGCTGACAAGGATGAGGAGTAACTAGAATTTCCAAATGTTGCTGGTGGGAACGCAAATGGTATCGCCACTTAGGAAAAGAATTTAGAAATTTCTGTAAAAGTAAACACACTTATTTTACCAGCAGTTCTACTTCTAGGTATTTATCCAAGAGATGCGAAGGCATACGTTTACACAAAGATCTATGTATAAATGTTTATAGCAACTTTAGTCATAATCTCCAAAAACTGGAACCAAACGAGATGTTCTTGACTGGTGAACAGGTAAGCAGATGGTGGTTCAGCCATGCCCTAGAAAACCATCAGCAGGAGAAAGGAATGAGCTTCTGATCCAAACATGGATCAGTTTCAAAAGTGTTCTGCTGAGTGAGAGAAGCCATTTAGAAAAGACTACATGATATAGGATTGCGTGTTTATGACTTTCTGGAAAAGGGAAAACTACAGGCACAAAAGACAGACCAGAGATAGCATTCTGGAAGCCTGTGCAGGACTTGACATGACACCCCAAGATTTCACATAGCTGAGGACGTTTTGCCTGTGGAGGAAGAGGGCAGTGTAGGTGCCAAGTGGCACGAGGGAGCTTTCTGAGGTGATGCAAACACTCAATATCTTGATTATAATGGCGGTTACATGACTTTATATCTTAGTCAAATCTCATAGAACTATACGCCTTAAAATGGCAAATATCACTGTATATAAATTATACTTCAGTGAACAAGAAGGGTCGGGTTTATAGCACAGTGCAGGCTCTCAATAATGAAAACAGAATCAACAAACACACACAAAAGTACTTGTTGGAGGAATGATGGAATGAAGTGGAAACTGGATTTCAGATTGAGATCGATGACAGTTTTTTAAAAAATTTTATTTATTTATTTGAGACAGAGAGAGAGCACAGGGGAGGGGCACAGGGAGAGGGAGAAGCAGACTCCCCACTGAGCAGGGAGCCCCACATGGGGATCGATCCCAGGACCCTGGGATCATGACCTGAGCCAAAGGCAGATGCTTAACCAACTCAGCCACCCAGGTGCTCCAAGATTGATAAGAATTGTATGATCGATATGAATTAATAACTTTGTGGATAATTTTTGTGATCTTTTTCCATTTCTTGGGGCATAGTTGGAAAATAGAAACTGGGTGACAAAAGAAGGCTAAATCACCGGTGTACCAAACCTCCAGATACAGAAGAGGTCTCTATGCAACTGTGTTTAAAGCGCAGAAGAAACGATTTTGGCGGGGGGTAATTTTTAAGAAGAAAAAATAACTTTGTGGGGGATAAGGAGAAGGAATATGGGTTCAAGGCATCAGAAGCTCTGCATCATTTTTCAGACTACCCATGGGAAACGAGAGGTGAGACAGACTAATTAAGTCAGAATTGTACAGTAACTTAGTGGCTGCCCAGTGTAACTTGAGCCCTAACAAGTCCCCCCTCATCCTGAGAGTCAGGGGTGAGTAGGGTGGCGCAGGCAGGGTAGAAAGTATAGAAAAAATCAGACACAAAGAAAAGATGGCGGGGAGCGAAGGGAGAGAGAAACAGTGGGAGCCTAGAGAGAAGGAAAAGAAGATGGAGAAGGAGGAGGAAGGCAGGAGGAGCAGGAGAAAGAAGAGAAAAAGGAGAAGAAAAGAGATGTCACCATCAAGGAGGTGTCCAGTGTCCTTCGTAGTTACTTCCGGTGTCACTCAGTACCACTTTTTAACCAACTTGCCTCTGAGCTTTCCGTCTTCAGGGCTGACCTCTCCTTGATAAGTTGTACATTAAATAGAATGTAAACAAGAACGGCTTTAAAATGGTTTGGTGCCAATTTTCATTTCTTTAGCCAAGGTGTGTGTTACTTTTGACTTCAGTTCTTTCTCAAAGGCACATGGTTTTACAAAGTGATTTTTTAGTGCCACGCGGTTGTTCAACACACAGGGCTGAGGAGGATGTGAAGGCCTTCGGTCCTTTGGGAGCCCCGCCATCCCCAGTTTTCGTGGACTTGCAGCCTGCTGGAATCTCCTGGTTTATTCAGACAGGCCCACGGACCCTCAGATTCAGAACATGGCCCCTTGTACTGTGGCTGCGTCCTGTCCCTGAGTGCTGACCTTGGGCAGAGGTAGTAAAGGGACCAGAGCAGGGTCTGAGGGTTTGGTAATCACAACTGATGGTGGCTTGGAGGCTTCACCAAGTCCAGAGAATATGTCCCTGCCCAGTGCTTTCCAAGCTCTTTTCACTGAAGCACCTGCTAATATCTATGTTTTATTTCCATCAAGACCACTATACTCAAGTACATATCCAAAATAAAGGTTTGAGGAAACAGTGCTTTTTTATTATTTGAAGAATTCTGTGCTTTTTTTATGCTCCCCAAGACTATTCAATTTCATTAGCAACAACAACAAAAAATGCATGTGCAGACCTACTGATGACAGCATACCCCTTAGAGTTTCTGCAGTGTGAAAAACACTGACCTGGAGCAGGGCGCCCAAAGGGTGGTGGGACACGGGCCGCTCACACCAGGACCACCCGGAGGTGGGTGTGGGCTCCTGGTATCTATGACAACTCTCGAATCTCCTGGAGATGGTGCCTGGGACTTGGCATTTTAACTACATGGCTAGGTGATTCTATGCCCACTGAGGTTTGGGAACCACTGGCCCGGGAGCACATAGGCTGCTCCTAGCAGAGGTTTCCAACTGATCTGTGGAGCCCTGAGGACTAGAGTGGATGCATCTCTGGGAGACATCTACAGACTGCTCCTCTTGATCTGTGTAAGAATTCATGAGCAAAGTCGCTTCTGCTTCTCAAAGAAAGATCTGAAATTTGGGGGAAAGAAAATGCATGTGATAGGGTTTTGAGGCTTCGTCTCCGGAAATAAAAATCTCAGTTAAGTTCTGTCTGCCAAAGGGAGAATCATGGAAAGGGAATGGCTCCCTTTAGTGGTAAGGAAACATTATAGAACATTTTGCTTCGTAGACACTGGTCTTAATTCAAGAGGAGCCTCTTTAGAAATACAGCTTCCCAATGTGGGAGATATTGAACAGTTTAGCAAAAACTTAAGTATCTTGTATTAGAATCCATATGTTGAAAGATTGTTGTCAAACAAGACATGCTTATCACCTTGAAGGAGAAGAAACATATTTTTTTGGAAATGGATTTTAATGTATACCACTTGTCTCTAAAGTACCATAGTCTTTTTTTAAAAAGATTTTATTTATTTATTTAGAGAGAGAGAGCGAGCTGGGGGAGGGGCAGGTGGAGAGAGAGAATTTCAAGCAGACTCCATGCTCAGTGTGGAGCTGGACATGGGGCTTGATCTCAGTATCCTGAGATCATGACCTGAGCTGAAATCAAGAGTTGGACACTTAACCGAGCCACCCAGGTGTCCCTAAAGTATCATAGTCTTAGGGTGCCTGGCTGGCTCAATTGGAAGAGTATGCAACTCTTGATCTCCGGGTTGTGAGTGCGAGTCCCAGGTTGGGTTTAGAGATTATTTAAATAAATAAATAAATCTTAAAAAAAAAAAAATACCATAGCCTTTTGGAACACTGTAATTAATTGTCTCTTACAAGTGCGTGTGTGTGTATGTGTGTGTTTTAAAATGAACTACATGTTATATATTTTTTCCTTGTACTAAGCAGTCTATATGTAGGCACACATATGTGTATATAAGGACACACATACACACATAAACATATTTTTTTGTCTTGTGAATCCTCAATTCATTATTTGCCTCTAGAAAGTAAAGACTAAATGCTAAAAAAAAGTATAAGGAAGGGAAGTTTAATTTTTAAGAAAAGCATGACTTTTTTGTAATAAAAAATGATTTGTAAGTGGGGTGGGAGGGTGAGCAAAATAGGTGAAGGGGATTAAGAGTTACAAACTTCCAGTTATAGAATGAATAAGTCACTGAGATGAAAAGTACAGTGTAGGGAGTACAGTCAATAATGTTGTAATAACTTCACATGGTGACAGGTGGTGAGTACACCTATTGTGATGAGCATTGTTTAATGTACAGAATTGTGGAATCACTATGCGGTGCACCTGAAACTAATATAACATTGTATATCAAACATACTTAAATAATAAAAATTTTTAAAAATGATTTACAAGGAAGAAAATATCTATTACTGTTGACAAAAGAGCATACTGGTTAGGGCAGAATGTGATTCTGTATTCTGGTTGAAAGAGAATTTTGAATTGTTCTTGCTGTTTTTGATACCTGAGTAATTAGATATAAAAGTCGAGGCTGAAGTCAAAAGTGAGGTGAATGATTTTAATTCTAGGCAGGAAGTCATAACCACCCCAAAGAAGCAAATGCAGATTTTCAAAAGATCTTCAAACTTTAGTAAAGCACCCACGAGTCCAGGATCTGGCATAAGCAAATGTGAATTTTGTTAATAATGTCTGCCTTGCTTTGCCATACTGATATGTTCCATCCTTCCATACCTGGGTCTTTCGGGCTACCTTTGACAGCTTGGGCTTGGACTCATCCCTCACATCCACCCACCGCAGCTTTTCTGTTCTACATCTGCTGTACTCTAGGAGGACACTTGGTGCCTTTGACTAATCCAATAAACCATCTGAAATTAATCCCCAGAGAGGTACCACTGAGAATAGATTCAGAGATGTCCCCTCTCCACCATCAGCACCAGCAGATTGTTATGGCCATCCAGAGATGTATCTAACTTCCGAAGTGGTGGCATTCTATCTAACTTGTCCCTTCTGAACCGTGTCTAACTAATGAAATATTCCAAGAGTAGGGATTTGGGGCCAGCACCAGGGGAGGAACACTAGGCAGTGATAGAGATGTTTGGGATTGGCTATATTTTGAAGCAGGTTTCCCTTGCTTGTGTTTTTCTCAGAATCAGGCTATGTACATGGCTCTTTACTTCCCTTACTTCACATATCCATCAGAGATTGCATGGGAAATAAGACTGGGATCAAAATGCAATCCAAATTTTAGTTGACTACCAATTTCATCTATTTTCTTGACAAAAAAATAGGCTGCCAGGAGACCAACTCAAATATGATATTGTTTTCTATACTCTTAAAGAGGAGGCCTAGATAATGAAAAGTCATTGATTCTTCAGCCTTTTCTTCTTAGGGATTCGAGTCAGGCACATTCTAGCAATGCACACAGGACAAGATTCCTTTCTCTGGATGGCTGCCTGGGAATGAATGGCTGGAAAATGATGTTGAAATTCTCAGAGGGGACTGAAACCTAAGGTATCTGCTCCTTCGTCAGATGAAGACATGCAAGCACCTTTCATAATACTACAATAGAGGAGAAATTTTTATGGATGAGCTTGTCTCAGACCCTAGGAAACCCAGTATGAGGCAGCAGGAGTAGTAAAACATGCACTTAGCTGAGGCTCAGATATCTCAGATCTATCCTTGCCTCTGCCATTCATTAGCTAAGGAAACTTTGATAAAGCATGAAACTTACCTGTTTCTGCAAGGGAAACCCAGAGCCTTCCATAGAAAGATGCAGCCCAGATCCTCCAAGGTTGGCAATGGAAACTGATTTCCACAAAGGGAGGGGTGCTGGACTTTCCAGCCTTGACTCCTGGTCCCTGGACATCATTTTACTAATTACTGGTTGGGCAACAACAGCCACAACTCAAGACCTGAAAGGAAACTTTCTCTCAGACCTTATTTCCTCACCTGTGAAGCTCACCTGAGGTGTTTGGGCAACGTAATCTTTAGAGTCTCATTAAGAGCTGACAGTTTATGAGACTCTGCATTGTCAACAATCTCACCAAGAGAAGACCTTTCAGAGAAGATCATTTGAGGTCACCCTTATTAGAGGACGCTGTTGAGGGACAAAGGGAGAACTTTGGTCTCAAGATGGCCTATTGATTGGGGTCTTCTACTGTGTTGTGAGAAAATACTTTTCAGTTCTGACTTTCAATCTGGATTTCATAGCATCTATTCTTTTTCGGAAGGTCCAAGTCTTCTCCTCAGTCTCTTCATGGATGACTTCATCTCCTGGTTCCTCAGGGTGTAGATCATGGGGTTCAGGACAGGGATGATGACCGTGAAGGTGATGGAGACAACTCTGTCCATGGGGAGGGCAGTGAAGGGCCGGGCGTAGACATAGATGCAGGGCACAAAGTGCAGAGTCACCACAGTGATGTGGGAGGTGCAGGTGGAGATGGCTTTCCTTCTGCCCTCTCCAGCATGAGACCTCAGCATCATCAAGATGACTGTGTAGGACACAAGGAGGAAGACAAACCATAGTGTAGAGATTAAACCATTGTTGGAAATCATTAAGATCTCAAGAGCAAATGTGTTGGTGCAGCTGAGTTTGAGGACCTGGGGGACGTCGCAGTAGAAGCCATCAACAACATTGGGCCCACAGAAGGGGAGGGGCAGCAACAGGGAAATCTGCACGATGGAGTGGACGAAGCCCCCCACCCAGGAGGCCACAATGAGGGCAGTGCATCGCCCCCTACTCATGATGGTCACGTAGTGCAGGGGCTTGGAGATGGCCATGTAGCGATCAAAGGCCATGACAGAGAGAGAAAAAATGTCTGCCCCACCGAGAAGGTGGAAGAAGAACATCTGAGTGATGCAACCATTGAAGGAGATGGTCTTTGTCCTTGACAGAAGGTCCACGAGGACCTTGGGAGCAGTGATGGAGGAGAAGCAGATGTCCAAGACTGAGAGATTGCGGAGCAGGAAGTACATGGGGGTGTGAAGGCGGGACTCACAGGTCACAGTGACCATGATGAGGAGGTTTCCCATCACAGTTGATGTGTACACCAAAAATAACAGAGGAAATAAGACCAAGCTCAGCTCTCGGGACTGGGTCAGTCCTTGAAAAATAAAATCTTTCACTCTGGTGTAATTTCCCTCCTCCATTGTATCATGTTTTTTCTTCTTCAACTACCTGGGGAGAAAATAGGAAAGAGAAGGTATTCATTAAAAACAAAAGGAATGTAAGTTATAGGACTGGCATGCCTCGGGGGTTACTTTTACAATTATTCTCCTTTTGGGCAGGGATGCCTACAATTCGGTAAGTTATCCCCAGTAGATAGAGTTTTTTTGAGTTCTTTCAGAGCAAACCAAAGAGTGGGTTTCCAGTGGAGGTAATTAATCGAAGCACCAAAATCAGCATGCTATTAAGTTCTTATTAAAATTTTTTACAGTTGCACAATTTTACATATTCTACATCCGTCTTGAAAAGCCACTAGGTGGTCTGAGAAGTGAGGAGAATAGTTTTGTTTTGCAATGAATACTCCTGTGTCTAATTGTTAGGAAGTGGGACACACACAGGGGAGAAGTATAAAACACAGTCTCATGGAAGCTTAGAGAGTCTTCTCTCATCACCTTCCACAGTAGACAATCCGTTTGGCATAGTCCGTGCAAAATTTCATGGTACTTATGATCAGCACTGAGTTAAAGCAAAAAAAACAGTTTCCAGTTTGCTTTCCCCCTAGGACAAACAGGTTTGCCGCAGCTAACACAATTTGAGCACATGCTGCTTTTGTTTTCAGTTTTTCTTCCCTTTGGTGTCTTGTTCTCTCTTGTCCCTGGGACTTGGCAAGTCATAGCTACAGTCCCTGCTCCACATAATGTTCTTGGCAAAGACTTTATTGCCCGGCCACCGGACAAACGGCTTTTTCTTGGGCTCCCTCCCTCCTCATCACCTACATTTGGATGGCACTTCCTCTCACCTCACTATTCATAAAAGCTTCAGTTTTGTGCAAAAAACACAGATTTTAGAACCAGTAGACCTGAATTTGAATACAGATTCTCTATTAATTGAGTAGGTGGCTCAGTGCATAGGTAACTCTGAGCTTCCGTTTATCATCAGTAAAAGTGGGTATAATCACGTTTGTGTCATAGGGTTGTGAAGTTTGAATGGATTTGTTTCATTTTTTAACCTGAGTTCCCACAGACACAGCTCCCCTCATATAGCAGCTGCTGACATTTTGCAGGGCCAGTCTTCTCTACAACAGTATTTGGGAGATGTTGTTACACTTTTCCTATAAAAGATAGTTTTTTGAAATAAATGCAACGATGATCAAATGTAGCATTTAAAAAGCAGGTATGTTCCATACAATGGAATATTATTCAGTTATAAAAAGAAATGAGCTATCAAGGCCATGGGAACAAAGAGGAGCCTTAAATGCATATTGCTAAGTGAAAGGAGGTCATCTGAAAAGGGACACACAGTATGACTCCAACTATATGACATTCTGGAAAAAGCAAACTGTAGTGGAAAGATTAGTGGTTGCCAAAGGCTGGAGTGTGCAGGTGGGGAGGGATGAGTAGGTGAAGCAGGGGGGATATTTAGGGATTTTTATTTTTAATCAGGGATACATGGCATTATGCATTTGTCAAATCCGCAAGAATGAACCCTAATGTAAACGAAGGACTTTAGTAAATAAATGTATCCATATTGGTTCCTCCATTGTTAATGAAAGTAGCACACATTAAGGCAAGATGTTAATAATGGGGAAACTGGTGGGGACAGGGAATGTGTGGAGCTCTCTGGATTTCCTGTGTAATCTTTCTGTAAGCCTAAACTGCTCTAAAAACTAAAATCTATTAATTTTTTTTTTAAAGATTTTATTTATTTATTTGAGAGAGAGAATGAGAAAGAGAGCACATGAGAGGGGGGAGGGTCAGAGGGAGAAGCAGACTCCCTGCCGAGCAGGGAGCCTGATGCGGGACTCGATCCTGGGACTCCAGGATCATGACCTGAGCCGAAGGCAGTCGCTTAACCAACTGAGCCACCCAGGCGCCCTAAAATCTATTAATTTTTTAAAAAGCAGATATACCAAAGGATAAAACAATTTAGAACATTTACATTTTGTAAGAAACATGTTTTTAAAAAAATTTTATTACCAAGCTTCATTTTCTATAAATCCTAATTCAATGCTTTCTGCCTGCTTTCCAGCCTGTTGTAAAGAGAACATTTACAATAAGTACTGCTTTCGGTGGTGACCATCATCTGCCTTTTGCTGTTTGGTCAACTGCTTACAATAAAATCGCCCTTTGCAGCTCTCTCTCTCTCTCTCTCTCTTTAATTTTATTATGTTATGTTAGTCACCATGCAATACATCATTAGTTTTTGATGTAGTGATCCACGATTCATTGTTTTTGTATAACACCCAGTGCTCCATGGAGCTCTCTCTCTCTCTCTTTTTTTTAATAAAGATTTTATTTATTTATTTGACAGAGAGAGACACAGCAAAAGAGGGAACACAAGCAGTAGGAGTGAGAGAGGGAGAAGCAGGCTTCCTGGGGAGCATGGAGCCCGATGCAGGGCTTGATCCCAGGACCCTGGGATCATGACCTGAGCCAAAGGCAGGCGCTTAACGACTGAGCCACCCAGGCGCCCCACAGATCTCTCTTAAAAAAACCCAGAAAAACAAAAAAAACAGCTTTGTTAAGGAGTAACTTGCATATAATAAACTGCACATATTTAAGGGGCACAGTTTGGTGCCTTTTGACAAATACATACACCTGTGAAGCCATCCCTACAATTAGGATGAGGAACATCTCCATCCATACCCAAAAGTCTCCCTGTGCTCTGGAGAACTGTGGAATACTTGGTACATAATGACTCTGCCCAAACCTCTGCACCGAGACAGGATCCAAGTTTATCAGGGCCTTGGGCAGCAGAGGGCTGCATCCTTAGGATGACCCCAGCCTCCCATCAAAACGCCGGCCTGAGAAAGCAGAGTTGCCAAGAGCATTTACTGCCTGTTCCAGCTGACATGGGGACATAGGCCCCTGACCTCCCTTTCTCAGAGCATTTACTAAAAAGGGCTTGCAATTGTGAATGTGGATTTGTTGCAACGCAGTTTTTCTCAAGGACCCGAGAAGTGCGCCTTTGAACGTGATCATCAGGAAGGACTGGCCTCTCTCTCCCTGTCTCTGCGCAAGGTCAGAATCCTGACTTCTGTAACTGTGGGCTAGCAGATGGAGCAGGACTAGTCTCAGGGACACTGGCCGGCCCCTTGCCATCTTTCCCTTCTCGGAGGCTCTCCTCTCACTCATTCCCCATCCAGAACGCCTGCCCAGTCACCGCTGTGCAAATGAAGATGAAACTCACTACCCCCCCCCTTACTGAATGCAGTCCTTGTCACCACTTCTTCCCTCCATATTCTGTCCACACTGAAGCCAGCCGGGTCCTGCCACGCAGTATGGGGTTCTCTGCTCTCACTCTACTCTCTCTCTCATTTTCTCATCAGAACACAACTGCTCCTTCACTTTCCCTTCTCTTTCCTTTGAAGCCCAAGCCACAAACGCTAATTTTCTAGGCTTTCTGCCAATGATCTATCGACCCATCAATAAGTCTCAGAGAATTTCATTGCCTTTAAACCTTTTCGTTTTTAAAAGGGCCAGACATTTTCTTCAAAGTTTTTTTTTTTAAATATCTTAAAAATAAAATGATCAGAACACATGCAGTGTTTTAGAGAATGCACGGAGGATTTTGTTTTGTTTTATTTTGAATTATGGCAAGGAGTAATGTGGTGCAGAGGAAAGACAGGAGCTTTGGTGCCTTCACGGAGCAGCGGTGCAATCTTTAAAGGCAGTGAACTCCAGGAGGGTCAGTCTGATCATCAGTGAAACGGGATCATTTGCTGCCCTAAGTCCTTCTGAAAGTAGCCGAGGTCTGCACAGCAGACAACAATATTAAGTGGACCCACTGATCTGGGTGATTTCTAGGCATTTGGAGCTTTAATGCTGAATGGTTTTATTTTATTTTATTTTATTTTATTTTTTTTTTTAAGATTTTATTTATTTATTTGAGACAGAGAGAATGAGAGAGAGAGGGAGAGAGAGCACATGAGAGGGGGGAGGGCCAGAGGGAGAAGCAGACTCCCCGCCGAGCAGGGAGCCCGATGCGGGACTCAATCCCGAGACTCGATCCCGAGACTCGATCCCGAGACTCGATCCCGAGACTCCAGGATCATGACCTGAGCCGAAGGCAGTCGCTTAACCAACTGAGTCACCCAGGCGCCCTGAATGGTTTTAAATAATATTGCCTCAATTACCGTATGACTAGTCAAGACTGTGGGTTCTGCCCAGTGCCTACCAACAGTTAAATCCCAATTAACCTCAAATTGTTTCTTGATATTTAACTGTAAGCGGACTGGTGGCACCAAGAGAAATTGCTGACATCAAGAATCCCCGGGGACAGGGCGCCTGGGTGGCTCAGTTGGTTAAGCGACTGCCTTCGGCTCAGGTCATGATCCTGGAGTCCCGGGATCGAGTCCCGCATCGGGCTCCCTGCTCAGCAGGGAGTCTGCTTCTCCCTCTGACCCTCCCCCCTCTCATGCTCTCTCTCTCTCAAATAAATAAATAAAATCTTTAAAAAAAAAAAAAAAGAATCCCCAGGGATAGTGGTTCGCAGCGGCCGAGAGAATGGACTTTGAAACCCACATGCATGAGGTTCTGTGCAGACATTAGTCACGAGCATGACCAAGTCAACAAAATCACCATGAAATACCCCAAACGGTGCTCTTTTGTGCACAAAAGGAATGTGCAACTAGGAACATTAAGCGTGGAGAATGGGAGGATGAAAGAGAGCGCCTGTGTGTGGATGTGAGTGTTTGGAACAAAAAAGAAGAAATAAAACAGACAAGTGTAGTTTATATGTTGGCTTTTGTTTTTGTTTTTGGCAAGAACAAACTCAAGGTCCCAAAGCGCTTCTTCAGAAACATGTCTGGGTAGAGCCGTCTTAATAAAGCAGGCTTACTGAGTGGCACAGAATCCCCAACCTGAGGGAACCCCCAGCCCCATTGTCCAGCACGCCTTGCCACCCCGTCTCTTTACAACTGATTTCCCTGTATGCTCTTCAAGTCACCTTCCTCATAGCGAAGAATGAGTTCCTCTTCTCGGCATTGCTAGAGTTTCTTTTCTTTTTTTTTTTAAGAAGAGGTAAATTTTATCATATATATATATATTTACAGATTTTATTTATTTGTCAGAGAGAGAGAGAGAGAGAGCACAAGCAGGGGGAGCTGCAGGCAGAGGGAGAAGCAGGCTCCCTGCTGAGCAAGGAGCCGGACTCAGGACTCGATCCCAGGACCCCGGGATCATGACCCGAGCCGAAGGCAGACACCCAACTGACTGAGCCACCCAGGTGTCCCATCACTACAGTTCCTAGCTTTAATATACATAACAATATACGGGAGCATTATTAATATTCAAAACACTTCTGTAATTCACAGTGGTATTTCAAAATTGGCTGTGCATGGGCCCATATGCACAGACACACAGTCAGACACATGAGCACACACCAAAGAGCCCTCATAACGAAATGACCTCATTAAAGGTCCCAAACTCGAATCCTTACCTGTTAGAAGTAGAGCTGACCTTAGGAGACACTAATTGTCAAGGAATATTCTCCTTTAAGGCAGACATGCATCTGAGGGTTTGTTGGGTCAGGATCTTCTTTCCTCCTGTCAGAGGCAAAGGGCAGCTCCAGGAATCGCCTCTGCGTGGTCCTACCACAGTCCTATCACGCTGCCCTGTGGTGCCCCTGACATGAGTACCGGTCTCTCAGCCCCAGACCCGACAGAAGCTCATCACAGGGAATTATTTTTGGATGTGACTACTAACTCGAGTAGCCAGACTTTCCTTTTGGGAGGAAGCTCCCTTGAGTGTTATTAAGAAGTCATGCAGTGAAGGACACCCTTTGTTGCAGTTTTCCTAATGTAGGGGAGGAGATGAATCTTCTTAGAGGCTTAGAGCCCAAATATCTTTGCCTGAAGGAAGGGCTCACAGGGGACCAACAGGAGTCGGCTTCCTTAAGAAGTAGGAACTCAGGGATAATGAACAGAACTCCCAGTAGAGTGTGTTTCAGACCATTCCTATTTTTGTTTTCTTTCTAGGCAGGTGGTTTGCTTGTTGTCCTATTGATATACATAATCAGAAGCATCATAAAGATTGGGAAATGCATTTTCTCCTTGTTTCCCACCAAACTTCTCATATGAAGAAGAAATATAAGCAGATAGAAGATATGTTGGTACTATTCATTCATCAAATATCTAATTGCAAAATACTTATTGAGCACCTACCATGTTCCAGGCCCTGTGATTCCAGAGGTCCTAAAAGCAGAGTTGCATGTTGCTTCTCATGTCATTCCCTCTATCATTTTTGAAACTTTGTCTATCACCATAGATCTACGGATGGTCTCACTTGGATATTGTATACCTCCAACCAAAAATATCTCTAGTAGGGGTGCCTGGCTGGTTGAGTTGGTAGAGCATGTGACTCTTGATCTTGGGGTTATGAGTTCAAGGCCCATGTTGGGTGTAGAGATTACTTAAAAATAAAATCTTTTCAAAAAGTTGATCAAAAAGTGCCTGGCTGGCTCATTTAGAGAAGTATGTGACTCTTGATTTCGGGGTCAGTGAGTTTGAGCCTTGTATTGGGTGTAGAGATTACTTAAATAAATAAACAAAACTTAAAAAATTAAAAAGTTGATCTGATCTGATCATTTGATCTGATCATTGTTATTAATATAATTGATCTGATCATTGTTATTAATAAATAAATTCTTCTCTTGCTGTAGCTGGCACTATTATTCTGCTTGTCACAAGGGCTCAGTAGCTCTGAATCACCTCTGACATTCCTCACTACGCATTTTTTTTTTGTCTTTTTTAACCTTGTCTGAGTAAATTAATTTTAGGTTTCTTTCATAATTTGCAATAGTTTTTCATAATTTACTTCTAGAACTTGTCAGTCTGGGCCCTGATATTCATACTCTTGTGCAATTCCCTCCTCTTGTGTGTGGACTGAATTTAGTGACTTGCTTCTAATGAATAGAGTACAGCAAAAGTGATGTCACTTCCAAGATTAGGCTATAAAAGACTGACTTCTATCTTGCTGTGCACTCTTTTGCCTTGATTGCTCACTCTGATGAAGTAAGCTGCCATGTTGGAGAGGTCCACATGGCAAGGACCTGAGGATGACCTCCAGCTAACAGCCAGCAGGGAACTGAAGCCCTCATTCCAATAGCTCATGGTTCTGGCCAGCAATTATGTGAGTGAGCTTGGAAGCAGATCCTTCCCCACTTGAACCTCAAAATGAGACAACAGCTCCCAGCTGACAAATGGACTATCACCTTGTGAGAGACCCTGAAGCAGAAGATTTAGCTAAGCCATGCCTGGTTCCCAACACACACAAAGTGTGTTGTTTTAAGCCACTAAATTTTGGGGTAATATGTTAGGGAGTAAGAGATTACTAACATAGTACTGAACTGATAGTCTTCTTTATTGAATAAGAGGTATGTTGACAACTCTTTCAAACTTGAGAGTGTTTGAGTTTTTTGAGTTTCTCAAAGAAGTCCAGAATGGCAGGATCACTCTTAAACCAGCTGGTTTGCATATATAGATATGTTTACTTGCTTAAAAAATACTGTGGGAATTTAAAATCAACTTTCCTTATATAGAAAAAAAGTCACAGGTGGTAGGACCAAGCATATGTGACCTGTGTAGGATAAGCTAGAATCAGTTTATATATAATAGTTACCTAAGGACATGTCTCTACCTGGAGAAAAATATAGATTAATCCAAGTAATTATGTGATGTCTTATTGCAAGAGAAGTAAATTTAATGGTGTTTTCATGAATTCAATTGCTTTTCCTCACTGTGTTTGATTGGGTTGTTTTGCATGTGTAAACAGTCCAAGGGGAACTTCATGGGCACCTTTTGCTGTGTTGCTGTCATTTGTAGTGTTTTGTACTGGGGAACATAAACTCTGATTGTACACATCTTTGGTTACTTAAAATTCCACCTAGTCATAAAGGTTTTGCTCAAGGTAAAGTCAACATAGAGGTAGTGAAAAAAAAAAGAGGTGTCGTTGTGAAAAGTACATAAGATCTGGAGAACAATGATACCAGAGCAAAGAAGGAACCAGGTAGTAAATGGTCATCTGGTCTGCAGATGGATCTAGCCTAAGATAAATTTATGTCTTTATTAGAATTTTAATGCTTGGGGAAGCATGTCTAATACTAGAAAATGATGCAGAACATTTTTAAGTGGTGGGAATAGAACAGAACATAGGAAAGGACAATCAACAAAGAAAAAGACACTCATCTCTGTAGGAGCTTCTAAATGCATTAATAAATGTTTGTTTACAATTAGCCAATGGTAACTATGGGGATAAGTGAGGGTTGTCTGCTCTAAGAGTGTCTACCAGGCCAATCTTCTTTGGGCACTTAACTCCAGTGTTTTAGCTTTTGGGACCTGACATTCTAGTTTACTGTCACTCTAATTCCCAGGATTACCTTTACCTTGATCACCTTCCCCTTCCTTTAAATTAAATTTCCTTTCCCCAAATTTCCTCCATTTCGATTTGGTTCCCTGTGCATTCCAAGGGTCCAGCAGTACTTCCAGCACATCTACACATAAAGAGAATCCTTTTAGAGGCAAAGTCCTAGTCTTTGTAATCTAATCCAATTGTGATTTCTTAGCAATGAATCATAGGTGTGGAAGAGATCATTAGAGTTCACCATTTTTCTTTTTTTTCTTTTTTAAAGATTTTATTTATTTTTTGACAGAGAGAGAGATAGCGAGAGAGGGAACACAGCAGGGGGAGTGGGAGAGGAGAAGCAGGCTTCCCTCTGAGCAGGGAGTCTGATACGGGGCTCGATCCCAGGGATCATGACCTGAGCCGAAGGCAGACGCTTAAAGACTGAGCCACCTAGTTGCCGCTAGAGTTCACCATTTTTCATGTTCTCCTTTTCTTTTTGGGAATAGAGCTGGATTACATTCTCCAGATTCCCTTGCAGTGAATTGGGATTATATGACCAAGGGCTGGTCAATGGAATATGATCAGAAGTGGAACATACCACTCTCAGGACTGGCCAGTAATGACCCTTCCCCTCTCCCCATAATTCTTCACATTTTTTTTTTAAGATTTATTTATTTATTTGAGAGAGAGAGAGCGTGAGCACATGCGTGCCCGTGAGTTGGGGGGTGGGCAGAGGGAGAGGGAAAGGGGAAGCAGACTCCCTGCTGAGCATGGAGCCCCATCCGGGGCTCAATCTAATGACCTTGAGATCACAACCCCAGTTGTGACACCCAACAGAGCCACCCAGGTGTCCCCTGCCCCCCATGATTCTTAATCCTCTCTCCCTTTCTCCATTTGCTGGATGAATGGAGAGACTCTAAGGACCTTGAGAAATGTGGAGCCCAAGGTGGAAGAAGCCTGTCTCTCTAAATGATGCATAGAACAGCTCTTTCTAAAGACCAGCATTGGCCTGTGCCATGAGCAGGAAATAAATTTTTACTCCAGTTATTAAGTACTTTGGTTTTGGGTGTTTTTGTCACAGCATTTGATCTACTCTGATTAACAGACGAGTGCCAGTTTCTGTGGCTTGAGCTTTATCATGAAGAGAGACATAGTCTAGTAAAATCAATAGATCCCAGCAAAACATCAGTTGGATTGTTAGGTAAGCCTTCTCCTAGTATCCTTCTCATCCCTTTCATTACAAAAACTAGCAAATTCCCAGATTCAATGATTAAGCCTTCATGCTTTTTATGACCTTTCATGCTTTCTTTACCTTTTAATGGATTGAGTGGAAAGTGTTAAAAAGTTGTGGGGTCCCTATGTGCAGAAACAATAAGGAATTTGGGCCTGACTCATCTGTGATTGGGATAATCCTACTACACAATGAGGAGTCAGTTTCTTCACCAGGCGAGTGCTTAGCATCTCTATTTGCTTAAGCCTTGCACAGATCCAGGTGAGCTGTCCACAGCCTTTACCCATCACTGTTATTTCTTGATGAATGCTTCCACTCACAGCATTACCTCCTTCTGTCTAGGAGGCAACCATGGCTTTGAAGTGATCTGAGGATCCTCTCTTCCCAACAGAAATCATGGATTTGCATTGCTTAAGGGACCACAAATGGAGTTCTGCTTTCCTGACTTTCCTTGTAAATGTCAATTAGTGGTATTCACTCCATGAGTGCACTACTTCATGGCTACATTGAGCTCACTGTTGCACAAACGTGGCATATTCTTACGCCAGTCTCTCCATTTGTAATACTGATTTCTTTTCTTGGGTTGTGTTTCTCTGTCTCTTCCCCTTGAAAAGGTCTACTCACTGTAAAATGCCTTTTGAAGCTCTCAGGTAAAGTGCCTACAATATTTCCACAGCACTTTGCTCATATCTTCATTAGAGCATTTTGGAGTGTGGCTCTAGGAAAGTGACTATATTTAATCTTTTTGCAGCAGTCTGAATCCTAGCACTGTCAAGCACATACTGCGTGTTCTGTAAAATATTTGCCGAATGAATAATTAAAAGTGAGTAATGGAAGAGATGAATGAGCTTCACCTTAAAGCAGTGTCACCTAGAGGTCCTTAGCACATACTATACTACAGAACCAACGTCTTTGAGGACTCCATGATATCCATAGATGCCCCTTTGTTTTGGGCATTAAAGTGATGTCTTCCCATTTTGAGAAAGTGAAGTTTAATGTCTATATTTACCTTTGGGAGCTATCTCATTCTTACAGAATTTAAATCCTTTCTGAATGCCCTAGTCGTTTCTTTAGTCTCCTCATGGCTGACTTCATTTCCTGATTCCTCAGGGTGTAAATCATTGGATTGAGCAAAGGGGAAATGACAGTGAAGGTGACAGAAATGGCTTTATCTGTGGGGAGGGCGGTGAAGGGCCGGGCATAGACATAGATGCAGGGCACAAAGTGCAGGGTCACCACAGTGATGTGGGAGGTGCAGGTGGAGATGGCTTTCCTCCTGCCCTCCCCAGCATGAGACCTCAGTATCGCCAGGATGACTGTATAAGATATGAGGAGAAAGAAGAAAATAAACCAACTGACCAATCCATTATTGGATATCATCAGGAGCTCCAGAGTGAAAGTGTCAGTGCAGGCAAGTTTGAGGACCTGCGGGACATCACAGTAGAAAGTGTCAAGAACATTTGGTCCACAGAAGGGGAGGGGCAGCAACAGGGAAATCTGCACAATGGAGTGGACAAAGCCCCCCACCCAGGAGGCCAGCACCAGGCTAGTACATCGTCCCTTACTCATGATAGTCATATAGTGAAGGGGTCTTGAGATAGCTACATAGCGATCAAAGGCCATCACAGAGAGAGAAAAAACATCTGCTCCTCCCAGAAGGTGGAAGAAGAACATTTGAGTGACACAGCCATTGAAGGAGATGGTTTTTCTCTTTGATAGAAGATCCACCAGGACCTTGGGAGCAGTGATGGAGGAAAAGCAGATGTCCAAGATAGAGAGATTGCGGAGCAGGAAGTACATGGGGGTATGAAGGTGAGCCTCACAGGTCACAGTGACCATGATGAGGAAGTTTCCCAGCAGAGTTGTCATATACACTATAAACAAGAAGACAAACAAGACCCAACTCAGCTCTTGAGACTGGGTAATACCCAGGAAAATAAATTCTTTCACTCTGGTATAATTTTCTTGATCCATTGGGTCACAGATCCTTTTCAAGTATATGTTTGGAAGAAATAAAGCAGTTAAAGAATGTGTTATAAAATCTTCTGTTGTCTTTTCTGTCTCTTGACTCTCGGTGTTTGCCTTGGGAGGAAGCTCTTTTCCTATGCATGTGCTGTGCCTGCAATTCAGCATGCCACCAGTAGGTGGAAGATAATCCCGGCTTTTACTCCGTCATCCAAGCAGATAGGTTCTATCACTGTGGTCACTGAAATACAGGTGACAGGTCTGTGAAGTTATTCAGTTGTGCTTTTACTATACAATCTGAGACTTAAAATAATAAATAATAAGCATAAATTCAACTACATGAAGAATTTTGTTCACAAACTACATCATCACAAGAATTAAAAGATAACCCACAAATGGGATGAGGTATTTACAATATGTATATCTGAAAAAATATTCCTGTCTAGAATATATAAAAAAGTCTACAAATCAGGAACAAAAGAGATGACAACTGGATCAGAAAATGGCAAAGATATGAACCAAAACTGCACAAACGAGAATATCCAAGTGCCAGTCCAACTTTGTTAGTTGTCAGGGAAATGCAAATTAAAATGACAGGAAGAAACTAGTACATACACACCAACATGGCCAAATTGAAAATGATGAGAAATACCAAGTGCTGGTGAAGATGCGGAACAACTGGAATGCTCATACACTGCAGAAGGGCGTGTGAGATTGGCAGAGCCTCTTTACTGTCAGGTTATATCTGCTCATGCTGTATATGTATCGCAGAGGATGGGGTTACATACATAAGAACATCCATTCCACTCCTAGGAAATCTGTACACCTGTCACATGCACCACAAGACATATCCTACAATGTTCATAGCAGTGCTATTTGTAATTGCTTCAAATTGGAGAAAGACACAAATGCCCATCAACAGCAGGAAAGACAAACAGTGTTAAATCCACCCAGTACATCAGTGGGAATGATCTACACTATGTTTAATAGTATAAATGAACCTCATTGTGTTTATAACATGGAACCAGATAATCCAGGCACAAAGGAGTGCACACTCTTATTTTGTTCATAAAAAGGATAAAAAGATACAAAACTAAAGGAAACACGAAGGAAGTTTCTGAGGTGCTGATGATGTTGTTTCTTGATCAGGGTGATTGTTACAAAGGCGTATCAGCGTGTGTGAAAATTCATCAGGCCATACACTCATGGGCATTTTCTGTAGGTATGTATATTATACTTCCATAAAATGTAAAACATAGTGAACATGTGGTGATTGTACCATTTTATTTATTTATTTATTTTTAAAGATTTTATTTATTTATTTGACAGAGAGAGAGCACAAGTAGGCAGAGTGGCAGGCTGATGGAGAGGAAGAAGCAGGCTCTCCGCTGGGCAGGGACCCGGATGTGGGGCTCGATCCGAAGACCCCAGGATCATGACCTGAGCCAAAGGCAGCCGCTCAATGGACTGAGCCACCTAGGCACCCCTGATTGTAACATTTTAATCTCATGCCTAAAGAATGAATTTCACTGAGGGGCGCCTGGGTAACTCAGTCGTTAAGCATCTGCCTTCAGCTCAGGTCATGATCCTGGGATCCTGGGATCGAGCCCCGCATCGGGCTCCCTGCTCCGCGGGAAGCCTGCTTCTCCCTCTCCCACTCCCCCTGCTTGTGTTCCCTCTCTCGCTGTCTCTCTCTCTGTCAAATAAATAAATAAAATCTTAAAAAAAAAATGAATTTCATTGAAAGTGATACTAAATGGACTACGCACTTTCCTAATGGTTACTTTTAGAGTTTTGTAGTTGTAGCCTTTACCGGCTACAACCTGAGGGTTGCCTTCTTATTTTTCTCCCACTTAGGGACTTTAGGTCCTCCCAAATCCTAGTATTACACAGGCTGCCCTGTAGTTCTTTCTCTGATTCTAGTTTTAATTTCTGCATTTCTTCTTCATTTTGCTCTTCTAATCTTAGGGGAAAAAAAATCCTTAACTGACCACAGTTCCCCATGTAGTACTCTCCTTTTTGCTCCCACAGAAACATAAGAGCTCCCTCCCCCATTCCATTATCATTTGTTCCGATTCAGCTCAGTCTCCCTGTCTTGGGGGTTTAGTAACGACATGGAGTGACAAGAATAAATGTTCAGAATAATGACTGCAGGAGACTTCAGGTCTCCAGGATGCCAGAATTAAGAATTCCCCTTACTATACTCACCAGGGCTAGAAGGTGGAGAAATTATTTCAGAAGGAGTCTGATCAGTCTGGACTGCAGAAACATATTTTAATGGATGACAGCAATCCACTCTAGAATCTTTCTTTTGGATACTGGAATAATAAGTTAATAGGTTTCAAATCTTTTGCTCTGGACACTACTGCAATAAACCTAAGAGCTTTCTGTGCCTCCTGTCCTCTCCCTCCCTCCCTTCTTTCTCTCTCCTGTTTTTCTTTACCATATCCATTTTCTTTATTTTCTTCCTTATATACCATTTCCATGACTGTATTAGGATTCTCCTAATCTATACATATATACATATAATATGTACAGTCGGTTAAGCGTCTGTCTTTGGCTCAGGTCATGATCCTAGGGTCCTGGAATCGAGTCCCGCACCAGGCTCCCTGCTCAGCAGGGAGTCTGCTTCTCCCTCTCCCCTCTGCCTTTTGCTCCCCTTGCTTGTGCTCTCTCTCTCCTTCTCTGTAAAATAAATAAAATCTTTAAAAAATTAAAAAAATATATAATATGTACATATAATGCACCTATATGTGCCTACATATATATACATAAAAGGAGAATTATTATGAGGAATTGGCTCACACTATTATGGAGGCTGAGAAGTCCCACGACCTGCTGTCTGTAAGCTGCAGACCCAGGAAAGCTATTGGTATGATTCAGTCCTAGTCTGATGGCCTGAAAACCAGGGATGCATTGGTATAAATGATGAGATGAGATGTTCTTACTCAGGCAGTGAGGCAGGAGAAAGGGGGTGAATTTCTCCTTCCTCCACCTTTTGTCAAACTATTCAGGTCCCCAAAGGATTGGAGGACATCCACCTTAAATGGGAAGGGCAATTCATCTGCTCTACCAAGTCCACTGATTCAAAAACTAATCTCATCTGGAAACACTCTCACAGATACACCCAGAAATAATGTTTAATCTGGGCACCCTGTGGCCAGTCAAGCTGACATATAAAATTAACCATTATGATGACAGTCAGGTGATTTTTTTTTTGAAAGAGAGAGAGTGCACGCGCCAGTGATGGGGGGAGGGGCAGAGGGAGAGGAAGAGGGAGAATCTTAAGCAGGCTCCATGACCAGTGGGGAGACTGACTTGGGGCTCGATCTCATGACTCTGAGATCATGACCTGAGCTGAAATCAAGAGTCAGATGCTTAATCAACTGAGTCACCCAGGTGCCCCTGAGATGAGAAAGCTAACTCAAATATCTGTCCTTTCTTTAAGAAGTTTACAGTGAAAACAGTAAGTGTTGTAGCTTGTGCAATTAGTGGAAAGAAAAGTGAGGAGCTACAAAATCATGGGGGATATACACAAAAACCAGTCCCATTTGGGCACATAATGTTTGTAAACCCTGTCTACGAGCCCAGATGAATAGTATCGTCCCACATGTGCATTTGGGATACACATGCGTGGATCATCTGGAACACTTATGCAATTTTGGTTTTACCACTTCTTAGCTGGTATGACCTTTGGCAAGTTACTTACTAACAGTACCAAACTCATGATAAATATATAAGATTCATAGGGCATGGCTTAGAGTTATTTCTTAGCCTGCACCATTATAATTTATCTGCAACATGATGATAATAAGACTTACCTCATATGCAGGATCCTTCTAAGAAGGAGGTGAGATTATATATCTGTTTTGGAAGCATCTGAGGAAGCTGATTCTGCCAGCCAGCTGCTCCGTGTCACTAGCCTCAGGTGAGAGCTTCTTCCTTACACAAGCCAGGTTCATCTGTGGGGGCTTATCTGAGAGTGGCTCATCTTGCTATTGGTTCAAAGCCCTCTTCCCAACATTTCGGGGTAAATTTAAAATGCAGTCTCTCCTTTACTAATATTTTTATTTTTTGCTTAGGGATTTGAGCTAAGACTATGTTCAAAAAAATTCAGAATATTGTATTACATATCTGCTTAAAAACACGAATACATTTATTTTTGTATGCAGTTGTAAATATAGGTATTCATATAAAAAAACAACCCTCAATTGGAAAGGTAGTCATCTGGGTATCAGGCTCTGCGGGCAGGGAAGGGTGGTGGGGGTGGTGGGGGTCCATGCAACTATCAAGATGTCAGCATTATGGAAATGTGAGCAGAATAATGGAGCTCTCCTCTGCTTATTTTTTGCAATAAAGATTTTATTTATTTATTTGACAGAGAGAGAGTGAGTACAAGCAGGGGGAGAGGCAGAGGGAGAAGCAGGCTTTCCGCTGAGCGGGGAGCTTGATGTGGGACTCGATCCCAGGACCCTGAGATCATGACCTGAGCCAAAGGCAGATGCTTAACCGACTGAGCCACCCAGGCACCCCTAGTTTTTGCTTGCTTTCAGTGAACATTTATAGAGTGATTCTTAGGTGCTATACCAACTGCTTCATTTTATCGCTTCCCAAACCTATTGTACCTACATGAAATAGATATTATCTTGATTTCGCAAATGAGGACCCCGAGGCACAGAAAGATTAAGTAACTTGCTCAATGTCTCACAGCTGGTAGAACCATGTCTCAGACTCAGATCCGTCTTATTGCAGACTGATACTCTTAACTACGGCAACTATACCTCTCCCCAGTGGTGATCAGCCCTTCCCAGAAAATGCTGCAAAGAAAAAAATAATCTTTCCAAATCAGGTGAAAGTAGTATGTGGGTGTTAGGAGACTACACACCCTCTCCTATGAGAGGATATCAGAGTGACTGGGAGAGAAAAAAAGCAGAGTTTGGAAGAGCACACTTTGCAGTCTTCAGAGGTACCTTCACCAAGAGCCTGCATCAACGGCATGCAGAGCTCCCGTGCAAGGTGCAGAAATGAGATCTGAGTAGCATCACCTTAAATATAAACTCCTCTTGGAAATAATGGATCTGGTGGGTTCCAATGGATGCTGTCTTTTTACAAAGAGTGGGAAGAATACTTTGAGAGTATTAGATTATGCATATTGCATTGAAACACATGCATAATACAGAGTGGGGGATTGGACGAAGAAATACAATCTTATGTGTCTTTGCAAGGTCAAGATACAGAGCACAAGAATTTCTTAGGAGTCACCTCAAAGGAGACCATCCTTAGGAAACAAGCTTGTCAAACATGTTGGACAGAGCCTGCAGCCAGAGGGTTACCCTCGTACCCCAGCTTCCCACTGGGCAAATGCTGCTCCATTCTATACATGGAGTTAAATCATGTCACGGTTTTCTTTTTCCCAATATTGAAAAACCTCTACTCTTAATTGAATCCCTAAAAGTTTCAGGAGCATGATTCATATTCATTAGCACATGAGGGCATAGATAAGCTAGCCATCAAAACACTTTACTCAAAGCCCTCAAACTTCCATTCCCAGCCAAGAAACATAGACTGAATTCAGGAATTGTTGTCTTGGTGCTGTTTTTCTGCGGCAGTCACCCTCCTGAGAACTGGGATATTAGCACCCTCTCAATTACCTTCAACACTTTGAACCTCAACATCCCAAGTAGAATATATCACATCCCTGAAGCCAACTCACCTTCTTCTTGTATTCTGTAAGCCCCACTTCCCCTTTTCCTAAGAGTGAAAAAACACCACTTTTATTTGCTTCATTAGAATTTTGGTTTCAACAGGAACATCCTATAGACTTGTAGTATTTCTGAAAAATCAACACTGACAGCTTTTCAGTTTCAGAAGTTCATGCATACCAACACTAACTGACTTCAGTCTCCAAGTGGGAAATTGATCCTCTTATGATGCTCCAACTGCACCTTAGAAGAAGTAGGTTCTGGGGAAATTCAATGTTTAATGGAAAGCCTACCTCAAGGTTAGTGATTTTGTTATTTTCTTCCTTCAGATGGGAAAAGACAGCCTCAGGGAATCACATCCTACTGACTCTTCATCTTTGCCTTACAGTTTCTCAGCCCCTTCGATTAGTCCCTCAGCCACAAGCCCAATATAGGAATGAGCAAAGGGAATATTGTCGGTTACGAACAAGAAAGCTAAGTGGCCAATTCAGTGGCGTTCCTGTGGGAGTCATTAAAATGTCACCAAGCCCTTCCCCTCTCTCTCCCTCATCTCTTCTCTGCCCCCATCTCACACATAATGCAGAGGTCCCAGTGCACATTCAGGACATACCCTTTTCTCTGGAAGAAGCATATGAGACAGTGCATTATCCTCTTTGGCTCAAGAAGACAGCCTAGTGTTCAATCACACCAAGGACTGTGCAGTCTTCCTCCTGACCAAAATCAATTTGCTTGCAATCAGCTGGGAAATGAAACTTAAGTAAAAGAGTACCAATGGAAAAATTAAAGCCCTGTGGCTACTGTTAGGGCAGCTTTCAGAGACTGGACAGTGTAGATTTATCTGTGCAGTTTCTGTTTAATACAATATGTACATTGTCCCTATACAATTACTTTATTTTTTATTTTATTTTTTAAAAGCGATTTTATTTTTAAGTAATCTCTACACCCAACGTGGGGCTCAAACTCACAAGGCCAAGATCAAGAGTCACATGCTCTGCCAACTGAGACAGCCAGGCGCACCCCCCGCACCTCATGCATGATCTTTAATCTACTACATGTCCGAGATCCATAGTTCACTTAAAACCTAGGGAGGTAGCACAGTGACAGCTCATCAGTTTAATTACTTCAGCATTATTTTAAGTTATTTGGTTTGTGGGTACCCAGAGATGTTTATCATTAATGTGTTTTATTCTGGGAACAATGCAAGAAAGGGTAATTTGAGAGCTATATGTATGCCCAGAGTTTGTTAAATTTTCTATGGTTCTCAGCAGCAGAACTTAAAAAATAATAAAAACCGATTTAAATGGAAAAAATGCAGTCGAAGTTGTGATTTGATGTCATCCAGATAAATGATGTATGTTTGTGTAATCAGATGCTATTGCCTTCCCTTTCCTCTGAATTATCGATCAGGTTATGTTGTACATTTTTTTTTTTAAAGATTTTATTTATTTATTTGACAGAGAGAGACACAGCGAGAGAGGGAACACAAGCAGGGGGAGTGGGAGAGGGAGAAGCAGGCTCCCCGCAGAGCAGGGAGCCTGATGCGGGACTTGATCCCAGGACCCTGGGATCATGACCTGAGCTGAAGGCAGTCGCTTAACCAACTGAGCCACCCAGGCACCCTATGTTGTACATTTTGAATGGTTTGAAGAGGTGTCAGGAGCAATGGTGTGGCAGAGATTTCTGGGTTCTTGCCCTTTGTGATTATGCTTCTGCAATACAATGATTCAGACCCCATATATCTTTGGTGCTATCCAATTCTGACATAGCGATAACAATCTGATTTGAATGAGTGATCAGAGATACGAAGGAAAGGAAAGGACACATTTGCATGAAATGGACTATAAAATGGCTCGCGGTATGCATCTTTTATAGGCAGTTTCATAAAGAAAAGCCTAAAGACTGTTGAGAGCAAAGCTACCTGAGTAATGTAGCAGGACTCTATGAATGGTGACTTGACAAGTATGAATTATTCTTAGAATTTTCATGCTAGAGGAGGTAGATTAATATTGTAAAGTTAGAATTGATTGATCAAAGTGACAGGAAATGGCAAACAATTGAGCCAGTTAGTTAATGAATGCTTATGGGGCCAGCCCAGATCCGATGACAGCTATAACTGAAGTCTGTCCTCAACACTCATCACCCTTTGGCTAACTCTCCTTGGGCTCTTTTCTATCCTACTGACTCTGACTTTTTGGTCTGGTCCCTTATCTCACTCTCAAAGCTAGGGTTTATCTTTGACTCATTATCTTCTTTTGATCTGAGACTCTCCTGCATTGTAACTTATCAGCTGCAGGGTGTCTCTTTAAGTTGTGTAAATAGCAAGCAAACCTATTGTCATGACAGGAAGCTAGAAGTTTTAAGATGATAGATGCTTTGAATTCAATGTACATTCCTTTGCTTTTTATCCCATCAGGGTTTTTTCCCCCTCATAATAAGGTATGGGCCATAAAAGAGAAGAGTGTAACAGGCTAACGGGGAATTGAATGTGTGTTAGGCAGAGCAGTAAGGGTGACATTGAGAATGACATTTGCCTTGCACTGAACATTTACTATCTGCTGGGCATTGTATGTTTCACACATACCATCTCGTTTTAACCTTACCAGTGACTCCATGAGATGCATAGTATAAGTATCTTTGTATAGTGAACTATAACCTGTGGAGAGACAAAATAATTTGCTCAAGATCACACAGCTGATGGATAACAGAGATGGGATTTGGATCCAGGTCACAGTGCTTTACTTTTTACTTTACTTCTTCATGAGGCTTTCTCAGATAAAACACTAGCCTGTACCACCTATTCCCAAACACCAACAGATTGAAAAACAGACTGATTAGAATTTTACCTTCTTTAACACCTCCTCTCTTCCTCTCTGGTGGGAATAATGTAAATCCTCAATGGTGAAGCTAATCTGAGACTGGAAAATCGGTTCTTCAAATAATAAAAATGGGTTGCTCTTCATTTAGGATCCCTGAGGTTCTGCCTTTGTCTAAATTTATCTTGAGAATGTGAATCTGGCACGTCTGGTTCTACATGAGATAAATCCTTTTAGGACATATGCGGAAATCTTCCTAAGATTCTTCATTACTGATAGGAATCAGGGAGGACAACCATTATGTACTGTTGAGGTTCTCAAAAGGTCATGAGCCCATATGGAGTTTAACTGGGCTGAGAAAATTTCTTAATCTGTGATAGGCCATATGTGCCCATTATGTGTACTACAGAAGCACTGATCATAAGATCTTTTCTAGAACAGGATTGTAGTTTGGTATAGACAGTTCTGGTAATGTAGCACATTACATTCATATGGAGGAAGAACAATAGATTAGGTGTCTGAAGACTTATCTCTGCAATTTACTTGATATAAAATCTTGAGCAAATCACTCCTATCTAGGCTTCTATTAACTTACCTCTTGAAAAAGGATTCGATCAATCTCTTTACCTGCCATATAGTTCTCCTCAAATAGAAATACATCAATCAGTGCAATCCTATAATACTAGTTACTTCATGCTCACCAGAAGCTTGAGTTATTAGTAACCTATTAACTTAAATAGGAAAATAAATTGTTATCTAGTAAGTATAGTTGGTTTATTGACAATATATTCAAGTATATAAATATGACTCTATAGAAAAAATAATGGAAGGAGTTCTTGGTGATGAAGAGGTTGGAGATTCTTACACTATTCCATCACAAAAGGCATGAGTCTTCTCCTCAGTCTCCTCATGGCTGACTTCATCTCCTGGTTCCTCAGGGTGTAGATCAAAGGGTTCAACAGTGGGGATATGACAGTGAAGGTGACAGAAATGGCTTTATCTGTGGGGAGGGCAGTGAAGGGCCGGGCGTAGACACAGATGCAGGGCACAAAGTGCAGAGTCACCACAGTGATGTGGGAGGTGCAGGTGGAGATGGCTTTCCTCCTGCCCTCCCCAGCATGAGACCTCAGCATCATTAAGATGACTGTGTAGGATGCAAGCAGGAAAATAAACCACAGGGTACTGACTAAGCCATTGTTGGAAATCATCAGGAGCTCAAGTGCAAAGGTGTCTGTACAGGCGAGTTTGAGGACCTGTGGGACATCGCAGTAGAAAGTGTCAAGAACATTGGGCCCACAGAAGGGGAGGGGCAGCAACAGGGAAATCTGCACGATGGAGTGGACGAAGCCCCCCACCCAGGAGGCCACAATGAGGGCAGTGCATCGCCCCCTACTCATGATGGTCACGTAGTGCAGGGGCTTGGAGATGGCCATGTAGCGATCAAAGGCCATGACAGAGAGAGAAAAAATGTCTGCCCCACCGAGAAGGTGGAAGAAGAACATCTGAGTGATGCAACCATTGAAGGAGATGGTCTTTATCTTTGACAGAAGGTCCATGAGAACCTTGGGAGCAGTGATGGAGGAGAAGCAGATGTCCAAGACTGAGAGATTGCGGAGCAGGAAGTACATGGGGATGTGAAGGCGGGACTCACAGGTCACAGTGACCATGATAAGGAGGTTTCCCAGAAGAGTTATCATGTACACCAAACACAAAGAAAGAAATAAGACCAAGCTCAGGTCTTGGGACTGAGTAAGTCCCAGAAATATAAATTCTTTTACCCTTGTGCTATTTCCCAACTCCATTGAATCATGTTTCCTCTTCTTTGTGTAGCTTGGGAAAAATGAAAAATATTATTTCAGAAAGTGTTCACTGTCCCTTAATATATCAGACAGAGTCAGGTATTAGGCTGAGAACTAGTGAGTGGCTATTACCACATAAAAAGCTGTTCTGAGGTTATTGCTAATGTGTAGAAAATGACATCTGATTAACACAAGCATGCATCTAATTATTCTTCTGTAAATTATAAATATTTTAGATGTGGCATAAAAATAATGTTCTATGAATAGAAGTTCTAAGCATTCAAGATAAACAGGTGGATGTTAAATATTCAGAAAGGGACTATTTGGGCACGAGGGATATAAAAATGGGGTCAGTTTGATGTATGGGTAAGGCAAGGTGTCTGGCTGGTTTCTTTTCCAGATTGCATGCTCCATTTAAATGGTCTAAGAACCTGTATCTGCAAAATGGTTCCCTTTGGACTGAACTCCACAGAAACACTCTTCCCTTTTTTAAATTGCAAATTTAATTCTATGAAAAATGAGAAAATTTTAAAGCCATGAAGGTCTTCTTTATTTCTACCTTTATTTACACTACTTTAAGTACCAAAACCCCCGTTGAATAGCTCCTCAGCTGTGGAAATGAAAGTGTAATTCAGATCTTCTCTTCTGTTCATCGTTCTAGTTTGTTTCTTAAAAATTATTATTATTTTCTATAGAGCTATCATCGACATACAATAGACTCACGTATTTGAAGTGCGTACTTTGATGTTTGGATATAACCATATACCCATGACATCACTATATTTAAGATTGTTACCATATCTGTCAACCCAAAAGTGTTCTTGTGACCCTTTGTTATATGTCCCCTTTGCCCTTCTTTCTTCAGGCAACCACTGATCTGCTTTCTGTTACTATACGTTAGTTCGTATTTTCTAGAATTTTCCATACATTGAGTCTTATAATATAGACTTCCTTTTTGTTTTTTTTTCACTTATAAAATTTATCCTTGTGTTTGTGTGCACCAATATTTTCTTCCTTTTAATTGATGGATAGACCACAGTTTGTTTATCCATTCACTTGTTGATGAACATTTGGGTTACTTTTAGGTTTTTGGCTATTACACATTAAAGCTGCTATAAATACTCTTTTACAAGTCTTTGTGTGGACATATGTTTTCACTTGTCTTGGATAAGTACCCAGGAGTAGAGTGGCTGTAACTCTTAAAATTCAATAATAAGAAAACAAACAGCCCAAATGAAACACAAAGGGATAAATGGTTTGAACAGACACTTCAACAAGAAGATATAGGGATAGCAAATAAAAATGTGAGAAGATGCTCAGCATCGTTTATCACTGGGGAAATGTAAATTAAAACCACTGCACATACCTATTAGAATAGCTAACATAAAAAAGACAGATGTATCAAGAATAGGTGAAAATGGAGCGGGATTGGAACTCTGGTGGAAACAGAAAATGGCATGGCCACGTGTGAAAACAGCTTGGCTGTTTCTTACAAGGTGAAATGTATATTTCCTGTATAATCTTACTGCTTTTGAATTCCTTTCTTTTTCTTTCACGAATCCTTGAAATGGGCCTTAATTTCTTTCTTTGCAGTTAATTCCCTTTTTCTTACCATATTTAGAAACAAAAGAAAGGTGAACTTACTTTTTTGGGTATGTTTTTCAGTTCCAGGGAAGATATTTCTTTTCACTTAGCTCAGGTTCCCATCAAGCTTTATTTCACCTGTGTGTAATTTTGTCCAAAGTCTATTTAATATGGAAAGCTGAAAAAGCTACTAAGAGGTATTGTAGCATACAGAGGATACCTGGGGGACTCTGGCACGACCTGCCTGTTCAAATCCCAGCCGGGCACTTAGTGTGAACGTGGGCAAGTTACTTCACCCCTTTGGCCTGAGTCTCTGCATCAGTATTTGGAAACAATAGCATCCCCCTCATATGATTTTTGTGAGGATTAAATGAACTAATCTCTGCAAAACCATCAATACTTAGAGCATTGTCTAATCTATAATCCATAATAAATGTGATTATGTGTGTGTTTCCTTAAAGAAAAACTCTGGGTCAGTTGCTTTCACAGACACACAGTCTTTAAATAGTCCAACAATCTCGTGGAGGGACTGCATATTTCCCAGAACATGTATTCTAAAACAGCTTCATCAGAACATACTGTTTTGAGGAAAATAGGAGATGTTTTTCTTTCAGTGGCAATAAGAATGACCCAGAGCATGGTGACAGTGTATGGTAGCAAGAAGAGAGCTTGCCTGATTTGGCTCCTTGTCTGACATCATCTTAGCAAACCAGAAAAGTCCAGTGCATGGTCTCTGCAGTGAGAGCTTTCTGGGCTCAAGTCCTGGCTTTGTAATTTGGGCAAGTGAGAGACTTCACTTCTGCATCCATGGAATGGGGCTTATAATACTCATCTCACAGGGAAGCTATGAGGATTAGGTGAACTAACATATGCAGAAGTGTCAGCCTACAGGCTGCTTATCTGTTATGATTAGTACTATGTTGGGTAACCTTAATACTGGAGGATCATCAGTAAATGGGGGTGTGTTGAACTAAATGATAGCTCGGCTATCAATCCTGACTAGTTTAAAGAGAGAGCAAATGATCATCAGAAAACACCAACTCAGTAGTTACTGAGGAGATCCAACCTAGTTATGAAAGTCTTCCACAGGGACCCGCATGTAAATAATAGGCAATCTACGCAAAAGGGGAGAAGGTACCTCAAACCCCAAGTCAGGCCTATTAGCAATACGTCCCATAAATTCAGACAACATCTTTCAGCTTCTCCATCTTTCTCCTATTTTTATTTTTATTTTTCTAGAAAAAGATTTATTTATTTATTTATTTGAGAGAGAGTGAGTGCGCCTGAGTTGGGGGAGGGGCAGAGGGAGAGGATCTCAAGCCAACTCTCCACTGAGCATGGAGCCTGACACGGGGCTCGATCCTACGACCCTGAGATCATGACCTGAGCTGAAATCAGAATCAGATGCTCAACTGACTGAGCCACCCAGGCGCCTCCATTGTTTTCCTATTTTTAATCCATCCACTTGTTTAGCAAATCTTGAGGGAAATCGGCAGATTTCTAGGTTATTTGAGAGAAAGAAATACAACCAGTGGGAAAAGAATCGAAATCAAATAGTAATATGGGGAGTGATGAAGATAGATGAGCTGCATGTAAGAAAAGGATGATTTTTCACTAGAAGCTATGAGAAATCTGCATGGAGAGGGTGACATTTATGTTTGGGACACACAGGAATGGAGAAAAGGGGAGCTCTGGCTTTAGGGGACAACTGGAATATATTAAAGTTGCTTGTAGGGGCGCCTGGGTGGCTCAGTGGGTTAAGCATCTGCCTTCAGCTCAGGTCATGATCTCTGGGTCCTGGGATCGAGCCCCACAGTTGGGCCCCATGCTCAGCATGGAATCTGCTTGAGATTCTCTCTCTCCTTCTCCTTCTGTTCCCTCCCCGCTTGCGTGCATGCGCTACCTTTCTCTCTCAATTAAATAAAATCTTTTTTAAAAAGTTGCTTGTAAGTGGGAAGATTGGCTGGAAAGAAAGGATGCAAACATGAAGGCATGGAGAGAAAATCATTGCTTGAAAATTTTTATTTTTTGGTAAACCTGAGGAACGGTATGTGTTTATTGTGTAATTCTTTCAACTTTTCTGAAGGTTTAAAATATTTTATTTTTCCCTCTACTTTTAAATTTAACAAAAGAAATACCTCTACAGATTTCAGGCTGAGGACATCCATGTAGGGGAAACAGGGCCTGCAAAAAATCTCTTTGTGCGGGCGCCTGGGTGGCTCAGTTGTTAAGCGACTGCCTTCCCCTTGGGTCATGATCCCAGGGTCCTGGGATCGAGTCCCAAATCGGGCTCCCTACTCTGCGAGGAGCCTGCTTCTCCCTCTCCCACTCCCCCTGTTTGTGTTCCCTCTCTCGCTGTGTCTCTCTGTCAAATAAATAATAAAAACAAAATCTTAAAAAAAAAATATCTCTGTGCAATTTAGGGGGTCTCAGAAAACAAAAATGCCTTTTCTCTAATTCCAAACTGAACTTATTTCTGTCTCTCATTTCACAATGCCTTTTTTGGTCAATATTCCTTATCTGTGCTCTTACTGAAGGTGAACCTTGGAATACAGCACCTTGTGTACACATCACATTTTTAGTCAAAATGTATTTGTGAATATTAATGATTCTATCTAGATTTCAGTTTTTCTCACTCTTATTTGTCACTCTTATACATGGACATCCAGACACTACACACACTCGTGTAGAGTTATACTTCTTACCTGAAGTCTCCAGCCTTCTTCCCAGGACTCCATCTGAGGTTATGTTCACGTGAACCTTGGGAACTATCCAGCTTCAGGAAATTGTGTCACACACCCCTCAGAAGGCCGGTGATTTCAGTGGCTCCTCTTCTGTCTTTACATGGAAAAGGAAAGACTCAGGGAATAGTATTTTCTTGTCTCTCCCATGCTGATTCACAGCGTCCCATCCTATTTACCAATTCTTTAATCCCAAACCTGGTGTGAGAATTATCAGAGGGATTCTAGTTGGATGTGGCTATGGAAAATGTCTGCTGATGGTGAGGTTGTTTCTGAGGGAGTAATTAGGACATAATTAGGCCCACATACTTAGGAACACCCATTTTTGTCAGGGCCTAAAATTGTCTAGCAGTGAGAAAGTTTCTGTCCTTGGCCAAACTCTACTCAGGTTCCCCTGAATTTTTTAAGCAGGACTCAATGTTTGGACCTCGGTGTCTGTCTCTGCATTGTCCAATTTTAGCAACAATCCTGCTAAGTCAGGTTAGCTAGAATCCCCCACCCTCATATCTGATCACCTCAGCAAGAATCCCATTAGGTTGGTTTAGCCAGAGCCTCCTGCACCCCCACCCCTTTAACTCTGGTGTTTCCTCTTAGTAATTTTCCTGTTGGAAAATAAATATCGATTCTTAGGGATTCTGAACAACTTCCTCAGGCAGTGTCACCCATGCAGGGGGAGTTCTGACATGTGACACAAAAGTATTAGAAGGACCGTTGGACCTGACGGGGTTATTAGGCGGGAGTGAAGGAACTGAGGATGGGTTGATGACCAAGTTCTCAGAGGATACACAAGTAGCCAGGAAATCCACACTGGATCTACCAGCAAATCCTACTTGCTTGACCTTTAGAATTTTTTCAATTCTCACCAACTCCACCCTTACTACCTTAAGTCATGTCTTTATTATTTCTAATACAGCAGCCTCTTAATTGGTCTCCCTGCTTTTGTCCTTACTCCTCTTCAGTCTACTCATCATAGTGGCCCCTGTGATTCTGTTAAAACATCATTATTCTGCTTTTCGACACCCTCTATCTTACCTAATGGGAAAGTCAAAATCCTTACAATGATCTAAAAGGTCCTAGTGCCAGGTCCTGTGGCCCCATGATCTCTCTGACCTCAACTGCTACCTCGTTCCTCCTTGCTTCTTCTCATTTAGTTACAAAGTCCTCCTTGCTGTTTCTTGGGTGATCTGGGCAAATCCCCAACTCAGGGCCTTTGAACATCTGATTTGTGGACTGAGATTTGTATCATGATGTGAACATTTTTTTAGTTTCAAAAATTTTAAGATCTAAGATTTAAAAAAACATCCAGCAGCTATACATAGCATAATAAGTAAACAAATACATACTGAGTTGATATGTTAAATAATGTGTTCCATTTCATTCCAACCTTTTTGATGTCTATGCATGGTCTAAAGCAGCTTCATAGGTTTCTGTCAATTTTAGGGAGTCATGTTATCAGATAGTAAAAATGAATCAGTTGTTTTTTTCAACCATATCCTCCAATGATTTGAGTTGCAGAAATGATTGAGAAACATTGTGAAATCATTGAGTTGTCTTAATTCAACAATTTTTAATGCATTGTTACTATATTCCACTTGATGCTGATGCTGGGGATACAATAATAAGTAAAGCATAAACCTAGTGGGAGAGATAGGAAGAAAGGGAAGAAGGAATAGAAGGATCCTGAGTTCTGTGCTAGAGCTAAGCACCAGGTGCTGAGGGAATGCAGCGCTCGTGTGGCCAACAGGCCTGCAGTTCAGAGAAGGTCAGGGTAAGGACCTTGCACGAGCTCACAGAACTCATAATTGGTGAGGTGCATAATCTTACTCAAGCTGGGCTAACTTCAAGGAACCTGCTCTCAACCACTGGGATGTGGGCTTTAGATGGAACAATCTTCTGGTAATAGTTACCTTATTAATATTATAGAGGCAGAAGATGAACTTAATTTGGATGTGTTTACTCCAGAAAGATGTGATTACTTTATGAAAGACCTTGTAGAATTTTGATGCCCAAGATACATTATGTCTCTAGTATGTGTCTCAGCTCCCTTCCTGGTAACAGGGCAGGAATGTAGTGGGAATCTCTGAGTATATACATAGGTGTTTTTTTAATCGAAAATTTAATTTAGACAATTGTAGATTTACATGCTGTTGTAGGAAATAACAGAGATCCTACCTTAATGCAGTCTCCCCCTGTGATCATTTACATATATCAAAACATTGAGTTGTACATCTTAAGTATGTGCCATTTTTGTCAATTGTTGATCTTAAAAACCAAAGGAGCTATTTTTTCCCCCCCAGCAAAATGAGTTTATTTAGGAATAGCAGAGGAATTACAATTTGGGACAAGCAAATTATGGTGAACAATAAGTGAGTCTGGAGAACAGAGGGGAGGGGCTTGCTTTTATAGGGGAGAGGAGAAAGCTGGGAGGGGCTGTTTTTATTGAATTCTCATTGGCTGGGCTGTTGCAGGGCAAGGAGAAATTCTTCCCTTCTCCTGTTGGGGTATATAAAGTTTCTTTGTGGAAATATCAGCAAGGTGGTTTCCCTTAGCCTTCAGGAAATCAAGTTTGGGATACCCAGGGATCTTGATAATGGCTAAAGCAGCTGGTAAGAGTATGGCACCTAATAATTCCTGAACATAAAGACCATTTAAAATTTTGTCCCTGTTGGAAGTGAGGAGGTCTCACTGTTTCCATAGCACCCCAAAGTTATGAGTTAGTCCAAAGGCTTACCTACTATTAACATAGATATGTGCAGTTTTGTCCTTGGTTAAAAATGCAGGCCTGAGCAAAAGCACACAATTCAGCCCACTGGGCCAAGATAGCCAACAGCAAAGGTACCACCTAAATGATTTCAAAAGGAGTTGCAAGAGCATACCCAGCATAATGTTTACCATTTTCATCTCTTAAATAAGAACCATTGGTAAACCGTGAAAAATCAGTGTTATCCAAAGGAGTTTCCTGTAAGTCATCACAAGGGGTCAGGAGAAGATCTGTCAGTGTCAAATAGTCATGAGGAGTATCATCTGTAGAGGAGGGAAGAAGGGTGGCAGGGTTAAAATTATTACAGCAAGAATTATATGAGGCATGGTTAGCAAGAGGATTTCAGAGGAGGTGAGACAACTGGCTGAATGGTGTTGAGTGTGAGGGGCACTCAGAAGGGCTTCAACTCCATGGGGTACAAAGATTTTTGAGAGAGGATCCCATGACTGTCTCTTCAGTGGTCTTGACTAAAAGGGTGTTGGTAGGAACGGCTCTGAGGCAAGGGGGGGTGTCCTTGTGCCATTGGCTCTAGCTGTTGGCTATAATACCCCATGGGTCAATGGTGGGGCCCATGTTTTGGGTGAGTACCCCAAGGGTGTTCCCTTCCTCTTCAAATACAAAAAGGAAAAAGAGAAGTTGATAATTGGGATGTCCAAGAGCAGGGGGATTTACCAAACTTTCCTTTAGGGCTTTAAAAGCTAAGTTATCTTGATCTTCCCCAATAACAGGGTCAGGTTTATTGTTTTTTTAATAAAATATATAGGGGTAAAATAAAAGAAAATATAGAGGGGTTGGGCCATAAGGGATTTTGGAATCCAATTTTGACAGCAACCAGCCAGCTCAAGAAAACTTTGCGATTTGTGCTTAGTTTTGGGTTTGAGGAAGTTCAAGATGCCATGGAGCTTATTTGGATCTAAAGGTAGCCCTTGTTGTGAAATCAGGTACCCCAAATATCAAACCTGAGTGCAAGAAAATTGCAATTTCTCCCTGGAGACTTTGCATCCCACTAAGGCTAAAAGTTTTAACAGGTGGATGCCGTCTTGCTGTGAAGAGGCCTCAGAAAGGGAGCAGAGAACTAAGTCATCTACGTGTTGTAATAAAGTAGAGCCTCCAGGTAACTTATATCATCCAAATTCGCTTTTAAGGTTTGGGATAAGTAGGAAATACTTTAGGTAAAACCCTGAGGCATTACTGTCCAGGCATATTGCTTTCTTTCCCAAGTGGAGGCAGATACTCACTGGCCTTATCCACAGGGATACTAAAGAAGGTGCTACATAAATCAACCACAGTGAATATTTGCTTTCAGCGGGGATGCAGGCTAACAAAATATTGGGGCTGGAACAACAGGATGGTGAGGGATAACAATATTGTTCATGGGTCAGAGATCCTGGACAAATCTCTATCCGCGGGCTTTGGGTTTCTTCACAGGCACCGTAGGAATATCACAAGGACTAGAGCAGGGGATCAGGAGGTCCTGAGCCTTATGATCTTTTTTTATGGACTTGATGCCTTGAAAATCCTCTTAATTTATAGGGTATTGATTAATTTTGGGGAGAAAAGAATGAGTATCTCTTAGGAGGCCTAACCAAAAGTGGACAAGCTTAGAGATAGGAAGGTGTTGAGGTTTGAGACTCCCTATGTTTGAACCGTTTCAGATGGTTCAGAACCCCAGGGCACGGGTTTAATAACAACGGTGTGGAGCACCAAGAGTGTGGCTCTGACGTCAATAAGGTATAGGGAGAGATTCATTCCCAATCTGGAGAGTTGTTTCTCCACGCTGGTTAAGAGCAGAACTGGGGAAAGTCCCTGTATTTCCTCGGAGTCCTGTGAGAGGGTGTGCGAAAGGCTGGTCAGAGGGCTGAAGACACTTGGGGCACTTTTGTAGCAATCTTTCTTGCAACATCCTGGATTTTCCCAATAATAGCAGAGGCCAGGAGGGGGTTTTATTTAGGGGACTCCCATTTGTTGGAACTGAAAACTAAGGATCTTAGTGGTCTTGTAGTTGAATTCTCAATGGTGCAGGTGAGCTAGCTGATTTGCTAAATTAACTAAATCTGGAGTGGATACAGTTTCCCATTCTATCCTGCTCCTTTTAACTAGGAGGGAAAGATGCCAGTTCAGCCTATTACTAAGCACAGAGTTGAAGGCTACCTGAATGGATTCTACATCCATAGGAAGGCCAGAATTTTCCTTAAAAACAATTTGTAGTTGATGGTAATCATCATGCACAGGTTCCCTGGGTTTCTGAGTGCAAGCCTGAATCTTAAATCAACAGGTTTTGGGAAAGCCTAGGGGTTGCCAGGGGGAGTCATTTAGTGATTGGTGAGCCTGATCACATAACAAGACAGGGGATTGGCCTCTTGTTTTGCAGTCCTGGAGCCTTCAGGATCATCCCAATTAGCTGCTTTCATCTAGCGTTGGCTTGGCCTTCTCCAGGGAGCATGTGAGCTAGCTGGTACAAATCAGAAACCTAGTTGGTAAGTTTGAACCACTGTTAAATTCCTTGGCAGATCTATGAGGATCTTCAGTAACTCTAGGAAAATCTTTGGCCATGGCTCATAGTTCATCCTTAGTCCAGGAAAGATAGGAAATTATAGGCTTACCATTTAGGATCCTCAGAAGGTCTAATTTTATCTTACTTTATTTTATTCTTTTAAAAGATTTTATTTATTTTAGAGAGAGAGCAAGCACAAGTGGGGTAAGGAGCAGAGGGAGAAGGACAAGCAGACTCTGCACTGAGCTCAGAGCCCAACACGTGACTGGCTCCATCCCACGGCCCTGAGATCATGACCTGAGCCAAAATCTCGAGTCACTAAACTGACTGAGCCACCCAGGCCTCCCTAGAGGGCCTAAGTTTAAAGGAACAGGTTCCAATGGGTTCAGAGGAGGAGGACATGGGGAGAGGTTTGGAAAAAATGGGAAGTTCAGTGAGAGAAGTGGAGCGAATGAAAGTGAGGATGGAGATAAAGAGGAGGGGGGAGGGGAGAACAAGTCCTCAAAAGCTTGTCTTTTTTCAGTTGCTTGTTTGCCTCAGTTAACTTGGAAATGGCATTTTGTAGAGAGGTGATTTTAGAGTCCTGAACACACTTGGAAGCCTCAAGATACCAGCTGAAATAGGCATCCCATTCCGTTTGTGTTTTTTAAAGGTGTGGTCTTCTAAGAAAAGCAAATTTGGGGAGATCAAAAGTGCCCCCTAATGGCCATTGGAGTTCTAAATTAATTTTGGTTAAGTTGGTCCAATTAATTTAAAATACTCTTGAGGAAGGACCGTAGTTTTTAAACATAAAACCAGACTGGGCCCCAGAAGGAGGACCTTCCTGAGAGAATTTAGCAGATTCAGATGCTGTTACTCAAAACCAGAGATTCAGTAAACAGAAGAGTAGTCACCAGAAGGGGTAGTGCCTTCCCAACAACATAAAACCAGATTCCAAATACAGTTGTGGAGCTCAGCTTGAAGGAGGGAACCCTGATCTGAGAGGAGACTTGGAACCCAAAGGGAAAAGATGACTCAGGGAAGCAGAGAGTGCAAGGGGCTCAAGTGGGTGCCTCACACGCTTCTAGGGGCCATTACTTACTTAGGGGTTCATCTCCTTCAGGTTCCTTTGTGGTCACCATGTAATACTGACCTTAAAAACCAAAAGGGCCAGTTATTTTACCAGCAAAATGAGTTTATTTGGGGACGGTTGAGGAACTGCTATTCAGAACAAGCCAACTATGGCAAAAAACAGGCAAGTGGGGGAGAATAGGGGAGAGGCGCTTGCTTTTATACTGGAGAGAAGGAAGCTGGGCGGGGCTGTTTTTGCTGAGTTCTCATTAGCGGGGCTGTTGCTGGGCCAGAGAAATTCTTCCCTCCTCCTGCTGGGGCAGAACAGGCTTCTCCCTGCTGGGGAATGCCGGGTAGGCCTCTTACAGCCAGTGGTAGTGTGAGAGCGCCCCCTTCAGGGCTTCCCGACTCCATTTTTAAATGAGGTTTCCTTTATTTTCACGCAATAATACCTCAATAGAGTTGAAAATTCCAAATTGATAAAATGAGTATATTTTTATTTCCTTGTTTCTTCCAAGGCTGTGTTGCAAAAGCAACATGTACCCCCCTGGCTAACAATTTGATTTCTTTTGTACCATGGAACCCATATTTTGACATTATTACTGCATGCTGAGCAGAATCTTTGAAAGTCCTCTGTAGCTTAGCAGAAACATAAAAATTAATTAGAAACCTTGAATAAATACAGTTTATTTCATGGACAGACTTTTTAAGGGTGTTGAGAAGGCGTGAACTACCTGTCTATTCCGTGTCAGAAGGCATGAGTCTTCTCTTCAATCTCCTCATGGCTGACTTCATCTCTTGGTTCCTCAGAGTGTAGATCAAGGGGTTCAGCAGAGGAGAGATGACAGTAAAGGTGACAGAAATGGCTTTATCGGTGGGGAGGGCAGTGAAGGGCCGGGCATAGACATAGATGCAGGGCACAAAGTGCAGGGTCACCACAGTGATGTGGGAGGTGCAGGTGGAGATGGCTTTCCTCCTTCCCTCCCCTGCCTGAGACCTTACTACTAATAATATGACCATATATGACACCAGGAGGAAGAAAAACCACAGTGTGGTGAGCAGTCCATTATTGGAAATCATCAGCAGCTCAAGCATAAAAATGTCTGTACAGGCGAGCCTGAGGACCTGGGGGACATCACAGTAGAAAGTGTCAAGAACATTGGGTCCACAGAAGGGGAGTGGGAACAACAGGGAAATCTGTACGATGGAGTGGGTAAAGCCCCCCACCCAGGAAGCCACTATTAATCCAATGCAACGGCCTCTACTCATAATGGTCACATAGTGCAGGGGCTTGGAAATGGCCACATATCGATCCAGTGCCATCACTGACAAAGAAAATACGTCCACCCCTCCAACAAGGTGGAAGAAAAACATCTGGGTGAAGCAGCCATTGAAGGAGATGGTCTTTCTCTGTGACAGAAGGTCCACCAGAACCTTGGGAGCTGTGATGGAGGAAAAGCAGATGTCGGCAACAGATAAATTACGGAGCAGGAAGTACATAGGGGTATGAAGGCGAGGCTCATAGGTCACAGTGACCATGATGAGGAGGTTTCCCAGGAGAGTTATCAAGTACACAAGAAGCAGGAAAAAAAATAAGACCAAGCTCAGTCCTTGACTCTGGGTTAGGCCAAGGAAAGTAAATTCTTTCACCCTGGTGTAGTTTTTCAGCTCCATTGAGTCATTTTGTTTTTCTCTTTTGTTTCAAGCTACTTCACATGAACGTACTTGGCTATTGATTTCATTTTCCTCCTAAGCACTAAGACTGCAATTCAGAATCTTGCCCATATGGCTGTAGTGTTTGCAATTTGTTGGGCTGTCCAAATTTTAAGATTGAAATCAGTTTTGTGATCAAATAAAATTACCACATGCAAAGTCATTCAATAATTCTCTTCCTATAAAACTCATTTTGGAAAGAATAAGCATGTTTCCAGCCATTGTAGACTTATAGTCTACAAGCGTAATGTTCATATTAGCAAATATTCCATTGACTTCAAGAGGGTCTTATCTTGCTAGAAAATAACGTTGTTCTGTTTCTTATTGCAGTGTTGCTGTGGCATGAGTCAGTTTCCTTGCTCTTGACTGCTTTATGTCAAATTTCTTAAATCTTCAGCCTATTATTCCATGTAGGTAACTTGTTACTGTGATTATTACTTTATACTAATCAGATTATTTGCTTGATAATCATTTTAAAATATTCAAAAATTGCTATTGGAGAACAGATTGAGACAGCGTATAAATCTAAATCTCAAAGAATCACATTAAATTTTTTTATTGTGGTAAAAACAATTAAACATGAGAGCTACCCTCTTAACAAATTTTTAGGTGCACAGTGTTTTATAGCAATTTTCTAGAACTTCTTCATCTTCTATAACTGATGTGGTCTTTGCCTGAGTGTGGGGGAAAGAATAAGGATAATGACCTGATTTTGAGAAGTGAACTATTCTGTATCCATCACACTCTTCTGCCTCTTTTTTGAATCAGAGCTAAGAGAAAGAGAGATCACACAGCAAGGAGAGACGTTAGTATCATTAGAATAATGCCTTTTTTTTTTCATACACTGTTATGGATAATTCTTACTTATTTTTATAAATTTTTATTTGTTCCACTTTGTACTTAGCAAGTGAGTATTTATTGCAATCTTCATAGGTATAAGAATAAGTTGGACCACATTGTCCAAGTGTTTACACTCTAACAAAAGTGGGTGATTTGTGTAAGTTGATGAACAAAATGTATGATAAAATGTGAAATGTGTCATGAGAAAAGTGAAGGTAGATTTAGGTGGGAGAAGAGATATGGTATAGATATTGTGATTTCCAGGAGCAACAAAAGCTACTACTTTGTGAGTGCTTACTATGTGTGAAGAGTTATAAAATGTTGATACATTTAATGTGCACCACTATCCTTTAGTAAATATTAATGTTATTCTTGTTTTTCATATGGAATATACTATGAGTCTACGTTTGGCTGAAGGGAAGGAAGAGATGGAAATAGGATGGAAGAAATAGAGGTTTCTTTTTTCCCCCTTCAATCTCATTTGGAGGGTCTAATTTCATATAACAAGAATGTTTGATAAAGTCTGTCCGAAGACAGGGATTTGGCAAAACGGGGCTCTGGAAACCCCATTTACATCGACCTTAGTCTGAGGTGGCTTCACTGATAAGCAACTCAAAGGATCACAACAAATATATGATGTCTTCCCTCACACTGAATGGACCTCGTTTCTGGAATCCCTTTTAACACAGCATCCCTCTTCCTGATAGTTAACACCCACCTTTGTTGTTTCTGTCTCTGGGAAGATCATTTTGGCTCTGAAGTGCTTGATACACCTGGAAAATATCAAAGTCAGACTATTTATATATAATCAAAATGACAACATGTCAGTTTCACTATGCATAATGTTAACCTTAGCTAGAAGTTTAATGTCTTGACCGAATTCCTTTGATCCTGAAATTCCAACTAAAAATTGTACACTCTTAGGTACAGTGCAGAATATTACACTTGGAGACATTAATTCTTGAAAATTTTGTTTCTGAAGGAAAGCCTTTTGGAAGACTAAATCTTAGTACCTTTGCTCTCCTTTCAAGAGAAAATGGGCAGATTCAAAGCATCACATCTTCAAGAACTTCTACTGTATCCCTGTCTTATATACAAATCCCTCAACCTCAGGCCTAATAAAAGAATTGCAAAGGGAATATTATTGGGCAAGGATGTGGAAGTCAGATGCCTGATTCTGCTGGTGGTGATGAAGGTTCAATGGGAGTTATTAAAAAGTTACCAAGATATGCACATGTATACACACACACAGATGGACACATTTTGATTAGTGTCCAAATTATTTAGAAGCAGTAGTGGAAATCTATCCCCTTATCCACAGCTCAATCGGAACACTGTTAAAACGTGCCAAATGCTGTGCCCAAGAGACTACAAGGGTCCAATTTTCATGGCTTGCAAGTCTCAGAGGACATTATATATAGGTTTCAATTAGATTGCCAGAAAACTACAAGAGAACTGGACTTAAAATCCTTTGCTGCCAGTTCAATTTCTAATTATACACAGGATGATTATAGTCTCATGATGTTACTGTAAGTCCCTACATGTGGGGAAACATGACTTAGATGGTGTTTGGGGAATGCACATTTTTCCTGTTTTCCTATACTCTGCACGTGTGGTATCTTTCAATTTGGATATGGCTAGATGAGTATGTTAGTAAAGCTAACAACTACAGTAGTTACTTAGGATTAACTCAATTTATTGAATGGCTTGACTTTATATCTTCTGTTTCTACAAGGATGATGGGTTTGGATTTACCTGCTTTTCCATTTTGTTTTTGTTTTATTATATTAAACTGATCTACAAAGATGAAAACTGTATGAGACAGGTTGTATATTTGAGATAGGTAATTCCCCCCCACCCCCACTGCTTTATTGAGATATGATAACATCAGTTAAGGCTGATCCAGCCTTAAACATACACAATGATATTGTGTATGTTTAAGGTATATGATGTATTGACTTGTTACATTTATATATTGCAAAATGATTATTATTGTGGTGTTAGCTAACAGCTCCATTACCTTACATAATTACTAATTCTTTTTTTGTGGTGAGATCACTTAAAATCTACTGTCTTAGCAAATTTCAAGTATATAGTATTGTTAACTATAATCACCATGCTGTACATTAGGTTCCCAAAGGTTTTTCATCCTATAAATGGTAGTTTGTATCCTTTAACTAACATCTCCCCATTTCTCCCACCCCTCAGTACCTGGAAACCACCACTTTACTCTATTTCCATGAGTTCAGATTCCACATATAAATGAGATCATACAGTATTTCTTTCTCTGTCTGACTTATTTCACTTAGCTTAATGCCCTCAAGACCCATCCATGTTATCACAAATGGCAAGATTCCCTTCTTTTCTATGGCTGAAAATATTCTAGCGTGTGTGTGTGTGTGTGTGCGTATTTGTTTGTATATACACATATTTATCCATTTATCCAATGGACACTTAGATTGTTTTCCTGTGTTGGATATTGTAAACAATGCTGCAATAAACATGGGAGTGCTGATACTTCTTTGAGATCTTGATTTTATTTCCTTTGGATATGTACCCAGAGATGGGATTGCTGGATCGTATGGTAGTTCTATTTTTAATTTTTTGAGGAATCTCTATACTGTTTTCAATAGTGGCTGATCCAGTTTATATTTCCATTGACAGTGCATAAGGGTTTCCTTTTCTTCACATCCTTGCCAACACTTATCTCTTGTCTTTTTGATGATAGCCATCCTGACAGGTGTTGAGTGATGTCTCATTGTGGTTTTAATTAGCACTTCTCTGATGTTTAGTGATGTTGAGCACTTTTCATGTATTTGTTGGCCATCTGTATGTCTTGTTTGGAACAGTGTCTTCAGTTCCTCTGCCATTTTTAAATCAGACTGGTTTTTTTGCTGTTGAGTTGTATGAATTCTTTATATATTTTACATATTAGCCCTATATGATTTGCAAATACTTTTTTCCCATTCTATATGTTGTTTTCTTCATTTGTTAATTGTTTCTTTTGCTATGCAGAAGTTTTATAATAACATCAGTTAAGGCTGATCCAGTCCCATTTATTCATTTTTGAATATAGTAGTCCCATTTATTCATTTTTGCTTTTGTTGCTTGTGCTTTTGGTGTCCTATCCAAAATAATCATTGCTAAGACCAATGTCAAGGAGTTTACTCGCATTTTTCTTCTAGGAATTTTATGGTTTCAGGTCTTATACTTAAATCTTTCATCCATTTCAGGGCCCCTGGGTGGCTCAGTTGTTAAGTGTCTGCCTTCAGCTCAGATCATGGTCCCAGGGTCCTGGGATCGAGCCCCGTGTCTGGCTCCCTGCTCGGCGGGAAGCCTGCTTCTCCCTCTTCCACTCCGCCTGCTTGTGTTCCCTCTCTCGCTGTGTCTCTCTTTGTCAAATAAATAAGTAAAATCTTTAAAAAAAAATCTTTCATCCATTTCAAGGTAATTTTTGTGAGTGATGTAAGATAGGGATTTAATTTCATTATTATGCATGTGGTTATACAGTTTCCCTAACACCATGTATTAAAGAGACTGTTGTTTTCTCGTTGTATATTCTTGCCTCCTTTGTTGTAAATTAATTGATTATATATGTGTGGTTTTATTTCTGAGCTCTCAGTTTTGTTCTATTGGTCTATATGTTTGTTTTTATGCCAGTACTGTGCTATTTTGATTACTATAGCTTTGTAGTATAGTTTGAAATCATAATCGTGATGTCTCCAGCTTTGTTCTACTTTCTCATGATTGCATTGGCTACTAGGAGTCTTTTGTGGTGCCACATAAATTTTAGGATTTTTTTTTCTATTTCAGTGGAAAGTGCCTTTGGAATTTTGATAGGGATTACATTGAATCTGTAGATCTCTTTGGGTACTATGGACATTTTACAATATTATTCTAATCCATGAGCATGGAGTATCTTTCCATTTATTTGTATCTTCTTCAATTTCTTTCATTTATGTCTCATGGTTTTTAGTGAATAGATCTTTTACCTCCTTGGTTAAATTTATTCCTAGGTATTTTGTTCTTTTGATGAAATTGTAAATGGAATTGTTTCCTTAATTTCTCTTTCTGATAGTTATCCTCTTTGCTGGTAGGTGGATTTTTTTTTTTTTCCCAGTTTACCTTTCCACAGATGGAGCAATATTTAATTCTCTGGTTTCCTCCTTTATTTCTATTTTTGGTCCTGAGCCTTTCCCTTCCTTTTCTGTGAGTTCTGTTTGCACTTAAGTAAGTTAAGTAAACTAAAGTAAATGTTTGCAAGAAGCACTTTAATGTGTGTATGCATGTTTAAATCAGGACTTTATTTCATGATATATGGTCTTTCATATTGCCTGAAATAGCTTTATTACATTTTCTCCATGGATATAGTTGTATACGGGAGACCAGTGGTGTATGTAATTTGATTTTGTATGTAACAACCTAGTTTAATTCTTTTGTTATTTTCAGTGATCTTTCGGTGAATTTTCTTTATATTATTTTAGATATAGCCTCTCAATATCTGAGAATAATTTTTTCCTCTAATTTTCCAAAGTTTATATTCTTTCTCATTTTTCTTGTTTTTAAATTGTAAGTAAATTCAAGCTTAATGACTTTGTGGTGAGAGTGGGTATCATTGTTTAGTTATGTATGGTAATGGAAATTATTTTAATGTTTAATCATTAGGTATACTGTTTGCTCTCTGGTTCTAATAGATATTTTTTTTATCAAGATAATACAATTTTTCAGGGACTCCTGGGTGGCTTAGTCAGTTAAGTGGCTGCCTTCGGCTCGGGTCATGATCCCAGGGTCCTGGGGTCGAGCCCCGCATCAGGCTCCCTGCTCAGAGGAGAGCCTGCTTCTCCATCTCCGTCTGCCGCTCTGCCTGCTTGTGTTCTCTCTCTCTCTGTCAAATAAATAAATAAAATCTTAAAAAAAAAAAGATAATACAATTTTTCTTCAGTTCTTGGCTTTATAGGTGTTTTGTTCTTCAAGTAAGAACAAATTGTGTTGTATTGAATATTTTCTGCATCACTGAAATAATCACATTGTTTCTCTTTTTAATCCATTATTGCTGTGAATTGCATTAATAGTTCTCTTTGAAAAAAATTTTTTTTTAAAGATTTTATTTATTTGACAGAGACACAGCAAGAGAGGGAACACAAGCAGGGGGAGTGGGAGAGGGAGAAGCAGGCTTCCCATGGACAGGGAGCCCAATATGGGGCTCAATCCCAGGACCCTGGGATCATGACCTGAGCCGAAGGCAGACGCTTAACGACCTGAGCCACCCAGGCGCCCCAAAAGTTCTCTTTGAATTTTGGGAATAAACCCTACTTGATGATAATTTGTCATTGTTTTAATTCATTGGTATGTAATTTGCTAAAGAGTAATAAGAACTTAACATTTTTGTTCAAAGATGTGATTGGTGTGTACACATATATTAGATACACGATAGTACTAGATATATTAGGTGCTATTATCTAGTTTATAGATAGGGTTATGCCATTTTTATAGAATGAGTTAAGAAGCTTTCTACAATTAGTTAAAATATTGGATTTACTAGCTTTTTGAATATTTATTGAAAATCATGGACAAAGCAGTTTTGACAAAGCTATTTTTGACACCTTTTCAATTCATCTATAATTATTGATCTATTAAGATTTTTTCCCCCTTTCCTTTAGTCAATTTTGGTAACCTATATTTTCCATGGAAATTATATTCTCTCTTCCATCCTGTAAAAATTTAATACTATGTTTCAGTGCACTGAGTCTTTACTTCTTTCCCTTAGTAGGGTGCAAGTTCATAGATTACATTTGTTTGTATACTCGAGAGAATGGTCACTCTTGGATGTGCCTGGATATTTGGGGAACAAAAGGAGGGTTCTGTATGTTTTCTGTATGAAAAAAAGATAATATGAGGAACTATAGCAATAGTATCTTTGGTCCCCTGAAGTGAGGACAAATAGCAGTTTCAAACTTTCTTTTAACACCAAGAAACTGATAAAACGTGTATGAATAATGTAATTTGTGTAATAGATGATCAAAATTTAGTCATAAAAAATATGTTTTGTACTAGTGAGTTGATGACAGTCTTATGTGTTCCTAAAGCACAGGGTTGACCAAATTAAACATGTTTGCTTTTTATCTCTCTTTGGGAAAGTGTTTGTGTGTTTGTGAGAGAGAGAGTGTGTGTGCACACATCAGGGACTGATTACTTATATATATATATATTTTTTTAAGATTTATTTATTATTTTTAAATTTAATTTTATCATGTTATGTTAGTCACCATACAGTACATCATTAGTTTTTGATATAGTGTTATTTATTTATTTGAGAGAGAGAGCGAGAGTGAGTACACAGAGGGAGAGGGAGAAGCAGATGCAGGGCTGGATCCCAGGACCCCGGGATCATGACCTGAGCCGAAGGCAGATGCTTAACCGACTGAGCCGCCAGGGTGCCCCCTACTTATATCTTTAAATATTGAATTTCTTTTCTTTTTTTTTTTAAAGATTTTATTTATTTATTTGAGAGAGAGAGACAATGAGAGACAGATAGCAAGAGAGGGAAGAGGGTCAGAGGGAGAAGCAGACTCCCCGCCGAGCAAGGAGCCCGATGTGGGACTCGATCCAGGGACTCCAGGATCATGACCTGAGCCGAAGGCAGTCGCTTAACCAACTGAGCCACCCAGGCACCCTAAATATTGAATTTCTTAAGTTCTAAGGTGAACCTTTCTTTTTAATATTTCTTTCTTTCACATTTTTAGAATCAGTAATAGAATTTTATTGCATCTAGGTATTACTTCAATGAAAGACTGTGTTCACAATACTTTGCTGCACTTAATAAAGGAACACATATAATAGATATTTCTGTAAGTGCCAGAACTACTGTGTTATTTCATTTAAAGAATGTGATATACACACTGTAGTTCAAGGGACACACTATGTAACGTCACAAGTATAAAAGGTGTTTTGAAGAGCGATAGAATTACATTGCATCCAGATAGTGTTTTTTCAAGGAAAAGATGTATTCAACTCATGGGCAGAATTTAAACCATTCTGTAGTCACTAGTAAAAAAGATGTTTCTAAGACCGCCACTTGTATGTATAAATAAGACCATGTTATTTCATTTAAAGACTGTGCTCATTACATGGTACTGCGTTTAAAACAACCTGTACTTGTTTGTTTTGTTTCTTAAATTCCACATGTGCGAGAAATCATATAGTATTTGTCTTTCTCTGACTGACATTTCACTTAGCATAATACCCTCTAGCTCCATCCATGTTGTTGCAGATGGTTTTTCACACTTTATTTATTTATTCAAATTTTTTATTATTTTTTAAAGATTTTATTTACTTATTTGAGAGAGACGGGGAGAGAGAGAGCATGAGCAGAGAGAGGGAGAAGCAGACTCCCTGGCTGAGCAGGGAGCAGGACGCGGGACTGGGTCCCAGGACCCCAAGATCATGACCCGAGCCAAAGGCAGATGACTAACCAACTGAGCCACCCAGGCACCCTGGTTTTTCACATTTTAATGTCCATGAAATTAAGATGTGCCTTTCCATCAATGAGTACATGTAACACGGTACTGCTTCATTTTTACAACATAGTTGTTATTAAAGTGGCATTTTCCAGCGGATGACCTTTTCAATCAAATATGGTATAGTCACCATGCAAAAATACTCGAAACTCCATCTCCGTGTCTCTTTTCATAAAGTATAGAAGCAGTCTGCTTGGTGTCAAATGGTCTCACTATTAATCAGTTACATGGGGGCATTTCAGAGGGTGTTAAATTAGATCTTTACTCCAGATTCAAATGTTTTATTCCATCCTATGCAGAGTCCATGAAGAGGTGACAGGTTGGGACTGGCTTCTCTAGCCTAATGCACTTGTACTTGAGATTTGGGCATGGGTGTGGTGCCCATTCCTGGACTCTTGGGAGAAGCATGTGACCACCCTCCATTGGTTTTTTCACCTCCTACTTCCAGCCCTTTTTCCTTGTATCCATCTTTCTATTCCTTTTCCTTTTCAGCTCTTACAGCCTCATAATTTCCAATTGAAGTATTACCCTTGTATTGGTTTCCTTTTGCTGCTGTAACAAAATCGCCACACATTTAGTGGCTTAAAACAACACCAATTTGTTGTCTTACAAATTCTTAGGTCAGAAATCTGACATGAGTATCAACTGGCTAAAATCAAGGTGTTGGCAGGGTGAATTCCTTTCTGGAGGTTCTAAGGCAGAATCAATCCTCTTGCTTTTTCTAGCCTCTAGAGGCTAGCTACATTCCTTGGTTTGTGGATCTTCCCACTGTTTCAGCTAGCCCTGTTAAGTCAAGTACCCCTCACATTGCATGACTCTGACCTCTTCTTCTGTCTACCTCTTCCACTGTTAAGGACACTTGTGATTACATTGGGCCCTCCCAGGTAATCAGGATTGTCTCCCTATTTAAAGGTCAGCTCATTAGCAACCTTAATTCCATCTGCGCCCTTAGTTTCCTTTGCCATATAACATAGCACACTCACAGACTCTGGGGATTGGGATTTGAACATTTTGGTGGGGGAGACAGAGATTATTCTGCCTATTACAATCCCCTCTTATTCAGTTTTCTCATTTCATTCTGAAGTCTCCAAACTCTGAATGCTGGAAGGTTTTTAGAAGATCATTTGGTAGTAAAATCTCATCTACCTGAATTAATTTTGTGGCAAAATTTGATCTGAGTTAGTGTGAGGCCATGCATGGTTTTATTGATTACACTTAGTGGGACTATTTATACATTTTCTTTCCTTTTATTTTTAAGATTGTATTTATTTATTTATTTATTTATTTAATTTATTTATTTTTAAAGATTTTATTTATTTATTTGACAGGGAGAGACAGCCAGAGAGAGAACACAAGCAGGGTAAGTGGGAGAGAGAGAAGCAGGCTTCCCGCCGAGCAGGGAGCCTGATGCGGGGCTTGATCCCAGGACCCTGGGATCATGACCCGAGCCGAAGGCAGACGCTTAACGACTGAGCCAACCAGGTGCCCCTATTTTATTTATTTTTAAAGAGAGAGAACATGAGCGAGGGGAGGAGCAGAGGGGGTGGGCGTGGAGGGGGAAAGAATCTCAAGCAGACTCTTTCCTGAGTGTGGAGCCCAACACAGAGCTCAATCTCACAACCCTGAGATCATGACCTGGAAGCCAAGAGTCTGACACGTAAGCAACTGAGCCACCAAGGCACCCCTACTTATACATTTTCTTACAGAAATATTAAAGTGTGGATATGAGAGAGAAATGATGTGGATACGGGAGAAATGATGTAATATACAATACATGCACTATGCTATCTTTTTAAAATCTAAGGAACTCCAAATTCCAAAGCCTATTTGGTCCTAATAAATTGAGATAAAGGAATGTGGTCCTGTATTATTATTATTATTATTATTATTATTATTATTATTAACCTGTAGTTACATTTCCATGAACCTCTTTCCTTACTCAGTTTTACTAGGTCCCATGCTCCAGAGAAGGAGAGGAGAGAAGAGGAAATACATCCCATGCTTCTGTATACAATTACCAGGCATCCTGAGGGGCTGTCTGGACATACTCAGAGCACAGGTTTATTGGAACTCTAAATGAATTTGTACATTCATTTTCCTTGAGTGTTGCAAAACATTCATTTGCCCTGGGATGTTTATCTTCAATTGTGTACATGGTTCTCAACAAACGTTTTTGGATCTAACACTTGATTTGGTGATTTTATAAAGACATATATCGATGCTAAGACTTTGAGTATAAGATTATAGTACACTCTAATTTAGCCATTTCAATTTCCTTTGGCTTCCACGAGGAAGTATCTATTTAGAAAATAAAGTCAGTTTTATTTATTTATTTATTTATTTTTGTTTTTAAAAAATATTTATTTGACAGAGAGAGACACAGCGAGAGAGGGAACACAAGCAGGGGGAGTGGGAGAGGGAGAAGCAGGCTTCCCGTGGAGCAGGGAGCCCAATGCGGGGCACGATCCCAGGACCCTGGGATCATGACCTGAACCAAAGGCAGACGCTTAACGACTGAGCCACCAGGTGCACCAAAGTCAGTTTTAAATACTAAAAGACAAGATTAAGTAGAATTTGGCATCTTCTGACATTCATTTCATTCCATCCCACAGATTCAACCAACATTTACAGCTTTTTATAGGTCAGGCACTATTCTAGACACTGGGAATATAAAGGAAAACCAGATCTAGTGACATGGAGTTTTATGGGGTATTTTAATACACTGTTGTAAGGGAAATGATAAAGGAGTGCACATAGGAAAAATAAAAGTATTTATTGGGTTGGATACAGCTTTTCTTTTTTCAGCTATTATGCCTTAGGCAGTGCTATGAACAGTAGGACAGGCTGTTCTGGATTCTTGCCATTGTTGTGTTTACGTTGTTGTGTATTTTGTAGGTGAATTGATTAAAAAGGCCCAAAGTTGCTGACAAAGCAGAGGTGATGGAGAAGAATGTTTACAAGCAGTCTTTGATACACAGTATATGCTTAATAAATAGTCATAGGGTAACTATTGCTAGACTGGGACCTAGCAGCTGGAGCCCTGCTATGTTGAGATAGATGTCCCTGTTGCCTACTGCATGTGTGAACATTGCAGTGCTATCCTTCACCCTGTTGCTGGGACACCCAAGACCTCCTATTATATTTCACATTTATAACCTGCTTGCTGTCAATTGCTCTGCAAGTACTGTGTTTTTCTGTTTAACTTCCTGTCGGTGTTCTTTCTCAATACCAGTGTTTCAGGTCACTGATCCTTTGTGTCTGTGCCATCCTGCTATAGTTAATTGTCTATGCATGGTTGAGCCCCAATATGTGACAGCGAATATTTTTAAGAACATTTTTCCATTATGTTTGTATCTTGATCGACAGTCTATAATGAGGTTATCCCCTTCCAGAAAACATAAGTCTTCTCTTCAGTCTCCTCATGGATGACTTCATCTCCTGGTTCCTCAGGGTGTAGATCATGGGGTTCAGGACAGGGATGATGACCGTTAAGGTGATGGAGACAGCTCTGTCCATGGGGAGGGCAGTGAAGGGCCGGGCATAGATATAGATGGAGGGCACAAAATGCAGAGTCACCACAGTGATGTGGGCTGTGCAGGTGGAGATGGCTTTCCTCCCGCCCTCCCCTGTGTGAGTCCTCAGCATCATCAAGATGACTGTGTAGGACACAAGAAGAAGGAAAAACCACAGGGTAGTGAGCAGACCATTGTTGGAAATCATTAAGATCTCAAGAGCAAATGTGTCAGTGCAGGCAAGTTTGAGGACCTGTGGGACATCGCAATAGAAAGTGTCAAGAACATTGGGTCCACAGAAGGGGAGGGGCAGCATCAGGAAAATCTGCACGATGGAGTGAACAAAGCCCCCCACCCAGGAGGCCACAATGAGGGCAGTGCATCGCCCCCTACTCATGATGGTCACATAGTGCAGGGGCTTGGAGATGGCCATGTAACGATCAAAGGCCATGACAGAGAGAGAAAAAACGTCTGCCCCACCGAGAAGGTGGAAGAAGAACATCTGAATGATGCAACCATTGAAGGAGATGGTCTTTGTCCTTGACAGAAGGTCCACGAGGACCTTGGGAGCAGTGATGGAGGAGAAGCAGATGTCCAAGACTGAGAGATTGCGGAGCAGGAAGTACATGGGGGTGTGAAGGCGGGACTCATAGGTCACAGTGACCATGATGGCAACATTTGCTAACACAGTTGTTACATAAACTACAGATAAAAAGAAAAATAAGAGCAAGCTCAACTCTTGAGACTGGGTAAGTCCACAAAAAATAAATTCAGACACCTTGGTATGATTTTTCAGGGCCATTGAATGATATTTCTTCCTCCATGTACAGCTTTGAAAGAAACAATAATATTGCTGAGGCATTGAAATCAAGCAAAGATTTATCTCTTACGTGGAAATTGAACATGCATAAATATAGTTTTAATCATATGTCTTATTCTTTATGAACCTGCTGTGTTACCTGGGGAAGTCACTCAGTTTTAACTTGCTTCAGCTCCCTCTTTAGCCCAAAATGTGGTATGAGCTAGATCATTCATTTCCCTACTGTACTTACTGGGGCCTTTGGCATCTGTTAAAATCCAACCCTAGACAGACAGGAGCGAAGGGGCTGTTTCTGAGTTGGACTGATGGAGAAAAAATTCTTGTCGTTTCATCCCAATCCTAGTTGTTAGAACAGAGTTAAACTTGGATGTTGTAATTGAATGTCATACACATTTAAAGTCTTGCAATGGTGCTTTAAGTATCAATGTAGCATGTGAAAGGCATTGTACAGACAGGTAAAATTTTTTTGAGTATTGTAATGTGATAACAGCACCTCTTCATCTTTAACTTGAAATTAAAACTATCAGAGTTTATTTTTGTATAACTTAAGGAAGGTGAATTTAGGGGACTAGAAGACTCAAAATGGGCTTCTACAGATCCAGTGACATAAATGTAACCAGTTTGTTGGGATTTTATAGCTAAAATTATATTTGTGTATATAGCTTTAATCTGTAAATTGTAATAAATATATTTGCAATTATTAAATGTTACATGATATTTTGGTTCAAAAAAAAAAAAAAATCCACCCCAGAGGTTGTTGAGGAAGAGAACTAAGGAAGGCTTCATGGAAGGAGCTGTGGGTTCCCTACACCTCCATGAATGGGAGCACCTCTGATTTTATTCTCATTCCACTTTCTTTCTATGCCTTAAAAGTGATTGGAATAAAACAACCCTCATAAGCCTTTCAGTGACACCATGAATGGGATTGATTTGAACAGCATGTTATAGTTTTAAAAGCACTGCCCACCTAATTACAATCAATTTTTCTAATATCCCTCTGAGGTTAGAGGGGAAGGTATTAGCATTCCCATGTCAATTAATACCAAAACTGAAAGAGTGAACTCAATAAGCATTAAGCCAATTTTCCAAGGTCATATGGAAAATCAGTGGCACAGGAAAAGTAACACAAGTCTCTTCTGTCTCTTAGTTCTAGGATCTTTCTACTCTTCCATGCTGCCTGCCAGCTTCAGAATATATAAATCCAAGAATAATTTGTATAAGAGACTCTTTACAGAATTTTCCTAGTCCTTTCAAGAGTGGGTTTCATCAGCCCCTTCATTTCCTCTCTCCATGACCAAGGAATTTTAGACTACTGCCCTTCTATATCTTTTAGAAATGACAAGTTGTTTTTTTTTTTCAACTTAAAAAAATTTCATTTCATCAATACCCAGAGGTCGGGGTTTAACACAAAGATGACAAGGATGGTACCAGAGATGGTTCTGTTCACAAAGAAGACAGCAAAGTCCAGGCATGCATACGTAGAGAGAGGGCATGAAGTACAAGCCTACCACAGAGATATAGGCAATGCAGGTACACCCTTCCTATAAAACCTGAGGAGTTTCTGATGAGCTTAGGATTTGCATTTCCTAACAGCATACAGATCAACACCCAATGGAACAATGGTAGCTCCCTGTCCCTGGAGGCCCATAGGTTCTCTTACTATAGAGTCCTGTTTGGGAAGGAAGTGGCAGATCCAACTTAGAGAATTTTCAATTCATTCTAGTTTGCCTGTGGGAGTCAGGAGTGAGCAATATTTTATTGCTTGAGGGTGAATTTTGAAAAAAAAAAAAAAAAAGTCCCGGGGGAAGTTTAATTGACATGCAGAAGGACATAGAGAAAGCTAGTGGTGAAGTTTAGCTTTCAGCACAATACATATTCCACTCATGCCATTTTAGTAATTTCTGAGATTTACGATGGTGGCAGTGGTGACAAAGTTAACTCAGAGGAAAAAGCCATCTTCAGCCTAAGCATCTGTCTGAACCATCTGGCACCACCATCTAGGTGGTCCCCAGAACGTGCCCACTTGGGAAGCATCACTCTTGGTCTGTGTAGAAACAAGCTTTGAGAGCCTTAAGAAATTATGTGGATAAATAACCTCCAAACACACATTGCATCTCCTTTGCTCTGAAGAATATGACCACTTGCCTTGTTTCCTCTGTTTATTCTGTCTCGGTGAGCACAGTGGCCCCCACAGCAGGTACTGATAGGTAGCATGTTTTATCCAAAAGACTTCTACTGAGCCACTCGCATTGCAAGGAACCGGGACACTGGTAAAAACTCTCCTGAGGATTCTACTTTCTTCACCTCTCCCAGTGTGTCCCCTTCTCTTCCTCCTCAGTTAACCCCTTATCATTTCTCCTTAGATCATTGCAAGTTTCCTAACTGGTTTCCTTTCCTTCAGTGTCGTTTTCTCTAAGTCATCCTGTCTGTTTTTCCCAAAAATGTAATTACAAGTCACAAATGGGACCATATATTCATTTGTCTGAAAATCTTTAATGTCTACAGAATATTGTCTATTGTCTACAGAATAAAGATTAAACTCCTGTTGGTATTGTCTGGTACCCTGTTTCCTTTGATCCTCTGTTTCAGGTATTTAAATGTTATGCAAATTCTGGCCCACACCTTTAGATCTGTGTTCCTGTGGCTTGCTCTACCCACCATGCCCTCCCCACTTCCAGAATCTCCTATTTATCTGCCTTCACAGACACTGATCTTTCAACACTCAGGGTCAGAGTCTCCTATTCTGTGAAAACTTTTCTGACACCCCTTTGGGACTCCTCATTCTCTGCACTGACTTCTCTTCTGGTAGTTGTAACAGATCGTTCCATCTAAGTTCTTACGTGTCTGTCTCTCCTTAGTTCAGTATAATTTCCCTATTATGCCTCAAGTTCATCCTACCTGCTCAGTGTTTCATTCATCCTAACATCACCAAAGCTTTACCTAGTTTGGGCAAGTGTTAGGTGCTCAAAAAATGTTTGTTTGTTTTTTTAATTAATGAATAAACCTACCTGGTAAGTGTTCATCATGACATAAGCATTGGCGTTGGAATGAGGGTGAGTGAGAAGGATCTTGACAAACACAGGCTAAGCAACTCTTTTGTTAATGTCCTTGATTTGACCTCAGGGGTACCAGATAGAGATGCATTTTCTGATCCAGGCTATAAAATAGCTTTGTGACCTTGAAAAAGTCATTCATCTCTCTGCCTCAGATCCTCAGTTGTAAAATTGTGTGATATGGTGTGGAGCAATGTTAAGGGCTTTCGAGTAGGGCATACCTAGACTAGAATTCTGCCTCTTCCTTCTTTTTTACCTGGAGCAAGTCCTCTATTTTCCTTCAGTTTCCTCCTCTGTAAACTAGGAAGCATAATACTTAACTTCATTGGGTAGAATAAAGAGCAACTACGATTATGTCTGTAAAGTTCCCAGCACATAGTAGGCATTCAATTAACTTGATTTCTTTCCCTTTCCCCTGAAAACAGGATCTTCCCTGGTTGTCATGAAGAGTTATTTAAGAAGACGTTGGCAGAATGTAAAATGTTATTCAGTAGAACAGCTTCTCTTTGAACCAATTTGCTTGTTTGTATTTCAATGAACTTATGTGCGTTAACCAAATGGGTCAGAGGTTTCAGTGCTAGGTCATCGGGTTTGGGAATAAAGCTGGCTCTGGGTCAAAGGCACAAGATACTCAGTGAATCATGGGCAATGTGTGGATATGGGGCTGCCTTTGAAACCTCTACAGCTTTTCTTTTTTTTTTAAAGATGTTATTTATTTATTTGACAGAGAGAGAGAGCAAGCGAGCGCCAAGCACAAGCAGGGGGAGCAGCAGAGGGAGAGGGAGAAGCAGGCTCCCCACCAAGCAGGGAGCACAATGCAAGGCTTGATCCCAGGACCCTGGGATCATGACCTGAGCCAAAGGCAGACGCTAAACTGACTGAGCTACCCAGGTACCCCAAAACCCCTACGGTTTTTAAGGGAATTTAGGGCATTTTAGAATCATGTATTTTTAAGGAAACACCCATCTTGTGGAAGAATGCTCTGTGATCCCCATGGACAGACCCTAAGCTGGAATAAAATCTCCTTAAATGCAATTCAGTTGTTCTACCAAATGCCAGCTGCTTTCTCTTTAAGCATGCTGACCCCATGTCTGTGGCCCCTTCTTAGAAAGACATTCCTCCTTTCCCAATATTTAACATCCACTTCATTTTCTCTCACTAAAGAGAGAGCTATTTTTGCAGTATCTAATGCACTGGGTACATTTTTCATGCTTATCCTATTCATGCATAATCCACAATGTCTCACACTGACAGGTCCATGTCCTTACCTAAACCTTCGGTGTCCAAACAGGAATTCGCACCATCTGAGACTGGGTGGGTGGGTGTCAGCGTATTTGATGCTGGGGAACCATCATGTTAGAAGGCCAAGTCTGTCTCAAGATTAGATAACACTAGATTTCAAGGTCTTCTCTTCTACCTTCACATTGGAAAGGGAAGACTCAGGGAGTTGTGTCATCATGACTCTTCTGCTTTCCCCTGTCACATGCACTAGTCCCTCAGGCCCAAGCCTAAATACAAGAATTAGCAAAGGGAATTTTACTGGATATGAGTGTGGAAAGAGAATGGACCTTTTCAGATCATGTTGGAGTTCCAGTGGGGGTTATTAAACAGTTTCCAAGTCATTACTGCATGCAAGTCCACACATATATACATGCATACATACACACAGATGCCCACGTTTCTGTTTTCTAAATTCTTGTAAAACGCCAGAAGGTATAAATCTATCAGCTCTGTGAGTCTCTGAGTTTTAGGGAAACATACTAATATAAACATCTAATGTCATATGATCATTCATTCTCAATGTGAGCAACATGCCCAAGGGGACAAAAATTGGTTCTTGGAGGCCAAAAAATTCTTAGATATTACAGTGCTGTGTGGCCCTTCAAAGAGTTTCAGTACATAAAAAGATACATTGTATATCTTTGGTATTAAATTTTCTTAGGGTGGGGTGCCTGGGTGGCTCAGTTGGTTAAGCGTCTGCCTTCAGCTCGGGTCATGATCCCAGGGTCCTGGGATTGAGCCCCACATCAGGCTCCCTGCTTAGCGGGGAGCCTGCTTCTCCTTCTCCCTCTGACTGCAGCTCCCCCTGCTTACTCTCTCTCTGTCAAATAAATAAATAAATAAAATCTTAAAAATTTTTTTTTCTTGTGGGAGAGCAATTAGGAAAAATATCTAATAAAGTTCCTTGGAGGGGGCAATAATTTTTAAAAATTTGAGAAGCACTGACATATGATTAAGTCTTGGCCTAGCCTCTTCCATAAGTGGCCTGAAGTGACCTCTGAAAATGGTTCACTATTCACTTGACCCAGAAAACCCTATAAAATCATGCAAATCTTCATGTTCACTCTAAGAACACACATAAAACTACCCAGGCCATCAAGGCGTATGCATATCTGAAAAACCACCAAGTATCTGAAGGATGTCACTTTGCAGAAGCAATGTGTGCCATTCTGTTGCTATAATGGTAGAGTTGGTCGGTGCTCCCAGGCCAAATAGTGGGGCTGGATACAGGGTCGGTAGCCCAAAAGGAGTACTGAATTTTTACTGCACATGCTTAAAAATGCAGAGAGTCATGCTGACCCTAAGGGTTTAGATGTAGGTTCTCTGGTCACTGAGCACATCCAGGTGAACAAAGCTCCCAAGATGCGGCATGGAATTTACAGGGCTCATGGTCAGGTTAACCCACACATGAGCTCTCCCTGCCGCTCTGAGATGCTCCTTACTGAAAGAGAGAAGGTTGTTCCTGAACTAGAAGAGGAGGTTGCACAGAAGAAAAAAATATCCCAGAAGAAACTAAAGAAAAAAACCTTATGGCCTGGGAGTAAATTCTGTATAAAATAAAAACAAAGGTAAAAAAAAAAAAAAAAGTCTTGGCCTAATGTCTCCATCTTGTAGGATTCAGAGAAGATCACATTTATGTGTCACTTACTAGGACCTTTTAATGCATCATAACAATTTGCAAAAAATTGTTCTGTATGTTACAATATCCTGATTTACTGTATGTTGCTTTTTTACTAATTGATTTCTGAACGACGATTGTAGGCTGGAGGGTGGAATTTGACATGAGCATAGGGAGTGAAGAAACATTTATTGTCTTTCTACATATTAAATTCTGTGGAATTCTTCTTTGGAGAGATGCGGATTACAACACAGACCCAGTGGCTATTCCTAAATGACCCTGCATATGATATGTTTCTTCCCTCTCCTGGTACACAAAACGGGTATTGAGTGTGTGAAAAGGTATTTCTTAGGTATTTTTGTTGTTGTTCTAAGTGACTTCTCTTGAACTGTCAGGCATTCAAAGACAAAAACTATAGATTTGCTCCAGCTATAAAAGCTCTGAGAGTGAAATGGGGAGAGAAGAGGGGGAAGAAGAAAGTTCAGGTTAACATAAAATAAATTACCATGGTGGAATTTGTGCAGATATATCCCCAAACCATACAAGCACTTTTGAGGTTAATTTCTGTGGGCAAATTAGTAGAATGGACCTGAGAAGAGGAAATTCTTGGTCCATGTGTAGATTTGTCCATGTATATATCCGACTGAACACGTTTAAAACATTTCTTCTCTTTTCACTAGTTGGTGAAATATATTGAAGATTCTGTATTCAGAATATTAAATCAAGAAGTGATTTTAATAATTAACTGGAAATACAGAGTCACTAGAGAGAGCACCTATGAAATAAACACATCCATAATCTCCACATGTGCATATTTGGGATTAGAGGGATAGACAATAGGGAACATGGATTGTATGCCTGATTAACACCACCATTGGTGCTAATCTTCAGAACCACCATCCTCTCAATATTTATCATTCTTCATTCTCATGAACACCTTGTGAGCGGACAATGTCATTTCCATATTGCAGGGGGTCAAAGTAAGGTAAAATATGTTGGCAGAGAATCACAGATTACACCAAAATAGCTTTAGGTAATTGATTTCCATCTTCTACCCACTGCTTCTCCCAAGTTTACAAGCCCAATAGCTCATGTTCAATCTCTTCTCTTCCTTTTGTTGTTAGATTCCTGCTAAGAGAGTTGAGTGGCTATGAGGATATATAGAAATGACTGGTGAGAGAGCTAGCCATCTGTTGCCTCAGGATAGTAGTTCGAGGAACCCAGATCATAGATTTCCAGTCTCTATGTGAGTGCTCACCCCAGCTTACTGCTCTCAGAAGGCCCAAGCCTTCTCTGCAGTCTTTTCATGGCTGACCTCATCTCCTGGTTCCTCAGGGTGTAGATCATGGGGTTCAGCATGGGGGTAATGACCGTGTTATTGATGGACACAGCTGTGTCCATGGGCAGCATAGTGAAGGGTCTGCAGTAGATATAGATGCAAGGCATGAAGTGCAGAGTCACCACGAGGATATGGGAGGTGCAGGTGGACAGGGCCTTTTTCTGCCCCTCCCCAGAGTGAGATCTCAGCATGGCCAGAATGACGGTGTAAGACCCCAGGAGCAGGAGGAACCACAGCAGGGTCACCAGCCCGTTGTTAGAGATCATGAGAAGCTCCAGGGCAAAGGTGTCAGTGCAGGCCAGCTTAACCACTTGGGGCACATCACAGTAGAAGGCATCCAGGATGTTGGGGCCACAGAAGGGGAGCGGGAGCATCAGAATTATCTGGACAATTGAGTGCAAACCACCGCCCACCCAGGAAGCCACCACCAAACCCACCCACACCTCTCTCCTCATAATGGTCACATAATGCAGGGGCTTGGCGATTGCAAGATATCTGTCATAGGCCATCACAGAGAGGAAGAAAATGTCTGCCCCACCAGCGAAGTGGAAGAAGAAGATCTGTGCCATGCAGCCATTGTAGGAGATGGTTTTCTTCTCTGATAACAGGTCCACCAGGAACTTGGGAACAGTGACAGATGAAAAAACAATGTCCAGGACCGATTTGTTCCGCAGCAAAAAGTACATGGGAGTGTGAAGGTGGGACTCACAGGTGATGGTCACCACAATGAGGGCATTGCCTAGCACAGTTGCTACATACACAGCAAGGAAGACCACAAACAAGAACAATTCTAGCTCTTGGAAGTGAGTGAGTTCCAGGAAGACAAATTCCTTCACATTGGTGTGGTTGCTCTGGCCCATGGTGCAGACCATCCTCCTCCAGGTCTACCTTGGGAGAAGGTACGTTAGGGTTAGGAGTAGAGTGCCATGAGGGGACAGCATCACTTATTGTATATTCTTATAAGGCTCTATTGAGCATCCAGATCATCATGACTACTCAGAAAAACTGGGCTAGGGTCTCCCCTTTTGTGGCCAGGAAATTCTTTATCCTGATGATTCTTCTCTCCTATTGGAAATACCCTGAGTGGACAGCAAGAGCCATCATACTCCGATGCCTTTCCTCTGATAAGAGGGAGATGGCAAGACTAGGGTCATTTGACTAATGGCTTGCCTTAAGTGCTGCAAGAGTAGCTTCCTCACATGTATGCAGGGCTTTCTCCTTTACCAAAGGCTTTCACCGACAGCATCTCATCTTGATTTTCATTCTCATGATGTCTCTGTGGGGTCTAGAGAGTGGTTATGATCATCTCCATGTTATATTGGAGGAGCTGAAGCTTAAGGAGCAGTTAATGTCTTGCCCACATTTGCATAACTGCAAAGTTAGTCAGTGGCAAATCGAGGATTCAAATCCAAAGAGTTTTTTGGACTTGACAAAGACCAAATGTTAATTGGGCTCCTCTGAGCCCTCTTTTCAACTAGGCCTAGATCTTGGCTTTCTGTGTCTTTACTTGCTGAGAATCCTGCTAAATCAGTTTAGCAAGAAGCCCCTACCCTTGACGTCTGATCAATGTGTCATCCCTGGCCCTTGATATCTAACTCCTTGTATCTAAGTCCTTGGCTTATCTTTAAAGAGTCCTGTTAAGCCAATTTAGCATGAATTCCTTGGTCTTCATATGTCCTTTTCGTAATTTTCCATCCACTGACCCCCTCACTCTGCTCATTGGCTATAAATCCCCACCTATCCTTATTGTATTTGGAGTTAAGCTTAATCTCTTTCCTTTATTGCAATCATCTTGACCCCTGTTGCAAGAGTCTTGAATAAAATTTGTCTTGCCATTTTAAACAAGTGTCCAGTGAATAGTTTTTGTTTAACAGACTCCAGAGGCTTTCTCCCTGTACCATTCTGCCAGATGAGAGAGTTTGGAATTTAACTTTGGTTTATCAGAATTATACTGGGTAGATAAGGTTTAAGTGGTTAATTAAATAGCCTGACTACTTAATCCTCACCTCCTCCTTTACAGGAAAAGAAGAATCAGGCCCTGATAAGTAATCCTCTGGGGCCTCAGAGACGCTTGGACCTCACTGGGCCCACAGGGCTCTTGATACAGGGTAGAGCTGCAGTCTTTGATCAGAGCACATGCAGGTATTATGGACAAACTATTAAAGCCTCAGAGGTGACTTAATCCAAAACTCCTCACTTTAGGGGTGAACAGAGAAGATTGTTTATTCTTCAAGAACCAGTCTGATTTGGTGAAAGACAGAGAATTTTTTTTTTTAATATTCAAGTACTTTTCTGTTTCTTTTCTGTTTGTCATGAAAACACTTAAGATCTACCCTTTTAACAAATTTCAAGTATACAATAAAGTATTTTTAACTGTAGTCACCATGCTGTACATTAGATCTCCAGAACTTACTCATCTTGCGTAACTCAAATGTTGTGCTCCTTGACCAACAACTCCCATCTCCTGCTCCCTCTAGCCCCTGGTCACCACCATTCTACTCTGTGCTTCTATGAGTAGAGCATGTTATGCAAATGAAATAAGCCAGACACAGAAAAACAAGTTCTTTCTGATCTCACTTATATGTGGATTCTAAAATAGTCAGACTAATAGAAAGAGATTTTTAACCAGGTTTGATGATTCAGACCTCAGGGATTTTCTACTATTGCTATATTATAGCAAAATAGGTTTGTTTGTTTTTTTCAAGTCAGGTATTTGGCCATCAGAGGACAAAACTCTTTTCAATAAGAATATCAGTATGTCCAAGGACAGATAAGTTTTAAAAATTCAAATAGTTGAGATGACTAAAATCCAGTTCAACAATAGAAAATAGATAGTCTTGGTAGCTGCAGGAATGACATTATATTTGAAGAGAACAGGCTAAGAAAGAAGAGAGTAAACCAGATGAAAGAAGAAGCGAGCACTTTCCCTGAAATAAAAGCATAACAAAGCATCCTGCAAACAACCTATTTCTTGATGTTTCTTTTTCCAGTTCTGTTATACTTGAGAGCTTTTTATGATTTAACTTGAGGGTTTGGGACATATAAAAAGCCTCTGGGAGCACCTGGGTGGCTCAGGTCATGATCTCAGTTAGGGTCATGGGATGGAGCCCTGCACTGGGCTCTGTGCTTAGCAGGGAATCTGCTTAGGATTCTCTCTCCCTCTCCCTCAGCCCCCACTCCCCAAATAAATAAATACATCTTTTTAAAAAGCCTCTGAAATAAACTTCTCTGTCGATTTTTCTAGATCCCTTATATTTTCACTGGAACCTTTTAATTCCTGTTGAAAATTGAATTTTTTCTTAAAAGTTTTTTTTTTTTTTAATATGATCTGATAGGAATCCTATGTATGCCAGCATCCAGGAATAACATTTTAAACAAGTGTCCTTTTTTATTTTTATTTTTTAAAGATTATTTATTTATTTATTTATTTGAGAGAGAGAATGAGAGAGAGAGAGCAGGAGAGGGGGGAGGGTCAGAGGGAGAAACAGACTCCCTGCCAAGCAGGGAGCCCGATGCGGGACTCGATCCCGGGACTCCAGGATCATGACCTGAGTCGAAGGCAGTTGCTTAACCAACTGAGCCACCCAGGCGGCCAACAAGTGTCCTTTTTTAAACAAGTGCCTAAAACTGGCACTCTGGAGTTTTTTAATGCCACCTAACAAATAGAAAGCCTTGTAAATTGTATTCTGTATTCAGAATTATGTTATTGTCTTTAACAGGGGTGTCTAAAAAGGAGAGCTCACCTTAAGACTGTATTAAGGGCAGGATCTATCCAGTGTCCCCATTTGAGACCACAAGGGAAACATTTGTCCTAAACCCCAGTGTAAGAGAGCGCTCCCCTGGGAAACCAGTAAGATTCTTCCTCATAGACAATGAAGACTATGTACTGGCCCATTTCCCCTTGCTTTGTCTTCCATACACTTGAAACATATATGTAGCTTAATTTCCTATGCCATACTTTTTCAAGTGTAGTCTCTTAACAGTTTCTTACTTACATTTTATTATTTTATTATGTGTGTTTTGTTGCTGTTGCTATAAGATCTCCCTAATCCTTTGTAGAATGTAGGGGGTAAATACATTGACTACTAAGGTAGAGAATGGTTTTCTTAGGTATATGGCAACCAGGCAGGTAGAGAATAAGCATTGGTCATTAGGGCTAGACTGGATTGGAGGTTGCTAGCCAGGCGAGCATAACAGTCTTGGGAGGCAGGGGTTGGAGAGGGAATATGGAAACTAGGGGTGGGTGGGTGGCATTGGGAGTCAAGCTTGTAGAATATATTTAGGTGAGGGGTCACAAAAGTCATACATTGACCTCTTCAGTTTGCCTAGTTGGGCTCTAATTACTATTTTCAAAGAATGCTGCTCTCAGCATTTTGTAAATACATTTTTGTGTGCATCTGGACTTACTAGGTCAAATAATATGTTAGTTTTCTAGTTTTAGCTGATGATTAAGGTATTGTAAAGAAGCAGCCCATTTTTAGTTGTGTTGAATGTTTGATTTCTTTTTCTTTTTGTTTGATTTCCTTTTAGAGGTAGATGCTATGAGCTGAAAGAAATTATATTACTTTTTAACTTCTCATGGGAATAGAAGACTGAAGATTTTGTCATCTTAGTAATATAAATGTCAAAAAGTTAATTAAACTATTAGAAAGAAGTTTAACTAAATGTTTTTATAATTTTGGGGGTAGAGGACTTTGTAAGAATAACACCAAAGATTATTAGATTTGACTAAATAAAAATAGGAAAAGTTAATGTTCAAAAGCATGAAAAATAAGTCAAAAATAAATGAAAAACCTGGGAAAATATATGTAAAAAACATAATACAAATAGGCTTAATATCTTTGATGTATAAAGAACTTTTGTCAATCAATAAGAACCAGATAGATACTTTAAAGCAAAAATGGGTCATAATTCACAGAGAAATGCAGTTGGTCAGTCCACATATGAAAAGTTGGTCAACGCCATAGTGGTTGGTAGGAGTGTATACACAAGGACAAACTTTCTGGGGTCATTCTGGAAATATGTGTCAAAACTTAAAATATGAAAATCCTTCCATACAGTAATTCTACTTTAGGAATTTGTGCTAATGTGTTAGTAAACCAAGTGCTTACTATCATAAGTACAAAAAAATTTGATCATAGAGGAAATTAGAATTTAAGTTAATGTCTAATACATAAAATTGTTTCAGTAAATTATGGTACAGTAGAACAATCTAGTATTACAGTCATTTAGATTGAAAATGTAGAACTTGTAGACATGGTAATATTCCCTTTCAGTGACAGATTGAAACACTGAATGTATCATATAATGTTATCTTGGGGGAAAAAAAATCTACATGCCTGGAAGAAATCTGGAAAGATATCACAATGGTAGCAGCCAGTACCTGTGAGTAATTGGGTTTTGGTAATTTTACTTTAAGAGGATATTCTATTGTGTCCAATTAAAAAAATTTTTAAATGCCTTCTGATTTTGAAAAAAAAAAAAAAACAAACCTCACATATTTACAACTTCGAGTAGATTTCCCCATTAATTTGAACTCTGATGTTATGCCTCTTGTATTTTCCTCTTCCTTTTCTGTAAAATTGTCTTAAGAAAAGTGAGTTCTTAAGAAAAGGGAAGTGTAGGGAAGACAGTTCTAGTATTCTCTTGCTATTTAATGGTTCTGCGAGGCATTGGCTGAAGCTGTCTAGAAGAGAGCCTGGGACCAGCCAAGTCAGATCTCGACACTGGTGTTGAAGTTGCTTACTATTGGTTTCTCTTTTGAATTAATATGATTCCACTCACTCTACTGGTCAATCATCTTAGAAGGTTCCAGATTTTGGTGCAATGTCAGGACAGGATAGAATGGTGGCCTATCTCATAACCTCGGGCTGCATTATGGAACATAGAGGCAGTTTGTTCAAAAGAGCACAGCCTTTGAATTCAGGTTCAAGCATTTTAAATGTTGGCTGTGTGACCCCGAGAAATTTAACCTTTATGCACCTATTAATCTCCCTCCGTGGAAGGGGGAAGCATAAGGCTTACTCTGCAGACTGGGGTTTACTTGTGATAACCTAGCACTTTTTATGACCTGTCATTATGTATCTATTTGTTTCTGCCTCTTCTTCCAAATGTAAATTTCTTAAGGGCAGAGACTTCGTTTTGTCACCATTGTATCTCCTGTTCCTACCAGGCATATATCAGTTATTTTGTGATTCTTTTTGAATAGATGAATGGACAGATGGATGGCCAGTGTCTGAAATACAGTAGTTACTCAACAAGTACTTGTTTGTTTTCACTTCATCTCCAGCCTCATCCTAAACGTTCCCTCTCTGCGCCCCATTCACTTTTGTTGCTGCATTAAGTCCTTTGAATGACAATTCATATGAGAGCACATTGTAAACTTCAAAGCACATACAAGCATGGGGTAGTAATATCACCATAATGTTAATGGCATTATATAATTCTGTTTCTCTCCCTGCATCCTGCTAGCTTTTAATCTCTTTTTTAGAGAAAGACTGTACCAGTTATTTTTCTATATATTGTAAGTGCTCAGTAATGTTTATAGAATGAGTTTTAGTGAAAAAAAAATCACTTCTAGTTTGAATGTGTCTTGAGAAGCCTAGTATTTTACATAAGAGGCAGGAGATCTTAATCAGCCTAAGGGTTTTAGCTGTAATGGACAAATACTACAAGAATTGTACATGGTTATGGTACCTTTCAGGCACTGGAGACTGAACGCTATTGAAATCCTAAAATTGTGTGTGGGCTAAGCTAGGTTGCCGGTAATTGTGTCTTCAGGTATCCTCACCTACCTTTGCATTAGAAAGGGGGGTCTGCCAGTTGCCCCATCTTCATTGCTCTGCTCCTCTTTTCCCAAATGCTCGCAGTCTACATGCTCCCTTAGACACTAGTTGGAAGTCTCATATAATAATCAGCATAGGGAATAGTGTCAGATATTTGTAGGAAATATAATTTTCTATGGGGAAGTTGGCAGTCGCAGATGCAATGGGAGTTATTAAAAAGTCACTAGCGTGTAAATATTGGGATTTTTTCCATATATCTTTCTGTTCTCACTTTCCAGTTTAATTCCCCTGGGGTCTGAGAGTTTACCTTGTATGATCTGTGAAGGTGTGTTTTATGGCCCAGAATATGGTGTATCCTGGTGAATGTTCTGTGTGAGCTTGAGAAGAATGTGTATTCTGCTGTTGTTGGATGAAATATAAATATTAATTAGATCCAGTTGATTAATGTTGCTACTTAATTCGACTGTATCATTATTGATTTTCTGCCTTTTGGATCTTAAATTGTGGGCAGAGGGATGTTGAAGTCTCCAACTATAATAGTGGGTTTGTCTACTTCTCCTTGTATTTCTATCAGTTCTTGCCTTACCTATTTTGATACTCTGCTGTTAAAGGGCATACACATTAATGATTATTACATACTGGGAGAATTAACCCCTTTATCATCATCATTATAAAGATCTTCTTTTAATAATTTTCCTTGTTCTGAAGCCTGCTTCATCTCAAATTAATGTATCTACTTGTTTTCTTTTGGTATATTTTTCTTCACTGCATTACTTTTAACCTGTGTCTTTATATTTAAAGTAGGTTTCTTATAGAAAACATATAGTTGGGTCTTTAAAAAAACATCCACTCTGTGGTCTCTGTCTTTTTTTTTTTTTTTTAAGATTTATTTATGTATTCATTTGAGAGAGAAAGAGGATGTGAGCGCAGGGGAGGGGCAGAGGGAGAGAGAAAATCTTCAAGCAGACTCTCCACTGAGCAGGGAGCCTGATGCAGGGCTCAATCCCAGGACCCTGAGATCATGCCCTGAGCCGAAGGCAGACGTTTAACTGACTGAGCCACCCAGGCACCCCCCATTTATTTTGTTTTTTATACTCCACATATAAGTGAAATCATATGATATTTGTCTAAGTCTGACTTATCTCACTTAGCATAATAAGTCTATCCATGTTGTCGCAAATGCCAAGATCTTATCCTTTTTTATGGCTGTGTAATATTCCGGGTGTGTGTGTTTGTGTGTGTGTGACATCTTCCTTATCCATTCATCTATTGATGGACACTTGGATTGCTTTCATATCTGGCAATTGTAAATAATGCTGCAATAAACATAGGGTATATATTTTTGAATTAGTGTTTTCATTTTCTTTGGGTAAATACCCAGTAGTGAAATTATTGAATCAAATGGTAGTTCTATTTCTAATTTTTTGAGGAACCTTCCTACTGTTTTCCACAGTTTCCAATTTACATTTCTACCAACAGTGCATGAGGGTTCCTTTTCTCCCCATTTTGCCAACACTTGTTTCTTGTGTTTTTGATTCTAGCCATTCTGACATGTGTAAGGTGATATCTCATTGTGGTTTTGATATGCATTTCCTGCAACGGGTTATTTTTGAGGCTAGGTTCCTATTGTGCAATGGGAATGATATTGCTTATCTCATGGGGCTGTTGAGATTCTTGTTTCAGAAGAAGTATATAAAGCTTAAAATAAAGTTCCAGGCACCAAGTGAGTGCTCCTGTAGAGGGGCATATTACCAGTGGTGGCTCTTGGGCATGGATGGAGTATATGTCATGGACTCCATGTTGACATATGCTAAATACAGGAAAACTGAGTCCCCTATGAGAGATATGCAAGTTCAGAGGAAGGTGGTTGTAGAGGTAATGTTGGGAATTTAGTCTTCCTGAGATTGAAGCATCAATCAAGGGGCTCTTTTTGATTTCTTTTATCTTGTCTTTAAAAATTCAGTTTAGAGAATAGCCTTGAGATAGAACATTCACAGTTTAAGGGTAGGATTTCTTAGCACCATAAATTCTATTTTCTATTTGATAAATTGACACCAGAAGGAGAGGCATACGGATATACTACCCTGAATATTACTTTACAAACAAATTAGAATGATTTATCATCAGGGATTTTTGATGTAACAGTAATCTCTGAACTCTTATTGTAAAAGTATAAAGACTCTCTGAACTTAGAAGAGGAGATATTCATTCCTTGAGACAGAGGGGTAAGTCTCTGCCCTCGCCATAAAACAGAGAATTCAGTCTGCACCAAGAACGAGACAGAGAGATGGAAACCTAACATAAATTCCACAAATTACATATATTATATAATTTAATTCCCATACTTATTGTGCCAAATAGATGTGAAATTAAATATTAATCAATCTTTTTTTTGGTTAAAGATTTTATTTATTTATTTGAGAGAGAGAGAGAGAGAAACAGCATGAGAGGGGAGAGGGTCAGAGGGAGAAGCAGGCTCCCCGCCGAGCAGGGAGCCCGATGTGGGACTCGATCCCAGGACTCCGGGATCATGACCTGAGCTGAAGGCAGTCGCTCAACCAACTGAGCCACCCAAGCGTCCTAAATATTAATTAATCTTAAGTTAGTAGCATGCCCTTGGTAGATTTAGAGACGGAGGATGTGACAGTGCAAGTGAAATCCATAAATTGTCCATCAGCAATTTGTGGCTCTGGGATTGGAACCTGGATCATCTGAGAAATACCCACCTGGCAGATTATCGTGCTGATTACATAAAACAGCCACTGTGCTGTCTAGCACAACGCTCCATGAGTAATAGGTAAACATTAATTCCTTTATGTATCCTGTAGGGGAATGGTAGGAGGCATCTGGGGAATTGATCCTTCTCCAGTTAGAGGATAATACCAGAACTAATAAAACATAATTTTATTGGTGCGCAAGACCCAGAAAGTTTTACACACCTTACCTCACTGAATTGGCTCTTGTCAGTTTCAAATGTCTTAAAATGTGTGGCTTGACCATTTGGATCGACAGTTTTGATTTGACAGGTGTCTTGACCGTGAACCGTGAAAGTGAAAGGGCATGCATTGATACCCATGTAAGGAACCAGACCTGCGTCAGGCTGGGGTTTGCGGGCTTTGTCTGCAGTGCGCCCTCTTCTGGTCCAGAACTTGTCCTCCTTTAATTTCCCAGGTGCTTAGAGCCTTCTTTCACTCTCAGATCCTTATTGTACACACGTCTGCGAAACTCGAAGAGTAATTCACCTCTATTAAAAGGGGGAGCTTGGCGCTGTGAATTGTGCAAGACTGTTGAATCTCAGATCTGTACCTCTGAAACAAATAATGCAATATATGTTAAGAAAAAAAAAGAAGAAGAAGGTAGCGGGAGGGGAAGAATGAAGCGGGGGAAATCGGAGGGGTAGACGAACCATGAGAGACGATGGACTCTGAAAAACAAACAGGGTTCTAGAGGGGAGGGAGGGGGGTGGGAGGATGGGTTAGCCTGGTGGTGGGTATTGAGGAGGGCACATTCTGCATGGAGCACTGGGTGTTATGCACAAACAATGAATCATGGAACACTTCATCTAAAACTAATGATGTAATGTATGGGGATTAACATAAGAATAAAAAAAAGGGGGGAGCTTGGTATTTTAAGAGGGGGCAAGCCTTAAATTAACAGATGAGTTTCAGATGGTAGAATTCTAGGCATCAGCATGCAAATAGGGGGAGTTTGGAGTTTGGGGACTTTCCTTGTGCTTAGAAAATATGTCACTCCTAATTTTTTAGGTAGGGGGTTGAGAGCAGGCAACCTCCTCGGGAACTTTTTTTTTTTTCTTTTCCTTGAGGCAAAGATTCAAACATGGGTCAGGATGCTAATCAGGATGTCATCAGAGGAGCAGAAGAGGAAAAGGATGGATCTGGGTTGAGTTTATAGAAAGAAAGTCTAGGTTAATGCATGGAGAAGAGATGCTCAAGAAGTTTCTGTTCTCAGGCTGGATCTTATAGTTCCCAGGGGGCTCATAAATAGTAAATAAGCCCGGCTGGTACATGCACACGCAGCAAATGCCGACTGTCTGTGGGCACACTCCCTCCCTCATGCACTTGCCCGTCTGTTCTCTAAGTACTTTGTACTTTGACTCTGCTTTGCATTGAGAAACATGTAGCTCTTCCCTGTCCTCGCGTTGCTGCTCTCTAATGAAGCTACGAGAATTTGCATCTGCCTTATTCATCCATCCTCCTGGGCCCAAGAGGGTGTGTTTGTGGGCAGACGCTAGACATGACAAGACAGAGGGAGATTGGAGAGAAACTGTAACCTTTAAGAAACTCTTTTACTGAGGAGAACACAGGCAGCAACCTCTGTGACCTTGGCCACAGCAACTTCTTGCTAGGCACGTCTCCAAAGGCAAGGAAAACAAAGGCAAAAATGAACTGTTGGGACTTCATCAAGATAAAAAAACTTTTGCACAGCAAAAGAAACAGTTGACAAAACCAAAAGACAACTGACCGAATGGGAGAAGATATTTGCAAATGTCTTATCAGATAAAGGGCTAGTATCCAAAATCTATAAAGAATTTATCAAACTCAACACCCAGAGAACACATAATCCAGTCAAGAAATGGGCAGAAGACATGAACAGACACTTCTGCAAAGAAGACATCCAAATGGCCAACAGACATATGAAAGAGTGCTCAACATCACTCAGCATCAGAGAAATCCAAATCAAAACCTCAATGAGATACCACCTCACATCAGTCAGAATGGCTAAAATTAACAACTCAGGAAACGACAGATGTTGGCGGGGATGCGGAGAAAGGGGAACCCTCCTACACTGCTGGTGGGAATGCAAGCTGGTGCAGCCACTCTGGAAAACAGTATGGAGGTTCCTCAAAAAGTTGAAAATAGAGCTACCCTATGACCCAGCAATTGCACTACTGGGTATTTACCCCAAAGATACAAATGTAGGGATCCGAAGGGATATGTGCACCCCAATGTTTATAGCAGCAATGTCCACAATAGCCCAACTATGGAAAGAGCCAAGCTGTCCATCAACAGATGAATGGATAAAGATGTGGTATATATATATATATACACACACACAATGGAATATTATGCAGCCATCAAAAAACCCGAAATCTTGCCATTTGCAACAACGTGGATGGAACTAGAGAGTATTATGCTAAGCGAAATAAGTCAGTCAGAGAAAGACATGTATCATATGATCTCACTGATATGAGGAATTCTTAATCTCAGGAAACAAACTGAGGATTGCTGGAGTGGTTGGGGGTGGGAGGGATGGGGTAGCTGGGTGATAGACATTGGGGAGGGTATATGCTATGGTGAGCGCTGTGAATTGTGTAAGACTGGTGAATTACAGACCTGTACCTCTGAAACAAATAATACATTATATGTTAAAAAAAAAAAAAAAAGGGAGAGAGAGAATCTTAAGCAGGCTCCACCCTCAGCATGGAACCCGACATGAAGCTCGATCTCATGACCCTGAGATCATGACCTGAGCCCAAACCAAGAGTCAGATGCTTAACTGGCTGAGCCACCCAGGTGCCCAGCATTATAACTTTTAAAAAGCATATAACTCTTCACTTCTTTGCAACTTGCTTTATTTTGTGCAGTGCATGTGTATTTGAAACTAGAAAGAGTAAGATGTTTTGAATTTTGAAACTAGAATAAAATATTTTGAAACTAGAAAGAGTAAAAATTAAAAAGTGGAGACTTTTTAATCCTGCCTCAAAACTTAAAAAAATAGGTTATTTAATGTTTAAATATGTTCTAGAAAGTGTTTATGGCAAAACTGAGTTTGTAAATATTTTCTAAAATTCCTTTATACTTTAACCAAATTAAGTCAGCTTTTCATTTCTAAGGGAAAATAGCTACATTTCAGAGATGGAAGATTTCTGAATGAAAGGGAGAAAGCTGGTCTTCAGAGTATGTTGTTCTGGAAACAGTGGATTCATGTTGTGATCCAATGGTCTCTTTTTCCCTTTTGTCTACAGTTAAAGAGGAAGGGGGTAGAGAAGGTTAAAGAAGACTAGAGTAGGCTCTCACTTGCTTTTAGGCACAAAGTGGGTTAGATTTCTCAGACTAGAGAAATGGGTGCTTTCATACCTGATTGAAGATGCAAGCTCATTCAAGCCAGGAATATGGTAACACATCTCTCACTGCAATTAAGCAGTTTTGCACACGTTTAAATAAGTTACGCCTAGAGAGAGCAAAGATGGAAAATGATTGAGGATTGATGTATAAGGTGTTTTATTTGTGCTGATGCTCTGGTGTTTGCTTTCCACTTTAACTATCTCTAGTTGTATATTATACTTAATTAGTACTGCCAAAGTTTCAAATTGTTATGAGTAACAGTTGAATTTAAAACTCTCTTAAAAAATTTTTTTTTTTTAAAAAGAGTAATAGATGGGGAAAAGGGTCTAATTTAGTTTGGTCTCTCTTTCATTGAAACAAATCTACAAGAAGCCTTGTTAGCCATACCACGGTGAATCATTCATTTATTAAACAAATATTTATTCCGTGCCTACTATATTCTAGACACTGTGTTAGGTACTGGGTGAACAAGAGTGAACAAGGATCAGTCTTTGTCTTCAAGAAAAAAGAAGGATCTTGGTTGAGTTTATTCTAACCTACAGAACTGTGAGATAATAAATTTATGCTGTTTTAAGCCACTTAGTTTGTGGTAATTAGTTTGTAGCAGTGATAGTAAACTAATACATTCAGATTCCTCAGATCAAACTATGTAGAGGCCATGCTTTATTCTGCTAAATGTAAAGCTCCCTCACGAGGTCAGGTGGAGGTCTATGATGGGTTGGCAAATAAGACAGATAAGGAAAAATGAAGGTCATGCATGTGTGTTTTAACTTAAAGAAGAAGGTAAAATGATTTGATATTGAATAATATGTAGATTTTCTTTAAGGTAAACCTTTTCCCATATCTTTCATAAACTGCATCACTTCTTTTAGGCAGAAAGAATAATTATCCTTAATCAAACTTACTCATTTGGATTCAAATATATCAGAATTCAAGCCTGTCAATTCTAAGCTTCAAAGGAATAATCTATTCTTGGGTCCCCAAGTCTGCTCTTTTGGCCAGTCTGGCCCCTTCATTGGATCTTACATCTGAAATAATCGTAGAGGCTTCCTCACATTATCCTCTGCCAGCTGGGGAAGATTAAACTAGAGCTATCTGGGGCATAGAATCCATCAATAGAGGTGATTCTCAGAATTTCCAATACAAAGCCATATAGGTCTTAATATTCATAAAGGCAACTGATAAAGAAACTTTAGGAAAAGTTACCTATTGGGTAATACCACTGGGTGTTATTTCTATGGGTCATTTTAAGTTTGCTTGACCTTGGGAAAGAATTTAGGAGACTGGAGAACCCAGGAGACATGAGACAAACATCTTTCCTCCCCATGCATCCTTTATGGTCTTCCAGATATGAAAGAAATAATTGATCCACCTATATGAACAACAAAGTCAAATAAAATCTTTTTGCATATCCAATAGACCCACACTATTGGAAAGTGTGCTGGGAAGGGGACAGAGCCACAAATGAATGAGAGAGGGATTGGCCAGCAGGAATGGTTGTTCTGGCCAACTCCACTGTAATTACCCTCCATAAAGGAGGAATGACCTGGAGGTGAGAGCCTGAGGTGTACCTTCCTGAGATGATAGCAGATAATACTCATTGTGGTCTGCAAGGGCTAATCTATACAGATAAAGAAACAAGGATCTTATAGGAGCAATGGGTTCAGATAGAAGAGAGCAAGAGGAACTTGGAAAGTGATGAGAAAAGGAGAGCATGCTGTGAAATTGAGTCAGGTGCTGAACAGGTTAGGTGACTGAGACTGGGAAGAAGAGCACTGATGTGATTCTATGGGGTTCAGAATTTCTAGATCCCTACATAGCTGAGGTAGAAAGGCAGTCAAAGGTAATGTCCTTCAGTCTTAGCAAATTATTCAGTAGTCATAATGGAAGTCCAAAAGGGACGTCTTGGAAGAGCGTTGAATGGAGTAGGCATCTTGTTCTTTTAATTCACCTCAACCATACACAGTGTATCTTTTTGAGTTCTGCCATATGCCAGTAGTAAGAGTCATACACTTGTACAACTTCAGGGCTCTTTGTTGTTGAATGTGGAAGGTAACATTTGGGCAGAGCATGGGCTCTGGAGTCAGGAAGCCCTGGGTCTGAATGGGTTCTGCCTCTGACTTCCTGTATGGCCTTGGGTAAGTCAGTCTTCCTTGCTGGGACTGCATTTCCTCATTTGTAACAAGGGGATGGTACTGTGTGGATCATAGAGCTGCAATGAACTTAATTATTTAATTAAATAATGTGCCTGGTACACATTAAGCACCCAATAAAAGGTAGTTGTTGTAATACCAATTGTGAGGATAGGGTATCCTGGGGTGGTGTTTCTGCTGAAGTAATCTCTTCCCCCTTTTGACTATCCATGGTGGGGTCAGCAGAAAAATGGCCATGCACACAAGATGTCTCCCTCATCGATGCCAGAAGTGAAGGTAGATGCTAGAGATCATTTTTTTCTGTCAGTTTAGAGACATATATTTTCAATCATGAACTAGGAAAAACACTTTCTTCTTCTTCAGCACTTTCCACAGGGCATCTTTGATCTCTCTGTTCCTCAAACTGTAAATGAGAGGGTTCAGCATGGGGATCACCAGCGAATAGAACACAGACACCACCTTATCCCTGCCAAGTGAATAGCAGGAGCTAGGTCGCAGGTACATGAAAAGGGCCGTCCCAAACAACAGAGTCACCACCATCAGGTGCGAGGCACATGTGTTGAAGGCTTTCCTTCGGCCTTCCACTGAGCGGATCTTCAAGACAGCAGCTCCTATGTAACTGTAGGAGATGAGGAGGATGAGGAATGATGTCCCCCCCACAGTGACCACCACGAGAAAATTCACCACTTGACTAGGGAAGGTGTCAGAGCAAGAAAGTGCCAGGATTGGTGGGAGGTCACAGAAGAAATGGTTGATGATGTTGGGTCCGCAGAAGTGGAGCCGAAATATGGAGCCGGCCTGGATCAGGGAGCTCAGGAAGCCACCGACATATGCCCCAAGCACCATGCGTATACAGAGGCCGTGGGACATGATGGCAGTGTAGAGCAGGGGATTGGAGATGGCTGCATATCGGTCATATGCCATGGCAGTCAGGAGAAAACACTCAGTGAGACCCATGCAGACAAAGAAAAAAAACTGAGCAGCACAGCCCAAGAACGATATGGTCTTTTGCTCCTGGAAGAAATCAGTGAGCATCTTGGGGGCCACTGTAGAAGAGTAGCAGAAGTCAATGAAGGACAAGTTGCTGAGGAAGAAGTACATGGGTGTGTGCAGATGGGGGTCACTTCTGATCAGAAAGATGAGGGCCAGGTTCCAGGCCAGCGTCACAAGATAGATACCAAGGAAGGTCACAAAGAGAAGAGTCTGGAGTTCTGGATGGTCTGCAAATCCCAGGAGGATGAACATGGACACTGAAGAGCTGTTCCAGGCCTTAGTTGTGGACATGTTTCCCATGGACCACAAGGACAAGATGCAGACCTGCCATAATAATTATAATCCACATTATAGGTTACGTCAGTCAACAAAAAATTACAAAATGCACAAGAGGGGGGCACAGTATTGAGAGAATCACAACTTTATGCAAAGATTCTTTCTCTCAGAAGGCAATTTTAGTCATTGTTTTAATTTTTGTTTTCTTTTTATATAGTACAGTGTGATTGATGTGAGCTCAAGCTTTGGATTCAGACGCCCTGTGATCACCTTCTGTCTCTACCACTTAGTAGCTGTGTCACTTAGGGTGAGATATCCAACATCTCTAGGCTCCAGTTTCCTTATCTTCCAAAATGAGTGACAGGACCTACTTCACATATTTGTTTTAGGAACTAAATAAGGCAAAGTGTGTAAAGTGACTGACACATAGTATGTCCCAGGTGAAAGTTGTCAGGACAGTTTTGTGTGTCCCAGATGAGTCATGTCATTCCCTGAATTAACTAGTCATCTAACTTTATTCAAGTTTCAATAATGGAACAGGGAAATTAATGGAGGGACCAGGTTCAGCTCTGTAGTTGTGAAACAATCAGACATTTAGAATGTTTTTAATCCAAAGGATTAGGCCAGATGTATACAGAAGTGCTCTCAATTGTCAACTGTTAGATCTGAATACACTAATATAGTTGTATTTTCAAATTTGTCTGTAGTCCTAGCTCTAAACTATTGACTTGTTAGGAAATGGGGACTCTGGATTTAGACAACCTGGATTCAGTCCCCAGGTTTACCACTTAGTAAAGGTGTGATCTTGGGCAGGTCACTTGGACGTTCCATCTGTCTCTGTAAAATCAGAGATAACAGCACTTACTTCATAATTAGTATCTATATATATATATCAATTATCTATCTATATATCTATCATCTATCTATCCATCTATCTATCTATCATTTATCCATCATCTCCTTTAGGACATGACTAACTTATATATAGTAAGTACTCTGTGTTTGTTGTTGCTGTTGTTGTTTAAACCTAAATACAAAGTGTCCTTGATCAAATTCTTAGAATTGTCAGTGTATGGAACATCTTTCAAGATCAGGGATTGATTCCATCAAGTTCACATGGATAAGAATTCCCATCACCCCCCGATACACCCACACTAAGTCTCAATCCCTATAAATCAGGAAAGAACTCCTGCTGTCAGCAGATCTCTCATGCTGAGGTCCCATCCCTGCAGAAGGAAAAGTGTGGTCAGAGGGACCCCATGGCTCATGGTGAATGACTCTTATAGGTCTGGAACATATCTTGATCCTTCCTCGGGTCTTAACAATTTGGAAATCAACAAAATTACATTAACTGTCTCTTAAACTATACTTTCAGCCTATTCTACCTACCTCTTAAAGTATAGAGAATCTCATAAATTCCATTTTATTTTTCAAAATGGAAGTGTTATTTTATGAACTTAAAAGCAAAATGTGAGCACTGTACAATAATTGGATCAATATATAACCGTGAAAAGTTGAAACTAAAAATCATGTTCAGTTCCTGATCAATGCAAAAAAAAGAAAAAAAAGAAAAGAAAAGCCTGGAAATTATGACATTCTATTTCCTGAAATAAGAGCTCTTAACATTTTGGAGTACACCTTACATGTGCAAATATATATATGTGTGTGTGGGTGTTTGTATTATAGAACACAAACCCTCAATAAATTATATATATTATACAAGTCATTCCAAGACAGTCACTTCACAGTTTGGGAAGTAATACTCTATTTGCTCTGAATTTTATTGCTCAGTTCGAGAGAGCCATTTTATTTTGATATCCCAGTTTTTCATAAATCAATTCATATCTACCCATTGCCAGTCAAGGTCATTGACCTTAACTTTCTTCTTGAAGCTTATAAACAGGGAGATGCCCTTGGAATTGGGGTCCACGCTCCTTCCTCTTAATGGTTTCTGCTACAGACTTTTCAGTGCTAAAACACTCAAATTTGGATAGTGAGAGAATGTGAAGCTCCTTTTGGTCATTACCATGCCATCGTTGTGCAGAGTTTCAGAGATCCCACACACTTATCCCAATCTTGTCAGTATGGTTTTAAGCTTTATACTCAGAGGCTCTGCACCTGTCTGTGAAAGGGCGTGTAAACCTCCCAGAATCAGGAGAGGATTCTTTCCCCTTGAAGGAAAGACAGAGACCTGCAGCAAAGTTTGGCATCGTCTAGTACAGATGTAGAGTCACATGGAGAAATTGTGAGCAAAACGAAAGAGCTCTGCTGGAGACTTCACCCATTCATGTAGTCTCAGCCTTCAGTCAGGTAGAAACCTGAGGTTCGTGATACGATTCGAGGTTGTTTGGAGCACTTACTCAGGTTAGCAGCAAAAGGAGGGGAATAAGGTGGTGGTTCTGATTCTGGGTAGGCTTCAGTAGAAGCCTGGTTCTCATCCCGACTCTGCCACTTGCCAGGTTGAGATGTTGGGCAACTCATTTAGTCTTTCTGAGTTTCAATTCCTCCATTTGTATAATGGGGATAATCGTGATGTAACAGTGTTGTTGGAGGATTGCTTAAGATAATGTGCAAAAGGCTCATGGGTCTTGAGATAATATCTTTGCTTAACAAATTGGGACTGTGATTGCTATCAGCAGTGAATATTCCTTAAAGAATTCTTTAAGGAACAGAGTCTTATTTGAAAACACTTTCCCTCATGTGGTGGGTTGAAATGAGAGGTCCCCTGATGGGCCATGTAGGTTTGTAACAAGTGTTTGGGAGTAAAGGTTGAAGACTAATTATCTGCGGGGGCGGGGGCGGGGGTTGATGGGTCAACTGCAAGTCTGTTTTCAATGTTGCCATCAGGGGGAAAACTTTCACATTTAAGGATGAAATTTCCCATTCCCAGAAACAGAAAGTGAATCTGGACAAATTGGAACAGAAGGAAAAGCATATCCAGAGTTTTATTCTTCCCCACTGATGCCCTGAATCTTAACCATCTTACCCTAGAACATTAAACAGAAGGTATCTTCAGGGCTCTATGGAGCACTTTATGTCACTGAACTCTGCTCACAGAGAGGTGCTTCTTTTTTTTAGAGAGAAAGAAATCTTCACTGGCAGCAAGCTGGGTAGAGAGCTAGTCTGATCTGAATCTAGACTCCCTACGAATCCTATCATATAGGTATAATCAATAGCAGCTAAAAAAAAAAAGAGAGTTCGGGAGGCTCAGTGACCTCACTACATTTACAGATGTTGAGCTGCATCTTTGTAAATCACACTAGTCTTCGGGCCTTGGTGAAGGTAGGATAACACAGTAAAATCAGATACCTAGCACGGTGCCTTGCACATAGAAGACACTCAGAGATTGATGGGAAATGGTCAAGTTGATTTACAACTCAGCTCATCTTTTATCAAATATCTGCAAGAAAGTGCTAAGTCTGCCTAGTCTGAGCTTAACATAGTTGGTAACATAGCTTAACTCCATCGAGTTAAAAAACAGTATAATGGGAGCCTGGGTGGCTCAGTCAGTTAAGTGGGAGATTCTTAATTTTGGCTCCAGTCATGATCTCAGGGTCCAGGGATCAAGACCAGCATGAGGCTCTGTGCTCAGCAGGAGTCTGCTTGAGGATTCTCTCTCTCCTTCTCCCTCTGCCCCTCCCCCCAGTTCTCTCTCTCTCTCTCTCAAATAAATAAATAAATCTTAAAAAAATACACGGTATAATGACAAGGAGAACTTCAGCGAAACTGGGGAATAGGAGTGGATCGTTTGATCTCCCCGTCATTCCTGCTCTGAGCTCTGTCCTCCACTTTATGATGCCTCCTCTCACCGTTGCAGAAGCCTGATGCCCTCAAGGTCTTCTTCCAGGTCTGTCCTTCATTCAAATGTACAAATACTTGATGGAAATGAAAGAGTCTCTTTTGACATAAGGTGAGCATTCAAAAGGCACCAAAACTTTAATCCAAGAATTAAGATTCAGATGGTAAAATTCAGGCCACCAGTTAGAATAGAGAAGGAGGGTTTTGGAGGTTAGAGGTCTCTGCGGTGTTTGGAAAATCAGCTGTATAAAATCTGCTTCAATAACAGCACTTCCGAATCACTTTTCAAACCACTTACTAATAATTGGAGCTCTGTTCAAAGGTGTAACAATTCCTTCCAAAATTTCATTCCCTCCTAATTCTCTTTTTAGTTGCAAGGGCTCAAACATAGTCCAGGAGGCCCATCAAAGCAGTGTTAAGATAAGATTGTGGCTGAATGTGGGGAAAGACAGAATTGAGAGGTACATGGAGAAAACCTCGAATCCAAAGAACTCCTTAATCATCTATATGAGCTTGAAGATCTAAATTGCTCTGTAAAGCAAGATTAATGTGGGCATGAAAACAAAAATTAAAAGATGAATGACTGCACTCACCCTCTTCCTCTTATTTGTCTGTCCTTTAGCTGATGCCTGTCTTGAGTTTTGCTTTGTAAGGAGTCTAGTCAGGCTTTGGTAACTGCTTCCAATCCCCAAAGTGCTAATGAGCTGGGAGAGCAAGCTTGGGGCTGGTTTGTTCACCAAAAATAAAAATATCCACTTGATGCATAGAATGCGTGTTTGTGGGCAGAAAGGTGGAGGGAAAAAAATGTACGGAAAAAAGAGAGAAAATCTTTAAGAAGCTCTTCTGGTATCTGCCAATATCTGCATTTGGGGTCATTTGGGGAAAATGTTTCAAAGCTGGGATTGGAAATGGTTTTGAGAGAGGTTTTTTTCCCTCTCTCCTTGGAGATGTTTCATTACATTTGCCCTTGAGGGTCTTTTTTGAAAGAGAAAAAAATATATCACCCAAACCTCACAGATTTGTAGTTAATTGATCTCTGGGGTGGTATGGAGAACACATACTCATATAAATCCTCTGACAATAAATGCTTATTAAACTCCATCCCAATGGCTAGCTCCTCTGATCCCCCAACGCCATTCAAAATCTCTTCCGGTAGTACATGATGAATGAACTCAGGATAGCAACAGAACATAGAGGACAAGATAAGCACCTACTCTGCAAAAGAAAGCAGAACTGTATATATGTGCAGAAAAGCTAAATAAGTTGCTCAAAATTTTACAGCTAATAAGAGATTGATCCAATATTTGAACCCATAATTACGTGACACCAAACTCTGCATATGAATGGTGCATGCATTTATTTTGGAATGCAACTGTACCTAAATGTGTTGATAAGGTCAACTGTACCCTTCCATTCATTGATCCATTCTCTTTCCACAGAAACCTAGTTATATTTCTCTGAGAGAGACATTTAGATACAGGGCTTTTTCCTCTAAAAATTGTTAAATTTACTCTGGTATAGCATGATGTAGTATAAAGATGAAAGACTTTTATTCTACGGAGGGCCATGTACAAATAAAAAATAATTTGAGGCTAGACAGGCAACAAAAAGGAAGTCAATAATTCATGTGTTTGGAGAGGGAGGGAGAAAAGGAAGAGGTTTGATTCATTTGTTTCTTAAACTGAGAATATTGAACTTTGATGAGAATTGGAATGGGGGACATTTGAATAAGCTCAAATGAAGCTGATAATCTTTTTTTTTTTTTTCTTGAAGTAGATAATCTTGAACCTCCAAGTGACTCTGAACTTTCCTAGCTACGAGAATAGTCTCTTACCCTGTTTGAAGAGCCTAGCCTCTTTGGGCTTTGGCAGAAGAATGATTTAAGTGATAAAAAAAATGGTTCTTTCCTAAATCACTTCTCTCCTCTCAGCCTGCACCCTTGTCCTGAAACCAGATGAGTGCACTTTGATTCTTCTTTTGGGCTCTTCCTTTTGAGAGTTCCTGAGCGAAATTTAGATCCATGGATGCTTAGTCAAAACAATGTTCAAAGGCTTCTTGGAAAACTCATACTTGAGATAATGTTGATTTATATGTGTCTTAAAATGCCTTGATAACAGTTGGGGACATTTTTAAACTTCCATTAAGATTATTTAAAGTTTCGGGGCGCCTGGGTGGCTCAGTCGTTAAGCGTCTGCCTTCGGCTCAGGTCATGATACCAGGGTCCTGGGATCGAGTCCCGCATCGGGCTCCCTGCTCCGCAGGAAGCCTGTTTCTCCCTCCCCCACTCCCCCTGCTTGTGTTCCTGCTCTTGCTATCTCTCTCTGTCAAATAAATAAATAAAATCTCTTTTTTTAAAAAAAAGATTATTTAAAGTTTAAATTTTTGCTGCCATTTTTACTATATCAATTGTTAAGGATATTTTCATTTTATTTAGGATTCAACACTTATTTTTTTTTAAAGATTTATTTACTTATTTTAGAGAGAGAGAGAGAGAGTGCAAGAGGGAGGGGCAGAGGGAGAGTGTTCATAGTAACACTAAGCTCAAAATAATAAAAAATGACAGTGATAGCAATGACCATTTATAAAAAAATTATTGTGCCAAGATTTGCTAAACATGAAAACCTTTTAAAAACTATGTCCAAGTTAGTTGGCATTTTAATTAAAACGTACAGTAGTTAGTTAGTGTTTAATGAAAGCATATAGTTAGCCGGGCACAAAAATAATATGGATTACCATGCATTTCTAATAAGCTGGTATCAGAACACTAGAGTTGGAGGTGTGTCTTCTGAGACACATTGGTAATTTAAAAAACAGAACAATAACTTGTCCCATTTGAATCGTTTTTACATAATGGTTTTCATGTAGGTTTCACATATGATCCACACCCCATCGTACAAGGCTGGTACACTCGGCTGAATCTCACAGATGTAGGAAGAGGTAATGTGAAATCAGTGGAGCTGTGCAAGACCACACAGATGAAAATAGGCAGGATTTAGACCCATGCCATGTGTTAACACTACCATTTTTAATTCTTTTAACCTGTTTAACTCTTCTAGACTGTTCTTTTTTTATGTTATGATGCCTCTTTTTAAGAACTTAAAAATTTGATTTGTTTACAATGGTACCTTGAATGTGAACTTGTGACTTACCTATTTTCATTTACATCACTCTTATCTAAATATAGTTGTTTATTAGTGTTATACACCATTTTCAGTATGCTTAGTAAGTTGTCCATCTCCCTGGTTTGGTTTCTTTCCCAGAATTGAACTGCATGCTAGTATTGAGTTAAGGTACTTGAGGGGCACATGGTATGGTGCTTAGAGCATGGTGGGTATATAATGTGTTTGAGGATAATCAATTACTATTGCAATGGTAGGTTCTTTCTTTTTGCAATTTGATAACATTTTATTTTTATTATTTTTTAAATAATTTTTTATGATGTTATGTTAGTCACCATACAGTACATCATTTGTTTTTGATGTAGTGTTCCATGATTCATTGTTTTTGTATAACACCCAGTGCTCCATGCAGTATGTGCCCTCCTTAATACCCATCAGCAGGCTAACCAATCCCCCCACCCCACTCCCCTCTAAAACCCTCAGTTTGATTCCTGGAGTCCATAGTCTCTCATGGTTTGTCTCCCCCTCTGATTTTCCCCCCTTCATTTTTCCCTTCCTTCTCTTAATGTCCTCCATGCTATTCCTTATGTTCCACAAATAAGAGAAACCATATGATAATTGACTTTCTCTGCTTGACTTATTTCACACATAATCTCCTCCAGTTCCATCAATGTTGATGCAAATGTTGGGTATTCATCCTTTCTGATGGCTGAGTAATATTCCATTGTATATATGGACCACATCTTCTTTATCCATTCGTCTGTTGAAGGGCATCTTGGCTCCTTCCACGGTTTGGCTATTGTGGACATTGCTGCTATGAACATTGGGGTGCATATGGCTTCTGCACAGTAAAGGAAACAGTCAACAAAACAAGGAGGCAACCCACGGAATGGGAGAAGATATTTGCAAATGACATTACGGATAAAGGGCTGATATCCAAGATCTATAAAGAACTTCTCCAATTCAACACCCAAAAAACAAATAAGTCAAAAAATGGGCAGAAGATATGAAAAGACACTTCTCTGAAGAAGACATACAAATGGCTAACAGACACATGAAAAAATGTTCATCATCATTAGCCATCAGGGAAATCCAAATCAAAACCACATTGAGATACCACCTTACACCAGTTAGAATGGCAAAAATGGACAGGGAAAGAAACAACAAATGTTGGAGAGGTTGTGGAGAAAGGGGAACCCTCTTACACTGTTGGTGGGAATGCAAGTTGGTACAGCCACTTTGGAAAACAGTGTGGAGGTGCCTCAAAGAGTTAAAAATAGAGCTACCCTATGACCCAGCAATTGCACTACTGGGTACTTACCCCAAAGATACAGATGTAGTGAAAAGAAGGGCCACATGCACCCCAATGTTCATAGCAGCAATGGTAGGTTCTCATGTGGATTTTAGTCCCTTGAGGTCACCCTATAGTTTAGGCATATTTCCACTAGGTGGCAGCAACATTCCATAGGAGGGTCTCAAGTAGCCGTCCTCTCGGCAGATAATGATTTGTTAATATAGTTATCTCAATTGTAATCATGCTGTTTGGGTTCTTAGAGGTCTTTCACTTTAGTTTTTTGTTTTAGAGTAAAAAACTGAGGCCCAGAGAGGTCAAGAACCTAATTTTCCACAGCAGAATGAGAATTGGAACTCAGGTTGTATAACTTCCAGTGTTTCATATATACCTATGAGTATCTATCTATCTATCATCTATCTATCTATCTATCTATCTATCTATCTATCTATCTATCTATCTATCTATCTATCATCTATCTATCATCTATTGATCTATCTAACTATATATTTAAGGCCTCTAAAACCTCTACATGTACTTTTGTCTTGTATTTTATCTTTGTTTGGAATGCCTGGTGAAAAGACTTTGGATCTGTAAAAGGTTGATATTTATACTCCTCACTAGTAGAAGAAATACAAACTGAAATAACTTTTCCAAACTCCAATTTGAGAATCAAGATTGTGTTTTATTGTCAAGCACCTCTGGATTTTTCTCTGGGCTTTCTTTGAAACAATTAAAATAACCTCATTAAAATAGCTATGCTAAAATGTTAAATAAACACGAAAGCAAATCATATTTTAGGAGAAGCTGTCAGCAAACAAACTCTAAGATGCATAGAATCCTAGTGAGATAAATTTAGGAATTGACTCTTAAGGAATTTCCTCCTAAACATTTGTAATTCTATGAGAAGTTTATTTTCTTTTATATGCTACTTGCCTTCATACTTTTTGATGTTCACTTTAACTTTCTGCTTTAAATTCTTAAATTTAATCATACATGAAATCTGATATTTTAAAGTAGGGTAATGAGAGTTTATGGTTATATCCAAGTGAATTTAATAAGGCAAATTTCTTCCTTGTACTTAAATTTCTTTTTTATTATTATGTTCAGCTAGCCACTGTATAGTACATCATCAATTTTTGATGTAGTGTTCAATGATCCATCAGTTACACATAACACCCAGTGCTCATCACAACACATACTCTCCTTAATACCCATCACCTTGTTACCCTCTCCCCCCACCCCCCTCCCCTCTGAAACCCTCAGTTTGTTTCCTGGGGTCCATAGTCTCTCATGGAAGCAACTGAGATGCCCTTCAACAGAAGAATGGATAAAGAAGATGTGGTTCATATGTACAATGGAATATTACTCAGCCATCAGAAAGGATGAATACCCAACATTTGCTTTGACATGGATGGAACTGAGGGGATTATGCTAAGTGAAATAAGTCAAGCAGAGAAAGACAATTATCATATGGTTTCACTTGATGTGGAACATAAGGAATAGCACGGAGGACCATAGGGGAAGGGAGGGAAATCTGAAGGGGGAGAAATCAGAGAGGGCGACGAAATTTGTTCTTAAATTTCTTATAGAATAGGGCGCCTGGGTGGCTCAGTTGGTTAAGCGACTGCCTTCGGCTCAGGTCATGATCCTGGAGTCCCAGGATCGAGTCCCACATCGGGCTCCCTGCTCGGCGGGGGGTCTGCTTCTCCCTCTGACCCTCCCCCCTCTCATGTACTCATTCTCTCTCTCAAATAAATAAATAAAATCTTTAAAAAAAAATAAAAAAAAATTTCTTATAGAATAGGTTGACAAATACATCAAATGTCCCCACCCTTGATTTTCCTATCCAATGCAGACATTGATAATATATAATTTGCTCTTTATTCTTGAGCTTCTTAGTCTTTGCAGATAATTATTATCAGTATAATCAGAGTTGTCATGACAGATGAAATCTATTACCATCCCCTATTATCAGCTTTTCTTTTCTTTAAAAAAATTTTTTAAATTATGTATCAGCTTTTCTTTTTTTTTTTTAATTTTTTTATTCTTATGTTAATCCCCTTACATTACAACATTAGTTTTAGATGAAGTGTTCCATGATTCATTGTTTGTGCACAACACCCAGTGCTCCATGCAGAATGTGCCCTCCTAAATACCCACCACCAGGCTAACCCATCCTCCCACCCCCCTCCCCTCTAGAACCCTGTTTGTTTTTCAGAGTCCATCGTCTCTCATGGTTCGTCTACCCCTCCGATTTCCCCCGCTTCATTCTTCCCCTCCCGCTACCTTCTTCTTCTTCTTTTTTTTTTTTCTTAACATATATTGCATTATTTGTTTCAGAGGTACAGATCTGAGATTCAACAGTCTTGCACAATTCACAGCGCTTACCAGAGCACATACACTCCCCAGTGTCTATCACCCAGTCCCCCCATCCCTCCCACCCCACCCCCCACTCCAACAACACTCAGTTTGTTTCCTGCGATTAAGAATTCCTCATATCAGTGAGATCATATGATACATGTCTTTCTCTGTTTGACTTATTTCACTCAACATAATACCCTCCAGTTCCATCCACGTCGTTGCAAATGGCAAGATCTCATTCCTTTTGATGGCTGCATAATATTCCATTGTATATATATACCACATCTTCTTTATCCATTCATCTGTCGATGGACATCTTGGCTCTTTCCACAGTTTGGCTATTGTGGACATTGTGTATCAGCTTTTCTAATCCCAAGAAAATGTATAGATCATAATTAGGGATTTACCTTCTAAATTACCTGGGATCTTAATTCAGTATCAAAACACTTTTGTAGTTAGTTGGGCTTCACTCCCGTAGCTTCGGGATCTCCTGGGCCAGTATGTTCCCAGTCCTAGTCCAAAATGCTTCTCTTAATAAAGAACTTCCTTGACTTTTCTCCTCACAGTCTATTTTTGGAGTCACCTACCTCTTTTTCTTTCAATGATCTCAGTTGCTAAATTTCTTTCCCTAAATTCAGCCTATTACCTTGTGTGTCAAGAGTCTCAGTAATTAGGGGCACCTGGGTGGCTCAGTTGGTTAAGTGTCTGCCTTCAGCTCAGGTCATGACCCCAGGGTCCTGGGATGGAGTCCCATGTCGGGCTCCCTGCTCCGTGGGAAGCCTGCTTCTCCCTCTCCCACTCCCCCTGCTTGTATTCCCTCTCTCACTGTGTCTCTCTTTGTCAAATAAATGGGGGGGAAAAAAAGTCTAAGTAATTATATTCTTTCATGTAGAAGATATTTTTGTCCTTTAATTAATTTTTATTCTCACACTGAAGTTTGCTAACTTGATCTCCATGAAACAGATTAACTCCTTTTTGTAAACTTTATTCCTGTAGAAAAAGTTTCAAAAAACAGGACATCAGTGTCTCAAAACTCTAGATTTTCAGAGCTTGAGGGGTCCTTGGAAAGGGAGCTGAATTTACTGAGGCCCTGTGAGGTGGGGGAAGGGTTAATTGACTCACCCACAGCCACATGTCCAGGGCATGGCAGGGCTGGAAATAGCACCCAAAATATTAAAGGGTAAGGAAACTGTTTTCATCACAATAAAACATCAAATAGATAGGAAAGAGCTCTTGGCCACAACCCTAGAGGCAGAGTTAATGACATTATTACTCAACATTCATCAAGTGATTTCTATTCATTGGGCACTGTGCTAAGACCTTCCTATTCATATCTCATTTCATTATCACAACAACCCTTTGAGATTGGTATTATAATTATCACACCAGTGTTGCAAAGGAAGAAATTGATATTTCAGAGATTTAAAAAATTTGTGTATGTTTATACAGATAAAATGGCAGAGCCAGAATTGAACCCAACTCACTTGTGTGTGGTTTACTTCCAGTGAAGGGTCTCAAAGTGGAAGGTTGCCCACCAATGCAAAAGGATGTCTTCCTGGACCCAGAGGAAGCTCAGAGGAGAATAAGGCAGGGGACTGTAAATAAGACTCTGGCAATGGGTGGTTGTCCCTGTCCCTATCACCCCAGAGAACAATTAGTGCTCAGAAATGTTTAGTTCTAATAATTGCTTAGCTTCTACTTTGGACCCAGGAGTGAGTAATAGGGCAGCCATGTGGAGGGATATTGTGGCTACCCCTGCCCATCAAAATAATGAACTCCCTAAGGTCATTTTGAAGACTTGGTAATAAAGGACCACGGATTCCAGAAACAGATATTACTCTTTGCGTGAGGCCAAACAATAAAAAATTGACTGAACCAGAAACGAGGCATAGAACAGTGGGAAATGCAGATGAACTGAAGTTCGTAAAAAATGTTAGTGGAACAAAACAACCAATAATTCTTCTTTTGTAGGGTGAGACCTCAGGACATTTCTGCCTGAAATCATTCAGTAAGTTCAGCTCCTTCCTTCCCACCTCATTCATCCAACAAAGACAATTATAATTTATAGCCTATTCCACATTTCATCTATAAAAGGGCAGAGTAAGTCTACCTACTTGCAGGGAGGATTAAATGAGCTAATATAAATCAAGTCCTTAAAACAGTGCCTGGTGCTCAATAAGCCTTGAATAAGTGTGATTGTATTATATATTGCATATTATATTATTATAATTGGGCACACATTATAAACCAAACACTCTGCGAAGCTTCTGTAGATAAGCAGTGAAAAAATTCATTCGTTCAACTAATACTTACTATACCTATGTCCCAATCACTGTTCTAGATTAGTTATAGGGTAAATCAATAAATAGATCAATAAACAGATCTCCCAGCCTGCCTTTGAGTAGCTTACATTCTGGTAGGGAGGATTTCATTAAGATAAGAAGCACCAAACTCATGTTGTTTCCTCTTTGATAGGTTCATAGGTTGATGTCATAGTGAAAAGCAGTCTTGGCTCTTCTTGATTTTGGTTACTCAATCAGTGACTGAGTGTGGGGAGATTGAAAATTTTATAAAACACAAAGCTAGGAGCAGTATGTATTTATTTTAACAACTTAATTGAGATGGCTTTAACATATAGAAATTGTATATATTTAAAGTGTGCAACTTGATGTTTTTATATATATGTATACGTTTTGAAAAGTTCACCACAATCAAGCTAAATAACTTATCCATCGCCTCTACATAGTTACCCTTTGTGTGTGTGTGTATGTATGTGTATATGTGTGTGTTTGTGTTGAGATTTAAGATCTATCCTCTTAGAAAACTTCAAATATACAATACCGTAAAGTCAGCTGTTGTTACCATGCTGTTCATTAGATAGCCAAAACTTATTTACCCTGAATAACTAAAACTTTGCACCTTTTAACCAACATTTCCCCGTTCTGGCTCAACCCCCCCAACCACCATTCTACTCTCTACTTTTATGTGTTTGACTTTTTAGATTCCACATATAAGTGAGATCATGCTGAATTTATCCTTTTGTGTCTGGCTTATTTCATTTAGCATGAAGTCCTCCAAGTTCATCCATGTCATTACAAATGACAAGATTTCCTACTTTTTAAATGGCTGAATAATATTCTATTCTCTCTCTCTCTCACCTATCTATTTATCTATCATCACCATCATCATCATCATCACCATCACCTATCTCAAGTTTTCTTTTTTTTTTTTTAAGATTTTATTTATTTATTTGAGAGAGAGCACAAGCAGGGGGGAGGGGGAGAGCAGGCTTCCCACTGAGCAGGGAGCCCAACGTGGGGCTCGATCCCAGGACCCTGGGATCATGACCTGAGCCAAAGGCAGACATTTTTTTTTATTATGTTATGTTAATCACCATACATTACATCATTAGCTTTTGATCTAGTGTTCCATGATTCATTGTTTGCATATAACACCCAGTGCTCCATGCAGAACGTACCCTCTTTAATACCCATCACCAGGCTAACCCATCCTCCCACCCCCCTCCCCTCTAGAACCCTCAGTTTGTTTTTCAGAGTCCATAGTCTCTCATGGTTCGTCTCCCCCTCTGATTTTCCCCCTTCCTTCTTCCCCTCCTGCTATCTTCTTCTTCTTCTTCTTCTTCTTTTTTTAACATATAATGTATTATTTGTTTCAGAGGTACAGATCTGTGATTCAACAGTCTTGCACAATTCACAGCGCTCACCATAGCACATACCCTCCCCAGTGTCTATCACCCAGCCACCCCATCCCTCCCACCCCCCACCACTCCAGCAACCCTCAGTTTGTTTCCTGAGATTAAGAATTCCTCATATTAGTGAGGTCATATGATACATGTCTTTCTCTGATTGACTTATTTCGCTCAGCATAATACCCTCCAGTTCCATCCACGTCATTGCAAATGGCAAGATTTCATTCTTTTTGATGGCTGCATAATATTCCATTGTGTGTGTGTGTGTGTGTGTGTGTGTGTGTGTGTGTGTATACCACATCTTCTCTAACCATTCATCTGTCAATGGACATCTTGCAGAGGCAGACATTTAACTGACTGAGCCACCCAGGCACTCTATCTCAAGTTTTCTTTATGCATTCATCCACTGATGGACATTTAGGTTGTTTCCGTATCTTGACTATTGTGAATAATGCCACAATAAACATGGAAGTGAAACTATCGCTTCAAGATATTGACTTCATTTTATTTGGATAAATACCCAGAAGTAGGATTGCTGAATCATACAGTAGTTCTATTTTTAATTTTTTGAGGAACCTCCATAGTGTTTGTCATAATGACTGCCCCAATTTACATTCCCACCAACAGTGCACAACACTTTTCTCTATATCCTTACCAACATTTATCTTTTGTCTTTTTAATAATAGCCATCCTAACAGATGTGAGATGATAACTCATTGTGGTTTGATTTGCATTTCCCTGATGATGAGTGATGTTGAGCACCTCTTCATGTAGAACAGTTTTTAATATGATGAATAATAGAGAAACACAATCAGATAGTTGCAGTTGGTTGAAAACATGCATGGGTGGTCAAATTCCACAAAATGATAAAATATCAGCAACTTTAATTTTAGCCCTGAGTCTTCCCTGGGGTACTTCTGCCTTTACACACCCATCCCATTTATATTTCCTCATTTTGATCTTTTAAAAAAAAAAAATTTTTTTTAAGATTTTATTTATTTGCGAGAAAGAGAATGAGAGAGAGAGAGCATGAGAGGGAGGAGGGTCAGAGGGAGAAGCAGACTCCCTGCTGAGCAGGGAGCCTGATGTGGGACTCGATCCTGGGACTCCAGGATCATGACCTGAGCCGAAGGCAGTCGCTTAACCAACTGAGCCACCCAGGCGCCCCTCATTTTGATCTTATATAAGTGCCAGCTTGTCTTTCTTAATGTAAAATGCATATGGGCTTCCCTCATGTCTTAAAAATGATAATCTGGTCTGGCCTGATGACATCAAGGTTGTCCCATGCCTGTCCTTAAATATTATCCTTAAATATTGAATGAACCCTTTCCAGTTTTTCTTGCTCAGAAAATATTAGTTTCTGCTTGTTCTTGACCACCATGGCTCATCCAATTTCAGTCAGCTTTGGTGTTATTCCGCCATTCCCCCAACCATGGACATATTATTTATGGTCCTTCTATCCCATAATGGCGCTGATTGTGTTCATCCAAATTTTGATCTTTTTATGCATTTTATGCAGTTACTTGTATAAAAACATCATATAATTAGAAAAAATTTTTTAGTTCTGAGCATATATGTGTATATATATAATATATGTGTATATTTTTTTCTCTTAGTTTTCTAACCTGAAAGAATGAATTATCTTTATTGTGAGTTAGATTTGCTCCCTCAAAATTGAATATGTCAAATATTATAGCCTGTTGTGTTTAGCTCCTTTTCCAGATTCTTATACTAAAGATATATAAAATATAAGAAATTCCTAATGTTATTGTTAATCTGGATTTATATGCTCAAGTCAGGAAGTCTAAAAAGCCATAAGAAACCTAAATCTAAAGGAACCTTGAGACTCACCTGATTCCATTTTTCAATTGAGAAAATGAGAATTTGAAGAGGTGAAGTCACTTTTCCACAGTCCCCAGGGAGTTGGGAATGGAGCTGAGGACAAAACCCAGATTATTGACTCCCAGTCACTCTCTACTCCATTAGACAGACCCTCTTCTAATCAGCAAGGTGTATAGCATACAGATTTTAAATAGTGCCAAGAGATTATCATGGGCAGCCTTCCTCCAAGAAGAAGGCATAGCAGGTGGCTGTGATGTTAACTTGGTGTTGTTTATATGATCTTCCAGGAAATATCCACTCATATAATAACAAACACAATCTAACTGATCACAGAATTGTTTCTTTCCTTTATGCAGGAAGTAGGTCTATGGTTGTGGGAAGGAACAACACAATTGTGACAAAATTCATCCTCCTGGGATTTTCAGACCATCCTCAAATGAAGCTTTTCCTTTTTCTGTTATTTCTGGGGATTTATCTCCTGACCCGAGCCTGGAGACTGAACCTCACTGCCCTCATCAGGATGGACTCCCACCTGCACACACCCATGTACTTCTTCCTTAGTAACCTATCCTTCCTAGATATCTGCTATGTGTCCTCCACAACTCCCAAGATGCTCTCTGACATCATCACAGGGCAGAAAATCATTTCCTTTGTTGGCTGTGCCACACAGTAGTTTGTGTTCTATGGAATGGGGCTGACTGAATGCTTTCTTTTGGCTGCCATGGCATATGACCGCTATGCTGCAATCTGCAACCCATTGCTCTACCCAGCCCTCATTTCCCATACACTTTGTTTAAAGACGGTGGCTGGAGCCTATGTGGGTGGATTCTTCAGTGCTTTGATTGAAACATACTCTGTCTACCAGCATGATTTCTGTGGGCCCAACGTGATCAACCACTTCTTCTGTGACCTTCCTCCAGTTCTGGTTCTGTCGTGCTCTGATACCTTTACCAGCCAGGTGGTGACCTTTGTTGTGGGTGTTGTTGTTGGAATTGTGTCTGTCCTTGTGATCCTCATCTCTTATGGTTACATTGTTGCTGCTGTCCTGAAGATCAGCTCAGCTAAAGGTAGGACCAAAGCCTTCAGCACCTGTGCCTCTCACCTGACTGCTGTGACTCTTTTCTATGGTTCTGGTCTCTTCATGTACATGCGACCCAGTTCTAGCTACTCCCTAAACCAGGACAAGGTGGTGTCCATATTCTATGCTCTGGTGATCCCTATGGTGAATCCTATCATCTACAGTCTTAGGAATAAGGAGATTAAAAATGCCATGAAGAAGGTTGTGGCAGAAAGAGCATGTACTTTCTCGTGGGCCTTTGTTTTTCTGATCTAAGCTAATGTTTACAAAGAGGCTGTGAGCTGGTTCAATTGTGCAGATTTTCATGTAGTTTTGGACTAGTTGATTTACACAATGATTTGTGTTGACTAGACCTTTCCGCCCTTTCCACTATTCCCCTAACTAGTATACCTATTAGTTATTGGAAAACAGTTTGGCCATTATTGGTTTCTAGAATGAATAGCATTGCCTATACTGAGATTATAAATGCTCAATTTAGCAGAAAACTTCACCATGACAAAGACTGAACAACCAGGAATATCAAAATAGAGTCTGTGTCTATAGGAGGAAAAACGTTGAAAAAAATGTTAGTCTAGCATTCAGGATGGTGATTCTTAAGGTAGGATAAGAATGTATAGCATAATAACCTGAGGAGGGGGACACTTTTTCTAAAAACAGTTGCCTTTCCCTCTTATGAAGTTTAATATGCTTCCTTTATGGCACATGAGCACCACAAGGCAGGCACCCTCTCCTGTTTGAGAATCCAGCTATTGTGAGCCACTGTGCATGATGGGGGTATAGAACTGACTCTTTAAATGTGTTAAGGTAGGACAGAAATCAAAAAACCTCTGATTAGGACATTAATGACTGAAAAACCTCATGGCTAATTCAATCAGCTATACAAAAAGCAGTCACTACATTGATTTAAATAAAGCTGGGGATTTGTTCCTTTCAGTCTGAAGTAATTGCTTTCCAGCCAACACTCAAAGTTTCTTAAGAATCTATAGAAGAGGAGCATACCGTCATTTGGGGGAAAGGTTCTAGGTTTTCACCAGTTTTGTGATAAGTTCTAGGGTGGAATTTAGCCTAGGAATTGAAGAGAGTGATTTTTCTCCTCCATATTATCTCAGAACATGTTATGTGTCCTTGAATCAGCAGTAAACAACTGGCATACATTTATTCAGCTGTGGCTGCTCTTGGTTGGCCATATATGAATAAATAAGTATCTACCTGTATGTCCTTGGACAAGTTACTTGGGCTCTGTGTGCCTTAGTTCCTTATCTGTAAAATAGGAATAATAATAATAGTAATTATCTCATAGGCTTATTGTGATGAAGTAAATGACTCAATATATACAAGCACTTAGAATAATGCTGGTGGATAGCAAATGCTTAAGAGATGAGTATTATTATTATTATTATTCTATAAATATTTATTTATCACCATTTGAGCCAAAGAAATAGAAGACATTTCCTTACTTTGGTAAAAAAAAAAATGTGATCTTTGTGATAGCTTTGATGCATTGGAAAGTGGGTCAGCAGAGACTAGAGTAAAAGTTATTTAGGTATTTGTTAGGCATTCTTAAGTCATCAGACTTGCAATTATTAATCTCGTGTCCATCACTTTATAGGTAGGTGGCCTTATGCAAGTTACTTATAAGCTCCATTTTTCTCATCTGTACAACGAAGATAATAATTGTATCTACCTCATGGAATTGATACAACAACTAAGTGAGAATATGCATGAAAAGAGCTTAGTTTAGTGCCTGGTATATGGTAATACTTAATAAATGTTAGCTCATATTATTAGTCAATTTTGTATAAATCAAGAGAAATCCAGGTAAATGTGCTAAAAAGAGGCAAATTAGATAACTTTGGGATATCTACTCAAACTGGAACATAATAGTCTCAGTAAAAAGGCTTGCCAGTACCTCTCACCTCTGCTGCTTCTTCTGCATATAGGAAGCAGTCATTAGGAAAATAAAAAGAACTCAAGTTCACAGAAGTGGCCACACACTCTATCAGCTACCTGGTCACCTTGCCTTTCCTTATAGTCAGTTTTTCCCTCCACCTTTCCTTATCTATACTCCAGTTTACTGAGCTCTTATCTTTCAATTTACCTTTGGTAGCTAATCTTAAATTCTCCTAATGCCCAAAGTCATTGGAACAAAACAAACAAACAAATAAAGGAAAATATGCCTCATGCTTTGGACTTACATGGAGCTGTCACTAGTCTCTTATCATCTCTAAATTTTTTTGAACAAAGATTCTGAATATAAGATCTTTAGAAAATATCTCTTGTTCAGCCACATACATGTTCGCTGCTAATGGAAATTTTCTCCTTGCATTGAGAAGACATAATGTACTTTTGTAGTTTTCCCAATTACCGAAGAGAAAATAACGATCATTAATAATTGTTAAATATAGTGCATAATGTGGGGTTTGGTCATGAGACTTGAATAAGGCAAAAATGAGCTGGGGTTTATAGTAAGCCACATGTTAAATAAAACTTCCTAAATAAGTGCATTTATTATGGGGCATATAAATAGACATATATTAAACAATATTTTTGGCACTAGAAGAATCAGGCATTTTATAGCTCTTTGAAGCAAGACAAGGTACAGCTGTCCTGGGGAGGTGGGTGGCCAGCTAGCTGGAGATGAATTCGCTTTAGTAGAATTAGCACAATCCAGCGTGTGTCACTCATCTTCGCAACCTCTGAAGATTTTTTTCAGGTGGACTGAAGTTACCAAGCTCAGAATAGCTATCCACATAAGCCAGATGCCGTTTTTAGTTTTCATGGAAAAACAAAACTGCCAACCTTGTACTTGTGCTGGTGGCACAATTCTTTGACTTGCTGAGGAAACCACATAGAAAAACAAATTACAATCGAAAGTCTATTTGGAGAGAAAGTGGGTAATGTGTGTAGTGCCTGGTGTGCCCAACTACAGAGTCCAGATAGGTTGAGGCGCTGGGCCAGGGCACTGACACCTTCTCTCCCCAGATACATGGTTTATTCATCTTCCTCTCTTCTAAGTGACCATCTTCCCATCTAATCACTATATTCACAGATCAATTAATAGATTTTCCTTCTTTGGTTGTAAGGACTATTTTGTCTCTAAAATGCCTCTGTTACACATTTCATTTATTCTGATCTGATTTTGTGGTTTAATTTTTAGAGTTTTCAGAAACCTGGTTATTGTCCATATGTACCACCTACATTCCCCTAATTTTTTAGTAGGTATAAATGATTACTCTCTCATTCACTCACTCACATACTCAGGAATTAGTGACTGATGCATTAAACGGGTTCTGATGAGAATTTAAAATTTTTCCTAAAGATGAACAGTTTCGTGTTTCTAGTCATAAACCTAGAGAAACCCAGAGATTGCCTAATCTGTTATCATCCATGCAAATGAGGAAACACTTGCAATTCAATTCTCTGTGTCTAGATAACTGATTTGGATCTCTGTTCTGATCTGGGAGAGCCTAAATGTCTTGCATATACGAAGATAAACCATGTATTTCAGCCTTCTCCCATCAGCTTGATCTATGACTACCTTCCTTGAATTCTTGGTGGGTCTCCTTGTCTGTAACATCTCCTAAATAACTGGGGAAGATAAACCAACTGTTTATATGTAAGCTTTGTTGCTTTTATTCCATTGTCACTCTTCTCATGCTTTCCTTTCCCCTTCTAATGCTGGCCAAGACCTTCTATGTGCAATATTGCTATGGATACGGCTAGGAATGAGATTCCCCACCTTCCTACAAGTAAAGAAATAGTCATAGCAGGCTCTTGCAATCATGGCTTGGAACTTTTATCAAATGGATGTGGAAGCATCTCCCTTCAGTTTTGCCAGACTAGATGAAAGACAGACAAACCTCCCACTTTGGTGGGATCACACTCTAGAACTAGACAGGCATCTTGGACCCAGGGAGAACCCATGGAAGAACAGGCTTCATCTCTCTCAAAACATTTTTTTTCTGAAATAGAGTCATGGTGTTAGATTGGACTTAAATGTCAACATAAATAGAAAAACTGGCATGTGTAAAGTATCAAAGTGATATTGTATGAAATATTCTTGTTCTAATAAAACCCCTTTCTTATGCAAAGGAAGGCTGGGTGGTTTTCATCTTAAGAAATGCTTAAGGAACAAAATTATTGATGCACATGGACCAGAGGGAGGAAGTCCATATATTAGACATTCACTGAAACTCATAGTTCATTTTCTAACAGCCCAAAGCTAAGGAAGTAGCCTGGCAGGAGTCATCTCACCCTTCAACTTGCCCTCAGTCTAGAATATAATTGGAGATAAGGTCTGGGACTGAGCTGCAGCTGGGAGTTGTCCATGAACTTTATCAAAAAGGGGTGGGTTCTGAGAAGTTCTGCATCTCAGGAAGCCTACCTGTACAATCTTTCCTTTATTTCATACATCTTGTTGCAGATACTCTTTGTAATTTGCTGTATTATCTGTACTATCTCGTCTAGATGTCACTTTTTTCTTGCAGTCCCTCTTTTTACCAGAAGGTAAACCAGAAGGCTTAACACTTTTGGTGTCTGTGGTGTTCAGATCTCTGAAGGTTCTGAGGTTGTTTTTCATATACTTGACATCTCTGGCAGTTTTTCAACAGAAGGCTATGCATGAGATTTTCCTGTGTTAGTCAGTTAAGCATCTTTGATGAAGACACTAGTCTTCTTCTTATTTTTTTTTTTAAAGATTTTATTTATTCATTTGACAGAGAGACACAGCGAGAGAGGGAACACAAGCAGGGGGAGTGGGAGTGGGAGAAGCAGGCCTCCCACAGAGCAGGGAGCCCGACTAGGGGCTCGATCCCAGGACCCTGAGCTGAAGGCAGACGCCCAACAACTGAGCCACCCAGGCACCCCTCTTCTTATTTTTTTAAAGATTTTATTTATTTATTTATTTGAGGGAGAGAGAGAGGGGGAGTGCAAGCAAGGGGAGGGAGAGGGAGAGAGAGGGAGAGTGCAAGCAAGGGGAGGGAGAGAGACAAGCAGACTCCACACTGAGATCATGACCTGAGCTCAAACCAAGAGTCAGATGCTTAACTGACTGAGTCAGCCAGGTGCCCTGACACTAGTCTTCTTTATTCATTTGACTTACCTTTATTTTACAATTATAATTAAGCATAATTCACTATTCCTTTTTTATTCTTTTTTTTTCCCTTTTGGTATTCAGCATGTGTCCTTTTTAAAATTTATTTTAAAATTTTTAATTTGAAATATACTTGACATAACATTGTGTTAAAGTGTACAACATGTTGATTTGATACATGTATTTTAAAGACTTATTTATTTATATTAGAGAGAGAGAGAGCATGCAGGGGGAGGGCAGAGGGAGAGAGAGGGAGAAAAGCAGACTCCTCGCTAAGCATGGAGCCTGACACAGGGCTCAATCTCATGACCCTGAGATCATGACCTGAGCCTAAATCAAAAGTCGGATGCTCAACCTATTGAGCCACCCAGGTGCCACGATTTGATACATTTATATATTGTGATATGATTGCCATTGTAGCAGAGTTAGCACCTCTACCACATCACATAATTATCATTTCTTATTTGTGGTTGGAATAATTTAAGATCTAGTCTCTTAGCAAGTTTGATGATTATAATACAATTTATTGCCTATATTCATTACACTTTTCATTGGATCTCTAAGACTTATTTACCACTAGTTGCAAATTTTTTTTTTTTAAGATTTTATTTATTTGAGAGAGAGAATGAGAGAGAGCACATGAGAGGGGGGAGGGTCAGAGGGAGAAGCAGACTCCCTGCCGAGCAGGGAGCCCGATGTGGGACTCGATCCAGGGACTCCAGGATCATGACCTGAGCCGAAGGCAGTCGCTTAACCAACTGAGCCACCTGGGCGCCCTAGTTGCAAATTTTTACTCTGTTTTTATGAGTTCAGCTTTTTTAGATTCTGCTCATATTATATAGTATTTGTCTTTCTCTGACTTATCTCATTTAGTATAATGTCCTCAAGGGCCATCCATTTCATCTCAAGTGGCAGGATTTCCTTCTTTCTCATGGCTAAATAATATTCCTGTGTGTGTGTGAGAGAGAGAGAGAGAGAGAGAGAGAGAGACATCACATTTTATCTATTCATATTATATGTTGACGGGCACTCAAGTTATTTCCATATCTTGGCTATTGTAAATAACTCTACAATAAACATGGGAGTGCAGATATCTCTTTAATACCCTGTTTTCATTTCCTTTGGGTGTATCCCCGGTAGTGGAATTACTGGACTATATGGTATTTCTATTTTTAATTTGCTGAGGAAACTCCATGCTGTTTTCATAGTGGCTGCCCCAATTTACATTCCCACCCACACTGTAAGAGGGTTCTCTTTTGTCCACATCCTCACCTACACTGGTTATCTCTTGTCTTCTAGATGGTGGCCATTCTAACAGGTGGGAGGTGATGTCTCATTGTGGTTTTAATTTGTATTTCCCGATGATTAGTGAGGCTGAGCATCTTTTCATGTAGCTGTTAGTCATTTGGATGTTTTTAGCATGTGTCCTTTCTTTACCACCACATGGTAAACTTTTATTTGCAGGAGTTGTTAGAAGGGTTCAGAGTGGAAAGGAGAAGAATCTCAATTCAGTAAATCTTTCTGTGACTTTGTGTACCTGCTTGGGTTCCAAAGAGCTAGGGAAAAACTGCCCCCCCCCCCCACCTTGCCATCTTGACTTCTATCATTTGCATGAACAGGACCCTCAGTGTTCCAGTATGTGAATAATGCCTGGCACATTATAAGCACTTAATATTTGTCAGAAGAATTAACCTTAGTATTTTAGTACAAATATTAGTATTTTGGTTCTTTCTCTCCTGACCCCCACCCCCACCCCCACTCCCCCATGCATTTTGTTCCCTTTGGGAGTCTTATCACACTTTAACTTGGGAGAGGCATTCCTAGACTTCTCAGGGACTTCAAATTTTGCCTAACTCAGAGGCTGTGAAGGGATTTCTACTTAGCCCTTAAAGTGGCGCCCTCATTTGGTCATGGCTCGGACTTTGACTTCTGGCCATTGACTCAATCGTAACTGTGCATTTGCGTTAAGATTTTATTCTTTTTTTTTTTTTTTAAGATTTTATTTATTTATTTGAGAGAGAGAGAATGAGAGACAGAGAGCACGAGAGGGAAGAGGATCAGAGGGAGAAGCAGACCCCCCGCCGAGCAGGGAGCCCGATGCGGGACTCGATCCCGGGACTCCAAGATCACGACCTGAGCTGAAGGCAGTCGCTTAACCAACTGAGCCACCCAGGCGCCCTAAGATTTTATTCTTAAGGTGACACCACATTAAATATTCTTAGCCCACGCCCTTGAACTCCAGTCATTGCAGCAGGCATGCCCTGGAGCTGAGGGCCTCCTTTCCCGCCGCGTCCCCAGGCTCCAGCGTGGCCAAGGATGGAGGGCACCACACGGCCAGTCGTGGGCAGGTGCTGAGGCGGTCTCCCGCACGCGAGGCCGGCATCACAGGCCTTGACTTCCTGGCCTGCGGCGTCACCCCAGAACCCGCGAAGCCCCACGCCGCTCCGCGGCAGCACGATGACGTCGCTCCTCCCAGTTCACTAGGTCCACCCACTTTTTCCGAGTCAGTTTCTGCATGCCCTCCAGGGTGACCCCAGTCCCAGACGGCTGCAGCACAACGTGAGATACCTCGCCTCTCGGGCGGCCGCGAGTCACCACGCACGCGCAGCACTCCCTGCACGTGATGAGCCCCACGCGGGCCGCGGGGCCCGAAATGGCGTGAAGCGCATGCGTGTCAGGTCTGACATGCGCGGTGGCTTCCCCGACGTGGGGCCGGTCACGGTGCGCGAGGGTGTTGCCAGCTTGGTAGCTTGGCCTCGGCGTCGGAGTAATTCGTGTGGCAGGTAAGTTCTCAGTAGAGTGCTTTTGAGGGAAATATGGTTATCATGACTATTTCATTTTTAGGCTGTACTACACTGTAACAACATACATTTACTTTTTTGTTTTAAAAAGAATTGGTCTCATCGTGAATTGAAATTGTGATTCCGTAGGTCTTGTTTTACAGATCAGTTAAAATGTAGTGAAATGATTTATTTTGGATTCTATGTGTGGGATACAGAATTTCTTAGTTTTTCGGTCAACTCTGACCTATTGAAATGTAATTTTTAAATTATGGTCTAATTATAGTTTTGGAATGAAAGCAAAATGTGATTTTATCGTAACTATACTATATATTTATATATATATTTTTTACTCCGATACAAGGCCTTGAACACTAAAATATGTGGTTTTAACAGTAGGTTGTAGACATTAGTAAAATAACGGTATAAGCTAGTTAACTTTTTTATGAGTAGAGGTGCTGAATAGAAATTAGGATAAAAATGAATATGATTAAAAATATATAAACCTACAAACAGAGTTTCAAAGGCAATAAAAGGAAATTAAAACAGCTTTTTTTTAACCTAATGAAAATTAGGAAAAAAATGTTAAAATAATTTTTAAATTGCATTATCTGAACGCTAGGGAAAATACCATGAACAGTGATATAGAGTCAGTTGTTTCTGCTGAAAATACAAAATGGCTTAAGAAATTTGAAAATAGGGGTGCCTGGGTGGCTCAGTTGGTTGTGTCTGACTCTTGATTTCAGCTCAGGTCTTGATCTCAGGGTTGTGAGCTCAAGCCCCACATTGGGCTCCATGCTGGGCATGGATCCTACTTCAAAAAAAAAATAAATTTGAAAATAATATGTGGGCAAACATAATGGGCTGAATCTGTACATTTGCCTTTACTCCTTCCTAGAGCCTGCCTAAAATAACAATAAAAAATTTTTTAACCCATAAAACTACTATGATACGCATAACAGGAGACATGACAACAGAAGGTGAAGCTGGAAGCAGATCTATGAGGAACAACCAACTCAGATTCAAGAAATCAGGAAGCTATGGGTCCTGGGTACATGGGGCAGGAAAGCCAAGAAGAAGCAAATTGATTTCCATTGCACAGCCCTCAGAAGGATCAGGAATTGTAACAGGCACTAGGGCACCTGCATAGTAGGTGGGGCTTAAAAATGGAGATATGATTGAAAATCTATTAAGAGTAACTAGACTTCTAGACCAGCCTGTCCCCTCCTCTTGCACACAGGAAATTCCACCCATCCCCATCATTCCTCCTTCCCTCTAGTAGAATATTGGAGGTTTCTTCTCTAGAGAATTGAATCGAGATATGTGGGCCCAGGACCATCAGACATATCTATGGGGAATGATAAAAAAGAGGGATGAAGTAATAGCTATATAGTGAAGAATCTTCACCACTAATATCTACATAGGGAGATTCTTTCTCCACTGCACACCTGCTCCATTCACTTACTCAACTCTCAAAATACTCCTAGCTAGGTTGATATCTCCTGGGTAGGATACTGGAGAATTCTGGATAGAGAAAAACCTGCCCAGGATTATAGCAGAGGTTCATCAGAGCAATTGAGAAGTGCTCTCCAGATTGCCTAGCAGGAGGCCAACAGAAGGGAGTCTCTGGTCGTAAACACCAAGCCTCAAATCTTGCTTTTTAGTGCCTCTCAGAGGCTATAAAGTAGTCAGAGTCATCAATTTCTGAGTAAAAGCAAGCCTGGGACATGCTTCATGGTACTTCCCAGAGACTATGCAAGACTTCAGAAATGATGGTTGTTGTGTGTGTAGGTAGCAAGACCCAAGCGCCAGAGGTCTGAGCTTCTCATGGATTCCAGGACAATAAGTTGACTAGGGAGCAGAAGAACCACCAGACTGGGGGTACCATGGAGACTCAGAGTACAACCAAGAGCATTTAAAGAGAATTTTTAAATTTATTTTATTTATTTTATTTTTTTAAGATTTTATTTATTCATTTGTCAGAGAGAGAGAGAGAGAGAGAGAGCACAAGCAGGGGGGCGGCAGGCAGGGGGAGAAGCAGGCTCTCCACTGAGAAGGGAGCCGGATGTGGGACTCGATCCCAGGACCCTGGGATCATGACCTGAGCCGAAGGCAGACGCTTAACCAATTGAGCCACCCAGGCATCCCTTAAAGAGGATTTTTAAAAGATATTTTTTCATATAAGAGTTTATGGACTAATTTCATAGATATTACATTACTATTTATACAATACCTTACACTTCATGTAGTTACATCACTTAGATTTGATTTTTTTTCTGTTACCATATGAAGATGGCAGGTGAGAAATTATATTGCAGATATGACAGGTAGAACCTATGAGCACATAGAGGTCTGCCGCATTCTTCCCACTGTAGCAACAGTTCACTTGAATCTCACAAAGTGTGATTTGTGGAGCATACATGGTTCTTTCTGACCAGAAACCTGTCCTCTATTGTGTGGCCATGGTGCCCACATTCTATACTTTTGGTGTTATACCTTTAAAACTATCTTAAGAACCTGCTCACTTTAAGGATTAAGTTACTACAGTTCTTATCAGGGGGGATATAGAACTACTAACCTATCAGCAAGAGTTAAATAACTCATTGCCCACCCACCCCTTTCTCCCTAGAAGTGAGAATAGTTGAAGTAGATCAAACCAAGATTGGGACCTTATCTAAAACATCTCTGTATACCTAGTAACTGACAGGGTAGATGACTTTCATTTTCAAAAAACTAGAAACAAGTAGGGCACCTGGGTGGCTCAGATGGTTAAGCCTCTGCCTTCCGCTCAGGTCATGATCCTAGGGTCGTGGGATCGAGACCCACATCAGGCTCCCTGCTCAGCAGAGAGCCTGCTTCTCCCTCTGCCTCTGCACCTCCCCCTGCTCATGCTCTCTATCTCTCTGTCTCAAATGAATAAAAAAAAAAGTCAAAAAAACTAGAAACAAGCAAAAATGTTTGTGGGAATGATGTTAAGTAGATATTTTTAGTGAAGGATTAGTAATGCAGCATAACATATTGGAAAGAACTCCAAATCAGAACATAGAAATTACACTGACTGTTAATAGAAGGCATGCTTGTACTACACCCCGTGGTAAGTGCTTTATAAGCATTATCCAATTTGCTTCTCTCTATGAAGACCTACTCAGTGAAGTAGCTACTACTATCAGCCCCATTTTATGATAATCCTGAGGTGATAATCCTGAGGCTGGGAGAGGTTAATTTGCTCATGGTCACATAGTCATCAAGTGGGAGGGTCAGAATTCTACCCAGATTGGTTGATACCAATGCCCCAAGTTGTACCCATGATAAGTCATGGCTCTATCATGATTTAGTTTTACTGTTTTCCTTATTGCCCCAATTTCCTTGCTTACATATAGGAAATAATGCTATGACTGCCTCACAGGCTGCTGTGATGATTGGATCTGGTCAGATATTTGAGAAAATGTACGGATGTATGTATCAAAAATGAAAGTGCTTTGTACACAGGGAAATGTTCACGTATCTAGTTTATTTTAATTAAGGTATTTCACCAGCCAGTATTTTACCAGTGTCATCTTTTTTTAAGATTTTATTTATTTGACAGAGACACAGTGAGAGAGAGAGAACACAAGCAGGGCGAGTGGGGGAGGGAGAAGCAGGCTTCCCGCCGAGCAGGGAGCCAGATGCGGGGCTCGATCCCAGGACCCTGGGATCATGACCTGAGCCGAAGGCAGACGCTTAATGACTGAGCCACCCAGGTGCCCCTACCAGTGTCATCTTGAGCAAATCTTTTAGCTCCTCTGGCTTTAGTTTTCTGACCTAGTAATTGAAGGTTTTGGACTGGGTGATTCCTAGATTCTTTCCAGCTCTAATGACTCTAGTTTCTAATGGAAAAGCTATAATCATATGGACATCATTGAACTATGGGAGAAGTGGGGAATGGATCCACAAGGGACATGGCAAAATGGGGGATGAAATCAGCAGGGACAAAAGGTCCATGACAAGCATGACTCCAGGGAACAAGTGCCTAGAGGGTTTTCTCCCTCTAATTGTCTTTTCTCCTATTATCTCTGCCTTTAACAATAACGCATTTAAGATTTTCTCCAGTTGGGGGCATTTCTCTTACTCTGAGTGGACAGCCTATTTCATGGCCAAAGGGTCCCACCTTGGAGAGCAATAGAGCCCACCTGGAAAATTCCTTTGGAAAAGAAATAAGCAATTTCAGCCTTTGGCAAGAGCTCTGTCTTCTTGGGGAATCTGGGTCAAGGTGAGAGGGTAAGATTTGGTGAGAACAGTGGATACTGTGCTATCTTAACAGCCATGAGATTCTTCCAGTAGGACCTGTGTGGAACAAGGTTTATGGTCCTCAGTCTCTCCCATTCTTCACCTCTTCACTCCCACACGCTCCACTGTGGGCTCTTCTTGGGTTCTCTTTCTCCTTGCTCAACTTCTCTGACCTTCATTGAAAAGATTAATCTCTAATCTAAAATTTCAGGGATCATTCTGGGGTGAGGGATGAAGGTTGAGTTCCAGTTCTGCAATTTCTTAAGGGTGTGATCTTGAGCTCTGTTACTTTCTTTTTTTTTTTTCACTTGTAAAATGGGGGATACTGGGATTATTTAGAATCTAATGAGATGATGTTTATAAAAGCTAACAAATTTTAGAAGTCAATAATTGAGCACTGAATTAAAAGCAATGATTTACTGACTTTCAGGGGAATTTCCTAAGATCCTGTATTCTTGTCTAGATTTTCCACCTTTATCCATCCCAAGAACTCTTTGAATTTTTCTTTGTTTAAGGAGTCTGTTGTTATAATAATATTAATTAATTTGATTTCCATGTTAATATTAGAGCTTTGATAATTTCTGAGTAGCAAAAGGCAAGCAGGTCACTAAATAATGATATAACAAAGTACTCATGTACAATTCCATCGGCCTTTTGAAATACTTCAAATAGCTCTCTGTGGTCATCTTTGGAGCCCGTGCGGGTCTGGAGGCACTAGTGTGGGTCACACAGATATCAGAGATGCCTCACTCCAAGGCATTGTTGGTCTGTCTCTTTTAACCTTTTTTTTTTTACTTACGTTGTTCTTCTTCATTGCACCATCTTGGCTTTCTTTACCTGATTTTTTCTCTGCACAACCTTACGAACTGGCCATGTCCTCAGTATTCAGAATTGGAAAGGTTTTGATTAGCTAGATGCACATAGCAAAATCTCCAATTAATACTTACATCAGTCACCTTTTCTTTAAATTGTCTTGGGAAATGGTGGACATATGCAAAAACTTAACCAGAAAGTGAATTTTCCCCCTTTTCCTATAGCTTACCAAAGTTTAACAAGATACGTTTTGTCATGAATTAGTAAAACAATCCACAATTCCTTTTCGTTTTGGGAATGATGAGTCACATAAAATACCTTTACCTCTGGCTGCCTCTGTCACCAGAATATAATAAGAAAGTGAAGAGCTTTACTGCAAGTGATTGATCAGAAGGTTGACTTATTCTCACTGAATTGATCGATTATGTTGGTGTATTGGGGGATGTTGTGCATGAGAGTTTATATTTTCAAAATATTTTCATTGACTCCAACTGATCTTGGAAAAAATTGTGGAGAAATTATATTGGCAACACTTCAGGAGTCAACAGAAAGATTCCCAAGTTCACAAAACCATAATTGAAATAAGATAATTTTAGTTTTGCATCCAAAGGTGGCTGAAAGAACCATTGTTCAATATGTATTTATTCAGTAACACAAATATTAGTATACAAGATGCTTATCGTTAAGTAGTGAATCATCTCCACTAGACCATGTATTGTATATAGCATCATCGGCTCAGAGGACCTGGGGGTGGTGGCACATAAAAAGGGGCATCAGGAGTTTACACTCCATCTGACTGGGAGAAAACAGAGTAATACAAGATAGAAATAAATACAGTCATTGACTAATGATATTCTTGAGTCTAGGATTAGAGACCATCTAATTTAGAAAATAATTTATGTGAAGAGCTCCTTGATATTTCAGTATTAGTTTGCTTTATTTTTCTTTCACAGAGAGGAATGCTAATGGGGATGATAGTTGCTAACATTTATTGAGCCCTTATTGTCTTTTTTTTTTTTTAAGATTTTATTTATTTATTTGACAGAGAGAGACACAGCGAGAGAGGGAACATAAGCAGGGGGAGTGGGGGAGGGAGAAGCAGGCTTCCCGCAGAGCAGGGAGCCCGATGTGGGACTCGATCCCAGGACCCTGGGATCATGACCTGAGCCAAAGGCAGACGCTTAACGACTGAGCCACCCAGGCGCCCGAGCCCTTATTGTCTTAAGCCCTTCATGTCATTCAATGTTTGCAGCAACCACCTGAAGTAGTAAGTACTCTTAGCGCCATTTATAGATGAGGCAACTGAAGCACAGAGCGATTAACAACTTGCTAAGGGTGATACAGCCGGTAGGTAAAAGCCAGGAAATTCTAGAATTCTGTTTTCTCTGTGGTTCTTTCTCCCCTTCATTTCCCCTTCCCCTCTCCCTTTCTCTCTTATTCTGTGCTTGCTTTTAAGGATTTATATATCTTAATAACTTTTCTTCCTATAAATATAGGGGTTGTCGAAAATTGATCAAATACAAAGAGTTTTAAAGAAGGAAATCAAAATCATACCATTCATTACTTTTGGCATTTGCAATTGGCTCACATGTGTGTTTGTGTGTGTGTGTGTGCATGAGAGAGAGAGAGAGAGTGAGTGAGAGACAGAGACACAGAGACAGAGATATTATATGAAGCATTTCTTTTATCCAGAAAGGTAAAACTGTTTTGTATGCACTCATCATCAGTATATGTGAGTACCCATCCCTTACTGATTAATGTCTTTCATATTAAAGTCATATCCTTAGTGTCTTCTTTATATTTTCTGACTGTTTTTCTCATTTCATCAATTGTATTTTAAAAGTATTTTATATAATGGGTTCTTCAACCATAAGCAAGTTTTAAATTTTTATATCATATTTTTTTCTCAGAGTTTTTGGCTTGGTGTTATATTTCAGAACTTTCTTTCCCATCCCAGGATTATATAAATGCATCTTTATTTATTCTTTAATGCTTTTTATTTATAGTGAGCCAGGTTTCACAGACCATTTATGGGAGAGCTTATCCTTTCTCTGTCAATTTAAAATACTAATTTTGTGGGGCTCCAGTCAGTCAGTAGAACATGTAACTCTTGAACTTGAGGTTGTGTGTTTGAGTTACAAGTTGGGTGTAGAGATTACTCAAAAAAATAAAATAGAAAATAAATAAAGTTAAAATAAGTGGTAGTTTAAAAACAAAAAAAGAAAACTTACTTTCCAAAGTTAAAAAAATACTAATTTTGTCATGTTAAATTCTTACCATTATTTAAATTTATTCTTAAATATATATATTTGTTCTTTTGACATGTCTGTTTTTACAAGAATAATGAATTATCCATGATTATAATACTTTTTAGTATCTGAAAATTGAAGTCCTTTCTAATTATTAATTTTTACCTAAAATTATTTGGCTGTTATTTACTATTTCATCTCAAGGAAGGACAGTTTGGGTATGTAGCACAGCCAATAGTTGGTATCCATTACAAATCTGTTAGTGAGTTCTAACATGCTGATTCTATCAACCAAAAATATGAAATATACCTTTGTAGTATTTGGTAACTGAAAATGTATACTTTGACATATTCTTGACATCAAGGCCCATCATAGCTTGATGGTTGTTGCCAATTGACCCAAGTCTATTTGAACTCAAGAAAACTAAATAGAAAATAATTTACCTGGTGTAACTCAAGAAAACTAAATAATTTACCATGGACCCTGTTGCTTTTACTTGCTTATACATAAGGTCTGAATCTATATTGCCTAAAGGCAAGGATGCCTGACTGTCTACAGGACTAATGATGTCTCAGGAATTTCCCCAGATTAACCCATAAAACTCTAGTATCCCTTGCATGCCTATCCACAGGCACAACTGTCTTTCATGGTTATCTTAAGCAATCAGTGATAGTAATAGCCAACACCTATTGAACAATTAATGTGTACTTGATTGCATGCTGAACATTTGCATGAATTTCCTCAGGTAACTGTCCCATTAACCTTATAGTTTAGGGGTTCTTGTCCTCAATTTGTTATGAGTAAATCATATCTAGTGTGTTTAAGCCACTGGGACAAGTTCTTAGAGTGAGATGGTATCAAAATTAAAACTCTTTTTTTCCATTTTATTGAGATATAATTGACAGAATACATTGTATAAATTTGAGGAATACAACATAATGATTTGATATATGTATGTATTACAAAATGATTACCACAAATTAGTTAACATTCATCACTTTGCATGGTTATACTTTTCTTCTTTGTGATGTGAACTTTTGAGATCTTTCTCAGCAACTTTCAAATGCACAATATAGTATTGTTAACTATAGTCATTATGTTGCACATTACACTTCCAGAACTTATTTATCTTATAACTGGAAGTGTTGGCCACCTTCACCCAATTCCCCCATCCCCTACCCCCGGCCCCTGGGAATCAAAAATCTGATCTGTTTCAATTAGTTCAGTTTTTTTAGATTTCACATTTGGTGAGATCATACAGTGTTTGTCTTTCTTGGTCTAACTGATCTCACTTAGCATAGTGCTCTCAAGGGCCATCCAGGTTGTCACAAATGCCAGGATTTCTTTATATATTCATATATATAATATTGAATATTAACAAATAATATATACAACAATATAATACTTATATCATGATTTCTTTATCCATTCATCTTTTGATGAACACTTAGGTTATTTCAATGTCTTGGTTATTGTAAATAATGCTGCAATGAGCATGGGGGTGCAAATATTTCTCTAGGATACTAATGTCATTTCCTGTGGATATAAACCCAGAAGTGGAATTGCTGAATTATTTGCAGATCTAGTTTTAATTTTCTGAGGATCTCCACACTGTTTTCCATAGTGACTGTACCAATTTATATTTCCACAGCATTGCACAGGGTTCTCTATTCTCCACATCTTTGCCAGCATGTGTTATCTCTTATCTTTTTGTGATAGTTATTCTGACAGGTGTGAGTTGATATCTCATTCCCCTGGTGATGAGTGATATTGAGCACCTTTTCATATACCTGTTGGCCATTGGATGTCCCCATGGAAGAATATCTACTCAGGTCCTATGCCCATTTTTTAATTGGACCATTTATTTTCTTGCTATTAAGTTGTTTGAATTTGTTTTACATTTTGGATATTAACCTCTCTTTTTAAAAGATTTTATTTATTATTTGAGAGAGAGAAAAAAGAGCGAGAGGGGGGAGGGAGAGCGGAGGAGGGAGAGGAAGAGGGAAAGAATCCCAAGAATCTCAAGCAGACTCCATGCTGAGCATGGAGCCTGAAGCAGGGCTCGATCCCACAGTCCTGAGATTATGACCTGAGCCAAAACCAAGAGTCAGGTGCTTAACAGACTGAGCCACCCAGATGCCACAGATATTATCCTCTTATCAGATAATGTGGTTTGAAAATATTTTGTACCATTCCATAGGTTACCTTTTCATTTTGTTTATCATTTCTTCTGCTGTGCAGAAGCTTTTTAGTTTGATATAATCCCACTCGTTTATTTTTAATTTTTTTGCTTATACTTTAAGTGTGATATCCAAAAAATCACTGCCAAGCCCTGTCAAGAAGTTTTCCCCTGTGTTTTCTTCTAGGAGTTTTATGGTTACAGGTCTTATATTTCAGTCGTCAGTTCATATTGTGTTAATTTTTGTGAGTGGTGTAAGATTTGGGTCTAGTTTTGTTCTTTTGCAAAAGAATATCCAATTTCCCCAACACCATTTATTGAAGAGACTGTCCTTTCCCTATTAAGTATTTTAGGCTCTCTTATCAAATATTAGTTGACCGTATATGCATTGTTCTGTTTCTGGGCTGCACCTAAATGTATGAAGCCACTGGCTGGACTCTCTGCTAGAGTGCTTCTGGGTTTTGCATCTTCCCAGGAGCTCTGGCCAGGCTTCCCGGTTGGATGGTGCTAGGGGATATACTCAACAGTATATGGGGCTATGAATTGTTTTTTCTGCCTGGATGGGGGGAGACAGGCTCTAAGGCCAACAAGGCTCATTGTTTGAGGTTCTGAATCAGGCAGAACTGTGTGTTTAGTTCCCTGGACAAATGAAGCCGCTGTCCTGGCTCTGCAGCTAGGCAGCACTGCCGGCTGCTGGACTATGTTCCTTTCTAGGTGCTCTGGCCAGGTTTCCTGGTTGGGCTGGGCCTGAGAGGTTACACTCAGCAGTAGACGGGTCTATGAATTAGTTTCCTGCCTGTGCAGAGTGGCAGAACAAGCTCCAGGTCCAGAAAGCTTGCCATTTCAGATCCTAAATCAGAACCAGCCACTGAATTCCCTGGAGGTCTGGTGGGGCCACCTCTGGTTGGTATTTCTACTTTGGTGCCAATGCAAATAGGAACTCAGTCTGCCAAGATCTGAACACTGGTTATTGTAAGTCTTGCCCCTGCCTCCATCACAATCTGATTCCCAGTGGTCAAACCCCACAGATGCCCCTGTGACCCCCAGGAGGCAAGACCAGAATGGATATCCCAAGAAGTGACCTACAGTTCTGGGGGAGCTGGATATCCACCTTGGGATCTCTTTTTTTTTTTTTCCTACTGGGGAAACCATAGGCAAAAGGGACCCTACCCTGTTGATGTGGCACTGTGCCAGCATGGGAGAGTGGCAATACTATCAGAGTGTGGTTGACCTCTACCCTCCTATGTGGTCCTTCTTGGTCTCTGTAATCCAAGGTAGGTGTTTCTGCCTCATTCCCATGTCCTACGATTTTTACAATGTTGTCTTGTCTATGAATAGCTGCTAGTTGTTCTTTTGGGGAGGGGACTGATGTCAGGAATGACCTATGGTACCATCTTGATGATGTTGCTCAGAACTAAAACTCCAAAGTCTGAACTCTTAACTACAGTACTATGCTGTTTCCTAAAAAACAAAATACTCTAAAATTGAGAAAATAGTTGGGGCAATAGTGAGTTGTGCTAGCCTCTGTATGGAATAGTTCATATGAAGGCTTCCCTAAGAAAACTTATTCCATAACTTTATTGACACACATGCTGTACCCCAAGAGAACATTGTCAGAATTACATACTATGATGTAATTTTCCAGGCCATTTGGGAGATGTTTTTTTAAATATAGTTGTTAAAACATTTGAGAAGTTATTATAAACAGGGTTATTTTTCTTATGGGTAAAATAAGAAATTTAAGAACTCTATCTAGATGACCATCTGGGGGAGAAGAGCTATTCCAAATTTATTCTACAATGATGCAACTTATGCTTTGCTATTATAGAGCTGCAGTTATATATTGAATTATCAGAGGTCTTTTAAAAACATAATTTTGATAAATGATCCTTACCTTATTTATAAGAACCACAGGATTTCTATTGCTTTTTTTTAAAGTTGTCAATCAATTTTTAAATATCTTTTAATTTTCATGAGACCCATGAAATAATTGAGAACCTGAAGCACTTTAAAAAAGGCACTTCTTGGCAATTTGAGATGAAAACTGGGTCTTTTCATCAGGACAGGGAGGCATTGCTTCTTTCCCTGAACTCAGTGGAGGAAAAAAAATGGTACATATGAGAATTGTAATGCTGTCATTTCACCTGAGTCTGCAGTGCATTCTCTTCTCTCTTTTCTGATTTTAGAAGCAGCAAGCCAATGATTGGGGGAGGAAATATTACAGAGATCACTTATTTCATCCTTTTGGGATTCTCTGATTTTCCTAGAATCCTAGCAGTGCTCTTTGTTGTATTCTTGCTGATCTACATTTTGACTCTGACTTGGAACCTGTGCCTCATCATCTTAATAAGGATGGACTCTCACCTCCACATGCCCATGTACTTCTTCCTCAGTAATCTGTCCTTCATAGATATCTGCTATGTGACCTCTACAGCTCCCAAGATGCTCTCCAACTTTTTCCAGGAGCAGCAAGTTATCACCTTTATGGGTTGTGCTGTTCAGTACTTCGTCTTTTCAACCATGGGACTGAGTGAGTCTTGTCTCATGACAGCCATGGCTTATGATCGATACACTGCCATTTGTAATCCACTTCTCTATTCAGCAATCATGTCACCCACCCTCTGTATTCGGATGGTGCTGGGATCCTATTTGGCTGGACTCTCTGCTTCTATATCCCAGTTATGTACCATGTTTCAGCTCCACTTTTGTGGGCCTAATGTCATCAACCACTTCTTCTGTGACATGCCCCAACTGATAGTCCTGTCCTGCACTGACACTTTCTTTGTACAACTGTTGACTGCTATATTAACAATGATCTTTGGGATAATAAATGCTCTCATTATCGTGATATCCTATGGCTATATTTTCATCTCCATCATGAAGATCACTTCAGCTAAAGGCAGGTCCAAGGCTTTCAACACCTGTGCTTCTCATCTGACAGCGATTTCCCTCTTCTATACCTCAGCTGTGTTTGTCTATTTGAGTTCCAGCTCTGGTGGTTCCTCCAGCTTTGACAGATTTGCATCAGTATTCTACACTGTGGTTATTCCCATGTTGAACCCCTTGATTTACAGTCTGAGGAACAAGGAAATCAAAGATGCCTTGAAGAGGTTACAAAAGAAGAGATGGTCCTGTTGAGGTCCTGTCCAGATTTGTCCTATCAGAAACCTTAACCCCAATAATATGCACATGAATGGACTCTAACAAAATTCATACTGCCTTCAGATAAAGAAAGCTTAATTTGACACAGATAATATGCCAAATGGACTGACAGCTCACTTGATTCCACACAAACACGATACCTTTAAGTCCTGGAGGTTCATACTTTCACCCTACATGAGGAGTGACCTCATCATTTATTAATAGTCTGCAAGTATTTGTAAAATGTTAAGGTTTAGAAACTTGTCACTTCTTTTTGCTTCAGAGATTGAGCCCTGTTCAGTCTCGGACCTCTGATTGTAAAGGAGTGATACCTGATGGAGGTCCCCAAGAGTGTAGAGATCTTGTCTCCCAAATATTTTGATGCAGCTTAATCCAGACAAGAGGGTGATGGATGCTTGTTCTGTATTTCTGACCATAATGGGAATAAATAGAGGGGATGTGCCTTTGAACAGAAACAAAGCTATGCAGTTGGCCTGGTTATGTCTCCTGGGAAGAGCAATCTGAGATGCTAATGTTTGTCTAAGGCCTCTTTCAGGACTAATTACCTATTAAGTTTTTGGTCACATCCCAGTCTCCACCAGGTGTAATCTAAGGAAGCAGGAGGTGATTTGAATCATAAAGAGGAATGGAATGAAGAATGACATCCCTTCAGTACTATTTACTTATGAGTTTGATGTTTTAATTCTTGCATCTCACGTCCAATGTGGATTTCCGATGGGAGGTGATGTGCAAAATTCTTGTCAACTAATAGCAATTTCTGATATTGTGGGACTCAAACCTCTCTTTTTTTCCTCCATTAAATCTGGAAAATTTGCCCTCGATTGACATAGCGAATGGGATACACTACCAAATTGTTTCTGGCATTTTAAGCGTCTGTTCAAATTTGGTGTGAGGAGATTTGTGTGAGAATTCATTGTAATAATATAGTTACTGAATGTTCAATATTTGCAGAGACTAGGAACAGATATGGAAAGCTGGTAGACATTCTTTCTTGTGTGTTCAATATTTTATGTCCTAGAAATTTATGGTTGTGTGGGTGATACAATAGATGGAATAGATGGTCAGAGTTACTCTAATACTGATATTTTCTAGGAAGTCTCAAGGGCTAGGAGAGGAAATAGTGGGATAGGCAGCATTCTCAACTCTGGTTAGTTTAAGTTGTCCGAAGGAGAAAACAAAACATTTGGTCCTAGAGGTCTGTTTAAAAAGATGAACAAGATGTGTCCCAACACTAGCTGTTGACTTGCTAGATTGCTAAGACTTTAACCAAATGATAAAAACCAGATGTCATTACATTTACATAATATCTTCAGAGATTTAATGGATTCTTTTTAAGTTTTTTTATTTTTTATTTTTTTGTCAGAGAGAGAGAGAGCACAAGCTGGGGGAGTGGCAGGCATAGAGAGAAGCAGGCTCCCTGCTGAGCAAGGAGCCTGATGCGGGGCTTGATCCCAGAACCTTGGGATCATGACCTGAGCTGAAGGCAGCTGCTTAACCAATTGAGCCACCCAGGCACCCTGATTTAATGGATTCTTAATGAATGCGTTTGGTTCTCAATTTTGATGAATCATATGAATTATTCTATTGAATTAAAGACTTTATTATTTTTTTAACGATTTTATTTATTTGACAGAGAGAGACACAGCGAGAGAGGGAACACAAGCAGGGGGAGTGGGAGAGGGAGAAGCAGGCCTCCTGCGGAGCAGGGAGCCCAAGGCAGGGCTCTATCCCAAGCCCCAGGATTATGACCGGAGCCAAAGGCAGATGCTTAACGACTGAGCCACCCGGGGGGCCCCTGAATTAAAGACTTTAAATGAAGAGATATTTAAAGCCTTTGTCAAATTTTCCAGGAGTTTACCTTTGGATAGGATTGAGACAAGGGGAATTACTGAAATATCTAGGAGGGAGTGTGGGGGCTTACCCCATGCCAAGAAAACTGTAATACGAGTAAAGGATGTTTGGCCCCCTAGTCCAGGTAAAAGTATGTTTCTTGTGGCATTGCTCATTACATATGTATAAGAATGTATGGGAAGTCTGTTGCTAAGGTACTATGAGGGTTTCCTCAGGAGACAAAACTCTGCCAGATGTTAGTGGAGGATATTTCCATAATACCGCACAGATCTAACTTTTGAGGGGTTCAGATGAGCTCAGAGAGGTGATGAATAAGAGCTGCTGATGGTAACTGGAAGTTAACCTTCTCAGAGCTGCTGTGGATGGGTTAGGTTCCCAGGAACTGCTATCTTCCAACAACTGCCTTCATCAGCTGCTGTTGAAAACCATTAGCTAGAGTACTGATGGGAAATGCCATTAAAAAGAAAAAACCTAGGGAAAATAAAACATGATTATTCAGACTTGCCCCTGAAGAACATTTAGACCAATGGTATATGCCAGATTCTACTCTTAGATGAACCACATATTCTAAACTAGGTCAGTCTATGGAACTAAAATGACAGTTTAGCTTGCCCACAGTAATTGCACAGAGATTTTGCCATGTAATATCACATGGGAACAATAAATCTGCCAGCCCTCACTAAGGGTTTGCTAGATAAATATATCAAGGTGGGTGGTAAGGTAAGGATGAAAAAAAAAATTAGGAAAGTTTCCTGTCCTCATATCTAGCTAGGAGACAGACCCATATATAAAATAATAAATTCTACATTTTTGGTATAGTTCAATGTAAGATGATTGAAACAGACCCACAGACTAAGGGACTTGAAAAGACTAAGAACTCATGTGGATTATCAGGGAGTCCATAGAAAGTTCAGTCAGGAGGAGGGGCTTGACCTCATTTTGTAGGATTTATTTTACAAAAGAGAAGAGCATTCCCCATAGTCAGAGTAATTAACAAAGTGGAGTGGTTTGAATGTGCAGAAGGGAGCCATGTCCCATAAGGATGAAAAGTTGAGCATGAATTTTAGTGTAAAGACTTAACTTTTTTTTTTTAGGTTTTTACTTAAATTCCAGTTAGTTAACATATAGTATATTATTAGTTTCAGGTGTAGAATTTAGTGATTCATCACTTAAATACAACACCCAGTGCTCATCAGAGCAAGTGCCCTCCTTACATCACCCATTTAAACCATTCCCCTGCCTACCTCCCCTCCAGCAACAATCTAGGAGGTAGGTAACATTTGGAAGGTATTTGAATGACAGTAGGTAGGATTGGAGTTTAAAAAAATACAAGATACATTAATATTTTGAAATTTATTTTATTTTAAAATTTTATTTTTTTGAGACCTAATTTTCATATGATATAGTGTAAGTTTAAGGTATGCAATATATTGATTTGATACCTTTATATGTTGCAATATGATTATTGCTGGTAGCATTAGACACAATTCTATTGTCGTATAATTATCATTTCTATTCTGTGGTGAGAACATTTAAGATCTGGTCTCTTAGTAACTTTGAAGTATCTAATACAGTATTGTTGACTGTATTCACTATGCTGTGCATTAGATCTCCAGAACTTAATAATCTTTTAAGAACAAATTTGTACATTTACAAATGTCTCCCCAATTCTGCCACCCAGCCCCTGGTAAGTACCATTCTATTCTGTTTCCATAAGTTCAGCGTTTTTAGATTCCACATACTAGTGATATCATAGAGTATTTGTCTTTTTTTTTTCCTGGTTTATCTCACTTAGCTTAATGCCATCAAATTCCATCCATGATGTTGCAAATAGCAGGATTTCCTTTTTTCTCACAATTGAATATATATTGTATATAATTTCATATATATACACATACCGGCATACATACGATACACACCACATCTTTTTTTAAAAAGATTTTATTTATTTGAGAGAGAGAGCACAAGAGTGAGAGCACGAGGTGGGGGAGGGGCAGAGGGAGAGGGAGAAGCAGGCTCCCCATAGAGCAGGGAGCTTGATGCCGGGCTCAGTTCCAGGACCCCAAGATCATGACCTGAGCCAAAGGCAGATGCCTTACCAGCTGATCCACCCAGGTGTCCCCACACCACATTTTCTTATCCATTCATCCATTGATGGACACATGTTGTTTCCATATCTTGGCTATTGTGAATACTGCAATAAACATGAGAATGCAGATATCTTCTCGGTATCCTGTTTTTATTTCTGTTTAATATATACCTAGAAGTGGAATTGCTGGATCATATGGCAGATCCATTTTTAATTTTTTGAGGGACCTCTACACCGTTTTTAATACTAGTTGGATTTACATTCCTACAACAGTGCACTGGGATTCCCTATTCTCCACATCCTCATCAATACTTATTATCTCTTCTCTTCTTGATAATAACCATTCTGACAGGTATGAAGTGGTATCTCATTGTGGTTTTGATTTGCATTTCCCTGATGATTAGTGACATGGAGCATCTTTTATGCACCTGTTGGCCATTTGGATGTCTTCTTTGGAAAAATGTTTATTAAGTTCCTCTGCCCATTTTTAAATTAGATTATTATTTTTTTGTTGTTGAGTTGTATGCATTTTTATATATTTTTGATGATAACCTCTTAACCATAAATGGCTTGTAAATATTTTTCCCATTTCATAGGTTGCCTTTTCCATCTTGTTGATTTTTGTTGTTTTTGTTTTGTTTTGTTTTTTTGGTGTGCAGAGATTTTAATTTGATGTAGTCCTACTTGATGATTTTTGCTTTTATTTTTTGTGCTTTTGGTGTCATATACAAAAAATTATTGCCAAGACCAATGTCAGGGGGCTTCTTCCTCATGTTTTCTTCTAGGAGTTTTATGAGTTCAGGTCATATGTTTAAGCTTCTAATCCATCTTGAGTTAATTTTTGTGGGTGGTGTAAGATAGGGGTCCATTTTTTTTCTGCATATGGTTATCCAGTTTTCCAACACCATTTGTTGAACAGACTATCCTTTCCCCATTGAGCATTCTTTGCTCCTTTGTCAAATATTCATTGACTGTGAGTGGAGGGCTTATTTCTGGGTTCTCTATTCTGTTCTATTGGTTTATGTATCTATTTTTATGTTAGTACCATACTGTTTTAATTATTATAGCTTTGCGGTGTAGTTTGAAATCAGGAAGTGGGAGGCCTCTGGCTTTGTTCTTTGTCAGGATTGCTTTGGCAATTTGGGGTTTTTTTGTGTTTGTGTCCATACAAATGTTAGGATTTTTTTTCTGTGAAAAATGCCATTGGAATTATTGTAGGTACTGCATTGAATCTATTGAGAGCTTTGGTTAGTATAGTTATTTTAACTATTTTAATTCTTCTGATTCATGAACATGGTATATCATTCCATTTGTTTATGTTTTCTTCAATTTCTTTCATCAGTGTCTTTTGGTTCTCATTGTGTAGATCTTTCACTTCCTTGGTTAAATTTATTCCTATTTTATTGATTTTGATGCAGTTGTGAATGGGATAGTTTTCTTTACTTCTTTTTCAGATGACTTGTTGTTAGTGTATGGAAAAAAGAATGTTTTTTGTATGTTGATTTTATATTCTGCAACTTTATTGAATTCATTGATTACTTCTAAGAGTGTTTTGCTTGACTCTTTAGGATTTTCTACATATAAGATCAAATCATCTGCAAATAGAAACCATTTTACTTCTTTTCCTGTTTGTATGCTTTTCATTTTTTTATCTTGCCCTGATTGCTCTAGCTAGGACTCCAATACTATATTGAATAAGAGTGGCTTTGTCAATCATGCATATGTGGAAAAAAAAGAGTGGTGAGAGTGGGCAGTCTTATTTTGTTCCTGGTCTTAGAAGAAAAACTCTTAATATTTCACCATTGAGTATGTCAACTGTGGGTTTGTCAAATATGGCCATTATTATATTGAGGTGTGTTCCTTCTGTACCCAATTTGTTGAGAGTCTTTATCATAAAGGAGTGTTTTGTCTAATGCTTTTTCTTCATTTATTCAGAGGACCATATGACTTTTATCTCTTGTTTTACTGATGATGTGTCACATTTATTTATGTTGAACCATCCTTGTATCCCAGGGATAAATCCCAGTTGTTCATGGTGCATGATTTTTTTAAATGTATTGTTGAATTCAGTTTGCTAGTATTTTGTTGAGAATTTTTGCATCTACATTCATGAGGAATATTGCTTTGTATTTTTCTTTTCCTGTAGTGTATTTATCTGGCTTTGGTATCAAGGTAATGCTGGTCTCATAAAATGAGTTTGTAAGTTTTCTCTCCTCTTTAATTTTGGGGAATATTTTGAGAAAGATTTTTGTTAATTGTTCTTGAAATGTTTGACAAAATTCACTGGAGAATCTATTCTCTGTATTGGTAGATTTTTGATTACTCTCCTTACCCCGTCATGGAGGTCCTGCCTCAATATTCTAGGTGCTGCAAGAGAGAAATAAGTTTACACAACTAGGGTAGCCAGGCACTCACTCACCATTCTCCCTTTGCCCCTTGGGAGAGATGGTTGCTGGCTAGTTCAGTCCTGTACTGTGTTGCCTTTTTGGAGGGGTGGCACTGGCATAGTTCCTCTTACCTTCTCCAGTGGATTCAAACTCATTTTTTTTTTCTCCAACTGAGTACTGAAATATCTCCTAATGTTGGACTTCTGTAAATTCTCTCTCATCTGTGGGTTTCTGCCAAGCCAACCCCTCTCATGGTTTCCCCCAACCATGGCTGAGAGGGATTGGGGCCAACTTGCTGGCTTTGTCTGGTTCTGCAGACCACACCAGGTCTGTCTGCCTATTATCTGATGCACAGGTGGGAAAGATTCCTCCCAGTCCCCTTGGCAGATGGTGCTGTATCCTCCTACTCCCCAAAACCTACTTTTGTTCATAGATGCTGATTTTTAATTGTTAAGTGAGAGATGATAATGAAAATGTCATGTCACAGTGATACTGACATCACTCCCTTAAGTCATTTGGTAATTTTTTAAAACTGAAAATGTGCTGTATTTTTTTTAAAATGCAAGTACTGGAGGATTCTAGACAAGATGGCAGGTTTTACCCTGGTGTCTTGCTCATGCCCAATTACATTCCCACTAAAATGACTTGCAAAATTTGCAAATAGTGAATTTTTATTTCTACTGGAAATGAGAGATAATGAGAGTCTACATGCCAGGAGATTTGAGAAATTTCTAATGTCACTGTACTGATTACATTAGACTAAAGGTCTTATGTGGAAGGAAGTGAGGGAGAAGCTTTGGTAATTCTCTACTGACCTCTTCTACTTGAAATAGTACTAAATGAACTTGAGCTGAGGAACAATCAGGAGAACTTCAACAACAAAAACAAACAAAAACCAGAACAATTAACTATGACACCCAAACAGAAAAAGACATTCAAGAACAAGAAGAGGATGTGTGTGTGTGTATGTGTGTGTGTGTGTGTGTTAAACTCACTTCTTAGAGAGGTAAAGACCCCAGAAACACTACTAATTAGACAAACAAAAATTCAGTTGTCTCACTGGGTTAAAAGAAAATCCAGCCACCATGATATTCTGTTTATTAAAGATACTCCTAAAAGCAAATGACTCAGAATAATTAAATACAAGATGGTGGGGGAAGATATATATAGCATACAGAAACAACTACTATAAATGAGTAGCAGTATTAGTTTAAGCAAAATAGAATTTAAGAGAAAGAGTGAACTAATTCAAGTATTGACAAAAAAAAAACACCCCAATTTATAACGATGATGTAATAGTCATAAAATAACTGCATTGGAACAACAGCCACAAAACATATGAAGTTAACTGTCAAAAATGCAAAAAGAAAGCTATGGTACCACAATTAAAATTACATGAATTTTACATCCAACCAATTTAAGACCTAGGGTTGACAAAGATTGAATTTGAACATATGGTTTTTGCTTTAGTGATTTGCTTTAGTTGACAGAAATGACAGAGTGTCAGTTCTCATCATAGGCCTTAGGGCCTTGTGTGTTTCCACTTGCTTCCTTGTGCTTCTGCCATTGCTATGAGAAGAACATGTCCTGGGTGGCTGTTGGTCCTAGGAAGAGGATGAGAGACACATGGTTCAGAGCTGTCTCGGCCAAGCTCAACCTAGAGCAGCTGATGCACAGTTAATGACTAGCCAACTTCAGAGGAGTCACCAATTTAAGCCTCCTCAAAATTGGCGGAATCTCAGCCAATCAGTCTAGTTTGGCTAAATCTCAGTGGACCATCGGCTGGCCTGAAGATGCATAAGTGACAATAAATGAATGTTGCAGTAAGCAATGAGTTTTAGGGTGGTTTGTTATGCAACAAGAGTAAATCAGTATAATTAATAATTGGAAATTATATTTCTTCTGAGCCAAAACAGGAGAACAGGTTTGGTTTCAAACCCATTGGCAGAGTAGGAGGACCATAGACTCACTTCATCCCAAAAACACAACTAGATAACTATCAAATCATCCTAAATACCCCAGAAATAGACCTGAAGACTGACAGATCAAACTCCACAACTAAAGGGAGAGAAGAGGCCACATCGAAGAAGGTTTAATTAAGTTCAACCATATTCTGTCACCTGTCCCAGTTTTCAGTAGAATCTTGTATTTCTGGTTCATCATAACAAGAAATCATTCTCAAATCCTAAAATATGCAAACAAAACAAAATAAATGAGTGCAAAGGGGGGAAAAAAGAGAGAGAGAGGCAAACCAATAAACTTTTAACTATAGAGAACAAACTGATGGTTACCAAAGGGGAGGGGGTGGGGGGAATGGGTGAAATAGGTGATGGGGATTAAGGAAGGCACTTATTGTGATGAGCGCTGGGTATTGTATGGAAGTGTTGAATCACTATATTGTACACCCAAAACTAATATTATGCCATATGTTAACAAACTGGAATTTAAATAAAAACATAAAAAATATATATATACAGGCTTATGGCATATTTTGCAAGAAAACAGGCATCCAAATTTAGAGAAAAAACTAAGTATAAAAGAAAGTATTATTATTATTATTTTACTAATTACCTGTATTTTGTGAGCATTGGACTTGGTTGGACAAACTGCATGATTCTCTGTAGCAGAGAGACCCACAGTAGATGAAAGACTGGTTCCTTCAAGCTCCCAGCTAGTCATTATCAACATAGAATCTGAAGTTTATATGTTTATCTGTTTCTGACCTTCTCACAGTATGAAGAATACAAGCCATTGATTCCACTTTATACAGGATGAAAATGAAGCTCAGAGGGATTAAGAAACTCAATCAAAAGACACACCATGGGCAAGTAATGGTTTAACCTCTCTTTCTCTCTTTCTCTTTCTTTTTGAGAGAGAATGAGAGCATGTGAACAGGGGTGGGGAGGAACAGAGGGAGAGGAAGAGAGTGAATCCCAAGCAGGCTCCATGCCCAGCATAGAGCCTGAAGTGGGGCACAATCCCACGACCCTGAGATCATGACCTGAGCTGAAATCATGGGTTGGATGCTTAAGCAACTGAGCCACCCAGGCACCATTAACCTCTCTCTTAATAAGTAATTTCTTCATTTTTATTAAAGATAATAAAATCTTCCCCTTAGTCTGAAATAAGCAACAGTAAATTGCCACTATTCGCCTGCAAAGCAGAGGAATTTCGTAGTTTAAAATCTCTGTGTGGTATAATGGAAATGTACACATTTTCATTAACTCTTGAAATTTTGAAAATGGTTTTCTATTGTCACTTTTGTAGGCACTGGAAATTGATAAACTTGTATGACTTATGACTCTTTTACCTAATTCACTTTATCTGTAACAGTTAAAGCATGAGTTATATGGATTGTGTCTTTTTTTTATTATTATGTTATGTTAATCACCATACATACATTAGTTCTTGATGTAGTGTTCCATGATTCATTGTTTGCGTATAACACCCAGTGCTCTATGCAGTACGTGCCCTCTTTAATACCCATCACCAGGCCAACCCATCCCCCCAACCCCCTCCTCTCTAGAACCCTCAGTTTGTTTCTCAGAGTCCATAGTCTCCCATGGTTCATCTCCCCCTCCGATTTCCTGCCCTTCATTCTTCCCCTCCTGCTATCTTCTTCTTCTTCTTCTTCTTTTAACATATAGTGTATTAGTTTCAGAGGTACAAATCTGTGATTCAATAGTCTTGCACAATTCACAGCGTTCACCATAGCACACACCTTCCCCAATGTCTATCATCCAGCCACCCCATCCCTCCCACCCCCCACCACTCCAGCAACCCTCAGTTTGTTTCCTGAGATTAAGAATCATATCAGTGAGGTCATATGATATATGTCTTTCTCTCATTGACTTATTTCGCTCAGCATAATACCCTCCAGTTCCATCCATGTTGTTGCAAATGGCAAGATTTCATTCCTTTTGATGGTTGCATAATATTCCATTGTATATATATACCACATCTTTTTTAACCATTCATCTGTCAGTGGACATCTTGGCTCTTTCCACAGTTTGGCTATTGTGGACATTGCTGCTATAAACATCGGGGTGCACGTACCCCTTCGGATCCCTACATTTGTATCTTTGGGGTAAATACCCAGTAGTGCAATTGCTGGGTCATACGATAGCTCTATTTTCAACTTTGTGAGGAACCTCCATACTGTTTTCCAGAGTGGCTGCACCAGCTTGCATTCCTACGAACATGGTGGAGGGTTCCCCTTCCTCCCCATCCCCACCAACATTGGTCGTTTCCTGACTTGTTAATTTCAGCCATTCTGACTGGTGTGAGGTGGTATCTCATTGAGGTTTTGATTTGGATTTCCCTGATGCCGAGTGATGTGGAGCACTTTTTCATGTGTCTGTTGGCCATTTGCATGTCTTCTTTGCAGAAATGTCTGTTCATGTCTTCTGCCCATTTCTTGATTGGATCATTTGTTCTTTGGGTGTTGAGTTGGATAAGTTCTTTATAGATTTTGGATACTAGCCCTTTATCTGATATGTCATTTGCAAATATCTTCTCCCATTCTGTCAGTTGTCTTTTGGTTTTGTTGACTGTTTCTTTTGCTGTGCAAAAGCTTTTTATCTTGATGAAGTCCCAATAGTTCATTTTTGCCCTTGTTTCCCTTGCGTTTGGTGATGTTTCTAGGAAGAAATGCTGCGGCTAAGGTCGAAGAGGTTGCTGCCTGTGTTCTCCTTTAGGATTTTGATGGATTCCTGTCTCACATTTAGGTCTTTCAACCACTTTGAGTCTATTTTTGTGTGTGGTGTAAGGAAGTGGTCCAATTTCATTCTTCTGCATGTGGCTGTCCCAATTTTCCCAACACCATTTGTTGAAGAGACAGTCTTTTTTCCATTGGACATTCTTTCCTGCTTTGTCGAAGATTAGTTGACTATAGAGGCAGAGAAAGTTCTTAAAAATCCACTGAAGGGGCATGTAACAACTGGGATGAATCTGTGGACCTGTAACCATTTCTCATGGCTTCCCATAGGTGCTCAGAGAGGGGAGCCAGGCAAAGCACTGCACTTATGACGTGACACAGGATGGAGATATGTGCTTTCTAAATGTGGATTTTTTTTTAAAAAGATTTTATTTATTTATTTGAGAGAGAGAGAATGAGAGAGAGCACATGAGAGGGGGGGAGGGTCAGAGGGAGAAGCAGACTCCCTGCCGAGCAGGGAGCCCGATGCGGGACACGATCCAGGGACTCCAGGATCATGACCTGAGCCGAAGGCAGTCGCTTAACCAACTGAGCCACCCAGGCGCCCTCTAAATGTGGATATTAAAAATAAGTGTGCAATATTACCTGTGGGATGGTCTTGCTAAAACTGTCAGAACTAAATCATATTAAGCCCCTATATCCAACTACAAATTTACATGAAATACAAATGATAGAAAAACATACTAAACTATATTATGGGGACTGAATTAGCAAAATGCAGACTCTGAGACGTTCCAAAGGAAAAACATAAATTTCATAGAAAGAGACAAAGAGAGAAACAGAGATACACATACACGCATACAGAGATTCAGAGACAGAGAGACAGAAAGAGACAGAGAGAATCAACACATTAAAAAAAAAAAAGCCAAAACCCATCTTAGCAGTTAGGTATACACACTCAAGTGATGAAAGTATAAACAAAAGTAAGACAGTGATTATCATTAAATCAGAATAATGGCTACCTTTAGGTGGGAAGGAGGGGCTCCATTGGGATGGAACATGTGGAAGACTTCTGAGGCAGGTAGCAAAATGTTCTCTTCTCACATGGGTGGTGGCCACAAAGGTGTTCTACATGTAAATCATTAAGTCATATGTCTTTACGTGGTTTTCTGTATTTGATTATTTTTAACAATATGTTCAATTTTTTTGAAGGGCCCAGCATCTTTTTATTATTTTTTTTATTATTTATTATGTTATGTTAGTCACCATACAGTACTTCATTAGTTTTTGATGTAGTGTTCCATGATTCATTATTTGCATATAACACCCAGTGATCATTGCAGTTCATGTCCTCCTTAATACCCATCACTGGGCTAACCCATCCCCCCACCCCCCTCCCCTCTGAAACCCTCAGTTTGTTTCCTGGGATCCATAGTCTTTCATGGTTTGTCTCCCCATCTGATTTCCCCCGCTTCAGTTTTCCCTTCCTTCTCCTAATGTCCTCCATGCTATTCCTTACATTCCACATATGAGTGAAACCATATGATAATTGTCTTTCTCTGCTTGACTTATTTCACTTAGCATAATCCCCTCCAGTTCCATCCATGTCAGTGCAAATGGTGGGTATTCATCCTTTCTAATGACTGAGTAATATTCCATTGTATATATGGACCACATCTTCTTTATCCATTCGTCTGTTGAAGGGCATCTTGGCTCCTTCCACAGTTTGGCTATTGTGGACATTGCTGCTATGAATATTGGAATGCCTGTGCTCCTTGTTTTCATTACATCTCTATCTTTGGGGTAAATACCCAGTAGTGCAATTGCTGGGTCATAGGGTAGCTCTATTTTTAACTTTCTGAGGAACCTCCCTACTGTTTTCCAAAGTGGCTGTACCAACTTGCATTCCCACCAACAGTATAGGAGGATTCCTTTTCTCCACATTCTCTCCAACATTTGTTGTTTCCTGCCTTGTTAATTTTGGCCATTCTAACTGGTGTAAGGTGGTATCTCAATGTGGTTTTTTTTTTTTAAAGATTTTATTTATTTATTTGACAGAGACAGAGATAGCGAGAGCAGGAACACAAGCAGCGGGAGTGGGAGAGGGAGGGCAGGCTTCCCACCGAGGAGGGAACCTGATGTGGGACTCGATCCCAGGACCCTGGGATCATGACCTGAGCCGAAGGCAGACGCTTAACGATTGAGCCACCCAGGCGCCCTCAATGTGGTTTTGATTTGAACTTCCCTGATGGCTAATGATCATGAACATTTTTCATGTGTCTGTTAGCCATTTGTATGTCTTCTTTGGAGAAGTGTCTGTTCATGTCTTCTGCCCATTTTTTGACTTGATTATTTGTTTTTTGTGTGTTTGAGAAGTTCTTTATAGATCTTGGATACCAGCCCTTTACCTGTAGTGTCATTTGCAAATATCTTCTCCCATTCCGTGGATTGCCTCTTTGTTTTGTTGACTGTTTCCTCTGCTGTGCAGAAGCTTTTTATCTTGATGTAGTCCCAAAAGTTCATTTTTGCTTTTGTTTCTCTGTCTTTGGGGACGTGTCTTGAAAGAAGTTGCTATGACCGATGTCAAAAAGGTTGCTGCCTGTGTTCTCCTCTAGGATTTTGATGGATTCCTGTCTCACATTGAGGTCTTTAATCCATTTAGAGTTTATCTTTGTGTATGGTGTAAGAGAATGGTCGAGTTTCATTCTTCTGTATATAGCTGTCCAATTTTCCCAACATCATTTATTGAAGAGACCGTCTTTTTTTCCATTGGATATTTTCAATTTTTAAAAATAAAAAGCAAGTATAATATGATATTATATTTGTATAATTGTAGCAATTCTTTTCTCAGATTTCCGGTTGATTTTGCAGGTGTTCAGAATGATTTGATAACTATTTAGCTGATTTCCAGGGACCAGACAAAATTAGGATCCCCTACTCCTCTGCTCTCTTAACTCTCTCTCCTATAATATATTATAGTTAAGGTTGGTGAGATCAGGAATATCTGGTTCGCACTTCTGTTGTTAAAAATAAAATATACGGTGAAGGTCTGATATAGCAAGAAAACCATTAACTAAATTAAAAATTTGAATAGTATATTATATAGCCTATTAAAACATAATTTACAAAGTTTTAAAAACATACAAAAATAGCATTATGTAACAAAAACTGAATTTCAGAGAATTGTGTATATAACATGTACAATTTTTTTTGTAAAAATATAAACAAAAAATGGAGAAATTACAACAATGATAATATTAGTAATAATAAAATTGCTAACATTTATTGAGCACTCCCAAGCACTGTAAAAGTTTATTTCATTTAAGTTCACCACAACACTTTTAGTTGGTTTTTCTATTATCACCCCCATTTTGCTGATTAGCACAGTGAGATTAAGTAAAAGGGTCAAGGTCACAGAGTTCGTAAGTAAGTCAGAATTCAACCCAAGCAGGCTGTCCAGAGCCTCAGCACATTATCACACAATGAATGACTGTTCTGATAAAGGCTTCAGCTATTTGGTGAGCATACAGTCTGGTTTGCCTGGGACAATCCTGATTTATGCCTGTTGTCCTGACATGATTATCAGTAATTCTTTTTCTCATGACCAAAGTTGTTCAGTTTGGATAATAAATGATATGATCTCCCTACATTGAGAGCCCCTTGTAGATCTCCTGATTCTGAAAGTCTGGAAAGGAAAATTTTTCTCCATCCTTCACTCTGGGGAATAATTAGATGACAACAACACGTTCTGTTAATTATCTCCTCTCTTGCCACACTAGACCCTAGGAGACCTTTAAAAGAATCTTGAGTTGGAAGCACCTGTCTTGAAGCAATAGCTAGTAGGAGCCATGGCTGAAAGCACAGAGCTTAGGGGAAGTAAACATCCCCATCCTGAAATGCTCACACTGTGATGTTTATGTCCTCAAATCCCGAGAGAACTCTGTACCCGTCTGGGCATATGGAGTGAGTCACGAAGATGGCACAGGTCCAGGACAAGGCAGCCATGGTAGCAGCACCTCTCAGATTTCACCAAGACACACCTGTCAGAACATCTACAAGAATACCTGGGTGGGTAAAATCAGAATGGGACAATTTGGCTTTCTTTTTTTAAAAAAGATTTTATTTATTTATTTGAGAGAGAAAGTTTGAGCAGGGGGCAGGGCAGAGGGAGAGGGAGAAGCAGGCTCCCTGCTGAGCCAGGAGCCTGATGTGGGGCTTGATCCCAGGACCCTGGGATCATGACCTGTGCCCATGGCAGACGCTTAACCAACTGAGCCACCCAGGTGCCCTAGGCTTGCTTTTTTCTTGCAACTCTGCTTTCCTATGCACTCAATTCAGAGACCTCACACATCCAGGTTCAATACTATTTTTACTTTTTTATTTTCTCATGATAACTATGCTCCCTCTTCCCTATCCCCATGGGATTATTTGAATTTTAACAGAATCCAAGGTATTTTAACTGAAAGAAAAACATCTCCCATGGAATTTCAGGCATTGACAAATGGGTAGAATGAGGGATGGAGGGCATGGAGGTTTTTGATAGCTCAGAGAACCCCGATTTTCATCACCATATAATCCCGCTTTTTCCCTGTAAAAGATTTTTAGTTTGCAAAACACCTTTAGGATATAATCATTATTATTATTTATTATTAATATACAAACTCCATTTGCAAGAGCTTACTGTGACCAGGACTCTATTACATACTTTACATACCATACTTAAATAGCTTTTCACAAAAACCCAATGAAGTGATGGTCATTCCTCCCTTACAGATTCAGAAATGGAGGCACATAGTGATGATGTAATTTGCTAAATATCATAAAGTTGGTAAATGGTGGAGCCAAATATACTCTGCTTCTCAGTAATTAATTTAATTTTCCATTTATATTCATTAGGAATAGTTGAAACTGTTGCTTAGTCTGAAATGCAGTAGCCAGAGGGAGTTGATATAATTTTACCCCAAAGCAATTTGATGGTGTCATTTTGCATAAATATACAATTTTTATAGCTTTTCGAAATACTAAAAATTGTCCTTGACTGCCATCTTTCCACACCCATCTTTGCAGTGGATATTAATCATTATAATAGTTGATGTAAGAGGTCACTTACTTTAGCTACAGTTAATACTAGGCCAGTGTGACCTTTTGACCCTACCTACTCTTATTTGTTTAAACTTTAAGAATCATCTTGAAACTTTAAGCAACTTATAAATCTAATTAAATAGTACAATGCTAATAACTAGGAAAATAAAGATGAAAGATGCACAAACTTTTAATATAAATTTACAGGATAGTGTAATTATTAAATGCCTAACCCCAGAGCCAGTCCTCCTGAGTGGGCTCCCAAGTCTGCTACTTGTTGGCGTTGGGACCCTGGGCAAATTCCCTAACTTCATGTGTCTCATATTAAAATAGGATTTTTGTAAGGCTTACCTGGGTTAATATATGTATTAGAAGAATGACTAGAACAGTAAGTGGTCAATAAGTATTATTCAATTATTATTGTTGATGAAGACAGATAAACAAAAGGGCAGACATTCACAATACTGTACCCTAAAAATTAACAATTGATTTGTCTGTTTGATGTTCAAAATCTGTCAATATGCAAACTCTTTTATGATCAAATTAGCATACCTCATTTCATAATGCCTGTTTCAGTAAGAATCAAAATTTACTTCACATTTTGTAGCTTCTCGTTTCCAATTAAATACATTTAAGGGCCTAGTTAGGATGTAAAGCATATGACCTACAAGTGAACAAGCCCCAGCCCACTCCCTACCCCAAATCCTGAAATATGAAGAACTTCAGGAATCAATGAGCTAAATGTTCCCTAGCATTGGTCTGCATGTCCTAAATTTTAAGTGGTTGGTTCTTTGAATTTTCTAAATATGAACTTCTTTCCTTCTTCTCTTTCTTCCTCTTTTTTTCTTCCGTCCTTCCTTCCCTAATTGCAAGGAGTACATAAAGAGAAACTACTTTGCTAATTTAAGAAGTTTACATTGGGCAGTTTCTAACCTGTTACTGTGAACATTGCAAATCACAGTGACATGATTTGCCACATGAAAGGCCTATGCTAAATCAGTCTCATTAAAAGCAATATCCTCAGATTCCAAGGGAAAGTTATTATCTCAGGATTTCTGGATCTCCTAACCCCTGAGGCTGGTTCAGCAGAAGTTGTAAGGATATACAGTGATGCCCACAGAGACACTGGATATTTTTCCCATTTTAGCTCCAGCTATTATCTTAGAGAAACTCAAACTCGCCTTCTCCTTCTATGATAGAAGGCTGGTTTTTTAAATTTAAATTTAATTAGCCAACATATCATACATCATTAGTTTCAGATGTACAGTTGAGTAATTCATCAGTTGCATATAACACCCAGTGCTCATCACATCACGTGATGCCCTCCTTAATGCCCATCATCCACTTACCCCATCCCCCTATCCACCTCCTCTCCAGCAGAGGGAGACAAACCATGACAGACTGTTTTGTTTTTGTTTGTTTTTTTATATATATAATAGGAATACGATTTCTCCCCAAAATGGGATGATAATATTTCCAGTGAGTGAAAGAACCTCTTAAAATTCTCCTTTAGTCCCATGACTGTGATCGTTTTCCAACATTAAAGAAAATCCATCATGGTTCTACATAGTTGGAAGATTTATGCACTAATAGAAATAAATGGTAACATCAGTTGGAAGCATTATCTTAATCTCAAGGTCTGACAAAGGCTGAAGCATTCCTTCCACAAACGTGTGCCCCTCCTCTACAGTATGTGAGCCATTGGAGGTGTTCACAAAAAACATAGGTGCTAGGTGTGGTTTTGCTTTCCTAAGATACAACCACTTTCAACCATTCTGCTGGCTTTCAGAACAGCTGCTCATGCTCTAGCAACAAACTGTCATTTAACTCATCTGTTCTTTAGAGAAGTGGTTTTCAAAATACACTATTGGAACCAGCAGTGTCAGCATCATCTGAGAACTCGTTCCAAGGGCAAACTCTCAGATTCCACTCCTGGCTTACTATCTAGGAAATTCTTGGAGCTAGGGCCCAGTCATCTGTCATTAGCAAACCCTCAGGGCAATTTTTATGCATGCTGAAGGGCAGGGAAAGTGACAGGACAGCATGGCAGGTTCCAAGGGGGAACATACCATGGCCATGCAGGAGGGATTGGAGTCCAAGAGAGCCTTTCACAAGGCCTGGGAATGTAACTGTGAGAGATGGAAAACCGAGGTACCTTAAAAAATTTCAAACAGATTTGAGGCAGATCCTGTAAAGTTTAGGAAATAGACAGCAGGAAACAAATTGCTGTGTTCCAGCTACATAGAAGAGCTAAGCAGTATATCTTCATGATGGCTTAGAACACAGGATTGTCCCTTGATTTGAACTAAGAAAGTGATTATAACAACAAAAAAAATGTGACATTGTAAAGCCTTTGGAATTAAAAGAACTAAAACAGCAAATAAATTGAATCGTATTAAAAAAAAAAAAAGCCTGGTTCCCAGTACCAGCAATGCTGATTTAAAGTCTGAGGTGCAGCCTGATCCATGGGGGTTTAAAAAGTTCACCAGACGATTCTAATGTATAGCCATGATTGAGAAACTCCGCTTTAGAGGGATAATTATCAGGCTGGGATGGGTGAGCTGCAGAAAGATCAGAGAGATAGCTGTGCAGGTGGTTCCCTCCCCTGACTTTGTATTACAAAGGCTAGGAAAGCAACACATATAAGGACCCAGGTTGATGAATTTGGGTAACTTGCCCAGGTGCAAGACAATCTGCAAAATACAGGGGGCTCCTGTCACTAATTTATCTCTGTTCCATTTTCTCCCTCTTCTCCAGATTGTAGAAATCAGTATTTCATTTGCAACTACTCATGAATTATTTTTAGTTACACTCTGGGTATAGAGTTGTAGTAAATTGTAGAACCAAGATGTGGACTTTTAAGATTCCTATTTATTGTGTTTTTTCTAGAGTCTTATTTACTGACTATATCTACACAGGGGTAAGATTTTAAGTGGTATTTATGATCACATTATTTTCTCCATATATCATTTTTGTTGTTTTGTTTTTTGGCTCAAGTGCATCTTCTGGTAGACAGATGTTTATGAGAAGAGCTAATGTATATGGTGACCTCTGAGTTCTTTTATTTATTTGTTTGTTTATTTGTTTTATTTAAATTCAAGTTAGTTAACATATAGTGTATTATTAATTTGTGGGTGGAATTTAGTGATTCATCAGTTACATATAACACACAGTGCTCATTACATCATGTGCCCTCCTTAATGCCCATCACCCAATTACCCCATCCCCCCATCCACCTCTCCTCCAGCAACCCTCACTTCGTTCTCTATAGTTAAAGGGTCTCTTATGGTTTGTCTCCCTCTCTGTTTTTATCCTATTTTATTTTTCATTCTCTTCCCTTTTGCTCATCTGTTCTGTTTCTTAAATTCCACGTATGAGTGAAATCATATGGTATCTGTCTTTCTCTGACAGACTTATTTCGCTTAGTATAATACACTGTAGCTCCATCCACATCATTGCAAATGGCAAGATTTCATTCTGATGGCTGAGTAATATTCCATTGTGTGTGTGTGTGTGTGTGTATCACATCTTCTTTATCCATTCATCTGTCGATGGACATCTGGGCTCTTTACATAGTTTGGCTATTGTGGACATTGCTGCTATAAACATTAGGGTGCATGAGCCCCTTCAAATCACTATGTTTGTATCATTTGGGTAAATACCTAGTAGTGTAATTGCTGGGTCATAGGGTAGTTCTATTTTTAACTTTTTGAGGAACCTCCCTACTGTTTTCCACAGTGGCTGCACCAGTTTGCATTCCCACCAACAGTGTAAGAGAGTTCCCCTCTCTGCATCCTCTCCAACATCTGTTGTTTCCTGAGTTGTTAATTTTAGCCATTCTGACTGGTGTGAGGTCGTATCTCATTGTCATTTTGATTTGTATTTCCTGATGATGAGTGATGTTGAACATTTTTTCATGTGTCTGTTAGCCATTTCTATGTTTTCTTTGGAGAAATGTCTGTTCATAACTTCTGCCCATTTCTTGACTGAGCTTTTTGTTTTTGGGGGTATTTATTTTATTTTTTAAAAAGATTTATTTATTTATTTTAGAGAGAGAGAGAGTGGGCAGGCAGGGGAAGGGGCAGAGGGAAAGAGAATCCTGAAGTAGACTCCCCGCTGAGTGCAGAGCCCAACCCTAGGACCCTGAGATCATGACCTGAGCTGAAATCAAGAGTTGGCTGCTTAACCAACTGAGCCAACCAGGTACCCCAGGTTATTTATTTATTTTAGAGAGAAGGGGAAGAGCAGAGGGGGAGGGAAAGGGAGGGGGAGACAATATCAAGCAGACTCTGTGCTGAGCATGGAGTCTGACATGGGACTCAATCCCACAACCCATGAGATCATGACCTGAGCCAAAAGCAAAAGTCAAGACACTCAATCAACTGAGACACCCTTTATTTTACTTACTTTCTAAAAAGTCTATTCTTTCTGTCTTTGTGTTTTCAGAGTATATTGTCCTTTGTTTTTTTTTGTTTTTTTTTTTTGCTGCCTCAAACCTGACCTTAATCTCTATGAGAGTGATTTCTTTCATTAAGTTGATTTTGAACATTATTTTTTTTATGTTGATTTTGCTAAACTCTTAATTAAGTCCAATGAGATATTTCCACAGACATTGAGATCATGTGGGAATAATGATTAATTCTCATATTGCTATTTAGTTTCTTTTTGGATATTCTACAAAAACAACCAGATTCCATGGAAGTAATAAAAATATAATTTCTCTTATCCTCAAAATTGAAATCCTCATAGCTGTTGCTGGCAATGTAAAATGGTACAATCAGGTGAACTGTACAATCAGATATATGAATTATATCTCAAAAAAACTTTTAAAAAATTATGCACTGGGAAAGCAATTTGACAATTTCTTTTAAAGTTAAATGAACACTTACCATATAATCCAGCAACTCAGCTGCAAAGTACTTACCCCCCAAAATGAAAACATTTGTCTACACCATTATTTGCACACAAAAACTCATAAAAGATTTATTTATAATAGCTAGAATTTTAGAAGCAATTTAAATATCCATCAACAGGTGAATGGATGAACACATTGTTGTGTATATTTATAATGAAATATTCAGACATTAAAAGGAACAAACTATTGATGAAGAACACAACTACATGGATGAATCTCAGAAATATTATGTTGAATGAAAGAAACTGGACATAAAAGAGTACATACAATTTGATTCCATTTATTTTGAAAATCTGGTGAAGGTCCCCTAATAGAGAGTGACAGAAAGCAGATTGGTGGTTGCCTAAGGCAAGGGGGTAGGAGAGAGGACTTATTTTAAAAAGGCATAAGGGAATATTTTGGAGGGAAGAAAATGTCCTACATCTTGATTATGGTGGTGTGCAAATGGGTGAGCAAATTTGTCAACCACATAAAATTGATATATTTTATTGTATATAAATTATACCTCACTAAAGTTGACTTTTATTTTATTTTTATTTTATTTATTTATTTGACAGAGAGACAGCGAGAGAGGGAACACAAGCGGGGGAGTGGGAGAGGGAGAAGCAGGCTTCCTGCTGAGCTGGGAACCTGATGCGGGGCTTGATCCCAGGACCCTGGGATCATGACCTGAGCCAAAGGCAGACGCTTAACGACTGAGCCACCTAGGCGCCCCTAAAGTCGACTTTTTAAAATTTGATTGTTTTTCTGCCCTTGTTACACTAGCTAGAATCTTTAAGGAAAAGATAAATAAAATATGTGATGTTAAAAAAAAATATATGTGATGGTGAGCTTTATTTCTTTGCTTTGCCCTTTATGATAATTCTTTCATTATTTTACCATTACAAATATAATTTACTGAGATTGGTTGTAAGAGATCATTGGCAAGGTTAAAATAGTTCCCTTATTTGCTAATTTTTAAAAATCATAAATGAATTTTTTAGTTAAATCTATTTAGATTATTATATTGCTTTCTTCTTTAATCTCTTAATGTGGTGAATTACAATAAGTGATTTTCTAATATTAAGGCAACCATGCCTTTCTGAAATAAACACGACTTGGTCATGCTGTATTATTTTTATATGCTGTTGGATTCAATTTGTCAACATTTTGTTCAAGAAGTTTCTAATCTGTGTACACAAGTTAATATGGCTATAATGTTCTATTTTAATTCCATTCTTGTCAGGTTTTGGTACAAAGTTATGATAGTACCACAAAATGAGTTAGAAACTGGTTTAAATTTCTACACTTTGGAAAGTTTTGTGTGTAATTGGAATTACTGTTTTCCTTCATTCTTTTTTTTTTTTTATTTTTTATTTATTTATTTGACAGAAGAGAGTGTGAGTACAAGCAGGGGGAGCTGCAGGCAGAGGGGGAAGAGAAGCAGCCTCCCTGTAGAGCAAGGAGCCCAATGGGCTGGACCCCTGGGTCCTGGGATCATGACCTGAGCTGAAGGCAGATGCTTAACCGACTGAGCCACCCAGGTACCCCATGTTTTCCTTTATTCTTGGTACAACTTGCTGATTAAACCATTTGGGCCTGGAGTTTTCTTCATGGGAAGATTTTCACTATTGACTCAATTTTTTGGTGTTTATAGAATTTTCAGATTTCCTATTCTTTTTTGAGTCACTTTTGGCAAGTTACATTTTCCTAGAAATTTGTACATTTAAAATTTTAAAATTTATTGACATGAAATTGTTTAGCATAACCTTTGTAACAACTCCAGGAGCTAGTTATATCCCCCTTTCCATTGCTAATTTTTTTTTTTTTTTTTGCGTGGAATCATCAGATATGTCAAGAATCAATTTTTGATTTTCTTATATTACTTTGAAATTCTTTACTTGATATTTAAAAATTTTTGTTCCTTCCTAACTGTCTAAGAATTATGGTCAGATCATTTGTTTCTTTTATCTTTTCTATGCATTTAAGACAACTATGTCTAAGTCCATCTTTAATTAAATACACAAGATTTAATTCACTGCAAAAAGGAAATGATAATTATGTGACATGATAAAGCTGTTAGATAAAGCTATAATGGTAATCATACTATAATATATAAATGTATCAAATCACCACATTGTACACCTTAAACTCACAAAATAAATACCAATTATATTTCCTTTTTTTCTTTTTTTTCTCATTTTTTTTTATTTCAAGTCTTTATTTAAATTCTAACTAGTTAACATATATGGTACATATATGGTAAAATTGGTTTCAGGTGTAGAATTTAGTGATTCATCACCTACTGATAACTCCCAGTGCTCATCACAGCATGTGCTCTCCTTAATATCCATCACCCCTTTAGCCCACCCCCCGCCCACCTCCTCTCCATTCACCAGCAGTTTGTTCTCTATAGTTAAGAGTCTCTTATGGTTTGCTTCCTTCTCTTTTTTTTTTTCCTTCCCCTATGTTTATCTGTTTTATTTCTTAAATTCCACATATGAGTGAAATCCTATGTGTACCCATTATATTTCAATTAAAAGATCCACAAAATTTGGTGAATAGTATTTTTCATTATATTTGTTATAAATGTTTTCTAATTTCTATTCTAATGTATTATTTGACTTCTGAATAGTTTAGAAATATGTAATTAGTTTCCAATTATGATGGTTCTCTAATTACCAATTTGTTACTGATTTCTAACTTAATCCCACTGTAGTCAGAGAATGTTATATGTATGACCAACCCTTTAAAGTTTAAAAGTTTTTCACAAACCAAAGGAATGCTTCAAAACTATATTACATAGATATTAGCTAATGACACACCTTCACTCAATACTTACTATATGTGTGAGTGGCGCTGTACATAACTGAACTAATTTAACTTCAACTGAACCCTATGAGGTAGGTTCTATTTCTCTGCCTTATCAATTAAGTAACTTAGGTAGAAAGATAAGAGACAACATATTCAGAGTCCTAAAGCTCACAGATAGCAGAGCCATATTCCAAAGATAGCTATGTGACATCAAAGGCCATGCTTTTCGTCACTAAGCTATACACAGGGGTTATAATCCCTTTAATAATATCCTGAAATTTCTTTTTTTATTGTTGTGTTAATCACCATACATTACATCATTAGTTTTTGATGTAGTGTTCCATGATTCATTGTTTGCATATAACACCCAGTGCTCCATGCAGAACGTGCCCTCTTTAATACCCATCACCAGGCTAACCCATCCTCCCACTGCCCTCCCCTCTAGAACTCTCAGTTTGTTTTTCAGAGTCCCATCATCTCTCATGGTTCGTCTACCCCTCCGATTTCCCCCCCTTCATTCTTCCCCTCCTGCTACCTTCTTCTTTTTTTTTTTCTTAACATATAGTGCATTATTTGTTTCAGAGGTACAGATCTGAGATTCAACAGTCTTGCACAATTCACAGCGCTTACCAGAGCACATACCCTCCCCAGTGTCTATCACCCAGCCACCCCATCCCTCCCCCCCCACTCCAGCAACCCTCAGTTTGTTTCCTGAGATTAAGAATTCCTCATATCAGTGAGGTCATATGATACATGTCTTTCTCTGTTTGACTTATTTTGCTCAGCATAATACCCTCCAGTTCCATCCACGTCGTTGCAAATGGCAAGATCTCATTCCTTTTGATGGCTGCATAATATTCCATTGTATATATATACCACCTTTTCTTTATCCATTCATCTGTCGATGGACATCTTGGCTCTTTCCACAGTTGGGCTATTGTGGACATTGCTGCTATAAACATCGGGGTGCACGTACCCCTTCGGATCCCTACATTTGTATCTTTGGGGTAAATACCCAGTAGTGCAATTGCTGGATCGTATGGTAGCTCTATTTTCAACTTTGTGAGGAGCCTCCATACTGTTTTCCAGAGTGGCTGCACCAGCTTGCATTCCCACCAGCAGTGTAGGAAGGTTGCCCTTTCTCCGCATCCCCGCCAAGATCGGTCATTTCCTGACTTGTTAATTTTAGCCATTCTGACTGGTGTGAGGTGGTATCTCATTGAGGTTTTGATTTGGATTTCCCTGATGCCGAGCGATATTGAGCACTTTTTCATGTGTCTGTTGGCCATTTGTATGTCTTCTTTGAAGAAGTGTCTGAGAACAAGGCTTCTAAACTCACCCAATAATAATAGAAGTGGGTATAGAAATGAAATACTTGTTTTTATACTCCAAAAAGATAATGCCCAATTCAAAATATTTATTAAGCATATTTTATGAGTTTAAAATGTATATTAAACATATCATAAATAGTAGAAAAATTCAACCACATCTATTTCTGTGTGTTCAGTGTCCTTGTCTGGGATCAATATTCAGGGCCAGAGAGCAGAGAGGTTGGCCAGGGGTATACAAAAATGTCTCTGGCTTTCAGGAAATTAAAACCTAGCTGAGGAAATCACTGTATATTATTTTTGTGTCATAAGAACAACATAAGATAAAATTCTCTAGAGATTTAATATAAATTAAGTCAGAGAGGAGGTAAGTAATGGAACATTTATTGAAAGCCTATTCTGTCCCAGATAATTTCATAATAATATTAATATCCACTAGAGAGCAACCTCCCACTCTGTGCCAGGAATTGTGTAAGGTGCCTTATGTGCATGATCCCATGCTACCCTCACCGTGACCCTACAGACAATCCTTACATCCCCATTTCATGATTGAAGAAATTGAGGTTCAGAAAGATTAAAGTAACTTGGTCAAGGTCACACAGTAAGTGCTGTTGACCCAAGACTAACACTCATGTTCTTCCTGCTCTTCCAAGTCTGTTCTGAGGTTTATATTTATTCAAAGTCATACTTAGAACCCCTTTTATGAAAAGGTCATTCTCAGTCTATTAAGAATTCTTGATAGGGGCACCTGGGTGGCTCAGCTGGTTAAGCGACTGCCTTCAGCTCAGGTCGTGATCCTGGAGTCCCAGGATCAAGTCCCTCATCAGGCTCCCTGCTCAGCAGGAAGTCTGCTTCTCCCTCTGGTCCTCCTCCCTCTCATGTTCTCTGTCTCTCATTCTTTCTCTCTCAAATAAATAAATAAAATCTTTAAAAAAAAAAAAAAAGAATTCTTGATAACTGGTGGTATCTCTCAATGAACATATACATTCTTGATGTTAGTTTATGACTGAAGATAAAGTTGAAAGTGCAATTAGCCTCTTTAAATAATTAGGATAACCATGTGGGATATTAAACATCCCATGTTTTTAAGTACATCATTGTGAAATAATTATAGGAAACACCTTTTTCAAATTTACAATGTGTCAGACTGAAACATAAAATGAGGAAGTTACTAGCATTGTGATCCTTTTACAGATGAGGGAAACAGCTTTGGATTTAAGTAGCTATCAATTTGGCAAGAATTCACAGTTATTGTACTAAATCTGCAAATCCATGGATATGATGTATCTCCCCATTTATTAAGATCTTGATTTTTTAAAATCATTCTTGTGGTTTTCAGCATAAAAGTTCTGTACCTAATTTGTTTGATATACACCTATTTTTGGCCTTTTGTTTCCTTGCTTTACTTACTGCATTGGCTAGAACTTCAAGAACTGTGGTGAATAAAAGTGGTGAGAGCAGGGGTGCCTAGATGGCCCAGTCGGTTAAGCATCTGCCTTTGACTCAGGTCATGATCCCAGTGTCCTGGGATCAAGCCCCACATTGGGCTCCTTGCTCAGTGGGGAGTATGCCCTCTGCCCAGGCTCTCTCTCTCTCACTCACTCTCTCTCTCAAATAAATAAAAAAAAATCTTTAGGAAAAAGTGGTGGGAGAAGTATACTTGTCTTTTTCCTGATCTCAAGGGAAAAGCATTCAGTTTTTCATCATTAAGTAAATGTTAGTTGTAGGTTTTTGAGATACTCTTTTTTATCAAATTGAATAAACTCCCCCCATTCCTATTATTCTGAGGGTTTTTTTAAAAAAATCATGAATAGATGTTGAATTTTGTTAAATGCTTTTTATGTATCAATTGGTATAATCATGTGATATTCCTTCTTTAACCTGTTAATGTGGTGAATTGTGTTGATGGAATTTCGAATATTGAACCAGGCTTACATCTGTAGAGTAAACCCCACTTGGTCATGGTATTATAATTCTCTTTTATATATTTTTGAATTACATTACCTAATATTTTGTCAGAGATTATTGGGCCTGTCTTCATAAAGGATGTATTCTGCAGCTAGCTTTCTCTTCTTCTCTACCTCTTTCCTTCTCTCCCCTCTTCTACTGTCTTTTTGTGCTTTTGGTATCAGGATAGTACTAGTTTCATAAAATGAATTGGGAAGTGTTCCATCCTCTCCTGCTTTCTGGAAGAGATTGTATAAAATTGGTGTTAATTCTTTTTTAAACAGCTGATAGAATTCTCTAATGAAATCATCTAGGGCTTAGAGAATTTATTTTGGGGCATTTTAGAATTACAAATTCTATATTTGTTTCCAAATTCAATTTTCTTAATTATTATATGGTTGGTCAGATTATCTATTTCACGTTGGGTGAGTTGTGGTAGTGTGTATATTTTGAGGCGGTTCATTTCGTTCGTCAAATTTATGTGTGTTGACTTTTTCATAGTATTCTTTAATGTCTTTTCAATGTCTGCAGCTCTTATTATTTATTTCCTTCTGCTTGCTTGAGTTGTATTTTGTTCTTTTTTTTCTGTGTATCTTGATTGGGAGCTGAATTTGTTGATTTGAGATTTCTCCTCTTTTCTAATGTAAGCATTTCATGCTCTCTACATGGTTCCCACTGACACCGTGGTGGTGTCACTTTTGTTACTGGCCAGTAGGTATGGAGGTCCTGGTTCCCTACTTTGCCTTCTCTGACATCACCTCAGCAAGGATGTTGGGTGCTGTGTTATAACTGAATGTGTGCAGGTCTGTACTCCCCATTTGGTCTTTGCTGGCTTGGGTGTGGGTGGGGCCACACAGTGCTCCCGATGGCTAGAGTTGAGTGTTTACTATGTAAATGTTTTCTGATTGCTGGGCTGCCCCTTTTCTGGCCTGTTGCCTAGAGAGCTATGGTAGGGCTATTTTGTCTGTCAGGTTGCTGTCTTCTCCCAGTCCAGGCCTGGAATAGATGAGGCAAAAAGAAAACCAGGGAGCTCATTATTGTGTCATTCCTGGTATCTCAAGGTCCCTTGCCAGTCTCCTTTCTTCTCTCCATCTTACAGAGTCATTTCATTTGTATGTATGTACTGTCCAGGGTTCAGTTACACACAGTGGGAGGAATAGGGATAAGTATGTTTAGTCCATCTTCTCAGAAGCCAGTCCTTCCTTTAATTTTAACTGACTGGTTTTCATTTTGTCTTTATAGAGGTGTTTGAAGGGATGTTCAATCTGATGAAAAATAAGAGACATAAAGTGAGTTAGCTTTCTCATTCACTAGGTAAAACCTCATGTTTTATGCATAAGAGTCTAATCAGTGATAAAAGAATAAAATTATTCTGTCCTTTCAACAATCTTAAAACAACAACAACCATCACCAACTTCTCTTGATCCAACTTGCTCTGCCTGCCACGGCCTCATTTCTCTGCTCCCTTTCCAGTAAAACTTCTTGGAAAACCATCTCTACTATTACCAGCTCTCTCCTTGAACCACTCTTTTCAGGCCATCAGCCCATGATTTCACAGAGACTACACCTGTAAGGTTCCCAGTGATGCCCACATTGCGAAGTCCAGTAATCAATCCTTGTTTCATTTGGCCCAGCTGACCACTCCCTCCTCTTGGACACACTGTCCTCACTTGGCTTCCAGTCCTTACCGCCTATACACTGCTGACTCTTCCTGTAGTCCTTGACCTCTTCAGAGCAGCCTAAATCTAGGCTCAATCCTTGGCCCTTTACTTTCTCTTTCCACATTCATTCCCTCAGTGATTTCATTCAGCTTTTAGCATCACCCAGATGCTGACAACTCTCAGTGTAAATGTTTAGCAGAAACCCCTCTCCTAAGCTCCATATTTCTGTATCAAACCACCTAGTCAGTATTTGTATTTAGATGTCTATAGACCTTTCTTATACATGTCTAAAAGTGAACTGTTGATTCTTCTCTACCACCATCTACATCTGCTCCTCCTCCCCTTTTCCCCACTTTAATTAATGACAACTCTATTCTTCCAGATGCGCAGGCCAAAAACCGTGAGATCATTCCCAAATCCCTTTGTTTTTTTCATGATCTGAATCTAATCTAATCTATAAGAAATTATTTGGGGTCAATTATTAAAATATATCCAGGACCTGATCACTTCTCACCACTTCTGCTACTACCCTGGGAAGAGTCACCATCAGTTCTCACTTGGATTTTAGCAGTAGCCTTTAAGTTAATCTCTGTCTCTTATTCACTTTGTCCCAGCCACACGTACGATCTTTGAACACCTCAGCTATTCCCAACCTTGGGGTCTTTTCCTACTGCTGAGTATGCTCTTCCCTGTTATATACACCTCCCTCAGCAACTTCAAGCTTTTACTCCACTGTAAGTTCTCACTGACCCCTATCCTGACCCCTGATTCGAACTGCAACCTGTTCTCCCTCTCCCCAACACTCTGACACCCCTCACCCTGTTCAACTCATTGCCACTGTACTCAATCATCTTCAAACTATAAAACATATTTATTTTTATTGTTTATCTGCTCCCCTAATTAAATGAGTTAATTTATACATGAGATCCTTTAATAGTATTGAATGTAATTTAATTTTTTTTTAAAGATTTTTATTTATTTATTTGAGACAGAGAGAATGAGAGACAGAGAGCATGAGAGGGAGGAGGGTCAGAGGGAGAAGCAGACTCCCTGCCGAGCAGGGAGCCCGATGAGGGACTCAATCCTGGGACTCCAGGATCATGACCTGAGCCGAAGGCAGTCGCTTAACCAACTGAGCCACCCAGGCACCCGAATGTAATTTAATTTTAATGACACCTAGTTTGTGCTGAGTAAATGTTAGCTCTTATCATTAATATCTGATGTTATACTACAGAGTATTTTCAAAGATCTCACATTACTATTTCTTCTCTACTCACTGAAAAAAAGAAACTTAATCAGGGTTAGATTAGTACCTGGAATAGATCAAAGTCTACATGCATTTTCTATACTGATCATGATGACAGTGATTATACTCTAAGTGAATAAGACAAGCAATCATGGAGTGAAAAAACTCAGACATCAGGAAGTTTCCAGAAAGACGAAATATGATTACTATGTAGGATGGAGCTAGTAAATGGACAATTAGTAAAATATTAGTAAAATGTAATGAATTACACTGCATTGCATATATTTGTGTTTAAAATTATTTTAAATAATATTTTCTTAAAGTATTTTATAATATTTCCTAAAAAGACCTTTCTTAAAAAAGGTATTACATCAAAAGGTTTTTTTTTTAAAGATTTTATTTATTTGAGAGAGAGAGTGAGAGAGAGAGAGCACAAGAGGTGGGGAGTGGGAGAGGGAGAAGCAGACTCCCTGCTGAGCAGGGAGCCCGATGTGGGACTTGATCCGGGGACTCCAGGATCATGACCTGAGCCAAAGGCAGTCGCTTAACCAACTGAGCCACCCAGGCGCCCCCAAAAGGTATCGTTTTTATTTTTTATTTATTTATTTATTTTATTATGTTATGTTAATCACCATACATTATATCATTAGTTTTTGATGTGGTGTTCCATGATTCATTGTTTTCATATAACACCCAGTGCTCCATGCAGAACGTGCCCTCTTTAATACCCATCACCGGGCTAACCCATCCCCCACCCCCTCCCCTCTAGAACCCCCAGTTTGTTTCTCAGAGTCCATAGTCTCTCATGGTTTGTCTCCCCCTCCAATTTCCCCCCTTCATTCTTCCCTTCCTGCTATCTTCTGCTTTTTTTTTTTTTTAACATATAATGTATTATTTGTTTCAGAGGTACAGGTGTGTGATTCAACAGTCTTACACAATTCACAGCACTCACCATAGCACATACCCTCCCCCATGTTCACCACCCAGCCACCCCATCCCTCCCACGCCCCACCACTCCGGCAACCCTCAGTTTGTTTCAAAAGGTATTGTTTTTATGACTTGGCTTGTTGCCAAAAAGAGATATTTATAAATCTTAGGAAAATAGCATGTTTTAAAATATTTAAATATTGGAGAAATACATTAATATTTTTGGTTTGATGAACATCTAGGATTAGGCATAATTTGGATGTTTATGACCTTTTGTGAGTTTTTGGATAATTACTCTTATGAAGTTTATTAGGGTAGGAGCATTATATATTACTTTTTAACTCTTTAGTTTTTTGTTGTTTGTATATTTGATTTTGAAACAAAACAAATGTATTCAGGTAAAATGGAGATCACAGTGTATTTACCTTTTTGCTAACTGGTTTAGATTGCAAATGGTGGCTTAGATCTATTACACACAAAAGTGAATATAAAAAACCTACTGATGATCAGTGTTATAAGCAGTTGCTAGTACATTATCAACTAACTCTACTGCTTCTTGATATACTAAATCTCCTTACAGACTTCTAAGTGGTAAAATATGTTGGATTCTTCCATTTTAGGAGCCAAGAGAAATCCATTAGTTCGGTTCTATTTATTCTAGAGAAACTGTTTCATTTTCCTCTTGATTGAAGACACACTTTAATTTGTTGCTTGAAGAATGTAATTTCCCTTTCTAGGGAGCAAATACTTTCTCTACACTGTTCCAGAAGAGGTAATTGAATAAGTTACAATTCCACAAATATTTAATGCATACTTACATTGTTTGGTTCAGCCAATGAACTAAGCCTAGGTGTGGTATATTATTACATTAATGGACACCAATGAATCACATCTCCTTATATCCATATCCTTGTATATAACCCTTGTATCAAACCTTACACATTGATTCTTTGCTTGGCCACGTGACTTGCTTTTGCCAATGAAAGATCTTCACATATGATGCAAGCAGAGGACTGAAGAGCACTTGTCACTGGGGCTGGCTCTCTTGGAACCCTGTGATCACACTTAGAAGAATCTAGGATTCTCTCATGTGGAGAGAGAATCTCAGCACCTCCCAGTCATTTAAGCCATCACAGGTGAAGCCCAAAACAAGGGAGTGAGGGCATCTTAGACCATCCAGCCCCATTCAAGCTACCAGAAGAATGCAACCACATCTGGGACCCAAGTGAGGTCAATAGACAAACTAGTCAACCAAGAGAAATATGAGAAATGATAAATCATTGGTGTTTTAAGCCAATAAGTTTGGTTTGTTACATAGCCATTCATAACTGATATATTAGGTGTTAAATATTTATTCTTAGCCAAAAGCACAGGCTAAGGTCTAGTGGAAAAGCACATGGAAATAAAATAAAAAACCATGAAATTCTCACTCTACTAGAAAATATAAGTGCAGTGGGAGTTTAGAAGAAGGAATTCAAATTCAAAAGAGGGAAAGCTTTCCAGAGTAATGCTTTCCTTTATACATTGTGTATTTCCCTGTTCATACTAAATCACCTATTTTCTTTGTCTGCCTTTCTGAAAATGTATGAAGATCTATAATGAATTGTCCCAGGAGCCATTTGAAATACTTATTTAATCTTCCTTCTACTGCTTCCCAAATGATAGTCTTGGTGCCTTACAGGTGTTAGATATTCAGTGAACATCAAATTATTTTCTGAGCCACAGAGAAACGTTCTCTGTAGCTCATAAATAGTGATTTAATTTGAGCTTTATTATTAAAGAGAAATAAATGTAAAAAATTTAGCTCATGGGATATAAAATTTTATTTGGGAAATATAACATTGTATTAAGGGAGAAAGGTAGAAAGCAAGAACAGAAGAATGACTGTTTCTTGGTACCATGTACTCTTCCCTTGGGTTGTAAACATATAAATAATTTATTACTGCTGTTTGTTTGTTCTCCAGAAGTTTACAAATGGTGTTTACATGTAGAGCAACTGCTCACCTGCCTTTATTTTCAAACTTCTAAGTCTGTTTTTACATAAGTTTTATTTTTGCATGGAATTCTTAAAATGTGTCTGCAGTTAATTTCTTTTTTTTTTATTATGTTCAGTTAGCCAGCATATAGTACATCGTTAGTTTTTGATGTCATGTTCAATGATGCATTAGTTGCGTATAACACCCAGTGCTCATCACAACATGTGCCCTCCTTATTACCCATCACCTGATTACCCCATCCCGCTGCTCCCTCCCCTCTGTAACTCTCAGTTTGTTTCCCAGAGTCCAGAGTCTCTCATGGTTTCCCTCTCTGATTTCTTCCCATTTAGTTTTACCTCCCTTCCCCTGTGGTCCTCCATGCAGTTAATTTCCATAGTAAAATATTCCAGAAGAATGGTAAGATTGCCCCTTCAAGGTTCAGTATATTTACTGTTCTTGATGTCATCCATTTGACATCATAGGTGATAAGATTGCAAGGTCTGCCTGGCATTTCATATGCCTGAAGGAAAGTAAGGGAGCAGCATTTATCCTGCTATTTTGGGCTCTTTTTTTCTAATCATGGCCAATGATCTTGACTGTTGTATGTTTGGTTTTGAATGAACAATGGGAAGTGAAAACCAACAACAAAAGGAAAAAAAGTAAAAATAACTTTAGGAATCAATATGAGATATACTCTCTGTTTTCCAGTTATATAATCTTTCTCTACTATTGGGTGTTTTAATCATCATCTTTATCTAAATACTTTATTTCATTTTCCCTCATCAGCAAATAAGAATAAGTATATTGTAATATATATTTTACTGTTTCTGTCTCATCATTAAAAACACTTTTTATTTAAAATATGTCAATAATATAAAAGGATATAAACAAGTCAACTTTGCTGAAAGCATTTCCTGTAATTTCAAAAATAACAAGATTTCAGGATGGCCGGGTCACATGTACCTTCAAAACAGACATGACAAAATATAGCACAGAAATACCACAGCAACTAGTGTTTCCAAAGAAACCTTTTCTAAATTTCTTGAAATATAAATTCATTATGAATTTAGCTGATGGAATCTTTCTATTTCTACTGAAGGATGTTCTAAGCATATAAACCTATGATTCAGATTTTACTGTGGAAACATAGTCTGGATCTTGTGGTCTCATCAGGGACACTGATAGATAATATTGAGTCAGAACAGTTTTCCCTTCCAGGTAGTTAAATAATCCTCTTCTTTGGGTATTTAAAATCAGATTAATAATATCAGAATAATGGATCACTTTTCTTTGTGTTTTTCTGCCAAAATTACTACTCCCCTCAAGCATAGTAGAGTCTCTGTGATACAAGGAGAATTGCCACAATGATCTCATTTTACAGATGGGGAAACTGAAGACACAGAGAAGTCATAGCAATGTAGGGACAGAGCTTGGAATCTCATATACGTCACTAGAGCCAGGTGCTTTGGTCCAGATTGGCAGTCATAATATTACAATATTTATAAGAACTTTTAGTGTTATCTCTTCTATGACTTAATTCAACAGCTTTGCAGAAAGAAAACTTCTTTCTCCCTCAAATTAATGTAATAATAAAATGCAATAAGAATTCCATTTTATTTGTATGATGAGTTCAACATAAAGATCTTCTGAAGACAAATGAGAATAAGAACCATTAAGACAATCTCAGTGAAAAAATGAGGGAACTTTTTTCTTATCAGTTATCAAAAGGTTCTATAATTTATTAATAAAAATTATTGTAAGTCATTAGAAAATGTGCAGGACTAGACAGGTGGCACATGGACTGACAGATTAAATAAAAATTGAGCAGAATAGGAAATCTATAAAATTTTTCAAAAAGGTGACTTTAATCCGTGGAGAAATCTTTCAATTAATTGTGCTGAGACAAGTGGCAATCAGTTTGGAATGCCAAAATCAAAGTCATCTCAGACTCTTATTCCTTGCATTATATGCTAAAATATTCAAGAAAATTTAAATGTAAATATAAAAATACAAAGAACAAAAAATATAGGAAAAAGTATTTTGGGGTTGTGCAAAGAAATCTTTTTCAGTAAAACCAAAGCCAGGAATCATATATATCACAGAAAATTGACTACCTAAAAATAAAAGTAATCTGTATAGCAAAATACAACATAAACAATGTTGATGATAATAAAGTTGGAAAAGAATTAGCAACATGTGTGAGGGAGAAAGTTATCATTCTGGGTATGTAAAGAGCTCCTACAAATTAATAATGAACAGCCAATTAGACAAATAGGCAAAAAATGTGTATGAGCAAATCAGTAAAGTAAATGTAAAATTAAAAACAATGAAATAATTTTTTCATCTAAGATCACCAAGAACTAAAGTTGAATAGTTATGGGTAGTGTTGACAATAGAATGGCCAGGAATATTGTCATAAAATCTTGATACTTGTGTAAATTGGTACCAACTTTTAGAAACAATTTGGTAACATTGTGTGTAGAAATATTTGCAAGAATGTATTCCAAACTATTAAGAGTAGTTGTGAAATGGGCTCCGATGGTTTTTAAAAAATTTTTATGTTAAAAAAGTTGTCTCGACTGTGGATAACTTTTTGTTCAAATAATGAAACCATATTCAAAACAGGTAAGTTTTGTAATATTGAGATAGTCAATCATTAACCCAGGGACCTTTCTGCAGATAGAAGATACTTCAAGACAATGGCTGGAGGAAGGAACAATACAATAGTCATCAGATTCATCCTTTTAGGATTCTCAGATTATCCCAAGCTCAAGATTGTTCTTTTTGCAGTATTCTTGGGTTCTTTCTTTCTTTCTTTCTTTCTTTCTTTCTTTCTTTCTTTCTTTCTTTCTTTCTTTCTTTCTTTCTTTCTTTCTTTCTTTCTTTCTTCTTTCTTTCTTTCTTTCTTTCTTTTCTTTCAAGATTTTATTTATTTATTTGACAGAGAGAGACATAGCGAGAGAGGGAACACAAGCAGGGGGAGTAGGAGAGGGAGAAGCAGGCTTCCCCGCGGAGCAGGGAGCCCGATGTGGGGCTCAATCCCAGGACCCTGGGATCACAACCTGAGCCGAAGGCAGACGCTTAATGACTGAGCCACCCAGGTGCCCTGGGTTCTTATTTCTTGACAGTGTCCTGGAACCTGGGCCTCATCATCCTGATTAGGATGGACTCTTACCTACATACACCCATGCACTTCCTCCTCAGCAATTTATCCTTCTTAGATTTTTGCTATGTTACCTCCACAACCCCCAAAATGCTCTCAGACTTCTTCCAGAAGCCTAAGTCCATCTCATTTTTGGGGTGCACTATGCAGTACTTCTTCTTCTCTAGCCTGGGTCTGACTGAGTGCTGTCTCCTGGCAGCCATGGCTTATGACCGATATGCTGCCATTTGTAATCCTCTGCTCTACACTGCCATCATGTCACCCACCCTCTGTGTCCAGATGATGGTTGGAGCCTATATAACTGGCCTCTTTGGTTCATTGATTCAACTGTGTGCTTTACTTCAGCTCAATTTCTGTGGGCCAAATGTTATCAACCACTTCTTCTGTGATCTGCCTCAATTATTAGTCCTATCCTGCTCTGAAACCTTTTTCCTAAAAGTCATGAAATTTGTGATAGCAGTGATTTTTGGTGTGATCTCTGTCTTTGCCATCATGATATATCATTGCCACCATCCTGAAGATCAGCTCTGGTGAAGGCAAGTCCAAGGCTTTCAACACCTATACTTCTCACCTGATAGCAGTGATCTGTTTTTTTGGATCAGGACTCTTTGTCTCTATGCACCCCAGCACTGATAATTCTCTGGGCCATGACAAGATGGCATCAGTCTTCTATGCAGTGATGATCCCTATGTGAATCCTTTGATTTACAGCTTGAAGAACAAGAAAATCAAAGATGCCCTTAAGAGGTGTAAGAAGAGAGCATTTTCCCAGTTTATATTAAATAAAGGCACAAACATATATAGAGTGTCAAGCCCCCATAACTGAGAACAAGTAGGGGAAAAAATTGTCCATATTAACAGACCTGAAAATCTTCAGATATTGGAATTATCAGTAAGAGGATAAGGAATTAGGATTAGCTGTGGTGAACCAGATTAAATCTCCCCCGGAAAGAAGATATTTGCTCCTCAAAAGGAGAAATACTGAGAACAGGTCTGAGACCTGGCCACTCAGAGTGCTGAAAACAAGGGCATCAAAAGGAGGAGTCCTTACCATTTGCAACAACATGAATGGACCTTGAAGGCACTATGCTAAGTGAAATAAGTCAGAGGAAAACAAACACTGTATGATCTCACTTATATGTCAAATGTAAAAAAAGTAAAAACAAAAAAACCCCAAACTCAGATACAGAGATCAGATTGCTGGTATCCAGAGGGAGTGGAATGGAGTGTGGGCAAAATGGGTGAAGTTTATCAAAAGGTATGAACTTCCATTTATCAAATAAATCATAGAGATGTAAAGGACAGCATGGTGACTCTAGTTAATGATACAGTATTGTATATTTGAAAGTTGCTAACAGAGTAGATCTTAAAAGTTCTCATCACACAAAAAAAATTAAGATCGATGTTAACTAGACTTACGGTGATCATTTCCCAATAATAACACCGAATCATTATGTTGTATGTCTGAGATTAATATAATGTATGTCAGTTATAATCTCAAAAACAAAACAAAACAAAGGGAAGAGGCTTGGTATATCCATGTGGTGGACTATTATTCAGCCATAAAAAGGAATGGAGTAGTGATACATGCTACAACAAGGATGAACCTTGAAAACATGCTAAGTGAAAGAGTCCATCACAAAGGACCATGTATGGCATGATTTCATTTTAATGAAATCTTCAAAATAGGGAGATCTATAGAGATGGGAAGTGGATTAGTGGTTGCCTAGGGACAAGGGGAGGGGAGTGATTGCTAATGGGTATGGAGTTTATTTTGATGAACATTTTCTAAAATTAAATTGTGGTAATGGTCGCAAAACTCTGTGAATATACTAAAAGCCACTGGATTGCACACTTTAAATGGGTAAATTTTATAATATGTGAAGTATATCTCAATAAAGCTTTAAAAAAAAAAATGGAGAACTAGGATGGAAAGTGCATAGGACCAAAGGTGACACTCTTGGGAAGGCACTGTTTCTGTGATGGGTATTTCATAGAGATTTGGTAATGAAAAAGGAAATGAACCATGGAAATTAAAGGTCTTAAGAAAATTTTAAAAATCAAGTAAAACACAACCCCATCTCCACTCCTAAGTCACCATATGAAACTGCCCTTGTTATACCAACATAAGAGGACAGACTTTTACTAAGAAACATAGTACACTTACAACTGTACTTGATTCCTGCATAGCCCTGCACGGTCTCAGACTCTTAGACCACAGGCTGTGGTAAAACCATGATTGATTAATACTCCCAGGATCATAGCAATCCCCCTGCCTGTTGTGCTATGGCATGGTACAGATTATCATTCATCAACAAGACACCCTGGATAGCTCCATGCTCTTGGGACAGAATTGAGCCAAGTGAGGAACTGAGAAGGAGGAGGGGGCAGGCCCTTTGATCAGAAGTGGAAATGGAGAGATTCACCATAGGTTTCCTTGAAATAGCCTTTTTTTCTCTTTATGCAATTAAAATATGGCTTGTGCCAATTAGAGTTACATATGGATTGGCAGGAATATGTTACATGGCTATGAAGATGACCACATTCACCAAAGAATATGAAATGGCAAGTAAGCTGGAATAGATTTTGTAATATATGAAGTATATTTCTTACATATGTATCTATTACAATGTGACATTAAAATGTGAAATCCTGTTAAGACTTTCATCAACCAGTAGAGGGAGATCCATCGCAAGAGTATGTAGTGATTGAGAAGTTAACACAGACATGGCCTTAGGCAGATCTGGCTAGTGACAGTGATGATACTGACTTTAGTGTGTGTAACTCTTTGCAGTTTATATCCACAAACATCTGGTCTTCATGACAGCTTGGCTGATAGATGAGGAAGCAGAACTTCAGCTCCACTTGCTGAAGTGACCTAGCAAATGAGCAGCAGATGAAGGACAAGGCATGCATGTTTACCAGCATCACCCAAGGGGACAGAATGTTAACACCTCTCCCATAGTGGTCCAGACAGGATACTCTTTGTCCCCAGTAGTTGCCACTTTAGTTGGGATTACCCCTTCAAATATCTTGTCATGCATGACTGAGAGAGGCTGAACACATCCGTGTCTGTGTCGTGCACAGGAGATAGGAATATTTCTCTTTGATACTTCTCTTCATCCCAAGTACTCACAACTCCCAGTCTCTTTTATGTTTGGATAAAGATAAGAAAATTCTGAGTGTAAGAAAATTCCTCTTTGAACTAAGCAACAAGTTCTTTCCAAGTGACTTCAACCTATTACTTCTCATCTGCAAAAGGGACATTAACTATCCTCCCTCCTTACTTCATTAGATGCAGAAAGAGGTATGTGGAGCTAAAAAATGCAATACTTTTTCCTACCCTGTTCAGGAGGAATACAGTAAGCAGAGACCCCAGCTGCACTATAACCCAGCTGCACTGTCCCACCAGACTTCTGACCCAAGAAGTTGAGATAATATGTCTATTGTTCAAAGCTGCTAAATTTGCGTTAATTCATCATTCCGCAATAGAAAACTGATATCCTCATTGCAAGTTTTAGTTTGCTTCTTTGTAAAGCTACCCCCCCCAAACTTTGCAGTTGATATTCCAATGAAGCTATTATCTTTTTAAAGAAGTTTCTTTGGTTGTTCAAAGAAGGTTGTCCAAATAGGTTGTCTTATTCAATTCAGGTTATAGTCATTGAACATCTATTTGATGCCAGGCACTGGAACACAAAGATGAATAAGTTAAAATTCTAAAAATCCTCAAAGAGGTATAATACAAGTAGATGCATAACTGTTATCTGAGTCAGAAAGTGATGGAAGCCACGAAGGAATAACAGGTACAAGCCATGGGAATTTAGGTTAGGGAGAATTGAGTGTCTCAAGAAAGTTCATCTGGAATGGCTGTGGGGAATATGATAGGGCTCAGGAAGGATTTCATGCAGCAGTGAATATCTTTGTGGAGTTAGAGACCACATTTAAATAGATGATCCCATCAGCAACCTAAATCTGGGACTAGTCCTAGAAAGAGAAGAAGGTGGTGAGGGGTGGTGGTAGGAACCACTCAGAGACAGAGTGATGGATCCATGAATTTTGGAGGGTCTAAGGAGCAAGAAGTCATCAAGCATAGATTCACTGAGAGTTGCACAATAGAAGAACAGGAAGTTTTGGTAAAGGGAAATATTAGAGTTTGAGATTTTGAAATTAAGAAGTTTCCCATTTTGGTGAGGCCTGGGTTAGGGCTGCCAAATCATGTGACTGGGATGGAACAGAGTTTCAAGTTGGTGGGGTTGTCAAGATCAAGACAATGCAAAGCTAGGGAGTTTGGAGAGGCATCAACCTTGAAACCATTTGGTTCATCTTTCTGGTTGACCTTAAACACAGAGGGCTAAATAAAAGTGCACTTGAGAAACATGCAGAAGAATGAGATAATCACAGTGAGGTGAAATCAATCTAGAAATATTTCTTGCATTATTGAGCTTGAAATTTGGTCTTAGGGAGAGGCAATAAATGGGTGAGCAATAGGTCATTCCTTGCTATTCCTAGCCATGTGTACCTGATAGCCCAAACCCATTCATTGATCAACTTGAGAAGAGTGTTGTCTTGAGACATCAGAGATATAATAGAGGCAGTGCACAGAGGGAACCCATTGGGTTTTCCCCTCTACCTTTCTATCTGCCACACCTGACAGAATTTCAACATTAATTTTAGATTTTCAAGACCAATAATTCAGTAAATGAATAGATACTTGATAATCCATAACTGTCTTTCCCTCTCTTCTTCTCTTGCTTCGCAAACCATCAACATCCATGTAGACTGAAGTGTCCCCTATTTGTCTGGCTTTTTATGGCCTCATAACAAGGCCTTTCCCACCATCTGGGATCCAGCTGGATAGTCCTCTCCAGTAAACATTCATCAACCTAATGGCCTGCCTGTAGTCACAGCTGCCTCTTCTCCTTGAAATTGAGCCCCACTGACAAAATGCTTAGAAGTACTAAGATCAAGCAAGTTCAGGGTGGTTGTGCATTTCTGAAGTCATATCAGCTCTGGATCTTTTTGAGGTCTATTTTAAGGGACAACTCAGTGTTATAATGCATGGCAGTTAGTTGGATGCATGATTCCCAAACGCTCCATGCTTGCCTGTGTTCCTGGTCTCAGCAAGGCTTCTTTAGGAAAGGCTTGGGGTGGGCTTACTCAGCAGGGGATACACAGCAGTGTGGCGTCTTAGAAGAGGGTCTACCCTTCCCAACACTCCAAACAGGACTGAAGGATCAGAGTCTCTTTAAAAAACAGACAGTAGACACGGGGGAGGGTCACATCTGCCTGACACATGTGGCTGGGTGACTATTTTCTAGGTTTTACTACCTTACTGGTTTATAGATTTAGTCTAAGACTAAGAATAGATTACAAGAGACCACCTTCTCCACTTACCCTAGATCCAGAAAAATAAAATTTTATTCTGTTTTCGATGAGCTAAAACAACTATTTACATAGACAGACAAGACCAGCCTCCTACAACTTTGCCCTCTGTGTACCCCTTCCCATTGTAACCCTTCCCTTCCTGTTTCTGGGTTCCCTTTCTCATTACTGTTTGTCTTTGTGTTCTCATGCAGCCTTCCTTCATCTCTTGTGATTGGCGCAGGCTTCCATTATGGCTCTGCCAACTACTGGTCATGATCTGGGGAGCAGCCACAACTGAGGACAACTGCTGCAGAGTATCCCTCTTCATGGCCTTTCCTTCAGTCTCCAAATCTGTTCCAGTTTCCCCAATCTTGAGGATTCTTTCACTTGACATTGCCAGCCACTGTACCTACCTTTCATTTCATTCTCTTCTTTACCAAACTACCATTCACTTTCTTCAGCACCTGGCTTTACTCAAAACCCCTAGTCTCCACTCCAAGTACCCCATCTGGGATGGATGGGCTTCTATTGAAACTGTGACAGGAAGATCACAGCCTCCTTCCTGCTTGCCACATCCTATTTCCTCCTCTTTGATTTCCATGCCATGTTCACCAAGCATCACTGGATGGTGAGGGCTCTCAGGATCAGGATAAGGAATTTGGATGTCATCAGGATATTAATGAACAACAACAAACAAATGAATATTCTTGAGCAAGGAATGACATGATTGGATCTGTGCTTTAGGGAAGTCCATCTGCAGTTTAAGGAGGAACGACTGAATTAGAGAGAGTCTAAAGTCAGAAAGATCAGTTAAAGGGAAAGTGGCCAATCATGAACAATCAGGTTAGAAACCCCCTGACAAAAGGGACTGGGGTGGAGATGTCACAAAAGGAGGCCTTGTTTTCTCTTGATGGTATTTTTATTCTGCAAATGTCAAAGAGAGTCCTTTCTGAAGTTTTGTCTTGGAAAGGCGGAACAGAGGGAGGGAAGGAGAGAGGCAGGAATTTTTTAAAAAAATCAGTCTTCCAGCACCCTATTCTTTTACCCTTCAATCTGCAGTAAAGACTGTTTTGGTTTTATTTTTATTATTTTTAATCTAGAAAAGATTAATTGCATACAAACTACTGCATTGACCACGGTGATCCTTTCCCCAGTATCAAGCCTTAGAGAGACCCAAGAAGGTAGGCATAAGGTCAGGAACTGGGAATTTGAGGAAAGGGTCTCAATTTTTTAGCCTCACAGTGGGGGACTATGACCCTGGTAGAAGAGAAGTGGGTGGGGTTTGGGGGTGGAGAAGGGAAGCTATAGCATATTTTTCTCATCTGAATGCAAGCTGCAGAGCTGCCAACATAAATAGGGTGTGGCCGCCATCTCTCACAAATCCTTGAAGGAAGCCATGTGTCCTGTGGGTTTGCACAATGCTCACTTCCTTCTGTTACTTGCATATCCCTCCCCAGGACACAGAAATAGAATTCGAGTCTTTTCAAGTTGGATATTTGATAAAGCATAAACAAAACGTACATGAGGAAAATCTGGCCCTAGTCAAACAGCTAAAGGTTATTTACTTTTAAACTCCCTGCCCATAGATCTTTTGAAAAATGAAGTCTATCAAATTATTTCCCCCCATTGCCATCCGTTTTTCATGTCCTTCTGGGTGGAAATGGGATGTAGAGGACAGAGGATGGACTTTGGTTTCCAGAAGACTTGAGCACAAATTCCAGCATTGGCACAATCTGTTTTGTGACCTTTGGCAAGCACGTCTCTAAAATTCCATTTTCTCATCTGAAAATACGTTTAAGAATGCTTTCCTTTCAGAGCTACTGTGAGGATATTATGAAATAAAGTATGCAAAAGCCCAATCCACACAACCAAAAATGGTAGTATCTGTCTTCTTTCCTCTTTATTTCATAGAATCACAGAATCTTAGAATTTTACAGAACCCATAAGGTCAACTAGCTCAGACTCTCTCTCTCTCTCTCTGATAGCCTATTTTAAATTTTTTCCCAGTTTTATTGAGATATAATTGACATATAAGATTGTATGAGTTTAAGGGGTTTAACATAATGATTGGATATTTGTATATATGGTGAAATAATATCACAATAGGCTTAGTTAACATCACCTCACATAGTTATAATTTTTTTCTTGTGATGGGAACTTTTAAGATCTACTCACTTAAGAAATTTTGAATATATAATACAGTATTGTTAACCATATTCCCCATGCTGTACATTACATTCCTAGGATGTATTTATCATATAACTGGAAGTTTGTACCTTTGCCCATTCCCCCTTACCCTCCATCCCCTGCCTCTGGCAACCCCTAATCTGTTCTCTGTTTCTATGAGTTTGTTTCTAATTCCACATATGAGATCACCACTGTCAAGTATACTATTTTCTCCTTACTTTCAGTGATGGAAAATCCATGCCTTTCTAGAACATCCATTCCACCTTTGGACTGTCCTATTGTTTTCCTATAATCTCTGTCTCTTTCTCTCTCCCTCTCTCTTGATGTTAATCATTTAGTCCCAGTTCCAACCCTTGGAGTCATCCAAAAGATATTTTTACATTGAAAAGATTCTGTAAAATATCTAATGCTTTACAAAGGTAACCACTGTTGTTTGAAACATCATTTTGAAGCCAAAAGGCACTCTTGGCTTTCACTACCTCTGGAGATATGTTATTGGAACCAGACCAGAGACTAGGAGTATGATGGAAGCAGGGCCAATGGAAACCAACAGCAACCAACCAAAGCTGGCATCTTCTTTACCCCTGAGCCCAGACAGCCAGTCAGGCTGCCAATAGTGCTCTCTGGGATGTGTCATATCGCACAGCCTAGAGAGACCCAATGGTACTTAGGAGAGAATTGGCCTTCCTTTAAAGCCCTGTCAAGTCCTTCCCTTGGTGGCCAATTTAAAGTAGCTACATCCAAATTTTATTTATCTCTTTGTCCAAGACCAGTGCTTCAGGTGCTAGCAGAGATGGTTTCACTGTAATTCCAAGTGTCTGGTCTTAGCCATCTGACTGAAGCCCAGAGTTTAAGGAGTTGTAGGTGAGTCTGCCCTTTGTCCTTCTTTAGGAATGGTGAATCTTAGAATCACAGAATGCAAGAGTTGGAAAGACTTTTGAAGGAAGGGAAGATGGAGCAGGCAGGATGCCGGCATCCCATCTCCCTACTGCTCTGACTTTAACCAGAGGAGCTGGACTTCACCTATTTTATATTCTGGACTTCTGTAGAAAATCTTGTTTTTAAAAAGGTTCCGCTCTTTGCAAGTGGGAATAAGGAAGGAAAGTGGACTAAAAACACTCTTTATTGTGTAGACAGGAGATAAGAAGATTAAGACACAGAATGGCAAAAAATTTTTCCCAAGGTCACACAGCAAAAAGGTAGGAGAAACAGGGCTTGAATCAGCATTGTTTTTAAAGCTTTCAGTCTGGTGCTTTTTATGCTATTCAAGACTCATGAGGGTATGCATATGTGAATATGTTTGCATCAAAACAAATCATCTAGTTTCCTTGGATCCTCTCTAGTTGCCATTGAGACTCCAGCTTTGAGAATAAGATAAAGCAGAAAGAGCTGCTCCTGGAAATGGAGATATAGGTCCCAGTTCCACCTCTCCTACCAACCAGCTGTATAGACATTCACTCGTTCTCTTTGGCTTTACTTTTACTATTTATAATGGGGAAAGGCTAGGCTAACTGGTTTCTACTTCTATTATTTTAAATGTATCTCCAGAATTTTCTGGACATCCATGCAGCATTCAAAATAACATAGGTCCAATGATCTTGTGATTAGTAAATATGTTATAAACTTTTATTGAGCCAGTCAAATATTTACTGGGCACCGATAAAGTGCCAAGCACTATAACAGATAAGAAGAAAAATTAGTGAAAGCAGAAAACCTATTTCTTTCCCTATAAGCTAGTCTTTCCAGGTTTTCTTTATCATACCCTACAAAATGATCTGAATTGCACATACCTTCTGCATCTCAGTTATATCATTTATTTTGGAGTTACTATCTTATAACTTCATTTCTCTTTATATTTGCAGGTAGCTTTGACCTTGTTAAAAGATAAGCAGACATTCCCAGGAGAGGATAAGAAAACTCTTTCTAGTGATTTTCAGAATTCAGATTCCACATAACCAATCTTGCTTCATCAGTTAAGTTGAGGAAAAGATCATACATCTATTGCAGCTACACCTATAATATGGTCCTGTAGATTGCTCAGACCCTCTGCCAAATTCTTTTAGAGCATTCAAGAAAGAGAACAGGCTCTGCAGTCAATTGGTGATTTAAATCTTGGCTTGGTCACTTGAGTCCTTGATTTGTCATAACCTCAATGAGCTTCTGGTCTATAATAGGTTTCTTTTCGAATTGTTGTAAATTGAACTCATTCAGCAAATATTATTTTATATCTTCTCCGTGTCAGAAACTATAGAAGGTACTGAGCCTATAATGTCTTCCCAGATTTTATAGTTAAGGATACAGACAGAATAAGTCAGCAAAAAAAAGGAAGTACAAAGCGTAATAAGTGTTATGAAGTAAGCCAACATATTGCTGAAAATATTGGCAATAACAAAAGAAAAAGGCATATGGTCAATGTAGCTATTGTTATGTACAAGTATGTGCACTTGGCTTTAAGCAGCACGTGCAATGGAGAACAAACTCTGGATTAGGAATGGAGAGACCTGGATTCAAATCCTGACAGTGCTGATCATTTGTTAAGCAATAAAAATTACTGCTTTTTCTCTCTCCAAAACTTGATGTAACTTATTTCTTTTAATCCTCATACTCTATGAGGTGGTCAGTACTATCATTGTCTTCATTTTACAGTTGAAGGAAATGAAAAGAGGAGATTTACGAGTGATGTGTCAGCTTACCCAAGGCTGCACAGCCTGTGAGGGGGCATGCAGGGTTAGAGACTGGCTCCATCTGACATCAGAGCTCAGCTTTCGATGCCTACAGTTAAGGTAACAGTTGTGGGAATGCTGTGTCAACTCAAAAAAGCTGTTTAAGTGGTGGTGGCTCTCAGACCATGCAAACTATGATATATATTATATATGCACACATATATACATCCATATAAAATATAATATGCAATATATTCATATAGTATATACATTATTATAGTTATCTTTATAAGGACATTTAACACATGCCATATACTCTATATCTGTACTTCCAGATAATTCACATCAAAATAACCAGGTTATTGATGTAGTAATCATATAAAATGATTGGTAATTCACTTTTATCACACTCTAAAAATGTATTAGGCTATATATCATAGACTCTTGGCTTGATATGGCAAAGAATCATGGTGAATCTTGCTAACATATACCTTTGATGATGACCGTGAACGTGAGAAATAAGGGAGCAGGGACTGCTTGTCTGGCCATTTATGGTTTCTTTCCCCTGCTGCACTGCAGAATGAACAGTGCTGTTACATCTCAGGGGAATGTCCATTTCTAAACCTACCTGTCTCAACTCAGATCAGCGATAGCTTTCCTCCTGGCTTTTGAAGCAACTGTCTGGTCTCCTAAGCAGCTTCCACTCCTGCTTGCACACTGGAACACTTCTCTGTTATATTGTTAAACTCATATTTGATGACTAGTTCCCTGTTTACAAAGAAATAATTAAAAATTTAAAAACAAACGAAAGCAAAACTTTTATGTTTTCCCTCTTGCCCATAGGAGAAAAGTCAAGCTCCTTAGCATGATACTTACCCAGCAAATATTTGTTGAGCTCCCACTATGTGCCAGGTAGTGGTGTAGGTGCTTGCAATACTTCAATGAACAAAAGAGACAAAATTCCTACAAATAGGGGTCTTCCTTAAGCTAACATTATAGTAAAGGGAGACAGAAAATCAACTACCACCAATAGGAGAAGGTGATAAGTCCTATAAAAAGAGCAGAACAGGGTAAAGGGGGACAGAAATGTGGAAGTGGAGAGATTAAATATGAATATGTACATACATGTATGCAATTATATATATAGCATATGCAATTATATACATAGTATATGCAATTGTATGTATACATATATATGAAACAATTAAATGTTTTTGCCATCTTTGCTTTTGCTTTCAAAGATCTCTTACAATTTGCCCAGCTCCCACTGTCTCTCAAAACTAGACTTCTGTTAATCTTCTCTTAACCCTGCTCACCCTGTGCTCCTGCCATGCTGACATTTTTAAGGTGTCTCAAGTACTATGCTCTCCTCTGCTTTTGCAAATGATTTTCCCATCTTTAATATAAAGTTCTCTGAACCAACTGCCACCAACCCCCTCACACACCAAATTTTCATCCTGCTAAAGCCTTTACTCACTGTTGGAACCCTCCTCAAACACATCTCTTGGAAGCCCCCAGCTGCTATGCCCAGGATCCAGGCACTATACAAATACTTCCCACGCACCTGTCACATTGTGCTGTGGTTTATCTGTTTCCTGACTGTCCCACGCCTTATGTTGAACATTTTGAACTTAATAATAATGTTTTATTACTTTCTACATCATCCACATTTAGCTCTATCAAACATATGGTGCAAGGTTTGTGATCAGTTGATAATATTTGTGCAAAATGAGCACTGGCACTTCCCAGTTTTGAACTTTTTAAAAAAAGATTTATTGTAGAGAGAGATGAGTGCGAGCAGGGAGGGGCAGCAGAGGTAGAGAGAGAGAGAAGCAGACACCCCGCTGAGTGTGGGGCTCAATCTCATGACCCTGAGATCATGGCCTAGCAGAAATCAAGAGTCAGATGCTTAACCAACTGAGCCACCCAGGTGTCCTGAACTTTTATTTTTAACTCCTTTCTTTAATCTCTAAAGGGGATGCCAGTGTTTCAAACTATACGTGTTTCATTCCACTGACTAAAGAAGAAAGAACACCTTGACCCCCGTAAAAGCTGGTCAGAATAAACTATGATGATAAGAAACACAGAATTGCCTCTCTGGGTATTTCAATTTCTGACATATTTATTTTCTTTAAAAAAGGAAAGAAGTATCTAGCATAAATCTAAGTGGCTCAATAATCCAACCACAGTGCTTAGAAGCAAATGAGAAAAAAGGGGTATTTAGTCCAAGTTCTATTAAAAACTTCCTTCAGGAAAGTGGTGGCATTAGCAGTGAAGGTGATGATCTAGACAATGCAAAAATGCCAGTCCTTTCTGAGCTGTCAGTTTTGCATGAACAATGCATCAGAATCAGGATGACAATGATCTCCGAAAGACCCAATAAATGCTGTAGAGAGGAATTCTGCGTTGGATAGAGGTAAGACATTTGCTTTCCAGTGTCTCTTGTGACTCAGGGACTCTATGATTCCATGGCAGAACAAAGTAGTTTCTTCACCTGGATTTTCGCTCCCCAGGAATCTCCCTTTGGGGCTCTGCTGGTAGCAGAGAGAAGATCCATGGCCATGGGTAGGAACATCAGCATGACAACCAATTTCATCCTTTTGGGATTTTCAGAGCATCCAGAACTACAGGTCTTCCTCTTTGTGTTGTTTCTGGGGATCTACTCCATGACTCTGGCTTGGAACCTGGGCCTCATTGTCTTGATCAGGATGGAGTCATGCCTCCATTCTCCCATGTATTTCTTCCTTGGAAACTTGTCCTTTGTTGACATCTCATATACATCCTCCATTGCCCCCAAGATGCTCTGCGACTTCTTCAAGCAGCAGAAGACAATCTCCTTTGTGGGCTGTGCTGCTCAGTTTTTCTTCTTCATTGTCATGGGGGGCACCGAATGCTGTCTCCTGGCGTCTATGGCATATGACTGGTATGCTGCCATCTCCAACCCTCTTCTCTACACAGCCCTCATGTCACCCAGCATCTGTTTGGGGATGGTCATTACAGCATACACTGGAGGGTTGCTCACTGGATTGGTCCAAACAAGCTCCTTATTCCAGTTGCATTTCTGTGGGCCACGAGTCATTAACCACTTTTTCTGTGACCTGCCACCTCTGCTTGTCTTATCTTGCTCTAGTACCTTCCTCAGCCAGATAGTGAACTTTCTGGTTGTGTGTGCAGTTGGTGGGACATCAGCTCTTGTTGTCCTGGTGTCCTATGGCTACATTGTTGCTGCTGTCATGAAAATCCATTCAACCCAAGGGCAGATGAAGGCTTTCAACACCTGTGCCTCTCATCTGACCACAGTGATTCTCTTCTATGGCTCTGGTATCTTCTCATATCTCCATTCTAGTGCTGGCTACTCACAGGACCAAGACAAAGTGGTGTCCATGTTCTATGGAGCTGTGATTCCCATGCTGAATCCCATCATATATAGTCTGCGAAACAAGAAGATCAAAGATGCATTGAAAAAACTCAAGGACAGGAAGAAGCAAATGTCCTCTCTGTGTCTTATAGTTCCTTGAGTTAAAAAAAAACCTTAAGTTCTGCTATATGCAAATAGGCATAATAATAAGTAGGTTACAGAATTTGAGTAATGAAGAAGTTATTTCAAGCAAGATCCCCAACCTACATGTCTACTAGACAATTAGACTCAATAAAGGTTTTTCTTCCCTTTACCTTTCTTGTCATGGACTGATGCAGTTTTTTTTTTTTAAAGATTTTATTTATTTATTCATGAGAGACAGAGAGAGAGAGAGGCAGAGGGAGAAGCAGGCTCCCAAGGAGCAGGGAGCCTGTTGTGGGACTCGATCCCAGGATCCTGGGATCATGACCTGAGCCGAAGGCAGACGCTTAACCATCTGAGCCACCCAGGCGCCCCAGGACTGATGCAGTTTTGACTTTGGTCACTTGCAATAGAAAACAAATACTCTTTTTGATGACATTCTTTAGCTTTATGGCATCAGGCACTGGGTCCAGGATGCCATATCTCAGAGCCAGTTGGGTCATAACCCCAGGACCACAAGCATCCACTATGGACCTCTTTACAATATAACACAGCTCATACCAATCCATTCACCACTTGGGACAAGTTTTCTCTTCCCCTTGCCTTGGATTCCTACCTATCCAAGGGTTGATACTGACCAGGATGTCTGACTCTGGTTCAGGAACCTGGGAGCTCTAACTGGTTGGATCTAGCAATGGTTTCTCAGAGCCAGGAGAGCAATAGGATACCTTTAAACTATGTCCGAGATGAATCAATGATCACTTGTGTGGGGTCATGAAGTCCATTGAGCCAGAAATAGGAGCCCAGCAGATCCAAAACTGCGAAGTCACAGTGAGCAAAAAGCAGAGATAAGTTTAAGTAAGAAAATCTAAAGGAGAGTAGAGTGCCAAACGTTTCATTTTCATGACTGAAACCACCCAGTCACTAGGTGGTTTAAGGAATAGGATCAGGGAAGAGAGGCTTCCCCTGGAAACTCTAATTCCATATCTGCTCTCTGGACAGTTCTCACTCTAGGTGCTGTATGGATATTTCCTCTCTGTCCTCACCCCATCCCCAACTAACTTTCACTTTGTGTTCTAGAGTTTTTTATCTTGTCCCCTGTCTCTCTGGAATTTGACCTCAGCCTGTCCCATGAATCTGATATCCCTGCTTTCATTTTTATGCATTATCTCAGAAGGGACTCCACTCCAGGACATGAGATGGGACAACCAAGTCAGTGAGCAGAACTGAACATGGACTTTAAATCGTCTTTGATCCTATTTTACAAGATGGTTCTTGAACAAAGGACAAACATTTCTGAAGTCCTGCTTCTTTAATAATTGTGTATATAAGTGGTGGTGAATCATGACAGCCATCCCTAAGTCATATCAACTTTGGCTATAAATAGTCTTCCTCAAGCCTTCTTTCAATTCATGCTGTTATTTGATCTAGTCTCTGACCACTTGCATTATTTGTAAAGTGTTTCTTGTTCCTTGACTTCTCCAAACCAGGTTAAGAGTTAGAGCAATGTCACAGAAGACTACCTGTTGTATGATTCAATTTACAGGAGATTTCTAGAAAAGACAAACTGTAGAAATGGAAACACATGGGTGGTCACCTAGAGCTGGTGGTGGGAGCAGGCATCAACCATAAATGGGAATGAGGAAACCCTGGGGAGTGTTGGAAGTATTCTAAAACTGGATCATGGAGGGAAGTTTGCTAAAAACTCACCAAACTGTATATTTAAAATGGGTGAATTTTTTTTTATTATTATGTTATGTTAATCACCCTACATTACATCATTAGTTTTTGATGTAGTGTTCCATGATTCATTGTTTGCATATAACACACAGTGCTCCATGCAGAACGTGCCCTCTTTAAGACCCATCACCAGGCTAACCCATCCCCCCAACCCCCTCCCCTCTAGAACCCTCAGTTTGTTTCTCAGAGTCCATAGTCTCTCATGGTTCGTCTCCCCCTCCAATTCCCCCCCCCTTCATTCTTCCCCTCCTGCTATCTTCTTCTTCTTCTTCTTTTTTTTTTTAACATATAATGTATTAGTTTCAGAGGTACAGGTCTGTGATTTAACAGTCTTAAACAATTCACAGTGCTCACCATAGCATATACCCTCCCCAATGTCTATCACCCAGCCGCCCCATCCCTCCCACCCCCCACCACTCCAGCAACCCTGTTTGTTTCCTGAGATTAAGAATTCCTCATATCAGTGAGGTCATATGATACATGTCTTTCTCTGATTGACTTATTTCACTCAGCATAACACCCTCCAGTTCCATCCACATCATTGCAAATGGCAAGATTTCATTCCTTTTGATGGTTGCATAATATTCCATTGTATATATATACCACCTCTTCTTTATCCATTCATCTGTTGATGGATATCTTGGCTCTTTCCACAGTTTGGCTATTGTGGACATTGCTGCTATAAACATCAGGGTGCATGTACACCTTCAGATCCCTACATTTGTATCTTTGAGGTAAATACCCAGTAGTGCAATTGCTGGATCGTATGGTAGCTCTGTTTTCAACTTTGTGAGGAACCTCCATACTGTTTTCCAGAGTGGCTGCACCAGCTTGCATTCCCACCAGCAGTGTAGGAGGGTTCCCTTTCTCTGCATCCCCGCCAAGATCTGTCATTTCCTGACTTGTTAATTTTAGCCATTCTGACTGGTGTGAGGTGGTATCTCATTGAGGTTTTGATTTGGATTTCCCTGATGCCGAGTGATGTGGAGCACTTTTTCATGTGTCTGTTGGCCATTTGGATGTCTTCTTTGCAAAAATGTCTGTTCATGTCTTCTGCCCATTTCTTGATTGGATCATTTGTTCTTTGGGTGTTGAGTTGGATAAGTTCTTTATAGATTTTGGATACTAGCCCTTTATCTGATATGTCATTTGCAAATATCTTCTCCCATTCTGTTGGTTGTCTTTTGGTTTTGTTGACTGTTTCTTTTGCTGTGCAAAAGCTTTTTATCTTGATGAAGTCCCGATAGTTATTTTTGTCCTTGCTTCCCTTGCCTTTGGCGATGTTTCTAGGAAGAAGTTGCTGCGGCTGAGGTCAAAGAAGTTGCTGCCTGTGTTCTCCTTTAGGATTTTGATGGACTCCTGTCTCACATTTAGGTCTTTCAACCACTTTGAGTCTATTTTTGTGTGTGGTGTAAGGAAATGGTCCAGTTTCATTCTTCTGCATGTGGCTGTCCAATTTTCCCAACACCATCTGTTGAAGAGACTGTCTTTTTTCCATTGGACATTCTTTCCTGCTTTGTCAAAGATGAGTTGACCATAGAGTTGAGGGTCCATTTCGGGGCTCCCTGTTCTGTTCCATTGATCTATGTGTCTGTTTTTGTGCCAGTACCATACTGTCTTGATGATGACAGCTTTGTAATAGAGCTTGAAGTCCGGAATTGTGATGCCGCCAGCTTTGCTTTTCTTTTTCAACTTTCCTCTGGCTATTTGGGGTCTTTTCTGGTTCCATACAAATTTTAGGATTATTTGTTCCATTTCTTTGAAAAAAGTGGATGGTATTTTCATGGGGATTGTATTGAATGTGTAGATTGCTCTAGGTAACATTGACATCTTCACAATATTTGTTCTTCCAGTCCATGAGCATGGAACGTTTTTCCATTTCTTTGTGTCTTCCTCAATTTCTTTCATGAGTATTTTATAGTTTTCTGAGTACAGATTCTTTGCCTCTTTGGTTAGATTTATTCCTAGGTATCTTATGGTTTTGGGTGCAATTGTAAATGGAATCGACTCCTTAATTTCTCTTTCTTCTGTCTTGTTGTTGTATAGGAATGCCACTGATTTCTGTGCATTGATTTTATATCCTGCCACTTTACTGAATTCCTGTATGAGTTCTAGCAGTTTTGGGGTGGAGTCTTTTGGGTTTTCCACATAAAGTATCATATCATCTGCAAAGAGTGAGAGTTTGACTTCTTCTTTGCCGATTTGGATGCCTTTTATTTCTTTTTGTTGTCTGATTGCTGTGGCTAGGACTTCTAATACTATGTTGAATAGCAGTGGTGATAGTGGACATCCCTGCGTGTTCCTGACCTTAGGGGGAAAGCTCTCAGTTTTTCCCCATTGAGAATGATATTCGCTGTGGGTTTTTCATAGATGGTTTTTATGATATTGAGGTATGTACCCTCTATCCCTATACTCTGAAGAGTTTTGATCAAGAAACGTTGCTGTACTTTGTCAAATGCTTTTCCTGCATCTATAGAGAGGATCAGATGGTTCTTGTTCTTTCTTTTATTCATGTATTGTATCACATTGATTGATTTGTGGATGTTGAACCAACCTTGCAGCCCAGGGATAAATCCCACTTGGTCATGGTGAATAATCCTTTTAATTTACTGTTGGATCCTATTGGCTAGTATTTTGGTGAGAATTTTTGCATCCATGTTCATCAAGGATATTGGTCTGTAATTCTCCTTTTTGATGGGGTCTTTGTCTGGTTTGGGGATCAAGGTAATGGTGGCCTCATAAAACGAGATTGGAAGTTTTCCTTCCATTTCTATTTTTTGGAACAGTTTCAGAAGGATAGGTATTAATTCTTCTTTAAATGTTTGGTAGAATTCCCCTGGGAAGCCATCTGGCCCTGGGCTTTTGTTTGTTGGGAGATTTTTGATGACTGCTTCAATTTCCTTAGTGGTTATAGGTCTGTTCAGGTTTTCTGTTTCCTCCTGATTCAGTTTTGGTAGTTGATACATCTCTAGGAATGCATCCATTTCTTCCAGATTATCTAATTTGCTGGCATAGAGTTGCTCATAATATATTCTTATAATTGTCTGTATTTCTTTGGTGTTGGTTGTGATCTCTCCTCTTTCATTCATGATTTTATTTATTTGGGTCCTTTCTCTTTTCTTTTTGATAAGTCTGGCCAGGGGTTTATCAATCTTATTAATTCTTTCAAAGAACGAGCTCCTAGTTTCGTTGATGTGTTCTACTGTTCTTTTGATTTCTATTTCATTGATTTCTGCTCTGATCTTTATTATTCCTTTTCTCCTGCTGGGTTTAGGCTTTATTTGCTGTTCTTTCTCCAGCTCCTTTAGGTGTAGGGTTAGGTTGTGTATTTGAGACCTTTCTTGTTTCTTGAGAAAGGCTTGTATTGCTATATACTTTCCTCTTAGGACTGCCTTTGCTGCATCCCAAAGATTTTGAACAGTTGTGTTTTCATTTTCATTGGTTTCCATGAATTTTTTAAATTCTTCTTCAATTTCCTGGTTGGCCCATTCATTCTTTAGTAGGATGCTCTTTAGCCTCCATGTATTTGAGTTCTTTCCGACTTTCCTCTTGTGATTGAGTTCTAGTTTCAGAGCATTGTGGTGTGAAAATATGCAGGGAATGATCCCAATCTTTTGGTACCGGTTGAGACCTGATTTGTGACCTAGGATGTGATCTATTCTGGAGAATGTTCCATGTGCAGTAGAGAAGAATGTCTATTCTGTTGCTTTGGGATGGAATGTTCTGAATATATCTGTGAAGTCCATTTGGTCCAGCGTGTCATTTAAAGTCTTTATTTCCTCATTGATCTTTTGCTTAGGTGATCTGTCCATTTCAGTGATGGGGGTGTTAAAGTCCCCCACTATTATTGTACTGTTGTCGATGTGTTTCTTTGCTTTTGTTATTAATTGCCTTATATAATTGGCTGCTCCCATGTTAGGGGCATAGATATTTATAATTGTTAGATCTTCTTGTTGGATAGACCCTTTAAGTAGGCTATAGTGTCCTTCCTCATCCCTTATTACAGTCTTTGGTTTAAAATCTATTTTGTCTGATATAAGGATTTCCACCCCAGCTTTTCTTTGGTGTCCATTAGCATGGTAAATGGTTTTCCACCCCCTCACTTTCAATCTGGAGGTGTCTTTGGGTCTAAAATGAGTCTCTTGCAGACAGCATATCGATGGGTCTTGTTTTTTTTTTATTCCTCTGATAGCCTGTGTCTTTTGATTGGGGCATTTAGCCCATTTACATTCAGGGTAACTATTGAAAGATATGAATTTAGTGCCATTGTATTGCCTGTAAGGTGACTGTTACTGTATATTGTCCCTGTTCCTTTCTGGTCTATGTTGCTTTTAGGCTCTCTCTTTGCTTAGCAGACCCCTTTCAATATTTCTTGTAGGGCTGGTTTCGTGTTTGCAAATTCCTTTAGTTTTTGTTTGTCCTGGAAGCTGTTTATCTCTCCTTTTATTTTCAATGACAGCCTAGCTGGATATAGTATTCTTGGCTGCATACTTTTCTCATTTAGTACTCTGAATATATCATGCCAGTCCTTTCTGGCCTGCCAGGTCTCTGTGGATAGGTCTGTTGCCAATCTAATGTTTCTACCATTATAGGTTACATATCTCTTCTCCTGAGCTGCTTTCAGGATTTTCTGTCTCTGAGACTCGTAAGTTTTACTATTAGATGTCGGGGTGTTGACCTATTTTTATTGATTTTGAGAGGGGTTCTCTGTGCCTCCTGAATTGTGATGGCTGTTTCCTTCCCCAAATTAGGGAAGTTCTCTGCTGTAATTTGCTCCAATATACCATCTGCCCCTCTCTCTCTCTTTCTTCTTCTTCTTCTGGGATCCCAGTTATTCTAATGTTGTTTCATCTTATGGTATCGCTTATCTCTCGAATTCTGCCCTCGTGATCCAGTAGTTGTTTATCTATCTTTTTCTCAGCTTCTTTATTTCCCATCATTTGGTCTTCTATATCACTAATTCTCTCTTCTGCCTCATTTATCCTGGCAGTTAGAGCCTCCATTTTTTATTGCACCTCATTAATAGCCTTTTTGAATTTGACTTGGTTAGATTTTAGTTTTTTATTTCTCCAGAAAGGGTTTCTCTAATAATTTCCATGCTTTTTTCAAGCCCAGCTAGTATCTTTAAGATCGTCATTCTGAACTTTAGTTCCGACATCGTACTAATGTCCATATTGATTAGGTCCCTGGCAGTCGGTACTGCTTCTTGTTCTTTTTGTTGAGGTGATTTTTTTCCATCTTGTCATTTTGTCCAGAGGAGAACAGATGAATGAGAGAACAAAATGCTAACAGGGTAACAATGTCCCCAGAAAATATATACTAAACAAATCAGAAAAGACCTGAAACCGGGGGGGAAAGAAAGGGAAAGAAAGCAAAAGGAAAAAAAAGAAAGATAAAAACAAACAAAAACAAAACAGAACAAAAAAACCAGAATATGATCAAATATGATCAGGCTGGTGCATAGATCAGTGCCACACACTAGATTTTGGGCGTATTTTGGTCTGTTAGAAGAAACTGCCTCCCAAAATTTTAAAGAAAGAAAAACATATATGTACAAAAATAAGGTTTAATAAGACGAAGGGATGGAATATGACTGTAAAGATGAAAATTATAAAAGATTTTATAAAAGGAATTGATAAGATAAGAAGTTGGTTGAAAAAAGAAAGAAGAGGATTTAAAAAAAAAAAGAGGGAATGTGATCAGGCAGGAGACTAGAACAAAGCCATATACTAGAGATTTAGGGTATATTTTGATCTGTTAGAAGAAACTGTATCTCAAAATTTTAAAGAGAGAACAACTTATATATATATACCAAAAATAAGGGTAACTACTATGAAGGGATAGAATATGACTCTAAAAATGAAAAATAAAAAAATTTTTTAAAAAGGGGATTGATAAGATGTTGGTTGAAAAAGGGGAAAAGAGGGGCGCCTGGGTGGCTCAGTCATTAAGTGTCTGCTTTGGGCTCAGGTCATGGTCCCAGGGTCCTGGGATTGAGCCCCACATTGGGCTCCCTGATTGGTGGGAAGCCTTCTTCTCCCTCCCCCACTCCCCCTGCTTGTGTTCCCTCTCTTGCTGTGTCTCTCTCAGTCAAATAAATAAATAAAATCTTTAAAAAAAAAAAAAAGGGAAAAATAAAAATAAAAAAAAAAGTTAAAAAAAATTAACTTTGAAAGACTACAGAATCATGGTAAAAAAAGCCATGGATTCTATGTGCAGTATTCCCCTAGCGCAGGAGTTCTGCCATTCTCACTGATCGGTAAACTTGGTTTGGCTGGCTGTTCTTGCTGATCTTCCGGGGGAGGGGCCTGTTGCTGTGGTTCCCAAATGTCTTTGCCGGAGGCAGAATTGCCCTGCCCTTGCCCTGTCTGGGCTAAGTCATCTGCTCGGGTTTGCTCTCGGGAGCTTTTGTTCCCTGCAAGCTTTCCGTACAGCTTTGGAGGCGGAGAGTGAAAATGGCAGCCTCCCAATTTCTGCCCCAGAGGAGCCGAGAACTCGGGGCCCCGCTCCTCAGTGCGCACCCAGAGAAAAGCCGTCAGTCACTCCCGTCTCCCCAGTCTCTGGTCGCACTCTGTGCTCACCCAGCGTGTGACCGAGCATTTCTATCTCTGGCACACGACTCCATGTGGAGTCTCCAAACCCAGCAGATCCCTGCGGTGCGCTTCCATGCCGCTCCTCCCGGGGTAGGAAGGTGAGTCTCCCCGGATCTGCTGCTTGTTGGGTCCCTGCTGGAGGAGCAGTGGCCCGACTGTGCCGCAGATCACGATTTATGGCAACCCTGAGCTGAGAGCCAGCGCCTCGGCTCCGTCTCTGCAGCCGGCTTCCCCACTCCAATACCTGGGAGCTCTGCTGCACTCAGGCACCCCCGGTCTTTCTGTGACCCCAAGGGTCCTGAGACCACACTGTCCCAGCAAGGGTTCCATCCCCTGCTTAGCCACTGGAGCGACGTCCCTCAGCAGAGCTGACTTCTAAAAGTTCCGATTTTGTGCTCCGCTACTCTATCATTTGCCAGAAGCGGCCAACGGAGGCCCCCTCCCCTGCCGTCTATCCTCCCGAATATCACCTCGGATTCATTTCTCCACACGTCCTACCTTCCAGAAAGTGGTTGCTTTTCTGTCCATAGAATTGCTGCTATTTTCTTTGATCTCCTGTTGAGTTCGCAGGTGTTCAGAATGGTTTGATCCCTATCTAGCTGAATTCCTGGGACCAGATGAAATTTAGGTCTCCTACTCCTCTGCCATCTTGCTCCCCCCACCTACCCTCAAAATGGGTCAATTTTAATGCATGTGAATTGTGCCTCAATAAAGCTTTTAAAAATAAGTGATAAACTATAGAAAAAACAACAACAACAACAAAACCCCCAGGAAACCAATGCTGTTAGCTGGGTTTGGAGAGAAGAACAAAAACATGTATTATCCGATATTTATGCATTAGGATAGTGAGAAACAGTGATGTGGCCGATGTCACACAGCTAGTAAGTGACAGAACCCAGTCACTAACCTCAACTCTTTGGCCCCAAACCCATGCTGCTGACCCCTCCACTAAGCGACCTTTTTTCCCTGTTGTGCGACCTGCCTCCAGTCAGCCCCGCTGTGGACAGAGCCATCATGAGGGATTCCACTCACATTGTGATGTGACCAGAATGTTCATCTGAATGACATGTAAGCAAGAGACAATCTGAGGCCTGATGTCCTTGGACAGTTCACTTAAGTTGCTGTTGTTACTCTCTGTGAGTGTGGTGTGCTCGGGTTCATTTGGTGCTTTTTGTATATTGCTCATCTGGCAGAGAATTACTACTCTACAGGTTCCCACAGATGGCTTTATATTCCATTGCTATTATATATTGGTTTTGAACAAGAAAAAAAAAAAAGAGTTACAGCAATGTGTCCCATCACATCTTCTATTTCTACCAGCACCTGTGACGCTTTCTTATTTTTTCTTGTTCAGTTATTAGTCTTCTCTCTGAGTTGTTAACATCTGTGTAAACTGCTTTCCATTAAAACATAAGACATGACTGGGGCAAACTATGTGCTTAATACATATTTGTTTAATAAATGAATAAAATCCAAATTCACTTGGCAGATAATTTTGAGATTTTATGCCAAAGGAAGGGAATTAACACTTAATAGATGCTTATTATATGCCAGGCATTGTGCCCAGCAGTTTTTAAAAATTCTGTTTCAATTCTTTTTTTTTAAGATTTATTTATTTATTTTAGAGAAAGGGAGAGAGAGAGCAGGGGGAGGGGCAGAGGGAGAGAGAAATCCTCTCACTGAGTGCTGAGCCTGACATGGGGCTCGTCCCAGGACCCTGAGACCATGATCCGAACCAAAATCAAGAGCTGGATGCTCTACCAACTGAGCCATCCAGGGGACCCAAAATTCTGTTTTAGTTCTATAACATATGCACAGATTCCTTGCTGAAAAAAAGATTATAACACTAGAGGTAAGAAAATGTCTGCTTTGACCATAGTTCTCGGTTTTAGTTCCTTCCTGCACTCTCCAAGAGGTAATGACTATTATGTTAGTATGTAAATTTACAGGTTTTTGCATATTCATATACATACCAATATATAATATTGCTTTACGTGGTTCTGTGTGTATTTACATAAATGGTATCATACTGAATGATCCTTCCATACCCTGTTTTTTTTTTTCACTCAACATTATTCCTTGGAGCTCTTTCCATGGTAGACATTTAAATCTACCTTAATCTTTTAAGTTATTTCACAGAATTGTCACACCAAAATTCATGTAATTACTCTGCATTGATGGACATTTAAGTAGTTTCCAGTTCTTCTTAGTTTATTACAAATAGTGTTGCAATATACGTGCTTATACATACCTCTTTGTGCTAATAACCAATTTTTCTTGTAGAAACAGAGAAACTAAATCACTATTTATAGGGTTTGTCTATTTTTAAACTTTAATAGACACTGCCAAACTCTCTCTAAAGTGGCTACCAATGGATATTCCTGCCAATAACATTCTAAGGCACCTGCCTCCTCATACCCTTGATGCAGGACGATATTAACAAAACTTTCCTACCTGATAACCTCTTTATATGTATTCTTTTAATCCTTAAAATTATCTTGTTAGATAAGATTGTTTATTTTTTCCATTTACATACAATGTTCTACATACCATATAAAGACTATATACACCTTTTTTTTCAGTTCTTACAACCACATATAAACACAAAATAGGGGTTTTATCTTTTTTATTTTTTTAAATTTTATTATGTTATGTTAGTCACCATACATTACATCATTAGTTTTTGATGTAGTGATCCACAATCCATTGTTTTCGTATAACACCCAGTGCTCCATGCAGTACGTGCCCTCCTTAATACCCATCACTGGGCTAACCAATCCCCCCTCCCCCCTCCCCTCTAAAACCCTGTTTGTTTCTCAGGTCCATAGTCTCTCATGGTTCATCTCTCCCTCCAATTCCCCCCCCCCCCCATTTTTCCCTTCCTTCTCCTAATGTCTTCCATGTTATTCCTTATGTTCCACAAATAAGTGAAACCATATGATAATTGACTTTCTCTGCTTGACTTATTTCACTTAGCATAATCTCCTCCAGTCCCATCCATGTTGATGTAAAAGTTGGGTATTCATCTTTTCTGATGGCTGAGTAATATTCCATTGTGTATATGGACCACATCTTCTTTATCCATTCATCTGTTGAAGGGCATCTTGGCTCTTTCCACAGTTTGGCTATTGCGGACATTGCTGCTATGAACATTGGGGTGCGTATGGCCCTTCTTTTCACTACATCTGTGTCTTTGGGGTAAATACCCAGGAGTACAATTGCTGGGTCATAGGGTAGCTCTATTTTTAACTCTTTGAGGCACCTCCACACTGTTTTTCAAAGTGGCTGCACCAACTTGCATTCCCACCAACAGTGTAAGAGGATTCCCCTTTCTCCACAACCTCTCTAACATTTGTTGCTTCTTTCCCTGTCCATTTTTGCCATTCTAACTGGTGTAAGGTGGTATCTCAGTGTGGTTTTGATTTGGATTTCCCTGATGGCTAATGATGATGAACATTTTTTCATGTGTCTGTTAGCCATTTGTATGTCTTCTTCAGAGAAGTGTCTTTTCATATCTTCTGCCCACTTTTTGACTTGATTATTTGTTTTTTGGGTGTTGAGTTTGAGAAGTTCTTTATAGATCTTGGATACCAGCCCTTTATCTGTAGTGTCATTTGCAAATATCTTCTCCCATCTTGTGGGTTGCCTCTTTGTTTTATTGACTATTTCCTTTGCTGTGCAGAAGTTTTTTATCTTGATGAAGTCCCAAAAGTTCATTTTTGCTTTTGTTTCACTAGGTTTTGGAGATGTATCTTGAAAGAAGTTGCTGTGGCGGATGTCAAAGAGGTTACTGCCTATGTTCTCCTCTAGGATTTTGATGGATTCCTGTCTTACATCGAGGTCTTTCATCCACTTTGAGTTTATCTTTGTGAATGGTGTTAGAAAACGGTTGAGTTTCATTCTTTTGCATGTGGCTGTCCAATTTTCCCAGCACCATTTATTGAAGAGACTGTCTTTTTTCCATTGCATGTTTTTTCCTGCTTTGTCAAAGATTATTTGACCATAGAGTTGAGGGTCCATATCTGGGTTCTCTATTCTGTCCCGTTGGTCTATATGTCTGTTTTTGTGCCAGTACCATGCTGTCTTGGTGATCACTGCTTTGTAATATAGCTTGAAATCAGGCAACGTGATGCCCCCAGCTTTGTTTTTCTTTTTCAACATTTCCTTCGTGATTCGGGGTCTTTTCTGATTCCATACAAATTTTAAGATTATTTGTTCCAGCACTTTGAAAAATGTCATTGGAATTTTGATCGGGATGGCATTGAAGGTATAGATTGCTCTGGGTAGCATAGACATTTTAACAATGTTTATTCTTCTGATCCATGAGCATGGAATATTTTTCCATCTTTTTGTGTCTTCTTCAATTTCTTTCATGAGTGTTTTGTAGTTCCTAGAGTATAGATCCTTTACCTCTTTGGTTTGGTTTATTCCGAGGTATCTTATGGTTTTTGGTGCTATTGTAAATGGAATTGTTTCTTTAATTTCTCTTTCTACAGTTGCGTTATTAGTGTACAAGAAAGCAACTGATTTCTGTGCATTGATTTTGTATCCTGCCACATTACTGAATTGCTGGATGAGTTCTAGTAATTTGGGGGTGGAGTCTTTTGGGTTTTCCACATAGAGTATCATGTCGTCTGCGAAAAGAGAGAGTTTGACTTCTTCTGTGCCAATTTGAATACCTTTTATTTCTTTTTGTTGTCTGATTGCTGTTGTTAGGACTTCTAGTACTATGTTGTACAACAGTGGTGAGAGTGGGCACCCTTGACGTGTTCCTGATCTTAAGGGAAAGGCTCTCAGCTTTTCCCCATTGAGGATGATATTCGCTGTGGGTTTTTCATAGATGGATTTTATGAGCTTGAGGAATGTTCCCTCTATCCCTATACTCTGGAGAGTTTTAATCAGGAAAGGATGTTGTATTTTGTCAAATGATTTTTCTGCATCATTTGAGAGGACCATATGGTTCTTCTCCCTCTTATTAATGTGTTCTATCACAGTGATTGATTTGTGAATGTTGAACCACCCTTGCATCCCAGGGATAAATCCCACTTGGTCGTGGTGGATGATCCTTTTAATGTATTGTTGGATCCTATTAGCTAGGATTTTGTTGAGGATTTTGGAATCCATATTCATCAGGGATATCGGTCTGAAATTCTCCTTTTTGATGGGGTCTTTACCTGGTTTGGGGATTAAGGTAATGCTGGCCTCATAGAATGAGTTTGGAAGTTTTCCTTCTGTTTCTATTTTTTGAAACAGCTTCAGGAGAATAGGTATTATTTCTTCTTTGAATGTTTGGTAGAATTCCTCAGGGAATCCATCAGGCCCTGGACTCTTGTTTTTTGGGAGGGTTTTGATCACTGCTTCAATCTTGTTACTGGTTATTGGCCTATTCAGGTTGTCAGTTTCTTCCTATTTCAGTCTTGGCAGCTTATAGGTTTCCAGGAAGGCCTCCATTTCATCCAGATTGCTCAGTTTATTGGCATATAGTTGTTGATAATAATTTCTAATAATTGTTTCTATTTCCTTGGTGTTAGTGGTGATCTCTCCCCTTTCATTCATAATTTTATTAATTTGGGTCCTTTCTTCTTTTGGATAAGTCTGGCCAGTGGTTTATCAATCTTATTAATTCTTTCAAAAAACCAACTTCTAGTTTCATTGATCTGATCTACTGTGTTTCTGGTTTCTAATTTATTGATTTCTGCTCTAATTTTAATTATTTCTCTTCTAATGCATCGTTTGTTGCTTTTCCTCTAGTTCTTTAAGGTGTAGAGTTAGTTGGTGAATTCGGGATTTTTCTATTTTTTTGAGTGAGGCTTGGGTGGCTATGTATTTCCCCCTTAGGACCGCCTTTGCAGTATCCCATAGGTTTTGGACCGATGTGTTTTCATTCTCATTGATTTCCATAAATTGTTTAAGTTCTTCTTTGATTTCTTGGTTGACCCAAATATTCTTGAGCAGAGTGGTCTTTAGCTTCCAAGTGTTTGAATCTCTTCCAAATTTTTTCTTGTGATTGAGTTCCAGTTTTAGAGCATTGTGGTCTGAGAATATGCAGGGAATAATCTCAATCTTTTGGTATCAGTTGAGACCTGATTTGTGACCCAGTATATGGTCTATTCTGGAGAAAGTTCCATGTGCGCTTGAGAAGAATGAGTATTCTGTCGTTTTAGGGTGGAATGTTCTGTAAATATCTATGAGGTCCATCTGGTCCAATGTATCATTCAAAGCTCTTGTTTCCTTGTTGATTTCCTGCTTCGATGATCTGTCCATTGCTGAGAGTGGAGTATTGAGGTCTCCTACAATTAACGTATTGTTATCAATATGACTCTTTATTTTGGTTAACAGTTGGCTTATGTAGATGACTGCTCCCATGTTGGGGGCATAGATATTTACAATTGTTAGATCTTCCTGTTGGACAGACCCTTTAAGAATGATATAGTGTCCTTCTGTGTCTCTTATTACAGACTTTAGTTTAAAATCTGATTTGTCTGATAAAAGAATTGCTACCCCAGCTTTCTTTTGAGGTCCGCTGGCATGGAAGATGGATCTCCATCCCTTCACTTTCAGTCTGGATGTCTTTTTAGGTTCAAAATGAGTCTCTTGTAGACAGCATATGGATGGGTCCTGTCTTTTTATCCAATCTGCAACCCTGTGCCATTTTATGGGAGCATTTAGGCCATTCACGTTGAGAGTGATTATTGAAAGATATGAATTAATTGTCATTATGTTGCCTGTGAAGACGTTGTTTTTATCCATTTTCCCTGTAAATTTCTGTTGTAGATCACTCCTGGGGTCTTTCTCCTTTTATAGAACCCCCCCTTAATATTTCTTGCAGGGCCTGCTTAGTGGTCACATATTCTTTCAACTTCTGCTGGTCGTGGAAGCTCTGCATCTCTCCCTCCATTCTAAATGACAGCCTTGCCGGATAAAGTATTCTTGGCTGCATGTTCTTCTCATTTAGTACCCTGAATATGTCTTGCCAGGCCTTTCTGGCTTGCCAGGTCTCTGTGGATAGGTCTGACGTTATTCTGATGTTCCTCCCTCTGTATGTAAGGAATCTCTTCCCCCTAACTGCCCTTAAGATGGTTTCCTTGGTTCTAAGATTTGTAAGTTTTACTATTACATGCCGGGGTGTTGGCCTGTTTCCCTTGGTCTTAGGAGGTGTCCTCTCTGCCTCTAGGACTCGAATGTTTGTTTCATTCCCCAGAGTAGGGAAGTTCTCAGCTACGATTTGCTCAAATACATCTTCTAGCCCTCTCTCTCTCCAGTCCCTCCGGGATTCCAATTATTCTGACATTGGAACACCTCATGGTGTCACTTATTTCTCTGATTCTATTTTCATGGATTCTGAGTTGTTTTTCCCTGGCCTCCTCTTTTCCCTTTTTATCTATTATACTGTCTTCCAGATCGCTTATTCTCTCTTCTGTCTCAGTTACCCTAGCTGTTAGATTATCTAGATTGGATTGGATCTCATTGATAGCATTTTTAAGTTCTGCCAATTCACCTTTTATTTCTGCCCTTAGAGACTCTATGTTGCCATTAATTGATTTCTCCATTCTAGCCATTGTCTTCACAATTGCCAGCCTGAATTCCATCTCCGACATCTTGGTTATATCTGCATCCATTTGTAAATCTGCAGCATAAGTCATAATCTCTGAGTCTTTTCTTTTTGGGGGCTCCTCCTCCTAGTCATTCTGTTGATGGGTGTTTGAGGGAATGTATAGAGTCTAAATTATTGACCAGAACCCAAGCAAGATGCACCTGTTTTCTCGGGACCTTAGGGTTGCTGGCCTCTTGTTTTCCCAGCCTGTCTTCTGGGGGAGGGGCCTGCCGCACTGTTACTCAGGCAACTCTGTTTGGGCGGAGTTGCCCTGCGCCCCTGTGGTGGGGGATGGGCTCAGCGGGAATCAGTCTTTGGGGCTTTTGTTCTCTGGCGCCTTTCCCTGGCGGCTTTCCGCGTCTCTTCCGCAAGTCAGAGCAGAAGAGACCGTTTCCAACCCTCTGCCTCTGAGCAGAGAGACCGCAGTCTGTTCTTCAGTGAGCCCTCCAGGCCACACCGTCTCCGTTTCTGTCCGTGCTGCTATAAACTGCAGCGGCCTGGGTCATGCGCCCCTCTGCAGTGCTCCCAGTTCTGCCTCCAGGTCGGGGCATGTCTCTGCCCTTTGTGCTTCTAAAACCGCCAGCCGCTCCCAGTTGGCGCGCGCAACTCTGCCACTTGGGGTCCTGTCCCGGGGGCTGCAGTTCGCGTGCGTGTGACTCCGCCGCTCGGGGTTTCCACCCCGGAGGTTGCAGTTCACCGGCGGGACCCCGGCGCACCGGGTTTCCGTCTCGGAGGCTGCAGTTCGCGTGTGCGCGAGTGTCGCTCCGGGTTTCGGGGGGGGGGCTGCAGTTCGTGTGCGCGACCCCACTGGTCTGGTTTTCCACCCTGGGGGCTGCCCTAAAGTCCTTTCCCGACGCTACCGGTCTGCGAGTCTGTGCCCGTCTGCAGCGCACGAGGCTGTCACTCACCGGCGATGTAGGATCCCCACGTCCAGGCACCCTCCCGCTGCCATTTATCCTCCGATATCTGCTTGCAGAATCACAGCTCTCCGCTTCCTACCTCAAAACCAACCACCTGCAATATTCTGTTTGTAGAGATCTAGATCTTCTTACATCTCGGGCTGGTTTCATGGGTGCTCAGAGTGGTCTGGTAGATATCCAGCTCAATTCCGGGGACCAGTTGAAATAGGGTCCCCTACTTCTCCGCCATCTTTCCCCCCTCCAAAATAGGGGTTTTAACATAAGAAATGAAATATTCAAGTCTCGGGAAGGAGGTCAAGTAAACACAAAGACACACACTAACAAGTGAGGGAGATCCTAAATGCATATCTACATGACACTAAGACATTAATTGAAAATACATGTTCTCACATGTATGTTTGGCATTGTTCAGAAATGAAGAAGAAAAAATTTTTTAAAAGATTTTATTTATTTATTTGACAGAGAGAGACTCAGTGAGAGAGGGAACACAAGCAGGGGGAGTGGGAGAGGGAGAAGCAGGCTTCCCGGTGAGCAGGGAGCCCGATGTGGGGCTCCATCCCAGGACCCTGGGATCATGACCTGAACTGAAGGCAAACACTTAATGACTGAGCCACCCAGGCGCCCCTGAAGAAGGAAATATTAAAGCAAATTCTGTCAAAAACCATTTTCTCAAGTCATGCATAGTTTAAGTGCAGAAAAAAAAAAGCAGAACTGGCTTCTGTTAAATAGTTATGGCCAGTTTTGATAAGATCATCACTTATGTTATATACCAAGAATGACAAGCTTTATTTAAAACAGGATTATTCAAAAATGGGTTTCTCAGTGGGACAGTTTTATAACTGGTTTTATTCTCAAATGACTTGAAACAAGGGAGAAACAAAAACGTTAAAACAAAAACAGAATGGAATTGGTAACGAATCCATAATGCTTTTCAAAGGTAACAGTAGTGATCACGCTCCATCCCAACTTAGAGCATTTGCATCTAGATTTAGATAAAGAAATGCCCAGTTGTGTTGTAGTCTCTGATGAAGGAGAACAGTCTCGAGTAACAATATCAAGACATTGGGGTCAAGGGGATGATAAGGGAGGAGGATTGATGTTTAAAGTCTATCCCTGGATTAAGCCAGATAAGAAGAGAGACAATATTGTATCAGCATCCACATTGAATTGTTTCTACTGGAGGACTCTAGAAGAAATATACCAACAAGTGCCTTCATAGCAACAATTTTTCTGTATTCCCCCTGTCAACACTGTGAATTATATCACTGAACATGGAAACATGAATTCTGTCTACACTGGTTGCTGAAAAGTTATGAGCAAAATCTGTGACTCATCTGTGGTAAGAATTTGGGTCACCTGCCATGCACTCTTATTCTTATTCCTGGTTCTCTTCTGTATTCCTGCTTTGTGTCTCTCACCATTCTTTATTCTATTACCATGTATATTTTATATATCTCTGCAAAGTGTTTGCTCAAATATTTGGGAGCAAAGTAGAATATAAAAATGTCTAAGAGTTTGCTTTACACACCAGGTTGGTGCATTTAAACAATTTTTTAAATTTAAACTCAATTTAGGTAACATATACTGTATTATTAGTTTTGGGGGTAGAATTTAGTGGTTCATCAGTTGCATATAACACCCAGTGCTCATTACATCAAGTGCCCTCCTAATGCCCATCACCCAATTACCCCAAGCCCCACCCACCTCCCCTCCAGCAACCCTCAGTTTGTTTCCTACAGTTAAGAGTCTCTTATGGTTTGCCTCCCTCTCTGTTTTTATCTTATTTTATTTTTCTTTCCTTCCCCTATGTTCATCTGTTTTGTTTCTTACATTCCACATATGAGTGAAATCATATGGTGTTTGTCTTTCTGTGACTGACTTACTTTGCTCAGCATAATACCCTCTACTTTCATCCATGTCCTTGCAAGTGGCAAGATTTCATTCTTTTTGATGGCTGAGTAATATTCCATTATGTGTGTGTGTGTGTGTGTGTGTGTGTGTGTGTGTATGCCACATCTTCTTTATCCATTAATCTATTGATGGACATCTGGGCTCTTTCCACAGTTCGGCTATTGTGGACATTGCTGCTATGAACATTGGGGTGCAGGTGCCCCTTCTTTTCATTACATCTGTATCTTTGGGGTAAATACCTAGTAGTGTAACTGCTAGGTCATAGGGTAGCTCTATTTTTAACTTCTTGCGGAACCTCCATTCTGTTTTCCAGAGTGGCTGCACCAGCTTGCATTCCCTCCAATAGTGTAGGAGGGTTCCCCTTTCTCCCCATCCTCACCAACGTGTCGTTTCCTGACTTGTTAATTTTAGCCATTCTGACTATTGTGAGGTGGTATCTAATTGTGGTTTTGATTTGGATTTCCCTGATGCCAAGTGATGTTGAGCATTTTTACCTTGTGCTCCTAGACCAACCCAGTCAAGAAATGGGTTGGTGCATTAGTCATGTAGGTCGCTGATGTCTCTGACCTCTGCTCCAATCCCACCCTTGTTCCTACTCTATAGTCAATCTCGACCTCTTTCCCATAATTCTCCAGGTTCCCTCTCAGGCTCTGTCTCTGTCTCTCTCTGAGCCTCTGTGTATCTCTCTCTCTGTCTTGGAGGACCATCCCGACCCCCTAGTCCAAGCTGAGGCCCTCCCAAATGTCCTCTTAGCCCTCCATACTGCCCTTTCATACAATTCATCATTGTTCAATGTCTGTCTTCCCATTAGACTACAATCTCCACGGCTAAGCAAGTGGTGCCTAACACATACTCTGTGCACAATAGATTTTTGTGAGTACATTAATCATACGCCTGTATCTCAGAAAGTTTTTAGAGCTGTAAGTGACCTACCAGTGACTAATCTGTTCCATTCCCCTCTTTGCACAAATAAAGACTTGAAGCTCTGGGGGGTGACATGATTTGCTAACGGCTCCCAGTTGGTTAGTGAAAGCACCCCCTTTACAGCCCAGTAGCCTTCCAAGCACTCCACAACAGCTGGTGGTGGCCTGTCAACAGCTTCTCCAAGATGAGGTGAAACTGCTCTAACCAAGAACGCAGTGTAGGATCTTTCCTTCACAGTTTGGCAACTCTGACTTCCTGTTTTCAGGGAAATCATGCCACTCAGTTCTGTTGTGTGAATTTCATGGCTGAGAAACTTTCCTCCTTCTGATCATAATTGTAATGCCTCACTGAAATAAACTGGAGAAAGTACATGTTGTTTTATGCTCTTCTCATACTGTGTTCCAGGGGTCCCAGGGATCTGTACAGGCCTTTTCCAAGAGGTGAGAAGGAGAGGAAGCCACTGGGCTTTGGGGCCCTGGCCCTTGTTCAATCAATCAAGGCATTCCCCCCCCCTTTTTTAAACATGTTTTAAATATTAGTTTCTGTGTGAGCTTGCATTTGAAAATAAAGTTTCCACTGCTAAAATTATGCTTATAATCTGTAAATTTAATATAGTCCTCTAATTTTGTGAATGAAGAAGTGACAGGCTTGAGGAAGAGAAGCAATTCGCAAGAGAATGACAAGTCTGGGATTCAAGCTTACTGCTCCTGACTCCCGGTGCCTTGTCTGTGCACTTTAAACACACACACACACACAACACTCACACTCCACACAAACTCAGTCCTCTCTCACACGAACACATATACACTCACACATACATACAGTACTCTCTCACACACACAATACACTCATACACAATCACACAACATACCACTCACACACAAACACACCATGGAAGTGAAGGGGAAGGAGGGAAGAGGTGGTTCTTGTTAACATCCCAATACCAATAAAGTTGGTCTCAGGCCTCTCTCCACTCCAGGAGCTCGGCTTGCTTCATCCTTCCCTCTCCATCCTACTTGTGCGGTGACCAGATGTTCTCTTTCCCTCTCTTTGCTCTGGAAAAGTTCTGTTCTTGTCACTTTGTGAGAATAGCTATTCTCTATCTTTTCCTGGGGGTGCAGCAAGAGGGAAAGGCAGGTCACATTGGAAGCCTGAGCTCTCCCAGTGGAAACAGAGTTGTTGCCTCTGGAGAAAGGACTTCAGACTTCAGTGAAGGAGTTTTCTTACTGGCAGGAGGGGTGTGATAGCAGGAAAGTTTGCCTCCAAAAGCCCTGATACCACAGTGCCTGTGTGCCACCCCCAAGTATATCTATGAGAAATCAACCATACAAAGTAACCATAACATGGCAGAATGTGGCTGGTTGGGCTGACTCAACCAGTGGAGGGCTCCTCTCCCCCTTAGACACATGCAGGGACACATTTCTTCAAACACAAAGATTCAAGCTCAAAACCAAGAAAGGGAAATATTTTGGTGTCAGAAAGAGAACTCGAAATCAGAGCAGCTAGTGGAGCTAAAGTTCTGTGGCTAAGGGGCTTTCTGAGTCATAACGGGGTACTGAGGCATTAGGGGCTATGGAAGGTGATCTAGGCCACTGGGCCTGTGTACAATATTCACAGGGGACTGGGAGTCAAGAGAGGCTGTCTGTCTCAGCCACCACCTGCAGATGAGAAAAACTCCACCCACTTGCCTGTGGGAAATGGTTGAGATGCTTGCCATCTTCTAAGAGGTATCAGAACCCCAGGCTTGTGTTCATGCAAATGTGAGGTCTTACTTCACACTGAGGCCAAAGCAAGAAATTAACATAAACACTGGTTCAGTAGGAGTATCAGGCCTCAGCAGAGACAAATTTAAAACCACCTTGGAGGGACAACTGCATGAACCAGAGCAAACTGGCTTCCCATAGCAAACCCCAGTGGAAACAGAGCTCAAGAGTCATAAGTTACAAACCACACAAGGAAACAAGCCAGCAAGAGGAAGTAGCAGTGGGAACAAGTGCAAAAATGTCCATGCCATGACCCAGATGGGACAGAATATCCTCAACATTTATTAGTAAAAGATCATAGCTGTAGCTTTCAGCTGAAGCAAGTTGATTGGATTGTAGACTCATGGACCATATATCATGCAGACATTGCAAAGGAGCTCAACAAACTATTATTTTATAGATTCAGAAACAGATATTTAGAGAGGGGAAGTGACTTATCTAGGGTCACCAGCAGGTTAGTTGCAGATGAGGAACACTCTCCAAATCTCCAGAATTCTAACCCTGTGCTACTTTTACTGCCCCATGATGCCCTAATTCCCCAGTTAGACATGAAAAACCTAGCTTTAAGAGAGGAACAGGAGGAAAGAGGGACAGAAAGATGTTCTTAAGACCTTCTTAAGACCTTAAGACCAGAGCCAAGGCCCTTGGTCTCATTAACCAAGCCCAGATTTGGTTGTGTAGCAACTAGAAATTTTAAATAAAACCCCTCCTATTTTCTTTTGCATTATGCTGACCTGTTTCTCTTTCCTATTCTTCCTCTACCTTCCTTAGTCCTTGTCCCGACTGTCAGCATGAAGGAATTGTCATCGGAATTGGGGCAGGTCAGTTCTGATAGTTTCTCCTTCCTACCCAACTTCTACCCCACCCTCTAGGCAGGCTCTGCTTGCACACTGTGCAGGAGGGTCAGGGAGGAGGGAGAGGGAGTAGGGAGGGGGTGAGACATGGTACCCTTAAGCCAGCCTCACTAGCTGCAGGTACTTGGCAGGGATGGGGATGAAGGTGAGTATGGAAGTGGATATGGGTTCACTCCTTCAGGGCCTGAGCTTTAAACACCAGTTCAGACATAAATAAGGCAAAAGCTCTTGGCACGTAGGAGTACTCCCTCCGGGCTTTTATAATTCATTTGTTACATAAGACACTAGGCTCACACAATCCCAGATTCACCCAGGATATAATTACAGATCAGAAAACCAAATTATTTTATAATAAATAACAAAGAGCACACAGGAGTCCCAGAGTAAGTGCTCAGAAATATTGGCATAGATTGAAATAAAAATCCTATCATAATGTTGCTTCGGCTTGAATATTCATTCCCAAGCAGACCATTCATGGCCTGATTTTCCAGGGGTGTGTTTGAGAATTATTGCCAGCTTTGTCTGCTTTGTTCATTTATTTACTCATTCAATAGTAACAAATATTGGTTGGGCATTAGCTAGGTACCAGATACTGCACTAGACCCTGGAATACAAAAATGAAATGAAAGGACACAGTCTCTCCCATAAGGAGCTCACAATTTACTGGAAGAGAAAGTCAAACAAAAAGGTCATTAAAATATACAGTGACAAATGCAAGGGATGCTATGGAGCACATAAGAGGGACATTATAATATTAACTAATGTTCCACATTAATTAATGTTTTATTGGGAGGTACAATCCCAGGGCAGCAAAGGTAAAAGTGCAAGGGAGCTAAGGCAGGGACAGAGACAAAGCAAACTAAGGGGGTGTATTACTGAGCTGATCACAGCTTAAGGAAAGATACAGTTGTCTAGTATCTTCGGACAGATCGCATGAAGCCATCAGTCCTCCAAACGGTCCACTGGAAGGAAGAACAAATTATTTGCCAGATCCCACCTATCTCTTATCTCTAATTCATTAATGTTCACTGGCACGTGGAATTAAGTCCTCTGTACGAAAACTCTTCAGTTTGGGTTTGCCTCCACAACACCCACTAATAAAAACACATAGTCAAAACTTTCTTACATGTTCACACTCTTCATTTCTCCCTGCCCTAATCCCTGGTAAATGCTATTCTACTTTCTGTCTCTATGAATTTGCTTATTCTGGGAACCTCATAAAGTGGAATCAGTCCTTTTTTTGTCTGTCTAGTCCCAATTTTGACAAGCCTCAGAACACTGGCATAAAATTTCTGGGATATGGATTCTTGTCTTCAACTTCAAACATAAATTGGATACCCCTCCTATTAGCAATAATCGTGCCTTGGATAAACCTCATTGGCTATGATATTGCCACTGCGCAAAGCTTGGGCACCCCTCCTAAATGGACAGTCTTGCCCTGTTTGTTCCATCACCTCGGGGCCTGTAGGTCTCTGCCATTGACTGTTCTGGAATCTCATTAATAGAGTTCTAAGACTGCAAGGTTCTTACTACATTTGTTCTTTTATTCAGCTATTTTTTACAACAAATATTTATTGACTATCTACTATGTGTCAGATGCTTTTCTACAGAAGACTGGTATTCATGTGTATAGGTTGTAAAAATATTGAAATATATTCTTCTTGGGGGGCGGAGCAAGATGGCGGAGGAGTAGGAGACCTAAATTTCATCTGGTCCCAGGAATTCAGCTAGATAGGGATCAAACCATTCTGAACACCTACGAACTCAACAGGAGATTGAAGAAAAGAATAGCAACAACTCTCTGAACAGAAAAGCGACCACTTTCTGGAAGGAAGGACATGCTGAGAAGTGAATCCGAGGCGATATTCGGGAGGATAGATGGCGGGGGAGGGATCCTCCCTCAGCCACTTCTGGCAAGTGATAGAGCAGCAGAGCACAAAATCGGAACTTTTAGAAGTCTGCTCTGCTGAGGGACGTCGCTCTAGTGGCTAAGCGGGGGGGTGGAACCCTGGCTGGGAAAGTGCTGTCTCAGGACCCTCGGGGTCACAGAAAGACCGGGGGTGCCTGAGTGCAGCAGAGCTCCCAGGTATCGGAGTGGGGAAGCCGGCTGCAGAGACGGAGCCGAGGCGCAGGCTCTCTGCTCGGGGTGGCCATAAACCGTGATCCGCGGCACAGTCGGGCCACTGCTCCTCCCATAGGGACCCAACAAGCGGCAGATCTGGGGAGACTCCCCTTCCTCCCCCGGGAGGAGCGGCGTGGGAGAGCACCACAGGGATCTGCTGGGTTTGGAGGCTCCACACAGGGTCGTGTGCCAGAGATAGAAATGCTCGGTCACAGGCCGGGTGAGCACGGACTGTGGCCAGAGACTGGGGAAATGGGAGTGACTGACTGCTTTTCTCTGGGAGCTCACTGAGGAGTGGGGCCCCAAGTTCTCGGCTCCTCTGGGGCGGAGATTGGGAGGCTGCCATTTTCACTCTCGTCCTCCAAAGCTGTACGGAAAGCTTGCAGGGAACAAAAGCTCCCGAGAGCAAACCCGAGCAGATGACTTAGCCCGGACCAGGCAAGGGCAGGGCAATTCCACCTCTGGCAAAGACATTTGGGAACCACGGCAACAGGCCCCTCCCCCAGAAGTTCAGCAGGAACAGCCAGCCAAGACCAAGTTTACCGATCAGTGAGAATGGCAGAACTCCTGCGCTAGGGGAATACTGCACATAGAATTCATGGCTTTTCCCCCATGATTCTTTAGTCTTTCAAAGTTAATATTTTTTAACTGCCTTTTCTTTTCTTTTTTTCTTTTTTGATTTTTTTTTATTTCCCTTTTTCAACCAAAATCTTATCAATCCCTTTTTTAAAAAATATTTTTTATTTTTCATTTTTAGAGTCATATTCTATCCCTTCATAGTAGCTACCCTTATTTTTGGTGTATATATATATAAGTTGTTCTCTCTTTAAATTTTGAGATACAGTTTCTTCTAACAGATCAAAATATACCCTAAATCTCTAGTATATGGCTTTGTTCTAGTCTCCTGCCTGATCACATTCTCTCCCATTTTTTTTATTCTTCCTTTTTTCAACCAACTTCTTATCTATCAATTCCTTTTATAAAATCTTTTATAATTTTCATCTTTACAGTCATATTCCATCCCTTCATCTTATTAAACCTTATTTTTGTACATATATGTTTTTCTTTCTTTAAAATTTTGGGAGGCAGTTTCTTCTAACAGACCAAAATACGCCCAAAATCTAGTGTGTGGCACTGATCTATGCACCAGCCTGATCATATTTGATCATATTCTGGTTTTTTTGTTTTGTTTTGTTTTTGTTTGTTTTTATCTTTCTCTTTTTTTCCTTTTTCTTTCTTTCCCTTTCTTTCCCCCCAGTTTCAGGTCTTTTCTGATTTGTTTAGTATATATTTTCTGGGGACATTGTTACCCTGTTAGCATTTTGTTCTCTCATTCATCTGTTCTCCTCTGGACAAAATGACAAGATGGAAAAAAATCACCTCAACAAAAAGAACAAGAAGCAGTACCGACTGCCAGGGACCTAATCAATATGGACATTAGTACGATGTCGGAACTAAAGTTCAGAATGACGATCTTAAAGATACTAGCTGGGCTTGAAAAAAGCATGGAAATTATTAGAGAAACCCTTTCTGGAGAAATAAAAAACTAAAATCTAACCAAGTCAAATTCAAAAAGGCTATTAATGAGGTGCAATAAAAAATGGAGGCTCTAACTGCCAGGATAAATGAGGCAGAAGAGAGAATTATGATATAGAAGACCAAATGATGGAAAATAAAGAAGCTGACAAAAAGATAGATAGACAACTACTGGACCACGAAGGCAGAATTCGAGAGATAAGTGATACCATAAGATGAAACAACATTATAATAATTGGGATCCCAGAAGAAGAAGAAGAAAGAGAAAGAGAGGGGCAGATGGTATATTGGAGCAAATTATAGCAGAAAACTTCCCTAATTTGGGGAAGGAAACAGCCATCACAATCCAGGAGGCACAGAGAACCCCTCTCAAAATCAATAAAAATAGGTCAACACCCTGACATCTAATAGTAAAACTTACGAGTCTCAGAGACAGAAAATCCTAAAAGCAGCTCGGGAGAAGAGATATGTAACCTACAATGGTAGAAACATTAGATTGGCAACAGACCTATCCACAGAGACCTGGCAGGCCAGAAAGGACTGGCATGATATATTCAGAGCACTAAACGAGAAAAATATGCAGCCAAGAAAACTATATCCAGCTAGGCTGTCATTGAAAATAAAAGGAGAGATAAACAGCTTCCAGGACAAACAAAAACTAAAGGAATTTGCAAACACGAAACCAGCCCTACAAGAAATATTGAAAGGGGTCTGCTAAGCAAAGAGAGAGCCTAAAAGCAACATAGACCAGAAAGGAACAGGGACAATATACAGTAACAGTCACCTTACAGGCAATACAATGGCACTAAATTCATATCTTTCAATAGTTACCCTGAATGTAAATGGGCTAAATGCCCCAATCAAAAGACACAGGCTATCAGATTGGATAAAAAAAAAAAGACCCATCAATATGCTGTCTGCAAGAGACTCATTTTAGACCCAAAAACACCTCCAGATTGAAAGTGAGGGGGTGGAAAACCATTTACCATGCTAATGGACACCAAAGAAAAGCTGGGGTGGAAATCCTTATATCAGACAAAATAGATTTTAAACCAAAGACTGTAATAAGAGATGAGGAAGGACACTATAGCCTACTTAAAGGGTCTATCCAACAAGAAGATCTAACAATTATAAATATCTATGCCCCTAACATGGGAGCAGCCAATTATATAAGGCAATTAATAACAAAAGCAAAGAAACACACCCCCCTCACTGAAATGGACAGATCACCTAAGCAAAAGATCAATGAGGAAATAAAGACTTTAAATGACACGCTGGACCAAATGGACTTCACAGATATATTCAGAACATTCCATCCCAAAGCAACAGAATACACATTCTTCTCTACTGCACATGGAACATTCTCCAGAATAGATCACATCCTAGGTCACAAATCAGGTCTCTACCGGTACCAAAAGATTGGGATCATTCCCTGCATATTTTCACACCACAATGCTTTGAACCTAGAACTCAATCACAAGAGGAAAGTCGGAAAGAACTCAAATACATGGAGGCTAAAGAGCATCCTACTAAAGAATGAATGGGCCAACCAGGAAATTACAGGAGAATTTAAAAAATTCATGGAAACCAATGAAAATGAAAACACAACTGTTCAAAATCTTTGGGATGCAGCAAAGGCAGTCCTAAGAGGAAAGTATATAGCAATATAAGCCTTTCTCAAGAAACAAGAAAGGTCTCAAATACACAACCTAACCCTACACCTAAAGGAGCTGGAGAAAGAACAGCAAATAAAGCCTAAACCCAGCAGGAGAAGAGAAATAATAAAGATTAGAGCAGAAATTAGAGAAATAATAAAGATTGGAGCAGAAATCAATCAATCAAGCAGAAATCTATCAAAATAGAAATCAAAAGAACAGTAGAACAGATCAATGAAACTAGGAGCTCGTTCTTTGAAAGAATTAATAAGATTGATAAAACCCTGGCCAGACTTATCAAAAAGAAAAGAGAAAGGACCCAAATAAACAAAATTGTGAATGAAAGAGGAGAGATCACAACCAACACCAAAGAAATACCAACAATTATAAGAACATATTATGAGGGGCGCCTGGGGGCTCAGTCATTATGCGTTTGCCTTTGGCTCAGGTCATGGTCCCAGGGTCCTGGGATTGAGCCCCACATTGGGCTCCCTGCTCGGCGGGAGGCCTGCTTCTCCCTCCCCCACTCCCACTGCTTGTGTTCCCACTCCCGCTGTGTCTCTCTCTGTCAAATAAATAAATAAAATCTTAAAAAATATATATATATATGAGCAACTCTCTGCCAGCAAATTAGATAATCTGGAAGAAATGGATGCATTTCTTTAGATGTATCAACTACCAATACTGAACCAGGAAGAAATAGAAAACCTGAACAGACCTATAACCACTAAGGAAATTGAAGCAGTAATAAAAAATCTCCCAACAAACAAAAGCCCGGGGCCAGATGGCTTCCCAGGGGAATTCTACCAAACATTTAAAGAAGAATTAATACCTATCCTTCTGAAACTGTTCCAAAAAATAAATAGAAGGAAAACTTCCAATCCCGTTTTATGAGGCCAACATTACCTTGATCCCCAAACCAGACAAAGACCCCATCAAAAAGGAGAATTACAGACCAATATCCTTGATGAACTTGGATGCAAAAATTCTCACCAAAATACTAGCCAATAGGATCCAACAGTAAATTAAAAGGATTATTCACCATGACCAAGTGGGATTTATCCCTGGGCTGCAAGGTTGGTTCAACATCCACAAATCAATCAATGTGATACAATACATGAATAAAAGAAAGAACAAGAACCATCTGATCCTCTCTATAGATGCAGGAAAAGCATTTGACAAAGTACAGCAACGTTTCTTGATCAAAACTCTTCAGAGTATAGGGATAGAGGGTACATACCTCAATATCATAAAAACCATCTATGAAAAACCCACAGCGAATATCATTCTCAATGGGGAAAAACTGAGAGCTTTCCCCCTAAGGTCAGGAACACGCAGGGATGTCCACTATCACCACTGCTATTCAACATAGTATTAGAAGTCCTAGCCACAGCAATCAGACAACAAAAAGAAATAAAAGGCATCCAAATCGGCAAAGAAGAAGTCAAACTCTCACTCTTTGCAGATGATATGATACTTTATGTGGAAAACCCAAAAGACTCCACCCCAAAACTGCTAGAACTCATACAGGAATTCAGTAAAGTGGCAGGATATAAAATCAATGCACAGAAATCAGTGGCATTCCTATACAACAACAACAAGACAGAAGAAAGAGAAATTAAGGAGTCGATTCCATTTACAATTGCACCCAAAACCATAAGATACCTAGGAATAAATCTAACCAAAGAGGCAAAGAATCTGTACTCAGAAAACTATAAAATACTCATGAAAGAAATTGAGGAAGACACAAAGAAATGGAAAAACGTTCCATGCTCATGGATTGGAAGAACAAATATGTGAAGATGTCAATGCTACCTAGAGCAATCTACACATTCAATGCAATCCCCATCAAAATACCATCCACTTTTTTCAAAGAAATGGAACAAATAATCCTAAAATTTGTATGGAACCAGAAAAGACCCCGAATAGCCAGAGGAATGTTGAAAAAGAAAAGCAAAGCTGGCGGCATCACAATTCCGGACTTCAAGCTCTATTACAAAGCTGTCATCATCAAGACAGTATGGTACTGGAACAAAAACAGACACATAGATCAATGGAACAGAACAGGGAGCCCCGAAATGGACCCTCAACTCTATGGTCAACTCATCTTTGACAAAGCAGGAAAGAATGTCCAATGGAAAAAAGACAGTCTCTTCAACAGATGGTGTTGGGAAAATTGGACAGCCACATGCAGAAGAATGAAACTGGACCATTTCCTTACACCACACACAAAAATAGACTCAAAGTGGTTGAAAGACCTAAATGTGAGACAGGAGTCCATCAAAATCCTAAAGGAGAACACAGGCAGCAACTTCTTTGACCTCAGCCGCAGCAACTTCTTCCTAGAAACATCGCCAAAGGCAAGGGAAGCAAGGACAAAAATGAACTATTGGGACTTCATCAAGATAAAAAGCTTTTGCACAGCAAAAGAAACAGTCAACAAAACCAAAAGACAACCAACAGAATGGGAGAAGATATTTGCAAATGACATATCAGATAAAGGGCTAGTATCCAAAATCTATAAAGAACTTATCCAACTCAACACCCAAAGAACAAATGATCCAATCAAGAAATGGGCAGAAGACATGAACAGACATTTTTCCAAAGAAGACATCCAAATGGCCAACAGACACATGAAAAAGTACTCCACATCACTCGGCATCAGGGAAATCCAAATCAAAACCTCAATGAGATACCACCTCACACCAGTCAGAATGGCTGAAATTAACAAGTCAGGAAAGGAAGATGTTGGCAGGGATGCGGAGAAAGGGGAACCCTCCTACACTGCTGGTGGGAATGCAAGCTGGTGCAGCCACTCTGGAAAACAGTATGGAGGTTCCTCACAAAGTTGAAAATAGAGCTACCATACGACCCAGCAATTACACTACTGGGTATTTACCTTAAAGATACAAATGTAGGGATCTGAAGGGGTATGTGCACCCTGATGTTTATAGCAGCAATGTCCACAATAGCCAAACTGTGGAAAGAGCCCAGATGTCCATCAACAGTGAATGGATAAAGAAGATGTGGTATATATATATACAATGGAATATTATGTAGCCATCAAAAGGAATGAGATTTTGCCATTTGCAACGATGTGGATGGAGCTGGAGAGTGTTACGCTGAGCAAAATAAGTCAATCAGAGAAAGATATGTATCATATGACCTCACAGATATGAGGAATTCTTTTTTTTTTTTTAAGATTTTATTTATTTATTCACAAGAGACAGAGACAGAGAGAGAGAGAAGCAGAGGGAGAAACAGGCTCCCAAGGAGCAGGGAGCCCAATGTGGGACTCGATCCCAGGACCCTGGGATCATGACCTGAGCCGAAGGCAGACACTTAACCATCTGAGCCACCCAGGCGCCCGATATGAGGAATTCTTAATCTCAGGAAACAAACTGAGGGTTGCTGGAGTGGTGGTGGGTGGGAGGGATGGGGTCGCTGGATGATAGACACTGGGGAGGGCATGTGCTATGGTGAGCGCTGTGAATTGTGCAAGACTGTTGAATCACAGATATGTACCTCTGAAACAAATAATGCAATATATGTTAAGAAAAAAAAAAGAAGATAGCAGGAGGGGAAGAATGAAGGGGGGGCAATTGGAGGGGGAGATGAACCATGAGAGACGATGGACTCTGAAAAACAAACTGAGGGTTCTAGAGGGTAGGTGGGTTGGAGGATGGGTTAGCCTGGTTATGGGTATTAAAGAGTGCATGTTCTGCATGGAGCACTGGGTATTATACTCCAATAATGAATCATGGAACACTACATCAAAAATTAATGATGTAATGTATGGTGATTAACATAACATAATAAAAAAAAAAGAAATATATTCTTCTTGTAGGTTAACAGTTACTTTTCCAAGCAAGTACCCTATCTGCTCTGATCCCTGCCTTGGAAACCCTGAAATTCTTCATGACCCACTGATTAAGGAATAATTGGGTCCACAAGAGGCCTCTAGGACACTCACACTATGGTCCTCACTTATTCTAATTAGTCATTAAACAAGATAGACTTAATCATACTCCCACAGGACTTCCAGGATGGTGGGTACGTAAGCCAAACACCTTCTCTTGCTTGGATCTGGTATACAGCATCACTGTCAAGATGGCCATAGCCCAAAGTCTGATCTCAGCCACCAGAGGATCAAACGGACAATTTGGGTTCAGTTGAAGAAAATGTTTTCTAAGAATCAGAATTATCTGCAGACAGTAGATAGGGAGCCACCCTGCCCTGGAGGCATCTAAGCAGAGGTTGGATTATATTGGATCGTGAGACTATATTGGAGGTGGCACAAGCTTTGGCTGGGAGAGCAGGTCCACTCCAATTATGGGATTCTATAATTCTATGATTCTAAATTGGGCATCAGTAAACTACAGACCATAGCCAAAATCCAGCCCCGCCCCAACCCATTTTTGTAAATAAAGATTTATTGGAACATAGCATGCCCATTAATTTACATATCATCTACTTTTGAATTACAAGGGCAGAACTGAATAGTTACCACAGAGATCATTTCGTTTCAAAGCCTAAATTTTTTTACTCACTGGCCATCTACAGGAAAAATTTGTCAACCCCATTCTAAAAGCCTCCTAGGATGAATTCTTTGATAAAGCAACCAATCACTTCTAATTTACCTTTCTCATTAATCCAGATGGCATAGCTACTAGATTGTTTTCCTTAAAAAGATGCCTGTCTTTGTTTAGGATATTAGTAAAAAATATTCAGGTGATCCCTCAGAGTCAATACGGCTTCCCATGCTGTCAAATGGACAACGAAAGGAAAGTCAAGCTCCTGAGATTCTATAATATGCCTTTTCTCCTATTTCCATTGTGAGAGGACTGAATTACAGAGTCAACCTGAACATAGCAGCAAGCTCAGCAAAGCTGAAAGCAGATACACACTGAGCTCCTACCTGCGTCCTATGGAGCTTTACATGGATGATTATTTACAACTTCACCTGTTACATACAGGTAGATGCTACTACTTATGCTTCATAGTTGATGTGACGGGGGTTTAGGGAGGCTCCAGAACTTGCCCAAAAATCACATATGGAGCCAGGATGTTGCCTACATTTCAATTCTGAAAACTCTGCTTCCCATCCATTTATCAGCCCAGACTTAAGATATTTTGAGTTGCTATACTAAGCAGAACAAAATCTAGAGCCTGAATAGACCCACAACCCAGCCCATGCTGTTAATGTCACATTTAGATCACCAAAAAAAGCAGAGACAATAGGAATATCTTTTTTTAAAGATTTATTTATTTTAGAGAGAGTGAGCAAGCAAGAGAGTTCACAATTGGGGGAGGGGCATAAGGAGAGGGAGAATCTCAAGTAGACTCCCCACTGAGCAAGGAGCCCAGTGCAGGTCTCAATCCCATAACCTAGAGATCATGACCCCAGCCAAAAACAAAGAGCTGGAAGCTCAACCCACTGAGCCACCCAGGCACTCCTGAGACAATAGGAATATTTCAGTGGAGGACCCAAAGGCTCCCAACTCCAAATAATTCTGGAAGAACCACCTCACCTAATTAGCTTGTTTTACCCTAACCTATTGATGATTATTTTAGGTAGAAAGAAAAATGTCTCTGTTCAAAGTCCCATCTGAAGATCCTGTGGTTAAGGAGGGAAAGATTGAATGTTAGACTGTTTTGTTATCCAATAATGAAACAAATATAGAAAAATGAAATCTGCCAGCAGTTGACCCAGCGAGGTCAAATGCCACTCAGTCAATTCTTTTGTTCAGCTATTCCTCAAAGAGGAAGTCACATGACAGGAAAGACGTGGGGACTGAGAATCAAGGACATAGAGGAAACCCACTGTATTTCCAGTCCTGTTGTGTACAAAGTCCTTCATGTGAAGCTGCTTTCAGCTAAAGGAAAATACAAGAAGCACTCTTCATATTAGACTGATGTCATTTGGAACCCCAAAGGCAGATGGGGAGGGGGAATGGGTTGGTCTAACTGCTCTGTCTCCGCAGAGCTTAGATTGGAGAGGAGATGGAAAAGGAAGGGAGCTCTGAGGGCTCACTCAGTCACCCAGACTCTTAAAAGAGCATTAAATTTGGTATTGACTAATCCAAATATAGCACCTACAATGGGTGCCCAACAAATAATAGATGCTCAATAAGTATTTAGGGAGGTGGGTTGGGGGGATGGGATAACTGGGTGATGGGCATTAAGGAGGGCACATGATGTGATGAGCACTGGGTATTATACACAACTGATGAATTACTGAACTCTACTTCTGAAACTAATGATATATGTTGGCTAACTGAATTTAAATTTTAAAAAATAAGTATTTATTTAACGAGTGGATGAATCAGGCTTTCATTAGAATGTCCTGGAGAACTGTGCTGGGAAGGGTACGGAGGCAGCCTCAGAGCTCAGCAGGAATGAGTGGTATGACTGATGAGTGATGTCTGCATGACGTGGAATAAGGAAGTGCAACCTAAAGAGTCAGTGACTGTTTCTTCTTTATTGCAGTGAAAATGTCACCTTACACCACAGACCGTGTCCCTCAAACCTACATGTGGAAATGGCAAAGAGAAAAAAAGGAGCAGAAAGGGAATAGTGGATGAGGAGAAAAAGCATTAGCAAAATTGGGAGGAAGAGGGGAGGGAAAAGTGTTAACCAAGAAAAGAAGAAAAATGTCATAGGCTGGCAAATCCTGACCTAGCTTTCAGTGGGAATATGCGGCATTTCACATGGGCCTTCTGTTTTTACCAAGGTTAAAAGGACTCAAGGAACCACAATGTTCTTATTTTGGGGGTCAGAATGCAAACAATCCTGGTGGGAAGAACAGTCTCAGAGTGGAAGGGCTTGACAAAGCAGCTCTCCAAACATCAGCTTAGCAATCAACTCTTCAAGAAAAGAAAATGTGGTCACTTTGTTAACTGATACCTCCTGGATTTTCCAGAACCAAGTTGATTCCAGAATCTATAAAAGATATTGTTCCTCAACCCATTTTGCGACCATTTGACTGGTTTCCTGGATTCCTGCTAAAAATAAGAAAGGGATTGGTCCCTGCAAACACAGCCAGGGTTTCCTGCCCATGTCAGACCGCAGGTGATATGCAGAAGCAGGAAACAGCTAGACCTGCTCCAAGCCCACACATAACTGAACCTCACACGTGAATCATGGTTTGGCTCAGAAGGTTGCACGTGCTCAAACTGAGAAAGAAAGCAGACGTGGGACTTCCCTCTTGCCTGTTTCTGGAGGAAGTGAAATTACACTTTTGCAGCACTGAGGTATATCTTTTGCATAAAAGTGGCCTTTTTCTTTTAGAGACCAACATTCTGGTTTTTAGGCCCTTGAGAGTAGCCATCTGGAGAGTTTCTGGGATTGCATATGCATTTCAGCACAAGAAAAAGCAGAGGAAGTTGCCAGTGAGCAGAATAAAGCAGGAAAGGAATGTGTGACCCCCCCTCCCCCCCATAGTCAAGGTCTCATGGCCACTTCCTCACACCTGACCACCATGAGCAGCAATTCCTGCCGGTAGCATGCAAATTTAAGTTGTGCTGGAATTCCCATCATTCTACACTTCTCTTTTCATTGTTTCTCCATGAATAGAAAAGAGAACTTCCTTGAACACAGCAATCGCAGGCTTCACATCATTTCAGGTGTATGAAAATTCCAAAAATAATTTGTTTCTTTTGTGTTTAAAATGCATTTTCATTGCTTATTTTCCTGAGTACATAGGCGATGATTGTTCCACACCCATCCCTGTGTTTGCTACTTAGTAGATTCTCACTAAAAATGTGTCAGATGAGTAAAGATATGCTCCTTGTTGAAAACTCCAAAAATATACAAAAGTGAGAGGGAAAAGTTTAAATCATCTATAAAACCTACAAGCTGGATACCATCGCTGTCAATGAGTTGGTGTATATCTCTCTTGTGATATATATGTGTACATGGTGGGGGTCACACTAAGTGTCTATCATGCTTTTATCACTTAACATTATGGCATAAGAATTTCTTACGTTACTAAAATTTTTTGAAAATATAGTTATGTATAACACCCAGTGCTATCCACAACTAATGAATCATTGAACACCACATCAAAAACTAATGATGTACTATATGTTGGCTAACTGAACATTATATTAAAAAAATAAAAATTAAAAAAGACCTAATTACAAGATAAAACAAAGATAAAATAAAGAAAATATAGTTATGATGGCTGTAAAATATTTTGTCATATGGATGCAATATAATTGCACTCCTGCTGGCTCTTTTAGCTATTTTCCACTTTTTGCTATGGTAGAAATGAAGAAGACTGTCCAAACAACAAGACAACTGTGTGCATTCAGAGATATAGTAACACCTGCATAGAGAATGATCTATATTCGCCTTGCTTTTATTCTCATTGCAGAAGAGTGAGAATGCAACAGGATCTATTAACAGGTAAACAAAAAGTAAGAAACTGTCAGCATGTCTCCAAAACCGGGTCAGTGTGAGGGTTTTCTCGTGATGATGAACTAGCCCTGCGAGAGTCTGACGAGTGTGTGGGGATTTTAATAGACTTATTGGAAGTACTCGAGGGCACTCACCTCTAATTTTTCTAGTGGTCAAATCACTCTACTGAGCTACAAATTTATAACTAACTCATTTATAAATTAGCCAGGACATCCCATGCACAGGCTTGCTTCTCTGGCCAAATATAAACTGGACACTGGCTCATACATTAATCCCTCCCTGATATAAGTAGATTCCTCCATGCATGATAACCTAGCCATGAATAAACCCAGAACGTCACCAAGGTTTTAATAAGAGTGAGTTCCACCTGTGAACCTGGACAACTGGTCTATTTCTATCTGAAAACAGCTGTCACTGCATCAGGGGCAATATGCCGCCATTCAGTCCCCTGAGAACTTTTCCTGGGTTGCATACAGGTGATGGTGTCGTGATACATGTAAACGGAAACATGATGTTTTCAGCCTCAGCGCTGTATCTGGTTCGTGGTAAGATGGGGGGTTGCCGTGAGGGTACCATTGGGAGCTTCGTTAATTGCTTTGGATTATTTGGCTACCACTGAATGTACTAAGATGCTCCCTACTGGTCTTAAAGTAGTGATGGAGCTGGGCTTCGATGAATCCTGTGCTAGATCAATGGGTCTGGAAACACTCTTCCAAATTACGGGGTCTAATAGGCACAGAAGGAGATTCATGAAATTATGTTCTCCTAACGATAGAACAAATGAATTGTTGCTTTAAAAAAATGAGTAATAAAGAGGCACATTCTTTTTTACCCACCTATAATGAGTACATGAACTTAGCAGCAGAACAAAAAATTAAAGATGTAACAGCAGGTACCCACTTATTGCCAACTGCGTACACACACACACACACACACACAGAGGATGTATAAGTGTGTATATACATACACAAATATTCCTGGGCCACTGTCTGCTTTTCATCAATCAAAAATCTAGATTAGAGTGTGGATTTTCTCTTTGCTTAAACATTTCTGCATGGAAGGAAACAACAGTGTGCGGATCACTGGCTTTGCCTCTGGATGCGGAGGACAGTACACACTGAGGTTTCCAGCGTGCAGCAAAGCCGAGTCCTCTTCAGGTCTCTACAGTTCTGCCTCAGGTAATGGCATCTCCAAAGCCTGGACTTTTAGGCTTGTGACAGTAGAGCTCCACAGGACTTATGTCCAAGATTTCCCCTCCTTTCTCGTGTGTGAACTGCCTTCCCCCGCCGGTGAATGGGAGCCCAGGCCTTGGCCTTGACCTACAGCGAGCCTAGGTAAGGTGGAGGCGCGGTGTCTCAGTAATGCTGATGTTGCCATTCACCTCTGCATTTACAGTAAAAGGAAACTGATACTGGAGTCCCAAGAGAGAGCCGTCAAGGAAACTTTGAAACATCAGAGCAGAACGTGAAACCAAAGGTTTCTTTCAAAGCCGGAAATCTCCTGTGAAGGAAGCAGTAAGACATGTGGTCGCCCTTTTTCTGAGAGCCCACTGCTGTTGCAGTCACTAGCCTGGGGCTGGGGGGCGGTGGGGGCAGTTAGGGTGGTTACCTGTTCAGGATACAGGGCTGCGTCTGCATACCTAGGACAACATGATTTTCTTCAAAGTCCTGATGGGCCTTAGTATTCTGATAGACTCTCATTTCCCTATTTTGCCCAGAGATTAGCCTAAAGAGGAACTGGTGGCTTGAGGAGAACTGTTGTATGTGTTTGTCTCAGCAGCTGCCTTCTTTCCCATCTGTTCAGTTTGCACCAAGCTCGCTGGCTGCGACTTAGGGCTGGCGTGTGGTTGGGGCTGAGCCATGAACGGCCTCGGGGGTGCCATCCTCTTCTGGGCGGTAGTAGCGTGCGCTAAAGCGGACAAGCCTTTGGGAGAGACAAATGAGGCTGGATTTCAAAAATGCAAGAATGCCTTAAAACTACCTGTTCTAGAAGTCTTACCCGGAGGGGGCTGGGATAACCTGCGGAATGTGGACATGGGACGGGTGATGGACCTGACTTACAGGAGCTGCAGGACCACAGAGGATGGACAGTACATCATCCCCGATGAAATCGTCAGCATCGCCCAGAAACAGAGCAACCTAGAGATGAACTCCGAAATCCTGGGGTCCTGGGTGAATTACCAGAGCAGCACCTCCTTCTCCATCAACTTGGAGCTTTCCCTTTATTCCAAGGTCAATGGCAAATTCTCCTCTGATTTCCAGAAGATGAAGACCCTTCAAGTGAAAGACCAAGCTATAACTACCCGGGTTCAGGTAAGAAACCTGATCTACACGGTCAAAATCAACTCAGCTTCAAAACTAAGCTGGAGGTTTAAGAAGGAGCTCATGGACATCTCTGACCGCCTGGAGAACAACCAGACGCGGATGGCCACCTACCTGGCAGAGCTTCTGGTCCTCAACTATGGCACCCATGTCATCACCAGTGTGGATGCTGGAGCTGCTCTCATCCAGGAAGACCACATCAGATCCTCATTCTTACAGGACAGCCAGAGCAGTCACACTGCTGTGACCGCATCCGCTGGGATTGCCTTCATGAACATCGTGAACTACAAATTTGAGGAGAACTACACATCGCAGAGCGTCCTCACCAAGAGCTATCTCTCAAACCGAACCAACTCCAGGGTGCAAAGCATCGGAGGGGTTCCTTTTTACCCAGGCATCACCCTCCAGGCCTGGCAGCAGAGCATCACCAACCACCTGGTGGCCATAGACCGCGATGGCCTGCCTCTGCATTTCTTCATCAACCCCGACATGCTGCCTGAGTTGCCAGGGCCCTTGGTGAAGAAGTTGTCTCGCACGGTGGAGGCTGCCGTGAGGCATTATTACACGTTCAACACCTACCCTGGATGCACAGATGTCAACTCGCCCAACTTCAATTTTCAGGCCAACACTGATGATGGCTCTTGCGAGGGGAAAATGACTAATTTTTCCTTTGGAGGAGTTTATCAGGAATGCACCCAGCTCTCAGGGAAGGAGGTTGCCCAGCTCTGCCAAAACTTGGAGCAGAAGAATCCGCTCACTGGTGATTTCTCCTGCCCCTCTGGCTACTCCCCAGTCCACCTGCTGACCCAGATCCACGAGGAGGGTTACAACCACCTGGAGTGTCGACGGAGATGCACCCTCCTCATCTTCTGCAAGACGGTGTGCGAAGATGTGTTCCGGGTGGCAAAGGCTGAATTTAGGGCTTTTTGGTGCGTGGCGAGTGGCCAAATACCAGAAAACTCAGGACTGCTTTTCGGGGGCCTCTTCACTGGTAAGAGCATAAACCCTTTGACAAATGCACAGTCCTGCCCGGCTGGCTATTTTCCACTGAGACTTTTTGAAAACCTCAAGGTATGTGCCTCTCAGGACTATGAGTTGGGATATAGGTTTTCCGTCCCCTTTGGTGGGTTCTTTAGCTGTGCAGTCGGAAACCCCTTGGTAAATTCTGCCATAGCCAACGATTTGGGGGCACCTTCTCTAAAAAAGTGTCCTGGGGGCTTCAGCCAACACCTAGCCCTCATCAGTGATGGATGCCAAGTGTCCTACTGTGTCAAGGCCGGGCTTTTCACAGGAGGTGCTCTGCCCCCCGCCAGGCCCCCACCTTACACCCGGCCACCCCTCATGAGTCAGGTTGCCACCAACACTGTCATCGTGACAAATAGCGAGACGGCGAGTTCCTGGATTAAAGACTCCCAGACCCACCAGTGGAGGCTGGGGGAGCCGTTAGAGGTGCGCAAGGCCATGGGGGTCATCCACGGGGACGGCAGTGGCCTGTCAGGGGGGGCAGCAGCTGGGGTCACAATGGGAGTCACCACTGTCCTGGCAGCCACCATTGCCCTGGCCGTCTACGGCACCCGGAAGTACAAGAAGAGGGGCTACCAGGCATTGGAGGACGAGAGGCAGAGTTTGGCGGCGGGCTCTGCAGAGACGGGGGGCACCCCTGACCAAGAGCAGGGGCAGAGTCCAGCCTAAATCTCTCCGGAGAAACGTCTCTCTCGTCTCTGTAAGCAGGCCTTTCATCCCTTCACTCTTCACTTCTGCCTTCCTGAGGACTGGCGTGGCAGGTGCAAGAAAAAGCAGGTATAACTTTGTGACTTCCTTAGGGCTCCCAGCCACAAAATGAACAGAGCTGCGTGGACAGGGTTGGGGTGGGGTAGGAGAGCCAACATGACTTTTTAAGCCAAAGTCATCGTGGGGGCTAAAACATGAAGGGGGTATCTTCTCTCTGTGTGCATCGTTGATTATCTTCACCTGAATACATACGTGAGAAAAGAGACGGGGGGAGCATGTTGACCTTTGGATTTGGAGACCATGTATTTAATCTGAGATCGGCCACGGTTTCCAATTCATGAGCTGTAAGAATTTCTAAGTGTTACCCTCCTACTCTTTTGTTTTTTAAAAAGTCTCTCTGGAGTTCATGCTCCTGGAGGCTGAAAGTTCCACCAGAAGATACGGGAAGTCCCGCATGGCCACTGATTTTCACTGTTGAGGGCTCTGTACTGATGAACGGGGTCCTCTCAAGCTCATCTGAACAGCAAGATGTTGTCTCTACTAAGTCCCACGTTTTCCAGCCTTCCAGCCACAATCCTGACTCACTCAGACCAGGTCACTTTTGGACTTCAGACGAGTGTCATAAAGTCCTCAAAAAAATATTTTAACTTATAATCTTCTATTAGGAGGTCAAGGGAGAAGGGATGGTTTGGAGACAAGGCATAAGTTAAAAAAAGGGTGAGAACTGGACAAGATCCAGGCACTCAGGGGAAACTGGTTACCCTTAACCACCTCCCTGGCTTATGGAGCTGCAGATTGGGGTAGAACAAGCATTACAGTTTCCTGGTCTCTGTTACCAGAGTACTACCCCTGCTTCGTCCATGAGGGGCCCTTCCCCTTTCTGTCCTCGCATCACATGTACACACCCCCGAACACACATGTGTGCACCCCCTGAACACATCCCCCAGACACACACACCCCAAACACATGTGTGCACACACACCCCCACCCTCCCTCCACACACCACATTCCAACAAGAAGTCTCCATTTTTCTAGGGGCAGGAGACAAAGTAAACCCACACCTAAGTATTATTTCCTCCCTAAAACAAAATAGAGCAGAACCTACCAATTATGTACCTTACCTTTGTTTTTTTTCCCCCAGCAGAAAAGAGGCTAACATGATCAAATCTATGTTTTTAAATGAAACAAAAAAGGCATCCAACACCATTTGTGATACATTTATTTCTGTTCCAGGCTGACTTCCCTCAGGCATCCAGCAGGATGCATGAGTGTTTCCTGGCATTTGGGGCTTTGCTCAACTTTATTTATTTCTTTTTTCTTTTTTTTTGAGGGGGGAGGTTTGGCCCAATTTTTATACCAATCTCACCGAATTGTAACGATTAAGGTGAGTCTACTAATACCTCTCCACGACATTAAAAAAAATTTTTTTTTTAATTAAGTAAATTCTACTCCCAACATGGGGCTTGAACTCACAAACCTTGAGATCAAGCGTCACATGCTCTACGCACTGAGCCAGCCAGGCGCTCCTTCTCTACAACATTTTTAATAGTTACATGTCTCTTCACCGAATCAGATGCCACGAATGAGTTAATTTTTATGAAGGATAATCTGTCCTCACCTCGTTAACATTCACAATCATGAGTTTAGGCTTACATAAATCCTTCTGAGAAGCCTGCAGCATCCCAGCCTGTGGGAAGATGGGAAGGAGGCTACTCGTTCGTCTCACCCTCACCTTCACACTCACACTCACACTCATCCCCGGCTGCCCAGCCGCCAACACTGATTTCTGCAACCTCGTCTCTGAACTCTGCCGCTTAAGCATTAAAATAGTCTCCTAAACCTCTGGGGGTTTTGTGGGTAAATTTCAGCTGAACTAACCACTTCTTTGCAAATTCCCCCATGAATTCCTTGAAGACGACTGAGTCAGAGACAAAGTACAGCTAAGGGCTCTCAGACTTTTAATGCTAACTGCCCTTTGAAATAGAAGTTCTTCACAAACTTACATTTCTAACAAAATTATGCATAAGTATGCATTAAAATGTGTACTTAAGGAACACGTGTCTGACTGCTCATCCACAGGAAATGAAAATGCGGGGGTTTGCAGTTTTCTGGTCATTTTGCAAAGTCAGAACCCAGAGTGGGAATTTCACAGGCTCTGCTGTCTTGACCCAGGAGCTCAGGCTGGGCTCTGTGGGAAGATGAACCCCAGCTTCGCGAAAACAACACTCTCTAGACTCTCAAAAATAGAGACACATTTGGGTGATCAGGGCAGCTTTGCATTTGCATTTTGTGTTCGTGTTAGTGTAGGGATTAATACTAAGTATTTATTTGAGAAACAACAGCCTGCAAATTACTGAAACATACCCTACATAGTAGTCAGGTGGAGGGAACTGTAAGAAACATTTGTGTTTTTTAAGGCGGTCTTTCCCACATAGATTCACTTACATTTCCCCAGCCGAGGCGGTGCAGTCTAGTTCTTGAGAGGAACAAGAAGTCAAGCCCGGTCCCTTGGTCAAATGTATGGGTGGAAAAGATGTGGGGGGAAAAAGAGAAAAGGGATTCCCCCACCCCAACTTGGGGCTTGTGATTGCTTACAGATCGGGGAAGTGCCCCAAATGCCTCACAATTCGGTGCCCTAATCTGCAAAAAGCAGAAGGTTAACAGCAATTTGTGGTTGTTCACTTGCCATTTATTGTTCTGCACATACACCTCATGAGCACCAGGTGGCGATGTCCTCTCACAGAGCAACACCAAGGACTTCAAAACACACCAGTTACAAAGATTTACATTAGGACATTCGCCTTCCCTCTCCCAGAAAACCCCCACTCAATTGCCAGTGACCACAGACAAGAAAAGGGGACAGGGCCCTTTCTTGTACTACATGCGGCCTGCCCCCTACCCTCTCATGCACACAGCAGTGCAATAACAGGACGAGTACTTTTGACCAAGTGTAAAACCACAGAGAAGTCCAAGTTTTACAAAAAAGGTAGAGGAAAGGGTATGAAACACAAAGGCACGCACAACCACATATACACAAGTAACCTTTAAGGGATGCGCATCTGACAGAGTTTGTCCTCAATCCCATTTGTCATCCCTGGAGACTCAGGAAGGGAGAAAGTAGGCTGCTGGTGCATGAAAGGAAAGGCATGGGATTCCCCTCGCGGGCCAGGAGACACAGCGGGAACAGCAGTGGTGGGAAAACATCCTATGTTGGAGGGGTGGGTGCTCAGGACCCCTGCTTGCAGGGTTCTCACTGAGCCCGAGACTGTGCCTTTCCAGGCTGGTGCAGGGAAAGGGCAAAGGGATGCCCCCGCCTTGCCTGGCACAGTGTTAGAAAGGAGATTCAAGATCCCTTCTGCCTAGAAAGCCCCCCGGAAGAACAGCATAAGGATGAGGTCACGCCTATGGAGCATCTTCAGAAAGGAAGAGAACCGGGGCACAGACATAGTCAGCATCCTAGACAGGGAAGTCTTGAAGTATGAAGACTCACTCTCAAAGTGGTATTGCCCCTGGCACCCTGCCTGGTCCATTCGCAGTCCTCTCCCTTCTTTGCTCAGCTGTCCCCTTCCCCGTCCATCCCTTCTTCTGCCTGCTGCAGGGAAACCAGCCTCTCCCCGCTGACCACTGCCAGTTGTTAGAGTGTATTTTCTTCCTCTCCCCACCTACTCCACAGCTGTGTGTTTCTACTCACTGACCCTCAAATCTTTCCTGATCCCGGTGGGTGAGAAGCTCAGCAGACACTTGACCCGGGTCTCCTGCTGAAGGCGGAGATGGTACTAAGTCTACAGTGAGGCTCTTCAATGATCTCTGTTACACGGTAGCCTGGCAGAGGGCACGGGGTGTGATATTAAACACCGCAGCGATGTCCCTTCCACTGAGTTCATATGTTTCCTCCCGACTGTGGCAGGAAACTGTGCCCTGTGGTGCAGTGAACTCAGGTCCAATGTCCTGGTCCGCTGGTGAGATAAGATGGTGGCCGGCTGACGGGAGAAACTGGACCTAAGGTGTCAGGAACAATTCCTCCTATCAGAGCTCCCTCTGCTGGAGCCAATTAGCATCTTGATAGCCATTTGAAGAATGGGGAAAGGCTCAGCACCAGCATGTCCCAAGGAACTGGGTGACACTCAGGGGAGTCCACTGGCCACACGGACGTCAAAACGGTTATGGGCAAACAGCAAGGAGCTACAGAGCCAGTTCGCAGGAAAGCCTGGCTTCAGGTTCTAACTTAAGTACCATTTCTGAAGGTTCTTTTGTTTCAATTTTCTAGCATCAAAAACCTTCCAAATATTATGAAATATATATGGATATATATACGTCAAACCCCCAAAACATGAGGTATATAAATTCAAATTAGTATCCAGAGGAACTTCCCTCAAACATATAGTTCAAAGAACCCACTTTCAAAGGGGGAATTGGGTTTCCCTTCTTGATCCCCCTTCTCTCCTCCCTGACCCCCAATTTATTCCTTAAGGGAAGCGAAAAGCAAGAGGAATGCTGGAGAGGGGATAGAGTCTTGGGACACAACCCAAATGCAGGTTGGACTGGACCATGATGTGGTCCCAACCCTGTTAGGAATGAGCTAGAAAGTCTCCCTCCATGCTCTAGGTCAATCTGCAACAGATGAGGGGCCCAGCACCACCTCTGAGATCTGATTAGCAAATGTACATGGAGACAGATCAAAGCCCTCATAGAAACAAGACTGGGTGAATTGGTTAGATCCAATCTTGAAAGAGATATAAAAAGGGGTCAGTCCAGCCCTCATCTTACACTTCTTCCCAAGCACAGTTCCTTGGGGCATCTGGCAAGATGCATGATTGTTACCATCTGGGTCCAAGTTTACTATGGGATGGGTTGCAAAGGGTGAGGAAAGTTAAGGAACCACAGCTTGATTGTTTGATCCCCATCAGAACTGGAGTTTGACAGTTTGCAAAACAGAATGGGAGAACAGGATGGGACTGTCCACCAACCTGGCCCAGTGGTGCATACACGCACACACACATATATATGCACATACACAGATGGCACAGAGCCCAGCGTGGGCTCTACTCACAGTGACTTGATGAAACTCATGGAATCTTTGAGCTGGTCTGGGATGAGTTGGGAAGAAGGCTTTGGGCTCCTCTCCCTGAGGACAGTTCAGATGCTAAGTGGGATGCAGACTCTGGTCTGATCAGAGAGGGGCTGGAAACATCATGGGATGCCACCCCAGAGAGGAATCCCAGAGTCCATCCATCCACACAAGAGAACCAGATGCCTCTTTGGACAGGTCAAAAATGTGAGGAGGGAGGGCCCAGAGAAGCCAATGACTGTTATGAGAGCTAAATGTGCTCCCAGAAGCCTTTGCCTCCCTGACCCTCTTGGTGAGAAGTGCTTCCTTGCTGTACACAGAGGCATTGATTTCTGATGTCACAGCAGTTTAGCAGTTCACCCCTTTGCCCCCCAATCTTGCACAGTGAGAGCTCCTCGCCTCCAGAGGAGGAGAGAAAAGCAGAAACTCCGCTCTCAAAGGAGAGTGGAAGCAGCAAGAAGCCAGCTGAGGTACTGAATCTCAGGCTTCACAAGGCCAGGGTATGGAGTGCCCACGCACTGTCCGTACCCTAAGTGTGCTGACTGTGCCCCCTACTTAGGGGGGTGGGGGGGTTCTTGCCTACCCAGCACCGAAAACTCCATGGGAACAGACCGAGGATGGCCCTCATCCCTTGTCCCCTTTGTGGCGGATGAGGTTTATGAATGATGTCACCTTACTCAATCTCACTCCCCGCTGTGGCCAGGGGGGATGGGGGATGGGGATAGGACAGAAGGGGAAATGAGGGAGTCGGGAGGGCATGGCACCGACTTCCACCTTGATTCTCCCGCTTCCTGCCCTGTGGTCCCCACAGCCCCTCCTGGCCCAAAGACCCCCCTCCCCCCCCAGCTCAATCCTTCTCCTGGGCAGTGCTGTCCTCTGAAATGCCCTGGGCAGCCAGTTCAGCCAGCACATTATCCAGGTAATTGGCGTCTGGGTAGCCGTGACCTGTGAGATTAGAGCCGAATTCTGTCTTGTGGTGGACCTCGTTCCAGATGACGGTATCTGACTCGCCCGTGGTGCTGGAGGTACCGATGGCAAAGATGAGGCGGCGATCCCAGGCCACGAGCAGCAGCTTCAGCACCTGAGCGAGTCAAGGCAGGAGACCAAAGGCAGACACTTAGTGCCGGTCAGAGACGACGCCTTGGACGGCAGAGTCTTCCCAAAGGTCCACCTCTTCTTGAGTCATGATGCCCCAAGCGGCACAGTGAACAGCAAGAGTTTGGGTGTGGTGTCAGGGAGGCGCAAGTCTTGGTTCCGTCACCAGTGAACTGTGGGAACTTGGACAAATGATGTCACCTTTCTGAGCCTTAATTTCCTTACTTATAAAATGGCAATGCTATGATCTGCTAAATGTTACCAGCGCTTTCATAGTAGGGACTGGCACATACTACTCAACAAACGTTAGCTACCAACATCACGGCTAAAAGATAGGACCTAGGAATTCAAGGCACTTACGATCCCAGAGCTTCGGAAGCTGTGCCTTCGCTACCACCCCCTCCCCGAAGCGGGTATTAGGGCACACGCAGCTACAGACGTGCCATAGTTCTCCAGGGACGTGGTTGAAGTGCTGTGACCTCTACCAGGCTATTTCATATGTATTTGCTCTCCTAGTCCTCACGAGCACACTTGGAGGCAGATCTGGCAGGGGCTATTATCGTCTCTATTTTATAAGTGACGCCCAGTGAGGTGTTAGGCCTTGCAGAATGTTCTAATTCAGCGAAATTAAAAAAAAAAAAAATTCGTTGTTGAGTAAGACAACTGCCTAACATCCTATCCAGCATGAAGAAAGCACCCGATGTAAATGCCCTGGATTCAAAAAAGAACTACCATGGGGCATCCAGGTGACTCAGTCGGTTGAGCGTCCGACTCTTGATTTCGGCTTGGGCCATGATCTCAGGATCCTGAGATTGAGCCCTGAGATGGGCTCCATGCTCAGCGGGGAATCTGTTCTCTCCCTCTCCTTCTGCCCCTCCCCTTGCTCTCTCTCTCTCTCTGAAAAATAAAATGTATTGGGATGGCTGGTGGCTTAGTCAGTTAACCGTCTGCCTTTGGCTCAGGTCATGATCTCAGGGTCCTGGGATTGAGCCCCGCATCGGGCTCCCTGCTCAGCAGAGAGCCTGCTTTTCCCTCTGCTGCTCCCCCTGCTTGTGCTCTCTCTCTCTCTCTGACAAATAAATAAATAAAATCTTTAAAAAATAAAATAAGGGGCGCTTGGGTGGCTCAGACGGTTAAGCGTCTGCCTTCAGATCGGGTCATGATCCCAGGGTCCTGGGATCGAGCCCCACATCAGGCTCCCTGCTCCACGGGAAGACTGCTTCTCCCTCTCCTTCTACTTGCTGCTTCCCCTGCTTGTACACTGTCTGTCAAAAATAAACAAAATCTTTAAAAAATAAAAAAATAAAAAATAAAATAAGTATTAATAAATCTTTTCTTTTAAAGATTTTATTTATTTATTTGACAGAGACAGAGAGGGAACACAAGCAGGGGGAGTGGGAGAGGGAGAAGCAGGCTTCCTGTGGAGCAGGGAGCCTGATGTGGGGCTCGATCCCAGGACCCTGGGACCATGACCTGAGCTGAAGGCAGATGCTTAATGATGAGCCACCCAGGCGCCCTCTTTTTTTTTTTTAAGATTTATTAACACTGGGGCGCCTGGGTGGCTCAGTCATTAAGCGCCTGCCTTCGGCTCAGGTCATGGTCCCAGGGTCCTGGGATTGAACCCCGCGTCGGGCTCCCTGCTCCTCGGGAAGACTGCTTCTCCCTCTCCCACTCCCCCTGCTTGTGTTCCCTCTCTCACTGTGTCTCTCTCTGTCAAATAAGTAAGTAAAATTTTTAAAAAAAGAACTACCGTCAACATGGTATGGGCTGGAGGTGGGAAATTATAACAGTCAAAACAATAACAATAGCATACGTTAGAAATATGATCGACCTCCCCTGAGTGTTCACTTACAAGTAGCAAGCACTGGGTCATGTAGTAGTTACAACAATCAGATACAACAGGTATTCTCCTTAATCCCCTTTCTGCAGATGAAGAAGCTCAGCAGAGTAAGACTTGCCCTGGTCATACACCAGGCAAGCGCAGAGGGGGACCTTGACTTCAGGACTGCCTGACTTCACTGCCTGTCCATGGTCTGAATCACTACTCTGTTGACTCTCAGATGCGAATCTGTATAGATTTCAGGGAGGAAGATGCTTTTGAACCGAGTATCGGAGGGAGAGGAGGGTGTGAATACAGTTAACCCTTGAGCAACACGGGTTTGAACTGCTCAGGTCCACTTATATGCGGACTTTTTTTTTTTTACAGTCCTATAAAAACTTTTACAGGACAGCACTTACAGTTTTCTTAATAACATTTTCTTTTGCTTAGCTTACTTTATTGTAAGAATACAGCATGTCATACACATACCATACAAAATATGTGTTAATTGACTGCTTGCGTTATCGGCAAGGCTTCTGGTCAATGGTAGGCTATTACTGGTTAAGTTTTGGGGTAGTCAAAAGCTTTATGTGGAGGGGCTCCTGGGTGACTCAGGCAGTTAACTGTCCGACTTGATTTTGGCTCAGGTCCTGATCTCAGAATCCTGGGATGGAGCCCTGTGTAGGGCTCCGTGCTCAGTGGAGGATCTGCATGAGGATTCTTTCCCTCTGCCCCTCCCCCCACTCCCTCTCTACTCCCTCCCTCTCAAATAAATAAATCTTTTTAAAAAAAGTTATATGTGGATATCAACTTCAGGAGGATGGGGGCCAGCTCCCCTGACCCCTGAGTTATTTAAGGGTCAACTGTATATCAGTAGAAAAGGACATGTAGACACAGTAAAAAATTATGAACTGAAGCGTGTGTAATTACAACAATAGTTTTCACCACGCTGGGCATTTTACAAATGCTACTTTCATTTAATTTTTACAACATCCTGTCCATGCAGATAGAAATGATCACCGCTGTTTTATAGATCCGGAAAATAAGACTTCAGAATGTTCATCTTTATGCCAGTCCCCACTTCTGGTAAACTGCAAAACTAGGACTCGGACCAAAGCCAGTCTGGCTCCCAAACCCATGCTCTTTATTACCTTGCTGTGCAAGAGCCCAGGTTAGGGCCCCAGACCAGCAGACAAATGAAGGATAAAGGTGAGGAATTAGTATGAGGGGAAGGCTTAGACCCACACTGTAGTAGGTCTTATATGCCAAGCTGAGAAGGCTGTACATTGTAAAGAAGGAAGGGAAAGACATCAAAACAATTTTTTGGGTTTTTTTCCTACTTTATTTCTTCTCAACAAAAAAGCTTGATGCTAGAAACCGTGCTTTAGGATATCTAACATGTGGGGCGCCTGGGTGACTCAGTCTGTTAAGACTGCATCTAGAGTAAAGCTCAGGTCTTGATCTCAGGGTTGTGAGTTCTAGCCCTGTGTTGCGCTCCACACTGGGCATGGAGCTTTACTTTACTTTTTTTATTTTTATTTCTTTTTATGGAGCCTACTTTTAAAAAAAAAGGATATTTAACCTGGTAGCAGGTGAAAGATGAAAGGATTTACTAGGTTGGGAGTGGCAGGATTAGAAAAGGAGTCAATTTAGCAGGCAGTTCACAGGGAAATGCCCCAAGTGGGGTGTCGTTCAGAGCAAGGGTCCACTAACGTGTCCAATCTGGGTCCCAGGGATCCTGGGTATGTCATTAACATGGGGAAGGAGGCATGGAAGAGGAGCAGCTCTTGGCAAGAGGATTCAAGTTTTAGCAGTAGGACTTCACAGTGGACATGTTTAGCCAGCAGTTGGGACAGTCGATCTGGGGCTCAGGTACCGATTTGGGGCTGTTCAGGGCAATCAGGTATCAGGACTAAGCCTGACTCCTAATCTGAGGACCTTGCACTGGGCACATCTTCACAATGTGGTTGATTTTCTCATTGTTCCAAACGATCTGCTTTCTCCTCTGTAAGAGGAGAACATATCCATACCCTTTGCCATGGGACCCAACTGTAGGCAGTTCACGACCCCACTGCTTGCATAGTGCCCAAGGCTGGTGAAATGTGAGTAGGAGCAACAAGCTTTCAGGGGCAACTCTAGTAGGATTGTACCATTCCACTTGGATTTTCTCTTGGTCCTCGGCCCAGTTCCATGGGAAGGGCATAGATCACAGAAGGGCTGCTCCTTCAAGCTGGATTCCAGGGCATGGAGCCCCATGGAGCAGACTGAGCTGACTCAAGCAGCAAACAAGCCACAGCCACTGGCATGCAAAGTGCGTGAGAAATAAACATTTGTTGAAGTCGGCCTCTGAGACTGAGGTTGTTTGTTACACAGCATGACCTGGAGAAAGCTACCTAAAATCCACCTCTTGGGGCACCTGGGTGGCTCAGTCGCTAAGTATCTGCCTTTGGCTCAGGTCATGATCTCAGGGTCCTGAGATTGAGTCCCGCATCCGGCTCCCTGCTCGGCGGGGAGTCTGCTTCTCCCTTTCTCTCTGCCCCACCCCTCCCCCTGCTCATTCTCTCTCTCACTCTCTCTGTCTCAAATAAATAAAATAAAATCTTAAAAAATAAAATAAAATCCACCTCTCGTCCAGCACTGCACTCTAGCACCCCACAAGGGGCACAACACCCCCTAGATCTATGGTTCTTATCCTTTTTGAGGTTAGGGAAGGTTTTGAAAATCCAATGATTTTCTGGCCTTTGCCACAGAAAAATGAACATAAAAACTTCATTCTAACTTTACAATTCATAGAACCACTGAAGCCTGACCATGAATCAGTGGGAATCCAGAAACCCAGTGATTTTTTTCCCTCTGCCTTTTTGGGACAGTCAGAGAATACAAAAGTACATTATAAAAAAGTAACCTCCCCCACATTAAGATCCCTGCCACAAGGCAGTGCCTCTGAAGCTTTAATGTGCTATTAGATCACCTGGGATCTTGTTAAAATGAAGTAGGTTCTAAGGTTCTGCATTTCTACCAAGCTTCTAGGTGTGGCCCCCGGTACTGGTCCCAGGACCAGCTGCTAAGCAGCAAAGCTTGAGAGAAAGGATCCTAAAATAGATCAATTATTGCCGGTATTATCCAAGAGAAGAAAGAGCCGTACCCCCACCACCCTGCAAGAGAAAAAATTCTAATCCTATCTACCCTTACCTATGGCTGACTCAAATATGACCTTGTTACCATGTGCATCTAGAGTAAAAAGAGACCCCGCTCTTTTTAGCCTGTGCATGGCAGGAAGCAAAACTTGGGGCCCTGACACAGAAGTAAATCCTCCCCCACCCCACCCAGACGCCCGCTCTTACTTTTCTCCCTTTCTCGCTGTCCGGAAGGTAGCAGTGTCGTGGGAAGCCACGGGCGCTGAAACTCTTCCCAGGATTCGGGTGTTCTGGCCCCTGAAAGCAGAAAGAAAGACAGCGAAGGGCAGTGTTCAAAATATTTTTAACAAAGCGGTGCAGACCGTGACTAATTCAAATAATGATGACAATAATAAGGGTCGTAGTGTCTAGACAGAGAACAGATCCCAAAGCCGTGACAGCAGTTTCACCTGGGTTTGGACCCAGAGCTGCCGCCTCCCAGAGGTGTTGGCTGGAGCCCTCTCTTGGGGTGTGGATACCCCGGCTGTTAAATAGGGAGAATATGAATGTTAAGTGCGCTTGGCCCCAGAGCATAGTAAGAACTCGGTAAATGTTCGTCATCATCATCCAACAGCTATGCCGGCTCTTCTGTTTTACAAAAGAGGAAAACTTGCAGCCTAGAGAGGTTACTGGGCTTCTCCGATGGCTTTGCCAAAACTTAAGTCCAGGTTTCCTGGGGCACACTGAACGGTTTGCCTCCAAACTACTCAGAATCACAAAAGTGCCTCTGATTCAGGGGCCGTGTGATCACCTTCTTTATCCATTCATCCACTGGTGGACACTTAGGTTTCTTCCCTCTCTTGGCTATTGTGAATAATGCGGCAGTGAACGTGGGGTGCACCAATACCCCAATTAGGCAAGCCGTCTCGGGCCGCTGGGTGGGAAAGAAACTGAAGCAGACTTCAGCCAGAAGCCAGGCTTGGTAATCAGGGTCCAGAATGTGTCCACAGGCCCCCTGAGCAGCTCATGAAAAGGGTGGGATTTTCTCCCAGTACCACTGCACATACTTCCCCCAACCCGTCCCCGCCCACACACAAAGGTCTGCCTGTAATTTCTGAGCATCTCTGACCCGTGAGGGTCTGTGGAAGCCCTTGAAAAATCCCTTCTAGATGAAACCAATATAATAATGATAATTCCATGCAGCTCCTGGCACAAGATCTCACACAAATGGTAAATGAGTTCTGGCTGAAAAAAATGAGTGAACGAGTGAATGAATGCATGAATGCCAAGATTGCCAGAAAACACAGACTTTTGAGGGGTTTTTTGCTTTTTTGTTTCATAATGGATGGTGGTTCCAAATTGATGTTAAAATCCTGTGATTTAAGAAAATTTTTAATAGCGCGGTAGATCATCTATCATTTGGCAAACTGAACAGCGTTGAGCGCGATATCGGCAAAGGGAGAGGTCCCTGTGGGCTGAGAGCCACAACACCGTCTTCTTGGAGATGCTTGGAGATGCGGGACCTGACAGCCCTGAATTCTGCATTCATGCGAAATCACCCCACATTTACAACACGCTCACGGCCACGGCTGTTTGTCGGCCAGGCTGCCCCACGGAAGGGCCGATTCCCACCACGGCTCTGCCCGCGCCTCGCCCGCCTGGGACGTGCCCGGGGTGCAGCCAACCCAGACGCCCGCCTGGCACCGACCCAGCAGGGCTGCCTGCTCCCGGCCTGTCACTAAGCGGAACAGTCACAACTCTGCCTCCCTGGATCAGAGTTTCTCCTCCAGGGAATCATTCTCTGAAGGCGGAGCTCCTAGTTCTCGACTCCTCATGGGAGCCCAAGCCCGTGCAGTCTCTGGGAGTCTCTGGGGACAGGGACAGACGTGGCCCTCGTGTCCTGCTGTGGACGTTCAGGGTGGGTCTACGGAGCGGCTGTCCTGACCGCAGAGAGAGGCATTTCCCTTGACACAGGCCTGGGGCCCCTCTACCCCCTGGTGCCACCTCTCCGTTCTTCAGTCCCGGAGGCTGGGAAAAGAGCCTCCTGCAAAAGAGTTGCCCTGTCCCGATCCTCGCCCACTTCAGTCTGTTCTACTTGCCACCACGGGGCCGTCAGCTGTTTCTTCCGACTCCCATGTTGTCAGTCGTGTCGCTACCATCCAAACTGGATGCCTCCAGTCATTGCAGAAGTCTCAGCGGCCCCTGCATCCAACCGTATCTCGCTCTCCCTTGTCCCCAGCGCCTCCCGCGTTCGGGCCCCATGACCCAGAGTGGCCTCCTAACTGGCCTATCAGGTCATCACCCCTCATTCTTCTGCCCGGCAGACCTTCCTGAGCCGCATTCCCAATGCACAACTTTCCATGATGCTAGTCTTGCCCAGCAGCCTCTCAGTGCTCCCCAGACTGGCAGGGGAAGTTGTAGCCCCCCACATGTTGGCATCCTCCCATGGCCTGGCCGCGGTCCTCCTTCCCCGCCTAGGCTTCTCCACCCTTCATGCGCCCTCCTCCCATGCCCCACCTTTGCAAGTCATAAATCCCAAAGTAAACTCTTCCAACACCCCCATTTCCTCCCTGCTACAACTCCGCTGTGTCCTCCCACTACAAATCTCTCCATTTCTTCATGGTTCTCCAAGCTCTACTACCGTGTGCCCTGCACCAGAAAGTCTCCTCCGACCCTCCCAGATAGACAGACATAAGCCCTCTTCCTCACCCTGAGAAGTACCATACTCCAATAAGGCCAGTGACCAGGCACTAGAACCTCAGCACTGCGCCCAATACCACAATGTGCACATACAAATGTCATCTCCTAGCCTTCCAAACCCTCTGCACAGGAGGTTCCCAGCTATACAGATAAAGAAACCGAGCTCAGAAAGGTCAAGGGGTCGCCCAAAGTCCCAGCCAATAAGGAGTCAACCAGCAGTCAGAACCCAGGTCTGCCAGACTCTGGGGACCCTGTTCGGCCTTCCACAGCATTCATCAATGGTGCACACCGTGTTTTGCTCTATAGTTTTGTGATGTGTATTTATTTTTCCTGACTGGCTGGTAAGTCCCTCAAGGAAGAACCATGTTTTTTATTCAGTTCTTTTCTTTTACAGACAATCACACACCCCTGTTTTATTTTTTCCATGTGACTTATCACTAGTTGGAAGTCCTTGGTTGCGCATCTGTCTGTGGTCTTCCTCATCCCCCTTGAGTGGGGACATGAGGGGAGCAAGGACTGTCCGTTTTGTTCACCATTGTTTCTCCAGCACCTAGAATGTGCCTGGCCCATAATCCATCTCTCAATATTTGTTAAATAAGAGACAGGGGCGCCTGGGTGGCTCAGTCAGTTAAGCGTCTGCCTTCGGCTCAAGTCATGATCTCGGGGTGCTGGGATCGAGCCCTGTGTGGGGGCTCCCTGCTCAGTGGGAGGTCTGCTTCTCCCTTTCCCTCTATCCTTCCCCCTGCTCATGCTCTCTCCCTCTCTCAATCTCTCTCTCCCAAATAAATAAAGTCTTTAAAAAAAATAAGAGACAAAATGGAAGAAGGCAAGGAGGAGGGAGGAGGGAAGGATAAACTAATAAATATTTGCCCAATAAACGAATCCAGTGAGTACCCTAGATCATTTTGGAAAAGCTTCAATGTGTGATGGAAGGAACACATTTGTATTTACTGGCAGGAATACTGTTCAATTTGTTCCTTAGGACTGCCTTTCAAAGTATCAAAAGAGGAGAGAAATGCCCTTCCCCCAAATCAAAGCCAAGGAACATCTATCAAATATTAAATGCAAATGCCATTTGACAAAGAAACTCTACTTCTGGAAAATTATTCTACAGATACACTCACAGGCATACAAGGTTTTTCACTACAGCATTATTTGTTGTAGTAAAAGATTGGAAACAATCCATATGCCCGTCAAATGGAGACTGTTGAATATAAACTATGGTACATTTACATGATGGATTATCACCCAGAGCTAAGAAGGAACAAGGAAGATATACTGACATGGGAAGATCTACAAACTCTATTGTTAATTGAAAAATGCAGGGCGCAGAACGGTGTGTCTAATATGTCATGTTTTGGGTGCGCATGGGTGGGGCGGAAAGCATCTTCGCTGCGCAGGCAGAGAGAAAGCTGGGGGACATGTAAGAAAGTCAGAACAATGGCGGAAGGTCAGGGGCAGGGGCTGAGACCGTGTAGATGGGAGAAAGGAAACTTTTCACAGTATAAAATTATCTTAGCCCTCTCGGGCTGCTGTAACCAAATGCCACAGGCAGGGCAGCTTAAACAACACAAGTGTATTTAACACCATTCCGGAGGCTGGGAAGTCTAGCGCCAGCAGATCCAGCGTCTAGTGGGCACCCCCTTCCTGGTTCACAGAGCCTGTCTTCTCCCTGTGGCCTCGATGAGGCAAGGGGAGGGGGTCCCTGGGGGCTCTTCTACAAGGGCACCCATCCCGTTCGTGGGGGCTCCACCACATAACCTTTTCGGTTTCACGGGTTCCCAGCTGGACAGGAACTTGCACCTGGGGTCTCTCCCACCTCTGATCTACATGGTCTATAGGCCAGACCTCAGATTTAGACTTTCGAGTTGATGCTGGAATGAGTTAAGACTTTGGGCACTATTGGAATAGAATGCATTTTGCACGAAAGGACAGGAAGCTGATGGGATGCTGTAGACTGAAAGTCTGTGTCCCTCCGAAATTAATGGGTTGAAATCTAACCCCAAGGTGACGGTATTTGGAGGCGGGGCCTTGGTGGGGGGTTGGGGGTGATAAGGTGAACCCTCCTGAATGGGATCAGAAAGGAACCCTCCCTTATGAAAAAGACCCCAGAGAGCTCCCTGGCCCCTCCTGCCATGAGGACACAGCAAAAAGACATCTATGGACTAGGAGACAGGCCCTTACCACACAGTGAATCTGTCAGCACCTTGACCTTGGACTTCCCAGCCTCCAGAACTGTGAGAAATAAATTCCTGTTGTTTAAAAGCCACCCAGTCTGTGGTATTTTGTTACAGCCGCCTGAACAGATTAAGACACACATATTTCCTGCCAACATGTAAACCTAAAAAAAAAAAAAAAAATAGCCAGTGGCTGAGAGTGAGCTCACCTGAATGCCGGGAGGGATGCTGTAGATGATCCGGATGGTTTTGCAGTCGGGGTGGCCAGGCAGGGAGTGAGGGATGAGATGGTACTCCATCTTCCCCGGAGGCTGGGTGCCTGTCTTCACTCCATAAATGGTCTTACAGGTTGGACACTGCAGACTTCCATCCTGAGGGGACAAGGCCGGAACAGCCACATTGGGAATCAGTTTTGGTAACAACCTCCCCACCTAACGCTGCAAGGAAATGAAGATAAAGGGCCAGGGGAACGAAATGCACCCAAATAAGTAAATTCCACAACTCAGCTCCCTGCTAAGGGGCATGTAAGAGAGACCCCACCCTTGAAAGGGAGACCAGCTCACGGGGGCAGGTTAAATCATTATTTATCCGCTAAGTACCAAATGAGTGGGGCAGACAACAAAGTACCAGGGAGTAGCCATTGCCAAACTGCCAAGCATCACAACCCCTGAGGAGTTCACTAGAAATAAAGACCCCACCCCAGGACACCGAGTTGGACTGGTTGGGGGTAGGGGGTTACCTACGGAACATAGCGGTTAAGAGTAAGAACTCTGAAGTCAAACCACCTGGATTTGATTCTCAGCTCTGCCATCTACCTGCTGTGTGACCTTGAGCAAATTAATTAACCTCTCTGAGTCTTGTTTTTGTTTTTGTTTGTTTGTTTTTTCACAGAACAAGGAAAATAATAGTATCTATCTCACCGGGTTGTTGGAAGGATTAAGTTAGATAACGCACAGGAAATCTTGCACTCCATGAAGTGGTGTATCTAAATGTTACCCGTGCTCTTATCATCTCTGTGGCAAGTCTAATGTTCGTACAGTTTGCAAACCACTGCTCTGAAAAGACAAAGTGGGTGCCATGTGCCGGAGTAGATGAAGCTGACTTTTAAGAAAATGATCCCTGGGGGCGCCTGGGTGGCTCAGCTGGTTAAGCGACTGCCTTCAGCTCAGGTCATGATCCTGGAGTCCCTGGATCGAGTCCCGCATCGGGCTCTCTGCTCGGCGGGGAGCCTGCTTCTGCCTCTGACCCTCCCCCCTCTAATGTGCTCTCTCTTTCTCATTCTCTCTGTCTCAAATAAATAAAAATTTAAAAAAAAAAAAAGAAAAAGAAAATGATCCCTGAAGAGCTGTGAATTGGCTTTGAAGGAGGGAGGATAAGGTCTGCACATGCAGTGAAGGAGGGAATGAGTTGTTAGTTATAGCATTTTAAACCTTACAACAGAGTTTACATCTTGTTTCATTCTGGCCTCACCTGATAGTGGCTGAAAAGGAATATTAGCCTTATTATTACTATTAGTCTTAAAAATGAGTCCCTTTGACAGGGAGGGAAACTGAGGCACAGCACAGTTGAAGGCCAGGGCCCCAGCAGGTGTGTGTAAACACCCCAGCTCCGCATTGCACCTTGGGGGCTGTGTTGGGGAGCAGGGCCAGACTCCGGATGCAGAAATATAAGGGGCCCTGGCTTCAGAGCGGGGCCCAGCGAGGCGTGAACTGCATGGGTGGGAGGAGCCTTGTTCCCAGGCTTTCCAGAAGAGAGTGGGTGAGAAGGAAGACCTGAGCAGGGAGCAGCGTGTGCAGAAAGGGCTGTGGCATAACAGGGACCGGAGTGCTCCAGGACGTCTGCACCACCTCAGGAGGACAGAGATCCTCTGTGGAGCTATCTGGGGACTTTTCAATGGAAGCTCTATGAATTTAAAAGAATAACTTGTATTCAGGGTGATGGAGAAGGTTCCTTCATGTGATCAATGGATAGGAACCCAAGGCTTGGGGTCAAGAGCCCACGGTCCCGCTCTCTGCTCTGGCCTTAACTTGCTTCATGACCTTGGGGGTGAATCACTTCATTTGTCTCTGGGCCCTCTTGTTCCCTCTTCTGTGCAAAGAAAATTTAAAATGCATGCTTCAAAGTATTAGTGCAAAAAGAATGAAGGCCAGTGTCTTGAGACATATTTCTGAAGCACTATGGAAGTAAATACAGAGGTGCTAGATTATTCTTGAAAACAGACACCAAAAATGGAATGAATGTGCTAAAACCCCCTTTAAATCCAAAATAACCTCTTAAAACGCAAAATCCCAATGAAACCTTTTAACCTAGGGTCAGAAAAGTGAGCACCAGACCAGACAGGCATCATCCATCAGTGACTGAGCTTGAGCTCTCTGAGACGAGAAAGATCCCAAGGTCAGCACTATGGGAACTTAAATCACAGGACTATATAAAGATGAAGGGGAAAAAATTACAGCTATCATATCTAGGAGATATCAAATTGAATAACAATGGTAATAATACCCTGCAAGTAGGTGTTGTTTTATCTCCATTTCCAGATGGAAAATGAAATCTCAGAGATTGAAAATCTGGCCCAAGGTCATTCAGTTGCTAAGCCAGGGTTCCAGCTTGGGTCTGCTGCCTCTCTTGCCTCTACTTTTTCCCACAGCAAGAGAAGTCCATAGCACTCTCCGAAAGCCAGACTTTTTTTTGGGAGGGGGGATGAATAAGCAGCTGGCGATACCAGGGAAATCTCAGACTCTGATGCCATCCAAGCTGGGTCTGGAGAAGCAAGTAGGATTTGAATTCATGGAGATAGGGGAGTGATGGTTATTCCCAGGACAGCAAAGAACTTGAGAAGAGTCAGTGGCTTCGTAAAAGCTCGAACAGTGTAAGGAGAGAGTTGTCATCTCAGGAGACTCCCAGATTCCTGGGAACCAGCCTCCTGGAGGAATACCACCCCACCATCAGTGGTGGACAAGACAAGCACCACAAACGGCCCTCCCCTCCTCCAACAGGGAGGTTCAAAGGCCTACCAGGAATACTTTGGCAACAGTCCCTAATGCCTCTGAAGGGGCAATTGAGGGTGTTTTGAAATTGTCCAAAGAAAATGAATTGTAGGAGCGCCTGGGTGGCTCAGTCAGTTGGGCGTCTGCCTTTGGCTCAGGCCATGATCCCGGGTCCTGGGATCGAGCCCCACGTCGGGCTCCCTGCTCAGTGGGGAGCCTGCTTCTCCCTCTCCCTCTGCCTGCCTCTCTGCCTACTTGTGCTCTCTCTCTCTCTCTCTCTGTCAAATAAATAAATAAAATCTTGAAAACAAAAAAGAAAGAAAATGAATTGTAATGAAAATCACTAGCCCTGGAGAAGGACAAGTAATTAGGGAAATCCATCTACACTGGTAGTAATGAACACCCCCACGGGCCCATTGTCATGGACCCCCCCGCCAAAAAACCCCTCAGGGACTGGAAGTCTATACCTCTCAGACCATCCCACCCAGTGTAGAGACTGGGGGCAGTTGGCTAAGACAGGTTATCATTTTGTGGAGGCCTGATCCTGATCACCGGGGTGCAACCCCAACAGGGCCCAGCGTGGGAGGTGGGCGCCCCACGGGCCGGCGCTAACCTTGTTGCCATTGTTGTACATAGCGACCAGGCAGTAAATGTGGTAGATGTGGCCGCATCTGGACAGCTTGCCCACCAGGTCAGGCTTGACTGTTGGCTGCAGGCCCTTGTAGCCCGAGGGGGCCGTGAGGCGCTCCATGCAGATGGTGCAGTCCTGGGGGAGGGGGTACAGAGCAGAGAAGCTGTCAGCTCTCACCTGGCCCAGGAAGCCAGAGCATCTCCATCGTGACTCTTGCATGGTCAGAAGTCAGGCGAACTGTCCCTCCTACTCTTCTAGAAAACTCACAAACCAAGGTAGAGACAGATGTGCCTTTGGGAATCTAAATATAGCTTTACCTCACTTTACACAACAGAACAATTCTTCAAATAATTGCTGGTGGTGGTCCGTGCTTACCTGGGGCTCACCCCCAAAGCTGTAATCTCCTTCAGGGCTATGGATGATGCACTGTCCTTTCCTGGTGTTCTCCAGTGACTTGGGGAGGAAATAGACTCTTGCCGATAGACCCTTTAAGCTGAACATTTGCAAAGGAACTGCACCTCAAGTGTACCAGACGGGCTGCTACTTAAATAAGTCTATAAGAGGATTTCTCAACCTTGGTGCTACTTGCATTTGGGGTTGGAGAATTCTTCGCTGAGGGGGCTGTCCTGGGCACGGGTGGGTGTTTGGCATCCTTGGCCTGTGCCCACAAACATTCCCTCTCCCCTCCAGACATGCAAAATCCCTCTGGCTGAGAACCACCGATCTACATCAAACCCATTGACTCTGGTTTCTCTTCAGATCGCATAAATCTTTCGCCTTTGCCATCAAACCCATTGAAAAGTCAGTTCATGATATGATAATGTAGCTTATCCTACTGTTGGTCTTAAATTCAGACTGTTAATGGAAAGGTAGCTTAGAATCAATCAGCCCTTTGCTGAACGGGGTGGGTGGGGGGTCAGGGGGTGTCTGCAGCTCTGGACCACCAACCTCGGAGCCCTGTGTCAGCTCTGACCAGCTCTGTACCAGTCAGGACACAGAAAGCTGCTCCCACTGCATCCTGCAGAAAAATCCGGCAGGGGAAATGCTGGGGGGTGCAAGCCCTGACCTGCTCCCCCTGCGCTCACCTCATCTGGCGGGTGCCGGACTTTCTGCAGATACTTCTTCAACACTTCTTCAGGGGTTTTACCTGTTGGGGGACAGGATGGTTGGTGGGCCACCAAGACAGACATAAGGGGTCAAACAGCCTTGTCAAGCGGGGCATGCCAGAGAGGGGAGTTATCAGCCAGGCTCCAAGCAGGAAAGGGGAGGAATTCATTCTGCAATCGGATTTTAGACTCTGAAAGGGAATCAGCAGATGGAGGAGGAGGTGGGAGGTGTTCGTGCCCATCTTTACCTCCTGCAGTCTTCTCCCTGACAAACGCCCCCTCCCCACCCCGTACCTATTTTCAACAAACCCGCTTTTTGCCTGAGATAGGCTGAGTGGGTTTCTCTTCCATATAATCAGAGCCTGGGCAATGCCCAAAGCATGTGGTGAGGCGACAGCTGGAGGAACTGTGTAAACTGTTACACGTTAAAAAAAAAAACAACAAGGGGCGCCTGGGTGGCTCAGTTGGTTAAGCGACTGCCTTCGGCTCAGGTCATGATCCTGGAGTCCCTGGATCGAGTCCCACATCGGGCTCCCTGCTCGGCGGGAGGCCTGCTTCTCCCTCTGACCCTCCTCCCTCTCATGCTCTCTCTATCTCATTCTCTCTCTCAAATAAATAAATAAAATCTTTAAAAAAAAAAAAAAAACAAAAAAACCCCCCATGAGGTAGGCTTATCACTTTCCTTTTACATCGTGCTAAGTACTGTCTCGATCTATAATGTGGTGTCGGGGTGATGTTATTTCCCTGGGGAAGCAGGAAGCGGTGCCCACAGCTTCGGGATGCTGTTTGTCGGCTGAACCTCCTTCAGGGCCTCCTTCCCGCCTGTGCGCAATCCGGCCACTAAGGGGTCAGAATCTGTGCCTACACACTCGCCCCGAAGGACCCCCCCCTCAGCTCTGCGGCTGCCCTTTCTGGCTGCTGGTACTGGTTGTTAAATGTTTTGACCATCACCCCAAGCCCCCACCCTGCAACCACGTTTTGCAGTTCCAGTGGGATCGCACCTACATGGTAACTTGGCCCAGGGCCTGGCAAGTAACAGGCTCTCAATTCTTAGACGCAGGACCGTGGCAAGGAAGGGCCTGCCTCCCGGCTCTTGTCTCTGCTGCGAGCAGAGACAGCCCTGCAGTGGGGAAGCAGCTCGCCAGGCTGCCGTGATTCCGGAGTTTCTTTGGGGACGGGCCCCGGAGGCGGCAGCCCCAGTCTGAAGGCAGGAGGCAGGATGACTCGGCCAAAAAAGGGTCAGTGCCTCCCTGGGCACCTACGTCTCTTAGCCGCTCTGAGCTTCCGTTTTCTCACCTATAAAATGGGGAAGAGCAACAGCTCTTGCTCAGAGGGTTGCTTTGACAATTCAGAGAGCGGATGGACGCACAGTCCTTTAGAGCTGTTCCAGCTAAGGGTCCAACGTGAGCTATTAATAATCACAGGAAGAGCGCGAAAGTGTGAAATCCCGTCATTTCCCATCAGATGATGAACAAGGCAATCGAGTTCATTTAAGTAGAGAACTTTTGATGGAGCAGGAAAGTAGGGCAAGGGTTTGAAGAGGCGGATCATGCAACCACCAAGAGCCGGGAGGCAGGCCCTTCCTTGCCACGGTCCTGCGTCTAAGAATTAAGCTTCTTTTAATTGAGAGCCTGTTACTTGCCAGGCCCTGGGCCAAGTTACCATGTAGGTGCGATCCCACTGGAACTGCAAAACGTGGTTGCAGGGTGGGGGCTTGGGGTGATGGTCAAAACATTTAACAACCAGTACCAGCAGCCAGAAAGAGCAGCTGCAGAGCTGAGAGGGGGTCCTTCGGGGCGAGTGTGTAGGCACAGATTCTGACCCCTTAGTGGCCGGATTGCGCACAGGTGGGAAGGAGGCCCTGAAGGAAGGTTCGCATGGCCAGAGTCTAGGGGCTTTAGGGGGACACAGGACAGTGGTTACTCCCTAGCTGCATGGATGCATTCTGGGGCACCCCTGCCCGATACTGGCTGTGAGCATTTTCACCCCAGCAGAAAGGTCTGAAAACAGACTCTCTGCGGTCACACGACTTGCAAGTGGCAAAGTTGGGGTTTGAACCCAGTCTGTTTGGGTTCCAGTGCCACGGCGATCTTCCTCTGTATTGTATTTTATTTGCATCATACTTCGTGGTTTTATGTTTCTATATTTCTGTGCTGCATTTTTATCCTTCTTAAAAGCGTCTCCATCTGATTCAGACACAATCCACTTTGGTACCATCATCAGAACAGGTACTAGCTGGGCCCACTTAGCAGAGGCAGAAATGAAGGCACACAGGGTGAAGCCATGGGTATGACCTTTAGTGATGATGGCCGAGCCAAGGCTGGGGCCCAAACCTTTGACTCCTGTACCCCTCAAGATAAGGAGGCCAATACCTTTCTTGGCTTGTTTTTTGGTAGTCTTGCGGCTCGTGTTGGAAACCCCTGGGATGGATTTGATTTCGCTCTTGCTGACCGGGGGTGGGTGGAGGACCAGCTTTGGGGGCCTGGTGAGACACACAGGCAGCCCCGCGGCGCTCATGAGAATCCCAGTGATTCCTGGAAGGGCAGGGCATGAAGAAGGACTGCAGAGTTAGCTCCCAACATCCCATAAACTCCCCTCCCCATAAACCTACCCTCCTGCTTCCCAGCAGAGTTCTCGGAACCCGCTTATTCTCTACCTCCCCTTCCTCGTAGCTTTCCCCAGAAATATATGCATTCACTCACCTTCAACAGCATGCTTTGCTTTTAAAAATCAGTTCTCCCCGCACTCTTCCTGCCCTTCCAGCCCTACTCCTAAAATCCTCATTCACTTTAATTCTTTCTCTTTTATAAATTGCTCACTACCGACTTTACTGCTTCCTTTTTCTGCCCCAAGCAAGGGCAGCCCAGGGTCTCTCTTACCTGCCAAGGCAGGATTCACAGGACTGGACCCATTTAGGTTCTTCACTGGCACGGTGGGGACCCTGTGGAAGGCAAGAACAGGTACGTTATGGTTTTGACAAGCGGGACAAAATGGGTCAGTGTTGGAAACCCCAAAATTCACCCACTGAGGGGTTCCCCTTTTATACAGAAACTACGTATCCCTACTAAAGTCAGAGTCAGTTCTTAGCACCACAACCAGAAGGGTTCCCTTTATTTATTTTTAAAGATTTTATTGATTTATTTTGGGGGGGAGGGGCAGAGGGAGAGGGAGACAGAGAATCTCAAGCAGACTCCTAGCTGAGTGTGGTGTCCGATGTGGGACTCGATCCCAGGACCCTGAGATCATGACCTGAGCTGAGATCAAGAATCGGATGCTCATCCGGCTGAGCCACCCTGGCATCCCTAGAAGCGTTACCTTTAAAATCTAAGACCAGGTCACCCTTCCACTCAGAACCCCAAAACTCAGAATGGCTCCTCAGTTCACCCAAGGTCCCAGCAATGCCCACACAGCCCTGTGTGACCTGCCAACGCCCTCCACTCTCAAGCCCTCACCTCCCTGGTCTCTCCACATATCGCTCACCATCTCCTTCGGCTCCAGCTCTTCTTCCCAAATGCCAGCCATGCCCCTTCCTCAGAGCCTTTGCATACACTGTTCCCTCTGCCTGAAAGGCTCTACCACCAGAGAGCTGCTCAGCCTCCTCCTACGGATCCTCCGGTCGTGGCTGACCTTTTTGTGAGGTTCCTAAGACCATCTCATTTAATACTATGACTCATCCCTCTCATCCCACCTCAATCCCTCTTACCTCGCGCTATTTTTTTTTTCATGGAACTTAAGATTTTTTAAAAATAAGTTGTTGCTTTATTACCTTCCCTTCCAGAATCAGAGGCTCTGTAAGGGCAAATATCTTTGTTTCATTCAGAGCCTGACACTAGCAGGCATTCAGTGAGTATTGGTTGACAGAACGATAAATAAAGAAGCAAGTTCAAACCTGGGTGTACATAAGAGTCACCGAAGAAGCTTTTAAAAAGACAGAGCCCCCAGTGTGAATCAGAATTCCCACCGGGGGGCGCGGGGCAAGAACCTGAATTTCCACCAGCTTCTGCTGAGAGGATGCAGCCCAGCATTGGGAAACCACTGTTCCAATAGCTGTCACCCCTCCTTTTCCCTGAGAAATCTAAATATCAGGCAAAGCCTCCTCCTCTTTCTGTCCTTCTCCCCAGAAACCCGAGCCAGGCTGGAGAGGAGTCCGCACAGCTGCCTGGGAAAAGCAAGCCCTCCCACGATGCCGAAGAGAAAAATAGAGGACACGTGGGGCTGGGTCTTGCGCCATCTCCCCGCCCCACCCCCCCACCACCACCCAGGCTTCTACAGCTGGGCTCGGAGGGGAAGTGGGCTTGGAGACACATGGACTGGGTCACAGATGACTCCAGGAGCCAACAGTTCTGCTGTGGGGGCAGGGCTGTGCAGGGAAAATAGGAGGGGGAAGGGCATGTTCTGTTGTGTCTTCATATAGTTTATTATTTGTTTATTTGCCCATTCCTATTGAGCCCTACTCCGTTTGGGACGTTCCGTTAGAGCCTGGGGACACAGCAGTGGACAAGACAGCCCGTGGCCCTCCCTCTATGTGTGGTCATGGCGAAGAGGCATAGGACCCACCTGGTCCCACGCACAGTCGTAACAGCTCACGGTGTATAAATCCATCTCAGACTTCCAACAACCGACGCAAGAGGGGCTATTATCCTCAACCTCGTTTTAATAGGCAAGGAGGTTGTGGCACAGAGAGGTTAAGCAAACTTGATGGAGGCCACACAGCTAAGGATTCCCACCCAGGAAGTCTGGCCACGGAGCCCACTGTGGTAGCCACGCACCGGGCTGCATTCTCGTGTCAGTGTGAACCTGCTATCACCCCACGTTACAGACAGAGAACATGGGAGCGCAGAGAGAGTATGGAATAAACCCGCGACTAAGACAGAGGAGTTGGCATGGGGCTGAGCAGGGGCTCTGTCTGTCCCCCACAAGCCCGCAGGGATGGGTGCTTCCCTGGCTGAATCTTTGGCGGGGGCGGGGGGGGGGGTGCTGTCCCTTCCCGGGATGTTGACATGTGCGCTGGGGCTGTAAGGATGTGAAAGAACAAATGTGGGAGTGTTTGTGTCTCAACAGGCCACCACAAGGCTACTTTCCCCCCAGGATAAATCAAACCCGCATGGGGGGAGGGGAAGGCTGCATTCAACACAAAGGAAAGTCAGCCAAGGAAAGAGGCCCAGCCTTGCTTCTGGACTCCGTGGCCTGCCCCACAGGGCCAGGCATGGTAGGGTGGATGGGAGTCAGGAAAACCAGGTTCGAGTCCCAACCCTGCCAGTTAACTCCTCACGACCTCCCTCAATTTTTTCCGAGCCTCAATCTCCTTACCTGTGAACCTGTGAGGGTCTGGAGTTAGCAGATGCCAGGGGGACTTCCTGAAGATTCCCTACCTTAGTGCTTAAGAGCAAGGCAGCTGCCTGAGCCCTGGGTCTCCCACCCGAGCTGACTGGGCTCCCCACAGCTGGTCTGGGGACCCGCGTGGAGGGTCTATTCCCCGGCTCCCCACCAGGGGGCAGCGCTCGCAGTCCAGCCCCGCACCTGCCTTGCCCCTAGCAGCTCCAAGGCGGCCCCCCCACCCCAGCTGATAAGTAGCTGTGATCTGGGTGACAAAAGCCACCTTTGTTCCCACAAACTGGACTGGCAGGTTTCCACACCCAATCTGGTTAACCAGGAAAGAGTCCAATCCCCAGAGCACACCCTGGGCAGCCCAAGAACCCGGGGAGGGGGCCAGGCCTGAAGAGAGGGAGGGTCTGCATGAGGACCCTGGACTCCGGGAAATACTGTGGGAGAGGCGGTGTCCCTGTCTTTCCAGGAAAGGGACAACGTGTCGGTAGGCTCTGGATGGTGGCAGCGAACTGGTGGAGGGGGCTGTTTGCTTACGGAATGCAGAAGGGCACTGTGGAGGGCCAGCTTGGCCCGGCTTTGTGCCTTTGGTGGAGCCACACAGCCTCCCTGCACTTCACTGACGACATCCGAGTCACCACACCCATAAACAGGACACCTCCATCTCTGTCCCCAGGGTCCCTGAGAGGATTTAGGTCAAATAATCTGTAAACAGGCAAGCTCTATGCAAATTGGGTGGTTGTTTACATTTTTGTTTCCCAACTATAAGAGGAAGTTGAGCTCGATAAAGCTTTTTCCTGCTGTAATAGTCCAATTTTCTCAGATTCTTGAGGACATCGAGCGTACAGTGTAAGGTTGAGAGGGGGGCAATGCTTAGGATTGTTGAGTTGGCCTTACCTGATCAGCTCCTCCCCCACGGTGGTGACTGGTTAAAATGGAAACCAGGGAGGTGGCCCATGTCGTCCCCACCGGTGGCACCCTGCGGGCGCCCCAGCTGTCATGCCTGAGCCCTCCTTCCAGAAATCAGCAACGCAATGACTGGCATGTGGCTCACATCCTCCCGGCAACTCGGCTCAGCCAAAGCCGTCTGGCCTAACCATCAGAAGACTCCCTCCCCCATGCCGCCGGGCTGTTCTCAGTTTCCATTTCTGTCCCTCAAGCACAGAACTAAGAAAAGAGAAGAGCTGGCAAGGTGGCAGAAGGAGGGGGCCGACAGCAGGAGAAAAGCTCTGCAGATACCATGGTGAGAAGGAGTGGGGGTTTTCTGGGGAGTTGTGAGCCGACCCAGGAATCCTCAGGCCGGACAACGGTCTTGTCTCTCCAGCAACCGAAGTCTCGCCAGAGATAGAGAAGCCTCAGTTCTGGAGGAGAGGGCCAGAGGGGCCACTCCGCAGCCCCCCTCTCGTCTCTTTAGAAACCCCCTGCTTGTGTCTCTGAATAATTCACAGGGTCTTTTGTTCCCCGCAAACACTTCTCCTCAGCCCACCTCTCCCGCCCTCCCTGGTCTTCCTTTTTTCCGTGGGAAAGTTGCTTGAAGAGCTCGCGGACAGGGAGAGGAGGGGAAGGGGCCAGTCCACGACAGAAGGTCGATGGCAGTGCCGCACAAAGGGGACAAGCACGCTAATTAAATGGCCAAGAAAGACTGGAGGAGAAGGTGGTGGTGGGGGTGAGGGTGGTGGTAAGAGGTAGAAAAAGGAAAGGGCTGGAAGATAGAGGGGTAGGGCGGGGCCTCCCCTGTCAGGAAAACAGAGCAGAGAAAAAAGCTCGTTTCTATAGCCCTTTTGAAGGGGGGCGCTGCCCGGACCTCCGCGCCATTCTCTCGCTCCAATTCCACTGGCAGGCAGGGGGAATAAAGCGGAGAGATGAAGAGCTGCCGGCTGGCTCCCTGGGTGAGATTTAAAGTGATCTGGGAGTCCTTCCCCTCAGTTATGGCGTGAGGTCACTTGGCATTTGCCAAGGGCGCCAGCAATGAGGTGGGGCATCAGACTCTGCTCAGCTCTGACTTCAGTTCAGCGACTTTCAATAGACACAGGTGAATAAGAGCAGCTAATACTGACCAAACCCTTCTTAGGTGCCACACATTGTGCTAAATCTAGACACGGAGTATTTCATTCAGTTCTCGTGACAGCCCTGGGAAGGAAGGTACTATTACTCTCCCATTTTACAGATGAACAAACTGAAGACTGAGGGTGCATAATCTGCCCCAAGTTACACACCAAGGTACTTGAGTTCCCCGCCTGGGTTGTCAGGCTCTGGAGGCTGTGTTTTTTGTCCACTATCCGAGCCTCCCTCTGCCACACAAATAATTACCCCAGAACTCTGTCAGAGGCCCCCAGGAGGCTGCTGGCTGACCTGGGGAAGAAAGAGAGCAGTGGTGTGGTTCAGGTGCCCATTCCCCTCTCCCAAATATTCTGCCAGCTCAGAAGTAGTCATAGGAAAATCCCATGCATCTGACCAGCACTTTACCATTTATAAATTGCCTTCACATACAGCGAGGAGCTGAGCTTTAGCCAATAGGGCAGAGGACGAGGGGAATAAACCCTGGGCTCCAACCCCCACTCTATGACACCTGAGCCGTGTGGCCCTCCTTGGAAAGTTAATTCTGAGCTGGTGCCCATGCCTGACACAGGGCCAGGGAATGAGGTAACACTGGAGAGTGCATCTGGTAAGCTCTCAAGGGATGAACTCCCTTTGTGGAGGTTTCCACAATGACTCCATGGGGCGGGCAAGGCGAGCCTGATGATCCCCATTTCATGCACAAGGAAACTGGACCTTGCAGAGGCTCTGTGGCTTCGTTTAGTGGCAGAGGCCGGAGTGAAGGCTGGGCCTCTCCTTCTGCAGCACACCCTCCTCCTCTTTCCTCCCACTGCTGAGCCTCTGTGTGCAGACAGCCTCCTCTGGGCAGCCTGAATTTCACACTCAGGGGTTCAACCTCACTGCAAACCGCCCTGACCGCCTGGGGTTCAGCGGTCACAGGTGGGGTCAGGCCCTTCTGGAGAAAGGAAGAGTAGGCCGTTGTGAGAGACCCATCTCACCAGAAATCAGGAGCTGGCAAGGCAAAGGCTGTGGGCACCACATGGACCTGGGTATCTCCCATTTGAAGATTGGGAAGACCAAGAAGATCATAAAAAACAGTGATCACAGAACCCACAGCAACACCAGGCTGTCACAGGAAGTCCTGAGACGACGCACAGAAGGTGCCTGGCACACATAGTAAGTACTCGCTAAATATGCGCTGTTAATTCCAATCTGGAGTTACCCCTCCAGTCTCCAGAGAGACCAAGGAAAGGGGCTGACCTCACGTGGCACCTACTGTGTGTCGGGCACTGTGGTGGGTGCCTACAGAGAAGCAGCACGGCCGAGTCAGAATAGTCTGGCCCTGACGTCAGACTTCCCGAAGTTTGAATCTTGGCCTTAGCCAATGATTGCTCCGAGCCTTTGAGCAAGAGAACCTCTGATTTCTTCATGGGTAAAATGGGATCGAAATGCCTACTTGCTTAAATGAGGTGATAAAGCTCCCACCAGATAGATCCTGGTGGGAGCCCATTTAGTACTGCCTGTTAGGGCATGGTGTGTGTAACCTTGAACCCTCAGCAGCTAGCCTAACATGGGGATTATCACCGGCATTTACACAGGAGGAAGTCAGGACTCTGGGATGTTAGGGCTCTGTCCCAAATCACATGGCTATGGCAAAGCTCTGACGGACCCCAGAGGCCAAGCCCACCCTTAGCCACCACACCATGCTGCCTTCCACCCACAACCAGAGGGTCAGGACAAGACGACAGGGAGCTTAAGTCTGGGCAGCCCCTCTTTCATCTCTGGCCCAGCTCAGTCGGGTCCTATGCCCTTCCTTGATGGAAATGCTCAGAGGCAGCCTTGGAAGTACCTACCCAGAGGCGATCAGCACCCGGGACTGGGCAATGGCCAGTCGCTGCAGGCTGGTCCGATTTAAGGTCGCCAGGGCCACCCTTCCGGTCTTGCCGTTGGCTCCGGGGGGACTGGCGGGAGAGCCCGCCGTCACCCCTGCCGGCGCGCTGGAGGCCTGTCGCCGGATCGCCTGCGATGCGACAGTCTTCCCCGGCGCTCGGACGGTGCCCGTGCTGTCCAGTGGCTTGGCCCCGGGACCTGGCGGCGGGGGCAGCTTGAGCGCTCCAGGTGGGGGCATGCTCTTGCGGGCCGCTGGGGGCTGCAGGGGCCCGGTGCCCCCGTCGGCCACGGCCGCCTTGATGCTCATCACCAGAACGCACTGCGGGCAGGAGCAGGGCGGGGCCGCGGGCGAGGCGGCCGACGCGGGGCTGGCCGGCCAGGACTGGGCCCTGGGCAGGGTGCCGGTGACCATGGGGTAGATGAGATCCAGGCGCCGGCGGACGCGGCGTTGGCGCTGGGTCTGCCGGTTGATCTGGCCCATGGTGCTGAAGTCGATGACGTAGCTGAAGCCGATGGAAGTGAGGTCGATCCAGGGGTGCTGCTTCTCATAGGCGTGCTGGATGGTGATGCCCACTTCCATGTCATAGGGCGTCCAAGAACCGTTGTCGTTCTCCCACTCCCACACCACGCCCTTGCCGGGGGCCGAGGCCGGGTCGTAGTAGTTGCGGCGAACCGGGCGGAGGGTCCCTGCCACAGTGGGACGGAGGACAGGGTCAGGGTCAGCAAGCAATGAAACTGGACTGTGTTCCCTTCAGAGGCAAACGGGAGCCGGTCCCGCTGTGGGCGGGCCCTAGGCTGCCTGCTGAGGTATCAGCTTTGAACGAGACCCTTCCTGCCTCGAGGACTGTGCGGAGGCCCGGGGTGGGAGCCGCTCAGCTCGGTGGCAGTGTGAAGGGTGTGGGGCCGTGCGGGGTACCACAAAGAGCACCTGCCCCTTCTTAGTCGGGAGACCTTGGTCTGCGGCCAGACTGATTCACTTCCGAGTTTATGTAGAACTCCCCAACCTCCTTCCCTCCCCTGAGAAACAGTGAGTCCTTCGCAGAACTTCTGTGAAAATTAAATGTGACCCACTTATTCATTCGACAAATATGTATCTGTATATGCCAGGTTCTGGATCTCTCCTGCACCCTGAAATTTGCACTAAGGCACCTAAAGCCCTCAACACAGAGTAGGTGCTCATAAGTATCATATCACTTCTCCCCTACTCTCTAAATGCCCCTGCCTGGAGGGCTATGAAGAGAAAGAACAAAGGGTCACGGAAGCCTAGAGGGCAGAGGAAGAAGACTGTCTCCAGGAAGGCAGCCCCCCAGCGGTGGAGCTAGAGATCCCGCTCCCTGTCCCTTTAAGGGTGCAGTAAAAACAAAAATAGAAAATCAGGTTGAGAGAACTCTCTTAACACTTGCGAGCTTTCAATCGTGTATCAAAGCAGTAATAATGATCATAATAATTTTCTGTTTCTCTAACATCTTTCTTTCAAAAGCCCAAACCCTCCTAAAGATAGGATTGTCTTCATTTTCGGTCTCACGGGGGGAGGGGGGCAGGGAAGGGGGGCCAGGGCTAGTGCAGGGAAGCTGCAGAGCAGAAATGAGCCTGCAGCACTGGAGGGAAACTAGGTCTGTAACTCTTGCCTCTTCCTCCCCTACCCACCCCAAACCTGGATTCAGACTCACGCCCAATCAGGGCTCATTTCATGGGTATCAACATCAAGGCTGAAGATGCCAGGGTCAAGGCAGGGTGAGGGGGCCTGGGACAGCTCCAAGGGTGCTTGAATCTCGCATCTGTCAGCTTAAGCTCTATCCATCAAAGTGGTGGGAAAAGGCTCCCCTTCGCCGGCCCCTGACCCACCCCCTCCTCCAACCCAGAGGGAGACACCAAGACCAGGGACAGAATTCCATTCAAGGGGGGAAGAAAAGGAACAATGGCTATTCAGGCCTTTGCCAGGGTCATAACCCACCCCCCACCCCAACTCCGAGCCCCTTAATGACCCAAAACATCAACATTCAGAGGCAGGAGGGAGAAGCAAAACAATCCCCCATTCAGCACCAGGACCTCTGCTGGGGGACCTGGAGGCGGGGGGGGGCGGGATGGGAGGAAGAGAGGAGGAAGAGGGGGGGAATGGGCAGGAGTACCCTGGTTTGCCTCCATTTCCTTCCTAAATAGCCAGCTTGCTGGGGAGCAAAGCCGATGGAAGTGAGGTCGATCCAGGGGTGCTGGCTTTGGGTCCAACAGTGGAGGCTCTGTCCCTTCCAGCTCTGTGATTAAGCCTCAGTTTCCTCCTCTGCTTGGGCCGGGTAGCGACTTCAAAGGGTGGATTTGAGGATTAAAGGAAGGAATGAATATAAAGCGCTAAAATAACACCTGCCATGGGGCAAGAGCTCAATAAAAGTTGGTTGATTATCATTGTAATTTACTTTCTATTATATGTCTAAGCAGGATGGAGGAGTCACAGGGAAAGTTTAGTTCAGAGGGTGTGGGGTATGTGTGTGTGTGTCTGTGTGTGTAAGAGAGAGATTATATATAACTCCTTATACAATCTTTATTATTTGGAAGGCACCTAACTCATCCCATATGATCTTCATGGCAATCCTAAGAAACACCTTTTAGAAATGAGGAGATTAAGTTTAGAGAGCTTAAATGACCCTATTTTATATTCTCTCCAGGGTGGCAGGGGAAATGCACTTGTCCAGTGCTCCCCAATGTCCTCAAGAGGCATTTTTTACAACAGTGGGATCAATCCCAGAGACGCTGGAGAGCTGCCGCAGAACTTCTGGAAGCTAGCTGTGGCTCTCCCAGGTCTAGCTCCCCCATGCCTGTCTCTTCCTCTACTCCCAGCAGACAGATGCCCTTTTATCCTCCTGCACTCCCTCACCTACTATTCGCCAGGGCTCCCCCCACCCAGGTGCCCTCCTTTGCCATTTTTACCTATTGAAGTTGTCCTCATTCTGGTCCTATGCCATTTGCCACCCATTTCCTGAAATGTTCTCCCAGTCCAGGCCCCCCGCCTCAGGAGGTCGGGGGTGTGTATCTGCGTATGCCTGCCTGGTGTGTACCGGGGGCTCGGCATTCTTCATACGGGCCTTAAGTGGAGGCACAGACACCACCATCTAGCTCTGTGCCCTAGGGCGGTGCATGGCACTCACGAGGGCTCCATAAACATGCTGTGATTGACTGAAGACTTCGGCTACTTTTTAATCATTTATCCCATGTTGCTGAGAACCCACTGCTCTGAGCAATTCGGACACTACTCAAATAGCTTATAATCTAAAACTAGACGAGTGTGCGAATGACTATTGATGAAGCAGAATATGCCAGAAGAAGGGTGCCAACAAAACGCAGGTGCCTGAGAAAATTCGCCCACATCCCCTCCGGGCTTAAACCCCTTCCGCGACCTCCCCTTAGGTCAGGACCTGACCCTCCCAGCCCCAATCTCTGCGGGCCCAACTCATGCCCTAATAAGCTCTGGACTTAGGTGCCACACTGGCCTCTTCAAGTCCCCCCCCCCCCCCCCCCCCGCCATGTTTCTCCTCTCTGGGCCTTTTCACAAGGCTGGTCCCTCCCCCAAACACTCTGGCATTCCTCTTTGCTGCTCATCCTTCAGAGTTCAGCTCATTTCTTCAAGGAAACTTCTCTGGGCTGCCCTGCCCAGATGGGATTCCCACTCCTATTTTTTTTTCTTTACAGCATTTATCTTGATGTGCAGTCACACATTTCTTGGTGTGATTAATTTGGTGAATGTCTGTCTCTCTCCAGTCCTGCCGAGCGGGTATCCGGGGGGTTTGCTCACGGTTGTATTCCCGGTGCCTGACATGTCCTAGGAGCTCCATAAATACTGACTGAATAAATGAAGGAATGATGGGTGGGAGAACATTTCCAGAAATGGGATGACAAGTATCGTAAGGCTTGAATGAGAAGGACAATTTCAATAGGCGAAAGGGGCATCTCAGTAGAAGGGGCTTTGTGAATAGTTGGGGGGACGGGGTGTCAGAGAACTCTAAGGGGATACATGAGGATAAAAAGGACATCAATTTATCAGGAGTAGGGGAAAATATAAGGCAGAGTGGAAGAGAAACCTGGAAAGTTAGGTTAGAGCCAAAGCATAGACGGTCTGGAACGCCAGGCTGTGACGGGTTTTATTTGTAGGCAACGAGGAGCCAGTGAAGTCTGTGACACAGAGAAGTGACAGGACCAGAGATGCTCTGTTAATTAGTTCCACGTGAGAAGTAATGAGGGTCCTGGCAGTGAACATGAAAAGGAGGTGACAGACTGGAGGGACCCTACAGAGAAGTGGGTAGGACTTGACCTCGAGTAGCTGAATGCTTTCCCAGAGAGGTTCCAGGATCACCTGCTTCCGAATCTCCTGGGGTATGGATGAGCAACACCTTCTAGAGTACCCACTGGCCACTAGGAGGAATCATCAGCCTCTCCGGGGCCTGGGCCTAGGAATCTGCATGTGAATAACCGCCCTGGATTTTCATCATGCACGCCAATTTTAACAGCTGGGCCACATGGTCCATGTGCCTCGACACACTGGGCACCCGAAAGAGACTCCGAACGACAGAGTCGAAGAATCCTGAGGTCTTGACGATGGGCAAGTGGTAAATGGTGGCACGATTTGCAGGCAGAGCAGTGTCATGAGGAAGAGCTGGTTTTTGGAGGGAAAGGCGCTGAGTTCATTCAGCCCCAGCAGGTTAGTTAGAGACAGAAGGCAGACCTCAGAACCAAAGCTGTGGGACAAAAGAATGTCACTGGGGGATTTCACTTCTCTGATTATTTTCAGAGACCACCGTAATCTGGAATGTGCTGGCTAGTCCTGGCCTCCTCTAAACGCAGGACCATGAACTAGATGATCTGAGGAATCCATTTAGTCCTTGGGTGCAGTGACCCAAAGAAAAGGCCTCTAATGGGATAGGAATAAAGAATGTTCATAAACTCAGCAGGGAACAAGAGAAAGAAAATCAGTTTTTCCTGGCAACTCAGACACCTGCATTCCAAAGCACCTGAGATGTTTTGGCTCCTGGGAAATGGGAGAAACGCCTTCCAGGCATGACCCTGTCTCAAGGGCACATTACATCCGCGCATCACTGTGTCAGAGAAATTCCGGGCCTCTCCAAAGCGCCCCTCAGCCCCACTGGAATGTCCCAGGAGGGCAAAGTCCCAGATGTTCTGCTACTGGGGTATCCCACGTGCCTGGAACAGTGCCTGCGCCCCGGAAGTGTTCACCGATGACGGAGTAGAGCGTGCGACACTTGATTTGTCATCTCAGCTCTGCCTTTGACTAGCTGTAAAACCTCGAGCAACTTAATCTCTTCCAGATTGTTGCCCTTCCTAAGATCGATGTGAGGACTAAACAAGACAAAGTGTGCAAGGGGCCTGGAGCATCCCCCACACTGTCACGACCACGTGGGCCTCATGACACTTGCCTCCTCCACCCCTGTGCTCACACAGGGCAGAGTACCCTGTGGGGACCTAAAAATCGGCTTCTGTCAAACCGTTCATCTCTCGCCATCTGACCTTTCTCACCATATTAAAGACATAAAAGAGGCAAAAGTTGCAGAGAAAACTGTGAGCTGGAAAGGGCTCTGCGTCGCACCAGGCCACTTCTAAGCAGCACCCTCACTGGTGCAGAGACCAAACCCATTCACCTGCCCAACTGCATGATGACAGGACAGGAACCAGAGGACTCTCAAGGCTGCTCTTTGTTCCACAGAGAAAAATGAGGCCTGAGCAGCTAAGGGACTTGTCCAAGGTCACACAGGAAGCCGATGAGTCTGGGGTGAGAGCCTGAGTCCTGTTTCCCCACTCCCAGCCTGGGGCTCCCCACGTCCCACTGCTGGAACCCTGGAGGTGGTGGCCATCAGATGTCCTGGAAGATACAAGGGGCTGGGACGCTGAAGGACAGCACTCCAGTCACTGCCCTGGGACAGAAAAGGTGAGTCCAGTCAAGATAAATGACCAAACATGGACAGGACCCAACCAAGGCTCTGGAAGCAGCCAAGACCATCCCCTCCACCGCCCCATCTCCTCCCTTCTTCCAGATTCCCTAGCCCAAAACACTCGCGGAGACCAGCACAGAGTGCAAATAAGCTCAAACCCAGAGTCGGTGTGGGGAGGAAGGGCCCAGGGCAAACAAAGGCGACAGAGGGTATCTGTGACCTCCCAGCCATCTCCCTGGAGACAGGGTGGGCGAGGCGGGAGCCCAGGGGAGCTGAGAGTCTGAGGCCTCCCTCCCGGCAGGGCAGGCAACTTCTGAAAAAACAGAGCTCCCATGTCAGGAAATGTCCCCACATAGAGGAGGCAACAAAAAAAGAGAGGACTCGCCTCTAGGCAGGGGACTTCCAGCTCTCCTTTGTTTGTGGGGATGTTTCTGGTTCCCAGCTTCAAACTGTGGCTTGGGGATGGCGGGTAATTTAATTAAACATTGCCAGGGCTTGGCTGAGGTTGCCTGGGCGCCGGCAGTATAAAGTTCCTACCCTGTCATGGCCTCATCAATGAGCTATATTGAGAGGAACTGAGTGTCTGTTGGCAGAGAAGGGGGAGGAGGGGGCTCCGAGCCCAGAAACCCAGAGATTCTATTCTGCTTTGACAAGCTCCTTGACAGCCCAGCATTCCTGGGAATTCAGCCCAGTGCCTTCGGCATCCAGCTCAGGGCTTGGCACTAGGAGAAAGGCGCTCAGTACCCACTCACCCACTGACCACTAACTAGAATGAGTGGATGAAATCTAAAGCGGTCTGAGTCGTGCGCCTCTAAGACAGACTGGAATGTAAAACAGACCCCGAGGCAGTCTTTAAAATGATGCAGGGCTAGCTCTCTGCCTCCAGTCTCCAGTCTGAGGAGCCACCAGGCGTAGTCAGCCTGTCCTCGTGGTCAGACCTGGGCGGGGTGGGGGGAGGAGGGGGGGGATATAGATTCCGTCCCTCAACCCCGTTTTCTCTGTAACTTCACCTCTGTCGAAAGGGCACGCTTCATCTCTGTCTTAGACACCCCTAAACACTGATTAAACTTCACCCCCTCCCAAATGTGGGACAGGGGCTGGGACCTTTATGTCACCAGGGTGTTTCTCCATATGCTGCAGAGATCTAGTCTGAAACAGAAAAGTGAACACCTGCCTGTTTATTCTGAGCAGGACTGAAATGCCCGGTCAGGTGTCTTAACTGCTAGTCCTCCCCGGTCCCACCTCCAGGGCTCAGCAACCACCGCCCCCCCCCCCCATCTGCTGCCTGCACCCTCACCTCCACAACCTTTACCCCAATTGCCCAATTACATTCTCCCCCTCCCCCTAGCCACACTTAATCCTCTTTCTCAATCTCCCCACATTCCTCCTCATTCCCTCCTCCCCCTGGTCTCTCTCAGCTCCACCACCCTCCCTTTCCCACTAGGGTTTAAGCCCCTCCAGATGCTAACACTTCTGGAATCCTTCCCCCCAGAAAGCTTTACTCAGCTGGCCAGTATCTGCAAAGTCCCTGGCAAAGAGGCTTTTGGGAGTTATGACTAAAGATGGGGACATGAGGGTGGAAAGACGTCCCTTTCCCATGACAATCCTAATTAGCACACAGGATGTGGGGGCTTTCCAAGGAGGCTGGGATGCCCTGCTCAAGCAGCTGTTCTCGATCCTCTGGGACTCCCCGGGTCATCCTCTCTAGCTCCTCCCCACCACACCTGCTTCTCCAGGCTCCCGGGTCACACTCTTGGGAAAGCGCCGCCAGAATTCCAGAAACAACCTCCCACCCCTGTGAAGAGACTCCTGGAGAGGCAGACTGGTCCCAGGTCCTCAATTAAGCCTGGACACCCTGCGCTGAGCAAAGACAAGCCGCTCTGCCCCGCCGGTGACCACCCCCCCACCTCTCCCTGCAGCCTTTTCGCCTTGCTCTGACCTGGAAAACAAGGAAGCGGGATTGTGGTGGCCACAGTGGCAACTTGATTCCCATAAAAAGACAGGGGTTTAGTGCTGGGGACAGTTTCAGGAGGAAGCTTGGGGACCCTTTCTCCTTAGGAATCCACCTCCTCCTCCTCCTCCACGGACAAAGAGAGCGGCTTCCCTGCCAGGCATTCCGGAGTCGCCCCCCCCCCCCCCCCCGCTCCCCATCTGCTCTGGCCTGTTGCTTCGGCACCGGCCAACGCCACAGCATCCAGGGCGTGCTATGCCCTGGAATCCCCTAGCTCCAGGCTCCCCTCCCAGGGCGACCGCCCTTCCCATGCTAGAGCACCGCGAATGTCCCCGGGGAATCCCTTCTTCTCTCCCCGGGTCCCACCCCGAGGACCCAGCTGTGAGAAGGCATCCCACACGGAAGGGGCGGAGGCAGTAAAGTGGGTGACGAGGGGGACGTGTGTCAGTCCCAAGGGTGCCTGAGGCAAAGCGGGGCCAGCCAAGGTGTGAGGATGAGAGCAGGAAGCCTTTCCCAGCGGCCGGGATTGCTTGTGGGCTGGGCGGGCCCTCGAATTTCTACATGGCAGAACTTGGGGTCACCGAGCGCTTAAAAGGGGGCGCGGAAGGGGGGGTAGGGCTCGCTGGAAGCTCCATTTGCATATTCAGGACACTGATATTACTTGCATGGACATTTATTGCAGGGGGATCTTAAGAGGATGGTGGGGAGTAAAGCGCCCCCTCCACAACCACCTCCCGGTGACACACCGCACGGAGTTGCGGATGGGTGGGTCCCGGTGGGCTCTCGAGGCGGGAGATCCCAGGGCGGGGAGGGGAGGGGAGGGGGCGCGGGCGGGGCAGGGGCGCCGGCTCACCCGTGTCCTGGCGGAACTGGTTCATGGACTGCAGGTCGATGATGTAGGGCGCGAGACGGCTGTCCACCTGGCCCAGCACCACGCTGCCCCCGGCGCGGGGACCGGCGCGGACCACCGCCTCAATGTGGTGGCTCACGGCCGGGCTGTAGGGACGCCAGCGGCCGTGCTCGTTCAGCCATTCCCAGACCACCACGGCCGAGGCCACGAGCATGGCGAGCCCCGGGCTGCGGCGGCGGCGGCGGCGGCGGCGGCGCTGCGCTGCCTGCCTCCCGGGCCCCGCGCGCCGGTCCTCCTCCGCTTCCTCCTGCGCCGCCGCCCGCGGGCCTCGGCCGCGCCCCCCGCGCCGCGCCGCGCCGCCCCCGGCAGCCTCAGCTCCGGCCCATGGGCCGCTCCCCAGCCGCGCATCCACCGGGGCCCGGACACCCGGGCCGCCCGGCTCCGACCGCGCGCCGCCGCCGGGGTCCGCCGCTGCCGCCGCTGCCGCCGCTGCTGCGTGGGGTCCAGCGGCTTCATGCAAGTGCCCGGCTCTCCGCAGACAGGCCCCCGCCTTGCAAAGCCCGGGCGGGCGCGCGGCCGGAGCTGGGCGGCCGGCGAGGCGGGCCCCGAGCCCCGAGCCCTCGCACCAGTTGCGCCGCGGGCTCCGCAGACGCCGGGGTGGGACCTCGCCGCGCGCTCGCGCTCGGAAAGGCACGCCGGGCCCCCTCCCCGCCCGCCCCTCCCTGCCCACCCAGTGGCCGCCCCGGCGAGAGCTCCCCCTCCCTGCGGCTCTGCTCAGTCGCCTCCAGAATGGAGCGCCCCTCCCGAGCTGGGCGCTAAGGCAAACCCGCGCCTGCGGGGGCTTCCCCCGCCCCCAGGCGCCCCAAAGCGGCAGGCCGTGACGCGGCCCCGGGACCGCAGCTGTCGCCCGCCCCCGCTTTGCAGCCTCCCTCCCAGAAATGGAATTTTCTTCCTTTCTTTTTTTAATTCAGCATGATCGCTGTCCGCGGGGCCAGGTCTCCGGCTCGCGCACGCACTCACACTCACACTCTCGTACACACGCGCCCGCACCCCCACGCCCTCCCTGCTCGGGCTCCTATTACCTCATCTTCGCTCGCACATCCTTCGAGGTCCGTCAAGGAGGCGGAGCCACGCCCCTGGCGCCGGGGGCCGGTGCCCCGGAGCTCGCACGCCCCCTGCTGGCCCGAGGCGACGCGCGCGGGCCAACGGCCACACACCATACGGCTCGACTCTACCCTTTGCTAGTGAGACCCAGTGCAAAGGGATTAAGCAATTTGGTGCATGATGGGTCTGTGTCGTCCATGTGGAGCGCAAATGTGTTTTTCCTGGCCTGCGTCAAGACTACTACAGTCCAGAAGATACGGGCTAACTCGATTTATTCTGCAGGGTTTCTATGAACGAAATAACACTAGGACAAACACAAGCTAGACTTGGTTATTTTCGCAGTCACTAGTTAGCACGGAAAATAATCTAGAAGGGCAGATTAACATCAGGATTTAGTGTTAATTTTGCCAGAGAACACAGACTTCGTTTTGTTGAGGTTGCAACGACACACATGAATTCATATGATGAAGATGATGCAGGATAGGATATAGAAAAATAAAAACAGTATATGGGTTAGGGACTGGGGTCTCTTTGAAATAATCGTTTTCTCTCATAATATCATAAACTTTTTTGCTGTGAAAGATTTGCTTTCCCACAGCCATCCTTTCTTCTGTGGTTAGTATTACCTATATCTTCTTCATCCCTCTGACCTTGCCTTCCCCCTCACGGGGTTCTAAACACAAAGCAAAAGAAAAATATCAGAAATGTTCTTCTTCCAGCCTCCAAAAAGCACTAGGATCGAGGCTACCTCGGAGCTTTGTTCCTAATGGTGCCCTTGCCCAATAGTCTCCCTAGCATGACTTCTAAAGATTCCAGTTAGTTTCTCCCAAAGGCCAGCCTCCCAACCCGATTCAATCAATACCTTCATTAAAACATCAAATTTCAGGGTTTGGAGGACAAAGGGGAAAGGAATAAAGGAGATCTCAATTTATCCTACCAAGAGCCATTATTATTCTTATTTTTCAAATGATGAGACTTAGGGAATTTAAACAATTTGCTCTAGGTTACATATTTAGCCAGAGGCGAAATTGGTATTCAAAACTTGGTTGGGCTCCCCCCCACCAAAAAAAAAAAAGCCTATTCCATCCATGACAGGGAGGTGGTGCGGTAAGAAACAAGTTATGTGGCAATGTGAAAGAGCCTCCATGTGAAACAAGGGAAGGCAGAACATGAGGCAAAGGTATTTTGCAACAACAAAAGTTGAAGTCAAGAAAAGGTAATCTAAAGCTTTACTGAGCTATTTTTATTTCCAGTCGTAAGACCACGAGTATGAAGACTCTGGAAGATTTCTTGTGGTCTGGGTAAGTATAGACCCAGAACTGTCAGTATTGCTTTAAGGAATGCTGGAAGTTCCAGGGAGAAAACAGAGTCTGACCAGCTCAAGCAGAAATTCTCAAGCGGAAAATGCCTAAACCAGATGAGAGGGCTGTGAAAAAATGTTACACCGGCCATTTGAAAGATGAATAGGAAGTAGGAAGAAACTGGCTCTTACCTATGTCCAGCTTGATTCTGTGTCTGGTCTTCTGGTATCTGCCATGCAAAATATGGCAGTGTATTACAACAGAACAAAAATGCCTAATGACACAAGAGAGGGTTTGTATATATACAAACTGATTCATTTGTAAGAAGAAGTGAATATATAGATGACTTGACATTAGTCATTAATTATAGTTATAGGATATGTGTATTTTTGATAAGCTATTTTGAGTTGTAATTTATAACAACCCACTTGGCAATCATAATTTATAATTATATGTCAACAATAATAGTAATGTATTCATTTATACATTTCTCAGATCTCCCAAGACAATCTAATTTCAAATAATCTGTATCATAAACCCCTGAAAACCTCAGACATTTTATTTTAGTATCCAAACTATGTCTCCCTAATTGCCTCCTGTTTCCAAGTGGCAGACTAATCTTTAACCAAGTGAGGTGCCCAATTTGTAATTTGGAATACGGCAGCTATAATAAAACCTCACTAAGTGAGACTGATTGGAATGAAGCCAGTCTGAACTGTTTAAAGGTATAATCTGATGATACTCCAAAAAGTGCCATCATAACTTAACACTAAGTTTCAATGAAAAGGGCATTCTCTTTTTCTGTGGAATGTTCATTTTTTCCAGTTACCTATTGCTCTTATCAACTACCCTAAAATTAGTGGCTGAAAACAGCAACAAGCATTTATTTTGCACATGAATCTGCAATTTGGTGAGGGCTTAATGAGGACAGCTAGTCTCTGCTCCACACATAGCTCAAGGCAGCTTGAGGGATGGCTGAGGGCTGGAATCATGTGCAGGCTTGCTCATTCACATCTAGTGCCCGATGCTGGCTGTCATCTGGGAATTCAGCTACGGCTATCTGCCCAACCACCTACACATGGCCTATGTTGCCGACTGGCTTCTTCACATCATAGAGGTTGGGTTCCAAATGAGTATGACCCAACAGAAAGAGCCAGACAGAAGTTGCATTGCCTTCTCTTTAAGTTTTTTATCTTTAAATAATTGTAGATTCACAGGTAGTTGTAAGAATTCAGACAGCTCTCATGTACCTTTTTCCCTCATATTACCCAACGGTAACATATTACAAACCTATACTTAAAAAAGTATCGTACATGTGGTGCCTGGCTGACTCCGTCGGTAGAGTGTTTGACTTGATCTCAGGGTTTTAAGTTTGAGCCCCACGTTGGGTATAGAGATTACTTAAAAATAATATCTTTAAAAAAAGTATTATACCATATCACTACTAATATTGACACAGTCAAGATACAGAATAGTTATAATTCTGCTCCCTTATTGATACAATATCATTGTATCACATATTATACAATGTATACAAAATATATACTTGGTAAACAAGTGTATACAATACACATTTCTATTACCACAAGGCTCCACTATGTGGCCCTTTTATAACTACAACCAATCTTCCCCCTACCATGCTGTCTTTAACCCCTAGCAATCACTAATATATTACCAAATCTATAATTTTGTCATTTCAGGAATGTTATGTAAATGGAATCACAGACTACGTAACCTCTGGGGACTAGTTTTTCCTACTCAGCATAATTCTCTAAAGATTCATCCAGATTGTTGTGTATATCAAGGGTTTGTTCCTTTTTATTGCTAAATAGTATTCCATAAAACAAATGTACCATATTGCTCACCCACTGCAGACATACAGTTGTTTCTAGTTTGGGCTCTTATGAATAAAGCTGCTATGAACATTCATATACCAGTTTTTGCATGAACATAAAGTTTCCATTTCTTTGTGATAAATGCTCAGGAGTACAATTGCAAAGTCCTATGCTTAGTTTTTTTTGGCATCTATATATCCTTTTTAATGAAATGTTTGTTCATGTCTTTTGCCACTAATTTTTGTTAGTGTTGAAACTTGAGAGTTCTTTGTATATCTAGTTAATAACCCTCTGGTGGATATGTGGTTTGTAAATATTTTCTCTCAATCTGTAGCTTGCCTTTTCACCCTTTTTGTGGGGTCTTTCACAAAGCAAACATTTTTTTTTTAAAGATTTTATTTATTCATTTGAGACAGAGAGAATGAGAGACAGAGAGCATGAGAGGGAGGAGGGTCAGAGGGAGAAGCAGACTCCCTGCCGAGCAGGGAGCCCGATGCGGGACTTGATCCCGGGACTCTAGGATCATGACCTGAGCCGAAGGCAGTCGCTTAACCAACTGAGCCACCCAGGCGCCCACAAAGCAAACATTTTTAATTTTGATGAAGTCCAACTTACCAAACTTTCCTTCTATGGTTTCTATTTTCTATGTCAATTGTAGGAATTTTTTGGCTAGTCCTAGGACTTGAGTATTTTCTCCTGGAAGGTTTTTTTGTTTTGTTTTGTTTTTTTAAGATTTTATTTATTTATTTGAGAGAGGGAGAGACAGGATGAGAGAGGAGAGAGTCAGAAGGAGAAGCAGACTCCCTGCTGAGCTCAGAGCCTAATGCAGGACTTGATCCTGGGACTCCGGGATCATGACCTGAGCCAAAGGCAGTCACTTAACCAACTGAGCCACCCAGGCGCCCCTCTCCTGGAAATTTTTATAGTTTTACAATTCGTGTTTAAAATCTATGATCCATTTTGAGTTAATTTTTGTATGAAAATGAAGTTTAGCTTGAATTTCTTATTTTTTGCCTCTTCTTTCCTTCCTCCCTTCCTCCTTTCTCATCCCTTCCTCCCTTCCTTCCTTCCTTTTTTTTTGCCTATGGGTGTTGAATTGTTTCAGCACCATTTGTTGAAAAGGCTATCCTCCCTTCTTTGAATTGCTTTTCTATCTTTCTCAAAAATCAGTTGGGCATATTTATGTGGCTCTGCTTCTGATTTCTCTGTTCTGTTCCATAGGTGTGTCTGTTTGTCTTTCCACCAGTGCATAGTGTTGATGAATAAGCTGTATGATGTCTTGTTTTAAATTAAGTAGACTGGTTCCTCCCACTTCATTCTTCCCTTTCAAAATTGTTTTAGTTATTCCAGTTCTTTTGATTTCCATATAAATATTAGAATAATCTTGTCTATATGTGCAAAAATATGTGCTGGGATTTTTTTAAGGAATTTCACCTGAAACCGTGTATCAATCTGGGGACAACTGACATCATTTCGCTATGCTGAGTCGTCAAACCCAGGAACACAATATGCTTCTCTAGTTAGATCTTTGATTTGTTTTGTTAGTGTTTTGTAGCTTTCAGCACACATGTGCAGTACATGTTTTGTTAAACTTACGCCCAAGTATTTTGTTTTGGGGAGGAGTGCATGTAAGTGGCATTGTATTTTTCATTTTATTGTCCACATGTTTGTTGCTATGTAGAAATACAATGGATTTTTGTATGTTTACCTGGTATCTTGTGACTTTTCATGAGTCCAAGTGTAGGTCTATGAGTTTTTTTGCAGATTCCTTGGAATTTTCCACATTGTCTGAAAATGGGACTGTTTTATTTCCTCCTTTCTGATCTTTATGCTTTTTGTTTCCCTTTCTTACCATATTATAATTCTTAGAATTTCCAGTGCTATGTTGAATACGGTGGTGAGAATGGGCATTCTTGCGCCTTGTTCCTGATCGTAGGTAGATAGCATTTAGTCTTTCATTGTTAAATATGATATCAGTTGTTTTGTTTATTTGTTTGTTTGTTTCTTTCCTTTTTTTTTTTTTCAAAAGAGGGAGGTGGAAGGGGCAGAGGGAGGTGGAAGGGGCAGAGGGAGAGAGAGACTCTTAGGCAGACTCCATGCCCAGTGCGGAGCCCAAGGAGGGGCTCGATCTCACGACCATAATATCACAAACTGAGCCAAGATCACGCATGAATCCCATGCTTAACCAACTGAGCCACCCAGGTCCCCCAGTAGTTGTTTATTTCAAATGTTCTTTTTTTTTTTTTTTAAGATTTATTTATTTATTTGAGAGAGTGAGAATGAGAGAGAGTACATGAGAGGGGGGAGGGTCAGAGGGACAAGCAGGCTTCTCGCCAAGCAGGGAGCCCGATGCGGGACCCGATCCCGGGACTCCAGGATCATGACCTGAGCCGAAGGCAGTTGCTCAACCAACTGAGCCACTCAGGCGCCCTCAAATGTTCTTTATCAAGTTCTCCTCTATTCCTATTTTTCTGAGAGTTTTTTGTCACAAATATTTATTGAGTTTTATCAGATCTTTTTTCTGCATCGATTGATATGTTCATGTGATTTTTCTTCCTTAGTCTGTTAATATGGTAGATTGCATTAATTGGTTTTCAAATATTGAACCAGATTTATATCCTTGAAATAAACACCACTTAGTCATGGTAAGTAATGCTTTTAATATATTGCTGGATTCTAACTGTTAATATTTTGAGGCTTTGGGGGTATAAAATTATAGAAGATATTGGTTTGTAGTTCTCTCTCTACTATCTATGGTTTTGATATCAGGATAATACCAGCTGTATAAAATGAAGCATTCTACCCTCTTTTACTTTCTGGAAAAGATTGTATAGTATTGATATTAATTCTTCTTTAAAAGTTTGGTAGAATTCTCTAGTTCATTAGTAACCTGTATTATGTTTTAAATTTCAAATTTCAATTGTTCATTGCTGACGTATAAGAAAGCAACTGACTTCCATATAGTAACTGTGTGTCTTGCAACCTTGTTATCATTGCTTATTAGCTCCAGGAGATTTTGTTGTTGATGATTCTTTGGGATTTTATACATAGTATATAGACAATCATGTCATCTGTGAATAAAGATAATTCTATTTCTTTTTTCCCAATTAGTATCACTTTTGTATCTTTTTCTTGTCAAATTGCATTAGGTAGGACTTTCCGTATGATGCTGAAGAGGTGAGAGCAGACATCCTTGCCTTATTTCTGATCTTAGCAGGGAAGCATCAAGTTTCTCACCATGAATTATGTTAGCTGTAGGTTTTTGTAGATGTTCTTTATCAACCTGAGGAAGTTCCTCACTATTCCTAGTTTGCTGAGAGAGTTTATAAATGGGCATTGGAATTTCTCAAATGCTTTTTTGAATCTATTGGTATGATCATATCATTTTTCTTCTTTACCCTGCTGATGTCATTACATCAATAATCAATTAATTTTTTCAGGTTGAACCAGCCTTGCATGCCTCGAATAGATCTCACTCTTCTGCTGATTTTAATCTGTGTTTTTTCACTGTAATACACCATAACCATGAACATAACAGTTTTCTGACTTCTATGGATCTCTTATAAAACTACTGAACCTAAAGGTGGGGTCTTTGTGACCTCCTGAACTTCTGCCCTGTCACAGTTTTGGCCAACAGGGAGCTCGGAAGCTAACGTGGCCAGTTAGGGATGCCCCACATTTGCCCTTTGCCATGGAATTTAACATATTCACAGGTTCCTGGAACTGGGATGTGGCTGTTTTTGTAGAAATGCTCTCCACATTGCCAATGCAACTCGCTTGTGATCTTTTATCCTGCTCATACATCCCGGGTGTACCACTTTCATCTTACAAGAGACAGCTTTTGGCCACACCTGACATTATGACTTGGGAAATCTGAAGGAACTCACCACATAATGGACAATTCTGGATGCGTGGTCACTTGATGTCTCAAGATCAGGTGTTCCACCTTTAACAGGGCCCAGTAGCACACCAGGAGTCGCTATGCAAAAGGCATACAATTCTCCACTGTAAACAACATGATCTTGCTGCAAAACCCCAGGAGTCTGTACTGTGATTCTCCCACTTAGGTTCGCCATGAACTCCACATGGTATCTCTGCCCTCATCTGACATTTGTAATATCATAGGCTCAGCTAGGCGGCACCATCCAAGTAACAGCACTGTTTCTGCTTTTTCACCATAGCCAAGGTCTGCAGAAACTTTTTCTAATCTGACCTTCATGTAGAGCCAGCAGCCTATTCTGTCACCCTTGTAAATGGGCTAAAGCGGTATGCGCAGGCGTGGAATACGCTACCTTCAGAACCCAAAGAGGCAGTGTACCTCCTTCATAGTGAGTACACAAGATTCAGTAATTTACCTCTTGCTTTGGATAAGGTGTCCTGGCACATCCCTGATTTAGTGGGCTGCTGATTCTTCATAGAGTTGATCTCCTATCATTTGAAATGTGTGTCTACCATGACCTCTGATGGACTGGCTACCTCTTGCTCATCTGGCCTGATTAGCATGATGTCATTGACAGAGTGGATTGATGTGATGGTCTGCAGGAAGTACAAATAGTCCAGACTTTTTCTATCTATATTGTATCAAAAGAAGAAAGTGTTAATATAGTCTTGGGCAAAACTAAAAAAATATATACTATCGTCTGTTCCACTGAGCTGCTTATGATCCTCTTTTCTGATAGTGACAGAAAAGAGCACATTAATCCGGTCAGTGGCCACACACAGTGGACCTGGGGCAGTGCTAATTTGCTCTGGCAAAACTACCACACTTTGACATCACAATGTGGCACGCTGGCCTACCACTTGGTTTGACTCTGCGGAAGTCAACGGCTGTTCTTCAGACTTACTGGTTTTCTGCAGGGGTCAACTAATAAATTATATGCATTTATAATTTATTATAATTATAATAAATATTATATTTATAGTATAAATAAATATACTTTTTTTATTTATAAAAAAATAAAAAGACTTTTCCTATATTCTTTAGATCCTTAAGGATTGAACTAATTTATATTCATGTCCTCCCCTGCTTAAGGCAATGAAAAGTGAGGGCAGAGTTCTCTAAAGGCTTATATAGTGTTGACGAGATAAAAACGACTTCAGGATTTGAAAAGGGACATGGCAATAGGAAACATCCCTAGCTCTCAGTTGGGACTAACTTCTGGAAATGGAGCAGACCACAGGAGACAGAGCTGTCTGTGACTCACTCTCAAGTCAGTTTTTTCCCTGACTGAATAAAGGTGATCTGATTGTATTCTATCAGAAGATAGGGAATCTCCCTCCCTGGAGGAAAACAACAAAATCCGGGGGTGTCGATGCAGGTGATAAAGCAATTGCCACCTTTTCATGTAAAATGCAAGAATGATGCCAGAGCCAGGCTGGCTGAGCTCCTGAATGTACATACCGTTTGTATTTGACTACCAAGGCCTTTGGATCCTTCGTTTGTCAGTAAATGAGTCCGAGGCGAACTGCCCTAGAAGGGACATGCCAGGTGGAAGAGGCCTCCTCAGGTCCGGAGGTCAGTTTCAACAGGGCTTAGCAACAGGTCAATGGCGGCCTTTGTTTAGAAGGGGTGCGCTAGTTGCTGCATCCAGCAGGTGGCGACGTTGTACCAGGAAATGGCCTCTCTCAGCGCCCCAGTGGCCTTTCCGTCCTTAACCAAAACTGGGATTTTCCCTTCTTCTTTGGAAATTCTGTGTTTGGAGATTTGGCTGTAAGTTTGGGTCCTCCCTCCTGCATTTACACAAGTGTATATGGCCTTTGGTCCCCCTTGGGGACAGGGTGATCTCAGCTTCATCTCTAATTGTCTTTCTCCAAAAGCAGCTGAGGTTTTGGTAGAGAGGAAGGAGGGCAACAGGGGTGAGGAGGGAGAGGAAAGTCACTACATGCTTTTATTTTTGGTTTCGAGTAGCTGGTGGTGGATTGGGGTCGACCAAATGAACTTTTAATGTTTTAGTTGTCCCAACGTAGTTGCAGTGAGCACCGTGGACAGAGTCCAGAGGTTTGGTGGAGGCCAGGAAGGGACTGGAGAGAACGGGAGGCTTGGTAAACAAGTGACAAACTGGTTCTTGCTGAATGAGACATCAGGGAGAGGTGAATCCAAAGGAGACACTGGCTCTGAAATGGGCTACAGCCTGGAGGGAAACTGATCTGCTCACTCGGTGATCTTCTTTTTCCTCCTTCCTTTGGACCATCACCCCTACTGTCCCATCCAGGGCTTTTCAGATCTGCACATCTTCCTTTTCTTCTTCTCCCCGCCCCCCCGCCCCCCAAAGCTTTCTTTCTAGGATGTGTTAAACCTCTCTCTCCTTTCCCTGGTAAGGACCCCAGTCATTGGATTTAGGGCCCACCCTAAATCCAGGACTGTCTTACCTAGAGATCCTCAACTTAACTCAACATCTGCAGACACTATTTCCAAAAAAAGTCACATCCATATTCACAGGTACTAGTGGTTAGGACGTGGACATATCTTTTCGGAAAACACAGTTCAGGCCCCTACAACCCCTAACATTTACCTAAATATCAATATATTTCTTCCCATAAAAGAGTCCTAGTTAATATTTCCCTAGGTTTCTGGTCTCCTCTCTCACTTTCAGAAGGTCAGAGCCCAAAAGTCCTCTAAAGATAATTCAGTGGCTTTATTCTCCTGACAGACTCCAGACTCATACTGTAAGTATGTACACAGCCAAGACAGCCCAAATTTCATGAATAAATCCCATAATCCCCTAAAGAATACCAGGCATTCCAACACTATTAGTAGGCCTACAATCCCCGCCCCCCCCCCCCAAAAAAACAAAACAAAAAACAAAAAAAAACCTGACACCACAAAATGCTAGTGAGGATGTGAGGCAATGGGAACTCGCATTCACTGCTGCTGGAAAGGCAAAATGGGAGGGCCACGCTGGAAGATAGTTTGGCAGATCCTTACAGAGTTAAACACAATCTTACCAGACAGTCCAGTAATCACACCCTGAGGTATTTACCCAATTGAGTTGAGAACTTAGGTTCACACAAACATTTGTACGCAAATGCTTACAGCAGCTTTATTCATAATCACCAAACACTGAAGCAACTAAGATATCTTCCAAAAGGTAAATGAATGTACAAAGTGTGGTATATCCATACAAGAGAATATTATTCAGTGGCAAAAATCAATGAGCTCTCAAGCCACAAAAAGATGCAGAGCAACCTTCGTTGAATATTGCTAAGTGAAAGAAGTCAAGCTGAAGAGGCTCCATACTGTATGATTCCACTCCGGTAACATTCTGCAAAAAGGCAAAACTATAAAGACAGTAAAATGGATCCGTGGTCCCCAGGGGTGTAGGGGAGAGGGAGGGAGAAGCAGGTGAAGCACAGGGGACTTTGAGGCTGGTGAAGCAATTCTGTACAACATTGTAATGGTAGAGATCTGACATTGTTGCACTTGTTAAGACCCACAGAACTCACAGCATGGACAGTGAACCTTGATATATGCAAATTTAAAAAGATTTATTCAGGGGCGCCTGGGTGGCTCAGTTGGTTAAGCGACTGCCTTCGGCTCAGGTCATGATCCTAGACTCCCTGGATAGAGTCCCGCATCGGGCTCCCTGCTTGGCAGGGAGTCTGCTTCTCCCTCTGACCCTCCCCCCTCTCATGTGCTTGCTCTCTCTCATTCTCTCTCTCTCAAATAAATAAATAAAATCTTAAAAAAAAAAGATTTATTCATTTATTTATTTTTAGAGCCAGACAGCATGAGCAGGGGGAGGGGCAGAGGGAGAAGGAGAGAATCCTGAAGCAGACTCTGCACTAAGCGTGAAGCGTGATGCAGGGCTCGATCCCGAGACCCTGAGACCACAACCTGCTCCAAAATCCAGAGTTGGTTGCTTAGCCGACTGAGCCACCCAGATGTCCCAATATATGCAAATTTTAAATGTCACTTAGGTTGAGAGGTGAAAGGAAAGAGTGGAGACTGTGACAAGAGAACCTAACTGCACTGCAAATGTACAAAACACCTCACTGAAGGGCATGGAATGACAAGTACTGACCCCAGTCACTTTGGGAGTGAGTCTGTAAGACTAGAGGCAAAAGGGGTGGCACACACACACCCCACTGTAGCTGGCCATGTTATTTCCCGTCCCCGTACAGGTGAAAAATTCTGACGCCGCTTTGCATGAATACCGAATTAAACAATTAAGGGGGTGGGGGATGGTCGGAGCCAAGTTTCTCACTGTTGGACTGGGAGTTCACAGATGAGCAAGGGAGGAGGCGAAAATGACCCATGGGGGACTGGACTACAGTGGGAGACATCAGTAAAAACGGGTTCAACTTAATTATACATCCAGACATTTACACGTAGGAATGTTTGTAGATATATGTATATGCAGTGGCCCTCCCCCTTATCTGCGGGGTATACGTTCCAAGATCCCTAGGGGATGCCTGAAACCTATATATACTCTGTTTTTTCCTCTACACACATACTTATGAAGAGGTTTAATGTTTAAATGAGGCACAGTGAGAGATTAGCAATACCTAATAAGATAGAACTCTCTCCCTCTCTCAAAATACCTTATTGTACTGCACTCATCCTTCCTGTTATGATGATGTGAGGTGGTAAATTGCCCACCTGAGGGGATGAAGTGAACTGGATGACATAGGTCCCGTGACCCAGCATTAGGCTACCACTGACCTGGCAATAAGTCAGAAGGAAGATCATCTGACCACAGGAAACTGAAGGCCCAGAAAACAAAATCAAGAATAAGCTGGGAAGGATGACTGTACATAAGTTAATATATAGACACATATTTCTTTTCTCCGGCTGCTGAGTGAGCATAAAAGAAATAACACCCGATAGCAACAAGCATACCTAGTGCCCAGATCTTGGTTTCTAACACTGTTCTCCATGAAAAGTAACCATGGCTCCTTGGAGAAATGGCTGATTCTAGGGCTGGGGCAGGAAATATACAAGCGGAGCCTGGGGCATCTTGTAGGAGCGCAACATAAGAAAGTGCTCAAAAAAACCAGGAAACAAACAACACACCAATGAGGATATGTCAAAGGGATATGTACCCTTGATATGATGTGGTGAAAAGGCACTTTGCCCCTCCAGTCTCCAAACCCCACAACCCCAGTCTAATCATCAGACAAATTCCAACAGAAGGACATCCCACAAAATACCTGACCAGTACTCTTCTTAACTGTCAAGGTCACTAGTCAAAGTCTGAGAACAGGCAAGAAGAGCCTAAGGAGACATACAACTAAATGTAATGTGCTATGCTGCTTGCGATCCTAGAACAAAAAAGGTAAAAACTAAGGGCATTAAGATCACAGTGATATGATCTTTAAGACATTCTCTTTGCCCTAATAGCCTGATAAATATAGGAAGAGTGGTATTACCCTCTGAATTTCAGAACACATATATCCTGGGTTTTAGTAATATGAAGATTTGGGAAATTCTAAAGATTTTGTGTGAGATTATTTCTAACCAAGCATTTAGTTCCTCAATTAAGATTAACTGCAGCCCTAAATTGTGCTACTGATTGACCCACACATTTTCTAAGCACTTGCTTTCCATCTTCCAGATACCGCAGATAAAGAGATGAACAAGTGTTAGATCCTGCCTTCAAGCACTTGAACTTAGGGGAAGACACAGAAGATAGGGAAAACACACACACACACACACACCTGACACCAGTGTTAAGTGTCACAATCCCATCATTCTTCCCATTGCTCGACTTTAAAAACAGGTTAACAGCCCACTTGTTAGGATTATAGTCTTCATGTGTTTAGAGAAGTGGTGCATGGGAAGTGCTCTATAACAGTAACTTTTCATAACAGAAGTAACCATTTTGGAATTTAGGAAATGATCACCATTGCCCATGGAATAACAACTCCACTGAAGCGAGGAAATAAACTGAATTCTCACCATCCTCAATCCTCATCACTCACCATTTCCACATCCTGCTGATTTATACATTCTTCTGTAAACCACCATCCATGGTTTTGCTTGATATGAAGGAGGATGGATTCCATAGTACACCCAAACTCAACGACATGAGATAACCCAATTTGGTATATATAAGCGAAGCCAGCAGTATGCATGGCTACCAATGAACCTTTTGCATCAAACACTGGGGAGCCAGAAGCCCCAAAGTAAAAAGAGGTGTCATAGGTAATTACATCAGGATCATGAGCGATGTCCTGGAAGCTTCTTTGAGTGTACATATGGATATATTGCATATCATCACGGCTACCCTCTCCCTCTCTAGCCTGAGGATGTTCCTGAAATTTCCCTACTCGCTGCTCCAGAGGGATCACAGTGCAAGCATCACTAGACTTTGCCTCTCCATACGGGTGGCCAATGATATATATCAGCCCACTAAGTGGTGCAGGAGCAATTCTGTGATAGAGTCCCAGAGGTACTTGTTGTCCATTTGCCTTCAGTTGCAGAATGGCATAATCGAGAGTTGCATCAGATACCTTAAACCAAGGCTCAACGAAAAAGCAGTTCTCTTCTTTCTCGGGGGGCCCTTCATAACTAAACGTCACCCTTACGCACTGACCAATTATGTCTGCCCACTTACTTGGGTCTATTCCTTTTCCCACAATGTCATTTACTGTGTGCCGACAAGTTAAAATGAACAGCCTATTAAAAACAAAGCAGGTGGCAGAACCCCTATTTCCATTGTTGTCCCATGACAGGTACCCAACTGAGTCACTGAGATGAGAAAGAAGTTTGTGCATTTTTACCAGGGTAGAGTTTTTTGTCAGTTTCCCAAAGTTTACTTTATGCAATTTAAATAATGAAGCTTTGTTCTTTTTATTTCCCAGTTTCTTCTTGAAGTTGTCTCTGAGTTTTTCACTTTCTTTCTTCAAACTGGGGTACTGAGCTACAATTTCTTCTCTCAACACACAGGTGTTTCTTTCCTCTGACTCCAAATTCTGAGCAGCTCCGGCTCCAGAGCCCGTCGTGGTTTTCTCAACTTCCACCTCAAAGAGCTCGCCTTCCAGGTTGTCAACGGTCTGTGCGCTTTCTAGAATGGAGTCCAGGTTTTTGATGAGTCTCCAGTCCTCCTTCTCCAGAAAGGGGAGAAACCTTCCGTCCTTGCACACGGCGTCCTTGATGGTTTCTCCTTTGAAAGCGTAGACGCAGAGTTTGCACCCTTCTTTGTGAAGATGCCCGCGCTTAACTATCCTTTTCTTTCTCTTCCCAACTGCATGAATATAAAATTTGACACAGGCAGGGGATACCTTGTCATGCCGGCCGAATACCTGGCTCCCTTCTTTCTGCCTACTTCTACTCTGGGCAAATGTGATTAGCACGTGGCACCTTTCAGGAAAGCAACTGAGGGGCATTCCAAGATTGAGGTAGCCTTCAATTCCTTCCGTGCCAAGCACCAGCATTTCTTTGCCCTGCTGAGTTTTTAGTTCCTTCTTGACGGCCTTTAGAGTGTTGAGTGCTGCGTATAAGCTAACCCCTTCACTATGTGTGAGCACGTGTTTCCTGTGGTTCACAGCCAAGGTGATGTAAATTGTCTTGCTTGGGGGCATGGTCTGGTCTTTGGGTCCTTGAGCCTGGGTGTTAGTTATATCTTTTGGACCTTTTTTAGAGCCCATCTTCATTTGAGGAATACTGGAATTATTCTCGTGGTTTTTATTGACCTAAAAATAAATGTTAAATGCTTTAAAACCCTGAATACAACCTTACACAAGGAGGATTCATCAAATAGAATAGAATCAAATCAAATTCAATCAAATAGAATTCATCAAATTCCCTGAAAAATTAAGAGCATTTGATTTCTATGCCTGAAGGAGACATTTTTCCCAAGTCACATTCATCATGGCATTGGTGTGGACAGATACAAGTTCATATAGTGGCAAGATCACTTGCTGGTCATGGAAATAACAAGGCAGGATGGTTGTAAAGATTCAGTGTACCGCCATCGGTGACAATACCTAGCACGATGACTGGCACATTAACAGATTAACTTTTGCTTCCCTTCTTTGTAATGGTGCTAATATTCTGGATAAAAAAAAAAAAAAAAGGAACATAAGGTAATATAAGTTTACTCTGGGCACAATATAACAAACTCTCAAAGAGCATCTCTTCAGCCCAGTGTTGTCAGAAACATCCTTGTTGGAACACTGTAATGGATCTCCAACTATTCAGAAGATTCTAGGGCAGATACAGACATTTTCAAATAAGGGAACCAGGTAGCATATGGTTATTAGCTGGCTTTGAAGTAGGACAAAGAGAAGCATAACTAGGCTTTTCTCACCTTCCCTGGATACTTGGATATTCTAGTTACAACCAGAAAAAAGAAAACAAATGAAAGCTTTTACGTTGCATCCTCAAATTCTCAAAATTCTCAGCCTTCTTCTTGATAAATGCAAGGAACATTTCAGACTCAGGAAAGAATGTGAGGGTTTGATATGATAACAGAGCCCCTTTATTAGAAAAAGCCCTGACTTAATGTCAGTAAATAAAAGTGCAAGTCCTCCCTCGTCTGAGACAAGTCTGTCTCAAGCAAGAAGTCATTTCTCTCTCTGCATAAATAAATTGAGGATAATAAAATCCTCCCTCCCTGCCTAATAAGGTTATGATAAGGATGATTATTTTAGAATTTGTTTCAAAAACTAGAAAGCATGGCACAAATGTAGGTTATTACTGTGATCAAACAGATTAGCCATATTTGGAGTAGTATATATTTTCATGCCATGAAATAGTATTAATTTTTTTATTCTAGAGTTGACTGTAATACATTATAGTAGATTTGTTGTTGTTGTTGTTCAGGAAGTGTTACAATAGCTTTTTACTGAAGGCTCTTTTGATGTGGCCAAGATTTGTATTAAAACTGTATTAAAACTAAAAAGTAGAATAAAATGGATGAGAAAGATTTTAACAATATCCTCAACCTACAAGAAGGTAATTTCTTGGCAGAAAGCACTATGATACCCAGGGTCAAGGAGAGCTATGTCTCATATTGGCATATTCCATAAATAGTATTTACAAACATACCTGAGAGAAATAGTGCTCAATTTTCATATTACTCTTCTCATCGAACGCGATCTGTGACCTGCGCTTCTTAGGGCTCATGATGGCTTGAAGATGAATGGACAGTTAGCTGAAACACTAATTTCAAAAAGGTTCAAGTTAGAGTGGCATTTTCATAGCTATGTTAATTTTAGAGGATAACACTGATGGGACCCCTTACCCCACCCTTCCCCTTTGCCTCTAGCATCCCTCTCTTCAGAGATGTTAACTTAGCAAGTAGAGAGCTTATCCAACAACTACAATCACCTTGATGATAAAAGCTCCCTTTTATGGAGGGAGCCTGTGCCTGTCAGGTACTATACTAAATACTTTACCGAAATTTTCTCCAATTGCCAATTCCCCTAGAAACTATGCGAAGCTGGTATATTTGCTTTTTGCAGATGAAGAAAATATAACTCAGAGAAGGTAGGTGACCCTCAAGGCCAGAGCCACGTGGCAGAGATGGAATTCAAATGCAGAAGGGTTTGTAGTATGAGAATTCAAAAGTGTGTTCTAGTTACGGGGATGTTAAAATCTGGCCTGCATTTAAGGTGGAGATGGCACAGGGATGGTGTAATTACAGGGGATGGATGGGAAAAGAACCACAAAGACAAAATAATCTTGGAATGAGGGCGCCTGGGTGGCTCAGTCGTTGGGCGTCTGCCTTTGGCTGAGGTCATGATCCCAGGGTCCTGGGATTGAGCCCCACATCGGGCTCCACGCTCAGTGGGAAGCCTGCTTCTCCCTCTCCCACTCCCTCTGCTTGTGTTCCCTCTCTCGCTGTCTCTCTCTCTGTCAAATAAATAAATAAAATCTTTTAAAAAAAATAATCTTGAAATGAGAGTTTACCTGGGAAGATAGTCAGGAAGTTTAGTTGCTCCTTGTTTTTTTTTTGTTTGTTTGAAGGGATATTTTTCCTTCTATCTTTCCTCTGATGTCTCCCCAGAAGAGAATGAACAATGTAAATAAAACACTGAAATCCTCATTAGCAATAAATAGAACAAAAGCCATGGAGGGCAGCAGCTCTCTGTGTTCAGTATCCCAACATGTACCACGATGCCTGGCATGTGGCGAGCTCTCAATAAAGACACATTTGTGGGGCGCCTGAGTGGCTCAGTCGGTTAAGAGTCTGCCTTCGGCTCAGGTCGGTCATGATCTCAGGGTCCTGGGATCAAGTCCCACATCAGGCTCCCTGCTCAGCAGGGAGTCTACTTCTCCCTCTCCTGTTCCCCTTGCTTGTGCCCTCTCTCTTTTTCTCTCTCTCTGTCAAATAAATAAATAAAATCTTTTTAAAAAAGACATTTGTAAAGATCCAATGAATGAATGGAGTATGCACATGAGATGCTATGACCTATCCTAAGTGCTTTTTTATAAATTACCTCATTTAATTCTTCCAACTCTGTGTGATAGGTATTATTAGTTCCATTTTACTAATAAAAAACTTGAGCATCCAGAGAGATTAAACTATTTACTCAAGGTCGCAAGGCTCCAGAGAGTATACTTTTGATTATGAACATTTTCAAATAGGAACAACAAAAAAAGAGAATAGGATAATGAATTTCCATATGCCTATCACATAGAGTTAATGATTGTTTATTTTTTGATAAATTTGCGTCATCTTTTTATTTTCCTAGATTATTTTACACTTAGATACATCGTGACATTTTATCCCTAATTGTCTCTTTCCAGCTCTACAAATTAAGAACTTTTTCTTGCATAATCACAATACTATTTTATTTGGACAAAGAGCCAATTGAGGTGCACAATTGTCTTTAATTATTATGTCTCTTTCATTCTAGAAAAGGCCCTGATTTATTAAACAGAACAGAGAAGTTGTCTGCAGAACGTTCACCTCCTGGGCTGCTTTATCATGTGGTTAACTTATGCTCTAGCGCATCTGTTTCTTGTCAAGTTCAAGTTCTCTAAAGACTATGACTATTCTTCGAACCATTTCACTATGGAGCTGGAGCAGTGGCTTCATTCTTTACTGGTAATGAGCTACCCAGGAAACTCTAGCATCTCTGAGCCTAACTCTCCTGTTTGTAAAATGAGGCAATGACTCTAAGTGAGGTAAAGAATCTGAAGGTGCTGTATCAAAGGGAGTTTTTGTAAGACCACCTGGGTTCCAGTATCAGATTACCTTTTACTGGCTGCCTGACCTTGGGCATGTTAATTAACTGCTATCTCCTTGTCCACAGCTCTAAGATGGGAGGAGCGGTGGAATCTGATTCCCTTGTGAAGACTGAGAAATAGAATGCATGAAAAGCCTTTAGAACAGGGCCTGGCACATAACAGGATGCACAGTAAATATTGCTACTGTTACTATTATCAATATCAATATACTTACCACAGGGATACTTTTTAGACAGCAGAGAACCTGGGGAAACAAAAACAGATACCTATCACTGGGCTGTGTTGGAAGATCCTTGAAGGCAAGAACTTAACTGTCCAACAATTAAGAGAATCTGGGGTTTCAGTGTGTCCGTTGATGATGACCCAACCTTAGGGACTGAGAGAGAACCTAGGAGATTTAGGAGTGATTATCACATATGGACCAAAAAAGGAATATGAAGTGGACAGAAGGAAATGTGAATTTTGCACTACACTGGGATGAACTTGAGCATTCACAGTGGAAAGGGGCGAGAGATTAAGAAAACACCCCAACATTCCCCCCGCCAACATCATTTCCAGTATCCAGCGTGAACCATGTAATAGTAAATGTGAAGTGTCCTTAGCTAGGTATCCTACTCCAGCCCACTCTTGGAGTTGGAGAAGGCTCTGCTGACCTAAAGGGCTTGCCTTAAGTCCTCCAGTAAGGAGATAAAGATATACAGCCGGTCCTTGGTCCATTTCCTGCCCACCCAGAGGCTCTCCCTTGGAATTCCTCCCCCCAACTCATCTCTCTCTTCCCCTCTTCCTCTACCTCCCCAAGCTCTCTCTGCTGCTCCTCCTTCTAGCTCCTCCCCGCCTCTTCCTCTCCCACTCCTCCCCTTTCTTCCTCCCTCGCCTCCCCCTCCTCTCTCCCGCTCCTCCCCCTCCTCTCTGGAGCAAGTGCGCAGAGCTGAGCCGGACTGTAGGAGAGGGATCGGGTCTCAGCCGACCTAGGCCTCCCGCAAGGCCGCCACCCCGCTCCCCCCAGTACGCGACGTGACAAGCAGCCGCCACGGAAATAAAAGCTGGGCCCTCTGGGTCCCGCCCCGGCCAGCAGACCCCAGCCCTCCGCCCCAGCCCCGCAGGCTCACGCGCGCTCACCCACCCCTCGCCGGCCGGCCGCACCCGGGGCTTGAATCCAGCGCCCAGCCGAGGCCGGTGCTTATTGGAGGCAGCCAGGGCCTCTGAGCCCTCGCCGGGAGCTGGCCTGGGAGGCGCGCCCCGCTAGCTCAGCGGGCCGAGCGGGCGGAGCGGGCGGGAGGCGGGGGCTGTGGTTCGAGGCGTCCCGCCGGTTGCGATCCGCTGCTCGGCGGGCTGTTGGGTTCCTTCCACTTTCTTATCTGCCCGGCTTCTAACAGCCTCAGCCTCCAAATCCACGCGCCCCTCCCCACCGCCACCTCTGGGTCTTCGCTTCTTTGGACACCCGGGAAGCTGGCCTGGCTGTCGGGGGTCTCCAGAATAAAATATTAGCGTGTTTGTCTCTGTCCCTCCAGCCTGAAACAAAATCTTCCCAAGGTCTTTCGTCCCCACGGCTCGTTTGAGAAACAGACATGGGAGTCTAGGCCTCTTCTCTCCCCTGTGAACTTTCCTGTCACACAAGGACAGCCACAGCTGACACGGGCAGAGACCAATTGTTGTATTGCTAAGAAGGCGGATTTTCGTCAAATCTAGACCTTTTAAAGTTTTGGTCAGATAATCAAAAGGATTCCTTAAAAGGTTTCTTTCCTCCCAAGGGCAAAATCAACTCAGCTCTTGGGGGAACGCAACAAAAAGAAGCTGGAGCTGAACCTCATCATGCAAGATCCACCTTTCCCACCTTTGAGTTCAGAGAGAACCGGAGAGAAAGTTCAAGGGATCTCAGAGGCACACGGCAGCAGAAACTGACTAGGTGTTGTGAGGCCTCCAAGGAGGTCAAATGCTGGCTCCCAGAAGTCTCAACAGAACCAACCGCCTGTTGATAAAACAAAGCTAAGCCTACTGCTTCTTGAGGTTATGGCGAACAGAACTTTGGTAGTGTCTCAGAAAGGGGAGAGCAAGTTTGGGCTCTTTACTGAGACTTTGAAGTCTGGTTTAAGTTGGGTCTTTAATGTGGGGGATTAGTTAGGATAGGGTAAGCATTGGGTGACAGTTTAGGATTGGTGGATGACAGGCAAGGATTTTCAAGAAGGTTTGGGATGGAAACTGTACTTTGATGTTTTCAACTGAAGAGTGCTGGGGTCTTTGAGGAAGTTACTGGAGTAAACAATAAAGATATTTGCAACTTTCATGTCCCTGGGCAGAAGTTTCCTGGTATAGTAAATTTATGTTGATGAAAAGAGAAGATAAGTCATATTAAAGTATTAATGTAGTTAGCAAGCTATGTGAATGTAGATGGCTTCAGTACTCTTAATGATGAACATGCTTGAGAACATAGTCACCATTTGTCACTTAGAGTACTGAGTATTTTATCTTGGAAAGAAGCTCACTCAGGAAAACACATTTGACATGATTTGTTTGCTAAACGCAGAATTCAGACACAGAGAGGCTGATCTTCTTAGGAAACATTTTAATAAAGTTAACGCTGGGTCTTCAAAGACACATCAGTTTTTAAAATTAGAACCTGCTCTCCCCTTGGGCACTGCAAAAGAGATACACATGCTTTCATTTTACTCTAAGTTTCCAGGGACAGACCTCAGTCCTTTCAGGAAACAACAGTATCCCGGTTTAGGGGGTTTTTCTGCCCCCTCTCCCCAGCCTGAGGTTTTTCTCCCTCGTGACCCTGTCCATCAATAAATTTTCTCTAAACTCTAAGTCAGCTCCAGAACCAAAGGGGTAACTCACCGAAGAGAACAGTTCGCCCCGGACCTAGCCTTCGCTCGCCTTCACTCGCGACCCTGGGGGGACCTTTGCCTCCAGCCAGGAAGTCCGCCTTCTGGGGAAGCGGTCTGTGCATCTGACCCGAGGCCCGAGAGATCCTGGGCCGCTTTGCTCTCATTGGGCGGCTGCTCTCCTGCCGCGGAAGCCGATTGGTCGCGCTCCCGCCGCCAAGTGCCGCGCGGGAAAGGCTGAGTGTGGACCCTCGCGCTGCAAGGCGCACGCAATCCCAGGCAGGACCCGGGGCTGCGGCAGTCCGCGCACTCTCCCTCCCTAAGCGTTCGCAGTCCCCGCGAGCAGGACCTGCCTCACTGTGCTGCTCGCTGCCATCACTGCCTGCTTCATCTCCCTCCTTCCCCTAGTCCTGAGTCCCCGAGACCGTCCCGGGGGAGGGGAACGGAGCGGGAGGCGGGACACAGGACGCGAGGCCCTGAGGCCGCTCCTGACCTGCGCGCTGGGACCCGCCGCGGAAGTGGGTGGGTGGAAACGTGGCTTCCGGATGCCAGGCTGTCCCCTCCTGCAGATCGTGTTGAAGGTGAGGGCAGAGGCACTAGCCAGGCGTCTGCAGCGTGTCACCAGCTCCAGCGCGCTGGAGGCGCCGCGGGTGGGTGGGGAGGAGGGGACTTGGGCGACTCCGGCGTTCCCAGCGGATGGGACAGGTCCCATGACTATGACAATCAGGAAGAAGCGGAAGCCGAGAATGGAGGTGGGGTGAACGACCTTGTCATGAATCGATTCTCCAAACGTCCGCCAATATAGGCAGACGTTTGCAATCCTGATGAAGAAAACGGTAGGGACTCCAGGAATAAGAATCTCAGAGCTGACAACTCCAGTAGGATAGGACTTGCAGACAGCCTGCTGTTGAAGGATCTGCATCAACAGCAGATGTGCACGCATTCGATTCTATATTTGAAAAGGAGCCACAGTTACAACCATGACACGTTTTCTGCAATTGACAGAGGAATAGATGATGTGTGTAGAGTGACAGGGTTGAAAAGTGTGTTGGTAACTACAATATATGTGATAATTTGGGGGGAACCGGACTTAATGTGCATACAGCACTCCCAAAGTAACTACAATTACTGCCTCCTCTTCTGTGGGTTCTCTGGGGTTTGGAAAGAGTAAACTTCAATAAGGCAAAAAACAAACAGAAAACCCAAATTGTATGAAAATTTCACCACTCACTATCATTCTCTGAATTATTAGAAGTTTCTGTGCTCCTGAGAGTAGTGCATGCAATGATCGCCAAAGACTTAACTTTGGCTGATTCTTTTTTTTCTCATTGTAGATTCTGAAGCAGTAAAAATTTCAATGACAAGCAAGAGGTGGTAAAAATACTGGGGTTGAACCTGCCCAACAATCTGAGCTATCTGGTTTTGGAGAGCTATCCTGGTGATTATCCAACATTGACCAGCAACCTCCTGGTCCATTACTCCAGCTGACTTGTTAGCACTTGATAGACTTTTGAGATATTATCTGTAAATTAAGAAATGATCTCAACTCTGAAGAAGAGTGAAGTTGTCCCTTTTTGGTATTGTTGAAGCCGTTGCCTGTGCAGATACCATGGAGTAAGAAGGCCTATAATGAAGAGTAAATCTAAATGTCTGGTCCATTGAGAATGTATTTATGCCAATGTGAAGCATTTCCTGTGTCTTTTTCTCTTTCCTTCCCCTCTTTTTTTTCCCTCCCTCCCTCCTTCCTTTTTTTTTTTTTTTGTCTTTTGTACATTTCAATGTATAAACAAAATAGTGACTTAGAAGACAATAGGCTTAACGACACTTCCCAAACATGGATGTTAAGAATTCAACATTTTGTCTCTATGAAATATTAGTGCACAAGAAGATAGTGAAAAGTTAAAATAAAATCTGTTCTAATCTATGAGACATCTGTGCAACTCCACCTACTATGTAGCAAGGTATCTATCACTTTTTTCTTAAATCTTTCTATAATTTTGTATAATTCTAATAACCCTTATTTTTAAAACATTTCTGGCTTGGTAAGTTATGTGTTGGCTTCTTGGGGAAAGGCCATAAAATAACAAATATTTCCTAAACCTTAAATATATTCACAATAAAATATATTTTGCCTTAAGGACATAGGAAAATAAACTTTTTTGGATGAAAGATTACTGTCACACTTTTTCCTTCATAACCCCTACATCTTCTATTATTTCTTTCTCCAAATTTCAGACAAAATGAAGTTGTAATTACAAAGTTACAATATAGAGCTAGTGAGAGCTAAACCAAATAAAATTCACATTCTCAAGACTAGAAACCAGAAAGTTTTTAAAAGCAATTTGACCATTAAACTTATTTATGAAATCTTCCTCTTGTTTTCTTTTGTCTGCTAAAGACCAGAGTTCTTATAATTACCAGGGAACTCCTAAAAAAGTAGATGCATTCCTTGTAAATGCTTAATCAAACAGGCTATTTCTTCATTCCTAGATTAGGTCTACAGAGAACAACTCTTACCCATCATTAGCCCCTAAAAGTGTTTTCTTCCATACTTAATTTGCAGCCAGTAAGTTGTTGCGGGGGGGGGGGGGTGAAGCAGGAGGGGGTGTTTTTTCCGTGACAGGAAGAGATTAATTTTTACATGCAAGGTCGAATATAAAGGTAACAGTATGGAATGAGTTTTCTTCCCGTGCATATTCTCCATTTTATTTCTTGCCTATTGCTTTTATGGGGTTTTGTTTTGTTTTGTTTTTAGCTTTTATGTTGTTAAACAGTTATGAGCAAATGGACTTAATACAGTAGCATTTTTATAAATAATTCCTGTGTTTGTTATTCTGCTACAGAAATTCGCCCTGTTATTATATTCAAAGTTTACACTACTCTGTGACATTTTGGAAAACATAAAAATAGGCTTTTCATAGGTTTATAAGACACTGTGGTCTATAAACACTAACTTCAATAAATCACTCATATATTCTATGACTAATTTTCTTATGGGAAACAGATATCAACAATTATATGCATGGGTATAATTATGCGGTGGTAACTGGTCTATTTGGAGAATGTTTACTGTGACTCCTGAATGTAAAATCCTTGCTAGAAAATCTTAATTAGATAATGTGCCTATAATACATTACATAAAACATGTGAAAGTACAACCTGATCTACAGGGTTTTGTTGTTGTTGTTGTTTTGTTTTGTTTTGTTTCTTTGTTTTTTTTTTAGAGAGAGAGTGCAAGAGGTCCTGGGGGAAGGGCAGAGGGAGATAGAGAGACAGAATCTTAAGCAGGCTCCAAGCCCGGCACTGAGCCTGATGAAGGGCTTGACTTAACCCTGAGATCATGACCTGAGCAGAAACCAAGAGTCGGGGCGCCCCTGCAGTTCTTGCTGTTAATTTTTTTGCAAGGCCTTCTTGCAGGAAAAGCTTGTATCATACATGAAGATGCCTTGTTTTCCATTTTTACTTCAGAATTTATCTTAAAAGCCATGCTTCCTCTGTAAAAAAACAAACAAAACCCAAAAAAGTAAATAAAAATTCCAGGTTCATCATACTTGATACAAACTTCTTTTTTGGTTGCCTGTTATAACTCATTCTTAATTACTGAAAGCACTGTAAATAAATACCCGTTTCAGAAACCAAGAAAGGTTTATATGACACTGTGGTCTATAAACACTAACTTTAATAAATCACTCACATATTCTATGACTAATTTTCTTATGGGAAACATATCAACAACTCAAAATAAATTGGTGGTGGTGTATAACATTTTATTGTAATTACTTTTATTGGTAATTTATAAATGGAGAGAGGGGCATGGGATTCCTTGGCAAAGGCCAGCCAGGTTGTTTGCTTTCACAGATGGGCTAACACTTATATCTGCAGGTGGAAGGAGTCAAGAGGGTGTACAGGCAAATAAGGTCTGCTGGGGGACTGCTCTGAGCTCCTCTCTGCTTGACACATGCATATGCCTGCTTCTTCTTCTTTTTTTTTTTTAAGATCTTATTTATGTATTTGACGGAGAGTGAGAAACAGCATGAGAGGGGAGAGGGTCAGAGGGAGAAGCAGGCCCCCCGCTGAGCCCGGAGCCCGATGTGGGACTCGGTGTGGGACTCAATCCCAGGACTCCAGGATCATGACCTGAGCCGAAGGCAGTCACTTAACCGACTGACCCACCCAGGCATCCTGCCTGCTTCATTTAATACTCTCAATAACCCTGTGGGGAAGGTGTGGTCATCTGCCCTGATTCACAGATCAAAGGTTTAGCAAGTATTTGCCCAGAAACATTCCTGTCAGGATTTGAACTCCCATCTGAAACTAAGGCTAAACTCTTTCTATTGAAAGAGTTCTATGGTTGCCTTTAATATTTAACAGCGGAAGGCACAGCAGCTCACTTCTTCCTACACATTTTTTTCATTTACACAATCCTTTCTTCAACACATAAATGTGCAGTTATAATTTACAAGAGTTGTAAAGTGTAAATGTTGAGGAGAGTCCTGCCCTTAGGAAGGAGGAAACGGTACACACATAATGGAATTTCCAACATGGTTTCATTCTTTTAAAACACATGTTGGTTCCTGCTTCCAGATAATGTACTGGGTATTAGGGATACAGAGTTGAATGAATGAATGTTGCTCACATTCATGGATCCAGAGCAGTTTAATACAATCTAGTTCTATGCACAGTACTTTTCCAGGACACACTATACATGTTTGCTACTTAAAGTTTTGTAAAGCTTTATGTAATTTTGCCTTAGAAAACATTTATTTTGATTTTCTGGGAGTTAGGGAAACCCTAATTCTGTTTCTCTGATTTTGGAAAGTCTGGAGAACTGGAAGAACCAGATGATGAATGTGAGAAATTGTTCTCAAATCTTCACCCTTCCCTGTATATACACCTTTTGCCCGGTGACTTTGCAGTTCCTCCCACCTCATTAATGTCAGGCTTAGCCACCTGATTGGCTTTAGACAGTGGAATGTGCACAGACCGAAAACTAGCTGAGCTTGGCCTTGGGTGCCACTGTTTGTTCTTTCTGTTTGCCTTTCTTTGGCTTCTGCCATCGCCGGGTAAAGAACAGCTCCTGCTAGTACTAGTCATAATGTGGGGAGGCTTCAGTGAGGCCGTATGGAATGAGTGTCCAAATATACCAGGCACAAATAGCTCCTAAATGATAGGCGCTGTCATTGTTACTTCTTTTATGACTGTCATATTACTCTGTTTGGTGCATACTTGTCTACAAGACTGTGCACTAGGTCAAAAGTTGCACATGATTTCTAGGTTTGGGGGAATATTGTCAAATTACTAATACAAAAAGGGTGTACCAAATTACTCTTCCACCAGCAGGACGAGGTGATGTTCATTTCAGCTTGAGGTCAAAACTGTTGAGCGACCTGGATTCCTAAATTCAGAGCCAGATCATAAGACTCCAGATGCGCCCAAGATCTGGAGGGCAAAAGACAAGGTAACGCCGTCATGGGGGGGTGGGTGTGGGGGGGGGAAGCTCTGCTTAGACTGCTTAGAGGGTGCCTGCACCGCCCTGATTGCAGAGACTCCAAGGAGGAGGCTGCCTGCATGCGGGGCTCACCCTCTCTCCGGGAAGAGCGGTATCCTCCGCGCCTCGCGCAGTCGTGGCCAGAGGCCAGAGCTCCTAGGCCTTGGGTCAGCGCAGGGGGCTCCGGCTGGAGCGCCCTCTGTCCTTCCTCCTACAGAGCGGCGCAAAAACCCGCTGCGGGTCATTCCTGGTGCACCAGCAGCTCCCGACCTGGCTGAGCGGGACTGAGCACCATGGATGGCCAGTCCCTAACCACCTTCCCCAGTCCCCCTTCCTGAGACTCGCACTTCCAAGGCACGCTGTTTTACTTAAGAGCTTCCTGGTGGGGACCGGCCTCTGCACCTCCGAAAACTGGATGGGGTAGGGTGGGAACCTTCATTCAGCACTTGTCGCCCGTTGGGGTTGTGCTTGACACACCCGAGTCTTATTTAATCCTCACATTCGCCGCTTTGGCAGTGGGTGTGACTTTGTCTACGTTTCACAGATAAGGAACCCGGTAAATTTGCTAGGCGCCACGGAACCGGTTGGAGGGAAAGAAAGATGTACGGTAGGATTTTAGTCTTAGAGCCTTACAGTCTTTTAGGACTCTGCAGAGAGACTTTGGGCACCTCTCAGTTCCTTCATTTGCAAATCACAGATGAGTGATTCCCCAATTTTAGTGTCCATAAGAAATATTTAGGGCAGTCTTTTAAAAATGCAGATTCTTGGGGCACCTGGATGGCTTAGTGGGTTAAGCGTCTGCCTTCAGCTCAGGTCATGATCCCAGGGTCCTGGGATCGAGCCCGGAATCAGGCTTCCTGCTTATCAGGAGAGTCTGCTTCTCTCTCTCTCCCTCTGCGCCTCCCCACCGCTTGTTCTCTCTCTCTCAAATAAATACACTCTTTAAAAAATAAATAAAATAAAAATGCAGATTCTTTTTTTTTTTTTTTTGTGAGACAGAGAATGAGAGACAGAGAGCATGAGAGGGAGGAGGGTCAGAGGGAGAAGCAGACTCCCCGCTGAGCAGGGAGCCCGATGCGGGACTCGATCCCGGGACTCCAGGATCATGACCTGAGCCGAAGGCAGTCGCTTAACCAACTGAGCCACCCAGGTCCCCCAGTAGTTGTTTATTTCAAATGTTCTTTTTTTTTTTTTTTTTTAAGATTTATTTATTTATTTGAGAGCGTGAGAATGAGAGAGTACATGAGAGGGGGGAGGGTCAGAGGGACAAGCAGGCTTCTCGCCAAGCAGGGAGCCCGATGCGGGACTCGATCCCAGGACTCCAGGATCATGACCTGAGCCGAAGGCAGTCGCCCAACCAACTGAGCCACCCAGGCGCCCCAAAAATGCAGATTCTTGAAGCCAACCCAATATGCTATAGTTCAACAAATCCTGGGTGAGGCTCCGTAAGGAGCATCTTTTAAAAATTACCCCGGTGAAAGACTCCTGCTTAGAAGATCCTTAAAGTCAATTGTTCATTAACAAACACCGCACACTCTGCCTGGCGGTGTGGTACGCACGCCACGTATTTTAAATCCCCTCTGCGAAATGGGCCTCATTTTTATCCCCCCATTTTGCGGAGGAGAAAGCCGGCCCGCGCCTTCAGGCTCTAGGATCCGCTTCCTTTCCATTGCTCCGTGGGTTTCCGTGACCCCACCCCAGGTCCGCACTTCCCCACCTCAGCTCTTCCCCGGCCCGCTCTCCCCTCGTCCCGCCGCCCCCACCTGTCCCTGCAGGATCCTCTCGCGGCGCCCGCGGTGCTCTTAAACTCGGAGTTCGAGTTCAGCGCAGGAAGCCCCTTCTTGCAAAGTCCCTGCCGCTAGAGCCAAGTTCCTAAGAACCCCGCCCAGCGAGGGCGTTTCTCCACCGCGAGCCGAGTCCGGGCGCCGCCTGCAGGTGGCGCGAGAGGATGAGCCTGAGAGGGGGTGGGAAGGGGGCGGAGCCAGGGCGAGGATTGACATCCTTCCTGCCCAATAGCAGCACAAGAGGGAGGCGGTTTGCCCAACTCTCTGTTCCCTGGCGCAGGAAACTGCTTTTCCTTTGCTGTGTGCCTGACAAGCCGGAGACATTAGCAGCGAGCTGAGAAGCTGCGGAGCTGGACGCTCTCTCTCAAGTGTTCCTCCTAGATGCAGCTGTTGGCCTAAAGGTGCTAGAACTGAGGTTGGCTTGGCCTGCTGGGGCTGCCTCGCCGCCTCTTCAGTTTAGCATTGATGTACTTCACCTTGCTGGGAGTCAAGTGCCCTTTTCTCCATCATTGATGATACCCTGGGTTTATTGTAAACATGTAAAGGGATGCTTGTTTTTTATTAACTTAGCCGCCAGGTATTTCTGGCCCTGAAAAGGAGAGAGCAGGCAGGATTTTAAAATATATTTTGTTATATATTTTTCTTTTGTTAATCAAGACATAACATATTAGGAAGTTTAATTCCTCAACATTGGGTTTCTTCCCTGGCCTTTTTATAGCAGCAACAACAGCAAAAGCACACTGTAATTTCCCGGGGGTGAATCGAAGCCGCTTTCTGTTTCCCGAAGCCTACCAGTTAATTTGTGTATCCTTTCCTCCCTCGCTGTAAGTTTGGGGTGTGGTTGGACAACATGATGAGACTGACTAGAAGAATCACTAGTCAGATTTCATTTTAAGGGTTTGTTTTTTTAGTACTACTTTAACCATATAACTGACCTTCACAATCAACAAGAAAAAACAAAACAAAACAAAACAAAAAAACCCAGGCCAAAGCCAATGTTCTATGAAGGTGGATTTGCAAGTCATCTTACCATGGAGGTGTGGACCAGCCTCTGATTTTCTCTTCTTGGCTGCCCTTTGCAGGGTTGGATAAAGCCTTGGAGGACCAAGCAGCAAAGACAGAAGGGCTGGAGGAGCCGACCCTTGGGGCCTCACCTTTAGCTGATTTGTGTTGTTCCAGGACAAGTATTTGTTGGGGTAGAAGTCCCATGAATATACTACAGGATAGCCTTTATTCATCTCTCATTGACCTGTGTCTAAGAACTATAAATCTAAATTCTTCTTTTAGAAAAATGTACTCACTCTTTTTGGAGTTACTAGAACTTGATGTATGTGCTATAGAAGTGTTAAGCACTGGGGATACATTGAAGAATGTAACGTTGTCCTTATCATCAAATAAGTTACAATCTGGTAGGTGAAAAAGACAGGTAAAAAGAGAGTTACCACCTGTGTGCTATTATACAGAAATGAGGGAAGGGCGTGGTGGCATAGAGAGCGCTTCAGGGATGCCAGCACAGAGCTGGTGACGCTTGAGCTGCAGATCCCAAGTTCAGATGTGCTGATCGTGGCAAAGTCCCAGGGTCTAGGTGTCTGACTCCTGCACATCCCAGGGATGAGCTTTACCGAAAATTTCGGTGGAACACGTCTTACTACAAGCACTTAGAACCACCTCTTGTCTGGGCATCTGGTTGGACCCATCTTTGGCTCAAAGGGGCAGGTCAAGCGGCAGGCAAGCTCAGGCAGTGGCATATGCTTAGCCTCCTAGGATTGGCACTGAGATAGGCAGGCTTCCTTTGCAGGCTTTTTAAAAACATAAGTTTGAAGATCTGATTTCCCCAAATAGGAGCCCCTGTGAACATTTTTCAGTGGACATTTAATTGCAGCAGTAGGATCAGGTGATCTGAAATCTTTATGTATGTGGTGCAGCAAGAGTATGGACTCCCAGGATTTGACAAGAGGGCCCACAGCTTTGTGGACACGTCTAAAGGTATCCTCTTGGTTACAGTTATAGCTGGCCTTTTGTTGCGTAATTCCTTCTTTCAATTTCAGTAAATACCAAACAGGAAATGTCAGTACCTGTGGTGGTCTGGTAGAGAAAGAATGAGTCAAATGCCGAGAGTAAAACTTAACTCCCCGTTTTTCAGATAGTAATTAAGAAAGAAGGCCTGTCTCTCAAGTAAACGTGTTGGGCCCTTCAAATGGCATATAAGTAAATAATCATAATACATTTCTCATGTTACTATTGGATAGAAGAATATGGTCACATTCTTCTCATCAAGTCTACATCTTGGCCGTCTTTCTTAATCTATGTCACCAATACAAGTCCTTTTCCTTCTCTTTAAAAGTCCAAGGTTTTCATTTTTATGTAGCAAATTTTGTCTTGTAGGAAAAATATGAGACTCAGCATGATATAACCTTCCTTCAAAGAGACTTTACAATTCATTCTGGGAGGTGGCTGGGCTGGCATCCCTAGTAATCCCCAATCACCTTAACCTATTTTGGACTGAGGTGATTTCAAACTGATGTGTATCCCTGTGAAGGCTGATCTATTTCTGGAACATTCTTATTTACGGGTGCAACACTTTGCATTCAAAATCCTGTGTTTACCAGAACCCCTACTACTTGATAGGCCTTAAGCTCTAATTCTTGTGCCTCCTCAGTTTCTTTTTTTTTTTTTTTAAGATTTTATTTATTTGACAGAGAGAGAGACAGCAAGAGCAGGAACACAAGCAGGGGGAGTGGGAGAGGGAGAAGCAGGCCCCCCGCCGAGCAGGGAGCCCGATGCGGGACTCGATCCCAGGACCCTGGGATCATGACCTGAGCTGAAGGCAGACGCTTAATGACTGAGCCACCCAGGTACCCCTATCTATCTCTTCATTACCAGAACTCTGAGACTGATTTTTTTATGTTACTAAATTCTGATGGCAACTGCATGCACAAATTTCCCTGTCCTGTTTGTGAAATTTAAGACATTCATTTACAAAGGTAAGTTTCTTAGAATTGGAGTTATGGTATTTGGGAGTCTTCTAAGACATGGAAAATAGCATCCCCTAAACTTGAATGACACATTCATTCTCTTTGCTGCTTCTCTTTTTTCTTCTGGTAGGAGAAAGATGACATTTCCCTCATGTTCTATGCCTCACTGTAGAGGTCCTGCTACCATATGTATTAGGGTTCTCCAGAGAAACAGAACCCATAAACATATATAAAACAATATAATTTAACGTAGTATAGGTAATTGATTCATGTGATTATGGATGCTGGAAAGTTCCAAGATCTGCAGGGTGAGTCAGCAAACTGGACCCCCAGAAGAGCCGGTGGTGAAGTTCTAGTTTGAGTCTGAAGGTCTGAGAACCAGGCAGGCTTGAGACCCTGAAAAAGCCAATGTTTCAGTTCAAGTACGAAGTCAGGAAAAAGTCAACGTCACAGTTCAAAGACAGCCATGCAGGAAGCATACCTTGTTCCTTGGGGGTCTCCCAAATCTGTTCTGTTCAGGTTTTCAACTGACTGGATGAGGCCCACCTACCCACTGAATAAATAGCTTTATTCAGTCTATCAATTTAAATGTTAGTCTCATCCAAAAACACCCTCACAGAAACACCTAGAATAATATTTGACCAAGTATCTGGTCACCTTGTGACTGAGTCAAGTTGACACATAACATTAACCTTCACACCAGAGTTAAACTTACTATGATCTGAGGGCGATTTGCAGAATGTGTGGGAAAGAAGTTTTTTGCAAAGAGAATTTTCAGGAGTTGCTAAACCTTGCCATCAAAAACCAGGGAATTTTGTGGGAGTGGATTTTAAAGTTTAATAAAAGAAGATGGAAAATGATTTTCGCTTAGTTCTTTGAAGTAGTGAGCTCCCCAGAGATTCGATTCAACACTCAGTTTTAGGAAGCCAGTGGGAGTTATCCTAAATCTCATGATGCTATAAAAATGAGGATCAGATATTGACCCACAGTAAATGTAACTGGAAGGCCAAACATCCCTTGGCACCACCTAGGAAGTATTCTTGGCAAAAAGTCCAAACTGAATATAATTGAGCCTCTAGATCTAATCACCAGTTTACAAGAAATACAGGGACTCCAACTATTCTACAGGATAAGTATGATCCACTTTATTCAATAGATACACGTCAGGAAAAAGATAAAGGAGGAATTTACACATTAAAAGGGACTGAAGAGACTCCTAGAACCAAATACAATGTATAGAATGTTTGGATTCTGATTTGAATGTTCCAGAAGTAAAAGAAATGAAAATTAACAGCAAATTTATCACTTCATCACGGAAGATACTTCAGATTGCACCTAGAAGTTAGGGAAAGCTATACATTGACTGAAATTACCTTTAAATTTCCATAAGCATGTTGACTGCACTGTATATTTTATAAAATAAACGCTCCTTAACTTTTTGATTGTGGTAGTAGTTACTCCAGTATATGTATGTCAGAATTGATAGACTTGTATCCCAAAAAGGATATATTTTACTACACATAAATCCTATATTACTACAACTAGACTTTGCAGAAACAAAAGAAATGGCCACAGAAAACAATGGACAGAAAAAAACACCCCGAAGGACAAAATCTGAGGTTTTGAAGGACAAAGGTCAAAGCAATTCCAACTGCCATGAGCAGTGACCAACAGCTGCAGTGAGCTAACCTAAACTTGTGCTCCCTGCCAGAGCTGGGCATCCTGGCACTTCCCACACAACAGAATTTGATCACTGCAACGGGACAGGAACAGTTATATTTTCCATTCTCTTTTCTGAATTGAAATTTTACTTTAAGTGGTTGGATTTTGGCCATACTCCACTATGGTCTATCGGGTGTGTGAGTAGGGTGAATGGGAACGGGCAGATTCATCTCTGGGCTATAAGGAGCTGCATCCAGACGTAACGGAGAGACATGCACATCACCCAGAATCCTGGACTATCTTTGGGAGCGGAAAGAAGAGTGTATATAGACACCAGAGAGGCTAGATGAGTGGGTTGACACGACTAGTTCATCCAAAATCTATTTTCCCTTTATTCCAAAGTAAAAGAATTTAGGCTGGGCATCTGGTCATCCAGAATAAACACTACATTTCACAGCCTGAGTTTCAGTTAAGTGAGCTACGTAACCAAGTGGTAGGCAATGGGTACCAGCAGCTGGGATATATGTAGGGGTATATATTTCTAGATGATGTTCTTAAGAGGAAGAGGTATACTCCCCTTTTGCACATTTTCCTTTTACTCCTGGCTGTGGTGTAGGGGTGCTGGCTGGAGTCATCTTGGACCTGACAGAGAAAACTAATACCATCACCCCCTGAAATTCCCACAACTGCAGAGGGCTATATCTTTAGACTACCATGTGAGAAATAATCTCATGCTATTTTTCTTTTGAAATTTAGCAGTTGTTCCTGTATCTTTCTTTCTAATACACATACAGATCTAGAGTTTCTGAACCAACAATTTCTCTGAGATTTATGGCATTTGCACAACTGAAAGGCTATCACGTATTTGGACCATCAACGGCCAGTTGGTAAAGAGGGTGTATCAGAGATCTGTGCAGGTAAAAGAGATTCAACTGAAGGGATTAACTGCTAGAACATTTTTTTAAAGATTTATTTATTTATTTGTGAGGGTGGGGAGGGAGAGAGAGAGAGAATCTTTCAAGTAGACTCCACGCTGAGTGCAAAGCCTGACACAGGGCTCAATCCCCCAACCCATGAGATCATGACCTGAGCCGACGAAACCAAGAGTTGGATGCTTAACCCAATGAGCCACCCAGGTGTCCCTAGAACATCTTTAGAATGACAAAAGCAGTGGGAGGGATTCAAAGGGCCTACACTGGAATGGAGTTCAAGAGTGCACCCTCTCAGTTGCAAACCAGGAATCAGGAAGGTAGGTGAGGAAGCTGTTACAAATGCCTCTTCATACTCTCAAAGTAAATGACCAGACATTGCAATATGGATTTTGGCTTCTCCTACTGCTTGCAATCACTCCTCGATACACATGAAGCTGAGGACTAGACACTGACACTTACCATGGCCAACACTACTCTCTCTAGACTCTCATTTTACTATGACATTGTTTGCCAGAAGAAAAAAGATGGTTTCTATCTTATTTCTATCTTCCAATAAGAGGCAAGTGTATCTATTTTAAGGAATCTGATTTATAATCCTAGTTGCAAATTAGAGATATTATTTATTTATTTTCTTCAAAATTTTATTTAAACTCTAGTTAACATACAGTGTAATATTGCTTTCAGAGTCTAGGGATTCATCACATACATAAAACACCCAGTGTCAACAAGACAAGTACCCTCCTCAAAACTCATCACCCATTTAGCCCATTCACCACCAACTTCCCTCCATCAACCCTCAGTTTATTCTCTATTCTAAAGAGTCTCTTATGGTTTGTTTCCCTCTCTCTTCTTCCCCCCCCCCTTTCCCATATGTCCATCTGCTTTGTTTCTTAAATTCCACATGAATCAAATCATGGCATTTGTCTTTCTCTGACTTATTTCGCTCAACATAACACATTTTTGCTCCATCCACACTGTTGCAAATGGCAAGAGTTCATTCCTTTTGATGGCTGAGTAATATTCCACTGTAAATATATGCCACGTCTTCCTTTTTTGAATTTTAATTTAATTTTATTATGTTATATTAGTCACCATAAATCATTAGTTTTTGATGTAGTGATCCACGATTCATTGTTTTCATATAACACCCTGTGCTCCATGCAGTACATTCCCTCCTTAATACCCATCACCAGGCTGACCAATCCCCTCATCCCCCTTCCCTCTAAAACCCTCAGTTTGTTTCTCCAAGTCCATAGTCTCTCATAGTCTGTCTCCCCTCCGATTCCCCCCTTTATTTTACTCTTCCTTCTCCAAATGTCCTCCATGTTATTCCTTATGTTCCACAAATAAGTAAAACCATATGATAATTGACTTTCTCTGCTTGACTTATTTCACTTAGCATAATCTCCTCCAGTACCATCCATGTTCATGTAAAAGTTGGGTATTCATCCTTTCTGATGGCTGAGTAATATTCCATTGTATATATGGACCACATCTTCTTTATCCATTCATTTGTTGAAGGGCATCTCAGCTCTTTCCACAGTTTGGCTATTGTGGACATTGCTGCTATGAACATTGGGGTGCATATGGCCCTTCTTTTCACTACATCTGTGTCTTGGGGATAAATACCCAGTAGTGCAATTGCTGGTCATAGGGTAACTCTATTTATAATTTTTTGAGGAACCTCCACACTGTTTTCCAAAGTGACTGTACCAACTTGCATTCCCACCAACAGTGTAAGAGGGTTCCCCATTCTCCACAACCTCTCCAACATTTGTTGTTTCTTGCCTTGTCCATTTTTGCCATTCTAACTGGTGTAAGGTGGTATCTCAATGTGGTTTTGATTTGAATTTCCCTGATGGCTAATGATGATGAACATTTTTTCATGTGTCTGTTAGCCATTTGTATGTCTTCTTTGGAGAAGTGTCTGTTCATGTCTTCTGCCCATTTATTGACTGGATTATTTGTTTTTGAGTGTTGAGTATGAGAAGTTCTTTATAGATCTTGGAAATCAGCCCTTTGTCTGTAGTGTCATTTGCAAATATCTTCTCCCATTCTATGGGTTGCCTCTGTTTTGTTGACTGTTTCCTTTGCTGTGCAGAAGCTTTTTATCTTGATGAAGTCCCAAAAGTTCATTTTTGCTTTTGTTTCACTAGCCTTTGGAGATGTATCTTGAAAGAAGTTGCTGTGGCCGATGTCAAAGAGGTTATTGCCTATGTTCTCCTCTAGGATTTTGATGGATTCCTGTCTCACATTGAGGTCTTTCACCCATTTTGAGTTTATCTTTGTGTATGATGTTAGAGAATGGTCAAGTTTCATTCTTCTGTATATAGCTGTCCAATGTTCTCAGCACCATTTATTGAAGAGACTGTCTTTTTTCCATTGCATATTTTTTCCTACTTTGTTGAAGATTATTTGACCATAGAGTTGAGGGTCCATATCTGGGCTCTCTATTCTGTTCCATTGGTCTATATGTCTGTTTTTGTGCCAGTACCGTGCTGTCTTGGTGATCACTGCTTTGTAATACAGCTTGAAATCGGGCAACGTGATGCCCAGCTTTGTTTTTCTTTTGCAACATTTCCTTGGCGATTCGGGGTCTTTTTTGATTCCATACAAATTTTAGGATTCTTTGTTCCAGCACTTTGAAAAATGTCATTGGAATTTTGATTGGGATGGCATTGAAGGTATAGATTGCTCTGGGTAGCATAGACATTTTAACAATGTTTATTCTTCCGACCCATGAGCATGGAATATTTTTCCATCTTTTTATGTCTTCTTCAATTTCTTTCATGAGTGTTCTGTAGTTCCTAGAGTATAGATCCTTTACCTCTTTGGTTAGGTTTATTCTGAGGTATCTTATGGTTTTTGGTGCTATTGTAAATGGCATCATTTCTCTAATTTCTCTTTCTACAGTTGCGTTGTTAGTGTGTAAGAAAGCAACTGATCTCTGTGCATTGATTTTGTATCCTGCCACATTACTGAATTGCTGGATGAGTTCTAGTAATTTGGGGTGGAGTCTTTTGGGTTTTCCACATAAAGTATCATGTCGTCTGTGAAAAGAGAGTTTGACTTCTTCTTTGCCAATTTGAATACTTTTCTTTTTGTTGTCTGATTGCTGTTGCTAGGACTTCTAATACTATGTTGAACAATAGTGGCAAGAGTGGGCATCCTTGACGTGTTCCTGATCTTAAGGGAAAGGCTCTCAGCTTTTCCCCATTGAGGATGATATTCGCTGTGGGTTTTTCATAGATGGATTTTATGAACTTGAGGAATGTTCCCACTATCCCTACACTCTGAAGAATTTTAATCGGGAAAGGATATTGTATTTTGTCAAATGCTTTTTCTGCATCAATTGAGAGGACCATATGGTTCTTCTCCCTCCTCTTATTAATGTGTTCTATCACAGTGATTGATTTGTGAATGTTGAACCACCCTTGCATCCCGGGGATAAATCCCACTTGGTCGTGGTGGATGATCCTTTTAATGTATTGTTGGATCCTATTAGCTAGGATTTTGTTGAGGATGTTGGAATCCATATTCATCAGGGATATCGGTCTGAAATTCTCCTTTTTGATGGGGTCTTTGCCTGGTTTGGGGATTAAGGTAATGCTGGCCTCATAGAATGAGTTTGGAAGTTTTCCTTCTGTTTCTATTTTTTGAAACCGCTTCAGGAGAATAGGTATTATTTCTTCTTTGAATGTTTGGTAGAATACCCCAGGGACTCCATCAGGCCCCAGACTCTTTTTTGGGAGGTTTTTGATCACTGCTTCAATCTTGTCACTGGTTATTGGCCTATTCAGGTTGTCAATGTCTTCCTGTTTCAGTCTTGGCAGCTTATAGGTTTCCAGGAAGGCCTCCATTTCATCCAGATCGCTCAGTTTATTGGCATATAGTTGTTGATAGTAATTTCTAATAATTGTTTCTATTTCCTTGGTGTTAGTCATGATCTCTCCCCTTTCATTCATAATTTTATTAATTTGGGTCCTTTCTCTTTTGGATAAGTCTGGCCAGTGGTTTACCAAAAAAATGTTCATCATCATTAGCCATCAGGGAAATTCAAATCAAAACCACATTGAGATACCACCTTACACCAGTTAGAATGGCAAAAATGGACAGGGCAAGAAACAACAAATGTTGGAGAGGTTGTGGAGAAAGGGGAACCCTCTTACACTGTTGGTCTGAATGCAAGTTGGTACAGCCACTCGGAAAACAGTGTGGAGTTTCCTCAAAAATTTAAAAATAGAGCTACCCTATGACCAGCAATTGCACTACTGGGTATTTACACCAAAGACACAGATGTAGTGAAAAGAAGGGCCACATGCACCCCAAAACTCATAGCAGCAATGCCTGCGATAGCCAAACTGTGGAAAGAGCCGAGATGCCCTTCAACAGTTGACTGGATAAAGAAGATGTGGTCCATGTGTACAATGGAGTATTACTCAGCCATCAGAAAGGATGAATACCCAACTTTTACATGAACATGGATGGGACTGGAGGAGATTATGCTAAGTGAAATAAGTCAAGCAGAGAAAGTCAATTATCATATGGTTTCACTTATTTGTGGAACATAAGGAATAGCATGGAGGACATTAGGAGAAGGAAGGGAAAAATGAAGGGGATGGGAATCGGAGGGAGAGATGAACCATGAGAGACTATGGACTCTGAGAAACAAACAGGGTTTTAGAGGGGAGGGGAGAGGGGGGATTGGTTAGCCCAGTGATGGGTATTAAGGAGGGCACGTACTGCATGGAGCACTGGGTGTTATACGAAAACAATGCATCGTGGATCACCACATCAGAAACTGATGTACTGTATGGTGACTAACATAATAAAATTAAAAATTAATTAATTAATTAAAACGGGGAGATGTACAGCTATGTATTTCCATACTAGCACACTTTTGATTTATGTTCAGTTCTTCCTAAGAAAAAAATTCTGCAAAAGTCTTCATAAACAGATCATTACACAAGTTGTAAAAATATTTCTGAAAGATGAGTCCTGGAATTGAAGTAGTTGGGTAAAATAGTATGTATAAAAATGGAAGATATTCCCAAATTGGATTTTAAGTCTTTGATGAATTCAATATGTGAGAGCATAACATGAGACGTGTCCATCAATAGGAACACAGGTCCATTCGTTATGGTATAATCCACATATTGGAATAATATGTAGCCATTAAAGAATGAAGCAGGTTATATGAACTAATAAGGAAAGAATTCTAAAATGTATTGCTAAGTGGAAAACAAGAACAACAAATAAAATGGACAGAATCACATTTACAGTATGCTATCACAGTATGTACACATCTAAAATTGCATAGAATACCGTTGGAAGGTTACATAAATATATCACATCACTGGTAGCCTTTAGAGAAGGGTATAACTGGATAATAGGGTTCAAAGAAATAGAATTAATTTCCATTAATATCCACTTATGCTCTATAATTACATTGCTAATTCAAAAAAAAAAAAAGAAACAAAATCTACTCAGAAGTATAACTGATTTAGCCAAGAGAGCCAACAATAATCAATTCTTGCTGTGGCCCAGCTGTGTTCCCATGAGAATCTTAATATAACTCTGAAAATGTGGAATGGAGTACCTGCCCTAAGGCAATTCTTTCTTTCCTCTAAACGCACATGCTATCTTGATATCTTGTCAACCTAGGTTTGACTCTGCTACAAGAGAAGGGCAGGTGAGGATGCCTGAGATCTTTGGTGAAACAGAGCCAGAGAAGGTCAGGCAGGCAAAGAGCAAAAGGAGACCTCACCCACCTGTGGACATTCTGGTGCCTAGTAACTACCCCCACCCACTGGCAGACAAGAAGTGACCTTGAAACTGACCAATTCCGGAAAACTCCTCCTCCCTGGGGAGAGGTGAAACTTCTTTGGGCTCTCTCTTCCACCTGTTCCAACCTCCTCTACCCACAGAGGATGTCATTCTGATTTTGCACATAAGAAGACTCAGTCTCAGATAACTTGTCCAGTGAGAGAATCAGGATTAAATCCTAATTGTTATCACCAAAAAGTCCAATGTTCCTTTTCCTATATTGGTGCTTCTTAAATTGCATTTTTGGCACTTCCCTAGAGGCATGTGGTGATGGTCTTTGGGACACATGAAGCCATAAGATCAACATGGCTCTCATCTTCCTGTGATATACATTTTATTGAAATATCTGTTGAAAGATATATTATCTTATATATTTAGATATTTTGTGGAGAATTTAAAATCCACGTGTTTCAGAATGCATCTTCAAACAAAATTGAAGACTGTTCTGGTCTATCCATATCTCTGCACTCTTAAAACATATGCTTATTTTCTTCTTCCTCGGGATATATGATTGGAATTCTTTGAGATGTACTACAATATAGGACACTCACTTTCTGCTATGAAATGTATCATAAAGCACATAGGGTTATCTCCCTCTTAATGGTTCAGGAACATTTTGAAGCAGACAAAGAATTAGTAGTTTTTGTCCATCTGTTTCTTCTTCTAGGCTGTGGGATCCTCAAGGAAAAGGGCTGATGTCATATTTATTTTCTGCAATCCTGGTGTTCTGTAAATGTTGGCTGAATGAATGCACATTTTTTTTTAAAGATTTTATTTATTTATTTGAGAGCGAGAATGAGAGAGAGAGCATGAGAGGGGTAGGGTCAGAAGGAGAAGCAGACTCCCTGCCGAGCAGGGAGCCCGATGCGGGACTCGATCCCGGGACTCCAGGATCATGACCTGAGCCAAAGGCAGTCGCTTAACCAACTGAGCCACCCAGGCGCCCCATGAATGCACATTCTTTTGTTGACAGGAAAGGAAGCTTTCAGAACATCTTCTTGGATGCCTCCACACAGGGCTTATGGATGAGCAGTGGAACTTTGGAAAAAATGATAGGAGCTTGAAATACATTGAACGCTGCCTCCAGAATTTCCCAGGATTTGGTGTGCTGGGTCCAGAGGGGGACCCTATCTCTTGGACTGTGATGGAACAGTCTTGTGAGATGAGAATGGGTTACACTGTCCCCACATACCGAGACCAAGGCTACATGAAGAAAATCGTTTTCATTTTATAAAGTATTTTATTCAGAAAAAATGCCATTTTATTTGGTGGTGGCAAATGATAAAGAAGAAAAATGTCATGCACTGAGAAATGTGGGGTTTAATGCTATTCCTCATGGCTGGCATTGATGGAAATGCACTGCCAAGAAATATTACTTAGTGCTATTGTCCATTTCAAGCCTTTCTTATCAGTGAAAAAAATACCATTTTCAAACACAAATCTGATAATGTGTATTAGCACAAAAACATCCAATGATTTCAGGTCCATGCATTACTTAACCCACCCTTGTATAATATTTTGTCCTCCATATTACAGAAAAATGGAAGCTTGAACTTTGGTGTTATGTTTTGTCTTTATGGTGAGAGACCTCTCAGAATTAAAATCATCCAATGTCAATCATTAGTGCCAGGATAGCTCTTTCAAAGCAACATTTGCCACTTTGAAGTCTTCTTTCATGAAAGAATCCTGCTTTTTCATGCTTCTATGCTTTAAAATTAAAAGTCTATTTTGAAACGTGTCTCCTCTGCTATGGTCCATTTCCTCTGACAAAATATTCCAAAGGACCTTTCAAAAGTTCAGTTGTTGTTTTTTTTTTAAGATTTATTTATTTATTTATTTGACAGAGAGATAGACAGCAAGAGAGGGAACACAAGCAGGGGGCGTGGAAGGAGAAGCAGGCTTCCCGCTGAGCAGGGAGCCCGATGCAGGGCTCGATCCCAGGGCCCTGGGATCACGACCTGAGCTGAAGCCTGATGCATAACGACTGAGCCGCCCAGGTGCCCCAAAAGTTCAGTTTTTGATCCTGGGTGCCCTCTCAAGAGTTTTGAGATACTCTACTGAACTAAATTATGTGGCCATCAGTGAACATTTGGTTTTCTTTTCCTTTTTAAGATTTTATTGGAAGGATTTTATTTATTCCCAAGAAGAAAATAAATATACGTTTTAAGATTGTGTGTGTACGAGAAAGAGAGAGAGAGAGCGAGCGCAAGCCTGACCAGGGGGAAGGGCAGAGGGAGAATGAGACTCCCCGCTGAGCAGGGAGTCTGATGCGGGGCTTGATTCCAGGACCCCAGGATCTTGACCTGAGCTAAAGGCAGATGTTTAACCGATTGATCCGCCCAGGAACCCCGAAAGTTTCATTTTTCTGATGAGCCTTTTTTTTTTTTTAAAGATTTATTTATTTATTTATTTGAGACAGAGAGAATGAGAGAGAGAGAGCACATGAGAGGGGGGAGGGTCAGAGGCAGAAGCAGGCTCCCTGCCGAGCAGGGAGCCCGATGCGGGACTCGATCCAGGGACTCCAGGATCATGACCTGAGCCGAAGGCAGTCGCTTAACCAACTGAGCCACCCAGGCGCCCTCTGATGAGCCTTTTATCAGAGGGCTGGATAGGTTGAGTTGTGTGGCTTAACTTCGTATTTCCAGCATGACTTTTCTATCTGTTCTATATTAGTTTCCTATTGTTCTTGTAACAAATCACCACAAATTTAATGGCTTAAAGCAGCAAAATTTATTATCTTACATATCTGGTGGTCAGAAAGGCAAAATGGATCTTAGGAGAGGAAAAGCAAAGTGTCAGCATCAGTTTCTTCTGGAGTTTGGTCGGGAGACAGTTCCTTCTGGAGTCTGGAGGAAAGAATCCATTTTCTGCCCTTTCTAGCTTGGAAAAGCTGCCTTTATGACTTATGCTGTGGTCCGGCATTCCTTTGTGTGCTTTTCCCACACAACCTTCTCCTCTTCTGTACTCAAAGCTCTCTCCATGTCCCTCTCACATGGACACTTGTGATTACACTCAGAACCCACTTGGGTTAAGTCAGCGTATTCATCCCATCTCAAAATTCTTATTTAATCACATCAGCAAAGTCCCTTTTACCACATAATTTAACTTTCAAAGCTTCTAGGTACTAGGACCTAGATAGCATTGGGGGTCATCATCCATCCTACCAAAAAGGAGTGTCAGGTTTATGTTTCTCTATAAGCAAAGTCACCGCATACTTCCAGAACTCACAGGTTCTCAGTCCGAGACTGACTAGCATTTGTATATTCTAGGTCTGGATCATGGGAGAGAACTTTAGTTTGAACCCTGTGCCTATCAAAAATTCTATCAATTATGACTTAGAGGTCAGGTTATGTAGAAACATTGATATTCACGGCCCATTCATTTAGGGGATCTGGGGAATAAAGCACCACAGATACAAGAGAATTTGATCACTGCCATGGGACAGTCACTGTTGTATTTTCCACTCACTTTTCTGAGTAGAAATTTTATTTTAAGTGGTTGGATTCTGGCCATACTCTACTATGCTGTATTGGGTATGTGAGTAGGGTGAAAGGGAATGGTAGGATTCATCTCTAGACCACAAAAAGCTGCATCCTGATGTGATGGAGACAGGCACATCAATCAGAAATTCTGGACTATCTAGGGGAGTGGGTAAATACGTCTATGACGTAGTCTGCCAGAAGATGGAGAAAAAAAGAGTTTCCATCTTATCTCTATCTTCCAGGTAACAGGCAAGTGCATCTATTTTATACCCGAATCTTAACTTGCAACTTAGACTGAAATATTTCTATTTTAGCTCCCTAGACTATGGATAAGAGAAGGTGGGCATGGAGACTTAGCAAGTCATGCTTCTATCCTCCACAGAAGGGCAGAACTAGAGGAAAGAACAGAAAAGCTAGGATTTTCTGTTGGCATTTGCAATAGGGGCTGATGTTACAGGTGACACAAAAGAGAAAAAACACTAAGATTACCAAAGAATTTTGAGTTTTAGAGGAACAATAAATCTTTTTTCCTTTGCTCTAAAGGTTTATTTACCCATTATTTTGTGATGCAGAGAATGGGGTTACCTTACCAGTTAGGAAGATGGGATGGATGTATCCTCCTAAGCATTCAGGATGGTAAATACCAAATTCTTTGTATGCATATAACAGAGGCTTGAGATAGCTTCAAATTAAAAAAAAAAAAAAATCAGAATTTACTTAAACTCTTATATGTGTTTTGCACATCCACATGATCTCTAAAACTTTTTTAATTTAAAAGAATATTCATTATACTTTAATGAAACAGCCCCAAATACTCTAAATTATTGGCATATTTTCTTGAAAAAAATGTTTCTAGAAAACATTTTTCTAATGTTCCATGGATTCAATCTGATGATCTTGAAGTGACAACTCTTGTTTGTTATGGTCTTCGTTATGGTTCTCGTTTTCCCCTTCATTTAAGAATTTATAAAAGCTCTCATTTTTATGTTTAACGTCACAAAGAACTGAACACATAGAATAGCCATATTCAATAAGGGCTTGGGTTTTATCTCCATGGTTGTAAAAATGCCCAACAGTATGAATAGCAACCAATTCACCAGATGTATTAAACACTGGGGAGCCAGAGGACCCACTGGAAAAGCTGGTATCATAGCTAAGTGTGTCAGGACTCCAAACTTCTGGTAGGAAACTTCTTTGGGTGAACATGGAGAAAACATTATAAGGGGCAGCATGGGGTTCTACCATCCCATCTTGGTGTTCTAGGTACCTCTCTAACCGCCGGTTTAGAGGAATCACAGCACACCCATCTATCTTCTTGACCTGGCCTTCTGGGTGACCAATTAAATAAACCAAATCACTAGGTGTTTGAGAGGAAATTCGTTCAAACAGGCCTGGAGGGAATCCATTTCCATTATTTCTTAGCTTTAGAATGGCATAATCTAGAGGTCCATCAGACACTCCAAACCATGGCTCAATGTCATACCAATCAACATTGATAGGGCAGAACCTTTTATAAGTGAAAGTTACCTTTGCACATTTGCTTATTATATCTGGCCACAAACTTGGATCTGTGCCTTCTCCCACCATAAGATGTATTACATGTCGACAGGTGAAAATATAACCATGATTGAAGACAAAGCAAGTAGCATTCCCTGTGTTTCCATTACTCTCCCATGCCATGAACCCAACTGACTTACTAAGATGAATAAGATCTTCACAGGTTGCAACTGAAGTAGAATTTTCAGTCACTTTCCCAAAGTACTTTTTATATATGTTGAATTGTTGAAAGGTTGTCAGTTTGGTTCTCTTCCGTTCATCCCGAAAATACTTTCTCATCCAAAGTGCCTCCTTATTAAAATTTGGATATTGATCCATTATATGTTTGTCCAACATTTGGCAATTCTTTAGCCAGAGGTTAGCTGCCTTCCTCGGGAGAGCTTGAATAACATGCTGCATACCCACAGGGGGCCTTTGCCTATGTCTTGAGTTGTTCCTCCGGTATTTTCTGTTAAGACTATTATAATAACCCCTTATTCTGTAAATTGTGCGTCGTTTTTTACCTTTAATACCATGCCCTAGACTCTGAGGTGGGACGATTTTTTCTCTGTTGGACTCTACAACTTCAGTTTCCCCATCTGCCTCTGGTTCGTATTCTTTGATCTCAGACTGTATCTGATCCTGGGGACCGATTTCATCAGTGGCATTTTCATTCTGATTAATTTTTTTAGGAGCACCTCTCCTGACATGTTTCTTAAAAATGTCCATTTCTAAGGTTTTTCCACATACTTCATCCACCAGGGACTGCTTTCCATGAATTTTCTGATGATCTTCCATTACTTTCCATTCAAATTTGTCAAGGTCGGACCGAAATCGGCCATCCTTGCTTAGAGCTTCTTCGATAGTCTCACCCTTTAATGCGTAGATACAAAGTGTACTTCCTCTTTCATGAAGCTCCTTGATCTTGACAATCTTCTTTATATTCTTTCCAACAGCAACAACGTGAAAAAGAATGCATTCCATGTTTGGATCTTCACATTGGCGAAACATCTGATCATCTTCCTGGTTACCCTTTCTTTGACCAAATGTTATTTTAAAATGGGAATCTTTAGGTAGGCACTTGAGAGGCATTCCTAAATTTACATATCCGCCTATAGTTTTCTCTTCATGAACAAGGATGTTCTTATTAAAATGATTCTCCATCTTTTCTCTGAAATTGGCCTTAGCTCTCAGGGCTGAGTAGATATTCTCAGTGAGTTTACCATGGGTTGTAAACACACTACGGTCTAATTTCCTGGAGCTTTCACTCAAGGTAAAAGTAAAAGAACATTTTTTACTGGTGCTCAAGTCTCGGTTCTGAATTTCCACAGAGGCTTCCTGCTTGACTTCACTTTTAAGCTTAATGGGACTGCTACGCTCTTTCCTGTCAGGCAGAGAATGAGCAGCAGGTGTGCCAGGACATGTCTGCCTCATGACAGCATCCTTAAAAAAGGAAAGATTAAAAACTTAGTAAGAACCACCTTTAATAATAACGTTTCCTGTTTTTCTAATTATAAAACTGATAGATACTGTGAAGAAGAATTGGATAATAACATGGATAATGAATAATGGAGAAAAAATACCAGTCAAGTTATTCTATCACCAGAGATAACCATTCTACGTGTTGTTTTATTTGTTTCTATGATTTCACATGCACATACAAATCACTAAGCAATCTGCCATTGATTGACATGTCATGAAACACATTTAATGACATACATGCCATTCAACAACCTCTGAAAACACAATTCGAGGGGCCACAGGATATTTCACTGTACAATAATTTCTAATCCATTCTTCTTTTGCTGGATACTTAAGATTCTTTCCAAGTTTTTACTACTCTAAATATGACAAACATTTCTACACACAAAACATTTTGTCTCAACATCTGAATATTTCCCTAGGCTAGATTCCCTGCTGTAGAAAAACTGAGACTAAGGTTATAATGTACTTCACAACATCTATGCTGCCCAGCTCCTTGCCAGAGAAATTGCACCAGTTCATTCTGCTTCTTCTCCCCTTGCTGCCCAAAGAGAGCAACCAAATGGTTGACTCCTCCAAAGGATTTTAGTACTATTATTTTAAATGTCTACCAATTGATAGATGAGATGCCATTTAATTTGACTGTTTCTAAAATCTGCATTACTTACTAGTAAAGCTGGAGCTATTGAATGCACCTCTTGGACAGCTGAAACATCACCTTGCAAAAATTCCCATTAAGTATCTGTTTAGTTCTATTCGGTACATGTTTCAACAGCAGTAAGGAAATACATAATATACTAAAATGATTGATAAATCCCAGGATCGGATAGATATACAAGTAAATACACATGGGTATATACACATAAATATACATATTCAAAAACATATGCACATAGAACCAGTTGGCAATAGCGTGGGAAAAAGTATTGATAATCCGATGGCAACAGGAATCAAAACCAAGGACATAAGTGAAAAACATGACACCACAGGATTCAGTAGAACTTGGATGGGAATTCTTGTGGAGTCTCAAGTCTTGGACCTATTCTATATGAACAGAAGAATAAAGCTGGAGAGAGTAAACTCAGGAGGGACAGAGGGGCTTGGTTTATTTAGGAGGCCAGCGCAATTGAATGAGCTGTCTGGTTTCAGGCACAGTGAGTTTCTTCCTCTCATGGTGCTTTCCTTTTCCTTTGCATTTATTCATTTCCAGGTTTTTTCTACAAAAAAACAGTGGTTCCATCCTGCTGTGAATATCCTTGAATGTTTCCTGGTGTACACGTGCAAGAATGTCACTCAGGGGTAGGAGTGGGACTGCTCCAATTTAGGATCTCTGAATACTTCCCTTTATTAAATACTGCCATATTATTTACAGAATGGTTGTACCACCTTGTACTTCCACTGTGGGACATCTACATCCTCATCCAAAGTCAGTACTGCCCAACTGTCAACATTTGCCAATCTTGTGGGTGTGAAATGGCATCTTAATTAGTTTACTTACTAATAGGAGTTGAACGCCTTTTCATGCTTCTGCCTGTTCATGTCTCTTGCCCGTTTTTCTATAGGACTATATTCCTTTTGATCACTGAAAATCCTTTCTATATTCAGACACAAGTTGTTTATTTATTATATGTCTTAAACATATTCTTGGAGTATCTGGCTTGCTTTTTCATTCTCATCAGGCATCATTCCAGATAAGAAATCCTTAGTTTTCTGTTGTCACGTTTATTAATCAGTCTATGTCATAAGATTAACTTTCATAGAATTATTCTATTTTTTTTCTAAAAAATGTAAAGGCTTGCTTTTCCTATTTTATTTTTATTGAAATAAAGCCTACTGTAATCATCTGCCACATTCTTGAATTTTTCCACACCATCAAGTCTAACTATACTGCTCCCAGATATGTTTTCTTGTGCATGTGACTTGACTCCCACTATTTCCTCATGCTGGATACACTTTCCTGGTGAAATTCTATTCATCCCGTAAGATCTTTCTCAGGTGATACTGCCTAAATTTTGAGTGCGAATGAAGCATTTTCCCCTCTGCACTCCAAAACACTTGTTTATATCTTGAGTCAGTATTATCATTTTGCATATTTTGTGTTGGTCAAAAACCGACTCTGAAGTCTGACTGCTTGGATTCAAATCCTCACCCTCAAGTTCATCATTTTTGCAACTTTAAGAAAAGTGGGTTTCAGTTTCTTCAATTTTAAAACAGGGATGATAACAATATCTATTGTTTTATTAAATGTTGAATGAGATAATCCACAGGACATTGCAAGAGTAATTTCAGGTACACACTAATTTCTCGGTAAGCAGTAACTGCTTAATTATTTTGGCCTGTCTGTCCTTCTGATATCAAGCATCTACAGTGTTTGTTAGTGATCTTGTTGTCTAATAAGGCACTTTGCACTGCTAATTCATACACTATCATTTGGTTTTGACAGGCACTTATAGATGTGATCTCCCAAATATAAAATTTCCACAACACAGAGGAAGGGTTTATAACCGCCATTCTTTATGAGCTTATCCCCTTCCAGGATCCTAATACCGTACTATGGTTAGAGTATGCTGCTCTAGCCAAGAGTTGTTAAAAAGGAGACATACCTGGGCGCCTGGGTGGCTCAGTTGGTTAAGCGACTGCCTTCGGCTCAGGTCATGATCCTGGAGTCCCGGGATCGAGTCCCGCATCGGGCTCCCTGCTCAGCAGGGGGTCTGCTTCTCCCTCTGCCCTCTTCCCTCTCGTGCTTTCTGTCTCTCATTCTCTCTCTCTCAAATAAATAAATAAAATCTTTAAAAAAAAAAAAAAAAGGTGTATAAAAAGGAGACATACCTGTGACTCTTCAGGTCTGGTACCCCGGCCATTTTCTGTAGCAGTGAATGACTTGTTCTCTTCAGGTTTCATGGAGTTCATGATGACTTCTAAGAAACTATGACTTGCTTCTGCTAGTGGCCAAGTCAGAGAAACAAGGTTGGATTTACCCTCCCACTTGCAATGACTAAAAACAAAGGAAAGACAAGGTACATGAAACAACTTGCAAACACTGGGCCCCAGGCCGTGCAGAACAGTGATCTCCTACCTCTCAGAGACAGAAATCAAATGAGGTAATCCCCATGAACCTCTAGCTTTCTGCCTGGGGAGTGTTTCCAGACCATATCTCAGGGAAGGGAGACAGCAGAGCCTGGCAGTTTCCTTGGGTTGAGAAGACAAGCTCAGGGTCATGGGAGGCCGAAGTGGCTGGAGTTTGTAGGGCAGACTACTAGAGAGAAGAAAGCTACAGCCACACACAGGATCGGAGATCTGCAGTGGGTACCCCCTGAAATCCCAGCCGAGTATCGGTCAGTCCATGCATGTGAGGAAGCTACCGGAAGCCAGGGGAAGAGCCACTTAAAGGAAAAAGTGGAACAGTTCTGAGGCTCACTCAGGCCTGAGAATAGTTTCTGCTCCCAAAAGCCAAACTAGAAAACTTCACCATGCATGAGGTATCAGGTCGAGTATTCAGGAAGGTACTGTCTCCGTAGTGGGATAAAAGCAGCCCCAGACTGAAGGCTGCCCTGGTCCCACCTGAGGAAGTTGAATGGCAACATTTGCCAGGATCAAACTGTTTGCAAGTCACATGACTGGGCACTACAGCAAAGCTTAAGACGATCAATGAGAATTGAAACATTTCTGGCACCCCAAAATGTGGAATTAACAAAGCTGGATGTCCAATACAAAATCACCAGGCATGAACAGCAGAGGAAAATAGGACCTCTAATGAAGAAAGAAACTGAGGAACAGAAACAGATCCAGAAGGGACACCGTTCACAGAACTAGTAGCAAAGAACACGGAAATAGTTATTACCTTGAAACTCTGGCCAAATGTAACAGGGACCAGATTTAGCCTCCACACTGAAAACAAAACAAGACAAAATGGGCAAAAGATAGGTAACAATGATTTACAAGGAACTGGCTGGCCATCATGCAGTTAAGGACAGTACAAATAGGGCACCCCCTGTGATTACTGCAGCTGCCCGCGTGAGAGATCCCAGGCCAGGCTGCGAGGGGGGCAGTACAGCCAGCTGGAATCCCTGAGTTGAAGAGTCAGAGAGAGGGAGGTGGCAGAGGTGACAGGACACAGAAGGGAATGCCCTCCCCACACCGAGAACTTGGGATACACGAAGAGGGTTCCTCTCAGGTATTCCGGGGAGAACTGAGCAGAGCAGCAATGGAAGAAAGTACCTAAGGCCAAGAAAGAACCACCCCGAAACGTCAAACCCTCTCCCTACACCCCTCCCAGGGATCTGGGGTTCCTGATTTGTAAATGAAGATGTTTGGTGTAGATCAACCTTTTACTGTTCCTGTGAATTACCCCCTCTGGGCTTGTTAAAAAGGAAGATATACCGGATCCCACCCTCAAAGATCATGATTCAGTGACTCTGGGCTGCAGTTATGATATTTGATCCGTGCCCCACCGCCCCGCCCCCAGCCCAGAACGTTCCCGCCTCCACATCCCCCCCATCCCCCTCTCCTGATGCCCAGGCACACAACAGGGTAGCTGAAACAGCTTCCTAGCTGATCTCCAGGTGTCTTTCTAGGAGGAAAAGTCTCGATCCTTGAGGGTGGGGGGCGGGAAGGAGGTTCCTACAATGGGAGGCTGCTTATCCCTTAACCCCAAACTTCTTGCTTATCCCTTACCCCCAAAACTTCTTGGCTCAGGACCAAGGTTTTGCCTAGTGCTCTTGACAACCACCCCTAAGAGCTCCACGTCCCACTGAGGACCAGAGCACCACTCACAGACGCGGAGCGTGTCCACGGGGCCGGTGACCGCTGCCTCGGGAGTCGCAAGAGCTGAGAAGACGGGGCACGGACGGCTCCCCGCGGGCTCTCTTCCCTCGGGGAAAGTGGAAGTGAGCTCTCCCGGGCTCTAGGTCCTGCCAACAGGAGGCGAGAGGGCGGTGTCCGCCCTCATTGGCCGGGAACACAGCCGCTTCAGGAAGCCATTGGCCGCTCCCGGCACCGGGGCGGCGGGCGGGAGAGGCTGGGCGCGGACCCCATCCGGGGAGCTGGAGGGCGCAAGGGCTGGATTTCGGGGCAGGAGCCCGCGCGCGGGAGCCGCCTGACGCTGCGGCTCGGTCTCCGCGCACGCACTCCCCCCGCTGGCCCTGGGCGGGCATCTCGTTCCGGGACCGGCCGCGCACTCTCGCCCGCTCTCCGGGGCTGTGGGGCTGCGGTCGGGCGGGCAGCCGAGCGAGCGCGAGCGGGAGTGGGAGGAGCCTGCGATTCCCGCTCTCGCGGGGCCGAGTCCGCAGCGCGTAGGCGGGACGGGCGCTCCGGGCCTGCGTCCGGGGCCGCCGGGCTATATGGTTCGGCCTGCGGGGTGGGCGGTGGCGCGAGGCGCGTCCCGGGTGGGACCCAGCGGCCGCTGGAGGGCCGGCCTGAATTGGGCAGAGGCCCGGCCGGAGTCTTCGGGTGTTGGCCGGGCGCAGCACGGGCTTCCAGCGGTCTAAAGGGCCCAAAGCGGGCAGCAGCGCTCCTGTGGTCTGTCTAGTGGGACTTGGCCCCCCCATCAAACGAACCAGCCTCACCGAGAGGCTAATGCACACACTTAGGCCAAAGCAAGAAGCCCAGAGATCCGAACTTCTCCCTAAATCTTCCGCCCCCCCGCCCCCCTGATTTGCCGGAGGAGTCTTATTTTATCAAGGACCTCTTAGAGGGAAATCCGCCCGGCGAGGGCCCAGGGCCTTGCAGGCATCTCAGGCTCCGGGGCCTGGGGTTGCTTGATCACTGTAGTTCAGCCCCTATTCCCAGCGGGCCGGTGTTTTGTAGTTGACATATTTGGGTCTCATGGGATCTTCGCAGTCACCCCTGGAGTTAGGTTGGCTTTTGCTCCCATTTCACAGATTAGGAAACAGGACGGCTTGCCTAAGACCATGGGACTAGTTGGGGGCTGTGGTGCACTGGAGGAGTTTAACCTTAGAGTGTCATAGCTTCTTGCAGGGAGACCTTGGGCAAGTTCACTCCCCTCTTGCGGGTCTTGATTCCCTACTTGTTACTTAAACCCGTCTGCCCCTTTCTGATTCTCCTTCCATTCCTGTTCCAACTTACCACTTGGGTAGCTTTAAAAACCGCGGAAACTCAGACCAGGGCTTCACAACGTTTATGATGCATCAGAATCCTCTGGTCAGCTTGTCAAAACAGATTTCTGAGCTCCCTCTGTGGAGATGCGGACTCGCTAAGGCTGGAGTATGGCCCGGTGACTTGCATTTCTCAAGAGGTGATGCCAATGCTGTTGGTGGCCATCTCTAAGGCCAACTGGTAATTTCAGTGACCAAAATGTACTCCAAGTATTTACAAATATTAACTAGCTTACACACATATTTTTTTTAAGATGTTATTTATTTATTTGAGAGAGAATGAGAGAGAGCAAGCACAAGAGAGGGGGGAGGGTCAGAGGGAGAAGCAGACCCCCTGCTGAGCAGGGAGTCCGATGCGGGACTCGATCCCGGGACACCAGGATCATGACCTGAGCCGAAGGCAGTCGCTTAACCAACTGAGCCACCCAGGCGCCCTCTTTTTTTTTTTTTTTTTTTTTTTAAGATTTTATTTATTTGACAGAGAGAGAGAGTGAGAGCAGGAACACAAGCAGGGGGAGTGGGAGAGGGAGAGGGAGAAGCAGGCTCTCCGCGGAGCAGGGGGACCGATGCGGGGCTCGATCCCAGGACCCCGAAGGCAGTCGCTTAACCAACTGAGCCACCCAGGCGCCCACAAATATTAACTAGTTTTATCCTCTAACAAGCATAGGAGGCAGCTACCCTTATCCCCATTTTAAAGGAAATTGTGGCCATAGAGAGACATCAAGCAACTGACCTAAAGACAAACAGCTATTAGCAAAGCCAGGATTAAGCAGCCAGGCACGGTGTCCTTAGCCCCCTTCCATTGCTTCTCCGTTTTCTTCCAATAAGCTTCCAGGACCCAAGCCCATCCCAGCACTTTCTGCCCCCTGCTCCCCTCCAGTCCCGCTCCCCACAGCCCTCACTTTTCCCAGTGTGACCCTCTCTGTTCGCCCGCGGGCTCTCGTACAGGCAGCTCCTGGGGATGTGGTCAGCACGGGCAGTCCCCTTGCAGGATTGCCCAGGCAGGGAACAGAGACCCCAAGAACAGAGCCCAGTTCCCAACACCAGTGGATGGATACTCACTGTGGGTAAAGGTTCTCCACCACAGCTGGAGTTCCGAGCATGGCCTGCAGAGGGCGCCAGAGAACGAGCCTGATGGAAAGGGGAGGGAAAAGGAGGCGGGGAAGCGGGTGAGGTTTGACACTCATTGTCGCCAAAGGCAGCTTGGTGTTGGTTTGCCCACTCCTTCATTCTCTGTCGCCCAAGAGCTTCCCACCCCTTTAGGGGGCTGCACTGTGGCACCGGATGGAGAGGGGACAGTGGCCTATGCCGCGTCAGGTACTCCCTGAAAGGACCTGCTTCTGTCAAGGTTGCTTTAGCTCAGGCTGGCTCAACCCTCTTTTTCTAGCTGCCTTGGTCTCAGTTAACTAAGGCCCACTTCGCTGGTCTCTGGGTTCATCACTCTGGGTCCTTGGCGGTTTTGTGAAAGGCTTCGAGGGGGCAAAGCCAGCGTGGCACCTGTCATTGCCTTAGCAGCTAAGTATTTCTGGGTGCTGACAGTGGGGAGCGGAGTGCGTGGGCCTGGGGGTCAGGAGAGCAGAGTGGGAAGTGTCCACTAAACATCAGGCATTGTAATTTGAAATTGTCCAGAGCATTGCCTCATTTCCTCTTTCTGCTTAATTCATTTCCTATTTCACAGATTAGGAAACAAGGGAAGTAAGTCGCCTGTGGGTGGAACTTGAAAGGATTTTCACTCCTGTCAGATGCCAAAGCCAAAGTCCTTTATTGTGCCAAGGCTGCCTTTGTAGCATTTCAGTGCATGCGGGTTCGGTGAAACAGGTCTGTACACTGATGCATCCTTCTGTCTGTCCAGTCATCTATTCCTTTATTCGGGACTCATCTGCAAGGCATGGGTCTAGTTGGTATTGAAAATACAGAAGAATAGGGGACTCTGCTGTAAAGTAAAGGAGAAAAAGATGTACACAGGAGATCAAAAAGATAGACACAGAATATAGATACCTGTTTTCTTCCAGGTAATATGATGGAAAAAATTTACTCTGGCCTTTCAGATTATTGCCTTAGGCTGTGCTGTAGTAATCTCTGAACTTTTAATTTCTCACTGGTATAATTGGTAGCAAGTTGAGCACTCACCCCATGTATACTTATTTACATTATATATTTTAATAACATAGTAAATGTTAGGCGCATGTAACTTTTCATGTTTAGATAAAAATATAAATGGAGGTTCAAATAGTTTCTTCTTTCACCCCAATGGACCATCTCGGGCACTTCCTGCAGAGCTTCCTCAGTCTGGAAGCTTTCACCTGGATCTGTGCCTGGCTCTCTTCCTTCTTTCTTCAGAACAACACCAGGTTTTCAGGGTGGCCTTCCCTGACCACTTCCTATTGAATATGCCCCCCACCCCCGTATGTCTTCTGTCTCCCTATCCTGCTTTATTGTTCATATACAGTATCTCACTCTGTAATAAATAGGATCATTTTCCATTGGCTTAGTTTTGCCTCCTCACATCAGTATCTAGCTTGTAGACGGGCAAGGGGGAGTCCCATAGTGGGAGGAAAGCAACAGAACCAAAGGGCAGGAGGTGGAGGGGAAAGCCCTGGGCTGAGGTGGGAGAACATGGAATATGGGGACAGCTTGTTCGTGCCTCCTTTGTCTCCTCCATTCTTGCAATCCTCAGGGCCAGGAGCACCCAACCCTTTCCTCTGGCCCACTTAGCTGCAGCCTCTTCCTCTTCTCTCCCACTTTTCAGGCCCTATCCCACAGGAAGGACAGGTAAATGTCACATACACAGATCCCTCCAGGAACTCAGTTACAGTTCAGAGACTCTGCTCTTGTCTCTCTCAGCATCTTCTCTTTTAAAGTGCTGGTGGGGTTGTACTGGGTGTTCTGGGCTAGGAGCCAGGAGATCTCATCTCGGAGCCTGGATTTGCCCCTGAAGAAAGGTTGAACAGAATGGTTGAACAGCCTTTCCTCACCCTAGCTGACCCACTTCCTATACAGGAGCCAAGGACCCCTGAGAGTTGACCTTGGAGTGACTTCTTAGCCACCCGATGGTCTGAACAAATGACACATGAATCTTCTGAGTTTACCAGTTTCGGCATAATTTAAGGAGAACATCGTGAGAAACCTACTCAGGGTGTGGAGGTTATTATATGATTCATAATCAGTGGGAATGAGTGATACGTCCAGGGAGAGCTAGCATAACTAGCCAGGGACAAAGTCGATTGCAGATACATATTAGCTCCTCTGTGACATCCCCACCCCTTGCTGCGACTGAGCCTGGCATTTGCACCAGGGCCCCGGCAGCACTCCCAAGGAGGAAGGATATGCTCTGCCAGCTCTGTCCAGCCCTACATCATTTTATAAACATGACATTGGGTTCAGCCCTGCTTTATCTTGTGCTTTTGATTGTTAATCAGTCTGAAACCCCCCATGGCTAGTCATCCACTTCGTACTGGCTGCATGACCTTGAACAAGTTACCTATTTTCTTTGAGCCTCAGGTTCATCATACATAAGATGGAGGAAATAGGGGCGCCTGAGTGGCTCAGTCGGTTGGGCGTCTGCCTTCGGCTCGGGTCATGATCCCGGGGTCCTGGGATCGAGTCCCGCATCAGGCTCCTTGCTCCGCGGGAGGCCTGCTTCTCCCTCTCCCACTCCCCCTGCTTGTGTTCCCTCTCTGACTGTGTCTCTCTCTGTCAAAAAAATAAATAAAATCTTTAAAAAAAAAAAAAAAGATGGAGGAAATAGAATGTCATCAGTCTCGAACATGGGGTCGCAGGATGTCAGTCCCCTGAGGATTGGAGAAAGATATCTGCGGCTTTGGAAGACTTCAGAAATCATATCACTAACATACTCATCTATAGAAAATAGTGGAGGAAGAATGCTAACCGCAGAGCAAGTAAATAGGAACACAGACCTCAGACAGGAGCAGATAACAAGGAGAGGAAACAGCGATGAGCAAAAAAATCTGGCCAAATTTACGTATATGGTTAAATCTCAATGACCATGGTAGACCCTCTGGAAATGACTGACAGCAAGGGCGAGTCTACCACATCTGGTCTGAACCACCAGGGTTGTGCTCCCAGCCAGCAGGGCTGGGGGAAGAGAGGTTTGGTCTAGACCATCTACTCACTCCTCTGGGTGTGAGGAGGGAGAAGGACAAGGGCTGAATCTTTAGAAAGACATCATCTTATTGGGGTGCACCGGGGAAGCCGAGGGAGAAGAGCTGGCACTTTATCTCTTATAGTAGGAGAGAAATTTGTATTCATTTATGAATACTAGGAAAAATATTATTGATCAATAAAAAGTTAATCAGTGAATATGATGGAGAAGTGAATTAAGATTCCTTAGTGGAGGTGCCTGGTCCCTCCGTGTGACCTTCAGCAAGCTCTGCATCTCTAGTCTGAGTGCCTGTACTCACCAGCTCAGCCTGTGGGTAAATGTCACCACTGCCCTGCTGTTGAGGACCAACAGGGGCTTGAGGATGGAGGAGAGATGGGGCTTGACAGGATGGGCCCAGGGAGGGCATATGCTAGGCCACCTCCCACCCGCTTCTTTCTTCCCTATCCCCAAATGTGAAGGTTTTATGTAGTTCCCGTCTCCACAGCAGTCTGCCCTGTGACGTGTTAGGACCTGGGGTTTCTTCCAGGTTCATCTCTCTGCTCAAAATTTCAGGCCAACTGACATTGCCTTTTCTTTTCTTTTGCTTTGCTGTTGCAGATTTATTCTGATTTTGTTTCTTTTATTTTCCCCATTATTTCATATAGTTATTGGTGTGAAGGAGACAGACACCTGCAACTTGGTTCACCATCTTGATTCCCACTCCACCTGGGACTTTCGTCACTCTTTCTCAAGGCAGACCCAGTGCTCACATTGTATCAGCACCTTCATACCAGCCACCCACAGTTGTCCTGGGCGTCCCATGAACCTGGGCCGACCCAAATTTCCTGTGGAAGCGAACTCCCCTGAGTTGTGACCCGAGTCTCGAGTTTGCATATGAATCTTCCCTTGACACAGCAAGCAGTATTTTCTTCTACCTTCAGCGAGGCCTGAATCAGGAGTTGGGGCAGCCCAACAATTGATCTGAGTGGGCTGTCTCTGCAGGTAAACTTGCTGTGCCAGCTTAGGGTACAGAGGTAATTACAGGGTAATTATTGAAGTTGCATCATTTATAATCATATCAAACATAAACATGAAATTCTATGGTTTACCTTTTGTTGGAGAGATGGGGGTGGGCATTGGCCAATCACCCAGAGCCAATTCTGTTACAATTTCTTGTTTTATATAGTAGCTTCAGCGTGCACAGTGTTTCACATTCCAGTGGCAGGGTTGCAGGGCAGGGCCAGAAGAGGCCTTTGTTGTATTTGTGCTCTTCCTCAAGTGTATAATTCAGGGATTCTGAATTAGTAATATCAATTTTCAATTATAAATTGCTTATCATAGTGCCTGGCACGTATTCTCTTGTTCATCTGGAATTTCTCACCACTTTTTCATCTGGTTCACTCCTACTCACTCTTCCATCCTCACCATCCTTGTTACTTCTTCCAGGAACCCTTCTGATACCAGAACTTTCTCCTGAGACCACACAGGGCAAAACACAAAGGGCTGAACAAAGAGCCAGACTCACAGGAACACCTAACCCAGGATCAAGCTTTACAAATGACTCGTGAAGGGTATGAGAAAGGAGTCACAGGAAATACCACATCTAGCAGAGGACCCGAGGCCGTGGAACTTGATCCTTTGGGTGCCATTTTCCGCATCACAGTGATAAATGCTACTTGTGTGAGTGGGTGAAGTTAGCCTAGGAAAGCCATTTGTTTGGGATTTCACCTTTTATACTTTGCGAATCACAAACTAGGAGACTGACATTCATTATTTAGCATAGCAGTGCCTCACAAATCCATAAGTAGCAGGGTTATTTACAACAAACCCTCTAAACAGACTAGGTCTATTCTAGTGACAGTTTTATTAAAGTCCCTCATTTATATTTTAGATAGTAGATTCTATCTATCCAGTTTCATAAAGTGTTCTGACTCCCAGAAGTAAGAACTGCCCCTAGCTTCCCTATCACATGCTTACTGGTAACCTCTTCTATCCCAAGAACACTCATCATACATGTTGACAGGCTCTGCACCCACCACCTCCAATGTCTGGTCTCGCCAGATTGTGAGTTGTTTAGGACTGTGGCAGGGCCTTTTAACATCCTGCCTCAACATTAGAAAAGTTCCCGGCACATCATAAATGCCCAGTAAACATCTGTGAGTTAAAGAAAGCTATTTTGTGACTTGTGCTTCAGTATTATAGAGGATTTTCCCAAGATGACTAAAGAGCTTTGACATTTAAACAAATGGAAGTAATTTCTGTGGGTAGCAGGTCCACTGGGGCCATGCACATGAGGCCACAAAGAAACCAGACAGCATCCCACCTTTGCCAGCACAGAGAGGCATATGGAACACTCTCCTGACACAGATATTTCATGTAATGTGCCATCAGCTGTCTTTGGACACCCTGGTTTCAGTATCCATCCAAGTATGGCCTATTCACACATCTCTGGTGAGGTCCATGTGCCTTCATGCCTGAGCCCCCTTTAGGCCCAGCATAGTGGGCTGGCAGGGTCTGTGTGCCACGCTGGAGGTTGGGCAGGCTTCTCTCATTCTGACCTGGTTTCCAGCGATCATTTTCCAGCACAGAATGAGAGAGATCACGTTTAGATCCTCACTGTGGAAACAAGACAAGACAAACAAACTTTTAGTCCCCACTCCTGTAATTTCTGATACCATCCCATTCTAGAGCTCTCAAGCACTCGTGTCCTTGATGAGATACCTGCCTTTGAAAAGTTGTCCATTTTGTCCATTTGACAACTTTTATTCATCCCAGGGAATGAATTTGTCTTCTCCTCACTCAAAAACTGATATAGGAGAAATACAAAAATGTGTAAGAAATAACAATATTGAAGAAAGCCACAATATTGATTAGAACATGTTTTTTAATATGTCTCAAACTCGACATCTGGAGGGCATGTTCACACCAGGTTCCAGGTTTGCTCTCATTGGAGGTACTGAGCTTCAGAATATCTTCCCTTACAGAGAGGATTTTGTTCAGATATTCTACTCTAACTGACTTTGAGAATGTAACTGTTCCGGGCTCCTCACCCAAATTTTCCTGACAATCTGGGAAGAGAGGTAAGAAAGCAACCCTGTTCATGGTTCAGAGTTCTCTGCTTCTTTGGCTTTCACCTGATTAGTAACTCTGTACAAGTGCTTGGTGGTTCCCAACCCTGAGCTTATATCAGAATCAGTTAGTGATGGTGACCAGAGGGGAGGTGGGCAAGGGGATGGGTGAAATAGGTGATGGGGATTAAGGAGGGCACTTCATGTGATGAGCATCAGGTGTTGTATGTAAGTGTTGAATCACTAAATTGTACACCTGAAACTAATATTACACACTATGTTAAATAACCAGAATTTAAATAAAAAGTAAACAAACAAAGCCAGTGAAGAGCCCAAGAGACATGGTAAGTAAATGGAATACCTGATCCCAAACTAGAGTCTGTACAAAAGGGGAAAATGATATAAAAGACACTATTGGGTCAACTGACAAAATTGGAATAGGGATGGTATAGAAAATAATCATATTGTATCAATCTTAAGTTTACAGGTGATAAAATACTGTGACTATGTAATGAATATCCATATTCTTAGGAATATACACTGAAGAATGTAGAGGTGAAGTGCAATGGCAAATGCAAGGTGCTCCACATGGGTCATGAGAACATACCATGTATTTATGTTGTGTGTAAAGAGGGAGGGAGCCCAAGCAAGTATGAGCTCAAGTCTAAAACAAATGGAGGGAAATGGGAACAGTGGGTAAATATGGACGAGGTAATGGGTGTTCATTCTACTCCTATTTTCTTGAAATTTGTGTTAAGTTTGAAATTATTTCCAAATGAAATTTTTTTAAAGATTTGTTTATTTATTTTAGAGAGAGAGAGAGAGCATGTGTGAGTAGGAGAGGGGCAGAGGGAGATAGAGAATCCTCAAGCTGACTCCACCCTGAGCACTCAGCCTTGATCCCACGACGCTGAGCTGAATCCAAGCGTCGGATGCTTAACCTACTGTGCACCCAGGTGCCCCTAAAAAGGTTTTTTAAAAGGAACAAAAAAAGAGAAGCATATGGAAAAGGTCATGTGCTTCCCTCTTAGAAACTACATTGTACTGAATCTGTCCTGCAACTACCAACTTCCTTTCTTTAAGTTAACGAGTGTTTTAAAACTTTCCTCAACAAGCACTAGGGAAAAGTCATGTGCTGTTATCCTGGAAAACATAGTGTGCTCAAACCCCACTTCAACTAACATTTTCCTTTCATTATGATGGAAGTGTTTAAAAACTGAATGGTGGGGGTGCCTGGGTGGCTTAGACAGTTAAGTGTCTGCCTTTGGCTCAGGTCATGATCCCAGGGTCCTGGGATCCAGCCCCACGTAGGGCTCTCTGCTCAGTGGGGAGCCTGCTTCTCCCTCTCCCTTTCCCTCTGCCTGCCACTCCTCCTGCTTGTCCTCTCTTTCTCTCTGTCAAATAAATAAATAAAATCTTAAAAAATAAAATAAAATAAAAACTGAATAGTGGAGGCACATGGAAACGACCATGTGCTTAACTCCTAGAAATGACAATCTGTTAAAACTGTCATGCAAATTCCATCTTCCTTTCAGTCAGGTATAAATGTTTTCTTTCTTTCTTTTTTTTTTTTTTTTAAAGATTTTATTTATCTATTTGACAGAGAGAGAGATAGCGAGAGCAGGAACACAAGCAGGGGGAGTGGGAGAGGGAGAAGCAGGCTTCCTGCTGAGCAGGGAGCCCCATGTGGGACTCGATCCCAGGACCCCAGGATCATGACCTGAGCTGAAGGCAGATGCCTAACGACTGAGCCACCCAGGCGCCAGGTATAAATGTTTTCATACATACAAGCACTTGGGTAAAGCCAGGTGCTTATTTCCCTGACACTACAGTGTTCTTATACCATCTTTCAACGAACATCTTCCTTTCATTAAGATGTAATTGTTACTAAATGCATAAGTAGAAGCATATGGAAAGGGCCATGGGCTTATCTCTTAGAAACTACATGGTGCTGAATTCATCCTGTAACTAACATCTTCTTTTCATGAGATATCAGTGTTTGAAACTCATACGTAGAAGCACTAGGGAAAAGCCATGTGGAAACTTCATTGTTCTTATACCATCTTTCAACGAACATCTTCCTTTCATTAAGATGTAATTGTTACTAAATGCATAAATAGAAGCATATGGAAAGGGCCATGGGCTTATCTCTTAGAAACTACATGGTGCTGGGGCGCCTGGGTGGCTCAGTTGGTTAAGCGACTGCCTTCGGCTCAGGTCATGATCCTGGAGTCCCGGGATCGAGTCCCACATCGGGCTCCTTGCTCGGCAGGAAGCCTGCTTCTCCCTCGACCCTCCCCGCTCTCATGTGCTCTCTGTCTCTCTCATTCTCTCTGTCTCAAATAAATAAATAAAATCTTTAAAAAAAAAAAAGAAACTACATGGTGCTGAATTCATCCTGTAACTAACATCTTCCTTTCATGAGATATCAGTGTTTGAAACTCATACGTAGAAGCACTAGGGAAAAGCCATGTGGAAACTTCATTGTTCTTATACCATCTTTCAACAAACATCTTCCTTTCATTAAGATGTAAGCGTTAATAAATGTATAAATAGAAGAATATGAAGAAAAAGAAGAATCAGTTGGTGCACTTACTCTATCACGCATTGCTGTCCCTCTTCTGGGCCCCATGGTTTCTGATTCAGGAAGCCTGAGAATTGGCATTTTTAATAAGCTCCCAGGTGATGCTGATACTGTTGGTTGGGGACCCACTTTGGTCACCAATGCAGTTGCTCATTGTCTCCGACTAGTTGCCGTGGATTTGGAGCATCTTCTGGTTAATGACTCCATAATTTTTTAGAACTGCCCATAATTGTTGAGGCTCTTTGGAGCATGTGCATTGTCTGCCTGTGTATGGATGGCCAGTCAGCTCCTGTATGGGATAGTGAAAGGTCCGATCATGCCCTTGAACTTCTTTTTCCCAGCTTTCATGTACTGAGAATCTACACTGTCTAGAGCATGGGCAAGATGCTCCAGTGGAAATAAACTTGAATAAGACATTACCCTTGTCCAAAGAAACAGACTATTAACCTATGAGGACAGAATACCTTATTCAAAGCCAGAAGCCTCTAAAATGGAATAAGGTCATCAGAAGTTTTGGTGGCACTCTGGGCAATTTGCTATGATATTATTCTCATGGGCTTGGAAGAAAGAGACTTGGAACCCCATTCTGGCAAGCCACAGCTTCCATGAGAGACAATATTTGTTTCTGAGAGTAAATAACAACAAGAAGTCTGAGAGTTTCAGCAGTGAATATATTATGTGGAAAATTATATTGCTGAAAACTAAAACATAAAGTAATATAACTAATTTTAAAGAATCCTTCAAGAATTGGAGGGTGCTTGTAAAAGTAAACGCAGGTTCCTGAATGTGGCCAAAACCAAACCTTGATGAATTCACAATAGTAGATGTATTAAGAAGCCTCATTTCAAAAGAATGACTGGGATAGACAAAGTATTCAAGGAATTGTAAAGAGAATATCAAAGTGACCAAAAGAAAGCAAAGGGAGCAGTCAGTAAGAACAATAGTTGAAAATAATGAAATGGAGAATGAGACATAGTACAAAAAGCAGACAAAACCATAAACTCCATTTAAATGTCAAAAAAAAAGTCAAGATAAACTCCTGGTGAGACTTTTTAAGGAAAAACAAGAGAAAGAAAACCAAAAATCAGACAGTACTAGAGATGAGGAAGGAGACAGCGATGGGAACAAGGGAATTACAATGGAAGGTTAGATGTGACTCCGAGGCAACACGTTTACTGATAAAAGAAATGGATGATTTCCATCCATTTTCAAAATTGATCTTCAAAGAAATAAAACACCTCAATATACTAATAGAAACAATTGGAAATGAAATGTCTATCCACTATCAGGTGGCCAAAATCAGATAATTTTATATTTAAGTTCTACATAAGGCAAGAATTAACACACAATTTCAGTATCAAGCCATGGTAACAGCTAGAAAGACCCCCAATCTGAAATTGGTCAAAAGAGGTATAAAAGGTATTTATTCAACGCTTTTGCGTATGAATACAGGTGCAAGCATTCTGAATAAAATATCCAGTATTATATCAAATGAATAGTAGATGTGAACAAATAGAGTTTATTTTAGAAAGGCAAGAATGGCTTAGACTCAGAAGATCTTTCAGTGTAAGGATGAAGTGTTAAAGGATGAAAAACTGTGTGAGTGTAATCAACTGCCAAAAATAAAAGAAAAGGAAGAAACAAATACAAAAGAAACCTATAAATTTCAGTCACTATTCCAAATATAAATTGTGAGAAAATAGGCATCGTGGGAAAATACTCTCAACATGTAAAGACAGATCAAATATAATTCCAAATGTGAATTGTTAAAGCCATCTCATTAATGTCAGAAATGAGACAAGGATGGAGATACTGCTGTTCTTAGTTGGTATTATCTTCCTAGGTTCTGCACATGCAATAGGACAAGAAACTAGAAAACCAATACTATGTGGGGAAAAAAGAAGCAAATCATCTGTATGTACATATTATAGTATTATGTGTTGGCAAAGTCAAAGAGGCTCTGATGGAAAACACATAAACAAACAGTATCTTAAAGACTCTTGTATGGCATGTTTAGAAATTAAGAATAGAGGGGCGCAGGCTTTAGGATGGAGCAGAAGCCACCAGTAAGCAAATGGTTAGTCATTAGCTGTGATATTAAGACACCTTGACCTTAACTTTTTTACATTATTACTTTTTAATCTCCTTTGGGACTGGGGAGGCCGGCCAAAATAATTCTGAAAACTGCTTGTGTTGTATTTGAGTCTTAAGGTCATGAGATTGAGAAGAGCGAAGAGATAGATGTTTTATGCCACTTAATGTTGATTCTGATTAAAATATAACAACAACAACAACAACAACAAAAGAATAGAGGGGAGCCTGGGTAGTTCAGTCGTTAAGCGTCTGCCTTTGGCTCAGGTCATGGTCCCAGGGTCTTGGGATCAAGCCCCACATTGAAATCCCTGCTTGGCGGGAAGCCTGCTTCTCCCTCTCCCACTCCCCCTGCTTGTGTTCCCTCTATCGCTATGTCTCTATCTGTCAAATAAATAAATAAATAATCTTTTAAAAAAATTAAGAACAGAAATAAAAAATCAATAGCAAAGTAATAGTACTCAGAAATGGAAAAGGAAAACTAATTCCACTGACAGTCCTGACAAGCATAAAATAGCCAAGAATAAATTGAATGGTTTTTATTTCATTTGGCTTACCCTAGGAAAACAGTATAATTTTACCAAATGGTAGTAAAACAGAAACTGAGAAAATTGGGATACATATCATGTTTCTAAATGAAAAGATTTAGTAACATGTAAATCTCAATCCACTCAAAATTATTTTTAACAAGTGAATCCAGTTCAGATCACAATTGTAGTAGGTAGTTGGAATACTTGTTGGGGAACTGGAAAACTCTGTTTAAGTCCATACGAATATAATATAAAACCATAAGGAAAAAAAGAAAATTAAGAAAAAGGATAGGAAAAGAGATGTTAAAAGTTACCATAAAGCCACTGAAACAGCATAAGACTAAAATCCAATACAGGAATAGATACAAATACATATATGTATTATATGACAAAAGAGGTATTTAAGCTTTGGTGGGGTGATTTATTTAATAAATAGTACTGGCATCATTGGCTAACCATATGGAAGAAAGATGTAGAAGAATCTTAATACTATTCAAAAACAAGGGCGCCTGAGTGGCTCAGTCGGTTAAGCGTCTGCCTTCGGCTCAGGTCATGATCCCAGGGTCCTGGGATTGAACCCCACATTGGGGCTGCCCTCAGGGGGGAGCCTGCTTCTCCCTCTCCCACTCCTCCTGCTTGTGTTCCCTCTCTCGCTGTGTCTCTGTCAAATAAATAAATAAAATCTTAAAATAAATAAAAATAAAAAATAAACACACTTTGAAGACATCATTTTCATGGCTACCCACTAATCCATAATTCGGATATGCCACTATTAATTTAAGCATTCCTCTATAATGGATTTTGGATCATTTCTATTTTTTTTTAAGTTTTATTAATTTAAGTAATCTCTCCACCCAATGTGGGACTCGAACTCTCAACTCCGAGATCAAGAGTCACATACTCTTCTGACTGAGCCAGCCTCGTACCCCAGTTTTGGATCATTTCTAAATTTACAGTATCATAATACTGCAATGAACTTCTTTGTATTTACTTCAAATAAATAATAGGTATCTATTATTGCTTCCTTGGGATGAGTTTCTAAAGTGAAATTATTGAATGAAAAGGTTTGCTCTATTTTTAAGATTGCTAGGGTATAATTCCAGTTTCTATATTTTGCCAACTTATACTTGGGTAATATCATCCCTGATCAATAATTTTTCCTTCCTATGATTTTGTTCCTCAGGAAAAAGCAACTACATGTAATATGGTCTTTATGATCTTTTCCAGAAGATTGCATTCTTTCATGATGCCTGAAAATACTAATCCTATGGCAACATTAGAGCAAGTGTTTCATGCCCAGGGACCTCAGGGTCCCCTGGGACAGTTTTTCTGAAAGATTCATTGTTCTTCATTTGCATCTGGACAGCGGATGACATTTGCTGCTCAGAGTCTTGGCCTGATTTGAATCAATGAGCACGGGGAGATTCATTTCACCAGATGTGTTATGGTACTTTCTGTGGAATTGTAGAAAGATCCTGTAGAAAGGAGCCCTGATGTCTAGCTGCAGCTCTGGGCTTTAGTTTCTCATTTACTAAGGGAAAGGTTTGGGCTTGATAATTTCTAAAACCCATTATGTCTGGCAATGTATGATGTCCTAGGTGATTTCTCCTTCCTCCTTTTCCCGGACACCTGTCTCATCCTTCCAGGTATCTTTGTATGTTGTTTCCTTAGGTCATCTTCCTGAGAAAAGGCGGCTGAGGTGCTATACAAGATGTTTGTACTTCAAGAACCCCAGAAGCTGCAGATTATGTATGAATCCCTGGAAAAGAGCATCCCTGAGTCCTTGAAGGTGAGACAGTAGGGAGAAATCTGGGAGACAGGAGTAAAGTGTGGGAGTATAGATTCAGGGTTCAGAACCTTTCTGGGCAGATGGAAATACAAATCTAAAATCAGATCCCCCCTGCAAGGATGATCTTAATACCCATATCAGACACCTACTTTTCTCCTTCTTCTTCCTCTTTCTCCTCCTCCTCCTCCTTTGGCCTCTTAAATCCTGTTCAAATCAACTCTACTGCTATCTCTAGCGGATTTCCTTATCTGCTCCAGGCTATTGCAATATCTGCTTTTCTTCAGTATCACTAACTCACCTACACATGGTGATCAGAGTCATTTATCTGACACAAGTATGATCATACCACTCCCTTGTTTTAAACTTTCAGTCCAAGGCATAAAGTCCACACTCTGCTATGAAATGTATCATAAAGCACATAGGGTTATATCCCTCTTAATTATTTGGGAACATTTTGAAGCAGACAAAGAATTAGTAGTAGTTTTTTGTCCATCTGTTTCTTCTTCTAGGCTGTGGGATCCTCAAAGAAAGGGTTGATGTCATATTTATTTTCTGCAATCCTGGCATTTTGTAAATGTTGGCTGAATAAATGCACATTCTTTTGTTGACAGGAAAGGAAGCTTTCAGAACATCTTCTTGGATGCCTCCCACGTGGGGCTTGTGAATGAGCAGTGGAATTTTGGAAAAAATGGGAGGAGCTTGAAATATATTGAATGCTGCCTCCAGAATTTTCCAGAATTTGGTGTGCTGGGTCCAGAGGAGGACACTGTCTCTTGGACTGTGATGGAACAGTCTTGTGAGATGAGAATGGGTTACACTGTCCCCAAACCGAGACCAAGGCTACATGAAGAAAATCGGTTCTCACTTTATATTTTATTCAGAAAAAAATGCCATTTAATTTGCATGTGTCAAAAGATAAAGAAAACCTTCAGCCACTGAGAAGTGTGGGGTTTAAGTCTGCTCCTTGTGGTTGGCATCAGTGGAAATGCACTCCTAGAAAATATTGTTGATTAGTGCCATTGTCCATTTCAAGCTTTTATGGTCAGTGAAAAAAATACCAGTTCAAACACAAGCATTATAATTTATATTAGCACAAAAACATCCAATTGTTTGGGTTCCATGCATTACTTAACCCACCCTTGTATAATATTTTTTCCTCCTCCATATTACAGAAAAATGGAAGCTTGAACTTTTGGTGTTATGTTTTGCCTTTATGGTGACAGACCTCTCAGAATTAAAATCATCCAGTGTCAATCATTAGTGCCAGGATAACCTTTTCAAAGCAACGTTTTCCTCTTTGAAGACTTCTTTCATGAAAGAATCCTACTTTTCCATGCTCCTGTGCTTGAAAATAAGAAGGCTGATTTGAAAAGTGTCTTCTCTGGTATCCTCCCCTTCCTCTGACAAAATTTTCCAAAGGACCTCTCAAAAGCCCTCAGCCTTTGATCCTGGGTGCCCTCTCAAGAGTTTTGAGATACTCTACTGAATTAAATTATGTGGCCATCATTTAAAGTTTGGTTTTCTTATTAGCTTTTTAAAAAGATTTATTCATTTAAGAGAGAGAGGGAATGCGAGCAGTGGGAGAGGAGCAGGGGGAGAGGGAGAGGGAGAGAGAAACTCAAGCAGATTGCAATGAGAGTGGAGCCTAACATGGGGCTCGGTTTTAGGACCCTGAGATCATGACCTCAGCTAAAACCAAGAGTTGGATGTGTAACCAACTGTGCCACCCAGGGGCCCCCAAATAAGTAATTCCTTTACTTACAGTTAAAAACTCTGATTCTGTAAGTCACATCTTAATAATATCTGTCTCTTCTTGTTGGTGCTTGTGAAAGGGGAAGGAAGGAAAAGAGGTATATTTTATAGAGGTCCACCTACCTTTCTGTGCTTAGCCAGCTGATTTCACAGTCCAGACAGAGGTGCTGAATAATGGAAGGACCTTTAAGACCAGAAAACAGCTGAGCCTCAGAGGTCATTCTGCCAACCTATCAATATTTTGGAGCTGTCTCTCTGAACATGGGGTCCTGAGGGAGGGACTAAATTTCATACCCTGCTGCCAGAAGTTTGTGCAGATGGTATATTTCACGTCCTAGAACAGCCAGCAGCTTCTTATCTTTACTTGGGGATTGCTGCAGAGACTAAGATTGACAGCTTTGCAGGTGAGAACAAAGGAAAATCATTGTTCTGGGACCCCTCATCTCTTTTTGCTTCCTCCACTGAAGTAGAATGAATCAAAATGCTACTGTTGGATGTGGCTAAGAATTTCTGAACCCATTTGGGTTGAAAATTATGCCAGGCAAAAAGGAAGCTCTTCCATTTCAGAAACCTGTATCAGGCACCTACTGTGTATAGAGCAATACCCTAGTTCTGCAAGAAATTCTTGACAGTATAAAGCCAGGCTCTTGCTCTGAATTGAAAAAGAAATGTGAGGAGATTAGGGAGCCAGCTGTTGATAGAGGGGAGACAATCTAACAGCCTCTAGAAGGAATATGCTGGTTTGGGTGACATATAACACAATTTATAGACATATTATGTAAACATTATCTTACTTCATCCTCTAGTAACATTCTAAGGTAGTCAGAACTTTTCTGTGGATAAATGATGACCAGGGAAATTAAGTGCCCTGCTTAAAGCTGCAAAGGGATGAGGTAGATTCTAGTAAGAGGACTACAATACAGACGAGATTAATTGTAAATTTAAAACCATAAAAAATGTAATTTTAAAAAGTCTTAGCTATAACACTCTTATAATATTATTTGGTGTTTCCTTCTATATTTTCATATTTTTAAATTTTTATTTAAATTCAATTAATTAACATATAGTATACTATTAGTTTCAGAGGTAGAGTTTAGTGATTCATCAGTTGCATATAATACCCAGTGCTTATTACATCACATGCCCTCCTTAATGCCCATCACCCAGTCACCCCATCCCCCACCCACCTCCCCTCCAGCAACCCTCAGTTTGTTTCCTATAGTTAAGTGTCTCCTGGTTTGTCTCCGTCTCTGATTTTGTCTTATTTTATTTTCTGATTAGAAATTATGTATTGTCATTTTCTGCTTTTTTTATGTTCATCTTAAGACTCTCCATATAGCAGCATATATATCATAGCTTTCATGTTAATGGGCCTTAGAGTTGTAAAATAATAATAGTTCATTATTTATGTAAATTGTCTGAGATTGTGTCTAGTACTTCTCCATAAGTTAGTATTGTTTTACAAAATTGTTCATAGAGCATTGTTCATTTGCATTGTTTTCTTTGGATAAATTCCAAATATTGGAAGGGTTTCATCAAAGGTTTCAAAGTGTCCTTTGTAGGCCTTTGTCCATTATCAAAGCAGGCAACCACCAAAATGTGTCAGCTCCCTTGAATCTCCTATTTCAGTCAAATGTGTTTATTAAACATCATATTTGTGTTTTTAGTATATGTGTGCATGCATGTGCTGAAGGTTTTCAATATTACATCTCCAGTAATCTGGTATCAAATTCAACTTGGCTTCTTATTGTCATGTGACCTTTTTGTGAGATACTCCTAGCTAATGTCAGATTAATCTTCAAAATATTATACTTCTACTGTCTTGATACCATCCAAGCTACGGCACAGCTGCATCTATTCTGGTCTGAGGCCTTTTTCAAGTTCCCATGCCCAGCACACAGTAGGTCTTCTAGAGGTACCTGTTGAATGAATGAGTCTTTACCCTTGGTAAGTGGAGTGACTAAATAGATGGTTATGTTGATATAAATACTTCATCAACTCAATCAGCCAACATTTATTGATTCTTTACTGTGTGTCAAATGGTGTAAAAACACTATGGAAAACAGTATGTGCGTTCCTCAAAAAATTAAAAATAGACACTTAACTAACATATATATATATATATATATATATATATATGTAAAGGTTATGAAATCATAATCTCCAAGAGATATCTGTACAGGTTTACTGCAGCATTATAGACAATAACTAAGACATGGAAACAGCCTAAGTGTCCACAAACGGATGAATGGATACAGATGTTGTGGTATACATACATGATGGAATATTATCCAGTCATGAGAAAGAAGGAAATCTTGCCATTTGTGACAACATGGATGGACCTTGAGGGCATTATGCCAAGTGAAATAGGTCAGAGAAAGACAAATACTATATGATCTCACTTATGTACAGAATCTAATAAAGCCAAAGTGAAAGGAACAGAGAGTAGAATAGTGGTTGCTAGGAACTGGGAGTTGGAGGTAATGGGGAAATGTTGGTCAAATGGTACAAACTTCCAGTTCTATGATAAATAAGCTCTGGGAATCTAATGTACAGCATGGTGATGATAATTAATATAATACTTGAAAGTTGCTAAAAGAATAGATCTTAAATGTTCTCACAACAAAAACAGAGGTAGTTATGTGATGTGATGGAGGTGTTAACATTATTGTGCCAAGCATTTCACAATGTATCTGTGTATCAAATAATCACATTGCACACATTAAACTTACACAATGTTAGTTTCAATTATATATCAGTAAAGCTGGGGAAAAAAAGAAAAAAAATACAATCATTGCCCTAGTGGTTCTGGTCAAGATCTCCCCTCAAATCATGAAGGGAATTCAAGGTTAAGTGAAGGGACTGCTTCACTGGCAAGAATCCAAATAACTGACAAGAACATGGGGAAAAGGGAGCACATATGAAAAAATCAAAACATTAATTTACCCAAGAATTTCCCACCATGTTAAAGCTGAGGCTCACAGGGATGGAAATCTTGTCAGTTCTTGCAGGCTCTGACCTTGGTAGATTGGATGTCCTATAGAAGACAGGTTCCTTCATTAGGGGGCTAAACACCCTGGCTCAGATGACAGAGAAGCTGAAGGCAAACCCAAGGGACAGTGAAGCACTTGCCAGCCCAGGCACAGCCTCATGTCATGAAGTTAGCAACTAAATGCCTGATGCTTCAACTCTGTCCTCCAAATCTCCCCCAGGAACCTCTCATGTGGCCCACTGTAGCTGGAACCAGGCAAGGAAGGGAATTCCAGGAAAGGTAGTTCAGCCTACCTGGGGTGAGGCCTTACAAAGCCAGTACAGTTAGTTCTCAATCAAGATTTATTGAGTGACTGAATAAGTGAATGGATGAATAGATCAATTTCAAAAGGAAGAACCCTAAGGCCATATGATCTATGAACAACTGAAAGGTCAGGCAGAGAAGAGCTATTCTTTTATAGAGAGGAGTAAGCAAAGTTCATGGAGTGTTTTTCTGCATGCCAATGATGGCTCAGGCTGAGGGTGGCTCAAAGTCCAGAGGCCGGTGTGGAGGGGAGATGCTTAATTAAAGTTTACACAACTGTTTTGATGGATCAATGAGGATAAACAGTCAAATTGACCATTTATGAAGAGTAAACAGGGCTGAAAAATCCAGTGTGGGGAAGTGGGATGTAGAAGGGGCAGGACCCATACAGCTCAGAGAATGTTTTACCCAAGTTTAGCCTATTCTTGGTAGGGGCTGTTAAGAAGGGGTTATATGCTGACTCAGTCTAGAGGAAGAAGAGAAATTTAACCAACATTTAGTTAACAAGCAGTTTGTTTTGATATATCATTGGATGACTCAGCTCAGTTAATCATTTATATAAGGCAGAGATTGGGAATTTGGAGGGTCGGTGTCTGGCCTTGTCATAGGTAAGTAAGTGGGGCATCAGTGAGTCTTATTAAGGCAGGTAGGAGGAAGAAAGATTCCTTGGATAAGCCCTTCCAGGAACACAAAGTAGATGGAGGGATTTCTTTAACCATTGCTATTTTCCAGGATAACACTCCTACAATGTGGGTAAAACTCCACATTGTAAGTCCCTCAGATAATTGCATTTATTGAAATACATTTTGACCTCAGTCTTTTGGCCTGCCTTGGGAATTAGCTCTACAAATCTTGCTTTAATGATTTGAAGGTATTGTGGTTTTTTAGAAGTTTTTATTTAAATTACAGTTAGTTAACATACAGTCTAATATTAGTTTCAGGTGTACAATATAGTGATTCAACACTTCCATACAACACCTGGTGCTCATCATAGTAAGTGCACCACTTAATTCCTATCACCTATTTCACCCATCCTCTTACCCACCGCCCCTCTGGTAACCATCAATGTGTTCTCTATAGTTAAGACTCTGTTTCTTGGATTCTCTCTCTCTCTCTCTTTTTTCCCTTTGCTTGTTTTGTTTCTTAAATTTCATGAGTGAAATCATATGGTATTTGTCTTTCTCTGATTGGCTTATTTCCCTTAGCATAACACTCTCTAGCTCCATCCATGTCATTGCAAATGGCAAGATGTCATTCTTTTTGATGGCTGAGTAATATTACATTGTGTGTGTGTGTGTGTGTGTACACACACATCTTCTTTATCCATTCATCAGTTGACAGACATTTGGGCTCTTTCCAAAATTTGGCTATTGTAGATAATGCTGCTATAAACATTGAGAGTACATGTATCCCTTTGAATTAGTATTTTTGTATTCTTTGGGTAAACACCTGGTAGTTCAATTGGTATTTTTGTATTCTTTGGGTAAACACCTAGTAGTTCAATTGCTGAATTGTAGGGTAATTCTATTTTAAACTTTTGGAGTAACCACCATACCATTTTCCAGAATGGCTTCACCAGTTTGAAATCCCACCAACAGTGCAAGAGTGTTCCCCTTTCTTCACATCCTGACCAACACCTGTTGTTTCTTGCGTTGTTGAGTTTAGCCATTCTGACAGGTGTAAGGTGATATCTCACAGAAGTTTTGATATTCATTTCCCTGATAATCAGTGATGTTGACCATCTTTTCATGTACCTGTTGGCCATCTGTATGTCTTCTTCAGAAAAATGTCTATTCATGTCTTCTGCCCATTTCTAATAGGATTATTCATTTTTTAGGTGTTGAGTTTTATAAGTTCTTTGGTATATAGCTGGTATTTTGAATACTAACCCTTTATCGGATATGCCATTTGCAAATACCTTCTCCCATTCCATAGGTTGCCTTTTAGTTTTGTTGATTGTTTCCTTTGCCATGCAGAAGCATTTTATTTTTATGAAGTCCGAATAGTTCATTTTTGCTTTTGTTTCTCTTGCCTCTGGGGACATATCTAGAAAGAAGTTGCTATGGCCGATGTCAAGCTACTGCCTGTCTTCTCTTCTAGGATTTTTCTGGTTTCAAGTCTCACATTTAGGTATTTAATCCACTTTGAATTTATCTTTGTGTATGATGTAAGAAAGTGATCCAGTTTCATTATTTTGCATGTTGCTGTCCAGTTTTCCCAACACTGTTTGTTGAAGAGACTGTCTTTTCCCCACTGGATATTCTGTCCTGTTTTGGTAAAGATTAATTGACCATATAGTTGTGGGTTCATTTCTTGGTTTTCTATTGTCTTCTATTGATCTGTGTGTCTACTTTTGTGCCAGTACCATACTGTCTTCATCACTACAGCTTTGTGACATAACTTGAAGTAGAGATTGTGATGCCTCTCACTTTGCTTTTTTTTTTCAAGGTTGCTTTGGCTAGGTCTTTTGTGGTTCCATACAAATTTTAGAATTGTTTATTCTAGCTCTGTGAAAAATGTTGTTGGTATTTTGATAGGGATTGCATTAAATGTATAGATTACCTAGGGTAGTATAAACATTTTAACAATATTTCTTCTTCCAATCCATGAGCAAGGAATATTTTTCCATTTTTTTGTGTCCCCTTCAATTTCTTTTTTTTTTTTAAGATTTTATTTATTTATTTGAGAGAGAGAGAGCACAAGTGGGGGGGAGGGGCAGGGGGAGAGTGGGGAGCAGACTCTACGCTGAGCAGGGAACCCGATGTGGGGCTGGATTCCAGGACCCTGGGGATCATGACCTGAGTCAAAGGCAGACGCTTAACCGACTGAGCCACCCAGGTGCCATTCAATTTCTTTCATCAGCATTTTATAATTTTCAGAGTACAGGTCTTTCACCTCTTTGGCTAGGCTTATTCCTAGGTATCTTACTGTTTTTGGTGCAATTGTAAGTGAGATGGATTCCTTAATTTCTCTTCCTATTGCTTTATTATTGGTGTGTAGAAATGCAACAGATTTCTATACATTGATTTTGTATCCTGTGACTTTCCTGAATTCATGTATCAGTTCTAGAAGGTTTTCGGTGGTCTTTTGGGTTTTCTATATATAGTAACATGTCATCTGCAAAGAGTGAGTTTTAATTTTTCCTTGATGATTTGGATGCCTTAATTTCTTTTTGTTGTCTGATTGCTGTGGCTAGGACATCCAGTAATATGTTAAATAACAGTGGTGAGAGTGGACATCCCTGTCTTGTTCCTGACCATAGAGGAAAAGCTCTCAGTTTTTCACCACTGAGGATGATATTAGCTGTGAGTTTTCCATATATGGCCTTTACTATGTTGAGATATGTTTCCTCTAACCCTACTTTCTTGTGGGGTTTTTTTAAAATCATGAATGGATGTTGTACTTTGTCAAATGCTTTTTCTGCACCTATTGGACCATACAGTTCTTATCCTTTCTTTTATTAATGTGGTGTATCACACTGATTGATTTGTTTAAACCATTCTTGCATCCCAGGAATAAATTCCACTCGATTGTGGTGAATGATTTTTTAAATGTCGTTGGATTCAGTTTGCTAGTATTTTATTGAGAATTTTTGCATCCATGTTCATCAGGTATATTGGCCTGGAGATCTCTTACTTATTGTCATCTTTATCTGGATTTGGTATCAGGGTAATGCTGGCCTCATAGAATGAACTTGGAAGTTTTCTTTTCTATTTTTTGGAATAGTTTGAGAAGAATAAGTATCAACTCTTTAAATATTTGGTAGAATTCACCTGTGAAGCCATTGGATTCTGGACTTTTGTTTGCTGGGAGTTTATTACTGATTCAATTTCTTTGCTGCTTATGGGTCTGCTCAGGTTTTCTATTTCTTCCTGTTTCAAATTTGGTAGTTTATATGTTTGTAGGAATTTATCCATTTCTTCTAGGTTGTCCGATTTATTAGCATATAGTTTTTCATAAGATTCTCTTACAATTGTTGGTATTTCGGTGGTGTTGGTTGTTATCCCTCCTCTCTCATTTATGATATTATTTATTTGGGTCATTTCTCTTTTCTTTTTGACAAGTCTGGCAAGGGGTTTATCAATTTTATTAATTTTTTCTTTTTTATGCTTATTAATAGTTTAATGTATGAAGGAAATTATAAATTTTTTCAAAGAACCAGCTCCTGGCTTCAGTGATCTGTTCTACTGTTTTTTTAGTTTTTATATCATTTATTTCTGCCCTAGTTTTTATTATTTCCTTCCTTCTGCTGGCTTTAGGCTTTGCTATTCTTTTTCTAGCTCCTTAGATGTAAAGTTAGGTTGTTTATTTGAGATTTTTCTTGCTTTTGAGATAGGCCTGTATTGCTATATTCTTCCCTCTTAGGATTGTTTTGCTACATCCCAAAGGTTTTGGACTACTTTTTTTTTTTTTACTAAAATAAATAATTTATTTTCCTTATCTCTAGGCTATTTTTTATTATGTTATGTTAGTCACCATACAGTACATCATTAGTTTTTGATGTAGTGTTCAATGCTTCATTAGTTCCGTATAAAACCCAGAGCTCATTACAACACATGCCCTTCTTAATACCCATCACCCAGCTACCCCATCCCCCGGACCACTCCCCCCCATTTGAAACCCTCAGATTGTTTCCCAGGGTCCATAATCTCTCATGGTTCATCTCTCCCTCTGATTTCCTCCCCTTCAGTTTTCCCTTCCTTCCCCTAATGTCCTCCATGCTATTCCTTATGTTCCAATTATGAGTGAAACCATATGATACTTCTCTTTCTCTGCATGACTTATTTCACTTAGCATAATCTCCTCGAGTTCCATCCATGTCGATGCAAATGGTGTGTAGTCATCCTTTCTGATGGCTAAGTAATATTTCATTGTATATATGAACCACATCTTCTTTAGCCATTTGTCTGTTGAAGGGCATCTTGGCTCCTTCCACAGTTTGGCTATTGTGGACATTGCTGCTATGAACATTGGGGTGCAGGTGCCCCTTCTTTTCACGACATCTATATCTTTGGGGTAAATGCCCAGGAGTGCAATTGCTGGGTTGTAGGGTAGCTCTATTTTTAATTTTTTGAGGAACCTCCACACTGTTTTCCAAAGTGGCTGTACCAACTTGCATTCCCACCAACAGTGTAGGAGGGTTCCCCTTTCTCCACAACCTCTCCAACATTTGTTGTTTCTTGTCTTGTCAACTTTTGCCATTCTCACTGGTGTAAGAAGGTATCTCAATGTGGTTTTGATTTGAATTTCCCTGATGGCTAATGATGATGAACATTTTTTCATGTGTCTGTTAGCCATTTGTATGTCTTTTTTGGAGAAGTGTCTGTTCATGTCTTCTGCCCATTTTTAACTGGATTATTTGTGTTTCAGATGTTGAGTTTGAGAAGTACTTTATAGATTTTGGATACCAGCCCTTTATCTGTAATGTTATTTGCAAATATCTTCTCCAATTCCGTGGGTTGTCTCTTTGTTTTGTTGACTGTTTCCTTTGCTGTGCAGGAGCTTTTTATCTTGATGAAGTCCCAAAAGTTCATTTTTGCTTTTGTTTCCCTTGCCTTTGGAGACTTATCATGAAAGAAGTTGCTGTGGCTGATGTCAAAGAGGTTACTGCCTATGTTCTCCTCTAGGATTTTGATAGATTCCTGTCTCACACTGAGGTCTTTCATCCATTTTGATGGATTTATATCTTTGTGTAGGGTGTAAGAGAATGGTCCAGTTTCATTCTTCTGTATATAGCTGTCCAATTTTCCCAGCACCATTTATTGAAGAGATTGTCTTTTTTCTATTGGATATTCTTTCCTGATTTGTGGAAGATTAGTTGACCATAGAGTTGAAGGTCCATTTCTGGAGACTCTATTCTGTACCACTGATCTATGTGTCTGTTTTTGTGCGAATACCATCCTGTCTTGGTAATCACAGCTTTGTAATATAGCATGAAGTCAGGCAATGTGATGTCCCCAGCTTTGTTTTTCTTTTTCAACATTCCTTTGGCAATTTGGGATCTTTTCTGGTTCCATACAAATTTTAGGATTGTTTGTTCCAGCTCTTTGAAAAATGCCAATGGTATTTTAACAGGGATGGCAAGGAAAGTGTAGATTGTTCTGGGAAGCATAGACATTTTAACAATGTTTATTTTTCCGATCCCCGAGCATGGAATGTTTTTCCATCTTTTTGTGTCCTCTTCAATTTCCTTCATAAGTGTTCTGTAGTTTCTAGAGTATAGATCCTTTACCTCTTTGATTAGGTTTATTCTTAAGTATCTTATGGTTTTTGGGCTATTGTAAATGGAATCGATTCCCTAATTTCTCTTTCTACAGGTATAATGTTAGTGTATAGAAAAGCAACTGATTTCTGTGCATTGATTTGTATCCTGCCACATTAGTGAATTGCTGGATGAGTTCTAGTAATTTGGGGGTGGAGTCTTTTGGGTTCTCCACATAAAGTATCATGTCATCTGCAAAGAGAGAGAGTTTGACTTCTTTGTCAATCTGAATGTCTTTTATTTCTTTTTGTTGTCTGATTGCTGATGCTAGGACTTCTAATACTATGTTGAACAATAGTGGCAAGAGTGGGCATCCCTGTCATGTTTCTGATCTTAAGGGAAAAGCTCTCAGCTTTTCCCCATTAAGAATGATATTTGCTGTGGGCTTTTCGTAGATGGTTTTTATGAAATTGAGGAATGCACCCTCTATCTCTACACCCTGAAGAGTTTTAATCAGGAAAGGATGCTGTATTTTGTCAAATGCTTTTTCTGCATCAATTGAGAAGACCATATGGTTCTTGTCTTTTCATTTATTAATGTGCTCTATCACGTTGATTGATTTGTGAATGTTGAACCACCCTTGCATCCCAGGAATAAATCCCACCTGGTCTTGAGGGATAATCCTTTTAATGTACTGTTGGATCCTACTGTCTAGGATCTTGTTGAGTATTTTGGCATCCATGTTCATCAGGGATATTGGTCTATAATTCTCCTTTTTGATGGGGTCTTTGCCTGGTTTTGGGATCAGGGTAATGCTGGCCTCATAGAAAGAGTTTGGAAGTTTCCCTTCTGTTTCTATTTTTTGAAACAGCTTCAGAAGACTAGGTATTATTTCTTCTTAAAATGTTTGAGAGAATTCCCCTGGGAAGCCATCTGGTCTGGACTCTTGTTTTTTGGGCGGTTTTTGATTACTGCTTCAATTTTGTTACTGGTTATTGGTCTATTCAGATTGTCTATTCCTTCCTGTTTTAGTCTTGGTAGTTTATAAGTTTCCAGGAAGGCATCCATTTCTTCCAGGCTGCTTAATTTGTTCCAGGCATATATTGCTGATAGTAATTTCTAATAATTGTTTCTATTTCCTTGGTGTTAGTTGTGATCTCTCCCCTTTTATTCATGATTTTATTAATTTGGGTCCTTTACCTTTTCTTTTGGATAAGGCTGGCCAGAGGTTTATCGATCTTATTGTTTCAAAGAACTAGCTTCTAGTTTCATTGATCTGTTCTACTGTTTTTCTGATTTCTATTTCATTGCTTTCTGCTCTAATCATTAGTATTTCTCTTCTCCTGCTTGGTTTAAGTTTTATTTGCTGTTCTTTCTCCAACTCTTTTAGGTGTAAGTTTAGCTTGTGCATTCAGGATTTTTCTACTTTTTTGAGTGAGGCTTGTATTTCCTTCTTAGGACCATCTTTGCGGTATCCCATAGGTTTTGGACCAATGTGTTTTCATTCTCTTTGGTTTCCATGACTTGTTTAAGTTCTTCTTTAATTTCCTGGTTGACACAAACATTCTTGAGCAGGATGCTCTTTAACTTCCAAGTGTTTGAATTTCTTCCAAATCTTTTCTTGTGATTGAGTTCCAGTTTCAAAGCATTGTGGCCTGAAAATATGCAGGGAATACTCTCAATCTTTTGGTATTGGTTGAGACCTGATTTGTGAACCAGTATGTGGTCTATTCTGGAGAAAGTTCCATGTGCATTCAAGAAAAATGAGTATTCCATTGTTTTAGGGTGGAATGTTCTGTATATATCTATGAAGTCCATCTGGTCCAATATGTCATACAAAGCTCTTGTTTCTTTGTTGATCTTCTGCTTAGATGATCTGTCCATTGCTGAGAGTGGAGTGTTGAGGTCTCCTACTATTAAAGTATTATTATCAATATGATTCTTTATTTTGGTTAACAGTTGGCTTATGTAGATGGCTGCTCCCATGTTGGGGGCATAGATATTTACAATTGTTAGATCTTCATGTTGGATAGACCCTTTAAGTATGATATAGTGTCCCTCTACATCTCTTACTACAGTCTTTAGCTTAAAATCTAATTTATCTGATGAGAATTGCTACCCCAGCTTTCTTTTGAAGTCCGTTGGCATGATAAATGGTTCTCTATCCCCTCACTTTCAATCTGGAGGTATCTTTAGGTTCAAAATGAGTCTCTTGTAGACAGCATATGGATGGGTCATGTCTTTTTATCCAATCTGCAACCCCGTGCTGTTTCATGGGAGCATTTTGGCCATTCACATTGAGAGTGACTATTGAAAGATATGATTTTAGTGCCACCATATTGCCTGTGAAGTCCCTGTTTCTATGGATTGTCTCTGTAAATTTCTGGTCTATATTACTCTTGGGGTCTTTCTTCTTTTATAGAATCCCCTTTAATATTTCTTGCAGGGCCGGCTTGGTGGTCACATATTCTTTCAGTTTCTGCCAGTCCAGGAAGTTCTTTGTCTCTCTATCCATTCTGAACAACAGCCTTGCTGGATAAAGTATCCTTGGCTGCATGTTCTTCTCATTTAGTACCTGAATATGTCTTGCCAGCCCTTTCTGGCTTGCCAGATCTCTGTGGACAGGTCTGATGTTATTCTGATGTTCCTCCCTCCATACGTAAGAGATCTCTTCCCCCTAGCTGCTCTCAAGATAGCTTCCTTGGTTCTTAGATTAGCAAGTTTTACTATTATATGCCAGGGTGATGGTCCGTTCTTATTGATCTTGGGAGGGATCCTCTCTGCCTCTTGGACATGAATGCTTGTTTCATTCCCCAGATTAGGGAAGTTCTCAGCTATGATTTGCTCAAATATACCTTCTCTTCCTCTATGTCTCTCCACCCCCTCAGGGATCCCAATAATTCTGACATTGGAACGTTTCATGGCATCACTGATCTAAGTCTGTTCTCATGGGTTTCTAGCTGTTTATCCCAGGCCTCCTCGGCTTCCTTCCTTTCTATCATCTTATCTTCTAGCTCACTAATTTGTTCTTCTGCCTCATTTACCCTGGCTGTCAGGGTATCCAGTTTGGATTGCATTTAATTCATAGCATTTTTAAGTTTGTCCTGATTAGATATCATTTCTGCCCTTAGAGATTCTATATTGTTGCTAATATTTTTCTCAAACCTAGATATCGACTTCATAATTGCTACTCTGAAGTCTATCTCTGACATCTTGCTTATATCCATAGCCATTAGGTCTGTGGCAGAGGCCATAGTCTCTGGTTCTTTTCTTTGTTGGGGGTTCCTCCTCTTAGTCATTCTGTTGAAAGGTGGTTGAGGGAATGTACAGAGTCCAAAGTATTAACCACAACCCAAGCAAGATGCACCCGTTTTATAGGGACCTTAGGGTTGTCATCCTCTTGTTCCTCCAGCCTGCGTTCTGGGGGAGGGGCCTGCTGCACTGTTACTCAGGCAACTCTGTTTGGGCAGAGTTGCCCTGCCCCCTGTTGGGGGGGATGGGCTCAGTGAAAACTGATTTTTTGAGCTTTTGTTCTCTGGCGGCTGAGAGTCAGAGCAAAAATGGCCGCACCCAAACCTCTGTCCCAGGGCAGAGAAATCGTAGTCTGCTCTTCACTGAGCCCTCCAAGACACACAGTCTCCGTTTCTGTCTGCCCTGCTAAAAACCACAGCCTCCCGGGATGGTGTGCGCCCACAGCAACTCTCCCAGAGGTCGATCCCAGGGCCAGGGCATGTCTCTGCCCTTTGTGCTTCTAAAACCATGAGCTGCCCCTGGTTTGCGTGGATGCACCCGCAACTCCTGGATCCTGTCTGGGGGCTGCTGTACAGCCCTTCCCAGCCGTTACCGCTCTGCAAGTTTGTGCCTGGTCCCCAATGTGGTATGCTTTTGCGCTCCAGTGTTATATCACTTTCCATGCATCAGCTTATGGAAGCTTCCTCCCCTTCTGTTTATCTTCTGATATCTGCCCACAGATTCACACTCCACCCTTCATACCTCTCCACCAGGGAGGCCTTTCTGCTTGCAAAGATCCAAGTATATATTCTTACATCTCAGGCTGATTTCATGGGTGTTCAGAATGGTTTGGTAGACATCCAGCTAAATTCAGGGGACTGGTTGAAACAGGGTCCTCTACTCCTCCACCATCTTGCCTCTTCTCCTGGACTACTGTATTTTCATTTATATTTTTTCCATGTATTTTTAAAATTTCTTATTTGATTTCCTGGTTGATCCATTCATTGTTTAGTAGCATGTTGTTTAGCCTCCATGTATTTGTGGTCTTTTTTTCTTGTGGTTGACTTCTAGTGTGCTGCATGTGTTCTGCTGTTGTTTTAGCTGCTCTATGCTTCAGGCCAGTCATCTGCAGAGAGTCCTTGCATGCAGTGGGTATTGTTTGGTCCCCAGCCTGAATGTGGTGAGTTTTAAATAGGTGTGCTCTGGTCTGCTTGTGAAATGAGACCTGACACCTACTCCAGAACTGAGACCCTGCAGAACTCTCTGGTCAGGAGATGTAGTGTGGGCAGGGGTTTGTGCTGGCCTTCTGGAGGACGGGACTGTCATGTTGGGACCAAGGCAAATTTGACTGAGAAGGGCAGTCCTGCCAGAGTGCAGGGGGGTGGGCCTTGGTGTAAGCATGCAGCCAGTGTCTGTGCTGAGTTGCTTCCCGCAGTTGTTTTTGTGTTTGTGCTGAGCATGGGGGAGGTAAATGGTGCCAGCTGAGCCTGCTGATCTTTAAAACTCTAGGCTTTAAGCCCTGCTGGTTGCAAGAGCTCACAAAAATTAGCTCCTCTCATTTTTCAAGCCAATAGCTTTGGACATTCTCCTTGTACATACCCATGTGTTCCTCTCTCTCTCTCTCACCTTTCTCTGAGACCATACCTACCTCCCTTATACAGCACCCTTGATCCATTTCTCCCCCAAACCCCATCTCCACACTTCTACCTTCCTTGGTGTGGCCTTTTCTCTCTCTAGTTGTGGAGTTTGTTCTGCCAGTCTTCAGGTCGATTTCTGGGGTATTTAGGATGATTTGATATTTACATAGTTGTGTTTGTGGGATGAGGTGAGCCTAGTTATCTTCCTCTCTCTGACCCCTGAAGGGTATTGTTGCAGATTTATCTGTTACCTATTATAGCAATGATTCCTGAAAATGGCTACATAAGAAAGTCATCTGGAGAAGTGCTGGAGAGAATGAGAAGCAAATGGAACTCAAACACTGCTAAGGGAATATAAAATAGTTCAGCCACTTTGGAAAAGCAGTCTGGCAGTTTTTTATAAAGTTAAACATATGCTTACTATATGACCATGTAAATGCACTTCTACATATTTACTCAAGAGGAATAAAAGTGTTTGCTCAAATGCACTGGTCAAAGCACCTCACATGTATTGATTTATTTAACTGGCACAACTACTTTATGAGACAGGCACTATAGTCATTGCCATTTTATAAATGAAACCAAGGCACAGAGGAGTTAAGTAATTTGCCCAACATCACATAGCTTCTAAATGGCAGACTCAGGCTTGTCATGGATGTGAACTTAATCTCAAAGATGTTCATGCATATTTAGATAGTATATATGGTCATCTTAGTGCATCCTTAATTATTGGTATGCTGGGTGATATAAAAATTAAAATAAAAATTTCATAAAGATTTTTAAAAGTTTAGAAAATATTAAAAAGTAGTTTTAGAAAGATGCACCTGTGATTTCTGCCAGTCTTATTCTTCCCAGGAGCTAGTGAGGAGTTCAGTGAATAGGGCACCAATAAAACAACAATAATAAAGGTCTGACCATTAGTTAGAACTGCCTGTTGTATCTGTTTTGTGTCTTTGTATGTTTTCCATTGCTTCACATTCCTTAATATTTCTTGATCTTCTCTTTAGGTTAAGGCCAAGATGTTCCACTTACAAGGCCCACAAGTGCTGCAGATGCTAGAGAAATCCTTGAGGAAGAGCCTCCCAGAGTCCTTAAAGGTGACAGAACATTCTTAGGGGGGAAAAAGGACTAGCAACTGCCTATGAAAGAAGTAGGAAGGAAAACAAGCATTCTCTGAGCACCTACTCTGTGCCAGGCACTCACTCGTCTTACATCTCATTTAGCTTACATCACCTCACTGGAAGGCAAGTCTGTTATATCTATATAACCAAAGAGGAAATGCAAGCTCAGTTTTAAGACTTGACCAAGATCACACCACTAGCGAGTGGCACTCATATGATTTAAATCCACTGTGATCTTTGCTGTGTGATGATCCAAAAACATCTTTGTGCCATTCCAAGAATTGTATTATGTAACACTGGAAGACTTCCCAGAATTTCACAGTTGACTGAAATAACACATTAATGTTTAACTTATTCTTTCTAAACAATCGAGTGCCTGACAAAAGTTAACCATTATAATTCTTTGAAATTAATGATAGGCCAATTTCTATTTTGTCAAACTCCAAAAGCTTATGTTTAATATGGGACGAGATAGAAATTTTATTTTAGAAATGGATCAATGATCTTGTATATAAAGAGGTGGGGTTTTATTGGGGGGGCAATAATATATATTGCAAAGGGACTAGAATATTACAGGGATAAAGAGTGCCACTCCATTTTAATAAAGGTATAAATTCATGATGAAGACATCAAAAATGCTGAAATGTATACATGTAACAACAGAGGTTCAAAGGACATCGGACAAAAACCAATAGAACTGAAAGAACAAATAGATAAACCCATATGTGTGATTGAAGATTTTAACACTCCTAAGTAATTTATAGAATAGGCAGAAAACTTATAACCTATATAGAAGACCTGAAAAATACTATGAACCAACTTAATTGACATTTACAGAATACATCCCTCAACAATAGCAGAATACACATTCTTTCCAAGTGCACATGGAATGTATACAAAGATAGATCACATTTTCAAGACTTTTTAAAGAACTGAAATCATAACAAGTATGTCCTTCAGTAATACGATATTAAACTTTAAAAAACACTGGCAGGTATCTAGAAAAACACTCAAATTTTAGAAATATACAACACATTTCTAAATAAACCATACTTCAAAGTCATAAGGAAAATTAGAAAATATCTGAGTTGAATAAAGATGAAAGCACAACATATCAAAAGTTTTGGGATGCAGCTAAAGCAGTGATAAGTGGGAAATATATAGCATTAAGTGCTTTCCTGAAAAAAATAATGGTCTCAAATCAGTGTTTTAAGTCTCCACCTGAAAAACCAGAAAAAGAATAAATTAACTCCAAAGCAAACAGAATTAAGGAAATTATAAAAGATAAGAGCAGAAACCAATGAATTTGAGAGGAGAAAACCAATCAAGAAAATGAATCAAATCTGGCTCATTGAAAAGATCAATAATATTGATAAACTTCTGACTCCGAGATGCATAGGGAAGACACAAATCAAATCAGGAATGAAATAGGGGATATTAATACCAACCCCATAAACAATATAAGGATAATAAAGACATATCATTATCAACACTGTGCCCATAGATTTCACAATTTATGTTCTGTGGAAAGTAAAAATTACCAACAGTCACTGAAGAAGAAAAATATAACCTTTATCATCCTGTATCTACTGCAGAGATTGATTTCATAATTTAAAACTTTCCAACAAAGAAAATACCATTGCTTAGATGGCTTTCATGGCAATTTCTACCACACATGGAAGGAAGAAATAATATCAATTCTATGCATACTCTTGCAGAAAAGATCAGAGGAGGAAACACTTCCCAACTCATTTTATGAGTTGAGAATTACCCTAATATCAAAACCAGAGGTAGATTTTATTAAAGAAAAAGAGAGAGAACTAGAGAACAATATTCCTCATGAACATAGATGCAAAAAATCCTCAGCAAAATACTATCAAGTCAAATCCATCAATATATCAAAAGGATAATACATTATAACCAAGGGGAATTTATCATGAGACTGCAAGGCAGGTTCAACAATCAAAGATCAATCAGTGTATATCATTGTATCAATAGATTAAAGAAAAAAAGCCAGATGATCTTCTCTTAATAGGTGCAGAAAAAAACTGAACTGGAGTTCTTTCATATGATGGATATTATGCAGTCTTTAAAAATGATTATATAAATTTGTGTTTTTTGACACGGAAATATGCCCATAGTATAGTGTGTGTGTGTGGGGGGGAACACGTGTTAAACTAATATATATTAGTTAATTTCACTGCTTAAAAATTGTATGTGTATTTGTCAATAAATGAAATAAAATGGAAAGATACAACACTAAGTTCTACAATGTGATAGTGGATGATTTTTAATTAATTTATTTATCTGAATGTTTAACTGTATTCATATACTGTTCTCATGGTTTGACCCCCAAACCTCTTTCTATTTGGAGTAATAAAGTGGAATCTGAAGGTGATTTAAACCACATGCCCTATCAATTATCACCTTGATTTCATAGAAATAATCCTTGCCCTGATCAAACAAGGCACTGTACCATCCTTTCCCAATAAGCTGACCCCCCGATTTTCTTGGGATGGCACAGGTTTATGGGACTGTCTTCCACATGAACCAGGGAGACCCATTCAAGCTGAAGGCCCTGGTGGACAAGTGGCCTGATTTTACAACAGTGGTTATCTGCCCTCAGGAGGAGGTAAGGTGCCAGATGTGGAATGAGTACATTTTTGTTTTCTTATTTGCTATGTGCCTACCAAGCACCTGGCAATGTGGTAGACCTAGGTGATATAGAAATGAATTGTGTGATGGTAAGCAAGTCCTTGTCCTCAAGAAGCTCACAGCCTGGAGGAAAAGACAGATAAGTGAATAAATTACAACATGGAGTGAAAATGTACAAAAACATATAAGAACATACAACATACAAGATACAAGCAGTACTGTCCAAGAGATGATTAAAACCACAGATGTCAGGGTATGCAAGTAAAGGATCAGAGGGCCTTCCAGGTAGACATTTCCCCAAGACTGGATTTTGAAGATAAATAGGTTTTTGGCAGGCTAACAAGAATAGAAGCTGCATTCTAAACAGAAAAAATAACACCTAAAAATATGTAGAGATAAATATGAAGAATGTTAAGAAAATATAAAGAACAAATTGCAATGCCTTTATTTAGGAATATATTTTCAGTGCCAACTTTTAAAGATCACTCAAACTAAGTATTTAATACATTTCAAATACAAATATGTTATAAGCATATTGGAAAATATAAAGTAAAAATTTATGCATGCAAAATATGTAATCATATAATATCATTTTAATATAAAATTTTCAAATAAAATTTAAATATATATAGTGCTTTTCAAAAACACTGAACTAAACAGACTATAAAAATGAAGACATTTACATTAATTATTGATATAAAAGATGAAGCTATGAGTGCATTTCTGTGAAGCACTTTCTAGCTATTCTACCCTTGTTGGGTAGTTGTTTCCTGACTCCTTCCTTCATCTTCAAATAAACTCAACTCTCATCTGTTAAATTTGAGAAGATATTTTTGAACAAATTTTGTGTTTCAATTTTTGGGGGAATGCAAATTATTTTTTTTAAATAATAGTGCATTTTGGTTTACACTTTATTTTTTTAATTTAATTTAATTTTATTATGTTAGTCACCATACATCATTAGTTTTTGATGTAGTGATCCACGATTCATTGTTTTCATATAACACCCAGTGCTCCATGCAGCACGTGCCCTCCTTAATACCCATCACTGGGCTAACCCATCCCCCAACCCTCCTCCCCTCTAAAACCCTCAGTTTGTTTCTCAGAGCCCATAGTCTCTTATGGTTCATCTCCCCCTCTGATTCCCCCCCTTCATTTTTCCCTTCCTTCTCCTAATGTCCTCCATGCTATTCCTTATGTTCCACAAATAAGTGAAACCATATGATAATTGACTTTCTCTGCTTGACTTATTTCACTTAGCATAATCTCCTCCAGTCCCATCCATGTTGATGTAAAAGTTGGGTATTCATCCTGTCTGATGGCTGAGTAATATTCCATTGTACATATGGACCACATCTTCTTTATCCATTCATCTGTTGAAGGTCATCTCAGCTCTTTCCACAGTTTGGCTATTGTGGACATTGCTGCTATGAACACTGGGGTGCATGTGGCCCTTCTTTTCACTACATCTGTGTCTTTGGTGTAAAAATACCCAGGAGTGCAATTTCTGGGTCATAGGGTAGCTCTATTTTTAATTTTTTGAGGAACCTCCACACTGTTTTCCAAAGTGGCTGTACCAACTTGCATTCCCACCAACAGTGTAAGAGGGTTCCCCTTTCTCCACAACCTCTCCAACATTTGTTGTTTCTTGCCTTGTCAATTTTTGCCATTCTGACTGGTGTAAGGTGGTATCTCAATGTGGTTTTGATTTGAATTTCCCTGATGGCTAATGATGATGAACATTTTTTCATGTGTCTGTTAGCCATTTGTATGTCTTCTTTTGAGAAGTGTCTGTTCATGTCTTCTGTGGTTTACATTTTAAAGACATCATGTGTCCAATAAGGGGTTAATATCCAAAATATATGAAGAACTTATACAACTCAACACCAAAAAACCAAATAACCCAATTAAAAAATAGGCAGAGGACCTGAACGGACATTTATCCAAAGAAGACATACAGATGGCCAACAGACACAATGAAAGATGCTCAATATCACTAATCATCAGGGAAATGCAAATTAAAACCACAATTAGATATCACTTTATACCTATCAGAATGGCTCAAATGAAAAACACAAGAAGTAAGTGTTGATGAGGTTGTGGAGCAAAAGGAACCCTTGTACACTGTTGGGAATGTATATTAGTGCAGTCTCTACGGAAACAATAAGGAGGTTCCTCAAAAACTTAAAAATTAAATTACCATATGATCCAATAATTCTACTATTGGGTATTTACCCAAAGTAAGTGAAAATAATAATTTGAAAAGATATATGTGCCCCTATGTTTATTGCAGGATTATTACAATAACCAAGATATTGAAGTAATCCAATTCTCCACCAATATATGAATGGATAAAGAAAAAGTGTTTTTTATATATGTATGGATATATTATATATACATATATATATAATGAAATACTACTCAGCCATAAGAAAGAATGAAACCTTGTCATTTACAACAATGTGAATGGACTTAGAGGGTATAATGTTAAATAAGTCAGTCAGAGAAAGACAAATACCACATGATTTCACTCATATGTGGAATTTAAGAAACAAAACAAATGAACAAACAAAGAAAAAAGGGACAAAAAATAGATTCTTAAATACAGAAAAAAAAACTGGTGGTTGCCAGAGGCGGGGGGTGGGGGTGGGGGGAATGGGTGAAGTAGGTGAAGAGGATTAAGAGTGCATTTATCATGATGAGCACTGAGTAATGTATAGAAGTGTTGAGTCATTGTATTGTACACCTGGAACTAATATAATGTTGTATATTGATTGCACTTAAATAAACAATTTAAAAGAAAAAATAAGGACATCATGTGTCTTTATTTTGTGTAGCTGTATCACATAAAAGTGAAAATTCCAATACAAGGTTACCTGTGCCAATTTCAATATTGTTATGTTTATAATCCATATGTTCTGAGACTCTTTTTTTTTTTTTGAGACTCTTTTAAATAGAATAAGATTTACTCTTGCAATGGAAGCTTGCCTTTGACAGTAATTTCTTTCTCCTGAGGATTACAGAATTATAAAAGAATGCTTTCTAAACCAGTGCACATTTGGTTGATTTGAAATTGTAACACAACATATAAATACCTAGTTTAGCAAGTTTTTCTTAACCATAAATTGAATAATTGATTAAATCCCTGACTTGCTCTCATGATGTAAATGATTCAGGAATAATGAGAATACATCAAGAAAAATATCAATATTTATAAGTTTATAAAATAGCACAGTATAATGAAATACAAAGGCCAAGTATTCTAATCACTGGGTATATTCAATTTTATTTATTCCACATTACCTAACCAAACAGGAAATGACAGATGATTTTGATCACTACACCAACACCTACCAAGTTTATTCTAAGAACCCCCAAAACTGTCAAGAATTCCTTGGTGCATCAGGTATCATCAACTGGAAACAACATTTGCAAATCCAAAGTAAGTAAGGGATCTGGGATGTGTGCTGGCTTCTGTGACTGTTCATGGCTACAACTGCAGGGTCACTTTTCATCCTGAGAACATTCCCCTACAGCCTTTGTAGGGGTAGGAAGCTCTACGAAACCCCACTCAGCTTGATGTTCATTCTTTGCATCAGCTGCTACCCCCTCTTCAGTGGAATAGAATTCAAACATTGCAAACTATAGCCTTGACACAAGGAACTGTGAGTAATGGAATTTCTTGTTAGCTGAGGATTCATGATATATTTTGCAGACATATTCAGGGTCCCTTAGTGTGATTAGGTGTGCAAGCAGAGCTCCCCCTCTGGCCTTCCATTCCTAGAATAAGAATGACAGTTCCTTGTGCCAGGGAGAACCTCCAGGTCACAAGAACAACCATGGGTGTGAGCATGCCCTCCAGAGTCAGATTCTCTAGGGTGGCATCCTTGCTCTTCCTGTTACTTGCTTTGTGATTTGAGCAAGTGATGTAACTTATCTATTATTCAGTTTCCTCATATGTAAAAAAAAAATGAGGGTAGTAAAATACCTAAAACATAGGGTCAATGGAAGAATTAAATGTGGTATTAGACCAATACGTGGGCATGAATTATGTGCACACTCAAGGTTGGCTACTATTTTTAAGATACCATTTCTCCACTGATTTCACAGTGATGTAGTCAGGATGTCTAGTATTATCTGCTTGCATACGAGAGTGACTTGGGCATGGTCACATGGTTAAAGGCAACACCAGAAGCAATACTGCCTGACTTTAAATTCTGTATATTTCCACCAGCAAGCTTCTGTAGAATCTACATGGGCAATTATTTCTCACGTTACCTTACCCCTGTCTAGGTTCGCAGTCCAGCCTGAACGAAGTGATACAAAATCTTGCAGCTGCTAAATTGGTCAACATCAAGCAAAAACAAGGCATTATGTATATGTTGCCCGAGACAGCAAGTAAACTGCTCCCTTCCTTGCTGGAGGCAAAGAACTTACCTCTTAAATCTGGCAGACGCAAAGTCATGTGAGTTTGAAAAAAGATGCTCTGCATTACTCTCATCTTTCTGTATGGAAGTGGCCTCCCAACTTCTTTCCTTATGTTCACTCTTGCCTCCCTACAATCAATTTCCAGGATGATCCTTTTGTACTTGGATTATATCAATTCATCCACTTAAAAGTCATCAGTGTTTTGGTTTTTTTTTTTCAGCTCACATGCCCATTACAGACATTTAGGGTCCTATGAGACCTGCAATCCACCATCTCTTGGACTTCATCTTGTCCCTCTTGCTTCCTCCTACCAGCAGCTTTGGCCTTTTTTCTGTGACTTGATTTCATACACTCACACATACCTTTGGATCATTGCATCTGTTCTTCCCTAAAATGTCCTTCCCTCTGATCTTTGCATAGTTGCTTCTTTCTTGCCATTCATTCTCTCAAATATCATTTCCTTAGAGAGTTCTCCTCAGAGCAACCTAAAACCACCCCTTCCCATAATTCTTCATCACAAAACCCAATTTTTATTTTCCTCAGTGCACTTATCACTATCTGAAATCAGCTTTTTTGTGTATTTATTGACCCATTTGTTGTTTGATTCTTCCCTTGCAACAATTCAAACTCCACAAGATCAGGGGACACTCCTTATATTGTTCACCAATAAGTTTTCAGTAGCCAGAACAGAAAACAAAGTAGATGCCTCATAAATATGCAATGAATTTACTTCTCAGAGCAAAAGTTTTCCAATAAAAAGAATTTAAACATATTATATATTTCCCTCCACTTATGCCTGAATAGAATTAAAACTGATACAGGGATTTGATCTGGAGATGTCCAATCCTATGGCCCTCTTGTGTGTTAATATGCCTGGAAAAGCCTTATTCACACTGTATTGCACCTTACATCTGAAAGACACATCCAAATCTATAATCTCATTTGATTGTCTTATCCATCCCATGAGATAGAGAAGGTAGGAGACATTATCCCCATCTTCCTGATGGAAAACAGGTCCAGTTGATGAAACAGTTTGTTCGGGTCACGTGGATGGTTAAGGGCATAACTGGGGCTCATGTCTACATTTCCTGCTTCCACATTGCGGGCTCTTTCCAGGTCACCTCCCCAACACTTCTCCACCTCTGCAGCAGCCTTCAGACTTCAATGTTCTGTAAGGTGGGGGCTGCCTGCACTCCACATCCCTGCCTCTCCCTGGACTTCAGCTCTCCCACAGTGGCCAAGGAGAATCCAAAGATTCCAGGATTACAAGATACCAAGTTCTGGCTTTATAGCTTGCTAGCATATGCTTTGAGGCACTTACTTATTTTCTGCTTACCTATTCTTATGTGTAGAACAGGAATGTTATCAATTCTCCCATCTTAAGTGGAGAGTAACAGCAATGTTGACAAAAATAATGCTTTATTTTTGTGTAATTCTTATTTTTCGTGTGGCACAAGTCCTAGGTACTTATCACGTGATAGCTCTTATACTATTTAACAGGGGTGCTACTAATATCACAACTGTGTTAATACCTCCATTTTATAAAAAGATTATGAATTCAGGCAATCTGGCTACAGAATCTATGCCTTTACTGTACTCCAATTTGCATTGTCTGAAGACAGTTTTGGGGAAAACAAATATAATACTCCGCAGTATGTGTGATATTACGGGGTGTTCTTTTCCCTTGTTCTCAACAGCAACCAAGAGATGTTTAAACTCTCCTCCATGGATGTTACTCATGCTGCCTTGGTGAATAAATTCTGGCATTTCGGTGGCAATGACAGGAGCCAGAGATTCATCGAGCGCTGTATCCAGAACTTCCCCACCTTCTGCCTGCTGGGGCCCCAGGGGACCCCTGTGTCTTGGAGCCTGATGGACCAGACAGACGAGATACGGATGGGGGGTACTCTGCCTGAGTACCGGAACAAGGGTCTCATCTCCTATCTCATGGATGTTCACATCCATGCTCTGGACAAACTTGACTACCCTACCTATTACCATACATTTGTAACCAACAAAATCATACAGAAAATGAGTCACAGTCTGAATCATATCACCTTGCCCTGTGACTGGAACCAGTGGCACTGTGTGCCCCTGTGAAGCAGCCCTGAACACAAAGCAGTGTTGGGTGGGCTGATGTGGCAGGAAGAGTGGATGGGTGGGCAGAGAGAAAGAATAAATTGTAATTAGCAGTAAGGTGGTACGTGTTGTCTGGGCTCTGGGAAGCAGTACAAATGGTCAACAGAATCACACAGTCCTTGCTGCTCTTAAACCACTCACGGACTTCCCTTTGGGTCCAGCAGACCTGGCATGGCCAGACCTTCCTGTAGTGGACCCTGGTCTTGCTCAGTTTCCTATACTTCTGGATCTCAGTGACACTATTCAGCTGCATTCTGCCCTAATGCTTCTCCTGGAACTCCTATCTTACAAGCGGAGTATTGCTAATGAGCATATCCCGACACTTTTGCCAAGATGTGGCATTATCTTAAGGGTATGGTGTAATTATCCTCTCTCTTTTCTTTACCCTCCCTCTCCTCCCCCTCAACTAGCTTCACTGAGGTATAATCGACAAATGAAATTGTAATATATTTAAAGTACAAAACGTGGTAATATATACATATATACACATATACATTGTGAAAGGCCTCCCGCAACCAAGTTAATACTTTCATTATTTCATATACTTACTTTTGTGTGTGTGAGAGAGAACACTTAAGATCTAATCTCTTAGCGATGATGGACTCTAAAAAACAAACTGAGGGTTCTAGAGGGGAGGGGAGTGGGAGGATGTGTTAGCCTGGTGATGGGTATTAAAGAGGGCACGTTCTGCATGGAGCACTGGGTGCTATACACAAACAATGAGTCATGGAACATTACATCAAAAACTAATGATGTAATGTATAAGTGATTAACATAACAATAAAAAATTTTTTAAAAGATCTAATCTCTTAGCAAATTTTAGTGACACAGAATTATCAACAATAATCACCATGCTATATATTAGGTCCTAAGCACTTAACTCATCTTAAGACTGAAAGTTTGAACACTTTTACCAGCCTCTCCCTATGCCATCCACATCCCAGCCCCTGGCAACCACCATTTTTCGAACTCATAGAAACCACTCATATTTCTATGAGTTCGACTTTTTTTTTTTTTTGAGGTTCCACATATAAGTGATACCATAGTATTTGTCTTTATCTGTCTGGCTCATTTCACTAATATAATGCCCTCCAGATTCATCCATGTTGTCACAAATGGCAGGATTTCCTTGTTATTTTATGGATGAATAATATTCCATTGTGTGTGTGTGTGTGTGTGTGTGTTTGCATCACATCATTTTTATCCATTCATCTGTCAATGGACACTTAGCTTGTTTCCATGAGTTGGCTGTTGTGAACAATGTGGTGAATGTGGGAATGCAGAAATCTTTCCTAGGTAGTGATTTCATTTCCTTTGGATCTATATACCCAGAAGTAGGATTGCTGAGTCATAATGAAGTTCTATTTTTAATTTCTTGAAGAACCTCCACACTGTTTTCTATAGTGGCTGTAATGATTTACATTCCTACCAACAGTGCACAAAGGTTCCCTTTTCTCCACATCCTTGCTAGCCTCGTTATCTCTTGTCTTTTTGGTAACACAAACCCTGACAGGTGAAGGTAATATCTCACTGTGGTTTTGATTTACCTATCCTGATGATTAGTGATGAGCATCTTTTCATGTACCTATTAGCCATTTGTGTGTCTTCTTCAGAAAAAATGTCTTTTCAGGTCCTCTGCTCATTTTTTGGTTGGATTATATGGGGTTTTGTTTTATTTTGCTCTTGAGCTATATGAGTTCCTTATATATTTTGGATATTAATCTCTCATTAGATATATAGTTTTCAAATATTTTCTCCCATTTCATACTATGCCTTTTTATTTTGTTGATGGTTTCCTTTGCTGTGCAGAAACTTTTTAGCTTGATGTAGTCCCACTCATTAATTTTTGTTTTTACTGTGTTTGCTTTTGGTGTCAAATCCAAAAAATTGTTACCAACACCAATGTCAAGGAGTTTTTCCCCTAAGTCTTCTTCTGGGAGTTTTATGGTTTCTGGTCTTATGTGTATGTCTTTAATTCATTTTGAGTTGATTTTGTGTATAGTGTAAGGTAGTGGTCTAATTTCACTCTTTTGCATGTGGATATCCAGGTTCCCCAACACCATATATTGAAGAGACTGTCATTTCTTTATTATGTATTTCTGGAACCTTTGTTGAAAATTACCTGACCATATATGCATGGGTTTATTTCTGGGCTCTCTATTCTCTTCCAGTAATCTATGTGTCTGCTTTTATGCCAATATTACACTGTTTTGATTATTATAGTTTTCTAACACAGAAGTCAGGAAGTATAATGTCTCCTGCTTTCTTCTTCTTTCCCAGAATCTTTTTGGCTATTTGGGGTCTTTCGTGGTTCCATACAAATTTTAGGATTGTTTTTTCTATTTCTATTGGAATTTTGATAAGGATTGCCTTGATAAGGATTGCTTTTCGTAGAATGGACATCTGCACGATATTAATTTTTTCAGTCCATGAACACAGAATCCTTTTCCATTTGTGTCTTCTTAAATTTCTTTCATTAATGTTTTATAGTTTTCAGTGTACAGATCTTTGACCTCCCTGTTTAAAACTATTCCTAAGCATTTTATTCTTTTTGTTGTTACTATAAATGGGACTTTCTTAATTTCTCTTTCTGATAATTCATCGTTAGAGTCTAGAAATCAACTCATTTTTGTGTCCTGACTTTGTATTCTGCAACTCTACTGATTTGTTTCTTAGTTTTAGTAGGGTTTTTTTGGGGGGGGTAGAATCTTTAGGGTTTTCTATACATAAGATAATGTCACCAGTAGACACAATTTCACTTCTTTCTTAACTTGGATGGCTTTTATCTCTTTTCCCAACCTGCAGTGCTATGTTGAAGATAAGTGGCAAGAGTAGACATCTCTTTTTCCTAATCTTAGAGGAAAAGTTTTCAGCTTTTCACCATTGAGTATGATGTTAGCTGTGGGCTAATATACAGGGATAAAATCCACTTGCTCATGGTGTATGATTCTTCTAAAGTGTTGTTGAATGTGGCTTGCTAGTTTTTTGTTGAGTATTTTTGCATCTATGTTCATCAGGGACACTGATCTTTAGTTTTCTTGTGTGTCCTTGTCTAACTTTGGTATCAGGGTGATGTCGGCCATATAAAATGAGTTTGGAAGTGTACCCTCCTCTTTAATTTTTTCGAAGGGTTTGAGAAAGGTTTGCATTAATTCTTCTTTAAATGTTTGGTAGAATTCACCAATGAAGTCCTCTGGTCCTGAGCTTTTCTTTGTTGGGAGTTTTTGATTATTCAGCTTCCTTACTAGTAATTGGTTTGATCAAATTTTATACTTCTTTATAATTTAGTTTTTATAGGTTCCATGTTTCTAAGAATTTTTTTTTAAGATTTTATTTATTTGACAGAGAGAGACACAGCGAGAGACGGAACACAAGCACGGGGAGTGGGAGAGGGAGAAGCAGGCTCCCCGCTGAGCAGGGAGCCCGATGTGGGGCTCGATCCCAGGTCCCTGAGACTATGACCTGAGCTGATGGCAGACACTTAATGACTGAGCCACCCAGGCGCCCCATGTTTCTAAGAATTTATCAATCTCTTCTAGGTTATCCTATTTGTTGGTTAATAATTGTTCATAGTGGTCTCTTGTGATTCTTCTCATTTTTGTGTCATCATTTGTAATCTCTCTTCTTTCATGTCTGGTCTTATTCATTTGAGTCTTTTCTCTTTTTTTCTTAGTTGGTCTACCTAAAAGTTAATCAATTTTGTTTATCCTTAAAAAATCCCTTAGTCTCACTCTGAAAAACAAACTGAGGGTTCTAGAGGGGAGGGGGGTGGGAGGATGGGTTAGCCTGGTGATGGGTATTGAGGAGGGCACGTTCTGCATGGAGCACTGGGTGTTATGCACAAACAATGAATCATGGAACACTACATCTAAAACTAATGATGTAATGTATGGGGATTAACATAACAATAAAAATTTTTTTTAAAAATCCCTTAGTCTCTTTTATCTTTTCTATTATTTTTAAGTCTCTATTTTATATATTTATGCTCAAGTAGTTTTCTTCTTTTTACTAATTTTGTGCCTATTTCTTCTTTTTTAATTTTTTGAGGTGTGAGATTAGATTGAGATCTTTTTCTCTTAAGTTAAGCATTTATCATCATAAACTTTTATCTTTGAATTGCTTTTGCTGCATTGTATACATTTTGGCATATAGTGTTTCCTTTTTCATTTGTCTGAAAAAAATTTTAATTAATTTTTTGACTCACTGTTGTTCAGGAACATATTATTTAATCTCCAAATACTTGTGTATTTTCCAGTTTTTGTCTTTGTTACTGATTTCTAGTTGTATGTCACTGTGGTCAGAGAAGATGCTGGGTATGATTCCAATCTTTTAAAATTTGTTAAGACTTGTTTTGTGGTCTAATATATAACCTATCCTGGAGAATGTTCCATGTGCCCTTAAGAAAAATGTGTACTCAGTTACTGTATCATGGAATGTGTGTATGTATCTGTTAGGTCCATTTGGTCTAATAGGTAGCTACAATCCAATGTTTCTTTCCTGATTGTCTGCCTGGGTGATCTATTCATTGTTGAAAGTGGAATATTGAAGTCCCTTACTATTATTTTTATTGTTTTCTATCTCTCATTTCAGATCTGTCAATATCTGCTTTATATATTTAGGCACTCCACTGTTTGGTACATATACATTTTTAAGTGTTATATTCTTTGAATAAATTGACCTTTTTATCATTATATAATGACCTTTCTTTCTTGCTATAGTTTTGACTTAAAGTCTATTTGGCCTGATATAAGTAAAACTACTCCTACTCTCTTTTGGTTTCCATTTGTACTGAATATCTTTCAACTTGAGGAAATTCTTTTAACATTTGTTGTAAGGCTGCTCTAGTGGTAATGAACTCCTTCAGCTTTTGTTTGCCTGGGAAAATCTATCTCCCCTCAAGTTCTGAAGGAAACTTTCATGGGTAAAGCAGTTCTTGGCTGGCAGTTGTTTTTCTTTCAGCACTTTGAATATATCATTCCACTCCCTTCAAGCATGCAAGGTTTCTGCTGAAAAAAATCTGCTTGTAGTCTTATTAGGGCTTCCTTCTATGTAAAAGTAACTTTTTCTTTAACAATTAAATTATAATGTGTCTTGGTGTGGGTCTCTTTGGATTAAAATTTTTTTTTTTTTTTTTTGGTTCTCTTTGGGTTTCCTGGATTTTAGTGTCTATTTCTTTCCCCAAGTTTGGGAAGTTTTTAGCCATTATTATTTTGAACACATTTCTGTGCTATTCTCTCTCTTTTCTCCTTCTGGGACATCTATAATAGGTATATTGGTCCACTTGATTGTGTTCCATAAATTGGTTAAGCTATTTTCACTCTTTTTATTTTTTTATTTTTGCTCCTCTGATTAGATTATTTCCACTGACCTATCTTTGAGTTTGCTAATCCTTTTCTCCATCTGATCTTGACTATTGTTGAACCACTCTATTGAATTTTTCAGTTTAGTTATTGTGATTTGTTTGGTACTTTTAAAATATATTCTGTCTTTTTATTGAAATGCTCACTTTGTTCATGCACTGCTTTCCTGACCTTGGTGAGCATCTTTATGACCATTATTTGAAACTTTCTGTCAGGTAAATTACTTATCTATGTTTCATTAAGATTGGTTTTTTTGTTTGTTTGTTTGTTTGGAACATATTCCTCTGTTCTTTATTTTCCTTAACTCTCTGTACTGGTTTTTGCACATTAGATAAAACAGCCATGTCTCCCAATCTTGACAGACTTGCCTCATGTAGGAAATAATCTTTGTCAATAAGCTTGACCTGAGCCTTTATTTTCCTCAAGCCTCTGTGTTTGCACAAACCACTGTCTTTGCTTTTTGTGGTTCCCAGGAGATTAGGGTATGTCAAGATCTGTTGGTGTCCCAACAGCATGGGAATTACCCACATGCCTGTTTAGGCTCCCAGAGAGCCATTATGTGCCAGCCCCTTCAGCTTCCAATGCAAGCTAATTAGAAGCCCAACATCCAGGCAGCACCTGGAAGAGTCAAGATATTACAATCTAGCCCCTATCAGAGAGAAACTGGGAACTGGGTGTTTTTGCCTACTTACTCTGTGCTAAGCCAGAGGGGATAGCCTCTGGGAAAGCTTTTGTAAAAGCTACCTCTTTATTTTGTGTGTTCCTGAGGGATTCATGAATGCTGAACCTCACTGGTTCGCAAAGGTAGGTAATTTAGAAGTCAGTCCCTCAAAGGACAGCCCTAGAAGATGAGGTGCTAAAAAAAAAAAAAAAAGGATAGAGAGAAGATGATGAGGTAGTAGATTTGTAGACAAACTCCTTTCAGGAAGAAGCTGGAGCCTTTGTTTTATTACTGCAGCTATCCCAGGAGAGAAAGCAGAAGATATATCCACCAGCTCTTTTAGGTTGCTGGGAATATCCCAGTGAGCTCCCACATGTGAGTTGATTAGAAGCCAGAACCTAAGGCAGCAGCTGGGAAAGTATACGGTCAAATCCTTTCCAGGGAGAAACTGGGAGATGGCATTTTGCCTGCTCCTTCTGTGCTGAGCCTGGAAGGGATAGCTGCAAAAAAAGTGCTCATGCACCCATTTTAAAACTGCTTCTTTGTTTGATGTGGCCCTGTGAGATTCATGTATGTCAAGTCACACTGGCTCTCAGAGAAAGGTGATTTGGGGGCCCATCCCTTGGGTGGTAGCCTTAAAACTGGGTACTATATATGTGGTCTAACCCTTTGCTTCTCAGGAAGAAACTGGGAGTTGGGGGTTCCCTACCAATTGTAAGGTGCTGTGCTGGGGTGGGGTTTATGGCAAGCATATCTTAGCCCTTCCTATCCATTCCATTGTGACTCTCTTCTCATTCACCTAATGTGTACAAGTTGCTCTGCAAGTTTCTGGATTTCTCTCAGAGGGAAATGCCCCCTCTGAGCGTGTCCCTGGGAGGAGAGAAAGTCAAGAGCCTCACATCCCACCATCTTGGTGACATCACTCCTGACCCCCTTTATTTACTGACCAAAGTGTGTCCTATCACTTCAGTAGGTGTTGTGAAGTGAATCTTTCACTAGTAGACCTTTGATCTCTGTTTAATAATCATATTAACATATTATGCACATAAATATATGATATCAGGTGTATATGATCCTCAGGGTGTTCTTAAGAGAAAGACTGACTAGTGGTAACATTTTTCCTCACAGAAACCCCAAGAGAGTGAGAACAGTGTTATCTTTCTTGAAAAGGGTCAATTTCCATCCTGATAATCACCCTGCTATAAACAAATTTTGTGTTTGATTGTGGAAGTTAAACTAGAGGGTCCATCAGTTGGAAGACATTGAGAGGGGATAGTGGGCACAAACAGTCTGTCTATAGGTCTATAGATAATAGATGAATCTATATATATATTTGTGAATATCTTTATAGATCTCTCTCTATATGTGTGTGTGTATATTTATAGATCAATATATAAAGAGATCAATATATATCAAATGACAAATATTCAATTGTACTAATATATCACATTTACACAACCTTTACTTAATATGGAATACTAAAGTTCCTACTGTGTGCCAGGGACTATTCTAGGAATTTGGACACATACTGAATGAAACATAGATCCCTTGAGGAGCTTACATTCTAGTAATCACCTATTAATATAAAACAAAACACATCAATAATATTATATAAACACTGGGGGTGGAGCAGTGTAGTGTAGTGATTAAAAGTACATACTGTGGAGCTGGACTCTGAATGAAAATCGCAGATCTGCCTTTTGTTGGCTCTATAAAGTGGGGGAAATTATTTAAGATCTCTGTGTCACAGAATTCTCATCTTTAAAATGAGGGAAAATGACAGTTCCCAAATTATAGGTGTATTGCACAAATCAAATGAATGAGAAAATATAAACAAATTGGGAAAATGTCTGGCCACATATTAAGCACTCCAAAAACATAAGTTGTAAGTTTTAGTATTAAGCACGAGGATAGGTGCAATATGGACTGAAGATTATCTTTATAAGGTGGGGGGGAGGGGCGGGCAGGGAATGGTTAGCAAATTGGGTGAGACCAAGCTACAAGATGTCCAGAGTATAATTTATAAATTGGATTCAAAATAATTGGGTACAAATCTAGCACTTACCACGTATATAAGTTCAGTAGTCCTTGTGCCAGAAATGTCAGTGGCAGGAAAAGGAAATATACATTTTTATTGGCTAGAGTCCCAGTATGGACACCAGTTGAATTACGAGGCAGACACAAATTACCCCTTTTCATGATCCCTATTAAACATGCTGACTATTGAAAGCCAAATTGATTTATAGCAAAGGAAAGAATATTTTCAGCTAGGATATGTAATAACACAGAAAGACATAAACCAAGAAATGCCTGGCAAGGACATTCACCAGAGTTATTTGAAATTCTACCTGAAAGATCATTTTCCCCACACTGCCACCTACCTTTCTGTCCTTTGTGGCCCCATATTTAGAATCACATCCTCCATCTCCACCACTCAGCAATAGCACAGTTGCTGCACTTCTCATCTTGAACCATTTTTAAGGCACCCCCAAAGTCCCTGAAATTAACATCGACATTAACCAATTCTGCAATCTTGGTCCTATTATCAAATGTTAGAGCTGGCTAGATGTTCCACAGTGAGAGGATATGTGTCCTAGCCTGTCCTTAAATATTAGAAACCTCTGAGACCCAAACTGGGGGCCCAAGTTTTCTTTCTGCCTCTTTCTCTCATTTATGATGCCTGCAACAATAATAGAAAAGATTGTGTTTTATATCCTTTTTCTGGACCTACTATCTAGCTGAATCCAGATACCCAAAGATACTGTTTTGGGAAGGCATGAAAAAACAAGAGACTTGGAATTTAAGACTTTTTAGTATATCTGAATTGCCAGAAGGAAGAGGGGAAGAGCTCTCCATACCAAGATTGTAGACCATCACAGTCTATTTCCTTAACACACCAAACTAACAGCCATCACATCCATAGGTGTACAAGCTAAGATCCCTCTCTAAGACATCCCTGTGGTCAACAAGGGAGGAGGGATACTGTGTCACTAAAGTAATTATAGGAGACCTCATGACACTCAGAGAGAGAAGAAGATTCCTCATGATACCAGTTGGAAAGACAGGATTACATGTCATGCATGAGATTGAGACACTGCTTCCTGGTGTGCAGCAGGAAGGGGAATATGGATGCTGTCTTCATAAGTTACCTAACTTTACAAAGGCTATTTAAAAGTAATGTTAAGTTCTTCCTCAGTTTTACTGAGTCTTTTTTCTTTAACCATGACATGCAGCACTGTTTTATTATAGAGGTTGGTTTCCTTATAATGTTCCCTCTGTAGATATATAATCTACACATTTATTCTTCTATATTATTCATTAGGCTATCCTATGTTTTTGTGTAGATGGTCTTGCTCACCATCACTGTAGAAAACATTTAAGGGAGATGGACATGGTCTGGAGAGGAAAGAGAAGGTTCTCCTACTGTATATAATAGCTTGATGGTATTTGCCATCTAAACCACAAACCCCAGGGTTTTCTGTCCTCATCTTAATGCAGTTCTTCTGGGATTTATTGACATTCTTTATTTACTTAGTCTCCTTGTGAATTTTATTGTTTCATTTAAAAGTTATTTATAGAGGCGCCTGGGTGCCTCAGTCGTTAAGCGTCTGCCTTTGGCTCAGGTCATGATCCCAGGGTCCTGGGATCAAGCCCCACATCAGGCTCCCTGCTCTGTGGGAAGCCTGCTTCTCCCTCTCCCTCTGCCTCCTGCTCCCCCCTGCTTGTGTGCGCTCTCTCTCTGTCAAATAAATAAAAATCTTTTTAAAAAATAATTTAAAAAAACATAAAATATAGACCCTGAAATATTTTTTTAAAGATTTTATTTATTTATTTGACCACCTTGAAATATTTAAGGGGAAAAAGCTGTGAAATGTATTACTTTTAAAAGATATAGCAAAAAGGGGCACCTGGGTGGCTCAGTCGTTAGGCATCTGCCTTCAACTCGGGTCATGATCCCGGGGTCCTGGGATGGAGCCCCGCATCGGGCTCCCTGACAGGCGGGAGGCCTGCTTCTCCCTCTCCCACTCCCCCTGCTTGTGTTCCTGCTCTCGCTCTCTCTCTGTCAAATAAATAAATAAAATATTTTTTAAAAGAAGTAACAAAAAATATTAAAAGTAATTATACATGTAATTGTATATAAAGCAAATGTGTCCAAATCTTAATAGATAAATCCAGGTGAAGAATAGACAAGTTCTAATTATATCATCTTGCAATTTTTCTGTAGGTTTGTAATTTTCTTTTTTCCAGCTCGACTGAAGTATAATTGGCAAAGTTTTAAGATATTTAAAGTGTATATAATGGTGACTTGATACCCACACTGTGAAAGAGCTCCTACTATCTAGTTAATGAACATACCCAACACCTCACATATTTATCACATGTGTGTGAACATTTAAGTTCTACTCCCTCAGCAAATTTCAATTACATAATACTGTTAACTACAGTCACCATGTTTTACATTAGTTCCTCAGATCTTACTCATCCGATAGCTGAATGTTTGTATCCTTTTACCAACGTCTCCCTATTTCCCCTACCCCACAGCTCCTGGCAACCACTTTTCTATTCCCTGTTTCTATGAGTTTCACTTCTTTTTTTTTTTTAAGGCAGGGGAGTCTCCCCGGATCTGCCGCTTGTTGGGTCCCTGCTGGAGGAGCAGTGGCCCGACTGTGCCGCGGATCACAGTTTATGGCAACCCCGAGCTGAGAGCCCACTCCTTGGCTCTGTCTCTGCAGCTGGCTTCCCTGCTTCGATACCTGGGAGCTTTGCCACACTCAGGCACCCCCAGTCTTTCTGTGACCCCGAGGGTCCTGAGACCACACTGTCCCAGCGAGTGTTCCAACCCCCACTTAGCCACTGGAGCGACGTCCCTCAGCAAAGCCGACTACTAAAAGTTCCGATTTTGTGCTCTGCTGCTCTATCACTTGCTGGTAGCAGCTGATGGAGGCCCACGCTATCTTCCTGAATATCACCTCAGATTCACTTCTCTGTACGTCCTACCTTCCAGAAAGTGGTCGCTTTTCTGTTCAGAGAGTTGCTGCTATTCTTTTCCTCAATCTCCTGTTGAGTTCGTAGATGTTCAGAATGGTTTGATTCCTATCTAGCTGAATTCCTGGGACCAGAGGAAATTTAGGTCTCCTACTCCTCTGCCATCTTGCTCCTCCCCTCTCCCCCCAGTGGAAACTTTTAAAGAAATGTTTCTCTCTGTCATTTCATCAATATGAGCCTTATGGAAAAGTACTAAACCTAGAACACCAGAAAAGAATTATTTCCACTAAATATCTGTACATGCATAATGCATTATATTCAATTATCCTTTCTTTATTTAATAAAGCATTTATATATGCTTACCATGTATCAGGAACTTCTTTGAGCAATTATTGTCTAAGCCATTATAATTATATATATCTAAATGAAGGAAAGATGTAATCTCATTTCTGCTTATATTTAGGGTTTGGAAAGCTGGAAAAAGCATTGTTCCCACACTAATGATAAGAGAAGGCTGGATAAACTAAAATCATACTTCTTCTGGAACTCATTAAGGATCTGCAGGCACAAGGCAACCCACCAGCTGGAATTCCAATTAAGGAAGGGCACCTCTTCGGTAAGAAAGGAAACACAGACTCACTTATGGCAGAACAGGGGAAGGACTTAATATTTCCTCAAAACCCTGCCAAGTAAGTGCCATTATTTACTCCTCTCTCTAGATACAAGAACAGAACCATGGAAAGAGGAAATAATTTGTCCTAGGTCATCTAGTAGGAAAGTGGTGCAGTCAGGATCTCGACCCTGTTGGTTTGGCCCCATCATCCTCCCTCTGAGCCACTATGCAATGCAGCTTCTATCATCATTACCTGGACCTGCACCCAGCACCCAGAGGAAAACACATAGATAGAACTAATGCCACTGCTCCGGAACCTTTCTCCTTGTATTTGACCCCAAAGTGTGTGAGAAGATTTATAACTGTTATTTCATATAACAGAGCAAGGATAATAACCACAGAGTCAAGGAAGAGCATGAAAAATGTTTGGTTACCTGATACAACATTTTTGTCAGCTGAGGAAACCACCCAGAGAGGTTAAAAGACTAGTTTAAGATACAGGTGGTAGAGACACAAATCTTGACTGAGTGTTAAGGCTGAAGGAGACAGAGAATCAGGGTTCTGGTGTCGGGGGCTGGGGCACAGGGGACACTACTCTTTTGTTATAGTCAGCCTTTGTGAGATGTGGACTCTACAGGGACCAAGGTGCCCACTCTGCTGATAGGGACAGAGCAGTTTCAGTGGCCTTTGGCCTTGGAGAAAGAATAAGGAATGATTGTAATGATTTCAACCTTAGGAGATAAAATTAAGAATTAGTATTCTAGGAATCAAGACTCCTAGAAAGGACAGAGAGAAATATGTGCAGACCTGTGCTCTGCTGGTCCATAGACTGAAGGAGCACACAAGCTTTTTCAACTTTCTCTCTCAACACTAGTCACTTCTGTCCCTGCTCCTCTGATGGGAATGACTCTTCTTCCCATTATAATGAAACCAACCACTAACCCAGTGAATAAGGATGAATGTGATGAGGACAAGGACCCAGAGAGTGTCAAGCTTCCCTTCTTGGTTGTTTTACACAGAGGAGCTGAGACTCAAAGTATCTTTTCTATGAACCATCCTTTCTTTCCTGAGAATGGGAAAGCAAGTGCTAAGACTGTGATAATGTTGGGGTAGTGGGCACTTCAGAGTGAAAAGGCTCTGGGTTTAAATTCTATCTAATTCAGCCACACTGAGCCTCAGTGTCCTCCTCCATAATAGTGAGACTAAGAAGTGCCCACATTGAGTCACTGGGATGTTTAACCACACCTTCAAAATGGGCAAGGGAGAGGGCACAGCTTATCCTTAAAAAGGAGGATCCTAACAACTCTAGTCACTCCATGCAAATATTTTCTTTTCTGTGTATGTGTAAGAAAAGACACCAGATTCTGCAAATCAGACCTCATCCCTATCTTTCCTATCACCTTGCCCTCATTGCAGGTACTTGAGAATGGGAACGCAACATGCCCCTCCTGGTACCTGGTCTTTTGGTATCACACAGCTTTAGGATTGCAGAATTATGACAGGGTTGGTTGGGGCAAAGAGCAACCTGGTGTTTTGGAAAAAGAAATTCACGTGGCACATGGCCAGCCTCTCACTCTAGCAGAGCTAGCTCCCTCAACAAGAGTTCCAGAGAAGAAGGGCTGCATTTCACAAGAGCTGACACTCAGATTTTTTTGCTTACATGCAAGGTCCACTATATGGCCTCTGCTCAGTAATTTCTGAAGGAGACAAACCTAAACGCAGTCTGCAAAACCCTGCCGAACTGACAGCATCAAAGGGAAATTTCATCCTCTAAGAGTCTGCTCTTCTTCATTTGTTCCTGGGGACACCTGCAAGGATTGGTGTGGAGACAATTTTCCAGGTGGGGACTCATACTTAAAAAAAAAAAAAAAGATAACCATTGCTTTATGACCTCATCTCCACTTAAGTGAGACAAATCAAAATGTGATCAGACTATGAGGGCAAATATACTTAAGGAAAAGGAATAACTTAAGAAACATGTATCTGGCACTTAGTTTGTGAAGGGTAACTTGTTATGTAATATGAAAAATTCTTGCAGGTCTCTGATCTGAACGAATAAATGAATGAGGAAAGATTGGACACTTTCTGGAAGCAGGGGGTAAATGGAACCCTTAATGTGTGGGGACTGCACATATCATATTTAATCCTTCTGGTTATATTACAAGGGAGGTAGTTTTTTTTCCCTGCATGTGACTCTTAAGAAGGTTGCTATACTTAAAGTCAGAAAAGAAAGAAGTAGATGGATACAAGTGTGCCTTGTCTGACTGAGCTTCACTATGTTGTGCTTTGCAGATATTGTGTTTTTTCAAATTGAAGGTTTGAGGTGACCCACATCAAGCAAGTCTATGGGCACCATTTTCCAACAGCATTTGTTTCCTTTGTGTCTCTGTGTCACATTTTGGTAATTCTTACAGTATTTCAAACTTTTTCATTATTATTATATTTGTTACGGTGCTCTGTGATCAGTGATCTTTGGTGTTACATTTGTAATTTTGGGGGGATGCCACAAACTGTGCACATATAAGATGATGAACTTCATCACTAAATGCTGTGTGTTCTGACTGTCCTTCTGATGTCTCTCTCCTTCTCCTCAGGCCTTTCTATTCCCTGAGACACGACAATAATAAGAATAATAAGAAAGCAAAACAACCTCATTGCTGATATAGAAAATTTTAGTTGTCCGGACAGAAGATTAAACCAGCCACAACATTCCCTTAAATCAAAGCCTAATCCAGAGCAAGGCCTCTCTTCAATTCTATGAAGGCTGATAGAGGTGAAGAAGCTTCAGAAGAAAAGTCTGAAGCTAGCAGAGGTTGGTTAATGAGGTTTGAGGAAAGAAGATGTCTCCATAACATCAAAGTGCAGGGGGAGGCAGCAAGTGCTGAGAGAGAATCTGCAGCAAGTTATTCACAAGATCTAGCTATGATGTTAATGACGGTGGCCTCACTAAACAACAGATTTTCAATGTAGATGAAACAGCCTTCTATTGAAAGAAGATGCTGTCTAGGAATTTCATGGCTAGAGAGAAGTCAATGCCTGGCTTCAAAGCTTCAAAGGACAGGCTGACTCTCCTGTTAGGAACTAATGTAGCTGGTGACTTTAAGTTAAAGCCAGTGTTCATTTACATTCTGAAAATCCTAGGGCCCTTAAGAATTATGGTAAATCAGGACATCTGGGTGGCTCAGTCAGTTAAGCATCTGCCTTCAGCTCAGGTCACGATCCCAGGATCCTGGGACCAAGCCCCATATCAGGCTCCTTGCTCAGCAGGGAACTTGCTTCTCCCTCTGCCTGCTGCTCCCCCTGCTTGTGCTCTAACATCCTCATGCTCTCTCTCTCTGACAAATAAATAAAATCTTTGGGATGCCGGGATGGCTCAGTCAGTTAAGCATCTGCCTTTGTCTCAGTCATGATCCCCGGGTCCTGGGATGGAGTCCTGCATCAGGCTCCTTGCCCGATTTTATGAATATTACATAAACTTCACTGATGGAACAGAGGCGGGGTTTCTGAGGATTGACTCCAATTTCCAAAAAAAGTTCTACTGTGGGTAAAATGCTGTCAAACAGCATCACATGTGGAGGGGAAAAGATGGCGGATGAGTAGGGGACCCTGTACCAACTGGTCCCCAGAATTGAGCTAGATATCTACCAGACCACTCCGAGAACCCAAGAAATCAGCCTGAGATGTAAGAAGATAGAGCTGGATCTCTACAAACAGAAGATCGCCGGCAGCTGGTTTCGAGGTACGAAGCGGGGAGCCGTGATTCCGCGGGCAGATATCAGAGGATAAACAGCAGTGGGAGGGAGACTGGCTGTGGGGATCCTACACCGCCAGTGAGTGACAGCCTCCTGCTCTGGGAACAGGGCACAGACTTGCAGACCAGTAGCAGCAGGGAAAGGACTTTAGACGGAAACTGGAGCAGTGGGGCCATGCGTGCAAACTGGGGGCGGCTGGCGGTTTTAGAAGCACGAAGGGCAGAGATGTGCCCCAACCTGGAGGCAGGGCTGGGAACACTGTAGAGGAGCGCACAACCCAGGACTGCAGTTTATAGCAGCACAGACAGAAACAGAGAGACTGTGGCCTGGAGAGCTCACTGAAGAACAGATTGCGATCTCTCTGCTCTGAGGCAGAGGGTTGTAAACTGTCTCTTCTGCTCTAACTCTTGGAAGAGACACAAAAAGCTGCCAGGGAAAGCCACCAGAGAACAAAAGCCCCAAAAAGCAGTTCATAGTGAGCCCATCCCCTGCCACAGGGGGGCAGGGCAACTCTGCCCAAACAGGGCTGCCTGAGTAACAGCGCAATAGACCACTCCCCCAAAAGACAGGCTGGGAAAACAAGAGGCCAGCGACCCTAAGGTCCCTAGAAAACAGGTGCGTCTTGCTTGGGTTGTGGTCAATAATTTGGACTCTGTACATTCCCTCAACCACCAATCAACAGAATGACTAGGAGGAGGAACCCCCAAAATAGGAAAGACTCAGAGATTATGACTTATGCCACAGATTTATAAATGGATGCAGATAGAACCAAGATGTTGGAGATGGAATTCAGGCTGGCAATTGTGAAGACAATAGCTAGAATGGAGAAATCAATTAATGGCAACATAGAGTCTCTAAGGGCAGAAATGAAAGCTGAATTGGCAGAACTTAAAAATGCTATCAATGAGATCCAATCTAATCTAGATAATCTAACAGCTAAGGTAAGTGAGGCAGAAGAAAGAATTGGTGACCTGGAAGACAATTTAATAGATAAAAAGGGAAAAGAGGAGGCCAGGGAAAAACAACACAGAATCCATGAAAATAGAATCAGAGAAATAAGTGACACCATGAAGCGTTCCAATGTCAGAATTATTGGAATCCCAGAGGGGGTGGAGAGAGACAGAGGACTAGAAAAAAAACAAATAATCAAGTCAAAAAATGGGCAGAAGACATGAACAGACACTTCTCCAAAGAAGATATACAAATGGCTAGCAGACACATGAAAAAATGTTCATCATCATTAGCCATCAGGGAAATTAAAATCAAAACCACACTGAGATACCACCTTACACCTGTGAGAAGGGCAAAAATTTACAAGACAATAAACAACAAATGTTGGAGAGGTTGTGGAGAAAGGGGAACCCTCTTACCTCGTTGGTGGGAATGCAAGGTGGTACAGCCACTTTGGAAAACAGTGTGGAGGTTCCTCAAAAAATTATAAATAGAGCTACCCTATGACCCAGCAATTGCACTACTGGATACTTACCACAAAGACACAGATGTAGTGAAAAGAAGGGCCATATGCACCCCAATGTTCATAGCAGCAATACCTGCAATAGCCAAACTGTGGAAAGAGCCAAGATGCCCTTCAACAGATGAATGGATAAAGAAGATGTGGTCCATATATATACAATGGAATATTACTCAGCCATTAGAAAGGATGAATACCCAACTTTTACATCAACATGGATGGGACTGGAGGAGATTATGCTAAGTGAAATAAGTCAAGCAGAGAAAGTCAATTATCATATGGTGTCACTTATTTGTGGAATATAAGGAATAGCATGGAGGACATTAGGAGAAGGAAGGGAAAAATGAAGGGGGGGGGGAATCGGAGAGAGAGATGAACCATGAGGGACTATGGACTCTGAGAAACAAACTGAGGGTTTTAGAGGGGAGGGGAGTAGGGGGATGGGTTAGCCCAGTGATGGGTATTAAGGAGGGCACGTACTGCATGGAGCACTGGGTGTTATATGAAAACAATGTATCGTGGAACACTACATCAAAAACTAATGATATATTGTATGGTGACTAACATCATATAATAAAATTAAATTAAATTTTTAAAAAAAAGTAAGCACCTTCTAAGTCCATCTTAACTCTAGCTCCTACCTGGACAGGCAGCAGGAAGAAAGGTTTCCTTCTCCCTTGGCAACAGCCAGACAATGAGCAATGGTCACAACTCAGCCAATAAAAAGCCTCCAGACTTGGAACCCTTCCTTTCCGCCAATGGGCTTTTTGTTTAGAACAGCCTTCCCAACTTCTCTGTTCCTTCTATAAAAGAGTGTTCCTCTCCTTTGTTCTCCAGACTTGCCTACAATTTTCTATAGTTTCCTTATCCTGGATTGCAATTCCTTGCTATTCCCAAGTAAGCCATTTTTGATAGTAAAATAGAGTTCTATTTTTTAGGTTAACAGAGGAAACCAAGGCCCAGAAAGAGTAAGTAAATTCCCCAGTGTTACACAGCTTTTTCCTGGTGGGGTCAGGAGAATCACTAATGGCAAATGAATTTCAAAAGATATTATTTATACTTAAAAATGTGCTTGTTAATCTAAAGTGAAACTGATAGCTGGAATACACTGGAGTGTAAGCAAGCGAACTAAAAAATGTAGAAAGCACGTCCTGTGCTTTCTACCAGTCTGATTCTTCCTTGGAGTTGGTGAAGATTTTAGTGAAGGTCCCACGGATAAAGAGACACTGAAGGGGGGCCCTGCCCATTGGAAGAGAACTTACTACTCATCTTTCTGAATTGCCTCCAGCTTCTTCTCATTCCTGCTGTTTCTTGGTTCTCCCTCTAGGTTAAAGTATCTTCCACGATGTTCCCATTGCAAGGTGCCCAGATGCTGCAGACACTGGAGAAAGCCCTGAGGAAGAGCCTTCCTGAATCTTTAAAGGTGATAGTGGAAAATTGGGGGGGGGGGGTAGGTAAGGAATAGAAACTTCCTGTGAAACAAGAAAAGAGCATCTGGTCTGTGACAGTTGCTAGTGGTGTTTTCTCTCACTGAGTTTGCATTACCTCTCGACAAGATATTTGCTATCATGTCTGTGTCAATGATGAGAAGATGGAGCTCAGGTGATTTACCTAATATAACATAAATAGTAAGTTCAGTGCTATGTTATGAACATAGGTATGCTTGGAACCTAACTGCCTTTTGCTTTGTGCTCTGTAATTACAAAAGTGTTCCCCAGGGCGCCTCGGTGGCCCAGTCGGTTAAGCGTCTGCCTTTGGCTCAGGTCATGATCCCAGGGTCCTGGGATCAGGCCCATGTCAGGCTCCCTGCTCAGTGGGGAGTATGCTTCTCTCTCTGCCCCTCCCCCTGCTCATGTTCTCACTCTCTCTGTCGCTCTCTCAGATAAACAGATTTTTTAAAAAAGTGCTCCCTTACTCCTTTCCAAAAAAACCATTCTGTAATAAGATTGGAATTTTGTCCAGAGTTCTCTTCCAAAGTTCACTGAGACTACATATTAATGTTTAAATTATTCTCCTGAGAAGAACACTTCCCAGGTGAGAGGTTAACCATCATGTCCCCTCTAAAATTCATAAGAAGTCAGTTCCTATTTTGAATTAAATTTCTCAGTTTCACTGAACTGACTGCATATCAGGCTATTTTGTGACTGACTCCCAGTATCTCCCTTAACCTAGTACAACTGATCAGAAATCTCAGGATTAAGTAAGATGTACACATAAATACCTACATCCAGAACTGCGCAAGAGCAACTCTAATGACATGCTCGGTTGATGCTCTGGACTCTTTTTTTTTTTAAGATTTTTTTTTCTACTTATCTCTTTTTTTCTTTTTTAATTTTATTTTGTTATGTTAGTCACCATACATTACATCATTAGTTTTTGATGTAGTGTTCCATGATTCATTGTTTGTATATAACACCCAGTGCTCCATGCAGTACATGCCCTCCTTAATACCCATCACCAGGCTAACCCATCCCCCCTCCCCCCTCCCCTCTAGAACCCTCAGTTTGTTCGTCTCTCCCTCTGACTTCCCCCCCTTCATTTAAAGATTTTATTTATTTATTTGACAGAGAGAGAGATAGCAAGAGCAGGAACACAAGCAGGGGGAGTTTGAGAGGGAGAAGCAGGCTTCCCACCGAGCAGGGAGCCCGACTTGGGGCTCGATCCCAGGACCCTGGGATCATGACCTGAGCCGAAGGCAGACACTTAATGACTGAGCCACCCAGGTGCCCCAGCTTGTGTTTTTCTTTAGCACCAAAGGGATAGGGTGCACTCCAGTGGAACCAAAATACAACCGTGTATTTTTGCGTATTGTGTATGTGTGTTTAGAGGACAATTGTTTTTCCCTGAAAAAGAAATTTCTGTAGACATAGAAATTAGATTTTTACTGTTATAAGACATCCCTATAAGATGCATACATTTTAGATAAGATAAATGCATTTGCCTCCCTCACTCCCTCACAGGTCTGTTACTCCCTTCTTTCAGTATAAAGGAGAAAAATATTAGCATTACTTTATTTGGAGATCACATGGCTTAATTTTTAATTATTAGAAACAGACTCATGAAACAAGTTTCACTATTCTTTAATTACTACAAAAAAAATGACTTTGAGCCACAGCTGACCCTTGAAGAACATGGGTTTGAACTATATGAGTTCACTTCTATGTGGATTTTTTTCAATAAATACAGTACACTACTGTAAATGTATTTTCTCTTCCTTGTAATTTCATTAATAACATTTTCTTCTAACTTACTTTATTGTAACAATACAATATATAACATACAAAGTGCATCTTAATCGACTCTTAATCGACTATTCATATCATTGGTAGGGCTTCTGGTCAATTGCAGGTTACTCATAGTTAAGTTTGGGGGGAATTAAAAGTTATACACAGTTTTCCACCATGCGGGGAATCAGTGTCCCTAACCCCCATGTTGTTCAAGGACTAACTGTGATCCAAAACTAAAGTCACCCACTTTTGTAGTTTCTCACTATCATTAATCTCTTTACCTAATATTTGACTCCTTTCCCTTGGTAATCCTTAAGATTCAGGCAACCTTGCAGAGAGACAGTCAATTTTGGGGGAGGATGTTGCATTTGTCAGACACTCTACCAACAGTTGCCTAAGATATTTTTATGGTGAGTAGCTATTTTATAAATTCTTCAGGTCACAAGTTTTTCTTTGTGCTTTAGTGTAGAATTTTGTCATTTTAATTTCTCTTTACCTCTCCTGTTAAATGGACCCCATTTATTTTGAGAAAACTCTTGGTGCATCCCAAGTGTCCTTTCTTGGAATATCTCTGTGGTAGGATAAGGTGGCCCTCTTACTGCCTCAATTTTCATGAAGGATTAGCATTCTCCTTTGGTTGCATATTAAAGATATACATTTCCCCCTAACTGAAATCTAGAATATTTGTATGCCAGGTACTTTTAACGGATGTATAACCTAAAACTCAAAACTTACTTGAGTCTCGGTTGAGAAAAAGTCCAGCCATTCCTCTAAGTGTTAGATATTAAATATATTGTAGTGCTTGTGTCAACTCCAGTTGAGTCAACTTAGAGTAGCTGCCAGGTATGTTCTGAGTTCAGCAGGAAAAAAGAAAAAAAAAAATTTTTTTTTTTAAAGATTTTATTTATTTGACAGAGAGAGAGAGACAGCTAGAGAGGGAACACAAGCAGGGGGAGTGGGAGAGGGAGAAGCAGGCTCCTGGCTGAGCAGGGAGCCCGATGCGGGGCTCGATCTCAGGACCCTGGGATCATGACCCGAGCCGAAGGCAGACGCCCAACGACTGAGCCACCCAGGCACCCCAAGAAAAAAAAATTTTTAATTAATTAGGCCATGGAATAACAAAGAGTAAGGGTTCTACATGTTTTCAGATCCCATAATGGATAATATTGTAGTGCAAATCAACTTTACAGGCCCCAAATGCAAATGTGTAAAAAGATAACATCTATATTTTGCCAAACTATACTGAATTTCTATATCAAGACTCCACTTATGGTTAAAAGCAAAATAAATTTAGATAAACTCAGTCAACTGAGACTTTTTAAAAAGATTTATTTATTTATTTTAGAGAGAGAGAGAGCATGCTCAAGCAGGGGCAGGAACAGAGGGAGAGGGAGAGGGAGAGACAGAGAAGAAGACTCCCCACTAAGTGCAGAGCCTGATGCAGGGCTTGATCCCATGACCCTAAGATCATGACCTGAGCCAAAACCAAGAGTCGCATGCTTAACCGACTGAGCCACCCAGGCACCCCTCAATGGAGTTTTTTTCCCTTCTCTTTCTCCCTGGTCTAACATCAATAGTTTATGTGGGGTGGAGAGCAGGGGGGAATGATACTGGTATGGTCCTTGGTCATCATCTATCCATGGTGGAAATTATTAAAGTATACACCATCTTTTTGACCTTGGGCATTGGCATATTTCCATGCTGCTATCTGCAGAGGCTTCGTGTTTACAGGTGCCATGAGGTCCATGCTGGTACCCACAGCTGCATTCCCCAATCCCCAAACCACAAAAACACAGTGTCAACAGGTTAGGTCTCATTCATTCTCTCCTCCTCCTACTCTCTGAACAGCTCATACAACAGGATGAGGGTGGGGATCCAAGACTGGACCCCAAGCCATGGGACCTCACAGCCTATTCTCTTGAGCACTTTGCTGTAGCCTCTGCTTGTTGGAGGAGGTTCATTTAATCTCTCCAGAGAATAATGTGGTCATTTATGTTAAGGAGTTTTAAACATGTGCAAAATCTTTGATCCAGCAACTACTCTGCTGGATATTCTAAGAAAATAGGTGTCCACACAAGGATTTCTGTGCAAGCACGTTCTGTGAAGAATTATTTGTCAAAGTGAAAAGTTGGAAATTGCTAAAATTACCACCAATACACAAATAAATTGAACTGTGATACAGCCATACGATGGAATCCTATGCAGCCATTATAAAATAATTGAAAATTTTTCTGTTTACGAACACAGAAATATGCCCACAATGCATTCAGTGGGGAAAAACACGATATAGCAGATCATTTTATGTTTGCAAAATTGTGTATTTCTATGTGTATGGATAGAAGAAAGTCTTGGAAGAGATCATTTTAAATCCTAAAATGAAGTGGTATTCTTAAAATCATCAAATTTTATCTGTCCAAACATTTTACTGTATGCATGTGTGATTTATATTGGATGGGGAGGAAAAGCTCTCCTTATTAGAGGGTTAAAAAAAAAATGTAGTACATGGAGATTGTTTGACCTAGATGCCCTATTTGGCTTTATTCTAATATGAAATTCCATGATTTCATAGAAATAATCCTTGTCTGGATCAAAGAAGGCACTTTACTGTCCCTTCCTAACAAGCCAACCCTCTCTCCCTTACTTGGGATGCTGTAGGTTTACGGGACTGTTTTCCACATGAACCAGGGAAATCCATTCAAGCTGAAGGCCCTGGTGGACAAGTGGCCTGATTTTACAACTGTGGTTATCCGCCCTCAGGAGGAGGTAAGGTGCCAGATGTGGAATGAATATGCCTCTGTGTTCATTTTTGCCGTGTGCCTGCCAAGGGGCTGGTAGTGTGGCAGCCCCAGGGGATACAGAAATGAATTGTGTGATGGTGGGCAAGTCTCTGTCTTCAAGGAACTCACAGCCTAGAAGAAAAAATCAATAAGCAAATAAAACAACAGTGTGAAGTATGCAAGAACAGAAGATGTACAACACAGAAATAGCCCAGATGAAAGCTGATTCAACTATGAAGGTTGGAGATGGAGGTTACAGGATAAGGCCAGAGACACTTCCTGATAAGAGGTTTCATCTGCACTGGATTTTGTGCATATTTTGTAGATAGTGTTAGGCTGACAAGAAAAAGAGGCCATTCTAACCAGAGAAAATGCCAAGGGCCAAGATAGGAAGGTGTGAGAGAACGATGAATAGAATGATTATAAAAAGTAAATTTATAAAACTATAATTTCCATATGCATTTGGGGGAAACATTTAAAGATTTGTTTATTTTTATTTTAGAGATAGAAAGAGAGAGAGAGCATAAGTCGGGGGAGGAGCAGAGGGAGAGGGAGAGAATCTCAAGCTGACTCCGCACTGAGCGTGGAACCTGATGCAGGGCTAGATCTTATAACACTGAGATCATGACCTGAGCCAAAACCAAGAGTTGGACACTTAACCAACTGTACCACCCAGGTGCCCACATTTTGGAGAAATACTTAAAAACTAGAGAAACTAAACAGTTAATACATTTCAGACAAAAATTCCTAAGCTTATCTTTAAACACCCAGTAAAATCATAAATTTATAAAAATGCAAATATTATATCTTTCATAGAAATAAAATTATTTGAAAACCACTAAATTAAATAATATATAAAGAAATTTGTATTAGTAATAAAAACTGAACTGAAATAAAATTATTTAATCTTTTATGTTAAATGTGATCTTAAGGCCAAAATGTATTAGTGGGTATCCTTGCTGACTTGTCAGTGTATTTTTGGGCATATTTTCCAATTATTTTTTAAGAAGCTTTCTAATTCTGCACTGAGCTGTGGTAATATCTTCCCGTGCCTCCCTTTGCCCAATAATCTTATCTGTTATCGGAAGGAGTTAAGATGATGGAGGAGTAGGGGGACCCTAAGTTTGTCTCATCCCTCCAAAACAACTAGATAGTTATCAAATCATTCTAAACACCCAAGAAACCAATCCAAGGTCTGAAAAAACAAATACAAGTCTACAAGTGGAAAAGCAACCACTGTTTGGAAGGTAAGAGGTACAGAGACTTGAATCTGGGGTGATACAGTTGAGGATACAGAGGCAGGGAGGGAGCCTACTTAAGGAGACTACTGCGAAGTATTATAAGCAGTGGAGTGCAGAATTGGAACTTTTAGTAGTCTGCTACAGTGGGGGATGTGCCCGGCTTAAAGGTGTTCAGGTGGCGAAGCGGCTCAGGTGGCTAATCGGGGCAGAATCCCAGGTGTGACAGCATGGTCTCAGGATCCCCTGGGTTGCAAGAAGAAAGGGTGGTGCCTAAGTGCGGCAGAGTTTCCAAGTGTAGGAACGGGGAAGACTGCTGAGAACAGGGAGTGTAGTTGCTGGCTTTCTGCTCTGTGTTGCTATAAACTGCAAATGGCTGCGTGGTTGTGTGAAGCTTTCTTGCAAACAGGTCCAACAAAAAGCAGAAGCATATTGAGACCCTCCCTGGGAGGAACAGCCCAGGTTCCCACCACAGGAGTCCCTAAAATTTTGGAGTTTTGAAACTCAGTCATGTGCCTGAGATAAAAATGCTTGGATACATGTAGGGTGAACACAGAATCCTGACAAAAGCCAAGGAGACAAAAGTGATTGATTGCTTTTCTCTGAGGGCTCACTGATGAGTGGGCGCCGAGAATTTTCAGCTCCAGGGCTAGAGAGCCTGGCTCCCCCATTTTCAACCCTGCTTCAGGGCTGAAAGCCTTCAGGGAGCAAAACAGCACCACCTAGTGGAGTCTGGAGCTGCTTACACTGAGCTCGGCCTCTGCACACTGGGGGAGCATTTCCACTAGGACGAGTCCACCTAAGAAGCAGCAAAACTGGTGCCTCCCACCAGCGCAAACAACTCGCTCACATCAAGTTAACTGATCATAGAGGCCTGCAAAGCTTCAGCTGTTGGGGAAAACAGTATATAGCATTCTTTGTATTTTTATCTTTTAGTCTTTTAGTATTATTTTTTCAGTTATTTCCTTATTTTTTCAATTATTTTTTATTCTTTTTATTTTTATTTTTATACATACTTTATATCTTTATTGTTTCATTTTTTGTTTCCTTTCATTGTATTGTATTTTATATATATACACATTATATATATATCATTGTATTGTGTTTTATATATATACACATATATGTATGTATATTATATACATATATATTTTCTTTCTTTCTTATTTTGGGATCTAGTTTTTTTTAACAAGCAGACCAAAACACACCCAGGACCTAGGGGGTCTTTTCATTGTTGTTGTTGTTTCTTTCTTCTATTCTTTTCTGAACAAAATGATAAGACAGAAAAATTCACCCCAAAAGAAAGAACAGGAGGTAGTACTCACAGCCAGGGATTTAATCAATATGGATGTAAGTAAGATGTCCAAACTAGAATTTAAAACAACGATTATAAAGAAACTACGTGGGCTTGAAAAAAGCATAGAAGACACTAAAGAATCCCTTACTATAGAGATAAAAGAACTAAAATCTAGTCAAGCCAAAATTAAAACTGCTATTACCGAGATGCAGCCCCAAGTGTAGGCCATAAAAATGAGTATGAATGAAGCAAAAGAAAGAATCAGTGATATAGAAGATGAAATGATGGAAAATAAGGAAGCTGAAAAGAGAGAGAAAGAAAACTATTAGATCATGAAGGTAGACTTAGGGAACTCAGCAATTCCACAGAACAAAATAATATCTGTATTACAGTAGTCCCAGAAGAAGAGAGGCGGAAAGGGGAACAGGATAGAGAACCCAGAAATGGACCCTCAACTCTATGGTCAAGTAAACTTCAGCAAAGCAGGAAAGAATATCTAATGAAAAAAAGACAGTCTGTTCAATAAATTGTGCTGGGAAAATTGGACAGTCACATGGAGAAGAATGAAACTGGACCAATTTCTTACACCATACACAAAAATAAACTTAAAATAGATGAAAGACCTCAATGTGAGACAGGAATCCATCCAAATCCTAGAGGAGAACACAGGCAGCAACCTCTTTGACCTCTGCCACAGCAACTTCTGGCTAGACACATCTCCAAAGGCAAGGGAAACAAAAGCAAAAATGAACTATTGGGACTTCATCGGGATAAAAAGCTTTTGCACAGCAAAGGAAACAATCAATAAAACTAAAAGGCAACCTACAGAATGGGAGAAGATATTCACAAATGACATATCTGGTAACAGGCTAGTATCCAAAATCTATGAAGAACTAAGCACAAACTCAATACCCAAAAAACAAAAAATCCAGTCAAGAAATGGGCAGAATCCCTGCTCAGCAGGGAGCCTGCTTCTCCCTCTGCCCCTCCCCTTGCTTGTGCCCTTTTTCTCTCTCTCTGTTAAATAAATAAAATCTTAAAAAGAAAGAAAGAAAGAAGAAAGAAGAAAGAAAGAAAGAAAGAAAGAAAGAAAGAAAGAAAGAAAGAAAGAAAGAAAGAAAGAAAGAAAGAAATGGGCAGAAGACATTAACAGACATTTCTCCACAGAACACATACAAATGGCCAACAGACACATGAAAAAATGTTCCACATCACTTGGTATCAGGGAAATACAAATCAAAAGCACAATGAGATACCACCCACATCAGTCAGAATGGCTAAACTTAACAATGCAGGAAACAACATATGTTGGTGAGGATGCTGAGAAAGGGGAACCCTCTTACACTGTTGGTGGGAATGCAAACTGGTGTAGCCACTCTGGAAAACAGTATGGAGGTTCTTAAAAAAAGTTAAAAATAGAGTTACCCTGCAACTCAGCAATTGCATTACTAGGTATTTATCCAAAGAATACAAACAGTGATTTGAAGGGGCACCTGCACCCCAATGTTTATAGCAGCAACGTCTACAGTAGCCAAAATATGGAAAGAGCCCAGATGTCCACTGACAGATGAATTGATAAAGAAGATGTGGTTTATATATATACAATGGAATATTACTCAGTCATCAAAAAGAATGAAATCTTGCCATTTGCAATAACATGGATGGAACTAGAGGATATTATGCTAAGCGAAATAAGTCAGTTAGAGAAAGACAAATACCATATGATTTCACTCATATGTGTAATTTAAAAATAAAACAGATGAACATAGGGAAAGGGAAGGGGGAAAAAAGATAAAAACAGAGGGGGGGCAAACCACAAGAGACTCTTTAACAATAGGGAACCAACTGACTGTAGCTGGAGGGGAGGGGAGTGGAGGGATGGGGTAACTGGGTGATGAGCATTAAGGAGGGCGCTTGAGGTAATGAGCACTTGGTGTTACATGCAACTGATGAATCACTAAATTCTACCCCTGGAACTAAAAATACACTACATGTTAACCAAATTGAATTTAAGTAAAAAAAAAAAATTTTAAGAATAATTTAAAAAAATAAAAAATAGAAAGCAAATCAAAAAAAATAATAATCTCTGGCGCCTTGGTGGCTCAGTTGGTTAAGCGACTGCCTTCAGCTCAGGTCATGATCCTGGAGTCCCTGGATCGAGTCCCGCATCAGGCTCCCTGCTCGGCAGGGAGTCTGCTTCTCCCTCTGACCCTCCCCCCTCTCATGTGCTCTCTCTCTCTCTCTCTCATTCTCTCTCTCAAATAAATAAATAAATAAAATCTTTAAAAAATAAATAAATAAATAAATAATAATCTCATCTGTTATTTAATAATTTGAGATGATCTTCCTAAATAAGTGGTTTCTTTCTTTTTGGAACTACACTTTTGTTTAACTCTAGCATTATTTTAAGAAAGCATTTCTAATTTTCATCTTCTTTGGCTTAAGTATATGTGGCAATTTTAATCCAGAACTAGCTACAACCAAATTTAATACTGTCACATTCATAAATGGTGTGTTCTGTAAGTATTTGAACTGTAGTAAAATTTATTCTTGCAACATTTTTCCTTATCAATTGTTTTCCTCTTCTTCCCACTGAGAATAACAGAAGTATGAAGAAGAATGCTTTCTAAATTGTCTTTGCTTGATTTGAAATTTTAATGCAATATGTAGGTAGAGAGTATATTGTTATACAATTTTATATCATAAATTGAATACTTGACTCTCTCCTCTTGATCTCATTATTTAAATGATTTAGGAATAATTGTAATGCACCAATAAAAATACCAACAATTTAGTACTTAAAAATATCACAGTATATCTCACATTTTGGTCCTTAGTATATTTTGAATGTATTCCATGTATGGTGTAGAAAGTGGTCCAGTTTCATTCTTTTCCATGTAGCTGTCCAGTTTTTCCAACACCATTTATTGAAGAGAGTCTTTTTTCCATGGATATTCTTTCCTGTTCTCTTGTCATAGAATAATGGACTATATAAACAGGAGTTTATTTCTGGCTCTCTATTCTGTTTCATTGATTTGTGTATTTATTTTTGTGCCAATATCATATTGTTTTGACTACTACAGCTTTGTAATATATCTTGAAATCTGGAATTGTGATATCTCCGTCTTTATTTTTCTTTCTCAAGATTACTTTTGCTATCCAGGGTCTTGGTGGTTCCATACAAATTTTAATGTTATTTGTCCTAGATCTATGAAAAATGCTGTTGGTATTTTGATAGGGTTTTCACTGAATCTGTACTTTGAGTAGTATGGACATTTTGACATTATTAATTCTTCCAACCCATGAGCATGAAATATCTTTCCCTTTGTTTGTGTCATCTTCAATTTCTTTCATCAGTGTTTTGTAGTTTTCAGAGTACAGGTCTTTCAGTTCATAGGTTAAGTTTATTCCTATGTATTTTATTCTTGCTGATGCAATTATAAATGGAATTGTTTTCTTAATTTCTCTATTACTTCATTATAAGTGTATAGAAACAACCAATTTCTTTGTATTTTGTATTCTTTGTATTTTGTATCCTGCAACTATACTGAGTTTATTTATTACTTTTAAAATTTTTTGAATGCAGGGCGCCTGGGTGGCTCAGTTGGTTAAGCGACTGCCTTCAGCTCAGGTCATGGTCCTGGAGTCCCGGGATCGAGTCCCACGTCGGGCTCCCTGCTAGGCGGGGAGTCTGCTTCTCCCTCTGACCCTCCTCCCTCTCATGCTCTCTGTATCTCATTCTCTCTGTCTCAATAAATAAAATCTTTAAAAAAAAATTTTTTTTTGAATGGAGTCTTAGGGCTTTCTATGTACAGTATCATGTCTTCTGCAAATAGTGACAGTTTAACTTCTTTAACAATTTGGATGAATTTTATTTCTTTTTCTTGTTAGATTGCTGTGGTTAGGACTTCTAGTACTATGTTGAATAAAAGTGGCAAGAGTGGGGGGCACCTGGGTGGTGCAGTCGGTTAAGTGTCCGACTCTTGGTTTTGGCTCAGGTTGTGATCCCATAGTCATGGGATCCAGCCCTGCGTCCGGCTCAGCACTCGGTGTGGAGTCTGCTTGAGATTCTCTTTTCCTCTCCTTCTGCCCTTCCCACTCATGTGCTCTCTCTTTCTGAAATAAATAGATAAATCTTTAGAAAAAAAAATGGCAAGAGTGGACATCCTTGTCTTCTTCCCGACTTTAGAGGAAAAGTTCTCAGTTTTTCACCATAAGGGCTTAATATCCAAAATCCATAAAGAATTTACACAACTCAATACCAAAAAACAAATAATCCAATTTAAAAGTGGGCAGAGGACCTGAATTAGATACTTTTCCAAAGAAACATACACATGGCCTATAGACACATGAAAAAATGCTCAACATGACTCATCATCAGGGAAACACAAATCAAAACCACAATGAGATATCACCTTACAGCTGTCAGAAAGGCTACAATCAAAAAGATAAGAAATAACAAGCGTTGGTGTGGATATGGAGAAAAAGGACCCTCATGCACTGTTGGTGGAAATGTAAACTGGTACAGTCACTGTGGAAAACAGTAAGGACGTTCCTCAAAAAACTAAAAATAGAAATACCATATGATCCAATAATTGCATTACTGGGTATTTACCCAAAGAAAATGAAAACACAAATATGAAAAGATAGATGCACCCTGATGTCTATAGCAGCATTATTCATAATAGCCAAGATAGGGAAGCAACCCAAGTGTCCATCAATAGAAGAATGGATTAAAAAAATTTAGTGTTTGTGGAGTTATTACTCAGCCATAAAAAGAATGATATCTTGCCATTTGTGACAACATGGATGGACCTTAAGTGTATAATGCTAAGTGAAATAAGTCAGACAGAGAAGGACAAATACTGTATGATTTCCCTCATATGTGGAATCTAAAAAACAAACAAGCAAAAAACAAAAATCAGAAACAAGGGGCACCTGGGTGGCTCAGTCAGTTAAGCATCTGTCTTCGGCTCAGGTCATGATCCCAGGGTCCTGGGATGGAGCCCCTGAGTTGGGCTCCTTGCCGAGTGGGAGCCTGCTTCTCCCTCTGCCTCTGCCTGCTGCTTTCCCTGCTTATACACGCTCTCTGTCAAAAATAAATAAAAATCTTTAAAAAAAATCAGAAACAAATCCATAAATACGGAGAACTGATGATTCCCTTTTGTACAGGCTTCCTGTTACGGCATGAGTAAGTCATGGGGATAAAAGCTCCAGCGTAGGGAATACAGTCAGTGGTGGTGTCATGGCGTTGTATGTGAGAGACGGTAGCTATACCTGTGGTGAGGACAGCATAGACTATAGACTTGTTGGATCATTATGTTGTACACCTGAAACTAATGTAACATTGTGTGTCAACTATACTTCAATTTTAAAAACTCACAGTAGAGTGGGATTTAGAAAAAAGTACTGCAATCATGAAATATTAAGAATTTGTTTTATTCCCCTTTTCCCAATGACAATAGGAGATGATAGATGATTTTGATCACTACACCAATACTTACCAAATCTACTCCAAGGACCTCGACAACTGTCAGGAATTCCTTGGCTCGCCGGAAGTCATCAACTGGAAACAGCATTTGCAGATCCAAAGTAAGAGAAATGGGATGCGTGCAGACTCACTTCTCTGTCCCGAACAATTTTCCCTATGAGTCATATCTCCTACCCCCTGAGCTCTAGACCCTCAGCCTGCTGCCAAATTTTTAACTCACTCATAAAGGGAGTAAAAAATACCCTCAAAGCTTGCAAAGAATGGGTTTTATAAAGAACCATAATATAATTTCTTGATAGCCAAGGATTTATGGCATATTTTGCAGACATATCTAGGATCCCTTTAATGACTGGATACCAAAGCAGAGCTTCCCCTAGGGCCTTCCATTCCTGGAATAGGAATGACAACTTGTGCTATAAAGTACCTCCCATATCACGAAGGGCAACTGTCATGGTTGTGGACATGCCCCCAGAGTCAGACTCCCTAGAATGGCATCTGCCTGTTACTTGCTACGTGATTCTAGTCACATGACTTAACCTCTCTGAGACTATGACTTTCATGTACAAAAATGAGGATAGTGATAGTTTCTAGAACACAGGGGCATTGGAAAGATTAAATGAAATCTTGAATAGGAATTTCTTACTACAATACCTGGATGGGTCTGTTAACTTTTGCTGTGTAGCAAGCCGCATAATTCTGCGAATCAACAGTTTGGGCTGGTCTCACTTGGGTTTACTCATGCAGTTACAGTCAGTCGGTGGGTGGACTATGGGCCAACTGCCACAGCACAGCCTCAGGCACATGTTGGAATCATGGTTCTGGCTGTCAGGGTTGGCTGCCATGGTGATGGCATGTTAGGAGCCCGTGACCTCCGCAGGCTAGCCGAGGCCTATTCATATGGTATTGGTTTCAAGGTAATCGAGATCACAAGGAGAGGGCTAGCCCCAGTGGTCAAGCATTTTTAAGTTTTTCCCCTGCCTCAAATTTATTCTTCCCCACTGGCAAGAGCAAATCATATGGCCAAGGTTTGATGCAGTGCAGGAGATGACTCCTCCAGGGAATGGATACAAGGACATGTGGGCGATTGTAGGCCATTCCTGCAACAATCTACTACACTGAGGACACAGTAAGTGCACAATGGATATGGGCTACTATTTTTCTAAAATACTCCTCTCCTTTCATTATCAAAACTACGTGATTATGAAGTCCAGAAAACTGATTCCAGTCTTGCTTTGCCACTAATGGCTTAATGAATTTCTGGGCCCATGTTCACGTACGGAAAATGGGGAAAATTGCCCAAATCCTGCAGCAGCACTAAGCCTAGGTTCTCTGTAAATCCCAGACACTTCCTACTCCACTGGAGTGCTTCTCCACAGAATGTACTTAAGCCACCGTCTCTCCTTATAATCCCATCCAGGTTCACAGCCCAGCCTAAATGAGGTGATACAAAACCTGGCAGCCACTAAATCTGTCCAAGTCAAGCAAACACGGTGCTTTCTCTATATGATGGCTAAAGCAGTAAAGAAACTGGTTCCTTCCCTGCTGGACGTAAAGAAGTTATCACCCAGCGGTGGCAAACCCAAGGCCATGTGAGTTTGCTACAAGTCACTCGGCATTACTCACAACTCCCACTGTGATGTAGCCTCCCGTTTTCGCTCCCTGCTTCCACTCTGGCCCATCTGCAATCAGTATTCTTCAATGTGGCCAGAGTAATTAAAAAAAAAAAAAATGTAATTCAGACCATGTTCCTCCTCTGCTGAAAATACTCCACCATTTCCTCTCTCATCTGGAATCTGTCAAACTTCTGCCCACTTCTTTGATCTATCCTGTCCTTCCTGCGAGCTTGCTCCAACAACAGTGGCCTTTTTCTGTCCTTCTGTCACCGCAAGCTCACCGACACTCAGGGACTTTGCATCTGCTATTTCCCCTGACTACTCTGTCTCTCGAGACAATAGAGGTAAGAACAAACACAAACCTCCATACTCATGGACTTTGTTTTTCTCCTGGACCTCCAATAGCAACCAAGAGATGTTTAAACTCTCCTCCCTGGACGCTACCCACGCTCCCTTGGTGAATAAATTCTGGCATTTCGGTGGCAATGAGAGGAGCCAGAGATTCATCGAGCGCTGCATCCGGACCTTCCCCACCTTCTGCCTGCTGGGGCCCCAGGGGACCCCTGTGTCCTGGGACCTGATGGACCAGACAGGAGAGATGCGGATGGCGGGGACCGTGCCTGAGTACCGGGACCAAGGCCTTATCTCTCACATCGTCTATTCCCAGACCCAGGCTCTAGACAAACTTGGCTTCCCCCTGTATTCTCACACAGACAAGAATAACAGAATCATGCAGAAGATGTGTTACAGGCTGCATTACGTCCCCATGCCCTGTGACTGGAACCAGTGGCACTGTGTGCCCCTGTGAAGCAGCCCTGAACACAAGACCATGTCAGAGGGGCCTGCGCCTGGGTGGACAGAGGGAAATAAGAAACTGTAAATGTAACCATCACTAAGGGAATGGCACTACTTGGGCTCTGGGGAAGCAGCATGATGGGTCAACATGACCACCCTGGTCCCTGCACAAAAATTGCTGGTGGGCTTCTTTAGATTTATCAGTAGGAAGCAGCCCCAGGTATTCCCGATGTGGCCCCCACATAATTGAGCCCCCCCCACTTCTGGGATCTCTGTGACACTCCTTCATCAGCTCCATGTTGCCCCAAATCGCTCCTCCTGGAATTCCTAGGACATGGATTATATTAGTAGAGCCCTGACAAATTTTCCGGGGAGGGGTAATATTTTCTGGGCATTATGATTTATTTCTCCTCCTTTCTACGGCTGTTTCCTTAGTTATCAGCTAGTGTGTTCTGCTCATTAGGTTTGTAGAGATTATCTTATCTTCTGATTGCTGCTTTAGAAGTACATTAAATACATACAAATATATATGAGATGTTAGGTTAAACATAGTACACATGATATAGCAGAGAGAGTTAATAAGAAAAAGACATATGTTAGCCTGTCCTCTCCTCACTCCCACACTTCCCTAAACCCACCTGAACCCCAAACAATAAAGAGATTTTGTGTTTTACTGCATAAGGTGAAATGAAGCGGTTCATGATGGGGAGAGCATGGGTGAGTTTATGGAGAGAGGGAAGTGGGAGCAACCAGGGAGTGGATATTTATTGAGAAGAGACAGAAGATGATAGGGAGGGTATGGATATGTATTGCCCCACTTGCCCTCAGCATGTTATTTCAGGATGCCTGAATTCTATGAAGTTCATGGGAGAATCTGGTTGGGAGTGTGGCAGGTTATTCTTCCTGGTAGGGACACATGAGCTGGGAGGGTTCCTTTGCCCCAGCAAATCACCTGGATTAAGAACCTGTTTCCTTCTGGTCCACCCAAGCGTGGCATTAGGCTATGGAATGGGGGATGAAATGCCCCACCCACCCACCCACACAGAAATTGACTGAGGTTTAATTTCTTGGCCAGTCAATGTTTCTCAACCTTGGCACAGTGGATATTTTAGGCTGGACAATTCTCTGTTGTGGGGTAGGGACTGTCCTGTGCTTTTGTAGAATGCTTAGCAGGACCCCTGGCTCTACCCACTGATGCCAGGAGCATCCTCCATCCTAGTTATGACAACTAAAAATGTCTCCAGGTATCGATAAGTGTGCACTGCAGGCAAAGTACCTGTGACTGAGAGACACCGGTCTAGATAAAGGATTCTCAAACTTGAGCCTGCATCAGAATCACAGACTGTGATTTAACTGTCAGGCCTGTTAAAACACAGACTGTAGCCTAACTCGTAGGTTTCTGATTCAGTAGATTTTGGGTAGAGCCCCAGAATTTAAATTTCTAACAAGTTTCCAGGTGATCCTGATGCTGCTGGTCCACGAACCAGACTTTGAGAACCATTGGTTTAGAGAAATAATAGAACATATTATGTCCTAGAGCCATAGTTGAAAATTCATACTGCACACTACTTAGGCATACTGTTTTACTTTTGTAGGTATAATGTAAATTTACATTCGAATTGATAATATTATTTCATTATTAAGGAGGGCACGTGTTGCAATGAGCACTGGGTGTTATACGCAAACAATGAATCATGGAACACTACATCAAAAACTAATGATGTAATGTATGATTAACATAACATAATAAAGAAATAAAAATAAATTGCTAAAGCTTCTAAAACATTGTCATTAAACAGTGCAATAGGCAGACACCACACTATACTTTCACTACTTCCCCATAAAACCTGCTCACTAGAGAATGATTTTTTTAAAAGATTTTATTTATTTATTTGAGACAGAGAGAATGAGAGACAGAGAGCATGAGAGGGAGGAGGGTCAGAGGGAGAAGCAGACTCCCCGCAGAGCAGGGAGCCCGATGCGGGACTCGATCCTGGGACTCCAGGATCATGACCTGAGCCGAAGGCAGTCGCTTAACCAACTGAGCCACCCAGGCGCCCCGAGAATGATTTTTTAATAAAGGAAAGAGTATCTTCAGCTATTGAACACTGTTCTGTGGAAAAACACAGACCTTTGGGTGCTAAGAGTTGCCCAGCATGACCATTTACCTGGGCTGTTGGAAATCTGACCTGAAGGATTTTTTGTAGTCAGGCTTCTGGTAGGGAATGACTAGGTCATGGGAATAAAAGGTACCTCCTAGGGAATATTGTCAATGATACTGTAATAGTGCTGAATGGTGACAGATGGTAGCTACACTTGTGATGAGCACAGCATAAGGTATAGAGATGTTGAACCACTATCCTGTACATCTGAAACTAATGTAACATGATGTGTCACCTCCAGTCAATTAAACAAAAATGAAAAAAAAAAAAAAAAAAGCAGGTGATTCTGGAAAAAGAAATCTAAAAAAGACTGCCCTGGGCCCTCACTGTGAGAGAGTCTATCGGGTTTTCCTGATAGCCAATATAGCTGTAAGCTTACACAAAGACTTATCCCCAGATGATTAGAATTGGAAGAATTAACCCATTAAAAGTTGTAAAAGCAGTTTTTCCAGGGAACCGCTGAAAGCAGATAGTACACAGAAGATGACTGCCTGAAAACAAGCAAAACAAAAACAAAAACAAAACCAGAAATCCAGATAAATTTCTCAGCTTCCACTAAAGACCACAGAAACAAGATTTTACTAAGAGTCCCATTCTCCTTCACATGTTTATATCCTTTCTTGTTTTGATTTTTGACTGTATTATCCTTTTTTCCAGCTTAAGGTTATCCAATTCTGATTTTCTATCAAATATCCCCCTTAACTGCTGACTAACTTCTTTAGGTTCTTTTTTTTGTTTTGAGAGAGAGAGAGAGAACACAGGGGGAGAGGAGCAGAAGGACAAAGAGAGAGAGAATCTTAAGCAGGCTCCAGCCCAGTCCGGAGCCCAAGGTAGGGCTCGAGATCGAGACCTGAATCAAAATCAAGAGTCCGACACTTAACCAACTGAGCCACCCAGGCACCCCAACTTGTTTAGGTTCTAAGGACAGTTCCATCTTAATTCTATAATTTATTTCTTTCAAGCTATTGCTAATGCAGTCAACTTAAAGAATTTCTACACATGGCCGCTCCTGGGGAAAACCCCACAAATAATGGACATATATTCAACTGATGCTATTGAACTTAATTTTGAACAATGATATTCTGGTCAACAACTAGGCTTTAGGAAGATTAGAAAGATACTATTGATAAACATTCATGGAATGTTTGCAGGAACAACACTTTTGTAAAGTTTTGTTGACAAGAATTGACCAAATTTGATAAAACTTATCAAATATTATCACTCAATCTTAACCACATGAATCACTCCAACACTCGGTCATACTAGCTTTTTGTGAGCTTTCAGAGGTATTTTCTTGGTATTAATACTGCAAATCAGATCCCAAAGACTCAAACATTTGCTTTTTATTTATTTGGGAGAGCGAGTGAATAGGGGGGTAGTGGCAGAGGGAGAGAATCTGCAGGCAGACACCCCGCTGAGCACAGAGCCCCACGTGGGATTTGATCCCACAACCCATGAGATCACAACCTGAGCTGAAACTAGGAGTGGGACGCTTAACTGACTGAGCCACCCAGGCGCCCCCCACAAGGACTCAAACATTTGAAACTTTGAGTTATCCTAACAAAGTAATACAAGGTTCCAAATTCTTAGACACAGAAAGAAGTTTAAAGATGGTACAGTACTGTTACATTAATCTTACCAATAATTATACTCTTTTCATACAATATATAGAAGGACATGTCCTTGTGCTGTAAAAATGGACATATAAAATATTCCTGAGAATCAGAAACTGTTTGTTCATTGTAAAACCAAGATATGCAAACCCCACAGCATTAGCAACTTAAACATACCTCATGAAAGTCTCTTGTCTTCTTATCCTCTAAGGGAATCACGTTCTTTTACGCCATGCCAGGACTGTGGGAATCTTAGGCCATTCCAGTGTATCTCTCCCCCAACTCCCTCAGTGGACCATGTGTCCTTTCAAAGAGTCTGAAAATGTCAAGTACACCTGTAATTATACCTGCTAGCTGATGAGACACCTCTTGAGAACTGGAACTGGACAGCCCAAGGTGGTCATCTATTACTGTGCTTCCAATTGTCTCTCATAACAAGTAGCACTCGTCAAGCCATATAGCAATATCAAATTAGCTCATGTACTTCAGCCCACAGGGTTAGGGGTACTAGAATAGGCTTGGATTTTCTTTGGCCAACTGGTAGGAATCTGTGCCATTGCAAACACACTGGATTAACACCAAAGGTGAGTTGGAACAATCCAGTCTAAGAGAAATAAAATCCTACCTGACTTCAAATGGTTTCTTCCTCTCCTAAGTTAGTTCCCTTATGAGATGGAGCAAACTTCCAATACTTGTATCTGTTTTCAAGTTACTTCATGTCTGCTAAGATATCTGGTTACATTTGGATATTGTTTTAACATGATTTTGCTTTTCTTCAATACCAGGAGTCTCAAATTAAGGCAAAGGGTTATCTAACTTTGTGACTTGAACATTTCCACTTACATATAATGAGCTGGTTAAGAATAGTTGCCTTGAGTCAACACGGATGAGGAATTTGATGAGGATGTTTAACAGGAAAAACACGCAGTTATCTGGGCTGTGTAGGACTGTGCTGTAGGACAACATATCATCTCTTTTTTACATTCTTCTCTTCGTTGCATCATTTTTCTCTTTATTAGCATGATCATATCAAAAAGGGTTTGGATCTCCAACCACAGGGAAAAGTATTTCACTCAGTATTTTGAGAGACACATTTACATAGGCAACCTAACCTACATTAGGGTAATTTTGTTTTGTTTTGTTTCACTTAAGAAACACAATATAGGGGCGCCTGGGTGGCTCAGTCGTTGGGCGTCTGCCTTCAGCTCAGGTCATGATCCCGGGGTCCTGGGATCGAGCCCCGCATCGGTCCCCCTGCTCCGCGGAGAGCCTCTTCTCCCTCTCCCTCTCCCACTCCCCCTGCTTGTGTTCCTGCTCTCACTATCTCTCTCTGTCAAATAAATAAAATCTTTAAAAAAAAAAAAAGGGCGCCTGGGTGGCTCAGTTGGTTAAGCGACTGCCTTCGGCTCAGGTCATGATCCTGGAGTCCAGGGATCGAGTCCCACATCGGACTCCCTGCTCAGCAGGGGGTCTGCTTCTCCCTCTGCCCTCTTCCCTCTCGTGCTCTCTGTCTCTCATTCTCTCTCTCAAATAAATAAATAAAATCTTTAAAAAAATAAAAAGAAAAGAAAAAAAAAGAAAAGAAACACAATATATATTTTATATTCGTCAGGAACTTGTCTAAGCATTTCACTAATGTTAGCCTATTTAATTAAAAAAAAAAACAACAACTAGTAACAGTGGGTAGTATTATTAACCCCACCTACAGAAGAGGAAACTAAAGCATAGAGAGATTAGATAACTGGCCAAAGACACATAACTGGTAAATGGTAGCCTCAGGATCCAAACCCTGATACACAACCAGAATTCCAAACTTGCAGAACCAGTTCTCTGAACCTTTGACCCAGAGGGAGAAACTGAATGCCTCTGGTTCCTATACTAGCTAATAGAAACTTATCCACACCTCCAGCTTTTTAAAAGGGCAAGGTCTACATTAAGAGCTTCAGCTTAGTGATTTTTGTAGAAAATTTATTGGGACTTCATCAACATAAAAAGATTCTGCACAGCAAAAGAAACAGTCAACAAAACTAAAAGGCAACCTACGGAATGGGAGAAGATATTTGCAAATGACTTATCAGATAAAGGCTAGTATCCAAGGTCTATAAAAAAACTTATCAAACTCAACACCCAAAAAACAAATAATCCAGTCAAGAAATGGGCAGAAGAGATGAACAGACACTTCTCCAAAGAAGACATACAAATGGCTAACAGACACATGAAAAAATGTTCATCATCATTAGCCATCAGGGAAATTCAAATCAAAGACACAATACTTCTTTTAATTTTGCTCTGCTTTGTTTTGTTTTGTTTTTTAAGATTTTATTTATTTATCTGAGAGAGAGAGCATGAACAGGGGGAAGGTCAGAGGGAGAAGCAGACTCCCTGCTTAGCAAGGAGCCGGATGCGGGACTCCATCCTGGGACTCCAGGATCAAGACCTGAGCCAAAGGCAGTCGCTTAACCAACTGAGCCCCCCAGTTCCTGGCACTGAGCTCCTAAAACCTTTGGAATTTCTTAAGCAATGGGGTAACAGAAGAATCTATTGTTATTCACAACAAACCCCTTTCAAACATACCTGAGTCTATGCTAATAAGGTGACCCTAGGTGGGTCCCTAGATAGCTTCAGGAAGGGGAAGGTAGCTGGTTGCCAGAGGAGCCAGCCATGTGATTAGCAGGTCAGAACTTTCAGCCTCACTCTTGAACCTCTGGGGAGGGGAAAGGAACTGGAGATTGAGTTGAGTTACCAATGGGTCAATGATTTAATCAATTGTGCCTATGTAATGGAGCCTCCATAAAAACCCCTAAATGATAGGACTTGGAGAATTTCCTCTTTGACATATCCACATGCCCAAAGGGTGGCTCACCCCAATGCCACAGGAACAGGAGATTGTGCGCTCAGGATACTTCTGGCCACTCCCTATGTGCGTTTTCATCTGGCTGTTCATTTGTACTCTTTATAAGAAATCAGTAAACATAAAGTGCTTTCCTGAGCTCTGTGAGCCATTCTGGCAAATTATGGAGGCTGAGGGCGGGTCATGGGATCCTCTGATTTATAGCAAATCTGTCAGAACTACAGGTGCCCCGGACTTATGACCGACTTGTGACCGTCCTGTGGACCTGAGCCTCTAATCTGTCGGTCTGTGCTCATTGCCAGTGTCAGAATGGAACTGAACTGTTGGACATCCAGTTGGCCTCAGAGGGTTGGAGAAGTGACGTTGGAAAAGATACCACATAGTTGGTGTTGGAGGAAAAGGAAAACACTCTCATTTGATGTCAGAAGTAATGTGAATAAAAACAGCTGAAGCTTTTTATCCAATTTTGAGTGTAGGCTTTGGAATCACACATCCTGGGTTGGAATCACACATCCTGGGTTGGAATCCCATTTTCGGCACTCACTAGCTTAGCTGGCCCCGAAAGAGTTGTTTGATCTGTATTCTCTCAGAGTCCTTGTGAGAAGTGTGTGAGACCCGTGAAGTGCTCAGACAGTACCTCACGTATAACGACTGAGACATTTTTGGCTAATTATAGTTATTGTCATGAATAAATATTATTTTCCTGATTTCCCTTTTTTTCAATCTTATTATTGAGGAATTTTATTTAAATTTTGCCCTCATGGGGCACCTAAGTGGTGCAGTCGGTTAAGCGACTGACTCTTGGTTTCTGCTCAGATCGTGATCTCAGGGTCATGAGATCCAACCCCGCATCGGGTTCCACGCTCAGCACAGAATCTGCTTGGGACTCTCTCTCTCCCTGTGCCCCTCCTGCTTGCGTTCTCGCTCTTTTGCTTGCTCTCTCTTTCTCTCTGAAACAAATAAATAAATCTTTTAAAAAAAATTTTGCACTCATGAAAAATTTTTTCTCTTCTTATTTTAGGATGCTTACAACTTTTGTTTTAATATCATCGTTTTAATTTATTCTTCTCTATTTTACAGCAATTTCTGGTTTTACACCTGCTCTCACTTGGCATAACTGTTCTCTTGTGTTCTCTTGGTTTTTAGCCCTGTTTGCGTTTGGTCTCTAGAATGGTTGGCAGAATATGAGTTTAAGGAAGTGTAAACAGTAGAGAGTTCACATTATAAAAAATTGTTTCAAACAAGGGAGAAAGAGAGGGAGAGAGGCTCCTCCTAGCACCCCCACTGTGTCTGAAAACAGATGTCTTACACCAAAGTTCCCAGCCTACTTCAAAATGTGTTATCAAAGAACCCCCATTCCAGAAGCTCAGGGGCATGAGCACACACTCCCCCACTCCCTGCCCATAGCACATTTGATCAGTTGGGAAGGAGATGCTTATAACCCTTTTACTAACAACTCAAGCTGCCCAGTGCTTGTCCAGTGGCCGGATTTCAGGCTAAGGCTGACGGACTACAATGCCACTGACTAGGAGGGGTGACTCAGGGTGGAGCGACATGCTCCCAGCCTGCCCGTGATAGGGAACCATATGGAATTAGCCTTTTATCTCAGCCCTGAAGCATGTATGTCTCTGAGCATGGAATGGGGCCAGGCATGTGACTCTTCTTTTATTTATCCCATCCCACTTCCAATGTCCTGGCGGTTTCCTTTACTGTGATACAGTCAAAGGTGAATGCTCTAGAATGTGGCACTACTGAGCTACCCTCACTCCTCCTGCCTCTGTGGGGTGTCTTTGAAGGGCAGGAAGGTTTAGGTGCATCACCTGTTTGCAGGTTTTCCAAGCCTGCAGCTCCTATTCCAGGCAATTTAGACCTGAGAAAGACAAGTCCTATGGTAAACAAGCCAAGTCCCTATGTTAAGATTATCTACCATAGCTCCCCTCCAGCCTTCCCATCCTACTCCTCCAAGGGGACACACCAGAAGCTGAACTCCCAAGGCAGTTTGCTAGCCTTGCCCAAGTGGAAAGGGTCTCCAGTGGCGAACATGCTGTACACAGACTCCAACCCTAGCAGCCTGTGTATGAATTTATTTCAAGATTTATTCACAGGCATGGGATGTTCCCCATGTCTGACTCTCCCTATTATTTGGGCTGCTACAAGTTTATGGTACAATCTTCCATGTAAACCAGAGGGACTCATTTGAGCTTCAGGTGCTGGCGGACAGGTGGCCTAAGGTTAACACAGTCATCCTGTGCCCACAAGAGCAGGGAGTGACTGTTCTTTTATTGGAACCTTAGCTCATTTCTCTATGATATTTATGCCAGAGCTAAAAAGAACACGTTTTGTGTTTGCATAGATTCCCCCAGTGTTCCCAAGTCCATTCTATTTCTGTTTCTTTTTCTAACCCATCTGGGAGATGATATATGACCTTGATCACTACACCAACACTTAGCAAGTCTATTTTATTTTATTTTATTTTATTTTATTTTATTTACACCATCCAGGGGATTGGGGCACCTGGGTGGCTCAGTCCGTTGAGTGTCCGATTCTTGATTTCAGCTCGGGTCATGATTTCGGGGTCGTGAGATTAAGCCCCATGTCAGACTCTGTGCTCAGAGAGTCTGTTTGAGATTCTCTCTCTGCCCCCACCACCGCTCCCTCTCTCTCTCTCTTAAATAAATAAATCTTTAAACACCCAGGGGATTTACAAGAGGTCCCTCACTGGCTAAGCATCATTAACTAGAAGCAGCATTTGCAGATTCAAGGTGAGGGCATGTTTGGGGCCATTTGTGGGAACCTTGGCAACCAAGGTGGAAGGGTGAAATTCTGTGATTAGCCTGACCTATAAATAACTTTTCTGCTAAATACTCTTCTATCCATTCTTTGTCTGAGTAAGTCCTATTTGTCCTTCAGGGTTTAGCTTAAAGCCCACTTCCTAAGAGACATCTCCTCCCATGCCCTAGAAGAGTGTACACTTGGCCCAAAAGTGGAGCAGACCCCAAATGGGCAGCAACTGGAGGCCTCACAGCAGACTCCCTCTTGCAGGGAGCTGTGAGCTGTGAGCTGTGAGCTGTGCACCACCACTGATGATGCTCTAAATGTACTGAATGTGAATTTGTCTTTCTATTTGAATCATTTCTTTCGAATGGATCCCCAGGCGTGGAAACCCTGAATAAAGGGAAGTGTGCAGAAATATCTGTCTTATACACACAGCCAAGATGCCCTTTGCAGGGACAGCTCACTGAGTGAATGTACTGGTGTCCTGCTCCTTCCTCATCCTCCACTCAACCCCACACACGGAGCACCAGGCTTCCCCTCCTCCAGTCAACCCCATACACAGAGCACCAAGCTGTCCAGTGAACATGCATACATGGCTGGCACAGGCAGGACTTGAAGGGGGACACTGATGCCCCATTTCCAGATACATGACATACCAGGAAGAGTTCAAATCAAGCAAGAGGAGATTTGTGACATTTGCATATTGTGCAAAAGGCAAAAATAATCATTTCAAAAAGGAAGGAAAGCCCAACACTCACCACACTGTTGACGAACCTTGAAGATATCATCCTAAGTGAAATGAGCCGGTCAACAAGACAAGCACTGGATGATTCCACTTATCCAAGGTACCTAGAGCAGTCAAATTCCCAGAGACAGAAAGGAGAATGGTGGTTTGCCAGGAGCTGTGGAGAGGAGAGAATGGGGAGTAGTGGCTTAAAGGGGTATGCAGCTTCGGTTCTGTAAGTTAAAAAAGTTCTGGAGGTTATTTGCACAACAATGTGAATAGACTTAACACTAATGAACTATACAATTAGAAATGGTTACAATGGTAAATTTTATGTTATGTGTGGGTTTTGTTTTGTTTTGTTTTTTGTTTTGTTTGTTTTGTTTTTTTTAACCACAATCGGGATAAAAAATTTTTTTTTAAGTCCCTTCAGGGCACAAACCACAGATCAATGATGTCGCTGTCTGCACTGCCCTCTGCTGGTCAGTGAAGCTGATGCAGGGAGGAACACAGCTTCTAGAGTAAAATCAAATTCCCTATTCCATGAGCCTTTTATTTTATGGTCACTCATGGCTTTTAAAGCAGGCAGAAAGTATGCTGCTGGGGGTAAAAACTCAGTTAAAAGGCTGCTCCATAAACAGAGGAGGTTGAAAGCCACCCCATCCTTCACGTTTTCCCCTTATACTTGCCCCTATAACTAACTATACCTCCATATCCTCTCAACAATTATCCCAGCCTCTACCAAATAAACCATACGACTTTAAAGAATGAAACTTATTTAGAGGTTTAATCCAGAATCCCCATCAGCTTGAACTCAGGGTGAGAAAGGCCTTAAGACCCCCATGTGGAATTTAGGCCATCAGACTAAAAGTCTCCCAGATTTCTCAAGTCTTAACTGGTGTAATCTTGGTTCAATTCCTCTTTGTTCCTCTCCTCCCTCTTCATGTTCACAGACATCTACAGAAAGGAAGTTCAAGGAGATTAAGTCCAAGGTTATAGAGCCACTGAGTGCAAAGCTGTACCCCAAATCCAGTTCAGCCAAATTCTTCCTATTTATTTCGTTTTTCATTGTTGTATCTTCCCCTCTCTTAAGCAGCACGATTTCCTTGTCCTTATTTTTTTAATTTTATTTTGTTTCAATTCAATAAATTAACATATAGTGTAGTATATTAGTTTCAGGGGTATAGTTCAGTGATTCATCAGGTGCATATAACAGCCAGTACTCATTATATCACGTGCCCTCCTTAATGCCCATCACCCATTTACCCCATCCCCCACCCTGCACCCCTCCAGCAACCCTCAATTTGTTTCCTATAGTTAAGAGTCTCTTATGGTTTGTGTCCCTCTCTGATTTAGTCTTATTTTATTTTTCCCTCCCTTCCCCTAGGATCCTGTTTTGTTTCTCAAATTCCACAAATGAGTGAAATCATATCATAATTGTCTTTCTCTGATTGACTCATTTCACTTAGCATAATATTCTCTGGTTATATCCCCAGCTCTGCAAATGGTAAGATTTCGTGTTTTGATGGCTGAGTAATATTCCATTGTATATATATATACCACATCTTCTTTATCCATTCATCTGTTGAGAGACATCTGGACTTTCCATGTTTTGGCTATTGTGGACATTGCTATAAACATTGGGGTGCAGCGTCTTTGGATCACTATGTTTGTATCTTTTGGGTAAATACCTAGAAGTGCAATTGCTGGGTCATTGGGTAGCTCTATTTTTAACTTCTTGAGGAACCTCCATACTGTTTTCCAAAGTGGCTGCACCAGTTTGCATTCCCACCAACTGTATAAGAGGGTTCCCCTTTCTCAGCATCCTCACCAACATAAGTTGTTTACTGCACTGTTAAGTTTAGCCATTCTGACTGGTGTGGGGTGGTATCTCATTGTGCTTTTGATGTGTATTTCCCTGATACCGAGTCATGTGGAACATTTTTTCATGTGTTTGTTGGCCATTAGTATGTCTTCTTTGGAGAAGTGTCTGTTCATGTCTTCTGCCCATTTTTTGACTGGATTTTTTGTTTTTTGGGGTGTTGAGTTTGAAAAGTTCTTTACAGATTTTGGATTATAGCCCATTATCAGTTATGTCATTTGTGAATATCTTCTCCCATTCTCTAGGTTGTCTTTTGGTTTTGTTGACTATTTCCTTTGCTGTGGGAAATCTTTTTATCTTGATGAAGTCCAATAGTTCATTTTTACTTTTGCTTCCCTTGCCTTTGTCCTTATTTTAAAAAATAATAGATAATGCTACTGTTAATAACGCTGTGATTCTGTTGAAAGCATTTTCTTTCTTCCTCTGTGATTTTATTTAAGACCATTTTGCATCTTCTTTCCTTCCTTCCTCCCTTCCTCTCTCCCTCCCTCCCTTCCTGTATTCCCTTTGCATTGAGAGACAGGTAAGGTATGAAATGAGACCTCCCCAGGCAGGGCCAATATTTAGCTAGTAACCTCAGAAAGCCCATTTCCAGCCAGTGTGGATTCTGATTGGCTGGGACCGCAACGTGCACAGCATTAAATATTTGGACTACTTCCTCTGCTTATCCGAAAGGGTAATTGTATGTGTGTCCCCTGGAAAGCTCCACCGGAATAAGGATGGCCCAGATGCCCTGAGGCAGGGTGGGGTGAAATGAGCCTGGGATGTGGAGTCAGGAGGCAGGGACTCAGATCCAGCCCCGCTACAATCTCTTTTGTGTGACCTTGTGCACATCACTTTCTCTGGGAATCAATTTCTCTGTGGGTAAAATGAAAGTGTGTATGGCCTTGTACCATTTTGGTAAAAGAAAACCGTGTGTATATGTGCCTTTCACATGTGTGAAAAGAGATACACCCATCTGTTCACGTGGTAATCTCTGGGGAGTGGAACAGGCTGAAGGAGGTCTTTATCACTTTATCTAATGTCTTTACTCTTTTAATTTTCCACAACAAGCATTTGTTGTGATTTTTTTCAAGTTAATAGCGAAGAAAGTCCTATTTGTTCCAGTTTTGGAGGAAGTCACACTTCTTATCCGAGGCCACAGAGCCTTGGCATCTAACTCAAGGCTGTCCTGCCTATATGTTCCTTATGCTGCCTCTGAACAATTAGGGGATGTGAGTGCTGGGCACCATTTGACCCCCTTGTCCCCAGACCTCAGCAAATGCTGCCCTGGGCTGGTAACAAAACATCTTCAGAATTTTCCTTGCCCTCCTCCTGCTTGCATCTGATCCACATCAGCAAATGCTCAGCCACCACTCAGCCAAAGCGCGTTTATCTTCTCCCCTGTCCACTGCTATAAGATGACCAAACCTGCCGTAGGTCCCGGGAAAGAGCTATCACCAAACACGATGAACTTCCAGACTCCTTTAGATTTCCAATGACATGAGGTGTTTGTTCTTAAGTCACAAGCCCAAGGGACTGAGCAGGATGTGCGAAAGCAGCATGATTACTTGTTCTTGTCAAAGGAAGATACACAAGCAGGAGGAAAAGGCTTTAGTGTCTCCCCAGAGAATAGTCTTCTCGCTAGCAAATAATCCACCCCAAAGTACCTTATGAGAAATCAATTACACTTTTTAATAAAAAAGAATGCAAAAATAGAGACTGGAAGGAACCACATGTAGCTTTGGATTCAGACCAACCTGGGTGCAAATCCAAACCTTGAATAAGTCACTTAACCCACTTTATTAAATGGACACCTTATTTTGTGCCAGGCACTCTGCTGGGCATTTTACACTAATAGCTCAAGTCTGAAGAGGTTTGTATTGTTCTCAATGTATAACAGATGAGAGAAGTGGGACTCTGGGAAGAAAGCCACAATGGGGGAGGGCTCAGCTGATGAAATTGCTAAGGCCCAGATTCCAACTCATAGCGGGACATAAAGGCCAGCACCCATTCCTCTGGATGGTGCCCCCTCTGCCACACATGTTGGGGAGAAAGAACTTGCTCTAAGTACATTGCAGAAACCAGATCTACCCAGGAGTGATCCCACTGCGTTAAGTGATCCCAAATCCAGACCCTGACACTGCTTAGGAAGGACAGGCACAGATCCGTGGATGGTGTGTTTTGGCATTCGACGAACCTAGATTCAAATGTTCCCTCCACTATGTACCTAACTGTGACCCTGGTAAAGTACCAGGGGTCTTTGACTGACTTCTCTGGGCCTCAGATTCCCAAAAAGTAAAAGGCAACTGGTGAGAGGTTAAAATAGGGTCATACAGCACCCCGCCCAGAGGCAGGCTGAGCTCCTCTCAGAGCTGCTGATCTCAGGAGCAGAGCACCCCTGGAGAGCTCCAAGCTGGGAAAGGAGCATGACAGTTCTTGGACCCTGGACTATTTATGGGTAGCCAAGCCCCCTTCAGAAGCTCCGCCCTGCCCATACACCCGGGCTCTGGAGCACTGACACGGCTACCCTAGAGCTACTTCGAGCCTGCCCCAGCCAGAAAGGGGCTCCTTTCTGGAATATCTGCCGAAGGCCCACACGGAAATCAGCCTGCAGTAAATGTGACCTCCCAGCCACAGTGCCTCACGCACAAGCTGCCCGGTCAAGGGGAGAAAGACCCAGCTTTCCAGGCTGTGCCCCTGGGCCACTTCCGCCTTCAGTGCAACAGCACTAGCAGGGCCCTACGTGCATCCTGTGACCAGGAGCCCGTGAGAGGCTAAAATACTAGGTGCTCCACAGATGAGATGTATTTTCTTCACAGAGCTCACGGAGAGCGCGCCCAGCTCACTGCCCACTGGCTCGGCTGCACCCACACCTGGGCGGCCTCCAGCGACGCCCCGCTCTCCCTCCCCCCGGGCCTCCGCGGCGCGCTCTCCGTCCGCTGCCGGGCCGTGGAGATGCACAGCCTGGAGCCCCAGCCGGTCACGCCACAGCACCTACTCGGGGAAGGCCCCGAGCCCTGCACCCCCAGACTTGCAGGCCGCCTTTCGGCAGCACCGGCGGACCCTGCGAGCTCAGGAGACCAGCGGGGCCGCGCGGCCGGGCCCCCGGCAGAGACGGCGTGCCGAGGTTCCGCGCGCGCACTCACCCGCGAGGACCAGGTGAGGCGAGAGCCGCCACCCGCCTCCCGCCGGAAGAGCGACGTCACGTGCGCCGCCTCCGCCGCGTCTTCCCACGCAGTCCCGGCGGGCGTGACCCCGCAGAGGCGGCGGAGGCCAGCGGCAGCTCGGCGCCCGCCGCGCTACAGGTGCGCGGCCTCCGCGCGCCGCGCCAGCCGCCGCCGCTCCGCGGTCCCCGCGCTCCCGGGCTGCCCGAGGCGCGCGGCGCCCGCCTTCAACCCCCGAGCCACCGGAAACGGGGCTCGCGCGCGGGCGGCCGCAGTGCCAACTGACGTTGGGGGGCGTCTACCAGGAGGGCGAGGCCGCGTGCGTGTAGCACGCACCCCGAACCCGCTCGCCCGCAGCGCCTCTTGCCCTGCCAGCTCCCGCGGACGACCTGAAGACGGGCCCGCCCCGCCCCGCCCCGCCCCGAGGGCCGGCTCTTCCTCCCTCCCCGCGGCCGGGCGGTGCACCCCGCCGGGAGCAGCACGGTGTGCGGGTGCGCCTCGCAGGCCTCCCCGCCCGCCGCTTTGGGCGTCCTCCTCGGAGGCCCCTACAGTCCGCAACCCAAGCCGGCTCCGCGGGGCCCGGGCCTGCCCCTGCTACTTCCACCCGCGGGCGCACCTCAAGGTGTGTGTCAGCAGTGACTCAGAGCTGGGTGCAGCCCGGGCCGTCCCCTTTGGGGGTGTCTTCAGCTGCCAGGTGGAACACCCCTTGGGCCTTGTGAAGGACCAGAGAGCCCTGGGCCCCTGAGGGAGATGTTCTATCTGCAGCCCCACGGACTGCCCCACGAAGTGCCCCTCAGTACAGCTAACTCCAGGGTGGCCTCAGCGATGACTGCCAAATCTCTCCTGCCTCAGGGCTGGGCCCCTCTTGGACCGGCAGCAGACAGCTGACCGGATGCCCCCATTTCTTCCAGGCCCCCCTTGCTTAACAGCAGCAGTACCCACAGGCTTTCTGTCCTGGGTGAGTCCAGTGGGCATTGATCCGTGAGGCTGCAGGACTGGTAACAGGCCAGCATCCATGGCCCAGAATGTGGGCCATTGCTGGCACCTGGGTGGGCACCATTGTGGCTTTGGTGGCTCTTGCTCTGGGCATAAGCTCTGCCTGCAGTTGCTGCAAGAAAGGGGGGCGGGGAGGGGGTACAGGAGACCGTAAGGAGGCATCCTGACAGAGGAACAGAGGGCCTAGGGGCCACCCAAGCCACTGCAGAATCCAGCCCAGTCCGAATGCATAGATAATGACAAGAATTCTGTCCAAACTTAAAAATAACCAGACTCCTGCATCATTACTAATTAAGGTTTTAGCTCATTCTCTTCCTTCTGCCACCTAGATAAAAAGTCAGACATCCAAACATAGAATAGGTTGCACTTTGGGAAGGCACCATTGTAGAACTAAAGTGTGTTTCCTCAGACCCTCTTCCAAATCACCTAACACTCAAGTCCTGTCAGTCCCTTGCCCTGACACCATCTTGCTGAGAAGCCCCACCCTCTCCACCGTGGTTCACAGGTCGCTCTCCCTTCTTGGAAGGAGCCAATAAGCCCAACTTTGTTCAAATACAGGTGTATTCCTGATGGTCTTTGGTAGGAAGGAATCAACAGGGCCACTGTTTTGGAGGGATGTACCATGAAGCTTGGCTTTGGAAAACTTACATGTGCCCCCCAAATCTACCTCACTCCCAACCACCCCTATCAGAGAGCCTTCCCGGTGGAGGTGCTGTTTAGCTCGGGTATGCCAGAGTGAATTGCCATTCCCTAACCCAAGACAGCAGTCTCTTGGAGAGCCATTTTTGTAATGTTCTTGAAACATTGAGCTGTCACAATGTGCAGATAATTTTTTTTTTAAAGGTTTTATTTATTTGACAGAGACAGTGAGAGAGGGAACACCAGCAGGTGGAGTGGGAGAGGGAGAAGCAGGCTTCCCACGGAGCAGGGAGCCTGATGTGGTGCTCGATCCCAGGACCCTGGGATCACAACCTGAGCCAAAGGCAGACGCTTAATGACTAAGCCACCCACGCACCCCTCTTTTTTTTTTAAAGAATTTATTTATTTGAGAGCATGAGTGGGGGTGGTGGGGAGACAGGGCAGAGTGAGAAGCAGACTCCCCGCTGAGCAGGGAGCCCAATGCAGAGCTTGATCCCAGGACCCCGGGATCATGACCTGAGCTGAAGGCAGATGTTTAACCAACTGAGCCACCCAGGCGCCCCACAATGTGCAGATAATTCTGATGGTGATGTGCAAAGGTGAGTGATAGTGCACTGGATGCACAAAGATGTATCATCAAGACTCACAGTTGAGTGGGTCAGACACCCACAAAATAGAAATTACTCATTGTGGAAATGTCATAGAGCTTCCAACAGAACATTATGAGAAAGTGAATGAGGGACACAAATTCTAAGTGGGAAGGATCTGGCAAGGCTTCCTGGATGGGACAGGACTCAGTCTCAGGTAGGCACATTTTCAAATAGGTTCAGTTCTGCTGGCCTGGGAGGATTCTTCCAACAGATTCTTTCCTTCCTGATAGTCTCAATTCTCCCCTGACAATACATTTCTATTTGCCTCTTCTCCTACCTCACACACTCCTTCAATCTCCCAGGAAGAATCCTCTCTTACTCCTCTCAACCTCTTTAGCAGGCATGTCACTGTGAGTTGGTCACTTGGCATGAGTTCTTGACCCAAATTGACTATGAGCTCTTTGGATGCGGGGGAGGGATAGTGTGCTCACTGTAGTTACTTCCAGAGCTCAGCATCAGGCAGAACACCTCATGAGTACAAGTTTGCTGAATGAGAGAAAACCAGAAGTTGTCTTGTGGGACCCCAAGTAATAAGAGCCAGCTATCAAATCCTTTTAGGTTACCTGTTCCTCTGAGATTATTAAATGTATTATTTCATTAATAAACCAGTTTTAAGCCCCATTTTGCCCATCATAAGGTTCTTGAATAAATAGAAACGTGAATAAAACAAGTTTTCACCATCTCAAAATATTCTAGACAAGTAGGCTAAATAAGTAAACAAGTAAGTTAAGTAAGTAAGTAAGTAAATAAATAAATAAATAAAAGGAATGGGCAAAGGGGAGGTAGCAGCATGGTGCACCCACCCAACATCCTCTCCCAGGCACTGACAGAATGGAGACCGCTGGGCTACCGTCAGGGAGTTGTTCCTTGGACACTACACAATGTTGTCTCCTGGAGCAGCCTTGGACAACGGGGTTCTTGCTATCTTATGGACACTGCAGGCCACGTAAAATAAAGAGGTCTCTGTCCTTATTTTGACTTCTGAAGAGCTTAGAACCAAATTTTGGCCCTTTGTATACATTTTTGTCACTAAGTTCAATCTTAGTTCCAACTTGGCTATAATGAAAACCTTCTTGGGAGACGAAAATTTGCCCAATTTGGAAGGTGGAGAGTAGGGCGATTTCTTGCTATGCCTTAGGACAACTAAAGCTCTGGTGACCGTCAGAATCACAGGGGGCTCTGCACTTGGATTTGGACAGGGGACCCTTGCAGTTCCCTATAAAACTAAGGCAGAAGAACTGACCTGACCCCTGGTGATTTTTCCTTATCTTTCCTTCCTTCTGGTCTTGGTCTTGTTCATGCTAACTTTTAGAGGGTCACTGATATAAAACCTTGAATGGTTCCTCATTGCCTGTGGAATGAATCTAAATTCCTTAGCATGGTGTTCCAGGCCCCTGTGGTGGAGCCCTAACCTTCCTATCCAGCTTCATTCCTCAGTACTCACCTCGCCACTCCTTCCGTGACTGCTATGTTCCACATTCAAACTCAACATATTTAAATACCAGACTTGTGGGGTGCCTGGGTGGCTCAGTCGTTAAGTGTCTGCCTTCGGCTCAGGTCATGAACCTGGGGTCCTGGGATTGAGCCCTGCATCACAGGGAGCATTGGGCTCCTTGCTCAGCGGGAAACCTGCCTCTCCTTCTCCCTCTGCTGCTCCCCCTGCTTGTGTCCCCTCTCTCACTGTCTCTCTCTCTGTCAAATAGATAAAGTCTTTAATAAATAAATAAATAAAAAGCAGACTTGTGCTCTCCTATGCTACCCACAATATCTGCTGCCCCTTCCATGTTTCCTGCCTAATTTGTTCGCTCTCCTCCTACTTGGGAGAGGGTACTCTTTGCTTCTTCCCTCTTCCTAAAGTTCAGTGTCCTTCTCCCCAGCTTCCCATGCTAACTCCTCTGCCATGATTATCAGAGCTGTCCCCTTCTCTCCATCCCCTGTCACTTTTAATTCAGGTTCTCCATCATCTGGATTTTTTTTTTTGCATCCACTCTTGCCCCCATAAACCCACCTGCTCATAAGAGCTCGAGTACTCATTTTAAAAATGTAAGTCTTATCATGTCACTTTCCTGCTTAAACATTTCCAATGATTTCTCTTTGCACTGTTGGTACCCTTTAGCCAGACTCCTAGGACAACACACCTGCAGTCGAAGATGGGTTTATTGGCTTCTTGCAGCGAGGGAGATGGCAGCGTATCATGGGGAACTTTGGGGCACCTCAGTAAGGAAGTGTAAGCAGGGATTCATTATAGGCTTTGGACTTGGGTTAGTTTGGGGAAGGATACAACGAAGTATAGTTTTGCTCTGAATTGGGTGCTGTGGGAAAGCAGGGGCAATCCTATGATTGGGTTCATTTTTATCTAGGAGGAAACACCAACCCCACACTGGCTGCTGTCAGAGTTGGTTGTACACTTGTTGTCTGTGTTCAGCAGTTAAAACAACACCCAGATCCCTTTCCACACAGACTCTTCCTTCTCGTGAGCGAGAAAGCATGCAGGCCCTGATGTGCAGCGTTGATCCGAGGTGCGCAGCTCGATTGCGGTAGCGTCACAAGCTGGTCCAATCTAAACCTCATAGAACCATTACTTCACAGAAAGCTATCCTGAGACCACGATAAGTGAAACAAAACAGGGCCACTTCCTAATTTTGTCTAATCACAGACAAAAGCACAGTCCCTGTGGCGCCCACAAAATCCGCAATCAGAATTGCCCTTCCTGACAGCGTCCAAACGGGAGCGAACCTCTGCCTTCCCAGGCCCTCCCCAGAGGCACCCAGCGGAAGCCTCATTCTACAGTAAGTTCCAACACTCTCTTACCAAGACACCCCATAGTTTCCCATGGTGTTCGTTCTTCCTTGCTGTAACAAGGAATAAAGCACCTGCTTAACCACAGGTGTGTTTCTCCTGGTCTTTGGCCGAGGGCCTTGGCACTCGCATCGTTCCCCTGCCCCTCCTGGTTTCAGCTGCTGTTGGCCTCCTTTCAGCTCCAAGAGAACAGGAAACTCAGTCCTGCCTCAGGCTTTGGACTCAATAGTTCCCTGTGCCCCTGGTACTTGCTCTCAGGGCGTTTGGGGGCTGACTCCTCATCATTCAGATTCCCGGGGGAAATAACCACTTGAGAAAGCCCATCCTGACCCCGTCTCTTGGTAATTTTATCATTGCACCTTTTTGATTTCCTACATAGTTCTTATCCCTCTCTAAATTGTATTATTATTATGTGTTGCCTGTCTTCCCCCACCAGAATTCAAATTTTAAAAGATCAAGGATTATGTTGTGTTCACCTCTGTATCCTAGTGCTGCGAACTTTTCCACGAATAGCTGAAACATATACTACCTTGAGAATAGCAGCAGCATCTTAATGGCTCTCTCTACCCCAGGCCACTTCCACGTCCAGGACAGCTCTCACAGAACTGTCTGAATTGTTTTTCTAAAACAAAGAGTCTCTCCTGAAGGTGCCTGCACCTCACTCCTCCTGTCTCATCTCCTCCTGTGGCTCTTGGAGAACCCCGTGCTCAGTCCTGGTGAACATTCACAAACATGCCTCATGCCTACTGGCAGCCAAGCATTGACTGTTTGCTGGTCCTTCTCTCCAAAATGTTCTTGCCCACTTCTCATTTTTCCCCCGAGGCCAAAACCCTTGTCATTTTTCAAAGCCTAGCTCCCAAAGTGCCTGTTTGGAGAAGTTCTCTCCATTCCTTCCTCCCCTCCTTGGGGCTCCCGCAGCTCTTCTTTCACATCCTGGTGCGACCAGCTGCACCCTGACTTCTGTCCCCATTGGCTGCATACCTGCTGTCTTTCTCTGAGCTGTCCCCACCTCAAGTGCTTGCAGGGCAGGGAACCACCTGCTGTCTGTGCCTCTTTCTTCAGTTGTACAATAAGAATTCATACTGTAGGGGCAGAAAACTTCTTTCTTCCCCTCTAGGTTCATTGGCTGGTCTAATTAAATTGACAGAAGATGGATTAAGAAAAGCAAAACAAATTTAATTTCGTACATGCTCATATGAAAACATGAGACTCAAAGAAGTGACCAGAGCAGGCACATTTTGCACCTTTTAGACAAACACATCTGTGAAGAATTGACAAGACCCAGGGGTCTGGGCTTGGGGTAGTAAATGAGTGAAGTAACAAGGTTTGTTTAAATAGCCTTCTCAGCCCTCAGTTGTCTCTCTGGTGATGAGGAGGTCCCGCCCCTGCTACAGGGAGGCTATTTTCCCATGGAGATGCATTTTTTGCTTTCAGGGGACAAAGTGGCGGGGGAGGGGGGGCAGAGCATCCTTTTTGCACTGGCTGTTTAAGTAACTTATCAATATGCCAAAGCAGCACATTTTGGGGTGGCCTGCCCTCAACCCCATAGTACCCACCTCATAGAGTTTTTGTGAGGAATAAAGGAGTTAATGCATGTAAAGCAGAATGATGACCGGCACAGAGTAAAATGAACACTGTAAGTGTTTGCTACTATCATTAATGTTCTTTTCTGTATCCTTATTACTGGTCCAAAGGAGGTATCAATATGTACTGCTGTTGAATTTGGATGGAGCAGGGCAGGAAAGCCTGAGCTTTGGAGCTTAGAACCAGGTTGGTCAATTTGTTTAGTGGCCTGCTAAGTTCTCTGTGTAACCTCCAAATCTCCCTCCACCCCAGGATTTGGGGATAAGAGCCAGGGATAATTGAGAGAAGAGAAAGCAGTCCTAAACATTTATCTAGTGGTATGGCATAGGGCTGGTCTGACTTAAAAGATAGACACCTGCCTCAGAAATGTATTTTTAAAAAGCTTCCCTGGATCCCTTGTTCGAATGTCACTTATCCTGGAAGGAATAGCATATTTAACCATTACCTCAGACTGGGTCCCACTTTTCCCATATCAGGGGAGCAATGACATATCAGGACCACCAGATGATAGTAGAGGTGGCGGCTGGGGTGGCCAGAGAAGTCTGGGTTATGAGTTGCTGTTCCCAGAGTTTCCAAGCCTTGTTAGAGGAAGGGTTGCCAGAAAGTGCTGGATGCAAGGGAGTGAAAATGATGGAGAAACACCAGATGTCTCCTAGGATGAGGCTGGTCTAATGGAGAAGCAGGAAGACTAAGTTGTAGTTCTAATTCTTCTACATTCTAGCTGGGACACCTGGGGCGGATTACCGAACCTCTCTAGCCCTGGAGGGTGCGGGTTTTTGGCAGCTCCCTGTAGGACTGGGTTGGCCTCTAGTGGCCAAAGGCTCACAGGCACAACAGGGTGACGTCTACGCTGTGACCAGATGGGATCATGAGGAGCAACTGGTATTTCTCTGAGATCCTTAACAGAGCTCTCTCCTCAGCTGAAGGCTTTCCATGAATCCAAGCTATTTGAGCCATTTTATCCTTGTATTCTCTATGTTTGTATGTCATTCACAAGTACTTTCAGATACTTGTCTGAACCATCAACCAACCTGTGAAGTTGTCATTTCCATTTCATAAATGAGGAAGCTCAGAAAAGGCGACTTGTCTCAAAGTTTGGAAACTTACCAGGTTTGTCACAGAGCGGGATTTGCCCAAGTTTACATTGGCTTTATCCAAGGAAAGTGAATTAGAGATCGAGAACGCATTTCAACATAAAATGACCTCAATTGCTAGGTGGCCCATGGCAGTGGGGTGTAGTGAGTCTGGGAGCCAGAACTAAAACTCCAAACCTGTCAGGTACTAGGGGAGGGACTTGGGCAAGCTAATGCTCATTCTCACTTCCCTCATTTGTGAGATGGTCTCTCAGAGGATAAACGGTAATACCTGACATAAGTAAATGCAGTGTTCATACTACCTTGAACATGTGGATAAAAATACAGCATCTCTTGGTAATTTTTCTTATCTTTCCCAACTTAGTTTCTACCTTCAAACTAGACTAGAAATGGGCTAATTGGGGTTCTCCTCTGTCCTTCAAGTTTGCCTGGGGTTCAAATACTTGAAATTTAACCATATGAAAGGAAATCTGCCTCATCTGCAGGCTAGCTGATAGGTATGGGGCAAACTACCTTTTCTAGGCTGACTGGCCTTGGGAGTTTTTCCCAGTGGCCTGGCATCATGGTGATTTACCTGGCATGCTTGACTGAGCATGGCCCTGGCTGGGAGGATTACATTTTATCCAATGTTGAAATCACTTGAAATTCTTCTTGCTCATCCAAAGATACAGAAATAAAAGCAACTCATGGTCCTGCTGAGGCGAGATCTTTATTGTTAGCCGTTCTTGGATCTTTATTTTCTATCTGCCAAAAATAGATGGATCCAAGTAATGTAAGAATCACATGCACATGGATGTTACTGCACACCCCACACACATTTCACCAAAAGATCAAATTATATTTTTACTGTCTTTATCTGTAGACTTTAGAGTTCTATAGAAGCTTTTGAGTGGAAAGATGATTTTTATCATTTTCACTTTTTCAACGTACCAACACTCAGAGGTTTCATTCTTGGGTGGAACGAGGCAGGCCAAACCATTCTTTTTAAATGTCCTGGCCTAAACACTGTCTAGAGACTAACCCACATGCACACACACCGTAAGTTAATTGACGTGATATCCAAACTCCTTTTTTCCCCTTTCCTCTTCACCAATCACTTTCTCACCGTGGTAGAAGCCCCTTTGCTTCCTGCATTTCTATTTTACTCCTTAGTATTAATATAGAGAAGGTGCTCAGCTACTTGAGGAGCTAAGGATTCACGAAGTCATTCTAAACCACTTCTGAGATAGGTCTCCCTAAAATATTTACTTGTCCTCTGCCTGTTTGACCAGTGGTCACAAGAATGAGTCATCCATTGGGCTTTAATCCACAGCAGGCTGGAATTACAGCAATACCAAGGCTATGACTTTATTAAAACTCTCAATTCCCTCAGACCTGATTATTTCAAAGCTAATTTTATTCGATGCTTGGCCTATGAGTTTGTGCCAATTTGCAAATTTTTTCCAAATCACCTTCTTAAATCAATGTAAAAAGAGTTTATCTTTGCTCATATATGCAATTCCTTAACAGATTCAGGAAAACAGAATCTCCCTCCCACAGAGGACTTCTACAGGCTGTGGGAATACTCTTTACAAAATACAAGTTAGGGGTTAGGAACTACATTCATGCCTTTTAATTATATATATATATACACACACACACACATATAACATATATATCACTATATAGTTACATGTTATACATTATATATAAATTTTATATTTATGTATTATATAATATAGTTTACACACATATAAAAATATGATTCCCCAGAGATCCGATCCATATATAGATCTAAGGAACAAGGAAACTAAAATCTAAAGACCAAAAATCTCTTTTGGGTTCTGGATCCTTAAAGAAACCATACTTCTTCCACAGTGTTGCCATTATTCCTATCTGTATTTAAGACACACACCTAGAACATGGACCTATTTTTGGGTCCCTTCTTCACGGTCTTGTCCGTTTCAGATAAGCATGATGCAGTCTACACATTCAGATCCATTCACGTTTATGACTTTGTTTTTAAAGTTAAGTGCTCACTTCTCCCTTATTTATCTACACTTTCTAAGCATTTTCTCCATACTTCTTTTGAGGCATATTGCAAGTTTTTTTGAAGAAGAAACTGGTACGGAACTCTTAGTACAACGCTGGGAGTACACTCTGGAGACTTGCTGCTTGTGACCTAATCGAGACTTCTGTAGCTTCCTATTTCCTCCCATTCAATAGTTAGTACTTGTACCTTTTCTGGACCCTCTGCCACTTCAAATATGCCTCTCATATATATAAATACTCCTTCACATGTAACTCAGAGCTTAAGCCATGTTCCATTGACTTTTGAAACTTCTGCCGACGTCTGCTCTGCCACATCTGCTGAATATAAGGACAAACCCTCAGAGAGGGGTCACTCCTTTCAGATTCAGCAAGTCTGTAATCAGTCATTCCCCACTAAGAATTTGTAGTCACATCTTTATCCATTAAAGAGTCTAAAATATTCCACAGATAAATCTAAGGGCTTCACATTAATAAGCAGGTACTTTATCAATGAGAAATATTGCTCTTGAAGCAGAACCACCAGTTGAAGCTTGAATGAAATCAGCATCTATGCATTTACTGAGGAAGTATCTACCCATACACCAAAGTTACAAATGAAATAAAACCAAATGATAAACCTCTAGTGGCAGTGGGACCCGAATGTTTATCATCACCTTACTTTCTTCTAACCAGGCAACTCTTTCCTTGTCTCTCTCATTTCTCATTTGGTACTCAGACAACCTCTGAGACACAACTGAACTCCCCCCTCCTCCAGAAAGGGATTTCGGGCCCTTGCTGAGCTCCTTTTCTTTAACACCCTAACACTTAAACCTGTGCCTCCCTCCCAATTCCAACCATTATTGATGTTTTCTACGCATACAAGCTCATTTCCACAAATGCAGACTACAGAGCCGGGCCTTATGTCCCCTGTATTGCCACGGTGCCCAGCCCAGAGTCCTCATAACACTGACCTCGTGGAGTTTTGGACACAAACCCTTGTGGGAGAAAGACACAAGCTAGGTCACCCCGTCCCATCTCATGCAACCTATGGGTGCTAGCCGTCTCTGACTCACGGTTCACTTAAGAGCACAGGAGCTTCAAGTAAGTAAACTAAATTGATTTGGGTCCCACATCCAAGATGGTGGGTTTAATTGGTAGTGTGAAGTAACGTTATACCTGAGAACTTTTGAATTTACATTGCACCACTAGTTTCACAGGCCCGACCACAAACGACCTTTCCATCAATGCCCACATTTACCGGTTGTGTCTTTCACACTGTTTCTCTCAAGAACATTAAACACAGCGCCCTGCCCCTCTGTTGTGAAGCATGGAGGCTGTGCTATGTATTGTTTCAGAATCACTGGCATTCCCACGGGGAACAGAGTGGGCCTCCCCCTCTCCTCATGACTAAGTCCAGAGAATGTGTGGTAAAGGAGTTTGTGACATTTTAACCTGAGTGCTATTCCAACCGCTGTCCATGAACGCTTGCTTACACTGCCTGTATCGCTACACTGCTGCTCACAGTAAACGCGACGTAGGCTGCTGTGCGCTGTGCCCAACCCAGAACATTTGTGGACACTTGATAAAGCAGGCTGTGTTACTGCACATCCTCAGTTTCCTAATTTCAGAAGTCTGGTGGGCCTACTCTTTTCCCCAAACAGAATCTTAACATCTCCACTGCTCTCGTCTTTGCCAAGCGTGGGCAACAAATACCGCCTTTAACACTACAATTATGTTACTGACCTATCAGGACATATAATGGGGATTGTTTTCCAGGGCCGGGGATAGAATACTTGAATGTATTTTCCAACCCGCTATGGCAAAGAGGTGCAGGGATAAAGGGTCATAATCAGGCCTCTGAAGTGAAGGACACATAGGCTTTGGGATGAGAAATATCTGGGTTCAAACTTAAGTGTGCCATTTGCTAGTTGGGTAACCTTTACCAAGTTATAATTTCTGTTTTCTCATCTGCCAGATGGGAATAACACTACCTCCCTCAACAGGGTTGTTGTGAAGATATAATATACACAGAGCCCCTGGCATACCGCTACAATATAGTAGATACTCAATAAATGTTAGTATTTTTATTATCCAAGAGTTTGAATTGGCTGGGGTCCAGGATTTTTAATTAAGTTTCAATCTTCCCAGAAAAGTCATCTAGGACTAAAGTTAAACATATATTTATTCTGTCAGACTATTAAATCCTTGTAAACTTAACTTAGTGGGTAGAAAAGGTTAGAGCACTAAGATGGAAGGATGCTGCCCTTGCCCCCATTCCCTTATGGCCCCAACACACACACACACACACACACACACACACACACAACCTGTATGCCCAGTTGTCCATGTCTCCAACCCTACTTGATGAAAATGCCTACGGTCTCAAAGGTTAGAAAACTTTCAACCTTTCAAAACTTAAGAATGGGAAAGTGAGGCCTCGGGGCTGTGTATATTCCATTAGAAAAGGAAGGAGGGAGAGAGAGGAGGGATAACTGCTATATTTTCTTGTCATTAGCAATATAATGGTTCCCATGTGTTGGAATCCCAGTCTGATGAGAAATGACTCGAAGGTCATGGATGGACCTCACTGTCCACTGTGAAAGCTCTCGCAACACCTTTAGGCCCCACAGCTTCTTCTCAAAGAGACCACCATCTCCACCAATGATGGGCATCCCATCAGCCTCATTGGAGGGGATCTTGTGTTCCAGAAGCATCATTAATTCCTCCAGCTGGTAAGCAAAGGCAGCAACTTGGAGTAGAACGGTATGTATTGCTTGATGGAAATCCCCTTCAGCTGGAGTTAAATGCACCTGCTGGTCTTCTAAAAGCCTGGCCAACATAACATGGAAGGCACGATAAGCTTGGAGGTTCTCTTGGAGTCGCTCTGCCTCAGTCAGCTCACTCCACCATTCAGTGCTTGCCATTGGCACACCATCCACAGAGTCCAGGTTTATGTTCTCGTTCAGGCCCTGATGCTTCATCTGGCCAAGGATACATAAAAACATCACATCTTCTGTAATTATCCCAAAATTCTCATTTAATCCCTAAATCTCATGTGAAGTCTTAATTCACCTTCCTTGTCAAGGATCCAAATTGTAAAGAAAATAAAAATTTTCCAAAATTTTTGGATCATTTGGGATCCAATGACTGGACTTTAGGAAGACCTTATTCACTCTGAAATGATACATACTGCTTTGACTACCTATTCACTTTTTGTGGGAGAATCTGCAGCTTTCATTAGATTCTAAACGTTGAAAAACACTAGTCTACAATTTTTCCTTCCCACTTCAAACTCCCTCCTGGAAACTGGAGTACCTGAATCATACTGGAGTTTTAAGTATTTTAAACATACTTGAAGACACTGACCAGACCTTAGGAAGCCCTAGAATTAACCCATTGCAGAATTTTTCTAACCCCCTCTCCTTCATTATCCACTCTCAACGGTGAGGACAATCCTTTAGAGAATTCAGTGGGAATTAGTTAAATAAAAATTAAAAAATAAAAAAAGGCACTAAAGAGTCTGATTTTTAACTGGTGAGACTATACAAAGATAAACCAATTCTCAGAGAACTTAAATTTACAACTCTCCTTCAGTGTTTCTGTAATAGTGAGCCTTAGGTGGAAACTGATGGTGATCTCCCTCTATCAGAAAACCAATCTGGAACTCCATGGTTAGTTCCTTTGACACTTCCCTAAGTCCCCAATGAATCTTCTAGGGAATCCTTTTGATAGTGTAGGTGACCATTCTATTTAGACACACAGAAACTTGATATATGTAATGAAAAAGTGGGTGGCTAATACTGTACAGAAGAAATTCTTTGGGTTTATGCTGCTCAAAAATTCAGAACAATGTGAATGAAGAACCCACACTTAGAGGGCACATGGTTAATCTATTCTGGTAGAATTCAGACTGTAGGCAATCAAATTAGGAATAGCCTCCATGACACGCAGCCAATCCCACTCAGAAGCCTATGTCTATTTTTCTTATTCATAGATCATGTCTCCTAAACAGCCTAGAGAAGAAAATAAGGTCATAGGAGTTTCCTTAAGGGAAGGAACCATGTCAAATAATAGGTGCCCAATCTATGAATGACTATATGATTAGGGCCTTCAATGATTGGTATTGGGGGCTGGAACATGACAGTAAGGGGCTGCATCAGAAGAGATGAAGTGAAAACAGACAACAGCAAATCAGGCAACTTACATAAGATTCCAAAAGAGCAGTCAGGTCTGAACGAATCTTCCTTGCTAGCCAGATAGAGCGGCTACAGAGGTCCCGGCGGTGAGGGGTCAGCGGTGAGTGCTCTGCAAAAGCCATCCCCTAACTCAACTGTCCCAGGAAACAAGTGAGCTGGGTTTGCTACGGTCTACACTGGTCCAAGTAAGAAATGTGACTCTCAGACTAAATCCACTGGGCATTCTGTACTAATGGGATTGTGCACCCCACCCCCACCCCCCTGCCTGACTCAGAGGTGGCAGCAAATTCCTGGCTGTGGATTTTTGTGCCTGTGGAATCAAAGGCCCCTTTTTAATCAGCTTTTTTCCCTGCAGTGTCTGCCTCCATCTCTCTCCTCCACTCAGTGCTGAGCCTACTTGCTTTTATGTCATTGTTTTGCTTTTGCACTTAGCAACAAGGTCACTATCACACTAATCCTCATGACATCCCTGCCTAATGTGATCTACTTTATATACACATAATCAGTTCATTTTGTTATCACCCTCCCTTGCACTGCCCATGTCCTCTTCTTTCTCTCTCTCTCTCTCTCTTTTTCCTTTTTTGGCCTGGTAAAGTATTCAATAATATTAAGTTATTAACAGCTGCCATTGATTAAGCAGCTACTCTGGGCCAGACACTGTGTGAAAGGCTTTAAAGCCTTTATTTATCTTTAGAATAGTTCTATAAGTATTATTTTCCTCATTTTACATTAAGAAACTGAGGCTTAAAGAAACTAAATAATGTGCACAAAACCCAGCAAGCAGGCAAAAAACTTAAATTAGGTCTCTGATTCTCCCATTGACTTTGCAATTTCATTCTGTAGGTTTTTCACATTTTGTTCAAGAAACAAAATTTATGCAAAATAGGTCCTTTAAAAATATAGCATCTTTTCATTATGTATTTAAAGTTAGTTTCATTTACACTCAACTAAAAATCAGCAAAGTCAGTCATCTCTAACCTCGATCATGGTGCCTTCCTTGCAGCTACAGGATGAAGAAGGTACTGTTTGGGCCTGTTCTCTTCCAAAGAACAGGAAACACCCAACGCTGACTGGGAAACATTTCTAAGGCAGTCTCAAGTGACAACATGCTTTCCTTCTTCTTCCTTATCCCAGTCATACCACACTGCTTCCTAACAAAATATGAGAATGAGCTGGGCTTTGAAATGAGGACAAAAGAGTTTAAAAGCACATGCAGAGTTCTCTTCTGCTGCATCTAACGTAACTCTGTAGGTTAGATAATGCTCCCTGAGCAAGAGCGGCAAATGTCATCCCCAAATCAATTAGCTTTCACTATTTCGTACCATAGACATTGTCTCTAAATAGAAACACATGCCTTTTCAGGTGCAAACTTCCACAGGGAAACAATAAACAAGGGGTGGAGGGGAGGAAAACTGAGACTGGCACTCACAGTAGGCCTTTTAAGGTAGGAGGATTCTATTTTTATCTTTTTTTTAAGTTAGTACTCGCTGTGGACACTGAGTTTTGTGAAAAAGCACTGATATTAAATGCTATCAAGGTTTTGTCATTATCAGACTAACATAAACCTCATAGCATCCTTAACGTTCTCCCTACTAGATTAATAAGGCCATCTTTTCTAGAACTCTGTCAAAACACTGGAGGGGTTTCCAAGTTGGCCAGATGATCAAAGAATCCTATGGCAACTCAGCATTAGAGATCAAGAACGAAAGAGAAGTAAACTATCTGACTCTGCTGGAGAGAAGCAATAGCACCTGCCACATAAACCCTGTCCTGGGGGCACTGGATTCTCAGCAGCAATCAATTGTTTTAACCCTTAGGATAACTGTAACTCAGTACAATCAAGGAAGACAAGTTGCTTCCATGAAGACAACTTTTATTTTTCTTTACATATTTATTTTGGATATGCCTTACCTAGATTAAGAGAAAACAAGGATTTGAAAAGCAGAGTATCCCTTTTATTATAATTTCTTTTTACATAACCTTTTCAACCTAGATTCAGGTAACTACCTGTCTCTCCCATCAAAGGAGAAGGGTCCTGCACATTACAACAGGCAAAAAAGGCTTTTAGGAAGTAAAAATATTTTAAATTGATCCATTACAATTTTTCAATTTTCTTGAGTACACTGGAAAGTGGGAAAAAGGAGGAGGGAAAAATGGTACTTCAAACAACCAGACTGTAATAACCTTAGCTGGGTTTAGTACACTCTTTGTATTTTTTCCAACAGGTACAAAGGAGGTTCAAGTGCTCTATGTAGATGCTTTTCCATACCTGAATTCTTTTTTAACTTCCAGTAATCCTGGCCAGTGTTTATCCAAACTCTCTGGAGCACAGTAAGTCTCAATTATGCAGAATAACCCTGGGCAACCAGAGACTAGGGGAAAGCGCATCTCCCAGAAATACTACTTGTATCTCAACTATACTTTCAGAATTTTGAACTGCCAATTCAAATTGGAGAATGTGCAATGGGAAGTTATTAAAAAGGTAACCCAATTTGATTAAGAGTACAAAATGCAGAATTTTAAGACTAAAAGGGCTCCTTGGAAGGACAAAGAAGTAAACAGCATGAGAAGCAGACAGGGAAAGGGAAGAGGGCCTAGTATAAGACAGCTTACTTACACCACTCTTATTGTGCTAGCATCCCTTTATCAAAAGGAAAAAAGATAAAGGCCATGGAGAATATTTTAAGATTGATTGCAAACTGCTATAATAATTTATTGAAGCAAACGGTAGGCAAGTGGTACCTATAAAGAGGTCAAAAAACAAAAGGAGGAAGAATAGAAAGTTTCTAATTATTAGAACTAACTTGTTGCTTTGGTGGGGAGGAGTGTGATATAGGGAAGAACGTATTTTCCCTCAATCTCATCAAGTTTTTTTTATGCAGTTTGCTTTTGTGTAGGTGGTTAAAATATCTGATGACTAACCACTGCAAAAACAACTTACAGAGACAAAGGAGAAGATAAATGTGACAAAGACAAAAGGTAATAGTGTAGGGTACAGATACGAGCTAGTAAAAAAGTACAAAATGGACTTATAATGGGAGTGGAACAACTTTGTTGTAAACCCACCCAATCAACCTGATAGTATTTTCAAATGTACTCAACATACCAAGTCAATTCCAAATCCTTACTGTGGGCAGGAAAGCATATTCTACATCCCTTCTATCCTTATTCCATTTTCTACCCCCACAGTGGAGGGATGGCAAATCTGCAACACTCTGAAAAGAAACAATAGTGCATTTAAGTCTATTCACTGTAGGTGTCTGACTCCCTATTCCCTGGCATCCCAACCACTGACATTAGTGGGTGTAAAGTAAGCCTCTTTCAGAGATGACATTTGTTACCCCTCTTTTTTGGGAAAAAAATAAAGAGAAAATTGATAAACTTTGTAGTTTTAGTGTTTGTGAAAAACAAGCTGTTCCTTATTTTGCTCTAAGCAAAACTTCATTCTTTCCAGCAGCCATCACACATTTCTGACAAACAATGAATAGGGCGAGCCTTTAATTCCAGCTTGTGAGGTACACAGAAGGAGAGAAACTGCACTTCTAATTCTCTAAAAATGAGCCAAAATAGGTTTTTAGTCTTCTGGGAGCTATAAATGTACAAACACACCACCTGCCTCTCCCATGGCCAGTAATAAGCAATCCAGCCCAAGAAAATCCCTATCTCAATGGAAGCAGTAATTCCCAGAATTTTAGGTGAAAGCCAAAGCCATTATTATACAGATTATTAACTTTGTCTATGGAAGCCTTTCCTTTTCTGAGGTGTTATTTTTATAAAAGGGAAACAAAACAGAGTAATTTTCTTTGACTTCGAACGAGACATAGACTATCTCTTCACTAATGGTAGTGTCCTTCACTAATTGGGAGCTGGAATGAAACAATGATAAAGCAAAGCAAAACCAAAAACAAAGCAAGGGGCCAGAATTGGGCCAATAGGAAGGTGTACAGAAAGAATTGATGGGGATAAAAAAAGAAAGTAAATTCACAAGAGAAAATCTTTTATCTGTAATTCAGACCCTGAACAACCCTTCTCTCATCCCCTCAAAATTCCTAAATCGCAATGCTCTAAAAACTGAAAGAGCACTAGTTACCAAAAACCTAACATCCTTCCCTAAAAAGGCTTCCGAAAAAGCACTAGGCTACTGTAGTGATTTTGTTAGTGCTGAGGACCAGCTTTCTTTAAAGGCCACTGGAGAGCTATGATTTTAGAGGCTGGCTGTGCTTCTTCAACCCTATATCTTGCCTTCAAAAGTACCTCTTATGGAAAGGACCCCATGTCAGAATAACCTAATCTCTCCCAGCCCCACAAAATATAGCAACGAAGACCCCCCCCCCCCAAAAAAATCAGACTTTCTGTTAATAAATAAGGAATCTCAGGTTCCACAACACAAAAACACACATGTTCAAAGTGCAAATTTCTGCCATTAGTCTGGGACTTTTCTCACTGATACAGAGCCCTGCCTTATGATCAGAGAAACCATGAAGAGGGCAGCCCCCCTCCCCCCAATTGGGAGCCTGCTTCCAAGCTAGTGAGCACCACTGAGAACCAGATGGAGGTGTTGGAAGGGGACTGAAGTGCTGGGGTCACAGAGGAGGGAGGTGGTCCCCGTGAATCCTTCCTTTCCAAAACCCAGCGGGGAATGGAGGAAATGGGCTTGAGTGAGAGAGGTGTGCTGTTTTAACAGCTCACCCTGCTAAGGGGCCTAAAGTGCCAAGTCAAGCTGCCAGCCTCCAGAGATTAGAACTGTATGATACTTTGGGGATAAGTGTGCTGCAGTGGGTAGAAGCCAGAACCATAGGGCAGCAGTGAAGGAGAAGGGGTTTAGAGGACAGTAATATACTATCAAGAGTTAAAAGCTGATCCAGAGCACATCAAAGTTACAGGTTTAAGAAGGGATCTGCCAGTGAGCAGGAAGTCTGCCTGGCTGGAACTGAGTAGGAGGATAACTCTCACTTTAAGAGCTTCTTTTTTGCCTACCTTTTTGGTAAAGGCAACATCAATTTTATAAAGGGGACAACAGAGGGAGAAGAGGGTGGGTGTAGGTGTGTGTGCTGTGATCCACAATGGAAAGAGCAGGCCCTTCAGTTATTTTACTAGATTTTAAATGCTTTAAATTTTTTTTGTCCTTTTTATCTTTTAAATACAAAGTCTGAGCTGTCCCAGTGCCCAAAGTCTTCCCTTCCACTAAGGTCCAGTAGAGTCTGAATCTTCAATCAGAACCTCTGTGGTAGCACCGAGTATATCCGAGTTCATGACCAGCCCTTCAGTGCCCCCACTGCTGCCACTTCCCACAAAGATCTTCCCATCAGCCATCAGGCTCACCCGTTCTGTCCCACTACAGTATGACTTTGACATCCCTTCAGCTTCTAGCAGGAGGCACTCTCCAGAGGTGGAGTTTCCCAATGGCTCAGGAAGAAGAGGAAGACCCTGCCCATCTGCAGGTTGTGTCAGGGACTCTGGGTTAGTGCCCAAGATATCTGTGCTGGTGATGAGGGCGCCTGCATTGGCAGCCAGAGCTTCGGCAATCAGCACCTCAGGGTGGCTTTTTGCTTTGTGTGCCACTACGCTGTCCTTCTTCTCAAATTTTTTGCCACAGATATTGCAAGAGAACTGGTAGAAGGAATCTGCATCATGCTTCTTCATGTGCCAATTAAGGGATGCCTTCTGCCGACACGTAAATCCACAGATCTCGCATCTAGGAAGAGTGGAAGAGGAAATGGCTGATTAAACAGAGAAATGAAGAGGGCTCTTCTTCAGGGTCAGGGCAAGAATTTAGAGGTCACATATATAGGCAATAGTCAGTAACACACTTCTTGGGAAAAATTAGGAAAAGCTAACCAGATGGAAAATTCATCTGTTTCGTTTGTTTAAAAAACTGAGGGAATAAGAAAAAGTTCACTAAGTAGCATCCCCAAATCAATACTGACTCTAATTTGGTGAAAGTCAATAGCAGTGGTGACTGAAAAGTCTGCACAGGGACTAACCAGCAAGTAGGGGAGATATGCGCTTCCCCACATGTCCACCAGTAAATAACACTCACTGTAATGGCTTCTCGCCAGTGTGAATCATCCGGTGCACTGCCAGATTGTGAGAACTCTTGAAGGCCCTAGCACAATATTCACAGATATAATCCCTTTGATCTAAGAAGAAAAATAATGTGGTTAGTGTTCCATTTAGAATCCCTCTAAGTATTTAATTTTCCCAGTTCACAATAAGTAAGCAGATAATCAGTCAAGTCAGTTACAATAAAAGCAATACTGTTTTCAACGTACAAAACACCTTGGATAAACAAAATTTTAAAAAGAAATATACCATTTTCAATTTTTTTTTAAAGTCCATACACTCAGTAGCATAAGGACTCGTTTAAAAAAAAAAAACTAAACAAAGCAAAACAAAAACAACTAATGGAAATATGAGAATTAGAACCCCAATCTCAATCCCAGTAATCCAGATCTTGGATAAATTGCTTAGTAACTAAAGAACATTTTCCCTGGATTTTATTCTTTAAAACAGTTTTTTCAGGTTGTGAAAGGTGAAAGCTTATATATAAAGAATTTGGCACTCAGACCACCACCACCACCACCACCACCACCACCACCGAATTTGGTATTCCCTAGAAGAAAAGTGATCCACGATTAAAGTGGTAATCGTATCTTCTGTTTCAGGTTTAAAAACTGTTACCCAAAACAAACAATCTGAATTTCTCTCAAAACGTTCAAGTTTCTGCTATCAAACACATGCAAACCGTACACCTGTGTTCTTTACCTTATTCTCCTACCCCACCCACATCTTCTGCACCATTCAACTACCCCCCTTTCTGTCATTTCACAATCCCCCCAAGTTTCACAGGATTTTTGATGAATTTGGTAACATGGTGTAGAATCTATGGACCAAAAGGGCACTGCACTTAATTATTTCTTTATCACTTGGTTTGGGAGAGAAGCAGATAAGGAGATGCTCTGTATCTCCTGAATAAATGACCACTATTGTTTTCTATGCCTTTCACTTAAAATTGCTACAAAAAGTCACAGTGAAAACATGAGGGTAAGTTAAAAGGCAAACAGTATGCAATTTAATTCTATATTTCATTCCAAACAGTTCTAAAGCCAAGTGTAGAAGAAGAGCCAAGTTTGTCCCAGGCTTGAATACATTTAGGAATCACTGGGGGGATCTTAGTAAATGCAGATGCTAGCTGAGCAGGTGTGAGGCAGAGTGTGAGATGCTGTATCTCTAACAGCGGCTCAAGTGACGCCAGTGCCTGTTGGGCTATCCTCTACATGCTGAGTAGGCAACGTCTAAAAATGCACTTTTAACCCAAGGACAATTCGTAGTGTCTCCCAGATCTTGTCCACCTTTCTAGCTTCATAGTTGCATGGCAAACCTGGGTGGGGCATCCACTTGCTTAAATAAATCACATCTTCAAAGGGATCTGTCTGCACTAATTTGGAAAAAGAGAACTACAATAACATCATAAAACTGTACTAACCAGATGTAAATATTTGGAATGGACTGAACTTCTAAAACACAGTCAGCTTCTCATAGTAGGTCTATGACATTTAGCTAAAGCTGGCTGTCAGAAACTACTTTGTAGAGAATAAAACATAATTAACAGGGAGAAGGAGTGGAGAAAAGGCAGCTCGCAGCAAGGAACAGAGTGGAGACAGCCCTCTCCCTGAAGCCGTACAATGCGGAGACTGGAGACTCGGCAGTGATTCAGGCCTGAGCTCAAGTCCTGGTGCTCTGAAACGTCCACCGTGTGTGCCAGGCCCCGTGCAGCAAAGAGCACTTTATATGTGATCTCATTTTATCCTTACACTAACTCCACAATATCGGTGACACTATTATCCCCTTTTTTCAGATGAGGGAAAGTGAGAAGTAACTTGTCTAAGTCACACATACAATAAAAGTAACCCTGGGTAAGAGACAACCAGAATTCCTAGTCTTACCCTCTACAACTGTTGGGAAGATGATGTGTAATAATCCAGTGTCTGGCACCTACTCAATTAGCTCTAATACCCAGCTTCATTTGTTCCCATGAGCTGAACTGCATGGAGATTGTCAGTGGCTACAAATGAATGGAATTTGAAATCATTCTACATTATGTATAACGAAGACATTAGGTTTCTCTTTTTGAGTCAACAATCCTACAGGAGATGACACGTGAGGTCAGTAGCTAGCTTTCAGGACTGCAGCAGCACAGAAGTGCCGGGAGCTACTTACTAGTTACCATAAATGAACAGGCAAGCCTCTACACCATCGAGGCCCTCTCTTCATACTCCTCACTTCTAGTCTGTAAGAGCTACTGCAAGTATCTCCTGGAAATGGAATTAGAAAATCCTGGTTCTGGGGCACCTAGGTGGCTCAGATGGTTAAGCGTCTGCCTTCGGCTCAGGTTGTGATCCCAGAGTCCTGGGATCGAGCCACGCATCGGGCTCCTGGGCTCAGCAGGAAGCCTACTTCTCCCTCTCCCTCTCTCCCTGCTCATGCTCTCTCTCTTTGTGTGTCTCAAATGAATAAATAAAATCTTTAAAAAGAAAATCCTGGTTCTGCTAAAAACTAGCAGTGTGACCAAAGGCAAGTTACATAATGTGCAAAGCCTCTCGTTTCTTAGCTGTAAAACAAGGATAATACAAGCAAACTTGGTGACGTTGAATGGATGGATAAGCAGTAACAGTTGACACAGGATATGTGCTCAATAAAAAATTATCCTGGTCATAAAAGTTCTTTATAAAGTCAAAGGATAAAAGTAAAAAGCCCTCATTTGTTCATCCCTTTAAAATTTGTTTTATTACATTTTATTTTCATACCTTTCTCTCACACTTGACTGTAGACTCTTAAGATTTACATTAGAAAAAAATATCATTACCAATCTACACATTTAAAAGTAGAATGCATTTAACACTTGGTAAAACATTTTATTTCAAAAAGTACCTGTATGATGTTTGGCATGTCGTAGAAGTTGCTTCTGGAGCCTGAAGAGTCGCCCACAGGAGGGATGAGGACATACGTATTTCTTCTTCAGCAAATGCTGATACTTAATGTGGTGCTAAAACAGTAAGAGAAAATAAAGAGGGATAAAAATGAAGACTTCCTGAAAGCTTGTTCCTTTGCTAAGTCAAAAGTTTTAAAGAGGGGCGCCTGGGTGGCTCAGTTAAGCATCCAAATCTTGATTTTGGCTCAGATCATGATCTCAGGGTCCTGAGATGGAGCCCCACATCAGGCTCTGTGCTGGGTAGAGTCTGCTTGAGATTCTCTCTCTCCCTCTGCCCCCACCCCCACCCCCTTAAAAAAGTGCTAAAGGGAAACCAAATACTCTGAATATGGAAGGGAGGTGCGGTATAATAAAACAGTTAAGAACACAGGCTATGGAAATAGACAGACCTGGATTCCAGTCTGGGTCTATCATTCACAAGCAGTGTGACCTCAGGAATGTGCTTAAATACTGTGAGCTACAGTTCTCATTTGTAAAATGAAGACAACTGTAAGTGTCTCACAGCATTACTGTGAGGATACAGAGATCATGTGTTGTATGGTGCTTAGCGCAGCACACGGCATACAGTGGAAGAACAGAAGCAATCACTATTAGCACAGAGACAGAATCAGAGAGTAGGGCCTTAGTCTCATGTTATCCTTGCTGCTAAACTAAAAATCAAACAGGCATTTCTTAAGCTTTAGTGATAAACATTTCACTTTCATGTTTTCTGCCAGACCTAAATATAAGCTGTATCTTTAATTCATTAAAAAAAAAATCTACTAAAGACAAAAACCCTAAAAATTAATTTATTTACTTGCAACATTATTCAAGAAATCGCGGGTTAGAGTTGCTAATTTTTTAAAAAAATACACATTAAAATAAAGTCTGTTCATCTGTGTCTTTGGTTTGTTGGTACAATCATCTCTTATATCAGAAGTATTTATACCACAATGGGAAACACTGGACTATTCGAAGATTCCAAGGAAATCCTTTAAATAACCTCATGTTGTTAGACATTTTTAACACAATGACTTAAGTAATTTTATGCCTTTTTAAAGAAAGATATTTTTTGACACTGTATGTCAATGATAAAGCCTACACAAGTTCACGAATTATAGCATCTCATGAAATAGAAAAATCAGTAATGGAACATAACCTGAAAGGCTGCCTTACATAACAATTTACTAACCTGCAAATAGCGAGGGTGAGCAAGAACAGTTCCACATCCTTCCATCTCACAACGGACATACTGGATTGGAGGCTTTTTTCTATTATCAATATGTAGGAGAAAAGTTAGCAAAGAGAAGAGGCACGCTGCACAGTGGCTTAACTGAGTGCACTATAGGGAACAGCAATTTTATAGCATGAAGAATTAAAATCTCTTTACTAGTATATAGCTTGCATAGAATTTCTGTTAGAAATAACCAGAAACTATCAAATGTTTGGTAAGAGTTTTAAAAAACAGCACAAAATAAACTAGTGACCTCCCAAAAGAAGTGTTAAGATTTTTAGAAACTTAAAGACCCTACAATGGAAATAAAAACACAGGAACTCTGCATCAAGGACATTAATAAAGTTGCATTTAAGATATTTTTACAGAGCCATTCCTGCAGGGTAATTATGAGTAATTACGTGAGTGAAGTGCTTACCACCAGGAATAAGGAACATAGTAAGAGTATAAATTACCTCCTTTTGGGTAATCGTGGACTTTTGTCATCTTTTCGCCTTCTTCCTCTCCTATAATTAAAGAACAGAGTAACTGTCCACATATTCCAGATTGAAGCTTACAGAGTGAAGGATGGCTGAAGACATATACTCAAGACCAAAGAGCATGTGGCGGAAACAAAGGATAATGCAGAATACAGAGTCAAAAACGTATCTGACAAGCCGAACAAAGATGTCATTCTGAAGTAATTTCACTTAAATAAATCTGCACTACAAGTTAAATACATACCTATCACAAACCATACATTACTATGGGAGATTTGGATAAACCTCAAGGTTACTACTTGAAGAGTCGTTCCAGTAAAAAGTCTATCACTTAAATTTAATCAATTTAAAAAGTAGAATAAAATAATCTATTATCTAAAAACCCTAAGAATATAAACTATACTCTCCTTTTAATAGAACGAAAAAGACTAAACACTTAAAACAAATCTTATTTCTACAACAGGTAATGGTTGCTGGACAGAAAGTCAAGACTCTTCAATCACTTGCCCTCATTTGCCCTTCTTTTGAGGATTCACATTTGCCGTACTTTTTCTTGCTATCTCTACTCCCTCTGCATCCCATTAGCTGCTGTCTTGCCCACTCATTTAGACATCTTTAAGTATTGCTTTGGATTAAATTTAAACTTTTCAGAGAGCCTCTGCAATGAAATTGTCAGCTGCTTGAGGCAGCCATATGCACCTGTCAATAGCCCCCCTCACACTCCCACTCTTTTCCCCACCAATGGCTTCAAAATCTGTTAGGGTTCCATTTTTAGTAGTAACTGCCTACTCACTTCCTAGGAGGTTCCTCATCCTCCCTAATTTCATTCTCTTCTTCTTTCACCTCTACCTCTACTTCCACTTTAATTTCTTTCTTCTCCTTCTCTTCTTTCACCTTCCCTGATTTTCTCCGTGGTTTTGGGGTTTCCCTGAAAACACAAACACATTTCAACACTGGTATCCAGCAAAGGATCTTTGCAAAGGGAACTGTGACAAAAGGGTAAAACCTGCGGTTATCATTGATTTATTGTAAAATTATGATCCTTAGCTCATGAAATGTGATTTCCAGTCAACTGTTCCTCACATGCACAGTAAAAGCCGTTAGGCTAACAATACCTGGGAATCAGAATGCACTACAGTTGTAAAGAGAAAGACAAAAGTAAAAAATTCTAAATATTCAGGCAATTGATGATACTTTGTACCATCAAGGTAAAACATGCAGACATCCAATAATTTGGATATGATCAAAATAAAGTTATATAACTAGAAGAGAAGGCTGTGTGAAGGAGTTATAGGATAATGTTAAATTGGCAAAACAAGTGCATGATTAATTACTCATTTAAAATTAAGTCTATACCCATCAGTTCAGCAACAAGGTGAAATAAAAGCATGCAACAGTGCTTTCCTAACTTATTTTTCATCGACATGTCTATAGTAAAATCCAAGACATGCCTCTCTAAGTGGGGTTTGTAGGTCTCGTCTCTTGGGTCATCTTTGAATGGTATTTCCTCTTCACTGATTAACATCTCTTCTTCCTCTTCCTCCTCCTCATCACTACTAAAAAGAAGCAAATTTCTGGATTAGAAATTCTAGTTGTAAGGATTTTATCTGACTGGATTTTATTTGCTAATTTATTTAGAGGTTGCCAAAGATTCACATAGTAAGTTATCTAGAATTTTCATCCTTATGGTCTAATTGGACTGCAATCTAGCTGTTTTATCCTCACAATGATAACTGTAACTAAAAATACATAAATCCTAGGAATGCTATTACTTGGTTAAATAAAGGTAAGATGATGACTGCCCAATGGCACTAACAGCTAAAAAACAAAAACAAAAACAAAACAAAACAAAAAACAACGGACTTTATGCGGTGCCTGAGTGGTTCAGTTGGTTAAGTGTCTCTTGATTTCAGCTCAGGTCATGATCTCAGAGTCGTGAGATGGAGCCCAACGTCAAGATTCTCTCTCCACCTCCCTCTATCCCTAAGCCCCCCTTCTCCCTCTCTTAAAACACAAACAAAAACAAGAGACTTTATAATCCTGTGTCTAGTAATCCAATGATCTGGTTTACCAAAAAGATCAACAAAGCCAAAAAAAAAAAAAAAAGAAAAAGAAAGAAGTTCACATGATTTACCATGGAATACAAATTTCAAAAATCCTAGTCAAAACATCCACACTTCCCATCAGTGGCTAGCACGGAATAAGCCAATACAGAAAGTACTCAAGACCTGCTTTCTGGGGGTGCCTGGGTGGCTCAGTCGTTAAGCATCTGCCTTCGGCTCAGGTCATGATCCCGGGGTCCTAGGATCGAACCCCGCATCGGGCTCCCTGCTTGGCGGGAGGCCTTCTTCTCCCTCTCCCACTCCCCCTGCTTGTGTTCCTGCTCTCGCTCTCTCTCTCTGTCAAATAAATAAAATCTTAAAAAAAAAAAAAGACCTGCTTTCGGAACTAAGGTAACTAAAGATTACGTGGTTAAAGCTCTAATCAAGAACAAAGTGACATCTAAACTAAATACTAAAACCAAAGTTAATTTTTTTTTAAAGGCTCAACGTTCTTTCAAGCAGAAAACAACTTTTGTGTGTACTCTATGTCCCCAAAGGTGTAAATACGAAATACGAAGTTTCTTACCTAATGCCACCTGGAGACTGATGTTCTTCTGCCCCATCTGGATAAAGAAAGCATAACAAAACCTTATCTTTATAAAGGAAGCCTGTATCACCACACCTACCCCTGAAGGGTAAGCTGTTCAACATTACATTTAAAATCAGCAGGCAACTGGTTATTAAATAACCATACTCCACTTGTACTGTACCATAATCAAGCTGATCTGTATTTGGTTCTGACTTGCAGATGAGCTGCAAGGAACCAGTCTTCGACCTAGAACTTCGGGTGTTCTCTGTGTCATGATGCCTAGAAACAGACGTCCTGGTACTGCTGCGCCAGCCCCGGCTAGGCCTAGTTGCAGCAATGGAAACTTCCTGAGGGAGGGTAGAATCATCTTCTTCCTCTTTCTCTTCCTTAGGATCTAGATGAAAACATATACCATTGTTTATGGTTAACCAATAACCGTCTCAGTATACCGACTACTGTAAAGAAAAAGTTAATAAAAAAGAAGGTAAATTAATTTTTTGTTCAGGCTTTTCAAAGCCCCTCAGATTTTTATACTGAGGTAACAGAAATAAGACGAGAGAAAACTTACCCTTACTGTCATCACTCTAAAAACTTCCACGTTGTCAAGCAGTAGTTTTATACCGTCTTATTTACTAAAAAATGCACTGCTAAGAAGTATACAAAATACACCAAATTCAATTCATGGGATTCTAACCTTTACATCCGAGACAAAAGAAACTGGGAGTGGTCCCAGAAAGATGGCCAGAACTTCTTATAGAAGTACAAGAAAGAATCACAGGTCCAGATGTTTTAACAATCGAACAACGCTGAAATTGTGAAAGAGGGATCCCATACTAAAAATGCCTCCCCTTGACTCTATTCAATAGTTCTTAGAACCACACCATGAATCTGAATTGGTCTATAGGGCAATCATGACAAGCTCTGCTTCAATCATCCTATGAGATGCTGTGCAAAGGTACACAATCTGTCCCTGTTATCCTGTATTTTCTTCATGCTTTGAAGGGCAAATGAAGTGAGGTAGGGCCATTCACTCCTGAGCAATAAATAAATAATAAAAAGCTTAATATAACTTTCATCCCTAGAGTAACTTATTACATATATATGTATATATATATACATTAGTATATTAAAAGTATTTTGATTATGGACAATTCTTTTAATAATCTCAGGATGGAAAAGGCCTTTCTAAGAATAACACAAAATTTTAGGTCTTAATACTGAGACCTGTCACTATATAAACATAAAAACAATTTTCAGCATGGCAAATTCCACTATAAGCGAAGTCTAACAGCCCAACAGAAAAAGAGCAGTTCAGTGAAAACACATGGCTTTCACACAAACAAAAGGTCAATCCTCTCATAATGGGAGAAACTCAAATGAAAAGGACTAGTGTGACACCACTGTTCCCCTATCATACTGGCAATGATCCAAATGTTTGACAAGTGTGTATTGGGAACTCTGGGGGAAAGAGACAGTAACACAGATGATAGCACGGGCACTGGCAAAACCTCTATGAAGGACAATTTGGCAGTATCTATCAGAATTATAAATGTGTATCTTTTCACATTAATTTCAACTACTAGGAATTTATCCTACAATTACAATCACACTTATGAAATGACTTATGTATAGAGGTAGTCATTATAGCACTGTTTTTAGTAGTGAAAGAGCAGAAAACTAAAAATCAGGAGAGGCCTGGTTACGTGAATTATGATACATCTAGTCAGTAGGCAACTGCATGCAAATAACTCCATGCCACTTTATTATGGAAAAAAACCCATATCCATATAATATCCAAATATTACATAGGTATACATTTGTTTTATATGTAGACATAGAAATAAATATGCTATACATGTAAGACATGTATCTTTTATAGGATAATAATATTTCTGGAATGATATACAAGAAATTGATAAATACTGGTCACTTCCAGAGAAGGTCCAAATATATGCCCAGTAATTCCTCAGTATCTACCCTAGGAAAATAAACTGGCACATGGGGGTTCATGTTTATAACAGCTAAAGAACGGAAACGACCTATCTCTCACTCAACAAGAAAATGTTCAAATAAACCATGGCATATTACTGAGATGGAATGTTATATAGAGGTATCTGTAAAGAATGCCATGGAATTGTTGGCAAAAATACTGTTAAACAGAAATTAAGCAAAAAGTAAGACATAAAACTATATATAACATTTTTTTTAAGATCTGAAAAATATAGTTTCCTCCACTGTGGAACAAGGGGGTGAATGGGGGGGCTACTTCAACTTTAACTATACTCTTTGAAAGTTTTATGAAAATACATTTAAGTAATGAAATAAAACTAGTTTGAAATGCACAGAACAGCAGTGGGAACTCCTAATAACCTGACATAATTATTAAATCAGATATGCATTTCCTTTCAGTTTTCCTTCCCACTCATTCATTCTCAAAAACTGCTATGAGACAAAAAAGGACACTATATATTGATAAAAGGGTCAATCGAGAAGATATAAAGATTATAAACATATACACACCTAATATACGAAGCAAAAAAAATGACAGAATTAAAAGGAGAAACAGCCAGTACTAAAATAAGAGAGAGACTTCAATACCTTACTTTCAGTAATGGATAGAGTAACTAGTCAGAAGTCCAGTTAGGAAATAGAGGACTTGAGCAATCCTATGAAAAAATCAGACCTAACAGATATATAAAAAATACTTCACACAAAACCAGAATACACAGTCTTCTCAAGTGCACACAGAAGATTCCTCCAGGGAAGACCATATGCTAGGCCACAAAACAAGTCTCAAGAAATTTAAAAAGACAGATCATATAAAGAATGTTCTCTAATCACAATGGAATGAAACTAGATATCAGTATCAGAAAGAAAACTAGAAAATTCACAAATATGTGGAAATTAAATACACTCTTCAAACAAATAGGTTACAGAAATCACAAAGGAAATTAGAAAACACTTGAAGATGAGTGAAAAGGAAAACACAGATAGCATAACTTACAAAGTTGCAGCAAAAGCAGTGCTTGGGTATAAATTTATAGCTATAAATGCTTACCTTAAAATAGAAAAAAAAACCCCACATGTCAATAATCTACACCTTAAAGAAAAAAAGGGAAAAAGGAAGCCAAAGCTAGCAGAAGGAAGGAATTAAAACCTTCAGCTAAACTAAAAAAAAAAAAAGACTCAAATTACTAAAATTAGAAATTAAAGTGAATACATTATTACTGATCTTACATAAATAAAAAGGATTGAGAACACAATTAACAATTGTATGTGAACAAATTAGATAACCTACATGAAATAAACACCTAGACACATCTGAAAACTCAAGAGGAAACAGAAACCTGAACACACAAGTGAAGACAAAGAATCAGTAATCAAAAACCTCCCAAAGAACATTATCAACCATAGCCAAACTATGGAAAGAGCCTAAATGTCCACTCACTGATGAATGGATAAAGATGATGTGGGGGGTGTGTGTGTGTGTGTGTGTATACACACACACACACAATGGAGTATTACTCAGCTATCAAAAAGAATGAAATCTTGCCATTTGCAATGAAATGGATGGAGCTAGAGAATATTATGCTAAGCAAAATAAGTTAGTCGAGAAGGACAAATACCATACGATTTCACTCATATGTGGAATTTAAGAAACAAAACAGATGAACATATGGGAAAGGGGTAAAAAAAAAAAAAAAAAGAGGGAAGCAAACCGTAAGAGACTCAACTACAGAGAACAAACTGAGGGTGGATGGAAGGAGGTGGATGGGGTTGGGCCAAATGGGTGATGGGTTTTAAGTAAGGAGGGCACATGATGTAATGAGCACTGAGCGTTGTATGTAAGTGATGAATCAATGAATTCTATGTCTGAACCAACATTACACTATTATGTTAACTAACTAGAATTTAAATAATTTGAAACAAACAAAAAAATAAATACAATGACGACTTCCAAAATCAAATACCTCCCAATAGAAAAAAAAAGCACAGGAGCAGATGGTTTCACTGGTGAATTCTACTTATCATTTAAAGAATTAACACTAACCCTTCTCAAATTCTTCCAAAAAAATAAAAGAGGGAACACTTCTCGATTCATTCTGTAAGGCCATCATTACTCTGATGCCAAAGACAAAGACACCACAAGAAAACTACTGAACAATTTCCCTTGAAAACCAAAGTCAGCAGCATATTAAGATTATGCAGCATTTTAACACTAAGATCAAACGGGATGTATCCTAGGATTATGAGGGTGGTTCAATATACAAAAATCAATTGTTATAATATACCACACTAATAGAATGAAGGGAAAAACCCCACACAATCATCCCAAATGATATAGAAAAAGCATTTAACAAAATTTAGCAGACTTTCATGGTAAGAACACACAGCAAACTAGAACAGAATGAAACTTCCTCAACCCAATAGAGGGCACTTATCAAAACCCCAGAGCTAACATACTCAATGACAAAAGACTAAAAGCTCTCTCCCTAAGATCAGGAACAAGACAAGGATGCCCCCTTTCTCCATTTCTTTTCAAAGCTGTACTGGAAGTTCTAGCCAGAGCAATTAGCCAAGGGGGTGGTGGAAGCTACCCAAATTGGAAAGAAAGAGGTAAAACTACCTCTATTCGCAGATGAAATGACCCTATTTCTAAAGAAAATTCTGAAGATTCCGCAAAACTATTAAAGGTAACAAATTTAGCAAAGTTGCAAAATACAAGATCAACACACAAAAATATTCTGTTTTAAATGTACCAGCAATGAATAATCGAAAAAGGGAAAAATTCCATTTACAATTCAATTAAAAACAATAAAATACTTAAATATAGGTAAAATGTCAATAGTCCCCAAATTGATCTACAGATTAAATATAATCCCTATCAAAATCCCAGCTTCCTTTTTTGCAGAAATTGACAATGTGATCCTAAAATTTATATGAAAATGTAAGGGACCTAGATTATCCAAAACAATCTTGAGAAAAGACTTACTTAGTTCTTCCCAGTCTCACAATTTACAATTCACAACAAAGCTGCAGGAAACAGGGCACCTGGGTGGCTCAGTCTGTTAAGCGACTGCTTTCAGCTCAGGTCATCATCTCAGGGTCCTGTGTTAGAGCCACACATCAGGCTCCCTGCTCACCCGAAGCCTGCTTCTCCCTCTGCTCTGCTGCTCCCCCTACTTGTGCTCTCTCTTGAATAAATAAAATCTTAAACACCCCCCTACACTCACACAAACAAAAAACAAAACTGCCGTAATCAATCAGTACCACAGTGTGGTACTGGCATAAGGACAGACAGAATGACCAAAGGAACTGAATTCAGAGTCTCAATATAAACCCATACATCTATGGTCAACAGATTTTCAACAAGTTTGCTGAGATCATTAATGGGGAAAGAATAGTCTCAACAAAGAGTGCTAGGACAACTATATATCCGCATGCAAAGAATGAAGTTGAACTCTTACTTTATGCCATATGTAAAAATTAATTCAAAATAGATCAAAGACCTAAATATAAGAGCTAACGCTAAAAAACTCTTGGAAGAAAAACCTACAGAACGAGAGAAAATTATTTACAGGCATTATATAGCTAATAAGAGCCTAATATTCAGAATATATAAAGAACTCCCAGTTCAACAAAAAGACAAACACCAACTAAAAAATGAGCAAAGAACTTTAAGACATTTCTCCAAAGAAGATACACGAATGGCAAAAAAAAAAAACAAAAAAAAAAAACACAAAAAGATGCTCAATATAAATCATTTATGAGATGCAAAAAACCATAATGAGATTACCATTTCACACTAACTAGGACAGCTCTAATAATAACTTAAAAACAACCCAGAAATAGGGTGCCTGGGTGGCTCAGTCATTAAGCATCTGCCTTCGGCTCAGGTCATGATCCCAAGGTCCTGGGATCGAGCCCCGCATCGGGCTCCCTGCTCCGTGGGAAGCCTGCTTCTCCCTCTCCCACTCCCCCTGCTTGTGTTCCCGCTCTCGCTGTGTCTCGGTCAAATAAATAAATAAAATCTTTAAAAAAAAAACAAACAACCAACCCAGGAATAACAAATGTTGGAGAGATGTGGAGAAACTACAACTCTTGTACACTGCTGGTGGGAATGCGAAAGGATGGCTGCAGCCATTGTGGAAAACAGGCAGTTCCTCAAAAACAAATATAAAATTACCATCTAACCCAGCAATTCCACTCTTAGGTATGGTCCCCCCAAATTGAAAACAGGTATCCAAACAAATCCTTGTACATGAATGTTCATTTCAGTACAATTCGCAAAAGCCAAAATGTGAAAACAATCCAAATGTCCATCAAACACTGAACGGATAAACAAAATGAAGTATATCCATACAGTAGCATATTACTCATAAAAAGAAATGAAATACTAATATGTATTAACACGCTACAACATGGATGAACCTTGAAAGTACTAGGCTATACAACAGGAGACATGAAAGTCATACGTAGGATTCCACTTACACAAAATATTCAGAATAGGTAGATTCAAATTAATGTTTTAAGATAAACAAGGTAAAAGCAGATTAATCTTTGTTAGAGGCTAGGGAGGGGGGTTAATAGAGGATGACTATTTTTTTTTAAATTTTATTTATTTATTTGAGAGAGAGAATGAGAGAGAGAGCACGACACGAGAGGGGCGAGGGTCAGAGGGAGCAGCAGACTCCCTGCCGAGCAGGGAGCCCGATGTGGGACTCGATCCTGGGACTCCAGGATCATGACCTGAGCCGAAGGCAGTCGCTTAACCAACTGAGCCACCCAGGTGCCCCAGAGGATGACTATTTTTAATGGGCATGCGGTCTTGCTTGGTGGGAATTAAAATGTTTGGAACTAGATAGAAATGATGTTGTATCAATAACATTATAAATGTACTAAATGTCACTAAATTGTAGGCTTTAAAATGGTTAATTTGGGGGCGCTTGGGTGGTAAAGTTTGTTAAGTGTCCAACTCTTGATTTCAGCTCAGGTCATGATCTCAGGATTGTGAGATTGAGCCTGGAGACAGGTTCCACACTGGGCATGGAGCCTGCTTGAGATTCCCTCCACCCCTACCCTGCTCTCTCGCTCTAAAAAGTAAAATAAAATACGAAAATAATATGGTTAAATTTTGTTGGGTGAATTTAACCTCAAAAAATCCCAAAACAAAAGGCATTGTCAGGTTCCCACAGTAGAAACTGACAACCAAAGGATAACCCATACATTAGGATAAACAACCATGACCAGATAGAAAAGAACCAAGTTTCTTTTGTGTGACACTTTAAAGATTAATTTCTGTTTCTTATAATAGCAGTTGACTCTGAAGAGGCTCCTTGATATACAGTAAGAAAGAAGAAAAAACCCCCACAATACCCTAAGTGAAGGAAGACATCAGGCAAACTACTGTCTGAGCAACATAACATGTAGGCACAGAGCATACATCACGTTCTTCAAAGAGGAAAAAGGGACAAAGAAAGAATGGTTGATAGTATAATTAAGACAAAAAGATACTGTCACTAATGGCAGGGAAGTTACTCCTAATTCTTTTAGGCAGCAAAAGATGAAAATGTAACAGTAATTTATCTCAATCCTACAGCAACAGATAATTCTTTCAAAACAACCTAACTCATCAAATTCCAAAAGATGAGAGCCACTTCATCATGATAAAACACTTCAAGGCAGAAGGGCTATTCTAGTATGATCTGGTTCTCCTTCAGGTTGCCCTAGCTTTCTAACTGAAGCTTAGAGAAATTAAATGCCTTGTTCAAGATTACAAAGCTAACATTGACTTTGGGGTGAAACAGGGAATGGTTGGTTGGTAAGCTGGGAAGAAACCACAGTAAAGATCTTCTCATTTCTATTTAAATATTTACATTTTTTTCCTGGAAAACTAAAAAATACTTGACAAGTATTAAGTGCCTGACAGTATGATGATATATTTTTTTCAAATTTAGTCCTCCTAACATTGTCTATTCTTGTTTGTACAGATGAGGAAAGCAAGTAACTAACTTCCCCAGCCTCACAAATTAAGCTGTGGAGCTGGGATTTGAACCCAGGTATATTCAAGTCCAAAGTCTGTATTCTTTCTATTATACCACTCCTAACCATATAAAAGAGAAATGGGAAAAGTGCCAGTGAAGGGCTTAATTCAGATTTGGCTTATTTCCACTCAGCCAAAGGTTGAAGGTGCCAAGAGAGGGTCTCATTTATGCAATATGCTGACTTAAAGACCACAAGAATTATTCCATGAAAGTAAATTTTTAATCTAAAACTGCACATATTTGTTTTAAAACAGAGAAATAGAAGGCATATTTTATTATTAAAAACCAGAACAAAGCTGAGAGATTTTCAAATTTCAATTAAGAAATTAAATGATTAGTACATTTCAACAAGTCTTTTTTTTTTTTTTTTGACAGAGAGAGACACAGCGAGAGAGGGAACACAAGCAGGGGGAGTGGGAGGGGAGAAGCAGGCCCCCCACAGAGCGGGGAGCCCGATGCGGGTCTCGATCCCAGGACCCTGGTATCATGACCTGAGCCGAAGGCAGACGCTTAACGACTGAGCTACCCAGGCGCCCCAAATGATTAGTACATTTCAGTCTGGTTTACTCATTTTTAAATCAACAAGACTGTGTGTGTATATATGTGTTAATACTTAGGATTTTTCTTCCTTATTCCAGTCATTTTTTTCACTACTTACTATATCTATGCTTTTCTTTTCTTTCTTACCAGGGCAGCTATCAGCCACTGGAACACTGAGAGAAAGAAAGTAAAGGATAAAAAAATACTAATGAGCATTTATAAAACTTCTATGGATCTTAAAATTTCAGGTCAAAAAATGAGAATCACAAACTAAGTTATTAATTTTCGAAGTACAGGCATTAGATGAATTAGTTCTGTCTCTTAAAAACATTGAGACTTTGCTTCGACGCAGGTTTGAGAAAGTGAAACGATGTATTCTTGACACTGTCGCTTTGAAAACTAACGTTCATTAACTTAACAGTCCCTGTAGCTCAAAATTTAACATTTAAGTTTGAATAGATATGGCTGGACTCTGAAGGATGAGTAAGTGCTAGCTAGGTGATAGACGGGAAGTAGGAAGAAGAGCATGTGCAAATATCATGAGATGCGGACTGAAAGTAAGAAGACCAGTATGACTGGAGCAGAGAGAACAGGACAACTGTCATCATTTATACTGTTGCTGAAGAGGCAGGAAAATGTCTAATAAAGAAGGTTCCTGGGGAGCCTGGGTGGCTTATAGTCAGCTAAGCGCCCAACTTTTGATTCTGGCTCAGGTCATGATCTCAGGGTCATGAGATGGAGCCCCGAGTCGAGCCCTGCATGGGGCTCTGTGCTCAGCACAGAGTCTGCTTGAGATTCTCTCTCCCTCTGCTCTCCCACCGCCCTGCCACCACTGCACTCAAGTGCTCTTTCTCTCTCTCAAATAAATCTTGGGGGAAAAAAAAAAGATCAAAGATCCTTGAAGGATTTTAGATTTTATCCTAATAGCCACAGAAAGCCAGATGAAGAATTTAAGTCGGAATGTGGCGTGATGACATTTGCAGTTTTAATGATCACTCTGGTTGCCGGCTAGAGAATCACCTCTGGGGGGTGGGGGGGTGGAGAGTGGACTCAAAGAGACCTAGCTAGGTCTACTGCAATAGACCAGGCAACAAACAATAGCTTGAAAAGGAGTAATAGCACTGGAGATGAAAAGAACTGGAGATTTACAAAATACTTAGGAGACAGACTAGAGAGGACTAAAAGAATGACTTCATAAAAGGACAGAGGGGGATAGGGCGCCTGGGTGGCTCAGTTGGTTAAGCGACTGCCTTCGGCTCAGGTCATGATCCTGGAGTTCCGGGATCGAGTCCCGCATCGGGCTCCCTGCTCGGCAGGGAGTCTGCTTCTCCCTCTGACCCTCCCCCCTCTCATGCTCTCTCTCTCTCTCTCATTCTCTCTCTCAAATAAATAAATAAAATCTTAAAAAAAAAAAAAAAAAGGATAGAGGGGGATAGAAAGAGGTCATGGATTTAGTTTCTAGATTTATGACCTGGACAACTGGATAGATGGTGAAAGTATTCACAGAGAAAGATCAGGTGTCTTGTTTTGAGGAAACAGTAGCAAAAATATGTATTCCACTCTGGACAAGTTCAATTTGAGATGTCTGCTGAGTAAAACATCAGTGGGTGTGAAGTTCAGAGGAAGGGGTCTGGGCTACCTACCTACAACTGGGAATTGCCATTATCATATTCAATTATAGTGCCATGATCTAGATTTAGCATTGTCCGCATAAAATGATCATTTTCAACTTTCATGAAATATGTTTTTAGCTATTCCCAACATTTGCTTATTCACTGGTTCCTCTGTTCCAGAAGTAGTTTTCTATTATAAAATCTACTTAAAAAAATTAACCATAATACAGTTTTGCTTTGTTCAGGTCTTTGAATCCATTCTCTCCTAAGTACTCCGTCATATTTTGATGGTAAAATGTAGCGTAGCAGGGTATCTGGGCATGTAAAGACAGTTGTACTGAAGTATGGGTGTGATGCTGACAATGAAGATAAATCTAGGAAAAGGAAAAAGCACAACAGTGCTGCAAAAACAGAAAAGCTCAGAGATAATGCAGTCTTGGAAATACTATAGGGAGAAATTTGGGAGTCCACCTAAGGAGAATTATGAGTAATAAGGCTGAAGAAATATAATTCATCTACACTGTAGAGGCTTTGGATCCAAGCCTAAGAAATTTGAAGGTAGATAGATACTACAGAATCTCTGAAGGTTATAGGGTAAGAGTTACAGGACTTGAATGGAGATCAATCTGGCACATGGTGAATTCATAATAAAGGAGCGGTAGTTTGAGTTGTTGCAATTAAGGAAATCAACTGGGATGCAACTGTAGTGTATCTAATTTCACTAAGGACCTTACTTAAAAATTCTTTTTTTAAAAAAATATTTTATTTATTTATTTGACCGAGAGACACAGTGAGAGAGGGAACACAAGCAGGGGGAGTGGGAGAGGGAGAAGCAGGCTTCCCGCGGAGCAGGGTGCCTGATGTGGGGCTCGATCCCAGGACCCCGGGATCATGACCTGAGCTGAAGGCAGACGCTTAACGACTGAGCCACCCAGGCGCCCCTTAAAAAGTCTAGTAGATAAAAGGTTGATAGACTTGAGGTCAGGTTTGGCGGTGGTGGTGGGGGTTTACACAAAACGAGAAGATCCTGACCATAGTGAGATGTAGAGGTAAGGAAGAAAGGGGCATCATGGCTATGTGGCCTCTGCCCCTGCTATTCTACCAGAACAGCCGTTGTTCAGGTTCCCAATGTAGTTAGATCTGACATTTTTCAGTTCCCATCTTACTTATCTTTTGACAGGTGGCTTTCACGGTATCACACTTTCTTGGTCTTTTTCCTACTTCCCTGGTTTCCCCTTTTCAGTTTTCCTTGGTAGCTTCTCCTCCTCCTCTGTCCTTTAGATTTAAATGCCACAGCTCAGCCCTAGAGTCTCCTCTTACTGTATATTATTCTCTCTGTAATCTACTTTTGCCTGTCAAATAGTATCCATCGTAATAGCCACCTTCCTAGGGGTTTCAATATGTACTCAGTATAGTGGGTGAGAGACAATGGTGGTGCTTTAATAAGGAGGCACTCACCATGTACTATGAAAGAGTTGCCTTTTAATAATTAAAGTACAAATCAATATACAATGAAAATACAGCACATATGCAAAATCACAAAAATGAATCTAGCATGTGAGCTAACCTAATTAATGACCAATAATAAGGAATATTATCATGTGACCGCCAGTGTTCTAAGTAGTTCACATGAATCACCTTACACTGAATTCTCAAAATACTTCCATTAAGTACTTATTACATACTTTCCTAATTTTACAGACAGGCAAACTGAGAGACCTGGAAAAGTTAAGAAAACTTCCCAAGGTCACATGGTAAGTTCAGAGCAAAGCAGAGTTCAAATCCAGGTTGTCTGACTTTGAAAACTATGCTCTTTAACGGTGATACTCTTACAGTAAAGAAACCCTGAACTCACTTCTGTCCTCTACATGCACTTCGCTATCTCAGCATTATACCTCATCATTTCTAGATCTTGCACTTTGGTTGTGATACTACTGTTCCTTTAAAACTGCTTTTGCCAAGGTCAACAATGTTGAGCAGGAGCTCTTACCTTTGTGTGTTATGGACTCCTCTGGGGGATGTGGTAAAGCTTATATACTCCTTCCCAGGATTATTATTTTTAAGTGTATAAAATAAAATAGGATTTGAAAAGACGACTTACAAAGAAAACTATAATGGAATATGGTTAATCCACAGATCCCTTGAACTAAAGCTAACGGTATGATACCTTTTTGTTCTTAATCACGCATAATCTTTCGGTAGCCTTTGCCACTACTGTCCCAGCTACCCTCTCCGAAAAACTAAAATGCTTTGCCTTTCCTTCACTTCTACCATTTGTTCTTGGACCTTTCATCCTTCTCGGTCTCATTTGGGCTCTCCATACTCAACCTGAAATGTTGGTGTTTACAGGCCCGCTTCTCTTCTTACCAAAACACCTGCCTGATCTCATCCACTCCGAGTTCAAGGATGGTCTAAAAGCCCAAACTTTTATAACCAACTATCTACTGGTCATCTCCTCTTTAATTTTGAGACTTGTGAGACCCGAAGTGGAAGACATAGCTAAACTGTGTCCAGACTCCTGACCCAGAGGAACTAATAGATGATAACCGGGTGTTGTTTTCAGCTTGTGGTAATTTGATACACAGCAACAGAAAACTAATCCAGTGGTCAAACATGGTGGTTCTGGCAACACCTTTAAAAAAAAGGATGCATGAGTTACCAAGTAACCTGATGCTAGGAAATGCTGGAATCACGTAATTCTCCTTCTCCTAGAACCTCTCTTTTTCTAACACCATGTCTACCAAGCTACTTTCTAATCCTCTGGTTTTACAGCAAAGCCCAAGATTTTTAGTGATTCAGAAAGGTCCAAAACAATGGAATACAGCGTTCTGGTGATGGAATATAAGATGCAAATGTGACACAAACAGAGGTTTGAGAGGCACTTTTGCAAGTGAGGCTTGCCCTTTTGGAAAGCTGCCCAGAGACTGCCATGTTATTAAGAAGCTGGACTAGCCTAGTGGAGGATGAGAGGGCCATGAGGAGGAAAACCATGGTGCTGGCTCACAGCCAGCACCAACTGCCACACATGCCGGCGTAGCCATCTTGCTCCATCAAGCCCTTTCAGCTGTTATGTGCCTGCAGCTGCCCAATGAGCCCAGGAGAACAGCAGGAGAACCATCCAGCCAACCAAAGAACAAGAAATAATAAACTGTATTAGGACACTAATTCAGGATGATGTGTCCTAAAGCAAAAGACATAGCTGAGAGTCTCAATTTTCTCATCTATAAAATGAAGGATTAGAGATGATCTCTGAGATCGTCCCCAACATAATGATTCACTCTTTCACTCTTCACATTCTTGGATGTAAAAATCAAAACAACAAAAATAGATTTGGTGGGATGTTACATAGATTAGATGGAATAAGAGGAATATTAGAATTAATCAAGGTTTTAAGTTTTAAATAATGTGCAGAGGGACTTCAATACTATTAAACACAGCAGACTGAAATATACTTTTTTTTCCTGTTTCCTTCTAAAATGTCACTAAAATGACAGAAGTAAAAATGACTAAGAAACACAAAGTCAAAGGAACTCTAAAGTAGACAACAGTCCTATGATTTCATTTAACAAAATTTTAGAAGATCAAAACCAGGATAGTGATAAAGATTTTATACACCAAAAGGAGTTTAAACTTACACTAGAAGGTGGGAAAATAAACGAGTAGCAAGCAAGCACACATACACATACACACTCTTAGCCACTTCAGAAAGGAATAGGAATCAAAGTCACAGGTACCTCTGAAAGAGGTTACAAAGAGTAAGACTGAAGAGAGAAAAGAGCAGGTGGAAGGTTTTAAAAGCAGTATGAACAACCAGACTCTTTCATCCCATGCTGCCAGCAACTATCCCTCCTTTTGAGCAGAGGTTTACTATTTAGGAAAGGCTGAACTAGACAGGCTCTGACAGCAACAATTTCAGGTAAGAGCAGAGGTGAAGTATTATCAGAGAATAGGGGTAATTAAATGGAAGCAAAAATAATAAATGCTGAGGACCCTCCTCACTGATCTCCCACCTACCTCATGTAACCAGAGACAGCAGAATTTCTCTGAGGAAACAGAAATGGCCTACAGAAAGACCAGGCCCACATCATCCCTTTATAGCAGATAGAAGTCTAATCTGTGTACACAGCCCTCCCAATCAGCATTTTAGTACTTTACTCTAAAAAATCAGAAGGAAGTTAGGGAACACCCAAAACTTGATAAAAATTTCTGAGAGGCTAAAGAAACAAATGGGAAAAACAACTTGAAAGAAATGGGCAATTCAGGGAACAGAAAAAAAATATATATATATATACACACACACACACACACACACATATAAATATATCCTAAGATGGGAGGCAAGTATATTGTTAAAGAATAATAGGCACCTGGGTGGCTCAGTCAGTTAAACAGCTGACTTTTTTTTTTTAAAGATTTTATTTATTTGACAGCGAGAGAGACAGCGAGAGAGGGAACACAAGCAGGGGGAGTGGGAGAGGGAGCAGCAGGCTTCCCGCCGAGCAGGGAGCCCGATGCGGGGCTCGATCCCAGGACCCTGGGACCATGATCTGAGCCGAAGGCAGATGCTTAACGACTGAGCCACCTGGGTGCCCCTAAACAGCCGACTCTTGATTATGGTTTGGGTGGTGATCTCAGGGTCATGAGATCAAGCCCTGCATTGGGCTCCGTGATCAGCAGGGAGTCTGCTTAAGATTCTTTCTCTTCCCCTCTCTACCTTTCCCCCAACTCACACTTGCTCTCTAAAATAAATACATCTTCAAAAAAAACCAATAGTAATACACTCAAAAAAAAAGTTCTTGGAAATTAAAAATATGATAGCAAAAATTAAAACCTTGAAGAAAAGGTGTTACGCTGAGAAAATAGAACAAAAGTAGAAAGGATTAAGAAATGGGATAAAAGATCAAATTAAACAGAGAAAGCAAAAGTAACAGTTAACAAGAACATAAAACCTGCTATAAATTGAAGACATGAATTTTAATTTAATTTAATGTCATTTATGTGTTAATTTTATGTGTCAACTTGGCTAGTGTGATGTTGTGATCTTTAAGAAATCTATTAGGTCTTCATCACAAGTTCCTAACTTGCAGCTCCCCAAACCCTTGGAATTTCCTGTTAAGAGTGACAAAGGTGTTTCTTATCATATTAATAACATGACTTTTGGACCCCAGCTAAGGAAGGTAGTTGGTTGCCAGAAGGTTGAACTTTTATTCTCCTGCCCCCTACTTCTGGGGAGACGAGAGCCTGGAGGATGAATGGAACACCAAAAGCCAATGATTTAATCAATCATGGCCGCAATGAAGCCTCTATAAAAACCCAAGACAGGGTTCAAAGAGCTTCCAGGTTGGTAAAGACATGGAGATTTGGGGAGAATGGCATGCTCTGACGGGGGAGGGAAGGGAAATGACACCAGCTAGACCCCAAGACCTGACCTTTACTGCCCACCTGCTTGTACTCACTGACCTTTGTCTCACATTTTTTCTCCTCTTTCTAGCTTATCTCTTAACTCAGGCAAATGGAAACCGAAACCACCCCTCAAGCAATAGTGACTGTCCAGACAAGACCTCCAGCCAGCCCACACCACCCAAACCAATATGAATGTAACCCCTGACTTGCACCTGCCCAGATGGATCATGGAGTAACCCCCAGAATGACCAACTACTGTCACCTCATTATAACACTAAAATCTCTGCCCAAGAAGGAGCACAAGCCTCATTTACAAATATATATGTATAGGCATGTTTCCTTAAGGCACATACATGGCCTTACATCAGCCTCTACATATGATAAGGCTTCTCTATCTAAATATTCATCCTAACCCTAAATAAAAGAAACCCATTCACCCTTACTAGGAGTCACAGCTTCGGAAGTTATTCTCCCAGATCACCTTATTTGTTGCAAATAAAGTTTCCTTTCCTTTTTACTGGTGTAGTTTCTATCTGTGATTCACCAAGGAGCTAACTCATGTTGGTTCCGTTACAGAAACTTCTCACCCTTTCCCCCATACCTTGCCCTATACATCTCTTTCACCTGGCTTTTCCTTAGTTATATCCTTTTATAATAAACAAGTGATCCAGTAAGTAAAATGTTTCTGAGTTCTGTGAGCAGCTCTAGCAAATTAACTGAACACAAGGGGGTGTGGGGGTCATGGGAACCTTTGATTTATAGCCAGTTGTTCAGAACAGGTAACAACCTGGACCTGCTACTGGCATCTGAATGGGGGCGTGGGGGAGCAGTCTTGTAGGACTGAGACCTTAACCTATGGAATCTGATCCTATTTCCTTATAGACAGTGACAGATAGAGTTGAATTCTTAAGATATCCTGCTGGTGTCTGAGAATTGCTTGGCTGCTGTGTGGGAAACCCTCTCCTCTCCAACCCCACTACGGTGCCTAGCTGTTTGGTCACACACCAGACTAAATGTTGCTGTGAAGGCCCTTTTTAGATAAGATTAACATTTAAATCAGTAGACTTTGAGTAAACTACCCTCCATAATGTGGGTGGGCCTTATCCAATCAGTCGAAGGCCTAAGCGCAAAGGCAGATTTCACGGAGTTCAGTTTCAAGATTGCAAGACCACCTCTTATCTGAATTTCCAGTCTGCTGATCTGCCCTGTGGATTTTGATAGCCACCACAATCACATAAGCTAATTCCTTAAAATAAACTTCTCTCTGTATATGTCCTATTGGTTCTGCTTCACTCAAGGGCCCCAACTAATACAGACTCTGGTACTGAAAGTGGTTCTAGAGGAAGAGAATCTTTTTTAAATTTCATAAACATTTTTAAAATTTTAAATCCAGTATAATTAACATACAGTGTGATACTAGTTTCAGGTATACAATACAGCAATTCTACACATTACTCAGTGCTCATCACAGTAAGTGCATCTTAATCCCTGGGTGCCTCAGTTGTTAAGCGTCTCTGCCTTCAGCTCAGGTCATGGACCTAGGGTCCTGGGATCGAGCCCCACATTGGGCTCCCTGCTCGGCAGGAAGCCTACTTCTCCCTCTCCCCCCTCCCCCCCCCCGCTTGTGTTCCCTCTCACTGAGTCTCTCTGTGTCAAAAAAAAAAAAGTGTATCTTAATCCCCTTCACCTATTTCACCCATCCTCCCTGGACCCACCTCACCTCTGGTAACCATCAGTTTTTTCTATTTAAGAATCTGGGTATTTTCTTTTTTCTTTGTTCGTTTATTTCTTAAATTCCATATATGAGTGAAATCATAGGATAGATGGCTTTCTCTCATTTATTTCACTTAGCATTACACCCTCTAGATCCATCCATGTTGTTGCAAATGGCAAAATTTCACTCTTTTTTCATGGCTGAGTAATATCCCATTATACATGTATATATAGCCACTTCTTCTCTACCCACTCTTCTATCGACGGACACTTGAGTTGCTTCCATAATTTGGCTATTATAAATATTGCTGCAATAAACACAGGGATACATGTACCTTTTCGAATTAGTGTTTTCTTATTCTTTGGGTAAATACCCAGTAGTGGAATTACTGAATCATACAGTTCTGTTTTTAATTTTCTGAGGAACTTCCATACTGTCTTCCACAGTTGCTGCACCAGTTTGCATTCCTGCCAACAGTGCAGGAGTATTTTTTCTCCACATCCTCACCAACACTTGTTTCTTGTGTTTTTGATTTTAGCCATTCTGACAGGTGTGAGGTGGTATCTCGTTTTTTTTTTTCCCCCCACTGTGGTTTGACTTGCATTTTCCTGATGATGAGTGATGTTGAGCATCTTTTCATGTGTCTGTTAGCCATCTGGAGGTCTTCTTTGGAGAAATGTCTGTTCATGTCTTCTGCCCATTTTTTTAAATTGGATTTTTCTTTGGTGTGGAGTTGTAGTTTTTTATATATTTTGTATACTAAAACTTTACTGGGTATGTCATTTGCAAATATCTTTTCCCATTCAGTAGACTGTTTTGCTGATTGTTTTCTTTGCTGCACAGAAGCATTTTGATATAAGTCCCAAGAGTTTATTTTTGCTTTTGTGTCCCCTGCCTCGGGAGACAGAAAAAAGTTGGTATGGCCAATATCAGAAAAATTACTGCCTATGCTCTCTTCTATGATTTTTATGGTTTCAGGTCTCAAATTTAGGTCTTTAATTCAAGTTTTTTTTGTATATGGTAAAATAAAATGGTCCAGTTTCATTCTTTTGCATGTAGCTATCCAATTTTCCCAACACCATTTATTAAGCGGACTTAATATATTCTTGCCTCCTTTATCAAAGACAAATTGGCCAGAAAATCATGGGTTTACTTCTGGGCTCTCTATTCTATATGTGTCTATTTTTGTGTCAGTACCATACTGTTTTATTACAGCTTTGTAGTATAGCTTGAAATCAGGGATTGTGATACCTCCAGTTTTGTTCTTTTTCAAGACTGTTTTGGTTACTCAGGGTCTTTTGTGGTTCCCTATAAATTTTAGGATTATTTGTTCTAGTTTTGTAAAAAATGCTGTTGGTATTCTGATAGGGACTGCATTAAATCTGTAGATTGCTTTAGGTCATATAAGACATTTTAACAATATTTGTTCTCCCAATCCATGAGCATGAAGTATCTTTCCATTTGTTTGTGTCATCTCAATTTTTTATGAAATAAAGGAGGAGGAGTTTCTTTTACCTCCTTGATTAAGTTTATTCCTGGTATTTTATTATTTTTGGTGCAACTGTAAATGAGACTTTTCTTAATTTCTCTACTACTTTATTATTAATGTATAGAAATGCAATGGATTTCTCTATATTGATTTTATATCATGGGACCTTACTGAATTCATTTATCAGTTCTAGCAGCTTTTTGGTGGAGTCTTTAGGGCTTTCTGTATCTGCAAATAGTACGAGTTTCACTTCTTCCTTACCAATTTGGATGCCTTTTCTTTCTTTTTCTTGTCTGAGTGCTGTGGTTAGGATTTCCAGTACTATGTTCAATAAAAGTGCTAAGAGTAGACATGCTTGTCTTGTCCCTGATCTTAGGAAAAAAGTGCTCAGTTTTTCACAAATGAGTATGATGTTAGCTGTGGGTTTTTCATTCATTTCATTCATTCATTTTTTTTTTTTATTCTGTTGAGGTTTGTTCCCTCTAAACTTTCTTTGTTGAGGGTTTTTCTCATGAACAGATAATGTACTTTGTCACATGTTTTTCCTGCATCTATTGAAATAATCATGTTTTTATCCTTTCTCTTACTGATGTAATGTATCATGCTGATTGCTTTGCAAATACTGAGCCACCCTTGTGTCCCAGGAAAAAAAATCCCACTTGATTGTGGTGAATGATTTTTTTAAATGTATCGATGGATTCAGTCTGCTAATATTTTGTTGAGGAATTCTGCATCTATGTTCACCAGATATACTGGCCTGTAGTTCTCTTTTTTTTTGTAGTGTCTTTATCTGGTATTGGTATCAAGGTAATGCTGGCCTCATAGAATGAATTTGGAAGCTTTCCCTCCTCTTCTAGTTTTTGGAATAGTTTAAGAACAGGGATTAACTCTTCTTTAAATGTTTGGTAGAATTCACCTGCGAGGCCCTCTGGTCCTGGACTTTTGTTTGTTGGGAGTTTTTTGATTACTGATTCAATTTCATTGCTGGTAATGAGTCTGTTCAAATGTTCTATTTCTTCTTGATTCAGTTTTGGGAGGTTCTATGTTTCCAGGAATTTATCCATTTCTTATAGGTTATCCCATTTTTTGGCATTTAGTTTTTCATAATATTCTCTTATAAATCTTCTGTATTTTTTTAAAGTAGGTTCTATGCCCAGTGTGGAGCTCAACATGGGGCCTGAACCCACAACACTGAGATCAAGACCTGAGCTAAGATCGAGTCAGACGCTTAACCAACAGAGCCACCCAGGTGCCCCAGTCCTTTGTATTTCTGTGGTGGTTTTTATTTCTCCTCTTTCATTTCTGATTTTGAGTCCTCACGCTCTATTTTTTTAAATGAGTCTGGCTAAAGATTTACCAATTTTGTTGATTTATTTTTATTTTTTATTATTTTTATTTATTTATTTTAGAGACAGCATGTGTGCACGCATGCGTGAGCAGGGGAAGGGGCAGAAGGAGAAAAAGAATCTCAAGTAGACATCCCGCTGAGTGCAGAGCCGGAAGCCCAATGCAGGGCTCAATCTCACAACTCTGAGATCATGACCTGAGCCGAAATCATGAGTCAGACGCTTAGCCAACTAAGCCACCCAGATGCCCCTAATTCTGTTGATTTTTCAAAGAACCAGCTCCTGGTTTCATTGATGTGTTGTAATTTTTTTCGGTTTCTATTTTGTCTATTTCTACTCTACTCTTTATTATTTCCTTCCTACTACTGGGTTTGGGTTTTGCTTGTTCTTTTTCTAACTCCTTTAGGTTTAAGGTTAGGTTGTTTATTTGAGATTTATATAATACAGGCCTGTATTGCTATAAACTTCCTAGAAGAAGAGAATCTTAAGGATGAGTTTTCTGAATTGGTTCTGGGATTTCTGGAATTGTTTCTTTGATTAGATTTAAAGGTACTAATAACTCTATTTTCAGTGGTAAAGAGAACACTGAAAGTCTGTGGCATGATATGGTAACAGAAATAGGTAAAAAATCACCAACGCATACGCCTGATCAAATACTTAAATAAGAAACACGGTTCTAGTTAAGATGTATTTGATACCTTAGAATATTTTAAGCTAATGAACATGAAACTGGCTAACTGCTTCTAACTGCACTGGATGAAGTTGAGAAACATAGGCATGTGCTTAGGGATTCAAATGCCTAGCTCAAGCATCACATAAATGACCTGAAAGTTTCTACGCCTGCCCTGAAAGAAATCCCTACCTCCTACAGCTGCACAGCTGAGATTGCTGGAAACCAAACCAAAGTCTCACCAAGGCCAACCTCCGGTATAGGCACTGCTGAGTGCCATCTGCTAGCTGCAGAGACCAGCAGTAAGTCCCTGATATGGTACCATTCCCCAGGATCATCAGCCAGCTACCTAATGGCAGGTTCATTAAAATGGACCACTTCCGGGTGCCTGGGTGGCTCAGTTGGTTAAGCGACTGCCTTCGGCTCAGGTCATGATCCTGGAGTCCCGGGATCGAGTCCCACGTCAGGCTCCCTGCTCAGCAGGGAGTCTGCTTCTCTCTCTGACCCTCCCCCCTCTCATGCTCTCTGTCTCTCATTCTCTCTCAAATAAATAAATAAAATCTTTAAAAAAAAAAAATGGACCACTTCCATTATGGAAGTGAAAATGTTTTGATCTTAGTTGAATCAACACTTTGGATATGGATTTGCCTTCCCTGCCTACAGTGCTTCTGTAAAAAGTCCATTTGTGGACTTATAGAATGCCTTATCCCAGTCATGGTTTTCCACACAGCGTGTCTTCTGAACAAGGAACTCACTTCTCAGCAAATGAAATGCAGCAATGGACCCAGGTTCATGGAATTCACTGGTCTTACCATGTACCCCACCATCCTAAAGTAGCTGGCTTGACAGAATAGTGGAATGACAATAACAAACATTGGTGAGGTTGTGGAGAAACAGAAATCCTCATCTATCACTAGGGAACATAAATGTCACAGCCACTATGGAAAACTCTTCGCCAGTCTCTTTAACATACATTTACCATATACGATCTAGAAATTTCACTCGCAGATACCTACCCGTATATACCCAAAAGAAATAAAAACGTCCATCCACACAAAAGCTTGCCCATGAATATTCACACTATCATTATTCATGATAGCTAAAAAGTGGATTAACTGATAAATGGATAAATCAAATGGAGTATTTCCATACAAAGAAATACCACACAAAGGAATGAAAATATTGACATGTGCCACAACATGAATTAATCTCAAAATTATGCAAAGTGAAAGAAGCCAGACACAAAAACAAAAAACACATATTCTATGGACAAGTCCATTTATAAAATGCCCAGAGAAGGAAAACCTATATGGATAGAATTAGACTTGAAATGGGTGTATTTTATGACATGTAAGTTATGTCTCAATAAAATCATATTAATAATATATGCATCACAGCACTAGTCATAAAAGCCAGTAACTAAAAGCTACCCAAATATCAATCAACAGTAAAATGAATAAATCATACTTTCACAATGGAATACTATGCAACAATGAAAATGAACAATCTCTAACAAACACAACCTAGAGAAACCTCACATAAGGGTGAGCAAAGAAGTCCTACCCAAGAGTACATACTCTGTTATTCAATTTATATAGAATCCAAAAAATGGCAAAACAGATCTGTGCCGTTCAAAGTCAGAATGGTGGTTATACTTGGGGGTAGTTGATCTGGTTCTATTTCTTGAGCTGGGTGATGATTACATAACTGAGCTTGCCTTGTGAATATTCACAGCTGTACGTTTATGCTAAGTGTACTTTTGCATATGTATTGTATATCTGAAAAGACTTTCAAAAAGACCACCTGTAATCCTAGAGAAAAAACCTGAGAATTATCAAGTGTCCTTTAATCAGGTAAGGGTTAAACAAATTATAGAATATACCCCATCCATAACAAGAGTAACTAAAAATAGTAAAACGATTTTGAATGAAAGGTGAGACCCAGAGTTTAATACAAATTTTCAAGCACCCAGTGCTCCAAGATATGTTTTCCACAAATTCTAATTTTATGAACCATCCATTAAAAGGGGGGGGGCTATCTTATAATCAATTAAGTTAGGTAGTTACTGCGTATTTTGGTACTCATATTGCCTTTTTTTTTTTTTTAAAGATTTTATTTGTCAGAGATAGAGAGCAAGCATGCACAAGCAGGGGGAGTGGCAGGCAGAGGCAGAGGGAGAAGCAGGCTTCCCGCTGAGCAAGGAGTCCTATGTGGGACTCGATCCCAGGACTCTGGGATCATGACCTGAGCCAAAGGTAGACACTTAACTGACTGAGCCACCCAGGCGTCCCAGTATTTATATTGCTTATTACTCACAATCAAAATCTCTTAAGAGGTCCTGCAACAAATAAACCAGCACACTGATGACTCCAGCACCTACATTTGACTCTAATTATTCCATGAAACACATGACACTCACTTTAGTAAACATTAAGATATTATAGTCTCCCTTTTTTAATAAGGCTTTATTTTGCACAGTTTTAGTTGGAGTTTTGAAAGTGAAAGAAAATTAGTGGATAAAGTAACACTAGAATTACTAATAAACTACACTGAAACAAACTGGCTATACTTCATTACTGTAATAGTATTAGTTGAAAACAGAGAACAGAACGAAAACATAAAGCCAAGTTAAAAAGGACCCTGCCAGGGATGCCTGGGTGGCTCAGTTGTTAAGCGGCTGCCTTCGACTCAGGTCATGATCCCAGGGTCCTGGGATTGAGCCCCACATCGGGTTCCCTGCTCTGCGGGAAGCCTGCTTCTCCCTTTCCCACTCCCCCTGCTTGTGTTCGCTCTCTCGCTGTGTCTCTGTCAAATGAATAAATAAAATCTCAAAAAAAAAAAAAGGACCCTGCCAGGCTCCATCCCTCAAAATTTCTGCTAACACTCTTGGAAGCTCTGCTGTGATGATGATAATCCTCTGGCAGTGGTAAACTAAGCTTTCATGTTTCAAGTTTTCCCCTTTTTGCTTCTTCTGTGTGGGATGCTCTTCATCTGGCTATCTATTTGCATATTCAGGTCTCAGCTCAAATGTCACCTTCTCAAAAGAGGTCTTCCCTTGACATCTTAACTTCATCAAACACTGTATCACATTTTAATCAAGTGTTTCATTGAACTGATTTGATTATCAGCACAATCTAGTATCTAGAATGGTGCTGGACACATAGTGGGATGCTCAACAATTACTTGTTTAGTGAATTAATAAACACTATCTTTGCAAATTTCCACTTGTTTTTATATATACCCATCAGGATTAAATAAATATAGCAGGAACAGGGACCACTATTACTTCAGTGTGACGAATGAACATGGCGCTTTGCAACTTAGTAATTTTAAAACAACAGCAAGTTGCTTTTTGTGTGTGTACAAAATTATTTGTTCAAACATGTCAAAGGTTCTTATTTTTGACTGAAGGAAAATATATTTCAAGTCGTTTGGAGTAAATAAGAACAATCCTGAAAACAAAACAAACAATCCTGAAAACATCTTGTCAATATTCATGAAACAGAGAGCTAGTCGTACCTCTAGAAAATATCAAAACCTGTTCAAAGTTTTGAAAAAACCTCAACCTCTGAAACAAGTACAAGTTACTTCAGTTAAAATTCAGCAGACTGAACATGAAAACTCCTGAGTAACAGAACAACTTTCTGAGAAGTGACAAGAAAAAGGAAAAGAATTGAGGTGAATTCTAAATATTACAGAGCACAGAGAAAAGTGACCATCACAGCCTTCATTTCTTTATTTCCTGATCTAGCTGTTAAAATATATGTAAGAATCAGTTCTTATGTACCTATTTACTACTCAAAGTTGAACAGCTACCGTAATAGATAAACCAAAAGAGATGAAGATAGGCGTTGGAGAGTATTTTTTCAAAATTTTACAAACAGCTACCTTTTACTGCGTGTTCATTGGATTCCAGGTACTGAATTTGCAATAAAAGGCAGAACTTGAATTCAAACCCTGAGCTCTAACTCTAGATCGAGCATTTAACGAGTGAATTAGAGTGGGATTGATTTTGAAACTGAGGTTACCCAGAATGCAGTTGTAATCTCGCCACAGCTGCACAACTACCTAACAAGCCAACTTTTCTGGTTTAAGACATCTACACAAAGAGCAATTAATTTATCTCCAACAGGGATTCAAAATTTCCACCACATCCTCCAAGTTCTCCTCAAGGCAACCCAAGTAATACATACTCTTTAGACACGTGAAATACTTTTTAGCTTATAAAGGCAGGTTGGGGGTTTTGTCTTTTGTTTTAATAAAAACTGCTCTGGTAACTTGATTGCCACCTGTCTCTACATTTTCATCACATCATAACATTTCAAAATGATCTCTGAATAAGGAGCACAAGACCTTCCATCCTTGGCAGACATACCCTATTTTTCAAGCAACAGCAGCAACAAAACCGAAAATCTGCTAGACAAGTTAGTCATGCAAAGTTTTCTACACAAAAAATTTGCCTAGAACAAATACTTCTGCCTGGTAAACTATGAAATACTAGCCTCAGATTCTAAAATTCAGAGAAAAAAGAAAACTGATCACTGATAGCTAATTATTTACAATGCAGCCACCAATTCAAGTTACTGGTTCCTAACCACAGTATCATTCTCCTAAGTAGCGTAAAATCCAGGTTTCAAACTTGCCTTATACATATTATATGTATTTTACATATTCTCAAAGCATTCTTTGTGATGGGAAAAATCTTAATTTTTTATATATAAACACATGCACATATATAATAAATTGGCCAACCCTCAGTTATTAAGTAGATTTCTGTCAGACATAATAAATTAAATATGCTTAGGAGTATATCTATTCAAGTTTTAAAAAGCGTGCTGCATATTAGAATTTAGCATCAAGAAATGTAGCCAATAACTAGAAAATACAGCATTTTTTATACAAATATATTTTATATGAATAATGAATGAGCAACTGGTCCAGCATATTAGAGGCAATTTTAATAACCCAATCTGCAAAGCCGGAATGAAATCTTTTTAAAGAAGTGTTTAAAAAGAAAAAGGTGGACATTAGCTTTCCTTCGTAATCCTGATAAGCAGAAGACCACCTTTAATACATATATTTGTTTTGGTAACACTCTTTAAAGAGAAACAACCAAATGATCCCATTTAATTATTCACCAGGCTGAAATCTTAGAACATTTTTCTTTCCGCATTCTCCAAACTGCATTTATAATTTGAGCCTCTACCAGTACCAAGATTTTGTCTACACTTTACTCTGTATTGTGTATCATTCCTCTCCTTGTTACTTTACTAAAAACGCAAATAGCTAAAAACACATTGTAATAAATTAACGTTAAATAATCTGATTTCCCATCATTAGGTTTCCAGATAATGCCAAAATGTTTCACCAGCCCAAACCTATTAGCCAAACAGGTTCTAACTACGCCAATTATTTTCTTTTTTACTAAATGAAGGTCACTTTTAAATGGGAATGATTTGAATTATCAGGCTGAAGCTTATTCTATTTCCTATCATATAATAAAGTAATCAGTGTTAACATACATGACAGATTAAGAATGACCAAGTCTTACCTTTGTCAGTTGTCACTTTGTCTACACATCTGAAAGAAATGAGAACCAAATATTAAATAAACAATCTTGCGTACTTTCCTAAAACACAGATATTTATCTCTTTCAGGTTCATCTTCAGAGTGATGCAGAAAGCCTCTAGAGTAGTGTGGTCAATAGAACTTTCCGCAGTGATGAAAATATTCTATATCTGCTGTCCAATATGATAGTCATGTGTTGCTACTGAGTGCTTGAAATAGCTTGTTTGTAATTTAGGAAGTGAATTTTTAATTTTAATTAATGTAAATTTAAATAGATACCATGCAGCTATCATATCTGACAGCATACAACTAAAGTATCATTCAAAAAGTTTTTAACTGTAAAAAAAAAATTAATACAAAGAAAATATTACTGATTTTGTTATATTAAGTGGTTATATAAGAAAATGTCCTTGTTTTACCAAATGCAGTAACTAGGGGTGAAATAATGTTTGAGATTTCCTCTAAAATACTTCAGCAAAAAATAAATAAATAAATAAAAATAAATTTAAAAAAATAAAGAGGCACAGGGAGATAAAGGTAATAAGCATGACAAAATCTTGATAACTGCTAAATCTAGTGGTAAATACTGGGCATTTCACTGTACTATTTTTTGTACTCTGTGTATACTTGACAATTTTCATAATAAAAATTTAATGAACCTAACAGAAAACCCCAAATTATTATTTGGTATACCCAAGTCAAAATCTATTTCTATAAAGGCAACAGACTGGACCTCAGAAATTAATATAACTTGTACTTTACAAATTAGCAACAGTGAAGAGTCTAATGTGTTATAAACTGTTAAAAAATGTTGTCATGTTTTTAATTTGGTAACATTTCTTTCATTCCTAACTGTTAAGCACAGTGTAACAAACCTCTAAGCTGGAGCCATTACCCAACTTCAAAAGTCCACCGGTCTTGGATCTTTACTATAAAGATGTTACATGGTATCTCTGAGCTAGTCCAAAGTTTTTTTGTTTTTGTTTTTTGTTTTTTTGAAAGTAAACCTGATGTAAGTGAGGACTGTTATGTCACAAAGAATATCCAAACAGAGAAACAATGTAATACAAATTCTGTTCTCTTTAGAAAGAATAGCTGTCATTTTCTCATCCCACTTTTTAAAAAGCTGGGTATTACTTTATTTTAAATTATACCATCAATGTCCCAATTAATAATTAACACAAGACAAGTCTAAAGAGAAATACAGATGTAATACCTAAATTTTGAAACATTACACAATAAACTTCCCTCCAAAAACCTTTTGGAATGGGAAGATGTTTCTATTACCATACTGATTGCCCTGGGAGGAAAACTCAGAATTTTAAACTTCTACAACTGTAACTTTCTTCAAAGAGCCACAAAAGCTGTTTCAATTCAGAATATTACTGCCTTTTCATTCTCACTATCCAGGACATTCACCTTTTCCTTACAAAAGGATATAGCAAGAACGTGTCACCTGAAGCTTTATTACTATTTTACCTTAAGAAAAAAATTAAGCAAAAATGAGTTCCATATCCCAGAAAATAGTGCAATATTTGTTTCTTTCATTTGGAACCCAGCTGAACCTATAGGAGTATCTCTACGAATATGCAGTTTTAGCCAATAGGGTTACTCAATAGCTAAATTAAAGTTTAAAAAAGTATTTATTGAAGTTTTTTATGAAATGCATTGGATATGAAATGCAGAGGACTTATTATCATGGTAGAATGAAAAGAAGCCTTTTTGCAATTTAAACTAGTCTTAAACAATTAGTTTCCATATTAATAGAAAGCATGGGTGTTTTAACTTTCTGAATCAGAAAAAAACTGGTACTATATACATTTAAAATTAGACATGTATATAAACATCTATATTTAAAATACAAGAATCTGAACTCTGGAGTTTATGGACCAAAATGCAGCAAATGATGAGCCTAATTCTTAAGTAGTACTGAGAGATATAACCTTTCTTCAAATTTGGTTTCTTTCCTTATAATTGGCTTTAAGTTTTATTTTAAAATGATTTTAGCATTTAACTTTATGCCTTTCTCTTGAGCAAATTGCACTAAAAAATTATTTCTTTTCACAAGGATTTCCTGCTCTTTTCATTAACTTCTGAATGTTTCAATGCAAATGAAAATGTTATAAACATAAATGTGTATAAAAACTGTAACCTAATTATCATTTATACACATTTATGCTTGTAACAAATCATAAATTACCAGTTATAGATAAAGACACAGATTTAAAGAGCTTAAGTGACTTGCCTGGGGTCACTTACTGAGTAGTAGAAAGCTGAGACCAGAAACTTTGACTATACAGTCCAATGCTTTTTCCACTGCACTACTTTGCCTTCTAGCAGAAAGAGGTTTCAATCAATCCAAATCTCTGTATTTATTGACCCTTTAAACTACTGTACATTTTGCTGTCTCTTCACTCAAGAGAAACAAATGTAGGTGAAACAGCTATTACTGAGAATTTATAGGAGGAAATGGTGGGATATGGTAAAAGAACCTGAATAGAACAAGTAATTAAGAGATAAATCTCTTACTTCCTTTTTAAAAAGGGTCACATGTTGTTAGGAATATAGAGAAGGTCAGAAGGTACTTGACCAGGATTCAATAAACTGATACCCAAAATCTCATGAAATGTCTTAAAGTATTAAATTTCTTACTTAGTTTTAAAGTTTATCACTCTGAAAATCTGTAAACCATGTGTACATTTGACAAACCTCCACTAATCAATGCATCTTCCCCTCATACTGCAAGGTCCTTGAAGACTAGGGCCAGGTCTCATTTACCTTTATAAAACCTATTACTGTGCTGATGACAGCACAGTACCAGGCCCAGTTACCGCTCAATCATGATTTCCAGGGCATGCAGTAAATTAAAAATGTGTAACAAATAAATTATCCCTGAAAATTTATTTTAACAATCTGATCAAAACTGTGTAACTTAAAATACATAATAAAGAGACAGTTCTGAGGCTAAGAAAAGGCAAAGGAACACTACTACCTTTCATGACATTGGATGTGAGAGGGAGGGACACTAAGAATTAAGACTATATTTCTCTCCCCACAGGGAACAACATGGAGAAAAAATTGAAGGGATTTAATTAAGTCATCTTCATCCAAGTTCAACTGTTTTAACATTTATACTGTAGAAATAAAAAAACTCGTAAGTACTTTTTTGCCAAGAGTTAATGAAAAAAACAAAACAAAACATGAAGTGGAAAAAACTACTGCACTAGGTGTCGTTATCTTAAGATATCATTTCTGTAAGTAGAACTGGTAGAACAGTGGGAGGGAAACGTGGTAAGGAAATCTAGGTATATTTAACTCTCAAATGGGTAGGTGAGGATGGAAGGGCATTTAAAAAATATATTAAGTTATTAACCTTCCCAGGTATGGCAACAGAAATAAATTTTAAAAAATTCCAATTCTGCAGAGTTTACATGAAAATCACTACACACCACTTGTACCTCTATCATTCCATTACCACTCAAAACAGTAATTTTTAGCAAATATTGTATGTACTATGTACCAGGCTTGGTTAAGTTCTTCACATGCTATACTTCTCATTAATTCATCTCATAAGGATTAACATTATTTCCTACAGATGATAAAACTAAGGCATATGCAGTTTAACAAATTTGTTCAAGGAATTTAATCCAAGTAAGGGTAATGACAGCTCTTTTCAAATTGGTGAGATGAAATAGAGAATCTTAAAATTTCTGTGACTGTGAAGTTCATCTATAGCAATTAGAATCCTAATTGCAGCCAAGTGATTTGTAAGTACAGATCTCTGTTGTCCACAGCCCTGCAGTCACACAATAAATTCTCTAAATTATATTAACTTCAGTAACACTCAAAAATCTGAAGCACATCTAATACCGCAATATACCTCTGAATTTTCTGAGACGCTTCTAAGGCAAGCAAGTCAGACTTATTCCTAACTGTGAACGGGTGTGTTTGAAGTTTTAAACGTGGTAAGAGCCAAATCTTGCCATAATCTCTACGCGAGGGGACCCTTAAAACTGCGATTCCCCCAATCCAACTTCTCCTTTTATCAATTTTTTTCACTCGAAAGTCAAAAGACACAAACGATGTTTTCAGTAACGAATTCGATGACTCACATGATTAACTTCTACAATTTACAAACACACGCACTTCGGTATTTTCAACATAGGAACATTTTAATACTAACAACTTAAAATATGTACGTTCCTAGTCCCTCCATTATCTCTAGGTAATAAAGTAATTCCTTTCAGAGCAGCCTAAGTTTCAAGAACGAAGTTCCTACATTAAAACATAAGCACAAGCAGACAAGCAAAAACTAAAAAAACAAAGAAACACCAAAAAAATACCCAGCTAATTTTGTTGTATGAAAGACTACACTTAAAACTGGCAGAGCTGCGTTTTACCCTACTAAGTACCAGATTCCTAAAGCAGGTGAAACGTGATGTGAACATTTAGCAGAGCGGAAAAAGCTTTACGAAGCTACTAGTACAACTAGCCCTTGGGCTAATTAATGGGGGGGGGGGGAGACACACACTTTTGAAGGCTAAGATTGTGCTGTGGATTTCCCAATGGGGATGTCATGTAATACTGGAGAGCCGCCGTACGAGGGGAAGGGACAGGCTGACAAAGGGAGTGCAGGTGCCAGAGTGCGGGCGAAGCCTGCGGCGGCAGGGAAGAATAAGGTCCCAAGGAGCAAAAGAGGTGCATCCCACAAAGGACGACTGCAGGGAGAGGGGAAGCGGCCCCACAGACCGAGGACACGGGGGAGGGCCAAAGAGCAGCGACAAGACAGCGAGCAGGGGAGCGGCGTGACATCTGGCGTGCGAGCCGGCAGGGGGCAGAGCAGGCAGGATGTCACGTGGAGTGGGCGCTACGGGAGCCGAGAGGGTTGCGTGCGGACAGAGGGGGGTCTTTCCCACCGCCTGAAAGACTGCGTTACTCACAGGAGTCGCGGACTCTTCTTGCCCTGAGCTGGAGACGGGGGCTTCGCGGCCTGGGACTGCTGCCCTGGGGCGTCGGGAGGCCTGGCGCTGGGGCTGCTCCTCCGCCGGCGGGGATACTCGGCCTTCCTCCGGCGAGACACAGCGGCGGCGGCGGCGGCCGCAGCGGCCCGGCCCCGGTCCCGACCTCCCCTCAGCACGCGGCTGCTAGTGGTCCCCGCAGGCGCCGCCGCCGCCGCCGCCTCAGGGGGCTGTTGTTGGGGCTCCTCTGGAGCCGCCTTGGCCGCCGCCGCCTCGCCCCCTTCCTGGTCCTGCTGCTCCGGGGGTCTCGGCTCTTCCGTCTCCCCCGGCATCGGGGCTCGTCCGTCCCCCACCCCCTCGTCCCAGGCGGCGGAGGCGGAGGCGGCGGCGGCCGCGGCGCTGCTCCCCCCGCCCCCTTCGCCTCCCGGAGCGTCCGGCTCAATCTCACTCTGCGCTCCTCTTTCCCCCCCTCCCCTCTGCCCGGCTCCGAGGGCACCCCCCCCGCCCCCTGCCACTCAAGGCCCGCGACGGCTGGCGGCGCGCGCGCGCCCGCCACAGACGTTCAGCGGACCAATCAGAGGGGAGGGACGGCTTCTTCGCCCTGCCCGTCGTGGTCTCTCACGCAGCGACGTCCTGGATTCCCTCCCCCACCCCTTACTTCAACCAATCAGGAAACGGCTCTAAGGGAGCGCGCGAGGTTTCCTTCCCCGCGCACCCGTTCTCACCGTTAAACGGCTGCGTCTCGCGACAATCCTAAAGTGACCTTCCTCCACCCCCCACCCCCCGCGCCACGAGCTCAATGCGCGCTAGGAGCAGTGGGAGGAGCAGGTCCCGCGAGGAGATTGGTGGGAGGAAAACGCACCTTTTTCCCCGCCTCGCGCGCACCCTGGACTGGCTGCGCGCGCACCTGCCTCCCTAAGGAGCCGCTAATGCCACAGGGCTCTTTCTATCCTTCTTCCTTAAGCCGCGGAAGTAGCCTTGGCGTTCTTCTGCCTCCACCCCGATCCCACTTTCCTGTCTGTGGCCTTTCTGTCCCCAGCGCCGCCAGGTCTTGCGGGAAGAAGGGGGAAATTTTTTGAGTTGTCGCTTCTCCTTTAAGAAAAAAAACCCCGTCGACTGCCGGATGAAAGTCTCTGAAAAAATGGCGGCGGTAGAACAGAGGCGGGGTCGTGAGGGCAAGGAGGGCCCTCCTCTTGGCGCACGCGCAGGGTTAACTTGTCAAAAGGCATCTTGGGAGATGAAGTCCTAAATAGCCTAAGCTTTAGGAAAAAAAGATGAGAAACCAGAGGCAGAGAGGATGCTGGGAGGTTTTTGACTGATGCACGACGGGAAAGGTAGTTTACTCTTTCTGCGGTCAGCGTTTGCTCTTTCAGGGAGGTAGTATTTCCGGGTTAGGCCGCGACGCCCGCACAGATCTCAGCGGAAATGGCGAGCTAGTTGCTGGTCGGGATAGCTTGGGGTGGTTTTCCTGACTTTTTAAGTTGGTGTTGGCGAAACATTTTTTGGGTGGCCACGTTAGTAGCCCTTAGTTTGGCTTGGTTACTTCGCACCTCCTAGCATTCATGCCTGCAGTATTCGCCTCGTCATCCTGTGTGTGACTCAGTAACCTGTGATCTCCCGGAGGTCAGGGACTGAATCTGGATCCGTCGGGTGTTCGGGGCGTAGCACAATTCTCACCACTCATTTGGTTCTTAATAAAAGTCTGGAAAGAATTGTAGAGTTGCTATCCTACTAGATATTTTCGGTGCCAAGGAGCTGGCGTCGGCTGCTTAACTTGGCTGTGGTCCCTGGGCTGCAGGGAAGGGGGAAGGGTTGTTAGTGTGATTCTGTGACCTACTCACAGAAACCGAAGGCCTCCTTCGTGCTCCCTGCCTCGAAGCCACTTGGCTTTTGTGGTTTTGAATGTTTCTGCTGCACAGGAAGCACAGTCAGAATAGCAGCTTTATCAAAAACTACTTTTCTGCCCACTAGCGCGTGCAACTAAATTACTCTAATGCGTCAAATGGGAGTTTCCATTTGTTTTCCAAGTTGCATTCAGTGACAGCAGTGGGCCTCCAGCATTCCTTCCTTTCTTCCTTTCATGTACTATAATCAAGGAGAAATTTGAAAGAACGGTTCTTACCCCTGGAAAATAAAGCTCCTGGGGTTAACCCCCCGTGTGTCCCCACCCTCCCCTCCCCCCCCCCCCAGAAAGCGGATGGAAACAAGATCTAGGGATCCAGTTATAAATTTCACATTAATCATTCATTTAACCTACAGAGAGAGTCTAATATTTGCAAGCCAAATGCTGAAGTGCATTTTTCCTCTCGGTGTTTTGGCTCAGTTACCACCATAGATTAGGCAAATGTTTTATATTCGCTATCAAATGTTCTGCACTTTCATAGGACTAGTGGCATTTCAGTTGTAAAAACTATGGATTAGTGTGGATGGGAATTTTTTCAAACCCATTTGGACTTTTGGAACAGACTTTTGGAACAGCACTGACATCCAATGGCTGCTCAAAGTAATGCAGAGTGGGAATCTCCTTTTTATTAAAGAAAAAAAAAAGCTTAGCATCACAATGGAATGGGAGAATGAATGATTCCTTTACATCACCCTAAAAAAAGACCACGTATTGCAGAGGAAAGATCACAGGGATTGAAACTAAATCTGGATTATAGTAAATAGTAAAGCTACCTATAATTCTGTTATCTTTAGCAAGTTACTATTCCTTGAATCTATTTCACCACTGGTAAAAATGGAGATAATATTACATTTCACAGAGCCATAATTACAGTTCTTTACATACTGCTTTCTCATAGTAGGCCTTTTGTAAATGTCTTATTTAATTCAAGGTGAATAAAATCACAGTGGTAGAAAAGGTGAAAGTTAATCTCAGAGTCCCTTTTCAGAGAAACTGCTATTAGGCAACATAACTAGGCAGAAATTGTGCTTCCCTGAGGCATCTGCAGCTTAACACACCTTGTGTCTTGTCTTCCAGTTTCATTCTTCATAATCACTATAGTTGTTTGTGTTTTGGACCACAGAAATAACCAATAGCCCTGAAAATCCAAATGTGACTGCTACTCAGCCCTGCTTTTAATGGATTTACAGTCTATTCAGGAAAGGAGGTAAGCATAATTTCTGGATCATTAAGTAAATAGTGACAGCAAAATGAATTGGGTGCTGGTGAACTCTGATGGAAATTTTATGAAGGCAACCACTTCCATGGTCATCAGCTTTCACACACACACACACACACACACACACACACACTTCACACACATACAGTAGGTTTTCTGATGCACAGTCACAGTGGGATACCCACACTGGGGAAAAACACAAGTGCAAATCTGCCATCCCATGAATTCAAGATGAATCCTGGCGCATAGTAGGTGCCCAATTTTTTAAAGTTAATTTTGAATCTTTCTCACCCTCACCAATGCAGTAACAGAACTCAAATCCTACTACCCACCTTTCTATGTCCCATTTTCAAAACTAACTTATCGAAATGAGAGAAAGAAAGAGAGAAAGAAAGAAAGAAAAAAAAAAGAAACTCACCAAATCAAAAGAGAGGAAGTGCTAAGCAAATACAGGAACCAAAAAGGGTTATAGAGGCTGCTTCACGCTGTCTCATTTAGTTCCTTTGCGGTCCTCTTCTTCAGCACATGCCAAAGCAGTTCCTCACAACCTGTGGGACCAGAGCATCTTGGGTGTGTGACAATGGAAGAGTTGGGTGAGTGAGGACCTTCTTGGAGGAGAAACTCTGAGGGAATGAAGACTTGGCTGCCATCTCTGTGGTGGGGTGTACTTCTAGCCAGAGGGAGGGTGGTGCTGGAAGATTTTGTTTCCACTTCTCTCATGACCTCAGCCCAACCAAGAGTGAAGCATGAGGAACTATGATTGTTTTGGGGAACTATAGGTTCACTCTTTTCAGTGGCACAAATAGGCTGAGAGTTTGGTGCTCACCACAGTAAACTGCACAAATACTTTTGGACCAAATTGTGATTGAGATTGTCATTTTATTATGATTATTTGCCTCTTGGGGGCTGTTGCAGGTCATAGGGTGGTCACACAGTTGGCACCTGCAGATTTGTGATTTAGGAAGAAAAAAAAAGAAGGGAGAGGAGAAGAAATGGAATAGAAGAACAAGAATGAGGCATCTGTAAACATTGGACAAAGGCCAGGGTAGTTTCATTTGTTCCATGGTTTAGTATTAAATCAAGGAGAATTAGTGCTAAAACTCCAATGATTCTGTTGCTAAGCTTTTTATTCAGAGGAATTCTGAAGGAACAGATTACTGTGGCCTGCAAATATGATACTCTTTCCATTTCAAACAATTAAAACCAGCAGTGAAACAATTGGCCACATTGCTCAGACAGATCCCTGATTTCCAATCTTTGGAGTAATGGAAGGTTTGTCATTCTTGGGATTCATTCCTTATCCTTTGCTGACTTTTGTTGCTGGCATCCTTACTAACACTGAGTCACTAACCTTTTACTCAATTTCCAAGCTGTATTAATTCCACAATGTTCTGGGTTTTTGTATGTTTGGGGTATGTCAAAAGTGTGAACAACAACGAAAAACATATTTTGCATATTGTCTTTGTGTTGTTGTTAATTGTTTGGAGTGTAATTTGAGGGCTAGAGGAGCAGAGAAAGGAAGATAGGCAAATTACAGGAGGGAAGAGATGTTAATGAAGAGGGAAAGGTGTTATTTAGTAAATATTGAACTGTTTTGGAGGCAAAGTCTATTTTAATGCTTGGGGTAGAATGTGTTTTAGACTTGGAGTAGAATCCAGATTCTTACTGTGTCAGAGTTGGGGAAGTTCACATTTCTGCCTGAGTTCAAAGTCCAGTGCTCTAGAATCTAGCCCTTCTTTCTTATTTTAGCAATACCTAATGGCTTTCATGCAGGTCATTCAAAAGGGAAGTAATACGTATTTAGTGACTTAAACTAAAACTTGACATTTTTGCATATATTAATCATGTTAGTGTCTGAAGCAACTCTCTAAAATAAGTATTGTCCACTTTTTTTTTCCCAATGAGATAACTAAGGAAAAAAATAAATGTGTTCAATATCACTCTCAGGAGCCCCTGACACCAAAACTGATTAAGCTAAAGGCAATCTCCTATTTTAGCAGTGCGTTGGCTCAGGTGTTCCAAACAATAGAACAACCCAGATAATTAAAAAATTAAAAATTAGATTTGCACAGTTTTGCACTACTTGAGCAGGATGAATGGTAGAGAAATCTGGTCCAGAAATGTAGAAAGTACCAAGCCGTTTGGAAGGTAACATTCATATAATCTATCTGGGTGGCTAAACCTCACCTGTTTCTTCAGATTGTCAGCAGCTCAGTAACTACCCAAAAGACTTAGGGTGGGTCTTTCTTCCCTGCTGCAGAGAAATAGGGTGCAAGACAGGTCAGCAAAGGCAGGCGGATATTTCCTTTTTGCAGTACTTCCTCCAACGTTGATGGTTTGTTTCCACCCAGCAGATTTTACCTAAACCTTCATTACTCGGGGATGCTAGATAAAGGAGAACCAGGAGCAGACTCTGGCTCTGAATGAAATCATTCCAATCCAGTGAGATCCCCCAAGAGACCTCACTTTATTCCTTTCATGTTACTGTTGACATTATCGGATTTCTGCAGATGAAGGGCTATAGGGAAGGACTACAGAGTTTTCCGTATAATATTTCCCCCCACCCCTTATAAACCCACATTTGTCATACTGAAATTAGTCATCTGCAAATTATGGAATTTGGCAGAAGGCAAGATAATCTTGGGTGTTGGTGTTATGTGCACTCCTAGGAAACAGGAAGAGAAAGGCCTGTTAACTCATGACCCAGAGGGTAGAGTTTCACTAACTTTGGTTCACTGGTGCTTCTAAAAGTAACCTTTTCCTCTTAGAGATATGGTTTGCTTCTCTTACAGGGGGTCTCCCCTCTCCCCTAATCTTTACTGTAAATGTCTTTTTATTTTGAATACAAGAAGATCCATGATTTCTGATTGGAGCAAAGCTTAGAAAATAGAAAAGGGCTATATCTTAATAGAGGGGTACAGAACAAAAATTGGGAACCCAGAAGTTTGGCATTCAATCTAGCTAGTAAAGTTATGAGAAAACAAATTTTTCTTTCTCTTTCTACATTAGTTTTCTCTTTTTAAAAACCTTTTATTATGAGGAATTTTAAAATATACAAAAGTAAAGAAAATAGTTTAATGAAGTCTAGTATACCCATCAACCAGCTTTAACAGTCATCAACTCTTGGCCAATCTTATTTCATTAATACACCCACCCATTCCTTTCACTCCTGGATTATTTTAAAGCAATATCAGATAATGTCATGTTCATTGGTGAATATTTCCCTATAGCCCTTCATCTGCAGGAATCAAATAATGTCAAATAATAGAATCCACTGTTTTGCAAACTTAAAAATCATGACCTGTGGTAAAAAATCCACTTAGAGATCCACTAATGGGTCTCAGCCCACAATTTGAAAAAATTTGTAATAGAATTGCTTCATTATGTAGATGAGGAAATGGCTTCAGAGAAGAGCATATCATGCCAGGATGATCCTGAGAATCCACATGAAGATGGGGACTGGAATTTTTGACATGAAGTTAGTGCAGGGGCTGGGATCAGATAGCCCAGGATCAGACAGGATCTGCATCACTAGCAGTGACACTACTTTTTTCTTTCTTTTGTTCTTTTCTTTTTTTTAGAGGGAGGGGGGAGGTAGGGGCAGAGGAAGAGGGAGAGAGAGAATCTTAAGCAGGCTCCACGGGGCTCAATCTCACAACCCTGAAATCCTGATCTGAGCCAAAATCAAGAATTGGATGCTTAGCCAATTGAGCCACCCAGGAGCCCCAGTCTCTTTCTTGATCTACAAGATAAGGACAATAATATCACCTGCCTTAAAGCATTAGGGTGACTAAATTAAATATATAAATTCCTAAGCATAGTGCCTGTAATGTGTAAATTTTTATTAATTATTATTAATTTCATCATAACAGAAAAGTGGTAGTGTGATACTTGTAAAGTGCATTGGTTTTTTCCAAGAAAACTACAGGAGAAACAAATCTCAAGATTTGGATTGCAACATCTTCTTGCTTGGTTTTGCAATATCTATTTTCTCCTTTATCCCCCCCCCTTTTTTTTTACCCTATATGCCCTAAAAGACAGAATACTTCTACTTTGTTTTGAAAATTTTGTTATGTGCTTGGGATATAAGAAAAAAATAATCAAGTTAAGAATAAGCATTACTCCCCACCACTCCAGTGGTGGTGGGGGGTGGGAGGGATGGGGTGGCCGGGTGATAGACATTGGGGAGGGTATGTGCTATGGTGAGCGCTATGAATTGTGTAAGACTGTTGACTCACAGACCCATACCTCTGAAACAAATAATACATTATATGTTAAAAAAAAAGAAGAAGAAGAAGAAGATAGCAGGAAGGGAAAAATGAAGGGGGGGAATCGGAGGGGGAGACGAACCATGAGAGACTATGGACTCAAAAACAAACTGAGGGTTCTAGAGGGGAGGGGGTGGAGGGATGGGTTAGCCTGGTGATGGGTATTAGGGAGGACACGTACTGCATGGAGCACTGGGTGTTATACGCAAACAATGAATCATGGAACACTACATCAGAAACTAATGATGTAATGTATGGTGATTAACATAACATAATAAAATTTAAAAATTTAAAAAAAGAAGCATTACTGTCTTGGTACATTTAGAAAAAAATGTAATTACTTACACTTTTCTGATAGGAAAAATATATAGGATTTACTTCTTTTCTAATTGGGGATCTTTGTGGGCAACCCACCCTTAATGAATGATAAAAATTAATACCCTGCAATATAAGAAGTCAAATGCTTGAGTGATGCTGTGAAATTGGATGCAGCCATAGGAAATAGGTCACAGTATGTGGAGGCATTAAACATCCTCTGGGAGAATAGACCACATTCTTGAAGTAAAATAAAGAGTAAGGGAAGATATTTGAAGATAGCCTTAACCCAAGAGAAGAAGGAGGTGAATGGAGGCACAGGAGCGATATTTAAGGGGGAAATCATCCCAGAAGAGGAATCATCCCATGTTCTGTATTATGATTCTCTTGTATCTTACGATATAGATGCCTTATTGGAGGAACTGGAGCGCTCCACCCTCCAAGACAGTGATGAATCCTCCAGCCCAGCTCCTCTTTCCCTGGATCAGCACTCCAGAAAGGAGAGTAACCTTACTGAGACTTCAGAGACCCTTTCTGTTCAGAATGATGCAAGTCCCTTGCCGGTAACTTTTCATTTATTGCAGTACCTTGAATATACATGTTTGAGTGCCTTTCTGAAAATTAATTGTGTCTTACATAAAATGATGTGAAGGAGGAATCATGTATCCAGGAAAGAGAAAGAAAAATCCCTCTATGATAACTTGAAGGTGGCTGTTTTTGGAAAGGATGAGAATTGAGAAAATAATCATAGAAGAGTAAGCCTTTGAGAACTGCATTTTTTCTAATGAGGGCATAGTAACACAGTATTCCCTATTTTACTCAGACTATTCTGGTAGGACTATCTGGGCATCAGAGCTGCATGTTGCGGTTTGACTGGAGTGGCACTCACCAAGACTGGGGGTCACCTGGGCAAGGCCGAGTGGCAGCTCAGACAAGTCTTTTCAGGGTGACTTTTTAAAGTCACAACTTTCCAGGTCTTATTTTCTGTTGAATGTATTAGGAAACTCAATTAGTAGTGTACCTACAGATGATGACATTCTAGGGAACCAACACAAACAAGCTATACTCATAAGAGATGGTATATAAGAAAAACCCAGAAATCCAATTTATTAATTTCTGGTTAGAGTCAAAACCATCAAGTAGAATGGAGAACAGTATTTGCTGATTCGTATATCCCCTTCCTGTTGGTAAGTCTACATGAATCTACTTTATAATTAGGAAGTTGCTTGATGAAAATGGAATTAGTTTAAGAGGAATTAAGTAGATACTCTTCATATGCAGTGTTTTGAACAGTATTCTGATTCATCCTTGCACACTTGGTATGAAATCACAGGTTGCATGGACCTGAAATTTGAGCCTGTGTTTCTTTCCCCCTTTAACTGTTCTTTCCTTCTGCTACAGATATACAGTTTTTTTTTTTCTCATATTTACAGTTTTAAGGATGCACATTTATTTCCCTCCTAGGAAGCTATTGTCTTTTCTCCTCAATGCAAGATCACAGCCACAGGCTCTTAGCTTGTTTGCTACACTTGCCCCCTGCATTTTATTTTCAGAGTAGCAGCCAGAGTGATCCCGTAAAACTTAAATCAGATCTCATCATTCCTCTACTCAGAACCCCACTGTGAATTTCCATCTCCATTTGAAGTAAAAGCCATGGTCTTTATGCTGACCTTAGTGGGGTGACTGTATGTCCTTGTTCACTCGGAAGAGCCCTGGGTTTTTGCTTGTTTTCTCAACATTCTATTATTGGCTTTGCCATTTACTGTAGATTTTCCATATTTTATGAAGTTTTCTTGTTAGCATTTTCACTAACGTAAACCAGGTTGGGTTGATAGACCTCCATTTGGTTCTTCTGGCTTCTTCCAACGTCTCATCTAGTAGCATGTGAAATATATTCAGTGAACAGAATTCTAACTTTATTATGGCTAAATCCAAAAGATGGCTAATGATAACTCATCTCTTCTTTCCCTGATCCTGTTCAGACAAATCCTAACCGGTAAGCACCCTTTCAGGGATAATATGCAGAGTGCTGGTTGTTAAAGCTAAGAGCTTAAGCACAATCAGTCAGGAACAGCCAACTCCTCTGGTGTTAGGTGGTGGCAGGAAAACTTTTGAGGCTTTTCCCCCAGCTGGCCACTTGGTATACCACCACTCGTGCTCATGAGGTGCATAGATCCTCCTCAGGATCAGAAAAAAACATGGGAAACTTTGGCTTAATGTCATACAAATTATGTTTAGGGGATAGAGGCTAAGCATTCTTGCCGTTGAGTGTAGCATAATCTAGAAGTTCTCGGTAAAGCAGTTTTGGCCTTAATGGTATATGTAAAGCTGTAGCTATTTATTTTATTATTTGGCAATGTTTTTATTTTTGCAGTAGATGCTTTGAGCAGCCTTTGGCTCAAACGAAAACCAAATCCAAAATTACATGTTTAGTTTTCTCAAGAAATTGATGGGAAATGTGTAATTTGCCCAAAATATTTGCCAACATTTCCTGGCCACCCTGGAGGGAAATAGATTACTGCCCCCTTGGAAGTCAGGAGAACACAGGTATGGGGAAGAAGCATCAGCATCTACTTCAGAAGTTAATAGTTTAAGAAGAGTGTGCCCGATGATTTAACATGTACAACTGCAGGAGGTGTGTCTACATGTCATGGCGAAGCACACCTTTCCATTTGGGTCAAGTAACACCTCTAAATTGGTTTTGCTCATTGTCAGTTTCAAGTTATCTTGTGCTTGTAACTAAAGTGTAAACGTGATGATTGAGTTGATGCCCTTTGTAAACCACCAAATAATGTCAGCTTTATATCAGTGCCACCTCAGTCAAAACGTTTGTTAATTCCAAAAGCTTTCGTTTTTTCATCCAATCCAAAGGATCAAAGTAAAGTACTTGGAAATTCATTCTTCTGTCAAAAAGAATTGAAACATCCGATATTGTTAATGCCATTGTAAATTTAGTTGAGAAGTTCAATATTGAAGAAAAAGTGGGTTTTTTTTTTTTGGTGGTAATATGAATATAAATTTTGGTGGAGCACAGATTTATGATAAAAAAAATGTTCTTTACAGACTTAAAAACCTATGAAGCAGAAACGTGCCTGGAATTGGTTGTGATGTACACAAAATTCATGACTGCATCCAAAGAAGCTGCAGGATTCCACCAGTCAGACTAGAAACTGCAAATGTCAAAATTTACAAATATATATTTACATAATCACAGTACATGTATAACTCATCTACAAAGCTCTCGTGACAGAAGCTGATGTTGAATACAGAAACATTTCAGTATGGTTGCATATGCTTTTTCTGTGTTGCCTGTCATCATCAGATTTTAGAAATGCCTGAGCCTTTGAAAAAATGCTTTGTAAAGCAACTTAAATATAGGTTACATTATGTGCAAGATCAGTCAGAAATATTTAATCAAATTATTCAGTGAATGTAGCATGAAAATTCAGCTTTGAAGCGTTTAGCAAGTTGCAATTATGTAAAACAAAGCTTGCAAAAAGGAAAGGGCTCAAATGTCTCTTGACAAAAGCTGGGGAGGAACTGAACAAGTTAAAAGATGAGAGCTCAAATGGTTTAATTACCTAATTTGAAAATCGTGCTTTGGAAAAATCTTGCCTTTGGTGGAGTTTCTAATTTTAATTGGATAAATTTATATTCTCCACCAGAATGGGATGGAATTGTGAAGGCCTATGATTTTGCAGTATCTACATTTGGCAAAATGTTAAAAAGAATCATGAATAGAGACAACTTAAGAGCTCATCTTGTAAAAACATTACTGAAGAAAGGTGCTCCGGATGGAGGCAGAAATACAGCGCCTGTGAAAATATTGGGGCAGAAATATTTATACATTTTAATATGAGAAACAATTGAGGATATTCTCCATTTAGCAGAATATGCCCTGAATTTAGAGGATTAGCAGCAGCTGAGTGGGAGTATTTTCTTAATTAAAAAAATTATGGTTTATAGAGAAGCATCAATTAAAAGTGTCAACAACTTCAAAATATATTAATTATAAAATGCAGCTCTGCAGAAGTTTGCAATTTTATTAAAAATTTGAAAATAATAAGATCAGATTTAAAAAAGGCATCTTTCAGAAAAATTTCCACATCACAATGTTAGAGACAGCAATGGCTAGGTAACCAATTAAGGGATTTGAATCTATATCAAGAATAATTATTTACTGTGCTGTTTAAAAATATTCAAATAATATAAAAGGTTTTTTTTTTAGTTAATGTTTAGGGGCGACTGGGTGGCTCAGTTGGTTAAAAATCTGACTCGATTTTGGCTCAGGTCATGATCTCAGGATCGTGAGATCAAGCCTCAAGTCAGACTCTGCACTCAGTGGGGAGTCTGCTTGAGATTCTCTTTCTCCCTCTGCCCCTCCCCCGCATGCCTGCACTCTCTTTCTCAAATAAATAAATAAATCTTAAAAGAAATTAATGTTTTTAGCTATGTGTCGTTTAAAAATATTCTAGAAAATTTTATTTTGAAAATAAGTTTTCAACAGAATTATTTTGTAGGTCCATCAATACAATAAAACCAAACTTTTGGTCAATAAATATATATTTAAAAAACTATAGAGTATTATTTTTGGTACCTTCCCCTCGTTCACTTTCAAGAACATCCCAGTTTGAACAATAAATTATATGGTCACCCTACCCGCTTGATCTGGCCCCTTTTACTCCCATCCCTGTCTCACCAGTTCACTGTGCAGGCCACCCTGGCCTCCTTTCTGTTCCACAGATGCTCCAGGGTGCTGGCCCCCTGAACCGTGTTCCCCCTGATACCTGCTTACTTCCCTCACCTTCTATGAATCCTCACTCAAGTGTCCCCTTCTCAGTGAGTCCTTCCCTGATCAATATATTTTTAATTGCCATCTCTCCCCCATTTCTCATCTCCCACCTCCTGATGAGTTTTACATATTAATGGATTTATTCTTTTTCTTATTAATGTTTTTATTACCTGTTTCTCACCATCATAATGTAAGGTCAGGATAGACAATTTTTATTTGTTCGTTTAGTTTTGTTTTTTGACTGCTGCATCCTTGGCCCTGGCACATGACAGGCATTCAATAAATATTTGTTCAATAAATAGTGAGTTGCTGGTCAACTACCCTTTAGAGACACACATTATTATTTTTTTTTTGTATGTTAAATTTAGTTGTGTTATAGTCTTCCCCTAGACACCATCCTGTCTAGTTAAAGGGCTTTGTTCTGATTCATTTTGTTTGTTTTGTGGTTCCTATGTGAGTACGATCAACTTCTCGATTTCAGTGCTTTTGGGGCAGGGAGAGGGACATTATTATTTGGTCCCATTGCTGACTACTCTGCTTAGAACGTGGCCTTTTGCTGTGGGATGGCTGTTATTCCTCTGCCTTGTGAAAGATCTCAGAGATACGCTAGTTACCAGTCCCGTTTAGAAGCTAAAAACATCCCCTAATTCTGGGTGTAGATGAGTGCCAACATTCTCCTAACAGACACTCATTCTCTGCTCTTCTCTGTCACTTACATGTCTTAGGTGCAGCTCGTGTATACTACCCATATCCAGGAGCACAATATCTACAGGTATGTTTTTTATTAAATACTTAAAAAAATTAAAGTTATTAGATAATTTTATCAATCTGTGTTTGGATGCTTTTGCGTGTGTACGTTATTAGAACTCCTGCTAAGTCCCTCCTCCTCTTCCCCAGTGTTTGAGCAGAGGTGGAATTCTGCCAAGCTCACTTGGCAGTTTCTCAGGGTACGTGGCTTCTAGATGGGTTGTCCAGGCTGGTGGGCTCTGCTATTTCCTTCACCACCTGAGAAAAGTGTAAATAGTTTGAGTCACCACACATGTTTTGGCCGGGCTACTCTAAATAGCATGCTCCAGATCATGGAACAGGAAGTACCTAATGAGATTTCAGCAAGATGCCAACAAAACCAGAGCTAGGATCAGGGTCAAACTGAGACAAGAGGGTCTCTGCAGCATACTACCGAATATGTACTTCTAATGAATCTGTACGTCTTCTTTCTATATTTGCTCAAGATTTATTTAGCCAGGGAAGGGGGTTTCCTTTTAAAAACATTACATACTGAAACAGACCCACTTACTAAATCATTTCTTCTGGCCAAGGCTGCTTTTCTTGTTCTCTCTTTAGGTAGTGCTTGTCATTTAAAAAAAAAAAAATCAGCTTTCTGGGAAACAAATGGAAGGGCTTAAGAAATTAAAAGGGAAACAAGCTAGCAAAGGCTCATGCGTGGTAAAGAGTACCACACCACACCTTATTTGGTTCTAGAATTGCAGCCAGTAGCAGACACATGACGCCAAATAAGGGAAGGACCTGTGTTATCATGAAGTCTTTTTATAACTTCTCACCTGAGGACTCTTTCTACTTCGATGGGAGTAAGGCCAGTTTATGAATATAATTGCCAGTTTATTCCAGTTCCAGGAGATGGCCCCTAGACCACCCTGTCCATCCTTCTTGTAAAAAAGATAAAACAAGCAAAACAACAAGAAAACAGTGCCTGGTGCACATAGGCTTGCAGTAAATATTGATTTTTAAAAACTAGGAAACCAAGACTTCAGTAGAAATATTAGTGAACACAGGCACCCAGAACAGAAAAGCCAGCACGACTGACAGCGATTTTTCTGTGTATCTGGCATTGTGATCAATTGATGGCATGCCAATGTATAAGTCTTTGATCTTTTTCCCATTTCTTTCTCTTTTGCTCTGCTCTGTATTCCAGGGGAGCTGACCCCTGTCGGTTGGGTTTTCCAGGCTCCAGGATTAGTTGGCTTTCGCTGGCTTTGACCAATGGGAGGCACTGTGCGGAGAGAGCTGGAGGGCGAAAGGCAGGGCAAGTCAGGACATTTCTTCCCCTAGTCTCTCTCCACAGCGTCATCCAGGTCAGCAAGCTACACCTCCTTTATGGCTTCAGCTGGAGCGAGACAGAGCCACTGTGGTTCCAGCATGTGCCTATCTGCCTTGGCCCCTAGCTTTTAGTAACTTTGCCTTTTTTTTTTTTTTTGTCCCTTTGGCCTAATGGCTACCTGCTGTGGCTTATCTCTGAGTTACCTCAATATCTTCTGTTTACTTCTTTAGTTCTGCCATCACCTGTGTAATCAAATTTCTGGATTAAATTCCTCCTGGTTACTCCCAGTATGTTTGCATTTTCCTGAGTGGGCCGTGACTGATACAGCTCCCCAAGTACGGAGTGATACTTGCCCTGAAGATCTGTGTGGGAGATGGATAGGAAATCCAGGTGGCCTAGTCAATATGTAATAGACTGATACAAATCCGTATGGCTGGCATAACTCAGAGCCGGAAACACTCGCAGGTATAGAGCTTGAGACTCAGAAACTAGATTCCTGCGTCCCACTTTCACAATTTCCTCTGTCTTGTTTAAGTGAACTGAATGTTGCTGTCAAGCTTGAAACTATTCAGTACTAGTTGCGAGTATAGTGACGTGATAATATTTCTAATGTAGTTATATATCAATAGCAGTATGAACAATAATTTAGAAATGTACACATGAACAAAAGTAATTTTGGTAAGAGTGAGGAGAAAAAAATTCATAAAAACATTTGCAGAGGAATGAACAGGAGAAAACTCCAGCACAGTGAAGCCCCTCACGTGAGGAGTCTGTATTCTTTTAAACACATCTCTTGTATTTGGATATTATTTAAATCTCTGACTCATGAATTACACTGTTGCTCATGACATAGCAGAGCACTTTTACCATCTTCAAGACATGAGGGAACAATTCAAAGGAGTTCTGATTTTGAGGTTCCTTTCTTTTCAGGAACACTTCCTGGAGTGATGTAATCACCAACTCTTTAAGGCCTTTCCATTCTTAGTTAGAATATTATATTGTTGACTCAGTTACTATTAGGGTATCACAAATATGATCTACTTCTCTTTCCATACTGCTCTAGGAATCTTGCTAAAAACCAGTAAGAATTTTTTTGAGTAAGCACAAGGATGCCCCAACTGTGAGAGAGACAGGTTTTTAGGGTCATACAGACCCATATAAGCTACATTTTACATTTATTCTACACGGGGAAGCAGAGCAGAGAATGTGCCGACAGCCCTGCTGCCTTTTGTACTTTCAAGACACACGCCTGTGGCAGCGATGACTAAGGGATTATAACCTGAAAGTGTTGTGAGGAGCTCCCCTGCACTTTCTTGGAAGCCAACAAGGACCAAATCAAGCACTTGCATACCTGACCGTTTTTGTTTCTAGATTAAACAAAAAAAAATTATGCCTGGCAGAAGGCCATGTTGTACCTAAAAGACAAAATCTTTTATCTTTGCAGGGGAAGATATCCACTTCCTCCTACTTTTTTCTTATAGCTAAATACTCAAACATAAGTCAGTAGTGGGACATGTGGTACCCAAAAGACAGTCTTTTTTCCCTAAGAGAGGAAGGTATTTTCCTTCTGCCTTTTTGCTGGTTGATAAATACACAAAAATAAGTACAGTAATATATCTATGTTTTCATTTTTGAAAATATATTTAGTGGAAGACTTACAATATTTGGTTTTATTTATGGCTTTGCGCGCATGTGTGCGTGTGTGTGTGTGTGAGAGAGAGAGAGAGAGAGAGAGAGAGAGAGAGTGTCAGAGTCAGTTTGGTGGATTGTTAGCTAAGCTTAGTTAATGTTGGTTACAACATTACTCCAGAGTCAGTTACCTATATGATTCAAATTCCACTTCTCAAAATTGACTCTGGAAATAATCAAATATGGGTGCAAATATTTATTTACTGTATTATAACAGTGAAAATCAGAAACAATCTAGGTGTCTAGTGATAAATGATTGGTTTAATAAAGTATGGTACATTCTACATTTGAAAGCTGGATAGCCTTTAAAGATCATTTTGGAGGATAGTTGAGCATGGTGCTAGAGGACATAAGCTTTGCAGTCTGTGGGCCCAAACTCTGTTACTTACCAGCTGTATTATATAGAGCAAAGCTTTTTACTTCTCTAAGCCCCAGTGTTTTCTTCTGGGGGTGAGAATACCTAGCTCTTAAGGTTGTTATAAGGATTTAAGGAGAACATGTGTAAAACCCTTTATGGAGGGCCTGACATAGAGTGGACAGAAAGTGCTAGCTATGGATGCGAAGTTGGATAAGAAAATACATAAAGATACTTTAAAATATGAAAAAAGGTCATTCTCATTTTCCAAAATTAGGCACAATCATAGAAGGGCATAATGGTTTAAGTCAACATGTCCACAGTGATTAATTGCCTCTCAAAAGGAGAATTAAGTGTGATTTTAATTTTTTCTTTATATCTCTCTGCAGCTTTAAAATTTTCTATACTTACATTAACTTTATATTTAACCTTTTAATGGTAAAAATAACTAAGAATTCAGAAATATACAGAGTAAAAAGTTAGACCATCTCCCTTTGAACGTATCCTCCTACCACCATTAATTGTTATCCCCATAAGTAACTGCTGTCAGATGTTTACTTATAGACCTTTGTGTATGCAAAGTCACACTTAACGTTTATGTGCTTATAAATTCACATGAATGGAAGGATAGTTTGCATATTGTTGTGGGCTTTGCTTTTTTAAGTTAACAATGTATCTTCAAGTCTTCCTTAGTTTGGGGCGCTTGGGTGGCTCAGTTGGTTAAGCGTCTGCCTTCGGCTAAGGTCATGATCCCAGGGTCCTGGGATCAAGCCCCACGTTGGGCTCCTTGCTCAGTGGGGAGCCTGCTTCTCCCTCTGCCCCCCCCCCAGCTTGTGTGCGCTCTCTCTGTGTCTCTTTGTCTCTCTGTCAAATAAATAAATAAAATCTTTTAAAAAAAAAGAAGTCTTCCTTAATTCATATAAATCTATGCCTGCATTCTTTTTAGCAGCTGCATGGTATTCTGTAGCATGTATCTATAATTTATTTAGCTATATGTCTATTTTATTTTTAATTTGTTCATAAAGACTGTACTTTTTTATGTCTTAAGGAACATACTTCTACATATACCTTTTTATGTATATCTTCATTTTCTTGTAGGATAGAATCTTGGAAGTGAAATTGCTGAATCCAAGGGTATATGCATATGAAATATTGATAGATACTGCCTTGCAAAGGATATAATAAATTTACATTGCTACCTATGATGTATGTAAATGTATATGTGTAAGATAATCCTGACTTTTGCCACCACTGCATGTTATCAGTCTTTCAGATTTTGGACTAATGGGTAAAAATTGGTATCTCACTATTTAATTTGGATATTAAAGATTGAGATTGAACATATTTTTATATGGTAATAAAAATTTAAATTTCTTTTTCTGAAACTTGCTTTTTTTCTTTTAATCCCCTAGCCCATGTTTCTATTAGCTTGCCTTATTGATTTGTAGACTTTTTAATATTTGGATATTATTTATGTTTTAAATACTTATGTATGTTTAAATTTTTTTGAGGTTAGCCCTATTGATATTTTTTTCTTTTTTTTGCCTTCACTTCAGAGTTTATGCCTTTCTTAGGAAAGTCTTCATCACCCCAAATTATAAAAAATGTCCTCCATTTTCTTTTTTGTTAATGTTTAAATGAATTTATGTCTTTAATTCATTTAAAACTTATGCATGTGTAGAGTTTGTTAAAGATCTAAATTTATTGTGTTTCAGATAGGTTGTCATGCATTTTGTGTCTAATAGTCTATTTCTGATTATTTGAAATGGCACATTTAGCATATGTAAAATTCTCATGGTTCAGGAGTCTCTTTCTGGGCTTTCTCTCTGTTCCATTCCTTTGATCTGTTTGTCCGTTTCTTTACCAACATCACACAAATTTTATTGTCAATTTATAGGAACGCACAGCTATTGGACAGATCTTCCCTCTTCATCTCTTTTTTTTCCCCAAAAATTATCTTGAGTGTTTTAGCCCATGAATTTTAGCATCAACTTATTAATGAACTTAAATACTTCTATTAGGATTTCTGTATGAATTACAGTGAATTTATAGTTTAACTGGAGAAACTGACATCATATTATGTATCATCATTTATGTGCATCTCGTATGTCTACCAGTGGGTTTTTCTTCATAGAAGTCTTATTAGAGTGATTCTTTAATATTTTATAATTTTTTTGTTGGTATTATGAACATGTTCTTTTTTCCCAGTGGATTTTTAAATCAGCTACTACCGGTCTATAGGAAAGATACTAATTATTTCATTTTATTCTTTTTCTATTTTTAAATTAATTTTTAATTTTTTTTTTATTTTAAGTAGGCTCCATGCCCAGTGTGGGGCTTGAACTCATGACCCCAATATCAAGAGTCACATGCCCTGGGGCCCCTGGGCGGCTCTGTGGGTTAAGCTCTGGCTCTTGATTTCGCTTAGGTCATGATCTCAGGGTCATGATCGCAGGGCTCCAGGCTGAGCGTGGAGTCTGCTTAAGAGTCTCTCTCTCCCACTGCCCCTTCCTGCTCCCTGCTCCCCCCCGCCCCCTCCCCAGCTCATGTCCCCACACACATGTTCTTTCTTTAAAAAACAAAAAAAGAGTCACATGCTCTACCCACTGAGCCAGCCAGGCGCCCCCTCATTTTATTCTCATACCTAGTAACCATCCTGGTATTTTCTATACATTCTAATAATTATCCAGTCACTTATCTTACATTTTCCAGGTAAGTGATCATACCATCTATTTAAAAGAGAAAATAGGAATGAGAATGCTTTGCCTTTTTCTTTCCAATGTATAAACCTCTTATTTGTATTCTTAAATGCATTCAGTAATGCAGTCTGCAATAATATTGCAGACCAGCAATGATAGTAGGATCCTTGTCCTTCTCTTCCCTCTCTTTTTTAAAGATTTTATTTATTTTATTTTAGAGAGGTAGGGGAGGGGCAGAGGGAGAGGGAGAGAATCTTAAGCAGACTCACCGCTGAACACGGAGCTCTTCTCTTAATTAGAAATGTGTTTAGTATTTGCACATTAAACATGAGGTTCATTATAGATTTTATATTTTATCAGGTTATGAAACTTCTTTTCCTCGATCCTCAACAACAGGAATGGTGGTGGAATTTGTTTCCTACTGCTTTTCAACACCTATCAATATGTTTATAAAGCTTTTCTCTGTTCTTGGGTATAATGAATTATAGTAATCCTTTTTCTAATGTTGAACCACACTTGAAAGACTGGCATAACACTATCTAGCCAGGATGTTTTTAAAACTCATTTTTGCTGTTTTTATTGAACTTCCCTCCCTCCCCCCCATGCATGCATGCATACACACATACACACATACACTGTGCTCTTTTTGTCTGGTGTTAGTATTGAGTTTCTGTGATATTGCTAGAACTTATTTGGTGATTTTCCATATTTTTCTATGTACTGGAAATTTACACAATTCTCCCCAAAACCTCAGTTTCTGTTTGTTTTCTGTTTCAATAATTTACACTTTTAGTTCTTCTGTTTAATTATTTTAGGTTTTTTTTTTTTTTTTTTTTAGATTCTTGAGTTGAATGTTTTGTTTATTTGCTTCTAGTCTCTTATTTTTCAATATTGCACTTAAATCCATTTGTATTTTTTCCTGTTAATAGCATATTGGTGGGACGTCTGGGTGGCTCAATTGGTTAAGAGTCTGCCTTTGACTCAGGTCATGATCCCAGGGTCCTGGGATCGAGTCCCACATTGGGCTCCTTGCTTAGCGGGGAGTCTGCTTCTCTGTCTCCCTCTGACCCTCCCCCTGCTCATGCGCCCACACACACGCGTGCACACTCTCTCTGACAAATAAATAAATAAAATCTAAAAAAAATATATATTGGTTCAACTTTGAAGGGTGTGTGTGTGTGTATGTGCTTTCATTGCTATTTCTAAATAGGTTGAAAATTCAATTTATTTTTTTTCTTCACAAGAATTATTTGGAAGTGCTTTATTTTTTCTTAAGCGGGTAGATTTCTTATGATTAATTTGTATTAAAGCAATAGAAGAATATGGTCTGTATTTACTTCTTAGAATTTATTGAGCTTTTATTCTGTGCTCTCGTACACAGTTAATTTGCTAACAATTGTCTGGGATGCCTGGGTGGCTCAGTTGGTTAAGTATCTGCCTTTGGCTCAAGTCATGATCCCGGGGTTCTGGGATCGAGCCTCTCGTCGGGGCTCCCTGCTCAGTGGTGAGTTTGTTTCTCCCTCTGCTTGCCGCTCCCCCTGCTTGTGCTTTCTCTCTGTCTCTGACAAATAAAATCTTTAAAAAAAAATTTACTAACAATTGGGCAAGTATTTGAATAGACTCTGTATTCTGTTTCTTGGGTCCAAATCTTAATCATCATTTTATTCACAATTATATGGTTGTAAAATGAACATCATGTACATTGTCTAAACTCTCTCAGTGGTCTTTTTCTGTAAAGGGCCGACAGTAAATATTTTGACCTTGGACCACAAGGTCTCTGTTGGAACTATCCAACTCTGTAAGAAAGCAGCAGTATGTAAATGAATGGGCATGGCCAAATTTGACCTTAGTTTGCTGATGCTTGCTCTTTATTCTTAGTTTTTATCTTTCATCTGACAATGAGAGAAAGTGTAATACTTTATAATTTCAAAAATAATGCTTTGCAAATAAAAAATGTATATTGGGCCATTGTCTTCTTTTTTGTTGTTGTTAAAGATTTTATTTATTTATTTGACAGAGAGAGAGAGAGACCACTAGAGAGGGAACACAAGCAGGGGGGAGTGGGAGAGGGAGAAGCAGGCTCCCTGCAGGGAGCCCCATGCGGGGCTCGATCCCAGAACCCTGAGATAATGACCTGAGCCGAAGGCAGATGCTTAACTGACTGAGCCACCCAGGCATCCCTGGGCCATTGTCTTCTTAAAGGTCTTTTCAGAAGCTGCTTTGCACCTGGCCATTGGGGGACAATGGCCTGCCAGCTACCTGTCCAGTGCTTTTCTTCACTTGAGAACAATGGTCAGTTTTTGAGATGACCAGAACGGAGATATAGAGACAAAAGGCAAGGAGACCTTTTTCAGATTTTTAGTCACTACCTACTTTTAAATACTCTCTCTCTCTAGTTTTACTCACATCTAAGGGGTTAATAGTTAAAACTGCATTTTCTGGTATTTTATGTGTGGCTTAACGTTTATCTGAGTTTTGATGTGTTAGGATTTTTTTTTTCTCCCTGTAGTGAGGTCCAAGAGCCAAAGAAATCACCACATCCTCCTAAAACCTCAGCAGCTGCTCAGCTGGATGAGCTCATGGCCCACCTGTGTGAGATGCAGACCCAGGTGAGTGCAGTTCCTGAGTGTGTCTCCGTGTAGCTCAGCTCTGCCGTCCCCTTTCAGCACTCTTGGTTGTCATTCATTTTTCCCAGACTAAATTTAATTCAGCAGATGAACTCAACTTTCTATTATGTATTAACACAAAAGATAATACGATGCGGGCTCTGATCTCAAGGAATGTGGAATGTGCTTGGTAAGATGAAGCAGAAGCCCGTGTAACATTTGTAGATTAAAACACAGATGGTTTATCAAAATATGTGCAGCCAACATTAGGAATGTGGAGACTTTTATCAGAGGTGGGGATGGGATGTGGGACGGACTCCAAAGAATGGAAAGGGTTTGGACACAAAGAGATGAGAGAAGAGGCCCTTCCAGTTGGCATGAGCCCCAAGGGCATGGGCATCTACAGCTGGATGCAATGTGGTGGGACCGTGAGAGACCTACCTGAATGGGACAGAGGAGAGCAAACAGAGGCAGACCCAGGGAGATCAGAGTATGGCTTTGAAAGTAGGGAGGATGAGGAGTCTTGAGCCCCATACAGAGATAAAATCCGCCTCCTTGTTCTAGCCTCTAGAGCATGAGTGGTGAGCTCACGTGGCCTGGCAGGGGGTGGAAATCAGAGAAGTGGGCTTAATAATTTATTAAGGGAAATCATCTAGAATTCTTAAGGTGGAGAATTCAACCACTCTAAATTGGAGGATTTGATATGCACACATGAGTGGCTATGAAATAATTGCAAGGCAGTATATAAAAAGGTGTGTCGCTGGGGATGTCAGGAACCTGATCTTTGTGGCTCACCTTTGGACTCCCAATGCCTGCACAGTTCCTGACATATTAGAGGAACAAATGAATGACGTCAGGAACAAATTTTCTTCAGTGCCTACAGTAGAGCTGGGTATATTCCTCATTGTATTGTATATCTGAAAATACTGGGGAAAAAAATCTACATTAGGAGTTTTAATTGTGTTTCCTAATTGATTTAGTGTGTGTCATGGTTTATTTACATTTTTAAAATACCTGTTTATTTTTTGAATGAGCCATAATTCACACTGTGCAAAAATCAAAAGTGCAAAAGTTTGCAGTGAGCTATTTCCCTATCAGCCCTGTCCCCAGCCATCCAATTCTGTCCCTGTTTCTTTTTTTTTTTTTTTTTAAGATTTTATTTATTTGACAGAGAGACACACAGCGAGAGAGGGAACACAAGCAGGGGGAGTGGGAGAGGGAGAAGCAGACTTCCCATGGAGCAGGGAAGCCCGATGTAGGGCTCGATCTTAGGACCCTGGGATCATGACCTGAGCTGAAGGCAGAGGCTTAACGACTGAGCCACCCAGGCACCTCTCTTTCCCTGTTCCTTATATATTCACTCAGAAGTATTCTGGAATATGTAAGCAAACAGATGTGGATATGGATAGATATATGTGTGTATATATGTATATGTGTATATACATATAAAATTGTGTTTTTACCTACTTCATATTGATGACCCTTTTGGACTTTCCAGACGGTAACCTTTGGAACACTAATCTCTTCAACATTAAGTAACATTATATAATAGAGGAGGAAGGAAATCTGTCAGTTGATAAGTTTCTTGAAGGGAAATGAGCATTTTGGATTAGTGAGATAATGCAAGGTTATTCCTGGCAGTGAAAATAGGATACGTAGAGGCCTGAGGGCAGAGAGTAACAAATCACATTCAGGAGACTGCAGGGAGCCTGGCTGGCCTCAAACAATGGAGGCTTTTAGTGAGTAATGAAAGATGAGATTGGAAAGGTAAAGTGAGGGCGGCGGATGGGAGACTTTGAATGTCTGTCTAGTGCATGCAAATCTGATGCCGTGGAGGCCGTAGAGAGCACCTGTTTCCTGATCAGGAAGTATTAGGTCGATGGTAGTAGTAGCCCAGTCGGAAAGGAGTTGAGAGAGAGAGAATCAGGACATGACGTGATGAAGGACAAGCTGGGCATCGCATCTTTTTTGTAATTCGAGGCTTTTCCTTTGAATGAATTATAATGACTATTTTGGGGGGGTTGCTTAAATAAATCCAGTCCATCAGTTAGTCTTATCTGACAGTTTCTCATCACCTTCTCCCCTAACGCTGGACCAAGTCATTATTTCTGGTTTGAACTGTTAACAATAATCTCCTTCCAAACTAGTGTCTTTTATTCCACTCTTGCTTGCCTACACTTAACTCCTCACTCAGCTACCACAGGGATCTCGTGGATCAGATTCTTTCGCTCTCATGCTTAAACTCCTCCAGAGGCTCCATCACCCTTGGAATAAAACCTGAGTTTACCATGAGGGCCCCACATGATCTTTGCCTCTCTCTCCATTGTCTTCTCCTGCCACGCTTACTCTCACTCCCTCTGCTCCAACCCCCCCACCCTGACCTTTCTGACTTTCTCCTGACGTACCAAACTGTTCCCTTCCTCTGGGCCTCCCTTCCCTCTGGAATGCTTTTCCCACCGATTCAATATTTCTGAGCCCCTAAGAACATCATGGAATAATCTGTCCCACCCTCTGGCACGTCTATCTTGATACATAACTTATGTCTTATCTCTACCTGACATCACATCATACATTTATTTAATCCATTTATTGTCTATCACCCAGAGAAAGTAAACTCCATGAGGGCAGACTCCTCAGTCACCATGTACGTTGCTCTAAACCAAGAGCCTGGAGCTGTGACTGGCACAAACTAGGTACTCAATAAACATTGCAGAATAAATGGGTAAAAAGAAGATATGATTAATTGTTGACCTGTGGTCATTGTAGGAGTGAGGAAAGGTATCATCTTCATACACTCAATTTCCCATGGTCAGAAAAGATTTACAAATGGAGGAAGATTACTCATGTTTCACCCGGCCCGAGGAATTTAGGATAAAAGGGAGATGGAAGCATTTTTATTGGTGTTACAATGTTGGAGTCTTCCAGTGCCTTGGCCGGAGGTTAGGTACAGAAGAAAGCATCAGTCAGTAGGGGTGAGCTTGTGGAGTCATGTAGAAGATGCCAATGAGGGCAGATATTCATGAGCTGATTCTTTTTCATGGTTCTTTCCCTGGTGCCAGGTTGCAGTGAAAGCAGATGCCAGCAAGAAACACACAGCAAATAAGCAAGATCCCAAGGCCTCCCTGGACTCAATGCTGGGGGGTTTGGAGCAGGATCTGCAGGACCTTGGAGTTGCCACAGTGCCCAAGGGCCACTGTGCTTCCTGTCAGAAACCGATTGCAGGAAAGGTGCGGTGGGCCGAGGTGTTGGTCCTGCCGCCATGGATGGCTGCTTGTATGTCTGTCTCTGTCTCACCAAGGATTGCTCTGTCACCTATCCTAAGACATTTTCATAATAGTTAATAATCACTCATCCGTTACAGTGCTCCAGGCACTGAGCTGAGCGCTTTGCAAGTATTCTCTCTTTTAATGGTCCCATCAGCCCTTCAAGGGAGACTCTACTATTGTTCTTTTGTAAAGACGAGGGAACCAAGGGCTCCGGGATGTTAACTGACATGTCCAAGTCTAGAAAGAGGTAGAGGGAAGATTTGAACTGGGAAAGCCTGACTCCAGGTGTGACTCTTAACTGCCTTTCTGTACTTCTGGTCCTGGGAGGGACTTTCCCACTGCCCACTCCGTCCCAGTATTCCCAGTCAAGTTGATTGATGGTAACTTCCAGCTGACTCAGCTCTGAATCATGGCCACAGACTCCTCTTCTGCATCATCCTTCACCAAAACCACAATAATGGGCTCTGAGATCTGACTCAGCGTGGGGCAGGAGATGAGGTGTTCAGACCAGAGGAATAAAAACTCTCATTTGGCCTTTTCCTCTTCCAGGAATTCCTCCAGGCCAGACTGTAGTTATCCCTGTCTGTCACTACTGTGCTCGATTCTGATCCCCTCATCCTCCAGGGCAGTGTCATGGTAACGAACATTTACAGACTTTCATCAGCACGATTAGTCAGGAAACTGGGCACCCTTTTACTGTCCGTAAAACATGGACACCAGACCGCATAGGTGGGACCTGGGTCTAGGCCTCCGTGTTGTGTAACCCCGTGGGGGCGCTGTTTGCATGGAATACTGTGTGAAAAGTTCTGTCCAGAACTGTGTGACCTGTAGGCCCTCCAGCACCCAGCTGCCATCACCTGCCATGCTTTATTTCCTCCCCAGGTGGTCCATGCTCTAGGGCAAGCATGGCATCCGGAGCACTTTGTCTGCACTCACTGCAAGGAGGAGATTGGCTCCCACCCCTTCTTTGAGCGGAGTGGCTTGGCCTACTGCCCCAAGGACTACCACCATCTCTTTTCCCCACGCTGTGCTTACTGTGCTGCACCCATCCTGGATGTAAGTCGCCCCCCTTCCCCTGCCTCCGCACCGCGGCCCTGATTTATAGCTCTGGGGCTTTCTAACATGGCTCCGTGTGTTCTTTTTCCAGAAAGTGCTGACGGCAATGAACCAAACCTGGCACCCAGAGCACTTCTTCTGCTCTCACTGCGGAGAGGTGTTTGGTGCAGAAGGTACGCCTGGGTAGTTACAAGAAGACCAGCAGAGCTTTTCCTTGGTCTGCTGCAGTGGTCCTGGTAGTCCTGGCAGTCCTGGTAGTCCTGGTAGTCCTGGTAGTCCTGGTAGTCCTGGTAGTCCAAGTGCCCATTTCGGTACTAGATGCCATCCCTCCTTACCTTTCCCCAGGATTTACAAACTTTGTTTAAATTGGTCTCTTAAATCAAAGAAATGCGAATGCATAGTTTAAAAGCTGAAGTATGTTAACGGTAATAGTGAAAAGCATCAGTCCCTTGCTTTTCCTTTCTCTACCCCCAAATCCAGTTATCCTCTCCAAATTTTTTCAGCTTTTTCTTCTTTTACTTATTTGTGTATTTTAAGGAATATGCTTAAATTATTATAGGCTTACTTTTTTTTCCTTCTAATTTTAATCATTTGTATTAACTTTCTACCAGGGAAGATGAGGATTTACTCCCCCACCTTATCCCAACATACTTCCTCTCCTCCCATTCTCTCAGTATATAATCAGGTCATAATTGTAGGTCAGACCAGTGTTCAATGTGCACAGATTGACAACTATGAAAATATTGTTCATTGTTGAGCCTTGTAGCAGACCTATGGTTACAACAGAGCACAGAGTTTAGACTACATGGTTCAAATCTGGGCTGCGGTATTTATTAGCTATATGATATCATTCAAGTCATTTAACCCCTTCGTACCTTGCTTTCCTCATTGATGAAATGGGCCTAGTCATAATTCCTACCCTGTAATCTTACCTTACAGGGTAATTATGAGGATTTTAAGATACAATGGCTATATAGTGTTTAGAATGGTGCCTGGCACATGGAGACTCAGTAAAAATTAGTATTACTATCATGGTATCCTTCTCATATAAATTTTTTCCTGAAGTTAATATTTAAAAATTTTTTTTTAAATTTATTTATTTGAGAGAGACAATGAGATAGAGAGAGCATGAGAGGGGGGAGAGTCAGAGGGAGAAGCAGACTCCCTGCCGAGCAGGGAGCCCGATGCGGGACTCGATCCCGGGACTCCAGGATCATGACCTGAGCCGAAGGCAGTCGCTTAACCAACTGAGCCACCCAGGCGCCCCCTGAAGTTAATATTTAGATTTCTTTTTTCACTAACTTAATTTTCATTGTACCTAGCTGTAATTTATGTGACAGAACTGGGAGATCATTCTCAAAATGGCCAGCCGCATCTAGTAGTAGGTCAGTTCCACTTGTTTTGTCTTGGAGAAGTCTGTCCAGGAGACCTCCATCCTCCCACCCCAGCCTGAAATGGTTTCTCCTCAGGCCTGCTGTGAAGCATTTATTCTGGGCCATTCTCTTGGGAATTCCTTTTACTGCTTGACTGCTTTTTTCTTTGGATCCTCTGTTTCCTGGATCCCCTTTTAATACATGTTGCTACCTGTATTTTGGTGGAGCAGCTCCTAGGAAAGAATGAATAGGAGGTAAAATTTTTGAGACCTTGAAATATCTGAAAATTTTGTAATTCTGTTGTCTACCTTAAGTTGCCTGGGCATGGAATTCTAGGCAAAATTATTTTCCCCTATAATTCTGAAGACGTTGCTGCTGTCTTCCAACTTCTGTGGTTGAGGTTTTTAAGATTTTGTTCTTATTTGTGTGATCTGTTTTTCTCTCTTTGCAAGTTTTTTTTTCCTTCTTTTTTCTGAATTACCTTGATTTTTTTTTCTGACTTCTTTTTATGTTTGTTTGGAACAAGTATGACTCAGGCGTGGAATCAGAAAGCTTCTTTATTTTGTTTGTTTCCTGTCCTTTTTGAATTAACTCAGTGGGGAAACTATTCACCTCTTTCCTAAGTAAAAACTTGGGCAGTCCCATCCTCGTCTTTTCTGATGACTCTTAATAAAACAGTTATAAATAGAAAATCAATTTCAGACACAAAACACAAAACTAAGTCCTTGGGTAATTCCATCTGTGTAATAGCTAAGGCATCCAACTTATTTAAAGTGACCGCCACTTTAAAAATAAATAAACAAGTAAAAAATAAAGTGACCGTTACTCTCCCCTGGTCGGGCCTTTAAGCTGCTGGTGACCAGCGAAGGGCATTATGGCCCTTCATCCGTCCTTTCCTGCTTTTAGCGTCCACCACCCTCACCGCTGTTGCTAATCTTGATATCTGACCCCTTCACGGCTGAAATAGGAGGGGACGGTGATGAGCCTGGAGGGCAGGAAAGTCCTAACTTGCCTAGTGCCATCATAAATTTGCTTCATGCTCTCTGGACCTGGCAGATGTTTAACTAACTTTTTTTTTTTTTCTCCGATGCTTTTGTGGATTCAGTACAGGTCCAGCTTCAAACTCTTGATTACCCTTCACTTGTCTTAGCTAGCTGTTTTCTGCTTGGCCCATTTTAGGACCCATTCCACACAGATTAATTTTGCTGGGTTTTCATTGTTCCCTCCTGGTGATCTCTTAGAAATGATTACAGTGGTCCCAGATATCTTTTTCACACTTTCCTATATGGACTATGGGAAACTGGCACCTTTTTCTTATACTCAGTGAGATTGTAGTCAGTTAACAGCTGTGTCTCTCTACTCAGCCAGACTCATTCATGGCCTTTTTCCAGGAGTGAGTCAAATACCATTAACTATATCCCACTGATGGCTCGGGACATATATCCAGCTCTCTGAGTGGCTCTATCGAAGCCCCTCTCTTGACTTGAGGTTAGCTGGAACCATGCCATACCTCATCCCTCTTGGTTGTGCGATGGTGGTAGAGCACTCATAGCTTTCTCCAAAGAAATCCCTCTCTCAGTTTCCCTTCCTATCTCCCTGTTTTATATCCTCACAGTGCATGAGGGGTTCAAGAATCATGTGAACAGTCCATGGCTATCTACTTTGAGGGATGTCTTGAAGTTCAATTTGCAATTTGACATCCATTACGTCTCATGCCTTACACCTTGTTATACTGGTCTTGGCCAAATGCTGCTGATCTTTGGTTGCCCATTTCCTATTTTAGAATGAGACACAAAAATGTTAATTGGAAACTCTGTGGGTATAAGCAGAACTTGTCGACTGATGGACTCAACTGGGTGGTACTCAATGCTCTGGCCATTTTGCTGGGAGACTCCTGACTATTAGTATGTTAGGTCTTTTAGTGCCTGAGACTCTCTGGTTTGATATTTTCAGAATTAATCACTGCTCTTCAGACTTTCAGCCAACCCATTTCCAGCCTTGAAGACTATTTTGTACGTTCACTTTCTGAGCCCCTCTGATGTTCTGGAGAACCCCAGCTTGAGTTGTCTTAGCCCCTCTCCTCTGGAGAAATGCAGGCTTCAGTTCTCCTGTTTGCCAAGCTATTTACCACTGTTACACCTACTTAAAATTTTGGAAAATCTTATTGATATCTCGTCTATGGCATCTCCTCTCCTTTTCTCTTATTCCTGTGGGTGTTTCTATATTAAATAATTCTTTAACTATCGTGTTGGTGGTATTTCAAGAGGGAGTGAAAATAATCCCATGTATCCTGCCCTTCACCAGCACAGAGACTCACCTAAGTATCAGGCGTGTTATTATGTATATTCCTAAAATATTATTCATTTAATCCCCACCACAGTCTTATGAGGGTATTTTTATCCCACATTTTACCTAGTTATAGATGGAAACACTGAGCCTCAGGGAGGTAACATAATTTTCTTAAAGTTATACAGCCAGAAAGTCAAAGAGTAGGAACTGAAGCTCACGTCCCATTTCTGTAAGTTCTGTGTTGTTTCTATATCACCACAACTGCTCCCTGACAGAGACTCAATTCTTCTGCTGCTGGATCCCTTTACTTTCTTGGCACCACCGTGGTCCACTTTATTTGACAATAGACCCAGATACAGTAGCATTGACATAATCCACTAACAAAGTGCTTTGTAGTAATTTGCTTGTTCACTGAAGCTTATTCAGTGCTTTTCACAAATCATTAGATATTTCATTTCTAGATTGTCCTTTAGTTAAGCAGGATTTGTTTTATTGAGATTTAATCTAAATCATATTAAAGTGTGTCATGGTAAATTTATATTGTACTGGTAGCCATAGAAGTGTGAGAGTTAGTTGAGTAGAACAGTCAGCAAGTGAATACTGCCCACAGACGATTATGATGTGGAAGTTGCCTGAGAGCAGAGCAATAGAATACAGGCATATTTTAAGAAGAGACATAAGTTAGATACAAAAGAAAAGTATCCCATCCATAGGATGACCAGAAAGCACCACAAAGGTAGCTAATACTCATTGTTCTTGACCTCAGCCCCCTCTAAACAGACAAGTCTTTCATGACTTTACGTCCTCATCAGGCCACACTTAAAATATTTATTGAGACACCTGACAAAAGAAGGCCATTTGTTCATCAGAAGCTCCTCCTAGATTATGTTTTTGTTTTTGTCCTTTGCTTTCTGTAAGTGGGTCTCCTGCCATATGGTTGGTCCATTAGTTGGGTGGCATCCGGGCTCATCCCAAGTTCCATAGTCTCACATGGAGTTTCTATAATGAGAGCTTAACCACTGAGCCTTCTGGGAAATTAAAGTCATCTTCATTTTTGTTTCAGTTCAGAAAATTCCTCTTTAAGGCTCAAGTTTCTAAGCATTTCAGGCCTTAGCATCCTCCCGTAGGGACCAGGTCCTCAGTGCCTGTGTCTTTCTTTTGAAATTGTTCATTATCCGGGCCATGCAGGTGCTCCCTAATTTCCCCTGTGGCTAGGAGCCTCACCAGAGTATAAACACCTCTCTCTCTCTCTGTGGCACTTTTAATTGTTAGTGTTTCTTATCCGTTCTGCAGAGGTAATTGGCCCCAGAGAGAGCCTCCAGGAAAGTAACTGCTGAAACTTTCTCAGTTTATTGGATCACTAAATGCAGGGGCATCACAGCAAGTTTGGCTGATTGCTTTTGATTCCTCTCCTGAGACTCACCCTACTTGAAACAGAGGCTGTTCCTTCCCTGCTGTGTCATTCTGGAGATCAGCTACCCTGCAAATGCCTAGATGAGGGTCATTCCTAGGTCACTTGGCATGTCTTAACAATTTTCTCAAGTAACACCTACTTATAGGCAAGTTCAGTTTTATGTCACTTGCTTATACATGCAAATTCTTGGGCCCCACCCCAGACCTAGTGAATCAGAAACTCTGGGGGTGGGACCAAGCAATCTGCATATTGACAAGCTCTCCAGGTGCTGGATGCATGCTGAAGTGTGAGAAATACCTTGCCACATAAAAGCAAGGAGGATGGTTGTGGATGCGTTTGTTTTTCTTAAATGGAAGGCCTTCCTGCATTCAGTTATCACTTGATCAGACTCTAGACTCTAGACATTCTTTGATAAAGTGGAAAAAGTATAGTGAGTTCTGTGTCTAGGGGCTTTAGAAGAACACAGGACAGTTTATAAAATTATTAGTTTAGTTTCTTAGATCTGTAGGCCTCAGAAGTCTATTCAGTTGTCCGCTCTTCAAAGACAGCCTAGTTAAACAAAGCAAGGGATATCAAAAAGTGACCAGAGAGAACAGAAAAACTGTAGTTGCATGATTTGGGTCCCAACCCCTGGCTGCTCCCATTGCCTTTTTGGATCTGGCTGCTACTATCAAAATGGGTCCTAGAAGTAATGTTTCTTGGGTGGGCTGCTTTTCAATCCACTGGGCACACTTTGCTTACATGCTCTTTTAGTGGGGATACAGGTAGAGCTCTCATATTTACAAAGCTTTTGGGCTGTGATATTTGGGCTCAGCTGATGCTATCAGTCCCCACAGAGAGGTCACCACCAGGAGCATTTAAATTAGGGGCATGACGTTGAAGTTAGGCTTTGAAGTTAGGCCTAGATTTGAACATCAGGTGCCCTACTGACTAGTTTGTTATTTGTAATTTCTCTGAGCCTCCCTTTTTTCATTTGTAAGATGGGAGCATTGCTGTGAAGAATTTAATTTCAATTTAGTACCGCAGCTAGAGCCCTCAGTGGAACAGGTACAAAGCAAGTGCTGCATAAGTGGGATTGCTGATAGTCATCTTCATGTTACACAGGTTCTCCTGATAGATGCTAAGGAGAGTTCCTTACAGAGGAGTTCACCTGTTTACACATATTCTAGTTAGTCCTGGAGAGACTCTAAGCTACAACATACTTCTGGAGCCGATGGTCTCAGTTGTGCCAGTTGTAATATTGTTGACATGTCTGCTCGTTCAGTAAATATTTATTGAGAAACTACTATCGATGTATCAGGCACTGTTCTAGGTACTAGGGACACAGTGACAAAAGACAAAGTTCCCGCCCTCGTGGTGCATATATTCTAGTGAGAAAGACAGGTAATCATCAAAACTAGCCAACTAATTAACTAACTTACTCTATGCTTATAATTCGCTTATAACTTATTCTACATGTTAGGAGAGGGAATGATGGATAGGGTGCTGTTTGAGATAGGGTGGTTGGGTCTGTTGTTCTCTTAAGCAGATCCCTCAGTGATGTGAAGGGCCAAACCATCTGGGAATCTTGGAGAAGTGATTTTCAAAGCAGAGGGCACATATTACTTAAATAGGTGCTTGAAGATGAATTGATTTATTATATTTTTCTTTTTTTTGTTTTGTTTTTAGTAAACTTTATTTTTTAGAATAGTTTTAGACTGATAAAAAATTTAAGAAGATTGTACAGAGAATTCTCCCATGCCCTCTTACCCAGTTTCCCCTAACAGATTAACATTAGTATGGTACATTTGTCACAATTAATGAACCAGTATTAATATATTATTATTAACTAAAGTCCATGCTTCATTTAGATTTCCATAGTTTTTACCTGATTTTTTTTTTTTTTCTGTTCTGGGATCCCGTCCAGAATGATGCATTATATTCAGTTGTCGTGTCTCCTTAGGCTCCTCTTGGCTGTACCAGCTTCTCAGAACTTCTCTTGTTTTTGATGAGTTTCTTCTCAGTTTTTTTTTTTTAAATTCTTTTTTATGGGTTTTATTTTTTTTATATTTAATTTTTATTGTTATGTTAATCACCATACATTACACCATTAGTTTTCGATGTAGTGTTCCATGATTCATTGTTTGTGCATAACACCCAGTGCTCAATGCAGAATGTGCCCTCCTTAATACCCATCACCAGGCTAACCCAACCTCCCACCCCCCTCCCCTCTAGAACCCTCAGTTTGTTTCTCAGAGTCCATTGTCTCTCATGGTTCGTCTCCCCACTCCGATTTCCCCCCCTTCATTCTTCCTCTCCTGCTATCTTCTTCTTTTTTTTTTTCTTAACATATATTGCATTATTTGTTTCAGAGGTATTTTTCCTTTTAAAATGTAAAGACGATAAAAAAAAAAAAAAACCTTGCAGAAATCTTCACTTACAACCTATTACCCTTGTTAACCTAATGCAACATAAAAAAATTTCCCTAATAATATTTTTCTACATTTGTTAATATTTATGCATACCTTAGTTAGGTGTACCTAAAAGTCCTTTTTATCCTTAAGCATTTCCTCATGTGGCTTCATAATTTTATAATAATAATTTTAATAGTATCAATTATTCCTTTAGGGCTTCATGTAAACAAATTATAAAAAATATGTGCTTAAAGATGTTCATTGAAGAGGGCGCCTGGGTGGCTCAGTCGTTAAGCGTCTGCCTTCGGCTCAGGTCGTGATCCCAGGGTCCTGGGATCGAGCCCCGCATCGGGCTCCCTGCTCAGCAGGAAGCCTGCTTCTCTCTCTCTCGCTCCCCCTGCTTGTGTTCCCTCTCTTTAAAGATAAAAATCTTTAAAAAAAAAAGATGTTCATTGAAGCTTTATTTATAGTTCCAAATATTGTAAACAAATGTGTTCATAATAGTATATTTAGATTACCTCTTGTGTGTTAGTGAATATCTTTAAACGTAACATTTTCTTTCAGTTATTTGTATAGATTAATTCCTGGGAGAAAGATATCTATATACTTATTTAAATTCTTGATACACATTACCAAATGATTTTCCAAAAGAATACTAACATTTAACTTTATCAACGGGAATATATAAATCGTGAATCACTCCATGTATTTTCCAGTATTAGGTAGACTTATTTAACACTGTTTTTACTACTTAGCTGAAATTAGAAATTAAACTTACTAATTAGCAAAAATTAGAACTTTAGTTTTTTCTTTTCAGTTTCGTTTACTCACGTTGAACATATTACTACTAAAAGTATTTCGTCTTATGTTATTCGTCTCTTTATGAGGATGACTTATTTTATTTATTTTAAAAGATTTTATTTATTTATTTGTGAGAGAGAGTGAGCTAGAGAGAGCACAAGCCAGGGGGAGAGGCAGAGGGATAAGCAGACTCCCTGCTGACAGGGAGCCTGATGTGGGGTCTCGATCCCAGGACCCTGGAATCATGACCTGATCTGAAGGCAGACGCCTAACCAACTGAGCCATCTGGGCCCCTCAGGACAACTTATTTTAAAGGGTTTAAAAAAGTCATCATCTTGGGTTTCTCATCCTTCTTTATCCGGGCATAGGAGTAAGACTCAAGCCAGGGGTTTTCTAACATGAGCCCAGCTGTGAAAATATCCAGTATTAAAGTATTTAAGAGAAAGCCCTTACACATTAACAAACTGATTAATTTTTTTTTATTGTGGAAATTGCTTCCTGCCTGGCTTCACCAAGTATGTGTGTTTTACCAAACTAATTTCCTCTAACCTCCACCCACCTTTCTACCCCTTTTTCTTGCTGGAATATTTAAAAACAAATAATAGAAATCTTATGTCGCCATTAAAAACTTCAATCTGCATCATCTTTAACTGATTATCCGGACTTTTTTTTTTTAACATAACTACCTTCACAACTAATGAATTTATTAATTCCTCATTATCATATAAAACCCACGTCTAAACTTCTGAAATTTCTAAAACACATCATTTACTTGGTTTGTTTGAATCTGTTGGGGCCAGGCAAAGCGTATGCCTTGCATTTGACTGTTCTGTCTCTCAAAATTTAAAAATCCTGTAAGGATCCTCTCTTCCCCATTTTTTAAATACCATTAATTTGTTAAGAAACTGGAACCTGTGTCCTGTAAAATGTTCCATATTCTTGATTTGACTGGCTGCTTCCTCCTGATATTGTTTAACTTATTTGCTTTATCAGCCCACACCCTATTTTTCTGAGATATAATTGGCAAATATTTTCTTCGGTTTGTCCCTTGTCTGGGCTTTGCTTATGGTGCTTTTGGTCGTGCACAAGTCATTCATATATATTTCTTTCCATTTTATTTATTTATTTATTTATTTAATTTATTTATTAAATTTTATTTTATTATGTTATGTTAATCACCATACATTCCATCATTAGTTTTTGATGTAGTGTTCCATGATTCATTGCTTGCATATAACACCCAGTGCTCAATGCAGAATGTGCCCTCCTTAATACCCATCACCAGGCTAACCCATCCCCCCACCCCCCTCCCCTCTAGAACCCTCAGTTGGTTTCTGAGTCCATAGTCTCTCATGGTTCGTCCCCCCCTCCGATTTCCCCCCCTTCATTCTTCCCCTCCTGCTATCTTCTTCTTCTTTTTTTTTTTTTTTAACATAAAATGTATTGTTTCAGAAGTACAGGTCTGTGATTCAACAGTCCTACACAATTCACAGCGCTCACCATAGCACATACCCTCCCCAATTTCTATCACCCAGCCACCCCATCCCTCCCACCCCCCACCACTCCAGCAACCCTCAGTTTGTTTCCTGAGATTAAGAATTCCTCATATCAGTGGGATCATATGATACATGTCTTTCTCTGATTGACTTATTTCGCTAAGCATAATACCCTCTCGTTCCATCCACATCGTTGCAAATGGCAAGATTTCGTTCTTTTTTGATGGCTGCATAATATTCCATTGTGTGTGTGTGTGTGTGTGTGTGTGTGTATATATATATATATATATAAACCACATCTTCTTTATCCATTCATCTGTCGATGGACATCTTGGCTCTTTCCACAGTTTGGCTATTGTGGACATTGCTGCTATAAACATTGGGGTACATGTACCCCTTTGGATCACTACATTTTTATCTTTGGGGTAAATACCCAGAAGTGCAATTGCTGGGTCATATGGTAGCTCTGTTTTCAACTTTTTGAGGAACCTCCATACTGTTTTCCAGAGTGGCTGCACCAGCTTGCCTTCCCACCAACAGTGTAGGAGGGTTCCCCTTTCTCCGCATCCTCACCAACATCTGTCGTTTCCTGACTTGTTAATTTTAGCCATTCTGACTGGTGTGAGGTGGTATCTCATTGAGGTTTTGATTTGGATTTCCCTGATGCTGAGCGATGTTGAGCACTTTTTCATGTGTCTGTTGGCCATTTGGATGTCTTCTTTGCAAAAATGTCTGTTCATGTCTTCTGCCCATTTCTTGATTGGATCATTTGTTCCTGGGGTGTTGAGTTTGATAAGTTCTTTATAGATTTTGGATACTAGCCCTTCATCTGATATGTCATTTGCAAATATCTTCTCCCATTCTGTGGGTTGTCTTTTGGTTTTGTTGACTGTTTCTTTTGCTGTGCAAAAGCTTTTTATCTTGATGAAGTCCCAATAGTTCATTTTTTGCCCTTGCTTTCCTTGCCTTTGGCGATGTTTCTAGGAAGAAGTTGCTGCGGCTGAGGTCGAAGAGGTTGCTGCCTGTGTTCTCCTCTAGGATTTTGATGGACTCTTGTCTCACATTTAGGTCTTTCAACCATTTTGAGTCTATTTTTGTGTGTGATGTAAGGCAATGGTCCAGTTTCATTCTTCTGCATGTGGCTGTCCAATTTTCCCAACGCCATTTGTTGAAGAGACTGTCTTTTTTCCATTGGACATTCTTTCCTGCTTTGTCGAAGATGAGTTGACCATAGAGTTGAGGGTCCATTTCTGGGCTCTCTATTCTGTTCCATTGATCTATGTGTCTGTTTTTGTGCCAGTACCATGCTGTCTTGATGATGACATCTTTGTAATAGAGCTTGAAGTCCGGAATTGTGATGCCGCCAGCTTTGCTTTTCTTTTTCAACATTTCCCTGGCTATTCGGGGTCTTTTCTGGTTCCATACAACTTTTAGGATTATTTGTTCCATTTCTTCGAAAAAAAATGATGGTATTTTGATAGGGATTTCATTAAATGTGTAGATTGCTCTAGGTAGCATTGACATCTTCACAATATTTGGTCTTCCAGTCCATGAGCATGGAACATTTTTCCATTTCTTTGTGTCTTCCTCAACTTCTTTCATGAGTATTTTATAGTTTTCTGAGTACAGATCCTTTGCCTCTTTGATTAGATTTATTCCTAGGTATCTTATGGTTTTGGGTGCAATTGTAAATGGGATCGACTCCTTAATTTCTCTTTCTTCTGTCTTGTTGTTAGTGTATAGGAATGCCACTGATTTCTGTGCATTGATTTTATATCCTGCCACTTTACTGAATTCCTGTATGAGTTCTAGCAGTTTTGGGGTAGAGTCTTTTGGGTTTTCCACATAAAGTATCATATCATCTGCAAAGAGTGAGAGTTTGACTTCTTCTTTGCCGATTTGGATGCCTTTGATTTCTTTTTGTTGTCTGATTGCTGTGGCTAGGACTTCTAATACAATGCTGAATAGCAGTGGTGATAGTGGACATCCCTGCCGTGTTCCTGACCTTAGGGGGGAAGCTCTCAGTTTTTCCCCATTGAGAATGATATTTGCTGTGGCTTTTTCATAGATGGCTTTTATGATATTGAGGTATGTACCCTCTATCCCTATACTCTGAAGAGATTTGATCAAGAATGGATGCTGTACTTTGTCAAATGCTTTTTCTGCATCTATTGAGAGGATCATATGATTCTTGTTCTTTCTTTTATTAATGTATTGTATCACATTGATTGATTTGCGGATGTTGAACCAACCTTGCAGCCCAGGGATAAATTCCACTTGGTCATGGTGAATAATCCTTTTAATGTACTCTTGTATCCTATTGGCTAGTATTTTGGTGAGAATTTTTGCATCCATGTTCATCGGGGATATTGGTCTGTAATTCTCCTTTTTGATGGGGTCTTTGTCTGATTTTGGGATCAAGGTAATGGTGGCCTCATAAAATGAGTTCGGAAGTTTTCCTTCCATTTCTATTTTTTGGAACAGTTTCAGAAGAATAGGTATTAATTCTTCTTGAAATGTTTGATAGAATTCCCCTCGGAAACCTGGACTCTTGTTTGTTGGGAGATTTTTGATCACTGCTTCAATTTCCTTAATGGTTATAGGTCTGTTCAGGTTTTCTGTTTCTTCCTGGTTCAGTTTTGGTAGTTTATACATCTCTAGGAATGCATCCATTTCTTCCAGATTGTCTAATTTGCTGGCATATAGTTGCTCATAATATGTTCTTGTAATTGTTTGTATTTCTTTGGTGTTGGTTGTGATCTCTCCTCTTTCATTCATGATTTTATTTATTTGGGTCATTTCTCTTTTATTTTTGATAAGTCTGGCCAGGGGTTTATCAATCTTATTAATCCTTTCCAAGAACCAGCTCCTAGTTTCGTTGATCTGTTCTACTGTTCTTTTGGTTTCTATTTCATTGATTTCTGCTCTGATCGTTATTATTTCTCTTCTCCTGCTGGGTTTGGGCTTTATTTGCTGTTCTTTCTTCAGCTCCTTTAGGTGTAGGGTTAGGTTGTGTATTTGAGATCTTTCTTGTTTCTTGAGAAAGGCTTGTATTGCTATGTACTTTCCTCTTAGGACTGCCTTTGCTGCATCCCAAAGATTTTGAACAGTTGTGTTTTCATTTTCATTTGTTTCCATGAATTGTTTTAATTCTTCTTTAATTTCCTGGTTGACCCATTCATTCTTTAGTAGGATGCTCTTTAGTCTCCATGTATTTGAGTTCTTTCCAACTTTCCTCTTGTGACTGAGTTCTAGTTTCAAAGCATTGTGGTCTGAAAATATGCAGGGAATGATCCCAATCTTTTGGTACCAGTTGAGACCTGATTTGTGACCTAGGATGTGATCTCTTATGGAGAGTGCTCCATGGGCACTAGAGAAGAATGTGTATTCTGTTGCTTTGGGATGGAATGTTCTAAATATATCTGTGAAGTCCATTTGGTCCAGTGTGTCATTTAAAGTCTTTATTTCTTTGTTGATCTTTTCTTAGATGATCTGTTCATTTCAATGAGGGGGATGTTAAAGTCCCCTACTATTATTGTATTGTCGATGTGTTTCTTTGCTTTTGTTATTAATTGGCTTATATAAGTGGCTGCTCCCATGTTAGGGGCATAGATATTTGCAATTGTTAGATCTTCTTGTTGGATAGATCCTTTAAGTAGGATATAGTGTCCTTCCTCATCTCTTATTATAGTCTTTGATTTAAATTCTAATTTCTCTGATATAAGGATTGCCACCCCAGCTTTCTTTTGATGTCCATTAGCATGGTAAATTGTTTTCCACCCCCTCGCTTTCAATCTGGAGGTGTCTTTGGGTCTAAAATGAGTCTCTTGCAGACAGCATATCGATGGGTCTTGTTTTTTTTATCCAGTCTGATAGACTGTGTCTTTTGATTGGGGCAGTTAGCCCATTTACATTCAGGGTAACTATGGAAAGATACGAATTTAGTGCCATTGTATTGCCTGTAAGGTGACTGTTACTTTATATTATCTGTGTTCCTTTCTGGTCTATGTTACTTCTAGGTTCTCTCTTTGCTTAGAGGACCCCTTTCAATATTTCTTGTAGGGCTGGTTTCGTGTTTGCAATTTCCTTTAGTTTTTGTTTGTCCTGGAAGCTTTTTATCTCTCCTTCTATTTTCAATGACAGCCTAGCTGGATATAGTATTCTTGGCTGCAGATTTTTCTCATTTAGTGCTCTGAAGCTATCATGCCAGTCCTTTCTGGCCTGCCAGGTCTCTGTGGATAGGTCTGTTGCCAATCTAATGTTTCTACCATTGTAGGTTACAGACGTCTTGTCCCGAGCTGCTTTCAGGATTTTCTCTTTGTCTCTGAGACTCAAAAGTTTTACTGTTAGATGTCAGGGTGTTGACCTATTTTTATTGATTTTGAGGGGGGATTCTCTGTGCCTCCTGGATTTTGATGCCTGTTTCCTTCCCCTAATTAGGGAAGTTCTCTGCTATAATTTGCTCCAATATACCTTCTGCCCCTCTCTCTCTTTCTTCTTCTTCTGGGATCCCAATAATTCTAATATTGTTTTGTCTTATGGTATCACTTAAGTTTCTCGAATTCTGCCTTCATGATCTAGTAGTTGTTTATCTCTCTTTTTCTCAGCTTCTTTATTCTCCATCATTTGGTCTTCTGTATCACTAATTATTTCTTCTGCCTCATTTATCCTAGCAATTAGAGCCTCCATTTTTGATTGCACCTCATTAATAGCCTTTTTGATTTCGACTTGGTTAGATTTTAGTTCTTTCATTTCTCCAGAAAGGGTTTATCTAGTATCTTCCATGCTTTTTTTCAAGCCCAGCTAGTATCTTTATAATCATCATTCTGAACTCTAGTTCCGACATCTTCCTAATGTCCATATTGATTAGGTCCCTGGCAGTCGGTACTCCCTCTTGTTCTTTTTTTTGAGGTGATTTTTTCCATCTTGTCATTTTGTCCAGAGAATAGATGAGTGAGAGAACAAAATGCTAACAGGGTAACAACAACCCCAGAAAAATATACACTAAACAAATCAGAAGAGACCTGAAACCAGGGGAAAAGAAAGGGAAAGAAAGAAAAAAGAAAAGAAAGAAAAAGAAAGTGATAAAAAAAGAAAAGAATATGGTCAAATATGATCAGGCTGGTGAATAGGTCAGTGCCACACACTAGATTTTGGGTGTATTTTCGTCTGTTAGAAGAAACTGCCACCCAAAATTTTAAAGAAATAAAAACTTATATATGTACAAAAATAAGGGTAGATACGATGAAGGGATGGAATATGACTGTAAAGATAAAAATTATAAAAGATTTTATAAAAGGAATTGGTAAGATAAGAAGTTGGTTGAAAAAAGAAGGAAGAGAAATTAAAAAAAAAGGGAGAGAATGTGATCAGGCAGACTAGAACAGAGCCATACACTAGAGATTTAGGGTATATTTTGGTCTGTTAGAAGAAACTATCCCAAAATTTTAAAGAGAGAACAACATATATATACACCAAAAATAAGGTTGACTACTATGAAGGGATAGTATATGACTCTAAAAATGAAAAATAAAAAAGATTTTTAAAAAAGGGATTAATAAGATGTTGGTTGAAAAAGGGAAAAAGAAAATTCAAAAAAATATATAGAAAAAGGGAAAAAAATTAACTTTGAAAGACTAAAGAATCATGGGGGAAAAGCCATGAATTCTATGTGCAGTATTCCCCTACCGCTGGAGTTCTGCCGTTCTCATTGATCAGTAAACTTGGTCTTGGCTGGCTGTTCTCACTGATCTTCTGGGGGAGGGGCCTGTTGCCGTGGTTCCCAAATGTCTTTGCCGGAGGCGGAATTGCCCTGCCCTTGCCCGGTCTGGGCTAAGTAATCTGTTTGGGTTTGCTCTCGGGAGCTTTTGTTCCCTGCAAGCTTTCAGTTTGGCTTTGGAGGACGAGAGTGAAAATGGCGGCCTCCCAATCTCTGCCTCCAAGGAGCCGAGAACTCAGGGCCCCGCTCCTCAGTGAGCCCCCAGAGAAAAGCCATCAGTCACTCCCATCTCCCTGGTCTCTGGCCGCACTCCGCGCTCACCTGGCCTGTGACCGAGCGTTTCTATCTCTGGCCCCTGACCCCGTGTGGAGTCTCCAAACCCAGCAGATCCCTGCAGTGCACTCCCGTGCTGCTCCTCCCGGGGGAGGAAGGGGAGTCTCCCTGGATCTGCCACTTGTTGGGTCCCTGCTGGAGGAGCAGTGGCCCAACTGTGCCCCGGACCACGATTTATGGCAACCCTGAGCTGAGAGCCCGCTCCTCTGCTCCATCTCTGCAGCCGGCTTCCCCGCTCTGATACCTGGGAGCTCTGCCGCACTCAGGCACCCCCCGTCTTTCTCTGACCCCAAGGGTCCTGAGACCACACTGTCCCACAAGGGTTCCACCCCCCGCTTAGCCACCGGAGTGACGTCCCTCAGCGGAGCCAACTTCTAAAAGTTCCGATTTTGTGCTCCGCGGCTCTATCACTTACCAGAAGCGGCCTCAGAGGCCCCCTCCCCCGCCATCTATCCTCCAGAATATCGCCTCGGATTCACTTCTCCGCACATCCTACCTTCCAGAAAGTGGTCGCTTTTCTGTTCAGAGTTGCTGCTATTCTTTTCTTCGATCTCCTGTTGAGTTCGTAGGTGTTCAGAATGGTTTGATCCCTATCTAGCTGAATTCCTGGGACCAGACGAAATTTAGGTCTCCTACTCCTCCACCATCTTGCTCCTTCCCCCCATTCATATGTATATTTTAATGGACCTACATTTATTGATTTTTTAAAATATTTTTTTAATTTACTGATTTTTAACCTGCTTTTGAAATTTGAGCCATGTTTACTACAGTTTTCTCATTCCCAGGTTAAAGAGGGACCCACTCAGTTTTGATTCACGTCTTTGTATGGCTTGAACTGTTACATTTAGAATCTTGCATCCATTTGGAAATTATTATTTCATAGCACTTTCTTTTTAAAGATTAAGCCCTTTTGTGCTGGTGCTGTTTTGGGTACTAGAGTTATAACATGATAAGACCAACAGTATCTATTTTCAGAGCTACACTCCAGTGTGGGATGACAGACCACCAAGGTGGTTTCAGATAATGGTAAATGCTGGAAAGATGATTTTAGAAAAGATGAAGTGATAGATATGGGATAGATAAGAGGCGCCTCTGATAGGGTGATATTTGAACCAATTTCTGAATCATCAGGTGAGATCAGCCACACCAAAGCCTGGGGCAAAACTGTGCAGGCCAGCACGATACTTAGTACAGAGATGTCGAGCAGGAATAGACCTTAATACTAAATGCTGGGTATGAGCCAGGCCTAGCACTAACGCACCTGTTCCGCATTCCCTCCTGTATTTATGTATTTATGTATTTCTCTCTCACGTATTTCTTATAATGAGCTATTGAGGTTGGTATTGAATATGAGGACACTGAGTTTGGGAGAGCTGAAATCACTGGCCTCTTCTCAGCCTCCAGCTTGGTGGAAGGTGTCACCCTGCACCATGAACTGTTGATTTTACCTCTCCAGGCTTTCATGAGAAGGACAAGAAGCCATACTGCCGGAAGGATTTCCTAGCCATGTTCTCACCCAAGTGTGGCGGCTGCAACCGCCCCGTGTTGGAAAACTACCTTTCAGCCATGGACACCGTCTGGCACCCGGAATGCTTTGTGTGTGGGGTCTGTACACTCACTTCTCTTTTGGACTGAGGGAAAGTCAAGAGCCTTCCTTTCTGAGGGGCAGAACAGCAACTGGGAAAAGGGTCCACAGCTTGGGGTGAGGGATTGATGCAGGCCTGGTAAAGGAGGCTGGGGGCACTGGCTCATGTCTTTCTCAAGTGGGTAATATTCTCGCCTCCACTGGTCCGGTAACGGGCAGGAGTTTCAAAGCTGCAAGTTTTACTTGGCTGATGTTCTGCTTCTTGACATCTGCCCCTTTTTCTTCCCCTTTGCTCTATGCCGCAGGACTGCTTCAGCAGTTTTCCTTCCGGCTCCTTCTTTGAACTGGACGGACGTCCCTACTGCGAGCTCCATTACCATGAGCGGCGGGGCACGCTCTGCCACGGGTGTGGGCAGCCCATCACTGGCCGCTGCATCAGTGCCATTGGCCACAAGTTCCATCCCGAGCACTTCGTCTGTGCTTTCTGCCTGACACAGCTGTCAAAGGGCGTCTTCAAGGAGCAGGACAACAAGACCTATTGTCAGCCCTGCTTCGTGAAACTCTTCCCACTGTAATCTCAGCTGAACCCACGGTCCCCACAGATCCCCTACAGAGTTTAAACCAGGAGGGGAAGGAGTATACTTTGTTGTTACTGCTCTTCAGCTCAGTGGGCGTATAAAGTAAAGGTAATGAACCTGTAGTTGTTACATGGCTAGGCTTGTAGTCTTAGGTTTTAGATTTCCAGTCTTGTGTTTTTTCTCAATCAGGTACTTGGGTTTAGATCTGGGTCCTGTTGCTCGTGCCTCTACAGATGCATCTTCCACATGCACACATGCATTCCACCCCCGGTTTCCTCAGATTTCTCCCGTTTCCACTCCTGCGGTGGCCCTCTTCCCTGGGCCTTTTCACACCTCCCTCATTTCCCCGTGACTCACTTTCCCATGACCAGTGCATTATCCTCGCTGTCAGGAATCCTGATGCCCCTCCAAAGCTCTCTGCACCTCTCTTCAGTGTACTTCTCTTTTTCAAGAGGAAGTAGATTTTAACTGGGCTACTTTGAGTCCTGACATCATTGATAAATAAAACGGCTTTCAGTTTTAATGTCTTACAGTCATGTTTGGAGATAAAGTGCTTCCTGTGTTACATACTCAGCACTGTGTGCAGTTAAATCCATATCATATCTCTTGTTTACTTCCATACAATAGGCACTTTTTCTTAATCGAAAGGAATTGAAAGGGGGGACTCCTGTTCACTAACTTTTCTCTTAGTTTGGGCCCATAATATTCATTTTATTTTGTATTTTGAACTGAGATGATTGAATCATCTTAAAAGGTGGCAAAGCCTCTTAAAATTGTTTACCCAAAGTGAAAAACCAAATCTCCACTAGACACTTGAAAATTCATGTTTGTATGCGTTTCTACAAACTCATGAAATTGTGTATATTGAATAAGTTCAGTTTTTCTCTATATCAATTATATCTCAATAAAGCTGTTTTTAAAGAATGAAACATACATCTTCCTCAACTTCACAATTATCTCAAAAGACAAACAAGATGGCTGTTTTATCTCTAAAGAAAGTTGCTATAAAGGATCATTTGATAATTTCCAGTTTGGATTAGGAAATCTAAGCCCCAAAGGAAATCTCCATTTAATTATTTGTTCCTCTGCAAAACATCAAAGTATATTTGTAGAAAAGCTTGTCAGTTATTAACAAATCTTTCTCATGTCCTGTCTCAAGTAAGCTTCAGGAGTCCTGCTTCCCCGAAGGATATTGATAAGATCTGTACTATGTCTTTCTTACCATGGCCTTAAAATAATTATGTGACTATTTTATTTTATTTTTTTAAAGATTTTATTTATTTGACAGAGAGAGACACAGTGAGAGAGGGAACACAAGCGGGGGGAGTAGGAGAGGGAGAAGCAGGCTTCCTGCAGAGCAGGGAGCCCAATGCAGGGCTCGATCCCAGGACCCTGGGATCATGACCTGAGCCGAAGGCAGATGCTTGACGACTGAGCCACCCAGGCGCCCCATGTGACTATTTAAAAAAAAAACAAAACCCAGAGTTTAAGGTACTGAGGAAAATTCCTTTACCAGGGGTATTTTTAAAAATAGGACCAATTTATATATATATATAACAGAGTATTATGCAGCCATCAAAAATGAAATCTTGCTGGGCGCCTGGGTGGCTCAGTTGGTTAAGCAACTGCCTTCGGCTCAGGTCATGATCCTGGAGTCCCGGGATCGAGTCCCGCATCGGGCTCCCTGCTCAGCGAGGAGCCTGCTTCTCCCTCTGACCCTCCCCCCTCTCATGTACTCTCTCTCATTCTCGCTCTCTCAAATAAATAAATAAAATCTAAAAAAAAAAAAATGAAATCTTGCCATTTGCAACAACGTGGATGGAACTGGAGGGTATTACGCTGAGTGAAATAAGTCAGTCAGGGAAAGACAAGTATCATATGATCTCACTGATATGAGGAATTCTTAATCGCAGGAAACAAACTGAGGGTTACTGGAGTGGGGGGTGGGGTGGGAGGGATGGGGTGACTGGGTGATAGACATTGGGGAGGGTATGTGCTATGGTGAGCGCTGTGAATTGTGCAAGACTGTTGAGTCACAGACCTGTACCCCTGACACAAATAATACATTATATATTAATAAAAAAAATAGGACCGAGGGGCGCCTGGGTGGCTCAGTCGTTAAGCGTCTGCCTTCGGCTCAGGTCATGATCCCAGGGTCCTGGGATCGAGCCCCACATCGGGCTCCCTGCTCCGCGGGAAGCCTGCTTCTCCCTCTCCCACTCCCCCTGCTTGTGTTCCCTCTCTGGCTGTCTCTCTCTCTGTCAAATAAATAAATAAAATCTAAAAAAAAACAAAAACAAAAACAAAAAAAAATAGGACCGATTTAATGTCTTTAGACTGGTATAGGAACAGGTTTCTTGGAGAATGATTCTTGTTAAACGTGATCACATCTGTCTCCTTCATGGGAATGGATCGTAAGGGGGTTTTGAGAATTACAAGGAAGCAGTACCAGTTAACAAGAACTTCAACATAGCCAAGCTGTGTGGGAGTTTTGTGCAGGGAGCCGTCAGGCCTCCTGCCCTGTTTGGTTGAGACCAGACTCAGCAGAGTATTCCTTCTTCCAAACACCGTCCTTACAGTAGCGGCACTCTATGATGTCATGTGCAGGCGCCAACATGACAGCGTTCATGGCTGTCTTGGCACTTTGACAAAGTTCGCTTGAGGTTGTAGCCCTTAAGAAAGAATGTCCAAAAATAATAATAATAAAAAAAATAAAAAATAAATTAAAAAAAAGAAAGAATGTTCAGGTGCTAACCCTTTTCTTTTTTAAGGATTGGCTATTTTGAGATATGGGTAGAATCTATAGACTTAAAAAGCCAGAGAAAAGGCAGTGTTGACCAGGTGCAACTAAGAAGTGAAGACTTTTTCTCCTTACAATAGTGAATGTAAGTGGTAATATTTGCTCAAGAAGAGTTGCTGCATTCAGGGCGTTTCAGCAGCAAGGAAACCATTCACAAGAAGTTTTCCTTAAAAAAAAAAAAAAAGAGGGGTGCCTGGGTGGCTCAGATGGTTAAGCGTCTGCCTTCGGCTCAGGTCATGATCCCAGCATCCTAGGATCGAGTCCCGCATCGGGCTCCCTGCTAGGCGGGGAGCCTGCTTCTCTCCCTCTGCCTCTGCCTCTCTCTCTCTCTCTGACTTTCATGAATAAATAAATTTAAAAAATTAAAAAAAAAAAAAAAAACGAGAAATACTGTTATTCAAGCTGATCATCTACCTGTTTACTCTTGGTTCCAAGTAACTTCTAGCTTTGAAAAGATAAAATCTACCTTGAAGGAACGGGGCTTTTCCACCAGTGAGCACTATATATCTGTATCTATATCTATATCCACATATATATATTTTTCAAAGATAAATTTCTCCATTCATTTGGCCAGTTATTCTTTGGGATAAATATAGAGTACTCCAAGGTGGAGGCCAACAATTATTTTTCTGTACAAGTTCTTCTATAGTGGTAGGATGTCTACCAGCCACATGCTGTCTCTTTCATCATCAGTAGAGGGAGGAAGAGCCCTTTCTCCAGCTTTGCAAGTGAAAGTCCTAAGATTCATCCTCACTTGGAGTAGCTTAGGTCATTACTCACCAGTAGTTTTTACTGGGAAAATGGATTATGCAGCTTGGCTTAAGACAAACCATACCATTCCTAGAGTTAGGGGCAGGGCTAAGTTCCTGAAAGCACAAGGGCTGTGTGCAGGAGATGTGAATACTTTAAAAATCTGGGTACTGGTAAGAAGGGGGTAATGAATCTCAAAATTGAATGACTATATGTATTTAAAAGCAAAAATATTAAAATATTTCTGAGTTTCAAGGTAATACAGAAGGTAAACAAGCAGATATTTCTAGTGCCCCAAGGGAACATGTCTGAGAACTTAACAGAAATCCAAAGCAGAGGACAACCAGGAATGATGGTGTCATGAAGAACAGGGGGCAGAAGTACTAGTCTTCGTTGGGACCCTAGAGATACAGCATTCAGAAGCATCAAAAGCAGCTTCAGTCTGTGAATCTGAAGAGGGAGCTCTTCCAGCTGAAATGAAGATGAGAAGGAGTGACATCTTTCTTTAGGGGCAAGTGTCTTGGGCACAAGCAGGTCCCTACTAAGAGCAGTGGTGACAGCCACTCACACCCAGGGCTGAAAAAGTGACCACCTGCCCCCTAAATCCTGTGGAGGCTGTGTTATCAGGTAGAACTCACTATTAGGGCAGCACCTAAGTGCTGAGAACCCAGAGCTCAAAGGAGAAATGGAAATCTACTGGGATCCACTGGATGAGAAAGAAAGAAATCTCAGATAAGAGCTGGGGCTTGAGTTGTGCTTGTTACAAATTTATAACTTTGCCAGGAGGCAGCAACATCTCAAATTTATTCTGTTAGAAATGAGACAGTTTATGTAAGAGCTTTCTCCTTCCTAGATATAGTAAACACACGGTACCTAAATTAATTTTCTGTGGGAAGATATACCCTAATTGCATTTGGGTTCACAGATCGTGGATTCTGGACAATTGAACAGACCTGCTGGCATCCTGCTGAGCAATTCTTCTTCCTTCCTATTTTGAATATCACCACATCTCAACCAAGACTGTATTCTAGCAGGAACACTTTGGCCTGGGATAACTATTTCAATTCCACTGAGACGATATCTCAGGTCACAAGTGCTGATGGAAAATCTTCTATAGCTCAGCATGAGCAGACCAAGAAATCAAAGAGGACTTGACTTCCTTTGAACTTGACTTAAAGTATGTCAACTTAACTTAATTAAACCTAAGTTATGTCCTATGACTGGACATAATTGGGGATGTGAAATTGAATGGGAGTACCACATTGCTCCCATCTCTGGCACGGGTGGTTAAGTGGGGCTGTCCATCCCTTAGCTCTTGGGATGGACACACATCTCAGGCCTGACCAGTAAGTGTACTTTGTTCTGGACCAAGGTGATTGGATCAAGAATAGTCATGTGACCCAAACAAAGCCAACTGGATTTTCCCAGGACCTTTGCTGGGTTTATTGGGAAAGAAGTATTCTCATTTTGTTGAGATTCTAGCTCTGACCATAATAAAAATCCATCTCTGCTGAGAAATAGCTTTATGGTCACTTACGGGGAGCCTGCCTGAGAGAAAGAAGCCAACACAGAGGAAAGAATTGCTGAGTCATGAAGAGGCCATGCTTCAGGGTGCCTGGGTAGCTCAGTTGGTTGAGCGTTGGACTCTGGATTTGGGCTCAGGTCATGATCTCAGGGTTGTAAAATCGAGCCCCGAGTAGTCTCCATGCTCAGTGGGGAGTCTGCTTGGGATTCTCTCTCTCTCCCTCTGCCCCTCCCCCCCATTCTCTCTCTTAAATAAATAAATCTTAAAAAAAAAAAAAAAAGAGGCCATGCCTTCTTTTCTTGAGCCACTCAGTCCTACCATATTAACACCTTAACCCCAGACTGGGAAGTTATGTGAGCAAATAAATCTTTTTTGCTTATACTGATTTGAGTTGGAATACTATCACCAAAGAATTGTGTAAGCAGAACAGGCATATTCTCTCCCTTATAGACTTAAAGTCTTGTGAAAGAATGGATAAATGAATGAACAAACCCAAGAGTGACACTCTATGTACATTGCATGTCACCTTGCAAAACTATTAGACAAACATCTGATCTTCCCAATGCTTTTTACACGAGAGCACAAAGAAACACTTTGTATTTTAAGTCTGAGGCATCCTGTGGATAGCTGTATACCTAAAATACAAACTTCTTGTTCCTGTCCCAAGTTGTTAGTAAAGCTGAGTAATGTGTATCAATATCTCTAAGGGGAAGGAGGGAGGAGAGGGTGCTGTCATTCTCTATGCAAAAATGTGTTCGAAATCATGTTAAATGTGCTGCTTTATCTAGTGCTCATCCATAGAAAACTATTATAGCTTTAATGTTACTGTAATGCTATGTATTTATAAGGAAAATAATTTTAGAAAAATCTTGATGTTTTACTTGCAAACAACAAAAAAAGAAAATTTAGAAAATTTTAGGAGATTGGATTTACCTTTAACCTAAAAATTGGTACTTGACAGAAATTGGGTTTACAAGAGGTTGAGTTTGAGGAAGAGAAAGAAGGAAGACATTTATAGTGATTCTGAGAGGCAATCTTAGGATACTTTTCAGTGCTTTGGAGGTTGAGGGTGATGATTTTCATTATGTTCAATGACACTTGGAAAATATGACTTTCCCTCTCCAGGTGCTCTTGCATTTTCAGACATGAGTTAAGAAATATTAGAGGCTTAAAAATAAAGTGAGGAGCTTAGGAGAGACATTTTCCTAAAATAATCTGAAAAATCTGAAAAGCAGGGCAAGTGGGAGGGGAGAAAATTGTAGGATATATAAGGGAACTTGTGAGTTAGACAAGGTGAAATTTCCAGAGCTTCCAGCAAAGGAAGAAACATGGGTAAGAAGAAAGTGACATACAACACACTCTCTGTGAGGTAAAGAAAGGCAGTGAGGATGGCGGGGGCGGGGAGTGGGTTGTCTGTCACTCACTTCGTCCCCTTATACAAACTGCCAGGGGAAGCTATCACTTATTCTGGAGTGTCTCTGAGTTTGGATTTTCCTAGAAGTGGATCCTGAGGCTAGGATTTGTGTGCAATAGTCTATTGAGGAGGGGATCTCTGGATATATAGGTAGGAGAGAGGGGGAAATGAGAGAGCAAAGGGAAGCAGGCCAATTCACTGTGCACTGATGAACAGGTTACTGCTGCGTGCGGGAAGATGGAGTTCAGTGTTCTTGAGGATCTCTGGAATTTACTGTAGGACCCATGGGATGTCAACCAGTGCCCGTACCCCACCTCTGCGTCTTCTAGCCTGCACCACTTTGCAAGCTGGACATGTTTCTGTGGGCAAAGAAAGCCCTTCATCTAAGTCACGGGTGCTTGAGCACTTTCAAAGAGCATCAGTGTGCACCCTGCAGCAATGCCAACAGATACGGGTGGGGAACTCACAGCGTCTGTTGGGGAAGTTACGAAGGGGTGAGCATATGAGCAAATACTCATTAGAGAGTTCTTCTGATCACTGATAATCATAATACTTTGAAACAATACTTTTGTTTGCAAAGCTTCAAAATATTCCCAGCTCTGGGAAGATTAATGAATTTCATCTAGTGTAGTAAGTGGTAGAGGGGATTGAGAAGGAGAGGGGGCAAGGATTATGATTTCCAGTTCACCTATGGAAAAAATGATCAATTACACGAATAGGCCAAGATCACTCAGTTTTAGCGATAACACTAGAACCAGACCAAAGTTTGCCTCGTCTTTGCCTGGGACACTCACTGGCTCTTAGGCTGGGGCTCTACATCAATGATTTAAAGCCCATCTCAGAAATATGGCCCCGGGCGGTACATTTTCAGGAGACAAGTGAGGGCACCACGGCAGGAAAGTGATCCACTGCTGCAGCCTGGGCTGTTTTTGGTTATGATATCAAGAACAGTAGCTTTGGCACCAGACAAATCAAAGTTCAAATGTTGATTCTTCCATTTAGCAAACTGTGTAAACCTTGGTTAAGCCACTTATCTTCTCCAAACCTGTTTCATAATAGGCTAAATGTGGGGAATAATACCTCCCACATGGGTTTGCCGTGAGGATTAACCAAGATAATAAGTGAAAAAAGGGCTTTGTAAACCACCCTAAGCCATACATAAAAGGCATTGACAAAAGGGTCCAAGCCACATGAAGTCAACATCGCTTCCATCTCTGGCATTGCCGTGGAGACTGTGAAACCATGGCAGGCTTTTCGTTCTTTCTGTATGATTTTAGAAATCTTTTTTAAAGCTCAGGATGAAAGCTTGATGGAATTGAAAATGCTGGGAGATTAGAAGAGCTTGAATTTGAGCCCATAATCTTCCTGTGCAGCAACATATTGACAAAGCAATGCTCTCGAGTGAGTGATTTCCACTGCGCAGGAAATCCATCCCGTTAGCTGCTTGCCACAGATAGAAAACAGAGAACCTGGGTTGAGGAAGCAGAGCCACAGGGAGGAAGTTCGGGAACCTTCCAATGTTATGATTTTCACTGCCTGTCATTGGCCTAATCATAATTCAAGGGAAATACCCAGGAAAATCCTTATCATCATCACTTCTATCAGTCTGCTGGGACTACCATGACAAAACACCAGACGAGGTGACTTAAACAATAGAAATGTGTTTTCTCACCGTTCTGGATGTGGGAAGTCCAAGATCAAGGGGTCAGTAGGTTTGGTTTCTCCTGAGGCCTCTCTCTCTGGCCACTTTCTCACCGTGTCCTCACATGGCCCTTTTGCTGCGTGCCTCTCTAGTATTTCTTCCTGTTCTTGTAAGGACACCAGTCCTATTGGATTGGGTCCCCACCCTCTGACTTCATTTAACCTTAATTACCTCTTTAAAGACACCTTCTCCAAACACTGGGGACTAGGGCTTTAACATAGGAATTTTATGGGGACATGACTCAGTCCAAAACATTACTTCAAAGAACACAGTGGCAAAGATACGATTCTACATGCTTTCTGATGGCCAGATCGGTGGTGTCGCTCTGTTAGCTAATCCCAAACTCACCAATGGGCAAATTTTGGTCTTTTTTTTTTTTTAAAGACACACCTTACTATCTCCACAGGTGATGAAATTCCAGAGCCACCGATAGGCAGGTAAATACAGACCTGCTAAATGTTTAATATTATCAAGCATGTGTGACTGGAGCATGGTTCTGAGGCTGTCGACCACGGGTCTATCTTCCTGTCTGTGTGGATGAGGGTGTGATTTTGCTTGGCATGAAATGCCACCCTTTCTGTCTTCACTTCCAGAGGCTTCCTTTCATTCATTGAACACAATTCTTTCACTCTGCTTCTTTCTAGGTTGAAATCAAACTTGCTCTCTGTTCAGATTTTCATTGCTTCATCCACTACTTATTTTTTTAACAGATGCAGTTCCCGTTTTAGTTTCTCACTTTCTGCTCTGAGGGATGAAAATTCGTTCTTCTCCAAAACAGCTACTCCCTTTTCCACATTAGCACCCCGAGATGTTATTTGCCGAAGAGTGATCTCGGCTGCATCTTGGTGACCAATCTTTGACATGATATTCCTGTTGGCCTCCATGGTCTTGACCGATGTATATATAGTACATAATGATTTCTGCTTGTTGTGTGGTGATCGCATTTTCTTTGAGTTAACACAAGAAGTCATGGTTCACTTGCGACGACCTTGGGAGTGGGTCTTGCCTTCGGGTGTGGGTTTCCATCCAGCTCTGCTGCTTGCTCGTTCTGTTACCTCGTGCAGCATCCCTTGAGTTTTGATCATTTGTTCATTCATTTCATGAGCATGAACATCTCTTTTGAGATGTTTTGTGGAAAAGAAAGGTGCATCAGAGAGGTAGCTCTAAGGGTAACCTGAGTGGAGAAGTATTTTCTAGATGTTTGTATGCTGAGAGGGTGAGGGCTGCAGCAATGGGGATGCTGGAGCTTAAGGTGAATATTAAGATGAATATGGAGATTTAAGATGAAAATTTAATTAAACCAAGTTCTAGAGGAGACAGATGAGGTGGAGGCAAGAGCCCAGATGAGAGTGTTATCCTTAGGAAGGAGGATGGTCCTATCTTCTATGTGTTTATATATGCAAATGGGCTGTGATACAGAGGATGGATGTTGGTTTCCTTTTCAATGGTGGGAGATATATTTCAAGGCACCAATTTAAACTGTTCCTTTTTATTTTTCACTAACAAATAAGCCTTCAAGGTTTACAAACTTACAAAGAGATAATTTTCCATTTTTATCCCCCCCTTTTTAAGTAGGCTCCATGCCTAACGTGGGGGTTGAACTTGTGACCCTGAGATCAAGAGTCTCATGCTCTACCTACTGAGCCAGCCAAGTGCCCCTTTCCATTTTTATTCCTAGTGAGAATCACATAGTGCTGTTTTTAAACTACCGTGTCTGGTGAGTTAAGGACAAATTTTTCATAAATGACCCCTCAAGTGACATTTCTGTGCCTAGGTCTCTGTGTCTCATCCAATTTATTAAATAGAGAATCCGGTGGGATTTACACTGTCTACGCCTGCACTGTTCTAGGTTCCAGGAGGTAGCCTAGGAGGAGTGAGACACAGTCTCTCTCCTCAAGGAGCTTGAGGAAGGGTGGGTTGCACATTCAGTCCTAATATGAGCTTGTCCACACAGGATAATTTCTTCCCTGACAACAAGGTCATGAAAGACATAGGGACATGGGGTGGGAGAAGCGAAAGTAGAGATCTTCCTTGACTTACAATGGGGTCACATCTGGATAAACCCATCTTAAGTGGAAAATACTGTAAATGTACGTAATACACCTAACCTACGGAAGATCTTCGCTTAGCTTAGCCTACCTTACCTGTGCTCAGACACAGACATTAGCCCCCCATTGGGCAAAATATTCTCACATAAAGCCTACCTTAAAATAAAGTGTTGTCGGTCTTATGTAATTTATTGAATTCTGAACTGAGAGTGAAAGACAGGATGGTTGTGTGGGTAGAGAATGGTTGTGGGTATATTGATGGTTGGCGCTTGTGATGGTGGGGCTGACTTGGAGCTGTGACTTGCAGCCCCAGCCCCGCATCCTGAGAGAGGATTGAATAGCATACCACTGGCCACAGGAAAAGAGCAACATTTAAAATTCAAAGTACACTTTCAACTAAACGTGTATCACTTTCACACCATCATAAAGCCAAAAAATCATAAATCGAGCCATCATAAGTTGGGGACTGTCTGCATTAACTTCTGAGAAAGGAAACAAAAGGAGAGAGAAAATGTACAGAACTAAATATTATAAGGCACTTTGGGAAAGTGTTATAAATAGAAGGCCACATGGGTTTTCCATAACCCCAGAGAAAAACTTCATGGTGGAGATGGCTATAATTTGAACCTACCAGTGAAAGAGATAAAATTGAGCATTCCAACCGGAGAGAAAAGCATGAAGTAAGGCAAAGGGGGAAATGTGCATGGTGTGGGAGTTGGAGAAAGGAACTCATCTGTTGAGGATCTTCTTTGGACCGCCCACTGTGGTAGCCGTTTTGGGGTTTGTGAGGATAAGAGGTAGAATACACAGTGGTTATGAAGAGAAATCAAGCTGGAAATGTTGGTTGGGTCTAGTTTGCTTTGAACGTCAGGAGGCAGAAGCTGCACATTATCCCATGGGCAACAAGCGAGCCATCATGGTTTTGAACATGGTGGATTGAAGAGAGTGGGAGGCAGTGGGGGAGGGGGACTGGCCACACACGAGCTGAGGTTCCAAGCTTCCCATGCACGCTCCATCGTCCCATTGGGTTTTAGGTTCAAAGCACAGATTCGAAGATAAAATTATTAATAATTTGAAGATGGGAACTGCAGAGCATTAAACCCCAAGAATGGGGCCCTTCTTGGCACAGGGCCCTGCGTGACTCCACTGGATGTTTCTGTGAAGCTGGCCCTGGAGTGACCTTTAAGAATATTGTTTCAGGGGCGCCTGGGTGGCTCAGTCGTTAAGCATCTGCCTTCGGCTCAGGTCATGATCCCAGGGTCCTGGGATCGAGCCCCACATCGGGCTCCCTGCTCCGCGGGAAGCCTGCTTCTCCCTCTCCCACTCCCCCTGCTTGTGTTCCCTCTCTCGCTGTGTCTCTCTGTCAAATAAATGAATAAAATCTTTAAAAAAATATATTGTTTCAGTGGAAGGGGTAGGGTAGTTGAGAAGCTCAGGAAATTCTGGGGAATCAATGGATAGACACAGGCTGGGAATCTTAAAGCCCTGGGTTTCCATTATGCTGCTAATCAGTGGCATGGCTTTAGGTGGATCACTTTCACCTGTATGAGTCTGTTTATTCCTGGAGAAAATTAGATATTTACAAAATAACACACATTTATACGGTGCTTAGTATTCCGAGTACTTTGCATCCATTAACTTAATTAATTCTCACAAGAACCCTGTAATGAGAAAGCAAGGAATGGAGAGGCTAACTGACTTTATGAGCCTTCCAGGCATTAATGGGGAGAGCTGGGATTCGAACCCACGCAGCTGCTCGGGGGGCTGTGCTTATCTCCTCTGGGCTTTGGTGTTTTGTGTATCATAACACCCAGTGATCTCTAAGTTCGTAAAATGTGCTGACATAGGCTGTGTCCATGAAATTAACTTTTTAGACAGACTAGTAGCTTCTTTTTTTTTTTTTTTAAGATTTTATTTATTTGCGAGAGAGAGAATGAGAGACAGAGAGCATGAGAGGGAGGAGGGTCAGAGGTCAGAAGCCGAGCAGGGAGCCCGATGCGGGACTTGATCCCGGGACTCCGGGATCATGACCTGAGCCGAAGGCAGTCGCTTAACCAACTGAGCCACCCAGGCGCCCCAGACTAGTAGCTTCTTGATTCTAACTTAATGAAGACCAGCTCTCTTTCCTAGCCAGCACCACTGGGAATGGCTCACCACACGGAAGGCATGAAATGGCCGCAAGGTGGCAGCATTAACTCAAATATGGAAGGAGAGACACCGCTGCCTGGGCTTGAACTAGCCCCCCGAGTCAGAATTGGCCCCTTTCTTGCCCTTCATTTTTCTGAAAACCCAAGGGATAACTATTTGGATGTGAAGCCACTATTTAATCTTGTGAGGAGACCAACTGTTGAAGGAGCCAGAGAAGTCAAAGCAGACGTATTCCCTGGGACTCAAGGGTCTTCCAGAGGGAAAATGAAGAGGACACGTTCAGTGCTGTGAGAAACTGATGCTCAGAGAGATCATGTATCTGAAGTATCCATTCAGTAAGCAGCACATTCTAGGTCTCTCACTCACCACTGCCCAGGACCATTCCACTTCACCATGACAACAGTCTTCATTTTTAGCTGTTAATATTTTTTAAAATATTAAACACTGATAAAGGAGAGTATTAAATTATTTTATAGAGCCAGGTGTTTTGGCTAAATTGTCTCAATTGTTAGTGTTGGTCCTAGAAGTGAAGTTTTCTCTGCTTTCCTCCTCCCCCCTTCTGTATTCTCTCCCCTTCTCTTCCATTTCTTCTTCTCCTTTCTTTTTTCCTCCTCCTCTGCCTCCTCCTCTTCTTCTCCTCCTTCTCCCCATCCTCCCCCTCCTTCGTCTTCTCTTTCTCCTCCTTCCTCTTCTTCCTCTCCTTCCCCCTCTTCTCCTTCTTCTTCTCCTTCTCCTCCCCCTTCTTCCCCCCTTCTCCTTCTCCTCCTTCTCCACCTCTCCCCCCTTCTTCTTCTCCTTGTCCTCCTTCCTCTTCTTTCTTTCCTTCACCCTCTTCCTCCTCTTCCTCCCTTTCTGACCTCCTTCTCCTCCTCCTCCTTCTTGCTCTTCTTCTTTCTTCTCTTTCTTTTTTCATCTCTCCCTCTTCCTCTCTCTATTTTCCCCTTGGTTGCTGTATTGATCAAATAAAATAATAAGGAGGACGTCTAGTCTTCAGAGTTGGATGTGTGGATCAGGAGATTAGATGCTACAAAATTCCAAGAATCGTGCAAAAACTCCTTGGTCTCATTTGACCTAACTTGCCACTTACTTGGCCACTTTGTATTTCTTTTTTTTTTTTTTAATAAGAATTTTTTTTAATTTGTTCTAATGGGAAATTTTTCCATGAAAATATTTTCATGAAAAAAGTAAGTAAATAAACTTAATTTATGTGGCCGACTTTACTGGAACAGGCATTTGTGAGACCTTATGAGAAATAGGACCCTTTTCTAGATTCTGAGAGCTTCCCTGCTCTTCCACACTGACTCCCACAGGAGCTATACTGCATGGTGTAAAAGTACATAGACTCTGAGTCAGACTGACTTGAGCATGCCCTCACTGGAACTACAAGATGCTCCAGGTTTGTCTGGTATATTCTGATTCTAAAACCAGTCATTTCTCCAAGGAACCCTGGTTCCTTCTCTTGGAAAACATTATTAGGAAACAAGACCTGGGCACCAGGTATATACTGAAGTTTTCGTATCTGTAAAATTGGAAAGGAAATGCATTTCTTACAGAGTTGTGTGAACTTTAAGTGAAATAACATATGTATGTAATAAGGGCCTGAACCATAGGAAGCACCTATTATCTGACAACTCAGGATAGAATCCTTTGCTTCCTCTAGGCTCCATGTTAAAGCACATTGAAAACCAGATTGATTGGAGGAAAAAATGTCCTGAAAGTGTTTTGATCCACAAAACTCCTCGAAACTTGGAGCTCTTCAATCCGAGCTGAGTTTAGGTAGTGGAGATTCTGATGTTTACCATCTGTATTTGGCATTTAAAAAGTTCTCCCCATTTAGTCTTGGAGAAAGAACCCACAAGAAATCTGTGGGCTGAGGAGGGACAGTTGGACCGTCCAGATCCTTTGAAGACATTTTTGATGGAACTTGAGATCAATAATTTTCACCTGTGCTTGAAAAACTGGGGCTCCCCCGGGCCTGAAGCCTCTTCCGTATCATGCCAATGTTTCATTCCCTCAGGAAAGTGGTGTTTTGACTGCTTGTTTGCATGAGATGAGCCCTGGGTTGGGGTTGAGACCTTGGGGAACATCCCTCCAGAGGATCCCAGATCTGCCTGGCTGCCCGTTCCTGGTTGGCCCCAGCCCCCTCACAGTTTGGGATGACTCCCTTGGGCTCTGAAACAAACTAAAAGCCGCCCAGCTGCCTTTACACTTTTACTACGTAGCCTGAGGAAATCTTTCACTATTTGAAACCTGAGGTTCTCGGAGCCTAAACAACTTTGCTTTTCTTTTTCAGATTCAAAAAGTCTGGTACTTGAAGGCAGTTAGATCTGAATTGAGATCTCATAATTCCCCAGGAACCAGGTATGTTTTCCCTGACCTTTTCTGAAGCGGCATTCTTCACGCTGTGGGTGAAAATAATGGGTTTGTCCTGGGGGAGAAAGGGGCTCAGAAGTAGGTATAAAAAAATGACTCAATTCTATTTTCTTCATTCACCTCTGCCACAGCTCATAAAAAATGGAGACGGAGTGAGCCTCCCATAGGTAATTTTGGCTCACCTTGTCTTAAACAGGAACTGACATAGTCATTGCCAGATAGAATACTGATACCAGTTGGTGTTAATAAAACCCAGAAGCCATGTGCGTATGATTGACCAACAGTTTAACAGAAAAAGAGATAAATTAGTTTGTATTGAGCACCCACCACAGACCACATAGTGGCTGGATTTTTCCATAGTTTATCTTACTGACTCCTCTATTGATAGAGGGAAATTGACTTGCTTACAGTTGCCCAGCTAGTAAACATTAAAACTATTATTCTAACTCAGTTGTTCAGCTTCTAGTCCATTCATTCATTCAACAAATATATAAGAGAGTTCCATGTGCCTGGCACCAGTCTAGATGGTGAATAATGATGCACAAAGCAGTGACAGACCTTGTCTCTTTCTTCGTGAAATTCAGCCTAGTCCTTTTCCATGGAGAACCTTCTTTGGAACTCCCCAAATGGGATGTGATGGCCAGGGGTGAGTCTTCAAACCCCTTTAGAAACAACTGTGATGAAACTTTTATTTCCAGACTCTCTATCTTGGTGATTTAAGCTTCTAAAATTCCTTAAGTTCTAATGTTTTTCAGTTTGCAACACACTTTCTTATTTCTTAAAGAAAGTGGTCTATCCCATATTATCTTTAAATATTTAAAAATGCCTTTATTCTTTCAAGGCTCCTTCTGATATTTATTTTAGGCCTTTTCAGGACTTGGGTAAGAGAAATACAGTGGCAGGAGCACCACGGGGTTTGGATTCTGTCCTTGAAACCCTTGAGGGATGGCACTGAGCTAAAGAAGCCTCCAGATTTCTCCTTGCTGCTCTGGATCCAGACACATTTATCAACAGTGACCACAATGCATAATGGAAAGGGTTGTCCATCATGAGAACAAAGAAAATGCCTTGAATATTAATTGCTAACATATGAAGATGGCAGTCTGGGGCAGTTCAGTAAAGGGACTGTGGGTAACTATAGCTTAGGTGAATATAATCGAGTGGTCAGTTCTAACCAAGGAAATTGATCAAGCAAACATTTTGAGAAGATGCTTTGGAATAAAATTCAGAATCCACGCTGTCAGCTGCCTTTCATTCTTGGAGTTTTTCCAGGTTGTTTATCCTCTCTTGGGTTGAGGAAGAGGTTGGTTTCTGAGCTAGGAGGATGAAGTTCTTGTTAGTCAAAGGATCACAGTACTTAATAAGTGGTTTTCCCTCCCTGGTCTCCCCGCCGCCAATGAGCAGCAATATTTGGCTAGAGCTCCAAACCTTGAACTAGCCACTTTATCTCACTAAGTCTTAGTTTCTTCATGTATATATTTACATGAATATAGGTATTTTTATATATATGTGCATGTGATGTAAAATGTACAGTATACGTGACTCATGGAATTGTGATTAAATGTAGAACTGAACACAAATAGAGTCTTATAAGCTCTAGAAGAGTAGTTCTCAAAACTGGGGACAATGTTGCCACCCGCCCGCCCGGGGGGAACATTTAAAACATTTGGGAGTGTCTGGAGACATTGTCGGTGGTCACAACTGGTAGGTAAAGGCCAGAGATATTGCTCAACATCCTACACTTCATAGAACAGCACCCCCCTGCACACACACCTGCAACCAAAGAACTGTTCAGCCCATAAGGTCAATGGCACGGAGGTTGAGAAATCCTGCTCTGGGGCACTGCATAGATATTGCAATTAAGTAATTGTGTGATCTCAAGGGGGCACCACATACCTCAGTTTTTAATATGTAAGATCAAGAAATTGCCTATCATAGATGATAGGATATAGTAACCGTGAAATTATAGAGAACAAGCACATGCCAAAAGTCAAAAGGAAACAAAAAATCAAAGGGCAGGATCAACGTAATGGAAAGTGCTACAGTTTGGAAAGTTAGTTGGTACGTTAAGGGATGGGAATCTATCAACAAGCAAAAGCAGATGAAAAATATACAATTGTAGGATTTATCCTAAGGAAAAAGAAAAGAACGAGGAGTCATGTGCAGGGGTATTGACTGGAACATTGTTTGTAAAGGGGAAACACTGAAAAGCAAGGAGTGGAATGGTGATGCTGGTTCCTGTCCTGTAGCATTTCACGGGCTGGCTGAGCTTGTCCTTGTGACCCAGCACAGCACTGGTGTGTGTAACCCTCGCCTAGACAGGACAGGCTTGGCTGTCTCCTTGTTTGATGCTATAAGAAAGGCTCCTAGTGGTGAACATAGCATATAGTACAGAATGCTTGAATCACTATTGCGTACATCTGAAACTAACGTAATGTGGTGTATTAACTACACCCCCCCCAAAAAAGGCTCCTCAATCTGATGACCATAGCTGCTTTCCAAGGTAAGCCAAGGTCAAGCAGAGCTGAGGCATTTTCCCCTTCTCATCCCTGTTTCTCCCTTCCTCTCCTTCCTCCACACTTTCTCTGTCTCCCTGTTTGAGCCCTTCCCCTGCTTTGCTTCCAGGGACAGGAAAAGCCTGTAATCGCCTCAGGCTGAGGGAAAACAACAGTGAGAGAGACCATGCACTCGAATCAGGACACAAGCCCTTCTCCAGGTCTGCTGGCTCCATTCACGCTGTTGTTTCTGAATGTTTTTCATACCACAAGTCTAAGCTAATATTTTGGCAGGAAACATGGGTCCAGCTAGACAAGAGAACAGTAAGCTGTTTGCCGTGCAGTTGGGTAGCATGAAAAAGGTTTAAACACTTTGCTGTTGAAGTTCTGCTCTATTCATCAAGTGTTTATTTATGTGTGCCAAGGGGCCACAGTAGGCTGAGTGGGCCAGAGCCAGTGAAGACAAAGGTCCCAAGAGGCTTAGAGCTAGTTATGGAGCTGGGTGGTTGCCCAACTAATTGTGTGATAATCAAGCCAGACTCTAGAGCTTTGAGGGAGCAGAGAAGGGAGGACTTAATAATAACCAGTATCAATCACAAAGATTTCTTTTTTTTATTTATCTAAATTCAATTTAGTTAACATATAGTGTAGTATTAGTTTCAGGAGTAGAATCTAGTGATTCAACACTTACATACAACACTCAGTGCTCATCACAAGTGGCCTCCTTAATGTCTATCACCCAGTTAGCCCATCCCCCACCCACCTCCCCTCCAGCAACCGTCAGTTTGTTCCCTAGAGTTAAGAGTCTCTAATGGTTTGCCTCCCTCTCTGTTTTTAATCTTATTTTATTTTTCCTTCCCTTCCCCTATGTTCATCTGTTTTGTTTCTTAAATTCCACATATGGGTGAAATCATATGGTATTTGTCTTTCTCTGACTGATTTATTTCACTTAGCATAATACCCTCTAGCTCTATCCATGTCATTGCAAATAGCAAGATTTCATTCTTTTTGATGGCTGAGTAATATTCCATTGCATATATATACACCACATCTTCTTTATCAATCATCTGTCCGTGGACATCTGGGCTCTTTCCATAGTTGGCTATTGTGGACATTGCTGCTATAAACATTGGGGTGTGTGTGTCCCTCTGAATCACTATTTTTGTATCCTTTGGATAAATACCTAGTAGTGCAATTGCTGGATCATGGGGTAGTTCTATTTTTTAACTTTTTGAGGAACCTCCATACTGTTTTCCAGAGTGGCTGCACCAGCTTGCATTCCCACCAACAGTGTAAAAGCGTTCCCCTTTCTCTGCATCCTCACTAACATCACTGTTTCCTGAGTTAATAATAAAGATTTCTGATTTCTGATAGGAGGTGAGGACATCTATATCCCCATATAAATACATAAATGTCAATTGAATTGCTATTGAAGAATAAACTCAAAAGACATTAAGGGTTGTGATTAACACATCTGGACTTAACATCAGGAAGACCAAGGTTTTCATTCTGCTTCCAACACTTACTAGTTACGTGACTTTGGACAATGTTACTATCATTATTATTATTATTATTATTGTAGCTTTCCGGTCCCATCTAAAAGCTACTAGATATTAAGAGCAGATAGTAGCCAGGAAAGGGAGAGCAAGCATAAAATATACTGCCAACTGGAAATAATCTAAGAAAGAGGGCCAAATGCTTTATCATGGAGCACTGTTTATAAAGGTGAAAAAATGGAATTGAGGGAGTGGGGTATTATCATTATGCACTTTCTCCTTGTGTAAAAGGAGGAAAATAACAGGATCAAACCTGAAGAGTTAAATGAGTTAACTATGAGTAAGCCTAGCATATAGTGAGCCATTATTAGGATTTCTGTGATTACTACTATTTAGTTATATGTGCATGGAAAATGTTAGGAAATCTCCTTGGAGGCTATATTTTTGGGAGTGGAATAAGAAGACAAGAAATGAGGGATTTATACTTTTTACTTCTTACTATTCTCTTTTTGATTTTTTAAGAAAGATTTTTATTTATTTATTTAGTTAGTTAGTTATATCTTTTATATATAAGACAGAGAGTGTGCGAGCAGGGGTAGGAGCAGAGGGAGAGGGAGAGAGGAGGCAGACTCTCCTCTGAGTGGGGAGCCCGACAACACGGGGCTCGGCTCAATCCCAGGACTCTGAGATCATGACCTGAGCCAAAACCAAGAGTCAGATGCTTAACCGAATGAGCCACCCAAGCGCCCCTCTCTTTTTGATTTTTAAAAATGGAATAAATAAAATCTTAAAAACTATGGTACTGGACTTCTCATAATTTATTTTATATGATGTAAGCAGTCAGGATAATTCAAGCTGTGAATGTATGGGACTTTGGATTCAGGAATATAAAGGTGTGACATTTGATTCTGACCCCTGATGATTAGGTTATTTTGGTCAATATTAAGCTCTTCAAGCCTTAACTTTCTCATCTGTAAAATGGGTAGAGTAGCACCTACCTCATAAGATTCGATGCTATAATATAATGTAAGGGTCTTGCATGTGCCTTATACATTGTCAACACATACTGGTTTACTATTTTCATACCATCCCGTTATCCCTCCTACACTTTCTTCTCATTTTCATTGACTCTTCTTTAATCACCAGATGAAATTCAAGTTGACCTCAATGGGCAATAGCACAGAAGCCACAGAGTTCATCCTTTTGGGATTAACAGATGACCCTAATCTTCAGGTCCTCCTCCTCCTGGTATTTTTGTTCATCTACCTCATTACTCTGGTTGGGAATGCGGGGATGATGGTGATCATCCACTCAGACCCCCACCTCCACACTCAATGTATTTCTTCCTCGGTAACCTCTCCTTCGTAGACCTGGGTTATTTAGGGGCAGTAGCCCCTAAGACGGTGGTCACCCTGCAGTCAGGGAGCAAAGTCATCTCCTGCAATGACTGTGCTGCCCAGTTCTTCTTCTTTGTGGGTTTTGCCACTGTTGAGTGCTACCTTTTGGCCTGCATGGCCTATGACCGCCATGCAGCCGTATGCCGGCCTCTTCATTACACCACCACCATGACAGCAGGTGCGTGCGCCCTCCTGACTGTTGGCTCCTATGTCTGTGGCTTCCTCAATGCTTCCATTCACACAGCAAACACGTTTAGACTCTCATTCTGTGCTTCTCATGAGATTAATCATTTTTTCTGTGACATTCCTCCACTCTTGGCTCTGTCGTGTTCCAACACACGCATCAGCAACTTGGCTGTCTTCTGTGTCGTGGGCTTCAACGTCCTTTTCACCCTCCTGGTCATCCTCATCTCTTACCTCTTCATATACATCGCCACTCAAAGGATGCATTCTGCTGAAGGACGGAAGAAAGCCTTCTCCACCTGTGCCTCCCACCTCACTGTTGTAACCATCTTCTATGGAACTATCATCTTCATGTACCTACAGCCCAGCTCCAGCCAGTCCATGGACATGGACAAAATCGCTTCTGTGTTTTACTTGGTGGTGATTCCCATGCTGAATCCCTTGATCTACAGCCTTAGGAACAAAGAAGTAAAAAATGCTCTCTGGAAAGTACTCAACAAACTTTATCCCAAGTCTGTGTGAATAGGAAGTAGGCAGGTAATGGAGGAATAAACTTTCCCCCAGACCTCGATGCCATCGTGACTTCTGAGGTTTGGCAGATTTCAGACCTTTCTTCTCCAAGAACAGTGGTTACTTCTGCTACTTAGAGAAATCATGAAAGCAGCACTTGGAAATGTCTCACTCAGGGAGATAATCTTATATTTAGTGAATAACGACATTGGACATTTAAACCCTGCTTGCACTAGTTTCTTGATATGATTCAAAGCAGAAGATCAAAGCATAAACTGAATCCACTGAATTTCCTTTCCCTAATTTTAATCGGAGGAAATTTCCACTCACCATTAAAATTTGTGTAAGGATCACATCTTCATTGTATAATACTTATCAGTTGAAATGCACAGCATTATGCTTTCCATCTTTGGTCCCTGTGTTTGAAAGTTGAAGTTTCTTATGCAGACAAAAGATGTTTTAATATTTTTAATAATTTCTCTAGAAGGTTTTAACTCAAAGGACAGGGCACTGGACCCAGAGTCAGATGACCCAGCCTTCAATCCTTCAAAACCCCCAACCCACATCCCTGCTCACCCATTGGTTGAGCACCTTTGTATTTTCCGGCTCCTTCTGTTAATGTGTTGGGACAACTTTGGTAGAAAACAATAAGCCACCTTTGTATGTAACAGTTTCAGTAGATGAATTGTTTAAACGTTAACCCAAATCAACATATCTTTCTTTATAGAGCTTGCACTCTGTTCCATGCTTTTGGCCTTTGTCTAACATAATTACCAAAGCTTGCAGAAGGTTTGGAGGAAAAAGCATTTCTTTTCCAGGGGCTATGTAAGAGGAGATTTGTCTTCTGAATTAAATACTTGCATTTCTCAGCACCCTTAAGTTTGGTGAATCTATTATGGGCACACATAATAGCTTTCTGTGCCCTCTTGGCTTCTGTTTTTTCAATAATTCAGTTCCCCTCTGGATCCCTGTTGCATTGTGATGTTCTGTAATTAGATGCTGCAAGAATAAAAAAGCTTGTAGAAATGCACTTCCTAAATAGGAACAGCACAATGATGCACAGCCCAAGTCCAAGTCTACCTTCAGGTCTTGTTTTGTGTGCTGGATGGTATCCGTGAATGTGTGTGTGTGTATGTGTGTGTGTGTGGTGGGGGCCCGGGGGTGGAGTGGTGGTGATTAACTTTACTTCTCACATATCAGTGTCTTGATAGTGTTTGTAGCCGCAATTAGTCTAAGTCACTACATATTCCATGATATCAAGATCTCAAAGACCACAAAACAAGAATTTTTATTTTAAATGAGAGAACCAGAAATTTTGGTGGGCTAAATCAGGGAGCTCAGAAAGTCAAATTAGTTTTGAGATTATCAAACTCATTAGGCACAGGGCAGCCTCTGTTTGAGGAGAGTGGATCATGGGGCTTGTGGAGAGAAGAGTGAAGAGGGAATTTTGGAACAGAGGCTGACCTATAGGAGAAGCTTCCTCTAGCACATGGCCACTGCCACCCAGCACGACCAGGAGCTTCTCCTGGATCCAAGGCCTTGGCTACCTGGACCTGCCTCATCTGTCCTCCTGCCACCCCCCCTTAGCAGGGTGGCCTCTGGAACAACACACATAGAAGAATAGTCATTAAAGACCAGCATCCACTTCACATGGGAGCCCTCTCAGTGACTTCCAGAAGTCACAGAGCTCATGGGCACCCAGACTTGGAAGCAGGGAGGACATTTTGGTCTGAGCTCAGCTCCTTTTCCTACTTGATCCATATAATCGACTTCTTTCTTTTCCTCTTCTTTCTGTTCCTCCTTTTCTACTTCCCCTTTTCCCTTCTCCTCTTCTTCTTCCCCTTTCTTTTCTTCTCAACCCCTTTCCCTCCTAAGCTGTTGAGTCCCTATGAAAAATCAGATTTTATAGTTTGCATATCATAGCTATTACTGTACCTAGTAAGGCATATTTCTGGGTGTGTTCCTTTGTGCCTCAACACCCCAGTGTGGCAGAAACATGTATGGCTCTTCTAAGAGTTAAAGGCCTGATGCTTATATATTTCCCTTTCCTACTGAAGTCCTCCCCAATTAGTGTGACAGGTGACTGCCAATGTGTATAAGAGAGTACTAGTTCTGGTGTCAAGAGATGATGAAAATCCTTACTCTTCTTATCAGGTGTCAAGAAAGCCATTTAATCTATCTGACCTCAACATCAAGGTTGAACTGTGAAGATGACAAAATAAAGTATTTGAATGTGCCCGGCATAATGAATGCATATTCGAGACAGTGGAGACTCCTATGCTAGTTCTCACTTGGCTGTCCTCTTGCTCCCCACTTTTGGCTTCTGAGCTCCCTCCCTCTCTCCACCCCATCCAAGTCCCAGTTTTTATTTCTAGCCATTGCTTAACTTCCTTTCTTCCAAGCTCCCGCTTCTACATCAGACACATTTCAAGCTGATATTACATGAGTATTCATTTACAGAAGCTACCCAGAAGGAGACGGCTTGTCGCCAGCAAGACATTAATTTTCAGAATCCACATTCCTGTGGGGAGCTTTTCACTTCCACATGGGAAATCTGTCAAATGGAGACTAAACGCCCATTTGGTTATTAACAACTCCCACCCTCTCTCTTCAGGGATGGCCTGATGAATGGGAGGCAGTGAGTAAGGCTCATGGCTCAGGAGAGTAAAGGCACAGGAAGATTTCCTTCCTGAAATGGCCAAAAAGAGAGTGAAAACACATCAATAAGGACAATTATTTATATCGGGATAGATTACCCCTTTGAAAAAAGGATTCATGATTGAATTATTCTAAATACGAGACTCCCTTTGTGCATTAGATGATTTGCTTAGCTTTATGTATGGGGAAAGGAAAATGAAAATATTGAGAGTCTTTGACAATTGAAGCTAACATTACAGAGTCATAACTCTTTAACCTTCAAAGAGCCTTTAAAAATAATCTTGACCAACCCTGTCATTTTACAGTTGACAACCCTGATTCCCACAGTTTAACTTGCTTCAACTCACAGAGAACCAAGTCTTATTAGACTCTTATTCATCCTTTACATTGTATAAAGTTCTTGAAGTGTCAAAAGACATTTTTACATTTTTACTTTCATTTTTCACCACGAGAAAGATTTTTGTGCTTCAGTTTTGCAATTGAGGAAACTGCAGTTTTGAGAAGTTGGCTTACCTGCCTACTATTAACAAGAGGATTCAAGATTTGAACAGTAGTCTTGCCTTCCCAGCCCAATTCTCTGAGAAAGAATAAGTAGCCTTATATTCTAGTAAGTTTCAACAGAGGACTTATTTCATGTATAAATCACTTACAGACAGTCTCTCCTGATAGGTCCCTGCAGTGTGGAAAGGCGCTGTGGAGAATACAAACAAATATAAGACTATAAGATATCATTCCTGCATATATGGTGACCGATGCAATGCAACTTGGAGATTAATGACTCAGTATTCAATAACTTTGTCAGCAGGAATTCTTCCTGGCCGCTACGGAACTTAATGGATCAGAGCACATTTGTTTTCAGCCTTGAGAGTGGGAGTTGAGTCTGCAGCCCACAGAGAGAGCAAGCCTCAGCCAATGTTTACAGGGCACTGAACACAAGCTGCAAGAAAGACATGGCGTGAAATCTGTGAAGGAACCAGGCCATAGTCAACACCGTTCTTGCTTCAGAAGCAGCTTGCAAACGGTGCAGTAAAACAAGGCACATGCTTCCAGACATCTGGCAATTTTTTATTTATTTATTTATTTATTTATTTATTTATTTATTTATTTATTTGAGACAGAGAGAATGAGAGAGAGAGAGCACATGAGAGGGGGGAGGGTCAGAGGCAGAAGCAGGCTCCCTGCTCGGCAGGGAGCCCGATGCGGGACTCGATCCCGGGACTCCAGGATCATGACCTGAGCCGAAGGCAGTCGCTTAACCAACTGAGCCACCCAGGCGCCCTGGACATCTGGCAATTTGAGGCATTTGTGGTCATGGTCAAGTGAGCAGTATGGAAAATAAGAATTAGAACTCTTCAGAGATGAGACAGAATCCTGTGGGCAGGGAAAGCTCCTTGGAGGAAGTGGAACTTGAGCCAAGCTCTGAAGGGATAATGTAGAAAGAGCCCAGACTTCAACAGGGGAGGCTTAGCTTCTAGTCAAAACCCTACCACTTACTAACTGGGAGACTAGCAGAAGTCACTTGCCTCTGAGCCAACTTCCTCCTCATCAATGCGGAGATAGTAGCAGGCCAAACGTTCCTCAGGGATGTTGTAGGGTCAAAGGAGATAATGGATAGGGAAGCATTTTTAAAGTTGCTACCTCTCCCTAATGATAGTATTGCTACTGACAATGAAATTATTAGCAGAGCTGACTGGGGAGTTTCTGACCAACAGGGACCGGCCTGAACCCAGGAATGAAGATGGGACTGCACATGGCAGGAGCTTCTGTTGGCAGAGGCTTGTAGGAAAAGTAAACCACTCAGATATCAAGTTGACGGGCCACCAACTCCTCAGTCCTTTACTTCTGCAGGGAGTTAGGACTTGTTGCCATCCAGCTGGATGAAGGGCCTGGGTCTATGAGAGCAATTGTATCCCTAAAGACAAATCCCTTTCATTGCGAAACTTCTGTAGGATCCTACCACTCAACTACTCAGATCCAAGTCCAAGAACCTCACCTCCTATTCATGACATGAGATTTCTCTGTTGTTGGTCTGTGATTATTTCATAATGTGTGTGTGTGTGTGGTGGGAGGTGGGGTGGGGAGAAGGGGGCTAGTTTTTATAGTATATTTAACCAGCAAAAATTTAGTGTCTACACATGTGTGTGTATGTAGGTGTGTATATATATATATATATATATATATATATATATAAAGTATTAAACATATTTTAATATTATATATATATATTAAAGCTTCTTACAAATCAGTGGGAAAAATACAGACAGCCCAATAGAAAAACACAAAATTGAATCACTCAGTATTTGTTCACGTTGATTTTACTTATCTCCAGTTTGGGGAAATGATGAACACTGCTGATGTGAACTTTTTATCATGAGTCTCGGTGCACATATGCATTCAATTCTCTAGGATATATGCATCTGAATGTGGAACTGCTGAACCACAGGTGAATAATATGGCACTAGTTTTGAAAGTAGTTGTACCAATTTATATTCCCATCAACAGTTGTGAGGTCCCACTGCCAACACTTGGTACCACTGGGGTTTTAAATTATGCCAATCTGAAAAGAGGTTAGTGTTTTTTTATTGTTGTTTTAATTGTATTTCTTGATTACTGATGAAGTCAAACACCCTTTGGTGGGTTTTCTTTTTTCCAATTCTTTCAGCCATTTTTCTATTGCTATGTAAAAATAAAGCAAATCACAAACAGATCCAAACAGAGTTATGGAATGAAACTTCTGCTTTATTCCTGACTTGGATGGTGTCTATATTGACATTTGCTTCCTAACTATTATTAAACTCAACCTAGATGTTTTATGCACTTTTTTGAGTATATGTATATATACTTATATATGTAAGACACACATATATATATGTAATCACAGTAAAAATGTTAAAAAAGGAAAATGAAACATAGTTCCTATATTCATCCCTATATTTCATCACAGAACTTTATGTACTTTTCCATTATGTATCCTGTTATGTACTATTCTGTATAAGATGTATTTCATAATACAAATGTTAAAAAAGATACATCCAAAAGAGTTCCTATATTTAAGGACTTTATAGAGTAAACTAAAGTGGAGACAGCACCTACATATAAATAAGTTTAATTCAATGTAGCAAATTATAAAAACCAATAAGAGATACAGATAAACTGTTATGGTAGATTGCAGAAAGAATAGATCCCGGTGGGGGGAGGTGCGGTGCAGGTGGGCACTAAAGATGAAAACACTTGTTCTGGATAAGACACATGCAGTGAAATGAGAATGAAGCTATGCAGATGTATTCAGCAAAGTGTTCTATTTGTCTAGAATGTAATATTCATGAAGAGAAGTAATGGAAAATAAGTTTGGAATGCTGTAGGCTGGTGCCCAACTGTGGAGAACATTCTCTTTCAAGTTAAGATTTTCCAATTTAAACTAGATTCAAACTCAGCTGTGGAAAGTCTAGATATCATGCAAATATCAGAAGTAGAGGAGGGATCCCAAATAGTGTAGATCATTTAGAACAGTTTTGTTGATGCACCTGTGTTAAAGCAAAGCATTTGTTTGCCTCAGGCATATTGTTCAACATTTTATGTGTGAGCACATATCCACCTAAAAAGTTATTTTAGCCCTTGTTGTAGCAGACATTGGTCATTTTTGAAATATCCAGAATCCATTTTCCTTCAGTTTTTAAAAAGATTTATTTATTTATTTTTAGAGAGAGCAAGAGACTGAGAAAGAGAAAGAGAGAGCATGAGCAGGGGGAGAAGCAGAGGGAGAGAGGGAGAGAAAATCTGTTAGCAGACTCCCTGCCCTGAGATCATGACCTGAGCTGGTCCGATGCTTAACCAACTGAGCCACCCAGAAGCCCCCATTTTCCTTCTTAAAAACATTCTGACTGTCCTTTTGGAGAATGATCTCATAATCACTGGGTTGATGGGAGAATTCCCTATGGCCGCCCAAGCCCATGGGAAGCAAAGTAAGGGGAAACCTTTCCTTCTCTGCCCCTATGGAGAGATTTCCTACAGAGAGATGCATAGAGGTGCACAGAGGGCAGGTATGAGTTCTAAGCTCAGCCAATGAAAAGTTCTTACTCTCCCAACTTTGAACCTGAAGAAGTGATACATACATGCACAGCCCAAAGGTGTGGGTTTCATTTGCCCCCATGGTGGGATTCCGGTTGGGCCATTTCAGACAGGATATAGTTTCTTTACTGCTGACTTCTGTTCCTTAGGCCTCCAAAATGCCCCCAGTTCCTGCCTGTTACCCAGTTGCCCACTGATTCTGTGAACCTCATGATATCCTTTTAATTACCTCCTTTTTCCCCTTTATGTTAGCCTGAGTTGGTCTGTCTGTATTAAAACATAACTGATATATCTAGCACGTGAGAAACACTCCACCGGGGATCGTAGAATGAACAAGAGAAAAGATCCCAGTCTCAAAAAATTGAGACATAGAGTAGAAATGTAAAATGTTAGAAGAACAAGAAATAAAGCCCTCAGTAATAGGAGGGAAATCTAAGCATTTTAACTAGCAAGTCAGTATGAAAATGAATACTGCAGAGAAAGCATGGCCATAAGATTTATCTTACCAGCAGAAAGCAAAGCAATTACCAAGTCATCCATTTTGTAATCATGTTTCCTTGCTAACAAAGCTGATTAAGATCTAGAATTATTGGTATAGAGATGAAAGGGACCTTGGGGCTATTTTTGTTTCACCATCGCATGTTACAGATGAGGAAGCTGAGGCTTGGGGAGGGGAAGTGGTCTCATGTCCAAGAAGGGGCTGAGCCAGATCTTGAGCCGTGATCCACCACAGCAGACCCTCACGCACACCACAGCTGCCCTGGCCTCTGGCCAGTTTCCATACCGTGCTTGCGAATGCCCACTTTTGCTTCTTCCTGGATGCTGATAGGATCACTCTCTGTCCTTATGAACACATTATTGGTTCTCTCTTCTGATAATGGTTGCTTTATACCTGAGTGACACATGGACCCTGCTAATTGTCTTCAGGGAGCCCCCCTCTCCCAAAGTAACCTGCAGCCAAGACTGGCCAGTGAAGGATATCAAGGCCTGGCCCCTTGTCTTGTCTCTTGGAGATGGTTCCTGAGATCTACCCCAGCTCGAGTTCCCCAAAGGATAGGCTGAAGGCCTCATGTCTGGTCCCAGCATCTCTCCCTCACAGATGCCTTTCCTGAGAGCAACCCCTGGTGAGCCACCTGCATGCGAATCTCAGTCTCAGAGCCTGTATCCCAGAAAATATGATCTAAGAGGTCTCCTCACCCGCTCTTAATTCTGCGAACTTCTGATGGCCAAATAATATTGTTTTACCTTCTTTGGGATCATGATTTGTGTTGCTCACAATTTCAGAGATAAAATCCTAAATCTTCAGACTTGTTTTCTTTTTTTTTTTTTCAGTGAAACTTTATTTATTATTTATTTAAATTCAATTAATTAACATATAATATATTATTGGTTTCAGAGGTAGAGGTCAGTGATTCATCAGTCTTATACAATACCCAGTATTCATTACATCACGTGCCCTCCTTAATGTCCATCACCCAGTTACCCCATACCCCGACCCCCCTTCCCCTCTAGCAACCCTCAGTTTGTTTCCTATGATTAAGAGTCTCTCGTGGTGTGTCTCCCTCTCTGATTTTGTCTTGTTTTATTTTTTCCTCTCTTCCCCTATGATCCTCTATTTTGTTTTTTAAATTCCACCTATGATTGAAATCATATGATAATTGTCTTTGCCTGATTGACCTATTTCGCTTAGCATAATACCCTCCAGTTCCATCCACATCGTTGCAAATGGCAAGATTTTATTTTTTTGATGGTTGAGTAGTATTCCATTGTATATATATAACACATCTTCTTTATCCATTCATCTGTTGATGGACATCTGGGCTCTTTCCATAGTTTGGCTATTGTGGACATTGCTGCTATAAACATCGGGGTACACGTACCCTTTCGGATCCCTACTTTTGTATCTTTGGGGTAAATACCCAGTAGTACAATTGCTGGGTCGTATGGTAGCTCTATTTTCGACTTTTTGAGGAACCTCCATACTGTTTTCCAGAGTGGCTGCACCAGCTTGCACTCCCACCAATAGTGTAAAAGGGCTCGCCTTTCTCCACATCCTCGCCAACATCTGCCATTTCCCCAGTGGTTAATTTCAGCCCTTCTGACTGGTGTGAGGGAGACTTGCTTTCTGAATAAGCAGAAAATAACAGCCCTGAGTTGAGTGCACACAACTTCCACATTTCCTGGAGATGTAAGCCTTAGGATTCATCACCTCCCTTCATCAAGTCTTCCCTGAGGGTTTCCTGTGTGCTTAGAGCTCTGCTGGGCATTGTAACTTTTGTTTCTCACACTTACTCTGTTAGCATTGAATTCATTATCCTAATTTTATGGTTGATGAAACCTAGCCTCGGAGATGTGAGATGACTTACTAAAGGTCATCCAGCTGGAGGAGCGTATTCTACTAAATGATAAGCCACTGGAGGACAGGCACTCTGTTATCTTCACCTTTGTGTCCCTAGTACCTAGCTTAGTACCTGGCATGTAGCAGGTGTTCAATGATCCTTACTGAATGGATGGATGATTAGACCTTCAAGGAAAGAGAATTATAATTTTATCGAGCACCTTTATCACGCCAGATTTGTTTCTATAATTCAATGTACATTATCTCCTTAAGATTCACAACAGATGTGTGAGCAGTGAATCAAATTTCCCATTTGACAGATGGCAAAACCGAGGCTCAGATACGCAGGTGCTAAGTGGCAGAACCAGTATTTAATCCACTCTATTCGGGGGGCTCTACATGTCTTCTACTGTACCTGGACCTTTGCACTGTCTCCTATTTCTCAGATAAGGAAACAGGTACAAAAGCCTTAAGTAGCTCTACCTAAGTCATGTTGCTAGAGTGGTCATGTCAAGGCTCAACCCAGATTTCCTGGCTCCCCCTCCACAACACCAACTAGTTCTGCTCAGCAGGCTCAGAATCTGTAGGACTGCGGTCGCCTTTTCCAAACATGGTCAGTAGGATGCCATTGCCACTTAGCTCGCAAAACTCTTCACCAAATATAAAACCAAAAATGTAGGCCACCTGCCCATGTGATTGTATCTCATAATTCAGAACTAAAAATAGCTCTCTGCTTGCTTGGCCTGTTTATAAGATATTAAAAGCTCATATTCAAATTCACTCGCCTCCTGGATTAATGTCAAGATTATGGCTTTCCAGGTTTCTTTCTCTCCCTGCCTCTATCTCATCCAGCAATAAGTGGATTATGCTTGACCATGTTATTTTCCACATGAATTACTAAGCGCTTATTTTCATAGATGAATTTCATGGCCTTATTCTCTTTGCTGTACCGGCAGAATTCACTTCTGAAGGCAGAAGAGAGGAGTGGTTAAGGGTGCAGGCTCTAGAGCCAGATGGGGGTTAAGGCTGTATATTCTTGGGCTAGGCGCGCAGACTTTGTCTTAGTTTCCTCATCAGTGAAATGAAGACAAAATAATACCTATTTCCTAGGATCGTTTTGAGGATTAAACAAATTAATTCATGGCCAGTGTTTTACTCCATTTCCAACACATGGAGAGAGTGCACGAATAAGAGAACTAAAAACAAAAATCAACAAAACAAAAAATCACCACCACCTGGCATGACTAGTTTGTCCCAGTTAGCCTGGGACTTTCTGGATTTCACACTGAGAGTCCCAAGTGCCAGGGACTTGGCGGTCCTGGGCAGATTGGGATGGTTTGTTACTCTATTCCCCATCAGTGAAACAAACAAAAGTTTCTGAATTATTCCTTTACTTGCCAAGTATGTATTTTTTTTTTTTGAAGATTTTATTTATTTATTTGACAGAGAGAGACACAGCGACAGAGGGAACACAAGCAGGGGGAGGGGGAGAGGGAGAAGCAGGCCTCCCACTGAGCAGGGAGCCTGATGCAGGGCTCGATCCCAGGACCCTGGGACCATGACCTGAGCTGAAGGCAGATGCTTAATGACTGAGCCACCCAGGCACCCTGCCAAATATGTATTGATCATGAAGACATTCCAGAGGTTTTAATGGTATCTGAAAGGTAAACAGAACAAAATGAGTCCTCACAGGATGCTCAAGCTAATGAGACAAAATCACGAAAGTAGGCGTATTCTGTATGGCTGAAAGCTGGCATGAAATATTCAGAGTATAATCCTGAAATGCCTTACTCTCAGGGTACAGTTTGTAGGAATTTCATGGGTTACACATTTCTATCTAATAGGGATTTTTTTCCCCCAAACGCTAATGCTGTGGGGAGTTGGGGAGTCAATAGATTTACATAGGAAAATGTACTTCTGTAGGAGTAAGTTAAACAGCTTTCTTTACTGCAATACTTCTCGGCATCTTTAATAGGCTAATGAACATTGGACTCTCTAGGATGAGGGTATTTTAAGTACTGTTTCCAACTTTTAAAATTGTGATAGTACAGAATTTTTTTTAGGACTTATGGAATGATACCACTGTTGCATAGAGCTTTGACAGAAAGAAAATCTAGATAGCATCTGGTAGTGACCATAGAAATCTCAGAGGAGAGAGAAAGGCTCCAAACCCCAGCTCCTCATAAATGGCGCAGGATTAAGCATTAATCCTGACAGACTGAGCTGTGGTTCTTAACCTTCTTTTTTAGTCCGAGAACCTCCAATTTGATGAACACAGAGGATGAACAGAGGATCAAAGGCCTCAATTCAGAGGCTTGAACTTTGCAAGAACATACCAGAGAGATGTTATGTTTCCTTAGGAATAGCAAAATCTTGTTCTCTAAGAGAATTTTGAGCTGTTGTATCAGCAGGAATGGGGGGGAAAAATCCACAAAGACTGAAATGAATTCCGACGCAAGAAAAAAATACTCAGGTGTTGAGTAGCATAAAGTATCGTGGGGATGCACAAAAGCAGTACTTGCACAAAATATAGTAATCCCTTTGATATACTGAGCGCTTGATATTATGTGCGTTACTTTAATCAGCAGCTAATTTCCCCTAGTAGTTTAGGCTGTAGCTTCTGAGATCAGATTCCCAGTTTCGAATATTATTTTTGCCATTGCTGGTGATGCAACCCTGGGGAAATTACTAGAATCTCTCTTAGCCCTAGAATTCCCATCTATACAGTGGCGATCATAACAGTATCTTTTTCATGAGGCTTGTGGATGTCACATGACCTAATTCTTGCAGCCTCGTGCCAACTCATAGTAAAGCTCAGGGAACATTAGGTATTATTATCAATATTATTATTAGGTGGATACTATTATTAACTATATTGCGCAGAAGAAGCAACTGAGGACAAGCGTGATCCGTAGCAGATTAATCTTATCAACCACACTCACCTCCGAGATAACCATCATTCATTACTGAGGAGGAACTGAAAGGCAGTGCCATATTTTTTAAAACATATTTTAAGCGATGCCTCACGTTTTTTTTTTTCTCAGAAGAAATATTTAAATAAAACAAAATAATGTACTTGGGAGTCTTCTAAATTATTTTTATCCTAATCACCACTTACCTATGTGAATCATATTTACATGTTTGCAAATCATGTATTTATCTATATGAATCCTATCTGGACTTGTGTGGCTTCTCTCCTTGGGTCAGATATGCCTTGAGAGTGTCTCTACATTTGGGGGACACCCAGAGTTGTTCTTAACAAGACTTACATAACCTTAGTCATTCTGCACAGGCTTCAGCATCCTTGATCTCGCCTCTGTCCAGTGACATGGCAGAAGCAAGAGAGAAACACCAAGGGAGGGAGGGAGAGAGGGGGGCGGGGAGCCACTAAAACATCAACATCCTGTGACTACTTTAAGTTGGAAGTGAGTGCCTGCCTTCCTTCCTTCCTTCCTCCCTCCTTCCTCTTTCTTTCTCTCTCTCTTTCCTTCCTTCCCTTCCTCCCTCCCTTCTTTCTCTTTCTTTCTTTCTCTTTCTTTCTTTCTCTTTCTTTCTTTCTTCTTTCTTTCTTTCTTCTTTCTTCTTTCTTTCTTTCTTTCTTTCTTCTTTCTTTTCTTTTCTTTTCTTTTCTTTTCTTTTCTTTTCTTTTCTTTTCTTTTCTTTCTCCTGTGGTGGTAAGAACACTAACATGAGATCTACCTTCTTAACTTTTTCAGTGCACACTACTGTATTGTTACCTATAGGCCCTGTGTTGTACAGCACATCTCTAGAACTTCTTCATCTTGTATAACTGAACCTTTATCTCATTAGGCAGCAATTCCCCATTTCCCCCTCCCCTCAGCCCCTGGCAACCACCAGTCTCCTCAGTTTCTTTGAGTTTTACTATTTTTGATACTCTGTGTAAGTGGAATCATGCAGTATTTGTCCTTTGACTGACTTATTTCACTTAGCATAGTGTCCTCCAAGTTCATTCATGTTGTCACATATGGCAGGAATCTCATTCTTTTTTAAGGCTCAATAACATCCCATTGTATGTAGAAAGCACGTTTTCTTATATCCATTCATCTGTTGATGGACATTTGGGTTGTTTCTGTATCTTGACTATTTGTGGACAACGCAGCAATGAACATGGGAGTGCAGATGTCTTTTTGAGATCCTAGTTTCAACTCCTCCAGATATATACCCAGAAACGGGATTGCTAGATCATATGGTAGTTTTAATTTTAAATTTTTTGAAAAAAACCCATACAGTTTTCCATAGTGGCTGCATCATTCTGTATTCCCACAGTGTAGTAGGGTTCCAGTTTCTCCACATCCTTACCAATACTTGTATCTTTTGTGGTTTTGTGGGTTTGTTGTTGTTGTTTTGTTTTTCGGTCGTACTAACATGTGAAGTGATAGCTCATCGTGGTTTTGATCTGCATTTACCTGCTGACTAATGATGTTGCATAAAGCTGGAGGCCATTTTTTATGTTTTCTTTGGAGAAATGTTGATTCAAGTAGTTTGCCCATTTTTTAATCTGGTTACTTGGTTCTTTTGCTATTGTGTTGTAGGAGATTTTTATATATTTTGGACATTAACTTCTTTTTTTTTAAGATTTTATTTATTTATTTGACAGAGAGAGAGACAGCGAGAGAGGGAACACAAGCAGGGGGAGTGGGAGAGGGAGAAGTAGGCTTCCTGCCGAGCAGGGAGCCCGACGTGGGGCTCGATCCCAGGACCCTGGGATCATGACCCGAGCTGAAGGCAGACGCTTAACTGACTGAGCCACCCAGGTGCCCCAGACATTAACTTCTTTTGAGAAAGATGTTTTGCAAATATTTTCTCCCATTCCTTTGGATGTCTTTTCAATTTTTTTCATTGTTTCCTTTGCTGTGCAGAAGCTTTTTAGTTTAATATAGTCCCATGTGTCTATTTTTTGTTTTGTTGACTATGCTTTTGGTGGCAAATCCAAGAAATTGTTTCCAAGACTACTATCAAGAAGTTTTCCCTTTAGTTTTCTTTGAGGAGTTTAGAGGCAAAGAATAGAATAGTGATTGCCAGTAATTGGGACAAAGGGAAATGGCATGTTTTCAATGGGTACAAAGTTGCTTTTCAATAGGTACAAAGTTTCTTTTATGCAAGATGAGTAAGTTCCAGAGATCTGTTATGCAACATAATACCTATAGTTAGCTGTATGGTATTGTGCACTTTAAAATCCAAGAGGAAGGGCCTCTTGGGTGGCTCAGTCAGTTAAGCATCTGACTCTTGGTTTTGGCTCAGGTCATGATCTCAAGGTCGTGAGCTAGAGCCCCGAGTCGGGCTCAGTGCGGAGTCCACTTGAGATTCTCTCTCTCCCTTTCCCTCTGCCCCTCCCCCAGCTAAAAAAATAAAATCTAAGAGGAAAGATCTCATGTTAAGTATTCTTTTTTTTAAAGATTTTATTTATTTATTTGTCAGAGAGGGAGAGAGCACAAGCAGGGGGAGCGGCAGACAGAGCAGGCAGAGGGAGAACCAGGCTCCCTGCTGAGCAAGGAGCCAGATGCCAGGACTCGATCCCAAGACCCTGGGATCATGACCTGAACTGAAGACAGATGCTTAATGACTGAGCCACCCAGGCGCCCCTCACGTTAAGTATTCTTAAAATGAAACAAAACAAAACAAAAAACCCACAAAAGAACACAAGGACATTTTGGGAAGTGATCAATATATTTAATACTTTAGTTGTGGTGATGTTATCATGGGTGCATGTAATGTCCAAACTCATCATGTTGTATACATTAAATGTGTACAACATTCGTATCTCAATTACACCTCAGTGAAGCTTTAAAAAAAGATCAGGGAAGGAATCTCACATTTGTCAAATATTGCCTCCCACTAGGCATCACTCTTGGTGCTTTACATTTTTTTGTTTTATTCAATTTTCATAAAATCTTTATAAAATGTATGCTATAATTCCTATTATTTGACTTTGTAAAATAAAATTTAAAGGTTAATCTTTTTAAAGAGGTTCATGATAAATAGAAGGAAAGGGAACTTGTGAACAAATAAATGTAGGGCAAGGGTATTTTTTTCTTCTTTTAAATTTAGTTTGTGTAATTTTGCATAATGAGAGAGAGTGAAATATAGTCAAAATCAGAAGAGAAGGAATCAGTCCAGAGAAATGGAAGATGTTCAAGAAAGAGGGAGTCAATAATGGGGCAAAGTCACAGAAGAGATGGGAGTAGATGAAAGATCATTTTCTTACCTGGGACTAATCAAAGTAAAAATTGGTAAATTCCAATGACATTTTTCAAAGTGCTGGAACAAACAATCCTAAAATTTGCATGGAATCAGAAAAGACCCTGAATCACCAAGGAAATGTTGAAAAAGAAAAACAAAGCTGGGGGCATCACGTTGCCCGATTCCAAACTATATTACAAAGCAGTGATCACCAAGACAGCATGGTACTGGCACAAAAACAGACATATAGACCAATGGAACAGAATAGAGAACCCAGATATGGACCCTCAACTCTATGGTCAAATAATCTTCGACAAAGCAGGAAAAAATATGCAATGGAAAAAAGACAGTCTCTTCAATAAATGGTGCTGGGAAAATTGGACAGCCACATGCAGAAGAATGAAACTCGACCATTCTCTAACACCATACACAAAGATAAACTCAAAATGGGTGAAAGACCTCAATGTGAGACAGGAATCCATCAAAATCCTAGAGGAGAACATAGGCCTCTTTGACATCGGCCACAGCAACTTCTTTCAAGATACATCTCCAAAAGCTAGTGAAACAAAAGCAAAAATGAATTTTTGGGACTTCATTAAGATAAAAAGCTTCTGCACAGCAAAGGAAACAGTCAACAAAACAAAGAGGCAACCCACAGAATGGGAGAAGATATTTGCAAATGACACTACAGATAAAGGGCTGGTATCCAAGATCTATAAAGAACTTCTCAAGCTCAGCACCCAAAAAACAAATAATCAAGTCAAAAAATGGGCAGAAGACATGAACAGACACTTCTCCACAGAAGACATACAAATGGCTAACAGACACATGAAAAAATGTTCATGATCATTAGCCATCAGGGAAATCCAAATTAAAACCACATTGAGGGGCGCCTGGGTGGCTCAGTTGGTTAAGCGACTGCCTTTGGCTCAGGTCATGATCCTGGAGTCCCAGGATCGAGTCCCTCATCGGGCTCCCTGCTCAGCAGGGGGTCTGCTTCTCCCTCTGACCCTCCGCCTTCTCATGTGCTCTCTCTCATTCTCTCTCTCAAATAAATAAATAAAATCTTTAAAAAAATAAAATAAAATAAAATAAAACCACATTGAGATACCACCTTACATCAGTTAGAATGGCAAAAATGGTCAGGACAAGAAACAATAAATGTTGGAGAGGTTGTGGAGAAAGGGGAACCCTCTTACACTGTTGGTGGGAATGCAAGTTGGTACAGCCACTTTGGAAAACAGTGTGGAGGTGCCTCAGAAAATTAAAAATAGAGCTACCCTACGACCCAGCAATTGCACTCCTGGGTATTTACCCCAAAGACAGAGATGTAGTGAAAAGAAGGGCCATATGCACCCCAATGTTCATAGCGGCAATGTCCACAATAGCCAAACTGTGGAAAGAGCCGAGATGCCCTTCAACAGATGAATGGATAAAGATGTGGTCCATATATGCAATGGAATTATTATTCAGCCATCAGAAAGGATGAATACCCAACTTTTACATCAACAGGGATGGGACTGGAGGAGATTATGCTAAGTGAAATAAGTCAAGCAGAGAAAGTCAATTATCATATGGTTTCACTTATTTGTGGAACATAAGGAATAGCATGGAAGACATTAGGAGAAGGAAGGGAAAAATGAAGAGGGGGAATCGGAGGGAGAGATGAACCATGAGAGACTATGGACTCTGAGAAATGAACTGAGGATTTTAGAGGGGAGGGGTTAGGGGGTTGGGTTAGCCTGGTGATGGGTATTAAGGAGGGCACGTACTGCATGGAGCACTGGGTGTTATATGAAAACAATGAGTCATGGATCATCACATCAAAAACTAATGATGTATTGTATGGTGACTAACATAATAAAATAAAATTTTTAAAAAATGCCAGTAACTTAAAAAAAAAAATTGGTAAAGGCATAGTTTGGTGTGGTAGATAGTGGGAGAAAATTTGAGCGAGCCCATTTTATTCCAACAAGACCAAAAGTTCATCTTTTGACAATGAAGGTTTAAGGATGGTTTGAAGAACTTAAGAAAAATGGTAATCATTCCTATCAGAAACAAGAAAAGGAACCGAATGAGGATAAAGTAGCCAAGCAAAAGTGTTTTTAAAATAGATTTTACCAGATTGCTTTACCAGGGTTAGAAAGGAAAGCTTTGCAGACTTATGGTTTGAAATTAGATAGATCCAAAAGGGTGGATTATTCTGAAATAAGAAAATGTGAAAGAATCTTAAGAGCCATGTTTTCTTAGGTCCCAAACACCCTCAATTACAAAACACCTCATCAATTAAATGACAGCTGTAAGTGATAAAATAAAATAAAATAAAATAAAATAAAATAAAAAATACTCAGTGACTTGCTAAACATCCAAACGGCCAACATCCAAACTCGCTGTCTAATGTCAGAGCTTGTGTTCTTTGAAAAGCATATTCTTCACTTCTTCTGAATGGTCATTGCCAGATGAAGGTGTATGTTTCTTGGCATTGGGGAGCAGTTCAATCCATCTCTCCAACTCTAGCATCTAGCCTGAATAAAGGAGATGGTCAGGAAGTGCTGGAATTAATATGTGCAGTCACATGCCCCTCCAGACAACTGGACAATATTGGTTCTCAGTTGAAATGCTATGGAGCCTTCCCTTGCTCGCTGCCCTGATCTATAGATGTCTTCCAAGATATGTATTTGTGGCGGCTTCTGCTGACATATTTTTATAGTAGAAATAAACCCTCAATTTAGAAAATGCCTGAGAGGTGAAGAAACTCCACCAGAATTTGCTGTTGGCTTTTTCTTCTTCTGGACATCATGGATAAACTTCATGGGAATATCATGGCTGTCAGCCTGAGTGGATCTTGTCTTAAGACATTTCTTTCAGGTCTACTCTCTGATTTATGCTGGACTAACTTAGTTCCATTGTAGGGGAAAAAGTTGCTTCTTCTCCCTTTTCTGTCATCTGAGCTACACTCTGCAATTCATTCCATCTCTTTTTCTGAGAGAGAAGTACTTTTTACTCAAAGAATTATATTGTGTGGGTGCTCATGTATTGAATGTCAAACATGGTTGTATGAAAGTATGCACTGCATGACTTGTGATGGTAAATATCACCATCAATTGCTTGTCTTTTATACTCTGGGCAGTGTAATGACAATTCAGGGATGAAGCTAATCTAGGAGATTGTGGGTTTGAAGCAGTGTTCAGCAAAGGACTCTTCTTATATGAGGGTGGGGAATGTAGGTTTATTCAGATCATCCTCTTCGGTTCATCACAATCTGAGTAAATCATCCTCTTCGGTTCATCACAATCCGAGTAAATCATCCTCTTCGGTTCATCACAATCTGTCTTAATTGGTCTTTGCAAGCCCCTCTATCTTATTATTTCACCACTTTCCTCCTTAATTTCAACCAACCCCCCTCCCCCATTATCTTTTCTGTAAAGGCAATAATGCTAATATATTTAGATATATGCTTTTCTTGAAAATGATTTGGTTTTATTGCACCTGTAGGCTTTAAATATACAATATGCTATAGATCTCCTTTTTTCATAGTTTTAAAAATTGAGATAATTTGACATACAACATTGTGCAAGTTCAAGGTGTACAAAGTGCTGATTTGATATATATTTATTTATTACAATATGATTATGACTGTAGTGTTAGCCTATAGCAAATCACATAATTATCATTTCCTTTTTATGATGAAAACAATTTAGATTTAGTCTCTTGGCAACTTTGATGTTTATAATACAGTACCAGAAGAAGAGGAGAATGAGAAGAAGGAGAAGGAGAAGAAGACTTTGCAGTTGATTGGGATTGGATTAGAGTACTTCTCACCACCTGTTTGGGTGATATTTCAGCCTCCCTTACAATCAGACTGAAAATGTTCTAATTGATGTTTACTTTTGGATTGTGGCAGAGACATGCTTGAGACAAGTGCATGCTTGTGATATAATTTGTCTTTCTAGGCACAGAAATTCCCTTGCAAATATGCTAGGATGTATGGATTGGTCCCAGCTAATGGCATATATATCCCATGCATTTTTATCCACACTCTGTCTTCTCATCCACAGAAATCTTTGGAGTCACGAGGTATAAGAAGGCTGGGTCTCTCTTTACTACTTAGAAATGAACCACTTGGAAAACCACACAGCCTACATGTAATTGTAAGAAGGCCAAGAAATAAAATTTCATTTGAAGTTGTACCATATGCATAAGAGGAAAAAAGGATCAGTGTTTGAGGAGAATAAAGTGGAGTACCAGCCCCTTGCCAGCTTTTAGTCCCAGTCAGGTGATGTGGTTCAGAAGTCAAGGAGCACAATAGATGCAAGGACATTTACTGCCAATGGGAAAGATCAAAAAAAAAGAAAGAAAAGAAAAACTCCAACCTGACTTATGTCTCTGTGACTGGTTGAATGCCTCCAGCCTGTGTTTCTTTTCCTGCTCTGATGTCCACATCATCTGCTGCCAAGAATGTTGGTAGCCTCTTTTTCTTTATTTTTGAGAACAGACATGTAGACTAGAGAAGAAATAGCCGCTCACACACCCATGACTTTCCTTCGCAAGTTCTCTCCAATCTTGGTCCCTACAGGCAAGATTTTAATTAAAATATTCAGTCCATGAGGCATGGAGCTGTAGATGTACTCACAAGAGAACTTGTTCCCTGAAGGCTCCACAACAGTGTCATCCCCTTCAAGACATCAGTCACTAGACCCTTACGTCCCAATCTGGCTTTATTCAAGCTCACTATAGTGGGAAAACCTGGTGCCCAGGTTTGTCTGTTTTCTTGTTTTATTTTAAGAAGTTCTTTTGGGTCTCTGCTGGAGCCCTTTTCCGTCACAGTGATACTGATGTGAGATATGAGTCAGAACAACCTGGGATAGGACTCTCTGATAACAAGAGTCAGTTTTTATACAGGTTAAGTGATTCACTAAACATTTCACATCCTCTGTCTTATTTCATCCCCAAGCCACTCTGGAAACCATCGAGGGTGGGTATTACTAATTCCATTAAAAGGATATAGAAAGTGAGGCTGAGTGAGGTGAAGGAATTCTTCTTTTTCCTATCTGAAGCATGAAATCTGGAATTTAGGACTTTTGTGCCTTGACATGTGGTGCCAAGTAATCCACTCATGGCCAGAAATGTGTATCCAAAAAGTTGACATGACATAATTCAGAAGGTATAAACCTCCAGTTATAAAGCACATAAGTCCTGGGGATGTAACATACAGTATGGTGACTATAGTTAATAACACTCTGTTGTATATTTAGAAGTCACTAAGAGAGTAGATCCTAAGTCTTCATCACAAGAAAAAAAATTTTGTAACTAAGTATGGGGACGAATGTTTACTAGACTTCTTGTGGTGATCATTTTGCAATGTATACAAATATTAAATCATTATGGTGTTCACCTGAAAGTAGTATAATGTTAGATGTCAATTATACCTAAATAATAATAATAATAATAAAAGGTAATTCTGGACTCAGCACAAAGAGGGAGCCATAATCTGTATTTCTTGCTAAATCATTATCCAATCTCACCTCATAAGGATGTTGATTGTTTTGGTGCTCTGACTGGAGGAGAAAAAACTGGTGGAAAGGGATTGGGATTGCATCTTCTTAAGGTAGCCTTAGGGATGGGGGCGCCTGGGTTGCTCAGTCATTGAGCAGCTGCCTTCAGCTCAGGTCATGATCTCAGGGTCCTGGGATTGAGCCCCGCATTGGGCTCCCTGTTCGGCGGGAGGCCTGCTTCTCCCTCTCCCACTCCCCCTGCTCGTGTTCCCTCTCTCGCTGTGTCTCTCTCTGTCAAATAAATAAATAAAATCTTTTAAAAAAAAAAGGTAGCCTTAGGGATGGTTGAAGCTTACTTAGCATAACTTAAGGTATAGCAGAAGCCATGTAGTCGCTTTTTTAAAATTAGAAAACGAGTGTTTTGTATGATCAAATAATTAATACCTGAAAAGGAATATATGTAATGTATATTAATTTATGAAGCATAATAAAATAACACTCATGAATCAAGCTGAAGAACTAGAACATTAACAATGTTTATAATTGCTGGCATTTTACCTCATTTGGAAAAAGAAATGTTATCATCGTATCGTTAAAAAATAAATAAAACAAAGCAATTTGAGGTTGTAAGTTTTTTAATTATTCAGATAGCAAGCAGTGGAACTGTCTTAAAACGAGATCATTTGGCTCCACTTCCAGTGTTGTTTTCACTAACTCAGTAATCTGTTACACAATGCTGCAAATATTTAAGGTGAATTAGATGAAACAATAATTCCTTGGATCCATTTGGCTTGTTTAATGGCAGAGTCCGTGTCCTTATCCCTCATATTTATGTCCAGTTGGTGCCCTAGAGGTAATGATTTTTGCATTATCAAAGGGAATTAGTATAAGTAATGTGAATATATTCATAATCTCCCTTAACAGGCAGAGCTGGATTCCCCATAAACATTTTATTTTTAAAATGTTTTTTATTTAACAAATTTGACATGTTGCCTTTTGTAAATTTAAGGTATTTAATTGCTGGTTGTGTAAGGTAAGTTTTTGTTGCTCTCGTTGGGGTGTTGTCCCTTGGGGGGTTCCATGAGTGTGGAACTCCCTTCCTGGTTTCCATCCTTAAACCTAGCAAGCCATGAAAATACATCGAGGAATGTATTTCACTAAGTGAAAGAAGCCAATTGGAAAAAGCTACATACTGTCTGATTCCAGCTGTGTGATCTTCCGGAAAAGACAAAACTATGGAGACTACTGTGTTTTCCAGGAGTTGGGTGGAGGGAGGTATGAGTAGATGGAGCACAGAGGAATTTTAAGGCAATGAAAATACACTGTATGATATTATAATGATGGATACATAGCATTATACATTTATCTAAACCCACTGAATTTACAACACCAAGAGTGAATCCTAATGTAAACTATGGACTCTGGGTGATGATGATGTGTCAATGTAGGTTCTTTTGTAACAAATGTACTACTCTGGTGAGGGACGTTGATGATTGGGGAGGCTGTGCATGTGTGAGGCAGGGGGTATATGGGAAATCTCTGTACCTTATTCTCCATATTGTTGTGAACCTAAAACTGCTCTAAAAAATAAAATCCATTAAAAGTTTAAGTCAGAGATACATAAAATGTTCATGTAACATATACATTTCATGAACTTTATATACACATAAGGTTATATATAAACAATATACATATTAATTTATAAGTGTATGTTTATATATTTCTGTGTATATATGTATACATTTGTATATATACAAAAAACCTTATATATATAAATTCATAAGTATATAGTCTCTCTCTATACATATATATGTATAATCTCTCTATATATGTATACACACACACACATATATATATAGATAGATAGATATGGTAAACTCCCAGAAATAGAACCAAAATAGTGCATTGATATCAAAACTCTCCTTGATTCCATCATGTTCCTTCCCATGAAGTAAATAGTATTTATAATTACATGCTTATTCTACACATAATTACATATATGTGGCATTTCATTCTATATGTAGTTATATATCTCTTAGAGTGTTCACTCACTTAGTGTCTTCTCCATTAGACTTAAACACCATGAATGCAAGAATGATGTTTATTCTGCATGGGTCTGTATTCCCATGGCTCATCATTATGGCTGAAACACATTTGGGATCAATAAACAGTTGAATAAAATGATATTTCTTCTCAGTGGTACAAACATTTAAGGTGAGTAAATTCCAGGGGTCTGTTTTCTTGTTTAATGACAGAACCCATTATCTCCATCCTTCAATATCTACACAAATTGCAGCCCTGGAGTTCATGGTATGGCTTGATTTCCACATTATCGAAGAGAATTACTACAAATAATGTGAATTTACTGATGACCTCCCTCAACAAGCAGAGCTGGATCCCCATAGACACTTTAATCACTTCTTCCCTAGTTAGGTGAGAAAGTGTTCTGTAGCCCTCATAGGGTTTTTGTTCCCTGAGAATTCCATGATTTTATAACTCCTTCCTGGTTCTCACTACTTAACTTTTCAAGTTCCCACATGACTCTATGTGGCTTCATTTTAGAGGTAGCAGCCCAAGAACCAGACTCACTTTGGCCATTCATTCATTCATTCATTCATTCATTCATTCATGTGATTTGTTAATGGTTGTCTAGTAGCAATAATAACCTTCCCCCAAACTGATCTTACTAAGAGCATGCAACAAGGTCTAGGGAAAACAATCCCAAATAATAATGATGTTGGCTGTGATTATGACAATCACCCCTTACAAGTAGAAGGCATTTTAGAGATTTTCTCATTTTCTTATCACAGCAGAAGTTTTCAGGGAAGATGGCATTGGGGCTAACTTCTTATTATTCTCATTTTATAAATGAAGATGACAAAGCTCAAAGAGGTTAAGTGATATCTAAGAAGCGTGAGCAGAAGATCCAGAACTAGAATTCTTATTAGTTGATTCCAAGGCCAGTAGCATTTTTGTTTTCTTCAGTTTCTTCCTCCCTCCAGACAACTTTAAACATTTTGGCCAAACATTAAAGAACATTGCAATAAGGTGTTCACTTTCTTTCACAGCCTGAGTTTCTGATTTGTTTCATATGTGAGGTCCACTCACATATGAAGGCGCTGGACTTGCACATTGTATTATTCAGGGAATAAGGTAAATTTATAAATCTACTAGATCAAATCTACTGTCTGCATAAATTTGCCTAGATAGAGGTAATTAGGAAAATGCATCAAGGAAGTGATTTCTCCTTTGATTTATTGAAAGATTGGGTTGAAGGTTTTGAATATTTCTTGTATCTGTTTTACGCAATCAGGGATTATATGTCTCAACACTGTAGAGGAACTATTAGAACATATATATTTATCATGTTATTTAAAGTATTTCGATCTGTTTTCTCTTTGAGGGAATATGATAATATTTGTTATTTTGACTAATTTCAGAGTTGTTAAGAGGATCAAATATAAAATGTTATTATATTCTGGCAGTTCATATGATATCTAAGAAGAGAGAGAATGAATGGAGAACAATAATGAGGGAAAAATTAGGGTTAGTAATCAGCTATAAAATCCACCAAAATGGAGATGTGTAAAGTCACACAAGACATATTATAGAAATGAGTAAATTTAATCTCAAATTCTAATTCTGCCACTAAAGACTTAGCTGGGTTGGGCACTCAATTTATTAACTATTACATGGACTGCCTAATGACTGTAGTGTAAATGATCAGCCACCATCACAGAGTTCTGAGCAAATGAGAAAAAAACGCTCTCTCTTGGGATGGAGAATGAGAACAGTACATAGTATTCATCGTTCATTTATGTGTCTCAGAGCACTAGGTATCCTGAGGTCAGGGAATGAGTCTTGTTCATCACTGTAAGCCTGGAAATTAGGCATACACCCTGGTACACCAAACAGACTTAATTGTTTTTATACAGGGAATGAAGGAATGAACAACATCCAGCACTTTATGTGGCTTATTGGTTGGTGTTACTAAGAAGTCATGTTCCTTTTTAACTGTGAAGAGTTTTTGAGGGGTTGAAGTAGGTTGCAAATATTTGTAGATCCACTTATTATTATTCAGCTAAGATCCAGAAAGATAGGTTATTTGCACAAAGTTCACACAAACTGGTAGGTATATCTGATTCCCAAGTTTGTGCTTTTTAATTCTCCACATTGACTTCCGATGATAGATTTAGTCACTTAATCAGTCATCAACCAGTCAACCAAATGCATTACTTTTTGCCCCGTTTAGTTTAAATGGTAAAAAATCAAAAGAGTATTTCATCATGTAAGGAGCTTAAACTTCAATTCAGAATGCCTTGTCTTCAAATCCCTGCTCTGCTACTTTCTTCAGCCACAAGCAAGTAACTAAATGTCAGAAACCTTCAGCTTCCATACCTGTGAAGTGGGGATAATATCTCACACAATACATGAGGATTAAATGAGGTAAAGTAGCACAGCCCCTAAGTTGGTGATGGGCACAGAGCAAATGCTCAATAATTCATACCTATAACAGCTAAAGTCATTATTAATCATGACTTCCACTTATACAAAATGATAAATTATGATAAATTTTTTTTAGAGTGGGGCACCTGGGTGGCTCAGTCGGTTAAGCAGCTGCCTTCAGCTCAGGTCATGATCCTGGGGTCCTGGGATCGAGCCCCACGTCCGGCTCCCTGCTCAGTGGAGAGCCTGCTTCTCCCTCTCCCTCTGCCTGCCGCTCTGCCTACTTGTGCTCTCTCTCTATCTCTCTGTCAAATAAATAAATAAAATCTTTAAAAAATTTTTTTTCTTAGAGTAACAAAGTGATGAATTCGATTGATTATAATGACATAGTTATGTCTAAAGAGGTAGGAGCTGAGGAAGACTTCAGGGAAGCTTTGGAACTTGTGTTATTCTTCGAAGAATACATGAGATTTTGTGTCAGAGGCTGAGGACATTTTGTCAGGAAGATTGCATTTTTTAATTTGTACTGAGCACCAACTATATGGAGGTCCATTCCATCAGAAGTTTCCATCTGTGGAACAAAGAGTGGTAACAGGTCAACAAATGCCTCGAAGAACCATTGTAGTTCTTAATTTCTTTCCAAAAGATTAAAATGAGTTATAACTTTCTTTTTCCTCCAGGAAGATGTTGGATTAAAACCTAAGATTTCAGATGTGGAAAAGAAAAGTTGGTAAAAAGTTTTGAAGTGATTCCTAGCACACTGTTGTTGTTTTTCCAGAATTTGGGAAATCTGTATCTATGCTATCAAATGAGCAGTTTTTTTAAGGAACCAAGGGGGTATCCTCATCACCCTGCTCTGTGTAAGTGGCCCTCTTATACCACTAGTAACAGCAGTGAACTCTGTCATGATTCTCAACTGCCCGAATTGCCTTCCCAACCCCTACCCTACCTTGAGACCCATAGGACTAATCTCATTATTATATTTAGCTCTATGTCACTCATCGTAAAGCTGAGGATTGTCATCTAAGCCCTCAACTGCTACAAAATAATGTATGTACATCTCTGCATATCCCCTTCACTGACCTTGGCTCCCACTCCTGCCCAACTCCTGAAATCATTCCACTGTGCCTTCTGGCATTTATAGTCATTCATCAACATGACCCGATACATACTTAAACTCTCCTCTGAAAGTCTCTTTGCCTACTTGGTCTGACTGAGTCCAGTGTCCTGGGGCAGTAGTTTTCTCTCCCACATTCCCCTTACCCACTGAATCTCATCATCCTTTCGACCTTGTAAACATTAGAATACTCTGATTTTTGTCTGTCTGTATGTACTCTTTTCTTTGATGGTGTGCATTTAATATACGTGTGTCGAACCATTAAAAATTGCCAGCATAGTTCAAATTAATATAATCTGAGGCAGCCAGACCTCTCCTCAACTCTGGATTGCATACCAATTATTTATACAATGCTCTACTTGGATGGCCAAAAGGTATCTTGGACTTGATTAAATGATTTCTTTCCCCCTTTCCCCAAACACCTGCTTCTTTTACACTATTTTTTGTATCACTATACAAAACTTGGAGTCAACGTGGACCCCTCTCTTTCTCTCATGTCCCTTTTTCAATATATCAGGAAATTTGGTCAGCTCTACTTTGGAAATATATCCCAAAGTGGATGGATTTCTCATTGTCTCTCGCACTACCATCTTGGTTCAGGCACTCACCATCATTTACCTAGAATATTACAGTGGTATCCTAATTTTTCCAGCACCTTCCATCCTTATTATGTTAAATTCAATTACCAACAGATCTACAAGAGTGACCTTTTTAAAAAAGAAGTCAGATTATGTCCCCTTTTGGTCTAAATCCTTTTATTGTTTTCCAATCTCACTCAAAATAAAAGCTTCATAATTTAATGTAGTGTATGGCTCCCCCCTGCTCTACCTCTCTCACCTAAACTTTCCTTCCCACTGTAGCCTTATTGGTTTTGTTGCTGTCCCTAGAACAATCTCAGCATGTTCAAACCCTAGTACCATGTATTTGTCGTTGCCTCTGCCTGAAATGCTCTTTCCCCAAATATAGACTCACTCCCCTAATTCCTTCATGTGTTTGCTCAAAGATATATTTTAGGCTAAGGACATGCTTTATTTAACTATCTTTTACTAACATATAACACTGTTCTTGACACAATGGACAAGACAAAAAAAAGGTCAGTTGAAGCAAAATTAACTCACTTTCACATTAATTTTACTAAGCGATTCTAGTTTAATACAAAGAGTAATTTGTGGTTGTTTTGTAAGGTTTGACTTGGGAGTCTGAGCTGTTCCAACTGGCAACAACTCTGGTGACATTACTTAAGTCCTTTCTTTTCTTCTTTTTGCCTTAATTTGGTCTTCTATGAAGTTAAGAGATTGGGATGCATTATCTCCAAATCCTTTTTCTGGCATGTTCTATAATGATTTAAGATTGCATTTTGTTGTCACAACCATGCTTTAGTTCTAGAACATCCTGAAAACAAATTCTTGCAATACCGAAGTAAGACACAGAGTGGACATGCAGACTAATTTCACGGAATCCACTCCGTTTATAATTCTGATTCGATTTTCTCACTGCTTCAGGGCAGCTGCATAATTCCCAACTGACCCCCATGGATAACAGTACAGAAGTGACTGAGTTCATTCTTGTGGCGTTAACCAATGCCCCCGAGCTGCAGATCCCCCTCTTTATCATGTTCACCCTCATTTACCTCATCACTGTGGTTGGGAACCTGAGTATGATGGCACTGATTCTCTTGGACTCCCATCTCCACACTCCCATGTACTTTTTCCTCAGTAATCTGTCTCTGGTGGACTTTGGTTACTCTACAGTTGTCACTCCCAAGGTCATGGCTGGATTACTTATAGGAGACAAGGTCATCTCCTACAATGTTTGTGTCACCCAGTTCTTTTTCCTTGTAGCCTTTATCACTGTAGGAAGCTTCCTCTTGGCCTCAATGGCTTATGACCGTTTTGCAGCAGTGTGCAAACCCCTGCATTACACCACCACCATGACGACAGGTGTGTGTGCTTGTCTGGCCATGGGCTGCTACGTCTGCAGTTTCCTGAATGCCTCCGTCCACACTGGGAACATTTTCAGGCTCTCCTTGTGGTTGATCACTTCTTCTGTGATGCTCCTCCTCTTCTGGCTCTCTCATGTTCAGACATCTACATCAGTGAGATGGTTATTTTTTTGGTAGTGAGCTTCAGTGTTCTCTTTTCTGTCTTGGTCATCTTGATCTCCTACCTGTTTATATTTATCACTATTCTGAGGATGTGCTCATCTGAGGGACACCAGAAGGCCTTTTCCACCTGTGCCTCCCACCTCACTACAGTGTCCATCTTCTATGGGACGGGCACCTTCATGTACTTACAGCCCAGCTCCAGCCATTCCATGGACATGGACAAAGTGGCATCCATGTTCTACACCATGGTCATCCCCATGCTGAACCCAGTGGTCTACAGCCTGAGGAACAAAGAGGTCAAGAGTGCCTTTAAAAAGGCTGTGGAGAAGGCAAAGTCTTCTACAGGATTCAGATTTTAATTACAAAGAATCTACAATAAGTCACTTTCATCCACCTCAGATCTATCTAGAGAAAATATTTACCTGTCCAGCCCACAAATTTCCAATTTCTTATAGTAATTTTCCCGGATATTGATTAAGTTTACAAAGTTTACACATCTTTGTTTACAAAGTTTACATATCTTTAAAAATATATACCTAAGAATAATAGGTTAAGAGGAATCACCCATAACTCTGAAAAACAAACTGAGGGTTCTAGAGGGCAGGGGGGTGGGAGGATGGGTTAGCCTGGTGGTAGGTATTGAGGAGGGCACATTCTGCATGGAGTACTGGGTGTTATGCACAAACAATGAATCATGGAACACTTCATCTAAAACTAATGATGTAATGTATGGGGATTAACATAAGAATAAAAAAAAAGAGGAATCACCCATAAATATGTTCTTATCTTAAAAATTCTTCTTAATAAACATGTTCATCCACACTCCCACATGAACATGTATACTCACAGTATGTTTAAGCCCACGCACACACATAGATAATTCATGAGAAACTCATGAAATCCACACACACACCACAGAAGGAAAAATTAGTTAAGACATACATGAGATAGGTCTGTTGTTATAGTAGAATTTAAAACAATTATTTTGGTGTCTGAGAACACATTCTTAACATACATAAATAGTTGACTTAATGGAAAAAATATATATATATGTCTGTGTTTTGTTTTTTTTTAAGTTTTTTTATTTATTTGACAGAGAGAGAGAGAGAGCACAGGCGGGGAGCAGCAGAGGGAGAGGTAGGAGCAGGCTCCCTACTGAGCCGGGAGCCTGATGCTGAGGTCCATGCTGGGCTTGATGCGGCTCGACCCCAGAACCCTGGGATCACGACCTGAGCCAAAGGCAGATATGCTCAGTCAGCTGAGCCACCCAGGCACCCCATATGTCTGGTTTTTAAGAATTACTTTTACTTTATCTTTTTGCATATGAAAAAGCAATATGTTTTATATTTAAAAAAATTAAAGTTTATAAAAATACTTCCAAAATTCCTTGAATGTAGATTTATTACTGATTCTTTGTCTGTTCTTGTTTTTAGTAAAAATGCAAGCCATAAGAGCCTCTTAAGTATAGGGAACAAACTGAGGGTTGCTGGAGGGGATGTTGGTGAGGGGATGGGGTAAATAGATGATGAACATTAAGGAGGGCACTTGTTGTGATGAGCACTTGGTGTTGTATGCAAGTGATGGATCACTAAATTCTACTCCTGAAACTAATACTACACTATATGTTACCTAACTTGAATTTAAATAAAATCTTGATAGCAAAAAAAAAACCAAAAACATCTTTACATGGGCATTTATTTTCCTAGCCAAATTTCCATATTAATGAGCCCTATCTAGAAATAATATGTGTATATGACAGTTAAATAGAGAAAACATATCACACAATACAGGAAAAAGGATGACAAGGCATATTTTTTTCACTTAAATAAAAATGTAACACTGTTTAAAGTTTAAGCACCAAGAATTACAAAAGTATTAACAACTTACATGTATGCAATGCTAGGAATTTGTTAATGTACAAATCTGCTAAAATTTTGAGTCTCGCTATGTCAAAAATTCTGAATCTGTATGTATGTCCATTTCTTTCCCCTGATTTAGGGAGTTTTTGGCCATTATTTTTTCAAATATTCTTTCTGCCCCTTTCTCCCCTTTTGAGACTCTCATTAGGTGTATGTTGGTACTCTTGTAGCATCCCACTGTTCTTTGAGACCATTTATTTTTCTTGATTTTTTAAAAAAATTTCTTTTTTTCAGGCTGGATGTTCTCAACTGACCTATCTTAAAGCTTACTGATTTTTTTTTTTTCTGTCACGTTCCATCTGCTACTGATCCACTTATTAAACTTTATATTTTATTTATTTTTCTTTTCAACTCAAGAATTTCTATTTCTGTTATTAAAAATAATGTCTATATCTTTATTGATATTCCCTATTTGGTGAGACATTGTTCTCATGCTTTCCTTAATTCTTTTTTTTCCCCCTTAATTCTTTTGACATGGTTTCCTTTAGTTCTTTGACCACATTTACAATGTCTTAAATCTTTTCCTCTTAAACCCAAGGTTAGCTCAAACTTCAAAATCAACCAATGTAATTCACTATATTAATAGACTCAGGAATACAAATCATATAATCATCTCAATAGATGCAGAAAAGCCTTTGACAAAATTCACCATGTATTTATGATAAAAATTCAGCAAACTATTAATGGTAGAGAATTTCCTAAACATAATAAAAGACTTCCATGAAAAACTTAGAGCTAACTTCACACTTCATGGTGAAAGACCGAATGCTTTTCTCCAAGATTAGAAATAAGGCAAGGATGTCCCCTCTTAAAACTTCTATCCAACATCATGATAGATACCCTAGTCATTACCCTAAGGCAAGAAAAAGAAAAACATGCCACTTGTAAAATTAACAAGTCAGGAAACGACAGATGTTGGCGAGGATGCGGAGAAAGGGGAACCCTCCTACACTGTTGGTGGGAATGCAAGCTGGTGCAGCCACTCTGGAAAACAGTATGGAGGTTCCTCAAAAAGTCGAAAATAGAGCTACCATATGATCCAGCAATTGCACTACTGGGTATTTACCCCAAAGATACAAAAGTAGGGATCCGAAAGGGTACGTGCACCCCAATGTTTATAGCAGTAATGTCCACAATAGCCAAACTGTGGAAAGAGCCAAGATGTCCATCGACAGATGAATGGATAAAGATCTGGTGTATATATATATACAATGGAATATTATGCAGCCATCAAAAGGAATGAGATCTTGCCATTTGCAATGACGTGGATGGAACTGGAGGGTATTATGTTGAGCGAAATAAGTCAATCAGAGAAAGACATGTATCATATGACCTTACTGATATGAGGAATTCTTAATGGCAGGAAACAAACTGAGGGTTGCTGGAGTGGGGGGTGGGGTGGGAGGGATGGGGTGACTGGGTGATAGACACTGGGGAGGGTATGTGCTCTGGTAAGTGCTGTGAATTGTGCAAGACTGTTGAAATCTCAGATCTGTACCTCTGAAACAAATAATGCAATATATGTTAAGAAAAAAAAGAAGAAGGTAGCAGGAGGGGAAGAATGAAGGGGGGGAAATCGGAGGGGTAGACGAACCATGAGAGATGATGGACTCTGAAAAACAAACTGAGAGTTCTAGAGGGGAGGGGGTGGGAGGATGGGTTGGCCTGGTGATGGGTATTGAGGAGGGCACATTCTGCATGGAGCACTGGGTGTTATACGCAAACAATGAATCATGGAACACTACATCTAAAACTAATGATGTAATGTATGGGGATTAACATAAGAATAAAAAAATTAAAAAAAAAAAGAAAAACACGCCACTTGGAAAGGAATAAATAAAATTCTCTCAATTCAGAGAAGATACGGCTTTCTACTTAGAGAAGAATTTGGCAAAAAACTACACAACTAATAAGTTTATTAAGTTCTGAAGAAACAAAGTCAATATACAAAAATCTGTCATAATTCTATATAATATTAATAAACATTTAGAAATTGGAATTTAAAAACAGTACCACTTGCAACAGCACCAACATCATGAAGTCCTTAGGTACAAATTTTGCAAGATACGTGCAATATAAAATGCTGAAAAATATAAATACATAGATTAAATAAATCAAAGCAGATCTAGATACATGAAGAAATTTACCATGTTCATGGATTGGAGGACTAGATAATTTAAAGATGTCTGTCTTCCCCAAGCTAATCAACAAAATTTGCATCAAAATCCCAGAAAGAATTTTTGCAAAATTGGCAAGCTCATTATAAAATCTACATGGAACATAAAAAAAAACAAAACAACTAGAATAACTAACACAATTTTGTAGAAGAACAACAAAGTTGGAGCACTCACTCTACCTCCTTTCCAGATTCACTATACAGCTGTAATAGTCAAGTAGTGTGGTATGGAACAAAGGATAGATATATTACATTAAATATTACTGAAACAAGTACTTGTTCAAGTTTTTTTATTCCAGAAATAAAGACAAGTCATAGACTAGGAGAAAGGATTTGCAAATCATATCAGTCCTTACCAGTAAAAGGCTTGTATTTTGGATACATAAAGTATTCTCAAATTCCAATAATAAGAAAACAAACACAATGAAATACAATAAAAATTGGCAAAAGATTTTTTTACTGTTTTTTTTTTTTTAGTTTTCATTTAAATTCCAGTTAGTTAATGTACAATGTAATATTAGTTTCAGGTGTTCAATATAGTGATTCAACACTTCCATACATCACCAGTGCTCAGCACAACAAGGGTGTCCCTTAATCCCCATCACCTATTTCACCCATTCCCCTACCCACCTCTCCTCTGGTAACCATCAGTTTGTTCTCTATAGTTAAGAGTCTGTTTCTTGGTTTGCTTCTTTCTCTCTCTTTTTTTTCCTTTGCTTGTTTTGTTTCTTAAATTCCACATATAAATGAAATCATATGGTATTTGTCTTTCTCTGACTGACTTATTTTGCTTAGCTTAATACTCTCTAGTTCCATCCATGTCATTGCAAATGGCAAGATTTCATTCTTTTTGATGGCTGAGTAATATTCCACCACATATATACCACATCTCCTTTATTTCTTCAGTTGATGGACACTTGGGCTCTTTCCACAATTTGGCTGTTGTAGATTATGCTACTATAAACATTGGGGTGCATGTATCAAAAACAGGCCAAAGATTTTAACAGACATTTCATAAAAGAAGATAATTGGGATGGAAAGTAAGCACATAAAAAGAGGCTCAACATCATTAGTCATTAGAGAAATGCAAATTAATACAACAAGGAGATATACTGCAAACCTATTAGAATAACTAATGTAAAAAAAAAAAAAAAAAGCCCATCTGTAGATATAAAGTACCATCAAGGATGTGAAGCAATTGGAACTCTCATACATTGCTGGTGGGAATGCAAAATAGTATGCTATTTTAGAAAATAGGTTGGCAGTATCACATAACCTAGAAATCTCACTCCTAACAATCTACCCAGGTGAAATAAAAGCACATGTTCACATAAAATCCTATATGTTAATGCTTATAAGATCTTTATTTGTATTAGTTAAAAACTGGAAATAACCCATTTCCCTCAACTGAAGAATGGATAAATAATCTGAATACATAGACTGCATCTCAGAAATAAAAAGGAACCAATTACAGAACAACTACACAACTCCATAAATTTCAAATGCATTATACTAAGGGAGAGAAGCATGACTCAAGAGATAACCTACTGTATGATTCTTTTTTTATGACATTCTTACAAAACCAAAACCATAGGGACTGAAAACAAATCAGCGGTTGCTAGGAGGTGGAAGGAGGGGTCAATTACAAAATTATGGTGGTTATATGGCCAATTACATTTGTACAAACTCTTAGAACAATGCATTGCAAGTGTGGATATAACTATGTAAATTATACTTTAATTAGAAAAAGGAAAACAAAAGAGAGACAAGTAATGCAAATGGGTCAGTGCTCTTACTCAACAGACTCTTCAGTTCCCCACTGACAGTTTAATTGCTTCTTCCCTAAATAAGTGAGATGAGGAGCTGTGGATCTTCTCATAGGGGGCCTTTTCCCCTGAGAACTCTGCCTCCCTATAACTTTCTTTCTTTCTTTTTTTTTTTTTTTTACTTCCTCCTGGTTCCCATTCATTAGCCTTGGGAATCCTAAAATCACTCCATTTGACATCATTTTAGAGGTCCCAGCTGTGTGCAGAACCCTTTTGTTCATTTGTTTATTCATCTTTTTTTAAAATTTTATTGTTATGTTAGTCACCATACAGTACATCATTAGTTTTTGATGTAGAGTTCCATGATTCATTGTTTTCGTATAACACCCAGTGCTCCATGCAGTACGTGCCCTCCTTAATACCCATCACCAGGCTAACCAATCCCCCCTCCCCGCTCTCCTCTAAAACCCTGTTTGTTTCTCAGAGTCCATAGTCTCTCATGGTTCATCTCCCCCTCTGATATTACCCCCTTCATTTTTCCCTTCCTTCTCCTAATGTCCTCTGTGCTATTCCTTATGTTCCACAAATAAGTGAAACCATGTGATAATTGACTTTTTCTGCTTGCCTTATTTCACTTAGCATAATCTCCTCCAGTCCCATCCATGTCGATGTAAAAGTTGGGTATTCATCCTTTCTGATGGCTGAGTAGTATTCCACTGTATATATGGACTTGTTCATTCATCTTAAAGTTAGTTGCTCCTGGTATACCTGCTGTCTTCCCCCAAACAGGATTTGTTTCCGGGCTGCAACCACAGCCAAAAAAACCCAAACCAAAACAAAACAAAAAACAACTGCAAGAAAAAACCACTCCGAGATAAGAATTATACTAATTCAGGTTAAAACGATAAACCCCTTACCAAGCTGGTTTATAGGCTTTCCCTCATCTGCTATTCACACACAGAATTCTGTAAGGTATGCAGGAGATGCAATTTTATTAGTTTACTTCACGTATCAGGAAACTGGGCTTGACAGGAGTAAATGACTTTTCCAGGGGATCATGAAGAATACATGGGAGATGCGGGAGTTGAACCATTTTCCTAGATGCACGTCAGTGATTTTTCCTCCATTCTTCTATGGTTCAGAGACCTTGAAGCCTTTTTACCAGTACCAGAGAGAGACCCTCTTCAACAGGATATACACATTCTACCCTGGTTGAAGTTCAGATATTAGAGACACAATTCATGGTTGCCTTTCCCTTTTTGTCAAGGAGCAAGGTAAGATTCTACATATCCTAGACATTTTCAGTAAGAAGTGTAATTCATGCAAAAACAGTAGACAAGCTGTGTCTGCTGTGAATTATTTTAGCAAAGTAATGGATGCTGTATTTTTCTGCAACAGTGAGGCAGAGCTGGTCTTAAATGCTCGAATGTACATCATTATTCAACAAATAAGGAATTTAGTGATAGTTAGGAAACAACATATTGCTTTCCTAAGGAGGATGAACAGCAATAACAAGAAACAGAGGATAGATTATGCTTCAATGGAATAGGTAGTAATTTCATTCTGTTTACTAATTGTAGGTCTGTTATGGAAGGGAAGTTAAGTAGAACAAGGTGAAATGGTATTTCTTTAGACTCCAAGAGGATCCTCATGATTATAAAGCTCCGTACTCTATTTCAACCTTTTTTTGCTCTCTAACCTTACTCATATTACTGGCTCACATAAAAAGGCTGAAAGTGTAGTAGATAAAAGCACAGTCTTATGAACTTTCTGATCTGGATATGAATCTTGAGTTTATTTCTTGCTAGGTGTAGAGTGGCCCTCTGTAAAATCACCTAACCTCTCAAATCCTCAATTCTTAACCACAAAATGCAGATAATAATACTCCATATCTTTTTTTTAATATTCCATATCTTAGAACATTGTAGGATACTATAACTTTTAAAGTTATTCTTGGGTGCCTGGGTGGCTCAGTTGGTTAAGTGACTGCCTTCGGCTCAGGTCATGATCCTGGAGTCCCAGGATTGAGTCCCGCATCAGGCTCCTTGCTCAGCGGGGAGTCTGCTTCTCCCTCTGACCCTCCCCCCTCTCATGTACTTGCTCTTTCTCATTCTCTCTCTCTCAAATAAAAATAAATAAAATCTTAAAAAAAAAAGTTATTCTTGTCAATTTATAAGTTATCCTTATAAAGTCATAAGGATAAAGAAAGAATACACACCCACACTCAGAATGCTCTTATCAGAGGTTGTAGAACTCAATATATGCTAAAAAAAAATCTTATATTTGTCAAAGGTGAGCAAATACAAATGTCTTTAGGAACTGAGTATGAAAGGGGAAGTTGTGACACCTCTTCAGATGGTAGAGAAGAGTGGTTACCAATGAGGGAAAGCTATGGCATAGGCTTAATTCAGTTCAAATGAGAAAAATCATGGCATGGAGCTTACCTCGAAGGCAGATCTGAAAGCTAGAGTAAAACCCAGGGACATGAGATTTCGACCCGGGTTCTTTGTCATCCAGCTTAAGGGGTCGGAGTAATGAGAGTAAGAATGAGTTCAAAACAGAAGAAAACTGTTTCAACCCAAGGTAAAATATGGACCCCAAGGAAGAAACTGAACAAATGGCTGGTGTGGCCAATGACATGGTCAGAGGTAGGACAGAGTGAGACACACAGGGGGATCAGAAGATCTGAGTGGACGTGGTGTGTGGGGAAAGACAAATCAAAGAGTGAGGCTCTCAGACTTCAAAACTAATCTGTAACCTAGAGATTGGATATGGTTTCCTACATTTACCCAGCCAAGACAGAGACCACCATTTCATCCCATTAATAACATTAGAGTCAACACTCTATTGTTTTTCATGCATTATTTTATAAACTCTCACAATTGCCCCTTCATGTTACATCTCCATTTTTAGAGATGAAAAAACTGAGGCTCAGAGAACTTAGGTTAGGACGGTGTCTCCCAGACAGTAAATGTTAGGGTACCATTTGAGCACAAGAGCTTGAGCTCTTGTACTTGGTGCATTACCTTCTCTTTAGAAGTGCCTTTGCTGGTTTTCCACGTCTGCAGCAGCAGCTCCCCCACTACATCCACTCTACCTCTATGCTTCTGTCACCCCATTGCAAGCCCCAAATCCAGGAATAGTATCTTCATCATTTCGGTACTCCTGACAACTAACATTAAGATGGTTCCGATGGACTCAATGGCTTCATGTGAATAGAATTAATTCAATTCAATTCAAATTTCAGTTGCTGTCATGGGATTCCAGAATTAGTCTGCCTGGGTACACAGCTTGATTCTGCCAGTTAATATTTGGGTAAGCTTGGACAAATTACACAACCTTTTTGAGCCTAAGTTCCCTCGCAAAATAAATGAGCATAATTACTAGTTGTTTTGTCTTGTGTGTGCTTTAGATTTGAAGAACAAATTATTGCCATAATTGAAACAATCAATTTACACAGTTCAACTTCATTCTACTCTCTTTTCCAATTAACACTCTGTTCCTTTACTTCTCATCACTACAGGGCATCCTGTGATTCCCCACTGACATCCATGGAGAACAGCACAGAAGTGAGTTCATCCTTCTAGGACATACAGATGCTCCAGAACTGCAGGTCTCACTCACATTCACTCTCTTCTATCTCTTTACTCTAGTTGGAAATCTGGGAGTGATTGTGTTGATTCTGTTGGACTCCCATCTCTACACTCCGATGTACTTTTTCTTCAGTAATCTGTCTCTGATAGATTTTTGTTACATACCCAAGGTCATGACAGGACTTCTTTTTTTTTTTTTATTATGTTAGTCACCATACAATACATCGTTAGTTTTTGATGTAGTGATCCACGATTCATTGTTTTCGTATAGCACCCAGTGCTCCATGCAGTATATGCCCTCTTTAATATCCATCACCAGTCTAACCCTTTCCCCCAACCCCCTCCCCTCTAAAAGCCTCAATTTGTTTCCCAGAGTCCATAGTCTCTCAAGGTTCATCTCCCCCTCTGATTTCCCCCCCTTCCTTTTCCCTTTCCTTCTCTTAATGTCCTCCATGCTATTCTTTATGTTCCACAAATAAGTGAAACCATATGATAATTGACATTCTCTGCTTGACTACTTTCACTTAGCATAATCTCCTCCAGTCCCATCCATGTCGTTGTAAAAGTTAGGTATTCATCTTTTCTGATGGCTGAGTAATATTTCATTGTATATATGGACCACATCTTTATCCATTCATCTGTTGAAGGGCATCTCGGCTCTTTCCACAGTTTGGCTATTGCGGACATTGCTGCTATGAACACAGGGGTGCATATGGCCCTTCTTTTCACTACATCTCTGTCTTTGGGGTAAATATCTAGGAGTGCAATTGCTGGGTCATAGGGTAGTCCTATTTTTAATTTTTTGAGGCACCTCCACACTGTTTTGCAAAGTGGCTGTACCAACTTGCATTCCCACCAACAGTGTAAGAGGGTTCCCCTTTCTCCACATCCTCTACAACATTTGTTGTTTCTTGCCTTGTCAATTTTTGCCATTCTAACTGGTGTAAGGTGGTATCTCAATGTGATTTTTTTTTTTAAAGATTTTATTTATTTATTTGACAGAGAAAGACACAGCGAGAGAGGGAACACAAATGGGGAGTGGAAGAGGGAGAAGCAGACTCCCTGCCGAGCAGGGAGCCCGATGTGGGACTCGATCCCGGGACTCCAGGATCATGACCTGAGCCAAAGGCAGTCGCTTAACCAACTGAGCCACCCAGGCGCCCCTCAATGTGATTTTGATTTGAATTTCCCTGATGGCTAATGATGATGAACATTTTTTCATGTGTCTGTTAGCCATTTGTATGTCTTCTTTGGAGAAGTGTCTGTTCATGTCTTCTGCCCACTTTTTGACTTGATTATTTGTTTTTTGGGTGCTGAGCTTGAGAAGTTCTTTATAGATCTTGAATACCAGCCCTTTATCTGTAGTGTCATTTGCAAATATCTTCTCCCATTCTGTGGGTTGCCTCTTTGTTTTGTTGACTGTTTCCTTTGCTGTGCAGAAGCTTTTTATCTTGATGAAGTCCCAAAAGTTTATTTTTGCTTTTGTTTCACTAGTCTTTGGACATGTATCTTGAAAGAAGTTGCTGTGGCCGATGTCAAAGAGGTTATTGCCTATGTTCTCCTCTAGGATTTTGATGGATTCCTGTCTCACATTGAGGTCTTTCATCCATTTTGAGTTTATCTTATCAGAGACCATTACAACTCCACCATGACAGTAGGTGTGTGTGCTTGTCTGGCCATAGGCTGGATGTCTGTGATGTTCTGAATGCCTATAAATGTTGGAGATATCTTCAGTCTCTCTTCCTGTATGTCCATTGTGGTTCATCACTTTATCTGTGATATTCCAGGAGTCACAGCTCTGTCTTGCTCTGATAAGTACATCAGTAAGTTGGTTCTTATCTATATGACTGGCTTCCATTTCTTTTTTTTTTTTTTTTTGCCTTTGTGGTTATCTTTATTTCCTACCTGTTTATATTTATCATCATCTTGAAGATGCACTCAGCTCAGGGGCATCAAAAGGTTTTGTCCACCTGTGCGTCCCACCTCGCTACAGTGTCCATCTTCTATGGGACAATCATCTTCATCTTCATGTACTTACAGCCTAGCTCCAAGAATTCCATAGACACAAACAAAATGGCATTTATCATATGTATTTCCAATTAACACATAAACTCCATGTGAGCAGTACCTTTATCTGCTTTGTTCATAACTCTACCCTCCATAGCTAAATGAATCTCTGGTTCATAGGAAATTTCAGTACCTATTTGTTAAATGAATGAATGAATAAATGAAGCTTTTAGTTTAATCATATCAATACATTGGCTATTTGGATCATGAATATTTATAATTCATCATTCATAAAATAAATTCATAAAATTCATCATTCATAAAATAAAAAATTTAAAATAAAAAAATATTTAAAATTCATCAGACATAAAATTGTAGAACATTTCAAGAGTCATGACCGGTGTTCTTTTCTGCTGAAATATTTTTATCTACATTCTCACTCAATGCTTTTAATTCCCATTTATGGATGCAATAATTTTCTGGAAACTACACTATCATTCCTTAGGAATGACATCTCATTGACTAGTAAGTAGCACATCAAATAGATTCTATTTAGTAAATCATGAAAAGATATAAAGTACAAAACTATTTTAAAGTTTAATATCTCATTCAGTTTAGAAAATTACTTTATACACACTGGTTATGCAGTTAATTCCAATGATTCTAAATATCCATAGAGAATGGGAATGCAATAGTATTTGTCAATAGTAAATGCAATCCACATTCAATATCCTAGCGTTAACGGTGATCATGTGTTTAATTTTGATCCTCAGGAGAGATCAGTTCTATAATAAAACTCCTTATAGGAATTTGCACTGTTTCCTTTTCTGCATCTACACACTTGGAGGTACTCATACTCATAGTATATGAAAGACTGTGCTTGGGGCACTTGGGTGGCTCAGTCAGTTAAGTGGCTGATTCTTGGTTTCTGCTCAGGTCATGATCTCAAGGTCATGAGATCAAGCCCAGTGTCGGGCTGGGTGTAAAGCTGGCTTGAGATTCTCTTTCTCCCTCTCTCTCTGCCCCTCCCCAATTCCTTGCTCTAAAAATAAAAAGACTGTGTTTGAATATGCTAGGATGGTCATGCTGACACTAGCATGGAAAGGGTGTTATAGTATAAAGGTTCTCTTTTGGCTCTAGATCTATGATGATGGTGATGTATCTTCTGCTGGAATCATTTAAGAAATTAAGTTTAATAAAAACTTTTGGAGGGCGCCTGGGTGGCTCAGTTGGTTAAGCGACTGCCTTCAGCTCAGGTCATGATCCTGGAGTCCCTGGATTGAGTCCCGCATCGGGCTCCCTGCTCGGCAGGGAGTCTGCTTCTCCCTCTGACCCTCCCCCCTCTCATGTGCTCTCTCTCATTCTCTCTCTCTCAAATAAATAAATAAAATCTTAAAAAAAGAAATTAAGTTTAATAAAAACTTTTGGAATAGTTTTAGGCTTACAGAAAAGGTGCAAAGACAGTATAAGAGTTCCCATATACCCTTTACCCAGTTTACCCTGATGTTATCATCTATATTACCTTGGTACACATGTGCATACAAAGAATCCAACATTCATATATCACTATTAACTGAATCCCATATTTATTTGTATTTCACTAGCTTTTCTTTTGATGTCTTTTTTCTGTTCCAGTATCCTATCCATGATACCACATAAGGAAATAAAAGTGGTTATCGTTTTATGTCATTGTTTTGGGTGATGTTCTACAAGCAGCGTATAAGTGAAAGAGAAAGTCATGGGGGTAAGGAGACAAAGAAGATGAAGTAGTTACATATAAGAAAAAATTTGGGGGGCACCTGGGTGGCTCAGTTGGTTAAGGGTCTGCCTTCGGCTCAGGTCATGATCCCAGGGTCCTGGGAACCCAAGCCGCCACATTGGGCTCCTTGCTCAGCAGGGAGTCTGCTTCTCCTTCTCCCTCTGCCCCTCCCCCTACTCATGCACTCTCTCTCTCTCAAATAAATAAATAAAATCTTTAAAAAAATAAAAGAATTTGGATATGATGACCAGTATTGGATCTAGTAGTAGAAATTGAAAACACATCTTCACGTTTTTGAGGGAATTGCATTGGCAAGAAAGCTATGAGCCTTGGCTGAGCATTAAAACAACTCTAGAAATTTGAAATTGTGTGTGCAGAAGTAAGCTGTAAAAACTAAATATTCCTCAAAGAGCTCATGATCCCCCACATGCACTTAAACTGCCTGATGTGGCCATCAGCTTCACGTAAAAACATTGCACACCAGCACTCAATATATCTCCCACTTGTTCAGGGACATGGCCAGACTCTAATACCCAAGGTCCTTAACACCGGACAGTTGTTTCTTTTTTGAAATATCCCAGAATTGTTCACTTGAACCCTGCAACAAACCAAGGCCCACCAAAGTTACCTGAAAACCAATTAGAAAGTCTCCTTTTCCAAAAATCCCATCTTAATAACATGTTCGTCAATTTTATACATCTCAGTATTTCTTCTTTTTAATCTATAAAACTTACTCTCCTTTATAACATTTTTATAACCCCTGCTAAAACTCAAGTAATAGCAGATGGCTTCCCTTGCTGACACAAAATAGAACAAGGCAAAACAAAACAAAACAAAGCAAAACCAGCCTGTTAATTTTGTCTCAGATTTTGTTTTTGATACACTTCAGAAATGATCTTAAAGAATAATGGGTAAGGAAAAAAAAAACATCCAAAAGGACTAGGGCCCAGAAAAAACAATGGAAAGTAGAATTCTCCTAAAGAGAAAAACAGGATCTCATAAAGAAATATCTCCACTGTCAAGGTTGGGGGTGGGGTTCATAAGGCTGACTCAGCAAGATTTCAAAAGTGACCCTTATATCTCTGTTCTTTACTTTCATAAAAGGGAACTTTTTTTTTTTCACTTATATTCATCCTGTTTGTATGTCATATATTGAGTATGATATGAGATAAGCTGTTTGGTTTTGATTTGTTTGTTTAGTTTGTAAGTTCCTGGACCATGAGGAGCCACATTCGGACTGAATGGAGAGAACCACTGAACCCCTTTGGTATCCTGGGTATTGAGCCTCTATAGTGATTAGTTGGGATTTAGGTTGTCTCCCTACTGGAAGCAGATAATATGGTCTGTGGGAACAGGGGGAATAAAATGGATATTTGATGAACATAAATATTACAGTAGAAGACACTTGTTCTTTCTGTGCCAAACTATTTTCTTTTTCCTCTTAAGCACATAGCTACACTTAATTTCTCAGCCTGCATGCAATTAGTGGAGGTCATGTCATTGTATTCTTGTCAGTGAAAGTGAGTATAAGTTACATGTGCCACTTCCAAGTCTGGCCTGTGAAACCTTCCAGGTGATCTTCTGCTTATTCTCTCTTCCACTGTCACCTGTTGGATAGAGAATCCAGGTTACATAGAACAATTAACAGTATATGAGCAACTGAAGTCTCTATGGTTAAGCCACTGTGATTTGGGAGTTTCCTTGTATAGCAGCTAGTATTATTTATACCAGCTAATATAAAGAGCTTCCCATAAGACAGTCTGGAGGCTGTTGGCAAGAAGTAGATGGATGTATGATGAGAAATACTGTCAAATGTCTACAACACAATTCCACAAATTAATCCCTACCCAGCTTCTAAACATAATTAAAATGGATAGGACATGCATTTTCTCTACCACATTCAATATAAACCTACATGAGTACATGAGAATGGGGGTGCACACAAGCCTGTGAATAAAAAGTAATGCAGAGCTCCATCTATACACTTACATGTGGGAGTAAGAAATTTGTCAAAGAAGTAAGTATAGTGTGGCTAATGTTTGATGAAAAACATAACAAATCAGTTGAGGTATCAGAATATAAGCTTATGTCAAATCATAATTATTTATTTATTTGAAAAACTGTTCTAAGAGTCCCAAATGCAGAAAAAAGTACTCTAGTATTTTTTTAATGAAGGCGTGTGTTTAAGTCAATACGTTTTATGGAAAGCTACATAAGTATAGCACTTAAATGAATTCCATCTTGACTGAGCCATTATGTAGAAACAGCAGGTTCACATAATAATTTTCAAAAAGATAAAAGACCAGAGTAGAAGAAAACTAAAGAGATAATACCGGTCTTTTCCCATTTATGTGTACATGACTACCAACTTCTCACATTGAGTAAAAATAATGCACTAAGAATAACAAATATACTTTTTTTCTGCCTGTAAATGCTTTGAACTGGTTATTGTCCTCATTCATTTATACCCTAGTTGATCTGCACCATCTGTTATCACTCTCCCAATCATGGACTCCACATCATTCACATTGACTTCCTTGTTATTCCTTCACAACTCCAAGCATGCTCCTACCTCAGGACCTTTGTACCTGCTATTCCCTTTGCTTAGAATGTTCCCTTGCTTTCTTCAGGACTCTCCCTAAATGTTACCTGTCCTATAGGTATGACTCCCCTTATAAAATGTTCACTCTGCTCTTCATGGGCCTCCTCACCTCAGCTTGCTCTATTTTTCATAGTTCTTATTAACACTGACTTACTTCTATCTGTTCACCTGTTCATCTATATCTGCTAACTAGAATATAAACTCCCCAAGAGCTGCAGTTTCATCTGCTGTGTTCACAACTCTATTCCCAGTACCTAGTAGAGTGTCTGGCTCAAGATTCTTTTGTGGAATGAATGAAGTAACTCTGTCATGATTACACTATGTCAATATGTTGGATCTTTGAACCACTGATAATTCTATCACACCATTACTAAATAATCCTTCTAAATATAATTTAGAACATTTCAAGAGACATGGCTGCTTTTCTCCTTTGTGGAATATTTTTATCTACAATCTCAGTGCTTGGACTCCCAATTTTGGATGCAAGGATCTTTTGGAACCCACCTTGCCATTCAGTGAGTCATCTGAAACCATCTCTTATTTCTCCCTTAAGAATTGTCTCATTAACGATGGACTCTGAAAAACAAACTGAGGGTTCTAGAGGGGAGGGGGGTGGGAGGATGGGTTAGCCTGGTGATGGGTATTGAGGAGGGCACGTTCTGCATGGAGCACTGGGTGTTATGCACAAACAATGAATCATGGAACACTACATCTAAAACTAATGATGTAATGTATGGGGATTAACATAAGAATAAAAAAAAAAAAGAATTGTCTCATTAAGTGGCAAGTCACACAATCAAACAAATCCTATTTAGTAAATTGTAAAAAGACCTAAAAGAGGAAACTATTAAAAGTTTAATATCTGATTCGATTTGGAAAATTACTTCATATATGCAGAATGTACAATTAACGTCAATGATTCTAAACTCTATATTGAATGTAAACATAACCTGCATCCAGTATCCTAGTGTGAGATACAATAATTATCATCTGATTTTGGTTCTCCTGTTAGCTATAATAAAGCTACCCAAGGATATTTGCACCTGTGTCTTCTCTTTCTATCTCTATACGATCAGAAGTATTCAACATCTCAAGATTTATAACACTGTGCTTGAATGCCTTAAGGCAGTCATGTAGATACTAGCATGAGATAAACTGATATTCCCAAATGGGCATGACTAGACTCCTTGACACAACATGCCAAACATCAAGAATCTTAAGCTACAGATTTTGTATCTTAAATATGGGAATGGATGACATGCTTTTTTGTCCCACTAGTTTATCTCACTAGTATCATATGCCAGTGGGACACTAGCATGCATTCCCTTCTGGCTCTAAGGTCTATAGAAATGGTGATGTTTCTCCTCCTGGAACCATTATTATCACTTTAAATATTTTTTAAATTCTAGAATGTTCTAAATTTTCAAAAACTTACAAAGATATTACTGTCAGTTCCCATATACCCCTGCCCTACTTCCCCTATTACTAATGTGTTACTTTAACATGGTTTATTTGTCAAAACTTAGAAGCTAACCTCAGCATTACTGTTCTCTAAACTTTAGATTTTACTTGGATTTTATCATTTTTTTCGTCCTTTTCTCTTCCAGGCTACGATTCAGGAACAACATGGAATTGAGTTGTTATGGCTCCTTGGTTTCCTATAACAGTGTCTCAGTCTTTCCTTGTCTCTCATGACTTGGACAGTTTTGAGAGGTACTAGTCAGATATTTTGTAGAATGGCTTTCAATTTGCAGTTGTTTGGGTTTTGGGGGGTCATGGTTAAATAGGGATATGAGTTTTCTGTCAGGAACGAGAAGTTCCCTTGTCATCATGTTGTATCAGGGGTACATGTTCACAACATGACTTGGTAGTGTGATATTGCCTTTGATCACCTGGCCAAGATAGCTTTGCCACGTTGTCCAGTGTGATGCATTGTTCTCCCTTCTTTATATTCTATTTTTTGTAAGTAACTCACTAAGACTACCTTAGACTCCAGGCAGCAGGGGACTTAGGTCCACCTCTGAGAGTAGAGGGGAACATATAAATAAATGATTTAGAATTCTTCTGAAGGGAGAATCTGTCTCTTTTCACCATTTATTTATTTCTTCAGTCATTTATTTATATCAGTATGAGATCCCACATTTATTGTATACTTTGGGTTATAACCAGATATTATGTTATTTGCTCAAATTGTTCCATGTTTGGTCGTTGGGCACTCTTTGAGTTTGTCTCATTTCCTTTTGACATGCCCCCATCTGTTTTGAACAATTCTTTGTGTTGGAGCATTATGAGATACTCAGACTCATCTTGCGTTGACCCTCTCCAGCCTTAGAATCAGTTATTTCTCCAGAGAGCCCTGCTTCCATCTATTAGAGAATACTATTTAGAAAATAAGATCTAGGAGCTGGATAGGCTCATTGCTACTTGGCTGTCATTTCCAGGTGATCTTAGAAGACGAAACTAGGAAATATACATACACACACATTTATGCTTATTTCTATATCTGCCCATCCATACCTGTAATAAGCTAAATATTTCTGACTCTAATTTTGTTCTTTCCAGCCTCCCCCACTTCCTGTGTGACTTCTTTTCCTCTAGTGCTAGCTCAACGACAGTTTTTTCTTTTTTAAGATTTTTATTTATTTATTTGAGAGAGAGAATGACTGAGAGAGCATGAGACGGGGGAGGGTCAGAGGGAGAAGCAGACTCCCCGCTGAGCAGGGAGCCCAATGCCGGACTCGATCCCAGGACTCCAGGATCATGACCTGAGCCGAAGGCAGTCGCTTAACCAACTGAGCCACCCAGGCGCCCTCAACGACAGTTTTTATCATGAATCAATATTGGATTTTGTCAACTGTTTTTTTGGCAGCAAATGATATGATCACGTTTAATTTTCTTTATTAGTATATTGATAAGGTCGATTACATCGACTGATTTTCAAATGTTGGCAATGTTGGTTCAGCCTTGCATACCTGGAATAATTTCCACTTCGTCATTGTGTATAGTCCTTTTTATACACTGCTGGACTTGGTTTGGTAATATTTTGCTGAGGATTTTTGTATCTATGTTCACGAGAAATGTTTGCTTGTAGGTTTCCTTAGTGGTAAGGCATTTATCTTATCTGGTATTAGGATTCGGGTACTCTCTATGCTTTGGCTTGTTTGTTTTGTTTTGTTTGTCATTTGCTTAGTAAAAGAAACTATTATAAATTGTATTTACATTTTGCTGGATTTGGAAACCTGAGAAACTGATCCAAATAGCTCTTCCTTCACTTTTTTTTTTTTTTTAATTTTCTTTCCCAGTCAACTGAGTTGGAATATTCCCCTGCTAGAACAAAGGTGATACAACACTGATGAGTAAGTAGGCCAAGATATGAGTAAGGAGGGACAAAAAAACATGTCAGGTGGCGCCTGGGTGGCTCAGTCGTTAAGCGTCTGCCTTCGGCTCAGGTCATGATCCCAGGGTCCTGGGATCGAGCCCCGCATCGGGCTCCCTGCTCCGCGGGAAGCCTGCTTCTCCCTCTCCCACTGCCCCTGCTTGTGTTCCCTCTCTCTGTCAAATAAATAAATAAAATCTAAAAAAAAATTAAAAAAAAAACAAAAACATGTCAGCCATTCCCATATTTAAGATATAAAATCTGTAACTTAAGATTCTTGATGCTTGGCATGTCGTGTCAAGGAGTCTAGTCATGCCCATTTGGGAATTAAAAGGTGAGACAAGACACCTCAGGACTTTGAGCAAAAGTGGTAGTGGCAATCTGCTTTTCCTGGTTAGGTTCCCTCCACTGTTACCATCCCTGCCTATCACAGAGGTGTGGGTGATAAGGTGGGGGAGAGAGGTGATCTTGGTGTATACAACAGAAATCAACTCTGGCTAACTTAAGCAGAAAAGAAATTTATTAGAAGATTAAAGGGGTGCTCACAAAACCAAAGGGAATATGTGATCATTTAGGCTAAGAAAATTGGTGTTAAACAAAGAAAGCCAGAAGGCAGGAACCACAGGCAAGACAAAGCCCTTGAAAGAGTTTTGTTAATACAATTCCTCTGGCACATCCACCGTTTCTGCCTTGGACACTACTATTGACGGCTGCCAAGACCACAACTGTTGGACCCTTGCTAATGTCATGCGCCATAACACTTATTGCAAATAAATTCTAACTAACCTAACTTCTGTATGGCATTAATTGCATTCCTTTGGCTGAGATAAGTTCTTCTGATGCTTGCTGAGCTGTGAGCATGGTAAGCATAATATTATTAATAATAATAATAACAATAATAATAATAATAACTGCTCTCAAATACACTGCTTCCTAGTACATTGACCATGTTCTTAGTGCTTACACATCTTAATTAATTTAATCTTCACAGCAACTTCACAAATAGGTACTATTGTAATTCCCATTTTACTTAAGAGGAAACTGAGGCTTAGGGACATTAATTAACTCCCCCACGTTCTAAGAGAGTTTAGACAGAACCAGGATCTGCACACATGCCACCCTCTGGAGTCTTCTCTTGTGAACCTGTGAACACAGTGTTGTACAATTTCCTACTTGTGAACCCAGTGCTGTACAGTTTCCTACCACGTTTCAAATAGTGGGCAATTATCAAACCCTTTACCCAAGAGTTTGGGTAAAGGGCATCCAGAAAAATGTCATATCTCAGCTCCTGGTGGCCATGTTATAGTTTCTACATAGACATATATCTGGAATTTCTTTGTTGAGTCCCTGGGTTGTTCAGCTTAGTCTGGAAGTCAGTGGGCAAACTGAATATGCTATAGCTGAATTCTTGTTTCCCTGCTTTGTCAATTTAAGTAACTCGTATTTGAATTCTTCTTTTCTCACTTGAATTCTTACTTCTCAGTTTGCTAATTATTAACACACACCTCAACCCCACTGCGGTAGGGTCTTTGGAACTGAGTCATGGTGACTCCTAAGGCTTCTAGGGGGTAAATTATTTCTTTTAGAGACAATGGACACTTTCAGAAATGAATGGAGGCTCTCTCACAAAAAAGTAAGACTTTGCAATTATTTTTTACAATGTTTAGTGAGAGTTTACTGTGTACCTGGCTTTGTTTTAAAAACATATAAATGTTAATTTATAAGCTTCTCATAACAACTGTATGAAGTAGGCACTATCATTGTCTTCATTTTACAAATGAGGGAACTGAAGTGTAGAGGGGTTATACAACCTGTAACCTTCTTCACATGAATTTTTGGGGGTCTTGTGGCTGTGGGACAACACAACTTCCTTAATGCTCCCCTGGTTTTCATGACCTCTCTCATGATTCTGTCTGATTGCCATTGGGAAATTTAATGCTGAATCTCTTCTGAAGATATCTGCACTGTCAAGAAGAAATAATCCCAAGTCATGTAAATACATCAATGTTACGCCATAACAAACTAAGCTGGGTCTCTAATTGTTTCTTCTCTACGTGAATGGACTCAGAGGCTATGGTTGCTATCTTGGGTACCTATTCCACTGAGAATTTCATGTATGTATAAATCCCTCTGGTTCCCCATCATTAGCTCCTAACATCCCAACATGACTCTATTTAACATCACTTTGGAGGGACCAGTCTGTGTGCCATGGGCTCTTTGGTGTTCTTTTTGTGAATCTTCATGTAAAAGGTTGTCTATTTCACTAAGTGGCCTTATTTCACAGACATATTACTCTGAGCCTGTGGAATGAGCAGGGATAAAATCCCAGGCTGAAATGTTGTCCATGGTGGGTATGATGATTCTTTTTTGGAGTGGCTCAGCACTGTAGAGTCCATTCAGAGACTTTCTCCTGTTTTTCCTCATGGCAGCATCTCTGTGTGACAGGTTGGAGAATATTTTATAATCCCCATCTAGTAATTACTTTTTTTTTATTGTGTTATATTAATCACCATACATTACATCATTAGTTTTTGATGTAGTGTTCTATGATTCATTGTTTGCATATAACACCCAGTGCTCCATGAAGAGTAATTACCTTTTCTTTATATCTTCCTGCCTCTAGAGAACCTCAATCTTTGTGACCAGACATTAAGCAAGGAGATCAATGGGACATTTTCTTTCTTTTTGAGTGGCACTAGCAATTGAAGATCATAAGTGAAGTTGTGTCATCTTCCTTGAAGGGCAAGGTAAACGTTTAGCTCAGTTCTCCGGTCTGTTAGATTGTGGTATTTGAAGATGTGCTGTGTGAAGTTACAAGGGCAACACCTTCCCATGGATTTTTCAGAGTTTAATATCCCAGGTTTTAATATTCTCATGCTTCCAGACTGCTCGGCTGGAGTCCAGATATTACAGCAACCTTTATTGATTAGGAAAATGGTTATTTTTCTCAAATAATAGAGATGGTATTTTTCTCATCATTTAACATCCCTGCACTTAAGAGAGCACTTAGAAACTGGTGAGCACTCAGTACATCTTTGTTGAGGTAATGAGTGAAAAGATGAATAAATGAATACATGAATGAATGAGTGAATCTCTGAATGAGCTGTTTATTGAGCCTGTTAATGAAGCACATTCTGAAGTACCTGGTACTGTGTTATGAAAGCTAGTCTCACGTGCAGCTTAACACAGGCTTTGCAGAGGCCCTGGATCAAAGGTTTCAGACTTCCGTGAATAAGTAGCAGTAGTGCTTGGCTACCCATTATTGCTGATATCATTGTTGTTTTTTTACGATCTATTTATTTATTTTGAGAGAGAGTGAGAGAGAGCACACGTGAGCAGTGGGGGGGGAGGGGCAGAGGGAGAGGGAGAGAGAATCTCAAGCAGATTCCATGCTGAGCGTGGAGCCTGGTGCAGGGCTTGATCTCATGACCTCGAGAGCATGCTCCTGAGATCACGACCCTGAGATCATGACCTGAGCCGAAACCAAGAATCTGACGCTCAACCGACTGGAGCCACCCAGGAGCTCCACTGATCTTATTGTTGTTAGCATTAAAAAGACATGGCCTATGGGACACACTCACTATCTACTTGAAAAGACAAAACTTTGGCATCTTCAGTATGTACTCTTTGGCTCCCACCATCTTTCAGCTCTCATATCTGCAACGCACCTCAGATTTTCTCTTCTTACCTTTTCCAGTGACCCACTGCAGGACTCAGTTCTTACCACGTATGGCCTAAGTGATGCCGTGGCTTAGAGCTGGTACACAGGAGGTGGTGACAAGGACATGAATTCAGGCTATATTTTGAAGGTAGAGATAACAAGGTGTTCTCACGGACTACACGTGGAGTGTGAGGGAAAGAGAGCCAGGCCTGAATAATTCTGGCATTAAGGGATTCTTTGTGGAAGACTTTATCCGGGTTAGCCAGATATGTAGCCTGGATTCTGAGAATTGTGGAGGCTATTTTATGATGAAATTATACAGTTGGCTGAAATAATTGGTATAACCTTCAATAGATTCCTTTTGCAGTAGTCATGCCATAAAAGATAGTATCTCAATCTTTGTACCTGTTATCATTCCTGATGTTTGGCCCCCAATTTTTTGTTGTTAATATTTTTAAAAACAGTATGTTTGTTTAAACAGATTTGAATTTAAGTTATGCGGTCACTCACCCACATAAGTTTCTTTAGTAGTATGGTTCCAATAATTGTGTTGGTTTTCTTTTGTTATTTTTTTCAACAACCTTAAATACATATTATTCATAATAACAATACTTATTTAATAATAATACAACTTGGGGCACCTGGGTGGCTCAGATGGTTAAGCGTCTGCCTTTGGCTCAGGTCATGATCCCAGCGTCCTGGGATCGAGTCCTGCATCGGGCTCCTGGCTCAGCGGAGAGCCTGCTTCTCCCTCTCCCTCTGCCTCTCCCCTGCTCATGCTCTCTCTCTATCTCTGTGTCTCAAATGAATAAATAAAATCTTTAAAAATAGTAATAATACAACTTATGATTTATTACACACTATTAGGCAGTATTTTGGGTGATTCAACCATATCAACTCATTAAATTCTCCAAACAGCCTTGTGAAGTACTAATATCATCGCCTCTGTTTTAAACGGATGCACAGAAAGGCTGTGACTTGCCCAGGGTTACCAGCTAGCAAGTGGAAATGCCAGAATTTGAATGCAGATAGGTCACCCAGAGACCATGTTCTTCACTATAACGATATGCTGCCTCTGAAAATACTTGTGTTGTTTTCAAAGTGCCTTTTAAAATTGCTCTAAGAATTTTGTAATATAGTAAAAGTAGGAAACACAATGCCCCCACTTAATTTTTTCAGATGAAGAAATTAAAGCCCAGGAACATTTATGTTGCTTTTCCAAGGCGATAAAATGAAGATCACAGAAACCTTCAACCTACATAAAAATAAGCAATAGCCATTTTGAAGATAACTGAGTGGTAATTTGGAATATCTCAGTGGGGTCAGGAACTGACAAGTATGTATATACCCTTACACATTGAAAGATGGAGGTCAGAAGATGCCAGTCTCTGGGTTACTGGGAACCCTGTGCTGGTAATGGTGTCATCGTGCACTCATGTCATATGGGTGACTTGGGTGAGCTCTGAGTCATTTTCCATGCATAAGTAATTTATCCATTTTGCCTTCTGGTTTTGACAGGCGAGCCATAATTTCAAAATAGTATCTATGGAGAACAGCACCAAGGTGAATGAGTTTAGGCTCTTGGGACTGACTGACAGCCCAGAACTGCAAGTCCCTCTCTTCATAACGTTCACTTTCAGTTATCTCACTACCCTCATTGGAAATCTTGGGATGATCATGTTGATTCTGTTGGACTCTCGTCTCCACACTCCATGTATATTTTCCTCAGTAACCTCTCTCTGGCGGACTGTGCTTACTCCTCAGCTGTTACCCCCAGTGTGCTGGCTGGGTTTCTCACAGGGGATAAAGTCATCTCCTATGGTGGATGTATTGCTCAGACGTTCTTTGCGGCTTTTGCCAACGTAGACTGTTTCCTGTTAGCTGCCATGGCTTATGATCGGCATGTAGCAGTATGTAAGCCCTTACATTATACCACCACTGTGAGTACCAGCTGGTGTGCTCAATTGGCAGTAAGCTGCTATGTCTGGGGCTTTGTTGAATCTGCCATCCATACTGGATTTACCTTCTGCCTCTCCTTCTGCCATTCCAATGTGGTCCATCACTTTTTCTGTGATAACCCACCCAATTCTGGCTCTTTCCTGCTCTGATATCTATATAAATGAGATTGTGCTCTTTATCTTAGCAGCTTTCAATGTCTGTTTTTCCCTTATAGTTATCTTGACCTCCTATCTGTTCGTCTTCATTGCCATCCTGAGGATGTGCTCAGCTGAGGAAAGAAAGAAAGCTTTCTCCACCTGTGCCTCACACCTCACTGCTGTAACCATCTTCTATGGGACTGTCATGTTCACGTACTTACAACCCAGTTCTAGTCATTCTATGGACAATGACCAAATGGCATCTATGTTCTATACAATAATAGTCCCCATGTTGAACCCTATTGTCTATAGTCTAAGGAATAAAGAGGTGAATAATGCTTTCAGGAAAACCACTAAGAAGCTGAAGATTCTGTTCAGCCCATAGATCAATTAGAGAGATTATAAAAACTGTATAATCAGTTATCTATTGTTGTGTAGCAAAATATCACAATGCTTGAAACAACAGTTTATTATGTCTCATAATTCTGTGGTTGGTGGGGTAGTTCCTTTACTGCTTTCCTATGGGCTCACTCATGAGGTTGCATACCTTCTGCATGGTCAGCTGGGCTGAAAGGTTCACGTTTCTAACTCATATTTCTACTCACGTTTCTAACTGTTGATTCTGGTTACTGTCCACCTCTTCTCCACATGCTCTTTCATCCTTTCTGATGGCTGAGTAATAGTCCATTGTATATATGGACCACATCTTTCTTATCCATTCATCTGTTGAAGGAAATCTCGGCTCTTTCACAGTTTGGCTACTGTGGACATTGCTGATATGAACACTGGGGTGCATATGGCCCTTCTTTTCACTACATCTGTGTCTTAGGGGTAAACCCAGGAGTGCAATTTCTGGGTCGTAGGGTAGCTCTATTTTTAATTTTTTGAGGAACCTCCATGCTGTTTTCCGAAGTGGTTGTACCAACTTGCATTCCCACCAACAGTGTAAGAGGGTTCCCTTTTCTCCACAACATGCCACATTCTAAGAGTGGTTATGACTGTCAGAGGTTGACAAACTTAATGACTTTAGGGCCTGGGATTGTAGAAGGAAGATTTGCAGAAGCGGGAGGACAGTGGTAGAGAATGATTAGCAGAAGAGAGATGTCTTTCTAAAGCCTTCAAATTCAAATTCAAAAGATTTAAGGCACTGTTCCTACACAAGAACATATCACATAAAAAAAAAAATTTAATGTGGATCTCACTACCAAAACAGACCTGCAGGCTAAAGGCAGCCAACAAACCAGGACCTTTCAGCCCTTGATCTTGGTGATTCAACCATGAGATGATAGTAATGAGAGGAAGAATGAGTTTCAGAAGGGACATTCTTTGACTCATGCTAAAATATGGATTTTAAGAAAGAAATTATGCAAAAGAATGGCTCATTTGGAATGGCTAGAACAGCCACTCAAGCTGGCAGAGGACAGATAGACTGAGGAACACTGGAGGAGACAAAATCATCAGTGGACCAAGTGTGTGAGAACAAGGAAATCAAAGAGAGGTTATAAACTTCAGAACTCATCCATCCCTGAATTTCTGCATGTCACCACCCACCTTTCTCAAACAAACATAAGGGCTATCATTCCATCCTAAGGATAATACTACAGCTAACTTATATATTAGGCCACGCTGAGCACCCAGCATTTTGCTCATTGTTTATAATGCATTATCTCTTTATTTCTATAAGGAAAGAGAGAGAGAGAGAGAGGTGCACCATAAGAGACTCTTAATGATGGAGAACAAACTGAGGGTTGATGGTGGAAGGTGGGTGCTGAATGGGCTAATTGGGTGATGGGTATTAAGGAGGGCACTTGGGGTAAGCACTGGGTGTTATATATAAGTGATGAATCACTAAGTTCTACACCTGAAACTAATTTTACCATATTTGTTAACTAACTAGAATTTAAATAAAAAGTTGAATTTTTTAAAAAAAAACTAAAAGGGGGCGCCTGGGTGGCTCAGTTGGTTAAGCCACTGCCTTCGGCTCAGGTCATGATCCTGGAGTCCCGGGATCGAGTCCCGCAATCGGGCTCCCTGCTCAGCGGGGAGTCTGATTCTCCCTCTGACCCTCCCCCTTCTCATGCTCTCTCTATCTCATTCTCTCTCAAATAAAAAAAAAAAAAACAAAAAAAAAAAACTAAAAAACAAAACAATATCTTGAGGTAGATCTCATGACAATCTTCATTTTGTGTATGCAGAAAATCAGGTCTAGGTACTGAGGTTGGAACCAATGCCCCTTCAGTAGTCAATGATAGGGCTGATGTGCACCTCTTCCCAGAGCCCAAGCTCTACACTGGATGCTGTGCCTTGCTCTCTGAATTGACTCTGCTGGTTGTATACGCCCTTAATGCTCCAGTTACCTTACTACATCTACTCTGCTTATATGCCTCAGTTGCCTAAGTATAAAGGCCCTAACACTGATTTTGGGATGACAGAGACAATGAGTAATTGTAAATTGAGTTAAACTCAATGTTTTAAAAATTAAAACCAGTGGACTAAAGAACCAATCTTTGGGTATAAAACTTGGTTTGACAGTAATAATTTTATAAATTAGATACATTATCCAACCTCTGTGCCTCATAACTTAAATGGGCTTAATTACTAGTCAATCTTGTGGGGTCTTTGAGAAAAATAAATGAATACACACATATTGTCTAGAGCAGTTCTTGGCACACAAGCAACATAGAAGTGTCGAAATTTACAAGCTTGTGGAACTGAAATGACAGATATATTTAATTCCAGACCTGCCATCTTGATCAAGACATTCCTTTTTCCACATCTCAGTTTACAAATTTATAAAAATTAGAAGGTGGGAGATGATCCACAAAGATCCTTTAGTTTCATCAATGTATAACTATATAGGTAATTCATTCATTAAATTTTGTTGTCAAGTTCATACTAGAGACTTGAATAATTTGGAAGTAAGAATTACTGCTATGATGAAAAAATGCACATCTATCTTCTTTCTTTCTTTTTTTTCTTTCTTTCTCCTCTCTCTTTGTCTCTCTCTTTCTCTTCAGGTATCTTTAAATTACATATAAATTGCCTTTCTGTTCCTTTATTTCTCATTGCTACAGGGCTTCCTGTGATTCCCCAACAACACCCATGGAAAACAACACAGAAGTGACTGAATTCATCCTGCTGGGACTAACAAATGCCCCAGAGCTGCAGATCCCCCTCTTTCTCATGTTCACCCTCATTTATCTCATCAGTGTGGTTGGGAACTTGGGGATGATGCTGCTGATTCTCTTGGACTCTCGCCTCCACACTCCCATGTACTTTTTCCTCAGTAACCTGTCTCTGGTGGATGTTTTTTACTCTACAGCTGTCACTCCCAAGGTCATGGCTGGATTACTTATAGGAGACAAGGTCATCTCTTACCATGCATGTGCTGCTCAGATGTTCTTTTTTGCAGTCTTTGCCACTGTAGAAAGTTACCTCCTGGCTTCAATGGCCTATGACCGCTATGCAGCAGTGTGCAAACCCCTCCATTACACCATGACCATGACCATAGGTGTGTGTGCTCGTCTGGCCATAGGGTGCTATGTCTGTGGATTTCCAAATGCCTCTATCCACATTGGGAACATTTTCAGGCTCTCCTTCTGTAAGTCCATTGTGATCCATCACTTTTTCTGTGATGTTCCTGCAGTCATGGCTCTCTCTTGCTCTGATAAACATGTCAGTGAGCTGGTTCTTGTTTTTGTAGCAAACTTCCACATCTTTTTTGCTCTCCTCATTATCTTGATTTCCTACTGTTCATTTTTATCACCATCCTGAAGATGCCCTCATCTACTGGATATCAGAAGGCTGTATCCACCTGTGCCTCCCACATCACTGCAGTGTCCATCTTCTATGGGACAGCCATGTTCATGTATTCCCAGCTCAGCTCCAGCCACTCCACGGACCCAGACAAAATTGTATCTGTGTTCTACACTATGATCATCCCCATGCTAAATCCTGTGGTGTATAGCCTGAGGAACAAAGAAGTCAAGAATGCTTTCAAGGTTGTTGAGAAGGCAAAACTGTCTCTAAGCTTCACCTCTTAGGGTTGTAGGATCCACAGTGACCTAGTTTCATTCCTGTCAGATCTTCTCCATGCACTAATTCAGGGTTTACAGCCCACACAGCATTTAAATTACTGACATGATACTTTCCTCTTCAAAAGTCTGTCACTAAAAAAGAAAATAGCATGTCCAGTTGTGTAACATCTGGATGAGAATAGCCATGAGGACCTTAAATATTTAATGATCATGCTTATCATAAACATTATTAATTATATTTGATTTAGTCATATGTTCACATTTTCTCCACCATATTCTAATGCAAGTATATTGGTAAAACAGGGCTCAAACCCATGAAGAAAAGTTCATGTAAGGATGCATGTGTGCACATACACCCAAGAGTGGGAAATTTGTTAAAGGAGGGAGCTAGAGTATGTCTAGCTTTTAATAAAAAGTTAAAATAATTAATTGTGAATCAGAGCATAAATTAACATCTCAGATTTTTTATTTCTCTAGTTAAAAAACTATTCCAAGAATCTAAATGAAGAACAACATAACATGGATTTTTTTTTTAAGGTAGATTTTATTTGTTAACCTATTTTTTTCAGAGCTATATAACATCCTAAAGGAGTTAATATTTATGTCTTCAGATAGTCGTTTGGTAGAAAAAGGGGATTGATTGGTAATAAAGCAATTTGTCAATTTTTCCTTGTGGGACTATCAAATCTTCAACTGTAAGATAAATGCACAAAATAATGATGATATTACCTATTTTTCTCTCTGGAAATACTATGAGATGACTAGTGCTCCTCATGCAGGGACACATTAGTTTCAGATGAGCTGTCTTGTCTTGCCATTCTACTACTCACTCCCTCCTCTTCACTCACACTGAGTTCCCTGCTATTCCTGGACAATCTAAGCTCACTCCTGCCTCAGGGCCTTTGTACTTTCTGGTGTCAATGCTCAGAAAGCTCCCTCACTTCCCTCAGGTCTTTGCTTAAATGTTATCAAATCCCCAGTGGACACTGTTCCCAACTTGTTCTATTCTTCACGGTCCTTATCAGTACTCAACTATTTTTTTTTCTTTTTCTTTTTTTTAAATTTTATTTTATTATGTTATGTTAATCACCATACATTACATCATTAGTTTTTGACTCAACTATAGTACTCAACTATTATTATCATTATATTTAATTTGTTTGTTCACCTGTCCATATACCTCCTTACCTGGAACATACTATACACAGAAGTGTGACTTTGTTACTTTACTGACAACTTCCTCTACAGTACATACTTTATAGCCAGTTCACACTAATTTCTCAGTAAACATTTGTTAAATTTTCAATTAATCAATTAATTAAACATGAGTCCAACAGCCAATATATTTGAACTATTGATAAGATAGTTCATCACCTATTATATAACTCTTTAGAAAAGAACTTAGAGGGGTGCCTGGGTGGCTCAGTCGTTAAGAGTCCGCCTTCGGCTCAGGTCATGATCCCAGGGTCCTGGGATCGAACCCTGCATCAGGCTCCCTGCTCTGCAGGAAGCCTGCTTCTCCCTCTCCCACCCCCCACCCCATGCTTGTGTTCCCTCTCTTGCTGTCTCTCTCTCTGTCAAATAAATAAATAAAACCTTTAAAAAAAAAAAAAAGAAAAGAATTTAGAGCATTTACTAAGATATAACTAGTTTTTTTTTTTCCTATTTTTCACTCATCAGTTGTAAACCCCACATTTGAAAAGTTAATCTGTTGAAAACCATACTACCAAGTGGTTAATATATAACCATCTTTTAAGTTAGGAATTTTTCTTAAATGGCAAATAACACATCAACTGAATTCTATTTACTAAATCATAGAAAGACAAAATACAAGACTATGAGAATTTTCTACCTGATTCAATTTTCAAAATTTCTTCATACATACTGATGACTTGTTTAACTGCAATGATTCTAGGTAGCCATAAAAAATGTAAGCACGACAATACAACACTAAGCACAACCTGCTCGATACGCTAACATAATTTATAATAATGATGTATGTATTTTATTTTGATCCTTCAGTGAGTTCAATTTGATACTAAAGCTTCCCAGGGGAATTTGCACTCCTGAATCCTTTCCCATCACTATAAAATTAGAAACATTGCACATCTCAAGATTTACAAAACTGTGCCTGAGAAATACAAATCAAAACCACAATGAGATACCACCTCTCACTCGTCAGAATGGTTAAAATTAACAAGTCAGGAAACGACAGATGTTGGTGGGGATGTGGAGAAAGGGGAACCCTCCTACACTGTTGGTGGGAATGCAAGCTGGGGCGGCCACTCTGGAAAACAGTATGGAGGTTCCTCAAGACGTTAAAAATAGAGCTACCCTATAGCCCAGCAACTGCACTATTAGGTATTTACCCCAAAGATACAAATGTAGTGATTTGAAGGGGCACTTGCACCCCAATGTTCATAGCAACAATGTCCACAATAGCCAAACTGTGGAAAGAGCCAAAGTCTATCGACAGATGAATGGATAACGAAAATGTGGGGTATATATATATATATACATACCTACAATGCAATATTACTCAGCCATCAGAGAGGATGAATACTTACCATTTACAATGACGTGGATGGAGCTGAAGGGTATTATGCTGAGCGAAATAAGCCAATCAGAAAAAGACAATTATCATATGGTTTTACTCATATGTGGAATATAAGAAACAGGGCAGAGGACCGTAGGGGAAGAGAGGGAAAACAGAATGGGAAGTCATCTAAGAGGAGAAAAGCCATGAGAGACTGTAACTATAGGAAACAAACTGAGGGTTGCTGGAGGGGAGGTGGAGGGGGGGAATGGGGTAACTGGGTGATGGGCTTTAAGGAGGGCACATGATGTGATGAGCACTGGGTGTTATACAACTGATAAATTTTACTTCTGTAAAATTTACTTTTACTTTGTTTGTTTGTTTGTTTTCATCAGCATGGGCTCATGTTTATTTGTTCTATACTCTGGTTATAATTCCATACTATGTTACTTGTTTTATTACTCAACTTGTTCCATCTTGGCCATTGGCGGCACCTTCAGTTTGACCTCTGTTTCCTTTGGATATGCCCCAATCCTTCTCTTTGTGTTTTTGGTTTTGTTTTGCTGTGTTTTGTTTTGTTTTTTTCTTTTTGGAAGTACAGGTTGCTCTAGGCTTATCTTGTATTTTTCCTGTCCCAGCCCTAAAATCAGTGATTTGTCCAAAGAGTCCTGCTTCCTTTTATTAGAGAATAATATTTAGGAAACATTATCTGAAGGCTGGATATTCTCATCACTACTGGGGAATCATTTTTAGGCCCTCTAGGCAGACACAGTTAGAAAATGTGTGTGTGTGTATGCACCTGTGTATACAAACAAATCTATCAAATCTACACTTCTTTGTATCAATATATATATCGAGAAAGAAAAAGAGAGAGAGAACCATGACTTCATAGTGATGTTTTTAGTATAATCCCTTCTATTTTAGCCTTTCCCCTTACTTCTCTGACCAACTCTAGTTTATCTGTTCAGCTCTAGTTTATATGTAAAGTCATTCAAAAATTGTTAACTAGCAACCCTGTGGGCAACAAATTTACCAACTAGAGTACAGTCTTTCTGGAATGTTCCTTCTGTTTTTAGCCTGTGGAGTTAACAGCTTCCAATCAACACATTACATCAGCTCCTTTTTTCCTCACCTTTCTGTGTCTTAGATCTTTTTGTAATAGTCTACATTCTGTCCTGCGGTTCCTCCCACCTTCTAGCTGATTTTTTTTTTTTTACTTGTAATGAGTAAAGTTCACTTGTAGTGATGTACAGTTTTATAGGTTTTGACAAATCCATTCATTCATGTATCTGCCATCCCAATACCATAGGATGCAGGATAATTCTATCAATCTAAAAATCCCCCTATGTGTCCCTTTATAGACAACAACTTACACTTCTCTTAACCCCTGGATACAACTGAACTATTGTCCATTCTTATAGGTTTTCCTTCTCCAGGATGTCATATGAACAGGATTATATAATATGTGGTCTGATTCTTTCACTTTCTGGTTTTGGTCTGATTCTTTCACTTATTAAAACACACTTAAAGGAGCGCCTGGGTGGCTCAGTCGATTAAGTGGCTGCCTTCGGCTCAGGTCACGATCCCAGGGTCCCGAGACTGAGCCTGCTCAGCAGAGAGCCTGCTTCTCCCTCCCACTCTGCCTGCCTCTCTGCCTACCTGTGCTCTCTCTCTCTATCTCTCTGTCAATTAAATAAATAAATAAAAATCTTAAAAAAAAAACATTTAAAACAACATTTATGTTGTTCTAAGAATCATCAGCTCATATATTTTTATTACTGAATAGTATTCCGTTTACCATTCAACCAGTTTGCTTAACCATCCATCTTTAGGAGTATACCTGGTTGCTTCCTAGTCTTGATGATTCTCCATGAAGCTGCTATAAACATTTGCAAACAGCATTTTGGAGACATGCACTTTCAGTTTACTGTGGTAAGTACCTGCAAGGGCAAGTGCTGGGTCATATGACAAGTCCATGTGTAACCTGATAAGCAATTGCCACATGGTTTTTCAAAGTGATTGTACTCTTTTGCATCACCACAGCGCAAAAGGACTGATGGTTTCCATGGCTTCAAATCTGTAGAGTTTTGGGGCGCCTGGGTGGCTCAGTTGGTTAAGCGACTGCCTTTGGCTCAGGTCATGATCCCAGAGTCCCGGGATCGAGTCCCGCATCGGGCTCCCTGCTCGGCAGGGAGTCTGCTTCTCCCTCTGACCCTCCCCCCTCTCAAGCTCTCTCTGTCTCATTCTTTCTTTCTCAAATAAATAAATAAAATCTTTAAAAAAAAAAAAAAAGAAAGAAAAATCTTTTTTAAAAAAATCAATTAAGGGCGCCTGGGTGGCTCAGTTGGTTAAGCGACTGCCTTCGGCTCAGGTCATGATCCTGGAGTCCCGGGATCGAGTCCCGCATCGGGCTCCCTGCTCGGCAGGGAGTCTGCTTCTCCCTCTGACCCTCCTCCCTCTCACGCTCTCTGTCTCTTATTCTCTCTCTCTCAAATAAATAAATAAAATCTTTAAAAAAAAAAAAAGAATGCTAGTGCAGGGGCGCCTAGGTGGCTCAGTCAGTTAAGCATCTGACTCTTGATTTTGGCTCAGGTCATGATCTCAGGGACGTGAGATGGAGCCCTGTGTTGGGCGCTATGCTCAGGGCAGAGTCTGCTTGAGATCCTCTCCCTCTGCCCCTCCCACTCATGCTTTTTCTCTTAAAAAAAAAAAGAGAGAGAGAGAGAGAGAATGTTAGTGCAGGGGAAGAGCAGGGAAATGTCATTATGCAGGATATCCCTAAAACCCAGGCCCCTGGTAGTGGTCTGCCTCACTCCCACCCCAGGAACCAGAATCTAGTCACTTGGCTTCTGCAGGGGATGCTAGAAAATATGCAGAAACGCATAGATATTTGTGCAAACAAATGTTTGGGCTAAAATATCTGCCTTGTCCTCCATCTTTTGCACAGAATAAACTCTAGAACCACCCCACTCATATTTCCGAGGGCACTCAAGTGCTCACTATTGCACTGCATGGCCCTCCATTTTCCTGCATCCACTGAAGCATTGTTTACATGCATGCCCACTTTCATGACTGTTCACCCTTCCCAGTACCACATCACACCAAGCATGGAGCACGGTCTTTTTCCTTATTCCTTCATTCTCTAAAGCAAAATTAACATGGTGTTTATTTGAATAACTGACATTTAATGAAGATATCGTAGAAAATGTAAGAGATTCCTTGTACTAGACAGGATAGGGGGGAAATTAGAATTGATCATTGATGTCATCAAGCTACAAAGTCCTCAGCCATTCCCATCACAAGGTACTGCTCACTGACTGCTCCTCACCTTTGCCTTAAGGCTGCCTGCTACCATAGAGACCCAAAGTTTTCTCTGCTGAGATAATCTTTATAGTTGTCTTCTCCTGTTCCCCAGTCTTCCAAATTTCTCTCCAATCCAATCCACAGGGAGAAGACTCAAAGTTCTTTATATATTGTTATACACCATAATCAAAATTTTAATATCTAAATATCTTCCATTTATTTTATTTGTTTTATAGTTTCAAGTCTTTATTTAAGTTCCAGTTAGTCAACATATAGTGTAATATTAGTTTCGGGTGTACAATGTAGTGATTCATCACTTACATACAATACCCAGAGCTCACCATAACAAATGCCCTCTGGGGGCCCCTGGGTGGCTCATTCCGTTAAGCGTCTGCCTTCAGCTCAGATCATGATCCCAGGGTCCTGGGATTGAGTGCCGCATCGGGCTCCCTGCTCAGTGGGCAGTCTGTTTCTCCCTCTCCCTGCTCGTCTCTCTCTCGCTCGTTCTCTCTCTCAAATAAATACATAAAATCTTAAAAAAAAATTTTTTAATAAAAAATAAATAAGTCAAAAATGGGCAGAAGACATGAACAGACACTTCTCTGAAGAAGACATACAAATGGCTAACAAACACATGAAAAAATGTTCATCATCGTTAGCCATCAGGGAAATTCAAATTAAAACCACATTGAGATACCACCTTACACCAGTGAGAATGGCAAAATTTTACAAGGCAAGAAACAACAAATGTTGGAGAGGTTGTGGAGAAAGGGGAACCCTCTTACACTGTTGGTGGGAATGCAAGTTGGTACAGCCACTTTGGAAAACAGTGTGGAGGTGCCTCAAAAAATTAAAAATAGAGCTACCCTATGACCCAGCAATTGCACTCCTGGGTATTTACTCCAAAGATGCAGGTGTAGTGAAAAGAAGGGCCATATGCACCCCAGCGTTCATAGCGGCAATGTCCGCAATAGCCAAACTGTGGAAAGAGCTGAGATGCCCTTCAACAGATGAATGGATAAAGAAGATGTGGTCCATATATACAGTGGAATATTACTCAGCCATCAGAAAGGATGAATACCCAACTTTTACATCAACAGGGATGGGACTGGAGGAGATTATGCTAAGTGAAATAAGTCAAGCAGAGAAAGTCAATTATCATATGGTTTCATTTATTTGTGGAACATAAGGAATAGCATGGAGGACATTAGGAGAAGGAAGGGAAAAATGAAGGGGGGGAAATCGGAAGGGGAAATGAACCATGAGAGACTATGGACTCCGAGAAACAAACTGAGGGTTTTAGAGGGGAGGGAGGTGGGGGGATGGGTTAGCCCGGTGATGGGTATTAAGGAGGGCAGGTATTGCATGGAGCACTGGGTGTTATATGAAAACAATGGATCATGGATCACCACATCAAAAACTAATGATGTATTGTATGGTGACTAACATAACATATAAAAATTTTTTAATAAAATTAAAAAAAAAAAGAAGTGCCTCCATACTACCCATCACCCATTTAACCCATCCCCCACCCACCACCCTTCCAGTAACCCTCAGTGTGTTCTCTATAGTTAAGAGTCTGTTTTGTGGTTTGCCTCTCTTTTTTTCCCCCCATGTTCATCTGTTTTGTTTCTTAAATTCTACATACGAGTGAAATCCTATGATAATTGTCTTTCTCTGACTGACTTTTTTCACTTAGCATAATACACTCTAGCTCCATCCACTTCGTTGCAAATAACAAGATTTTATTCTTTTTGATGACTGAGTAATATTCCATTGTATATGTATATATACATCTTCTTTTATTTTTTTAAGATTTTATTTATTTATGTGACACAGAGAGAGAGGGAACACAAGCAGGGGGAGTGGGAGAGGGAGAAGCAGGCTTCCCGAGGAGCAGGGAGCCCGATGCGGGGCTCCATCCCAGGACCCTGGGACCATGACCTGAGCTGAAGGCAGACGCTTAACGACTGAGCCACCAGGTGCCCCTGTATATATACATCTTCTTTATCCATTCATCAGTCGATGGACATTTGGGCTCTTTCCATAATTTGGCTATTGTTGATAATGCTGCTATAAACATTGGGGTGCATGTGTCCCCTCAAATTAGTATTTTTGTATCCTTTGGGTAAATACCTAGTAATGTAATTGCTGGGTCATAGGGTAGTTCTATTTTTAACTTTTTGAGGAACCTCCATACTGTTTTCCAGAGTGGCTACACCAGCTTGCATTCCCACCAACAGTAAGAGGGTTGCCCTTTCTCTGCATCCTCATCAACATCTGTTGTTTCCTGACTTGTTAATTTTAGCCATTCTGATAGGTGTGAGGTGGTATCTCATTGTGGTCTTGATTTATAAATACTTCCATTTCCATCATATATCAGAGATTCTTAAATTTCATAATCAAAATGCTCTATTAGGTGTTTTCCTCAACAAAGGGGAATTTCTCTTTTTAAGAAAAGAAAATTAGATCAAACCCCAGCTAACATTTAATTTATTATTATTATTTTTTTTTACTTTTAACACACCAAAAAAGGATTCAGTGCTCAAAGATGTCTGGAAAACTGGGTTATATGAAGCCAAACAATTGTCTTTACTAAAGGATTTATCAGAGAGTATGATAATACACTTTATAAATCTCTGAAATGAAGCAGGTATTATGCAGCAATTCTCAAAAGTTATTTGACCATGGAATATTTATGTAGCTACTGTGGTGTGACAACACCCACAATTTCAGTGCCACATGACAATAAGCATTTATTCTCACACTCATTGGTCTATGGGTCAGCCAGGATTTGGCTTATCTAGGCTGGGCTTTGCTAGCTAGGCCAATTGGGGCTTGATTCTGGATTTTTTTCACATGTCTCTCATCATCCATGGGCCAACAAGCTACCCAGGACATGTTCTTCTTCTAATAATGGCAGAGGCGCAAGTGGGCAAAGCCCTATTACTAAAGCACATTTCAAGTCTTTGCTTACATCAAGGGTGCTAATGTCCATCAGCCAAAGAAAGTCACATGTTCAAGCTCAGTATCCTAGAGCAGGGGAGTAAATTCTATTCACAGTGGAAGAGGAATAGAGTGAATATTTTCTCAACAGTAATCAAATCTTCCCTATTGTCCATAAACATTCATATTTTACCCCATCAAGCACACTCACCACCTCCCCACAAGCTTCAAACAATTACATGAGTTGGATCAAAGTTTAGGTCTTGTGATCTCTACCAGGTTCAGATGCGGGCTCCCCTTGGTCTAGAGAACTATGAACTAAAAAAAAACAAGTTTTCTGCCTGCCCCACAAATACCCAATCTACATTGGTGAGCCAGGCAAGATAACTTCAGTAAACACACCCATTAGAAAAGGGAAGAGTGGCAGGCACATGGCAGTTACTGGTCCATAGCAATTCTGAAATCCTGCTAGGCAGAGATCATCATGTTCCCCTACCCTGAGGTAGGAAATATGCCTCATGAGACCGCAAATCTGCTGCCTGGCAGGGGATGTGTATTTCTCATGGACTTTAGAGCTTTTTCATACCTCAAAGTACTTCAATCCTAAATGCAGATAACTTCTATTTTAGCCTTTCCTCTTTCAATTAGGATACTCTAACCACTTAAGAGTTTACGAGAAAGAAAAAAAAAATTAGAAATAAAAAAGGGGGCGCCTGGGTGGCTCAGTTGGTTAAGCGACTGCCTTCGGCTCAGGTCATGATCCTGGAGTCCCGGGATCGAGTCCCACATCAGGCTCCCTGCTCGGCAGGGAGTCTGCTTCTCCCTCTGACCCTCCTCCCTCTCATGCTCTCTGTCTCTCATTCTCTCTGTCTCAAATAAATAAATAAAATTTTAAAAAAATTTTAGAAAAAAAAAAAGAGTTTACAAGAAAGAAGACATTTTAAGTTTTGGTCAAAATTATGGATTCTGGTATCAGACTGCCTGGATTTAAATCCTGGCTCCATTATATTTTAGTCGTTTGATCTTGGGGAATATTCATAATCTCACTGTATTTCTTGTAAATTGGAAATTATAGTACCAACATCATAAAGTTATTGGGAAAAAAATCAAAGAAGGACTGGATGAGAGAACAGAAAGCCACTCTTAAATAGGATACCTTGCTCTTCACCATCAGCAGGCTGTTTCCCAGACCGCTTACCAAATTCCACCTTTCCTTCAATGATATTGTAGAATTCACACCAACTCATTACTTTAAAACAGCAGTAAAACTTTCTGTGTTTTAATAAATATGGAACCCCTAATAATACTTGTGATAACCACAAAAACAGCCACTGAGTGCCCACTATGTGCTAGGCGCCATCCCGAGCACTTTACGTGTAACTTCTCACTTAAAAATTTAAAAAGTTTTTTTTTACGTTTTTACTTAAATCCTGGTTAGTTAACATAGTGTAATATTAGTTTCAGGTGCACGACATAGTGATTCAACACTTCCATACAATACCCGATGCTCATCTCAGCAAGTGCACTCCTTCATCCCCCTAAAATAAAATTTTAAATCACTTAAACAAAATGTAACATTCTTATTCATAAAATGAAATATTCTCATAGATGATAAGGCCCTCTTTCTTCAGATGATAGTTCTCACAAATCCATTATGCAATCGCCATCCCATCATCTCCTTGTCCCATTTTGCTCTGCTCTAGCACAATATTAATATTCCTGCTGATGTCAACCTGCCTGTTGTTGTCATCACATAATTTAATTTCAAATAGTTATCAATATTTCTGTCCCTTAAAATTTAGAATTTCTTTGTTGATATTCTGCCCCTGTCTTTCATCGCTTCCCCTGGAGGCAGGCTTCACGGGAAACTCCTTATTGTTAGATTCTCTACCTCTGAGGGCCTGGTTCCGAGCTTCCTGTGCTGCAAACACTTGCAAACAATAATGAGAGCCCAGATTGTTAGCACAACATAAGAGGCTTCTGATGAGCATTCTGCAGAGCTCTGAAGGTAATTAGTACAACTTGGCTTTATTAAGAACTTTCCTCAGGGCCTCCTTCAACTTCCTTGTCCCTCAGGCTATAAAAGCAGAAAGTTCAGCCTGGGGCTCACTACTCTGTAGAACCTAGTCACAGCCTTTTCCCCTTCCAGGGACTTGCCTAAATCATTGCATAAAAGCATCGATAAAAGCTCGAATCACAAAGATCAACCCAACTATAGTTATCTATGAGGCAAAGGTAGAGCAGGGCTTTGGCAGGCAACCTGATTTGCAGATGAATAGATATCCTGATTGCTGAAAAGGTTAAATGAACAGGATCAAGCTAGTCCGGTGAGAACTGTAGAGAGCAAGTCACATACAGTAGCAGAAATCATCTAAGGAGAAATCATATATAGCAGCTCCCCGCCCCCAGGTCAGTACCAGCAGCAATGGGAGGTCACAGAGAACGAAACCAATTGATGAGGGCCGCAGAAGGAGAGGGAAAGGTGATACGAGTACATAGGATTACATTTGTCAAATGCTCTCAAATACGCAGCCAGGCATCGGCAGCTTCTGCCAGACATCTTGGGGGTCATGATGGTGGCAGAGAGCAGGGGTGACAACGGCCACAAAATAATCGTAGACACATTTGAAAATCTAACTAGTATTTCCAAAGATGAGACCTTAGCTTCAGTCAAGTATTATTTGAGATTTTTAAACACTGGCTTTCCACCCCTGCCTTCAATTCCCACTACCCAATACCCTCTGCTTCTTATCATCTTTATTTGACCTCCACAATGCAGGAAGCCCTCATTACTTGTCACGCACTTTCCCTTCAAGAACAGGCCTGATACTTCCTGGACTAAAGGAAACAATTAAATTTTTAAATAGATTTATTAATGCATTTTTAAAAATAGTCCTTGACACTGAAGCTTTTAATTGCAAGGGGACGGGATTTTGAAAAATAAGATTTTCCTCGATATTCCCTAAAATGGATCTTTTCACTTAAAGAGCAATCCTGGAAGACAGGAAGCAGAGAGTTTATATCATGAAGCTAAAATTCACACTATGATAGTCATTTTCTTACTTAAAAGGGAAAGGAAAGATATTATCAGCAGGCAGGAGAGGAAAAAAATCAGAGGGTATCCTGATTAGATTACAGATGTATAGATTATAGATGTGGTTAAGAAGGGGTCAGTGTGTCCCAGCATCCTCCAACCCAGGATGACTCCCAGAGGGGTGAGTAAGTGATGTAAGCCCCCATCTCATTTTGTAGAAGTCCGGAAGACCGGGTACCTGTACCTCACTCTCTTGGGTGGTGGCAAGCCCACTAGAGAGTCTCTGCATCCAACACAGCAGCAGAGCAACATACCGCCAATGGTTGATGGATGTGTCTAGACAAGGGGACCAAGAACACTTCCACAGAACACTGACACCTCAGTATAAAAAACTGATGAGAGGAATGGAAAACCAAAGGAGCCTTAGGGCCCTACAAAAAGAATGCAGAGTATGTGTTTTAAGAGAGAAGCCATGGCGAGGACAGCAGCCCATAGGAGCGCATGACAAGAGGAACCAGAAACAACTAGCTCTCTCTGCAGAGGATAGTGAGAACAGAGGGAATTAGTTGTACTAAATGTCCTACTCCCAGTGCCAGGATGATACATAAATCCTCTGAGAATTTAGATCATTCCCAGGAGAAAGAGGGAATAAAGAAGAGAGAGAATTTTGAACCGATTTGGAATTCTGAATGGGCCATGTTTAAAACTGAGTTCCTTTGGGGCATCTGGCTGGTGCAGTCTGTAGAGCGTCTGACTCTTGACCTTGGGATTGTGAGTTCAAAGCCCCACACTGGGTGTAGAGATTACTTTTTTAAAAAGGGATAACAAAATTAAAAAACAGAATAATAAGAAAAGCAAAGCTGGCGGCATCACAATTCCAGACTTCCAGCTCTATTACAAAGCTGTCATCATCAAGACAGCATGGTACTGGCACAAAAACAGACACATAGATCAATGGAACAGAATAGAGAGCCCAGAAATGGACCCTCAACTCTATGGTCAACTCATCTTTGACAAAGCAGGAAAGAATGTCCAATGGAACAAAGACAGTCTCTTCAACAAATGGTGTTGGGAAAATTGGATAGCCACATGCAGAAGAATGAAACTGGACCATTTCTTTACACCACACACAAAAATAGACCCAAATGGTTGAAAGACCTCAATGTGAGACAGGAGTCCATCAAAATCCTAAAGGAGAACACAGGCAGCAACCTCTTTGACCTCAGCCGAAGCAACTTCTTCCTAGAAACATTGCCAAAGGCAAGGGAAGCAAGGGCAAAAATGAACTATTGGGACTTCATCAAGATAAAAAGCTTTTGCAAAGCAAAGGAAACAGTCAACAAAACCAAAAGACAACCGACAGAATGGGAGAAGATATTTGCAAATGACATATCAGATAAAGGGCTAGTATCCAAAATCTATAAAGAACTCATCAAACTCAACACCCAAAGAACAAAGAATCCAATCAAGAAATGGGCGGAAGACATGAACAGACATTTTTCCAAAGAAGACATCCAAATGTCCAATAGACACATGAAAAAGTGCTCAATATCGCTCAGCATCAGGGAAATCCAAATCAAAACCTCAATGAGATACCACCTCACACCAGTCAGAATGGCTAAAATTAACAAGTCAGGAAACGACAGATGTTGGTGGGGATGCGGAGAAAGGGGAACCCTCCTACACTGTTGGTGGGAGTGCAAGCTGGTGCAGTCACTCTGGAAAACAGTATGGAGGCTCCTCAAAAAGTTGAAAACAGAGCTACCATATGATCCAGCAATTGCACTACTGGGTATTTACCCCAAAGATACAAAAGTAGGGATCCGAAGGGGTACATGCACCCCGATGTTTATAGCAGCAATGTCCACAATAGCCAAACTGTGGAAAGAGCCAAGATGTCCATCGACAGATGAATGGATAAAGAAGATGTGGTATATATATACAATGGAATATTATGCAGCCATCAAAAGAAATGAGATCTTGCCATTTGCAACGACGTGGATGGAACTGGAGAGTATTATGTTGAATGAAATAAGTCAAAAAGAGAAAGACATGTATCATATGATCTCACTGATATGAGGAATTCTTAATCGCAGGAAACAAACTGAGTATTGTTGGAGTGGGGGGTGGGGTGGGAGGGATGGGGTGACTGGGTGATGGACACTGGGGAGGGTGTGTGCTCTGGTAAGCGCTGTGAATTGTGCAAGACTGTTGAATCTCAGATCTGTACCTCTGAAACAAATAATGCAATATATGTTAAGAAAAAGAAGAAGAAGAAGAAGAAGGTAGCGGGAGGGGAAGAATGAAGCGGGGGAAATCGGAGGGGTAGACGAACCATGAGAGATGATGGACTCTGAAAAACAAACAGGGTTCTAGAGGGGAGGGGGGTGGGAGGATGGGTTAGCCTGGGTATTGAGGAGGGCACATTCTGCATGGAGCACTGGGTGTTGTGCACAAACAATGAATCGTGGAACACTTCATCTAAAACTAATGATGTAATGTATGGGGATTAACATAAGAATAAAAAAAAAGAAGATTAAAAAAACAGAATAATAAAATGTAACAAATTTTAAAAATAAGGCTAAAATTTTTTTTAAGAAGTAAAACTAAATTGCCTTGGGTTGAAAAACATTCTTTTTTTCTTTCTTTTACTTTCAGTGGCAAAAAAGATTGAGTTGAGTTAAAATAAAATTTTAAGATGTTATTTTTGTTGCACACCTGTGTTGAGACTGTAAATTGTATAACTATTACACTTATCAGAATATAGAGTAAAATGTCAGTAAGGGAGACAAGAATCATGAGAAAAAGTTAAGAGGCCTAAAAAATGCTTATCTGTTTAATAAAAGTGCAAGGAAAATATACAAAGAGAATAATAAAATTTAAAAAATAATTGAAGGAAGTTCCCTTGAGCTTACAAAGAAACTAATGTCATCAGATCCAAAGAACTCACCAAGATCCTAATACCAATACTGAAGATAAGACATACATCTAGACTCAAGAATAAAACAAATAGGGGCACCCAGCTGGCTCAGTTGGTAGAGCATGTCACTCTTGATCTTGAGGCCATGAGTTCAAGCCCCACGTTGAGGGTAGTGTTTACTTAATAAAAAAAATTGTTTTGGGGCGCCTGGGTGGCTCAGTCGGTTAAGCGTCTGCCTTCAGCTCAGGTCATGGTCCCAGGGTCCTGGGATCGAGCCCCACATCCGGCTCCCTGCTCGGCGGGGAGCCTGCTTCTCCCTCTCCCTCTGCTGCTTCCCCTGCTTGTGCCCTCTCTCTGTCAAATAAATAAATAAAATCTTTAAAAAAAAATTGTTTTAAGACTACAAAGAATATACTATACATTTCTGTAAAAGAAAAAAACAAAAATAAGTGATCTATAAGGGAACAAGACTAGACTATCATCACATTTTTATCTAGTATACTGAATGCCAGAAGTCGAAGGAAAAAAAAATGTCTATAAAGATCACAGAAAATTATTTTGATCTAGAATTTAATTTCCCAACTATTCTCTGGTCACAATGTAAGGCACAAAGAAATTAACAAAGGTCTAGCCAAGAATAATACCACCTATGCTTATCTGACGCTGATTAGTATATATTAAAACCTGTGCATTGTAGTAACTGTCAAAAAGGGGAAAGACTAAACTTGTAAATGCATTCATTAAAAGATGGGGGAAAAAAGATAGGGAAACAAATAAATTTGGGTGTGTTGCAAGTAAATTCTAACACAGTAACAAAGTATAAGACAAATTTTTTAGGGAACCTGATAAATAAAACCAGGAGCTAGTTCTTTGAAATGATCCATTCAATAGAAAACATATTGTCAGTCCATTGGGTACAAGAGAGACAGACAACAAAACAAATGAATGCCATTAGGACTGAAGAATGAGAAAAATACAGCCTGTGGAGGTCATTGTAAACTATGAGAAAGAATAGGTCATATATATCAGATCCACAAAAAACTGAATATGACCTGGAGCCACGTTTATCAATAGGGATAAAAATGAGATCAGACTCACTGATATGAGGAATTCTTAATCTCAGGAAACAAACTGAGGGTTGCTGGAGTGGGAGGTGGGGTGGGAGGGATGGGGTGACTGGGTGATAGACACTGGGGAGGGTGTGTGCTCTGGTAAGCACTGTGAATTGTGCAAGACTGTTGAATCTCAGATCTGTACCTCTGAAACAAATAATGCAATATATGTTAAGAAAAAAAAAAAAAGAAGAAGAAGGTAGCGGGAGGGGAGGAATGAAGCGGGGGAAATCGGAGGGGTAGACGAACCATGAGAGACGATGGACTCTGAAAAACAAACAGGGTTCTAGAGGGGAGGGGAATGGGAGGTTGGGTTAGCCTGGTGGTGGGTATTGAGGAGGGCACGTTCTGCATGGAGCACTGGGTGTTGTGCACAAACAATGAATCATGGAACACTTCATCTAAAACTAATGTTGTAATGTATGGGGATTAACATAAGAATAAAAAAAAAATGAGATCAGAGATGGATTTATGAAGGTTTCAAGAATATCATTATAGTTCTATCTGTTAAAATATTAGACAAATATAGTAAAATGCTAATATCCAGCAAACCTGGATGGTTGGCACATATGTTCATCAGAATATTCTCTATGTTTCTCTGTATGCTTAAAATATTACATAATAAAAATTATAATAGAATAATTACATTTAAAAATCTAAAGCATCATCCTTTATTTCTCAGGAAAAGATAAATTATTAAATTAGTACAGAAGAAATATAAAGCTAAGTATACCATCAAAGTTGAAAAGCAATCAAACCCCACTTCCATCAAAGGCATCAGAATAAGATAGATTTTATGCAGATGTTCTCTGGAACTTGCACAAAACAGACAGTTTTCTGTCACAGTTAAACACCAACTACATAATAGATGCAGCACTAATAACAAAACCAGAATCAGAGAGCATATATATACACACCAAAATAAAAGCAAACAAAAACCTCACTTATTTATTCAACTGCAAAATGTTGGAATAAAAAGTTAACAAAGTGAGTCAGTTCCACTGTGTAAAAAAAAAATAAACCTGGGATTTCTTCCAAGGATGCAAGCATAGTCCAACATTAGAATGTCTATTAATATGATTTATTTTTATTATGTATTAAAAGAAAAATTCATATGGCCATAGTGACATATGTCCAAAAGAAGCATTTGATAAAATGTAACACTTACTCTTTACTTCAAAATATAGACAACAAAAAAGAACAAGTTTGAACATCAGGAATAGACTTCTTTATGTTGATAAGGGAGGTTGTATTCCAGAAATCAGCATATTAAAAACATTTCCATTGATATCATGTCTGGGGCAAAACAGTTGTCCCTCACAGTATTTATTTCACATATTTCTAGAAGTTACAACCAATGCAACAGATTTTTTTACGTAAAATAAAGTGTTAAAGATTCAACTGGAAGTGAAAAAGTGTTACAATTTATGTATTGTATTTTGCCATGGAGAAAACCAGAAAATGAACTAAAAAATCATCACAACCTAGTAAGAGATTTGTGTGTGATAATCTATATGCAAGAAAAACATTTTTAAAAATTAATGTCTCGGGCGCCTGGGTGGCTCAGATGGTTAAGCGTCTGCCTTTGGCTCAGGTCATGATCCCAGGGTCCTGGGATCGAGTCCCGCATCGGGCTCCCTGCTCCTTGGGAGCCTACTTCTCCCTCTGCCTCTCTCTCTCTCTCTGTGTCTCTCATGAATAAATAAATAAAATCTTTAAAAAAAAAATTAATGTCTCTAATTGACTAAAGCCATGCTGTTCATTATGGTAGCAGCAACCAAATGTGACTATTAAGCTCTGGATATGAGGCTAATCAGAATTAGGATGTATTCTAACATAAACCCTGGATTTTAAGGATTTAATATGAAAAAATAAAGTAAAATATCTTATTAATAATTTTTATAAGTTATATGTTGAAATGATAGTATTTTAGATACGTGTCAAAATATGCTATGAAAAATTAATTTATCTATTAATTTTTAATGTGACTGTAAGAAAATTTTAACTGTATTTGTGATTCATATTATATTTCTACTGAACAACATTGGATTAGACAATGCAATGAAAGAGAGATTTAATTCATACCAATAACACAAACTACCATTACTACTTAGGAACCAACTTAATAAGATCAGTATCACTGTATATAAAGAAAACTATAAAATCTATAGAAGGACACAATTTTTTAAAATTATGAAAACAGAAGGTATGGGGTGCCTGGGTGGTGCGGTTAGTTGAGTGTCCAACTCTTGGTTTCAACTCAGGTCGTGAGATGAGCCCCACGTTGGGCTCTGTGTTCAGCACAGAGTCTGCTTGGGATTCTCTCTCCCTCTCCCTCTGCCCCTCCCGCTCATGCTCACTCTCTCTCTCTCTCTCAAATAGGTGGATCTGTAAACAGATAGCAAAATACATTCCAAACCTTCAAAAATTAAAGAAACTAAATTAAATCTACTATAGGGTTAAAGTATATCTGGTGTGTGTGTGGGGGGGAGTCATTCCTGAAAACAAACTGAAGTACATATGGCATATGATGTGAAAACAAAGTGTCAAATTAATGGATAAAGAAACCAATAAATAGTATCCAGACAATTAACATACCACTCAAAAAACAAATTATTTATGAATCAAAATTACTTATTTTTCTATTTACAAAAATAGGAGAGAATATTTTTATAAACTTGGGGTAGAAAAGGACAGCAGGGAAGCTGGCATCCTTTATCATGAAATTAAACATTGCACCTCGGCCAGGTGTTGGAGAAGCTCTGGGGGAGACCTTGGGAGGAGCTGATGGGGCAGCAGTCTGGGCAGGGTCCCAGGGCAACCAGGTGAACCAACAGGTGAGCAACAAGGCATGTAAGCTGTAACTGACTCCCTCCCCCCACCCCCCTGGTGCTCTGCACCAATCTTTAGAGCTTACAGGGATATGGCTTCCACTTCATTCACTTCAAAATATCTCGTGGCCCCCAGTGAAACAAGGAAATGGGGGTCCCCTTGTCTAACTGGCATAGGACAAATCTACCAACAATTCTTTCTAAACACCTCTCATACTGTTGAGCATGAGTGCTTAACTACTCACTCAAAGATGTTTGTTGCAATGCTGTTTGTCCTTGGAAGGAATTAGGGGAATAAGGGGATAAAGAAGAATATCTCCACACAGTGAAACTCTATAGTCTTTTAAAAATAAGAAGAAAGCATACCTACAATTAACGAGTTACAAGGATATCCACAATGTAAAGTAAAAATAGCAAATTGCAGAAAATGATACAGAATGGATACAGTTTTTATTTAAAAATAAGTCAATAAATGTTTAATGAGTACAAAAAGATTGATACAAAAGTAACCGTGGTTATCTCCGGAGGGTGAGATTGGGAGGCAGAGGGAAAGGGAACCACTCTCCCTTTTTTACTTTATATATTTATGTATCCTTTAATTTTATTACAACAAAGATATATTAATTTTGTAATAAACCAAATAAAGAAAGAGAATGAATTTTAAAAAAAGAGAGAGAGAAAGAGACCAAATACCTAAAATCATAAATCACGGGAATCAATAAAACACTAACAAAAATATTTGAGAATCCTAGGCTCTGTACTCAGTGCATTTAATCAGGTCTCATACATTAGGATAAATGAAGTTAGTAACTATTATTATTATTGTTGTTGTTGCTGCTGCTGTTATCATTATCACCATTATTATTATTACTATCATTTGGCTAGCTCAAGGAGGCTTTTTGGTGACCCACCATCTCTGCCTCTTTCCTGCAAGTTGAAAGGCTTAAGAGAAGCAATCGTTAAATAAGAAGTCTGGGTAGTAGTTTGTAATTTTCTGGTACTGAATAAACAGCAGAATTCCCATGTTCAACCCTGGAACCCCAGGAGGTGCATAATTTTGAAAATGTTGAATCTTCAGATGAAGGAGTTTCCCTAAAGATGTGCACAGTGAGGCATGTGAGGGGAGGGCATTTCCCTAAAGCATTGCTCACTTGGGTTCCTGAGGCGAAGGAATATATTTACTCTCTCCCTGGCTCTGCTAACAACACCTGGCCCCCTCAGTCAACAAATACTCATCTACTGTCTACCAGGTGTCAGGCAGGGTACTGGAAGCGCTAGGAACATCAGCGAGCGAGGCTCACGTGCGCTCTGCCCAAGATCTGTTGGGAAAAAACAGACATTATTAAGTGGTTTGTGTATTTCAAAAGGAAGCCGAGAGAATGCTATGGGAGCAAACAACCAGCAAACTTAGTCTCTTTGGGAAATCAGAGAAAAGCTCCATAATGTTGCAAAACTTATTGGAGGGCCCTGACCATGGGAGATACCATTACCAAAACAGTCCCTTCCCGAAAGCAATCATGAAGTCATGAAACCACGGGGGATAACAGCAAATGACCAGGATAGTTTTAAATGGAACCCAGGTGGTAACAGCAGATGATCAGGATAGTTTTAAACGGAACCCTTGGAAGAAACAAAGTTTGTCTTCTTTCATTCCATTGACGGAGACTGTGTTACAAGCTAGGAACTGTGATAAATGTGTTCAGCTTGGAGGAAGGCATTCTTTTACCAATCATTGATTCCACAAATATTTCCTGGGTACTTACTAAATGCCAGGGGCTGTTTTAGCCACTGAGGACACAGCAGAGACCCCTGCCCTTATGAACTTACATAGTTGTGATGTGACAAAATAAAATACAAAAGGAAAACACACCGTATTGTTACAGGATTTTTGTTCCCTTAGTGCCTGTGGTTCTTGGTCACACTGCTTGGAAGAATGAAGAGGTAGACCAGACGAAGAGTGATGGGCAGCAAAGCAAAGTTTATTGAGCAATAGTATAAAGCTCCCAGAAAGGGAGGGGACCCGAGAGGGTTGCTGTTTTGGCATTAGAATCTAGGGGGGTTTATAAGCTCTTTCAAGGAACTGTCTTAAGCATCCTGAGTGTGGGTCCCCTGCGGACTGGCTACTAAGGTGTGCCAATCAGAGCTTTGATCACGCACCTGTCTACCTATCGGGTTATTGTTCACATGTTGCTGGTCTTTTGGGCTGACATCTGGAGACGAACTGCCTCAACTTGTGATAGTGACCAATGTTTTATGGTGAATTGTGTTTCAGGATGTTTTGCGAAAGTCTCTTCCGCAGAGGCTGCTAGACAGGTTGCTACTGTGGTCTCATCTGAGCCGTAAACAGGATGCTAGTGCGGTTTTGTCTTAGCTGTCCGGCTTTTTTGCTTTCTGGTTGGGGACTCTGGCCCTGACTACCTAAGTGTCCAATTAACTCCTAACAGTATGTCAGATGGGATAAGTATTATACAGAAAAACACAGCAGAAAAGGATGTTAGCGGGTGCCTGGGTGGCTCAGTCCACTCTTGATTTCGACTCAGGTCATGATCTCAGGGTTGTGAGATCAAACCCTGCGTCAAGCTCCGTGCTGCTGAGCATGGAGCCTGCTTAAGATTCTCTCTCTCCCCTCGCCCTCTCCCTTTGCCCTTCCCCCATGCTCGCATGCTCACTCGCTCTCTCTAAAAAAATAAAAAGGATGTTAGGGAGGTTGTTTGTAATTTTAAATAGGGTGATTAGAGGCCTCATCAGGTGATATTTGAGGAAAGATTTAAAGGAATCAAGGGAGCAAGTTATAGTGCTATCTGGAGGAAGCATTCTAGAATGGAGGGTAGCAAGTGCAAACGTCCTGAGGTGAGATCACCGCTGGTATGTTCAAGGGTCCACAAGGAGTTCAGAGTCTATCAGAAGAAACAATATACAAGAAGGAACTATTTTATAATTATCATGACAAGTAATGATGCCAGGTATTTTTGCTAATTAGTGAAGGGAGGCCATAGCAGAAATCTGGTGCTGGGCAGCAGAGAGAATGTTTGTTATTGCTAGAAAAGCCTGGGCAGCAGCAAGGTCAATGCTAAACTGAACCACGATATGCATGACAGGTGAAAAAAAAAAAAACTGATTTGGCAGCATTGGGATGGGCGTGGACTAAGCGAACCTGATCATTGTCACCCGAAACCCACTTCACCTTCCCCTGAACAGTATTTTTCCACCTCTGCTCATCGTTCTTTCTTTGCTCCTGACCTGCTCTTCCACTGATTGTAATCTCAGGCTGAGGGTGTAGAAAACCATGCTGTGTGGGGCAGGGGGACACCTGGGTCTTCATTCCCATCCCCTGCCCCATCCCCACCACCATCCCTGACTAGCTGTGTGATCCTGGGTAAGTCTCTCCATCTCTCTGTTTCCACCTCCTCAATTATTTTCTTATACCCCCCAGCCGAAGACAAGAAGGTGGACAAATTGTAATTTCATGATTATCTCTTCTTCCTCTTTCCCTTTCCATAAATTCTTACGTGTGGTTACTATATGCCCATCCCCCACACAAGCTCAGGTAGGGTGGGGGCCTATCCTCCGTCTGTGGGCTCCTGGCCCCCCACAACACTCTGCTAGTGACGTTGTCATAGCCAATCAATGGCTGACCTGCGTCCCCCGAGGAGAGGTCATTGCTGATGCTGGGGTTCCTTGCATATCCTCTTTCATCCCCATTGCTAAAAGCATTTGCCCTGTTGGGCCATCACCAACAATGGTTAAGGGAGCCTCAGTTCTAGTTCTGACTTGTCCTCGGAGTCAGAACTAGAACTGTCTTCCAGAGTCCGGTTTCCTCTGTCAGAATAATGTGAATCATAAGTCTGCCACCCTCACTAGCTGTGACCTTGGAGAAAGCCATTTTGTAAATACAGGGCTCTCTCCACACTTTGCCCAGAGGTAATGGGAACCTAGGGAAAGACAGGGCCCATTGTAGCCACCAGTCTGCCCTCCTGGGGTCAGGCACTTCATCAAGTTTCTCCCTTTAATCTTCAACACAAGAGAAACCTTAGGGGAAAAGAAGTAGGACAGGTGCATTGCCCGAAGAAGCAACTGGCACAGTCTGCAGGTTGGCATGACCTTTGTCAGCTCTCAGCGGCTGAGAAATTGTGACAATTATTCTTAGCATCTGATGCACAAGCATTTTTATGAGTCTCAAATTGTCCAGGCAAGAAAAAGGAAAGGACCAAGGTCAGGGAGACATTCCTTTGATAAAGGGGGTACCAGGGAGGGTCAGGTGAGAACCACCCGCACAGTCAGTCAGGGTGCCATTTTTCACTGTGGAAGGTGCTCTAGAGCCCCAGATCGAAACTTACACACATACACAGACACACATAGAGATACTGTTAACCTTAAAAATAGAACTGCCAGTTATTCTACCAGCAAACAGTGGACTTATTTGAGAATAGCAGAGATCTGCTATCCAGGACAAACAAGCTACAGCAAAAGCATAGGTGGATCCAACAAACAAGAGAGGGACATGATTTTAGGGAGAAGAAAGCGGGCATTGGAAGGGGTTGTTTTGAAGAGAAGTCCACTGGAGAGAGGCAAGAGTTCAAGGCGATGACCCTTTCCTTGGCTGAGTAGCAGGAGTAGTTGATTTCTTATAAGACATGCACCGTACATCTTTCCCTGTTGGGGCCTGTAATTGATCATTCTTTCCTGTGGCGATTCCTCAGTTAGGGGTCTGTGATTGATCATTCTTCCTGTAATTGACACTGAGTAAGAAGGTTCCTCCCAACAGCCTCCCCTTCCAGCATTCTGAGTCAACTTTCATGAGGTTTCCTTTTATTAATTTTCACAATACACACTTATTTCCTGCCTTGACGAATTATATAAGCTACCATGAGAGGTAGATCATATTTGTAATCAATCATTTCCAAACTAGGATAGAAATCCAAGGGAGATGATTTCTAAGGAAGTGCATTTGAGCTAAAATTTGACACAAAATTGCAAACTCATTCTCCTTGCCTTGCCTTATTTTTCTCTGTAGGAATTATCACCTTCTAAGATAACATGTAATTTGGTTATTATATTTCTTTTTTTTTTTTTTAAGATTTTATTTACTTATTTGACAGAGAGACAGAGAAGGAACACAAGCAAGGGGAGTGGGAGAGGGAGCAGCAGGCCTCCCGCGGAGCAGGGAGCCTGATGCGTGGCTCCATCCCAGGATTCTGGGATCATGACCTGAGCCGAAGGCAGACGCCCAACGACTGAACCACCCAGGCGCCCCAGGTTATTATATTTCTTGTCTATTGTCCTCATCCCTATGTAAACTCTGACCAAGGCTGCTCTTTTGCTTTTTTCCACTGATCCCTTCTAGTAGAGAAGAATGCAAAGAAATAAAAACTGATGAGCTCTTAGATTTGCAAAGTACCTTTGACCTTTCAGAGCAACGTCCCCTTCATTTTATCCTCAGAGGAGCTCTGTGAAGAACTGAGGCCATGTGACTCTTCCCATTCTGCTTAGGCAGTAACATAGGCAGAGGGTGGGGGAAGAGGATGGAAGGTTGCTCAAGGTCATGCACCTAAGACTCACCAACCTTTCAGAGGGGTCCTTAGAATCTCTCTTGGCATATGGGAGACACTCAAGCTACAGAAATTATGATTTCATTTTACTTACACCATATTTTTCAGGGGAAAAAAGGTATTAAATACTATCAGCTGACACTGTGAATATTTTTCTGAGTCCTTTGCCTTTCTTGCCTCCTTACAGTGCCAGAAAATAATTACCCTTCACTTTAGCACCCCTGTTTCACAGAGACCCAGGAAGGTGTTTTTCCACCTACCAGAGGGTGGCATAGTTTCGCTCATGCAAGGTTCCTGCCTATTCCTTGCTGCTGAAACAATCTCAATAGCGTGAATTCACTACTCACATCTTGAGTACAGTGGTAGGTTACAGAGCCTCGGTTTTACCAGCCTGACAACCCATGATTAGAGTGATACTCTTTCTACGTTATCATTATGAAAAAAACCATTTAAACAAAATGTACTATTTCTAAACAATGACAAGTTATTTTCTCCAAGAAGTTGGGACATTTTTACGGATTATGATTTCTCATTACTGGACTATCACCTGTTATCACCTGGGACCCGGACTCCAGGCCCCCGGAAATGGAGACATCAGGGGTCTTTTTGGTTCCGTTGCCAGCACGAACCAGGGGATGTCAGTTTCTCCTTCTAGGATGAGGAAGTCCCCCCGGGTGTCACATGTGATACCACACGTTTTTCTCAAAGTCGGGTTTTGCCCATGTTACTCCTGATACTCCTGATTTTTGTACTAGTTGAGTTATTTGGATGCAAGTGTCAGAAACCAACTCAAATGAATTGAAGATTTTTTTAAAGATTTTATTTATTTATTTGACAGAGAGAGAGAGAGAAAGCACTTGTGCACGAGCATTGTGGGGGCAGAGGGAGAGGGAGAAACAGGCTCCCCGCTGAGCAGGGAGCCCGATGCGGGGCTCGATCCTAGGACCCTGGGATCATGACCTGAGCCGGAGGCAGATGCTTAACCAACTGAGCCACCCAGGCACCCCAAATCCTTAAGAAAGGATTTATTGTAAGGACTGAAAGGATGATTCTCACAGAACACACTGGCTAGCATGCAGCCGGACTTAGGGAGCACATCTCCTGAAGAGCTACCAGGAACTCGGGCAGTGTGTCTTTCTTTTTATTTTTTTTTAAATTCTTTAAAATTTTATCAAAATATAGTTGACACAAAATGATACATTAGTTTGGGTGTACATATAGTGATTTGACAAGTCACAACCTTTTTTTAATTATAGTAGGAATACAAGCTTGTAGTAAAAACAAAACAAAAACAACAAAAAGAGCATTGATAATATGTTTAGGCATAAAGAGAATGTAAAAACCACCTTTTCCACCCCACTCTGTCTTCTCCCAAAGACAACCACAGGAGGTAGGGCAACATCTGCTCTGAGGTCTGGCTCCTCCCCCTGCCTAATTATTTAACCTTTTGGAGCCTCAGTTTACCCAACTGTAAAATGGGAGTAATAATAATAATAACAGTTGCCTCGTAGGGTTTTTGCAACAACTAAATGGGCAGTGTTTCTTCATCTCTCATTTCTACTTCTCTATACATCACCTTCCTATTTCTCTCCCCCTGAAGAATTGCTTCCTTTGTAACTCAGTCCACATGACAGCCTATGGCCAACCACAGCTCCCAGTCACACATAGTGTGGGCCCAGTTCCCTAGAACAGCCAGTCTTTCATGGTTGCAATTTCAAATTCCTGCACAAGTGTCCCCAAATGGCCCAACTTGAGTCAGGTGGCCGCTCCTGTTCCAGAGAACTATGGCCATGAAGGTGGGACTACCTAGGCTATTGAGCACCCATCTCTGTCCTTTTGGCCCTCGTGCCCCCCCTGCTGGGAATGAGACAACAAAGCATCTAACAGCTTTATTGTGAGCCTTGGCAGTCTCTCCAAAGGAGTGTGATGCAGCAAGAACCTGGATTTTTAACACAGCTGTATAATAGGCATGATTTTGGACCACTGCCTCCAGACATGATCTACTTCTCTTAAAATGGTCCCTATGAAAACTATCTAAAGCACTGCAGACCAAGGCAGCCATGTTCATGTCATACGACCCAAACCTCATCTGAATGTACAGTGGACAACCTACCCAAGAGTGTGTCTGGCCAGTTGACCCATACTCTTTCTCTAGAGGATTTTAACCAAGAAACACAGGTAATGTGGTCAGTTTCCCTGATTCATCACGGAATCAGGGCTGGTGGCCATGTTGAGTCCTCACAAATAGTGGAAGTTGGTTAAAAGAAGGAAATAAGAAGAATCAGAGTGAGGTAGAGATAAATCAGATGCAACCCTGAGACATGAGACTCAGTTTTGGTTCCCAGTGGCTTCTGAAGTCTACTTCCCATGAGGTCTGGCCACAGTTTGGCTCTCACGTCCATGACATAGCTTATTTTGTCTTTACAGTAAAATCTCCTACTTTTACTGAGCTAGCTTGAGTAGAGTTCCACTTGCCACAACCAACAATCCCTAAGAGAGCCGAAGAGGGTGTTGGATGGGGAGTAAGGCCTGAAGGGTAGAAAGACGTCTCCTTAGCCAGTTAGCTGAAGAACTCCGAAGAGAATCAGTTCATACACCTACCTACTCACATCTGCCTCCTCTGTTTTCAGAACCTAAAGTTCTCAGAGTTCTTTAAACACCTCCAGCCTATTTTCCAAGCCTCATCGGGACCTGTTGATGAGAGGTTACTGGACACTGAAACAGCAATGCACAGTTCTTCCTGGGCAAGATGGGCTATGCTCACCAGGCTGATAGGCCATCATCCAGCAGAACTTTCAAGCCTGACATGTGGCATGAAGCAGGTGCCCCTACGACTATCCCATAATCTCCTTCTTCCTTCCTTCCTACCTTCCTTTCTACTTTCTTCTCATCCCTCCCTCTGTCACTCTTTCCCTTCCTTCATCCCTTCTTCCCTCCCATTCTTCCTCCCTCCCTTCCTTCCTTCCTTCCTTTTTTCTTTCCTCTCAACCATTATCTTTGTTACTAGAGGATAAGGTTTCAATGATGGGCAAAAGAGACACAGCCCCTGCCTTGCTGGAGTTTGTAATCCAGCTGGGGAAATAGACAGTAATTAAATATTAAATAATCAAACTGTAAAATTACATTTGTGTTAAGTAGCTGTGAGACAGGACAAAATGTTCGTATGATCCCATCAGGGAGTCCTGGGAGGATTCCTGCAAAAGTGAGCTGAGATCTAAATGTCAGTGAGAATGATCCTGGTAAGAAGTGTGTAGAAGAATCATGGTGGATGATCTGGGCAGGTCCTGGACTGGAATTAGCCAAGGTCATGTATTTAAGAGACTAGAAGGAGCCAGTGTGACCAAGGCTTGGCTGAAGGGAGCAGGGTACAAGATGAGCACAGAGGAGCTGGGGAAGCCTGGATTATGTGGGGTCTTGCAAGCCATGTTCAGGGGTTGGTCTTCATCCTAAGGGCAGCTGAAACCATATATTTCAAAGCATCAGGTTGACTCGCAGGTTATTGGAGGGAAGTGCCTCTATCTTGTAGGGAATTCAACCTTTCCTGTTCTCCCTCATCCACAGCCTTCCCCTGTTTCTCATGTGCTGATAGTTTCATAGGCTACTCCGCACCTGGAAAAACAAGGCATTGACTCTACATCTAGAGAGGCCTCTGTTATCCAGGACATTAATCAAAGATTTTCAAATATATGTACATTTTATGTACATAATATATAAATACACTTTATATACACAGATACATATATGTGTACTTGATATGTATTATATATGCATTATGTGTATATATCTTTGTATCTGTCTATATATACCTCTTGATAGATACATACAGAGTAAGAGAGAGACAGGAAGAGAAAGACAGAAGACAGAGAGAAAGATAGACATACAAAGAGAGAGGCAGACAGAGGGACTTATGGATTGACACGGTGGAAATCTCAGAGAAGTTTCCTTGTCTCCAAAATATCCACTGTTAAAAAATTATTCCATTTGTTCAGCACTCTATTATTTAAAATAAAACACGCGTTCAATACATGAACATGAATAACATACCTTTAATATAGCAGAGACACTAGATGGATTTTTTGTTGATATCACAAGGTATCACTAACCAAGAAGACCAATCTGAATCAAAGAAAAGACTGAATTACAACATTATATTTGAATTAATTGCTAACAAAGTCATTCTGAAGAACGTTTTAACGAATGAACGTAAGACGGCCCACACAACACGGGACCTCCAGACACTACTTCAGTGCTCTGCCTTCTCCCCTCTGCATAGGGCTCGAGGCCATGATGGTGACTGCTTACCCCAGTAGTGAATACAGAATGGGATCACAATAAATGGTTTCTAAAGAATAAATGGGTATCTTTTTCAATGATCACATCAATTCCTTATAAAGAAAACAGGCGAAAGCACTCATCAGGCTAAAAACTAATCAAAGGCTTCTCTTAAATCTTTATCTTCCTGATGAGGCTGTTAATTTGCAGCTCTCTCTAATGCCCTTATCAGTTTTTTCCCTGACAGTAGGCGCAATGTCATTCTCAAACAGTCAGTCTAAATGAACAGGCATCTCTGTATATTTCCTGCAGAACTTCACTTTGCCGAGCCTGAGCAGGCACTGTGGGGAATTCCTCTTTATGCTGCAGTGCCGCTGGCTCAAAATGAAATTTAAGATCACTCATTCTGTTTTTCCAGTAAAGAATTCCGGTTCTATTTACAGAGGCCAAATGTTAACCATCTTTTGTGAATACTCAGAAGTTCTGTTTGCCTCCAGCTCTGTACCTAGATCAGTCTGCTAGGGCCGCCATAACAAAATACCGCAGACTGGGTGGCTTAAACAATACGGATTTATTTTCTCACTGTTCTGGAGGCTGGAAGCCCAAGATCAGAGTGTCAGCATGGTCCGATTGTGATGAGAGCTCTCTTCCTGATTTGCAGATGGCCACCTTCTTGTTATGTCCTTACATGGTGGAGACAGCAAGCTCTCTGGTGTATCTTCTTTTTTAAAAGATTTTATTTATTTATTTTTGAGAGAGAGAGAGCAAACATGAGCAGAGGGGAGTGGTCGAAGGAGAGGGAGAAGCAGGGCCCTGGGATCATAACCTGAGCCCAAAGCTTAACCAACTGAGCCACCCAGGCACCCTCTCTGGTATGTCTCTTATAAGGACACCGATCCTATCAGATTAGGGCCCGATCCTTATGATTTAAGTTAACCTTAATTAATTCCTTACTCCAAATACTACCACATTGGGAATTAGGGCTTTAATGGGGTGGGGGTGGGGGGAGGATGAGATTCAGTTCATTGCAGTATTCAATACCCATAGTCAGACCTTACTTATATGAAAAAATTGAAATTGTAATATGGTAAAATTTGAATAATCCAGAGGATTTGAAGGGACTTAACCTTAGCTAGGCTTGAAATTAAGAAACTTAAACAAAGTGACCTCTTAGAAAAACTTTTCCCCCTGAGTAAACATCATTCCCACCTTCATTTATGTTCTTGATTACACAATTTTATCTGTATAAGCATGTGTTTGTTTTCATGAAATAAAGGCACATGGCTGTCATCAAGTTAACAAAGTCTTGGTTCAAGAAACCTTTCTAAAATAAAGAACCACAGGGGATTACAGATGAGTGTTCTATATTGAGAACATATATATTGAGAACAAAAACCTCTCCTTCAGGAAACCATCACTAAATGTCTAAAGACAGGCTTATGCCTTCACTCCTAACTGACCACAACATCTGGCACCCAGTAGAGCCTCAATAAATGTTTATTCAGGGCTGCCTAGGTGGCTCAGTCTATTGAGCATCAGATTCTTGATTTCTGCTCATGTCATGATCTCAGGGTTATGAGATCAAACCCTGCGTTGGGCTCTGTGCTCAACGGGGAGTCAGCTTGAGGATTCTCTCTCTCCCTGTCCCTCTGCCCTCCCCCCACCCCCTCTCTCTCCCTCAAATAAACAAATAAATAAATAAATCTTTAAAAAAAAATGTTTATTCAATTGAATCACAAGAGTCATGAACTACTGATCAAATAATACCTTCAGGAAAGAGGCCAGGAACTCTGGAAAACAGTATGGAGTTTCCTCAAAAAGTTGAAAATAGAGCTACCATACGATCCAGCAATTGCACTACTGGGTATTTACCCCAAAGATACAAATGTAGGGATCTGAAGGGGTCCGTTCACCCCAATGTTTATAGCAGCAATGCCCACATTAGCCAAACTATGGAAAGAGCTAAGATGTCCATCAAAAGATGAATGGATAAAGAAGATGCGGTATATATATATATATATATATATATATATACACACACATATATATACACACACACACAATGAAACATTATGCAGCCATTACAAAAAAAAACACAAAATCTTGCCATTTGCAATGACATGGATGGAACTAGAGGGTATTATGCTAAGCAAAATAAGTCAATCAGAGAAAGACAAGTATATGATCTCACTGATATGAGGAATTCTTAATCTCAGGAAACAAACTGAGGGTTGCTGGAGTGGTGGGGGGGTGGGAGGGATGGGGTGGCTGGGTGATGGACATTGGGGAGGGTATGTGCTATGGTGAGCACTAATGAAGGGGGGGAGATCGGAGAGGGAGACGAACCATGAGAGACTATGGACTCAGAAACAAACTGAGGGTTCTAGAGGGGAGGTGGGTGGGGGGATGGGTTAGCCTGGTGATGGGTATTAAAGAAGGCACGTACTGCATGGAGCACTGGGTGTTATACCCAAACAATGAATCACGGAACACTACATCAAAAACTAATGATGTAATTTATGGTGACTAACATAACATAATAAAATAAAATTTTAAAAAAAAGGAAAGAGGTCAGGATATCATGGGGGCACAGAGGCTGGAGGAAGTTCCTACAGAAGTGTGGAAAAAGCAAAGTTAACTTCATTCAATTAATAGACATGCTAATAGAGTACTTACTACACACAGAGCTTGTGTTAAAAGAGGATCAGTCCAGCCAAGGAGACAGGCACATTTTTAAAAAATACTATGGGTCAAGATGCTGGAATGAGTGGAGACCCATGGAGAACAGAGAAAGGAGGAAGTAATTGGTCCTGCTGGGCTTTAGTGCAAACTGAGGTGGGTCAAGGAAGGAAGGGCAAGGAGCCCATGCACAGGGCAGACTGAATGGAATTTCCTGAGTTAGGGGAAAGGGAGTGGCAGAGGTGGATAATGGGCTGAGAGAGAATGTGCCAGAAGAGCTTCCCTAGCGCAAGTGACAGCTGGGCTAGACATTGATTGATAAAAGGAGTGCACTGAACAGAAAAGGCAAAGTAATGACATTCCCAAACCGGGACCAGCTTGGACTAGACCCCAGAGGGTATGGTGAGTGTGGTTGCTTTGGGACACAGCAGATAAACTTCGGTGCCTTTCTGTCATCTCCCCATCTCCCAGGTCTGAAGACCTGAATGTGAGTCCCCCAAAGTATCCAGCAATTGCCCACTGCACCGCCCTCACCAATCACTGGTCTTCCCTCCTGGAAATATCTTTAGATCCATGTTATTCTTGATGTTCCCCAGCTGCCACCACCACCTTTTATCAAAATCTTCCTGTCCTCTGTTTGGTTCGATAAAGGCTTTCTGTTCTCCTTAGGGACTATGTAAAGGAATTACTCTTGCCTGTAAAGATATCATTAGCTCAGAGTTTTATTCTCTCTTGAAAACAAGTGAATGTCAGCCAAGGTCCTTGTAGCTTTACTCAAAGGATTAAGTAGTTCTGTGAGAATTCCAGGCACCAAGACACAGCAAATGGGACAAATATTTGGAGATAGTACAACTGTCCTCCAACCGTACAATATGACTACAGTTCTCCCTTACGTTTGTTCTGGGTCTCTTTACTACACACAAATAGCAGAGAAATTTAAAATAATTGTAAGCACCTTGAGAAACTATTTTTACAATCAGTCCGATTGGAGGATTATAAGCAAAATAGTTCCTAAATTCTGGGCAGAGAGAAGAGAATCTAAGGAGTCTGTATTGGAACTAAAATTGGTCCTGTAGCTAATACTAATGTCAGCCAGAGCTGACAGATAACCAGAAAGGGGAAAGGCCATCTAGGGGAGAATTTCTGGGCTTTGCCCCTCAAGACTAGGCATCAAATACTGCAAAAGCAAAGGTAAAACTTGTCCGTTTCATATCCTCAAATTACAACAAACACTTAACAAATTAATTCCTCTGTTGTAATAAAAAAGATCTTGCCATAACAAATCATACTCTTCTTCCTCTTTATGTCTGAGCATCCCTGGAAAGCAAGTGATGTTACTGTCCCCATTCCACTGTTAAGGAAACAGACTCAGAATGACTGCGCCACTTGTCTGAGATCACATGGGAATGATGAGTGCAAGATTCAAACCCTGGTCTATCTGACTCCCTGACCATACTATTGTAAAAAGGCCCAGGTTAGAGACACAATCTTGGCTCCTTCGTGGACAGCCCTGCCAGGACAAGGGTGAGGCCAGTGAGGCGCCCAAAGCACAAAATTTAAGGAGGCACTCATTCTCAGGTTCAGGCACTGACTCTGCACTTGCACGACCCTGAGAGTGAGCACTGACTTAGGAGTCGCCGCTGTATCACAGATCTTCAAGGGAGCTGTGATGGTCAATTTTGATTGTCAACTGGCTAGGCTATGGCGCCAGCTGCTTAGTCAAACACCAGTCTAAATATTGCTGGGAAGGTGTTTTTTAGATGTGACTACCATTTAAATCAGTAGACTCTGAGTAAAGCTGATGACCTTCCATAATGTGGGAGGGCCTTGTCCAATCAGTTGAAGGCCATAAGAGAAAAAATAGGTTTCGCTAAAGAGAAGGAGCTCTGCCTCCAGGCTACGCTCAGACTGAGGACCACAACATCAGTTTTTCCCTGGGTCTCCAGCCTGCTGGCGTGCTTTGCAGATTTCAGACTCACTCCCCCACAACCATGTGAGCCAATCCCTTAAAAAAAAAAAAAATCAGATAAATGATAGATAGAATGATGATAGATGATAGATAGATAGATTGATGATAGAGAGAGAGAGATGATAGATAGATGATAGAATGATAGGTAGGTGATAGATGATAGATAGATGATAGATAGATAGATAGATAGATAGATAGATAGATAGATAGATAGATAGATAGATAGATATTCTATTGTTTGTGTTTCTTTGGAGAACCCTGACTAACACAAGACCTGAAAATCATTATCATCTAAGCAATTTAAAATGTACGTAACAGCTTAGCTGACAGAAGAACCCAGTGGGAAGTGAGCCTCATAACAGATAAAAGTGTGGATCTGAAGACAGACTGCCAATGCTCAATTCTAGCCTTGCTACCGGCTATCTGTATGACTTTGGGCCACTTTCTTAACTTCCCTGTGCCGCCACCACCTCATCTGTAAATAGGAAATAATCTCAGTATTTACCTCAAAGGGCTGCTGTGGAGATTCCATGGGATGATGTATGTAAAATGCTCAGAATCATGCTTGGGCCAATAAGAAGTCTTAACAGAAGTCAGCATGTATCAGTTTGCTAAGGCAGCTGTAACAAAGGACCCCAAACTGAATGGCTTAAACAACACAAGGTTATCGCCTCACCGCTCTGGAGGCTAGGAGTCCAAAATCAAGGTGTCAACCAGGTTGGTTCCTTCTGAGGGCTGTGAGGAAGGGGCTATCCCAGGTCTCTGTCCCGGGCTTGTGGATGGCCATCTTCTTTCTCCCTCCACATCGTCTTCCCTTTATGTGTGTCTTTGTGTCCACATTTCCCCTTTTCCTAGGGACACCAGTCATACTGCGTTAGAGCTCCCTCTAATGACTTCATTTTAACTTGATCTACTCTGTAAGGGCCCTGCCTTCAAATAAAACCACATTCTGAGATCCTGGGGGTTTGGATTTCATATATATTTGGCAGGGGACAGAATTCAACCATTTACACAGGAATGAGGATGCCAAGGGATTCACCCAGACAAGTTCCTTGCTGCCTGTGGTAGATTTTGCTTCCCCCAAATCAGACCCCGAGATAGAGGTTTTCAAGCCAGTGCTTTCTGTGGGAGGTGATTTGAGGAAGTACAGGTAGAGAAGTGGGGAAGAGAGTAGGGAAGGGGAGGAAGCCAGAGCAGGCCATGCCCCAGAGCACACCTCACAGTGGGCCTAGCCCAGGAACGAGGGGTCTGGGAATTCACCTGCAAGTAATCCTGTCACTCCCTGAGGGAGACCTGCTCCGAGGCCCTTAACTCCCTGGCCAGCGTTGACATTACGAATCTCATAGGTGGTTTGGCTGGGGCCACAGGGCTAAGGGGGCACGAGAGGGGCCCTGACATAGCAGAGGGCCACAGCAAGATGGAGTCAGACTTCACACGAGATGAAGGGCGGGTGGAGGGTCTGACTTCTTTGCCAGAATTCCTTTTTTACAGGCTCCAGAGAGAACGGTCAGGAGCTCCAGGGAGAAATCCTTTCAGACCACAGGTGCTAAAGAGAAGGAGCTCTGCCTCCAGGCTACGCTCAGACTGAGGACCACAACATCAGTTTTTCCCTGGGTCTCCAGCCTGCTGGCGTGCTTTGCAGATTTCAGACTCACTCCCCCACAACCATGTGAGCCAATCCCTTAAAAAAAAGGGATTGGCCATGCATTCATCCAATATCGAAATAATGGATAAAAAGGTGCATTGTAGGGGCGCCTGGGTGGCTCAGTTGGTTAAGCGACTGCCTTCGGCTCAGGTCATGATCCTCGAGTCCCGGGATCGAGTCCCGCATCGGGCTCCCTGCTCGGCAGGGAGTCTGCTTCTCCCTCTGACCTTCCTCCCTCTGATGCTCTCTGTCTCTCATTCTCTCTCTCAAATAAATAAATAATAAAAAAATCTTTAAAAAAAAAAAGGTGCATTGTAATCATGTTGGATTGGGAGGTAGTAACCATTTGCATTCCTTTTAGATTCTCTCAGCTTCATCACAGAACAACAACAACAAAAATCTATAGCATTGATTTTTATTGCTAAGCCAAAACACTCTACCTTATTAGTGACTGATGCAGCCTACGGAAGACTCTGAGTGTCCAGGCCACTGGGCTGAGCGTGGAGACTTCAGCTCTTACTTTCCCTTTTTGAACACAGGAGTTTCAGTCCCAAGCTGCTTTCCATCCTCCATCCTCTCTGTCTCTCTCTCTGTCTCTCCATCTTTGTCTCTGCCTCTCTCTCTCTCTTTCTCTCTCTCTCACCACTGCCTTGACACTTCCAATATTTCTGGCTCTCTCAGTCCTCTTCAGACTTGCTTATGTAACTTCCTTACCCTCTATTATTACCAGCAATTAATATTTATTGCCATGAAATGATGAGAGGTCGTGCCTAACAGACTAATTCTAGAGACCCTCTTCTTTCCATCAAATCCTAATCCTTTCTCCATCCTATCTGCTCTTTTCAGATGCTGAGTCATATTCTAGTGATATAGTGGCACTATTAATAATCCTTCACATTTTTATAGCTCAGGAAGTCAGCCAAGGTTAGAAAAGTTCCAAAAGGTCTTCTAGTGCAGAAGCTGGGCTACCAACTGTATCAGGAGTTGCAAACCGGTGGGCCGCAAGAGAAATCCAGCCAACAGATATGTTTTCTTTGCTACATGCAGGATTTTACAAATCAAGGAACTTCCCATTTGAATTATTTAATTGCAAATTTCTTGAAAAAAAAAATCTGTCGCAACACGTGGTAACACTTGGTTAGAGCTGAGAGGGGGTTGCTCCTTTGACAGGACAGGGCCCCTCGCATCCACAAGTCCCCACCCCAATTCTCTTCAGTCCATAGCGCTCAGTTGCCTAGCACTTGACCTTTGAATCTTCTATGACAATCCCCAAGAATCCTGCAAGTGTCTGCTTGAGCACCCTTAGGGAAAAAGGAGCTCATCACCTGTAAACACAACCCACTCCCTCTCTGAACAGTTCATTCCAGAACCCCTCCCTAAACTCTCGAAGCCAAAGCACCCACCACTGACCCTAGCCCATCTCCTCAACACTAGACAAAGGAAGAGTTCCCCAGTGAGTTTTCTCCAAAGTAAGCATCCCTGGTTCCTGGTCTGACTTGGTTTCTAGCTCCTTCGCCAGCTAGGTTTTTATTTTCTGACCGTGATCCACTGTTTTTATTCTCTTGGAAGTGTAAAATCCAGAGATGAAGGTTTTCCTCTTATTAGATTCAGATTATCTTCCAGAATTCCTTTCATGCGCTAATGAAAGGAGTGTTTACTAAAACACTTAACCAGGTGCGGGCGCTGTGCCGGGCCCTGGCACCACATTGGCCAACAGCGGAAGATCAGTGCCTGCCTTCCTGAAGCTCACATTCCACTGGGGAGACGGCGTTGCTCTGCAGTCTCCCGAAGACACGTAAACTTACACTGTGATGTGAGGCAAAAGAAATTCCAGATGATTCCAAGAATTGAGTCATAAAAAGAAAATGAAATTTTAACAAATCCAGGGGAAAACATGGGTGAATAATGTGATTATCTTAAAGAGGCCTTTCTAATCACAACAGGAAACCTCAAAGCTACAAAGGAAAAAAAAATGGATAAATCTAACTACATCAAATTTTAACATTTTTGGAAGCTAAAAGCACCATAACCATACTCAAAAGACAAACTTGGGAAAATATTTGCCACACTGATGACAGGCAAAGGACTGATTTCCCCAATATGCAAATTACTCTTACAAATCAATTGACAAAGCACATAAAAAATTTACAAAAGAAATACCAATGATGATTCAAACAGATGAGACAACTCTGAACCTCATGAATAATGAAAGAAATACAAATTAAAATAACGAGATATTTTCTAAGTAAATATTGGCCGTGACGTTGTAGGAGTGATACTCCCTGGAGATGTCAACGTGGAGGCGAGCTGGCACGATTGTTCACTGCACATCGAAATGGCCCTTCTGCAGGAAACTCAGCCATTAGCTCATTTTAAATGTTCTGATTCTGTAATTTTAATTGTTGCTGCTCTTTATTCTTTCATCCAACCTATCCCCCATCCCATCATGGCTTCCAGAACTAGCTCACACCTGTACCTTCCAGGACCGTCATACCAACCCTGTGGATTCTACTCAGTCTATAATTTGGGGGACTCAGGACGGCTATGCTCCTGGCCTAGAGGGTTTCCACACAGCCCATCTCCATTGTCTTAGCTCTCCTAGGAAATCGACAATGGTCTGGTAAACTCCGTAGTGTCCCTGCCAAGGTTCCTGATAAAGAGGAAATCTGCACTGTCCAGGGGTGTCTTTCTACTCCAAGTCCCTCACCTATTGTAGATGATGATTCTAACAGAAAAAGGCACATAAATACCTGGAGATCCTGGTGAAACTGAGTCACATCAGAACCAGTGGTGTTGATGCCTGGGATGGCTCCACGGCACGTAAAGAAACAGAAACTGGACGTTAATTCATCTAGAAGCGTCTGTTCTCTGCAGACACTGGTTCTGTCCGCGTGGTTTTCATGAGATAATAATACCACTAAATCTCTATTCCCTCAGCGTGTTTGTCTCACACCCCTAATCCAGCTCTTGCCCTCTAATGTCTGTGCAGCCCTGCAAGCCATAAACAGGAGAGATTTACCTTATGTCATTTGTACCGTGAAAGCAATATTCATGCTGAAAACCAGTTTTTTTTTCTTTTTTTTATTTAAATTCAATTAGCCAACATATAGTACATCATTAGTATCAGATGCAGAGTTCAGTAATTCATCAGCTCCATATAACACCAGTGCTCATCACATCACATGCCCTTCGTAATGCCCACCACCCAGTTACCCCATCCCCCCACCTCCTTATCCACAACGCTCAGTTTGTTTCCCGGAGACAAGAGTCTCTCATGGTTTATCTCCCTCTCTGATTTCTTCCCATTCAGTTTTCCCTCCCTTCTCCTATTGTCCTCTGCCCTATTTCCTATATTCCATATATGAATGAAACCATATGACAATTGTCTCTCTCTGATTGACTTATTTCACTTAGCATAATACCCTCCCATTCCGTGAATGTCGAGGTAAATGGTAGGTATTTATCCATTCTGATGTCTGAGTAGTATTCCATTGTATATATGAAACGCATCTTTATCCATTCACCTGGTGAAGGACATCTCGGCTCCTTCCACAGTTTGGCTATTGCGGACATTGCTGCTATGAACACTGGGATGCATATGGCTCTTCTTTTCTCTACATCTGTGTCTTTGGGGTATACCCAGTAGTGCAATTGCTGGGTCATAGGATAGCTCTATTTCTAACTTCTTGAGGAAACTCCATGTTGTTTTCTAGAGTGGCCGCCCCAGCTTGCATTCCCACCAACAGTGTAAGAGGGTTCCCCTTTCTCCACATCCTCATCAACACCTGTTGTTTCTTGTCTTTTTCATCCTAGCCATTCTAACTGGTATAAGGTGGTATCTCATTGTGGTTTTCATTTGTATTTCCCTGATGGCAAGTGATATAGAGCATTTTTTCATGTGTCTGTTGGCCATTTGTCTGTCTTCTTTGGAGAAGTGTCCATTCATGTCTTCTGCCCATTTCTTGACTGGATTATTTGTTTTTTGGGTTGAAAACAGTTTTTCAAATTCTCTTTCACTCTCCTGCAGGTTTGGGTCTTTCCTCCTTGAGGAGCATCTCTTCCCCTAGGTGAACTGTGAAAGGGAACAATGCAGTACCATCCTTTTGATGGCAACTTAAAAACACAGATGCTATTTAGCTGCAATAGCTGGGATCAGTTAACCATTCCTGGCTTAATTTGCCCCATTAATAAAAAGGAGCCAACGATATATGAGAAGGCAGAAGAGTGGACCTGAAGATGAATTGAGAGTCCTTTCCTATCAATCCTATGAACTTTTATGCCATATGTTCTCTCATATATTAAGGATTTCAGCAAATGATAGTTGAGTGTCTCCTTTTAGTAACTGGTGTTGGGGAAACTGAATATCCACATACAAAAGAATGAAGTTAGACCCTTACCTTACACCATATACAAAAATGAACTCAAGATGAATCAAAGACCTAAGCATAAGAGCTAAAACTACACACTCTGAGAAGAAAACAGGGGGAACTTCATGATGTTAGATTTGGCAATGACTTTTTGGATGTGACACCAAGAAGACAGGGGACAAAGGAAAAAAAAAAAACAGATAAACTGGACTTCGTCAAATTAAAAACTTTCAGGTATGAAAAGACACTATCAAGAGCAAAGAGGCAACCCTCAGAATGGGCAAAAATATTTGCAAATAATATATCTGATAAGAGATTAGTATCTAGAATATATAAAGAACATGTGCAATTCAACAACCAATTTTAAAATGAGCAAAGGACTTGAATGGACATTTCTCCAAAGAAGATATACAAATGGCCCAAAAGATATTCAACATCACTAATCATTAGAGTCATGCAAATGAAAACCACAATGAGATACCACTTCACACCCATTAGAATGGGCATCAAAAAAGAAAAACAGAAGTGAAAATAAGAAGTGTTGGCATGGATGTGGAAAAATTGAAACCCTTATGCATTACTGGTGGGAATGTAGATAGCGCAGCCACTGTGAAAAACAGCAAGTGGTTCCTCAAAAAGTTAAACAGACTTGCTGTATGATCCAGCAATTCCACTCCTAAGTATATACCCAAGAGAATTTAAACAATGACTTGAACAAATGTTTGTACATCAATATTCATAACAACATTGTTCACAACAGCCAACATATGAAAACAATGTAAATGTCCATCAACAGATGAATGGATAGAGAAAATGTGGTATCTACATACAATAGAATACTACTCAGCCTTAAAAAAGAAGGAAGTCCTGCCATTTACAACAACATGGATAAACCTAGAGAACCTTATGCTGAGTGAAATAAGCCAGTGGTGGAAGGACAAATACTGCATGATTCCACATATATGATGAGGTATCTAACACAGTCAAACTCAGAACGGCAGAGAATACAATAGTGGTTTCCAGGGACTGGAGGGTAGGAGAAATGGGGAGCTGTTATTTGATGAGTATATTTGAAATTCTATTCATACTGGAAAGGAAATAATTACCTCTCAGCTTTCTGTCCAGTATCTCTGACACAGGGAATTAGTCACGTTATCAAAATCAGTGTCTCCAGTGTTTTCCATAGCACTTGATACATTTTAACATTCCACTTTACTTACTACATTATTCACTTATTTATTATATTCAAAGTTTATGGTCTCCTCCTCTGTTAGTATATAAACTCCACAAAAGCAAAGACTTTTTGCCTATTTCCTTCATGGATAAAACTTCCTAACTACTAGAGCAGTGCCTGGCATACAATAGCCCCCCCAATAAACAATTGATTGAATTAATGAATAAACTATTTTAGATTATGTCTAGATGAAAATACAAAGCAACAAGTGGGGGCGCCTGGTGGCTCATTCAGTTAAGCGACTGGCTCTTCATTTCGGCTCAGATCATGATCTCAGGGTCATGGGATTGAGCTCCACACAGGGCTTCATGCTCAGCAGAGTCTGCTTGAAGTTCTCTCTCCCTCTCCCTCTGCCCTTACCTTGGCTCACTCTCTCTCTTTCTCTCTCTAAAATAATAAATAAATAAGATTTTTTTTTTAAAAAGCAACAGATGTAGACAGGCTATTTTTACAATACCCTTTTTGGGGGTTTTAAGATCCAAAGAAACTGTCTCAATAGTTCATTTTTGCTTTTGTTTCCCTTGCCTTTGGAGACGTGTCTAATAAGAAGTTGCTGCAGCCGAGGTAAGAGGTTCTTGCCTGTGTTCTCCCCTAGGATTTTGATGGATTCTTACTTTGTTGGTGGGAACGCAAGCTGGTACAGCCACTCTGGAAACAAGTATAGAGGTTCCTCAAGAAGCTAAAAATAGAGCTACCCTACAACCCAGCAATTGCACTACTAGGTATTTACCTCAAAGATACAAAGGTAGTGAAAAGAAGGGGAACCTGCACCCCAATGTTTATAGCAGCAATGTCTACAGTAGCCAAGCTCTGGAAAGAGCCAAGATGTCTATCGACAGATGAATGGATAATGAAGATGTGGTATATATATACAATGGAATATTACTTAGCCCTCAGAAAGGATGAAATCTTACCATTTACATCAATGTGGATGGAACTGGATGGTATCATGCTGAGTGAAATAAGTCAATCAGTGAGAGACAATTGTCATATGGTTTCATTCATATGTGGAATATAAGAAACAGTGCTGAGGATCATACGGGAAGGGAGGGAAAAATGGAATAGGAAGAAATCAGAGAGGGAAACAAACCATGAGAGACTCTTAACTATGGGAAAGAAACTGAGGGTTGCTGGGGGGGAGGTCGGTGGGGGGATGGGGCAACTGGTTGACGGGCATTAAGGACGGCACATGGTGTGATGAGCACTGAGTGTTACATGCAACTGATGAATTACTGAACTCTACATCTGAAACTAAGGAGGTACTATATGTTGGTTAATTGAATTTAAATAAAAATTAACTAATTAATTTAATCCAAAGAAACAAATTTCCTAAAAGGTTTGAATTAGAAAGAGTTCAGATATTCATCCTATTACAAGAAAAAAATGCACTTTTTGTTATTGCTGTTGATGTCTTTTTTTTTTTTTGTCTTTGCACTATTTTGCTTTAAATAAGGATAAAGATAAGTTGAGAAAAAGAAAAAGACACAACGTTCTTTTCCACAATTTCCAGAATAGTTCATGGTTTTTGAAGAAGAGATGAGTGCAAACAGCTGAGACCATCTTTCTCAATAGGATTCAAAGGATGAAGCATACAGTGTCCATGAAGCATCTTGGTCTCCATGAACAACCCAGCAGATGCACCCCAGGGAAGCAGGCAGGCTACTTTCCTTTCAACTTCTATCAGCTTTACCCAATTTCTCAGGTGATTTATCCTCCTCACTCTATATCTAAGTAAGGTTCAGGAGAAAATATTCTTTGAGGTTTGAATTCAGCCTCAGGCAAAATGAGATTCAGAGCCTAGGGTTGTCTTACCTTCTTTGAACTCCATTACCAAGAAAATATTTTAGCCAAAATGCCTCATCCTATTTTTTCCCTCTACCCCTGTTGCTGCCAAAAAGATATGGGAGATCCATGGTGGGTGACGATGTTGGGGCTTGTGCTACTCTGTTCTTGTGGTCACGTGCACATCGCTGTGATGAACGCACTTTCCCTTCCTTGAAGGTTAAACCAGTAAGATGTGAGGAAGGGGGCAGAGAAAGAAATATGAGAAGTATTTTATCTGTCCTCTATTGATCTCCATGACGAAAAAAAAAAAAAAAAAGAATGTTTTTGTGGTTGTTGTTGATCCTAGCTGAAGCGCTACCACTCTCCCGGATGACACCCACACCCACACGCAAAAGTAAATATATAAATGTACACTCAAACCGAAGGACCAAGATTGTGTGCTATGTGGGTTATACTCCACAATTCTACCCTACACCCACACCCTTTTGTGCTAATATAGTTAATTTGGCTTCGGACCTACATTTTAAATTAATATATATGAAAATGGAAATCACAATTAAAATATTGGTATTGTCTCTCCCGGTTTTATTGAGATATAATTGACATATAATACTGTGTAGGTTTAAGATGTGCAATGTGATGATTTCATGCACATATGTGCGGTGAAGTGTTCACCACAATGATGTTGGTTAACACATCCTTCACCTCACAGCATTACCATTTTGTTATTGTTATTGTTTTTATGGTGCGAACATTTAAGATTTACTCTCATAGCAACTTTCATGCATACGATATAGTACTGTTAACTATAGTCACCATGCTGTTCATTGGATTCCAAACTTACTCAACTTATATTGGAAAGTTTGTACCCTTTGACCAACATCTTCCCATTTTCCCAACCCCCAGCCTCTGATAACCATCAATTTACTCTCTGTTTCCATGAGTTTGACTTTTTAGATTCCACATAAAAGTGAGGTCGTACAGCATTTGTCTTTCTCTGTCTGATTTATTTCACTTAGCATAATACCTTCTAGGTCCATCCATGTGGTTACAAAAAGTGAGATTTTTTTCCTTTTTTATGACAGAATAATATTCCCATGTGTGTGCGCCACATTTTTTTTATCCATTCATCTGTCCATAGACACTTAGATTGTTTCCATGTTTGGGCTATTGTGAATAATGCTGCAATAAACATGGGAATGTGGCTATCTCTTAAATATCCCAATTTCATTTTCTTTGGATAAAATACCCAGAAGTGGAATTGCTGGTTCACATGGTAGTTCTATTTTTAATCTTTTGAGGAACCTCCCTACCGTTGTCCCTTGCGGTCGTACCAATTTACATTCCCACCAACAGTGCACAAGGATTCCCTTTTCTCCACATCCTTACCAATGTTGGTTATCTCTTGCCTTCTTGAGAGTAGCCACTCTAACAAGTGTGAGGCAGTCTCTCATTGTGGTTTTGATTCGCATTTCCCTTATGGTTAGCGACACTGAGCATCACTATGTACCTGTTTTCATGTACCTGTTGTCCGTTTGTATGTGTTCTTTGGGAAAACACCTATTCAGGTCCTCTACCCATTTTTTTAAAAAATATTTTATTTATTTATTTATTTGAGAGAGACAGAGATAGTGAGAGAGAGCTCGAGCAGGAAGGAGGGGGAGAAGCAGGCTTCCCGCGGAGCAGGGAGCCCAATGCGGGGCTCGATCCCAGGACCCTGGGATCATGACCTGAGCCGAAGGCAGAGGCTTAACCATCTGAGCCACCCAGGCGCCCCCCTCTACCCATTTTTAATCAGATTGTTTGTTTTATTGCTATCGAGTTGTATGAGATCTTCATATATTTTGGATACTAACCCCTAATCAGACACATGATTTGTCAGTAGTTTCTCCCATTCATAGGTTACCTTCTCATTTTGCTGATCATTTCTTTTGCTGTGCAGAAGCTTTTTAGTCTGATATAGGCTCACTTGTTGATTTTTGCTTTTTGCCTTTGCTTCAAAAGGCCCTGGCTGTCATCATACACCCTTGGGGCTACAGAGTCTCTTCATGGGCATGTGCACAGTAGTGAAGGCTGGTGACAAGAGTCAGGCTGTAAGCATGTAAGTACACAGATGGAGGGGCTAACCTTGACTGCACACATGGCAGTGGGGGTCAGCTGCAGGGGTCTAAGCTGGAATTTTGCACTCAAGCAGCCACAGAGACCTGAGCTGGCTGCTGGTACAGAGGGGGCAGGGGCAAAGAAGTGGGAGGGACTCAGGTGGCTGGCAAGTGCAAACACAAAAGCCCTTTGGGTGAAAACCAGTGAACTCTGGATGGGGTCTATGACTATTCTGGCTGTTGGTTTCTTCAGTGGTCAAAGCTTCTGGATTCCTCTGCAGAACAGGTCACTGGGAACTATGGTCACTTTCACTGTGTAGCTGATGCTGGTTCATAGCCATCTCTGGGTAGGTAAAACCAAGTGAGCCCTTTGTGCCTTGCCCTGAAAGGCTGAAGACACTGACTGGTCGTTCACTCCAAGGAGGGGAACTCTTTCTAGGTTGTGAACTCCCTCTTGGCACTGAGTGGTGACAGCATGGGAGATAGAATGATGCAGGCAAAATGAAGCTGTTTTTCTTTCCTTATTTGTGGGACTATTCTCAGATTTTGTTGTTGTTGTTGTTCCACTGTGTGGTTGAAGTTTCTCAAATGTATTCATGAGTTCTCCCAGGGCTGTTTTGTTCATAGATAGTTGCCTAATTATTGGTTTTTGTGGTGTCTCCTACACTGCCATCTTGGTGACACCACTTTTTGAGATACTAAGTGATGAGATGAATATAGCACTTTGGTCTCTTGATGTAGTGAGTTAAATGGATCCATTCAGAGTCTGGAGGTCTGCTTTCTTCATCTTTTTAATATCATTTTTGGTAGATTGAGACCAAAGTCTAACAGTGAAAACTTATTCCAAAACCCAGTGCCTAAAAAAAATACACACTTAGAAGCTGAAAGGAATAAAAAGAAAATTCTCCCATATTACCAACTGGATTTTCTTACTCAGGGTTCTCTAGAGATACAGAACCAACAGGATATATGTATGTGCATATATATATATATAGAGAGAGAGAGAGAGAGAGAGAAAGAGAGAGAGAGATTTTTCTTAAGCCACTTCATGGTGATTCATGATGGTGAAACTATCACTACATCTATACTGTATATTTAAAATTTGTTAAGAGGGTTGACCCTATGTTAAATATTCTTATCACAAAATAATAATAATAAAGAGGGTGATAGGAAACTTTTGGAGGTGATCTGCTTATGACATAGAAGATTTATCACAAGTAATTGGCTCATGCAGATCTTCATATGGAAGCTAAAACAATCCAGCAGACCCAGAAGAGCATGGGTGTGATTCAGTCTGAAGCCTGAGAACCAGGGAAGCCAACAGTGTGAATCCCAGTTCAAGTACAGAAGTAAACTGCTGTCCCAGCTCAAGCAGTCAGGCAGAAAAGTGGGAATGAATTCTCCCTTCCTCTGTCTACTGTTCCATTCAAGCCTTCAATGAATTGGATGATGCCGACCCATTTGGGGGAGGGCAACTTGCTTTATAGGGTTCACTGATTCAAATGCAAATATCTTCTGGAAACATCCTCACAGATATGCCAGAAATAATGTTTAGCCAAATATCTGGGCACCCTGTGACCCAGTCAAAATTGATACATAAAATCAACCTTCAGAGGATTCTAGTTCCTAAAAGATTATGTGTAGAGTCTATTTTCAAAATGAGACCTATCAAGAACAAGACAAGGATGTCCACTCTTGCTACTTTTATTCAACATAGTACTGGAAGTCCTAGCCCAGAGAAGAAAAAGAAATAAAAGGCATACAAATCAGTAAGGAAGAAGTTACACTGTCACTATTTGCAAATGACATGATACTGTATGAGAAAGCCCGAAGACTCAAAAAAAAAAAAAAAAAATAGAACTAATAAATAAATTCGGTAAAGTTGCAGGATACAAAATTAATATACAGAATAATATAATATACAGACATCTGTTGTGCTTCTATACACTAATAATGAAGTAGCATAAAGAGAAATTAAGAAAACAATCCCATTTATAATTGCAACAAAAATAATAAAATGCCTAAGAATAAATTTGGCCAAGGAGGTGAAAGACCTATGCTCTGAAAATTTTAAGACATTGATGAAAGAGATTGAAGACAATACAAACAAATGGAAAGATATACCATGCTTGTGGATTGGAAGAATTAAGATTGTTAAAACATCCACACTACCCAAAGCAATCTACAGATTTAATGCAATCCCTATCAAAATATCAACAGCATTCTTCACAGAACTAGAACAAATAATACTAAAATTTGTTTGGAACCACGAAAGACCCCAAATAGCCAAAGCAAACTTGAGAAAGAAGAACAAAGCTGGAGGTATCACAAACCTAGATTTCAAAATATATTACAAAGCTGTGGTAATCAAAACAGTATGGTGGTGGCACAAAAACAGACACATAGATCAATGGAACAGTATAAAAAGCCCTACACGTACATAGTCAGTTAATCTATAAAAAAGGAGGCAAGAATATACAATGGGGAAAAGATGGTCTCTTCAACAAATGGCATTGGGAAAACTGGACAGCCAGATGAAAAGAATGAAGCTGGACCACTTTCTTACACCATGAACAAAAATGAATTCAAAATGGATTAAAGACCTAAATGTGAGACCTGAAACCATAAAATTCCTAGAAGAAAACATAGGCAGTAATTTACTTGACACCAGCCATGGAAACATTTTTCTAGATATGTTTCCTCAAGCAAGGGAAACAAAAGCAAAAATAAACTATTGGGACTACACCAAAAAAACAGCTTTTGCACAGAGAAGGAAACCATCAACAAAACAAAAAGGCAACCTACTAAATGGGAGAAGATACTTGCAAATGATATATCCAATAAGAGAATAATATCCAAAATATATGAAGAATTTATGCAACTCAATACACACACACAAAAACAAATAATCTGATTAAAATGGGAAGAGAATCTGAATAGACATTTTTCCAAAGAAGACATACAGATGGCCAACAGACACATGAAAATATGCTCGACATCACTCATCATCATGGAAATGCAAACCAAAACTACAGAGAGATATCACCTCACACTTCACACCTGTTCTAGTCAGAATAGCTAGAATCAAAAAGACAAGAAAGAACAAGTGTTGCAAGGATGTGGAGAAAAAGGAACCCTCACGCACTGTTGGTGGGAATGCAAATTGGTGCAGCCACTGTGGAAAACAATTTGGAGGTTCTTCAAAAAATTAAAAATAGAAATACCATACGATCTAAAAATTCCACCACTGGATATTTAACCAAAGAAAACGAAAACACTAATTCAAAAAGATATGTGCACCCTTATGTTTATTGCAGCATATTTACAATAGTCAAGATATGGAAGCAGCCCAAGTGTTCATCAATAGATGAATGGATAAAGAAGAAGTGGTATATATACGCAATGGAATTTTACTCAGCCATAAAAAAAAAATGAAATTTTGCCATTTGTGACAACATGAATGGACTTAGAGGGCATTATGCTAAGTGAAATAGGTCAGGGAAAGACAAATGCTAATATGACTTCACGTATATGTGGAATCTAAAAAACAAAACAAAAAACAGACCCAAAGGGACGCCCGGGTGGTTCAGTCGTTAAGCATCTGCCTTTGGCTCAGGTCATGGTCCCAGGGTCCTGGGATGGAGCCCTGCATCGGGCTCCCTGCTCTACCGGAAGCCTGCTTCTCCTCTCCCACTCCCCCTGCTTGTGTTCCCTCTCTCACTGTGTCTCTCTCTGTCAAATAAATAAATAAAATCTTTAAAAAAAAAAAAAAAACAGACTCAAATACAGAGAACAAATTGGTGGTTGCCAGAGGGGAGGTGGATGGGGGATGGGCAAAATAGATACAGGTGATTAAGAGGTACAAACTTACAGTTTTACAATAAAGTAGTCACAGAGATGAAATTACAGCACAGAGAATGTAGTCAATAATATTGTAATAATGTTGCATGGTGACCGATGGTGGCTACGCTTATCATGGGTGAGCCCTGAGTAATGTATAGAATTGTCAAATCACTGTGTCATACACCTGAAACTAATATAACAGTGTATGTCAACTATACTTCAATAATAAAAATAAAAAATAGGGGCACCTGGGTGGCTCAGTTGGTTAAGCATCTGCCTTCGGCTCAGGTCATGATCTCAGGGTCCTAGGATCGAGCCCCACATCGAGCTCCCTGCTCAGCGGGAAGCCTGCTTCTCCCTCTCCTACTCCTCCTGCTTGTGTTCCCTCTCTCACTGTCTCTCTCTCTGTGTCAAATAAATTTAAAAAAAATTTAAAAAATTAAATAAAATAAAAATAAAAAATAAAAAGAATGAGACTTATCTATGAGATACGTAAAAACTCTTGGCACAGAGCCTGACACACATTAGGTAATTAATAAATGTTTTCACTTACTATATTTATTAATATATGCAAGTGGAAATTCACCATAAATGCCATTTCTTCCAGTGCCTTCTCACATTAATCAGAAAGTGATCTTCTAAAACACACTAAAATCTCATTTTATTTGCATCCACTTGGTGCATCCCTGAAGCAACCGTATTTACATCAAATACTGTACATGTATCAAAGGTCATTCACTTATGGGCAGTTTGTTGCCGCTCACCAAGTATAAGTTGGAAGGAATGTTGGCAGCTCCCACCACTACCAAAATAGCACCCTCACTCTCTAGCGTTTTCCCCATTTATATATTTTTTAAGTTGAAAGCTTTTCCTGACTTAGAGTGTGTAAGAAGCCCTGCAAAGGCTGATTTCTTCAGCCTGTTGACATAACCTGGCATACCGTGGGAGTTAATGAAAATGTGTTGCCCTCTTGAGAGGGAGAAGTTGATGGCCGTTTTGATGTATATCTGAGGGAGGTCACAGGCAGGGAAGGAAAGGTAGACCAATGAAAAAGCAGATGCCTCCAAAAGTATATTTCCCCAATTTCACCATTTTGCTAAGAATCAGTCCTATACCAACATCATGGTCACACACCTGTGAGCTTTCTCTGACCTGATACGTATTTTAGAAGGAAGCATACAGTCTTGTGTGAAAATCAAACCCCATGTCCGGATGCACCATTTGTTGCTTCTTAAATGAAATGAGGATGCGTCCTTCCATCTCCACCACCACAGGCCATGAGTCTCCATTCCCACCCATCACACTGCAGCCAAAGGGATTTTTTCAAATTTAGGTCTGATCATTTCATGCCTCACTCTTAGAGTAAAGCCCACAAGTCCCTAAGGGAGCCCGCAAGGCTCTCTGTGACCTAGTTGCTCCTGAGTTTTCCAACTTCCCCTCACACTCAGCTCCTCTCCTTATGCTGCAGCCATTCTGGCTTCCCTCAGCTTCCCCCATGCCTATGATATACTTACTCTTTAAGCTTCTGCATAAATGTTAGTTCCTCAGGGAAGCCTCTTCTGACCACACCAGACCAGGTCAGAACCCTACTATACAGTGTAACAATACCTTGTCCTGCTTTTTCCCACTTTCCAAAACCATATGAAAAAAATCCATTAACTGCCATGGTTTATATCTGCCTATGCCCCAAATTCTAATCCGCATGAAGGAGGAACCATGTCTATCTTATTTATTTCTATATTCCTGAGCCTAGGATTATGTCTGATACATAGTAGACAGTAAATATTTGCTGAATTGATGACAAAGATTGTGGAATCACAATGGAGACATTTTCCACGTAATATTTCCAGCAGATATGAGATCATTAAAAGGGGGCAGTCAGATTCATAGTTATCTGTCTTCTTACCATAAAGTAAATGTCCTACAGGAGATGGAAGTAGGTAGTGGTTTTCATGATTGGTGAATAGAAAACAGCTTGAGATGGTCCTTGAAAAATCTTTCAGAAATAAAATAGAGCTTCTGACCTTTGGTGATCAAGAAATATCCCAGAAAGTTATATGTGGGACTCAGTTCAGCTCTATATCAGATCAAATTATTTCCAATAATTAATGTAAATCACTACATCTTTCTTTTATTCCCCAGTGTCTTGGTCCTCCATGCTCTTTTGGGAAGTAGGCTAACGTATTCTAGGTGAACATTTCCCAGTTTACATCTCCTTTCCCCTCTATTTTTCCTTCCTCTCTTTAGCTACTTGTATTTTCTATGACAAACACCTAACTTGGATATAACTGAATGTTGAGAAAAGGTTTCTTTGGTCAAGGCTGATTTCCACCCTACTACCCACAACCAAGTAGTTTAACTGTCCTCACTCTGTAAACAAGAAGCTTTTGTTTTGTAATTATTCAAATGTAAAAGTTAGCTTAGTAGCTTGAACTTTTTTGAATTCAAATAGCTGAGAAAACACTCAACAATACCCAGGACAGGTAAGAAAGTCAATTTTACATTTTATAGCATGTTATTATTTATAAAGCCCTTTGGCGTTCCATCTCTCTTGATCCTGGCTTTAATCATAGCAAGGCAGAAATTTTTACTGATGTGAAAACGGGCAGAGAATTTCTGGCTGAAGGACATAGAGTTAATAAAGAAATTGCTGGAACCCAAAGCTATATACTTTTTTTGCTTCAATATGTCTTTGTAATTATGAAATCTGGTTCATGTGCTAAGGAGAGAAGGCAAACCCGAAGGATGATTTGCAGGAACTTCTAAATTGATGGAGTTCAAGTCTTAGTCTACTTGGGAAACCTTCATCCCATTGAGAGCTTTCTTCAGAGCCTCCTTCACTTCCTTGTTTCTCAAGCTATAGATCATTGGGTTCAGCATAGGGATGACCACAGTGTAAAATACTGACACAATCTTGTCTTCCCCAAGGGATTTGCTCATGTTACCTTTCAGGTATATGAATATGAGTGTCCCAAAGAAAAGAGCCACTGCGATCATGTGAGAAGCACAGGTGGAGAAAGTCTTGGCTTTGCCACCTGCTGTACGAATCTTCAGGATAGCCTGAATGATGAAAAAGTAGGATATCAGAATCACTGAAATGCTGGTTGTAATGACCAAGAAAGCTAAGAGGTAGATGACCCATTCCCGTAACTTGGTGTCACTACAGGCAAGCTTCAGCAGGGGTGGGAGGTCACAAAAGAAGAAGTCCACGTGGTTGGACTTACAGAAGGAGATCGAGAAAGTACACCCAGTGCGGATCACAGCATTGACCATGGCACCAGCATAGGCCCCAGCCACCAGCCCCAGGCAGGTCTGTGGTGTCATGGCAGGGACATAGAGGAGGGGGTTACACACGGCCACATAGCGGTCATAGGCCATCACAGCCAAAAGGAAACATCGGTGCTAGCACAGAGGGTGAAGAAGAAGAACTGAGTGGCACAGTGCTCATAAGTGATGGCCATCTTATTGGTACCCAAGGTCTCAAGCGACTGAGGGACAATGACAGAGGAGTAGCAAACGTCCAGGAAGGAGAGATGGCAGAGGAAGAAGTACATGGGGGATTGGAGACGAGGGTCTCTCTGAATCAACACAATCATGCCCAGGTTGCCCACCATGGTAATGAAATAAAGGACCAGAAACACAAAGAAGAGGCCCATCTGCAACTCCGCCGGCAGCTGGAACCCCAGCAGAATGAATTCTGTCACCACGGTGCCATTCTCCGCCATGAATCCTAAGTTGTCCGCTGAAATAAAAAAATAAAATCTCATTAAAGAGCAATTAAGGTGATTGATCATTCTCAGCAATGATAATAATCTTGTAAATTTGTCAAGCACTTTACATTTTTTACAAACTTTATTTCATTTGATCTTTTGGAAATCCTTCGGAGCATATATTGTTAATCCCATTCTTGGGAGAAGCATATTAAGGTCAAAGAGGTGAAGTGACTAGTTCATGATTTCATAGCAAAGAGGCAAAGCTGGATCTAGAACTCTCTTCCTTAGGCATTTCCAAACTTCTGATAGATGCCAAATTGGAAACCTTCATCAGCCTCACTACAGAGCCAGAAAACACCCTTTCGATGGAGAAACCCTACTGGTATAGTATTAAGTACATAGGCTTTGAAACAGACCTAGGTTCAAATACCTTGAGACCTCGGACAAGTTAATTCATCTTTCTGAACCCCAGTCTCCTTGTTGGTGTAAGAGGAATTTCAACTCCAAAGTCACGGTACTATTGTGAAGAACGTAAGAGATGTACCATTCCTAGCACATGGTCTGACTCACACACTTAGAATTATTTTTTCTAAATTCTGCAATAACAGAGTAACATGCTCTAGGTTCGTGTACATTTTGGAATCTTTTTATCTCCAAGTCCACAGTCCCCTGGCATCCCAATATCAACTCTATCTTTCATTGTGGTTGGTTTTGATATGCATGTGAACACAATCGAGCTGGATGCAAGAGAGTGAGCCATGAAACATAAGCTCTGTTAGAACCTCTACAACCTGTTGCCTGCCAAGTCTCTTCTTCCTCGTTGTTCCTGCCAAGCAGGCTGGCCTGGTTTCCAAATGCTCCTCTTATTCCAAAGGACCTGTCCCATTTTTTTAAATGCCAGATCATTATCAATCAATGAGCTACATGAATCAAGCCATTCCAGAATTAGCCTGCACAGCTCATTAAGGGACAAAGGCATCACACTGAGTTTAGAATTCTAATACAGATAGAGTTCTTGCCAAGTATTTGGACAATCTTGCCTCTGCACCTTTGGATGCTGATGATTTGGGGTAATGAGGATACTGAATGTGGACTTCAAAGGTGGTTATTTTTGTCCTCCTTCCATCCTTGAAATAAAAACTGAATTTGAGAAAGATCTCATAGGATTTCAGATAAATAAGAAAATGAAACTTTGATCAATGTTTGACAAGAGCTATCTATGGATGAAATAAAGGTCAGCATCTGGTGTTTTTCCCCTGCTGAATTCCTGACAATGTGAATATTTAGGAGGGTTCCCCCCCCCCCTTACGGCCTAATCTAATCTCGACCTTCAGCCAAAACAATGATTTGCTGTGTTCTAAAAGGAATTCACACAAATCATCCTCACCAAAGAGGGAAACAGAGAGAGAGAGAGACTATATTCATTTATTTATTCCGTAAGAATCTACTGAGAATTTTCCATGTGCCACACATTCTTCCGGTTGCTCAGAACAACACAAAGATCTTTGCCCTTGTAGAGCTGCTGTTCTAGCAGGGAGCCAGGCATATGCAATATACTTTTTTTAAAAAAGAAGTATATTTTTTCCATGACAGATGATGACAAGTGCTGTCAAATACACACACACACACACACACACATACCCCCCAGGGTGTGGGGAATGGAGAGAGCCTAAGTAAAGAAGAGGGTATTAAACAGGACCAGTAGAAGGTTCATTGAAAGGTGACTTTAGCAAAAATGCTGGGGATCAGGTAACTATTCACGCTTATTTGCACACTTTTATCCACAACCAGTAGAAAATGAAGACACAAATCATCACCACGGGACCAGCCCACTCCCAGTACAAAATATATGGAGTTTTTCAGGCCCTTGTGAGACATTTTCAAGGCAGCTTTGTTCAGAAGTGTCAGCTTCCTAATACAGAGAGAAGCCCCTGAGGTATCAGAGTCTAATGATCAGCCTACGATCACAGTGTAAAGAAACAGCATGGAAGATCCTCAAAAAATTAAAAATAGAATTACCATAGGATCCACTAATTCCACTACTGGGTATTTACCCAAAGAAAATGAAAACACGAATTTGAAAAGATAGATGCACCCCTACGTTTCTCGCAGCATTATATACAATAGCCAAGATATGGAAGTAACCCAAGTGTCCATCCACAGATAAATGGGTAAAGAAGATGTGGTATATGTGTGTGTGTGTGTGTGTGTATATATATTTATCATGGAATATTATTCGGCCATTTAAAAAAATAATATCTTGCCATTTGTAGCCACATAGATGGACCTAGAAGGTATAATGCTAAGTAAAATAAGTCAGATAGAGAAAGACAAATACCATATGATTTCACAAATACCATGTGATTTTATTCTTAAATTCTGAATTTGGAACTTAAGATGACATGTATCATATGATCTCACTGATAAGAGGAATTCTTAATCTCAGGAAACAAACTGAGCGTTGCTGGAGTGGGGTGGGGGGTGGGAAGGATGGGGTGGCTGGATAATAGACACTGGGGAAGGTATGTGCTATGGTGAGCGCTGTGAATTGTGCAAGACTTTTGAATCACAGACCTATACCTCTGAAACAAATAATACATTTTATGTTAAAAAAAAAAAGATAGTAGGAAGGGAAAAATGAAGGAGGGAAAATCGGAGGGGAAGACGAACCATGAGAGACTATGGACTCTGAGAAACAAACTGAGGGTTCTAGAGGGGAGGGGGATGGGGGGATGGGTTAGCCCGGTGATGGGTATTAAAGAGGGCACGTTCTGCATGGAACACTGGGTGCTACACGCAAACAATGAATCATGGAACACTACATCAAAAACTAATGATGTAATGTATGGTGATTAACATAGCATAATAAAATAAAATAAGGAACACAAAGCAGAAAAAAAAAGATATAAAACAAATGACTCTCTCTCTAAAATAAATAAATAATGACAGGAAAACAGCAACCCCCTGTGTGTTGGGTACTGTTCTAGGTGCTTCACATCAAGTGCCCCACTTACTTCTCACAACACCCACTCCAGGCCATATTGTCATTGTACCGACAATGACAATTCATGGACCAGAAGACAGAGGCCTGCAGAGAGGAAGTAATGTGGTTGAGGTAAAACCACATCTGTTGGTCCCCCCGCCGTGTCCCCAGCCACTATCCATTTCCTCCTGAGTATGGTCATAATGAGTTATCACAAAAGGAACACCTTTTTTATCCCCAGAATTTTTGAGCAGCTTTATGTAAATTACCCACTACATTTGGGCAAGGAGGAAAGCAACATAAGTTAGATAAAGATTTTGGGAAAATTGTTCCATTTCTGAGTTGGAAACACTGCACATGTGTCTCCCCCCCCCCCCCCCCCCCCGCCTTTTGTTGTAACTCCTTTATTTGTCACGTTTCCTCTGCAGGAATGTGAGGGTAGAAGGATGCACAGGGGCTCCCGTCGGAATCAGACTCTAATGAGGAGTATGCAGCCACCAAGGAGCTGTCCACCTCTAGCATAGCTTACAGCAGCTAGATAAAAGCTGTGTGAACCAGCCTTGCTCCTGGCTCCTCATCGTCATCTACCTACCTGCACTTTGCCCAAATCTCATCCCTCATTTTTAATTTATTGTATCTTACTGCGTGCCATGCATTTTCATAAGCCACTTCAAGTCTCTTTTGGAAAGAAGTACTGATGAATAAATAAATGCAAAATAAAATTGCCTGTTTGCCAGATGCCAGCACAATTAGAATAAGTAGCCCTATCATCATCGGACCGATAAGAGTGCCGCCAGAAGACTTTGCCAAATGGGTTCTGGAAAGACAGTGCACAAACAGTGGTTCAACGAAAACCAGACTGATCTATGGATGATGAAGAAAGGCAGATGCTCAAGGGAGAAAATGGAAAGCGTAGGAAGGCCTCCAGATCTGTGTTACTGTAGCCAGCTCCTGAAATCTTCAAAAATCCAGACTCCCAAGACGACTGGGGCCTCCGTTTTGAAATGGTGAGCAGCATGGAGGGACCCTTCATTCAAAACACACCTGCATGTGATTCTTCTGAGTATCAACCATTTCACAGAGGGCAGAGGACAATTTTAAGAAAACCAAAGTTGCTGAACGTCTGCTGATCTGTAGATGAGCCGGAGGGGTCGGCCCCTCCAAAAACAGGTCCTCCTTGCCTCCGATACACTGTCTAAATTCCTGAACCCGTTCAAAATGATTGATAATTCTAGCTAGAACGGCCAGCTGGTTTCCTAATGATTAAGTTCAGGGAAAACACATAGCACCTCCACAAAATCTTCAGGGAGGGAGAAAACCCATGGGGGGCCTGCCTCAGTGTGGCCCCAGAGGAAGATATTTCGTCCCAGGCAACCTAGATAAACTACATTGCTCAGGAAATATGAAAAAATCACTGAAGCAGCCATTTCCTGTTTTTGAAGCCCATAAAATAGCTGAAGTTGCCGACTTGTAAGGATGCACAGGAAGAAAGTGCATCCTTAATACCGCCATGAACCCACCATGCTCCACGGTGTTGAGCAACATCGACATTTCACATTCTCAGGGATCTGTTATCTAACTGTTGATCCAACACAGAAATAGTTTACTTCCAGACAGGCCTCCCTCGGCAGACCTCTGTAAGTCTAGGTTATCTTTCCGCCACATTCCTCGCATATGCTCAAGACCCACCGCCCACGGTAAACACACCTACGACGTGTAATTCTCACAGTTTCCAAAGCTAAAGGAGAAAGACGTCAAGATCACCTGCTCTTTGAGATAATGGATGCTCCCCTAAAACTTCCACGGAACCTCAGAAAACTAACAGGGGTGTCAGAAGAAAGAAAGCCCAGCAGACTTCCGTGTTTATGACGCTCCACCTGTCCTCTTGGAGCAGAGGAACACTGGCCTCGGAGCCTAGAGGCCACTATGGATCAAACGAGAAAATGTATGGGTAGATGATTTTAAAAGTAAAAAGTTTGCACTGGGAAGGGATTGTTAGAAGTGCCCAGACACCATCTTTATAAGGGCCCATGCTGTGGAAAATTTACTGCCATAGATCTGAGGAGTATTTATATAGCTCAGCAAAACTAATCCACTTAGATCTTCCAAGGCAGGTTTAAAGTTATTTAAAAATGGCAAGATACAAAGGTGGTATGATGTGCCTAAAGTTCTGTGGTCACTGCTCCTCAGCTGGAAGTATGCAACAAAGATTTATAAAAGATCTGCCTTTATCCTCTGTGCTAGGCAGCATTCTGGACGCTGGGGATGTCATGATGAATATATAGAACTAAAGAGATACGGATGACAGTTACCCTCCCTCTGCCACTATAATAGAACGGGTATCATTTCCTTGTGATGACCTGAGGAGGAAAAAGGAACAAAGAAATGAAGTACCAGATGCTTTGACTGCTACTCAAAGTGTTCAGGGGGGAGGGGACAGTGGAGACTTGGGTCCTCAGAATGTTTAAATGGTGAAAAACATAGCAGTTCCTTCCACCCACACTCTGTCTGTGTTCAGGTTACAAAGCGGCTCAACCCAGAGATCAAAATAGAGTCCTCAGAAACTTGTCCTGAAAAAAAAAAAATTCAGTTGGTCATTTTCTAGTTGGATTTAAACTCATCAAGACATAGGAAAAGTTTCACTGGCAAGCCTCATTGAAAATAGCAGCGAGGCAGGACCAGCATGTCGTCACGGAACGAGAACGCTTCAAAGTTCTAGCACAGCAGGGTCAGACCCCAGCCGGCTGCTTACCTTCTCTGGGCCTCAGCTCTTTCATCTAGAAGATGGACGTGAAACCACCGAAGTCACAGGAGTGTTGCAGGATGAAATGAGAGGACATGTCGTGTGTTCAACAGACACCGATTCTGTTGCATACAAGGGAAGGTGTGAGCTCCTCCTCCCCCAAATTACAAATGACTTTCATGATGCCTCATTTTAGAATATTGTACACCCATTATCTCATCCCATCCTCACACAGCCCATTTTCAGACGAGGAAAGTGGGACTCAGAGAGGTCGACAGACTTGTCCAAAAGTCACATGGCTAGAAAGAAAACCCAGAGCTGGGATCCAGAACTCTTTCCACCTCCCCACCGCCCCAGCCCCTCACCATGGGGGTCATCGTGATACAGATGGGAGGTGTGGGGCAGATGACCTGAAAAGTGGAAATCTTGAGGTTCTTCTTCATTTTGCTATCCAACAACAAACTTCTCAAATGGCATATCAAGTCTATCCAAATGCTGACCTCAAATCTCTTATACTTCTCCTTCCTGGGCTGAGCATACAGTAACATCTTGGAACTTAAAGGAGTCTCTAAAGGTTATGGTTGTGCCCTTCTGCCTTCAGATGGGGTAAGCAGAGATGAGAAAAGAGAGGCACCGAGGTGAGGTGGGTCTTGCCTAGAAGCAAACTCCTGGTGGGAGAGGCTAGGAGTGACTAGAGCCCAGATTTGCAGACCAACAAGACACCCCTTCCTGCTGGGATGGCTACTCCTTTTCAGAGGCGTAGTACTGCTTTTCTGATGCCCACAACTACTCGAGCTCTCCACGTCGGGGAGAGCGGTGAGGACAGATGGACTGCCTTCCTTTAAAGGGGGATGGGGAAGGGGAAAGGCTGCAGCAATGGGGACACCTAGACTGAGCCAGCCTTATAAAGCACGAGCATGAGCATCAGGTCTCTCTTGCTCTGGATGGGGTTCTTCATCCCCTGATCTCCTTAGATCCTCTCCCAAAGTCAGCACCCAGCTGACCAGTCCTAAATGAGAGCCTCAGCTCTCTTGCCTTAGGGGCAGCTCAGCCAAGCACCCACCAAAAATAGCTTCATGGACCCTAGCCTGTGGGAATCTAGATTTACTTCCCACCCACAACAGAAACCCTCTCTGCAGCATCGCTGATGACTGGTCTTTGAACTTCCTGACAAATCACAGTGATGGGGAAATTAAATCTCCCACCAAGGAGATTGCTGTGTTTTAGAGCCCACTTAGAGCTTCCAGTTCTTTCTGCGATTCCCACCACCCACCTGAGAGTCACAAGCTCCTCAGAAACTCAACAAGGGAGCTGTTTGCTCTTCCCCTTTTCTTAATAGAACCCCCAATACTCAAATTGCAGCCTTCGTTTTCCATGTGGTCTCACCTACCATGTCTCTTCTCATTCTGAAAGCAATCATCTGAAGCAGGTGTGAGAGGCAGCATCAGTCCCATGATACAGATGAAGAAACTGAGACCCCAAAGGCTAAGTGTCTTGCATCACTGCAAGGGGGAAATGCAACTAGTAACTCTCAGCTAGTACTAACTTTGGCCCTCCTCTCTCAAGAAAAAAGAGATAGGGGCACCTGGATGGCTCAGTTGGGTAAGCATCTACCTTCGGCTGGGGTCATGATCCCAGAGTCTTGGGATGGAATCCCACATCACATTGGCCTTCCTGCTCAGTGGGGAGTCTGCTTCTCCCTCTCCCTCTGCCCCTCCCCTGCTTGTGCGTGCTCTCTCTCTCTCTCTCTCTCGCACTCTCCCTCTAAAATAAATAAATAAAATCTTTTTTAAAAAAGAAAAAAAGAGATAAACCCATTTTTACATGATAGAAAACCAAGATTCAGGTTGTCAGGTACACTTTGCATCTGAACTGCAGTTCATTTTCTCTTGGATCTGCTATTGCTCACACTCACCTCCAGCAGGACCAAGCCAGAAGATTGAGCCAGGGGGTAGAGCAGAATGTGGTGTCTAAGTGGGGTTTGCGGGGGACCAGAGGAATAAGCATGTTCAGCACCTGCAGCTTTCAAGCCCCAGCAACCACAGGAGCACCTATTCATAGGTGCCTGCCTCCCCACCCTACCCTGGGCATTCCAGGAAGGCAATTAGACCAGGGCAGGGGAGCTTGTCACTGATGGGGCTTCTCTAATCAGGCCCTAAGCTGCTAATTAGGCTCCTCTGGTCCCCGGAGGCAAGAAACCTTCAGAAAAGGGCCCCTGCAAAGTTAGCTGTCTCAATTCCTCCCCATTCACATTTTGTCCTGTGTGGCAGTCTCTGCCATAATTAAGTCTCATTTGGGGGCTGTGGGGGCTAGGGGGGAAATGCCACTGCATTCTGTTCTCTGAGGGGTTGTCGTCAGAGTGACCCTTTTGAACCAGTCTCATGGTGAGGGCTCAGATGAAATACGTGATTATGTATTATGAGTCCCAGCAGCCTGCAGACTCATTTACTCAACTAACATGAGTAATCGAGTAATCGATACATAAAGGCCTTTGAGCAGTGCCCAGCACACCACACTAGTTTTATCTAGGGTAACTCATCACGGGCTCCCCACAACGACCCCCTGAAGAAGACACCACTATTGCTCTCCTTTCCCCGTGAGGAAGCGGAGGCCCAGAGAGGTGAAGTGACCACCCGTGGTCACACAGGTGGGATCAGAACCAGGGGAGGCTGGCCTCACACACCTTGCTTTTAACCACCATCCTGTACTCCCTGTAGATGCTGGCTGATTATAAATACAACCATGTAGGACAAAATTTGGATGAGGTCACAAAAGTATAAATGAAGAAATGTAATCCCTGTAATCATACCACTCCAAAAGGTGCTGTTAACAGAAGGAAAGATACTAGAACATAGTTATTTAGCCCATAAGCTCTGGCAGCAGACTGCGCAGGTTCAAATCCTCCTCTGTGTCGGGAATGTAAGTCAGTTATGTCCTGGGATGACATGGGGGACATGACATGACATGACATAGAGGTGATACACATAAGACACATAGAACAGGGTCTGGTACTATGAATATCCTTCCAGAATTTTTTTTTCTATAGAAATTTTACACATATATTTACAAATCAGGATTAAAGTCGACACACTATCTCTATACTGTTCCACTGAGGTGAATGAACAAGAGAAAATGTAAGTGCCCTAAAGCTACTCAGGTGGGAGGGGCCTGTGGTCCACACCAACACCGGGGAAAGTGTTGGGGCCTCTCGTCGGGATGCTCGTGAGGCTGGGGCCATTGAGCCCCGAAACTCTGTACCCTAAATGTCCAGGCAACCACAGGAAAAGAAAAACTGACTCCCAAATTCGCCACAAAGGCCGTGAGATTGCCCTTGTCTGATGTCCGATACACACTTGAACAATCTCAGGGGTAGTCATGATAACCTGAAGGCAAAAGACATCCCCAGATTTTCTTGTATGTGGAAATTCTCAAAACCCATGAGTAGAGGAGAGACCCATGGGGGACAGAAGTATATTACATATTATATATAACATTTTAATAGCCTTAATCATGACAAAAAGGGAATTGGGGCACATTGGTGCAATTTAGAAGCGTTAATTTGATAAAGATGTGTGGTATTTCTTGTTGCTATACGCAGGACACACGTACTTACAGCTCTAAGCCCCTACCACCCATGAGACATGACACCTCCTTTCCATTCATCCAGTTCCTTCCTCGGGCCCTTTGGTTCCCCTCGTATTGTGTTATCGATCACTGCTCACATAGAGAAGGCTATTGATAAGGTCCTTTCACTTGGAAAACTTGCTGAACTCCAATAGTTGTTGGTTCATTATTTTGGACTTCCAGTATCAATTAAGTTTTCTGTGCATATATTTTTTAAAAGATATATGGTATTTCTTATCCTCTTATGGGGAAACTTTAAACATTTAAACATCCCCCAACACTGCTGTTCACTTAGCATTATATCCTGAGCATTTTCCACCCTGGTGGTCACATGAGGTCACATTTGATTCGTAACCCCCCCATCTCAAGATTCCCTAGAACCCCTGCCCGGTCCACAGAGATGCCCTCATGCTGAGCTATGGTGTTGAACTCCCAGGCTCGCCTAGTACAGTACAGTACAGTACATGGGACGCCGCAGGGAATTGGCTTCTGCCCCAAAGGGCTACTTCTTAAATCACTCCCCGCTTCCACCCTCATCCACCAATGCATTTGGATGGATATGATCTCCTTGGTCTGCTACTGTTATGACCGACACCAACACTCACCACCAATGGTGCGGCCCCGCCCACCAGGAAGACCCCTCATTGCCTTAGGGCGAGTTCTGCACAAGCCCACCTCCCCAACCCAGGCCACCAAGGATATTTCACATCCCTGAACCTCTGTGGGGGTCCGAGTTGGGGAAATCCCTTGGCTTGCCATGTACAACAGTGGCCCTTCTCATCTCCACCCCGTGCAACCCACCCAAGCAAACGCGTGCATTGGGAGATGCTCACTTTCGAACCCCGGCTCCTCACATCCAAAGTATCCTATTACACCTAAATGATTTGGGTCACTTTGACATTTTCAACTTTTTATTATAAAACAACAGTGCCATGACCAAGATATCTGTAGACATTAATGATAATTTCTGTGGGGTAACTTCCTAGAATCAGGATGATTGGGGAGAGAGGCATTTTCATTTGTGAGGGTCTTTATACACAATGATAAAACTGACTGTAAGATGCTCCCCAGAACTGCACAGTGTATGAGGGAGCCTGTTTCCCAGCACCTTGCTAATATATGTATCATGATCTTCTTTTAAATATTTGGTGATTATGAAAGAAAAAATGTAGCTCAGGGCTACATAAATTGTAATTTTTTTATTCACTGTGACGTTAAATGTTTTTCATACCAGTAGATACTTATTTCCTCTTTTGCAAATTTAGCATTCGTTTAATGTTCCCATTCTTCTAATGAGACCTTTGACTTTTCTGACTGAATAATAGAAACATTAAGGATCTCTCCTTTCATTTGTTTGACAAATATTTGAGCACCTACTGTATGCCAGGAAATATTCCAGGCACTGGCCACACACAGCAGTGAACAAAACAGATTAAATTCCTACCTTCCTGGAGCTTACATTCTAATAGGCAGAGACAGAAAATAGGGTTATAAACAAATACAGCAAGATGATGTGATAGGAACTATCTGGGGGAGTGGCAGAGAAAGGGCACTTGAAGTCCGAAATGGTCTCTGATATGGCATTTACACTAGGACTGACATGAAAAGAACACACAAGAGCATCTTCTTATTTGAAGAGCATTTCAGACATGGGGAACGACACGTGCAGAAGGCCTGAGGCAGGGATAAGCTGGGCTCTCGAGGAATAGACAGAGGTCAGTAGGAGATGAAGAAGGGAGGTACACAGAGGATGGATCACATATGAGCTCATAGGCCAGAGTAAGAAATTAGGGTTTTTCTAAGTGCAGTGGGAAATCAATGGGGGAATTTTAGTAGGGAAATTATAGAACGGATGTAGGTTTCAAACAGTTTCTCCAAATTCTGTAAGGAATATGGATTATAGGGAGGCCAAAAAAATATGCTATACACACAGTGGAATATTATTTGGCCATAAGAAGGAAGGAAATCCTGCTATTTGTGACAACATGGGGGTACATTGAGGGCATTATCCTAAGTGAAGTAAGTCAGACAAGGAAAATACTGCATGACATTCTTACATATGGAATCTTAAGAAGCCTCGCTCATACAGCATAGAGAATATGGTGGTGTAATAACACAGTGTAGTGACAGATGGGAGCTGCACTTGAGATGAGCGCAGCATAAAGCATAGACTCGTCCCATCACTACCTTGTACCCCTGGAACTAACGTAATATTGTGTGGCAACTACACTTCAATAAAAATAAAGAAGCCTTACTTTCTAGTTCTTCCATTGGTCTATATAATGATTTTGATGCCAGTAGTATATTGTTTTGATGACTACAGCTCTGTAGTGCAGTTTGAAACCAAAGAGTGGGACGCTTCGGTCTTTCTCAAGATTGCTTTGGCTATTCAGTGTCTTTGGTGGTTCCAGATGAGTTTTAGGATTGTTTATTCTATTTCTGTGAAATAAACACCACCGGAGGGGCGCCTGGGTGGCTCAGTCGGTTAAACATCTGCCTTTGGCTCGGGTCATGATGTCAGGGTCCTGGGATCGAGCCCCACGTCGGGCTCCTTGCTCAGCAGGGAGTCTGCTTCTCCCCCTGCACATGCTCTTTCTCTCTTTCTCAGATAAAAAAAATAACATTTTTTAAAAATATATCACTGGGATTGTGATGGGGATTGCACTGAAACATCTTTCTTATTGCCCTCTTGGGCTGTCTCTACTCCACGTGGTAATATCAGAAGCCCTGGCTGTAGATACTCAAAAGTCCATCAGGAGCAGAGAGCATCCTTGAGTATCCCGGTTTCCAGATCAGCCCAGGCACCTGCAGCTCCTGTAGCTTTGCTGCTAACAGCTCACAGCGGCAGCCTTCTCTGGAGTAGTGCCCTCCTCAGCCAAGCGATCCATCTCCCCAAAGGGGGTCCCACCTCTACTCTATGGGGCAGCCCACGGTAAACAGTCAATATGGGCTGCAGAAGGCCAAATCCCTTGCCTCGAGGCAGAACTGAGTCAGAGTATAATTTATACTCCAGAGTTGCCCTAAGGATCAGGCTAGACTCCACCAGAAATTATATCTTTGCTCAGCTAGTTTCTGCTTCCTTCACTGCCTGACAGGTCTCAGTGACACACTGGCCCCCAAACCCCTGTCCCACATCCTTTTTTTTTTTTTTTAAGGAAACCAACCTAAGACACATCTCTTCCCAAAAGTCAAAACAAGGGTCCTAGGCTTGATATGAACAAGAACAACCACAATAATAATTGTATAATACATCAAAGCACTCCAGATCTTTCCAACCTGTCACCAAGAGAAGGTAATAAATACGATGGAATCGCCCACCTCCACAAATTCCCCAGGGGATGTTTAATGGAATATTATCATTGCTGGCATATTCTCCCTCCTTTTCCTCTATCTTGTCCCAATAGCCATTCTATTGTCTATAGGAAACACTTGTAATACAGGACACACCCTCTTACCACACAGATATTTTAGTAGGTATTTAATTACAGGAAATGATAATAAATATTGTACAAAAATGGGTTGGAAGATAGAATTCCCTGTGCCACCAGGAGTCCTGGTCTGTGGCTGCCTTCCTTCTCTGTCATATATTCTCGCTCCATCTGTCAACTGCAATAGCAAGAACCACCCTGGCGAGGCTGAATGCTTGCTACTTATCAAGGAGTCTTATCGCTGCCATGTTACTTCGAGTGAATGGGGCGCATGGCTTCTCTGAGACCCTGCTGAAAGAGTTCCGATCCTACACTGATGAGTGGATGAAAGCATACAGGGCATGGGAGTGATTCTCCGGAAGCAGAACACATGGTAATTGGAGGAAGCAAGACGGATTCTCCAGAAACCTACAGTCGAGCTGGGCAATAAGACTAACCACCAAGGAATAGCCATTAACAGTGTAAGACAACTAGAATTCAATGCCAAAGTGTGAGGTTCTAACACAGGCAGAGTGGGTTTCAGAGACCAGGGGAGAGATGAGAGCTGGAATAGCCAGAGAACGTTTCAAGGGAAGCATGTTTAGACCACACTAGCCTCATTCCCCCTGAACCAATAATCCATCCTTACTAACGAAATTCTGAGCAGACCATGAGATGAGACTTGATACAAGGTCTGAGTACAGGGTGGATGCAGTGTGAAGAGGACTTTACCAGGAGTCCTGGCAGAACCACTGACTGACTGGGACAGCAGGACATGTAGGGCCAGTGGCAAAGACGAACCAGCTTCATTCCCTACTGCAACTGCAAACGAGCTTTGAGCCTAAGGTGAGTTCGGAGTTGCCGTGAAATCCCACAAGACTTGTTATTATCCTCTCAGATGTGTGGAGAGATGAGATAATGAGCCCCTGTTGAAGTGTGTTCTCCCTGACAAGGCTGACTGTTCCTGGGAGCCCGGAGGCTGTCCCAGTTGCCAACATGTGATTCAGGGACAACCTTTGTGTGCACCGCATCCCTCCCCCGAAACCATCCCCAAAGCATTTTAAATATCTCGCTGGTTTGCTTAGTAAGAAGAAACCTAGAATCTGTCAGCTACATTCAACTATCTGGGCAATCTCAGCTGCCTACTGCAAAATGCTTAAATGAACTAGATCAGTTTGACTCCAAACCAAAGATGAATCCAACTGGATTATCCCACCAGGTAATTAAGGTGTAATTCTACCTTGGTAATGTTGAGAGGGTGCTAGCTCTGAAGTAAGGTGCATGAGAGCTACGGAAGGTGAACCTGGGCAGAGAATCTGGCCATTGTCATTGGAACCTGTCAGCTAATGGGACCATGTTCAGACTGGGATTTCAGCTCTTGTATGAAATAAACAAGTAAGATTGGGTCTTTAAAGAAGTTTTTTTAGAAACCTATAGCTGTAATCTCTTTGGGTTTATGTGTCACTAGGCAAACTTTGGAAAATAATTCCACACATAAGTGATATCGTATGATATTTGTCTTTCTCTGGCTAACTTACTTCACTTAGACTTATACTCTCTAGCTCCATCCACGTCGTGGCAAATGGCAAGATTTCATTCTTTTTATGGCTGAGTAATATTCCATTGTATGTATGTAGCACATCTTCTTTTTCATAGAGGAAGAAAAGAGAGAGGCAAATCAAGAAACAGACTCTTAACTATAGAGAACAGACCAATGGTTACCAGAAGGGAGGTGGATGGGGGTTGGGTGAAATAAGTGATGGGGATTTAGGAGTGCACTTGTGGTGAGGAGCATCGGGTGTTTTATGGAAGTGTGAAAGGACTATATTGTATATCTGAAAATAATATCACACTGTATGTCAAATAACTGGAATTTAAATAAAAACTTAAAAATATATATATAAACAGTTTCATGGGGGCAGGGGTGGGATACTCGACTGCAAACTTAGACCCAAGACTTCACTGTAAATTACTGTACTACCTATGATTATGCTGGAGGTGGAACTAATCATATGTACTAGAGCTTTGGCTTTGGAAAAAGCCAGACTTGGGTTAGAATCTGGGCTTTCTCAGGGTTCCTGGCTGGTTCAGTCTGTAGAGTGTATGACTCTTGATCTCAGGGTCATGAGTTCAAGCCCCATGTTGGGCGCAGAGATTACGTTTTTTAAAAGATTTTATTTATTTATTTGTCATAGAGAGAGAGCATAAGCAGGGGGATCAGCAGAGGGAGAAGCAAACTCCCCACGGAGCAGGGAGCCTGAATGGGAATTGATCCCAGGACCCTGGGGTCATGACTTGAGCCAAAGGCAGATACTTAACCGACTGAGCCACACAGGCGCTCCAGACTTTTTCTTTTTCTTTTTCTTTTTCTTTTTTGTTAAGTAATCTCTAGGGATGCCTGGGTGGCTCAGTTGGTTGAGTGTCTGCCTTTGGCTCAGGTCATGATCCCAGGGTCCTGGGATCAAGTCCCGTGTTGGGCTCCCTGCTCTGTGGGGGATCTGCTTCTCCCCCTTCCCCTTCTCCTACTCATTTTCCCTCCTTCTCTTTCTCTTTCTCTCTCAAATAAATAAATAAAATCTTAAAAAATAAAATAAAAAATGAAAAAAAAAATCTGGGCTTTTTCACTGACTAGATGTGACCTTGGACAAGCTACTTAACGCTTCAAATTTTAGTTTCCTCCAAGACAAAATAATGCCTCTATCATTGGTCATTGTGAGAATTATATGACATAATGTATACCGGATGCTTCACATCCTGCTTGGCACAGAGAAGATGCTCAACAAATGGCTACTAAGATTAGGAAGAGCAGCCCACTACAGTGGTGCCTTACCTCAACTCTGAGTTCAGGGAGACCAGGGCTAATATCTAAACACCTTCTCTTTCTAGCTGTGGAACCTCAGGCAAAATACTTAATGTTTGCAAACCTCAGTTTCCTCTCCTGTAAAATAAAGACAAATATTCTTCTCTTCTAATGCTACCAGGCTGGAATGAAATAAAGCCTTTACAGTGCTTAGCATGCTACCTGACTCAGGGCAAGAGCTCAGTAAATATTTTCCATAATATTTTTAGACCAATCCCAATAAGGTGAGGAAAGTTAGCTGTGTGGAGCTTCTTCATGATCCCCTATGGATACAACCTTTGGAAGAAAGAGAAAGAAGAGTTCAGGAGAAGGTTCCAAGTGAAAGGAGGCACAAGATTTAGGAGCCATCTCTTCTCTGAAGTCTTCCTCATGGGTAAGACCATCTCCCCATCCCCTCCAGAGATCTCATATTCATCTACATCACACATTATAAGTAATAATGTCAACCTATAAGTGTCCTAAGCCTTCCTAAAATATCTGCTGGCCATAAACCTTGGTGTTCCTTCCTGGAAGCTGTTCTGGGTTCTGGGAGTCTGGAGTCACCCTCTACTCTGGGCCCAACCCAAGCTGCTGATACTCCAAGCCCCTTCTTAAATAAGATCATACAAAACTGGGTGTGACCACCTGGTCCTGAAATTCTTCCTTTCCAGAAGTATTCTGGAAATTTCCTTTCTAGAAAATAGGCAAACTCTACCACATTAGGGTAAAATCCATTCTAACTTTTCAAAAACTCATTATTATATTCCCATTTTGTTCTTGAACAAATTGAGATTAGAGTTGGCTAGGCAGTTTCTTCAAGAACATACCAAAGGAGAGATGTGGCCCAACTCTGTCTGTCTTAACCCAAAAAAAAGGAAGAATAAAAGACATGGACCACCAAAATACTCCAGATTCAAATTTAGTCCTCTTTCCCCAGAAAGTTGAGTATATGTCTAATAGTCTTAGAAGTACGATGAGTTTAAAAGTTGAGCCTTGGGTCTGCAGAAAAAGTTATCTGCTTCCCCTAAGAGGACAGCATAATGTGAAGCAAAGACTACAGAATTTGAAGTTAGAAAGTCTCGGATTCAAATGTTGCTTCTGTTTCTTCCTGACATCTGGCAAGTTGGGCAGCCTCCTTAACATCTCTGAGCCTCACTTTGCTCATCCACAAAATAGTCATGGCTGTATGCAACTTTCAGGGCTGCTGGAAAAATTAGAGTCAGAGTATGAGGTGGGCCTAGTGTGCATGTAGGACAAACCCAGTGTAGCTGCATCTCTACCCCAGTGATCTGGGCCAACTACTCTTCGGTCATGTGCATTGAACAGTCTTGGCTCAGAATCAGAGGGAACCCCAGGACTTCCCCACAAGATGGACAGAAAGTGATCTATGTCAGTTTCAGAATTAGAGGGTGAGAAAGATGTTGAAATTAGCCAAGCTCTCTCGTGGTTTGAAGGCAAGAAGGATCTGATAACCCAAACAACTGCAGGGAGAGTCCTTTGATTTCATGAATCATAGAGATGTGCTTAAGTATAGGAAACCAGCAAAATGAATTCATAGCTAAGAGCACAGAATTCGCCAGCAAACCATTATCATTCAGAACCCAGCTCTTCCACTTTAATTAAAGTGGGTCACCTTAAACAAATTCATCTCCCAGTTCAAATTCCTCACCGGTAATAAATAAATAAATAAATAGATAGATAGATAGATAGATAGATAGATAGATAGATAGATAGATACTATAACAGCCCTCAAAGAGCTGTTTCTAGGATACAATAAGATAATTTTTGCAAAACCTCAACATGTTTGGTGGAATGGATAAGTAAATGTGCTGTAAGCATACCAAGGAAGACCATAGCAAAACCAGAAATAACAAACTAGATGTAGCTACATGACACGGACAAATCACAAAAATATAGTGTATGTGGGAAAAGAAAAATATATAGGTTTTATAGCACAAGACCTTGTATATAAAATTTAAACTACACCAAAATCACTGTATTTTTTTAAAGGCACACATATTTTTAAATCAATATGAAAGGACTAAACATGGGAGTATATATATTTTGCATACACTAGACTGGATACCTATGAGGAACAGGGGAAGGATTGGGCATGGAGAGAGAAGGAAGGATAAAGAATAAAGTGAGGGTGCCTGGGTGGCTCAGTTGGTTAGGCGACTGCCTTCGGCTCAGGTCATGATCCTGGAGTCCCTGGATCGAGTCCCGCATCGAGCTCCCTGCTCGGCAGGGAGCCTGCTTCTGCCTCTGACCCTCCCCCCTCTCATGTGTTCTCTCTCTCTCATTCTCTCTGTCTCAAATAAATAAATTAAAAAAATCTTAAAAAAAAAAAAGAATAAAGTGAAAAAGAGCCTTGCCTTGATCAGTAATGATGACTTCTCAGGAACTGGCAAATACGATTAACTCAATTTCAGACCTAAGATCCCATAGGTAATAAATCACTTGAAATAGCACCTGCATATTTTATTTACTCAGTAATTTGTAGTTAAAGAGTATGCAGGTTCTAGTATAGATATTAGGAAAGTCCTTTCAAAAGCCTCATTTAACCCATATAGCTAGACCTACAAATCATGCTTTGTGAGAGACAAAAGAACTTTAATGATCATATAACCTAGCCCTACCATTTTGCCGAACGGAAAATAAAGCCTAAGGAGGGGAAGTGAATTTTAAAGGTGACTCAGCTAGTTGGTGTCTGTCCTAGAGGGGACAACCACGGATCTTGACTCATCCCCAGACCTAGCTGCTAGAGTCAGGTGGGGGAAACAGCTTCAGGAAACCATGTTTTATACGATACGTCACAATGTCTCTCTTTCACTAGTGACCTCTGATTTGAGCTGGAGGAGGCTCCCAAGATTAAAATGGTAAAGAATAAGGGTGCATGCATATTCAGTTAGAAGAGCATGAGACTCTTGATCTCAGGGTCATGAGTTCAAGCCCCATGCTGGGTGTAGAGATTGCTTAAAATAAAAATAAATAAGTAAACTTTAAAAAAATAATAAATAAAATAAAACAGCAAAGATTAAAGTGGAGAGAAAGACTTTTAGTTATTTTTTTATTATCACTGACGTATCATTGACATATAACAATTTGTAAGTTTAAGATGTACAATGTGTTGGTTTCATATATTTATACATTACTATATGTATAGTGTTAGCTAACTCCTCTACCACCTCCCACAATTACTAAGTCCTCTTTGTGGTGAGAACAATTAAGAACTAGTCTCTTAACAACTTTGAAGTTTGTAACACAATGCTGTTGACTATAATACGTTTATAATATAATGTTGTTAACTATAATCACTATGCCCACGTTAGATCTCTAGAACTCATATCTGCCAGTTACAAGTTTGTACTGTTAAACATCTTCTTAATACCATCTGACTAAGCAGTTTTTGACCACACGAGAATAGTTATATAATAAGAAAAAAACACATCAGTGGGTAATATGAGGGAACAGTCAACATAAAGAGCAGATTCATCATCTTCCAACTTTTGAAAGCCTTTTATGAGAAGAAGGAGTTAAATTTTCTGTGTCTGGAAGGAGTAAAACGAAAACCAATGTGTGGAAGATAAAGAGAGAGAGAATACAGATCCAAAATAAGAATTAGTGGGTAGAACTGTCCACAAATGGAGGCTCACCCAGTAACTGGATGATCAAGCAGAAGGTATGCGGTAGAAGACACTTCAATATCCATGGGGATTAAAAAACATGCTGACCAGGTTCTCCCCAAATCTGAGGCTATGTGTCTCTTGTTTTCACAGAATTTCCAAATACAAACCAGAATTAATTTGAAGCAGAAACACCAGCTCAGGGCTCAGCTCCAAAAACTGCAGAAGAACATAGATGACCAAGGAGAATCTGCCAGGTACAGGATTTCTCAAAAACAAATTCTATAAATTGGCCCAGAAATAGAAAGCTAACTTCTACCATAGAGAGAAAGAATCTGCCCTTCAGTTCTGGGATCTGCCCGTCAGTTCTTTGTTGTTCCTGTTGTTCATTCTCATCTTCAGGTCAATTGTCAATATTGAATCCATGACCGAGAATAATCTCACCACAGTAACAGAGTTCATTCTCATGGGCTTTACTGACTACCACATGTTGGAGATTCCCCTCTTCCTGAAGTTTCTCATCTTCTATATCATCACCCTTCTAGGAAATGCAGGGATGATCATTCTGATCCAAGTGGATGTCCAACTCCACACCCCAATGTACTTCTTCCTGAGCCATCTCTCCCTGCTGGATGCCTGCTACGCCTCAGTCATCACCCCTCAGATCCTGGCCACATTGGCCACAGGCAAGGCGGTCATCTCCTTCAGCCGATGTGCTACCCAGTTCTTTTTCTTCACCATCTGTGCAGGCACGGAGTGTTTCCTGCTGGCAATGATGGCCTATGACCGCTGTGTCGCTATTAGCAACCCACTGCTCTACACTGTAGCCATGAATCCCAGAATCTGCTGGAGTTTGGTGGTGGGAGCCTATGTCTGTGGGATGTCAGGGGCCATCCTGCATACCACATGCATCTTCACCCTCTCCTTCTGTGACCACAATCAGATCAACTTCTTCTGTGACTTCCCACCCCTGCTGAAGCTCACCTGCTGTAACACGACAAACACTGAGATTGTCATTGTCTTCTTTGGCAACTTTGTGATCTTGGCCAATGCCTTGGTCATTCTGATATCCTACCTGCTCATCATCAAGTCCATTCTGAAGGTGAAGTCTCCAGGTGGCAAGGCCAAGACTTTCTCCATGTGTGCTTCCCACCTCACTGCTGTGGCCCTTTTCTTTGGGACCCTCATCTTCATGTATCTGCAGAGTGGCTCAGGCAAGTCACTGGAGGAAGACAAGGTCGTGTCTGTCTTCTACACTGTGGTCATCCCCATGCTAGACCCTCTGATTTATAGCCTAAGAAAAAAGGATGTGAAAGCGGCCTTCAGAAAGGTCACTGGTAGACTCCAGGTGTCCCAGAGTGTGTAGATATGAGTGACAGGACCTCTCCTCTTGGTCCATTTTCTTCCCATGTCAATAGATCCTAAGAGGTACCAACACTATATGCAAATCAGACCCACAAATAGACAGAAGGTAGATGGGTATCAGCAGGCAGAGAAGGAAAACTGCAAATATGGTAAAATTCATTTCCAGCAATCCCATGGTGCTTTTTTCTCCTCCCGGCTCTCCTGCCTCCAGTCCATTCCCTAGCACACAACAGTCTTACGATACTGTCTGATAGCTTAACTTACAGAATTTCAGGGGTCCGTGGGACTTGAGTTTATCTCATCCCACCCATGTCTTTGCAGCCATGCTTAAGCTTCCATCTTTTCCTTCTCATTTTTTGCTCCCATTAAACCTACCTTTTTCTGTGTCAGAGATTCTAATTGGGGATTCCAGTGTTAAATGCTAAAAAGTTTTTTTTTTCTTTTAATACATGAGTAACTGATCATGTCAGCAAGTGGGGAGTGCTGTATAAGACAAAACTGAGTCTCCAAATGGCCAAGGGAAGGGAGTGTTTGAGAAAAAGGCCTTCCTCTTCACCATCTTTGTCTTGGGACACCCCCTTGAGGAGCCTTCCTTCTTGCTCATGCCACAAGGATGGAATTTGCAAACTGCCTTCCCACTTGATGGTTCCCTGGCTTTGTTGCTCCTGCTGTGTAATGTTCCTCTCATATTTCCAAGATGAACTAAGCCACCTTACCTTTGGCTCCTCAAAGGCCAACTCCCTAGTTTCTGAAGGACATGATACATTGCTCCTCCTCCCCCCTCACATTGCGTGCTTCGTGAACAGTCCCTTCCTATCAAGCATCCCATAATTTCCAGGAACAGCAAAGACAGAGAACAAAGACAGGTATAAGGTAAACATTAAACCACATGTTATCTTCCCTGGAAGAAGGTTTTTGGAGAAAAGAAAGTAACTAATTTCTGCTTGAGACTGCAAAACCCTTCAGGGCAGAGTCTGCTTTGCTTGTTGTGGAACTCAATCCAAGTTCAGGGTCTGGACCAGATGAACTCTTGATAATTGCTTTTGAACAGATTTTTAGGGCACATGCATGATCTCATTTGAGCCTCAGGGAAACTCTGTGAGGCAAATAAGGAAGACAGTGTTGAATAGAAGATTCCCTTTTGCAGTTAAGAAAGTGCTTTCTCGGGCGCCTGGGTGGCTCAGTTGGTTAAGCGACTGCCTTCGGCTCAGGTCATGATCCTGGAGTCCCAGGATCGAGTCCCGCATTGGGCTCCCTGCTCAGCAGGGAGTCTGCTTCTCCCTCTGACCCTCACCCCTCTCATGCTCTCTCTCTAATTCTCTCTCTCAAATAAATAAATAAAATCTTAAAAAAAAAAAAAAGAAAGTGCTTTCTCGGGCACCTGGGTGGCTCAGTTGGTTAAGCGACTGCCTTCGGCTCAGGTCATGATCCTGGAGTCCCAGGATCGAGTCCCACATCAGGCTCCCTGCTCAGCAGGGAGTCTGCTTCTCCCTCTGACCCTCCTCCCTCTCATGCTCTCTGTCTCTCATTCTCTCTCTCGCAAATAAATAAAATCCTAAAAAAAAAAAAAAGAAAAAAAGAAAGTGCTTTCTCATAGTCCCTTTGGACCTTTGCTCAGAGTTCCTTTGTTCAGAGTATACAGCGGTAGACAATGGATGGCTTTCAGAATCAGGCTTTTAACTGAATCCCAATTCTACCACTAATTCACTGTGAAATTTATAGTAAATGGCTCCATTTCTCAGATCCTAATTTTCCCCAGATCTAAAATAAATATAACAACTCCTAATTCAAGAGCATATTGTAAAAAATTATATGAGGTGAGGGGCACCTGGCTGGTTCAGTCAGAAGAGCATGCAACTGTTAATCTTGGGGTTGTAAGTTTGAGCCAACATGGGGTTTGAAATAAATAAATGAGGTGATGAAAAAGAAATCTCCTAGCATAGGGGCGCCTGGGTGGCTCAGTCAGTTAAGCATCCAACTTTTGATTTTGGCTCAGGTCACGGTCTCAGGGTCATGAGATCCAGCCCCATGTCAGGCTCTGCGCTCAACAGGGAGTCTGCTAGAGATTCTCTCTCTTTCTCCCTCTGCCCCTCACCCCTCCACCCTGCTCTCTCACTCTTTCTCTCTCTCTCTAAAATAAATAAATAAATCTTTAAAAAAAAGGAAAGAAAGAAAGAAAAAAGAAAGAAAGAAAGAAAGAAGAAAGAAAGAAAGAAAGAAGAAAGAAAGAAAGAAAGAAAGAAAGAAGAAAGAAAGAAAGAAAGAAAGAAAGAAAGAAAGAAAGAAAGAAAGAAAGAAAGAAAGCTCCTAGCACAAACCCATTGTTCAATATATATTGTTCTCTTCCCTCCACTTTCCCTCAGTTTCACCATGGGTGTTGCCACAATTCCATGGCCATTAACAAAAATGAAACAGATCACAAACAAGTGATAATGAAAGACAGTGAACTGAGGAAGATGAATAACTCAATCCTTTTCACCCAAGAAATAAAACAAACATGGGTGTTTAGTTGGGGTGGGGGTGCACTTATCTGCATCCCATATGGTCAAGGATAACCAAAAGATGTCTTTTTATTGAATATATTGTTGTGTGCCCAAAGAACCCCTCTGCCAGATCTTAATTTTATGAGAAGTTGGTCCTCCATGACCCTCCATATGGGAACAATCATTGTATTAAAATGGCCCACCACCGTACCTACAGTTGATTGGTTCAGAAATGAGTACCTGACCCAGTGTAGGTTTAATAAACATTTTTCCCTGGGCATTATGAAGTTGAACATGTAAAAGAGATTCAGAATAGGAGGCCAGGCTGGCCAAGGTAGAGAGGTCAAGAGAGATACAAAAATGAAGCAGTTATTCAAAGGGAATCAGCAATAACAGACTAAGAAAGAACCCTGGCAGTTTCCATCCCCTGCTTCCCATTGCACTGAGGGGCAGCCACAGTAGTTTTCTTGCTTCCTTAAGACACACTGTGTTTAGTGTTCAGGATCCAACACTAAATTCCCCTTTGAGAACTAGTTCAAGCTTAGTCATGAGACTCAAAGGATATTTGTAGATCTTTAATGGAGAGGAGTTCTTCAGCATATTCTAGCAGATCTGCACTCACACACACTGATTCCATCCACCCTTTAAATAAAGAAAGCTCTGGGTTTCAGTATCTATATACTTTTTTTTTAAACATAGTTTTCAGAGACATTTATTTTTTATTTCTTAGAAACACAATTTCTATGATGCATAATAATGCCACCAATGATTTTTAGCTCAGACATTTCAAGGACATAACCTTCCAGAAAGGGGTCGCTTTTCTGTTCAGAGAGTTGTTGCTATTCTTTTCTTCGATCTCCTGTTGAGTTTGTAGGTGTTCAGGATGGTTTGATCCCTATCCAGCTGAATTCCTGAGAGGAGACGAAATCCAGGTCTCTTACTCCTCCGCCATCTTGCTCCACCCCCAGTATCTATATTCTTTTATCATACTCTCATTATAGGAGAAACTTCCCCACCTAGAGCTCTTTGCTTAGGTAACCACTGTTCTAGCACTTGACCTTGACCTTCAGGTGATCAAACTAGAAAAAGCCCCTGACCCAGCTTTCATCGATGCATGAACAGAATAGAGAGCCATGACATGCTCTAGAGTTATACAATAATTATTAAGCATAACAATAAAGTTATCTCCCTCTTGAGGGTCTAAACTGAAAAATATGGGAAAAGATGAAGTTATTTGAGAAAGGAGACTCACAAATTATAATTAGTTATGGAGAAAATGGTTGAGTCATGTTAATGCGCAGACCAGAGAGAAAATGAGCAAATATCAGGTGCTGAGGAGGCAGCAATATAACCTGGTCCCTCATGCTGCATTAGATCTTTCAGGTCTTGAATTATGTTCCAGAATGAGTTCTAGGGCGCTCTATAGGTCCCCAAGAAATCCTTATATCCCTTTTGAAGCATAAGAATCTTAGCCATAGACCCACATTCTACTAGATAATCTGAGTGGGCCTCTGTTACAATCTAAACAACGTGGCAACTCATTGCCCTAGCTACTAATAAGAAAATAATAATGATGATGATAGCTAAGTCTTACAGAGCACCTATTATATGCCGGACACTATTCTAAGAACTTTTATATGTATTTAACAACCCTATGATGCTTAACAACTCTATGATGTACGTGCAATTACTATCCCCACTTAGAGATGAGTAAACTAGGACACAGAGAAGTTAAAATAAGTTGCCCAAGGTCTCAGAAGCTACAAAAGCCATAGAAGGCCATGATTTGAGATCATGAAATCTGGTTCCAGAAATTCCACTCTTATCTACTCTCTTATATCACTTTTGAATGCCATTTATACACAACCATCCCTTCTTTGGTACAGAATCACTTAAGGGAAAATAGCCTTACTCATTAGGCTCTTTCTCCAGGAATCAGGGAAAAAAAAAAATGGTTTCCTTGCTTCGGAACTGGAAGTCGTGTGAAAAAAAAACATTCAATGGTTGATGGAGAGGTCTCCACAAGATGAAATAAAATGAAAGACCACTTTAACAAAGAGAGGCTCTTACTTTTCACAAATGCCTATGCACCTGCAGGTTCTTGGCTAAGCCACCAAATGAAAGCTGGAAGAGATTCCCTGTAAAGGACATTCCATGAAGATTCATTCAGAATATACACTGAGCTGGGCTGAAGAGACCCTATTCTCGGTGACAGCTAAGATGCCACCAGGGCATTTAGGTCAGAATCAGCCATAAGGCTTGCCCTAGACAAGGTAGCTCTGTTGACGCTTGACAGAATGAGAGCAACACTGATTCTCAGATCTACCTACCAGTAAGCCCAAGTTCACTTGAGAGAATGAAAGCAACACTGATTCTCAGATCTACCAACCAGGGAGTAAGTCCAAGTTCTCTGTATTCAACTTCTCTGAATAAAAGGAATAAGGTCAGGAGAAACTCATGCCTTCTTCCCAACATCTTTTGCACACCTACAAAAGAGAAACTGTCTGCACAAATCATTCTTCCCCCTTAATCAACCTACAGGACCTACTTCTTTACTTTATCCAGGTCTCTGTTGAAGTGTTGCCTCATTTTGGAGAAACCTTTCTTGACCACCATATCTAAAATAATAGATCCCTTATTGCCTACCATTTCCCATCCCCCTACTCTGTTATTTATTCTTCAAGACACTTAACAATAGTTTGTTTTTAATCCCTGCCCCCAGGAGAATGTTCTTTGTCACCACCCCCATGCAAGCAAAGATTGTCTGCCATTTTTAGTGAATCTTCTGACTCACAGTAGGTGTTAAGTAAATATCTAATGAAAAGCAAGAAGAAGATAGAAATGAATAGGACTTCCATTTCTGGCAATATGGTGGACTAAGGTTTTTCTAACAAGAAACTTTTACATGTATTTAACAACCCTATGATGCTTTAGCAACCCTGAAAAACATGAAAAATAAATAAATAAAAAGGTGAAAAGACACTAAGAAATCAAAGGCTAAACATCTGAGGGAAAATAAGGACCCTAAGAAGTAAGCAGAGTATTGAAACTATGTGTGTCATCAAGAGCATCACCCTATAAGGATATATTAGTTATATATTGCTGTTAATTGGTAGCTTAGGGGCCCATGGCTGGCTCAGTTGGTAGATCATGCAATTCTTGATCTCAGGGTTGTGAGTTCAAACCCTACATTGGGTGTGGAGCCTACTTAATGTGGGGCAGCAAACATATCGTACAGTTTCTGTGGGTCAGGAATCCAGGCACAGGTTAGTTGGATTAGTTAGTCTCTGGCTCAGGGTCTCTCACAAAACTTATTAAGATGTTGCCCAGGGCTCTAGTCATGTTGACAAGACTTGAGTCCTTCCCCACTGTTGGCCAAATATGCCCATTCCTTGCTACGTGGTCCTCTCCATAGGGAAACTCACAACATGACTTTCATCAGAGCAGGTGCTAAAGACAGACGCTGTAGTCCTTTTGAAACCTAATCTCAGAAGTAACATCCCATCACATTGTATTTACTGAAGGTAGTCACTAAATCCAAGCCATACTCGAGAGAGAGGAACTACTCAAAGACATGAATACCAGAAGGCAGAATCATCCAGGGCCATCTTAGGAGCTGCCTCTGCAGTCTGTCCTCTGACCCCAAACAAACTGTTATTCAGCTAGGACTGGATATACAGCCAGACTACTTTCCCCAGCCTCCTTTGCAGCTAAGTATGGACATAGAGCTGAGTTTTTAGCCAGCAGAATGCTTGACTAAATGTTGTGGACCATTTCCAAGCCATGCTCCTTCCCATTCTGCTGGCTTGAGGCAGCTGAACACAGTGACCTTGGAAGCCACTGGTTGAAGGTCACAGAGGTTCAGTAGAAATCACTACTTGGAGGACTGGTAATGGCTCCTCTCTGTCACTAGCTGTGGGGCACTGACTCATCTCATCCTGGTTTTCTTAAATCTTGTCCACATCTTTTTAAATAGTGGTTTTACTAAACCCTCCTCAAATTACCCAAATCAAATGTAGCATCTGTTACCTGTAAGGACCCTGACTGATGCAGTCCTGGACCTCACTCCAAATAAATTCAAAGTAGAATCAAGAACTAAATATGAAAGGCAAATTAACAAACATTTTATAAAATAACAGAGGAGAATATTCTCATGACCTCATTATATGGAAGAATTTCTTATATACAAAACAAAAGGCATTAATCATAAATTTAAATATTCCTAATTGTGTCAGTATTCATTAAAGAGGTTCTGTTGATCAAAAACATGATTAAGAAGATGAAAATTGGGGCGCCTGGGTGGCATGGTTAAGCATCTGCCTTCGGTTCAGGTCATGATCCCAGGGTCCTGGGGTCAAGTCCCACTTTGGGCTCCCTGTGCAGCGGAGAGCCTGCTTCTCCCTCTCCCTCTGCTGCTCCCCCTGCTTGTGCTTTCTTTCTCTCTGTCAAATAAAAAAAAGAAGAAGAAAATGGAAATTGGGGTGCCTGGCTGGCTCAGTCAGTAGAGCATGCAGCTCTTGATCTCAGGGTTGTGAGTTCAAGCCCCCCCATCGGATGTGGAGCCTACTCTAAAAATATAAATAAATAAAAAGAGAGAGAAACTTCAGCTTATATTTAAAAAGAAGATGAAAAATTAAGACACAAAGTGGGAGAAAATATTTTTAAGGTACACAATCACAACTACTATCTTGTGTGTGTATGTGTATACATAAAAGTGATTAAGAGGGGGAAGGGTTAAAAGAAAAAGAAAAGTGATTGAGAAAAGATAGCACAAACACTCAAGCAGTGTTTGAGCCAGTCACAAGGAGACTGTTCAAATAACCACTACCTATGAAGAGATGCTTATTCTCATTAGTAATCAGGAAAATGCAAATTAAAAACACAATATGCTCACTAGACTAGCAAAAATTTTAAAGTATGACACCACTCTATTGACAAAGAGATGAAAAGAGTAGTATAAATTAACTAATTTAGTAGTAGTAGTATCAAATTAGTTTAATTTTGTAAAATATTTTGGCATTAACCTTTCAAAGTCAAATATACACATAACCACCGACCCAGATATTCCAGTGACCTAGGTATACACAACGGAGAAACTCTTGCCCGTGCCCATCTGGATACAGGTACAAAAATGTTCGGGGGCACCTGGGTGGCTCAGTTGGTTAAGCGACTGCCTTCGGCTCAGGTCATGATCCTGGGGTCCCGGGATCGAGTCCCGCATCGGGCTCCCTGCACGGCAGGGGGTCTGCTTCTCCCTCTGACCCTCCCCCCTCTCATGTGCTCTCTCTCTCTCATTCTCTCTCTCAAATAAATAAATAAAAATCTTTAAAAAAAAAAAAAATGTTCATAAAGCACTGTAATAGCATAGGGCACCTGGGTGGCTCAGTTGGTTGGGCGACTGCCTTCAGCTCAGGTCATGATCCTGGAGTCCCAGGATCGAGTCCCGCATCGGGCTCCCTGCTCGGCGGGGAGTCTGCTTCTCCCTCTGACCCTCCCCCCTCTCATGCTCTATCTCATTCTCTCTCTCTCAAATAAATAAATAAAATCTTTAAAAAAAAAAAAAAAAAGCATTGTAATAGCATAAAACTCAAAACACTTATCTTTAGTTTTTTTTTATTCTTCTGATCCGGAGTGTGGATGTGATGGCTGGAGCCTGATAGCCATTATGGACCATAAACTAACCTTGAAGCTGGAAACCATGCTCAGAAAGCAGCAGAGAAGAAACACAGAGAAGGCTAAGCCCCTGATGACATTTTTAATCCACCATACCAGCCATGGGCTACCTTATCTCCAGGCTTCTTTTATGTAGGATTGAAATAAACATTTATCTTATTTAAAAAACAGTAGTGTGCATGTCTATATACATATAATCCAAAAATAAGCTAAACTAAGCCATATTGTTAGCAATACATGGATGGATGAAACTACCCCCCCCCTTCTCCTCAGCAACAACAAAATGGGATTGGAGGCACCCTGCTCTGTTCTTTTTACCGATTTTCCACCAGTAAGGTGGTCTTCCTTTGTTTCTAAGTTACATACACTGTAGGACTGCTCACTACCCCACAGAATATTCTGGAAGGCAGGTGTTTACGGCTTGATGCTCAAGACCCTGCCACAATATAAAATGGAAAGGTAAGCATTGTGTGTCCTTCTGAGGGCGGAGGAACTTGACATGGGGTCCAGTCAGGCTTCCCAGAAGTGGTGAGGCTTAAATTGGGTCTAGAAGGAAGCAACCATGGGCAAACCAGACTAATAGGGAAGACGACCTGATGGAACATGCCACAGTTCCTAGTCCCAGTTCCTCCTCCCCACCATAGCCACCCTCACCCATCACTTCTCACCAGCCCACACGACCTCCATCTGACAGCTGGGAAGCTACGTGAGCTCGGGAGCTCGGGAGAGGCATGTGGCCCTTCTGGACCTGTTTCTTCATCTGTGATGTGTCAACATTAGTCTGAATTCTCTCTCAGTTGTTTGGTTGTTGTTTTTTTTTCCCAGCCCTGGAAGAAGTGACATGAAGGTGACAATATTCATTCCCTGAGGAACATGGGCAATGACATCATTCAGGGTCTTCCACTTATCCTCCTGAGCTTTTTAAACCCCAGACTCACTGTTTTCTTCCCCAGGTGGAGAGAGAGGGGCTATAATACCCCTGAGTCGGCTCTGACAGGAGGAGGCTACCTTCTCCCAGAAGCCCTCGCCTCTCATTTTGTGTTCAGCAGACAAGTCCAGGCTCACACAGCTCCCACTGTAAGGTAAATCATCATAGTGAATCATGGAAAAAGAGTCTGTCTTCCATTTTTCATTATCACCTTCGCACATAAGCACCATCCTAGGTGAATTCTATAAATAGATGTTAAAACCACCAAAGGATTCAATTGGATCAGAAAACTCATTGATTTGGAAACACGATGATCTTAATTGGGTTCTTTGAGCAAGAAGGCAAAACAGTTAGCCACCTGGAGGGCCTGTAGGTTGCAAGCTCTGAATTCCATCCAGCGACGCTGGGTAAACTGGGCACACAGTCTGGCTCTGCCAGCCGCTGGAAGCGTATTTGAAGGGGGGTTTCAGCATATGTGTACAGCCAGCCTAAAGACGATGAGATCATTGCATTTTCTATCATTTTCAGATTGCCACAGTAGCCATCTCCTTGGATCTGCAAAGAAAACAGAAAATATCAACAGTGCTTCACAGAAGTCCTTCATAAGAACAAAAGGAACAGCTCTTCTCCTATGCGGTAATGTGAATCTTGTAACTATGTTGGGAGATCAAATATATTCCCAAGACTATTAAATGTGTTTTCCAAATTTTTGAACAGTGCGACCTTGTGGACAAGCTACCTTCCCAAAGCTTCAACTCTGTCTTCTGTAAAGCAAGCCTAGGAATATATATACCTTGCCAAGGATCGCAGGAATCAGTAACACATAGGCTGAGTGCCGGGAATAATAGTTGGTGTTCAGATATTATTACTCTCCAGACAGCCATACTGTTGAGTAACCAAGTATTCAGAGCAAGAACCAAGGATGGGCCTGGACCCCTCTGAGGAGGTTGTCTCAACTGGTGAGGTCAGAAAGAAAGATACTTGTAATGGGCAGCTTTTGAGAAGAGAATGTGGAAATGGATGTCACGGGAGGGAAGTGCAGTGAGGGAGATGAAGAGTGGGGGGCCCTGAACCTGACCTCTGAATGTCCCAGCAACCCTCCCATCCCTGTGGCCCCATCCTGGGCTTGTCACTTCTGGTTTGTTCTTTAATGACTCCGTGGCCTTTCCTGAGGCTCTAAATAGGATTCTAGTGTCGAGCCCCCACCAGGATAAATTGGGGAGGGAATGTTCCCTGACACACTGGGTAAAAGTTGCTTCTTCTCTGGGCTTCAATTTTTCCCTCTGCCAAATGAAGAGAACATAGTAGACCAGGTGCATTCAAATCTCTTTTTAACATCGAATTCCCTTTCCAAACAAAATGAAATGAAGCACCTGGTTGTTGACAAGAGTTCAAGGAATTGCTGCTTCCTTTGAAGATGGGTGAGTTGGCAGCTCTGGGAAGGCGGGGGCCTCTGGGTAGCAGAGCTGGAAAATTACAGAACCACATCACCCAGGTCCTTTCCAACTCCAGGTTCTGTGGGTCTATGAGGTCCGGGGTCTCTGCTGAGGGTCGTGGGTGCTTTCAACAAGTGTGGAGGGGAGGGGTGCCTGGGTGACTCAGTCAGTTAAACATCTGCCTTCAATTCAGGTCATGATCCCAGAGTCCTGGGATCAAGCCCCACATCAGGCTCCTTGCTCAGCAGGGAGCCTCCTTCTCCCTCTCCCTCTCCCCCTGCTGGTGTGTGTGTGTGTGTGTGTGTGTGTGTGTGTGTGTGTGAGTCTCAAATAAATAATTTCAATCTCAGTTTCAATACCAGTGTTGTGGAGCATGTCCAAGGGCTGGACTGAAAGGTTATGACCATTCTGGGAAAAAAAAGGTGCTGTGATTGGCCAATCATGACAGCCCAAATCCTACCAAGCAGTGGGATATTGCTATAGGTCTGTGAAGCATATGATTAAACATGATAGAAATCTGAATTCATTGGTCATTTAGTTCAAATTATTGAAGCATTCATTTTTTCGAAGCATTCAGAGTAATATATTAACAGCCTCAAAGAAACTCATATTTGTAATCTTATGATTCAGAGATAGGCACAGCAAGAAAAGAGTCCTCGGAAAACATCTAGTTAAGCAAGGTGCAGCTAAAGCATGGAGTCCTTATCTCTAAATTTACATGTCTGTGGAAAGGAGGAAAAAGAAAAACTTTCTTGGCTAAATAAAAGATGGAGAATACTGCCATGAAAGAAGGAGTTACTGAGTCATAGAACGAAATTATAGATTTGGGTACAATTTTAGGATGTTTGTACTAAAAAGTTCCAAACTGAGTAAGGACAGGTCTTGAAGAGATGTCAGATACCAGCCCCATTCACAGCCCAGCGGAAGGTATGAAAGCTGTTTTATCCCTTTGGATATAGCAGACAGTTAATATGTGGGCTGACTACATGCTTTCAACTTTTTAACTTTTGGACTGTCACCTCCCCGCCAAAAAAGGCAGCTGGATAAATAAAAAAATTCTCCTTGTAAAGTATTTGAACGAGGGAATCCTGAAATAACTTTTCAGTTCCTCATGGTACTAACAGTGATGGACCTCTAAGGAGTGATAAGCCATGACTATGTACATGTCAGAGTTAAAGGAAATAGGGAAGATAAAAATGATAGGAAACTCACTTGAGAAAGGGACAGAAAGAAGCAGATGGTTGGAGCACAGAAAAAAAAAATCACAGTAATAACAGAGTTCTGGAAGAAAGCTGCCTAAACTCCTGTTCTTAATGTCCGGAGAATTCACTGAAGTAATCTAGGACTTCCTTCCATCTTCAGTCTCCACTAGACCCGGGTGAGAGAGCACAGGTCAAAAAAGATGGAAGCAATGGGAGGAACTGGGGTAGTCCAGGCTCAGGCTACCACCAAGCAATAAATGGGATATGTATCGATTTCCACACCTTCTTGAAGGTGTTAATGGTTATTCCAGGATTATTGAGAGGAACCGCTAAGTTAATGTGAAAAGGAAATGTCTGACACAGAATAAGGGCTCCATAAATCTAATGGTTTCCACAGAATCACTTTCTTTCTCAGACCCTAGGGAAAGAAATCCAAGACAGACCATGACCTGATTTGTAGGAGAGCAGAAGTAGATGATGAGAGCACTCACAAAGAATTACAGAAGTAACTGGAAATGTTTGACTTGGAGATGAGATTAGATAAAAGTGATTGTTAACACTGTCTTGGGAGAGAGGGATTTTACTCAACATAGTATCAATGTGTAGACTATATCACTGTGTAGAAGATGCAGAAAAAGTAATGTGGCTTTCCCAACAGGGAGACTTTTCCAAAGATAGAGTGTCCCCAGAAGTCCCCATCACAGAAAGCGGTAGTGCAAGGCCCTGCATCTGACAATTTTGGAGGCACCATTCACACCACAGGCTAATGAGCTACCCCACAAGCAGCTGTACTGAGCACAGCCCAAGAGGCCATCTGATGCAGCCCTGGGGTACACTGGACTACACAATTTGTTGGGGATATTCCAGAATAGAGAGATGCTACAATGGTCCTTTCCAGTCTTGATAGTCTAAGGTTCTCTGGTCTTAAAGACAACAAGCAAGCAAATTTGAAGAAATACTGACCCACAGGAGGGGCACAGAGATAGGTAAAAGCCTTTCATAGTAACTGCTAGTTGTGGATTCTCAAGATGGTAAACATTTTCTTCTCTCTCTGAGCAGAGACTATCTGAGGTATTCACCTAACATCTGACACTGAAGAAAGCAAAGGCCTTCAGTTCTGGAATCTCCAATTCCATTCTCCTCTTCCTACCACCTAGCTACATCGAGTCTATGGCCAAAAAAAAAAAATCTCACTGCTGTGACGGAGTTCACAGATCACCCCTGAACTGGCAGGCCCCCTATCCCTGATGTTTCTCATTTTCTATATTGTCACCCTTCTGGGGAATGTGGGGACGATCATTCTGATCCAAGTGGATCTCCAACTCCACACCCCCATGTACTTCTTCCCGAGCCATCTCACCCTGCTGGATGCCTGCTACTCCTCAGTCATCACCCCCTCAGATCCTGGCCACACTGGCCACAAGCAAGACGGTCATCACCTATGACCACTTTGTTGCCATTAGCCACCCATTGCGTTATAACCTGGCCATGACTCCAAGCACCTGCAGGGGATTGTTGGCTGCAGCCTATGTCTGTGGGGTATCAGGGGTCATCTGCATACTACATGCACCTTCACCCTCTCCTTCTGTGACCTCCCGCCCCTGCTGAAGCTCACCTGCAACAACATGACACAAAGCGCGATTGTCATCCTCTTTTTTGCCAAGTTCATGTTCCTGGCCAATGTCATGACCATCGTGGTCTCTTATATGCTCATAATCAGAGCCATCCTGAGGGTGAAGTCTGCTGGTGGGCAAGCCAAGACTTTCTCCACCTATACCTCCCACCTCACCACTGTTGTCCTCTTCTTCAGGACATTTGCCTTCATGTACCAGAGAAGTAACTCAGACCAATCCCCAGAGGAAGAGAAGGTTGTGTCTGTCTTTTACACCGTGGTCATCCCCATGGTGAACCCCTTGATCTACAGTCTGAGGAACAAAGATGTAAAAGCTGCATTCAGAAAAGTCATTGGTAAAATCCAGTTCCCAAAGAATGCAGGTAAGAGTCCTTCATCTTAACCCTTTTTCTCCCCAGATCTTCGTGCTCTGATAAGTATCAACACCGTGTGGTGCTTGCCCTCAAGAATGGTGGCTTTCGGGCGCCTGGGTGGCTCAGTCGTTGGGCGTCTGCCTTCGGCTCAGGTCATGATCCCAGGGTCCTGGGATCGAGTCCCACATCGGGCTCCCTGCTCTGCGGGAAGCCTGCTTCTCCCTCTCCCACTCCCCCTGCTTGTGTTCCTGCTCTTGTTATCTCTCTCTCTGTCAAATAAATAAATAAAATCTTTAAAAAAAAAAAAAAAAAAGAATGGTGGCTTTCAGCGACACCCGAGAAGTGATGAGAAGAACTACCTGCTTTTTTTGTTTGTTTAGTTTAGGGAAAACCACAAGGTTTGTGAAGTTTGCTTAGATGACTCCCTCTACCTCTCTTTTCTTGCCTTCTCCATCTTTACCCCACCTCCAAATTCTCAGGGTTTGGGGGCTACACTCTGATATCACAGAGCTACAAGTTAACATAGTCGTAAGTGAACTGACTACCACATCCAAACCCCCATCCCCAGCTCAACCATATTTAAGTTCCCCAGTTTCTCCTTCTTTATCCTATCATCTCAGTGCTCATTGATTTCAACTTATATTCTCTGTGGAAGATGATAGCTGGGAATCATACTAATGGGAGGACCGTCAGGAATTTTTTTTCTTTTATGGTATGGATAACCTGCCAACTTATTGTGAGGAAGTGAATGAAAAAAACCATGAACCCAGTGGAATTTCCCGTTGATAAAGGTTAGAATAGTAAAAGGAGGGGTGATTCCTTTGACTACTCCCTGATTTATGTCTCCCCAAATGGTTCCCAATATCTCCAGGGTTCTATTACCTGCCTTTCAAGTGGTGATTCTCTACCTTCTGGATCTCCAATTCTTCTGTTTCTCCTCCTCTTAAACACAGCACCTGACTCATGACAGTCACTGTTCTCAATAAGCTCATTCCTATGGGCTGCAAAGTCAGCAACGGTAGACATTCAGCAAACAGTCATAAACGGAATTACCTTCTCAGGTAATGTCCTACCCTTTCAGAACATCAGTTTCTTTTGATAAAAAAATTAATACTTCCTATTTGAAAGAATTATAGAAAGAAGGATTGAGGAAGATCATGAAAATCAATGTGCAGGTTTGGTTTAGTCAGAAGAGGCCAGGTTTGCTCTGGCAACACTCAGCTCCCAAACTGTTCACAATACTTCCCCCCCCACCATGCAAATCAGCAGGGGACCCTGCTGCATGTAGTCACCTGGAGACCCAAGCTTAAAGAATCTCCGCCATTTTGTAGCTGCCCTGTTGACAATGCAGACTGCACGTCATCACAGCAGGGGATAAGAAGCTACAGAATCATAACGGACCTTTGCTACTGCAGCCCACTAGTTAGAAGGAGCCAGACAGTCCTGCCTCACTAGAAGGGGGCCACTAAAGGTAAAAGAGCAAATGGAATATTTGCTAAGCAATACGGACTCTGCCACAGCGATTATCTGCAGTTGCGATGATCAGCATTCTACAAAACCATGAAGAACCAGATTACTTTTTTATTGTTCTGATTATTTTCTACAAACCACCTCTCCCGTATTTAGGGAAATGGCCCGCTCTTTCACCTGCCACCTGGTCAAGTGTCACTGGAATACACATGGGCTTTTCAAGCAAAGATCAGAGTCCTCTGGGAATATTATTAGTGAAATGAGAAGTAGTCTAAAATTCTCTACTAACTGAAGCCAAAAGACATATATAAAGTAGTGTCTACTGAGTAAAACTTAAAGATATTAAACTTGCATTTTGTAGAAGGCATGACTCCAGCCACATGAAATAGAGGAGTAGAAGACAGAGAAGGAAGCCCATGCATAAAGAGGAAGAAGGATGAGAGAGGGAGAGGGAGCCCTAATCCCACTTGGCTAGTACATTTTCCAAGCATAACATACCCAAAATAGGAGTCTTGATTCCCCACCCCCAAAACTGCTTCTCCCAAATCTTCTCCTGTACCACCTGGAGAACCAAGTTGGCCAGGCAAAATAAATAAATAAATAAATAAATAAATAAATAAATAAATAAATCGTCCTCATTTTCTTATTCCTCTCATTGTCTCACATCCAACCCATCAGCAAATTCTAACAGTCTTTAAATTTTATTTTTTTTTTTTAAGATTTTATTTATTTATTTGAGAGAGAGAGAGCACAAGAGGGGGGAGCGGGAGAGGGAGAAGCAGACTCCCTGCTGAGCAGGGAGCCCGATGCAGAACTTAATCCCGGGACTCCAGGATCATGACCTGAGCCAAAGGCAGTTGCTTAACCAACTGAGCCACCCAGGCGCCCAGCAAATTCTAACAGTCTTAACTTAAAAGGAAACCCCACCTAGTTTATGCAGGTGCCAGAGTCAGTAACCAACGTCCTGTGTTGGTACTGTGGTTGGGGCAAGAGTTCTAGTCTTTCAGCCTGTAAGCATCCTCTTCTCGGTTTGAAATGGCTTCACTTCTCCAGCCTTCCTGCTAATCTATGAGCTACCCAATATCGTTTCAATAAATCCCTTTTCTAATTAAATTGGACAATCTATATCAGTTGCTTACAGCTAAGAAAACTAATTGATACAGAAATCAGTAGCAGGATTGTTGCAGGAAAGAAACCATTGGAAAAATTGGAGGAATCAAGTTGTATTCTTAGCTACTTTGACTCTATGCCAAAAATTATATATTTTATATATATATGTATATATATAATAAGGAATTGGGTCAGATAATTATGGAGGCTAAGAAGTCCCACCATCTGCAGTCAGCAAGCTGGAGACCCAGGAGAGAGGATTGGGTAAGTTCCAATCTGAGTCCAAGTCCAAAGGCAGGAAGAAACCTATGTCTCACCTTAGTGTTGGTCAGGAAGGGAGAGTGAATGCTTCTTTACTCAGTCTTTTGTTCCATTCCGGTCTTCAACAGATTGGATGAGACCTACCCATATTGAAGAGGACAATCTGCTTTACTCAGCTACCAATTCAAATGTTATCTCATCCAAAAACACCCTCATAGACACACCCAGAATAGTGTTTAACCAAATCATTTGGGTACCTCATGACCCAGTTAAGTTGACACATAAAACTAATCCTCACAGAATTGGCTCTCTTGTCTGAGTCAGACTGAAACTGCAAGAATATATCTAGTATTACAACACAGGATGCAGACTAATACTCCTTTATCCCATAGCTCACAGTAGTGAAACAACCAGTAGCTTATGATCCTGAAATGTGATGTCTAGAAAAGGCAAAGCTTTGAGAACTATGAGGTCTCTGTCACATAATGAGTGATAAGTAAGGCATGAGTAATTCAAGACTGGATGGTAGGTGGTTGCTTCTAAAGGCACTGGCCAGTCTAAGGAAATTAAATGGCATATATTTCCTAAAGTCTTGGTCAAAACACAGAATAAAAATCAGGGATTATAAATTACTATTCTTTTAAAAATATCTTACTCTCGGGGCACCTGGGTGGGGGCTTAGTCAATTGAGCATCCAACTCTTGATTTCAGCTCAGATCATGATCTCAGTGTTGTGAGATCAAGCCCAGCGTCAGGCTCTGTCCTGAGTGTGGAGTCTGCTTGGGATTCTCTCACTCACTCTCCCTCGACCCCTCCCCCTGCTTCTCTCTCTCTAAAAATTTTTTAAATTAAAAATAAATAAAAAATAAACCTTGGGCGCCTGGGTGGCTCAGTCATTAAGCATCTGCCTGCGCCTCAGGTCATGATCCCAGAATCCTGGGATCAAGCCCTGCATCAGGCTCCCTGCTCTGCAGAAAGCCTGCTTCTCCCTCTCCCACTCCCCCTGCTTGTGTTCCCTCTCTCGCTGTGTCTCTCTCTGTCAAATAAATAAATAAAATCTTTAAAAAAAAACCTCAAATGAGGTAACTCACGTAAAACATTTTAAAAAAATAAAAACATCTTACTCTTTCAGCATTAGGGCTGATAATAAAAAAAGAAGCCTAACATTTGAACTGTGGGATGCCAAATTATATTGCCAATTGGATTACAGCCCAGAACTGAGTTTCTTATCCACCTAGGCTTAAAACTGTGGCGCTAATTGAAAAAGAATGAGAAAGAGAACAACCTTCCCTTCTGGGTGGCTCTGAGTCCCTCACAGCTCAACCCCACTGAGCCTCCCTTGCTAGCTCAGGTACCATCTCTTTCTCTGTATAATGGAGCTTCCTGACCTGCAGGAAGACCTAGTCACAACCTTGCTGTTATCTTGCCCTGCAAAGCAAAGCTGATTCTCTTCCTGCTCACGTACTACCAACCCTCATTTTCTCCAGATCTATTAGTGGAGTTTTATTAGGGTTAGATACATATATACCAAGATAGGTCAACTGCAAATTCAAACCAAGAGAATTCTTATACATGAAATAATTTAAAAGGTTCTATAAATTATAACAGCAAATACTGTAAGTTTCTAAATGAAAAATTAGAGAACTCGGCTTTAAATTGAGCTAGTGGAGCACCTCTGTGGCTCAATTGGTTAAGAGTCTGCTTTTGTCTCAGGTCATGACTTGGGGTCCTGGGATCGAGCCCTCCACCTCGGGCTCCCTGCTCAGGGGGGAGTCTGCTTCTCCACTCCCTCTGTCCCTCCCCATGCTCTTGCAGGCAAGTAAGCTCTCTCTCTCAAATAAATGAAATCTTTTTAAAAAATTTTTTTAAATTAATTGAGCTAAATTCATTGGTATGGGCCCTCATAACAAGATTTTTTTGAACCAGCAGAAAAGAACAGCAAATAATTATGGTTCTTTTTGTAATTTTGCCTTACAGAATATCTACAACATGCCATCCCGAAAGTCCAGCACACAATAAAAAAGTTACTACATATGAAAAAGGCAGTGACTAGGATTCAAAACCAAAAGAAAAATTCACACAGATGCATGATGATCCAGATGTTGGAATTACATGACTTTGCAATAACTGCTGTGGAAATATGTTAAAGAATTTAGAAGAAAAGGATTAAATGGGTAAACAGATGGGGAATTAAGGCAGAGAAACAAAAAAATCTAACAGAATACAAGTTTTAGAACTATATAGCACAGTATCTGAAATGGAGCAGATTGGATACAGCAAAATAGAGAGTCAATAAACACAAATACAAGTCAACAGAAATGATCCAAACTGAAGCAGAGGGAGGAAAAAATATTTAAAAACCAAAAACAGTTGGAAAAAAGCAAATGATCCAACATACATGTAATTGGAGTAGCACAAAAAGGCACAGAGAAGGGGCGCCTGGGTGGCTCAGTTGGTTAAGCGACTGCCTTCAGCTCAGGTCATGATCCTGGAGTCCCGGGATCGAGTCCCACATCGGGCTCCCTGCTCAGCGGGGGGTCTGCTTCCCCCTCTGCCCTCTTCCCTCTCGTGCTCTCTGTCTCTCATTCTCTCTCTCTCTCAAATAAATAAATAAAATCTTTAAAAAAAAAAAAGGCACAGAGAAAAGGAACAATAGAAATGTTTGAATGGAATGATGTCTTTCACATGCTAAAAAAAGAAAAAGAAAAAAAGACAAATAATAACCCAGAATTCTATATCCAGTGAAAATAGCATTCAACAGTGAACGACTATCCAACTAAATAGACGTTTTCAGATAAATTAAAGCTGAGAGAAAAAGTTGCCAGCAGACCCAAACTACATAAACATGATTAAAATATAAATATAAAGAAATAACAAATAGAAATATTAAAATAAAAATATAAAAGAAATAGTGCCAGGATAGTTGGGTCCATAGGAAGGAAAAAAAAAAAAAAACACCATAAAGAATGAGTATATATGGGGGTGCCTGGGTGGCTCAGTTGTTAATCGTCTGCCTTTGCTCAGGTCCTGATCCCAGGGTCCTGGGATTGAGCCCCGCTTCAGGCACCCTGCTCAGCGGGAAGCCTGCTTCTTCCTCTCCCATTCCTCCTGCTTGTGTTCCCTCTCTCACTGTGTCTCTCTCTGTCAAATAAATAAATAAAATCTTTTTTAAAAAAAGAGTGAATATATATGAACATAAAGGACTGCTTTTTCAAAATGTTTAAGAAACTATTGACAGCTTAAATTAAAATAATTACAATGTCTGATACAGTTCATAACACAAAGACAAAATAAGTGACAATAGTAACACAAAGGTCAAAGGGAGAGAATAAATGGAATTACACTCAAAATAGAAACAAGGATTTTACATTGAAAGTTAAATGGTATAAAATTAACTCAAGGTAGCTTGTAATAAATTAAGGGTGTATATTATCATTCCGAGAGCAACCACTCTGTGATGAAATAAATAGCTACAAATTATCTTCCCATTGAGAGTCAGAATATACTTCTCTGCCCCTTGAATCAGGGGTGGCCTTGTGACCCACTTTGGCCAACAGAATATGAGTGATGTTGCATGAGTTCCAAACCACTTTGAATATGTGCTGCTTATTTTACATAAAACATCAATGGAGCTAGCTTTAAAAAAAATAATAAAAATAAAAAAATAAATCTAGAGTTATTCCTTCCTCTCATATTTTCTAGAGAAGTATGTGTAGATCTGGTATGTCTTCCATATATATATACACACACACACACATTATATATACCCATATATATATATATATATACACACACACACACAATTACCACAATCAATATAAAGAATATATATATTCACTACCCCAAAAAGGTTCTTCGTGTACTTTGTAATTCATGCCTCCCACCCTCCATCCCCACACAAACATTTATCTGCTTTGTGTCATCATAGGTGTGTTTGAATTTTCTAGAACTTTACATAATCAATTTAAAAGCATTTACCCTTTCTCATCTGGCTTTAGTCACCATAATTATTTTGAAATTCATCCATGTTGTTGCATTTGTCATTAGTTCCTTTTTACTGCTGAGTAATATCCCGATAAATGAATACACCAGAAATTGTTTATCTATTCACCTGTCAAAGGACATTAAATTGTTTCCACCTTCTGCCTAATACAAATAAAGCTGCTGTGAATATTTCTGCGCAACTTTTTGTGTAAACATATTTATTTCATTTCTCTTGAGCAAATACCTGGGAGTGGAATGGCAGGGTTTTATGGTAGGTGTATGTTTAAAGTTTTAAACAACTGCCAAACTATTTTCCAAAATGGTTTTCCATTTGACATTCCCATTTGCAACATATGACAGTTCTGGTTTCTCCATATTCTTTGACACTTGGCATGATCAGTATAAAATTGCATGACTTTGGAAAACCATTTGCCAATTTCTTATGAAGTTAAGTTTCCACCTACCCTAAGTCCCAGTAATTCCTTCTCCTCAGTATGAATGAGAAATGAATGCGTATGTTCACCGGAAACAACTTTCACATGAATGTTCACAGCAGCTTTGTTCACGATAGCTCAACACTGAAACAACCCAAATCTGCATAAACAGAGGAATGGATAAACAAACTGTAGTACATCCACACTCAGCAATTTAAAAGGGGATGAACTAATGATATAACAACATGGACAAATCCCAAAAAATACTATGTGGAATGAGAGAAGCCAGATCAAACAGTTTCTTTATATAAAGTTCACACAGACAACCAACCTCTGGGAAGAGAAATCAGAACAGTGGTTGCCCCTGGAGGGTGGGGGAAGAATGATGGTGTGGACAGGGACAGGAGGGGTTTTTCTGGGGTATAGACATCTTCTATATGTTGATCTGTGTGATGGTTATATGAATACATGTATATTGCCCAAGTTTATTGAGTTGTGCTCCTGAGATTAATGTATTTTGCTGTTTTACATTATACTCAATTAAGTGCTGTTGGCATAAAACAACAACAAAAACCCTATATCAGGTAATCAGTTCTCCTGAAGAAAAGCTTTAGTGTTTCAAAAAGAAAGAGAGAGAGATCCAGAAAGAAAGAAAGAAAGAGAGAAAGAAAGAGGAGGAGGAGGAAGGAAGGAAGGAAGGAAGGAAGGAAGGAAGGAAGGAAGGGGAAAGGAAAGGAAAGGAAAAGAAAGAAAAGAAAAGAAAAAAGAATGAAGGAAAAGGGAGAGGGAAAGAAGGAGGAAGGGGAGGGAGATAAGAAGGAAAGGAAAGAGAAGCACTTTTACAACTTCAGGGTTTCCCAGGAGAGCCTCTATTTACACCTGTTGTCCTGGCACCCTAGTCAGTGTAGCCTGTGTCCCAGGTCTCTCACATTTGTAGTTAATAGGTCAGTAGACCTTCGTTTTACGCTTCCCGCTCCTGCTGCACTCAGACCTAGTAGTGTGTGGAATACGTGTACAGTGAATGGAGTTGTCATTTTGACATGTATTAAATCTGAAAGACAAATCAGCCATATCTCATCTCTCTTTTCCTGAGTCTTCCCGGACCGAAATCTCTTGTCCAAGGACATCACACATGGTGCCCCGCGCTTTGAAAAACAAAGCACTCAGACACAAGGATCTACGTTGGGCTCCTTTCTCTGGTCTAGGGTGGTGGTAAGAGAAACATCGAGCACAGTGCCCCTGGCAGTTGTCCGGCGGCCCATGCGGAAGCCCACAGGTTGTCCCCCGGCAGGCACTCAGGTATCAATGCACAATGTGCCCAAAACAGAGACTAAGAAGCGCTGCTGTCGAGCATATGCAGAGCGGGCTGAAAGCTTTTGTTACCATGGTTTGGTCCCTTTTTGCACGGTCAAAAGCCACAGCAACATATTTTATCGTTTGGTATCACTCTTATATTTTGCAATAAGCACTTTCCGTAGCGACAAAGTCAAAAACAAACAAAAAAACACAATTGCATGTTATAGGAAAGTCCACGATGAACGTGTACTCTGCACAAGATGTTCGTCAGCATTTATCACCCTCCGTGGGAGTCGTGGTGATGTCTGCGAGGACTTGAAAAGTAGAAGGCGCAAATCTGCGAAGATGCATCGTCGCTTGCTTCCAAAGACGGTGCTAGACAGTAATGATTGAAAATCACAGGTGTGTTTGCATTGCACTCTGTGAAGCGAGACTTTTCAGTCACATCAAAGGTCACTTAGCTCATTTATTTAATTCCAATTTTGTGTGCGCGTGCGCGCGCACACACACGAACTAAAGCAATACTTGGTAACGCATTGGCTCCAGGAGAAAAGAACAATTCTACACAGAGTGAGAGGATGATAGTTTTATATCAGTGTCATTAAACACTTCAAACAGAAAATCATTTGTTATTCTAATAACTCTTTCTATCCAATTCATCAAAATAAAGCTGTTGAAAGTTCATTCTGTCAGAGATGAAATATCTGACATTATTGCGAACACCTCAGCTTAAAATATCAAACTGGAAGACCACAGCTCTGGTTTTGGTTAGAGTAAAAATACAAATTTTTTAAAGATTTATTTATTTATTTATTTGAGAGAGAGAGAGCACAAGCAGTGGGGAGGAGCAGAAGGAGTGGGAGAAACCACTTCCTGCTGAGCAGGGAGCCTGATCCCAGGACCCTGGGATCATGACCTGAGCCGAAGGCAGACGCTTAGCCAACTGAGCCACCCAGGTGCCCCCAAAACACAAATTTTAGTGAAGCACAGCTTCATGATAAAAGTAATGTTCTTACTGAATTATGGAACTTATGGAATGGAAATATGTTTGGAATCAGTTGTAATACGCATAATTTAGAACTGCAGCCAAATAAGTTATGATGGTTTTTCCATCAAAATAGAAACTGTATTTGTTAAAATTTACAAATATTTCCATATAAACACAATTAGAGAAATGGAGTTACAAAGTTTTTGAGTACAGTGGGATGGAATACCGAAAAACCAGAACCAAGAACCTTCTGTATGGTAGCTCATTTCTTTCCTGCTTCTTATCCATAGGATTGTGGAAGCATATAAGCCTTTGAAAAACTATTCTTTTTTTATTTTTTTAAATATTTATTTATTTATTTGAGAGAGAGAAAAAACATGAGTGGAGGGAGGGGCAGAGGGAGAGAGAATCCTCAAGCAGACTCTCCACAGAGGACAGAGCCTGACACAGGGCTTGATCCCATGACCCTGAGATCATGACCTGAGCCAAAACCAAGAGTCAGATGCTTAACAGACTGAGCCACCCAGGTGCCCCAAAAGACTAACTTTCAATCAACCTAGGGATCTGCATAATATTGAACTCATTTGTTACAATGTTCTCAATTTTTTCATTGTATTCATTTAAAGCAGTTAGAAATCTTGTATCTTTAATCAAAGCATGTAATGAATAAAGGGCAAGAACCTTCAACTCTTGAAGACTTTCACAAATTCCAAGGGTTTTTTTTAAAGATTTTATTTTTAAGTAATCTACACCCAAGGTGGGGCTTGAACTCATTAACCTGGAGATCAAGAGTCCAGTGCTCCACTGACTAAGCCAGACGCCCCATGAATTCCAAGTATTAGAAACAAATCTTACAAATGGAAGGCACTGAAATCGATCCCCTCCCTAGGAAAGAAAAAAACTAAACAAAATGAACAAGCAAAAATAGTGCACAAGACATAATCCTGAAATTTTGGTGGACCTCCAAATTTTAATTGGTTAAAATTATATTCTGAACTGGGGTGAAGTAACAGATGAAATCAGTAATTTTGCTGCGTTTACATTTTTATTGAGATATAACTGAAACACAATTATGATATTAGCTTCAGGTGTACAATATAATGATTTGATATTTTTGTATATTGTGATCATTTAAATTTGATGAAACATTCAAAAAATCAAAATTTTATAATTTTGTCTTAGAAAAATGGGTCAAAGTAAGATATTCCAACTGGAGGCCAAAAAAAAGGCACATATGAAAATACAGGGGCTGAACTATTTATACAGTTCAATGAAGAAAAATAGAATGAAGAATACCCTCCATTCAGCAAAAATCTCTTACAGCTTATTCAACCCCTGTGTGAGGAAGTGGTATTCTATCAAAACAGTGACGGTGATCTGCAGCAATCTGGATGACTCACACTAACATAACCTGAATGAAAGAGATCAGACATACATGACTACATGCTATAGGAATCCAGATGTAAAAAGGACAAAAGCAAGTAAACTAATCAAAGCCATTAGAATTGGGGGTGGTGAATGAAACAGGGCACAGAGGGTTTCAGACATTGGTGATGTGTTTAATCTTGAACTTGGGCTAGTGACTGAGGTGTGTTAAGACTGTGAAAATTCACATATGATATTCATTTCTTTGAATGTGTGTTATACTTCAATGCCTTTTTAAAAGTATTATGAAGATTAATGGTATTCTTCCACACAACCATAATATTATAATACCATTACCACCCCTGAGAAAATGACCAATTATACCATCACATAATTTAATATGTAGTCCGCATTCATAGTTCTTTTTTGTCTAGGAATAGATTTTATTATTTGTATGAATTTAATCAGGATCCATTCTAAGTTCAAGCACTGCATTTGATTTTTATTTTTTTAACATTCTTTTAATCTAGAACAGTCCACTTTCTTTTTCAGACCCTGATAGCTCTGTTATAAATATTCTATACTCTAAAAGTGTTTGATCGGCTGCTGATATCTGCAGTAGACAGAATTCTAAAATGACCACTAATGATCCATGTCCTTGGGTAATGCTCTTCCCTAAAAGGAGGGTCGGACCCGTGAATATGATGTGATAACACTCCCATTATTAGCTTACCAGATTGTGAATGTATAAGTAAGGTCCCTAATCAGCTGACTCTAAGTTCATCAAAAGGGAGATTATCCTGAGTGAGCCCGACTTCATGGAGAGAGCCCACAGGAGAAAGCCAAAGCAGCAGAGATGCTCTCCTGCTCACCTTGCCATGTTGTGAGATGGGGGGCCACACAGCGGGCACCTGAGGGTGGGCTCAAGACCAGCCCTGGCCTACAGCCCACAAGGAAATGGGCACGACGGTCAAACACTTGCCACACAACGAATTCTACCCACAACCAGATGGGGCCTGTAGGAGGCCTTCGCCTCTGGAGATGCCATCCTCGAGAGATGGATGCCATCCTCGAGAGATGGATGCCATCCTCGAGAGATGGATGCCATCCTCGAGAGATGGATGCCCTACCCCGAGCCTTGATTCCAGTCACAGAAGACCCTGCCCAGAGGTCACAGATAAGCCACTGTCTGTCTGACTCCTGCTTCTGGAAAATTATGAGATAATAAATTTGTGTCAAATTTAAGTTGCTAACTTTGTGGCAATTAATTACTCACCAATAGAAAACTCACACATGTCACTCAGCCCTGTATTTCTTATCAAGTGAAAGCTAGTTTTAGAGCAGCATCCAACAAGCTTTTCCACAAACAGATGGTAAATATTCTAGACCTTCCACGCTGACCGGTCTCCTCTTCAGCTACTCAGATCTGCATCCTCCTGAGAAAGTAGCCCCAGGCAATATCGAAACCAAAGTCTGCAGCTAGCTGTGTTTCAATAAAACTTTAAGAAGCAGGGGGCCTGCCACGTTTCAATTCTTGGACCCGGATCTCCAAGCCCTCAAGCTTCCTGCTCCCTAGCGCCCCCTGCAGGCCGATGGGGGCACAGCCCTGCCCAGCCCGGTCCCCCAGCCTGAGAGCGGCCACTGACACGCTGTGGGGGCTCTGTTTGCAATCCTGGCAGGGCCCTCCCTTGTTTCTCAAAGCATTGACAACTTACAGGGCTCTTTCGAATCCCTGATTACCACACTTCGGCTTCTCAACAGCCGAGTGAGCTGAATGAGGAAGGCCCCATGGCGCCCGCCTTCAGGAGAGGAGAGGCCCGTGATTGAATGTCTGCCCGGCTCATGAAGCCAGTTCTCAGTTTATCAGTCGTTCCTGTCCCTCGGTGTCACTAGTCTCCCCGGTGCAGAGGGCATGATCCCAAAGCCCACCTCTGAGACGGGGGCTGGACTCCCGTGGCCTCTCCTCTGCCCCAGTGCCTCCCGGGTTAGGACAGTCCCCATGCTCGCCCCATCATGCCGGCTTGGAAAGTAGACTCAGACTTGAACGGAGCCTCAGAGGTGACTCATCCGAGGCATCAAACTGTGCTCCTTGCAGGAGGAAAACTCCAGGAGCCAAGAAAGCACCGAGAGGTGCAGGGGACCCAGCAGGTGTCACAGAGGGTGTCCCCACCCACCTGATTTTAGGCACAGAGCTAGCATGTTGTGGAAGGCTGTGCTCTTGAAACAGAGTTTCGGGACCACCTGCGGAAGCCATGTGTTCCTGTCACGGAGGAGAAAACAGAGGTCCCAGAGAGAGGAAGTGAATTGCCTAAGAGATGGGATAGTATTCAGGCCACAAAGAGATTGAAGCCGAACCCTAAGGCCAGCCCGCCCTGGCTGTGTCCCTCTGTGAGCACGATGTCAAGTGTACCCTCCCCGGGGACACTGAGGTCTGCGGCCACAGACTCAACAGGCTGCTTCACTGCTTCAGCCTGACCCTGGAGGCCTCAGCCTCCCCTGTGCATCACGGCGGTAATTCTGGCTTTGAAGATTATGGGGTGTGAGCAGGCCCAGGGGCCCTGGGGCAGGAAGGTGGACAACTTCATAAACACAAGCCCCCACGGCAGGTCCCCAGAAGAGAGGAGGTGCCGGTGGGCAGGGCACCCCTCTTGCTCTCAGGTAGTGGGCCCGTCTCTGCCGGGTCCTCAGCCAGCAAGCAAGGACAGTTAGTAGCTGTGAGGACAAGCGACGCAGGGATCAGGGTGCTGCAAGCCAGGCCCGGAAGCGGGTTGCAGAGCCCTGCACGACTCTGAAAGAATAGGCACGTAGGGCAAAGGCCAGGAGCTCAGCCACACTCACTCACCTTCTCTCTGGGGTCCCGTGAAGACTCAGCAGATGTGCCCAGAGCCTCCAGGAGGAGGCCCGGCCCAGGCGGTCTGACAACAAGGACCCCCAGCCACACGCCCTCAGGAAAGGACAGCCTCCATGGCCTGTCCAGTTATCCTTGTGGCCCTGCTCTTGGCAGTGCCCACGGGGGACGCTGTCCATGCTCCTGGCTACCTGCCAATGTCCAGGCCCTCAGACGGCTTCTCCACCAAAGGAAACGTGCTCATCGGGGCTGTGACGCCCTCACACGTGGTGCTGGATCAGCCACAAGCAAGGTTCCAGCAGCCTTTGGGGCAGCCACTGTGCCAGCGGTGGGAGGACTCTTGATCCTTAGGGAGGTATGGCCACCCAGTGAGGGAGGGCGGGGGAGGGACGCCTTCCTGATCACTGCAAGCAGCTGGGGGCGCTAGACCTGTCACCCAGCGTCCAGAGCCCCTGGGCAGGGACAGCACTGGCTCTGAGCACCAGGTGCCAGACTAGGTTCTGGTCCCGGCCGTCCCTGAGTCACTGATCACCCAAGGCAAGTCCCCTTCTCTCTCTGCACGATGCTAACGTTCCTTTGGTTCGAAGGTGAGAAGAGCTCTGCAGCTGGTGTCCTGGCGCCAGAGCTGTGGGAAGACGCACGTAGGGGTTGTGCAGGGGGCCCAAGGGGAAGGCAGCCCCAGGCCGGCGCCTGTCTGCACCCATCCGTGCCTGCCCGGCTTCCACAGGTATCTGAGCTGCTCCCAGGGCTGCACTGGGCCCTCACCGCCTTCCAGGCTGGGCGCCTGCAAGGTCTTTCCAGAAAGGTGCCCAGGAAGTCTGTAGCCAGACCGATGTCACTCCGCTCCCCACGTCTGTCTGTCCTCCTCCGGCCTACGTGTTGGTCAGGGGCACTCTGGCATGCGTCTGCACCCTACTCAGGGCTCTCTACCTGTGTCTCTGGCCGTCTGTCTCTGCAAGGGTGTGTCCGTCTGTGTGCCGTGCACCCGGCTGCCGGCCTCTGCATCGGAGCCTCCCACCGCAGGGCGTGTGCGCTGTGTGTGTGTGCGCTGTGTGTGTGCATGTGTGCTGTGTGCGTGTGTGTTTGCGTGTGTGCTGTGTGCATGTGTGTGCGTGTGTGTGCATGTGCCCTGTGTGTGCGTGATGTGTGTGCGTGTGCGCTGTGTGTGTGAGCGCTGTGTGTGTGCTGTGTGCATGTGCACTGTGTGTGCGTGTGCTGTGTGCGTGTGTGCGCTATGTGTGTGTTGTGTGTTTGTGTGTGTGCACTGTGTGTGTGTGATGTGTGTGCGTGTGCGCACCTCATCCACACCTGAGCGCCTGTCTCTGCATCGGAGCCTCCCACCGCAGTGTGTGTGTGCCGTGCGTGTGTGATGTGCACATGTGTGCTTGCATGTGTGTGCTGTACACGTGTGTTGTGTGTGTGTGCCATGCATCTGTCACTTCCGCTCTGCCAGTTTGTCAGCTGAGTGCTGCACTGAGGTCAGCCTCTCTTCACGTCTGCATGTCTGTGTGTGTGTGTGTCTCTGTATGTGTCTCTCTGTGTGTATCTGTATGTGCGTTTGTGTGTGTCTCTGTGTGTGTTTGTGTGTCTCTGTGTGTGTCTCTGTGTGTGTTTGTGTGTGTGGCTCTGTGTGTCTCTCTGTGAGTATCTGTATGTGCGTTTGTGTGTGTGTCTCTGTATGTGTGTTTGTATGTGTGTGTGTCTCTGTGTGTGTTTGTGTGTGTGTCCGTGTGTGTGTGTCTTTGTGTGTTTGTCTCTGTGTGTTTGTGTGTATGTCTCTGTATGTGTCTCTCTGTGTGTATCTGTATGTGTGTCTGTGTGTGTTTGTGTGTGTGTTTGTGTGTCTGTGTGTGTGTCTCTGTGTGTGTCTCTGTGTGTGTCTCTGTATGTGTGTTTGTCTCTGTATGTGAGTGTGTCTCTGTATGTGTGTTTGTCTCTGTGTGTGTTTGTGTGTGTGTCTGTGTGTGTGTGTCTTTGTGTGTGTGTCTCTGTGTGTGTGTTTGTGCCTATGTGAGTGTCTGTAAATGTGTCTGTGTGTGTGCTTGTGAGCGTGCGTCAGGGTCTGAATGTCTCTCGCTCTGTGTGTGCCCTTGTCCACCTCTGGGAAGCTGCCGGCCTTTCCCCGTGTATGTGAACTGGTGCATGGCCGTCTTTCCCCCAAGGCTTCGTCCTCCCGCCAGCGTACATCTAAATGCAGTCTCCCTTCGCACCTCGCCACGCTCCTTGCAAGGACACACCCTCTGTGGCAGTTTTATGTGGCTCAGCAGAATGCTACTGACCGATCCTAACTGCCCCCCGTCCTTCACCCTCTCGAAGGCTCAACACCCGCTTTTTCCTGAATGTCCTGGGCCTTCTCTTCGCTGTATCCGAGGCGAAAGAGGACCCAGCCTTCCTGCCCAACATCACCGTGGGACTGCCGGTCCGTGATTCCTGTATCTCAGGGTCTCGGGCCCTGGCGAGCACCCTGGCCCTGCTGTCCAACCAGCCCCGGCCCACGCCCAACTTCCGCTGCGGCCCCCGGCCACGGCTCCTGGGGGTGGTTGGTGGGATGAGCTCCCCAGAGTCTGAGCCCATGGCTGAGCTGCTGTCCATGTACAGAGCCCCTCAGGTGAGGATGCACCTGCAGAGAAGGAACCACTAGCGTCCTCTGGCTGTGAGCTACAGGATCACGCTGCACCCGGCCAGACCCATCACAGGTTGTGACCTGGAGAGCTTACTTCCCTTCCCTGGGCCTGGGGTCCCCCGTCCTACAAAATGGAGGAGCAGGTCCCGGACTAGATGGGTGGTTCCCTAGTGCTTGTCCCCAAACTGGTGCTGATCCACTGGGATGCTTTCTCTGGTTTGCAACAACAAGACAAAGAAATGCCTTGGGGTCGGTGTATGCATGTCAGTGTGAGGTCGCCGGCCCTCCTTCAGCAGTGGTTCCTTTTTTTTTTTTTTCAGTTTTATTGAGATATAATTGAAAGACATCACCGTATAAGTTCAAGGTGTACAGCATGATGGTTTGACTTACACCCACTATGGAATGATTACCCCAAGAAGTTTAGTTAGCGCCCATGGCCTCATAGAAATACAATGAAGAGAGAAAGCAAAGGAAGGAAAAGGAAAGTTTTTCCTTGTAATGAGACCTCTCGGGATTTACTGTCTTGACAACTTTCCCATGTGCCAGACAGTGGTGTCAGCTCCTGTCCCCAGGCTGCACATGCGTCCCCAGCGCTTACCTCTCTCGGAGCTGGAAGTCTACCTTTTGGCAGCTTCTTACAATTCCTCCTTCCCCCCTTCTGGTGACCTCAAATCTCATCTCCTTTCCATGAGTTTGTTAGGGTTTTGGTTTGTGTTTGTTTTAGTTCCACATGTAAGTGAGATCACACTGTCCGTGTCTTTCTCTGTCTGGCTTATTTCACTCAGCATGATGCCCTCCACCCATGCTCTCACAATAACAGGATTTCCTCCTTTAATGGCTGAATAATATTCCATCATACATGTACACCACAGATCCTTTATCCATTCATCCATCGATGGACACTTCAGTTGTTTCCAGATGGACCTATTGTAGGTTTTATTTTTCCAACACACTTCTGTGGCAAAATAAACCTTTGGCCACCTTATGCCAAACTCTCGTAATTTTTGGTTGATTAAACAGCCTGGGACACATGTGCTCTAACTGCCCATGATCTGAGGGCTGATGAGAGCACTCAAGGTTTATAACCCAGGCCAGGATGAGCTCATTCCTTCTCCCACCCTTCTCAGAAAGTTGGAAAGTTGAACAAGTCACTGACCACAGTGCTGGATTTCATGATGTTTCCATGAAACATCCGCCTAGACTTGACTTCTGTTTGATCTTTAGTACGTATCAAATCTGTTAGGCAGGGAAGCAATGTTTATGAAATCATTTTCCAGTTGGAGAATCCTTATTTTTCCCCACCATGCAGGGAAATAAGTTACATGACTATGACTTGTGAGCTCTAAAAGACACCACAAGAAATATTAAATATCTTCTCTCCCAGATTCCACGGAGGCCTCAAATGCCCCAGCTGAAAAATCATCCAATAAGATGCAAACGCTTAATTCTCAGTAGCTGTTGTTCAGTGATGTATAGCTATTGTCAACCACTCACATCCTAGTATAAATGAGTTTATCACAGGCTTTCTTCTGCACTATTGGTTGAGATTACTTAATAGTAACTATGCCTGTAATTTCTTGAGTCATTACCCTCAGTGGGAACTGCTTTCTAGATATTTTGCATGTATCAAATTCTTATGAAAATTAAATGGGTTAATACACGAAAAACACTCAGAAAAATGCATGACTTATAGTAAGCTCTGTATCAGTATTTCCTCTTATTAATATCATTGCCTTTATTTTTATTATCTCATGTAATCCTCACAACAACTTTAGGAGGTAGATATTATTATTCCCATTTTACAGATTATGAAATTGAGACTCAAAGAGGAAATGTCACTTGCCACAATTCACACAAATAATAAATGGGAGTTTGGGATTCGAAGCTGGGCAACCAGACTCCACAGGGAGAAGAAGGTACAGAAGCAAGAAGGAGGAAACCTCACCTAAACAGAAATACTGCCTATTGTGGGACTGGTTATTGTTTCCAAATTCTTACTGAGCACATCACTCATGGCATAGAACGCTATGCTATAGGTACCATATGCCATGGCTCTGTCCTCAGAAGTGCTCCTACTCTGGACAAGAAGGCAAGCATGAACCAGAGAGCCATAACACCAGGGCACCCTCTGGCTCTCGAAGGGTTGGGACTTGGGGCGGAACAACCTAGCCTCAAGGTTCCAAATGGAACTATTCGTTTAGGGTGACCTTGGCTTGTCAGTCAATAATCAGGACACTTAGCTGACTGAGGATGGCTTTTCTCATTTCTTATTTATGTGGAAATTCTTACAAAGGCATAAAAATAAATCACTTCTGTAGTGAGGATGCAGGAGGCTGTAGTTTGTCTAGACAGCAAACAGAGCACACATTATGCTTTTCTTAACTGGAGTCATTGAACCTTTTACATTTGCTCAAATTGCCGACGTGTTTGATGCCATTTGGCCCTCTCATAGAACTTTCTATCTCTTAGGCTTTGTCATAACTTTCCACAAAAAAATTTAAAAACATAATACTAGAAATAACAAATAGAAAGCTGTTTTATGTGTTATTTAGTTTGAAAGCGTTTCTATGCTTTCATTCATTTTTCCATTCATTTTTCATTCATATTTATTATGCTTTTTTCTTGTTTTGTCCTTTCTTGAAATTTCCTGATTTTTTTAACCTTTTTTTTCTTCCACTGCTTTGGATGTTCTATATCTTGTTTCTATGCTTCTCATGATTATTCAAGTTTTTAATTCACTTGAACCTTTACCTCTCAAGCAATGTCAAGAATTATACAACGCATAAACACAAATCACTTAGCACACCTTACTTCTCTGTTTCTCCCACTGGCTTCCTACTCTGCCTTCTTGAGTCCACTGCTGTCCTTCTTCCAGGAAACTGGCCTCCCAGGCCTGAGCATATAGGCTTTGGAAGGACCTGGAGGTAGATGATGAGATAGGCTGAGATAATATTTAAAAATAAAAGACAGACACAGAAGGATTAATACAACTTGATATTACTTATATGATGAATTAAAATAGATTCCCAGAAGCAGATAATAGAGAAGTGGTTCAGGCCTGGAAGGAAGGAAAACAGGGAGATATTCGTCAAAGGGCACAAAGTTTCAGTTACACCCAATGAGTTCTAGAGATCTCCTGTACAGCATAATGCCTAGAGTTCACAATATGTACTGTGTTCTTAAAAATTAGCCAAGAGGGTAAATAGTGTGCTAAGTGCTCTTATCACACAAAACCAGACTAATATAATAGAGAAGAGGGTGGGAGCAACTTTGGACTGATGAGTAGGTGCATGGCGTAGATTGTGCTGATGGTTTCACAGATGTACACTTATCTCCAAACTCATCAGGTCGTAAATGGTAATCACGCACAACATTCTGTATGTTAAAAAAAAAAAGAAACTATTTGCATATAGAAGGGGGGCAGTGAGGGCGGGTCCAGGACAGCAGACACTGGGCAGGGGTGGTAAGGTGTCCCCACGCAAATATACAGCCCCGCTTCTCCCCCACGGGCAGCCACAGATCCCAGCACCCCCAGTTCTCCGACTGTCCCGGTTCCCGTCCTTCCTCCGCACGGTGCCCAGCAGCGCCCACCAGCCCCAGGTCCTGACCAAGCTCTTGAGCCACTTTAACTGGACCTGGGTGGGCCTGGTGGGTTCTGACAGTGGCAACTTGGAGTGGCTGGAGCAGCAGCAGCTGCGGAAGGAGGGGAGGCGCGCGGGCAGCTGTGTGGCCTTCTCCAAGATCGGCAGCCAGGCCCACAGCATCCACAGCGTGGCCAGCGTGCTCGCCGCCAGCCCTACCACCACGGTCATCGTCTGTGACTGTTACCACCTCCACTTCGGGCTGCTGGCCGAGGCCCTCTGGGAGAAGAATGTGACCAGGAGGACGTGGGTCTTCTCCACCTCTTTTCCTCTACAACCCATCGCACCTTGCTGAACGTCACCTTGAGCCTGACCATGCACTCGGGATTCCTGCCGGGCTTTGAGGACTTCCAATTGGTGCTGTGCCCAGCCGCCTACCCGGGCAACAGTCAGGTGAGGAAGCTCTGTGAGGAGTTGCAGGGATGCAGGTGGCCTGGATCAGGGGCTTCCAGCCCAAACGCCAGAGAAGAGGCTCATCACTGCAAAGAGCATGAGAACATGACAGTGGTCTACCTGTCTACCTTCAAACCGCATGACCTGACGGCCACTTACCAAGCCTACCTGGCAGCCAGAGCCCTCCTGGCCGCCTATCAGAACCTGACGTCCTGCTCCCAGGAGACGGGCCTTTCCTGGGAGGCTCCTGTGCAGACCCACACAATGCCAGCTCTTGGCAGGTGAGCAGCCAAGACCTCCGGATTCAATCCCTATCCCTCCCAGCTTGCTCTGAGCCACAGGCTAGTGCTGAGGAAGCAAGGTCTAATGAAAGGAGTACTGACTTTAGAGCCAACGTCTCCTGGGCTCAGATCCCTTATTATGAAAAATGTCAGGGTCTATAGCTAGAAGAGAGGACTGGCTCCTGCCGGCTTTGAGAGTCAATTGTAAAATTTTCAGGAATTGCACAAGCTCTTTGCTCACCATGGAAAGTAGGAGACCTAAAAATCCTGCCTTTTTCCCCCAGAGAGCTGGTTGTTGAGCACTCAGCCACATGCCGCTACAAATATCGAAGTAAAATTATAGAAACAAAGTCAGAGTAGAAGAAAAATCCTCTTACTACTAAAAGAATGCTTTCAAACTAGGCACAGCTTCTTTAAGATGGCTTTTAGGTGATTTCATCAGTACTGTGTAGTGTGAGGTTTTTAAAGGCTTTAAGAGTAATAATACTTAACAATTTTCAAGTGCTTTTCCATGCCAAGTAATGCTGCAAGCACTCTGTATGTATTAATACATTGCATCTTCACAACGACCCTAGGAGGTAGGTCCCCTTTCTACAGATGAGAAAATGGAGAGGCAGAATAACACATCCAAGGTCACACAGCTGGTTCAAGTAGATTCAGGAATCACACCAGGCAACCTAACTCCACAGTATGGGCGCTGGGCCAGGCTCTCTGCTGCCTCCCTATGCTGAAGTATTCCTGGGATCTCTCAATATCTAAGCCCAGCATTGCCCCCAGCCAACATCTTTGCTGAAACTCCCTCCTATGGTCTTACTGAGCTTCAGTGGCCTAACTCAACAAATATATGTGTGTAACACAAGTATTTACTAAGCCCTTTTCATGCTCCTTGGAGCAACATGGGATACAGAAATGTACAAAATGTGTGCTTGCCTTCAGAGTGTTTCTGTTTCCTAGTCACCAATCATGTCTGGCACCGAGAAGGAAACTAAGTAGTATGTATGAAGGGACGCTGCTACGAATACGTGGAGACACCCATATTCATAAGATGAGCCTGTCCGTGAAATGTCTCAGGCAAGCCCTAGACGACCAGATTTCCATTAACTTGACTTCCACTTCCCTATGCACTGCAGATTAAGGCAAACTTGAAAGATGAGAAAGCAGAGTTATTTTCCATAAAATGTGCAAAGAGGAGGTGCCTTCCTCCATGTGTTGGTGAGCACAGATGTGGGAGAATGGTCCGGTGATGTGAAGGGAGCTCCCTTGCCTGTGGTACGCCTAACCAATTTCTTGCCTTGTACTTTCTGTCCCTGCCTCAGGTGCTCCTTTATACCCAGAATCTTCGCTTCACCACCAGAGCCCACGAAGAAGTTATCTTGAGATGCTGGCAATGTTTAACATTAAAAACGTCTATGTCTTCCCAGACCAGAGAGGACAGACAGCCATTGTTGGACATTTTGACTTCAGCACTCCTCCTGGAAAAGAGCTGCTGATAAATGACAGTGCCATAATCTGGGCAGAAGGGCTCTTAAGGGTGAGAGCTGAGAGCCCCCCTACCACACCCACAAAGCACCTCACACTTCTGAGCACCCGACAGTATTTGTTACATTGAACTGGCTTAGGGTACTTGGTCAAAGGGAGTATAGAGCGGACCATTGACTCACACAACTCTAAGGCTGTTCAGCAAATAAAACCTTCCAAAACCACCCCTGGCTTCCCAAACAAAGGAGCTTGCTAAAGACAAAGGTAATTAATGAGCAAATGGGAAAGTAAAATATATATAATTTCCAATTTAATTCAATTTGATCTGCATTCCCCTGATGATTAGTAATGTTGAGCATCTTCTCTTGTGTCTATTGGCCACTGTATATCTTCTTTGGGAAAATGTCTGTTCGTGTACTCTGCCCATTTTGTAACTGAACTGTCTGGTTTTTGTCATTGACTTGTATAAGTTATTTCTATATTTTAGATATTAACCCTTTATCAGACATATCATTTACAAATATCTTCTCTGATTAGGTAGCTTGCCTTTTCATTTTGCTGATGGCTTCCTTCACCAAGCAAAAGCATTTTATTTTGGTGTAGTCCCAGTAGTTCATTTTTGCTTTTGTTTCCCGTGCCTGAAGAAACATATCTAGAAAAAGCGTTGCTTAGGCCAATGTTAAACAGATTACTCACTGTTCCTTCAGGAGTTTTATGGTTTCAGGTCTCTAGCCTTTGATAGGAGAATTTAGTGCATTTACATTTAAAGTAATTATTGATAGGTATGTGCTTATTGCCATTTTGTTAGTTGATATAGGCTGTACTTGTAGTTCGTCTCTGTTCTTTTCTTCTTCTCTTCTAAGAGATCATTTTTACCTACTGTTATTTCACTAATATCCTGCACGGTACCTGATCCATGGAACACATTGGTAACTACCTGAGCAAGGAAGGAAGGGAAGGTAAAGAGGAAAGAGGAAAAGAAAGGAGGAGGTAAAGGAAGGAGAGGGAAGAAGGAAGAAGACAGGAAGGGTCCTGGTAAGGTAGAATGATGCTGGTAATTCTTCTAAGACTTGAATACACAGATGCTGCACAGTCTCCCCGGTGCTCTCTCTCCTCTCGTGCATAGGTCCTTATCTCGATCTGCAGTGAAAAAGGTCCTGTGGGAACCAGGAAGTCGATCCTATCTGAGAAGTCAAACTGCTGCTACAGTTGCATTCCCTGCCCCAGAGGAGAGACGGCCATGGCAACGGGTAAGACAGAGGCTGCCCTTGTCGACGGGGGCCAGCCAGCAGCCATGATAGGCTTCAGACAAGCCTTCATCATCACTTCAAGGAATGACTCCTTTCTTTACTGGGAAAGAAAAACCCAGCAAAGAGGAAATCAAAAGATGTTTTCAAGATGTCCTTCCCACTTGCTACAGTAAAGCCATTTAAGGCTATCCATTCATTCTTTCTTTCATCGACTCTGAGTTTGTCCAAATTCTGTGCCTACTTTCATGTCTGCCACATAGTAGCCATCCCATAAATATTGAAAAAGAAAAACCCTTGGGTGCCTGGGTGGCTCAGTTGGTTAAGCGACTGCCTTCGGCTCAGGTCATGATCCTGGAGTCCCTGGATCGAGTCACGCATCGGGCTCCCTGCTCGGCAGGGAGTCTGCTTCTCCCTCTGACCTTTCCCCCTCTCATGTGCTCTCTGTCTCTCTCATTCTCTCTGTCTCAAATAAATAAATAAAATCTTAAAAAAAAAAAAATATATATATATATAGGGCGCCTGGGTGGTTCAGTTAGTTAAGCGACTGCTTTCGGCTCAGGTCATGATCCTGGAGTCCCGGGATCGAGTCCCGCATCGGGCTCCCTGCTCGGCAGGGAGTCTGCTTCTCCCTCTCCCACTCCCCCTGCTTGTGTTCCCTCTCTCAATGTGTCTTTCTCTGTCAAATAAATAAATAAAATCTTAAAAAAAATAATAAAAAATAAATTAATTAATTAATTAATTAAAAATAAATAATAATAAAAAATTAAAAATTAAAAATTAAAATAATAATAATAAATAAATAATAAAATAATTTAAAAAATAATTAAAAATAAAAATAAAAAATAATAATAATAATAAAAGAAAAAGAAAAAAATAAAAATAATTTTAAAAAGGAAAAAAAGAAAAAGAAAAAGAAAAACCCTTCTATCGACTTAATCTGCATCTTGCTAAGATGTCATTCATTCAACAGATATCAACTGGCACCTCCTATATGCAGCCACTGTGCTGGGTGCAAAGGTGGTGACAACAAATGAGGCACAGCCCTTGGACCACAGAGCTCATGATCTCTTCAAGGAGATGATCCCTGTGTCTTCCAAACCTGGGAGAGTAAAGAAACTAGACTATGAAGTGAAATCAATTGCCTTAATACAAATTCAAGCCTCGAACCATGAAAGTGCAGAGGAAAAACGAATTCTAACAAAGGGGTATGTAGGGGAACTTTCCACTGGAGGGGGTGGCATACGATTTAGGCCTTGAGCAACAAGTGGAATGTCCCAGGCAATGAAACATGAGAAGGACAGTCGGGGCCAAGGAGCCCATCAACAAAGTTTCAAGACAGGAAAGCAGTAAGGAGCACAGAGTCACTTGAACACAGCCACTGATGGGAGATGCAGGGAGCAGGTGGCCAGATAACAGAGGGCCTTCCTTGCCAGACTCAGGACCGTGGAGTCTACTCTGCAAAAATGGGGAGCCAGGGAATTAATTACGTGGAGAAGCAGTGTGCGTTTCAATGTGTTTGGGGAGATTGAGAAGCGATCAATGTACTGAAAAGAAAGAGAACTGATCAGGAGGCATAGGCACAAAATCCAGGGAACTGTTGAAGCCATGGGATGGGGAAGGTCTCCTGGCACAATGGAAACTCTCAGTGTAGGGAAGGCAGGGTCCTTGAGGATCCTCTTTGCCCATTGAAAGAGAAAGGCACCGCGGAATGAAGCCGGGGACAGGGAGGAGACACCGGTTGGTGAAGAGAGGACAGAAATGATAAATAAGAAATCATCCTTGGACTTGCAGACTAGGACATGAAATCAAGCATCTGGGATCATAGAGATGTAACCAAATCAAGGAAGAGAGTTAAATGAGAACGTATGTCTGCTCTAGAGCTCCGGTAACAAAGCCCATCCTTAAAATCACTACGGAAAGCAAAACTCTGATACGTTCCATCAAAGGAGTGATTTAGACGTAGGTGCCTCCATTAAAAAAGAGAGAGTCTGTGTACATAGTAAGCACCCCACTGAAATTCTTTAAATTAAATGGGCTGATGAATGAATAAATGCATGAATAAACTAGCCATGACTGTGAATTATGACACGGCCACAGTGGTGGTTGGACTAAAAGGGACAAAGCCCAGAGAGGAGTTAGAGCTTCTGTAGGTCATTGTGTCGATGTTATTTTATTACAATCTGAGGCATGATGACCAGTTGCCACTAGGATTTCTGCCCTCTGTGTCTTCGGCCCTCAATCTGAGGACATCAAGTACCATGGAAGGGTTACAAAACTGAAATACACAAGACCTAGTCCTGTGACTTCTTGGCCACAGGACAGTTTCCAGAAGCTTCCCCACTCTGGTCTCTGACCCAGTTTCTCTTTCTCCCTTCAGATAGTGTTGCATGTGAGAAGTGCCCTGAGGACCAGTGGCCCAATATGGGGCAGAGTCTGTGCATCCCCAAAATGCTTGACTTCTTGTCCTACCACAAGCCCCTCAGCGCAGTGTTGGTGGTCTGCACAGCCCTGCTCTTCCTCCTTGCCCTGGCCATCTTAGGCATCTTCATCTGGCACCACCACACCCCCATCGTCTGAGCCAATAACCGTCAGCTCAGCTACCTTTTGCTGTCCTGCTTGGCCTTCTGTTTCCTCTGCCCCTTCCTGTTCATTGGGCACCCAGGACCCTTCACCTGTGCTGTGAGTCAGGCAGGTTTTGGGGTCACCTTCACAGCCTGTGTGTCCACTGTGCTGGCCAAGACCCTCATGGTGGTGGCAGCCTTCCACGCCACCGGCCGGACACCCAGCTTAGGAGGTGGGTGGGGCCGGTTCTCCCTAGCACCGTCCCCATTGTCTATTCCCTGATCCAGGCAACCTTGTGTATGCTCTGGGTGATCAGATGGCCCCCACGGCCTGTGAACTCTACTGGGCCTGGATCCATGATGACAGTAAAGTGTGATGAGGGCTCCTTGAAACTGTTCTATGCCATGCTGGGTTACTTGGGTCTGCTAGGGCTGGTCAGCTTGCTGGTGGCCTTCCCCACCCACTGGCTGCCTGACACCTTCAACGAAGCAAAGCATATCACTCTTAGCACGTGTGTGTGCTCCTGTGTCTGGGCCTCCTTCATCCCTGCCCACATGAGCACTCAAGGCAAGGACACGGTGGCCGTGGAGGTCTTTGCCATCTTAGCATCAGGAGCAGGCCTCATGTCCTGCCTCTTCTTTCCCAAATGCTATATCATCATTCTCAACCCCGAGAAGAACACAAAAGAACAAATGCTTGGCAGGCAGCCTCTCAGGCAAGGTCAGAAGCTGACTGTGGGGAGTGCCGCGTTCCCAAGGATGCCCTCCCTGGGCTGGCCGTCAGGACAACATGCCCTGTGACACTGGTCTGGACTCCTCCTCGTCACTTAGCGGCTTCTACTATCAGAGGGACGTGAGACATGTTTGCAATAATGTTGTCCTTGATGGAAGCATCTGGTCTCATTCATCCTGCAGCCGCTCGGCAGCCAGCCAGTGCCTGGTGTGGAGAGGAGACAGAAGAGCTGTTTGGTGAACGAATAAGTCAACGTCTGCAAAGCTAGTATTGGAGGAGATCTTGCAGAGGAGGCAGCGAGGTAGAGTGGTCGGATGGAGTCAGAGAGTCCTGGCTCAGAGCCTCCTGGCTCCTCCATGTTGCTGCTGTGTGAACCTCGGGGTGTGGCTTAACCTCTCTGAGCCTCAGGTTACACCAACGTAGAATGAGACTATAAGGCTCCCTCTGGGTTGATGTGAGGATGAAGTGAGAAAATGTGGGGAGTGCCCAGCACATACTAAACACTCAAAGGGAGGTATTTAAAGTCATCCATCCACCCTGTCCTTTTACAAGGGAAATGATGCCAAGAAGGGACGAATATACCCGGGCATCATTGTGCAGTTAGATAAACAAGTTTAAAGACCTAGTTCTCTGTTTCCTTAGCTGTGTGACTTTGGACAAGTTACATTACTTCTCTGTACAACAGTTTCTTCACGTGCAAAGGGAGGTAACAGCACCAACTTCATGGGGTTATCAATGAGGAATAAATGAATTAGTATTTATAAAGCACTGAGGATAGTACCTGGCCCATAGTGAGAACTAAACAAGTATTTGTTAAGTAGTTCAATAAAATTATACAGAGTGGCAAACCTGGATGTCTTGACTCTTTGCTGAATAACTGAAACTTTTATGAGACCCTTGCTGCAAGCTATGCCCTGGGGAGGGAAATTCAGAATGGCTGAAGTGGAGCACTTGCAAAGCTTGTGATCTAACATTTCCAACCTAACCTGATTGAAGTAAACTGAATATATCTCTTGTGGAACTAACTATTCTAACAACCTGCACCTGCTCTGGCTGGCCGCTTACCTTTGGGTAGATGAGGACAGGTGACTGGCACAGACCCAGCTGAGCAACCACTAGAGAAGAGTCTGCTCTAAATAAAGCCCCTCAACTTCCCTGGGAGTGTGGGGGTGCTAATGAAGCCCACAAAGTTTTGGGCATCAATTAATTAAATGTTAGTGCTCCTGGACTGCTCTCTGGGGAGGGACAGAGCTGAATGGCACTACACAGATGGTCTCAAGGTCCCGAAGCATCCACGTTTCTGGGCAATGAGATCCATTTTAAGTTCCTGTCAAAAGGGGTTTAAAATGCTCCTATCTTACTGACCAAGAATGATATTTAGACCCTGACAATGAAGCCATCGATGGAAACAAGGATAGAGGTAGAAAAGACTCAATTTAGAGAAACAGAAAGCTGTTCTAAAATCTATATTTAAAAAACTGAAACATTAAAAAAAGAAAATTACAGAAAAAATAATAAACAGAAAGCTGTAGCATCCCACAGCCAAAGCCAGTGTTTTGACAAACAGCTTAGAAGTCAAGGATTTCCAAGGATTTCACATGTGAAAATTGAAATTGAAAGCCACAGCCAGAGATAGAATAAGATCTCTGAAAAAAGGAATACCAACACAGGGGTAAAGGATAAAAAGAATGTGGAACCATAGAAGGGGGTCCCATAGACCAGCATCAAAGCCTTCAACAATGGTGACATAATGGTACACAGCAAACTGTAGAGTTCTGATTTCAGTGTACGGAGCCCGTCATTCATACCAAGTCCCAAGTCAAAGCACCTTCTCCAGGATGGCTCCCATGTAGTCCCTAGCTAACAATTAAATTGCTATCTAGGTACCCAGGATGGGCAAAACAAGTTGAACGGCGTTCTTTACAGCATTCTGTCTTAATAAGTCTTACTTCTCTTGGGGCACCTGGGTGGCTCAGTTGGTTAAGTGACTGCCTTCGGATCGGGTCATGATCCCAGGGTCCTGGGATCGAGCCCAAATCAGGCTCCCTGCTCAGCGGGGAGTCTGCTTCTCCCTCTCCTGGCCCTACCCGCCCCCTCGTGTGCTCCCTCTTGCTATCTCTCTGTCTCTCTCAAATAAATAAATAAAAATAAAATTTAAAAAAATTATTAAAAAACAAGTCTTATTAAGGAGAGCCCGTGATGTAATGAGCACTGGGTATTATATAAGACTGATGAATCACTGACCTCTACCTATGAAACCAATAATACATTATGTTATTAATTGAATTTAAATTTTAAAAAATGAAAAAAAAAACAAGTCTTACGTCTCTCAAATTATTCATTGTGACATTCTCTGGGTACCTCTGGGTCTCTTTGGTATCCCCCAAAGAAGGAATTATATTCTCAGAAATGCCCTATTTACAAGAATACATATTTTCCTGTCATGATTTCATAATTTATCTTCATTGCAGAATGATCTACCATTAATAGTGGGTTTAAAATCTTTAGCCGTTGAAACTTCCAGTTTAAAATAAGTCACTGGGATGTAATGTACAGCATAAGGAATATAGTTATTAACATTGTTCTAGCTTTGTTTAGTGACTGATGGTAACAAGACCTATCAAGGTGATCATTTCATAATGGATAAAAATGTTGAATCACCATGTTGTACACCTGAAAGTAATATGATATTTTGTCAACTATAATGCAAAAAACAAAGCCAGAAGCTGATTAATTAATTAAAAAGAAAAACTTTTGCTGTCAATACCTACAAATATCATGTATCTCACCAGCACTTCAGATTCTGGTAGATAGGTCTTTTTTTAAGGGAGTGATTGCTTTACAATGTAAATAATCACACTCACGAGGCCTCTTTTTTTCAGTTTTTTTTTTTTATTGAAGTATAGTTGACCTATAATATTATATTATCAGTTCAGTTTCTCATATCAGATTTTATTAAAACAAGACTCACTTTTACATACGTAGGATCCTTTCTAAAAGTATGCTTCTGCGTTTTTACCATTTTAAGTAATTTATCTTCCACAAGCTCAAAATTGTAAGCTTTACCAATACTTCCCATAGAGTTGTTCTTAGAGTCAAAATCCAGAAAGCATTCTGTTTGAATTTGAGTTCTTTCTGGAACCATAAATGAGAATGACATGACCCTGTATGAAGGTTCATTCTATATGTCAACTTCACTGGGCTAAGGGATGCTCGGACGGTCATTAAAATATTTTTGGGGTGTGTGCGAGGGTTTTTCTGAAGAGATAGCACTTGAATAAGTAGACTGAATAAAGAAGATTGCTCTCATCAATACAGGTGGGCATCATCGAGTCCATCGAGGGCCTGGATGAACAAAAAGGAGCAAGAAGGGAAATTTTCTTCTCTTGGCTGGTGCTGGGACATCCATCTTCTCTTGCCCTTGAACATTAGAGCCCCTGATTCTTGGGCCTTCGATGTCAAACCACAACTTACCCTATATGTTCCCCTGGTTCTCAAACCTTCAGGTCAGACTGAATTACACCACTGATTTTCTTGGTTCTCCAGCTTGCAGATGACAGATCATGGGACTTCTCAGCCTCCATATTGTGTGAGCCAATACCTATAATAAATCTCTCAATCTATCTAAATAGATAGATAGTTATATCATTATCATTATAATGATAGATGATAGATAGATAGATCTTATTGGTTCTGTTTCTCTGGAGAACTCTTATATACCCAGTATGATTTGCTTTGTTTCCCTCAGCCAGAAACCTAAAAGTCAAATGCATTTTGTGCTCAAATCTACTCAGGTCAGGTGTCTGAAAGTTCTACTCTTATTTCATTCATATGAATTCTTATTTCTGATTCTGAAAGGTTCTCATCTTTGCACTGTTTATGTATCTTGCCATCATCCAAAAGAATATAAAGCACATATATAATATTCAATAAATTATATATAACTTTCAACAAATGAAATGGTTTTCAAAATGTGTGATTTGTCTCTACTAGTCATTAAGCAACAGCTAAGACACTGGGTGGGGCAGGGGCGTAGATGCTGTGGGCATCATCATATCATCTGTTCATTCTTGGCCAGGTGAGAAACACCATCACAGAAAATCTGTCCTTCCCCCAACCCAGTCAAGCTCTGCACTTTTCTCTTCCATACACTGTAGTTTCTAGAATGAACATTCAAATGGTGATCGTAAATGTTTTTAAGAGTACAACTATCTAAGTGTAAGGAATGACTTGAATTATAATTGTCTTTTAAGCCTTACTTCAAGTGAGTTGACATTGCCATACAGATCTTCTTAAATGCATCTTTTTTTTTTTTAAAGATTTTATTTATTTATATGACAGAGAGAGACAGCAGGGGGGAGTGGGAGAGGGAGCACAGCAGGGGGAGTGGGAGAGGGAGAAGCAGGCCTCCCGTGGAGCAGGGAGCCCGATGTGGGACCTTAAATGCATCTTCTTAAATGCATTTTCAGAGCACGGTTTGGTAAAGAGGGCAGGTGGGCCTATATTTCAAATAAGACAATGTAGCTTCGAAGAAAATAAGTACATGGATCACAATGGAAAAATCAGCTGTGGTTCTGAGGACTTTGTGGTGGAACCTGCTGGTTGTCTGCCAAAATTTGTTCTTTCCTTTTTCTTCACAATAATCAGATTGGGGCTGGGTACCTGGCTGCCTAGCTATGGACTATTTTTAGCACCCTGGCTATTAGACATGACTATGGCTAGCTTCTTACCAATAGAGGTGAGTAGAAATGATGGTTTCCACATCTAGTGGAGAAACTTTAAGACATGGGGTTTGCTTCCTCTGTGATCTATCCTCACCCTTCTTGCCCCCTGGGATCCTGTGTTGACCATGTAAATAACAAGAAGGCCCTAGATTGGGGATTGGCAAATGGTCTCTGTCACAACTACTCAACTCAGTCATTGTAGCGCAAAAGGAGCCATAAACAACATATATGGTGTCACTGTATTCTAGTAAAACTTGATTTATGGACACTGAAACTTTTAATTTTATAAAATGATTATGCATCATGAAATATTATTCTACTTTTGATTTGTTTACAATCAAGTATTGAAAGTATAAAAACCATTCTTAACTCACAGGTCATTAAAAACAAGTGCTGAGTTGAATTTGGCCTACCGCTCTTAGTTTGCCAACATCCTAAGAGATGTTGACCTTGCAGATGGAAGGAACTTGGGTCTTTGAATGCCTGTTGAGCAGAGCCACTCACCAACCTGGAGCACTCACCTTGGACGGGTGCAGGAAAGAGGAAATCTTCCCTCTTCAAGCTACATTATAGTTAGGTGTCTCTTGTTACAGCAGATTAATATTTTACTTTAACTAATACCTAATCCATAACTCCTGGCTACCCAGGGCACTGCTCTGTCCCACAGCCCTCCTTCTGAAAAGCCAAGACAAGAAAACTAGATCCTCACTTGCCTCCTCAGTGACCTTTCCAAGACCTGAGGGAAAAGGCTTGGCCCAGAGCTCCCTTCACCTCCTTGTTCCGAAGACTGTAGATGAGGGGGTTGAGCATTGGCGTGACAATGGAGTAGAAGACAGACACCACCTTGTTGAAGTTGAAGGAGGAGGCCACTTTTGTCCGGACATACATAAAGAAAAGAGTGCCATAGAAGAGGCTCACCACGGTCAGGTGAGCTGCACAAGTGGAGAAGGCCTTTCTGCGCTCAGCAGCCGAACGGATATGCAACAATGTCCAGACGATGTTGCCATAGGACACAGAAATGACCATAGAGGAGGCCAGGAGCACTGCCAGGGAGACTAGGAAGTCCGTGGTCTCCTTCAAGGTGACATCTGAGCAGGACAAGGCTAGCAGGGGTGAGGCATCACAGAAGAAGTGGTCGATGACATTGGGGCCACAGAATGTCAGCTGGGACATGAGGTAGATAGGCAAAACAGGTGTGAGGAGGCCCACCAGCCAACAAGCAGCTGCCAGACGGACGCAGGTGCCCCACGACACCAAGGTCCCATATCGGAGAGGCAAACAAATGGCCACATAGCGGTCATAGGCCATGGCAGCCAGTAGGAAACACTCGGTTGCTCCCAGGAAGGTAAAGATGAAGAGCTGAGACAGGCAGCCAGCGTAGGAGATATTCTTGCCGGCACCTACCCCGATAAAACCAGCCAGCATCTTAGGCACTGTCACTGACGTGTACCAAATTTCAAGGCAGGACAAGTGTGTCAGGAAGAAATACATGGGTCTACGTAGCCGCTGGTTCAAAGCCACCACCAAGATGATGGCCAAGTTCTCCACCAAGGTGAACAGGTAGATGGTGAGAAAGAGTGTAAAGAAGAGGAGGCGTGCTTCATGCACCCCAGCAAAGCCCACCATGACAAACTCTGTTACATGGGTCCAGTTTGGGGCATATGGCAGCATATGTGGGAGTGGAAGTCAGGACACTCATAGCCTCATAGATGAAGACAACTCAAAGAGAACCAGTGAGGATGGTGCACTAGGACATCTTTCATTTTGGAAGAGGAAAGCAAAGTCCAGTCATTGTCCCTGCCCTCAAAGAATATATAGTCTGTGAGGAGCTCCAGAAAACAGACAATTTCATTACAAAATTTAAAGTGCTGGGGGCGCCTGGGTGCCTCAGTCTTTAAGCATCTGCCTTTGGCTCAGGTCATGATCCCAGGGTCCTGGGATCGAGACCCACATGCAGCTCCCTGCTCTGCGGGAGGCCTGCTTCTCCCTCTCCCACTCCCCCTGCTTGTGTTCCCTCTCTCAGTGTGTCTCTCTCGGTCAAATAAATAAAATCTTTAAAAAAAAATTTTTTTTAAGTGCTGGATATAGATGGTGATATTATGGGAGGAAATAACAGGGAAGCTCCCCCAGTCTGGAGGAATCCAAGAACACGTCTCAGCTGGAACCTGGAAGTTAAGGATAAGTGAGTGAGATAAAAGAGAAGTAAAGAGAGCACAGCAAGGGGGCACCTGGGTGGCTCAGTCAGTTAAGTACCTGTCTTCCCCTCAAGTCATGATCCCAGAGTCCTGGGATGGGGCCCCTTGTCGGGCTCCCTGCTCAGTGGGGAGTCTGCTTCTCCCTCCTCCCCTCCCCCCATAAATAAATAAAATCTTGAGAAAAAGAGAGAGAAAGAGCACAGCAAGTATAAAATCCCAGATACCAGACACCATGCATTTGGGAAATTTTAAGTACATACAGGTTACCATGGAAGTTAAAATCTTGGCTTCCTGATCAAGCATACCTGGCTTTAAATGCAAAAGAATTTAATGAATAGACTAGTGAAATTTTACAATAGATAATCCCTCTAAAGCATTTAGCACCATGTTTGGGTCAATACACAGTAGAGAAAAATTTAAATGTTGACTTCTCTTGGATTCAAGTATGGAGGGAAGATGGCTCTTGTTGAGCCTGAGGTGCTTAAACAGAGGAATAAGCTAAGCCCTCTGCCCTTCATAAGGACGAAGTTTGCTGTGCCAAGGCAGCTTTGGCTTGTGGTGGAAGGATTAAGAAGGGACACAGAAAGCCAAGTGGGGAGGTTTTGCAGGTCATAGCATGGGATGATGATGGCCACGGGCACAAGGCATGGGGAGTGAGCAGGGCTATTCAGAGACAGAATCGGGGCTCCTGGGTGGCTCAGTAGGTTGGGCGTCTGCCTGTCTTGGGTCATGATCTCAGGGTCCTGGGATCCCCACGTGGGGCTCTCTGCTTAGCAGGGAGTTGGCTTCTCCCTCTCACTTTCCCTCTGTGTTCTCTCTCTTCAAATAAATAAAATCTTTAAAAAAGAAAGAGCAAGGGGCACCTGGGTGGCTCAGTCGTTAAGCATCTGCCTTCAGCTCAGGTCATGATCCCAGGGTCCTGGAATTGAGCCCCGCATCGGGCTCTCTGCTCTGCAGGAAGCCTGCTTCTCCCTCTCCCACTCCCCCTGCTTGTGTTCCCTCTCTCGCCGTGTCTCTCTCTGTCAAATAAATAAAAACTTTAAAAAAAAGAGAGAGAGAGAGAGAGACAGCATCAACAGGATTGTGTTTGAATCCAAGTTCCAACATCAACTTGAGATGTGTGACCATGGGCAAATCACTAAAAATTCCTTTTTTAAAAGCAGATAATAAAAAAAGAGGTGTTGGGAATGCAAACTGGTGCAGCCACTGTGGAAAAAAAGTATGGAGATTCTTCAAAAAATTAAAAATAGAACTACCCTACTATCCAATAATTCTACTACCGGGCATTTACCCAAAGAAAACAAAAACACTAATTCAAAGGGATACATACACCCCAATGTTTATTGAGGCATCACCTACAATAGCCAAACCGTGGAAACAGCCCAAGTGTCCATCGATTGATGAATAGATAAAGAAGATGTGGTGGATATATATACAATGGAATATTACTCAGCCACCAAAAAGAATGAAATCTCGCCTTTTGCACCAACACACATGGATCTAAAGAGTAGAGTGCTAAGTGAAATGTCCATCAGAGAGAGACAGAGACCATATGATTTCACTCATATGTGGAATTTAAGAAACAAAGCAAATGAACAAAGGGAGGGGGAAAGAGACAAACCAAAAAATAGACTCTTAATTATAGAGAACAAACAGATGGTTACCAGAGGGGGGTGGGGGTGGGGCTGAAATAGGTAATGGGAATTAAGGAGAGCACTTATCCTGATGAGCACTGAGTAATGGATAGAATTCTTGGGTGACTATATTGTACACCTGAAACCAATATAACATTGTGTGTTAACTCTACTGGAATTAAAAATTTTTAAATAATAATTTTTTTAAATAAAAAAGAGGTGAGTGAGATGAATACGAAGTGAATAAGAATAAGAGAAATAAGATGAATTCCTACCTTGTTTTAGATTAAATGAAAGAATATAAGGTCTCCATTTTTGGCTGTTTTAAATCACAACCCCAAGTTCTTGGACACTCTTCTCATTAAAAAGCGGGGCCTGTGGCCACTTCCCTTGAACCTGGGCTTGGTGACTGCTTGTCTACAGAATAAGACAGAAGTTATGCTGTGCCAGTTTCCAAGCCCAGGTCCTAAGAAATGGATTCCTCGGGCGCCTGGGTGGCTCAGTCCGTTAAGCGACTGCCTTCGGCTCAGGTCATGATCCCAGGGTCCTGGGATCAAGTCCCACATCGGGCTCCCCGGGGAGCCTGCTTCTCCCTCTCCCACTCCCCCTGCTTGTGTTCCCTCTCTCACTGTGTCTCTCTCTGTCAAATAAATAAATAAAATCTTAAAAAAAAAAAAGAAAGAAAGAAATGGATTCCTCTTCCTGATTCTTGGAAGGCAGGCACCATGGTGTGAGGAAACCCAAGTCGCCTGCAGAAAGGCCATGGTGGGAAGGAACTAAGCTCCCCGTTCTCATCTGGGGCTGAACTCCCACGGACAAGCCGGCCAGGTGACTGAGCCACCCGGGGAAATAGAACCTCAGCCCCCAGCCGAGCTAGCCCAGCAGACACTAGCCTGCCCTGCTGGGCCGTCACCCCCATTGCCGATTTATGAGCTAAATAAGGGACTATTGCTACTTTAAGCCACTAAGTTTGGGAGTGGCTTGATTAGCAGCAATACATAACTGAAACAATGACATCCCGGTTCTGTAACCTCGGGGGAATTATTCAATATCTCGGACCCTCTGGAAAGGTATAATGTCTTGCCTACACTCACAAATGCCTACACTAGGATTTGAATTCAGGTTGACAAGGTCTAAAACCCTTGCTCCTTCCCCTAAAAAAATAATAAAGCGTGTTCCTGCTGGCTTCAACATTCCATGATTTCCCGGCAACGAAAGCGCAGAGAGATACACAGTCAGAGAAAGGTCAAAGTCTTCAGATTCCTGCATGCATCTGCACCATGCCTAAATCCACAGCAAATGGTCTGTAAACACAGGCTTCCTGGCCAAATCACTGCCTCGCACTTTATGCTTCTGCTGGCTCCAGGACATTCCAGGACGCCATCCCTGCACGTTTCTCCCCTCTGCAAGCTGCCTTATAATCTAGCAGCTTAGGAGCAGTGCCTACCCTTCCTGGATGCCCTTCCTAACACATACTCGCTGCACACGCTGCAGAAGCCTGACTTGACTTGCTGTGTTAAAAACAGGCTTCATCGCATCCCAGGCCCTAATCTCTACTTAATAAAGTAAAATGGAGCCAAGTCTTGGTTTCCAAAAGCCCAGTATTTAACCTACATGATCGTGCGGATCATCGAATCAGTCTTCCTCTGCTGCCCAAGACCCAGTTGTGTTCTTTGAGATCCAAGACAGTAACTCCAGCTGTCAAATGGATTGAATCTTTATACTGAGAAAAGCATCCAAAAAGTTTTAATGCATAAAATACTTGAATAGATGTCCCATTACTTCATTTACTAATGTATATTAATTCCCTCTCATTCATTAAAAAAGAAAGAAAGCCCAGTGTCTGCTGGGCTAGCTCGGCTGGGGGCTGAGGTTCAAAAATAAAAGGAAAGAAAACACATTAAATAAATAAATAAATAAATAAATAAATAAATAAATAAATAAATAAGGAAGAAAGATTCCTACAATTATCAAACCCTTGGCAAATTTTGAAATCAACAGCATTTGAAACTGACTAATCTGTAATTTACTGATGTGGTTTACCCAGACTTAGATTCTTGCCACTGCCCCAGTCAAGCACTCCTCAAGGAGCCCCTGGGTGTCAGGCATTGTACTAGACACCAAATCCATAAGAGTTCATGAGCCCTGCCCTTGAAGAGCCCAGAGTCTTTCAGGGGAGACAGAGAAGTATCCAAGTGGTGCCACAGCAACATGATGAGCTCCTTTTCATGCATATGGGAGAACAGAGCAGGGACAATCAGTCTGGCCCCAAAAGAAGACGGGATAGGCAAGATCAAGAAAGAATCTCCAACCACATCACAGTGAGGGACAAGATAATCCTTGACGGACAAAAATCAAATCCTTGACTGACAAAATACTAATCCTAGGGCGCCTGGGTGGCTCAGTCAGTTAAGTGTCTGCCTTCGGCTCAGGTTATGATCTCAGGGTCCTGGGATCCAGTCCCACGTCAGGCTCCCTGCTCAGCGGGGAATCTGTTTCTCTCTCTCTCTCCTCTGCCCCTCCCCCCTGCTCGTGCTCTTTCTCATGTGTGTACTCGCTCTCTCTCTCTCTCAAATAAATAAATAAAGTCTTTAAAAAATAAAAACAACAATAATAATCCAGGTTCAGCAGAGGAGAGTGGGGTGGGCCAGGGAGGAGAGGTGTGAAAGATGAATCTCTGAGAAGAGACTGTGGGGTCCCCACCGGGGCAGTAGACAGAGGGAGCAGGACCCCATTCAGGCGTCAGACTACTCCAGTGTCTTCATACCCCAAATCCACCACCTCCTAACCAAACTGTGATGAAAAAAACTAGATGGAGGGCAATGTCCAACCCAACTGAATGGATTTCTCATGGAATCGTGTAAGTCACCAGGGATGGGTTCAATGAGGAAAGCTTTCTGGGCAACTTTCTGGAGGAGCTGAGCCTCCCCTCAGAGCACTCAAATCCTGTGTTGGTAGGAGAGGAGCCTCCCTCCAAGGAGGGAAGAGAGGATGTTTACCAAGCTCCTCCCGTGGCCCACATTCTGCAGGGCTTAGATCATCCCCACAACAAGGCTGTGATCCCATGACCTAGGCCTTGTCAAGGTAGGGACTGTCCTGGGTTTCATGCAATTGAAAAAACAAGCTCAGAGACAGCAAGTGACTTGCCTCAGATCAAAGAACTAGGACGTGACAGAGATAGATGCAAACGCCCACGGGCCTGACCCAAGAGCCGGTGCCCCCCACTTGGGCCATGCCACCTCACTGTGCCATGGCCTTTCACTGTAGGACACCCCTGCCCCCAGGCAGCTGCCCTGCCTGTGAGGTTAACTCCTCTGCACTCAGGGACCCGCGGGAGAGATGCCCCGCAGGCTCTGGGACTGTTAATCCATGGGCCTCCCCTCTGAGATGAGAGAACTTTATCAGCCAAGTGCATGTAAGGAGCAAGGGGCCAGCAGGGAAGGGGACAGTCACAGGGGACAATCACGAACGTGACTGGATGCAGACAGAGGCCGCACAGGCACTTGGCCTAATCTGACGTCCTCAAAAGAAGGTGCTCCCTTGGCTAAGGTTTTCCCTGACAAATACAGAAAAACAGTTTGGGGCTCAGGCAGGGAAATCCAAACTGCAGTCCTGCAGCTGTTTGCGGCTACGTGACCAGCTCCCTGTCTCCCTGCTCTCTCCACCTGGCCTCTGAGACGCTCGTCGCCAGCGGTGAGACGAAGTGCCAAATGAGCTCACTAGCACGCAGACAAAAATTTCGGGAAACAGCCACCACCCCAGGGTGAGCAAGCAGTGGTGGCTGGGCTCCAGGAGGCAGACAGCAAGGGCTAGGCTCCCTGCCCCCGCTCACTGCAGGCCCACTTCTCGGCTCCTGCAGCAACGTGACAGCCATGGCCCATCCCTCGCCACCCGGGTACAGACAGCCCGGGTGCCCAGCAACGCCTCTGCAATCAGGGGAGCGGGGCTCGGCTCTGGCGCCATCAGGGACCAGCTCTAGCCTGGGAAAGTCCCTTGATCTCGCTGAGCTCAGCTTTCTCATCTTCACATGGGGGGCACGACACGCAGATTTGCAGGGCTGGTCTAAAGATGGAAGGAAACAGCAGGAAGGGGCATTCAGGGACTTTGCCCTAATTGTCTTTGTTCTCTCTGCCTGTGTGGCTTCCTCCTCCACTTCCTGCAATTCTCTGCATAAGGCTGTTTTAGCAGGGAGGCCCGTTCGGACCGCCTGCCTGAAAGTGCAGCTCCATCACACTCCAACCCCCTTCTTGCTTTGACATTTTTGTCTCAGCCTCACTGTCATCTGTTAGACATTTATTTGTTTGGCTATAACATCACACACACACACATACACACACACGCACACACACACACAGCTCCTTGAAGACAGTCCTTTGTCCAGTGCCAAAAGGAGTCACTCGTTTGTAATCTGCATGCAATAAATTGTGATGTAATAAAGGACTGGGTACATGCTCTGAGCATCCTGCTGAGCCAGAGTGCTATTTCCTTTCCACCTTCAGCTACTGGTCTCAAGCCAACAAGAAAGCAAGGAAGCTCACCAGGACTTCCGGAAGGAAGCGCCCTCCTGTGTGGGTGTGGATGTCTCTGCAACCCTCCTACCCATCAGCGCCAAGATGCAAGATGTCTGTGGATCTGGACGAGTCCGCTCCCACTGGCCCGTGGGCGGAACGAGTGGAATTGGTCTTATGCATAATTTCCTTTTCTTAGCTACTGACCTTACTTTTAAATGTCCTGAAAAACTGTACTACCTCAGCTCTTTTCAAACTCTGCTCCACTGAGCCCTCGATGACTAAGTCAGGTAGCTGTGCAGGGGAAGAAAGGGACCTGGCATGTGAGGCTCCCAGGAGCCTTGTTTCAACCAGCTAGTAAGTGACAGAGTCCTGAGGAGCATACAGCCCAGCCTGACCCCACAGCCCACCATCCTTCCATGATGCCACCTCCCCGGGGTTTAGCATTCCTACCACCAAATCTGATCAATAACTGAGAGCTTCTCACATTATTCTGGCAGCTTCGGTACTGAATAGGCATGACCTGTTCCTCACAGCTACTCACGTATAGCCTCCCCATAACGGGAGCACACGGGAAATGCAGGCAGAAGAAAATACATGGAACATCTCTGCAGTCAGATGTGCAAAAGAGACCCCAGTGCCAGGGTGAGCTGGAGAGCCCACTACTGCAGAGGGAACCAAAGTGAGCATCGAACTTTCTGAGCTTCTAGCTCCTAATCTTTAAATGGGAATAATACCTGCTTTTCCGGGCTCCCAGGATATTAAGTACATCGGTGAGATAATGGACGTGCAGGCTCTTTGAAAACATTAATCCCAGGAAGACTTTCTTATTATCTTGCTTCTGTTGCTCACGGACTATGTGATTATCGCCGAGTTTCGGGAAAGGGAGAGCCTAGGGGATGGCAGTCTCGGTGGGGCCCCGGGCATGGCCTTGAAGACGCAGCTGATTAACAAGCAAACTGATTCTGTTTAGACTGTAGGTTAATTTGAGGTGACTGGAAAGGCGGCGGAGATGAAGGGAAACTTGGCACCCCTACTCTATGTGACCTTAAGCAATCCAGTGGAATTCTGTGTGCCTCTATTTCTTTGCTTGGAAAATGGGTTGGTATTTAAAACCTCAATGACTCAGTAAAAGAACTTTCAAGAGAAGAAATGAGATGACAAATTGGGCAACTCTGAAGAAAGGATTGGGTCGTACTGAAGTCAAGAATTCTTATTCTAGGGGCACCCGAGTGGCTCAGTCAGTTGTGTGTCAGACTCTTGATTTCGGCTCAGGTCATGATCTCAGGGTCGTGAGACCAAGCCCCACGTTGGGCTCCGTGCTGAGTGTGGAGCCTGCTTAAGATTCTCTCTCTCTCCCTCTCCTTCTGCCTCTCTCCCCACCTTGTGCTTTCTCAAAAAAAAAAAAAGAAGAAGAAGAAGAAGAATCCTTACTCTAGACTTGGTACCTCTTTGCAGCTGTTCTTCCATGCGCCACCTTCTGCATGCTCTCCGGGTATGAGCTCCGAGTTTCCAACTTTGGTGTAAACCAGAAACTAAATAGCCTCTCTCCAGGTGCCTCTAAAGAGCCACTCACCTGCCCCCTGCTATTTCCCCATCTCTTCTCTGGGGGGAACACAGAGGCCTAACATACTCAGAACATTGGGGCTGGTGGCAAATGCAGGTCATGGATCTCATTGTGGGACACAGGCCCCAAATTCAAGGATCACAGCTTCTCTGAACCTATGGAAAAGGGTGGAGATCCACCATCAGCTGAACTAGAAAAGGAAGAAACAAGGGTTGTCACTGGCTATGACTCATGTCCCACGTATATGGCTCTTACAGCCCCCAGGGTCTCCCATGGGATCAGGTCTCCACAGAGGTTCGAAGCACTCAGACAACAAAGGAAAGAAGATAATAAATCATGGAAAACTCGGCCCCAGGGGATGTGCGGAAGCTCCATGGGAGTCCCAAGTGTGTAGACTAGCTGGACAAACATCACTGCAGGACGAGGGGCCCGCTGAGGAGGATTCCACGCCAGCTGGACTCTTTGCCAATGTCTCTGGCTCTAAACTACTCTAGTATAGGGTGAAATGAAATCTTGAGACTTCCACATTTATGAAGGATGCAAGGAAGCCTGCCTTCACTAGAATGAGCCAGATATCCCCTCCCTACCTGCCTGCCCTTTATCCCCCCGTGGGGAAAATCTACAATGACAACAACGGATGTTACCTCATAGCTTCTCTGGGCCAGGATCTGTGCCGTACAGACGTGGAAGACCCAGCCTCAATCCTGAAGGAGCTCACGGTCTAATAAAGGCTGTGACTGAGACTCACTTTTATGCAGAACGTAGCAACACCAAATTGCCTTCCTTCCAAAGAACTTCCTCCAGAGCATTTGATGATTATCTGCAGGCTGAGTAATCTTTCTTCTCCAAAAAGGAAATATGATATCATTTCACTATAAAGCAAAAGGAACATCAGGGGTGTGATCCTATTCTGATCGTAGGAGGCAGCTGAGCCAAAGCTAACAGCACCCTGTAGACGACTGGCCTTCAACATCTCTTAAACACACAGGTTTCTCTTTGTTTCATATGACTGCGTCGGCCTAAATGCTTCAGGGGCAGATAGCTTGTGTCCCCAAACAAATGACAAAGCTCCTCTATGTCTTACATTTAGCTGCATCCCCCAGAACCTAGTGCCCTGTAGCTCAGTGTAAAACAGCACAGACATGGATTTGAATCTACATAAGCCTTCGATAGATGTGTTACCTTAAGCAGGTCGGGCCCTCTGAGCCCATTTTCTCATCAATAAAGCTGGAAGATAACACCACCTGACAAGGATGTGGTGAGAGACAAATGAGGTACCGAGAGTGAAGAGCTCCCTCACCTAACTGGACACGAGGCAGTCACACTATAGAACTTTGTGCCGCTCGAGGCACGGAGGACATTGAAGAGTGGCATACCTATGTCCCTGCACAATGGAAAATTTTCAGCTCTGACCCTATTTGACCCAATCTAACAGAGACTTTTCCTCTCCCAAAATGCAAAGCAAACTGCCGCCCGCTCTTCGGCGCTGACATCTGAGGCTGGTCCAAAGCCACTGGGAAGACCACCGCACCAGCTGGCTGAGAAAGAACTACCTGGAAAGCCAGGGAAACAGGCAAATGCCAAACCTCTGCTGTCACACCCCGGCCCCCCTGGTTCCTGTCTTTCCTCCTCCCCTCTCTCCCTCGGGAACATTCTGTCTTCTGCCAGCAATACTCTGCCTTTACAGTGTAAACCAACCCAGCCTTGTGGGTTTTCCTGAGTCTGTCACTCCATTGTCCCAGTTTTACACCCTAGAAGTCCAAAATCGAGCAATGAAAGGCAGAATGCTTCTCTGTGAGTGAGGGCAATAAAAGAGGCTTTGGATGATCAGATTCCTTTTATTTTGCTCTTGCCCAAAGAATCAAATATCCCAGCCCAGAAACCAGGACACAGAGGAGGATGAGCAGCCGCAACTCTCTGATGGAGGAAGAGGAACCCAGACTGGAGGGAAAGGCTGGGGGACTTCACCAGTTCCTCTGAGTAGGGATTTGAAATCAGTAGTTGTACTTTTATATATCATCGTCATGAAGGATACAGAATTGGATGCAGTTGTTATTCCAGAAGAGAGGCTCAATCTTCTCTACATAATGATTTGCAGCCTTAAAAACATCCAGAAGCAAAGTCTGGCCTGGTATTCTTGCAGGTATTCTTTTTAATACATTTTTATCATGACATAATTCTGATATCTACACAAGAAGAAACATAATCACTTTATACCCACTACCCAGCTTTGTCAAATATTAGCTTTTGACAATTGTTACGGACTGAAGGTTTGCATCTCCCCAAAGTCCTATGTTAAATCCTAATGCCCATTGTGATGGGATTAGGAGAAGAGGCCTTCGGGAACGAAGTTGGTCATAAGGATGGAGCCCCTATGAATGGGATTCATGCCCTTATTAAAGAGACGCCAGAGAGTTGTCGTGCCCTTTTTCCACCATTTGAGAATACAAGAATTTGGCAGTCTGTAACCCAAAAGAGGGTTCTCACTGGAACCCATCCAGGCTGGCTCCCTCCTCCCTCCTCAGAATTCCAGCCTCCAGACCGTGAGAAATAAATCTCTGTTGTTTATAAGCCACCCAGTCAACGGTATTCTGTTACAGCTCCCTGAACTAGGACAGCAATATTTACTTAAGATCTTTTTTTTGAAAAAATACAATTAATAAGGGGCACCTCAGTGGCTCAGTCAGTTAAGTGTCTGATTCTTGGTTTCGGCTCAGGTCATGGTCTTGTGCTCATGAGATCGAGCCCCAGGTCAGGCTCTGCACCCAGGGTGGAGTCTGCTTCAGATTCTCTCTCCCTCTCCCTCTCCCTCTCCCTCCTCCCCCTCTTCTTTCTCCCCTTGTGCATCTGCTTTCTCTAAGAAATAAATAAAATCTAAGAAAAAAAAGTAATGATAGATACATGATAGAAAGATAATAGATAGATAGATAGATAGATAGATAGATAGATAGATAGATAGATAGATGATAGAAACAATGCAGGTGCAGTTGAGGCCCTCTGTTTATCCATGTCTGTCCCATTAGCCTCACCCCCTCCTCACAATTAACGAATATCATAAATTGGGAATTACCCCATTCATGCATGATTTATATTATTTGCTATCCATAAACATTATGTTGTTTTGTTTTGCATGCCTTTAAAATGTATATAGATGGTATCCAGCTCCATATATCACTTCGTAATTGGCTTTTTTCGCAGAATATTTTTACTTTATTTATTTATTTATTTGACATAGAGAGACTGAGACTGACCACAAGCAGTGGGAGCAGCAGAGGAAGAGGGAGAAGCAGACTCCCCGCTGAGCAGGAGCCTGATGTGGGGCTCGATCCCAGGACCCTGGGATCATGACCTGAGCTGAAGGCAGTCGCTTAACTGACTGAGCCACCCAGGCACCCCCAGAATATGGTTTTTAATATTTTTTGTTGAGGCGCCTGGGTGGCTCAGATGATTAAGGATCTGCCTTCAGCTCAGGTTGTAATCTCCGGGTCCTGCTATCAAGCCTGGCTTCAGGATCCCTGCTCAGCAGGGGGTCTGCTTCTCCCTCTGCTCCTCCCCCCTGCTCATGCTCTCTCTCTCTCTCAGATGAATAAATAAAATCTTTAAAAATATATTTGTTGTTATACTTGCATCTCTGGTTCTTTCATTTTAATTTCTATGTATATTACATTGTATTAACAAAACCCCACAATTTCCTTATTCATTCTCTTGCAGGTGCGCATTTAAATTGTTTCTACATTTTGCTATCCCTAACAATGAACATTTTTATACACATCACATCCTGCACCTCTGCCAAAGGCTTCTAGAGCAGTGAGTGGTTCTCAAAGTGTGATCCGGCTAATAGCAAGAGCATCACCAGGAACACGTCAGAATGCAAATCCTCGGCCCCCGACCGACTGCGTTAGAAACTCTGCAAGTGGAGCCCAGAGAGCTTTGCTTTAATGATACCTCCAGGTGATTCTGAGACAAGCTGAAGTTTAAGAACTGCTTCTCTAGGATGTACACCTAAATGAGCATCTCCCACATCACTAAATATACCAAATTGCTCTCTGAAGAGGTTGCCCCAACTATATTCCCACCAGCAGTGCCTCAAAGCCCCATGTTTTTTATTTCAGTGACTATTTTTTTATGTTCAAATATTCTAATTGGCCTTTTTTCGTATCTCTCCATTCTTATTTTCAGCCTATTTTCCCATAATTTTTTATTATTTAATGTAAGTTTTGATTTCATTTATTTCTTTGAAATAATCCATATATTTACTCTAAAGCCTTGTCTGATTGTTCTGTAAAATCAGTTTCTTCTGAAGCAAATCCATGTTCTGATTGTTGGTTTGTTGACTGCTTTTCTCAGTATTAGCTTTTATTTTTTAAGATTATTTATTTATTTATTTGAGAGAGAGAGAGAGAGCACGAGCGGGAGGAGGAGCAGAGGGAGAGGGAGAAGCAGACTCCCCACTCAGAGGGGAGCCAAACATGGGGCTCCATCCCAGGGCCCTGAGATCATGTCCTGAGCCGAAGGCAGATGCTTACCGACTGAGCCACCCAGGCGCCCCTCAGTATTAGCTTTTATCCATCAGTTTTTTACTTGATTTACAGTCTAACTGGGATATGAGGTGGTGTGTTTGTTTCAGTTCTCTCTCTCTTTCTCCACCTCCTCTCCTCCCCTCCTCCCCCCTTCTCCTTTACCTCTATATTCAATTATCCTATTGAGCAGCTTTGGGGCTCCCCAGTCAAAGTCCAGGTCTAGTAAGGGCAGCAACAGGAACTGTCCTGCAGAGCCAGTGGGCTGTGGTCAACCCAGGCTGGGTCAAGGGGAAGCTTGACTCAGCACTTGGTCACAAGGCTGTTTCATCTTTCTCTCCCCGCCTGGAGCTGGATAGGAGCCATTGCTCCTTCAGCATTTGGCAGCAGGTTTATTTCTAGCCTCCTCCCCTGAGGGTGGGAGGTAAGGAATGAATACCACGCTAGCCCAGGGCTTCAGTCAGGGAGCCTACCTCTGCTTCCCCATATCACAGGGAATACTTTTTTTTTAGAGAGAGAGAAGGAGAGTCGGGGGGTGGGGAGAGGCTGAGGGAGAGGGAGAGAGAGAATCTCAAGCAGACTCCATGCCCAGCGCTGGGCCTGACGCAGGGCTTGATCTCACAACCCTGAGATCATGACCTCAGCCGAAATCAAGAGTCAGATGCTTAACCGACTGAGCCACCCCAGCTCCCCTCACAGGGAATACTTTTGACTCATGACCACCACTGACTGCCTCTGCATTCCAAACCCTGCCAGTCCACCCACCCTTTCAGGCCTGATTGCTGTTTGTGTTTTTCTGTGCCAGCTGGGATCTTCAAAAATGCTTGTATTTAAGCCTCACCATGCCTTCTTCTGTTTTCTCTTTTTGTTTTAGCCAGTACTGCTATGTTTGTGGAGCACAGGGGATTCTTGAAGCATGCGTTCCGTCTCGATCTGGCTGTCAGCAGGTACTGTTAAAGCTAGAGAGTTGGATTGTGTAAATCTCAAGCACGGTCAATATCTGGATGCCCAGAGTGGCTAGACCGAGTCATCCGTGATAATGAACGCCCCTCAGCCAGGCTGAATTTTGTCTCCATCTGTTACATATAACTGAAGCCCCAGGCGTACAAGAGGCAGTCAAATCTAAAGATTAACTGAATCTATGCTGAATATTCAGAATTCAAACAATAATAGAGTAGAAATCAATAGAATTGAGATAAAAGTTTGAAGTTAACTCGTTTTAGAAAAATCTGTTCCTATGATACACAACTGTAGAACCTCGCAGTGTTGTAGAGAGGACTAAGGTGGGGGAGGCACTTAGTACAAGCCTTAGTACGTCTTAGGTCCATAAGGATGCACCTGGTATCAGGATGCACTACAAAGGGGCCAGAGGATCTATTGGGTATAGAGGTCTTTAGAGGATCAACAGGAAGAGAGAAACAAAAGGGAACAGGAAATGTTCCCAGCCGACAGAAGGAAATTTTTTCCAGCCAACAGGAGGAAAGGATTAAAAACAGAAAAAAGATTATTATCACCAATGAAATGAAGTTTTCCTCCCTTCTAGTAACCTTCACCCTGTACACCATAAACAAGGAATTTCTAACATAAATCCACAGGCTTTGGAAATCCAGAGAAGCTACTAGGAAGACAACATATTAGACCCTCTGGAATGTATTAGTACATTCTACGAGAGCTGGGATTTATGTGTTGTTCATAGATCCCTGCCTAGGGCACAGTGAGCGTTTAATAATTGTGGAATGAAAGAACAGATGAAAATGTTTGTTGTGGCAGATCCCAATGCGAGCATTTGTGAGGATGAATTTATATTGTGCATACAGAGGGGTAGCAAATCAGCAGAGGAAATATTCTCTCAGCCTCCAAGATTCAGTGTAACTCCAACGCCAAAAGGAAAGACTCAAACCAAATAAACATACGTCCAACACCGGCCATGGGGAGGATCAGAGCAGGAGCATTCTCTCTGCATGTGGGTTTTCTTATTTGTAAGCTACTTAACAGCACTTCCCGTGGTGTAGTTTTGAGGAGGCTTTAGGATTACGCGTGCGTCATCCGCATAGAGTTGGGTATATGCATTAGGGTACTCTAACACCTCCATCAGAGTTGCTGCTCTTAAACATTAATCAGAAAGAATATTTACTAGTCCCGACTATATTCTCAGCACCTGGGAATCAGAGAGGATGGGGTGTGAAATGTCAAGAAGAGAGGGCAAACGCTGTAACCTTTGAGGCTGTGGGCACCCACAGGGTTCATTTCGGGACCTTCTCACTTGTCGTAACTGAGCAAGTCAGGAGAGGGCAGCAAAGAGCTGCAGGGCTGGACGGAAGAGGAAGGAGCCTTCCTCTCTGCGAGGTTCTGGCCCCAGGAATGTAGGATAAGCGCTGAAACCCAGCCAGGAGTCAGGACCCTGGCACTGTTCATTCTGTTCAGCCACTGGCTTGCGGTGTGACCTTGGATAAGACACGTCACCTCTCTAGCCTTCATGTCTCAATCTCTAAAATGAAGATAATTAGGTCTCAAGACTGTTGTGAAGCTTAAAAGAACTGGAAGAACTGCGGAATTCCACAGTAGAGTTGCCTGAGGGCAAGGACGGGAGACACACACACACACACACACACACACACACACACACACACATGCTCTAGACCCGAAGCTGGGGACAAGAAAAGAGCTGACTTTGGGAATTACATAAATATGGTTTTATGGTTTTGGTGGTGTTGTCGTTTTAAATAATAAGGCATATGTTCTAACCAAAATATAGGTACAATTCCCCGATGGTACACTTATTCCCTTTGACCCTCAGGCACATGCAGCCTAAGAAGTGCCTGAGGCGAGACCATGCTTTTTGTTCCCAAATACCATTTATTCTCCTCCTTCCTGGGCACATGGAAGAATGGTTCTGGCCAAGAAAGAACAACAAGAGATGGCTGTCACTTCCAGGCTGAAGCAGTAGAAAGCCCCTATGTGACCCTCCAGCTTTCCTCGTCTTCTACCAGCCGGACCACTTCTTGACAACAGGCTTTGGATACTTAATATGAGGGAGGAAAAAAACTATGTTGTGTTAAAACAGATATATTTCCAAATGTATCCAGCACCTGACCACTTCTTAATCACCTCTATCGCTACTGTATCCAGGTGCTGGATACATTGGGGGGGCACCTGGGTGGCTCAGTCATTAAATGTCTGCCTTCGGCTTGGGTCATGATCCCAGGGTCCTGGGATGCTCCCTGATCCGCGGGAAGCCTGCTTCTCCCTCTCCCACTCCCCCTGCTTGTGTTCCCTCTCTCGCTGTGTCTCTCTGTCAAATAAATAAATAAATAAAATCTTAAAAAAAAAAAAAAAGACAGATATTTGGTATCTATATGTTATTGCAGCATAGCTGAGGCTATTCTGACTAAAATGGTAACAGACAGAAAAAAAATGTTTAAAAAGGAAGCATGTATAGCAATATTAACGTAATGAGATAGAACTCGAGGCCAAAAAAAAAGCAACTGATTTTACAATGTCATTTTCTTTTTTTTTTGTTCTTTTCTTTTCTTTTTTTTTTTTTTTTTTTGAGAGAGAGAGAGTGCAAGCAGGGGGAGGGACAGAGGGAGACAGAGAGAGAACCTCAAGCAGGCTCCATACTCAGCACAGAGCCCAATGTGGGACTTGATCTCAGGATGCTGAGATCACAACCTGAGTTGAAATCAAGAGTCGGGTGTTCAACTGACTGGGCCACCCAGATACCCCTTACAATGTCATTTTCTACTGAGTAAAGATGCATGCCACCAAGAAGATATGCCATGATGCCTTATGAATTTAAGCATATAAGTTCAAATTTTTACAAAGAAATTCCATTAAAAATGTAAGGAAAGATGGCCTCCCTGAAAGGAGAGTCAGAGGGGAAGCCATTGAAGAGGTGTGAGCAGAGAAAGGGCATGGTATGACTTGAGTTCTAAAAGGATTGCTCCTGCTCTTGAAGTTTTCAAAACAGACTGCAAAGGGGCAAAGGCAGAAGCAGGGAGACTAGTGAGGAGACTACTGCAATAATCCAGATGGAAAATCTCAGTGGCTTGGATCGGAAGAGTAGCGATAGAGGTGATTAAGAAGTGGTCAGGTGCTGGATACATTTGGAAAGGACAGACAATAGCCATTCTTGGCAGACTGGGAGTCTTCAGCTTCTGGATCATATTGAAAGCAGTATTAGACCACATGAATGTGCCTAGGGAGTGATCGTAGGTTAAGAGAAGAGTAGTAGGAAGTACTAGGAAGAGAAGTCGTCTGACAACTGTGCCCTGGGCACATCTACATGATGAGTCTGGGAAGATGAGGAGGAACCCACAAAAGAGACAAAGAAGGAGCAGCCAATGGTGGAAAGAAACCTGGCGAGTGAGCCACGTGCCATGCGAAGAATGTGTCCAGGGGAATCCAGTATTGTCAACTGTGTCAAACACGGCCAATACGTTAAGTAAGATAAAAGCTGAATTCACCATTGGATTAGTAACACGGAGGCCATTAAAGATCTTGAGAAGAGCTGTTTTTGGTATTGTAGTGGAATCAGTTCAAGGGAAAATGAGAGAATTAAAGACAGTGGACAACTACTAAGAGAAACATGGCTATAAACAGATGCAGAAAAATAGGGCAAGAGTTGGAGGGGAAAGTGGGCTCAAAAGAAGGTTTTTCAGCCAGAAGAAATAACCAAATGTCTGTGTGTTATTTGCATGTTTGTTTATCATTAAATGTATAATGAGAGACTCCATGCCCCTTTCTATCCCTTGGTTCCCAGACCACTGACCCACAGAGTGAAAGAACATTGGCGCCTGGGTGGTGCAGTAGGTTAAGCAACCAACTCTTGGTTTTGGCTCAGGTCATGATCTCAGGGTTGTGGGATCGAGCCCCAAATGGAGCCCCACATCAGGCTCCACACTCAGCTCAGCATCTGCTTGAGACTTTCTCTCCCTCTCCCTCTGCCTTCCCCTCCTCTCAAATAAATAAATAAATCTTTAAAAAAAAAAAAATCATGGTAAGCTCGTGATGGCTTCAGAGAAGACACCGCATCCCTCATGACTGGCCCCAGTGATGAAGCTGTCTCCAAGCCCCCACTGTGAACAGCAGTCGTGAGGCTAGTTATAGACGAGGCCGTATGGGAGACTGCCACCTCTTTAGCATATTGCTTTTTATTTAATTTTTTTTCTTATCAAAGGACTTCATTATGCAGTTTATCACGAGGCTCATAACAAGGAAAAGCCACCCTGCTCCACTCCTCTGATGCCCAGTCTCCACACCCCAAAGCAATCACACTCAACTCCTTCATTTGTTTCTTAATGTGTTTATTGTCCTATTTCTAGGTCACATGCTTACAGTTTATTTTTTCACTTCAAGATTTTAATTTTTCACTTCATAAGACAGAAAACAAGGATTTAGTTCTTCTAATTCACACAGCACACCCACTTCTCTATATCCCTTCTAGATTATTCTCTTAACAAAGTTGTGTCAAGATGTTTTGTTAAACTGAAATTTGGCTATATTGGCTATAAAATATGTCATTCATAACTGAGTCATTTGGTATGTTATGATTGCATACCCTTTCTCATATGACTTTTTGTTTTTCTTCAATTAATAATTGCCTTAGTTTTCCATCTGCTTAGTTTTTTATGCACTTATAAGTGACACATACTCAAACTATCCCCAAACCATTTCCAAAGAAAATTAAAAACCCATCTCTAACACCAAGTAAATACACCAAATAGTCCATTAATTCCATGTATTTCTCAGAGACACATCTTCAGGGGCCCTACATGCTCCTGCTTCTCTCTCAGCTGGTTGCCCTCTAGATCTGAGGCACAGCTGTCATCCTAGACCATGTCAGGATGGCCACTCCTTACCCCTCTCTCCTCTTTGGATTCTCTGTTTTCTGGATCTTAGATCTTCCTCTCTCTTGGTTTATTTCCTCATTTTGCTACTCTCTATGTAGCTTCCTGAGACAGGGCGCCTGGGAGGTGTATTTTAGTGACCTGGCAGATCTGAGCTTTTCTCTATTTTACCATTACATTTGTTCAATAGTTTGTCTAAGTGGAATTCAAGGTTTGTGATCACCTTCTCTGTCCTTTGAACATTGAACCCCACTGTCTTTTGGTTTCCAGGGCTGCTGCTGAGAAGTCCAATGCCGTTCTGATACAGGTCTTTTGTTTGTTGGCTCTTTTTTACTCTCTGGAAACTATAGGATCTTCTTATTATCCCCACAAACTGAAATTTTATGATTATGTGCCTTGAGACAATTCTGTCCTTATTTGTTTTCCCAGACACTCAGTGAACTTCTAAACTCTGGAAACTCGTATCTTTTAGTCCTAGAAATTTTTCTTTCTCATTTCTGTAATAATCTTTTCCCCTCCAATTTTTCTGTTCTTTCTTTCTGAAATTTCTAGTCATCAGATTTTAAAACTCTTTGACTGATCTTCTTGTTTTCTTCTGTTTTCGTTACTAGTTTTCCATTATTTTATTCTACATTTATTGGGGGATATTTTCCCAATGGTCTTTTGCAAGTCTATTGAATTTTTAAATTTTTGTATCACACTATTACTATTTCAGTATCTTTTCTGCTCTTCATTTTATAGTACCCTGTTCCTGTTTTTGGAAACAGTTTTATCCATTCAATTAGCAGTATTTGTTAGGCACTTGTGAGTACTGGTGGTAGAAAATTGAACAAGACAGAGTCCCGGCTCTCATAGGGCTTCCATTCAACTGGGAGTGACAGAGTAAACAACTAATAGATAAACTATATAATATCAGGAGATGATAGTGCTACAAAAAAATAATTAAAACAAGGAATGGAAATAGAAAGTGATGGGGAGTGGCTCTTTCACATATCCTACCTCAGCTCTCATATGATATTCATTACAGTGTTTTGAAGTTGACATCTGCTCTCTATACTGTTTCCTCTGAGTTTCTTTTCTGGTTGTTGACTTTGATCTTGTCTTTCATTCTAGTGTCTCTCCCCCAAAAGCCTTGGATTTAAGAGTGAGTCACAGCTCAGCATGCCTGGGCAGGGTTTCTTGGCTCATAGGTTCCATCAAAGGGCAGTTGAGAGAGACGCTGGCCTCTGGGGATATGAATTATGGATAGCACTGTCCTTCCAGTTGGTGGCCTCTCCAGAGAGGACTATTCTGCATCCCTGCTCGTCAGCTGTGAGCCTGGCCACCAGCATTCTGGGACTCAAATGGGGTTAAGCAGTCTAGGGAAACCTCTTAAAGATTTTCATTAGTCTCTATTTTCAGTCTGGCACCTAACGACTGCCCGCAACTGTGTCTGGTATCCCCAAATCCAAAAGCTCCGGAGTTCAACTTCTCCCAAGTAAAAAGTTGCCCCCAGTCTTTTGCTGGGGCAAGGTAAGGAATCTGGGGTACACCCACTCTTCATCTGAACTTTCAATTCTCTCCTTGTTTTTAGCACCAGTCTACCTCTGCTTCTAGAGATAACCTTGCATCTCCAGCTCATGCGTCTTTAGGGACTTCCACAGCATGACTTAACTAATGTCTTGTTAGCTTCTCCCCACACTTAGCAGGGGCTGAGGAATTAGTTGTCTTCATTAGTTTTTCTCAACTACTCTGCTCTCCCATGCTCTCTTTGTCCTTACGGGTTCATACCCTTTATTTTTCTTCTGCTGACATTTCAGTAGATTCATAGAAAGGAAGACACATAAAATCATATTCTCAGCCCCCATATTTAACCAGAGTAATTCTTTTGTGGCAGCCACTCCTAATTGCTGCTGATTAAAAAAAATAAAACAAAATAACGATTTCTGAATCGTCATGAGTGTTTGTTAGTCTGCGTTCACTGCCAGGCAAAGCAGGGAAAATCTAATCCAACACAGAGAGGTTCAGCCTTGTAGGATGGAGTCTTCAGATTAACAGTCAAAAATAACTCAGAGAAGGGGATGCCTTGGTGGCTCAGTCAGTTAAGCATCTGACTCTTGATCTCAGCCCAGGTCTTGATCTCAGCGTCATGAGTTCAAGCCCCACATTGGACTCCATGCTGGGTGTGGAGCCTACTTAAAAAAATAGAATAAAATAAAGTAAAACAAAATAACTCAGAGACAATTAGCCTAAGCTTTGAGGGTTTCATCACATCTAAGTATACACCAAGCCAGCTTCAGGGGCTTGAGATCTGTGCAACCACAGAGGATCCCATGCTCAGAGGGTCCCCTGCTTACTGGAAAGCTCTACTGTCGCCATCTTGAAATTCTTAATAATTTTTAAGCAAAGGGCCCAACATTTTCATTTTGCCTGGGCCCCACACATCACATGGCCACTCCTGCGGCCAGTCCTGGATATGCATGAGGCACAGACATCCTGTGAAGACAGTCTTGCCAACCCAAGGCAAGCGCAGGATGTGTAAAGGCAAAGGCCACAAAGTTCACAAGAGAAAAAGCCTGTCTGATTTAAACAGTTCATCATCTTGACAGTTCAGAGTTGACTGGTCATAGAGCTCAGCTCAGGCCCATTGTTGAACCTGCAAGCCCGTCTTTGGATTTTAGACATTGTGTGGATCCGTCAGATGCATTTGGCTGGACACAAATAAGACATGTGAGTCACAGACAGAAGGCAGTCACAAGTTCACCACCAGGTCGTTTCTCTGCTGATTCTGAACAGTCTTCTGAGAAGCAGTTGCTGTGGTTTCTTTCCCCGTGGCCTGACCACTTGCATCTATCTACCATCTAGCAGTCTCTCACGCTCTACGTACTCAGAGCTTTGCCCAGACAAGTCTACATGCACACACCCAGGGTCCCGCAGAAATGTTACTGATGTTCAATATCCATTCCCCTTCTTCCTTACTCACAGAGCACTAATATCTGTGTGTGTGGCAGGCATGTGCCAAGCTGAAAACTCTCTGTCCCAGCCTCTCTTACAGGTAGCCCTGACTTCTGCCCAATGCGGCTCAAGTCAATGGAGCTATGGATTTCAGGCCATTGGCTCTGGCTTTTCTGGAAATGTTTTATTCTCTTGACATAGAGATTATCCCTTCTTTTGCATCTTGTCCTCATTTTTGCTGGCTGGATTTCTGAAGTGATAGCTGGGGCCACAACAAGCCACTCAACAAACGTTTAGTGAGTGAGTATTTGCTCTGTGCCAGGCTCTCTTCCAGACGGTGGGGAGAGCACAAGGGCAGTGGCAAAACCGATGCCTTGCTGGCGCATGCGCTCCAGGAAACCATCTGGCCACGCAAAGAAAACCAGAGAATCACATAAACCTCGGCTTTGACTTTTTTTCATTTCATTTCTTTCTTAAAGATTTTATTCTCTCAGTGCCTGGATGGCTCAGTCTTTAAGTGTCTGCCTTCAGCTCAGGTCATGATCCCAGGGTCCTGGGTTCGAATCCCGCATCGGGCTACCTGCTCAGCGGGGAGCCTGCTTCTCCCTCTGCCTGCAGCCGTCCCTACTTGTACTTGGCTCACTCTCTCGTGCACATGCTCTCTCTCTCTCTCTAGCAAATAAATAAATAAAATTGTAAAAAAAAAAAAAAAAGATTTTATTCTTAAGTAATCTCTACACCCAACGTGGGGCTCAAACCTACAACCCTCAGATCAAGAGTCCCATGTTCCACCGACTGAGCCAGCCACGCGCTCCAGCTTTGACATTTCTGAGCAGCTGGGCTAAAGATAGGGACTTCACTGGGAAAAATAAATTTTATTCAGCCTCTTAGGGCTCCTTAAGGAATAAGGCATAAGGACTATTAGAAATGGCTTTGACAGGAGAAATTAGAACTGTGATCTATTTTGGAACCATAATTTAAAGTAAAATAAAAATTTTATATATTTATGTATGTTTATAATTTATATATGTGTGTGTGAGTGTGCATGTGTCCTTTTTTTTTTAAGAAAGAAATAGGCAAAGCAAACGTGGGAAAATGTCATCGTGAATCTGAGTGAAGGATATATCAGTATTTATTATATTATTTTCTTTACTCTATTATAATCATAGTGTTATACTATTATTTGATTTTTCTAAATAAGAAGGGGGAGCGAATCAGTCATTTTTTTGGATCACGTAGGAGGGCTCATGGGCTTCCTGTGAATAAGGTATTTTCAAAAAATGAAGGGCAAGCCCAACCATCCATGCGGAGAGGAGGTGCTTGAGCCCCCTAGGGCCCCCTTCTCCACGCTGTGTGGAGGAGTTTGCCAATCCTGTTGTAAGAGGGGCTTGCTCTGGAGACAGCCTTCCAACCAGTGCTGCCCAGTGTGCCAGATGACCAAGACAGAGCCCCCTCCCAACTCCAGGCTGGCTGTTTGCCCCTGCTCACCAAGGAAAGGCCCTGAGACCTGCCCCATACCAACGGTCCAGTCCAGCCAGCAGCCAGGTTGTGGGGTGGAGAAGTAGAATGCGCCCCCCCACCACCTGCCCAGAGCACCATTCACCAAAAATAATTCGACACTCACGTCGTGTCGGCTGGTAATGGCAGGACACCACCAGCTGTGGAATGTCGTCTCTCGAATCCAAAGAGGCACACCATGATGTAAGGGAGGGCAAAAGAAGCAAGTTGCAGACCAGTAGTTCAGACCAATCCCACCTGGTGCTAGACCGAAAGGAGGGATGGAGAGGGAGAGGGATGCAGGGGAGGGATGGGGAAGGGAGGGGAGGGGAAAAAAGAAATATAAAACAAAAGAAAACCTCTATTTGGATGTCTGTACGTATATACTTACGTATATACACTCATATAGAAAAATCTTGAAAGATATACGTTAAGAGTGGTCAGTCTTAAAAAAAAAAGAGTGGTTGTTCTTAGAGTGTATTTAAAGGTAAAGATGAGACGCTCTTTTTTTCCTAATTTTTCTTGTATATTGCATAAACTTTCTGAATTAGTCTGTCTTCCCTCGTATTTTTTTTCTAATGAAGAAAAGAAAGGCCAAGGCCACTCTAACAGGTGCAGTAAACAAAGGCACAGCACAGTCCAGATCAGAGGTCCGCCGACTACAGCGGGTGGGCCGGCGACAGCCTGCTACCTGCTTTTGTAAATGAAGTTCTCTGGGACCCCAGCCCCCTCCACTCATTGACGTATTGTGGTGGCAGCTTCTGTGGTATAAACGCCAGAGGGGACCGCATGGGCTGCAAAGCCAAAAACGTGGACTATGTGGCCCTCTGTAGAAGTTCACCGACCCCTGATCTAGATTCACATTTACCTCTGAAATGGGAGTGGTGCCGGCGACCTTAGAACCCTGACCTGAAAATTCAGACGCTGAGAAGCGGTAAAAGGTAAGTTAAATGTCACCTCATCATAAAGGCCATCCCTGTTCGCTCAGTGTCCGTCACCCCAACACAGCCCCGTCCATCATTCTGGGCCAGCTTTTGTCAAAGAATTTATCCCATCTGATATGTTCACGTTTGTGTATGTTCGTCCCCCTCCTCCTAATGTGAGAGCTGCAAGAACAAGAATGTTCTCACTCTGGTTTGTCCCTATGTCCCCAGAGCCTAGAACACTGCCCAGCCCACAGACAGTGGTCAAGAAACATTGAATGAATGAATGAATGAATGGCAATTCAGTAGCAAAATTTTCCTATTAGGGTGAAGAGGGATAAATACACAGTGGCGGGCGCCTGGGTGGCTCAGTTGGTTGGGCGACTGCCTTCGGCTCAGGTCATGATCCTGGAGTCCCTGGATCGAGTCCCGCATCGGGCTCCCTGCTCTGCAGGGAGTCTGCTTCTCCCTCTGACCCTCCCCCCTCTTCATTCTCTCTCTCAAATAAATAAATAAAATCTTTAAAAAAAAAAAAAATACACAGTGGCAACAAGAACCGGACTCTAAAGGGAAAGAAAAAGAGCAAGTCACTCGTTGAACAATCCACGAAGGTGTTTTAAAGGCATGGATTATAACAGTTAGTAGTTGCGTACTTGGGACTTTTCTGTTTTTCGGTTCAGTTCAGAACGAATCTGGAGAAGAGCGTCTGCCTCGGGGAAACACTGCAGTGAAATGCAGCAGTGTTGGGGGTGGGGAGAGGTGCTTATTATAGTTTTTTGGTTTTGTTTTTGTTTTTTTGTCTAAGGCAAGGCCCAGGGTCTTCACCTGAAAAACAAAGATATGACAAGATACGGAACTCACCCAAGGATGCTGCTCCTGGGGGGTTGGGAGCGGTCAGCGACACAGAGGAAGAAGTAAGTGGCGGAGGGGCCGAACTGGAAATCCCTCCCTGCCTCCCGTTCCTTTGAACCATAAGGCTGTCAGGTGAGACCAACAAACCCCAGGCAGTCCAAGAGGGGCCTGCGCCCATAGGACACCCAGTGCGGGCAGGCAGAGGGTGCCACAGGGACCACAGGGGGGCGGATGCTCCCAAGGGCCCTCCGTGTGCCAGGCTGAGGGATAGACAGGAGGACAAGGTGGAGACTTGGAAAGGGATTCAGTTGTTCTGCTTAAGAACACAGAGAAGGGGCACCTGGGTGGCTCAGTCGTTAAGCGTCTGCCTTTGGCTCAGGTCATGATCCCAGGGTCCTGGGATCGAGCCCCGCATCGAGCCCCGCATCGAGCCCCACATCGAGCCCCGCATCAGGCTCCCCGCTCGGCGGGGAGCCTACTTCTCTCTCTCCCACTCCCCCTGCTTGTGTTCTCTCTCTCTCGCTGTGTCTCTCTCTGTCAAATAAATAAATAAAATCTTTAAAAAAAAAAAAAGAACAGAGAGAAAAGAGATGAAGGAAATGTGAAATCTTTCCCCTTTGGAAGGAAATCATATATGACTAATGGGAATTTTTATAGGTTTTGTCATAACCGAAACTGTCTCCCCAGGATTCAGTAGAGCTTTTTGGTTTCCCCAAGACTTTCAGTAAAATTATCATTATTCATTCATTCTTTGTTGCATTGGCTGTGCTTTCTGGGAAACATAACAATGCTCCTGCTTCAAGGTGGGTGTAGGGTCAAGAACAGAGGCTACTGGGGTGCCCAGTCACATCTGAATTAACAAGAATAGCCTGTTGTACTCGGCTGGCCCTCCAGGTCTTATCTCTGCCTGGATGAAAGGCAGAAAAATGCGCAACCTTGAAAGAAAATAGACCCATTCATTCTCCTAGGTGAAACCAAAAAAGCCCTGTGCTGTTTTAGAAACAAATTAACTCTCAGTCGGCTAACAGATACCAAAGGAAGACAACAATCCATTCAAAGGTAAATTAATCCTCTGTACAAATGACCAAACTTGAATACCGAGACTAGCATGGACCCACAAACCCATTTGCGCTTTCTCCAAACTTTGTACAATGTGCCCCATTCTCTCAGCTGAACAACCTGTTTATCTAAAACAGCCTGCCTCTGTAATCCCAGGGTCCTGTACTTTTCATTAACTGTTTCACTACATGTTTCACTACTTCTTTCCCAGCCAGATAGCTTCACCTAGTTAACTTCGCCTTCGATCAGAACATGGAAAAGCTACGCACCCAAATTTACAGTGTGCGACCTTAAAGGAATCCAGTTCAGAAATTCCTATTTCTATCATCTCTAGGTCTTTGCTTTTTCCTGCAGAATCGGCATTTCTCATCTGTAGCTTGGCCAGTGGGTGATGTGATATTTTATACCTTCTCGTCACAGATTTGAACCTGCAGGAAATTCACGAAATAAATGCACAAGCTCAGATCTTCCCTCGGAGCCTGATCCCCTAATCTTTGTTTCTATTCAGACCTGGCAGCCTCCATTTCGGACATTCATCTGGATTCAGACCAGACTTGGCCGATATTTGCTCCAAGTTGCCCACCGCCGCCCCCTTCCCTCTCACCGAAGTCAGGTGGTCTTCATGTCTTCCTTTCTATTGTTGGAGGCAAAGGGAGGGGGGCTGGCAGGGGACATACATGATAGCTGGAAAAGTTCAGCCATCCAAAGGTATAAAGTGAAAGTCCCACCCCATTCCCCGGCCCTGCGGTAACATTGTGAACACCTGGCCCATATCCTTACAGACCTCTAGGTATATGTAGCTTATGGGCACGCGCTCACACACACACACACATGCACGCACACACACAGGATCATGTTGGACATTCAGTTTCACGACTCGTTTTTTTTTTTCATTTGCTCTATATATTCATTCATTTCTCACACATTCATTGAGCATCTATTCTGTTCCACTGCCCTCTAGGCCCTGGGAACACATCAGTGAATAAAACAGACGGCTGTGCCTGAACTCCTGGAGCTTACGTTCTTGTAGAGACGGCAGACCAGAGAAAATAAGTACGCACGTGCCATTGCAGATGGTAGTAAGTGCTAGGAAGCAAGAGGGCAGAGGGTTAGGCATTGTTATTTATTTATTTTTAAAGATCGATTTATTTATTTGTTTTAGAGAGAGAAAGAGAGAACACAAACGGGAGGGGCAGAGGGAGAAGGAGAGAGAATCTCAAGTCAACTCCGCACTGAGCACAGAGCCCCATGCAGGGCTCGATCTCACGACCCTGAGACCATGACCTGAGCCAAAACCAAGAGTTGGACCAACTCAACCAACTGCACCACCCAGGCGCCCTGGCATTGGTATTTAAATAAGATCAGCAAAGTCTCTCGGGATGCCTGGGCGGCTCAGTCATTAAGCATCTGCCTTTGGCTCAGGTTAAGATCCCAGGGTCCTGGGATCGAGTTCCGCATCCAGCTTCTTGCTCAGGGAGGAGCCTGCTTCTCCCTCTGCCTGCAGCTCAGCTCCCCCTGCTTGTGCTCACTCTCTCTATCTCTGGCAAATAAATAAATAATAAAATTTTTTTAAAAATCTAATAAGATGACATTTGAGCAGAAACTGGGGATGGAAGGCAGACAAGGAAACGGGGTGGCAGCAGAAGAATGGGCAAGAGGGAGAGCCAAGGAACTACTCAGGGTGAGGGGCAAGAAGAGCCCGAGTAAGGCCTTGCAGACCCTGGGAGGAGCCTAGACTTCCATTCTGAACCAGATGGGGGACCACCGTGGGTTTTAAGCAAAGGAATACTCCTTTTTTTTCCTCATTGGCCCCTCCAACCCATTTTCACTTCCCCACGACCCCAGCAGCAACCTTAAAAATGTTAAAAAGTCCTCTCAGGTTGTCGCTATCCAGCCCACCAGCCCTCCTGTGAATACCGTCTATAGCAGTGGGTCTTTCCCCTTGTTATGGAAAAGTGGTAGTTCCTGGCCCAAGATCACGGTTTTGGTGATTCTGATACCCTTGCAACTCAGAAGTTCTCAATCCCTGCTGCACATGAGAATCACCTAGAGAGCTTTAAGATATATATATACCTATATTAAAATCTAGCCCACAGATATTCTGCTTAATTTGGTCTATAAAGGACCAAGGCATCGACTTCTTTTAACCCTCTAGGTGATGACACTATGCAGCCAAGGTGGAGAGCAATGTCACCACTGATCCTTCTAAAACTCTTGACCCTTCAGCTCCTGACCTCCGCTGCACAGCCGCTCTCTCTCAGCTCCTCATTGCCATGGACTCTGACATTATCAGTAACAGCCCCATCCTTAACCTCCCGTCCCAGTCCCACTTCCTCTGCCCCTCCCTGGAAACCGCCCAGACTCATTAGTGAGCCAGTCTCCTCTCATTATCCGCAAATCCCCAGAGGAGCTGAATTCTTTATTCTTGCTACATCCTTGATTTCTTTCACCCTCTCTACATTCAGAATATTCGGACTCAGCACTGGTCACAGATCTCCTCTATTTGATGCCCTGCAGCTTTTCACCTCAGTCTCCACTGGAGCTGGACTTGCTGAAGTAATCCTAATAGAGACCTCAACCTGATGGTATCCAAAAGAATATCTAGTTTTCTGGATGTGGTCAAACTGGTAGAAGCTTATGCCACCGCCGATAAATGGGGGAGTTTTTACAACCCTCCCATTATAACTCCCTGCCAAGCACCATCAGAACACTGAGCTGGGTCCATTAGTCTAACCTGGGATTCCTCACCCACATCTAGGGGTCCTTCCACCTGTACATGTAGGAATGAAGCCCGTGTGAACTTGACTTCAGCATCTCCGATATCTACCAAACTTACCAGAACTTACACGAGAAGAGTAAGAACATATATAATTCTATACTTCATCAAGAAACTGAATCTTCCCACAAAGAAAACTCCTGGTCCAGGAGGGCTTCACAAGTGAAATTTCCAAACATTTAAGGAAACAAAAGGGATCATTTCCTAAGTCTTTTATGAAGCTAATGTCAACTGAATCCATAATGGCACAAGAACAGAGAAGAAAATTATAAGTCAACCTCTCTCATGATAATAGATGCAAACGCCATAAGAAATATGTCGGCAGGGGCGCCTGGGTGGCTCAGTTGGTTAAGCAACTGCCTTCGGCTCAGGTCATGATCCTGGAGTCCCGGGATCAAGTCCCGCATCGGGCTCCCTGCTCAGCGAGGAGACTGCTTCTCCCTCTGACCCTCCCCCCTCTCATGTACTCTCTCTCATTCTCGCTCTCTCAAATAAATAAATAAATCTTTAAAAAAAAATGTCAGCAAATTAAATCCAGTGATATCTAAGAAGGGTCATACATCTCAAAGTTATATTCCTGGATTAATTCTTGTATTTGTTCCAAGAATACAAACAAGATTCATTTAATGTTTGAATATTAATCAATGTAAGTGACCAGGTTTTTGGAATACAGAAAGAAAAACTCTATGATCACCTCACTAAATGCAGAATAATATATTTGATAAAATTTAATGCTTCTTAGTGATTCTTTTAAAATCTACATTTAGAGGCGCCTGGGTGGCTCAGTCATTTAGCCTCTGCCTTCGGCTCAGGTCATGATCCCAGGGTCCTGGGATCGAGCCCCGCATCGTGCGCCCTGCTCAGCGGGAAGCCTGCTTCTCCCTCTGCCACTCCCCCTGCTTGTGTTCCCTCTCTCGCTGTGTCTCTCTCTGTCAAATAAATAAAATCTTTTTAAAAAATAAATAAATAAAATCTACATTTAAATTCTAAATTTTAAATTCTAGCAAGCCAGAAATTAAAAGGCATTTCCTTGGGGCGCCTGGGTGGCTCAGTCATTAAGCGTCTGCCTTCAGCTCAGGTCATGATCTCAGGGTCCTGGGATCGAGCCCCGCGTCGGGCTCCCTGCTTGGCGGGAAGCCTGCTTCTCCCTCTCCCACTCCCCCTGCTTATGTTCCCTCTATCGCTGTGTCTTTCTCTGTCAAATAAATAAATAAAACCTTTAAAAATAATTTTAAAAAAATAATAAAAGGCATTTCCTTAGTCTGATAAAGCATATCTACCAAAACCAAAAACATACTACAGCAAACATTGTGCTTAATGGTAATATATTGAAGGCACTCTTCCTGAGATCAAGAATGAGACAAGTTTGTTCACTAACACAATTCTATTCAATATTATGTGGGAGGTCCACACCCTTGTAATAAGCATTGAAATGAAACAGCCATTATTTGCAGATGATGTGATTGTGTACATATAAAACCCAAAGGAATCTGCAGATAAACCACTGTGAGCTGAGCAAGGTCACTGGATACAAGATCGATATTCAAAGCAGTAGAATATAACCGTGAATGGGATAGGATAGTCAGGATCCAAAGGATACACCACACTGGGACCCTGCCGAGGGAGCTTGTGGGTCCCTCCAGAGGACACCCACCACCTTTTCTTCTTTTTTTTTTTTAAGATTTTATTTATTTATTTGACCGAGAGAGGGACAGCGAGAGAGGGAACACAAGCAGGGGGAGTGGGAGAGGGAGAAGCAGGCTTCCTGCTGAGCAGGGAGCCCGATGCGGGGCTTGATCCCAGGACCCTGGGACTGTGACCTGAGCCAAAGGCAGATGCTTAGTGACTGAGCCACCCAGGCGCCCCAACCCACCACCTTTTCCAAGCCTTCTACAAATCTCTCTACCCCAGCACTCCATCCCAGCTTCACGAGTCTTGAGGCTGGATTTCCCTCACACAAACAAGCTACCTGCCTAACAAAACTGTTTTGCATCAGACCATTTCCCAGTGAGGCAGAAAATGGTCTCCAAACGCACAGGAGGAAAGGGGCAGCCCCATACAGCGTCACCTTGGAGTAGCAGCCTTGCCATAGTCCATCCTTACAGCTCTTCCAGGCCTCAGACGCTGCCTTGGGGTACCCAATACAGAGAACGAAGCAGGCTTGTCAGATTCAGAGCAGAGAATTCAGCAGAATGAGAAGAACCTGAGATTCGAAGCGCTGGGCTAGAGGTGATGGAGACACTGAAGAAGAACTCGGGCCAAGATCCCACAAAGAGACATGTGGGTAGTCATGACAAAACTGTCCAGAAAAACACTTGGTGCCGAGAGCCCAGGATTCCCTTCCGATCTCTCTCCCACCTCCCTGAAGCTTCCTTCATGCGCTTCACGTGCCAAGCTGCCCACTGATGGGACAAAACCTGCTACGGCTCGTGAGATGGGGTTAAAGTGCTCTTGCCCACATGCGAGATTATCGTGGTGCAACAGGAGGCCCCAGGGAGGGTGTTGAGCAGAGAGGCTCGAGGACAAAATTAAGATGTTCAAAAAGAATAGTTTGCTAAGGGGCGCCTGGGTGGCTCAGTCAGTTAAGCATCTGCCTTTGGCTTGGGTCATGATCCCGGTGTCCTGGGATCGAGCCCTGCATCGGGTTCCCTGCTCAGCCGGTAGTCTGCTGCCTCTCCCTCGGCCGCTCCTCCCTGTTTGCATTCTCCCTCTCTCTCTCTCTCTCAAATAAATGAATAAATAATCTTTAATAAAAAAAAAAAGAAGAAGAAGAAGAATGGTTTGTTAATACCAAGAGACAGGGAGAGGAAAGCAGAAAGAGATGCTCAGGCAGGGCAGAAGAACCACGCTACCTGGATCCCGTGTGTGTGTGTGTGTGTGTGCGTGTGCCTGCATCTCTCTGTCACTCTCCTGTTCTCTTTCTCTGCCACATCAGCCTCCCTACTGACACATGGTCCTGCGCACATTGAGTGGGAGATAAACAAAGAGGACAGAAGGCGTCCGGAGCCACATGTGTTCCAGCAGAAAGATGCAGGAGTGAGTGTACCTGGCCAGTGACAGGCGGAGCAACCGTGCCTTTTCTCGGCACGTCCTGGGCAGAGAACAAGTGGACCCAAAAGCGGGCAGGAGCCCAGCGAGCTGATTTCAGATCTCATGAATGCCAAGCACTTCACGGAACTGTCTGTCCCCTGTGCTTCACAATTATGTGCTGCTTCCCCGTCCTTTCATGCGTTCCCATAAATATTCATCGTACACATTCTCCACTTTGCTTCTCACAAGCTCCCTGGCTCTATACTTAGTTTCTCTTCTTTTCTTTTTTTTTTTTAATTTTTTTTTTTAATTTTATTTATTTATTTGAGAGAGAGAGAATGAGAGAGAGCACATGAGAGGGGGGAGGGTCGGAGGGAGAAGCAGACTCCCTGCCGAGCAGGGAGCCCGATGCGGGACTCGATCCAGGGACTCCAGGATCATGACCTGAGCCGAAGGCAGTCGCTTAACCAACTGAGCCACCCAGGCGCCCTCTTCTTTTCTTTTTTATTATTTTTTTGGCTTAAGCAAAAGAAATATATATTCTCATGGTTCTGGACACTAGAAGTCTAAAATCAAGGGTGCTGGCAGAGTTGGCTTCTTGTTCGGTTTTTGTTTTTTAATTGAAATGAGTTGACAGTTTCTCTTATCTTCTATGATAGAAGTATTCTTTTTTTTTTTTTTTTTTTATGAGACAGAGAGCACAAGCAGAGGGAGTGGCAGGCAGAGGGAGAAGCAGGCTCCTCGCTGAGCAGGGAGCCGGACACGGGACTCGATCCCAGAACCCTGGGACCATGACCTTAGCCGAAGGCAGAAGCATTACCGACTAAGCCACCCAGGAGCCCCTATGATAGAAGTATTCTTAAATAAACAAACATTCATACAGGTCCCTCTGTCAGAAGGATGTTCAACCTGATCCTCAAGATAAAGCCAAGCCCTATCATATCTCAGAGCCACACAGGCATGAAGCATCCCTGCAATCCAATAGAAAGAAACCGGAACTGAAGCCACAGCCATTCACAAGGAAAGGGAGGTGGGATGGCTCAGGTGGCGGGGACGGATTCCAGAGCAGCAGCTGCGAGAAGGAAAGGCTGGCCCCAGATGGAGGCACCCAAAGCCGTGATAACGACAGGTCTAAGTTGGGACCAGCAGTTGGTGTGGTTGGAGTGCTCCAGGGGTGACAGTCACCAAGAATGCAGTGTGAACGAGGTCCCCCGAAGTTGTGAAATGTGGTCCTGGACCAGGGTGGATGAGCACATGAAGAGGAATGCAGGTGGAAAGCACCCAGGGGGGGAGAGTGCTTTATCTTCTTTTATCTTCTTCAGTGCTTTTAGCAATTTGAAGATAAAAGAACATTACATGCAAGCTATTGCTAAACTACACGCATGTTAGTTGCTATCATTATTATTACTGGTGATTTTCTGTGTCATCAGAAAAAAAAGTTAGTGAGCCTTATTGGGTCCCAGGTCTTATAAGAAAGAGGAAGAAGATCACTAACAACCTCTCTGCTGTTAATGAGGGGGAAAATTAATTGCCTCAAGCCCCTAGGAAGGTGATATTGTGTTGAGTGGGTTTCTGTGCAGTTCTTCCCCTCTGGAGCCTCACGCTCATTAAACTTGAGGAGAGTCTCTCAGGGGAGGGACTTGGTAAATGGGGAGGGTCAGCCCTGTACCCAGAGCCCCGAGGGGTCCCCGACCTCACATACCAACAGGAGCTGCATCTCCAGGCATCACTCCCTGGGCATCCTGGACCACCAGTTGTTGGCTTCTTGCTCAGCCCCTGGGACCATCTAAACTGAGGTAATTCTCACAGGTCCAGGTGGAAAGGCCAGATAAAAGCTCAGCCAGATGCCTTCCTAGGGAGGAGAGATCCAAAAGTCTGCCCACACTGACTGGGAGCACCTGCCTCTAGAGCTTGTCTGAGGAAGCCAACGTCACGGGGTGGGGTGGGGGGGTCACTCCAGGGGGCTCTGGGAGCTGGGCTTGATGAGGGAGATGGTCCCTGCTTCTCCACAGGTCAGTGTGCTCGCTGGCAGTCCCCACCTCCTCTCCTTTGCTTCCCTTCCTTCCCTGTCCCTTCAGGTCCCCATTTAGAAATCATAACAAGCACTGATTTTTTTCTCTCTGCCAAACACACGGACAAGTGTTTCCAATGCATCATGTCCTGTAATCTTCATGGCAGCCCTGAGGGCAGACAAAACTGAGTGAGGTTCAATAACTTGCCCAAGGTCACAACACTAGTCATGGCTGACAATGGGACTCAAATCCAGATCAGGCCAGTACGAAGTCCCTGTGCTCTTCACTGCTTCCCTTCAAGGCAATGGTGCTTCCCCCAAACAAGCCACTGGCCCAAGGAGGCAGCAGTGGTTGGAAGAAACCCTCCTAAAAGGCAATGAAAGGTTCAGCTATTCGGTGGTACGGTTTGCAATGGTTGGGGGTGGGTGGAGGAGGAAGGGTGGAGAATCTCTCTGTCCCCGAGCTGTTCCAGGCCATTTATGTTCGCCATTGCTCCACGGGGCTGGGTTCTCAATGCCAGACTTTCAAAGTCTGCATGTACTCCTGGGCTCTGGGCCTCTGGACCAATAAGTTGGCTCCTGAGATCCCATCTGTGAGGTTGCCCCTAGGGTTGGTTATTAAGTTCAGGACGTCTCTTCCATTCATTTATATAAAAACATCTTTTTTAAAAAGGCAACTTCAATACCCTACACAGAGGATAGTGAGTTTTCCTCTTGGGCAAGGGAGGAGGCCGCCCGTGGCCGGGGCACTGTCTGACATTCTCGCATCTGGGCTGGAACCAGAGTGTCTACTTCTCAGGGGCTCTCTCCTTCAGCAAGTCCCCCGCCTTCACGACACTCCCCCCTTCAGCCCCCACCCCCCAGTCACTTCCAGACATTCACACCAAATGTGTGGTCACTTTTAGGGCCAGTCTTGACCCAGAGGTCCCTGTGAGGGAGTTTCACAACTGGGGACTAGGAGTCTTCTTCTCTCTGTCCCTCTCCCCAGGCATCGACTGGCCCAGGAACTCAGTCTACTCGGGCTGCCCCTCAGCATGTCTCAAACTCGAACCAGAAGAGAAGTCAGCTGCGGGTCTAGTTAAAATGCAAATCCAATTCAGTAGTGGGTCTGAAGAACCAGATTCTGCATTTCTAAGGAGCACGCAGTGATGTCGAAGCTGCAGGTGTACAAGTTCCATTTTGGTGACCAGGTGCTAAAGATCCGTAACAATAGCTTGTGAGCCTCTGTCCCATTTGATTGGGAGGAAAAAAGAGAAAGAAGCAAGAGAAAGCTAAGCAGAACCCCTCTGCGAACCTGCCAGGTTTCTTCTGTCTCCCCCGCCCCCAAAACTGTGAACGGTCCAGCATGAACGCCTTATCAGAGGTGCATGCGAATATCTTTTACTGAGGTCTCCACGCTCTGGATTGCAAATTGCTTTAACCCTAAATGGCTTTAAGATAGGTGCTGTTTTGCTGCTCATCGTAAAAGAGTGGCAACAATTTCAAAGTCCCTCAGCGGGAAACTGCTGAAATGTTATAAAATGCAACACTGCGCAGCGTTTGGTGGGGAAAGATGGGCAGCCCTTAATTACTGTCCTGGAAAGAGCCCCAAAATAAGTTAAATAAAAAAATAGAAACAAGGTACAGAACAACGTGTATAGTTTGCTACCATTTGTATCTTTATAAAAAGAGGAGAAAATATAGGTTCACATATTGCTTATATAAGCAGTGACTAACCATGGAAAGATATACAAGAAACTGGTAGCTTCTGAGGCAGATTGCTGAGTGGCTGGGGAATCAGCAGGGAACAGGCAGGTTGAGGACTTATTTTCAATGTAGTCCCTTTTGAATTTTGTACCACTGGAATATATTTCCCACTCGAAAAAACAACAACTAAAATTGAAAGAGAATCCCCTTGTTCTTTCTATACCTCCATCCACCTGAAAATTCAATGAAATTGATTCACTCAACGAACACTTTCAAGAACCCTCTTGGGGAGTCCCCAGCAGAGTTGATTCTTGGAACAGGGATCCAACTTGGAACAGTTGGTTACTGGAACAGAGTAGCATTGCCTTGTGTTACCCATGTGTCAGTGTTCCACCAACGTGGAAACTCCAAAGGGTGCGTATTCAGAGTCTAGAGGCTCTGGGGGGGGTCCCAATTTCCCTGGTGGGATTCCAGAGACCTGCCACTGAGGACAAGAACTGCAGATCTCAGTGTTCTGCAGATGGAAGACATTCTGCACATCTGGGTCACCTTTCTACCATCAGGTGACTGGGAACTTGACAATGACTTCACCTAAAAAGCCTTCCTGTGAGGACCTCGTGCTGACTTTGGCTGGCTGAATGATTGGGTTTTACTGTTCAGCTCTGGTTGCCTTATTTTATCTCTCGATTCTCATGAAATAATTTCTCCAGCTTGTGTTCTTTATGCGCTTTCCCCCAGCTATTATCCCTCCCTAGTGAATAGAGGATTCTGCCAAACACTGTCCAGATGGTCATTCAAGTTCAGATATCAGTTCATCTTTTTGGGACCTCAAGCAGGTTACTCAGTTCTCAAATCAGGTTGGGGTGAGGGGAGTACCTGACCTAGAGAAGAGCCCAGAGCAGGAGCTCAACAAATATGTTTCCTCCATTGTAACATGTCTTCCTCACTCCACAGCCACTTGGGATCATTATAAGCTCCCCATTCTCTCTGAAGCGCATCTGTTTTGACCATCTCAGTCCTCCTGGGAATCCCAAAAGCCCAGACGAAGCAGATCGGTGCACAGGACTCAGCTGTCTCCAATCCTTGCCCAGTGGCATATCACAAGTGTAGCATAACTGGGACCACAGGCAGATCTGGTGGCTCCCGGCAGAATTCCCTGAAACTCCCTGTGTTCCCAACCCAACTCCTCCAAGACTAAAGATGCCCAGTCTTGTGGCTCCTTCATGATTCTCCCCTCAATACATTCAAATCCACCAGTGTTTGAGCTCCCACAATGTGTCATGTTACGCCAGTGACTTTTTTTTTTTTTGATGTCCAGATCTTTTGTGCATGGAAAGGATTCTCTAAAGCCATTTGTCAATTGATCATAATATTTTAAGTTGTAAATTTAGAACTCAGTTTTTCTTAGGCCATTAAATGCAACTTTCAGATATAATCAATTGAATTTTAGATCTAGTAATGTTTGTTAGAATTTAAAATAATCACACTTGATCCTTGGTTAATGTTCCCTTAGCCTCAAAATCTAACATTAAATTCCCCCAAATAATTTAAGCACTGTTTACAGTTAAATTCTCTTAAACAATTCAAAGTCACACACACACAAAATCCACAGAAGCAAATTCTCTTAAACATTTAAACACTATATATAAACATGATTAATTAAATGTTCTTCAACCTTTTAAACTACAATCACAAATTTAATGTACCTGATTTCCCAAGCCCTTCAAATGCCTTCATGAGCATTTAAACAACTCCAGAAAATTACTAAATCAAAACCTATGTATTTAATAGATCAAATGTTCTTCTGCATTTTAGCAGTCAAATCAAACATAAATTCAGCTCATTCAACTTAGCCAATCATCCTCCTTAATTTGAGTCAAATTAAGCAGATACTCTTAATTGTTTCAACCCCTCAAATAGTATATCCAATATGTGTATATCCAAATATGTATTCAAGTTCATATTAAATGATAGAATTGTTACAAAAATTTATCATCTTATAAAGAGATCCTACCAAAGTTATCAGTATAGGATGCAAAGCATACACTCATCTGAAAAGAATCACCCTAAAGCCTCCACAGCAACTCGAATTAAAAATGTGTGGTTGTCAGAGAGTCAAGATGAGGGCTATGAATTCAGGGATTTGGGCCAAAACTCCTAGGCTGGAAGAGCGGAGCATGGGTGCAACTGGACAACTAGGCACCACAGGCCCCAGCTTTCAGAGGCACTGGGTTTCACGGGGCATCATCCCCCGATTCCACTCTTTCCCACTTCTTATCATAATCATTCTCCAATTTTTACCACCTGACTTGGGCAAAAAGCATTCTGAACCCACCCATCTGGGTAGTAACCATCCTCTTTGCAGCCTGATTTACCTCAAAGAGACTCTGTATCTTCTTTCCAGCTTCCCTTCCCCCATGCCACAAGTGTTTACTGAGAGCCTACTATGTGCCAGTCGCTGAAGATACGGCAATGAATGAAACTGACACAAATGCCCAGCTCCACGGTTCTAGCATCCTGACATCAAGACAGAGCTCGTAGGCAAAAGCAATATGTCATGTGTGTGTCGCATATTAGAAGAGAAAAAGTCCTATGAGGACAAAAAGGAAACAGAGAAGAGGGATAGCGAGTGCCGGGGTAAGACAGGGTTTCATTGTAAATGAGATGCTTAGAGGGGCGCCTGGGTGGCTCAGTTGGTTAAGTGACTGCCTTCGGCTCAGGTCATGATCCTGGAGTCCCGGGATCGAGTCCCACATCGGGCTCCCCCTGCTCAACGGGGAGTCTGCTTCTCCCTCTGACCCTCCTCCCTCTCATGCTCTCTGTCTCTCATTCTCTCGCTCTCAAATAAATAAATAAAATCTTTAAAAAAAAAAAAAAAGATGCTTAGAGAGGGCTTGACATGCAGGTGACACTGGAGCCTGAACTTAAAGGAAATGAGGGAAGGAGCCCTGTGGCGACCAGGAGCAAGAGTGCTCCAAGGGACGAGGGGCAGGGACAGTAGCGCGGAGGTCCTGAATCCCTCCTGCGTGTCCTAAGAGGGGCGAGGAGACATGAGTAGCTGGAGCAGAATAAGTGAGAGGGAAAAGAGCAGACAAGAGGCCAGAGAGGTGAAAGGAAGTGATGGAGTAGTGGCCAAACTCACAGAGCCATTGTGAGCATCCTGCCTTTCTCTTGGGTGCAGTGACAGGCTCGCCCCAGCTGCTCCTCCTAATAGGGAAGCAGGACACCAGCTCAGAGCAATTTGCAATTAATCAAGCAGGGTATGAGGGTGTCTTGCAAAGAAGGGGTGGGAAGTTGGTACACATTTTGGAGGTAGAGCCAATAGGATTTGCTGCGGGGTTTGCAATGAGGAAGATTTTCTTACCGAATTGATCATTAATTTATATTTATTCATTGACACTGGCGCTGTGATTGATACCAGAGCACAAATTCCTGAGATAGGAAGTAACTCTCCTCCTACCAGGAGTGAGAAAGTCCAACAGGAAAGATGGATGGGCATTTTTTTTTCATGTTAAAATAGAGTGCCATGAATTTGACTGAAGGAGTATCTGTGAAATTCAGGGGAGGGAGGGAGGAGATGAACCTCTAAACTGGGTTTGGAGAGACCGAAGGACATTCCAACAAGAAAATATAGAATTTGAAAAGGCATAGACATTTGCAATAGCTCAGTGTGTTTGTAGAAGTAAATTGTTCAGAATTGCAAACTGAGAGCAGGATAGCATGGAGGTGGCACAAAACACACGTGATGTGGAAGCAGAGGAAAGTAGACGTCGTCCTAAGGGGGACAGAGAACCCTTAGAACCTCAGCATGAGTGTGACAGGATGAGATTGATGTGGAGTTTGGGGACAAGTCTGCCACTCGGAGATACATGGGCTCTTCGGTGGTAGGAGATGTTAAAGGCTACCTCTTTGATGAGAATGTTAACATCCCTGTTTCTCTTACCCTTGGCCATTGTCCCGTGTGTAACATACCAGCAGAATGACATCAGGGCAGAATCACACCATGCTGATGAGATTCATCCTGCTGGGCCTCACAGACCAGGCCGACCAAAAACATCTCTTTGGCGTCTTCCTGCTGATCTACGCTGTGACACCAGTGGGCAACCTGGGCATGATAGACCTGATCCGTACCAGCTCCTCCCTCCACACCCCCATGTACTTCCTCCTGAGCGTGCTCCCCTTCCTAGACATCTGCAATTCCTCCATGTTCACCCCCAGGCTGCTGACCAGCTTCCTCACCGTGGACCAGTCCATCTCGTTTGCAGGCTCTGTGGTCCAGATGGCCTTCATGATCCTCCATGGCACAGGGGAGTGCCTGCTCTTGGCCATCATGGCCTATGGCCAATTTGTGGCCATCTGCTACCCTCTCCTCTACCACACCATCATGTCCAAGTGCTTGTGCATCCAGCTGGTGGTGGGCTCCTATGCTGTGGGGGTGTCCATTTCAGCTGTGCAGACAGGGAATGCCTTCATCTTGCCCTACTGTGGTCCCAACATCATTGATCACTTCTTCTGTGACATCCCCCCGTGCTCCACCTGGCCTGCTCAGACACCACTGTAGCCAACGTCATCCTGCTCTTCTTTTCTGCTTTGGTTACTGTCCCCATGGTGTCAGGCATCTTGGTCTCTTACACCTACATCCTGATCACTATCTGTAGGATGAGGTCCCTGGAGGCCCAGAGCAAAGCTTTCTCCACTTGTGCCTCCCACCTCACTGTCCTCTCCCTCCTCTACGGGTCTATGTTCTTTGTATATGTCCAACCCAACCCAGAAAGGGCTTCAGCCTATAACAAGGCCCTCTCTGTGCTCTACACCATTGTGATCCCCATGCTGAACCCCCTGGTCTGCAGCCTAGGAATAAAGGTGTCAAGGCCGCTGTACGAATTAGGGTTCTTAACTTAAGCAGAAAAGGAATTTGTTAGAAAGGTATCTGGGAGCTCATGAAATAGAAGAGAAGCCTAGAGATCCCAGCTGGGACAGGAACCAAGAATGGCCAAACACAGCTGAACACCTGCCACAGGAATGGTCTGTGCAGGTTCCCCCACTGGGGAGCATCACCTTTGAGCATTCCCCATTGCTATGGCCAGCACTGCCGCCCCTGAGCATTCAACACGGCTCAGCTGCAGGACAAAGCCACTGACACGATCCTGTACCATCCTTATCGCATCCAACCACATCTCATCTCCATCTGTTCCTATGCCTTCCCATCATTCCCTGAAGTTCAAGCCAGAGTCAGGAACATCCACCTGTTTGGCAGCATCCCTATTGTACACCCATCAATATTACCACATTCAGCATGGATACGTTACATCCCCTGACATGCTACGTGCACTTCTACCTTCCAGAGCCCTAGGACCGCCTTCAGTGGTCCCAGAGTGGGAGTCAGATTCTGTCTTCCTCCTATCGGTGAGAGTTCTCAAATATAGAAAGGAGCACTGAATGCCACAGCAACCGAAAAGGCTAGATAGGGGATATTGCCCTTCTGTGATATTGGAGAAATGGTCCATGTGATATTTGAGTATAGGAAGGAGATAGTGATCATTTGACTTTGCGGGGCTGGATGGAGCCCCAGCTACAGAAATCTCCATTATAACTAGCCAGGGGCCAGATTGTATGCTACAGCAATAATGAGCTATTATTTCTCTATAAATCGCCAATTCAAACAAAATAAAAAGCTGCAAGTCCATAGAGCTCTTTTCAGTCAAGATCAAACTATCTTTATGTCTTAGAAAAAACCTTTTTTATTGCAACAGAAATCAATCTTACTAACTTTAGAGGGAAAGAAAGAGGTGAAATTTATTGTGAAACCCAGATGTCAACTGAGGTTTACTATCTTTCTGAGAGTCAAATAAAATTGGCTTGAACCCTGTCTCATGGGGGCTAAAACGTCTGTATTTCTGCCTGTCTGGAGAATCCGAGGTAGCAGAGGATAGGGTGTAAATGGTTTATGTTTTTCCTGGTTACCTCTAGCTCCAAATTCCTAAATCCTAAATTCCTAAATGATTTACTTTGGCCTACACATCATCCAGGAAGGGGGGAAAGCATGGGGCCAGAAATGTGGATGGTATAAATAGGGAGGAGAGAGAAACAAAATCTGACCATCATAGAGCCTGGTGGGAGGGAAAAGGGGAGCTTTAGGCAGACTGGGCTGAGCCAACACAGCTGGGCTTGCTTCTTACAGGAAACCAAAAACAACTGCATCTCTTCCAGAAGAAACCTCCATGTTCACCTGTAACTTCATAATTATCGAAGTGAAACAACATATTCTTAGAAAATTGAATAATGCACGGGTGAACTGTTGATCAATGCTCAGTGATGGTACTGAAATCATCTCTTGGCTTTATTTATGGTTTAGGGTCATTTTTCTTAACATACTGTATTAGGGCACTCCAGAGAAACAGAACCAATAGAACGTGATAGATTAGATGATGATAGATAGAAAGATGATAGATAGATAGATGATAGATAGATAGATAGATAGATAGATAGATAGATAGATAGATAGATAGATGATAGAGGAGATTTATTATAGGAATTGGCTCATGCAATTATGGAGGCTGAGAGGTCCCACCATCTGCCATCTGCAGGCAGAGAATCAGCAAAGCTGGTGGTGTAATTCGGTCTAAATCAAAAGGTCTGAAAACTGGGGGCTGATAGTGTTACTCCTGGTGGGAGTCCAAAAGCCGAAGAACCAAGCCCACCGATGTCTGAGGATAGGAGGAGATGGATGTTCCAACTCCAGCCAAAAGGGCAAATTCGTCCTTCTGCCTTTTTGTTCTACTGAGGCCCTAAATGAATTTGTATGAAGCCCACCCACATTAGTGAGGGTGATCTTTACTCAGTCTACCTATTCAAATGCTAATCTTATCTGGAAACCCCACTCAGACATAGCCAGAAGTAACGTTTTAGCATCCCTTTTACCAGAGATGCCCACATCCCTGAGCCCAGTCAAGGTAACACATAAGTTAACAATCACACGCACTAAGAATACAGCAGGCCCCAGCTGGTCCCCCCCACCATCCCAACACTCCATCCCAGACTCAGCAGTTTAAGAACTGCTGTCTTTTCATGAAAATAAGCCATTTGCTTAACAGAAAACTTTCCTTCGAATAATACCGTACTAGTGGGGGGCAGGGGTTCAGGGGCGCATGTCGGATGTGTGTGCTGGCTTGTTTCCAGGACAAGCCTAAGGAAAGTACCAATGTACAACCGAGCTCTCTGCCAGTACAAAGACAGTGTTAGATATGGTGCCCATCTTAGGTGTGACCCTCAGAGGGACCACTCTTTGCCCTTGGCTCCCCGACTAGGTAGGACTGGAACGTTAGCCAGATCCTCGCTTGAAATCCTGCCTTAATGATAACAAACGTTTATCAAATACCTGCTATATGTCAGGAATTTTATTTTAATCTCATAAAATCCTCCCATCTACCCCCATGAGACACAAACTACTATAGCCCCATTTTTAAGATAAAGAAACTGAGTCACAGGGTGCCTGGATGGCTCAGTCAGTTAAGGGTCCACCTTTGGCTCAAGTCATGATCCCGGGGTCCTGGGATCCAGCCCCACCTGGGGCTCTCCGCTCATCAGGGAGTTTGCTTCTCCCTCTGCCCCTCTCCCCAACTCATGCTCTGTCTCTTGTTTTCTCTCTCTCTCTCAAATAAATAAATAAAATATTTTTTTAAAAAGAAAGAAACTGAGTCACAGATGGGTTGACATCACTTGTCTCAGATCACATAAATCACAGAATTGAAACTCAGACTCTGGAGTGTCAGGTTTAACCATTATGCTATATCATCTCCACCTTTTGGGATGTATTCCATGGACGCCTGCGATGTTGGATTTCTAAGAATGGCCACCACTGATTCCTTACTTCTCTGAATGACATGCCACCCCTCCCAACAAGGTTGGGATAAAAATACAAGTGTCTAGTTAAAATCGAATTTGAGACAAACAACAAATAATTTTTAAGCATAAATATGTCCTAATATTGCATGATTTATACTAAAAAATATTTTGTCTATCCGAATTTGTTCATCAGATTTAAATGGGCACCATGTATTTTATCGGGCAACCCCACTTGCGGCTTGCTATGAACCATGACACACAGCAGAAGTAACAACATGCCAACTTCAGGCCCAGCCTTAAAGAAGACTGCTGGGGGACGCCTGGGTGGCTCAGTCGGTTAAGTGTCTGCCTTCGGCTCAGGTCATGATCCCAAGGTCCTGGGATCGAGTCCCGCATCGGGCTCCCTGCTCCGCGGGGAGCCTGCTTCTCCCTCTGCCTCTGTCTCTCTCTCTGTCTCTCATGAATAAATAAATAAAATCTTTAAAAAAAAAAAAAAAGACTGCTGGTGTCCACTTCTTCCATCTTGGAAACCTACCCTAAGACCACCGGGCTGGGAGGAAGCCCCGCTAGCCATGTGGAAAGGCCATATGGAAGAGCATTAAGCACCAGATGTTGACAGAAGCCTTGGCCTTCCGGGACAGCCCGGGGCCAGGTGTGTGCAGCTGTGTGTGATCTCAGTCCACACCACGTGGAAGAGAAGACCAGTTTGCCCCAAGCCTACCCAAATTCCTAACCCACAGAATTGTGAAACATAACAAAATGTTGTAGTTTTAAGATACTACATTTTAAGGAGCTTTCTTATATAGTTAAAAAAAAAACAAAAAACAAAAAACTGAAATAACCCCTAATGGATTGTCCTTGAATTATTTTGAATTTAGTCCCCAAACCTTGTGGGGTTCTCTATGGGGCTCCATCAGGCTTGATCTCCACGCCTGTGCAGTCTTGTCTCATTGTCATTTTCCTGAGAGAGGCTGCCTATCCTGGAGGTTCAGACCATGGCATTTGAAGACATCCCGACCCGGCCTGGATCCCAGCTCCGTCACACAAAGCTATACGACCTTGGTCTCTTTGTCTGAAAAATGAGTATGTCGATATTAATTACCTCATAAGGTGGTTTGTGAGGATTAAAGATTTAACATCTGTAAAGCACTGAGAATGCCATCAGGTCCTTAATTAACGTTCAGCACAACTTAGCTGTTGTAATTAGTCATCCTTACACTGAATCATTTCTCCGACCTGTGCTATCTTATTATTTTATCTCCCTTATTATTTCTATGCAGGGGAGACAGTTTGGTGAGGCCAGAAATCACAGAACAACGAGGCTGGCGGGGTCCACTGGCGAAGAACCACAGTTCTCGGCGAGGAGAGAAATACAGCAAGCTGTCAGGCCTGCCCCAGCCCCTCTTCTCCCACTCCACGGCCTGATCCCCTTTTCCGCAGGCCCAGCACCTGCCGAGACATCACAGGGCCCCAGACTCAGCCCAGACCTACCGGGTAACGAAACTACCTCCTAGGCCACCCGGTCACGCTCCCAAATTTCCTTCTCTTTCCCTGTGAACCAGCAATGCTGGGCCAGAGAAATGGAGACTCGTGAGAACATAAGATGAAACAGAAGTTAATGGGTTCTAGAATCAGACAGGACTGATGTCTAAATCTGGTTTTACAACATACAATCTGGCATCATTTGTAAACAAGAAAGTTGTGTGAAGCTTAAATACTCAAATGACAAAAAAACCCTAGCTCGAAGTACGCTGTTGAATCGATGCTCATCTGATATGGTTTCCCCACTTCCCCTGGCATCATCCACTCTGGGCATGAAAGGAGCATTGGCTGCTGATATTGATGATGTGGTCACGCAAAATGCCAGCTTCCTTTTGCTCCTCTGTGGCCCCAGCATCATTCATCACTTCTTCTGTGACCTGCACCTCTGCCCAGCCACCTGCTTACTTGCGCTGACATTGCCAAGGCCGGGGGGGGGGGTGGGCATTCTCTTCCTTCCTTCCACTCAGCCTCCTCCCCATCACGGCATCCTAGTCACCTTCTGAAGGAGGCATTCCCTGAAGCCCAAAGCAGAGCTCTCTGTCTGTGCCTTTCATCTTCCCATCTTCTCCCTCTTCGGTGGCACCACGGGATTCACATCATGCTCAGCCAGGCTCTCGTGACGGGCTGGACCCTGCAGTCCTGGGGCAGGTCAGAGCCAGGCCAAGTTATCAGATCGTGCTGAGCAGAGTGCTGACTCCAAACCAAGGATGAGCCAAGGGTCAAATACCAGGAAAGGAGGATAAGATTTCAAGACGTGGGTCAAAATAAGTAAAGCGGCATCATGAGTGAAATCAGGGTCAGGCATGAAGTTAGACCAACAGGTGGTGCCCTGAGGGCAAGACAAATGTTGGCTTTCTTGTCCTTAAGGCCAGGGGGACGTCAAACCTAGCTTGAGAGGAGCCAGACTCAGAGGAAAGGGGTGTGTCGGGATCGCTCCAGACTTCTGCTTATGCCCAAAATTTATATGGAGTTGAGCTTCCTTTGAAGCCTGCCCCTCTCGAATCCTGCTACCTGACGTTGACCTCTCTTCCCACATCTCTAATCCCAGATAGGAGACAGTGGCCAAAGGCAGCACTTGAGAGCCTGCAGCGAAGTATACTCTTTTCCAGCACCTGTCCCCTCACCAGTCCAGACACAAGCACATTTGTTGGGACAGTGCAGAATTATCCCCACAGAGTTACACTCCCACAGACTCTGCTCACCACCGTTACTCGCCTTCCCAGCTGAACCGTAGGCATGTGGAAGCAAGAGCCCAGCCTCAGACGTCATTTCATCCCCACGGAGCCTGGCACAGTGCTGGGTACTTAATCAGGACATAGGGATGAAGGCATATTCCTCTTTGGATTTTAGGCTTTGGGGCAGCAGATGATGAAAAGATGACAAGTTGTCATTACTCCATAAGGCCTGGGCCTAACAAAACACTACTGCTACCCGAAGAAGGCATTTTCTCAATAATGAGAATTAATAGCTAACATCTATTGAACATATATTATGCCCCAGGCATTCTGGGAGGCACATCACACACACTACTTCTTTTAACCCTCAGGACAAATCTGTGAGTAGGTTATGCTTATTTCACATATGAGGAAACTCAGAGTCCAAGAACTCTAAGGTCAAATACAGGTCATAATTGGTGGACCCAAGTCCAGCTGATTTCAAAGCCTAGGCTCTACTCTAGCGCTAAAACCCCTTGGATTTTTGCAGGAAATTATGCAACACGTTTACATTTCTACTGCTTCCAAAAATTCTAAGGAGCTGCTCCCATATTTCCCACCAGGGCCCAGCCTTCTACTTATTCCATAGAGTCTTGATTCATGATGATTCCTGGGGTGAACCAAGGCCACAGTAAACAGACTTTACTGTTCCTACCGAGCACCTGAAAAGCATTTGAAGACAGCCCAACCCAGCCTGGATCCCGGCTCTGTCACACAAAGCTGTATGACCTTGGTCTCTTGGAACAGGAAAAAGGAATGAGATAGAAAAGGCAGAAAGAATTAGGACATGAAAGGACCCTTGGTGCCCCTGCCTTGGCCCCAGCCCTCTTGCCACCAAAGAAAGCCCCAGTTCCCTAAGCCAGTTACCTCGCCCTCCACCCCTTCCTGGGTTCCATCTTACGCTAGAGTAGGGTTTTCTCTGTGATTCACAACAAAGAATGAAGGCCCTTTTTCTTCCGTGGTCAGTCCAGAGTGGACTGCAGTGATTCTTTGATTCATCAAAAATTGGGGGCTTGGAGAAGGAGTGATGTTGCTTAAAGTAGCTAACTTTAGCATCTCTCCTCCAAATCAGAGAAGGATCTCTTGTCCCAGAACCCCAATTATTCCTTGTGCAAAAAGAGGTATTTAGAAAATATGATCTATGTAAGGTCTCTTCCGGTCCTGACTTTCACATGAAATCTGAACCCTCTTGGCAGTACAGTGAATCTGTGTACTCATAAAAGATATACTGACAAGGTAACCGCCACAAGGCAATGTAACTCTACTATTCTGCCCAATTATCAAGGAGCCAAAACAGGAAGCAAAAGGGCCTCAAAAAAGGAGGGCAGGGAATGGAGGGGAAGGGAAGAAGAGGAAAGGGAGGGGAAGGGAAGGAAGGGGAGGGGAAGGGAAGGGAGGGGAGGGAAGAAGAAAGAAGAGAAGAGAGGAGAGGAGAGGAGAGGAGAGAAGAGAAGAGGAGAGGAGAGGAGAGGAGAGGAGAAGAGAAGAGAAGAGAGAGAAGAGAAGAGAAGAGAAGAGAAGAGAAGAGAAGAGAAGAGAAGAAAAGAATAGAAAAAAGAAGCAAAATTCTCTCAAAGAACAGTAACCCTGGGTAAAGAATAGATTGATAGATTATCAACTGATCACTCTTCAAAAGATCACCAAACACCTGTTGCTCAAAGTTTATGAGACCTACTGTAGAAAGACAGTACACAGAATCTTAGTGTCTCAAAAGGAGGAAATCAGTGGAAGATATTTACAGAGTTTGGGGGTCCAGACCCAAGTGGTTTAAGTTGGATCTTTTTTTTTTTTAAGTTTTTCTATTTGTTTTAAGTAGGCTCCACACCCAGCATGGAGCCCAACACAGGGCTTGAACTCACAACCCTGAGATCAAGAGTCACATGCTCTTCCCACTGAGCCAGTCAGGTGCCCCTAAAGTGGATCTTATAAATTAGGGAGCACATTAGGACTGGACAAAATTTGTGACATTATAGTTTAGGGTTGGCAGGTACAGGGAAGACAGGGCCTGAAAGCAAATCTCGAGAAGTAAACCATTGTTTGTTGAGAAGATTATTTCCCTGGGCGAGTAATCTACTGTCCTAATAGGAGAGCTGTTTGCCCAGAGGAGCAAACTATTTGTTTAGATAAATTGGTTTGCAGGAATTTCACAAAGCAAACAGTGAAGTTATTTCTTGGCTTATGGCCATATCTTCCTTGGCTGAATTTCCTGGAACAATTAGTTAGGTCATGTTGTTGTCGGAAGTCACTTCTCTCAGTCCCGATAGTTAAGCCAGTAGGTATAGATGATTTCCATTCTCAGATTCAACTTACTATTTTAAAACACCACTATGGCGCACGGGGGGGGGGGGGGGGGGGGGCGCCTGGGTGGCTCAGATGGTTGAGCATCTGTCTTCTGCTCAGGTCATGGTCTCCAGGTCCTGGGATGGAGCCCCATGTCGGGCTCCCAGCTCAGCGGGAAGCCTGCTTCTCCCTCTCCCTCTGCCTCTCCCCCAAATGAATAAATAAAATCTTAAAAAAAAAACCACCACTATGGGACGCTCTTCTATTCCCCTGGAAACAGATCTTCACCTCACTTTCTCCATCAATGACATTATGATGGGGCTATCATGCTGAATGTGTCTCCCACACTGCACCGAGTGAGCAGGGACAGTCAATAGGGAAATCATTTCGGCTGAAAAAGAGCCCATTGCCATGTGTACATAGTCCATCTGTGCCCTTGATGGTTAATGAATAATCAGCATTCATCCGAAAGATTCCAGGTCATCCAGAGGGACTGGGAACAGTAGTACATTACTATGGCATTTTGGGGTAATTTTAGGAAATATTTTTTATTCAGAAAGACCAGGTCTCAAGCCCCAGAGTTCACTGGCTGCGTATAACTTTTAGCAAGCACCTTCCCCTCTAGGCCTCTTCCCAAATACATTGAGCCCGATGTTCCCCAAGAGTCCTTTCAACTCTGGCTTTCTGGGACTCTTGGACTTGGCCTTATTAATGTATTTCCACCCTTGATCAAAAAAAGATGCAAAGACAAGAAAGGACACCCATTTGGCTGCTGACATAGCCTTTATGTGTTTTCCCAGTCGGGATATTCCTCAAGAACAGCTTGGCTAAGACCATGGACCTGCATTACTCAGTATAGACCTTAGCACAGTGCCATCGGCAAGCAAGCACTAAGAACTCATAGCACGTTATCGTCTTTCCCACTTCCCACCACGTAATTAGAATGCAGGGCCCTTTGGTTCGGGATCTCTCTGCTTCCTGGAGGGTCCTGCTCGCTGATATAACTGGTGTAGGAACATCGATATTTCACTTCATGAAGAATTTGCTGGTCAGCAGTCCTGAGGACAGAGAAAGGGACTACTCCTAGACCACAGACAGGCTTATCAGCAGTTTGCGCTTGCTTACTTGTTTGGCAGAACTTGTAAGTTTGAATTTAGTCCAGGACTTTCTTTCATTGCAACATATCGCCTGTCAATCAGGTTGGCAAGAATGGAGTCAAATGGAACCTGCCACTCACAGCTGGAACCTTCTCATATTAAAAAATAATAATAAATTGCCATAAATAAGTCCTGGGGGTGTAATGTAAGCCCATTACTGTGCACATATAGCAAATACATATATATGTACCTATATACATATATGTATATACATATATGTACCTACATACATATATGTATATACATATATGTACCTCTATACATATATAATGTACAGCATGGTGACTATAGTTAACAATACTGTATTGCATATTTGAAAGTTGCTAAGACTGTAGATCTTAAAAGTTCTCATCACAAGAAAAACAACTGCAGCTGGGTTTGTGATGGCTATTAACCAGAGACTTACTGGGGTGATCATTTTGCAATACATACAAATATCAAATCATTGTGTTGGACACCTGAAACTAATAAAGTGTTATTTATCAATTATATCTCAACTTCTAAAATTTAATAAAAGTCAAAAACAGTAAAAAAAAAAAATTTTTTTTTATTTCTTCAGTTCAACTAGCTAGATGTAGGCTCGGTGAGTATGAAGGAGCTGCTCCCCAGAGGAGGTAGGAAGGCACCCCACCTGAGAGGCGTGGATGATCTGAGGGCAGATGAGCTAGAACTGGGGCCAAAGCCAAAAAAGGAACTTTGCCTTTGAAGAATACATCAGGCAGCGGAGGCCGCTCTATTAACAAGCCACACCCAAATCTCATCAGCTTAGAGTAGAAGTTTATTGGGGCACCTGGGTGGCTCAGTTGGTTAAGCGTTCAACTTTTGCTTTTAGCTCGGGTCATGGTCTCAGGTTGTGAGATCGAGCCCCTCATCGGGCTCCACGTTCTGCGGGGAGTCTGCTTGAGACTCTCTCTCCCTCTGCTCCTCCCCCTGCTCACGCTCTCTTTCTCTTTCTTTCTCTCGAATAAATAAATAAAATCTTAAAAAAAAAAAAAAAAGAATAGAAGTTTATTTCTCACTCCTGTTCATGTTCACCATGAGTCCATGATGAGTCTGCTCCTTCTTACTCCCAAGACTCGGGCTAAGAGAAGCCCCTCTGTCTTACCCACGGCTGGTGTCACGGCAGAGGGAAGAAAGGAAAGGCGGGGGGCTGCAGGGGGCTCCTAAGCCTTCAAGCTCAGAACAGGGCACAGATCACTTCCACTCCCACTCCAGGGCCAAACCCAGTCATGTGGCCACGTTCAGGACGCTCCGTCTACAGGATGAAGGAGCTGTAGGGAGGGGCGCTGACTCCCCGGCACCACCACAACGTCCCCCGCGGAGAGACAGGCGGAGGCTGAGGTGCATTCACCGCAGAGGACCCGCGCGGGGAAGGGGGCATTGGTGAGGAAGCCGCGTCAGACACCTGTGCGGGTTGGGGTGCAGTGGGGGAAGGCCAGGGGACAAAGCGCTGTCACTTTTTTTTTTTTTATTTAAAGATTTTATTTATTTATTCATGAGAGAGAGAGAGAGGCAGAGCAAGAAGCAGGCTCCCAAGGAGCAGGGAGCCCGATGCGGGACTCGATCCCAGGACCCTGAGATCATGACCTGAGCCGAAGGCAGAGGCTTAACCATCTGAGCCACCCAGGCGCCCAGCGCTGTCACTTCTATAGAGGCGATTCAGCAGGTCTCCCCCCAAGGGAACAAACCCCTTCTTACCTACAGGAAATATGGGCCAACCATTCCCCCATCTGCTGAGACTCTGCCAGATCAGAGTCTAGGGACAGAATTTCTTTTATCCAAACCAGCCATTTGCCTAACAATACCCTTTGCTTTGCGTGGTGATTGCCCCTGGGATTGTGGAAACCCAAGAGGCCAGGCTCCCCAAGGTGTGAGCCAGAATCTTCCTTCCTAGGATAGGAAAAGCAGTCTCTCTACACCCCGTGCTCCCTGGACGTGGCCCTCGGGGGAGGAGGGCCCATCCCTGGGGGCGTTCATCAGAGAGTTGCTTATAACAGGGAAAAGTTGGAAATACCTTACTGTCAACGAAGGGGGCTAGGTAAGTAAAGGGTGGCACGTACAGAACATACCGAACAAAATAAGTCGCAGCCCTCAAATATGATGACGTAAGTTATCACTCACTGCTGGATATGGGAAAAGGCCCGCGGCATCTTGCTGAGTACCTGATAGAGTAGCTTGTGCAGGACGGGTCTGTCCGAGGACAGACAGAGTCGTGACTGTGTTTAGAGTTTTCCAGTAAGAATGTCCGCCAGTTCCCATCAGCTGTGGTGGCAGTGGGACCCCAACTGACTTTCGTTTTCAGATTTTACTGTCTTCTCAATTCTTTTCTGTGTTGCTTAAATTGTTTGCAACTAGCATGGATTTTTATAAAAACAGTAACACGGGCGCCTGGGTGGCTCAGTTGGTTAAGCGACTGCCTTCCGCTCAGGTCACAATCCTGGAGTCCCGGGACCGAGTCCCGCATCGGGCTCCCTGCTCGGCAGGGAGCCTGCTTCTCCCTCTGACCCTCCCCCCTCTCATGTACTCTCTTTCATTCTCACTCTCTCAAATAAATAAATAAAATCTTTAAAAAAAAAAAATAACGCTATTTTGTAGAGGGGGGAGAATTATGGGTTGGTTTTTTGTTTTTTTGAGGTGAAGAGATGTCAATACTGTCAAGTGAATAAAGCAATTTACGGTATAAGCCCATTACTGTGCACATATAGCAAATACATATATATACACACACACACACACACATACACCCCATCAAGCGCGTGTCCCAGGCTATTCTGAAGATCACAGGAAATACCAGTTGGGAAAGAAGCCACATTAGACCTTGAAAAAGCACACAGACACCGTTTTCGTTTTCTTTTTCTTTTTCTTTTTTTTTAAGATTTTATTTATGATAAAATCTCTAGATTCTAGAGAGAGAGAGAGTGAGAGAGCACGAGAGGGGGGAGGGTCAGAGGGAGAAGCAGACTCCCTGCTGAGCAGGGAGCCCGATGTGGGACTCGATCCAGGGACTCCAGGATCATGACCTGAGCCTAAGGCAGTCGCTTAACCAACTGAGCCACCGAGGTGCCCTATATATATTTTGTTTGTTTGTTTGTTTAAAGATTTTATTTATATTTGAGACAGAGATTTCGGCTCAGGTCGTGATCTCATGGATCTTGAGATCAAGCTCCGTGTCTGTGTCTGGCTCCACACCGAGCAGGGAGTCTGCTTGAGTATTCTCTCCCTCTGCCTCTCACCCCACTATCTCCCTCCTTCCCTCTCTCTTAAATAAATAAATAAATAAATAAATAAATAAATAAATAAATAAATAAATCTTTTTAAAAAGATGATTAAATTAAAGTGAGCCCATTAAGGTGGACACTAATACAATCTGACTGATGTCTTTATAATAAGAGGAAATTTGGACCCACAAAGACACCAGGGATGCACTTGCCCAGAGGAAAAGTGAGGACACAGCAAGTCAGTGGTCATCTTCAAGACAAGGAGAGAGGCCTCAGAAGAAACCAAACCTACCAACACCTTGATCTTGGACTTCCAGCCTCCAGAACTATGAGAAAAAAAAAAAAATTTCTGATGTTTAAGTGACCCAGTCTGTGGTATTTTGTCATGGCAGCCCAATCAGACAATACAGCTTCTAAAGTCAAGGCTGCCTCTTAGCCCAGCATGGCTGTTGAAGCTCCAGCCATCAGTTCAGGGTTTGAGGAAGAAACCTGGAGGGATGGGGGAAATTGCCCGCTACCTAGTCCCTTTCGGTAGCCTTTCCAGTAACAGCCAGTCATAGCCATTTGCCTCTCACTGGCCAGAACTTAGTCACACGGGAGTCCTATGTCTGCAAGGGAGGCTAGGATATATGGCTCTTAGCTGGGCACCATGCCACCTTGACTATCTTGGGATTCTGTTTTTAAGGAAGGGGTGAATGAATGCTGGCTGTGCATCTAGCAGTCTTGGCCATGGCTCCCTCATGGCCTACTGCCTGGAACAGAGGATGGTAGCGAATGACGGCTCACCCACAACCTCCCACGCATCCTGCCAACAGGTTGTGTGTGCACAGCATCATAAGTTTGAATTTTTTAGTGAACATAAAAGTGTTGATGAGATCACATTTCAGGAATCCATATTCCCAGTTTCTCTGGGAAGGAAAACTGAAACGTGGCACTCTCCACCAGCCTTGTCCTCAGCCTCAGTGTAACTGCCTGGCACTGAGTCAAAGGCTCTCCATTCCTCCCCCTCCCCCACCCTGGTCTCCCCCACCATTCATCACGCCCTGAGTTTTTGCTACTAGTTCAGAAAACCGACCGTGTTCACCTCTCTGGCAAAAGTGAGAGGAGAAAACAGGGACCCACAAATAACCTGTTTCAAGGCAGAGAGCCAGTGCCTAAGACAATGCCCAGCACAGAGACGGTGCTCGGCCAATACTCTCTGGATGCATGAAGATAACGTGTATCATTTGGATTTGAAACATGTCAAAAATAAAAATAAATTTAAAAAAAAATTTAGAGTCCATATAGATGTAATATGAGCTTCCCCTCCCCCAAAATAGTATGTCCATGTAGAAAGACTAAAGCCTACGGTTTTTGTTCACATAAGGTATCCGAGTATCCCTTGCAAGCATTTGAATTTCCAACCCTTGGCCCATGGGGGAGATTCTCAACTCCTTCGTGTTGTCTTACAAGCTTGTCCCAACTGAACTTTCCAGGGAGCACCCCACAGTTCCCACCAAACACCTGCCCTGCAGCCACAACCCGTGACCTGGCCTGAGTCAGTCATGCATTTCCGCCTCGCAGCTTCCCCAGCACCTGGAATGTGCTTTACTCACGGCTTCCCCAGCGCCTGGAATGTGCTGTCCATCCCTGCGTCAGCCCTGACAAATCCCTGCGTTATCATTCTAGTCCCCGCCTAAACATAATCTCTTCTGGGAAACTTCTCTGACTCCTACAGAGACAATTTATCATTCCTTCCTCTGTGCTGTGGTTTGCCTTTGTTAAAGAAAAAAATGTGAAAACTATCAGAAATCAAAGATTGAGTGCTGAGTGGAGAAAGAAGGAAAGGAAAGGAGAAAGGAAAGGAAAGGAAAGGAAAAAGAAAGGAAAGGAGAAAAGAAACATTTCATTTCAAGCAGGAAGCCCCATCCAGCACCGTCCAGGAGTCTAGGAAAAACGGGGATCTGAAGATGTGGAAGGAGGGATGCGGTCCTTTTCTAAAGCCAGGAGACCATGGTGGAAAACAGGTTTCCTCCCCCGTGAGACATGAGTACCTGGAGCACATTGTCTTTTTTTTTTTTTTTTTTTTTTTTTTAGCCTTATATCCCAGTCACCCAGCCTCTGGCCTGGTGTGGGATACAGAGAGAATGCTAGATTCTTGCTAACCTTAAAGAGGACTTAAACAGGAGACTGCAGCAACGTGCCCAGCACAGTGTCTGACATGGAATAGATGCTGAGAAAATCATAGCTCTTCCCAGAGGTACACCTGAGACTGAATCATGGGCAGGAATCTTCCTCTTTGAAGCCTCTGCTCCCCCTGAGTCTTCTTTCAAGCCCTTTATAATCAACTGAAGCATGCAGGCTTTCCCTCCCCAGCTAGACTGTACACACCCTGAAGGCAGAGAGTAGGGAGTTCAAGGAAATCTGGTTGGAAAGTTACAGAATCGACCAGCTGCTCTTCCCCCAACTCCCCTCCTTGCACACTTGGAGACAGGGCTTTCCTCAAGAAACCTGGAGGCAGGTCAGCTTTTACTCCCTCTGAGAAAATGCTGTCAGCTTCTACCAGCTTCCTCCTCAGGGGCTGACAGCTACCCAACGATTGTGGCAGAGTTGGTCTCACCAGGAACTTCTAATGAGTTCCAGGGCAGCTACTGAGGGCACTGGGGACAGGAAGAAAAGAGATAGGCAAGGCTGGGCAACCAACCCGGCCCCTGCGGACCAATCCCCTTTCTGGAGCTCTCTCTCAGAAGGCTGGTCTCCAGCTGGAAGCAGCCTCTACCTGGGGCTCCAGGACGGTGAGTCACTCCTCTGAAGGAGAACTCCTTCTCTCTCCACCAGGATGAGTTCAGACAGGCTCAGAAGTTCAGGGGGAAAGCCCATGAGTCAGTGAGGATCTAGAAAGAGCCAGGGAATGGAAGAAAGAGGGTAGAACAGATTCTTCTGCTGTGTCAGCGTCCACAGCCTCCCTCCTGACCCCTGTCCAAGGATGTCCAGAGCCCTTCCTCGGTGCAGGCCAGGATCTCTCAACCTGGACACCATTAACATTTGGGGCTGGATAATTCTTTGTTTTGGGGCGGGGCGGCGGGTGGGGGGGTGGCCTGTCCCTAGCACACCACCCCCTACACCCAATTGTGTGAACCAAATATGTCTCCCAACACTGCCAAATGTCCCTGGGGTAAGGAGGAATCAGCCGGGTTGAGACTCTGGCCTTGCCAGTCTAGCTAGCTCCCCTCTCTTGCTTATGCAGAACATGGGGCAGGGACCTCAATCTTCCTTCTCCCCTCTCGGGCAGCAATTCCTGGAGATTATCCCTCAGGCCCTAATTACATCAAGGCTCTACTGCTGCTTTTTTCAGGCCAGTGGGCGAGAAAGAGTAAGTAATGATCACCGAGAAGGAACCAAGTTCCCAGAACCAGTTACTTTTGTAAAAAATTTAAAGTGTCAAAAAGAAAACCACAGGCCCAAAATGGTGTCACTTGGGCCACGTATTCAAACTGGGTTTACTACCTAACCTAACCGTGGTGTCAAACTCCCCCAGAAATTTAAGTCTTAATGGTTCAGTCGGGAGTTTTCTGGTCAGCACCAGGGAGATAATCTGTCACGTGGGTCCTCTCCATTCCCCAAGGGAAGATGAGGTCATCTGCATGATAAGAGCCTTTGTGCTTCCCCCTAAGGGATGGGGACCTAGTCTGAAACAATCCTTCATTTTCTCTTCCTAACAACTTCCTTGTCCCGCCCTCCTTCCTATAAAAACCTTCCATTTTTTTATAGCTCCTCCGAGCTCCCCTCTGCTTGCTAGATGGGCAGCTGCCCCATTCATGAATCGCTTAACAGACGTTCACATTTTTAGTAATCTTTACATCTAACTCGGGGCTCGAACTCACGAGATCTGAGACTCGCCAACTCCTCCAACTGAGCCAGCCAGGAGCCCCGTCCGTCGACTTTTGCTTTTTACCAAAAGAAACAAGTGAAAAGAATTTCAGTAATATGTTTTACTTAACCCAATATATCAAAAATGCAGTCACTTTAACCCTGCAGTCAATAGTTCTAAATTAGCCATGAGATATTTCACATTCTTTTTTTCATACGGAGTATTTGACACCCGAAGTGTACCCTTTCACTTACCACATACCTCAGTGTGGACCAGCCACGTCCCAAGTGCTCAACAGCCTCGTGTGGCTAATGGTAACCATATTGGACAGTGTGGGGCCAGAAGGGTGAGGTTCACCCCTGCCTTTCTCCCAGCAACAAGGCGCTTCCAGAGGCCAAGCCCTTAGCTACACAGTGAGGCCATCTAGTCTCAAAGAAGATACTTGGGTTTTGGGGTTTTTTTTAATAAGGCCTTCTTTTAAATTAAGACATAACTGAGGGCGCCTGGGTGCCTCAGTTGGTTAAGCGACTGCCTTCGGCTCAGGTCATGATCCTGGAGTCCCGGGATCGAGTCCCACATCGGGCTCCCTGCTCGGCAGGGAGTCTGCTTCTCCCTCTGATCCTCCCCCCCCTCATGCTCTCTCTATCTCATTCTCTCTCAAATGAATAAATAAAATCTTAAAAAAAAAAAAAGACATAACTGACACGTAACACTGTATAAGTTTAAGATGAACAGAGTGTTGATTTGATATATTTACACATTGCAATATGATTACCACCGTGGCATTAGCTAACACCTCCACCACATCACCCAATTATCATTTCTTGTTCATGGTGAGAACATTTAAGATCTGGTCTCTTAGCAACTTTCAAGTATATAACACGGTATTGTTGACTGTAGTCACAAGGCTGTGCCTTATATTTCTAGGACTTACTCACCTTCTCACAGCAAGTGTTATACTCTTTGACTCACATCTCCCTAATCCCCACCCCAGCCACACCCCCCCAAACCAGTTCCTAGGAACTACCATTCTACTCTGTTTCTAAAAGTTCAACTTTTTGGGTGCCTGGGTGGTTCAGTTGGTTAAGCGACTTCCTTCGGCTCAGGTCATGATCCTGGAGTCCCTGGATCGAGCCCCGCATCGAGCCCCGCATTGGGCTCCCCGCTCCGAGGGAAGCCTGCTTCTCCCTCTCCCACTCTCCCTGCTTGTGTTCCCTCTCTCACTGTGTCTCTCTCTGTCAAATAAATAAATAAAATCTTTAAAAAAAAAAAAAAAAAGGATCCTGAGGAAAATCAGCCTTGTCTTGCCTGGCAGCTGCCTCAGGGAAGACCCTTTTCCTAGACTTGGACCTCAGACATTGCACTCCCTTGTCAGGAAGAAAGTCATAAATCTTCAGGCTGTAAATTAGCCTAACCCCACCCTATAGGTAGACTTATCATCCCAGAGTCGGTGCGTCCCCGAAGGCCTTACACACCCTGCTCCTTTCCCTGCAGCCCAATTTGCTCACCACTTGGTTAACTCGGGACTTCAGAACCATGAGGCCCTGTGGCCCCTGCCTTGTGTGTCATTATCTATCTGCTAACCTTTCATCCAGATCTGCTTCCTGGTAGACAGATAAGATGCTCAGTTACACTGACCACTTCACTTCCGATTCATACGTTCCCAAGCCCTGGGGGACAAATTCCTAGTCAAGGCACCAGGCCTAGGATTGGGACCCTTGATAAAGATTTATAGTCTCCCTTTATGGGTGGGATCCTCCCCATTCCTTCTTCCGCCCAGATGTGCATCCTGAAATCAACTCATCCTGCCTCAAACAAAGACCCTGCAGGGGCTTGGATGGAAAAAGACAGAAAAATGCTGAGGCCACAGCCAGGTAAGGGGAAGAAATTCCAAAATTTTCCAAATTTTTTCTCACTGGAAATGTTCCCAGATAATCACTCAGCAGCTTTAAAACAAACAAACAAAAATGAATAAATAAAACACTTTAGGTGTCTAGTGCATGAGACCTGGCACATAGTAGGATGTACACACATATGTATATGAACTTGCTGTAGGTGGCAAACACGGCCCAGAGCCTGGGGGGCACGGGGGGTCCAAGAGGCCTCCATGTCTGAAGCTCAGGAAGGAATGACCTCTTACCTGCCGTTTCCAATGTCCTAACCCTTTCTCCACAGAGGCCTGGGCAACAACCAGATTTACAGCTCCTGAGGTTGGTTCCAGTGCTCTATCTGCCCAGCCTGTAGTCCAGACCCACCCCCCAGGGTGGCCCTTGTAGCCCCAGGCCTCCACTGTGAAGACCTGATCCAGTCTCCTTCCCCTTGGAACCACTGTTGAAGGTCCACTCACTTTTCTGGCTTTTAGGAGACTCTTCAGTTCTGGCTCTTCCAGATTCCCTTTCCTGACATTTGAGCTCAGTCATACCTTTTGAATTATTTTGCAATTTTTCCCCCCTACATGTCTATATATGAGATGGGAAGGAGTACCTGTTTCCACTGCTAAAATAACCATATGCGGCCCAAGATGGAGTTGCTCATGCTAAGCCCATGTCAGGAAACCAAAATTTGGTTAAGTTTCTATGCTCAGCTCTGCCGGAAAAGGAAGGCCAAGGTCAACCAAATCATCATTCATCATTCATTCCTTTTGGTCTATGAACATCTCTCACCTTGTACAGCTCTCCGAGGCTCCTCTCTATCTGCTAGAGTAGATGATGCCCAATTCGAGCTTCACCCAATAAAAGCTTACTAGCTCAGTAAATTGTAAACATTTTTCTTAACACCATTAAGTCATCCATACTAACTAAAAGTGCCAGGCTGGTATACTAGTGCAAATCTGATCATCTGAATTCTCTGCTCCATTCCCTGAGGCCCCATGCCCTTCAAGATATAGTCTGAAGAGCATAGCCTAGCAGGCAAATCCCCTCATGATCTGGCCCGGGTTGATTTCAGCTTCTTGGCAAGCCCATCCTCGTACCCTTTACTCAGCATCACTAAAGCATTTGCCATCAGCCATAGTCCCTCACACCTCCCCCGTTTACATATGCCACCCACCTGCCCAGAACATTCTCCGCCCCGCTCCCACTCAACCTTTGTCATTCACCCCAGATGTTATTCTCCACTCAAGCCTTCCCTGAGGTCTACTCTGGGAACTTGAGTAAACCCCCCACCTCCACTTCCGTGCTCTCTCAGCCTACCCAAATCCCTCCTCAGCGTATACTCTATTATTTATCATTATAGAATGTTTTTGTTTGTTTTCTCAGGGAACACCCACCTCATCCACCAGGTTCAGGTTAAGTCTCCAGCTGTCTTTTTGTTCTCCAAGACCCTGCCCAGAAGCAATTTTTCCATGAAGGTGACAAACCAAGGCTCCAAGGCGCCTTACTTGCCTGGACTCTTCCAAGGCTCTGGGAAGGCCATAGATGCTTTTTGTAATATTTTACAAGTAATTTTAGACACAACTGGCTAAAATCACTGTATCTTTCCACCTTGGTTCCCCCCATCACGCTTTCCCTCTCACAGCTTTAAAGGGACTGTAGGCAATGTGAGATCCAGCTAAGGGGTAGTTGAGATGAGAATATACTTGGGTTTACTGCATCTATCTATACGACTTATAAATAGTTTCATCTATAGTTAAGTATGGGTAGTCATCCCAGTGGAGAATGACTTCTAGGGCACTGCCATCACCCACTGGACCAACTCACCCAGCATCATGCATGAAAACACAAAACCAGAATTCAGATCACTGTATTCGTGTGGCCTACAGCACCCAGATGCATGTGGCTTGGACATGTACAGAGCCAGAACATAGCCTATGGAAACCTCTTCCAGCCATCAGAGTTACCTAATACAAATATCATGCAATTTTTTTAAAGATTTTATTTATTTATTTGACAGAGAGAGAGAGAGTGAGTGCATAAGCAGGAGTGGCAGGGGGAGGGAGAGGGAGAAGCAAGCTCCCTGCTGAGAAGGGAGCCCGACTCAGGACTCCATCCTGGGACCCTGGGATCATGACCTGAGCCGAAGGCCGACCCTTAACAAACTGAGCCACCCAGGCACCCCAAATATCATGCAATTTTTAAATTTTATAACGTTTTGGTATTTGTCAGCTTTAGAACATTTTTAATTTCATGTGATTTATTTTCTCATTCACTTCACATAATCATTTTTTGTGTGTAAACTAGTGTTCTTTTCCTTAATGAGCCTCCCCACAATGATAGAATCTTCAAGCCCCACAAAACTTGAATTTCCCCCAAACCTATCCCCTGCCACAGCGGACACAGATTAAACTCCACACTCACTAGAAATTTGGAATTAGGATTTCTGTGTTACTGGAACTGAAACATGTAAACTCAGGAGCTGTGGGGTTACCATGCTTCTCTCTATGGATGAAATACTGGAGAAAGCCAGTAGGCAGGGGTAGCCAGGGGCAGAAAGTTCTGTCTACTTTCTAGACTCCGGTTTCTGCCTTCTCCCTTCCTGTGGGGTCTGCGTTAGTTCATTATTGCTGCATAACAAATTACCCCAAAAGTTAGCAGCTTAAAACAACAAACATTCATTATCTCACAATTTCTGCAGGCCAGGAATTCAGGAGCAGCTGAGCCGAATGATTCTGCTCAGTGTCTTTCACGAGACTGTAGATAAGATGTCAGCCGGAACCCTGGTGCACTGCTGGTGGGAATGTAAATGGGTTCAGCCACTGTGGAAAACAGTATGGAGTTTCCTAAAAAAAAATTAAAAATAGAACTACATTCTGAGTCGGAAATCCCACTTCTGGCTATTTATCCAAAGGAAGTGAAATCAGGATCTCAAAGAGATATCTGTACTTCCATGTTCACTGCAGCATTATTCTCAACAGCCAAAATATGGAAACAACCTGAATGTCATCATCAGATGAATTAATAAAGAAAATGTGATATAGATAGACAGATAGATGATAGATAGATAGATGATAGATAGATAGATAGATACAGATAGATGTACACACACACACACACACACAGTGGAATATTATTCAGCCCTTTCAAAACAGGGAAATCCTGCCATTTGCAACAACATGGATGAACTGGGAGGACATTGTGTTAAATACGTGAAATAAGGCAGACATAGAAAGACAAATACTATACTACATGATTTCACTTACATGTGTAATCTAAAATAGTCAGACTTATAGAAGCAGAGTGGAATGGTGGTTACCAAGGGCTGGGAAGAAGGGAAAATGGGAGATGTTGGTCAAGGAGCACAAAGTTTCAGTTAAGCAAGATGAGTAAGTTCTGGAGATCTAATGTATAGTGTGGTGACTATAGTTAATACTGTCTTGTATCCTTGAAATTTGCTAAGAGGGTAAATCCTAAAATGTTCTCACCACACCCACAAAAAAGATGGTGACTATGTGAGGTGATGATTATGTTAATTAGCTTGTGATGATGATCTCACAATGTACCAGTATATCAAATTATTAAGTTGTACACCTTAAACGTGTACAATTTTTAATTGTTGATTATACCTCAATAAAGGGGGAGGGAAGGGGAAAGATGTCAGAGAGGGCCATAGTCATCTCAAGGCTCCACTGGGGCTGGAAGATGTGCTTTCAAGGTGGCTCATTCACATGGCTGTTAGCCAGAGGCCTCAGTCTCCTGCCTTGTGAGCCTTACCATAGGTCCTCTTGGGTATTCCCGAAACATGGCAGCTGGATTCCGCCAGAGTAAGTGATCCAAGAGAGGGAGCAGGGAGGAAGCCATAGGTCTTTTATGATATTGCTATGGGTTGAATTGTGTCCTCCCAAAATTCACATATTGAAGTCCTAACCCCCAGGACTCCAGAAAGTGCCCCTAGTTGGAAAGAAGGTCTTTATAGAGGTAATTACATTAAAATGAGGTCATTAGGCTGGGCCTTCATCCAATGTGACTGGTGTCCTTATAAAATGGGGACTTTGGGCACAGAACAGATATCCATAAAGGAAAACACTGTGTCAAGATGAAGACAGACCAGGGTGAACACCAAAAGAATGCCAGCGAACCATGAGAAGCTAGGCAAGAGGCATGGAACAGCTTTTCCCTCACAGCCCTCAGAAGGAAACAAGACTTCTGACCCCTTGACCTCAGCTTCTCACCTACAGAACTGGGACAATAAGCCTCAGGGGTCACACACCATTCCTTTGCAGTCCATTTGTTGGGAGTGTGTCACACATCCAGCCCATGGTCCAGGGGAGGGGAATGAAGGCCCACCTCTTGAAAGGAATGCTCTCAGAGAACCGGAGCTATTTGTAAATCACCACCAAAGCCATGAGATACCTCTATAACCTTATGATAAATTCTCCTCTTTTTTCTAAACTGACTCAAATTGGATTCCTCCATGCTGCATTCAGATGTCTTTGTTGAGAGTTTATTTATGTGTCCCTCTTCTCTAATAAGTTCTTGAGGATAAATTTTGTAACTCTGAATCCCAGGAACCTAATCTAGGACTGGAAATATGTGTTCTAAAAACTGATTAATCCATTAACAGTGCCAAAAATAATGTCACATTGGTATAGCACTTGGGACTTCATATAGCATTTTCCCAATAGATGCTCACTTTAGAAACCTGTAGTGGGGGTCAAGTAAGAGGGTGGCTATAAAGTCTCCAAAAACATTACTATATTCTATGTAGGTGATTCATTCAGTAGATAACTGATATTTGGCTTTTATACCCTTACTTAAATTCTGGAGATAGGGTGATAAGTAAAAAAGTCCCTATTCTCAAGGAATATATAGTCTTGGGTTAAAATCCCTGTCAGACTATGTATCCCAATCATCTCTGGGTGGCTCTGTCTATAACCATCAGCCTTTCCAACCTGGGCCTTTCTTGCCAAGCATCCCCCTTTTCTGGGCACTGGATGGGTAATTGAGGCCAAGATCCCCATCTTTGGGAAGTGGCTGTTCTAGAAGGAACCAGATGGTCAGAGAAACACAGGTGCCTGAAGTTTTATTTTAATGATCTGTGAATACATTTTTTTCCTTGCATGCTGCAGGGGATCCGGGCCAAAGACTATGAGTGGGTGAAGAGGAATAGAGAAATGAAAAGTTAAAAATGACAAACAAGGGAAGCAATGATACATTTTCACTTGAGAAATAACTGAGAAGAGATTGCAGGGAGTTGGTGTGGGTGTATGCAAATATATGTAAATGCCAGCTCAAATTCTTACTGTCCTTTCATTTTACATACTTAAGTGTTGGTCACTGGGAATATTCCCCCTGGGATCTACTCTGTGAAATGATTGACTGCTAATCTCGCTCACCTCACTATCTATTTGATCAGGGATGAAGCATTTTTCCACTCTGGCCCTTACTGACTTCTTTTACATGACAGAGTTGGATACATAATCTTTAAGGTTTCTTTTAGTTTTTAAAAATGTTGTTAGCATAGACAGTAGTCATTCTCTTTGTCCTCAGTATTTCCAGGAAGCTACCCCAGGATTTGAAAGCTCCTAGAAAGCCTAAATCATGTTGAAGATATAAAAGGTATGGGGGAGGGGGAAGTTGGAAAAGAAAGTTGTGGGAAAGAATTAACCATAGAGGAAAGGACAAGAGAAGATAGAAAAAATAGAGATGTTTCTTACAAAAGGTTGTAAAGAATGCCCGACAACTCCATAGGATCCACAGAAATGCAGAGCCATGGGTCATCTGTTCCTTACCAGCAGGAGTACCTACCACAGTGCTAGTATATATTAGGTTCTCAAATTTTTTAAATTGTTGAACTGAGCCAAACTGGAATTCCATTCCATTGAATATATTGTCTCTACAGCTAGTAAAGTCCCCAGTACTAGGTGTCTGAGCAGAGGTTTGATGCCCACCTGGTGAGGATGTTGAAAAGGTGAATCATGCATGAGCCAATGTCTTTTGGAGTGACCCTGAGTCCCTTCAAACTCGGTCACTCTACATTTCTATGACAGTTTAATCAGATTAGATTGAATTCCATGAAACTCTAAAGTTTTAGGCTTAGGTACACCTGAGTCTTTATCTGTTATAACCTGCTCCACCCCAATTCCATCCAATTCCTCCCATGCCCAATCCCCACATCCTTTTGGATCTATTCAGAGGAAAAGTAACAACCTATCAGATTCTCTGCTTCTATGCCCTTCCTGAGAGGCTGTAAGTCAACTTTCAGTTCACTTTTTTGTACCTTTCACTTCCCTGCAAGTCATTTTCTTCTATTATTCAATCAATAAACATTTACTGAGCAGCACTGTGTATCCTGCTATGGTGTCTGGAACTATATGGAATGCAGAACATGCAAACACATTGGTTCCTGCCCTTGGATGCCTAAAGTTTGGCTGGAGAGACAAAACTGCCACATGTTTTAACAATTTTCAAAATGAACTTAAGGCAGTTTATAACCAAGGATTAAGTGGTTGCTTTCAATTGCAATTCAAAAGCAATATTGCTTTCAGTTAGGGTGATCTGTGAGGGGAAGTTTACATTGGACATTTAAATATGGGAAAGATAAATCTTGATTGGGAAAGAAAGAAGGCTATCATAAGCTTAAAGAACAAGAAGAAGACAGGGATGAGAGCAAGGTATTGCATACAAATCTCTGACTGGATGGAACACAGGAGCAGTCCAGGCTGAGATATGTGGGAGATAGAGCTGAAGGGTTTAGCACAGAATAAGAGGCTGCTATAACCACGTTTCTGAAAGCTGTCATCCTCAGCATCTCCAGTCTTTGAGCCTGTGATCCAGCCACATTAACCCTGGGGGCTATTTATGACTGAAGGAAAAAGTGTTGAGTAGTCATCAGCCCTCAACGACTCATTCCAGCTACTTCCCACACTCCGCACCATCCCTGCGCTGGCAGCAGTGAGCATTATCTGCAGGAAGGTCAGCATTCAGCCAGCTGGAAAAGAAGACGGTGTGGGATGTGGAGCCTTGAGTGAGAATGGTAGATGTAGGTGGAAGGTTGAGGTGACAGACTGTGAGAAAGGTGGAGAAGAGTAGGCGTACCTGAGATACGATGGTTAAAAAGCAGAGACATGTTCAGGCACTTGCAACTTGCTGCCTGCATCATGGAGTGATTTCAGCACCCTCGTGACTGGACAGCACTTCCTCCAGGCTGTCCTTCCCATTGGCTACTCAAGAGTGGGTGTGTTCTCTTGTTTCAATTCTACCTCAGATTCACCTTTTTCTTCATTCCAATCACAATTTACCAATCCTCTGAGAGCTGCTTAATGGATTTCTGACACCTCCTTGGACATGCCTGTATTTAACAACAACCCCCCCTACCACCACCAAATCTATTCTACTAGGATGGAATCAAATAGTTCACTCTTTCTGTCTTTGTTTCCAGGAAGACAAAGATATTTGGCAATAAGTGAATCTAAATTGCCATCCATAGTTGATATAAACTGTCATTAACTGGAAGGCTACTATATACCAGGGACTACACTAATCTATATACTATATGTGCCATATCTCATTTGGTTCTCTCAGCATTCCTTGTGAAATAGGGATTTTCAGTCCCACTTTACAGATGGAGAACCTGTCAGTCACAGATACTATGTAATTTATCCAAGGATACACCATTAATAAATATATCAGAACCAGGATTTAAACCTGGTTTAAGGGGCACCTGGGTGGCTCAGATGTTAAGCGTTTACCTTCAGCTCAGGTCATGATTCCAGGGTCCTGGGATCAAGCCCCACATCAGGCTCCCTGCTCAGCGGGAAGCCTGCTTCTCCCTTTCTCACTCCCCCTGCTTGTGTTCCCTCTCTCGTTGTCTCTCTCTCTGCCAAATAAAGTCTTAAAAAAAAATAATAAACCTAGTTTAAGTGATTTACAAGGCCAAGTTTGTGTGGACCACTGGATTTTAGGTGAAACACAAGTTAAATTTATTTTAATAGTTATATTTTTCTTCTAATATGCATTAAAAATACAACTGTCCCATCAGGGACATTTTTTCTTAAGGTAGGACTAGATTTTGTTCATTTTTAAGTGAATCATCTTTTTTATTTTTTTATTTCTTTTTTTTTTTCTTTTAAAGATTTTATTTATTTATTTGACAGAGAGAGAGTGCGAGAGAGCACAAGCAGGGGGAGCGGCAGGGAGAGGAAGAAGCAGGCTCCCCACTGAGCAGGGAGCCCAATGCGGGGCTTGATCCCAGGACTTGGGATCATGACCTGAGCTGAAGGCAGATGCCTAACCTACTGAGCCACCCAGGCGCGCCTTTAAATATTAAGTAAATATTTTTTAAATATTAAGTAGCATGTAAAGTTAGCAAAAATCATGACTGACTTTTAGAAAATATGGCACTAAGTTTGACTTTTTATATTATTGAGTGACAGTTTGGGAAACTCACTCAATCCCCCATCTTAGAAATGTCACTGTAGCATACAATTTCTTTATAAATACATATTCAACAAAGGCACTCTGAGTGCAAATGTTGGGACTCAGCTAAATTCACTCACTAGGAAAGTGACTCCCTCCAAACACCAGCAGGACAGTGCAGGTGGTTTGAATTCATATCTCAGCAAAATTGCAAGTTTTATCTCTGATGATCTTCAAGGTCATGAAACTGCAAGTGTTAATTCGGTGAGTTTCTAGAGTCCTCTGTATTTAGCTCCTATCAGGTATCCATTCTGCTTCCTTTAGCTATCTAAGACAAAGAACTTACCTAAGACCAAGGACCCATTTACGGTTCCTTGTACATGCTAGGTATTCAATTGATATCTATTAAATGAATGAATGAGTGAACAGTAGGCATTCATATGTAAGTAGGTTTTGAACATTAATGAAGAGAAAAGATATTCAAGGTGGGATAAGAAAGTTCCCATTTTTCCTTCTTCAAGAAAGCAGTTTAAAATCAGACATCAGGGGTGCCTGAGTGGCTCAGTCGGTTAAGCATCTGACTTCGGCTCAAGTCATGATCTCAGGGTCCTGTGATTGAGCCCCATGTCAGGCTCCCCGCTCAGCAGGGAGTCTGCTCTGCTTCTCCCTCTCCTTCTGCCCCTCCTCCACTCATGCTCACCTGCGCACACACACTCTCTCTCTCTCTCAAATAAATAAATAAAATCTTCAAAATAAATAAATAAAAATAAATGCAGACATTAAATCCATCCAGGTCACACATCCAGGTCAGTGGATTAAGGAGTCATTCTTTTCCCGCTACCAATGTAAGCCCAGTGTTGCAGACCCAACAATTATACCTACTCCTTCTCCCTTGCCTGCTTCAAAGTACAGAGGCTTAAGAAGCCAAATACTCTTTTTCTCAGTCACTTTTGTGACTTCTGACCAGTGAGCTTCCAGACAACATTAAATACCTGGCTTCTGGGCAAGATATTTGTTCACTGATTTAAAAAGTCTATCATTGGGCGCCTGGGTGGCTCAGTTGGTTAAACGACTGCCTTCGGCTCAGGTCATGATCCTGGAGTCCCGGGATCGAGTCCCACATCGGGCTCCCTGTTCGGCGGGGAGCCTGCTTCTCCCTCTGACCCTCCCCCCTCTCATGTGCTCTCTGTCTCTCTCATTCTCTCTGTCTCAAATAAATAAATAAAATCTTTAAAAAATAAATAAATAAATAAAATAAAAAGTCTACCATGGGGGGTTGAGGGGGGTGGTACCTGAGTAGCTCAGTTGGTTGAGTGTCTGCCTTTGGCTCAGGTCATGATCTCAGGGTCCTGGGATCGAGGCCCGCATCCCTGAGTTGGGCTCCTTGCTCAGTGAGGAGACTGCTTCTGCCCTTACCCCTGCTCATGCTCTCTCTCTCTCTCAATTAAATAAATAAAACCTTTAAAAAAAAAAAGGAAGCCTACCACTGGGGCACCTGACTGGCTCAGACTAAGACTCTTGATCTTGGGGTTGTGAGTTCAAGCCCTACATGGGGTGTGGAGATTACTTAAATAAAATTTAAAAAAAAAGTCTACCACCACATTTTTATTAAATAAGGAATAAATATCCTTAGCACCTAAGGCACCTTTCTTGAGTCTTTTGTTACTTGTAGCTGGACAAATCTAATATACTCATCTAATAATGCTATTTATTCAGCAGATTCTGTTTTTAAGCCTCTATTAAGAATTGAGCCTTATTCTCTCCTCACCTTCCACTAAACTTACCAACCCCTCACATGTCCTTACTCTTTCTGCTATCTTTATCCCTTGGTAAATATCAGTCTTTCCTCTCCTGTTTTACATTCTATGGGTCTCTAAGAAAACATCTGCTTCATTAATTCTATTCCAAAATAGAAAAGGAAGTCAATTAGAGTTTATCCATGCTTTGCAAACATTGCCTCATGTGAATCTCTACAATCGCACTTTGAAATAAGTACTTTACTTCCATTTTGCAAAGGGAAAAATTCAGGTCAGCTGACTTAACTAAGGTCATACAATTTGCTTGGTTTTTTTTTAAGATTTTATTTATTTATTTTATTTGAGAGAGAGAGAGCTGGAGCAGGAGGGAGGGGCAGAAGGAGAGGGAGAGAATCTCAAGCGGACTCTGTGCTGAGTGTGGAGCCTGATATGGGGCTTGATCCCACGACCCTGAGATCATGACCTGAGCTGAAACCAAGAGTCAGGCGCTCAACCAACTGAGCCCCCCAGGCGCCCCTAAGGTCATACAACTTGTAAACGCCAGATTGTCTTAACCTGTTTAATTGCAAAAGCCACGTCTTTCTAATTTGTTCTCTCCCACCCTCTCTCACTTCCATGTGAATTGGTTTCTATCAGCTGGTGCTATCTGAACAGTCTACTCAATCCTCCGTTTCTATATTTGTATTTGTGTCATTTATAGCCAGCACTTGGTTATCAGTATCCATGGGGGAGAGTGGTTGAAGACATTCTAAACATAACTCATATTTGTCTCAGAAACCCACAAGGTAATTTGTTTTTATAACAGATTTTCCTTATAATTCTTGTTTTCCTCAGGCTAACACTAAGATAAATTTGAACTTTCTAAATACTCACCCAGTGACAGCAGAGTGAAAAAGCCCAAGCTGAGAAAGGTAACCACCTGCTGGGATGAGAAATGACGCTTGGTTGGAAAGTAATGTCTAACAGGGGAGTGGAAAGTTAGCCCTAAAACCATATCCTCGGACTCTGTATTAGTCTACTAGGAATGCCATAACAAAATGTCACGGACTCAGTGGTTTAAACAACAAAAATTTATTTTCTCACAGTTGTGGAGGCTGGATGTCTAAGGTCAAGGTGCCTTTGGGGTTGGTTTCTGGTTTGAATTCTCTTCCTGGCTTGTAGACAGCCACCTTCTCACTTCCTCATATGGTCCCTTCTCTGTGTGCACAAGGAGATAGAGATCTCTGGTGTTTCTTTCTCTTCTTACAAGGAACCGGTCCCAGCAGATTAGGGCCCCACCCTCATGACATCATTGAACTTTAATTACTTCCCTAAAGACACTGTCTCCAACTACAGTCACATTGGGGGTTAGGGCTTCAGCATATGATTGGGAGGCACACAATTCAGTCCATACAGATCCTGAACTTAGAAATTAACACAAGTCAGAAGGAGATGTAGACAATGGTAGAAGACATGAGGGGGAAGAAGAAGAAGGAGAAGGAGAAGGAGAAGGAGAAGGAGAAGGAGAAGGAGAAGGAGAAGGAGAAGGAGAAGGAGAAGGAGAAGGAGAAGGAGAAGGAGAAGGAGAAGGAGAAGGAGAAGGAGAAGGAGAAGGAGAAGGAGAAGGAGAAGGAGAAGGAGAAGGAGGAGAAGGAGAAGGAGAAGAAGAAGAAGAAGAAGGAGAAGAAAGAAGAAGAAAGAAGAAAGAAGGAGAAGAAGAAGAAGGAGAAAGAAGAAAGAAGAAGAAGGAAGAGAAGAAGAAAGAAGAAGAAGAAGAAGAAGAAGAAGGAGAAGAAGAAAGAAGAAGGAGAAGGAGAAGAAGAAAGAAGGAGAAGGAGAAGAAGATGGAAGACATGAGGGAGAATTAGCAGCTGACACTTATTGAGCATCCTCTATGTGCCCCAGCAGGTGCTTTCACAAACAATATGTTATTACCTCTCACAGAAGTCAGATATTATTACCCTTCCGTCTCCTTTTTTTTTTTTTTTTTGGTGGTAGAATACACAGAACACAAAATTTACCATTTTAACCATTTTTAAGTGTATAACTCAGTGGCGTCGAGTACATTCAGAATTTTGTGCAACGATCACTATTGTCCATTTCCAGAACTTCATCATCCCAAACAGAAACTCCATACTCATGAAACAATAGCTCCCAATGCCCCTCCCCCAAGCCCATGGCCACTTCTATTCTACACCCTCTCTCTGTGGATTTGCCTATTCTCGGTACCTCATATAAGTAGGATCACACAGTGTCTGCTCTTTTTTGTCTGGCTTACTTTGCTCGGCATGAAGTTTTCAAGGTTCATTCAAGTTGTACCTTGTATTAGAATTTTATTCATCTTTCTGGCTGAATAATATTCCACTGTGTGCAGATACCACATTTTATTTATCCATTTATCCGTTGGTGAGCATTTGGGTTGTTTCCACCTTCTTATTATTGCAAATAAGATGGCTAGGAGCCTTGGGACACAAGCATCTGTTTGAGTCCCTGTGTTATGGGATGAACTATGCCCCCCTCGAAACTCATGTGGAAATTCTCATCTCTAGAATCCAGAATGTGACTGTATTTGGAGAAACAGTCTTTAAGGAGGTAATTCAGGTCATATGGCTGGGTCCTAACCCAATATGACTTCTGTCCTTCTAAGAAGAGGCGATTAGGAAGGGAAAAATGAAGGGGGGATATCAGAGGGGGAGACAAACCATGAGAGACTATGGACTCTGGGAAACAGAGGGTTTTAGAGGGGAGGGGGGTGGGGGGATGGGTTACCCCAGTGATGGGTATTAAGGAGGGCACGTATTGCGTGGAGCACTGGGTGTTATACGCAAACAATGAATCATGGAACACTACATCAAAGACTAATGATGTCCTGTATGGTGACTAACATAACATAATAAGAAAGAAAGAAGAAAGAAAGAAAGAAAGAAAGAAAGAAAGAAAGAAAGAAAGAAAGAAGAAAGAAGAAAGAAAAAAGAATGAAAGAAAGAAAGAAAGAAAGAAAGAAAGAAAGAAAGAAAGAAAGAAAGAAAGAAAGAAAGAAAGAAAGAAAAAGAAAGAAAGAGAGAGAGAGAAAGAGATTAGGATACAGACATGCAGAAGAAAGACCATATGAAGACACAGGGAGAAGCCAAAGAGAGAGGCCTCAGAAGAATCCAACCCTCCCAACAGCTTGATCTTGGGCTCCCAGGCTCTAGAACCATGAGAAAATAAATTTCTGGTGTTTAAGCCACGCAATCTGTAGTAATTTGTAGGGCAGCCCTGGCAAACTAATACCCCCTGCTTTCAGGTCTTAGGTGTGTACCTAGAAGTGGAGGTGTTAGATCATAGGGCAATTGTGTGTTAGCTGTTGGAGGAAATACCCTACCGTTTGCCAAAGCAGCTGCAACACTTCACACTCCCACAGCAAAGCACCCAGGCTCCAATTTCTCCACATCTTCACCAACACTTGCTATTTTCAGGGGTCTTTTTTTTTTTTTTTTAAGGTTTTATTTATTTGTGAGAGAGAGAGTGAGAGTGCAGGCAGAGGGAGAAGCAGGCTTCCTGCAGAGCAGGGAGCCCGATGCGGGGCTTGATCCCAGGACCCCGGGATCAGGACCTGAGCCGAAGGCAGATGCTTAACCGACTGAGCCACCCCGGCGCCCCAGTGGTCTTTTTTTTTTAAGATTTTATTTATTTATTTGACAGAGAGAGACACAGCGAGAGAGGGAACACAAGCAGGGGGAGTGGGAGAGGGAGAAGCAGGCTTCCCTGCCGAGCAGGGAGCCCGATGCGGGACTTGATCCCAGGACCCCAGGACCATGACCTGAGCCGAAGGCAGCCGCTTAACCAACTGAGCCACCCAGGCGCCCCAGTGGTCTTTTTATAATAGTTGTCCTAATGGGTGTGAAGGAGGTCCCTCTCCTTTTAGAGGATCGAATAAACTGTTTCTCCCCAGTCAGACTCAGGCCCTTTAGATACAGATTCCTGTTCTGTCTCTGCCTGTGTGTCTCTGTCCTCACTCTCCCTCTCTCTTTGAAAAAGGGGAAAAGGCTCCAGCCTCCAGGGAGCTACATCTGTGCCTATCTTGGAGTCCGCTAGAAGCTATGGCAAGATCACGGAAGGACCCATCGGCTCCTTCCAAAATAGAGAAATTTCATTTCGAGGTAATTAACTTAGAAAGACCCTCACACACATGCACAAAAAGACATACCTAAAAATATTCATGGCACACTATAATAATAAAACTCTGGGAATGACTGATATGTTCACAAGTGCAGGTAAATTACCTGCTGTATAGTAATACGTTGGAACAGTAAACAATAAAATTATAGTCAAAAGGGATGAGCTATAAGGATATATAATCCTGCGGAGTTCTCCAAAATATGATATTGAAGGTAAAACAGCAAATTGTAAAACAGTGTCCAGCATGACCCCAGACAGCCTGGGACTGAGTCATAGCTCTGCCACTTACTAGCTCTACAACCTTAGGAAATTTACTTAACTTCTGTGCCTCAGTTTCTTCATCTGTAAAATGAGAATAATAATAGTACCTAATATTGATTTTGAGGGACAAAGGACTTAGTACAGGTAAAACCCTTGAAACAGTGCCTGGCACAGGGGTGCCTGGGTGGCTCAGTCAGTTAAGCGTCTGATTCTTGATTTCGTGATCTCAGGCTTGTGAGCTGAGCTCTGCACTGGGCGTGGAGCCTGCTTAAGAGTCTCTCTCTCCTCTCCTTCTGCCCCTCCCCACTCTTGCAAGTGCCCACTCGCTTGTGCCCTCTCCCTCAAAAAAAAACCAAAACAGTGCTTGGCAAAAATTAATGCTCAATAAAGAGCTACTATTATTCTTTATAAATTCATATCTGCAGGAAAATATAGAAATATAGATTTGCTAAGAAAAATATCCAAAACTTGGAAATAATGGGCAAAAGTGAGTGGCCTGTCCTTTTGATATTACAGCGGGATATTGTTTAGCAGGCCCACCCAAGGATTTATTTAGGAAAATGTACCTGGTTTGGCCCATGGTTACCACTATTTGAAAGTTCCAGACTTAAAGAAGTTACGTGTTAACTTGAAGACTTTTGTCCGGTAGAAATGCAAACAATATCTGTCTTGTAGAAAAAATAACCCCAAGTTCATAGTTTATTGCCATATAGGACAAGAATCACTTGAGTAACCTAGCAGTCTTCTCCTAACTTCCTTTTAAATTAATTTTCTTTTATTATTTTTATTAAGTTTATTGCCTATAAATTCCCATCCCCTCAAATGTTCTTTGAATTGGCCTTAATATCTTAGCATTTTTCTCATTGATAAGTTGAATAAAATCTTTGATATGTGTGTCTTTTATATTTGTATGAGTCACAGTTTTAATTTTTTTGAAAATTATGCTTTCATAGACCATAAAGGCTACAAGTCAAATTTATGATAATGGTTGTCCCTGGGGAAGGAGGAGCATGGGACTGGGGTAGAATACACGGGAATTTCAAGGACCTTTGGTGTGTTATTTCCATGATTAAAAAAAAAAAGATCTGAGGCATATATAGCAAAAACATGTACATTTACTAAGTAAAAGTAGTGGACATAGGGGTGTTTGTGATATTAGTGTTTGTGTTTTCAATCTGTTAAAAAATTTTCTCAAAAAGTAAAGCAGTAAAGTACTGAAGTATCTTGTTAGGGCAAAATAGAAAGTTCTATCCACTTGTTAATTCCGAATTATTGACCAGGCCCTAATTAAGAGGACAAAGGCATTGTATGAAGACTCATAGACTGGGACCCAGAAGACATGGGCTAAACTTTTGAGTCTAGAACTAATTAGCTGCATGACCCTGGCTAAGCAATTTCCTTTCTTTGAACATCATTTTTGTTTCCTTTAAGATAAACACTGAAAAATTATGGGGCGTACCACTCCACATACAAATTTTAAACTGTAAACTAGGTGTAAGGAATTGCAAGAAAATACTGATTTTTCTGTGATGCTTCAATACCTTTTAAAATTATTATGAAGAAGTTCAAATATATACAAAGCAGATGGTATGATAAATTAACTCTCATGTACCGATCATCCAGCCTGGACAATGATCGACTTATAGCCAGTTCCTGCTTCATGTCTCCCCACACCCCTCCTCCCACCTAGACTATTTTTTACCTTTTGATTTTGACATGATTTAATATAGTTTATATTTATAATATATTTAATATACTTTTACAGTTGCAAGGATAACACAAGAACTCCATATATCCTTTACCCAGAGACACCCTTAGTTTATATGTCCATATAAATGTGTATATACACACATAGAATATTCATATAGCTATGAAATCTTTTCCAAATGACTTATCACTAAACATTTCACTGAGTAGTTCCTAAGAATAGGTCATTCTCAGGGCACCTGGTTGGCTCAGTCCGGGGAGTATGGGACTCTTGATCTCGGGCTCATGAGTTTGAGCCCCATGTTGGGGGTGGAGATTACTTAAGAAATAAAATCTTGGAAAAAAAAAGAATACGTCATTCTCTTCCAGAGTCAGTGCAGTTATCAAAACTGGGACATTTTACAGTGATACAGTACTATGATCTGACCCACAGTTCATATTAGATCTTATCAATGATCTCCAAAATGCCCTTTCTATTTTTTCCCATGTACCCACCCAGAGTTCTTTTAAAGCAAATTCCAATTTCTTATTATCTCCCGGTGCTTTTTTAAAATGTCCAAATATGCTCTTTTTCTAATGTGTATGCCTCTAACTTTGCTGGTGCCCTGAGCATGCTCCTGGTCTTCTCAAGGGGTCATGAAGTCCTGACACATCAAACCTCAGCTGAGTGCCCACTGATTCTCTTCAGCTAGAACAGTCGGTGATTCACAGACCCATAGCACAAGCCTCCAGTAGCCTCAGCTGGGCCCAGTGCGAGACCGTCTCAGGAGCACAGAGCCAGCTGACGTGGGTACAGAGGGAGCCACCCCTCCTCACCCTCAAAGCAGTCAGGATGGGGAAGAGGAGGGACAAAGCTACAGCTGGGGGATGATCATTGTGCTCTCCGCTCCCAGTTAACAATCCCCTGGGCTCCTCCTTATGCCCATCGGCATTTCCTAGGCTTAGAAGTTAGCTTCCTGGGCGCCTGGGTGGCTCAGTTGGTTAAGCGACTGCTTTCGGCTCAGGTCATGATCCTGGAGTCCCTGGATGGAGTCCCACATCGGGCTCCCTGCTCGGCAGGGAGCCTGCTTCTCCCTCTGACCCTCCCCCCTCTCATGTGCTCTCTCTCTCTCATTCTCTCTGTCTCAAATAAATAAATAAAATCTTTAAAAAAAAAAAAAAAGAAGTTAGCTTCCTTTCTGAAAATGAAATTTTTTTAATTGCTAATAAGTTACCTATTCTGTTAATAAGGCCCCCAGTGCCTCCTTAGATGATTCCCTGGCAGCCCAAACCAGGAGAGCTTCACAGAGAGGGTCAAGCCTCAGACTTCCTACCCCACGCGCCCCCAACTCCCCTCCATGCCCCTCTGAGGCTGGGACACAGAAATAACAGGGAAAGGCATGGAGCTCTAGACGCATACTTTATGGAGCTCAGTGTCACCGACTTGTTTGGCCAGAATTAGGGCCCAGCAAAGAGCCCCTGGGTCGTTTACTGGGGTTAGCTGGGTAAACTGTCCCCCAGTTTTCTGCAAGCTCCCAAGGGGCAAGCTTTTTTTCATCCAGATTTCAGACTCCAAGGAGGAGTCAGGGAGTCTTTCTGCTGAGTCTCTCTGCTGGTATGAATGAACCATAAACTCCAACTCCTCCAGGAGACCCTAACATCCCTCTGTCTCAAGACCAAAGCAAGTGACCACAATCTACAAGGGATCAGCTCTTCTTCCCTGAGGCCTGAACCTTGCAAGACCCCTGAAGAGGATATGGGGGTGGGTATATTTCCAGCACCTTCCCAGAGCTCTGAGCCCCTGCAGCCACCTGGGATCAAGAGGGGATGGAGCTAGCTTTTTATAAGCCCGGCAGAACCAGGATGCACCCAAAGCCTCATTCTTAAGCTGTGTGACTTGTCACCAGGTTTGGATGTGTGGCCATCCCAGAAACAGCTCTAGGGAGGACAACCTGAAAGACACAGGCTGGAGTAAAAGTGAGTCCCAGATTCTTCCCTATGTGGCTGGGCTGAGAGGATCTTGAGGTGGATCAGGCTGGGGAGCATTGTCTGCTAAGGTTGGGATTTGCCTATTGGAAATTCCACTGAGTTCCACCAGAGCAGATTCAGAAAGCTGAGGGTGCCTGTTAACTTCTCCTTCCTCTCTCCCCAAATCTGCACCCACCCCATCCCCTACTGTCAGCCTTTAAGCATTTCTGAGATCCACTGCGGGGTCCTGAACAATCTCTTCCAGCTCCCCATCCATGGCGTGTTCATAATCTAACTTGGGGTGGGACAGAACTTGGGGCCTACCCTGTTGCCAGAAGTGTGCTAAGTCCATGGATACCCACTGTCTTTCTGCCCTCAGAAACTAGGGAAACTGAGGCCCAAAAAGTTTGAGTAACTCTACCAGGTTTCCTGACTCTTTCCAATGCATCATTTCCAATGCACCATCCTCCCGCAAGGATCAGCCCCATGCTCCTATTTCTGAAGCCTTCTCAACCCCTCCAGTGGGTTTTACCATCGAGAGGGCACCACCCAACTTCACTCTTGTTTCATGGGAATGAGTATCTTTCTCAGCAAAATTTCAAGATCCTAAGTGGCCAAAGCCATGTCCTACCCTATTTGAACAGTAGTTATTTAAATACTTTGGGCAACTATAGTAGCTTAAATACTTTCGAACTGCATTGGTTGAAATACTTCTGCATAACAGTAATTGCTCAAATATTTGCTGTTCACTTGATACAAAACTTAGAATAGCCTCTGCTTTCAGAAGTTATAATGTGATGGGAAAGCAAAACAACCCAGTGGGAGGAAAGAAAGATAGCAACGTTGATGAAGCCCTGTTAAATAATTCTAAATACATCTGTGTGAGTGAGACTCAGCTGCCAAATGATACCCGCACACAGAGAATTCAGTTGGGTAAGGGAAATCTGACAAGAAGGGCCGAGGGATGGCTTTGTAGGATTTACGGAGGATGCCTAGGGGTACTTCGCACACTGAGAACCTCAGGGTACATCTGTAAGGCTGTTACTCGAGGTCACCACAATCAAGAATTATTGGTGGGTGTGGGTCTGAAGGAATCGAATGGCCATCTGGAAGTCAGGATGGGAGTAGCAAAGGATTAGGAGGGAACACAGTCTGGACCATGGGAATATGGTGGGAAAGGAGGATTTGGGGATGAGGACAAGAAACCTTATTTACTGGCGAGCAGGATCTAGGAGCTCACCCCTAAAAACAACATTGAGTGTGATTGTGCATGCACGTGTGTGTGTGTGTAGAGGATTAGCTGTCATCCTATCAGAGAATAATGAAAACATTAATATTCATGGTAGATCAGAGACTTGTGGATATTTAGATTTGGACACAACTAAATCCCTAAGAAAGGTAGAAAAGGAAGAGCAAGCATAAAAGATACACTGGGCACTTGGTGGAGAAAGTGGAGTACAGAGCAGGAAGCTGACTCTGCTAAGTTAAACTCCAAGACGGAATCACATGATAGGATTCTGCCCCATCACTGGGACCCTGACTTTCAGGGTTGGATATTCTGATCTTTGTACTAAACAGAAGGTTGGTCTCTGAAGGGTGCAGAGTGTTCCAGTGAATTCTCCTAGGGTCACAAAATCACAAGACCAGCCCTGAGAGGAAGAAGAGGCAGGAAGACAGAGGGCAGTGTCCTGGGACTGACCAGTGTTTCTAGGGCCACATTCTTCAAACTAGGGTTGTGTACTCCTGAGGGTGAGGTAAAAACTCTTCAAGGGGTTCATAGACAAAGCAATTTTAAAGGGAACTAATTTCCAAAACCTCAAGGTCCACATCTACTCTTTTATAAAACCAATGTCCTTGGAAATGCATCTGGGAGAGAAGTGCTGCACTCCTTGCTCGTCTCCCCCTTCACAATGGTCTTTCTTTCGTTTTTGAAAAAAAAAAAAAAATGTGTGCTTCTAACCCATCCTGACTCTTAGTATAAGGCATTTTGCTGGCATACTAAACTTCCAGGATACCACACAAAGAAGTAGTTTCATAAATAGGTGTTGAAAAAGTAAATGATTTTAATGATAGCCTATAAAATCCTTTTTAAGTCAGATGGAAATCTTTCAACAGAATAGAGGGAGGATCTTTTCAAATTGACAGACGATGCAACATTAAATATAATTTTTGATGATACATCAGTATGTGATTCTTGGCATTAACTAAGAAGTTCAATGATTTGAGTGGCATTACCATAACAAAACTCCTCATTTCCCATCTATTCATTTATGTTAACAAGGTTTCTCATAACGTCCTCCTTCATGTACAAAATATTTGCCAGGGATCACTGCTGTGAGTGGCCACGGTACTTAAATAGATTCTTGTGAGTTGGACAGAGCCTCCTAAAATTGTCTGTTATTATCAGGTATAGAGTATTGTTTTCCTGGACAAATTAACATGGAATCTTTTTGTGTTGCCTGAGGCTATGCTGGCACAAAGCTCCATCCCCGGGAACAAGTTCAGGGCAGATGCACTCACTCACTGGCATTACCAGGGCCAGGTGTGATCTCTGAGATCTTCCATGCCAAACCTTGACTCTGCCAATGAGGAATCAGAGAGAGGAGAATCACCCAAGGTAACAGAGCTGGAACTAGAAAGCCGGTCTCTATCCTGTCAGCCCAGTACCGCGCTCTGTACCTATTACAGCAGGTGGGAACAAAGGTGAGGCTATTCCATGTTCTTCTGCAAGGAGACACCACATTTCCTCCTTGTCTTCCACATAAACCATTTGACATGGATGAAGAGGTTGGTGAGGTGTTCCTAGGACTAATTTTCAGGATGTATCCCAGATCCCCAAGGAGGTAGAAGATGAGGGGCAGAAGAAAGAGGGAAGTATGGGGAAGAATGAAAGGATTGTGGACATTTCCAGTTCTCCTACAGATAAACATCTTGGAGGACAGTCAAGCAAGCACTAAAACACTATTTCCAAGCTGATGGTCTCCCAGGTAACATTCAACTCAATAGATTCTCAGAGGACACAATGGTTACTATATAGAGGAGATGCCCTGAAGGATGTTTAAATATAAGACAGAATGAATACCCATACATTCTACAACATGGATATACCTTGAAAATATTAAGTGAAAGGAGCCAGACACACAAAGCCACTAATTGAATGAATCCATTTATATGAAATGTCCAGAATAGGCAAATCCATAAAGACAGAAAGTAGATTAATGATTTTCAGGAGCTGGGGGAAGGGTAGAATGGGGAGTGACTACTAATGGCCATGAGGTTTTCTCTTTTGGGTGATAAAAGTGTTCTGCAATTAAATAGTGGGGATGGTTGCACAACCACTGAATCGTACACTTTATTCTTTTTAAAAATTTTATTTATTCATTTATTTATTTTATTTTTATTATTTTTATTTTTAAATATTTTATTTATCTATTTGACAGAGAAAGAGAAAGCACAAGCAGGGGGAGCAGCAGGCAGAGGGAGAGGGAGAAGCAGGCTCCCCGTTGAGCAAGGAGCCCGAGGTGGGGCTCGATCCCAGGACCCCGGGATCATGACCTGAACCGAAGGCAGATGCTTAACCAACTGAGCCACCCAGGTGCTCCCATTTATTTATTTTAGAGAGATAGAGAGAACCCAGGGCAGGGAGGGGCAGAGGGAGAGGGAGAGAGAATCTCAAGCAGACTTGCCACTGAGCACAGAGCCCAACATGGGGCTCAATCCCAGGACCTCGAAATCATGACCTGCACTGAAATCAAGAGTCGGATGCTTAACTGACTGAGCCACCCAGGTGCCCCTAAAATGGTGAATTTTATTGTATGTGAATTATATCTTGATTTCTAAAATGAATGAAATAATTGTCAAATCCATTCATAAGCCTATTTATAGATACAGGCACTAGAAATTGGGGAAGAGGACTCATAATTTATTGATCACCTACTGTGTCCCAGACATTCAGATATTTTACATTCATTTTTTCATTTAGGCCATGCAGCAACCCTGAAACATAGGCTTATTTTCTTCATTTCATGACAAGAAAACTAAAGCTCATTGATATAGCTTATCCAAGGATACACAACTAGTTCGTGCCATAATCAGAATTAGGACTCAGGTCTGTTGGGTTTCACAGTTCATGTCCTTTCCACTATGCACGATGCTTCCCATTAGCTTCTTGTGCAAGAAGTCTTATACTTGCTTATACTCTCCCTCATCGTCCTATGCACAGCGGTGGACATGCTCAGGTAATTCCTGTTTGAGTGATTATCAATTGTCACCTCTGCAGATGACACCTGGAGAACTAGCCCTTGCAAGTAGCAACCACACTCCAGTTACCCAGTTCATCTTGTTGGGATTCTCCAGTTATCCAGATCTCCAGGAGCTTCTATTTGTAACCTTCCTGCTCATTTATGCCATCACGGTGATGGGCAACCTGGGAATGATGGCACTCATCTTCACGGACTCCCGTCTCCATAGTCCCATGTATTTCTTCCTCAGTGTCCTCTCTTTTCTTGATCTTTGTTACTCTTCTGTGGTCACACCCAAGCTCTTAGCCAACTTCCTAGCCTCTGACAAGACCATCTCTTCCGAGGGCTGTGTGATCCAGCTGACCTTCTTTGTGGTGCATGTGACAGCTAAGAGCTTCCTGCTGGCCTCCATGGCCTATGACCGCTTCACGGCCATCTGCCAACCCCTCCATTACAGTTCAGTCATGACCAAAGAGACCTGTCTCCAGCTGGTAGCTGCTTCCTATGCATTTGGTGGCACCAACTCTGCTATCCAGACTGGGAATGTCTTGCTCTGCCTTTCTGTGGGCCCAACCAGGTGACACACTACTTCTGTGACATCCCTCCCCTTCTCCACCGGGCTTGTGCCAACACAGCCACAGCGGGAGTGGTCCTCTATATCTTCTCCGCTCTGGTTACCCTTCTGCCTGCTGCAGTCATCCTCACCTCCTACAGCTTGGTCTTGGTGGCCTTTGGGAGGATGCGCTCAGCAGCTGGGCGGGAGAAGGCCCTCTCCACATGTGCCTCCCACTTGCTGACCATTGCCATTTTCTATGGCACTGTGGTTTTCACCTATGTCCAGCCTCATGGATCCACTAATGATACCAATGACCAAATAGTGTCCGTGTTCGACACCATCATAATTCCCATGCTCAACCCCTTCATCTATAGCTTCCGCAACAAGGAGGTGAAGGACGCGGTGCAGAGGAAGCTCCGGGTCAGTATCTCTCCCTGCTGAGTCCTGCAAGGTTATTTGTTGGAAGGAGGAAGGCACAGCATCTTCCAAATCACATTGTGAATTGACCAAACGGAGAGCAGTCCTGGCTCCGAAGGGGGTGGAAGAAGTAGGGAAGGAACAGCAAATATCATTCTTTGTACAGAGAATTGCAATTCTTAAAAGCATCTTCTTATCCATTATTGTGTTGAATGTTTGCATCCATATTGTGAGGCAGTCATTGTGATGATGATCTCATTTTACAAATAAAGTGACTCAGTAAAAATAAGTTACCTAAGGGCGCCTGGGTGGCTCAGTCGGTTAAGCAGTGGCCTTCAGCTCGGGTCATGATCTCAGGGTCCTGGGATCGAGCCCTGCGTCAGGCTCCCTGCTCAGCGGGGAGTCTGCTTCTCGCTGCCCTCCTCTGCTGCTCCCCCTGCTTGTGTTCTCTCACTCTCTTTCTCTCAAGTAATTAAATAAAATCTTAAAAAAAAAAAAGTTACCTAAAGCTATACAGTTAGAGGGTATTCAATATCAGGACTTCCCCACCAAAACCAGGATATTTCTTTCACACCACAGCCACAAGCTGAGTCCTCTACTGGATGTTCATCACAATTTCCAAGCGACATCGGACAAGGGGCAGCAGAATCATTTCTATTTTGCCACTGACTTAATGAGGTAGGGGTCAGCTACGAGGTGCTCAGTTCTTTCTTCCTAGTCCCACTCCAAAAAGAAAGATGGCCAGAATAGAAATGTCCTTATTTCTTATTGTTGTTGCATTTGCTGAGCCGCCTCATTAAATAAAACCTCAGGCTCAAGAGAGACTTTCCTCATACATCCATTTTCTAGCCAGATGTATGTACATGCCTCATAATTCTCCAGGGCACATGTGTGCTTGTGTGTGTGATATTTGCCCTTACATCATCATATAAAATAACTGTGCTTTAGGAGACTGATTCCAAAAAACTTATATTTGGCCTAAACGTCTTTAAATATACACGTAATATGGTTGAGTATATGTGTTTTAGAGAATCACACGAATGAAGAAGCTGAACTTGACCTAATTCAAGGCCGAGCATTGGACTGGAAGGCATGCTCTGAAACTTTCACAAAGTCCTAACCTGAGTTGAGTCACCTTCAGCCTGAGATTTTTGGCCTGAGGTCATTTAAAAGACGCTTTTTTTTTTTTTCCATTCAGATCTACATTAAAGGAAATTATTCTACATACAGAAAATCTTGCTATACAAACAGGTTTGTCACAACACCATTTTTGAAAACAGTAAGTTAGAAACAACCTGAATGGTCAAAGGAGGAAAGAATTAAAGGATTCATCCCTGAGATGGGTTCTGATGTAACCACTAACAATCAACCACCCGACCACTACATAATAACGCAGAAAGCAGCAGGCCAGAAAGTCCTGAGTGTGAGCACAACACTGTAACAAAAATGAGTGGCCAAAAACCTGGGAAGAACACACAGAAGTGTAAATGATGGTTATGTGAGAGGGGGCACACAATGGGGAAAATGTTGTCCTGTTTTTCTCAAAAATTCTCCAAAACCTTTTTACTGAGCATGTTTGATTCTGATACTTTATCCTAAAAAGAAAATAATTAAATCCTTTCCAGGAAACTGAGTGTGAAAATCTCTCACTTCTCTCTTCTTTCATTAAGCCAGTATTTACTAAAGCTCTTCCTATGCTCCACATTTCTTTAACATATAACCTGAGTTTTTGGTACATGCCTACAATTGAGGTCAGGACTGGAACAGGGTGGCAAAGAGTATAAACCAATCTAATTCGTTCATCTGGAGAAATATTTATGAGGCAACTAGGTGCAACACATTGTGGTAGGTCCTACCTGGATTAATAGTCAGAACAGTATTAGGTAGCCAGCTTGTGCTACAGGGAAAAATAAACCCCATCGTCCCGGTGAGTTAATACCACGAAGGCTTTCACCTGTGCAAAAGATGAGACAGATCAGGTGACTCTCCAGCGCAACTTTGATCCATCGATCATATCTGGACCCCCTGTCATACAACAACACTACCATCTCAACCTCTGCCCTCTAAGATTTTAATGATGGGGGAAATAATAATCAAGAAAGTCTTGTAGAATGGGTTTTTTTTTTTAGACTTATTTATTTATTTGAGAGAGAGAGCACATGCACATGGGGGGAGGGGCAGAGGGAGAGAGAGAATCTCAAGCAGACTCCCCACTGAGCGCAGAGCCCAACTAGGGGCTCGATCTCACGACCCTGAGATCATGACCTGAGCTGAAACCAAGAACCAGACGCTTAACCAACTGAGCCACTCAGGTGCCCCCTGGAGAATATTTTCAATTACCTGACTTGTGGTTGGCTCACATCACTTCAACCCACACGCCATTACCCTGAAACTAGTCTTTAAGTTTAACATAACTGCAAAGGAGCTCGGGAAAATGTAGTCTCCTTTTTTACCCAGAGAGAAGAAAACTAAATGAGACTTCGTAAGTGTACAGCTTTGTCTCTGTCACTGGCCAGTTGGGCAGTTGGTATGGCTCTGATGTACAATTTTAATTAACTAGGGGCGCCTGGGTGGCTCAGTCAGTTAAGCACCTGCCCTTGGCTCAGGCCATGATCCCAGCATCCTGGGACAGAGCCTGCGTCAGGCTCCCTGCTTAGCAGGAAGCCTGCTTCTCCCTCTCCCTCTGCCCCTCTCCTTGCTTGTATACTCTCTCTCTCAACTAAATACATAAAATCTTTAAAAAAAAACTTTAATTAACCATATAAATGTTGAATATTTATAGACTTGCAATCTGAGGAGTGGCAAATTATTATCCTAGCCCATTCACTGTTGTATCCTCAATGCCTGGCACATTGTAGGCGCTCAATAAAGATCTGTTCAGTAAATGAACGGTTGGGCATCTACGGGAGTGTTCTCCTTGGATCAGTGGCACTCTCATCACCTGAGAGCTTTTGAGAAATGCAGAATCTGGGGCCCAGCCCCAGACCTACTGAATCAGAATCTACAGTTTCACAAGATCCCCAGGTGATTGGTGTGCATCTTAAGGTGTGAGGAGCACTGATTTGCATTTCCTCGATCCAGCTCTAAATTCTTGAGTGAAAACAGTATGCAATTCTTCTCCCAGAGCTCACAGTTTAGTTTGGGAGAGGGTCCTTAGCAGAGGAAAAAGCATGGCAAAAGCCAAGAAGGGAGAAAACTATGTGTCTTCTCCCCTGATCCTTTCTCAAAAGTGTGTGATCTACATTAAAATGAGCAGGAAGAGGAGAATCAACAGGAATAGGGGAATCATGTTGCCTAAGTGGGGACAGAACGAGAGGATGGCAATGCCGCCTGCATTCGTCTTAACAACGGTGGGGAGAATCATCACGGGTTAACACTCTGTATGACTGAGGCTTCCCTTCGGTGGAGTCCTGTTGTTGCTGGCAGGTAGAAACCTGACCCAGGACTACATTTCTGTGGCCTCCTTGCATCTGGATGCGGCCATGTGACTAGGTCTTATCAAAGGAATGTGATCAAAAGAGAGATTTCATTTCAAGGCACAGACTTAAGAAGTGGGTGGATGTTAGGACCTCTTGACTCTCTTGTTTCTTCTGCTGCCCGCTGGAAGCTGGAGACTCCATGGCCCTAGGGCATAGTGCAGCCACAGGGACGGAGCCTGGTCTCCTAAATCAGTGGAGAAAAGCTGTCTCCTAACTAGGAACACAGGAACCAGATGTGAACTCTATTCTGTTAAGCCACTGAAATTTAGGGTTTGTTTATTAAAACTGTTAGTGTTACCTTAAATAGAACAATGAACGTTAGGGAGCTTCTTTCTTTTCTTTCTTTCTTTTTTTTTTTTTCTTGGTTTTTTGTTTTTGTTTTTTAAGTAGGCTCCAGGCCCAGCGTGGAGCCCAAAGCAGGGGCTCGAACCCACAACCGTGAGATCAAGACCAAGAATCATACACTTACCCGACTGAGCTACCCAGGCGTCCCTTCTTTTGTTTTGTTTTTTTAACAGACTGATACGCCCTTTCTTTTCACCAGGCTGCTTCTCTGAACCCATCATCTCTCTGTTGATCGCTGCATCATTTGGAGATGCATCACCCAGCGATCTACTCCTAAGAGCAGTACTGGTCAAAATGCTATCTAAAAGTAAGCTAAGTAAATGTCATTTTACCATGGCAGGTCCTTCCTCCAAAGGGCAAAATCCTGTGAGGTGTATGTCATTACCCTCCTTTTACTGATAAAGAAAAGAAGACCCAAGTTAAGCAACACATCCAAGTTATCACAGCTAATAAGACATGTTGGACTTGGTTGGCCAATAAACATTTGAAAGCCTCATTGGCATTTGGAGATGAAAACTAAAAATTCCAAGATATATTTGCATACCCTCCAAAACAGCAAAAATTAAAAATCAGACAATCTAGAGGCTCCTGGGTGGCTAAATCGGTTAAGCGTCTGCCTTCAGCTCAGGTCATGATCTCAGGGTCCTGGGGTCAAACGGCATGTTGGGCTCCCCACTGAGCAGGGGTCTGCTTCTCTCTCTCCCTCTGCCCCTTCTCCCCATGCGTGCTCTCTCTCTCTCAAATAAAATCTTTTTAAAAAATCAGACAATCTACGTGTTAGTAATGGCTATGTGTAAATTATACCAACCACTTTGACCACAATTAGACATCAAATTTAAAAGTTGAGCCAGCAGGGGTGCCTGGGTGGCTCATTTGGCTAAGCTTCCCATTCTCAATTTCAGCTCAGGTCATCAGCTCGGGATTGTGGGTTAGAGCCCCATGTGGAGCTCCCTGCTCAGCAGAGGGTCTGCTTGGGATTCTCTCCCTCTGCTCCTATCCCACTTGCACATTCTCTCTAGAATAAATAAATAAATCTTTAAACAAAAAAAGTTGAGCCAGCAGTTCTATAAGTAGGCATGCAATCTAGAGAAATTCTTGCACACTGCATTATGAAACATGCTTATAGCAGCATTGTTTGTCACAGCAAAAAAACGGAAGTAACACAGATGTCTATAACAGTAGAAATGGATGAATACAATAGGGTACAGTCGCACAACAGAAATTAAACAGCCGCAGAAATAAGTGAACTACAGGTCCATGTACCAACATGAACGTGTCTCTAAAACAGAAGCTTGAGTGAAGTAAGGACAGAAATAAGTAACAGAAGGATGCCCACAGTATTATTCCATTTGTATAAAATTTTAAAACAGGCAAAACTAAACAAACACAATGTTTAGAAATGCATTCACAGATGGTAAAACTATTTAAAATGAAGCAGAGTGACTGACAGAAAATTTGGGATAGCGCTTCTTGTGGGAGGAAAAACACAGGTGATATTTGGGAGAAGCACAAAGGAGCCTTCTTAGATCACACTGCTAAGCGCATGACCTGTGCACCACCAACATTAGCATTGTCTGGGATCTGGGTAGAAATGAGCTGGGTAGAATCCCAGGCTCTTCCCCAAACAGACTGAATCAGAATCTGCATTTTAACATGATCCCCAGATGATTCCTAAACACATTAAAGATACTTGTAACATTGTATTTCTAAGGTGGATGGTACACACATGGGTGTTTACTTTAGCGATATTCTTCAAACATAGGTTTTATAACACTTTTACATGCATGATATATTTCACAATTTAATAACATTTTTTTTATTTTTTTTAAAGATTTTATTTATTTATTTATTAGAGAGAGAGAGAGAAACAGCATGAGAGGGGAGAGGGTCAGAGGGAGAAGCAGGGTCCCCGCTGAGCCGGGAGCCCGATGTGGGACTCGATCCCAGGACTCCGGGATCATGACCTGAGCCGAAGGCAGTCGCTCAACCAACTGAGCCACCCAGGCACCCTAATTACATTTTAAAAACAGATAGTTTTAATAAAGTTTTTAAATACTTTAAAGTGTATATAAATACAAAGACAAATACCACAAAAATGACAAAAAACTGAAACCAAAACCTGATCTGCAGACTCAAAATCCAGCACAATCGGGGGGCCTGGGTGGCTCAGTTGGTTAAGCGTCCAACTCTTGATCTCAGCTCAGGTCTTGATCTCAGGGTAGTGAGTTCAAGCCCCAGGTTGGGCTCTGCACTGGGGGTGGAGCCTACTTAAAAAAAAAAAAAATCCAGCACTATTTCCACTATGCCCTGCCTTTGGCTCAAAGTAGTAAATGAACTGACTCCAGTGCATTTATCCATTTCTAATTCATACTGCAATTGGATGGGCCAAATCCACGATAAAAATAGATAAACTATTGGAAGATTCAGTGGTTTGATCTTTTTTTATTTAGATATTCTGGGATGGAGAGCGAGCAGGAAAGTTATTTCCCCATTCAGACAATCCTTGCCTTTCCTGGAAATGCTTTCCTGGAACGTGTTTTGGAAAGTGCAATGCCTGAAATTTGAACTTTATACTTAACATGTTTTATTTGTTTGGAAGGAAAGGAGGACGGGAAGGGATACAATTCAGAGAGCTTAAAAAGAATTATAAAGTCTCATATATGATATAATTGCTTCATTTGATTTTATATCTGAATGTTATGTACCATATACATGAATATTTAAAGTATTCAAAATAGATTATACTTGAAATACTGACAATCAAATTCAATTTTCTGCTGTAACTTTGCAACTCAAAAAAGTCCTTGTTCATCCGATTTACTTAAAATGATATTTGGTAGGGGTCCCTGGGTGGCTCAGTCGGTTAAGCGTCTGCCTTCAGCTCAGGTCATGGTCTCAGAGTTCCGGGATCGAGCCCCACATCGGGCTCCCTGCTCAGCGGGGAGTCTGCTTCTCCCTCTGCCCCTCACCTTGCTTGTGCTGTCTCTCACTCTCTGTCTCTCTCTCAAATAAAAAATTTAACTTTGATGTCTAGGATATAAAGATCTGCTAATAGTAATTATGCAAATGATAGAGGAGGAGATGGTATAACCGTGAAATGTCTTTTCAATGCTCATGAATAATTTGTAAAGAGAGGATTTAAACACTGCTGGTCTCTCCCTTGATAAAGAAGCCTATGACACAGGAAATCATTGCCAACAGTTTGTTGGACTCTGAGGTTCCCTCTGTGAGGCTGGCTGATGCTGATTCTCAGCCCAGTTAGAATAGGTGCTTGTGTAAGGTCCCAAACTCACCTGTACAAGAAGTGTGACTTTTCTTTTCCCCCCTTGGCAAGGATGCAAAACATCCTTTCTGTCAAATCTGGGCAATATGGGTCAATTTAAGAGTCCCCCTCCCCAGGGCGCCTGGGTGGCTCAGTTGGTTAAGTGACTGCCTTCGGCTCAGGTCATGATCCTGGAGTCCCTGGATCGAGTCCCGCATTGGGCTCCCTGCTCAGCAGGGAGCCTGCTCCTCCCTCTGACCCTCCCCCCTCTCATGCTCTCTCTATCTCCTTCTCTCTCTCAAATAAATAAATAAAATCTTTAAAAAAAAAAAAAAAGAGTCCCCCTCCCCAACTGCCATCTGTACACACACTCCTTCCCCTCCTCAGGAGTTAGAGAGTATCAGTAAGTACAGATGGGATAGACTGGGATGTCGCCTGGTCCTCTGTCATTGTCTCCATGGCATTTACTGAGACATCCTATTCCCATTTGGTCTCTGATTGCCAGACCATGATGATCATGGTCATGACCCCATTTCCAAAAAGGAAAGCTTCTCTAGACCAGTTACTCTTTCTTCCTTCTCAGGGGGTACCACCCACTCTCCCATGACACTCTGCATCTGAAGGAAAGTTCTCAGGCTCTCAGCCCCACGGCCCTTTCTTCTCCATTGTTCCTACACCTCGAAAGGTATAGGACCTCTAGAGATTGGGCCACAGAATTCCTTCCTAGGGATTCACCAGCCTCTAAACTTACTTGTGCTCTGACTTTCTTCTCCTTATAAGCCCAGGGAACTTTTATCTAGTCCTGAGAGAAAGAAAGGCACTAGAAAATCTGGCTCTGACTGATGACAAATTCTTATGTGCCCGCGGTAGCTGCTTGGGTTTCTGCCCTGGATTATTGATGGTTGTATCTTTTGAAGTTCAAAAGCTTCTTATCACAAAAGTTTTATCTCTGCCTTGGGTTTCTAAAACATATTTTAAACCTCAAAGGCCAGGGATTGACTTTTTTGGTATCTGCACTAGGCTATAACAACCCTAGCCTGAGGCATGGCTGCCAAGCCGTCTAGTTTGAATGGGGAAGGACCACTGGGTAAAAAAAAAATAAGTGAGTTATCAGAAAAACAAAATCAGTGTCTCAGAATAATATTCTACTAAACATAATTGTCAAGATCTACACATTTGCTCTACCACCGCACCCTACCTTTTAGCCACAAAGTATGGCAAGGTACTTACAGCATTTTGTACATGTGTTTTAAATTGTGTTGCTTTCCTTTATAATTGAACACAGTTGACAGACCTGCTTAAATTCAATAAGCATCAAATTTACTGTTTTTGGCCTACCAAATGATATCTTCCTTTGTCTCAACTGTAAAATCATTAACATCAGCAGTTAATTTTTCCATTTTCCACTATCCTTTTATAAATAAGGGCAAGTATGCAATAAAATGTTCAAGTAATTACACAAACATTGCCATATTTAGATGGCAGCGCTGATAAAATGAAGCTATTGGCTGGCAGACAGCAGTACCGTGAGGCAACTTAGAGTGGTTACTTGCTGAAATAGAAAAGTCCAATTTGGTCAAGGAAGGAAGTTTAGAGGTGTGGATATATAATATAGGAAAGGGCCAGTTGTGCAAATTAATGATTACTCTCCCTACCCTTCACATCTCTAAGTAGGAACAATTTTAACAATTGTATTTGTAACAGCTTTTTGAGCTCGAATTCACATACCCTACAATTCACGTAAGTAGGAAAAAAACACCACACTTCTGCTCCTGTGTTTCTCCTTTACCCTCATAACACTACGCTCACAATGCTTCTGACCCCAGATGTTTGGGGATCTTTCCCACACCAAGCAATTCCTGGCAACATCAGCTGGGTTCCTACAATTCAATTCATTTCTGACGCTAATCGGAGTTAGCACAGACCCCACAGGTGAAAGCTTGGTTCCACAAGACTACCCCTACCTTAGTTCAACATCAATCCCAAGCAGGTCCCAGGTTACCCACAACTTCTGTCCTACTTGGCTACAAATCAGAGGCTCCCATAATCTGCCCACCCACCCTTGGATTTGATTATTTGCTAGAAGAGCTCACAGAACTCAGGGAAACACTTAAGTTTACCAGTTTATAATAAAATAAAGGATACAGATGAACAGCCAAATTAAGAGCTATATAGGGTGAGGTCTGACAGTCCCAAGTGCAGGAGTGGAGTTGGGGTGGACCCCTGTGGAGTTGGGGGTGGACCACCCTCCCAGCATATAGATGTGTTCACCAAACCTGAAGCCCTGCAAATTCCACACTATTGGGATTTTTATGGATGCTTCATCCTGATTTCATTTCCAGCCCTTCTCCCCTTTCTGGAGACTGGGACAGTGGGGCATAAAATTCCAAGCTTCTGATCATAGCTTGGTCTTTCGGATGACCAGCCCCCATTCAGGAACCCACCAAGAGTCACCCCATTAAAACAAAAGACATTGTTATCACCCAGGAAATTCCAAGGGATTTAGGAACTCTTGTCAAGAATCAGGGTCAGGGCGCCTAGGTGGCTCAGATGGTTAAGCGTCTGCCTTCGGCTCAGGTCATGATCCCAGGGTCCTGGGATCGAGTCCCACATCGGGCTCCCGGCTCAGCGGGGAGCCTGCTTCTCCCTCTGACCCTCTCCCCTCTCATGCTGTTTCTCGCTCACTTGCTCTCTAAAAAATAAATAAAATCTTTAAAAAAAAAAAAAAAAGAATCAGGGTCAAAGACCAAATTTTAGAACAAAAGATGCTCCTAGTGCTCTTATCACTTAGAAAAATTATAAATTTATATTATTTTATTATAAAAATTATATATAAATATAAAAATTATAAAATTATAAAAAGTATTAGGTTCCTCTGCCAGGGACCAGGGGCAGAGACTAATATACGTATTTTTTTCTATTATTTCACATCACCCATTTAAAGTGTACAATTCAATGACCTTTAGTTTATTCACGGAGTTGTGCAACCATCACCACAATTAATTTTGGAAAAATTTTTTTAAGATTTTATTTATTTAGGGACGCCTGGGTGACTCAGTCAGTTAAGCTTCTGCCTTCAGCTCGGGTCATGATCCCAGGGTCCTGGGATCAAGTCCTGCATTGGGCTCCCAGCTGAGCAGGGAGGCTGCTTCTCCCTCTGCCTGTCACTCCCCCTGCTTGTGCTCTCTCTCTCTCTGACAAATAAATAAATCTTTTTTAAAAAGATGTAGTTATTTAGTTGAGAGAGAGAAAGAGCACGAGTGAGGGGAAGAGGCAGAGGGAGAAGGAGAAGCAGATTCCCCGCCGAGCAGGGAGCCCAATGCAGGGCTCCATCCCAGGACCCCAGGACCATGACCTGAGCTGAAGGGAGACATTTAACCGACTGAGCCACCCAGGCACCCCAATTTTGGAACATCTTTATCACACCCAGAAGAAATCTTGCACCATTTGGCCACCATCCTCCAATCCCTCCACTCTTCAGCCCTTGGTGATCACTAACCTACTTTCTATCTCAAGAGATTGGTCTGGACATTTCATATAAATGGAATCATAAAACTGTGGTCTTTTATGACTGGCTTCTTTCACTCAGCATAATGTTTTCAACTTATCAGTACTTCATTTCTTTATACGGCTATTGAATAATATTCTATTGTATGGATACACCACATTTTATTTATCCTTTCAACAGTTGATAGATATTTGGATTGTTTCCACCTTTTAACTATTGTGAATAATGTTGCTAAGAGCATTCATGAGAATGCAGCCATCTGCAAGCCAGAAACAGCCCTCACCAGAAACACTGACACGCTGATCTCAGACTTCCAGCCTCCAAAACTGAGAAATAAATTTCTGTTGTTTAAGCCACCCAGCCTATGATATTTTGTTATAGAAGCCTGAGCTAACTAAGAAATTTATTTTTTCTTTTGTTGCTTATGCTTTTGATGTCAAATCTAAAACTCCATTGCCAAATCCAAGGTCATGAAGATTTACCTGTATGCTTTCTTTGAACGGTTTTTTGGTTTAAGCTCTTGTGTTTAGGTCTTTAATCCATTTTTAGTTCATTTTTGTATATGGTGTGAGGAAAGGGTCCAACTTCATTCTTTTTGTGTGTGGATGTTTCAGCACCATTTGTTGTAGAGATTGTTCTCTATTAAATAATCTTGGCATCCTTGTAAAAAATCAATTGGCCATAAATGTATGGGTTAATTTTTGGATTCTCAATTTTACTTCATTGGTCTATATGCCTATTCTTTGCCAGGTCCCACACTGTTTTGATTACTGTAGCTTTGTAGTAAGTTTTGAAATTAAGAATTATAAGTCCTCCAACTTTACTATTCTTTTTCAATATTGTTTTAGCTATTCTTGGTCCCTTGAATTTCCATATGAATTTTAGGGTCAGCTTCTCCATATCTTCCCAGAAGCCAGCTTGGATTTTGATAAGGACTGAATTGAATCTGTAGACCAATTTGGAGAGCATCATCATTTTAAAAATATTAAACCTTCCTACTCATGAACATGGGACATCTTTCAATTTTTTTAAAAAGATTTTATTTATTTATTTGTCAGAGAGAGTATGCACACAAGCAGGGGGAGTGACAGAGGGAGAAGCAGGCTCCCTGCTGAACAAGAAGCCTGACATGGGACTCAATCCCAGGACCCTGGGATCATGTCCTGAGCTGAAGGCAGATGCCCAACCGACTGAGCCACCCAGACATCCCAACATCTCTCAATTTATTTAGATCTCTTATTTCTTTTAACAATGTGTTGTAGTTTTCAGGTATTAATTCTGCACTCCTTTTGTTAAATTTATTCCTAAATATCTTGTTCTGTTTGATGCTACTGTAAATTGAATTGTTTTCTTAACTTCATTTTTGGAATGGTCATTGCAAGTATATAGAAATACAATTAATTTTTTTTTAAGATTTTATTTATTTATTTGACACAGAGAGAGACAGCAAGAGAGGGAACACAAGCAGGGGGAGTGGGAGAGGGAGAAGCAGACTCCCAGTGGAGCAGGGAGCCCAACATGGGGCTCAATCCCAGGATCCTGGGATCATGACCCAGGCCGAAGCCAGATGCCTAATGACTGAGCCACCCAGGTGCCCCAAGAAATACAATTGATTTTTTAACAACTTTATTGAGATATAAATCATACATAAAATTCACTCGTTTAAAGTATACAATTCAATGGTAGAAATGCAACTGATTGATATATACTCTATTATCTTGCAAAACTTGCTGAACTCCTTTATTACTTCTAATGGTTTTTAGTGGATTCATAGGAATACAGGGTCATATTGCTTTCTTTTTTCCAATCTGGATTCCTTCCTTCCCACTCCCTCTCCAATTGCCCTGGATAAAAACTCCAGTACAATAAAAGTTGTGAGAGCACATACTCTTTTCTTTTTCCTTATTTTAGGGCATTTAATCTTTCACCATTAAAAGTATTATGTTAGGGGCACCTGGGTGGCTCAGTTGGTTAAGCAACTGCCTTCAGCTCAGGTCATGATCCTGGAGTCCCGGGATCGAGTCCCGCATCGGGCTCCCTGCTCGGCAGGGAGTCTGCTTCTCCCTCTGACCCTCCTCCCTCTCATACTCTCTGTCTCTCATTGTCTCTCTCACAAATAAATAAATAAAATCTTAAAAAAAAAAAAAAGTATTATGTTATCTGTGGGTTTTTCATAGCTACTTTCATCAGATTGAGGAAATTCCATTCTATTCCTAATTTGTTGAGTGTTTTTATCCTAAAACGGTGTTGGATTTTCTCAAATGATTTTTTTTCTGCATCTATTTATGTCCATTAAGTCAGTGATAAAGTCTCCTCTCTCATTCTTGATTTTAGTAATTTGAAGCTTCTTTTTTTCTTGGTTAATCTAGCTAAAAAACTTGTCGATTCTGTTGATCTTTTCAAAGAACCAACATTTAGGTTGTTGATTTTTCTCTATAGTTCTTCTATTCTCTGTTTCATTTCCACTCTAATCTTTATTATTTCCTTTCTTTTGCTTGCTTTAATTTTGGTGTGCTCCTCTTTTTCCTTAAATGTCTTAAAGTAGAAGGTTAAGTTATAATGATTAGAGAGCATTCCTCTTTTATAATACAGGTGCTTATAGCTATAAATTTCTCTCTCAGCACTGCTTTAGCTGCACCCCATAGATTTTATTACATTGTGTCTTCATTTTCATTCATTTCAACGTATTTTCTAGTCTCTCCTGTTTGGTTTTTTTTTTTAAGATTTTATTTATTTATTTGACAGAGAAAGACACAGCGAGAGAGGGAACACAAACGGGGGGGTGGGAGAGGGAGAAGCAGACTCCCTGGCGAGCAGGGAGCCCGATGCGGGACTCCATCCCGGGACTCCAGGATCATGACCTGAGCCGAAGGCAGTCGCTTAACCAACTGAGCCACCCAGGCGCCCTCTAGTCTCTCCTGTTATTTATTCTTTGACCTATTGGTTATTAAGGAGTGTGTTTATTCCATATATTTGTGAATTTCCCAAATTTCTTTCAGTTGTTGATTTCTAATTTCATTTCATTGTAGTTGGAGAACTTTGAACAATTTCAGTCCTTTTAAATTTAGTGAGGTTTGTTTTATGATCTAGTATATTGTCTATCCCAGAGAATGTTCTATGTGCACTTGAGAAGAATTTATATTCTGCTACTGTTGGACAGTGTTCTATAGATGTCTGTTAGGATTAGTTGGTGTATAGTGTTCAAATCTTCTATTTCCTGTTGATCTTCTGCCTAGTTATTCTACCCACTACTGAAAGTGAAATATTGAAGTCTGCAACAATTATTGTCAGATTGCCTATCTTTCCCTTTATTTTCTGTCAGTTTTTGCTTCATATATTTTGGTGCTCTGTTGTTAGGTATATATGTTTATTGTTATATCTTCCTGACAGGTTGGTCCTTTTGTCATTATAAAATTCCCTTCTTTATCTCCAGTTACATTTTTTGTTTTAAAACCTCTTTTTTGGGGATGGCTGGGTGGCTCAGTTGGTTAAGCATCTGCCTTAGGCTCAGGTTATGATCCCAGGGTCCTGGGATCAAGTCCCTCACTGGGCTCCCTGCTCAGTGGAGAGCCTGTTTCTCCCTCTGCCTCTGCCTCTGCCCTTCCCCCCCACTCATGCTCTCTCTCTCTCGAAAATAAATAAAATCTTAAAAAATAAAATAAAATAAAACCTATTTTGGGGCACCTGGGTGGCTCAGTCATTAAGCATCTGCCTTCAGCTTGGGTCATGATCCCAGGATCCTGGGATCAAGCCCCGCATCAGGCTCCCTGCACCATGGGAGGCCTGCTTCTCCCTCTCCCACTCCTACTTGTGTTCCCTCTCTTGCTGTGTCTCTCTCTGTTAAATAAATAAAATCTTTAAAAAAAAAAAAACCTGTTTTGCCCAATATCATTATATTCACTCCAGATTTCTCTTGAGGCGCTGTTCATTTTTCTTCTTTTTCCTGTTTGTTTGTTTGTTTGTTTTTAATAATCTCTATTGATCTATCTTCAAGCTCACTAATTCTTTCTTCTACCAGTTCAAATCTACTGTTGAACCTCTCCAGTGAGTTTTTTTGTTTCAGGTATTGTATTTTTAACTCCACAAAATCCATTAGATTCTTTTTTTTAAGATTTTATTTATTTATTTAACTGACAGAGAGAGACAGCTAGAGAAAGAACACAAGCAGGGGGAGTGGGAGAGGGAGAAACAGGCTTCCCGCAGAGCAGGGAGCCCGATGCGGGGCTCGATCCCGGGACCCTGGGATCATGACCTGAGCTGAAGGCAGCCGCTTAACCAACTGAGCCACCCAGATGCCCCTCCATTAGATCCTTTTTATAATTACTATCTCTTCATTTATATTCTCTACATAGTGACAGATTGTCATCATATTCTCTTCTTTCTTTGATCATAATTTCCTTTAGTTCTTTGAATATGACCACTTTGAAGTCTCTGTTAAGCCTGACATCTGTCCTCACAGGCAGTTTCTATTGCTTACTTTTTATCCTATGTATAGGGTCACATTTTCCTGTTTCTTCGAATGTTACATAATTTTTGTTGAAATTAGACACTCCAAATAATAAATCGTCACAACTTTGGATACCAGCCCCTTCCCTCTTCATCTAGGGTTTGTTATTATTGTTTGCCTGTTTATCAACTGGCGGAACTCTTTTAGTGAAGTCTACTTCATCCACATTGTGAAGTCTCTGATGTTGCTCTTCAGAGGCTGCAGTATTGGGCATGTACACAGTCACCCTAGGATGACAGTACATTTTAGCAGGGCTCTCTTCCACTCTCTCTTTCCTTGATCACTCCCAGCTCATAGGCTCCACTAATTGCCAACTTATTGTGCTATTGTTTGTGACAATTCCCTGGGACATAAATTACTCCACAGTCTAATCCAGTTAAATTTGTACTCCTTTGCAGGGGTAGTTTCTGAGGTCAGTGTTTGAGGTTTGTTCTGTTTGTTCTTTCCCTGATTCTCTCTGCTAAACTAGCTGGTCCATGGTTTAGCTTATATCACTCATAAAGCTACCAGCCTTTTCTTAATTGCTTTTTCACAAAACCCCCATTGTTTTTTTAAGAGCATCCTTAGACTTGAACTTCCCCACATTCGGTTTCAAATAGTCTGTCCTGAAGGGAGAACTTTAGAGTTCTCCATTTTAGAGCCTGCCTCTTCCCCTGCGCAAAATTCCAGAGCCAGGTTTCTGAGCTTGGGGCAGGGATGGTGATGTCTTTCTCCCTGAGTACACCCTTGCTTTAAGAGGAAGGTGCTGGGTGGGAGAGCAGCCTCTAATCTTCTCAGTTTGCATCTTGCAACATGTTATCTCTGCCCTACAACCTGGAATTGGGCCCCGTGTTTGTAGCATGCAGCCCCTGAGATAGAACCTCTACCTCAACCTCTCAGCTGCACTTGTTGTAATTTAGCCTCTGCAACAAATAGCTGGTGTGGATGGGAAATGCTGGTGGTCTGAGTCTCCTCCTCCTGGAAAGCTATCACTGCCCTGAATAGGGAGTTGGGGGAAGAGAGAGCACTGTATTCTTTGCTGGAATCCTGGGGTAGTGTTTCCTTCAGGCTGAGCTGGGAGAAGGAATAGAGGGAGCAGGTCATGGTTCAAATGTCTCAGGTCATGGTTCAAATGTCACAGACCTGCTGTTTTTACCAAGTAGATTTTCTTGAATAAATGTTTCTTAATTTATTGTATGTCCTAAAAACCATTGCAAGACCTTAAATGGTTGCTGTTTTTTATGATACTAACCAGTTATGTCTGTTTGACTGTGAAGCAGGTCCATGGAACTCCTGACAAAGATGCTCCTTGACCAAACTTTAGACAGGCTCTTCTGAGCCTCCTCTTCAAAAAGGGCTTGTCTTTGGGCCCTGTCCTTGGCCTGCTGAAAACAGTCTTAGCAAAGAATCCTACTAATCCACTCCCCTACCCTTGAGATCTGACCACCTTTGATATCTCATCAAGTTCCTCCTCTCCCATCTTGATACCTGGTCACCTTGGCCTGTTATCTACTCAGTTAAGTCAGTTTACCAAGAACCCCCTACCCTTGACTATTACCTAGTAATACTCCATGCCTTGACTCCCTCACTCTGCTTCCTGGCTCTGTAGCCCATTTGTCCTTATTGTATTTGGAATTGAACTCAGTCCTATACGGAAGCCCCCTTCCCCCATTGTAATAGTACTGGATAAAATCTCCCTTTACTACTTTTTTTAAGATTTATTTATTTTAGAGAGAGACAGAGCGTGCGTGAGCGAGCAGGGGGAGGGGCAGAAGGAGAGGGAGAGGGAGAGAATCTCCAGCAGATGCCCTGCTAAGTGTGGAGCCAGTCACGGGGCCTTGATCCCAGCACCCTAAGATCATGACCTGAGCCAAAACCAAGAGTCAGACGCTTAACTGACTGAGCCACCCAGGCACCCCCTCCCTTCACTACTTTTAACTAGCATTCATCTGTTTCTCTGTGACACTGCTTACACTGACATTCCAGAAATGAATCCCCACATAACAGTTTTCTAACACACCACATCATATGCGGTGTCTCGGTCCACAAGTCATGGAATAAAAAAGTTAAGAACTGTCGAAAGTATTGCTAAAATATCACATATATTACTAATATATTACCTGTGTATTACATAACGTATCACATATAATTTCATTTCCTTCCAAATCTTCATTCCTGATGCTCAGCTCTCACAAATGCCTTTGATTTGATTTTATTTTACTTTTTGTATTAGATCTTCTTTGTTTTTAATTCCAGTTAGTTAACATACAGTGTGATATTAGTTTCAGGTGTATAATATAGTGATTCAACACTTCCATACAACACCCAGTGCTCATCATGTCAAGTGCACTCCTTAATCCCTACCCCATCCCCATCCCCCCTCTGGTAACCATCAGATTGTTCATAATTAAGAGTGTGTTTAGGGTGCCTGGGTGGCTCAGTTGGTTAAGCGACTGCCTTCGGCTCAGGTCATGATCCTGGAGTCCCTGGATCGAGTCCCACATCGGGCTCCCTGCTCAGCAGGGGGTCTGCTTCTCCCTCTGACCCTCCCCCCTCTTATGCTCTCTCTCTCTCTATCTCATTCTCTCTCTCAAATAAATAAATAAACAAAATCTTTAAAAAAAAAAAGTGTGTTTATTGCTTTGTCTCTCTCTCCCTCTCTTATTTTTTTCCCTTTGCTTGTTCGTTTTGTTTCTTAAATTCCACATATGAGTGAAATCATATGGTATTTGTCGTTCTCTGACTTATTTCACTTAGCATAATACACTCTAGCTCCATCCACACCATTGCAAATGGCAAGATTTCATTCTTTTTATGGCTGAGTAATATTCCATTGTACATATATTCCCTATTTTCTTTATCCATTCATCAATCGATGGACATCTGGGCTGCTTCCATATCTTGGCTATTGTAAATAATGCTGCTATAAACATAGGGGTGCGTGTATCCCTTTGAATTAGTGTTCTTGTATTCTTCGGGTAAATACCTAGTAGTGCAATTGCTGGGTCATAGGGTAGCTCTATTTTCAACTTTTCAAGGAATCTCCATACTGTTTTCCAGAGTGGCTGCACCAGTTTGAGTCCCATCAACAGTGTAAGAGGGCTGTCCTTTTCCACATCCTTGCCAACATCTTTTGTTTCCTGAGTTGTTAATTTTAGCCATTCTGACAGGTACAAGGTGATAGCTCATTGTAGTTTTGACTTGCATTTCCCTAATGATGAGTGATGTTGAGCATTTTTTCATGTGTCTGTTAGCCATCTATATGTCTTCTTTGGAAAAATGTCTGTTTTCTGCCCATTTTTAAATTAGATTATTTGTTTTTGGGGTGTTGAATTTGATAAGTTCTTTATGTATTTTCAATACTAGCCCTTTATCAGATGTCATTTGCAAATATCTTTCCCCATTCCATAAATTGCTTTTTAGTTTTGTTGACTGCTTCCTTTGCTGTGCAGAAGCCTTTTATTTTGATGATGTCCCAATAGTTTATTTTTGCTTTTGTTTCCCTTGCCTCAGGACACATATCTAGAAAAAAGTTGCTATGGCCAATATCAAAGAGGTTACTGCCTGTGTTCTCCTCTAGGATTTTTATGGTTTCATGTCTCACATTTAGGTCTTTAATCCATTTTGGATTTATTTTTGTGTATGGTGTAAGAAAGTGGTCCAGTTTCATTCTTTTGCATGTTACTGTCCAGTTTTCCCAACACCTTTTGTTGAAGAGACTTTTTCCCATTGGTTATTCTTTCCTGCTTTGTCAAAGATTGACCATAGAATTGTGGGTTCATTTCTGGATTTTCTATTCTGTCCTATTGATCTATGCATCTATTTTGTGCCAATACCATACTGTTTTGATTACTACAGCTTTGCAATATAACTAGAAGTCTGGAATTGTGATGCCTCCCACTTTGCTTTGCTTTTCAAGATTGCTTTGTCTATTCATGGTTTTTTGTGGTTCCATACAAATTTTGGGATTGTTTGTTCTAGCTCTGTGAAAAATGCTGGTATTTTGATAGGGATTCCATTAAATGTGCAGACTGCTTTGGGTAGTATAGACATTTTAAAAATATTTGTTCTTCCAATCCATGAGCATGGAATGTCTTTCCATTTTTTTGTGTCGTCTTGAATTTCTTTCATCAGTGTTTTCAGGGTACAAGTCTTTCACCTATTTGGTTAGGTTTATTCCTAGGTATCTTATTATTTTGCATGCAACTATAAATGGGATTGTTTTCTTAATTTCTCTTTCTGCTGCTTTGTTATTGGTGTATAGAAATGCAATAGATTTCTGTACATTGGTTTTTATATCCTGCAACTTTACTGAATTCATTTATCAGTTCTAGCAGTTTTTGGTAGAGTCTTTAGGGTTTTCTATATATAATATCATGTCATCTGCACACAGTGAAAATTTTATTTCTTCCTTACCAATTTGAATTCATTTCTTTTTGTTGATTGCTGTGGCAAGGTCTATGATTTTAAAGTTTCCAAAATTTTGCATACCTATTGCTATTATCTCAATAACTTCTGTACAAGTCTCTTACCACTGTGTTCAGCACATTGTCAGCTACCAAAGCCATGGGCATACAGCTCAATTCATGTTAATGTTTCAGTCTGCAGCACAACGGTGGATAAAAATGGATAAAAATATAACGAGAGTCTGAGACTTAGCTATGCATGTGGCATAATTCCACTTCAAGACCCCAGGCTATACCCGATAGCTAGCTGTAGCTCTGCATCCTCCAATACATGCTCATAACCTAAGGTAGTCATAGGAGATAAAAGTGGAAGCATGACCCCACAGAACTCATCACAACTCCTTGCCATTCCATTGACAAGATGTAAGTAAGAAGCTTAAAAGAACAACTGAGTGACATTCATTCTAAGAGGCTAAAGGAGATGGCCAAGTAGTAATAACTTCCTATCACTCCCTAATTCAAGAAAGGACTCCTCCTTCTTCTCTGACTTTGGAATAGGCCCAGGTTGTCAGAATATGGTGGAATGAGGATGGAAGTTGGAGAGAATAAGCCTAGTGTTGTCATTATACTTTTTCTGGTAAGCATCACAAATGCTTTATTTCACCGCCATGTTTTCCAAGCAGGACCAAAATCCAATATGATATATTGTAAGGGGGATTGCTTGATCAAACAATTCCAGTTTTGGAATCCATACTACTGAGCTATTTTCACATATGTACAAAGATGGTCAAAATGTTATTCAATAAAACTTTTTTTTAAATGTTTTCCTCTTCATTTATTGGTTAATGGTACCATTATTCTCAACCATATAAACTTGAAATCTTAGAATCATTCTTTTTTTTTTTTAAGATTTTATCTATTTGAGAGATAGTGACAGAGAGCACAAGCAGGGAGGAGATGGAGAAGCAGGCTCCCCTTAGGGAACCTGACGTGGGGCTCGATCCCAGGACCCTGGGATCATGACCTGAGCTGATGGCAGATGCTTAACCAACTGAGCCACCCAGGTGCCCCTCAATGAAACATTTCTGAAAGAGCAAAAATTGGAAACAACCAAAATGTTTATCAATAGGAAAAAAAGTAAATAAATTTAGTGGGGCCATATGATAGAATACTATGCATAAAGATCAATCTGGGCAGATGTCCAAAGTATATTGTTAAGTTTCAGAACAATACACACAGAGCCATCACTGTTTAAGGAAGGAAGGAAAGAAGGAAGAGAGGGAGGGAAGAAGGAAGGAGTGGAGGAAGGGAAGGAGGGAGGAAACTGCAAACATAGAGGTACCTATCTTTAGGCACACAAACATATAGGAAAGTTTCTGGATGAAACTTTTTTTTTTTTTTAAGATTTTATTTATTTGTCAGAGAGAGAGAGAGAGTCAAGCAGGGGGAGCTGCAGGCAGAGGGAGAAGCAGGCTCTCCTCTGAGCAAGGAGCCCGATGTGGGACTTGATCCCAGGACCCTGGGATCAGGACCTGAGCCGAAAGCAGACGCTTAGCTGACTGAGCCACCCAGGCGTCCCTGGATGAAACTCTTAACAGTGGATGTTTCTCTGTGGAAAATGAAAATAGGAGTGGGGGTGGAGAGGCAAAAAGAAAAGCTTTGATATTTATTAGCTTCTGTGTCGTTTGACTATCCTCCTCATTAAAAGTAGGAAAGAGGGGCACCTGTGTGTCTCAGTTGGTTGAGTGACCGACTCTTGGTTTCAGCTCAGGTCATGATCTCATGATTTCATGGGTCATGAAACTGAGCCTGCGTATGGCTCTGAGCTCAGAGGGGAGTCTCCTTGAGATTGTCTCTCTCCCCCTCTTTCTGCCTTTACCCCCTCCCCGCTCATGTGTGCTCTCTCTCTCAAATAAATAAAATAAATCTTTAAAAAGTAGTAATAGGAAAGAAAAAGCATGGCATCAGATGTAACTGAGTTGGAGTTTCAGCTCTGCCACGTACTGTGTGACCTTGGGTAAGTCTGTCCTTTCAGTCTTCATTTTATTGTCTCTACGTAAAGACAATGGTATCTACCTCCTTGAATGCCGTGTCATTAGGTGAGACAAGGTATGAAAAGGCTCCTGTCACAGCCTCATCAGTAAATCTTGGTGAAATTTCCCTTCCCTTCTGGGTAGATCACTGTCCATGTACTAGGATCTGAAGAGCACCAGGATAACCTCCTGTTACCACTGACTCTACAACAACTCTACTACTAACAGTAAAAACTAATATTTACTGGGCTTCCAGCATGTGTCAGCTGCTCTTCCAAGTGTACAGGTACTCTTTCATTAAGACCTCACAACAACTGCACAAGATGGGCAGCATTGTTTTCCCAATATTAAGTACAAGGACAGAGTCGGATTTATGATCAAGTTTTTAAGACTCCAAAGTCTGCACTCTTTTTTTTTTTTTAAAGATTTTATTTATTTATTTGAGAGAGAGAATGAGATAGAGACAGAGAGAGCATGATGGGGGGAGGGTCAGAGGGAGAAGCAGACTCCCTGCCGAGCAGGGAGCCCGATGCGGGACTCGATCCAGGGACTCCAGGATCATGACCTGAGCTGAAGGCAGTCGCTTAACCAACTGAGCCACTCAGGAGCCCCAAAGTCTGCACTCTTAACAATTATGCTTCATTATTGACATCTTAAAGATCTTGATTTATTAGCAAATTTAGACACATCAGCAATGTATGAATACCTTTCAACACATGTTAGACATTAGCGTTGGAAATTCTTTGGCTAATTTGGTAAGCCCCCAAAGTGGGAGAACCTTATCGTCATTTGCATTTGCATTTGTTTTGTTTTTAGCAAGAGTCAGCAGTTTTCCTTATACTTATTAGTTCTATAACCTTTTTTGATTTATTCGTTCAAGTCTTCTGATCATCTATTATATAAATTTTTTATATGATGAACACATTAACCATGCATCATATTTGCTACATTTTTGCCATTTGTCATGTCTCATTCTGGTTATTTATGTAGAGAACTGTTAGATGTCTTGAGTACTTTAACATATCCTTTTTTGTTAATTCTGTCATTCAAAAGTTTGTAAGTTAAAAAATTTTCAGACAGGCCACAGACTGAAAGAAAATATTTGCAAAACACTTATCTGAAAAGCGATTGTTATCCAAAATATATGGGGAACTCATTTTTTTAAGATCTTATTATTATTTTTTTTTTAAGATTTTATTTATTTATTTGACAGAGAAAGACACAGCGAGAGAGGGAACACAAACGGGGAGTGGGAGAGGGAGAAGCAGACTCCCTGCCGAGCAGGGAGCCCGATGTGGGACTCGATCCCAGGACTCCAGGATCATGACCTGAGCCGAAGGCAGTCGCTTAACCAACTGAGCCACCCAGGCGCCCTTTAAGATCTTATTTTTAAGTAATCTCTATACCCAAGTGTTTTGTTTCAAACAGCTTAGCCTTAGGAAATTTTAGAGATGTGTTCATTTATTAATTGGGGTGTTGTGGGCAAAAGGGGGGGACCTGATGTGGCAATGCACCTCAGGAGCTCTAGGATAAGATAGGACCCTGGAGTTTTACTTGCATGAGACTCTTCCCCAGCTCATTCTCTGGGGAATGCATTCCAAGTTCCTGACTGGAGAGAACGGTAAGAAATTGAAAGAGTAGGGTGCCTGGGTGGCTCAGTCGTTAAGCGTCTGCCTTCAGCTCAGGTCATGATCTCAGGGTCCTGGGATCGAGTCCCGCATCGGGCTCCCTACTCCTCGGGAAGCCCGCTTCTCCCTCTCCCACTCCCCCTGCTTGTGTTCCCTCTCTCGCTGTGTCTTTCTGTCAAATAAATAAATAAATAATCTTAAAAAGAAAAAAGAAAGAAATTGAAAGAGTAAAGCCCCTTGGTCAGTAGGGCTGAGGATCCAGAGTCGGCCAACAAGGACTTCAAGACAGGAACAGCATGGGAACAAGATGACAGTAGTCCCAGGAGAGGGGCCAGAGGGAAAAGAACAGCAGCTACAGCAGAAAGAACACAAACAGAGGCCAGTCTCCAGAGAGTGTAGAATAACAATGGCAAACTAGGTTGGGGGTCATCCAAAACTCTCGTCAATGTTTACTCAAGCCTCAGGTCTCAGACAGTGATGCAAAATTGAAACGTTATGCTTCTAGTATTAACAAAGTAGACCCCTCCTCGGAGGACAAGGAGGTTGCTTCCAACTATCCTGGCCTCTCAACCCTAATTACCCACCCCTCACTGTAATATCTTGCTTGTGTAAAGCCCTCTGAAGTGTTTTTGTCATGTAGTGCAACTTCCAAGCGTGGTAAGCCACTCCCATCGAGCTAACCTTTCTGGAAAATAGTTTGGTACTTTTAACTCAGAAATTCCTCTTCTAAGGAAATAATCCAGATGACAAAGATTTAGGCACAAAGAGATTTATTACGGCATATTAATAATACTATACATAAGTATTACACCTAAGTATCCAACAACCAAGCAAAAGTTAAATAAATAATGGTATATCCATTTGATTAAATATCATGCAGCCATGAAAAAATATTATGGTCTTGAAGAACTAGCTGGGAAATGTTATAAAACAATGTTAGACAAGAGAAGCAGCTGTTTATGTTGTAGAAGCTCCAGTAAGTTTTTTTTTTTTTTTTTTAAGATTTTATTTATTTATTTGTCAGAGAAAGACACAGCGAGAGAGGGAACACAAACGGAGAGAGGGAGAGGGAGAAGCAGACTCCCCGCCGAGCAGGGAGCCCGATGCGGGACTCGATCCAGGGACTCCAGGATCATGACCTGAGCCGAAGGCAGTCGTCCAACCAACTGAGCCACCCAGGCGCCCCGCTCTAGTAAGTTTTTTTAAAAAATAGAAAAACACTTGATGGAAGGGTGCCAAATGTTAATAGTGGTTGCCTCAGGGTGGCAGGGCCTAAGATTACTATGGACTTAACCCTCTGCCTTTTGGGGGTTTTTTTGTTGGTTTTTTTTTAAAGATTTTTATTTATTTGACAGAGAGAGAGAGATAGCCAGAGAGGGAACACAAGCAGGGGGAGTGGGAGAGGGAGAAGCAGGCTCCCCGCTGAGCCGGGAGCCCGATGTGGGACTCGATCCCAGGACCCTGGGATCATGACCTGAGCCGAAGGCAGACGCTTAACGACTGAGCCACCCAGGCACCCCACCCTCTGCCTTTTGTAAAAAACTTTTTGCACTTTGTAAATTGCTTTCAATTACATTTAAAGGTGTTTTTTTCGTTTGTTTTTATAGCCAGTAAAAGGAATCAGTTAAAAGGAAGCTACCCAATGACTTACCCTACCCTTGTCTTCAGTTTTGAACTGCCAGCACTAAGCTTAACTCTGCAAACCTGTTTCCCGTTTCCCTCCACCCCACTCCCGGCACCCTCTCACTCGGAACCACTGGCTACCCACAGGAATAACATGCCCTACATGAGGCAAACACACAAAAGCACAGGACATCTTGCTTTGGGTGGTAATCTGCATCTCCAGACAGGGGAGCTTGCACTCTGGATTGGGGAAGGTGAGCACAGAAAGAATTGATAGAAATGGATAAAAGGAAGGAGGGAAATGTGGCTCTCTGGGACGGGACACCGTGGCACTCCAAATCCAGAGCTATGCCTGAAAATGAAAGAGACCCAGCCCCAGTGTCAGACTCTAGAGCTTCTCAGGGGCTTCACTGCAGCCCTGGAGGATAGCACAGCTGACCCTTGAACAACATGGGTTTGAACTGCATGGTGAACTTAGAGGTGGATTTTTTTTTTTTTTAAAGATTTTATTTATTTATTTGACAGAGAGAAACACAGCAAGAGAGGGAACACAAGCAGGCGGAGTGGGAGAGGGAGAAGCAGGCTCCCCGCTGAGCAGAGAGCCCGATGTGGGGCTGGATCCCAGGACCCTGGGATCATGACCTGAGCAGAAGGCAGGCGCTTAACGACTGAGCCACCCAGGCGCCCCAGATTTTTTTTGTAAGTACAATATTGTAAGTGTATTTTCTCTTTCTTATGATATGCTTAATAACATTTTCTTTTCTCTGACTTACTTTATTATAAGAATTCAGAATATAATACATACACCATACAAAATATGTGTTAATTGACTGTTTATATTAGCAATATAGTTTCAACAATAGGCTATTAGTAGTTAAGTTTCGGGGAGTCAAAAGTTACACGTGGATTTTTGACTGCCCCTAACCCCAGCATTGTTCAAGGGTCAACTGTAGTTATTTTCTTTGAAGGAGGACCCAGACTGCAGAGTTTGAACTCCTGTAGCCACTGTTAAATGGCCGGCAGAGAAGATGAAATAGACATTTCTCAAATTTTAGCATACTTAAAAATCACCAGGGATATTGTTTGAATTGCTGGTTCCTCGGCTCTACCTCCAGAAATTCTGAGTTAATATATCTGGGGTAGATCCAAGAATACTGTGTGTTTATCAAGCAGTCCTCACCACCACCAAAAGGCTTCCTGATCCACTGAGCACAGCTTTAAAAATGCAGACTCTACGGGGCGCCTGGGTGGCTCAGATGGTTAAGCGTCTGCCTTCAGCTCAGGTCATGATCCCAGCGTCCTGGAATTGAGCCCCGCATCGGGCTCCCTGCTCAGCGGGGAGCCTGTTTCTCCCTCTCCCTCTGCCTCTCTCCCTGCTCATGCTCTCTCTATCTCTGTGTCCCAAATGAATAAATAAAATCTTAAAAAAATAAAAATGCAGACTCTGAAATTGTAGGCAAAATGCTGTGTGCACACTTTTCTAGAGAAGGTCCGTAACTACCAGATTTTCAAAGAATTCCATAATTCAAGAAGGCTAAGAACCATCCTGATGAGCACAAAAACAACTAAGGAGGCTTCATTCAAGCATCAAGTCAGAGGGGCAAGGGCAAAGTTTAAAAAACAAAAACAAAATGGGCGCCTGGGTGGCTCAATTGGTTAGGCGACTGCCTTCAGCTCAGGTCATGATCCTGGAGTCCCGGGATCGAGTCCCACATTGGGCTCCCTGCTCGGCGGGAAGCCTGCTTCTCCCTCTCCCACTCCCCCTGCTTGTGTTCCCTCTCTCTGTCTCTGTCAAATAAATAAATAAAATATTTAAAAGAAAAGATTTATTAATACTTATTTTATTTTTTATTTTTTTATTTTTTTAAAGATTTTGTTTATTTTTGACAGACAGTGTACAAGCAGGGGAAGCAGCAAGTAGAAGGAGAGGGAGAAGCAGTCTTCCCGTGGAGCAGGGAGCCCGATGCGGGGCTCGATCCCAGGACCCTGGGATCATAACCTGAGCTGAAGGCAGACGCTTAACGACTGAGCCCCCCAGCCCCCCCCCCCATTTTTTTTTCATTAGCACGAGTGGGTTGGGAGGATCAGAGGGAGAGGGAAAAGCAGACTCCCCACCGAGCATGGAGCCTGATGCAGGACTCGATCCCAGGATCCTGAGAGCATGACCTGAGCCCAAGGCAGACGCTTAACCGACTAAGCCACCCAAGTGCCTTGCACTGGGCTCTTCTAGCCTCATCTCTCGGTCTTAGATCATTTCCTGGGCTCTAAGAGGGGTGTAGGATTCGGGGGTGTTGGTTCAAATTTTGGGTTGTTGATAAATCTCTGTGACACATATTTGGGTTTTTTTGTTTGTTTTGTTTAAAGATTTTATTTATTTGACAGACACAGCCAGAGAGGAAACACAAGCAGGGGGAATGGGAGAGGGAGAAGCAGGCTTCCCGCGGAGCAGGAAGCCCGATGCGGGGCTCGATCCCAGGACCCCGGGATCATGATCTGAGCTGAAGGGAGACGCTTAACGACTGAGCCACCCAGGCGCCCCCACTGTTGGGTCTTACAGTCTGGAGTTAAAACTGCTATACTAAGCTAGAGTATGGTCAGGTAAATGTGGTGGGGGTATATCTGAAGCAACTGTAGTTGAGACAGGGGCATCGATGACAGAAGTGGTCACCATGAGCCCAAACACCTGGAGTCATTCCCTACCTCCCTACACTATCAGTCATGGTGCACAGGAGGACCAGGCTAGAGACTCTCATCAGTGAGGCTGAGACTGCAGCCAGGAGGATGGGAGCTCTCCTGGTGCTTGGCCAAGAATGGGCTAGGAGAGGGAGCTGGGGTGCAGCCCATACTCAAGCAGGTGCTCAGAGAGACTGACTTTGTTGTCAAAAGAGTGAGCATTATTTCCTCACCCTCTTTGTTCTCCTTCTGAGGACTGCACATACTATCGTAGAATATTTTTACCTCCTGGACCAAATCTTCATTAGCTAAATTCCTCTCAAAACAAATTTCTCATTCATTTGTGATATCACAACAGTCTCACAGCTCATTTCCCTACCTCCAATCTTCTGCACTACAGCTCAAGTGATAACCTTTAAAATATTCAATTGTACCTCTGAAACAAATAATACATTATATGTTAAAAAAAATTAAAAAAAAAAAGAAGATAGTAGGAAGGGAAAGATGAAGAGGGGGAAATCGGAGGGGGAGATGTACCATGAGAGACTACGGACTCTGAGAAACAAACTGAGGGTTCTAGAGGGGAGGGGGGTGGGAGGGGTGGGTTAGCCTGGCGATGGGTATTATGGAGGGCACGTTCTGCATGGAGCACTGGGTGTTATACGCAAACAATGAATCATGGAACACTACATCAAAAACTAATGATGTTAAAAAAAAAAAGAAGAAGAAGAAGAAGGTAGCGGGAGGGGAAGAATGAAGCGGGGGAAATCGGAGGGGTAGACGAACCATGAGAGACGATGCACTCTGAAAAACAAACTGAGGGTTCTAGAGGGGAGGGGGGTGGGAGGATGGGTTAGCCTGGTGGTGGGTATTGAGGAGGGCACATTCTGCATGGAGCACTGGGTGTTATGCACGAACAATGAATCATGGAACACTTCATCTAAAACTAATGATGTAATGTATGGGGATTAATATAAAATAATAAAATTTAAAAAATAAAATATTCAATTGTTCCCCCTGGTGGCTAGAGAAAAATTTTTAATGCCGCAGAATCTTGTTTTAAAATATTACCCAGAAGCCTGATTTAATAAAGCAGTTAGAAGCAAAGCTGTTCAAATGTGTAGGTGAACTGGTGTATCTTCTGTTCAGCCCCTCTCCCATCCTTGTGCCTGCTCAGGAGGCACCACCACAGAACCCTACGTCTCTGTGGCGGTTTTGAATCCTGTTTGCCTGCGTAAGACAGGAAAAGAACTTCATAACCCAAGCACCACTGCTTCCGCCGCCACCCTCCCTGCTAGTCCTATTTCTTGCTGCTATTTACATGTCCCCATACCTCGGCTACTTGGAACAATTAGCTCCCAAATTGGTTATCACCATTAAAAAACAAAAACAAAAACAAAACCTTATTATGGGGAACTACAAATAAACATAAAAATCAAGTAGAATATTATAACAAACCTCCATATACCCATAGTCCAGCTTCAGTAGTTATCAGCTCACAGACAATCTTATTTCATTTATACCTCCCCTCTACTCTTGCCTCATCCTACTTAGAAGCAAATTCCTCATAACATTTCATCCATTAAAATTTCATCACATTGCTCGAAGTGACAAGAAATTAATTATAACCCACAATACCACCGTCACATCTGAAAAATAATAATAACCCCTTGGTAATATCAAGTATCTGGTGTTCAAATTTCTAATTATCTCCATAAAATATCATCTTTGTATCAGGATCCAAATTAAGACTCACATATTGAGATGAACTGATGACTTTCTTTTCATCTGTAGGTATCCTTTCATCGTTTTTCCTTATTAAATCATCATATCATTTTATAATGTTATCATTATAAATTGGGTCACTTGTTTTATAATTCCCCCATTTTGCTAATTGCATCCCCCTGGTATAGTTTAACATTTCCTCCATCCTCTGTATTTCTTATAATAATTGGATCTAGAGATTTGATCAGATTCAGGATTTTTTTTTCAGAACCACTCTGCAGATAGTGTCTGAGTGGCTCTCTTTTGATGTTAGCAGCTGTTGATGCTCAATGCCCAAGATCTAGTTATTAAGGATTACAAAGTGATGATATTCTACTTTGATCACTCTGTCATTTATTAGATGAAATGTTTCTATAAAGAGAAACTTCCCCTCACCTAGGATACCCAGTGAACCATATCCCTTTTACACTTCTGTACTTTAGCACATTACACTTGACCTGCATGACTTCACATCTTCTCCAATTGGTGGCATCCTAGATATCCTTTGAAACCAACCTAAATTACCACCTCAGTGAAGCCTTGCCCTCCTTCCCAGCAGTTACCCCCCTTATAATGCTAGAAAGTCATCATGATAATAATGCTTATCTCATTAACTCAAATTTAATGCCTCCATCCCTAGGACTGGAACTCCTCAAAGACAGGAATGGCTTTTGGTTATAAAATACTTATTGAACAAATATTTGCAGGATGAATGAAATACTAATGGAGTCAGGATTTCAGTTTAGAAAAGTATCATTTCAGTGACATTATACAGAATGCAAGTTACAAAGCAACTGACTGGCAATGAGGTAACCATGACTGGAATGAGAATTTCTAGAATTCAAGACACTCTACAAGAAGTAAAGATGAAGTCAGAGCTGAGTTACCAAGTGTCCACGGTCAGCGATTATTAACAAGGCCAAGAGAGGAGCGCTCAAAGCCTGTCTTCTCAAAAGTACAGAGAAGACATGGTAAGAATCAGAATCAAGTGGGCTCAGGGTCCTAGGAATTCCATCAGCAGCGAGTCAGAGGCAGGTTGCAGCCTTCACATGGCTGGCCAGCCCTAAAAGCCAACTACATCCCACTTTCTGTCTCTGCACTCAAATCATACCTGGAGATGGCAGGCAGAGCAACTCCTCTCTTCAAATGAAATCGAAGTAAAAAAGTCAAAACCCTCCATCTGTTCTGAGGGATGGAGAGGGTGCGATGCGTAGCATCTCTGCCAAGGGGCACTGAGCAATAAGAAGCTTATTTCCAAATCCTCTGGGGAGGTGGGGTGAGGAGGTGGATAGGTTGAACCACTGAGAGAGGGACAGGCTGAGGGGAGGTCTGCTCATCCTAACCATAGGATCATGGGCACCTAATCTCCTGAGAAATTGGACTGTTGGGTTCCATTTTAGCCCAGAAGCAGGAATGTGCCAGGGTCTAAATAACATTATGGCAGACTTATAGAAGTAAACTGGGCAATCATGAGGAAAGCAAGGGAGACCTAGATGTAGTAGAAAGATGTCCATGACATATTCTTATGGGAAAACACAAATTACAGAACAATTATGTAGAGCATGCATACATTAATTCCATTAGAAAGAAATATATATTGTATAAGCACATACAGAAAGACATCTGGAAGGGCGCCTGGGTGGCTCAGTTGGTTAGGCGACTGCCTTCGGCTCGGGTCGTGGTCCTGGAGTCCCTGGATCGAGTCCCGCATCGGGCTCCCTGCTCGGCGGGGAGTCTGCTTCTCCCTCTGACCCTCCCCCCTCTCATGTGCTTGCTCTCTCTCATTCTCTCTCTCTCAAATAAATAAATAAAATCTTTAAAAAAAAAAAAAAGAAAGACATCTGGAAGCATATGCAACAAATTGTCAGTAGTTATGCCCGAGGAGTGACATAAAAGGGAGTGAAGAGTTTTAGCTCAATAATCTGCTGTATTAAATTTTGGGGGGAAAAAAGCTATATAAGCTTTTATCATTTAAACCAAGATTTAAAAAAAAATCAATGTATGTGGCAGGATGGGGTTAAGGTATATGCTGCTGAATGTGCATGCCCTCTTGCAGGTGGAGATGCCTGGTGATGGGCTCTGCCAGCAGAGGGCACTCATTCATCTCTTCTATCATAGGTGGAGTCCATGTACCCCTAAATGCTATGCTCTGTGCTTGGTGTTTTACTTCTACTCATAGTTGGAGAACTGCTCTGCAAGGACAAGTCTCTAGCCTGCACTGTCCCATCTGATCCCTGAAAGCATGGGGTGATGTGGCAGGAAGTCTGTTGTAACAGTGTGAGCCACAGGGTAAGGGCCCTGGATGGAAAGAGTAAAGAGGATGGATGTGTGTTCCCAAGTCAGTCCTTCCGGTCCTCGGGGATCCCTATCTGGAGTGAACTGGAAATCTCTGTTCTGCAGGGAAGACTTGCTACAAGGGCAACCTCCCGTGAAGTAGCTTCCTTCTATTAGTCACAGGATGGAAGATGGCTTTGCTCTACGGGCTATGCTCACCACTCTTAAAATGACAAAATTCTGAGCAGGGAGACATAGAACTAGAGATTTGTGATTCTTGATAGGCTACCAAGTAGTGCAGGTCTGGAGTAGCAGCAACCAGAGATAGAGTGGAAGAGAAATGAAGAGGGAAAGCAAAGAAAGAGAGGGATCAAGGTGCAAGCAAGAGAGGAGTAGAGAGAGAAGATAGGACAATCAGGTACATGGATAAAAGTATGAAGAATTTGAGTTACTGCCCATTTTGTCCAACTGATACAGTGATCCTTCAGGATACTGAACCTTAGTTTTACACCAGAGGGAGGAAGAGTTAAAAGATTGAATCCATGCCTTCTAGGGTTCCAAGACTCCAGACCCCAAACATCAGACCAAGATCCAAACACTAAAGGAAGATCAGAAGAAAAACAAATATATCATCCAAAGATGAAAGATCAAAGCAAACCCTACTGTTTGCTGTAAGTTACTTCTCTTCACACTGGAAGCCATGCAGGCTTTTTTTTTTTTTTAATGATTTATTTATTTGAGAGAGAGAGTGCAGGGGGAGGGGCAGAGGGAGAATCCTCAAGCAGACTCCCCGGTGAATGCAGACCATGATGGGGCCCGATCTCACAACCCTGAGATCTTGACCTGAGCCAAAATCAAGAGTCAGATGCTCAACAGACTGAGCCACCCAGGTGCCTTTAAAAGAGAAAAGTGTTCCTAAGCCAAGCAGTTCTCTAGTTTCAAGCCCCTAGTGACATCAAACATTCTAGGAAACAGATTTTCCAGTCCTTATTTTAGTCCTTTTTTCAGGATCTCCCTTCCCTTCCTAAATATTGATGTGACTCCAGAGTTGGAATCTAAACCCTCTGCTCTTCTCACATGAACACTCCTTGACCCATAGCTTAGATGCCCCCATGGCTTAAAGTCTGACCTACAGGTTAACCTATATATTGATAATCAATAATTCTGTAATGCGTATTTGAAAGTTGCTAAGAGGGTGGATCTTACAAGTCCTCATCACAAGAAAAAAAAATTTTGTAACTATGCATGGTGTTGGATATTAACTATTTACTGTGATGATCATTTCACAATGTATACAAATATCAAATAATGATATTGTACATCGGAAACTAATGTTATGTGTCAATTATACCTCAATAAAAAAATAGACAAAAAAACAAAAAACTATGGGATTTAGAATCCAACAAATCTGGTCAAAGTCTGACTTTTGTCACTGAGTGTAACCAAAGGCAAGTTACTTAACTGCTCTAAGATTTCATTTCTTCATCTGTAAGATGGGGATGATCAGAGTTGTAGTAAATATTAAAGAATAATGCACAGGAAGCCTTTAGCACAAAGGTTGGTCCCAAATATTTGCTATTACTATCTATGTTCATGTCATTCCCCATCTTACAGGGTTGATATGAAGATTAAATGGTAATATACTCAAAGAATTCAACATCTCAGAAATAGTAAGCACTAAATATTAGCTATTCTTACTACCATTACCAAACAGACCTAAAATTGATAAACTTTTGTCTCTACACTATGGTCTAGTCTAAGCCACCATCTCTTGCCTTGAGTCTTGCAGCTCCTTTTAACTGGTCATCTTGTCTTTACCTTCCATACTATTCTCCACAGCTAGTGACCTGGTCACTTCACTGCTGAAAACTCTTTGCTCTCAGATAGTTTACCACAAGTGCCTTGAGGACAAGCGTGTGTGGTCACTGCAACATCTCTATCACCAGCCTAGGACCTAGCATATAGCAAATTTGTGTAGCTTTTCTTTTCTGATTAAGGTTCTTTATTCATTTTAATTTCATAAAATCTTTGCCTTGAAAAGTAACAGTAAAAACTATACCAAGATACCTAGACAAGAGCACTGACTTCCATCTAGTTACTACACTCATTTTTCTGTTGAATTCCTACACTGCTTGAATTCTTTTTTTAATTCCAATTAGTTTAGTGTCTTATTAGTTTCAGGTGTACAACATACTGATTCCACACTTCCATACAACACGCAGTGCTCATCACAAGCCCGCTCCTTAATCCCCATCACCTATTTCACCCCTCCCCCCACAGCCCCCACACAGGTATTCTTACTCATTCTTTCCCTTGAATCCCTTTGTATCTCTCATGGATTCTGTATGAAAAGTACATCTCGAGGCTTCAGACACACAGAAATACTGTGGTATCTCTGATTCAGAGAAGTCTATGTGTCACAAGCACCACCAGCTTTAAGGGACACGTCCACCCGGGCCTGTGGCAGAGTAGTCTCTAAGCGCTTACTGTGAATTCTGTAAGGTTCATTCCTAAAGGTCCTCACATCTAGAATGGGGCTGGGACCAAAGAGTCCCAAGTACCCAGTGAGTGACTGCCTGCCGCTGGCTTTTCCTCAACCAGAGACTGGACATGTGCACCACTTGCTTGTTATTTGGGTTGCCCTTGAAATCACCCCTGAAGTAGTTGGATACAGTAACTGAGCAGAGCACTCACACAGCTAAACATAGATTATATATACATATATGTAGAAGACAGGTACCTGGTGATTGATAGAATAACAATACAGTAATAGTCTATGTGCCCACACTGTTCTAAGTGCAATTACATCATCTCATTTAATCTTCATAATGACCCTATTGGTAGGTATTATTATTCCCATTTTACATATGATGAAAGACACCAAAAGCTTAAGAAATTTGCCCAAGGTCTCACAGCTAAGTAGCAGAATAAGGACTTGGGACTCAGGCAGTCTGGTTCCAGAGCCTGAGTTTAGGTGCTCAGTTCTTTTATATATATTATCATTCTGAATCATCTCAAAAACCTGTAAGCCAAATTTCAGAAGTATTAACCCAAACAAAGAGAAAATAAATAATGATTAAAGCAATAGGCACTTGAATGACATTAGCACATCTTGGTCTCATAGAAAATCTATGCATTCCATCGCAGGTGCACATGCTTTAAGTGGATCAAAGAGAAAGAAATGTGTATTACAAATATGTGTCACAGGGGCGCCTGGGTGGCTCAGTCGTTAAGCGTCTGCCTTCCGCTCAGGTCATGATCCCAGGGTCCTGGGATCGAGCCCCGCATTGGGCTCCCTGCTCCGTGGGAAGCCTGCTTCTCCCTCTCCCACTCCCCCTGCTTGTGTTTCCTCTCTGGCTGTGTCTGTCAAATAAATAAAATCTTTAAACAAAACAACAAAAAAAAATGTGTCACAGAGATTTATCAACAACCCAAAATTTGAACCAACACCCCCGAATCCTACACCCCTCTTAGAGCCCAGGAAATGATCTAAGACCCAGAGATGAGGCTAGAAGAGCCCAGTGCAAGGCACTTGGGTGGCTTAGTCGGTTAAGCGTCTGCCTTGGGCTCAGGTCATGCTCTCAGGATCCTGGGATCGAGTCCTGCATCAGGCTTCCTGCTCGGTGGGGAGTCTGCTTCTCCCTCTCCCTCTGATCCTCCCAACCCACTCGTGCTAATGAAAAAAAGATTGGGGAGGGGGGCGCCTGGGTGGCTCAGTCGTTAAGCATCTGCCTTCAGCTCAGGTCATGATCCCAGAGTCCTGGGATCGAGCCCCACATTGGGCTCCCTGCTCGGTGGGAAGCCTGCTTCTCCCTCTCCCACTCCCCCTGCTTGTGTTTCCCTCTCTCGCTGTGTCTCTCTCTGTCAAATAAATAAAATCTTAAAAAAAAAAAAGATTGGGGGGAAAAAAAAAAAAGAGTCCAGTGCTCCCCCTTGACCTTTTCTAACCTAGAACCGGCAGTACCCACCAAAAGGTACATCTCCTTCATGTCAGAGAGGCAGCCTCCAGCCTTAGCCTAGCCCTACTCTCTCTGAGTCAAGCCCTATTAGGATAGGGTGAGGCCACTCAGGCAAATAAGACTTTGTACACAAGGGATCAGCAACTAAGTCAACAAAATATGAAAATTTTCTGTCTTGACCTTCTGTCTTTAGGTCAGACTGACCAACTCACATACCAGCCAGCAAATAATCTTCATTTAAATTTTAACGTCACTTTAATGGGAATTGCTTGAACCTATTCTCTTTTCCCCTTCTTACACTTCACTCACTACTCTTTCCCTACACACATCTACTTTGTTGACCACACGCTATATGCCCCAGGGCTGTGAAATAGAGGTAGGCTCTTTACATCCTAAGAATGGTTTGGAATTGACACGTTTTGTCTATTCTTCAGCTATTTAGCTAATATGCACAGTTCCACACAAGTCTTACTATCTTTCCCCCTGAATGTAAGAACATGAAAATTAGTGTTGTCATCACCCCAACTGACATGCTATTGTCCAGTATTTTCATTCCAGTCCATAACCCCCCTCACAAATTACATACTGCTCTAAGTTAATGCTTTCTTACTTTTACCAACATTTACCAGTCTTTGTTTAGTGTCCTTTCTTGAATCTGGTTTGCCATTTGAGATCATTTTCCTTCTGCCTCAAAAACATCCTGTAGATTGTACCTTTTCTCAGAGGCAAACCCTGCCTTTGTCCGAAAATGTTCTTAGTTTAGCCCCCAAGTGTCATTTTCCATGATAACAGTTTTGTTCTCAACAGGATGAATGGTAAAATTCCAGGTTTCTGGCTTTCATTGTTGACGCTGTGAGAAGTTACCTATCGGGCTATTTTCTACAGTTAGTTTTCCCTCTAGCTGCTCAAGATTCTAAGTCTTCTCCATTTCACCCTTTCTCTAGAAATGAATTGCTTTTTTTTGTCTTGCCTGGAATTCATTGGGATTCCTAAATCTGAGGTCTGGTGCCTTTCACCAAATCTGAATAATCAGCCATCCTGTCTTTGGATATTGCCCCTTCTCCCTATAATTTCCTCCTGAAGCTTCAGATACTGTGCATTAAATCTTATTCTCTTGTCCCAACCTCAACATCATTGCTATTTTCCCTTCTTCCTTCTTCTTTCTTATGTGTAGTTCATTCTGGATAATTTGTTGAGAACTATATTCCATTTCACTAGTGGCCCTTCAACTTCTCCAACGTATTTCATCTAAGTTTTTAGTTCAACTTTGTCTTTTTCCTAATTGGAAACGACTTTTTTCAAATCTGGATTGTTGTCCTCTCTTATTTTCAAACTTTATAATCAAATGGTATTTCATTACAATCTGTGTGACAATGCCAACATCTCAAGTATTTAAGGATCAGCTTCTGTTTCTTTCTGTCCACCCTTTTCACTCATTGGGCCTTATTTCTTTGTGCATCACCATATTGGAGCAGGACTGCTCATTTGCCTTAGGAGTATCTCTATGGAACTAAAGCATTACAGGGATTGGATTTGCTTCTGGAAATCACCTGGAGGCATGACCAACTAAGTGCCACTTTAAATTCCCCACTCACAATTTTTTTGGACCACACAGGCAGTGCACAAAAATTTCTACTGAAAACCCAGAGAGGGCCATCTTGTGGTTATGAATTCTCAGGGAAGATATTGTACATCTTTTTCCTCCCACCTAGCACCATGGTTGAGACAAGTACATTCCTTGCTGCTCCCTTCTATACAGTTCTTGTTTACCCTGACACTGAGGGTATTCCAGCTTTACCTGGAGTCACCTGCAAAACTCATTTCCTGTTTCCCATACCCTGTATAGTCACTAAAATAGATGCTTAAAGTCTGCTGAGTTTTGCAAAAACTCTGGGTAAAAGCTAGCTTTTAGCAATTGCTTACTTCTTAGGATTCCAGTTTTCATTTCATTTTGAAGATTCATAGATTCCTTATTTTTATGCTTGTTCATCAATGTGTTCATAAGTATTATTTATAAATACATTTACCCAGCATCTTGCTTGTTTCTGCTGAAATGACATTTCAGATTATCTAATCCACCAAATGCCAACAGAAGCCTGAGCTAGTCCCAGCTATATGCACTACACTCCGCCCACCCTTGCTTCTGACAAGAGCAGGTTATAAAAAGCCCTAGAGTCCAAAGTTCATAAAACACCAATGCTAACCTTGCCTTGCCTTGCCTTAAATGTGGGGGAAAAAAGGCGGGAAGACAAGAGCAGAGTAGGTGGCTCGCACAACTTCACCACAGATAACCCATACTTTTCCTCAGGCACAACCACCTTAGGGCATTCAGACTGTGCCCATTGACACTAGAGTATCTGAGGGAAGACAGCAAGATAGTATTCCCTTCTACATCCTCACTGGAAGAACCTGTCCTTTTCAACAACAGAGATGTATATAGAGACAAATGCAGCACTTTTTCCTAGCTAAAAATAAAACACCATGCTTACAATAATGTTTATGGCTCTTACAATGTATACTAACAAGTTTAAACCTCTTGACTCAGTCCACCTGTGGATAGCTGGTCCTGGTCACTTCAGACCACATGAAGAGGAGGAAAAACTAAGTCAGGATTATGATAATGCAGACAGACCAAAATGATTATTTTCATGCTTTCCCTACCTCACTTTTTCCAGCTTTCTCTCATCCATGCCTGCCTCTAACTTCCAGGTGGGTCAGCTGAATAACTAACACTTCGACTGTCAGACAACAGGAAAGTTGGAAGTCATAGGTGATGTGTAAAAGAAATCCCCTCCGGGCACCTGGGTGGCTCAGTTGGTTAAGCGACTGCCTTCGGCTCAGGTCATGATCCTGGAGTCCCTGGATCGAGTCCAGCATCGGGCTCCCTGCTCGGCAGGGAGTCTGCTTCTCCCTCTGACCCTCCCCCCTCTCATGTGCTCTCTCGCATTCTCTCTCTCTCAAATAAATAAATAAAATCTTTAAAAAAAAAAAAAATCCTCTCCTACAACATCTTTTCTTACTTTTTTTCCTGCTTTCTTAAGGTAGCCTGTCTTTCAGGAGTGATTTTAGTTTCCAAACACACCTCCCTGGCTTTGGCCAATGGGGCCACATGCTCTGTCTTTGGATATTCATGCTCCCCAGTCCAGGTACCCTTTGTAGCCAAAAGTGACACACTCGTCAAAGTCAGCAGCTCCAGAAGATTCTCTCTGCATTACCGGGCCCCCTATCAAGGACTAGCCTCACCTCTCAGCAGCCTAGACATTATCTGTAGGACACGATGTTTAGACATTATCTGTAGGACACGATTTGTTAAGAAGTCTTTCCTACCTTTACACCAGCCTATCACTATTATCTCAAATTCGAGACTATAAGCAATTCATTCCTTTGAAATGAAGTTTTCCCTATGAATTCTCCCTTACTATGATTATCATCACACCCACCACGGAACTAGTAATAGTGCCAGTGGAGTTGGAGACAGTCACCCCGGATTCCAGTTTGAGGCTAGAACCTTAAGCAAGTCATTAACCAGATCAGGGTCTCAGTTGCAATTAACTGACCACAGGCATCAGAATAACCTAGATGACTTATCAAGATTTCAGATTCCTGAGTCGCTTTTATTCAGTTTTTGGAAATCGAACACAGGGATCTGCATTTTTCAAGCTTCCCAGGTAATTCTTGTGCACTTGTTCAGATCCAGAAGGTGAGGTCTAGTTGGTCTGTTAAGTTTATCCATGGAAATACCAAGATGAATCTCTACTATCCTATACTTCAGATAAAAAGACAAAATTGAGAAATAATGATCTAGAAAGGCTGGTTAGTCCTTAGTTCTTCCTGGGGGAGATATTTCCACTTTGTAACAAAGTACTTTAAGTTCAGCAAGAAAGAACAAGTGTCCAGAGTGAGGTCATAGCTTTGAGCTGCCAGAAAGCATGTCACAGAAGGACCCATTAGAGCTATTTCACAAACATGTTTAAAAAAAAAAAAAAAAAAAAGGCCTCACTAAGATAGAAGAGTGGTGGAGCATCATCTATAACCACTCCCAGAAAACAACTCAGGCTCTAAAGGATCAAGGAGTACACCAGCAAATCTTGACAAAATCCACAGGATTCCTAAAGTTGGTCTTAGCAGGAGATACCAATAGGCTTCAAAAGCATTTCTAAATTAGTGTCAGGACACTTAAGAGATATAGGGGATTTACAGATCATTCTGTTTAACACCTTATTTTAGGTAGGGGCAGAGAGGAGAAATGTTTTTTAAAAGACCACAAATCAGGGAACCTGGCTGGCTCAGTTGGTGGAGCAAGCGACTCTTGATCTTGGAGTCGTAAGTTTAAGCCCCATGTTGGGTTAGAGCTTAAAAAAATTAAAAACCACAGATCTTAACCACATGGGATTCTCACGGATTGTAAAGAGAAAGTGTCCATCTGTTTCATTCTCTAACCCTAACATCCACAACACCTAGCACATGGAAGATGCTCAGTAAATGTTTATTCAATGAGATGAAACAAATGGACCAACCCAGGGAGGGGGGAGAAGAGTAAGATTTGTTTATAGCTCATTATCAGTGGATAATAAATATAACAGAAATAAAGACTATTCACCATTAGTCCGGTTTTTCCACAAAGCTAGAAAACCATCTCAAGTGAAGCTACCAAACCTCTTTGGAAAGCAAACTCTGATAGCTTCTTGGCGCTGTGATTCATCCTTCTAGTCTGAAACTACAACTGTTAGACAAAAGCTTTAAAAGAGACCAGCTACAGTGCTTAGATTTTCTCACTAGCCCAAGAAAGTTTTCATACCCAAGACCTAGTTCAAACAAAATTGAGACATGACCATCATCATCAGAAGCTATAGATTTTTAATCTAAAGATTGGGCATACAGCAAACATTTTACATAAATTCTCGAGTTTTTTAATTATATAACAGGAAATAGGGGCCCCAGAAAAATAAGTCTCTTTCCACAGGTCTTAATCCTTGGCCTCTGCAGTCAAGACAATCCCTAGCAACCCAACAAGTGTTTGCTACCCATCCACATGTTATTTGGTAGGACACAACAGCAGCTATAGGTCTGTCCCTTGTCTTCTTACTGAAGGATTACGGATAGCCTGAAAAGCAACATTTTGGCCCAGTATTCAGTACTTATGTACATGAGCCTTTTAATTACACATTTTCTTATTATAGGAGGGCAGTTGGAGTTGGTAGCTTCTAACCTTCTAGTCATAAATGTTGAATGTTCAAGAGGGCCATGTATTGCAATGGGCTTTGTTCAACATTCATTTTATCAAATGTTGCAAAAGAATTCCAGTGACTAAGAAAGTCATTAATTCCTTATACTTCAGTTTCCTATCTCTAAGTTAGCATTAAGTTTCCTGTGCTCTACTTAGCCATATTTAATTTTTAAGAATCTTAAGAGGAAAAACGTTTCACATGTAATTAAAAAGGACGTTGCTTGGTAAGAGTTGGGACTGAGCTCACAATAAATCCATCCTGGTACAACCCCCTTCTGGCTGCTCTGGAGAGAAGAAGGACACGGATACACATAAGGAAGTAACCAAGATGAAAAGGAGAGATGAGATACAGCTTAAAGTGAAGAAATGACACAGACCCCCCACATACACACTTTAAAAACTTTATTTATATAAAAAACTCATTTGTTTTTAAAAGCATTAACAAGAGAGAAAGAAAAACAGGAAAGGTATGGAGCAGAAGACATGCCCCTTAGTAGTGTTCGGTGGGGAGGTGGGATTTTTGGTTCTCTGGAATTGAATGTTTAGTGTTTTTATAAACAAAAAAGAAAAAAATAGTTAAAGGTCCCCAAAAGCCCATGGCTGTTCTATTACCCACACCCCACCGAGAAAAAGAGCACCAGGAATAGAGCAGAAGAGGACAAGAGAAACCAAGAGTGGAGCCAGGTCCAGATGGGGGCAATTTCCCCTGTGCAGTATGTTCTTAGGGTCAAAGAGGGGGAGAGGCTCCTTTTTGCCAGAAAAGGAGTGGGAAGAAATTGGAGGGGGAAAAAGGGTAAATCAGGGATTCTAATGCATAGAGGAAGGGAAGGGGGGGTGGTGGGTTGTGCACTTTTCTCCTACCCCATAGCCTCAATATATAAGGGGAGGTGGGGAGAGAAGGATAAAGATTTCCAGTTGCATTGAACAGAGCTTTTAGATTAAGGGGAGGAGTAAAAGGCAAAAAAGGAGAAGGGTTAAAAAAAAAAAAAAAAACCCAACCAGCATAGCAGCTGATTCCTCTAGCCCAACCCACTAATAAACAGTAAACTGAAAGGAGGAGGTGGTACTGGGGTGGGAGGGTGGGGGAGGCAGGGAGGGAGGGCACAGAAGTGACTTCCCTCCAGCCACTTCAGAGATGGACAGTAAATTCTGGGCAACTAAGGAGAAAGAGCCGCACCACTCACTCCTCCCACATTTTGAGATTCATCAGAACAGGATCTTTACAAAATCCCAACCATATACTATCGAGCAAAAGCTGAATGGCTGAAATCAGAGGCTCTACCAATTCCGAAAGGAGAATCTGAGGCTCTCTAGGTCACCTCTCCTTTCTGCTATTTAGGGCCAAGAAAGCAACAAAATATAATTTGCAAAATCATGAAAATGAGACCGCAGAGGCAAAGAAAGGCACATGGAAGGGAAGGAGGAGATGCACCCCAGGCCAAAGGCACAAAGAGGAGGCAAAACCAGGGGCGATCCCCACCTTTTAAGGGTAAAAGGGGCAGGAGTATGTACATCAAGTCCTTTTGTCAGCCAACCAATCCAGGGAAGAGGCAGGGGAGGGCAGGGCTATGAGGGTAGGAAAAGGAGACATAAGGGGCGGGGGGAAGCCAGCTTCAAAGCTTCCTGCCAGTTTCAGACTAACTGATTCATGTACATTCCTACTAGCTCCTCCTAGAGGTTCTTCTCCTCCCCAGAAGACATCTTTCTGCTCCTTCTCACCCAGAAAGTCTTCCTTGATACATTCTTCTCTTTCTACAGCCTCTTGCAAATGGCCAGGCCAAGTCAGCAGACATTATCACAGGATGGGAGAGGAAGATTAAGGACAGCCTCAGTAAGGGGCAATGGCAGCAGCCCAGGGTTGGCATGAGGCTTGGAGAAGAGATGGAGTCTGTAGGTCCGTGATGGTCCCTGCCCTGGAGATGAGGAGAGCAAGGTTTCTTAATCTCAGTTCTAGGAGAACTTCACTTACTCAAGGGCCCTTGCCAGGTGGAATGTGCCAATGTTGCCAGCCTTCTTTGATTAAAAAATAGTCATCAGGGATAAGGGAAGAGCTCACACTTCCCATTCTCCAAAAAAATAAAAGTCCCTTCCCCACCAGGAAAAAAAAAAATCTTGATTAAGAATCATCAGTTTGTATCAGAGTGCTGGATACTGCATATGCAGCATGTAACTTCCAATTCTTCCCATGGCTTCCAGTGAGGACTCCCACTCGCTCCCCCCCCCTCCATACAAGGCCAAGAGTTCCAGGGAGAACTGGTAAAAAGAGCTAATCTGCAGCAGTTTCTCGAGATATGCATATAACTGAGCCAGGCTTCTTGGGAGCAACTGCAGGGGATCTGGAGGGGGGAGGAGGGACAATTAAGCTTCACTGGAAGAAGTTAGGAGTTGGTGGAAAGAAGGCGGCCACTTAGGGCTATAAGGGCAGGAGGCAGCCTGGCAGTTGGCACGATAGTCCAGCGAAGAAAGGGAAAAATCATCAGTCCATTTCACCACCAAAAAATAAAAGTACATATATTATAAGCTCAGATGTAGCGGAGATAGTGGTGCTAAATCTTCTGCTGTAGGGAAAAAAGAGAGAAAGATGTTAATAGGGTTGGGAATGAGGAGAACCAAATGACAGTTGAGCAAATCTGGAGGGAGGAAAGTAGCACATAATGAAGAATCAGATCACCAGGGGCATGTCCCAGCCTCGTAGGAGGCAACAATCACAGAAGCAGCACCCCCCAAGCTCCAAGTGGCTGAGACTAGGGTCTCTGGCCTGATCAGATCAGCATGATTGGCAAACTGCTGGCACACAGGGGCCTCCTTCCTCAAGACGATCTTGGGGGTGGCTGGAGGACATACCATGGAGGGGTTAGACACTTGGTCCCCCTCATCATCCAAAACCAACACATCCAACTCTTCCTCCAGAGATTCCTGCCCCTCGTCCTGCTGTGAACACATGCAATTTGTTAGTATGAGAGTAGGGAAATAGAAACCTCGTGAGTTGTGCCAGATCTAAGGAAAAATCCCACAATTGGTCAACTCAAACAAAACAAGAGACTAGTAAGAAAAGGGCAAGATATTCGAGAAAAGGCAGGGAGAAGAAGAGAGTAATGTATGAAAACAGATCAATTAGCATTAGTCACATCACCAACACATTTATCGTCTTCCTTCCCTTAACCTGACCATTGCAGAATTATGACCCAAGAAATCCCAACGTGAGCAAAACTCCTACTTTACCTGAAAATCCCTACCAGGAAAGGATACTGTCTCTCAAGGTACCTTTTTTTCCTATTTCACAAAACATGGAGGTTTCAAAACAGAACTAGCCTTAGAAGGACAACAGTATATAAAAGAGAATTTACCATCAGAGGTGTTCCCTTCAATGGCTCCATTTCACCTAGATCCCCGGATCGATCCAGTGTTCTGTTGTGGTCCCCTCTCTCGTTCAGTGTAGAATAGTTGTTATCTAGTGAAAAAAGTACAACAGGATATTCCCTCTGGTGTATATATACAATATATATTAAGCAGAGAAGTGTGAATTAGGCACCCCTGTTGGGAAGTAAACTTTGTCAAATGTTCCAGAAAGGCATTAAGGTCTGGTCCTTGACTTAAGGTCCCAGGCTTAAAAAGAACTTGTAGGACATAGGATAATGGAGCTAAACAGAAGCAAGCTGTCTATAAATGGTAGTGGAATTAAGGAGAGAGAGTGAGGTGCGCTGCCAACAGTCAGGAAGGACCTAACAAAGGAGACACAACTTAGTTAAGCCTTTGGGGCTGAAGAAAATCTAGCAAAGCAAAGGGGAAGGGCATTCCAGTAGGAGGTATTACCTGAGCAAAATCTAAAAAGTATAAAGAGACAAAATAGCAAATTAGACCAGGGGGGCTGAAACAGAGTACATGGAAGGAAGTTGGAGAGGGAGCCTGAGGCCAGCAGGTGACAGGCTTTAACAGTTTAAGGACCCACACTTGATTCTGTAGTAGGTGGGGGTGTGGGTGGGGAATGAAGATTTTTTTTTTTTTAAACCTTTGAGTATGTGGGAATGTGGAAGAAAGTAGATGGATCAAGTTTCACTAATCTCCTCATATCCTTACAAATGGAAATGTCCAGCCAATGAATGCTCTCCCAGGATGGTAAATGGTGAAGGTGCTAGAAAAAAACTGCAAGGCCAGACAGTTCTCATCCCAGTGAAATATTACTCTATGTCCTCAGGCAGGAATTCATCACCTACCTAATGATTTTGTGTTTGATCCCATACTGCTCATCTGAATTTCTTCCCGATCAGGTTTCTTATCTATACGGAGTCAGAAAGTTATCCAGGTCAAAAACCAACTCTTCAAATTCTATACTCATCACAAAAATTGCTCTCTGGTCGGTCCTCCCTCCCTCTCATCAATTCTTACTGAGCACCCACTATGTGCCAGACAACAGACAAAGCCCTCATGGGACTTAAAAGAGATCCCTTTCTAAAGGACTCCTAATATGAGAAACCATTCACTCTAAGCCATCAATTGTCAAATTATTTGGCCTCCAGACCCCTTTACAGTCTTAAAAATTATGAAGATCCAAAAAGTATTCACTGGTGTAGGTCATATGTTTTACTATTTTACTGAACTGAGAAATTTTAAATATTTATTTCACTTAAAAGTAACAAGAAACTTATTCCATGTTAACATAAAACTTAATGTTTTTAAAAAGCAGGGTGTTTTGTTGGTTTTTTTTTTTTTTACATTTTTGCACATCTCTTTAAAGTGTGGCTTAAAAGAAGATAGCTGGATTCTCATACCTGCTTCTGCATTCAATCTGTTGTAATGTAATTTTAGTTGAAGTATATGAAGAAAATCCAGCCTCCCACAGATAAAACATTGGAAAAAGGAGAATTTTAACAATCTTTTCAGATAACTGTGGATATTCTTTGATAGTATACTAACACTCAACAAGTACGGTTCCTCTAAGGGTAGCAACAATATAGTATCTGAATCCGAATGAATGATCTCTTCATACTTCATGAAATTAAAATGCACTGGTCTGTCTTGCACTTTGAATGGGCCAATTACCCATGCAGCATTCTGAAACATCATGCATTGGTCACCTGGAAAATACCTGGTTCATAGAGTAATGCAGATCTTCTATAAATGTTAAGACATTTCATTATACAACATCAAAAAATAAAATAAAATATCGCATTCATTACTATCATCACTGATTTCATTAAAAAGTCTTTTCAGTACTGGGGTGTTCCCAGGCTCATAATGGCAGGTACAAGTTTGCCAAAGTTACCATTTTCACTTGAAAATTCAGGCAGCAAGTACAGTCACTTATTTTTCCTCCAAGTGAGAAGCTCACTGCATTTATTTTTGAGAAAATATCTAGCAAATATCCAAGTCTAAATAGCTGTAGTTGGGTCTTTTTCTTTCAAGGAAAAATGGCATTCCTTAATAAAAAGAGTGGCCAGTCCACTTAGAAACTCCAACTATAGCACCACTGCTTTTCCTCATGTCAACCATCATGCTTGGTATGCAGCACAGGATCTTTCGAGAAGATGCATACTCAAGGTTAGAAACAGTAAAATTAATTTTTACAGCTCCATCAACGACATTCTTAAGTGAAACTGGCTCTTCTTTCAAGTTGTGAGTCCATGGTAATAAAGACTGCGAGGACTGGTTTGGCCTGGCGTCACCGCCAGTGTGCACCACCCAGGCTTTTGCAGAATCGGCACAAATGCTGACAGACACGGGGATCCTCACACATTTCAAGAGCCCTGACTGAGGCAAAAGCCAAGTGTCATCAAGATAGTAAGGGTTACAATATCCACTTCCATGAAAAAGAAAACATTTCATAAAACAAAATATGTAACTCGTCTTTTGGGAAAAAACGTATTTGCTCACATAGCAAAAATGTGTAAAAGATAAAACCACAAAGAGCAGCGGTTATCTCTGGGTAATAGAAGTAAGTGGTTTTGTTGTTATTTTTCTGGTTGTCTGTAGTTTCCAATTTTTCAACAGCCCATATATTACTTATGGGAATTTAAAAAGCAAAATATCGTCATTAGGTGATATATACATATATCAAATCATTGTGTTGTACACCTTACATTTGTACAGTGACAGATGTCCGTTCTCTCTCAAAGAGAGAATACGGCAAGACTAGGTTCACTGTCCTGTCACTCTAAGTCTGCAAGCAAGGATAGAGGATCCCACCCAGGCTCCTGCCGCTTTTGTTTCATTTTCTAACACTCAGCTCTACCAGCTTCTGTGGTACAATCCCCAGGTGAAGTATTATTACCCTCTACCAAAAGACTAGCTCATTCAGTAATACATATATATATTCTATTCCTTAGGTAGTCCGTCCACCAGAGAACAGCAGTGGTGGAATAAAAGCAGAGGGGTATGCCCCTGGATACTGCACCTGTTTTCTGGTTCCGGTCAATGAGAGGGAGAGTGCTGTCATCATATGAATGACTGCTCTGGCTTCTAGAAGCATTGTTTAGATTCACCTGGAGGCAAACATAAAATGCAACAATGTCTCAGAATACTGAATTCACCCACATCTTATTCCCCAGTGGGCACAGACTGAGGTCCCTATTCTCAAATACAACTCTTACCGAAAGATGACTCATATGGGTTAAATAAATACCTACAGAGTGAAACAAACAAGGATGTTACAGCTTCTATTTATGTTCCCGATGGTGTTCAGGAGACAACAGAGGTACCAAACACTCATGCTATCAGAAGGTGACACGGTCTCCGGCAAATTCCTTCAAAGGGCTATGGCAGATTTGGGGGAAAAGTCAAAAAGGCCATCTTCCTTCGTCACGACCAGCACTGACAGCATGCTGTGACTCAGAGGAAGACCACAGCTGTTCGGGCAGCAAACAAAGCATAGGCACCACTCTTTTGGGGAGGAGGAGTAAGCCAAATGATTTCCTAACAGACTTGGGATAAAGTAGGACTCAATGTGACAGTGAAGCAGAAGAAACCAAAGACAGAGTGGTACATGAGACCCAGGGCAAAAAGGTACACGCCTCAGGCCCCAGAGCTGCTCTACCTGGAAGTCTGATTTCTTCCATCCTTCTTTTTCCAGTGGCTTCCGTAGTTCCTTATAGCCCCAGATTGTCTGTAATACAAGTGCTGCTGCTCGGACTTCTTTTTCTGATCGGTTCCTTTGGAGGAAAGTAACACCAGATGGAATTTGGACGTTAAAACCAGGGAAGAAGCGGAGAACCTGTACTCTCTAATACAGTGTAACAACAGAAATGCCAAAATGGGCAAGATCAAGCATTCACCAAGTTCTGTATTCTGTCCCCAACAGTGACACACAAAGAAGTTTGATGGACAAGCAGGTTATCAATGGACAGCTCAACATTAAGACAAAAAACAGAGCAATATCTCTTCACACCTTCACATGTAAATAAGGGAAAATAACCTTAGAGAGCAAAAGGGGAGCACTCCTTCCTAGCAGCTCCCTCTCACACTCAAACTCTTCCAATTGTCATTTTAAGCATTAAACTCACCCTGATTTGTTGATCAACACCAGCTTCTCAATGCCCTGTGTCTCTCGAAGCTTTTTGGCAGCCTCCAAGTTCTCGGCAATAACCTCGTTGATGGTGTTCAAGAGAGAGACGACGGTGTCCTCAGAGAAATTCTGGGAAGAGCTCTGCTGCCCTCCTGGCAGATTCTTTACCAAGTTGGGAATAGCATGTTTACCTATAGCATTAAGACGAAAGGAATGTGTGTAGGGAGAACAAGCCAAGTCTGGCTATGAGGAGCCTAAAGTAAGAGTTAACTACACCGATCACAGAAAATGCAGGTACTGTCCACAGGAATCAACTTCCTTCTGCTACAGGATTATCATACCAGAAGAGCAAAGGACCTGGAATAGCCCTGAATTTATGGTTCTTCTTATTCCTTTCTTTATTCTCCCCTCTAGCCACACTGAAACAACGTGAATACTTTATATCAAATACGCTAGTCTTTTCAGATAGTCTAATGAAAACAGCATACATATTTAAATTGTAATAGTTCAATAAAATAGTTATTATGAATTTAACAAAAAACTGGGCTCTGCCACAGCCCACCTGTATTAAATCCGGGCAAATTACATAACTTCCCTGACCCCTGGGGTTTCCTTATTCTATAAAAAAACTGGACCTCTGTAAAGCGGTCAATGAGAACATGCGTAAGTATTAACAATGCCTACTAACAAAGAATATGCTTAATAAATAAATAAAGCTGTTGTGTTCTGTTTTTGAAGAGTCATCACTTCTTGTCTTTCTAAGAACGATTAAACTAGAACCCTCGGAGTTGCAAACTACAGAGGGCTAGCTGGGATCCCTCCTCTGTCATTTCAGTAGTAAACTAAATAGCATCAGCCAGATGGAAGGCTCTGTATTAGATGCTGAACTAATGGTTCACATCCAACTCCTTACCAATGAGTTCTTTGTTGCGAGCATCCACGGCCAGATTTCTCAGTGCTCCAGATGCAGCTTTCACCACCCGCTCATGTTCATTGGTCAGGAGGTCAGCGATGGCAGAAAGAGCCTTCTCTTGACGCAGAGCAGAGCGAATGTATCGACCATACTAGAAGTAACACATGGAAAGAGGTGGAACAGATTACAAATGGCAGCAAACTAGTTAGCTGAGTTCTCCCACCTCTGAATCCATTTTCTAAAAGGTACTCACCGTCCAGCGCCCAGCACACAAGTTCTGGATAGCTCCAGCTGAGGCTTCTAGGATGGCAGGAGTCTTGCTCTCCTTGAGGAGTGAGATGTATATCCGAACCACCTCTGGCTGAAATAAAAGCTCATAGCCTACACAAGAAAGGGCAGGAAAACAGAGGAGGTTAGTTAGTACATACAACACGCCAGGCTCTGGCTGGTTGAAGTCCAGATTCAGTACTCTGGATTGACAGATTTATGCTCCTATACCACTAGGCTCCCTATAGACTCTCCCACCCACCCAACAGCCAACTCAGAGGCTTGAGTCCATGCCTTCTTAAGAATAATTCATCCACCGTAAGAGAAGAACAGACATCAACTCGTCATATGCAACTCCACCTCTCTCCTTCTACCTTGCCTCTTCTCTTGCAGTTTACTTTGGCCTTGGCACTCAGGGGAATTCATCTGCCCACTGATAGCACTCAGGGTTACAGATTCCTCATCTCAAATGAATGGTTTCTAACTTAACTGAGTCATTCTGCCCACCTTTACTACGACTAAGTAAAAGGGCCTATCCTAGATTTAACAACACGTAAGGTTTTCATACCCACGAAGAGCTACGAATTTTAAACCCACTGTACTGATAAACACCCAAACTGTGAGAAAGAGACTTCTTATAACAGGTAACGATTGAGTCCTAAGAACTGTAGCGGTTACTGAGGGCACCTACGTTTCTGGCCTAGCCTGTCATCAGGACCTTACCCATCCTCCAATAATCTGAAAAGTTGCCAAAACAAGCCGACCTGCTATACCAGTTTCCCAATGCTTCACCATCACTCCACATCCAGAGTTGGAGGAAAGAGAACAGTGATCATACTGCACTAACACTACCTGACACTCATCTATGGACTATGTGTACGAGATTCCTGGAGACTACAAGGAAAAAGATAACTTACCTCGAGCTGGACTAGTTCTTTTAGGAAAATCCACTGTATCGTTTGCTGGATCCTCTGTGGGTTTTTTCCCTTTGGAAATTAAAAAAAGGAGAAAGGGGTAAAAAGTTTGAGAAAGGAAGAGTCCACTTGGTGCACTTTTCATTCTTCAGTCAAAATCTTTTTGGATCAGAGATGCATCAAGAGGGGGGAAAAAACCACCAAAAAGAAAAAACCAAAAAACCAAGCTCCCCTCCCCCCGTCCCAGCAGGGGGCTGTGCAGAAACAAGGACAGAAAACAGGCAGCAGACAGGTAAGATGAGGATAAGCACCGTTGTTTCTGTTGTCCTGAGTTCTGGTAACTGCAATTGCTGCCCAGGAATAGCATGCCATGAGCCACTGGCTCCAAAGAGCTGAACTTGTTTCAATGGTCTTCCTCAACTGAATTTTCCTACATGCATCCATAGGGAAGGGTTAGGAAATACTAGGGAAGCTAAAACCAAAGCATGCAAATTAGAAGTAGGGAAGCGCCTTAAAAGATTCCACTCACCTCTGGAGAACCACTCATCTTCCAGTGCGTCACCCAAGGTGGAAAGCAGAAAGGAAGGAAGGAAGAAAAATGCAGGAGAGCGATGTCAACAGGACCATGGGCAAATAAGTAGGAAAGCAGAGAGGAAAAGAAAAATACAGGAAACACAAAGGAGGAATGGGGGAGAAGGCCCCAGATTAGTTGAGTTCTTGTCCTTCGCTGCCCCCAAACTGATAGCAGTACCACCACCACCACCACCATTATCACCACCTTGAATGAAGCACACGACAAAGGGAAGCAGCTACAGAGCAAGGAGACATCCTTGACTAGGCAGACTCACATACTGCTCAGCAAGTATTTTGTACCTAAAGCTCAAAGTGTTCCTTCCCCTTCCCATCCTACATTAAAGAGCAAGGAACAAAGAACCAAGACTCACCTTTGCCCTTCTTGGCCCCAAAGCAACTGGCAGCATGTGGCCCAGTATTGTTGGCAACATTGGGAGGTGCCTCTTGGTAACGCTCTGCCTGTGGGATCTCCCGGTGAACTTGATACGACAAATTCCGAAGAAGGCAAACACAGTTCTCCACAAGCTTGGGAACACAAGATAAAGGGCTCGGTGAATGAGGAGAATGCCTATCGTGATTTCCCAACAATTCCAGGTTTCCATGATTCAAGTATTAAAATATTGATCCCTAAAAGCATAGACAGCCCCATCCATCATCACTCACAAAGCCTCTTAAATGCACCAAGCTTCTCAAAATCCTTGCAGCCTCAGGCTGATGGAAGGTTTCTGCCACCATTTGGTATGTGCACAAAACTGACGATTACCCTGACTTTTTCCTACTTAGGAAAATATATAACCTTGGAAATACAGCTAAACAGCTTTAAAATAAATGATATAGGTGAAGGAAATTCTAAAGAAAACCGTTTTCTTCTAAGGTGAACATCTACTTTAGGGAGCCGAGGCTAGTACAGATACCTAATGTCACTTGAAAGCCTAAGACGATGAGATCTGCACTACAGGTACCTTCATGGTTGCTGTGAATGGAATTCACTCAGCCATTAGCTCACCTTGCTGTCCGAATCCTTCTGCCCAATCTCAGCCTGAACAATGAAAATGAGGGCATCCACTAAACCATCACATTCCCGAAGTTTCCTGCGAGCTTCACTCCTCTCTGAGCTGACATTCCTGAGGGGGAGGGGAGAGGTTTCGAGATGACTCAGATTTAGAAATCCTCCCTTAATATCTTCAACATCTACAAGCCGCCTCCATACCTTTTCTTTTACTATAACAATTAGTGAGTACTTATTATAAGCAAGGCACTGCAATTGAGAGAAAGCTGAGTAAGACAATTCCTGCTTTTAGGACATTTGTAACAAGGCCGGGGTGGGGGTGACACACACACACGACTAGGGAAGGGCTAAATAAGGTATACCAACATCAATACTTCAAGATCAAATAGATATTTCTTGCATGGAAGTACAAATGAAGAATGGGGCAGAGCACACGGGTATATCCCAAAGAGAGAAAAAATATATTGCAGCATTTATAGGATATAAGAAGAAATCAGGAAAACTTTCATGAAATAAAGGCACTTTTGAGTTTAGCCTCAAAAGATGAATAAGGAGGGGCGCCTAGCTGGCTCATTCAGTAGAGCATGCAACTCTTGATCTTGGGGTTTTAAGTTTGAGCCCCACGTTGGGTGTAAAGATTACTTAAAATCTTAAAAAAAAAAAAAAAGAGACAAGGGCACTGTGGTCTGAACAAAGAACACATCTCCCCCAACACTATTGCCCTTCTCGTACCTTGTACTCTTTATGTTGCATTTGTTGCAGCTTTACTTGAAATATAGGTCACTGAGGACAGGGCCACAGACACACTCAAACTCAGGAATAGACAACTGCCTTACATGTGGTAGATATTGAACAAATGTTTATAAAATTAAATGAACAAACTCAAAGAGGCACAGAAGTGAGGATGTGCAGGGGAACAAGTAAACTGACAAAGCGAATGTAGGGGCACACAAGCAAGCAGTGACAAAGGTAGAACAGGCTGGAGTCACAGTATGCAATATGGATAGGAATGGAAGCTGAATGATGGGCCAAAGAATTAAAAAGGAATTTCTTTTTTAAACTTAAGTTAGTCCTCAAAAATTCAATCTTCATACTCTCGAAGCCCTTATGTTACCTAAGACAGCCAGCTGTGTTGGTGAGCACTGACTCCCACTCAATATGGCGCGGCTTGCAATCTTCATTAGGTTCCCGCTCCCAACCAGAATGTGGGATGATCACTTCATCTGTCAATGCATGCAGTGCATGGTCCACAATCTCCATTTTGATTGAGTCATGGGATGAGAGATTCCACAGGGTTCCTGGCAGACACAACTCATCAGATACCTCTCCAACACCCAAGACAGTATGTCTGAAGAATGCCAAAGAGAATCCCTTATTCCATCATTTCTCAGTCTTCCCCAATTACCAAATACCTTGTAATGATAGTCAAGCTTTTGTTTGTGACCCATGATAAGAAATACACATTATGGCTCAACATATTCATACATACATGTAGATCACGAAATAAAGTTTCATAAAACAGTATTTACTATATATAAGCAATGATCTCTGGGTTATCTACACCAGAGTTTCTCAACCTCAGTACCACTGACCTCTTGGGCCAGATAGTTCTTTGTTGTGGGAAGCTGACCTGTCCATTGTTAGATGGTGAACAGTACCTATGGCCTTTACTCCTTAGATGCCGGTAGCACTCCCTCCCACCCAAGCCAAGTTATGACAACCAAAACTGTCTCCAGACATTGCAAATGTCCCCTGGTGGGCAAGATCAGTCCTAATTGAGAACTAATAATCTATCCCACTTCTTGTTCTTTCTTTCTCTTGAAATACTGATTAGGATCCACAAAATTGTGTTCAATACACACTAATGGATCATAACCCACAATATGAAAAACAACTCTTCTAAAGCAAGGATCACAAGCTCAAATGTCTACACATGCCAGGCAGGTGAGTCAGGACAAGCAGATATTTAAAAGAAATTACAAGAGTGTAGAAAAATAGCAAAAGACACTCAGCTTCAGTGCTGGGGAGACAACATGCTATATGGCAGTAGTTGGCTAAAGATAATAGGGTATGTTCAGGATTATTGCAAATGGGAGAACATGCATACCAGTCAGTTCAGACCAACTACTGTCAGGTAGCAAAAGAGATCTATTGTTGCCAGTTCTCACACATTTTTTTTTTTAAAGATTTTATTTATTTATTTGAGAGAGAGAGTGAGAGAGAGAAAGAGCACAAGAGGGGGGAGTGGGAGAGGGAGAAGCAGACTCCCTGCCGAGCAGGGAGCCTGATGCGGGACTCGATCCAGGGACTCCAGGATCATGACCTGAGCCGAAGGCAGTCGCTCAACCAACTGAGCCACCCAGGCACCCCCTCACACATTTTTAATAGAAGCCAAGAACCTTTCAATTTTAAGTGAAATCTTCTGAATTTTAAATAAACCTTGTGTGATCCAAACAAATCAGTGAGATGGATCTGCCCCAAAGACCACCAGTTCACCACCTTGAGTCAAAAGTAAAAGGAATGAAAGTCCCTCTAGCTCTCAACATCTTTAGGGGTCATAGTAACCCCAACCCAGCAGTTGCCCTTGTGCCCGTAACTCACCGGTAATGACTTCGGTGAGGTCCATATCCCGAGCCTTTCGGAGCAATCGCACAAGGGCAGGAACACCATCACAGTTTTTTATGGCAATCTTGTTATCCTGGTCACGCCCAAAAGAGATATTCTTGAGAGCCCCACAGGCTCCAAGGTGCACTTCCTTTTTGGGGTGGTCTAACAATCCCACCAGTACCGGGATCCCCTTGAGCTTCCGAACGTCGGTCTTCACCTTGTCATTGCGATAGCACAGGTGCTGCAGGTACGCGGCTGCATTGGACTTGACGGCATCCAAGCGGAATCCTAACATGGCTATCACCTCTGGCAGCTCTGGCTGTCTCCAGCTGGGGGGCGGGGGCCCCCCCTTACGCAGGCTATCCAAGCTTGCTAAACTTCCCCGTTCGTGCTGGGCCAGAGGAGCCCAGTAGTACTGGTCCGACGGCACTTCCTCACCAATCATGTCTTCGTAGCTCCTGCAGTGTCGGAAGAACCCAGAGGAAAAGAATACATCAAGTTGCCGAGTCTGGTTTCCTGGTGAGCTCCCATGACCCCTCACCTCCAAGGCTGGAGGCAGGAGTAACTTCAACTCCAGTACACTAGATCTTACCTTTCCTTTGCATCAATGATAGACTGATCAATTTTTCTTAAGGAGATAAGGGAACAATTTTAAAGGCATCTGCAGTTACATTAAAGCTACCTTTTTCCTGTCAAGTTTACTAGCTCGGAAGATAGTAACAAGCATTCAGAGACGCTAATCACAAAAACAGAACCAAATCCTGACTGCTTAGCACTTAAATGACACCTGACAGCTAAGCTCTCTGGATAGAGACTGAAATAAACCCTCAGACGACAGAGTTAAACCAAAGAAGTCAGCAAACAATGTCTGAGAACAACTCTTACAAGCCTTCAGCTAAACAGGAAATGAGGCATTTACACACAGGAAACAGCTGCTGGGATTAGACCCTTAAACACCACTTATTTAAGCCTCTCATCTTATTTTGGAAATTAGAAAAGAGGAGGTGGTTAAGAGTAGAACAGTTCAGGCCTTCCTGCTACATGGTAGGGGGACCTGGCTTTGGTAGAAGCTTGAACATTAATTTTCACAGTTCATCCCAACGTCATCTCTGCTACTCAACAAATGTGTTCCAGATATGATTGCTAGCCTCCGATTTCTAAAGACAATACCTTGGATTCTGTCAAAACAGAGGCTACTGAACAACACAGCATTTGGGATACCCAACAAGTAAGAAAAAGAACAGAGACGAAGCAAGGGAAGGTTTAGAGAAAAGTCTCACCAGAGAGAATTCTTCCTAATTTCAGTACTACCAGCAACCACTAGAGGGTGAATCTGTCACACTATTATTTATTCATAACCACCAGGAAGGAAGAGACCCATTATCTGCGAGCTCATCTCACCCTCTGGCTCCCATAGGAGAAAGGAGAATCTATTGTGTGGAACTCTCCAAATAAGCCTGTTGTTTGTTCCACAAAACCGCTCCCACTGTCACCAAACCCTCAAGGTTGGCTGCAGCAGAGGCCCTGCCTCTTAGCTGCCAACATCAACCACTCAACAGCAACTCAGATGGACAAAGCACTTTGTAAAAATCCCTATTTTTTAGTAGCATCAAAAAAAAATGAACAGGTTATATAGCTAAGTTTTAAAAGGAGGCCACTGAACAGTAATGTTAAGGAAGATTCTATTTTAGTAGGGGAAAAATAAGGTCAGAGTATGTTGAGTATGTCTACCTACATCAGAAAATAGAACTCAAAGCAAGTGCACCAAAATGTTAACCGTAGTTCTTTCTCCATGGCCGGTGTGCCTTTCTTGTCTAGTTTTGTAGTGAGCATGTTTTACTTTCATTATTATTTTAGTATAAGCAATTACAAAAACAATCGCCATAACCAAGATTTTGGTCACTCAGTTGTATTTCCTTCTCTTATAGGCAGTGGATCATGACATTCTTTCCTTTGTCTTACAAATAACAAAGCTGTGCCCAGAGAGATTAAATGACTTGCTTGAGGCTATATAGCTGGTGGCAAAGGCACAACTAGAAGTAGAAGTCTTCTGGTTCAGCGCTTTTTCCATTAATCATTCTGCCTTACTGTTTCCGTTTGACCTTGTATTACTCTCCCAGGCCTGGAACAGGAAGCAGCTAATGTTCTTGCTAGTCAAGCAGGTTTCCAAGTCCAGTGCCACCCTGGAACAGACTCAAGAACCAGGCCCAAAACATTCTCCTTTTATGTCAACTGCCACAGCAGAGAATGACCTGGCCACCCACACCCACCTAGGTCCAATCACTCTACTAATGAGGAAGTCAGAAAAGCAGGCTTGCTAACAAGCAGAGGGGCCAACGCCCTGGGCAGACTCCCTTGGTGATAGCGGTTATCTACCACTGCTTCAAGTAGCACCAGCTTAAGTCTGGTGCCCACCCTGCTGCCCCCTGCCCCAATAAAAGGTGAGTCACATGGGAGTTGGACTAGCTGTCCAAATGATACAATACCTAAAAGGTGAATGACTCAGGCTTAGATAATGGGGCCTCTACCCTGGCCCCAGCCCAGTTCACTATTAGCCAAAGCTACCTAGTATGAGGAAAACTAGCACCAAGGCACTTGCTTTAGAAGGTTATGACCCCATACAGAAATTCAACAGCTGCTAGGATATCCTTACTACCAAGACATATGTATATCTTCTCCTTTATTTATTATGTTTCCTTGCCTGGAAAACACTAGGTCTCTGATTTATTCTGAAGCAGGGTTGGCAGCCCATGGGCCAAACCTGTTTTTGTCCAGTCCCAGAGCTAAAAAGGGGTTTTTATATTTTTAAAGGTTTAAAAGAACAACATTCAACAAAAACGATATATGGCCTGCAAGCCTATTAAAATAGTTCTATCTGGTCCTTTACAGAAAAGGTTTGCCAACCCCCATTCCAAAGCACTCTTCCAAGGCAAACCTTCTACCAGCCCAAACATCAATCACTCCTTTTTTCACATCACCAAAGAATCCCCAGGGATGTGTAGTCAAGTCAGAATAGGCAGCTGCTTAGTGACCTTTCAGAATGTCACTAACATACCGCCTCAAAGGATGCCACCCCCATTTCACTTTATAATCAAACGTAAGAACCAAAACACAAAGTGGCAGGGATTTGGTGAGATCAAGGTTTGTTTTTAACTTGAGACTAAAATCACCACAGGGAGGGTTCTCACATACACCCTTAACTGTCTATTCTGGCCCTGAAAACCTAAAACCCTCAATTCTTACTACCAAACCAGGTGCTGAAGCAATTAACAGGAGCAAGGGAGTACCCCCATAGCCCTAAAGTACTAAGCTCCTTTGTGAAGCTATCACCAAAAGGGAGCCAGATCTGGGGCAGAAATAGCAACTCCTGGCATGGAAGCAAAGACCACTCTTCAGGATGTAGCCCAATAACCACAAGTCATTATCTATAGGTAATTAGAATATAGGATTTTCATCATGAAAAAGACAAAAAAACAAGTCAGTATTTGGTAAAGTCACAAAAGGGAAGATGCAAGTGTCTCTGATTCAAAAAAACACTTAGAGAAGGAAGAGCTACCCCTTTCCACTGTCTTGGTTTAAGACCCTTTTCTTCCCTACCTGAGTCGTCGGCGAGGGTCAGAGGGTGTCCCAGTCCGACGGGCAGTGCCATAATCGGACATCATGCCGTAATCCAGATCATCATAGCCCATGCTACGCTGGTCATCCTCTAGCCCATAAGGCTCTGGGTGAAAACGATGCAGATCCACACTGCTCCCACCTACCCGAACCTGGGGCTGGGGCCCATACACATCCTGTCTACTAGGTGCCCGATAACCTTCCATGCTGGGCCTGTACCGCTCCTCAATGCGGGTCACCCGGGACAGACTGCCATAGTTGTCACTGCTACTTGGATAACCATCTTCATAGTGGCGGCTATATCCATCGGGAGGGTAGTGGAAGTTCCTGGGAAGGGTAGCAGTGCCTGCTTGCCCCACATAGGGACCAGGTCCCCCATTGCCATTCTTGCGGAAGTCACGCCCCAGAGTCTGGATATAGTTGTTAGAAACTGATGAAGCATCCACAGGCAGCCCATCTGGTCCCACAGGGACTGGCTGTACTGTCCGTGTTGTCACAGTCTTCACCACTTTCTTGACCTTCACATAAGGAAAGAGAAGAGTAAATATAAGCCTACGTTCTAGACCTAAGAAATGAAACAAACCCCCACTGCCAGCTCACTTTATCTTGAAATGCTTTACATTTTACCATCTACCCTTCTCTCTCTACCTTACAGGAAGTGCCCAGGCAGGAAATTTGTGCTGGCAGTTAACTATGCCTGTAAGGGAAGCTACCGTAGACCTCGCAGACTTCTCCCTTCCCCATTCCATTCAATTTTCCCATATCTCTTCTATCTTCCCCGTCTGGCCAGAGATCACTTTCTTTATGCCTTCACTACAGATTAATACTTTTCATCCACCCTAACTAAGTGCTTAATCTCTCCCTCCACCAATAAAGACCATAGGAAGACCTCCTCTATCATCCCAGACCTTATACAAGTCTTTGCTTACTGTGGTCTCTGTGCGCCGAGTAGTTCCATCATCAGAGGTCTCCACAGAGACAACAGACATGGCTCCCTCGGGGTCCTCCTCTGTGTAGGTCCCCACAATCTGCCCTGGCTCCTGCATCCTGGGAATGGTGCTATACACAAGGTGACTGTGATCCTGTATGAAAAAGACGAAAAGGAAGGAACGACTATTAAGCCATATATATCAACAGTCCAACCCAATGAGAAGTAGTCTCCCTAGTGAGAGACTCATGCATCTTCCACGGGCCCCAGGATTTTTAGTGGGGTAGCTGACACCACCTTTTGAACTTGTACAAAAGAGCAGAAGATGTAAGTCCCCAGTTCTAATAATTTAACAAATACGAACTGAGGGGCGCCTGGGTGGCTCAGTCGTTGGGCGTCTGTCTGCTTTCGGCTCAGGCCGTGGTCCCGGGGTCCTGGGATTGAGTCCTGCATCAGGCTCCCTGCTCCGTGGGAAACCTGCTTCTCCCTCTCCCACTCCCCCTGCTTATGTTCCCTCTCCCCCTGTGTCTCTCTCTGTCAAATGAATAAATGAAATCTTTAAAAAGAAAAAACAAAACAAAACTATGAACTGAGTTAACTATAGCCACATCAACACCCAAGTAACAGAGACAGCAGATTTAACTTCCCAGTTCTGGTCATCGAAGTGAATATGAACTGTGTTAACTGTGGTTACATCTGTATCTGGGTGATCCTTCAAAAAAAGAAGTTCACCAGCAAAGAACTTTTAAGATGAACCAGAAAATCCCCCAAAAAACCATCTTCTGACCTGCTCTGTTACTCTTTAGAAACTGCCTAAGGCTCAAGACCAGCCAGATTTCAGGTAGAAACAGAGGCATGCCCATTCCAGAAAAGGGATGCAGTAATTGAGGGATCAAATACAGGATCAGCGGCCATTAAAACTTATTCCAAAATACAACTACATGTATACATTTAAGCTCCACTATTTTATTTTCCTAAATGAAAGCAGCTAATTAATGGGTGGGTACTTAAAATGTACCAGGCACTTTGCAAGACACCAATATGCTCTTATAGGCCAGGGAAGTTAAGAGAAAAATGAAGCAACCCAGACCTTGAGCCAAAGACATTACCTGGGGTCCGTTGAGTTTCAGATCTGAAAATTTCTGTCGCTCAAGGTCAGCATCGCCCACAAACCGGCCGTTCTGAAACAGAGCCCACATGAAGACAATTCATTTTGTGGCCTTCCTTTGCTCTATCAAATACAAGTAATCTTTTTTCCAAACAGGAAAAGAGCTTTCAAAAAGATATTTGTGGCCTGGCGTCCTTCTGTCAAGTACTTATAAAAGAACCACATCACTCCTTAGTTTTAGCACTTTCCTCAAAAGTGGAACTGGGCCTGGAACTGGCAGACTGGGTCTCTGGAACATAAGAAGGTAAGCTCTATGAGGGCAGACATTTTTTTGTATTTTTATTTTTTGGTCAGTTTTGTTCAACGGTATATTTCCAGTACCTTGAACAATGCTTGGCACATAATAGGCACTCAAAAACTATTTGCTGAGTAAATAGCTGAAACTCAGGTAAGTCCTTAAAAATATAAGTTAGAAAGGCTAGGTTGGGGAGTTTCCAAAAGCCTTCTTCATTGCTCCATGCATCTTCATGCTCTACTACCAATGGAAACTCCCACATCAGCCAGCTTTTGAGAGAGAGATTCAAGAGGGGCGCCTGGGTGGCTCAGTCGTTAAGCATCTGCCTTCGGCTCAGGTCATGATCCCAGAGTTCTGGGATAGAGCCCCGCATCGGGCTCCCCGCTCTGTGGGAGGCCTGCTTCTCCCTCTCCCACTCCCCCTGTTTGTGTTCCCTCTCTCGCTGTGTCTCTGTCAAATAAATAAATAAAATCTTTTAAAAAAAAGAGATGCAAGAGACAGGAGTCTCCCTTTCAAAGTAGGAAGAAAACAAGTACCCCAATTCCCCTCAAGCAAAAAGTTGTCTCAACATCATCACCACCAATTTTTAGAGCCACAGAACATAAGCTGCTCTCTTTTGAGCAGCAGGAAATAATCTAACAACATTATACTATGTAAAAACACATTTGACTGCTCCTCTTCCAATAGGAAACAGCGAGATCCACCTTGGGAGACTTCCCCCACCCTACTCCCATTACATAGGGAGTGTAATGCTGCAGGGAGAGGAAGTTAAACATTACTTTCAGGAAGAAGGAAGGGTGTGGCTTCACTACTGAACAGAAGTTAAAAATAAAAGAGAGAAAGAGAGAAACCTAGTACTAAATCCTGGAATTCCCCACCACCTCTAAGCCCAAGCAGTCCTGCTCTCCCCTTTCAATATATACCTCTCATTCCTAACCCTCTCTTCTGGTTCCTATAAAAATCCTAGAACGTTGCAAATATACTGCCTCCAAGTCTCCTAAATGAGGTTTTGTCCTCTCACGCAATATGCTCCTCAGCATGAGGGACCTTCTCTGTCTTAAAAAATAGTAAGTAATCAGGGCACCTGGGTGGCTCAGTTGGTTAAGCGACTGCCTTCAGCTCAGGTCATGATCCTGGAGTCCCGGGATCGAGTCCCACATCGGGCTCCCCGCTCAGCGGGGGGTCTGCTTCTCCCTCTGATCCCCTTCCCTCTCGTGCTCTCTGTCTCTCATTCTCTCTCTCTCAAATAAAAAAAATCTTTAAAAAATAATAATAATAAGTAATCAATGGAAAGGACTACTGAAGCATAAGCACTGTTGTTAGTTCCCACCGGAGATCTCTTAAGATGGAGTCTATCAAGCAAGGTCTACTCTATACATACATACACACACACACACACACAACACCTGAGAGAGATTACATCACACACACACACACACACACACACACACACACACACACCCCACCCCTACCGGAGATCTCTTAAGATGGAGTCTATCAAGCAAGGTCTACTCTATACATACATACACACACACACACACAACACCTGAGAGAGATTACATCACACACACACACACACACACACACACCCTACCTACCTCTGACAGATTATATCACAGTGAAGTCAGACCAGAGAAACCACAGGAAACGCAAGATACTTCTCCTTTCTAACACCAACTCCCCCAAGTCACTCATAGAGTCAGCCAACCCAGAGACCACTGGCTCCTGTGGTTATCTGGGTTAAATAACAGCACGATGCTCCTCCAGCTCTAACCGACAGAATTAACAATGACCTCCTCCCTCCAAGACATGATTTGCAAAGCTAACAAAACAAGCATACAAGGACAATATGGAGCAGGAATACACAATTTATGGATACTGCCACACCTTCTGAGCAGACTGTTCCGTGAGGGAGCCTGAACTGGAGCTGAGAGTACAAGATGCCCAACCTCGCCAACCACTAAGCAGGCATTTACCTTCCTTAATGTGGTAAACTTGATACCAAGTTGAGGAAAAAAAATCAGAGAAAACCAAGGACCCTGAGTACAGCTCCAAACTATATGATCTACCATGACTAGAATTACATCCCAAACCAGAAACCCCACTCCAGCAAAACAGGAAGTCAGATAGATGCTTCTAGCAATACACCATTCAACTCAGCAGAGCTGCAATATCTCCTGTCTCTTACATCAGTTCTGGAAAGGTTCACCATGACACATGGGCACTTCGACAGCCCATCACCATGAGGAAAGTAGTTTCCCAAGTAGGATCATAGCCTCTCTATAACCATGCCAAAGTCCTACCTGCAGGTCTGATGGAGAGAGGGGTTACCTGATGCCGGCGGGTGAGGGTGCCGTTGGCCATGAGTGGGTTGGCATCTTGTGGTGAGACCCGGACGCGTTCCAGTTGCGCCGAGACGTGGCGCCGTTCCTCCTCCAGCGCCCGGGTCAGCTTCTCAAACTGGGCCTCTTGTTCCTTCACAGAGGCCAAGATGCTGGCGGTCGACTCCACCTCTGAGTCGTCCATGAACGTAAGGGGCGGAGCCGCCGCAGGGCAGGGTAAAAAGGAAGGTGTGGATCACAGAGGGAGGAGCAAGGAGGGAGAAGGCCCCCCTCACTTCGCACTACCGAGAGAAGGTAAGGGAGAGGAGAGAAAAGGTCACAGGTCAGAGAAGACAGATGAATCATTAATCCCAGAGCCAAAGATGCCCCCTTGTGGTTTTACTGCAATGCAGAAAGCCAGCCACCACCAAGCCTAGGAGCCCATCACCAGTGTCCACTGAAGCAGGATCCTTTGCCCACTACCCTTTAACACCTGACCAGAAATAACCACTGAATGGAAAGGTGCAACTAGATCCAAGTCTACACTGTTGGCAGGAGAGGGAGAATATGGCTAAGGGCTGTAGTCATGACAGGAGATTAATATTAGATTATTCTTCCCTGGAAAAATTTGCTGGTGTTAACTCAATCAAAGTTGTTAACGCCACAGTACAGCCCAGCATTCACTGTCCTGCATCGGCAAGCCATTTCTAGAATTAAGGGAGTAGTACAGACCTACAGATCTTACTTACCTCCCCAAACCTGAACACTGAAATTGCCTCAGTGGTAGCAAAATTTACTAAATGAATATGATACATTAAAATGCCAATCAGAAATAGAAATAGTAAAAAACTTCCTACCATCAAACGCAGGTAACAAAATGAAGGCCCTCATATTGAATACATTTACGAAGGAGTCTTTCTACTTTTCAAGACCATACTATCATACTGAAGGCAAGCCATGGGCCTTGGCTAAAGGAGACAAGAGAGTAGTAAAACCACAAAAAATTCTGTGTGTAAAAAGGCTCCACTTGCAGCGACCTTCACCTCTTTGGGGAGTAGGAAAATGAACATTAGGCTCAAAATCTGAAATTGCCCCTCAAAGTAGTTCACTTCACATTCTAACCTCCAGTCAATGGCTGGGAACTTCCTACATCCCTGTTATCCTGCAGAAAGCTCTAAAAAACCAACTGTATTTTTACATCTTTACTTATTCCAGCTCAGGGTAAGTATCCAAGTATATAGAGGATTTGTGTGCTATTTATACAATAAACGATTGTTATATAAAAATGAAGAGTTCCCCATACCCTACTGTATTAACTACAAGTCGGCCAGTAAATGGAGGGGCACTGTAGTCACACCATTGGACTCAATAGGGTTTCTCCCTTACAAACTGGCTATAGGAGACTTTATGGCCAGTCCAACATATACCATGTCAAGAGGTTTTAAAATAAACTCTCTTCCCCTATTCCCCACCCTCTTCTCAACCCCCTAAAGAAAAAAGGCACTCAAAAAATTTATTCTTAATAAACTTATTTCCATACACACCTGTTAAGAGAAGGTCGTAACTGATTGGTTTTAACACAGAGAACAGCCCAGTCTAGATTCAAAAAATCATGGGAGAAGCATCCCAGCCACCACAGCAAGGAGGAAGCAGGAAGGAGAGAGCTGCAGAAATATTTGGAGGAAAAATGAGATTGAGAGGAAAATAAAATATACACAAAACATTAAAAAATAAGAGGAACGGGGCAAGTACTGGGAGAAAGAAAATCTGGGAATGGAAGGGAGTCATGTAAAATATGACTTGGAATTGCTTAATGTGACAAATGCCCTTTGGACTTAGCTCTGTCTTCAGATACCTGGGCCTTGGATGTAGTTTTTAGTAAAACCGGGATTCTACTGTCATGGAGTACTTCTGTACAGAACCAGGAGTAGGTTATAATATGGATAAAAATTCACTTACCCCCTATTCCCAGCGATCAAATTGGGGGGAAAATTTCTGTTGTTGGAATGCCCTTCCCCCCCCCCTTCCCACCTCTAAGGCAGAAACCTCAAAGCCCAGTCCCAGCATGCCCACAAAGACATTGAGAAACCAATGCAATAGTCGTAGTGGGGAAGACATGTGGGGACTAGCCTAGGCTGAGCCTTTTGCTTCAGTTCCCTTTCCCACGCTCTCCAGGGCTCTACCAAACAAATACTTGGGCCTGCCTGCTTTAGAGTATATGCAGCATTCTGCCAGCAAGAGCACTTAGAGGAACAGATAGACAGGTGTCCAATAAACTACCTAATTAATCCTCCATCAGTAAGACTCCTTCCAGTGGATCAAGCACCGAAATCCAAGAATATGGCAGCCCTTCTCTAAATTCCTCCGACCCTGGCTCTGGGCTCCCACAGTCACTTATCAACTCCTGTTCTTCCTTCCAGTCTGTTGCCGAGTTTTCCTATTCCCACCCTACACCCCAACAGGCCACTCAAAGGTCTTTAAAAAGTATCATTTAAAAAAAAAAAATGCTGCTCCCTCCTCATCTCTATTGCTTCATTTTAAGCATTGTCCTTATCCGCTATGTACCATGACCTATGAACCTTCCACACCAAGAGGACTCTTAAGCTCAAGAGAGATTCTTCCAGTTCTAGATTTTAACAGGGCCTGAATTGCAGTTACCACTCTGGCAGCCTCCACCCTGTAATCTTCTTTGCTAATGAAAGCCCAAACTACCACTATTATGGGGCATACAGTGACAACCCTCCCTGCTGCACAGAAATGGTCACCATGCCGTAAACACCTACTTTTTACCCCTTCAATAAAGGGAGTTAAGGAAGGATAGTAGGAAAACTAACTAGGGCTCTAGATTAGAATGCAGGATCTTTTCCCATCCTTCATGGCTTTAAAGGCTGGACCACCAGGCTCTAATTTGGAGAAGAGGACAGCACAATTAACCAGAAAGAGAGGATCAGATTCCTAGGCCTAATAGCATGGGGAGATTTTCTGCTGAAAGAGGGCAGAAGCAGAGGCTGTGTAGGACAGGATGCAGAAGACTGGTCCCAGTCCTGGCTCTGCCACTAGCCAACAATGGCAGAAGGTCACTGCCATGTTCTCATCTGAGAGATGCCAACATCACCAGCCCAGTTTAACTGAGAGCTGCTAAGAGGATCAGGTGAGATAATGTATGTCATACAAATGTGAGGTATTAAGTTGTTTCAAGAGCTAGTTTCTATCTCCCAATTATATTACTTAATGGTAATGCCTCAGCCCCAAACTATTTTGTGAACTAGTAGATGAGACTAACCAGATCAAAAGCATAACTGGGTTCTAAGGAGTGGATGAGCTGGTTCTCCTGCTCTAACTCTATTTACTAGGAGGTCCCACCTAGACCAGTGTTTCTGGAACATAGAGTGCAGCATTACACATCTGCTATAATAAGTTCTTGTCCCCTTATTTGAGGCCTTTGCAGTTTATGACCACAGAGAAAGGGAAGGTGAAAAGAACTAACAATTACTGAGTGTTTTACATTTATTATCATGGTAATACTTACAACCCCAAGGAAGGAAGTTTTACTGCAAATGAGAAAATGGGCTCTAGGTGAAGAAAATACCCAAGGTCTCGGTTAATAGCAAATTCTGAATTTAAACTCATGTATCTATTCCATTCCAAAGCCTGCGTTCTCGCTCTACTACATGCTGTCAAGTCCAGAAAGTACAAGTCCAGTATAAGATGGACAGTCCAGCCCTTCTCCCCCATAGTCCTTGTACTTTCTGCCCAAACATCACAGGAAAAAAGTAGGGGGGTGGGTTGGGGCTTCCATTTTTCCTTATGTTAAAGGGTTATTCATAATGTCTACATATAAGACTTAAGTGGGACAACAGAAACAAATGGGAGGAAAAAGAAAGCAGAAGCAGGGTAAGAGAATGAAGCTGCTGGCGAGCTCCAGAGCACGGCCTCCTCACAACTCAGACTTGAGGAAAGAGTCCTCGTCCGTGCCATACACAGAAACAAATTATGCTTTAGACCAGAATCTGCAAACCATTAATGGACTCTGGCAATTAAGAGTCAAGAAAGTCGGGGCGCCTGGGTGGCTCAGTTGGTTAAGCGACTGCCTTCGGCTCAGGTCATGATCCTGGAGTCCCGGGATGGAGTCCCGCATCGGGCTCCCTGCTCAAGCGGGGAGTCTGCTTCTCCCTCTGACCCTTCCCCTCTCATGCTCTCTGTCTCTCATTCTCTCTTTCTCAAATAAATAAAAAAAAATCTTAAAAAAAAAAGAGTCAAGAAAGTCAAAAAGTCCAGGCCAACACCTTTCTTAATATTTTCAAATGAATTACACTGGCTCTCACTACAAAAAGGCCGCCAAGGAATTCTCAAAGTGAGAAGGAGAGAAAGGCCACACATAAAGTGAGCCCTGCCATTCCCCTAAGTAACTGGTTTTACTCGTAACAAGCTGTAGGTCCTACAGACCTGTGAGTCTACAGCAAGGCTCCAGCATTCAGGCAATGACAATGGTAAAAATTCAGTCTCTTCTGTAAGAAACCCAAACCAAAAGTTAAACTGGATCAAATACCCAGAAGGACCAAAGAGACGATGTCAACCAGGTAGCTGGGTAAAAAAATATGAGCAATAACACGGTCCCTGGTAACCTGGCCATAGGAATGTAATTTGGAAATACGATTCTTAGAAGTTAAGAATACAGGCTTTGGAATCAGACTAGGTTCAAATCCCAGTTCCACTGCTTCTTAGCTGTAGAACTTTGGGCAAAATACCACTTAATCTCTAAACCTCAGATTCCTTTTCTGTAAAATGGGGGAAATAAAATACACCTAAGGGTAGTTGTGAGAAGTACGTGAGACAATCCACATAAAGTGCTTAGAAAAATGTCTTGACATATAGCAAGCTATAAATATGGTTACTGGGCGCCTGGGTGGCTCAGATGGTTAAGCGTCTGCCTTCGGCTCGGGTCATGATCCCAGGGTCCTGGGATCGAGTCCCACATCAGGCTCCCTGCTCTTTGGGAGCCTGCTTCTCCCTCTGCCTCTCTCTCTCTGTCTCTCATGAATAAATAAATAAAATCTTTAAAAAAAAAAAAAATATGGTTACTGATAGAAACACTACCACAAATAGCTAACACAAGGGACTAGAGTTTGGTGGTGTTAATAGGACCTCTGAATAAACCACGCATGTCTCCACATGCTCCCGTCCCTGCTTTACAAGTAGCCCAGTAAACTACAGGAATTCTTCATACTCTCAAAGGGAAAAACAAAATAAAATTCCAGACTAGGGGTCAAAAAACCTGGGGTTCAAGTCCTGGCTCTGCCCAAAACTAGCTGTGAGAACTAGCTCGCAGGGGAAGTTATAACCCCTATAATCTTCACTTTTATTATTTGTCAGGGTTTAGCTTTAATGGGCTAATATATGTAAAACTATAGGCTAGGTGACTGAACTTCTCTCCTATATCCATGCTATTCTGATAAGTGTATCCAAAGACATGACCAGAATTAGGCAAGCTAACCCTGTGGAAAGAGTTTGAAAAAGTATTTGTCCTCAGGGAGAACTGTAAGCCCCACAAATAGTCTTTGGGTTTCTTAGGAAAGAAATTTTGTCTTCTGGGCGCCTGGGTGGCTCAGTTGGTTAAACGACTGCCTTCGGCTCAGGTCATGATCCTGGAGTCCTGGGATCGAGTCCCACATCGGGCTCCCTGCTCGGTGGGAAGCCTGCTTCTCCCTCTGACCCTCCCCCATCTCGTGCTCTCTCTGTCCCATTCTCTCTCTCAAATAAATAAATAAAATCTTTAAAAAAAAAAAAAAGAAATTTTGTCTTCTGCAGCCAATCCCAAAGCCAGCTCTCCTCCTTCCTTCGTTTTTATTATGAAATCAAAACCAATGTCACAAAGTGATGCTTCCCTTCAAAAGCAAGGATTAGCGGGCGCCTGGGTGGCTCAGTTGGTTAAGCGACTGCCTTCGGCTCAGGTCATGATCCTGGACTCCCTGGATCGAGTCCCGCATCGGGCTCCCTGCTCGGCAGGGAGTCTGCTTCTCCCGCTGACCCTCCCCCATCTCATGCTCTATCTCATTCTCTCTCAAATAAATGAATAAAATCTTTAAAAAAAAAAAAAAAAAAGCAAGGATTAGCAAAACTCTTCTATGTCATCCTAGGGATTTCAAATGGCTGTTTTATTTTTTTTTCTAAGATTTTATTTATTTATTTGACAGAGAAAGACAGAGCAAGAGAGGGAACACAAGCAGGGGGAGAGGGAGAGGGAGAAACAGACTTCCCGAGGAGCAGGGAGCCCGATCCCAGGACCCCGGGACCATGACCTGAGCCAAAGGCAGACGCTTAACGACTGAGCCACCCAGGCGCCCCTCAAATGGCTGTTTTAAAAAACACTGAGCCTCGCACTGAAGAATACCAATCAATAAAATATAGCACCTGTAACACCACAGAGCTGTACTACACAATGCTCAAGCCAACAAAGGTAGGTCTTCTAGATCCCTAAGAGGCATGTTTGCCTAAAATGGCATGTGCTCTAAAATTCAAAGCAATTATTCCTGTTCAACCATACAGACAGAAAACTGCCATCTTATTTTTAAATTAAAGGAATATATTTTGTCAATAGTTTTTCTCTGGCTTCTTATCACCAAGAATGCTAGTACCAGAGTCCAAGGTCTAAGCGCCTCATCCACCACCTGATGTTCCACCATCCCAAGCTCAGTGAGAACAATTCCAGTATTCCCCCGCCTTTGTTGGGAAGACTTAACTCCCACACTAACCCCAACTCCCTGGACCTAAAGAGTACTCTGCTCACTTCACGATCTCAACTGACCACTTCTCAGAGTTACAAACTGGTATTCCGGAAATGGCCTTGTCTTAGGTGTTAGCAGTTTCTGAGCTTCCCTGGGGATCTGCCTGATGCAAGGCCCAGCTTCTCCACTTAAGAGCACCCAAAAGGCAGACTGGGGACTTTCATTTTCACAGGGAAAGACTAGATCTCAATGTGTCCACCATGAACCTCTCTGATGAATTAAGGAAGTCTTTGACAAATCACTGTCCTCTTAGGAAAGAGTGATACTTCTGATAGAAGTTTCAGAGAAAAGAAGGAAAATAAATATTATATAAAAGTTACTTGTTAAAAGGAGGTTGAGTTGGCAGTCTCCACAGATCAACAGGACACCTTAAACTCACTTCAGTCTTATTATCCTGACCCAAAGTTACATATCAGAATTTAGTTTTTACCGTGACTGTGACTTTAAAAGAAAAAAAAAAAAAATCAACTCCATCACCTTGACCCTAAATTCAGAAACCAGATGGAACATTCTCCTTGTTCTCTTTTCCCCTACTGAGTATTCTGGGAACCCCCCAAACCATAACATACTAAATGGCTGAATGCTGGACTGGCTTTTGAAGCAAAGGAAGGGTGTGGCTCTCAGCTAGTGAGGGGCCCAGGACTGAAAGGGTATGGAAAGAAACAAAACCTGCTTCTCTCTTGGGCACGTATGACACATACACAGGACTGGTCTAACAAGTCCTTCTGATCTCTCAGGCCAGGCCGCCTCCTTCTCCACCCCCATTACCCACGTGCTTCTCCAAGGCCCTCCACTGGGACAGACAACGCTGAATTTTCTCTCAATCCTGAAAGTCTGAGACACATGAGTTCCTTACCTGGATCCCTGATGCAACCCGGCCAAAGGAGCCTCACCTAGCCTTATAAGGAGAAAGCAGAGCTTTAGGGAGAGGCCGATAAGGAAACAAAGAGGGAGGGGCAAAAAGAAGGAGGTGTCAGACTGGAGGAAGGGGAGAGGCCAAATGCCTTTCTCCTTCCTACAGGAGAAGGGAGAAAAAGAGAGGGAGGTCAAGTACACAATGGGAAATGAGAAAAAGTCTAATCAGACTGGGAAGGTATTGTGTAACTCCTGTGTCATAAAACAGAAATCCTAAAATCAAAATTAACTAGGATACCTTCTACCCTTCCCTACTCTAGGCTAGAAAAAAAAAATTCATGGAAAAAAAGCTTAACCTTAGGGTTTTCTAGAGGTCAACCAACTGTTTGAGTTCACATTCCTTTTTTAAAGAGGCAGCTCCTCACCAAACCCCCTTACCTTCTATGGCATTCTCAACATTTCCTTGTTCATCCTTTGTTTTTTTTTTTGTTTTTTTGAGATTATTTATTTATTTGTCAGAGAGAGAGGATGGTGTGGAAGCAGATAGACTTTTGGGTCTTACCTTCACTTTATTTTTTTTTTTAAAGATTTATTATTTGAGAGAGAGAGAGAGAGAGAGAGAGAGAGAGAGTGTGTGTGTGTGTGTGTGCGCACATGAGCTTGGGGAGGGGCAGAGGGAAAGGGAGAGAACCTCAAGCAGATTTCGTGCGCTGAGCTCGGAGCCTGACACGGCTCGATCCGACTGTCCCTGAGATAATGACCTGAGCTGAAATCAAGAGTGGGGTGCTTAACTGACTGAGCCACCAAGGCGTCCCTGGGTCTTACCTTCACTTTAGTGAGCAAGAACGTACTCGATTCTGAGGAAGAATAGCTTGCAATCTACCTCAGATTTCCCATTTTATAAAGTAATAAGAATTCAGGAGGGAAGGTGCTAGGGGCAAAAGTAATACAACTTTTTACATAATCATCTATCCTTCCTCTGGAGGGCCTGCTCTGGAAATCTGGCTACATGCCACATTCTCAAATCATCCCCACCTCAAAGAAGAAAACCTAATCCCAAATATCCCTACTCTCCTTTTTAATGTGGCATCTCACTAAACCAAAAGCAGAGATCAGAGCTGGGTAGGAAACAGAAGGAACTAGAAGCAGGGAAAATTGTGCTGGCCAGTATCAGAACAGAGGGGAGGGATTGTTCTAGCGGTATGTTAGCAATCTGCCTCTGGGGCAGCTGTCCTCCTGGGCAATCAAAGGCCGGTTTGTGTGTGTGCTCAGGGACTAGCCAGCTTGGCAAGAAGTTGAGGACTCAGCCACCCAATCCACAAAGTTAGAAGAGATGCCTGTTTCACAGCTGGAATGGAGGGCAGGGAAAACACAAAACAAGGGGGGGAAGGAAGGAGGAGGGGCACAGAGAGTGCTACAGGTGCTATTTCAGTCTTGGGGGGAGGGTGGAAATCCCAGGAAACTACCAACCATTCCCTAGTTATGTGCAAACAATGAACTGCCAGTACCTCCCAATACTGAAATCAAAGAATGGGTAGGTTTCTCTAGTTGTGTAGTAGGGTGCCAATTGGAAGGGTAAACCGTAAAATGCTGGGCCCAGCATCGCCTGTTTCTCTCTGTCCCTTTCAGACCCAACAAAATATCTGCAATACAGAGAGTGAATAAACATTATATAAACAAACATCTATCTCTTTCTAGAATTCCTTTCTTAATTAAATCCTAGAGATCTATAAATAACAGTAGCACACATAAAACTCAGTGAAATTCCCCAATGCTAGGAGATGGAGGCCATTTATATAACTCAAGTGCTGAGACGCAAAAGGCCACAGTCAGAATTCACACTCCCTAATCCCTCGGAGTAGCTAGATGCTCAGAGACCCATTAGACACACAAAGGCTGCTCTCTTCTCAGTAGAGCCCTGGAGCAGAGCTGCTCTCCAGGGACAAAGAGATTTCACAGGAGAACCACAAAGACATGGCCCCTCTCCGTTCCCCCACTCCCAGCTTTCTCACTTCCTGTCACAGTAGCACCAGACCACAGTCTCCCAGAAACAAACAAATACAAAGTGCTGGATTCTGGGCTGCAGGCCAACCGCATTCCAGGGCATCCTGTCTACCAATCACCAGTCGGAGCTCCCACTTTGCCCTGCTCAGTTCCTTATCATGTTCGGGAAAACAACCCTCCTCCCTGCCCCAAGCCAACACGACATAGGACAAAGCTAAGGCCTTTGAGAATCCGCAGAAAGATACTGTGTGTGGATCTAAGGGTTTGAAGCGGGTGAGGGGATTTGTAAAATTCCTACTTGGCAAGTTTCTTCACTTGGGAGGCATAGCACTGGGGATTTGAAAGCCGCTGCTGCGCTGATACTCAGTTCTGATACGTGCAATACATCCCAAAGGAAACTTCATGATGGCGATCGGATTGCCACTCTGGCTTCAGTCAACGGAACATTCCCACCTGGAGAACGACTTTAAAATGTCCTCTGTCACCCATTCCCACTGTTTTCAAAGTCTTTCAAACCCTTTTCCCCACAAGCATAAAGTTGATTCTTAGAGGCCCCACAGAGAACAAACAAAGGCAGCAGGCTCCACCCTACCAAGAGGCAGGATAAGCACCAGCAGGTGCTGGGAGCAAAGTTCTCTACCTCCCTAGGGAATGAGGGGAGGACTAGAATTGCACAGTAGTCCTGGAGGCAAAGAGGTCAAGACAGCAACCTCGGCTTTTCCTGCTCACTACTCCCCCTGGAGTGGGTCAGGGGCTGTAGATTTGGACTTCCTTGTGGGGGTGGGGCCTTCCTTTCCAATAAGGGTCCTCAGCTAATTCCAAGAATGGGTAAATGATGCATTCTTCTCTTATCTTGTACAAGCCCACTGGATGTTAGCCCTAAACCCCAGAAGCAAAGATTCAGATAGAAGTCAAGCTAATCTATTAGCCAGAGATTCTTGAAATCCAAAGAAGGAACACCCTTTGCCCACAGGGCTCCATTCCCTTTGCATAAAGCATTACACAGGCTCAGCACAGAGTTCTCCGAACAGGGGACTAGTATGCTATCATTTCTCATCGTTTATTCTCCTTTCCTTTCTCCTAAAAACTCCTTCCCCCTTCTTCTTGGATCTGCTAGAAGTAGTCTGGGCTGAACCCTCATTTAGATAGTATATGATGCAAAAGGAGCCTAAGTCTGAAACAGCACAACTTAGAAGGAATTAACTCATACCTGGATCTGACATAACCAGGTGGAAGGAGGTGGGGCAGGAATATACACAACAGTCAGCCATTCTAGGGCTGGGTAGAAAAATGGGTATTGAGCAACGCTAGGCTTTAGAACAGAACTTCAGTGGCAGAGCCTAGCCACGGCAAACTATCACTGAAGCACACACACAAAAGCTTAAGATCTCTTACCTAGCATTGAATCAGACTAACTCCCTTCTCTCAGAAATAACCGAGGGGTGCCTGGCTGACTCAGGTGGGTAAGGGTCTGACTCGTGATTTCAGCTCAGATCATGATCTCAGGGTGGAGACGCGCGTCAGGCTCTGTGCTCAGCACCAGTCGGCTTGAGAGCCTCTCCCTCTGCCTCTCCCCCTGCACGAGGGCTCTCTCTCTCTCTCTCTCTCTCTCTCTCTCTCTCTCTCGCTCTCCTCTCCGGATAAAAATAAATCTTTAAAAAAAAAAAAAAAGAATAACTGAAAAAGTAGTTCCAATTGTTAGTATCTTTTTTTTTTAGATTTTATTTATTTGCGAGAGCATGAGTGGGCGGGGCAGAGGGAGAGAGAATCTCAGGCTGACTCCGCCCCCAGTGCAGAGCCTGACGGCTGGGCTCGGTCTCCCGACCCTGAGATCATGACCTGAGCGGAAACCGAGAGTGGATCGCCTAGCAGATGGAGCCACCTAGGTGCCCCCAACTGTTACTGTTTTTATCCCATTCTCCCTCATCCTAGCCCAGGCCAAATAAATCAGTCAATTGAGTAGTATCATGTGAGGTAATTACACAAAAGGAGACCAAAACATCTAGGAGGGTTTTCACAGATACTTTAAACAAAGAGGGCTGCAAAAGACTCGCCCCAGAGGGCTGGCCACGCCCGTGTCCAGCTGCGCTCCAAAAGGATGCTTAGCGGGTTCTCTGCCTCGGACTGAGCAGCGGAGGCAGAAAAGGGTGCTGGGCGCCTGGGTGGCTCCGTCGGTTGGGCGACTGCCTCCGGCTCAGGTCGTGATCCCGGAGTCCCGGGATCGAGTCCCGCGTCGAGTCCCGCATCGAGTCCGGCATCGGGCTCCCTGCTCCGCGGAGAGCCTGCTTCTCCCTCTCCCTCTCCCACTCCCCCTGCTTGTGTTCCTGCTCTCACTATCTCTCTCTGTCAAACAAATAAAATCTTTAAAAAAAAAAAAAAAAGAGGGCGCCTGGGTGGCTCCGTCGGTTGAGCGACTGCCTTCGGCTCAGGTCGTGATCCCGGAGTGCCGGGATCGAGTCCCGCATCGGGCTCCCTGCTCAGCGGGGGGTCTGCTTCTCCCTCTGACCCTCCCCCCTCTCATGTGCTCTCTCTCATTCTCTCTCAAATAAATAAATAAAATCTTAAAAAAAATAAAAATAAAAATAGGGCGCCTGGGTGGCTCAGTTGGTTAAGCGGCTGCCTTCGGCTCAGGTCATGATCCTGGAGTCCCGGGATCGAGTCCCGCATCGGGGTCCCTGCTCGGCGGGGAGCCTGCTTCTCCCTCTGACCCTCCCCCTACAGAGACTACAGAGATGTCTCTCTCATTCTCTCTGTCTCAAATAAATAAATAAAATCTTAAAAAAAAAAAAAAAGTGGGCGCCTGGCTGGCTCAGTTGGTTAAGTGACTGCCTTCGGCTCAGGTCATGATCCTGGAGTCCCGGGATCGAGTCCCACGTCGGGCTCCCTGCTCAGCAGGGAGTCTGCTTCTCCCTCTGACCCTCCCCCCTCTCATGTGCTCTCTCTCTCATTCTCTCTGTCTCAAATAAATAAATAAAATCTTTAAATAAAAAAAGAAAAGAAAAGCGGTGCTGACTCAGAAATACATTCACCCCAGGGTGTGAGGGAAGGAAAGAGAACAGTATAGCCAACCAATTACAATTCAGCATGACTTCACCAAAGGTCCTGGTTCTAATTGTATCTCTGGGTTTGCAGACATATTTAGAAAACTTAACCAAAGGAGTAATGAATGGGTAAGGAGAAAGTCAATGGAGGGGGCCCAAGACTTAACCTGAATACTCAGTGGTTGGAAGAGCATGAATCTGTTTTGCTATCTAACTTCCCACATAACCCTCTTTCCAAATCAAGCCCAAAGCTGAAAGAATTGGGGGGGGGGGAGGCAGAGAAAAGAATGTGACTGAAGAAGGTTTAGCTACATTCCAACTAGCCAGCATCCCACATGGTATTAAGAGTGCCTGAGAATCCAACCCCACCACATGGGAGTTGCTGGGGCTCTGCTAACATACATCCAATTCCTCCAATCCTCCACCCCCCCACCCCCCTAAACATTCTGAAAAGAAGCGTAATTGAGATAGCTTGATGAAGGCACCAGCTGTTTCCACCACTCTCCCTCCCCCCAACCCCAGAGACCACAGTTCAAACTCACATCAAACACTTAATACAATTGACTGGCCAGTAGGAAGGAGAAGCCTGGACTAAAATAGCAGGAAGAGTGCCAACTGGCCCCACTTAGAAGGAATGTTTCTTGGCTCAATTTAAAAATAAGAAACCTTTGTCACCCACTCCCTTCTGCCCAATTATGTTCTCTTTTCCGCAACTTACCCCTCAGTGTCAAATGGATTTCAGTTTCTTCCCTACAGCTCCTTGATCTATTTTCAAATGTCAGGGAATACAGGGACGGTATAAGGTTGAATGTAAAGTAACGTCTGGGAGACTGGGAAGCTTCCTGGACTGCAACAGCCAAACACAGCACAGGGCTCTCACACAAGGGCAAGGAGACAAGAGACCACACAGCATCCATCTCCACGTTTCAAATGAGGAAAGAAGGGAACGAACATGATGTTTCCACACTTGAACAATGATGGTAACCTGATTTCCCAAGGCACGGGTAGCCAGTGAAAAGTATTAACATGATCAGCCCCTCCCCCAAACATATTAGAAGTTGGCCAGAGCTAGCCAAGGAGGAAGGGAAGGAAGCCAGCACTTCCTTTTCAGACAGGAAGTAACATTGGCCCTTCCTGTCGAGTTTTAAACAAATTGTCCAGCTGAGTTTCAATGAGAACATCCTCTCCTGAATCTGTTCCACAATTTCAAAATGGAGAGGGGAAGTGGAGATACGGTCTAAAAGTTTCCCTCCCTCACAACAGGCGAGTTCTCCATACCATGCTAAGTACTGGCATAATCTCCAAATCAGGCCGTGACATCTGTAATTCCTGTACAATACAGCATACAGAGGTAGAAAACTTCAAATCAGTCACCTTCTCACCATGTCCACTACCATGAACTATTCTTTTCTACTTCTCATACTAATTTAAATAACCACCCAACTGAGAAATCACACAGATATGTAGCTTCAACTCAAATGTTCAGGTTTTATGGTCCTCAAACCTAAGTGATCAGAATCACCTGGAAAGGTTTTTAAGAAAATACAATCTCTGGGGCACCTGGCTGGCTCCGTCGGAGGAGCATGTGACTCTTGATCTCAGGGTCATGAGTTCAAGTTCCACATTCAGTGCAGAGATTACTTAAATAAACTTTAAAAGAATAAAAAAAATTAGGGGCGCCTGGGTGGCTCAGATGGTTAAGCATCTGCCTTCGGCTCGGGTCATGATCTCAGAGTCCTGGGATCGAGCCCCACGTCTGGCTCCTGGCTCAGCGGGGTGCCGGCTTCTCCCTTTGCCTCTCCCCCTGCTCATGCTCTCTCTCTATCTCTGTGTCTCGAATGAATAAATAAAATCTTAAAATAGGGCGCCTGGGTGGCTCAGTCGTTAAGCGTCTGCCTTCGGTTCAGGTCATGATCCCAGGATCCTGGGATCGAGTCCCACATCGGGCTCCCTGCTCTGCGGGAAACCTGCTTCTCCCCCTCCCACTCCCCCTGCTTGTGTTCCTGCCCACGCTCTCTCTCCCTCTGTCAAATAAATAAATAAAAAATCTTAAAAAAATAAATAAAATCTTAAAACAAATTTTAAAAATTTAAAAAAAAATTAAAAATACAATCTCCCAAATCTACCTCCTCATCCCCCATACCTCAATTTCTAGAGGGAATGCCTGGGAATTCATGCTTTTAAAAAGCTCTCAAAATGGGGCGCCTGGGTGGCTCAGTTGGTTAAGCGACTGCCTTCGGCTCAGGTCATGATCCTGGACTCCCTGGATCGAGTCCCGCATCGGGCTCCCTGCTTGGCAGGGAGTCTGCTTCTCCCTCTCCCACTCCCCCTTCTTGTACTCTCTCTCTCAAATAAATAAATAAAATCTTAAAAAAAAAAAAAAAGCTCTCAAAATGATTGATAGTCAGCTGTTGGGAACCACTGAACTAGCTTATCCCTGACAACCCTCTGACCACCACACACACTCCTCCAGCAAGAAGGGCACTTGTTATTAACGAACTATAGAAATGATCCCTGAAAGTATGTTAAATACTGTATTGGGCCTATTATTGTCCACCAGACAGCTCAGATCATTATTCCAGGCTGGAGTAGAGGCTGTTGGAAAGCATGGGTTTAAATATAAGATGGCTGGAATGACACAGTCCTAAATCCTATACTCTAGACTCAGAACCTAGAAAAGAATTATCTCATTTTTTGGAATCCTAAGCTGTACACTGGAGAGTACGTCCAGTTGCAGACTGGACAACCCTGATTATTTTTAAACAACTTAGTTCAACTGCCCTCCAAGAAACGAAGAGCTGTGCCAACATTTTGAAAGACTGGTTCCATATCCCATCCCAAAAGAAGTCCAAAGTCCCAAATCTAGAATTCACGACCCTAGATAATTCTAGTCCAGTTGAAAATACTGATTCAAGGGTTACCTCTGACACTTATTCAAGCAAAAGTCACTTTAACTTCTGGTTTGAGTAAGAGCAAGTGAGTAGCAAAATGTTTTTAGAAGAACCATAAAGAGAAATATTTCCACAGGAAACATGTGTCACTGAAGATTTAGGAAAGAAGAATGCCATTGAAAAACATACTTTCAAGACAACTACAAACACGGGGCGCCTGGGTGGCTCAGTTGATTGAGCATCCAACTCTTGGTTTCGGCTCAGCTCATGATTTCAGGGTCATGGGATTGAGCCCTGCATGGAGCTCTGCACTCAGTGGGAAGTCTGCTTGAGATTCTCTCTACCTCCCCCTCTGCCCCTCCCCATTCATGTGTGCACACGCCCTCTCTAAAATAAATAAATATTTTTTAAAAAGACAACTACAAACATCTATAAATGTTGAAGTAATACGCATCAAGCAGTTATTTAAAGCAACTTCAAAATTAGGGGAATCTGGGCGCCTGGGTGGCTCAGCTGGTTAAGCGACTGCCTTCGGCTCAGGTCATGATCCTGGAGTCCCGGGATCAAGTTCCGCATCGGGCTCCCTGCTCAGCAGGGAGTCTGCTTCTCCCTCTGACCCTCCCCCCCTCATGTGCTCTCTCTCTCTCATTCTCTCTCTCAAATAAATAATAAAATCTTTAAAAAAAAAAAAAGAAATTAGGGGAATCTGTGATTGCCTAGAGTATTTCCTATGCAAGATGACACAGTTACTTGACCAAAGGAGAAGGGGATGGTAAGGAAATAAATGTTTCCTGATTGAGGTCATCTCCCAAGGACGATACTAAGTAACAGGAAGACAACTAGATAGGTATAATTAAAGAGAAGGACAGAGGGTAACCAGGTCAAGTGCAGGGCTAACCTCCAAACTTACAGCAAGGGCAACAGAGAGATTCTTTCACTGAATGACAGGACTAGCTAAACCAGATTATCTTGAGAGGGAAAGTAAGAATGGGTGATTCAAGACACAAGTACTCTAGAAATCAAATATCCTTCTACTTTCCCGTATGTGGCTGCCATAGAACATCAATCACTAAATAGTTGGTGCTTACTCCTCAATCCCACCAAAGCCAACCAGCTCAGTATATGCTTTAATAACCCTTAATGCTTAAACATACCTATGGAAAGGGAAACCAGTGCAAAACAGAAATATGAATAGGATGACCTATAATGTGGTCCCTGAAGCCATTAAATAGCAATGATTAGGACTTGGGGAAGCAGGAGCTTTTTGGTCAAATGAACAAAGGGAAAAGCAACAGATAAGTGGGGTAGGCATATTTGGTCATAAACCAAAACAACAAACGTACTCAAAAGGAAACTATACCAGATCTAGGCTGTCCGTTCTCCTGTTCATAGAAAATTGACTATGTAGGTAAGAAGGTAGAGAAATATATTTCTCTAGGGAAGAAGTTTTTTTTTATCCTACTTCCCAACCACATAAGCTTATTTTAAGCTATTATATTCTCCAAGACAAGGGTCATCAACCTATGCAAGATCTGCTACTCTGCAAATTATGTGCTAACTATACTCACATGGAACTTCTGCAACGGGACAAAGATGGAGGCTGGGGGGCGCCTGGGTGGCTCAGTCGTTAAGCGTCTGCCTTCGGCTCAGGTCATGATCCCAGGGTTCTGGGATCAAGCCCCGCATTGGGCTCCCTGCTCGGTGGGAAGCCTGCTTCTCCCTCTCCCACTCCCCCTGCTTGTGCTCCCTCCTTTACTGTGTCTCTGTCAAATAAATAAATAAAATCTTAAAAAAAAAAAAAAAAGATGGAGGCTGGGTCAGGTATTGCCTCAACTCTTTACAGAGAACACACAAAAAGTCATTACCAGCTGTTGTTGTCTCTGGGGTCTGAAGTGGGAAGGAGATACTTTTTTGCACTGTACAGTGCATGACAAGGTCCTAAATTATCCCCTCTTCCCCCCAACACACATATCCATTGAACCTTTCTGAGTAGGTCTACTTCTCCCCCCATCTCTCTTGCTCACTGGTAACAATGAGCCTCAGGACCTTTGCACTTTCTACTCATATATACCTGACTTCACCCTAATATCTTTTAGGTCTCTCTCAAACATACCTTATTAAGTGAGGCCTTCCCCAACCACTCTCTGTATTTAAAAACTTCACTCCTACCCTTGTACTTCTTATTCACCATTCTACATATTCTGCTTTATTTTTTCTCAGTAATATCACCACACTCTGGCATACTATACATTTACTTATTTATTATCTATCTCTTCCAACTAGAATATAAACTCTGTGAGGTCTATCTGGTGTACTGTTATATTCTAGTGCATAGCATACCACAGGCTCTCAAATTTTTTATTTCTTTTAAAGATTTTATTTATTTGTCAGAGAGAGAGAGAGCACAAGCAGGGGGAACAGCAGGCAGAGGGCGAAGCAGGCTCCCCGCCAAGGAAGGAGCCCAACACAGGGCTCGATCCCAGGACCCCGGGATCATGACCTGAGCCGAAGGCAGATGCTTAACTGACTGAGCCACCCAGGTATCCCTCAAATTTCTCTTAAATGAATGAAGATGTTTCACTTTTCCAATGAAAAAAAAAGTTAAATTTTAGAAAACTCAACTCTGTTCATTTTTCTTTCTATACTTTTGCACACAAAGTTTTATTCACTACATCTTGTTAGGAGATTTAAAAGATAACTATTGTATTGTTAAAACTAAGTATTTGGAGTAAAGAAATCCTGCCCCTCTCCTGCCAATAAAGTTTCTAGCAATAAAGTTCTATACCAAGAGAGTGACATATACATGTGCAAAACAATTCAGTCTTTAATTTTTTTAAAGATTTTTTAAGTAATCTCCACACCCAACATGGGGCTCAAACCCACAACCCCGAGATCAAGAGTTGTGTGCTCCACCGACTGAGCCAGGCAGGCACTCTTTCAATCAATATGTTGGGCCACATATTGTCTTCTGAGTCTTATGAGTGGTTGCAAAACAGGTATTTTCACATGTATATAAGAGCTCATGTAAGTAGTAAGATAACAGGATGGGACAAAGAAAGAATGCTGTCATGTTTTCTTAAAATAGCCTAAGAAGGCAATTTTTAAAAATAAAAATAAGAAAGAGTAAAAAGATTCTTGCTTACTGTTGGGAGCCCTCTTTCTGAAAGATCTGTGATGATACTTAATTTCAGAAATGCACTTAATGACATCTCTGATTTCCATTTAATGTAACTTTCTTTACTTTTTTCTAATTGTGATCTTTGGCCCATCAGCTGGGGTCTCTTGTAGCCTGACCTGCAGATTTGGCTGACCTTCAGCAGGGTACACATTCAAATGACCAACTCTGCCCTGGTTTACAAAGTAGTCAATGGAGAACAGAACAGCAGAGAGGTTACAGAACTTCCCCCATTCCAACACAGAAACAGTGGAAACAAATCAGACTGTCGCTAATTCCTCCTTTAAAACAGGGTACTCTATTTTAAAAGTGTGCTGAATATACACCAGCTACACTGTTTCAATGAGATTCACTTCACCTGCGAAGAAATGGAAACTGTAAGTGCTTTGATAAAAGTATTGAAAAGTTGACCTAGTTTCTATAAAATGTGTTATGTCCTCAACCATCAGAATATATTTTGGTTTCTTAAAATATAAGCTCCCTAAAACAAAAATCTTTTCACACCACAAAGCAGTCTCTCAATGTGCTACTGCATTCCAACAGAGAAAAACACAGGAAGCACACACTTTTGCTCCACTGTCAAGTGACCCAAAATGAGTAATTAATTAGTAAATGTGGATGAGATCTGAAAATAAAAAAAGATAAAAACTAATCTGAATTACTAGAAGAGATCTTCTTGAATCACAATTTATCTTAATCTAGATCTAACTGAATAAACCAGAAGCAGTATCCTAATACTTGTACCTTTAGCACATAAGTACAATTTATTCTATGATAAGAATCAGAAACTTCTTCCATATTAAGTGTTAGCAAGGCAAAACAATGCCCATGAAGACTACCAACCTCAAGAGAAAAGATAGGGGACACCAGAGAGCAGGAAAGCAAACAAAAGGGAGAAAATGTAGAAGAATCAATAGATGGAAACGCGGGTTAAAAAAATGTAAAGAGTTGGGTGGGGAGTTATGATAAGAAGCTACGGAGTGCCAACAGAAATTAGTTTAAATACTATTCAGAACACCGGTTTCATGGGTTAGTTAGTATGACGAGAAGGAAAACCTTCAGCTAGAAGAAACCCAAAAGTTTCCAGGCAAGGCTGCATCTAACACATATACATTTCCCACACGCCACAGTTTGTCTTTTCCACATACAAGAGCAGACCTCTTTCTTAGAAGCACATTTCTTACAGGTAGCATTGAAACATTGATGAACTCAAAATTTCTACACACCCCAGTTTTACGAAGTCCATAAATAAGGGTTGAAAATAGAGAATGGGGGCGCCTGGGTGGCTCAGTCGTTAAGCATCTGCCTTCAGCTCGGGTCGTGATCCCATGGTCCTGGGATCGAGCCCCACATCGGGCTCCATGCTCCGCAGGAAGCCTGCTTCTCCCTCTCCCACTCCCCCTGCTTGTGTTCCCTCTCTCACTGTGTCTCTCTGTCAAATAAATAAAATCTTAAAAAAAAAAGAGAATGATGTTTCCTGAACATAAAAGAGGGAAGTTTATTTCAAGAAAAGGGATGGTATGAAGGCAGGCTTTTTTCTATGTAGTTTCCTGTACAACCATTCATAGCTGAATATTACCTTACAAAATCCTGGTGGGATAAAGAATCTGGTCCAGGGGCGCCTGGGTGGCTCAGTCGTTGGGCATCTGCCTTCAGCTTGGGTCATGATCCTGGGGTCCTGGGATCAAGCCCCGTGTCAGGCTCCCTGCAGAGCAGGGAGCCTGTTTCTCCCTCTCCCACTCCCCCTGCTTGTATTCCCTCTCTTGCTATCTCTCTGTCAAATAAATAAATAAAATCTTTACAAAAAAAAAAAGAGGGGCGCCTGGGTGGCTCAGTCATTAAGCCTCTGCCTCCAGCTCAGGTCATGATCTCAGGGTCCTGGGATGGAGCCCTGCATTGGGCTCCCTGCTCAGCGGGAGGCCTGCTTCTCCCTCTCCCTTTCCCCTGGCTTGTGTTCCCCCCCTCTCTGTGTCTCTCTGTCAAATAAATAAATAAAATCTTTAAAAAAAATTAAAATTAAAAAAAAAAAAAAAAAGAATCTGGTCCAAAGTCAAGAATAGTAAGCCCAAACAAAGCTTTTCCAGTCCATTCTCTGCAAAATTAAAGAAAGTTTACCCTTGGATGCTAGAGTGCTGTCTCTTGTAGATGGAAAAGATGGGAGAGGGGTACCTGGGTGGCTCAGTCAGGTAAGTGTCTGCTTTCGGCTCAGGTCATGATCTCAGGGTCCTGGATCGAGCCCCACATCAGGCTCCTTGTTCAGCGGGGAGCCTGCTTCTCCCTCTGCCTCTGCTCCTCCTCCCCCTAGTCTGTGTGCGCGTGCACACCAGTGCGCACTCTCTAAAATAAATAAATATTTTAAAGAATGGGAGAAACCTGTATGGCTGCTTTTCCCTAAAGTCTCCAGGTCTCTGAAGAAATTACTGTAAGATATTCAAGCTCTGCAATCTGTTTCTTTTCTCCCAGTAATGCCTCACTTTATTAAAAGCTATCCATCTCTATAGTTTGGACAACCCTGCCCAAATAACTCCCCAGACTTGCCTACTATTACACACTTTTTTTCCCCATTAAAAAAAAGTTAGCTTGGGGCGCCTGGCTGGCTCAGTTTGTACAGCATGCAAGATCTTGGGGCTATAAGTTCAAGTCCCACGTTGGGTATAAACATTACTTAAAAATAAAATCTTAGGGGAACCTGGGTGGCTCAGTCCTTAAACGTCTGCCTTCAGCTCAGGTCATGATCCCAGGGTTCTGGGATCGAGTCCTCCATTGGGCTCCCTGCTCTGAGGGAAGCCTGCTTCTCCCTCTCCCACTCCCCCTGCTTGTATTCCCTCTCTCGCTGTCCCTCTCTCCCTGTCAAATAAATAAATAAATATTTTTAAAAAATAATCATAAAATAAAATCTTAGAGGCACCTGGGTTGTGCATTTAAGCGCCAGACTCTTGGCTTTGGCTCAGGTTGTGATCTCAGGGTCCTGAGATGGAGCCCTACATCGAGCTCCCCACTCAAGGTGGAGTCTGCTTAAGACACCCTCTCCTACTGCCCCTCCCTGCTGCGTGCATGCTCTCTCTCAATAAATGAATCTTTAAAAATAAATAAATAAAATATTAAATTTAAAAAACCACTTACTCATCCAGGAAGCCCATTTATTCCCTAATACAAACATCTATACCCTAGAATATCAGGTTTTAAGAGACCTTAAAGGGTATTTATTTAGTCCAACAGACAAATGATAATCTGAATTCATTTAAAGCATCCATTCTAATAGCAAAAACTTACAAGGCATTACCATGAGCACCATTTTTACATTTATTAAATCACTTAAGCATCACAACAATTCTATGAGATGGATAATATTGTCCTCATTTTACCAACAGAGACCAAAGCTTAGGGCGGTTAAACAATTTGCCCAAGGCAAACGCTAGTAGGTGGCAGAGCAAGAGTTGATCCCAGGTAGACTAGCTCAGGGATCCATGCTCTTAAGCACTATGCTACACTGCCCTGCCTCTCCAGATGTGTGGAACTCTTAGACTGGAAATTCTGTTCGGTCAGCATATTGATCAAAAAATACAGAATAACAAAGCATTTGAGGCAAAAGGTTAACCATGGGTGTCTAGATGACTGAAGGATACACAGGAGTTCTTGCGCTATTCTTAGAACTTTCCTCTAAGTTTGAAATTTTTTTCAAGATTAAAAGTTTGAAGTTGCTTTTATCATCATATAATGGGATATCTTTTGTAAAAGTGATGACCAAACTACCTGTTGGCCAGCAAAGAAGGCTTTAAAAGAAAACGATCCTTATAATGTCCCCACGAAATGCCCGATCTAAACTGCCCACATCACTCCAGTCAGACTGAAGGACTCAACTGAAGAAATGGGCCTAAAAATGGGTAACACTGTCCCTGAACCACAACACTAAATGCGGGCTCCATTCTCAATGTTTAATATTTAATAACCAATGACATGTAATCCCAAATACGGGGGGGGGGGTGCATTTACTCCCAAAAATGCATTATACGATATAACCAAATACAAATCTATCCAAACACTTGTTTCCCCCTTGCTAGTTCTAACCAGAATATCAGTTCTTCCCTCCTTCCTCTGTCCCTGCCAGGCTGTATCAATGCTCTCTATTGGAAACCTTGCAGGCAGCTGCATTTAGGCAGAGCGATCCATGTTTCAGCTTTATGATCAAGGCATTTGAATCCTTGTGCAATGGAAGAGAACATGAAATCACATACTGATAACCTACACATCATTCTTTTAGGCAAGTTTCTTGTGACTATCGTTCTAAATTACCCATGAATACCAATTTGGGTTCTTAAATTCATAAACTTCCCAATACACTCTGTGAACAAAATCTCCTGAAGTTTCATGGCAGAAGCACTGATAAAAAAAATACAATGATATCCGAATATACTTTCTTTAGAACACTGATGTTCAAAACTATCATCCCAAGCTTTTTATGTTTTTATTAACTAGTATATTTAAAACCACTCACTTCCAACATGTCTGAAAGCAGTATGTCCCTGCTGCTGCCTTAGTAAAGTTCCAGGTAAGCAGTGCCTCTCCCCTAGACAATGGCTGTATTTAAGGTTTCAGTGGTTGAAGTTAACAGCTGCCTAGATTATAAAATATTAGGACCCTTACTTTTTATCCTATTCTTTGGACAGCTTTCACAGAAAAGAAACAGAATTTTGTTTTTAATTAAAATTTTAAATCTTCAATTATCTCCAGAAACCCTAAAAATGGAGGTAGGAAATGTGTAAAAGGTCGAAACTACAAACTACAGCAGAAGTATCTAAATCACAAAGTGATTTCATTAATCTCAGTTGTACTGCTTCCTATCTCAACTTTCTTTTAGCCTTCCCCACAAAAGTCCCTCAGTGATTCCTATATCAAGTGCCTTATTTAACCAAGGCTTACTGACACCTCGGTATATACCAGACACTGAGATAGGTGCTAAGAGGACACAGAAGTAACACAGCATCTACACTCAAGCAGCTCACAGTCTAGAGGGAAAGACAAAAATAAGTAGACAATTTTAACACAGTGTGATGAACATTTTTGAGCTACTGTTACAAGCCTCTCCCTGCAAGTTGGCAAGATCATTCCAAACCACATCCCTGAAAATTGTCTGGAAGAAGAAATTTCACCGATAATCAAAGTTGGAGGCATTTCCGGTAAGTTTAAGAAATCAGGACAGCAACGATGAGCATATGGGAAGATCCCTGTTTTAAAGACTGAGATAATACCCATTCTAACATATTCAGCTCCCTATGGGATTTATGGAAAATGGGTTTTTACATATATTATCCCAACATGCAGGGGGTTGGAAATCTAAGTGGGGGCTGGCCCTCTGCAAAATTAAACACTTCTGCCTCTATCAAGGGCTCATTTTAGTTCTGGTTCTTGTTTCTGTTCTCTCTAGAAAATAAGTAGTACATTAGTGGCTAAGTCCATGGACTTTGTAGTTAGTCAGACAAGGATTTAATCCTGGCCTTGGCCACTTACAGGCAGTGAGATTTGCAGCAAACCTCAGCTTCTCTGAGGCTCACATTCCTTAAAAAACAGTTGTGGGAAATTAAGTAAATAGTTTATGCAAAATGCTTAGCACGCAGTAAAAAACAACAAGGGGGCGGGGAGAGAGGGCTGGAAATAACAGGGGACCATCAGGTTCTAAAACAGAAAACAATAAATTATACAGAGCTAATCATTTTGTTATTCCAACTGTATAGTGATCTATGCTTAATTTATTTGCATCCATCCTGTCTCACCCATCCCTAGAGAGCAACTACCTCATAAACCTAAGGCTGAATTGCAATTACTCGGAGTTTTTTTTTTTAACATCTCCAACAGTCCCAATTTTTATACTCAGAGAACATATCCTTGCCTCTGTGACTCTCAATAATTTGGAACCCTAAGATAGGCACTAGAACTCTAACCACTCAAAAGAGACACCCACCTGGAATACACAGACCGTACCTTAGTCATATAACAAAGAAACCAACAGTATATAGGAGTCAAACAAAAAAAATAAAATAAAAATCTGCACAACTCATACTTACTTGTCATTTTTTACCCAAAAACCAAAATGAGGAGCAAAACAAAAAATAAAAGATTTACTTATTTGCACCCCTTATATTTCCTGAAAGAACTAGTAGAGGTGAGGTAAAAGACAAATCTTCCATCTTATCAACCAAAAGGCTCTATAGTACACACCAGTCAAAACAAAGCCTCAGTTGTGGAAATAGTCCTGTACGCTAGTTACTAGGATGCTCACTGCAGCTACACAAAGCCCAGTATTTAAAGCTGGAACCAAATCACCACCACTCAGTCATCCAGAACCTATTTTCAAACTGCCTTTGTACTCCTCCTTCAGATTCCCTTATCCCTCCCCCTAAAGGTTGAGTGGAAAACCGACACTCTGGCAGCAACATGACCAACCCTCCGAAGATCCACCAAGAAACCTCCCCTAGGCTGGAGTCAAGGCAGAGAAATGTTTGAAAGAAAATTTGGAAAATATTAAATGAGAACTACAGCCCAACAGACTGTACACATTGTCTTTTTCCTTTCTTTTTAACTGCACTTGCTATAATTATGGGATCCAGACATCAAGATTTTACTGTAGCCCTCGAATAGATTATATTAAAAGAAGGAACAAAGTTGTTTCCTCTGAAGCCACAACCTCACAAGGATGAAATCACCTTCCAAGAAATACTCTTATTCTGGAAAAGAAATTTAAAGAAGTGTTGTGGTCTCAAAAGAATGGGGGGAGGGCACAAAAACCAGAGGATTACTAAAGATACATACCAGTTTAAAGCTAAAGAGCAGCTTATCTATTAAGGCCCATCTTGTTACAATCAGGGCAGTACCTATTCCAGCTATAATTTTCAGACCAATTTGCATTTTCAAAGACAGAAAGAAGGGAACACTCAGTTTTCAGCTACTGATGAGTTGGCTATATAATTATCTACAAACAGTATTTTTGCAAGAATGTATCTGCAAAAACAAAAAACAAATCTTAAGATTAAATATATAAAAGCAGTCATGGGCCTTCAGCCCTTACAGATTTCTGATTTCCAAAGCAAATTAACCAAACCAAAAAACTCACCTCCAAAAAACAACTTTCAGTTGGCTTAAAAATAAGAATTCCTGTTGTGCTTTCTTAAATGCATTCTAAACACTAAAGTTTGCACTGAGTGTTTTCTCTTAACCTCATCTTATTTAATCCATGGCTCTTTCAGAGAGCACAATGCTGAAAATATTTCCAGGTGTGCTGCCACTTTATTCAGGTGAACTGAAAAGGCACGATTAGAATTTCCTTATCCCTTGAAACACAGAAACCAAACGTTATGCTACTTGCAAACTGCACCTACGACACCTCCACAAATCTCTGCCATCAAAGGTAGTCTTGGGAAGAAAAGGAATGGCAGTTTAACAGGGATCCATTTGTTTTCTTTTATAAAGCAAAGCAGGGAGGCTACTCTAGCAGGAGAATGAGGCTCCCACCCACCGCACCTGGAACAGTAAAAGAGGGATCCACCCAGGAACAGCAGGGCTGAAACTGATCTGGGCTGTTCAAACTCTCTGGGGGGAAAAAAAACACCACCATTTAAAGCTGCAAAGCCCCCTACAACTTTCCACTTCCACGAATCTAATGATAACAGGAAAAGAAGTTTTGAAACATACGAAGAACCATCTTATAACTAGCTTCTGACCAGGACAAATTCCTTTCCCAACCCACACACAACATGCTGAAAAACCGAACTTTTGGTTTGGGCTCTGAAAATAGAAGTTTGTTAGCTTAAACCAGAAAAATATAAAATCAGAGAACACACCAAAATGTAAATTTACATGTAAATGTAAATTTGCTCTCACCCCTCTGAATCTATTCTTCTCTATATTAGACAGACCTAGAAGTTTGTTTCTGGGTTTTGAATATTTTACTTTTTAATATAATACCCAAATTCCCCAAAGTAAGTAGAAAGAAAAACTAATAATTGCTTAAAAGTCACCCGTCAGCGGAGCAGATTCTCTCCTTTTTAACTTCCCTCTGGTTACCGTAAGACAAAAATTCGACTTGGCTTCTCCTCCTTTACCCGTCTGTACACACATTTTTTAAAAAGGCACACACCTCAAATGTTGACTTCTAAAAACCAGTCCTTTAAGAAAGAAACCCAAGGCTTCGTCAATGTGCTGAGAAAGACAAATCCAGCAAGGTACTTGATTTTTCGCCACCTCTTCCTCCTTTCAGGATCTTTCCTGCTCTTCTTTCTCTCTCTCTCCCTCTCTCTCAGTCTCTCTTTTTTTTTTTTTCCTCTCAGATCCAACACCTAAAATGGAAGTTGCACCCAGCCAAAGGCTAGGGAGCCTGGGTGGTGACAAACTGATCTGGCAGCCCTACCCCCTCGCTTTCCTAAGTGATGTCAGCCCCTGAGAACTTCCAATAGGAACCAGGCATAAATCAGGGAGCTGATTTTATCCAATAGGAAACTTCATTATAGGAAATTAAAAAAATAAAAAAGGAGAGAGGGAGGAGGAGAGAAAGAGACAGAGGGAAGTTTTATATATATATTTATATTTAAAGTGGAGACTACACAATCTCTGAGGAATTGCTGCAGAGCTCGGGGGGGGGGGGGGGGGGCGTGCCGAAGGAACAAGGGCTTTTTAGGATGGCACGCCTAAGCTTCAGTTCTCTTTGATGGTGGGGTTCTTGCTCTCTTTCCCTTCCTTTCCGGGTAGGGAAATAGAAGAGCTGATTTTATTTGCCTGCTATTTGGTTTGTTGCTTTCAACCCCAAGGCATTTTCCCAAAAGAAGACAGAAAGGGAAGGAGAGAAAAATCCTAGAAATAGGACTATTATGTATTGATCGGGATGGTAGGGAATATCTGAGGTAAACTCTCAATTTCATTGTCTTCATTTAACTGCATTAGAGCTAATGAGAAAAAATAAATGCCTGGACTTGTTAAGTTTTTAGTGCCTATACTTTCAACTAGAAAGAGGCTGAATCCACTGGGCTGTTGAGGAAAATCACTGTCTTCCCATTTGTCTTCAAATCAAAATAATGTGGGTTTGAGGGGGAGAATAAATGGAATTCAATAAGCAAGAAATTTATTTTGAGGGGATAACAGCATATGTAAGAAAAAACACGTCTCCTGTTAAGAAAATTCAATTTCTTTGTGCACTTCAAGCTCAAGATGCTCTAGTTCGTACATTCTCTTTTTACATTTAACCCAAGTAAAGGATTATACGAGTATTCTTTTCTTAAGAATTATCCTTAATATGTTCTTACACTGTTATGCCACAAAGGACAGAGACTGGATTTTTTTTTTCTTAACAGGCTTGACAAAGACTAGTATTTTCTGGTCACTTGGTGGTTACTAAACAAAGATGATAATGATGAATCCAAAATTTCCTTTTACTTTCTTACTGAAAAATCTAAATTCTATCCTGTAGGCTGTTGCCAAATGGATCTTCATAAAGTTTTCATAATCTAAAATAATGGTTAAGAGCATAGGTTCTGCACTCAGACTGCCTGGCTGCAAACCTTCCTCCTCTGCAAGAACAATTAAGTAAATGTATTACTATGCGACCTTGGACAAATTAGATAACCTCTCTGAGCCTCTGTTTCCTTAACTGTAAAATGGGGATAATAACTATATCTCTCACAGGACTGCTGTGAGAATTAAAATACACAAAGTTCTTAAAACGTACAGCATTTGGTTATAAACTCACTAAGAATGAGTTATTATTACCAGTACCAACCCTGCCCCCAAACCTTCAGTGGCTCACCAATGCCCCATAAGAGCAAACAATAACGGAGCATCTATCATGTGAAAGGCACTTTGCACTCACTGTCTCTAACTTCTAAAACAACACCATGGAGATAGTACTACCACCATTTCACAAATGAGAAAATCAAGGTTCAACAAGGTGAGGAAACTTGCCTGAGATCATCTGGCTAAGAAGTGAACCCCTCATCCATCTGACTCCAAAGCCTGTGTTCTTTCCATCACTTTACACTGTGGTCAGGGTAAAGGCCAAGTTCCTCGTCTGCTTTCAAGTGTATTCATTCAATACACTAAAGTCACATTTATTAACCATAATCTGACCTTTCCTTAGCTATCTAAACTGGAATTCCACTTCTCCTCAGTATGTGCCCTTCTAATTAAGCTGATCCAGTCATTATGCACCCCATCATATTCTGTCTACAGTCTCACAGACCCTTATATTTGACCTCAAGTGGCCAAGAAAAGGCCTTCTCTCAAACAGGCATCCCAGCACTTGTTTGGTGGGCTTTAAACAAACCAGACTGGGAAATGAATACATTTAACAGAGAAATGAACAACCTTTAACTCTCATTATCTAGGAATCTTCTACTATCTTATCACATCTTTCTTTTTAAGATTTTATTTATTTGAGAGAGAGAGAGAGCGCACATGCACGCACATTCATGTGTGGGGTAAGGAGCAGAGGGAGAGGGTAAATCAGACTCCCTGCTGGGCAGGGAGCCCGACTCGGGCTCAATCCCAGGACCCTGAGATCATGACCTGAGCTGAAGGCAGACACTTAACCGACTGAGCCACCCAGGCATCCCTCTTATCACATCTTCTACCTCTACTTAACATCTAGTATTCCTGATCCTCCATAGCAAGTTCAAAAGCCAAAGATGATTGCCAAAGGAAAACAACCAGTACAAGAAATGTTTTTTTGGGGGGGGGGGGAGAAACATTTGTTGATTCATTGATTCCTAGATCAGAGCCATATTCTAGAATATTCTATGATCTTCTAGAGATAGATTGATCTTGTTTCCTTCACATCACTACTAAAAACTTTCAAGTATTTTGCCTTCCTTTTGTGTTTGCTTTCCCGTCTCCCTCACCAGAAGATAAGCTCTATGAAGACATGAATGGTGTCTTCCTAGTTCATGGTGTATCCCCAGAGCTCAGCCTAATGTCTCATATTTAGCAACAGATGGATGAGTAAATGAAGTCTCTTGGCTTACCAGTTATGTAATCCTGGGTAAGTCATTTTATATTAATGAATTTGTAGATAACATTCGAAATAAAGTTATATACAAATCAAGAAAGATAACTCAGGGGGCGCCTGGCTGGCTCAGTTGGTAATGCATGCGACTCTTAATCTCGGGGTTGTGAGTTCAAGCCCCACATTGGGTGTACAGCCTATTTAAAAAAAAAAAAAAAAGATAACTTGGTGGTGGAAAACTTGTTAAATCTATCTGAAACAGCTGTCTTCAAATAAAGCATCACAAGGATTAATACTCAGTGGGAAAAACTGTTTTTTACACCTGAGTGGACTCAGGTGACCCAAAGTAAAAAGACGAGTTCCACTTGGGTTATTTTGAGCACCTACTATGAGCCAGGTACTCTTCAGATAATGAGTAGACAAGTTCCCTGCTCTCAGAAAGCTTACATTCTAGTGGAGGGAGAGAGAAGATCAATAAATGTCAGATGGAACACTAAGCAGAAATTTAAAACAGACTGATGAGAATGACTTGTGACTTGTGCTACACTGGATGTCAAGGACAAACTCTCCAGAAAGTTTCGCATTTAAGTTGAAATCTGAATAGGAAGAAGCAGCCAACCATGAGAACTTACGAGCAATGGTAACTACTAATTCCAAAGTCCCCAAGTGAGGCTGAAACCTGCTGGATCCAGCAGAGTGTCGAAATGAGGAGGGAGTGATAGAAATATGAAGGATTCTACAGGTCAGAGAAAGTTTTGATTAATTTATTCTCAGATAGAGGGAAGCCTGTGAGCGTTTTCAACAGCAGAATAACATGATCTAACTCAGATTTTGAAAAGATCTGCCTGCTTATGTGACAAATGGAGTAAAGAGGGGCAAGGGTGAAAGCAAGGAAATTAGTTTGAAGGTCAAGCTGCAGTAATAGGGAGTTGACCACAATGGTAGCAGTAAAAATGGAGAGAAGTCAATGGGTTGAGGATATGTTCAGAGATACGTGGTTGTTTTTTATTTCGGGGTTTTTTTTCTTTCCTTTGTTTTCTTTCTTTCATTTTGCTTTGTTTTTAACACATGGAATATTACATTCAGTGTTCGGTTTTACAACTCTCCAAGTGTAATGTACCCCCCCACCCCACCACAGCCATCACCACTTAACACACAAAGAAAAACAAGATTCCATAAAATGGTAAAAGATTAGGGAAGAGCTGGGAAATAATTTTGTATTCAAAATAGAAATATTAAAAATAAATAAAATAAATAATTGTTTTAATATTAAAATTATTATGTAGGGCTGAGTGCTGTGCTCTCTACTTCTAAAATAGCTAAAACCATAAATGCCAAGGAGAAGAAATGAAAAAAAAAAAAATCAACTCCAAAAAGCACTGGCTATCCATACAAAGGAAGACAAAATATTTTCACTCATTTCTACCCTCTGGTGGCTACACATTAGCATCGAATGTTTGTCACTTTTAAAGCCCTGGGTAGGATGGCCGTTTATCATTCCCTTTAGAAACTCCACCATCACAAGATTTATCTAAATGGTGTTGGATTAAAAAAAAAGAAAAAAAGAAAGAAACCGAGATGTGAGTCCTATTTCCTGAAAATTAATCTAATCATAGTAACAGTGAATTCATGAGGGGATATAATATTTCTCTTTTTCTTACAAGTCCACAGAGTCACTTCTACTGGTATTTCACCTGCCCACTCAAGTCTTGATTCCACAGTAAGATGCCATAAACAAACACTGTTCTGCCTTGTCTTTTTTTTTTTTTCTTTCTTTCTTACTTGCTTGTGTGTATCCTCTTTCTGCTAAGTTTTATGTCCCTTCGCGAGTTGCTTCCTCTTCAAAACATAACTGCAGCCGAAAATGGGTTCTGTTCCTTGACCTTTTTTCCACCTTGAGAGCAGGCCCCAAACTAGGAAAATATTACCTGACTTGGAAATGCACCCCACGCCCCTATATTTCACTCAACCTTCCCAAATCCTTTAAAAATAGTTAATTACAGTATAATCGACATACTCCTCAAATCCTTTTTGAAAAGGTGTTAGATATCAACGAAGACGTATTTGAGCGCACCGTACTACTCACCTCTCGACACTCTCGTCTGTTCCTTGGCAGGTTCCCCTTCTGTCAGGCATCTTCAAGTTCGGCCTCCAGCTGGCCTCAGGGGAAGTTGCTCCGTTTTAATTCACCACACTCCGTCACCAATGGCTTCGGATTCGGCCATCTTCGTCCAGAGCTGGACGTCGCGGGGCATCCGGCTGAAACGAGGCCCCAGATACGCGCGCACACACACACACACACACGTACACACACACACACGTAAGAACCGCGGCCATCTTCGTCCAGAGCTGGACGTCGCGGGGCATCTGACCGAAACCAGGCCCCAGATCCTCAAACACACACGCGCGCACGCGCGCGCGTAAGAACCGCTGTCCATATTTATAACGTGCGTTGGCATTCTCTCTAAACGTTTAATCGTGAAATCATTTAACTTTTCTATGTCACCCCTGAAAACAGCTGTTTCCAGTCAGGTACGCTAAATAAATCACCTCTGGAAGGACACCGGAGGCCACTCCACGCGGGAAGTTCTGCAACCCCCTTGGTCGCACCAGTTCTCCGAGATTTAGGGTGGAGTGGAATCTGTGAAAAGCCTGAATTCAGACGCTAGCCTAAAGACCTCGTTCCCGAGCATCCCTGGACTAAGGATCGAACCAGAGCAGACAGACCTGGTCAAGGTGCGAGGAGAGCCATCCACGGGCTTTTTCCTCCCGGAAGCCTGGGGCGCTCTCACAGGGCCAGGGCCATTTATCGACAGCCTCTTCAACGGGAAGACAGAGGCGTCCTGCAACCGCCTCGGAGCCTGCCCTACTGGGGCATCCTGACTCTCTTGTCACTGTGATTTCGTCCAGAGCCGAGGAAAAAGACGGCCTCCGTCAGGCTCCCCCCCGAGCAGGCTCTCCTGCCAACCTCTCGCAGCCCGACCATCTTGGCTTAGCCCTCAAGTCCCTCGAGACTTAGCCTCCCGCCCAAAGTGCTCCTGTCCCTGTGATTGGCCGTCCGAGGAGCCTTCGGCCAATGGGGACGACGTATTCAGGCAGACGTCAGGACGAGGGCTGGGGGAGGAGGAAGGACGTCGGGCCCGGCGACGCGCCGTGCGCGAGGACGGTGGCGCGAGGTGTGTGGCGTGCGCCGCGTGGCCTCAGGCGCTCGCTGTCACCACGTCCCGATGCAGGAGCGTGGCGGGGCCCGCGGAGGTAAGAGGGCAACAGGGGGTGGCTGCAAAGCCCGTGCGGCCGGGCGCGGTGCTGACGGTGAGCCCTGAATTCGGGCCTCCAGGAACCCCACGCTCCATTCCCAGAAACCTTCGCGCCGAGAGGTCTCTCTTCAAAGGAGTTGGGCCGGGGCGCCCAGAGCGTGCGGGACGCCCAGCATTGCAGGGCCTTCCCTGACGCCCAGCTTTCTCCGCCAACCCCGATTCCTCGGTTCTGGACGGGGAGAGGAACCCTCAGGCCATTGGCCCACCTGAGCTGCTTTGCTAAACCTTCCCGCACGAGGCTGGACTTTGGGAGGAAGCAAGGCAGGCTGGACAGAGGACCCAAGCACAAAGAGGTCGGCAAGCGCAACTCCGACTGCAGAGCTATCCCAGGTTGGGTCTGGGGGCAGGGCCGGGTGCTGGTGGGTTGGGAAGCTTCCCTAGAGCCTCTGTTTGGGACCTTGCAAGAGCAGCCATCCTCCGCCCCCATCTCTCTGGCTGAAAGTGGAATTGAGCCTACCCCTTCTTAGTTAACCTTTCCACTTTTTTCTTTCCTGATAGTTTGACGGGAACTGTTCAGATCCTCAGTGCCGCCTGACAAAAAACTGCATGCCAGGAAAGGAACACCAGCTGTGCAGTGAGTGTGGGGGTTTCAGTGCAAAAAGCTGGAAATGGAGTAAGCCTGAATTCAGAATATCCAGCTTGTATCAGGAAGGGTAGAATGCTTAATTATCCCTGCTCCGTTGTTAGCCAGGCGATTAAGCAGACTGACAAACCTAAAGTGGCCAGATTCTTTGCCAATTTCCAGGCCGCATTAGGCTCGAGAACATCCGAAGCAAGGGTGGCAGCGTCCTTATTTCTGTGAGAGATTTTCCCACCAAGTCCAGCACCTGCTTTTCTTTACTGTGCACCCTCTGCTGGTTAGTGTGATAGAGTGAGCTCAGAGAAAAGATGTGTACAACTTCCTAGAGAATTTTCCATTCAGTGTTGTTTCTTTGAAAGTGTTAAATTGAGGATTATACCTATGGAACTCAGAAGTGTGTTGCTCAGGAAGAATATGAGTTGTCAGCACTTGTAGGCACTGAGTCTGGCAATGTGAATGAAGAAGGTTTAAGGATAACAACCAGAGCTACCATTTTAGAAGTGATAGTTATGTGTCAGGCACTCACAGTGCTAAGCAATTTTACCTGCATTGACTCATTTAATCTTTAAAACAGCCCTACCAGGTAAGTACTGTTCTCATTACCATTTCGTAGATGAGAAAAGTGAGACTCAGAAAAGTTAGGTCATTTGCCTGAGATTATACAGCTAAGCTAATAAATAATAGAACTGAGATTCAAATCTACAGTTGCTTCTAAGCTCCCACATGTAACCACTGTGATATTTCTTGAGAGACTTGGCACAATTTCTGGGCTTATGATAACTCAGCTCGTGGCTATTATCTCCCACTTTCAAGATTTTTCCTACCATTTCAAAGACAAAAAACAAATTAGGTACAGCCATTCTTCTGAAATATACTTTCTTGTCCACAGGAATCTGATCTGTGAAAACCTAGGAGGTTTGTTGAGACCAACATGTGCTCTCCCGCCAGTTCCAAAATCCTATACAGGAATCCCCGGTTTCTCCGGTTAGCTTTTCTGCAGCTTCATCACCAGCAACAGACTGGTGTGTTCTGTGATGTCCTTCTGCAGGCAGAAGGTAAGACACTAGTGCGGACTCAATTGAAAAGTCACTATAGAATACTCACTGTAGAATAAGATAAAATGAGTTCAGGGCCGGGGAGTAGAGCATAAAACCAAGAAAATGTATTATTGCCCTTGAGCACTATAAGTTATTTGGTAAAGAGCTGTTTGTTTCTAGGACAGTTATTGTTTCCAAGAGTGAAAATGAGACTGCTTTTTCTCTTAAAAAATGTAAGTGGGGGGGCACCTGGGTGGCTCAGTCATTAAGTTTCTGCCTTCAGCTCAGGTCATGATCTCAGGGTCCTAGGATCGAGCCTCACATCTGGCTCCCTGCTCCACAGGCAGCCTGCTTCTCCCTCACCCACTCCCCCTGCTTGTGTTCCCTCTCTTGCTGTGTCTCTGTCAAATAAATAAATAAAATCTTTAAAAATATATATAAGTAGGGGGGGTGCCTGGGTGGCTCAGTTGGCTAGGCATCTGCCTTCGGCTCAGGTCATGATCTCAGAGTCCTGAGTCTGGCTCCCTCCTCAGTGGGGAGTCTGCTTCTCCCTTTCCCTCTGCCCCTCCCCCTGCTCCTACTCTCAAATAAGTAATTTTTTTTTTTTTTTAAGATTTTATTTATTTATTTGACAGAGAGAGGCACAGTGAGAGAGGGAATACAAGCGGGGGAGTGAGAGAGGGAGAAGCAGGCTTCCCGCCGAGCAGGGAGCCCGATGCGGGGCTCGATCCCAGAACCCTGGGATCATGACCTGAGCCGAAGGCAGACGCTTAATGACTGAGCCACCCAGGCACCCCAAATAAATTTTTTTTAATTTAAGATTTTATCTATTTATTTGACAGAGAGATAGCAAGAGCAGGAACACAAGCAGTGGGGAGTGGGAGAAGGAGAAGCAGGCTTCCTGCTGAGCAGGGAGCCTGATGCGGGGATTGATCCCAGGACGCTGGGATCATGACCTGAGTTGAAGGCAGACTCTTAACGACTGAGCCACCCAGGCGCCCCTCAAATAAATAAAATCTTAAAAAAAAAAAAAATGAAAGTAGGGGCACCTTGGTAGTTCATATCGTTAAGCATCTGCCTTTGGCTCAGGTCATGATCTCGGGTCCTGGGAAGGATCCCTGTGTCTGGCTCCCTGCTTAGTGGGGAGTCTGTTTCTCACTCTATCCCCCCACACACACTCCCCCCCCCCCCCCGCTGGTTGGTTCTTTCTCTCAAGTGAATAAATAAAATCTTTTTAAAAAATGAAAGTAATGTAAAGTTTAGTAAGCATAGAAATTCTGTAAAAGGTGGATAATAATGTAATGAGATGATTGTGAAGATGGAGTTAACATACACATAGCACTTAGAACAACACTTTTAATATACTAAGCACAATATAAGTGTTAGACAATACTATTACATATTTTCCCATTTTCTTGACAAGCTTCTGATTAATTTTTCTCATCTTCAAATTGATGGTTTTTGTTGTTTGTTGTTAGACCTAAAAATATAGTTTATTTCCACCCCTTTTCTTTACACTTGAAATGTTCAGTCGGTATGAAGTAGAGCCTGGTATCATGTATTTCTGTTGGTTTTTTTAAGTAGGCTCCATGCCCAGCGTGGAGCCCAGTGAAGGACTTGAACTCATGACCCTGAGATCAAGACCTGAGCTGAGATCAAGAGTCAAACCCCTAACCACCTGAGTCTGGTATTCTAAAAAAAGCCCAAAACTAGGAGTCAGAGTCTTAGCTTTGTTACTTAGAAGCTGAGTGACAAATGGGCAAGTCCCACTTCATCTCTCTGGAGCTCAGTTTCTTCATTTATAAAAAAGGATTATGACAGCCATCATCGTGTAGTACTCTATACTTTGAAGAGTCCATACAGTATCATCTAGTGTCTCATTTAATTCTTACAACAGCCTTGTGAGGTAATGTTACATGATTCCAGTTCTATAGATGAGTTAATTGAGGCTTTGGGAGTTAAGTGACTTGTCTGTTGGTGCTCTTAGTAAGTAGAGTTGGGATTCATTCCTTAATTCAAAATAAAAAAAAATCAATTGCCTGTTGTTTGTTAGAACAGTGTACTAGCATGGGCATACAGTATATATGAAGATAAAATCCCTCCTTGTACAGAAATCATGAAAAGGGGAGAGAAACCCTGAAATAACCAGTGGATCCAAGTAACTGTGCAATATAACAACATTGGAGTAAGTAAAGGCTGATACAGGAGCACAAGAGAGGGGCACCTTCCCAGACGTGAGGAGGTTGGGGGACAGGGGTTAGGGTGATTTTCTTGGAGAAAATAACCTCTTAGTGGAGATCTGGAGGACAAACAGGAGTAGGAGGAAGTGGGAAAAGATTTTCCCGGGCAGAGAGAACAGCATGTACAGAGATTTAGATACGGCCAAGGATTTGTGAGTGGTTCACTATGGCTAGAGGGCAGACTCCAAGAAGTGTATTGATGAGAGATACGGCTAGAGAAATTAGCGGCAATGTGTAAGTTCTGAAGTGTTATGGAAAGGAAGTAGGTCTTATCCTCAGAACATTGGGAAATTTTTTTTTTTAAGATTTATTTATTTATTTTAGAGAGTGTGCATGCAAGCAGGGAGGGGCTGAGGGAGAGGGAGAGAGAGCATCTCAAGCAGACTCCCTGCTGAGTGTGGAGCCTGATGCAGGGCTCAATCCCATTACCCTGAGATCATGACCCAAAATGAAACCAGGAGTCAGACACTCAACTGACTGAGCCACCCAGGCACCCAGGGAAATGTATTTAAAGGTATTAAGAAGAAGGTCATGATCAGATGTCTACTTGGGCTGCATGAGAAGAATTATTGGATTGTTGTTGAGTCCAGATAGGAGGCCATTTTGGAATCCAGAGTGGGAATGGTGGCCTAAAACTAAGGCATTGAGAATAGAGAAAAATGTATGCTTTATAAACAAAAAGCATTTACAAAACTTGGGGCAGTTAAGGGCATGGGCTCTGTAACCAAACTCCCTGGGTTCACATCCCCTCCGTGTGACTTGCTAACTGTGTAACTGTGATGGGTATGTTACTTAGCTATGCCACGGTTTACTCATCTGTAATAACAGCTACTTCACAGAATTGCAGTGAAGAGTAAATGAATGAATACTGGTAAAACCCTTACTTAGTACATTACATGGCATGCAATAAGGACTCAAGAAATAGTTTGTTGTTGTTTTTTTTAAAGATTAATGTTTGAGGGGCGCCTGACTGGCTCATTCAGTGGAGCTTGTGACTGTTGATCTCGGGGTTTTGAGTTCGATCCCTATGTTGGGTGTAGAGATTAAAGTAAGAATCTTTAAAAATAAATAAAAATGTTTGATTAGACACAGTAGGTAAAGGAGAACAATCAAAGATGACTTGTTTCCAGGCTTGGGCAGCTGGATAAAGTGGATACTTATTTTGAAGTAAGAAATGAGAGGTTTTGGGGTTAGGGAATGGAGTTCACTTTCTAGAAAGGTTGATGCAGGCTATGGCATGTTTAGCGTCTCAGGAAAAAGGTATCTGGGCAGAAGTAGGACCTGGGAGTCAGCAGCAAGCCTTTGGAAATGGAAGCCAGACTGAGATTGCCAAGGAAGTGCTCATAAAGAAGGTGGCTGAGGACAGACGACTGCTGGTAGGCAGTGCCTAAGAGGGTCAGGAGAGAATTGAATCCTGATTGTCTATATCCAAAGCTCACATTCTATTACAGCTTCTATAAATTTTTTTAAACTCTCATGTGAGTCTAAAAAAAATTTGATCCCCTCCTTTGTGTCAAGCAGTGGGTTTACCTCAGAGAGCAAGACAGGTATAGTCTCTGTCCTCATAGAGCTTCACTTCAGTGAAGGAGGTGACACTTACAATATGGATAGCTATAAGTGCTCTGATAGCTAGAGTACCTCTCTGTGCCCAGGAGCACCTAACCTAGACTTGAGGTGGGATGGGGATAAGCTTTCTGAAAGAAGTAACGTCCAAACTAGATTTTCAGGGTTTGTTTTTCAGATTTTATTTATTTATTTGAGAGAGAGAAAGAGCAGGAGCGGTGGGGGAGGGGGGGGGGCAAACAGAGAGGAAGCAGACTCCCCTCTGAGTAGGGAACCTGACGCGTTTCTTGATCCCAGAACTCTGAGATCATGACCTGAGCCGAAGGCAGACAGTCAACCAACTGAGCCATCCAGGGCCCCTAAACTGGATTTTGAAGGATAAAATGGAGTTAGCTGGGTAATGACAGAAGGTTCCAGGCAGACAGAAGGAACAAATTTCTATTTGAACTCCCATGGAGGAAAACTGAGAGAAAGGGCAGCACACTTGGGTAGTAAAGACTCTGCTTAGCCCATGAACATGCCAGTTTGCATGAGATAACAAAGTGGATTTCCTTCCAGGTGAGGCAGTCCCAGCTCATTGCTGCATCCTGTCAGCCTGCAGCCCCTTCTTCACAGAGCGCCTGGAACGGGAGAGGCCAGCTCAGGGTCGGAAGGTGGTGCTGGAGTTGGGGGGCTTGAAGATCAGGACACTCAGGAAGCTGGTGGACTTCTTGTATACCTCAGAGATGGAAGTATCTCGAGAAGAAGCCCAGGATGTGCTTTCTGCTGCCCGTCAGCTCCGTGTATCTGAGCTAGAATCCCTTCAGCTAGAGGGTGGGAAGTTGGTGAAGGCCCCCCAGGGCCGAAGACTGAACCGGGAGTGCTTACAGCCTCCAAGTGCAGCACCAATCTCTGCCAGGGTGGTGGCATCCAGCCGCCGCCCTCGGACTCCACTGCCTACAACCCAGACTCCTTGTCCTCTTGGGCCAGTGAGATTGAAGTCCTCCGGGAAGGAGGAGGGGCCCCTGGAGAAAAGCAACCGACAGAATGCAGAGAATTTGTCTGGCAATCTGCTCAAGAAGGCCAGAGCTTGCCCAACTCCACAAGAAAAAAGCTCTTCACCATCAAGCCACAGTCAGGGACCAAGAGAGAACAAGAGTGACCCTGCCCTTGCTCCTACAGCACTTTCCCCACCCAGTATGTATCCCTCTGTGGATGAGCGGCTATTGCCCAGAAAGATCAGACTGAGTCGCTCAAAGCCGTCTCCTGATCTCTGTACATCCAAGCCTTCCAGCATGGTAAGCGGACCTAGCTCAGTACCCACAGCCCCTGGCCGGCGCCTTTGGCGGCAGAAGAGTATAAATAAAGTACCAGAGGACAAGGAGAAACCAGGGGCAGCTAGTCCTCTACAGAGCATCCCAAGCCCATCTGGCCTTGGAAAGACAGGTGGGATCAAGAAGCGGAGCCCTGAAGTCAGGGCACCGAACTCCGACTCCGCAGAAGAGGGGCAGGTTGGAAGAGTGAAACTTCGGAAGATTGTCAATGGGACATGCTGGGAGGTGGTACAAGAGCCTCCCCTCAGAAACTCTCAAGATAGCCCTCAGATCCCAGAACCTCAATACTCAGAAGCGCCTGCGAGTACTCAGCCATCCTCACTTAATGAGCAGGAACAGTCATCTTTTCGGGTAGACCTGTGTCAGGACTCCCCAGTATGCTCTAGGCTCCAAGACATTCTGCTCTCTGCTAGCCACTCCCCAGACCACCCAGCGGTGAAGTCCGAGTTCGGGTCCAGTCCAGAACTGGTAGGGAAGGAACCCGGGTTGGATATTGACTGCAGAGAGCCCTATGCTTTTGACACAGACCTGCTGGGGCAGCCCTGCGAAGCCGAGGAGTACCGCATCACAAGTGCTGCTGCCACCAGTGAGCTGGAGGAGATCCTGGACTTCATGCTGTGTGGCTCAGACATTGAGCCCCCCATAGGGTCTCTGGGAAGTCCTGGGGCCGAGGGCTGCAGGACCCCTAGCTATCACCTGACAGAAACAGGAAAGAACTGGATCGAAGGGGAGGAATGGTGTTTGCCCGACATGGAACTCTGGCCCAGGGAGCTCACGGGACTGGAAAAGGAACCTGTTGGTGAGAACAATGAGCCAATTGAGCCCTTTAGCCCCCTTGTTATGTCCTCTGAGAACAAAGAGCCAATTGAGTCCCTTAGCCCCCTTGTCATACCCTCTGAGGTGAGTGAAGGGGAGGTACTTTCAGTAGGAGGCTCTTGGACTCCAGATCTAGAAATTACCAGTTCCCAACCACTGGATGGTCAGAGAGATAAGCTTCAGATTGACTCTCTTGACCTTCCCCAAAGGTCCTATGAGGACCTCTCACCTCCCTGTTCAAACTGGATGGATACTAGGCCAGAAGTGTCCCTAAGTATGGATGAGGTATTGTATCCTGCTCCAGAGGTAGGCAAGGAGGTACTTGGCAACTCTGAGTTGTTGGACCCACTTCCTGCCAGCTCCGAAGAGGAAGAGATTGATGTGGTGGACTGGACATCAGAGGGGAGGCTGGTGCCCACTGGTATTCCCTCTGTGTGGCCCGACCCTTCCTCAGAGTCAGATACAGAGGTGGACATACTCACGTAGAACAGGAAGTGCAGGTTAGGGGCAGTGGGAGGGTGGGAAATGTTGGCTAGCAAAAGGTTTATTGGCAGAGGCTAGCACGTGCCCTGTCCTCTTAGCACAAGAGGCAGGTGTACTCCTAGTTCTCTTTAGGTCCCTTCCTCTCCTCCCCAGGCTTTGGGAGCCAGGCAAAAGTGTACCGTGGGTACGAAATTATGAACTTGAACCATCTTATTTCTTTGTAGTCTATTTTCCAGTTAGTGATAAACAAGTGAAACTACAAACTGTGTGGTCCCCAACTCTACTGGGTCATAAATAACAATCAACACCAGGTCTCCTAAGTTATGAGGCATCTAGTCACTGCTAATTCAGTAATAAATGAGAAAGAATACCCTCTGTGAAACAGAAAATGTCCCAGAAGGTGTGAAACAGTGCTGGGGTGGAACAAGTGGGTACGAGTAACAGGACATTTTCCCAAACCTAATGTATGTGGCTTATTCAATCCAGTATGGGAGGTCTAGCCAAACCTCTGCAGAGGCCAAAAAGACATAACTTCCATCATCACTTCCAAGAAGTGAGTTGAAAAAGATAGATGCTTTTTTAAAAAAAATAATTTACTTTTTTTCCCCCCACAGTTTTTGCAAGTATTTCACATGATCTACCAGAGAACCTAGGAGCTCCAGGTTAATTTGTGACCTCAGAATATGAAAAATACAAGGGGAGCCAATCCCACAAAAGGCTGGTTTTGTCCATTTCTTACCATAAGATTAAGTTTTACTTTATTATTCAGATACTTTATTTCAACTTTTATTAAACCAAATCCAAGAACTTTTCAATGCCTTACTAGAGGGTTGCCTCACAACTGAACCATCCTTTCTGGAGGGGAAGAAACCATGGCTTCAGGTACATGACTGAAGTTTTGGCCATGTTCCATCATAAATGCTCCACCACCACCAGGGACAGGAGGCTGTAAACATGACAGGCGAAAAAAAGGTTAGAGCAGGGGTCCAGGCAATCCTAAAGCCTGAGGAAGCTGTGCCCCCCACCCTAGAACCCACAAACCCAGGGGGAGTTCAAGGATTGCATCCTCCCCCACATTTTACTCAGCATATCAAGTGCCTGACGACAATGTCCCAGTACTAGGGATAAAGACCAGTCAAATCCTTGGGGCCACGAGTGACACTACTGTAGTTTTCACAGGGGATTAACAGAAAACATACTAGGAACAAAAAACACAAAAAGGTAGGGTAGGGGTAAGCACACGTGAGGTTACACAAAAATTGTGCCAGTAATGGGGGGGGGGGGAGAATAACATAAAAACAAGTGTCAACGACCTTAACTCACAAAAGAGGAAACCGGTGGGGTTTACACCACCAACTTTATGAAACGAATGCCATCAGGTGTGCAAAATAAGTTTCTAACAAATACAAAAACGGTCCGTACCCACCCCCCACCCCCACCCCCCGCCAGGGCAATAACCGCCATCTTCAAAGGGCACAACTTGCATTTCTATGAAGAGCCATTCACATTACCATCAGCAGCCTACAACTTAGCTCAAAGACAGTGAAACACGCAGTTAGCAAAGGGCACACTAAGAGAAAACAATTTTACTGCCGATTTCTACTTTTCCTACCAGCAGAAAGGGGAAATCCTGAGCAAGAAAAGAGTTACAAGTTGTAGATCATGTGTGAAATGAGAGGACTGTGAGGGCTGCTTCGCAAATACCCCAAATCCACCCCTACCCCCCCTTCATACCTCAGCGCGAGGACTTCTGCCCAACACACCCTACGAAAGGTGCTTCTTCAGCTCCTTCACCACCTCTTGAGGCTCAGGGAACTTGAGTTTGCGTGGGGGCCCCTTCTTAATCCCAGTCCAGAGCTCCACACCTGGGAAAAGACCGAGGAGGCGAAGTCACTTTGGAACGCACCAGCATGTCCCCCAAATGCCGAGGTGCCCGCGGGCGGAGCCCAGCGCCTCCCGCCTGCTCCCGCGCCGCCACTCACTGGGGCCGTCTGGGCGCAGCAGCGTCACCTCGAAGCTGCCCCTCCGGGGCTTGGCAGGATTCACCTCCACCGGAAGCTCCGGGGTCTCCAGGCGCAGCGCCTGGCTCAGGGCCGCGGCGTTGCGCCCGTAGACGCGTCAGCTCGTGCTAGAGAGAGGGGGGGAAGGTCAGAGGCTGGGGCCCTGGCCTGCGGCGCCCTGGCCCGCCTCCCCGGGTTTCTGCAGCCCCCTCACCAATGCTCGATCACGACGGTCGCGGCCTCCACTGCCTTCCGGCCGCCCGCCGGCTTCTCCTGTTTCGCCGCCGCCGCGACCACCGCCCCCTCGGCCTTCCGCTTTCTGCCCCGAGAAGCCATGGGCCTGGAGCCCGGCAGGGAGCCGAGCCGAGCCGGGCGCGAAGAGGGGTCCGGCCAGCGCCGCTCCGAGCTCCAGACCGCAGGCCAGCAAGCCCGCCGCCGGGACAAAGCGTCTCCCTAGCTGCGCGAAGCGCTGCCGAGAGCCCACGTGGTCTGGAGGCGGGCTCCCTGGGCACAACCATTCTGCCCGCGGCGGGGGCCGCTAGAGAGCCCCGGCCGAACCACCCGCGCTTGCGGAGGGGCGCGGACTAGGCAGCTCCGAAACAACCCTGGCTTCACACAGGCGTTTCCGTAAGCCTCCGTCGGGCTGAATCGCGTGGGCCACAGCACACAGACCCCACCCCCGCCCACACACCTGCTCCCTGGAAACCGCGGGCCAATCCCAAAGCAGACCCACAACCTAACTCGGCGAGGTCAGTACTCCGGGATTACTGTAACTAGCATTCCCTAACTCGCCCTCATCCGGGGGACCAGTGCCGGGCAGTTGGAGAAACTCATCAGGATGGCCTTTGAAGTTGAGGAGGAGCTATGCACTTCCTCTGCAATGGCCAGGCTTTTCTAATGGGCGAGGAACACACAGAGGCGCAAACAAAAGGAAATCCCAGTTTCTTTATTATGGAAAACCATCAACTGGGTGTTGGGAGTAGGTAGGAGAGTAAGTGAAACCCCATTCCTGCCCCAGGGCTTTCTCCGGGAGGCCCCACCACACAAAGGAATGTCTCAAACCTATTCCCCTTCCTCCCAAACTCCAAAAAATAGGGGGATTATTCAATATTATCTTCAGTGGTTAAAGGTGTCTCCTTGGGACCAGTGGCAAAATTAGCCTTATACTTTTTAAAGAAGGCCACAGGCCAAGCCAGAAGTGCCTAAATAAGCAAGGGTCCTTGAGGGAAAAATCCTAGCGCAGACTCCATACACAGGCATCTTCTGTTAGGTTGAATATAATCTAAGCAGACTGTGTAGGTCCACTAAGAGGAGGGATGAAAACACAGCATGGTGGAGACAGGTGAGTGGTGGACAGTAACTGATAACTGACCCAAGCTTGGAGGGAAAGCATTTCCTCATCCATGGTGGATTTCTCCTTTCTTCCAGTGAAAGTTGGCCACAGCAGTGGAGGCCGTCCTGGAGGATGCCTGTCAATTCCCTGGAAGCCTCTTTAAAATCCGAAGCAGCCCCCTGCCCCGCTCGGGGTAGCCAAAGGAGAAAACATAAATAAAAGGCGCAGGCCTCACGCAAGGCTTGTGGTTACAGGAGGGGCAGCGCCTCAAAGGTGAGGAAGTACTGACAAGGCAGGGATTCTATTTGTCCTTCTTGCTTTCCCCATCTGGCACTTCTGTGGGGGTTGAGGCCGCGGGCTGCTCCTCAGGGCTATTATCTCCAGCCTTTGATAGCTTCTTGGCCCGTTGATACAGTTCATTCAAATTGAATTCTCGGATCACATTCTCCTGCACAGAAGAGGTACATACGCACATCAGGGTTCTGGTTGGAGAGTCCTTACTGGGAAGTAAGAAGTATTTAGACACAGTCTAGGAAAGAAGGAAGGAGAGGACAGAAATCTACTCTAAACTAACTCTCCTTTTTTGGGTACCTGGAAGTGTCAACCCTGTACAGTTAAGTACCCGCTAGTGACAACCACTGTGCCAGGAATTACAACTACATTATTTAATGTCCTCTACAAAACAACCCTGCGATCCAAGTGTTACTCTCTTCAATTTACTGCTAAGGAACCTCAGGCCTACAGACTATACTGACAGGGCCTTTGACTGAATCTTAATTAATAACTGCTCCCCTGTACTAGGAGTTCTGGCACACGGTAGAAGCACAACAAATTCGCTAAGTGAATTCGTGAATGAAATCTGGTAACTAGTCCACACTCTCAAAACTAGTGGGCCAAGTGGCAGAGCCAGGAATCAAACCCAGGCTGGGCTCCAAAGCCCATTACTGTTCTACACCCTTCTCCAAACCACTCGCTCACTCTTTCAGATACCTCAGAGAAGGTCCAAGAGACAGCTCGTCCTTTCTTGTCAATCTGTGGCCGCCGCATGACCTCCTTGCCACCTTGGAATAGGATCAGGGTAGGGAGCTGCTTGGTGAGGGGCGACGTGCTCACTTTGTACCTACAGGGCCCAGAAAGTACTCTATAAATGCATCTGTCTACATCACTCCAAGTGGTTTACTGCTCAGACCCTCTGTCCAGGCCCTTACATACCGTGTACTAACATCAGTGTAGCGTCCAACATCCACCTTCCCAAAATTTAGCCCTGTACAGTTGTACCTAAGAAAAATATATTATTTAACATAATGAAAGAAGAAAATGGGTCAAGGGAAGTGGAAATACAGATATTTGCGGAGGGGGGGGAGAAATGCCTTTGGTTACAATGTGCAGAAATCAAAGCCAAAAACACTGAGAGGGAAAGTACAGCACCTCTGCACCCATCATCCCTCCCTATACAGTACTCACTTGAGGGAGAGGTCAGCATAGATAGGAGCAAACGACTGGCAGTCATTAGACCAATTGGCAAAGAACTCCACAATCCAAGTGACCCTCTTGTCCCGCTCTAGCTCTTCCTGCCACACACAGGGAAGAAACAGTGAGCTGGATCACACAGGCTCCCAGAAAGGTTCAGACTTGAGCATCTAATTCCTCACCCTGGCTTTCCCTCCCCCGTCTCCCTAGCTCCAGTAAGGATCCACAGTGCTCTTGACTTCCATTCTGAAGCAGTTACTCCTCCTAGTGAGTAAAAAGCACAACTACAAAATCACCCACAAGGGACCCAAGAAACAGGAGAGAGGAAGAGAACTCACATCAATGGTTTTATCATTGAAGTACTTAATGTACTCAGGGCCCATATACAGGGGAGGTTTGCACGTCATCAGGAACACTAAACACGGAAAAAAGAGGTCAGAGGAAACATATAAGGCCTGCAGCAGGGGATTTACTTTCAAACTGAGTCAAAGATTTTAGGCACCAAAGAATACACTTTGTGGACGGACATATGCAGACCACTGACACATTCTCTTCTTCTTAAAGTTTCTGTAGATTCTTATCACCTGAGCCACATACATAATTAATGAACTACAAGATATGGAAGAAGGGTATGGAGAGACTTGTCTAGGGTTGGAATTTGGTTCCCACAACCAGTCTCCTTACCTATGCAGAGTGTGATGTAAAGCAGGCCCATGCGAATATCCAGACGGAAGAAAAGAATTGCATTGGCCACTTTACTAAACATGAAGATGTTGCCTATATGTTGCTCCACAGTGACTGAAACACAAAGATGTCACAGGTCAGGCTGGGCAGCATACTCCTATATCCTGTTTTGTCACTCTTCCTGTGGTACTTTGAAATGGGAGAGGGGGAAGAGGATAAAAGTCCAAGATCAAATTCAGCCCTGGCATGGAATAAGGGACTCATTCACCAAATAATGCCCCTCTCATAACAAGAATGAAAGCAGCTCTGGAGGGCATGTGGCCTAAGCTCAAGAAACTGAGGAGCAGGCTAAACTTACTGGATCTGCGGTTCTTCATCATCACAATGGCACTGAGGAACATCAGGATCTCCACTTCTCTCTGGAACAGAATCAAAGTGACAGGAATGCCATAAACACCGATGCTTTGGGTGGGTGAGGGAGCCCAATATGGAATAAAAACCAACAGAGATCCAAATTGGGAATGGTACCAGTAAAGAAATAACTGGAGTTGGCGAAGATGTGGTGGGAAAAATACCAGTCAGGTTCTACCCTGCTACAAACCGGCTGGTGCCCTTTGGCAGATCACTTCACCTCCGGGCTTTGCTTTCCTCAGTGGAACAGTATCTGTCTCAAAATGTTACTGTGAGGAGTAAATGAGATAATGGGTATGAAAGAACTGCATAAAGCCTAGTACCGTTATAATACTGTAAGACAATATTACCAACTCAAAATAAAACAAAATAAATAAAAGTTTTCCAGGGAAACTTCTGTAATATTCCATTAATACAATATCTGGCTATTCCATTTTTTGGGCTTTGTTTACATTAACTCATTCCTCGCCATCCAATATTCATAGTGATAATCCATGCACTTTTAATAGGATTTGAGAGCTGAAGGGGGCCTCTCAGAGCTTTAGAAGGCCGTTTTCAGTACCTTGGGCTTCCAGTTCTTTCTCACTTTCTAGGCTCTAAGGTCTGTGAGACAAACAATAATCATGAAAAAGAAACGAACAAGGTAATTTCATTGAAGAGTAAAGACTGTAATGCATAACAAGGACCCTGTGAAAGAAAGCATGGTAAGGGGGAGCAACTAGAGTCTAGATGGTCTGAGGCCTTCCAGACCTTTTTGTTTACAATATAGGAACCCAAATCACTATTTCACACAGAACCAATCAACTACAATTTACAACTAGAAGTCAGGGACCTTAGGTCCTGGGTTTTTAGCATCAGTCTCTAACAAAAAGTAACCGACTGGCTTTAGCAATAGACACATAAAGTGGGGGTTAGGGAATATGAAAGACCTTACTAAATATACCCGAGCAGAAAGCAGCACATTTTCACAAATGAAATTGGGTTACAATTGGCATATAACAAACGTGGAAAGATGAACTTAAAAGGAAAAAAAAAAAAAAGGACCTGTGGTCAAGCAGGAGACCAAATGTAGGAATGAAAGGAAGAGTGTCTAAAGACAGTGGGTCAATGGCAGAGACTGGCTACGTATGCTCCAAACCCAGTTTCTGTTTCCTCCTGCACGTACTGCAGCTGGACTCTCAGTCTACTCGCATCCAAGTAGCACTGTGTGGCTAGCATTCCTGCATGGAATGTGAGTGGAAGCGATGTGCCACGTCTGTGCGGGGCAGGAAGCAAGTGCGTGTCCTCATGTTCCAGCTTCCTGTGCTCATCTGCGGGCTGGCTGATGACCCTAATGCCACAGGGGGAGGCAGAATGAGCCTGGGTTCCAGACAAACGGCATGAAGCAGAGCCCCTTTGGTTGTTCTGTTTGTTCCTTGTTTTTAAACTGTTTATTATGGAAAATTTCAAACATACATAAAAATAGGATACTAAAAGGTAGCAGAATGTGCCCCCCAAAATATGCTACTTTGGATTATTCTGCATTATAATTTTGAGCCTAAAAGCAATGAAGAAGTAGATACAAGAAAAGTTCCTTGCTCTCCCTCTATTTGTCTAAAAGCAAGACATACTTTATTTTTAGATTTTATTTATTTATTAGAGAGAGAGAGAGAGAGCATGCGCACAAGTGTGGGGAGGGGCAGATGGGGAGGGAGGGGAAAAGAATCTCAAGCAGACTGTGCACTGGGCTCGAAGCCCCACACCCGGCTCAATCTCACAACCCTGAGATCACAACCTGAGCCAAAACCAAGAGTCACAAGATTAACTCACTGAGCTACCCAGTTGCCCCAAAGCAGGACATAAATATTTTGAAAGTATTCCTCCAGCCCTCTCTACCAGGACAAAAGTTAATCAAGGGAGACGATTTTAGACCCTATCAGCCTGGAAACAGCACCAGAGGAAACTAACAAAACAAACAAGAGCCTTTATCTACCATTAGTTTACCTTCCCACAGTTTGCTGTCCTTGGAAGCCTTTGTTCAGTCATTTCTCCAAAAATGTATTGCTTTTTGTTGAGGATGTGATATAAGCCAGAGTTCTAATCCACCTCTGAGTGAATTCATTTTCCCTGGATATCTCCCATATATACATGAGGTATACATGTTAATAAACTTGTTTATTTTTGTTTTTAATCTTTTATTACAGAGGTCTCAGCCAAGACCTCAGAAAGGTAGAGGAAAGGGGGCGCCTGGGTGGCTCAGTCGTTAAGTGTCTGCCTTCGGCTCAGGTCATGATCCCAGAGTCCTCAGATCCAGCCCTGCATAGGGCTCCCTGCTCTGCAGGAAGCCTGCTTCTCCCTCTCCCACATCTCCCGCTTGTGTTCCTTCTCTCACTGTGTCTCTCTCTGTCAAATAAATAAATAAAATCTTAAAAAAAAAAGGTAGAGGAAAATTTTCCTCCCCTACAATACTTTAATCCCCACTACTCAGATTTAACAGTAACATTTTGCCAAAACAGTTCCATTTCATCTATGCTACCCACTTTTTTTGGAAAAATTTAAAGCAAATTCTAACTATATCATTTCACCTGCAAATACTTCAGTGTGTCTCTCTTACAGATAAGGACTTTCTTTTTAAGGGGGGGAGGGGCAGAGGGAGAGGGAGAGGGAGAGAGAGAATCTTTTTTTTTTTTAAAGATTTTATTTATTTATTTGAGAGAGAGAGAATGAGAGAGAGCACATGAGAGGGGGGAGGGTCAGAGGGAGAAGCAGACTCCCTGCCGAGCAGGGAGCCCGATGCGGGACTCGATCCAGGGAGTCCAGGATCATGACCTGAGCCGAAGGAAGTCGCTAAACCAACTGAGCCACCCAGGTGCCCCAGGAGAGAGAGAATCTTTTTTTTTTTTTTAAAGATTTTATTTATTTGACAGAGAGAGACACAGCGAGAGAGGGGAACACAAGCAGGGGGAGTGGGAGAGGGAGAAGTAGGCTCCCGGCCGAGCAGGGAGCCCGATGCAGGGCTCGATCCCAGGACCCTGGAATCATGACCTGAGCCGAAGGCAGACGCTTAACGACTGAGCCACCCAGGCGCCCAGGAGAGAGAGAATCTTAAGCAAGCTCCACACCCAGGCTGACCCGAGCAAAATCAAGAGTTGGATGCTTAACCAACTAAGCCACCCAGGCACCCCAAGGACTTTTTTTTTTTAAGGAAGCCCCCCCTTTTTAAAGTTTATTTATTTGTTTTAGTAATCTCTACTTCCAATGAGGGGCTCAAACAACCCCAAGATAAAGAACTACATGCTCTTCCAACTGAGCCAGCCAGGCACCCTGGGACCTTTTTTTTTTTTTTTAAACAAACCAAAATACCATTATCACACTTAACACAATTAATAATTCCTTACTGTCATTTAATATTTGGTCCTTCTTCAAATGATCCCAATAATTTCAAATTGTCTTTGTGCAGTTGTTTGTTCAAATCAGGAACAAGCAAGCCAGATCCACACAATGCATTTGGCTTATGCGTTTCTTTGGGTTTTCTTTTATCTCTAAAGAATATCTATTCTTCCTTTTTACCCCAGGCTACTCATCTTTTAAAGACATTGAGTCATCTGTACTCTCAACTTTCCCACTTTCTGGATTTGGCTGCTTGCGAACTTACGGTATGTGTTCTTCTGATGATGATTTTCTATCTCCCATATTTCTTGTAAAGTGGCAATGAAATCTAGAGGCTTGAATACAATGAAATCCAAATCTTTTGCCAGAAATACATCATAGGGGCGCCTGGGTGGCTCAGTCGTTAAGCGTCTGCCTTCGGCTCAGGTCATGATCCCAAAATCCTGGGATCGAACCCCACATCGGGCTCCCTGCTCGGCGGGAAGCCTGCTTCTCCCTCTCCCACTCCCCTTGCTTGTGTTCCCTCTCTCGCTGTGTCTCTCTCTGTCAAATAAATAAAATATATATTAAAAAAAAAAAAAAAGAAATACATCATAGGTGGTGCTAGAGATTCCCTATTGCATCCCTTCAGAGGATACATCAACCTTTCATCTGATGGATTTAGCATCCACAGATGATCATTGCCTAGGTTTATTATTTCATTAGGGGTTGATAAATGCTTTTGTTGTTGTTTGGTTGGTTGGATTTTTCGTTTTTTTGTTTTGTTTTTTTAGTAAGCTCTATGCCCAACATGGGGCTTGAACACATGACCCTTGGGTTGTATGCTCCACTGACTGAGCTAGCCAGGTACCTCTCTTAAATTATTTTTAAATTTTATCAATCCTTGGGACGCCTGGGTGGTTCGGTCAGTTAAGTGTCTGCCTTCGGCTCAGGTCATGATCCCAGGGTCCTGGGATGGAGCCCCACATCGGGCTCCCTGCTCAGCAGGGAGCCTGCTTCTCCCTCTGCCTGCCGCTCCCCCTGCTTGTGCTCTCTGTCTCTGACAAATAAATAAAATCTTTAAAAATAAGTAAATAAATAAACTTGTGTCACATCCCTGAAAAGTTGAGGCTTGTTATTTTATTTTTATTTATTTACCTGTTATTGCTAACATTATTTACCTTAATATCCTAACTTTCCAGTCATCTAGGTAAATCAGTAAAACATGGATTTTCCAGGAAAACAAACACTGGTTATGAACTCTATGTAATTAATTTAAAAAAATTCCATCAGAGAAATAGTAAAATACAAAAAATTCCAGTATTTTGCATATTATTAAATGAGAGTATTCAGAGAAATTAGTTATATAAAACGTCCCTATACTTATTAAAATCTTTACTACTACCCACTTACATCTTTGAGTCCCATTTTGGTTAAATCAGTATGGAATCCAGTAGTCCTCCCTTATCTGTGGTTTTAGTTACCTTCAGTCAACCACAGTCTGGACACAGATCATCCTCCTCCTGACTTACCAACAGAAGGTCAACAGTAGCCTAATGCTATGTTACAATGCCTATGCCATTCACCTCACTTCATGTCACCTCACTTTATCATCTGATATCATCATCATCAGAAGGATGAGTACAGTGCGATAGGATATTTTAAGGGAGGGAGACAAAGAGATCACACTGACATAATTTTCATTACATTACTTTGTTATAATCGTTCTATTTTATTATTAGTTATTGTTGTTAATCTCTTACTGTACCTAAATTGCAAATTAATTTATCACAGGTATGTATGTATAAGACAAAATATCATATATATAAGGTTTGGTACTATCCAGGGTTTCAGGCAACCACAGGGGGTCTTGCAATGAATATCCACCGCCCCCCCCGCCCCAGCTGCCCCACATAAGGAGGGACCACTATAAAAATAGGATCATCTGAAGTAGCATGGGTACACTACACTTGAGCTTATCAGTAATACTGTCTGGGAAAGGACAGAGGAAGTATGAAAGCGTTAGCAAGGGACGGAGAATAAAAATAACGGAGTGGGTGCTGGTAAAGGTCAAGACTCACTTTGGGGACTGGGAAAAAAGACAAAACCTCAGGCTGACCCTCCTCCCTCAGAACACTGCTGCAGCTGTACAGCTGAGAGCACCGAGCTTCAACTCCTTTTTCTCCGCTCTCACTCAAGTACAGCAAGACTCTCGAGAGAGATTTCTTTACAGTTTTTTTTTTTACAATTTCTTTTCAACGGGTCTAACACTTGTGTTCACTTCTGCATCCTCAGGATGCGGCAGAGTGCCTAGCAGATAGTGCATGCCCTGGAAGTGTTAACTGAATTAAGAGACGGCTGATGGAGTGTGCAGGTAGTATGGCCAAAAGAGTGGTTTCAGGTCGCATTCACTCACTAGTTGACTCACTAGTGACTAGTTTGGCAACTCGCCTAACCACGCCGAGATCAATTTCTCCATGAATAAAACGGGAGTACTACTACCCTCCTTGTTTACCTCACTGGCTCCTCAAGAGGCTTTCTATAATGGGTAGCCTTGTAAAATACTGAACATGTGTAGAGTTTGGGTCCAACTGTTGACCAGCATGAATGGTGAGATGGAAAGAACCCTGGACTCAAGGATCCGAAGAGCCAGGCTGCTAAGCAAGTTCACCGGCTGTTTTCCCATCTTAATTAAGCATGAAGAGGTTTAGGCTCGATGATAGTCCAGGCCCTACATTCTAACAGTCTGTAAGTCCGCTACAGGCTCGGAACCTCAGGTATCGTCAAAAAGGGGAACCTCGGGGCTCCCGCATGCAACCTCGGGGAGCAGGGACAGTGAAGGTCGCGGGGTCCGCTCACCCAGTCAAAGTCACACGGGTTGCCGTCTTCGCGTTGCGTGGGGAGACTGTTGCAGAGAGGGGGTAGCTTCCTCACGAGTAGGAATGCAACAGAAAGCAGGGCTGACAAAAGATAGTAAGGTCGGGCCAGCCATCGTGAAAGCCGTGGCACCGAATACACCAGAGCAATTAAAGGTGCCAGGACCGCCATCTTTCCGGCCTTTGCGGCGCCCGCCCAGCTTCGGCGTCTGTAGGTCTGGTCCCGCCTCTCCCACCATTGAGACTTCCTTTGGGTCTAGTCTCGGATGCACCGCCTCTGCGCCCGGAAGTATATCTCTGATTGGACGCTGCGGCAGGTAGGGGATTTGACATTTTATTGGTCAATCTAGCTGTCGCTTTCTCTAGTTAAGTCATTTTATTGGATATGCAACCGTGGCGATGGGAGACTACAGAAAAGAATTTAATAAATTTAGATAGCACTTCCTGAACGTTCTCCTAAAGCGACGGAAGTAGTTACCCGGAAAAGGTAGGCGGGGCACCCAATGATAAGCGGCTCCTAGAGGAAGAGGGCGGGACATCGTGAAGGGATTGTCCAATGAAAACGACCGACGCCAGACACCGGGACCGCGCCGGGGCGGAGAAGACGATGGAGAATTTCTCGGCACTGTTCGGAGCTCAGGCTGACCCACCACCACCTCCAACCGCACTCGGCTTCGGACCAGGAAAGCCTCCACCTCCGCCTCCCCCTCCTCCGGGCGGGGGCCCCGGCACGGCCCCGCCGCCCACTGCGGCCACGGCCCCTCCCGGCGCCGACAAGTCGGCGGCTGGTTGTGGTCCCTTCTATCTTATGCGGGAACTTCCAGGTGAGTACTAGGCCTGGCCGAAGGTAGCCAATCAGATCATAGCGAGGAGATGATGGGCGTGGCTCTCAGCCTGCCGGGGTAGGTATGAGGTAGCCTCGGCAACGCGTGTCGGGACCTTGGAGCTCAAAGTCGGAAGGGGTCTGAGGATTCACGACCAAAGGGATGACATGAATTTTTGGCCTGGACTGGGAAGGGGGAAAGCATGCGTTTCCGTGACCATGTTTCACACCATATTTGGCTCTGTCCCTGATCCTGGTTTATGGTTCCCTAGAAATTATCCAGAGTTTGAGTTTGGAGCTCGAGAGGCCTGATTTAACATCCCTGCAGACCTAAGGTTTTCCAGATCTGTCACAAACATGCTGTTGGTTAGAGGCATGTTGCCCTCCTTCTAAGGGCCTCTGCGTGTCTTCAACAGTCGGAAGGAGGGATTAGAATCGAACCAAACATTTGTTTTGTTGAGCACCTACTGTGTACCAAGCACTGTTCTAAATGCTTAAGATACAGCTGTGAGTAGGACTGACAAGATCTTTGCCTGTTTTGGAGATTACATTTCAGAAGAGGCGGCACAGAGTAGTACACTAGATAACATCAGGTAGCGGTTAGTGCTACAAGGAGAAAATGTGATAAAGAATTGAGGCAGAACTGCTTTAGCTAGAGTGATCAAAGAATCCATCTCTGAGTAGATAATATTTGAGCGTAAATGTAAAGAGCCAGTCATGTGTGAATGGGAGAGATAAGATGCAAGAAATGAGGTCAGAAGCCGTGGTGTGAGGGAAAAGCTTGGAATATCTGAGGGTCAGAAGACCAGTTGGACTCCAGTGAAGTTTCAAGGGAAAGAGTGATAGGAGATGAAGGGGGGAGGAGTAAGTAGAGGCCTTTGTAAAGTATTTAGATTTTAAGTTCAGGGGGAACCATTTTATTTATTTGTTTTTAGTAATCTCTGTACCGAAAGTGAGGCTCAAACGCACCACCCGAGATCAAGAGTCGCATTCTCTACTGACTGAGCCAGCCAGGCACCCCTCAGGGGGAGCCGTTTTAACACAGGAAAGTGACATCATCTGATTTACTTATTTGTAATTATCCAAACAGCTACATTAAGAATGGAAAGCGAGGAATTCAGTCAGAAGTTACTGCTTAGTGGTCCAGGAAAGAGATGATGGTTTGGACTAGGCAGTAGCAGTGGAGGAGAGAAGTGAACTGATGCAGGATAAACGTTAGGGATAGAGCTTATGGGAACGAAGGATTGAATCTAGAAGTAGAGAGGAACTGAAAATACTTGTAAATTCTTGGATTGAATAGTTGGGTGGATGGTAGTGCTGAGACCAAGAAGGAACAAGTTTGGGGCGCCTGGGTGGCTCAGTTGGTTAAGCGACTGCCTTCGGCTCAGGTCATGATCCTGGAGTCCTGGGATCGAGTCCCGCATCGGGCTCCCTGCTTGGCAGGGAGCCTGCTCCTCCCTCTGACCCTCCCCCCTCTCATGTGCTCTCTCTCTCTCATTCTCTCTGTCTCAAATAAATAAATAAAATCTTTAAAAAAAAAAAGTAACAAGTTTGAGGAGGTGGAAGTCAAAAGAGTCATTTTGGACATGTTAATTCTCCAGATGGCCTTTCAGTTCCTCCCAGGTCCTACTGCTACATCAGGAATTGAGGGAGATAATAATGCATATTGGTACAGTGCTTTGAAGTTCACAGTGCAGTTATATATGTAATAGAATTTGATACTGAGAATAGCCCCTTGAGGTAGGCATGTTATAGTTGAATAAAACTGAAGCATAGAAAGGTTGACTTTCCTTTGGTCAGTAAGTGGTTGATGTCTCCCAGCAGTTTCTCTAACTTTACCTATTCTGATTGTGCCTATTTTTATCAAGCAGTTGACAGATACTGAGATATGTTTTGGGCAAATGCTGGTTTATGTAGGAAGGGCAGCATGTGGTGAGAAGGGGAGAGAATATGTCTAGTCCTTGCTTTTTTTTTTTTTTTTTTAAGATTTTATTTATTTATTTGACAGAGACACAGCGAGAGAGGGAACACAAGCAGGGGGAGTGGGAGAGGGAGAAGCAGGCTTCCCGCAGAGCAGGGAGCCCGATGCGGGGCTCGATCCCAGGACCCTGGAATCATGACCTGAGCCGAAGGCAGACTCTTAACAACTGAGCCATCCAGGTGCCCCTAGTCCTTGCTTTTTTTTTTTTTTTTAATTTTTTATTCTTATGTTAATCCCCATACATTACATCATTAGTTTTAGATGAAGTGTTCCATGATTCATTGTTTGTGCATAACACCCAGTGCTCCATGCAGAACGTGCCCTCCTCAATACCCACCACCAGGCTAACCCATCCTCCCACCCCCCTCCCCTCTAGAACCCTGTTTGTTTTTCAGAGTCCATCGTCTCTCATGGTTCGTCTCCCCCTCCGATTTCCCCCGCTTCATTCTTCCCCTCCCGCTACCTTCTTCTTCTTCTTCTTCTTTTTTTTTTTTTTCTCAACATATATTGCATTATTTGTTTCAGAGGTACAGATCTGAGATTCAACAGTCTTGCACAATTCACAGTGCTTACCAGAGCACATACCCTCCCCAGTGTCTATCACCCAGTCACCCCATCCCTCCCACCCCACCCCCCACTCCAACAACCCTCAGTTTGATTCCTGCGATTAAGAATTCCTCATATCAGTGAGATCATATGATACATGTCTTTCTCTTTTTGACTTATTTCACTCAACATAATACCCTCCAGTTCCATCCACATCGTTGCAAATGGCAAGATTTCATTCCTTTTGATGGCTGCATAATATTCCATTGTATATATATACCACATCTTCTTTATCCATTCATCTGTCGATGGACATCTTGGCTCTTTCCACAGTTTGGCTATTGTGGCCTAGTCCTTGCTTTTAAGGAGTTTATTTTACTTAGGGATATAAAGTATGTGGTTTAAGGATAGTGACTGTATTTCTTGTAAAGGCTAATCTCATTACTTCGTGGTCATGCCTCATATACAGCTATTAAGAACTACATGATGGGGGCCCCTGGCTGGCTCAGTAGGTAGAGCATGCGACTCTTGATCTTGGGGTTGTGAGTTCCAGCCCTGCACTGGGGGTAGATGTTTACTTTAAAAAAAAAAAAAAAACAACAAAAAACTACATGCTGGTTTTCAAAATGTGTTCCTTGTTATCCAAAATGACAGAAAGGGGGCACCTGGGTGGCTCAGTCGTTAAGTGTCTGCCTTCAGCTCAGGTCATGATCCCAGGGTCCTGGGATCGAGCCCCACATCGGGCTCCCTGCTCGCCGGGAAGCCTGCTTCTCTCTCTCCCACTTACCCTGCTTGTGTTCCCTCTCTCTCTCTCTGTCAAATAAATAAATAAAATCTTAAAAAAAAAAAAAAATGACAGAAAGAGTTGTCACTTGAGTCAGACGTTGAAAATTTCATATTGGTGAAGAAAATTTGGAAGAATTATCTTATAATTACATCAGTTTTCCTAAAACAAACTTCCTAAAAGGAAATGAGATGAGAAGTGTGTTTCTTAGGAGATAATGGAGACTCATTTGGATGGATTAGAAACGTGGCATAGGCCAGTAGTAGTTGATCAGGCCCCAAAACTAAGTTACAGTAACATGTGTTTTACCGTGAGTGCCAAAGGAATTTGAGCTTTTTCCTGAGGATAATAGGAAACCATTGAGATTCACGGACCGAGGAGTATTGCTTCTAAAAATATCCGGAGAATATGGGTGCCATGTATTGAAATAGAGAAGCCCTGAGTGAGGTGGGGAAGATTTGGGAGTTTAAAGAAAATGAATCTTCATGGAATTGACTAAGAGGAAGTTGGAAGTGTAAGACTAGTTTTTAGGAGGGGAGTTTTTAGGAGGCTGGGGAGAGAGGTTTAGAAATCATCTTCATGGGGGGGTGCCTGGGTGGCTCAGTTGGTTAAGCAACTGCCTTCGGCTCAGGTCATGATCCCGGAGTCCTGGGATCGAGTCCCACATCGGGCTCCCGGCTCAGCGGGGAGCCTGCTTCTCCCTCTGAACCTCTCCCCTCTCATGCTGTTTCTCTCTCTCTCTCTCTCTCTCTCAAATAAATAAAATCTTTAAAAAAAAAAAGAAAGAAATCATCTTCATGGAACTGATAGTCAAAACAGGAAGTTGGATGGACTCATAAAGTGTTTAGGAAAAGCAGGAGTGCCTTCTCACGCGGGCCTTGAGGATGAAGCCTCTGGAAGAGGAGAGCTGACAGGTGGGAAACAGCAGGATGCTAGCCTGGCCGGAGGCAGCGCCTAGTTCTGAGGAGCAGTACTCTGGCGCTGAGTGTTCCGCCCTTACAGTAGACCATGTTTCTGAAACGTTTGGCACGAGAAGGGGAAACGGGAAGGATAGGGTAAGGCCTTGGGGTATGGAGGGAGAATACCTTGCTCGCTTAACTTAAAGTTACTGAGCACCGAAGGTGTGTACTGCATTTGGCACCCGTGATACATGTACGAACAAGAAAGACACTGTCTCGGCCCCCAGGGGCCTCAGATCAGAACCTGGGTTTTTCCAAGTGAATGGTTATGAACAAGCCACTTTCGTCATCATTTGCATTCTTCGTGTTCCTCGTAACTGTGGATGAAATTGTAGGCTGGCTAGCTCCACCCTTTGCCACTAGATCCGTATTAGATTACTAACAAGCTTCCATTTTTTGAAGAAAGTCAGCCATGCGATATTTATACTGATAGTGCCTTGCATCTATAGAATATACTTCTCCATGTTTTCATTTGCACCTTGAAAAAGAATTAAGTGTGCTTAAGATCGCTGTTACTCCACTGCAGAGATAAGAGGAAACTGAGGCATAGAGCATGGCTAGGATTAGACTTCTAGTTGTCCAGATGCTAAGGGAACATTTCTTTCTTTGAGGCAGAGTATTATACTTGGCATTATGAGTAATGGAGATGGTGATAACAAGTTAGTCAGCAGTAGCTAAAAAATCCTGTTTTTTATGTAAAGGTAATTAATGTTTCTTGCTAGTAAAAAAAAAAAAAAAGGAAAAAAAAGTCCTTGACCAGACACTCAAGCCATTGGGTCATATTTGGCTCTTACCTTGCTGGTGGCCGAGCTCTGAGGTAATATCCTGCTGTGTCAGAGAGTGTAATTTCTCACTAGTGTATTATATGAGAAGCACTCAGAACAGTGTTTAGCACAGAGTAAACATCATGTAAGCGTGGTGAGTCCAAGTTGGGGAGAGTGTCTCTTGCTTTGGGGTAGTTTCCATCTGTGTCCTCATTGGATGTTGTGGATTTTTCTCCTCGTTCCAACTTACCATTCTATGGTATATATTTTTAGTGTTTATTATATGTTATTTAGTTGTGCTGTTCTTACTTAAGAAAATAAATTCAAATCTTTCTAATTGTCACTTAAAAGATTCCTTATTTAGGTTAAAATACAGTCCTTCACTTTCCCTCTGGGTGACTAAAAAAAAATACTCTTGGGACTAATATTTTTTTGTTCTTCTGTGTCCTCTAGGTAGCACCGAGCTGACAGGCAGCACCAATCTGATCACACACTACAACCTAGAACATTCCTATAATAAATTCTGTGGGAAGAAGGTGAAGGAGAAGCTAAGTAACTTCCTGCCTGACCTGCCAGGGATGATTGATCTGCCTGGTTCCCATGATAACAGCAGCCTCCGCTCTCTCATTGAGAAACCCCCTATTCTTGGTGGCTCTTTTAATCCTATTACAGGGACCATGCTGGCTGGCTTCCGCCTCCACACTGGCCCGGTGAGTCCCCTCTTGGGGAGGAAGAAGGCAAACGGGGAGGCCTGAAAGGCGTGGAGGTGGTTTTTCTGTCCAAGTCTGTTCCTTCATAACTACTGAGCAGAACAGATGATGGGAGCAGGGCATTTCCTCCCTCCACTCACCTGGACCTTCCTTTGGTTCCTTCAGTTACCGGAGCAGTGTCGTCTGATGCATATTCAGCCTCCCAAGAAGAAGAATAAGCACAAGCACAAACAGAGCCGTACCCAGGATCCTGTCCCCCCAGGTAAGAAACAGTTCGGTTCAAAGCCAGAAAACCTGGATCTGGTTGGACCGTCCCCAGTTAAAAACTCAGTTAGGTTCCTTACAGAGCCCCAGACTCCCAAATTCTCTTGAAACTGGTATAAAGGTAATTAGTGTTTCCTGCAAGTAGGTCTCCTGGGCAAGGAGAAAGCTGGAATGGTGCTTTAGCAGTGCCTCCCTATCCTTTCTGGCCTTTAGAAGAGCAGCTGCCCTTGACTAGGTTTTCCTGTGGTCTTCAGACCCTAGCAGTAGGGACTTTTGGTAGCCCATACTGTTTCCTACAGAAACACCATCTGATTCTGATCACAAGAAGAAGAAAAAGAAAAAAGAGGAGGATCCTGAACGGAAAAGGAAGAAGAAAGAGAAGAAGAAAAAGAAGGTAGGGTAGGGACCTGCTGCTGCAGCCCACCAAGTCTCCCCGTCTCCCCCTGTCCTCGATGGTCCTCTGCCTCAGGTGGGACCCACGACTGAAAACCCAGGGCATGTTGCAGTTTTTTCCAGTACAGCCCGGACCAGGGCCACAGCCACGGCCGCCACGGCCACGGCCACGGCGTTCTCTTACCCCTCCTTCCTTGTCTTCCCCAGAACCGACACAGTCCAGACCACCCAGGCGTGGGCAGCTCTCAGGCCAGCAGCAGCAGCAGCCTCCGCTAGCCGGGCTCTGCCGGGATGGCTTTCCCTGCTGCACGGAGCCTGCTGACAACAGCCGCCCTCCAGCTTGGACACTGCCGCGGGAGCGTCCCCTGCAACCGGGTCAGCAGCCAGCCCGCACTGTGCTGGGCTAAGATCAGTGCATTAGAGAAGGGCCATGCTTTGTAAGGCTCAGCCCAGTTGGCTTTCTCATGGACATCTCTTCCTCTCCCAGGAAGGTTTCTTTTCATCTCTTTTGTGCAGTTGCTCTGATTTAGGACATTGTCTGATCTGTGAGGGTTTTTCTTTAAAAAAAAAAAAAAAGTTTGCATTTATCAAACTGGTTGAACTGTGGCTGCCTGTTAAAGAGGTAAGTGCCTTTCCATGTGAGAGTCAGGGTTTAAGCCAGGGCGTTCAAAGATCTGAGGGGACTTTGGGTCTTACCGTTACATTATTAGTAGGCAGGGAGACGACCAAGTGAGACGGGGAACAGGGTGCGCAAGTGAGGCAGAGCCCGCTAATACATGTTCACAGCAGACACTTAACACTCTGCCCGTCACGCTGAGAACCAAGCACCTGGATGAGGCTCCACAGGAGGAGCTGATCCAGTTAAGGCTCATCTGTCTTCTAGGTCAGTTTTGTGTTAAAACAGAACAGCCAACTGAAAAAGCACCCACAATCACCAGTGTATGTCAACAAGGTTGATTCCTGGTGAAGCCTGTGATTTTTTTTTTTTTTTTTTTAAATCTCTGGCAAAGGTAAATGCTTCTCTTGTCTTTATAGGAATCTTTGCCCTGCCTTATTCCTTAAAGACAATGAAACTATTAGGCTAATGTGAAAACATTTCTAAGCTTCTAAGATAGCCACAGAAAGGCACCCTGAACTAGCAGAATGTGAAAGAAATTCCTTCAGTCTTTATAGCAGGCCAGGTAACTGGAAATGTCCATGAGAAAACCCAAGCTATTGTAATCTGACTTTAAATAAATTTGACACAGAACAGTTAAAATCTGTTGCTATGAGCCAAGATTGTTACTAGATCAGTAGGTGGAAAACCATTCATTGAGCTACAGTTTTAATCTAGGATTTCAGAGCAAGAGTGTATACACCTAAGTCACGGACAGCGAAAATAATGGGTTCTGGCCAGTTTCCGGAGATTTAGTGTCTGAGGCGGCCTATTTAAAATTAGGGCATAGCCTTTTTGCTTTGGACAAACAGAAGAGACAACCGTGAGCGATCATACTGAAGTGCCAGCCATATCCAGGCAAACAGCCTCTAACAGGCTTTCATCCCTCAATCATCCACTGTCTCACCTCTGGCTACATCCAAAGATTTTTACTTTCCAGAGACAAAATTCTGTATTAAAGAACTGTGGCAGTTCTCTAAGCCTTAAAACAACAAGGAGCTTAGGTGGTCAGAGGGTTCCTCCTAGGAATTTTTGAATTAAATCACCAAAATAAAAACAGGACCTGTTGTTTTAAGTGGTTATTCCCACTACAGTGCTGCCTAAGGGTGGGCCAGGACCAGAGAAGCTTATGAGGTTTTCTTTGTGACTTCCCACCAGAGATCATTCACCCTGCCTTAACCAGACAAAATAACACAAGTCAGGGGGAGCTGGTTAGATCAGGATTTCTTTTTATTCCTGTTGGTTTAAAATGGCTAATCAGAATAAAAAATAAGAGGGCCTCTGTCTAGAGGCTGGGGTCTCCCCTTTTTAGAGGTTAGAACCCAGGTACCCCCACTACCCAGCACCATACTGAGGTGGGCTGAGGGGTAACCCCCAAGGGACAATCGGAGGGGCCTAGGCCTGCCACTCCTTCTCTCTATCCCATTTTTGGCATGTGATGAAAAATATTGCTTTTTGGATTCATCTCTCCCGGCCTTGGATTTAAAAATAATGTTAACCGTGTGAGTTGGGGGAAGGCTCTGAGGGGACTAAAGAAGCCCACACTAATCCCTCTCCCCCAAGAAGGGGGGGCATTATCCAATATTGTTTCTGGAGCTCAGTCAAGCTCTTTTCCTGATCTCCCCACCACCACCAAAGTCATGGGGCTGTGACCCCTTTCCTGGGGAAACTAAGTGCCAATGAACCTAGAAAACTAACTCTCCTCTCCAAATCCTTCCTTCCTCTGACCAAGACCCCAGACTCGCCTCTCCCAAGGTTTCTTTCCTGATCACTACGCACCAACAGCAGGGGGGTGCAGTTTCCTTAGTTGGTAACTGAGACAAAAGAGAGGGAACCACTGGGAAAAGGAAGACTTCGATGGATGTCCCCGCGTCTTTCCTGCTGGTCTGAGGAACGGAAGAGTAAGATACCCCTCCTCCTACATATCCCTCCCTCATTTTCCCATCCCAGGATAGATATATAATTTCTTTGATATTTATAATATATATATATATAGATATATATATATGTACACACACACCTGGTAACGCAGAGAGGAAAAAAATAGAATCCGTAACAATAATAAAAAAAATTATTTCTGGTTTAAAAATGATCTGGTTCCCTCCAGGGCGAGCAATTGCACAAATGTCCACTGAGTCTGGTCCAGGGGTTAAAGAAGGGAAGGTCTTAAAAGGTGAAGGGGGTTGCTACCCCAGTCTCAGGGCCCCAACTCTCCGACTCCCCATCCCCACTGCATTTTATAAAACGCTCCTCATCCTCTTGGAATCGGTGGTTTAAAAAAATGTCCATGCAGGGGAGGGGAACCCCTCGAGGAAAGGAAGGTGGCCACCTGGGGCCCTTTGGTGTAGGCGCAGAGGCGTGGGGGGAAGGGAGGTGCCGAAGGCTCACACGGAAATCTCATAGGTGGTACCACCCACCCCTGACACCTTCTTGACTCCGCCCCTTGTGGGGCTGCTGAGAGGCGGCTGGCCTGGGCCAGGGGAGGCAGAGCCTATACTCTTGGGCTGCCCATTGGATTTGCTGTAGGCGGTCTTGAGCTGTACTTCATCTCTAGGAAGAGAAAAAGAGGTAGGTGTCAGGAAGTGGGACACAAAACACAGAAAAGGGAGACCGTTTTAGAAGTTACGAGAACAAACTGACATACTTTTCTATGTACATACTTTCTTACCCAAACATTCCCACCTGTTTTACTGCCCTGCTTAAAACAAACCTGGTGCCCTATCTCCTCTCTCTATTCCTTCTCTCCAACAGCAGCTATCTTACTTACTTACTCTCAGGCAAATACATACATTTTGGGAAGACAGGATTAAGAAAAAAGTATTAATCAGCAGCTAGAGAGTGAGTGAAACGAGCGATCTACAAGCAGGCCCCTCTGAGTCCACCCGCACACAAGTGAAGTCATGATACCTTCTGTAGGACCCTATGCTAATTTTAAGTCCACAGACGGTCAGGATGGACTTATACTTACTTGGGTGTCAATAACGGCTGCAAGGCTACTTCCTCTGCCTCAGAGACACCAGCTGGGGTGACACCGGCTTTTTGGCTGCTGTAAGACACAGATCGGCCCAGGTATGGGGCGGCTGGGCCTGGTTCAGGGGACCCTAGTCCCCGGCCCCTTAGCCCATCTGGCTTGCCAAAACGGGGGGCAGCTGGGCGTCCCAGTGGAGTCTTGACCAAGGGTGATCTCTTTGAATCATCTGAGGAGGAACTAGTACGAGGGGCATGGCCTGAGCCCGGCGTTGACTGAATGCCTGAGTCCCCCAAGCCTGGTTCTTCCTCGCGGCCTGGGAGCGGGGGTGACTGGCGTAGCAGCTTCTCTCGTTCCTGGAGGGAGGCCACAATATGGCGCGACAGATTGTCGTACCGGACCGGGGAGGGCTCTCGGTGTGTTGGGCCGGTTGGCACCAAACGTGGGTGCCTCTCGGCTTCCCGCTGCTGGGCCAGCCGGGCTGACAGGAAGGGAGAGGTGTAGCCTAAAGGTGGGTCTGGCTCAGGCCCTGCCTGCACGGACTCAAAATCAGGGCTGTCCGAAGGAGTGAGCAAGCTGTCATAAGACAGGCTTCCGTTGCGTGTCTGGTTGGCCAGGCTCTTATAGGAGGTGGAGGTTGTGCCCTCTGAACGAATGGACTGCAACTGGCCCAGCTCGAAGCCAGTGCCCTGGGCTGACTTGAGGCTGGAGGAGCGTGAGCCGCTGGATAGTGGCTCGAAGTGAAAGCTTTTGCCAAAGGTGGGAGAACGGAAGCTCTCTGGCTCCAAGCTGGGCTCCGAGCGGTAGCTGGGATGGCGGCTGCTCTCTGCAGCTGAGGTCGGCTCCTTCAAGCTGTCCCCACGACTCAACTGAGGGAGAAACGACAGCATGCTCTTAGTGCTCCTCCTCCTGGGACAGATGCTAGGCCCCAGAGCCTAAGCAGTCATGTCCCGCCAACATGCTTAGAACTTTTTACACGCATTCTCTTGTTCCACACCTAAAGCAAACCAGCGAGTTGGAACAAATAATATCTCATTTGAAGATGCAAAAGATGAGGCTTAAAGAGGTTCAGTAACTTGCCCATGATGGGTTTTCAACTCAGCTACGATGCTACAATCAGTGCTTTTACCTAGTATGCTACATTGCCCCCTCTCTGATGAAGGACACACTGTCAAGGAGATTCAATCCCATTAATGCCAACAATCAGTAAAATGTCTCGTTTCTTCCCTTCCCTTTGCCTCTCTTCCTTCCCTCCCCCACTATTCTTTTTCCCAGAACAGCTGACATACATCACAACCCTCCTCCTTCCAGAGTACTCAGTACCTTGGCGCTGGAGGAATGAGGCATGGCGGCTGACGTACTGCTGCTACTGTAGCCCGGCCGGTACTTGTACATGGTAGGTGTGGGAGGGCTGTCCTTGCCCAGGAGGCTGCTATCTGCAGGAGAAAAGGCCCAGGGAGACACCACTTTACAAGCCGTTCTCTTGGCCAGAGTTCCTTAAATTACAGAGGGAGAACAAGGTAGGAATGGATATACCAGCAACAGAAAAGTCCCAGGAACATGATTTAGCTGCAGTCAAGACGACAGACGCATACTGGCCCAGAACGCAGAGTGAGAGAATGCACAAACCTGTCTAGGATGTTCTCTGGTCTATCTGGATGCTAACCGTTCCCGCCCCACAAAAGTCCGATTCACTGCCACTAGCTACATGGAATCCCCTTTCTCCTCTCCTAGCTGTCCAAAGTGGCTCAAGGCCCACCTGTTGGGTTTTCTCAGCCACGATGCGAGTATCACCTCCCAGGCCTTGCCTGCCTGTCTTCTCCACAGCACACAGTAACCTTCTCGCTCCTGCCACTGCTCTTACCCTCATTAGTAGCCAGGCTGAGGTGTGTTCGTAGCCCCGTGTAACGGCTCAGGTCCGGCTTAGGAGGAGGTGGGGGTTCAGCATCTGCAGACTGGCTCTCTGTGATCTCCAAGCTTCCCTTAGACTGGATAAATGAGGGAAAATCAGATTTGGAGAACTGGGTATAAGGACAACTCAAAATATTAAACTGGTATTAGAGGGGTGCTGGGGCGCAATTATATATTTCTAAACTGGGACTAGAAGACAAGGGATGAGAGCCATTTTGGGCATGACAATGGATAAAGAAAAACAAGGGTTTCAACAAGGGTTTAATTCTGTCACTTATGTGTTCATGTCCATCAACTATCTGTTGAGCTCCTACATCTGAAGCTGCTACATTAAGTCCTATGAAAACATGGAAATGTCAGTGGACTTACAATCTAATGGAAGAAAGAAGATATGTAACTTAAGTAATTAAAAAACATTTTTTTTTCTTTTTAAGTAACTCTACACTCAACATGGGGCTCCAGCTCATGACCCCAAGGTCAAGAGTCATATGCTCTACCAACTCAGACAGCCAGGCACCCCCATACTTAAGTAATTTTTAACACAAGTTAATCAAAATTGAGAAATCCTATAAGGGCAATGTCAACTGAGAGCAAGTTTCCATCTCTTTGCCATGAAAGTCCCCAAGTTACCTACTTTACTTCCCTAAATTCCTCACCTTGCTTCTCCTCAGCTCTCCCTGGATGCCATTGTCCATGATCTTCACAGTTATCTGCCCATCTGACACTTCTGGTCGAAGGAAGGGAGGTCTGATGACAATCGTCTTCTCTTTCTTTGGTCTCCCCAAATACCTGAGTGTCAAAAAATGAGAGGACTTTCATTCATTCATTCTAAAATATCTAGTGGTTGCCTATCTTGTATAAAACATTTTTACAAATACAAGAACAGTCTGACCAAGACAGCGAAAAGCATTGAACTGATTTCTTAGATTCCATGAAGAACTGCACCAAGACTAGGCTTCTGGGCACATACCTAGTTCAAGCCACTCTGGAGGGAATCTCACCCTCAACTCTCAAAGGAGAGTAGCCATAATACCTGAAGAATAACAACTGAATTCAGGGGGTCCACTAAAGGATGCCACAGCTCCCCCTTGCAGGCACTTCCCAGTCTAAGAGAACCCTCCCTGAACAGCAGTCTCCCACCCAACCCTCCCCGAGAACAAGCCCAAAGACAAGCGTTTTGACCAAGAGTGAACACTAGACCAAAGGGGTAGGTGTACCTGGGTGCTGGGGAACTGCAGAGCACACGGCTGACATTGTTACAGCAGCCATTGGTGAAGGGGTTCACACCTCCTCGGAATTTACCCGTAACCTAGAAGAAGGAAAAACGGGCCATATCAGTCAGACAATGGACCTTGACCTCCAAAGGCCAAAACACAAATCGTTAACCAATTACTGTGCACCCACTATTTGGGAGATAGAAAAATGAGTAAAACACAACCCTACCATCAAGAAACTTATAGTCATAATGGTTAAGAATGGGAGCTCCAGAGTCAGGGCCTTCAGTATGAATCCTAAGGCTACCTCATAGTAGCTATCTGACCCCACACATCAGTGTTCTTATGTGAAATGGGGATACACAGAGCTCACTCATATTGAAAACTAAGATAATATACATAAAAGGAAGCAGGTAAGGTCAGCTTTATTATAAGCATGAGAATAAGCATTTCCCTTTAAGCTGCACTATGAGCTTCCTGAGGGCTGGCCTAAGTCTACTATTGTTTCTGTAAGCTCGGAGCTCAAATTGTCCAGTATACCGTGAGCATTCTGCAAATGTCTGTTAACTAATAAATGGTTCTGGGGTGCCTGGGTGGCTCTGTCAGTTAAGTGTCTGCCTTTGGCTCAGGTCATAGTCCTGGGGTCCTGGGACTGAGCCCTGTGTCGGGCTCCCTGCTCAGTGGGGAGCCTGCTTATCACTCTCCCTTTGCCTGCCTCTCTCCTCTCCCTCTCTCTCTCTCTCTCGCTGTCAAATAAATAAGTCAAATCTTAAAAAAAAAAAAAAGAAAGAAATGGTTCTGTTCTCGTGCTTTCATGAGGAGCATGGACACTTCATCATAACAAATATTCATTGGGCATCCATCTGTGGAAGCACTCCACAACTCATTAGAGGGCGAAGATTCTCACGCCCAGCTCTACAGGGGGTCTCCCATCACTTCTCCCCGTACCTGTTCATTGGTTGTGCGTCCCCTAGCCACCAGCACCACATGAAATCCTGTGAGGCCAGCTACGGGGATGAAGAATAAGCCAGCCACACACATCACAGCCATTCTAAAGCCAAAGAATCAAGGAGAACAGAGCAGCATGATCTCACCATCCCCGGCCCCTACAAGAACCACCTTCCCTTTGACCCTCGCTACCACAATGCTCGACTTTCCTCCTCCCCGCTCCCGAGCCCGCAACCCACAGAAGGATACGTGACAGCCGTGCGGACCCCTGAGAGTTCCTCCATGTGGTAGAGGACATAGAGGAGGCCAAAGCCAAACACACCCATGATGTGTGCTGTCAGTGAGAGGAGGAAAAGGAAGAAATAGCGGTAGTTCCGGCGACCGATACAGTTGTTCACCCAGGGGCAGTGATGGTCAAACTCCTAGGGGTAAAAAGAGAAACACTGAGAAGCATCCTTGGACCACAGCCCTAGATCACTTCTGTCAAGAAAGGGACCAAATGTCAGAACTGAAGCGCTGCTTTCAGTAACAGGCCATCGTATTCACCATTTAGTTGCCAAATTAACAATAAGCTCAGCCACTTCATCTTGCTCTATCAATCAGTAAGGAAGACCTTCCAGGGGCTAATCAAAGGCCAAGTCCCTCTCTCAGAGTTTATCCAATGTGACCAAGGAACTCTGAAAGGGATGAATATCAGAGGCTTTGCAAAAATATCAAGATTCGTGAGAAAGAGAGGCCTGGAAGGAAAATCTGGCAGACAACTGCTTAGAGTGAAGTAAAAACTGATTGGGGGAGGGGTGACTGGGTGGCTCAGTCATTAAGCGTCTGCCTTCGGCTCAGGTCATGATCCCAGGGTCCTGGGATCGAGCCCTACATCGGGCTCCCTGCTCCGCGGGAAGCCTGCTTCTCCCTCTCCCACTCCCCCTGCTTGTGTTCCCTCTCTCACTGTGTCTCTGTCTGTCAAATAAATAAAATCTTTAAAAAAAAAAAAAAAAACTGGGCAAAAAAGGTTAAAAATAAAAGACAGGTGATGCAGAAGGATAGGCAGGAAGAGAAATATAGCTGTAAGATCTGAATGCAACAGACAGCATGATGTAGTGGATGCAAGAGATAACACAAAGCCAGGACAAATAACCATAAAGAAGAGTCAGGAAGGCTATGGAGTTGGGAAAGCCTATTCCCACTTGGGGTCCCTCCTATAACAGAAGAATATTTATGCTCTACCTCTCATGCGTACATCACTGATAATACTTTTTTTTTTTTCATTTCCAATTTCATCTAAATTATAGACATTAAAATGTATATATACATATATACACATAAGAATAAGCGCTATTTATAGCTGTTATATAATCTAAAACCAAGATAAACTTTTTAAATTAAGTTTTAAATTTTAATTCCAGGATATTTAACATACAGTGTTATATTAGTTTCAGGTATACAATAGAGTGATTCAACAATTCTATATACTATGCAGTGCTCATCAGGATAAGTGTACCCTTTAATTCCCATCACCTAGTTCACCCAGCCCCCTACCCTCCTCCCCTCTGGTCACTATCAGTTTGTTCTCTATAGTTAAGAATCTGTTTCTTGGTTTGTGTCTCTCTTTTCTTCCCTTTGCTCATTTGTTTTGTTTCTTAAATTCCACATATGAATGAAATCATATGGTATCTATGTTTCTCTTGACTGACTTATTTCACTTAGCATTATACTCTCTAGCTCCATCCAGGTAGTTGCAAATGGCAAGATTTCCTTCCTTTTTATGGCTGAATAACATTCCATTGTGTATATATACCACTTCTTTACCCATTCATCTAACTGATAACACTTTTTGACAGAGCTAGAATACAGCCCAGATAGTGAGCCAGGGCTACATTGCACCCAAGACCCAGAATGCAGAGGATTCGATTCTTATTCAATAGGTAGGAAGAAGAGAACTTAGATTAGGCATGTAGGCCTACCCCCGTCAGGGTTCTTACCTCCACACAATTGTCACAGACACTGCAGTGGGAACATCGAGGAGGACGGTAGAAACGGCAGGTGGCACACCACTTCATGCGCACCTGGATGCCCTTAATCTCCACTGTTTTGTAAAGGGGAGCTCGGAAGTCATCTTCCTTGTCTTCATCCTCCTCAGCTGAAGAGGAAAAAATCAATTAAAAACCAACTATGCCAGAACTGTACTAGGCATAAGGGATGCAGTGGTATTTAAAATATGGCCTCTGCCTTCGAGGAATTCAGTCTACTGGGGAAGAGAGAACAGGAACCACTAACTAATACTGTGAGATCAGCCCTGTATACAACACTACCGGAACACACCGAAAATGAGGTTCAAGAGAATATGACTCAGCGGTAGCTTTGGTATGGGTATACTGACACTTGGTTTACATACTATGAATATATTTGTAAAAAAATAATTTACATATCAAACCACATATGTAATGAGTTTGCATAACAATACAATGTTACAATACAAGTACATGAAAACTACAGCAATCCAAGAGAGGAACTAACAGCAACCCTTTTTTTCCATGCACAAACCCCTTCCCCAAAAGATCTTCCCCAACTCTATTAATTCCCTATACATTTCAGTATTATTTGCTGGCTCAAGCCATTCTCCTTACCTGAATGCCCTTTAAATTTCAATTATCAGAAACTCATGATCCTACTTCAAAACTTAAAGGGCATTATTTGCCTTCTCATCTACAGTGTACAATTTTTATTTTTTATTATTAATCTAGAAAAAATACACATGGGAAGGAAAATTTAAATAAATGAAGTAGTAGGGATTAAAAATTAAGTTTCCAACTTTCACTGACTGGGGAAATGCTTTAAAATATAAATAGGTGAGGGGCGCCTGGGTGGCTCAGTTGGTTAAGCGACTGCCTTCCGCTCAGGTCATGATCCTGGAGTCCCGGGATCGAGTCCCGCATCGGGCTCCCTGCTCAGCGGGGGGTCTGCTTCTCCCTCTTACCCTCCCCCATCTCATGCTCTCTCTCTCTCATTCTCTCTATCAAATAAATAAATAAATAAAATCTTAAAAAAAATATATATATATAGGTGAAAAAAAGTGCAAGGTAAAGAACTGTACAAACAAAAGGCTCGCATTTTGAAAATAGAAAACAAAAATACACACACGTGGGGGCGCCTGGGTGGCTCAAGTCAGTTAAGCATCAACTCTTGATTTCGGCTCAGGTCATGATCTCAAGTCGTGAGACCGTGAGATCAAGCCTTGTGTAGGGCTCCTTGCTCAGCAGGGGTCTGCTTGAGATTCTCTCTCCCTCTGCCCCTCCTCCCCTGCATGTGCGCACTCTAAAATAGATCTTAAAAAAAAAAAAAAAAACGCACGTACATTTGCTATAGGTAAGTGGTATATGTAAATGTTATATATCTAAATCTTCAAACCACTGAAAGGAAATAGGAATAGTGGTTATCTTTAATTTTATTTATTTGAGAGCGAGCAAGCACAAGCCGGGGGGGGGGGGGGAGGGCAGGGGGAGAGGGAGATGGGGGCTCAATCCCAGGACCCTGAGATCATGACCTGAGCCAAACCAAGAATCAGTTGGCTCAACCAACTGAGCCACCCAGGCGCCCCCATAGTTGTTACCTTTCGCTGTGAAATTACAGGTGGTATTTGTCTTTTTTATGCTTTCTACATAAAAAATATTTACTACTTATTAAAATCTTTACTTAGGGGCGCCTGGGTGGCTCAGTTGTTAAGCGTCTGCCTTCGGCTCAGGTTATGATCCCAGGGTCCTGGGATCGAGCCCCGCGTCGGGCTCCCTGCTCAGCGGGAAGCCTGCTTCTCCCTCTCCCACTCCCCCTGCTTGTGTTCCTTCTCTCTCTGTGTCTCTGTCAAATAAATAAAATCTTAAAAAAAAAAAAAAAATCTTTACTTAAAAAAAAAAGTTTTCTTTTAAAGGAAAAAAACTAAAATGCTACTTATTTTGAAATTTCTGATCTTTCCACACCAGAAGTGAGCACTTTCTCTTCTTAAAGTATTATGTGGTTCTTAGGTTACTCTTATAACTTAGCACAGTACAGGATATTTATTCATAGAAACATCTTCCCTATCTTTCTTTACAGACTGATCTATTTGAAAGCAAGGACCCCAAATGACCAGGATAATGCCTTTTATACAGATCAATAAGTATTTAATATATGAACAATAAAGGCTCATTCTAAAATAGCCCTCCTTGGGGCATCTCGGTGGCTCAGTCGGTTAAGCATCTGCCTTTGGCTCAGGTCATGATCTCAGGGTCCTGGGATCGAGCCCGCATCGGGCTCCTTGCTCAGTGAGGAGTCTGCTTTTCCCTCTGCCTCTGCCTGCTGCCCACCCTTGCTTGTGCTCTCTTTCCCTCTCTGTCAAATAAATAAATAAAATCTTGAAAAAAAAAAAACAAAACAGCCCTCCTTAGTGCTAGGGACTCCAAGTTCCTTAGGTTCAACTAATCTTTGAGACAGAAGTCACAAATAAAGCACAGCGATACAGGCTTTGTGAGCACAATGATCTCAGGAAAACCTCATTCTCTCCAAAGTTGTCTTCCCGATTTATACCTCACCCTTACACGTTAACTTCACAGGTGAGAGAAATACTGGTTATCAGCAACAACTCTTATCAACTTCTCTCTACCTCTAATGACAGTTCCTGACTCTCACCTCCTCTGCCAGAACAGCCTGCTTCTTCTGTAGGCTTAACCTTTCCAAAATGTATGGGAAAGCACGTCCTCCCTCTAGAAGGTAATTCTATTGTCCCCCCTTTCCCAGTTCCAGCTTCTCTCTCCTCTCCACTTCTATCTCCTCAGGCTACCAGAGTGCTTTAATCTTCTCTATCACAAAAAAAGAAAAAACAAAACCCCCTCTCTCTAAGACATTGCATCTTCTGCCTTCTCTGCTTAACTTCTTGAAAGAGTAATCTGAATACTCACGGGCTCTGCTTCCTCATTGCCCATTCACTGCCTTCCAAACCATCACAGTTTTGCTAATTTAACTGTATTTTTCCCAAATACATACCTAAACACACTATTAGAACTATTCCCGTTAAGATCATAAAGTCCTTAGTTACCAAAACAATGGGCAATTTTGAGTTTTCACACTATTGGATCTAATTTCTGATACTGCCAACCATCATGAACTTCATGAACCTTCCTTAGTTCCCACTTTGTCCAGTTTCTTCGCCTACTAACTTTTCTTGCCCAATCCCTCTCCAATGGCTCCTCCTTCTCCCCTGCTCATTATTAAAATGCCAATGCTGGTCAGATCTGAACTTGATTCTTTCCTAATCTCGTTCTACTTTCTCTAGACAATCTTACTCCTGTTGCTTCAAACACCACATGGCTGAAGCCTCTGAGACCAACGTCTCTGAGTCTGACTACTCAATTGGCCACTGGGCAACTATATCTGAATGACCATACTATCTCGAGTTCAACATGTCTAAGAGGCTATCTTCCCTCCAAACATGTTCAACATTCCTGTAACGCCTATCTTGCTTTATAAAAATCAGCATCCAACTTATCTCCCAAGTTAGGAGCCTTGGGAATACCCCAGACAATTCCTTCGCTCTCTCACTCTCCCCCAATAAGCAAATGGTCATGAAGAAATCTGTTGAGTCTACTGGGAAAAATCCCTGAAACCAGCCTTGAATTCAAGTTCTCATCTGGTTTACATTATGGCAATAGCCTCCCAAAAGGTAACTGTACATTCTTTCAAGAATTTTTTGTAAAAGGAAATCTGATCCCGTGATTCCTCCAATTAAAGACCTCCTACTGTCCAAAGGAAGAAATATAATCTATTTATTTTAGCACATAGTCTTTGACAATTTGGCTCTCATTTACCTCCTACTACCCCTTCTGGCCCCACCATGTGCTTTATCTTCTGCCCCACGGAGTTCGGCATTTATGGCACATGCTGCTTCCTGGACCCAGAATGTGCTTCCCTGCCATCCTCCACCGAAAGTTTTTCCTGCCTCCTCCTCGCAGCATTTCCCCAATTTACTGGGGTAGATATAAGTGCACCCTTTTCTATGGCCTCAAAGAATCTTGTTCATGCCTTCACTACAGTTCACGCCACCCTGTTATAACTGTCTAATCCATCCTAGATTATTATTGTTCCTAGGGATAACGCCTGACCCATATGCTCAAAATGAATCTCCGCTGAATGAGTAACTGAAAATCAAAAAGTTGACCCAATGTGAATGAACAGAAGTTATGACACCTATTCTGGAAGACTCTGGCCTACTTTTCATCATTAGACTATTGAAGTATCCCAAAACCCTCAGAGTCCTAAGGCCCAGGACCAAATGCGTATGTCCATAACCCATTATTTTTCAAAGGTAGTTGAGGAGTTTCCGAGAGAGGAGAAGGAGATCTTACCTCGAGGGAAAATCCCTGGGTCCATGAAGGTGGCCATGCTGAAGTTGGCCAGCACAAAGAGAAAAACCACCGCATTGTAGATGGGCACTGCAGGTGACACATAGAGGCTTAGTCCTGGACAGCTGCACAGATAATAAAGAAAATGAGGGGCTGCCCCTAGCGCTTGGGACACCAACCATATAAAAATTGGAAAGGTTCAGCCCCCATACCTATAAATCGTGTGTGCTTCACCTCTGCTGTCTCAAATTATCTTCATCCTTCACAACAAGTGGGTCTAGTTTCCCCACAGAAATGCTCCTTTTAGATCAAGGTACAAGACTCAGAATCTCTCCTACCATAACCCCTTGTACTAAAGGTCTGTGTTCTTCAGATTCCTTCTTCCCCTGTGGATCTTTTCACATTTTAGAATCTATCCTTATCTCCTTTTAACCAGGCACAAGAGCTAGGTAGGGACTGAGTATGTAACTGACGCCAGCTACATTCCCTTCTCTTGCGCAGGCTGAGGCTGCTGGATCTCAGCCATGCCCCACTGACCTGCACACTGGCGCAAAGCATGGGATACCACCTGCCTCTCTGGCTCCCCTTGCCTCTTCCCAGCTAGCTTCCAACCCCTCTTAACTGCCTGAAATTTCTTCACTGCATCAGATAGTCCTGAGAGATCTATTCAACTAAAAGCTAGTTCTCAAGGGAGACAGGACCACACAGATAAGTATGGCTATCAAGATCTAGAACTAGACCCCTTGGGTCTATAAATCAAGTAGAAGAGTAGGGGACAGAAAAAAAGGAGGGAGCAGACCAAATCAGCCCTAAATCCTATAGGAAAAAGAAAGTGGCCAAACATATCCAATATTCCACAGGGTCCAAATCAAGAGATATGCTTTAGGTAACTTTTCTTTGCCCCCCCCACAAAAAAATAGGGGGGGGGGTGCCCTAGTCCAGGATTAAACTCAGTTTCTCTCAGGATATGAGTCTAAGTAGGAATGCTGTAATAAGAACTCTTCCTTCCTGATTTCCTGGGAGCTGGAAGTTTCCGAAGAACATCTGAGTGATGGTTACTTTGTCAGTACTATCAAATGCCCTCTCTCTCCTATCTCAGTTCCCAAAGAACTTCCCCTTACAAGAGAGTGGCTAAATACCCTAATCTGCTTTGTGGCTGAGAACTTAATCTCCAGAATGAGGACAGCATCTGACCTTGTCCCCTTTATCTAGACCAGCCAGAAGTAAAGGAAGAGTTCATCGAAAGGAAGAAGGGGCCAAGAGAACAAGACAGCAAATGAGTCTGGAGAATGAATCCGCTGTAGTCCTGGATTCTGTTGAGAGAGATCTGTCTCCATCAAAACAAAAGCACAGCCCTGAAAAGTGATTCAAGACAATTCACAGCAATTGAGCTCCTTAATCAGATATAAACTAATAATAAGAGACAAAATTGATTGTCGCAAAGCATCTCACAAGCCTTTACTACCTCCGTCTATTTATTCAAATTCACCATTTATTAAAAAAAAAAATCAAGTAAGTATTTATTGTGTGGTAGGCTTTCTAGATAGTAAATATCAATTAACTCTTTGCTTATCTGGGTAGGTGAGTACCTAATTGGGAACCAAAATAATGAAGCGAGGTGCAGGCACTGATTTCAAGGGAAAACAGACCCTCAGTTACAGCTCTCGTTTTCCTCTAGCCACGTCTCCCACAGAAGCCTCTTCCTCTGGGGGGGGTTCTCTGGTTTAGAAAGGAGGTCCCCAAACTCCGGCAGGGTTTGGGGTAGAATACAAGAAGAGTCCTTACACAGCCCCACCCAAAGGCTGACCTCCTAGGCTCCTTAGGAGGGAGGGACAGAAACTGAAAACCAGTCATCCAGGTCAGAGCCCCTCCCTAGCACTTAGCTGTCTCTTCAATTTCCGCCAGGGGAAGAGGAGAAAGGGTGACTCACTTGACTCCTACAGCCTGGGAAGATAATTAGAAGGGAAAAAGAAATTAAATCCTTAGAACACCGAGGTGCCCATGATTTAAAAGTCTCATTCCTAGAACTGACGACTATAGTTACAGTGGCCTCATGAGCTTCTGACAGACTAAAGGTTCCTCGATCCCTGAGGGGAGCTAAGGTGAGAGAATGAGAATGTCAGCCCCTTGCAGGCCCAAATGGCAGTCTTTCTGACCCCATTTTTTTCTTCAGTTTTTGCATTTCCAAATGAAGAAAATCGCCCAACTTCCTGGGTATGCTGCCACCCACCCATCCCTGGATAATGAATGTTACCCCTGCACTCTTTCCCCCCCGTCCAAAGATTTTAAAGTAATCTCTACACCCAACGTGGGGCTCAAATGCGCGACCCTGAGATCAAGAGTTGCACGTTCCACGACTGAGCCAGCCAGGCGCCCCACTCCTGTAACATTCCTGATACCGACTCATCCCAGCTGAATCGTGTAATCCTACAATCCAGTTTCAGTATCTGTTGCCAAAATAAAGCCTACCCCCACAGTAGCAGCATCTAGAAATGATGCAAATAACTCCACTTCCCAGGCAGCATCTGCCCTTGATTGAAATCAAGGACCTACTGCTTCCAACCTTCACACTCCAGCTGATGGAACACCCCACCAAGGAGAGGCGTGAAGCAGAGCCCGTTCCTGCCACATCCCATATTCTACTTGGCTCGAGAAGGGGCTTGCTGTTGCTACAGTACTTTGCCAAATTCCTAGGCGACCACTCCAAGTGGCCTGTCAGGATCTGCGGCCTCTGAAGAAAGAAGACGAGGCCTGGCCTGAGGAGGAGCCGTCAGGGCTGGTCCTCAGCCTCCGGCAATAATCCCAGAGTTCCAAAGCGGAGGGAGTGGTTGGAGCCCAGAAGGCTGGCTGACTCACTGATGAGACTCCCAGACCTATACCAACCCAGGAAGAACAGGTTCTTCTGCCCACCCATCCCGCACTTCTGTTTTCAGAGAGAGTGGGTTTCAATACCCACACTCCTGGGGCACCTGGTTGGTACAGTCGGAAAAGCCCACGACTCTTGATCTCAGGGCTGTGAGTTCAAGCCCCATGTTGGGCATGGAGATGACTTAAAAAAAAAAAAAAAACTGCGGTGCCTGGGTGGCTCAGTCATTAAGCGTCTGCCTTCGGCTCAGGTCATGATCCCAGGGTGCTGGGATCGAGCCCCACATTGGGCTCCTTGCTCGGCGGGAAGCCTGCTTCTCCCTCACCCACTCCCCCTGCTTGTGTTCCTGCTCTCGCTAACTCTCTGTCAAATAAATACAATCTTTTTATTTATTTATTTTTTAAAAGATCTTATTTATTTATTTGAGAGAGAATGAGAGAGAGAGAGAGAGCATGAGATGGGGGAGGGTCAGAGGGAGAAGCAGACTCCCTGCTGAGCAGGGAGCCCGATGCAGGACTCCAGGATCATGACCTGAGCCGAAGGCAGTCACCCAACCAACTGAGCCACCAGGCGCCCCAATACAATCTTTTTAAAATAAATAAATAAATAAACCAGGGCGCATGGGTGGCTCAGTCGTTAAGCATCTGCCTTCAGCTCAGGTCATGGTCCCAGGGTCCTGGGATCGAGCCCCACACAGGGCTCCCTGCTCAGCGGGAAGCCTGCTTCTCCCTCTCCCACTCCTCCTGCTTGTGTTCCTGCTCCTGCTGTCTCTGTCAAATAATTAAAATCTTTAAAAAAAAATAAACTTAAAAAATACCCACACTCCCGGGCGCCTGGGTGGCTCAGTTGGTTAAGCGACTGCCTTCGGCTCAGGTCATGATCCTGGAGTCCCGGGATCGAGTCCCGCAGCAGGCTCCCTGCTCGGCAGGGAGTCTGCTCCTCCCTCTGACCCTCCCCCCTCTCATGTGCTCTCTCTCATTCTCTCTCTCTCAAATAAATAAATAAAATCTTTAAAAAAAAAAATACCCACACTCCCAAAAAATCTGTTTCCTAGCCCTAACACTTCCTATCATAAAAAAATGGTTAAGTTGCTGGTAAGAAAAAGTAGGAGTCAAGAAGCTTTGGATCTTAATCCCGTCTCAACCGATGCTTTGCTATGTAGCCTTAGGTAATCTACAGAAAACTCCCCAATCTCATTACTTCAGCTACGTAATACAGATGTTAGAATGAAGGAGACAATATCTGAAAAGATCCTGGAATTCTTTTTAAACCAGCTAGCTTACTACTGAGCATTCCCTGGATAGAGGACACGCCCCCCATTATTAAGTATCACCATCATCATCAATTATCATTCCAGCTCCACCTTCATCCCTAATTCCACTTCCCCTATGTGAGGTACTAGAAATTCAAGAACACTTAAAACAGAGGCGCTAAGCTCCTAAAGAATAGGTCTAAGCATTCCGCCCATGCCTAGCACATAGTTTGACTCTACGGCTAGTGTTCCCTGTTGATGAGGCAAGGCTGGAATGAATAGCCCACTTCCTGCCCCTGGGGATCCTCAAGATGCCATGGGAAAACAATTTTTCCTCTCTTAGGTGGGGAAGTTTCTCCTAAGATACCTGATATGTCGTGTCTTACGCACACTTTCAAGCAGCTGAGTGCAAGATGTAGGACTTGGGCACTTATTCCTGGATGAAAAAACAACGTGGGAAGTAAAAGGAACATCCACTGCTCAATTAATGCCCTAAATCACGAGGCTGCTCCCACTCAAATCAGGTGCTAGCACCTCTGCAGTCAAGAAAAAAAGGACCAGAGGGAGAGGCACTAAGGTTACCCAACTCTGGGTAAAAGGTTGGGAGGGGCCAGAGGCAGAAACTGAAAAGAAGAAAGCACTCTCACGGATGGGACACTGGAAAAGACCATCCTGGGTTTCTGGACAACCCTGACATGTATCCTTCCCACAAAGGGCAGCTTGCAGCAGAGATTTTACCACTACGCCCTCCCTACCAACTTTAGAACTCGACAGTGAGACGTTGGCTGACTTAACTCAGAGCTCAAGGAGATTTTAGGGAGGCAGTTCAGTGATTTATTTCAAATGGCATTGCCAGGAGCTCTAAGAAAGACTCAGGGGTCCCCAGGGAGGCAAAGAGGAGACACCAAGTGGCTGGGCCTCCACACACCAGCCTCACTTGACCCAGAGCAGCCCTCCTCTTGTGTTTGACACACTGGGGTTGCACATAAGATCTCAGTGGAAAAAGGGGCACTGTGCTTAAATAAACGACTCTCAGTCAACCTCCTCACTTTACAAAGAACAGATTCACAAAGGTTAACAGACTTTACCAAAATTAGCTTCCTGACCCCCCAACAGTGCTGATTCCTCTTACTTAGCACTGCCCCCTACCCTTGCCAATCACAAAAGGGGATTAAACTAAGACAGATGAGGATCCAGGCCCATTATCTTAAACACAGGGTCTAGGATCTAATTGGGAGGAGGAGCGTTACTTTCGCAGACACTCTCCTTCCCCAACAGAGGAAAATAATTAAAACAGAATCCCTAATAACTCTCCCACTTACTTTTGGTACGGGACAAATTCAGTGAATGGGAGGGATCAGGGTTCTGGAGGGAAGGCCTCAACTGTTCTATTCAAGCTTCTCCAGGGCAGATCACCTTTTGGCGACCAAACCCAGCTGATAATTTCTGCTCACAGCTTTCTCTACCTGCCAGAGAAACACCAAGGGAAAATTGTTCCTTATGAGTGGAAACCTACATGCCTCCACTAATTATGTCTGCCAACTGAAAGGGACTCTCCCTCCTACTCCCAGTCCTCTAGGTCCTGAAGCCATTCCCACTTGGGACTTAGACTGATGTAAGAACAGACAGTTATAGCCTGGTGAAGAGAACAGGAGGATGACAGAATAGGTACAGATTCAGGGCCCCAAACAAGAGTTGGTTCAAAGACAGTCTTCCTCTGGGGCACTTGGCTGGCTCAGTCGGTAGAGCAAGCAACTCAAGAGATCTCGGAGCCTTAAGTTCGAGCCCCACGTTGGGAGTAGAGATTACTTAAAAATAAAATCTTAAGGGACACCTGGGTGGCTCAGTTGGTTAAGCGTCTGCCTTTGGCTCAGGTCACGATCCCAGCATCCTGGGATGGAGTTCCGCGGCTCGCTCCTTGCTCAGCAGGGAGCCTGCTTTCCCCCTCTGCCTGCTGCTCCCCCTGCTTTTGCTCTCTCCTTCTCTCTGACAAATAAACTAAATAAATAAAAATCTAAAAAAAATTTTTAAAAATTTAAAAAACCAAACCAAACAAACAAAACAAAGAAAGCCTTCCTCTTATCTATTTAATACCAGAAATTGTTTTTTAGGTTGCATATAGTTTTAAACCAGGGGAGGGGGATTCCTCCAAAGAATTGAACTTCAAAAAGGATATAATCTCTGGGGGGAACAGTTTTTGACAACGCAGGCAGCTCAGCCCAGATATATGCTTAGAGAGGAACTGCTACGGTCAGATGTAAAGGAAGAGATGAGAACTTCACAAGTACCAAGAGATAGGTGATAAAAAATAAATAGGGTGTTTGTCTCCATGAAGTGGGTAGGGGAGACTCAAGGAAGAAAAGAGCCCAGAGGAAACTGCCAGGGGAAACTCTAGCTATGACTTAAGTCTCTTCTAACTTTGGATTAGAGGCAGTAATTCCAAAGTCCATTACCGTCCTCCAAAATTCTTTCTCCTGGGGCTGAGAGACCATGGAATAAGGAGGGCCCCTATTTCTCTGGCACTAGGGAATGAGAAAGTAGGTTAAATAGCTTCAACTATCAGTCGAGAAAATGCCTATGTCAGGACAACTCTTTGTGGCGAAACTGGTATAACCAGCCAAGCACTTCAGTGGCTTCAGATTAACAAAATAAGAATGAGGATTCTGCTTGCTCTATCTCAAGAACAGATGGGTTGAAAGAGAGACCACTCAGGCCCCTGAATTTCCTAGCTTCCCAAAGGCCTTGCCTTTTTTTTTTTTTTTAAGATTTTATTTATTTATTTGACAGAGAGAGAGAGAGAGGGAACACAAGCAGGGGGTAGTGGGAGAGGGAGAAGCAGGCCTCCCGCTGAGCAGGGAGCACAATACGGGGCTTGATCCCAGGACCCTGGGATCATGACCTGAGCCGAAGGCAGACGCTTATCGACTGAGCCACCCAGGAGCCCCAAGGCCTTGCCTTTTGAAGGAAAACAGACCCTCCTCAATCAAGCAGGCCTAAGGGTGTCAACCTGGTCTTATAACATACCCCCTGACACAGCACCACAACGGCTACAAGGATACAAAGATCTCATATAACCATCCCTTGGTTAAAATACTGATTCTAGGGTGTCTGGGTGGCTCAGTTGGTTACGCGACTGCCTTCGGCTCAGGTCATGATCCTGGAGTCCCTGGATCGAGTCCCACATCAGGCTCCCTGCTCAGCAGGGCGTCTGCTTCTCCCTCCCACCCTCCTCCCTCTCATGTGCTCTCTCTCTCATTCTCTAATAAAATCTTTAAAAAAATAAAATAAAAATACTGATTCTAGGGGTGCCTGGCTGGCTCAGTCATTAAGCGTCTGCCTTTGGTTCAGGTCATGATCCCAGGGTCCTGGGATCGTGCCCCGCATCGGGCTCCCTGCTCAGCGGGAAGCCTGCTTCTCCCTCTGCCACTCCCCCGGCTTGTGTTCCCTCTCTCGCTGTGTCTCTGTCAAATAAATAAATAAAATCTTTTAAAAAAATAAAGTAAAATAAAATATTGATTCTAGGGGTGCCTGGCTGGCTCAGTCGGTAGATCATGTGCCTCTTGATCTAAGGGTCGTGAGTTCGAGCCCCACAGTGCGTATAGAGGTTACTTAAACATTAAAAAATCTTTTAAAAAAATGCTGATTCTATTTGCTGGCCATAATAGCTGAAACAAAAACAAGTCTAAAACTGAAGACTCACATCTCCTTATTGACAGTCAATACATGAACGACAGAACACTAAACACGCTGAATTTAAGCGAGAGAAAAAAATTATGAGAAAAAGTCAGATAAAGAAGAGTACAGAGAAGAGTAGGGCTGCTTTAGATCCTTGAGGGAATCAACAGGCATGCTCAGGCTGGAGAGCTGGGGGCCAAAGAATCCATGACCTCTACCCTCCAGAAGAACGGGTAAAAAGCAGGATGATGCTCATACCTTAGATAAGAGATTCATTTTTTTTCCTTGTTTAACAACTCAACAGAAAAACATCATTACTTTGCTGACTCTATAGGCCAAACAATCCAAATCTTTTAGAATTCCTTTTGATATATGAAGCTCAATTTAGGGGGGAAGGGAGGGTTTCCTCCCCTCCTCAGATAATATCAGTTCTTAGGTTTCTCCCCATAATAGTAACTGCCCCCTCCCCAGCGATTCCCGCTTCATTCATCCTTCAATGAGTCCAAACTGCTTTTATTCCCTACCACTTCAGTCCATCTCCTTCCTCTTCCCAGCAACCTCCCATTGCTCTAACAGCATCTCACAATTAGGTTTGAGCCTGAAATCACGGCAAAGTGAACTCCCCAGAAAAATCTAGCATGCTCTGATTGTTCCAAGAGCTACAACTAGAACACTAACTCAGTGACTCAACAGTTTAAGGCTCAGAAGCCTGCTACACGTTAATTCATAAACAGGTAACAGCGAAGAGGCCGGCCAGGTGGTCAACAGCTAAAATATTGTGGGAAGAGGAAAGATAAATCAGTCTCCTCCAGTGACTGGCAGATGAACAAAGTCTGAATATCCTAAGCAGGAAACCTTCGATGGCAACCGCTTTTCCTAACAGGACCAGGGAATGCAGGAATGACTGCCATCCCTCCAGCAGAAAGGGATGTGAAGGCAGCCTGCCAGGATTCTTCCTAGGTAAAACCTGCCCCTTCCCAGTGGCCTTCACTGGTCCAGGCTTTGGCTCTTAATGTGCAGAGAAAACCATGTGAACAACAGGAAAAGCCCAGCTGTCTCCTTGGTCTATTTCCTAAATCAAGTCTGCAATTCTCCAGTACACTCAGCTCGACATCCTGGGGAAAAGCCATTACTGTTTGAAAAACCTCTAGTCTAGTTCTTTCTCTCACTGAACCAATTGCTCAAGCTGCTTCAAGCCTCTCTGGCAGTTTCCTCCTACTTCCTTCCTAGTTCACGATCATCTCATGATGGAGAGCTGGGTAAGAAAACACAAAGACATCTGTGATGCCCAAGGAAGGGAGGCAGGGGAAGGGAGATGATTCAACAGAGTAAAATTTCTAACAAGGCTGACAGGATAGGCTTTTTCTCCCTGTGCTTACCATGTCTCTGAGATGTGTTGTTGCCTCTATCAGACATTAAGACACGCAGGCACATGGCAAGTAACTAGCAAAACTCACGTGACAAACAACCCCCTCACCTCCCATGGAGCCCCCCAAAAACCACCACTGGGAGAAAACTCACGTAAAGGCAAAGAAGAGGGTCGTAGCTCCCACTAAGAAGATGGCGGCTGCTGAGACCGGAACATACTTGCTGGGCTTGAATCTCTTTCCAGACTCTGCGGGCATGTTGGAGCTCTGATGGGAGGTCTGCCCTGCCGCATAGCCCAGGCCCACACAGCGGCAGAACAGACAAGAAAATGGGATGAGGGGAACAACGGAGAAAAAGAGTACAGAAGGAAACCGGGGAAACAGAAATTTAAAATTATCACCCTTCCCCCTCCCAAAGAAAACCAAAGGTCAAAAGATCTCAAATGAAGGAAAACACATGGGAGGGGGAAAGGTGATTCCAAATGATGAATAACCACTCCCCAGAACAAGAGGGAGAGATTAAGAAACACAACTTGTACAGTTTAAAAACTGGAGACAAACAGTAGGCTGTACACATGCAAATGGTTGCAGGTGGAGAACATGGGCCGTCAGACAGGTCAGGGAATAGCTCATGGATGGAGGCAAGTCTTCAAAGGGCAAGCAGGGGAGAATATCAGGGTAGGGGAGACCACTTCGGGCAAGGAAAAATGCTTCTGAGGAGACACCCTAGCACCTCCACGACTACCACACTCCACCAGATGTGAGCTGCACCTAAAAGAGGTGTGCCCTGTGTTTCTATTTTAATCCAAAAGGGAATCTGAGGCCCCTTCCAGTTTTAAAGAGAAGCTTTTTTTTACTGCAGTCCTTGTCCCTTTTAGGCAGTTTTCTCAATGCCACCACTCCCACACCTTGACTTCAGGGCTTGTAGTCTGGCAATGGTGGTTTAATTTTATTTATTTTCTCTTGATGGCTAAACCTGGGCTGCAGCTGTTAGAAGGTTGAGTTGTAAATCCTTTTCTTCCAAGGGGGAGGGAAAACAGAGAGAGAGAGCACGAGCAAGCTTGTCTGTCTTCAATCTCTTCTTGTTATTCCCAAGCCCTTTAAGGGCTCCGTTTCCTATCGAGTTCATACAAAACTAAAGGGAAATGTAAAATCCCTGAATCCATGTTCTTCCCAATTAACAAAATAAGATGAAGAAATCAATTCCACTCAATGATAGTTCTAAAACGGTTCTGTGGATGAAAGCAAAGTTCCAAAGAGGTCCCTGTTTCCAGGTTAGTCAATGTCTTTGATCTTCTTCAGTCTTGGGCTTTCTAGATGCAGAATTCAACTGGGTTACAGTGCCTCACCTGGGAAACAAAAAAAAAAAAAACACAAATATCTTCACCAGATAAATTCTTTCAGAGAATTTCTTAAGAACATCAAGGCTGACATCCCACAGGCTACTCTGTTTAAAAAGTGCCTTTTTATGGCATACACTTCACTTATGTGCATGTGGGAAAGGATTCTGAATTGGGAGGACAATGGATTCAGAATCCTTCACTCTTCTAAGTGCTGTTCATACTGGAAAGAGAACATGGTTTCACCTGGCCTGAGGTCATCAAAGAATTAGCTCTTATGAGGGGTGCATCTCACCTGACACAAATGGGCAGTTACAAATGTCAAGAATATCAAAATCTAAAAACAAACAAGGGCACAGCAGTGAAGGGCAGTCCTAGAAAAGAGATTCTCTTTGGATAAAGAGAGTATTTACTGCAACAATGAAAAAAGAAAAAAGTAACCTCAAAATAGGACAGTATGTCTCATTTCCCTTCCGTGTATGTCTCTGTCTCTTATCTCTCTACGCTTTCAGTTATAACCCTGAAGAGGCAAAAACTGAGTTTTTGGTCTTCTGGAATAACCCATGAAAGGACCTGGGTGAGACTGTCCTTGAACTAAAAGGTGAGCTGCTCTGAGAAACTGAGTCAACCACAGAAGCTGGGCCTTTTCTTCCAAATTCAACAATTTATTCCTACATTGGCCTATCAGAAGTCAACCGAGCCCCACATTCCCCATATGATTAAGAGTAACAATTATTTCTGTTGACGGTAGTAGACAAGTAACACTTTGGATTTTATAGGATGCTTTTCATCTGTGATCTCAAAGCACTTAACTCACATTATCTGGTGACACAGTCCCTTACCCCACTCCATAAAATTGAAGGCTAGAGAATGCCTGAGGCCATTCTACTTAATCACCTGAGCAGGCAGGTTAAGAACCAGAGTTCACATGCCCCTTTGCCAACACAAAGCCTTTCTACCACTTTCTCATCCACTACACTACTTGCCCAGTGACTGCATCTTGGAATCTGCAGACCAAAAATTTTACTTGTTAGAATTTAAAAATAAAAGTTTATTTGACCCAAGCAGTTCAGTATTTCCCTTAATACCGGTGGCAGAAATTCATACATCAGAAGATTCGGACAGTGAAATACAAATGTGCCCTGGAATTCACCACTTCCTCTCTTACCTGTGGCATGGAAGGCAAAGACACCTTCCTTCAAGATGCACTGTCGCTCTCCTTAAAATAACCGAGTATTAGAGGGCCAAACAGCAATATTAGAATAGAGTGAACATTCAGAGAGTACAAGAAATTGTTAAAGGCCTAAAAAACATAAACCCCCGCTAGCCCCTGATTTTATGATTATTTAACACTCAGTTTCTATAGGAATCAAAGCCCAACCTTCTCAGTTTAGGCCTAAGTAACTTTGTGAACAAGAAGCAAATTCTTGGTTTGTGGGCAGTACTATTTTTTTTTTTTTAAGATTTTATTTATTTATTTGACAGAGAGAGCGAGCGACGAGAAATACAAGTAGGGGGAGTGTGAGAGGGAGAAGCAGGCTTCCCGCAGAGCGGGGAGCCCGATGCGGGGCTCGATCCCAGGACCCTGGGATCATGACCCGAGATGAAGGCAGATGCTTAACGACTGAGCCACCCAGGCGCCCCTGTGGGCAGTACTATTAAAGCAAACTTTCCCCTCAAAACCTCAAAGAGTAGAGAAGATGGAAAGCTACATTACTACAATTTTATCTAGAGTAAGTAATATCATTTAGACACCACATATTATTTCAGATTATATTTTCTGACAGGAGAAAAGTCACATGGGCTAATACTGCCATAGTAATGCAGGGTCATAAAAGGCAATGCAATTTGGGGAGTACGATACAGGGAAACAAAAGTGATCAACCTTTGAAATGTTTACGGAATATACATTAGAAGGGAGATGACAAAAACGGAACAATTTATTGGGTATAATAAAGACGCACCAAGTCTGTGCAGAAGAATGTGCTGTGGGCAGTAGGGATGAGACTGCAGGGTGAGCGTGGTTCATCAAAACCAGCAGTCTGGATCTGTACCAGCATGAGAAAGGTGTACAAGAATGTGTATGACATACTCAGGCACAAAGTAATCTATGGAATGGAAATATGTACATAGAAAACAAACTACAGATCATACTGTATATTTAATACAAGTAGGTACCTCAACGGGGTGAATGGAGATCAGCAGTACCACCAATAACACAAGTTATTTGTTGAAATAGTGTAACACTGCAATATAGTAATTCTGAATACACAGTAATCAAGGTATCATGAATAATCCACATGTCAAGATGTTGGTTGGAATCAAGCAAAAGTTTAATAAGGGTGTTATTACATACAGAAGTAGCCAAGTACATGGCAATACATTCTTATAACCATTAGGTGGGTTATTAAAAATGAGTGATATTGAGCATTCTGAAGAGATTTGATAGAGTACAAGAGATACTGGGATAAAAGGATAGCGATGTGATATAAGATCGACCTAGACAAGATGGCATTAACCAGGAAGTGGAAAAATCCAACGCAAAAAATGGTCTAGGGTATAACACATAAACGATCCTACACCTCTTTCCATAACTTTTAAGTCACTTTCTTACTTCTCATTAGCGTGTTTTCATTTGGCCAAGTGGGTAAAACACTTTCTACCTCCCTGTCCCACAAAGAGATCCCTATAGGTAAAATATTGGCAAACGCATTCCAGCTCCAGTGGCAAAAAGTACAAAGTACTAAAAGCACGGAGCTCCCAGCTGGTGGGGGTAGGGAGGAAGCGGATGGATGGGAGAGAACAGGTAACAGGATGAGGCTTGAGCCAAAATAAGTATCAGCAGAAGGGGGCAAGGGACCTGAAATGCGGGGAGGTAAAAGGGGAACCGCACCCCGTCCCCACCCCGGAGCTGGGGTAGGGAGAATCACCATTTGGGGCAGAGCTGGCTGAGACCGAGAAGACGGAATCCGCGGCGGTAGGGCCCACTGAGGCTGCGGGACACGGCAGAGCCCGGGGGCGCAGGGCCGGGGGTGGAAGGGGCGGCGGCCGGGCGCCAGACGCGGAGGTCCCGAGCCAGGACCGGGCGGCCGGGCACTAACCCGTTCAGTGCCCCGGCGGCCGCGGATCCCCGGCCTCTACTCGTCGTCCGTTTCCGGGGCCCACGGGTCCCGCCGCAGTTGGATGACCCGGCCCGGGGGAAGGAATGGGGCCTCAAACCACCTCCCCCCCTCCTTGGTCCCCCTTCCCTAGAGGTCACTCTCCCCTCCCACCTCACTGGCCCGGCACTTCCGGTTCCGCAGGGGCCGGTGTCCCCGGTACTCACCCCCGGCGCGGTTCCCGTCACCGCCGCCGTCGTTGTCGCCGCCGCCTCCCGGCAGTGCCGTCCGGCCTCTGAGAGGCCGCGCGCGGCCCCCGCACGCTCCACGCCCGCCCTGCTACGCGCGCCCCCGCCCGGCGACGCTCGTCTTCGAGCCGGCGCGCGGCCGTTGCCCTCAGCGCCGGGTCTCGAGCCCTCCCAGCGTTCCCATTGGCTCCCTGTCCCGGGCGCGCGCGACGTCTCGCGCGGGGCACGTTTCTCTCATTCATGCGGCTCTCGACGCCGCGCCCACCCCCGCTCACTCTCCCATTCACCCATAGCCCCCACCCCCACTCCGCTCTAGGGCGTGCGCGCGAACCCGGCGACCGCGGCGACCTCGCGGCCTGATTGGCTGCGGGAGCACAGCGCCGTACGCACGCTAGAGAACGAGCGCGCGCGCGCACGGCCGTCGGGTTCCGCAGAGGATTGGGACAGGAGGACTGGCGTACTGCGCAGGAGTCAGAAATGGGGGAGTGGCTCGGCGAGTCTTTCGTTTTCCTGCGTCCTATTTTCAATTCCAGCAGTATTCAAGAATAAATCCTCGGAGGTAAAAATAGTTATATGTGGGTACTGGAAATACTCAAAAGCGAGGAGCCGCCCTCACTCATTCTCCAGACCCCCTCCGAGTAAGTGTGGTACGGCCCAGACAGGCTTCTAGTATAGCCAATCATCAGTCGGCCCCTCCGTCCTCTCGGTTCAGCCCCTTCATGCATTGGCCAACGGCTTGGCGACTAAATAGCTCCCACCCTCCCACCGCCTTATTTTATTTTTCCGATGGCGATAACTTTATTTAAAGCGATCTTGATGGAGGCGTCGTCGGTGGAGCGAGCTCCGTGCTAGCAGCGGAATCGCGGGACAATGGAACGGTCTGGCTGTGGCTCTCGCATGGAGGGGGCGCCAGGATTAGGAGGGTCGTGTGGGGCGAAGGTCCTGCCAAAGGCCCGGGAGGAAGAGGAAGGGCAGCGGCGAGAGACTTGCAGCCCACACAAGTAGTGCCATCCGTGGAAGGAGGCGCAGGGAGTGAGCGCCCTCTGAGGTGGTGGCAGCCCCCCAGAGCGCGATCGGGCTCTTGGCTTCATTCCCTTAGTTTCTCACTGCAGCACAAGGGATGGGCGCCCGCTTCCCTAACCTCGCCCCAGGCCGGGAACACAGGCTGGAATCTGGCCGTCCCTAGCGAGCTGCTGGCTGTCTCTGCATAGATTCGAGAGCCACACTTTTGCCCTAATTAGCCCTACCCAGCTGTGAACCCAAGAGCAAGGTCAGGTGTTGTTCTCTCCTCATTTAGCTCAAGGCCATTTCTCTTTTGAAAGGAGCTCTGGCTATTACATAACAGTCTTTCAAAAAAGTGTTCCAGCAGCCACTTCTCTGAAGCCAGAGTTGCTCACCTGTAAAGTGTGATTCTAATTCCTGCGGTCTGTCCTCGGGTTTGGTGTCAAATGTTGCTGGTTTAACTGTGGTCTGATAACTTTAGTATTAGGCAGCAAGGTAAAGGGGAAAAGGTCTAGTCTACCTCCTCTGACATGGCGTATTTATCAGGGTCTCGTTCATTCTTTCTTGTTAAGGACTTCAAGCCACCATTTATTGCAACACACTAGAGAGTTCTCTTTTAATGACCAGTGTGTATTAAAAAATGAAATCTTTAAAACACTTTAGCTCATATGAAAGGTGAAGTTATTACTGGAGATACAGTATTTACTTACAGAGGCTTTTCTATCCGGTTAATTTGTTTCCTTAGGAAGAAATCAAATTTCATTTTTCTAGCGTATATTTTTCTTGGATTTTAAGACTTCCATTTCCCCAACTTTACAAGTTAGGCATCTTTCTTTTCCTACTTTCAGCCGTCTAAGAACCTGTAAAATGTCTTGTCTTTTGGCGAGACACTGCCAAATGAAAATAAAAATTCGATCTTTCACCAACCAACCACACATACTAAAGCCCTCCTAGGACACTGGACTACTGGATGCCAACCTTTTAGCTGGATGAGCACTAAGGGTGGCATAATCACTATCCCAAGGTTTCTTTTTATTTTTTTAAAGATTTTATTTGTCAGAGAGAGAGCACAAGCAGAGGGAGTGGCAGGCAGAGGGAGAAGCAGGCTCCCCGCTGAGCAGAGATCCTGATGCAGGGGCTCGATCCCAGGACCCTGGATCGTTACCTGAGCTGAAGGCAGATGCTTAACCGACTGAGCCACCCAGGCATCCCTTAAGATTTTATTTTTAAGTAATCTCTACACCCAACGTGTGGACGCTGTATTTGAAAAATACAGAAAAAAATAGAATGATGTCCAGAAGATTCTCCTCCCCATCATTAAATTCTCTCTCTAGTCTTGATATGCTGAGGCATCCTATCTAAAAAAATAACAACCCTCCCTTGACCCTACATCCAGCCCCTCCCTTTCTTAGCAAAGCTTTTTATCTGTAGAGGTTATCTCTACTTTTTCAATATGTGTTTCAATAGAACTTTTATCCCTACCATTCCAAAACTACACCCCTAAGGTCAATACTGACATCCATGCTTCCAGATCCATAGTCCAGTCTCCTTTGCTAGCTCCCATTACACTTCACTTCACCTCTTATGTTTGGAGTGCTCTGAAAGTCCATCTCTGTCTCCTGATTTCCCTTTACAGAGTCCCTAACTGACTTCATCCAATACTACTGCCTTAAAAAGCCCTCTGTAAGCCAATAGCTCCCATGAACCTTCAACCCTAACTTCCCCAAACCTTCCAGCTTGTTTCCATGTGTCCACACAGCATCTCCATATGACGAGTAGACGACTGAAACTTAATATTGCTAAAGTAGAACTCTTGATATTCCCTCATCCCGAGTTTGCCCAATCTACCCATCCCAAGGCAATCTACTCTCCTACTCCACCTCGGCTGGTCTAATTCCACCCTCCCCCCCCCAATCAATTCTCACATTGAAACTACCACAAGTCTCCTCACATATCCTTGCTCCTACTCCTCCCTCTATAATCCATTTTCCACACATCTTTCCAAAATCAGAGCCATTCCTCTGTTTAACCACCTGCTTTGGTCTGGAGTATGTCCCCCAAAATTCATTATGTTGAAATCCTAAGCCCCAAAGATGATGGTATTAGGAGGTGGGGCCTTTGAGAGGTACTTAGATCATGAATGTAAAACCTTCATGAATGAGATTAGTGCCTTTATAAAAGAGGCTCCAGAGTGCATCCTCGGCCCTTCTGTGTGAGGACACAGCGAGAAGTAGGCAGTCTGCAACCCCAAAGACAGCCATCATCAGAACACGACCGTGCTGGTGCCCTGATGTTGGAATTTCCTGCCTCCAGAACTGTGAGAAATCTCTGATGTTTATAAGCTACCCAGTCTGTGGCATTTTGTTATATAGCAGCCTCAAGGAACTAAGACACCACCCCCTCCCATCCTCTGCCACTGCTCTTATAGATTACAAGAGCCCTACATTATCTGGTCTCTGCTGCCCCCTCCAGCCTCAATTTTTACCAGTCACCCCTTAATGCACCACACCAGGGTTTCCATTCATCAAATACATTGTTTTGGGGTTTTTTTTTCCCCCTTCTTAGGGTTTTGCGCTCTTTCCTCCAGCAGGAAGATGTCCCAATTTCACACAGCCATTCAGGTCTTAATGTGAAATGTGCTCAGGGGAGGCCTTTCCTGACCACCCAATCTAAAGCATTTTCCTAGTCACTCTGTCTCAGACCACCCAATTTTAACTCTGCATAGCACTTGCCTTTTTTGTTTGTTTATTCTATGAAAGCTCTGTAAGACTTTGTCTAACTTGTTCCCCATCTAGAATGGTTCCTGGCAAATAGACGCTCAATAAATATTTGTGAAAAGAATGAATGGATGGGGGCGCCTGGGTGGCTCAGTCGTTAAGCGTCTGCCTTTGGCTCAGGTCATGGTCCCAGGGTCCTGGGATCGAGCCCCGCATCGGGCTCCCTGCTCCGCGGGAAGCCTGCTTCTCCCTCTCCCACTCCCCCTGCTTGTATCTCCTCTCTCGCTGTGTCTCTCTCTGTCAAATAAATAAATAAAATCTTTAAAAAAAAATGAATGGATGAAGGGCTTTAGACAGTATTCAATAATCCAGTCTAAACTAGGAACACAAATCATTTGCAAGAAATCAGAGAATGGGGCTTTCCCAGCTTCTTACCACCTGAAAGCTCAATTTACACTGACCTAGGGCCCAGTTCCAATCAGATGGACAAGAGGAAAAATAGCTGCAACTGAGAGCAAATGGGCTATGTCTGGAAAATGACTAGACCAGAAATCTCAATCCAAGCTTATCACCAGCCCCTGTAGCTCCTCAGAGTAAACCTGGCATTGACAACAGATTTAGCATCTATTTACCTATGAGGAAAGGAAAGGAGAGCCATTATAAAAATTCACCTGCTTGGCTCACAGGTGGGCTCTTGGCTTTCCTCTCTTCTAAGCATTTAGCAATAACTCATTCCAATCATGTTTCCATCTTGCTTAGGGAGAAAAAATCAAAATTAAAAAAAATTATACCAACTTCTGTGATATGACAAAAATATTTATTAAAATTTTCCAAGTTTGAATTTTATTAGAAAGAGGCCTTCTGATTCAATCTTTCATCCTGGATAAATGAGATAGTAAGTGCTACATATAGAATATAAAGCAGTGATAATAAAAAAAAATTCCTCCTAAAAATCAGTCCACCAAGTAGCACAGTGGAAGAAATGAGATTCTCCGGGACCTCAGAGAATTCAAAGTGGTACCTTCGGTGATCCAAAAAAATCAATTATATTCTCATGGTTGTCCTTTCGGGTCAAGATTAGAAGAGTTGGGTTTCCACCACCTGTTTTAAGAGGTAGAAACATGCTATCTACTAGTTCACTATTTACTCGTCTGTATGGCCTCAACAGTCTCACACCTCAGCCTATCTGCCTTTGGTGATGGCCAGAAGATCTCTAATGCCCCAGGCAGCAAAGCTTCTCGCCAATCCCTACTTAAGATCCATGAACCGGATATCCATGATGAGAAGGAAGTTCTTAGGCAGTGGGCGGGGAGCTGGAGAGAGAACAGTAAACACCTGATGTTCCAGGTCCACACTGGTCACCACAATGAAGCCAGCCACACTGGTCTCAGAAAGGTTCTCCTCTGTGCCCTCAGCAGTGCTAACACTCAGGAGGTGATGCACCATATCTCGGCCAGGCGTGACCGGTACCAGCTTGAGCTGATTGTCCTCCTGAGACATGCCCAAAGGCAAACAGGAGTCTGGAATGGTGGGTGCCCCAACTTTGTAGATTTTCACATCTGAAAATTTGACATTGAAGGCATGGGGATAGAAACAGCCCCGGAATCCATAGAAATACTCACGGATACGCTCATCCCTACATTCCCGCCGGAAGTCTTTGGAGCGTTCAACCACACCCCCCGATTTAGGAAGCAGCACAGTTCGGACAAAGTGAGGCAGGTCCCGTTTTAGTTCATTGTACAGTCGCTCTTGATCCAGAACCACAACCACATCTACCTCAAAGGCTGAGGCTGCGTGCACCAGGGCCTGGTACCCAGAGCCCTTGACCCAGCCACAGGTATTAATGACACAGCCACTCACAGAGGCCCTTCGGTTCACTTCACACCTTTGATTGAACACGTCCGCTAAACGGGATGTAATCTGCAGGAGAGAGCATCAAGGTGAGAAAAAGAAACACAAAACGAACAAACTCATAGCTACATAGAGTAAGTGGCTATTAGGTACAAGAAAAAAATGACATTCTTAATGGCTGTGGTTTTAACTCGTAACATGGATTTCCATTTTATGTTGCTGCTTCTACGGTTTCGTGTCCTAAGTAGAAATTTAGTAAGTTACTTCAGAACAGGGCCACACAAACGTTTAACAATCTGAGGTTGACTTATATTTGAAACTGTCTTTTCCGAAATCATGTGGCAGTAATACCAGCTAAGGGAGCAAAGAAATGGTCATAGACGGTTTTAATTAGCACACTTTTGCACAGCTTCCTACCCGATAGCACCCCTTCCCTCCATCCCACCTTGGCTCTGGCTCTGACCTTATTATAAAGCTTGATGTTGGTGCCAGGAGTGGTGGAGCCAAAATGATACACCAGAGGGGCCTGGATAGAGAATCCCTCTTCAACATCTGCTGGCCGCTCAATGTAGAGGGCCCCCATTGTACCAGGGATGGAAACAGAGCCCTGGCCCACGTCCAGCTCCACGTAAGTGGGACGGCGGCCCAAACGCACTGCATAGTTGAGCAGTAGACGGCACACTGTGGACTTGCCCACATCAGTGGGGCCCACTACCATCACCCGGGGGCCTCGCTCTTCTTCCTTCTCCGCCTGCCTCCTCATCTGTTCCAAGGCTGTATGAGTGTTGAGATAAAGCAACATAGGTGTGTCCTTGGAGACATAAGCCACCTCGGTGCGGCCACTCAGCTGTAAAGAACAGCCATGCCAAGTGAAAACAGCCACCTTGGCACCAGCATCAAAGGTGAATTTCTTGTTTCGGGTCAGCTCTGTGCCAAAGATTTCTGCCATGCCAGCCAGCAGCTCCAACTGAACTGACTGAGATGCCTCCACCTCAAAGCGAAGTTCTGTTTCTCGCTCTAGTTCAAATTTAGTTGTTGGCTTCTTGTCATCATTGGCCTCCTCTCCCATCTTTTCTGTGTAGCTGCTGTGCCTAGAACACAGATTAATTAACAGATCTAAATGGAAGTTAGGACGCTGTTCAAAATCCTCCCATGGATAGTTCCCCTTACCTTGCTTTATTTTTCTCCTTAACTGTGATCACCAGCTGTCTCACTATATATTTGTTAATTGTCTGTCGACCCCCACTGGAATGTAAGGGTTGGGCAGTGTGGTTTGCTGCCGTATCTCTAGGATCTAGAATAGGGCTTGACAACCCGAAGGCACCTCATAAATACACCGAGTGAATAAATGATTCAGACATAAGAAAATTATATCTACACATTGACCTAAGACTTGATTATATCACCTCCATAGCTCCTTTCGTCACTCTACTGGGATACTCCACTTGAGAAGGCAACAAATGCCCACTCCCCAACTCTCTTAGTCAACAAGAAAGGGCGTCTGCAACCTGGATGCAAAGCAGAGAATACTGGGTTGGGACTTAGAAAAGAGCATTAACGCCCCGCTCAGCCACTGCTAGTACTGTCATTAGACAAATCACCTTATCTCCCTGGACCTTTTCCTCCGCTCTCAACTGGAGGCACTTACGCTTCCTCTCACAAAGTGTTGTTCTGGGGACTGTTGAAGGGAAGAAATTACTTCGTAGAGTAGAAAACGCCGAGAAAGAGTGAAGAATGATTTCCGACCGCGAACCGCAGCTGTTAAGTCCGGTTTCTGTCCGGGCACCCCCAGACGCCAAAATCTGTCCTGGCTCTAAGGGGGCGACGGTTGCATTCCTGAGCTTATTATCTCACCTGCGCAGCCACACAGCCAAACCGGTAAACCGAGGAGCCCCGGCACCACCTAAACCCAACTGCACGCCACACTCGCCCAGATCCACGCCGGAAACAAAGGCGGTTCCGCACTTGCGCACTGGAGAAGCTGCGGTCGCGCGATGCCCCTCGGGATCTGTAGTCTTGCCAGAACGGCCTCCGGCTGCTGGGCTCGCGCAGCCGCTCGGCCTTCTGGGAGTTGTAGTTAGAGGATTGTTTTGATCGTGACGCCAAAGGTGGGCGGGGCGGCGGCGGTCGTTGTTCGCGAAGCTGGAGAGCAAGGCGGTTACGCTCCGCGCGAGGCGGGGATCCGTCGAGGAGCCTATGGTTGCCGAGGCGCGGCTGTTGCGGACTCTCGCCCCAGTGTTCCCGCTCACCTGTAGCGGGGGAAAGAGAAGGGCGGCGGGAAGGGGTGGAGGGGGGCGGCTAGGCTCGCCATCTGGGTCCCGCGACCGTCTGCTTGCCTGGACCGCAAGCCAGGAGGTGGGGAAATTAGCAAAACCCCATGTGGAACACGAGGAAATCTGGGAGTAAGGAAAGTGGAGGAAAACAGCCTGTCAGAAGCCAACCTGGGCTCTCATCCCCTCCCTGACACAGCGCTTGGCACCTAGAGGGCATTAAATTTTTGTTTTGTTTTGTTTTAATAAAAGAATAAATATCCAAGAATTTCTTCCAGTCATTACCCAACAACGTCTCTCCTACTGAGAGGGGATTTCTGTTGGTGACTCGGTTTCCTTCCCTGAATTCCTGACAGTTCTACAAGGCCAATCATTTATCCTGCAGGCAACAGTTTGGGCCACATCTATAATCCTCAGGAGCTTGAGCTTTGGAATCTTGTGCTCTGCTTTGCCACTTTCGCGCTGTGTGACTTTGGGCAAATCAGGCTTAAACTCTCTGAGACCCAGTTTCTTGTCTGTAAACAGGGATAATAATAGTACCCAACCTCTTAAAGTTGTTTTAAAGATTGAATGGGATGATCGGTAAAGTACTAAGCACAATGTCTGTAACATAGCATCTAATGTTAGCTTTTAAGTCTTTATTATAGGTTGAGGAGGGGAGCTCTAATAATGCCATCCATTTGTACAACAGTTTAAATTTTTCAAAGCCCTTTCCAGTATCTTCTTTCACAGCCAACCTGTAAAGTCAGTTTTATTATCTCCAATTTCATTTAAAAAAAAAATTTTTTTTAAGATTTTATTTATTTATTTGCGAGAGAGACAATGAGAGACAGAGAGTATGAGAGGAGGGTCACAGGGAGAAGCAGACTCCCCGCCGAGCAGGGAGCCCGATGCCGGACTCCAGGATCATGACCTGAGCCAAAGGCAGTCGCTTAACCAACTGAGCCACCCAGGTGCCCCTATTATCTCCAATTTCAGATGAGAAAGGAGACTAAGGTAGGTGAAGGGACTTGCCCAAGTTAGGACTCAAACCCAGGATTTGGGAGTCTGAGTCCAGTTATTATAGTAGCAAACACATAGTGTTAGATGCCAGGTACTGTTCTGTGAGCTTTACAGGTGTAAATTCATTTAATCCTCACAGGAATCCTGTGAAGCACATACCAGAATTGTCACCCCCACTTTTCAGATGAGTAACTTCCTTCAGTCCAGCTCCCATGGTTACTCTGGATCAAGAAACCTGGGACTGTTATTTTCTGGGTTGCCTCTTTCACACCGGCCCTACCTTAGCACTCATTCTGTCCACAGTGCCATCCTCACTTCCCACGGTTTATTCCTTAATGGTTTGCTTTAATTCACTCATTCACCACGCATGCACTAGTTCTCCAGAGAACTTTCAGGTATCCCGTATCCTTTCACCATTCTTCAAAAATTCATTTCCAGGCTTCTATTTGCAAATTCTCTCCCTGAATGAGCTCAGCCTCTCCTCTTTCCCTGCAGTCTATTTCCCAGATCTGTTTCTTCACCTCCACACTCTCTCCCTTGAGGCAATTTCTCCCAATTATCTGAAGGTCATCTTTCTTTGGCTTATTTGTATAGCCGTCTCAAGCTGAATTTAGGGAAAAGAAACCTCTCCCCGCCTTTAGACTATCTCCATTTCACTTCTTCTTCTTCTTTTTTTTTTTTAAAGTAATCTCTACCCCCAGTGTGGGGCTCTTACTCACGACCCTGAGATCAAGAGTCGCATGTTCCTCCTACTGAGCCAGCCAGGCGCCCCCTCCAATTCATTTTTTTTTTTTTAAGATTTTATTTATTTATTTGACAGCAAGAGAGGGAACACAAGCAGGGGGAGTGGGAGAGGGAGAAGCAGGCTTCCCACGGAGCAGGGAGCCCGATGTGGGCTCGAACCCAGGACCCTGGGACCATGACCTGATCCCAAGGCAGACGCTTAATGACTGAGCCACTCAGGCACCCCTCCAGTTCACTTCTTAAACAGAGTGAGGGCACAACATTTACAGCATCCATGCTTGCCTACACTCACTTTTCTCCCTTGTCATCTTTAACCAAGCGTTCCTGCCATCTCCACCCCCACCTCCAAAGAATCCTGTCCTCATGTCTTTTTCATTCTCCTCTCCAGCTAAACCCTTGATCATTTTCTTCCTGAGTTAATTAATTGGTATCCCCTTATTGCTTTTAAAGTTTCAGTCCTTGCCCTAAGAACTACTCACCTACCTTTTTCCCACTTCTCATTGTTTTCCTCAAGAATGGTTCCTCAAATTCCTTCCCCCACTTATCTTTCCTCTCTCATCCGCTTCTCAGACAGAAACACTTCTATCTTTACCCAATTCTCCCTCTCAATTCCAAACTTCTGGTGATACCACTCAAGGCACTTGCACTGTTTTCAGAATTTATCTTAAACCCCAGACTCTTCCTGATTAAATATTCAGAATTCTGGGTATTTTTTTTTTTAAGATTTTATTTATTTATTTGAGAGAGAGAGCACAAGCAGGGGGAGCGGCAGGCAGTGGGAGAGGGAGAAGCAGGCTCCCTGCTTAGCAAAGAGCAGGATTCGGGGCTTGATCTAAGGACCCTGAGATCATGACCTGATCCAAAAGCAGAGGCTTAACCGACTGAGCCACCCAGGTGCCCCTCGTATTTTTTCAGACCCAGCTAGCAACGCCTCCCATTACCCTACTCTTCCCTGCCTTATATGTGAAAAGACAAAATGACCCCAAGCGTCCTTTCTGAGTACCAATCTTTGTCACACTTCATTTTCTAGATGGTAGCCTGTTAGAAATTGGGGCTTTTATCTTAGAGGACATGTTCCACGTCCACATACTTCAGAGATATGCACAGGACGGCACTCTATGAGAAACAGAATCTGAGTCAAATGAAATATAATTGGAAGCTGATAGAAAAATAGCACCGAAAGATGGAAGTTCTTCATAAGATATAAATTTGGTATGTGTCTCTTGAGATGTCAGAATTTAATAGTAAATCCTCTCTGGGTTTAAGCATATGAAGTTGAGAACACTGTTTTGAAATAACTACCGTTTACTAAGTGCTGGTCATGTGCCAGGCACTTTTTCGGTGTTTACATGTTACTTCACTTTACTTCACATCTCCATGAGGGAAATATCATGAGCTTCACTTAGCAGGGGAGGAAAACTGGCGGCACAAAGAGGATCAGTAACTTCCCCAGGGGTTCCTGGTGAGTATACTGGCAGAGCTGGCATTCAAACTCAGGTCTCTTTGAGACCAAAGCCAGACACTTGGACCACATCTGAAGATGCAACTCAACTGCTGTTTGGGGATCATCTTCTATAGGCAAGGTTCTGCACTAGGCATTGCAGTCCTGGGATGCAGAGAGGAGTTTCCCAGAGGTCCTTCCTCAGAAAGTTTATAGCCCGGTAGAGAACCTTATATAATGTGGGTGTCTCTGTTCTCCAAGCACAAGTAACTTGGAGGTAGCTGAGAAGAGGTTCCTGCTTGTGAGATGTCATAGCCCATCTATGACTCCTGCAGGGTCATTAAGCTGACGCTTTGAGGCTTGGAAGTGCCCGGTTCAAGCTTGGGGGGCACAGTGTAGCAATTAATATGTCCTTCTTTTTTTATTTTTTATTTATTAGGGAGAGAGAGAGCATGAGAGGGGGGAGGGGCAGAGGGAGAAGCAGACTCCCTGCCGAGCAGGGAGCCCAATGCGGGACTCCATCCCGGGACTCCAGGATCATGACCTGAGCCGAAGGCAGTCGCTTAACCAACTGCGTCAGGGCTGGCATCCGAGCTGAGACGGGAAATGTACCATCTTGAATGTGTGTGCACACGCCTGATTCTCTGCATCCATCTCTCACTGTCACCGCCTGGCCACCTCCTTTCCTCCAGCCTGCCACCCGTACTCCATCCTTGCCCAGCCCTGTCCTTCCCCCAGGTTCCTTCTGTCTCCTTGGCCACACTGCCTTCCTCCTCAGCAACCAGCCTCTCCTCTAGCATCCCTCCTCCCCTCCTGTCCCTCTGCTCCCACCCCCCTGCTCCCTCCCCTAGACCCATCCCTCCTGCCTGCCCCCTCCCTTCCTCCCAGCCCGCCTCCTGTGTCTCCCAGCCCTGCTCTGACGTGGGAGGTGAGGGGGTGGGGGGATGGATGACTCACAGTGTTATGATGCAGTTCCACAACACACAGCTACATTCACCCACAGACCGAGGTCCAGACGAGAGACAACCTCTGGCCCCCCAGCAGCTGGCCAGCTTGGCAGCCCCAGTCTCGAGCCCCTAACTACCCTCCCCCGCCCCCATCTCCTTCCCAATTGAAGGAGCGGAGAGAGAAGAGAGAAGAGTGAGCAGAGAGATTGAGAGAGAGAGAGGGAGAGAGAGATAGACGGAGATCTCTGGAGCAGACCTCAAGGTGAGGGGGCAGCCCTTCTCCAAATGAATTTTTTTTCCCCTTTGCAAATTTCCTCCTCCTGCTGCGTGTTGCTTTCTCCCCATTGCAAAAGCATTATTCATCCACCCTTTGTCCTCCCTTCCCCCTCCCCGCTGCCTCTGCTCCTCTCTCAGCTCCTCCATCCCTCTCCGAGCTCTGACGGTTCCCGCACTTATTTCCCGGCAACTTTGGCGCTGCATCAGGCCTCACTGTTTATTGTTTTGCCGCTGGTGCAGACCCCCGAAGCCCGCCCGGGGAGCTGGCTGCGCTGCTAATTATTTGGACCATACCATGCCGAGAACGCCAGCCCGGGGTGGGGGGGGGCGCGAAACCTCGGAGCAGATGAGAAAATCCATTGTGAGCAGGTGTCGTGTTCCGCCCCCCCCCCCCGGCACAGGATTCGCACCTGGTTCCTCGAGCCTCCGCCTGGGCGCCTCTGCTGTCAGTGCTGGTTGCTCAGCACGCCCCCCACCCCAGCGCTCCCTCTCCCCCACCTCCCACGGTCCAGCCCCGTCTCACTTGGGGGAACATCCTCTCCCCGGCACTCAGCTTGCCTTTGTTTTTTTCGTCATTTGCCCAACTTGATTCTGCCTGTGATCGGAGCCGGGGAAGCAATGACCCCTGCTCCCCCTCCTGTGAGTGATTCTCTGGCCTTCTGTGCAGCCTCTCCTTGGCCTGCCGGGGAAACAGGGGAGAGGGAGGGAGGGAGGCGTGCCGGAGGCCGGGGAAGGGGCTAGAGAGCAGGGACCCAGCCTGCCCAGCCCCCCACCCCCACCCCCGCCCCCGGCCCGCCGGCCCGCCAGGGCCCCTGGCAGGTGCACTACGGGGAGCGCAGCAGAAGGGAACTCACAGGCAAAGTTGGAGGCAGAGCTGGGAAGTGGGCGCTGAACGGTGGACGCTGGTGAGGAGGGCCGGTCTCCTGCGGCCAGAGCCCAATGTCACCCTGAACTCAGCTCAAGGTGTCTTTCCGGGGCCCAGCCAGGGGTAGAGGACCTCAAACTGAAGATGGGCTCTGTCCGGGCTTCTGTGGAGAGACTGCCTGGCGGCCCAGGAAAGACTGCAACGGTTGGGGCGCCAGTGGCCACCACAGAGGACAGGACGAGAGCCTGCTTGCCCGGGCTACTCGCAGCCACACCACCTCTGCTCTGCTTAGTGGCCTTGCCTTGCCAGAGCGCCCAGCTGGCACCTCAAACCGGACTTGAGCTAAATCACCCACAGCAGGCCTGAAGGCCCCATGGAGGAGAAGACAGAACCTCACCCGCTTATCAGAGCCAACAGAGGACCCCTCCTTGCTTATCTGCTACGTCTAGCACCCTCAGCCACTTTGGGGCTGGAGTCTGGGCACATGCTGACATCTCCAACATTCCTAATCAGAGCCCCGCAATTTTATCTAATGTCACCCACAGAGTCACTGCTGTTTGTCCCCACCCCAGGGAGAAGGTGGAAACGTTCTCCACCTTGTACCCCGAAGCATAGGTTTTGAAAATAGGAGTCCCCCCACTTCTGCAGCGGACATTGCTCCCACACCACACCACACAGCCCAGGAAGGCGGCCCTCTCTGACTTGATCCACATTTCCCGTTGCTTCCAGCGGTTAGATTTGCCTGAAGGAAAGATATTTTCTCTCCTAGGGCTGGATGTCCAAGTCTTTAACTGAGCCTCAGTCAACAGTAGAGACCAAGGGGGCTCAGAGGCTGAGAAAAGAGCCAGTTGCTGTTTCTGAGATGGAATAAGTGGACCAAAGTGCAAGGCTGGCGAGCGGCCACGTCTGAGGTCTTTGGTACCAAAGGAGACATCCATGAAGTTCTAGTTCCCGGAGTGCAGGACCCTGGCCCCAGGACAGGGCTGAGCAGGGTGTGTGTGCTTTCCTGCCTGCCGGCCTCCCCCCCTTCCCCGCCAAGAATGTATGAAGGACCAATTGCATTGCAAATGGAGGCCGCAGAAGAGAAGAGCCGCCAGGCTTCCCCAACTTGTAAAAGGCTCTGAACCCGAGCCTAGCAGCACACGTGGGATGCAGACCCGCACAAAAGGGCTGAACCCCAGGAGAGGACACTTGCAGATGACGTTGCTCCCATGGCAGCGTTGGTACCAGCGGGCTGCTCTCGGTGGAAAACGGTGAAGGCTCCTCCCGCCCCAGGAGGGAGAGGCACCACCTCCCCGGCTGTGGCACCGTAGGCCTGGAACGCTGCCAGTGCAGCCGGGAATCCGGGGGACCGGGAGACGGTGCGACTGGCGCGCTGAGGGTCCCTGGCGATGGGGGAAGTCGAGGCAGGAGAGAACTGAGCCCATCTTCCCCATCCAGCCCCCACCCCTGGGGAGGGGCTCTTCACCAGGTCAAGGCTGTCCTGATGCACTCTCTCCTCTTCCCAGGTGACTTCCGTTTCTATCTGGTTCACGTCTGGGGGGGCCCTGGCCGGGCAGCCCCCCCACATTTCTCCCGCCCTGAAACACGGCTCTAGCCAACCTGCTCCGCTGCTTCACCTGCGACCGTCTGTGCGGGGGCTGCACAGCGCCAGCCCCTCCGGCCCGCCAGGGCATCGTCCTGCAGCCCGTCATGCCCAGCTGTGACCCTGGCCCGGGCCCCGCCTGCCTCCCCGCCAAGACCTTCCGCAGCTACCTGCCCCGTTGCCACCGCACTTACAGCTGCGTCCACTGCCGTGCACACCTGGCCAAACATGATGAGCTTATCTCGAAGGTACGCCCGTGGGGGACCGCCACTCCTCTCCTCTCTTCTCTCCCCCACCAGGCTCGTCCCACAAAGCCCATTCGCCCTCCTCCTCCTCCTCCCCGCCCATGGTGGGGGGGGGGGGCGCTCAGGCAGAGGGGCCGAGGGCAACCCAGCAGTCACCGTCTGTCCTATGTCTCCACAGTCTTTCCAAGGGAGCCATGGCCGAGCCTACCTGTTTAACTCCGTGTGAGTCTCCCTCTCTCTTTGTGTGTATGTGTGTGTGTTGGAGTCATTGTCCAGTGTGAAGAAAGGGGGTGAGCCATCAGCAGGTGGCCTTGCACCTTTGGCTTTTGCCTCTCCTTCTGCCAAGGGGTCCAGAAACTCAGTGCACAGTTCTCTCGTGGAGAGTCTGGGCAGAACTGGAACCACCACCATGGAGAGAGAAGGCGCAGGCCCTAGTCACCCCGGGGTGGAGTGCAGCCGGCAGGGGCTTCCAGTGGGGCGGGCTCAGCGCTCTCCAGGTGGAAGTTCCTTCGGGCTGTTTGGGGGCTGAACTGACAGAACGACTCCACTGGCGCTGGGTTCCTTCGTGTTTCCTGAGACAGGGTCAACGTGGGTTGCGGACCGGCCGAACAGCGCCTCCTGCTCACGGGGCTCCACTCGGTAGCTGACATTTTCTGTGAAAGCTGCAAAACCACCCTGGGCTGGAAATATGTAAGTACCTGGAGAGGGGGCCACCCTCTCAAGTGGACGGTCGCCATGGCCCTCCGAGCCCCAGTGACCACTGCACGTTTTTTGCATGGTCCAAAGAGGCAAGAGGGAGTCCGTTGCTGGGTCGGTTTAGGCAGGGGCCCTTGGGGGCAGGGGGCAGGGGAACATGATCCCTGCTTAGGAGGAGCTCCTGGAGGGGGTCTGTTTTGTCCTACATTCACTGCTTCCCCTCCACCAGGAGCAGGCTTTTGAGACGAGCCAGAAGTACAAGGAGGGGAAGTACATCATTGAAATGTCACACATGGTGAAGGACAACGGCTGGGACTGAGGGGCTCAGGCAGGCTGTGCCCTTCCTCCGCATGCCCACCCTCCCCACACCTGTCCCCTGGCCCTGCCAAGCAGTCCATACCAGCATGAGTACTGCCCCACCCCTGGGGGGAACCCGGCTCCCACCACCCCTCCCCTCCACCTCATCACCCCCAGGCCCCTTTGGAACGGGGGTCTGGGGTACCCCAGGGGTGTTCAAGGCTCAGGAACGGGCAGCAGTCAGGGAGAGACAGAACTGGGACAAGAGGATGGTTGCGGGTCCTTCTAGCCCTAAGGTCCTGAAAATGGAGGTGATAGCCAAGTGTAGGTCAGGCAGAGGACCATGGAAGGATCCATTTCTGCCCTAACCTCTTTTTTGAGTGAATGGAGGACAAGCCTTAGGCATGGGGCTGGTAGGTCCCAGGCCACAGGACAGCAGATGAGAAGGGGCTTGAATTGGGAGTGAAATTTTGGCCTCAGACACCGCGAGATACCAGTCTCTGAGGGTGAAGCTTCCTGCCCCCGTTTGTAGGAGAAAGGATTCGGGGGTGGAAGGAAAAAAAAATCCCAGATCCCAAGCCCTGGGAAATAAAATCACAGGGGTTTCCATTTCACTCCACTTGTTAGTTCATCTTGGCACTAAAGAGGCACTTTGGAGTATCTAACCTTCGCCAGTGGGTGGGGTGGGGAAAGCTGCTTCTGGAACAGCCCCCACCCCAGCTGGCTGTTTCCAGAGCAAGCAGGCTTTCCAGGCATTCTCTGAGGCCCAGCCACTGCTCCCTGGGACCCAGTCCCTTGGAGGGGAGGTGGGACATCAGCGCCACGGGGTCAGCCTTCCTCGTGGCTGCCACCAGCGAACGAAACTTTTGTATGATACATAAAGTGTTTGGGTCTATTTTTAATAAAAAGGGGAAAAGCAACTGCGAGGCACTCTGTCCTCTTGACTCTCCTTCCCGGGTACCTACCATACACACTACCCTGTCACCCCCGCTTCCCCCCTCAGGGGCCTGTCCCTTCACGCCACTAGAGGGCAGCAACTGCTTTGTCTGTGTCAAGCACCCCACTTGCGCTTTAACCAGGGGTTGGGTCTTCAGGTGAGGTTTGCTTAGTGAAGAGGGGGCTTTTGTGAGCCGTGTTCCAGTGGACTCATCCAAGTCCGCTCCTCTTCCAGAGCCCTTGGCAATGAATCCATTTTTTGCCTAGATCCAGGCTTGGGCACCTGGAAGGGTCTCATCCCTGAACAAGGGTGTTCGTGGGTCCTATGGCCTTTCAGCCTGGTTTTGAAATGTTTGGGTCAGCTCATGGCCACACTTAAGGCTAAAAGGAAAATCGATCCACCAAGTTGCTGCCCCAGCACAGCGGAGACGAAGTGGAACGAAACGGCTCAAAAATCGCAGCATCAGTGCAACCGTGTGACCCCCGTGCAATTTTTGGCAGTGATGTGAAATCCCCATTGTTGTTCGTTGGGTGACTGACAACTGCAGGGAGAACTGTACACATCATAAAAATACCTTTTTTTGGTAAGCTAGCTTGTTATCCAGATTCATTCATTGATACTGCAGATCTTTGTAGAGCACCCGTGACCCGCCAGGCATTGTGTTGAGCACCGGGGATGCAATGGAGAGCAAGGCAGCGTGGCCTGACTTTGGGGGCCGTTCAGTCCTTCCCACTAGGGAGGACAGACAATAACCAGGCAATTCCAGGAACAGGGGGCAAGGGCTCTGGGCAGCAGGCTTGGGAGCTCCTAGAAGAGGCTGAGCCTAGATTTGAGGAGTCAAGGAAGACTTCACAGAGGTGATGACTGATGGCCCATGGTGGAGGAGCCCTGGGGTGGGCACAGGGGGAAGTGGGGAGGGGGACTGTTTCAGACAGAGAGAATTGTGTGTGTCAAGTGGCTTGAGCTTAGTTAATCTGAGGAGGGAATAGAAGTTTCCCAGCGCTGGAGTGGAAATGCCAGTGGGTGAGAGAGAGGACACAGGAAAGACAGACCATTTAGGGATCTAGATTTCATCCCAAGGGCATTGGGAAAACACTGAAAAATTCTTGTTTTTTGAACAAGAGTGGAGTGACTTCATCAAATGGCTGATTTGTGCCAGGAGAAAGAGGCTCAAACAGAAATGTTAATACACCGAAGAAAGGAAGGGACAGAAGCTACCTGGACCATCAAATACTACGGTCAACGTCAGAACGGAGAGGCTGTCCGGGCAAAAAGGCAGGAGAGAAGTAGAAGACCCAGAGATGCAAGAAGGCAAATGCAAGCCACGAAGGAATGATGTCCAGCCCCTCCATCTGAGAGGCCTCCGAGGAGTCTGTCCCATTGTTCAGTTTCTGCGCACCCGGTGCTATCTAGAGACGCCGCTCTCGGGCTCCAGTAAGGGACCCAGAAACGCTCGCAGTCCCACTTACTGCACCAAAGTCCAGGAAGGCTTCCCTTCTCAAGCCCCAAGCGCTAACCCTGAAAATCAGGCACAGATTAGCTACCTTCTTAAAGCTTCCCAAATCTGCCCCCCCTTCTGTTTATTTTCATAAATGTTCATGAAGCTAACTAGGTACTGTGGGAAAAGAGAAGTAAGTGGTGTAGTAACTGCTCTCAAGTTCTTTGTAATCTCTCTGGAAGAAATCGTTCTGTGGCCTCTATTTAATCTCTAAGGTCAGGCCATGGGCAGTGCTGTCCAAACCTGGGATGCCCAGACAGGTGTACCCTGGAGAAGGATCATTATCAAATACCCTGTATTTCCCAGCGGAGTCATGCTGGGAACTGCAGGCAGATAAGGTCTCCGTTTTATGCCCTAAAAGCTGTAGGTGCGGAATGCCAGGGGCACACGGTCCTTGTCCCTGGTGAGCAGTCCTTCCAGGTCAGCCCCTTTCCTTTGTTGTGCATCCACTTTTCCTCATGGAGGTCTACTCTGGTCCTATCAGTGAGACTCCCAACCTTCTCCACCCACCCTCCAATCCCAGGTTGAGCCTGGGAACTCTTCCTTCTGAGAGAAGCCACCACTCTTGTCCTTAAAGGTCCTTAAAGGCTTTGGAAGATACCCTCATACAACCAGCAGGTGGCATCAAAACCTTCCAACCCTCCGCTGAGGCAACCTCCCAGGGGACAGAACCTACTCAAACCTCTCCAGATAGGTCTACAAAAAAAATGGGGGAGCTGGCAGACTTAGGACAGGGCTGTATCTAGGCTCTGCAATCCAAGAGCTGTATAACCGTGGCCACAGTGCTTAGACCTGTCTGGCTCTCAGTTTTTTCATCTGTAAAATGGGCGTGTTACTTGCCAAGAAGGCACACAGTTTCATCAAGGGTGAAGTGTCTAGCACATGTAGGTGCTTCCGTACACGTGAGCTGTTAGTATGGCTACCAAGAGGCTTCCGAGATTCTTACCAGGAGGATAGCTGATTGGCGCCCAGAGGGGAGAGGAAGTCTTGATGCTGAGGAGGCAGCTGGCGCTGGGTAGCACTACGTGGCCAATGCCCTTTTAACATTGCACTGCTAGTGGTAAGTGCAGACAGTAGCACAATGTGAAAAGAGCTCCGGCCCGCAGCAGAGGCATGCCGGCGCTGCCTCCTCGCCCCTTCTCCCAGGCCCCGGCCCACTCAGCTCTCTTGGCCTCCCTCTGCCCCTTCTCATCTTCGAGACCCCTTTCCTCCTGTCTCAGTGCTAACCCTCTATTTCTTGTTCCCCTCCTCCTTTGGCCTCCTTCCTCACACCCTTCCCAACAGAGACTGCCTTTTTCTTAAGGTTTTGGGTGGTCGGGGAGGGAGACAGGGTCCATGGAGGCAGCTAAAGGGGAGACCTTGAGCTTGGCACTCAATTGGAAGGGACTGATAGCAACCACAAAAGCCTGGGGGACACTCACGTGGAACTGTGTTCCCCTGGACTTGATCTGTCAGCTTCTCTTCTGGAGGAGCGTGCTGACCAGGAGCACAGCACCCTCTGTTCTTCCCTACTTGAAGGCTCTCCCTCCTCTTAGTTCAGATAAACAGGAGTTCTAGGCCTCAAGGGGACAACCTCAGATGTACCTCCAGGACCAGAATGTGGAAGAGTATAGTCACAGGTCCCAGCAACACAGTGAAGCTTTCAAGTCTAGGGGCGGAAGCTGCAGGAGAATCCCCACCCCTGCCTCTCCCCTCTGAGATCATCAAATCCACCATATGGATTCAACATCAAACAAAATCCTGAGGGTGATTCCCTCTCTTGCAGTGAGGGTTAGAGATGGGCTTTCATTGGCGGTGAGATCAGAATCTGAGCCGTCCCTGATTTTATCCAGGGACTCCCCTTAGAGTCTTCAAGCTCACTCACAACTTCACCATCTTATCCCATTCAAGGGGACTTAAACATTGGATAAACAATCCCGAGGCTGATCAAAACCCAAAGGCGAAGGTTCAGAGCTCCAGCGTGGCCCGTTCCTGGCTAAAGCGCTGGTCTCAGAAGCCTAACTCCAGTTCTGACCTGGTAAACAGTGTGCGCCCCAATCGGGCAGGGGCTGGGGGGCTGATTCCTCAGGCACACCAATCAGTGAAGGCCTGCATGGGATGGAGCTGCCTCTGGGAGATGCCCTCCTCCCCACCCCACAGCCAGCAGGAGGCACGGAGGGCAGGATTCCAGTTAGGAGCTCTTCCTCTGGGCTTCCCCTCCAGCTTCCTCCCAGCCCCCCAGGAAGCAGGAGTTTGCTCCTGTGATCTGCAGACACGGGGCCCCGTCCCACAGTTTGCACAGTTGCAATGACGGAAACCAAGGCCCCGCTAGGGTCAGTCACCAGGCCGCTGTGTTGGGCAAACTGGATCAGGCCAACAGGGAGCAGAGGAGTAGAGACAGGACTGCCCAGCATGCTTCAGGGAGGCTGCTGGAAGAGTATTCACCAAGGAGTGCCCAGAGCTCTCCTTGGGCAGAGCAGGGAGAGGCGGCTAGGGCCAAGATCCCCTCAGCTCTCACACCCAACTCCTTCCAGAGCGGGCCCTGCGATTCACCAGCCAGCGGGGCCCCTCCCCCACCTCGGGCCCAGGAGCCATCCCCCAGCTCCTTCCAGAGGCGGGTGTAGAGACCGAGGAGGAAATGGGGGAGGGGAGGCCCCGGCTCAAGTTCTCTCCACTCCCCCTCCTCATTGGCCACCATCTTCCGGCCCCTGCCCCCCAGAGCAGCAGGGGATGGGGCCCAGCCTGTGGAAGGGAGAGAAAGGGCAGGTGGAGGGTTAGCCGGAGCAGCAGGGGCAGGGGCTGGCCCCAACTGTCTCCTCCCACCCCCTCCCCGCAGCCATGGCGACAGGCGGAGGAGACCAGGAGGGTCCTGAAAGCCATGTTCTGTGAATGGGATGAGAGGGGCAGGGGGAAAGTGGAGGGTGAGGGCCTCTCTCCCTCAACACCCAACTGCGCCCCCCTCCCCCCGCACACACACACCTCCAGGCTGGACCACACACGCGCGCACACAAACTCCCAGCCATACTTGCCCCACAGCTCAGCCCTTACTCCACACTTACCCAAACAGCAAGCTCTGGAGTGTGAGCACCCCGCTCCCCCGCAACCCCGCACCCCTTAATACCGCACACTCTGAGCTCAAGAGCGGGCCTCCCACCCCCACACAGCCCCTTGGCTCACCCCACAACTTCTCGGGATGCAGAACTCCCTGCCCGGCTCCAGCCCTTCAGCCTCTGCGTCTCCCTCCCCGCACACCCCGCCAGAGCCCCCGTGCCCCGCACCCCCACACCCTCCCACACACGCCCGGGCACGGACAGATGGCCCAGCCTCAGCCCTGCCCAGCCGGGCCCCCCGCCCCTTCCCCACCACACCCCCCGCTGGAAAATGACAGTGAAGCCACCCCGGCGAGACATGCCCAGTGCTTCCCAGTTGCAGTGGTTTCGAAAGGAGACCCAGAGGAGATGCCCACGAGTGGGGGAGAATGAAGGGGGGAACGAGAAGACGAGAGAAAGAGCCCAGACCACCCCCTCCCCGCCCGAGAGAGAAGAAAACCGAAAATCGGCGGCGTTACCCTTCTGGGAGCTCCCGATACCTACACATTGCTCTTCGTTACGTTCCTCTGCCTGCCACCTCCTTCTTCCCGGGCTCTTTCTCTGCCCTTCCCTCCCTCCCGGCTTCCCTCCCTGGCCTCGCTCCCCCTCTCGCACGCCCTCCCGCACCCCGCCTGCCCCTCTCCCGGGTCTGGCTCCGGGCCCCCGCGCCCGCCCCGCCGCCCGGACCGAGTCCCGAGGCCGGCCGGCCGCGGCGCCCTCGCCTCTGCCCAGCTCGCTCTTCCCCCCTCGCCCCCTTTCTCCTTCCACACTCCCTGCCGTCCATCTTGAATACTTGGGATTCTTGAATGGAGTGAGCAGGATCCGCTCCCCCAGGCTCCCATTGGCTGTGGGTTAACCCTTTTGAAACGAGATCCTCCCTCCCATTGGCTGCCAGGCTCCCCTCTTCTCCCCCAACCCCCATCCCCTCCGCCTCCCAACAGCCGGCGGGGTCAGGGCGCTCCCGGGCGCCCCCTCCCCTGGCCTCTCGCCCCCTGCCCCCACCCGGGAAGCCCCTCTGCCGGCTCTTTCCAGCACACCCCCCCCCACAGGGCTGCAGGTGGAGGCAGGTCCGGTTCCCGCCAAATGCGGCCCCAAGGTTGGGCTGGCAGAAACCCTGTTCCCAGATGCCCCTTGTGCTGGACTTGGAGACCTTGTTAGATGTAGGGGTGCGATTTCCTGTCCCCCTGCAGCCCCTCCTGGAGCAGAAGTACCTCTCCAACAGGGAATCCGCTCAGCTCTTCAGCCTCACCCGGGAGAGCAGAGAGCTCCGGAGCGCTCCCGAACCGGGCAGCCCCCTGGGCTGGGCAGGAAGAGAGGGCAGCTCCGGAAAGATCTGAGGCTCTTCAGAGAAGCTAATTCCCTGAGTGCCGCGGGGCAGGTCTGACCCTACCAGGAATGCGCAGCATCTGGAGCTCTGCTCGGTCACAAACATCCCCTGGGACCAGCCCGGCCTGGCCCACGTGCTGGGCCCACTAGGGGCTCTGAGTTGGGGGAGCCCAGAGAGGCATGGGGGAAGGAGGCAGCAGGGAACAGGGTATGAGTCGGACCTGGCAGTGGGGAACCTTTGTTCTAGGCCCACGTCTGCCCATAACATGCTTGGCGATGTCCTGTCTGCTCACTGGGTCTCAGTTTCCTCATTTGCAATAGATTGGTCTAGCAGAGCATGGTCCTATAGAAGTGTCTGTGTGGAGATGGAAATGTTCTATATCTGTATCATCTGATATGGTAGCCAGTAGCCACATGTGGCTATCGAGCACTTGAAATGTGGCCAGTGTGACTGAGAAACGGGCTTTTTAACTTCATATAATCGTAATTACTTTTAAGATTTTTTTAAAGTAATCTCCACACCGTATGTGGGGCTCGAACTTTACAACCAACCCCTAGACCAAGAGTGGCATGCTCAGCTGACTGAGCCAGCCAGGCGCCCCTGGAATTACTTTTAAATAGCCACATGTAGCCAGTTGGCTATCATACTGGACAGTGCAGGTCTAGAATCCTTGTGGTCCTGCTGGTGAATAACATTCCATGATTCTTGGGGGTGGGGGGGAACAAATCCTTTCTCTTCATCCTCAGATACAAAATCCTCTAGATCCAAATCACAAATCACCAAGGGCATCAATGTCCAGGAACTGAGGTTCAAATCCTGGCCACCTCTGTCAGGAATCCTTTCCTTTGTTAATCTCTGCCTGACAAGGGAGCTGAGATACACAGACCCAGGATACCATGGAAGATTTAGGCCAGCAAGGAATTTGCAGGTTGGCCCCAGCTTCTTGTTTTTTCAGGGATGGAAACCAAAATGTGGATGGGGTGAGGGCAGTAGATGTCCCTGGCTCAAGGGCAAGCCGCAGGTTATTTTGCTTACAAGCTAACACACACCCATACATTTAGTACATGTCTCTGGGCTTCTGCGCTGCCATCCCCCTCCCACCCCCGCCCACATACATCATTAAGTTCATTCATTAAATGTATTTCTCTGACCCAGGACAAATGTATGGCTGATATCAAGGGATAGCCAGCTCCATGGGAGGGCCAGATAGGCCCCTGGGTATGCCGGGGTTACGAGAACATGGGTAGCCACCACACCCCGCTCCCTCAACCAATGTGATTGAGTGACTCCATCATGCCGTCTTCTACCATGAGGAGAGAAAGCTGTGGGGCAGGAGGGTGGCTCTGGGTTCATCCTTGGGCTGACCAGAAAGCAGAACGAACAAAGGGCTAGGGCTTCTGGAAGAGGAGGGGTGCAGGGTGTCCAGAATTCTGGTGGCTACGGGCTCAGATTGGCACACCCAAGGCCCTAAACCAGCAGAGAAAGAACCGCTGCAGGGAGCTGGTAGAGAGCTCTTTATCCACGTCCCACTGCCACATGGCCTCTGCCTGGATAATGTGCCACAGGTGAGGGGAAGACAGGAGAATGGCTTCTGTCCTCAGTACTCCTTTACTTCCAGGTGAAAATTGCTAAATGACTTCTCTGGGTAACAGACAGACAAGGAGATCAGAGGAAGAGAGACAGCTTCCCGTGGAGAATGGAATCTAAGAAGGATTCCTAGAGGAAGTAGCACCTAAGACTCGAAGAATAGAAAAGATTTAGAGACAAGAAGATGGGAGAAAGGAGGAGTGTTCAGGCTGGGTGGGAAATTCAGTGAGAACCTAGGATGGATGAAGGGGAATAGCGAGGATGGAAAGGCAGACTGGGATGGATCATGGAGGGCTCAAATACTTCCCTCTGGGGCGCCTGGGTGGCTCAGTTGGTTAAGCGACTGCCTTCGGCTCAGGTCATGATCCTGGAGTCCCGAGATCGAGTCCCGCATCGGGCTCCCTGCTCGGCAGGGAGTCTGCTTCTCCCTCTGACCCTCCCCCCTCTCTTGTGCTTGCTCTCTCTCATTCTCTCTCTCTCAAATAAATAAATAAATAAATAAATCTTTAAAAAAAAAAACAAAACAAAAAAAACACTTCCCTCTGGCCTCTACTCAGCTCCAAAGATCCTGTTTTTCTTGAAGGTGCTCTTCTCCTTTTCGCCAGCAAGAGATGCCTCCCACCTCTTCCTCCAGCTACCCCAGCGCCTCCACCCTCAGCTCTCTGCTGCTCCCACCGTCGTCGTCTGCAGGCCCCCTATGTATGTTCCACAAGCATTCTTCCTAGGACAGAGTGGACACCAGTTCCCCATCAGGGGATAGACTCTCCTCCACCCCTCTCAGCTCAGTCTCCAGTCTCTGGATTTCCCCTGCCCAGGAATGGACTGCATGGAGAAAGCTTCCTTTTTTGCTTACCACCTTCCAAATCCCTGCTTGGCCCATCCATCCTCAGGAAAGAGTTGAAAAGGAGGCCAGGAACAGCCAGACATGGTCCAACCTGTTATAAGAGTGTTAAAAAAAAAAAAGATCCAGGAACTCTTTGGCTCCTAGCCACCCCACCCCAGCTCCTCTGGGAGTTCCAGAATGTCCCAGGGCTTTGTAGTGGCCTCCCTTTCCCACTGTCCCCATGGCAAGTCCGGGACCATTCTCGATGTGCCCCCTTTGCTTTCCTCCCTAACCCCCAGAGTCCTACCCAGGGTGCACCACATGGAATTCTGTAATTGTGAGGAGGGGAGACCATCTGCCCCAATCCTCCACCTCTTGGAAGGACTGAATCTGAAATGTTCGGAAGAGCTGCCTCCCTGCTTCAACATCGGTGGGGGTAGCTTGGTTGCTAATCAGCGGCTCCTAATTCCCTGAGATAATACAGGCCTTTCCACAGGAACCTCTTCGGTTTCCCCTCCTTCTAGGATAAGGGACCTCTGTCTTTTTACCATCCTGCTTCTCTCCACTACTTATGTGTCTGAGCGCTTCCTGTGTGGAAGGCTCTGGAATCATTGCTAAGAAACATTCCTGGCCCTGAGGTGCTCCCAGTTGAGGAGTACAAGTCGGACACACGAAAAGGAAGTCAGACCGTAACAGGTGCCCAAATAAATGTTAAGAACTTTCTGGGGTGCCTGGGTGGCTCAGTCGTTAAATGTCTGCCTTCGGCTCAGGTCATGATTCCAGGGTCCTGGGATCGAGCCCAGCATCGGGCTCCCTGCTCCACGGGGAGTCTGCTTCTCCCTCTCCCATTCCTCCTGCTTGTGTTCCCTCTCTCTCGCTGTCTCTCTCTGTCAAATAAATAAATAAAATCTTAAAAAAAAAAAAACAACAAACTTTCTTTCTGAGGCAAACCCATTGCCTTGAGGTCTTAATCCTATTCTTGCTTCATCAGTTGTCCCATGTAATGCACCTCCAATCCCTTTCCATGAGCCTAGAGCGAGGGTCAGCAAACTCCAGCCCACGGGCCAAATCCTGCCCTCTGCCTGCTTGTGAAGAAAGTTCAGCGGAATACAGCAGTGCCCGTGTGGTTACGGACGGTCTCTGGCGGCTTTCACACTAGAGGGGCAGAGCTGAGGAGTTGTGACAGAGACCACATGGCCAGCAAGCCTAGAAGAACCGGCTCTGTATAATAAAAGTTTGCCAACACCTAGTTCCCAGGCCGTTTTGGACCCTGGTATCTCAGCGAGCTGAAATGGCACTCAAGAAAGGCAGCCGAGAGGGGTGTGGGGGGCACACAGCCCAGACTTTCGTCCTCAGCCTACACATGTACTCAGGTGTCCCACAACTGACCAGGAAACTCCTCACCGTGCCAGTCGGCTTTTGACCCCCTCGTTACCAATCGCATTCTTTTCTCAATCCCCATCACACACAACCTCTCTGAAGCATTTGTCTCTCTGGACTATGTCAGAAACGCCCATGGCTTCTGGAATACTGGTCTCTCTTGGGTCCCCTTCTACTTCTCCAACTATCCCATCTCCGGTCCCTTCCCATGGGTCCTCTTCCTTCCCCCACTCCCTACATACACACAGTCTGCAAGGATTTGTCCAGCCCTCTTTCCCTCCATACTCGGTCACTGGACAGAATCATACACATGCCTGATTTCAACAGTCAGAGAGAGAGAGAGAGTGAGTGAGTGGGGGTGGGGGTGGGGGAGCAGAGGCAGAGGGAGAGTGGATCTCAAGCAGACTCCCCACTGAGTGTGGAGCCCGACACAGGGCTTGATCCCACAACCCCAAGATCATGACCTGAGCCAAAATCAAGAGTCCGCTGCTTAACCGACCGAGCCCTCCAGGCACCCCCAACAGTCACTTCTATATGGATGGCGGCTTCCCAATATACAACCTCTGAGCTAAAGGCCCAGATTTCTAACAGAAGTCAACTTCTGTGCCTCCTCAGATGTGTGTCTCACTGACCAAAGTGAAGTTGTCCAGCATCGAACATGTCTTCCTCTCTGCCTCTCTCCTCACTTCATCACCTTTGCTCTCCTAGCATCTGCCCCTTCAGTGTTGCCATTCCTGAGATCGGCCTTTGACCCTTCTCTCTTTGGGGGCAACTGTATCCATTCTTACAGTTTCAACAGTCACCGATGCATGAATCACTGTCAAATCTCTAGGTCCAGGTATGTTTCCAGCTGCCTCCCTACATTCTCAAACATTTGTGTGAGGTAGACCTCAGATGCTTTTGCCTACCCAGATTTCATTCCCCTTCTGGTAACTACACTTTAGCTTTCCTTTGTGGAGACACCTCTTCTCTACTTTCCATCCCCATGATTCACCTGAGGCTGACCTCATCTACCCCTCCAGGAGCAATCACACAACCCAGGTGTTATTAGTTGTTGCTGTGTGACCAATTAGCCCCAAACCTAATAGCTTAGGACAACACTCATTTATTTTTCTCGCATTTTCTGTGGGTCAGGAATCTGGGCAGGGCTTAGTTGGGTCCTCTGATCATGATGTCTCATGAAGCTGCAATCAAAGTGTCCCCCAGGGCTGGGTTTCCTCTGAAGGCTCAGTGGGCGAAGGAATTGCTTCCAAGCTCAATTTCATAGTGGTTGGCAGGATTCCATTCCTTGAGGGCCTCATTTCTTCGGTGGCTGTTGGCTGGAGGCCACCCTCAAGTTCCTAGCAATGTGACTGTGTCCAACATGGCAGCTTGCAACATCAAAGCCAGCAAGAGAGAGTCTGTTAGCAAGAGGGAAATCACAATCTTTTGTCACCTAATCACAGAAGTGACAACTCCTAGGGGCACCTGGCTGGCTCAGTCAGAGGAGCATGCAACTCTCGATCTCGGGGCGGTGAGTTCAAGCCCCACATTGGACTGGGCGTAGTGATTACTTAAAATAAATAAATAAAATGAACTTTAAAAAAAAGTGGCAACCCCTCACATTGCCATATACTATTAGTTAGAAGTAAGTTACTCCGGAGGAGGGGATTACACAAAGGTACAAATACTAGGAAGTACCATCACCAAAGGGCCAACTCAGAGACTGTCAACCACAGCAGATTTAGTCAATTAAATGACAGTGATTGATTTAAGGGTGGGTATCCAGTCAGAGTCCATCAGAATCAGGCCCAAGATGTTGGCTGGGACTTTTGGGACAGTGGCTGGGGTTGTTATGCTGTTAGCAGGTAAGCTGGAAACTGCTGGTGGGCCTAACTGCTGCAACGTGGAGGAGAATCCATCTAAAATGAAAACATAATAGAGAAAAAAGAGGCAAGAGATGGGGAGAGACAGATGCCTGATAACATCATTTGAGAACCTGATACAGCCATACCTGCAGTAGGACCTCTTGAGTTTTTAGTTATATAAGCCAACACAATCCCTCTTCTATTCACACAGGTTTCAGGATGCTGTCACCCACAACCAAAATGTTCCCAGCTGATAAAATGTCTCAGAGATACCTTGGGGGCACCTCGGTGGCTCAGTCGGTTGGGCGTCTGACTCTTGATTTTGGCTCAGGTCATGATCTTGGAGTTATGGGATCAAGCCCAGAGTCAGGCTCCACACTCAGTGGGGAGTCTGCTTGAGATTCTTTCTCTCCCTCTGCCCCTCTGCACGCTCCCCACTAAGTAAGTAAGTAAGTAAGTAAATAAATCTTTTATAAAATGTCTCAGAGATACCTTGGATTCAGTTTGCCCAAACCCAGTTTGATTATCATACACTCACCTTTCCCACAGACCTGCTTCTCTCCTTACGTTCTATTTCACCATTAAAATCATAACACAAGGGGCACCTGGGTGGCTCAGTCGTTAAGCGTCTGCCTTCGGCTCAGGTCATGATCCCAGGGTCCTGGGATCGAGCCCTGCATCCGGCTTCCTGTTTGGCGGGAAGCCTGCTTCTCCCTCTCGCACTTCCCTTGCTTGTGTTCCCTCTCTCGCTGTGTCTCTCTCTGTCAAATAAATAAAATCTCTTTTAAAAAAAATAAAATCATAACACAATTACTCCAGCTGAAAACCTTGGAGTCCTCTTCACCCTTCCTTATCTGTTGTGGAGATTGGAATAACCTGTCCCACATGGCTTGATTCTATAGAACCGTAGGAGAAACCTTTTTTATTTACAAAGGTGGGGAGGCTCTGAGGTGACCCACTGAAACACCATCTTACTATACGCAAACAGGTAACTCTAGGGTTTTTGCCAAGCCATTAGGATCTTACAGAATTTCTGGATGAGAATCACATGATGTAGAGGATGAGAATAGTGAATCTGACTCTCCTATCAAAACACACCATAGGCTAAAATGAAATTCTGGCAAACTGCCTAGTAGCTTGTGGTTTGAAAGGCACCCTGGGCTGGATTTGTGAAAATATTCCTTCTGTCTCGAAGGCAGATTAAAAGAAATTATGCAGATAGTATGTCAACTATACCTCAAAAACAAAAATAAAAAAAAAAGCAATTGTGTCATTTAAAAGTCAGTCACCATTTCTTTTATATCTTCTTCCTTAGAATTCTAGCCATAATTCTAACCTTTACCTCTCTTTTCCTATGCCACTTTCATCCAATTGCCCTAAATCCTGTGCATGCTACCTCTCAGAGGTCCTGTTTTCTCCATTCCCCTGCCAGCTGAATATTCCTCTTGGGGGTTTGTATCAGCCTCTGAAAACTCTTCCCTAACCACCCCACTCCCCAGCCGGCTCCATCAGAGGGTGAATCCACAACATAAACTTCAGATCCTTCATCTGCTCCAAATTGTGATGGCTCCCTAGTTCGTTCTTTCTTTCTTTCTTTCTTTCTTTCTTTCTTTCTTTCTTTCTTTCTTTCTTTCTTTCTTTCTTTCTTTCTTTGAGACAGAGAGAGAGCACATGAGAAGGGGGAGGGTCAGAGGGAGAAGCAGGCTCCCTGCCGAGCAGGGAGCCTGCTGCGGGACTCGATCCAGGGACTCCAGGATCATGACCTGAGCCGAAAGCAGTCGCTTAACCAACTGAGCCACCCAGGCGCCCGGCTCCCTAGTACTTTCTAACCTTTACTGGATCATGGACCCTTTTTTTAAGAAGGTGATGGAAGTTATGGGTAACTCTTTCCAGAAAAATCTGTGTCTTGTGTTGTTTTGTGTTTTGGTGTACATCTCAAGGGGATAATGATACCTCTGGACTCCATTTACGTATTTTTTAATTAATTAATTTATTTTAGAAAAGATTTTGTTTATTTATTTGACAGACAGAGATAGTGAGAGCAGGAATACAAGCAGGGGGAGTGGGAGAGGGAAAAGTAGACTTCCCGCCAAGCAGGGAGCCCGATGTGGGGCTCTATCCCAGGACCCTGGGATCATGACCTGAGCTGAAGGCAGACACTTAATGACTGAGCCACCCAGGTGCCCCATATTTTTAAAAATTTTTAAAGATTTTATTTATTTATTTGAGAGAGAGAGAGAGTGTGTATGTGCAAGCAGGGGGAGGGGCAGGGGGAGAGGGAGAGAGCATCTCAAGCAGACTCCATGCTGAGCATGGAGCCCCACCCAGGGCTCTATCCCAGGACCCTGAGATCATGACCTGAGCCAAATCACGAGTTGGACGCTTAACCTACTGAGCCACCCAGGCACCTCTAGGTTAGACCTTCTTAAAAAGTATATAGTCCTGGAGCACTTGGGTGGTCTAGTCGGTTAAGCTTCCAACTCTTGGTTTGGGCTCAAGTCTGAATCTCAGGGTCATGAGATCCAGCCCCTGAGTCTGGCTCAGCACAGAGTCTGTTTTAGACTCTCTCTCCCTCGGGGCACCTGAGTGGCTCAGTTGGTTAACCTTCTGCCTTCGGCTCAGGTCATGATCCCAGGGTCCCAGGATGGAGTCCCGCATTAGGCTCCCTGCTCAGCAGGGAGCCTGCTTCTCCCTCTGCCTGCCACTCCCCCTGCTCATGTGCTCTCTCTCTCTCTCTCTCTCTGACAAATAAATAAATAAAATCTTTAAAAAAAAAAAAAAAGGGATGTAGTCCAAAGTTTTTAGCACAGCATTCATGGCCTTCCAAACTTAGCTCTACCTGCCTTTTTAGCTGAACCTTCTGCCTTGTGCAGTTATGGTGTTTTGTTTTGTTTTTTAAGATTTTATTTATTTAGGGATGCCTGGGTGGCTCAGTGAGTTTGGGCGTCTGTCTTCGGCTGGGGTTGTGATCCCGGGGTCCTGGGATTGAGTCTCTAGTTGGGGTCCTTGCTGAGTGAGGAGTCTGCCTCTCCCTCTGCCTGCCGCTCCCCCCTGCTTGTGCTCTCTCTCTCTGACAAATAAAATAGATGAAATCTTTAAAAAAATTATTTATTTGAGAGAGAGAGAGAGAGAGAGAGAGAGCACGAGCAGGGGGTGAGGGGCAGAGGGAGAGGGAGACGCAGACTCCCCACTGAGTGAGGAGCCAGATGCCGGGCTGATCCTAGGACCCTGGGATCGTGACCGGAGCCCAAGTCAGATGCTCACCGACTGAGCCACCCAGGGGCCCCGGTTGTGGTTATTTTATGTCTGATTCCCCACCAGACCGAAAGCCTCCCCAACAGCAAATGTGCCCTTCATTTTCCCTTGTTATATCTCCCCAGATGGAATGAAAGTTTCTCTGAAGCACTATTCAGAACACCTAGCTTCGTCTAGATAAATTGTTGGCTCACTGCTAGATTTTTATTTTATTTTATTTCACTGTGCTAAGAACTCTTAACATGAGATCTATCCTCTTCAGAAATTCACAAGTGGCCAATACAGTATTTTGACTACAGACACAATGTCTTACAGCAGATCTCCAGAGCTTACTCATCTCGTTTAACTGACACTTTAGGCCAGTTGATTAGTAACTCCTCATTTGCCCTCGCTCCAGCTCCTGGCAGCCACCATTCCACTCCTGGATTCTAAGAGCTTGACTATTTTAGATACCTCGGAGAAGTGGAATCATGCAGTACTTGTCTCTCTGTGTCTGGTTTGTTTCACTCAGCATAATGTCCTCGAGGCCCATCCATGTTGTTGCCTTTGCAAAATTCCCTTCTTTTTTAAGGTTGACTAGTATTCCATCATATATATAGCTACACCACGTTTTCTTTATTCTTTTTTTTTTTTTTAAGATTTTATTTATTTATTTGACAGAGAGAGAGCACAAGTAGGCAGAGTGGCAGGCAGAAGGAGCGGGAGAAGCAGGCTCCCCGCTGAGCAGGGAGCCCAATGCAGGACTCAATCCCAGGATCCTGGGATCATGACCTGAGCCGAAGGCAGACAGAGGCCTAACGACTGAGCCACCCAGGCGCCCCTTCTTTACCTATTCATCTGTCGAATATGTAGGTTGTTCCTTCATCTTGGCTATCATGAAAAGTGCTAGAATGGACTGCTAGGTTTCTAGTAATTTTTAGCAGCAACAGGATTTTAGAATGATGGGCCTGGATAATATGATACATGTCATAGGTTCCCGATCTATATACTACTAGGGTTCTGAGTTCAAAACCTTTCTGTTTTCATGGACCGCATAGGTATGGGATCTTCTTAGACCTTGTGACGTGATTTTAGTTTGGAGAATATAGGTCCCCACTAGTGAACTTACCACATTTGCCATTACTGCTACCAGGAATCCTTGTTTGGTAGCTGGGGCCCTCTGGGGCCCCAGAGAAATGTAAAGAACTGGCCCAGTTGGTGGAATCTTAGGGGAGTTTATTGATTTCATATTGTTGGCCCTCACCCAACATGTGCCAAGGCAGGAACTTCCCCCTATGTCCCTGCAAAATAGATATTCTGGAGAAATCTGGGGCAAAAGAAAATTGCTCCTCCTTGGTCACATTTCAAAATCCCTCCCACATTTTAGTCCTTCCCCAGCACCCTTTACATATACTGGGACATTTCATATCACGTGGTAGAAAATGGAAGGAAGACAGTATCAGTCCATAAGAGCACATGTGCTGAGGGGACAGGGACTCTGTCTTGTTTGACACTCTATTTCCAGTGCCAAAACAGGGCCTGGCAGCTAGGAGGCTCACAGTTAATACTTACTGAAGGAATGAATGGGACATTGGGAGAAGTTAGTGGACCTCTGCTTCCAATCGGTAAATGCCTTGTGATTTCATCCATCCATAAGCCCTGAAGGATCAGGGTCATACTGCACATGTCAGCACCAGTGGGATGCCTTCAGATGTCTCCACAAACAGCACATGCAGCACTGATAATTCAGATATGCTCACTGTGTGCCAGGGTTTCACATGACAGCAACAACACGCTGTGGTTTGAATCGTAGGTTCAGATTTGATTCTACCTCAGGACCCACAGTGGCCACTGAAGCTCCAGCCATCAAGTTTTAAAAATTCCAGCCTGCAGAAGGAGGAAGGACTAAAGAAGGGTGTGCCCCTATGTGAAGGACCCCTCTCAAAAGTTATCCTTGATACCTCTGCTTACATCCCACTGGCCAGAATCTAGTCACATGTCCACAACTACCTTCAGGGAGAAGTCTTTAGTTCTGTTGGCCAAGTCACCAGCTGAAAACCAGGGGTTCTATTACAAAGGAAGAAGTGGGGGAACATATATTGGGTCACCATTGATATGGTTGGGGAGGTGGTTTGCATGGAAAGTCTGGCTTTGCAAAACCAGAGAAACCTGTCTGAACTCATGCCCCCAACTCACTGCTCTTACCTGGAGAGTGACGGTCAGCAGGCCCATCCCACCTGGGGGTGGAAGAGTAGGCTGCATGGGTAGAAAGCGTGGCTGCTGAAGTCAGGTGGCCATGGGCTTAAATACGTCTCCGGACCTCTCCTTTCCTCCATGTGTGAAGGAAGGAAAACAATACCCATTGAATGGGTTGTGGTGAGTATTTTACCAAGGAAATCCCTGGGACAAAGTTGTGACCCAGGAATGGTGCTTTTTTATTATTATTGTGATAAAACACATATAACATAAAATTTACCCTTTTAATCCATGTTTAGTGTACAGAACAGGACTGTTAATATATGCACACTCTCATGCAACGATCTCTAAAACCTTTTATCTTGCAAAACTAAAACTCTATGTCCACTGAACAGGAACCTCCCCGCACCCCGCCTCCTCCTACCACCCCTGGCAACCAGCATTCTACTTTCTGTGCCTAAGAGCATGACGGCTTTACGTAACTCATATGTAGAACCATGCAGTATTTGTCTTTTTGTCACCTGCTTCTTTCAGTTAGCATAATGTCCCGAAGTACAAGTTCATGTAGTAGCATTCGGCAGGATTTCCTTCCTTTTGAAGGCTGAATAATATTCTATTGGATGTATATACCACATGTTCTTTATCCACACATTCTTTTTTTTTTTTTTAAGATTTTACTTATTTAGGGACGCCTGGGTGGCTCAGTCGTTAAGTGTCTGCTTTCGGCTCAGGTCATGAGCCCAGGGTCCTGGGATCAAGCCCATCATCAGGCTCCCTGCTCGGCGGGAAGCCTGCTTCTCCCTCTCCCACTCCCCCTGCTTGTGTTCCCTCTCTCGCTGTGTCTCTCTCTGTCAAATAAATAAATAAAATCTAAAAAAAAAAAAAAGATTTTACTTATTTGTCAGAGAGAGAGAGAGTGCACAAGCAGGGGGAGCGGCAGAGGCAGAGGGAGAAGGAGACGCAGGCTCCCCGCCGAACAAAGAGCCCGATGCAGGACTCGATCCCAGGACCCTGAGATCATGACCTGAGCGGACGCTTAATTGACTGAGACACCCAGGCGTCCCTATCCACACATTCTTCATCCAATTGACATTTAGGTTAATTCCACCTCTTGACTATTGTAAATGATGCTGGAAGAATGGTGTTTCCAAAAATAAAAAATAAAAAAGAATTAAAAAAAAAAGAATGGCGTTTCCTATCCAAAACTAGTTAGTATCAGAAACTAGTTCTCTCCTTTGTTTTAATAACCTTGGGGCAGCTTCATGGTTTATTTGCTTTTTCTGCATGTAAATAATTGTTAGGTTACACATCTCAGGTGTTTGGACATGAGAATTCTATAGATACTGCATATCAATTAGGGGGAAAGGGAAAAGCCCCCCCCCCCCACTTCCCCAGAACAATAACAGAGTACAGATTCTCTTTAGGTGGCCCATTTGACTAGATAAGGAAAGACAATCTATCTGCCGGGCTGTCACAGTGTTTAATCCTACAGCTAAAATTCCAGACTCCAGATGTTTACTTCCATGATGGGTACAGAACCATCCCCCCCAGTTCTGACTGAAGCAGCCCATCCATGGAGTCCTAAATCCTGACCCCAGGGATCAAGGGTGGGGGCGGGAGGTGGGCAGCAGTGAGTAAGAAAGACCACCCAAACACAAATGTGTAATTCCCTGGCTGAGAGATAACTTGGAAGGCAAAACCCTGGCTGATAATAACCACAAGGAACTGTGCTTTGGTATTCCTTTTCCTCTAGTGGTTTCCTGAGGAGACACATTTACTAAGAATAACGTCAATGTCATCATTATAAAGTAAAATCTTTACCCAAATATGGACATTGTACACTTTGTGGGTTTGAAAAAAAAACAAAACAAAACATTTTTTTTTAATCAAGTAAGCTCTACACCCACCTGATGTGGGGTTTTAACTCAGGACCCCGCGGTCAAGAATCTCACGCTCTATGGACTGAGCCAGCCAGGCATCCCTGGACATTGTACACTTGGAATCAAAAGCGTTTGCTGCACATTTATAAGCACAGAAGGTGCCAGGGTACAACAATGTGAGTCAGGTTCCCGAGGAGCTTCCTAGTAGCTGGAGTAAAAAGGCAAACACTCACGGCCATGTGACAGATTATACAAAGCAATGGATGCTCAGCGCCGTGTTTGGAGGAGGGGGAGTGCCATTGGCTGGGAAGAGCAGAGCACCCTGCTGGGGGAGGGGGTTTGCCCTGGACTCAGAAGAATGGCAGCATTTCAGTAAGTGGACAAGGTTCTGAAAGGCATTTATTGTCGTTGTGCTTGGCTTTGTTGTAGCTGATAAGTACTGAGTACCCGCTCCGGAGGTGCTGGGCTCCATGCTTGAAGCCGAGGATAATGACAAAAAGACATGGTCTCTGCCTTCAAGGGGGCTTTCACAATTATTTCAGCAGGGGAGCAGATTTTTCCAGGGAGGCCCACACTGCTCTGGCCCCAGAGACAGCTCCAGCACACTCAGTCCCCAGGAAGCAGAGCTAGACGGCCGGGGGTTGGAGATCCAGGGCTGACAGGCTGGCTCTGACACCATGTCCAGAAGCCAGCCGCGTCCCGCCATGCGACCACATCAGCCTGGCCTGCGGTGGAGTCACTGCTAGAACCTTGCCCATCTCAAGCTGGCTGGCTCAGTTGCTGGGCATCTTCCGCTCAGCCCCTCACCTTGGCCTTCATGACCTTGGCCCTTGAGGCTGGTATTTGGTCTCCCAACTTATGGGACTCCGTCAGACTTTGGGTCTTTAGCTGATTTAGGAGAGAAGATGAGGAAGAAGTGCCCAGTGGGTCTTCCAAGAGGAAATGTCAGCAATAAGCAGGTGCAGGGAGGTGGGGGGGGGCAGTGGAGGGGGCACTGAGATCCTGGGATATGCAAGTAGCCAACTCTAGTTTGAATACCTTTTCTAGCCCTCCTAGCTAGGTGACCCCAAGCAAATGATTTCTTCACAGGCTCCTTTTCTGCATTTGCAAATCTGGCGAAACAATATCAAGTCGCAGGATTATTGCAAAGTTTCAGTGAAATACTGAAAATGAAGCCCAGTGCAGAGCACATGGTACGACGCATTTGGAAGGGGGTAATGCATGGAAGGGGTCTGGGGGCGTGTCCCAGGAGCTCCCCCAGAGTGCAGAGAGAAGAGGTGTGAGCTAGCAGCTGAGCCAGGGCGTGTCCCTAGTTATGATTTTGGACAGGACCGAGGCTACCACGCTTGGTCCTCGTGGGAGCCATTCTGCAGTCCCTCAAGGAGAAATGGAGTGCATGGGGGAGGGGCCCGGGAGGCGGCTGCCTGGCGGCCAGCCTGTCGCTCGGGGATGATGGATGAGCCTACTCCATGCTTTGTAATTAGTGCTGACAGGCTCTGAAATTCTCACCGTGGGGGAATGTTCTCTGCTCCTCCATGTCCGGGAGGCCCTCCTCCAGGATTGGGGCTGGGCTGGACTGCATGTAAAGTTTGCCCTGACACTCTGCACACCCTCCCAGAGGCTGGTGTGCACGTGCTTTTGTACATATGAGTGAATGTGAGTGTACGTGCGTATCTGTGACTCTTGTATCAGCGTATGTGTACATACAGGTAGGAACAAAAGTATGTGTGTACTTACATGTCTCTGAGTGTGCACGTGTGCTAAGTTACTCGCCAAGAGCAGGATTAAATACGCAAGGAACTTTCGCCTTTCGGCTGGGAGGAGGCGAAGGTGCAACTGTCTTCTGTCATCACGAATCTGGGTTCACCCGACACCAGCCACCTCCACCATGCCGCCTAAGTTGGACCCCAACAAGATCGAAGTTGTATACCTGAGGTGCATGGATGAGGAAGTTAGTTCCATATCTGCCCTGGCCTGGGAGATCAGCCCCCTGGGTCTCTCTCCAAAAGAGATTGGTGATGACATCGCAAGGGTGATTGGAGAAGGGCTTGTGGATGACAGTGACCCTGACCGGTCAGAACAGACAGGCTCAGATTGAAGTGGTACCTTCTGCCTCTGCCCTGATTATCAGAGCCCTCAGGGAACCGCCAAGAGACAGAAAGAAGCAGACAAACATGAAGAACAGTGGAAATATCACTTTTGATGAGATTGTCAACATTGCCTGACAAATGCGGCACCAATCTTTAGCCTGAGAACTCTCTGGAACCATTAAAGAGATCTTGGGGACTGCGCAGTCTGTGGTTGCAATGCTGATGGCCACCACCGTCGTGACATCTTAGATGACATCAATAGTAGTGCAGTGGAATGCCCCGCTAGTTAAGAACTGAAAAGGAAAATATTTCAATAAAGGATCACTTGAAAACAAAACAAAACAAAAAATGCAACGAGAGGAATTTGTAAAATGCTAGTCTTTTGTCCGGGTCACTTGAAGCTGACTTTCTATTTTTTTTTTTTTAAAGATTTGTATTTACTTATTCATGAGAGACAGAGAGAGAGAGGCAGAGGGAGAAGCAGGCTCCCGATGCAGGACTCGATCCCAGGACCCTGGGATCATGACCTGAGCCGAAGGCAGACGCTTAGCCATCTGAGCCACCCAGGCGCCCTACTGACTTTCTATTTCAAGAAGTCACTTGACTGGCCCCTCTTAGTTATTCAGATGGTAGGCAGCCCCTGTCCTGAAGGAGGAAATACCAGAAGCATCCATGCCTCTCTATACAGGCTGCCCCTCCCTGGGTAGCCTCAGTAGGCAGGAGGGAGGAAGTGTTCCAACGTGTATAAGGGTTTTTCTGGAATAAGGGGATTCATATTTCCCTAACATTTCTTCCTAAGATTCAAAACTGCAGAAAGCTTTTGGGATGTATGAGTGGAATTTCAACCAAGGCTTAAGGCAAGGAATATCAGTAAGTTCTCAAAGATGAAACCACCTTGGGGGGATGGGGGCACCTGGCTGGTTCAGTCCATGGAGCACGCGACTCTTGATCTCAGGGTCGTTAGTTCAATCCCCACATTGGCTGTGGAGTCTACTTAAAAAAAATAAAATAAAATCTTTAATAAAACTAAATAAATAGGGCGCCTGGGTGGCTCAGTTGGTTAAGCGACTGCCTTCGGCTCAGGTCATGATCCTGGAGTCCCTGGATCGAGTCCCGCATCGAGTCCCGCATCGGGCTCCCTGCTCGTCAGGGAGTCTGCTTCTCCCTCTGACCCTCCCAACCCTCCCCCCTCTCGTGTGCTCTCTCTCTCAGTCTCTCTCTCTCAAATAAATAAATAAAATCTTTAAAAAAAAAACTAAATAAATACATTAAATAAATAAAATGAAATTACCCCGAGAGAAAGGGCATCTAGGTTACTAAGCACTGGGGTCTACTCCCCACTCTGTCATTCATCAACAATGAGGCCTTAAAGGAGTAGATTAATGGCTTTCTTTTTTAAGTTTATTACTATTTTTTTAGTAATCTCTACACCCAGTGTGGGGCACCACCCCGAGATCAAGAGCCACATGCTCTTTCTTCCAACTAAGGCAGCCAGGCACCTCTTTGTAGATTAATTGCTTTCTAAGACCTCATTTTTCATCTACAAAAAGAAGATATAATGGGAATGGTGTTTTATATATTATGTAAATCTGAGTTGAGCAAATTTGAAAAACTGCAAATCCCCCTAATTTTTTTTTTAATTTTTAAAAGTTTCATTTTTAAGTAATCTCTACACCCAACATGGGGCTTGAACTCACCACCCCAAGATCAAGAGCCATTTGTTCTTCCAACTAAGCCAGCCAGGTGCCCCTTTGTAGATTAACGGCTTTTTAAAAAAAATTTCAATTCAATTAATTAACACATAGTGTATTATTAGTTCCAGAGGTAGAGGTCAGTGATTCATCAGTCTTATATAACACCCAGTGCTCATTACGTCACATGCCCTCCTTAATGCCCATCACTTAGTTACCCCATCCCCTCACCCGCCCTCCTCTCCCATCCAACAACCGTCAGTTTGTTTCCTAGAGTTAAAAATCTCCTATGGTTTGTCTCTCTCTCTGACTTCATCTTGTTTTATTTTTCCCTCCCTTCCCCTATGATCCTCTGTTTTGTTTCTTAAATTCCACATATGAGATTAGCTGCTTTCTACCTAAGACTTCATTCTTCATCTACAAAAAGGGGATATAATGGATGTGGTGCTATTATATATTATGTGAATTTGAGTTAAGCCAATTTGAAAAATTGCAAATCCCCCTAAATTTTTTTTTTTAAGATTTTATTTTTAAGTAATCTCTACACCCAACATGAGGCTCAAACTCACAACCCTGAGATCAAGAGCCACGTGCTGTACCAACTGAGCCAGCCAGGTGCCCCCAAATCTGCCTAAATTTAAAAAAATCACCAAGCTTTCATGATTTCAAAATTGGTGAGTCAAGAGGGCCTGTGCACTGCGTTCACAATCATTGCCATGTGGCAGTGTCCCTTGAGCTGGCAAAAGTAAATAACGGCTATGAATGTTCGCATCGTGTGAACTGAGCCATTGTTTATGTACGCCTTCCATAACTTCTGAGTGGGTGCTAATGACTAATGTGCTGTTGTTTCATATTCAGCATTATCATTTAAAATATTTTCTGCGTCCTAGAATGATGTTTTCTCAGAGCTCATTAAGTGCTGGCATGATTGCCAAAAAAACACAGTCCAAAATCAATAACTTTGTAATGGAAGTTAGATAAAACACTATGAAAAAGCCCCAAGAACTGTCGTGAAATGCCAAGCAGTTAATTTAGGAGTGCCTGCGCCGTGAAACATTAGAGATTTTAGTGTTTAGTAAATAAAAAATAGCACAAAGGCACAAATGTTCTGCAGCGGGTGAAGATTCCTCTCCCCACCGTTTTAAAATGATTCTTCTAGAAAAGACAGTGTCAGATTACTTAAGTCTTGAACTATCCTGACGTCTTCGGTAGCATGCCCTTTCCATAAGGTGTGAGCTCTCCTTAAACGAAATTATGTAATCCATGAAGAATTCTTTTTTTTTTTTTTTTTTTTGAAGATGTTATTTATTTGACAGAGAGAGACAGGGAGAGAGGGAACACAAGCAGGGGGAGTGGGAGAGGGAGAAGCAGACTTCCTGCAGAGCAGGGAGCCCGATGCGGGGCTCGATCCCAGGACCCTGGGACCATGATCTGAGCCGAAGGCAGATGCTTAACGACTGAGCCACCCAGGCGCCCCCATCCATGAAGAATTCTTAATGTGGTGCCTGTGTTTGCTGCTGCTGGGGTTATCAAGCGGGTCCGGAGGGTTTGCAGGGACTGGGCTGGTTCGGACTCAGCGTGTGGCTCAGGTCGGAGGTGTTCTGGAATCCAGGAAAAACCTGAAGGTATTGATCTTTGGGAAATAACGGCTGAAGGAGTATAAACCGTATATTTTACAATGGAAGTTTAAACCTCCACGTTGGCTGTGAAATCATCTGGAACCTCGCAGGAAATCGATGTCCAAAAGGCTATGCAGGACAAAGTTTCAACAGCGCCACCATGTGGTGACAAGGGCTAACTGCAATGGAACCCTAATCACACTTCAGGGTCCTTTATTAGACTGTCTTCAATCAAACCGATGTGTGGAGGAGGATTGTGTAATTGGGAAAAGAAACAGGTCTTTGAACGTAGGTGGGCTGACAAGCAGAACTTTGTCTATCCCAGAATAGGCCAGCAGGGCAGGGTGAGGGTGGGGGTCCCAAATGTGTGTATGTCTATATGTTTATGACCTTCTGTCTTTCTCAAGTGACATGTGTAAGTGCAGGGGCCAGAACTTGTTGACTATGCCATACTGAGGGCAGGAAGAGGAAAACTATATGTAAGCACCTTGAAACTTCACGTAATAAATCATTTCTGAAATTATAATGATATAGACAAAAAGTCCTTGATTCTTTTTTTTTTTTTTAAGATTTTATTTATTTATTTGAGAGAGCGAGAGCACATGAGAGGGGGGAGGGTCAGAGGGAGAAGCAGACTCCCTGCCGAGCAGGGAGCCCGATGCGGGACTCGATCCCGGGACTCCAGGATCATGACCTGAGCCGGAGGCAGTCGCTTAACCAACTGAGCCACCCAGGCGCCCCAAAAAGTCCTTGATTCTTTAAGGAAAATCTCAGAGCAGCAAGTTGCTTGGGGAGGTTGCTAATGGTTTCTCTCCAAATATGTAAGACCACTACTGTAGATTGGGAAAACAGCCACAGTGATTCATGCTTTCTTATATCCATGCTCTTCGCAGAGTGACTTTGCAGGTCTTCCAGGAAGTGGACACTTTTTCCCTGCACTTTGATTCTGAGCTGGTCTCCAACGAGGCAGGTATGATGCTGAATTACTTCCTAGCTTCCAACTCAAGAGACCTTGCGTGCCTCTGCTCACACGCTTAGACCCCTACAGCCTCCACGAGTTAAGTGCAGACTAGCCTCCTGACAGATGAGAGGCCACATGGAGCCGAGCTGGTCATCAGATCCATCTCAGCCAAGATTCAAGACACGTGAAAGAGCCTCTGTGAGTTCGGCAAAGCTAAGCGTCATCGGACCTTCCAGCTAAGCCCCCAGCTGACTGCAGTAGGCACATAACCAAGGCCACCTTAAAACTGTGGGGCCCACACTGACTCAAATGTGTAACATCTTAACAAAACTTTGGGGCGCCTGGGTGGCTCAGGTAGTTAAGCGTCTGCCTTCGGCTTGGGTCATGATCCCAGGGTCCTGGGATCAAACCCCGCATGGGGCTCCCTGCTGGATGGGGAGTCTGCTTCACCCTCTCCCTCTGCTGCTACCCCTGCTTGTGCTCGCTCTCTCTGTGTCAGTTAAATAAATAACATCTTTGAAAAAAAAATAAACAAACCTTCAAAAAGTGACACATGCTCTTTTATAAGAAAAGCCTCAGAACAGAAATATTTCAATTCTCTCCACTTCCAGATTTAGATTTTCTACTCTTTTCTTGCTACCAGGATGTGGGGATTCATTCATTCAATCATTCAATTATTTCTTTTATTTGTGTGTGTGTGTGTGTATGTTTTAGGGTAAGGCGCTTTAATAGGTTTGATGGGGACACATGGTGCCGAGCATGAGAAAATACAGATCAGGGGGTGCCTGGGTGGCTCAGGCGGTAGAGAGTTGGACTCTTGGTTTTGGCTCAGGTCATGATCTCATGGGTCATGGGATTGAGCCCCGCATGGGGCTCTGCGCTCAATGGGGAGTCTGCTTGAGCTTCTTTCCCTCTGCCCCTCCCCCACCTGCATGTGTGTGTGCACACATGCTTTTTATCTCTAAAATAAATAAATCTTTTTTAAAAAGGAAAAGAAAATACAGATCAGGGGGCACCTGGCTGGCTCGGTTGATAGAGCTTGTGACTCTTGACCTCCAGGGCTGTGGGTTCGAGCCCCACGTTGGATATAGAGATTACTTAAAAATTTTTAAAATCTTTAAAAAAAAAAGAAATCTGATTTAAAGTCCAGTTTGGAAAGAAAGGAAGGAAGCCTGGTCAAATAAACTACCTACTGAATTTTAATTCAGACAACGTGGGATCAATTAACAGCTGTCTGACCTTTGGATAGTTACTTAATCTTTCTGAGCTTTAGCTTCCTTATCTCACAAACAGCAGTAATACCTGGCTCTCAGCATGGTGGGGAAGGTCCAAAAAATTGGCAAAGGACCGTGCCCGTGGGTCAGAATCACTTTCCACCTCCTGATTCTGCTTGTCCATATCTCAGGTGGGCACTGAGCCCCATCTTCTTTTTTTTTTTTAAGATTTTATTCATTTATTTGACAGAGAGAGACACAGCGAGAGAGGGAACACAAGCAGGGGGAGTGAGAGAGGGAGAAGCAGGCTTCCTGCGGAGCAGGGAGCCCAATGCAGGGCTTGATCCCAGGACGCTGGGATCATGACCTGAGCCAAAGGCAGACGCTTAACGACTGAGCTACCCAGGCGCTCCTAAGCACCATCTTCAAGTCTAGATCGCCCCAAGGAGGGAGGACTCTTCCTGAATTTAGGAGGTGCATTTACTTTCAACAACCCCTCACATACAAATCACTTCACGCTACATTCCGCCCTGGGCCATAGCGAGGGGAACCAGCCTGAAGGGTGAGAGTGGGTGAGCCTGGCTGCAGTCCCCAGATAGCTGAGTTTTTGCACTACCACCCTGCCCGTGCCTCAGTTTCTCCTTGTCACCAGGGTATTCCTTGAGAGGGGGATGGGGAAGCCAGATTCTACAGGCAGCTTGAGTCCCTAGCAGGAGGCAGCGGCGATGTGAGCACATATTCTCGTGGTTCTGAGGGCCTTAGGAAATCACACACCCTCCAGAAACAGCTCAGGCAGGGCCAGCTTGACTGAAGGTAAGACCCTGTGGGGACACCAAATCTTCCTGAAGGGCACATGCCTGATGAAGCTCTGTGGAGCAGGGCGACATCCAGAAATCGGGCCTCATGCTTGGCTTGACAACACGGTAACAGCAGGAGGGGAAGGGGGCTGGTGTAGACACAGTGGGCGGGGGAATAGGGACAGGGGACCGAGACCAAAATGGGATGAGAAGGGGGAGAAAAGGAGAGAGGAAGGTAGAAGGAGGGAACATAAAAGTTGGAGGGAACGTCGGTGAGTCGAAGGGTAGAAGCTAGAAACGAGAACACACTGAGACATCTTCAGAGCTGAAAAGAACACTTGGGGGCGCCTGGCTGGCTCCGTCAGAAGAGCGTGCGACTGTTGGTCTCAAGATTGTGCGTTCGAGCCCCATGTTGGGTGTAGAGATTACTAAAAACAAATAAAACTTCAAAAAAATACCAAAAAAATAAAATCTATCTTCCTATTTGTGCCATCAAGCTGGAGGTTTTGAAGGCAGGCAGGAGGGTTAAGTCATCTTCACACTTCTGCTGCTTAGCATCGTGCCTGACGCAATCCTAGGCACTCAGTGAACAACTCAGTTAGATATTTAAGAAAAGTCAGGTTTTCCAGACAGAAGGGCAGAGAGATAGAAGAGAGTGGCTCTGAACTTCAGAGTCAAAGCCACGCTTTCACATCCCAGTTCTGCCATTTCCCAACTACAAGACTTTGAGCAAGACTTCCCCTTGCCGAGTTTTCCATACGACGTTGTAGTGAGGAGCAAAGGTCTACAAGGCTCATGGCAGGCTGCCCAAGTAAGTTCCCAACAATGTTAATCACTGCTTACTGTCATAGTTGTTGTAGACAAGGGACACGGGGGACTGCGATAAATGCAGGGCCCCGGGGCGCCTGGGTGGCTCATTCAGTTAAGCGTCTGACTCTTGGTTTTGGCTCAGGTCATGATCCCGGGGTCCTGGGATCGAGCCTGGCATAGGGCTCCCAGCTCCGTGGGAAGCCTGCTTCTCCCTCTCCCTCTGCCTGCCTCTCCCCCTGCTTGTGCTCTCTCTCTGTCAAATAAATAAATAAATAAAATCTTAAAAAAGAAAAAGACAGCTCCCTTCTGAGGCCTTTCTTGGAACTCTGCCATTGCAGGGTAGCCTGATGGAAGGATGCAGGAGATGATGGAAGGATGCAGGAGATATACAATTGAGGCCATTATAGATCAGTCATCCCCCAACTATTACAGATGCATGAGCAAGCCCGGGGAAGGTCAGCCAGGTCAAACCAGATCAGAAAGACCATTCAGCTAATCCCAAGACTCACATGAAATAACAAATAGTTGCTATTTTAAGCCACTAAGTTTAGAGTGACTTGTTACACGGCAATACTAGCTGATACAGGGGTCATGGGTGCCCTTGTCCTCTAAAACGGAAAGGTAAGTAAGAGAGGAAGTCATGGTCTGCTGGGTTTTATTTGTAGAGTCTGGTGAACATAAACCAGAGGAAGCTGTAAAAAGTGCTTTGGGGAGCCACAGGGAAGGGATGATAGAAGTAGGTCCCTTCGCAAGACCCTGAGGGAGCCCTTCACATGGAGAGCAGGGCACCCCTGGGGCAGGAGGTGGCTGGGGGGCAAGTCCAGGCAGGGCTGCCACTGGAAGAGCGAGGCTTGAGGGGGACGGCTTGCCTTAGCCTGGTGCCTTGTGGGTCTCAGACCCGGGGGTCATACACCCGCCCCATGAAGACAGGGAGCCTGTGTTGCTGGTCCCAGAGCAAGAAGAGGAAGGGCTGATGCACTTCGAAGAGCAGCAAATTGCGGGCCACGGAGATGGCCGAGGCTGCCGCCGCCTCCACCCCAGACTCCGTCAGCTCCAGCGTGGTCTGGTGCTGCATCGCAGAAACCTGAAGATCCATGTCCTCGGTCAGCCCGCACAGGTTGAGGTCATAGAAAAAGTCAAAGAATTCTAGAGCATAACCAGACAAAAACAAAGAGTCAAAGAGGAGCAGAAGGGGGACCTGCCTGGCTCAGTCAGTGGAGCGTGCGACTCTTGATCTCAGGGTCGTGAGTTCAAGCCCCACACTGGGTGTAGAGATTACTTAAAAAAAAGAAAAGAAAAGAAAAAGAAACACCAGCATGAAAGCCTCAGGTACTGGAGATATTTGTCCTAAATTTTCTGGGTTGGTCCCAAGTCCCAATATTCTCTCTGTCCTCCTCCTTGCTTGTTATATTGTACATTGTGCCTTCTGGTACAGTTCATGGAATCCTCTATCAGTGAGCCCATCTTCGCTCCAACCGCCACCTTCTCTGAAGAGGTGAGAGGCCTTGCCCCACCCCCCAAAGAACCCTGAAAAATGATGTCCTTGTGTCCAAGGACCTTAGAAGTGAGGTAATACATCAGAAAGAGGTCATGTGTTATCAAATGAGGTCATATACAAGGGTGTAATGTCATATACTAGGAAACAAGTTCACCTATTAGAGGGTCAACTTCTATAACAGAAAATGAAGTGGTATATCTGGACATGAGGTTCAAAGATCAGGAAGTGAGGCCAAAGGTTAGGTAATAGAGTGTTGCCTCCTCCAAACTCAAAAGTGTCCAGACTGTATTATCCAGATAGCTTCTTGCATAGTCCATGGGGTGGTTGAGTGTTATGAAAGGTCCGGAGGGAAGGAGTGTCTATGACCCATCCTGGCCACCTGTCCCAGTGTCTTTGTCACAATGAACCACAGTGGAAATAGTCAAGCTGGAGACCTGGGTTGGTGTTCTTGCTTCTAACTAGCTCAAGGGACCTTGGGTAAGTCTGGTAAACTTCGAGTCTCACCTTCCTCAATGATCCAATGGGATAATAGCATCTGCCCCTCTCACTCACAGGACTGAGGAACGACCTGTTATTATGGGTGTATAAAATACTCTAGAGAGTGCTAAACCACACTTTAAGGACACCCCCATCCCCACCCCACCCAGTGGCCTAGGAATAATCCTGAGCTGCCAGGGGCTCACTCAGTTTCTCCATGATCATCAGCATGTCCTGGTTGCTCTTCACTTTGATGCGGGGCAGCGTCAGGAGGGTGGGCTGGAACTTGCTCATCTCCAGCTTCTTCATGATGGCCTTGAAGACAGTGGGGTTGAGAGCCTTCTCCAGGTCTTCGAGATGGTGTTTCGTGCTCTGGGGCACCAGGATCACCAAGCTCAGATTGTGGGAGAGCTGCAGCTGCCCCACCTGGAGAACAAGAGATGCACCTTATCCGTCTTCCTACCCCAGCTCTCCTGGATCCCACCCCCTACGTCCCAAGGCTTATTCTCAGTCTGCTGTCACCATCCATGCTATTGCAACAGCCGCAACTGGACCTGGGCTGCCAAGCTTGGGGACAAAATGGGGATGCCGGCTGGGTGAACAGTGCTGGTCTAACTCCATGCACGTGAGATACAGAGGAACGAGTATGGCTTTCTGATCACACAGGCTGAGGACTACACCCTGACTCCAAGGCTAACTAGCTATGGAATATAGGCAAGTGATTTGATCTGAGCCCTGTTCCTTCCCCTTCCAGTATGCTGTGCATAAAATATGTAACATGCAGGGGCACCTGGGTGGCTCAGTCGGTTGAGCGTCTGCCTTTGGCTCAGGTCATGATCCCGGGGTCCTGGGATGGAGCCCTGCATCGGGCTCCCTGCTCAGCGGACAGCCTGCTTCTCCCTCTCCCTCTGCCCTTCTCCCAACTTGTGTGCTCTCTCTCTCTCAAATAAATAAATAAAATCTTTTTTAAAAAAAGATTTTATTTTTAAGTAATCTCTACACCCAATGTGAAGTTCGAATCCACAATGCCAAGATCAAGGGTCACATGGTCTACCAACCAAGCCAGCCAGGCACCCCGGTCCTTTTAAAGACTTTTGCTGGCTCTTTACAGCCTACAAGATGAAGTATAAATCTCTCAGTGTGGCATTTGAGACTGTGGACAAGCCAGTCCTAGCCTACCTTTCAAGCTTGCCATTAAAAGGACTTCCAACTGGTGGTCAGACGGAAGTACAACACAGGTATGGGACCCATAGGTCTAATTTTTTTTTTTTTTTTAAGATTTTATTTATTTATTTGACAGAGAGAGACATAGTGAGAGCAGGAACACAAGCAGGGGGAGTGGGAGAGGGAGAAGCAGGCTTCCCGCGGAGCAGGGAGCCTGATGTGGGACTCGATCCCAGGACCCTGGGATCATGACCTGAGCCGAAGGCAGATGCTTAACGACTGAGCCACCCAGGCACCCCCCGTAGGTCTAATATATAGGGATTCTCAACCCCGGGTGAATTTGCCCCCAGTGGGCACTTGACAATGTCTAGAGACATTTTGGTTGTCAAACTGGAGGAGAGGGGACTCACAGGACTGCTGGTATCTAGTGGATAGAGGACAGGGATGATGCTAAATCCTACCCAATGCCCAGGATCATCCTCCTAACAAAGAATTATCTAACCCAAAATGTCAATAGTGCCAATGGGTCCTGTCTACAGACCTTGAATCTCTGACCAAAAGATTACCATGTTGTGGTCTTGACTTTTCCAGCCAGTAAACCTTAGCACACTGGAGTTGGTAAATCTAACCTCCTTAGTCGGGTAAATGCTCTTAAGTCCCAGAAAGATTTAGAATTAAGTGTGGGTATGACAAAGTAAACCAACTCCGTAGTATTTTTTTTATTCCCTTTTTGAGAGAGAGGGAGAGAGAGAGCATGAGAGCGTGAGCAGAGGGAGGGGCAGAGGGAGAGGCAGACTCCCTGCTGAGCTGGGAACCCAACGTGGGGCTCGATCCCAGGACCCTGGGATCACAACCTGAGCTGAAGGCAGATGAGTAACTGACTGAGCTGCCCAGGCGCCCCAATTCCATAGTATTAACATCAGGGTAAATTGAGGATAATCTGTGTGTTTGTTATTCAAAATAGTCCTTATAATTTTTAAGAGAATCAGACATACTAATTTTATGCTTTGAAGCAAAAAGGTGTAGGATAATTAAATGTGAGAAGGATATTAAGATGTTGGTGGAAAGCTGATTTACCCTTCGAATTTAATTTTTATTTCATAGTGGCCTTTCGGTGCTTGGAAGATATGGCCAAGCAAGGTTGTAATTCAGCTCTGATGGGTAGCTGACATGCTTAAAAAGAAAATCAAATATATTAAACCTACCCATGCCATTCTGGTTTTGTTAGTTATGAGTGCCCAACTATATCGGATAGGCATAAATGGGTGGGTGGAAAGGTGCATGAGTGGTTAAGAATGGTCAGAGGTAACCTCTTCTCTGAAGCCTTCCTGGACACCCCTACGTGGGTTATACCCTTTACCACCCTCCAGTAATTTCATTCATTTATTCAGCAAACCTACAATGAGCACTTATTATATGTGGCATTGTTCTAGGCCCTGGGGATAGGAAACAAGGCTGGTAAGGTTTCTGTTCCCGAGGGGAGAGACCATATTTCAGGGAGACAAAGAATATTGTAATAAAATAAGCAAATAAACAACCTAATTTCTGATAATGAAAAGAACCATGAATATAATCAACCAGGGCAATGTTTCAGGGTGAGGAGGGAGCTACTTTAAGAAGGGGGAAGTTCTCGCCATCAAGGTGACCTTTGACCTGACACCCAGGTGCACAGAAAGAACAAGTTATGGGCGCCTGGGTGGCTCAGTCGTTAAGCGTCTGCCTTTGGCTCAGGTCATGGTCCCGGGGTCCTGGGATCGAGTCCCACATCGGGCTCTCTGTTCGGCGGGAAGCCTGCTTCTCCCCCTCCCACTCCCCCTGCTTGTGTTCCCTCTCTCGCTGTCTCTCTCTCTGTCGAATAAATAAACAAAATCTTAAAAAAAAAAAAAAAAAAGAACAAGTTATGTGAAAATCTGAGTGAGAAAGGGTCCAGGCAGAGGGAAAAGTTAGGGAAATCTCCCTCCCAAGGTTGAACAAGCCTGGGTATTCTCCCATTGTTTTCTATCTCCTAAATCTCTGTCTTGCTGTCCTAACAAGGCAGAAGTATCTAGATATATCTAGAAATCATTAGAATCTTCTGGGCTCCACAGTCAATCTTCCCTCCCTCCCCATCCGCTGAAATTCTACTGTTCAATTTCTGCGAGGGAACGTGGGTAAGCCATTTACCACATGCACACCTGTCTACACCTACCACATCCATGCACACACGTGCATCTACCACATCCATGCACACACGTCCACACCTACCATATGCATGCACACACACCTACACCTACCACATCCATGCACACACGTCTACACCTACCACATGCACGCATACACACCTACACCTACCACATCCATGCACACACGTCCACACCTACCACATCCATGCACACACATCTACACCTACCACATCCATGCACACATGTCTACACCTACCACATCCATGCACACACGTCTACACCTACCACATGCACGCATACACACCTACACCTACCACATCCATGCACACACGTCCACACCTACCACATCCATGCACACACGTCTACACCTCCCCAGACACGTGTACACCTATGTACGCATGCTGTACGTGGGCACACACATACACACAGGACTTACTAAGCCACCAGGGGCTCCTGGTGGGTTAGACGGGAAAGAGACACTGATGAACAGACTCACTTTTGACCATTTGACGCAGTTGAGATGAAGAAACTTTAGAATCCAGCTTTCCAGCCTAAAATAAACAATGCCTGCCTCGGCCAAGCTAGAGAGGGGAGAAGCAGAAGAGATAGGGTAGAAATACAGATGAAAGGAGTGGAAATGATGAATTCGTAAAGGTATACCCCAAATTGATGGGGCCACAGCAGGAAAGACATCAGGACCCGCCAGAGGCTCTGAAACAAGAGTGGGAAGGGCTGAGAACATACCTTGGCCTTCAAGGTCGGGTCAGTGAAATGGGCCACAGGGTACTTCTTGCTGTTCATCATCAATGCTTTTATCACAGAGGACTTGAGGTAAAAGGGCTCCATCGAGGTTCTTTTCGGATCAAATGTTGTCTTCCACTTGGCTAGCAGGGAGGGGAAGGAGGGTTACTCTCATGCAGGTCAGAAAGGATGAAGAGGAGCGAAAAGCCCCACTGGCAAGGGGTGGGGCGGGCTCAGTGGGACCCCGTTGTGGAACTCGGGGTTGCGTGGGCTTTGAAGCCCGGAGGAGAGAAAGGACCCGGGATGGAAAGAGCACTGGGTCCAGGGCTCCCTTACCATTTAGGTAGACGGCGTTGAGGAGGACAAGGCGGGTGTCAGAGGGCAGACTTTCCAGCAGCTGTGTGATCTTGTGGTTGGTCTTCTCTGCCACCCAGGCGTTGATGAGCTCCGTATTGACATCACTGTCATTTCCCAGGACTCTGGGGCCGCTGCCATACAGGCTCTGAGAGGCAGTCACAAAGCTGTCCCTTATGACCAGGTCTGGGGGAAGGGGGCAGGTGGAGAGAGGGAGGCATGAGTCCCCAAAACATCCTCTCCCTTTTTTTTTTTTTTTTTTAAAGATTTTATTTATTTATTTGAGACAGAGAGAATGAGAGAGAGAGAGAGAGAGAGCACATGAGAGGGGGGAGGGTCAGAGGCAGAAGCAGGCTCCCCACCGAGCAGGGAGCCTGAGGCGGGACTCGATCCAGGGACTCCAGGATCATGACCTGAGCCGAAAGCAGTCGCTTAACCAACTGAGCCACCCAGGCGCCCCCCCCCTTTTTTTCAAAGATTTTATTTATTTATTTATTTGACAGAGAGAGAGAGACAGCGAGAGAGGGAACACAAGCAGGGGGAGTGGGAGAGGGAGAAGCAGGCTTCCTGCAGAGCAGGGAGCCCGATGCGGGGCTCGATCCCAGGACCCTGGGATCATGGCCTGAGCCGAAGGCAGACGCTTAACGACTGAGCCACCCAGGTGCCCCCATCTTCTCCCTTCTAAGAGTAGGCTTTGGGAGGGAGGGTGTTTCCTATTGCTTTCAGCTTGCTGCAGCAAGCACAGCAGGTTGGAGCTGGGGTCCAGCCCACTCCTCTGACAGATATGGCAACTGAGGCCCCCCAGAGAGCAAGCCCTGGACTTAAGTCAGGACCCCTCCCAGGCCCTGGCGGCCTTTCCTGGCCATGCACCTGTGTCTTGGCGAAATAACTCTGAGATACTAACTTCCATCTGCCAGTGTTTTCCCTTGTTTCTTCCCTTAATTCAGCAGAGAACCCACTCTGCTTCTCAACCTCAGTGGAAGTGCATGGCAAGACGTCCTGGCTTTTCTCCAAAGGTCAAGTCCACTAAAGAAAACAGTGTTTGAAAGAGAAATTTTTCCTGGACTACATAGATAATATTGAATGCAGTTGTATTTTCTACCAATCTAGCAAGACAGAGGATTTGGTGTGATTTAGAGCAAATAAGTAAATGCAGTGTTTCTTGAATGCCTCTGACACAGATTTTTCCCATCTCTAAAAGGGGGTGTTTTTTTTTTTTTAAGAGAATGGGCTGGTGAGTTTCCTTTGTTTCTCCTTCTTCTTCTTCTTCCCTATGTTTTCTGTTAACATTTTATTTATTTATTTGTCAGAGACAGAGAGAGCACAAGCAGGAGGACCAGTGGGCAGAGGGAGAAGTAGGCTCCCCACGGAGCAAGGAACCCGATATGGGACTTCATCCCAGGACCCTGGGATCATGACCTGAGCTGAAGGCAGCCGCTTAACCGACTGAGCCACCCAGGCGTCCGTTTTCTGTTTTCTACAATGAATGAATATTGCTTTTATAGTTAAAAAAAAACAACAAAACAGGAAAAAAATTTTCCCTTTAAAGGAGGAGGGCAGGGACGCCTGGGTGGCTCAGTTGGTTAAGTGTCTACCTTCGGCTCAGGTCATAATCCCAGGGTCCTGGGATCAAGTCCCACATCGGGCTCCTTGCTCAGCAGGGAGCCTTCTTCTCCCTCAGCCTGCTGGTCCTCCTGCTTGTGCGTGCTCTCTTTCTCTGACAAATAAATAAAATCTTTAAAAAATGAATAAAATAAAGAAGGGGGGCAGACTAGATCTGTAGCTTTCAAACCTTTTTAAGGAGCAGAACTGTCCTGAAATAGTCATGTCTGAAGCCCATGGCTAGAAGGGCTCTGGTTGAGGCTGGGTGAGTGCTCAGAGCCCACCTGGTTCCATCTGCTTCCCACAGGAAGTGGTACCCCCACAACCCACTCAGCCTCCCTGATCCCCCTCAACTCCCACCATGACTCCTGAAGCAGTTCAACAGAGAAACCTCAGGGCTCTGGGGAAGAAAATTTGAAAATAACTATATCAGGTCATTTCGGAAGCTTATTAATCTTATTACATACTTAATAATGCAATATGTGTAAATGACCACAAATTCATAGAACACGAAAATACAAAAAACTAGAAGTCTCAAGATTCTTCTGACCCACGTTAACAAACATTGTTTATCTTGAGCTCTCTGGTTCTATCTATGAATGAATGCAGAAGGGCATTCTTATTCTAACCAGAGCTGAGGAATGGAAATGACTTGCCCAAGGTCTCACCAGGCGAACCATCCAGCTCCTGGAGCCAAAGGACATTCCTGCTGAGGCCTTTACGTGCTCTGCTGTCCATCCGTGATGCTCTAGCTCTAACATCCCCTCTGTCCTCTTTCCCCAGGGTCGGGTCCCCCTCAGAATCCTCCCAAAATCCTGCTGGGCAGCTGCTGCCCTTTCCCGGGGCGCTCACCTGGGCTGTGGAAGATCTGAGAGACTGTGGTGAAGCCTTTGGATGTGAAAGTCTTTAGGGCCTGGTGGACACAGGCAAAGTCCTCGGGGTAGGAGAGGAGGCTCTCCAGGTTTCTCTTGGTGCTGTTCCCAGCCCCTGCAACACAGGGCAGAAATGAGGAAAAACTGCAGTGGCGGGGCAGGGGTGGGGCGGGGGTGTGGACAGGATGCGACACCTGCCATGCAGGACTAGGATTGAGGGAGCAGGCTGGAATGGGTCGGGGGAGTGGGGGCTATGGAGGGGATCACAAATCATCAGAGCTGGGATGATGGGTTTCTGAAGACAATCCATACATCAGAACGAAAGGGGTGGGGGAATTATGAATCATCAGTTAGACTTTTCCAGGGCTTTGAATCCTCTCTGTTTCCTACCTAATTTTAACCCCACACATCACGGAAAGCCCAGTCCCATCACTGCCCGTTCCACATGAACGATGATTTAGTTGGTTAGGGTTTACAGAGGTTTACCATCTAGGCAGGGACTCTAGCTCACTATTAAGAGGAGAAATCAGAGGATCACAAAAGAGGATAGATGCTCAATACCCTTTCAGTTATTCATTATTAAATATTTATTGTGCCCACCTTCCATGCAGCAGTAGACAAAATTTACGGGAGCACTTATTGGTTCCAGGCATCACAAGTGATCCTCCCATATTAGCTCACTGAATCTACAATAACCCCTTTGACCGAAGAGTAATTACTCTCCCTACTTACAGCCAAGCAAACTGAAGCTTAAGAGATTAAGTGATCTACTCTACTGAAGATCATCACAGAGTTAAGTGGAGAAGGGAGACAAGATTCAAGCCATACATTCTGGGCAATAAAGAAATTTGCCAAAGCCAATCAACTGAAATGTGCCTCCCAGAGGACATCTGGCAGTTTTGGTTGTCCTAACTGGAGAGTGTAGGTAGAGGTTTATCCCATGGGACTAAAGACATCTCTCAGGAAGGCAGGGGATTAACATTTTTTTGACCTCCCTCTAAGCCAGGCACTAAACTCTCCACTTTCTTTTTTGAAGTACAACCATCTCCATTTCACACCTGAGGACTCAGGCTCAGAGAAGTTAAGTAACCTGCCAAGGTCACACACAGCCAGTAAGCAGCATTACAGGATTCTACCTTCAGTCTATCACTATGGTTTCATCTTCCTTGTTGCCTTACCCTGACACACGGCTGGGGACCGGGACCCTGTTTTCTATGTTCCTGTGTAGTCCATGGGGGTTTGTGAGCAATGGTGCCCGTTAAATCACTGTTAAAGGAAGGAATAAAGGAATGCTCACCCTCCCCCCAAATGTAGCCCAGTTTTATAGCCTTCTCCCCAAGGCATGGCTTTGTAGGCATCTGGGTTGGGGACCCTCATGGGAGGGTCCAACACACAACTTGGAGAGAACTTAGGTTCTTACCAAGCAGGACCTGGGTTAGGAGGCTGGCAATGCTGAATGGAGAAAAGGCTATGTTGGTCTCTGCCTTCTTCGTCGCTGAGAAGGCATGGTAGAGCTTCACAGAGAAGTCTATCAAAGCCTCCCTCAACCTGGACTCTGCCCAAGGAGTCTCCAAGTCAGAGCAGGAAGTGACAGGCTCTGGGCAGAAGGACCCAGTAGTGGGCAGGATGGGCTGAACGGTGGACAAGAGGAAGGGCTCAGTGGTGGCGCCAAGAGTGGTATTTGCTGTCACGATGGTTGAGTTGATTGTTGACAAGGTGGAAGAGCCCACGGTGTGTTCAACGTTGGTGATCTCTCCCTCCAAGATCTGCCCTTTGCTTTCCTCTTGCCGGCTCTCTGCCGTGGAGTTGGGGCTAGTAACATTCAGATTTGAGGAGGCTCTAACCTGTGGTTCAAGATAATGAGTTTCATTTTTCCTACCATGAAGCACAGTCCCCTCAAACCCTCAAAGCAGGAAGGGAAGGTGGGGATGTGGAAAATGTCCTGTACCAGAGAATGATTCCTGGGAAAGCCTGGTGGGTGAGGCACCTGCCCTGAAGCTGCTGCCCACGAGTTCCTCTGGAGAAGGGGCAAGGCAGGAGCCAGCGGGGGTGGAGGCAGAGGTAAGGAGCCGGCAGGGACTCTGTTATCACTGAGGAATCACTGCCATAAGGGCAGCTGTTTCCCAAACTTTGGGGCTGAGGGTCCATTGCCATTTACCTATGTTCTTGCAATTTCTTTCAGTACCTGCCTGTCTTGGCTCACCTGCCAGGCCAGTAGAGATATTTGAGTTTGTGACCTCTGCACGAGAACAGTGGTTTTTCCAATTGTGGATTGCAAAGCCATTACTGGGTATAGAAAACCATCAGCATTCTGGAAGGAAGGAAGGAAGGAAGGAAGGAAGGAAGGAAGGAAGGAAGGAAGGAAGGAAGGGAGGGAGGGAGGGAGGGAGGGAGGGAGGGAGGGAGGAAGGAAGGGAGGGAGGAAGGAAAGGAGAGTGAGTCAGAAGGGGATGGGAGGGAGGAAGGAAGGAGGAAGAAATAGTATAGACCAGTGGCTCTCAATCAGAGACTATTTTAACCCCTGAGGACTTTTGGCAATGTCTGGAGGCATTTTTGGTTATCCTAGGGGAGGGAAGGGGGTTGGGGGATAGGGCAGAGATGTTACTGGCATCTAATGGGTGGAAACTGGGATAGGGCAAAACATCCTAGGATACACAGGGTAGCTCCTCATAATGAATTATACAGCTCCAAATGTCATGGTTTCTGGGTTGAGAAAGCATATTATCCCATTTCACTGATTAAAAAACCGATGCTGAGATAGTAACTAGCCCAGGGTCTCACCGAAGCTGATGATCTGACTCTGATTCTAGATCCCTTGCTCTTCATGGGAGCACCCACAGATTCTCTAAGGGCACTCCCCCTGCCGACTTCCGCACACGATCCTGAACAGACAGGCCAAAGCAGGCGTCCACCTTCCTCCTGACTCCCATGCCCCTGGGACCTCTCCCTGCGATCGGCCCCCACCCACACCCAGGGGTGTCTGTTGCCTCTCCTGGCGTCTTGACAGGCGCTGCCCGGGAAGGACCTGTGTCTCAGCAGCCAGGCGCCCCCCGCCCCCGGCTCGCCGCAACCCCTTGCTCTTAGATCACAAAATACTGTCCATCTCCTGGCTCTCTCCTATTCTGCACTTCATAAACCAGCACAGGCAGGCTCGGAGAAGGGACTTGCTCAAGGCCACCCAACTGCCCGGCAGCGGGCCGGGATTAGAACCCGGCTCTTGCCTCGCTCTCTCCGAACCCCGGTGCAAGGACCACACCTGCCGATCCCAAGAGGCGCTCTCCTCGTTCTCCGGGTCCAGAACGGTTAATCCTCAGCCCCCCGCCCCCTCGAAGGGGCCACTCACCCCAGCCAGCGGCAACAGCAGCAGGAGGGTCAGCGGGGTCAGCCTGGAGGCCATCTGGGCGGCGGCGTCAGCCCGGACCTGCGGAGCCAGCCGGCAACGTGTCAGCGCCGAGCCCTGGGGCCCTGGGGGCCTCCCCTCCCCTCCCCCACTCCAGCCACCACCCTGGGCCCTCCCCCATTCCATTCCAGGGCTTAGCCCCGCTGCGCGAATTCCCTCCTCCTTCTCTCCTCCCCCGGGCCACCTTCTCCCAAGCTCCTCCCCCTGTTTTGTTTTCCCAGAACGGCTTCCCTTTCCCGGCACCCGCTGGCCCTTCCTTCCCCCTCCCAAGCCCGGGTCTCCATCCATCTGTTCCATCCAGAGAGTCCTGCTTCAGCCTAACAATGACGCCAAGAGGCAGGGGGAGCAGGGGAGGTCCAGAGGGGGCTGGGCACCACAGCTCAGGCGGAAGCGGGGGGCACCCAGGGAAGAGGGGCGCGGGGGGTGGGTAGGACAGAAGTCTTCAGTGGAAGCAAGCCTAAAGAAAGTTCAGAGATAAAAAGGGGGCAGGAAACCGGGGGAGGGACAGAAGGAGATGAGGAAGCCCCACTCCCCAAATCCCCACCCCCACCCCATCACCGAACCTGCTCCAAACTCCTGGTCGCTGGACAGCTTCAGTGCAGACTGGGTGGATAGTCCTACAGGGTCAGGGAGGTGGGGTGTGTGGTGGGGTCAGTCTTGGCTATTGGCTGGCCCAGGACACTGCCCAGTTACAAATTAAGGATGATTGATCGCTGATGTGAGTTCCCGAAAACGAGGATGGGACGGACCACTCACGCTCTCGGGCCTTGTGGGCTGGGCCAGAATTCAGCCCCAAGACCCTTGGGAGCCAGGGGTGAGGAAGCTTGGGTGTAGCTTCTCAGCTCTAGGCAACCGAAGTTCTTTCTCCGTCTTCATGGGTCCTGATAAAAACTGCAGAGACCCAAAACGTGCTCCCTAGTTGACTGGCTTTTCAGGAATTTCTCAGCTCAGCTAATCCTCAAAGTAACCCTTTGGAAACAGGTCCCATTGTACCCATTTAATAGTTAAAAAATCTGTGCCTTCGAGCAGTTAAATGTGGGGTGGGTGATCACCCTCACTTGGAAGACAGCCTGGACTCTGACCTAAATCCCCTGGAGTCCTAACCTCTGCCCCACTCTCCCCTGTGCTGTGTGGGTGTTCTGTTTCTCCTTTTGGAGACCTGCAACCAGTGGTTCTTCCCTTGTAAAGCAGACAAGGAGTCTGAGGCGCCCAGCCCAGCAAGCATTCCCCTTATGTAAAAGGCTGACAGGTGGGGCCAATATGTTTTGGGGAGATGAGGGTGGCGGGCAGTAGCTGGGAACCAGCAGAGCTAGCTTTGAGGCCTGGCTAAATGTGTGATCCTAAGTTGTTTCCCTCTTAGCACCTAACTCTCTTCTCAGGGTTGCCAGATAAAATACAGGAAGCCCAGTTCAATTTGAATTTCAGATAAACAACAACAACAAAATTATTTGGAAGGATGTCCCATGCAATACCTGGACATACCTTAAAATTTTCTTCTCACTTACCTGAAATTCCAAATTAACTGGGCATTCTGTATCTTATCTACTAAATCTGGCAACCCTACCTCCTTTGCAAAGCAAGGAGGTCTCTGATGACCTAATATAGCTCTGAAGTTCTATGATCATCTCACTGCTGGGCCTGTCCTGTTTGGAACAGTCAGGGAAGTTGGCTGCTAGCTTCCGAACTGCTATTTGATGGGACTGACCAAGGACAGAAGGAGAGAAACAGTGTGTGTCTCCTTGCGTATGCGGGGACATACGCAATGCCACTTCCCCCTCCCCAGGCCTAAGCTGGGCGCCTGGAAGGCTCACTGAGCTTGTGGATTCTGGGAAATGGGTCAGCCAAACCAAAAGAAGGCAGTGGAAAGCAATCTCCTTCATCCTTATTCTCATGACAACTCTGAAGTGGGTGCTAATATTACTCTCTTAAATTTAAAAAGGAGAGAGACTCATAGACATTAACTGGTCCACCCAACAACATCTAGCAAGTAAATGACGACCCAAGGTGTGGATCAAGTGGGTCTGAGCCACCAATCTTGTATGAACCCCCATAAATGACTAACCTGAAGCAGGCGCCGGAGTGAAGATCCTGCTGTTCTGTTTATTAACTATCCAAGGGAAACTTCTGGGAGGAGTCAGAGCTCCAAATCCAACATGGGATTTGTACTGTCTCTCCCACGTGGTCATTTTGAAGATGAAGTAAGACAGGTTTGGAAAGCGGGTATTTGAAAATGACAGCAGTTGTGGTTAGATTCTTACTAACAGCTTTTGAAGGGTGATGATGGATTTCTCGTAATGTTCCAGAAAAAGCACCGTTTTTCTTTCCCATTAGAATGATCATAAACTGGTTGTTCATGGATGGAATTTTACATAAAGGGAGGGTTTGTTTCTTGAACAGAGCAGGCCTGGAAGCCCCAGACTTTTGTTTTCATCTTCCGATGAGATGCATAAGGATCTGCCATGGCTGCCTCTAGTCTTTGTGTTTGTAAGGTTAAAAAAAAAAAAACAAAAAACTATAGTGACATATAATTCATAATGAAAATTACATAAAACAAATATACAATTTAACAAAAGATTATAAAGTTTGCATCCACTGCCCACCACACAGTTCAAGAAATAGAATGTGGCTGGTGGGCCAGAAGCATCCTGTTCCCCTCTTAATCACAACTCTATTCCCTACACAAAGCTGTGACCCAAATGAGAAGGTAACCAGTTTCTTACTTCTCTTTATTTTATTATTTTATTTTTTTTAAGATTTTTTTTAAAGTAGGCTCCATGACCAGCATGGAGCCCAACATGGAGCTTGAACTCATGACCCTGAGATCAAGAGTTGGATGCTTAACCGACTGAGCCACTCAGGTGACCTTAGAGGTTTTTTTAAGATTTATTTATTCATTTAAGAGAGAGAGAGTGTGTGCATGCATGAGCAGGGGAAGGGGCACAGAGAGAGAATATCCAAGCAGACTCCCCCTAAGCGTGGACCCTGACACAGGGCTCGATCTCATGCCCCATGAGATCAAGACCTGAGCCAAAACCAAGAGTCAGATGCTTTACCGACTGAGCCACCCAAGTGCCCCAGAGATTTTTTTTAAGTAGGCTCCACACCCAACACAGGGCCTGAACTCAGGATCCCGAGATCAAGAGAGTCTATGCTCCACCTGAGCTGGCCACCCACTCCAAAGATTTCATTTCATTTTTAAAAGATCTTACTTGTAAGTAATCTCTACACCCAATGTGGGGCTTGAACTCACAACACAAAGATCAAGAGTTGAATGCTATACCAACTAAGCCAGCCAGGTGCCCCTCATATTTATTTTCTTGATTACTAATGAGATTGAGGGCTTTCTCAGGTTCATTGTCCACATTTGGACTTTTTCTTTGGTGAAATACTTTGGGGCATAAACTGATAAGCTGTCCATCAAAGTTGTTTCTTTTTTTTTTTTTTTTTAAGATTTTATTTATTTAGGGGCGCCTGGGTGGCTCAGTCGTTAAGCATCTGCCTTCGGCTCAGGTCGTGATCCCCGGGTCCTGGGATCGAGCCCCGCATCCGGCTCCTTGCTCCGCGGGAGGCCTGCTTCTCCCTCTCCCACTCCCCCTGCTTGTGTTCCCTCTCTGGCTGTGTCTCTCTCTGTCAAATAAATAAATAAAATCTTAAAAAAAAAAAAAGATTTTATTTATTTATTTGAGAGAGAGAGTGCACGAGCAGGAGGTGAGGGGCAGAGGAAGAAGCAGACTCCCCACTGAGCAGGGAGCCCAATGCGGGACTCGATCCCAGGACCTTGGGATCATGACCTGAGCCCAAGGCAGACACTTAACCAACTGAGCCACCCAGGTGCCCCCACCAAAGTTGCTTCTTTCTTCTCCTGGCCATACAGGTAGACCACATTTCCCTGCTTCCCTTGCAGACACATGAGCTCATGGAATGAAGGTGGAAGTGACACGAGCCATTTCTAGGCCTGGCCTTGACAAATCCCCCACCATGAAACTCTCTTTTCTCCCTCCTCTGCTGGCTGGATGCTCATGTCCAGGATGACTTTGGAGGCAACATATTGATGACAGTTGACTGTCTATCAGCCGGTGGGGCGTGGGTGACTTTGTAGAGCAGAACCTCCTCTGAAGAGGAACATTAATTTTGGACTTTACTTGAGCGAGAAATAAAGTTCTACAACTGCGATCCTATAAGGCACTGAGATTTGGGGCTTGGCTGTTCTCACTGTTAGTTCATCCTAACTAATATTTGCCTATTTTTCTTTTTTTTTTTTTAAAGATTTTATTTATTTATTCATGAGAGACAGAGAGAGAGAGAGGCAGAGGGAGAAGCAGGCTCCCAAGGAGCAGAGAGCCCGATGTGGGACTCGATCCCAGGACCCTGGGATCATGACCTGAGCCGAAGGCAGACGCTCAACCATCTGAGCCACCCAGGCGCCCTGCCTATTTTTCTATTAGGCCTTTTCTTTTGATTTAGGAGTTCTTTTGGGATGCAAGTCTTTTGTCAGTTATACATGTTGCAAATACGTTCTAGCCCACAGATCACCTTTTCATTCTATCAATCCTGTGTTTTATTTATTTTATTTATTTATTTTTTAAGATTTTATTTATTTATTTGAGAGAGAGAATGAGAGAGAGCACATGAGAGGGGGGAGGGTCAGAGAGAGAGGCAGACTCCCTGTTGAGCAGGGAGCCCGATGTGGGACTTGATCCCGGGACTCCAGGATCATGACCTGAGCCGAAGGCAGTCGCTTAACCAACTGAGCCACCCAGGCGCCCAATCCTGTGTTTTAAAGAACGAGAATTCTTCATTGTAATATGGTAAAATATGTCACTATTTTCCTTTATGATTAGTGTGATTTTGCATTTGTTCATAAAACTTTTCCATCTGGGGTTAAGAACGTATTCTCTGGTTTTGTTTTCTAAACTTTTTTTTGAAGATTTTATTTTTTTAAGTAATCTCTACACCCAACGTGAGGCTTGAACTCACAACCCCGAGATCAAGAGTCGGTCACATGCTCCACTGACTGAGCCAGCCAGGCATCTCCCCCTCCCCCCCTTTTTTTTGGTATGGTGTGAAGTAGGAACAAAACTTTGTTTTCTCTTTGTGGATGTGTGAATATCAGACTGTGACAGCATCATTTTTTTTTTTTTTAAGATTTTTTATTTATTTGACAGGGAGAGACACAGCAAGAGAGGGAACACAAGCAGGGGGAGTGGGAGAGGGAGAAGCAGGCTTCAGCAGGGAGCCTGATGCAGGGCTCGATCCCAGGACCCTGGGATCATGACCTGAGCTGAAGGCAGACGCTAAACGACTGAGCCACCCAGGCGCCCCGACAGCATCATTTTTAAGTTTGATATCTGGTAGACCACGTCCCTCCACTTTTTTCTTCTTCAAAAATGTCTTTGTTCTTCTCCATCCCCACATTTCTTTTTTTTTTTTTAATATTTTATTTATTTGACAGAGAGAGACACAGCGAGAGAGGGAACACAAGCAGGGGGAGAGGGAGAAGCAGGCTTCCCGCCAAGCAGGGAGCCTGACGTGGGGCTCAATCCCAGGACCCTGGGACCATGACCTGAGCCAAAGGCAGACGCTTAACGACTGAGCCACCCAGGTGCCGCTATCCCCACATTTATATACATATTTTAGAATCAGCTTGTCAGGTTCCACAAAATAAAGCAAACAGAAAATCCACTGGGATTTTGACTGGTATTACTTGACTTCTGTAGCTTGTTTTGGGGGAGAATTGATAACTCTTCCGGTTAATCAGTATATTACAGCTGTCTAGTCATTTGTGCCGTCTTTAACATCTCTCAGTACAGTTTATAGTTTTCTCCGCTGATGTATTCCACTTGTCTTTGCTCGTTTTATTTGATAACTTTTAACTATTTGATAAATTTTATGCTGTTAATTTTATGCTGTTAAAACACAGGTTATGGGGCGCCTGGGTGGCTCAGTCGTTAAACAACTGCCTTCAGCTCAGGTCATGATCCTGGAGTCCCGGGATCGAGCCCCACATCGGGCTCCCTGCTCAGCAGGGAGTCTGCTTCTCCCTCTGACCCTCTCCCCTCTCATGTGATCTCTCTCACTCTCATTCTCTCTCTCAAATAAATAAATAAAATCTTTAAAAAATAATAAAAATAAATAAAAAATAAAACACAGGTTATATTTTAGTTCAATCTGCTTCATTAAAAATAATTTTTGGGGCCCCTGGGTGGCTCAGTCGGTTGGGTGTCTGACTCTTGATTTCAGCTCAGGTCATGCATGATCTCAGGGTCCTGGGATCAAGCCCCACGTCGGGCTCCACCCTCAGTGCAGACTCTGCTTGAGATTCTCTCTCTCTCTGCTCCTACCCCCGCTCATGCACACACTCTCTCTAAAATAAATAAATCTTTTTTTTTAAGATTTTATTTATTTATTTGACAGAGAGAGACACAGCGAGAGAGGGAACACAAGCAGGGGAAGTGGGAGAGGGAGAAGCAGGCTTCCCGCGGAGCAGGGAGCCCGATGCAGGGCTCGATCCCAGGACCCAGACTAAATTGTCCTATCATGCCTTCTAGCAGCTCTTTTCTCCTACACACCCATCCCGACAGTTTCTCCCGGAGGCTGGTGGTGCCTGTTACCTCCTCTAAAGAGCTGATAGGACTAAGAGAGGAGAGACACAAAGATACTATGTGGGGAGGCGGAGAGCAAGCCCTTCCCCAAATTCCAGAGAGACAGCTGCACCAAGAGCCCATTAACAATTCAAGGTCAAGGCATTTCTTTATTTCTCCCACCCCCTCCCACCCCAATATTCTCCAGTCCTGCTTTCCTCCTGACCGCTAGACCTGGGTTATTCTCATTTTCCTACTAAAAACACGACTTCATTAAATAGATAAGATGTTTTTTTTTTTTTAAAGATTTTATTTATTTATTTGACAGAGAGACAGCGAGAGAAGGGAACACAAGCAGGGGGATTGGGAGAGGGAGAAGCAGGCTTCCTGCAGAGCAGGGAGCCCGATGCGGGGCTCGATCCCAGGACCCTGAGCCGAAGGCAGACGCTTAACGACTGAGCCACCCAGGTGCCCCTAGATAAGGTGTTTAAACATTAACATCTGAAGCCTACATTTGCCTGTAGAGGACACGAAAATGATCTTTTGGTAAAAAATTTAAAAATATTACAAATAGAGGGGGCACCTGGCTGGCTCAGTCGGTGGAGTGCGTGACTCCTGATATCGGGGTTGTGAGTTCGAGCCCCACGTTGGGGATAGAGATTACTTAAAAAGAAAATCTTAAAAAAAAAAATCTCTTTAAAAAAAAAGAAAACAGGGCGCCTGGGTGGCTCAGTTGGTTAAGCGACTGCCTTCGGCTCAGGTCATGATCCTGGAGTCCCGGGATCGAGTCCGGCATCGGGCTCCCTGCTCGGCAGGTAGTCTGCTTCTCCCTCTCCCACTCCCAGTTTGTGTTCCCTCTCTCGCTGTGTCTTTCTCTGTCAAATAAATAAATAAAATCTTTAAAAAAATAAAATAAAAATAAAAAAAAAGAAAACATTACAAATAGGGCTGCATTGGTGCTTCCTATCCAAACCCACTGGATTCTACCTGCCCATTTTAGGATTCATTTGGGATTCAAACCCAGTCCAGTCTTTTAAAGATTTATTTATTTATTTTGAGAGAGAGAGAGGAAGAGAGAGAGAGTACAGTCTTTTCATTCAGTCAGATGCTCTTGAGGACCTTTCTGGCCCACCCTTCAGGCCACGGAGCAGCTCAGACTAGTGGCAAAAGCTCCCAGCTCAAAGAACTCTACCCCTGTCCACATTTTCAGAAGCTACACTTTCATCTCCCACCACCATTCTCATCTGCCACCCGGACAGCTGACCAGGAAAGCAGACCCACTGGTGGCTTGGGCTCTCCTGCATTCCTGTGCGGCCTCAGGCCTTTCCTCTTCAGCCTCTCCTCCAGAGAGGCTAAAATGGAAGTGAGAGAACAAAACCCTGCGGGGAGGGGCAGCCGGGGCCCCTTCCCTCCACCTCCGGAGGTGGCCTCTGATCAGGACCTGGTTACCTAGGTGACAGGAGTTGGTCCTCAGGCCTTGGCGGAGGCCCCTAGTCAGAATGCTAATTTACTCTTCTTCAAAGCTCCCTCAATTCTTTATTATTTTTCTTTAACAAGGTGCTGCCGCCTGGATTTAAAGGGACTTAATCCTTTGTTGGCCTTTCAGAATGTTTTTTAAAGCAGTGTTCTGATGGAAACACCCCCCCTCCCCCATCTGAAGTAGTTTCCTCACAGAGCTTAGGGCTTGGCTAGAGTGGACTCTGGGGTGCATCCACCTGCAGATGGTCTACGCCCGCCCGTGGGGAAGGGTCATCCCAATCTCAGGAGTGTGCTGGAGGAACCCAGGTGCCCCATCACGAAATGTCCTGAAGGGCCCAGAAGGTTTAGGAATTCCAGTCCTGGCCCCAGGAGGCTTCGTACTTCTAGACCCCAGTCTCCTCATCTCTAAATGAAGAGCTTTCACTTCTGCCACATCCTTACATGCCTATGTGCTTTCATATTAGCTGTAAGCCGAACTGCGTCCCCCACCCAATTCCTCTGTCAAAGGCCTTACCCCGAATGTGACCGTATCTACAGATGGGTTCTTCAGGAGGTAATCAAAGTGAATGAGGTCATAAGGGTAGGGCCTGAATCTAATAGGACGGAAGCCTTGTAAGAAGAGAAGAGACACACATGAGCACCTCCTCATGGGAGACACAAGAAGTGTGTCTGCAAGCCAGGGAGAGGCCTCTCACCAGAACTCGACTCCGCCAGCGCCCTCCTGATCTCAAGACTTGCAGCCTCTAGAACTGAGAGAAAAATACGACCCTATAGTTTAAGCCACCCAGGCTATGGTATTTTGTTATGGTGGCCAGAACTGCTAATGCAATATTGTTTAAGACTCGTTTTGTTTACTTGAATACACTTACATAAAAAGGACACTTGACTTTTCCTTTGTAATTGAAAAATCGGTAGCACTCACCATAAATAGAATGAATCAGGGCTGACCAGGCACAGAACCTTGAGCCCAGGATACGTTTAGGGGCCTAGAAAATGCCTTAATGTCAATTTCTTTTAAAATCAGAAGAAAAAAGAAATACAATAATAAATAAATATTCTTATTTTTTACCAATATAGTCATAAAATATAATTTTTAATTCTTCCTTTTTTAAAAATATTTTATTTATTTATTTGAGAGAGAGAGACAGAGATAGTGACAGAGAGCATGAGTGGGGAGGAGAGGGAGAAGCAGGCTCCCTGCTGAACAGGGAGCCTGAATGGGGCTCAATCCCAGGACCCTGAGATTATGACCTGAGCCGAAGTCAGAGGCCCAGCCAACTGAGCCACCCAGGCGCCCCGCTGTCTTTCTTTCCTTTAAGGAAGGAAGGGGTCCACCAAGGCTAAAGTGCCTAGGACCCATGAAAGTCAGAATGCAGCCCTGGAATAAATGTACCTATAAAAGAATCACAATGAAAACAGAATGATGTTACTAACTTCTAGCAGATTCTGCCCCCTGAAAATTCTTTTCGTTTTTTTAGAGAGAGAAAGAGAGAGAGCGAGCAGGGGTGGTGGGGAAGGGCAGAGGGAGAGAGAGAATCTCAAGCAGACTCCCTGCTCAGCAAGGACCGGACATGGGGCTGGGTCTAAGGACCCCAAGATCATGACCTGAGCTGAAATCAGGAGTCGATCACCTAACCAACTGAGCCACCCAGGCACCCCGCCTGCTGAAATTTCTCTATCTCCTTTCTGTGATTCCTTAGTCTTTGTTAAAAAAGGAGATTAGGATGTGTTAGGTTTTAGCTAGTAAAGACTTACTAGCACCAAATTGATACTCTGTCCTTGAGAAATCAAGAAGGGTCAAAAGAAATTGAAAAAAGAAAACCTTGGGTGCCTGGGTGGCTCAGATGGTTGAGCGTCTGCCTTCGGCTCAGGTCATGATCCCAGGGTCCTGGGATCGAGTCCCGCATCGGGCTCTCTGCTCCTTGGGAGCCTGCTTCTCCCTCTGCCTCTCTCTCTCTCTCTCTCTGTCTCTCATGAATAAATAAATAAAATCTTAAAAAAAAGAAAACCTTTCTTAGTCTGTGATTTTTTGTTATCTGTACACCCAAAATTGCTTCACACCCCTTCTGTGAGTTCATCCTGTACTGGGGAGACACTGGGTTTGATGATGATGTTGGTGATGAAGATGATAATGTTGGTTATCATAGTCCTGTGGTCCATGTTTGGTATGAGTGCTTCCTGTATTTCAAGCCCTGGGCTAGAAATTTTCATATTCAAATCTCACATAATCCTCACAAGGACATTGGGAACACAGCACTATCATCTCCATTTTATAGATAAACTAAACCTTAGGTTAAGTAACTTGCCAAGAATCACTTAGAAAATGTCAGAGCTTTAAATCCAGGGCTGATTGGCTCTGAATCCCATGTTCTTTTTTTTTTAAGATTAATTAATTAATTAATTAATTAATTACTTAATTTGACAGAGAGACACAGCGAGAGAGGGAACACAAGCAGGGAGAGTGGGAGAGGGAGAAGCAGGCCCCCCGCTGAGCAGGGAGCCCGATGCGGGGCTCGATCCCAGGACCCTGGGACCATGACCCAAGCCCAAGGCAGACGCCCAATGACTGAGCCACCCAGGTGCCCCTGAATCCCATGTTCTTAATCCCTAGGTTACACTTCCTATTTTTGTTTCCCTCTTTTCCATTAATTTTCTTAAAAACAACAACAACACACACACACATTGTAGGGGTGCCTGGGTGGCTCAGTTGGTTGGGCATCCGACTCTTGGTTTTGGCTCTGGTCATGGTCTCAGGGTCATGGGATCAAGCCCCGAGTTTGGGGGAGTCTGCTTGAGATTCTCTCTCCCTCTCCTTCTGCCCCTCCCCTCACTTGCGTGTGTGCGGGTTCTTTCTCTCTCTCAAAAAAAAATCTTAAAAAAACACATTGTATTTGTTTATAGTTTTGAATGGATAGTTATTCACATAGGATAAAATTTTTAAGATACCGAAGAGTGGAAAGTAAGTCTCCTTCCCACCCCATCCCAAGATACAGTTTCCCTCATCAAACTGATGAACGACTCATCAGTGTCTTTCTTTCTTTTTTTTTTTTTTTAAGATTTTATTTATTATTTGGGAGAAAGAGAGAGAGAGCACGAGTGGGGAATGAGGGCAGAGGGAGAAGGAGAAGCTGACTCCCCACTGAGCAGGGAGCCTGACACAGGGCTCTATCCCAGGACTCTGAGATCAGGACATTAGCCAAAGTCAATCGCCCAACCAACTGAGCCACCCAAGCACCCCCACTCATCAGTTTCTTAAGCATCCTTCCAGGTTAGTCTACAACTGTTTAAAGGTAGTTTCTAGAAAAAGGCAAAATCGTGACTCATAGAGATATAAAATGGACGCATATTAAAGATTTCATTCTACTCATTAATCACTGAGGGAACCAGCCAGATGTTAGAATCACTGAATCTGAAAACAGACACATTTCTAGATCAAGAGTATTGAAATAAATATGTAAATAAAGGCAAAACTGGTTTTCCAATGGGGTGGTGGAAAGGAAGTCAATTAAACCTCTATTGGACAGAAAGAATTTGCATGTCTATAAGGATATTTTGCAAGCTATCAGCTACTACAATTTACAGAGTTGTATAATAACTCAAAGACAATAAAAGGCAGATAGTTTGGAAAGGGTGCGCTGAATATAGACACATTTTTTCCCTCCCATACTGATAGCTATTAGGTTCTTAAGTATCCTTTCTGGTTACTTTCTAACAAGCAAACATAAATGTATACTCTGTAGTCTTTATTTTATTTTATTTTATTTTATTTTATTTTATTTTATTTTATTTTATTTTATTTTATTTTATTTTTATTAGAGAGAGACACAGCGAGAGAGGGAACACAAGCAGGGGGAGTGGGAGAGGGAGAAGCAGGCCTCCCGCTGAGCGGGGAGCCCGATGTGGGGCTCAATCCCAGGACCCTGAGATCACGACCCGAGCCGAAGGCAGACGCTTAATGACTGAGCCACCCAGGCGCCCCACTCTGTAGTCTTTAAACACACAGACTTGGGGCGCCTGGGTGGCTCAGTCGTTAAGCGTCTGCCTTCGGCTCAGGTCATGATCCCACGGTCCTGGGATCGAGCCCGGCATCAGGCTCCCCGCTCCGCGGGAAGCCTGCTTCTCCCTTTCCCACTCCCCCTGCTTGTGTTCTCTCTCTCATTGTCTCTCTCTCTGTCAAATAAATAAATAAAATCTTTAAAAAAAAAAAAATAAATAATAAATAAACACACAGACTTGGTACCATGCTGTCCATGGTGTCTGAAAAGTATTTCTTCCCAACTCCTTTTCAGATGATCTCTGAGACACCTTGTCAATGACGGAGCTGTCACAAAGGAAGGTTTTGCCTTATCAAAGGGTGGAAGGTGACAGTTCTCCACCCTGAAGCCCCTGGAAGGGTCCTGAGCAGAGAACAGGCACAGTGTATGTACACATCTGGGTTTGCAAAGGCCACAGGCATCACAAAGCAAGGAAAACCCTGATGCTGGGGAAGAAAGAAGAGTTTGCAGATAGGAATATAGTATCAGGGAGGACAAATTTTATTCCACCCTGGTCTAAGAATCAAAATGACATGAGACAGATTAACAGGAGAAAATCAAAAGTTTAATAACATGTATAAATCCCTTATACGAGGGAGAGACCCAGGGAAACTAAGTAACTCCCCCAAATGGCCAAAGCCACCACCTTAAATAAAAGAGAAAAATGGGGATAGAGAGTCCATTATGGGAGGTTACCAAGAAAAGCACGGTAAATGAGGTTAAAATTGTTACACAGATTTACTTCCATGCCTGATTCATTGATAAATCTCTAGAAATTGAGTCATCCGCCTCTTCCTGGTGTAAAGAGGGAAACACCTTACAAATGGAAATTTCTCTTCTTTTTTTTTAATTTTTTTTTTTTAAGATTTTATTTATTTACTTGACAGAGAGCAGGAACACAAGCAGGAGGAGTGGGAGAGAGAGAAGCAGGCTTCCCGCCGAGCAGGGAGCCCACTGTGAGGTTCAATCCCAGGACTCTGGGACCATGACCTGAGCCAAAGGCAGACGCTTAACCAACTGAGCCACCCAGGCACCCCCCCTTTTTAAAAAGATTTCTTTATTTGAGAAAGAAAGCCCATGTGCATGGAAGTGGGGAGAGGGGCAGAGGGAGAGAGAGAGAGAATCCCAAGCAGACTCCCTTGCTGAGAGTGGAGCTGGACCTGGGGCTCAATCTCAGGACCCCAAGATCATGACCCCAGCAGAAATTGAGAGCTGGGCGCTCAACCAACTGAGCCACCCAGGTGCCCCAAATATTTTAAATTTTAAATGTTATTCATTTTTTAAGAGGTTGATGAGAGAAAAACCCTCTAAAGGCCTGATATACAAGGAAAACCATTTTAGATTTCTAAGTCAACATGACTATATATAAACTTTGTTCAAATCAAAAGCCTAATTTATGGCCAGCCACACAGGCATTATACATCTGTTTTGTGAATGAGTCACCTAAAGGAAAACCATTTTGTCCTGGAGATATCACTCAATGCTCCCATTTCCTGCATTCCTTTACAATAGAACTCGTGATTCCTGCCTATATGCTAATCTATAAGCTTTTGAGCTTTTACAAGATGTAAAAAGTATATAACCTGTAAAATCCATTCATTCTCCAGAACCCTTTCTTCCCTGTGAAGAGCAGGTTTCTCCAGGCATCTGTTTTAACTTTGGCTCAAATAAAACTCTCTTTTCTACTTTTGGAGATTCTAAAAGGTTTGTTCATTTGCGTCAATAGGTAGTTCATTCACATTGTTCAAAACTTTAAAAGGAAATGAGGTTTATAGTGAAAAGATTTCCTCTCCCCTCCGTACCCAGTTACCTAGTTACCCTCACTAGAGACAAGCACAGTCTCTTGCATCCTTCCAGAGATGTGGGCATACACAGGCAAATACTATTTTTCCTTTACCTACACAGATTATAACATACTTTTCACACTTTACCATATATTTTTAAAAAAATTTTATTTATTTATTTGACAGAGAGAGAGCACAAGCAGGAGGAGTGGCAGAGGGAGATGGAGAAGCAGACTCCCCGCTGAACAGGGAGCCGGATGCAGGGCTCGATCCCAGGACCCTGGGATCATGACCTGAGCTGAAGGCAGACGCCTAACAGACTGAGCCACCCAGGCGCCCCCACATTGTACCATATTTTGCTTTTTTCCCATAAAGTTTATCTTTACGAGCCTTCTCTATCAATACATCAACAGCTTCCTCATTCTTGCTTATGGCTGCATTGTATTTACTTGTATGGATATTCCATACTTTATTTAACCAGATCCCTCTTGATAGGGATTGTTTCCAAAGTTTTGCTGTAATAAGTAAATCTGTACTTATATTATTTCATATATTGATAAAATAAAATTTCATATATCTATAAAATAAAATGCCTAGAAACAGAACTGATGAATCAAAGGGATGCGTATTTATCATTTTGCCAGTTACTGACAACTTGCTTATCGTAGAGACTGTAAACATTTACATTTCTACCAGCAATCTGCGAGTGCCTATTTTCCTACACTCTCCCAAAGATGTATACTAATTATTCAACTTTTAAAATTTTGCTAGTCTGGGGCACCTGGGTTGCTTAGCGGTTAAGCGTCTGCCTTCGGCTCGGGGTCATGATCCCAGGGTCCTGGGATTGAGCCCCGCATGGGGTTCCCTGCTCGGTGGGAAGCCTGCTTCTCCCTCTCACACTCTCCCTGCTTGTGTTCCCTCTCTCGCTATCTCTCTCGTCAAATAAATAAATAAAACATTTTTTAAAAAATAAAAAAAATAAAATAAAATTTTGTGAATCTGATAGGTGAAAAAAGTACTTTGGTGTGCTTTTCATATATACATTTATCCTATTGTAAGCATAGCCGCTGATCTTTCACATTTTTTATTTAGAATTTATTTTATTTATTTATTTAAGATTTTATTTATTTATTTGAGAGAGAGTGAGAGACAGAAAGCACAAGAGGCGGGAGGGTCAGAGGGAGAAGCAGACTCCCTGCTGAGCAGGGAGCCCGACGCAGGACTCGATCCTGGGACTCCAGGATCATGACCTGAGCCGAAGGCAGTTGCTTAACCAACTGAGCCACCCAGACACCCTTTGATTTTATTTTTTAAAGTAATGTCTGCATCCAATGTGGGGCTTGAACCCATAACCCTGAGATCAAGAGTCACATGTTCCACTGACTGAGCCAGCCAGGTACCCCTCACGTGTTTAAGAACAATTTCTTTGTGCTTTTCATTGAATTTTTTCATATCTTTTGTCCATTTTCTACTAGAATTGTTGAATTTTTATTCAAAGGTACTCTTTATGTATTAGGGGTACTAACTCTTTGTTTGCAATAAGTTGCAAATAAGTTTTCTACTTTGGCACTTAAGCCATTCATTTTTAAAATGTTGCACCATATTTAAAAAAATGTACAAGCTACATAAAACATATCTGCAAAATTGATTGCATTTCTGAGCCACCAGTTTGCCCTATTTTTTTTTTAAAGATTTTATTCATTTATTTTAGGGGGACAGAGAGTGAGGGGGAGGAGCAGACAGAGAGGGACAAGCAGACTCCATGCTAAGCGTGGAATCCAACATGGGGCTTGATCCCATGACACCAACATCACGACCTGAACCGAAATCAAGAGTCAGATACTCAACTAACTAAGCCACCCAAGCACCCCCAGTTTGCCATATTTGTTAGTCATAAGAAAATAGATGGGAAAACAAAGGTAGGGAGGCTATAAATTGCATTGACAAGAGTCATGCAGATAGGAGCATAGAACTCACCATACCCCGGTTCTGGACCAGGGAATAAGTCCTAATAACCAGCTCTCCCTGATGGCAACGCAACAGTCCAGGGGTGTGGAGATTACTTAAAATAAATACGCAAAAATTTTTTTAAAACAATGTTACTAGTAGTAAAAATAACACTAATAAATATTAAAATGATGTTTGGTTTCTGCCCAGGAGCGAATATGCTGGGTTGGAGGAATAGAGATGTCTGAGTTTGTTCTCTGAAAGCAATGGGAATACTACCTTCCCAAATAGGAGAACCCTTTATCCTTCTCTCCCATTCCTCCTTTCTACAACGTATATTGAGCGTGTATTGAGCACTTACCACGGGAGGCCCTAGGTGGAGCGCAGTGGCAGCATTCTTTCCCTCTGTCTAAATAGCCTGAGAGCTCCTCAAGGACAGGGGACCCCACTTTACTTATTTAAGATTTATTTTTAAGTACTCTCTATACCCAACCTGGGGCTTGAACTCAAGATCAAGAGTCACATGCTTCATGGACTGAGCCAGCCAGGCGCCCCAGGGACCTCACTTTCTCATCGGGGTGTTCCCCAAAGGCAGGTTCTGGCACTCCGTAGTAAATGCTCATTAACGAAGATGAATGATCAGAGGTAGGTTCAAATGCCTTTCTTCCCTCACCTTTCCGACAGTTTCTTAGTCACTTGTGGCATATAGAAGATGCTCAGTTAGTTTATTGAATTGAATTAGACAGAATTAATCGTTCTGCAAATACATCCCGCATCTGAGCAAAGAAGTTACTTGGTTCTAACACAATTAGATAAAAACTATCTAATTGTGGGGTACAGAGCTCAGAACTCAAAATATGCCGATTTCCTTCCTCATTTGGACTTTTGACAGGGGTTGGTCGGAGAGAAGACTATGACTTCAGTCCTCCCAAGGAGTCCAGTGTTACTAGGAGATTCTTCCCCAGATACTGCTCCGTGCTCGGGGGCTGCTTGCTATTCCATGGTGGTCTCAGGGTCCGGCCAGGCGAAAGGTCTCTGCCCTTGCAGAGGGGCGCACATTGTAGGCCCATAAGGGAGGCCGAGCAGCCTCCCCCGAAGAGAGGCTCCTGAAGTCCATCTTGGGGATCCCGCCACCCAACTGTTTCCCAAATTAGCACATAGTGGCCCTCACTAAACATTAAACCCAGTCAAGCACCGAATGAATTGTGGACGGAACCCGTAAAGCGAGAGTAATGGGTCCAACAGCGCCCCCTTGCGGTGCTCTGCACCCAAGCCGCCACCTGGGAGAAGCGTCCCTGCGGTCCCACCAGCGAATGCTGCTGGACACCACAAAGGAGCCGAGCTGCCAGGGGATGTCGTCCAGCCATCCCCCATCCAGTTTTAGAGACGGGGCACTGGGCCCAGGGCGGGTAAGTGGCTCTTAGAGCGGCTCAGGGCGGCGGTCTGACGGCGGAGGCCGCCGGCGGCCTGCGGCTGGGCTGCGCTGGCACCGCGAGCAGCCTGTGCTGACACACGGAGAGTGTGTCCTGCAGGTGGCACGGAGGCGCCCGTGGGGATGCGGGGTCCCGCGCGGCCGCCGGCGCCGGAGCTGCAGCTAAAACCCGGCGGGGCGGACCGGCGCCGCGTCCGGAGCGCTCTCCGCCCGGTGCACGGCGCCCCCAGCGGGCGCGGGGGGCCAGGCAACGCCGCGCGCGCACGGGTCCCCGGATCCCAGCCCCTCGCGCGGGACCAAGGGAACCCGAGTCCTCGGCGCCGCGGGGGCGGGGCTCCCGGGGGCGGGGCTCCCGGGGCGGGGCTCCCGGGGCGGGGCTCCCGGGGGCGGGGCGCACCGAGGGCGGGGCTCCCGGGGGCGGGGCGCACCGAGGGCGGGGCTCCCGGGGGCGGGGCGCACCGAGGGCGGGGCTCCCGGGGGCGGGGCGCACCGAGGGCGGGGCTCCCGGGGGCGGGGCGCACCGAGGGCGGGGCTCCCGGGGGCGGGGCGCACCGAGGGCGGGGCTCCCGGGGGCGGGGCGCACCGAGGGCGGGGCTCCCGGGGGCGGGGCGCACCGAGGGCGGGGCTCCCGGGGGCGGGGCGCACCGAGGGGGCGCGCCGGAGCTCAGTAGTGCTGGAGAGCGCGGAACCCGCCCCACGCTTGGTCCCGAGATGACTGCCCGCAAGCGGGTGGCGAAGGTAACGGCGGTCGGAGACCCCTTTCTCACGGCTCCCCTTGCCTCCCTTGCCCTGCCCCCTGCATCCCTCTCCTGGCTCTTGCAGCGCGGTGATTTGTCGCTGTCACCGCCGCCCCGTCCGGAGGAGGAGTGGGTCTGCGAGAGGGGCGGGAGCTGGAGCTGGAGGAAGCCTGGGGGGTTTCGAGCGGGGCTGTCGCTGCCTCCCTGGGCTGTTGCTGGGGATGGGATGAGCCGGCTCTCCTTGAGCCGAACTGGTTTCGGTTTCTTTTCTCCTGCCAGAAACTTGTGGTAACAATTGCGTGCGTCTCACGGAGGTGCTGGAAAGGTTCCAGGAGCCAGGCGCTCTGCTGGGGCGGGGGGCGGGGTGTGTGTGTGTGTGTGTGTGTGTGTGTTAGGAACAGAGGTAATGAGAACAAGGTCTTTGCCTTGGAGTAGCTCCTGCCCCGCCCCGAAATTGGGTACCTACATTTCTAGAGTCCCGAAGAGTATGGCGTGTTGAGTAGGAGCCAAGAACAAAGTTCCCTGGGTATTCTCGGGAGGAAAAGATGCCAAGGAGGAGCTGGAAGGCGTCCTGGAGTAGGTGGCGCGCACTCATTCCTTCTACAAATGTTGTCGAAAGCCTGTTATGTGCTGGCTCCTGTTCTAGGAAGCAGGGAGGCAGAGATGAGCACAAATCTTGCCCCCCCTCCACCCCCTTGAGCTTTCTTTCCAATCAGTGACACAATTTGAAGATTTATTTATTTTTATTTGAGAGAGAGAATCCCAAGCCGACTCCACGCTGAGCACGGAGCCTGAGCTGGGGCGCGATCCCACGACCCTGAGATCGTGACCCCAGCAAGTGGAAATCAAGAGTCCACGCTTAACCGACTGAGCCACCCAGATGCCCCTCCAGTCAGGAACACAATTTGAAATGAGGTCTGGGAGGATGGGGAGGGGGCAAATTCCCCAGGAGGTGGGAAAACCCAGGGTGTTTGAAGGACTGGGGTGTAGCCCAGAGGTGGGCATAGGTGGGGAAGGAAGAGCACTCATGGTGAAATGGGTCTGACATGCCCCAGACTTTGACTCTCTCGGAAGCGCCCCTCCAGTGTGTAGAGTGGGGGTGAGCTTAAGGGGGTGAGGAGGGCTGCCGGCTCCCCTCCACCTTTGCGAGATAGAGGGTCTCAGATTGGGGCATAGAGCTGGCTCGGCCCAGAAGAACCGAAATCTGGAGCTTAGCAACAAAATGGGGCAGAAGGTCCTTCTAGCCAAGCGGGGAAGAGCTAGGAGCCAGTATTTATCACACTGGCACCACGAAATGCCAGGCCACTTACTTCTAGTTTGTAAAATTCCCACAGCAACTCTGTGAGATAAGTCTTACACCCCCATTTTACAGATGAGGACGTTGAGGCTCAGAGAGAATAACTAGGTTGTCTAGGGTCACCCAGTAGGGAGTGATGGGGCTGGAATTGGAGCCCTGGTTGGTGGGGCTGCAACTCGCAGGCTTGTCCCGTAGCCTCTTTACTTTCATTTTCTTTTCCTCTGAGTCCGGTGACTTCCTCACCGGCCTCAGGAAAGAGCCGTGTGTCCTAGCTTGTGTTTCGATATCGTCAGGCTTGCAGAATCTTTTGGGAGAGCTCTTCTACAACAGAAAAGTCTAAGCAATCCCAGTTATAGTAAAGTTGGGAAAATGTCCTCTCTAGAGTTCTGTTTGACTTAGGGCTTCATTCTTGCCAACGAGTCGTAGATGATACTGCAGCTAGGACTCTTGGGAGCAGATGCTTCTACTTTTGGAATGAAAAATAATTGAGGGTTTGTAGACTCTGGGCAGAAGGCACGAGAAGCAGTTTGTGGGTATGAACAGAGACAGAGTACGAGCTGAGATAGAGGCGATGGGGCCAGGGTTGTGTTTATATGTTGGGGGTGCAGAGAAAGTTCATGTGGTCCACAGTCTGAAAAGCCCCTCCCGTACTGTGGACTGGGTTTGAGCTTTCTGTCTGCCTTTGTTTATACCACGGTTTTTCAACCTTGTCACTGTTGACACCTGAGGCTGGATAATTCTTTGTAGGATGTCTATCAGCATCCCTGGCCTCTGCCCACTAGATTCTGATAGCACTTCCCCAATTTATGACAACCCGAAATGGTACTAGGCATTGCCCAAGGTCCACTGGGGGGTGCGGTCAAATTGCCTCTGGTTGAAAACCAATGGTTTATACCCATTTGGTGTTCCAGAGGAATATGACTTGCCCTCGAATGTCTTTATATTTGTTACTGTTGTTGTTTGGTTTTCCAAAGAAAAGATCTGTTGTCCTACAGGATGGACCCCCAAAGGGAAGAGGGGTTCCTTGGTCAGATATGTTTGAGAAGTACTGCATGCTGTGGGCTCACATCTTGGAGATTCACAATACACTTTAGCTTTATGTTTTCCAATGTGCTTGATCACGGAACCCTTTTCCATCAATAACTAGTAAGCCTCCGTGGGGCACACTGTACATATTTGGTCTCACTGGGCCCTCTGCCTTGGTGCCTCTCCCCTTCTCTGCATGGCGGACTCCTGTTTACTCTGCATGGCCTGGCTCAGTGCTCCCCTGTCCTCTTCCCCAGTGTGTATCCGCACACCTTCACATAGTCATATTCACCTTTCTGCCATTACTCCAGGGAAGGTCTTGAGGGCTGGGCCCTTCTCACTCAAGCCGTCAATAGAAGATGCTCTGTAATGGGCTGGAGGGAGAATGAAGTGATGTCCCGGTCACTGGGCTACATCTGGGGGCAGGGGTGGGCATGTGAGTCACTCCTTGTCCCCTTGTTTCTCTGCTTGGTGTGTAGCGTTCTCCTCTGCTGCAGTCTGCCTGAACCATCTCCCTCTCCCAGCCCTGGCCTGGAGGAGTCTCTCTTTGCTGCCCCCTCTGCCATGAGCACTGGACGGGTCTGTCTTCATGCTGGACATGCAGTGGGTGCCGTGGGAAGAAGGGAGGGAGGACGAGAATTAGGACCTTGGGTCTCTCCAGGAAGAGAGCAAAAGGACAGAGGTGTCGTGTAGTATCGTGGCTTTAGGAGGAAAGGCTCCAAAGAGAGTAATAATGTCTGGAAACAAGGATCTTCATCTTCCCTCCCCAACTAGTACCTACAGAGCTTGGTACTTGGTACTTGGCGCATAAGTCACTTAAAACACTCAGCACTGTGCCTGACACATTCTTTTTTTTTTTTTTTTTTTTAAGATTTATCTATTGGGGCGCCTGGGTGGCTCAGTCAGTTAAGCGTCTGCCTTCAGCTTAGGTCGTGATCCAAGGGTCCTGGGATGGAGCCCCACATCGGGCTTCTTGCTCAGTGGAGAGCTTGCTTCTCCCTCTCCCTCTGCCACTCCCCCTACTTGAGCTCTCTCATACTCTCTCTCTGTCAAATAAATAAACCTTTTTTTTTTTTTAAAGATTTTATTTATTTATTTGAGAGAGAGTGTGTGTGCAAGCAGGGGGAGGGCCAGAGGGAGAGAAGCAGACTCCCTGCTGAGTGGGAAGCTGGTTGCAGGGCTCAGTCTCACGACCCTGACTGAGATCGTGACCTGAGCCGAAATCGAGAGTCAGACGCTTAACCAACTGAGCCGCCCAGGCGCCCCTGTGCCTGGCACATTCTAAGTGCTCAGTAAATGAGGGCTCTGAGTTGGCCAGCATCTGTCCCTAGGGGTTCCTTTTTGGGACCTGGGACAGCTTGCTGCTGAGACAGGCGGATAGGCAGCTGAAGTAGGGGAGGCTAGCCCCCTGCCCACCGCTGTGCCTCCTGCAGGAGCTGGAGGATCTTCAGGAGAAGCTTCCCCCGTACCTGCGGAACCTGTCCAGTGATGATGCGGACGTCCTGGTGTGGCATGTGCTCCTTCTGCCCGTGAGTGTCCCTGGGGACCATGGCCTTCCATTGGGGTGTCTGGCCAGGGCCATGAGCAGGGAGGCTGAGGACTGAGCCAGAGTTTCCCCTGCCTTAGAGTCCTTTTCTGACTGGAGGTCAGTCACTGGTAGAGGTCTCAGCATTGACTGCTTCTGAGGTCTCAGCAGGCTGATGAAGGGGCTAAAAAAGACTCCTGGATTTCGTAGGAGATTCTCTCCTCAAGCCAGTGGTCACCAAGCCCACCACAGGAGCGTCAGCAGACAAACGGCCCCAAAAGAAGAAAACAGATCTCCTGGACCTTTGTCACGGGGTAGGGGTAAACTTCCTGTTTTTCGCAGTTGGCGGAATTTGCCCTCCCCAACCTAAAATGTATTTTGTTTTCTTTTAAAGATCATATTTCAGACAACTATTTTTTTTTTTTTACTTCAGTATAGTTCACACAGAGTGACATATGAGTTTCGGGTGTACAGTATAGTGATCAGACAACTACTGGTACGTAGGACAATCTGAATAACTCATCTCTACTATTCCGATTTTTCTCAATTTATTAAATGTCTCTCAGTAAACTCTCCCCCTGAAAACAGTATTCTAGAGGACCTGTCTGAGTGCAAGATTTCTATTTTATCATTAATAGACTGCCGATATTTTCTTTTTTTTTTTAAAGATTTTATTTATTTATTTGCGATAGAGAGAATGAGAGACAGAGAGCACGAGAGGGAGGGGGATCAGAGGGAGAAGCAGACTCCCCACTGAGCAGGGAGCCCGATGCGGGGCTCCATCCCAGGACTCCAGGATCCTGACCTGAGCCGAAGGCAGTCGCTCAACCAACTGAGCCACCCAGGCGCCCCAATAGACTGACGATATTTTCTATGGGAAGTCATCTACACACCTTTAGTTACATGGACATAAAAATTAAAACAGTGAAACTTTATGTTAGTTCTTTGGAATATCAAGAGAACAATTCATAGGATTTGGACTTTTTTATTATTTTTTTTAATTTTTAAAAAATTTTTTTTTTTAAAGATTTTATTTATTTATTTGAGAGAGGGAATGAGGGACAGACAGCAGGAGAGGGAGGAGGGTCAGAGGGAGAAGCAGACTCCCTGCCGAGCAGGGAGCCCGATGCGGGACTCGATCCTGGGACTCCAGGATCATGACCTGAGCTGAAGGCAGTCGCTTAACCAACTGAGCCACCCAGGCGCCCTGGACTTTTTTTATTTTTAAGATTTTATTTATTTATTTGTCACAGAGAGAGAGAGAGCACAAGCAGGGGGAGTGGCAGGCAGAGGGAGAAGCAAGCTCCCCACTGAGCAAGGAGCCCAATGCGGGACTCGATCCCAGGACCCTGAGATCATGACCTGAGCTGAAGGCAGACGTCTGTCAAGTCCCGTGGGCTGTTGGGTTGAAGCAATCCATTTACCTGGTTTGGAGTGAGGACACCTGCTCTGGGCCTCAGGTACCAGAGGATGAAGGTGCTAGAAGGTGCTCCAGGGACGACGGATTAGATCCCCAAGGAGGCTAGCTCTGAGGTGGATGAGAGTGCAGGTGGAGGAGCAGGTCAGAGGAAGAAGGTGGATGACAGGGAAACCTAGGGAAGGTCACATTTCAGAGGATACTGTGAAATGAGAGGACCCTAATGGTTGGCAAGACCAAGGTGGCTGGTCTTCTGGTCTAAGCACAATTCCAGTGTGTGGAGGGGCATCCCCTGCCCCACCACCAAGCAATTCTCAGGACACCAGCTGGGTGTCCTACTCTTTAACTCACTTCTGACATGATCTACCTGGAGATAGCATCAGATCCCACAGATTAAGGGCTCTGTCCCACAAGACTGTCCCCCTTGCACACACGCCCCTGCCTCCCCTCAGATGTCAGTCTCGAGTCCAGGCTGCTTCTGACCCGAATGGTTATAAATCAGAGGTTCCATGACCCCTTCCTCGGGTTCAATTACTTTGCTAGAGTGGCTCACAGAATGCAGAAACATTGTCCTTACTAGATGACCAGTTTATGATGAAAGGTTATAACGCAGAACAGCCAGATGGAAGAGATGCACAGGGAAGGCATGGGGGAAGGGCACGGGGCTTCCCACCTGCTTTTGGCACACTACTCTCCCCAAATCTCCACGTGTTCACCAGCCCAGAAGCTCTCTGAACCGTGCCCTTTTGGGTTTCTATGGAGGCTTTATTCCGTAAACACGATCGATTAAATCATCGACCCTTGGTGATTGAACTGGAGCCCTTCTCCCCTCCAACCCTTTAACCCCAGGGTTGGCTCCCCTGCCTACAGTCCCCATCCTTACAGTGCTTCCAAAAGCTACTTCATTAACATAACAAAAGACATGTGGGTCACTCTCAACACTTGGGAAATTCCAAGGGTTTTTGAGAGCTGTGAGCCAGGCACTGTGGACAAAGACCAGATATATATGATAAATATATCTGAATGACCAAATATCTATTTCTTATAAATCACAATAGCACAGTAGGTGTGCCCCCAGGAACTAGCCAGAGACCTTCCAGCCATACATGGGTGCTGAACAAGCATGCTAGGTGGGAAGGGTCTGGGATTGGGGGATCAAGGGTTGTTGTAGGACAGCCAGCTAAGGGGTCCCAAAGGTGCCTGGTGAAGCCATAAAGGAGGCATGGTTGGCAGGCAGGGGAAGAACCCAGGAAGGTCTGTGGGACGAGCCGACGGATTGCCCCTCAAAAGCTCAGTCTCAGGGGCGCCTGGGTGGCTCAGTCGTTAAGTGTCTGCCTTCAGCTCAGGTCATGATCCCAGGGTCCTGGGATCGAGCCCCGCATCGGGCTCCCTGCTTGGCAGGAAGCCTGCTTCTCCCTCTCCCACTCCCCCTGCTTGTGTTCCCTCTCTGGCTGTGTCTCTTTGTCAAATAAATAAATAAAATCTAAAAAAAAAAAAAAAAAAAAGCTCAGTCTCAATATACACGCTCACCAAGGTGGCCCCACTTGTCACCTTGTAAAAAAGCTGACAGCGGGATGAGCCTTTGAAAGCTCATAGTAAGAGTTCCATTCACTGAGAACCCCCTGTGGCCAGAGCCCTGTTTCCAGGACATTGCATGAGCATCATACTGAAATCCTCTCAACCACCCCACCGGGAAGACTGACATCTTTCTACAGTTGAGGAAACGGAGGCTGAGGGGGTTAGGTGACTTGTCACGCAGAAGGTCACACAGGAGAAGGTGGCAGAGCTGGAAGACTAGCCGAGTGCTTTTTTTTTTTTTTTAAGATTTTATTTATTTATTTTCTAAATAAATAAATAAACCCAGAACTCAGAAGGAAATAGGGCTTTCTCAGCTGACCCCAATACGAAGCTGTCGGGTGGTCCAACTTCTTTTTTTTTTTTAAGATTTTTTATTTATTTATATGACAGAGAGAGACAGAACAGGAACACAAGCAGGGGGAGTGGGAGAGGGAGAAGCAGGCTTCCCGCTGAGCAGAGAGCCCGATGTGGGGCTCGATCCCAGGACCCTGGGATCATGACCTGAGCCGAAGGCAGACGCTTAACGACTGAGCCACCCAGGCGCCCTGGGTGGTCCAACTTCTTCATGTTACAGATAGCAAACAGATTTCTGGAGGAGCTCCAAGCCACGCCCTAGGCTTGGGGCAGAGCTGGGGCTGGTTCCCAGGCCCCCCCCCCCCACTCCAAGGCTCCGCAGCCTCCTTCCTCTGTTAGGACCCGGGAAGCCCCGCCTGCACCCCCGCAGACAGGACACACGGACATTCTCCCATCCCTTCCATGAGGCCTCACCCTTGACCCTGTCTCTACTTCACAGGCCCCGGGCTCTTATTATCAAAAATGGGAACACTGAGACATTTTCCTTCTCTGCCCTGTATCACCCCTTCTACCTCTGACACACCCAGGACCACCATGGCTCCCATTTTGTCCTCCGCTAACCAAGAGGAGCTCTCGTACAACCTTGACTCTGGGCTTACGCCCATATGTCGTCCTGCTTGTCTTTGTCCTGTCTTCTTGGTAACAAAGTTTCTGAAAGGATCTGGACTTTGGAACCAGCCGGAAGCCCCTGTGCTCTGTGCTGGGGTCACCTGAGTTCCAGGGCTCCCTGCTTATAGGAGCTTAGACTAGTGCTCACGTGTGGAGACGTAGAGTTGATGGCACTGGGTTCCCACCTGGCACTCCACTGTGACCCTGGGCAAGTTATAGACATTGAACTTGAGTTTCCTTATCATAAAATAGATGCTAATAGTGGTGAATTCTCATAATCCTTCCTGTAGTAGCTGACAACAAAGGTAGTGCTTTCCAGGTGCTAGGCCCTGTTCTAAGCCCTTAAGGTAAGTGAACTCATTTAGTCCTCACATAAGGTCTGGGAAGAAGTCTATTAGCAGGGGCGCCTGGGTGGCTCAGTCGTTAAGCGTCTGCCTTCGGCTCAGGTCATGATCCCGGGGTCCTGGGATCGAGTCCCGCGTTGGGCTTCCCCGCTCAGTGGGGAGTCTGCTTCTCCGTCTCCCTCTGCCTCTCTCCCTGCTCATGCTCTCTATCTCTGTGTCTCAAATGAATAAATAAAATCTTTTAAAAAATAAAATAAGACATTTTTTCTATCATGGTAAAGTATACAGTAACAATATTTACCATTCTAACTCTTTTTTTTCTTTTTAAAGATTTTATTTATTCATTTGAGAGGGAAGTCGTGGGGAGGGAGATGGACAAGCAGACTCCATGCAGAGCTCGGAGCCCGACACGGGGCTCGATCCCAGGGCCCCGAGATCATGACCTGAGCCAAAACCAAGAGTCGGACCCTTCACCGACTGAGCCACTCCAGCGCCCCCCTTCTTTTTCTTTCCTTTTTACTGTATCTATGTGAGAAGATGGATGTTAACTGAACCCACTGTGCTCATCATTTTACCATGTACATATATCAAACCGTTACGCTGTACACCTTAAACTTACGCAGTGATGCCTTTCAATTATTTTTCAATAAAACTGGAAAAAAGCTAATTATCAAAAAGAAAAAAAAAACCCACAAAAAAAGCAGAGATAGTCCTTAGAGCTCATCTAATCAAACTTGCCGCAGTCTTCGATGAGGAAACGGGCCCTAAGGTGAGAGGCAGCTGGTCCACAGTCAGTTATACGGCCTGAGCCAGGACCTGACGTTGGTGTCTCCCAGGCCAGGGTTCTTCTGTGACTCTACTCTTCCACGAATCCAGGTGGCGCGGTCACCAAGTCAGTGCAGGTGCCACCTGGGAGTGTGGCAGAGAGGATGCCTGGGAGCCTGGGGTGGGGCGGAGGGGGGGGGAGCCAGACCGAGGTCCTAGGAGGAAACCAATCTTTTCAAAGCAGACCTGTCTTGGAACAGAGCTTGACTCCTTCTCTTGCACAGGAGGAACCACCCTACAACCTCAAGGCCTTCCACCTGCGCATCAACTTCCCCGAGAACTATCCGTTCAAGCCCCCTACAGTGACATTCACCACCAGGATCTACCACCCCAACGTGGGCCACAATGGAAGCGTTTGCCTGCCCATCATCAGCCGTGAGAACTGGAAGCCTCACACCAAGACCTGCCAAGGTGGGACTGGGCCTCGCTTAACAGGAGGGACTGATCCTGGGTGCGGGCTTATGGGACTGATTTTGAGTCAGAAAAGCCCAAAAGAGAGGAGATGAAAATTGTAGGTCTCAGCTGAGCCTGTCTTTGTTTTGTTTTGTTTTTAAGATTTATTTATTTATTTATCTGAGAGAGCGAGAATGAGAGAGAGAGAGTACATGAAAGGGGGGAGGGTCAGAGGGAGAAGCAGGCTCCCCGCTGAGCAGGGAGCCCCATGTGGGACTTGATCCCGGGACTCCAGGATCATGACCTGAGCCGAAGGCAGTCGCTTAACCAACGGAGCCACCCAGGCGCCCCTGAGCCTGTCTTTGGATAGAAGGGATGCATCCTGAGATGCTGGACTGGCTGACCTGGTCCTGCCCCTGCTCTTCTACCTGGACAGGTGCGACAGAGCAGCGTGGCTGTGGGTCATGGGAGAGGGAAGCCGCGGGCTGTGAAGGGAAGGGCTCTGCTGCTCTGCCTGCAGACCTTGGTGAGGTCTGTTCCTTCCCAGGCTCAGTGCCTGAAATGACAGTTGAGGAGACTGGCCCAGTGACAGCAGTATACCCCGATGAAGCACTCTGAGCACTGTGCTAGGAGCTTCACACGCCGACTGCATCTGATCCCAGCAGCCCCATGCGTGGTGCTGTCATTGCCTCTCGAGTCGATGAGGACCCCGGGGCACATGACAGCTAAAGCACTTGCCTACGGTCACATAGCAAGTGGCCGAGCGGGGCTTTCAAAGCCAGGCTTGGCTGACTCTAGAACAGTGCTACCCAGCAGAACGTTCTGTAGTGATAGAATGTTCCACAGCTGCACGGTCCAGTTCCTAATCAGTAGCCACAGGTGGCTACTGAGCACCTGAAATGTGGCTAATGTGATGGAGGAACTGAATTCCTCATTGCGTTAATTTTAATTCATTTCAATGTGGATATATACATGTGGCTAGTGGCTACCTTGTATATCGGGCAGTGCGTTTCTAGAGCCCGTGAGTGTGCTCTGTGTGCAGTCTGTCCTGCTTCTGGACCGGCTCAGGAGTTCTTTTTTTTTAAAATTAATTAATTATTTTTTAAGAGAGAGAGAGAGTGTGTGTGTTTGCACGAGTGGGGGTGAGCGAGGGGTGAGGGAGAGGGAGAGAATCTCAAGCAAACTCCCCACTGCACGAGGAGCCTGATGCAGGCCTCAATCTCATGACCCTGAGTTCATGACCTGAGAGCAGAAGCTGAGCTGAAATCAAGAGTCAGAGGCTTCACCGACCGAGCCACCCAGGCACCCCAACCAGCTCAGGAGTTCTTAGCCTTTGGAAGCAAGGATCCCCAGGGGGACAGGAGGAGTGGTCCAGGGGGACTGTGGAGCACTCTTAATGTCGACCCACATGTTTGTGTGTGTTCATACGTGCACGTGCCTCGAGCGATGGACCACTGCCTTCACGGGGTTCCCAGAGCCACGGGCAATAGTGGTTTCCAGTCTTTAGCCTCAGAACCCTTTTTCCCAAATAAAAGTTGATTTGGAGTCCTCATGTCAAGCAGAAAAACAGAGTGGTTCTTGTTGAAAAGGGAGTGGGACCCTGAAACCCCAGTTATCTCATCGACCCCCATGATGGGAAGCTTTTCTGAAGCATGGAACATAGTTTGAAAGCACTGGTGTAGCCAGTCACTTTGGGCATCATCAGTGAGGAACGAGGGGCATTTGACTTGGTCATAGAGTCATCCTCATCCTGAGAGATGGAACCTCCCTGGGAGTCCCCCGCGGAGTGAGTGTGGAATGCCGGGGCATCTGGGGGTGGGCTGCCATCGCCTCCTTCCCCGGGTTTTTCTCTCATCCTGCTGTCCTGATCTGGCCTCTCTCCCCAGTCTTGGAGGCCCTCAGCGTGCTGGTGAATAGACCGGACCCGGGGCAGCCGATTCGGTTGGAGCTCGCGGATCTGCTGACACACAATCCGGAGCTGTTCAACATAGAGGCCAGAGAGTTCACCCTCCAGTATGGAGCGGACCGACCCTCCTAACCATTCTCACCCATCCTCTACGTGATGGATGGACACGTGTCATGGACTGGGGGCTGGAGCCCCTCTCCTTTGTTCCATGTTTTCCTTCATAGATTGTTAGTCATTAGTCTGTGTGTGTGGTGTGTGGGCCCATTCCCAGGTTCACCTGGCCACAGGTGGGCTTTTCCCGCTCTCTTTCTCTGCCCCAGAGCCAGAGGAGTTCATGGCTGCACAGTTCTCCAGTGCCCTAGGGCCTGGAAATCCTGGTCTCACTAATTGCTCTGTCTTACAGTTACAGGTCACCTCCAGGCCGGCTGGCAGGAAATGAGCCCAGAAGGCAACCAGAATCCCCGCAGGGCCCAGGCATCAGGGGGCAGAGGGCACGTGGGGAGTATGCATGGGAGGCTAGGGCACTCAGAATCATATTTACAATTGAGCAATTTGTTTATTGAGTGACTGCAGTTGGCTAGACTGCTAATAGGTATTACATGTCTAGATTTAGGTGCTAAACCTTTCCTTTTCCACTGATAAATCACGAAATGAAGAATCTTCATCCTGAAAATCTGACTACATGGATTGTTTGTTTTTTTAATTTATTATTTATTTTAGAGAGATCGCGCACACGAGTAGGGAGAGGGGCAAAGAGAAAGGGAGAGAATCTCAAGCAGACACCCTGCTGAGCACAGAGCCTGACACACGGCTCCATCTCATGACCACGAGATCATGACCTGAGCTGAAACCAAGAGTCGGTCACTCAATCGAATGAGCCCCCCAGGTGCCCCTGACGACATGATTTTAAACTCTTTTTTTCCTTTTTCTAAAGATTTTATTTATTTATTTATTTATTTATTTATTTATTTGGAAGAATGCTTGCACAAACGGAGGGCAGGGACAGAGGGAGAGGGAGAGAAAGAGAATCTCAAGCAGATTGTACCCTGAGCGCGGAGCCTGATGCGGGGCTCGATCCCACAACCCTGAGATCATGACTTGGACCAAAACCAAGAGTCAGACGCTTAACCAACTAAGCTGCTCAGGTGTCCCCTGACTACATGGTTTTAAAGCCACTTGCTACCCCCTTAGGTTGCTGGTTTCTGGAAGCCAGCCTTCAGGCTGGGAGGAGTGTTCCCTCCATAGTTTCCAGTCCAGGGGGACCACAAAAACCATCCGCTTGTCCACCCATTAAAGTCACAGATGAATTTGGAGGCTGGCTGAGTGTTCGTTGAGAGGATGGGGTGGTTTCACTGGGAGAAGGTGAGGCTGAGGGTTAGCTGCTCTCTACTAAAAGGTGTGACCCTGCTCCCCAAAATGGACGGCTCGCTCGGCTCCAAGCCTCATGTAACCCCAAACGCTGTGGGGAAAACTGGCCATGAGGGACTAGGCTGTCAACCCATCCACAGGGGGAGCACCCCCATTTTACAGATGAGGCAACTGAGGCACAGAGTGCTTCGGTGGATGGCCGGGTCTGCCCTGCCAGTCAGGGCAGCATCCACACCTTCGGCCGCAGCACCAAGCTGGCTGGTTTTCTTTTCCGTGTTTCTCATGAGCTGTTCTTGTCAGCACACGTGCTCCGAGTGGCTGATAAAGGCAGACAGGCCTGTTAGCAGGAAATTATAAGCAGCTCAGGGGAGCATCTCCAACGAACAATGGAAAAGCAAAAGCAAGCCAGAACTTCAGCCCAAACAGAGGGATTAACTTAACCCGAAGGAAGGGCCTTCAGGGAGTGTCGGTCTAAGCTTCTGGAAGGCCGCTGCTTGTAAGAGACAGAGTGCAGGGTATCACCCCAGGCCCTGCTGACATAGCTTGAGGTTCCCAGAGAATCTTCTATCCCAGCACCTAATCTGGGACAAGTGTGGAAGGAGGGAAGAGAATCAGGAAAAGCACCACCAATGGCTCGAAATGTACGAATGCATTTACTTTTGGCCTCATTTAGGGAACACTTAAGTGACAGGCACCAGGCAAGGCTGTTTGCTCGTTTCATTATCTCATTCAACCCTCACAACACCTCCATCACGTTTGAACTCCTGTTATCCCTGTTCAGACGGGAAGCTGAGGCTCAGAGAGATTAACTCACTGGCCCAAGGTCACACAGCTGCGTAGCCGCGGGGGGGGTGGGGAGCGGGGCGGGGGGGGGGGGGGTTGTGGGAGGCTGGGTGGCGCCCAGGCCACTGTCCTTTCCCAAATGACCATCTTGGTTGTTGAGAAGATCGTGTCAGGGGAGGAACCCTGGGGGCCGGGGTTTATTATTCCAGAGGGAGTGAGGTTCCCGGGGGTGGGGGGGGGGGCGGTATGGAGAGTGCACTGAGGGGCTAGACAGGATTTTATAAAAGTACTTTTAATGCATTTAAGACTGGTGCCACCTGCCCTGGCTCAAGCCCCAGCTCTGCCCACCTCCACCCACAGGGCCGGTCCGCTCCTCATTTCTTCTTGGTCTTCACCAGCCCCTTCTGCACAAGGCTGCGGTACAGCTCCTGGATGTAGGTGTAGACGCACTTGGAGTCAGGCACCGCCAAGCGCACCATGTCGTCCACCTCCAGCAGCTGGGCGCAGTCGGCCAGTTTCCTGAGGGGCAGAGCCAAAGCTGAAGGATGCGGGGGCCAGGGGGAGGGGCGCAGCCCAGCCAGGGTGAAACCCAGAGAATTGTGTATGTTGGAGCTGAGAGGTCATCTAGGCCGACCAACCCATTGTACAGATGAGGTCACTGAGCCCCTGACAGTCCAAACTCAAACGCAGCTTGGTCTGATCCCAAAGCCCATGTATGTCCTCTGGGTCAGAGTGAGTTACACAGCTGGGGCTCAATCCCAGGCTTGCCTGTGGCATCCTTGCCCTGAAGCTGGGTCTCGGCAGTCCCAGCCCGTCAGACTGCCATGGTGCTGGCAGAGGGAGGATCCAGGCTCCCAGTGGAAACCCTCTCTTGGGGCAGAGACAGCTGGGCTGAAACCCAAGCCGGACTGGCCTGAGAGCCGGGGGAGGGGCACAGTCTGGAGGATTGCCAAGAACGGGACATGCTCCCTGTCACCAGTGTGGTGACTTCCGTTCCTGGGGGTGGGTCAGGGTGCTGTCCCCCTACACAGGAGAAGCTTCATTCCCACTGGGCCTGAGGGGCGGTGGGACTGGGCTCCTCTGGGAGCACAGCTGATGGGGGCGGGGCGAGCACTGGCTGTTCCCCCACGTCCCAGGATTCCATGGGAATCAGGTGAGTTCTAGAACAGGGGCAGTGGGAGGTGATGGCTGGGGCAGGAGCCTCCTTACTTCGCACACTTAATCTTCACACCAAACCCAAAGAGAAGGGAAGTCAGCTGCCAAGAGTCACAGAGCTAAGGCCGGGGTGGGGTGGGGTGTGTGTGTGGCAAGATTCGAATTCTGCAGGTCAGCTCCTCCATCCTGTGGCCCCACGCATCCCTACCAACAGCCTTCCCTTTTCACTGCTGCCTGATGTCTCCTGGCAGCCCAGTCCTCGTCACCTGATTATTCAACTCCCCCCCCCCCCCCAGGCCCCCGGCTCTGCCTGGCTTGGAACTGAGGCAAGGCAGGTGCAGGAGGACAATGATCTGTGTCCTGCGGGCCAGGCACACTTGGTTCCTGGCGTTCACTCACAGCTCTCAGTCTCGACTGGGAGCTTCACATCTATGTCACGGCTCTGCCAGGACCTCCTGTATGAACCTAGGACGTCGAGGGACCTCACTACTCATCCGCCCTCTAAGATGGCTAAGAGCATAGAATGAGATGATCTAAGGAAAGCTCTTAGCAGGACGCCCGGCACCTAATCACCCTCAATTCATGGGGCTTGTCATCATCATTAAAGGTGCTTCTGAACCCAGAGCAGGACCTGGTACTCCTGACCCCCTCAGCTTCCCACCCCAGGGCGCTCACTCCATCCCTCGGCAGGAAAACGTGAAACTGGAAGGGGTCTTCTGGAATATCAAGTCTGGTGGTTCTCAAATTGCATCCTTGGTGCCCTAGGGCCCCGTACACGTGCCTCAGGGAGCATCTTGGGAAGGGTGTTGGGTGGGGAGCTGGTGTGTTCCAGGAACCCCTCCCAGCCTAGAAGGGTCCCCTTGTGAGTGATGACACTGATAGACCATGAACTCAAAGCTGGGGAGTGGAGACATAAGGAAGCTGACCAAAAGTGGAAAATGGTGAGGTTACTGGATTAGAAGTCCCCACGGGGTTAAAAATCTCTTGGAGTGGGGCTGCTAACCTAAGTGAGTTAGAGAGGTGAGGGGTGGGGACAGGGAGAGAGTGCTCAATGTCTGAAACCAAGATTTTGAAGGTGGTACAATTACTGGCAAAAACTCTAGGTCATAACCATGAGCAGGTGGCTGAGAAGAGTGATACGCTCAAATAACCTAGAGGCCAGTGGGTTGTAATGATTCCTCTTAGCGGGTCACTTTATCCAACGTCATCCAGGCTACGGGCAATTATCATTTGGGTTAGGACACGCTTTGGGCCTTCTGTACCAGTTTCACTACATACAAGTTACAGCCACGAAGGTCAACCTCTAGGAATGAGCTAGTGTTTTGAAGCAATATGTACATTTCATAAGAAAAGTGTTATTTAGTTCAATGAAAGTTTAAAAAAAATAAAAAATAAAAAGGTCCCCCTGTAATCTGGTTTATATGTCGGGCATTCACTTAATATTTTGTTTGAGGGATCTGCTGAAAAAAGAAAAACCCATTTGCAAAGCACAGCTCCACATCCATTTTCCCCTTTTGCCCCCGGGGGACACGCAGGGCAAGAGAGGGGTATGGTGCTGCCCCAGGCTTCCCTGTGGGTTGGTGGCCAGGCCTGGGCTAGACCAGAGGGCTCAGCGTTCCAGCCCCAAGTGTTGCTGACATCCCCAGGGACTCCCTCCCTGTCCCGAGGCTTTGGAGGTGCCCTCATCTGTCCATTCTGGGGCCTCAGAGTTGACCTCACTGGCAACATCCTCTGCATAATCCATTTCTATCGGATGGCTCAGAAGCCTCTCCCTGGGGCTGGAAAGAAGAGGTGCTCCTGGCTTGTGCTCCTTGGGAGCCCTAAGGCCATCAGGGTGCATTCGGGCTTCCCAGGTAGGTAGAGACAGAGGCCTCCGGCGGGGGCCGGCTCTGGTACTTTGGTGATGGGAGCACCTCCCCTCACACCACCACTTAGCAGCACGTTTTTTGCCTCTCAGGTTCTTCTTGGGCCACACTGTTCCTCACACTCCTCCTGCTTTTCCAGTACCCCTTTCTCCATCCCACCACCACCACCCCTGGCATCCAGCCGTGTGAGCCTCAGCAAGAAATCCCCCTCCAGATTCCAAAGTGATGAGTAATTATTGTAAAAACTGTGCTATCATCCATCATCGTATAGGAACAACAGCTCAGATTCTTTTTTGGAGGGTTTGCTCTGGGTTAGGCACTGCTAGAGACTTCACCTAATTATTTACTTAATTCTCGCAGTAGCCCTGCAGAAGAGGAAACGTGCCCATTTTAGAAATCAGGACGTGAAGGCTCGAGATCACACCGCTAGGAAATGGCAGAGTCAGACTGTGGCCCCGAATCTCGGGGCCCACCGTGTCTAAAACGGCAGGCCTGGGGCTCTTCTACGGCTTGCCCTGCCTGCGTTCTCTTTAGGGCACGGCCCCCTGCGCCCCGTTACATTTCACACGGAGGGCTGAGCTTATGATCCGTCTCGCCCTTTAGACTCTAAGCCACGGCAAGCGGGCGTTCTGCCCGGTTCACCCACGGCTGTGTCCTGACACAGCTCCTGGCGATCGAAAAGCGTCTGTCGGATGCGTGGCCGTGCGGCCGAACCACCAGCGCGCTCCCTGCCCCGTGTGAATCCAGCGCGCGTGCGCAGCCCCGCCCCCGCCCCGCCCCCGCCCCGGGACTGCGGTCCGCCCCTGCGGCTTACTCAGCTGTGGAGAAGGCCAGGGTGAAGTTGTGCCGGCGCTGCGTGGGCTGCAGCTCAGCGTAGTCAAAGGCGTCCGGGAAGAACTTGTGGATGAGCGCGCAGAAGGCCATGCCGCTGCTCCAGCTTGAGGAGAAGTTCTGGATGTCCACGTGCTGCCAGTGAGCGGGGGCCCAGAGCAGGCCTCGGTGAGCCCCTCGGGCTCTGCGCCACCTGCCGCCCGGGGGAAGGGTCCCCTGCCCCACACGGCCCCTGCTCCCCGCCCACCTCGTAGTTTCTGGTCATGGCCCGGCACCACTCCAGGAGCATGTTCTTGACGCCGCCGATGGCTGCCCCGGCTGCCTTCGTGTTTCGGAACAGGGCCGTGGGGCCCGACGCTGCCCTGCAAGGGGAGGCATGGAGAAGGCCCAGCCAGAGAGGCGAGAGGCCACAGGACGCCCCATCGGGGAGGAGCCCCGGCCCCAGACAGCAGTCCTCCCACCTGGGCCCGGGCAGTCCCCACGCCCTCAGGCCTCCCCACGAAGCGACCGTTCCGCGGAAAGCCCAGCCCAGCCTGCACTGTACCCGCCAAACTTGTCCACGATGGCTTTGCGGTTCTGTGCCCGGGGCCCCCGCGGCCCCCGCGGCCGGGCAGGGGCTGTCACCCTGTGCTCTGGTGCCTTCTCTTTCTTCTTCTGGGAGGGAGGGGGCTCTGTGGGACTCTGGGGCATCTCGCTGGGTGAAGACTCACTATGGAGAAGGTTCAGAGCAGTGTGAGAAGGGCTGGGACCAGCCCCTCCAGGGCACAAGGAGGGGGCAGGAGGCAGGGGGCCGGCTGGGGGGAGCTCCCTGCAGTCAAAAGAGGCATATGAAGTTGTGGCCCCCACTCCCGGCACACCTCTCCTCTGTGCCCAGCACTGGGAGGGGATCAAGGCGGAATAACGAGGCTCAGTCTAACTTTGGGGAGTGTGTGGTCTGGTGAGATGTGTGGGGAGAGCTAAGACAAGTCTGAGGTCTGACCTGAGTTTGAATCCTGGCTTTGCCTCTTATTTGCTGTGTGATCTTGGGACTGTCGTGTCATTTCTCTGAGCCTCAGCCTCTTCATCTGGAAACTGGGGACAAGAAGAGCTACCTGACACGGTGGCTCTAAGGGCTCGAGAAAGAAGGGGAGTGGAGAGCACCCAACTGAGCCTGTCCCATAACGGCCCGAGTGAACATGTACCCACTACCTTTCCCTAAGAAAGTGGCACGGAGGTGAATCTCACTCAGGTCAAGACAAAGGATGATTCCTCCAATGAGTCAAGTTATACACTGGCAAGAAGAAAGCTCTCGCTTTATCCAGCACCCGCCGGGTACCAGGCACTGGGCTCAGGGCTCTATACTGTTTTTTATTTTTTATTTTTTTAAAGATTTTATTTATTTATTTGACAGAGACAGAGATAGTGAGAGCAGGAACACAAGCAGGGGGAGTGGGAGAGGGAGAAGCAGGCCTCCCCCCGAGGAGGGAGCCCGATGTGGGACTCGATCCCAGGACCCTGGGATCATGACCTGAGCCGAAGGCGGATGCTTAACGACTGAGCCACCCAGGCGCCCCTATACTGTTTTTTATAAAAGTAATCTCTATGCCCAGCGTGGGGCTCAAACTCACGACCCTGAGATCAAGAGTTGCGTGCTCTACCTACTGAGCCAGCCAGGCGCCCCACATGCTTTATACATTTTATGCCATGTTAGCCTCACGCTATGAGGTAGGTATTGATTACGGGGCCCACTTCATAGAAGAGAACAGTGACACAGACAAGGCCACACAGTTGGTAAGTGGCAGAGTCATTGTCTGAACTCGGGCTTTCTGCTCACACTCCGTGGGCAGGGTTGATGCCACGGAAACGTGCTGAGGGACAAGATGAGGAGCCCCGTGAAGATCTGCCAAGGACGCTGAGGAGGAGGCTTTAGTGGTGGAGTGGGAGTGGTCCCTTTGCTCCCAGCCTCTGGCTCCTTTGGTTTCCTGGGCTCTGCCCTGGGGTAGGGGGCTGAAAGCCAGGAATCCTGGAATATCTCTAGATCAGGCGCCAGGGAGACCCAGGCCCAGGCGATGGTAGACTTGGAAGGGAGAGTGTAGTAGAGGGAGTTGGAACGGGGGCCCCCGAATCTGACATTACCTGGCTGAAGGACTGGTCTCTCCGGAAGCTGCTGTGTCTGGACCCAACCCATCTGGAGGGAGGGAATGGAGAGAGGGAGGGAAGCTGGAGCTACCTTGACGTGCTGTCTGCACACCTCCTCAGGGTAGCTCCCGCAGCACCCCATGGGCCCCTGGACTCACTCACCTGGGCGGAGGCCACTGCCCTCCTCTGTGGGGCTCTCGAGCCATTCCTCAGGGGAGCTGGGAATCACTCCTGCTCCTTCCTCCGACTCTCTCTCCACACCCTGGTCTTGCTCTCCCTTGGGACTACCTGGCTCCTGGAACGAACATGATCTGTGTGGGCTCATGGTCCCACAAGCACCTGCCTGAGTCTTTGTGAGGACTTCAGGAAGAGCCGGAAGGCAACCTGGGGCCACGGGGCTATCCCCCCACCCCAGGCTCTTGATGTCATTGGGAAGACTGGACTTCCCCAAAGGAATAAAGCCAGGGGTGGGGGGCTTACTTCCTGGGGTGCAGGGGACTCCAGAACACTGTGGGGGTCTTCTCCCTCCTCTCCTTTGCCTCACTCACCGCCTCCTCCTTCACGTCAGCCTCCCGAGGTTCAGAGTCCGCCTCCCCTTCCACAGCAGGCTTCGTCTGAGGGTCTGACCTGACCTCTGGGGCACTGGCTTTCTTCTGGGCTTCAGCCACGGGCTCCTCTGTCTTGCTGCTCTTCTCCTGAGAGGCCACCGTGGCCTCCTCTTTCCCATCAGCCTCCCTGGCTCCAGTCTTGGCCTCTTGCTCTCCAGCAGCCTGCTTGGGCTCAGCCTCGGCCTCATCATTCACACAGGCCTCCTCCCTAGATTGGGGCTTGGCCTCCTTCTCGTCAGCTTGCTGCTTCTCAGAGGCCAGCGTGGTCCCTTCTGCTTCCTCAGCCGCCTTGGGGTCAGGTTGGGTCTCTTCCTTCCCATCAGTCATCTCTTGAGGAGCCTCTGTGACCTCTTCCTTCCTGCCGTCCTCCTTGTGAAGTTCAGCCTCCGCTTTGGATTCCACCTTGGCGTCATCCAACCCATTGGCTTCCCCCTGAAGTTCAGCTGACGTGCTGTCCTCGGCTGGGGCTCTTTCCTGCTTTCCCGCTGCATCCGGAGGCCCCTCTTTGACGCTCGTCTCGGTTGTACCTTTGGCCTCTTCGGCAGAGGCTCCACCTCCCTGCGTCACTGGGGCCTCTGGGGTTGGGGAGATAGTGGTTCCATCCTCAGAGGGCTTTTCTTCCTTCTGCTCCATCTCTGGAAAGTGGAGACAAGCAGACCTGGTCATGTCATGCCCCATTCCTGCGTGAGGTGAAGACCCCGCCCTCAGCGAGCACTGGCCTGGGAGTCTGGAGGCCTGCTGCTCAGTCCTGGGTCCCCCACGGCCCCACTGCTTGGACATGTGACAGGAGCATCCGCGTTCCCTGCGGTAAAATGAAGGGGTCCAGTGCTGCTTCCCCAAAGGTGAGGTGTTGGGCCACATTGACTTGGCCTGGGATGGTGTTCACCTAACAGCCCTCTGCAGGCAGTGGCTCGGGCTTTAAAGAACATTAGGTCATGTAATGCCTCTTCAAGGATTTTGTCTCTTTCCGATTAAGCCAGTGAGATGGTTAGAACGGGATCCTGGCCTTGGGGAACACCTGTGGAGCAGTTGCTCTTCTCCCCTGTTCAGGGAGGTGGTAGCTAGCCTCGGGACAGGCAGGAGTATCCAGATCGAACCTAACAGTACCGCTTTGTTTCCACTGTATTTCTTTTTACGGTTACTTTCTATTTCTGGCCAGTGATCTTGAGTTTCCATTTCCAATAATGATATAAACTTTCTTTTAATTTGTTGAATTTAAAAATAAGTTAATTCAAAGGAAGGCATTCAGGAAAGCAGGACTCAGGTGGCACAGATGTGCCTAAATCCCCAGGGGTGGCGTAAAAATGCCTGAAATTCGGGAAACCCTGGGCCAGCTGGTCTCTGGGGCTCTTCCAGCTTCACCAGCCGCCACCGCTCTCTCATAGCTCTTCCAGTGGTTCTCAGACAAGGTGGGCCTAGACGTGGGAGAGTTTATCTTGGTGAAGAATAGAAACGTACTCTCCCTAACCTCTGCCAGAGAAATCTGACCCTCCAACTGCCAGGGATGGGGCGGGGGGAGGGAGGTCATGATACCTTGACATGAGCTTTCCTATTCGAGTACTGTATATACAGTAGGATCTACAAAGACAGGTGGGCGGGGGGCCCGGTTGGGGGGAACAGCAGGAATAGCTCCTTCATCCCCCTGCCCTTCTTGGGTGTCTGTTTAAAAAGAAAACAATCCTCCATTAGTGTTCAGGGCATGACTCAGGCAGTAAGAGGAGGTACTCCTGTCACCAGCTAAAAATACCTCCTGCCCTCTGCCGTGCCATCATTCTGGGCGACAGTCCCCAGGGCACCTGGGCAGTTGGGACAGAGGCAGGAAGACAGGCAGACTGGTGACAGGGCTCCGTTCCTGCCATCCACTCGGGTCTTGCTGTCCCCAGTCCAGAGTCCCTGGGGTCCCTGGGTTTCGGTTTCCAGGGAAGCAGGCTGGGATTTGCAAAGATGCACATACTGTCCTCCAACTCCACCCCTCCCGCCAGAGCCCCTTCATGGTTCAGCAGCTCCAGCAATGTATTAGCTGGGAGCTAACCAGCCGGGGATGGAATGCACATCAGCGGGGAGCCAGATCGACCCCCATCTCTTAGTCGCTCACTCTGAGACCTGAGTGGTCCCTTTGCTGCTCGAATCCTCAGTTTCTACTGACAATGACAGGATTGGTCTAGATCAGATTTTCCAAACTGTCCTGTGGAAAACTAGCGTCTCCTAAGACCATAATAGGAGCTGGGGTTGGGGAAATGTATTCTCTGGCTGAGGCTGTTCGAGAAACGGCCTCCTCTTTACCGTTTTAGAGATACATAACTTCATTAGCACAGAAGGGGATTTTAGAGACTCCATAGTAAAGAAATCTTAACTTTGCTTAGCTTTATTTAACTCACTGCTCCCCAAACTTATTCGACCATGGATTTATTTTTTCTTGCTTTCTTTTCTTTTTGCTTTGCTTTTCCTGAGACGCACCTACCGCCATCTTGAGCAATGCCCTGTTTCCCAGAAGCAAGTACGACAGATGCTGGCCTAAATGATCCACACAACCCCAAACTCCGTGGAGCAGTGGTGAAAATCATCAGTTCTGGAGTCTTCCCACTGTTTGCTAATTGTGTGATCTTGAGCAAGCTACCTGCCCTCCCTGTGTTGTGATGTGTAGAGGTAAAAACCACCCTGTAGGGTGCTAGAAGGTTAAGGAAGCCAATGCATAGAAAGTCGTTTGAGGTGTGCCTGGCATGAAGGGGGCACTCGGGACTTTACTGTAGCATGCTCTGCGGCTGAGCCAGCCAGGGGCCCTGAAGGGGGCCCTCAGTACAGAGCAGCTTCTGTGGTTGTAGGTTGGCCTCTGCCCGTTAATGTTGGCCCTGACCCAACCATGAGGGCAAAGACAAGGCAAAGAGGACTGAATGGCAGTAAGATGACAACAAGCCCCTTTGATACCTCAAGGTGCGGTGGTGCTTGGCTAAGACTTAGCAGAGCACCGTCGCCATCCTTCCCTTCGGCTACATGCTGCACACTGTTGGGGGGTGGGGGTGGGAGGGAAGGAAGGGCAGGTGCATGCACGCGCACACACACACACACACACACACACCCCTCTGCCATCCTGCGTGTTCATCACCTCAGCTTTCCACACACCCCCAAGCTTGTCATAAATAGATAAGGAGTGAAGAACCCCAGAATGTGAGCAGCCGGGGTGGCATCACCCACCCCAACACTGACGATTCTCTAGCAGGTTTCCTGCTTACCCCGCGGTGCCCTGCAGGACCTCACTCATTCCTCGCTCTGGCCCTTTGCAATCAGTGTTACCGGGCCCCATTTTACAGATTAGGAATTTGAAGTCCCTTAGGTAAGGTCACAGGACAATGAAAGGGCCCAACCAAACCTAGACTCCGGGTCTCCTGACAACCGGTCAGGCGCTTGTATCAAAGATGCTGCTCCCACTAGCTCCTCAGCCAGTGTCCCTTCCGAGGCTCTAGCCCTTTCCTCCCCACCTCCCTCCCTCTCCACCTCCCCTCCCCCTTCCTCCCCAGCAAGCCTATGGGCACCCTGTTTTGTATCCAGAGCAGCACTGCGGACTGCACTCCTTCCCTCTCCTTGTTTCTCTTGGCTGGCTGGGAGAAAAAGAACCCAGGAGCTCGAGTTCCAAGCCCCAGAGAGTGTAGACGACACTTGATCCTTCTGTTAAAACCTCCCCGGGCCCCTGACACACAGTCTGTCTTCTGGTGGTCCTGAGGCTGCCGCCGTCCCCCATCCCAGCCAGTGACCCCGCCTTGAAGAAGCCACTCTCAACTGCTTAGAGAGTCTGCCTCCCACCCCGACCAGACCTCCTGGGGGATGGCCACCTGCAGGCTACTCTGTAGGTGATCTCGAGTTGCCCAACACCCTAGGGCTGGGTCCCTGACCTCTGGCATCCAAAGAGAGTTGACAGAGAGGTGGAGAGAATTAGCAAAGAGCCTGGATTTCTCCAACTCTGGGGCTCTGCATGGAGGCTCTGGCCTTTGGAAGGTGGGAGAGGGGTTGGCAGCTGGAGGGCAGCACTTAGAAAGGGGCCCGGGGCTTCTCCTACCTGTAGGGCCTCTGCCTGGGGGCTTGGAGTTGTCTCCTTCCTCCAGCTGAGCGGCCTCACTCCCGGCTGCCTTTACCCCAGCCAGTGGCCTCTAGCCCCCAGCTCTTCTGTCTGCCCGCCTCCCCCTTCCCCCCCCTTCCACCCCCCCACCCCCACTTCAAGAGCCTTCAGCCGAAGAAGAGCATTGTTTACCGCCCTGTTGGTACAACATTTTCCCTTGGCCTAGGAGGCTCAGATTTCCCGTGAAGATCTGACAGGTGGCACCTTTCAATCACAGCCTGTCTTTCCTGCCCTGACCCCGGCGGTATCCATCCTGTGGCCACCTTTCTTCCCAATGTACTCGCCTGGCCCTGGTGACTCCGAAAACCATTTGCAGGCCCATGTGGAAGATGGTCACCAGCCCTCTGGCCTCGCCTGCCCATCCAGAGCCCAGACTAGGCCTCCTCTGTTCCCTTTGCCCCCCCCCACCCCATATTCCTTTAAATAGTCTTTACTCTTCCTTAGACAGAAACAGCTGCTGAAGGGTGGGCTGCAGAGGGGGTGAATGGGACAGCTGCCCACAGGGGTATGTCTTGGGGCTCACACAGCACAGGGAGATGTGGAGGGGGAGGGGCGAACAGGTGAGGAGACACAGCCCAAGCCGATGCAGCACTGGGCTTAGGGTCTAGAAAATACAAGACCGAATTCTGTTTTAAGCTGAAGTGACTGGTACGTAGGAGTCTCTGAGCTTTTATACCGAATTAAGATGTATTTTTAAGATTTGATTTGATTTGATTTTTAAATATTTTATTTATTTATTTGAGAGAGAGAGAATGAGAGAGAGAGAGAGAGAACACATGAGAGGGGAGAGGGTCAGAGGGAGAAGCAAACTCCCCACCGAGCAGGGAGCCCCATGTGGGACTCGATCCTGGGACTCCAGGATCATGAGCTGAAGGCAGTCACTTAACCAACTGAGCCACCCAGGCGCCCCTTTAAGATTTTATTTTTAAGTAATATTTATGCCCAGCATGGGGCTTGAACTCACAACCCTGAGATCAAGAGTCACAGGCTCTACTGGCTGAGCCTGCCAGGCACCCCTGACTTGAGATTTTGCTCAGGAAAACAAATCTGTACCTTCTCTCTGTGTCCTGTGATCTCAGAGAGGTACTACTTTGGGAGAATGTGTGCGGGGGACACCCCTATCGCTTAAGGAGCCTGGGACTCCCCGCAAACACCTCCCCCGTTCCTTCCACCTGAGCCACACTGGCCTCCTTCCTGCTTCTGAAATAAATCGATCCCTTTCCACACTCAGGGCTGTGTGGCTTCAGTCCCTCTCCATCATTTCGTCCTGGTTTATTTTCTTCATAATATTTACTGGAATCCAAAGTGAGCTTATTCATTTCCTTATTATCTGACTCTCGCTGGACTCTAAGCTCCCCGAAGGCAGAGACTTTATCTCCCATGCCCATGGCTATGTGGCCAGGGCCTACCTGATTGCGTGGTTCACATGAGGTGCTCCATACATATATATGGAATAAATAAATAAGTTAATAGAAGGTCATGGGGGGGGGGGAATCCTGTGGGGCTTAGAGGCCCCTGTCAGGATGGTGGCTTTTGCTCTTTGATTGGAAGCCAGTGGAACCTTTCAGGTTGTGAAGGGACATGATCTAACTTTAGTTTTTGACAAGATGACTCTGGTTGTTGTTTTGAGAATAGACTGAGCGGGGAGCATGAACTGAGGTGGGGAAACCAGTCAGGACATTACCGCAGTAAGCCAGATGCAAGACGGTGGTGAGGAGACGTGGTGAGGAATGGGAATTGCGGATGACAGTGACCAAGACTGAGCCAACTTTGTCTCCAAATCACTAGAATGACCCTTCCGTTCAAGCCACTGACATTCTTGCTCTCTCATCTCCTGCTCTTCTCCAGGGAGTCCACCATATTCTCTACTCCTCTCATGAGTGGTCAGGGCCCATATCAGATTCTGGGTGACAATCCTGCATACTTTCTTTGGGGTTGAGGTCCCATCCAAGAGGACAGTACTGATCCATGGTGAGTAGCAAATACACAATTCCCTTTCAGGAGCCTGGGAGGCTGGGAAGGGGTGGATCATGGTAGAGAGAGAGGCCAGAACCTCATGGTGGTGCTGACAGAGGTCAGCAACTTTAGACAACATATCTGGATTCTAAAGAGATCTTGGAAGGCTGAGGCTGTATAAACTGTTTTTGTTTTTGTTTTTGTTTTTGTTTTACAAGAAGAAACTTAACAGGAACAATTGGAGATTCCTACTTATGGGTTCTCATATCCCCAACTGTATAAGTATAGGAAGGAAAAGATACAGTCCCATAGTAGATAATAGCCATGACATCATCATCAGTAAGAACAGTGATTACCCAGGCACTGCGGGGAGGGGAAAAGTGTGGAGTTGTTCAATGGGTATAAAGTCTCAGGTGTTCAAAATGAGTAAGTCTCCAAGATCTGTTATACAACATTGTGCATACAGTTAACAAAACAGCATTGTGCACTTAAAAACTTGCTTAGAGGGTAGATCTCATGTGAAGTGTTCTTGCCACGTAAAAAAGGGCCATTTTTAAATTTTTATTTTAATTTTTTATTTTTTAAATATTTTATTTATTTATTTGACAGAGAGAGCGACAGCTAGAGAGGGAACACGAGCAGGGGGAGCGGGAGAGGGAGAAGCAGGCTCCCGGGCGAGCAGGGAGCCCAATGTGGGGCTCGATCCCAGGACCCTGGGATCATGACCCCAGCCAAAGGCAGACGCTTAACAACTGAGCCACCCAGGTGCCCCCAAAAGGGCCATTTAAAAAAAAAAGATTTTATTTTTAAGTAATCTCTACACCCAACATGAGACTTGAACTCACAACCCCAAGATCAAGAGTTGCACGCTCCTCCAACTGAGCCAGCCAGATGGACCCCAAAAGGGTTATTTTTTTTAAAAGATTTTATTTATTTACTTGAGAGAGCGCGCATGCCCGAACACATGGGGGAGGGGCAGAGGGAAAGAGAGAGGGAGAAGCAGACTCCCTCTTGAGCAGGGAGCCCGACGTGGGACTCGATCCCAGTACCCCAGGATCATGACCTGAGCAGAAGGCAGACACTTAACCGACTGAGCTACTGGGGGGCCATTTTTGAGAAATTGGGGGAAATGGAATATGTGCATAAGATTGCATTAAGAAATGACTATAATTTTGAGAGTATAAAATGGCACCATGGAAAAGGACTTTTATCTGTGAGGTCAAAATAGATGAAGAAAATATGGCTAAATGTTAACAACTGTTAAAGTCTGGTGGCGGGTATGTGGAAGTTCAATATACTGTGCTCTCCACTTTTCTGTATGTTTTACATTTACTCTAATAAAAGTCTAAAAATTAAAAGGAATGAGAACAATGATTTCTTTTTGCTGAGCATCTGCCATGGACTAGGTGCTTTACGTACACTTTTTGTTTGTTTTTCTTTTTTGTAATGATTGTTTTAACTTTTATTTTGAAATAATTGTAGGTTTACAGGAAGTTGCATAAACAGTACAGAGAGAGTACTGAAAGTCAAATCTTACATAACTATATGCAATATCAGAGCCAAGAAATTGACACTGGAGCAATGGTGTGTATTGTTCTATGACATCTTATCACATGTTTAGATTCCTATAAACCCCTCCACAATCAGGATGCATAACCATCCCATCACCACAAAGATCTCCCTGTTCTACCCCTTTATAGGCACACCTACCCCCCCAACTTTAATGCTAGGCAACCATTAATCTCTTTGTCTCTATAATTTTGTCTATTTTTAAAAAAAGATTTTATTTATTTGAGAGAGAAAGAATGAGACAGAGAGATCATGAGGGGGAGAGGGTCAGAGGGAGAAGCAGACTCTCTGCCGAGCGGGGAGTCCGATGCGGGACTCGATCCCAGGACTCCAGGATCATGACCTGAGCTGAAGACAGTCGCCCAAAAAACTGAGCCACCCAGGCGCCCTTATAATTTTGTCATCTTGAGAATATTATTTAAATGGAATCGTACAGTGTGTCACCTTTTGTAACACCTAATAAAAATCCCATCAAGGAAGCCGATTACTCTTGTAAGAACCCATCTCCTTTTCCCATGCAATTTCTTAATATCCCATAATGTGTTGACTATATTATCAAAAGCAAAACCCAGGGGCGCCTGGCTGGCTCAATCAGTTAAGCGTCTGCCTTTGGCTAAGGTCATGATCCCAAGGTCCTGGGATCGAGCCCCGCATTGGGCTCCCTGCTCAGAGGGGAGCCTGCTTCTCCCTCTGCTTGCTGCTCCCCCTGCTTGTACTCTCTCTCTCTCGCTCTCTCTTTCTTTGTCAAATAAATGAAATCTTAAAAAAAAAAACCAAGCTAACACCAGTACAACATGTCTCCACTATGTACAATAATATTATATGTCCAATATTATGTAATATTATATGTCCAATATTGTCCAATATATACAATAATATTCACAGCAGCCTTGTCATAATAGCTTCAAACTGGAAACAACCCAAAAGTCTATCAACTGGTGAAATGATAAATAATTGTGGATTATTCATACACTCAAACACTAGACAGCAATAAAAAAGAATGAATGACAGATACACACAACGTGGATGAAATCTTACGGACATTACAATGAGCTAAAGAAGTCAGGCACAAACCAGCAAATAATGTATAACTCCATTTACATGAAGTTCAAGAGTAGTAGGCAAAACTAACTGATGGCAATAGAAGTCAGAGTAATGGTTACTTTGGGAGTGGGGGTATTGACTGGGAGGGAACCCAAGATAACTTTTGAAGGTGCTGGAAATACATTGTATTTTGATCTAAGTGGTGGTTATAAGAATGAATATATATTTTAAAGTTAAGCTTAAGTTTAAAAAAATTAAGCTTAAGTTTCATGTACTTTAGTCAGAATGTTATACCTTAATTTTATTGAGAAAAAGTTTTAAAGTAACCTCTACACCTAAGGTGGGGCTCAAATTCAGGAGGAGGTGTGGGGGGGTGCAAGATCAAGAGTTGTATGCTCTACTGACTGAGCCAGCCAGGGGCCCCTGTTATACTTGAATTTTTTTTTTTAACAGATTTTATTTATTTGGGGGGGGGGGGAGAGAGCAAGCTCAATTGCACACTCAGGGAGGGGCAGAGGGGAGGGAGAGGGAAAGAATCTCAAGGGGATTCTGCACTGAGCCAGGAGCCAAGGCGGGGCTCTATCTCACCAAGCTGAGATCACGACCTGACCGGAAACCAATAGTCCCACGCCTAACTGACTGAGCCATCCAGGCACCTCTACCTTAATTTTAAAGTATCGGGGCACAGGGCTTGAGAAAGATGAGTTCTTAGAGCAGAAATGAGGTCCGGTATTTAAAACCTTGACTTTCTTGGGCAATTAGGGAAGCATATAGTGACCAACCAGCCCACCTTCGCCAGTGGGCAGTGTACGCTTGCACCATTAATTTGCATCTTCTAAACCTCGTTTACTGGGAAATGTCTTGAAAAATCAAAGGATTGGGGTGGGTTTTTGTGGTGTAGGGGTGCAGATTGAGGAAGACATGAAGTCTGGAAAGATGAAGAGTTCACAAGTACTTTCCCCCTCCCTCGCTCAAATACACTAGGTTAGCTCTCGTGGCAGCCAAAATCGCTCCTATTCATCTCGTTATGGTCCAGGGCGTCCAAGAGAAGAAGTTGCATAAAACAGACTGTATACATGTCTCGTTTTTCTGCGAGCAGGAACCGTGCCTCGCTTCTCCGCAACCCCAGGGAAAACTTAGGACCTATATGCAGCTGTATTCCCACAGTCCCTTGGAGAACTGGTTCTCAAACTTGGCTGCACAAAGAAATCACCTAAGGCACTGAAACATTTACTGATGCCTAGGTGCTACTCCCAGAGGTTCTGATTTAATCGGTGTGAAGTGAGGTATGGGCATCGGGATATTTTAAAGCGTCCCAGGTGACCTTAATTTGCAGCACAAACAAGGAGTCCTTCCTTCTCCCCCTTTAGGGGAGTCCTTCCTTCTCCGTGCCTGGGTTTGTGCTGGGGCGTCAACTCTCCGGGGGTGGGGGCGAGGTTCACCGAGCTCGGCCCTCTGGCCCCTTCCTACAAAACAGTTAAACTCCGACCTCTCCGCGATAACCCAAAGGACCTGACAGCCAGGCTGCAGGCGCTCTGCACTCCGCCCAAGCCTCTATGGTATTTTGGCGTCCTCTCTAGCATTTGCAAGGCGCCTTCGCCTTCAGCCACGGCCGGCGGCTCCCTCTCTATGGTAGCGGATTTCCCAGCGCCGCCTCGTTGGTACTTCATTCCGGAAGCGAGTCCGATCAAAGAAGAGGCGGGACTTCACTCCCGGAAGTGACCACGTGCTTCCGCCTTACCCTACCTGGTCGCACGGTGAGTTTCTAGTGTTTGCCCGAAGTTGGGGACACCGCGGGCATTGTGACTGGCCCCGGGCCGTGGTAAGTGACCTCTCGCCTCATGGTGACCCTGATGATGGCGCCGCCATTTCAGAGGTGCAGCCCCTGAACCGGGACCTGTGCACCTTAGGTACGCGTGTTTTCGAATTCCCAGGGCCCTGGAGGTTCAGGCCCGCGGTTTAGTGTTCCTTTCCGGTCTCTGGATCTTCTCCTGGGTAGAGGTGACCACGAGGGACTGGGGCGCCCGGGCTCGATTTCCAGCCGTTCCATTGACATGCTATGTGACCTTGGGCTAGGCAGTGTTCCCTTTCTGGGCCTCAGTTTCCACATCTGTGAGATGGGGTGGTTGCGCTCACTGAGGTCAGTGACCCCTGCCAGCCCCATGTCCTGTGAATCCTCCGCATCCTCTACCCTCCTCGGGATGGGAAATGGAACGGGAGGGGTGGAAGCTGACGGTGCTGTCTGCTCCCAGGACTAGGAAGCCAGAAGGAGATCTCTTCCACGGTGCAGGGCTGAGATGGATCCGCTCAGGGCCCAGCAGTTGGCTGCGGAGCTGGAGGTAGAGATGATGGCTGATATGTACAACAGGTAAGGGCGGACAGTGCGCTCCCTTGTCTTTGAGAATGATCCTAGGTCACCTTTTCTCAGGGTGCCTTTTGGAGGGTATCCGCCCCCACCTACACTCCTCATGGTTGAGGGCTAATGCAGAGGCAGTATGGGGTTCACTAGAACGAGTTGGACATCTAGATTGGGATGCAGTTGGCGAGCCAGTAGCTGAGCAGGGAGAGAAGCACCAGTCCAAGCTCTGGTCGGGTTCCAGGAACAGTTGAGCGCTTGCCTTTGTGACAAACAGCACATGGCCGACTTAGTGGTTAACATTTCTTCCTTCCTTCCTTCCTTCCTTCCTTCCTTCCTTCCTCCCTCCCTCCCTCCCTCCCTCCCTCCCTCCCTCCCTTTTTTAAAAAGATTTTATTTATTCATTTGACAGAGAGACACAGCGAGAGAGGGAACACAAGCAGGGGGAGCGGGAGAGGGAGAAGCAGGCTTCCCGCCAAGTAGGAGCATGATGTGGGGCTCAATCCCAGGACCCCGGGATCACGACCTGAGCCAAAGGCAGACGCTTAATGACTGAGCCACCCAGGCGCCCCTGTGGTTAACATTTCTTAAACTCTTACTCCATCTCAGGCACATGCTGAGCAGTTTACATGCCTTAATCCTTTTTAAGTTTCAAAATGATCCACTGGGTCAATTTTAGTTGTCCCATTCTCAGGTGAAGACATTGAGGCTTCTAGAGGTTAAATAACTTTCTCAGGGATCACAGCTGGTCAGTAACAATGTCAGGACCAGTACCTCAGTCCAACTCCAAACTAGTGCCCACAACCATTTGGCAGATTTGGGAACAAATTGTAACTGCACCAATCACCACTAGTTTGACCTGGGGCAAGATACTTGGACTATTTGATTGGTGGTTTTCCCATCTATAAAATGGAGGTAGGGGCGCCTGGTTGGCTCAGTCTGTTGAGCATCTGACTGTTGATTTCAGTGCATGTTGTGATCTGAGGGTCACAGGATCAAGCCCCACATTGGGTTTTGTGCTCAGCAGGGAGCTTTCTTGAGATTCTCCCTCTGCTTCTTCCCTGTTCGCCCGCACACTCATGCCCGTGCACATGCTATCTCTCTCTCTCTCTCTCTCTCAAATAAATAAATAATAAATCTTTTTAAAAATAAATAAAATGGAGATAATAACGGTACCTACCTTGTGGAGATACTATAGATGTTAAATGTAGAAATGTATGACAGGCTCTTAGTATCAAGCCCAGTATGCAGTAAGTAGTCCACACGTGTTTGCTGTTTTTATTGGCTTAAGCCCCCTGGTATTTTCTCTTGATGGTTTATCTTAGAGGCTATATATTAGAATACTTCCAAATATTTTTTTTTCTTCCAAATATTTTTAAATAATTTTAAAATGCAGGCTGCGAGATCAGACTCTGTGGGTTTATATCCCAGCTTACATGATCCTGAGGCTCTCCATGCCTTAATTTCTTTATCTGTAAAATGGGGATAATACTGTGCCTACCTCATAGTAACCCTATGAGGGAGTCCTTGTTAAGGACTGCATGACAAGCCGTGTCAAGCACTTAGCATGATGCCTGGAACATAGCCAGTACTCAACTAATGGTTCCTATTTAAATAAACACGGGCTCAGATCAGGTGAGCACTCTCAAGGACCTCCTAAGATGGTTGAAATGCAAACTGAGGGTTTACACTGCCTTCCTGGGAGATGAAATCAGCATTGCAGGGCAGGAATGATGGAGAGTTCCTTGTATGCCTCAGGATGCTGCTGACCTGACCTTACCCTTCCTTCCCCCACTCCCACTCCCAGAATGACCAGTGCCTGCCACCGGAAGTGCGTGCCTCCCCACTACAAGGAAGCAGAACTGTCCAAGGGCGAGTCTGTGTGCCTGGACCGCTGTGTCTCCAAGTACCTCGACATCCATGAGCGGATGGGCAAGAAGTTGACAGAGTTGTCTATGCAGGATGAAGAGCTGATGAAGAGGGTGCAGCAGAGCTCTGGGCCCGTGTGAGGCCCCAGACAGTATACACCCCAAGGTGTGCCCTGCCCCTTCCCACTTGTCTAATAAAAGTGCCCCCATTGGGTGTCATCTGTGAAGACTGCTGGGCCTCGGCTCCCTCGGGAGAGCCTCCAGGAGCCCAGAATATGGTAGAGCTACTTTCCTGGTTGAAGAAGGGGTATTTGTCCCACTGCGATGTGCCTGTGTATGTACATGTATGTGTGTGTGTATATATATATATATTAAAACAGGTTTCTTGATGCCTACTACATGTAAAGCAGTGCCTGGCACAGCGTCTACCAGCAGAGGGAGTCTCGTGGTGTTGAAAAGCACAGACTGGTGCGATGTTCTGGCTTGTATCCCAGGTTAGCCTCTTGCTGTATGACCCTGAACATGTCACTTCACTGTGCTTTAGCTTCCTCATCTGTAAAATGGGGATAATCATAGGGCCGTGGCGAGGTTTAAATGGTTTAATATGTGTCCAGCATTTAGAGTAATGACTGGGACATAGGAAGTGCTCAATAGATACGAGCTGTATACATAACAACCTAAAATTTAAGTGGAGTCAGGTGGGCATTTTTCCAGATAAAAAAATATTTAGAGGAACGAGTGAACAGGAGATGGGATTTGAGAAGGAAGGAGCCAACCCCTGGGTTCTAAGTGGCAATATCCAAACATGTGAGGGGACCAGGTTCATGTGTGATGTGAGTGATCCAGGGAGGGGACTGAGTGAAAACCACTGTCATTCACGGTTTGCCTGAATCAGGGACTGCGCTCCTCACCCTTCATACAACATCCGGTCTAGCTCTTTCCACCATCTTTCTGTGCCGCCATAACGGTGCACACGAATGTCCTGGCAGATGTTCGCAAGAGCATTGACAATGCGGAAAAGAGAGGCAAGCGCTAGTTTCTTAATTAGGCCGTGCTCCAGAGTCATCGTCTGGTTTCTGTGGTGGTGAAGCATGGTTACCTTGGTGAGTCTGAAATCATCGATGATCACAGAGCCGGGAAACTTGTGGTCATCCTCACGGGCAGGTTAAACAAGTGTGGAGTGATCAGCCCCAGATTCGATGTACAGCTCAAAGATCTAGAAAAATGGTGGGATAACCTGCTCCCATCCTGCCAGTTTGGTTTCATTGTACTGACAGCCTCAGCTGGCGTCATGGCCCGTGAAGAAACAAGACGAAAACACACAGGAGCGAAAATCCTGAGATTCTTTTTCTAGGGATGTAATGCATGCAGATAAAACACCTCAATGGGGGAAAATACCTGATCTAATCCACTCAGGTGGGCTCAGGGGCCCTATTAGGCAGTGGAGGCCCGGAGCGCTGGTTGCTTGTCGGAGGTCTCACGAGGGGAGTGGGGGCTGACTGCCACTCTTGCTGTCTCCATGAGGAGACCGCTGCCTCGAATTCCTGAGTGTCCTAGAGAGCTGTGCGGCTTCCAGAATGTGTGGCTCGCTCGCTCCAGGTGGGATTTTGGTTGACGTCAATGGCCCTGTGGCAGTGCCTCTGTAGTAGAGAAAGGTGGGTGTTGGGCATGGAACCTCGCCAGGTCACTGGGCATGGAGTAAAGGAAGCACTAGAGGCAGTGAGTTTGGGGCTTAAAAGGGCAGGCCCAGGGGCTCCGGGGTGGCTCAGTTGGTTGAGCATCCGACTCTCGATTTTGGTTCAGGCATGATCTCAGGCTTATGAGGTCAAGCCCTGCCTTGGGCACTGCAGGGTGGGTGTGGAGTCTGCTTAAGATTCTCCTTCTCCGGGCGTCTGGGTGGCTCAGTTGATTAAGCGACTGCCTTCGGCTCAGGTCATGATCCCAGGGTCCTGGGATCAAGCCCCGCATCGGGCTCCCTGCTCCGCGGGAAGCCTGCTTCTCCCTCTCCCACTCCCCCTGCTTGTGTTCCCTCTCGCTGTGTCTCTCTCTGTCAAATAAATAAAATCTTTAAAAAAAAAAAAAAAATCTCCTTCTCCCTCTGTCCCTCCCTCTACCTCTCTCTCTGTTAAAAAAAAAAAAAAAAAAAAGTGCAGGCCCAAGCCAGACCACCTGGGGTGGAATTTTCTAGCTGTGTGATCCTGGGTGAGGCATTTACCTGCCGACTGCCTCAGTGACCCCATCCATAACATGGTAGTAGTGGTGCCTGCCTCCTTGATTGAGTGGTGTGAAAATGAAACGTGTTAATAACTGCAACACTTAGGAAAATGCCTATCTCTGTCAGGTTAAGTGCTCGATAATGTTAGCTTGTTTGTTTGTTATTGCTGAGTTTGGTATGAGAAGACACTGGATAGACCCTGGGAAACTCTCTTTTTTTAAAAGATTTTATTTATTTGACACAGAGACACAGAGAGGGAACATAAGCAGGGGGAGTGGGAGGGGGAGAAGCAGGCCTCCTGCGGAGCAGGGAGCCCGATGCGGGGCTCGATCCCAGGACCCTGGGATCACGACCTGAGCGGAAGGCAGATGCCCGACGACTGAGCCACCCAGGCGCCCAGACCCTGGGAAACCCTCAAAGCCGAGCGCCCTGACCTTAGCGGCAGGCAGAAAGTGAAGGCTCCTGTCTAGGTCCTGAAGTGCAAGCTTGGGTCAACAGGTGGCGCTGTCTGCTCACAGGCTCGGCAGGGCTGCGGGCAATTCCACAAAGGCCTATTATTTGCCCCTTGGGTGCCGGCGGCCTCTTGGTAGGGAGAGGGCAGTGGTGAGAAAGATACTGTGCCTGCCCTCGCGTTTAGCAAGGAACATCAAAAATTCTGATAGTGCCTAGCGGGAACATTTGGAAGGGGTAGTGGGAGCGGAGAGAAGAGGTTCCAGCTGGAGGAAATAGTACTTGCAAAGGCTTTGAAGTGGCAGAAAGTGTGGCGCGTTCAAGAAACAGCTTCAGTGTGCCTGGAGTGCCGAGTGTGAAAGGAGGTGGTGGTGAGAGATGAGACTTGGGGGCTGGGCAGGCAGAGCTCCAAAAGAGCCTTGAGAAGCTGTGTTAAAGGAGTTTGGGATTTTCTCCTGCCCAGGGCAGCCGCAAACTGTTGGAGGCTGTAAACCCTGTCAAAGGCAGATGCTTTAACCGACTGGTACCCCGACTAGATTATCAGTTTTAAAATCAGGAAATGTTGGGGTGCCTTCGGCTCGGGTCATGATCCCAGGATCCTGGGATCGAGCCTCACATCGGGCTCCCTTCTCAGCGGGAAGCCTGTTTCTCCCTCTCCCTCATTTGTGTTCCCTCTCTCGCTGTGTCTCTCTCTGTCAAATAAATAAAATCTTTAAAAAAAATAAAAAATAAAAATAAAATCAGGAAATGGCTCTCAAAAATCTGGATTTGACTTCTTTTGAAAGTTTAGAATATCTAACCAGTCAGCCTCCATTCCTGCTTGGCAGCAGCCAAGGATAAGCAGCAAAACTCCCACTGCTCATTTCTTCCCTCATCCTCTGCTTGACCTGTAGGCATTTGGTCTGTGCCTGCTCCGGGCTCTCAGGTGAGCCGGACGCTAGGTGAGAACACACGTGGATGTCTGGGAATAGGCAGGCTCTAGATGGGGCGCAGGGGTCCTGCCCGAAGCCAGTCGTTCCTGGTACCATCTGCTTCCCCTGAGTGCACTAGACCTACAGACTTGCTTCTGACACCTCAGCAGAGGCGACAGGATGTTGTTTCCAGGGTTAAGGTACAAGAGATTGGAATGGTCTTGTTCGTTCTCTCTCTCCTCTTGCTTCCCACGACGAAGCAAGCTTACATCTTGTGAGCTGCCCTGTGAAGAGGCCCGCGTGGAAGGAACTGAGGGCAGCCTCCGGCCAGCGAGGAACTCAGTCCTGCTGACAACCCCACGAGTGAGCTCAGAAGCACATGCTTCTCCAGACGACTGCAGCCCCGGCTGACATTTCACAGCTCTGCGAGCCACCACTGAGGCGGAGGACCCCTCTAAGCTGCATCCTGACTCCTGACCTAGAGAAACCAAGATAGCGAATCGCTAACCAACACATGTACAGTTTCACAACTATTACAGTTGAGACTATGATCTTTCTGCGCCTAGAACCAGCACGGGCCAGGCACCGTTCTGGGCATCTGGGGCACATCACTGAACAAAACAGAGAAAGATCCCTGCCCTCTTGGAACCTGTATGCTAGTGGGGACGGTTTTGCATAGTAGAAGTCTGGGCTGCCAGTGCTGTTTTGAAGGAGAGACCATCTGCAGTTCCTGGGGGAAGGTTCTTAACTCCTTTCAGGCCTCGGGCCCCCGTGAAACTCCAACAAAAGCCATGGATGGTTCTTTAGAAAAATGTACATGCACATAGGATTTTGCATACAATTTTAGGGATCATCATAAAAATATTTGTGGGCTGACCTGAAGGGGGTGTTGTGATGAGCATTGTTTTAAGTTCTGGGGCAAAGACAAACGATAGAAAAATTGAATGGGGAGACATACTAAAACCAGTTGCTTTTGTAGTTGTGTTAAGTGCTACAGGAGATGTTTGGGAGCTCTGGGGCTAAATAGAGGAATGTGCCTCCAAGTCTGGGTGCTCAGAGAAGGACGTACCCCAGAACGTGGTAAGTGAGATTTGAAGGATGAGTGGAGTTTGGCCGGCAGGGCCAGGTAAGTGGTGGGTTCCATGTTAAGTGGTGGGAGGGTAGTGGTGAGGGAGGGGGGCATGGGTCCTTGTCCTCCCACGCACGCAGTCCATTGGATGAAACACACATTTTTTTTTTTAAGATTTTATTTATTCATTTGAGAGAGTGAGTGAGCAAGCACAAGTGGGGTGGGGAGGGGAGCAGAGGGAGAAGCAGACTTCCTGCGAGCAGGAGCCCAATGTGGGGCTCCATCCCGGGACCCCAGGATCATGTCCTGATCTGAAGGCAGATCAGATCAGATCACCGAGGCGCCCCCGAAACAGACACATCTTGTTGAATTTCATCAGAAGGAAACTCAGATATATATAGATCACATAGCAAGGGGATTTATTGCTGGAATCGGGCAAGGAGCCTTCACCCAGGAAGTGACCATTAAGCCATAATCTGAAGGATTAGTTAGATAGGCTGGGGCAGGGGAATGTTCCAGGCCCAGGAGAAACTTGAGATGGGAGAACGTGGGGTGTTAACGGGCCTGAAGAGGTCACCATGGTGAAAGCATAGAGAAGAGAGAGGCCAGAAGGGAGGCTGGGGTTGCAGGTGGGGCCCAGACGGACTTGGGAGCATTGCTGGGAGTTTGTATATTTGCCCAAGTGTCATGGGAAGCTTGTAAGGAGAGCGGTCTGATCAAATCCGTGTTTCCAGAAGATCATTCTGACTGGACCGTGCGTGGGGTCATGTGCACAGGTGGAATCAGAAAGGCTAGGTTGAGAGGGCACCTGGCTGGCTCAGTCGGTGGGGCATGTGACTCTTGATCTGGAGGCTGTGAGTTCAAGCCCCATGTTGGGTGTAGAGATGACTTAAAAGTAAAATCTTTAAAAAACAAAAAAAAAAAAGCCAGATTGAAAGGGCTGCGGGAGTGGAGGTGTAGCTGCTGAGGACCTGGGCTACAGGATGGCAGTGGATAAAGACGAGAAGTCTTTAAAGATAGGGTCCACAGGCTGTCTAGTAGGTTGGATGTGGAAGGTGAGGCAGGGAGCAAGTCAGGTAACCAGTTTTGTGGCCTAAGTGACTAGGTGGCGGGTGGTACTTTCACAGACACAGGCAACAATGGAGCAGGAGCGGGTTAGGGAAGAGGAAGGTCATTTGTGGTCATTATTGGGCACTTACTATTTTAAAAAGATTTTTTTAAAGATTTTATTTTTGGGGAGCCTGGGTAGCTCAGTCCTTAAGCATCTGCCTTCAGCTCAGGTCATGATCCCAGGGTCCTGGGATCGAGCCCCGCATCGGGCTCCCTGCTCGGCAGGAGGCCTGCTTCTCCCTCTCCCCCACGCCCCCTGCTTGTGTTCCCTCTTTAGCTGTGTCTCTCTCTGTTAAATAAATAAAATCTTTAAAAAAATAAATAAATAAAGATTTTATTTTTAAGTAATCTCTACACCGAACATGGGGCTCAGACTTACAACTCCAAGATCAAGAGTCCCGCACTCCACCAACTAAGCCAGCCAGGTGCCCCCGCTTACTATTTTAGATCTTTTCAGCTGCATCCTCACACCACAGTCCCCTCGTTCTGCGTGCTTCATCCATTCTGGCCTTCATTCAGCACTGAATGTCTCTGGCATCCTCCTGCCGTAGGACCTCCGCATGCACTGTGTCCCCCTCTTTGGAGGGGCTGATAAATCCTACTGATGAGGACATGGGAAGCTATCTTCAAATCAGAGTACAAGCACACTGACCTCCAGTCTAGATTAAACCCCTTCCCCAGTGATATGCTGACATAGCACCCTATGTCTCTCTTCTTTGGCACCTCCTTTAGATGCAATTACACTTTCTGTGTAATTATTCATCCCTACCTCTGTCCCATTGGACTTTGCATTCTCTGGGGGTAAGGTCTGTATCCTACTCACCATCGAATCCTTAGTGCCTGACACATGCAAAGATGTGTGTGTTTTTAATTGAGATATAAATTCACATATCATAAAATTAAATATTTTTTAAAAAGATTTTATTTATTTATTTGCTAGAGAGCGAGCACAAGCGGGGGCGGGGTGCGGCAGGCAGAGGGAGAAGTAGGCTCCCCACTGAGCAGGGAGCCCTATGCGGGACTCAGTCCCAGGACCCTGGGATCATGACCTGAGCCGAAGGCAGACGCTTAACTGACTGAGCCACCCAGGCGTCGCATAAATATTTTATTTTTTTAAGATTCCATTTATTTATTTGAGAGACAGAGTGTGAGAGAGAGCATGAGAGAGAGCAAGTGCACACAAGCAGAGGGGAGGGGCAGAGGGAGAAGCAGGCTCCCCACGGAGCAGGGAGCCCCATGTGGGACTCAATCCCAGGACCCTGGATCATGACCTGAGCCGAAGGCAGATACCTAAACGACTGAGCCACCCAAGCACCCAAGAAGAAATTAAAATTAAATATTTTAAAGATTTATGTTTATTTTTTAATGTAATCTCTACATGGAAATGGGCTCGAACTCACAACCCCAAGATCAAGAGTCGCATGCTCTACCAACTGATCCAGCCAGGCGCCCCTTTTCTTTTTTTTTAAAGATTAAAAAAAATTTTTTTTTGTAATTTTAAAAGTAAATATTTTAAAGTATAAAATTCAGTGGATTTTAGTATATTCACAAAGTTGTACAACCATCACCCCTGTCTAATTGCACATTTTCTTTTTTTTTTTAAGATTTTATTTATTTATTTGACAGAGAGAGACACAGCGAGAGAGGGAACACAAGCAGGGGGAGCAGGAGAGGGAGAAGCAGGCTTCCCGCCAAGCAGGGAGCCCAATGCGGGGCTCGATCCCAGGACCCTGCGATCATGACCCGAGCCGAAGGCAGACGCTTAACGACTGAGCCACCCAGGCGCCCCTAATTGCACATTTTCATTGCCCCAAGAAGAAACTTCACACCCATTAGCCACCACTTCCCATGTTTCCCTCCTCCAGTTCCTGGCAACCACGAATCCACTTCTGTCTCAGTGGATCTGCCTATTCTGGGCACTTCATATAAGTGCAGTCATACAGTATGTGGCCTTTTGTGTCTGGCTTCTTTCACTGAGCAATGTTTACAAGGTTCTTCCATGTGGGAGCAGCATGAGTTGCTATGACCAAATATGATTACGTTGGAGATTAGTACACACACATTGTGTTCATCTACCAGTTGATGGACAACTGGGTTGCTTGCACTCTTCGGCTCTTCTGAATCACGCCGCTATGAACGCTTGTGTCCAAATTTCTGTGTCTATGGCTGTTCTCAGTTCTCTGGGGTATATTCCTAAAAGCGGAATTTGCAGGGTCATGTGGTAACTCTATGCTAACTACGTGAGGAACTGCCAGCCTGTTTTCCAAAGCGGCTGCACCATTTTATTTACATTCTTCATGCAAAAGTTTATAATAACTATTTATTAGACAGAAGAAATAAGTTCTTCCACAGTGAACTGGATACCATTATTTCCAGCACTTAAAGGACTAGAAGAGTGAGGCTCAGGAGTGTGCATGTCTTGGGCAAAATCGCACAGCTCATCAGCTGCAGACTCAGGATCAGGACCCAGCCTGTGTGACTCCGGAGCGGATGCTGCTGCTGGCCCAGCTGTGAAGCAGGCTGCAGCCAGCAGGAGAGCCCATGTGATTGGGGGTGGTGTCAGGGAGACGGAGTCGAGAAAAGGGTTACCCCTGGGGTAGGGAGGGGGGCTGAGAAATCCTATCAAGTCTGATACAGAAATGTATCTCCGGTCTCTTCCCTTTTTTTTTTTTTTTTTTCATCTGAACTATTAACAGTGGCTTTAAGGTTTTTAAACTGTCATAAGTTCTCTCTCCTTTCCAATATATCCTCCATTCATTAAGCACACTCGACCACATCTATCACCATCCTTAAAAGGAAAAGAAAGGAAAGAAAAGAGAAGAAAAGAAAAAAGAAAGTAAAGGAAAAGAAGAGAAAAGAAAAAGAAAACAAGAAAACACTACCAAAACACAATCCAGGAGCTCCTGTGGGCCATCTCACAACACTGGAAGTCCTTGGCCTCGCAGAGGTCCCCCAGCTTATTTTTTCAGCTTCATGTCCCACCACTCCCTTTCATTTATTCAACAAGTGTTCCCAGGGGCTCTTCACATGCCAGGTGCCGGGATAGGAGACAGGCCTACACCTACCACGTGGCTGTGGGCCCCCAGGAGATTTATAGCTCACGGGGAGGAGGCAGACACTCAACCAAGGAGTCAAGGTCACTGGGAGGCCTTCAGTGGAGGTGAGACTAGTGTTTTGGGGAATACATGCGCAGGGCCCCAAACCCAGCTTAGGAGACCAGACAGCTTCCAGGAAAAGGTAAAACTTGAGGTGAGTTGTGAAGGAGGAGTACATTAGAAATGAAGAGGGGAATCTGTCATGCCCGCAAGAAGGAAGAGCAGGTGCAAAGGCAAGGAGGTATGAAACCAGCTGGCTTCACACTTCATTCCACAGGTGCTTGCTGAGGGCCTCTTAGGGGCCAGGGGCTGTTCTAGGTGCTGGGCATACAGAAAGGAACAGGGCAGACCAGGCCCTCGCCCTCATGAAGCTGACCGTCCACGAGGGGAAAATGTGGAAATGTGTTGGGGATGAAGAAGGGCAAGCATTAAAGCCATGGGGGCCCATGAACCTCTAGATCCCAGGGAGGGGGCCCACAGAACCCTGAAATTTGAATGTGAAGATGTGTGTATGTGTGCTCATGTTCACACATGCATTTTCACAGGGAGTGGACTCATAACGTTGCATATTGTATTCTCAAAGGGATCCATAACTGTTTTGGGTTAGAACCCTTATTCTAGGGCACCTTGTGTTAAGCTAAGGAGTTTGACCTTGGTCTGGAACTTCTGGGAGCCAGTAATGAATTTTAAGAGGTGAAGCCATCAGAGCCTGCCAGAGAGAACTCCCTGTGCCTTTTTCATTGCTAAGCCTTTGCTCTTGCTCTTCCTCCTGGCCTGGAGGCCCGGAAAGGACCACACTTAAAAGCCAGAAGATCTGACTTTGCATCCTGCCTCCACCCACCACGTTCCAGCTGCCAGCCGCTAGCCTTCTCCCGCTGTGAAAAGCTGTGAGGTTGAGGTGAGCCCATGCTGTTTTGGGGATTTAATAGTTTTTGTTTGGCAAGTGCCCAGCATTTGGTAGCCACTCAGCAAATGTGAATTCCTCTCTGGGCTTGATGGCTTAACTGTTGAGGGATCCCCTCTTGTCTGAGGTCTTCCTGGGCAGTTGCTCACATTGCCACAGAGCTTTGTGGGTATCACCACTCACTCTTAACATGCTGTGTTGAGCTCATATCTGTACTGACTGGCCTTTGCCTCATCTCAGGAACCCACACCTCCCCTCTATTTTACCAAGAGCAATCTGAGGCTCGGGGAGGAGTCAGGAAGTGTCTGGAAGCATCCTATCACCAGGTCTTTGGAAATAATAATACTAAAAATAGCCATAGCAGTAACAACAATGAACCCTTGCTGTGTTACTGAGCACCGTGCTCAGCATTTGCCCTGCAGCACCACAAGCCCCAGTTCCATCCTTCACCTCCCGCCTCCTTAATTAGGTACTGTTACCTGAATTGACAGAGGAGGAAACCGAGGCTCAGCGAGGTTAAGCAGCTCGCCCAGGGTAACCCAGGCCAGTCACCTCCGAAGTCCAGATGCAGACCTCCAGCTGACTAACCCGTGGAAACCCGTGTCATTCTGCTTCTCGGAAAACACTACTCCTAACTGCACGGTTCAAAACCCCACCCAAGCCCGCCCTTGCGTCGCGGCCAGTCTGCTCCAGCTCAGTCGTTCTCCGTTTTGGCCAAGGATACAGAGGGCGCTGCTCAATTCATCTGGGGGGCCCGAGGAAGAGGGAGAGGGTGAGGGTGAGCGAGTGAGGGTGAGGGTGGAAATATTAGGTGCTGGGGCGTGTGCCGGGGGAGAGTATCTGGGGACCCGATGGCGAGTCACGTGCGCGTGAAACTCGACCTGGGGGGAGGGGAAGAGAAGGGAGCCCCCGCCCCTACCTCAGGGCGCAGCCCGGGACGAGTGTAAATACAACGCTTAACTCAGTGGATCCACTTGGTCTATGCCCCACCTCAAGGATCCCGGGTGCCCGGCGGGTTCCCAGCCCCCCGACTTCACCCGAGGGGACTGAGGAGGCAAGGACACCGGACTGCGGCGCTGAGTCGCCGAGGCGGCCCGGCCCCGGCGCGCAGAGAAGTCCGAGCGCCCGTGCGGTTCGGAGCTGGGCCCGCGGCTGCAGGAGGCGCGTTCGCCCCCAGGCCGGAGGTGAGCAGTGGGTGTGGGGAGCGGGTCCCCAACTGCGGGTCCGCTGAGAGCCCCCCGGGCCGGCTCCCACCGACACTCGCAGGCTCCCCAAGAAGCCCCAACCCCGTGGGTCCGCGGCGCACGGTCGCGTCTCTCCCAGCGTGCCCCTCCCTCCCCTTCCCTCCGGCCCCTCGGACTCCCCTCTTCCTCTCCGCCCGCTCGGCTTCACTTCCTCAATTTGGAGCAACAGTCCTGTCGGAGTTTGAACGGACTCGCGGCGCGCGGGAACGCAGAGCCCCATTTCACAGATGAGGGTACTGAGGCCCGGGGAGCCGCATCTGCTGTCCTCCGCCCCTCCCTCTCGCCCTTCCCCCCCTTGCCCTTCCCCGTCCGCCTCCTCTCGGCGGTGTCCGTCTCCCCCCCTGCCGCTCCCCGCCCCCGCGCCGCCCGTGTCCCGTCTCCTCCCACGGTGGTGGCGGCGGCCGCGGCGGGGGGAGCTGGGGCGCCTTCCCTCCCTCTGGTAAACACACCCGCCCGCCGCCGGCCCGCTGGCCCATCCGCCACCACTGCCCTTATAAAGTCAGCGGCCGCGAAACTTCCTGCCGGAGCGCGAGCCCCCTTCCCCGGCCGGAGAGCGCGGGCTGGCGCGGAGGCGTGCCGCGTGGTGGCCCGCGCCCCGCCGAGTGAGTGAGGGGCGCCCCGACCCGTCCTAGGTCCCCATCCACGTGGCAGCTGTTGGCCAGGACCGAGAGACTGCAGGGACACGGGTCGCCCGGTGCGGAAAGGGGGAGGGTGGAGGGCTGGCGGGGGCCCGGCCCCGGAGCAGAGGAGTGGTCTCACCCGGGCAGCAGGAAGGGGGGGGGGGGTCTTAGGCGAGCCCCAGACTTCCCCTTCCTCCTCCTGCTTGCTTCTGGGGGTCCTTCCTGGCGCGGGCGGCCGGATACTGGCCAGCGGTGGCTTCAGAGCGCGCTGTGCCCCTTGCTGACCTTTGGGGACTTGGGGAAGTGCGGGTTCGGGCCCGGGCAGCGGGGCGCCGCGCGTTCTGGCCCGGGTGGGAGAGGCCGGCAGCGCGCCAGGAATCTGTTGCGCTCACACAGGACCTTCCTTGTTTCCGATAGTGCGAGCCCGGCGCCGCGTGAACCCCTGGCACTGCCGGTGCGCCCAGAGCCAGGTTGGCGGCACCCGCCGGGAAGCCCGGGGCTGGTTCGAGGGGCCTCGGGAGCCACCCTGATGCGAGACCCTTCCCGGGGGCCGCTGCGGGGGCGGGGAGGGGGCTCCCCTCGCTCAGCGCGGTGTTCCTGTGCAGGCTCGCGGCCAGCATGGCCCCCACGCTGCAGCAGGCGTACCGGAGGCGCTGGTGGATGGCCTGCACCGCGGTGCTGGAGAACCTCTTCTTCTCGGCTGTGCTCCTGGGCTGGGGCTCCCTGCTAATCATGCTCAAGCAGGAGGGCTTCTATTCCATCGTGTGCTCAGGTATGTCCGAGGAGGGGCAAGTCCGGCTGGGGGAGGGGCAGCAGACGTTCTGGCCAGGTGGACGTTGGAAAAGAACAGGTGGCCGAGGGGACAGAAAGCAGGGCTGCCTAAGACGGAGCACTGGGCGGGAGTTGGACAGCCCCACTTCTTGACCTCTTCACGCTTCCCCTAGAGAGTGGGTGGCGTTCTGCTCACTCTACCTCGTTGATCTAATCCAGTCTTCACAGAACGCCAGGTGTCCTGCTGGGTATTCAGACCCCAGGACTGACCGGCAGAGTCCTAAGTCTTTGGCAGCCTCAGGTCTAGCTAGAGCAAGATGAAAACCTCTAGGACAGCTGCTGCACCTAGCTGGGTGAGGGATTTTTTTTTTTTTAACCAGGGCTCCTGTAAGACTAAACAAGACAAAGGAGCGCCTACAAAGTGCACTTGAACTTAACAGGTCTGTGCCCTTCCTCTTCTAAGACTTTGAGCCCCCAGGTGTTCAAATCACCCATCTGCACAAGGTTAATAAGCCTGCATTGTGGAGGGACCCTGTTTTCCATTTCAATTCCTTTGGCTTCCTGTGAGCGGCCCCTAATGAGGAAGTAGGAATTCTAAGGCTCCTTAGTGGAGGGGAGGAGTCCAGGTCCCCTCTGAGTTGCTTACGCTGAAGACTGGAGAGGACCTGACCTGCTCTTTGTCACCTCGTGTTCTTGATGCTTGCCACTGCCCATCCTGTAGCTCCTTCTTGCCTTACTCCACCTGTTTGGTTTGTTTTTTTGTAATCAACTTTATCGAAGATTAATCTACATCACACATCTTGATGAGACTTGACAAATGTGTGCCTCAGGAACCATCACCCACCTCAATCAATATTTAGAATATTTCCATCACCCCCAAACTCCTGCTTCCCTTTTGCTGCCCATCCCTCCACCTGCGCTTTTTTAAAAACGGGTGTGAAAACTTTATTAAGATCTAAGTCATATACCCTACAATTCACCCATTTAAAATACACAATTTTTTAAAAGATTTTATTTATTTGAGAGTGAGAGAGCAGGAGCAGAGGGGAGGAGCAGAGGGAGAGGGAGAAGCAGACTCTGCTGAGCAGGGAGCCCAACTCGGGGCTCGATCCCAGGACCCTGGGATCATGACCTAGGCCGAAGGCAGCCGCTTAACCGACTGAGCCACCCAGGTGCCCCTAAAGTATACAATTTAGTAAGTTATGCAGCCATCACCATAATCAATTTTAGGACATTTTCTTTACCCCAGAAAGTAATCCTGTACCCATTAGCAGTGCCTCGGTTTACCTAGGACAAAAATAGATTTTTTTTTTAAAGCACTTGTTACCATTTAGTAAACGCCCACCCCCCACCCCCCACCCCCGGGGCTTCAAGCTACCAGGACACAGCCACCCCTCACCCTTAATCTTCTCTTCAGCTCTTCCGTTGAAAAATTTGGCCTTCCCAATGATGGGCGGCTTTGGGGAGCCCTCCCTTTCTAACACTCTGTAGTAGCCTGATTTTACCCATCAATGATAGGTGCTATTTGAATATTTCATCTACATGGCATCTTATAATAGGTGGTCTTTTGTGACTGGCTTTTTTTCACTTAGCATGATGTTTTCAGGGTTGATCCGTGTTGTAGCAGGTGTCAGGACTTGGTTTCTTCCCATTGTTGAATAATAGTGCACTGTATGGATCGACCACATTTTATTTATCCATTCATGAGCTGATAGGCATTTGCTTCCATTTTTTGGCCATGATGAATACTTCTATAAACACTGAGGTACAAATTTTTGTGTGGACATAGGCTTCCCTTCCTCTTAGGTATCTACCGAGGGGTAGAATTGCTAGGTCAGAAAGTAACTCCATGTTGAACCAGACTGTTTTCCACAGTGGCTGCCCCGTTTTCCTTCCCCACCAGCAGTGTAAAGGGTTCCAGTTTCTCCACATCCTTGCCCACACTGATGATTGCTTGTCTTTTTTATTATAATAAGCCATTCTAGTGGATGCGACTATCATCTTCTTTTTTTTAAAATTTTTATTGTTATGTTAATCACCATACATTACATCATTAGTTTTAGATGTAGTGTTCCATGATTCATTGTTTGTGCATAACACCCAGTGTTCCATGCAGAATGTGCCCTCTTTAATACCCATCACCGGGCTAACCCATCCTCCCACCCCCCTCCCCTCCAGAAACCTCAGTTTGTTTCTCAGGGTCCATCGTCTCTCATGGTTCGTCTCCCCCTCCGATTTCCCCCCCTTCATTCTTCCCCTCCTGCTATCTTCTTTTGTTTTTTTTCTTTTTCTTTTTTTTTTTTTTAAGATTTTATTTATTTATTCATGAGAGACAGAGAGAGGCAGAGGGAGAAGCAGGCTCCCAAGGAGCAGGGAGCCCAATGCGGGACTCGATCCCAGGACGCTGGGATCATGACCTGAGCCGAAGGCAGACGCTTAACCATCTGAGCCACCCAGGCGCCCTTTTTGTTTTTTTGTTTTTTTTCTTAACATATATTGCATTATTTGTTTCAGAGGTACAGATCTGAGATTCAACAGTCTTGCACAATTCACAGCGCTTACCAGAGCACATACCCTCCCCAGTGTCTATCACCCAGTCACCCCATCCCTCCCACCCCACCCCCCACTCCAGCAACCCTCAGTTTGTTTCCTGAGATTAAGAATTCCTCATATCAGTGAAGTCATATGATACATGTCTTTCTCTGTTTGACTTATTTCGCTCAGCATAATACCCTCCAGTTCCATCCACGTCGTTGCAGCAAATATCATCTCTTAGGGTTTTGATCTGCAATTCCCTAATGGCTAATGATGGTGGGCAACTTTTCATGTGTTTCCTGGCCTTTGGTATATCTTCTTTGGAGAAATGTCCGTTCAGATTCTTTGGCCATTTTTAAGTTGGGTTATTTGCTCTTTTATCATTGAGTTGTAAGCGTTCTTTATATTCTAGATACAAGTCCCTTATGAGATCTACAATTTGCAAAATTTTGCTCCCCCTGTGGATGGTCTTCTCACATTCTTCATGGTGTCCTTGGGAGCACAAAAGTTTTTTAATATTGATGAAGTCCAATCTATCCTTTTCTTTGCCATTTGTGTTCTGGTGTCATGTATAAGAAATCCTTGCCTAACCTACAGTCATAAAGATTTATGCCTGTGTTTTCTTCTAAGAGTTTTTATAGTTACAGCTCTTACATTTAGATCTTGGGTTCATGTGGGGGTAATCTCATCTGGTGTGAGGTGTCCACCTGGTGTTTTGAGCTGTCCGGAAGTGAGCATGTGTCTGAGCCCAGTTGTCTGGGATCACTAGAGGTGACCAAAGCGAACCCTCCTTTCTCAGAACTTACTTGTCCACTCTTGGAAAGCAAGGCAGAGCCTGTCTCTCTTCCCCTGGCTCTCATTCCCTCAAGTGACTTAGCCTAAATCCTTGGGCCGTCAGGGTGATTGGGGGTGCTGTACCCTCAGTCATGCTGCCCTATCAAAAGTGGTTATTTTCTGTTTCTTTTAAACATTTTTTTTAAAGATTTTATTTATTTATCTGACAGAGAGAGACAGCAAGAGAGAGAATACAAGCAGGGGGAGTGAGTGAGGGAGAAGCAGGCTTCCTGCGGAGCAGGGAGCCTGATGCGGGGCTCGATCCCAGGATCCTGGGATCATGACCTGAGCCGAAGGCAGACACTTGATGACTGAGCCACCCAGGCATTCCTATTTTAAACATTTTTTAAAAAGATTTTATTTATTTGAGAAAGAGAGGAGTGAGCACGAGAGCGAGAGAGCGCGAGTTGGGGGAGGGGCAGAACGAGAGGAGAAGCAGACTCTCCAGCTGAACAGGGACCCCAGGACCCCAGGATCAGGACCTGAGCTGAAGACAGACACCCAACCAACTGAGCCACCCAGGCACCCCTATTTTCTGCTTCCTGAAGCCACATTCACAAGGACACCAAATCAGACCAGGAATGTGTGTCCCCACAGTGTGTGGAAAGAGCCAGGCAGCATGGCTTCCAACTCTGTGTGTCTCTTGGCTTATTTTAGGTGTTTACTTAGCTTTCTGAATATCTCAGTTTTCCCGTATGTAAAATGGGACCAATTATCCCTACCCCATGGGACTGCTGTGAAAATGAAGTGAGAACAAGCATGTGAACTACAGGTGGAGGTCGTTATTATGTGCTGGACCCAGTTTTTGCTGTCATTTGCCGTGTGACCTTAGACAAGTCACCTGTCCTCTCTGGATCTCCACTTCTAAGTCTGCAAAACAGAGTGGATGCCCCTCATCCTTCTTGCCACAGAGTAATGATGTGAGCACCAAATGATGGCAGTTAAAAAATGTGGAATTCATGATTGAGGTGTTCACTAGTGTTGGCCTTGGGGGTCCCTGGCCACACCATCTGTCTTCTCAGTGTTTTCTGTTCCCCCTCAAGCTGTGCCCTGGGGTGGGCGGTCGAACCACCTCTAGGGGTGTCAATAGTTGAAGAGGGCTCTGTTACACAGAATTCAGGCAGGAGCAAATCAATTTAACACATAATGCTGTATATCCAGCAAAAGTTCCAAAACAATAAAACAACACCTAAAGTTCATCAAACCTTTACTATTTGCTATTTAGATCTTCAGTCCTCACAGCAGATCTGTGATCTAGGTATTATTATTAACATATTTTGTAGAAGAGAAAGCTGAAGCTCAGAGAGGCTAAGTAACTTGCCTGAGGTCACACAGCTAATAAGGGGCAAAGTGAGGATTCAACCCAAGATCTGACTCCTCGACCTGTCTCCTGGTCCTCAACCTTCTTTAGCTTAGAGTTCTCCTGGAGCAGTCCTGCCATAGACGAAACAACCAGCTAGAACCTAATCCTACAGGTGTTTGGTGAATGTGACTGTCGACTGCAGGAAAGTGAAGCATCAGGGCATGAGGATGATGGTATCTTTTCTGTGTCATAGGTACTGTTTACTTAGTGCTTCCTTTTAAATCAACCCATTTAAAAAAATTAGCCAAAATTTGAAGTGTAATATCCTTGGAATCTTGGGTTTGATTGTACTTACCCCCACACACACATCACACACATATATGCGTCTGATACATACACATATGTATCAGAAACACATACGGACATAGATATGTGAATATATTAGAAAAACATGCATGTTTCTTTTTTTTAACTTTATTTTTTAAACGTTTTTTTATTTTTTATTTCTTTTTAAGATTTTTATTTATTTGCTTGACAGAAAGAGAGAGCACAAGCAGGGGCAGTGGCAGGCAGAGGGAGAAGCAGGCTCCCAGCCGAGCAAGGAGCCCGATGCGGAGCTCAATCCCAGGACCCTGGGATCATGACCTGAACCGAAGGCAGATACTTAACAACTGAGCCACCCAGGCGCCCCATATGCATGTTTCTTATTTTTTTTAATGTTGCAGTTTATTTATTTTTTAAGATTTTATTTATTTACTTGACAGAGAGAGAGAGATCACAAGTAGGCGGACAGGCAGGCAGAAGGAGATGGAGAAGCAGGCTCCCCGCTGAGCACCCTCATATGCATATTTCTAATGTACATATTCATGCATACATTTTTTCCAATACATTCACATATGTATGTGTGTACTTATGTGTGTTTCTGATACATACTGAAATGACTAATAACTTGGCGCCTGGGTGGCTCAGTTGGTTAAGTGACTGCCTTCAGCTCAGGTCATGATCCTGGAGTCCCAGGATCGAGTCCCACATTGGGCTCCCCGCTCAGTGGGGAGTCTGCTTCTCCCTCTGACCCTCCCCCCTCTCATGCTCTCTCTCTCATTCTCTCTCTCTCAAATAAATAAATAAAATCTTAAAAAAAAAAAGAAATGACTAATAACTATGAAACATCAAAATCCATTCCCTGTACCCCCTAACCCATCTTGAGTGTCCCACATGCTGTGCATACCACAATTTGGGAAACAAATTCTTTTCTAAGGCTTCAGCTCTACCACTAACTCAATACATTTTCCCTATGCCACCCCATGCCTCACTTTACTTGCCTATACGAGTGGGGCCGTTGGATTTCGATGACCTCTACTGTTGTAATTGGATGGATAGCGTTCTAAGGAGCCTTTGCAACTTGGTCTGGCTTTATCCAAGAAGTCCAGCTTTAGCCAATTACCAGAGTGATCAGGCCTCAGGAGCTATCTCACGTTAACCAGGCTCACAAGAGGCTGATTGATAAACCAGACAGACTGGTGCACTAACTGACCTTGATTACCAGCCATCCACAGGGCTGGCATGCTCCATGGGCGGAGGAACACGTCTCCTCGCCAGCACCAGCACAAGCTTGGGAAGCGCCCTGAGCTGCTGCGTTCAGGACCGAGGGGTCCTGTGGGGGATGGAAGAGTGCTGGCCTTGGAGACGGTCTTGAGTCCGAATGGAAGCCTGCCTGTAGGAAGCGGTGCGGCTGCGAATTGCCAGCTTCTCAGAGCCTCATTGTCTGTAAAATGGGGATCATCGGGCTCACTTCGCAGGGAGGTTGTGAGGATTGGATGAGGTACTGTATAAAAAAGCCTGGCACAAAGTAGGTGTTAATCCAGAGCTAGTGGGACAGTGTAAGGGAAGGTGCCATCTGATGGTGAAAGACTGAGGAGTGGGGCCAGGGTCTAATTCAGGGGCTGCACGCTCATATGCCAACAGGGATCAAGCAGGTCATAATAATTAATTAATAATCAGAATTTAATAATCATAATAAAGTAGGACAGGTGTAAGATGGCAAATGTCTGGGAGCTACAGCAGAGGGGAGGACTTGGGTGGCCTAGAGAGGGCAAGCTGTGGTGGGAAGGGTTGACCTCCATTCATCTCCAGCAACGGCCAGATCTTCTGGCTTCTTTCTCTCTCTCTCTCTCTTTTTTTTAAACATTTTATTTACTTATTTGAGAGAGAGAGAGAGCACGAGCACGAGCAGGGGAAGGTGTTCGAAGCAGGCTCCCCACTGAGCAGGGAGCCCGAGGCGGGGCTCAATCCCAGGACCCTGGGATCATGACCTGAGCCGAAGGCAGACACTTAACTGACTGAGCCACCCAGGTGCCCCGATCTTCCGGCTTCTTAAAGAGAAGCCAAATTGTTCGGGGATAAGTCCCGATTTTAAACTGCACCCAGTTACAATTTGCACGCCAAGCAAAACACGTGTGGGCCATTACTGGTCGCCTGTTTGCAGCCTCTGGTCTAAAGGATCTTTGCATCTTTCCATCTCTTCCCGCTTCACCCGCTGCCCCAACTCGGTGCCTGGCATACAGTAGATGTTCCAGAAGTGCACGGAGATCGAATAAAGCGGAGCAGATGAACCTGGTGGAGAAATGAGTGATCGTGACCACCACGAAATTATGAGGCTAGCCTGAACCCCAGAGGCCGTGGTCTGAACCCCCCCACTGCTTCTCCCACGGGCCTGAGCACTCTCCCCCAGTGTCCCGGGCAGCAGCTGGTACTGTGGCCGGCTCCCCGTGGCCCGAGGTGCCTCCTCGCCTGGTTGGCCAGCACTCATGATCTGAAACTTCTTCCTCACGTTAACACACAGGTCACTTCACCCCTCTGCTGCCTGCAAGCCCTTCGGATATCTGAAGTCAGGAGTCATTGTGGCCACCCAGGGCACGTGCTTCCCCTGCCAGCATCCAGGCATCCTCACGTCCTCCTGTTTTGTTCTCTTGACAGCACCCGTCACTCTGCACTTTCCTTTCCTTTCCTTTCCTTTCTTTCCTTTCTTTCCTCCTATGTAAGCCCTACGCCCAACATGGAGCTTGAACTCACAACCCTGAGATCGAGTCGCATGCTCTACTGACTGAGTCAGCCAGGCGCCCCAAAAGCACCTGTCACTCTTTCAATCAGGGTCCATTTGTTTACTTGTTTAGTATCTAATATAAGCCCCACGAGAGCTGAGAGCTTCCGTTTTTATTCACTGTGGGATCCCCAGCACCTAGAGAAGAGGCTGACTACATTGAGACCCCCCGGGAGGGCCACCACCTACCCCTTCGTCAGGTGTTTCAGGAGAACCTTCTCTGGGCCAGGCCCTGTGCCAAACTTACCTTCCTCAGCTGAATCTAAGGAACCCACGGGCTAGGCCTCCTCCGCTCCCTGTCACAGGCTAGGGGCCTGTGGCTCAGAGAGAGGAAGCGACTTGTTCCAGGTTGCCCAGCCTGTAGGGACGGCAGTGGGAATTCAGACCCTGCTTGGGCTGCCCTCCCGGTGCACCCCCGAGTGCACCCTTTGGCAGTGATGCGTAGGCAAAAAATGGGGCAGGGAAGCAGCCACCTCGTGACTCAGTGAGCACTGAGTGAAGTGAATCGCCCTCCTTCCCCTTAACCTTTTCTATTAACTTGTCATGACTCCAAGTTAGCAGTTTACCTTGAGGATGAGTCCTCAACCAGAGTAGATAGGACTCTGGGCCACACGCAAAGTTGCCAGGTTGGCAGGAAGTCCTAAGCTCAGGAGCCCCGGCCCCAGGCCCTTCTGTCCTGTGCCCAGCAGCTCGTGCTGCCGCGTGCTGAGCCCTCCCTTGCCTCCTCAGCTGAGAACACCACCAACATCACCCAGGATGAGCAATACAAGTGGCTGAGCTGTGACGGCCAGGAAGAGATGCTCAACCTGGGCTTCACCATCGGCTCCTTCGTGCTCAGCGCCACCACCCTGCCGCTGGGGATCCTCATGGACCGCTTTGGCCCCCGGCCCACGCGGCTAGTCGGCAGGTGAGGCGGCCAGGCCCGTCTGGGGCTGAAAGGCGGGCTGGCACCGCAGGGCGAGGAGAGGCTCAGAGTGTTCACAGGCAACTCCTCCCCCTGCCCTGGGTCTCCACAGCGCCAGCTTCGCTGCATCCTGCGCCCTCATGGCCCTGGCCTCTCGGGACACCAGAGGTGAGCTGTTTGGCCTCTCGTGCGCCCACAAGAAAAGAATGGGTGGATGCAGGTGGATCATCTGCCATCCCAGCTCCCCCCTTGGCCTCACAACAGCTCCCCAAATGCCCTCACCCATCCCTCTCCCCTTCCCAGTTCTGTCTCCGTTGATATTCCTGGCGCTGTCCCTGAATGGCTTTGGTGGCATCTGCCTAACGTTCTCTTCACTCACGGTGAGTGTGACCGGCCCCGCTTGGCAGCAGGGCACCCAGGAGTGGGGTGGGGGTAGAGGTGAAGTGAGGGGGAGAATGGGTGAGGGAGGGGCCAGTGGCTGCAGAGCAAATGCTTGTGTGGGTCTGGGACCCTGTAGGCTGCAGCTAAGGGTGGGTGTGAGGCTGTGCACGTGGGGATGCGACAGTGTGTGAGTGGGTGTTGGGCTGTGCGTGTGTCCCGAGCATGTAATGTCTGCCCAGCGCTGTTCTACACACTGGGGCCACGGCTCAAACAGAACTGCCAACTTCCTCACCTTCCTGGAACTTCCGTTTGGGGGGCGGTGACCAGGCAACGCCCCCAAAGAAGTAAACTCGTAAATGATGTCAGTAGTCGTTAGTGCTGGAAAGAAAATAAAATTGGGTGTCGTGATGGATAGTGACGGAGGAGGAGCAGCTGGGGTGTGCGTTTGCCACGTTGTGTATTGTGTGGTGCTCTAGATGGGGAAGGGCGTGCGTCCGTGAATATGAGCGTATGAGGTTAAACCGTGTGAACTTGCCGGCGCTTGACCGTGCTGGACCTACAGAAACAGCTTTTTCCATGACGCGACCTCTTACATATGTGTGTTTGGTGTGCGTGTTGCTCTGAGTGTGTATGTTTATAGATGTGAGTGAGCGCAAGGGTTAAAGGCTTCTGAGTGTGTGGTGGGGGAAGGGTTCCTGGCTGGGCCAGCCTCAGGCTGTTTATCCCTGACCGCCAAACTGGGTGTTTTTGGCTGAATTTCACCTCACCCAGCAGCCGCCTTTAATTCCAGCCTGGGACATTTCACAACTCTAAGGAAGCGGATCCCTTCCTCCCCGCCCCCTGCGCAGCCCCTTCTCCACGCTACGCAACTTGGCTCGGGCCCTGAATCCCTGCCCTCCGCGGCGCCCAACCTCGGACCCTGCCCCGGCCTGCCTAGGGGTCTCTGCCCGCCGCCCCGCCGCTCCTCCCCCTGCCCCGCCGCCAGTAATCTCCAGCCAATAGCAGGGCCCGGCGCCCGCCCCGCCCCCGGCCCCGCCCCGCCACCGCCCCCCGCCCCGGGCCTCTGCCCTAGCCCGCCAGGACGGACCCAGCCGGGACACCCAGTGCTGCCCAACCCCTCGGCCCGGGTTAGCCAGGTCGGCCTCGCGCCCTGCCCCCGGCGCGCCTTGCCGGGCGGAGGCAGCGCCCGGGGACCCTGGGGCGGGGGCGCCAAGGGTTCGGCCGCTCTCCGGCCCTGGCCCTGGCACTTTCCCCCCGCGTCCTTGGCGGCGTGCCTTGCAGATACTGGGTGTCCGGGAAACCTCTACCCCAGTGAGGGTCAGCCTGGTCCCACCCCCTTTTCATAGCCACTTGGAAGGTGGTGGAGGACTCCGTTCTCCGTGTTTACCATCTTCCTTCCCCAAGGTATTTGAGGTCCCCCTTCTTGGCCTGGGTTACCCCCTTTGTAGAGAGGGTTGAAGTTCGGTATGGCATCTAAGGCCCTTCCCGGCTATGGGATCTGTTGACCTGGGGAGGATGGTGGGGCCAGAGGGGGGTGTACACAAAGGGCAGCGTGACTTTGCTTTCTCCTCCCCGGAGGGCCTGGCTCAGGCGGGTGAGCAGAACATATGATCAGTTCTCTACTGGTGGGAATTCTGGGCCTGCTCTGGACGTCAGAGCCGCCCCTCCTGGACACCTGGCCTGCCCCTGCCCCTCCTTTAGCTCCACCCTAACCTCCCTGGCACCTCCCATGACTTGTCCTGGCTCAGCAGACTGGGACCTTTGGCGTCACCAGGAGGGTTAATTCCAGAGCCAGCCATGGTCACAGCCTTGGGGCTTGGGAGAGAGCAAGGATCGCCAGAACAGGGGAGAAAGTCAGTAACGAGCTCTGTGAACTTGAGTACATTTCTCTCCCTCGCTGGGCCTCAGTTTTCTCATCTGTCAAATGGGTTGCACTAGATCAGCTTTTCTTAAACACCCATTGCATGGGTTATTAAGAGGCGGCACCCAATAGAAGGGCTCCATTAACAACTAACTTTGGAAACCCCGGGGGGGTTAGACAAAATTGACAAATTTTTGTCTTTGAGGGCATGTCCGGGAACCTTTCAGATGCTAAAGTGCATTGGGAGTCTCTAGGAGGCTGTTGGCTAGTTTCCGACCGTGATTTTGCCTTCAGACTTTTCTGCTGCATCTCCCGGAGCTAGTGTTCCTGGAGCTCACTTTGAGGGCGGTGGGGCTGGATGCATCCAGGCTTTACCCCATGGGGCTGGGCAAGGGGCGCCCTGGGTGGCTGTGAGGGTCCCCCGGCTCACTAGGGCTGCTTCCCTCCCTCAGCTGCCCAACATGTTCGGGAGCCTGCGGTCCACGTTCATGGCCCTCATGATCGGCTCCTATGCCTCTTCTGCCATCACGTTCCCGGGAGTCAAGGTATTGGGACTGTTTGGGGGTGGGGGCAGTGAGGTCACTTGGGTTTTCTTTTTGCCTCGACACAAAAACTCGGGGTTGGCTGAGTAGTGGCCGGCGTGTCTGAGGATCCTGTTCCGGCCGGTCAGAGGTCCATCCCCACCACCATGGGGCAAAGCACTGAAGCATCATGGGGAGAGCCTGGACATTGCTGTGGACCTGCAGGTCTAACCTCCCTGCGTTGCCCCCTTCCCTTTACTGCTGCCCCAGGCCAAGCCTCCATCCTCTCTCCTGGGCTAGTTCAAGCCTTCCTAGCTAGTCTCCCTGCCTTTGACCTTCCCCCTCTCTAGTCTGTCATTCACATGATTCAATTTTTTTTCTATTAAGATTTTATTTACTTATTCGAGAGAGAGAAAGGGAGAGACAGAGCACAAGTGGAGGGGGAGGGGCAAAGGGAGAGGAAGAAGCAGACTCCCCCCTGAGCAGGGAGCCGGAGCAGGCGAGATCCCAGGACCCAGGGATCACGACCTGAGCGGAAGGCAGACATCTGCCCAACCAACCGAACCACCTAGGCAGCCCCTCTCATGACTTCTAGAATGCTCTTAGATGGAGGCCTGGCTCACTGACAGAATCAAGTCCAACCCCTTCAGGAATGCATTCAATGCCCTTGACCTCTCTGGCCTCACCCAGCCTTTCCAGCCACGTCTCCTTCTCCTGTCTTGGAGAGACTGTTTGCCTTGGGTCCAGGGTCATGAACGTAGTCCATACCGGGCTGGAGCCTGGACAGATCCGCCCGGTGGAACTAGAACCAGAAGGCCTGGGTTCTAGCCTGGGGGCAAGCTTGGGGCCTCACTTCTTCCCCTGATATCAAAGGACATCAAGGCATGATTTCATCTGGGCCATCGCATACCCTTCAGATTCCGCCTGGGGCAGTCACGTTTGTTAGTTTAGAAGGCACTTGCTAGGCATCCGAAGGAGTTTGAGAGTGCATTGGTGGGGGTGGCCATAAACTGTTCAGGTAGCACCAGGCATGGAGGGTGGCAGGTTCTCCATTTTCTTTGAAGCGCTGTCCCGTCTGCAGGGAAGAAAGAGCACCCAGGCCCCAGGCTGAGGAGGAACAGAAATGCTCCCAGGCTGCACGGGAGCTCTGAGCCCGAGCCCGAGGGGATGGCAGATGTCAAGTCATCCCAAGCAGGGAGGACAAGGGGAGGGACACCATCTCTGTGTACCTGGCTTCCCCGTTGGCACCGAATCCCAATCAGTTCAGAACCTACTTGTCCTGGGGTGGGGAGGCCTTGGGCAGAGCTCTTGCATGTGCGCGCATACACACACACAGTTGTCCTGCGCACCTGGGTACACCTGTGCAAGGAGAGATAAGGCTTCTCAGATTGGGTTTGTCTTTCCCTCGGGGAATGTGCCAGGAAGGGGCAAGATAAACACAGTTAGGCCCGGGAAACCTAGAACATTAATTTTTCTCTTTTGTACATAAAATGAAATGGCATTTTTGTGTGAAAGCCAACATGCGCATGGACTCATAGGCAGATTTGTGCACCTTTTTTAGATAGTAATTGAGATTTCAAAGACCTTTTGTGCTTGTGGCCAGCAGCTTCAGCTCTCTGTGGGAACTGTTTCAGATCTCGTTAGGGGGCTGGGGTTACGAAGGAAGAGGGTGGTGGGTCTTCTGGGTCTGACTCTTCACTTCTGCCTCAGCTTCCTCATCTGCAAATTAGGCACAAGGAATGGGGTAAAAGAAACCTTGTCTCGGGCCAGTGGGGCCTGGGCTTGGCCTTGGGCTGGAAGAGGTGGGGCCAGGCGGCCACCCCCATGGGCCTGCCCCCTCCTTCCACAGCTGATCTACGACGCCGGCGTGTCCTTTGAGGTCATCATGTTCACCTGGTCGGGCCTGGCCTGTCTCATCTTTCTGAACTGTGCCCTCAACTGGCCCGGTGAAGCCTTTCCGGCTCCTGAAGAAGTCAACTACACGTGAGTGGCTGTGTCAGGAGGGGAGCTCCCCTCCCTGTGGAGGGAGAGATGGGGGGGCGGCGGCGGTGGTCGTGCAATGCACAGAATCAGCTTTGGTGTCAGAGACCTGCATTTGCAGATGGCCTCTGTTTTCTCATCTGTACAATGGGCTTGATCCTCCCCACCCACAAGTGTGTGAATAGACGTGGCACCTAACAGGTGGTCAAACAGGGTGACTGGTACTGGTAATATCCTTTCTGAGTTTGGAGGGTGGGATCAGAGTAGGAGGGATCCCAGCAAGGGTGCCCTGTGCCATATGGTCCCAGGAGGGGGATACAAAGACTCAAATGCCCCACCCTTTATGGGGCAAGCTAAATGCCAACTTTTCCCCATGCCCTATCAGTTCAGTGGGGGTGGGGTGATGCTCCACAAGGAAGCACATAGGGTGCCGGTCAAAAGCTGATGTTTTTCCAGTGTCTTCTACAGGCCAGGCGCTGTGCGTAGCTCTCATACCATTCTCAACAGCCCTATGGTGTGGCTTCTGTTATTAACTCCATTAATAACAAAGGCTCAGGGAACAAAGTGACTTTCCTAAGGTAGTACCACCGAAGGGGGTTGAGGTAAAGCTTGGAACCAGGCTCTCTGACTGTAGAGTCTGAATTCTTTTTTTTTTTTTTTTTTTTTTTTTTTTTTTTTTAAAGATTTTATTTATTTATTTGAGAGAGAGAGAATGAGAGAGAGCACATGAGAGGGGGGAGGGTCAGAGGGAGAAGCAGGCTCCCCGCCGAGCAGGGAGCCCGATGCGGGACTCGATCCCGGGACTCCAGGATCATGACCTGAGCCGAAGGCAGTCGCTTAACCAACTGAGCCACCCAGGCGCCCCTAGAGTCTGAATTCTTAATGCTGCCTCCATGGCAACAGCCCAGGTTGCCTCACGACTCACCCACCCTTCACTTACTGGGTGCCAAGCTGGCCCCTGGCCCGGGCTCTGAGTGACCAAGACGCAGTGGGCACATCGGTCAGCGCTAGGTCCCGGGGTGCTCAGCACCCCTGGGACCGACTAGGACAGACCTGGAGAGGCAGGCTGTTGAGGGCAGGGTCTGCATAGCTGGTCCCCACATGCCCTGGCCTGGCTGCCGGCAGGAAGAAGATCAAGCTCAGAGGGTTGGCCCTAGATCACAAGGTGACAGGTGACCGCTTCTACACCCATGTGACCGTCGTGGGCCAGCGTCTGAGCCAGAAGGCCCCCAGCCTGGAGGAGGGGGCTGACGTCTTCATCTCATCCCAGGATGTTCGTGGCGCCTCAGAAAGCCCTCCTGAGAGTGAGTTGTCTGGTCAGGGAGGGTGGACCCTCAGGCTCAGTGAGTACTCATCCTAAGCACTCATTCTCTCCCCTTGTGTTCTCTCCACACCCCATGATGTAGATGGGTCATGCTCCCCATTTACAGAATGGGGAGAAATCAGAGCTCAGAGAATTCTGGAAGTTCAGACTCAGGGGTACTCTGCTGGATTCCTGGGTGAAGGAGGGAGGGAGGAGCTTCCAGAAGGGGGCGGGCTCTGCAGGCCTGTGGGGCAGTCCGGGCAACCCTCTGAACCGCTAGCTTCAGACCCTGACTGCGTGAGCCCGCGGCCAGGACCGGCACTCCGACGCCCGGCCGGCTGGCTGGCTCCCCCTGCTGGCTGGACGAGGAGCTGCAGCCTCCTGCCTGGGCCACTTCGCAAGGTATCCATCAGCTCCCACATTAGGGGAAGGTACACCCGCCTTGGAGTCAAGAGATGGGGGTTTGAGTCTGGCGCGCCCGTTGCAGACCATGTGACCTGGGCAGATCCTGTAACCCTGCTCTGGCTTTCCTTATCTCTTAAACTAGCAGCCATAACACCCACTGAACAGGGAAGTTAATCGTGAGGATTAAATGGTCCACGGATGTGGAAGCTCTGTTCCGGGCACAGGGGTGTGCAGGTGTGAGGGTGTTACCCGTGCTGCTGGCCTCTCACGGCAGAGTGAGGCCGGGCAACCTGCCGCTTCCAGCCCCGTGAGCTTGAGCAAGTCATTGAGCTCTGGGCCTCAGTTTCCTCAGCTGTAGAATGTGCTAAAGACAGGGTTTTGTACGCTTTGAGTAATGGGATGGTATGTGTCAAGTGTGCAGCACATAATGCTTAATACATAGTAGCTAGAGTTATTATTACCACACCAGCGTGGACATCCAGACATCGTTATAAAACTGGGCAAGAACCTGGAGGCCGGTGAGTCTGAACAGTCCTTTTTGAAGAAACCAGTCCCTCCAGAGTCACGTAGTGAGTGTCAGAGCCCCCTCTGGAACTGCATCCGCTGGGACAATCAGAGGGAAATGGAAGCTCGGGAGGCTCAGGGGCGCCCTCTGCTGTCTCCCCAGAGTCCGTCCCCCTCCGCCAGAGCCTCTGCTCCCCCATTTTCCTGTGGAGCCTCCTCACCATGGGCATGACCCAGTTGCGGGTCATCTTCTACATGGCCGCCATGAACAAGATGCTGGAGTACCTCGTGACTGGGGGCCAGGAGCATGGTGAGGTGCTGCTGAGCCCGCTGGGGGCCGGGGGCACGGGAGGGTCACCCTGCTGAGCTCCTCTCACTCTGGCTTCTCTCCCCACCCCCCATCAGAGACGGACATCCTGAGAAAAAGGGCGGCAGAGACAGGTAGGGGGGTGAGGCCCTGGCCCACACCCGTCCCACCACTGCCTGCTCCAGAGGGAGCCTGGGCCCACCCTCGGAGCTCTGGGCGTTCGGGGCATCGAAGAATCTGGGGTCCCGGGGGAGGCTCTTCTGGCACCCCCTGTCCTGCCCCGAAGTGGGCTGCTGGCATCTGTCATGCCGTCTCCTGACTCCGCTTCTCTTCCCGTCCTTCCCAGTGGGGTTCTACTCCTCCGTCTTTGGGGCCATGCAGCTCTTGTGTCTCCTCACCTGCCCGCTCATCGGCTACATCATGGACTGGCGGATCAAGGACTGTGTGGACGCCCCCAGTGAGGGCACTGCCCTCGGAGACGCCAGGTGACCGGCACAGGGGTGCCCACAGCTTGTCACTTTCTCTGCGCTTTCACAGCCAGCATCTCATTTCATTCTGCCCAGAGCCCTGGGAGAGCAGGAGCCTCTCCCCAGTTTACAGAGGAGGAAACTGAGGGGGGGCACGGCTTGCTCGATGATAAGTGTAGCCCACCTCAGGTGCTGACTGCACGAGGTACCTTGCATTGTCCTGTTGAGTCCTGCAGCAGCTCTCTGAGGGAGGCGCGGTGTCCTCATTTCACAGATGAGGACGCTGAGACACAGAAAGGTTAAGTAACTTACCCAAGATCACACAGCTTTTATTTATTTTATTTTATTTTATTTTTATTTTATTTTTTTTCCTAAGATTTTATTTATTTATTTGACAGAGAGATAGAGAGAGAGCACAAGTAGGCAGAGAGGCAGAGGGAGAGGGAGAAGCAGACTCTCCACCGAGCAGGGAGCCCGACATGGGGCTCGATCCCAGGACCCTGGGATCATGACCTGAGCCGAAGGCAGCCGCTTAACCGACTGAGCCACCCCGGTGCCCCTATTTTATTTTATTTTAAAGATTTTATTTATTGGAGCGCCTGGGTGGCCCAGTTGGTTAAGCGTCTGACTCTTGGTTTTGGGTCAGGTTGTGATCTCAGGGTGCTGGGATCAAGCCCCGGGCCTCCCTGCTCAGTGGGGAGTCTGCTTCTCCCTCCCACTCTGCCCTTCCCCCCACTTGTGTGCCTGCGTGTGTGCACTCTCTCAAATAAATAAATAAAATATATTTTTAAAGGATTTTATTTATTTACTTGAGAGAGAGAGAGGGCCCAAGCAGAGGGAGGGACAAGAGAGAGAGAATCTCAAGCAGATTCAAGTATGGAGCCCAACACGGGGCTCAATCCCAGGACCCAAAGATGGTGACCTGAACTGAAACCAAGAGTCTGCCGTTGAACCGACTGAACCACCCAGGCGCCCCGATCACACAGCTTTTAGTAGCAGGTTGTAGAAGCTATCTTATAAAGGGTATGTATATATGTGTGTGTGTGTGTATATATATATATATATATATATACCCTAAAGCCTTCTTTTTTTTTTTTAAAGATTTTTATTTATTTATTGAGAGAGATAGTGATAGAGAGAGAGCATGAGAGGGGGAGAGTCAGAGGGAGAAGCAGACTGCCAGCTGAGCAGGGAGCCCGACGTGGGACTCGATCCCGGGACTCCAGGATCATGACCTGAGCCAAAGGCAGTCGCTTAACCAACTGAGCCACCCAGGCGCCCCTACCCTAAAGCCTTCTTTAAGCAGCTAACATTTATTGTCTCATATAGTTTCTGAGTCAGGAATCTGGGAGTGACTTAGCTGGGTGGTTCTGGCTCAGTGTCTGTCTGAGTCTGTTTGAGCTGGTATAACAAAACACCACCACACACTGGGTAGCTTAAAAACAACAGAAAGCTAGTTCTCACGGTTCTAGAAGCTGGAAGTCTCAGATCAGAGAGCCACTGGTTGAGTGAGGGCCCTCTTCTGGGTGGCAGACTTCTCCCTCTGTCCTCACATGGCCTAAGGAATAGAGAACTCTGTGGGGCCTCCTTTCTAAGGACACTAATCCCATGAGGAGGGCTCTGCCCTCGTGACCTAATCACCCTGCAGAGCCCCACCTCCTAATACCATCATGTTGGGCTTTAGGATTTTCAGCATACGAGTTTCGGGGGGACACAGCCATTCGGACCATAGCAGGGTCTCATGAGGCTACAGTCTGGCTGTCGGCCAAGACTACAGATATCTGGGGTGTTGACCAGGGTGGGGGAATCCATTACTGAGCTCCCTCCCATGGCTGTTGGCAGAAGAGGCGGCTCCTCCCTGCCTGGGTCCCTCCATAGGGCTGCTCACCACCGGGCAGCTGGCTTCCTCCAGAGCCAGGGGTCTAAGGGAGGGAGACCAAGATGGAAGCCTCTGTGTCCTTCACAGTGAAATCTCATGAGTGACGTCCCATCGCTTCCGTAGTATTCTGTCGGTCACACAGAGTGACCGGTCCGGTGTGGGAGGGGATGACACAAGGTATGGCTAGCAGGAGGTGGGGCTCACTGAGGCCCATCTTGTTGGCTGGAGACCACCGTTGGGTCTTGAACTGGGGTTTTCTGACTGCGTGTGTTCTTTTTGTGTTTGTCCTGAGAGGATAGGAGGGAAGGCATCTTAAGGAACAGTCCAGTGGCTTCCCTCCCCAGCACTGGTACCCCAGCCCTGGCACCCAGCCTCCTGAAGGCAGGGCCGTCTGTCTAGGATAGATGGGCAGCCTGCCCTCATCCCAGCCTACTGACCTCTCCCCTGGGGCAGCCCTCAGCCCTTGATTGTGCCAGAGCGGGGCTTGCTGGACAGTCAGGGGCCAAGTTGCTGTCCCCAGAGCAGCATCTACTTTTGTCCAGGCTGATGGGCAGAGACGCTTTTATAGGGGCTTCCAGTAGGGGGTGGTGTGAGAGCTCCCGGTTCTCCACCTTCCTTCCCATCCTTGAGCTTCAGACTTCAGTGTGCGTGAGACATACCTGGGCTGTTTGTCAAAATGCAGATTCCTGGGTCCCACTCCTGAGATTCTGGGGGTGGGAGCCTGGAATCTGCATTTTAAAGAAAGGCCCCAGGTGATACTGGGGTCATAGGTGGGGGAGCCCCATTTCGAGAAACACAGGGCTGGACAAATGGCCTGCTCCCTTTGCTGCCCCACAGCAAAGGCACAGTAGAAGAGGGGAGGCCAGCCCGAGAACCAGGGAGCTGCTGGGGAGGTGGAGGCAGCGGCCAGTGACACCCTGTCCTCCTCAGGGATGGGGTTGCCACCAAGTCTGCCAGACCCCGCTACCGCAAGATCCAGAAGCTCACCAATGCCATCAACGCCTTCACCCTGACCAACTTTCTGCTTGTGGGGTTTGGCATCACCTGCCTCATCAACAGCTTACACCTCCAGGTACCCACTTCCATCCTCCCTGCCTCCCTGCCTCCCAGGACCCCTCCAGAGGGACATTGCACCCAGCGCCTGCCTTCCAGGAAGCACGGTTCTCATCCTCTGGGCCTGTTTTCCGGGGACTGGTTTGTCAGGGGCTCCGTGTCCCTCTTCACCTTACCCATCCTTCCTCTTGCCTGCACACCTGCTCTTCACCTCTTCCCTCTCTTTGGTTTCAGTTTGTGACCTTCGTCCTGCACACCATGGTTCGAGGTTTCTACCACTCGGCCTGTGGCAGCCTCTATGCAGCAGTGTGAGTCAGCCCGCGCTGAGCTGCCTTCCCGAGCTTTCCCTCCATAACCAGAGAATCCCGGAGCAGAGTTGAAAGGGCCCCGGACACCCCCTCACGCCCTCCCTGCGCTCCGCTGCCCCTCCGGAGTGCTGACTGACATCTCAGAGTCAGCGGGGAGCTGGGAGGCTGTCTGGGGGGGCCGTCCTCTCGGAGCTTCCCTGCCCTCTCGGAGGTTCCCCGTCCTCTCGGAGCTTCCCTGCCCTCTATCAAAGGCAGCCTGCCCCGCCACCAGCCGCCTCCAGCACCAGGAGGTCCTGCCTTCGAGGAAGCCGAAATTCTTGGTTTGATGACACTTTGGTCCTACGTCTGCTCTCCTCTTAACACCCCCCCCCCCCACCGCCGGCAGCCCTGTGTCCTTCACCGGCTCCAGCCAGAGCCTTGGAGTCACCCTTGAGTCTGCCCTTCCTCACACTCCACGTCCAGTCCCCAGCAGTCCCGCCAGCTCCCCGTCCACAGACCCCAGGGCAACCCTCTCCTCCTCCCCACCGCCACCCCCCTGCCGGGGGTGCAGCAGCTCCCGGCGGGCTCCCCGTGCCTGCTCTTGCCTCCCTTGGTCTATTTTTAACACAGGGGCTGGAGACACCTGTTGGGACAGAAGTCTTTTCCTGTCACTCCGTGGCTTCCTGCTACGCTCTCAGAAAAAGCCAGAGGCTTTGTTATGGCTGAACAGGTCCCCCCCATTGACAGGTTCCCCTCCAACCACTTCGGGACGCTGACGGGCCTGCAGTCCCTCATCAGTGCTGTGTTTGCCCTGCTCCAGCAGCCGCTTTTCATGGCCATGGTGGGACCCTTGAAAGGAGAGCCCTTCTGGGTGAGAACTGGGGGTGGCACGCGGGGAGCAGGACCCCCTTTCCAGGGGTTCTGAGGAGTTGGGGCTGGGAGGGGGGGCCTGTATCTGACAGAATCCCTGACTCCTATCTCCGACTGAAGGTCTCTAATCGGGGGCTTCCCAAGCTGGCTACCCATCACAACCCCTCACAGAGTGAAAAATAGATTCCCCAGCCTGTCGACTCAGCGCCTCTTGCTCTGGGCCAGGAGTGTCTCTGGAAGAAGCTCCAGGTGCCTGGTGAAGTGGCCCAGTTCTGATGCCGTCTGGTTTCACCCAGGGCACGGATGCTCTTAGCACCTCTGGAAAGGGGTTCCTCCAAACCCTCTCAGCTCAAACACCCTCAAGACAGGGCAGCAGCCTTTGGTATGGTTAGAAGGGCTTTTCCTTCCACCGACCACACGTCTGCCTCCCCAAAGCTGGTCCTCTCTCCGCCCTCTGGGGCCACCTGTCCCATAACCCTTCTCCCAGCAGAGCGATCAAGAAAGGACAGTCATGGTTTATGGGGTGCTCACGAGGTGCTGAGGTCATTTTGCCCTGACGAGGCACTTAGAGTCAAGGTGATTTGCCTAAGTTGCACAGCGAGTGATGCAGAGAAGGCTGTGAGCCGAGGCCACGCCCGAGTGAGGGCCACTGTCCTGGGCCTTCCGTCCCCCGGCTGCATGCCTGGGCTCCTTTCACCATCTGCCAACCTCTTCTCACCAACCTCAATGGAATCAATGGGATCCCGTCATCAATGTCCCCAGCCCAGAAGCTTCCATTTCAGAAGGTGCCCTGCATTGGGCACCAGCCCAGACTCCCCCAGTATCTCCCCAGAGGGCACCAGCTCGTGTGGGCACTGGCCTCAGCCAGGGTTCAGACCACGCTCTGATACTTTACGAGGCTGTTGAACATTAGATGAGATATTGGTGAAACGGTGATTGAACACAGTACGTGCTAGCCATATTTCTCATTCTGGCCCAGGACCTGGAATGAAAATGGCTGCCTCCTCCTCTCTGTTGGAAGCTGAGGGGAGGGTCCTTGAGGGTGATGAGGGAAAATCGGTACCTACTTGACTCTTGCCTCTCTCTCCTTGCCCTCAAGGTGAATCTGGGCCTCCTGCTCTTCTCACTCCTGGGCTTCCTGCTACCTTCCTACCTCTTCTACTACCGTGCCCGACTCCAGAGGGAGTATGCCACCTACTGGGAGGGCCCAAAGAAGGTGCTTGGCGGCTCTGAGGTGACCGCATAGACCTCTTAAGGCCAAGGGACCTGGATGACAGGCAGCCAAGGCCTAAGCAACCAAAGGGAATGCCTCATGTGGCTTTTCTACCTGTAACATACACACAGAGCTGGGCCATGGATTTATAAATACCAAGAGAAGTTCTATTTTTGTAGGGACTTGCTAAAAGGGAGAAAAAAAAAAAAACACCTAAAAAAAAATTTCCCCAAAGCAATGCTCCATTGACTGAAGACAGCCCCTGTGCTAAAAGGATTGGGCCCTCTTCCTTCTCAGATTGGCAGATACCAGGGTGTGGGGCTGCCCTTTCTCTAGGCCTGCATCCTAGGGGCCTGCCTGCTGGTGCCCCCTGGGGGCTTGTGGGATCAACAGGCAAACAGGCTACCCCTAGGGTTCCAGCTAGGCAATGCCCAGAGCCCGCGTGTGTGTATATGCTCACGTGTGCATGTGTGTGCGTGTGTAGGTGTGTGTATGAAACAACCTTCCCCTCCGAGGAAAGGGGCCTGAGGTGCTCGCTGTGTCTCGGATGGGGTGTTGGGGGCTGGAGGGCGGGTTCCCTCCCTGGTACTGCTTTTGGCAGGTCTTAGAGAAAAATAAAAAGGGAAGTGAGAGACCCGCTGGTGTGTGCCTGTATCTTTGTTGGGGGGGTAAGGGGGAGTGTTTTCCCACACCCCCATCTCTCTTCCTCACCCAGGCTCGCCTGGGCATTAAGTAGGACACCTGAAGTGTCAGCCTGTCCACCTCTGGCTGGCTGGCTCATCTTCCGGTTCTTATCCGTGCCCTGCCCTTGGTGTCCAGAGGGAGTCCACATCCTCCCTCTGCTCCTATCCCCCACTTCCCATGGTTTGAGGTGCATCCAGGAAGTCGCCTTTCTCTGTATAGGGGATCAGGGCAGGATGCTTTAGAAATAATGCTGAGGGATGGTGGAGGGTTGTTGAAATGTACACTTTTTTATAGTCTCCTGTTTTATCTTAAAACCTCATGCAAATGTGGAGCTTCACTTTGTACTATATTTATACTTATTTTCAACATCTAAGTGAGGCTTTAAAATTACATAGGTAAAGACACCATCTTTGAGAACAAGGGGCCTTCCAAGAAGATATATCTTATTTTCCCCAGGCCTACACCTCTTCGTGTCCCTGGGACATAAGCCTTGGAGGCTAGAGTAAGTCACAGAATGGAGGGATGGGGCCCAGAGGGCCACTGACATTTGTTGGGGATCTGCCTGGGCTTCACAAGTATCTCATTTCATCCTAACCACGGCCCAAGAGGTTGGTATGTTCACAATGTTTTGCAGGTTGAGGAAAGCCCAGGCAATTAAGGCACAAGACCAGTTGGTAGGTGGTAGAGCTGAGCTCAACTCTGACTGCCGAGTCCCGACCACAGGGCTACCAGGACAGTCAGCAGAAAGGAGGTCCCAAGCTTCTCAGGCTAGCTCAGCTGTCCTCTCAGGGCTGAGAGACCTCAAAGGCCCTAGTCACAACCCCCCTCCCCAGGGAAAAAAAAAAAAACAACTTTGGAGAACCCACAAATGTTAGTGCTGAAGACAGTATTACAGATAAAACTGCCCCTTTGTCTCAAACTCTCTTTAGAAGGTAATGAAACAGACTGATCCACCCATTTCATGGATGAGAAAACATGTCCAGAGGGGTCTGGAGGCTTGACAAAGTCACATAGCAGACTCCCAGCTGCTCTGAGCCCAGACTCCTGGCTTTCAACACAGTTCCCTTTTTGCAAAATACCAAACCAGAATTGGACAGCACCCACTAAGGAGTTGGGTGGGTTCCTGGAGGGCCTGCCTGGGTCTCACCGTGCTCGCCGTCCCGGACCTTGACCTTCCGAGTAATCTGGTGGGGAGTTTAATCACGAGCGACGGGGAGTTTGATCACGAGCGACGGATCCCACCGGGCCGGGTTGGGTTAGGGTTAGGGTTAGGGTTAGGGTTAGCGGAGGAAGCAAGGCGGGTGGGCCGGGTGCTGGGTGTGCCCAGCAGGCGGCGCTGCGGGGCTGCGTCTGGGATGGGGTGGGGGTGGAGAGAGGGGGACGGAGAACCAAAAGGGAACCCCACCCGCCACACACGCACACCCCTGCACGCACACAGCCTCCCCGCTGGCCGGTCCTCCCTGGGCCTCGACCCCCAGACTCCCACCCTGGCTTGCGCTGCCCTCTTTGGACCGCTTACGCCTTCACGACCCCCACCCTTTCAAGCGTTATCTGCACCCCCACCGACCCTCGGACGGAGGGAGGGACTGCACGCCGGCCCCTGCCCGGCTGGGGCTTCGGACCGGGTGGGAGTTGCCGCCAGAAATCTCGGCCTCCCCGGGGAGGGGTGGAGAGCTTGGGGAGGGGGCTGGGCAGGGGCGGAAGCGAGCTAGAGCCGTGTTTGTCGCGGCGCTGCCGAGTGGAACAGATGGCTGGGGAGGGGAGAGGGTACGTGGCGGGGGGGGTGTTGGGGGGAGGAGGGGTGCGGGGGCCGGAGGATGAGGAACGAGGAATTTCGACGCCCCGAGTCTCCCAGGAGAAATCCCCCTCCCCATCTCTTCCCTGCAAGAATGGGGGCCAGCGCCGGCCTTTCTCCCGGAGAGCCTAGCCTCTGGCCTGCCGCGGCCCCCGCTGCGCAGCCGGCCATCCCAGGGGCGCCCCTCGCCCCTGGGCCGCCCCCCTGCGCGGGCCTGGCCGGCTGGGTCAGGGCCGCCGCGAGCCGCCCGGGGCGCTAGGGTTAACAGGGCCGCACCCCGAGGGGCGAGGGGGCGGCGGGAAGCCGGCTCCCGAGCTGGGAGCGAGTTCAGGGATCGTAAATAGCTGAGGGAAAACGTGTTAATTGGAACTTTATGCAGATGAGCTGGGACCGGGGGCCGGGGGGTGGAGGGAGGGAGAAGGTCACGCGGGGGCGGGACCCGAGCCCAGTTCCGAGGGCAGGGGAGGAGGGCTCTGGCCCGGGAGGGGTAGGTGAGTGTCCTGACGTCTGGGCGTTGGCCTCCGGGGAGGGCCGCGGGTCCCTGCAGGCTAGCCTTCCTCCCTGACCACCCCCCCCCCCCCCAGAAACCGAGACGACTCTTCCAGCGTGTCCGCATCCCGCGTCCAGAAGTCCAGGGTCTCAAATCGCCGCGAGGGTGGGGGACACCTTGCAAGCATCTGTTTCCGCTCGTGGCTGCTTACCTCGGGTCTCACTTCTGCTGTGTCCCCGCCCCCTTCGGTCTCTGCGTCCTCCCTCTCTGCCTCCTCCCTCCTTTATTCCCCATCCCCGGCATCACCCTCTCGGCGCTGGAGTGTCGTCTGTTACTTTCACCAAGTGTGCCTGCGGTGGGGGTGGGGGTGAATTTAACTTTTCTCCCTTTGCTTTCCCCAGTCTGCCCCCCCTTCCCTGACCACCCCACCTTTGGGATGTTTCTCAGCCTTTAGAGTGCTTGGTAACCAACCCCCTCTTGTCTAAAATGAGTTCCAGGGTCCCTCCGTGATCTGATTCAGCAGGGCTGAGGGGCTCAGGAATCTGTATTTTAGCAACTTCCCACCTAAATCAGATGTAAAAGACCCCCGTTCTTAAAAACCACTGGCAGGGAATTGGTGGGCAGGAAAGACTGGGCAAGTCTCCTTCGACAGCACCCCCCTTCCCCCTGCCAACGCTGCCTCCATGCTCCTGACCTCACCTCTGCTCAGAATGGCCATCCCGGCTTCTGGTGTGATTGGCCCAGGTGTGGAGAAGGTGCTAGGAAGGAGGGAAGGAAGGAGAAAGGGAGAAAAGGAAAGAAATGAGCCTGCACTTAGCTCTTCCCTCTCTGAGTAGGGTCTTCCCCTTCCTGGCAGCTGCCTGCTTCCCTCCCCTTCACCTCAGCTGGACCATCTTCTCTTACTCCACCGGCCTGGCCTCAGCTTCTCACTTCCTTTCCCCCTCTTCAGCTGAAGTTTCTAGAAAGGCCAAAGGATCTTAGGGGGGAATGGCAGAGCTGACCAAAGCCCCCACCTCCAAAAGAAAGGGGCAAGAGGCGCCCCTGGGATTGGAAGTAAGAGGGGGAGGGAAGCTGGACTTGAGGGAAGATAATAATAACAGCAAATGTGTAGGTCACCTTTCCACGGGGTTATTGTACTTACTCCCCACAGCAAGTCAATTTAAGCAGGTGCTATTGTCCCCAGGTCACAAATGGAAAAAACACAACAGACATTCAGAGAGGTTAAGTTACTTGCTGAAGGTCACACAGTAAGTGGAAGAATAACTAGGTCATTCACCTTCCACTTTCCCCAAATCATTTCTCCAGAGGCCACTGGTAGCTGTCCCAGGCCTGTCCTCCCTGCCCTACCCCCAGGGGCAATGGGGATGGGGAAGGGCACGGGCGTACAGAAATGAAAGGAGATGCTCAGGTTTCGGAACATCTGACAGGTCTGGCTGGAAGCATTAAAAATTCATGTAGAAACCTGACCCCAGCCGGACCTTGGGTCTGCCACCTGGACTGTCCCTGGCCTGTGGCCTCTCAGAGCCTGGTGGGTGAATTTCCCTTCAGCAGTGGCCTGGAAGCCCCAAGTCTTTGTAGCTCAGAGGAGAGGGGTTCTCTTAGGGATTAGGGGTCTGAAGTCAGGTGCCAGCAGTTCCGAAAGCAGGGCTGAGAGCCCTCCCCGCTACTCTGAGTGTAAGAACCTTAGAGGCTTAAGGGCTTATAAACCCCATCATCTGGCGTCCTCCTGTTCTGCTCCCCAGGCGGGTGGATGGATGCTCACGCTCAGTTTACGTTGACTGGAGCCTGGCTGTGAGTCCCAACGTGGCCAGTGGGGGGCAGCCATCGGCCTGGAGGTAGCCTGAGCCTGAGCCTTTACCGCCGCTTTGAAGGACAGTCAAAGAACCCCCACTGATAACGTCAGAGAGGTGCAGACTGGGCCTCCGGGAAGGGGTCTGGAGTCTGTCATCTGAGGAGGAGGGGAGAGGCTTCCTAGTTCCGGGGGGGAGATCGAGGAACTTTAGGGAGAGCTCAAAGTAGGTTTGTGGGTTGCAAGTGCATGATAACTGACGGCCAGCGTGATGGAATCATTCTAGCTGGAGTGAAGATTTGGGGCGAGGCCATGAGAGAAAAGTCTAGAAAGGCAGTTGGTAACCGACTCTGAAGGATCTTTGATGGTCTGCTATGGCATTTCATCTTTAACCTGTAGGCAGTAAGGAGGCATTGTAGGTTTCTGAGGGACAGAAAAACACAATGCAAATTTTGGTCGGCTGAATCTGGCCACCATGGGCAGTGGGTGGGAGGGAGAGAGACTGAAGGTAGGAAAACCAGAGCTGGGTACTGCTATTTTCTTCTCTATTCTAGGCATGAGGTAATGAGGAGATGGAGCAGGGAGGTGGTAGGGAGAATGGAAAGGGAGGGATGAGTCGGGCCGGGAGGGGACTGGGTAACTGGGCAGATTAGAGAGAGGAGTTAAGCACAGCACGCCCGGGGGGCTGGCAGACAATTCAGGTCGTGGGTCCACTCACAGAATGAGGCAGGTGAATGAGCTTTGTTTTGTTCAGGGGTGGGGACTCTCGGACAAATCCCTTCCCCTCTCTGGGCCTCAGTTTCCCCATCAGAGCACTGGTGGTTGGATGGGATGGCCTTGAAAGCCTCTCCTGTTTCAGGGTGTGAGGCTCAAGGCTGTAAATCTGAGTTGTCCGGAGTCGCTGGGGGGGGCGGGTGCGTGAGATCTCTGGAGGTGGTCTCTGTGCAGGGTCCTGCGTGCATGCATTTGGGGTGCATCTGCCTGTTTGTGGGGCCCGTGGGTGTCAGCTTGCCTGCACGTGCTCCACTGCTCTGCATTGTGCGAGTGTGTGTGAGAGAGCGTGTGAGCGTGGGTGTGCACGTGATGGGCGTCCGTGGGTCTGTCTGGGCTGATGGTGGTGGAGGTGGGGGTGGTGGAAAGAGGCATTGCTGTGGACTTCTTCCTGAGGCTCACACACTCCTCTTGCTTTCACTGTTCTGAAATAGCATCTGGACCGAAGGCCCATGAATATTTCACAACGATAATTCTGTGACCTGGACAGCCTGCTTCTGATTTCCCAGCATCCTCCCTCCCCCTGCCCAGTCCCCAGCAGCTCCTCCTCCATCAGAGCTCTTGCCCCCCATCCCGCTCGCTAGCCTCCCCAAAGCCAGCCTGACACAGGCTCCCTGTGAGGCCCCAGACCCGGAGCTCCCCAGGGTCCTGATTCAGGCTCTTTTCACTGTTCCCCCACCCATCCCACAGTCTTATCCGAGGTCCACCTGCCTCAGGCCTTCATTGTCGACTCCTTCCCGTTTCTGCCTCCTCTTCTTGCCATCCTTTTGACTTGCCTGGCCAGAGTCACAGGATCTCAGCATCCCTGCTCTCTGAGCCCTGGCATCCAGGTCCCCTCTCTTTCCATTCCCCCCACCCCCTGCGGTTAGATTCTTAATCCTAAATGTAAACCATCAAACTTCTCCCCAGTTGCTCTGATGAGGCTCACCCCTAACCTCTACCCCAAGTTCTTCTCAGTTGGGCTTTTTCCTTCCCCAGGCCTCCCTAGCCCTAACCCTAAGCCTCCCTTGCACACACTGGAAAGATGAGGCTTCAGATCATACCTCAAGCCAGCAGAGTACCCCAACTTGGGATTCATGTCCCTCTGGTCACCCTAGGACCTTGGTTTCTCCTCTAATGTGCTTGCAGAACTGCTTCTTGACCTGGTCTGGCCCACCTCTGGAGCCAAGGGAAAGAGACCATTGATCTCTAGGGTTGTTGCGTACAGCTGTGCAGGCTGTACACTGCACAAAGACACTCAGCCAACGGGGCAAGTACGAGCTGAAATTCAGCCTTAGGCTCTGCTTGCTGAGGTGTTTCTTGTGGTGTGGGGCTGGGTTCCCCTGAGGATGAGGTGCCTTTTTCAGATTTGCCTAAAGCCATATTTGGGCTGGCTGTGACCCTGGATGTCTGTTATTTCTCCTTGCAGGGTAAGATGGGAAATGCTCTTCCTTCCTGAAGGAACAGGCCTAGGAGGGAGCCGTTAACCAGGCTGGAGGCCTTCCCCAGCCTCAGCTCCTCAGGCACCAGACAACTCAGGGTCGTCTGTAGCTGCTTCCCCGGACCAATGGGAGGTGAGGCGATGTCAGCACCCACTCTTGGCTGTCAGATTTCACCAGATTTCAATGGCCTGCTTGGGACTCCAGGGTCACCCCTCTTTCTCAATCTTCAGCTTCTCATCATGGGGGAGCAGCTCTCCAGCCAGCAAGAAGCACTTTGGTGGCCTGGGAAGGATCCCCTTTCTCTAACCCTCCTGGCCCTGGAATCCTGATTGTTCTAAGCCCTCCTCCGACTTTTGAGGTCCTGAGCCAACAAATCTTACAGAAGAAGATAAAATAATAGAATTTTTTAATAAATTTTTTTTTTTTCCCCAAACAACTTCTGTTGATCTTCACCACACAGGGGCCACGGTGGAGAGGAAAGTTCTCTCCAGGCACCCTAAAAAGTGTCCCGGGTAGACTTAGGAGAAAAGTCTTCCTCCAGTGTCGGGAGGCTGAGGGGGGCTAGGATAAGCAAGGGCCTAGGGCTAGCCTGGCCCCAACTGAGGCATCCCTCCAAAGGGCTCCTGGGTGGGGCTCCCTTCCCGGGAGCTTCCAAAGGCTCTGCTGGTGGAAGACGCTCTGCAGACAAAAGCCCCCTCTCGAGTCCACGGTGGGCACTGGGAGAAGGGGTCAGCGGCTGCCTGGGGTGCCCCACCCCAGGCTTGGGGAGGGAAAGAGTTAATGGCCGGACTCGGGGAGAACAGGGCTGAGCCACCCGAAGCAACCCCGTCCTCAGCCAGCAGCCCAGGAGGCAGGGAGAGGCGGCCGGTCTGTCCCTGGGGAGGGGACAGGAAGGCCGGGGCGGGACGCGGTAAGGGGGCGGGTGGCCCGAGCCGCAGCGGGGGGCGGGGGCGGGCGACGGACACACTGGCCTCTTCAGTCTCAGCACCGCAGTCAGAGGTGGTGGGGCGCCAGGAGCAGGAGGCAAAGCAGAGGGGTGGGCAGGCCGGCCGAGAGCGCCGGGCCGCGGGAGTCCGGGGGCGCCTGGCAGGCGGCGCCCGGGCACGTCTGCTCCCCCCGCTGGTCCTCGCCCCCGTAGCCCCCCCAGTAGTCGTCCTCTGTGGGCGCGTCCCCGCCCTGGCGCCCCCGCGGGTCTTCGGCGGGCAGGTCTCGGTAGAGGGTGGAGGGGTCGGCGGGCGGCGCCCCGGCCTCGGCCACGCCGTACAGGTGGTTGGACGAGCTGTTGCCGCGCGCGCGGCTGCCGGGCCGCGTGGGCGCCGCGGGCGGGCACGCCTGGAAGTCGGACTCGCGGAGGGCGCGCAGGTCGCGGCCCTGGCGCTCCGGGGGGGTGGCGCAGGTCACGTCGGAGCTGGACACGCGCGCGCGCTGGAACCAGGCCCAGAGCGGCCGCGCGCGGCAGTCGCACGCCCAGGGGTTGGCGTTGAGCCGCAGGAACTCGAGCGCGGGCAGGTCGGCCAGCGCCTCGCCGGGCAGCGAAGCCAGGCTGTTGTTGAATAGGTAGAGGATGGTGAGGCGGCTGAGGCCGCGGAAGGCCGCGCGGTGCACGCCCTGCAGCCGGTTCCCGTGCAGCAGCAGCCGGTCCAGGCTGCCCAGGCCGCGGAACACGTGCTCCGTGAGCAGCCGCAGGCGGTTCCCGTGCAGGAAGAGGTGGCTCAGGTTGGCCAGGTCCGCGAACAGGTCATCCTGGGGGGGGGGGGGGGCGGGGGGAGAAGAAGAGAGTGGTCCTCAGAGGCAGGTGGGGAGGAGGGGAAGGAGGGGGAGCGTTGTGCTAGAACGGAAAGGGTTTGACGGTTTGATTTGGAGAGATCTGGGTTCGAATCCCGCCTCCCCTAACCTATTAAGAAGGTAATGTGGGGGGCGCCTGGGTGGCTCAGTTGGTAAAGCGACTGCCTTCAGCTCAGGTCATGATCCCAGGGTCCTGGGATCGAGTCCCGCATCGGGCTCTCTGCTCCTTGGGAGCCTGCTTCTCCCTCTGCCTCTCTCTCTCTGTCTCTCATGAATAAATAAATAAAATCTTAAAAAAAAAAGAACACATTCTCTTGGGAAATTCTTTAAAAAAAAAAAAAAAAAGAAGGTAATGTGGGGAAAACAATATCGTTGAGGCCAGTAGTTCTTAAATGCTAGTGCTTTGAATCCCCTGCAGAGCCCTGCGTGCTGTGCCGCCCCCCCCACCCCCCACCCCCGCCCCGAGTTTCTGATTCAGCAGGTCTGGGGTGCGGCTGCAGGATTTGTTCCCAGGTGGTGCTGATGCTGCTGGTCAGAGGACCACACCTGGAGAATGAGCACCCCCGGTTTGCTTAAGCATGCAGGCTGGGCGCCCAGACTTCCTGACTTCAAATCCTGGAGCTATCAGTACTGACTGCCACTCTGGGCAAGGCTCAGTATCTCTGACTCCGTTTCTTCAGCTGTAAGATGTGGAGATTAAATGAAGCAACATCTATGAAGTTACTTAGAATAAGATTTCCATGAGGTAGGCATTCGGTGGGTTGGCCACTGTTGTTAACTTGGCCAAGCCAGTAATTTCTCTAAGCCTGTTTCCTCATCTATAAAATGGGGATGAGTGTACATCCTCCTGTGTTGGTGCTGAGGATTAAGGAAGACAAGCCACACAAAGAGCAGATGGGTGAAGTGCTGGGCCCAGTGCCTGGCACATTGGGATTTGGTCCAATGAAGCCCACAGGCTCAGGAGTGAGAGCCCGGGGCTTCAGATCCAGCTTGCCCTCTTCCCAGCTGTGTTATTTTGGGCAAGTTATTCAGCCTCATCCAGTCTCAGTTTCTTTAGGATGTATAACTCAGCGGGCTGAGGGAGGGTTGGGTGAGATCATGCTGGAAGGATACGGCACCCTGTGGGCACATAGACCACCATCAATAAATAGTGGTTATTACGACAGTAGGATCTCAGTTACAGTTGGGTCCATCCCTATTCCTCTAACAGAGGAGCTGCCTGGGGCTCAAAAGGTCTGCTATTCTACTTCAATAGGATATTAGACGGGCCGGGTGTCAGCTCCACCCCCCAGAGGCAGCAGAGAGGGGAAGGAAGGCTGCTGGCTGATGCCCTGCATCACTGGCCCCCTTAGAGGGCTGTCCCACCTGCCTGCCTGGGGCTGGGGAGTCCCAGAATCAGGCCTTGTTAGTGCTGGAAGGATTTTGAATGGTGATTCAGAATTAATGGGGGTGCAGGAATAGGTATAGGTTTGCTTCTTGGTGGGGGGTAGCAGGCAGGGAGCGGGATTCTACCTTTTAACGAGCTCACCAGTTTGGTGGTGGTTAGCCAGACTTGGGAGTTAGTGCTTCTGGGCCCACTGGCCCAGCCCCACTTTTTATAGAGGAGAGCACTGAGACCCAGAGAGACCAAGGGCTTGCCAGAGAGGGGCCCAGAGCCCCAGTACGAGGTCCTCCCCTCTGTGCAGGACATCACTGTGGTCAGCAGGCTCAGAAGGTCTGGTTCTCAGGGATGAGAGCATCTACTGTGTTGAAGCCTGCTCACCGCTGGGTCCTGTTTCCGGGCTGTTTCCCACCCTTTCCTGGCTGGGGGATGATCCCGCCCTTCCCACCCAGGAGCCTGGGTCTCAGGCTCTCAGGTGGGGGGAGGGCGTTGACTCCCAGCCCACACCCACAGCCTCCACCTTCCTGTGCTCCTGCGTTTTCTCGCCCCCTCCCATCTGCCTTCCGCCCTCTCCGCTACAGGAACTGAGCCTGCCAAGAACCCTCCTCTTGGCCACATTGAGATCCGTCCCCTCAACCTTCTTGGCTGTCTCTGACACCAGCGTTCTCTGCCCCCTGCTGCCACCACCCCATGCCCAGCTCAGTGGATTCTCTGCACGCCTGTGGCCTCAGCCTGTCCCAGCTTGGCCTGGTGCCCTTGTCCTTCTCTTCCCGGCCCCCAGGGAGTGCATTCTGAAACCCTTCCACTCAGACATCTAGTTAGGGTTTCCCTTTTTATGGAGTGTCAGCCGTGGGGGGACACACCCGGAGATACCTGGTCAGGATCAGTATGGGGTGGGGGTAGAAGCAAAGGTCATCAGCACTCTGGGGACTTCCAGAGGTCAGGAAGGGAAGACCAAAGGTTCAGACGCCCCAGAAATTCAGGCACCTTTGATCCGCAGCCCCAGTTTGGGGGCTACAGAATCCTTTGATCTCAACCTCTTCTTCTTCCCCCTTTTCCCTCTTGCAAATGTCCTGGCCCTCCCCTCGCTGAGCCTCTGTCTGGGGGTCCATAGCCCTCCCTTCATCCAAGCTGTTGCCAAATCCCACAGCCACTTCCTGGGCTACAGCTCTCAAATCTGGGCCTTCCTCTCTCCCTGTTAAAACGTTCTCTGTGCATTAATAAGCTCTTGACTTTCACAGCCCTCGCCCTCCCCACCCCGCGCCCCCTCCCTCTGGGCTGAGAGCGGCTGCTAAAGTCATTCACTTCCATTTCGAAAACCACATTTCCCTCACCTCCCCGCAGGTCGGTTCCCAGCTCTCTGCATCCATTTGGAATCTCAGCGCAGCATCCCTGCCCCGCCCCCCCCCCCCCAGGCCCCCATGGCATCCAGCATCCTGCTCTTAAGCTTGCCTCCTTCCACCTTCCCCACTCCAGTCTCTGGCACTTAGCTGCTGGGCTGTGTGACCTTGGGCAGCTCCACAAACCTCTCTGAGCCTCAGGTTTCTTCATCTATGAAACAAGGGACGTGAGACAGTTGATCATTAAGATCTAGCCTCATCTGATACTTATGAGTAAGTGAGTCCTGGAGTGTACCTCACTCATTCAACAAAGCTGTATTGAATGTCTGCTCTGTGCCAGGCACCCCCACTCACAGTGCTCACCAATCTCTGCCAGGTGTCACCATCATTGTCTGCGTCAGAGCCCACACTGGGTGCCAAGCTCTTTGCTACCCAGATCCCATGTAGTAACTGAATCATCACAGCCCCACGAGGCAGATAATATTATTACGTCCCTTCCGGAGAATAGGAGAGGGAGGCCCCCAGAAGGCAAGTGACTTGCCTAGGGTCCAACAGCTATATGTGGTGGAACGTGGGTGTGAACTCTGGAGTTAGGCAGAGCGGGGCCCGTTTCTAGGCTGTGCTCCTAAATGGTTGGGTGACCTCGGACTGGTGCCTGGACTTCACCGAGGCTCAGTGTCCCCAGCCGTGGAGGAAATGATGCTTACTCTGAACGACATGTTGTGCTGAGCCCTTTGCAAGTAGCATCTCCTTTAATCCTCACAACAAGCGTCTGAGGCACAGGTCACTTCCTCCGCTTTACAGGTGGATCCATGGAGGCTCAGAGTGGTGAAGAAACTTGCCCAGAGCCACACAGCAAGCCAGAGGTGGGCCTGGGATACACACCCAGGTCTGTCTGAGTACGAAGACTGCCCTTATGTACCATGCAGGCTGTCGTGATTGAAGGAGAGAGCTGGTGTTTCTATCCTCTGGTTCTACTCAAGTAGGAAATAAGCTCCCGGAGAGCAGGGACGCTGTTTTTGCTCACTTGAATCCCTGGCACCCAGAACACCGCCTGACATGTAGTAGGTGCTCCATAAATACCCACTGATGAATGAACGCCCCCTGGTACAGTGCCTGGCCTACAACAGACAGTCCTTGAGAAACTCCACCCCACCCCGCCTCCATCTTCACCTTCCTCTTCCTGAAAAGCTGTGGGCCCTCGCCCCCTCCAAAGCTCCCTTCTCGGGAGCTCCATCTTCGGTCACACCTGCGTCCTGTGGATCTCGCCCCAGCCGCACGTTTCCTCACCTGCCTGTATCATCTCCTGGCCTGGTTCTCCCAGGCCAGCCCCAGGCAGAGGCTGGCTCGCTCTTTCTTCTCTACGAAGGGGCCAGGTGCGGAGATGCTCCCTCCCCGTGATGCCCCCGCACCATTCACACCGTGGGGTGCAGGTCAAGCACTTCCCGTTTCAGAAGGACCCCCCCACCTCTACCCCCTGCATCCACTCAAGGCCCCCTTTGCCCAGACCTTTCCTGAGCCCAGGTGCTGGCTACCATTCGTGGCCTGAGAGACCCAAAGGGTCAGGTCATCATGACATGATTTATTCTGCACTGAACTACGTGCTTTATATTCACAAACTCATTGGCTTTTTATAGCCATTCTTTGTGGAAGGTCTTATTTTTATTTTTCCCATTTTATGGGTAAGGAAACTGGGGTTCAGAATGGGGAGGCAACTTGCCTCAAGTAAGTCGGAAAACAGCAGAGCAGGGATTCAGACTCAGGCTCCCTGGCCCCAGATTCGTCATTCTGAACAACTAATTGTATCGGTAAGGAGGTCAGGGTGTCAGTAGGAGTCGTCCAACTACTAGGAGTAATACGATCATGATAGCGCCTCAGACGCTTGTTGTGAAATGTCATCAGACCGCGAAGGCTCCAGTACCATGCTCTTCCTGGTTGTGTGGCCCCAGCAACTTCTGTTCTGTGTCCCTACTGCCCCTACCTGTCCCCTACTACCAGGCTGTTGTGAAGGTGAGACACGAAGCCCCCAATCACACGGACAGTGGTGTAAGAGAGTTGATGTGTAGAGGCCTTCTATCTGCAAAGTCTTTGGGTCCCGGGCCTCCGCTTCCTCATCTGTAAGGAGACAACCTCTGAAAGGGCGGTAGGTGTGAGATGAGGTGGCTGAATATACTTTGTAAACCCTGAGGTGCTAGGCAAATTTAGGAAGCAAAGGAAAGGGAGGGAGTATTCTGGGACCCACTCGTGGCCTCAGTATCATCCATGAAGATGACCCAAATCTCCAGGATCAGGTCCAAGACGGGTCATTTCACCCAGGCCAATGTTAAATGAGGCTTGTTTCTCTTTTTAAAATAGTATTTTAACAAGCATTTATATAGTGCTTACCGTATGCCAAGCACTATTCTAAGTGCTTTACAAATTATTCATGCCCTGAACGCTTATAAAATCCCTAGGAGATGGGGGGCTGTTGCTGCCCCCGTTTTACAGATGGAAACACTGTGGCTCAGGAAGGTTAAAATTCGTCACACGCCTGTAAATGGTACCAGAGTCGATGTATAGTCCTTAGCACAGTGCCAGACACACAGTGTGTCTCCTAAGTCGTGGTGGGCGCTACTGTTACCATTTTTTAGGCAGTGATAATGGCCATGACAGAATTTTCCAGCAGACTATGCGTTTTTCTTGCCTCTCTCCCCGACTAGAACGCTATCTCCGAAGGTAGCGAGCTTCGTCTGTTTCCCTCACGGCTGTCTCCTCCGCAGCTAACACACAGTGGGTGCTCGGTATACCTGTCAGGCTATTCCACCTGTTTCATCATCACTGTCAATATCAGCACAGACCTGGTGTGCAAACCAGCACATTGGCGAGACCAGGATGGGGAGGAGCAAGTGCCTTCCAGGCTTATGTGGGGGCGGGGCTGGGGGTGGGGGTAGAATTTGGAGGTCTTTGCCCCCTTCCAACCAGAGGCTGTGTAGCCCAGGGAGGAATTTCTTCCAGAGTGGTTTGGAGGGTGTGTGATTGCTTCCTGGGGAAACAGAACGGGACGATCTGGCTGTCAGACAGTCAGCATAACAACAACAATAAACAATATTTAGATCAATGATGATAACAATAAATAGCAATTACTGTTATTCCTTCCGTTTCCAGAGCATCCATTTTCCAGCTACTTAACCGCTCTTTACCCTTTTCTTTTCCTTCTTCCCTTGCACAGGGATGACAGGTTTGGGGGGAATCTGGAAAGGATAGGGCTCCCCCTTGTCCCAATACCCAGTGAGCTGGAGAGAGGCGGAACCTTCCATGGGGGCATGATTACAGGGGCTCTGCCCTCTTGTTCCTCCTCCCCCCGAGGTGGGAGGGTGTAGGGGTGGGTGAGAAAAGCAGCCACTAAGGCCTTCGGGCTGGGTGCCTGGGGAAAGGCAGAGTCCCCCGAAGGCAAGCAAGGGGGAAAGGAGGGATCACGGAAAGAGAAACGTACATACACCCAGACAGACATGGGGGAGTGTGTGGAGTGGGCGTGTGAAGGGAGACAGACAGAAGAGGCAGAAGACAGACGGGGGAGGCAAGTTAGTGAAAGAGGCAGAGAGGGACAGAAAGGGATAGACAGACAGACAGACAGACGGGCAGAGGGAGACACATGGGGGGGTTGGAGGGTGAGGGAGCGAGGCCGCGAGGGACCCAAACGGGCATTGACAGGAAGCTGTAAAGAGAGAAAATAAAGAAGAGCCCCTGGCGAGGGTGAGGGGGACAGAAACTTAGGAAAGGGGCGGGGAACTAGAGAAGCTTTGGCGGGAAGGGGGGCCCCCGGGGCCCCGGGGCCCGAGCAGCCGGACCGGCCCGGGGACAGGGGAGAGCGGGCCGGGACTGCGTGCGCATGCGCGGCCCGGGCGGGGCGGGCTCACCTGGAGGTGGAGCAGGCTGTTCTCCTGGAGGTAGAGGTACTGCAGGCTGACCAGGCCGCGGAAGATGGTGCCGGGCAGGCTGCTGAGCTGGCAGCGGTACAGATGCAGGGACTGCAGCCGCTCCAGGCCCTGGAAGGTGTCGGGCTCCAGAGAGCGCAGGTGCCGGTTGTCGCCGAGGTCCAGCTCCTCCAGGGCCTGCAGGTGGCGGAAGGTGCCCGGGTAGATGGCGGAGAGGTTGTTGGAGAAGAGCCACAGGGTGAGCAGGTTGGGCCCGAAGGTGCCGGGCCGCAGCGTGCGGATGAGGTTGTTCTGCAGGAAGAGGCGCTGCGTGCTGGGCGGCAGGGACAGCGGCACGGAGGAGAAGTTGTTGGCCTGGCAGCTCACGGTGGGCGGGGATGAGTAGCAGGTGCAGAGCATGGGGCAGCTGGGGGCTGCTGGGGGCAGGGCCAGGAGCATCAGCAGGAGGCAGGCCGAGGCGGGACCTGTGGGAGAGGGAGGCCAGGCGGTTCTGGGGTCGGGGGTGGGCCGCGGCCAGGCCTGCTGGCCAGGGGCCTGCCCACCCACCCCTAAGGGCAGCAGAGGGGTTCTGGGTGCAACCTGAAGGTTGCAAGAAGCCCTGGCCGTGTCTGCTTTTTGAGGCTTCTGGTGTATTAAAAAATAAAGAAATGCCAAGGGGACACTGTGGAAAGCAAGGTTGAAAGCTCTTGGATGAGTGGTGGCCTTTTTTAATTGGTTTTCACTGTGGTCGGTTTGCCCTTGTAACTGTCAGGGCTTCTCCAGCTCCGGGTGCTAGGCCTGATGGTTCTCCGTTGTACGGGGCAGTCCTATACGATGTCTTATTTAGCATGTTTAGCAGCATCCCTGTCCTCTGCCCACTAGGTGCCAGCAACACCTGCCCCCTGGTTATGATAACCAAAATGTCTCCAGACATTGCCAGATGTCCCCTGGGGGGCGAATCGCCCCCATTTGAGAATGGCTGGAACTAAATTGAGAACCTTCGTGAATCTAAGGTCCGTGCAAAACGGCCCTCGGGCTGCCCCGGGGTCTGGCCTTGCTGAGCCCACCGGTGCCTGCAGCCCCCTCCCTCATCTTCCAGCAGCTTTCACCTTGGAAGAACGGGGGCCTGTCCAAGCTGGAAGGGCCCTGATGGACCAGGGGTCAGTGCATTTCTAACTGGGGCCAGCAGCCACCTGCAACAGAATCAGCCAGGTGGTCCCGGAAAGCAGGCAGAATCAGAATTCCTGGGGCGACAGCCTGGGAATCTGCATTTTATTCCACAGGCTCCCCTCATTCCAAGTCACTTAAAAATAATATAAATATTTGTCGAAGTAACTTCTGAATGGCGGAAATCGTTCCGCCTTCTTATGATACGGATGGAGAAGCAGGCCCAGGGAGGCCCAAGGGCCTGGGGCTAAAGAGTTGTGTCTAGGCCCCTCTGTTTCCCGTAGGGGGTGCAGGACCTCCTCATCCATCCCTGTCCCCTGGCCTTCTTGCCCTCACTGCAGCTGATAAACTTCTGGGCGGGATCTAGCTTGACCTCTGCCCTTTTTCCTGACTTCCAGATGAGTCCTGGGATTTTCTCCTGGCAAGTTTGCCTGGGGAAAGGGAGGCCTACACCCCACAAACCAGGCAGTGACTTCCTGGGCACACATTGACCGAGAACCTTCTGCTTCAAGGAGTGTGGGCAGAGGGGAGGAAGACAGGCCCTTGGACCCAGGACCTGAGATCCTGGGGCTCTGTGGGTTTCAGAGACTCCAGGGGGAGGACGGAGGGTCTGTGGCTCTTAAGTGGTGCCTTGCGCTCCAGAGGTTGCTGTGCGTGACTGTGTGTGTGTGTGATCGCAGGTCCAGCTGTGAGCTGGGTGCTCTCTGCTTACAGTGCTGCTGAGCCTGGTGTGTGTGCCCCCGGCCCCGGCAGGTCCGAGTGTGGCACGGACGGCACGGATGCTCTGCTGTGCCTCCCGCCCGGGTCCGGGGGGACACGCCCTGCGGGGTGTGTGTGGTGTTCCCGCTCCTTGGCTTCGGGCCCCTCCTGGTGCCGCCTGTCCTCCGTGTGTGTGTGTGAGTGCGGCCCCGTGCGTGTGTAGGCTGGGTGTGATGTAATAGCTCGGTGACACAGCGGCGGCTGTTCCGTTCCTTCACACCACCTCCGCATTTCTCGGCCCTTCTCACCCCTCCCCCGTGCGGCGTTTCACGATTACTTTCTCCTCCCGAGTTTTTCAGAGCCACGTGGGGTGGAGGGGCCTGTCTCTCACCCCTCATCCGAACCAGGCCGTGGTGGAGAGTGGGAGCGCAGCAGGGCCCCCTGGGTGGGTTTCGTGAGGCCTGGGGTTTGGGGCTTAGAACAGGAGATTTCAGAGCTGGAAAGGTCCTCCAGGTTCACGGGGCTCAAGTTCTTGTGCTATGCAGGGGACATGGGGGCTCAGAGAGGGCAAGGAACTTGCCCAAGGTCACACAGCAAAGTGACTGGGCAAGAACCAGAAAGGACTCTCCTGATGCCTGGCCAGGACACTTCTGTTTCCAGCAGTTACCCTCTGAGCTTGCTTTCCCAAGGACTTGACACCAGAGGAAGTCAAATCCTTTTCTGATCATTAATCCCACCCCTGAGCCACAAAGCTCACCAGAGTGTGAGCTCTGACGGCCAGCACCCCTCCAGTGGATTATGGAGCTCTTCGCTCCAGCCTCTAGGGCTGACTGGCACCCCAAAAGAGACAGAGGGAAGGATGTGTGATTCCAGAGCGCTCCAGAATCCCAGGGCCACTCCCTGGCCCCAGGGTCTCCTCTGGCCTGGGGGCCAAGCCTGCAGGGGCTGATTTACAACTCCTTGGCTCCCTGCTTGTCCACATCAGGGGGCTCCTCTCGTCTTTCCCCACGCCCCCTCTGGCCGGTCCCCACACCTACCCCCATCATGGCCCACCGCCCCAAGTCGGAGATGGTGTTCCCTGCAGGCTCTCTGAGGAGGGGCCCTGAGCAGGGGCCCCCTCAGTGACAGCTGCAGCGTAACCATGACTCTGTTGCCATTCCTTGCCCTCTCCGCCGGGCAAAGCAGCTGTAACCCAAGGAGCCTCATCCATAATTCAGGCTGCGGCTGTCACTGGAGGCGAGGAGGAGGGGAAGGTGGGGGGCTCTGGGCTTCTCGGCCCCCAGGCCTGGCTGGAGCGCTGCTGGGCAGAGGCAGTGGGGGCTGGCGAGCCATGCCACTCTCTCCCTCCTCCGCGCTCAGTCCCTGCCCGGTGCGCGCGTGCCCTTTTCCTTCCCCACCCCCTGCTTCCCACAGCTCCTCACCATTGCTCCTTCCCTCCAGGCCTTGTCTTTTCTCCCTCCCTGAGGACCATACGTCCACTCCCAGCCCCCATCTTGTGACTCCCTGGCAAAGACTAGGGCAAGATGCAAAGTGTTGGAGCTGGAAGGGGGGGGGGTACCTCAGTGGCCATCAAGAGCAAACCCCCCTTAGTTCACAGGCAGAGCCCCTGAGGGCTGGGGAGGGAAGGACCAGTTTCGGAGGGAGTAGCTCAGGCCTCCTGACCCGGATCTCTGACAGTCTGCCTTTAGTATCTTTCTTGAGGCCTTCATTTCGCCGCTCACTCCTTATACAGGCTAAGGAGAGCCCCTGGTGACAGCCTCCCGCACCCTCTTGGCTCACCCCATCCTCTCTCTTTCCTCCTCTTCCTTTTTTCTAAAGTCAGCAGGTGATGGCTAGAGCCGCAGGGGAGCGCAGAGCAGGGATGGGCAGAAGCCCTCTGTTATTAAGCACCTACTGTGTACCAGACACTGTATCTGTGCATAGAGTATAACATAGTATAACCCTGTGGATTAATATTATTGCCCCCAACCTGCAGCTGAGCGGAGGGAGGCTCAGGCACAGAGAGTTGCCTCAGGTCATGCAGTTAGTATAGACCGGATGAGTCCATGTCAGAAGAGACTCTCTGACCTTTCTTTGGGAGACCTCACATCATCCACAGAAACCACACCTGAGTGTGACAGTCACTGCCCTTGAGGTCAAGGGAGACAGAAAGTGCACCCAGGTGCACGGGGCTGGGCCAGCCATGATGCTATTTGGGGTGAGAGCAAAGAAGGGACCCAGGCTCTCTGCAACTTTCCTCTTCTGGGTTCCAGCTTGTGGCTGCTCTAAGGGACGGCCCGTTTGGGAGTCAAAAAGGAATGACCAGTGTCCAGGAGACGTGGCTAGGATTGACCTATGGAGGGAGCGGAGAGAGGCCAGAACATGGTATCGATCCCGGAAGGCTGAGGTGCCGAGAGCCAAAAAGTATCCATTCACCGAGGGACCATCGTCAAGGACTCTGGACCATCACCCCGGAGTCCCAAGGCTCAGAAGCAAGGTTCTCACCCCAGGAACCACCTTTTAGTCCCGAGGCTCTGGTGAAAGAAGGAGCTTGGGGAGGAGGTAGATGCACTCTGGGTGGAGGGCAGGTGCCAGGGTGCTAACCCAACCGGGCGCAGGGGAACCCTGGAAAAGGCGCTCCCTGAAAGGGGAATCGAGGGCTCTGGCTCTGAAGGAAGGACCCAGAGTCCCAGCTGAGCAGCCACAGCTCCACACCCAAGAGGCTGGGAAGGGCTGGGGCCTGGCAGGCAGATGCTGAGGGGGCAGGGGCTGAGGAGGTGGGAGCGCGGAGCAGAATGGAGGTGGTGGCAATACCAGTGACGCAGGGGCCTGGGGGAGCACTGATGCGGGTGACGGAGGTTCAGAGCTGCTGCAAACAGCTTCTCACTCTGCCAGAATGTAACACCCCAAATTAAGCAGCCACCGTGCTGGCGGTGGCTGGATCCGACGACGGCGACGACGACGGGGCCCAGAGATATAAATGGCAGCATGCAGCCAACCAGGGTGCCCACCCTTGGAGGCTGCCGCCCCACTCGAATGTCCTCACCCTTTCCCCCTCACAGCCGCCCCCAAGGCCCAGAGCTGAGCCCCCCACCCGGGGCTGGCCCAGCAACCACTCCCTGAGAGAAGAGATGTGACAGGCAGGCGCTTTGGGAATGGAGGGCTTCCCACGTGGAAGTGGTTACCAGAAGCCTCTTTGTCTCATCCCTGGGCAGCCCCCCTCCCATCTTGTCCTCTTCCTCCTCCTCCTTCCTTCCCAGCTACATCCCCATCCACATCGGCCCCCAGCCGCTCTCCCCTCTGTGGTTCCCTGTCCCCAACCAGAGCGCTCATCCTTGACCCTCTTCCCGGCTCCTGACACCCCATCTCTATCCGCCACCCGCGTCCCTCTGGTTGTCAGGCTTCCGATCTTCCCACTCCCCTTTCCTTCCCAGGCCCCAGGGTCCCAGCCCTCCTCTTTCCCATTACCCACCCTGCCTTCCGGATTCTGGGTTCCTCTCCCTCGCCTTCTCTCCACCCCTCTGTGAATCTGGTCTCCCCTCTCCTTCTCTCTTCCTCCGTCCTCACCTGGGTCCCATTTCCCTCCATGCTTTTCCCGTCTAACCTTTATTCCTCCTCTCTCTCCCTCCCCTAACCACTTTCTCCATCAGCGACTGCTTCTCGCTCTCCCCCTCTCTCTGACCCCTTCCCCACCCCACCCCCAATCTGGTCCACACCCTAGTCTGTCACTCAGTCCGTGGAACTATCCCCCTTTCTAGCGCCCTCCATCTGTCTTCCTAAGCAGGGCCGTTTGGATTTCCCTCTGAGCCTCCTATCCACCCAGACAGCCCCCTACCCACACCCCCTGTCTTCCCAGGTGACTGGAAAGTGCTGAGGCACGGGGCACGAGGAGTTGCTGAGTCGGCGCTTCCCCAGCCGGCCAGAGTCCTCAGCGTCCCCCGGAGCAGGTGGAGCCCGGGCCGGGTCCGCCTGCCCCAGCGTCCCCCCTCGGTCACGAGCTACCCGCACCTCCCAGCAGGCTCCGAGCCGGGTGCGCTCCTCCAGCCGGCAGCCCTGGGCGCGGGGGCGGGGCTCCGGGCTAAGCTCTACCCCCTCCCCAGGCAACCCCCCACCCCCACAGCGGCCCCACCCTCACGCCCTGGGGGGAGGGGGCACCCTGGCTCCCCTCCTCTGGTTGCCCTCCGCCCACCGTTGGGTTGGGGTCCCTACCTTGCAGCAGGCGCCCGAGCCCGGGCAGCATCTTGTCTCGACGCTCGGGGGAGGGGGCGGCGGGGGGAGGGCGCTCCCTCTAGCTCCCTGAGCCCGCCGGACGGACGGCGGGGACTCCGCGGGGCTCCGGGAGGGCCCGGGAGTCCCCGGGCTGTGTGGCCCGGCCGCGGCGCTCTACCCTGCGCCCCCCGGGCTGCGGGCCTCGGGAGGAGCCATCGGCCCCGACGGGACGGGGCGGGGCGCGACGGGGCTGGGAGGGCTGGAGCTGGCCGTCGACGCCTCGTGCCGGCGCCCCCCAGCAGCGCAGGCAGCGCGCGAGTCCGTCAGTCCGTCGGTCCGTGCGCCCCGGCTGCTCGCCGAGGGAGAGTGGGGACGGCGAGGATGCTCTTCCCAACCACCCCCACTCCTTCCCGCACTCGCTGGCTCCTCCCTCGCTTCCTAGCTAGCCGACTTAACCCTCTCCTGGCCACTAGGAGGCGGGAGCGGCTCTCTAGCCCCCTCCATCCCGGCCCCCTCCCATCCTTGGGGAACCCGGAGGACGGTGTTCGATCGCCTTCGCGGAGCCACGTTTCGAGAGAAAGCCTTTCCGGGGGGGGGGGGCGGGGCGGTGCAGTAGTGTGAGGGATCCCCGTGGGCTTGGCCAGTTCCCCCTCCCAACTTTCCCGGGCTCCTGGGTCACCTCCCCCTCCTGCGGCGTCCCCGGCGCCAATGTCCAGGCCTCCGCCGTTTTTCTCCCCTAGATTCTACCTTCCCCTCCTTTCCCAGACCCCAAGCCCAGAGTGTGCGCGACTATAAGAATAGCATATGCAAGAGATTGCGTGTGCAAGATTGAGTGCCTATGAACGTGCACGCGCGCACAAGGACACTTGTGCAGGTGTGACCCTAGAGTGCTTGCGCGCGACCTTTTAAACGGGCCCGAGGAAGGGCGAGGGCGCGTGAATGTGCGAATGGGTAAGCCGCTGAGTGCCCACCAGCGTGCGCGTCCGCACTGGTGGGAACCGTGAGGTGTTCGAGAGTTTGGCGCGAAGTGAGCTTGGGATGGGTGGCAAGGGTGTGTGCCCCTTAATGCATTGGTGAGCGGGTGCAAGTTTGGGTGCGCGCGCGAGTGTGTGCATTTTTATGTGTATGTGTGATGTGTCCTAAAGGGAATATCTCATCTCCCGCGTGGGGAGGAGACCATTGATTTCACTCGAGCTTCTTCTTCCTCTAAAAGAGGGGTGCATTCTGCTCTTGTCGGGGTCCCTCCCGCCTCTCGCGGCCGCACCATCCGATCCGTGACCTAAGCGTCTCCTTACAAAGGCGGCGATGACGATGACCCCGGCCGAGACCCAGCCCGGGGCGCCGAGCAGCCTGCCCTCTGGAGCCGCCGCGGCTCCGGACAGGCGCGGGGCGCCGCGGGTAGGCGCTTCGGGGACGGCGGCCTTGCGGCACCCGCGGGTTTGGAGCTGCGGGAGAGGCGCTTGCGGCGCAGGCCAGGGCCATCTGCACGCAGCCTCACCCGAGGAAGCGCGAGAGCCCCGGGCGGCCGCTCCCGGGAGCACAGAAAAGGAACCCCTCGCCCCGCTGCCTCGCTCTCTGGCTCCTCCTCCCCAGTCGGTGCCGGAGTCCAACACAGCACCGGGCATACAGTCGGCGCTTTATAAATGCCGGTTTCTTTTTCCCATTCCTTCTCTGCTCTACGCGTAGCCTCTCATTCTTCCCTGGCTCTCCTTCGATTTCTCTCACTTCCTTCCTCCACCCTTATTCATATTTTGTAGTCTCTGTCTCTCTGTTCCACGCCCCCCCCCGCCCCATTCTTTCCCCCCTCTCCCCCCTCCTTCCTCTCTCCTCTCCCTGTCATTTCCAATCTTGATGCATCTGTCTCTATCACTCTCTCTCTCTCTCTCTCACTGTCTCTCCTTGTCCCTGTCGCCTCCCTTCCGTCCCGTGGCCCCCTGCCTCTCAGACTCTACGTCTCTGTGTCTCTTGTCTCTTTCCCAGTGTCTACCTTCCCCCCCACCCTCGCCCCCATTTCATTGGCAGGCTCCCGGCCTTCCTGCACCTGGACGCTCGGGCGCCCCCTGCTGGTTTATCGTCCGCCCTTCCTGGGCTCCCTCCGCACCTAATGTCCTCTCCCGCGCCGCTCCTGTTCCGGAGAGGAAGGAGCGGAAAGCGCGTCTCTGGGGCTCCAGTCCCCCTCCCATCTCTAGAAGGCAGGAATAGGCCCCAGCGTTTCCTGGGACCCACCCTGCCGAGGCCCCGCGCCTGGGAGGAGGGCCTGGAGGGGGCGGCGGGGAGGGAGTGTTGGGGGTAGCAGGGTGGGATTTGGCGTCCTTCCCCGGAATGAGCCGCGGCACAATCTGTCACTGGGTTTGTTTGCCGAGCTGCCTCCGGAGCGCAGTGGGGCTGGCTCCCGGGGAGCGAAATATCACAAGATGCGGAGACAGACGCTGAGGGGCGGGTGGGCGGCGGGCTGACTCAGGTGTGCTGTCATCGGCTCCCTGGGCCCGCGATCTTCTGAGAGGGGTGGGAGGGGGACCCCGGCTCCCCAACACAGGCCAGCTCCCGAAGCTGGGACGGGATCCCCCTTCCGGGGGTGAGATGCAGGGAAGGGATGCCCCTGCCCATAATCCTTGGCCTTGGGAGCCCCGGGGACACCTCCAAATTGAGTGTACCCCAGAGGGGGTCACAGACCCTTCTGCTCCTATCCCATCGTAGGGGCGTGCATGCAGTTTCCTATAATTATCTGCTGACTCACCACTTTCCCCTACTAGACTGCCAGCTTTTTGAGGGCAGGAAACTCCTCTCATCCATCTTTGTGTCCCCAGCAAATGCTCAATGAACCCTTTTGGGTAGATGGATGGATGGGGGGTTGGGGTGGATGGTTGCTTTACAGGAAATAACGCAATGCATTTGGTCTTCCTGGTAGAGCATTCTGACCCCTTGCTCCCCTCCCTGTCCACACCTGCATTCTGCCCCCCGCCTCCCATCGCACCTCCAGAGGGGCAGGGCATTGGAAGCAGTTCTCCCTCCGGTCTGAAGACCAGCTTTCTCTAGGTGACCCTAAGTAAGTTATTCCCTGTTCTGGCGCTTCCATCTCTTCATGTGTACAGTGGGAACATACTCATAAGGCTTCAGTAAATCTCCAGCCACTCCCCATATGAGGAAATGCTTAGTGAAATGAAGTTCTGACCCGAGTGTGTGGTGGTAACAATTGTCCTTACTGTTTCTGGTGGTAGTTCTTAAGATCTTTACCCCACGAGAATCAGATACCATGTGTGAACATGAGTTTTGCTTCTGCAGTTAGATGTTTTGACATCGGAGGGAGTAAGCTGATAGCAAGATGTAGCGGATGGCTGTGTCATAGGGCATCTGGGTCCATCCCTGCCTGGCTGGACACTTGGGCAGTCTCTGTGGCTGCTGGGTCCTCAGGACTTGCCACAGAGCTGGCCTGCCCTCTGGTGGCGGTAGGCGGATCTGCAGCCCCAAGGGAAGCCAAGGCTCTTCGGAATTGGGCTGATGGGATGGATGGATTTTCCCTGAGAAGGGGGAGGATCCGTCGTGTGGAAAACAGTGGGCTTTGGAAAGGAGGTCATGTAGAAGAAACAGGATATTGGCACAAATTAGGCGAGGTCTGAATTCCTCTATGAATTCCCACTTATTAACAGCACTCTTACTCTCACTGTGACGCCCAGGGCTCCTCTTTCCTCTGGGAGACCCCATCCAGTGAGTCCACGGAATTTCCCTGACTCTTTTTGACACCTATTTGACAACGTCATTGTGTAGGACTCTTGGCAGCAGGTGAGGTGGCGGTGGCTCAGTGGTCAAGAGCGCAGGCTTCCGCAGGTTCCTGCCCTGGCTCTGCCGCACACTTAGCTCGCTCCGTGACCTTGGGAGAGGTGTTTAGCTGTTCTAAGCCCCAGGTTCCTCATCCAGAAAATGGGAGGAGGGCAATACTAGTTCCCAACTCACGGGGGTGTCTGAGGATTAAATGAGATAAAAGGAGAAAGAACCTAACAGAGTACCTGACCCTGTGCTCAACAAACCCTAATAATATTACTATTAATTTTCTCTTTCAGCCTGACGGCGGATTGCAGAGACAGATGTCTAGCAGAGAGAGCAAAGTGAGGACCTGAGGTCTCATATGTACTGAGAAGCACAGCTGGGTCTGGGAGTCAGTTTTTAGTTGTAACCTCCTATCCCGTGTGTGTGTTTCTGGTCTCCACGTCTCTACCTTCCCCTGGCACAGACCAGGGCTGCCCGGTGCGCTGAACGCAGTCCAGGCCTGAACTGGAAGTCCAGTTCTACCCTGAGCCTGCCTCCAAGTGGCTGCTGTGTAACCTGGGACAGACCTCTCTCCCCTCTGGGTGTCAGGCTCCCCATCACGGAAAAGAGCAGCTGGGACTCGGTGCTCTTTCTTGAAGGTCCTGCAGAGCCTGCTTTTGTGACATCCTCGTTTCTCTGGGGTGGCTCTGGAGTCAGAAGCTACTGAAATACAGCCCTCAACCAGATTCCTTTCCATGCTGCCTGCCCCCCTTCCCAGCTCTGGGGGTGTGATGAGGGCCCCACGGGCAGATGAGAACTTCTAGGACTTCCCAAGCCCCGAGCCTTTCAGTCCGTGCTGGCAGTGGGTAGCGGCGACGGGGGGGGGGGGGGGGGCAGGGGGCGGGGGCGGAGGCTGCACTTTTCACGCAGAATCCTCCCACACTGAATTCCAAGTCCAACTCTGTCCTCCTAATGGGGACAGGGGACAGGGCTGCTTTTCAAAATAGGGAAGAAAACAGAAACCAAAGTAGATTAAAGGGCAAGGTGTTAGAACTTGTTTTCTGCTTCCCTGCTTGGTTTCTAGGGTCTCTGTCCATTTATATTATTTATAACAGTTACTGGCATTTGTGAACTACTTCATGTCATGAACTTATGTGTATTGGCTCATTTAACATTCCGAGCAGCTCTATGGGGCAGGGCCTGTTAATATCCCCTTTTTACAGATGGAGATTACTCCGAGAGGTAATATTACTCTTAGCTCCTTCTTGCCCTGGGTCCCATGCTTTAGAGGGTTTTGGAAAAAAAAAATATAGTGTTTTTTGGGCGCCTGGGTGGCTCAGTTGGTTAAGCGACTGCCTTCGGCTCAGGTCATGATCCTGGAGTCCCGGGATCGAGTCCCGCATCGGGCTTCCTGCTCGGCGGGGAGTCTGCTTCTTCCTCTGACCCTCTTCCCTCTCGTGCTCTCTGTCTCTCATTCTCTCTCAAATAAATAAATAAAAATCTTAAAAAAAAATATATAGTGTTTTTTATTCAGGTCCTCCTCCAACCAGCATCCCTCCATGGGGCATGAAGTCCCTGCAACCAAGGGGATGTGCCCTCTGGGAGCCTGTATTCCCCTTCTAGACCACACTGTGGGTATCCAGAGTTCTGGACTCTTTTCTCAAATGGCCCAAGTCCACTGCCAGGACCTCTGGGGGTGCCTTCTCCCATCTACCTTTTTTCCAGTGTGGGCACCCCTAACCAAAGGGTGGCTGAGGGGCAGCTGTGTGGGGGTGGTGGCTGGAGCTTGTACATGTGGGTAGGATATTCCCATGCAGGATATACATGAGGCTCCTTCTTTGGGATGGAGCTATGTTTGGGAAGACAAGAGGAGGTGGCTCTTTCTGTATAGAACTCCATGGAGTTAGATCATTCTAAATTTGAACCTAGTATTTCCAATGTCAGGCTCCTTTGGAGAATGCAGAGGAACAATGCTGGTGTGGTAAGAGGCTAGGGGTACCTTGTGGACGGGGGTTGCCTGGCATGGACCGGTGGGGTGAGGAGAAACCCAGCTTATGGTACTGGTGCTTCCATCTAACCTTGCGGATGTCAGGGCAGCCATGTTGAGAGCTCATGTGACTTAATCAAAGCTGATGTGACTAGGAAGTTGTGGAACCGAGCTCTGAATCCAGGTCTGTGTGACTCTTTCCTTGTTTCATGAAGCTCCATGCCCGTCTTGACCGACAGTCCGAATTTTGGCTCCCTGAAGGCCTGTTGGTTAGAAAATTGGGTCCCACTGTGTCTGCTGGAGTTCCCTTCCTGGTGTCGAGAGCCTCCCTTCCTCACTAGACTGTGACTTGCCGAGTGCAGGGTCCACATTTTCTTTGACTTTATTTCATGCACCTGGCACAGCCTTGGCTTGGCAAATAGTGCTGACCTCCCAGACCTGTGGTCTTACAAATAATCATGGTGCAGGGTGCTGCTGGTCCGGTTGATGTCCAGCAGAGGGGGCAAGTCTGGGATGGAAAGTGGGCTTTGGGAAGTATTGGGAAGCCCCACCTGCTATTAGATGAGTTGCCTTAGACTCTATGAGTCTCGGAATCCATATTTCGGGTTGAAAAACTCCAGTGATGCCCCCTTCCCTGTTGCACCAATTCTCCGACCCCTCCCCTACTTCCAGGAGACACGAGAAGAGAAAGGATGCTTATGGTATGGCTTCCCTGTGTGATTCTCTGTGGGCAGCACTCTTTTCATTTATATCGTGAATGGACAGGACAGGACAATTCCCTTCCCCTTAAATTCTGTAGACTGAAACCACTGAATTTGCAAGGGAGAGTGCATGTGTGTGAAGGGCGTTGTGGGAGGCAAGGCAGAGAGCCACAAGTTCTAGTATATAGGGGACATGGACCCCTCCTGCTTGTTCCCACCACCACAGCCCAGTTCAGGCTCCTGTTATGGGGTCGAGCACAGTAGCCTACTGACAGATTTCTCTGTCTCTCAGCCCACTGACCTCAGTTAATCTCAATGTTAATCCCCCAAGGTGTAGTTTTGATCCTCTGACCTGCTGCTCAGAAGCCTCCCATGGCCAAATCTGGCCAGCAAATGATTCATGTCTCTGAACCCCGAAGCACTCAAAGCAATAAGAAAAGCCTTAAAACTTCAACAGATAAACAGGTGAAGGATGTGGACAACTACTTCACCCAAGAGGATAAGCAGAGTAAACAAATACTCGGAAAAATAATTCAACCTGTTCGTGATCAAAGAGATGGAAATGAAGGCAGTCTCAGGATAGCGTTTCATACTTATTCAATTAGCAGAATTCATAAACACCATCACCCAGTGCTGGCAAGGTTGGATGAAGTCTGTGTTCCTACATCTCTGGAAGCAGTATGCAAAACTCTGCAAAACAATCTCATAAAATGTAACAAGAGCCTCAAAAATATTATTACTTTTTGACCCATTAATCTCACTTCTGGGAATTTATTTTAAGAGAATAATTCAATAGATGAAGAAAGCTCCTGGCATACCACTGGCTTTATCCTCCCACATTTTTCCAGGCAGTGAGATGGTTAAGAAAACCATGGCTCATCCAGTCAATGCAATATTATGCACCCACAAAAATGATAATTATAGAGAATATGCAGAAGCATGGAAAATGTTTATAACATCATGTTTGTTGAGGAAAAACAGGATACGAAATTTGCGTTAACACTGTGATTGCAACCATGAACAGTAAGTATTCATGTTGACAAAGTCTGGAAGAGAATATGCAAAAATGAAAATTATTTAAGGTTGGGAGGATGAGTGGTTTTCCTTTTTGTTTAAGCATCTTCTTTGTTAATGTTGTTGAAATATTATTTTCACAACAGGATGAATTCTATAAAAACAAAACCTCTATTATTGCTTATAAAATAAAGTCAAAACTCTTTAGCCTATGTTCACTATAATAATTAGAATGATCACTTTTATTAGGTGTTTAATAATTACAGTGATCCCATTTGTTAGGTGTTTACTACATTCCAGGCCTCGATGTGCGTCACGCATGCAATTTCACTGAATCTTCATGACGACCCCATGGGTAAAAACTAACATATTCCCATTTTACAGATTAAGAATCCGACATCCAGGGGTGTTAGCCCATGTGCTTAGGGGTAAATAGCAGAGCGGGGCTTGAGCTGCTGGCTGTCTGCTTCCAGAACGTGTGTTAATCCCATAATTGGCTTTGTGTGTCAGTGTTTCAAGAACTTCAGTCATTAATGTATCACTATGATGATCTGGGGCCTAATGGTGGCTCACACATCATGTACTGTGATTTACTTAATCTTTAAATTTAAATCAACTCATTTTTTAAACATTCGAACGCCTACTCTAGCATTATCCTAAGTAAGAGTCCCCTTGGAATCATCTGTTAAATGTGTTGGTTATATTTTTCAATGTACAATCAAATGAAAAAGAATTAGTAGTAGAAAAAGTCCCTGAAGATCATCTTGTACACTTCTCCCCCCTTAAGGAGAAACTGAATTATCTCATGCCACAGTCTAACTCGACCTCCCAGTCCGTTTTTCTTCCTCCACACCACCTGCCCTATCAGCTACCACCATTCCTGAGGCCTGAACCAGTCCCAGCCAGATGGCTTCTCGAGATTCCCCTGGCCCCTTCCAGCCTGGTGCCTTGAGACCAGCCCTGTGTCCCCTCTCTGCTCCTGTGTTCAGTGTTTCTCCAGGGCTTGCCAGAGCCCAATCCAGATCAAAGCCCTTAACGGACAAAGAGGACACTCAGATTCAGAAAGCTGCCTACCATAAAAATTAATTCTCATTTATTAGCTCCCACTGTGTGCTGGGCGCTAGACAAGAAGCTTTATGTATACGGGACCTCTATTGGCTCTTTTTTTTTTTTTTTCATCTTGGGGTCTTTCATTCTATTGAGGTAAGGGCATTTAACATGAGACTTACCTTCTTAGATTTTAAGGGTGTAGTGCAGTGTTATTACCTAGAGGCGCTGTGTTGAGCAGCAGATCTCCAGAACTGATTTACCTTGCGTACCTGACACTTTATTATTGACTCACTCTTTTTTTTTTAAAGATAGTAACTTTTTATTATACTAAAGACAATACAAACTAACAAAAAAAAAGAGTAGTCACAATTTAAAGGACTGTTTTCTTCTAAAAACTATAAGCTTTCAAGCTGAAAAAAAATACATATACCAAATACGTAAGTGAAGAAAAGTTAGGCTTAAAGTTTAAAACTTTAAAAAGACAACGTTAGGTTTGTTAGTTGTTAGAGCATTATTTATAAATATATGATTTTATTGATTGGACCCTAAAGTGAAACAAAGATAATGTAGGATTTTTTTATCCTTGGTAAAAAGTTATAACACTCGTAATTCAAGACTAAAGTCTTTAGTTATGGGTTTCTTTTTCTTTTTTTTTTAAGATTTTATTTATTTATTTGAGAGAGAGAATGAGAGAGAGCACATGAGAGGGGGGAGGGTCAGAGGGAGAAGCAGACTCCCTGCTCAGCAGGGAGCCCAATGTGGGACTCGATCCCTGGACTCCAGGATCATGACCTGAGCCAAAGGCAGTCACTTAACCAACTGAGCCACCCAGGCAACCCAGGTTATGGGTTTCTTATAATATTTCATGTAGTGTTCCCTTGATCTAGATATGCGTGTTACACTCACCTGATCACAGCTTCAGTAAAACTCCAGCAAAACGTGAGCAAAAAAACAGCATTAAAGAAACAGTAGAAATCAAAACAGTATAAATTATATTCACCTCAATTTAATTATATGAACTTTTTTATGTGTAAATACTTTGTATAATTTACACTCTCAATAAGACTGGGTATACTATAAATACTAGCAACAGAAAATAGATCAAAAGTTCCCATTGTAAGAATGGTTATCTTACTAATATTAACGTTTAAAAATTAAATGGTTCAACTGGTAAAGAAATACTAAACTTTTCATTCTATTTCCTATGAATCATTTCACAGTCATAGCTTAGAGACACTAAAGTTTGCTCTTAAAGATGTGAACGTAATTATTTCCTTAAAAAAACAATACTGATTCTCCAGAAGATCCTCATACTACTTATCCAGTAGTATTCAAGCATTTGCAATGGCAAATTATTAGCAGGAACATTGAAGTATGCAAAAATATTAAATACACCAAGCCCTCCGTATTTCCAGGTGAAAAATCTGAGTAATTCAATGATGTATTTGTCCATATGCATCTGCTTGCAACTTCCCCAAAATGTCATCAAGTTTGGCATTCAGTCTCTGCAGATATGAGTTGACCCTATCCTGGAATAGGGTCGCAGCGTGGCTTCACATCCACAAGCATCTTCTGTGGAGATAAGTGACTCACTCTTTTTTTTAAAAGATTTTATTTATTTATTTGAGAGAGAGAGAGAGAGCACAAGGAGAGGGAGAGGGAGAAGCAGACTCCCCACCAAGCACGGAGCCCAAAGCAGGACTCAATCCCAGGACCCTGATCATGACCTGAGCTTAAGGCAGACGCCCAACCGACTGAGCCACCCAGGCGCCCCTATTATTGACTCTATAATGACCATGTGAAGTGCATATGATTTTTAATTTCTTTATTTTATTTTAATTTTTTTTAAGAGAGAGAGAGCACGCAAGCAGGGGGCAGGGCAGAGGGAGAGAGAGAGAGAATCTTAAGCAGGCTCCATGCCCAGCGTAGAGCCTGATGTGGGGCCCAACCTCACGACCCTGAGATCATGACCTGAGCTGAAATCAAGATTGGACACTTAACCAACGGAGCCACCCAGGTGCCCCTTATTTTTAATTTCTACTTTACATGTTGACAAACTGTGGTCCATGGGTTAAGGCATTTACCTGAAGCACAGAGCAGGTAAGTAATAGAGCCTAGACTCAAGTCTTGTACTGTTTGACCCCAAAGTCCTTCCTCTTACCACTCTGGTTCTCAATCTTATTAATGATGAGGGTGTATGACAGGCCAGTACTCCCTCCTCCACGCCCTCCAAAGTGGGCTTATGAATTTCTTGCCTCTCCAGGGTGGGAACAAGAGGCATTCATTCACTAAGGGAGGGAGTGTTGATTGGTCTGACCACTTTGGAAGACAATTAAATTGAAAATGAGGGGCACCTGGGTGGCTCAGTCGTTAAGTGTCTGCCTTCGGCTCAGGTCATGATCCCAGTGTCCTGGGATCGAGTCCCACATCGGGCTCCCTGCTCAGCGGGAAGCCTGCTTCTCCCTCTCCCACTCCCCCTGCTTGTGTTCCCTCTCTCGCTGTGTCTCTCTCTGTCAAATAAATAAATAAAATCTTTAAAAAAAATTTGAAAATGAATATGCTTGTAGACCCCAAAATTTACATTTTTTTTAAGAGAAAGAAAGAATGAGAAGGCAAGAGGTGGGAGGAGCAGTGGGGAAAGGAGAGGGTGGGAGAATCTCAAGCAGACTCCACGCTGAGCACTGAGCCCGATGTGGGGCTAGATCTCACAACCCTGAGATCGTGACCTGAGCCGAAACCAAGAGTCGGACACTTACCTGACTGAGCCACCCAGGTGCCCCTACCTACATACATTTCAGTACATCCATATGCAGTCATCAAAAAGAATGAAGGGCGCCTGGCTGGCTCAGTCAGTTGAGCTTGGGACTTTTGATCTCAGGGTTGTGAGTTCAAGCCCCACATTGGGTGTGAAGCCTGCTTAAAAGAAAAAAAAGAATGAAGGAAGTGTGTATGTTCTTAAAGGGAAAAATAAGTTAGCAAAGATACTAAGTTACAGCAAGGCAAGGGGCAGAACAAAGCAATAGTATATTTTCACTGTGTCAAACCCCCGTGAGATGAAACGTATCTAATTATACACACACGGATGAAGCTACCTCTGTAAGGACATAAACTAAACGGGTAACAGAAGCAGCCCAGAATTTTGCATTGGAAAGACTCTGCTGGAGGTGAGAGGGAAGGGCTGATTTTGCAGCTGCGTCCGGCCAGAGGCCCGTCCTGGAGTCTCAGGGTCATCCGAGGGGTCTGTGCCCGTGAGTAATAGACACGTCCCCACCTCCGTGCCCACCGTAGCCAGCCTGCCCCAGACTCATGGCAGACTTACTTTCTACTACATAATCTTTTGTGCTGTTTGTTTCTTAAAACCCTGGGCCATATATTACCTCTTTAATAATTTAGAACTTAAAATTAAAAAAAGAGGAATTTCCTGCCTGAGGCAGGACCCACCTAAGAAATGGGAAGAGGCCAGGCTGCCACTGGAGGGAATGCCAGCCTTCGAGGGCCAGGACCCAAGGGGCTGAGACGCCGGGACCTGGGGCTTCTTCCACAGCCCATGCGGGACCTCGGGACCCTCTCTCCATCTCCCTTCAGGGGAAGGTTTGATCCTCTCCTTTCTGCCGCCAGCAGCGAGTCACGGCTTCAGAGGCCAGTTTTTGGACAAGATGTATTTCAACAGCTACACTGAGCTCGCGTTCCTTCACTTCTGTAGGACGGGACTTCCTTGTTTCTAAGATGGGCATTATACATACTACACGGGGTGGTCGTGAGGGTCAAGGAGCCGAGGCTGGAGGACAGGACACTGGGGAGACTCCTCCATGAGCTTGGCAAAAAGGGAAAATGTGCCTGGTGAAGGGTCCAGGCAGCACACAGTGGGGTGGAAGGAAAGGCCAGTACTGAGTTTTTGGAAAACTCAACCCAAACTGGCTTGAGCGAAACTCCTTATCCATCTCCAGGAGAAAGCAGACGTTCCCCAGTCGTGGGATGAAAGTCCTTCGCTTCTCTCTGGGGTATCTTATGTCAACCCCCTCTTGAGACCGGTAATTGTCACATGGAGGATAACGGACGCTGTTTGAGAAGGCGGGATCCCGAGTCAGTCTCCCGCAAGGACCGTGACCCCACCACCACTGTCTTGGACTCATCAGGGCGGCCCTGTAGGTGAGAGCAGACCCTAGTCCCAGGACTGCTAAGCAGAGGGAGGGGGAAGAGATTTTGGGGGAGGGGTCAACCACAAGGACCACCACAGTCCCCTGGGGCTGGACATTAAACATAGCTAAACAAAGACGGTCTTATCCACTCACCCATCTATTCTCCTGTTCAGTAATTTCTCGAATGACGACTGCGTGCCAAGCATGGGACCAGGGACTGGAGATGGGACAGTGACCGGCAGCCCTCTGCCAAGTCCTTGCTTTCCTCTAAGGCTCTGTGGGTGCCCTCCTTCTCAGTGAAGCCCCCCTGCTTAATCCTCGTGCTCCCACCCGGCACCCCCACTCTGCTCTACTTTTCCTTTTTTCCCGCAGCACTCCTAACTTGCCAACATGCTATGTAAGTTATCTGTTTATTAGGTTTATTTTATTTTTTTTAAGATTTTATTTATTTATTTGACAGAGCAAGAGAGCACAAGCAGTGGGAGCAGGCAGAGGGAGAGGGAGAAGCAGAGTCCCCACTGAGCAAGGAGCCCGATGCGGGGCTCCATCCCAGGACCCTGGAATCATGACCTGAGCTGAGGGCAGACGCTTAACCAACTGAGCCACCCAGGAGCCCCTGGGGTTATTGTTTATTGTCTGTCTCTTTTTACTAGAATGTAAACTCCATGAGAACAGGGAGTTTTGTCTTTGTGGTCACTGGTGTATCTGTGGCCCCTGGTACCCAGCAATTGCTCCGTAAATGGCTGTTGAGTGACTCCAACCCTACCCCCGTTTGTGTGCTTGAGCGGTAGGGGGAGAACTCTGAAATCAAGTCATCCCAAACGCAAATATGTAATTACAAGCAGGGAGCAGTTCAATGAAACAGTGCTGGACCCAGTGCGTCTGTCCTGGGGCTCAGGAAGTTATACGGATGAGTAGGATTAGGAGTTGGCGAGGGATAAGGCAGTAAGGGCCAAAGCAAGGGGCTTCCTGCGGGAGCCGGGTGGCACAGAGGGCCCCATGAGGAGGAGCCAGGCCCGGGAGCCGTGTGGCCTGTTCAAAGTTTCCGATCGCTTGAATAAATGGAGTGTGACAGGTCCTCCCAGTGAGGCCCAGGCAGCCTGCCTGAGGGGGAACAAGGTAACAGCCTGCCTGGGCCGCCTTTTGGTCCTCCACACACCCCAGCGTCTCGGCACTAAAGCCATTCCCACCCAGAGGCCCTCACCCAGTGCCCACCCAGTCGATGGCAGAGGGCACCGGGGGACAATGCTATGCAGACTCAGAACAAGGGGTTCCGAATCTCCTGCTGTTCTGGGAGAAAGCGCAGGGCAATGTCATTCCTCTTTTCCAGTTGAGGAGGGGGCTCAGAGGAGGAGGCACTCATTCACGGTCATGGGTGGGGGGAGGGTGTCACAGCTGGAGGGAGGCTCGTGGACGAGGGGTGGCCGTCACAGGCGTGGGCAGACATCACAGTGCCCTTTGACTCCCCGGCCTCAACCCCTCCCAGATGCACCCCGGAGAGGATATCCTGTCTCACGCGCATTGGTGCTTGCTCTCCTGTTGGTGCTCGCTGCCTCTTCCCACCAGCGCGGATCTCCTGTCTGGGCTGAGAGAGGAACCGCTCTCTTCTTGCTGACACTGAAGCTCTGTAGCTAAAGTCCCAAGAGAGTTTTGTTTTCTCCTTTTTCCTGGAGTCTCCTCTCTTGAGAAACCAGGACAAGTGTCTCAGGGCATAGATCCCCCGACTATGTCTTTCCGGAGAGCATTGTTAAGCCAGTGTTCCCAGGAGTGGTCCCAGGCATGCCCAGTCTTGCCTGGGGGTCGTTGTCCAGCCTCCCTGGACACTCTCTGCAGGCGTGAGGCAGCCTCAGCCCCAGCTCCATTTTGATGGGTTGGGTTTAACTGCAGCCCTGAGCCTTTCACCCCTGTGGTCCCCAGTCGATGGTAGGCTCATAGCCTACAGTTGTGCATCACCCCTGAGCCCTGAGGTATCCAGATCCTCCACAGACCCAATCCATCAGCATGACCAGGTATAAACTGAGCCGTGCACAGAGCTCAGCGGATACCAGTTCGCTCCTGCTGTCCTTTCTGGATCAATATGCCAGCCCTGCTTCCTGGAGCCCCATTTGTCAGCATCCCTCCAATCCCGTTACTTGCTTTGGATCTCTTTGTTTCCCGATCTGACTTCAGGCCTTTCCTTTGCATGTTAAGATGGCTTACAGGCTGACCCCATCAGCAAGCGGCGGGAGGAGGCAGGTCAGCTGCAAGGAGCCCCAGCCACAGTGTGCGAAGCCTCCTCTCTCCGGCTGCTGGGCTTTGGTAGATGGAAGGGAGGTTCTCCAGCTGACTTGTCATCTGGTGGCAGGGTGACACTGCACAGAAAGGACCCTTAGCCTGTGTCTGCTCTTCCAGAAGCCTTAGGCCTCTGACTGCAAAGTGGAGTCTGGGCCTCCCTGCGCCATTGCTATATCTCTTGCTTGCTCAGGCACTGGGCTGGAGCCTAATCACTTAATTTGTCACTTTGGTGTCACTGCCCCTGAGCCCGGATACCTATCAGGTGCGCGCTGATGAGCAGCAGGTAACGTCCCTGTGCTTACCTCTGGGAGGGATCGGCTTCTCCCCGGGGACTCTAAAACCCTTCCCCAAGGACTCCCGCCTGCATCCCTTCCAGCTGGCGGTGGGGTGGGGGGTGGGTGTTCAGGGAGGTCTTGGGGAAGTGCTTTGTTTGGCCAGTTGGAGAGAACTGTGTAAATTCGCGGGATTTTTCAGTCTCTTCCCTTTCCTCCATCCCCCATGCATCATCGCTTGGCCCACGTGCACTGACGAGGGATGGAAACTGAGGCTTGAAGGGGGTACAGGACCTTGGGTGCACATGGGTGCCATCTGCCCTACAGGTTCGGCTGGGTTTCAAATGGGAAGAAAGGGAATTAGCCTCATTTTGAGATGTGCGGAAGCTCGGGCCATTTGTGTCCAGGACTCTTCCGGCCTTCAAGAGCTTCTCCAGGGAGGACGCCTCCCCGTCACAGAGGGAGGACCTCCAGTCCCTCGAGGACTCAGCCTCTCAAGATGGAGGCAGCTGTGCTGGGTGGGTTCCTGCCAGGAGAGGCCAGCTGAGTGCTGTTCTGGATGTGGGAATGTGTGAAAAGGAGGAAGCACCCATCCCTGGCACTTCCCAAAGGAACGGTCTGGGAAAGTGGGAAACCATTAACCTACTTGGCATCTGGAAACCAAGAGCAATTCAACTCTCAGAGATTGTTAACACACCTTCCAATGCCCTTTCTTGGAGGGACCTTTGTTTGATTAAGTCCCGCACCTGGGGTGACTTTTTGAACAGGAATTGCTTTTTCAAGTCCCAGAGAAGTAGGATTAAAGTTGGATGTTCTCTGTCCTTGAAAAAGCTGGTTTGGGGATGAATTCAGAGATGACTGGCTATATAGAATGGGGAACAAACAGAAGACGTGAGGCACAGAGCCGTTTTCCCCGGAGGGGTCCTTGCTGGGCATCAGAACCAGCAGGTATCTCTGGGGGCGGGGCCAGGAATCTGCATTGTATTTGAAATAAAGGTAGATCATAATTCAGTAAAGGGCACATGCCTTAAGTGCGTTGCCCAGTGAATTTTCACATAGAAAGAGACCTGTATGACGACGGCCTAGATCCAGACACAGGACACTCCCAGGGACCCCAAGGGTTCCATCAGGTGCTGAAGGTGATTAACCCACCTCTCCCCTCCTGGCACAAATGAACCACCACTCTAGTTTTTGTCACTACCAGTTGGTTTTGCCTGTCCTTGGACTTCACACAAATAGAATTGTATATCATATAATGTCCTTTCCTGTCCGGTTTCTTCTGCTCCACATCACATGTGTGAAATCAATCTATGTTGTGTGAACTAATAGTTTGCTCCTTTATTGCAAAGCAGTATTCCATTGTGCGAATACAGGGCAATGTATTTATCTATATTCCTATCAGTGGGCATTTGAATTGTTTCCAGTTTGGGGCTATTGTGAATAAAGCTGCTGTGAACATATGTTTTGGGGAACGTAAACACTCATTTCTCTTGGGTAAATATCGAGGGTGGGATTGCCGGATCCTAGGGTAGGTGTGGTAGCTACACTGAATTCCCTTCCTTATGTGTTGCTGGGTGGGTGGGGGGGCGCGAGGGGGCTTCTTGAGAGGATTCAGAGGGTGAAAGGGAAGCAGCAGCTGTTCTGTCGCTCACGCATATTGTGGCAAATCCACACACACAGTGGTTGTCTTCCCTGGCTGACCCTGGTGGATTCCATCGGTGGGTTCTCGCTCCATTAGAAACTGCCGAACCCATTTCCAAAGTGATGGTTCCTACTTACTCCCTCCAGTGGTTCCAAGTCCTTGCCAGACCTTATTATTTTCATCCTTCTAAATGTTACCCATTCTGGTGGGTGGGTATCTGCATTTTTAACCAAGCTCCTCTTGGGATTCTTGTGCAGGATGAGGGATAAGAAGCCGGTTTGGGGCAAAACCTTCGCACTCAAAGGGAACCAGTTTGCTTTTGAATGATCACTTCACCACTTACTGGCTGTATGATCTCAGTTGACCTTTTCACTCTCTGGGCTTCGGCGTTTTCATCTATAAAATGAATTATTAAGCATTGCTAACAAGTATCGAGTGCTTACCAGATTCCAGACACTCTTCTAAGCACTTTATGTGTACTAACTCGTGGTGCTCTCTCGACAAATGATGAGGCGGAGGCTATTATTATTTCCAGCCTCGAGATGGGGAAACTGATGTGCTGGGATTCAGACCCAGGCTGTGTGGCTTCCATGTTTTTTGCCATCGGCCATCCCGCTGTTGCAAAGCTGCGTGAAGATGAACTCATGACTTGGAAGTCAAGGCTCTGCAAAGGGCAGTGCAGTATGATTCTTCTTCAGTGGGTCTCAATGGGAAGTTCCCTTTCAGTTCCCCCAAGTATGCAGAACTAATCTAAACAAACGAGCTCACAAAAACAGTAGGCACAATCATGATAAATGCAGCCAGAAAGGTAGGCTTTTCTTAGGATCCAGAAAAATCCAGCACTCTCCAGAAAAGAGGACACCCGTAGGGCTCCCTGCCTTGGGTGTTTTGGCTCCTTGGCAGGTAGGAAGCTTTGGAGGGGTGTGTCAGGCTTTACCTAAGTGTCAGTCCATCAACTCCCTTCACTCTGACACTGTACTGAACAAAGAACCTTCTGGTATTGATTTCCTTTCCCCAAAGTCTATCCTTCCTGAAAGAGATTGTGCTGACCAGTCAACCTCAGGATTCCAGTCTGCTGGGTGGTTTCGTTTCTCAGTGTAAATTAATAAATTGCATTCCAGGTTTATCAGTCTGTCTCTTGTGAGTCTGCTTAGTGTAGGTCGCTTCCCCCACACCTAATCACAACAACTAAACTCTCAGGGAGAGGCTGGGAAAGGAATAACTTCCAAATAGTATAAGAGAGATGGCCAAGGAATGGTACCAAAAGGTATGCTGTGAGACCGCAGAGGACAGAGAGAGGACTTTTGTGTGGAGGAAGAGAGCATCAAGGAGGGCTTCCTGGAGGAGGGTGATGTTGGCACAAGAAGAGGGACACTATAGCATCAAAATGTAGTTAAAACACAGGCTCTGGGGCTGGCTAACCCAAGTTGGAAGTCTGTCTCTCCCACTTACTGGCTGTGTGATGTGGCCAAGTCACTTTATCTCTTGGTTGCAAGGATGAAATGGTTATATATAACACGCATAGTTCTTAACACAACGCCTGGCCCATAAGCAACACTCTGGAAATGGCTGTCATTATGGTTTGCCAGTATTAATACCCAGAGTGATGTGTTCATTGAGGAGCATTCTAGGAGAAGGGTCACAGTGGAGACCTTTGTATCCCCAGAGGCAATTTTGTATCAAAGGGAGTTGAATCTGTGTTTGCTTTAAGACTCAGAGGGCAGAAAGCCCTTTGCAGTATATGGCTCTTTCCTAGAGAGTGGTCACAGCCCATCCTGCGGTTTCGCAGCCTGCGAAGAGAGCTTCTTGTACTATCTATATGAACCCATCAGCCTCGAGAACATCCGTGGTTTCTGAGTCACTCTCAGGCCATTTCAGCTTCCAAGCAGAAACTTCCAGGGCATGCGCACCTTCTAGGCCTTTTCTGCCCTCCGCTGTGTGGGGGGAGGGAGGGCAGCATCCGGAGGCCGCCTGCTGCACCCCCAGCAGATCCCGGCTCACCTCCAGGCCCTGCCTGAGGCCCAGCGGGGCAGCCAGTGAGGGATGAGAGACATCAGCTCTTGCTCCATGACTGCCTGGCTCAGGTGCTCCAGACCCCAGATCTCCTGCTTCTTTGTCCAGTGGTCTGTCTGTAGATTCTGATGGGCCTTCCTAGTCTCCCCACAAGTTGGATTCCAGCTGATGCAGGGAGGAGGGGGAGAGCGGCCCAGGGAGGCACCCTGGAGGAGCACCGGGGCTTCCATCATATATTTGGAGATCCCACTTGTCTTCAGTTCTCCCCCCTTCTCCCAGTGGATGTCTATGTCCCTGCACCCTACCCCTTTAGCACCAAGGAAACTTCCAGTTTTCTCTCTGCTTCTCTTTGCCTTTCCCCATAACTAGAGTGTTCCATTGGCCCCAGCTATTTCTTGTTCTTTATATCCTGGGGGAGCTGGACATCGGAAAAATCCTGTTGCTTTCACACAGAACTCCTGTGCTCTCCTCCTGGGTCCATTTCCTCTTTCCCCCGAGTGTGCCTGTGTGCATGTGGAGGTGGTTAGGTGAGGAGGGCTGGGAGACACAGACCCATTGCAGAGTAGAAACGAATGCTCCTCTCTTGTTTTAACCAGTGATGCCTTCTGAATGAGGTACCTGCCTCATTCCTATGACTAATAATTGATACTTACTTATAGCAACCCAATTCCAGAGCTCATGCTCTATCAGTGCTTGGGGGAGCCCCCTCAGGGAGGCTGGGTGGGGTACTGGTTAAGGGCATGGGCCATAGTCAGAGCATCTGGGTTTATATTCCGGCCCTGCCACTTACTACTGGTGTGAGGTTGGGGGAGTTGCTTAATCCCTCTGGGCCTCAGTTGCCCAGATAATGGATGCTAATAACACCTATTCCCATGGGATTGTTAGATTCAGTGAGAGAATAAGTACTAGGCACTTAGAATAGTGCCCCACAGGTGGTCAGTGCTCAGTGAACATTGGGTCCTATCGCTACTCATTCTTCTCAGGGGGTGAGGCAGCCCTCGGTGTGGACAGCATCCCCCAGCCGGGTCCTCAGCCCTGGAGATTCAGAGGTGGTCAGTGCACCCAGGGTTCTCTGTTCTACCAAAGTCTGTGCAGGAAGTTGAGTTAGCAATCCACTGTTGCTTCATAAGCATGGAATTAGAGCTGAGCAGAGTGCAGACTGGCAATGGGAGGCTCTTGGGGCCGAGTGTGGTGGGGCCCCGGGGCTCCCATTTCCATCACAGGGACTGGCCCCGAAGCTCCCTGTTCTCTGCATGGTGGAAGGGAGGGCTGATCTGGCATGGTGGCAACATCTGCTGACTCCAGCATCCACCAGGGTCGAGCTGGCTGACCTGACGGGCTGGAGCAGCCCCCACCCTGGCGCCTCTTGGGCGGCCTTTAGGATTCACTCTTGGTTAAAAAAAGTCTTCCCAGAACAAGGAGGCCTCCTCCTCATTCAGGATTATGTAGTGGCTCCCCACCCTTGTCAGAACTGTTTTGAAAGCACTAGGAGATACTCTGGAAGAACTCCTTCCCGTCCTGTTTACTTTGGTTCGTGAATAGACTTCCTTCCTGCGGCTCAGAGTATAATCAACCAGGCACCCCACCCCCCCCACTTTGGACAAGGCTGGTCAAGTGGGGGAGGGCACCTGGATGACACTGATCTGCATTTGGGTGCTACCTAGGGATCAGTTCTCTGGGGCAGCGCTTCTGGAACAAATGACCAAGCTCACCCATTATATGATGGGTTTTTTTTCTCATTTATTTCTCTTTTAGGTTAGGAGTACTTTGTAATCCTCCTCAAATCTGACTTCATGATTTCCTCTTTGCTTTTCAGTACTTAAATCATTTTTGGTAACAACAATAGCTGCTATTTGTTAAATTTTATTTATTTTTTTTCAGTCATCTCTACAACCAACATGGGGCTTGAACTCATGACCCTGAGATCAAGAGTTGCAGGCTCTTCCGACCGAGCCAGCCAGGCGCCCCTAGCTGCTATTTATTAATTAGCCAGTGTACTGATTGGGTGATTTCCTTACCTGATCTTTTTTTTTTTTTAAAGAATTTATTTATTTATTTGAGACAGAGAGAATGAGAGAGACAGAGAGCACATGAGAGGGGGGAGGGTCAGAGGGAGAAGCAGACTCCCCGCCGAGCAGGGAGCCCAATGCGGGACTCGATCCCGGGACTCCAGGATCATGACCTGAGCCGAAGGCAGTTGCTTAACCAACTGAGCCACCCAGGCGCCCTCCTTACCTGATCTTTAATCCATACAACAACCTGATTCCAATTTCATAGATGAGGAAACTGAAATCAGAGGAATCGGGAAGACCAGTAAGTGGCCCAGTATCGGTGTGTGGGTTTGGTTTTGTTTTGGCAATGCCTCAAGATGTTTAGTATTTTTCGGGGTGCCTGGGTGGCTCGGTGGGTTGAGCATCTGACTCTTGGTTTCAGCTCAGGTCATGATCTCAGGGGTCGTGGGATCGAGCAGCGAGCACTGAGGGGAGTCTGCCTGAGATTCTCTCTCCCCCTCTCTCTGCCCTCCCCACCGCACGCTCACTCTCTTTAAAATAAATACATAAATCTTAAAAAAATGATTAGTATTTTCCCCCTCAGTTGAAATGAAAGAGATAATGTTTGCTTACTTTTGTTTTCCAAAATAAGCTCTTGAAACTTCATTCAAGACCCAAGCTGGGAAAACCAAACATCTTGAAATGCGTGAACCCAGATCTTGAAAGGACAAGAAGTTTATGTTTTGTTTTGTTTGTTCATTTGGCATATCAGCAATTAAAACCCTTTGTATGAACGGCTCACAGTGTATCCACATATAAAAACTTAGGAAGGGATGAGGAGCCAGACAGACTATGTGGCTTGAGGAAAGAGCTCAGTGCCAGGGTTGGGGGGTGAGGGGTTGAGGGGGGCTTGCACTGGAAGGTGGCCCAGCTGAAGACTAGCCACTGCTTATGCCCCAGGGGATGGCTTGGTGCAGCTCCTTCGTCCGGCCTTGTTTGGCAAACCATTCTTCCCTGACCTAAGTAAATATGCCCCGTTGCCATAAAAACACCCATAGGGTGGAGCCTGGGAAGGAAAAGCCCCTCAGCACCAGTACTTGGGTGGGAGGCAAGAGATCTAGTTCAGTGCTCCAATGCAATAATGTCCCATGGTTAGTATCCCAGGACCCCGACTGGCCCTCACCAGCTGGCTGCCTGGAACTCTGGCCTCTGAGCGGTCAAGTAGTGTCACCAGCTGGGAACCATGGAAATCAACTGCTGCAGCGGATCGGGGAGGGTGTGGAAGGAGGCAATGTCCGGGTGAGAGATGGTGAGCGTCTGAGCAGGGCAGTGGTCAAGGATAGATAGGAGGTGTATTATGGGGTAGGATCAATAGGACATGATTGATATGGGCCCAAGTCCAAATGCCTTCACTTAGCTTGGCCGCTCCAGCCTCAAGCACTGCCACTCCCGTGGCCGGTCTCTGCTCTCGCTGGTTCTTGAATGTTCTCCCTGTATCAAGGCTCCATGCCTCTGAATGTGCCGGGCTGCCTTCTGCTGGGGTTTTGTTGTCTGTCTCCTCAACTCAAGAATGAGATCCTTGAGGGAAGGTGCTGAATCTCTTCTCTCCAAACCTCACCCCGGGCACAAAGCCTAGTTGCACCACGTCTATTTGTTGAGGAAAATCAATCAATAAAAAAAACGACGCAGGGTGAAGGGGAAGGAAGGAAGCGAAGAGCAAAGGAATGAAGACATCGGGCGCCCTGTCAGACCTTGTTATAATCACTCCTCTCTCTGATGTTACACATTAATCCTCATCGGAGTGGAGCGAGGCAGGAGAGGGATGAGGGTAGCATCTGCCTCTGCTGGCTGCTGGAACTCGAACCAAATCAAACGGGAACGGTTCAGAGAACATTCTAATATTCTGTCCCAACAGTTTCAGTAAGTCTGCCGCATGGCTAGAGAGACGCAGTGCCTCCTGCAGACCTTGAGGTGGGTTTTGGGGGTGGGGGTGGGGACGCTGAGAACCACGACAGAGAGAACAAGATACAGGTGGACAAAGGCCCTGGCAACTTGTGCCAAGTCCCGAGCTCCAGTCCTGGATGTACAGACAGCCCGTGAGCTGGGCCTTTCCGACTGCTCTTGCTGATTTACATTCTAAAATCTCTCTCTCTCTCTTTGCTTTGACTTTTTCTGTTCCTCCCTTGCTACTTCCACACTGACTGATCCCCCAGGTCCTTGGGAGACCAAAATGTAAGCCAGAACAGGAGAGAGGGCTTGAATTAATTTCAGTGTCTTTGTGTTTTGCAGTAAGATGGAAAAATCTTACATCTTAAGGCCTGTTTGTCCCAGGCTACTCTATTTTTTTTTTTTTAAGATTTTATTTATTTATTTGAGAGAGAGAATGAGACAGAGAGAGAAAGCACGAGATGGGGGAGGGTCAGAGGGAGAAGCAGGCTCCCTGGGACTCCAGGATCATGACCTGAGCCGAAGGCAGTCGCTTAACCAACTGAGCCACCCAGGTGCCCGCTACTCTATTTTCTTATGGTTTGTTCCCATCAATTCATTTTTTAAAGACAAGATTCGTTTTCTCTAATGTCCGAGTACGAGATGTTAAGACTGGGAGGGTTCAGAGCACAGGTTTGGGAGTCGGGCAGACACTGGCAACTTTGTGGAGTGACCTTGGTCAAATTCCTTTGAAGTCCCCGCTCAAAGCTGCTTCTCTGGCTGTTTTCATATCCGGAAACGGGGGAATCCAGTACCATCCGCAGTCAGGGGACTACCTACCATACCTGCAAGGACTTCATAAACTCACCTCGTATTTCTTGACAAATATTGTAATTAAAGTACTGCAGTCCTCATCTTGCAGGTGGGGCAGCCAAAGAGCATGCCTGGGGCTTTGTGAGCAGTGAGTACCTGGGTCCAGGCCCAGAGTGCCCCTTCCCCACGCAGTCAGTCCCTTTGGTGGTCACACTCTCTTTATCCTTGGTGCTTTGGTAGAGATCTGGAAAATACTCTCTGGTTCTGGCCACTCGTGGTTCTAACCTCTTATTTCTTTCTCATCCAAAAGAAGTGCGTGCTTGGAATAGCTTGAGTCCCTTGCCCCAGGGAGAATCCAGAAGGCTGGGCATGGAAGTCTGCAGACTCCATGGAATATGCAAGAAGCTCTCCCCCAAATTCAGCTTTTAATGGGGGCAATGGCTGCATAGGCCAAGGAAGCTGTCAGCTCACTTGCTCTGGGCTGGAATGATAGCAACACAGCTGGCTCAGCTGCCTTTCTCACGTTGATCACAAGCTCCAATGGGCAATTATATATGTCTTTGATTAATAAAAAATGGAGCAATGAATGCTTAATTAACGCAGTCTGGTGGGTAAAATCTTTCAGAACCTGGGCTGGGGGTGAGGCAGGGAGTAATCATAGGGATCCTTGGGAGTGAAAAGGCAAGGGCACCCCACCAGGGCCGGGGTGGGGCTGGGTTCTGGAAAGCTGTTCAGTCCTGGTACTCGGCTCTCTGATTCTGTGCGAGGGATTTGCTGGCAGCCCTGGGAGCCTGAGATCAGGACCGAGGTTTGAGCTGGTGGGCAAATGGGCAAACATGTATTCTGTGGCCACGCAAGCGGGCAAGGTAAAGCACCTGGAATACGGTGCGTCCGCAGGTAGCCATCGGTGTCCTCCGTGTGTGCTGGGTGTTTGTGCTCTTTTCCGTGGGTCTGCCCGTGCGAGCCACAGTTTTGTTTTTTTTTTAAAGATTTTATTTATTTATTTGAGAGAGAGAGAATGAGAGAGAGCAAGCACATGAGAGGGGGGAGGGTCAGAGGGAGAAGCAGACTCCCCGCCGAGCAGGGAGCCCGATGCGGGACTCGATGGACTCGATGCGGGACTCGATGCGGGGACTCGATGCGGGACTCGATGCGGGACTCGATGCGGGGACTCGATGCGGGGACTCGATGCGGGGACTCGATGCGGGACTCGATCCCGGGACTCGATCCCGGGACTCCAGGATCACGACCTGAGCCGAAGGCAGTCGCCTAACCAACTGAGCCACCCAGGCGCCCGCGAGCCACAGTTCTGAAACGAATTTGGTTAGGGGAAGGAGGAGAAGCGAAGCGGCCAGGAGGCTGAACGAGGATCAAGAAAGATGCAGAGATGCCAACAGGCGCGGCTGGGGCCGGAGGGAGGTAACGGAGCGAAGATCCCAGGCCTGGGCGGACAAGCGCTCGAGAAACGGTGAGCGGGGCAGAAAGGAAGTGCTAGAGAACCGGGGCCGGCGGACCTCCCCCGACACCGCCCGCCACTCAGGGCCCTTCCGGACGGGGCGGGGGGTGAGGGCGGGGCGGGGCGGGGCGAATCCAAAAGGCGCGGGGCGTGGGTGGCGCGGGAGTGCCAGCGAGGAAGGCCGCCGGGTAGGGCTCCGGGGCCCGAGGCGCGGGGCGGGAGGCCGGTGACCCCCGCGGAGCATGGGCCCGGGGCGGGGGTGGGGGTGGGGGCGGCGCCCGCGGGCCGGATGGGGTGCGCGTGCAGGAGCAGGTGCGCGCGGGGGGGCGGGGGGCGGGGCGCGGGCCCCGCGGCGCCCTTTCGGCAGAGGGTCACGGAAGGTCCTGGTGGAGGTGGATATTTTGGGCTTTAGACTGGCCTGTGTTGTGACTGACTAGCTCATGTGACCTTGGGCAAGTTGATAACATCCCATGGAGCTTTTATTCTCTTGTCGGTAAACTGAAGAAGACAAGACAGCTAACTTTGCCAGGTTGTTTTGAGCCTGCGAGGAGCTCCGTGAAGTGTCACCACCGCCCCCCACCCCAGTCGCTGCTGTTTCTATTTTTGTGGACAGTCTTCAGAACTGGACTCGGTTTCTGCATCCCCAGGTGCTGCCGTTGTGGGGTAGCGAGGCTTTTTGCAGCTGTTCTAACAGTTGGCCCTTTCTGCACCCCTCCCAGCACGCTTTGTCCACCTCTACCTTTCTTACAAGTCCCCTGTATCAAGCAGCCTCTGCTTTCTTTTACAGGATCCAGAGAATTGCCCACCGCTGTTTCTTGCCCAGGCCCGAAAAAAGCCAGAACCAGAGCCTATTTGAACAGAAGGGCTTGCCAGAGGAATTTTCCAAGTGCCCAAAGGCCAGCCCTTGAAGTGCCTGTGGTCAGCCCGGGAGGCCCTCGCTGAGATTTGGGGATCGGCTCTACCTCAGGCCATGCCAGGCCAGGGTCTGCCCCTTCGAGTGGCCACCCTGCTGACGGGGCTGCTGGAATGCCTTGGCTTTGCAGGAGTCCTCTTCGGCTGGGCATCACTGGTGTTTGTCTTCAAAACAGAGCATTACTTTGAGGAGCTATGTGAACCGGATGTGGGGCCGATGGGCAATGTCACAGGGGAGGCTGGTAAGGGACTCCTCTAGGGAAGCAGAATGTGGTTCCCAGGCAGTAGGAAGGGGTGGGAGGGATTCTACCCCCACCCCCTCCCCCCCACAGTGCCAGCTTTTCTGGGGTCAGAAGTGAGGAGTGTCATCCTCCCCACCAACTCCCCAACCTTGGTCTAGGAGGTGCCTGGGGAGGGAAGTACCAGCCCCCGAGGCTGTCACGTTTCAACTCCCTGAGATCTCCCTTTCTCTCCTCCAGACTGCAAAGCCCAGGATGAGAGGTTCTCACTCATCTTTACCCTGGGGTCCTTCATGAACAACTTCATGACATTCCCCGCCGGCTTCATCTTTGACAGGTTCAAGACCACCGTGGCTCGTCTCATTGCCATGTAAGTCCCAAAGGCCCGGCCTGGGCAGAGATAGGCAAGACGGATTCCTCTAGCAGTAGCCATGCTTGGAGGAGACCCAGCTGGGCAACAGGGCAGCCCTGCCCGGCCCTGGCCCAGCAACTGTCAGAAACAGCACAGGATGTGGACTCTGTCTAAATCCACCCTCCTCTCTGCACCCCTACTCCCCTTACCTTTGCCCTGTTCTTCCTTTGTTCAATGGGATTGTGTATTCAAATTGAGCTGGAGCCCAGGCCAATTTCCTTTGAGGGCTGGCTTGGTGCCTGGGTTAAAATAGGGGAACTGAAAATTGTCACTCAGGGATCCTACCAGGCCTCACATCCAGGTCCCTCAGGCTTAATTGTCATCTCATCCCCCCGCCCCCGTCATTCCCCAGAGATTTAGTAAGGTCTCCTGGGTATCCCCGATGGTGGGATTTCCTGACCCCCTCACTGGAGCGGAGACAGTGGGGGTTTCATGGAGGGGAAGGGACCTCCTCTTGCTCAGACAGGATGCCACGGTAGCCAGCCAGCTTCAGTGATGAGCAGTGGCCTGCCAAGGCCTTAATAGGACCAAGGGCAGGAGGCTCCTGGCAGATGTATGGAAAATGAGTTATCAGACAGAGGGACTGGAGGGCTGGCTGATAAAGCAAGTTCCTGCCCTGTAAGCCGTTGGGTGTATAATGACTTTATCTCAGTCTGTCCTTGGCTTGGCTCCCGGTCTCCTCTTCTTCCCACCCCTTCCTTTGGCCCCTGCCTCCTCTCCAGCCTTCGTATGTTAGGAAAAACTCGGTCTTCCTTGTGTTTCTCTTTTACTTTCACATACAACACCTCACTTCTGATACATCTGGTCAGCAAATGTGTGGGTTTCTCCCTCACACCAAGCAATTCTTTGATTGTCCTACAATTTAACTCAGTTCTGACACCATCTCGTTGGGGAGAGTGTCACATCCTGCGTGTTGAGGGCTCGGTCCCACAAGACTGCCCCCCACTTCAGATGCCAATTGCAAGTTGGTGGGTCCCCCCACAGGTTACCCACAACTTCTGTCTGCTTTGGCTGCCAATCACGGTTCCCATGACCTCCTCCCTCTTGGACTGGATTAATTGCTAGAACAGCTCACAGAACTCAGGGAAACACTTGTGTTTACCAGTTTATTAAAGGATACGGTAAAGGATACAGATGAAAGCATACAGGTTTGGAAGCTCTCTGAGCCCCATCCTAGTGGGATTTTATGGAGGCTTCTTCATGTAGGCTTGATCAATTACTAACCATTTCTAGCCCCTCTCCCCTCTCTAGCGAAGTGGGGCAGGGGAGAGGGGCTGCCAAAAAAATCCCAAACTTCTAATCCTAACCAATCCTTGGTCTTTCTGGTGACCAATCCCCATCTGGGAGCTATCCGGGAACCTACCAGAGTCACCCCACTGGAACAAAAAATGCTCCTTTTGCTGTTATCATGGAGTTTACAAGGGTTTTAGGAGCCCTGTGTCAGGGACTCAGGACAAAGACCAAATATGTATTTCTTTGTGTAAACCACAATATTACAGTGCAGCCCCTGGTCTTCGGACATGGATCCCTTGTAGCAGAAACGATCATAAAGGTCGAAAGGCACTGGCAGATTAACAGAAACACATTCAGTCATTAGTAACCATCCAGTCCATCATCATACCATCTGAAAATGTCTCCCTGGGACGCTTATGCTCACAGGCTTCCATTTGATCTTGTCAGGGTCCAAAAGCGGGAGGGGTCTCAGCAATATATCCCTTTACCCTTCAGGCATCCGGTATAATTGAGTGAAGAGACAAGATCCTCTCTTGCACTGAGCCTCTTTTGGAGTATTCACCTAGTACTGGATTTCCCTCCTTGTAGAACCTGCTTATTCATCCCCTTACTCTCTGATTTTCCTTCTCTCCATTGATACCGTAACTCTTCCGTCTCTGGAAGGGATGTTGGGTTTGGCCACTGTGCTGGTCTGGAATACTCGTCCAGCAAGTGTCTTCCCTTTCCGGTAGGGCGAGGTTACCCCCGACGCAGAACTAAGCGGGCTCTCTTTCCTACCAGGCAAGATGGCTGCCTTCCCTGTTTGTCCCAATTTTGGCAGATAGAGGGAAGGCTCACAGCCTGCCCCAACGGGCACTTAGGAATCGTAACATAATGGTTAAGAACACAGTTAATTTCCTTGCTTAGGAATCATCTCTGCTTCCAGCCCTGGTAGTGGTAGCCCTGGTCCTGTGACCGTAGCATGAGGGGAATTTCCTCTAACCACAACACTGATAGGGGAACCATTCCCCACTCAGACACCGTGTCCATCCCTCATACACGGTTGGGTGAGAGAGAGAGAGAGAGAGGCAGCCACTTCACATACAGCCTGTTCGAACATACTAGTCCTCCCATTTTCATGCACCCCTCAAATGCCATAGTGATTTCCATAGGTCTGTGCCCCGTATGGCCAAGTTTCCATTGCCTTCCTGTAGGACCGAATGGCCAGGCCATTAGCCACTGCCTGTGGGTCCGAAAGACCTGAACGTAGGGGCCTTTTCCATGGTAGGTTTCTTTCCTCTCTACTAGGACAGCAGCATGAGGTTCCTTCAGCCCACTGAGCTGATCTGTTTCTACCTTTTTGGATCAGAGTGATGGCCTTCCAAACAGGATGTCGTTGTCCCTTCACCTCGGAACACAGCCAAGTAGCTCTGTGTTGGTCAACTGGGGGCTCTTTATAGGGCACCATCCAAGTGACAGTAGAATCCAGCCACTCCCCGCACATTCCAGAGTCAGTCCTTGCCGGGGGGGGGGTGGGGGGGGGTGGGGGGGGGTGGAAGAGGCTCCCTGGTCATGGTATCTCATCCTTGCAATTCCCCAGGCGACATGATCCTGTCTTACCACTGCTATTTTTAGTATGGAATTCTTCTGGGCATTGCCATCCCCATTAGAGCATTTCTCCGATACCATCCTAGACATTGTGGGTCTTTCATGTTTGAAGATCATTTTTTGTACTTCAGTTATTTGTGTGGATTCAATTAGTGTCTGATAGGAAGATGATAAATGCCCCGGAAATGGAAATTCTCTTGTCCAAGGTCCCAGTTGTTGCTGGGAGGTGACCACAGACTTTTGCCATAAGCCCCAGTGTGGGCTCCCCAGAGGGTCACGGCACAGAGAATTCGTGCCTGACCAGCACTCTGCCTTCTCTCCCACACCGTCTGGGCTCGGGCAGTCTTACTGGCTCCCAGTGCACATGTCCAGTTGACAGGAAGGTTGGATTTAGACACCTCCTGTCCCAGAGCGCTAGCTGGGGAAGCCAGTCACGCGCAGGGTCCAGCCCCATGATCCAGTCACCTAAAGAACTCACAGCCTCTTCTTGGAAGCCTGTTCAGACATACCAGTTCTCCTATAAACATTTACCTTTCTTCCAGTAACCCTGACCTTCCTCCCCGCAACCTCCTTAGGACTTGGTCAGCAGGTTGTTTCTGCCGTCAGGTGGGTAAGGTGTTCCCAGCCAGACGTAGTATCTAGTTGTGAAACATCAGGGAAAGGAGACAGCAACTTCTTTACAGAGAGCATGTTTCAACATTCCAGCTTTCATAAACTTACCAACTCTTATGTTATCATGTGCTCTCAGTCTAACTGAAGCCTGTGGCCCGGCTGACGCTTCCCTTACCAAGGAGCCCTGGAAACTTCTCTACTCCCTTCCCATTTTGGCCACTCCTGTGCAAAAGGCTTCGGGGCCAAGATGAGGGGTAGAGTCAAGGGAGCCTGGTCCTTCTGTCCGTCTGGAACCTGATGAATCTGCTTAGCCATTGCCCCCAGCACTTGCTGGTTGGGTTTCTCATTATGATCTCTCTGTCTTCTGGCTTTTAACGTTTTTCAAACTGGGGACAAACAGATTGGACTTGTTTGCAGGCACTTTAATGCTGGGGGCCGGCAGGGGTCCCTTTGGCCCACTCAGCCTTTGGCAGTGCTGTATTAACATCTTTTTTTTTTTTTTTTAAAGATTTTACTTATTTATTTGAGAGAGAGAATGAGAAAGAGAGAGCACATGAGAGGGGGGAGGGTCAGAAGGAGAAGCAGACTCCCTGCTGAGCAGGAAGCCTGATACAGACCGATCCTGAGACTCCAGGATCATGACCTGAGCCGAAGGCAGTCGCTTAACCAACTGAGCCACCCAGGCGCCCAACATCTTTTTTTTTTTAACCCTAATAACTGTCTGTTTCATTTATCTTACATCTCTATAACCCTCTGGAGATTTCCCCCCAGCAGGGTGAACCCACGACTCTCCTCTGTTTCCTCTTTGTTCCACTCCCATCAATATTTGCTTTATTCCCCTTATTCTTTCTTTCTTTATTATTTAAAAAGATTTTATTTATTTATTTGACAGAGAGAGACATAGCGAGATCAGGAACACAAGCAGGGGGAGTGGGAGAGGGAGAAGCAGGCTTCCCGCCGAGCAGGGAGCAAGATGCGGGGCTCGATCCCAGGACCCTGGGATCCTGACCTGAGCCGAAGGCAGATGCTTAATGACTGAGCCACCCAGGTGCCCCTTCCCTTATTCTTTAATAACCATTTAAAAATGTCTACCCTAAGACCAGTCTCTTGATTCTCCCCTCTGCCTGTCCCCATTCTTTTGTTAATTAACCTAATATATTTATTAGCACCTATAAGACCCAGGAGGGGAAACTGAGCCAGCAAACTCAGTAAGCCTTCCCAAACTGGTTTTTCCCTTTTGCAGCAATGGGTTTTATGGGGTGCCCACATGAAAGGGGTCCCCTTCACCACAGCATTTACCACGACCTGGACACAGGTCACCGTAAAGCCACACCCACATGGCTAGCATACAAAGCCTATGGGCTGTTCCATCTGGGATGTTCCCTTTGTACGGGGCATGGGACCTTACAGTGGCCCCTATCTGTGCCCCCAGGGACAGCCTCCTGTGTGTGTGGATCACGCGTGAGCTCTAGGTCCTGCAGCAACCCGGACATGCCCTTCCACTCTGCAGCATTCAAAACCAAAGACACCACAGCCCCCAAATTAGGCACGCTCCCACTCCATCTCAGGGAAGATTCTCTGGGAAGCTGAGGATACTCTTCCACAAAATGTAGCAGCTCCTTCGCATGGCACCATCCCCCCCCAGTTGAGTTTTTTCCTCCTCCCACACTGACGACCTTCTTGGGAACCAGAGGTCTTAGAGGGACTTTTGGTTGTTCCTGCATCATTTTTCCCTTGGGGGTGATTTCGAGGCTAATGGCCAAAGCTCAGACTTACCCACATCTGACCCTGGTCTAGCACGCAGGGCTGACCCGGCACTCTCTTTTAATTTTGTGTTAGCTATTATGGATCACAATAACCGAGCGCTTGTATCTTTCAGCTTTTGCTTATTACTTTGCCCTTCCCGTGCATCCCGTGAACCCACTCCTTGGGAGCTGGGTCCGTTTCTGAATCCCAAATTGGTAACTTCTCCCTTTAGTGACTGATAGCAGGGTACCTGCTGTTCCACGCCATGGGTCACCCCGTGGTCACCCAGGAGCCAGGGGCTCTTCATCCCCTCTCTCTCCTCGAAGCACAAGTTTCTTTGAGCCTGGGCCGTTCTAGCAAATCCCACTTCAACACCAACTGTATTGGAAAATCCTACATACCTCCTTCTGCATTTCTCCTTGACTTTCAACAGAACAATTCGCTTCTGACACATCCCGTCATGACGTGTGTATGTGGAGTCTCCCCAAACCACGCAATTCTGTGACACCAGCTGAGTGTCCTACAATGTAACTCAGTTCTGATACCGTCTCCCTGGAGAGTGCCTCAGATCCTACAGGTTAAGGGCTGGGTCCCATGAGACTGCTCCCCACTTCAGATGCCAATCATAGGGGATAGGTCCCCAGTTTACCCACAACTTCTGTCTGATGTGGCTACAAACCAGAGGTTCCCATGACCTCCTTTCCCTTGGATTGGATTATTTCTAGAACAGCTCACAGAACTCAAGGCAACATTTACGTATGTTTACCAGTTTATTTAAAGATACGATAAAGGATGCAGATAAATAGCCACGTGGGGAGATATGTAGGGTGAGGTCTGGGAAGGTCCCAAGCACAAGAACTTTGGTCTGGTGGCGTCTGGGGTGTGTCATCCTCCTGGCATGTGGTTGTATACACCAGCCCAGAAGTTCTCCTTATGTAAGCTTGATCACTTATTTTTTTTTTTTTAAAGATTTTATTTATTTGACAGAGAGAGACAGCGAGAGAGGGAACACAAGCAGGGGGAGTGGGAGAGGGAGAAGCAGGCTTCCCGCAGAGCAGGGAGCATGATGTGGGACTCGATCCCAGGACCCTGGGATCATGACCCGAGCTGAAGGCAGACGCTTAACGACTGAGCCACCCAGGCGCCCCAGCTTGATCACTTATTAACCTTTTCCAGCCCCTTTCCCCTTTTTGCAGAAGTGGGCGGGCCCGGCTGAAGATTCCAAGTGTCTAATTATGGCTTGGTCTTTCTGGCGACCAGCTCCCAGCAGGAGCCATCCAGGAGCCCACCCAGAGTCACCTGATCAGAACAAAGATGCTCTTAGTGCTCTTACTACTGAAGAATTTACAGGTGTTTTAGGAGCCCTGTGTCAGGCACTGGGGACAGGGACCAAATGTATATTTCCTATTATAAATCAGAACATCACACTTAGGCACTGCTTCTATTATCCCATGCCTTGCAAGATCCCCAAACTGCTAAGAGATCCCCATAAGCTTGGGATTGTGGTCCTGAAATCACAGTGCCCTAGAACTTCTAAATCAGTCCAGTCATTTCCTTTTATAGCAAAGGCTGCTGAGGCACAGAGAAGGACAGTGCCTTACCCAAGGTCACACAGTGAGGAGGAATTAGAACCCAGAAGTTTTGCTTTGTAGAGCGGGCACTAATCCCTTTCTCCAAGGGATTGGGCTGTTGCGACCCCACGTGGGAGGACCTTGGCTCTCTCTACTCTGCCCTCTGGACAACACTTTCCATCTCCCGTTGTACGTTTCAGATTTCTCTACACCAGCGCCACACTCACCATAGCCTTCACCTCTGCAGGTGAGTGCTGTCAGGTGGGTGGGAGGGATGAGGCTCAGGGGCACCTGCTGGGTGGGGCAGGTGCAGAGGGTGATCTTTGAGCTCGAGGGGATCTTTGCGGGGGTTGTTGTTGGTCTGTGAAACCAGTCTAGTCAACTGAGAAATGCAAAAAATAAGGACAATGGAGGGACTGCTTCAGAGAGAATTTATTCGAAAGATTACGTCCTTCCTCTGGTGTGTGTTAACGTGTTCTCTTCTTAAAAACAAAATGATAGTATGAAGGAGGGTTATTTTAAAAAATAACCTTGATTTTATTTTTTAATTTTTTTTTAAGATTTTATTTATTTATTTGACAGAGAGAGACACAGCGAGAGAGGGAACACAAGCAGGGGGCATGGGGGAGAGGAAAAAGCAGGCCTCCCGCCAAGCAGGGAGCCCTATGCGGAGCTCGATCCCAGGACCCTGGGATCATGACCTGAGCCGAAGGCAGACGCCCAACGACTGAGCCACCCAGGCGCCCCCAAAAATAACCTTTATTTTAAAAAAACCCTATAATTTAAAAAAATAATTATTTTTTAACCTTTTTAAATTTTTTTAATACCTACATTTTAAAAAATATCCTTATTTAGTAGGGCAAAAGTTGACAGCCCTATTGTAGTCAGCAGTTTTTGCTTCACATTTTACTGATTGATGGACAGAGAAAACTCCTAAAGTCTGAGAATTTCAGTCGGATTCATTCTCCTCTTCTCGCATTGTGTGGAGGAGAAGACAGGCGGCCGAGAGACGCCTTGCCAAGACTTGGAGTGGGACACGCTCTTTCCCGATGTCTCGGTCCTGCTGGCCGAGCATGATGCCTGGCACCGAGGAAGCGCTCCCGGTTTAATGGACCAGGGAACCACAGTTCACGGCCGTTCTTGTTCCGCTCTCACAGCACCCCATGAGATGGAAAGAGCCAGGACTGTGATTCCCATTTAACGGATGAGGTGACCGAGTCACAGAACAGAATCCAGCTCCAAGTCCTGCAGTGAATTAGAGGCTGTGCTTGGGGGCCGAATCCAGGCTTCTCTCCCCAACAGTGTCAAGCATGAATGGAGGGGCTGCTTGGGGTTTAATGAACGAAGGGAGCAGTGGCTTCACTTAGAGTCTTGCGTCTGCCTGTGGACAGCCAGGCCTGCCACAGACCGAGGACCACCTTTGGGCCCAGGAGACCTCCGCAGGGTCCCTCGGCAGGGGCATTTGGGGGAGCCCTGACCACTATCTTAAGGTCCTCAAAGGATGCTAGCAGGCTGGCTAGAATTGGGGCCCTGCCACCAGGATTGTTAGGAATTTGGAGAAGGTGGGAGCCAGAGTTTGGGGCTCTGTGTTTGGGTTACACTGTGACACCACCCCACCTCTGTCTTTGTTCCAGACTCAGCCCTGCTGCTCTTCCTGGCCATGCCCATGCTTACTGTGGGAGGAATCCTGTTTCTGATCACCAACCTGCAGGTGTGAGCCCGCCCTGACCCCGGGCACCTGGCTGGAGGGAGGGAGAAGCGCCATTCTGCGCGGGCTACCTCCAGTGGGGCCGGCTCGAGCCAGGGCGGAAGCTCCCGGGATGGAGGCGGGTGTGGGTATAATGAGGGCCTGGCACATGCCCCGTGGACGGCAAGAACCAGCTCAGGAAGAAGTGACGCCTCTGTTCTCTAGGTTGGGAACCTCTTTGGCAAACACCGCTCAACCATCATCACCCTCTACAACGGGGCGTTTGACTCCTCCTCGGCAGTCTTCCTTGTCATCAAGGTAAAAAATACCAATGAGCAACCTGTATTGCACGCTTCCATGTGCCAGATGCTTGTCTTGTGAACTTTGCCTGATTTCTTTCCTTCAAGCCTCCTGCAGCCAGTAAACGTGGCGCTTGAACTTGGAGCCCAGACCTGTCTGGTTCTGGAGCATCCCCTGGTAGTGATTAAGCTCTTTACACCGACCTAGAATTTCTGGGGAGAGGCTGTGATGCACTTGGGTCGGTGTTGGGCAGAGGCTGGGAGCCCCATGGAGGGGGGTGTTTGTGCCTGTGAGCTTCTGGTTTGGACTAGAAGGTGAGAGGAGGCCAGTGGGAGCAACAGGGGCAGGCACAGAGGCCTCTCCAGCTCTCCCAAAGGCTGGTGTTGGGGATCCGGGGGCTGGGCTGTTCCAGTGCTGTTAGCGGCCCCCACCTGACCTGACAGTCTTTCCATCTTCTTCGTTGCTAATAATTCTACCTGGGCAGGGAGGTGCCCAGCCCAGAGGATGAATCCTGATTGACCTAAGCCAACGGGGGCAATCCCTCTCCCCCTTGTTAGTGATGGGGAGAGGTGGTCATATTTTCCAGTCCTTGTTAATGAGATGAAGGGTGTGTATCCTGGAAGAGTTTAGGGGACATTCTCCCTCCCTGATGGAAGGTGAGAGCAGAGCTGAAAGGAAGCCTTTCTCCTTGGTCCCCCTGCCCAATTTTTCTTTCCAAATGTTGTGGTAGGAGGATGTGATAGCTGGAGTTGTGGCAGCCATGCTGTGATTATGAGGCCACCAGCTGGAGGACACGAAGGATGAGTGAGTGGAAGGAATCAGAGAATGCAGGTCCTGCCCAACTTGGGATTTCCCTCCAGGCTTTGTGTTAGGCCAGAGGCAGTGGGTACAGCCCATGGGCTATGGGGGAAGAGAAGAGGATCTCTGGGAGTCACTACGAGACATGAGACTAGCTAGCTTAGTCCCATGAGCACCTTGGCTTGGAGGGCCACCTAGAGGCTGAGCCCCAGGGGCACTTACTCAAGCCTCTCTACCACTGGTACAAGAGCCAGTTTCCTGGTTCTCCCTCCTTCCCCTAAGTGTGCCTTCCTTTCTCTTTTGTCTCCTTAGAATTGGAAGGAGAGAGAGTGTCCGAGTAGGATCTGAGCTCTTAGTTTAATCTGACCTTGCTGCTTCTGACTCTGACCTTGAGCAGTTCATTGCACCTCTCTGGACCTCACTTTGACCCTCTGTAAAAGGAGGAGGTGGGCTAGATCAATGGTTTCCAAACTGGGTGTTGAGGAACCCTGAGGGGTTCTCTGCGGTGTTAGGTCGGTCACCAAGGAGAATGAGGGGGAAGATGACTGAGCCGCTTCCCGCTGATGTGTTTCATAAGTTGAATTTTTTTAAAAAAATATTTTATTTATTTATTTGAGACAGAGAGAATGAGAGACAGAGAGCATGAGAGGGAGGAGGGTCAGAGGGAGAAGCAGACTCCCTGCCGAGCAGGGAGCCCGATGTGGGACTCGATCCCGGGACTCCAGGATCATGACCTGAGCCGAAGGCAGTCGCTTAACCAACTGAGCCACCCAGGCGCCCCTCATAAGTTGAATTTTTGTGTGAAGTTTTGTTTAAGTAAAAGGACTTTGCTGCTATTAAAAAAAATAAAACAAAAAAGCAGTGGGCTAGCAGATCTCTGAGAAGCCACTTTAGGAGAGTCTCCAAGGCTGTGGGGATGGGTGACCATGCCCCTCCCCCCTGCCCCGCCCCAGCTGTCGAACCGTGGGGTGAGGGTGAGCCTATGTGTGCGTCAGGTGTCCTTGATTAGCCTTCAGGATGGAGGGCAAGAGCCTCTGACAGGCTGGGGTCCCAGCCCCTGCTGCTTACACTGACTCTTCTGTTGGGTAAAACACACAGAACATAAAATTTACTCTCTTATCCATTCTGAAGTCTACAGTTCAGTGACATTAGGTTCATTCATATTGTGCAACCATGACCACCATCCATCTCCAGAACTCTTTGCAACCTTGCAAAACTGAAACTCCATGCCGATTAAACAGTGACTTCCTATCCCCCAGCCCCCCAGCCCCCCAGGCCCAGCCCCTGGCGAGCACCATTCTCTTTTCTGTGTCTGTGACTTGGATGGCTCTGGGCCCCTCATGTGCGTGGCAGCATGCGGTATTGATCCCTTTGTGACTGGCTGATTTCCCTCAGCATGATGTCCTCAAGTTCACACTGTAGCCTGTGTCAGGGCTTTTTTGGGGTGAATCCTATCCTGTCGTATGTGTATGCCACACAGTTCGTTGGCCCATTTATCTGCCAGTGGACATTTGGTTTGCTTCTACCGTTTGGATGTTGTGAATGATGTTGCCATGAATATGGGTGTCATGCTGACTCTTTTCCTCTTCCTTCTGCAGCTGCTTTATGAACAGGGCGTCAGCCTCAGGGCCTCCTTCATCTTCCTCTCAGTCTGCAGTGCCTGGCATGTAGGGCGCACTTTCCTCCTGATGCCCCGAGGCCACATCCCCTATCCACTGCCCCCCAACTACAGCTACGGGTAAGCACTGTGATCTGGCGACTGTGGGCCTGAGCCCTCCGCCTGACCTGTGGTGGGAAGCCAGGGGTGGGACAGATGTGCTAGCAAGGCAGAGGAGACCTGTCCCAGGACAGCAGGCCTGGGCCAGGGTGTATCAGTTAGCTGTTGCTGTGTAACAAACTATTCCCGAACTCAGTGGTCTAAACCATTCAGCATTTATTGTTTTTCATGAGTCTGTGGGTACCTGGCTAGTTCTGCTGATCAGAGGTGGGCCTGGATGGTGTTGGCAGGGCTCGCTCAGGCCTCTGGTCATCTGCTAGGCTAGCTGGGGCTGGCTGGGCTGGATGGCCTCACATGGGGTTTGTCTGGCAGTCCTTTGGGGTGACAAAGATGTCTGAGTCATGTGGCTCTCCTCCTCCATCAGGCTAGTTCCAGGGTTCCAAGAAATCTGGGGCCAGCCCAGATACAGGGGCTGGGGACCCCGTCAGGGCTGCCAAGACCCATTGCAGAGGTTGCAGAACAGGGGAGGTGAAGAAATGTAACTGGTTTTGCAGTCAGCACCTCGGGTGGTGGTGGTGGGGGGCATTGATTTGTTGCTCACTTACTGTTTGCCCCTGCGCCCTCTGATTGCATTGCACAATAATCCTCTCAGATAAATATCCTCATCTCTTTTTTCCAAATGAGAAAAAAGAGGTTCAGAAAGGCTAAGTCTGAGCCATACTTCTATGGTTAGGAGGAGGCAGCACCAGGATTCGAACCCAGGCCTTGCCTGTTCTTCCCACGCTTCCAGTGGTTCCCAAACTTTGCTGCATATTAGAAACACTAGAGATCTTTGAAAAAATATGGAAGCCTGGGGGGTACCTGGGTGGCTCGGTCGGTTGAGCATCCAACTCTTGATTTGGGCTCACGTCGTGATCTCGGGGTTGTGAGATCAAGCTCTGTGTTGGGCTCCCCACTCAGTGGGGAGTCTGCTTCTCTCTCCCTCTCCCTCTGCCCCCCCCCCCCCCCGCTCTTGCTCTCTCTCTCTCTCTTTAAAATAAATAAATAAATCTTTAAAAAAAATTTGGAAGACTGGATCCCATGCCCAGGCATTCTCATTTAACTGGTCTGGGCTGTGGCCTGGGTGGGACGGCCGTTGACAGGTGTCTCCAAAGTGCGGTGAACTTCAGGAGCCCCCGCACTGTTCCCTGCGGCCTGAATCTCAGGCTCAGCTCACAGTCCTTGGGTTGGGCTAGGGGCTTCTGTGTCCGTAGCCTGCACTCCAGGACTGACACCACTGAGGGAGAGAAGAACACAGCGGAGTCTGATAAGGTGGAGATGCAGACCAAGGAGTTCCCTCCAGCAAAGGAAGGTGAGCCCCCCGGCTAACCCATCTGCCCCTCGGACCCTGACTTCTCCCTGCGGCTGGCCGGGTTCTCTGCTTCTGGAGCTGCCCCGGGGATGCAGCATCAGGAAAGGTCTGTCAGAGGACCTGTAGGGGCTTCTCAACCCCTGCCCCTGCCCCTGCCCGCCTCTTACGGAGGGTCCACAGAGGGGCATGGCTTCTGCGTCTTCTCTTTCTGTCCTTCTTTTCTCTCTCCTCGGCTCCTCATACCTCCTCCCCGCTCCCTGCCTCCTTTCCCTGCAGCGTCTGTTCTGGGTCTTTGGTTATAAACATCACAAACCACTGCTGGCAAAGTAGAAGCGAGAACAGGATTCTGGGAAGCTCAGAGAACCAAGGGAAACATGAACTTGTCAGGCTCTGGGAAGAGGAGAACCCGGATGCCTCTGGGGACCCCCAGACTAACATTACAGCTGGTCTGCGATAGAACCGGTCAGCCCTGGGTGAGGAATAGGACAGCTAATTCACGGCCCCACCTGGACCATGAGAACTGAGGCAGGGCCCGGCTTCCAGAACAGACTCGGGATCCCGGTACGGAAAGCAGGGGAAGGGACGTGGGGCCGCTGGGACAGTAGCCGGCCGCCCCTCATATTCCCCTCTCCTTGAATGTCTGCGTTCTCTTCTCCTTGTCTTTCTCTTCACCGTCCTGGCCACGAAAGTGCTGGTACAGAAAGTGTCACTGAGTCCAAGCTGTGAAAGACAGACCGGGTTTCAGCAGGACAGAGGAGGACATGGGCGGGTCACTGAGGGTCGTGGGGCCGGGATAACAAAGCTATAGAGGCGGGACGAGCTGGTTGCAGGCATCTGCGGTCCGGGAGGAAGAGGAGGTGAGTTCACTCCTTAGACGGTCCTGCCCACCTGCTCCCCTCCTTTCTTGTAATTCATGCCCAGGTGCTTCCTTCCTTCCCTGCAGAGACCGTGGAACCAGGGAGGAAGCAGGAGCACCGCTCTTTCTGGCGTTACGCCCTCTCCCAGCGCTTTGCCTGCCACCTGGTGTGGCTGTCCGTCATACAGCTGTGGCATTACCTCTTCATCGGCACCCTCAACTCGCTGCTCACCAACCTGGCTGGCGGGGACAGAGCGCTGGGTGCGTGGTGGGGGCTGGGCGGCGCAGATCCTCGGGAGGAAGTCTGAGCAGGGGTGTGGGGAGGAGGGACAGGCAGGCAAGGGCAGGCTGGGAGAGTCCTCTCCTGTAAGGCAGTGCTGGAAATGCTGTACCACCCAGCCCCTCTCTGCACTCCGCAGTCAGCACCTACACAAATGCCTTCGCCATTACTCAGTTCTTCGGGGTGCTGTGTGCCCCCTGGAACGGCCTGCTCATGGACCGGCTCAAGCAGAAGTACCAGAAGGAAGCCAAAAACACAGGTGAGGCCTGGGCTGCAGAGGGTCGGGGAACCAGGAGGGGAGGCATCTTCATGCATGGCCAGAGCCACATTCTCTTTTGTTCTTAATCCTTTTCTCCTTGCATCTATCCATCCATCCATCCATCCATCCATCCATCCATCCATCCATCCACTAGTCGATGAGCGTCTGTTATGTGCCAGCCATAGTTCCAGATTCCACCATGGACTGGGCCAATAGGCCCTCATTCTCAGGCCGTCCTCAGTCTAGAGAATGAAGGGCAAGTAATCAGGCGTCACCATCCATGAAGTCAGCTCACAGGGGGTGATGGGGACACAAAGAAGGGCACTTAGCCTATTCTGGGTGAGGATGGGCTTGATGTCCCAAAAGGCTTCCTGGAGGAAGTGGCTTCTAAGCCGAGGCCTGAAGGATGAGCAAGAAGAGAGGAGATGAAGAGGAGGGCCCTGGGAGAACAGCCCAGGAATACAGTGGGGTCAAGGTGATGAAGAGCAAGCAAAACCTGAAGACTCCCCGAAAGGAACTTGAGCTGGCTGGGGCGCCGAGGAGAAGGGGCTGAATGGGGGAGAGGCAGGTGGCTGTGCTTAGGAGCATGGACACGACCCTTGGACGTGCCTGGAGGAACAGAGGGGCGCTGAGTTACCCCCCTTCCCCGGTGCTGCCCCTCCTACCCCTGCTGGGGTATTTTAGGACAAATTGCAGGCATCAGATCATTTCATCTGTAAATACTTCAGTCCGTGTCTCTCACAAATAAAACCATTTTTATTGAAACATCACCCTAATATCATTATCATTAAACAAAACAGTAATTCCTTAACATCCTCTAACACGCAGTCCTGTCCAGATTTCCCAAAGTGTCTCAAATATGCCTTTTTCTAGTTGGTTTGTTCACATTAGGACGCACACAGGGTCTACGCCATTATTTCGTTGATGGTCTTACTCTATCTTTTTCAATCTGTGCGTCCCCTCCCCTCCCCCCACGTTTTGTTTTTCTGGTTGTTTATTTGTTGAAGAAACTGGGTCATTTGTTCTATCAGATTTCCTCCAGATTGGATTTGGCATCTTTTGGTATCACTTAGAAATGTTTCGCTGATTGGGTATTTCCTGTAAACAGGCAGATTGGAGGCTTGAGGAGATGCCGTTGAGTATTTTTTGGTGAGCAGGCTTGGGAGGTGGAGCTGCGGGCTTCCTCTGGCTCCTGGCGGCAGCCCCCCCGCCGGTCCCGACTGTCCCTGTTCTTACGATGTTAGGATTGACCGGTGGGTCCAGACATTGTCAGTCTGATCCGCCCAGGACAGAGTTTCCCATCAGCTGCACGGGTAATGATTTTAGTAGCTATGGGTGATCACTGCCGGGATCCATTATTTTATTAGGATTGTAAAATGGAGATTTTCTATTTCTGTCTTTCCTTCTGCTTTTAATTGCTAGAGTTCCTCTAGAAAGAAAAGCTTTCCCTCATTGACTGCTTTGTACCATGAAATAAGTGCTTGGTTTTTCCTATGTGTACCAGTTTCAGAATAACGACTTGGGTGCCCCAGCAACCTCTAGGGGGGATGACTTGTCATTTCTCTTTTATTTGAGTAATTGATTTACTTTTTAATGTCATTTCTCTCTTTTTTTTTTTTAAAGATTTTATTTATTTATTTGACAGAGAGAGACACAGCGAGAGAGGGAACACAAGCGGGGGGAGTGGGAGAGGGAGAAGCAGACCTCCCGCTGAGCAGGGAGCCCGATGCGGGGCTCGATCCCAGGACCCTGGGATCATGACCTGAGCTGAAGGCAGATGCTTAACAACTGAGCCACCCAGGCGCCCGTCATTTCTCTTTTATTATTATTGTTTTTAAAGATTTATTTATTTATTTTAGAGAGGGGGAGAGTGCGGGAGCGTGGGGAGGGGTGGAGAGAAAGGAGAGAGAGAAAGGGAGAGGTAGAGAATCTCAAGCTTGACCCTGAGATCATGACCTGAGCTGAAACCAAAAGTTGGATGCTTAATTGACTGAGTCACCCAGGCGCCCCTAACGTAGCTTCTGTTTTTTTTTTTAAAGATTTTATTTATTTGTCAGAGAGAGAGAGGGAACACAAGCAGGGGGAACAGCAGAGGTAGAGGGAGAAGCAGGCTCCCCGCTGCACAAGGAGCCCGATGCGGGGCTCGATCCCAGAACCCAGGGATCATGACCTGAGCCAAAGGCAGACGCTTAACCATCTGAGCCACCCAGGCGCCCCCGTAGCTTCTGTTTTAAAGCCTCATTTTAAATATATTTGATGGGTTTCAGTCTGGAAGGGATAGAGCATTCATGAACTTGAGCCTTCATGTCAGCTCTTCTCTCTGCCTCTCTTATCTACCCGGTGAACTCCTATTCACCCTCCAAGGTCCACTTCTGGTTCAACTCTCTCAGGGAAGAGTGAGGAAGAGTCATGATTCTTCTGTATGCTCCAATCAGTCCATCTCTGGCTATCAGGCACTTTACCAATGCAGAATCAGCATCCTTTAACACGCTGCCATCAGATTTAGAGAGTGTCTTATTCTCTAGCACAGTGAGATGTTCGGGGCTGTTTCAGGGGGTGCATTTCCTGCCCCGGACCTGAAACAGCCGTTTCTCCAAGTAGCCCTGGGTCCCGCTAAGTGGGAAATGGTATTTAAAGACTGCAGTCTGGATGCTCGGCCTTCCAGTTCTCCTGGGTCGTCTGTGCTTTTAGGTCTTGGGTAGAGGTAAGATGTACTGATGTTTTAATTCATAGTTTATTTTGATTTTACTCTTGATATTATATCTGTGTCTCTTTTCCTCTGAAGATCGTCATTCCTAACAATGCCGTATACTTATAGTGTATATCCGTCTGCCGCGTGCGGCCCTCTATGTACACATACGCATATACAGCATTTTAAAAATGTAGTTTGTGCATAATGCCTGGCTTCACAATATCAATGCTATCAGTAACAATAGGACTGATGAATGCCGCTGCCCCTCCTTCCCCCCCTTCCTCCGTCCGTCCTTCCTTCCCACGCCCTTCCTTCCTTCCAACCATCGATGTGGATGCAGCCTGGCCCGGGCGGCGGCTGGGTGGCGGCTGTTTGTCTGTTGCCATCACCCGAGTGCAGTGAGGTTTACCTGGCTGTGGGGTGGAGGGGCCAGAGCATGTGGTCCCTGCTAGGAGGCCACTGTCACAATCCAGGCGTGCGTTGATGGAGACCTACAGCAGGTGGGGGTAGAGAGCAGTGGATGCATTTGAATGGCATTCAGGGGATGAATGATCAGCGCCGATTGATGGATTGGAGATGAGCACTGGGAGGGAGCGGTTTCTGCCTGGACGGTGGGTGGACGGTGGCTCCGCCCTTTCTCCCATCTTCGTGCCCTGTCGCCGCCCGCCACCGTGCTCGCCTCCACACAGCCTCTTCTTCCCTTTGGACCAGGGTCCTCGGCCACGACGGTGGCCCTCCGCTCGGCCGTGCCTTCTCTGGCCCTGACGTCTCTGCTGTGCCTGGGCTTCGCCCTCTGTGCCTCGGTGCCCATCCTGCCCCTCCAGTATGTCACTTTCATCCTGCAAGTGATCAGCCGCTCCTTCCTGTACGGGGGCAACGCTGCCTTCCTCACCCTCGCGTAAGTGGGCTTGGGCTGCGTTACCCCACGGGGACGTGCCAGCGCAAAGGGAAGTGTGCTGGAGGTAAAGAAGTCAGGAGGTGAGGATGGACCTGGGGGTGGTCCACTGAGGGAGGCAGGGTCTGGGAGCAGGTGTAGAGGGTGAAGTAGAGCTAGAGGCTGGTGGAAGGGATAGAGCATTCACGAACTTGAGCCTTCATGTCAGCTCTTCTCTCTGCCTCTTTTATCTACCCGGTGAACTCCTATTCACCCTCCAAGGTCCACTTCTGGTTCAACTCTCTCAGGGAAGAGTGAGGAAGAGACAGTCTTCCTTCTTTGTGCCCTCGGCACTCTGTTCTTGCTTCCTTTGCTAGCGTATGCAGCATCCAGCATGGAGTGGTCTGTTAATGCATCTGTCTTTTCCTTGAGACCTCTCCAAGCACAGCCTGTGTCTGGGTCCCTGCACAGTGCCTTCTCTGTGTCCTGTGGCTTGAGTCAAGGTGAAGGGGGGGAGGGTCTGTGTGGGCGTGGGAGGGTGAAGCCAGGCCTAGGACGGGGGACTTGGGAACAAGTGGCTGATGCAGGCCCACCACGGCCAGGTTCCTCCTTGGAGGGAGGGTCCTGGGAGCTCACTGGAACCCCGTTTGTCTCTTTCCCCAGTTTCCCTTCGGAGCACTTTGGGAAGCTCTTTGGGCTGGTGATGGCCTTATCAGCCATTGTATCTCTGCTCCAGTTCCCTATCTTCACCTTCATCAGAGGCCCGCTCCAGAATGACCCGCTCTACGTGAGTACTGGGGGGAGGGGGGTGTGGTCCTGTCCTTAGACCAGCAAGGACATCCAGATTGGGACGCCTCAGTGGGGCCCCAGCAGGGGGTGCCCCAAATCTGCCTGAGATGGTTCCTGCAGGACTGTTTCTGCACATGGGTACATCCTTGGTCTTATTCCTCAAACTGGGGTAGCAGAGTACCCTGCCCTATGGCTGAGGTACCTGAAACCGCAAGACTAACATGGCATGGCTTCCAAGAGAGTCTATATTATTAGAGATTTGGGGAGAAAAAAAATTTTTTTTTTAAAAGATTTTATTTATTTGCGAGAGAGACAATGAGAGACAGAGAGCATGAGAGGGAGGAGGGTCAGAGGGAGAAGCAGATTCCCTGCTGAGCAGGGAGTCTGATGCGGGACTCGATCCCAGGACTCCGGGATCATGACCTGAGCTGAAGGCAGTCGCTTAACCAACTGAGCCACCCAGGCGCCCGAGAAAATATTTTTTATGTGTGGGGAAACACATAGACATATTCTGGAGGAGAATGTAAAATTCTCACAGATTCCAAGTAAAAAGCCAAAACTTTAAAGACATTTCCTGCTTGTGGTGGGTGCAGGCTGAGCCCGGCCCCGGCTCTGGGGCAACAATACGCACGGGTTCCCAACGTTGGTTCGAGGGGCAGGAGCTCTGTGGTCTCACCCCGGCGTCCCCACACCCGAGGGATGCTCGTGGGTCCAGCTCTGAGAGGTGGGAGGTGGGCATGGCTCTCCACTTCTTTGCAGATTGAAGACGTAGGTTCGGGGATTTGGGTTCTGTGACTTACATTTCAGAAGCACATAGCTAAGGAGCAGAAGTCTTTTGACTTTGAATTCAGTATTCTGACCATTGCACAGCTCCCTTAGCCTCATTTAAAAAAAGATCAGCAACGTGTAGAGCAGGAGTTTAAGTCAGTCTTCGGGAGAAAAAAAACAGGACTGAACTAAAAACTGGGGAGAATTTCCTGCTTGTTGTGTCAGACGACTCCAACCGTATTCAGAAGACGTGTGTTCTAGCCACTGTCCCCAACTTCCCCTGTGACCTTGAGCAAGTCATCGAGTGCTCTCGAGACCTCTGTTTCTTCATCTCTGAAATGGGCACACTGTTCCTCCCCTATAACTGAATAACTGAAGGCTTTCCCCGGGGCACCGTCGGGTCTGAGGAGAACGTAGAGGCCGCACCTGGCACAGTTCTGGCCCCTTTGTTCGTGGGGCCGCTCAGAGTTCTGGACCTCACCTGCCCCATCTCTCTCCCCCAGGTGAACGTGATGCTGGTCCTTGCCACTGTGTTGACGTTCGTCCACCCCATCATGGTGTACTGGGAGTGCCGGCAGGAATGGGGCTCTCCTGCTACCGCCTAGCTCAGAAGCTCTCGCTTTCCAGCCCCAACGATGCTTTGCTAATCTTTCCCCACCTTTGAGGACCCCACGTCCAGGAGTACTTGGCCTGCGCAGGCTACTGATAAGTAGCCATTACTTTTTCTTTCTTTTTTTGTTTTTAAAAAAAGACATTTAGCTGCTAGCACACGCTTGGATTCGCAAGAGAAGACGATCCGGCGCCACGCTGATTGCTGCCCTGTAGGCCCTGAGCAAAGGCGCACGGAAGTTCTTGGTTTCGGAGCAGGAAGCATATGACTTTGGTAGACACCTGGTCTCAGGGGAGGTGATGTGATGAGGGAGGAAGTGTGCCCCCTACTTCTTCGGACCTCTTTGGCCGTTAAGCCTGTGTGTGCCGAGCCCTTCGCGCCAGGCAAGCCTCCAGGTGAAGAATGAGCTGGTCATGACCTTGGCCGTCGCGCTCGGCACTTAGAGGTGGCTCCCTCCGCGCTTTACCGTGGGCATCATATAAAACATTTCTCTGGGGAATAATCTTAGAGAAAAATAAAACCTCTCTGCCGAAGGCAACTCCTCGTGCGGCTTTCTAGGCTTTGGGCTGCTCTGTGTGCGTGCACGGGCGCGTGCGTGCTCGTGCGTCCCTGAGGGTGCTGCAGCCTGGGGGAGTGGCCGCAGGAGTGGAGTGGGGGAAGCTGGCTGCAGCTCCCTGGATCCAGAGGTGGAGCTAGAGCCCTCCGACCCCCGATCCACTCCCCTGGTCCCGGGGCCAGGGGCTCGAGACCACGCCCCTCCCTCCATTCCTTCCTGGGCCTCCTCGTCCTCCCCCCGCCGCCACTCCCCAACCCCAGCTGAGAGCCCTGCGTGGGAGCAGAAGGCCCCTGGGAGTCTCAGCGCTGCCGCTCAGCAGGTGGGCTGGTCCCGTAACCCCTGCGAATCACAGTTTCCTCACCTGCAAGGTGTAGTTCATCATTTCTGGCCCTGAGAGCGGTTGTGAGAATCTAAAGTAGTTGCTGCTAAAAATAAATAAATATAAAAAAATGAAGTGATTGCTTAGCACCTGGTGGGAGTACATGAGCGTTTGTTCCTTTACTACTTGTGACCGGAAAGGAGAGGGGTAGCAAGGAGGGAGAAGGTGACAGGCTGTGAGGGAGAGAGGGTAGGTGGGCGAGGTGGGAGAATTTGGAACACGTTAGCTGTATTATTCCACCTAGCCGGGAGAGGCCGGTGTCGGGGAGGGGCTGGCCAGCAGATTGATTGGTTGGTTGGTTGGTTCATTCATTCATTCATTCATTCATTCATTCATTCATTCATTCATTCATTCATTCATTCAACAAATGTTTATTGAGCTGCTGCCGTGCATCAGGCCCTGTCCTAGGTGCTGGGGGTACAAAGATGTACGGGAGTCTGAAGCCAGCTCTGCTGTGAACCGCAGAAGGATCATTTCCAGGGGCCAGGGAACCTGGGTCTGAAGACAGACACCGGAGTGTTAACGGATGATGGCTTTTATCTTGTTATCTTGCTCAAAGCTTTCGGTGGCTTCCTGCCCACAGGACACAGCTCAGACGGCAGGCTCCCGCAGTGTGATTCCAACCTCTCTCCCTGCTTTTCCCCTCCCATGTTCAGGATGACAGAACTCATCCCCATGGACCCAGGTTCCTGGTCTCCAGGTCTGTGAGCACATCCGTTCCTCTGCATAGGCTTGCCTCTGCCAGAGCCGCCGGCCTGGTCCCTTGGGGTCCTGCTCAAAATATCATCTCCTCTAAAAATCTTTCCTTGGGCTCTCTAGCAGCCCTGTGTTCCCAGCCGTGGGTCGTACCCTTCTCAGTGACCAGCGCCTGTCCCCTTGCATGACGACCTCTCATCACCTGGGCAATGAGCCCCACGAGGTGGCCACCTGGCTCGGTGACTAATGCGTGCTGGCCTCCCACGTGGTGTCAGCTAGGGCTTGTTCAATGAGCCGTCACTTAATGGGAGGATTCTTTCTTTTTCTGGTCTCAGAGCCAACTGGAAGGAGAAAGCGGAGCACACGGGGGTAGAGGGATGACGGTTGTGCAATGGGAAGAACGTGGACCAGGGGAGGGGTGCCTAGGCCAACCCATCTTTGATTCCTTCTCTGTCACCAGTGGGACCTTGGATGGGCCACTTCACCTCTACATCTTGGTTTCTTTTATAAGTGTGATGGGAGAACCAGCCCTGCCTCCCTGGGCTGTTGTAAGTGTTAGAAATTAGGTCAAGTGCCTAGCACATGGCAGGTGCTCAGCGATCACTATCATTACAGGGAATATATTAAATTCAAGAAGGATGCCTGGTGTCCATCACTGGTGAATGGATAAATAAGATGTGGTGTATGCATACAATGGAATACTGCTCGTCATTAAAAAAGAATGAGGCAGATACACGCTTCAACCATGAGAGCGTTATGCTCGGTGAAAGAGCCAGTCACAGGGGACCGACAGAGCATGACTCCTTTCATATGTGAAATGTCCAGAAGAGGCAAATCTGTAGAGGCAGAAAGTGGACTGGGGCTTAGGATTAGGGCTGGGGGAGGAGGAGTGACTGCCAATGGCTGAAGGAGTTCTTCTCAGGGAGATGACAGTTTTCTAAACCTGCTCGTGGTGATACAGCTCTGTATATACTGAAAGCCATTGAATGGTAGGTGCATTATATCACAAGCTGTTATTAAAAAAAAAAAAGGTGTCTGGATTCCCAGGAAGTGCAGAGAACACTTCCATCCAGAGAGAGTCAGAGATGATTTCTGGGGAAAATGAGTAAACTAGAGAAGCAGCCCAAGGGCACAGCCTCATATTTCTGTCACGGGAGCCCCCCTCCTGCAACTGCTTCCTCAAGTGGGACCAACCGCCCTTTCAAACGAAAAAATGAGCAACCCAGGGGTTTTGTAAGTTTTGATTTTGCTCAGCAGCAGGCTCCCAGTGCAACCTCTCTCGCTGGCTCTCAGCTTCAGAGGAGAGGGGCTGAGGCAAATCTGCCCCCCGCCTCAGCCGTGGTGCTGAGCCTGGGGCAGAGGACTCTTCTGTTAGGAGAACACCTGCCATGTAAAGAACAGCGGGAGGCATGCATTAGGAGGTTGTGTGACAGTCTCCCTTCATCAGCCCCGTTTTACAAACGAGGAACGTCAGGCTCCGAGTGGTCAGTCACGTCCACGGTCATTCCAACGATCACGTTGTGGAGCGGGTATTTAAATCTGGATCTGATTCCTAAGGTTCTGTTTTATTTTATTTTATTTTATTTTTAAGATTTTGTTTATTTGACACAGAGAGATACAGCGAGAGAGAGAGCACAGGCAGGGGGAGTGGGAGTGGGAGAAGCAGACTCCCCGCGGAGAAGGGAGCCCCATGCGGGGCTTGATCCCAGGACTCTGGGATCACGACCTGAGCCAAAGGCAGACACATAACGACTGAGCCACCCAGGCGCCTGGTCCTGTTCATTTTATTTATTTATTTATTTATTTATTTATTTATTTATTTATTTATTTATTTATTTATTTATTTAAAAGATTTTATTTATTTATTTGAGAGAGAGAGAATGAGAGACAGCATGAGAGGGAGGAGGGTCAGAGGGAGAAGCAGACTCCCCGCTGAGCAGGGAGCCCAATGTGGGACTCGATCCCGGGACTCGATCCCGGGACTCCAGGATCATGACCTGAGCCGAAGGCAGTCGCTCAACCAACTGAGCCACCCAGGCGCCCCCTGTTCATTTTAGATGTTGCCTTTTCTTTACATTCATTGTTGTGTAGGAGACGCATGGTGGTTGTAAAACAGATCAGAATAAAAAGTGCCTGAGAATATTGTCAATTGCGCTGCTCAGAAATGGCCACAGCGGACACGTTGGCATGTTTCCGACTGCGTATGCGCGGTCATTGAAATAAGCTCTTCTTTATGTCATCAGACAGTGGTCCAAAACGCCCTTGTACACGGCTACTTAGAACCCCATCTTCTGGCTGTGTCCCACCTTAGTTATCCTCCAGCCGCCCAACCCTGGGGTGTGCCCTTGAACACATCTTGGAGTGTTGTGCCCCACTCTGTCCCCCTCTGCTGCCTGAGCTGGGGGTCCCAGATGACAGTGAACCATGAGAACAACCTTGGTCAGCTGATGGGGTGTCAGTAATAATAGAAGTCGGGGCCAGATGTCATCGACAGAGCCACCTTGGGAGTTTCTAAGGAGTGACATTGCATCCGTTAATCATTGCCCATCAACCTGGTGCCAACTGTTCTTTAGCTAGAGGCGTTGGCTGCCCATGGACCCTCTTCTCTGAATTTGAAGCTTAGAGCAATGACCCCAGCGATTGTTCCTGGAGCGCCTTCTCCTGCCAGCCCCTAGGGGGGAAGATGATTCCCAAATGGCGTTGGGCAGACAGAGTCTTCCTCTAACATCTCTGGGAGGACACTTCCACCCGGGTTTCAAGGCACACACTCCAGTCCTTGTTCGACGACGAGGAGTCCCGAGGTGGGCCGCGTCTGATGGCTCCCGGACACGCTGCAGGCTGAGTCACACTGGCCATCATGAGTCACCCCAGGGCCGGCTGCCGCAGGGTAGTTAAACCCAGGACCACAGCTTTTGGTCACGCTGGCTGCTTTCCACGGGTTTTGATTTTTATTCTTTCCTAACCTCAAATATATGCTCATGGGTCCCTCAGCGTTCTGTTTCCTGGGTCCCAGGCCCCAGGTGGACTCGTGTAGTGGGCGCATGGGAAGGGCTCTGGACCTTCCAGGCACAGGCCAGCCGTGGGACCCTGAAGACCCCAAACCCTGCAGACCCTCAGTTCCTCACCTGTAGCAGAGACGGGAAGCACCAGGGGGCTTGTGGGAGGACTGGAGGGAACGTGGGGTACAATGAAAGGGACAGGCTTGGCTTCTGTTGTTTGGACTGTTCAAGACCAGCCTCCAGCTCTTCCCCACACGAGCTCTGGGACGTCGATTCATGATGTCTCAGTTTCTTCATCTGTAAAATGGGGTAGCAATAGGACTACCTCATGGAGTTGTGAGGCTTATGTGGGTTAATGAGTTCAGCGGGCTGCTGTGCTGGCTTCTGGCACCGCTAGTAACCCTTGTGAGTGCCGGTGAGGGGTGGGGAGGGCGGAGTGAGGAGCGTCCACGGTTCATTCCTGGTGGGGCCAACATGTCACCGTCTTGGTTCAGGACGGAAAACGCCCTGCAAGCATTTGCCCGGGCTTGTTTCTGCCTAACAAAACAGTACAGATTCCCTTGTACTGTGTAGAACGGGAAACTTCAGAGACAGAAAAGTGACTATCTAATTACCCAACATCTTAAGGCAAAGTCAATGAGAAATATCAATCTTTATGTTCAATTTTTTGCGCTACCTTTGTTTCTCCAGCAGTCAGTGCAGAAATGTCAACCAGCCGGAGGGCGGGGCTGTGTATTCTTTCTGGAGCCCAGAGATGGCTGGGGCTGGGGAGAGCACGGGACGACAGACCACCAGACAGACAGCTGTGCACCTCCTTCCTGCATTCTCAGGCTGGGCGCCCCTGAACCGGGCGCAGACTCGCCTTGCCTGTTTCCTCACCTGAACCGGGGGCTCTAGTGCCTAGCCCAGAGAGTGGCGAGGACCAGTGAGGCTCCACATGAAAAGTCCTTGGCCCTGGCACACAGTAGGTCTTCATTAACAGCTGCTATTAATTTTTCTTAGAAATGCAGAGTCGCAGTAAAAGTCAAGCGCACTATTTATTCATGTATTAGAGAGGGAGAGAGCGGGGTGGGGGGAGGGGCAGAGGCAGAAGGAGAGAGAGAACCTTAAGCAGGCTCCACGCCCAGCACAGAGCCCGATGCAGGGCTCAATCTCACGACCCTGAGATCATGATCTGAACTAAAATCAAGAGTGGGACGCTTGGGGCGCCTGGGTGGCTCAGTTGGTTAAGCTACTGCCTTCGGCTCAGGTCATGATCCTGGAGTCCCTGGATCGAGTCCCGCATCGGGCTCCCTGCTCGGCAGGGAGTCTGCTTCTCCCTCTGACCCTCCCCCCTCTCATGTGCTCTCTCTCATTCTCTCTTTCTCAAATAAATAAATAAAATCTTTAAAAAAAAAAAAAAGAGTGGGACGCTTAACTGACTGAGCCACCCAGGTGCCCCCAAGTGCACTATTTGAAACAAAAATGGTTTAATTCGCCTTGCTTGGGACACGCCCCACCCAACCATAGTTAACCTCCATAGTCGGCTGCAGCTCCGTCAGCTCTCAGCTCCGCCGGCCTTGCTCTCCAGCCCATGACTGGGCCTCCGTGGGACCAGGCGCCTGGCCTGCCCAGCAACTCACAGCTGCAGCGTAACATAGGGATGAAGAAGTTTAACATGTGTCTTCCATTGGCTGGGAGCTCCATGTGGGCAGTAAGTATATCTTGTATTACCCGCTGTATCCCCAGGGCTTTGCACCCTACCTGCCATAGGATGGGGACTCCAGAAATACCGAGTATATATGAGAGAGCAAGGGGGAGAGACAGGGAGAGACAGAGAGAGAAAGAGAGAGAGAGAGACAGACAAGGAAAGATAGAGACAGACAGGGAGAGACATACACACAGAGAGATGGAGACAGAGAAAGACACACACACACACACACACACACGGAGGGAGAGCCAGAAGAGAGGAAGGAGGGAAAGGAGGAAGGACGATGGAAGGAGCATTGACCTCCCACCGCTCTGAGACTCTGTTCCCACTCACAGGGACTTGCTTGCAGAAGCTGCCGGGTAACTTGAACCAGGAGGCCTTGGAGAAGTGCGGAGTATTTCCGGGGCTGTCCTATGGGGGCAGGGAAGGAGAGGGGACAGGTGGAGTCAGAACGCTGTCTTCTTATGGCCGAGGCTCCGAATGGGTACTTGTCAGGGAAGCATCAAAACCAGGATTTGAGCGGAGGGCCTGCACTCTTCCCCTCTGTACCCCAGTCCCCCATGGCTGTGCACAACTCGCACGAAGCATCCCCACTCGTTCCCCAGTGGGCACTCTGTGAGGTTGTGTGTGGGCAGGTGATGAGACGAGAAGCATGGGAACGAGCTCCCTGGAACTGAAAAGACCCTGGCCCCCTCAGCAGGTTCCTCGTCCCCCAGTCTCCGTTTGCCCTGAGGCACCCAGCTCCCCTTCCCCGGCAGGTGCCCTCTGCCATTTCCAATAGCTGACTGACAGGAGCTGCTGCTGCGATAGTGTGTGTGGGGCCAGCCTAGTGCTGAGACCAGCAGACCCGAAAGCCCATTATACCAGGACCCACAGCCAGCCCGCCTCTCCCATCCATGTCCTCCTGCCGGGTGGGCACTCTGCACACAGACCTCCCTCCCTTGCTGCGTCTGGGAAGGCACCCCGCCTCCCACCCCAGGCCCGTCCCACCCACTGAGCTTCCGATCACAATCACCATCTCTGTCTTGGTTCGGAACTTGCAGCTGGGGAGAGCGAAGCTACTCTTCGGGGTTCCAGGTGCTCCTGACCTGGCTCCTCTTGGTGGGCTGTGATGGGTCTGTCCCACGCAGTGATGAGTATAGGAAAGTTGCTCAGAAATCGGAAGAGTTAGACTTCCTTTTCAAGTCACCATCATTTGCTACTACACGAAACTGGGACCATCACATCACCTATCCTGGCCTTGCTCTCTTTCTTCCTAAAATGTGGAAACGGTTCAGGATTGCTGTCTGTTGAGGACCTAGTGGGTGCCAGGCGCTTCCTGGATTCTTGCATGACCACCTTCTCAGTTAGGTGTCTCCAAACCCAGTGAGGCTGCCATCCCTAACTTAGCTCCCAGATGGGCAAACGGAGCCTGGGGGATGAGGAACCTGCTGAGGGGGCCAGGGTCTTTTCAGTTCCAGGGAGCTCGTTCCCATGCTTCTCATCTCATCACCTGCCCACACACAACCTCACAGAGTGCCCATTGGGGAACGAGTGGGGATGCTTCGTGCGAGTTGTGCACGGCCATGGGGGACTGGGGTACAGAGGGGAAGAGTGCAGGCCCTCCGCTCAAATCCTGGTTTTGATGCTTCCCTGACAAGTACCCATTCGGAGCCTCAGTCCTTCTGTCTGTCATTTATGGATGGCAGTGGTGCCTGCCTCTTAGGATTGTTGATGAAATTCAATGACAGGGAGCATGTAGCGCATGGAGCCCATGGAAAATGCTTCCTGACTTCGCTGGTGCCGTTGTTACTCTTATTAGAATCCCTGCCCGTGATCCCATTTCAGGGAGCATGCGCCCTGCTCAGTCCATGGAGATCTTTTTTTTTTTTTTTTAAAGATTTTATTTATTTATTTTTTTGACAGAGAGAGACATAGCTAGAGCAGGAACACAAGCAGGGGGAGTGGGAGAGGGAGAAGCAGGCTTCCCGCCGAGCAGGGAGCCCGATGTGGGACTCGATCCCAGGACTCTGGGATCATGACCTGAGCCGAAGGCAGACGCTTAACGACTGAGCCACCCAGGCGCCCAGTCCATGGAGATCTTAAACAAGAATTGCTTTCGGTCACTCATTCACTTCACCGGCAAACATGAATAGAGCCCCCAGCGCATGTCCATGACTGTGCAGGTAGCAGAGATATGCAGGTGGGCGTGCCTTGGTCTGCTGGGAAAACAGAGCAAGATGAGAGCCACAGTGAGCTAGGATGGGGCTGGAATAGAGAAATGAGCCCCGCTTAGGCTCCCTTCTACCTCTGCCTGGGAGAATCACAGCAGGCTTCATAGAGGAGGCAATCCTTGGTTGAAAGGTAGACAAAGAGGAAGGGTGGAACACGGGTTAGGGAGGAAAAGGGCATTCTTGGATGCAAAAGCATGAGGCCAGAGAGATCACGCATGACCGGGAAAGAGCAGGGCTTTAGACAGCTCACTTTGGCAGCCTCTGGACAAAGCATCAGGGGCAGGGAGAGATGGTAAGGCTGGGGCAGGAAAGTAGTTTGGAGCCGTTGAAACGATCCAGGAGAAAGATGGTCAGCAGTGGATTGGGAGAGCAGCAGAGGGGTGGCGCTGGGGGTTGACCAGATGGCCCCAGGGTCCTGGGGGTTGACCAGATGCCGCGAAGAAAGAGATGGCCCCAGGGTCCTGGCGTGGGCGTCTGGGTACAAGGGGGTGGTTTCTCCTGAGAAAGTGACCACAGGAGAGGAGCAGGTTTGGGTGTGCGCGTGCGTATGTGGGTGTGTGTTTGTGTAGGGGTGAATTCAGGCTGGCATGTGTTGAATTTGCAATGCTTGTGAGACATTCAAGTTGGGAACTTATTGGGTGGCCATATATGTGAGTCTGTGGTGATGGCCAGACCTGGCGAGGAGCAGGGCTGGGGTTGGAGTGATCGGTACATATTTGGTAGCTTGAAATGGGGGCGTAGACGAGATAACCCATAGAAAGTGTGTAAAATTAGGAAAGAAGGCACCAGGAAACCAAGTGATGGCCAATATTTAACTTTTTAGAAGAGGAAGAGGAGGCCACCAGCAGAAACTGGGAAGGAATGTTGCTAAGGCAGTTTTTAAGAAGGAGGAAGTGAAGAGATGCCATGTAGTACAGAGGTCAAGTAGGGTAAGAACTGAAGAAGGTCTTCGAGTTTGGCAGTTGGGTGGTCAGTGGGGACCATGGCAAAAGTAGTTTCTGTGGAGGAATGAGTGGGCAGAAACCAGATTACCAGAAACCAGTGGTGTAGAGGAGTAAGAGGGGGTTGAGGAACTGGCCACCAAGTCTACACTGCTTGTTGGAGGAGCTTGGCTTTGGGGCAAAGCAGAGAAGCCCCTAATGGTTTGACTTAACCTCTAGGAAACACCAAATCATTCATATCCTGGCTCAAACTCCAGCAGTTCCAGGCCATGGTTTGGCCTCCAGAAGGACCTCCCACTCCTCCTCAGCCTCTCCTATCCTGTCTATTAGTCCATCAGAGCCCAGTTGAAGCAACACCTCTTCCAGGAAGCCCTCTCTGCCTGCCCTCTGGTAGCACTGAAAATTTGTATCTTCCAGTTTGTATAAGGTCTGTCCTTCTGTGTCCACTCAACACAGTGCCTTGTTTTACTGATGAATAGGTTCATTCTGTTTGTCTAGCTGTCTTAGCTACCTTAAGCTAGAGACTACCTCTGAGTACTTGGTGAATGGATGAATGAATGAATGAGCAAGTGAGTGAATGAACCAATAAATACACGAATGCTGCAGAACACAGAGGCTGGCTCGGGGTTGTGCCCATGGCAGGTAGAGGTCAGAACATTAATGGGTTTATACTCGGAGCAAAACTCAGCTGGAGTTTCTCCAGGTGTGAAGTTCAAGTTGATTAATTAATGCAACATATAATTGGAAAACTCCTTCTATGATCTGGGTAGAGTTCTAGGCAGTAAATGAGAAAGACAAAGTCCCTATTCTCGTGGAACTTACTTCTTCCTGGGGGAGACAGACCATTGTCAAGAAACCAATATATAAGCAAGATCGTGTGATTTTGGTAAATGCTCTGATGGAAATACATGGAATGATATGGAACAAAGTAACTTGATGTGAGAGTGGGATGGGGGGTGGTTTCTTTAGAAAGAGTTCTCGAGAAAGCGTCTCTGACGAGGTGAGCTTTGAGCTGAGACCTGATAGATAGAAGGAGCCAGTATGAAGGCTCAGCTTGGCCCATGAAGTGGAAACCAGCATGAGAAGGATCCTTACACCACTGAGGTGGGGCAAGTAGACAAGAGCCAGACTACTACTTGCAGGCAGTGGGCATGAGTTTGGATCAGTTGTTAGTGCAGAAGGAAGACACTGAACGGGGAGCATGGGGACAACGGGCTCTGATGTATGTCATCAAGCATGGCGGCCTGGGCTAGGAAGGCGGCAGCAGACATGGAGAAAAGTGGGTGGACTGGGGAGATACTGAAGGGTGGCGAGTGGGGTGGGGGAGCCACGGACTGCAAAGACTTAATATCGCCTGCCCCGTGGCGAGGACTCAGTCTGCGAGAGAAGGTGCCAGGAGGTGATAGAGGGTAGTCTGAGCGGTGAATCTGGGAATGGGGACATCTGAGTCTAGTCTGGGGCACTCTCCATGGCTGAGATGTGGAGATTGGACTGGGGCCCTTTGGGCTCCAGCAGTCTTGGTCAGTGTCCATCCCTGGGACATCCAAACAGGGAAGTAAGTGTCAAAGCAGCTGCTGTTGAGGCTGATTTCACAGAGCAATGGCCTGGGTCTTTATCTCCCTGTGGCTCAGCTCTGGGATGATGTTAGGCCTTTCACCACCTCTTATCTTATCTTATCTGCCCCACAGGGATGTTGGCCAAGCCCAGTTACCGGGCGGTTGGTCAGCCCCAGAGGTCCAACTCCTGGAGGACATCACCGCTGTGGGGGCAGAGCTTGGAACTAGAAGGGACTTTCCAGCCTGTTATGGTCTAAGGGGGAGGGGGTGGGGGGAACCTCTGGCCTGGATCGAACCTCTCTTTCTCTGCCCGTATTTCCTGACCTGCTGACCCTGGATTCTTTTCCAGGAACTCCTCAAGCCCATTCCTTTGGGAAGCCCCGTGCCAACCCCCTCCGCCAACTGCACTAACTATAACTTTCATCCTGGGAAGGCCCTGGTCTTGACCTGCCACACCATCTTATTACTCTTCTATGCTGTATGACAAATTGACACAAATTTAGCAACATTTGTAGCTTGTGAGGCAGGGAGGGAATGTGCGGGTCAGAAGGCCCTAAGTGGGTCCCATGTGGGTTCAAGTCAACCTAAATTTATGTCACTGGCACCAGATGTAGACATCAGTCTCTTGAGAGTTTGATTAATGTGGGTCAGTCCCAAAGACCTGGATCACTTCTAGACCTATGAACACGAGTAGCTGTCATTTACTGAGCAGTGACTACCTGCTAGTTCTAGTGTTAAATGCTGCCTCAGTCAGGGCCCTGTGGCAGGCAGACGAACCTCTCCCCCAGCGATCTGAGCAGAAAAATGAAATTTATTAAATGGAAACAAGATAGTTCAGTAAAATTGCAGGAAGAGAACCAGGGGCCAAAACCAGGCTGTAGGATGGGTGTGGGGAGGCCCCACCTGCTGCTGTGATTCAGGCCCTGTGGCTGGCAGCGTAGGGCCTGGACCCCGGACCCCCCCTCTAGCACTGTGGTCACTGCCATCCAGGAACTGGGTCTACACCCTTGCACCAGAAGGGAGAGGTCTTCTTGGCCCCCAATTCTTGGTCACGAGCTCCAGATGCCAAGTCTTGACTGGATGCTCCTATTCGATAGAGCCCTAGTCATATGCCAGCACTGCAAGGGAGGCTGGGAATCTATTTGGCACTTTTCTTTTCAAGAACAAGAGGCCTACCCCCCACCAAGATTTGCAGGAAGTGGGATTCCAGAAACCAGAAGGCAGTGAGGGGGCTGGGTGGCTCATATCCACTACCCACACACTGTCTCGTTTGTTCCTTCTGACGACCCAGTGAGGTAGGGATAGTTGTCCCCACTTTATCAACAATGATAATGAGGTACAGAGAGGTTAAGGAACGTGGCCAGGGTCACACAGCTATGAAGTGGTAGACCCTAGATTCAGACTTGGACTGTCTGTCGGGAGAGTGTCCCGAACCCACACTCTCAGCCGCTGTTCTCACGCCCCAGTGGATGTTGACGAAATGGAATTTCTAGGGCCACTAAGCTGTGGATTTCAGACCCTGGATTGTGTGGCTTAAAGGAGGGACTTCCCTAAGGGTTGGGGAGGCTGAGCAGCAACTGGCCTCCGAGAATTGGCCCTACCTGGTCATTGTCTGACTGTAATAGCTTTGTCCAACAGGCAAAGTGGCCCTGCAGGGGGGCCTGGGGACGGGGATGAGGCTGAATGCAGCTCAAAGCTCCTTGTCTTCGCTGTTTTTGAGTCATGTCCTTGGTTCCTGCATTCTGTCTCCTTAAGTCAGTGGACACGGGGGGAAGGATATTTCCATTCTTTGGCTCAAGATGGGATGTCCTCGGGGCGCCTGGGTGGCTCAGTTGTTTGAGCGACCAGCTCTTGATTTCGGCTCCAGTCGTGATCTCTGGGTCATGGGATTGAGCCCCATGGCGGGCTCCATGCTCAGCGGGGAGTCTGCTTCCTCCCTCTTTCCCTCTCCTCCTGCCCCCCGCTCTGCTCACTCTCTCTCTTTCTAAAATAAATAAATCTTAAAAAAAAAAAAAAAGATGGGATGTACTCTGTTTTCCCCACCTCTTTCCAATGTGTACTCTGTTAACTTTAGTTACACAAGAAAGGACACTGTCCTTTGCTAATGCCAAGGTCATTCCATCCTCACTACACCTTTGCTCATGCCCGGAATGCCCTGTTTCCCTCCCCTTTGTTTACCACCTATCCATCCAGGGGTGAGTCAGCGCCTTGTTTTCATGGAGACTTTTGTTTTTACAAATGGGAAAGCAATACGCAACTTTGTAAAAGTGTTCTTACTTATAGGTGCTTTTATTTCCAAAGGATAGTCTCTGAAGAGTGAAATTGAGCAAGTGACATGCACACCTTTAATCTTAATAGATATTGACAGATTTATTTCCCCAATCCCTGTGGCAGTTTACGTTCCCATTAGTGAAGCAGAGGAGCCGTGTATTCTGGAAAAGCTCCCTGGGAGATTCTGAAGTGCAGCCCAGGATAAGAACCACCAGTTCAAGGCAGGCCCAGAACGGCCCCCAGGCTCCTAAAAGGGGTGGCAGGAGAGAATCTGGAAGCAGATGAATTGGCTCTCCAGGGAAGTGAGGAAACACTTCTTATCAGCCCTCCCATTTCCTTCAGGTTGGGGAAACCCTCCTTTCTCTGGGGAACTTCCTCCAAGACCCCTCTATAAAATGTCACTGCGGGATGGAGAGAAGGAGAGTCTGAGCTTTGTGAACTCCTCAGGAGCCAGGAAGACCTCTGGGCAAGTAAGCGCTCTCCCTGTCGTGGTGGAGCTGATTTCGGGTATGTGTTCACCCTCCGGGGAGGCGCCCAGCCCAGGCTGAGAAGTTCTGCAGGGCTAGCTGGGACTGTGTGTAGTTGCTTTCAGGGGTCGGCAGGGGCAAGACTTCTCTTCTCATCCTTGCCTTTCATACTCCTTCGGAGGCACGTGACAGCTCTCCTTGTCCGGGGAGGGAAGAGTGTGGGGGACATGGGAGTGTGTGTGGCTTTCAGAGCTTTGAGGCGGGGAAGCACTATCTAAGCGTTGCTGGGAAGGCCGACAATCACTGGTTCTCGGTTCTCTCTTATTTCATAGACTCTGAGGGGTCCGTTCAGTACAAACCAATAAAGGTAATATTCCCTTCCTCATATGCAGACCCACAGGAAGGCCAGCCTCGGCTGCCTGTCGTGGTCTGGCCTCACTCCATTCAGACAGGTTCCCAGCATCCTGGAGTTTCAGGGACTTCTAGTCATGCCTTCTCTTTTTTCCACTCCACTCCCAAGGGTTGTGCGTGTGTGTGTGCACGTGTGAGTGTGTGTGTGACTAACTGTGTTCTTCATTGCAGAACAAAAGCCAAGATGAAAGTCCCCCTACTTCTGGCTCTTCTATTTGGGGCAGTTTCAGCTCTCCATCTGAGTAAGTCTCCTTGGCCTTCAGTCTCTCTTTCTCCACTTTGCTCCTTTCTAGAGTAGATGGGGTCGGAGCTACAGAGCTCCCCTACATCAGGATCTTTGCACACCCAGAGGAGCAGAGAGGCTCTAGAACCAGGAGTTGAAGGGACTCCCCAGGGCAACTGTGTCTGCACTCTCGGTTCCACCGTGACATTCTCGATTTTGTCCTTTCTGCATAATACCAATGATGAATATAATAATAGGTTCCTTCTACTTTGAGCTCACTGAGTGTGTCATGCTAAGCATTTCCTATGCATTATCTCTTCTAAACATCATAGCATCCCCATGAGGTATGTACTATCATGTACCCATATCACAAACGAAAAAATAAAGCTAATAGGTGATGGAACTAGTACCCAAACCCACAGCTGCCTGAATCTAAGTCCTTGCTCTTAACAACATGGGCTCTTACGGGAGGTTGGGGGGGGGGGGGGTCTCCTCCTGTTGGCTCCGTTCCAGGTTCCTCTCTTTTGTTTTGTCATTAACAATCTTTATTTACCCAGTGTCTAAACAATATCTTTTTGCTTATATAGTTGCTTAGATAGAGCCCACATTTTTTTTGTTATGTTATGTTAGTCACCATACAGTACATCACTAGTTTTTGAGGTAGTGTTCCACGATTCATTGTTTGGTATAGCACCCAGTGCTCCATGCAGTATGTGCCCTCCTTAATACCCATCACTGGGCTAACCCATCTCCCCCACCCCCCCCCCCTCTGAAACCCTCAGTTTGTTTCCTCGAGTCCAAAGTCTCTCATGGTTCACCTCCCCCTCCGATTCCCCCCCTTCATTTTTCCCTTCCTTCTCCTAATGTCCTCCACACTATTCCTTATGTTCCACAAGTAAGTGAAACCATATGATAATTGACGTTCTCTGCTTGACTTATTTCACTTAGCATAGTCTCCTCCAGTCCCATCCATGTTGATGTGAAAGTTGGGTATTCATCCTTTCTAATGGCTGAGTAATATTCCATTGTATATATATGGACCACATCTTCTTTATCCATTCATCTGTTGAAGGACATCTCGGCTCTTTCCACAGTTTGGCTATTGCGGACTTCTATTATTACTGACATGAACATTGGGGTGCATTTGGCCCTTCTTTTTACTACATCTGTGTCTTTGGGGTAAATACCGAGTAGTGCAATAGTAGCTCAATTTTTAATTTTTTGAGGAACCTCCCGGTTGCCCAGGTCAAGGTGGACGCTGTCCACGGTGCTGGGGAGAAACAGGGGTAGATGCAAAGAAGGGACGCTTGGCCTTTCTCCCTGCCAGGGACTGTACCGTCTAACTCTGATTCTTAGGAGATGAGGCTGTGCCTCAGGATGGGGAGATGCCAGAAAATGAGGCAAAGGAGGCCCCTACAGGGGAGCTGACGCTGCTGGAGGAAGAGGAGGAGGGGTACTCGGGAAGTGAAGATGCCCCTGAGGAGGAGAGGGCTGTAGACTCTGCCTCAGCCCTGGATGAGGAGGACGAGGACTTTCAGTGCCCTAAAGAAGAGGACACAGTGAAACTGGAGAACAGCCCTGGGTGCAAGAACTGTCACCGCTTCCTCGTAGTGAGGACGGCCAGGAGTTTTTTTCAAGCTCAGGTCAGTGGTCTGGGGCTGAGGCTGAGGCCTGGGGTGGGGGCGGGGACAGATGTCTCCAGCCTCTGCATCACTATTTGCCTCATTGGAGAGCCTGGGGGTGTCAGCAGGGGCTGGGGCGCACCCAGGTGTCAGGGTCAGAAGGGAGTGGCATGTGGAAACAGATCTCCAGCCTTCAAATGGCTGTGGAGGTGGGCATGGGGGTGGAGAAGATGAAGTTTGGAGATTTAGAGACCCAAGACTAAGGTCACATGAATTCCTTTGAGGGGGGCACTCCATTCTTCCTCTCTTACCCTGCCCTGCAGTTTACTTGCCGGAGGTGCTACCGGGGCAACCTCGTCTCCATCCACAACTTCAACTTCAATCGCCGGATCCAGTGCTCAGTCAGCGGGCTCAACCAGGGCCAAGTCTGGATCGGAGGCAGGATCGGAGGCTGGGTAAGAGGGATCCCAGCTCTAAGTGGGAAGCTCTCCTGGACCCCAGGCAGGGCTCACCTTGCTGCAGCTCTGTCTGTGCTTCCCCTCTGATCCTCCGAAGAACTGGGGACAGACGGACAACTGGGGTGAGATACCCAGGAGGCTGCCTAGGCACTGGGAGGAGCCAAGGATTCAGAGTGAGGAGGTTTGGGGCCAAGTTTTACTCAGCTTCTGACTGTCTGTATGACTTGGGTGAGACCATGAGGCTGTTTCTGCATCTCTAGGATGGGGTTGCAACTCCTGCTTACCTCTTGTTTGGGCCAGAAGGATGAGCGTGTCACTGCCATGCATAGAATGTGATGGTGATGATCACTGTGGATCAGCACTGCAGTTGACCAAGACAGTGTCCATCACGACCCAGTGGTCAAGGGCAAATGCCGGGTGGGACAGTTCCAGCTCTGCCTTTCTGCTCTCCCTTCGCCCCCGCCCACCTCTTCTCCTCCTGCCTCCTCTAGGGACCCTGGAAACGCTTTCACTGGGTTGACGGCAGTTCCTGGAACTTTGGAAACTGGGCTGCTGGCCAGCCCCAGGCCAGGGGTGGCAGATGTGTGGCCCTGTGTACCCAAGGTGAGGTGGGAGTGGGGACGAGGGATGGGAAGACCGAGGGCGGCGTGGGGGGCGGTGGGGGGGTAGGAGGGGCTCACAGAAGAGGTGCTGAGAGGGGCCGGTGCCTCCAGGGGAGGGGCCTGTGCCTCCCGGGGAGGGGCCTGCTGAGTCTTGAGACTCCCTCTCCATGGAGGCAGGGGTGGGGTGGGGTGGTGGGGGAGGCCCTGTTGGGGTTGAGTCCGGGGAAACCAGAGGCTGAAGGTCCCTTCCTGTTCTGCTTTCACAGGAGGTCGCTGGCGTCGAACTCGCTGCTGCAGGCACCTCCCCTTCATCTGTTCCTACTGAGCTGGACCCAGCCAGGAGTCCAGAGCCGCCCCCTCCGGGGTAGCTGCCTCCCCTCCCCTGCCTGCTGCCCCTGCTTCCAGCCCCCAGCAATAAAACTGCTTTCCTGAAACTGACTTCTTTTTCCTCTGGTCATTGATTCTCTCTGCTTAGCCCCACCCATGAACTTTCTGCCCAGCAATGACTGCCCCCTCCCCAAGCCGCGGTCTCTCATAACAAGGAGGCTGGGTGGGGTCCGTGGGGCCTTCCTGAAGATGGAAGAATGGGCTCAGGTAGCTCTTTTCACACGACACCCAGTTCCTGGCACCTGATTAGCAGGAGCTCTCAGGACCCCACCTGTTTCTTCACTCCGGGAGGGCTCTCGAAGTCCCGGGCTTGCATCTCCACACCCAAGGGTCTTTTCTCCTTCCCACAGAGTGTGGTCGCCTTAACTGCCAGGAAATTAACATGTCCCTGGGAACAGTCCACAACGCGGACCAGGAGTCTGAGTGCCCCGGTCCCTTGCCCTGCAAGTGGACTAATTCTAAGGCACGTATTGGGTACTGTTTCCCAGGGCTTCCCAGGGGGATCAACTTCCAGGTATCCCCTGAGGCAGCTGGCTTTGCACCACACATGTTATTGGCTGTCTTCTGTCATCCATCTGAATTCTCCTCTTCCTTACAAGTGTCCTGCACCTCCCAAATAAGCTATTTGCCCTCAAATCCTTGTCTCAGGGCCTGTTTCTGGGGAAACCCAATAGAAGACAGCATGTTCAACTCTCTGTAAGACCTGGGAATACAAGACCCAGCTTCTGGCCATTCGGGAACATACTGTTGTTTAAAATAGAAGCACAACAACGTCTACTAATTGTTACTGCTTATTGCACACCCACAAAGTACCCCCAGCTGAGGCAGGCACCTTGCAAAGGCGACCTTGTGTGATCGATAATTATGACCTCATTGTACAAAACCAGGCTCAGAGAAGTTATGGCCCTTGCAAAGACTGGCCCAAGGCAGAATCTCTAAATGCGGCCAATGTTGTGACTCGGCCATCTGTTCCAGAGTGTCTTCTTTCAACCATTAGGGTCCTGTGGCTGGTAGCACTGACTGCTTCCAGGACAGGGTCACCTAGGGATGGAGCACTGTGGAGAGGTAGGACACATTCCCTGACCCTTGGGTTCATCTTGGGACGTAGGACTCCAACCCAGTGGGACAGGAGGGAGTCCCAGTCAGAGGTGGGGAAGGAAGGCATTCCGAATCCTCACTCCACCAAGGAGGTGAGCAGAAAATAAGGTGTCAATGCCCTAAAGCGCCTTTTCCTCCTGGACTCCTCAAATACATAGGGCTCTAGAATCCCAGAGGAAAATTAAGAACCTGAATTTTTTGAGCGTTGCCCGGACTGGGGAAGCCGCTTACTCAAGGCTGCACAGTTCAGACTGAAGCCCATTATAAGTGCTGTTCTATGACAATCTGCTGACTTCAAAGACAGTGGAATTCTGGAACGTTCTTCCAGGTTCAGCCTTGGGCTGCATGCTGGGGAGGATGCCGCTTAAGTAGAACTTTCACTCCTTGTCCTCATAGACTATATTCTGCTGTGGGAAGGCATGGCTTCCCTTTATTCCAATATACATAATAAAGAGTAACACTATTACCCATTGATTAAGCATTTACTAGGTGCCAGGCTTTATGCTAAGTGGTAAGTGGACTTGGTCCTCATCGATCTCTTCTGTTGGGGCTGTGTGTTGTGACAGAAGTGGGCCTTCCAATCCATGGAGATCCCCTGTGGGGGATTCATGTCAAGGAGCCATGAAAGAGGCATTTGGGTGCCTGGAAACATTCTGGATCTTAATCTGGGCATGACTCCAAGGGTACATTCACTCTGAAAATTCCCTGAGCAGCCCACCCTCCAGTACACTTTATAGGATGCATGTTATATGTCCACAAGAAAAGTCATACAAAAGTAAAAAATGAAATAAGAGGACTGGCCTTGCATCCCCAAGTGTGTGGGTTTGTGTGTCATTTTTTCATCTCCAACAAAATGCTAACTAAGCTCTGTGAAGCTAACTTGCATTTTTGGGACGGAATCCCTGGAGTTCGTTACACTCTGCAAAGCACAGAGCAGGAACTCAATCAACACACAGTGCTCATTTGTTGATTGGGGCCACAGTTCCAGGCCTGGCTTCCTGACAAGGGCCACCTCCCAACCCCATGAGTCAGGCACTGTTCTGGGAGTTTGGCGCATTATATGGAGGTCCCGCTATGAGCCTCTGCTTTAGGATGAGAAAACAGAGTGACAGACGGGCTGCTTTTGGACTCCTGATTCCAGGACACATCACACTGCACTGCCCCTCAAGACAGAGAGACCCACCCTCTGTACAGTGTGGGGCAGGGCTGAATCTTGAGATAAGAGGCAGTGTTTGAAATCCCTATGAATACAAATGCTAACAGTGAGCCAGAGGATTGGAGTCTCATGGATGCTGGACACGTTGGCCAGAATGTCTGGGGCTAACACAGTTGGGCCTATCAAAGAAAGCAAGGATGTGGGAGTCCGACAGACGAGGGACACACGTGCCGCTTCTTAATAGTTGTGTCTACTTGGGCAAGTCATTTAACCTCTCTGAGCTCGAGCAGTAGATATGTAGGCTAGAGATGACAATTCCTAATTTGCAGGATGATTGTAAAAATTAAGTACATAGGATCATGGAGATAAAAGCCCTAATGAGACATAGTATTTGGTCTGTGGTAGACCTTCAAAAATATTATTTTGGAATCAGACAAGCTTCACTGTGGTCAGTGAGGAGGTCACTAAACTTAATGCACTGTCTTTTCCCAGGGTTTGTGTGTAAAGAAAGTGGGGTGAATGCAGAGAGGGGCAAGTTGTAGAGAAGGGAGGTCTGTGAGAGGAGGCAGAGGGAAGGGAGGCGTGGGGTGGCTAAGAGGCTGGAAGGCCTGGGTTTAGGCCTGTCTCTGACTTGCTGTGTCTTAAGCTCTCTGAGATGCCATTCCCTCACCTATGAAATGGGCTTTCCAATGAAAAGACACATGTAAAACTTATCATGGTGCTAGCTGACTTTACTGGTCACCCCAAACACTGATGAAATGATACCCCTGGCTGGGCCCCAGGATGGGTTAGAAAAATGGGGAAGGGGTCTAGCCTTCCCACTAGGGAGATCTCAAGTTCAAAATCTGGAGACTGGGTTTTAGGGGCCTGGAATTGGCCCAGCCCCCAGTCCCTGAATCAAGAAGAGAAGCTGAGAGTCAAGTCCGTTGGGCTGGGGAGATAAGGGGCAAGACCATTACTCTGCAATCGGGCACAGAAATGAGCTCTCAGATACTTCTCCATTTGTAGGTCCCCTGAGAGAGCAGAGGAGGGGAGGACCCAGGCCTTTTCACCTTCTGGGCTACCTGTCTGGTGCTCTGGGTACTGGAGGTCTGGACTGGAATCCAATAATCAAATATGCATTGCCCAGCTAGGAAGGCATAGAGTTGAGACACCCACCCCAACTAGTCCTCTAGCTCTTGGCGGGGATATCCAGCAAACTCAGGGCTCAGAACTTGCCAGCCTCTTCTTGGATTGCAGTGAATTTGGCCAGAACTTGATTGATTAAAAGTTTGCTATTTTGTTCATCGTGGATTTTTTGCATGTATCTTGATTTTTAAGAAAGATCACATTAAAATATTGTTTCTCTTGACTACTGAATTCTTTAGTGCCCTCTTAAATTTTGCAACGGAGGCAAGTGCCTTGCTCATGTCCCTCTAGTCCCGACCTTGGTGGTGATAGAGACCTTGTGGGAGATGGGGAGTGGGGGTGCAGAGAAGGGTGGCCCAGAGTGTCTGAATGACTCTGCATGAAGTTTTCCATTGCGGCTGCTGCCTCCTGGCCAGAAGATATGGCTTGAGATTGGACAAAATGGCACGTTCTACATGTTCTAGATCAGTGATCCCCAGCCAGGGCAATTTAGCTCCTTGGGGCTCCTGAGGACATTTGGGACTGTGGGGAAGCATTTTTGATCATCATGACTGGGGGAGGTGCTACTGACATCTGGTGGGTAGAGGCCAGGGATGCTGCTAAACTTACTACAATGCACAGGACAGTCCCCACCCCCCAACAAGGAATGATTTCACCCCAAGGAGCAATAGCACGAAGGTTGAGAACGTTGATCTAGAGCCACATCATAAAAGAACAAGCATAAAATTTTCACATATTAAAGATGAGAAAGAGAGGGATAAGGAGAGGAGAGGGAGAGAAAGGAAGAAAGTGAAGGAGAGAGAGGGACAGAGTCAGACAAAGACAGAGACACAGAGAGTCAGAGAGAGACAGAAGGGTTTTAAGCCAAAAAGACTTAGAAATCACAGTTCTCCTACTTCCTGTGCAACCTTGGCAAGTTGCCTTCCCTCTCTGAATCTCATTCTTCACAACTGCGAAGTAAGGATAAGCATACCTTCTCATGGAATGAGGTGAAGGTGAGGATTCAGGGATGTGAAGCGTGTAAAAGACCTGGTCTAGATAAGCGCTCAGGAAGGCTGAGGCTCCCGGGGCCTCCTACCTCCCCCCAACATGGTCTCCCAGCTCCCTGGGATTCCCCACTCATTAGCTGGGATACTGGCCAGAGGAAGGCTTCTCCTGGGGTTAAGGAGTGTTGTTCAGACTGGGGCACCTTAGGGGCAGTAATAATGCCTAGACAATAGTCAGCTGGGGTCTTCTTGAGCACACCAGGGCGTCTGGGTACCCACATGTGAAGGGGGCCCCGGGAGGTAGGCCTCTGCAGTCCCAGCAGACAGCAGGGCTCAAGGGTGAGAGGACTGAGCAAAACTCTTCTTATCAGCTCCTCTGCTCTCCACCCCAGCTGGGGGCAATCATCCTGACCTCTTCCCACTTCCCCAGAAGCCCAGTATGAGAGCTGCCTCTGGGGCCCAACAGCCAGAAGCACTGAGAGTGGCAGCCTCAGACTCCCGGAGGCGAGTGCTTGACCCAACATGGCATGCACCTCTGAAGCCCGTCCTCAGGACTATTACGGCCACCATCCTTTCCCCTCATTCCCCAGGGTGAATGAACGTGGCCCTGACTCAGAGCAGGCCTGTTCCTGCAGGGGCAAGGGTCTGAGCTCAGGGCCGTCCCAGGGAGCAGGGATGGGGCTTTCAGGAAAAAGGGACTTCTGTACCTGAGCTGACATCCCACATCCTTTTCCTAATTCTCCAGTTCAGGGTCTGTTCACTGGGGAGGAAGGAGTGCTCTAACCAACACTTTGCCCCTTAATCAACTGGTTAAACAAGCATTTCGTCCCCTATGTGCCAGGGGTTGTGCAGACACACAGGACACCCACATGGAGGGAAGGGGGAGCTGTGTCCCTGTCCCAAGCCTGAGTGGACATGAAAGGCCCCCTGCTCCTGTCCCTTCTGCTGGGGACAGTCGCTGCTCTCCATCTGGGTAAGCCTCCCCTTCCTGTCTCACCAACCTTTCTCTTTTCTCCTCTTTCCTGCAGTTTTTTTGCCTCATGGGGCCAGGGCCCCAGCTGCCCCCCTTCAGTTGACCCAGCCCATCTCTGATTCGATTTCTCCTGGACTCGGAACTGTGACCCAAACTTTCTGTCAGGGCTACTTCACAGGAAAACCCACCCACCTGTGAAGATGAAGGGCTCCTCACAGGTGCTTCCTCCCACCTCCACAATACACACCTGCGGTGTCAGCCAGAAGTCAGGATCTCATCCATTTGTGCTTATGACCCAAGCGTTCTCACCTCACCCAATGCTAGGGAGATCCATATTGGCTCCAGATGGTGTCTCTAGGAAGGCCTGCACGGGCCTTCAGAGCGGTCCGTGGTCCTGGAAGAAGTGAGACCCCCGCCCCCGCCCCGACCTGATAGCAGGTTACCCCTTCTTCCCAGAGAATAATGGCCCCAGTCTGGACAGCCGAGAGACATGGGCAGACCTAAGTCAGAATCTGGAATGTTCAGGGGGGCAGGAGGGAGACCCGGCCCTGACCCAGGAGGTGATTTCAGTCTGAGGGAGAGGAGACCAAGCCTTCCGGATATCAGGACACATATGCAGATGAGGAGGCCATGGATTCCGACCCAGCTGCCCTAGACAAGGACTTGCAGTGCCCCAAAGAAGAGGGCACGGTTTAAATTCCGGGCAGTCCTGGGTGCGAGACTTGCCGCTTCCTGTTGGTGCGGAACCTCGAGAAATTTGTAAACGCTCAGGTAAGTGGCAAGGAGGCTACTGTTGAGGACTGGAGGCGGGGAGGAGAAGAGACTGGACTCAACCTTCTCTTCCCTTTTATCTCCAAGCCTAGTGTGTGTCAGGATCTCCTAGAGGTCTTGTTAAAATACATTTCTGGCTTTGCAAATCTGGGGCGGGGCTTGAGAGTTTGCATTTATAACAATTCCCAAGTAATGATGGTGTTGTTGGTCTGGGGACTGCACTTTGGGAAACACTGTCTGGACGAAAGGCTTTGGTATTAGATATGCCCGTGTTCAATCTGGCTCTGCCTGTCATTGGCTGTGTTACTGGGCAAGTCAGCTCACCTTTTGGGATTTCAGAGTCTTCGTTTGTCAAATGGAGATATACAGTACCAACCTGTTAGGGCTGTGGTTGAGGATTAAATGAGACAACACATGGAAGTATTTGGAACAGTCCCTGGGTCACTAAAACTCTCAGCAAATGGTATGATTATTCCGAGTATTATTAGTTTTTGCAAAAAGTTCTGAGCACAGATAAGGGACACAAGATGGGATTGAGAGGGGCAAGTAGGTCACTGATTTCTGACCTGCAAAGGGATGAGAAGCTCTCTCCTGGAGGCTCAGAGACTTGAGAAAAACCAGCGAGTTCTCTACCCTACATTTTCTTCCTTCTGCCGAATGTCTGCAGAAGGTGCTGCAGGGGCCACCTTGTCTCCATATACAACTACAACCTAGGTTATCGCATCCTGTGCATGGTCAGAGGGGTCGACGAAGGCCAGGTCTGGATCGGAGGCTTGCTCAAGGGCTGGCTAAGTGAGGCACCAACCTCCGCAGGGACAGGAAGTTCTCTCTGACTGCCTCCGGGGAGCCCCTGCTGGCCGTCTAGCCGCATCTCAGCAGCAGAGGAGGCCAGTCTCAAGCAGCAGGCAGGGCTGTGCTGGAGCTGGCTTGGACTGGGTCGGGAGGACCGATGATTCCGGGCATCTCGTCCCAGCTCCATGCTCATGGACTTCATGCCTGTAGCTTGAAATCTGCCCCCCATGGACATACGCACACCAAGGAAATGGGCAATTGTTGTAAATCAGGGTTCCTCCTGCCCTCTGTGTTCTCACCGTCCCCCAGAGCTGGCTGTCGAACATTTCCTGGAGCATCACTGGAGTCAGGAGGTAGGCTCCATGGCCAGCTTAGTGACCTGTGAGCTGGATGGCTTCCTTGGAGTCTCAGTTTCTGCATCTCTAAAATGGACCACTTCTCTCAAGGCAGCTCAGGGATTGTGGATGAATAGGTGCCATTATATTTGCCTCTCAAGCGTGGTCCCTGGGCCAGCAGTATCGGCAAACCGGGTAGCTTGTTAGGAATGCCCCATCTTGGGCCCCACCCTCGAGCTCCTGAATCAGAACCTGCATTTTAACAAGGTCCTCAGGAGATCTGTGTGCACAGTAGATGGAGAAGCCTGCTCTGTGTGATGGCTGGGGGTACTGGAATTGCCTGCAAGCCCTCAGGCATGGGTCTCTAGCGACTCTGGCTCCTGGCTGGGTGGGCAGTGAGAGGGGAAAGGAACACTCAGTGAGCCTTCTCTGGGGCTCCTGGATCTGTCTCCCTGGACCTCAGCCCTCTGACCCAGCCTATCACTTCTTTAGTTCCTGTGCCGGAGATTTCAATAGACTGATGGGAGCTGTGGGAATTTTGGATACTGGGCCCCAGGGCAGCCTGCGAAATGGGGAAGGCAACTGTGTGGCCCTATGCACCAGAGGTGAGGGGGACTGGGACCAGGGCAAGGGGGGGGGCAAGGTAGACTCTTACACACTGTACCTTCGAGGTCCCTGAACACACCTCCCTAAACTCACACCTTCCCCCAACTGGAGAAGCCACGTCCTCTGTGAGGAGGGCTGAAATGTAGGGATTCCTCAAAGCAAAACCAGGCGATGGGGTGCCCTGTATGGGAGCTAGTTGGGGGCTCTCCATCCTCACCGGCAGTGCTAGGCTCGGGGCCTGGGGGCTGCTTTCCTTCCTCTGATATGAGGGCCACGAGGAGTGACTGACGGGACAGATGAGAGGAGCAGATGTGAATGCAAGGTATGGACAAGGGACGAAGGCAAGATGTGGGAATCAGGGCTGGTTGACGGATAATTCACCAGTCTGAACAGCATGGAAGCCAGATGTGAGGGAGCTAGCACCGTGGCTAAGACCATACGTGCTGGAGGAAGCCTGCCGCCATCCACATCCGGCTCTGCCTCTTGCAGGCTGAGACCCAGGCAAGTTATTACCCCCACTAAGCCTCACCTTCCCCATCTGTGAAATGGGGATGATGATAACATCTACCTGTTGGGGTCACTGTGAGGATCAAGTGCAATAGCCCACGGGCAGCACTTAGCACACTGCCTCTCTCCTCCCTCGGGAAGAGCTGGATGCACCTTAGCTGGAAGGCACACGCGGGGAACACAACTGGCAGTCCTGACCATGGCCAGCCGGAGGAGGGAAGGAGGGCCACACGCCACACAGGCGGCAGCTGACATCACCGTGCTCTCCACTGCTGGGGGAGCATTGACAGTGGACTTCATGCGAAAGGAGTCTGCCCTTCATCTGCTCCTTCTACGCCCAAGGCTCGAGGCGTGGAGCCCCTGCCTCGGAACCCCCTCCCTTCACCACCCCCGGCAGCCCCCAGAACCCCCAGGCTGTCCCCCAGCCCCTCCTGGCCATAAACCCAGACTTTCCCGACTCTGTCTCATTATCGCGCGCACTGGAGGACTGCCGGTGGAGCTGTGGACGGCTCCCTGCCGCGGGGCAGGCCGGGAAGCACAGCTGGAGCACCTGGGGCCCCGGGGGGCTGGTGGGCTCCCCATGGCTCTTCTCTGCCCGGCCTGCTCCCCCAGGCACCGGGGGACCGCCTCATTTGTGCACCAGGCGAGACTGGCCCTCTTGCTTTTTTGGCCCCCATAAGGGGTGCGGGAAGGGGGTGGGGAGTGGGAGAGCTTTCCAATGTGGAGGTGATGTCACTCATTCAAGAATTGGGGTGCACATGGGGTGTAGTGAGATCCCACCTGGGGGAACCACGTGGGAGGGAGGAAGTCTCCTCTAGGGCAGCCGGCTCCTCTAGCCCTGGGTCTTCCTGGCCTCTCAGACAGTGGTTTTCTATTCTCCCAGCCACCTGTGGCTGAGTTCCAAGTCCCCCGCTCCTGAGATGTGTCCTCCACTCCTTTCCCAGGTGTGTCCCCCACCCCAATCCCTTCTCCCTCTCCCCCATCCCCAGCTGACCTCCCTAGAGAGAAGACATTCTCAGACGGGAGCTGCCTCCCACCCGGAGGGCCTTGGGGCAAAAGTTACAGCACCAGGTAGCAGTGTGGCTCCCGTCCCTATTCTAGAGCCCCAGGCCCCCGCCGCTTTCCCTCACCTCACTGTCTCAGACCCCGGGGACCCGGACAGACAGACGGAGGGAGAACACTGCTGCAGTTCTTTGTTCCAGGCAGGATGCTGGGGTTGATAGGCAGGAAGCTCGGACCTGAGACTGGGTATTAAGAGGGCAGAGAGCCCTGGGTTGTTGGGGTGTGGGGGGGATGCAGAGAGAGAGACTTTAAGGCACAGAGCTAGCTAGCTAGCTAGATGATATGCTTACTTCTTGAGCGTGTAGTTCTACATGGGGTGCAGGGAGAGTTGTGAGCGCGCACGCACGCGTGTATATGTATCTTGGTGTGTACAAGAGTCAGTCCTTGTATACCTGTGTCCATCTGTGTCCATGTGAATCTATATTTATAAATATGCACAAATCTGTATGAGCCAGTGTGTATCTGTGTGTTGAGTGAGTGTGCATCTTCCACACCTCTGTATATTTATGGATACATCTGGATGTTGTGTACGTCTGTATAGCTCTGCCCCCTCACATGCCTGGGTCTGGGTGTGCTTGTATATGTGTGTACCAGCAGGTTTGTGAGTGCGCGTGTATGTGTGTGTGGGGCGTACGTATATACGGGCCCACGTCTGTGTGTACATCTATCTGTCCAGGCACGCGATGGGATGCAGAGTTTCAGGAACAAGAACAGTATTCTCAGATGGGCCTTGCTGCTAAAGGGGCGGGAGTTAATGGAACAGGTCAGGAATGGAGACCCCCAGGGGAAGGAGGTGGTGAAAAAGCAGGAGACGAGTCCCTTGAACATGAACGGGCCCCTGGCAGCAGGACGACGGGCCTGGGCATTGCAATGGACGTCACCAATGCTGGGCCCAGGGACTGCCTCTAGTAGAGGCCTCTCCTCAGGAGAGGGGTCTGTCCATCTGCCCTGGATGGACACTGAGTCGGGAAGCTTCTAATCACAGCATGTTGGTCTTCCCAGGAGCAGAGAAAGGGGGCTCCCTGGGGGTCAGACCCTCCTCCCCCAGGTCCTTCCCTTGCATACTTTAACAAGCTGATTCTTGACGCTCTGCTTCTAAAAGGAGAGTGGAATCCCGCTGGGGATGCTCGGTAAGGGAAGATCTGCATAGGGAGCTCCGGGACTGGTATTTTCGCTTTTATCAGCCTCCACTTATCTCCTGGTTGGGGAATGAGCAGTAGCCAACACCAGTGGCCCAGTATCTTGCCAGGCAACACAAGAAATAGAGGCAGGGAGGGGAAGGGAGCGGGGCTCAGACCCCTCCAGACTGAGGCTCGCTTGAGGCAGGACAGGGGAGATAAGATATCTCTCAAATGTCCAGCACTGTCAGTTACTGGTCTTCAACGTCAACCATTATGCATTTATATCTTTGGCTGTTTAAGGCCTTTCAGTCTTGGATAGCCCTTGATTAAAAGGCGAATACTCTTGGGAGAAGAAACTCCTGAGGGTGTTATCTATTAAAACCTCTGGGAGGTTGATGGGTAACTTGTGGAGAACAAGGTTTTGCGAGAAGGAACAGAGGAGGGAAGGGTGTGTGTAACCGTCAGTGGCCGTGGGCTGGGGGGTTGTGGAGAAGAGGGGGATAATGCGGCGGAGGGTGCTGTGTGCACTGTTTCCTCCTCCTGAGGACCCAGGAGGACTGTTTCCCAGTCTTCCTTGTGGTAAAGTTGGGCTCTGCGGCCTGCCGCTGAGCCTGGCCTGTGCGATGGGTTTAGAGGTGCTGTAAGCGTCTTTGGGGCCTGGCCTTTCCGGGGTCCAGGAGCCTCCCGTCCCCCCTTCCTGCCCCCGTGACTCGGCCTCCGTGTGTCTTGGATGGCACAGCCACCAGGCGGGGGAGGGGGCTGTCTGACCCACTGTGTGATATGGAAATTTGAGGTTCTGCTATTTCCTTGGTCCTGCAGCCTAGATACCTCGTTTAGCCCAGCACATACCGAAAGGAAGGGGCGCACGGATGTCCTGGTTTTTCTCAGAGAGCTGTGGCACAGAAGTCAAGATCGCAGACCCGGGAGCCATAAAGCTCAGGGCTGGAGGCCCAGCTCTGCCGGCTCAGTGTCTTCCCTTTACTAAGCCTCAGTCCCCCTTCTGTAAAAGGAGGGTCACAGTAGACGACCCGCGTCGCGCACCCTGCCCATTGCTCAGCAGGGGTGAGTGATCTCTAAATGTTAGCTTTTATGCGGGGTAACTACAGACACAACGGACTGCTAGGAGTGAGTATGGGCTCCAGTTCAAACTGCCACGGATTCCAGATTTCTTTTTCCATCCGGTAGGATTAGTGACAAGCCACGGCAACCCCAGCAGGGTTGGCGTGTTGGGGACTGTGCCGAGTCCGCCACGATGCGGCAGGGCCCAGCCAGCTGCTGTTGCTACTACAGACAACAGCTGTCCATCTAGCGCCCAGAAGCCGTGGCTCAGCTCCGTGTGGCCCACACGGCAGGCTCGCCGTCCCGAGTTCACACACTTGCTGGCAGGCCCAGGAGTGGCTGCTGTACCCGCGGGACGACCACCCCAGTCCGGAGGAAAGGGAGGACATGGTTGCTGCAGTCTCCTCTGCAGGGAACATCCCCGTGACCCCTGCCAGGGCTGCCTGTGGGTCTCCCAGGTGCAGAACACGGCCTCCGCTGATGTCTCTGCTCGTCAGATCTCTGGACACGGCCTGATGCCCGAGGCCACCCCTGAGGCGGTGTGATCCCACCAGCCTGAGGATGAGGTGGGGGTGAAGGCCGAGCAGGGGAAGGGGTGATGCGCCTCCTGCGACGGAATCTGACCCATTTTCCCCCAGAGGGGGGCATCACTGGGGTCAGGCCTTTGCAAGTGCCCACTGCTCCTAAACTAATCCCTTCCAAATGACTCCCAAAGCTGCCCCCCCTCTACACCCCACCATCTCCCTGCACCTTCTGTAGAGGGGCCAGCCCTCCATCTGCAGGCAAGCTCCTTGCTGCTCAGACCACATGGTCATGCCTACACTCCAACTTTTCCAGACACCTCCAGACAGTGGGGCTAATGAAACTCGTCCTTCAGGGCCACCCTCATGCATGAGCCCCTTCTAATACCTAATTTCGTGTTATTTTGAAAAGATGCCCTAAATTGTATATGCTTCAGTCTTCCGAAGACCTGGGTCTGCTCCTGAGCTCTGCCCTGGGAGACTCCCGGGCCTCTCACCGGAGGAGAGTCCAGAAAGGAGAGGGGATGCCAGGCTGACAGAGGTGTGGGGGGACTAGATGTTCCCACAGCAGGCTTTCTGGCTTCTAGCTTTTGCAGGACACCTGGGTTCTCGTTTGGCCACTAACTGTGTGACCCAAGTCATTTCCCCTCTCTGGCCTCAGTCTGCTCCTCTGTAAACAGCAGAGTGGGACAAAAGGGATTCTAGCACTTGAACACTGACCACCGATTACGACCCCGTGGGGGGTGGCCTGGCTGACCACCTGCTCACAGGGCATCGGGCTTCACTGCAGCCTGTTCACCAGCGTCATAAAAGAGCACGGTCCGCTGAGAAAAGGGCCTGGGTCTGGGAATCACGCCCACCCTAGGGGTGGCCTAATTCCACTGCTGGAGTGGGGGGCCCAGAGAGAGAACAGAATGACCCTTCCCTGGTTGGGGACAGAGCTAAGTCATGCCTCCTCTTTACTTCTTTTTTTTTTTTTTTAATTTTATTTATTTATTGAATGAGAGAGAGAAAGCACATGAGAGGGGGGAGGGTCAGAGGGAGAAGCAGACTCCCCGCCGAGCAGGGAGCCCGATGCGGGACTCGATCCCGGGACTCCAGGATCATGACCTGAGCCGAAGGCAGTCGCTTAACCAACTGAGCCACCCAGGCGCCCCTACTCTTTACTTCTGAATTGGGGATCCACCCAAGTCAGAGAGAGAGACCTGCATCACTATCTAACTGGTCTCCCCTAAAATGGGGCCTGAGTTCCTGTTGAAAGCCCGGTGCTTACTCTTTATTCAGCAGAACCTAATCCTGGTCCCTGTGGCGAAGGCTGAAGCTGCAGGGGCGGATGCCCCCTGGGAGTTCACTCTTCTCTTGTGGGCGTGGGTGATGGAGTTAGATCTGGGTTCAAATCGCAGCCCTCTTGCTTCTTGGCTGTGTGGCCTTGGGCAAACGACTCAGTCTCTCTGAGCCGCAGTTTATCTTCAAAACAGGGAAACTATTACCTACCTCATCGGATTCTTCTAAGGGTTAAATGAGATAATGTGTGTGATGCTGCCTGGCACTCGGTAGTGCCTTGTGACCACTTGTTACTACTATTACGCTCTCTACTCTTCAGAAGGGGGAAAACTCAGGTGCTGCTGCCCTGGGGCTCCTGGGAAGCTGACAGGGGCAAGGCAAGGGGTGAAGGGGAGATGGAGGTCTTAGCAGGGGGAACTACCTGTCTGCCAGGGCACTGGGAGGCCCAGACACCTGGGTCCGGCGTGGCTTCGTGGGGTGAGCAGCGGAAATGAAAGCCCCGCCCCTTTCCATCCTCCCTCACCCGGGTGGGATGCCCTGTCGGGAGACCTGGAGCCCAAGGGTGAGCCTGGGGCCCTGGAAGAGGCCTTAGTGGCCGATGGAGTAGGCCCCCGAATCCGTGGACTGCTTCTCCTCGGTGGTCTGGTCGCTGGGGCACACTCGGTGGGCCAAGGCGGTGACCTTCAGCGTTGTCTCGTCCACCTGCAAGCAGAAGGGCAGGCATTATCATGCTCTGAGCGTCATCGTGCTCATTATCAGGGAGCTCCAGCAAGTCTGTGTGACCCCAGCAGTCCTTCCATGAACCTCATGGGCCAACAGAAACCTGAGCTAACCCATAGCTGTCCCGCCCCAGAAATGGAGAGGGGACAGTGAGTGGATGGGGGTGTTGGCAGTGATGAGCCACAGAGCCCCCACAGAGCCCATTCTTGGCTGAATCCCTCTCTTCTGGACCCCCAATTTGCATTGAGGTCCCATGAACTCCCCTTAAGAAGCCCCGAAAGGGGGAGCCACCGAGAGCCCCCTGGGGTCTAGTGTCCCTCCCTGCCCTATCCCTTTACCTCTCATGCCCCACCCCAACCCTCCCCTCCAGCTCACCTCCTCAAACTTTTTGGCTTTGTACTGGTCGGCCCCCTTGAGGAAGTTGAGCAGGATGATGTCACAGAGGACAGTCCCCTGGAGGAGAAGAGGCAGAGCAGGCTCAGTGTGGCAGGAAGCAGCAGGCTCAGGTGGCTGTGGAGTGGCCCTGGCAGTGGGCAGGACCGCCCTCAGGCAGACAGCAGGCCAGGGGTTGGGGTGAGTCCTCCAAAGACACCTGACTGATGTTTCCACTTGGAAAAACATCCAGGGGCTTTGCAGAATGTCTTCATCACCCACCTCTCCAGCTCTTGGCAGTGACCGCAGACCAAAATGCAGAGAGAGGACTTAGTGGGAGAAGCAGAGGGTGAGGGGGTAAAAGTCCCTGGGAGCAGGGCTCTGTTCCTTTGGCCTGTGGAACCCTGGAGTCTCCTCCCTCACTTTCATGGTGGGGAGCAGGAACTTTATACCAGGTGGAGCCTCCTGCAAATGGGGAGGCTGCTGTGGGAGGGCTTTGCAGAATGTCTTCATCACCCACCTCTCCAATGAGCTCTCCGTGACTAGAGATGTTCACTCAAGGACTGACCCAGCAGGGAGGCAGTGAGGGAGACTGAGGCACCTGGCCAGAGGTCAGGCTTTCCATTCTAGGCAGAAGCAGGGCTTACCTGGGCCATTCCCCGTCCCCCCCCACCCCCCGGCCCCCAGCTGGGGCCCCACCTTGATTGGTCTCCTGTGTGAGCCTGGAGGGGCTGAACTCACCACTCCCACAGACGTGAAGGCTGCCACAGAGCTGATGATGGTGGGGATGATGTTGAACTTGCCAGCCTGCAAGCAGAAAGACCAAGGCAGGTGGGCAGAGGGTCCAGCACGAGGTCCTGAGGCTTGAGGCTGAATGTGGACTCCCAGCCCGAGAGACCGTGGAGTGGAGGGTTCTTGGTAGACCAGGAGGCCCCAGCCCTTGACCGCAGCGGTGAAGAGACTCGAGATGGGACTCACTAAGGCTCTCAGAGCTGGTCAGTGGCAGGAACTTGCCCCCCGGGAGGAGGCTCTTGAGGGCCCAAGACTGGTCTGGGTTTCCTCCCCTGTCCTCCCCCTGATCTGCCCGGCCCAAGGACTCACGTTCCCATACACCAGCACGTCAAAGCGGATGCCAAAAGCCTTCAGGAGTGTGCGGTACTCACTGCCGTTCTCCATCTTGTAGTACTTGGCAAACCTGGAAGCCAGACGTAGAAGGTGGGTCCCACCGTGGGCTCCTACCTGAAGCTTCAAGGTCCTCTAGAGCCTGCAACACTCACTTAATGAGCAACTCTTACTGATAGTTTGCTGGACACCTGCCACAGTCCTCCCTGTGCGGTTAGCTGACCCTCTGTGCAGACATCATCCTGGGGGCTTGTTACCAAGGCAGATTCCCAGCCCCACCCTGAACCTGTGGAACCCGCATCTCTGTGGGTAGGGCCCAGGACTCCGCCTTTTAAGTAATTTCCCTAGATGATGCTGATGTGTGCAAAAGTCTGAGTCTTGCTGGACTCCAAGCTTCTTCGGTTTTATTTGTCTGGGTTTTATTTTATTTTATTTATTTTATTTTATTTGTTCGGTTTTATTTTATCAGCAAAGTGTAATTTCTTGGGGCTACCATGGACCCGCAGGGGTGACAGGATCCCAGAAGCATGCGAGGGTTAAGTGAGATGATGCGGAAAAGGGGCTCAGAAAGCTCCGTAACTCTGTGGGGTTGCCATGGATCTTATTTGGTGCCGGCTGTCTCCCCTTCAGTGTTTCCGATGATCCCCAGATCCCCAGGCCTCTCCCACAGAGATGGGAGTATGGGGAACTCCTGCCCGGAAGGTGACCAAGTGTTCTGTGACTGTGACGCCCCTCCCAGGGCTATTTGCATTTGAGCGCGCACGGCAGGGGGAGGGCAATGCTCAGCCCAAGGGCACAGATAGCAGAGGGGAAGAGTCATCGAAACTCATACGGTCAGCCATTGTCTGCTCTGGCTATGTGAATGCTGGAGGCAGGCAGAAACCAGTCTAAATCCTGGCTCCACCCCTTGCTGGCAGTGGGGCCTTCTATGTGACTCAGAACAGCTTCACGGCTCACGTCTCTGATCTGGGGGTGCTCATGCCCCCCGCCCCCGCCGCCACGGGTCTGTTGGTGAGAGGGGTAAACACTGAGACCCACCCTTTGAGATGGGCCCTGTCGAGATCCCGGGGTTGGGCCTTCTGCCTGTCCCTCCGCACCGGTTCTCTGCCCGCCCTTCTCCGCAGGGCCTGGGACCCTGCTCTGCAGACCCTGCCTCCACCAAGCTCCCTGCCCTCTGGCTCCCGGTGGGCTCAGCAGTGGGAGGCATCCAGGGGCCATCAGAGGGCGGGAATGGAAGAAGAGTTTAACTGGGTCAGGAAAGAGTCCGGGCTGCACGTTTTCATGCCTGCCCGTCCCTGGGCATGGCTGGAGCCTGTGTACTCACGTGGTGCACCTGCGGCCCCAGGCTGAAAAGCTAAGACCAAAAGCTCGTCAGTGAGGGAAAGGTTCCCCGGGGAGCCTGACCTGGGAAGGTGTGTCCCGTGGCCTTTGCAGCCAAAGGGGGAGGCAGGGGAGGCAGGATGATTTTGAGACTGAGACCCAGAGTAAAAATGGGAGTGGCCCCAGGAAGAAGACTGAAAGAAACCCAACTACCTATGCCAAAGAAGCAAAGACCTGGAGGACAAGGAGAGAGGGGAGGGGCTGGACTAGCTTTAAAGATGTGGTAAGTTATGGTCTGGGTGGCGGCGGCAGAGGGTTTCACAGACCAAGGCAGAATGGAGTGGGCTGGGCTGCACCAGGAGGGGGACCCATTTTACAGATGGGGAGACGGAGAAGAAGGTAACTTGCCCGAGCCGGGATTCCAGTCTCTGCTCTTAACCGTGAACCTGCTGTCTCTGGGCTCCAGGTGGCCAGTAAGGAGCCAGATCTCAAAGCCCTTCTGTATTCTGTGTTCTGTTCGCATCATTGGAGAACTCAGGTTCCCTGTCTGGGAGATGTGGTACCTGATGTCCTCAGGGACCGGGAAGGGGCGGGGAGGGGGGTCACAGATGTTTGGGGCAGGGCAGAGGCCAGGACTGTGCTCCTGAAGTCTGCATTCCAGCCGGCCCGAGGCTGCAGCCACGAAAAACGTTCTCACCTCGCCTCGGAGAACAAAAAGTCAGCATCCTGGGCACTGCGTTCAAAGCGAAAGCTGGCTAAATTTATCTCGGGAAGGAATGTGAAGGAACAGGGAGAAAAACCAAAGCGGACTTGGTTTTTCTCCAGCACCTGCCTTCCAAGAGGCAATAAGTATGATAAGATCATTATCTCACCAACCACCCACCCTCGGAGGAGGGTTGGCAGGGACTGGTTCTCTTCCTGGGAGGGAGGGAGGGAGGAGGCAGAACGGCGCCCGGGGAGGGAGGGCCCTGGCTGCAGGAGGGAAGGTCCTGGGAGTCCTGACTACTGCGTTCAAGGGTGGCCCGTGAGGGTCACGGAATCCGGCCCAACCCTGTGGCACTGGGGTTTGGGTTATCTTTTCTCTTGGCACACGGCTGGACTATGCTGCCCACCCCCTTGCAGTGAGCTAGGTGGGGCCCTTGACTAGTAATGTGAATGGAAGTGACGTCTGGCACCTGTGGGTCAGAGCCATGTGCCTTGTTCACCCCCCACCCCCGTCCTCATGGCCACTTGCTCAGGAGCTAGGGGTGAACTCAGGCCCTGGGGGAGCCTGATTCAATAGGTGACAGGAGCCCCTGAGCCGAGGGGGTTGTTTGTTACAGCAGCTAGCGATATTTACCCTGTTACAAACACCCCTGATTTTCTAGCTGAGGGAACCTGGGGTTCAGGGAGAAGTTCTCTACCAAAGGATGACGAGTGAGTTAAAATTGGGGAGTTTTTCAAGATTAGCCCGCAAGAGGGCAATTCCCAATGATGCCACATTCCTAGGCTTATTCCATCTAAGAGTCTTGGAGGTCTGGGTGTGGTTCTGTTATCTTTAATTAGCTTTTCCACCCTGCACCAGTGAAGCCTCTCTGAGCTGTCTGCCTCAATTGAGCAGTGACAATAGAAAGAGCCATGGGGAGGATGGATGAGATAATGTTAACATACAGGAAGTCCCTAAAGCTTGTCCCTTTTCTTTCTTTTCCTAGGATCACGATAAATGAAAGAATATCTACGTTCCCCTGCGCCACTACAGTCTCCTGCATCCTAGAGAGAATCCCATCAGCGGTAAGAAGAGCCAGAACACACCGAGTGCTTACTATGTGCCCAGCACTGCGCCACGTGCTTTACACTTTCTATTAAGACCCAGCCCCATGGAATTGAGTTCTATTGTCCTTCCCATTCTACAGATGAGGAACCAGGATCACACAGATTAAGCAATTTGTCTAAGGTCCCCAAACCCAGCAGTTAGTAACCGAACCTGGGATTCAGACTCAGGCAGTTCCAGTGCCAGAGTTCACACTCTGAGCCAGTATTCTTTCTAGACTGTTCTTTTTTGTTGCCTGATTTCTATTAGGTCACGGCTGATTTCTTTCAGTTCTCCAGCTGGGGGCCCTCTTGCATTGGCAAGGCAGGTCTCGACACCCAGCGTCATCGGCTGGGAGTAGAACAGAAGAGCCATGGAGTGTGGGAAGAAGGATTCCCTAGCCTCCTCCACTGAAAAGGAGATGGACGGAGCGACACCCTGGCCATCCCTGATTTCTCCCAAATCCCCTGATTCCTACCTCTCCAGCTTTGGTTTTCTTGGCTGGGAAATGCAGTCGGCGAGAACAACACCACCAATACCCTCCCGGGCCAGCACCTTTCTGACCTGTTGGAAGAAGCCCCTCCGTGCCATGCAGTTCAAGTGCCAGCCACACCACTCCACCACTTTCTTGTTTCCTGAACACATCCCACAGACGCAGACTTCTTGCCTGTGCCCATGCTGTTCCTCTCTCCTCCCCTTCCCACCTTGCAAACTCCTATTCAGCCATCAGGGCCCAGCAGGTATTTAGAGCACACCCACCCTATGCCAGGCACTGTGCTAGGCCCCGCTGACACCTTGGCAACAAGCTCTGCTCTCATCAGAGGGAGAGAAACATGAATAACCACACACTCCCATAAATAGCTAAAATCTGACGTAAGGGCTGGAGAAGAGAGAGCACCATTTGAAGAGCACATTTAGTGAAGACAATCTGACCTAGGCTGCGAGTCAAGGAAGGCTTCGTGTAAAGTGACGTTAGAGCTGAGGCCTGAGGGATGGAGGGTTGACAGGTGCGAAGGCCAGAGGTGGGGGCCGCTTTCCCGGCTGCGGAAGCCACGAGCCCTCTCCTGAGAAAGGACATAGTGTCTCTGAAGAAGCTGCAGGAGCTTGGTGGGCTGGAGACTGGGACAGGCGGAAACGGCTGGGTCCATGTGGTCCTGCCACTGCCCACATGTCTTCCCAGTTCCACATTCAGGGACTTCACACACAGCTTGAAATTGACAAGAGGGGTATATTTACACCAGGGAAATTGGCGACCACCATGAATCAGGTGTTTCCTTTGTCTGTTTCCTTTTTCCCCAGAGCCGGTTTATCAGTGTGTGGGGAAGCTGTCAAATCCCCCTGGCGGCGGCTGCTGGAGGAGGAGCTTTGGAATGAGACCGTCCTGGGCTTGAACCGTGGCTCCAGATTAGCTTACATAAGCCGAGGGAAAGTCCTTCGCTTCCCAGAGCCTCCGTCTCCCCAGATGTGAAATGGGGGTACTAGCAAGAGCAGCAGGCTTGCGCCGGAGGATTCCGTGAGCTGCTGGCTGTGAGTCTCCGAGCTTTCGGTGCATGCCGCCCGGTGCTCATCGGGCTGGAGAGAAGCCTGGCGGGTGGCTATAAAAGTTCCTGGGCCTGCCAGGGGCACAGCTGGGATCTGAACTCCAATGCCCACGCCCGCTGCCCCCGAGAGACGAGCCAGGAAGGGGACTTCAGGGCGGCCTCGGTGAGCAGGGACGTATGAAGCTGGTGCCTCCTGAGGAGAGGCCGCATGGCCCGGACGGTGGGGATGCACCGAGGAGGAGAGAAGGGCGCCCGCCGCCTGCAGCCGCTGAGCCCAGGAGGGGCAGGGACCCCCGGGGTGGAGGGTCGCAGGGCAGGCCCAGAGCTTCTCTGATAGGGCCAGCTGTGGGCAGCGGTGGAAGGAGGGCGGAGAGCCCCTGGCGTGCCCACCACTCTCTACCTCCACGGGCCGCCTGCCTGCCTCCCTTCCTCTCTGGCTAACGCGGGGCTTTGGGGAACGGGGACACTGGAGGGGCCAGAGGGCAGGCAGACGGCCGGTATATGGCCCACTGCTTCCCTGCGTGGCTGGGGCTCTCTCCGTGGTTGTGCTGCTCTATGTGACTGTCGCTCGTGTCAGGGACCCCAGCTCTCGGCCGGGCTCCCGTTCCTCCCTGGGGCTGGGGCCTGGCGGTGGGAATGGCTTCCCAGGCTGTTAGGCTCCCACGCTGCGTGAGTTTCTTCACAAACGCCGGCTGAGAGGGCTTTCCCACGAGGACCCTCCCGGGGATACCTGTGCTGTGACTGGACAGGACAAGCCCAACGCGGCACCGAATCCAATAAGCCGAGGCCTGACAGGGCTGAGACACTTGCGTGTGTGTGTGTGTGTGTGTGTGTGTGTGTGTACACGTGATCCCTCGTGCCATGGGCAGCAGCAGATAAAGAATGAGTAAGTACAAACATCAGTTACCATAATAAATCATTTGTTCGATGCGCTTCAGCCGGGCAGCGTGGAAGCTACGTTCCAGTGTGACAGGTCTATAAATAGTAGTGCACGCTTCAGCGGCCCGTTTCCAAAGCCTTCCCCAGACACCCACATGCACTCCTTCAGACTTTCAGAGCTTGAAGGGACCTGAGCACCTTGGAACAGCCCGTTTCACAGAGGAGGAAACTGAGGCCCACGGAGGGGCCGAGACTTGCTGAAAATCACACTGAGCATTCGTGGTGAGGCCTCAACCACAGCCTGTGGGCCTCCTGACGTGCAGCCTGGGCTCTCTCTGCTTCACCTTGGCATCATCTTAAGATGAATAATTGATTATTCTCGGCTTGCTCCAGCACAAAATGTTTTTCGTATAAATATTTTGTTACTTGGGTGCAGGTTTATCATTTCCACGTGATCATAGGAACTGGTCTCGTTCGTGTTTGTGCCTGCCAGAATCTGGCATTGGAGGAGATCTCCAGAGCCCTCCCCTCGTTAGCTGTGCTGCCACCGCCTGGACCCCCCACAGAGAGAGGAAACTGGGAGCAGCCCAATTGCAGCCTTGGGAGGCTCCGGCCTGCAGGAAGGCTTCTCCACGCAGGGCTGACATTTGCCGGTCGGCAGTCCATAAACATCTGTTGAATGGAGAAGGGTTTGATCACAATGTACGAATCCCTTGGAAGCTCTCAGACATCTGTTTAGCAACGATCCCATAGAGTGATGGAAATTCTTTCCTAAAGCAGGGACACGTAACTGTTACAGGAAAAATAGCAACAAACTCGCGGGATCCAGGTTGGACTTGTGAGGGAAAACTTGGGCCTGGGATTTGAGTGTCTGAGTGAAGGAAGTGGTGTTCTCTGCGAAGCTTTTGCCTGGTGAGAAGTGATTTTGCCAGCTGAAATATACTTTTACAGTTGATTTTATACTGACAGGAAAATATCTCCTGGCAGACTCATTGCGTGGGGGCGGGGCAACGTCCTTGGAGCAGGCTGGGACTCCTTCCCTTAGAGAAGACCCCGAGCCATGTTCACTTACGAATATTCTGGGAACCTAATCAGCTTCAGGGGCCGATTTAAGCAGTGGTTGGTTGTTGACCTTTTAAAACAGATTTCTGTTAGTTCATCTTGAATGAGGCAGGAAAAGATCAATGGACATGGAGCTGGAAGATGTACCTGACAGCCAGGTGGCTAGCTGTTTGTTCCTGGGAGTAGACTTTTTGGCCTCAGTTTCCTTGTCTGTAAATGGGGGGTAACTATATCGGTCCTATAGGATACTCCTGGTCACCAGCAGAGGCTCCAGAGGCTGCTGGAATTTGAAATCCAGGCCAGCACTATTTGCTGTGCGGCCCTGGGCAGATAACGAAACCTCTGAGTGTTAGGTTTCCAGCTATAAAATTCTCTCTTCAGAGTTGACAAAATAATCCACAAAGAGCACCTGCTAAGTCCCTGGCTCACTGGTAAGCGCTCAATGAGGGTTAGCCGCTGTTTTCTGCCAATAAAGTTGGTTGCTGTGAGGACAGGCTAGACATTAAAATTATAGAAGGCTGTATAAATTCAGGATCTCTCTAATGGTCTCTCCTTCCACTTGAACCTAAACAAAGGGGAAAATGGATCGTGGCGAAGGCAAGCAAAATACACTCCCGTCAGCCGGGCCTTCAGGCGTCTCTGTGGAGATGATGGAAAATGGCTGCTTTTTAAACACATATTCTATGGCTTTTGGAAGGAGAAAAATCCAGATTGCAGAAAGGATGATCAAAGCCAAGGGCGCACTTTCGATTCCGTCTCTGTCAATTGGCCTAAGATCTTGCTGATCTGCACGTTTCTGCATGGGAAGCAGAGCAGGCGCCAAATTTCCGAGCTCCAGGAAAGCTGTTGTGGGTACATTTCCAACACGAAACCATCACTAGAAACACCTCCGGCATGAGGAACATCTAGCAGCTGAACAAGTGTTTTCTGTCCCAGACACCAAGACAGAAAATCCAAAACTGCCTTGCCTTTTCATAGCAAAGCTGCCTCGGGAGCGCTCAGAGGAGAAATACGAATCCGACGTCGCAAGACGCACCGTTTTTGCTTCTGTCCCATCGTTCCCGCCTTCACTGCTGGGCCTGTCTCTCCCGCTCGCTTCTTTGTTGCAAACGGTCTGACGATGTGACGGTGGAAGGTGTGCTAGAAGCAGCAGCCTACAGATGGACCCGGTCCCCGGGTTTGAGTCCCGACGTCCCTCTTACTTAAGCTGTATAATCTTGGGCAAGTCTCGGTCTTTTTGAGCCTACTATGCGGGTGTGGGCGTGAGCTGTGAATCCTGTCAAAATAGGCGCGAAAAGGCTTTGCAAACTTAACCCTAGGGGCTCTCAATCTGAGGTCTGGGGATGGGCTTTTAAAGATCTTCAGAGTCCCGGAATTTTATGCCTCATAAACGCAGAGAAAAAGCGCTAGAGGGAAGCCCGCCAAACTATCCAAGATGTTAACTTCCTATAAGGGGAGAAAGGCTGGAGGAAGGAGAGGGAGTCTCCACATCATCACGCCTATGTATCAGGATCGCTTGGATTTATTACTCTGAGGATGTATTTATATCGTTTTTTTGTAGAAATAAGATATATATATATATATACACATATATTTTTTACAAAGAAAATGCATGCAGAACTGCTCATGTGTATGAATATGTGCACTTACTGGGCATTTGGTCCATGAGTTCATCCGGGGGATATAAGGGTTAGAGACCTCCAAGAGTGCACAAAGGAAACCCCTGGTCCGCGCTCCTGCCTTCCCCACCCTGCCCTGGGCTGCCTCCCCTGGCGGCTCCTGTCCCCACAGCGGTATCTCCGGGTCCCACCAACTGCTTCCTGCCCTCGCCCCTTCAGACCAATGTCCCGTTGCTGGTCCCAGGCCCTGCGCTATCCTTCGTGGTTTCCCTACACCCTGCCCACACCTTTGAAACAGTCCCTTTATTAAACTCTCCTCACATCACCCAGTCTGCGTGTGCTGTTTCCTGCTGGGACCCTGACTGCTACGGTATTTTCAATCGGTCTTTGTACCATCTCTGCCCACATACTCACATGCACTCGCATACATTCACACACATGCTCACACACACACGCACACACACACACACACAGGCCCCGCTCAGGCACACTCACCCACAGATTCATGCTCATCCCCTAACAAACACACCCGCTCACTCAAAGACACAGTACTCACATCCCCCAGCACCTTGGGGGGTGTAGCTCCCTGGTTAAAATCCTGCGCCGGTGAACTGAGGGTCCCCCCGCGATGCGAGAACTCGGCCCTTGTCTACACCCCCCTGCTGCTGGGGTCCCTGGTGACTCTTGCCAGTTCTTACTTTTTAGAAATGCTGTCCTTTGCCCACTACTAATCCGGATGGACCCACCAATGCCACATCTCAATGTACTTGGAAAGAGGCTTCATAAAAGTACCAAATTAAAGTGGCTTCTGGAGAGGTCAGCCATACAGAATAGATATAGGAGTGAAAACAAAATCTTTCCACCAAGTTTCAGGTAGGGACAGATGGCAACTTGAGGAGATCACACAAATAAAGATTAATTTAGGTGGACGGCACCAGGTAATTTGGATGGAAGTTGAAGGGAGACACAGTCTGGCTCAATGCAAGGTCACCTTTCCAATAATTGGAGCTGTCAATGAAGGACAGGCCATTTTGTGAAGCAGACCCATGTTTGGGGCCATGTCACAGCAAGACTGATGTAGCTAGAGCCGGGACAAATGACCTCGAAGGCTCCTTAGGATGTCTCTGTAACCTCGGGCAAGTCACTTCCCCTCTGAAATTTCTGCTTCCTCATCGGTGAAATGGCCACCTCAGCCTAGGGGTATCCCAGGGGTCCTCGGTGGCTACAAATTCTCTAAATCTCTGATCTTACAGGCAAAGAGCTGCAAGAAGCGGCGTGTGGGGGGGCATTTGGAAAGGAGCTGTAGAAGTAATTAGTGATGGAAATGAGAATCTCTAGCTGCCTCTTGCCTGAGTGTGCAGATTAAAACAAGGCTGACTCTTGGCTGAATGTTTGCATTTCCTCCAGAGCAAATGGCAACAGTAGTACATTTAAAAACACTCTGGCCTCTGTTAGAGAAGGAGTAGCAGACAAATTTGTTTGGGACACAAAAGGCCAGACCCTGAATTGTGCCTCCAGCAGCCGCTAGTCCTTTAGCCTCTGTGGACCTCAGGTTCTTCGTTTTTAAGTGACGGAAGTGTCAGCCACATGGGCATGTTTTTTTGAGGATTCACAAATATGAATGTCCCCAGCCTTCCTGGCTGCGTGGAAATCATCCAAGAAAATGTGTTTGCGTCCAGGCTCCCACGCCTACTGGCTGTGTGACCCGGGGAAACTCGCTTCATTCCGCCAAGTCTTTGTTTTCTCATCTGTGAAGTGGGGGATTGTGGCATCTACTTCACAGAGCGGGTAAGGAACAACGGGCCAAAGCACATGAAACACTCAGCACCCACAGTGGTGAGTATGGTGCCCACAGATCAGGAGGTTTGTGGGATCCGAAGGACTACCATTATCAGAACCAGCAGTGCCGAACCTGGCTGTGATCTTTATTCTCTGTGGCCTCTCCAACGTGGGCGCCTAGCTCAGCCTCGGGGGTCCATGTGGTGCCAGTAGCTTGAAGGCAATACGAGGTGGTGGGTGGGCACCCAGGGGACGGAACTGAGGGGGCTTGGGCGGAGCCCTCTGTTCGTCATGGCTGCCAGATGCCCCCCCATGCCATCGCTCTGGAAATTCTTTTAAACTACAGGGGGGTTGGGCGCCTGGGTGGCTCAGTTGGTTAAGCGACTGCCTTCGGCTCAGGTCATGATCCTGGAGTCCCGGGATCGAGTCCCGCATCGGGCTCCCTGCTCGGCAGGGAGTCGCTTCTCCCTCTGACCCTCCTCCCTCTCATGCTCTCTGTCTCTCATTCTCTCGCTCTCAAATAAATAAAAAAATAAAAAAATAAATAAACTACAGGGGCGTCAAAATGAGCAGCTTTGTCCCTTCCTACTCTGGCCTGGGGGTCTTTGGTGAGGGGGTTAGTTATCTGGGTCCACACCTCTCATAGGTCCCTGGGGGTTAGGCTCAGGGATCCTTGGATCTGTCTGCCCAAATACAACCTAAGCTGATTTGGGACCAGGTCCACCTCACATTCTGCCGTGTGGGGTGGGGGTGAGGGGGGCCCGGGAAGGGGAGTCGGGGTGGAGGGGCAGCTGAAGCACAATGCACTGGAGATCGAGAACTCCACACCATTGCTTCTTTAGATCAAAGAGCTTGTTCTAAAACTGTGGCACCCACGGTAGGGGTCTTCATCAGAGTTCACATTCTTCATAAGCTCTCCTGCCAGGTAAGTTATTTGGGAAATTGAAGAATTCCCACTGGCCACAGGGAAGTTATGAAGATGAAAACTTTGCATTTTAGATCCTGAGAACGTTATTAATATGTTGCTATTTTAAGCCACCATACAAATATCCTTTGTATTGATTTCTGTGTGATGTACCCACTGAATAAATATGCCAATTTCTGCCAGGGAGCCGAACAGTATTTTTAACCTACTTTAAAATATGTGTTGTTTCCTATGGTTTTTTAAAGTTTGGAGTTGATTATGAAAGCACTTTCAATTTTAAAAAATTCTTCTCTCCAGAGAATATACATATATATTTTAAACTATTAAATATAAAGTGTAATGGGACGTAGTTTCAGATGTAGTTTTAAAACTACAAATAAAGGTAAGAAAAAGGTGAAATGATTATTGTTTTGCTTATGTCTGCCATTATATTGGAAAACACCACCACCACAAAGAAAGTTCGAGTAACAATTCTTTGGATAGATAACTGAAGTATATTCTTATGTGTACTTTTTTTTTTCCTGATCACTGCCTATTTAGCCAATGTTTCCTGTTTAGTGTATAGCACTGTTGTATGTAACCAGGGCCCCACCAGAAACTTTCGGGTCTTCAAAAATTAGGGGCAAAACAAAACAGAGAGCTGAAGCTTTTCACACCTTGGCCAATAGGATCCTCAAGATAATGGTACTATGGCCATTTCATAGACGGGGAAATTAGGATGGGAGAAGACCAAGGGCTTGCTCAGTTTCAGCTGGTTCCAGATAGTTAACCCCAGGTTCTTCTTTTTCCTTTTCTTCAAGATGGGGCTGATGGGAGGGGGCATCAGGGAGAGATTCCTTATGGCTCAAGGCCATTGGGGATATAAACTAGATGATATTTAGAGACTGGTTTGAGCTCTTGGTTGGAATAGCAAGGGATCATTGATGATCACTGTGGTTGTTATTCGTGACTCAGATGAAACTTCCTGGTTATGAACAGAAAGACAAACTTCCCATCTTGTAAACTGGCTTTGTGGATCGAGAAACCTTAGAAAATGCAGGCCCCGGAGAAGGGCTGCCTGGGCGTCCCTTAGGCTCAGGACAGCTCCAGAGCCAGAGCTAAGAAGGGCTCAGAATCACAGCACACGCATTCTGGGAGACCTTGGTCTCGTGCTCGCACCGCTGACATGGCCTGTCCATCTCCTGGGGACGGCGACAGTTAGCCCTTCCTGGCTTTGAACCAACACCTGATGGGGGTGCATGGGGTCTTTTCTTCCCGACATGCATGGCTGCTGGAGGTGTGACTCTTTAGAACAGCCCCTGCTTCCTCCTCCCGAGGTCCCAGGAGACCGGGGTTTACCTGAAGTTGTAGCCTGGGGAGACGCTGCTCTTCTCCGAGACGCTGTCGAGCCGGGTGAAGGAGTATTTGGGGATGCACTGGTCCCAGGCCCTGTCCAGGTCACACACCCAGCCGATCTTAATGCCTAGGACTCCACCCTGTGCAAAGGGGCCACATATGAGGAGGAAGGGCTGTCTCCGCCGCCTGCCAGGGTGGGGGCTGGGGGTCGTGACACACAGACACGTGATTCTTCCTATTGGCACACGTCGCTTAGTAAACAAAGTACTGCAGTCAGGGGCGTGGACCTTTGGGTCTCTAGATCCTGCTTTTGTCTTGCGTCTCTTAGCAGCAATCCAGGATCCACTTTCCCGTTGTGTGGGCTTTTTCAGAGCTCTAAGGTCAAGTGTGAAGGCGGGAATGGGAGACCGAGGCTTGGCGGGAAGGGTGAGGGAGGCACGGCCCCTCAGGACAGGGGAGGGAGCCCGTTGCAGGCCTGGCGTGCTTCCACTAGGTGGCGCTGCTGCCTCGCCGCTGCTCCACCTTCCCGGTATTTCCACCCTCCGCCTGCCAATGGGCCCCGGGTGTTTCGTTAGGTCCTCACCGTGCTGGCCAGCTTGGCAAAATCCTGCCCTGCAAACTTGACCACATCCCCCACCCGCAAGATGGGGCAGAAGGGGGCCTTGTCAGGGTGGAAGCGGCACGTCTTCATGTCGGCGGCTGTCAGGTTGGGAAGGAGGTTTCCCCTGCGGAGGAGGAGAGGAGAGAAGCAAGGCCCAGGGCTGGTGTGAAGACAGGCATGCACAAACGTCTCCGGCCTTCTCCAGCCCAGGCAGGAGGATCCGGGACCCGATGTCTTGGATACTCGCGGGCTCCGTCTCCTCCGTTCCTGCATCTTCCCTGCAACTCCTATCCCCCTCTCTCTCTATCAGGGTTGAGTGTGTTCGTGTCCAATATCCCCCAGCTCCCAGGCTGGGGGTCTCAGGGGGCAGGAATCAGGCCTGAGTTCTCTCAGCACCTCCGTGGTGCCTGGCATTGTGCTTTGTACATGCCTGATGCCCACTGAGGACCTGCTGAGTGAAGGAGTCAATGAACTCCTAACTAACTAGTCAAAAAGTAGTTGACTTGGGCTTGACATGGGAGGAAAGAAGTGGGATGGGCCCCTTGGGGATTCCAGGCTCAGGCTGAACTTGTTCTTCATCTGCCTCAAGCAGAACTCCCATCTGGGTTCCGAGCCCTAAGGCGGGAGGCTGGCAAAGAGATTGGCTCCAGAGCCCACCTAATGCTTGCTGGTCAAGGCCAGCTGGGAGATTGGGGCTAGGAGTCCCAGGGAGATGGGCAGAGGGTGAGAAAGTGTGGAGAACCATGTGGACAGGATTCTCCACCCCCCTGAAAATGAGCTGGCAGGGTGGGGTGGGTGCCCTGCTTTCTGCTTTAGGGAGGGAGCTGGGACTCACTTCTCAAAGTTGAAGAGGGGGAAACGGATGCTGTTCTTGATGAAAATAGTAAAGTTCTCGGCTTCCATCATGACAGGCCTGTGGGTGAGAACAAGGGGGCCTTAGCTTCTTGGGAAGAGGAAGAGGAAACATGGGGCTTTTGCCCCAGGGACCACTTTTCTCAGGGGACGTTTCCCACGGGGCACCTGGTCATGGCCTCTCTGGGGCTCTAGGGACAGAGGGAGGGGGGTGGCAGGTGAGGCGGGGGAAAGGTGCCATCCTGAGGCCACTTCCCCCCCAGAAGTGGATACTACTAGGAGAACCCAGGAGACCCTCTGCAGGCTCGGAGATGCAGAGCTCCCCCTATTGGCAAAGGAGAGCTGGGGCAGGGTCCTCACATTTCCACTGTGTCCACCTCGGTGGGGCACCAGCCCTGGATCTCACAGGTCCGGAGCACAGAGCTGTAGTTCACGCAGCGGCCGGTGAGGATCCCTGCCAGGGGGAGCCACACATGCTGGGTGCCTGCCTGGCACCCCCACCCCACCTCTCATCAGGGACCACCCCCCCATTCAGGGACCCCACAGGGGAGGGGACGAACAGGCAGGGCAGGGGAGGTGGAGCCGGGGTACAGGAGTCCTGCCGAGCTCTTGCCCTCGGCTCCTCCTGAGCCCTAGATCAAGCTAAGGGGAGGTGACAGCCTTCCTCTGACACGTTCTGGGCCCAGCCACCCTGAGGGCCCTGTTCTCTTTGTTCCCAGGGCACACTGTGCTCTTCCTTGCCTCTGAGTCTTTGCTGTAGCTGTTCCTTCTGCCTAGAATGTTCTTTTAAACCCCTTCTATCCTGCCAACTCCTTCCCATCTTTCAGGGCCCATCTAAAATGTCCCTGCCTCTAGGAAGCCGTGGGGGGCCCCCTACCTGGAACGGATCCCTCTCCCTTCCACAGCGCCCACTGCCCCCCTTGACAGCATTTGCTGCCTCATGCAGGCCTGCTCCCTGGGCTTCAAGCTCCTCCGGGGGCGGCCCCCACCGGGTCTGACACCAGCCAGCATCTTAAGTGCTGGCAGAATGGCGAGGAACAGGCCAATTCCCACTCTCTCCGCCATGGGGGCTGTGCTGTCTTCCAGGGTCCCAAGAACACCCTGGGGTTGTAAGGGGGTGGGGAAGGGCTGCACTCACCCCCACCCGGGAAGCGCTGAGGCCCGCACTGGCTGTCTGATACACAGCGGTACTTCTCCTCGCTCTGTGGGGAGACACGTCTGCAGGTGGGTGTAAGACTCTGCGCTGGGCCTGGATGAGCCCTTTGGCTCCCAATGCTTCCCCCTAACCAGGGGCCTTGGGAAGGCGGAGGTCTTGAGACATAGCTCCAAGGCTGGAGCTCGACCTCTGCATATACCCACGCCCCTCCCTGCCACCGCTCCCCACCCCCCAACGTTTTCTTCCTTGACCTGCTTCATACAACCTCCCTCCCTCCCCTCACCTCTGGGCAGAATCCTTGCATCTGGTTTTCAGTGACTATCATCTTGGTGATGATGACAAAGACAGAGGTGCCCTTGGCAGGAGAAGGGAGAGAAAAAAAAATGCACCAGTACCAATCCCCATTCTACAGGTGGGGAAATTAAGGTGTGGGCTAAGAGATCTGGCCAAGGTCACAGGGCTAATAAAGGGCAGAGGTGGGTCCAAGTCAAGTCCAACCACCCACCTAGCTTCTCTTGCTCCCTCCGTGTGTTGTGTTGATCACAGGATGAGTGTGGCAGAGCCTACCCTACTGTCCTGATGCCTAGTGCTGCACTCTGGAGGGCACCCCCACCCCCCTCCCTGGCACCTCCCAACCGCTGGGGAGGGGTTTCTCTGATCACTAATGCCACACATGCTGGTTTGGGGATCAGATCTCATTGGCAGCCTCCTTGACTTGCCCCAGCATCTGGGCATCTATACGTGACCCTGGGGTAGGGGAACCATACCTGGGGTGGGGTCACATAATCAGACACGTCCATGACTCTGTTGGCATAGCGTCCAAAGCCCTTCACCTTGGTGACGACCGAGGACTCAATGGCTGTGTCCCGCACCTGGTAAGCCTTCTCGTGCAAGAAAACCCACCTGGGCAGGAGAGCAGGGATGGAGAGCAAGAGAGGAGGGTCTAGGCCCATCAGAGAGAGGCCGGGAGAAGTTTCCTTCCCCAACACTAGACCGCATGGAGTGTCCGGTCAGGGGAAGGCCTGTGCTGGAGGGGAGGGACCTCCCCCTGGGTTGGCTTAGAGTGGTTTTTTCCCATCTTTCCCATTTCCCGCTTCAGGACCATTTGTAGACTTTTCCCCCTAACCGCCCCCCCATCATGAAATTTTAAAAGTATAGATATTAACTTATGTGCTGTATGTATATTTGTGTTTTACACATAAGAGTGAGATTTTTTTAATCCCTCAAGAACAAATTTTCACCCCCTTGAGGGTGACATCGCCCCTTTGCCAGTGCGAAGTCATTCCTGCTGACCAGGAGACCACCTCTTTGACAGGCAACTGGAAAAAGGAGGGACAAAGCATCCTAAGCCTCTGACCCTGAGCATCCCAGGCTTTGCTCATGGGTGTATCCTAAGTGCCGGCACATAGTAGGTGTTCAGTAAACAAGTCAGGGAAGACATTTGGGAGCTGGGTGCTTGGAGGAGTCTCCATCTGTGCAGGCGCCAGATGAGAAGGGCAGAGGAGGAAGGTTGGGGCAGCAGCTGAGCCTTTCCCTGGCAGGTAGGAGTTGGATTAAGCAGGGAGAGGCCGCAAATCTTATTCCTTGGATTGTGCTGCCACCCAGTGGACATTTACCTGTACTGCCTTCTTCCTGCGGCCAGGATCAGGGAGGGCCCCCTTCTCCTTCCACCCCGACGTCCCTCCCCGGACTCTGGCAGCTTTCCCCAGCAGCAAGAAGAGGCTGCAGGCAACTCTTCTCTCTGCAGTTCTGTGAGGTGCCCGCCTTTCTCATCACAGCCCTCAAGGCTCGACCCACTCTCTGCCTCGATAGCAGGTTTCCAGCCTGCGGCCCGCCCTATCTGTGCCCCACAGCACGCTGGCAGGCAGATGCTGTCACTGTCCCCATTGCACGGATGAAAAAAGGTCATCAAATGCATTTGGAAAATGCCGCACACACTCTTATTTTTGGAGAAACGCTGGTGACATCTTGTAGAACGGGGAGTGCGCTTTTGGAAATGCTGGATTAGGGTCATTTTCTGCCGGCTAACCAGGGAGGCACAAGGTTGAGGATGAGCGGGAGGAAGGGACTGGAGATGGTGTAGTGCAGAGAACACAAAGCTGGGGGCGCGCTAGGCTGGGAAGCTGACCTGACGACTTTATAAGGCGGCAGTTGGGACTTCAAGCCTGGGAGCTTTCCAACCCCAGAAAGTTGTCCAAGAGTGGACTGCTGTGGGAGGTGGTGAGTTCCACATGCCTGGGAAGACTTAAGGAGATGCGTTCAGGTGGGGGGTGGTTGGATTGGATGACCTCTGGGGTCCCCATGGAGGGGAACAGCTCCCGGGGCATGCTGGGGGGTCATAGTCACCTGTGGGATGGGCACCTGCCCGTCAGGTTTGTGCTCACACAGGCTGACATTTGCAAGAGACTCTTTGCTCAGTTTTCAGGGAGGGGGCTGGGAGTTATCCCCATCGTGGGGCTTCCCTCACGCGCTTGAATTCCGAATGTGAATGCTCTCTCAAGTGGGACGGGAAGGGTGGAGCGCTGGTGGACGGCTCCTAATCTGTCCCCGGTTTTATTGTTGCTGCTGGATAGCAGGCGGTGTCCTGAGGAAGGCACCGTTAGGAGGGGTCACAGGTTTGTAGAAGGCTCTTACGAACACCTGGCCTGTGTGGACGTTTGTGGTGCTATGTGCTTTCCTTTCCTAGCACCTCTCTCTTTTTTTTTTTTTGGAAGGGGAGGGGTTTCATCAAGTCTCATAAGGAAGTATGGGTCTCACAGAAATGTCATCCACCACCTTATGTCCAAATGAGTATTATCAGCTCATGGGTGGGGGCCCCGCGCAGTGGAGGGAGTGAGGCCGAGAGCCCAGATCTCCCTGCTCCCAACTGAGCGCACCTCTGTCCCGAGTAGAAGCCACAGTTGCAATACGCCCTCTAGAGCCTCAGTGTGCCCAGCCACGGAATGGACACATCTCTGAGTGGTGATCTAATGACATGGTTTCCTAAGGCCCCCTACCCTATTCTTAAAGTCCAGGAACATTTGCAGATGAGAAGCGGGGTTCAGATTATTATTATCTAACCAACACAGCCCGCTGAGTCTGTGGTAAGGGTGCATGGAGTCCTTACCATGACCCTGTGAGAACCCTTTATTGCTCTCCTTATGTTACAGATAAGGAAACAGAGGCACAGAGTGCTGTGCTAACTCGCCAAGCCGGTAGGTGGGTTCCAACCCCGGGCAGACTGCTCAGAACCAACTTACACCCTGAACGGGATCCTGGTCCCGGTGCTGCTGGTCCTGCCGGTCACTAGGGGAACATCTGCAGCCTTGGGAAAGTCTCAGGGGGAAGGGCCCTAGGGCTTGGAAGAACAATTAACCTATCTCTCTCCTCACCTTTCTCCTCCTTCAAGGCTCCTTCTTGTGCCCAGTGGGTAGGAGAGGCCACATCAGAATTCTCTCTCTGAGTTAAATAATAAGCGGAAGAATTTCAGTGGCCCCTTGGGGCCCAAGGACGTCATCAGGGCAGCTCAAAATAAGGGGATGCTTCATTTCCAGAACAGAGGGGCTGAGTCTGTCTCTAGAGGCCAGGGCTGAGGAGATGGGGCAGGACTAAGCCTTCAATTCTTGGCATTTACTCTGCTGCTCTGACTTATTTTTTTTCTCGTGTTCCTGGTTTATTATTTATAGAGTGGAAGGCGGGTGGCAGCTCCTTGGCAGGTGGGATGTACAGGAAGGAGGCTAGAGCAGGATCCCGGCACCCTTCTGTCCACCCCCAAGGAGTCAGGGAGGAGGCCGGGGAGTGAGCGTGGGGAGTGTGTGCTCTGTGCACCAGGAGGAGAGGGGTCTCTGAGGAAGGTGTGAGCTGGATGGCGGGGAAGGGGGAGGTGTGTTGGGGGATCTAGGAAATGACAATTGTTGCCCTCTATTAGTGGGTCTCCCGTTTCAGGCAAGGCACTTGACGTGATAGTTCTCCTTGCTGTAACTCCCTGGGGTAGGCATTCCTAAACTCATTTCCCAGATACAAGGACTGAGACTTAGAGACGTAAGGTGACCTGTCCAAGCCCCACTCCTAGTTGGTGTCACAGTGAGGCTTCTAACAAGGGGGTTCTCGTTCCACGGTCTCCCCATCATGGAGCTGCAGAGAGGGGTGGGGGAGACAAGAGTGACACTCTTCTCTGCATCTGTAAGGTGGGTTCCAACAGGTCTTCCACCATACTTGTCACCTAGTGTCCCACAGGAAGACTCAGGGGGGATGCCTCAGGGTGCTATCCTAGGCTGAAATGATGGGGTGGTGGGTCAAGAAGGTGGAATTCCAGGCCCTTCTCTTTAAACTAAAACAGCTCCCCTGTTTAACCACTTTATGTATTGAGCTTCTTCATGAGATTCAAAGTGAGGCTTGGGGCACCTGGGTGGCTCAGTTGGTTGGGCACCCGACTCTAGATTTTGGCTCAAGTCATGATCTCAGGGTCGTGGGATCGAGCCCCACATCAGGCTCCATGCTCAGTGTAGAGTCTGCTTGCCCCTCTCCCTCTGCTGCTCCCCCTGCTCTCTCTCTCCCTCTCACTCTCAAATAAATAAGTAAATAAATAAATAAGATCTTTTAAAAAAAGATTCAAAATGAGGCTGAATATTATGAACCAAATGGGACACCTGTGCAAATCGTGAGTCTGTGGATCAGGCTTTGCATGGGGAGGAAGGGATGGGGAGAGCAGGGCTGTGAGGGGTCCAAGGCACCACCAGCCACCACAGGTCCTTCTGATGATGGAGCATCAGATGGCCGGGAGTGCCCCTCTTCTGGTTTGCAGGGAGGTAGCTTCCTTCCAGGAGGCTCTGCAAATTAGCTCAGGCTGTGGAACAGCCAGCACTTCTGGAAACTCAGTCCCCAGGGACCTCCTGTGTCTTCCGCAGCCATAGGATCCCCAAAAGAGATTGGCTCTTAGGAAGTCCCACCCCACAGAGGAGACTGGGGATTGCCACCTGGGCCCTGGGAAAGCCATGTGAGAAACACCACTGGTGTCTCTATGCACCTGGGTGGGTAACGGACACCAGGGATGAAGTGGTGTCAACTCCAGACAAGCAGCTGAGGCTGGAGCAGGGGTGAGAGCACATGTGGAGACAATTAGCTGGCATGCTGCAGTAAATGCATAAGAGAAACGGTTGGCTCATGTTACATGTGTCCTAGTAAGATCGTGCATCTGGTCTACCTCGCCGGGATACTACGGAAGAGATTCAAGTGCTAGTTAGATGTTAATATTACAGTGTTAAAAATCCTTTCAAATTCTACTGAGTCTAGGCCACCATCATCTCTCTCAATATACTGCACTGCCCTCTCCAATCACTGCATCCACTCCTACCCACTCCAATCCCTTGGTGAATTAGCCAGAGTGATCTTCCCAGCTCAGATCTCATTGTCTGTCTCCCCCCGCCCCTGCCCCCAGACACACACACACACATACATAGAATTCCCATCCATTGCCCCTGTGTAAAAAACGAAAGCTCTGAGGGTGTCTGAGGTCTGGCTGGGTGTGATCCCACCCCCATCTTACAACCACCCTCACCTTTGCTCCCTCTGCTCTAGCCATAGAGACCTTCTTTACTTCTCCTCATTTGCCTGGCTCTTTCCCTTCGCAGAGCTGGGTTTCTCTGCCTTGAGTCCTCTTTCTTCCCTTTTTTCTCCTGGATTGTTCTTACTCATCCTTCAGATCTTGGCTTGGGCATCATATCTCCAGAAAACCTTCTCTTAGCTCCCCGACCAGGTCAAATGCCTCCATACTAGCAGCTCTCCTAGCATTGTACACCTCTTATTCAATTTTACATTTGTTTGTGGAGATTGTTTGATTAATGTGCATCTCTTGCATCGTAACCTCCATGAGGGTGAGGGCCCTGTCTGCTTTTGCCCATGTTCTATGCTTGGTGCACAATGCCTGGCATGAAGAAATGCTTGATAAATTCCTGCTAAATTAAAGACAATGGATTCATGAAGTCCTGATGGTGCCTGGGCTCATGTGCACAGAGATGGGGCTCAGGCCAGGGGGCTGGGCCACAGACTAGACAGATGTAACTGGAAGGAGCAGCTCCGTGGGGAGCTGTCAGGCTGGGAGATGGATGGGGTTGGATATCAAGACGCCAAAGAGCCTCTCATGCTTGTTTCTGCAGGCCGGGCTCCAGCACCGAGGATCAGAGCATCAGATCATATCACAATGAAGGAGAGACAGGGGCAGCGGGAGAGCAGAGCAGGCTGGTCCAGGAGCCGCTGTCTGCCCTCCATCAACCTCCCGCCTGGAGCCAACAGAGCCAGGGATGTGCTGAGGCAGCTTTTGGACTCACCTGGACCGCCATACCGTTTCGTGGGTATAAACAGTGAGAGCATCGCATGGACATGTGAACATGGAACATTTAAGAACCAACTTTGAGCCAGCCTCTGGAGGTGCAGACACGGAACATTTGCAAACACCATACCTCACAAAACCTCGAAGTTGGAAGTAAGCTTCGAGGCCATTTTCCTACCCCAAAGCTTGAATCCCTTCTCTGATATCCCTGAGAGGAGTACTGGAAGTACAGCCTTGCCTACAGCAGCCACAGAAATGAGTCCTACTGGCTCCCACAAAGCATGCAAAGGAAAAAAAAAATCCCTTAATCCACACCTGCCCAATTTTCCACGCACACGCTCACACACTATTCCGACCTTTCAGGCAAGGAGGCCCACGCACATGCAGCTCCAGCCCACACGCACACTGGATGTCTCTTTGACTTGAATTAACTCACGACAGTTGTCCGTGGCTTGTCGTTTCTCATACACAGAGCTATTGTCTCAGGCAACAGCATGAGACTAGAGACCCGCACGCCAGGAAAGAAAACTCTAGAGGTTTCTGCCTGTCATTTCTGGTGCCCACCAGTGGGTGCAAATGACCACAAAAAGGACGGAACCATTGTCTGCTCCATGGCCCTTGGTGCATATGTGTGTGTGTGTTGGGGGGGGTGGTGGATGCTTCTAAAGGTGGGAGCTGAGAGGGGGTGTTCGGATCACTGGCTCTTAATCAACTCCTGGGATGGGTTATACGGTACAAAGTCAGTAGCAGTAGAGAATTTATGCTTTCTGGCAAAGCAGTGTGTTTCCGGATTCACGAGGAGGGCCCCTGGATCGTGTGCAGAAAAGCCACCTTTCCCCTGAGCAACTCTTCCACTGAGTTATTTGTGCCCGTGTCTCTCCCCCTCCCCAAGGCGCAGACACCCTGCTTTGTCCTACCCTCCAAGAACAAGGGCTTCTCCCCTTGCCCTGTTCTCTCACCGTCTCCTCAAGCCAGGAGGGGAATCCCTCCTTCCAAAGCGGTCCAGTTCTCTCCTTCCCACCCCACCATCGACCTGATCAACCCATCACTGTCTCCCTCATGTCAGTGCCGTCCCTTCCCCTTTCCTGTGCTCCCTCATCTTTGTGAGAGCCCAAAGCACTGGCTGAGGAGAATGGGAAGATGTGAGGGTGGTCTGTTCTCTGGTGGGAGCAGGAAAGAAGGGAGAGGGGAGATGGTCACTTGGGACCTCTCCTGGTGGAGGGTGGCACCAGGGCAAGAACCCCACTCCTTGGGGTGTGTGCCTAGAAAACACTCTCTGACTCCAGAGCATTTACTGGGGAAAAGAACTAATCTGGGGACCAGATCCCTGATGGGGGTGGCACAGTCCACTCCTTGGACTCCAGAGTAGAGACTGTTTCCTCCAAGAGAGGAGCAGGTCAGGCAGCTGGACAGCAACACTGAGGGGACACCAGGCAGCCCTCCCCTGCTATGACCCGAAGGGCCACAGGACTCACCCCACGAAGTAGGAGATGATCAAAAGCTGGACTGCCCGGTTGATGACCCCAATGGTCCAGCTCTTCACAACCACTGACTTGGTGGTCTCGTAGGTGAAGAAATCTGACACGCAGTTCATGCTGAGAGAGCATTCAGGGGCCACTCAGAAGGGACCCAGTGGTGGCCTCAGGGGGGGAGAGGTCCTCGGGACAGGGAGAAAGAGATCAGAGCCTGGAGGGGACAGCTTGGAGGGGCTTGAGGAATGGGGAGCCTGTTCCTTTGAGTCAGGCAACCCTCGCTCAGTGCCCAGGCTCCCTCTGCCCTTGACACTCTGGGCTGCTAAGAGTCCAAGGCCAGGGCGGGGGACCCCCTTTTTGTTCGTCTCCACCCCACTCCCCTGTGATGTCACGGCAGGGGTGGGGTCTCCAATCCCCGGCTCCTGATTGCCTGGGATGCAGCTGGCTAGGGCCCTCTGGGACTAATGTTTTATCTGCACTCTGTCTACCCTTTCTGTTCCGTTCTCTTGTACTGCATCTTCTTCCCTGCTCATCAGCTGCTTCATGCTCTCCTTAAAGCCCCTTGCAACGCCCCAGCCCCAGCCACCTAATAGTCTCCCCAGGACTGGTTGCCCCCTTCATTCGTGAATGCCTTCCCAAAGCCACTCAATTCGGCTACCGACCGCTCCCTTCCTGAGTTGCCCCCAATAGCATATGGGTCACGGGGAAGGGTCTCTTGAATATTTCTCTTGATCTCCTGGGGCGGGGGGGCGGGGGCGCATAACGGGTCATATAGTTCACGTCCCTAACTCAAGTCAGCAGTGGCTGAAGCTCGACCTGCAGCACAGCATTATCCCATTGGGGTGATTTGTTTTATTTTGCTTTGTTGTACTGTTGAGTTTACTTATCTGAATCTTTTGTTTGATAACATGCTCCTGGAAGGCTGGGGCTGTTTCCATCTTGTTTACTAGTTTTCTCAAATCCTAGAACTCGGTGGGAGCTCAATCCGCATTTACTGAATCCAGCTGAATGTATGTTGCTAGACAGCGCTGAAATGGCCATTTCCCAGAGTTAAAGTCACGAGTTCAGGGAGCCACAGAGCATTCCTGCTGTCTCGTAACCCAGGACTGCGTTAGCAAGCTGGCGTAGCTAAGATTGTCAGGGAAGTCTTCAATTTAAATATTCTGTCCTAGGGGCGCCTGGGTGGCTCTGTCGGTTAAGCATCTGCCTTTGGCTGGGGTCATGATCCCAGGGTCCTGGGATGGAGCCCTGCAGAGGGCTCCCCGCTCTGTGGGAAGCCTGCTTCCCCCTCTGCCTCCGCTTGCAGGAGGCTCCCCCTGCTTGTGGTCTCTCTGTCAAATAAATAAATAAATAAAATCTTAAAAAAAGAATTCTGTCCTAGTGCCTTCATGCAGGACAGGTTCCATCAATCGTTCTGGATGTAGAGGGGAACTAGAGGGGGGTAAGGAGATCTGGGGCCCTGGGCAAATCCTCGCTGGGCCTCGGCCTTCCCATCGGCAAAGGAAGGCTGGGGCGGACAAACTCGACCAGCTCTCCCAGGCCTGGCCTCCCCGCGGCGGCAGGAGCGGCGCAGGGCTTCTGCCATCCCGCGCTGACGCGGTTTCGAGTCACGCCCGGCTCCGAGGTGACCGACTCGCGCGCTCGAACTTGATGCCGCCCTGCGCGAGCCTCTTGCAGGCCTCCCCGACACCGCGGTTTCAGAAGTGAAGCTTTTGGGTGCGGACTGAGAACGCCTTTCAAACCACGTGACCGGGGAAGGCAGGACAGTCACCGTGACGCCGACACCCCGGGTGCGGGCGGGTCATTTCCCTCCGCAACTCGCAATGTTTGTCTCTTGCCTCACAGGCTCCTTTCTACTCCTCAGAAGCCACTCCTGTGCGGGACGGACGGAAAGACACACACACGCGTCTGCGGGAAGTCTGACAAGAGAAAACTACAGAATTTCTCTCCAGAACCTAGTCCTCCACTGAAGAGGTGTAATTTTTAAAGGAGCCCTACACCCTCCCTTCTGCGGTGCGACTTGAATCGCAGCTCCGCTTCCCGCAGGTCCTCCAGAGTGGTTGACGCTCTAGGAGGCCGCCTCGTGGGCGGGCCGGGCTCGCGTCTCTCTAGCCAGCGCACCCTCTCTATGGTCCATGCACGGCTTCCGGTGGCGGGACGCGGGGCCGCGCACGCGGGAAAAGCTTCCCCACCGTCCCCCCCGGTCCCCCTTGTCCCCGCCCCCCCCTCCCGCGTCCCCCAGCGCGCCCACCGCCCGCACCTGGGCCGTCGCGAGGCTGCAGCTTGAGGAGGTGGGTGGTCGCCAGCCCCGTGCCCTGGGAGGGCGCGGGCCCTGCTTCCCCCCCGCGGGACGCTCAAGATGGACCGTCCCGCGTTCGAATCCACGGGCAGCGGGCGAATCCATTTTAGGGGGCGGGGGAGCCACGGGTCCAGGGCCGTGGCGCGGTGGGAGCGCTGGGAGGGAAACCTTGCACTGGGAGCTAGGTCGGGGCGCGGCTGAGGTGCAGGCCCCGGGCAGGTCCCGGGGTTCTGCTGCTCGTTGCCATGGCGCCCGGTGGAGCGCCCCGAGCGGGTGTCTGGTCCGGCTGTGAGCGCCACTCCAGGCCGGGTCGTCCAGCCCGGGCTGGGCCTGACTCCTTGAGGTCTGCAGGGCCTGCTGTAGGTTCCCAGGCAGAGGAGATTCTGAGACTTCCCAGGCTCAGCCAGGGGTTGCCACCTGGCTCCATCCATGGGCCGAGTGAGATGTTGCCTTTGATGTTTGTCTGGCTCCCTCTTGAATTCAGATTCCTAACCTGCTGAGTGTCTGCACACCCACCCAGGAGTTGGGGCCCCGCTCCCAGTTGAGGCCAACAGGGGCAGATCAGTATGGCGGAAACACTGGAGTTCAACGACGTCTATCAGGAGGTGAAAGGCTCCATGGTAAGAAGGACCTGGGCTTTTAGTACAGGCCGAGAGAGGGAAGGAGGAGTAGACTTTTTGTCCATCAGTAAGAGCTTACTTTGATGACGTTGCTGTTCTAGAAAAGGAGCCCGAGGATAATGTGTAGTTGGTGTTTCCCCAACAAAAGGCAATGCATACAGATCTTCCTCCCCTTCCAATGGGGTTACATCGCCAGAAACTCATTGTGAATTGAAAATATTGTTTAAGTTGAAAATGCATTTAATACATCTAACCTGATGAGCATCGTAGGTTAGCTTAGCCTTAAACAGGTTCAGAATGTTTTCATTGGTGTACAGTTGGGCAAAACCATCAAACACAAAGTCTACTCTGTAATAAAGTTTGAACACCTCGTGTAATTTATTAAATTGTGTCCTGAAAGTGAAACAGAACGGGTAGAGAATGGTTGTATGCATATTGGTTGTTGACCCTGGTGATCAACCCTGGTGATCAACCCTGGTGATAATGTGGCTGGCTGGGAGCTGCCACTGCCCAGCATCATGAGATGATTGTACCACCTGTTGCTAGCTTGGGAAAACATATTCACAGTTCAAATTGTGGTTTCTGTTCAATGCGTATCATTTTCACACCATCATAAAGTTGAAAATTTCTGAGTTGAGCCACTGTAATTCAAAAAGCGTCTGTATAGGAGTTCTAGGGTCACAGTTTGAAAGGGACCGTTCATGCTGCTCCATCCCAGTGCAGACTAAGGCCCTGCAGGGGATTTGGATGCCAGGGTTTGGTTTTAGGATCCAGATTTCCTGGTTACTTGTCTCTTCTTTCTGACCCTCACCCCTGCAGCTGTTGGTCCAGCATCTGTGTCTGGCCAGCCCAGTGTAGGTTTTGGGTGGGATTGTCTGTTCCCCGTACACAGTGTGTATTGTACCCTTGCATTTGGGCCTGTTTTCCCAACAGAATGATGGTCGGCTGAGGTTGAGCCGCCAGGGTATCATCTTCAAGAATAGTAAGACGGGCAAAGTGGACAACATCCAGGCTGGGGAGTTGACGGAAGGCATCTGGCGCCGTGTTGCCCTGGGCCACGGACTTAAATTGCTTACAAAGAATGGCCATGTCTACAAGTATGACGGCTTCCGAGAATCGGTGAGGTGTCTTGTGGCCACCTTGTTTATTTTTAATCTTCTAGAAAGAGTTGGGGCTCCTTTGATAACCATGTAATTGCTGGTTTTGGCTTCTCAGAGCAGGGCCATTGCGGCCATTAAGCAGTGTTCGGCTTTGGGTGTCTTGTGCTTTGACTCCAGATTTTCTACCGTAGTGATTTTTTTTTTTTTTTAAGATTTTATTTATTTATTTGAGAGAGAATGAGATAGAGAGAGAGCATGAGGAGGGGAGGGTCAGAGGGAGAAGCAGACTCCCTGCTGAGCAGGGAGCCCGATGTGGGACTTGATCCTGGGACTCCAAGATCATGACCTGAGCCGAAGGCAGTCGCTTAGCCAACTGAGCCACCCAGGCGCCCCTACCATAGTGATTTTTTTGGTGGTTTCTGCTCATTGCCTTTATCCAGATTCAGAGTCTTAGTGCTTTAGTTTGAGGTTTGTTTTTTTGTTTTGAACTGAGTTAAAGACTTTATTGCATTTTAATTTCACTTTCATCAAAGCACTGCCTATCCGAAGTCAGAGAGCATTGTGAGGCCCATGATCAGGAATGTCATTTCCATACTTTACTCCTCCCCTACTCTGAGACCCAGTCCCCGGCAACAGCTTCTGGGTTTCTGATAGAAGGTAGATGGGGGCAGTTTCTCAGAATCCCAGAATGTTTGTGTTAAGGCCACCAGGGTTTACAGCTCTCTCCGCTCTGCCCACAGGAGTTTGAGAAACTCTCGGATTTCTTCAAAACTCACTATCGCCTTGAGCTCATGGAGAAGGACCTCTGTGTGAAGGGTTGGAACTGGGGAACAGTGAAGTTTGGTGGTGAGTCCTGGGGAAGACTGAGGTTTGGAGGAGAAGGTAGGATGAAGGGTTTCAGCCTTTACCTTGTTTTGCTCTTTTTCTGCTCTTTACCTTGTTTTGCTCTTTTGTTCTGTTTCTGATTTCCTGTCAGTTTGTAATTCATCATAAATTTATTGAGGACCAGTAGTGTATGAGGCACTGTGCCTGGTCTTGTGGGTACAGTGTGACCAAATAGCCCAGTGCCCTGTCCTTGGGATTGACAGTCTGGTGGGAACGTCGTTTATGCAGACTTGAGGGGAGGAGCTTGTGGTTGATAAGCCCTTTCCCCGCAGGGCAGCTGCTTTCCTTCGACATTGGCGACCAGCCGGTCTTTGAGATACCCCTCAGCAATGTGTCCCAGTGTACCACCGGCAAGAATGAGGTGACACTGGAATTCCACCAGAACGATGACGCAGAGGTGTCCCTCATGGAGGTGCGCTTCTATGTGCCTCCCACTCAGGAGGATGGCGTGGACCCAGTTGAGGTGAGGCCTCCCCTGGTCGCCTGGAGAGCAGATGGTGCTGAGCAGGCCCTGGCCGGCCTGGGAGCAGGATCCCCGCTGCCTGACTACCAGTGTGTACTTTTGCAGGCCTTTGCCCAGAATGTGCTGTCTAAGGCGGATGTGATCCAGGCCACCGGAGACGCCATCTGCATCTTCCGGGAGCTGCAGTGTCTGACTCCCCGAGGCCGTTACGACATTCGGATCTACCCCACCTTTCTGCACCTTCACGGCAAGACCTTCGACTACAAGATCCCCTATACCACGGTGCTGCGTCTCTTTTTGCTGCCCCACAAAGACCAGCGCCAGATGTTCTTTGTGGTAAGCAGAAACCATGGGGGCTGGATCTCGTCCTGGTTTTTGCCCAGTAGATCGGTCTTGCTGGTGTTTAGTTAATGAGCAATTCTTGTGGAACACTGATTGGTGTGAAACTTTGTCGGCTCTTCCTTACCAGATCAGTCTAGATCCCCCCATCAAGCAGGGCCAAACGCGTTACCACTTCCTGATCCTCCTCTTCTCCAAGGATGAGGATATCTCCTTGACTCTCAACATGAATGAGTGAGTGTGTCCCTGAACTCCTGTCCTTCCACTGTCCAGGCAGGAGACTGGTGTGCCATTAGAAGGCAGCAATGCTTGTGACCTCGCCTTCCTCTCTCTGTAGGGAAGAGGTGGAGAAGCGCTTTGAGGGGCGACTCACTAAGAACATGTCGGGATCCCTGTACGAGATGGTCAGCCGGGTCATGAAAGCGCTGGTCAACCGCAAGATCACAGTGCCAGGCAACTTCCAAGGGTGAGAGTGCCGGCCTGGGGTCCTGGCCGGACTGGGGGGCACTGTGCTGTGTCTTCTTGGTAAATCCCTCCTGGGCTGGGAACGCAGTCTCCTAGAGGTCTGGTTGTGTCAGCATGATGGGTGTCAGTTGTCTCCATTAGAGCAGCGTAGTGGGGTTTACTCACTCGAGGGCCTGAGCACATGTGTGTCGCTGCTGAGAGATGTGCCTTTGGCTCTGTGCCACCTGCCCCTGAGGGAGGCACTGACTAGGCTCCCGGCCTCCTCCACAGGCACTCAGGGGCCCAGTGCATCACCTGCTCCTACAAGGCGAGCTCAGGACTGCTCTACCCCCTGGAGCGGGGCTTCATCTATGTCCACAAGCCACCTGTGCACATCCGCTTTGATGAGATCTCCTTTGTCAACTTTGCTCGTGGTACCACCACCACTCGTTCCTTTGACTTTGAAATTGAGACCAAGCAGGGCACCCAGTACACCTTCAGTAGCATTGAGAGGTGAGAGCTTCTGCCAGTCACTTCCTGGGCATCCTGGTCTGGACCGAGCCTCTACCGGGAAGCCTGGCATGGCATGGGGCCCTCTCTGGGCCTGTGACTCTTCCCCAACTTTTCAAGCCTTGAGCAGAATTTTTCTTTTGCTTCCCTGGGATTTGGTCCTTCTTGGAGTGCTCAGCCTTTGAAAGCCTCTCCCTGGCTTTCTTTCTGTACTTAAATTGTTTCCCATATTATGTGTTCAGTACTAGCCCTTCTCCACTCCCCCCATGATGGAAATACTATCTCTCCCTTTCCTGGAATGAGCTCTGTGCCTGAGAAAACAGCAGCTAATGTTTATTGAGTGCTCACTGTGGGCTAAACGTCTTCCAGACATCTTCCCGCTTCATCCTCATGACAGTCCTGTGAAGTATGAATTTCAGACTAGCACAAAGGTGAAAATGTCCCTTTCTCTGACGTTTTCCCCTTGCTTTGGGCATGTCTGGTGAATAGGCACACACCATCCCCACCTTTTCTTTCCCAGACGCTTGAGACTCTGCAGGTTCCTTTCGCGACTAGTGTCTGACTCTTCCTTACCACCGTCCTTTGGGGCTCTCCGAGCTGTTAGCTTGGGTAATGTGGTCAGTAGCTCTAGGCCCCACAGCCTGTCCTGGCCTGTGGGTGTCAGAACAGCGTGCAGCCCACCCTGGGCATGGGCCCCACCTGTCTAGTAACCTGGTGCATCTCACCTCACAGGGAGGAGTATGGGAAGCTGTTTGATTTTGTCAATGCCAAAAAACTCAACATCAAAAACCGAGGACTAAAAGAGGTACCTGTGTGGGAGGGAAGGATGACCCTCTTCTGATCTGTTGGGGGTGTGGAGGGAGCAGGGATTCTTCTGCCTTCTTTTTCACTCTCTCTTTTCTTCTTACCCTTATAGAAAAAAGAGGTGCGTGTGACCCTCCCCCCTTCCCGGTGCAGGTTTCCTCAGCATGACCTTAGATCAGTCTCGGCTGCCTCAGGAGCCCCCAGTGGGGCTGGGAGAGGGAGGGGCTTGGACTAACCCGGTTGGCAGGAGGTCCTCGGGCACAGGCCCTGCACGTCGCTGTGTGTGGACAGTCCAGCCCCAGGGTCTTCTGGGAGCTGATCTTACTCACAGGCATGGGGGCGTGCTTTTGAGTGTGCAGGGTTCTGGCACCAGGGTGAGTTGGCCCTCATTCACCTCTCTTCCCCGGCTAGGGCATGAACCCAAGCTACGATGAATACGCCGACTCTGATGAGGACCAGCACGATGCTTACTTGGAGCGGATGAAGGAGGAGGGCAAGATCCGGGAAGAGAATGCCAACGACAGCAGCGATGACTCAGGAGAAGAAACCGGTGGGCTAGCCTCAGCAGCGCCGGGGCATGAGGGCCCTCAGGCTCTTAGGCTCTTGCCTGGGGCCAGAGCCGGGCGTCTGGGGGAGAGGGCAGGATCTCCATTTGGGGCAAAGCTGATGCATCGTGCTCTTTTTCAGATGAGTCATTCAACCCAGGTGAAGAGGAGGAAGACGTGGCAGAGGAGTGAGTTTTGGTTCCACTCCCAGGGGGGAGGTGGAGGCCTATAAACTTAAGGGACCAGAAGATACCTGGACATTTCTCATGTCTTCACATTAGCTACTGACCCAGGGTGGCAAAGTGACCTCCACCGAGGTATTGCACGGAAGTGCTTTGGAAATTGTTGAGGGCTCTGCAAGGGCAAGGCACAGGGTAAAGCCAAAAAAAACAGTGGGGAGATAATAGGAATAAGAACCAACGCCTGCCCACTTCCTTGCTGGGATTTTTGGGGTGAGTTGTTGAATCTCTGTATCCTCACCTAGAACCTCATGGTGGTCCCCCCGTGCTGTCCTGTGACTCAAACTGATTTTAGCATAAAAGGGAGTTTCGTAAGTTCACGTAATGGAGAGTCCAGGGATATAGCTGGCTTCAGGTACCTGGATCCAGATGCTCAAAAATTTGTGGGGAATCTGTTTTATTTTTTCTGATTTTCTTATTTTTAGATAGGTTTGGCCCATGCAGTGTCACATGACCCTCAGAAGCTCTGGGCAGGCTTAATCCAATTGGTTTAACACCCAGAAGTGCCTCTTCTCTCAGGGCAGTAGTGAACAGCATGGTCACTGCCCCTTCCTGAGGTACCAGGATGTGTGCTGATGTGCTAGAAGCAGGCATGTACCCACCCTGAAAGCCTGGGGGTGGAGCGAGCCCTTCCTGAATGGGGGCAAGGTGGTTCCCACAGAAAATTAGGAAGAATTTCTTTCTTTATCCAGAAGAATTGGAAATGAATGTTGGGCAGCCAAAAAACCCAACCTCCCCCCCAACCCCAAATAGATGACACAGAGAGAGATACGTAGATGTACGTATGTGTGTATACACATAGCATATGTATATAGGAGTCTGCTAGTTCTGCTGGCCACGTACTTAGGAAGGTCAGTGAGCAGATGATTGCAAAAATCCCTTGAAAATCGGCACCACACGGGTGTAGTGTCTGTCTTCTGAGGAGTTCCATGTGTATCGGATAGAACTTAATTATATGGTTATGGACGTACTTGGACAGACGTCCGTTTCCCCTTTTATATATGTATTTTTAAAGTAATCTCTCTACCCAACGTGAGGCTTGAACTCAACCCTGAGTTGAGTTCTTGCTCTTGTTCTCTCCGGAAGAGCTCAAGAGGTGAATGGCAGGTCAAGAGCCGCATGCTCTTCCAACTGCCGGTCAGGTGCCCCTAGATTTTATTTTATTATATTTATTTATCTTTAAAAAATGTTCCCTTTTCTGTAGTAATTATCTCTTTATCAGAAAAGACTCTAGGGTGGATTAAGACAACTAACTCAAAGGAAGTGGTGAAGAGTGCTTGGGGCATGTTCCAGGAAGTGTCTGTCCCCAAGAGTATGGGGATGGAGTATTCTGGGCAAGATAAGACCAAGTGTCTGTCCCCAAGAGTATGGGGATGGAGTAGGACGTGGGTCAGGCCATGAGCAAAGACAGCAGCTGAAGCCCACTCGTTATTTTATGTCTCATTGGTTGACTGATGCCACGGCTGGGTGTTCAGAAAGGGCCGGGTATGGGGAGGGGACCGCTGAAGCCACTTCAGCTGCGAGGAGGAAGCAGGGTGGGGACTGGTGGGCGGGAGACTGTCCTGTGGCCCCACCTCCCCCCTTTTTGGGCAGGTAGCTTTAGACTTGTTTCCCTCCTGTCCTGAGGCCATGGGGTGCTCTCCTTCCCGGGTCTAAGCCCCCCTCTCCTTGGCAGGTTTGACAGCAACGCCTCAGCCAGCTCCTCTAGTAATGAGGGTGACAGTGACCGGGATGAAAAGAAACGGAAGCAGCTTAAAAAGGCCAAGGTGGCTAAGGACCGCAAAAGCCGCAAGAAGCCTGTGGAGGTGCACACTCAGAATGGGAGAATGTTGGGAAGCTATTCCCTTTACCTTCTCCTGTCCACCACCAGTAGGGCCTGTCAGGTGGTCCTTCTGGGGCTGCTTTTTGTAGCCAGTGAATATGGCCTTGAGGAGTATCTTCTTGGAAATTTTTTCTCTCTGGCCTTTGGGCTAATTAGCTTCTGGGAGATCTGAATTAGGAGACCAGCTTCTATCCCAGGAGCCTGAGGCAAGGGGTCCCTAATGAGTGAGGTGGTGGGTGCAGGGGGAGGAAGACAGGGTTCCTGGCCTTGGGAGCTCTCAGTCTAGCTCTATGCCTATTTAGTCCTCTCATTTTTCCCCCCCAAGCACGTGATCTAAATAATTTGTTTTGGAGAAGTTGGGGGTCTATGAGAACTAGATGGCTGGAAGGCATTTGGGTTTTTATGTAGGTGAAGAAGGGCAAAGACCCCAATGCCCCCAAGAGGCCGATGTCTGCCTACATGCTGTGGCTCAATGCCAGCCGAGAGAAGATCAAGTCAGACCATCCCGGCATCAGTATCACGGATCTTTCCAAGAAGGCAGGCGAGATCTGGAAGGGAATGTCCAAAGAGAAGAAAGAGGTGAATGGCAGCAGAGATGAGGGGTGGCGACTTAGTCACTGATAGCGGGGGCAGGGATGGGTCATCAGTGCACCTTTTCTGTACAGATTTTGCCTGCATCAGGGAAGAGGCCTCATTCTTCTCTTTTTTTTTCTGTGTGTGTGTGTGTGTGTATGTGTGAGAGACAGGAGTGGGATCGGAAGGCTGAGGATGCCAGGAGGGAATATGAAAAAGCCATGAAAGAATATGAAGGGGGCCGGGGTGAGTCTTCTAAGAGGTGAGTGTTGGGAAAAAAATGGCCCAGTAAGTGCTTTTTTGGCATCTATTTTTGTGGGTCTAGATTGAGAATTGGGGTGTTAAAGATAATAGATACGCTCTGACTGCAGTAGGGCAGTGCTTTTCAAGTCTGGGTAGGCAATTGCCCAAGTATGGGTAATGTGCTAGGGAATTCCTGGGGTCACTGGATAAATGGGGCCCTTTCCTAGAGATTTAGTTTTATTTGAAGGTGTGAAGGAATTAACAAAAAATTATGACAGAACATAATTCACATGAATTTTTAGAGATAAATAAAGCAAGAGATGTCAAACAAGTTCTGTATGTGAGACTGCTTCAAGCTATGGCCCCTGATTCTTCTGGTTATTTACTTAGGAGGCTTTCCCTTGGGGCACCTGGGGCTCACCTGGCTGCCTGTTTGCATTTATAGTGAGATGGGCAGTGTGGCCGGGAGTGAGAAAAGCCCTGTTAAAGTTAGGGGTGGATTGGTTTTGATGGGTGAACCTGAAGGCCCAGGCCCTGTTCCCTCTTGCTGCTGTAGGGACAAGTCAAAGAAGAAGAAGAAAGTAAAGGTGAAGATGGAAAAGAAATCAACACCCTCGAGGGGCTCATCATCCAAGTCCTCATCAAGGCAGCTAAGTGAAAGCTTCAAGAGCAAAGAGTTTGTGTCCAGTGATGAGAGCTCTTCCGGAGAGAACAAGAGCAAAAAGAAGAGAAGGCGGAGTGAGGTGCGGCAAGAGTTTGGGGGTGAGGGGCACCTGAGGCGGAGGGGTGAATGTCTAGGGTCCGGTTGTGGTAGGTAGGTCTGTAAGAGTAATGAGGTGAAATGGAAGGGTGCAGATCAGAGGTTCTGAAGGCCAGTGCTACATTTGGAGGGGGGGCGGGTATGGAATTAGGGGTCCTTCACCACTGAAAAGTAGCTTGCTGGGAGGGCAACCAGGACTCTAAACCTTTCCTCTCAAGAGACCTTTGATTTTCAGGACTCTGAAGAAGAGGAGCTGGCCAGTACTCCCCCCAGCTCAGAAGACTCGGCATCAGGATCTGATGAGTAGAGAGGAGGAAAATTCTCTCTCCTTGGGCTTGCCCTGTCACACCTGCGGTCTCCCCACCCATGTTTTGGTACCACTTTCTCATATGAAATGTAGTCCCTGGGTTTTGTGCCATCTTGACAAGCTCTCCTGGTGGAATGCACTGCACTGAGGCAGCAGGGGAGGCGTCTCCCTCTGCTTCCCAAGGATGGCTCTTTATCATTTGGGGAGAGATTGGGTGGGGCAGTGCAGTGCAGGGTGGAATCCTGGGCCTGCTCTCCCGACCTTAGGGCTGTGGCTTCTGTTCACGGTTGCCGCAGCAGGGGTCATGTGAGGTCGAGGCCTATAGCTCCTAACGGGGGCCTATTTCTACTTTTATTTTGTATTTCTGGTCTGTGAAAAATCAACATTTAATAAAGGGAACTGACTTTGGAAACCATGTCCTAATGCCTTCTCTCTAGCCCTGTTGTATTGCACCCATTTTTGGGGGGTGGTGTTTACCATACTGTTGTGACTGGGCAGGGCCCTGCCGGCCAGCCGGGAAGCAAGCCTCCAGGTACATCCTGTTCTGTTCCCGGTTGGACGAGCATTGGTTTTCACAGTCTTCTGCCGGGATGGGCCACCTGAGAGTCTGGAAATGAGAGCTGATCTGATTAGGAAGTCACTCTCACAATTCCACTCCATTAGCCAAGCTGAGGGGAGGCAGCTTCTGGCTCAGTCCTTAATCACCTATGAGTCAAGGGTCTTCCCCGCGTTTAGATAATGGAATCAGGATTGACCAGCCTCCTCGCGGCGCGGGGCAACGGAAACCCGAGCCTGGAGAGATGTGGACGACGAGTGGTGTGGGGGGCGGGTAGGGGTGCAGGAAAGGTGTGGAGTATGGATGAAGCTTTTGTTTTGGGGGATTGGGAGGAATTTACGTCTGGGAAGGGGACATAAGAGCAGATAAGTGAGGACCAGCTAGGGAACCAGAGCTTCCCGTCGTCCTCAGGGTGGATCCACGTCTGAATTGATACACGTGGAGCGGCCACGTTGCGTGCGTTCTCAGGTGTTTCCCACAGGAAGCCTCTCCAGTCCGCCAACGGTGACCTTCTTTCTCGCCGTGACTCTATGGTGCTGCAATCAGTGCCGGCCGCCGGGCCCGAGCGGGCCGTCCTCAGGCAGCCTCTCTAGGCAGTCGTCTCGGTGGCCATCTTGCCTGAACGTTCCTAGCCTCCGAGTTGCGTCAGTTTCGCGGGGGTCCGAGCCTGGGACAGGCCCCTTATTTGCAAGACTTATAAATAATTGAGTACCGGGGCTGCGCCTATTTGCATACGACTCGGCGTGTTCTGCCCGGGCTTCCCACTCCCGGTTTCCACCGGCTCATGGATATTCATGAGGCGCTCTGGGGGCGTGGTCCTGGGCGGAGTTAGGGGCGGGGCCCCGCCAGGGCTCGCACTGGCTTGGTCCCGCGGTGACGGCGGCGGCAGCGGCAGGGACTGGCGTCGGGTCGCAGAGCCCGAGCCGAGCGGAGCCGGATCCCGGGGGAGCGCGTGAGTGCGCGGGGGCGGTAAGGAGGGCGAAGGAGGGGGCGGGGTCCGGGATGGGGGCGGGGGAGAGGCATGGAAGGAGTGGGCGCTTTCTTGCCGGCACCTAGGGTTGAGGTGGAGAGGGGGTCACCAGGAAAGTTTGCAGGGCCCGGGGGCGCGGAGGAAGCGGGGGTCGCGGGGGAGCTGGCGCGTGTGCGCGGGGGCGGAGGGTGCACGGTCTGGAGCTCGTGCTGGCCAAGCTAGAAGAAAGGGGGGAGGGGGCGAGGGCTTGAGGCGGGGCCGGGGGCGGGCGGAGCTGCTGGAGGGACCCCCGCCTCCCCCTCCCCGGGCCCGCGCTCGCCCCCACCCCCGGCTCCCTCGGCACGCCCCCAGCCACCCCAGTCCGCCCCCACCCGGTCCTCGTCCCCAGTCCCTCGTCTCTTCGCCGGCTGCTTCACAGCCAGCGCACAGGTCCTCCGCTTCTGCCGCCGCCGCCCCCTCCTCCTCCTCCTCCTCCTCCACCCTCTTCTCCTCCTCCTCGTCGGCTGCCGGCGTCCCCTCTGTGTCCAGAGCTCCCCACTGGGCCCCTCCAGACGGTCCCTCGCCCCGGGCTGTTCCGTCTTCCCGTTGGCCCTCCCTCCTCCAGCAGTTTACGTGCTGTCCCTGCCGACCTCTCTGGCCCCGGATCCGGCCCGAGATCCCAGGGTCCATAGGGGCGACCCCGCTTGCGCCGATGGCGCTTGGGCCCCTGCCCCCCTGGGCTGCAGCTGCCCGGCCTCTCCCCAGCCCCTCTGGCGGCCTTTGCTCCCGGGGGTTAGCTAGTCTCTCCCTGACTGTTGGGGGGTCAGGGGTGCTCCGTGCTGCTGCGATTCTGCCGCTTTTTGGCTACGGCCTTGGTCACCTGGGTTTCCCGGCTGGGGCCTCTGAGCTTCTGTGGCCCCTCTCAACTGGGGAAGTCGAGCCCCCCACTTCATTGCTGCAGCCCCTCATACTGCAATGCCCATCAGGCCCCCAGGTGAAAGGGTTTTACGGTCCTGGGCCAATTTGTCCCCATTTCTAACCACCCACACCATGTCCCTTGAAATAAATGTTCAAGGACAAGGAAGTAATCCTGTGTTTTTTAATTTTTTTTCATGGCGTGTGCCCCTCCCCCATGCACGCTCGGACTGGCTCTGCACAGTTATCACCCACCCACAGCATGCAGTCCTCCCTTGTAGTTGGCTGACCAAGGGATTGACGGTCCTGGGTTTCTCTTTATCCTCTTGGTGTTTTCTCTCATTTTAGAAGCAAGCTGGGGCAGGGTCAAATGTGAGGGGTGTGTGGGTTTTCCAAAGGCTGGGCCCCAGGGGTCCCTTCTCAGGATTTGGCCTTGTCTCCCCAGGCCAGCTGGAGTGGGTGCTGAGGAAGACAGTGCCCCTTGCAGGTAGGAGAGGGTTGGGTTGTCGTCAGGGCTGTGTGCATACCAGGTGTTGGGAAACCTCCTCCTGCCTTTCGAATGAGAGGGGCAGGGCTCTGGAGCCTGGGGGGTGGGGGTCTTGTGGGTGGGATGGAGCCAGAATGGGAACTGAGGAGGTGGTGGAGTATCTGAGGAGCAGGTGACAAGACTGGGGCCCGCAGGAGTGAAGGAATGGTCTGGAATGCCAGCAGCCTGTGGAGAGGAGGAGGTAGTTAGTTAGCAAGGTCTTAGCTCATTGGTGACACTGAATGGAATCATACGAATACTGGCCGACATTTACTGGCTACTTTTTACGGGTTGGGCGTTGTGCTAAGTTTGCATGCACCATCTCACATAGGTCTCCCACCAGCCTCAGGTACACCGTTTTTCACATAGGAAAATAGGCTTAGAGAAGTAAGCAATGTGCCTAAGGTCACACAGCTGGAAAGTGGTAGAGCCACTCAGCATTTGAATCCTGGTATATCAGACCCCAAAACTCCTGCTACATACAGGTTTAGAGGAGGGGCACCATTTGGTCCCTGCCATAGGGCTGTGTTGCTTGGTTTAAAATTTCTTCTGTTCCCCTCAAAATCCCTCAGGCCAACCCCGGGGGCAAGTGATGCCCAGTATCCCCATTTCATAGGCTGTGGCTATCCCACCCTGACTGCCTAGAAGGGGGAACCCCAGGGAGTTTTTCCCCCAAGCCACCCCACCCCCCGGATGTTCTCAAGTCCTGTCCCATTCTCCCAGCCCAGGCCTGGGCCGGCTCCTCCTTCCTCTTGGCGAGGCTCTGGAAATCCAGTGGGAGGCCATTGCTATGGCAACAGGACTAGGCCCTGGCTTTACCTCATCAAATTCCAAGCTGAAGCCAAAGCAATTGAGAAATTAAAGAAAAAAAATGTATTCCAGATGTTTACTTTTTATTCCTTATTTTTCCGTGTTTGGATGAGACAGCTCAGAGGGAGGCGGGAGTGGGGCAGGGATGTGGAAGGAGGAGGGGGAAGGGGGGGAGAGGGAACCAGTCCCAGCTGCAGGAGGGGGGGAAGGAGGGTGAGCGGGAAGGGGGAGGCAGGCGCTGGGGCGGAGCCCCAGGTTGGGGAGGAGCGGGTTTTTCCCGTCTCCCATGAGGTGATTCACGGAGAGACCTCAGACTTCATGGCCCTCTTGCTCTGCCCCTGAGTAGGTATCTCGGGCAGGGCTGCCGGCCCCAAGGGGTGCCTTGGGAACGGTAAGTGGGGTGTTTTGGAGAGCTTGCCAGAGGGAGCAGCGGGCGGGTCCCTGAAGCTCCAGGACTTTGGGGTTAGGAGCCTGGAGTTTAGAGACTAGTCTGGGAAGAGTGGAGGATACAGCCGCTGGGGACGTCCCTTGACCTCTTCCAAGCTCCTCTGAAGTTCCTGCTTCCTGTCCCACACTCTGTCTCTGCTAGTTGTAGGAGACTTCTCTCAGCTAGGTCTACTGCTAGTGCCCAGCCCCTTTGCCTTCTCAGTCTCTCTCTCTCTCTTTTCCTGGGTCTCCAGCCACCCAGCTCACAGCCCCTCTGCCCCCCAATTCTCACGCAGATTCTGCCGCATGTGATGAAAGTGTCAGCTCTCAGGGAAGGCACACCCATGGCTTCCCCACCGCCCCGGGAGATGGAGGAGGAGCTGGTATCTGCTGGCTCCGAGCCAGGTACCTATGGGTGCAGGGTGGAGCAGGGTGGCTGGGAGGAGGGGGGAGGGGCAGCAGCTGAACCCCAGCTCTGCCTGGGAGGGGGTGGGGCAGTGAGGGCAGGAGGCATAATGGGGATATGCAGGGTGAGTTCTAAAGGCTGTCCGCTCCTGTTGAGACCTTTCAGAAGCATTTGAGACCCTAGATCCCCAGCAGATGAGAGCAGACTGACCCTCGAGGGCAAGCGGATTAAACTGCGTGTTTTGCAGGGGAGGACACTGAGGTCTAGGGAGAAACGGCATGCACCTAGGGGAGGGTTTAAATCCAGGCCTCCTGGCTCTGTCTAGACTCCTTTCTTGGGCTGAGCCCAATGAGTGGGTGATACAGGATTCTATGGGAAGGGCCATGGCCATGAGTAATTCCAAGTCTTTTATTTGGCATTGGAATGCCTTATGTAGAAGGTAGGTTTCTGGTCTTGTTTTTTTTCCTGTAGCAGATTACTTCTGTTTGGCTTAGGTCAAAAGTAAGTTTGCATTCCTGATCACACACCAGATGACCCAGGTGGCTTGGGTGTGCACTCGGTGGGGGGGTTGGGGGGGGCAGTGGGGAGACAGAGTGGGGAGGCTGAGCTACGTTTACTGTGGGTGGTGGCATAGTAGAGTGTCATGTTGGAGGAAAGGACTGGATTGGGGACATGGTGGCCTGGCTGCTTGATGTGGGCAGGCCGGCATCTGTTTATTGGCTCTTGTTCATTCGTTTGTTCATTTGAGAAGAACGTGTGCTAGGGTGCAAAATGGGGTACAAGGAGAAATAAGGTGCCAGCTGGGCCCTTAAGTGGCTTTAGCTTGTGAGGGAGTTGGTTAACATTTTTGAAATTTGGAGTTGGGAGAAGATGCTTCTGAGATATGTATGGAAAATCAAGGAAGGCTTCCTGGAAGCGGTGACATTTGACTTGGACCTAGAAGGATGTGAACATTCTGAGTTTTTAGGGTGGGCGGTGAAGTTCTGTTTTCTGGTTCTTCTGACAGTTCCCCAACCAATCCTTTCCTTTTGGTAGGTGACCCTCGGGCCAAACCTCCCGTCAAGCCCAAACCCCGGGCCCTGCCTGCAAAGCCAGCCCTGCCTGCCAAGCCAAGTCTGCTGGTGCCTGTTGGGCCTCGGCCCCCTCGGGGTCCCCTGGCTGAGCTGCCTTCTGCCCGGAAGATGAACATGCTGGCAGGCCCCCAGCCCTATGGTGGCAGCAAGCGTCCCCTTCCCTTTGCACCAAGGCCTATGACCGAGGCCTCTACTGGAGGAGAAGCCCCTCGAGAGACTGGGAAAGAGGAGGCTGGGAAAGAAGAGATACCCCCTTTGACACCCCCAGCCCGATGTGCTGCCCCAGGAGGTGTGCGGAAGGCCCCTGCCCCCTTCCGTCCAGCCTCAGAGCGCTTTGCCGCCACCACGGTGGAAGAAATCCTGGCCAAGATGGAGCAGCCTCGGAAGGACGTCCCTGCCAGCCCTGATCGCCTCTGGGGCTCCCGCCTCACCTTTAACCATGATGGCAGCTCGAGATATGGCCCCAGGACCTATGGTGTGGCCACAGGTCCCAGGGATGAGGACGGTGGGACCCTCTCCAGGGGATGGTCCCAGGAGGGGCCAGCAAAGTCTCCCAGCGAGTGCCAGGAAGAGCACAGCAAGACCCCTAAGGAGAGGTGAGGGGTGGGAGGCAACTTGGAGGACACATGGGTGGCCTTATCTGGGACTGTGACCTTCACGTTTAGGTTAGTTTAGTTTAGTGTCCTGTGAGTGCAGGCAGACCCTTGTCTAAGTCACAAAACATTTTCCCTGTAGACAGCGTCATCGTAACGATGTTCTTTTTATAATTGTAATGCTGTTTACAGAGGGGATGGATGTTCACAGTGGAGTTCAAATGTACCACAGGGAAGTTTATTTTTAGGTTTTTTTATACTGAGAGTTGAATTTTGCCTCATTTAATTGACAGCCATGCTATTTAGTGAAGAGAATATTAGACCTGTTCTAGAGATCTGGAAACTGAGTCTCATAAGTGACCTTTTGTGGCTCCTCAGCACGTAAGAGACAGAACTGGGATTTGAATTCAGGTCTCTTTGAGGCCAAAGCACGTTCTCTTAAGTGTAGCTCGCACTGTGGGTGGAACAGTGTGCAGGTGCTGGTGTGTGTGTGGAGGGGAGCAGGGGACAGGATGAGTAGGGTGCCCATGAGGAGGAGTCTGATAGAACAGGTAAGACATGAGCACACCTTGATGTCTGGGCAGCTTGCGTCAGTGCACGGGGCTTACGGCCAGGTTGGAGACTGTCGCGTAGGCTTCACTTCCCTGGACTTGGTGCCAGTGTAGACGGAAGGCTGGCCGGGAGGTGCCCCTTGGGGTGGTGGGCACGGGCGTTGGAGGGAGAGGCTCCCCTCCCCCTCCTGCTGCTCTGCAGGGCTGCTGTGGTGTGGGCTGAGCCCCAACCTGAAGGCCCCCCCCCACCCTGCCCTCCAGCCTTGCCGTTCTCACACCTGAACCTGCCTGGAGGGTAGGGGCCCCAATTCACCCGTCTTTGTTCCCAGCCTCTGGGAGGTCACACCCTGCCCCGGTCTGCTCTCTGGCTTCCTCCCCTTCCTTGCTGTAAGCAGAGCTTAAGAGAACAACTTCAACTTTGGAAAATCACTCTTTCCCCTCATCCTCCCCCTGCAATCCTTCAAGAAGTATTGGCAGGGCAGCTGGGACCAGCTGCACTCTCCCTGGCTGGAGGAGAACATTAACCCCTTAGGGGCTAGGAGAAGGAAGACTTATCTTTTGGGGAACCACTGAGGGGTCTGGGCACGCAGGGTGCTTCTCCTGAAGGAGTGGGTTGGGGGGGTGGCATTTAACCCTTGATGTGCAGGAAGGGAATGGGGACCTTCTCCCTGGGCACTTTCTTTATGGAAACTGTACAGCATCTCTGTCCTCAGTGATTCCAGCGGGGGGGTTCAGGAATAGATGGCCTGGGGTGGAGGGGGGTTAACTTTGGGTGCTAGTGAAGTTCCTTACGCAGACTCTCGATCCACTCTCCCTTTGTCCATCAGTGAGGGGCTGCTCCATTCTTTGCCTCCATTTCCTGTCTTGTTCTTTCACAGGAACACCGCCCCTTTGGACCTGGCCTTCAACGGGGACCTGGCTCTGCCAGCCGGCTCGGACCCACCTGCTGATGTGAGTTAGCTTCCTATTACGAATCAGAATCCTAGTATTTTAGAGCTGGAAGGGTCACCTGAGATCATCTGTGTTACCTCCTTGTAGTTCAGATGGGGACACTGAGGCCTGTGGAGGAGGTGGCTTGCCCCAGGTCTGGCCCCAGGACTCAGATTTCTTGACTCCCAGGCCAGCGTTCTCGACCACTGAGGCGGTTAAGTGTGGTTCAGGCCGTGAGACAGGTCATTATGAAGAATAATTACAGTGTCTATAACAACTAGCACTGATCAGGTACCTACCTGGGCATGTCCCAGGAACAGTGACTAACTTAGTCGTTGTGGTAACTCTGGCTAGTGGATGCTCCTGGTCCCATGTGAGGCGTGTGAATGCCACAGCTCACAGAGGTTAGGTATGCAAGGGCTGAAGCCTGGTTCCACTGTTCTCCCTGGCCGAGCTGCCTTCTTGGGCTTTAGAAGAGGAGGGTTTCCTGTTTCATTCCCACTGTTCCACACAGCATGCTCAGAGGGTGGCCAGGCTCAGCCTGCTTTTCTTTCTTTTTTTTTTTTTTCTTTAAAAGATTTTATTTATTTGAGTGCAGGGCAGGAAGAGATCGGACAGGAGTGGGGGAGGGGCAGAGGGAGAGGGAGAAACAGACTCTCTGCTGAGCAGGGAGCCAGATGTGGGGCTTGATCCCAGGACTTTGGGATCACAACTCGAGCCGAAGGCAGACGCTTAACTGACTGAGCCCCCCAGGCGCCCCCCAGCTTGCTTTCCTAAGTAACTGATATTCCTTCTTGCTCACAGAACCCTTGCTAGCCGAAGGCTGTCCCGTCTCCCCGACAGTGGAGACCTGACCACATTTCCTTGTCCATCCAACAAATGTTTACTGAGCACCTACCATGAGCTGGGTGCCGGGGACACAGCAAAGAACAAAGCTCACACTGTCCTGCTCTCAGGGAGCTCACCTTCTAGTGTGGGGAGGCAGACATGAGCACAGGCCGCCCTGTGAACCTGCAGACGGTAGCGAGTCAGACAAGTGTGGGAGACCTGGAGAGGCAGAGAGCTCTGGGCTGAGGGTAATCGGGGAGGCCTTGCTGTGAAGGTAAGGGAGTGAGCTGCATGGGTGTTTGGGGAGCAGCATGTTGGGCAGAGGGAACTGCAAGTACAAGGGACTTGGTACCTTGCTGGCTAGGAAGCCAGGATGCCTGGATTGCAGCGAGGGAGGGGTGTCGTGTGCTGGGGAGGTGTGACAGGTGGTGGGTCAGGGTGCTTGGAACCTCACAGGACGCCAGAAGGACTTGGGCTCCCTGAGAGGAAGAAGCCGTTGAGGGGTGTGGGGGAGGGCGGTGACGTGTTGCTGGCTTAGTTGTAAAGGGTCGTCTTGGTGGTAGGGAGCTAAGAGCAGTAGCACGGACCAGTCGGGGCATCATCCAGGTAGGAGATGATGGTGGTTGGACCCTGGCAGCTGACTTGGGAGGCGTGAAGTGGGCAGGGTTTGCAGGTAGACCGCTAGGAGAGGGGGGCCAGTGCAGAGGCACGGATGACAGCAGGGCGTTTGGCCTATGCAGCGGAGGGGTGAGGTTACCATTCACTGAGATGGGGACTGGGAAGGCCGAAGCAGGATCAGGGGAAATGAGGAGTTTGCTTCTGGATTTGTTGCGTTTGCGATCCCTCTTAGATACCCAAATGGAAATGGGGGGGCAGCTGGGGAGTTGTAGGCGTAGAGGTGGCGGTTAAGATGGCTGAGGTCCTCAGGAGGGTTAGGGTCACCAGAGGTACAGGGGAGGTAGTGGAGGGCAGAAGGCCCCGGCCCCAGGCGTAGCAGGGGACACCCTGAGGGGATCGGGGATGGTGGAGTCCTAGAGGCCACATGGAGCCAGCAGCCGGCTTCGGGGCTGGACGAGGGCATATCCATGGTCAGATGCTGCTGCCAGGTCAAGGCAGGTGAGCCCTGGGAATGGGATTTAGCTACAGGGAGGTCACTGGTGACCCTGACAAGAGTATTAGCTGGCATGGTGAAGGGAAAAGGCTGTTGGGAGTGGGTTTGGGAGAGAATGGGGTGAGAGGAACTCTCCCGATAGATAGTGAACGTAGGCAAGGTGTTCAAGAAACTGGGTGGTAGCCTCAGAGAGAGGTGAGGTTAAGAGGGTGTGTTTGTTTTTGAAGACAGAAGAAATGAGAGCGGTTTGTGTGCTGATGGAAATGAGCCGGTAGAGAAGGAAAGGTCCACGATGCAGGAGGGAGAGCTCTGAGCGAGGACGCTCACAGGCATAGAAGGGGGGAGCACAGTGCTTGGGTTCACGTGCAGGCGGCGGGGTATGAGGGCTGGCAGCTGACGGGGGACGGCAAAAGCGTTGCCTGGGAGTGTGGGCAGGGAAGGGGAAGTGTAGGGGGACCGCTGGGCACTCGAGGCCTATCTGAGGTCCTGGAGGTCCGAGTGCAGGTCAGGCTGTCGTGAGACCATGCATTCTGTTTGCTTGCTTTTCTCCAGCCACGTCCAGCCCCAGGTGTGGCTGCAGGGAGGTGGAGACCTGGGACAGGTGGGTCACAGAGTCGAGAAGAGGTCAAGGAACAGAGAGCCAGGATGCGAGAAGTGTCGCCTGTGTGGCCATTGAAATCACTAGGGATTATGCCAGGTGGCTAGTGGGGGGAGGGGTGCTGTGATCCTGGAGTGAGGGCTCTGCAGGGGGCACTAGCAGGAGGGATCACTGGAGGTGTTTTTCTTTTTTTCCTTTAAGATTTATTTATTTGAGAGAGAGGAGAGAGAGAGCATGGCAGGGCAGGGCAGAAGAAGAGGGAGAGAGAACCCCAAGCAAACTCCCTGCTGAGCGCAGAGCCCCATGTGGGGCTCAGTCCCAGGACCCTGAGATCATGACCTGAGTCGAAATCAAGAGTCAGGCACTCAACCTACTGAGCCACTCAGATGCCCCGAAAACTGGAGTTTTGTAGAGTGGAGGGAGTATGGAGGGAGTGGAAGGGGCCTTGAGAAGCAAGCAGGATTTCCCCCTGCCCAGACCGAGCAGGGGATGAGGTGGGAGAAAGCACCCCATTGGAGAGGGTGGCAGGGGAAGTGTGACCTGTGGGGAGGGCAAAGGTCAAAGGGAGCAAGGCTTCCTTCATTGTCTAGGGACAGGCCAAGTGGAGTGGTGGAATGCCAGGAAGCCGGGTGCTTGGTGCCCCCTCTGCCCCTTCCTCTTTCCCCCCGGGCCCCTGTCCCGTAGCATCCGTTGTTTCTGTAAGTCCTATCCCAAGAGGCCATGTGCACAGATCTTATTTAATTTTGACCTAATTCTCTGAGATGGATGTTGTAGCCCTAGCTTACTGAGGGGAGAGCTGAGACTCTGAGATCCCAACGACCACCATGGTCATGGGGAGGGCGTATGGCTTAGGAGGGGCAGTGCCCGTCACTCCAAGCCCTGTGCTTTCATGTCCCTCGGTGCCTTTTGCCTGAATCCCGAGTCAAGGCCTGCCTGCTTCCTCGGGGAGTGGATAGTGCTGGGACCTGTGGATACGCAGAATCCTCGGGAGAGGGCCTGGGGTGGGGTCTGTGCGAACCCTAAGAAGCATGAGATACCGTAAATCACTTTTGGCACCTCTCCTAGCTGTCCTGAGAGGCCCACCTTCTGAGCTCCTGTCTCCTTCTCTTGTCTGTGGAGTGAGAGTGTGAGGAAGCAGCTGATCTGGGGTCTATGTGGGGTTGGCAGGGCCCTTCTCCCCAGCTGGGCAGTGTGTAATGGCTCTTCACCTTTCTCTTGCATCTTGCAGATCGCCAAGCGCTGGGACCCCTCGAGTCCAGGCCCCGCCTCAGAGAATGGAGGCTCCGCCAGCCCAGGCCTCCCCACTGAAGTCTCAGGCCTAGCCCATGGGTCTCCCCGACTTCACTCACCTGATGAGGGGTCTTCCCAACTTCACTCACTTGATGAGGGGTCTCCCCGACTTCACTCACCTGATGCGAGCTCTCCCCGCCATTCTCAGCTTCCAGAAACCCAGAGTCCTACAGTTTCTGGGCCTTCTCCCTGCCTCCCTATGACCCCAGCATCTCCAACTGTAGCCCTGCCCGATGAGGGTCAGAGCTCCTGCTGCCCCCCAAGCTCAGGGCTCCCTGTTGTGGAAGCCCCAGAGGCCCCCACACCTGGCAGCCCAGCCCTTGAGAAGGTCTCGGGGCACCGCAGCCTGGAGCAGCCCCTAGCTACCTCTGCCCAGCCCCTGATGGAGGGGGGTGAGTTGCTGGACCTTCCTCGGACGTTTCCATCTGGGGATGTGGTGGCCAAGGGTGACATAGACCGTCCCATCAGCCTGGTTCAGCGCCGATTTTCTGAAGGTGTGCTCTGGCCACCTAGCCGGGACCAGGAGGAGCTGGGGGGCTCTCTGACTGCCCTGCCCCAAACCCAGGGGAGCCAGTCTGCCCTGGATCGTCCCTTTGGGAGTGGGACAGAGTCCAACTGGAGCTTGTCACAGTCCTTTGAATGGACCTTCCCTACTCGGCCTTCGGGTCTGGGGGTGTGGCGGCTGGACTCCCCACCTCCCTCCCCCATCACTGAAGCCACTGAGGCCGCCGAGGCCGCCGAGGCTAGTGACTGGGCTGCATCCAGCAGAGAGGAAGGAGTGTCTGAGCAGGGGCGAGGGGCCCAGTCAGCTCCAGAGGGGCCAGGAAGGCCTGGGTCCTGGGTGCAGGCGGATGACCTGGGCATCTCCCCAACCCAGAAGGGGGATGGGGAGAGTCAGCTCCAGTCCCCAATTCCCCTCAAGCCCTTCTCAACACCAGGGGGCCCACCTGGAGTGGCCTTGCTGCAGGCAGAGGAGAGGTGTGAGGAGCGGGAGCCCCTGGCTGGACAGGAGTCCCTGCTCCCTCTGGCCACCAGGGAGGCCACTCTGCCCGTCCTGGAGCCAGTCCTAGGGCAGCAGGAGTCAGCACCCCCCGACCAGCCCTGTGTCCTCTTTGCTGATACCCCGGACCCCCAGCAGGCCTTGCCTGCTGAGGAGGAGGCCATGACCCTGGCCCACGCTGAGGCCACCCAATCCAGGACGGAAGGTCGAGAGCCCTGTAGTGTGTCGCCTGAACCTGCAGGCCCTGACGGCAGCTCCCGCTGGCTGGATGAGCTCCTGGCCTCACCACCACCTAGTGCGGGCAGTGCTAGGCGGGGAGCTGGATCTGAGCTCAAAGACGCGCAGACCCCAGGTGCCTGCTCCGAGGTGAGGACCGGGGCACAGGGAGGGTAGTGGGCCTCCGGATGGAAGCCGGGGCTTGGATGGGCCTTCTCAGTGTGGATTTCATGTGTCAAGAGCTTGGGATACGGCCCCGGGCCAGGCACCTAGAGCTGTGTCCCTCGCAGCTATACGGTGTGGCAGAGCTGATGGAGCTGAGGGTACGGGACCGGTGTGAGCTCATTTCCAGCTCCAGCTCCCGCCAGCCGAGCCGTCTGGCTAACCTCTTAGCTTCTGAGACCTTTCATGATAAGAGCCATTTGCCTCTTAGGGTTGGACTGCGGGTAGACCGAGATGTCCAGGTGCTCAGTGCTTGACCTATACTGAGCGTTAGTCCAGCTTTACAGACAGGATTGTGGAAGGCAACGTAGCGCAGCCATTTAGCATGCGGGCTCTGGAACCAGACTGCCTGGCTTCTCTGCTCCTTGCCCAGATGTGAGCTTGAATGAGTTACCGTTCTGTGCCTCGGTTTCTGCGTCTGTAAAATGGGGGTGACGATAAACTCTCCCTCACATGGCGGAGACTAAAGAGGCCGTAAAGCACTAAGAATAGCACGTAGTTCATCGTGAGTGTTTAGGAAGTGCTGGCTTTATGAACGCTCTTACCCTTTTTTTTTTTAAAGATTATTTATTTGTTTATTTGGCAGACACAGCGAGAGAGGGAACACAAGCAGGGGGAGTTGGAGAGGGAGAAGCAGGCTTCCTGCGGAGCAGGGAGCATCCCAGGACCCTGGGATCATGACCTGAGCCGAAGGCAGACGTTTAACGACTGAGCCACCCAGGCGCCCCATGAACGCCCTTACCCTTGAGCTCAAGACTTGCCTTGTAGACAGGAAGCTGAGGCCCAGAGGAGGCGGAAACTTGTGCAGGGTTACCCAGCAAGTCGGCAGCTGGGCCACGGTCAGAGTGCCAGTTCCCTGGCCAGTGCGCTTTCTCCTACTAGGCTGCTCTGAATTTAAGGGCTGAGGTCCAGGTGGCTTTTGAAATGTCTTTTTCAAGGCCAGCCTGCGCTGGTAGGGGTGGGGCTGGAAGGAAGGCGGAGCCAGTGGGCCTCTAGGGGTCGGGGGCGGAGAGGTGGAGGCGGAGGAGGAGGAGCAGGAAGGAGTTAAGACCAGGCTGGCTCCCGGTAGGTGTGTCTGTCCCGGGCTCTGGGTGACTCAACTAGCTTCTGGGCGGGGCTACCAGAGCTGCAGCTGCCGTGGAGGGAGCGGGGCCAGGGCGAGCGCGAGCCAGAGTCGTTGGACAGGTCCGGGCGAGGGGAGCGGCCCAGCCCTGTCCCTGCACCCAGCCGCACCCAGGAGCCCAGGGCGGGCTGGGGGCAGGGGCCATGGCCGGGCTTGGGGACCGGGAACCCAGAATGTCTGTCTTGGAGAGGCTGTTAGCCAATGCGGCGCTGAGGGATGAGGCTGGCCGGCTCCGCAGCCCCGAGCCCAGGGCTCCCCCGCCTGAAGGAGTGAGTCGGGGTGGGGAGGGTAGGGGGGCCGCAGGGAGCCCTGGGCTGGCTCTTTTTCCATGGCAGAGGTTGTCCCTCCTGTCTTCTCCAGGGATGAGGCGAGGGCTATGAGGTCTTCCTGCAAAGGGCTAGGCAGAAGGGTGCTTTCCATAGAGAGGAAGGGGCTGGGAACTTCAGGAAGGGGTGAGTAGGGCCAGGGGCAGGGTCGGACTATTCCCTTGGAAAGGAGGTTGTGGAGGGCCTTTGAGTCTTGATCACTCCTAATAGAAAGTGGACCCCTTTCACAGCCCTGTGAAGACCACTCTGCCAGGCTGCCTTTCATTTTGGCAGTTAGCCAAGTGTTGCCCAAGGGCTGTAAACATGACCATGGGATCATTGATTGAGTGTCCATAACAAGTGCCCCTTGCATGCCAGGCACTATGCTGAGGTTTGGTTTAAACAATCTTGTTTCATTCTTCCAAACCACCCCATGCAGTAGGAATTCTTCCCATTTAAGGGTGAGGACCCTGAGGCCCAGAGTGGTTAAGTGATTTGCTCAAGGTCACACAGCTGGGATCTAAACCCAGGCTTTCTGTTGCCGAAGTGGGGCTCTCAGACACTAGGCAGTGCTGAGTCTCATTCTGGACTCCCACTCTGATGGACTCTAAGCATTGTTTTTTTGTGTCTTTATTTTCTGATTCCTAGGGACTCCTTGGCTGGGCCCAGAAAGACCTGCAGAGTGAATTTGGGATTGCAGCAGACCCACCTCCCAGCAGTTTCCGTCCTTCCAGCTGGTCCCAGGACACTTCTCAGAACTATGGCCTTGGGAGTGCAAGCCCTGGAGGGGACCCAGGCCTTGGAGAGGGAGACTGGACCAGCAAGTGTGGGCAAGCAGCAGGGGAAGGGAGTGCCAGGGAGTGGGCCAGCAGGTGTGGCATTGGCCAGGAGGACATCCAGCTCGCCAGCCGGGATGGGAGTGGAGTGTCTGCCCCAGGGGGCCTTGCCGCCCAGGACTGGATGATCGGAAAGCCAGCCCAGCTTGGTGCTCAGCAGAGCCAGGAGGCAGATGTTCCAGACTGGGAGTTCAGAAAGCGGGATTCCCAGGGCACTTACTCCAGCCGGGATGCGGAACTCCAAGACCAGGAATTTGGGAAGAGAGACTCGCTGGGTACTTACAGCAGTCGGGATGTAAGCCTTCAGGACTGGGAATTTGGGAAGAGAGACTCTCTGGGTGCTTATGCCAGCCAGGACATAGACGAGCAGCGCCAGAAATTGGGGAAGAAGGACCACCGTGGCAGGTACAGCAGCCAGGATGCAGATGGGCAGGACCCGGAGTTTGGCAAGAGCGTGTCTTCGCTCAGCACCTTCAGCAGCCGGGGTGCAGAGCCGCCGGATCAGGATTTTGGGAAGAGCGCCTGGATGAGGGACTACAGCAACAGCAGCAGTTCCACAGCCGGGGGCCCTGAGGACCGAGGCTTCGGGATGAGAGCCCTGCGCGCCGGCTTCAGCCCTGAGGAAGCCCAGCAGCAGGACGAGGAGTTTGAGAAGAAGGTCCCGAGTGGCGGAGACGGCCCAGGCGAGACCAGCAGGGAGGCCAGCCAGCCTGAGGAGAGAGAATCGGGGGGCCTGTTCGGCCCCAGCACCCCCCAGGGCCAGGATGGGGCACCGGGACAGAGAGACCAGAGCAGCTCGCATGGCGGCGGTGCCGGCCCGGAGGCAGGGGCCCAGAGCCCGGGCCATGCCGGCCAGGAAGACAGGGAGGTGGGCCGGCGAGGCTGGGCGGGCGACTTCGGCCACGGTGTCGTCCCCCAGCCGGAGGCCACCTTCAGCCCGGGGCAGCGAGATTGGAGTGGCGACTTCTGCGCAGAAGCCTCCGAGAGAGGCCATCAGTTCGGCATCATCGGTGACGACCGGGCGGGCAGTGCTGTTCTGAGCCCTTCTGGCCAGATGGCGGGTGGCCCCTTCGTGCCTCCAGAGAAGACCCCGGCCGGGCCTGTGGACTGGACTGACCAGCTGGGCCTGAGGAACTTGGAGGTGTCCAGCTGTGTGGTGGCTTCTGGGGGCTCGAGGGGCACCAGGGAGGAAGCTATGGGACACATGAGCTGGTCAGACAAGCTGGGCCTGAGAGATGTGGACCTGGCCGGCCGTTTGGAGGCTGGAGGGTCCGAGAAGCCCAGGGGGATTGGGGTCGGGGAGAAGAAGGACTGGACCTCCAACATCGGGGGGAGGAGCAGAGATCTGGCTGGTGTCGGGGAGGTAGGGAGCCCCAGCCAGGCTAGAGAGAGTGGCGTGGGACAGACTGACTGGTCGGGTGTGGAGGCTGGAGAGTTCCTTAAATCAAGGGAGCGTGGGGTGGGACAGGCAGACTGGACACCAGACCTCGGGTTGAGGAGCATGGCGGGGGCAGGTTGTAGCCCCAGAGAGCTTGGGGCGGGCCAGGTGGACTGGGGCAGCAGTCTGGGCCTAAGGAATTTGGAAGTGCCATGTGACCTAGAGTCTGGAGGTTCTCGGGACCCACGGGGATGTGGAGTGGGCCAGATGGACTGGACCCAGGACTTGGGACTCCGGGACATGGAGCTCTCGGGGGCCCCGAGTGAAGCCAGGGAGCATGGGGTGGGAGAGGTCAGCCAGTGCCCGGAGCTAGGGCTCAGGGACCACAGCACCTTGTCCCCGGGCCTGGAGGCCAGAGAGCTGGGGCCTGGCGGGACAGGTGGGCCAGAGACCCACAGTGAAGACCACTCCACACCTTCCCTGGAGACCTGCCCTGAAGACCCTGGGATGGAGACAGGAGAAGCCCCCGGCTTTGGAACCAGGTAAGGGAGCCCCATCCCTGTGTGGGAGGGAAGGTTTGGCAGCTCTCTGAAACATTGCAGCCCTTTTCAGGGGGGAAGAAACCACTTTCCCCTAAGGACTTGTAGGGTTGGAAAATTGAGATGGTTTGGACTGCGAATTACTAATTTTACTTTTTTTTTTTTTTATTGGCCTGTGATACGCATACAGGTGGAGTCTTGTTTCGATGATGGTGATGTTTGAGGTGTTTGCTGCCCATGCTTTAGGCTCCTTGGTGACTGTATCATGACTGTGCTAGAATGGTGTGTGTCCCATCTTTGGGGTCCCCCACGTGTCTTGGCCCAAAGCCGCGGGGCTTCCCGGGCCAGGGAACACGGATGCTTTCACGGGTGTCAGCGGGAGGACTGGACTCTGTGTCCACTCGGCCTGGGACACTCCAGGTTAGGAGTGGAGTAGACAGTGGTGCTTGTTGTTTCTTGCAGAGATTGGGAACTTAGTGCTTCTTGCCTGCCCTGTCTTTAGGCCCAGAAGAGCAACAGTTTAAAAACCTGAAGGTCATAGGGACCTGGCTCCTGACCCCCTGATCTTGACCTCCACACACAGAGTGACTGAAAGGGAGCTTTCCAGAGGAACAGACTAGTGGTTTTACAAGCCAACCACAGCCTGTCCCAGGGATTTTTATGTTTTGAACCAGCTGAGGTGATCTCACAGCTGGAAAGGGGGCTGAAAAGAGGTTGGTTCTGTTTTGTTAACATTTCCCGTTCATTGAGATTTGGTTTCATTCTCTTGACTGGGTAGAAGGTTATACCTTTCTGAAGAAGCTGAAGCTTCTCACTGGGCAGTTGGGGAAGAAGGGAAAGGGAGGCGTTGGGTGGGGGCTGTGTTGTGAGTGGAAGGGGCTGAGGGTAGTGGCAGGGTGGGGGGAGGAACGGGGAATGGTCTAGAGGGAATGGTGGGGATGTCAGCCAATGGGTTGGGAGAGGCACTGGAACCAAGGAGGAGGAGAGAGAGAGAGGAAGGTGGGCAGAGCGCGGGGAGGTGCTGAAGGCTGCAGGGCAGGGGTGGGTTCACAGGACGTGGAATCCAGAGGCTCCTGGGGTCTTGGATGAGTTCCGGGACATCTGTAACGTTAGCCTCAGGAAACTTTCCCATTCCTAGTGCCCAGGACCCTGCTCTGCAGGGCCCAGTGCTCTGCTGCCTACCTTACCTCGTTGACCTTCACAGCTGCCCTGTGCCATGGAAAGGGATTTTTACCATCTCCAGTTTGCATGTAGACAAGGGGTGTGACCTGCTTATGGTCACACAGTCAGCAGAACCGCTTTCTGGCTTCGACATCGTAAATGCTGTCAGGTGTGGTCACAGTGCTTGAGAGTCTCAGACTACTAGGGAGCAGGACTGACGCCCTCCGCCTTTCCCCTCTGCTTGGGTGGCTCTTGAGAAGGGGAAAGTGGGAGTATCTTTCCCTTTGTTTAGGACCGGGGCGGGGGCCACCAGGAGGCTGCAGGACTGGGTTGGGGAAGAGGAAGGTAGGCGCGGAGAAGGAGGACTCAGCACTCAGCCGGCTGAGCTTCGGTCTCTAGCCTGCCTTTAAGATGCTCTGGTTTTCTGTCTGTGTTCTAAGTTTGGGGAAGACTGTGTACTCTGTGGCCACAGAAGGAGACCTCGAGTGTTTGTGCATGAGCACGTGCTAGCAGGTGAAAGCACAGGGATAAGGAAACCTGTTTACCTTTCTCTAGTGCAAGGTTTCCCAGACTTATTTGACTAATATGACTTAGGGAAATTCTACACCCTGGAAAATTGCTCTTTGCGGGAAGTTTTGGAGGTTCCCCTGGGAAGTCCTTGAGGATAGCCCAGAGTAGTCTGGGTTTGGGTCCATCTGCCAGGTTTGGGTCCTGATTCAGCCACCACCTCTGTGACTTTGGGCAAGTTCCTTCTCTTTCTCAGGGCCTCCTATTTCTTGCACTTACTCCCCCTACTCACAGGGTTAAGAGGTGTGGACACACACAGAGTGATAGAAACCTGCCTGGCACGTGGTGATGACTGAAAAAAAATGCTTGCTACTTGTATCTGTTTTGCCAATTTGGATGGATCTGAGCTGTCCATAAAGTGAGGCCTGCGGGGACATTTTTGTCATTGCCTCTGTGTGGGACAATGACCCCTGATGGCAGGCGGTCATTGGCTGGAGGGCTGTCCAGCACAGTTGTGACAAGGCCAGCATGGGGGTGGGTGGGTCACGGGGAGAGCTCAGGCTCCTTCTTTGTGTCTAGGGCCACCTTTTCCTGGTGGGAGTGGCTCTCTTGGGTCCCCCGAGAGCTCATGAACTGCCCTCTCCTCTCTGTGGCCTCCTGGTCATCTCCTGCCCCTCCCCCGGGCCCAGTGGTGTGGACACCTCTCAGTCATTTTGGGGTCTTCATGAAATCTCCTCAGAGATCATTGAGGCCAGCTCCCTCATTTCATGGGTGGGGAAACTGAGGCCCAGGGAAGCAGTGTGACTCGCACAAGGTCCACAGCTGGTGATTATGGGCTCCTTCAATGTTCCCTTGGGCCCCAGCCTTGTCATCATCTCTCCGGGCACGTTTCCTGTCTCTCTTGGGTCCAGGCCATCTGCTGCCCGTTTAGGCACATCATTCCACCTGGAGGCCTGAGCCTCCCTCATTTTGGGTCTTGGAGCCTTGAGTACTGGGAAGCTGATTTTGAGCACATCTGCTTCATACCCTTCCCCAGTTCTGTGCCTGGAATGGTTGTGGGGGGTGGGGTGGGGTTGGATTGAGTTCTGACCCTCAGGAGACGCTAAGTCCAGATGGGGTCGAGGGTATAGATGGTGCAAGATGGGACAAGTTCTCAGGCCAGGAACCTATGTTAGGGATGGTGATTATCCTGAAACAATTTTTTTAAAGATTTTATTATTTGACAGAGGAAGACGCAGTGAGAGAAGGAACACAGGCAGGGGGAGTGGGAGAGAGAGAGAAGCAGGCTTCCCATGGAGCAGGGAGCCCAATGCGGGGCTCGATCCCAGGACCCTGGGATCATGACCTGAGCCGAAGGCAGGCACCCAATGACTGAGCAACCCAGGCACCCCCAATTTTTTAAAAAAAGATTTATTTATTTTATTTAGAGAATGTGCAGGCATGAGTGGGGGAGGGGCAGAGGGAGAGAGAAAATCCCCAAGCAGACTCCCCACTGAGCATGGAAACAGACGTGGGGCTTGATCCCAGGACCCCCGAGATCCTGGCCTGAGCTGAAATCAAGAGTCGGATGCTCAACTGACTGAGCCACCCAGATGCCCCGATCATCCTAAAAATTTATCAAAGTTTAGCGCACGGTGCTAACGGTGTGCTGGGCACATGTTTCCAGTGTGTTGCCAACAGACCCAGCAAAGTATCAGTCTTTTATGGTCCCCATTTTGCAGATGAAGAAGCTGAGACTCAGAGTGGACAAGTACCGCAAGTGTAGTAGGGGATGGAGCCCATCTCTGCAGTGGCGGCACCCAGCGCAGGTTCCCGACCATGCTTCTCTCCTGATTCCCTGCCAGGGAGGAGCTCAGGTGATAGGTGATCTGGGTGCTCAGAGGCAGGCAAGCTTCTCCCGAGCTGGGGTGGAGCCAAGCCAGCAGGGATGATGCACACCGCATTCCCCGGTGCTCTTCCCACTGTCCCCTCCTCGTGGCCGCCCCCAGAGCCCACAGAGCTCATCTGCTGCCCTCTGCCCACGTGGCTTGGAGCCAGGTCTTGCTCTGGATGTGGATCTTTCCATCCACCCATCCGCTGTTTCACATCCCCTTAAACTCCGCGGGCCTGCCCTCAGCCTTGTGTCTGCCCCACCCCAGGGAGAGGCTTTGGGCAGGGCCTCAGGCTGGATGGGGGTGCCACCCCTGCCCCCTCTCTCGTGGCCTCCCTGATTTTAAGCTGCAGGGTGAGCTGCCTTTGGCCCCCATCCAGGGCTGCTGCACTTCTGCTGCCGCCTCCTCCCTCCCTCCCTCCCCCCCTCCCTCCCCCCTCCCTCCCCCCCTCCCTCCCCCCCTCCCCAGACCGCTTTAATTTCCATCTGTCAGCAGCTTGTGGAAGGACAGACTGACACATGTTCTCTCTTGCCCTCCCTCCTTCCGGCCTGCTACTGACTCACCTGCCCTAGTCCCCTCCCCTTCTAGTCCCTTTGGCAACTGTCTGAGGCTTGGCTTCCAGCACGGCCCTGCCCTGTGTGTGTGCGTGTGCGTGTGCGTGTGCGTGTGTGTTGGGCTGTGGCTCGGCTGTGCGTATGGAGGCAGGGTCCTAGATGTGCCTTGAGGGAGGTGTGTGGTGAGTGTGTGCAGGGCGTGTCCCTATTTCAGGGGGAGGTGGCCAGTGCGCCGGCTCGAGGTGCAAGGTGTGTGAGTTAGCGAGCGTATGTGTTTGTGTCGTGTTTTGAGGGAGTGGCAGGCAGGAGATGCGGAGGTTGTATTGAGGTGCAAGGTGACCCAGCCTCTCAGTCAATGGGCAAACATTTGCTTAGTCCTGCCCCTCCTGGCCAGGCCCTGGGCCAGGGGCTGGGGGCACAGAGGCCAAAGGGACCCATCTTTGCCCTTGAGTTGCTCCCAGACGGGCTCTGAGGCAGGGGCTGGTCCAGGTGGGAGCCCAGGGCGTGCAGGGCTGCGGAGGGGGGTGGAGGCTGAGGGAGGGGAGCAGGGCAGCTTCAGAAGAGGAACTGAACTGCAGGGAGAGTGAGCAGAGGGCGGGGGGGGGGGGCGGGGGGAGCCTCCCAGGCGAGGGAACAGCTCATCCACACACACTGCAGTCTGCGAAGGCCCTGCATGTTCTTTTTTTTTTTTTTTTAAAGATTTTATTTATTTTTTGAGAGAGAGAGTGAGAGAGCACGAGAGGGGGGGGGGCAGAGGGAGAAGCAGACTCCCTGCTGAGCAGGGAGCCCGATGTGGGACTCGATCCTGGGTCTCCAGGATCATGACCTGAGCCAAAGGCAGTCGCTTAAGCAACTGAGCCGCCCAGGGGCCCAGGCCCAGCATGTTCTGGGAGTCCCTAGCTGTTCCGTGAGACTGGGGCACGGGGAGGGATGATGTGGGGGCTGAGGGCTGAAGAGGTTGTACAGCCTGATGGGTCAGTGCCTGGCTCATCCCACGCAGGTGCCCCTAGGAGGGGCCCGTTGCTGTCAGTGATGGGGTACGCGCTGGGGGCCAGGCACTGGGCTTTGCACTTTGGTTCCCATTTCATTCCCCAGCCACCCTGGAGTTAGAGGACCCTAAGGCTTTGGTAGTGGAGGGACTCATCCAAAGCCTCAGTAAGTGGTGGACCTGGGATTTGAACCTGCCAGGCTGCCCACCTTGTCCCCTCTGTGCTGTGCTATACAAGGCCTTGATCGCATCCTTCCGGAAGGAGTCTGGGAAAGCCTGGAAAGGCGGGAGAGGGAAAGGGTGGGGGAAGTGAGGGGCACAGATACTGTGGAGTGGGCTTTGGGGGAGGGAGATGGGGCTTCATGGGTGACCGTGTCCTCTGGTCTGTCTCCTTTGCAGTCCTGGCAGGTGCCCGGCCCGCCCCCCGCCCTCTGGCTCCCAGGGCCTGCTGGAGGGGATGCTGGCCACCAACAACTCCAGGGTAGCGGTCCATGGGGGATCCGCAGCCTCGGGCCTCAGGGGCCTGTTGGAGGAGGAAGGAGCCACAGTGGGTACTGACCAGGGGGAGCCCCTGGAGCCTAGCAGGGACCCTCTGCCTTCCTGGAGGCCACAGCCAGATGGTGAAGCCAGCCAGACAGAAGAGGTGGACGGCACCTGGAGCCCTGCAGGGGTTGGGCAGGGCGAGGAGGGCCCGACACGGCCCCCTCGGCGGCCCTCCCAAGGCCCTCCTCCCCGCTCTCCCAGTCAGGACTTCTCCTTCATTGAGGTCAGTGCAGGGTGAGCCCAGGGCAGTGGTTGGGATGTTGGGGGGCATGTGGGTGATGCAGCCGGAGCCTCGGCCTTCGGGCCTCCTTGAGCTGTGTCAGGCCGGGGCGGGGGGCGGCAAGTGGGCAGTGGGTGAGTCCTATGAACAGGGTGCTCTAGGCTGCTGGAGCTATTGAGGGCTCCTGGGGGATGGGGCAGGGCCACGGGACAGCAATGGCAGTGGTGTTGCCGTTGTCCCGAGCAGGACACCGAGATCCTTGACAGTGCCATGTATCGGAACCGTGCCAACCTGGGGCGCAAGCGAGGGCACCGGGCCCCGGCCATTCGGCCTGGGGGCACCCTGGGCCTATCAGAGGCAGCGGACTCGGACGCACGCCTGTTCCAGGACTCTACGGGTAGGGCCCCTGTATTGTTGGGTGACGTCTGTGTCGCTGCCTGGGGGCTGTGCAGGGGAGGGCTGGTCTGCGCTTGCTGTCTGTGCTGAGCCCCCGCTCTGGGCCCTTGCAGAACCACGAGCTTCTCGGGTGCCGTCTTCAGACGACGAGGTGGTGGAGGAGCCTCAGAACCGCCGGACACGGATGTCCTTGGGCACCAAGGGGCTGAAAGTCAACCTCTTTCCTGGCCTGAGTCCATCAGCCCTGAAGGTACCGTCTGATCCTTCAACCACACATCCAGCCTCTAGCCACCTTGCGTCCAGCGTTTCTTCTGTCCGTCCATCTCTCCCTCCCTCCCTCCATCCCCTGGGCCCTTCTTCCCATCTCTCCTGTCATTTTGCTCTCCACTGAGGGCCCTGCTGGCCCATGCTGTGTGCTAAGTAGGATGGAAGGAAGAACAAGGCGTTCATGTCCCAGTACTTCATGGGGGTGGGTTGGGGACACAAGCCATGTCTCTGATTAGCTCTGGTGAAGGGGGGGAGGTGTTTAGGTGTCACTGGGGAGGTACAGATAAGGGCTAGGCCTGTTCAGAGTGTGTGGGGGGATTATTTCCTAATGGTCATATGGTACGGGATGGGAGGGTATATTGAGGAAGGTCTCACGTAAGTATTTGATCTTGGCTTTGAGGCATATGTAGGAGTTGGCTCTGGAGGGTGGGGTGATGACGGGGAGTTGTTCCAGGCAGAGGGAACAGAATGAACAAAGACACAGGGCTGGGAAGTCACCACTGGCTTTGTCCAGCCCAGTTAGTCTGAATTCAGTGTAGCAGGATCTTCTTGAGCACCTACTCTGTGCAGGGCATGGCTCAGCTCTTGGAGGGTTATCTTTAAGCGACTTCCCATCCATCTGGGCAAAAGGACTGCAGAGGGGTCTGTGCCTGATTCTGGGGACAGCATACCCTTGGGAGAAGGACTTGCCCTCTGGGAATCCTCCCGCTTATTCATCTGATGTGTCCCTGCACTTGGGCTCATCTCCTAGGCCAAGCTGCGCCCCCGGAACCGCTCAGCTGAGGAGGGGGAGCCTGCGGAGAGCAAGCTGAGCCAGAAGGAGTCCGCCGTGCAGCGTTCCAAATCCTGCAAGGTCCCGGGGCTGGGGAAGCCCCTTGCATTACCTCCCAAGCCAGAGAAATCCTCAGGGTAGGTGACCTCAATTGGCCTCACTGGGTTGGCCCGAATTAACTCTGTGAAGTTGGCGCTCCAGTTCCTGGCGCCGCGGTGAAGCCTCAGCCTCCCTCCTCCGGTTGGAGGGCGGGTTTCCCTCCCTACCACTTCCTCACTTTGTTCACCTTTCCTAAGGTTTGCCTTATGACCTTTTCCCTGTGCCATTCTAGGTCAGAAGGATCATCGCCCAACTGGCTACAAGCCCTGAAGCTGAAGAAGAAGAAGGTCTGAGAAGTCCTCGAGGTGAGAGTGGGTTCCTGGGCTGGGCTCTGTCTGGGGCTCAGGGGTGAGCAGGGCCTGCCCTGGAGGGTTCAGGAGGCCCTGTACCTTCTTTTGGGCCGTTCTCTCCTCGTTTCTCTCTGAGGAAGACCAGTGGAGCCCAGCTCTAGGACCTGGTGGGCCCCTTGGCTCCCTTAGGTTTTGCCCACAGAACAAGGTGTTGCCTGGGATGGACGAGGAGGAGGGCTTCCGTCCTGCCTTCCTCCCTGGGCTCAAGGACGGTCCCCATGCGACCCCCCGCCCTGTGGCTGGCCCAAGTGGGGTCAGCCAGCCTTTCTGGTCTGGGACCCCTGGAGGCACTTACCAGGCTCAAGGGCTCCTCACTACTAGGCTCAGCTGGGGGAGCCGGGCTGGGCACAGGGAGTGGAAACCGAAGCTGAAGGGGCTCCTCTGGCCGCCACGGTGTCCCCCATGGTGTCCCCTCCTGACCTCTTCCCTCCCCTCCCCCTTGCAGGTCCTTCCCATCGGGCAGTCTCAGGCAGTGCCCATTCCTGTGGGGTCCCCGGCGGGGAGATGGCTGGAGCCCCACCAGGTCCCAGGCTGCAGCCTCTGTCCCCCTCCACGTGAGGAGCGTCTGGGGAGGCACATTTATGCACTTTGTATCCCCCCCTCCTTCCCTCCTGACCAGATTCAGGCATTAGTGGTTGAAGGTTTTGGTCCCTCCTCCCTCGCTCTCTTTACACCTCCCTCTCTGCTTCCTCCTCCAGCCTCCCTTGGGTTTTCTTTTGATACCAGTTTATAGCATTTTTATAAAAGCCTTTGATTTTTGTAATGGGCGGAGCCCTGCCCCAGCCCCAGCCCAGGCCTCCCTCCATCCTGCCAGGTGCCCCACAGAGACCAAGAACATTTTGCCACTTGCAACAATAAAGTTTTTTGGGAATTGGTGCTGCCCAGGTTGTGGTGTGTGGTTGAGGTGCCCCAGCCCCCGTGCAAGGCCATCGCTGGGCCATCCTGGCCCGCCAGCAGCTCACTGTGACCCTGAACACTCACCTTCCCTCCACCTGTGGGCTCAGTGTCCCTGAGGAGGGCGTTTTGGTGATAGTAGGCTGTGTTCTGATTCGGACAACCCCCGAATCTCAGTAACTAAACACACAACGGGTCATTTTCCATTCATGGCACAGTCCAGGGTGGGTTGGTGGTGGGGACGCTCTGCGCCTCGCAGTCATTTAGAACCCAGTTTATTCGCTGTGGTGACTTGGCTATCTGCAGGGGCCTTGGAGTCCCCCGAGGACTAGTGGGAGACCCTTCCCACAGGGACCACAGGACGGGAGACTCTTCCATTGGCCAGAATTCAACTCCCGGTCCCCGCCAACTGCAGGGGCTACGGTACTGGGAAGTATAGTTTAGCTGTGTGGCCAGAGAGCACTGGGTGTTGGTGAAGAGTCAGCCCTTCTTGCCAGGGAGTTTGGCTTCTGTGAACCCTAAGGGCCCTTTTAGCCCATGCATTCTGGAATGTCCACCGGGCCCTGGCATCCTCCTCGGCCGGTTCCCCAGACCTGCCAACTGCTTTCTCGGAGGCTTGTTGAGAAGAGAGGCCCCCGTGGGCCTCGCCTTGTGGAGCCTGAGCTGAGTCACTGAGGTCAGAGCTACACCTGAATTTGGAAATCATCCCTTTTGCCAGAGCTTCTTAGCTTGTTACGTTGTTACGTTATGTTATGTTATTTTATTGTAGGGGGTATGGGGGCTGTTGACCTAATTTGAGAATTTGACCAAAGCTGTGGACTCCCTAGAAAACTGTGCATACCACGGCAGCCTGGAATTCCCATCACGGACCTCCTAGGCTAGTGGTTCTTAACCTTCACCAGTCATCACAGTCTCCCAGGGTGCTTACTGAAATGCACATTCCTGGGCCCACCTCCAGGCTTCCGCTCCTGTAGTTGTGCCCAGGAATCTGCATTTTGAGAAGCCCCCTGAAGTAGAGGGGAAAGAAAGGTGGGGGGCTCCAAGTGGCTGCACCCCTGGTGGGTCGGTGCCGGGCAAGCCCTGTGCCAACCCTCCTGGGGCCCAGCAGAACGGAGCTGACGTGAGCTTTGTCCTGTTCTCTCCCATTCTCTTCTCCTTGTAGCAGTAGGACTGGCAGGAGCCCAAGCCAAACACTTAAGACTCATTAGTGGGACAAATGGAGCCTGGGCTGTCCTGGTGCCCGGGCTCTGCTGGGAGGGAGAAGAGATGGGCCCGCTCCCAGGGAAGGCAGAGCCAGATCTGGGGTGTGGGTGGGGGTGTCCCACAGGTTAGAGGGCAACCCACTCAAGCTTTGACCATAAAGGCAGGTGTGTGACGAATACCACAACTGGGATAGTAACATTCTCGTGGTGCCGCCATTTCTCGGGGCTGTGCCTGGGGTTCTCGGAAGTGGCCTTGGAGGGGCAGGTATTGTTGGTCTTTTGCCTGGATTTGGATTTTTGGAAACAGCCGAAAGTCACTTGGAGGCTTGCGTTGGGGAATACTCCGGGCAATCAAGGAAGCTGATCAATTTTGGTCCAAGGTGGCTCTGAAGGCATTTTCTAAAGAGTTGAATGAGCTCTGGAAGAGTCACTAGAATAAATGTGCAGCCTTTCGGGCTGAAGGCAACGGGTCAGTGTGCTTATAAAGGAATCAAGCCTTTTTCAACCCTTTTCCTGGATGTTAGAAAGCTGAGCTGTCCCTTCTCGGAGAACCTTGTCCCAATCCCATTACCAGTAGGAATGTCTCAACACCATCTCTCTCCTATTCCTTGCTTCTGAGGCCCTCACCATGAGTCCGGCCACATATGAATCAGATACCAGATGACGGGAACTTTGGCAACTGAGCAGGAGTGGAGCTCAGGGAGTGATCCCACATTCCCTGCGATCTAGGAGCTGGAATTGGTGTTCGGGGTCGGGCGGAGCCTGAGAACAAGCTGGCCTTTGCCCATGGTGCCCTAGGGATCTGGGTGGTAGTGGTGGGTGTTGGGTGGGGGGACTCTTCTGAAGGGTTGCTGCCCACTTAGCTCTTCCTCCTTCCAGTGTCCTGTCCCCAAATGTGTCCTGTCCCCAAATGTGTCCAGCCATCTGTCATGGTCACTGCCTGTCCTGAGAGGGTTGGAGGCAGGCCAGTTCTGATGGAGCAGTCATTCCTCGGCCGATGGCCCAGAGCAGGCTGAAGCTGGTGGACAATATCCCTCTGCCTCCAGCTTCTCACTGAGCCAGAAGCCTCGGCTCACCTGGAACAAGCCCTTTGGCCTCTGTAGCAGCTGCCTGCCTCCCTCCCTTCCTCTGCCAGCAAGTGCTGATTGATCACAGACAGGAAAAAGGCTGGCAGGGCTCGGAGGCACACCACCCTGCCCTGGGGAGCGAGCCAGGCCCTTGTGGCTCGAGCCTCCTGGGCGCAGAGTGATAAAGTGGGTTTTAATCGCTGCCGGAGAAACGACTCTAATTATACTTTTATTTATATAGCGCTCTGTCTCCAAAGGGCCAAACACCCATTCATTCATTTTTTTTGAAACAAAGTTTATTGAATTTTCTTCTGATGGCAAAAGCAGAACATTCATGGTGGACCACCTAGAAAACACGGAGAAGTAAGATTCAGAAATCCGCCTGTAACATCGTCACCCAGATATGCCACCAACATTTTTTTTTAAAAGAATACTTTTTATTTTAGGATAGATTTCGATTTATAGACATGTTGCGAAAATAGTACAGAGTTCCTCTAAACCCACACCCAACTTGCCCTAATAGTTTACATTCGTAAGGTACATTTGTTACAACTAATGGAGCAATATTGATGCATTATTATTTATTCAAGTCCACACTTTATTCACAGTCCTTAGGTTTTGCCTAGCCTCCCCTTTTCTGTTCCAGGATCCCATCCCGGACGCCCCATTACATTTAGTAGTCACGTCTCCTTAGGCTCCCCTAGCCTGGGACCGTTTCTCAGACCTTCTTTGTATCTGGTGACCTTGACGGTGTAGGGGAGTCCTGGTCTGGTAATTTGTAGCATGTCCTTCAGTGTGAGAGAGTCTGATGTTTTTCCTGTGATTAGAAAGGGATTATAGGTTTCCGGGAGGTAGAAGTAAAGTGCCATTTTCATTCTATCAAAGGTACATGCTCTCAGTATGACCTATCATTTGTTCATTTTTTAAAAAAGATTTATCCATTTATATTAGAGAGTGAGAAGGGGGAGGAGCAGAGAGAGGGGGAGAGAGAGAGCAGCAGACTCCCTGCTGAGCGCGGAGCCTGGCCCCATGCGGCCCGATCCCACCACCCGAGCAGAAAACAAGGGTCGGATGCTCCACCAACTGAGCCACCCAGGCACCCCTATCATTTGTTCATTTTCCCCTATCGTTTGTTCATTTTAACCATGCCGCCCTGGCCGAGGCAGTGTCTGTCAGGATTCTCCGCTGTCAAGTTATTCTGTCCCCCTTCTATATTGTACTCTTTGCAAGGAAGACCCTAGCTCTGGAATATTCACAGATATGCTTGCAGTCTCAACGTTTCCACTCACCCACAAAGCAAAAGCAAAGTCCCAACGGATGCTTGTTAACTCCTGACCGTTAAGGATCTTGCCAGAAGCTGGGATCTGGGTTCTAGCCTTGACCCTTTTATTTTCATAATTTCTGGAGCTCTTAGCATGGAGGCACCAATTACCCTTTTAAATGTGTCTGTGCCTTAGTTTCGTCCATGAAAACCAAACTGTTTACTTACTATGCGCCAGTCCCTGTGTGAAGTGCATTCCATGCCTTGTGAATCCACGGATGACTCAGTGATGGAGGTGATGTTACCGTCTTCATGTTATGGATGAGAAAACTTTGATTTGCAGAAGTTGCCCAGAGTCACGCAGCTTTGCAAGTGGTAGAGCTGGGATTGAGACCTTGGTCTGTGACTCCAGAGCTCAGCACCAAACCATGCTTACCTGGCCTGGTTAGCCACAGAGCAGGGAGGTTCAGAGTGTGGGCTCACGGGTTTCAACTGTGGCTCTTCCATTCACTAGCAGTGTGGCCTTGGGTAAGTCACTTCACATCTTTATGCCTCAGTTCTCCTATCTGTGCAGTGGGGACATGACATCTTCCAGATGGGGCTGTTGTGAGGCTTAATTTTTTTTTTTTTAAGATTTATTTATTTTTGAGAGAGAGAGAGTGTGAGTGAGTGCATGAACAGTGGGAAGTGGCAGGGGCAGAGGAAAAGAGAGAATCTTAAGCAGGCTCCCCGCCCAGTGTGGAGCCCAACGTGGGGCTTGATCTCATGACCCTTGAGATCATGACCTGAAGTGAAATCAAGAGTCAGACGCCCAACTGACTGAGCCACCCAGGTGCCCTGAAGCTTAAATTACTCTAAAAACATGCTTGACTCAGGGTAAGCAGTCAGGGAGGGTTATCATTATTGTTATTACTATGGTATTTTTTTCATTTGTCCGTCCGTCCGTCCATCTGTCCATCCGTCCATCCATCCATCCATCCATCCATCCAGGAAAAGCACTGTCTGCTCTGGGCCCCCGTTTCCCATCTATAGTGGGTGTCGAACCAGAGTAGGAGTTCTTAGCCCTTTTTGTGTCATGGACCCTTCCAGTAGGCCGGTAAAATAAAATACACAGGATCACAAAGGAAACTAATTACACTGAAATAAAGCTATCAAAATATTAAAAAACAAATCTGTGGTATATGTGTTTATTTAGTAACATAAAACAAGATCCGGTGGTAGGTCCAATCACTGCTACAATTTTGAGGTGGTAATATTAACAATGTTTTGAGAATACTGCAATGACGAATGAGCTATGAAAAAACCTGTCATTATTCTTCGTGACAAAGCCTTAGGTACTCCGGATTCTACTGTGGTTTGATGCTTGTGTTCACAATAGGAAAAAAATGCTAAGTTTCAGTTACAGGCGTGTGAACATTTTCCCCCTCAGTCCAAGTTCACAGATGGCTGAATTGTTAACCACGGACCCCAGATTAAGAACTGAGGTGCAGGATGCCTGGGGTTCCTTCCAGCTCTGCCAAGTGTGAGTCTGATCCCCAGGAGTCCTCTGGGTGGGGAGAGGGAGCCCTGGGCTCTGAGGATGTTGGCCCCAGGACAGACATAACACAGGGCCTTTCAAGGCTCAGCCTGGCTTTCCTGAATTGCTCTGTTCCAGAGGTTTCAGAGACACTGGCTGGCAGCACCTGCCCTGGAGCCTTTGCCCTCATCCATCAAGGCTGCAACTGCAGATCTATTGACCCAGCCCTTTGTTCTCGAGAAGCAACCTGCCTTTCTTTGTTAACCCCTGCCAGTCTGGCCCCAAACAGGATTCCTTCTGTGTTCCGGGCTCAGCACTAGGTCCAGACACACATCAGAAGGGCAGCACCCCGTGGATGACGGGCACCCAGCAAGGGTCAACGGCTCTGCTGGGTTCTCTCATCGAAATGTTTGGCTCACTGAATCAGCAAAGATGTCAAGCCCCAGGCGCAGCTGAGCTTCAGACACTGTTCTCTCCAGATTACCAGAAACCTCTATCCCTGCTTTACCACGCATGGGAGTTTGGGGTCTTTTCCACCCCAGGATCCACACATAACCATCCCCACCCCGCATCTCTCTCTCTCTCTCTCTCTCTCTTTCACACACACACACACACACATACAACAAACACACACACACTCACTCCTTCAGATTCATATACAGGTTAGGGCTGGTCTTACCCAGCATGAGAAGGAACCATAGCCTCAAGCTTTGGGGTGCTTGGAAGGTGGGAAAGGACTTCTCTCCCCTAAAGTCTGCAAGTTGCAGCCCCTGGTAGCTGGTATCTTCATCACTAACAACCCGTATCTGGGGGTTAAGCATTGCTCCCCCCGCCCCCGCCCCGGAGCTTTTGTTTTAGAATGAACAATCTCTAAGGGAGTGCTAATTTCTTCTGACCTTAAAGCCTTTCTTAGAGTTTGTTCGGGGAGCAGGGCAGAGGCACAGAAGGGGAAGCCATGAGGTCTGAGGGCTGGAGACCCTGCCAGAGCTGTGCTAAGGCCCTCAGCAAACTCCTCGATTCAGCTCCATCCAACAGACGTTTTATCGGGCCATCTGTTATTCACGCTGGGCACGTGGAGATAAGGCAGGTACAGCCCCTGTCTCGGGGTAAGAGTCTGGCAGTAACCCCAGGTATGGTGTCATAGAGATTACAGTGGTGACATGTGGACAGAGCTGGACCGTGCAGAGCAGTTTGCTGACTCGGGGGATCTTGAAGGGAGACGCACTGCGCAGTTAGCTAGGCCTGGAAGGTGGGGTTTGTCAGAGCGTGGAAAGAAGAGGGAAGGAACTGCACCCCGGGTGGGGTGGGGGAGTCAGCCTGGGCAAAGGCCGGCGTCAGCACGGGATACTCTCGATGATGAGCGTTGTCTTGGTCTGCTCAGGTGCCATTGCAAAATAGGACAGACCAGGTGGCTTAAACTATATCTCGCTGTTCTGGGGGCTGGAACACTGAGATCAAGGCGCTGGCAGGTGGTTTTCCTCCGAGGCCTCTGTCCTTGGCTTGCAGACAGTCCTGCCATCTCCCTGTGTCTTCACGTGGTCTTCCCTCTGTGAGAGTCTGTGTCCTAAACTCTTCTTTATAAAGACAGCAGTCTTATTGGGTTAGGGCCCATCCACAGGACCTCATTTTAACTTAATTACCTCTTTAAAGACCCTATCTTCAAATATACGTATTTGTATTTGAGGTATAGAGGTGAGGACATCAACATATGAATTTGGGCAGGGAACACAATTCAGCTGGTAACAGGAGTTGACTGCGGAACATGCAGAAATGGGCCTGGGTGGGAGGGTGGGCTGGGGATGGGCTGAGTCAGATCAGGAAAGGCCTTGACTGTCCGGGTTGAGCCTTTTGTATCAGTACTTAAAGATGCTGGCGCCTGCTCCGGCCTCGGAGGCCCGCTGGAAAGCGAAAGCATCTCATCTTCCTGTCCCCAAAGCACTGGAAATTCTGGGAGTGGTGAGATTTGCTCAGGCCTACTGCCCTCAGGGCTGGTCATGGGGCGTGCCCCGAGGAGGGGCCAGCAGGGGCCTGTCTGCCATGCCCCGTGGGAGCCCCGCCCAGCTGGGTGGGTCCCAGCATCACATCTAGTAGTGAACCTTCCTGCTTTCCAGAAACTCCCATCTGGGTGGGCAGGACTGTACAAAGATCTCACTAATCTGAGTCTGATGGGTCACAGAGAGCTCAGCTCGCCGGGGAGGGGAGGGAGCGGAGTTCTGCATCTGGGCCTTCCCCATCCGAGGTGAGGCCACCCTGGGCTGGGGGGCTAGGAGGTCTGTGGTCCTAGGCTGTCTGCCTTTCCTTCTGCCTCCTGCTTTCCTCCTCCATAAAACAGGGGGTGGGGGCATGGGGAGGTGGGGGGCGTGGAATAAACTCCCTAAGGGCCTGGCCCTTCCAGCGCTGACTTCAGGATCCTGAAACTGAGAAGGAAGTAGGGGCAGAAGGGCGAAAGCAGGGGGTGGAACCCACGGGCCCCTGGGGAGAGCCTCCCCGCTCCACCCATCAGCCAGGCCAGGGAGGCCTGGGAAACTACTTTTCTAGGACACATAAAGCTGGTGGCAGCAGGGATGGAGGGCGAGTGCTCCTGCTGCATAATTCTTTTCAAAATCCTTTATTGACCTTGTGTGTTGAGTGCATGAATTCTAAGTGTAGAGCTTGATGGTTTTCCAGGTATGAATATATTTGTGTAACCACCACTGAGATCAAGATATAGAACATACCAGAGCTCAGAAGTCTCCCTTCCTTGTACCCCTTTGCACCCCACCCCCAGACAACCACTCTTCTGACCATCAATTAGTTTTGTCCTTGAATGTTGCATACACAGAATCATACAGTATGCACCCTTCTTAAAAAAATGTTAAATTGAAGTATGACATATTAGTTTCAGGGGTACAGCATAGGGATTCAACAATTATATACATTAGGAAATGCTCACCATGATAACTGTAGTCACCATCTGTCACCACACAAAAGATATTACCGTATTACTGACTATATTTCTTATGCTGTATTTTTCATCCCCGTGACTTCTTTATTTTATAATTGGAAGTTTGTACCTCTTAAACCCCTCCCCCTTCACCTATTTCACCCACCCTCCCTCCCTCTGGTAACCACTAATTTGTTCTCAATATTTATGAGTCTGTTTCTATTTTGTTGTTGTTGTTGTTTTGTTCATTTGTTTTTTCAGATTCCATGTATAGGTGAAATCATATGGTATTTATCTTTCTTTGTCTGACTTATTTCACTTAGCATAATACCCTCTAGATCCATCTTTATTGTTGTGAATGGCAAGGTTTCATTCTTTTTTGTGACTGGGTCGTATTCCATTGTATATGTATATACACCATATCTTCTTTCTTTCTTTTTTAAAGTAAGCTTTGTGTCCAGTGTGGGGCTTGAACTCATAACTTTGAGATCAAGAGTAGCATGCTCTACTGACTGAGCCAGCCAGGCACCCCTAGACCACATCTTTATTCATTCATCTGTAGATGGACACTTGAGTTGCTTCCATATTTTGGCTATTGTGAATAATGCTGCTATACACATAGGGTTGCATCTGTCTTTTCAGATTACTGTTTTTGTTTTCTTCAGGTAAATATGTAGAAGTGGAATTACTGGATTGTATGGTAATTCTATTTTTTTTTAAAGATTTTATTTATTTCCTTAGGGAGAGAGTGCATGAGCAAGGGGAGGGGCAGAGAGAGAGGGAGAGAGAGAATCTCAAGCAGACTCCATGCTGAGCGTGGAGCCCGACATGGGACTCGATCTCACAACCCTGAGATCATGACCTGAGCAGAAATCAAGAGTCAGACATTTAACTAACTGAAACATCTAGGCACCCCGGTAGTTCAGTTTTTAATTTTTTGAGAAATGTCCATGCTATTTTCCAGAGTGGCTGCACCAGTTTGCATCCCCACCAACAGTGCAAAAGTGTTCCCCTTTTTCCACATCCTCATCAACACTTGTTGTTTCTTGTGTTTTTCATCCCAGCCGTTCTGACAGGTGTGAGGTGATACCTCATTATAGTTTTGATTTGCATTTCCCTGATGACCAGTGATGTTGAGTGTCTTTTCATGTGTCTGTTGGCCATCAGGATGTCATCTCTGGAGAAATACCTTTCAGGTCCTGGTATGCACTCTTTTGTGTCTGGCTTCTTTTGTTCGCTATTATACCTGAGAGGCTTTCCCACTGGATTCTGCTGGAAACAAGGAAGATCCTCCTCAAAGAGTCTGTTCCACGCATATACTCCTGAGCTTGCCTCTTCCCTGAAGCATGATCCCCAAATTTCTTGACATTCCTCCTGTCAGGACATCTGCCCATTAATCTGGGTGGGCTTGTGACTGTCCTGATCAATAGCGAGTGTGGGGAGGATGCTCTGGACTTCCCACGCTGAGGCATAAACAGTGATGCAGCTTCTGCCTGACGTGCTAGAACACTGGTGCTTGAAACACTGGGCCACCTTGGAAGACTGCTTCCTACCCTGAGGCCGCCATGTTCTATGGAAGCCAAGACGCATGGGGGGGCCACACATAGGCACCCTCTTGTTAGTCCATCTTGAGTCGACCCTGGCAAGGCACCTCACATGCGAGGGAATGGGCAGACTCCAACTGTCAAATCATGCCCTGCCTCCACATCTATCCAGTTGAGGCCTCAGACATCATGGAATAGAGACAAGTCATCCCTCTGGTCACCCGTCCACCCTGTGCCCTGTCCGAATCCCTGACCCGTGGAATATAGCTGCCTAATAAAATGGCTGTTGCAAGGTGCTAAGTTTTGGGATAATTTGTTCCCCCAGTAATAACTAGAACATGGGGTGAGAAGCAGCTGGACCTGGGAAGGCAGAGTTAAGCCTTCTCACTGGTTGGGAACTGGCAAGAGAATCTGCTTTCCTGAGCCCACCCTGCTCCCCAGTCCTGCCATGACCTCATCCTTGATCCTTTCTTCAGACCTGCTCTGATCTGTTTTAGGCCGCTTGTCAACTAATTCTCTGCCTCCTCCATCCCCCAAATGGAAAAGGTATCTTCTGTAAAGGTATGATTCCTCCTACGCATCTTTGCCTCCCTATCAGAGCCTCCTGAAATGGGGAGTGTATAAAATATCTGAGAGTACAGTCTCTGGTATGTGTGAAGAAAGTATGTAATCATTCTCGGTCTCTTCAACAAACGGTATTGGGAAAACTGGACAGCTACATGCAAAATAATGAAACTGGACCATTTCTTATGCCACACACAAAAATGATTAAAGACCTAAATGTGAGACCTGAAGCCATAAAGATCTTAGAAGACAGCACAGGCAGTCATTTCTCTGACACTGGCCATAGAAACATTTTTCTAGACACGTCTCCTGAGGCAAGGGAAACAAAAGCAAAAATAAACTATTGGGACATCAAAACAAAGAGCTTCCGCTCAGCGAAGGAAAACAACACAACTAAAAGGCAACCTACTGAATCGGAGAAGATATTTGCAAATGACATATCCAATAAAAGGTTAGTATCCAAAATATATAAAGAACTGATACAGCTCAACATCCAAAAACCAAATAATCCAATTAAAGAATGGGCAGAAGACATGAACAGGCATTTCTCCAAAGAAGGCATCCAGATGGCCAACAGACATAAGAAAAGATGCTCAACATTCTTTGAGCATCTCAACAGGATACAAAAACTCTAATTCAAAGGGATACATGCACCCTGATGTTTATTGCATTATTTACAATAGCCAAACTCTGGAAGCAGCCCAGGTGTCCATGGAAAGATGAATGGATAAAGATGTGGTATAGATGTGGTGTGTATACACACACTGGAATATTACTCAGCCATATAAAAGAAGGACATCTTGCCATTTGCAACAATGTGGATGGAGCTAGAAAGTATAATGCTTAGTGAAATAAGTCAGCCAGGGAAAGACAAAAACCATCTGATTTCACTCATGTGGAATTTAAGAAACAAAACAAACGAGCAAAGAAAAAAAAAAAAGAGAGAGAAAGACAAACCAAGGAACTGGCTTCTTTCACTTAGTGTAATGTTTTCAAGGTTCATCCATGCTATAGTATATGTCAGTGCTCCATTCCTTTTTATTGTCAAGTAATACTCTTTGTATGGCTATACTACATTATATTTGATAGGCACTTGGACTGCCTTCACTTTTGGGTTGTTATCAGTAATGCTCATGAACATTTGTGTGTATGCTTTTGTGTGGACATAGGGTTCGTTTCTGCTGGGTTTATGTCAAGGAGTGGAATTGCTGGGTCATATGCAAACTCGATATTTAACCTTTTGGGAAACTTTCAGATTGTTTCCCGGGCAATTGCACCATTTTCCAGCATTGTTGTGAGGGTTTTGGTTTCTCTGCATCCTCGCCAACACCTGTCTTCTTGATTCTAGCTCTCCTAGTGGGTTTGAAGTGGTATGTCTTTGCGGTTTTGCTTGGCATTTCCCTGATGGCTAATGATGTTGAGCATCTTTTTATTTGCACATTGATCTTCTGTATATCTTCTTTGGAGAAATGTCTATTTAGACCCTTTTCTGATTTGCCTTTTATTATTGAGTTGTTGGAATTCTTTATATATTCTTGATACAAGTCCCTTCTTGTGGTTTGCTTTACAAATTTTTAGGAAATGCCATTTCTTAGCTTCCCTGTTTCTGGGTTTACTGGCTGGAGAATTGTGTCCGAAACAAAACATTGGCTAATCCACAAGGCGGAGTAAAAACCCCATTGGAAGCAACAGCTCATATGCATTCTTGGTGCTGGTGAAAACAGATAGGATTGTCCTGGTTCCCCTTTCCTCTCCTTTCTTGTTTCTGGAGCTTTGCCTCTGCCCTTGGGTCCCTAACAGCACAGGGAGGAGGCACATGTCAGAATCACCTGTGGGACTTTTGCAACTTTTATAGTCTCATGGCTCCCCAAGCATGTCCTCAGATACACTTTCCTCTTCCCTCCACCCCCACTTTCTTTTCAAGAACCACTTTCCTAAAAGGGACACTTGGTGACAAACCCTGGCATGGCATGAAATGGCCCCTGGGTGGCAGCAAAATTGAGATGAAGGGCCAGGGGTTGGTGTCAAAGGCCAGTGCTGATCCCCAAAGATAAATGGTATGGAGGTTCCTCAAAAAATTAAAAAGAGAACTATTATATGATTCAGCATCCACACTTCTGAGTATGTAGCCCAAGGAACGGAAATCAGAATCTCTAAGAGCTATCTGAACCCCTATGTTCATTGCAGCCTTATTCACAATAGCCAAAATGCAGAAGCAACTGAAATGTCCACTGATGGAGGAGTGCATAAAGAAAATATGATATATGGGGCACCTGGGTGGCCTAGTCTGTTAAGTGTCTGACTCGATTTTGGCTCAGGGCATGGTCTCAGGGTCGTGAGATTGAGCCCCATGTTGGGCTCTGTGCTCAGTGGGGAGTCTTCTTGAGATTCCTTCCCTCTTCCTCTCCCTCTGCCTCTCTTCTCACTCTCTCTCTCAAATAAATAAATAAATCTTAAAAAAAGGAGACAATATGGTATATATGTACAGTGGAATATTATTCAGCCTTAAAAAAGAAGGAGATCCTGCCATTTGCAAAAACATGGATGAACCCTGAGGACATTATGCTACATGAGTAAGTTAGACGCATAAGGACAATACTACATGATATCCCTTACGTGAGGAATCTCAAGTAGTCAAACTCAGAGAACCAGAAAGAAGAAGGGTGTGTGCCTGGGGCTGGGGCGGGGGAGGGAGAAATGGAGAAATGTTAATTAAGGGGTACAAAGTTTAGATTATATAAGATTAGTAAGCCCTAGAGATCTGTATGGTGTTGTGCCTATCGCTAGTAATACTCTATTGTATACTTAAAAACTTGCTAAGTGGGTAGATCTTGTGTTAAGTGTTTTCATCACACACACGCACAAAATGAGGGCAGAAGAAAACTTTTGGAGGAGATGGATATGTTTATGGCTTACATAGGTTGTGGTGATGTTCTCATGGGTGTATACTTATTTCCAAACTCATTAAAATTGTATAGTTTAAATAGGTATGGCATTTTGTATGCCAATAATAGCTAAATAAAGTGGTTTTTAGAAAAGATTTATTTGTTTATTTTAGAAAGAGAGAGGGAGGGGGTGTTGGGGAAGAGACAGAGAGAGAGAGGGAGGGAGAGAATCTCAAGCAGACTCCCTGCTGAGCATGGAGCCTCACACAGTGTTTGTCTTACCACCCTGAGATCACAACCAGAGCGGAAATCAAGAGTCGGATGCTTAACCGACTGAGCCCCTGTTTGTTTGTTTGTTTGTTTGAAGAATGTTCTCTTCTTGTAGGAAGCTGCATGTGCAGCTGGGTTAGAGGGTCAGATTGTTCTCTGGCAGAAGCCGAGTGTAACATAGTGACAGGCGATCGTGCTCCGGGAGGGAGGGAAGGGGTACTGACATCGTTTTGTCTCTAAGAAGGATCGGCAGCATCATTCAGTGTTTATTAAGTTCTGATGTTGAGCGAGGCATTGTGCTAAGCATTCGATATTCCTTATTTCATTAACTCTCCACCATAACCTTATGGGTTAGGTACCGTCATCCTTGTGCTCCAGGTGAGGACAGTGAGCCCAGAGGGATCAACTTGCCACCTCTCACCCAGCTAGCAGGTGGCAGAGCTGGGCTCCGCACCAGGCTGTCTGCCTCCAACACCTGCACTTCTTTGTGGTGCCTGGAGCACCCACGCTCTTGAGTCCAAATCCTGTTGATGTTCATTTTCATGTGGTCAGTTTCCATCGAAATTTGCACGGGAGGCAGCTGAGCTGCGGAAGAGCCTGCGTGTGGACCCAGAAAGCTGGCATGGAGAAAGACTCAAGCACGCACGGGCTTTGTGTGACTTGGGTCTGTTACATCATCTCTCTCTGCGTTTCCTTACCAGACAATGGAGATAACATACCCACGTCACAAGGTTATTGTGAAGGTCAAATGAGATTTTGGCTGTGAGTCTGATTTGTAAACTCTGAAGTTTGGAAAGTCAGGGATTGTTATTCTTATTACATTGTTCCCTTGGCTCAGGTCAAATCCTGTCATTAGCAGCCCCAACCTAGATAGGAGTCTCAGCCAAGTTCAGTGGTGGCTGACTTCTTCTGAGCAATACCCAGGATGGTAGAAATGTAGCACCGTCCCGAGCTGGGGTCTGGAGTTGGTGGCACATGGTTAGTCCCCAAATCCTACCCACCCGTCCCCTCTTCCCCAACAGCAGCCTGGATCCTGGCCCTTTCGCCTTCGCCCCTGCTCCCATCTGTGCTGCCTGGCTGTCTTTATCTTTTGCTTGCCCCCTGGCAGGAGCTGCATGGAAAATTTGTGGCAAAGACAGGATGTGTTCACCAAATGTCCACACGCTCTTGGTTGGGGTCAGGGAAATGTAGGCAGAAATGACATGTGTCCCTTCTAGGCAGAGGCAATTAAGAGCTGGTTCTCCCCTTCCGTGTGTCCTGTCCCATTGGAGGCCACCTGTAAGGTAGAGGAAGGCCACTTGACCCTCGGCAGAGTGTGGCATGAACAAGAAATGGATCTTTGTTGTAATAAGCCCCTGAGATTTGGGGGTTAATTGGTGAAGCAATGTAGCCTAGCACTGCCCCCCACCAGTATATTTCCTGCCATCCGTCTACACAGAGGGGAGGAGGGAGGACCCTATTCTGGGCAGAGCAGCATGAATAAAGATGTGTCATACTCCAGGAGAAGGAGAACATTGGTGTGGATAGAGCCGAGGGTCCTTGCTCACAGGGCCCAATCACAGAGCGGTTAGGGTCACACCCTTTGAGTTCTGGCTCTGCCATTGATGGGCTGTGTGCTTTGGGCACATGACTACCAAGGCTTGGTTTTCTTAACTATAAATTGCAGGTGATCACAGCGCCCAGACCAGCCTGTGGGGCTGCTGTGAAGATCGAGTGGGTGCTGAGCTCGGCGCCTGAATTAGGGTAAGTGCTTGATAAAAATTTGCTATGTTCAATCTCAGCCATTGTTATTGCTAAGGGAGGACGGGGAGGCCGGTTTCAGGGCCAAGAGAAGTGCTTTCCATTCTTACAGTCATCTGGAGCTCAAGATGGTAAAATGTAGGAGATAAGGACTTAGGGAGTCCTCAAGGCACCTAGAACGGATTCATCCACCCATCCAACAAACTAAACAAAATTTTTAAAAATAAATGTCATTCTCTGAATGTGTGAGAGTCTATAACCAACAGGACGAGAGAGCCTATGATGCTGGGGTTATTGGACAAACCCTTCCCAGGCCTACTGCCTCCTTCACAGGAGCTAGAAAAAAATAGCAAAGTCAGGACGGGAGCCAAGCCAGTGACGTCTTGGTAGGAAGGGCAGCAACAGGAAACCACGTCAAGACTAAGTGCTTCTCCTTGGGGCCCATTCTCCCCTGTCTGAGGAGCTTGGCGGGGGAGGGGTGGTGGGCTCTTTATCCCTGGGCACCATGGTCTGGGGGTCTCTGGCTTGCAGTCCACCAGGTCTGGGGAGCTGGGCAGTGGAGAGTCTCCAGCAACATTTCTGGCAGGCTCCGGGAAGCACAGGTGAATGGAGTCGGAAAGGCTGGTCAGAGGGAACGTGGTGGGACTTGTCTACCCAACATCCATTTTCCGGTCTCCTGGTTACTGAGTCAGCTCTAAATCTGTCCATTCAGCAGGGCTGACCCCATGTCCTGCTCTGGGCACTCACAATATCAATTCTTCCAGACTATTGTGATTGGTTCAGGGGTGGGTCTGTGACCAAACTGGCCCAGTGGGATTCAGTTTGTGAACTTTTATTTGAACCCTTGGGGGATAGAACCTCTCTTTTCACAGAACTCACAGCAAGGAGGATATGGGCCTGGACCTTCTGGAAGCTAGTAAGCCCTGGGAGAAAATCTGCCTAAGGCTAATATAGCAAAATACAGTACTGATAGAACAGAGGCTGCATCCTGATGCCATTGTGTGCTAGCCCCTGGATCCAACCATGCCTGAAGGCCGCCTGAACGGTTCAGTTATTTGAGAGTCCTGCTTGTTACACTGGTTCTCCAAAAAGCATCGTTGTCTGTCTGAACACTATCAGATGGCGGGATCTTACCACCAGGAGTCATTTCCATTCTCAGTTCACAGTGGGTTGCTTACTCTGTAGAAGCTTATGAGCTGGGCTCCTGGGATAGAAACATAAATAGGACTGGAGCCTTAGCTCCAAAGACTCATAGTCGAGAGAGGGTGACCGATATAACTAGAACAGTTCAGCATAAGATATGCTGAGATAAAAACTATTATGGGAGCTAAGAGGAGAAAGGAAGCCTGGATCTCAGTGGGAAAGGTGTGTTAAGTAAGGCTGTTGAGAGGAGATAATATTCATTCTTTTCAATAGGTATTTATGGGGCTCTATTCCATATACTCTGCTGGGCACTGGGGATGTAGGGACATGGTGCCTGACCTCAAGGTGCTGACAGTCTGGTGGGAACAGGGGCACCCGACTTCTCAAAATAACCTGTGGGTACCGGACAGGATCATGGTGCTGTTAGAGCAAATAACCAAGGAACCAGACTTGGCTTTGGGATGTAGGCGAAATTTCTAGGAAGAGGAGAGAGGAGCAGGAATTAAGCAGGACGATTTGGGGGCGTTGGGGGAGGCATCCTCGGCAGAAGGGAACAGCATCTGCGAAGGTTCCATGGTGGGAAGGAGCAAGACAACCAAATAAACACAACAGATTCTTGGGCTGTTTAGCTGAGAAGTGAAGACCCATGATCCTTAACTCCAAGGGCTTTCTCACACCAGGTGGGTATTTTTTTTTTTTTAAGATTTTATTTATTTCACAGAGAAAGAGAGAGAGAGAGCACAAGCAGGGAGAGCAGCAAAGGGAGAAACAGGCTCTCTGCTGAGCAGGGAGCCCGATGCGGGGCTCGAACCCAGGACCCAGGGATCATGACCTGAGCCGAAGGCAGACAGACGCTTAACCGCTTAACGCCCAGGTGCCCCAGTGCCGGGTGGTTTTTAAACCCAGCTGAGTATCACTTTTCTCATCTGTGAAATGGGATAACAACACCCACTTTGCAGGCTTGTTGGGGGGTTCCCTGAGGTGAAGTATTGAAGGGCCTGGCAGAGAGAAGGCGGTCAGCAAACGGGGATGATTACCAACGTCCTCCTCCCGCTCAGCTCCGACCCTGATCACCCCTGGTGGAGTGTGCTTTAGGCTGTCATTTGGTTCCTAGAGTTTTCACTTTCCTTCTGGGAACCCTTCTCCCCATTCCCCTGCTCCCTGCAGCTCTGGCCCCAGAACCTGCCCCACGGGCTCCTCTGGGGGCCGAGAACCGGGTCGGGCAGCATGGAGGGAGACAGGGTGCGTCACGGGCTGAACTGTGTCTCCCCCACTCCCAAATCCAGGTTGGAATCCTAATAATGCCCTGGACCTCAGAATGTGAGGAGATAGGGTCTTGAAAGAGGTCACTAAGTTAAAACGAGGTCACTGGGTGGGCTCTAAGCCAATACGACTGTCCTTACAAGCCGAAGACATTTGGACACAGACACACACAGAAGGAAGACACAGGAAGAAGGCCACCTGCAAACCAAGGACAGAGGCCTCAGAAAGAGCCAAGCCTGCTGGTACCTTGACTTCCACCGACTGCTAGCCTTCCAAGCTGAGGAAATAAATGTCTGTTGTTTGAGTCCCCCAGTCCAGGCTATTTGTCCCAGCTGCCTGAGCAGACAGAGACAGGGGCATAGTGAGAGGTACAGAAAGGCTCCAGGCCCACAGGTCACGGCCACATACCTCTCGGCAGGCTCCTATATGTTCCACCTCTCGTCTCCCACCGGTAGCCCCTGAGGCTTCGAGAGCAGCCTGCACTCTTCTCCCCTTGGACACAGGCGATAGAGTGGGAGAGAGAGACAGGCCTTGGGAACAAAGGGGTTCTGTCCTCTTCCCACTTCCTTCACCTGTGCTGGGATGTGGGTGAGTGAAGTGGGACATCTCTCCAACTAGGCTGGAGTCAGACTTTCTGGGTTCTCATGTCCCGATCCACAACTTCCTGGCTGTGTGACTTTGGGAAAGTTGCCGACCCTCTCTGTGCTTCACCCTTCTCATCACTGAAATGGGAATAATAAATGTACCTCCTCCACTGGGTTGCTGTGGAGATTAAATGAATGCTTAGGACGGTGCCTGGCACAGAATAAGGGCCAGAGAGCATTAGGATTACTTCCCTCTTAGAACCTCACTCTTAACATGAGAGGAATGTTCTTGGCTTCATGAGATTAGGCTAAGGCTGAAATAGGACGTGCCAAGATGTTTCAGGATGTTGGACATGAAAGAATCCACACATGTTAGCTGTTGAATTATTCACGTAGGTCAAGTCCTGGTTCTGGCACCTGCTGGAGAAGTCCCGTCACCTCTGTGTCTCGGTTTGTCTCTCTGTAAAATGGGTCAGCTGACTCCTTATGTCCCTGCCTGCCTCCGACTCATCGTAAAACGCAAGTCAAGTAGCATTTGTGAAATCGCTTTGTAAGACTGAAACCTCATATCAACGTAATAAGAGCCAGCAATGGGGTCTTTACCATTATTTGGCATTCTTCTCCGTGTTTCGCGTACATTTCTCATTTCATCTTTACAACAGCTCTGTGAGCTTGGCTCTGTAATTCCCCATTTTATAGATGGGAAAACTGAGGATAAGGAGATTAAGTAATTTGCCCAAGGCTCCCAGTAAGCTGTGGTGCTGGGATTCGCCTCCATGGGTTGAGCACGGGTGCTCACACCCTTCATCATGTTCTTTAGCTGTCTCTCTGATACAGTAGCCCGAGAGCCCTCATATGTGGCCAGTGTGACAGAGGAACTGAATTTGTAATCTCATTAAATTTTACCTAATTGAAATTAAAATCTAGAAAGCTCCACGTGGCTCCTGGCTACCATATTAGACAGGCACAGCACCAGGCTACTGCCTCCTGATTGAGAGGCTCATGCGGCATTTCAGATGGCATGCAGGTGAGTAAGGAGGGGATTCTCCAAACCCCCACAGCTACTAAGCCATGTTGCAACGCACTGCTCCTGGCCTTAAACCCAGGCTTCAAGCCAGTCCAGGCTCTTCCCTGCTGGGCCTGTAGAGAACAGGCTGCCCGCTCGTGAGGAAAGGGGATTTTTCTGCGGCAGACCCCAGACCTCCCGTTTCTCCGATGGGTGGTGGCAGGGGAGGTTGAGCACCCTTCCTTACTCCCCTTACCCCTCACCCTTTCAGGCTCTGAGCTCTCCTGAGCCAGCAAGAGAGAAAAGCCGGAGGGGAAGCTGAGCCCAAGCTGCTGCCCTTCCTCTCTGGGCTGGAAGCTGAGCTGGCCAGCATTCAAGGCTTAATTAGCTGAAATAACGGAATAATAATCTTTAAAAATCACAGTGGTAAAGCTCAGGCCGCGCTGTTTCTGATCATTCAGCAATGCGGCATGAGCATCCCATTACCAGCTTGGCTGTGCCAAGTTGGCCAGGCTGAGCAGGAGGACTCCAGTGTGCCCTGTTGGGGCTCTCCCCCGGGGATTTTCTGCGTGATGGGAGAGGCCAGGTTCAATGTCTTTGGGGGCCTGGCCTGGCATCTGCGGGACGGAGACTGTACCCACCGAGTGGGACGGTTGTGAGCAGTCAGTGAGAGGGTTTGCAGACCAGAAAATACTCCCAAAGAACTACAGTTGGCCAGGCGGCATGGACGTCCCAAACAGAGGGACACTGGTACTTGCTGCTGAGTGGCCTTGGGCATGGCACTTCACGACTTGCAAGCCTGCTTCCTTCTCTGGAAAACGGAGAACACCCACCTCTGAAGGCTCTCTGGGAGGATTGAGGGAACACGTGTGCAGACAGCGCTGGGCCCAAGTGCCCAGCACACAGCGGACGCTCCCCAGATGTCACTTTCCCCCTCTTTGGGGTTTCTTCTGTCTTTCTGCTGGATCTTTGGAGACATTCCTTGTTTGCGATGAGAGGGAAGGACTTGGTCAGGAGGTTGGAAGGAGCTGGTGTTCTAGAAACTGTTCTCTCCCCTACCAACACTCTTCTGGGTGATGTGGCATTTCGGGGTGCCAGGGCCTTTGAGGTTTAGGACGAGAGCAGAAAAGGCACTGAGTAAGCCCCTTTTGAAGACCTGTCGCGCGTTCTTCCCTAGAACCCAAGTGAGGGAAAGGCCTCCAAAGCCAACAAGTTATTTTCCATAAAACCATTAGGTTGGAGGATGCCATTTTTCTAGGTCAAAAGTTGGGCGAATATAAGCAAGACATGTGAAATAAATAAGGCCACTTGACTCGCCTTTAATTAAGTCTGCATTAAGCAATGTGCTGCTTCTATGCATCTATTTAAGGACGTGAGAAAAAAAAGTATAAATGCTTTAATAATGAGATTTAAATAGCCCGTCAAAGCACAAGAGGAGAGAGGCCGTCAGGATCTAACTGATTGCCAAGTAACTTATAAGAAAATGATGAGTTCAGGATTTGAGAAGAGGGAGAGGCTACTCCTGAGTAAAGGGGGTGATGGGCAGGTTAGCAGACGGAGGTGGGGTTTCCGTTTGTGTCTGGAAGGACGGTTTGCAGCTTCAATAGGCAGAGAGAGGGGTCAGAATGATGAGAAACACCATGACCAAGGTCTGGGGACTCAATCCCCTGGGCAGGGAGACCATGTCTAGTAAACATTTCTGCACCTAACACGGTCCCCATGACAGAGTGGGTACCAGTATGCATTGGATAAAAGAATGAATGAATGAGCAGAGGGAAAATGTGTGGAGATGAGTGAGCAGATCAGTTGTTTGGGGGGGATCAGTGGGAGATAAAGCTGTCCGGTTTGGTCGTGGGGAGTTCTGAACACAGATGAAGGAGTTTGGATAGCACTCAGAGGAGACAAGAGTTCCCCACTAGGAATGCAACAAATACGTATTATGTGTCAAGTTAGTTCTAGAGGTGAGAGAAAAGCCCTAGAGCATCTCCTAATCCGCTGCTTTTGAGTTGATGTGGTCCTGGAAAACAGAGGCCACTCTGACTAGTCCGGGTAGGGTGGATGACATTGCAGTCACAAACAACTTCAGAATCCCAGTGGATTAAAGCAATGAAGATTTGTCTCTTGCACATGCTATAGTTCTGGCTCGGCTGGAGCATTACCCCATGGTATCTTCATCCCAGGATCTGGCTGATAGGGTGGCCTGTATCTGGGACATTACTGCTTTAGTAACAGAGGAAAATAAACCCTGGTAAGCCACGTGCTGGGTCTCACAGCTTCTGCTTACAAGTGACACATTTCCTGGCTGAAGCAAGTCACATGGCCAAGCCAGATGTCAGTGGGGTGGGGAAGCCTAATTCCTCCTTCCCAGTAAATCAAATTGAACAATAAAAGGACCATAGTTTCTTACTGAAATTCTGTGTAAAGTTAAGAGTAAGCGGGCCAGGGAGATAGAAAATAATAGTAGGGAGAGAGATGATCTGGGGATTCATTCTTGGGTTAATTTAAATCTGAATTTTGTAATTCCCCCTCTGAGTCTCAGCTGAATAGAAGCCACTTTTATGTGTGTAGCCAGTCTTGGCCAGGTTCTGGATAGTTCTTTACAGGGTGGGACAGGTTACCTAATTTGTGGGACCCAGTGCCAGATGAAAACATGGAACCCCTTGTTCAAAAATCATTAAGAATTTCCAGACACTGACAGCAAAGCAGAAAACCACACATGGAGCATTTTTTTTTTTTTTTAAGATTTTATTTATTTATTTGACAGAGAGAGTTGTGAGTACAAGCAGGGGGAGTAGCAGGCTGGAGAGGGAGAAGCAAGCTCTCCGCTCGATATGGGGCCCAATCCCAGGACCCTGGAATCACAACCCGAGCAGAAGGCAGATGCCCAACTGACTGAGCCACCCAGGCGCCCCACATGGAGCATTTTTAAATGCAGGCACTGTGCAGTTGTACAGGTTGCGCACTGGTGAAGCTGGTCCTGCTTCACCTATAGGTAACCTCTCCACAGCAACTGCTCAGAGATACCATGTATCAAACCTCCATTCCCTTCAAACCTCCGACCTGCTCCCCTCCCTCTTCCTGTTCATCCATCAGATGAGAACAGGCATATTCTCAAACCCAGGTCTTCAGACCTTTCAAAAGCAGCACTGATCCTAACCCCCCAGGGAGGCAGGCCTGCTGTCCTGCTGCTGGAAGTGAGTCCTTCCGCCTCTGCCTTGCTCGCTCTCTTGCCTAGACCGTCCTTGATTCTTTTCTGCTGTCATCTGGTTCACTCCTTCTTTCAACCCGATCCTTTCTGTTGACTTTTGTTTTTTTAAATAACAGCTCTATTGAGATGTACTTCACATGCCATACATATAATTCATCTATGTAAGTGGAACAATGCAATGGTTCTTTTTTTTTTTTTAAATTTTTATTTATTTATTCATGAGAGACAGAGAGAGAGAGAGAGGCAGAGGGAGAAGCAGGCTCCCAAGGAGCAGAGAGCCCGATGCAGGGCTCGATCCCAGGACCCTGGGATCATGACCTGAGCCGAAGGCAGACGCTTAACCATCTGAGCCACCCAGGCGCCCCCAATGCAATGGTTCTTAATGTATTCAGAGTTATGCAGTCATCACTACAATCAATTTTAGAACATATTTATAACTCTGCACCCCCCCATTAGCAATTATTCCCCTTCTCACCTCCTCTTCCCACCCAGCGCCAGGCAGCTACCAATACATTTTCTGTCTCTGTAGATTTACCTATTCTAGTTGCTTGAAAATAAATGGAGTCATACAATGTGTGATTCTTTGTTACTGACTTTTTTCATTTAGCATAATGCTTTCAAGAATCATCCAGGTTGTAGCATATATCAGTACTTCATTTTTTTTTTTTTACTGCCAAATAATATACCGTGTGTGGCTATACTACATTTTACCTGATTTTATTTATTTGTCAGAGAGAGAGAGAGCACAAGCAGGGGGAGTGGCAGGCAGAGGGAGAAGCATGCGCCCAGCTGAGCAAGGAGTCCGATGGGGGACTTGATCCCAGGACCTTGGGATCATGACCAGAGCCAAAGGCAGACGTTTAACCGACTGAGCAACCCAGGTGTCCCTCTTGTCTGTGTTTTTTATTACAGCCCTCCTTGTGGGTGTGAAATGGTATCTCACTATAATTTTGCTTTGCATTTCCCTGATGGCTAATGATGTTAATCATCTTTTCACATGCTTATTGGCCATTTGTGTATCTTCTTTGGAAAAATGTCTGTTAAGATCCTTTGCCAATTTTTTTTAAGATTTTATTTTTAAGTAATCTCTACACCCAATGTGAGCCTTGAACTCATAACCTCAAGATCAAGAGTTGCAAGCTCCACCAACTGAGCCAGCTAGGCGCCCCCTCCTTTGCCAATTTTTAATTGGGTTATTTGTCTTTTTATTATCAAGTTATAATAATTCTTTATATATTGTAGACACAAGTCCTTAATCAGATATATGGCTGCAACATTTTATCCTGTTCTGGGGGTTGTCTTCTTACTTTCTTGATGGTCTTCTTTGGAGCGCAGTGTTCAATTCTAGTGAAGTTCAATGCATCTATTTTTTGTTGTTGCTGCTTGTGCTTTTTGGTGTCATATTTAAGAACCTGTTGCTGGAGCGCCTGGGTGGCTCAGTCGTTCAGCGTCTGCCTTCGGCTCAGGTCATGATCCCAGGGTCCTGGGATCGAGCCCCTCATCGGGCTCCCTGCTCTGCGGGAAGCCTGTTTCTCCCTCTAACTCTCCCCCTGCTTGTGATCCTGCTCTCACTGTGTCTCTCTCTGTCAAATAAATAAATAAAATCTTAAAAAAAAAAAAAAGAACCTGTTGCTTAATCCAAGGTCATGAAGACTTATGCCTATGTTTTCTTTGAAAGTTTCATAGTTTTAGTCCTTACATTTAGGTCTTGGTCCATTATGAGTTAATTTTTCTCTGTGGTGTGAGATAGGGATTCAACATCATTTCTTTGCATGTGGATGTTCAGTTGTCCTCACATGTGTTGAAAAGATTTTGCTTTCCCCATTGAATTGTCTTGGCACTCTTGCCAAAAATCAGTTGATGATAAATGTGAGGGTTTATTTTTGGAGACTCTATTCTAATCCACTGATATATATATCTATCCTGTCTTTATGTTAGTATCACATAGTCTTTATTACTGTAGTTTTGTAGTAAGTTTTGAAATCAAGAAGTGTGAGTCCTTCAACTTTGTTCTTCCTTTTCAATTGTTTTGGCAATTCTGGATCTCTTGAATTTCCATAAGAATTTTAGGATGATCTTGCTAATTGCTGAAAAGGAGCCAGCTGAAATTTTGATTAGGATTGCATGGAATCTGTAGATCAGTCTGGGGAGTAGTGTCATCTTAACAATATGAAATCTTCCAATTCATGAACATGGGATGCTTTTCCATTTATCTAGATATTATTTAATTTCTTTCAACAATGTCCTATGGTTTTCAGAGTTCAAATTTTGTATGTCTTTGTTAATTTGTTCCCAAGTGTTTATTCTTTTTGACGTTGTTATAGTTTTCTTAATTTTATTTTCAGATTGTTAATTGTTAGCACAGAGAAAATTCAATTGATTTTTGTATATTGATCTTGTATCCTGCAATCTTGCTGAAGTCTGTTGTTAGGTCTAACAGTTTTTAAATGGATCCCTTAGGATTTTTTTTTTTCAACTGATGTCTTCATTTATTTTTATTTATTTATTATGTTCAGTTAGCCAACATATAGTACAGCATTAGTTTTTGATGTAGTGTTCAATGATTCATTAGTTGCATATGACACCCAGTGTTCATCACAACACCTGGTTACCCCATCCCTCCACCCCCTGGATTTTTTTTTTTTTTTAATGAAAGATCATGTCACCTGCAAACAGGGATAGTTTTATTCTACCTTTCCAATATGGGTGTTTTAAAATTTCATTTTCTTGACTAATTGCTCTCTCTAGAGCCTATGGTATAATTTTGGGTAGAAATTGGCAAAAGTGGACATCTTTGTCTTATTCCTGATCTTAGGGGAAAAACATTCATTCTTTCACCATTAAGTATGATGATAACTGTGGATTTTATATAGATGTTTTTTCAGGTTAAGGAAGTTCCCTGCCATTTTCAGTTTTTCAAATGTTTTGATCATGCTGAGGTGTTGAATTTTGTCAGATGGTTTGTCTGCATATATTGGAATGATTGTGTAGTTTTTGTTTTTCATTCTATTGAAATAGTGCATTACATTAATTGACATTAAACTGACCTTGTGTTCCTGGGATAAATTCCATTTTTTTCATAGTGTATGAATGCATGTTGGTATATTTTGTTTGTTGGTTTTTCGGGGAGCATTTTGGTATCTATATTTGTAAGAGATATTGGCCTGTAGTTCTATCTTCTTGTAATTTTTTTTTTAAGATTTTATTTATTTTTCAGAGAGAGAGAGAGAGTGAGAACAGGAACACAAGCAGGGGGAGCAGCAGACAGAGGGAGAAGCAGGTTCCCTGCTGAGCAAGGAGCCTGATGTGGGACTCTATCCCAGGACTCCAGGATCATAACCTGAGCTAAAGGCAGATGCTTTACTGACTGAGCCACCTAGGCATCCCATCTTCTTGTAATGTTTTTGTCTGTTTTTGGTATCAGAGTAATAATGACCTCATAGAATGAGTTGGGACTCTCTTCTCCTATTTTTTTTTTTAATTTCTATGAAGAATTGGTATTAGCTCTTCCTTAAATGTTTTTCTGTTCCTGCTTTTAATTTTTCTCTTTATCTCCGGCATTCCACATTTTTACTATGATGTGTCTGGGTGTAGAGCTCCTTGCATTTATCTTATCTTTCTTGAGTTTGTTAAGATTCTTGGAAGTATAAATTGCTTTTCATCAAATTTGGAAAGTTTTCAGCCATTATTTCTTTGCATTTTTCCCCTCCTCCTTTATCTCCTCTTCTAGTAATCCCATTATGTATATTTTAGTGTGTGTAATGGTGTCCCACATTTCTCTGAGGTTCTTTTCATTTACTTCATTCTTTCTCTCTGTTCTTTGGATTACATAGTCTATCAACCTATCTTCAACTTTATGGATTCTTTCTTCTGTCGGGCCAAATCTATTGTTGAATCCCTCTAGTGAATTTTTCATATCAGCTATTATCCTTTTTAACTTCAAATTTTTCCATTTGGCTCTTTTAAAAATGTATATAATCTCTATCACTTTATTGATAGTCTTTTTTTTAAAAGATTTATTTATTTATTTATTTGAGAGAGAGAGAGAGAGAGAATGAGAGAGAGAGAGAGAGAGAGAGAGCGCATGGGGGGGGGAGGGGCGGAGGGAGAAGCAGACCCCCTGAGCAGGGAGCCTGATGAGGGACTCGATCTCAGGACTCCAGGATCATGACCTGGGCCAAAGGCAGCCACTTAACCAACTGAGCCACCCAGGTGCCCCAGTAGTCTCTTTTTGATGGAACATTGTCATCATATCTCTTACTTCTTTAAACATGATTCCCTTTACTTTTCTGAACATATTTATAATGGTTGCTTTGAAGTCTGCTACATCTGACATCTGGGCTATCTCATATATAGTTTCTTTTTTTTTTTTTTTAAGATTTTATTTATTTGAGAGAGAGAGAATGAGAGACAGAGAGCATGAGAGGGAGGGGGGTCAGAGGGAGAAGCAGACTCCCCGCCGAGCAGGGAGCCCGATGCGGGACTCGATCCCGGGACTCCAGGATCATGACCTGAGCCGAAGGCAGTCGCTTAACCAACTGAGCCACCCAGGCGCCCTATCTATTAATTTCTTAACCATTGTCTTATTTTTTTTTTTTTTTTTTTTTTTTTTATTTGAGACAGAGAGAACGAGAGAGAGAGCACATGAGAGGGGGGAGGGTCAGAGGGAGAAGCAGGTTCCTTGCTGAGCAGGGAGCCCGATGCGGGACTCGATCCAGGAACTCCAGGATCATGACCTGAGCCGAAGGCAGTTGCTTAACCAACTGAGCCACCCAGGCGCCCTGAGCTCTCCATTTGTATTAACTGCTTCTCATCCTAAGTAAAATCTCTGAACCGCTTCTTCAGAGGAGAGGGAGGGTCACTTATCTTGGAGTGACAACCCTGACTTAAGAGCAGGGCACTGAGGGATGACGGCAGCCTCTAGTCTTCTCAGCTTGCTTCTCCTGTATGGAACCTCCACCCCACAACTGAACTGTGGTGGGGCAATCAGGGCCCCCATATACTCTTAGACTGTTGTTCCTGGGGTTAAGCCTCTGATTTATGAGTGAGGACTAAATGGAGGGAGTGAGCCCCTGATGGTTTGGCCACTTTTGCCAGGAAGTTAGCTTCTGCAACTTGGAACTTGGGGAAATGAGAAATGCTAGTGGTCTTCCTTTCCCTGTGAAATACTCTATCTCTCGACTAGAAACTTAGGGGAGAGGGAGGCCCACTTTATGCATACAACCTGCTCAGATTGGAGCTTCCATTGTCTTGTTGAGATGAAGAATGGGGGAAGGAAGCTCAGGTTTCATAGTCTCTCCCTGTACTTACTGAGATTTAGTTCTTAAATAAATGTTTCTTTGTGTGCTGTCCTCCCTTACAACAACTTCCAGAGACTTCTAGCCATTGGGTTTAATGATTTTCATCAGTGATGGTTCTTTCTTGGGGAGTGGGTCCATGGCACTCCGAACCCTGCCATCCCGGAAGCCCCTCTTGGCTTTCACTCAAGCTCAAGTCTTTGCCATTAAAAAAATTCTGTCCTGCTCTAACTACTTCTCTATTTTTACTTTCACTGTCAAAGTTTGAGTAAAAATTCTATATTTCCTCTTTTCCAGCTTTCTCCTCAATCATTCTAAACAGGTTGTCTAGGCCCACTGGTCCTGAGGGAGCAGCTTAGATCCTGAGGTCACCGGTATCCCCAAAATCTTGATGTTCATCAAGTATTTGTCTCTCATCTTATTTGATCTGTCAGCAGCATCCCAACACTGCTGGCTCTTCTCTCCTATCTTCTCCTGGGTTCTGTGACTTGCCACCCATTTGGATTGCCTCCTATGCCCATGGCTGCTTGCTCTTGGCCTCCTTTATTGGCTTGTTCTCCACTCCAGCCTTTAAAGGGGTAGAGATCCTCAAGGCTCTGGCATGGGCTCTGTCTTAGTTACCAGTTGCTGAGAAACAAATCACCCTCAAACCTGGTAGCTTAGAAAACAAACATTTATTATCCCATGGTTTCTCTGGGTCAGGAATCTGGCTGTGGCTTCGCTAGATGTCTCCGGAGTAAAGTCTCCCAAACCTGCAATTAAGGTATTGGCCAGGGCTGAATAGTATTCTGAAAGCTTGACCAGGACTGTAGAATCTGCTTTCAATCTCCCTCATGTGCTTATTGGCAGGATTCATTTTTTCACAGGATGTTGGATTAAGGGCCTCAGTCCCTCCCTGGCTATTGGCTAGAGGCCTCCTTCGGGTCCTTGCCATGTGGATCTGTCCATAGAGAAGCTTACAACATGGTGGTTGACTTCCCTCAGAGCAAGTGATTGAGAGAGGGCATCCAAGATGGAAGCCAGTCTTTTTGTGACCTGATTTGGAGGTGACATCCCATCCCTTTTCCCATATTCTATTTTTTAGAAGCAAGTCACTAGGTCTAGCCCACATTCAAGGGGAGTTGCACAAAAGCATAAATACCCCCTCCTCTCTGTGCTCAAGTTCACCTGGTCTTATCACAGCAGCTGCTGCTTGAGACATAGGAAAATCTTTCCAGAAAGAGAAAGAGAAAAAGAGAAAAGCACACACACATTAGAAAAAAAATATGATTAGTTAAATCCCTATGTAGCCGCCAGGGTCCCAGGGCTAAGATTGCAATAGCTTGGCAGGGTTCCGAATGAAGAATACTTGCATATTCACACTTCTTGCTCGGGCCCTCAATTGTGTGTCCACCTTTTTTCCATGCTAAAATTTGTGGGAGTAGCAGGAGACATTTCAGTACAATGTGGGGATGACTAGAGCTATCTTAGAAGTTCCCTCCCACAGCTCCCATCCCTTCTCACTCTCTGACCTCTTTCTAGACCACCCCAAACACATTGGGACTCTCATTACCAGTCACAAAGAAGAGGGAGATGATTCACGAACTTATGTTTTCAGTCCAGCCCTCCCCAGGCTAACATCTCAATTGCCATTTCACTCAGATTTCTCAAAGGCTGCTCAAAAACAAAATGTCCGAAACTGGACTCATGGATTTCCCCCAAACCTGGACTTCCTATATGATAGTTATGGTGTAATGAAGCTGTGAGACAAGACAATGTATGGCTCAGTTCTCCTCCACAAGGTGTCCAGATGTTCTGCCATTCTTCCACATCTTGTCTTCACCCACATGGTCAACACCAGCTCACTAGCCCCATGCCCCTTCCAGGAAGTGAAGAGTAAGCAACATCCATTTTGAAAGCTGTGACCCAGGTAATGGACATATCACTTCTACCCATACCCTGTGGACAGTTAGAGAGTAAGCTGTAGAGAGCGGGTCTGGACATGCCTGTCTCTAGTCATGCAGCTGTGACCCCAGTTAATACATGGGGGGTCATATTACCGCCTAGACTGGGTTCCCCTCAGGGCAACGTCTGAGGCAGGGGGTTTCTGTGCTCTTATTTTATTAGGGAACCAACTGCCAGGGACTAGGAGTAAGTCGCAAGGGGAATGGCAGAGGAAGGAGGGAGAGATAAGATGAGCATGCATATTATGAATTGGCCAATCTGTAGGACGACTACGGTAAATTGTATAAACTGCTCCTGAGGACCAGCCCTCTGGGAGAGAATGCAGGAAGGATTTTTCCACTGGCTTGTTTTCCATTGGTCAATAGTTCGTCCCTTGGGGCGCTAACTCTCTTGCTTTTCTGAGTTGGCATGTCTGCAAGGACATGGGCACCAGAAGCTCCAGAGAGGGAAGCCAGTAGGCACGGCATGGGCCAGAGACAAGGAGCCGCCAGAGTGCCTGCTTTGGGTTCATCAGAGCCCTTGCAGAGCAGGGACAAGGGCAGGGGAGCCTGAGAAGATCTGAACTCCCATCCAATCTCTAAATAGAGAAGGAGAAAATAGATATCAGGGTTCACTTACCACTTCCTACCGCACCCTGTTTCCATGAGTGACACCCTATTCATTTAGTTCCAGCAAGTGAGAAACCTAAGACACACCCTGACATCTCCCTTCTCCTTATACCTAGATCCAATCCAAAATATCTCTGAAATCTGGTCACTTCTCCCCATTTTGACTACCACATTCTTTTTTTTTTTTTTTTAATTTTATTCTTATGTTAATCCCCATACATTACATCATTAGTTTTAGATGAAGTGTTCCATGATTCATTGTTTGTGCACAACACCCAGTGCTCCATGCAGAATGTGCCCTCCTCAATACCCACCACCAGGCTAACCCATCCTCCCACCCTCCTCCCCTCTAGAACCCTCAGTTTGTTTTTCAGAGTCTATCGTCTCTCATTGACTACCACATTCTTTTTTTTTTTTTTTTTTTTTTTTTTTTTTAAGATTTTATTTATTTATTTGAGACAGAGAGAATGAGAGACAGAGAGCATGAGAGGGAGGAGGGTCAGAGGGAGAAGCAGACTCCCTGCCAAGCAGGGAGCCCGATGCGGGACTCGATCCCGGGACTCCAGGATCATGACCTGAGCCGAAGGCAGTCGCTTAACCAACTGAGCCACCCAGGCGCCCGACTACCACATTCTTAATCAAAGCTTCTAATCGTGGGAACAAATGTCTTCTAACTGAACTCTTTTCCTTCTTCATATCCATTCTCCACACACAGCCAGAGTGGCTTTTCTGTAACACCAACTGGATCTTGTCACCATGCCCTACTAATTAAAATCCTTTTACCGCTCTCCATTGCTAGGAGGTAAAGGCAAAACTCCTCAAGGTGGCCCACAAAGCCCCATGTGGCCTGGCCCTTAGCCTCCTCTTGCAACACAGTCTCCACTGTCCTCATTGCCTACTTTTGGCCTCGGCTTGCCCAAGCTCCAGGCTGCCTCAGGACCTTTGCACGTGCTCTGCCCAAGTTTTGTTGTAATTGTTCGTCATCCTTTTCTCCTACCTGCCTTCTCATCCGAAGCTCTCAGGGCAGTGATCATTTCCTCAAGGGGAGTGTTTCTTGATTTTCCTGACTAGGTCAAACCCTTCTTATATACGTATCCAGTCCTGGATTCTTCAATAGGCAGACTAAGTATGTATTTTGTATTCCAGGCATTAATGAAGCAGAGTCACTCCTAATTTTTCATAACATGCTATTTGACTTTTCAAAAATAAAATAACATCAAAGAAGTCATCGTGGGCAAGACAAGACTTTTTGGGGATTTCATTACACTTGTCTTTTTTTGTTTGTTTTAATTTTAAATTGATTGTGAAGGAGGTCGTAGTCTGTTCCGTACTTGGAACTTCTAAATGTCATACCCTAAAACTCTGGCTGTAGCTATAACTCTCTTTCATTGCTTTCCACTGCTACAGCTTAACTTTTCATTATGTCAGTTAGCAGACGCTGGTCTTCCCCGCTAGTCTCTGTTTTTCAAAGGTAGAGGGCTAGATAGTGTTTGGGTTCATCTCCAAGCTTAGCACAGGGTTCGCACAGAGGAAAACGCAACATTCACTCATTAAGTGAGCGAGACGTGGGAGCCTGGAGCTCCCACCCTGGCGTGGCCACTGATTGGCTCTGTACCCCCTCCTCTGTGTGCCCAAGTTCACCTGGTCTTATCACAGCAGCTGCTGCTTGAGACATAGGAAAATCTTTCCAGAAAGAGAAAGAGAAAAAGAGAAAAGCACACACACATTAGAAAAAAAAAAAATGATTAGTTAAATCCCTATGTAGCCTCCAGGGTCCCAGGGCTAAGATTGCAATAGCTTGGCGGGATTCCGAATGAAGAATACTTGCATATTCACACTTCTTGCTCGGGCCCTCAATTGTGTGTCCACCTTTTTTCCATGCTAAAATTTGTGGGAGTAGCGGGAGACATTTCAGTACAAAGTCCATTGAGACAAAAGATTCAGACAAGTCCTCAGCAAGTCTTAAATGGCTGAGTGAAGCGGAGGCTGCGGTTGTTGTCATGCAAATAACCACAAGGTGGCGCTAGGTGCTCAGCAATGAGATTCTTGCCTCCGGGGACTTCACGACCAACCTTTTTCTTACCAGTTACCAGTTTATTTTAAAAAGTTCCCTTAGTCTTTTTCTAGTCCATAATTTTCTTTAATAAAAGAGTTCCATTTTCCCTTTTTATGTGTCTTTACACAGTGACATGCTTAAGGAAGTGTCATGAATAACACTGAAGATGATTCAGTGTCTCTGGTTTTCACCCAAAGTGGAAATGACAAGAACATTTCTTTTCCTGCATGAGTGTCATAACGTGATATTGGATAATTACAGCTCAATGTAACTACATTTCAGGAGATAACATGTAGCTCAAAACACTGCACTGGGTGTAGGGACCTAGTACTTGATTCTCCAGGACACTGGGCACCTGAGCTAGCTGGGGCTTAGGATCCACTCAGCCTCAGAATCATCAGCTAATTGGACTGTGGGTAGGTCCCCTGTGCTGAGGATTCTTAGCACAACCCCACAGCTGGAAGATTCTGGGGTTGGCAATTCCAGTGCCATGGGAACCCAGAGGAAGGAGAGGTCTGGCTTACCAGAGCCCCTTGGGGACTCAGCCGGCAGGGTCCCTGCCCCCAAGAAGCCAGTGCCGGGAATCAGGCTCAGGGGAGGTCAAGGCTGAGTACCAGCTCATCCCCAGCAGATGTCAGCATCTCCCAGGTCAGAAGCACACAGCAGATACCAGCCTGGCCAGGGTATGTCTCGGGAGGCAGCTCGTGCTCTGGTCTGGTCGTGACACTGGTGTTGGCAGATCGCCATTGGACACCTGCAGTACCTATGGAGCCCTAGGGCTCATGGGTAGCCCGTCAGCGGAGCTCTGTGGCATCCAGAGGTAACCTCTCTGCGCTCACACCAAGCTGGGCACTGTCCCACCGGCTGCCATCGAAATGTTGGGCAGGAAGAGCAGGCAACTTTCATCATACCTCAAGAAACTAAGATAGGAAGTGTCATTAAAAAAGAACAAGAAAAAAAATATGACTTCACAGATTGTTCAAGGTGATGAACTACATACCGTGGTGTTAAGACTTGCAGACCTGGGAGCCAGCCATCCTGGGTTTGAATTCTCCTTCCAACACTTAGAAACTGTGGGACTTAGACAAGTTTCTTAATGTCTTTGTGTCTCAATTTCTGCATCTGTAAGCTGGGAATATTATTGTTCCTATTTATTTTCATTGACCCTTCCAGTCCCGTTGGGAGATTGTGAGGATTTACATGAGATCACTGTAATCGGCAATGTTTGCTAAGCAATTCTCTCTGCCAGGCATAGACTAGTATCTCACGATTCTGACCACTGCAGTATGTTATTACCCCACTGCACAGTTAATGAAATTAAGGCTCGGAGGCGTGTAGTAGCAGAGCTAGGATTTGAAACCAGGTGTTTTGCCCTCAGAGTTTACTCTCATAATCAGTGCAAAGCATGTTTGCTGGTTTTGCAAATTATTCTGTTGCTGTCATGGCCCTGTGAACTCCTGTGAGCCCCGATGGCAGCCCTCTGTCTCCTCCCTGTTACTTGTAAGCCAAGTGCTCCCGAGCCAGTGATGTAAGTTTCCGAACCTTGGTTTACTAATCTGTAAGATGGGAATCATGACGGAAATTATCTGATGAAATTTTAAATGAAATTAAAAAAATGTTTTTATTTTAATTTTTTTTTAATTTTTTTTTTAGATTTTATTTATTTATTTGAGAGAGAGAATGAGAGACAGAGAGCATGAGAGGGAGGAGGGTCAGAGGGAGAAGCAGACCCCCCGCCGAGCAGGGAGCCCGATGTGGGACTCGATCCCAGGACTCCAGGATCATGACCTGAGCCGAAGGCAGTCGCTCAACCAACTGAGCCACCCAGGCGCCCTAAAAAAATGTTTTTAAATGAAAATTACGTTGAGGAAAGCGTTCAGAGGTGCTTCTGCCATGCCTGACAACATTACCTATCAAGATGTGATAAATTTTAACCTATTTCTAGAAGTCGTATTTACTTGGCACCCTAGCTTAGGAAGAGAGAAATCACATCCCTCTTGGATTGTGCCATCGGACCAAAAAAAAAAAAAAAAAAAAAATCTGAGTCCTCCCCTTAATACAGAACTTTGGTCTGGACAATTGCATTTACTTCCCTTTGTAACTCACCCTCTGAGGTGTCTCCTGAGTGGGCGTCTTAAAGCTTAGAGCTGATCCTTTAGCTCAGTGCTGTCCAACAGGAACATAATGGGAACTACATAGCTAATCAAAAATTTCCTAGGAGCCACATTAATAAAGTAAAAAAACCGGTAAAATTCATCTTAATAATATATTTTATTTACCCCAATGTATGCAAAATATTATCATTTGGACACGTAATCAAATAAAGAATTACTAATGAGACGTCTTACGCCTTGTCTCTGTGGGAAGTCTTCACAGCCTGGCATGTGTCTTGTACCTGTAACTCTTCTCCACTGGCCCTGAACGCCTTTCAAGGGCTCGGTGGCCACCTTTGCTGAGCAGGTAACGCACGGGACATCGCAGGTTGAGTTTTCTGTGTACCTTTATTTCTTTTTTAAAAAGATTTTATTTATTTATTTACTTGGCAGAGAGAGAGCACAAGCAGGGGGATCGGCAGAGGGAGAAGCAGGCTTCCCGCTGAGCAAGGAGCCCAATGCGGGACTCGATCCCAGGACCCTGGGATCATGACCTGAGCCGAAGGCAGACTCTGAACCGACTGAGCCACCCAGGCGTCCCTCTCCGTCACTTCAACGGCAACAAAATGGTGCTTGGCTTTTCCGGCTGTACCTAGCTTTAGCCCCAGCTCTATCTAACTTTAGCCCCAAGAAAAAAAACTTCGTTTTGTGTCTCTGCACCTTTGCTGTGTGTTTCTGCCTACATGGCATCCCCCCCTCACCCCCATTGGGTACTTCAACTCGTGTTGAATCCTCACACCAACCCCATAAGGTAGATACTATTACAACTCCCATTTTACAGATGAGAAAAACGAGGCTTGAAAGGGCTCCCTCACCCATGGCAACGTGACCTGTGGGTTGCAGCACTATGCTCTGAATCCCTCTGCTCTATTGTACATGTCACTGTTGAATAAGCAGTGCTGTACCCAGTTGGAGTGGGAATGGCTCCCAGGGGCAGGAGTGAGTGTCTGGGCAGCAGAGGGATTCAAGAGGCCCCCGGATGGCCCTCAGACTGGGGTGCAATAGAGGAGATTTCCACGCTGGATTGGAGCAGGGAGACAGGTCGGTGGTGCTCTTTGCAGTGGTGGGGGTCCAGGAAGTCTTCCTGCTCCCTGGGAGACTAGGCTCCGGGCAGCCGGGATGGGGGGATGGGGAGCCCAGGACGGAGGGCTTGCCTTCCTCCTCTAGCAGTCGCAGGGGGCCTCCCCAGGCTCCAGAGCCCTTGTGCAGCCCAGGGGCTGTTGGCGTTGGTCTTCTCCCCTGGAGGGCCCGGCTCCACATCCTCCCATTGTTAGTGCTGATACAGTACCTCATTAATTTAAGACTCACCGTAAATATTTTTGGAAACACCCTGTTTCTCTCCTGAAGACTGGTAGGGCTGGGTGTGAGCAGGGCCAGGGGCCTGTCCGCCTCTTCCTGACCTCCTTCCGGCCTCCGCTCTGTTTCCTGTCCTAGCTGCCTCCTGCCCAAGCCCTCCTGTCGGGCTAACAAAGGCGGGTGAGCGCCAAGGAGCGAGGCTCCCTCTGGACTTGCTCTTTAGGGACGGGCGGGGAAGGCTGAGTGGCACAGGGGAAGTGGGTCTGACCCGGTGGGGACACCTGCATGAGTTCCCTTTCCCCCCTTGGGCCTCCCTTTCCCCGTCAGCAAAGCCGAGCATGTGGAATGGACGGCACCAGCAGAGGCTTCTGGGCTTGCTCTCCCTTCTCGCCCAGCAGTGAGTTGTCATTTCGGAAGGATTCTGTTTATTTAACCCACTCTGTGAAAAAATAATTAATTCATGGTCTCAGTTCTCATTCATCAAAGCCATCCTGAGCACCAGGCAGGAGGAACCAGAACCACCAAAGTGGGTTGTGAAAACCCAAGTCTGGGGGGGCCTTGACATTTAGAGAGCGTTGTCTTATGAAGGGGTGGGGGGTGCACTATGAAATGCTGATGCTGCCCCCATGCGGTCCCCTTGCCCCCCACCCCCTTACTGTCTTCTCAGGCTTCAGCTTGGGTGGGTGGGGGCTCAGTGGCCTAGAGAAAGAGTCCCCACACATTTACTAGAGGCCCCACTATGTATAGGGAGGTGTGCTAAATAATGGGGGGTGGGTAATGTCAGGTGGGGGGTAAGGGGGTGGCTGGGAAGATCACAGCCTAATAAACAACCCATTAGGTGTTGCTCGGCGCCACGGCAAGGGGAAGGGATTCTGATCTCATTTTGCCTCCCTGTTCTGACCCCGTTAGCAAGAAATCCACTTTTCCAACCGCCCCTGGGCGCCACTGCCACAGTTCCCAGAATCACCAGCTGGTTCAAAGTCCTCGTGCACGGGTAGGGACACCGAGGCTCAGAGAGGGCAGAGCCTGGTGCAGGGTCACGTCGTTCAGATTTTAGTTAGAAGGCCAGCCGCTCCAGGAAGGCCCTCTTCTGCTCCACCCTGTCTACCATGGACCCAGCTCTTCTCACCGAGTTCATGGAATCTGTTTCGAGTTCAGCTCTTGGGTCTCTTCACCTCCAGGGCGCATGTGCAGGAGATCAGGGACGTGGTCTGAGCTGCTCACACAAGTCAGTGCGGGCCGCGGGCCTCGGCTGGAGTCTGGCTTATAGTAGCTGCTCAATAAATACTTGCCGAGCGAATGAATTAGTCGCCAAGATGGGACTGGACCTTATATGTCTTGGTGCTTGGGCCAGCAGGCTTTCCTGCATTCACTGTCCCCGGAGCCCCGGGTGTCCTCGGTGTTTGCAGTGCGCCTGGGAGTTTGAAGTAACACCAAATGGCCAGGGGAGAGGAAGGGACTGCTGAGGGGCTGAGGGGGGTCTGCCTTAATTGTCAGAGGCAGCTGGCCATTTGGTTTTGCTCAGATAAGCTGCTAAGGTAGGGCTTGTGAGTGTGTGTGTGTGAGTGTGCGCAGGGCTGGGCTGGGAAAGGGGGTGTTGTGTGGCTGAAGGAAGGGGAGAGGAATCCCTGAGCGGGCTGGGCCGCCCAGTTTCATCTCCATCCCCGTCCTTCCCTCCCCTTCCCCTCAGATAACACCACCAGCTGTTCAGGACACAGCTGTGCTTTCTCTTGGGAAGGGGAGAAAAGGACCGCTTGGCCCTGGGTGAGTTCAAAGCAGACCTGTGAAGTGAGGGGGCTGGAGCAGGGCTGGGGGAGGAGGTGAGAAGTCAGCAAGGGGCAGAGAAAGACAGCCTGCACTTTGATGTCCCCCACCCAGAGCCTGGGGCAAGGTCTGGGCAGGCCCTTGCAGACTTGGAGGCTTTGGGCTTTCTCTCTCACCCCAAGCCCTTAGAGAGATCCAATTAAGCACCCTTTCCTGTCCCTCCAAGGAGGAGGCTTATCCAGTCCCTGACCCCAGTACACACAGGCTCGCGAAAGCATGCATGTACCCAGTGCACACTCGTACCCCACAGCACACGCAAGCCCTGCCCGTGAGTGAACACACACACACACACACAGAATCACGGGCGTGGGGCCAAGCCAGTCTCGCTTTCTAGGCCAGGAACAAACCCAGGGCTGGGGTGGGTGAAGGCTATTGAATCACTGACTCCAGAGGTCCCCCAGCAGTCTGGGCTCTCCTCAAAGGGACCCACAGCAGGCCTGGGGTGCTGTTCTGCCAGGAGCTGACCATGCCAGGCTCCTCACAATACCCTGAGGAAATCGCCCGGGAGAGAGCGAAGTCCCCAGGGAAACCAGTCAGCCTGTCCAGGGCAGGCCAGCCCGGGGGCCACTGGCCAACAGCCCTGCCCTAGCTGCTGGCTTGCCAGATGGCTCAGGGCCGATAATTCTGGATCAATGTAGCAAAAGAGGTGCCCTTGTGAAGTCAGGAGCTCGGTCCTGGAGTGAAGACCAGCCTTTCCCGTCTTTTCCTGAGTGCGTTCCTACCGCTTTAATTCAACAGGCATTTACCAGGCTCCAGCTTGGTGGTGGTTGGGGGCGGTGGGGGGGGGTGGTTACCGAAATGAAAACAGGTGTCTGCCCAGGTGTGCTCCGTCTGGTGAGGAATTCCTTCGGAGCCCTGGGGGCACATAGATCAAGCTTCAGCTACGGGTCCTCTTTACTAAACTTCCATCCTCTGTGTTGGATGGACAGGGATCCTGGGTGCCAGGCTGGGTGAGGAGTAAGGATGGCTGATTCTGCTCATTTCAGGCTGCCATTGCTGGGGCCACATGGGCCACCTGGTTCCAGCTGGCTTTGGGCCAGAGGTCAGATCTTACCTGCACCTCACCCAGTCCGGCCCTAATCAGTAGGGCCGGACTCCCAGTCTTGGCCCCCAGTTCCCTCCCATTTCAACTAGTCTGGTTTCTCTGGTGAGATTAACCGCTCCTTCTCCCCTCAGAGGCAGAGAGCCTGGCAGCCAGAGGACTAAAGAGATGGGCCCGTAGCCTCTCCCACGGGGTCTCTATCTGGCTCAGGACCCAAGTAGGAACAGCTGCGGGGAGAGACCTGATTTTGGGAACACTGCAAGCTCACTGGCTCTCCTTCTACGTTCCTAGCTGCAAAGGGCCCTGGTGCCTACATCTTTCTGGGAGAACCAGAGAAGATCTGGATTACCTGTGGGTCTTGCACTTGGCCTTTATCCTGGAAGGTTCTGAGCAGTCAATTTAATTCAATTCAATTCATAACAGCTGCTATCAGTTATGACCTGACCCGAGCCAAACTGGTTCCTGCACACCTCTCAGGTCCCTTTTTTTTTTATTCTTATGTTAATCCCCATACATTACATCATTAGTTTTAGATGAAGTGTTCCATGATTCATTGTTTGTGCATAACACCCAGTGCTCCATGCAGAATGTGCCCTCCTCAATACCCATCACCAGGCCAACCCATCCTCCCACCCCCTCCCCTCTAGAACCCTCAGTTTGTTTTTCAGAGTCCATCGTCTCTCATGGTTCGTCTCCCCCTTCGATTTCCCCCGCTTCATTCCTCCCCTCCCGCTACCTTCTTCTTCTTCTTCTTTTTTTTTTTTTCTTAACATATATTGCATTATTTGTTTCAGAGGTACAGATCCTCTCAGGTCCCTTTTGACAGGTCAAGGTTGAGGCAATCTGACACGGTTGAACGTTAACCATTTTCACCCAAGCTCACTGTCAGATTAATGAAAGCCCCTCTGCACCTGCATAGACTTCTATTAGAGACACGCGAGGGAGCAAGCAGGCCCCAAACAGTTCCTGCCCTGTGTACTAGGAGGTCGATGAAGCTCCTGTTCTGGGTCCTACTGGGTGTCCTGACCACCATTTTGCAGGCTGCCAAGATTCCAGAGGCTGGGTCCTGTCAGCTTTCCTGGGCCTCAGGTGACCGGGAATCCTCTTTGGGAATGGCCACCCACAGGGCAGTTTCTGGATCAAGTTGTGGTGCCGACCCTTAGGGTACAGACTATTGCCTGGCCTGGGTTCTCATAACCTGTTCACTCAGGGGAGTGGGAGAGTGGGGAGGATCTCAAGTATTTTAGTCAATCTTTTTTTTTATTAGTTTTATTTTATTATGTTATGTTAGTCACCATACAGTACATCATTAGTTCTTGATGTAGTGTTCCATGATTCATTGTTGCGTATAACACCCAGTGCTCCATGTAGTAATGCCCTCTTTAATACCCATCACCAGGCTAACCCAACTCCCCACCCCCCTCCCCTCTAGAACCCTCAGTTTGTTTCTCAGAGTCCATAGTCTCTCATGGTTCGTCTCCCCCTCTGATATCTCCCCCTTCAATTTTCCCTTCCTACTATCTTCTTTTTTTTTTTTTTAACATATAATGAATGTATTATTTGTTTTGGGGGTACAGGTCTGTGATTCATCAGTCTTACACAATTCACAGTGCTCACCATAGCCACATACCCTCCCCAGTGTCCATCACCCAGCACCAGCCATCCTTCTCACCCCCCACCACTCCAGCAACCCTCAGTTTGTTTCCTGAGATTAAGAGTCTCTTATGGTTTGTCTCCCTCTCCGGTTTCATCTTGTTTCATTTTTCCCTCCCTTCCCCTATGATTCTCTGTCTTGTTTCTCAAATTCCTCATATCAGTGAGATCATATGATACTTGTCTTTCCCTGATTGACTTATTTCGCTTAGCATAATACCCTCTAGTTCTATCCACGTTGTTGCAAATGGCAAGATTTCATTTTTTGATGGCTATATAATATTCCATTGTGTGTGTGTATCACATCTTTTTTTTTTTTTTTTTTAAGATTTTACTTATTTATTTGACAGAGAGATAGAGAGAGAGCCAAGTAGGCAGAGAGGCAGGCAGAGGGAGAGGGAGAAGCAGGCTCTCTGCTGAGCAGGGAGACCGATGCGCGGCTCGATCCCAGGACTCTGGGATCATGACCTGAGCCGAAGGCAGATGCTTAACCTACTGAGCCACCCAGGTGCCCCAATATACCACATCTTCTTTATCTATTCATCTGTTGATGGACATCTAGGCTCTTTCCATAGTTTGGCTACTGTGGACATTGTTGCTATAAACATTGGGATGCATGTACTCCTTCGGATCATTTCATCAATCTTTTAAAAATTTTACTCAAGAGAGCTTATTTTAGAGTAAATTACAGGTATCCTAGTGCTATCCTACATTTCTATAATGCTCAGCAGATGACAAACCCCTAATCTAAAAGGGTTGGGGTTTTCTTTTTCTTTTCTTTCTTTTTTTTGGGGAGGGGAACTTAGAGGGTGTGTCCATGTGCTCAAGCCTTGGTTCGAATTCTGGCTCTGACTATTACTAGCTGAGTGACCTTGGCCAAATTACTTCACTTCCCCATGACTTCGTGCCTTCGCTTCCTTATCCGTAAGTGGAGATTAGTAAGAGTGCCTACTTCCTAAAGTTGTTGTGCCAATTAAAAGGGATAATAAGTGCATATAAAATGTTGAACACTCTTAACCAGGTCCTTGTGGGTATTTGAGTTTGGGGACCCTGCTTTAAGATCCCTGCAGAAGGTTTTCTGACCAACCCTCCTTTGAGATGAGGGATTCTGGTTTTATAAGCCCTTTGCTTTGGATGGGGCCATGACTTGTGTCCTGATTTTGTCCCATCTTATTATCCCTGCCCAACCTTAGATGGACTGCTCCACTCTTGGCGGGTATATTTAAAAATCATGTCTTGTGCATCCTTCTCTCTTTCCTGCCCAGCACTCCTGGAAGGATGACCAGACAGGACAAAGTGGGTTTGTGTGGGACTGTGCCCACAGCAGCCCCCCAGGGCCGCCCCTTTCTCTGCCTCCCCCCTGGCTGCATGGTCTTCTAGAGACATGGTCCCCAAAGACTGAAATGCGCCTAGGTTCTTAGCGCATATGGCCCGTTCTTTTCACTTGCTCCCCAGTTCATCCATCCCTTTACTCAATCATTTAGTGATCACCTACTATCTGGCAAGCACCTACTATTTGGCAAGCTTGGAGAAGAAGAAAAGCAAACAACAGAACTGTAAAGAGATTCATCCTGTGACTTTGAGCAAAACATTTGCCTCGCTAAGCCTCAGTTTTCTCACAGATTTAATGACTTGATTTAGTGACTTTTGTCTGGGGTTTCTTTCTCCTGGGACTTTGTCCTCAACCCTCTAAAACTTCCTAGGCCATCTGCAAACTGCAGTCTGCCAACCGCTTATGGATTCTAGAGAAATCCCCTTAACCGTGCCTGTAAACCATAAAAGTTCCCAGAGAGAGGGTCAAAGTGGAGGAGTAAAGGAGGATGACTATGAAGGGTAGAGTGAAGTCTGGTCTGGGGGCGGGGCTGGGAGGGCAGGAGGGGAGGCTGGGGGCCAGACCCAAGGGGCCAGACCAGCCTGCCAGGAGGGCTTGCCAGGTGCTCAGAGCATCCTGCGAAATCTCACACCCTCCTTGCCCCCCACCCATCCGGGCTCCAGCTCAGGCTGGATTTCAATCTGCATAATTTGCCCCATTTAGAGGGGATGGGAGGGGGTGAGAGTGAGAGGGTGGGGAGGGCTGGGGAGGGGGTGGGTGGTAGCCAGAGGGTGAAGGCGGGGCTAGGAGGAGAGCAGGCTGCTGCAAACCCCAGATAATATTCTGTCCAGCACGGCAGGACTCAATTTGGTCCACTTGCCAGGGGAGAAGAAGGAGAAAAAAAAAAAAAAGTGGGCTGTAACTTAAAGATCTTAAGACTCCCAAGTGAGGGGTTGGTCTGGAGGTGGGAGGAGGGAGTGACCAGACAAGGAGGAGACAGAGACTCAGGAGGGCGCAAGGAAGTGTCTTAGCTGAGGCCAGGACAAGGCAGGAGAGGGTGGAGGGAAGTCTGCGGGAGCGGGCATCCTCCAGGATCGGAGGCACCTCCACCCGCTTGCTGGGAAGGGCTCTGGACACCCTCAGCCCTTCTCGCCTGCCCTGTGAGGCTCAAGCCAGAAGCTCCGGGCACTTGCTGAGTTGGCGCCACAGCCACGGAGCTGGTACCCCGGGAACCCCCTGCCCGTCTTCTCTCCGCTGCCCAGCATGGAGGAGGCTGGCGATTTCGACAACTACTATGGGGCAGACAACCAGTCTGAGTGCGAGTACACGGACTGGAAGTCCTCGGGGGCCCTCATCCCTGCCATCTACTTGCTGGTCTTCCTCCTGGGCACCACGGGCAATGGCCTGGTGCTCTGGACCGTGTTTCGCAGCAGCCGCGAGAAGAGACGCTCAGCTGACATCTTCATCGCCAGCCTGGCTGTGGCTGACCTGACTTTCGTGGTGACCCTGCCGCTGTGGGCCACCTACACGTACCGGGACTACGACTGGCCCTTCGGCACCTTTGCCTGCAAGCTCAGCAGCTACGTTATCTTCGTCAACATGTACGCCAGCGTCTTCTGCCTCACCGGGCTCAGCTTCGACCGCTACCTGGCCATCGTGAGGCCCGTGGCCAACGCTCGGCTGAGGCTGCGGGTCAGCGGGGCCGTGGCCACGGCGGTCCTGTGGGTGCTGGCCGCCCTCCTGGCCATGCCGGTCATGGTGTTCCGCTCCACCGCGGACCTGGAGAACACCACCAAGGTGCAGTGCTACATGGACTACTCCATGGTGGCCACCTCCAGCTCGGAGTGGGCCTGGGAGGTGGGCCTGGGGGTCTCGTCCACCGCCGTGGGCTTCGTGGTGCCCTTCACCATCATGCTGACCTGCTACTTCTTCATCGCCCAGACCATCGCCGGCCACTTCCGCAAGGAGCGCATCGAGGGCCTGCGGAAGCGGCGCCGGCTGCTCAGCATCATCGTGGTGCTGGTGGTGACCTTCGCGCTCTGCTGGATGCCCTACCACTTGGTGAAGACGCTCTACATGCTGGGCAGCCTGCTGCACTGGCCCTGCGACTTCGACATCTTCCTCATGAACGTCTTCCCCTACTGCACCTGCATCAGCTACGTCAACAGCTGCCTCAACCCCTTCCTCTACGCCTTCTTCGACCCCCGCTTCCGCCAGGCCTGCACCTCCATGCTCTGCTGCGGCCGGAGCAGGTGCGGGGGCGCCTCCCACAGCAGCAGCGGGGAGAAGTCGGCCAGCTACTCTTCCGGCCACAGCCAGGGGCCCGGCCCCAACTCCGGGAAGGCTGGAGAGCAGATGCACGAGAAGTCCATCCCCTACAGCCAAGAGACCCTAGTGGTTGATTAGGGCTGGGGTCAGAGAGGAGTCCGGTGTCCTCTGCCCTGCCCCGGCCTTTGCCCTCGCTCTCTGGAAGTCAGGTAGCATGATAGCACCTTCTCCCTTGCGCTTGACCCTTTTCCCTGCTCCCTGCCTCCCTGCCCCCTCTTGTCCTCCTTCCTCCTTGAGTCTTGTTCAGAGGTTTGTGGTTTAGTGGAAGGAGACTGAGGCCTGCAGACTCCTGCTCAGCCACTCGGTATCTGTGAGACGGACCTTGCACGAGTCTCTTAACCTCTCTGAGCCTCAGTTTCCCCATTTGTATAAAGCGGAAAGTCAGCCTGGCTCAACTGAAGTGTGTTGCCCCCAAATCCTTTTCTTGGATATCCAGCTTTTTCTTTGCCCTCCTTTCTTCCTAATGTTCTCCCCCTTCTCCCTGCTCCTGCTTTCCCCTCTAGCTGCACTTTCCACTCCGAATCCTCACCTGCTGGCTCCGACCCCCCTCTCCTACAGCACACTCCCTCCCTCAATCCCTCCTTCCTCCCCTTTTCTCCTCTGTGTTCTGCAGGGCTCCTAAGGGTTAAGAATCCTGTGCTTGCACTCAGGGCCCCTGCTCTAGGTCTCTGGGGCTCCCTGACAGCCCGGCAGGGACTGGTGTCAGCCAAGTTAGCTCCAGGCTCTGCAGCTGGGGGCTGTGGAACTTTCCTGCAAATTGGATCAGTTCACTGTCCTTTCAGGCACTAAGGATCCCAGAGGGGGCCTCCCCTCCTGCAGCCCCTCCCTGATGCCGACTAGATGTGCTTTTCGCAGATTTCCTCAGACCCTCTCTTCAGCCTCTATTCCCTGTGGCAATTGGAAGGCTACGGGGTTGGTGAAGGGATGGCCGGCTCCTGGGTGTCGTTATAGGAGCAGGGAGTCGGGAAGGGAATGTCGAGGAAGAAGGGAGTCTGTATTTAGTCTACGTGCTGCTTGGCTACCCTCTCCGATTCCTCACCCTCCAGCCTCCTCCAGAACTGTGAGCTGCAGGTCTCTGCACCACAGCCTGGCGTCCCCAGGCAGGACTCTTTCCTGGAGCACTGGGTGCTGCTGGGTGTCAAGAATTATGTGTGTGTGTGTGTGTGTTTGTGGGTATGCATGGATGAGCGTCACTCGTCCCTTGGGTGAACTACCCCCTTACTGTCTACCGCTTCTCCACTCTTCACACAATATCCTTGGGGGAAGAGGGACATATTGAGACAAGATAGAATAAAATGAGTCCACCCGCCCCCACTGGATTTGGGGGCTCTGACGGCTGGTCCGTGCTTTAAGAGAGAAGTCTATGCTAATGCTGGGGCCCCTCTGGGGAGATCTGTCTCCAAGGCCTGGGAAAACCCAATGTGCTGGGTCCCATCCTTCTTAGTTCCATGAGGAAAGCAGGAGGTGGGTAAGAGCTTCCCTTGGCCCCTTCTCCACCTGCCTCCCCACCCTGCTCTGAGTTTATGAGTGTGTTCCTTGCCAGTCTCCCTCTTTCCAGGGTCTGTGGCGCTCTCCCTAAGGAGGCCGCCTTCTTGCCTGGGTGAAAAGTACTGAGTGGGTTATTTCTCACCTCACCATCAGGATGGGACCCCTTGGCCTCTCCTGCTGGGCTGGGGGTGGGGCGGTGCTGGGCACGGTGCAGCAGGGCTGAGGGCCTGACTTCACGCTACCAGCGAGGCCTCAAGGACAAAATTGATGGTGGGCCTTTGTGAGCTGGGGGCAGGGGTGTGTATATTCCAGGCTTTGTTCTTGGAGGACTCCGGACAGGATGTGAAGGACAAGATTTGCGCCACGGAGGCAGGAAGAGCTTAGCTTGGTGTAAATGGAGAGCTTGACCACCCCTGGGATGGCACCAGCTCTGGGAGCAGAGGAAGGAGGAGAGAGGAAGAGGCCCACCTCCGCTCAGTCTCCTCCTCACAGGCCAGAATCTTCCACAGACTCCCTTTCTCAGCCCAGGGCCCCCCTCAAAGCATGCAGTTAAAGCTGGAGAAGCTTCAAGAAGGGAAGAGGGCGCCCTTCTGAGGCCCCCCACGGTGACCCCCGAGACCTCTTGCCTGGAACTCATCAGTGGCCCTGGACAGAGGGTGGAGGCTCCCTCGTCCCCTACAAGCCCCTTCTTTGGAACGTCTCTGCTACTTTTCTTCTGACCCTGTTAGTCACTGTGGTTCATTCAATAAATCTGTTTTGTGTAACTATCGTGTCCAAAGCCTCTTCCCACACAAGTGTCTAGGGACAAGGAAAGGCGCCCCGGTTTGCAAATGTCTCAGTGGGAGGTGGTGTGGGCTGAGGGAGACGGGAGGAAAGTAGGAGCTAACGGGAGTCAGGTGGGAAACTGGAAAGGGAGTGGGGGAGGCGAGCAGAACAGGGAGCAATAGACACAGGGCAGGGCACAGGTGGGGAGCGAGACCAGGGGAAGCACAGGAAATAAGGGCGGGGCGCGGGGAGCAGCTCAGGCTTCGTGCTCTGAAAACCTGTGGGACAAATGGGCACACATCTTAGAGTCCAGAGTACAGGCCTGTAGGAAAATGCTGGCATTCATTCATTCACTCATTCACTCATTCATTGTCCCGTGAGCATCCACTCAGATTAGAGGTTTGGGTGCCTGGCCTGCAATCAGTCACTCCGGATGTCTGCAAATACCCATTCCCAAGCAGCACCCCAGACCTAAGGAATGTGAATCTCCTGGACTCACCCTGGGTGTTCACAACTGCTAAAAGCTCCTCAGATGATTTTTGGGGGAGGCCAGGTTTGGGGATGTCCCCATCCACACAGATTCTGTGGGCAAATGAAGGTGGGCACAAAAGACCAGTGAGTCAGAGACAGAGGAAACGGCGCTCTGGGTGGGTGTTGATTTGGAGGCAGAAGAGTCTGAAACCATCCTTGGGGTGGGGGGAACACTCAGTCCAGAGGTATTTATCATCTCCCGTGAGGATTTCAGGTACTAACAGCGTCTGCAGATGACACAGAAGCAACCACTGCAGTAGAATGGATTGGAACGAGAGAGCCCACGGTTACTGTGATTCCCCACGGTGTGTGCTAAGCACGTCTAAACATTATCTCATTCAATCCTTGCAATGCTCTGAATGGGGTCTCTTCAGCTCAGTTTGCTGATAAGGAAGCCAAGGCTCGGAGAGGTTAGTCATGTACCTCGAGCAGGGTTATACAACCAGTATGTGGAAGAATGAGGCCTGGGACAACTGAGTCTGTCCACTTGCAAAGCCCACGCTCTCAGCCACTGTCTGTCCCAAAGCACAAGTGTGGGAGAGCCAGGTAGTCGGGAGGGGAGTGAGGCCTCGTCTGTAAGGCGCTGGCACACAGGGCGGGGCGGGGGGGGCGGGGTGGTGTGCTCAGTGCACAAGGACCTGGTCAGGATGAGGATGAGGAGGGGAGGGGAATGGTGGGGAATGCATGAGAGAGACAGACAGAGAGAGACAGAGATCGAGACAGAGAGATAGAGAGATAGATCGAGAAAGAGACAGAGAGACAGAGAGAGATAGGGACAAAGAGAGAGATAGAGATGGAAAAAGAGACAGAGAGACAGAGACAAAGAGACAGAGACAGAGACAGAGAAAGAGAGACAAAGAGAGAGAGACAGAGACAGAGAGATAGACTGAGAAAGAGACAGACAGAGATAAGGACAGAGAAAGAGAGAGACAGAGAGAGATAAACAGAGAGATAGAGAGAGACAGACAAAGAGATAGAGACAGAGAAAGAAAGAGACAGAGATGGAAAAAGAGACAGAGACAGAGAAAGAGACGGAGACAGAGAGACAGAGAGATAGATCAAGAAAGAGACAGAGAGACAGAGAGATAGGGACAAAGAGAGATAGAGATGGAAAAAGAGACAGAGAGACAGAGGCAGAGAGACAAAGAGACAGAGACAGAGAAAGAGAGACAAAGAAAGAGACAGAGAGATAGACTGAGAAAGAGACAGAGAGACAGAGAGAGATAGGGACAGAGAAAGAGAGAGATAGAGACAGAGAGAGATAGACAGAGAGATAGAGAGAGACAGACAAAGAGATAGAGACAGAGAGAGAGACAGAGATGGAAAAAGAGACAGAGAGACAGAGACAGAGAAAGAGACGGAGACAGAGAGACAGAGAAGAGAGAGAGTGCGGGGAGAGACAGACACAGAGAATGTGGAGAGAAATACAGAGAGTGAGGGGGCAGTGGGTAGCAGGGCAGTGGGGGCCAGGGAGGGAGCTGGAGGACAGGGGGTCAGTACTTGTTTTCAGTCTTTGGAAGCATACCAGGAAAACCCGGCAGGAACTTACAACTGCAACAACAAGCCATTTGAGCTTTTTTTTTTTTAACAGCTGCTGTAAAAAAACCCCTCACCAATCCTTCAGGGAAATTTGAGGTAAGTTATCCAAAAAACTAAGATTGCAGAGCAGTTAATAATTCATTTGTCCACACATTTCTTCGTTTCTTCACTCACTCACCCACTGTGGTTATTCATCCAGTCCTTATTTACTACTTCGGTGCCAAAGAGCATGGGGGGCACAGGATCAAATGGTGAACGGGACCCAGTGGGCTGGCGGAAACCGTGAGAGGGGCGATAATAATCAGCAAGCTGTAAGGCAGGAGCACAGAAGGTGCTTGGAGGGCCTAATGGAGACAATGGAATGAGTCCAGGCAGGGTGTCAGAGCAGACCTCAGAGAGCGTGCCTGTGGTGTGGGGAGGGGGGTGGTCGTGGAAGGCTCTGTGCAGAGGAGTTACCCAGAGAAGAGAAGGAGCACAGCCCCTATGAGGAACTGGAATGCCCCTCATCTGTGCTTTCTGCCACCCCCACCAGCTCTGGGAGGGGAGCCAGGCAGAGACACCGAGACAAACTTGCCCAGGTCTCAAAGAGTGGATGACAGCAGATTGAGGCCTGGGACTATGGTCCAGGTCTCTAGACAACTTGGGGGCCAGGGATTATTTTAGGGGATGACTTCCTGTGCCTGGGCTTGAGCTGTTTTCCTTAAAGATACATACCAGGGTCTCCTAGAAGAGGCTGGGGGTTCTGGTCCCCTCACAGTGTGCTTGTTGGAGGAAGATGCTAAAAGAGGCTAATGGGTCCCTTGGGAAGACCACCCCCAGAAACCAGGATGGCACGGCCTGACAGGACCTAGATGTGACGTCTGCCTTTCTCAGATGGTACCCCTCTGTCTGAACTCCAAGCAGTTGGAAGCTTGCAGGGCCTGATGCAACTGATGCAGCTCTTGTGAATTATTGCCCAAATGCTTAGAAAGTCCTTGTGAGCAATGTTGGAGACAATTACAAGGGAAGCTTAAAATCAAGCTGACAGTAAAGGAGATTCAGAGACCTTGGGCTGACTGGTTATAGCGAGATTGCGAGAGTCTCAAGCAAGGGTCATGGATTTTTTTCACTCAACAAACTTTTTGTTCAGTGCCTACTATGTGCCTGGACTGTCTTAGAAGCTGGAGATACTGACATGAACCTGACATCATCCCTGCCTTCATGGAGCAACATGGAGAGCCTTATCTTCCCATTGAATAGGTGGGGATAAGGTCTATGAAGGGTGAGGATTTATACACAGTCAGACAGTGGGAAAATGGGAGAGGTGGGACTAGAACTCATGCTTCCCACTATCATGCAAGAGCATGTCTCATGGCTCCAAGTTTAGAAAAGAGAGAATGTCTTTCATCAAGAATATGAAGAGCATGGGGCACCTGGGTGGCTCAGTTAGTTAAGCATCTGCCTTCGGCTCAGATCATGATCCCAGGGTCCTGGTTTCGAGCCCCCAGTTGAGCTCCCTGCTCAGTGGAGAGCCTGCTTCTCTCTCTCCCTCTACCCTTCCTCACCATCCCCCCGCCCCCGCCGTGTTCTCTCTCACTCTCTATCTCAAATAAATAAATAAAATCTTTAAAAAAATCTTAAAAAAAAAAAAGAATATGAAGAGCAAGTGGAGAGGGTCAGAAAAATGATGGACTACCAGCCACGCAGGGAGAGGGCACAAAGGTGCTTGAGGATGATTATCCACATTTCTGTTACTACACCTTTTATTTTAGATTTACAGAAAAATTGCTAATCTAATACAGAGTGTTCCCATATATTCCACATCCAGTTTCCTTTATTGTTAACATCTTACATAGCATGACACTTTTGTCTCCATTAATGAACCAATATTGATACATTACTATTAACTAAGTGCCTATTTTGTTCAGATTCCTTCACTTTTTACCCAATGTCGTTTTTCTGTTCTGAGGACCCCACCCAGGATGCCTCATTACATTTAGCCATTATGTCTCCTGAGCCTCCTCTTGGCTGTGACAGTTTCTCAGACTTTGTTTTTGATAACCCTGACAGTTTTGAGGAATACAAAATATATTTTGTATTATATATTTACATATGTAAATATGTATTTATTTTATATTATATATACTTTGCTCCATGTGCTTTTTAAAAGAATATATTTTTATTTCCATACACCAGGCACATGCCAGATGATAAGGAGAGAGCAATAAATAATGTACGAGGGATTCTGGCTCTGTTGGAGTTTAAGGGGGAATAATAGCAGCATTGTGGGGGATAGACAGGATGCTGTGGAGGCACACGGCCATATTCTGGTGCGCACCACAGGGCAATCACAGGCAGGGCTTGGGTACTGGCTGAAGTCACAGGTTCTTCTCTGGGTTTATTAAATGTCTGGCATTTTCTCCCACCTCCAAAGCCACCCCAGGCTTATTTTCTTGCCTGAATAACTGCAAACCTGGCGATATGAGACAATATTTGTGTTCAATGGATATCTTGCCCTATGTCATTTTGTACTTTATTATTTAGCCATGTGGCACATCTCTTGCCTACTCAAGGCTGCCTCCTATGTGGACAGAGGATAATCAGAAATGGATTCCCCAAACCTGCTTGAACTACCTTACTTGGCCAGCGTGCCGTTCCTCCTCTTCATGTCCCCCAAGCACTGGGACTTGGTGTCACAGCTCTGTGTGCTGGTCTGTCTCCTCTGCCCTATGGGTAGCTATTCTAAGGCAGGGGCTGTGTTTACACATCTCTGTATGCCCACTGCCTGGAATGTGGTGGGTGCTCAAAGGGTATTTGTTGAAACAATTGAATAACCCGATAAAGAAAGGGCAGGAAGAAAGGTGAGAAAAACTGATTTTTGCTTGATCAATTGATTGCTTTTAAAGGAGCCCAGAAAGACTAAGTTAGAGACTGGTGCCAGAAGAGATGAACTGGGGTTGATGAACACTAAGAGTCCTAACCACGAACTCAGACCAGATAGCATGGTCCTCTTAGAGCTGTTGCTTGGGAACCACAGAGTCAGAACCCAGGGGGGGCATTCTGATATTCTTTTAAGTAGGACCCCTCACCTATAGCACTGAAACACTTTGTTCAGTGTTTGTGCTGGGAACTGTCTTCAAGCCTCTTCAGTTGGATGATGTTGTGCAAGGCTGGTTGGCTTCCTGGGGAAGTTATCAGTGAGCCAACTGGAGCCGGCACTGAGTCAAACAGTTTATGGGAATCTATGCCTGGATATCCACTGTTCATGGAGGAAGGACTCATGATGGTGGGGATGTACCGATTGAATGAACAATCGAATCTTGGACTTCCCCCTTTATAAAAATACTCAGGGAAAACTTCTCTTCCGGTCTCTGAGAAAATCTGGGCCAGATTTAAGGGCATCAAAGATTTGGCATATTTTCTGCTGGGTCTGGAATATGTCCATAAGTTCAAGGAATCTTCCTGTTTGATGGGGATGAAGTGGCCTCTGGTCACAAGAGTGACCCAGACTTCACTCTAGATGGGCCAGTCTCTTTGGCAGAGAAAGGACTTTGGTAGCAGGGACAACAGGGACCCAGACTTTGGGGACTGTCATCCCAAGGTGCCAGGATTGAAGAGCATGGATATAACCCCTGCCCTTAGGAAAAAGGATGCACCAACTTGGTGGTTAATTGGTTTCCGAGATGAAACTTGGAAGCCCCTGAGTATCCTTGGGATCCAGCTGGCTGCAAGCTCTGTTTGGGGGTGCTGTTACACTGTCAAGCCCCTGGAAGGCGGTGGTTATTTGATGTGCTACTAAGCTATTTTTATGTTTGGGAAAAGCAACACAGCAATTACCAAAGGAGTGACTAAAGATAGATGTTGCAGGCTGGAGAAGGAAGTGGTTTCCACTCTGATTGTAGTGGGAGACCAGGCAGCTCAATCTGCTGGCGTGGAAAACACGGCATAATTGAGCTGGAGAAGGGTGCTCCTACCTTCCCCCGTCACTAGCGAAGGAAGTGAGACCTTGGGGTGGGGTATGTGACTTTCCTACTGTCATTGCTAAGTGGTGGCTGAGTTGGTTGTCTTAGTTCTCTTGATTCCCAGACTTGCTTGCTTTCCATGTCACCAAGTTGTCTCTTTTCTACACTGTGGGTGGCTTTAGAAGGGATACCTATCAGAGTAGACAGGCAATCGAATGTAGTATTGACACGTCCAACCTGGGTTAGTGATAACTTGTTTTCTTCAAAACGATGATGTTTGTCTCGGTTGTCCATTCTGTTGAGAGCACAGCTAGACAGGTGTAGTTTGAATTCAATTCTTCTCTTGTTTGTGTCATCCAGACCAGTGCTTCTTAAAATTTGGTGTGCAGAAGAATCACTGGGGGATGTTGTTAAAACACAGATTCTGATTCAGTAGTTTTAGGGTATGTCCCAAGAATCTTGTTTCTGAAAGACCTCTGGCAAGATGCTGTTGGTCCAAGGAACAAAGTCAGGGAGCAAAGATCTGGGGCCCCACACTCATCAGTGGACTGTTTTCTCCTCTGTAAAATGGGATAATAAAAGTAGTTCCCTCATAGGACTGTTTTGATGGTTCTATGAGGTAACGTCTATAAGGGCCTTGCATGGTCTCTGGTACATAGAGGGCAATTAATATTGTTTTAGCCCATTCAGGTTGCAGTACAAAAAATCATAAGCTGGATGGCCTATAAACAACAAATGTTTATTTCTTACAGTTCTGGAGGCTGGGAAAGTCCAATATCATGCCCTGGAGGATTCAATGTCTGTTGAGAACCTACTTCCTCATCAACTGCCATCTTCTTCCTCACATGGTGGAAAGACAAGGGAGCTCTCAGAGGTCTCTTTATAAGGGCGCTAATCACCTCCCAAAGACCTCACCTCCAAACACCACCATGTTGGGGGTTAGATTTCAACAGGTGAATTTTGGGAGGGGACACATTCAGTCTGTGGCAAATAGGTTTTAATTTTCTTCCATCTTCCCTTTCCACATTTCTTATTACAAAAACCAGAGTGACTTGATGACTTTTCCACTACAGAAGGCTTGGAGGGTCTGTGCACCGAAAAAGAGAACATAAGGAACAAGGGAGTGTTCAACTCCCGGACTGTAGCTATTGGTAATTCTTCTTCTTGTATTTAAAATACTTTTAGCTTGGTGGTAAACAGCAAAATAAAACTGGAGACTTTTGACAGAAGTTTGCATATAAAATTAATCTGGTCAGAAGTCTGTTGGAAAAGAAAGATTAAAAATAATACACTGCATATATATTTTTTACATTCAAAATTCACAATCTCGATAGTCTTTTAAGTTTGTGTGAGCCTCAGCTTCTTTGTCTGGGAGTGTAGAAAAGGCAGCCGGATATAATTCCACGCCAGTGGTCCAGAGACACCATTCTGTTCTCGGGGCTGTTCCCTGGAAAGCCACCCCCCAGGCCTGAATATCAGCTTCCCCACCTGTAACAGAAGACTGAATGAGATTAGGGCAGCCATCCCCTTCCCATCATCATAGATGGCCTTTCTTGCTTGATTGTGGCCCTAGCCAGCACTCTGGGCAATTGAAGCAACAAATGGGATTTTGAATTATCACCTCCAAGAACCGACATTCCAGGATTCTAAGAATTGCTACTGGTGGGAGATTTCAGACATTAGAGCTGAAGATGGCCCTTGAAGGATGACCAAGATTTTGGCAACTCGAATGAGGAATGGGGTTGGTAGGAAGATATCCAGACCGATAGGATAGTGTAAGCAGAGGCAAGAGGACAGGGAAAGGCATGAGACATTTGAGGAACAGTTCTAGCCAACTTGTGTGTGGGGCATACATCAAGGGAGTGTGGGATTCATTCATTCATTCATTCAACAAATATTTATTGAACACCTACTGTATGCCAGTCACTTTGCTAGGCACTGGGATTACAGGGGAGGATGAGATAGGCATGGTTGTCCCTTTTGGTAAGTTATTATTTTTGTGGGGGAAGTTAAACAATAAACAGGTGCATAAGCAAAACATTAAATGGCAGGTTATAAAAAATGCTGTGAAGGATATAACATTTCAGATAGAAAATGATGTTGAGGACAATTTCAGACAGGGTGCTCAGGGAAGGCCTTCTTGGGAAGCGACCTTTCCATTGATACCTGACAGATGAGAGTGAGCCCACCATGTTAAGGGCTGGCTGAGAGAGTTCTGGATGCAGGAACATCAGGTGCAGAGACTCCGAAGCAGGAAAGATCTCAGTGGGTTCTCAGAGCTATGGTCAGGGCCCCTGGAAGACTAGTGGGCAGGAAGCCAGGGAGAGGATGGTATGAGACAAAGTTAGAGAGATAGGCAGGGACAGCTCATGTAAGGCTTTGAAGGCCATGGCAAGGATTGTGACTTTACTCTAAGTGCAATGAAAAAAATGACATGATCTAATTTGCATAAGACTACCCCTCAGGCTGCTGCAGAGAGAATGAAGGGGAGCAAGAGGGGAAGCAGAGAGGCCAGTTAAGAAACCACTTCAGAGGCCAAGTTGAGACACAATGGTGGGTTGCACAAGGGTGGGGTCCATGGAGACTGAGAAGCGAGACACGTTTGAGCCATATTTTGGATGCAGGATGAACAGGACTTCTGATGGGTGGCCTGGATGTGGGTGAGTGGATTAGGAGGAGAGAGAAGGAGAGAGAGAGGGAAAGAGAAAGGGAGAGAGAGAAAGAGAGCTTTATCCCAAATTTCTGACTTGAGTAACTTGAAGAGTGTGGCACCAGTTACTGAGGTAGGGAAGGCTGGAGAAAGAATAGTGTTTGGTGTGTGTGTGTGTGTGTGTGAGAGAGAGAGAGAGAGAGAGAGAGAGAGAGAAAGAGAGAGCTAGAGAGAAAGAGAATCAAGATTTCTGCTTTCACTGTGTCATACCTGAGATGTTAATAAGATATCCAAGTGAAGATGTCAAGAAGGCAGTCTGGCATGCAAATCCAGAGCTCCGAGGAGAGGTCGGGCTGGTGATAAGATCTGAGCATGGCAGAGATGGAACACTGAAGAAAGCTGCTAAGAGGTCAGACAGGAGGAGACCAGAGTGTTGTCCCCTGGATTTGGTGACATAGAGGCCAGTGGAGACATGGACCAGTCACGTGGGTTGTATTGGTAGAAGACAAAAAGTTGAAGAGAGGATGGAGGGGGGGCATTGGAGAACGCTTATAGAAACCACACTTTTCAAAAGCTTTGTCAGGAAGGTGAGCAGAGAATTGGGCACTAGCTAGAGGAGGAGGTGGGATGAAGAGAAAGCCTTCAAACAATCAGAGCTTCAGGGCCATGTTTGTGTGTTGGCAATGATCTGAGAAAAACCAAAACTAGGAGTGAGAGCAAGAACAAGCCACAAACAGGATGGTGCTTCCACAGAGAGGAGAATGATTGGAGAAGAAAATCCTTCAAGAAGATCAGAAGATCAGAGAGGGTGTGAGCTGGAACATGTGTGGAAGGACCAGCATGATAAGAAGAGAGAACATTCCTTCCTGACATTAGGAAGAAAGTCAGAGAGGATGAATCAAGAAGCAGGTAAGTTGCTGGATTCTGGTGGTGGAAAGGTGAGGGAATCCTGGTTTAGTGATTGCTCATTTTTCAGTGAATTGTAAGATGAGGTCATCAGCTGTGCATGAGGTGGGGAAGGGTGTATAAAGTTTTGAGGGCATAAAGTATTATCTTGGGCAATAAAAAAGCAACATTTCCAGGGAAACACATCTCTGATTCTCCACTTTGTGATTTGGGTTCATTGAATTTAAAGCAAAATCCCTTAGCCAGGCTGTGTGGTTTTCCCTGGCAGCATTTAGCTCCTGTGGTTTTAGGCACAAAGAACATGCTCAGCAGGTGTTGGAGTTTTGCAAGGTGATTGTACCAGAAGAGAGAGAGACAAGGGTGGCTGGGTTGTTTGCAAGAGAGTGGTTATTAAGGACAATGGAATTCAATTTATGTAAGGAAGGAAGCAAGGATGGGAGTTGCTGACTGGTGGACATGGGATGGGATCAGTGGGTTGGTGGGCAGGATAAGGGACAAGAAAAGTGGGATGGGGTACTGAGCGAGTGGGCTGGAAGCACAGAAAGTAGAGGTCAAAGAGCAGGATTTCAATGTAGAGATTTCTGGTAATGACCTGGTCTACAGTGTGGCTGTCGAGTGGGCGGCTACAAGAGAGCAGGGGTGGGGTGGGGGGAGGGAAGATTGTTGGGGTGAAGAACATCAAAAACCTAGAGGCCAGGCTGCTGGGAGAGTTGCACGTGTAGATATTGAAGTTTTGGAATTACTGTAAGAAGAGGACAGTGAATAGGATTGTAACCATGAGCTCAAGTCTGTGGTAAAGGAAGCATGATGACCAGAGGAGGGTAGCATGACCTCAGCAGGGAGGAGGGCATGAATATGAAATGGAAGGGGCCATGGCCAGCCAATATGATGAAATAGTCTCTCCTCCAGGGGAAGCAGCCCCACCCAGGATTCACAGCTTGGGGAGTGCAGACTGGATTTTACTTACCCCTCAGGTGGGCAACCTTGGCCAGAACACACCTACCTGTAAACCCATACAGTCCTGCCCGGTAGCCCTGTTTGACTAGCATGAAAGCAATCAGCTTTTTGCAGAAGAAAATGGGGAGCCAAGGTCAACCCCTCATTTTACAAACAGGGAAACTAGGGCTCAGAGGAAGGAAATAGCTCAAACACATAGGAGTTTGGTGGCAGCATTGGAGTGAAACTCCGTTCTCCTGACTCTCAGCCCTCTGTGCCACACCCTCCAATGGAAGTGATGTTCTAGCAAACACTCCAAATTGCAAATTCAAAAACATGTTGTCCCTCAAAGTTGCTTCTGTGGGAGGTGACAGACTTCTTTCTAGTGATGTTGCCATTGTTCCAACCATTTCTGGAAACTCCGTCAGAGAAATGATCTTCAGAGCCAAGCTTCTAAGTCACAGAGACAGCCCACTGCACTGTAGAGCCTTATTTAATACAAAAGGCGTGGGACCTTTTCCTTTTCTGGTGCTGGTCTAAGACCCCAAGATGCAGCCTGGAAACATGGACTCTCTTCACTTTATTTCAATACATATTTATTGTGCACTCAGTATGTTCCAGGTCCACGAGATCCCCATCTAAGTGTGTGTGTGTGGTCAGATATTGCTGTGAGGTATGTTCAGTCTAAACAAGTTTTGTTCTGCAAGGCTGGCATGCATGAGGCTTTCATCCTTCTGGCATCTAAGATGCAAACAACAGAATCTTGCCCAGCTATTTATGTAGAAAATGAATTTAATAAAGAAGATGTGTTAGGTAGTTTGCAGAATCTCTGGAGAATTAGGCATCAGGAAGAAGCCTTCCTTGAATTATCTGGCTCTCATGGGGCGCACACATGGCTTGCACCATGACATTGTGCCTGGGATTCCACATGGCTCCTGGGTCCTCGGGTTGTTCTCCAAAACCAGTAATTGCACATGCAGGATTGGTGGAGCCCAGGCCACCTGCTGACAGAGCTGCAAAGGAGGCCAGGGAAATTGGGATTAACCTCCAAACTGGGAGGCGGTGCTCAGACTATGGGAAGATCGCCAAACATGGGGAGTTTGTGCAAAAGAACGGTGAGTGTTGCAGACATGACGAAGGTTGCGTACGAGGCTGTAGGCTTCCTTGGGTCATTATACTTAGAATTTAGGAAAGCTGCCCCTTGGTGCACAGTGGTGACCAGGCCATTATCCTTCCTGGTCCAATGGTTCATCTTCACAGAGAGTGATCACCAGCTCAGAGATCACAATACTGACTTTTTGTGCCAAAAATTTAGAGTTCCCTTTGAAATGAATGTAGTTTAAAGAGAAACAGGAAGTTGTACCTCCAATTCTGCAAATCAGTGGTTGTCAAGGTCAAATCCTCCCACCAGCAACCCTGTGTTCATGGAGAAAGCCACGACAGTCCACCTGGAAATGCTAACCCTCAATGATCCAGAATTCCTTCTCTCTAGTTTCTATACTAAACAGAAGGATGACCCAGTGGCCCCCTGTGCATGCTGAGAAAGATCCATCTGACCAGCATCTGTGGAGGCCTTAGTAGGTGTCAGGTACTGGGCTTGAGCCTGGGCCAAGGGGGCCAGGACTTACTCAGAGATGAATAAGATAAGGACTCTGGTTATAGGAAACACAGTCTAGTATTGGAGACAGACAGTCTTAGCTTAACTGTGAGTCCATAGGGTACAGGGAGTAGGAGAAAAGGTCTGTGGGGTCTTTCAATACAGGGACCATGTTTTGGGCCTTATAAACTCATTTTCCCTTCTGCAAAGTGGAGATACTGACTTAGCTCATGTGGTTGCTTGAAGGAGTAAATAGTATAAAGTGTATGGAGCAGCCAGTGGCTTGCCTGGCACATCGTAGGCGCTCAGCAAGCATAGTTCTTCCCAGTGCCCCCACAGCCCGCTTTTCCTCCTTTCAGTAGGAAGTGTGATGGGATCATAGAGAAGATGGTGGTAGTTCTTGATGGGTTCGGGGCGTTCTTCAGATGGAGGGTGAGGAAGATGCTTTGGGCACTAGAAGCGGCGCGATCAAAGCCATGGAATGCTGTGTTTGGGGAATGGTGGACTGAACATCTGGGTGGAGGTGTGTGGAGGGGAGAGCAGCCTGGCTAGAGGGGAAGTCAGGGGCTCTGTGAGTCACGCTGGGGGTCTGGATATTCTCCTGGAAACCTGGGTGGTCAGTGAAGGGCTTTAAAGCAGAGGACCATTCCCAGAAGGCCAGAGCAGCTGCTCTTTGGCTGGCGAAAATCATTCTCTTTTATTTAGCCTTGCCCTGGACTTGGGGAGTTCTCCACATCTCTGCTTTGAGATAAGGACGGAGGAAGGGGAGTGTTTCTTGGCCCCCATTAAGCCTGGGGATATGTACGGTTGGATGTCTTGGAGAGCGTCTTATCGCCATTACCATTTCAAGAAGAACTAATAATACTGCTATTTGTTACACATCTACCATTGTCAACGCAATGGTAGATATTTTACAGCATGAATCCCAAATCCTTTAAAGAGCTCTGTAAAGGCAGATACTATCATTTCTGTTTTGCAGAAGGGGAAACTGCAACTCAGAAACGGTAGGCGATTTGCTCAAGGTCACATAACCAGTACATGGCCTTGCCAGGGTTCAAAGCCGTGTTGGCCCAGCTGGAAGGCCTGTGGTGGTTTCACCACGACATGCTCCTGAGTGCCATCGGCACGGAAACTTACAACATGGAAACTCTGTGTCTGTATCCGTATCTCAGAATTTACCTAGGATCTCAAATTCTCTTGCATTCTGTTCCCCAAATCTCTGCGAATTCTGGTGCATTTCCCTTTCCAGATGGGGAAGCTGCAATGTGGTTAACTGTTGCCATCAAGGGTGTCCTAGAGGGAGGGTGTCCTACCCTCCACCTCAGTCATGGGCAGGCCCAGAATTGGTTCCATGAGAAGGAAGTTTGGAGAGCAACCTACAGGGTGTGATAGATTCCCTAGACTTTGGTCTCTCCCTGCCGATCCTGTCAATCTCTCGGCAATGCCAGAAATCCCTTTGTTTTTCAGTGGTTTGTGGTGTGGTGGAGCCGAGACATCTCACAGAGACCTGAGCTCAAATATTAGCTCTGTCCTCACTAGCTGCAGAGGGCCTTGGGCGAGTTATGAATGCCTGGAGCCTCAGGTGTCTAGGTGTCGGCCCGAGGGGATGGTTACTGTACCAGCTTGCAGGCTGTTGTGAGGATAAAACAAGATTTCTGCAAAATTCCGGGCACACAAATGCTTATCAGGTGTCTTCTTTAAGTTTCTCTTGCCTGAGGTGGAAGTGTATTATGTCACATTTGATTGTCATTTTGAGTAATTATCCCCAGTCTTGTCTTTGAGAAGACAGAATGCAATTAGATTGTAGGGCTAGTTGGCCATGACAGGGAAGAGGGGTGGAGGAAGGGAAGAAAGAACAAAGAAGGGGTATCAGAGGCAAAGTTCAGCACCTTGGTAACTTATTCAGGATCCAAGCCAGATCTGCCCACGAAGGCAGTAGCAGATGGGCCTGGGTGGGACCTCTTTGCTGCAGACCATGTCCGTAAAAGGTTGGATGAAATCTTCATCAATCCATAAATATGTTTTGGGCTCTAAACACAGCCTTTCCTTAAAGGGCAAAATGCTTGTAAGTGGGGAGGTGACTTTATTTGGGTTTCCCTGGGGTGGGCAGCAGTTCACAGAAGGCTCCTGGCAGGAAGCAGCCCTGGTGGCTCATGGCCAAGCCGGTGGAGACCTCTGACCTTCTCTCTGGCCCTCAGGAACTTCTGCTTCCCCGGGAGGAGGAAGGTGGCAGGGAGGAAGGGAAAGCACAGGGAGGAGCATTTGGGGAAAAAAAGGAGCTTTCCGGAAAACAATTGGCTGTGGGGGACCAAGGTGAGGGGGAGGACCCTGGCTGATTGTTAGTCTTAAGGGGCTCCTTGGTGCTTTGGGTTGCTGTTGTTTGTTTCCCTTGTTGGTTTGTGACCCTTAGTTCTCGAACACATCTTGAAGTCACTGAGTGATGAAGGCTCACTCGTGCCATCTCTCCATTTTGCTTTAGGTAACAAGGGTCCGGAAAGGGGAATTGAGTTCCCAGAGCCAACTGGCTCTGCACCACCCCTTTCCTGCTCTCCCGTGCTCTTTGGTGATCTAATTCTTCTAGAATGGGGGGGGGTTTGGTAAGAACAACAGCAGCAGATAAAGTTAATTGAGCACTTTTTGAGCTAGACATTTCCTGGGCTGGAGTATTTCGTGGGCTCAACCTCATTTAATCCTGGGAGGTGGAGATGCTATTGCGATCAGCTCCATTTTCCAGATGAGAAAGTTGAGGTTCAGAAGAATGAAATGACCTGCCAAATGGGAAGTGATAGCTGGCAAGGGAGGGTTGGGATTTAAGTCTGGGTGGATGGGCTCCAGGGCTGAGAGTGCAATGCATTCCAGTACCCCACTGCTGGGTGGCAGCTACTGTGTTTTACTCACTCTCTTGTCTTCTGCAAGGCTTGGTATGCAGAGGTCAAACTGCTCAGTAAATTACTTATATGTAAGTGGTGGTGGTTTTTTTTTCCTCATTTTATTTTTCTGCTGGGTCTTGGCGCACAGACTACACATCATGTACTCAAGATTGATTAGCTCAAAATTAATTTTCATGGGTAAGAAGGAACTGGTTTACAGAGACAAGGCGTTAAGGTGCACATATGAGATTTATCATCTCCTTGAGATTAAAAGAATATGTCAGGAGAGTGCGTAGTTAATGTTGTTTCACATTTATCCAGCACACTGAAGAGAGGTCACGTGCATTGAACACACAGTGCTGGGCGCTTCGTCATGTGTTAGGTCAATATCATCACAACAATCTTGGGGGAGGGTGCTGTACTGTTATTTACAGATGAAATTTAGAGTTACACTAACTTTCCTAGGGTAACAATAAAAATGCAAGAGTCAGGATGGGGACCTGGAAAGTCAGAACCCTAAGTCCACTATGCTGGAGTTACACTCCAGGTGTTGGAAAAATCATTTAAATGGAGGGAGGACCAGACTGACATTCCATTCCTCCCGTGCTGGTGAGACCTGAGCAGAGGAAGGGGAGGGGGTCATTTATTTGTTTTTCCTCTGAAGAGTGGAGAACTAATCCAAGTTAGAGGTAGGGAGTGAACTCAGCGGTGACTTCGGATGGGGCTTCAGATCAAGGGGCTTGGGCTAAGGGGCCAACGGGTATGAACACCAACCACTCCCTTGTGCTCAGAAGTATTTGGATTCCTAAGCAGACTGTGCTGAATGAGAACTAATTCTTAGATTACTTCATTTACCAAAAAATTAAGCTGAAACAACCAAACTACCCACCAGACTTCTCGACTGCCTCGGAGCGGCTGATGAGCACAATCTGGGCTCTTGTTTACCTATTGCAAGGACAAAAGCTGTGTGTGTTCATCCACCTGTGCTGCTTTTTGAATATTGCTAGCACTTGGGGACCCTTCCCCAATGTGAGTTCACTCCCCAAGATCTAGCTCTCCAAGTTGGGACCCATCAAAATGGGAAATGAAGTGTTTCTCTTCTGTTTTCACTTTAGCACTTCCCCACTGTTCTTTCTCCTTTTGGGCAGGACTGATGGCTTTTTGCTGGGGTGGCGTGGGAAAGCCTGTGGATCTGCAGCTCCTGATGTCACAGGCCTTCAAAACACCAAGAAGCAAGTTTCCAGTCTGTGAGCTGTAAGGCCAGGGGGCTTGAGGTGTTCGGTGGGAGTGCTGGGGGGCCATGAGGGTGTGGCCGCAGCTCTAGGAGGCCCCTAGAAGGGTTTTTAACATGCTAGGAATATGCTAGGAATGGACAGTTGTTCTAAGCGCAGGGTCATCTTACAGGGGTATGTGTTTTCTTGGTGGACTGAGCCCAGCTGTGCTGGTGAAAGTGGGGCTGGTGAGTATGTGTGTGTGTATTTGAGTGTTTTTATGTGTGTGTCTGAACATATATATATTACATATGTGTGTATGTGTGTGAGTGTATGTATTATGTATGTGTGTGATTGTGTTTGTGTGTGTGTGTCTGAGCATATGTACTACATATGTGTGTATGTGTGTGAGTGCATGAGTGTGTGTGTGTTCCTTTAGGGATGCGAGGCTGGGTTTGGACTTAGCCCAGCAAAGCCCTTTGAAGCAGAAAGCAGAAACAAAGCTCAGCGCCTCCTTCCTCCCTGACCAGAGCTTGCGTGGCTGCATGGTGGGGAAGGCATTTATAAGCTATTTTCTCACTTTCACACTGTCTCCTCCATCCCAAATGGTGGCACAAACAGTACTCATGTGAGAGACCCCTGGCCGCTAGGGAGCTCTGGTTTCCATGGAAACCATAAAGCCCACTGGAAGGGAGGGGGTTAGAGGGACGAGGGGCAGAGCAGGCTGGGAGGCTCCCTCTCCAGACAAAGGGGAGGGACAAAGGCTGGGGGCGGGGGGAGCAGGGGTGTCACTAAAGACAATTTATTGTCCTTGTCTTATGGCTTTCCAAATTGCTTACAGGATAATGGAGCCACAGGGCCTGGGGGAGAAAGATGAAAGGCGCTGTGCGCAGTGTGCAGGGTGGGGCCTGAGCAAGATGCCAAGACGGAGACAAAGGGCCTGGAGGAAGAGCCCTCTGCCCACCCACTGGCTTTGAGATAAATCCCCCAATTCCCTGGACCACCAGTCAAGGCTTTTAGTATCTAACTCCACCAGAGCTGTCCACTTTCCTTGATTTCCTCCCTGACAGTCCCTTAGAACAAGTGTTGGCCTTGCTGCTGGAAATACCTCTGGGGAAGTGACCTTGTCTTTTTTATTTGTGCATTGCCAGTGCCTGGTAGCTCAACTGTAGGAACTGATACAATGTGCACGCTTACTCCAGAACCGGGAGCCTTGGCCCTGATAGAGCTCCCTGCCTGGAAAGCCCTCATTCTTCCCCCTCCCCATGCAAGGTCTAGCCCTTTCTTCACACCCCACTCAAGCCCCGCCCTCTCTGTGAAGTCTTCTCAACCACCATTCACAACCAAGGTCTTCAAAACACACACATAGCCCCTTGGCTTGCAGGCACAGGTAAATATCTGGTTTCTCTGAACACCTGCATCTTTGCTTAATTCCAGCCTCTGTTCTCTTTTTAAAACTCAAGCTCTTTCCCTCTGGTGGGAAAGGGCATGGAATCTGGAGGACAACAATGCTAATCAATAATTCAGTTTCTATCATGAGTGCTTTGTATGCAAAGTATCCTTTGAAGTAAAAACCAATCTGAGTGTGAGTCTTGGCTCTGCATCCACAATCTGTGAACGTGAGCAAGACATGCCCACTCTCTGATCCTCATTTTCCTCATCTGGAATCTAGGTATTATAAATAACAACTTCCATGTTCTCTTCAGAGGGTTATTTCAAAGCTCATAAGAATTATTAGTCAGGACAACGCTTTGAAACCTGGCAAGTGCCTGGTGCTGTGTGTTACTGTCGTTGTTTGGGGTTCTGAATGCAGGGAGCATGTCTTACTGATTTCATGCCATTCCCCTGTCCCACTCCACGTACAAGTGCTCAGCTTCCATCCTGGGGAAACACACAACAAATGTTTGCTGAGTTGAGCTAAAGATTTACAGAGAAAATAGCCCTGGGAGGGTTGACTGAGTCTGGGTGGGGAATCCCATAGTGTGGCGCCCTGGGGCTTGGGTATTGTTAGGGTTTGGGGGGACATTTTCTTAGGGTACCAAATCTGCAGGGGTCAAAGGTCACAGCCTAGGGCACTGTAGTTATTAAGAGAAAATTTAGGTTAGGGTAAGGTAAGGTGAAGATTAAGAAATCCTAAGGAATGGGGGTTAGGGAAGCTCAGATTTTTTTTTATTTTAATTTTTTTAAAATTTAAATTTTAGTTAACATACAGTGCAATATTAGTTTCTGGAGTAGAATTCAGTGACTCATCACTTACATACAACACCCAGTGCTTATCATAACAAATGCCCTCCTTAATACCTGTCACCCATCTAGCCCATCCCCCATCCACCCCCTTTATCAACCCTCAGTTTGTTCTCTATCGTTAAGAGTCACTTATGGCTTGTTTCCCTCTCTTCTTTTTTTCTTTTCCCTCTTCCCATATGTTCATCTGTTTTCTTTCTTAAATTCCACATATGGGTGAAATCATATGGTATTTGTCTTTCGCTGACTGACTTACTTCACTTAGCATAATACACTCTAACTCCATCCACATCATTGCAAATGACAAGATTTTATTCTTTTTGATGGCTGAGTAATATTCCACGATAGATAGATAGATAGATAGATAGATAGATATCTCAAATCTTTATCCAGTCATCAGTTGATGGGCATCTGGGCTCTCTTCATAGTTTGACTATTGTTGTAATGCTGCTATAAACATCAGGGTGCATGTACCCCCTTTGAATCTGTATTTTTGTATCCTTTGGGTAAATACCAAGTAGTGTAATTGCTGAATCATAGGTTAAAAAGTTCTATTTCTCACTTTTTGAAGAGCCTCCATACTGTTCTCGAGAGTGGCTGCACCAGTTTGCATTCCCACCAACAGGACAAGAGGGTAGGGAAGCTCAGATTTTAAAAATACCTGGGCACCTGCTGCCACTTACATTTCAAAACAAATCATCATCTGGCTTTGTTTTTCCAACCGCCTTGTAAAGTGGATGTTTTTGTTCCCATTTTAAAGGTGAAGAGACTTGCTCAGACCCGGCACTTCCTCCAGCCCTCCATATTACCTCCCTGACCCTAGACTGAGGTCTTGAGGTCCCTCTCCCTAATGGAGCTGGAGTAAGATGACCCTCTTGAAAGACCCACTGAATAGTCTCGGGGGAGAGAAAACCAATAGGTGTGGTGACTGTAAGAAAACATTTGGTTGGAACTCACAGCTTGTCATTCAGGAGTGAGCTCACACCAGGGAAGAGAAGCCCAATAGAACTTCCTGAGTTGTTGCCCGCGGGGTGGGCGTTGGGGGGGCGTGAGGTCTGGTCCCTGTATCTCCTGCCTGTATATCCGTTCAACTCCCAAACATCCATCACAGCAGGGCACGGGGCGAGGTGACATGGAGGTTCAGGGAGTCTGCAGGGGGCTGGGGAAGTCAGCTGGTGATGGCCAGCAGCTGGCCTCCCCTGCCCCCCGGCCCCTAAGCCTCAAGCTTCCCAGGGGCAGGGGTGAGTCTGATTAAAAACCGTTTGTCAGGACGTGCCCACCAGCTGCCGGCTGACCTCAGAGGCTGTTTAATGTCCAGCAACACAATGTCTGTCACAACCTTTGCCCTGTCAGCACCATTGGAGGATGGAGCTTATTCCAAAAAGGAAAACGTCTTTAAAATAGAAGCTAGCCTCCTCAGCCCACCCCCTGGCTTTTCCTGCAACTTCAAGGCTCTCGTTGGAAGCCTGGAGGTGGCTGTTTTCCTTCTCCAGTCGAGCCAAGAAAGGGGCCAGGTGGGAGATTTACCAAGTGGAACAGACCACCGGGACCAATTATTATCTTGGATCCCGTGAAAACATTTTGATTTCCAAGGAAATGTCTCAGAGAGGCCCCCCACCCCCTGCACAAAGAGGGGAGGATGCTCCTTACTGTCCTGCCCCAGGCCCTGACTGTTACCCAGAGGGCAGTGTGCACTTCCGGAGCCAGAGCCGTGTGCGGCCGTAAGGTGCCCAGGAGCCACACGTGGCCGCGCAAATGTAAATTTATATTATTTGAAATTAAGTAAAATTAATATTTCCGTTCTTCAGCTGTACTAGCCACGTTGCGAGTTCTTAACAGCCACATGTGACTGGTCCCTATCAGATTGGACAGGGCAGACAGGGGACATTTCCATCACTGCAGAATGTTCTTTTGGAGAGCGCTGGGCTAGAGTGATGGTTCTCTACTCTGGCTGCCCACTGGAGTCCCCTGGGAGCTTATAAAAAGTCCTGATGTCTGGCTGGGGCTCAACCTGAGACTCAAAGTGAATAGTCTGGGATGGGATTTGGCATTGGGATTTTTCAAATGTTCCTTAAGTGATTCTTTTTTTTTTTTTTTAAAGATTTTATTTATTTGACAGAGAGAGAGAGACAGCGAGAGAGGGAACACAAGCAGAGGGAGTGGGAGAGGGAGAAGCAGTCTTCCTGCAAAGCAGGGAGCCCGATGTGGGGCTCGATCCCAGGACCCTGGGATCATGACTTGAGCCGAAGGCAGACCCTTGATGACCGAGCCACCCAGGCGCCCCTCCTTAAGTGATTCTAATGTGTGGTTAGCACTGGTCTACTGAGTACCAGACTTTACTCTTTATAAGGATCACGTGGAGTTTTTATTTTTATTTTTTGTTTTTTTTTTACGTGGAGCTTTTTAAAAGAAGTGCAGATTCCTAGGACACTTCCCTAAGGCTTCTGATTCAGCAGGTCTGGCGGAGGTCTCGGGAATCTGTGTTTTTATTAAGCATGTCGAGTAATTCTTATAGTCAAGTGGGTCTGCAAAAAATGGCTACAGGCTAGAGACAGGAAGGCTGTCATGCACCAGGCACCTGTCAGGTCAGGCACTGTGCTGTGTTTTGAGCCACAGGCCACACAGTCCATCAAAGTGGGCCTTATGTGTGTCTATGCTCCAGGTAAGGAAAATGAAAGTTCAGTAGGGGTGAAGTCCTTTCCCGAAGTCACTAGCCAGTAGGTGGTGGCACTGGCCTTTAGACGTGGTCCGAGTGTTAAAGAAAGTGGGCTCTGGAGTCTTTTTGGGGTTTAAGTGCCACTAAATGAGTGACCTTGGACAAATCACCAAACCTCTTGAAGTCAATTTTTCCTTCTTTGTAAATTGGCATCACAACAGTACGTGCCTCCTAGGGATGTGGCAGTGGTTAAATGAGAGAACGCAGGTGAAGGGCTTTGTACGGTATTGTAGGCATCGGAGCATCTGATTCGTGTCCAAGAGACTTCTGCCCCTCCCCCCGCTTGTGGGTGCACGCTCTCTCTCTAAAATAAATAAACAAAATTAAAGAAAAAAAAAAAGAAGTCTCCTTGCTGTTGAGCAGGTGGGCCCAGGCTGCCTCCGTGCCCCACGTCTGCTGTGTTGCAGGACTGCAAATACAACTTCCGCACGGTAATCAAAAACAGTAATAGGAACAGTAACAATGATCTGTAAGCAAGCAGCAGCTGCCAGTCACCGAAAGCTTGACCTCCAGGCACTGGGCTAAGTGCTTTATTCGGCAATATGTTTAATCCTTTCTGCAAACCTGTGAGGCAGGTATTATTATAGTTCTCTTTTTTCATACCAGGAAACAGAGGTATAGAGTCTCTAAAACACTCATCTGTGGTCACATAAGCAGTAACTAGCAGACCTGAGATTTGAACCCAGGTTCAGCCCCAAAGCTCCTCTAAGTTGTCACCGAAACAGAAAAAAGAAAGAAAACAATGGAAACAGAGTTTTGGGTTTCCCTGTATAAGGCGCTTCCACGCGCATGGAATCACTGGATTCTTACGATGTGCCCTGTGTGGCGGGGCTAGCTATCATAATTCCCAGATCAGGAAAATGTGGCCCCTGCAAGGTGTGATGTGTGAGGGTCACCCAGTTAGCGGTAGTAAGGCACGGAAGACCATGGCCGCCACACTCCTGCTCTTTCCAACACACCGTCGCTCAAGAGAAATTATACTCATTATTCCCCGCCTGTGATCATTCTCATCCCTCTTCTACCTTGTCCATGAAAGATGAGGAGCCTTTCTCCTCCAGGGGTGGAAGTGCTTGGATTTGGTTAAGGCCTGAGAAAACACAAGATGGGAGTTATCTTGTTATCCATCTTAGTTCCAGTTCTTTCCCAAGGATGAGGGAAGATCCCGTGACCTCCAGATTCCCTGTAGGGAAATGCTGGCCCCTGGAAAGGTCTTTCCCCCTTCCTTCACTGAGTTCTTCACTTCCCACAAAAACTAGCTGAGTAGGCAGCAAGGGCATGGAGCAAGAAGATGGGTGCTGGAGTCAGGCAGATCTGGATCTGTTTTCTTCTTGCTGTGTGACCTTGGGCACATCATGTAACCTCTCTGAGCCCCAGCTCACTCTACTGTAACGCTGAGAATAATGTCTGTTTTACATCATTATTGCAAGGGTTGAATTAGACAAGGGCTGTCAATGCCTGATGCACAGGGCATCCCAATGGCAACCTTCACCATCTGTGATCACACTGACCAGCCAGCCAAGCAGAGAAGCATAGGGAGGGGCAGCCGCTACACTCCACCTGCAGTTGCCCCCGGGGCCCCTTTCTCTCAGTGTTGATGCGGACAGAGGAAAGGGGGGGTTGGTCCCGGAGATAAGACAGAGGCCCTTTAATGAGCTCAGGAAAGCCCATCTCCTGACAATAACAGCCTAGGACTCTGCAATAACATCCTGCCAGAAGAGGCAGTGACAGGATGCATGCTGGGAGTGGAAGCCTGTGGCTGCCCCACGGCCTGCCTGCCCGCCCGCCTGTCCCTCAGCCCTGAAGAGGCTCAGGAAGTAGCAGCCAAGGATCAGAGAGAGATGAAGACTTCCCCCTCCACATGCATCCTGGACTGATACAGAGACAGGAATATCAGCTGTCTTGGATGGAGACTCCTGGTGGGCAGATTGTTAGCGCTTTCTCTGTGACCTGCTCCCATCCCACTGCTGTCCTTGCTTCAGCTGGAGCTGTTCCCTGGGTCCATGCTCAGTGGCCTCCCACAGTTACACTGAATCAAGGAGCAGGACCAGTAAAGGGGAGTGGTTGGTCCCCACCGGCCAATCAAAGCACCCATATCTGTTGAAGGCCTTCTTGGTGTTGAGGACAGAGCTTGTCTGTGGAAATGCAATGATGATAGAGAGAGAGAGAGAGAGACCATCTCAGCCCCCTGGGGGGGTTTACAGTTGGGTAGAGTACAGAGAGGATGAGCAAATACAGTGAGCTCAATGAAGTTTCAAAAGTCCGGGGAGCTTGGGGGAGTTAATGGGGGACAGGCGAGCATGGGACCTGCTCTGTGGTGAAGGTGGGCCCATAGCTGAGGGATGGGCAGTAGTTGGCCAGGCAAAGAGGTATGGGAACTGCCAAGGAGGGTTGAGTTGGGACTGCAGCTCTGAGTACCAAGGGCCTGTGGCTGGAGAGAAGGCCAGGGCCAACAGCTTTGTGGGGCGGTCACATCAAGAAAGATGCCCTTCAGGGGCGCCTGGGTGGCTCAGTCATTAAGCGTCTGCCTTCGGCTCAGGTCATGATCCCAGGGTCCTGGGTTCAAGCCCCGCATCGGGTTCCTGTTCAGCGGGAAGCCTGCTTCTCCCTCTCCCTCTCCCCCTGCTTGTGTTCCCTCTCTCGCTGTCTCTCTCTCTGTGTCAAATAAATAAAGTCTTTAAAAAAAAAAAAGAAAGATGCCCTTCATCTGAAGGGTAGTGGGAAACCCACAGAAGCCTTTTATTTTTTTTATTTTTTATTTTTTTAGAAAAGATTTTATTTATTTGACAGAGAGAGACACAGTGAGAGAGGGAACACAAGCAGGGGGAGTGGGAGAGGGAGAAGCAGGCTTCCCGAGGAGCGGGGAGCGTGGGGCTCGATCCCAGGATCCTGGGATCATGACGTGAGCCAAAGGCAGACGCTTAATGACTGAGCCACCCAGGCGCCCCCCCACGGAAGCCTTTTAGGCAGGGAATTGATGAAATCAGATTTGCGGTTTGAATCTTGACATGTCCCTGCCCATCAGGGAGTGAAATTTCACAGGGTCCCTCTCTGCTTTCAAGCCTGGAAGAGATTCAAGAAAGTTGCTTGTCAGAGCCCCAGTCCTGCAAAGTGGAGGACAGAGACCTGCTGGGACACAGTGGGCAGGCTTGGGGGCAGGCTCGGTGGCAGGCTTGGGGGCAGGCTCAGAGCCTGGCTCTGTTGGCTGGTCATTCGCACAGTGACCATGGCAAGTCACTGTCGCCCTCTTAACCCCATTTCCTAGGAATACAGGTATATATATATGGTGGAACCGGATGGATCCAAAAGGCCTTTTCAGATAAAATATTCTATGATCTAAACCTCAAAGAAGTTTCCCTGCCCTACAATCTGGGGATGCTTGGTAAATGCTAGCTGATTCTTAGAAAGCACCTGATCAAGGATAGGGGGTGGAGGGAGAACCAGAGGTCTCTGTGTCCTGGAAAGTGGATGTTGTGCATGCAGAGAAGGGAGGGATTGCCAGTGTGTTCACAGCCTGCTGGAACTGAGGTTGGATTTTCCATAACTCTCAGTCCTGAGTGGGGTCAGCCTCTCCAGCTGGTGGGCAGGGGACACAACAGGTTACAGCGGCTCTCCCCATGGGAAAGTCCAGGGATCTTGCTTTCAGGATGCTCCCATCCTGAGTCTTTGGAGGCCCTAGTCCCAAGAATCATAAATAGGGTTCATCCTTATGAAGTCAGGGAGGTAACAGGGAAAGATGTCAAATTGAAGTAGGAGATCCGGCTCGTATTCCTGGCTCTGCTAGTGAGTGACACGTTGTGTGATCTTGGGGTCATGTCACTGTTCCTCTCAGGGTCTAGTTTCCTCATTGATGCAATGACAGAGTTTTTCGAAGTGATAGCTGTCTTCTGGGGTAGTGATCAAAGATGAACAAGACTAGGTCCCTTCCCTCAGGCAGCCTTCAGAAACCCATACTTCCCGTGCAGTGTACCAAGTACAAAGCTAGGATGCTCAGACATAGGGCCCTTAGTCCAGTGGGGAGTTGTAGGAGGGCTTCCTGGAGGAGGAGGCTGCATTCCTATTTGAATGGTCAGTGTGAGATAGTTGGTGGAAGGAGGCGGGGGAGGGGTGAAGTACTTTAGACATTTCCAAAGAACAAGGAATCTCTCTAGTCATCTTGCCTTTGGCAGCAGAAACTCTGGCTCCCCCTCTTCCCCGCCTCCCCTGAGTCTGACTGATGCTCTGGAGCCGCTCCTCTGTCTGCCTACTGGCTGGAGGGCAGCCAGCACCAGAGGTCTCCGGGGTCGACTTCTGAGCACCCTCTACTGGGATGAGCTCTGAGCACAGCCCACAGTTGACTTGAAGTCACAAGCTTGCCTTGGGCAAAGTTTTCCTCCCGCCAGCAGGATGTCTTCTTGGGAGCCTCAGAGACTTAGATCAGAGCCAGCATAGCCTTGTCTCTGCCAGGGTTTGCTGGAGGAGATGCCATCCACCTCCCGGGGGGCTTCCTAAGGGCAGAACACCCAGCTCCATCCGCCCATCTTGGGAATATTTATTGAGTGTAAATCAACACTGGGCGAGTAGGGGTGAGAGAAAACAAACAACCTCATCAAGTAACACACACTTGGGACTGGGTAGGAGAGCTGTGGAGGAGAGGGTGTGGTCTCCTGGGAGAATCTAGTAGGAATTCTGGGCTAGCCTCCATTCCTGGAGGACTCCTGTGCGGGGGTGCTTAAGTTGGGCTCTAAGGGAGGAGAAGAAACTTGATAGTTGAAGAATAAGGTGAGAGAGAAGAAGCAGACCAGCATTCTGGGCAAAGGAACAGCATGAACAAAGGCTCTGGGGCTGGGAGCCTTGTTCATCAAGGAGGTAAAAGGCCAGGTGGCTGGTGTGCAGGAGGAGTGGTGGTGACATGAGGTGATGCTGAGGGGTTGGTTGTCGGGGCTAGCTCTGCAGGTCCTGCAAGCTGCACTGGGGCTTTTGTTCTTTACCCTAAAATTAATGGGGGTGTGTAAGGGGGGGGATCCACATCAGCAGGGGGCTAATAGGATCAGACTTGTGTTTTGAAAAGAAACACCCTGGATGCCTCAGAGGATGGATGGGGAGGAGGCAGTGGATGTGGCTACTGCACTGGTCAGGGTGGGAGATCAGGGTGACCTGAACTAGCAGTGGCCGTGGTGGTGCTGAGGTGGTGTTGGTTTTGGAAGTGTGATTGACATCTTCTGGTTTCTTAAGTGTCAGAGCTGTGGAGCATTGCACGGTCATCTCGTCTACCTCCTCGTCGGCCAACTTAAGGCAACTGAGGCTCAGAGATAGGGAAGACTTGCGCTCGTCAGCGGCACAACAGAGCCAGGACCAGAACCACCCCTGTGCTCCTCCTGTACCTTACAGTACCGACATAAGGCAACCGAGGCTCAGAGATAGGGAGAGCAGAGCCCGCACCAGAACCACGCCCTCCTGTACGCTTACAGTAGAATTGTAAGAAAACGGTTGGAGCAGGAAGAAGCTTTAGAAATCAGCTAGTCTAATTCTTACATTTTTATAGATAAAGAAACTGAGGCCCCAAGGGGTGAGGTCTTTAGGGACCAAAGGCCACCCAGGGAGTTAATTAATTAATCAATGGAATGGCCTATGCATATATAAACATGGCTCTGTTGACCTCCAGATAGTGGGACTTGTGTTTGTTCAGGAGGGAGATAACTTGGCAGAAGTCCCTCCAAATGCTTTCCCAAGGCTCCTTGCACCCGCTGGCTCCTCTCTCAGTGGGCCTGGGGTTGGGGAATCCAGATATCTGGGGCCACAAAACCAGCTGGATTTTCCCACATCGTGGGTTCCCAGTGTTTGGACTCAATAGGCTCAGCAGCCATGCTGGTGGCAGGGAGGGAAAGCCAAACTGTTCTCTCAGTGAGTTTCCTAGTGTCTGGTTTAGAGAGAGGGTTAATTTCCTTGGGGGTTTTGGAGGTGGCCCCTCCAGGCTGGCCTGAGCCCCGCAGCTAAAGCTAGAACTTCAAGGTCGCCTGCCACCTTGTGCCCACAGGGACCTGGCTCTTTAGAATCAAGTGTTGTGACAGGGTCCGACAGATGTTAACAAACATTGTGCTACTTCCAGATGTAAGAAATCATTTGGAAAATGTGTTAATGTGGAAGCAAAAATGTTGGAATTTTCATTTTTTTGGGGGGGGAGTAGAAAAACAGGCTGAATATTTGAAATTGGGATTGCTTTAGGAAATTCCAGAATTTTATTTTTTGGCGGCTGAGTAGTTCATTGTCAGAGAGAACTGGCTTTGTCCCCGAAGAATCCTTGGGGCCCTGGAAGGACTGGCTCAGTTCTCTGCAGCTGCTCCCTCAAGCCCTCGGGAACGTTCAGCCTTTGGAATCATACAACACTGGGGGTGTGAGTGGGGAGCACACTTGTGTCCTGGCTTCGCTATGACCACCTGTGTGACATTGGTACTCACGTCTGTGAGCCTCAGTTTCCTGGTCTGCTAAGTGGGGATGAGGATACTTATTTCACAGTGCCATTGTATGAACCGAGCTAGCTGATGAAAAGCACCTAATGCGGCGTCCAGTATTGAGAAAGCGCTCAATTTACATGGTTCTTATTTGTCACTCTGGGACCCTGAAATCAACCAAGATTGAGTCAGATTGATTCAGAAGAACAGAACCTTCCTCTTCGATTCTGGCCACTCCCGGTTGTCTCTTGGGTTTCACTGCCATGGCAACGGGCCGGTGCGGTGATGAGGAAGGCAATGGGGGCAGCTAAGCAGCCAGAATGCTGCCTGGCCTGCCAGCGCCATGTCCAGCGAGGGCAGCAGTCTGATTAATGGCCGCCTGATCCACTGGCCTCATGTCAGGCCACCCTGGGGGAGGCTTCTTGCCCAGGGAGGGGCACAGCTTCACTTGCTGGGATGTGCCAGGCCCCTGGTCAGTGGGAACGATTATAGGTGCCGCAGAGTCTTAAAATTGCTGAAGCACAATAGTAGAGCTAAAAGGGACCCTGGAGATGAGTTATTCCAGTGTCCTTTCATTATGGCTGAATACAGAGCAAATGGGTAATGAATGCCTACAGTGTGCCTGACACAGTATGAATTTCTTCCCCCATAGGTTAATTTCTACAACAACTGGGTGCAATAGGTATAATTATCCCCACCAGGGAGGTAGAAAACAGGGGTGTGAAGTCTGTCATTCACAGTGCGCAGCTAGGATTTGCACCCAAGACTTCTCTGGTTTCAGGTCCTATGTTCTTTCTAGTATCTTGTATTACTTACTGTTTGTCTGGCTTTTGGGAACTCATCTGACCTAGCTTTCTCTGGCATTTCCAGTGCCTCGGATAGTGATTCATGCATATTAGGGGTTCAGTAAAAAATTGTTGAATCGCTGTGAATGATCTCAGTGCTTTCTACAGGTATGATCCTAAACACGGGCCAAGAAAGCGTGTGTGTATCTGGGACCTCTATCAGACCCTAGGACAGGAAGGCCCTAAAGATGAAAGTCCTTGGTTGGTATCCTGGCACCCCTCACCAGGCTGTTCCAGTCGCACTGAATTCCATGCTGAACATGTACTTTCCTTCCCCTCTGTGCCTTCTCTCCCACTTTTCCCTACCCGGAATACCCTCATTTCCATCTTTACTGGAGGAGCCCATACCCATCTTTCAGATGTTCCCTTCTCCATGAAGTTTTCCTTGGTGCCTTTCAGGGAATCTGATCGCTTGCTGCTCTAAATTTCTGGACTCCTTGCGGGTCTCCTGCATACGTCCTTGATTGCATTTTGCATTGCATTCAGTCTTCTCCTGAGTGCGTTATTCCCCGCCCCCCCCCCCAATAGACTGTAAGCTCCTAGAGGGCCTTGACCTCGTATCTTGGCATCATCAGGACCATCTAGCACATTGGCACACACAACAGCTGTCATGACTGTGGAATTGAATGCAGTTGACCTGGTGCAGAGCTCCCCGCTCTACCCTGTCCCAGGTCCCCTGTTACCCTGATACTCTGGTGTTAAGCCAGATTTATCAGGGAGTAGGACTAGAACCAGACAGGGCTGGACGTGGGCCTTGGTCTGCCTCCTCTCCCCCAAGTGTGGGCCGAAAGCAATCCCTCTCCAGGGACCTCTCTGACCTCGGCTGACCTTCACTAGGGTTGTTTTCTCATTCTCTTGGACTGGGCTGAGAAAAACAGGAAGAATCATTAAGAGACAGTGCCTTCTGAGCCAGCAAAATTATCACCGATTCTTTTTACAGACACCAAAAGCTTTGTGTATTGTGACAAAAAGAGTGGGCTTTTCCTGAAGGCCCTGGGGAGAAGCCTCTACTCACCTCCTGGATCCACCCCAGGCTCCACTCTCAGCCCCCTTTGCGTTTCTTCCTCTTCCTTCCACGCTTAGGATTGCTAGTGTTTTCCATACTTAAAAAACGTAGAGTCGGAGGACCTCTCAGTTGTTTCTAGAATCTTTCCCTGAGAGATCATCTGACTCCTTGCCATTCAGAGTGTGGTCTGTGGACTGGGAAAATGCAATTCCCAGGCTCTTCAAGCCTACTGATACAGAATCTGCACATTAACAAGATCCCCAGAGAATTGTTATGCACACTGAAGGTTGAGAAGTGCTGCTCTAACCCGCTTTTATTTATTTATTTTTAATTTTTTTCAACAAGAGGTAGCATCTGAGCTCTGGTGAGGGAAATGGACTTGTGAGTTAGTAGCAAGATTAATTTGGCTTAACAAACATTTGTGGAACAGCTGCTACCCACCAGCCCTGTGCTAGGCTCTGCAAGATAAAATTTGAAGGGCGGATCGCGGTCTCTTTGGTCTTCTTGTTCTTTCATGTTCTTAGCATTGCCTTGCCCACACCAGGGCCTCAGCAAGTGTTTGCTGAATTCCAGCCTGGGGTTGTTTCTGCTTTCCTGCAGCTGCCTTCTGTAATTACCAGCCTCCCTGGGTAACTCATAGGACTTCCAGACAGAAATAAATAAGGTCTTTAAGGAGGAATTCAGAGAGCGGGCTGTATCCTTCGTTTTAGCAGCTTTGGAGAGTGGGATCCCAAGAGTCAAATAATGAGATGGCGTGCTTGCAGTCCAGAAGTCCATATATCACAGGTGACAGAAGGGGAGCATCTGCATTGGCGCAAGGAGTGATTTTAAGTTGGTGAAACGTCTTTGGTGGTGAAGCCATAGGGGATATCGAAGAGGCCCCGAATATCAGTGCTCGGCCCCACTTCACCAAAGTGAAGATCTCTTGAGATCTGATCTCTGTTGGAGTGTCTAGTTCTTCCTTTAGGGGCTTTCTTCTTGATGTAACATTTGCTTAAAGTAACCGCCAGAAACTGCCTTTATTTGTTTTTTTTTTTTTTTTTAAAGATTTTATTTATTTATTTGAGAGAGAGAGCACATGAGAGGGGGGAGGGTCAGAGGGAGAAGCAGACTCCCCGCTGAGCAGGGAGCCCGATGCGGGACTCGATCCAGGGACTCCAGGATCATGACCTGAGCCGAAGGCAGTCGCCCAACCAACTGAGCCACCCAGTCGCCTGAAACTGCCTTTATTTGTAAGGCAGGCATCACAACGCCCTTATCTGTTCATCAGAATCGAGACTGTAGTGCAACTGCTCTCGCTGATTCACAGGCCCAGAGTCTGCATCTGCACTTCCTTTGGCTGCCGTATTACTTCTGGGAGCTCCATATTCATCCACTATTGTGGACTAGAAACAGGGTTTTAAAATTTTTGCACGGAAGGAGTCACATGACACTTTGCATCCGAGCTGTAAATGACTTTTCCTTTGGGGAAGAAACATGCTGCCATGATGTGTTTCTCAATGACATTTTACAATAGTACCTTGGGATGTCGATACCCTTCAAGACCAGTATGAGATGGAGATGGGTTGTACTCTTCTCTTTATTAATTTCCCTTGTCCTTGCCAGACTCTGTTCATAGATCATTACAGTATTGTGCACTAGCATTTCCTAAAGCAGAGGAAAGTGAGACAGACTTCCAGTGGTGTTATTCTTGGAAAAGTTAGAAACTAGGACTGAGGATATCATGGGTTCCTTGCGTTGGCCAAACGAATCACGTCCAATATAATTATAATATTTTTAATATTAAAAAATAGCAGTAGCTAATTTTTTGTTGATTTCTTACAAGGTGCCAGGCACTGCTCTAAGCTCATTAACAGGGATTAGATCACTGAATCACTACTGCAGTTCTGGGAGACAGGTGGCATCCCCATTATACAGAGAACAGAATGAGTCGGCGAAATGTTGAGAACCTTATCCAGCACTTTTGCACTTGGGTGGTTGGACCCAGAAGCATGGGCTGCTATCCTCTCTAGAGTTTGCTTTTGGGGTGGAATGGCCATTCTGGATTTCAGGCTTACGTTGCTGACACAATTTTGTCCTCAGTAGGTCTTTTCCTTACAGGACAGTGTTTCAATTGTGGAGAGCTGCACAACAAATAGCCCTGAACAAAGAGGCTTAAAACAATAAATTAGTTGATTGTAGGGGGCGACGAACCATGAGAGACTATGGACTCTGAGAAACAAACTGAGGGTTCTAGAGGGGAGAGGGGTGGGGGGATGGGTTAGCCTGGTGATGGGTCTTAAAGAGGGCACGTTCTGCATGGAGCACTGGGTGTCATACGCAAACAATGAGTCATGGGACACTACATCAAAAACTAATGATGTAATGTATGGTGATTAACATAAAATAATAAAAAACAAAACAATAAATTAGTTGGGTTAAAAGATAAACTGTGGCATGTCAAAAAATTGAAGAGGTTATTTGAGCAAAAGTCAGTTTGAATAGGGCAGTGCCAACTTGGAAGTAGTGAGGAGAAGGCATAGAAGCAAAGCAATTATTTGAGTGACTATAGCTTCAGTGGTTGCCTTATTTGGGAAAGACTAGTTGGCTGTTTGCGATTGGCTGTCCTTAGGTTTTTATTTTTTAACCTTGAGGCATTGCAGGCTTAGTTTTTGGTTTACTCTTGCAGGTGACTAAGGCATTAAAGCCACCTCAATCTAATGGCCTTCTTGTTTAATTAATTCGACAGTGGTTGCCCCTGAAGCTTAGCTGGGTAGTTCTTTGGCTTGTCCTGCTTGGGGCTCTGGTCAGAGGGTGGCTGGGGCTGGAATGTTCAAGAAAGATTTACCAAAATGTCTGGTGCCTGGAGGGATTGGCTAGAAAGCTGGGCTCAGCTAGCACACTGGAATGCCTGAGCCTCCTTTCTCTCCACGTGGTCTCTCCATCCGTCACCATGGATCAGAGTTAATCCGTGGAAGCTCAGGGCTCCCAAGAGCACACAAGCGGAAGCTGCCAGGTCCTTTTAAGGATTAGGTCTGGAACAGGCTCAGCATCTGCTACCTTTGCTACCTTCCCTTGGTTAAATTGAGTCACAGAGCCAGCCCAGATTCAGCATGGGAATGGACTACTAAAGACAGTGAATATTGGAGGCATGGTTCACTGAGTCCCACGTTTAGAGACTAGTTGTTACAGCTGGCCACTGTGACCTCTCTGGTATATGACACTGGGCTGGGAAGGCAGATGTGGAATTTATACTTTGTTGCATTTCACCTGTGTGATTTATACAAGTTACATAAACATCTCTCAGTTTCTAGTTTTTTCTCTGTAAAAGAGGGAAGCTAGCAGGAGTCACTATTACTAATTGATATCACTATGTGCCAAGCTTTTGACATACAGGAACTCATTTAATCCTTCCAGAGACCCTATGAAGAGGTTACCATTTTCCCTTTAAATTAACAGAGAAATTCAGACACAAAGAAGTGATGTCACCTGCCCAGTCACATGACTACCAAGTGGCAGCCCTGGGATTTGAACTTAGACAGTGTGGCTCCCTAGTCCATGCTCTTTATTTTGTTCTCCATTTCTCAGTAGCAGCTCTATCCCAGGGAGACGCCAACATGATCTTGCAGGTAATGTGCTTGGGGCATGTGTGGTACAATGTAAATGCACAAAAGTCGGCAGTGGTTATGAATGTTCACAGTATTAGCATCATCCTGAGAAGCCCCGCTCATCACCATCACCATTTCATTCCTTGGCTAAGATGAATCTGAACTGTTTGTTCCCATTTTTCCTTATATGATTCTATGTAATATTCCCATTTCAAACATATCTGGGCCCATCTCAAATATAATTTGTTTCCTGGATTTGCTTCTTTGTCTGCAGCTGAGGCAGTCTTATATATTCCTTCTAGGAAATCATTTTAGACTGATGTTCTGCCTTTAGCCCTTTATTGCAGATGCAAATCTATCTGTACTCTGAAAATGTTGCTGATCATCTAGACTTGAACTCAGTCCCTGAAGCTCCAGTGCTCTGTTTAACATCTGCTGGGACCCTGGGAATGATACAGAGCATTTAAACCAATGCTGTCTGTTCAGATATTTTTTACCTTGTGTCTGGGCTCTTAGGTTTGTACTGTTTCCTGACATTATGAATCTGTTTGTATATCTGCTTCCCTCTTCCTCCTTCCAAATTACTCATCAGGGTTTTCTGACTTACTGGTTGTTGGCTGTTTGTATTCTTTTTTTTTTTTTTTTTCATAGAATTAAGACAGCCTTTCTGCTACTCGGGTCTTGCTGAGCATAGCTATAGCTGAAGTTAAAAAAAAAAAAGATGAGGAGTTATTCTTGATTGCTCTTTTCTTCTCTCTCCTCATATCCATTATATATATCAGCAAGTCCCATTGGCTCTGTCTCTAAAATCTATCCTCAGCTTGTCTCCTTATCCACCAAAAACACTGGTTCCTGTTAGAAGATCTTTCAACCAGACTCACGCAGGAGGCCCCTTCCTGGTTCCTAGCTTACATTCCTTCCCAACTGTTGAGAATTACCCAGATAGCATCTAGGATGGCCTTTGAAAGTGTAATCAGAGCATGTCATTCCCTTGCTTAAAACCCTCCAGTGGTTCACCACGGCATTTACATTAAATGTGAAGTCTGACCAGGCTCCATGAGGACCTACATGATCTGGCCTACTTATTCAACCTCATCCCTGAACGCTCTTCCTGTTCTATTCTCTTTACAGCACTTGTCACCATCTGGAATTATTTATTTTTCTTGTTTATCATTGAATCTACCTCCCCCAACCCCCACCCCACCCCCATATAGAGAGTAGGCACCAAGGGACAGGGACTTTATCTTGTTCATTGCCATATACCCAGCACGTGATACATATGCCTAGCACATGGAGGTGTGTGATCAGTATTTTTGAATGAATGAAGGCATAAACCACTCCTTTATATGGGAATCTAACTCTTGACCAGCTAAGAGTCCTGTATCAACCACTTCCATAGCTTTGGCTTTTCATTTATGTACACAGGGATCTCTTTTGAGTACTGGCTCAGCTATAGGAATAGAACTCTCTGTTTTGTAAAAATCAGCCACATTATTAAGCATTTTCTAGAACTCCATGCTGTGTACTCCCAAATGATTCCATGAGCTAAGTGTAAAGCTGGGGGGAATACATTTGATAATATTCTTTTTTTCTATAACCCTTTTGTAGTGGCTTTTTAAATCTGTAATCTCTGCCTTCCATGATGAGTGGGTTGGGAATAATGGCCAGTGACACAAAGTAGCCAACATTTTCTCCACCGGTAACCTCTTAACCACCATCTATGGGCAGTAGCTCTTTCCCATCACTCCCTGTTATCCCTCTAATGATGAATCTATCTTGCAGCAGTGATTTCTGATAGACATTCTGAGCTCTGAATGCTTAGGACAACTTTTTAGCTTGGTCATATTTTTTCTCAGTTTCCTTACCTCTCATCACAAGAATGTATGTAGAAATGAAAAGGAAGAGAGAGAATACAAAATTTGGAACATTAAAAAATTGGAAAAGCTATTTCTTGGCTTAAATGATAAGAGATAAAATTGGAAAAGGCTTTGAGTAACAGGCCCACAAAAATTTTTCAGTTAAAGTAATTTGGCCAGGGAGAAACAATTAGGAATATGAATGTTCTTATCTATTGTTTCAGATAATTGCAAGGTTACCATTAAGAGAGAAGTCACTGGGGAAGAGGAAGCAAGGAATCAAGGTCTGCTTGAAGACACCTTTTAGGAAAGAACTTTATGTGTGTACTGAAACTTGGAGCTTAGTGGAGGGAAATAGAATAAAAGTCTACCAATGTAAGAGGTAAATTACTAAGAAACCATGAACCTGGATTCAAAAATTTGACCATATTTGACCATTGAGACCTAAAACAAAGTCCAGGCCAGCATGTTTGCCCCAGTAGGAGGCTGGTTAAAGGAGATGGGCAACTCCCAAAGTGTGCATGCTCCCCAGTGCCCACTTTAGATATAGCCATGGTGGATAATGGAAAAGGGAGACCCTCCAAGAGGGAAGAGTCAGAAGTTACAGAGAATGACTGACAAAGGAGTTCTTACCAGAAAGCAGAATCTGCCACTAATAAAGCAACTTGATCTGAGGTCTTCATAATGCTCTCCCACCAAGATTTCAGAATTGCTATGGACCATGACTGCTGTGTGTTTTTGTTTCCCACTTTCCAAACAAGGGTCTTAGTTTGCTGCTATGCTGTCCTTGGGACAACATTGTATATTGGGTAGGTGGTAAATTTCCTTTTTAGTTCATGGGACACTGGATCACAAGGAGACCCAGTGGAGAGTACCACACTACTGATGATCCTGAGCTTTGAGCTGGATGTGGTGACAGGGTAAGATATGTGTGGGAGGAAGACCAAATGACAGGTACTTGGTGACCAGCAGAGCAGATGGTGTTACAGACTGGTGGGGTTTCTCTAACCCTGTTTCCTTTGCTTTCTAGGTAGATACTAGTCTACTCCCTTGAAGTTAAATGGAGCCATGGGACTCAGTTCAGGCCAATGAAACATGGCTGGAATTGATGTACTTCCAGTTTAGGCCCTCCAAAATTTCCCTTGAGATCAGCCTCACTACAGAGGATCCAGTGGAGGGCTGTGTGGCCTCAGGGATGGCAGAGCCACTAGATGGAAGGAATAACTCATGTGGGGCAGAGTCTTTGACATGCATTGGTATATAACATGAACAGGAAATAAGGCTTCATTAAGTTAAATAACCCAAGAAATAAACCTTTTTTCTGTTGAGATTCTGGGACCACCTGTTAGCACAATTAGCCCTGACCAATGCAGTAATCAAAGCTATATGCAATGAAACATATAGGATATGTGTTGGTGTTACCTATTACCCTCTAAGTTTCTTTCACCAGATGACTGTAGGGGACCTCTGTGGCTAAAACTTCTGACTGAGACTGGATTTTCTCTATGTCTTATGGGGTTCTTGTTCCCTGAAGTCAGTTAGTCCCCAGGTATTATTGAATGCCTAAACCCAGATCTACTATTTACTAGGTGTGTGATCTTGGACGTGTATTAATGTGTTTGAGCCTCAGTTTCCTTATCTGTAAATGGGTATAATAATACTACTTATCTTGGATTGTTGTGAGAGTTAAGTGAGTCAATCCATGTATAGTGATCAGCATAGCATCTGGCACATAGAACATGCTCAATAAACTTATATCATCATTATTGTTGACATCATAAATTGCTAGGTATATGCTTGGCACTAGGGACAACATTGAAGAAAATATACAAGGTCTGAACTTCTGTGAGATATCTGCTTATTCCATGACCCTTATGTTTGATTTTGCACTTGTTCAGTATAGTCTATATTAAGTAATTAATTTTAAGAGAAAGGTTTTGCATCTCTCCATTCTACTTCAGAAAACATTGGTTATGGCTGGGCATTTTCTTTGTCTTTCTGTCTGAGTGTTTTGAGTCAGTATCTGTGTTCCTGTTAGTGGCTTTATTCTCTGAGTGCAGTATTTGTCCATACCCTGTGGCAATTGGAGTGGGAGGCACATAGGAAGGTGAAAATCCCTATTGGTGGAAGGAACCACTTCCTGTTCAGAGCCATTTCCTGCTCAGATCTACTTCCTGCTCAGATCCACTTCCTGCTTAGATCAACTTCCTGCTCAGAGCCACTTCCTCTTTAGAGTATTGAGTAAAAAACGGCTGTGATCATATTTATAGAAGTACAATTTGCTCCTTTTTTTGGTCCCTTTTCCCAGGGTACATTGCCCAACCATCTCGTTTCCAATGGTGTGTAAGTAACATTTGCAAGACCCAAGATGTTGAAAATCCCTTCCTTTCTTTATTAACCTATGAGAACAGAGACTGAATCTATACCAGTGAATGGCATCATCTAGCCCCTACACCATGCATTTAGATGCCTGGTTTACCTGTATGCCTAAGCTAGGGTCCTTATGCCCACACAGCTGGTGTGGGCCATCTCCCTGGCACATGCTTCTTAGAGATGCTAACTAGGCAGGCACACCCACTTGCCTTGGCATGTTTTATAGATGACCCAAGCTGCAAACACCAACATGTATAAGACATATGCTCTCTTCTTTGTGTAATTTCAGGCACCAAAATATGCCTACACATAGGGGTGTGTGCATACAGACACATGCGTATTCTTTTTTGCCTGGTAGAAATATGCTTCTGTGATGTTCCTTCTACTCCCACACATGCCCCTCCATGGCTGGCACATCTCCTAATTATTCCCATCTACTCCCTCCCCATAGACCTTTTGTGTGTATATTTTGGCACATATTCTCTTGATTCTGCTGAGTTCCTCTCTCTTTCTTTTTCTTTCCCTGCTCCCTCCCTCTCCCTCCTCTTCACAACTCCTTAGAAAATTTGTTAAACTATACACTCTTTATTATTAATGTACATTTATGAAAAATTCTTCACAGTTACAAAAGTGCATGGTTATAAAATCATCTCCATACAAAGGTTGGCATCTTCCCTTTCCCCGCCCCTCCCTAACCCTCCCACCCCCAGACATCAGCATTCCATAGGACAATGCTTAGAAAAACTGAGAGCTCAGTGGATCCAGAGCTCTCCACCCAGTGTTATGGCAAACATGGTGGTGATTTACACAGGACCTTGCAACTTGCCTCCTTCACTTTCCTTTTGCCTCCTTCTGAGGTGGGTAGAGCAGACAAGTTTCTCTAGCTTTGGGAAATTGTTCTTCTGAGGAATGGGTAAAGATGTCTCCTTACACTCTTCTAGAGCTGAAAAGGATGTCAGAGCAGTATCAATAAAGACATCTATAAGGAAAATGAAGGTTTTAGGTCTTTCTTGATGGTTGAAGAGAAATACCTTTCTTGGTATATTCAAATTACATATACCATCTTCCTTGAAAGGAGCTAGTAAACTCTATATAGCAACTCTGGGGGCTTATTTCTGCAGGATTTCTTGGTAATCCCTATGGGAATGGAGAAACAGATGAGGGTTTGTCTGAGGGTTATCAGAAGCAACTGATCTAGAGTGGTGTGGTGCAGATTGGGGTCTTTTCTAAAGAACAATTTCCTTGGTCCAGACTTTGACCATCATAGCCCTGTTGGTTAGCTAAACTTTGATATCTTCAGACCCAGCATGAAGGAAGCTTCTGTGATAGGACAAATCTGTGAGGGATAGAGAATGGAGGGAAGCAGTCAGGCTGTTGCTAGGTTGCCTCAGCCACATATTTCTGTTTTTATATTTTTCTGAGCAGCTATCCCTAAACCCAACCTTAGTGGGATTCCATCTTAATGTATCAAGTGATGCAATAAACAGATGGCTGAGTGTACTGTGTCAGAGAACTGAACTCAAGTTCCAGAGAGGTTGGCCCCATATCAGTAGATACCCAATGTACATGGTACCTCATGAACAGACACATGGACTCAGAGATACCCCAACAGTTACATGTTAACTGGTCTGGAAACAACTTATTCAAGGTTTGTAGGAATACCATCATGGTTTCTTGGTTAGCAGGGTTGTGTGAACATTTACAACTAGAGCAGTTATATTACCTCTAGAAAAGTGTGCTTCTAGAAGCTTGCTTCTGATAGCCTGCACAAGATGGTGGTGGTAGTGGTAGGAGACATGGAGTTCCTTGGCAGGCAAGGAGTTTTATAATTGTGCTTTAGTTAACTGGGGACCTTCTAGCAGCTGGAGAATGATCTGTTCTTTAAATGAACAGATTTACTCAGAAATGTTTGCCATTAATGGGAACTAAATAGTCTCCTTAGAAAGGACATTTGAATTCAAGGGGCATTTGGTGTCTTGTTTGGTTCTAGTTCTATGCAAAAAGGTACATATCTTAAAATATATTAACTATATCTCAGCAAATAAGAGTCTCTAGGAGATTATAATAGATGTATATGGTGTCCCTCTATGGGAGGCTTAGCTATTTGTGTCAAGACTATTATTTCTAAAAGTTCCTTTCCAAATACATTAGGCTGTTAGCTTGACTGGTGAAGAGCAGCCTGGATATAATGGAAGAAGAGAGCAGGTACAGTTCTGCTCCAAATGTCATAGGAGCAGGCTCTTGCCCAAATGTTGTTAGTGAGATTCAGGGGATACAAGATTCAAATACCCCAGGTCTAGCAAAGTTTCTAGGTGCTCTTTTGGTTGGCTAGCTCAGGGAAGCATGAGTAAGGGAAGACTTCTTGGAAGTTGACATGTTATTTTCCTTCATTCCTTCTCCAGGAGGATGGGATGATGCAAACTTGTTGGAGCTGGAGGACAAGGTAGAAAACCCCTGTTTTAATCTTTATCCTGGCCAGCCTTACCAACATGTTGGACTGTGCCTTAATGTCTTCTCCTATCCTGCTGAGTTCTCACCGCACAGCATTCCTGCACTCTGTATCTCTTGCAACACAGCACAGCAGGGCTTGAGTAGGAGAGGTTAGCACAGCTTCCTCTCTTGTTTCCCAAAGAACTTCTTTTTAGCATGACTGCCACCATGGCCACTAGTTCTAATGTGTTATTTACACTTTGCAAGGCAGATGACTCCTATTCAGGTATTATTTGTCCTGCTTCTGTGTTTCAGAGGCTGTGATTTGCTCTACTGTGAGCACATCTCAATTTGTGCAGTGGCTGGTTTACTGCCTTTTATTTAGCTGATCTACTGGACATTCATGGCTGTTGAATCCAAGAGCCCCACTATCCAGCCATCCTGGGCCTTCTCTTCCCCAAGCACCCGGGAAAGCTGGAGAGAGAACCGAGTTGAAGTTGAGTCCCAACCTTACTGCTTTGGCAAGTCATGCCTGCTCTTGAGTCTCTATTTTCCAATCTGTAAAATAGGAGTAATTATGTTTGGTTTGCCTCCCACACAGGGTTGTGAAAAGTCAAGAATGATGCTAACAGCATGTTAGGAGCTGTCCAGTGCTGAACAAATACAGGGAAGGAGCTGATGAGGCTGATGATGAGGATGGACACGACAGCAGCAATGATGATAATAGTGCTTTGCACATGAAGTTGCTTGATTTTTGATGGACTGATTAGACACAGTTTCTCTAACTGGAGCTGATTTTCACCTTCCTTCTAGAGTTTACCCAGATAACCTTGGGTAAGATACTCAGCTCTCTACAATTAATTCATTTGTAAAATGGGAATAATAAAGACCACTAGGCAGTGTTGCTGTGAGAATTGAAATAAGTGAGTCAGTAGATTTAAAAGTGCCCAAAGAGTGCCTGGCTATTATTGGGAGCACTTATTCATCAGAACTACTTGAACTCGAACTTATATAACTTTAGAGGGAACTGTGATGTTTCCCAGCTTGGATAGGGCAGAAAGAGCACAGACTTCATTTTGCTTGTTAAGCAACATGTGACTTTAAACTCTTTTTGAGCCTTCATTTCCTTATCTATACAATGGGAACAACAATGCTTACCTCACGAGATTGATGTGTGCATTAAAGAGAATTGTCTGTGGAGAGAGCTTATCACAGTGCCCGATACTGGCAAGTGCTTGGTAATTAATAGCTCTCATACCCTGATGCTTAAATGGGTGAATTGCTTGGGAGAAAGAGAAAATCTCCTACAGTCATAAATGTGGTGTCCTTCTCTTCCTTCAATCTTGGCTACCTTCATACTACAGTGTACTTTCCTGGTGAGATCCTTTGGCGTGAGCACCATGGCAAGAACCGTCACAAAATTAGGAGTTCCAAGGTGCCAGAACTCTTGCTGCCCCATTGTTGGACCTCTTGCTTCCCTCTTCTGAAGCCAAAGCTTGAGTGAGAGGCAGGAGACAAGGTAGGTACCTCAGCTTGATACCTGGGACCTCACTGGCAGGCTGCAATTGGTGGATGTCGTATGGGGGGCAGTCCTTAGGAAGTGGTCTCACCTGGTAGCTCCTGGCAGGAGGAGGCTTAGGGGGCTGGCACAGAGGTGTTCTCTTCCTCTGGAGGCAGTGGAGGACAACTCCAAGAGCTGAAAGATTGGGTGTCAGAGGGAAGTTTTGGTCCTCTGCCACACCTGCTCTATACACTTAAGTCACAAGGATTGGTCACTGTTTTCAACACACCATGCATATTTTGGCCTCTGTCATTTGCTCGTGTCTACCCTTCTTTGTCTACTTGACAAAGCAGACATTTTTTGATGACTCAGCCCACAAATTTCCTCCATTCTTGTAATTCTTTTGGACTTTTCTAAGCACAATTGATGATCCCTCCTCTGGGATTTTATAACTATGTGCTGAGAATGCTGACAAATTGTCTTAAGGGAATAGTTTTTGAATCTCTCTCTTCCATTAGAGGTAAGAGCCTTGGGGGCAAGGACTAGGTCAGAGTCATCGGACATTTCCAGTTCTGGCACAGTGTCTGGCCCACAGTTGAAGATCACACAAAGGTAGTTTCCTGACCTTGGTTGGGTCATGACAGAGATGGCCAGAGCACCAAGAGCCAGAGTGAGCAGTGTCTGGTGGTCAGCAGCAGTGGTGGCCAGCAGCATGGAGGGATGCCAGGCATCCACATCAAATCTCTTCCTCTTCACTGGCCTTGCTCCAACGGTGGCAGCAGTTGGCTGTGATGCCCAGGAGGAAGTTGGTGGCCACAGAGGCAATGGAGACCACGAAGCCCACGAACGCAATGAAGAGGTAATCATCCAGGGTCAGGGTCAGGTGGCAGGCCTTGAAGCTCTCCTCAGTGAGGGAGAAGAGTGGAGCGCCCTCGACTTCAGGGGGGCCCCGGCACTCAGCCAGCTGAGAATCTGCAACACAGAACCCAGGAATGGTGAGGGGCCGGAGGAGAGAGTGGAACAGATAGTCCCCCACACCTCCCAAGAGAAGTTGAGATTCTTTTTTATTGAGTTTCTTCTATGTGTCAAAAATTTTACTTACCTTCTTTACTCTCCTCAACAACACTTGAATCAAATGTTTTTATGCCAGCTTTTATAGTCGTGGGGATGGCTGCTCAGAGAGTTTAGTAACTTGCCTCAAGTCCAATAGTCACTGCTGATGGTAGGTCTGGGGCTTTCATGGGGCATCATCATCTCTTACAATAGCCTCCTAACTGGTTTCTGGCTTCTGCCTTTAAACCATCTTGAAGCAGTTCACTCAGTATCTTTCATACCTGAAGTCCTGTCATATACTCTGTGTGAAGCCCTCCCCTGACTTCTTACCTTCCCATGGAATGAAAGCCAAGGTCCTCACTGTGGGCTACAAGGACTCTTCTCATCTCTTTCCCTCTGCTCCTTGTTCCACTCTGCTCCATCCTTACACACTTTTGATCATTCTTCCATCACCCTGAGCACGTTCTTTTTCAGGGTGGAGAGGGGGAGCTATTGTATTTGTCTCATTTATCCCCTGAATCTCAGCACAGCTTCATCCCTTGCTTCCTTGGGGACTTTGCTCAAATATCACTTTATTAATGAGGTCTTTCTATATGATTCTATATAACATAGTAACTCCACATGACCTTTCTCTGGGCATTCTCTACTTCCCTACTCTGCTTAATTTTTCTCCATTGTATTTATCATGTCTTACAATTTCTTTATTATCAGTCTCCTCTCCCTTAAATATAAGTTTTTCCTATGGTGTCCCTGGTCTCTGAACAGTCTCCTATCTGTGAAAGTGAATGAAGCTTTGTTAAGTGAATGTGTGGATGGATGACTCTGTCCAACTTCAAAGTGTTGGGTCTTTCTACTGGCTTTTCCAGGTATGTAGAATATAGGGTTATGAGTATGGGCTGTGAAGATATTGATCTCAGTTCAAATCCCCTTCCTACCCCGCACTGGTTGTGTGATTGTGGGCGAGTTACTTAACCCCTCTGTGTCTTGCTTTCTTCATCTGTAAAACGAGGATAATAATAGTATCTACTTCATTGGGTTGTAGTGAGGACTCAATGAGTTAACATATATAAATAATATATTCTTGGTGGATAATAAGTACTATGGAAGTGTGTGCTTTTGTTATTATCCTCGGCTTGTCTCCTGGACAGGCCAGTGAGGGTCATATTCTGCACATAGACTTCTGTAGGAGGGGCGTCTGCTTCCGTGGCATTACTTTTCTCTCCATCATTGATGGTCCCACCTTACCCTTCCAGGGTCACTTGTACAAATGCGTGATGGTAGTCAGTGGTTTCATCTTACTCTGCCTTGGAGGTGAGTGTGGCGTGCGGGTAGCAGTTTTGCCATTCGGTACCAAGCACTGGCTTTCCAGCAGGCAGCCATTCCTTTGCTCAGTGGATATAAACATTCACCAGACCCTCACCTTGGGCAAGCCTTTTTTACCTTTCTGACTCTCATGCTCTCCCTCCATAAGAGGGGGATAATTCAACCTAAATTGTTTAAGAGAGTCAACATGAAGACATTTTCTAAATTAGGTGGTGCGTAAATGCTATTTATTCATCCTGTAGTTTTGGGGGAAAAGAATAAAATAATGGATTTTGATTGACCCTTCTGACAAATGGATGAACATCATTCTCCTTAGAAATGAAGAGTCAGGAGAGACTATGGACTCTGAGAAACAAACAGGGTTTTAGAGGGGAGGGGGGTAGGGGGATGGGTTAGCCCGGTGATGGGTATTAAGGAGGGCATGTACTGCATGGAGCACTGGGTGTTATATGAAAACAATGGATGGTGGATCACCACATCAAAAACCAATGATGTATTGTATGGTGACTAACATAACATAATAAAATTTAAAAAACAAGGATTAAAAAAAAGAAATGAAGAGTCAGTTTTGGGAAGAAGATGCAATCTGCTCCAAACTTCAGGTGGAGGGGTCCCTGTAGGCCACAAGCACAGCACTCCAGACCCCCCTCAGGACAAGATCATGTCTGGAGTTGACCATCAAGGGCTCTCCTCTTGGAACTGAAGACACTGAACTCCAAAGTCTATTGTGTGCGTGACTGGGGTGGTGGTGTGACCATGTGATGCTGGGGAATGTGGGGAAACTGAGGGCAATTGGTATGGACCCAGCAGAGGAGGCTCTGAGGGCAGTTGGCAGGGCCCTGAGGGAATTCAGAATCAGAGCCCGAGGGATGACAAAGCCCTCTGGTAAGTCAAGGGACCAGTCTTGAGGTTGAGTTATATCCCAAGGACACCCTTATGTCTCTCTTTGTTGGGATTTGTCCAAAAACCATGGATAATAGTGGGAGAAGAAAAAGAAGATGGTAAAGGGAAAGGGATTGCCTGGTCCTACGCACACTGGCAAGTTCTTTGCACCCAAGAGGAAATACCCTGGAGAGTGGGATGTAGTAAAAAGTACATTCTGTGGAGAACAGGGGACCTAGGTTTCTAGTCGTGGCCACTGGACAGTTACTTTCCCTCTCTGGAACACAAGTCCCTCATCTGCACTGTTGTGAGGCTCACAGATGGGATCTCAGGCCCCTGTCCTGCTCGTTGGGAGGCTCTGCTTCTTCTGAAGGGCAGCCGGGGCCTCAGAGGTCACAGAACAGAGGGAGCCCCTGGGTGTGGTGGAAACTGTGCTCCAGAGTGCCCTTTCTGTCCTTAGTGCACAAGAGAGAGGGAAAGACATGCAGCCTGCAAAGGGGGAGCAGGTGGGGAGACTGCTCCAGGCAGCCTCCCCCTCATGCCCCCTAGCATTGCCCCATCTCCATCCCCAGCTATTTTGGTCCCAGAGAACTTCCTCCCACAGCTGTGTAGAAACAGTGGAATCGTGACCCACAGCCCCCCCAAACTATTTTGGTCCTGGGCTCCCCACTCAGTCCTCCTCTCCCTCCTACCTCACTCAGCATCGCTTCTTTGAACATCCTCTGCGCCAGGCTCTGGGGAATCCCCTGAGATGGAGCCCCCAGTTATTTCCTGTTGTTCTGCTGGAGGCTGGTGCCAAGGCTCAGTGCTGCCGCAGGAGAGAGCTGGTGACGGGGGGCCACAGCTGAACATTGCCTGCCTCCGGGAGAGGCCAGGGCCCATGAAGCCTGTGTGACTCAGGCTCCTTCAGTCCCCAGTGCACCCCCACTTGGGCTTGGTTGGTTAAATTGCCACATCCATTTCTCTTCTCAGCTCCCCACCCCATGTCCAAACCTTGCAGAGCTCTGCTGAGGCTCTTTGGCCAGTCAGAACTCTGCCCTGACTCTTTCTGTTAGCTTTGGACCCGACTCTTCAAGACATAGCCAGAAGGCGGCCAGACTGCCCGGGTTTGAATCCCGACTCCAACACTTAGCAGCTGTGTGGCTTTGGGCAAGTTACTGAACCTCTCTGTGCCTTGGTTTCCTTCTCTATAGAGTAGTGTGTGTGTGTCTCATCATGGTTCTTATGAGGATGAGATGAGTTAAATATGAAATATGCTTAGAATAAAGCAGATAGTAAGTACCAAAATAAAGGGTGTTAGCCATTTCTATTTCTTTGAGTTTTCCCAGCACTTAGAACACTTAAAAAGCAGAGCGTAGAGTAGAGAAGAATGGGGCTTACAAGTCAAATAAACTTGGGTTTTATCCACGGCCCTGCTACTTTCTAAATGAGTGACTCTGGGCAAGTCTTTTCATTGTTCTAGATCTCAGTTTCTTCCCCTGCAAAATGGGGGTCATAATAGTGGGGTTGCCACTTGGCACGTGCCAAGTTCTTAGGTCAGGGTCAAAGCTCAGCACACACTGTATTATTAGCTACTCTTGTTTACTATCTGTCTGCCTCTTTAGGTCATAGGCGCCACAGAGGCAAGGGCTGGGTGTGTCTCATTAATATTCATTAATGAATATTGCCGCCCAGTATGCACGGCAAGCGCCTCAGGGATAATACTGGTGGAGTGAAAGGGCTGGGCACCCAGCGGCCAGCACAGACCGGGGCACGCGCTGGCTGCCAAGCGCTCTCAGTCCCTCCCTGTTTTTTGGAGACTTTGCTTGCAGTGAGGCAAGACCCTCTGTCCCCACGGCTGCCCAGTCCTGGCCACCTGCCTTACCCGCCGTGCAGCGCTGGATCCGGTTCCGCAGCCACTTCAGCAGCGGCTCCATGGTGCAGCCACACACCCAGGGGTTGCCGCCGATTTGCAGGGTCACCAGCCCCGGCAGGCCCTCGAGGGCCTCGAGGCTGAGGAAGGCCAGGCCCCCGTAGCTGAGGTCCAGGTCTCGGAGCTGCACCAGGCCCTGGAAGGCCTGGGGATGCACCCTGCGCAGCCACGGGTTGTGGCTCAGGTCGATGTGCACCAGGCCGTGGGCTTGCTGGAACATATCGGCTGGCACGTGGCTGAGGTTGTTGTAGCTCAGATCCAGGTGTGCCAAGCGCTTGGCGTGGAGAAAGAGGCCCGGGGGCAGCTCCATCAAGGAGTTGTTGCGCAGATCCAGCACGCGGAGCTCCATGTAGCACGTGAGGTAGCCGGGCGGCACGGCTGTGATTCTGTTGTGAGCCAGGCTGAGGTTTCGGGTGTCCATTGGCAGGTCGGGGGGCACGGAGAAGAGCCTCTGGCTGCTGCAGTCCACCACCTGGTTATGGCACGTACAAAGCACGGGGCAGCTGGTGCCGGCGTCCGAGCGCATCACCCCGGCTGCCAAGAGGAGGCAGACCAGCAGCATGGCTGGGTGGGGGGGCCCAGGCCAGGGCAGCTGGGACCAGGTGTCACCCATCTTGGACAGCTAGGAACAACAGTACTGTAGGGAACCCACTGGAGCTGAGGCTAGGTCCATGAATCAAGAGTCAGTGGCTCAGAAAGACAGCTATATCAGGGCCAGAGTCCTGGAAGGTGGGGCTTCTGGGCACGTGGTATCATGGCTCAAGCCTTTCCCCAGAGCCTCTAAGCACCAGAGGGCTCCTTAGGTGAGATCCCCAGGAAGCCCCCTTTGGAGCGCAGGGGACAATAAGTCTAAACCCCCTCAGGGTCTGAGAAGATGATCAAAACTTGGGAGAGGAAGGAGCTGAGGATGGGGCTGGACCAGCTGCTAGCAGGTCATATAAGGGTCCCTGGAGATCTGTGCTCCTCTCACCCATGACTGCTGGGTGCTTCCTCTCTGTATTATGTTGGAGTGCTGGTGGTGGGTCGGGGACAGGGGGGAGGACATGAAAGGTTCTGGTAAGCCTAAAAACCCTGAGCCCTGTCCCACGTCGGGGACCTATTAGGAGGCCAGGGCTGCATCTGGGTCTCCAGCATTGGAGGTCTCAGAAGCCATTCCTCCTGATGGCCCAGGGGGCTCGAGTCCAAGGGGGTCCTGGGGTGGGTGTTTTGGGAAGGGAGCCTGGTGGGGAGTGGGTCTCCATGGGCCTCCTGAAAGCCCGAGTCCTCAGCCTCAGCATCTACTGAAATCCCCAAGAAGGCTCTTCTTTCCACAGGTTGGGGAGGACCCCGAGTGACACCCACTGTTGCCTGCCAAGGCTGGAAAGAGCCATGTGTCCTGGAGGTGCAGGATGGGGGTCAGCTAGGACAGCTTTGGCGACTTCTCCTGAGCCAGTGCCTCTCTCCCAGCCCAGCTCTGTGTTCAGCAGGCGGGGGCAGAATTCCCTCTGTCAATAAGGAAAGCACTCAGGCAGAGATCTCCAATGCCCTCTCCACCCCCTTGTCCCCTCCTAGATTCCCTGCCCCCCTTCTTCTCTGCCACTAGCCACAGAGTTCTCTGTGAACTGTGGGTCAGGTGTGGGCAACAGTGGGCTTGGACCCCACCCTCACGTTGTGGTCGCCCGTCTTCCTCCGGGGTTCTGTCCTGGGTGAGATGCATTTGCTTCTCCTCCTAGCCTCGCCCCTCAACACCAAACACCCCACCCTTGAACAACTCTCTAAGAGAACATGCACACATACGCTGGTGCTGGTCGTTCGCATACCCCTTTCAGACAAGGTTAGCACTCCCCTCTCCCTCCCTCGCCCTCTCCCTTGTCTCTCTCTTTCACACACACACACACACACACACACACACGCACAAATGCACACATTGTTCTCCTGTGATCTCCCACATTTTGCCCTGCCCTGCACTCACACCTCCCAATTTTCTGTCCAGCTTTCTTCTGTACACGCCCTCCTGCAGAGCCCCCTTTCCAGTCTGTCCCCCCTTCCCCCCATGCACACCCCTAATCCTAGCTCCCTTTCTACAAGCGCCCCACTCTGCCCCCCAGTGTGAGCCCATGCCCACATTTGGTCAGGCAGAGAGACCACACGATGACACACCAGTGTCTCAGCCCCGCCGTTCACCCGCATCCCTTGTGGCCCCCGCATCCTCTGTGGCCCCTGGTTGTCCTCACTTGTCCTCCCTCACCCCCTTGGTCTAGCACTGCCTCCCTTCCCAGCATTTCCAGCCTCAATCCTGCCCACTGGGAAATCACCCAGCTCCTTTATCCAGACCCATTTTTCTGAACCCCAGGGTCTCGCCTTGCACTCCCACAGGCCCTCAGGAGCCCACTTACTCTGTTCCAAGGACACAGCCATCAATCTGCAGCAGACAAGGGTCTCCCTCCCTCATCCTGGAATCCCGCTTGCTGCTTCAGGAGAACAGATTGCCTCGCCGGCACTTCCCCTCCCCCGGCCTCTCCTCCTCCATGGCTCCTGGATCCCGGGGCAGCATCCTCTGTGGTTTCCTGTCCTGTGCTCCCAGGGACTGGCCGGTTCCCCTTCTTTTACTCAAAAAAGGGAATCAGAGAGAGGATGCTTAGAAGAAAGTTCACAGAATCCGAATGCTTCTTCCCGAAACTCAGCTAGTGCTGAGGCTGCTGGGGTTTGTGGCTTCCGCCAGGTCTTCCCCTCCCTCCGCCTTCCTTTCCTCTCTCCCCCTCCTCTCTCCCTTTTTCGCTCCCTTTTTTTCCTCGAGGGCCAGGTACTGACGTTTCACTGTCTCTTAGCAACTGCCTCCACATCTCTGAGCAACAGGAGAGCTGGCTATGGACCCCACCAAGATGAGAGAGACGAGAAGGAAGCAGTTGCAGAATCCACAGCCACCTGCGGGGGTCCTAGTGATAGGGCAAGGGGGGCTCAGGGGGAGGGGGCAGGGGGCAGGCAGGGGCGACGGCAGAGGATCTGGCAGGGGGAGAGGGCAAAAGGGCCCAGTGGGAGAGGTTGGAGTGGGGGCAAAGCAAGGATCTGGAAACTGAGATGGAGGAGGGCCCAGAAGGGAAAATAGAGATGGTTTGGAAAGGGGAAAGGAACTTCTCGAGGGGCAGGGGGAGAAATTAGGGAAGGCAATGAAGACATGAAAAAAGGTAGAAGGAAAGAGGAGAAGTGCTTGTGACAAGTTTGCTCACTTGACGGGATATAGGTATTCAGTCCACATGTAGCATCTGTTTCCCTGGGTCTGAATGTATTTTGGTCACCAGGTACCAGGTGGCTGGACTGGCTCAGGGCTTGTCAGGGACAATTATGGAAGGTGAGACCTTTCTGTATTCCTTAATTGTCCCTAAGTCCTGACCCCACAAGCTTGGAGAGTTTTGGGATGCAAAGGGCCAAGTGCAGGTCCAGGTGGGGTACAGGTCAGCTCTATTTCTAGGAGAGTGGAAGCTTCCAGAAAACCTTGTAGGCTTGATCTCTTTCCCCAGGTCCCAAGGACTCTGTCTGCCATCCTGTTTCCATTTCTCCAAGCTCCCTGTCCCTCCCCCCACAGACTGACCTCACCTGAAGATAAAGTCTTTGCAACATTTCCTTTCTTGATGACCCATTGAACAAATTTCTAGCCACCCTGCCTTTGAAAAACCAGCTTGATGAGTTGGTTTGGTCAAAGAGCTGGCTCATTTCTTCATTTTAATAAAATTGTTTATTGAGCACTCACTGTGAGTCTGGTGCTTGGCTACACGATAAGCATATAGCTGCCAGTAAGATGGATGAAGACTTCGCCCTTACAGAGGTCATGTTAGTCCTGTGTGTTCACCTAGTTTATCTGGGACCTCTTCTGTTGAAGTAATATCTTAAGTCTTTGGGGAAAACCAAAATCGAGGAGCAGAAAACACCTGTTAAGTTGTACAGATTCTAGGCACATATAAAGTCCTCAAAATTATTGTCTTCTCTAACACGATTCTTTTTCCTTTATGGTCTTAGAAGTTCTGCTGCTAAGCATTGTCCTCATATTATGCTCATTTTGAATCTTTCATGTTCTACAGTGTCTGGTACAGAGTAACATGGTAACTACTTCATTAATATTGATATATTGAATTGGCTGAGGTAAATATCATTTGTATCTCCCCCTCCCTTACAGAATTGAATGGTTCTTCAACTCATTTATGAGCTTAGAAATAAAATGTTAATGTTAATGCACAAAACAAAGCAACACACGGGAACAAGTAATCCACCATAAACAAGGACTATTGGGCCTCAGTAAAGAAAGCTAGCATGATACGTTATTAACATTCACTGAAAAATGATAGAAAACATACTTCAATAGAACATTTCAATATTTAATGTTGACTAAAGACACATTAAAAAACAAGTGACAGAGAACGGAAGTTTTCTTCCTTTACATAACATGAAATTTATGTTTACCGTAAGACCAGTAATATGAGTAAAGGAAACTACTTGTGACAGTTTTCTTAAAAAATCAGCTCTAGGCAAGAACGCCTTGGTACCATTTGAAACTACGGTTTTCTGGCCTGTACAGTTGGGATAATGATGATGGTATCTAACTCATGGAGTTATTTTAGGTTATATGAGTTGTTATTAATAAAGTACTTAGACACGGTGAGCACTACAGATGTGTTTGTTAAATGAACAAATAAAATAAAATACAAGACAGAGTATAAAATTACTGAAATCATTATGCAGAAGGGAAAACAAATTGCGCAGAAGTGGGAAAATAAAGGAAAATATCCCACTTGCACGTGATTTGAATGTATTCTGGGGCAGGATAAGCCTCAAAACCTTCAGAAAACCCCCACCGACCACTGCATATAAGACCATAGTATATAATGTCTTCTGTAAAAAAAAAAAAGTAAGGATAAATGGGGCAGAAATCTTTTAAATGATCTTTTACTCAGAATCATTCTGTAAGTTAAGTATTAAAGCACTGTTTCCCAAACTGGTGTCTCATGGTACACTGTGCCATAAGAAAAATGTTTGTTCTCAAATAATTTGAGAAATATTGAGTTATGGGGCACCTGGGTGGCTCAGTAGGTTAAGCATTTGCTTTCAGCTTGGGTCATGATCCCAGGGTCCTGGGATCGAGCCCCGCATCGGGTTCTCTGCTCAGTGGGGAGCCCGCTTCTCCCTCTCCCTCTGCCTGCCGCTCTGCCTACTTGGGCTCTCTCTATCTCTCTGTCAAATAAATAAATAAAATCGTAAAAAAAAAGAAATATTGAGTTAAACAAAATGAAACATTATTATTATTATTATTTTAAATGTTTTATTTATTTATTCATGAGAGAGAGGCAGAGGCAGAGGGAGAAGCAGGCTCCCTTCCTAGCAGGGAGCCCGATGCGGGACTCGATCCCAGGACCCTGGGATCATGACCTGAGCCGAAGGCAGACGCTTAACCATCTGAGCCACCCAGGCGCCCCCAAAATGAAACATTATTTATTGCCAGATTTCTCAGGACCTTTAATGTGCAAATGGTCATGTGACCTACCAAGGCAAAGGACTGGGGAAGGGTGAAGGATGGATAATATCCAGCATTGCTCTTATGCAGTGTTCCTGGCTACTTCCCTTAGCAAAATGACTTCCTCCTACCTAGCAGCCTTACAGTGGGAGTGATTCAATTTTGAGCCTGAGCAAAATGATAAATTATTACATACCACTGCCTTTTGTGGTCTCTTGCGAGTTATTAAAACTGTGACTATTCAATCATGAAAGTCAAGGATTTACTCTACTGGGAAAATACACAAAAATTAATCTTAGAGTTGTAGATACAAATGAATTAAAAAATCACTTTCCTTATTAAGATTTCTTGACACACACGCCAAATGAGTTGAGATAATGACAGAAAACCTTTAAATAGATGAGAATAAATGCAATCTACCACATGAAAAATGTGTTGAGGGACAATTATGAAACCTCCATAGAATGAAGATACAGGAAGAAATGGAAAGTTAAACTCCCTAGTTGCGGGGAAAGCTTAGAAATAGGGAAGATGACTTTGCATTTTATAGGATAATAATTTAGTGAAGTATTTAGCAGAATCTGGTGAACTGGTGGTGGAAGCCATCTGGGGAAAAATGGACAAGGATGAACAGAGGATGTTAATGAAGACGATGATGATGGGGGAATGCTGGTAGCAGTGGTGGTGGACTTTCCTAACTAAAAGATTAAAACATGTGTTGCAAACTGAAAATCAGTCCATGGCATTACCCAGTGTTTGTGCTTTGGAAAATGACCATGGGATACACCATATGTCAAGGAAGTGATTCTCCCTATCAGAATAGAGAAAATGAAAAATGGGAAACGAAACCACAATGTTGAAAGTCACCTCCAAGTAAGAAGGTTATTGAGACATTGATGCCATACTTCATTTTTATACACTGAAGAAGTTCCAAATGGTCCAAAGAATTAAAGAGAGAAATGAACAATAACAAAATACAAATCAGGGAGTGAACAGAATAGCACATTTGTCCCAGCTGTGGAGAGAAGATGTCTTGTCTTTTTGTGTGTCAAGGAAATATGGAGAATGATATTTGTGATAAGATGGCTTCTGACAAATGCATAACATTGAAAGACAGTAAGGTTTCCTTTAGCAAAAAATGACAAAACAGAATTAGAGAGAAAGGAAACTCAGTGGAGAAACAGATTTTAGATGTAGGTGATTTGAAATAATCCATACAAAATATGTTAAGAAATGCTACAGATATCATTTTATTTATTTTATTTTTTAATTTTTTAAGAGATTTATTTATTTATTTTAGAGAGAGAGAAAGCGAGAGTGCACTAGCCAGGGGAGGGCCATAGGGAGAGGGAGAGAGAGAAATTCGAGCAGACTCTTTGCTGAGCACAGAGCCCGTTAGGGGTGGTGGGGGGGTGCTCGATGTCATGACCCTGAGATCATTACCTGAGCCGAAATCAAGAGTTAGATGCTTAACCGACTGAGCCACCCAGGCGCCCCACAGATATCATTTTAAAATTGATAGGATACATAAATTCTTCTGACGCAAATATAGAAAATAAAGTGTTATATATGCTAATTACATCTCAATAAAAAACGAAACAAAACAAAACCCAAAACACCATGGTAGACAAGATCCTAAAATGGCCCTTGTGGTAGGTCAAATAATGGTCCCCAAAGAAGTTTTTGTTCTAATCTCTGAAACCTGTAAATATGTCACTTTTTATGGCAAAAAGGACTTTGTAGACGTGATTAAATTAAGGATCTTGAGACAAGATCCACCTGGTGGGTCTAATGTAGTAATAAGGATCCCTCCAAGGGAAAGAGGGGTAGGAGAGTCAGAGAAGGAGATCTGATGGTGGAAGCAGGGGTTGAAGATGCTACTTGCTGACCCTGGAGATGAGGAAGGGGCCAAGAGTCAAGGAATACAGCCTCTAAAAGCTAGAAAAAGCAAGGAAACAGATTCTCTCCCAGAGCCTCCGAAGGAATATAGCCCTGGTGACCGATGTTAGGCTTGTGACGTCCAGAACTGTAAGATAACACAGCTGTTTTAAGCGACTAAATTTGTGGTAATTTGTTATAGCAAGAGGTAACTAAAATAGCCCTCAAAATTTCCATCTCCTGTGCACACCTCATATACTCCCTTCCCATTGAGTTTCATCCGAATCTGTGAATATGATGGGATATCACTCCCGTGATTATCCCCATCGTCAGTTGACTTTGTGTTATCAAAAGGGAGATTACCCAGGTTGTTGTCACCTACAGGTTAACCCTTAAAAGGGATGCTGTGATTGCCAGCTCTGAGAATGGGGTGGGGGGCATGTGGAAAGGGCCTGAGAACTTTCTGGTTGCTGAGACCGACCCCCGGCCGACAGCCTGCGAGGAATCTGCAAGGACTTGGATCTGCCAGTGAGTTTAGGAGATGGCCTGGAGATCCGGATGACAGTGTAGCTTGCCAACGCATGGACTTCAGCCTCACGAAATACCCTGGGTAGAGAGCCCAGCCGTCTGTGCCAGGACTATGCCAGGATTACAGAGCCATTGGCTAATACATGAGTGTTGTTTTAAGCCACTGAGTTTGTGGCAATTGGTTATGCAGCATTGAAAACGGATACAAACGTCGTGTAGAGGAATATTTGGAGGAATATTCTCTTTCACTAGAGAGTAAGTGCAGAACAATGAAAAGCATTTTATGATAATAGTTAAACCAGTAATGAGAGGGGCGCCTGGGTGGTGGCTCAGTGGGTTAAGCATCTGACTCTTGGTCTTGGCTCAGGTCATGATCTCAGCGTCGTGAGGTTGAGCCCCTTGTTGGGCTCCACACTGTGCATGGAGCCTGCTTAAGATTCTCTCTCTCCTTCTGCCCCTCCCCCCACCCAAAAATAACCCCCGCCCCAGTAATGATAAAAATATCTGTAAAATTCCATGTGCCGGGTCCGGAGGAGCTAGATACGTGTGCACTTAACTGCAGGCACTGGGAACTGGCTCAGGCCCGCTTAGGAAGTTGCTCATCCCTTTGACCTGGTAATTAGTAAGACATTAGTTCATACCAAAATATTCAGAGCAGGAATATTTATGATAACGAAAAAGAGGAAAATAATACGAATGGCCAGCCACAGAGGGTGCTGAGCAAACACCATATTAATCTAAAGGAAACGCCAAGGAGAACATCGTTGATTGGGGCACCGGGACAGGTACTGTTGCTGCTGGGGAAGCAGGTGGAATCACGCTAACTGGGTAGAGCAGAGCAATGCTCAACTCATAGTTAATTGTTAACTCGTGAGCAATGCTCAACTCATAGTTAATTGTTAACTCGTAACTCCTACTGCACCAGTCATTAGCTGTGTCACTTATCCTCGCTGTGCTCAGTTTCCTCATCTCTGAAATGGGTGTGATTTCAGGATGTACCTCACAGGGCTGTTGGGAGGTTTGAAAGAGGCAACACAGGTAGAACCTGGCACAGTTCCTGGCCCTTTCTAGAAGCTCTATGACTAGCCACTACCATTATGATTAGTTTCATTATATAAAAGAGGACTGAATGCCTTTTTCAGTTTTTAAAATGTCTTGATTCAACCTGGGATGCATTATTATGCGGTGGGAGCCTGAGGAACACAGTGGTTACAGCAAGGGCTATTCAACAACAACAACAATGGCAACAACAACAGTAATAATACCTGACTCGGGGGTGCTGGAAGAATGAAATGACTCACGTAAAATAGGTCATTGCACCTGGCACACCGCCAACTCTCAACAAACCTTCACTGCTGTTATTGCCATTATTTAGGGAGGAAGCTGGTGGAGGTGAGTATGGAACCACACCTCCAATCACAGCACTTGGTTTTGGGCGGTAATCCCAGCCCATCCTCATTACTCGGGGCCAGCTTGCACTTTCTTTCTGCTCCTTGGTTCCTGGACCCCTGGATCGGTTCTTGGGCTCTTTCAGTGTTTGCTGCCTGCCACTGCCTTGGTGATCTTCCACACCCTCCCTTTGGAGTTGAATGTTGCCATCCTGCACCGTTCCTTAACAGTTTATTTATTTATTTAAAGATTTTATTTATTTATTTGACAGAGAGAGAGAGACAGCGAGATCAGGAACACAAGCAGGGGGAGTGGGAGAGGGAGAAGCAGGCTTCCCGCCGAGCAGGGAGCCCGACGTGGGGCTCGATCCCAGGACCCCGGAATCATGACCTGAGCCGAAGGCAGACGCCCAACGACTGAGCCACCCAGGCACCCCTCCTTAACAGTTCAGAGTAGCGTGCGTGCGCGCATGTGTGTGTGTGTGTGTGCGTGTGCGTGTGGGCGGCTAGGGTGTGTATGCATGTGTGCATGGGTGTGTGTGCCTGCCTGTGCGTACATGCAGAGGGATTGAACAGGTGGATACAGATGCTCTGGAGGCATAAATAGTAAATTCTCATAATTGCATGTCTCAAGATGAGGTGCCTTCATATGTAATGTGGTTGGTCTTTGCTCCTGCTCTCTGCCCCTCGCTTCCATTCCCTTCCCTTGGGGAGAGGGAAATGTGGAGAGGGCGCAAGGGCTGATGGGAGTGAGGGGTGAGTGCAGGTAGTGGCTTTTGTCACCCAGCATTCTGTTGGCCAAATCTTTCTCAGAGTCACTGCCATTGTCCTGCAAGTCCTAGGCAGCCGCAGGGCTCAGACATGCTGACATAAACCTGGGTCACCAGGCATTTATCAGGGACGTTTCTCTGAAAAGTTAATTTTACTAAGATGAGAAAACAAACTAAAATTTGTTAGGAATGGCAGCTCTCTGTGCTCTTCAACTTCCTTCTCTCGGAAGTTCTCAGGATAATCACGTGCTCGTCTGTCTGTCTCCCTTGCTGGGCTGTGAGCAAATTTTGGGCAGGTGCACTGCTTTGTTTAGTCTTCCTCTGGTGTCCGGTACATAATAAGCATGAGAACTTCGCGAGTCTTTGCAGTGTGAATGAGCGCGTTCACTCTGAAGCATTGGGTCAGCCGCACCTGTTGCTGGGCCCCCTTTGCTGAGAGCATATCAAAGCTCTCTGGGTGAAACCGGCCTGCGCTGGTTCAATGTCTATCTGGGGACACTACTCTTTACCACTGGTGCTACTGGTGAGAGAGGTTTCTGGGGCTGATAGAAGAGACAAAAGTGGATATAAAGCGGTGAAATAACAGATGGAAATGTACAATCAGCTTCCAGTGGAGCAGGAGGTGGGAAGAGCAGATATTTGCTGCTTTGAGGGCCTGTTGAGAGAGGCCATATGGCCAAATTTGCTGTGGTGGGAGAGAGGCTGGGGACAGGAGAAAGGGACCTACTGCTTCCTTAGCTGACCAGAGTTGGCCAGCATGGGGCCAGAAAGAAACCAATATATGCTGGGTAGCTCTAATGTCCCATCTTACACAGAGGGTGACTGAAACCCATCCACTTATTCAACACATATTTATTGAGCACCTACTATATTCCAGACCCTGTCCTATGAACTGGAGTATAGCCAGGTTTGATGGATATACAGTGTGCCCCTGTAGGGCATTTGGGGCCAATATCCATTCTGAGTGGTGTCCATGATGGCTGGTGATTACACATTTTGACTGCCCCCCTCTTTAGTAGTGAATAAAACAAAGTTTCAGTTCTCTTGTGCTCACTTTCTGGAGACAGACAATGAACATACACACAAACACATACATGGTAAGTGATGATTAGTGCTTTGAAGAAAAGCAAATCTGGGCACAGGGGCAGATGTAGGACTCAGGCTTGATGGATCTGAAGGATGACCGCTTGGCCTCCATCCACACAGCCTGTGTTGAAGGGACTGTGGAAGCAGCTGGCCATGAATCTACAGTTCTACCTAAGGGGATTCAGAAAGAGAGACCTTCTTATTTATTGAATCCTTACTATGCACCAGGTACCATGGTAAGCACTGGAAATATAGTCGTCAAGAAAACAGGCAAGGTCCCTTTCTGAGGAAAGGGACACAGGGAAAAAAGATCTTAGATGATTGTAAAGATGCAAAGTTGCTCAAAGGAGAATGCAAGATGGTCCAGGTAGGTAAACACAGGGCTCCGTGCTCCCATGGTGGGGGGGGGGGGGCGACCTCCCTGAGAAAGCCATGCATTTGCTCCTTGGATTTGCCCTGTCTTCCCTCTTTTACCTTGTCAGGTGTTCTTTATAAGCTCATTGACTTTTTTTTAATTGCAGATATCACCTTCATTAGATAGTTTGTGTGTGTGTTTCTACAAGCTATTTATTGTTCACATTTTGTGGTGTGATTTCACCCCTTAGGTGATTTTATAGCCTTGCTTCTCTCAGGTGAGATAGCTTGCTTCATTCTGTGAAATACAGATTTTAATGAACCAAGAGGCAACAATAAGGAAAACATTATTTCTCCCAAATCCTCTGAATATGAATCAAGGGGGTAATAAGATGTACATAGTGGGCTTATAAAAACAATGCCGTGGTAATGACTGATAAAAATATCCAGTTGTTTGTAGCTTATTTGATATGGTACTTAATGGCACTACTTTGCTCATTATCAATAGAATATGCTTGATTTAGAAATTCCCTTAGACTCTTTCTTGATAGTCTACCCATCTCTCTTCTCTAGCTTTGTTGAGAAATGTAAAAAAGTTATGGTTAATATAAACACCTTGATTTTGACAAGCATCATCCCTTCCTGTCTGGTTCCTTGCATCTTCCTTCCTTGCGGGGAGCTGCTGGGGCTGAGTCCTTCCTACATGTCTTTCTTTCATGATTTTGATGCTGTCCAGATGCTTTCAGCTGGCCCTGGACTCCACAGCCAGACCACAGAGCAGTTCCAATTAGCATCACTGAACTGTGAATCATTGCTCTGGCACATTCATTCAGGGCGGTCACCTCCGCCAGGACATCCATACCATTCAGGGAGGAGGATGGTGGGAGAAGGCCGAGATGCTTGCCTGAGATTTTCTGAAAAAGGAGAGCAGTAGAGTCTAAGCAGAAGGAGCTGGGAGGCATGGATTGGGAAAAGCTGTGGGCTTCCTTCCCAGGCCCTGGGAAGTAACTCCTATTTATAGGATGAGCAAAGGTTTACTTGGAAATACCCTGGGACTGCAGGGAGGTCACGCTTACCCCCACCCTTGTGACCCATGACCTTTTGCTCCATCTCACCTGTCCACATGGATAAAGGTGCACCTTCTATCTTGTTTTAGGCAGAGAGAAACTGCCATATCTGGAGTGATTTATTCCTGCCTGTGATTCTCTCCCAGGGCTGCTGGATGAGAGCCAGGAGTGTTTGGTAGGAGAGGCAGCTCTGTTATTTTCTGCCTTTCTGCTCCTGGGGATGACAATGCATTCACTGATCACCTACTTTGTACAGGCACGAGTCTAAGTGCTCTCTGTGGGTTCCCACAGCCTGCCAATGGCAGGAGAAGAACTTCTCCTATACCAAGCCTATACCTATATTATTCTAAACCTCAGTGTTCCTCCTCTGTTAAATGGGGATCCTAATTCTCCTGGTTACCACACCAGGGTTCAAAACAGAACATTCCCATAGCACCTGCAAAGTGGAACAGAGACTCGTTGTTCTGGTGGGTGGTTACGAGGGGGAACCACCTTCCAGCTCCGGGGTCTGCTCCTGGCCCGGTGTCCGGAGGAGAAGAGAGGCCTGAGCAGACAGGGACTAGGAGGCGCTGTGCCACAGCAGTGTCCCTGAGGTCTGTCCCAGGGATGCGCATGCCAGAGCTGCAGGAAATGCTCACTATTGTCCACCTAGGATGGAAAGGTAGACACAATAGGAAGAAGGTTGGGAACTGTCAGGAGCAGAAAAGAAGGGATTTCTTTCTTTCTTTCTTTCTTTCTTTTTTTTTTTAAAAGATTTTATTTATTTATTTGAGACAGAGAGAATGAGATAGAGAGAGAGCATGAGAGGGAGGAGGGTCAGAGGGAGAAGCAGACTCCCCGCCGAGCAGGGAGCCTGATGCGGGACTCGATCCTGGGACTCCAGGATCATGACCTGAGCCGAAGGCAGTCGCTCAACCAACTGAGCCACTCAGGCGCCCCAAGAAGGGATTTCTTTCTTCACCCATGATTTGTTTTCCTCTCTCCAGGAGAGACATTTGGGGCCAAGGTGTTTGTGCCTGGGTGGTACCTTTGGCCGAGAGAGCTGCTCTGGGCTGGCTCAGGCTCTGAAACCAGAAGGCAGAGTGGGGCTCAGGCCGGCGCCGTGTGAGGGCAGGAATTCATGCCTGAGATTTTCCTACTGGAGGAATAGGGGGCGTGAAGGTCAAGCTCAAATGGCCCCAGGAAGTGGAAGGATGACGACCCCAAGAACGGCGAATCAGACTGCCTCCCAGTCTGAGGCAATGCAGGTGAAGGGGTCCTGAATTGAGAAATCAAGCAATGCCAACAGCTCTCCTTCAAGTTTGCTGTGGGTCCTCGGGGTGAAGAGTATCCCCTCCCTGGGCCTCAGTTTCTTCATCTAATCATATGGGGGCTGTTGGGGAATGTCACAAGACGTGACTGCTGATTGACCCGTGAGCGGGCCCCAGGGATGCAGAGGCTCCTCAAACTTCTCCCCCCGACCCCCGTCCTTGGAATGTGGGTTTCACTTGTGGTTTCTTGCTCAGAGTCTGCGCCAAGGCTAGTCTTGAGCTAGTGATGCGGGGTTGAGAACACCTGCACGGTGTACTTGACTGGACCCGGTTATGGCTCCTTTAGGGAAACTTTTGGGATCTGGAGGGCGGGTGTGGGGACCCATTCACCTTGCTGCTGCCCAGGACAAGCCTCGGATGTAAGTTCCTTCCCTTAGGATTAAAATTGCCACCCACCGACCTGGAGTGGGCTGCCTCTTTCCTCAGTCTCTCCCCGCCCTTCGGGTAAGGGGGCTGTTTCAGAGTCTACCAGGGAAGCTCCCGAGAGGGCTGTGAACCAGCGGGAGTATTTGGCCCAGATGATTCTGAGCGGATTGAGTGACTCCTAACAAGGGCAACGACTAGGCATTTACGAGGATTTGAGACAGTATTTAATCGTGCTGTTTTCTGTAAGGCGCTGACTCCCTGGCCTGGACGTCTCAGGTCTCGGACCCTACATCAATAAGGCCCTGGGGGCGGGGAGGGTGGCTGGGGCACAGGGCCACTGCCTGTACCCCAGAATAGCTGCGGCCCTCCTGGCATCTGCCGTCTGGTGGCACACTCCCATCCCCTTGGCTGCTCTCGATCCCTGCTGTCTGGCAGGTGCTGCTTTCCCGGGCTTTATGGCACCTGCCCAGCAGCTCAGAGCGTGCTACAGAGTGCTGGTTTCTTCCTCCAAGCGGCTGGGATCAGAATAGCCCCTCTTCCCTGGTTGCCCCAATCCTGCCTCACTTCACCTCCCCGGTTGAGCACAGAGGGGTAGATTAGGACAGTGGAAAGAAGCCCAGAGTTGGTGGCGGGGGTCTTGGGTTCTTGCCACCAACTCACCATGTGACCAGGGCACAAGCCTAAACATCTCTCTTGGCTTCGGTACTTCACCTGGAAATTGAGGGCAATCAGGTTATGGTCCCACGGGTGTTCCCCAGGGTGGCCATCCCAGTGGTGCACAGCCAGAGTCCTGTGATGGACGGCATGTCTGTGTCCCCCTCAGAATCCATACGTTGAAATCCTAACCCCCAGTATGATGGCGTTTGGAGCTGGGGCCCTGGGAGGTCATGAAACCACGAGGGTGGAGCCCTCATCCTGGGATTGATGTCCACGAAGAGGAGGCGAGAGAACTCGCTGGCCTGCTTTCTGCCCTGTAAGGATACAATGAGAAGTCAGCCGTCTGCAGCCCGGAAGGGGGTTCTCACCAGAACCTGACTGAGCTGGCTCCTGATCTTGGAATTCCAGCCTCCAGAACTGTGAGAAAAATGTCTATTGTTCATAAGTCACCCAGACCATGGTACCTTGTTATAATAGCCCCCAAGGACTAAGACAGTTCCCTTCTGCTTGGCCAGTGCCCATGTCATGCTGGTTGTTCAATATTTTGAATATCTCGGGTAATAAGGCCTGGGCAATTGCACAGAATTGGTGTGAGGTCAGTGGGGTAAAGAGGGGAAGAGGTGCTTTGGGAAATAGGAAGTCATAATCGCACATCTGATGCACCTGTCTACCCAGTGTCCATCTGTCTCTTCTGTCTCGGGGAGCAATTGCTCCTCGATTTTCCACCCACCTAACCATCGGGTTCAGATGGAGCATGCTCCAGTCCTAGCTCCAAGTCTGCAGGCGACCCAGGCCTGGGCAGATGAGCATTTCTTCCTCTGGTCACAGTGATAAGTTGACAAACTAAAAAGACCCTGTCGGACCTGACCAAGAAGGACACATCCTCTCTCTGGGGTAATGGTTTAGGGGTTCGCATGGGACCCAAACTAGGCCAAGCAGATTATTTCTCTGTGGATTATTCTCACTAGGATGAGTGGGAAGGATCGCTTCTCCTTTCTATTATGAGCTTGAAGGATCGAACCATGATGACTCCTTCCTGTAGAGAAAGCCTGTCTAGGTAGAAAAGAGTGGAGACAAGTAAAACAAACAAACATAAGAGATGAAGAGGAGAGAGGAGGGAGTCTTGGTGACAACAAGCCTGGGCTCTCTCTGGTCTCCAATGCCCTGGTTCTTACAGTTCTTCCTTAAAGCAGAGTAAAAGATTCGGAGTGTCAAAGAGTAGGGGACACTGTCGCAGTTTTCTTTTGGTGACCAGGGAAACATTTTCTAATAAGGTTGCATATGATTTTATGCTTGAATAAGGTAAGGGAGTGGGCCCCCTGAATACACAGAAGAGAATTCTAGCAAGTGCAAAGGCCCTGAGGCAGGAGGGTACTTGGTACATTTGAGGAACAGCATGTAGGCCAAGTGTGGCTGGAGCTGAGTGAGGAAGTAAGAAGTCATCCTAGACTTCTCTCTGGAGCCCCTATGCCTGGCTGGAGTTGGCGCTGGGGCCCCAGTCACAGATTCAAGGACTTTGGTCCCTGCACCTGGAGGGGTGCGGATCTAGGAAGGTCAGAGCCCAGTGCTAAGGCCTTTTTTGGCTCTGTAATGCTCTGTCAATACCCAAGGGATATATGACCTTCCTTGTAGCTTCCTCTAATAACTCAGCTAGGATCTACACTCAAGTACTCTTACCACAGGGATCCAGAGAAGGAAGCACTTCCTTGTGGCTAGAGTAGACCGAAGCGCTTCAGTGAAAAGGATTTCTTTCATTACAATTGCTGAGGTGTGACATTCCATGAACACCTGCCAGTTTGTTCCCCATGTGTTTGTTCCTTTCTTCATTGATGTAACAAGAATTTACTGAGTATCTGGTATCTGCCAAGGTATACAGAAACACACCGAAGATACAAAGATGAATCAGTCACTGTTTCTGCTTTCAAGGATCTCAGACTTGCTGGGTGTGGAGGAGGCAGCCATGTAAACAGATAATTAGAGAGAAACATGGCAGGTGCTAACACCAAGGCAGGAACCCAGTGCTTCTGCAGGGGCCCGGAGGAGGGAGGGAAGAGTCAGATGGTCTCTAGCTAGAGCGGAGATGGTCCCTCGACTGGACAATGAAGGCTGAGGGAAGTCTGGCTAGGACAGAGCACCTGGAGGGACAGTGTGTGTTAAGAGCATGTAGTCACAGGAAAGGATGGGGTTGGGAAATGACAAACATTCAGAGTAGAGGGTTTTAGGGCTTGGAAGTTGGTGGATAAGGTAGAGGAGGGTGGTTGAGGTCAACCTTCCCCTTGTACTGGGGTCAACTCCCCCTGCATCAATCCACCAGTCTGCACTGGGTATTAAGACTTTGCTTTGTTGATTTGGAGAGTCATTGGAGATTTTTAAGGAGTGGAGTAATGTAAACAGACCAGATTGTTTACTAGGGCACGGTATAGTACACCACACCACACCACACTGCACTGCGCTATACTATACCAACAATGAGGAATAGTCTGAAGAGTAAATGGTCAGTTTTTTGGGTAGAGACAAGTCACAAACTCTAATGCCAACAAAGACCAGGCAGATGACTTGGGAGAGCAAGGAGGCCAGCAGGTTGTGTGGGCCCTGCCCTGTCTCAAGAGGGCAGGTGCTACTCAACTCAGTCAGTTGTTGCCCCAATGGGGACTCAGGTCCAGGACTGCCAGAGCTCCTGAGTTTTTCAAGAGCAGCCGAAAATCCAGATCCTTATGTAAAAGCTCACCATTTTTAAATGTTGGCAACTAATTTAAATTCTACAAAATGCTGTGTGGGCCAAATATAACACATCTGTCAGCCCGGTCTGTCTGTGGGCCACTGGTTTACAACTTCTGGGTTGAGAAAAAGAGTTTTCTTTTTTTGTAAAGAGAGATCAAAATAGTTTTGGATCCAAAGATTCATGCCTGGAATGATCTTCTCTCACTCTGGTTCTAGCAAATTCTTAATCGTTACTTAAGACTCAGTTCATTTCTCCTCTGTGAAGCTTTCTGCATCACCTCCTTTCCCCTGCCACGCACCCTCCCACCACCCCAGATGCCCCCAAGTAGTTATCACATCTCTGTGTTCCACTGTATCACTTATATGCCCTGGTATATGGGGGCGTGGGGATGGAGGAGGGCTGGGTGCAGGAGAGAAGCCAAGACACAAAAGCTATAGGATTGTTGATTAATGGATGGAATCAAGACTTGTAGGCTGTGATGGAAAGAAGCTCGGGTCTGGAAGGAAAGACAGAGGAAAGGCATAGCACCATGAGTTTCTGTAGGACTTGGTCTTAAGCAGGGCTGGTTTCCATGCCCCAGCCTGTAATCTCATAAGTCTTCAGTTATCGCTGGTCTTGCCATGCTGAAGACTGGCCAGGCATTTCCAGGGAAGGGACCTAGGATGTGGGGGCAGAGTGAGGTTCTGCTGTTTCACTGGCCCACTGTCGTTCATCCTTTCCTGGTTTCCCCAGGGATCCATCTGACCCCCACTCAGGCCAATGTACTTCTTGCTTGGGGTTTGGGATTATGACTCAGGAAGGCTCATCAAGGCCTCTCATGCCCTGGGCACTGTGGTCAGTGCAGGATGGTCACATAAGGCCATTGGGCTGGTGAGAATCAGGCTCAGGATGTTCCTTGAGTGATGGGCATTCTCTCTTTCCTACTGGATTTAAATCTGGGAGGGTATCGGTCTAGAGCAACTGTTAGCCACCAAGAAAACCTTAAGAAGAAAGTCAGCATGGAGAAGAGACGAGCTGAGAGATGCAGAGAGGTCTGGAGACAGATGGTTTCATTTGAGCCCCTGGATCAGACTATAGCTAAAGTTATTTAACCCCAGATTTTTTCATTATTGTGGCCAGTAAATCTTTTCCTCCTCAAACTAGTCTGAGTTAGGCTCTCTTTTGTCAGTGGCAACCACAAGGAGTCCTTCAACCTTGAGGAAAGGCATGAAGAGTGACTCCCTCCCATGAACAGTGTTTTACGTTTGCAAAGCATTTTATATCCATTGCCTTACTTGGGTTTCCCAACTCTCCTGGGAAATAGGGAGAGCAGGAATAATTATTCCCATATCACAGAGAAGGCAACCGAAGATTTAACAGGGTTAAGATCTACAGACAGATGGCTAGGAATATCAGGATGAAAATCCCGTTCTTCTGAGTCTGGTTCTGGAGCGTCTCTGCACCGATAACGTCTTCTTAAATTAAAGTCCCATCATGCTGAACTAAATTACACCAAAGCACCCCTGGAAATAGCCTCTCAGAGTTATGATTCATGCTGGGTAATTACAAAATAACTTTCTTCTCATTATTTTCCTATTTACATATCTCCAAGGGAAGGGCTGGTGATAAATGTCAGGGTCAGGACAATTTAGGTAATTATTTGGATGTCTGGCTGAAGCACATCTTTTATAAAACTACTATCTGCCTGCTTTTAACTTCTGCTCGATAATCCTCAAATTGGAGACCTTCCATTTCATGCCCCCCACACAAGTCAAATTATTTTGTAAAGAAATAGTTGAGAGCCTCTCTCCAGATATTCCATCTTTCTGGAAGGATCTCTCCCCACTCTGCACACAGCTTCTGCTCCCCGTCAGGTGTTAGCTTCAACACTCTCGACTCAGAATGGTTTTACTTTATAAAAAGTAAGTTTTTCTTTCCTCCCTCAACCCTCAGTTTTGTCCATGTTAAGCCATGTTATATTCTTTATAACATTTTTCACAATTTCTAATTTTTAAATGTTTCTTTTAAAATTTTCTTTCCTCGCAATAGGCTGTCCAACCAGATGTGAATGTCACTTCTCTATCCCTAGCACATGTAGCGGGGATTCATTAAATATTTGTTGGTGGAATAAGCCAGGGAATGAAGAATGGCTTATTCAGGAGTGTCCATGAGCCAGTGGAGGTTCTAGCTTGGCGCTTAACTGAGGGTGGGGTGGGAGGAGATGAATCCTGAGAAAGGACGAATCTTCCAGGGAATACAATATTAGCAGGAAGACGCAGGGTGCCAAGGGCTGAGCCCCAGGCTTGGGAAAGGAATGAGAAGACAAGGAAGGGCACAGGGATGACTGGCAACCAGAAGAATGTGGAGCAGAAACTGTGTCCTAGAAGCCAGGGCAGGAGGGGCCTCGGGAAGAAGAGGGGGTCGACAGCAGCGTTCCATACTCCACTCAGTACCAGAGCCTCTGATTCACACCCGACTTACTTTTTAAATTATTTTTACCCTGATTGTAGCAGTTGGCAGGTTTCCAAGTGGCAGTGTGATTTTGTTTGCTGCCTGCAATTTCCACCTCTCCAGGGTAGCAGGCATGAGTCTTCTGACCTTGCTGGAGAAGATGATACCTCTCAATATAGCTCTGTTTGCAAATGTCAGCTGAGACGCTGCTTGTTTCTCCTCTGGGTCTTTAAGAACATTCATGGGAGTGCGCGCGCGCGCGCGCGCGCGCGCACACACACACACACACACACACACGATGCTTACTCCTCCCATCCTCTGCTCCCTTGCATCCAGGAAGCAAGGGAATCTGCCAGACCACCACTGTGGAGCTCACCTGTTTGGGGTTCTTTACCAGCCTTTGATACTGTTGGGATGTCGGAAATCAGCATGTGATCTGTGGGAGGAGTCTTTAACCAACTGAGCCACCCAGGCGCCCAAGTGGGAGGAGTCTTTAATATGAGGAACTCATCCATGCAGAGAGATAAAGCTGAGACTTTGTCCTCTTCCCAAGGGGTGGTCTCTACAATGTGAGGAGCTGAGTCATCACACTACAGAGAAGGACACACACCTGGGTCCCTTGTTTCCTTTTGGAGGCACAAGCTTTCTGCAGCCAGCTCTATGCTCATGATAGCTGGAGGTTTTAATAGCTGCTAGTTTGGAGTGCTTACAATGGGCTCAGCTCTGTGTGAAGCTTTTTCTATGTGTTCATCTTATTTAATTGTCCCTGGAATCCTATCAGGTCATTATTACTGGCTCCACCTTGCAGACAAGGCAACAGAGGCTCACAGAAGTGGTATGGCTCACAGAAGTTCACACACAAATATATGTACTGGAGTCAGAATCCAACCCAGGTTGTGGCTTTCCCCGCAACTCGACTCTGTTGGCAGAGGCCCTGACCCACGCTGGTTACCTGATGGAGACTGTCAGTGTCTGTCACTGTAACTGGCTAATTGGGGCCTGGCCCGGTGCCTGAATGCTGGGGACAGCCATCAGCTGGAAAACCAGTTGATGTGACCCAATGGGTAGACTTTCTCCATGACACCCTCTCTTCCACTTCCTTCCTGCACCTTTGTTTCTGGTGGGGGCAGGGCACTTCCACTTTGTTTCCCCAAACAGGAAAAAAAAAAAAAAAAACCCCAAACAACTCTTGTTTTAAATAGGATTTAGCAGGATTCTTCGCCTTCTCCCAGGAAGAGCTGGTGCTTTCTGTTTTATTGGCGGGGGTGGGGGACATCCTCTGTGACTCAGCTGGGAGCTGCCTCCACCCACCGAAGGGTTGCCTGCCCTCCTTGGTCACATCCTGGCAGCCGCCAGGAAATGGGAAGAGTGATCAGTGAAACCAGCAGGCAAGCAGCAGACATAGGGAGGAAAAAAAGCCTTCCTCCCAGGCTCTCCTCCAAAAGAAGATGCAGTGAGACTGTACAAAACCACAAACTAGGCTCTGGAAGGGCGTTGGGAGGGAGTGGGCCAATCGCCTCCCACTGCGTGCGTTCCATTTGGCTGATCTGACTCCACAGTGAGGCTGGGCCATGCTGGCGAGCTGAGGAGGGCATGCAGTCAGTCTGTTCCCAACACCCCCTACCCCAGCTTTCTCCTCTTGCATGCGGGGAGCTGTGGCTTAGAAGCAGGAACTGTTCACAGGCAGCAGCCTGGGCGTCTGGTTTGTATCTCTGGCTGTGCTGTGTCCCTGGCTGTGCTCACGTCCCTGTCAGGGAGCTCTAAGGTGGCACAAAGCCATTCTGCCTCATCTGTTTTCTGTCCGTAGTGTCCATCCTGTTTAGCTTCTTTAAGCTGCTGGGACTGCTCTCTGTTGCACAAAAGGTCCACCTTAGCACTGAATCCTAAGCTGCTCCTGGTTCTGGTGCCACCACCCTTGTTCTGCTGTATTCCTAAGAACAGCTCTCCTACCATGTGTATTGGGCTCTTTTAAGGGGGACCCACTAAGCTCCGTACTCTGGCTTTTCTCGGCTTGGCTTTCCAGGCCTTCTGAGGGTCCCCCGATAGCCAGTCGCATTTCTCTTCCCGTGGAATAAGAGGACCCCATTCAGATGCATTCAATGATTCTGTAACATCCTACCCTTTGTCTTCTGCAGTCCTTTTCAGACTTGTAAATATTGATTTCAGCTCCTATTTTTCCTAAGTCGTTACAACCACAGCAGTGACAATGACAAGTAATAGTTGCTGAGCACTCACTATGTATGTGCCAGACTCTGTGCTATGCACCTGGTACACATGACCTTACCTAATCCTCACCAGTGACTTAGATGCTGTTACTCTTCTGATTTTATAGATGAGGCATTGGAAGCTCAGAAAAGGTGAATAACTCACTTGAGGTCACAGGGAGCAGTGAGAACAGACCCAAGGTAGGAACCCAATAACTGTTAGCTGAATGAATGGAATGAGTGGTCATTGGGCGGCTAGTTGTGCTGGCCAGGGTGGGGCTACTGGCGACAGTCCGGGCAAGCATAAGGAAGAAACTTTCTAGCAGCAAGAGCTCTTGGGTAGGCCCTGTGGGTGTTCAGTTGAGGCTGAAGGAATCTCAGTACGAAAACTGGAGAAGGCCATTAAGCCTCAGCTAACCTTTGTGATCCTTTCTGACTCTGTGAGTCTGAGGTTACTGTATAATTCTTAAAAAAACCAAACGAACCCAATAAAACCCTTTGCAAACATGAAGTATCTTCAGCCCCAGCTGTTCTGAACAGGAGCTGAGTGGATGTTCAATCTGGGGCAATAAATGCCAACATCTGTAAGACCTCGAGTCCTCTGGGGACCACTCTCAGGATTCCGTCATCAGAGAATGAGATTGACACCAGCTAGCATTTATGGCGTGCTAACTACACATCAGGCCAGATTATGAACCCTTTACCCACATAAACTCAGTTCTCACAACAAACTCATGGGGTTGTGAGTAGTGTATGAGTCAGGCGAAGCTGCAGTGACAAGTTCATCTTCGGTCCTCAGTGCCTTAACACAATAAAAGTTCATTTCTCACTTTCTTAAAGGCTGAAGGAATTTGGCCCATTTTTTACCTTTCTGTTCGGACACGTGTGCCCTCCAAGGGCACTGTGGTAAGGAGAGAGACAGTGGAACAAGTGTATGGGTTTGCTGTTTTCAACCTGAGAACCTAAAATGACATCCGACTGCATATGCCTATTGTGATAGTTCAATGAAAAAGCAGCAGTGAGGCAGTCTGAGCTGCGAACAAAGTAAGTGCTCAGTAAATGTGAAGGGTGACAGGAGTGATGATCTGTAGGCAGAGGGATGACTGGAGCCCCATACAGAGCCCCAGTGTGGGAAGGGGCAGGAAGGTGAAATCTCACACTAGCTAAGCCCTCCTTGGCTGAAGTCCCCCAAGGCCCTGTTGGGAGGCTCAGTCCAGACCAGTGTCAGAGGTCACACTGACCAGGGCAAGTATATCAGCAGCCCCAGCCTACCCTCTGTCAGAGGTCTCGTACCTGCTAATACTGTACCAGCCTCTGTCATCCATGCACCCACCTCGTCACAGATGGCTCTGTCTCTGTGGCTAAGCATCTGATACAGCATACTGCTCCAATATCTATCTATCTATCTATCTATCTATCTATCTATCTATCTATCTATCTATCATCTATCTATCATCTATCTATCATCTATTATCTATCATCTATCCATCTTTATTATCTATCATCTATCTCTATTATCTATCTATCATCTATCTATCTATCTATCTATCTATCTATCTATCTATCTATCTATCTATCATCTATCTATCTATCATCTGTCTATCTTTATCTATCATCTATCTCTATTATCTATCATCTATCTATCTATCTATCTATCTATCTATCTATCTATCTATCATCTGTCTCTGCTGGGGTGGGAGCCTTTGAATCCCTGCCAACTTGTCTCCTGCCTGGCCCTTGTCAGTGCCCAGAACCATGATGCTGGGAGCTGTATAATTTGGCAACATGTCTGCTGTCTCACAGGCTCTCCATGGATACTATAGGTTGCCCAAACTGCCCCTCACTCAGGTGCTGCATGTTTGTCTGATGGTCCTCAGGACAACCAGGCTGTTAGCTTCCCATACTTCTGTCCTCTCAAACTTCCCTCCCTTTCCCTCCTGTCTAGTCACGTCATGCCTGAGTTGGTCTGAACCAGGATCTGGGAGATGGGAAAAGCACCAACATTCACTCGGAGACAATTCTGCTGAGGGACTGCAACCTTGTTTCTGGAGTCGGACTGACGCTGCAATTTTCTTGCTGAGTGTCTTTGGTAAAGTTACTTATGTGTCTGTTTCCTTATCTATGAAATGGGGGGAAATAATACTACTTAACTCAGAGGGTCGTTGAGAAGATTAAATGAGCTAGTCCAGATGAAGTGAATAGATAATACATCTTAGCTGTAATAATAAAAACATGTATTCTTCGAATTCAAATCTGTCTCTAAAGCTTCTGCTTTCCCACTCTATCCCACACATTACAAAAGTATTCCTTGATGGAAAGCCAATCTGAGCAGATTAAGTTTGATTTTTCTTTTTATTCTCCTAAATTCACAGGGGATATTGGAGAAGGGTATTTTTAGGAGGCCTTACTGAGAAGCATAGCAGGTGGCCAGATGGTAATGACAGGAAGCATGGTCCCTTCCGTCTGTAAGAACAGCTGAGTGGCATTCAGGTGTGTAAAAAGATAAACTACATTTCTAGAGATATCCTACTAGGTCCTGGTAGAAGAGGAGGCACCGTGGAATCTTGCCAGAGAGTGTACAGTCTGGGAAGATTGCAAAACCAGACCCCTGTTCCCAGTCCTGTCCCCTAAGCAGTCCTTTCCCTGCATGGTGTGGACATGGTGTGGACATGGTGTGGACATGGTGCGGACATCTGGTTTACCATAGGCCTCTCTTTCAAGGCACTCCTCCAGAGGACGACGGTCAGGTCATACTCTGATGATGTTCTGTGACTTGTGTTCACAATGTCGACTCCTTCTCATAAACTGAACCACAGGCATTGCCAGAAAATCAAATTATGCCACTGGTGATGCTATCTCTGTGGGGAAGGAAATCCCCTTGGCTCCAGAGCTTCTCCTGGGGGTTTCATTTGTCTGTTTTTGTTTTATTTGATTCTTTTTTTTTTTTTTTGAGAGGGTGAGGTGGCTAATAGGTGTTTTTCCATCTCTTAGCCACTCAGCATCCACTGCTTTTCTCAAGATCCTTTCTCAAATTTTTGTGGTATAGGAACTGTCCATCCTTGTATGTGTGGGTTTTGATTGGGAAATGATTTCCAGTGCTCTCCTTTTGGTAGGGAAGCCAGGAAGGACCAGTCATTTCTTTCTCTACTCTTAGGAAAAACTCTGGGTGTTATGTGTGACTCCAGACAAACAGAAACTCCTTCCCTCAGACTTTAAATACCTAGTCTCTGACTGAGGGGGCACACATGAAGGTGGTTGGAGAACCTGCCCCCAAAGACTAAAAAAACTCAGGGGACCGGGTCTAAGTTGGGGTTCCCACAGCCTGCCCTCTCTCGGGGCTACTTTCTACTTTGATCCATTTACCCTAGAGTTTGTAAAGTTAATACCTTCACAGATCAGGTAAGTCCCTTAAATGTGTGAGGTGTTGGGGTCAAAGACTGGGGAGAAGGGTTGGGTCTGTGCGTAAAAGCCTGTCCTAAACAAAATGTTGTACATCCTGCATTTTTGAGTATAACTCGGCATCTGAGACGGCTAGTGTTCTTGTACTTGCTTGAAGCGTTCCATAAATAATGACATTCTATCACCCACACTGTATGTCTTAGAGTTCTTGTTCCCCAAAGGGCCTCCACATCCTTTGTCAGACTAGGGGACCTCATTTCGGGATCAGAAAAAATCTCCTAGCGGAGGTAGCAGAGGCCTTTGAGGGCAGGGCTCTGAGCTGGGGGTGGAGCTGTGCTCAGGCCACCTGGCCCAGGTCCCCTCTCCTTGGCTCTGTGCAGGACACCAATCTGTGCTTGCCAAATGGCGTGGGAAGCCTCTGTCACTGAGGCTGGGAAAGACATTGACCGACATGCCGAGTAACGGCGGTTTTCAAGAAGGAAGTTCACGTCTCCTCCGTGTAACAATGTGAGCACCAGCAGGCCCAGGCTGATTCAATGGCCCTACGGCACTGGGACCTGGCACTTTCTTTCTTGTTGCTCTGCCATCTTTAAAACGCACATCCCACCTTGGGACAAAGATAGCGGGTTTGGTTCCCAACACCAGGTGCATCTTTCCAGAAAGCAGGAGTGGAGAGAAGGCAAAGATGCTTCTTTTCTTTGAGGGCCTGAGCATGGCTTCACAGGGCCTTGGCCTCAATCCAAGCAGTTGGCCACAGCCAGCTGCCAGGAAGATTGGGAAAGATGGTTTTTAGCTGGGTGCCCAGAGAAGACATCTGCTTACAGAAGGGAGAATGGAGACTGGGGAGATAACCAGCAGTTTCTGCTCCACCACTCAAGTGCCTGCCCACCAGCACTTAATAACTCCTGCAAATTGCAGTTGCATTTGTAATTTAATCCTCCTACCCTCTGCTTGGAGCGAAACATCTAGGGCTGCCCTTTATGCTTTTCACGCAAAGGGAGGTTAAATGACTTGTCTAAGTTTCTATAGGAATCTTCAATGGTAGATCTTCAGGCACTAGGCAGGGAAGGGGAGGGGATCTTTTCTGCCTCTCTGTCTTGCCAGGGGAACTTCTTGGTCTCCACTGCTTATTCTCCTTTTCAACTGAGCTTGAGCAGAGACAATGAATCTCTCTTTTAAGTGAAGGTGCCCTGAGCAGAGGCCACTGTCTTTTTTTTTTTTAAATTTATTTATCTATTTTTAGAAATGGGGAAGGGCAGAAGGAGAGGGAGACAGAATCTCAAGCCGACTCCATGCTGAGTGCAGAGCCCAATGTGGGGCTCGATCTCATGACCTGAGCCGAAATCAAGAGTTGGACGCTTTAACCGAATGAGACACCAAACACCCGTGGACCACTGTCTTTAAGAGTGAATGCTAAGAGAAGCCAACCACTGCTCCCCGCTGCAATCCCCCCCCTTCCCGGTATACCAGTGGCATCTAATCTTCCTGTTCTTACTTCCTGTCCTTGTTTGTCCAGGCCATACCAAGGTGGGCCAGGTGTGGCTATCTGAGAACTTCCCACAGGTTGGGCTGGGCACATGGCATTTTGTCTGAAGAATTGAAACTGAGTGACATTGGAGTTGATGGTGACTTGAAACAAGAGGTTACATAGAATTAGGGTCAGAGTTCCCATCATGACAAACCAAAACTGCAAGTAAGCCAAAGGTTTGGGGGCACAGATGAGCCCTAAGTATCTCCCCAAATTGGTATTCTCCAAGCTAGTGGAGTGCATGGTCAGAGAGAAGGTGGAGAGAGATGGAGAGACATTGTGGGTCATTCCTGTTCCCACCGCATGTGCCTTTATTGTCTGTTCGCCGACTCTCCTTTATTGTCTGTTCGCTGACTCTCCTTTATTGTCTGTTCTTGTGTGTCAGTCTGGTCAGTATAGTGCAGTAGCTGGGAGTGTCAGCTCTGCACTCAGAGAGCTCTCTGCCCCTAATACTGTGACTATGGGCAAGTAACTGACCAGGTCAAGCCTCAATTTGCTAATCTACAAATGGGGATTCTTCCAGTGTCTACTTCATAGGGCAGCTTGAGGGTAATGCAAGTGACAAGTGCTGAAGTTAGCTTAGAAAGGTATTTTCCTCCTTTACTGCCTCCCCCTCCCTCCCTCCCACCTTCCCTTCCCTCATCCCCTCCCTCCCTCCTTCCTTCCTCCCACCCAAAGATTCAGGACAAAGGGTAAGGCATCTGAGATGCCTGGCCCATCTCTTTCCTACAACTCCCTTTGACTCCATTCTCTTTTGAGGTATGAGCTCTTTCAGTGAGTTAATTAATGGAGTGATTTGTTTAACTTGATTAAGTTCCTCCCAGAGCCCCTAGCCCACTTCACTTCCTTTTGTGGGTGGGGAAACTGAGGCCCCGGGAGTTAAGCCAGCTGCCCAGTTGAGTGGGAGCAGTGTGGGTGTGCATACCCCTCCACCCTTGTGGGATGCTCCCTCCCCTTCCTTTTCCTCCATCAGGGAAAACCTGGGCATGGTGTGCTTGAGAAGCTTTCCAGAAGGCTGCACTGATGAATTTCTATGCCTTCTCACATGAGGAGCTGGGACCTTCTGACCTCAATATGCAAAGAGAGGCTAAACGTGCAAATCGGCAGCACTCGGATTCACAGAAATAGCTCAGCCAAGCTGCTCCTCCTCCCCTGTCCCCCAGCCTCCTTTCCCTCATCTTCTGGGTCCTCCATTCCAGGCCTGCCTTACCTGCCTCTCTCCTCCCACCCTTTCCCTCATTTGTTCTCCTTTCTTTTCCCTCCCATGTGCCCAGCCTCCCTTTCTGCACTTCCTTCCCACCTTCTTGCCTTCCCTGCCTTCCTGACCAGGCTGTAGATGGACAGACAGGCTGCACCCCTCACCACGCATCCACAGACTGGAACGACAAGGGGCTTATTAGGGAATTATTTCAAGGTTTTCCAAAGCCCTGCGGATCCTTGGGTGCTTGGGTAGAAGGTGTAGGGATGGAGGGAGGCCTAAGACACAGTGGCCATGCTGTGGGTTCTGGACCCACACTGCCAGGATTCAAACCCCAGCCCTGCCTGGGGCAAGTAACCCCGCCCCTCTGGGTCTCGGCTCCTTCATGTGGAGAAAGTCAACAATGCCTTCTATCTTACTGGGCTGCTAGGAGGGCTGCACGAGTTCACGCAGATACCTAGCTTGGAGAAATCCAGCCACGATCACTAGCTTTGAGTCCTGAAAACCATGTGAGGTACCAAGGCAACTCCTGGGCATAAGTGGGCCGGTGGATGTGAGACCATCTGGGAAAGGCCCCATGACTGAGTACAACAGGTGACAGGTGGGGTGGCCCAGTGGGGTAAGCATACGCTCAGACCTGCCTTGGAGTCCCGGCTCTGTCTTTTTGTAGCTGTGTGACCCAGGTCCTGTGGAAGGATATTTCTAGGTCTCAGAACTCACACCTGTACCCTGCAGATGCAGAAGCCCTGGTTTTGTGACTCAGGCTTGTGACTTCTCTGTGAAAATGAACGCATGGGGCTTTGCACAGAGCTTGGTGGATATTCTGATGTAATAACTACGATCGCTAACGTCCGTTGCCCACTAACCGTGCATTAGGGATGGTGTCGAGTGCTTTGTGTGGATTAGCTAATGATATGCTCACAATAATCCTATGAGCAGCTGCTACGACCGCCCTCACGCCCATTTTACATATGAGGCTTACAGTAGTTAAGGAACTTGTCCAAAGTTGCACAGTGAGGAGGTAGGATAGCCAGGACTTGGACTCAGGGCTTTGGCCTCCAGGGCCCACCAACGTGACATGGCATTGTACTGCCTCTGAGCTCGAACACACGATGGGCTCCTCTTAATGTCAGAAGAAGAACTGCTGACTTGCTGCTGAGGTCAGAGCTGGAGAGATGACTCCCAGCAGGAGAAACCAGGGATGCCTTCCTGGAGGCAGTGACACCAGACCAGCCTACAAGGATGAGTAGGGTTTGGCACAGGGAGATACGGCCAGGGATAGCCTCCCTCCCAGGCCAAGAGGACAGCTTGTGCAAAGGCACAGAAGTAGGGAAGTGCCAGCAATGTTCTTCCTCCAGAGTCACTGGACTACATGGGAGCCGGGGCTGCCAACACACATTTTTCGTGTCCAAATCCAACAACTGCCAAAGAAGAGGGCCTGATGGACACTTGTAAAAGGGCAGTGGATGGGACCGGCAGTCAGGGGCCCCAGTGGGAGTGTTTCTAAATCAGGGTTTCTCCATCTCGGCACCACGGACATTCTGGGTCAGAGGAGTTTTGTGGCAGGGGTCTGTGCTGTGCATTGTAGGAGGATGAGCTGCCTTCTCACCACCCCTCCTCTGGAGCTGGGATGGCCAGCAACGCCTCCTGACATCGCCAGATGTTCCCTGAGGGGCAAGATCGCCCTGGTTAACAACTGCCATCCTAAGTGTAGGTGGGGGCAGAGTGTGGAGCATGGGCGGGGCGGGGGGCAGCGGGGCAGGACACTGGGGGCCTCATACCAGCGAGTTCGTGCTGTGTGATTCAGGACAAAGCATTTCCCCTTTCTGGGTGTCTGAAAAGTAAGGTGGGCCGATGGGCCCCAGAGGTGTGATCAGCAGCTCCAGCTGCCTGTTGCAGCTTCACTATGCGGCTTGGTGGCATCTGTGCCTTCTCTGAGCCTCTTGTCCCCACTGGGCAAGCTGGCAGCAGTCGGTTCTCTGTCCTGCTCGGGGCCGGGCTCGCCGCTGCCTCCCAGAGCAGGTGTGTGAAGGGCTCTTGCCGTCACTTTGCACAGCAACACCCGGGTGACATCCCTAATTATAGTCAGGAAGAGCGGGGCTCAGGAGGTGGATATGGCTCGGGAGGTGGGGACAAAGTGTTCTCGGGTGTGAGAACATGATTAGCACCAGAAAGCGGGCCAAGTGGGGCTGCTGACGTCATTTCCTGAGGTCCTAATGGAAGAAGGTGGACCCTCCCATTGCTTTTAGAGGAAACTCTTTTCTCGCCTTCACCTTTTGTCCTGGGAACCTGGCAAATGTTCCAGGTGAGGGGAAGGTCATCATGGACTTCATTTGGCTTTGGAATTTAGAATCATGGCAGACAGTTGCGGGGTGGGGGTGCTGAGAGTTTCCTCCCCTATTATTGGGAGCTGCTTCACTGTGCAGAAAAGGTGGGGGACCCCCCTGTAGGCCAACTGGGGGCAGACTTTGTGAGCTCAGGCCGTAGGTCTCAGCTCCAGCCCCTGTGGGATGTCAGCACTGAGAGCCTCTACCCGACAGGACTGCTGGGGTGACCCAGGCTCACGGCAGGTACAGCTGCGGGACTTCATGCAGGGGCCCCCTCATGCCTGCAGCGGGGAAACCGGAGTAGCCAGGCTTTGTCATGTGCTGTCCTTGGCCTCTAGTGATCCTGGGAGGGAGGTGTTCTCAAGCCTGGTGTCACAGATGAAGCTCAGGGAGGTTGGAGCCATTTGCCCAACATCTCTTGGTATGAGGCAGAGAAATGGTTTAAGCTCCGGAGGAGGATTCCAAGGCGCCCATCCTGGTTTGTGTGGAAAGACTCAGAAACTCCCCGTTCTGGACTCTGAGGGTGGGCCCCTTGCTCCCTCAGCCTGTCCCTGTCTGGGAGTCTGGAACACAACTTCTGAGTCTGCTGTTTCCTGTAGGACTCTTATCAAGAAGACAAAAAAGAAGTCATGTGGGTGAGGGATGAGCAGATAAGGGGGCAGTGATGGAGAGAGGGACATTTGATAAGGGGCTGGGGGACCCAGAGGGGCAGGCAGGCTGGGGGACAAGGGGGAGATAAGGGGATTGGGGAGATGAAAGGGGACACATTCTGGGAGCCCGTGATAGAGGGGATGGGCAGATAAGGGGCAGGGTGAGGGTGGCCCATGGGGAATGGGGCGTGGACATTAAGGGGAGAAGGAGGAGATAAGAGGCCAGAGAGGGGTAGAGGAGGCACACTCAGAGGCGGGCTTGTGCTGGTGTGGTTCTGGTGCTGATGGGTGGCCTGTGTGCAGGCTCCCGCCTGATCTCTTTCTCTTCATTCTCCAATGGAGCCCTGGCTTTTCCCAGCGCATGATTCTCTCATTAATCTGTGGGATACAGATATCATGGTGGAGGAGGTGGGGCTGCAAGAGGCCTGGCTGGGTCCTTCCTTAGTGAAGGCTCTGGAGAGACTTCCTCCTGCCCCCTCTATCCACGGGAGAGTTCCCCCCGACTCAGAACTAACTTCCCTCCCTCTCTCCCTTCCTTCCTTCCTTCCTTCGCTGCTTCCTCCTTCCCTCCCTCCCTCCCTCCCTCCTTCCTTCCTTCCTTTGCTCCCTCCCTTCCTCCCTTCCTTCGCTCCTTCCTCCTTCCCTCCTTTCCTTCCTCCTTCCCTCCCTTCCTTCCTCCCTCCTTCCTTCCCTCCTTCCCTTCCATCCTTCCTTCCTTCCTCCCTTCTTCCCTCCCTTCCATCCTTCCTTCCTTCCTCCCTTCTTCCCTCCCTTCTATCCTTCCTTCCTCCCTCCCTCCCTCCCTCCCTTCCATCCTTCCATCCTTCCTTCCTCCCTCCCTCCCTTCGTTCGTTCGTTAGTTCGTTCCTTCCTCCCTCCCTCCCTTCCTTCCATCCTTCCTTCCTCCCTCCCTCTCTCCCTTCCTCCCTCCCTCCCTCCCTTCCATCCTTCCTTCCTTCCTCCCTCCCTCCCTCCCACCTTCCCTCCCTCCCTTCCATCCTTCCATCCTTCCTTCCTCCCTCCCTTCCTCCCTTCTATCCTTCCTCCCTCCCTCCCTCCCTCCCTTCCATCCTTCCTTCCTTCCTTCCTCCCTCCCTCCCACCTTCCCTCCCTCCCTTCCATCCTTCCATCCTTCCTTCCTCCCTCCCTCCCTCCCTCCCTTCCTTCCTTCCTTCCTTCCTTCCTTCCTTCCTTCCTTCCTTCCTTCCTTCCTTCCTTCCTCCCTCCCTCCTTCCCTCCCTCCCTTCTATCCTTCTATCCTTCTATCCTTCTTTCCTTCCTCCCTCCCGTCTTCCCTTCCCTCCCTCCCTTCCATCCTTCCTCCCTCCCTTCCTCCCTTCCTTCCTTCCTTTCTTCCTTCCTCCCTCCCGTCTTCCCTTCCCCCCCCTCCCTTCCATTCTTCTCACTTCCTCCACTCAGCACTCACACTGCTAAATCCTGGTCCAAGTCCTGGGGACACAGTAAAGGTTGCTGTACATTCTGGCAGGTAGAGACTGAATATTAACAATCAAATAGACAAATAAGGAGGCCTAACTGTCATGAAGAAAATTGAATTGTGTCAGGGGACAAGGTTGGCTTGGAACTGGTTATGCTGGGTTGGCTGGTCAGAGCAGATGTTTTTTGAAGGTGACCTGGGAGCTGGGACCTAATAATGAGAAGGAAGGTGCCCTGAGAGCCTGTGAGAGAGAGCCCTGTAGGAAGAAGGGACAGCAAACTCACAGGCCCTGAGGTGGGAGTGTGCTTGTCTTGTGAGGCTGGAGAGGTGGAGAGGCCAGAGTGTGCAGAACTCAGAGTCCAAATTCTATTCCAGGTATAAGGAAAAAGCCTGTTGGAACATCCTTGTGACCTTGGGAAAATCCATTCCCCTCTCTGGGCTTCTGTGCTGTTTGTGAACTAGGAGAAGGAGACTCAGGAATCCCCAAGGTGCACAGACATTTGAGCAGAGTCAATGAGGGGTACCTGTGAGACTCGGACCCCCCTTTCACTCTGGATTTTACCATGCATGGCAGCACCCAGGTGCGTGAGTTCAAATCTTGACCTCACCATTTAATTTGTGTGTGATTTTCAGCAAGTGGCTTAACTTCCCTGAACTTCTAATGTCCTCATTTGTAAAACTGGAAAAATAATAGGACTCACCTTATGAGGCTGTTATTGGGGAGGCGATGGGATAATCATGTAAAGGATTTAACTCAGCTTCTGATGCACCATACAATATTATCACTGGTGCCAAGGACACCCTAATCCTGACCTTGAGGTTAGACCCATCTCCTGAGCATTGACCCAAATGTCCAGCTACTGATGGATCATTTCTTCCTGGAAACTGATGTTACGTTGGCACATTCAGCTAAATGTGATCAAAATCACTCACCATCCCCCTCACTCCCCATTTTCTCCCTTGTCCTGTTTTCTCCTCATGGGTCCCTTATCTCGGTTCATGGCACCGTGAGTCTCGCAGACACTCATGCTCAATCTCAGTTATCTTGGCCTTCTTTCCCCACATCCAATCAATCGTCAAACCCTATCTCTCGGACTCTCATCCTTCCCCTCATTTTCATTCCTAATGTTTCCCTTCAGGCTTTCCTTCCCCTCACCTAGACTATAGGATAATCTCAGAACTGGGTCCCTGCTTTGTTTCTTCCTCCCTGTCCCCATTTCTGCTATCCATCACCACCGCTTTTCAAACACTGTCGCCAGTGTGACCTTAATGTATATCCCCATGCAGGTCACTTCTCTGCTTAAAAGTCTCTGTATCTCCCCATCCACTCAAGGCCCCAGGAGAAAACCTATGGCCCCAGGCTGCCTTCCAAATCTTTCCTGATTTGATTCAAACCTACTCTTCCAGGGCGTTTCCATCGTCCTCCCCTAACACACATTATACCTTAATAGCACCTGTTTGCTCAACCATCTTTGAGCGCAGCTCACTTCTAGAGAAACTCAGTTTAAGTTTCCCCTCTTTGCTGAGAATCTACCCACACTCTGGTGATGTTCTTTCAAGTTCATCCATGCTTACAATTTGAATCAGAACCTCACTACTCTGTGGAGCCTCCTCACGGGTCCACGCCCTGCTGCCCTGCCAGGTTCTGGCTCTCTTTCCCCCATGCTTTCTATTACTTTTCCAAAAAACCCCTGCAGTTCTCTTGAATTCTTATGTTTCCATTCTTCTCCCCTTCTAGGCTTGTGAATTCCCCAAAGATGGGAACTCTGTCTTGGTCATCTTTATATTGTTGCCTAGATGTAGCAAATGGTTAAAGAAGTCTGCTAAGTCTCTCAATGTACTATAGCTAAAACGGGATTCCTGATTCTACCCCTCCACCCGACCTCTCTGTCATTACCCTGAGCGATTCTGTTCTTTCTCCAGTCTTCCTCTTTTTGGTAGATGGCACTGCCATCCACCCAGTTGCTCAAGCTCCATACTTAAGTCTCATCCTTGATTTTTCTCCTTCTCTTCCCCCAGCCTAATCTAGTCCATCACCAAGTTAGCTCTATCTCCAAAATCCATTCAAATTTGTACACTTCCCTTCACCTACCCTGCCCCCTCTCTTCCCTAGACAGCTGCAATGAGTCGCAAGTGATCTCCTTGCATCTGTTCTTGCTGCCTCGCACTCTATTCTCCTCACTGAGATGACAGTGTTATTTAAAAAGGTACATCACATTATATCACTAACTGACTTGAAACCCTTTGATGGTTTCCTATCATGTGGAGTAATACATAGACATCTTATTCTGGTTTACAGAGCCTAGCACACTTACCTTTTCTAATCACATATCACACTACTTTCCCTGGTGCCCATATCACATCTCCAGCCACAGTGACCTTTTATCCAATATACTAAGCTTGTTCCTGCCGCAGGGCCTTTGCACTGTTAGCTCTACCCACACTACTATTTTTCCTGATCTTCATGTCTCATATTACAACTTCAGTTTTAACTTAAATATTACTTCTTTAATCTGAATTACCTACCCAATCATTCTATCATACTGCTCTACTTCTGCATTGTACTTATCACTATCTAATTATTATTATTATGTTTTATTCTGGTTGTTTCCATTCTGCTAGAAATAAACTCTATGAGATTAGGGGCTTTAGTCTTAGTTATCACTGGATCCCTAGAGCCTAAGGATATAGTGCTTTGCACATGATAAGAATTTATTGAACAAATAGGAATAATAATGAATTGTGTATCTATTACCACCTGCTATACAGTGGGGAAAAAATGGGGATAATAATATTGATCTCATAGGGCTTTGTGAGGATTAGAGATGATTCATGTAGAGTGTTTGGAATGCTATACTTTTTATTATCACTTTTTTGACCAATGTCTAAGGCTGAGCAGGCCTGGAATGCAGGTCTCACTGCCTTTAATACCTGGACTCCTCCCACTCTGTGGAAAAATTGGTAATACTCTGATCTATTTCGTCTGATATTAATATAGTCACAGAAGATTTTGTTATATTTAGTGTTTGCATTGTATCTTTTTCATCTGTTTTTTTTTTTTTAAGATTTTATTTATTTATTTGTCAGAGAGAGAGAGACAGAACACAAGCAGGGGGAGAGGCAGGCAGAGGGAGAAGCAGGCTCCCTGCTGAGCAAGGAGCCCGATGTGGGACTCGATCCCAGGACCCTGGGATCATGACCTGAGCCAAAGGCAGCTGCTTAACCAACTGAGCCACCCAGGCGTCCCTCATCTGTTTCTTTTAAAACTATATGTGCTTGTATTTCAAGTACACATCTTATAGTCAGCATATAGCTGGATTTTGCTATTTTGCTGATCTGTCAATATTTACTTCTTAACTGGCAGGCAGTTTTTGGTTGATTTTTTTAAAAGCTATATTTTTAAAGTAATTTTATTAGTGGCTAATTAAAGATTAATACTAACTTAATTTTGGGAAAATAGAAAACATTTTTCTCCAGTATAACTCCACAAACTTCTCCTCCTTTGTGCTATTTCCATATATATGACATTTATATATGTTGTAATCCAACATTTCAATGTGTCATAATTACTGCTCCACATAATCTTATGTCTTTTAAAGAAGTTAAAAGAAAAAAAAGAGAAAAATAGATGTATACTGTCTTTTGTATTTGCCCGATATTTAGTTTTTGGTACTTTTTTTTTTTTTAATTATTGTTGCTATTAATTTTGTGGATTTTTAAAAAAAAGATTTCATTTATTTATTTGTCAGAGAGAGAGAGTGAGAGAGAGCGAGAGGGAGACAAATGAGGTGATTTTTCTGGCTTGAGAGGGGTCAGGAAAGGCTTCATGGTGTTGGTGCCATTTGAGTTAGATCAGAAATGGAACAGAGGAGAGGTCTTTTGCAAATGGCTCTTCTGGGTGGAGAGAACAGGTGGACAGATACAGACAAGGGCCTGGGTGGGGAATAGAAGCTGGCTTGAGTATTTTGTGTGTGAGGCAGAGCATGGATAAGAAACTGGTACAGCAGGCTGAGACCAGGTGGCAGTGGTAAGTGCCAGTCCCAGGAAATGAACAAGGACTGAGGACTTTCGTGAGATTTCTTTTTGTCATGGGTCTGTTGTAAGATTCAAAGGACTGGATTCATAGAATAGAGGTACTTCCCAGAGGAAAACCTCTTATACTGAGAGCAAAGCTTGATAAATTTGTAGAAACTCCCCTACCTTTCCTCCTACTTGTGTTATTTGGGTCCATTTCTTTCATCTGTCTCAGTTCACTGTTCTACAGTGTCTGGGCTGAGGCTGACCATGGGCCCACACTGCCTCCCTGTGCTGAGTTTGTGCATAGCACTCAGCGAAGCTGCTCCCCAAGGCTGCAGAGGACGTGAGCTCGGGGGTCAGTCCTGGTCCAGAGACTCACCACTGTCATTCACTCAGCTTTTCAGATGGGCAGTCTGGCTTCATTAGCAAGGATGTCAGGATGGGCACTCATGTTCCTTTCACACAGAGTCACATGGAGGGGAGAGGAGAGGATCTATCTTGAGGACGGACCTCTACTTGCCTCCTGGGCTTTAGGCAAGGGACAGAGACCTCGGCCTGCTCCTGTTGGCATCCTGACCTCGTGGCATGGTGCGCCTTAAGTTATGGTTACTTTTTTGACCAAGGGTAGTGATATTTTTTCTACCTTTTTTGTCTTCACATTCCTTTCTAATTGTAATGAGAATTTCTGAATTAGTTTCTCGGTCTTTGGGAGGACTTCCTATGAGCAGAGCAGGACAACAAAGAAAGGTCAAAACCATCCCTAGCACATAGGGGATGTATCCTCACTCCAACACATAACGTTCCATGTCTTCACCTGGACTTCAAGGCCCATCAAGATCTGGCTGTACTTTTCTTTCTGGCCTCAACCCTGACACATCCCCTCTATGCATCACATGCTTCAATCAGAAAGCACTCCAAATCTCTGCCTGGAATACTCTTTGTCCAATCTTTTTTCTGGCCCACGCCCTCCTTCTAGAGACCTCCTGCATACCCATCCAGACTCAGACCAAATACACCACCTCTGCAAGTGTTTCCTGAGCCTGAAGTCAGCCATCTTCCCTGGAATCCAGTGATTCATACATATCTCATCTCAATCTCCTTGCCTATGATGGTGGGCTGGCATATTGAAGGCTCTCAGGGAATGTTTGTGGGTGAGTGCATACACTGTCCCACACCCATGATGTGGGAAGTGGTTAAAAAGGTGGATAGATAGTGACTTGACAAAGCGAAAGTTTAGAGAGAAGGAAGCGGCAAAAGAGCAGGTTCATGAAGAGGTCTTAAATCCCTAGTGTGCCCCTGCCCTCTCAACACCAAGGAAGAGAGAGAGCCACTCCTTTCCCTCTGGTTGTCATCCTGGGTTTCCTGCCTAGCTCCAGGCCCTCCATGTCAAGTTCACACCTGTAACTTCACTAACTCTGCCCACCTCCAACCTGGGCTTGACTTTGGCAGCCAAGTGCCCTGGATCAGGGTGAGAGCCCCTTGACTATGTTTTCACTGAGGTCCAAAGACCAGGTTCAAATCTGGGATCCACAATTTACTGGCATGGGGTCTTAGGCAAATCTCTCTACTTCTTGGGGCCTTGGGTTCCTGAATTGTGAAATCAACGTGGAGGCAGGTTGATAAAAACGTGGAGGCAGGTATGATAAAAAATCATACCTGACAATGGATATGAAAATGCCTCCTGGAAATGCTGGAGATAATTATTATGATGGTAACTGATAAGAAGAAATGCATGGAATTTTGCTCTTCCCTGCATTCTTTCCTGAAAGCTGAAGCCAAAAGAAAGTTAGAATCTAAGGATGGACAAATATCACAGCCAACGTGCTGAGTCATTCTGAAGAAATGAAGCAAAATCTTTGGAGCTTTTTATCCGCTCTTAACAGGAAACAGAGTGAATTAGACTCTGACTCTGTGGGACTCCTGCACTTCATGCATCCCTAAAAGCAGGGCAGCCTAATGATATAGAGTATGGGTTTGGAGTCACATGACCTGGATTCAAATCCCATCTCTGCCAACTGGGTAGACTTGCTTAAGCAAAACTTGCTTCGTCTCTTTGTGCCTCAATGTCTTTGAAGTAATATAATGGTACTTATCTGCTCTGTTTGTTGCAACGAGATGCCATGACCCCGCAAAGCCATCCGAAGAGTGGCTGGCCCACAGTAAACGTCAGCTTTGAGCATTTCCTCTGTTAGCCTCCTGCCCATGGGGGTTTGACAGTTTTGCTTTTGCTCTCGTCTTGAATAAAATAATGAAGCTCAATAATGACCAGGCAGAGGGCAAGGAAAAACATTTAATGAAAGATTGGCTACTAAGGGACGATAGAAAGGATCTTATCAACTCTCTAGTCCAATTCCTTCATCTTAAAAATGAAGCCCAGGGTGGAAATATTTTCCCTGAGATTACATAACAAATTTAGTTCACTTTATTGGCTTGTTTCCCATGCTGATTATACTCCTCGCATTATCCACATTTCTGTGGATCAGTGGATGAATAAGAAGTAGCTCTTGCCTCTGCAAGCTATTTTCCAATGTGTGTGACATGCAAAATAAGGTTATCATGGTCACAATTTAACCCCCAAAATGCTGGATTAAATGAAATGAAACAGATTTTTTTTTTCTTTTTTTTCTGTGCTCTCTCCAGAAGGGACTTGCCCACGGGCAGTGTAGGACAGAAGTCTTTTTTTCCCTAGGAGTCCATCTTGTGGGATTTGTGCTCTATGGCATGTCCCGTAGAAAATTTGACATTAGCTAGAAGTTCACAGAGTATTGGGGCAGGGTGATACGTGGAGACAGATTTATGAGAATGTCACTGGTGATGAGGCAGACATGGGATGTGCTCGGGGGGACCTACCTTGAGGACAGAAAACTCTTCCCTCTGCCTTGTGCTTTATGTAGATGAAATCTCCTTCTAAGGACCACTCGAGCAGTATTAATCAATGCCTAAGAACACATTGTTTATGAAAAACAGTCTTGTAACCAAGGTGTTGAAGAAAGAAGAGACAAGAGAAAGACAACCTGAGTGAGGCAATGACAAAGACAGAACAGAATGCCTGCTACCACTGACGTAATGTCTGCTGTGTGCCCAGCCTCCTATTAAGGAATTCAATTCTCCTATCAACGCTCTGAGGTAAGGACTATTCATACCCCCATTTTACAGATGAGGAAATGGACACAGGTGTTTCAGTGACTTGTCCAAATTCGACTGGCAAGCAGTTAGAGGAGCTGATGTTTGGATCTAAGAAACTGGCTCCAGTCTGGGGTTGGCATCTAGACAGGAATAGGGGCTACCAAGATGTAGGACAAGTTATGAGGGAGTTGTGCCTGTGTAGTATTCTGATCTGCCATGTGGTCCCTAGCATTGGGATGGAGGGGCTCAGCTTGGAGTGGGCAGTCCCTCCTGCTCGTGTCTATCTTCCTTTACTCTAGGGATTTTCTCAGATACCACCTTCTCCATGTTTACTACCTTTTCTATGCTCAGGATTTTGTTTACACTTGCCTGTGGTGCTTCCCATGTTGTACCTTGTTTCCACGTTATTGGAATAGATCTATGGATGCCCTCTAATAAGTCATACTTGCTGGAAGGCAGAGACAAGTTCTTACTCTTGTCCTAAAATTGACAGCCTCAGGACTTTGCTCAGTTGTTACTATTAAATGAATAAATGAATTTAATTCAGAACCACTGAGTAACACTTAAAAACCTCTCCAGAAGTGGAAATACCATATGTGGAAGTCATTTAGTGCTGTTCACAAACATTTCCATGGTCCCACTTTCCAGGCACATGATAAATACTGTTCTTTTACCTTCTATGACACTGGATATGGCTATGTAATCTGCTTTGGAAAATTAAATGAGCAGAAAGGATATGAATGTTACTTCTGGGGAATAGATTTAAAAGTCGGTGTACCGGGCGCCTGGGTGGCTCAGTCGGTTAAGCGACTGCCTTCGGCTCAGGTCATGATCCCGGAGTCCCGGGATCGAGCCCCGCATCGGGCTCCCTGCTGGGCAGGGAGTCTGCTTCTCCCTCTGACCCTCCTCCCTCTCATGCTCTCTGTCTCTCATTCTCTCTGTCTCAAATAAATAAATAAAAAAAATCTTAAAAAAAAAAAAAGTCGGTGTACCTACACCTGAAACTAATGTAACACTGTGTGTCAATTATACTTCAATTAAAAAAAAAGCCAGTGTATCCTCCATCATATTCTTTCTCGGTCATGATGATGGCAGCATTTCAGGTGGTGGCTGCTCCATCAGCCAGAGTCCCAGAGTGGCTTGAAGCAACAGTCCCAGAGGACCCACAAAGGACTTGTAGCACAGTTGAGCAGTGAATCTTTGTGATTTTAAGCTGTGGGGATTTTAACACTGTTTGTTTTTGCAGCATAACCTCGCTCATCCTGACTGATGCACCACAGAAGATCTTCTGGAAGACAGTTTTGAAGATGAACATCACTCTGGCCAAAGAGAGAGAACAGAGAGGAAATAGGAAGCTTGAATTAGAGGCAAAGCTCTGTTATCAGTTCAGAATCCAGTCTTAAGAATAGCAGAGGGGTTGGGTGCCTGGGTGGCTCAGATGGTTAAGCGTCTGCCTTCGGCTCAGGTCATGATCCCAGGGTCCTGGGATCGAGTCCCACATCGGGCTCCCGGCTCAGCGGGGAGCCTGCTTCTCCCTCTGACCCTCTCCCCTCTCATGCTGTTTCTCTGTCGCTCGCTCTCTAAAAAATAAATAAATAAAATCTTAAAAAAAAAAAAAAGAATAGCAGAGGGGTTGAAAGGGAGCCATATGTGTTGAGAGCCAGAGAGATGCTGACCAGAACTGGAAGGGCCATTTGGTCCATAAGCCATAGCTAGGGAGGTGGTGAGGAGCGGGGCTTGTGGATGACATGTGAAGGTCTGGGTGGATGGTGGGGTGCCTAGGTCACATGCGGCCCATCTTCAGTTCTGCTCATACAGTGTTTTGAAAATTTTCAATAATTGCTATTATTTAAAAGTCCAGATTACTGACCTCTCTGGAAAAATCAGAAAATCTGGGCAATGTGGTATGCATTACGCAGTGTGTTAGACATAGTGTACATGCTCTAGGTCCCTACTGCTCATTTGTTTCTCTACTTGCCCGATTTCTGGAGGCACTGGAATTGGAGACCCCCATATGATCTACAAATACAGATCTACGTATATAGATTTCTACATCTACATATGTGATCTACATATATAGACACCTAATCTCAACCTACATTATGTCTATTAAATGTTATTAGAGGCAAAGCAGTGCACTCCCCTCCTCCAGATTTTGATAGCAGTTGCTCTTCCCAGCACTAATATAGGATTGTCTTAGGGTTTCAGGGCTGAGAGAACAAAGATGTGCAAGATGCTGACATAGCTTGCTGTGCACAAGAGAAGATGATTCTGGGTCGAGACTCAAGATAGGGGCATCGAAACCAGGAGCTTTTAAAAGTAAAAATAGCCTTGGGCCGACAAGATTGGGAAACTGTGGATTCTGGCTCTGTTTGCAAATTAGTCATGCCCATTTTCCCTTTCTGTAAACAGGCTAGATTGAGGGAAGATAAAGATGAAGGCTTTTTTTTTTTTTTTTTCCCAAGAGAAAGTGAAAAGTGGGCAGAGAGGACTGCTGGGAGGTCTGAGCTTGGAGACAGTGATATAAAGGCTTCAGAGCAACTCTTTGGTGAGATGGTTTCGGCTCAGCGGATGAAAGAAGATGTGGAACAAACACAGGGAGAACAAAGGCAGTAGAGGAAACCCAGGCAGGATCAGGAGATAAGTCAGGGGAAGAGGACAAAGGGAGCTAAATTTAAACAGGAGGGAAGAGATGCCTCAGCGGGGCCAGGAGCAATCTATAAATACCTTGAAGGCAACAAGCTCTGGAGAGAAAGGAAGGCTTATTCACTGTCTCCCCAGATGTAGGACAGAGTAGGGGCCAGCAGCAAGCTGAGAAGGCGTCAGGCTGCTGGACCCAGGGGAACAAGGCAAAGTCTGTGCTGTGGTAGGAACTGGGCAGTGAGTGGGACTGGCTCCCAGATGGCTGCTCAAAGTGGGACCGCCTCCACGTCCCCACAACCCCACACCCCTCCCCTCCTCATGGGGGCTGCCTGGCTCTGGGTGCCTCAGAACCCACCAGCCCCCAGCATCTCTGCTGACCAGGAAAGAGTCCCCTTGGTGGAAAGAGATCCCCTTGGTTCTGGGTGCTAAGATCGACTGGTGGCCTTCCAAGTCACTTTCCTTCTTTAACTCCTGTCCTTCCTCTCTATAAAATGGGGATAATTGCTAGTAGCCTCATAGAGATAGTCTGAGGATCAAGTGAGCCTTTGTATGTTATGACAATGGAAGAAGTTTGCTCTGCCCGGTTGCCACTGGCCTTCGTGTTCCCAGACCCCATGGTTGAGCCCATCAGGGACGCTGTTAAGGAGCAGGAGGGTCTTTCCCTTCCTTGTTCCTCTCCCTCACTTGTGTTCTCCCTTACTTTCTTCAAACATTCCTTGATGCACTGACACCCCTTGAGGCCCAGGAAATACACCTTAGTGCAAGGCAGAGTTCCCGTCTTTAAGGAGTTAACGACTCAATGGGAAGAGGTGGGCATGAACTCAGATACCATCCTTTTGGTGTGGTATGTCACAGCAGAGGCAAGGGCTCAGCTGTTTGTGACCAGGGAGAGGTGTGGTCCAGGCGGGAGGAACAGTGCGTGCCCATGTGCTGAGCAAGGAACAGCACACTGCGTGTTAGGGAATGGCAGTAGCTCAGTGAGGGTGGTGGTATGGGCTGTGTCTCCTGCAGAGTTGTGTGAGGTGAGGTTGGAATGGAGCTCAGGGCTGCACTGTAAAGGGGTCAGGGTCCTGTAGGCTGGGCCAAGGACCCTTGCCCTGTTGGTAGAGGGGATTCAGTGAAGGTTTGGAGCAGGGAGTGCCAAGATGCCCTTTCCATTTTAGAAAGCCTTCACAGTAGTCAGTGTGGGTGAAGGACTTAGGACAGTGGTCTGAGCAGAGTACTGGCCACTCTTGATACACATTTGCTAAGGAGGACTTGAGAACCCCAAGTCCCTGGAACTTATGGAGGGAGCAAAAGGGTTAATCTTGGGGTGGAGCTGAGGCTGTGGATGAAAAGTACTTATTAGCTGAGGGCTAGCAGCCAGGAAACTGCTGGGATTGTGCTTCCTTGCTTAGGCTGAAGATACTCTGCCACTCCCCACCCCAGGTTTCTCCTGAGAGGAAACATCACCCAGGGGCCCAGTATCTGTAACTGAGGAGTGGGGCTGGGTGCCTCCTCTCATCCCTGTTTGCATTTCTGTTTGAGAAAGGGAGTGGGCTGAGCAGAATAATGCCATCATTAAACTCCCCCAACAGAGAATTTCATGATGGGAGAGGACTCTGAAGATGTTTTGTTGATGTCTTTTGGAGGACACACCCATCATTTAATCTGAGAACAGTCCTTCTGCCTGGCCATCCAATCCTCCACATATAGGAATGGACTCTGGTAGCCATGTTTTACTGCATGTTCTTGCTTCTTCAGTGACAGCTGATTGGGCAAGGGGTAGACACCTGACTCAGGAAAACCAACCCAGAGGCTGGGCTGGTCCAGTCAGACCGTCTCCTGAAAGCCTGAACTGGGTCACAGAGAGGATCGTTGAGCTTGCTGTAGGTCTTGGCCCTGTCAGGTGACAGGGAATTGAGGTCTGAGAGGGCCATCCTGGGACATTGGGCCATGTGTGAGTAGCACAGAGAAAGTTCATTTGCACAAAGAATGGATTAGAAAAAATTGAATGACCATGGAAGGAAAGTGGGTGAAAAGGAGAGAGAGAAACGGAAGCAAGGGAGGGAGAGAAAGAAAGAGGGAGAATTTGCCTTGGCTCTTGAATGACTTTTTGTTTTTGATGCTCCTACTCTTGGCTTGTGTAAGATACTACTATATTCTTCCAGTAAATTCCTCTTATGTAAGTTTGGAAGGGGTCTTCATAACCAAATGATCGGACAACTAGTCTTGTTCCTACAGAATCAAGAGAAGTTGTACCTAAAATTTCTAGACCTCTTTTTATTTTTTTTTAGAAACTCTATGAAAGATTTTCTCATTAGCTTTCTTGCTAACACTTTCAATACCTCGTGCCCCTCTGATTAGGGGTTCTGCATGAGGTCAAATCTAAAGTCTTCTGTTACAATTCAAGGACAATTACTTTTTTCTATGACAGATCATCTCTTCTTTACATTCTATCTTCTCTTCCTTACAGTAACTTGTACATAGTAGATATTTATAATTTTTTCTATTGACTAGAGAAAAATTCCTTAACAATTCCCAAAATTTAGCTGAAGAAAAAAAAAAGAGAGGGAAAACCATATACCTTTTGGACTATTGAAAAAATATCAACATTTTGCTTGGAGAATGGTGTAACCTCTTAGGAAAAGGTAGTAGAAATTAGCTGGGGATTTATCATCTTCGTTGAAGAATCCAAAGTACAACACTAGATTTGTTGCTTAACTCTTCCTAAAAATTTTGCAGCGACTTAGAATTTAAGAGTATAAGACATTCTGAAAATGTAGATATGTCAAGTGAAAACCTTCTGGGTGGTCAAGGACTTTTCTCCCATGGTCCCCAGGGGCCCTGTGGCTGATTGGAAAATTTCTGGATTTTAGAGGTTCTTATGGATAGTGGATAAAGCAAGGATCCCAGACCAGACAGGTCTCAGGTACTGACCGCAACTCAGCGTGGCTTTGACCAAGTGACTTAATCTCTTTGAACCCCGTTCTTTCCTTAAATGGGACTAAAGATAGTCCCTGTCTCACAGGGTTGTGGAGGGTTGTTTGTAAGGTTCTCTGGAGGGGTTTAACCATTACCAGTAGTCTTGGGAACATGGCTGTGAAGGCGTCACGGGGCTGGAGAGGATCAGAGAGTGCATCTTCTTATGGGATGCCTTCAGCTGCAACCATAGAAAACTCTGATTGGTTTTCACAAGAAGAATGTTTTTTCATCTGCCATTATTGGACAATGAGGTGGGATGTACCTGGTTGCCTGAGCCAGTATGGGAGGCTTTATCACTCGTCTCTCCTCTTTGCCATCCTTAGGAAATTGTCTGCCCTCAGGTTGGCTCTCTGCTAGGTCCCTAGTAACTACAGATATTTCAGATGTCCCATTTAGACACATGAATTTTTAGAAGAGCAAGAGACCACATCTATTGTGTCTCTCCATGAGGGGTGAGAACTTCCTAGAAGCCCCCTTCTGGCCTTGAGTTTCCTCTTACGCCTGTTTCTGAGCTAATCACTGGCAACAGGAATAAACTGAACACAATTGTTTATTCATACTGTGCCTGAGGGCTGGTGGTAAGATCACCTTTCTGTCACATGGGAGAGGGTAGAACTTTGAATAAAAGTGGGTCGTGTTAGCAAGAAAGGAGAGAATGGATATTGGATAGGCAACCAAGTGCTTGCTCTGCAAAGTCTCTCCAAGTCTATTAGTTTGCCAAGGTTGCCATGGTAAAATGCCACAGGCAGAGTGGCTTAAAGAGCAAAAATGTATTTTTTCACAATTCTGGAGGCTAGAAGTCCAAGTTGAAGGTGTCAGCAGGTTTGGTTGCTGCTACAGTGTCTCTCCTTGGCTTGCCGACGGCTCCTTTCTCACCACGTGTGTCTGGGTCCTAATCTCCTCTTTTTATAAGGACACCAGTTATATTGGACTAGGCCTAACCCACGGGACCTCATTTTATCTTGATGACCTCTGTACAGGCCTATCTCCAAATACAGTCACATTCTGAGGTACTGGGACTTAGAATTTCAACATATGAACATGGGCAACACACAATCCAGCCCATAATGTCATCTTATCCTCTCACGTTATGGATTTGGAAAACTGAAGTCTGTTAGAATCGTGATCTGTCCTGAATCACACACATTCTCTAGATTCTCAGGCTCGCACAACTTTCCTACAATTTATTTTGTATTTTTAAGATTTATTTATTTATTTCAGAGAGAGAGAGAGAGAGAGAGATTGAGGGAGAAGGGGGAGGGGCAAAGGGGGAGGGAAAGAGAGAATGCTTGCGCAGACTCCCCACTGAGAATGGAGCCTGACTCCAGGCTCAATCTCAGGACCCTGAGATCATGACCTGAGCCAACATCAATAGCTGACCACTTAACCGACTAAGCCACCCAGGTGCCCCACGACTTTCTTACAATTTAAATAGTACATTTTTAGCCCTGCTCTCAATCTTAAGAAGTAAGCTCATGTTTGGCCAAGCTTCAACATACAAGTTGCAAAAGCTTATTTCTAGCTGGGAACTCTTGGCAGGAGGCAGGTATTGGTTTTTGAAGCGTGAGGTTAAGCCAGTAAGGACATGTTGGTTGACTTGTTCAGAACCCACTGCTTGGCCTGGAAGATGGCCACGTGATCCTAGAGACTGTATCTGCTTCAGAGCGGGTCACCTGGTAAGGGTTCCTGCAAAGAAAGAACTGCAGTCTGGGGTGGGAATTATAATACACCTGTCCTTGGCTTTATTCAACTGGATTTAAGGACATAAGCTCACCACAGGTGTAGTGTGATATTGGAAGTCCTAAGCAAAGTTGAAACCATACCCCAGCCCCTACACTTAGGACTTCTCAGAGCCTTTACTATGCTAATGCCATTTTGTGAGTATATTTACAAAAGGGAATACTATATACACCATATCCCAAAATGACAGCAAAATCCTTTTTTTCTCCCACTTTGGGAAATGCTAGTCTGGAGCAATGCTCTCGCTAACCTTTTGCATGACCTGTCATGAATAAAAAATAATAATCTTTGGCCTCCTGGGTAGATACTACAAGCTTCTCGTTGCCAGAGATGCTCTAGCAGGTGGAGCATGGCATGGTTGTGGAAAACTGGCCTGGACTTTACAAGTCAGGTAACCATAAGCCCACAGACAAGACAATCAGCCTTGTCTATAGATCCTGCTGGATTCCTCCATCATTGGCTGCTTAACTGTGCAGGCCATGGATCCCTGCCTGGTGGCCAGGTTTTCATTCCCTGGAAACCCCTCCTCCCTGCCCTTCCCCCAACAATTCTCACTTCATTCTCTTCCCCTTTCTTTTTCTTTTGCTTCTTTTCTATCTTATTCTTTCTATCTGCTTAACTCTCCCGGCTGGACAGACAGACACTTGTACACAGGTGCACATAGGTGAGAAAGGGTGATGCTGGTGTATATGTGGATTAAATAGAGTTCATTGATGATGGGAATAGATACACCAGTGTTGAGTGCTAAGAAATGTAGGCTCCAGGTAGAATAACAGTAACACACACACACACACCCCTTTGTAATGAAAGAGAAAAGATGGCTGCGTAAAGGGAGCTGTGAGTTGGCAGAGACATGCCAGGGCCCAGAGCCCAGCTGCTCAGACAGAGGGAAATGCTTCTCCAGCCCCCTGTCCCATAGCCGCAGCACCTGTGCCCCCTCCCCCCGTGGCCCTGCAGGTGGAGGCCACGAGGGAGTAGGTTTGTAGTCTGAGCACCTGCACAGGGCTGGGCATCATTTGCTGGTTACTCAGGGTCCCTTAGGAGATGATGAGAGGGTGGTTGTCTGCAAGCCGCTGAGAGAGAGACCTCACAGACACCACACATGCTGGTACTTGATCTCGGACTTTTAGCCTCCAGAACTATGAGAAATAAATTTCTATTGCTTAAGCCACCTAGGCTGCGGTCATTTGCTGTTGTGGCCCTAGCCAAGTAACACACCTGCTGTCACCTACATTCCATGACACTGTTTTCCAACTTGGATCCTTGTTTACTGACTACTGTAAGGTAGTTTGGAAGACAGACGTTTAGCTTTGAAGTCCTTCCTGTGTTTGAATCTTTTTTTTTTTTTAAAGATTTTATTTATTTATTCATGAGAGATAGAGAGAGAGAGGCAGAGGCAGAGGGAGAAGCAGGCTCCCTGTGGAGCAGGGAGCCCGATGCGGGACTCGATCCCAGAACCCTGGGATCATGAGCTGAGCTGAAGGCAGACGCTTAACCGACTGAGCCACCCAGGCGTCCCCCTGTGTTTGAATCTTGCTCCTGCCACTTGCCAGGTGGGTAACCTCAAGCGAATGGGCAATGTCCCTAACCTTCACTTCATTATTTGTGAAAGGGGACAGTGACATCTTTCCTAGAGGAGTATCAATAATACAGGAATAAAATGATTAAGAATTCTGGTTTCTTAAATTGATGTAATAGTACCTCAGACAAATAAGATAGGTAGACGATGGATTAAGCAACTGACATTGCACATGTTGTGGTTTGCACAAATTTGGGGCTTAATAGTCAGGCTTCTTTCTCACAGATCCCCCATATTTTTTTATTCTTATGTTAATCCCCATACATCACATCATTAGTTTTAGATGAAGTGTTCCATGATTCATTGTTTGTGCATAACACCCAGTGCTCCATGCAGAATGTGCCCTCCTCAATACCCACCACCAGGCTAACCCATCTTCCCACCCCCCTCCCCTCTAGGACCCTCAGTTTGTTTTTCAGAGTCCATCGTCTCTCATGGTTCATCTACCCCTCCGATTTCCCCCCCTTCATTCTTCCCCTCCCGCTACTTTCTTCTTCTTCTTTTTTTTTTTCTTAACATATATTGCATTATTTGTTTCAGAGGTATAGTAGATCCCCCATATTTTACCAGTTCACCTGCACTCTGTGCCGGCTGCTGAACCAGCTGCCCTTGGATCCACGTTCCAACCGTCAACCTGGTCTTCCTGCCCTAGACATCGTATCCATCTTACTTGTTCTATTTTTTCCTCCTTAGTATTTATTACTAGCTTACCCACTAGAGTTGTACGCTTCACGAAGGCCTGCACGTTGTAGACACTTCCTCTGTAACTGTTCACTGAGGGAATGACTGAAAGAAGAGATGGTGGGGGCAAAAACCAGATTCCCTGTGGGTCAAGGGGGAAGTCAGTACCATGGTGGGTAAATAATATGGTGGGTAAATTATAGTGGGAAGTAAGTATTATGGCATCTTCCAGCATTAAGAACCAGAGAAACAGGATTCAAATCCTGGCCTCACCACTTTCCATCTGTGGGGGTTTGACCCATCTGCTTGGACATGAGGGTCAAAGAGCAAACACAGGTCAGTGCAGACAATGGTGCCTGTAGGAGCCCGAGGAGCATTAGTTAGTGCTCCTGAGAAATTATAGAGAAGTTGGTGAGGAAGCGGTGATGGGGAGTACCCGTGACTCCTTCTCCATATTTGAACGAGAAGGACAGGAGAGTAGCTGGATGGAAATTAGAGAAATAGGTTCAAGGGCGCAGAAGTAGGTTTTCCTCTCTGTGTGAGTTAGTTTTGTGGACCATGGAGGTTCCAATGTACCACAGTCAGGCACAGAACAGTGATTTCGGGACCAGGCACTTTCTACCTAGAATAGAACTACAAGAATAATAATAAAGTTCAGTTAAGCTATGCTTATTGTTAACTCTTGACATTGGTGCAGAGTAGCTCTTCCTCCCGCGTCATCTGTTTTATGAGGGCACTAAGGTTCTCGGTAGGTCACCACATACCTGAGATCACAGAGCTACAAGTGCAAGGGTCAGACCCCAAACCCAACCCCTCTGAATCTGATGCTAGAAATCTCTCTCCCTCACACATTGATTAGTCAAAATGGAGCGGGGAGGCAAGTAGAAACTTTGGTACTATTTTCTCCCAGAAATAAAAACCAGTCTTGTATCTTTATACAAGTGGTCCTTTGGACGCCCGTGTGAAAAAAAAAATTGGTTTCCTACCTTTGTCGTTCTGGGTTTCTATCATGTGAGATCATAAAAGTCATCATAGCCTGTGTGGGAACTGAATTTAATGCCATGGGGGGTTGATCAATTCTGAAGCAATTGGAGATGGGGGAGCTGAGTGTTTCTTACTGGGAAAAGGCAATTTTCTTTTATTGAAGTTTTTGATTCTCAAGCAATTTTCCTTCAGGAGGTGGCTGTGGAATTGCCGAGTGCTGCTTGTTGGAACACGGGCAGGTCTCTACAAAGGTAGGGCTGAGTTGCGTAGAGAGAAGCTCAGTCCAGAGAGATGTAGAGACAGCACAGTGGAGGCTTGGAGGCTCTGCCTCATCGTTGAGTGTTCTCTTTGGAATGCACAACATGTTACATTAAAAACACTTTTTGGGGGGCTAGTATTAAAATGTCAGACTATTTCACATAAAGTTCTGGATTTCTCATTTTTTAAAAAAATTAATTTATTTGAGAGAGAATGAGAAAGCACATGAGTCGGGGGATGGACAGATGGAGAGAGAGGGAGAAAGAGAAAGAGAATCTTAAGAGGTGTGGAGCCCCAAGCTAGGCTTGATCTCACGACCCTGAGATCATGACCTGAGCCGAAATCAAGAGTCAGGCGCTTAGCTAACTTAGCCACCCAGGTGCCCCTGGATTTCTCATTCTTAAAAAAAAAAAAAAAAAATCTCTGGCAACACTGGACCTTGTTCAATGGCAACAATTGGCTGGACCTGAATAGTGGGTGTGTGTCGTTCAACTTATCACAGACCCCTTCCCCCGCATGTGGTCTTGTACCTCTCCCATTTCACTTGTTACCCTAGTGGATCTTTTGTTTTGTAATCCTCGAAATAATGGACATAGCAGTGTCCCGGGTGTTGGAAATTTATGTACTAGTTCTGATGCCAAAATGCTGCAGTCGAGTTGGGCAAATCTGTTTGGCTCATGAGACCTTGGTTAATTCACACACGAGAGGTAATATTGTCTTACCATGTGAAGCCATGCGGAACAGCTGATTCACTCATGGATCTCTTCAATCAGCTAATGTTTATTGAGCATGTATGTTATAAACTCAGTAAGGGAGAAGCAGTGCACCCAAGGCAGAAGCTGTGAATCCTGCTATTCAGGGAAGGAAACTGATAGTTACATAAGTGGGGGGAATACAGGCCTTCCTGAGGACACCTTACATGAGCCTCTTGCCCAGTCTAGGGCTCAAGGAAGGCCTTCAGGAACAAGTGAGTTTTAAATCAAGAGTGGAAGGGTGAGCAGCAGTGGGTAGGGAAAAGAGAGGCGTGTCACACGTGGAGACAACAGAATGTGCAAAGGCTGGAAATAAGAGAAAGCAAAGCATGTCTGAGAAACTTAAAGGGATCTGAAATGGCCAGAAAGGATGGAAAGTGAAAGAAAGATCTGGAAGTGGAGAGACGAGCAAAGGCCAGAGTTTGAAGGCCTTTGGAAGTCAAGAAGCCAAGAAGTGTTCTGGCCAGTTTTAGTTCAGGACTTTTACTTTTTTTTTTTTAATTTTATTTTGTTATGTTATGTTAATCACCATACATTACATCATTAGTTTTTGATATAGTGTTCCATGGTTCATTGTTTGCATATAACACCCAGTCCTCCATTCAATACGTGCCCTCTTTAATACCCATCACCAGGGTATTAAACCCATCCCCCTACCCCACTCCCCTCTAGAACGCTCAGTTTGTTTCTCAGAGTCCATAGTCTCTCATGGTTTGTCTCCCCCTCCGATTTCCACCCCCTCATTTTTCCCTTCCTACTATCTTCTTCTTCTTCTTTTTTTAACATATAATGTATTACTTGTTTCAGAGGTACAGGTTTGTGATTCATCAGTCTTACACAATTCACAGTGCTCACCATAGCACATACTCTCCCCAGTGTCCATCACCCAGCCACCCCATCCCTCCCACCCTCCCACCACTCCAGCAACCCTCAGTTTGTTTCCTGAGATTAAGAATTCCTCCTATCAGTGAGGTCATATGATACATGTCTTTCTCTGATTGACTTATTTCACTCAGCATAACACCCTCCAGTTCCATCCACGTTGTTGCAAATGGCAAGACCTCATTCCTTCTTTTTTAAAAATTTTTTTATTGTTATGTTAATCACCATACATTACCTCATTGGTTTTTGATGTAGTGTTCCATGATCCATTGTTTGTGCATAACACCCAGTGCTCCATGCAGAACGTGCCGTCTTTAATACCCATTACCAGGGTATTAAACCCATCCTCCCACCCCCCTCCCCTCTAGAACCCTCAGTTTATTTCTCAGAGTCCATAGTCTCTCATGGTTTGTCTCTTCCTCTGATTTCCCCCCCTTCATTCTTCCACTCCTGCTATCTTCTTTTTTTTTTCTTAACATATATTGCATTATTTGTTTCAGAGGTACAGATTTGTGATTCAACAGTCTTGCACAATTCACAACTCTCACCATAGTACATACCCTCCCCAATGTCTATCACCCAGCCACCCCCATCTCTCCCACCCCACCCCCCACTCCAGCAACCCTCAGTTTGTTTCCTGAGATTAAGAATTCCTCCTATCAGTGAGGTCATATGATACATGTCTTTCTCTGATTGACTTATTCTGCTTAGGACTTTTACTTTTGAGACTTGTCTGCCTCTGCAGCTATTCATGAAGGGGAAACGGCCAGTGGGACCATAGACAGATCCCAAGTATCAGCGTGAGTGGAAATGGAAAGCATTTCCCTAGCTGTCATTGAAGAAATTAACTAGTTAATGGTGGACTGTAGTTGAGTCTGATGAGAGTAACTCGTACCCTAAATGAGTTTATACCTAGGGAATAGAATGCACAACTAAAAGATACTTGAGATAAATTATATTTCAATAGGAAACAAACACTGTTTGGATCAGCTTCTTTTTTCTACGGTAGTTTGACAACTGCACTGTATGTTGTCAATGAACGAAAGTGCTGCTAAAGGACATCTGAAAAATTCATCAGCTTCCGAACGGGTTTCCCAGAAAGTCCATTCTTAACACACTTGTCATGGTAACTGCAGACATACTGCCTGTGTGACATTTAAGCATAAAGACAGGAACAGAAAGAAATCATCACTCAGGGGCTCTTTCAAAATTTGATCTAAGTTTCTGAAAATCGAGGCCTTCAATAGCACCAACTTTTATTTGACATTTCCGGGTAACTGTGTAAAAAATTTCTCCTAATCCAAATACACACTTCAGTTCTTTGTATATCTTCTGGGGGTGAAGAGTCACTGTAATTGACACTGTGGGGGCAGGGGGGACTAGGAAGATCCCCCCCCGGTTTGTTTTTTGTGATTGAGTGCACTCTCCTTCAGTTCTCCTTTCGGAGTTGTTAAGAATTCCCTCTACTCTCTCTCCGGCCATTTCTGTGGGCAAAATGAGCATGCTCACTCCCTCATCCATGTCAGAATCCTTGGCTCCCCTCCAATTCGAGTGCTTGTTTTAAATTGGAGCAGAGTATGAGACAGGTCTTCCCACAGAGTCTAAAAATTCCCCTTTAAAAGGATTATCTATCTTCTGGCACAGAAGCTTGAATAAAAAGAACAACCATCTCTATTTTTCTGACTAATTCCCTTGATCTGAGATCTGGGCCAACCAGATTAATTATAAATGGTCAAGAGGCCCAGGCAGGGCTTGGCTTGGTGAATTGTCTACATGGTACAACTAGAGAGATTGATGAAAATCCTCTGACCAATCTCTCTCTCAATAGCTTTCTCTGAGGTTAGGTAGTCACAATTAGCGATCTTAAAAACAAGTTATTTTTAGAGGAGTAGTATATTAGAACCAAATTAAGTCATTTAGCAAACATTTACTGAACATCCACTATAAGACATATGATATGCTAGGTGTGAGGAATGAATGATAATAGCATGATGGTGATAACTACTAGTTAGTGAGTGTTCACTAAGGGACAAGTATTGTGCTAGGTGCTTGCTTGGTGCTAGGATTTCATTTAATTCTTTCAAACTCTTTGAGAGCTAAGTTTTATTGCTTTTACTATGTGGATGAGAACATGGAGGTTTAGAAAAGTTAATTATATTACTCACAGTCAAGATCACCCAAGTAGAGTGTGTCAGAGGTAAATTTGAACCCAAGTGACTCCAAGATGAAGTTCTCAACCAATATGCTGTCCCTCGGGATTCCCCAGACCCGGGGGAGAGGAGGACCTATAAACCAGTTACTCCAACAAGAGTGAGGGTGCTTACAGAGAGTAATATGAACAATGGGCCTGGGAAGGTCCCAAAGAGGGGGGCTGCACAAGATTTTGGTGTGGAGCTAATATCTGAGCAGGGCTCAATGGAAACCCAATAGAAGGGGTGAAAAAACTCCAGGTGGGGGTAGTTAGGGCATGTGTGCTCTGGAGCAGCTGGGAGTCCCTGAGGCTGGATAAGGTGAGGTCGGAGAAGTCTGGAGTGGAGATTGGACAGAGACATCAGAGGGAAATTGTGAAGGACTTCCAATTCCATCCTATGATTCTGCAGGATGGTGGTCACAGCTTACCATACCAAATGACCCTTTGAGATCAATTTATAATTAAGTGCAACTCCTTTCCTGTCCCAAAATAAAATGGAATAACATGCCTACAACTATACTTGTAAAGCAAAAATCAGTCTAGCATTCTAACCCTAAAGGAAAGAAAAAAATAGAAGGAAAGTAACTTAAAAAAATAAGCATTTAATTTTCAAATGCTTAAGCACAGTTGCTCTGGACGACGTAAAACAGATGCTGTATCTGTGTGTTGTGATGTTACCAGTTGTGAAGGCAGAGTGAGTGATTCTTATGTACTGGAGGCTCAAGTCCAATGAGAGTGTTGCTTTTGATAATGTAATTTCTCTGAATGGTAACATTTCTTGGTCAAGTTTCCAGCAAAACAAAGTCCAAACTTTCCTCTATTTATGTGGTAAGCGCAATCCAGGAAAATTTGGTGTATGTTAAAATTGCACTATATATATATATATATTTTTTTTTTTTTTGAGGGGGGTAGAGAGTGGGGGTGGGGAAGCCAGAGGGAGAGAGAATCTCAAGTGGAGGCTGACCCGGGACTCAATCTCATGACCCTGAGATTGTAACCTGAGTCAAAATCAAGAGCTGGATGCTTAGCCGGCTGCGCCACCCAGGTGCCCCTGCACAAAAAACACTTTGTGTTTGCTGTAAAACAGTTAGGTTCTAGGCTCAGATCATGAGAAACATGGCTTTCACCTTCATGATGTCTGGAGGGACATTTGGAAATCATGAGGGATGTGGGATGGACTGTTCTTGCTGGTATGAGCCCCTGCTGTGTGAGGCTTTAGTAACTTCTGCCCCATACATGCTGAGTCTCCCCCCCCCAATTCTCCCCACCCCCATTATCATGACAATTAACACTGTTCCTGCCAGTTGTAAAAAAGTTCCCAGGGATCTTTACCATCCAATTAGGACACAAAGCTAAAGGGATTAAATGAAGAATAATTAAAAAATAATTAAAGAACCCTCAAGGAGTTTTAAGCGTAATGGGGGAAGATAGGACAGTTAAGTAAGTTATTAAGAAACTCTGTGCCAAGTGATGACAGAGGGATGTGATCCAACGGAGTGGGAAGGGAAGGGCTCACGGGGCACAGGGGGGTGGTGGTGGTGGTGGCTGGAATGGTGGCTTGGATTTGCTCTTGCAGACCCTGATGGAAGGAGGGCCTTCCAGAAAGAGGACCCAGCATGAGCACGGGCATCAAGTGAGGCCCCCAGGACCTGGCGCATGTGGGGCACTGCCCCAATAGTTCAGCATAGGGATGTGTGGGAGGTTGGGGAAGAAGGCTGGTGAGACTGGCAAGGGGAAGCAAGATGGGAGATGTTCGGGATCTCTGGAGCTAGTTCAAATTATGAACAGGGAAGTAAATTTCCGATCTGTGTTTTTATAAAAAGAACATTGGCCAGACCGTGGGGAAAAAATCACATGTACCAGTGGTTCTCAAGGGTATGGTCCCCAACCAGCAGCAACACATCAACTGGACCTCACCCCAGACCTGTTGAACTGGAAATTCTGGAGGTAAGATGTGTGTTAGTGAGCCCTCCATCTTTACCTTGATGTCCATGGACCACTCAGACTCTACATGTTCAGAACCGAAGTTTAGAGCAACAGGGACTGGATTTACCCTCCCACCTTAAACAACCAACTAAACATATAAAAACAGTGGTTTTCAGAGACTGGGCAACATGCAGCGTAAGATTGCCGTGAGAAGGGACATCAATGAGGTGGCCCCTACAGTTGTCTCAGCTTAATTCCTGGCCTTAGAAAGCCCTAAGGAAGTCTCGCTGCTGGACCCTCCTTTCCACAGACACTCATTTAGCTCATGCCCCAGCCTCTTTCAAGTCTTTGTCAAATGCCACCTCCCCCATGAATCCTGCTATGATTAGCTCTATTTTGTACAGTTCTGTTCCTCTTTTCCCTGCTTCCCCTTTCACTACAGAGCATTTCTTACCTTCTAATGCACTATAGAATTTACTAATTTATTATTGCATTTAGTGTATGTCTCCCTCACTAGAAGTTATGCTCCCCAAGGGCAAGCGTGTTTGCTGTTCTGTTCATGGATGTATCCTAAGCACTTGACCCCTGCCTCTCCCATTACAGGTGCTCAGCCAAGGTCTGCCTACAACTGGTGAATGAGAGGCTCCCTCTGGGCCCCACAGTTTACGAGGGACTGACCTGGCTTCTGAGCATAGATCTTATACTATTAAAGCCCACAAAGACTCTCCTTTACCACTGCTCTACCCAACATAATACATATTCAGCCTTTTGAAGGATAGAACTCTGTTATTTTCCACTTGCTTTAATATTACATTTTAACACACTCAATGAAATAAAAAGAGATAATGAGAAAAAGTATTTTGTACCTAAAATTTGCCTGCGAGTGCTAGTTGTCAGTAATCTTGAGTTAATGATTTAGTCTGCTGATTTAGTTGACACATGCCACTTGAGAGCATTCATTTCATCTCTACACAGTGAATATCCTAATGTATTCCCAATCTACCCCATAGTTAGTGTTGAGTTTCTTTGTTTCAGCTGTTTGCATACCACCTTCACAATTTTTGTCATTTCCTATACTAATCGTGTTTTTCTCTAAATGGACTCATCTTTTATTTATTTAAATTTGTTTTTAAGGAAAACTGGACTATCCCATTAAGTGAGAAGCACAGTTGTTTGCCATAAATAGAATGCACATTAAATATGCATTAAAATAATACATAGCTATTAAAAAATTAAAAAGTTTGTGTCCTGCCTAAAGGACAGGACACATCTCCTCTCTCGTTCCTGGTAGACTTGCCACAGTTTGGGGGAACACTTGCTAGGACACCCTCTAAACCATGACGGAACAGGTAGTGTTCTCCATGTGAAACCCTAGCGATTCATCTGGTTATTGCTGCTGTACTTCTTGTGATTAATAAAGAAGCCAAATATTGAACCCTCATTCCATTCGGCTGGAACAAGTGGGTGTTTCAAAGGTGCAAACTAAATGTTGTCTCTGAGAAACGCACATTCATATAAATAGAGAGACATCTTAAGGTCAAATTTTAAGTGTATCTTTTTTACATGATCATGGTCCCTGAGAATCCAGATTTCTTAAATGCAGTAAGCGATTATATGTGAGGAAGTCAGTCCCCAGCTTTTCTGAGTAGCAGCAGATCCTCAGAGATTATTCAGTTGTACTCATTAGAGGGTGTTACACTGTTGTAACAGAGAGACCCCCAAAATGCAATGGCTCATTTTTCTCTTTGGGGTGAGTAGCTGGGCTCTGTCCAGGCCAGCAGTCACCCAGCTGGCTGGACAGCTCCGGTATCCTCCTGGGTGTCCTCACCGCACCTGGGTAGGCTCTCCTGTGCAGTTGGCAGGAAAGGAGAAAATAGAATACGGAGGAAGCACATCTATTGTCTTAAGGGCTACAGCACAGAATGCACACATGACTTCCACTCGCGTTCCACTAGCAGGAACTTAGCCGCGTGGCTGCCCAACTGCTGGGTAGCCCCATGCTCAGCTAGTTCCCCTACCAGAGAAGAAGGGAGAACACATATTGCACATATTGATGTATAGCCGCCAATCTCAGCCACACTGGCCCAAACCCCTTCTCTAAAGAGATAGGAAATACACAGGTCCTTGCACTTAAAGATTTTACATTCCAGTTGGAGCAGGAAGACAATCAATAAAAAAAGGAAAGGAAACTTTAAGATTAGAAAGAAGGTCGAAGGGTGCCTGTGTGGCTCAGTCAGTTAAGCATCTGCTTTTGGCTCAGGTCGTGATCTAGGGTCCTGGGATTAAGCCCAACATCTGGCTCCCTGCTCAGCGGGGAGCCTGCTTCTCCCTCTGCCCCTCCCCCTGCTCATGCTCTCTCTGTCTCTCTCTCTCAAAAAAATAAATACAATCTTTAAAAAAAGAAAGAAAGAAAGAAGGTCGATGAGCCAGTGACATAGAGGGACTAGGGGTGGTCGGCACCAATCATGTAGGTTATAATAGTAATGTCTAGGTCATTATTGTATGCCTCTTCCCCCACTCCAGCTGTCCTGTTTAGCTGCCCCCATACCTAGTGGTCGGTAGGACACTGATGAGAAGGACCACCAATCCTTAAATCAGGATACGCTAGTTCAAGGTGTAGGTAAAGGCTCATTAACCCTTTGTCTGTCAGATTTCCACCCTTAGTTATAGTCAGGGTATTTGAATTGACTTTGACTGTTAATAGAAACTGGCAGCTTTCTTTCAGGATCAGAATTTTGCATTCATCCCAAATGAACAGTGCTAGCAAACAACTAGCGGTTATTAAGTGCCTGATGTGACAAGATTTTGATGTCTTAATTTAGCTCCCAGTGGGAGGATATATGTCACCCAAGCTGCCTAGTACCACAGAGGGAGAGATGAGCTGTATATAGAGCCTGTAGGTGAGAGTCTGGGGACAGTCAACATCCCCAGCAGAAGACAGGGGTCCTGCATAATAGGCGAGAAATTAAAGGAAAAGAGTTTTTTTTAAAAAGGGAATGCTTATAAACTTAAAGAGGATTGACTCCTTATCACAAAGAATAATTTCAAACTTTCTACCTGGTTTAAAGACATAATGCAAATGAAGGATCGCCTGAAAGCTACATCATCCATCCCATTTTTAAAATGCAGTTTAGATACTACTAATTTTTTGGTTACTTAGACTGTAAAAAAATTCAAACCATGGTTTCTAGGTCTGCAGAGAATTGTTTTTACTGCATTGTGCCCTTCCGGTCATGCTCTCTGTCTTCTCCCAGGAACGGTGAGAAACAGCTTTAAGGCTCACATTATTGTATTTGCTGCAGGAATTTTGTTAAGGACACTGTGTTTGACATTAATCAGTGCCCCAACAAAAGGTATTCCCTTCAGGGCTTAGTGCCAGGAGAAGTTTTGCTCGTCCTGAAGATCTGATATGTTTTCTTCTTGTGAACACTGAGAGTCAGATGACTGATTTCCCCTTTTTGCTTTGGCAACCAGGAAGCTCAGTGCCAAATTCATGGTTTATTTAGTAACTGCATAGAACCTAAGTGACCTGCCGTCTAATATCGTTCTTTGCTTTCTGCTCTCAGAAATCACCTTTTCTAATTTATATATTTTTTGGTCTAGATTATTATTTGCACACACAGACACACACACATCATACACATGCACATTTCTTATATGGTATGAGGAAGGGAATATGGATAAATGAAGAAGGAACCTAATGCACATTAAACTTTGAATTGTTCACAACATTCTATATTTGCTTCCAATTTTATCCTTGCACACACTTATTTCCACATACTTAAATTCAAATAATCACAGACACAAGATTAGAACAGGGAAGAAGATTAGAAGTTATCTTTTTAAGGGCACCTGCCTCCTCGTCACTATATGCTTGTGGAATTTCTATTTCTTTCCAGCAGGTGATTCTCTTGTATGCTCAAATACCTCCATTGAAGGTAAGCTTACCATCTGCCAATGTGACTCATTTCTGGAAAGTTCTGATCATTAGAAATTTTCCATATGTTGAGCCATCTCACTTCACCTTTGATCCTACCCTGATGGACCACATAGCAAATGTTGATTCTCCATCCATAGCTGTTAGCATTTGAAGTAGGCTATTATATCCCGCAGAATCTTTTTTGTTTTTGTTTTTTGACTAGATACTTCAAATATTCTGCAGATGATAAAGCCACGAGTCCTCTTATTGGTTGTCCTGGTCACTCTCTTCCAACACAAACCTTATTCTGCTTATTTTCTTTTTAAAGTAAGTTTAACAGAACTAAACTCAAAACTCTGTCCAAAACAATGCATCCTTGCTCCTCATTCTGAATACATTCTAAATACATGTTAGCTCTCTGTGGAGTCAAATTGTAACATTGACTTGCAGGGACTTCCTGCTAGCCAAAGTCCCTAAATCCTTTCCCTATTTTTTCTTCAACGTGTTTTTGGGCAATTAGTCTTTTTTGAATGTAAGTGGAAGGTCTTACATCCCCCTCATCCACTTTCATCTTGGTATGTATAAACTGTTACTTAGAACTTGGCAAAATTATTCTAGATTTTTGTCCCATCATCCAGCAGCAAAGATATTTGCTCCCCTTCTTGGCTTTTTGCCATTCACAAATTTGATGGTCTGAGCTTCTATATCACCACTTGATGCAGGGACAAAAAGCTTACGATGAGCAGCCAGGAGCCCTGGTGTGTGTTAGCAGGGACCTTCCTCTAGGCAAACACTTCTACTTTTAAAATAGCTTCTGTCTGTGCTATTTATTATTTGTCATTAATCTTCATGCTAGCATCCAAGATAAAATTTAGTAACCATTTACTGAGAACAAATTATGTGTCAGGCATAGTATTACGAGCTCTTACATCCATTTGGATTTACTCTTCGGTGAATCTCTGAGACAAAAATGTTAGATAGAACAAGGCCAACATTCTCATGCCTGACTCATGGTTTGCTGATTTGTGTGGAAACTGGAAAAAATTAAGTTCTAGTGTTGGTGATAATGAGCTTAATATTTAATATTTAATGCATATTGAAACTAAAATGAAATTAACTGGGGGGGCGCCTGGGTGGCTCACTTGGTTAAGCATCTGCCTCTGGCTTAGGTCATGATCTCGGGGTCCTGGAATTGAACCCCGTGTCGGGCTCCCTGCTCAGTGGAGAGTCTGCTTCTCTTTCTCCCTCTGTGCTCGCTATCTCGCTCTCGCTCTCTCAAGTAAATAAATAAAAATCTTTTTAAAAACATGAAATTGATTGGGAATGACAAAAATAGTGAACTCTCTTTAGACTTAAGCCTTCAGAGATCACGTTCAGCTGGAAAGAAGAGTAGGATTAAAGATGATATGAATTGCTAGAAATAAATCCAGAAAGATTGTCTCAAGAAGGCGAGATGTATTGAGATTTTACATATTTTTTTCATCTTTGAGAAAAGAATCCTCCTTATGACATTAAGTTAATTTCCCAACTCAGCCTTTTAAAATATTTTAGAGACAGAAATGCATTATCTACATAAATCGGGGATTGTCTTTAAGCTCTCCCTTGCTACTTAGCTAGTTTCTGATGGAGCCAGAATCAGGCATCAGGTCTTTTCTCCAACAATGAAGCCCTCATTTCTCCATCTTGCCTAAGAAGCTAATGTGATAGGCCTTTTAAAATGCCTTGTTGAAGTCCCAAGGCACCACTTTGTGTTTCACTTTTTTCTTAGTTAACATGAGGTCATACAGACATTTCCAGAATCAGCTCAGTCTGAGAGTTCACCATTGTCTCTCTTTATGAAGTATTCCATCTGAGTTAATCGACCACTGTTTATTTAGCCATTCCCCTATTGTTGGCCATTTGGGTTCTTTCCAATTGCTAATTATTATAAATGGGCTTTGAGGACTGGTAAGTGCTAGACAGATGGAAGGCTCTATCATTATTCTTTTGTTATCACACTCCCAGGATGCAGGCATTTTTCTGTCTTCCTGACCTTCTTCTTCTTATGGCATTCTTACAAAAGCACCAAAGATCTGAAAACATATGCTTTCTTAAATCATCCAAGGCTGCACTTTTCATTTCTTTTTCTCTTCAAGGTCGATAGAGAAGTCCAAAAATCGTAGGTCTGCATCTGTAATTCTTCATGGAGTTGCTAATCAAATACCACATTTCTTCTTTCTCATCTTTGCTTGGTTCACTTTCAAGTGAATTCGTTTCAGTTCCCCAACCCATCCATTATTTTTTTTTAAAGTGTAAAAATGTAACTTTTAAAGTAAAAAGCAAGGAAAAATATAAATTCAGTGGGTTAACATTCTGAATTAAATGCCCAGGGAACCAAAATATGAACATGTACATTTTAAACATAAGATTTACTTTCAAAGATCTCTCATATGGAATACATATTTATTGTATAAAAGTTGGAAGAATATTTAAAAAGTAAGTAAAAGGGAACAAAAAGGTTATAATCCCATTTTCTCAGAGTCTTTGCTACTAAGATCTTGGTGGATTCCTTCTAAATTTTCTTTTTTTCTGCAGGATTTCTTTCTTTACATAGTTATTTCGCAAAGTTTTAATTTCTTTTTTGGGATTGAACCCCGTGTCGGGCTCCCTGCTCAGTGGAGAGTCTGCTTCTCTTTCTCCCTCTGTGCTCGCTATCTCGCTCTCGCTCTCTCAAGTAAATAAATAAAAATCTTTTTAAAAACATGAAATTGATTGGGAATGACAAAAATAGTGAACTCTCTTTAGACTTAAGCCTTCAGAGATCACGTTCAGCTGGAAAGAAGAGTAGGATTAAAGATGATATGAATTGCTAGAAATAAATCCAGAAAGATTGTCTCAAGAAGGCGAGATGTATTGAGATTTTACATATTTACGATCTTAAGTCGGCTGTGCGCCCGTGCAGATACTGATGTGGGGCTCAATCTCACAACTTTGAGACCATGACCTGAGCCAAAATAAAGATTTGGATGCTTAACCGACTGAGCCATCCCGGCGCCCCTGCTTTAAAGTTTTAAAAGTTTAATTCATTGGAAGGGATTTTTTAGGCTGTGTGCAAGGTGGAAAGAACACGGGCTGAAGTCGGGACCCTTTAGGTGGAGTCATTTCTTAGGGCCAATCCTGCGCTGATCTCATTTTACCTGAGTGACCGTGCACAAGTCCTACAAACCTGTGACTCTCAAAATATGGTGGCTCCCTGAATCAGAATCGCTTGGGAAGGTTGTTACAAATGTATATTCCTGTATCCCATAGTAGTCTTAATGAGTCAGAAACAGAAGTGCTGCCCTACCCTTTTTGGGAGATTTTTTTCTAAATAGAAAAGGGTGTGGGGTTTGGGCTGGGTTATCCAGGGTAGGAGCTCTTGTCAGAGGGCTCCCTTGGGTGGGGAGGTGAACTTCAGGAATCTGAGAATCCCGGGAATTCGTTTATAAGTTTTTGTCCTTTGACATGTACTCATTTTGTGGACAGAATGTCTGTAGCTTTAAACTTGCATAGATTTATCAAAGAGCTCCTTACTCAGCAAGATGTCTGAGCCTTCATCGATCTAAGATCTCTTCCAGAAATCCCTGTCATGGTCTTCTGATGGTTGCAAGAAGTACCATGCTGTTCCTGTGAAAATCCTCCTCCTTCCACGGTGGCCAGCAAAGCCATGAGACTCTCCTCTTTCATTAGTTATGTGGCCTCAGGCCAGTGGCACAGCCCTTAAATAATTTCCCTCCTGAAAAAGCTTAATAGTAGCAATCATATTTTATTTAACACCTGGTATTTGCCAGGCACTGCTTTAAGCACCTTTTTTAAAAGAGAGGGAGTGGGGGAGGGGCAGAGCAAGAGGGAGAGAAAGATCTTTTTTTTTTTTTTTTAAAGATTTTATTTATTTATTCATGAGAGAGAGAGAGAGAGAGGCAGAGGCAGAGGGAGAAGCAGGCTCCCCACGGAGCAGGGAGCCCGATGCGGGACTCGATCCCAGGACCCTGGGATCATGACCTGAGCTGAAGGCAGACGCTTAACCGACTGAGCCACCCAGGCGTCCCTTTTTTTTTTCTTTTTTAAAGATTTTATTTATTTATTTGACAGAGAGAGATACCGCGAGAGAGGGAACACAAGCAGGGGGAGCGGGAGAGGGAGAAGCAGGCCTCCCGCCTAGCAGGGAGCCCGATGCGGGGCTCGATCCCAGGACCCCGGGATCATGACCTGAGCCCAAGGCAGACGCTTAAAGACTGAGCCACCCAGGCGCCCCGGCGAGAGAAAGATCTTAAGTCGGCTGTGCGCCCGTGCAGATACTGATGTGGGGCTCAATCTCACAACTTTGAGACCATGACCTGAGCCAAAATAAAGATTTGGATGCTTAACTGACTGAGCCATCCCGGCGCCCCTGCTTTAAGCACTTTTGACCAATTATCTCATTTCAGTCCACTGAACAATGCTATGAAAGAAGCACTGTTGTTATTCCTCTTTTTTTTTTTTTTTTAAAGATTTTATTTATTTGACAGAGAGAGATACAGTGAGAGAGGGAACACAAGCAGTGGGAGTGGGAGAGGGAGAAGCAGGCTTCCCGCGGAGCAGGGAGCCCGATGCGGGGCTCGATCCCAGGACCCTGGGACCATGACCTGAGCCGAAGGCAGACGCTTAACGACTGAGCCACCCAGGCGCCCCTGTTATCCCTCTTTTAAGAATGAGCAAATAGGGGGGGCGCCTGGGTGGCTCAGTTGGTTAAGCGACTCCCTTCGGCTCAGGTCATGATCCTGGAGTCCTGAGATCAAGTCCCGCATCAGGGTCCCTGCTCGGCGGGGAGTCTGCTTCTCCCTCTGATCCTCCCCCTCTCATGCTTTCTGTCTCCCATTCTCTCTCAGATAAATAAATAAAATCTTAAAAAAAAAAAAAAAAAAGAATGAGCACATAGGCACAGAGAAGTCAAGTAACTTGCCCATGATCACACAGCTAATAGATGGTATAATTATGATTCAAAACCACATTGGCTGCTTCTAGAGCCCTATGCTAATAGCAGCAACCCCCCTTATCAGCAGGGCATATGTTCCAAGACCTCCAGTAGATGCCAAAGACCTCAGATAATACTGACTCCTACATATACTGTTTTTCCTCTGCATATATACGTATGATAAAGTTTAATTAATTAATTAATTTATTTTTTGTAAGATTTTTATTTATTTATTTATTTGACAGAGAGAGAGAGACAGCAAGAGAGGGAACACAAGCAGGGGGAGTGGGAGAGGGAGCAGCAGGCTTCCCGCCGAGCAGGGAGCCCGATGCGGGGCTCGATCCCAGGACCCTGAGACCATGACCTGGGCCGAAGGCAGACGCTTAATGACTGAGCCACCCAGGTGCCCCGATAAAGTTTAATTTATAAATTAGGCACAGTAAGAGATTAACGATAATAACTACTAATAAAATAACACAATTATACTGCGTATTGTTACGAGAATATGGTTTTGCTGTCTTTCTCTGAAAATATCTTACCTGTCCTGTCCTCACCCTTCTTGTGATGATGTGGGATGATAAAATGCCTACATGATGAGCTGAAGTGAGGTGGACGACACAGACGGGACATAGCATTAGGCTACTACTGACCTTTTGATGAGGTGTCTTAAGGATCATTGGTTGCCTGACCACAGCTGATCACTGATAACTGAAACCATGGAAAGCCAGGCAGTGGAAGGGGGAGGGGGGGGGTACTGTACTAAGAGTACTAAGAGTATCAGTACTAATATCATTTCCAATAATACTATCAGTAATGAATGATACTAATTAATACTAACAGGACTCATCATATCACTACTAATAGTACCACCGACAGCAGAGGCTAAAAGAACTGAAAGTGTGTACCAGCTGCATGACCCTGACCAAGGGGACTCCTCCATTTCCCCCGGGAACCTCTGGGAATCTCTATTCCTTCATTTGTTCGCTGGGGATGGTAAATGGCACCTGCCTCCCAGGGCTGCTGGGACGAGTAAGTGAACAAATGTCTGCAGAGCATTAGCCTGCCACCTAGTATTACTTGATAGATTTTTTTTTTAATTGTGGCAAAATATATATAATATCAAATGTACCGGGCGCCTGGGTGGCTCAGTCGTTAAGCGTCTGCCTTCGGCTCAGGTCACAGTCCCAGGGTCCAGGGATCGAGTCCCACATCGGGCTCCCTGCTCGGCGGGAAGCCTGCTTCTCCCTCTCCCACTCCCCCTGCTTCTGTTCCTGCTCTCGCTCTCTCTCTGTCAAATAAATAAATAAAATCTTTAAAAAAAAAAAAGTACCATTGTAACCATTTAGAAATGCACAGTTCAGTGGCATTAAATCATTTACGTTGTCGTACATTTACTGAATAGATTTTGTTTGTATTTTCTAGACTGTTAGAGTCCTTACCACAAAATCGGGCCTGTTGCAAGTATTTAGCAACCTTCAGCTCTTACCCTTCCCCCTCCCCCCCCCCCCCCCCCCCCGCCCCATTCAGACCCCTCCCACCCTCAGCCTTGAAAAAGTCTACTACACTGCAGAGATTTCGGTGAACATTCTTAGGTGCAACGTGAGGCAGAAGGATGGGACTCTCTAAGTGACTGCGAGCATGTGACTTAACCTCGCTCTGCCTCGGTTTCTTCATCTGTAAAATGGGGGCTGGAGCAGCAGCTCCTAAATAAGGTTGCGGCAGCTGCCATCACCCGAGTGAAGCCCTCAGAATGGCGCCAGCCCCATCAAGCACTCAGTAAATGCTGGAGACAGCTTTTATTATTTTTAGGATCGCCACTGTTCCTGGGAAGAGCTTGCTGGCATGGGTGCAGAGGAGCTGGAGAGGAGGACACGGGCTCCAGATGCCTGCTACCCTTGCTGTCCCCCTCTCCCCCCACCCCGACCATGGGCGCTCAGGGGCAACAATAGTGTGTGAGGAGGAGGAGTGAGGCCTTCAGGCGCCCACGGAGCTCCTTGTTCCATAAAAAGCTTCGACTCAGACTGTCATAGTGGCCTGGGTATTTCTGTATCTCTTCAGCTTCTATTTTGAGTGCAGAATTGGCGTGGGAATGTTTTCCTTTATTTCAAGCCCTAAGTACTTGTTGGGTAACAGCTGTTTTTAAAGATAATCTTTGAGGCACGGAGATGCTGCTGAAAAAAACCCAAATTTCCTGAATTCAAAAAGTCTTCCCTGTTTGATTTGCCTGATTTTACTTTTCTCCAGGTCTTCACTCATGCCATTGCTTCTTCTAGGATTCTTTTTCTACCTCGGCTCCTCCTCTTTTGCTCCTGTCAAAATCATCCTTGTTGTCTTGCTGCCAGTTCCTCTGGTTCCCTCAAAGCCTTTCACTATATGGGCCTGGTGTTGCACTGGGACTCGAGTGTTGGTTAGTTCTGAAGAAGTCCACTTCCCCCCCCCCGCCCCCCCCCCCCCCCCGATCTGGATTGCGGGTTCTGGAAGACCCAAAGGCCTTGTTTGATTCATGACCACTTCCTTGCTGTCATGAAGCAGAAAACTATAATGAATCTTTCTCTTTGTCAACTCAACATCCAGACACTCTACTTGTCCGGGTTGGTGGTGGGAATCCTAAATAGGTAGGTGGAAGGGTCCCGCCTCGTGCACAGAAGCCAGATGAGGAATGAAGAAATCCCTATTCCTTGTCCTCTGCCTGGGAGAACACAGGCAAGACCTTGGCCAGGATTAGCAGTGCTCTCCTCTGCCCAAGCCTGATTCTGCAGCCTTCCTCACAGCTTTCTAAACTACCAGGGACTCCAGAAAATTCATTTTCTGTTTAAGTTAGTTAATCCTGGCTTTTGTTGTTTATCGCCAGTAATTCTTACTAGTATAGTATAAACATAATGAAAACTTCAGGGATATTTATAAAATTCAGTTTGCTCAAATCCCACATAATGATCTGTTGTCTATGCCTCCTCCACATTCTGGTACCTTCTGGCACTAGCAGCCTGGTTTTCCAATTCCAAACCACTGTCTCCACTGAGTCCACGTGGTTCGAACGGAGTTGACTCTACTCGTGGCTGCAGGGTGGGGCTGTCTGGCCCAAGCAGCGCACCCTCTGGCTATCGTGATTGGTTCAGGGCTGGGCATGTGACCTCATCCAGGCCAATGAGATTAGGCCCCAGGATTTCCTCCAGAGTCGCTCGGCAGACTGTCTGTTTGCCCGGATTGCTAGGCTGGTGGTCCGGAAGGCTGGGGTTCCCAGGGACAGGCAGGAGGGTGAATCAACCTGAGAGCCCCCGAGGGTAAGCCGGTGCAGAGGAAAGCAAAGCTGAGAGAGGAAGAGCAAGAAATCCTGATGACGCTGCTTGAGGACCTGGAGTGAATAGCGCCTGAGTTGTAACATTAACACCTGACATGTCTGAAATACTATGTACCAGCACTGGTGTAAGCATTTCACATGTTCTAACCATTTCCTAAGGCTGCCAGCGCAAAGTACGATGAACTGGGCAGGTTAAAACCACAGGAATGTGTTGATTCCTTAGCTCTGGAGGCTAAAGGTTCAGATTCAAGTTGGTGTCGCCAATTTATATGTTGAACCGTTAACCCCCAGTGTGACTGTATTTGGAGATGGGGCCTAGAGGGAAGTAATTATGGTTAGTTAAATGAGATCATTGGGTTGGGCCTTGACTTGATAGTCCATATTATTATAAGAAGAGACACAAGAGAGCTCTCTAGCTCTCTTTCTGCCACGTGAGGACATAGTGAGACATTGGCCATCTGCAAGCCAGGGGGAGAACTCTCACCAGAAACTGACCCCGTCGGTCCTTGCTGGACTCCTAGCCTCCAAACTGTTGGAAAATAAGTTTCTGCCATTCTATCTACCCAGTCTATTATGGCAGCCCAACCAGACTACTAATGCCACCTCTGAAACCTATAGGAGAGAACCCTTCCTTGCCTCTTACGGGTTCTGGTAGCCCCACGTGTCCGTTGGCTGGCAGCTGTGGCACTTCAGTCTCTGCCTCCAACAGCCCCTGGTGCTCTCCCCTCGTGTCTCCCCATTTATCTTCTCCCCTCTTATAAGGATAGCAGTCACACTGGATAAAGGGTCTACTCTACTCCGGTATGACCTCATCTTGACTGATGACATTTGCAAAGATCCTGTTTCCAAATGAGGTTACATTCTGAGGTACTGAGGGTTAGCACTTCAATGTATCTTTCTGGGGGGTGCATAATTCAACCCATAACACATGTGTTGACTTACTCAGTCCCCACAACGAATCTATGAAGTAGGCATGATTTTTATCATCACACCCTTACCCAGATGAGGAAAGTGAGGCCCAGAGAAGTTATGTAACATGCCCAAAGTCCTACAGTGAGGAAGGATTTGAGCAGAGGTCTGAAGTCAAAGTGGTGACAAAGCCTACACATTTAGCTACTGCACAATTTAGTCCAGAGACATGATCCAATCAATTCCCTAATTTGCTTAGGCCAGTTTGTGTTGAGTTTCAGTTTCTTGCAATGACTCCTTCTTTCTACCGTTGGTCTCACCCTTTCCTGTGTCTAAGTTCTTATGAACAGACAGCTCAGCCTCAGGACTTCACTCAGACCTGCCCCTTGGGGGTCTACTCCAGCTTCTATAATTACTTCTTCCTCTTCCTTCCCCCTCCTTCCTCCCCATCAATACTCTGTGCATCAGCTGCTAGCTCTCAGCTGGGTTAGAAGGAAGCCAAGGGAGTAATCGATACAGAGTGATGTGTGATTTATAGATTGTAATTTTCCTAGGGGCTTTTAGCTTTTAGATGCAAGTTGTTAACCCATTGACTATCTGTCTGCAAGTTCAGATCTTAAGATAAAGAGATGAAGGTGTTCAGGCCAAAGGGAGAACTTTAGGAGCTGATGCTATCTTTATTCCTCTGACAATTCCAACGATTCCAAACAGATGGCATGTGTGGGAGTTTAGTGTGAGGGTCCTCCTGTTGGTGTATAGTTATTGATCTCTTCTAGAAAGTGGGGATCTTAATGTACCTTCAGAGTCTTGTATAGATGAAAATTGTTTCTTTAGTCAATTCAAGATTTTGTCTTTTTTTCAGGTAAAATCTCTTCCCCTTGGAATTCTCTTTGCCTTATATCAGTCTTTTAAACCTTACTTATAATTCAAACATAACTCAAATGCCTTATACAATAGAGGATAAATTTTTCCCTAGCTAACATCTATGATTACAGTAATCAGCATTAAACAAACAAACAGAAGAAGTTAGATTTAGATGTTTTTCTGTTGAAAATCTCAGCTCCTGAGAACAAGGGGTGAGTCTGAATCTTACCCCCTCTTAACTTTTTAATCTTCTTAGCTGAAGCTGATCTGACACAATGGTTAAGGGCACATAGAGTCAGAGGGACTTGGATTAGAATTTCTGCTATGATATTTGTTTGTCTGGGGCCTTAGGCAGATGAACTAACCCTGCTCCTAGTCATAATGTGGACGTGTTTCAGAGTTGCTATAAGGATTAAAATATATACTGATTATAAAGCTCTTAATTCAACACATAATAACCTTCAAAAATGGTATATTTTCTTATTTTTATCTTTACACCCATCTCTCAACAGACTAGAGTACCTTGCATACAGTTTAGTGCTCAGCAAATGTGGAAATTCTACTGGTTTGAATACAAAATTCCCAGGTCAACCAGGACACTAAATTTTTAGATAATTGTGCCCTGAAGGGGAGGGCTATATCAACTTCAATTTTCTTGAATGGGTCTTCATTTCCCAGTGGCCCTGGGAACTGATATAAGGCATGGTCTTCTCTGTGGCTATAAATCATACCTTAGGTTAAGAGAGGGAGGAGAAAATGCAAAGAACAATGTTCTTGACTAGGCAAAAAGAGATGGGATTTGGTGTGCAAATAGAGGGGTTAGTTTTCAATAGGAGCATGAGTGTGGGAGGGATGGTAGGAGTATATGGACAGAGAATCAGGCAGGCAGGTAAGATTTGGTGGAGGAAAATTGTGGAAGTGCTTCTTAATTTTTTTCTGTGAGATGACCAGATTCTCTAGCTGTGAATAAGGATGAGGCAACAATGTTAGAGGTTGGAGGAGAGAAGAGATGGGATGAAATAGCTGGCTAAGAGAGTGGATGGACTGTGGAATGTAGTGTGGTAGCCAGATAGTAACTGGGGCTTTGGGATGGTGAGAGGATAAAGTGAGACCAGCCAACATGGTAGCCTGTTTTTCTGTTAGTTGAATGGATAACACTGAATGGAGAGGCCGATGGGTTGGATTGAATTAGAGCTATGCTTTAACCAAGAGAATATGACAAAGCAAGAGATGGACAAAGGGGTCAAGGTGTGTTCCCAGAGGATTGCAATGATGATTAAGTTAAGCTAAGGAAGGAAGGAAATGAGACATGAAGGACAGTGAAAGGTGGTAGGATAAATAGGATAAATAGTTTGACTTAGAATAATTCACAGTTAATATCTATCTTGGCGATTATTCTTTTATTGCCTATGTACTCCATAAGACTTTATGCTTCATGAGGATAATTACCATGCTGTTTTTTTGCTGAACATTGTATCCTGGGCTTGGATCAGCGATTGACTCAAAAAAGCATTCAGTAATATCATTTGAATACATGAATGAATAGCAGTTTCTATTTATCGAAGAGTTACTATGTGATAGGCATTTTTTGTTAAGAACTTTGTAAACATTTATGCTTCATAATAACCCTCTGATGCGGGTATCATTACATCCCCTTTTGCAAATAAGGAAATAAGATTAGAAGAATGGTTAATGGACTTTCCAAATCCCCTCTAGCTGGCTGGAATCCAGATCAATTTGTCTGCAGAGTCTACGACTTCTACTACTGATGCCTGATTGCCTGCCATGTCCTTCTACAGTTAAAAATGCTTTCTCCCCTGGTAAGGAAATTGGCCATCACTTCCTTACCTTAAGATTTGAGCCCTCCTATCCCACCCCTTGTGATGTCCCTTCTTCCTCTGCCCGCACTACTAATGATTTTTATACCAATTCTACAAGATTGTTGTGAAGATCCCATTAACTTAGGGATATAAATGGATGTAAAATTCTTTTTCAGGTTTTTAATTCTTTTTTTAAATTTAAATTCAATTAGCCGAGTTATAGTACATCATTAGTTTTTGATATAATTTTTTCAATGATTCATTAGTTGAATATAACACCCAGTGCTCATCATATCACGTCAGATTTTTAATTATTTATATCAAGCAACGATGTGATTACGATTTTTCTTTACCACTTCAGGTCGCTTGTTCCTTTAATCCCTCCATATCCCATCCTCTATTACTCTCTCTTCTCCCTCTGCCACATGGTAACATCCCGCCGTTTGTCAAAGTTTAGAATGCAGGCATAACTTCTCCATAAAGATCCTAGACCAGAGAAAGAAAGGCAGTGTTTGGGTTAAATCATCTTGCCAGATGGAAAATAATTTGAAGTTAGAGTCGTGTGCTGACTTGGGCGTTCCTAGGGCAGCACCGTAGACATTCCAGTTTTGCAAGAGATGAGCTTTCCCAAGCCCGGGAAATGCACTGATGTGGGAGGTCGTGGTTGGCAACCTTCCTGCTCTGAAGCTCAGTGCTCTTGGACTTGCCAGGGGAGGGTACCTGCACCACCTGCACCTTTGCTTCCTCATTCTGTGCAGGTTGTACCCTTGTATCCTGCACAAGGATGCCCTGCTGAGGGCATTCGTGGTGCCAAAATCCAGATCGTGCCCTGCTTGCTGGCCCTGTGACTACCGAGTTTGTCCAGGGGAAGGGGTACCTGTTTCTAACTGCAGAAGAGGCTCAGGAAGGCTAGTGCAGGCCTGATTCACCTCTTTCCTATTGGCCCAGGTGGGTCTGTGTGCGTCTTCACATTTAAACTTGTGAGTGTGTGTGTGTGCATGTGTACACGGCTTGTAACATTACTTTTGAGAATTCAGATCAATAATCTGATGCCCTGTTTTACCAACAGTGATCTGACCCTTCCAGAATTTCAAATGCAATACGTTGCCAGCAAACTTCCCATATTTTGTTTGGTCCTTGTTCCCTCACTCCCATCCCCCACTGATTATACATCATCACCGTTGGGTGTTCATGATCTTGCTTTCTCTCTCTTTAAATTTTGTTCATGCTTTAAAATTTTGTCTTTCCACTCAGTATATTTCATGAGCATTTTTGATTTTTTGGTATGTCTTTTTGCAAAACGTAGATTGTCATTTTGTATGCAAGTCTTTATATTACAAAAATTGTATAGTGTTATAAAGTTTTATTTTTTTTTCACTAGGCATGATGTTTCTAAAATATGGCTGTTTTTAGTTTTTTAACTGCTTTGCCCCCCTCCCCGATTCTCTTTGGCCTTCCTTTTTACATGACTTATCAAAGTAAGGTACAGTTAAAATGTTCCCTTCTCTGGGCAGACTTCCCTCCTTCTTCCAATGTTAGGTGCCCTCTTCTGGGCTCCCATGGTATTTCAATTCTTTTGTTGCTGTAATTACGATTTCATTTTATAATTAAAAAAATCTAGGGGCACCTGGGTGGCTCAGTTGGTTAAGCTTCTGCTTTGGGCTCAGGCCATGATCCCAGGGTCCTGTGATCGAGTCCTGCGTCAGGATCCCTGCTCAGTGGGGAGTCGGCTTCTCCCTCTCCCTTTGCTCCCCCCAACCTTGTGCTCTCTCTCCTCTCTCAAATAAATAAATGAAATCTTTAAAAAGAATCTATTTATCTGTTTGTGTTGAGATCCTCCATGGGGCATACCGACATATTCATTTACGCAATTCTAGCACCTAAAATAGCTCTTTGAAGCTCTTGTCAACATATGTGGGTCATTTACGCAATTCTGGCACCTAAAATAGCTTTTTGAAGCTCTTGTCAACAAATGTGGGTTGAATGAATGAATAATAATGATAATCACTAATGTTTATTGAGTGTGAGCTACGTGTCAGGCACGGTTCTGGTATTTCACGTCTCTTGAACTCATTTAATTCTCACAACAGTCTTATGAATGAGGGATTATTATTGTCACTGTTATCTTACAGGGAGAAACACTAAGGTATGGCATGCTCAAGTAACTTTGAAGTTCATGTCACTTATAGAATTCAAGTGCCCCCCACAGTTAGTATATAGTGGAGCTGGGATTCTAACCAAGGCAGTCTGGCTCCAGAGTCCAGGGTCCTAACAGTTGTTCTACAGCAGCCCACAGACCACGTAGGACTTGTGGCTCCCAGTCCAGTGTGTGTTCCATGCCACAGTGCAGGCTCAATCCTTGTTATTTCTGTTCATTATTAGGTGTCTGTTGGGTGTTGCCATGAGCATTGTTGTCCCTCTTGTAGGTGGGTGTCATTATCCCTATTTTTATAGATGAGGAGACCTGGGCTCCAAAGAATAGGGTACCTTGTCTGTGATCTCACAGTTAGTGGTGAAACCAGGATTTGAACCCTGGTCTGACTGACTTTCCATGCTCTTCCCATGATATCCCATGATTATCAGAGAGGGCACCCTGGGTCTGAGATCCTTGTTACTCTGACTGCTTACATTTGTGGGAAACTGATGGGCACTTGGTGGAAAGGCAGGGGCTCTTCCAGCTTTGATGTGGTCTGAGGAATATTCTCCTATGATCTGTGACTTTCTCCATGGTCTTGCCATTGAGGGCTTGGACTCTTTTTTTTTTTTTTCCCAGAACCTGAGTCTCTGTTCCCCATGAACATCTAAAATGTGGGCTCTGTGAGGGTGGGGATTCATCTCTGTTGTAACTTCAGTGCTTAGAACAATGTTTCACACAGTAGGGTTCAGTAAGTATTTGTTAAAGAAATACTGGATCTAACAATTCTTTTTTGCCTCCTTAAGCCAATTTATGTGGTATTTTCTGTTGCTTATAATCAGAGGAGTCCTAACTGATAAATATGCATGGTAGGTGTTATTAATCAATTATGACACTTTTTGTAGCTGAATCTAGAGGCAGATTTTGAATCCTTTCTTTTTTAAAAATAATTTATTTATTTATTTTAGGGAGAGAGCGGGAGAAGGGCAAGGGGAGAGGAAGAGAATCTCAAGCAGACTCCCCACTGTTGAGTGCAGAGCCTGATGTGGGGCTCAATTCCAGGACCCTGAGATCATGACCTGAGCCAAAACCAAGAGTCAGCCACCTAACCGACTGAGCCTCTGAATCCTTTTCAATATGGTGCTTCAGACAGACATTATGAATCATTAGAATTAGCAGGTGAGATGGAACTCATTTAGAATCTATACTTGTTTTCCATTTACTGTGTAACAAATTACTGCAAAATTGGCAGCTTGTAACCACATATATTTATTATCTCACAGTTTCTGTGACTCAGAAGTCTGGGCATGGCTTATCTGGACCCTCTGCTCAGGGTCCCACAAAGTTGCAGTCCAAGTCTTGGCTGGGCTGCGTTCCTTCCTGGAGCTCAGATGCTCTTTCGTGCTCATTTAGCTGTTGGCCAAATTCATTTCTTTGCAGTTGTAGGACTGAGGTCCCTGTTTTGTTTTGTTTTGTTTTGTTTTGTTTTCTGGTTGTCAGCTCTAAAGGATTCACTGAGATCCTTGTCACATGGCCACATGGCTGTGTCTCAGGCTTGATCACTACAGGACAACTCTGTTCTTCTGGGTGTGCAGGAAAATCTTTTCAAGAAAGTCTCAGGGGTGCCTGGGTGGCTCAGTCTGTTAAGCATCTGCCTTTGGCTCAGGTCATGGTCCCAGGGTCCTGGGATTGAGCCCCACATCGGGCTCCCTGCTCCGCGGGAAACCTGTTTCTCCCTCCCCCACTCCCCCTGCTTGTGTTCCCTCTCTCGCTGTGTCTCTCTCTGTCAAATAAATAAATAAAATCTTTAAAAAAAAGTCTCAGTCCCCCTTTTTAAGGACTTTAATCTGGATTAAGTCAAATAATCTCCCTTTCGATTAACTGAAAAATCAACTAATTTGAGACCTGAATTACATCTTTAAAAATCTCTTCACTTTTTCCTTAGAACTTAACTTACTGATGGGAGTGCGATCCCTCATGTACACTGATCTACCTGCACTTGTGAGGGGGGGCGGATTATACAGGGCATGTATGCGGGGGGATGGGAATCTTGGGAGGCCATCCTAGAATTCCGCCTACTTCATCATCCCCGATCCAGCCCCAATTCTTTCCTGTACAGATGAGAAAACTGAGGCTGAGGGAAGAAGTAACTTGCCTACAAACATGGGATGTCCGGAAGCCCAGCTGAAATGAAGACTCCAGGTCTTCAGCTTCTTACTCCAGTACCCTTTGAGGTCATTGTTGAATGATTGCTGAACCTCTTTATTCAGGTCTGTACAGTCCCTGACCTTGAGGCAACCACCGCTGTGTTTTAGTCATTTTTGTGTCTCTCCCTTCACCCCAACTCCCCTGTCCCTAACAAACAGATCCACAAAAAATGTTTTAGGGTTGATTTGACTAAAAATCCACTGGAACTTGAAGGCTGAAGTGAGCTGTCTGATGTCTAATACCAAACCAATGAGGGAGTCAGACACAGAAGTCTTAGAGGACTTTGATGGAATATTAATAGAGTCCCTGCCAGTGACAATGGTGTCTCTTCTTCCAGCAGCAGCTGTGACCTTTCAGAGTTAAGAGTCACCATGGGGACCCTTCCTAAGGGCTGGACCCCCTGCTTTTCAGCAACTGAAGCCACTTACCAGTGATGGTCATGCTGGGTCTTGTGGAAGAACATGATGAATAGGTGAAAAGTTTGTTAAAAATGTCAGCTAGTGACCCCAAATGATCTCTTGGGAGGCAGTGGGGTTCATAAGCTTTCATTCACCAGCTGTTTTAGGGCATTTGAATGGACTTTGTTCTTCTTCTTATAGTCTAGCCTTCTTAATATGAAATGTGTATTTGTCTGAAATGAGGTGCTGGCAAACAGAATCCTGTGGGTGCTATATGTATAATATATAAAACATATATATATTAGAAATATAAATGTTAAAATATGAAAGTATTTTATCACAACTTCCCAGGGACTACATTTTTGATGAGAAAAAGCCTTTCTGAGATTTGGATACCTATACAATTTCTTGGAAAGAGCGCATTTCATGGAAATGATCAAATTCTGAGTTTAATTCTCTATACCAGCATATTGCCTGAAAAATAGTAGACTTTTAAAGAATAACAAAGGCCTGGAAGTGATTTGTAGAGTGAGGGACAGATATAGGGCAAGAAGGAAAAGATTTTTCAAAAAAGTGTAGGATTCTGGAAAGCATCTTTGATTAGTTATATGAATTTTCCCTTATTGTATAACAAATTACCCCAAAATTTAGTGGCTTAAAGTAAAGGACAGTTATTATTCTATTGTTTCTTCCAATCAAGAATCTAGATGTGGCTTAGCTGACTCAGGGTCCTATAGGTGTTAGCCAGATCTGTGGTCTTATTTCAGGGCTCTGCTGGAGGAAGATCCTCTTCTAAGCTCACTCAGATGGCTGTTGGCAGATGAGACATCAGTTCTTGAGGGCTTTTGACCAGAGACATCAGTTCTTTCCATAGGGTGAAACTCCTTCATGTTCTCTCTGAGCCACATGAGACAGAGTGTCACTGTGGAAGCACAACCTCATAATTCACAATGTCTCATGCTTGCTTCAGGGAAATGACTTTAGAGGTAACTCAGAGCTCTTATGTCAAAGAGGAATTACAAATGCTTGTACAAAAAATTCTTTTTTGTTGTCCTCTACATTATATAAGTATTAGAGTCTGAAAGGTTGGCTTTTCCCAATCTGGTTTTCCTTAATCATTCTACTGTTGACTGTATGTGAAGGCAGCCAAGTTCATGGATGGTTTCAGAAAGGCCCCATGGCCCACTTGATTAAAATCAAAATACTCAAATTTCTATTACTCTAATAAATCTGTTGTGTTAAAGCACAAGTTCTAAGATGGCTTCTGTCAAAATGCAAATAACAATCCCATATCAGAAACTCTTTCACTACTCATCAAAGCAGTTTATGTCAGGCTGGTTGATGACAGGAGATAGAACAGAGCCCAGAGAGGACAGGATCAGCTGAGCCATCACAGTGTAAGGGACACATGGGTATCCAGGCACCTGAGGGCAGAGGGAGGAGGATGCCAACAGTGGAGGCCAGAGCAAAAATCCTAAAGGTTAGAAATGGAGAGGTGTAAGAGTTTAAGATTTTTTTTTCTTTTTTTGGTAGGCGAGGAACCTTATGGAGAACTGTGTTGGTGTATATGGCATTGACAGGCCAGTGGAGAAGCAGCAGCTGGAAACCAGGGCTCCTGAAGAAGAAATGAGACTAGCTCCCAGAATCAAGACTAGTGCTCAAGTCCTTCCTGGATCCTTCTCTCTGCTCCCTGACCTTTGCCCTCTTGCCCTTTGCCCACACCTTTACCTGGCTGATTTTAATGTACCTTGTATTAAAATGATGTGTGTAGGAATCTCTCTTTCCCCAAATAAGTGGATATCTATCACTTGTGGTCTAGTGTTTAATCTCTCTTCTTTTGGTAAATTGTCCCCTGGGAAGCCATCCTTCCCACTTAGTTTTGCTATTGGGAATGGTTGGCTCCATCTACAGAGTCAAGGGCATGAGCTGATCATCTCTCCCCTCTGCAATTGTTTCAGAGAAGGACGCACAATCTAAGCTGAGCCAGTGAGCTCTGAGCAGATATTTTCTGGAATTTCTGGAAAGAAATGCTTTCTGTCTACCACTGGATTTGGTCATGTGAGGCTTGGAGATGCAGCAGACATTTTCTATCATGTGGGAGACCAACTAGAGGCTGAGGCACCCCAGGGAGGAGGAAGAACTAAATGATGCAAGGAAACCAAGTCTGGATGTTATTACTTGAGCCTCTGGATCAAACTGCAACTGAACCCAGTTAAATCCTTGGACAATCACTGGAATGATCTTACTCAGACCTTCTTCTCAAAAACAAACAAAGTATGAATGCTCACCTAACATCTGCAGAACTAAAGGTGCTAAAGAGTTCCCTCCAAGAATGATAGACTCTTGCAAAAAAAAATTTCATTCTTCAAGCCAGACGGCAGAAACTTCCTTATTACTCTAAAAATGGTAGCTCTTTCGAGCTTAAGAAAATCTTAAGACAGAGCCTCCAGGAGGAATTATATAAGAAGAGTTTTCACAGTGTATTTGACTACATTTTTCTCAAAGATTATTCCTAACAATAATTTTTGACAGGTTATTACAATCCCCATGTTATGAATGAGAACATGGAAACCCTGTGAAATGTAGAGATATGGGCTATAGACAAAGACTCCAGACACTAATGACCTGGGCCCTGTGCCCCAGTGTAGACAGTGATTTAGCTGTATTAGTCAGACTGGCTCTGGCTCGCACAGTTGTTATGAATAGTTGTTATGAAAACATAGACTCCAGAAGCTCTTATGCCTGGCTCAATCTGAGAATTTCACCTGGTAAAAAGGTAAGATAAAAATGTTCTTCTAATGAGCTTTCTCAACTCTTGCAGACGGAAGGCTAGCCAGATGTTCCCTTTATAGATGGTTCACTTTAGCCTCTTGAATCATTTCTCCAAGCACTCAGGACTCTTCCTAATGGATAGTTTCAGGAATTAAACTCCGACTTCCTTTTATGAAAGGCTCTTTGTTCCCTATGTTTGAATATTGTTGAACCATATCCTCTTTGGTGGGATGATTTTGGCATCTTCAGCTAAGTTCTGCACTGGTTGTGCCAGTAATGCTAGGTTGTAAGCTGCATGAAGGGAGATGCCCTGTCTAGCTTCCTCATTTTATGCCCTCACTCAGCTTAAAATATGACACCAAGCATGCATCCCAAAAGCATTTGTTGAAGAAATGTATTCCTGAAAATTGATCAGGAAATGCCAAGCAAGATTGAAAATTGAGTTGAGTTGATCAAGTAAGATTTATGTAATATCATCAGAGACACCAGAGTTGAAAAGGAGTGCTAAGGATCAGAGATGCAATGGGTTGTAATGGAAAGGAAACAATAAAAAAAAAAAAAAGGGACACCTGGGTGGCTCAGATGGTTAAGCATTTGCCTTGGGCTCAGGTCATGATCCCAGAGTCCTGGGATCGAGTCCCTCATTGGGCTCCTTGCTCAGCGGGGAGTCTACTTCTCCCTCTGCCTGCTGCTCCCCCTGATTGTGCGCTCTCTCTCTGACAAATAAATAAATACAATATATAAAAAAAGAATAAAAAACAACAAAAAAACTCCAACTTGTAAATGTCCATCTTGGTTTGTGATTCCCTACCTGAGGGATTTGGAAAACCATTGGACCATTCTGAATATGGTTTTCTTTGTCTATAAAGGGGACCAATGACAGAGTGGATTCATAGAGTTGTTCTATCATATAAGGTGGCATGTGCAAAAGCACTTTGCAGATTTTTGGACACTTTATATAGTTCTGGTGCAGAAATTAAGGAAAGGAAATGGCAATTCTAATGTAAGTTGAAAGAGAACAGTTGATTTAGAAACTAAGAAAATAGAGGGCTCTTCCTCAGTCAATTGACTTTCATTTATTGGGAGATCTGGTACATTCACCAGTTGATGTCAAGTTAAAGAGCATGCATCTCTGAGAACTTTCCCTGTTTTGCTGGGCCGGGCTACAGTATTCCCTCCACTCACAAGAGTGGTAGGAGACAAGGGTGGTGGGGGTCAAGGTTACACTGTACTCACACCTTCCTGACTGAAGAAGCTCTGATGAGACAGTTCTCTTAACCTGAAGAAACCCCAAACAGGCTGATTTGAAGACCCCAGGACCATGCTGACTCTGAGTTCTTGAACTCAGGTAAATAAGCATGTGGATCAAGCACAGAGCTGGGCTCTATAGCCCCCAGGACTACTGGATACTGGAACATGTGAAATAGATTCAGTTGAAATAGCTGCTTGGGCTTCTCTGAGCCAGGGGATGGCTTCCTTTCACCAGCCAGCCACTTAGGTCTGGGAAACAGGAAGCCATTGGCCACCTGAGTCTGTGAAACACAGCTGGGACCATTCCTGGTGCTCAAAAAGAGTTTCTGGGACTTTCTGGGGGTGTATGTGGGGAAGGAGTCCTGGAAAAAGAGGAAGCTCCCAAATCACATTTCTGAAGTCCTAGTTGAATCTTAAAATAGTAACTTTCAAGCTCTTAAGACTATATAGGGGCATCCATAAAAGGCTTCAGTGACTCAGGATGTGATGGATGTCTTGGGTTTTATATAATTTTGGGCTTCTGTGACACAAGGTAGGAATGGGATGCAGCATAATTTAGTAGATAGGATCTCAGGTTGTGGGGAGAGACTTGCCTGGATCCAAATATAGGCTGCATCTTTCACTATTAGTGCAATTCTAGGTGTTTCTGAAGCTCAGATTTCTCATTTATTAATTAAGCATTCATGTAAGCTTTGGTTATTAAACACACACTATGTGCCAGGGTCTGTGGTAAGCTTTTTATTTACATATCAAATTTAATTGAAAGTATCAACCTCATACAATGGTACTAAGGTTAAATAAAATCATGCATGTGAAGTATCTATTCCAAGCACATAGTAACTATTCAATAAATAAATGATTGCTGTAATTATCATGAAGATGTAGTTAAGCTTGAAATTGAGTTTTTTATAATACTCTTTTACCTTCTTATAATCTTCCTTATGCTTAAGTCATACCCCTGAGAATTTATTGGTGCTCAGTTAGTTTTCTGTGGGTGTCTGGTCCTGATTTGTGAACCAGAGCACACTTCTTTTTAAAGGGATAATGGAATTCCAGCAACTCTGGAATGCCATGGCAGGTCCAAATTTCCACCCAGAGGACTCATCTATTTTTTTTTTTCAGAGAACTCATCTATTAAGAAAGGAAGAGGGGAGTGAAATAAGTCAAACAGAGAAAGACATGTACCATATGATCTCACTGATATGAGGAATTCTTAATCGCAGGAAACAAACTGAGTGTTTTTGGAGTGGGGGGTGGGGTGGGAGGGATGGGGTGACTGGGTGATAGACACTGGGGAGGGTATGTGCTCTGGTAAGCGCTGTGAATTGTGCAAGACTGTTGAATCTCAGATCTGTACCTCTGAAACAAATAATGCAATATATGTTAAGAAAAAAAAAAGAAGAAGAAGAAGGTAGCGGGAGGGGAAGAATGAAGCGGGGGAAATCGGAGGGGTAGATGAACCATGAGAGACATGGACTCTGAAAAACAAACAGGGTTCTAGAGGGGAGGGAGGTGGGAGGATGGGTTAGCCTGGTGGTGGGTATTAAAGAGGGCACATTCTGCATGGAGCACTGGGTGTTATGCACAAACAATGAATCATGGAACACTTCATCTAAAACTAATGATGTAATGTATGGGGATTAACATAAGAATTAAAAAAAAAAAAAAGGAAGGAAGAGGGAATAAAGGATTGATCTGGTTTTGTTTTGGGTCTTGATGTTTAGGTCTAGATTCTTAGTGTCCTGAACAGTTGAGTGGCCTTTACTATAAATGGTGTTATGCATTGAATTGCACCCATTCAAGATTCATGTATTGAAGTCCTAAACCTCACTACCTCAGAATGGGACCTTATTTGGAGAGAAAGTCTTTACAGAGATATTTTAATTAAATTAAAATGATGTCATATAGTTGGTGTCCTTACACAACAGGGGAAATTTGGAGACAGACACACAGATACAGAGAACACTATGTGCACATTAAGACATCCATCTACAAGCCAAAGAGAGAGGCCTGGAACAGGTCCTTTATCTTACAGCCTTCAGAAGGAAACAATCTTGCCAACAACTTGATTTCAGACTTCTAGCCTCCAGAAATGTGAGACAAGAAGTTCCAGTTTGGTGGTATTCTGTTATAGCAGCCCTACCAAGGAGTACAGATAGTAACATTTTGGCTATTCTAAGGCCATAGGTGGCATCCTGTTAGGGGAGGTATGGTCAGGGAGAGCTGATGGGTAAGAATGACCAACCATACTTGGAACTGAAGTAGACCCCATCTGGAATTGACTTGTACTCTTTGGATCAGCCTGAGCTGGGATTCCAGAAAGTGTTTACAAAGTATACTTGCCTTAGGTGAGGAAGAAAGCTGATTCATATTAAAGTTAGTAAATAATGATGATAATAAGTGTTTTCAAGGATAAGGAATTCACCAAAATAGGTAGATTGTGTGAAATGGCCAGCCTGAGTCATCAAATATGTTTTTAAAGAAATAAAGACATTTAACATCCACAATAACTAGAACAGAGTAAACAACATGCTCTCTATTGGAAATCTTTAAGGCACTTGTGTTAATGACTGAATAGAATATTGATTATTCATATACAAATGTGGTATTCTGTTTAGAGCTGAAGATATCCTTCAAATGGTGTTTTCTGGGAAGTACTTCAATAGTCTACCTACTTTAGTTACTTTTATAAATGCATTTAGCCAGCTCTTTTTAAAAGACAGGTATTTTTCAAACTGTTCTATAGGAAACATGAGTTCCAAGCTGTTGAAGTATATTTCCTTTATTATATTTAGTAGATAGATAGATTGACAGTCACCACCAATTTTATAATAATTTTATTGCCCTGTCAAATGTACATTGGATTTTAAGATAATCCCAACATTGGGAATATTAAAACATGAAAGAAATGTACATTTTAGATTTGAGACAATACACCAAATGGCCCATAGATTACAAAGGGTCCTGTGACCCAACACATTTGGGAAATACTCCATACTCTTTCTGTCTTAGAGATTCGAAATGCACACTTCCATGTACTTTACTTCTGAAAAGTCCAGTGGTAAACAAATATGATATTAACTTAGAATTTTTACTACTTCTTGGCCTTGGAGTCCTTTTCATGTTGAGCTTGTGAGAATGAGTTCTCAGGACTCCATTTTGGGAAATGCTGGGTTAGGGCAAATTTTGTCTGCATTGACACAACGCTTGTCTGCATTGACAGAGCCATCAGATTTTGTGATGTTGGAGTGAGAGAAGCTTTCTCTTGTTTTGCCAGCCCATGCCACTGACTGGGCAGGATGCTGCTAGGCCTGATGTTAGAAGCCTTTGGTATGGCAGCTTGCTACTGGCCATGGCTGTCAGCACGTTGGCCAGCTGGAGGTGTCTTCTGTCTCTGGGGCCATTAATGGCTTCACATCTTGGCAGAAGGCATTTGGGCACTGTCGGGTGATGGGATAAGGTAAGAGCTGTATACTTCCAGGATCTGGGGAAAGTTTTCTATTCTTGACTACCCCTGGAAATTCTGCTCTGCTCACCCTTCATGGGTGTTTGCTTAATATTTTCTTTTGTACCCCAGTCTACCTCAAATGTCTTTATGGAGTCTTGCCTGCTATCCTAGCGCACAAAAATTCCCTTTTCTACCCTTAACTTTTCATGCTCCCATATACATATCAGCATGGCAATCACTGCCTTCATGGAGTTTAACTTGATTGTCATGTTTGGTCATCATATTCTCATCCACATATATCCTGGCTACTGTCCTAAGGATGCCCTCAGGGAGGGGAAGACTTCCTTACTGGGGATCCCACCTAATAGCTGGCACAATGTCCATAGGACCCTCTGTTATGTGTTTACAGCTTGATTCTAACAAATCCCAGGAGAATATGTAAGTGATCACCATGTTTTACAGCATTGTGATTCTCATGTTGAACCCTTGATTTAGACCCCAAGAAACAAGGAAGTGATAGAAGCATGAAGTTGATGTTGCTTTTCTCAGATTAATATTGCATTGGCTAGTTTTCAAATACTCGTTGAATGATGTTGCTGTAGCACATTGATTGCTGATTTTTCCTTTTTTTTTTTTTAAAGATAGAAGCACGAATATGATAACAAAGAATTATTTATGAACTGGACTTCATTTCCTAATATTAGGTACAGGGAAACATCCAAGCAGAAGTTTTTTACAAGAAGCTATTTGCTCATGGGACGCCTGGGTGACTCAGTTGGTTAAGTGTCTGCCTTCAGCTCAGGTCATGATCCTAGGGTCCTGGGATCAGGTCTGAGTCAGTCTCCTTGCTCAGTGGGGAGCCTGCTTCTCCCTCTGCCTGCCACTCCCCCTGCTTGTGCGCTCTCTCTCTGTGACAAATAAATAAATAAATAAATAAATAATAAATAAATAAATAAATAAAATCTTTTTTAAAAAAAGAAGTTTTTTTCTCAAAACAATTTCTCCAATAGCCTCAGAAACATGTTGAGATTCCTAAATCCCTAAATTACATGAAAGGTTATAAAATTTTCATAGAGATTGATTTATCTGGAGAGGTAACATAGCCCTTCTGCTTGATGAACAAGCCTCTCTTGCTAATGACTGATCTTCACAAAAAGTAGGAAAAATCAGCAATCAATACACTACAGCAACATCATTCAACGAGTATTTGAAAATCAGCCAATGCAATATTAATCTGAGAAAAGCAACATCAACTTCATGCTTCTATCACTTCCTTGTTTCTTGGGCTCTAAATCAAGGGTTCAACATGGGAATCACAATGCTGTAAAACATGGTGATCACTTACATGAATAAGTGATCACCTGGGATTTGTTAGAATCAAGCTGTAAACACATAACAGAGGGTCCTATGGACATTGTGCCAGCTATTAGGTGGGATCCCCAGTAGGGAAGTCTTCCCCTCCCTGAGGGCATCCTTAGGACAGTAGCCAGGATATATGTGGATGAGAATATGATGACCAAACATGACAATCAAGTTAAACTCCATGAAGGCAGTGATTGCCATGCTGATATGTATATGGGAGCATGAAAAGTCACTGGGAGCTCAGAACAGACAAAGAGATTGATGGCATTGGAGCTGTACATACATACGTATGTATAGATCTGTGTCAAGAGTGCAGTCTCTGGAATTAAATTAAAAACCTGGTTCCACCATTTAGTTATGTGGCTTAAACAGGTTGTTCAATTGTTCTGAGTTACATAATGTGAAAATAGGGATTATAGGTTTTTCATAATCCGAAAATGGGGATTATTTTGTTAAAGATCAATGAGATAATAGATTTTGTATATGTGGACACGTAGAAAGCCTATACTAATGTTAGCTAATAATAAGTGTGATTCTCTCTCCAGGATTATAATAAAATTTCTTACATAAAAGAACATTCCTGGGGCACCTAGGTGGTTTAGTCGGTTAAGCGTCTGCCTTTGGCTCAGGTCATGATCCCAGAGTCCTGGGATGGAGCCCCACGTCGGGCTCCCTGCTCAGCAGGGAATCTGCTTCTTCCTCTTGCTTGCTCTCTCTCTCTGTCTCTCAAATAAATAAATCAAATCTTATAAAAAAAGAACATTCATGGCATTTGTCCATGAAATGATGCTGTTGTAAAATTTGATTCTTCCATGAAATGATTTTGCAAGAGACTTATTCCTAGTGTTTGATTTTTTCCAGCTTCCTCTTTACAGTTCTTAGAGCAAAGGTCTCATTTTGTCTACCAGTTTCTCTGCTTCCCTTTATGTTCACATCTTCCAGAAAATGTGAAAACTCACAAGGATCAAAGAAGCACATTCCTTACCTTTTATTCTTTTAAAAATCATTGGATTATGGTGCTACTGTGCACTGAGGTTACCTCAATGAAGTTTTTGAAGTTTACGATAAAGTTCTGCAGAATAATTTGCCTCAAATAGGAAGCTTATGTTCACTTATTAAATGGGTATTTCAACATTAAAATCACCTTTACAGATTGGCTTCTGACAAAATGGCTTTGTGTTATAGTGGGTTAAAATTTCTTGATTAAAAATTATAAAATTTGTGTTTAGATAAATTTTAATTTATCTAAATGTGTTTAGATAAACCATAATATGCTTTAAACTTTTCCTGGAAACAAGGCAGGAAATAGATAAAATGAAGGGATGAAGTCTCCAGTATGCTTTTAAAGTTATTTTGATCCCTGTGTCATTTACTAGAAAAGAGAAGAATTGAAAAAAAGCTCATTGTATATTTCTACAGTTTTAGGCACAGATATTACATTAAAAAATTTTTTTTATCATTATGTTAATCACCATACATTACATCATTAGTTTTTAGATATTACATATTTTTATTGAAAAAAAAAAAGAGTCTGCATAGAGGAAGAAAGCTAACTTGGTGACAGGTGAAAAAGAATAATGAGAAAATTCTAAAAGAAAGTGGTTGAAATCACATTGGTAGAATTTTTTATAGTTCTAGGAGCTGGTGAAGTCCAAAGCTGGGGCTATTTGGAGATCTTTATTATTTTTATGATGATTTAAATCCTCACGTGCTGAATTGCTAAGCTTCTGAATGTGACCATACTTATAAACTCTTACCTGTCTCTCTCTGCTCACCAGCTTTAGGGCAACAACTTCAGAAGTTGCCGGGAGATAAGAAAACAATATGTTCATTTGGTTAATCATTACAGGTCTTATCTTTGTTAATATAAATAACCTTAGAACTGATTCTCTATCATTAAGATAAAGTCAGGATATGGCTTTGGCATATGAGCATAATGTAAATGAAGTTATCTGTTATCATTGACATCTCTGATTCCCTCAAATTCCTTGATATATGGGTACTCACAGCTAAATAACCTTTAAGCAACAAAATAAATGACAGTTCAACTTCAGGTCAAATTTTATGCAAGATGCTTCTTTGAGGAGAGTTTGTAATATTAGTGAGTATTTGGTTTCTTCTTATAAGCAGTTTTGAATCTAGTGGGGAGAGAGCAAGATGGTATACAGGGATAACTAAACTTGCTTTAGGTATGGTGGAACAACACAGAACTTTATAAATCATTTTAATTTATCTTTAATAATTTTGAAATTAAGATACCTAGACAGTAACATATAAAAGGTGAAAAGTGATTTAGCATTTTAAGGGTATTTTTTTTTTCCCCAGAGAAACAAAAACTAATTTTTTAATATAAATAAGTGTTTCCCATGCAATATTAAATCCCATGCAGTTTACCTGGGCATCCTACATTTTATCTGGGAACCCTAATGTTGGGGGAAACACAGTAGCTTTTTTTTTTTTAACTGTTATGTTAATCACCATACATTACATCATTAGTTTTTGATGTAGTGTTCCATGATTCATTGTTTGCGTATAACACCCAGTGCTCCATTCAGTACGTGCCCTCTTTAATACCCATCACTAGGCTAACCCATCAGTTTGTTTCTCAGAGTCCATAGTCTCTCATGATTCTTCTCCCCCCCCCCCCCGCCGATTTCCACCCTCTTCATTAAGGGTACTTTTTGAGTGCATTGCAAAGTTAGAAGGATTCACTGTGTGTGTATGTTAAGGAAAGGGAGGATATGAAATTATTTACTCTATTATAAAAGCATTTTTTTCTTTAAATTCTTTAAGATGTTCCTCCATTGTCTTTCTACTGGCATTGTTTCTGAGAAATCTGTTTTATGCTTACTCATGTTCTGCTATTCACAATGTGTCTTTTTTTTTGCTTGAATGTTTTTAAGATTTCCCTTTATTCCTGGTTTTGAGCCATTTGATTTTGATATGTCTTTTTTTTTAAAGATTTTTTTTTTTTTTGAGAGAGAGAGAATGAGAGACAGAGAGCATGAGAGGGAGGAGGGTCAGAGGGAGAAGCAGACTCCCTGCCGAGCAGGGAGCCCGATGCGGGACTTGATCCTGGGACTCCAGGATCATGACCTGAGCCGAAGGCAGTCGCTTAACCAACTGAGCCACCCAGGCGCCCCTGATTTTGATATGTCTTGGTGTCATTTTTGCATGGAGTTTTTTTGTGGATCTTGAATTTGTGGGTTTCCAGTTTTCATCAAATTTACAAAATTCTCAGCATTATCTTTCAAAAAAATTTTTTTAAAGATTTTTTAGTTATTTATTTGAGAGAGAGAATGAGAGAGAGAGCATGAGAGGGGGGAGGGTCAGAGGGAGAAGCAGACTCCCCGCCGAGCAGGGAGCCCGATGCGGGACTCGATCCCAGGACTCCAGGATCATGACCTGAGCCGAAGGCAGTCGCCCAACCAACTGAGCCACCCAGGCGCCCTCTTTCAAAAATTTTTTTTATATCAACCTTGTTTTTCCTGTCCTTCAGGGACTCCAATTACACAGATGTAAACTTTCTTGAAGTTGTTCCACAGCTCACAGATGTGCTGTGCATTTTTCTTTTGATTCACCTTTCTCTTAATTTGGATGCTTTCTATTGCTGTGTCTTCACGATCACTAATCATGTCTTTTGGGATGGCTAATCTATAGTTAATCCCATCGCATTTTACAATCAGACACTGTAGTCTTTACCTGATCTTTCAAACCCCTTCTTAACTTTTTTTGAACATATGGAATACAGTTACAATAATTGTTTTAATGTTCTTGATGGCTAATTCCAACATCATTGGCAGTTCTCAGTTTTGACCATTGATTTTTCTCTCATTATGGTTGTATTTTCCTGCTTTTTGTGTGAATGGTAATTTTTGATTGGATGCTAGGCATTATGAATTTTACCATGTTTAGTGATAGATATCTTATTCTTATAAATATTCTTGAGCTTTGTCTGGAATACAGTTAAGTGACTTGGAAAGAATAGGATACTTCCCCCCCCCAGGTTTTTATTTAAATTCAAGTTAGTTAACATATAGTGTAGTATTGGTTTCAGGAGTAGAATTTAATGATTTGTCACTTACGTTTAACACCCAGTGCTCACTACAACAAGTGTCCTCCTTAATGCCCATCACCCATTAACCCCTCTCCCCCAAACAGTACAATACTTTTGAGTCTTGCTTTGTAGATTTGTTAGTTGGAACAGGAGCACTGTTAAGTTTAGGGCTAATTATTTCCACTACCGAGGCAAGTTTTTTCTGTGTGGTCTATCCAATGCATCATGACTCCTGAAAGTTCTCCAGTCTGGTTAGTGAGAGCAGCACTATTCCCAGCCTCATGTGAGCATCAAGTGCTGTTATCTATAATCTTTTCAGTATTTCCTTCTCTAACCTCAAATTCTTTCCTGATGTGGTGTACTAACAGTACTCAGCTAAATAATTCAGGGGGACCCTCTGCACATCCAGGGTTTTCTCTCTGTGCAACTCCTTTTCTTTAGTATCCTGTCCTGCAAATTCTAGTTGCCTTGGTCTCTCCAGATTTTCAGCTCCATTTCCTTTAGGAAGTCTACTAACCTCTCTGCACTGTGATCTGGCAACTTTCTTCAGGCAGAAACCTCGGGAAATTTTAGAGCTTATTTGCTTTTGCCTCTCAAGAATCATTATCCTTTATTGCCTGATGTGTCTTAAAACTGTTATTTTATAGATTTTGTCCACTTTTTCATGTTTCAAGTAGAAGGATATATCCAATCCCTGTTACTCCATCTTGGCCAGAAGTAGAAGTTCTGGAAGGGGCAAGTATTTTGAAGTTGTCCAAACTATATTAAGTCCAAGCCACCTTGAAGTTTTATTTTATACTACCTGCAATGAAAAGTAGATAGATTTTGCAGTGGGAAAGATCTAGATTTGAATCTTGAAACTACTATTCAATAGGTATGTGATCTTGGGCAACAGCTGTAACTTCCCTCAACCTCAGTTTAATCTTTTATAAAATGAGATGGAAAAAATTTACTTTAAACCCAGGGGATTCTATGCATTATTGTTTTGATATCAAAATATAAGCAGTAGGTAGATTGATGCTAAAATAAATAAGAGTTAATCTGTAGTTTGTACTTCCATGAAACACCTAAAAATAATGAGATAGATCTATATGTATTCTTAGGAAAAATGTTAATAACATACTCTTAGGGAGTAAAGCATTTTACAGAAAAATGTGTGGGATGTGAAGTGATTTTTAATTAAAACTCTGTGTGTGTGTGTGCACTTATGTAGAAAACACCATCTGGAAGAATATATGATAAACTTAAGTAAGTTGAGGAGTAGAAATAAGGGTAACAGAGGCTCCCTCTTTTTAACTTTAAAACTAGCTATATTTTAAAAAATGGACACATAATTTCTTTTGAGATAAGAAAATTAATAAAAGAAAGAAGCCAGATTCAAGAGAGATAAGAGAAGCACATGGCACAGTTCACATCATCAATGCGCAGTAGCCAACAAGCACCAGGAGCACTTATGTGTCAGGTGAAGTTAGGCTTCTTTCATGTGCTACCATGAGGAAGACCACCTCACACCTCAGAGCGACTATAGCGTTGAATGAGAGGAAACTGAGAAGACTTTTATAGGATTTAGGCCTGTGCTGGGTGATTCTAAAAAGGATTTAGGAAGTGGAGGCAAATTCTGTTTGAGTGTTATCAGGAATTTGGTGATTAGATATTTTTGCAATTGGTACCTAAAAAGAGAGAAGTTAAAAGTGTTTAGGGAAGAAGTGTTTACTCATTTTAGTTGGAAAGTGGAATGTTTAGCTACTTTTTTAGCTGTCAAGAGTTCTTGTTCATGTTTTGTTTCAGACATCATCACAGAGTGGCCTTTTCTCAGTCATGGAGTGGCTTTGTCTTATTATTGCTTATATTCTATAAAAGTTGTTTAAGTTCAGTTGGGAACATTATGGCTAAAATGCCAGCTGTCATCTCCCTGGTCATTGTATAACTTCTCGATATAATTGAGAATTCCTCTCTCCATTTATATATATATTTTAAAGATTTTATTTATTTATTTGAGAGAGAATGAGCAAGAGAGAGAGAAGGAGCAGGGGGAGGGAGAAGCAGACTCCCCGCTGAGCAGGGAGCCTGACATGGGGCTCAATCCCAGGATCCCGGGATCATGACATGAGCTGAAGGCAGATGCTTAACTGACTGAGCCACCCAGGCACCCCTCTCCATTTATATTTTTTAGTTTGCTGAAGATAAGATGACTCTACCCAGCCTTGGAGTTAATTATATTGGCATATTGGCTCTAATTCTATAGATTTTACTATGGTTCCTATCTGTCAAAATAATGTACAGCAGAATAGGAAAAATGCAATTTGGTTTATTTACAGGGGATTTGTCTTGAGATTTTTTCCCCCAGGCTAGTGCAGGCTAATTTTTCACCAAGTGATTTCTCCACAAAGAGAGTTTACAGTTGAGGTCTATGGGGGTAGTACCTGTTCCTTTGAGCATCTGTGACTCTAGATGCTGAGATAGGATCAAAGAAAACAACCTTCATTAGTTAGCTTTCTGCTGAAGGAGAGAGGAGTTTCCCAAAGGGGAAAGTTTTCATGTTGAAAACCTTGGGAGACTTTCTATTGACTCTGTGTGTGTGTGTGTGTGTGTATGTGTGTAATGAGGGCGTTTTTATGTCTGCCACACCCATGTTGAAATAATCCTTGTTAATACTCATTTACGATTCACATTTATTGAGAGTTTATTAGTGCCACGTACTATGATTTCTATTCATTAGCTTACCTATTTATTACTAATGAACCAGCAAACAAAAGAATCTCATGAGATATGTACTAGTATGGGAAGCAAGGTTTGAAAGCCCAACTAACCTGTAAAGGGACGCTGCTGGTGAGTGGCAGGGTTGGGATATCAATGACATACTAAACCATTCAAAATCCTGTGCTCTTAAATACTACTTTCCTGTGGACCATGCAACTAAAGAAACACTCTGCGTGTATAGATAATTATAGATATTTGGCTCTGACTAATGTTACTGAATCAATACCTCCAGGGCTAGGCTATAATTATTTGTATTTTAAAAACTTTTCCTGGTCACTTGAATGCTGCTGTCCACAGACTGGTATTTAAAGACCACTAGTATAGGGTACATACTCACATAACTTCCAGTTAGAAAACTGTCCATATTATTGTATTTTATCACCATTTCTTCATTCAATATTTATAGACTACCTACTGTGTCTAAGTCTCTATACCAGATGTTAAAGGGTTATAGAAAGACTATGTATCTCAACTACCTTATAAATAATAGTGAGGGTCTTATAGATAAGTAAATAATGTAGAGGGGAAGTGATAAATAATAAATAATATTTATTGCTGCAAATAAAGTGCTATGAGTATTCAGTGGAAGAAGGAATTATCTCCAGGGGTAGAAAGTTGGTAGGAAACAAGTGCTAAGCTGGGAAAACTTCAGGGAGAGACTGACTCTTGAAGGAGCAGTACAATTTGGGCATATAAAGGTGTGCTGTTTTACATGGTATATACACTGATTAACTGTATATGGCTTCCTGGCTTTGAAGAAGTAAGCTGCCATGTTATGAGAGAGGTTATGGAGAGGGTCATATGGATAAGAACTGTGGATAGACTAAGAGCTGGGAGCAACCTCTGGCTCATGACCAACAGGAAGGCAGGAATCTGTCTTACAACTGCAAGGAGATAAATTCAATAACATGAGGGAGCTTGGAAGTGGATCCATCCCCACTTGAGCCTCCAGATGAGTCCCCACTCCTGGTTGACACCTTGATTGTAGCATCTCAGAGGATGTAGTTAGGCAGTGTCCACATTCTTGACCCATAAAACTATAATATAATCATCATGTTTTTAAGCCCCTAAATTTGTAGAAATTTGTTATGAAGCAATAGATACAGATTTTGGAATTACAACAATACAGATTTATTTCCCTATTGAGGAATTCTCACTTTCTTGGTCTTGTCTTCCCAAACAATGCTGCAATAAATATCTTTAAATATATGGCCTTATAGACAACAAATGATCAAACTAGAAGCACTTCTTTCTAATCCCTTTTAGGGATTCCTTTACATCTTGGTTTCTCAGGATGTAGATGAGGGGGTTTAACATGGGGATCATAATGCCATAAAACACAGAAGCCACTTTTTCTTGCTCTTGAGACTCCTTTGTCCCATGGTGCAAGTACATGTAAGAGAGAGTCCCGTAGAACACAGTGACGGCTGTCAGGTGGGAGATGAATGTGGAGAAGCCTTTTTTCCTCCCTGCAGCAGAAGATTTCATCAGGATGGCAGCCAGGATATGTACGTAGGAAAAGATGACAACCAGCACAGTGAACATCAAGTTAAACCCCACAAAGACCATTACTAACATGATGTTGAAGTCAATGTTAGAGTGCGAGAGGGCAAGAAGTGGGGGTTCATCACAGAAAAAGTGGTTAATTTTATTGGATTTGCAAAAGTTCAATGAGAAAGTAAACCTTGTGTTTACTGAGGCATTCAGGAAGCCTATGAAGTATGAACCAACCAGGAGCTGAATGCAGACTGTCTGGGACATGACTGTTGGATAGCGGAGTGGGTTGCCGATGGCCACTACCGGTCCACTGCCATCGCAGCCAGGATGTAGCAGTCAATTGTTGCAAAAGCACCATAGACTAGTAATTGCACCATACATCCTATGAATGAGATGGATTGCTCTGTTTCTACAAAGTTTTGCAGCATCTTGGGAGTGATAGGGGAGGTATAGCAGAGATCAACAAATGCCAAGTGTTGGAGGAAGAAGTACATCGGGGTGTGAAGGCAAGAGTCATTCTTTTTTTTTTTTATTTATTCATTTGAGACACAGAGATACAGAGAGAGAGAGAGAGAGAGGGAGAGAGCATGAGCAGGGAGAGAGGCAGTGGCAGAGGGAGAAGCAGGCTCCCCGCTGAGCAGGAAGCCCGATGCGGGGCTCGATCCCAGGACGCTGGGATCATGACCTGAGCTGAAGGCAGACACTTAACCATCTGAGCCACCCAGGCGCCCCAAGAATCATTCTTGATGAGTAGGATCATCCCCATGTTACCCACCAGGGTGGCCACATAGATCACTAGAAATAGTATGAAGAGGATATGCCAAGACTTGCGTTGACCATCAAATCCCAGGAGAATGAATTCAGTTACTTCAGTGCCATTGTTTTGTTCCATAGCTAGCAAAGATTAAGTGTCATCTGAAAAGGTGCCAAGAAATAAGAGCAGAGAAAGCTAAGACCACGTGATCCTTTAACTTAATTCTGCAATTGGCAATGATATAATATTTGGTTTCACAGCGGAGTCAGAGGATATTTTCTATGGAATAATTGACTCTGCATTTAAAGTCTATACCTTGACATCTGACTTAGATAATTTAGATCTATACTTTGGGAAAATTGCCATGGATCAGTTTCTTTGTTCTCAGCGTGCAAGCTGACTTCCTAATTATATTAAGAATTTAATTTTTCTTAAATATATTTCTTAAATATATCAATTAGGGAACATGTAAAAGCATACTCTTAAAAATTAAGCTTTCTTTTATGCTGCATACATTTTAATTCACAAATCCCAATTTACATAAATACAAATTATTATGTATGAAAATCTTGAGTTACCCATAAATTTCTATATAATCTTGCTCTAATTTATTTCTGTATTCTCATCTTACTCTTTCTTCCTCCTTAGTAATTCTGCTCTGGCCATCATTAACTCATGCCCAAGTAGAGTGTTAATCAAATTATCTATGGTAAGGGACCATTTTCTTTGTAAAATTTGTAATATGTTGTGGACCAATATTTTTGCATATAGCAATAAAAAATTCTCAGCATTGTCAAAATTCTGTAATAGTTTTAGATTCTCAATCTCACTTTCAATAGTTATCACATCACAGAGTGGAAATAGAGAGTCCAACAACTGGTGCTGGTCCAGGGACCATACATTGAATAACACTACTCTATGGTATCCATATGTCATAATTTACCTATATGCTTTCCTAGCAATGGAAAGTAGGTTGCCTACTACTTATTTCCACTACAAGTACCTCAGTGTGAAATTTTTTCTAGTGACAAACATTTTGAATCTTGGGGCATGCATACATTTAACTTGACCAAATGTTTCCAGATCACATTGCATAATGGATGCACCAATATACATGCCTCTTAACTGTACATCAGGGTTCCTGTATCCTTACTTTTTTGTGAACATCATTGGTATTTTGTTAATATTTTTTATACCAGGAAAATAGTTGTAAAGTGACATCTCCATTTTAATTTTTTTTTTCTAACCAGAAGTGAATTTGATCATTGTAGAATATTTTTCTTAGAATTTTGGAATCATATTTTTTGTCAATATGTCTATGAGTTAATTTATGGATGGATGCTTTTTTATGTAGATTTGAACACTCTGTTGTTAACTTGACAAAGATTTTCTCACATTCTGTTACTTACTAACTTTGTCTATAGTATTCTTCATAGACCAGAAATCTTTAAATTTAGAATAATAATTCATCATTTTTTTGCCTTTTGGTTTGTTTTTTTGAAAAAAAATTGAATAAAGCCCATTCCTGCCTCTGTTCATTTACCCAGGAGAGTAAAACATAATAATAAAATTTAGTTTCCATTTTATACTGGCTTGCTACTACATGGTGTTTGTTAAACCATATTTTATTTCATCCATATAATTTGAAAAAGTTATTTTGTTTTTACTTAATTTTTTTAGAAGAAAGTAGATTAAGTGGATAGAGAGTGCTAGTAGTTGGTGTGTGTGTGTGTGTGTGTGTGTATGCATGTGAAATATTTAAATATTTTTAAACCATTAAATGATTTTACTTGCTATTTTAAAATTTACTCACACAAACACTGTCCCTGTTATGTTATAGGAAAGTTATATCAAACATTTATGAACAACTAATTCTAATATTATATAAACTTTTTCTGAAAATCACAGTAAAGAACATTCTCCAATTCATGTCAATATAACATTGAAACCAAAATAAGTAAAATATGAGAAAAGACAATTAGAACCAAACTCATTTGTGAATTTAGATGCAAACAGTTTAAATAGACATTCACTGAACAAATCCATCCATGTATTAAACAATTCATAGGGTCTCAAAAAGGTTCTAGAAAATAGCTATTCTCTTCCTTTTCCAGGATTTGAACAAATTGATAAATAAAAGATAGTGTCTGTATGGGGACCATAATATCACCTTTGGACACCTGGGGGAAATTTTAAGTTTATTAATTTATTTTTTTAAGATTTTATTTTATTTATTTTATTTTTTAAATGATTATTTATTTATTTATTTATTTATTTATTTATTTATTTATGTATCTGAGAGAGAGAGAACACAAACAGGATGGGCAGACACAGAGGAAGAAGCAGGATCTCCATGGAGCAGGGAGTCCCGACTGGGGGGACTCAAACCCAGGACCCTGGGATCATGACCTGAGCCGAAGGCAGATGCTTAACTTACTGAGCTCCCCAGAAACCCCTAAGATTTTATTTTTAAGTAATCCCTACATCCAACGTGGGGCTCAAACCCACAGCCCCAAGATCAGGAGTCCCATGCCCTACCGATTGAACCAGCCAGGCACCCCGAAAAATTTTTTATTAGTCAAGTTATTTGCTGTCAGTGAATGCCATAAGCAGATAGCTTTTCCACCCAGTCTTGATGGCAGGGATAGGAACATGCACCTTGCATGCGCTGGGAAAGTGCATCTGGAATGCAGGGGAGTGAGGGATTCAGTGGGCTGGCTGCTGCCAAGAATATGGGCAGAACAGAGCATGCCAGGTTGTTCTCTTTTACCAATCAGATATATCATACCATCTTTTTAGGACCTTAGTGGATAAAATGGAGAGAGTCTATGATTATACAAACAGATTTCTTCGCAGGAAACAAGCATCAGAAGCAGGGAAAAGGTATTTTCCATCAGTAATCAAGACCTATTTGTATTTATCTCAGGAATGAAGGCATTTTTATTTATTTTATTTTTTTTTAAAGATTTTATTTATTTATTTGAGACAGAGAGAATGAGAGAGAGAGAGCACATGAGAGGGGGGAGGGTCAGAGGCAGAAGCAGGCTCCCTGCCGAGCAGGGAGCCCGATGCGGGACTTGATCCAGGGACTCCAGGATCATGACCTGAACCGAAGGCAGTCGCTTAACCAACTGAGCCACCCAGGTGCCCATGAAGGCATTTTTAAATACTGGATTTTATTGATAAAATTGATAAAATATATCAATTTATTGATATAATTTGTCATATTAATATATTCTTTGAAAAGCCATATGATTTTCTCAATAGATATAGGGCAACTATTTGGCAAAATTCAATAAATTTTCATAATTAACTAGAACAAAAATGAAAACAGGTGGGGACTACATTGCTGCACTAAATATTATATTTACTATTAAACCATGAGATGCAATGCCTGTAAATTAAAGAACAAGACAAAGATGCTTATTATGACTGAATCTGTTTAGTATTTTTCTGGAAGCCAGGACAAAATGCAGAAGACATGAAAAGTAAAATGATTATGAGGAAGAAACATAGTTGTTACTATTTTTAGATAATGTAATTGTCTCTATAAAAATTCTGGAGACTTGACAGATAAATTCTTAGTGAGCCTAGTAAAGTTACTAAATAGTAGCTTAATATATAAAAATCAATTGCATTTCTGTTCACCAGAAATAATTAAAAATGTTATTTAAAAATTCATATTTACAATAACATCAAAAATAAAGTACCTAAACATGTTCATGACCTTATTGAGATAATACAACTTTATTTAAAGGCTTAAAGAAGACCCAAACACAGACCAGGATCATGGAGAGGAACTCAATATTATAAACATTACATTTTCCCCCCATATTAATCTACAAATTCCATGTAATTCCAACCAAATTTTGAAAGAATTTTACATACAGCTTGATGAAGTTATTCTAAAATTTATATGGGAGGGAAAAGATCTAAAAAAGCTAAGACAATCTTTTAAAGGACAAGGTGAGAACTTATTCTATCAGATATCAGAACTTCTTAAGAAGTGGTAATAATAAAGACATTATGGGATGGTATGATGTGAAGGTGATCAGATGGATCAATGGAATTGATAAAAAGAAATACTAAACAAGTCCACAGGTCTATGGAAACCTGATGTCTGAAACCAAGAGCATGTACTTGAATGAAAAATGGTCCAATAAACTGGAGCTATAAATGTTTATACATGTGAAAAATAATATTGTATTCCTACCTTACATTTTGCAAAACTAATTTCCAAGTGGGTTAAAGATTTGAATTGTACGGCTTTGAGAGTAAAACAACAAAATATCCATGCTTTAGATATATAGAAAAATATTTAAACAGGACGTGAATGCACAAAAAATGAAACATTGAAAATTCAACCATATTTAAATTAAAAATACCAACATTATAAGAGAAAAAAGACTAAATACTGACTAGAAATTTACTTAGGCAAATTTGTTTACAATACATATAAATATTAAGGAATTATTAATCAGTATATATAACAAATTTCTATAAATTATCCCAAGGGAAAAATTTACAAAATATATAATCAAGGTAATTATAGAAGAGAAAACCTAAATGGTCAAAAGGAATATGAAAATACACACAACTCTCTCTGATGACTTCCCATTCAGTTTTCCATTCCTTCCCCTATGATCCTCTGTACTGTTTCTTATATTCCACATATGAGTGAAACCATATAATAACTGTCTTTCTCTGTTTGACTTATTTTGCTCAGCATAATGGGAAGTCATCAGAGAGAGAGAAAAACCATGAAAGACTCTTAACTATAGGAAACAAACTGGGGGTTGTTAGAGGGGAAGTGGGTGGGGGGGATGGGGTAACTGGATGATGGGCATTAAGGAGGGCACACGATGTAATGAGCACTGGGTGTTACATGCAACTGATGAATTGCTGAACTCTGCGTCTGAAGCTAATGATGTATGACTATATGTTGGCTAATTGAATTTAAATTAAAAAAGTAAATAAAATCTAAACATTCTCTCCACTGAGAGAATGCCTTTTTAAGAAAAAAAAATACAACTCACTAGTAATTTGATAATTGTATATTAATACTGTATTGAAATATAGTTTTGCATTCCTTAGTTTAAAATGCCAAGTTTTGCTGAAGATGTGGAGTCATATATTTCTGGTGAGAAGGTAAATTAGCACAATCATGTTGGAGGCAAATTTGGAAATATTAGTAAAATTAAATATATGCCTCCCAGAATTTCCATCATAGGTACATATTCTAGAGAAATTCTTGACCACATAAACACACACGTAAGTGTATACATATAAATATACTCATACACACACAGAAAGCATTGTTGATCATAGAAAAAAATAGAAACTATTAAGTAAGTCAGTGAAAATTCAGTAAACTGGAGCCACAACGTCCACGTGGATAAATTTCTCAAATGGATGGCTGGGTAATAAGAAGTAAATTGCAGAAGTTAGATGGTGGCTCCATGGATGGTTGTTACTTTATCGTAGGTATATTTTCATGCACTTTAAATACTATTCTATAACAGAAATCCCTCACAAAGGAAAAGCCACATCCCCAACACATCAGTAGAAAGCGCCTGCACCCTGATGTCAGTAATGCCAGGCAGAGCTGTAGCTCCGTAGATGAGATAGTCAGTTTTAGATTAAAACGTAACTTTAGTGGTGGGGAGTATAACAAACTAAACCTGTTGTTAGTGTTTCTTGGGCAATCTGGTTCTTCCAAATAGCTTGAGGAATAAACAGAGTGGCTTAACTCTGTAGTGATGTAAAAAGAAAGAATTCTTTTCAATATTTAGTGAGGGCTACGGGTTGAAATGCAGTCCTTTCAAGGAGTTTCCACCAGTGGGTAAAAGCACTTGTCAGAGGAAGCTAGAATTGGTCATGCTTCCGCTCAACTTAGAATCTTGATAGCGTGATGACATTTACCATTTCAATTTAATCATTCTGAATTTAAATAAAATGTATGACATATTGGGGGACACTTTTCAAGAGCTATGAAAAACCAGAACAAGGGATATACCCCCTCCCACAAGTACCTGAGTATTATGAACATGATTAACCTATATGAAACCTGGTGCTTCTGAAGCATTCTTTATATTCAGTACCATGTGGTAGAAAGGAAAACTGAACAAACTTCAATGAAATGCAATGGGCTTTCCTCTCTGATGCCTTCTCTTGGTATTGGACTTGTATCCTAGCTGCTCCTCTAGGCCTTTCTTCTCTCCCACCTCCTGCCTCCAACATTCCCTTATATTTCTTGCAAGGACTGAGCTAATGTCTTTTTTTTTTTTTTTGTCTGGTCCATTTTTTCTCCCCTCAACTCGACTGAAATTATCCTTAAGATGCTCTGTCAAAACAAGTCTCCCCCACTACTCTCTTTTTCGGTGACCTCTCTAGAGAGTATGTCCAAGCTGGTATCTTTTGCCCTTACTTCCCTTCCAAGTTCTGCAAGGGCATTTTCTCCAATTACCTGCTGGCCATCCCCACTTAGATTTTCTTTCAGTACCAAAAGCTCAAGATGTTTAAGAGTAATCCTTCACTTTTACTCCATCTTCTACTTTTTGCCCCTTGGTTAATGTCACCACCTACAATGCGAAATTTGGGTTGTCTTTAGGCTTCCCTAATGTTTAATTATGTGCCATGTTCCACGGATCCAGCTTCTACAACGTGTCTTATTTATTCTTTTCCATTTCATTATTTATCCCATCAGCCGAATTCAGGTTCCCATTATCTCTCACCCAGGTTGTTGAATTAGTCACCTCGCCGGTATCCCCTCCTCCATGCCACTCATCTTCCAATCTTCTCTTTATGTGGTTCCAGAAGGGTCCTTCAAGAGCCCAGTTCCAATTACACTGCTCTCCAGTTCAAAGATTCCCTGTGGATCCATGTGGTGTACTAAATCAAGCATAGATTTTCCAGCCTGGCATTTTAGATTTTTTTCATTGTGAACTCAATGTAACTTTCCAGGCTTATGTACCATAGCTCTAACTAACTAATTCATTAAAACACTTACTGAGCACCCACTCAATGCCAAACAATGGGCTGGGTTGGTAATAAAATGATGAGTGACAGCTCCTATGGCATTTTCAGTGTGGTGGGTATACAGGCAGGGATAAGTTGTATCAGTGAGGTGCACAGGGCATTGAAGCTTATCAAGGGAGACTTAACCTGGTTAGTTAAGTCTGGGAAGATGTCCCAGAGAAAACCATGTTTGTACAAATAATCGAAATCATGTTTGAATGCTGCTGAAAAGCCAAGGCAAAATAGATTCATGAAGAAATGAAGTAAAAGTGAGGAGAGAACCTGGCACACTATTCCACAGTCTGACAGGCCTCCTACTCTGTTCTTTGAACAGTAGCTTGTTCCTACCTCAGGGCCTTTGCACTTGCTTCTGATGATCCTGCTCATCAGGATCTCATGGCAGGCTCCTTCATGTTCTTCTCACATTCACCTTCCCCTGACATCCTGTTTATCATTCTCTCATACAACACCCTGTTTATGTTCTTTGTACATAATCATCTTGCTTTTTCTTTCCATTTACTTGTTTATTAACTGTCTTCTCCAGCAGAATGTAAACTCCAAGAGACCAGGCTCCAGCCTTTCTTATTCATATCACCTGCCCAATGCCTGACACATGGTAGGTGCTTAATAGCTGTTGCCAAATGAAAGACTATGATGAAAATAAATGTATGAATAAGTGAAAAACAATGGAAAATAAATGTATGCCCAATGTTTATTCTGTTTGGCTTAATTTTGCAGAAAGTTAACAATGTTATTTTCTCCTATAGCAAAATTCCCTTAAAATTCCTTGCAAGATGAAGCTGCTCCACAATTTTCACCAATTCTTTACTGAGGAAGAGAAATACACTTCTGTGGTTTGCCTAATCTGAGGCTTATTTTTAAAAGTAAACCTCTGGAGATTTACTTTGAACCACATACAAACATCAGATGGATTAATGGACAGATAGGTAGATGGATAGGTGTGAAATGAGATGAATTTTCTAAAATGTTAATGTTGAATTTAGGTGATGGCTACTCAGATGTTCACTGTAAAATTCTTTCAACATTGCCACCTGTTTGCAAACTTCCACAAATGATGCTGGGAAAGAAAAAGTCCTGAGTATATTCTTGCCATCAAGACAGTTTAAGTTTAATGTCCTATACCTTCTGCATCTTTAAGGTTGATGGTTAGCTTGGGAATAGTCAAGAGACGCCTTTATAATATACCGATTAAGTAACAAATGGTACGCTTATATTGGGTATGATTTCCATCAATGAGAGTTGAGCCTTCACATGGTTAACCAGGAGTTTGGATAAGTAGAACCCCTGGATCTCTTCTATCTCTCCAGCCTGAGATCTGGATGCTGGTCCCAAGGGATTTAATAGAGCCTGATGTGGAAGGTGACTCATGGGTGTTACTTGTTGCCACAGGAGAAATCATTTTCTCACTTGTGACTCATAAGCTTCTCATTTAGGGAAAGGTGCCCCTGTCATTATTAAAATAATTTAGTGTCTTTCTATCCTGTGGGTCTGTGTGACTCTATGGCCTCTCTTGCTTTTGGTAGATCTCAAATGGGAGTAACCTCATTATAACAAAATAACAATAATGAGCATCTGAATGGGTGTTCTCAGCTTATGAAACTATTGCTTTACTCATTTTGCCTTACTCATTTGTCCCAACCATGCTATGATGCATGTAGACCAGGTAATAGTAGGCACCACACCTAATTCACAGATTGAAGTATGAAGGGTATAAATGACCTGGCCAATTTCATTGTAGGGTGTTAAGGAGCTGTAATTAGAATCTAGGTTCTGACTTCTATTCCAGTCACCCTTACTTAATGCCCAACTGAAAGTGCATGCAGGTTCTTACTGCCTCATTTTACCAAGAGGAATGAGGCTTTAGAGGAAATAGGATTTCAGGGAAGGCCACATGAAGAAAGACACAGGGAATATGAATTTTCCTTTAGCTGAATTCATGTGAAATCACCACAAAACCTCAAATCCATTTCTTCATCCTGTTCCTCTAGGTTTATGCAGTGCCTGTCATTTCTGAAAACTTACATCTCAGCTTGACTACTCCCAAATGAAATTTCTCTGAGCAGGATACCCTTTTAGGATTGGTGAGTAGAAGTTAGTCAACAGGAATCCTTCTGAGTTGGTGCTGTGCCTGTCATATGCTCCTCTAGCCTTCCCTTCCCCGGGACGCCTGTTCCTGCTGAGGTGAAAAGCTAACTTACCTCAGTGCTTATTCCATAAGCTCCTGGCAAGCTATTGGAGATATTCCAGAAATGCCAACTGTCCATGTCTATGAATGTCACATAATTCTCCTTTACTTTGAATTTCTTGGCATAGAAATTAATAAGCGTTGACTATGAAGTCAGATATCCCTGAGTCTGAAACTACTCCACCACTTCCTACCTGTGATATCAGGTAAGTTGTCTGGCTTACCTAAGCTGCAAATTGAAATGAGATTAATTATAGGAATGGTCCCATAGGGCTGTTATGAGGATTAAATGGAATAAAGGCATGAAGGGTGTAGCTTAGTACTTATTGCTTGGTAGATGTTCTCAAGTTTTGATAAGAATTTTATGGATCGTGGATCACCACATCAAAAACTAATGATGTATTATTGTATGGTGACTAACATAATATAATAAAATTAAAAAAAAAGAATTTTAATAATTCAGAGTTAGAATATAGAAGTTATTTTCATATATTTGACAAAATTTACCTTTCGATCTAACTAAGAAGAATTACATTCATGTACTTCTCTTCCTTCTCTCCCTCCTCTCTCCCTACCTCCCTTCCTTCCTCACATCTTTATTATGTGTGTCTAACATGTCAGGCAGTTCTTACTCTCATGGATATTGCAAGCATGGGTAGAAGACAAACAAATTAAGGCATCACACAATAGAATGTAAAATTTTACATATGCTCTAGAGAGCATATCACAATAGGCATTGACTTAGTGGGGAAGCTGCCCTGAGATCAGCAGGTGAGTGGCACATACCAGGTGAGAAGTGAGGGCAGGAGGGTGACAGAGATGTTCAGACACTGGGTTCAGGAGCAAAAACCCTGTGGCAGAAGGGAATGTGATGACTAGAAGAAGCCATGGGGTCTGAAGCAGAGGGAGCAAGGGCCAGAGTGGCATAAGGAGGGGCAGGGTGCATGGGGAGGGCCAATGTAGGCAAAGTCTGTTGGCAATCTTAGGGCTTGGTCTTTATTTCAAGACAAATGAGAATCCACTGAAGAATTTTAGGTAGGGCTGTGACTTAATTCTCAGGATTGATTGATTGACTGATTGATATTTATCTCTTTTTGTTTTTCTTTTTTTAATTTAAATTCAATTAACCAACAATATTACATCATTAGTTTCAGATGTAAAGTTCAATAATTCATCAGTTGCATATATACCCAGTACTTATCACATCACATGCCCTCCATAATGCCCATCACCCAATTACCCCACCCCCCCTCCAGCGACCCTCAGTTTTTTTCCTATAGTTAAGATTCTCTCATGGTTTTTCTCCCTCTCTAATGACTTACCATTCAGTTTCCCAACCCTTCCCTATGATCCTCTGTGCCGTTTCTTATATTCCACATATGAGTGAAGCCATATGGTATTTGTCTTTCTCTGACTTATTTCGCTCAGTATAATACCCTCCAGTCCCATCCAAATCAATGTAAATGGTAAATATTCATCCTTTCTGATGGCTGAGTAATATTCCATTTTATATATGAACCACATCTTTATCCATTTATCTATTGATGGACATCTGGGCTCTTTCCATAGTTTGGCTATTGTGGACATTGCTGCTATAAACACTGGGGTGCAGGTGCCCCTTCGGATCACTACATTTGTATCTTTGGGGTAAATATCCAGTAGTGCAATTGCTGGGTCATGGGGTAGATCTATTTTTAACTTCTTGGGGAACCTCCATACTGTTTTCCAGAGTAGCAGTACCAGCTTGCATTCCCACCAACAGTATAAGAGGGTTCCCCTTACTCTGCATCCTTGCCAACATCTGTTGTTTCCTGACTTAATTTTAGCCATTCTGACTGGTGTGAGGTGGTATCTCATTGTGGTTTTGATTTCTATTTCCCTGATGCCAAGCAATGTGGAACATTTTTTCAAGTGTCTGTTGGCCATTTGGATGTCTTCTTTGGAAAAATGTCTGTTCATGTCTTCAGCCCATTTCTTGACTGGATTGTTTATTTTTTGGGTGTTGAGTTTGATAAGTTCTTTATGGATCTTTGATACTAGCCCTTTATCTGATATGTCATTTGCAAATATCTTCTCCCATTCTGTAGGCTGCCTTTTAGTTTTGTTGACTATTTCCTTTGTTGTGCAAAAGTGTTTTATTTCAATGAAGTCCCCATAGCTCATTTTTGCCCTTGCTTCCCTTGCCTTTGGAGATGTGTCTAGCAAGAAGTTGCCAGCTGAGGTCGAAGAAGTTGCTGCCTGTGTTCTCCTCTAGGAATTTGATTGATTCCTGTTCATATTTAGGTCTTTCATCCATTTTGAGTTTATCTCTGTGTATGGTGTAAGAAAATGATCCAGTTTCATTCTTCTGCATGTGGCTGTCTAATTTTCCCAGCACCATTTATTGAAGAGGCTGTCCTTTTTCCATTGGATATTCTTTCCTGCTTTGTTGAAGATTAGTTGACCATAGAGTTGAAGGTCCATTTCTGGGCTCTCTATTCTGTTCTATGATCTATGTGTCTGTTTTTGTGCCAGTACCATACAGTCTTGTTGATTATAGCTTTGTGATGCCACCAGCTTTGGTTTTATTTTCAAGATTTCTCTGGCTATTCTTGGTCTTTTCTGTTTCCATACAAATTTTAGGATTATTTTTTCCAGCTCTGTGAAAAATGTCAATGGTATTTTGATAGAGATTGCATTGAATGTGTAGATTGCTCTGGGCAGCATAGACATTTTCACAGTATTTGTTCTTCCAAAGCATGGAATGTTTTTCCATTTCTTTGTGTCTTCCTCAATTTCTTTTATAAGTCTCCTGTAGTTTTTATACATAAACAATGAATCATGGAACACTACATCAAAAACTAATGATGTACTGTATGGTGACTAACATAACATAAAAATAAAAAAATAAGTCTTCTGGACTTTTTAGAATACAGATCCTTTACCTCTTTGGTTGGGTTTATTCCTAGGTATCTTATGGTTTTTGGTGCAATTGTAAATGGGATCGACTCCTTAATTTCTCTTTCTTCTGTCTACTTGTTAGTGTATAGAAATGCAACTGATTTCTGTGCTTTGATTTTGTATCCTGCCATGTTGCTGAATTCCTGTATGAGTTCTAGCAATTTTGGGGTGGAGTCCTTTGAGTTTTCCACATAAAGTGTCATGTCATCTGTGAAGAGAGAGAGTTTGACTTCTCCTTTGCCAATTTGAATGCTTTTTACTTCTTTTTGTTGTCTGATTGCTGGGGCTAGGACTTCTAGTACTATGTTGAACAACAGTGGTGAGAATGGGCATCCCTGTCACGTTCCTGACCTTAGGGGGAAAGCTCTCAGTTTTTCCCAGTTGAGAATGATATTTGCTGTGGGCTTTTTGTGTATGGCTTTTATAATATTGGGGTATATTTCCTCTATCCCTACACTGTGGAGAGTTTTAATCAAGAAAGGATGCTGTATTTTGTCAAATGCTTTTTTCTGCATCAATTGAGAGGATCATATGGTTTTTGTTCTTTTATTAATGTGATGAATCATGTTGATTAATTTGCAAATGTTGAACCACCCTTGCCTCCTAGGAATACATTCCACTTGGTGGTGTTGAATAATCCTTTCAATGTATTGTTGGATCCTATTGCTTAGTATCTTGGTGAGAATTTTTGCATCCCTGTTCATCAAGGATATTGGTCTGTAATTCTCCTTTTTGGTGGGGTCTTTGTCTGGTTTTGGGATTAAGGTAATGTGGACTCATAGACCGAGTTTGGAAGTCTTCCTTCCAGTTCTGTTTTTTGAAACAGCTTCAGAAGAAAAGGTATTAGTTATTTAAATGTTTGGTAGAATTCCCCTGGAAAGCCATCTGGTCTTGGACTCTTGTTTGTTGGGAGATTTTTGATTACTGCTTCAATTACCTTCCTGATTATGGGTTTGTTCAGTTTTTCAATTTCTTCCTGTTTCAGTTTTGGTAGTTTATAAGTTTCTAGGAATGCATCCATTTCTTCCAGATTGCCTAATTTATTGGCATGTAGTTGCTCATAATATGGTCTTATAATTGTTTGTATTTCCTTGGGGTTGATTGTGATCTCTTCTCTTTCATTCATGATTTTATTAATTTGGGTCCTTTCTCTTTTCTTTTTGATAAGTCTGGTTAGGGGCTTATTGATCTTATTAATTCTTTCAAAGAACAAGCTTCTAGTTTAATTAATATGTTCTACTGTTCTTTTGTTTTTTTTTTTCATTGATTTCTGATCTAATATTTATTATTTCTCTTCTCCTGCTTGACTTAGGCTTTATTTGGTGTTCTTTCTCCAGCTCCTTTAGGTGTAAGGTTAGTTTGTGTATTTGAGACTTTTTTAATTTCTTAAGAAAAGTTTGTATCACTATGTACTTCCCTCTTAAGGCCATCTTTACTGCATCCCAAGGGTTTTGAATAGTTTGTCTTCATTTTAATTTGTTTCCATAATTTTTAAAAATTCTTCTTTAATTTCCTGGTTGATCCATTCATTATTTAGTAGGATGCTCTTTAACCTCCAAATATTTGAGTACCTTCCAAATTTCCTCTTGTGATTGAGTTCAAGTTTCAATGCATTGTGGTCTGAAAATATGCAGGGAATGATCTCAATCTTTTGGTACCAGTTGATACCTGATTTGTGACCCAGTATGTGATCTATTCTGGAGAAAGTTCCATGTGCACTAGAGAAGAATGTGTATTCTGTTACTTTAGGATGGAATGCTGTATATATCTCTGTGAAGTCCATTTGGTCCAGTGTATCATTCAAAGCCCTTGTTTCCTTGTTGATTTTCTGCTGTGATCTGTCCATTGCTGTGAGTGAGGTGTTAAAGTCCCCTACTATTAATGTATTATTCTCAATGTGTTTCTTTAACTTTGTTATTAATTGGTTTATATAATTGGCTGCTCCCAAGTTAGGAGCATAAATATTTATAGTTGTTAGATCTTCTTGTTGGATAGTCCCTTTAAGTTGATATAGTGTCCCTCTTCATCCCTTACTACAGTCTTTGGTTTAAAATCTGATTTGTCTGGTATATGGATTGCTACTCCAGCTTTCTTTTGATGTCCATTAGCATGATAAATGATTCTCCATCCCCTCACTTTCAATCTGGAGGTGTCTTTGGGTCTAAAATGAGTCTCTGTAAGGGCGCCTGGGTGGCTCAGTTGGTTGGGCGACTGCCTTCAGCTCGGGTCATGATCCCGGAGTCCCGGGATCGAGTCCCGCATCGGGCTCCCTGCTCAGCGAGGAGCCTGCTTCTCCCTCTCCCGCTCCCCCCTCTTGTGTTCTTTCTCTCTCTCAAATAAATAAAAATAAAATCTTTAAAAAAAAAAAATAAATAAATAAAATGAGTCTCTGTAGACAGCATATGGATGGGTTTTGCTTTTTTATCCAATATATTACCCTGTGTCTTCTGATTGGAGCATTTAGCCCATTTACATTCAGAATAACTATTGAAAGATATGAATTTGGTGCCATTGTATTACCTGTAAAGTCCCTTGTGTGTCTCTTTGCTTAGAGGATCCACTTTAATATTTCTTGCAGGGCTGGTTTAGTGATTACAAATTCTTTTAGTTTCTGTTTGTCCTGGAAGCTCTTTATCTTTCCTCTTTATCTCTGAATGACAGCCTTGCTGGATAAAGTATTCTTGGCTGCAGTTTTTCTCATTTAGTACCCTGAATATGTCATGCCAGCCCTTTTTGGCCTGCCATGTCTCTGTGGATAGGTCCGTTGCCAGTCTAATGTTCCTACCTTTGTATGTAAAGGACCTCTTGTCTTGAGCTGCTTTCAGGATTTTCTCTTTATCTCTGAAATTTCCAAGCTTCACTATTATATGTTGGGGGTTGATTTATTTTTATTGACTTTGAGGGGGTTTCTTTCTGTCTACTGGACTTGAATGACTCTTTTTTTCCCCAGATTAGGGACGTTCTCAACTATGATTTGCTCAAATATACCTTCTGTCCCTCTCTCTCTTTTTTCTTCCCCTGGGACCCCAATAATTTGAATATATTTTGCTTTATGGTATTGCTGATTTCAAAGCTTCCCCTCATGGTATTAGTTGTTTTTCTCTCTTTTCTTAGCTTCCTTCCTTTCTATACTTGTGTATTCTTCATCATGGGCTCTCTTCTGCTTCATTTACCCTAGTTGTTAGAGCATCCATCTTTAGACTGCATCTCAGTTAAAGCATTTTTAATTTTGGCCTGATTAGATTTTATTTCTGCACTAAGAGATTCTCTAGTGTCTTTTATGCTTTTTTCCAAGCTCAGCTAGTAACATTATAATCATTATTCTGCATTCTAGGTCTTATATTTTACTTATATCAATATTGATTAGGTGTATGGCAGAGAGGCCTATGATTCTTTCTTTTGCTGTGAATTTCTCCTAGTTATTTTGCTCAGAGAAGAATAGATGAATGAGAGAACAAAATAAAAAATATCAACCACGACCCTAGCAAGATACATACTAGAGAAATCTGAAGAGCTCAGAAACCAAAAAAGAAAGGAAAAAAAAAAAAAAGGGAAAAAAGAAAATATAATCTCCCAGGTGGACAAAACTGGGTGATCCACTTGGTCCTGGGTATATTTTGGTCTGTTTGTTAGAAGACACTGAATCCCAAAATTGTAAAGAAAGAAAAACTTATATATATACAAAAAAAAAAATAATAAATACCATGATAGGAAGCCAAAACTGAAGAATATATCTATAAAATGTAAATGTAAAAGTGAAAATTAAAAAAAGACTTAAAAACAAAGAGTTGATAAAATAAGAAATTAGTTGAGAAGGAAAAAGAAGAAAACAGAAAAAGAGAAAGAAAATTGGAAACGGAAAGACTAAAGTTTCATGAGAAAAAACCTTGAATTCTGTATAGTGTTTTCCTCTAGCACAGGAGTTTTTCAGTTCTGTGTGTTCCATAAGCTTGGTATTCACCTGAGATCCTGCTGGTCTTCTGGGGGAGGAGCCTGTTGTACTGCTTCTCAGGTGTCTTTGCCTCGGTGGAGTTGCACCACCCCTTGCCAGGGCGTGGGGCTCAGTGTAAGCTGCTTGGAGTTTCTCTATGTGACTTTTGTTCCCTGAAGCCTTTTCCCACTGCTTTAGAGGATGAAGATAAAAGTAAAAATAGCAGGGCCTCAATCTCCAGCCCCAGAGCTGAATGATCTCTACCCCCATTCTTCAGTGCACCAGCAGGGAGAAGCAGTCAATCCCTTTGGTGTGCGCCAAACTCTGTAGACTCCTTTGGTGCACACCCACACCAGTCCTCCCAGGGGAGGGATGGGGGGGGTCTCACCACAGCCCAGCCACTTCCTGTGCCCCTGCTTGGGGAGTGGTTGCCTCATCTCACAATGGTTGCCATTTGCTGGGCCCCTGCTTGGAGAGCCATTCAAGGTTTATGGCAACACCTAGCTGAGAGACCACTCCAGGGCTTGCTAATTGTAGCTGGCTTCCCTGCTCCAATGCTTGGGAGCTCTGCCACACTCAGGCACCTCTTTTCTTTCTGTTACCCTAGGGATCCTGAGATCCCCGCCACACTGTCCCACCTAGGATTCTGCCCCACTTCGTCACCTGAGCACCTTTCAGGTAGGGACATCCTTCACTGGAGCAGACTTTTTTTTTTTTATTCTTATGTTAATCCCCATACATTACATCATTAGTTTTAGATGAAGTGTTCCATGATTCATTGTTTGTGCATAACACCCAGTGCTCCATGCAGAATGTGCCCTCCTCAATACCCACCACCAGGCTAACCCATCCTCCCACCCCCCTCCCCTCTAGAACCCTGTTTGTTTTTCAGAGTCCATCGTCTCTCATGGTTTGTCTACCCCTCCGATTTCCCCCACTTCATTCTTCCCCTCCCGCATTCCTAGCTCATCTTAACTGTGGTGTTTAGAATTCTGCTTGAAGCTCAGTCTCCATCTCCATCCACTCATCCAACAGATATTTATCAAATGATCATGTGGTAAAAGATATAGGCATGGCCCCTCTTATCTGTCCCATCTTTTCTCCTTTATGTTCCTATCATGGATCTCACACTGTGATTTACTATTTCTAAGGCACAATGATATTACATATATCTTTTTAGGGGGGAGGGAGGGGCAGGGAGAGGGAGAGGGAGAATCTTAAGCAGGTTCCATGCCCAGTGCAGAGCTGAAGTGGTGTTTGATCTCACAACTTTGAGATCATGATCCAAAATCAAGTCAAATGCTTAACTGACTGAGCTACCCAGACACCCCTACATATAATCTTAATGCTGGGAATTTGATTCATTTTCTAGGAATCTGCTTAGTTAATTTAGTCTGTGCTCAGCACACAAGGGCAGCAAATACCCCCGAGGGGAGGCATAGAGGTATTGGTTATATCTCCAATACCTAGTAGACATACAGTAAATCTTTAGTTGAAAGAAAGAGTGAATGAATGAATGAAAGTTTATATCTCTATATTTCTACTATAGTTCACTTGGTCACAACACTATGGGCAGCATTTGATTTCTTCTCTCCCCCATTCTGTCGATACCTTCCCTCCTACATATAGACTTCTTTTCCTATTTGGATAGCAGGGTTGACTCTTTCTTTTCTTACTGTCATAGATAAAAAGAAATATCATGGTGATGATATAGTAAGAGCTATTTGCAGTTACTTCCAAACCTCCAGATATTTAAGTAGTGAGAAACATGGAAAAAAGAGCAGGTGGAAAATTCCTGGGAGATGGCACACCTAGATGGAGGACTGATTTTGAGTATCATTCCCAAAGGAGGGCTCTACGTCTTCCAGAACATGAGCATAGGTAGAAAGGTTGGCAGTAAAATGAGAAGGAAGGGAAAGTTCAGGGCTCTTCAGAATCATTTTTTATGTAAGACAACTGAATTTTAGAGTTTAAATAATTTTAAGCAATGCTTTGGACAGTAGCTGTGAAATTATATCACATAGAACCCTAAGGTCTAGGGACATGTCCCAAGAACAGCTGTAAAACTAGGACAGATGACCTCCATCATTTGTAAAGAGGTAGCATATGTATTGAACATAGCCCTAAAGAAGGTACTTCTGGAGAGGGTCTGCCTGCTTCATAAAATTCAGTAAGACAAATCCTTGCTCTGTGGGAATGATTAGAGAAATCAATGTCACAATTTTGGTGATGAGTATAGGAGTCCACAACCATCAGAGAGGTCCAACTTGATTGTGGAGCCATTGTCAAAAGCAACCAATTCATGATCACAGCCAAAGACTTTTTTTTAAAAATCTAGTCAAGAGACTGGTTCTTAATTCAGCTGGAGAAGGTTGGGTCTTCCAAACCTGGGAAAACTTATTTTCAAAAAGTTTCACAATTTTTGGTTTATGTGGCGCCAACTGCAGGCAGCAACTGACAGAGCTATACTCTTTTATTTTAATAAAACTCCTAAATTATTTTAGGAAATAGCAGCCTCTTTCTAAGTACCAGGATCTATCATTTCCCTTGGAGGAGAAATACCTTTCTGTGATTATCCTTGTACCTCTTTGTTGAAGTAAGACTTTCTTCTAAAAAATTTGGTAAAAGTCCTTCACATGATGATTTTAAGTTGAGGTTACAAAAAAACTCAGCAACTGAGAAATTCTGGAATTGACTTTTCCCCTCCTTTTTCTATTGTTTAAGAAGTCCAAATTAGAGGTGAGATCTCTCAGTGTCCTACGAAGCATTTGGCCTGTGGTTCATGTATAAATGAACCAAATAAACATGAACTAAAAATACCAGCATAGCTTTTTCCACCTGAGCTAGAATTAGTTGAGATAACTAGTTATTCAGGTATTTGTGATTTAATGCTTACTGAAGGTACTGACATGTTTTTTTCTGAACGAATGTCTCCATATCCTCATTAAACTTTGGAGAGTCATTGTCAACCTTAGCCATCTGGTTTCACTATCTAACATCTTGTGTTTCCTCAGAGGTAGTGATGGCCATTGGGCAGGGATCTAGATGGCTGTCACTGGGATTGCTCAAGCAGGATGATATGGCTTATCATATTTCCTGTTGTAGGAGGTTGGCCGGATGCCCTTTAAGGTCATAGAATCACATGTTCTACATCTCCTTCTATTCAAACAACCCCAGATTTGGTTATCTCACGTTTGTGTCCTGGACTTAAAAGAAAGAGACATGCTCTGAGAATGTGCTTGAAGTGAGAATCTCCCACTTGATTTTTCCTGGACAAGACCATAGATGTTTCCAGGAACCACTTCCAGGAACATTTCTCATGTGCTCGGGAATTTTAAACATACCTTGACAGGTTGTAAATCTCCAACCAGGAAAACTGGGCCCACATTAATGTCTGGGTCTTTGGGGTAGATGTTTGGTTTTACATGATGTTGGAAGTGTTGGTAATTCCACCATTTTGTTGATAGGCCCTGAGGAGAAGAGAGGGTTCATTAGTGGTGAGATTTCTCTTCTGAAATGTCCTTCTCTGTCAGAGTTTTTTACCTGCATCTCTAGAGTCAAAGTAAGATATCTGAGCTTCTTGAACTTGCTTCTGGGCCACAGAATGACACATTGGACAAAGGCTTTCAAAAGCTACAAACAAATAATTATCTGATCCAGGAACACAAATTCAGACTAATGCAACTTCTGATCATGAAATTTCATAAAAACCTGTTGCAATGAGGTGTTTTTCCATCTCCCTTTCTTTGGAGGGGGTTCCTCATTTAAAAAAATTCTAAAGGTGGGTAGGGCAGTGAGTATTCTTATTTTACAAATAAAGAAAACTCAGCTCTTAAATTTTAATTAGCTCTGGGGGAACAATGGTGCTAGGAATCCTGCTTTAATGAGTATTTCAAAGAATCATGGATCTGAAATGATTTCTTAGGGGGACTTGGCTCAGATCATTGGATGTTCAGGCTTCAATGCTCTCATATAAAAATAAATTAGAATAAAAATATTTGAATTGATGCCAAGCTCAAATCATCTCTGATTAGGTTGTTTATGATTTTCTCTCTCTCAATGACAGTCTGAAGGTTTTAATAGAGCTAAGATTTGGAAGTACATCCTGGATGTATAAATACTGTTGTGTGGTTTCGGTAAATTTCACCCTCTTTGAGGCTCTATTCCATCTTCAGTAAATGTAATATAATGACAATCACCTCCATTAGTTGTTTGTGGAGACATGAGATGATGTATGTGAAATGTTGGCATATTGAGATATTCAATTTCTCCTCTTTTCCCCTATTACATTAATCACTATGGAAGAATGAAGAGCATTTGTGTTTTTATTGCATATTTGACCTCTCTCAGTAACTGGCCTATATGTATTTTAGATCTTCACTGTTCAATACAGTAACCATGAGCCACATGCTGGTTATTGAGCATTTGAAATATGACCAAATTAAGATGGGCTGTATGTGTATAATACTAGATTTTGAGACTCAGGATGAAAAAAGGAGTGTAAGATACATATTAATGATTTTTCTATTGATTACATGTTGAACTGATAATATTTTGAATATATACATGGGGTAATAAAGGTACCTTTTAAAATTTGGCTATTAGAAAATTTAAAATGATTTATGTCATTTGTGGCTTGCATTATATTTCTGTTGGACTATGCTGGTCTAGACACTGATATCTGCTGTAGAGGGGGATGGGCATGTTTGAAAATCTGCAACTGTTAACCTTGTCTTTCCATGGTCCTTTTGCAGAGTCCTCTCTTAGCAAACTCCTCCTGACCCCATCTATCAGGAGAGATAGTCTCTTTTCACCTCTAACCCACTTCCTACCATCCATTAGTGAAATCTCTCTTCCTCCATCCCAGGTCTCTCCCCTCATGTTTGAAAGGGCAGTCATTTTCCAAACACTTCCTTTTGGATGGCTCATGATATGTCAAACTCAATGTGTATTCATCAATTTTTATTCCCCCTTCTGGGGCTCCATTGCGCTCTGCGCTTCTCCCATCAAACTGCCTACCCCCCAGTCACTCTTACCGCTGTGCATTTGCCCTTTTATTGACCCATTCATTATTTATTTTGAAGTACATCCCATGCATCAGACATGGAGCCAAGCACTTGGAATATAAAGTCAGACGTGATAAAATGGGGTTCCCGCACTTATGAAATATACAACCTCAGTGGGACCAGTAAGCACATAAGGACACTGTGATAAGCAATGATTCACTTTGTTAATTAAATCTTTTGAGAACCAACATTTTGGCCCTTCCACCAGCTGACTGTACCTTTGCAGTCATGACTATCTGTGGAAACTGGTAATAGGAGAGACAAGTTTTGATTCATGATAAGTCGGGGGGCAGATCTTGACAGCTCAAGGTTCTGAAGTTTTAGAACAGTGGTGAGAGTAATTATGGGTGTGATCTAAAGCAGCAGGTGCTACCCTCACCGCGGGTCTGGAAGCCACAATTACTGGAGCCAAAGGATAGACTGATCCATGGGGAAGTGAAGATTATCAGTTGCATGCAAATAGGCTAGGCTGCCCACACCAAATGCCATCTAGAAACTACCCTAAGTCATTTCTTATTTTCTGGTGCTGTCTAAGGAATCCAAGCCTTGGCTTCAGGCATTTTTTGGCTTGAATTCAAATCCCTGCTGCTGGATGTGTGTGGGCTTGGGCAAAATCCTCATCTGTGAAATAGATAAGAAGAGGATTACATGCTTGACACTCCTCCCCCAAATTATTTTCAGATGTAGTCATGGAGATGATAGGCCAGATTTTCAAGGTAGGTCTTAGTATCAAATATTTTGTCTCTTTGTCCCTGTGACATACTTGATTCTTATAGTTTTCAAAATGTGTGGGTGTTGGGGGAGGGCAGTTGAAAGATATGCTACAGGGAGTCCATTTGGATTTTGGCTTTGCACAGAAGTCCAAAATGTGTGCAGATATTTGGCAGTGTGCTTTCAGAAGGGCTCTTTTATTGCACAAATATTATGAAGACCAGACATACACATTTACTTAGTGCAGTGAGTGAAAAAAAATTCCCCCCAAATCTCAATATCGTGTTTTTCCAGGGGGAGGGTAAATTGACATGAAATCAAGTTTTGAAATTTAAAATTGTGATGTACGTAGAAGGTGAAGGTGTTGCTTCTTATATTATAATTTTCTTTGTTACCTCCCTCCTGCCTTCCTTTCCTTCCCACAGATAGTTTTCTCTCCTGCACAGAGTGAAGCTTATATTCATTTTTCTCATGAATCACTGGTTTTGCCTGCAAAAAAGGCAGAGTGCACTCAATTTGCCTTTAGAGCATTTCCCATTTACTTACTCCGTTCATGAGTCATCAAGGTTATATTCATTTCAACTAGTGCAACATTGTTTCTGGCAACACAATTTACAGAGAGAGAGAGCAGTGTAAGAATTTGGACCAATGGGAAAGCAGTGACTTTTTAAAAGCACCAGCAAGGATGGAGCTTTAAATATTACCTATACTGGCACCATGTCAACTGTCAATTATCTCCGGGGCACACGAGTCCCCCTTTTCCTCTGACTTCCTCAAAACAGAGAGAACTGGAGAGCCTATTACCTAATTCTCACAAGGACAGAAGAAACTCTCTTTGTTATTATTCTGTGGTAAAGAATTCTGAGTGAATACAGAAACACTTTGTCAATCTAGCACTGGTGGATAGAAGGCAGAGCAGTGTACCTACAGGAATTTTCCAGTTAAATGAGACTTGTCACATAAAATGACAATATATTATTCATTCTAACCATTTTGAGTAACAGACATAATTCTAATATGAATCTAGATCCAACTCTGTGCTATTTAATCTAATTAAACTTAGTTTGCCCAACCGGAAAGAGGGTTGATAAAACTGTGATTTTAAGTATCTTCGAGTTCAATATAAAACCAGTGTGTTAGGGCAAAACAAATAGGCTCTGAGTCAGTGCTTATGAGTTTTTCCTAAAGTGACCTGGCTTGAATGCAAGATTTAGCTTAGTGGAAGCCTTAGACGCACTCCCCCCCTTTTGGGCCAGAGTACATAGTCAATAAATCCTAGAATGTTGTAGAAGAGCAGAGATTCTGTTTAAGTCCTAATATTAGAGATGAAAACACTGAAAGACAGAGATAGAATATGACTCAGTCAATATCACACAGGGAGCCTTATCATAGCCAGGCTAGAACCCACTTCTAGCAGTCCTGTTCTGTTACCTTGGTTCACACATCCATCCATCCATCTATCCATCCATCCATCCATCCACTCAACAAATGCTTTGAAGGCCTAATATGCACCAGGAACTCTGCTAGCTGCATTGCAGGGGCACATAGGACAATGTGCCTGCCCTCCTAGAACTTATGTTTGGGTTGGGAGGGGAGACAAGATCAACTACCATCATTGCTTTTTCCAGAAGTCTGGGGTTTGCAATCCTCAACTCTTGAATGGTACCATCTGACCTTTCTTGTCCATTCTCTTTCTCTTCACTTTTATCTGTTCTGCAGTCTTTCCTTTATTTCTTCATACCCTATCCTTCCAAGACTAATCAGGCTTTCTGGATTCCTGTAGCTTCCCGGCAGTAAATGTTCAGACTCCTTCTATGAACACTCCCATTCATGATTTTACAAGGCACAGTCCTTCTCCTCTGAGGTGGTTTCTTAATGGGGTTCCAGGGATTGGGCCAAAGAGTTTATTAGGGTAAGAAAAGATGTTGGAACTTCCTAAATAAAAATAAACCTCTCCTCTTAAAAATTTAACATCCTTATTTTAACATATATGCTATAACACTATATACATATTAGCATATATATAGTATCTACATTATTAGTATATTTACACTTACTTGCAAATCTATTTGTGCACAAACATTTTTTATTGACATGAGTGCCCAAACTTGGAAACCACTGCATTAGGAAATGATATTTGAGAATCCCATCACACTCCCCTAACATCCTGTACCTTGAGATGACTCAACAGAAATTTCTGCATCAGGTGGTTCCACTTGGACTTTGTAAACATGGAAAGGTGTCCCGTGTCATGCTGCAGAAATGAACTCTGACCCTAGAAGAGAGAAGTTGTTTTTAGAGAAGTTGGAAGGGGAGGGAGGTCAAGAAGAAATTAATAAATAAGCCTGCTTGTAGACTCAGGAGCCCTTTGGAGAGGAACTGTGGGAGATCTCATCTGACCCCCAGCCACAGTCACTTTCTATTTCCCACATGGTGCATTCTTTCCCACTTGTGTGCCTTTGTCTATGGGGTTCTTACAGCTTAGAACATTTTCCTTGCCACTGTCAACATCTTCCAGTGAGAATTAGAAAGAGTACGGCCTTTGGAGTCAGGCAGATTTGGGTTCTCAACTGTTCTTCACTATGTATGTGTTGCATGGATCTTGGCAAGATACTCAGTAATCTGAACCTCAACTCTTCATATGATAAGTAGGGATAATAATACCTTACTCATGGACCATCGGGTAACTTAAATACCTACAAAGTGCCTGGCTTATGCTAAGCACCAAAAAATGTTTGTTTCCTTTCCAGTTTCCAAAAGAATTGCTTTTCAATAAAAGCAAGTTGACATTTCAAGAAAAAAAAATTAACATAAAATTCTGGAATTAACATTGAAACCTTCCCTAGATATTCCAATTTCTGCTTCAACAGCACACGCTTGTTCCTCTTCTTGGCATTAATGTCATTTTGTCATGTAGTATGTTTAGCAATTTGAACATCAATCTCCTGCACTTTAAGACTCTTTTCCCAAAGGCAGGAACCAGGTGCATTTCCTGTCATGTCCACAACACAGTGTTGCGCTCACAGAAGGCCATGTTCAGAGATTCATACTTCATTCAACAAAGATTTAACAAATGTTCTGCTATGTGCCAGTTGATTATCATTTATGGTGGAATCCATATATTCTCTTTTTAAAATTTAAATTCCAGTTAGTTAACATACAGTATAATATTAGGTTCAGGTGTATAATATAGTGATTCAACACTTGCATGCAACCCCCATAGTGTTCATCACAAGTGCCTTCCTTAGTTCCCATGACCTATTTTACCCACCCCCTCACTCCCCTCCTCTCTGGCAACTGTCAGTGTGTTCTCTGTAGTTGAGATTCTGTTTCTTGGTTTGCCTCTTATCTCTTTATTGGTTGGAAGATGAATACAAGATAAAAGTGAGTGTTACATGGCTGAGAAAGGACTTCAGTTACTAAACTGGTATGTAGAGAATTGGGTGAAAAGTAGCACGTGTCATAAATTGAATATTTCCTATGTGCCAGTCACTGTGCTAGGCATTTTACACATTAACTTGTTTAGTCTAGACTATTTCCAGAAACAATTGTTATCCCACTTTTACAGAAAAAAGAACTGGGGTCTGGCAAGGTGTGTCAGTCACTGATAAGAAGCTTGCCAGGAAGTGTCAGGCAACAGCTGGTGCCAGTCTAAAGAGAGAAGGAAACATTTTAAACCTTCCCTCTAAGCCACTGCCTGAGCTTCGGCTACCTGCTTACCTGGGAAATTACGAGAAGGAAGGAAATGAGTATTGTCACAAGCCAGCCATTGCCAAAATGCCACACCATTAGCCAAGCCAGGGTCTCCAAAATCAAGATCTGGGCCAAGTGAAGGAAGAGGAACACCCGGTTGGCCTTGAACATGTTCATGGCCTCTAATGATCTTTGCAATTCTTGGAAATCTTCCACCAGCTGGGACTGAGAAATAAATATTCAGGGAAGGAATCAGTTCCCTCAGGGAACACAAATGAACACAGTGAATAATCTATTTTATTAGCTTATTAATACCTTAATCTTAATGAATAGAAATTTATTGATATTAATGTTTAATTGGGCAAAATTAAAAACATAAAACCATGAGCAAACAAAACCTTTTAAAAAGGTTATAATATATATATATATATATATATATATATATTTTTTTTTTTTTTTCTGGAGAAGAGAAAGATGAGTAGTGATTTATAAACTGTCTTCAAACTGTTTTGGAACTCAGAATGGGGTTTGTTTTGGGGGGTGGGGGTGGTTATTGTGTCTAACAGTTGCCTTTTATTTATTTATTTTTTATTTTTATTTAAGATTTTATTTATTTGAGAGAGAGAGAGTGCATGAGCAGGGGGAGGGGCAGAGGGAGAGGGAGAAGCAGATTCTCCATTGAGCAGGGAGACTAATGTGGGGCTCAATCCCAATCCAGGGACTCTGGGATCATAACATGAGCTGCAGGCAGATGCTTAACTGACTGAGCCACCCAGGTGCCCCTAACAGTTGCCTTTTAAACCATCAGTATTGTTTCAGGTGTTGATTGACCTCTGATTATGCTATTGTCTATATGGGTACCCCATACTTAGGGGTACGGTTTACACAGCGTTTTCTATGTCATCAGCAGTTTAGTATGTGTGAAGGGCTCTTTCATTAAAGATGATGACATCAAAATACAGTTCACTTAGATTAGCTCAAAGGATGACTTTCCTGTGAGCTGCTTGATGGAGCCCCAGAAACAAGGCAGGATCTCTGGTGGTGTTAGTGTGTGTCTGTTGCCCTGTATGGGGGTCCTGGTTCTATGTCTGTGTAACAGGTGTACGTGCATGTGTGTGTATGTACAAGGCTAGTATTGGTTTACCAGCTTGCCAGTCAGACTGGAGAATCAGTGCAAGGTCTGGGAAGAGATATCTTTTAGCTTAACGACTAATGGGTTTGAAACCAGGACAGTTGACACAGTGACCAGGGTATAAGAAAGAGAGCAGGATGGTTCAGATACACCAAAGGAGAGACATTTGCAGTGTCAAAAGAAAAAGCTATGAACAATTCTAGAAGCAGACATTTTCATTTCAAAATTCACTGATTCAACTTTTAAAAGATCTGCTGCCTAGGTTCATTTCTCAAGCCGCCATCAACTTCGGAATTCTGGTAGCCATGGATAATCTTAAGAGGCCATCTCTTAGAGTGCCTTCCATCCTGGTCATCTTTTCCAAACCATTTATTGTACAGAGTAGGAGGTCAGCAAGCCCAAAAGAGTGACTGCTCTGAAATCAGCAAGTCAGTGACAGATGCAGGGCTTCAACTTATGCTACCTGATCCAAGTGTTGTGCTCAAACTAATTGTCTATATGCATATATCTGAGTATATATGTGTTATTTTACACACACACGAATATGTATATCTGTGTATCCATATAGATGTACTAAAGAAAATTTACAGCAGACCTTTTCCCCCAGAGACCAATACTCTTAGATAATGAATGGTTGTCTTACAGCTCTCAACCATTAGTGGACTTTCTTTTCCACTGAGAAAATTTTAGGAAAAACAATTAAGCTCTGCATCACTTTCTCTTTTTATTTTTATTTATTTATTTATTTATTTATTTATTTATTTTTAAAATATTTTTATTTATTTATTTGACAGAGAAAGACACAGTGAGAGAGGGAACACAAACGGGGAGTGGGAGAGGGAGAAGCAGGCTCCCCGCTGAGCAGGGAGCCCAATGCGGGACTCGATCCCAGAACCCTGGGATCATGACCTGAGCCGAAGGCAGTCGCTTAACGGACTGAGCCACCCAGGCGCCCTGATTCCACTTACATAACGTTATTGAAATAACAAAATTATAGTGATGGAAAACAGATCACTGGTTACCAGAGATTAGTGCTGAGGGAAGAGAGGTGACTATCCAGGGGTAACACAAGGGAGTTTTGTTGCAATGGAACAATTCTCTATTTTGATTATGGTGATGGTTACTTGAGTCTGCACATGTGATAAAACAAAGAAACAAAAAGAGTGGGTGAAATCGAAATAATGTCTGTACCTGAGTTAGTAGTATTGTGTCATGGTCAGTTTTCTGGTTTTGACTATGTACTGTGGTTACATAACAATATCAGAGGGAGAAGCTAGGGGGACGGTTCATGGTAACTCTACACTATAATTCTTGCAACTCTCATGAATCTTAAACTATTTTAAAATAAATAGTTACTAAAAATCAACATGTTCAGTTTAAAGCTTTTCCTACACTTCCCAAAAACCTTGCTCAAGCTGGCCGGGTGGCTCTTTCTCCCCTCTGGTTGGAGTGGGAATGAGAACGTTTCTTATAATTGCTGTTCCTCAACCTCAGCACTATTGACATTTTGGGTCAGATAATTCTTTATTTCTGGGGGTGGGCTGTAGGAGTGGGGCTGTCCTGAGATTTGTAGGATGGCTGGTAGCATTCCTGGCCTCAACCCAGTTGGTGTCGGTAGAAAGGTGCCCCCATCCCTCTACTAAATCATGACATACAAATTGTCTCTCCAGATATTTCCAAATGTTCCCTGGGGGGACAAAATCACCCATGGTAAGGAATCAGTGCCTTATCTGATCATTCCCACAATGACAAGGATGGTGTGGATGGATGAAGCAGCCATAGGCCTCCTGGGGGAAGAAGACTCAACTCCAAGCAACTCTTGGGCATTTGGCTACAACTTCTAGTTAACTCCTAGCTGATGACAAAATGCTGTCCCTGTACGTGGTGGTCTGCAGGAAGCATGCAACTGCCAATTTTGCCTCCCTGCCTGACTCTTTCTGGGGTTTATGCGATTCCTCTTCTCTGCTGAAGGAGCTGTAATTGCCCACTTCTGCCAGGCCATGCCACCACATTAGGTGAAGTAAAAATAAAATATTTGTAAATATAGTGACTATAGAGGAAAATAATAAGTAGTTCAGGCCCATCCTCTCTGAAAAGCTTTCTCCACCTGTAATAGTCTTGGAGATCGTCCTCTTCAATCCCCTCTGTTATCTGTAGTCTGCTTCATTCATTTGGCATGAAGCCAGGATGATTCGATTGTTAATTACCTAATGGGCTATGTCTAGCATATCAAGTAGAACAAAGAGAATAGAACGTCAAATGACCTAAAGAGAATGACCTAAGTGACCTGAGAAAGCCTAGAGTTCAACCTCCTTACAAACAGGTGATTGGGACTTATCCAGGGTCAGACATGGAATAAGTTATAGGCCCGGGCCTTACCCAGGGTTTTTAACCCAGGGTTTCTAACCCACAGTCAGTGACCTTCTAATAAAAGTACTTCGCAAAGACAAAGGTGTTTGGTTGTACAGCATGATGACTGAGTTTTAATTATGGAACTAGATAGATCTAGATTCCAATGTCAGTTCCACAATTACATAGGCTACATGACCTTGAAAAAAATCTGTGCCCTCTCTGAATCTTATCTGTGAAGATTGTGATAGGATCTAATTTATAAGTACATCAGTGAAGATTAATTGAAATAATGTACTTAAATTGTTTAGCACAGCACTTGCCTCATGCAAACACCCCATCATCCTCATCCTCATCCTCATCGTAGCAAGAGTTTTAGAGTTTAGAAAACTCTTTTACATACATTTATCTTCCTAACCCACAGGTGGCTTTTGGAGGTAGGTGTCAGTGATATTTTATAGATGTGGAATAGGATCAGAAAAACAAATTGAGGGTTTTAGAGGGGTGGGGGGTGGGGGGATGGCTTAGCCCCGTGATGGGTATTAAGGAGGGCACATACTGCTTGGAGCACTGGGTGTTATAAGAAAACAATGAATCGTGGATCACTACATCAAAAACTAATGATGTATTGTATGGTGACTAACATAACATAATAAAATAAAATTAAAATAAAATAAAAGAAAAGAAAAAGAAAAACACTTGACTAAATCCACACATCCTGTTGACACAAAAACACAGGCATAGGTCTTCTGATACCAAGACTCGTGCTTCTCCACCAACGTACCTGACCAACCAGTTAAGACTTTTGTCCTCGATGGCTATCTTGGGGCCTTGCATGTCTACAGTAGGTGCTAAATATTTGCTTGCGCCAATTGTTCTATTGTTTCTTGTGTGTTCACTTGCCTCTCGCCAACATACTTCCCTAAAAATTCTTAGAGGGCAGGTCCTCACCTCAGTATAGGACCACACACATATGGTTTGGAGCTGAACCCATAACTTGTTTTCCATAAATACTCATTGATGCAGATGATGTTACAGAATACAAGGGAGATGGGACATGAGCTCTGATATCTAGGCAGCCTATACCTCAGGCAAGGATCAGAGAGAGGCCCAAATAAGAGTGAAGTTCAGACAGATGGAATGGGGCAGGAAAAGATCACCAGATCACAGCTCATTAAATGCCTTTTGTCACTTTGATTCTGGGCAAAAAACCCCAAACCAAAACAAACCAACACACAGTGGAGCAAAGAGAATACAAGGTGGGGAAGTTGGAGCTATCTTCTATAATTCAAAATGCCTCGAGAAAAACACACTTTTACCCCAAGATCCATAAAAAAGTATGAAGGTATGTGTCCTTGCTTTGTGCTGGTGCAACCTAAGTTATGACAACAACTCCTAGCTGATGAAGTTTTGACATGAGTTGAAATTTATAGAACTTTTTTGTTATTTTTGAAATGAAACACCCTTCCCCTGAGCCACAGATGTAAAAGGATCTTGTGGGGGACCTGGACATGAAGGTCCGTGTGCCCGCTGTCTTTGATGGGGACTGTGGGAGTGGCATGGAAAGAATTAAACAGATAATAAATGCAAGGTCAGACTGATACCTTGATGGGATATGTGTTTTATTTAAAGCATAACTGGTCACCACTGGGAAGTTTTAAGTAACTGAGGAACATGATCTGATTTGAGATTTTCCAAGATCATTCATTTGAATACTGCATAGGAAGAGGGGAGAAGAAACGTAAGTGGAGAGACCAGTTAGGATGCCCTGATGGCCCTTGTCTAGGTAAAAGGTGATGGTGGATTGGATAAGAGGAATGACAGTGGAAATGGGTTGTATGACTGAATTTATTCTCCAAGATTCTTCTCTGATATATTGCTTTTCTAACCAGAACAAAAAGTAAAAGTTTGGGGCGCCTGGGTGGCTCAGTTGGTTGGGCGACTGCCTTCGGCTCAGGTCATGATCCTGGAGTCCCGGGATCAAGTCCCGCATCGGACTCCCTGCTCAGCGGGGGGTCTGCTTCTCCCTCTGCCCTCTTCCCTCTCGTGCTCTCTGTCTCTCATTCTCTCTCTCTCAAATGAATAAATAAAATCTTTAAAAAAAAAAAAAGTAAAAGTTTAACTTTCAAAAGGCAGCTCCTTGGTCCTACTTCCCTGCTCTCTCACATTGTCTAATGCTTAATCCTATCAGAACTTGTATTAGATTGAATTATATATAATTTCCACTTTTTTTACATGTCAAAACAGTCAAATATCATTAATTTCATATGGTTCCATGTAATAAATAAACAAATATCCGTTGAACATACACTTGTTGAGCATGTATCTTGTGCCATCCTTGTGCTGGTTCCTACCACCTTGTATGTGTCTATTTTTAATTGCCTAACTTTGTTATCACACAGGGATGCCCTACTAAGGGGCAGAGAACATGACCTTCATGCCCCCATTTCCAACCTCCTGCACAGTGATTGGCAGATTTTAGCAGAAAGAGCATTATTTGTAAAAAGAAGCAAGCCTGAAAAAGTTGAGGGTCCTTGGCTAACCCAGGAGAAAATATAAATAGAATTAACAAACTGTGTGGTTCTGGGATGGCTTTTCTGGTTCAAAATGTTACTATCCTCGCTGTTGGTCATTGATTAAAGCGATAGAGAAAAGAGAGGAAGGAATAGAAAGAGTTCTGTAATTGCTACCCAAACCCGAAGGGGTATGGATCTCATCCCTTGAGTGGAAGTCCTAAGCACAGGCAGGAAATAGTTCTTAAAAAAAAAAAGGCTTGTCTGCACCAAGTGTGAAAAGTAAGGAAATATCAGGAAAAAAAAAGTCAAGTTTATAAATTTAGGGAAATCTCCTGGATAGAATTCTCATAGTACTATAGTCACTGAGATCTCAGGCTCCATGAAAAGATGGTGATTTATATTGTATTTACTATTATATCCTCAGGTCTAGCACAGTATTCATTTAATAATTATTTGTTCTATGATTGAATAAGTAGGGTCCCAAGCAGAGGAAATAGCTGGATGAAGGAAAGGGACCACTCGTCCCAATTACCTTGATCCCGGAGGGTCTCATTTCTTATGCTGAATTCCAACTGACTGCCATAACTGATTTCATCATTTTAACTTAGAATCTTTTGCTCTGAAAAATATGGCAAGAGTTTATTTGGGTAGATTAGATACTCATGGGTAACTTAGAGAGCCACTGCAAATGTTGAATTCTGGGTACCAGGCTGTGGAAATTCTGATTCAACTAATCTATGGTGGGGTTTCAGAGTCTGCATTTTCCCAAAGCCTCCAGGTGATTTTGCTCAACAGCCAGGTTCTTAGGAACCATGCTCTGTGGTTCCATGAATCCCACACCTTGTAGCACACTCACCTCCTAGTTCTGAGATAGGTTATTTACTGTATGAAATGGGTGTTTTAGATAATGTCAATTTGCTATTCATTCAGTGACTACTTATAAAATATCAAATATAGGTAAAGCACAGCAAAAAATTGGTTGCTTGATCTGTTTTAAAAATTTCCTAATAGGAAAGCAGTTGCTACACACTTCAATGAACAAAAAAGCAATACCTACTTTAAGGTCAGAAGTTTCATGGTACCATCTAATCAGGACATAAGAAAAATCCCTCCTAGTATATGTGAAGTCATGAATTCCACAATACAAGAGAGTCAGAGAGTGAGGATTTTTTAAAAATCTATTTTCATTATCCCAAGCTGGAGTCATTTATCCTGAACTTTTCTGCTTGCTTCTCAGAGGTGGAGTACAGACGTAGTCTAAGATAAACTGGAAGATGAAACTCTGACCATAAAGGTAAATCACGGTTGTGAATTATGAAGCTGGATATGTCCTTGGAGGTCCTGAAAGTCATGGGACGGTGGCTGCCTGTTCAGAGGGGTGGTGGCTAATTTGTGATAAAGCAAATGTTGAGCCAGGCATCTGGGCTTCTAGTCTGAGTTACTGATTAGCTGGATGCATTAGAAAGCCATTTGCCCTTTCTGGGTGTCACACTGAGGGATTGTATCAGATACAGTTGTTCTCAAACATAAGGGTTTGGGGATCCCCAAGAATACTGAATTAGAAGCCAAAGCTATCACTTAGTATCCAGATATTTAAGACCGGAAACATGAAACACTTGAGCACCAAAATTGCATGGCAGAATTTGCTAATAAGGTGGTCATCCTAATACACATATTATTTTCATAAGTTGAATGAAAACAAAATTTTTCACAGAGTAGTTGAGGATGCCAAGAAACACTACGTTGGATAGCATCTGAGGTTCCTTCCAGCTCTCAGATAAAAAGAAGCCATGTCTGATTTCCTGGCTGTGACTTCAGTCCTCTTCTCTGACCATAGCCAAAACATACTTCTGATTCTGCTCTATCACATAGGGAAATTAATCCTACAGATAACATGAGGTTTAATAATAAACACTCCTCTCCTTAGAACATCCTAGTAGGGCATTCTTAGAGGATCCATAAGAAAGGGTAAATGTGCAATCTCTGCCCACCACTGGTTTACCATCTGTTACCCTGTTGTATTTTCTGTGCTGCTACACTAGACTATGTGTGGACTCACAAAGGGGGCACTGTGCCTTGCTTGTGCAAACCACCCTGCCTTCCTGGGAGACTCCTGTTCATCCTTCAAAACTCAGGTTAAGCAACACTTTTATTTTTTCATGATCAACCTTGCTAGAGCTAGGACTCTTTTGTGTTCTCCCTGTCCCTTGGGCACAGGGTGATTATAGCTCTTGTTGCATCTTGATTGCATTGTCCTTGTTGTCTTTCCTCCACGAGACCATGAGTCGTTTGAGGGACAAGCCATTTTCATTTCTGCATTTTTCAAACCTGGCACTATGCAGTGCTCAGGACTTGATTACAGGGTGAATGAATGGATCAATGCCTAAAGAAGGCCCAGAGATGTTCATGTTCTACTCTGTCATATATTCTCTATGATGGAGGTGGAAAGTCTCAGTTAAAACAAACCCCAGGCTCCCTTCCCATCTCAGCAGTGCCAAGCCTTGTGCCTCCTTTCAGTGTCATCCCTGATTGTTCCCTCCCACCCTGGTTAGAAGTGTCCCTAGGTCTTTCATTCCAGGTGCACTCTTTTTTTTTTTTTTTTGGATGTGCTATCATAGTCTTGTGTCCTCTTCATGTTCTTTAGATCTGATGATAATTGGGAAGCCTGCAAAACACATTCTCAGGAAGGGAGAAGGGTGATCTCTGAAGGACTAATAAACTCTTCAGATGACAAGATACACTTCGGGTTTCTAGGAGCTGTTTGCTGATCCAAATGCCTGTTTCACGCCTGTGCAGGCTGACTTCAGTAGTAAATATTCAGCTCTGCAGTTGATTTTCTGATTCTCGGAACCGTTGTTACTTTTTATGGCATAAATATTAGGTTCCAAAATGTTAATTGCAATTTCTCAGGCAGTCTTCGTGGCTGACCCTGAGCCTGGTTCTGCAGCAAAGATTCAGAACAGACGGGAACCTGCTCAAAGTCACACAGCTGGAAAGTGACTTGACCAGAATGTGGACATGGCTGCAACTGGTTCCAGCTGAAGCTCTTTGTATTTTGTCACAGTGTCATTTGGCTATAACTAATTTTATTCGGTGTCTATGTATTGTCAGGCTGCACCCTAGTGACCCTCCATTTTTCTCCCTGTTTGGGCAGAGCCTTTGAACATTCATAAAGGAATTTATCTTCAATTTCCGACCTACTGTCTGCAGACTGATCCTAAACTGGAGGAATGGAATACTGAGGATCTCTCCATCCTGTACTTTCACCAAATATGGTACCAAACACTCACTGTGCCCCTGGCAGTCTGTGAGGCCTTTTAGGAGATGCCAAGATCAATAGACTAGTTCTTCCCTTACAGTATATAAGGGGAACAAAATAATTTCACAAATAACGACAACACAAGGCAGTTAAAACTGCCATTCCAGTGTGGGGAGTCAAAGTTGGAAGAATTCTTTTTTTTTTTTTTTAAAGATTTTATTTATTTATTTGAGAGAGAGAATGAGAGAGAGCGAGCACATGAGAGGGAGGAGGGTCAGAAGGAGAAGCAGACTCCCCGCCGAGCAGGGAGCCCGATGCGGGACTCGATCCCGGGACTCCAGGATCATGACCTCAGCCGAAGGCAGTCGCTTAACCAACTGAGCCACCCAGGCGCCCTGGAAGAATTCTTATTTGTTTGCCATAAACAAGGAAACCTTCGTAAAGGGGGTGACATGGAATTAGACCATGAAAGATAAAGAAGCTGTCCAATGGCAGCACTCGGGGAGAACATGAGGGTAGAGGTAATAAGCAAAGATCTATGTTTGTAAAAATAAAGAGCACAGTGTGGGAATGAGGAACACTCAAAATTCCTGGGTCACAGTGTGAATGGAAGCAGGATTTGCAGACAAAATGGGAATTATAATGTTACTGCTGGATTGCAAAAGGCTTTGAATGCCGAGTTTAGGTGATTGGATCTGAACATTCTTGAAGATTCTGGGATTTCTATGATCTTGTTTGTAGGAAGGCCTCAAGGTTGTATGTGAAGGAGAATGTTTTTATAAGAGCTTTACTTGAAAGATATGAACTGGGCAAGACTGTGGAGGGCAGGCAGAATGGGGAAAGACTGGAGGCAGAGTGAACAATGAGATGGTTTGTGCAAAGGTTTAAGGTGAGAAGTAATGAGGATTTGAAAAAGGATGAGGATGGTGGGAGTGAAGGGGGGAGGAGGATGATATCTCCCAGCCTTTTCTTTGCAAACACACACATCATCCCTTGATTCTTTTGTTGAGATATCAAGAAATAATATTTCTAGTAGAAGCTCCAGTTGGTAGAATTAACAGCTGCAAAAGACTCCCTTTTTCCTTCTCATCTTCTGCTGTGGCAAATGGTGTATTTATTACCCTGAGCAAGTTCTACAGATCTTTGCTTTGTCTCATAAGGTGGAGAGATAATATAAATGTTATGCTGTATTTAAAATACCTGAAAGAAAACATACTGGAAATTATGGATGGGCATGATATGATGTATGAGAAAGAGTCCTAGGATGGGAACCAAGAGGTTGGAGTTCTTGCAATGGTGTGTCCCTATCTAACGGAGGCTTTGGGATAGGCATTTACTCTTTCTGAGCTTCAGGTCCTCTCAGACTAGAGGGTGGGGTTGGGGCTCTGTAGATTTTCAACTTTTCCCTATATAGAGCCCTTGGTTCTAGTAAGTCCTTGTGAGGAACCCAAGATATGAAACAGATACATGAAATATGCAGTGGTAAGGCTGGAATGAGGAGCTTGAATTTTGCTTGACCTCTGTATGAACTTCCTTGTCCCCAATCTCTGGGGCTCTATGGGGCATTGTCAGAATTCTAGGGGGCATTGCAGGTTATCAGATAGTCTCAGATGTTTCTTTAAGCTCATCATAGTGAAGCACGAGTTTCTAGGTGGAAGTTCCACATTGAATTCCTTAACACCTTTGTTCTCCTGAGTTTGCTAAAAAGATGAAACTACATCTTATACATGGTGGCTTTCTTCCAATGCCTTAAACGTCTCAAATTTGTTCTTGCTTTGAGCCTTTGCACTGGTCAAATCAGTGCAATCTCTTCCAAAGACACTGTTTCTCCATATTTTCACATGATTTGCTTCTTTCTCATCATTTAAATCTCTAAATAAATAGGTTCCCAAGAGGTGCTTCCTTTAGAGGTCAATTTGCCAAGAAACCCCTCACTTGGATCAGTCCCTTCCCAGGCCCTGTGAGGAATCCCAGGAATGTGCTCACACAATCATATATTTTTGCAAAGTTTACAAAAGTGAGATATTTTAATTGCAATTGACTATGACCACTATCTCCTCCTTCTCTTGCTTTTCTCTGTCACACTTTTCCTTGTGAGTGGCTTTTGAAACGTAGTGCCTCACTTTCTTCATCCATGAAATGACAGTAACAGTGTCTACCTCCCAATGTTGTTGTGAGGATTAAATATGTTCATACATGAGATGTATTTAGAGCAGTGAGTGACTGGCATGCAATAAATGTTTGTTATTTTATTGTTACCACCATACCATGAGGAATCGACACAATAGTAGACATACTGCTGGACTCAAGTTCTGGCCAGACCAGCATAGACTGTAAGTAACTTACTAATGCAGTAGTCCTCCCTTATGTGCAGTTTCATGTTCCATAGTTTCAGTTGTCCATGGTCAATGCAGTCAGGGAGCCCACGACCCCCCTGTCTATGTATTATCAGAAGGTCAATGGTAGCCTAATGCTATGTCATAATGGCTACACCATTCACCTCCCTTCATCTCATCGCATGGGCATTTTACCATTTCACATCATCACAAGGGTGAGTACAGTGCAATAAAATATTTTGAGAGAGAAAGACATTCGCATAAGTTTTATTATAGTATATTGCTATAATTGTTCTATTTTAATATTAGTTATTGTTAACCTCTTACTGTGCCTAATTTATGAATTCAACTTTATTGTAGGTAAGCATAAAAACAGAGTATATATAGGGTTTGGTACTATCTATGGTTTCAGGCATCTCCTCGGGATCTTGGAATGTATCCCCTGTGGATAAATGGGGACTACTGTACTAAGAATATCAAAGCACAAATGGCCCAAATACCTCTTATAGTTGATGTGACTTAGACCGAGGGGAATCAAGTGGCTTGTCCAAATCTCATAGCTAGGAGGGGCCCAAGGCAGGTGTAAGATGCGGGTTTCCTGATAGAAAGTGAAGGGACTCACAAGCACACCATCATGAGCCTTCATTTCACACAGAAGAAGGCTGCCTTCTTTCGACAGAAGAGTTATTCAGTCCCTTTCTTAGTAATTTCTTTTGAGGAGCTTAGTCATATTGGCTCTAACCCTTAGAACAGGCTGGAAAAGAATGGCATGTCCCAAAACAGCCTGCCACGAACCTGTAGAAACTTGTGTCACATGGGTCATTAACCTAATTTTGATGGGGTCAGATAGGCATTTTGGAGTTTGAGTAAAATTTCTTTTTAGTTTCGGAGGTAGAGTTCAGTGATTCATCACTGCATATAACACCCAGTGCTCATTACATCAGGTGTTCTCCTTAATGCCCATCAGCCAGTTACCCCATCCCCCCACCCACCTCCCCTCCAGCAACCCTCAGTTTCTTTCCCATAGTTAAGAATCTCTCATGGTTTGTCTCCCTCTCTGATTTCTTCCCATTCCATTTTTCCCTCCCTTCCCCTATGATCCTCTGCACTGTTTCTTATATTCCACATATAAGTGAAATCATATGATAATTGTCCTTCTCAGATTGACTTATTTCGCTCAGCATAATACCCTCCAGTTCCATCCATGTCGATGTAAATGGTAAGATTTCCTCCTTTCTGATGGCTGAGGAATATTCCACTGTTTATATATACCACATCTTCTTTCTTTTAAGGGCTACTGCCAAACTTTAGGGTGCAGCCAGAGAGGTTTGGCAGATCTGACTTTATATCCTGGTTCTTGGAAGTTAGATTCATACGTCACTACCATACACAAGGATAAACTCCAGCTGGTGGAATGATATAAATATAAAAAACAAAACCAAAATGTTGTTTGAAGAACGCAGCAGTGAATTCTTTATGATCCTGAGTGGGCCTCTGTAACTATACATAAACATCCACATGCCATAAAAAAAGGATTGATAAATTTGCTCACCTTAAAGAACAAAACATAATTAAAAAAACGAAGTCTTCCACATGGCAAGACAAAGAACCATCATAAGTAAAATGAAAAGACAAATGACAAATTGAGAAAAAAAATTGCACCTTATGTGCCAGACAAAAGGTTAATTTCTTTAACATAAAGAGAGCTGCTGTAGATTAAGGAGAGATGATATTTCTCACCTTTCCAATGGGAAAAAATCCAAAAGTTTACAAAACACTCCTCTTGAACTTTGAGAACATTCCATGAGGTACTGGTGGGAGTAGAAGTCTATTACCTCAGTGGAAGGCAAAATGGCAACTTTTAGCAGGACTCTGACCCAGTGATCTCTCTTTTAGGAGATGAAATATGCACAAGGTTATTTACTGTTTGTACTCGCAAAGTCCTAGGAATAAACTAGGTTTCCATCAGAGGAAGACATTACATAAACTATTGTTCACCTCTACACAGGAGGAGCTTATGACAAAATAAGAAACTATGTGGTCATGGAGCGGCCTCCAGATATAGATATATAAGATTTTATTTATTAATTTGACAGAGAGAGAGAGAGCACACAAGCAGGGACAGCAGCAGAAGGACGGGGAGAAGCAGGCTCCCCGCTGAGCAGGGGACCCTAGATCACGACCTGAGCCGAAGGCAGACGCTTAACCGACTGAACCACCCAGGCGCCCCTGCAGGATATATTTTTAAGTGAAACAGAAAAGCAGTACATTTTATGGAGTATATATTGTTTTGGGATAAGGAAGGAAGATAAGAATCTGAAATTGTATTTGCTTGTATTTGCATTAATGCTTGAATGATGGTCACAAACCAAAACTAAACCACTTTTAGTTAGTGCTAGGGCATGGGGATGAGGGATGGGGTGGGGTGCACAGGGAAGAAGGGAAAGCGAGACTTCCAAATGAATGCGTTTTTATGTTGCTTCAATGAAAAGTAAATGATTTGCCATCCAAAAAGGGAAAATAAAGTTAAAAGAATTCCCACAAGTGGAACATATTTGTAAAGAACTTTGGGCAACTTTTTTTTTTTGTCTTTTTTTGTCTTTTTTTTTATTTACTGCATTCTTTTTTTTTTTCTAACTTTTTTTTTAATTCTTATGTTAATCCCCATACATTACATCATTAGTTTTAGATGAAGTGTTCCATGATTCATTGTTTGTGCACAACACCCAGTGCTCCATGCAGAATGTGCCCTCCTCAATACTTTGGGCAACTTTTTAAAACTCAAATTTCTTAGCTATACAATGGGGGAAAACGGAGTTTACTTAAAGCCTTTTTTTAGTTGTTTATGCAAATCAAGCTTATTCTTTTTATTTATTTATTTATTCATTTGAGAGAGAGAGAGCGGGGGGCGGTGCACAGAGAGAGAGAGGGAGAGAGACAATCTCAGGCAGACTCTCTGCTGAGCGTGGAGCTCCACACAGGACTGGACCCCAGGACCCTGAGATCATGACCTGGGCCGAAATCAAGAGTCGGTCGCTTAACTGACGGAGCCACCCAGGCGCCTTGCCAGTCAGGCTTATTCTTGACTCAGGATACATGCTTGTGTGCCTTCTGTGTGGAAGGGGGTTTGGAGAGCCCGTTCATCTGACAGTCTTCTCTGTTGCTAGTTTCCTCCTCCGAAAAGCCTTCTCCCTGCTCCGCTCATTAGCCTCTGGACTATTTCTCTAGTTTGTTTTTCTCCTAACTTCTTAAAGTTGGCTAAACCTCTCTCTCTCTCTCCTTTTTCACTTGTTTATTTAACATTTGTGTGTTGAATCTCAAGAACCCAGAGCCATGTCTCATGTCTAAGATATTTTTCGAATGAATGAATGTTTGTACCCAATGCAAGATTTGTAGAAAAGACACAGCTTTCTGTCAGGGGCTACCTATCAGGGATCAGGCCCTGCTGGGCATACCGCCCCACTTCTGTATCCAAATGCCAGCTTGTAATAATATATGTCTTTGTTTAACCTTAACAGTAAGACTTATCTCATGTGGATAGCATTTAATTATTATTATTATTATTATTATTTTTTAAAGATTTTATTTATTTATTTGACAGAGAGAGACACAGCGAGAGAGGGAACACAAGCAGTGGGAGTGGGAGAGGGAGAAGCAGGCTTCCCACTGAGCAGGGAGCCCGATGCGGGGCTCGATCCCAGGACCCTGAGACCATGACCTGAGCCGAAGGCAGACACTTAACGACTGAGCCACCCAGGTGCCCTAATTATTATTATTTTTTATTCTTATGTTAATCCCCATACATTACATCATTAGTTTTAGACGTAGTGTTCCATGATTCATTGTTTGTGCATAACACCCACTGCTCCATGCAGAACGTGCCCTCCTCAATACCCATCACCAGGCTAACCCATCCTCCCACCCCCCTCCCCTCTAGAACCCTCAGTTTGTTTTTCAGAGTCCATCGTCTCTCATGGTTCGTCTACCCCTCCGATTTCCCCCCTTCATTCTTCCCCTCCTGCTACCTTCTTCTTCTTCTTCTTTTTTTTTCATGTGGATAGCATTTAGAGTAAGAATTAAATAAAATTAAAAGACTCTAAAAAGCAAGACCACTCTCCTGCTCCCTGGATCGACCTTTCATATTTAATTAGACTTTTGGTGTCCTCCCAGCCTCATTACAACCTCACTCTGATTTTATTCCATAACAGACAGAAACCAAGGAACTGTGCCCTCTCTAAGATGTAGGCTCAGAGTAAAAGCCCTGCAGGTGCGTGCTTGTACCTTGGTGTCAGATAATTGCTCATAATTAGTTTGCATATCTTATCAGAGAGAAGGAGCTTAATTATCTCCCTCTGCAGAATCTCTGGAGAAAAAGTTCAGGGTCTGTTTTTCTTTCTTTTTTTTTTCTCCTTAAGAAAAGTAGTATCTTGGGCGCCTGGGTGGCTCAGTTGGTTAAGCGACTGCCTTCGGCTCAGGTCATGATCCTGGAGTCCCGGGATCGAGTCCCGCATCGGGCTCCCTGCTCGGCAGGGAGCCTGCTTCTGCCTCTGACCCTCCCCCCTCTCATGTGCTCTCTCTCTCTCATTCTCTCTGTCTCAAATAAATAAATAAAATCTTTAAAAAAAAAAAAAGAAAAGTAGTATCTTTGAATTTGATTTCACCTTGGGGATGGAAACAGGAGAAGGAAAAAACCTATATATATATGTATATATATATATACACATATATATAGGCTTATATATATATCACCTTCTTTGTGGTGTGTGCAAATAGTTTTTTTTAAAAACCTGGTTTCTTGTTTTGTAGAGAAGTATTTAGAGTGGCATAAGGGAGTTATATCCTTAAATACAGTATGTGTGCTCTAATTCACATATTTTTTCCTTTGGACTCTCTTCCCCCATGCCCAAACATGATGGGGCCTATGGGAGGCTTATCCTCATGCTTAATTTCCAGTGTATACAATAATTTTAAAATTAATATTAATTAAACGTAATTAAAATAAATACAAAATTAATATAAAATTATAAAATGCAATAATTATGTGTGAAAAAAGATTCTCAAGTGGAGTAAGCATTGCTAAGAGCATCATTCAAAATAGGGTGGGGAGGATCTTGAGGAAGCAGGACCGATGCACTTTTTGTGCTTCAATTTGCGGGACGCTGTGGACTTGTGAATTTTGTCAGCTGCACCTTGACCACCTCCTGGAACTCATCCTTCTACTTTGGACTGAAACTGAGGTGGTATAGCGTCTGTTAGCTAAATGGCCAATCGTGACTTAGGCAGGCAGGGCAACTCTGTCAGCACCAATCTTAATTCCTTCAAAACAAGTTATATAACCTTGTGGTTTTTGCCTTTCTAAGCCTACACTCTCTGCTTGCAATTCAGAGCTCACTTTCAATTTTTGGCCTCTCTGTGTCTCCCAGATTGCAATCCCTAAGACCCCAAATAGATGCTTTTGGTTGTTTATAACCTTCTTGGTCAGCATATGGTAATATGACATGATATATACATCTCTCCCTCTCTCTCTCTCTGTATAGTTTTAGCAAAATGAGGTGGCGAGGTGAGTTATTTTCCAGCCACTTTGCAGAGCATCACCAGCTTCTCTGGCTAATTCCAGGCCCTGCAATAACAAATTCGCAGGTGTTCATTATTTGGTTGATTACTTCAATTTCCCGCTACACCGATAGGGACTGAATTAATGAGGTAAACAAGCTGGGAGATTTATATACAATATTGCAAACATTATGCAAGGGAATATTCAAAGATTTTCCTTTGTGCTTCAGTGCATAGCAGAGATGTCTGACGTGGGAGTTTGGAGAGGCAGAGCCATTTCAGTCCCTCTGCATGCATGTGTGTGCGTGTCTGTGTCATATTTCTTGCATACCTGGTGTGCGAGCAAACAGTTTGGTGCAGGTGCTGGGTCAGGGATCAGGGAATTGTACATGATCCAGTAACTCGTTTCAGGGTAAGAGACTGGAACCAAACCTCTCTCTAAACCTCCTTTCTCAGAATGAAGTAAACGGATTTCTGATAAGCCAGAGCAAGACTGAGAGGGTAAGCCAGATGAACCTAAGGTATGAGTGCATTAGATTATAAAAAGCTTGAGGCAGGAAATGTGTCTTTGTTCAAATTTGCACCCTGCAGCAGCATAAGTGGGCAATCAACTGATGGTACTTTTCAGCATCCATAATAACAATGCCCTAAGTTTACAGAGCATTTTGAAAAGCATCAATCTTTTTCATGTTTACTTTTTGTATTTACTACAAATGCCCATAGTTCAAAGCTGGGTATATTGTCCTTATTTTACAGATAAGGAAACAGACTCAGAGAAGTTAAAGCATTGCCCAAGTACCAGAGCAGGTAACGGTTAGTGGCTCTGAGGACTGGTGGCAGCTCTTTTATCTGTAAATTGACTCTTCTTGCTATACCTCAGCTGCCCTCATTTATTGTAACAATTGAAAGAAAAATGAATGAATTAATTAATGATGGCCTGGGTAGTGTGCAAAGCCTCAGGATTGGAGAGGCTAGCCTGGCAGAGAAGACCCAGACTGAAGATCCATCAAGATCCCTTGGAGAGATCCAGACTGTGGGGTTGGATTGCAAAAGACAAATGTAGTAGTGGGGGGGGTGGGGTGGAGATCCATTTATATTGCATTCAAATGCACAAATAATGTGTATTTGAACATTTTTTCTTGTAGTTGATTTCATCTTAAGGGCCCACATGCTGCTAAGTAGCAGGGACCGTTACACTTGAGTTCAATCTGTGAAACACAAATGAACAGATCTCTTAAGATCCTGTTTTTCAGATGCTTCATCTCTCTGCTTCTCTCCAGGTTGGCCTTTTGAGGAGACTGTATGGTGAATGAAATGGGAGGAGTCTCTTGGGGGAACTTGTCTATGGTAACTTTCCTTGCCAACCTCGTGGTTTCTCATCATCCGGTGGCTGCTGGCTTCTTCGTCAGCAGGTCATCTCCAGGCCTCTTCTCTCTTACATGGGAAGGGTACTGAGGACTTCTTCATTTTCAAGGCCTCACTGGTCTTGCTGGTGATGGTGGCGTGGGTTATAAGAAGAGGTGCAGGGTGCCTGGGTGGCTCAGTTGGTTAAGCGACTGCCTTCGGCTCAGGTCATGATCCTGGAGTCCCGGGATGGAGTCCCGCATCGGGCTCCCTGCTCGGCGGGGAGTCTGCTTCTCCTTCTGACCCTCCTCCCTCTCATGCTCTCTGTCTCTCATTCTCTCTCTCTCAAATAAATGAAATAAAATCTTAAAAAAAAAAAAAAAAGAGGTGCAGAGGGTCTGGGAAGGCTCTGGGATACCTATTGATGCGGTCCATAGATGGGGTCCCTAAGTGTTCAAAGCAAACTAGACCTCTGACTGCTCCTGTCAGGCCTAAGAGAGTACCCTCTACCCACCATCCTACCAGATCACATCTCTTTCCAAATTTGTTTGCGTCAAGTGTACAGAGTTGAAGGGGAGGAGAAGTGATAAACTAGAATAAAAATTCTAGTTTATCAAAGGATCTTGGGAGGTAACCAGTTCTTATAGGAGCATTTGATTAGCATCCTAAGGAGGGCTCAAGGGCCATTGGACTCAAACTTTCATATAAAGGACTACAAAACCTCAGTGCCCTTCACCCAACTTCTCAGTGTGTGTGTATATGGGTGAATTGGTCTCGGTATAGGTGAGTTAGCCAGCCATGAGCTATTCAGGCCTTTGGATCCTGGATAGTGGCTAGATATTGGCTGGGGAGGAACATCTAGTTTTGACCCAGAATTATGAATCTCAAAGCTCTTGACCTACCTCCGGGAAATTTCTTGCAAATTCAGAGGTGGAGTGAATGTGCTATGAGAAATAAGAGCAATTAAAATACAAAAGAATATTTATTATCAATGACATGCCAGACACTATTTTAGGTACTAGGGAAAAAGCAAGGGAATGGGAGTTGGAGGGTTAGGAGGAGAAAAATGACAAAAAATGTACACCTTCATGAAGCTTATATTCAAGGATTGGTGTCAGATAATAAGTAAAATAACTAAGCAAAATATATAGTACCTTAACTGGTGATGATTGTTTCAGACAAAGCAAAAAAAGAGGGGAGAGGGAGTGTGTTGGGGGGGAGTGCTGTCAAAGTTTATCTGGTCAGGAAACATCTCATGAATAAATGAAATTTGAACCAAAAATTGAAAGAGGTGAAGAAGTGAGCCACATGGATATGTGGAAGAAGAGATTTCCAGGTGGAAGGTAGGACTATTTCTTGTATGTGTTGGAGGAACAGGAAGGAGGCTAGTGGGGCTGGAAGGTAATGAGTCAGGAGAAAAGTAATTGCAAATGAGGTAAGAGAAATAAAGGACTATGGTCATGGAAAGGGCTTTTTGTTTTATTCCAGGTGAGATGGGAACCACCACTGATGTCTTGAGCAGAGGACTAACCTGGTTTGACTTCTATTCTCAAAGGATTATTTAGCTGCTGTGCTGAGATTCCATTTCATGACTCAGGGGGAAAGGTGGAAGCAGAAAAACCAGATAGGAGAGGGTTGCAATAATTCCAGTGAAAGAATTATCAATAGGTGGGCCAGAGTGGTAGCAAGGGAGGGAGTAGGAAATAATTGGATATGGAAATATTTTGTTGTAGAGCCAATAGCATTGGTGAATGGATTGGATGTGGGGTAGAAAAGGAGGAGGAAAATCAGGATGACTTCAACATTTTTGGCTGGAGTATCTAGAAAAATGGAAATACCATTAGGATGGTGAAGGCCGTGGGTGGATGAGGTTAAGAGGAGAATATCAGGAGTTTTGTTTTTGAATGTATTAATTTTGAGTTGCCTATAAAATATCCAAGAATATTTGTCAAGTAGATTTTGGAGTCTGTGTTTGGAGAGAGGTTTCAATGGGACATATAAATTCAGGAGGCATTGGCATATGACAATGAAACCAGATAAAACCATCAAAGGAGTGAGTGTAGACAGAAGCCAGAACTTAACATAGCAGAGCAGAGCAAATCCAGCTTAACAACAAAGCCTGCGTAATTGCCCCAGAGAAGATGAGTTATGTAGTCTTTACCTGCTTTAAACCCAGAAACTTGTTTTTCCTTGGGTATCTTAGTGTGCCAAAGCATTTTCATCTCATATAGATAGATTTTGTCTGTGTGGAACATTTATCCTGGTCCATAACCTTCCCCACAATGAACCTCTTCCGCTTTTCAATTTAGGTAAACACACACAACACACACACACACACACACTCAATTGATAGGGAAGTCCGATGATACTCTTTCTTCTATCAAATTTACATTAAACAAGGAAAAACGGTTCTTAAAATTCTCCCACCAGCCTTTACTGGATGGTAAACATTGGGCAGGTTCACAGTAGCTTCACCATTTATAATTTAAGACTGTGTACTTTCAAGTTCCTGATTTTCCTACCTGAAGTATTTTTCTACCCAGAGGCTTTTATTTCCTGTGTTGATGCTCATGTGATGAGTAAACAATCTTTTCAGCCTGTGTCCCTAAGTGTTCAAAGCAAACTAGACCTCTGACTGCTCCTGTCAGGCCTAAGAGAGCACCCTCTACCCACCATCCTACCAAATCACATCTTTCCAAACTTGCTTGTGTCAAGTGTAGAAGTGCATACCACATCTGACTTCATACTTTTGTCTCTCACTTGATGAGTAATTTTTTCACTGAGACAGTTCTGTTGAGTTCTGCTTTTGTGTAGCGAGTACATGGAGACATAAGCTATAACTAAATTTGAGATTCCACTTATTCATTCAAGCAGCCCTGTTTTCAGCCTGAGAACCACTACTTTCTCAGACTCCCCGTCTCCAAACCTAGAAGCTGGCTTTCTTGATAGGGCCATTTTTTAAAATCATACCCACCTCTGTCCAAAAAGGGGTTCATCCCTTTAAGTGAATTACCATATTCACAACGAAGATAAAACACCAAAGCTTCATAAATTATGGGCAGAAGGCTAGGCTTACTCACTAGTTAAGTGATTCCACTTATGTAGATCGTGTGATAAAAATGTGTGATATAAGAAAATGAAAGGTGGTTGCATATCCGTAAGGTGGGCAAGTCTCCCTGAGGATCTCAATCCCCTTTGGAGATACGTGTTCCAAAGACTGTAAAGCTTAAGATAGGTCTTCATCCTCACAAACCCCCAAAATGACAATGGGTCTTTCATGTCTATAAATGTCCATTATTCTCCTATTGACGTAAAAATTGATTTTATGTTAGTCATTCAGGGTCTATACTGGTACCAGGAGCCTGCCTCCCTGTTCAAACACTTTTTTTTGTTTTAACACATTTTTTTCATGTGTTAATAGGTGTTCAGTCGTCTTTGGTGAACATCGCACTTTTATTCCTTTTTCCTTTTTTTTAACCTTTTTTTTTTTTAGCTCTTCAAAGGAAGGAACTGTGTTTTTAACATTTAACATTTACTGAAAGCCTATCAAATTCACATTTAAAGTGAATATTCTTCACCTGTTCTGTCCTGTCATTATCTAGCACTTACAGCTTCCAGGAGCCACTCCGTTTTTCTTTCTTTCCTTTTTTTTTTTTTTTTTTAAAGATTTTATTTATTTATCTGACAGAGAGAGACACAGTGAGAGAGGGAACACAAGCAGGGGGAGTGGGAGAGGGAGAAGCAGGCTTCCCGCCGAGCAGGGAGCCCGATGCGGGGCTCGATCCCAGGACCCTGGGATCATGACCTGAGCCGAAGGCAGACACTTAACGACTGAGCCACCCAGGCACCCCTCAGTTTTTCTACTTTAGAAATTTCCTGCTCATTTCTGCCATCCCATCTCTGGTCTCTCCTTCTGTAGTCTCCTGCCCAAGTCTTGCCTTCTGTGTGATGAGCTGCTCACATAATATCTATATTCCCTGGTCCTAGCTCCCTGGAAAGGGGAGTTTGTCCTCCACTCTGACTGTTTTTTTGCAAGTTTTTGTTCCTACCACTTCTGACTTTTCTTTCCTCTTTGTGAGAGAGAAAAAGGGGGCACAGCACTAACTAGTCTGTGGCTAAATGCTATGCCTGGGCTGAGAAGCTGAGGAGAGAAGGCTGTAAATCTAGATCCGAGGACACTCTCACTCTGATCAATCTCTGTACATTCCTGTGGAGTGGTGTCCAATATCTGGCTTGCTCCTCTAGCCTTTTACTGAAATGTAAATTCATCCTTGATATTCTGGAATTGCTGCTGGGTGGAGCCTGGCTGAAGGCATCATATTCCCTGCTGCGTAAACCTTGAGGCTGGGGAACAGTTTTGTTCGGAAGCAAATTAATTAGAATTGGAATTCAGTCTTTCTGTCTAAGACCAGGCTGTTTGCTATCAGTAGGAAAGGGAACAAGGAGGGAAGCAACCACTAGATATCCATCTCTAACCCCGAGGTATTGGGATTTAGTCCATGCCCTCTGGGGCTCCCAGTTAGTCAGAGGGTGAGTGTAAATCACTTCATGATTCTGACCATTCCCCTCATGGGTGCCTGTGTTGCCCTGGAGGAAACCAGGGACATGCATCTGTACCCGCACCCAGGCTGCTGTGGGGCGGGGATGACATTTACTCATCTCCACTTTCTGGGGCCCTCCTTGAGTTTCATTCCTCAGTTCTGCATCCTACTGGGCATGAGATTTGTTTCCCTGTGTCCCCAGGTCAAGTTAGATTCAATTAACAGTTGGCTATTAACAATGTGGTGTCTGTAGCAACCTGGCTCTACAATGTATAGAACAGCTGTTACGAGAGTAAATCCTAAGAATTCTCATTACAAGGAGCAAAGTTTCTTCTTCTTTCTATCTTCCTTCGTTTCTTGGTATTTTATCTAAATGAGAAGACGGGTTTTAGCTGAACCTATGGTGCTAATCATTTTACAATAGTAAGTGAAACCACCATGCTGTGCACTTTAAACTTAAACACAGCAATGTGTGTCAATTATTTCTCAATAAAACTGGAAAAAACCAGTTGGCTCTTGGCATTATTTAGTAAGTTCTGACGGTGTATTGCTCAATCAAAAACTCAGCTGGCTTACTTATGAGCTTCTAAGCATTGTTCCATTTGTGGTTGGACAGTGCCATGCTGTAGTGGTTTTTCAAGTCAGGACTGAATTACTAACTCGTCATCTGAATGTTCCTAGGACAGTGAGTCAGGCTTTCAGAGAAACATCAATTTTAGTGGATTTGAGTCCATCAACAGCCCTTAGGAGAAGGCATTGCTAAAAAACTTCATAGACAGAGACGTTTCTGGACTTGTGAATGCTTTCACTGTCTGCTTTATGGGTTTTTTTTTTTGTTGTTGTTGTTGTTGTTGTTGTAGTTGTTTGAAGTAGGCCCCATGCCCAATGTGAGGCTTAAACTCATGACCCTGGGATTTAGAGTCGGATGTTCTACCGATGGAGCCAGCCAGATGCCCCTGCTTTATGTTCTAACCTTGACTCAAAATCCTTTCCTTTTCAACCATTGGCAAGTTCATCATGTGAATTCCTGCGATCTGAGTGGAAAGCAATTTATACCAGTGGCTCCAAAGTTTATATGTGGCCAACCCTGCATCAGAAGACAAGGCCCAGAATATCCACCCTTAACCTGATTAACTTTTATTGCAGAAGATCGAAAAGGTTTTGCTTGTGGCAGGGAGAAAGCAGTGATTCTCCCTCTTGTGCTTGAGAGCAGCGTAGTTTTTGAGATTGGAGAGAGGACCCACTACCTCCAGCAACAGAGCTGAGATTGGTCAGCCATGAGTTGGATGTACTAGTGAGATGTACTTAGTGGCAACTAAGTCTGGCCTCAGAAGGAAGAGCAGGTACCAGTGGCCAACAAAACCTCAGGCATCTTCTGGCCCCAACAAGGGCTGAAGGAAAATATTTGAATAGGGAGAATGGAGGGATGAGAGGTAGGAATGGAGCCAAAAGATGTCTTTCTTACCATTGTGTTAGCACTTTACCCTTGATTGTCCTCTTCTGGTTTGAGGACGTGCAGGTTCTATGTGTCAATACAGAATTAATAGCAGCTGATCTGTTGAATCTTACGCTTATTTCCAGGGATGACTGGAGCCAAGGTGCAGACTCTTGCCAAGTCAGAATGAAATTAACTAACTAGTGATAAATATTCCTGTGCTGGGGTCTAAGAGAAATGCAGTAGGCAATCTCTACCGGTTTATTAGCTTTGCTCTTAAAAAACAGATAGAAGGTTTTGTACTTAGTTTCTAGTGTGTTCTCTTGGTTTCTTCTATTGCTCTTGGCCATGAAGCCTAATTTTTCTGCTATGCAAGCAGAGGGGTATAATCCCACTCCATTGGAGAAGATTGTGGATCTCCTGAGCCCAAGGTCTCCTGCATGTACCTTAGTACTTCATGATTCAGAAACAAAAGTGCATCCTGTGTGATTGAGGAAGCACCCTGTGGATCTGTGTCTGAAGTCCTGGACCTCTTTGATGTTTGCCTGTGCTTTCTTTTTTCCTGCTGTACTAGAGTGTCAGGAGTCATTTCACTTATCCAACCATGTGTAATTGATGTTTTATGTTAATTTTGTATTCACTCTGGAATATGATTCAGTAAAAAGTCTATGTATATTTGCAGCTCATGTCTAGAGCAAATGTTAGGCTTAGCTGGATAAGGTCACACAGGTAATTGATAAATCAGCTTTTGAGGAACCCAAATTCTTGATTTTTCTACTCTCCTCTTCCCTTCACACTGTTTTTTTCTCCCATCCCCCTTAGATATAGAATGCATTCATATTTTTCTCTAATGTTCTCCCATCAAAACCTTCTGTGGATTGCTCCAGGAAGCCTTCCTAACTCTCCTCTACTCCATCCCCCTTAAATAAAATTGGTTCTCAGTCCTCCGTATCAGCAAGAGCATGTTTTCACAGAACTGCTGTGACATGTCACATCTTATTAGATCCCCTTTTCTCCTGATAGACTGTGAAATCTGTGAAGACAGCAATCCTGCCTTATTCATTTCCATGAATTCCACCAACTCTTAGCACAGTCTCTTAGAGGAGCAGGTACTCATTAAATACACGATCAAAGACACCAATGAATCAACAAATAGCTCTTTAGAGAGAAAGGAGTTCTTTCATTTTGAAAAGTTATTGAGGGTTGACTGACCTGTGATGTATCTCCCAGATACATTTGCATTCCAAACGTAACAGGTAGATAAAACCTTAAGCTAAAATAATACTTTTTTAATCACAGCATGTCAGACACTGCCAGAGTATAGGTGAGTCAAGTGATCAGGCATTTGCAAATATTCATAAATGGGGCACCGGGGACTTTCATGGAAACTTAAAATGATATCATGTAGATTACTGTGACCATTAATCCACTTTGGAACTTGGAAAGGTCAGTGAACACTCACTTGTTTAAGTTGGGGTCAATTTTAGCCCAAATAAAATCTCAATATTATTTTTATTGAGGTCATTTCTAGTATGGCATCAGTGTCCCCTGTGGTCAGCTTGCTGTCACCCAATAGTTACATGACCATGAGTCATGTTGCATGTGTGAGACCTTCATTTCCTTATTTGTAAAATAAGAAGTTGGATTCTATGATCTTTAAAGTGCCCTTCAGCTAAATATTTCATATAAGCATGAATAAATCAATCACCTAAGTATACTTGGCTAGGAAGGACAGTGCTTTGTGTGAAATTAGTGAGATCAATCACCTTTCACTGTTTTGGCAAATGGAAGGGAGGAGCTGTGTCATGGAGGAATCATGAGTCACCTTTGAAGAGGCAGATAGATGTGTGATTATAACAGATTTTCCGTTGTCAATTTATTTCATCTAGAACAATATTACATCCAATTTGCTCCTCTTTGGGGTCTACTTCACCAATTGACCTTAGTATTTTTTCTGATATCATCCAATTGTCTGAATGCCCGTATGGCTGAGGAAGAGGCTACGTGACACATTAACAGCCATCATCATTAAGTCTATGAAGTAACCAGGTGACCATTTATTTCTATCTCTGTAGAGGAAAAAACAGGAGTGTATATGTAAGTAAGCTGAATAGTCATCAAAGGAGATTTGCTGGTGCCTGAAAGTTAAGTCCCTGGACTTGAAGTGTCATGAGAGGAAGCTCAGAGGTTGCTCATAGATCTCACTAAAATATTTACTTTGGACACTTTGGGTCCAGGATCTAGTTAGGTTTTCAAGTACAGAATCTTGGTCTGAAGGGTCATTGGGTTGATGAGTTCTGACTAGTGCCAAAGAATATCACAACAGAGTGATACCTAAAAGCCCCCCAAAGCTCACAAGAGAATGATAGATAAAAGTAAATTATCAGTTTATGATTTTATTATTAGGTATTAGTTTCCATAGACAGTGAAATTCACATGGGTCTCATTCATTCAGGCTCCCTGGCGAGTATCTATAGATCGGTGTGTGGGATGCCACATACTAGTTTGAAGCTTGCTTGGTGGATATGGAAATGGGTAAAGAATTTGTGACTAAAATTGGAATATTTAGTGGCACCTGGCTAAGCTTCCATAAGCATGATATTCCAGAATTCTTTACCCCATATAATACATTTGAATAGGGACTTTCCCATTTAGCCTTTTTTTTTTTTTTAAGATTTTATTTATTTAGGGGTGCCTGGGTGGCTCAGTCATTAATCATCTGCCTTTGGCTCAGGTCATGATCCCAGGGTCCTGGGATCGAGCCCCACATCAGGCTCCCTGCTTGGCAGGAAGGCTGCTTCTCCCTCTCCCACTCCCCCTGCTTATGTTCCTGCCCTTGCTATCTCTCTCTATTTATTTATTTACTTGACAGAGAGAGAGAGAGAGAGAGAGAGCGCATGAGCAGGGGGGAGTGACAGAGGCAGAGGGAGAAGAAGGATCCCTGCTGAGCAAGACCTTGGGATCATGACCTGAGCTGAAGGCAGACGCTTAACTGACTGAGCCACCCATGCACCCTTAGTCTTTGTTCTTAGAGCTTTCTTCCTTCTTTCTTCCTTCCTTCCTTCCTTCCTTCCTTCCTTCCTTCCTTCCTTCCTTCCTTCCTTCCTTCCTTCCTTCCTTCCTTCCTTCCTTCCTTCTCTTGTGGTTGCATTACTGGCAAACTCCTCTAACTGGACATATTCTATCTTTAGATAAGGAAGTAATTGAATCTTATTTCTGTCCAATGTCAGGACAGATCTTTCAAAAGTGACTTTGTATATTTTTGCTCTTAATTATTTTCCACTCACTTAAACTTTTACCCTCAGAATGGGCAATCCTAATTTCCTTTTATTTCAAATATTTTATTTTTTAGAGGGGAGGGGTTGTGGAGGTAGCAGTGAGGCATCTTAATGTTATCCCCGTGAACTGTGAAATATAAGGTGATAGTCTCTACTCAGTAAACACTAAAATGATTTAACGGGTAACCCTTAGATGCAGAGATGCTCCTTGAGTTCTTTTTTTTTTTTGAAGATGTACTTATTTATTTATTTTATTTATTTATTTATTTATTTTTTAAAAAGATTTTATTTATTTATTTGAGAGAGAGAGAGCAGGAGAGGGGGGAGGGTCAGAGGGAGAAGCAGACTCCCTGCTGAGCAGGGAGCCCGATGTGGGACTCTATCCCGGGTCTCCAGGATCATGACCTGAGCCGAAGGCAGTCGCCCAACCAACTGAGCCACCCAGGTGCCCCTTGAAGATGTATTTATTTATTTGAGAGAGAGAGAGGTGCGGGGAGAGGTAGGAAGGGGGAGAGGGAGAGAATCCCAAGCAGACTCCCCAGTGAGCGCGGAGCGTGACTTGGGCTAGATCCCAGGACCCTGAAATCATAACCTGAGCCCAAATCAAGAGTCAGATGCTTTACGGAGCATCTGACTGCACCACTGAGGTGCAGTTCTAGAAAGGCTGTTTTTGCCTTAGGAAATCAATTAATTAACAATAAGGCTTTCAGGAGCAAACTGCTGCAGGAGATTCTGTTTTGAATTGGTAGCAGAGTTCGTAAATGGGGCTATCTGAAGCTTACACAGGCAAAAGAGACACTGTGGCATGGCAGGATATTAATAGTCAAGTTCAGATTTTCTGCAGTGATTTTGTGTCAGGAGAGGAAAGGCATTCCAAGAGACTGGAAATCAAGACAACCAACTTCTTTGTATATGAATATACTGCCACCCATTGGTCTTTTCTTGTCATTGGCCGGGTTTCAAAGGCTGCTTCTGTGGATTCTTAATGTGGCCAGATCTAGACTCATCCTAATTATGACTTTTTGGGTTGAGACTTTAGCAGACTTTTTAATGTGTGTGTGTTTTTTTCCCAAACTGGGGCGGGAGTCAAGGAAGCTGGATTCTAGTGCCAACAATGACATTGACTTGCTCTGGGACCCTGGACATGTCCCTACTTCTTTGTGGGGTAGTTTCCTCATTTGCAAAACAGCCAAAAAAATTGATCATGATCACCAAATATTTATTGAGCTTAGAAAATGACATTTGTTAAATACTTTGGATGTATTATGTTACTGGGGCCAAACAATTATATCCACTGCAAATGAAGAAACTGGCAAAGAGAGCAAGCAAATGATTTGATAAACGACAGAGGTGGGGCTTGATCTCAGTATGTTCTGATTTAAGAACACATACCCTTAGCCATGATGCTAAATGTTTTTTAAAAGATTTCTTCCAGCTCTGTTTTTTCAATATCTTCTTTTCGTAATGAATTAATTATAATGATAGCTAAGGTTTATTGACAACTTGTTACTTGACAGAAAATGTGTTAAGGTTTTTAGCTGAGTTCTCTCATTAAATCATTGTTATAATCCTATAAAGCAGATACTGTTATTATTCCCATTTTATAGGCCAGGACACCAAGGCTTACATTAGTTGATTGCCGACTTCCTTAATTGTTTCCAGTGGCCCATTCTTAGTTTTTCTTCCTGATTCAGCTGACACTAAGGTGCCATAAGGGCTTTTAAAGGTAGCACTTGAAAATATACATGTTAGTGAGTTCTCTTTTGGACAAATGACTGTACTAGGCGGCATAGGGAGCGGGAATACAGAGCTTATTCCAATATAGATCCATCCCCACAGGCGACTTCTATCTAGTACAGAACAGTGCCTTGTCATATGGTTTAGTATGTGTACCTGCCATGTCTGCAGTAAGAGGGGTCCAGCTAGAATCCCAAGGAGTCCAGTGCCTGGGAAGATAACACTAGTCTGGGCGCAAGGGAAGCTTCCTGGCAAAGGCGATGGTAAACTGACCCTCTAAGGACTGGCACCCTGAGGAGCTATGAGCCCAGTTTTGGGCAGCTTGGGACATAAGCTTCCTGGAGCCTCCTGGAAGCCACCCAAAGCACACCTATTGCACCCAAGCATCTATTCCTCTTCCTAACTGCATTAACAATTTCTGCTTTCCATACGTCAATACGACTGATGCTGCTCATGCTTCCTCAGGTCTAAGGATGATCTGTGATTCCACCAAACAGGCATATAACTACTCTTAGTACTTTAGAATGTATCTCTCTCTCTTTTTTTTTTTTTCAAAATATTGTCAGAAAGACAAAAATAAGTGTTGGCGAGGCTGTGGAGAAAAGAGAACCCTTGTACACTTGGTTGGGAATGGAAATTGGTGCAGCCACTCTGGAAAGCAGTATGGAGGTTCCTTAAAAATTAAAAATAGAACTAGTACACAATCCATACAACCTAGCAGTTCCATTTCTGGGTATTTATCCAAAGAGAATGAAAACACCAACTTGAAAAGATACATACACCTTATGTTTATTGCAGCACTGTTTATAATAGCAGAGATATTCAGGTAGAAGCTGAAGTCATTGATTGAATACTTTTTATCTTGTTCTCTGTTGGTGGTGAGTGCTAGAAATTTCCCGTAAGTGGAGCTTTACGTTTTTTCCTATTAACTTTGATATGTCATGTTTTCGTTCTGTTAAAAATAATTTCTATATTTATTTAAAAATTTTTTACTCAGAGGTTATTTAGAAGTGCTTTATTTATTTTTCAAATATTTGGGAATTTTCCAAAGATCTTTCTGTTATTGTTTTATAATTCAATTGTTTTGAGGTCAGAGAATGTAATTTCCATAACTTGAATTATTTTAAATTTGAGACTTTTTTATGATGCTGTATCTTGGTAAATATTCTAAGTACATTTAAAAACAATATGTATTCTGCTATTACTGACTAGAGTATCCTAGAAGTGCTAAGTTTTGTTCATAGTGTTGTCTAAGCCTTTTATATCCTTACTGATATTTTGTCTACTTATTATATCAATAACTGAGAGAACAATGTTGAAATCCCCAACTTTAATTGTGGACTTATTTGTTTTTTCTTATAGTTATGTTGGTGTTCACTTTATGTATTTTGAAGCTATGTTATCAAGTGCATAAATGTATAGAGTTGTTATATCTTTTTGATAAATTGACCCCATTATCATTATGAACTTACGGTCTTTATCTTGATAATTTTCTTTGCTCTAACATATGTTTGGCCTGATGTCATAGAGTTACACCACCTACCCCTTTGTTAATATTAGCAAAGCTTATCTTTCTCTAGCCTTTCAATATGAAACTATTTGTGTCTGCATATTTAAAGTGGGTTTCTCATAGGAGGCATACTGTTGTTGATCTTGCTTTATTCACAATATCAACTTTACTTTTTAATTAGGCATATTTATTTATTTTATTTTTAAAAAAGATTTTATTTATCTAATGATGTAATGTATGGTGATTAACATAACATAATAAAAAAAAGATTTTATTTATTTATTTGGCAGAGAGAGAGCACGCACATGCAAGCAGGGGGAGTAGGAGAGGGAGAGGGAGAAGCAGATTCCCTACTGAGCAGGGAGCCCGATGCAGGGCTCCATCCCAGGACCCTGGGATTATGACCTGAGCTGAAGGCAGACGCTTAACGACTGAGCCACCCAAGTGCCCCAGTAATTAGGGGTATTTAGATGTAGAGTGATTATTGATATGCTTGACTTTAAATCTTCCATCTTGCTTTTTGTTTTCTTGTACCATCTGTTCTTTTTTTGTTGTTGTTGTTGTTCCTTCTGTTTTTTATTCATTTTTCCTTCATTTTCTCCTTTTTTTTGAATCAGTCTTTGGTTGAAAACTGCTCCCAGGGAGTGTTAATTTTGGGGGGGCATTTCTGGCACTACTAGTAGAAAAGTAGTAGGAAGAGAAATCCTCAGATAAAGAAATGCAGGTGGAGGCAGTGGAAGTTGGCTGGTAAGAGTGGGGCACAACAGAGTCTGCCACACTACCCAGTGTAACAGAGGGAAGGAGTGTACGCACTGCACTTTCTAAAGTGCCTGAAGTTCATTCAAAGTTATGATTTTAAGCCTCTTTCTTGCTGGCTAGTAATTGGAGAGGCAATCTTAGGATATGGTAGGAGTGCCCGGTAAGTGGCTAAGGCTCATTTTAAATTACTGTTTCTAGATCAGGAGAAACTACAAATATGACTCAAGTAAATAGATGGGAATATTAGGATAAGGTATTATATTATTTATCAAGGTAGCAGTATCAGTTTTATAACTTTATCTCTTGGCTTTAACCCAGGGATTAAATGGTGGACACAAAAGGGATTATGCAACAGTGAATTGAAGATGGTGGGATAAGTTGGGACATCAACAATCAGAAGCCACTTCAAGCTAGGACTCTCTCTGCCAACACTTGTATTATTCATGTTGAAATACATATACATTTTCTAAAGAAATAAATTTTTTGCTTTATGGCTGGTGGCTTACATGTTATGTTTATTTTTGGACAACTTTAGGAAGACAATTAAATTACAAGGTATAGAGGTAAAGACATGGATAAAATAGATTTGGATGTAATTCCTTAGTCAGATCATACATGCTATACATACTTTTCATATTCTTTTTTTAAATTAATAAAAATATGAATATCTATATGAAACTAATGATTCATTGAACACTGTATCAAAAACTAATGATGTACTATACCTTGGCTAATGGAATTTAAATATTTCTCCCCAAATAATTTCAAAGGTTTGTTGTTTTCCACTTATCAAGTATGATAGTGAGTAATGCAAAATTTATATTGCATAAACAAAATATAAATAAGTGTAAATTTCCCATCCACTCCAGATTCCTATGAAGAGATTTCTTATCAAGAGATTTTTCTCTGCATATAAAAGCATGCATATTTGTACATATGTGTGCACTTTTACAAATAATGTAAAAGAAAGCTTACCTTATACACATCTCTACTCCTGGCTTATTTATTTATTTATTTTATTGAATGAATCTGACATATAATGTATACATTTAAGATGACATTTTGTTAATTTGATACATTTACATATTGTAATATGATTGCCATTTTGTGTTATTTATCACATTACATAATTATAGTATAGCATTGTTATCTATATTCATTATTCATTATAAGCTGCTGTTGGGCTATTACTTGGTTGAACTCTAAGCAGTCTACAGTCATTCTCTAAGAGCCATTTGATTTCTGGATGGGCCAGACTGCTGAATTAAGTGGAGTAATATGATTACTTCTGCTGCATCCTCTATGTCTTTGGTGGTGGCAGTAATTTCTGTATTCAAGTGTTCTGGAATTCTATCATTCCCCTTGACTCTAGGAAGCTTAGATGCATAACAATATCTCATACAACTGGCTTTCCACCAGCTAGAGTCCCTCTTTTTAAAAAAAATTTAAAAAGATTTTATTTATTTATTTGAGAGAGAGAGAGGAGAGAGAGCATGAGTGGGGGGAGGGGCAGAGGGGGATAGAGAGGGAGGGGGAGAGAATCTCAAGCAGCCTCCATGCTGAGCTCAGAGCCTCACATGGGGCTTGATCTTATGATCCTGAGTTCATGACCTGAGCCAAAATCAAGAGTGGGACACTCAACCGACTGAGCCACCCAGGTGTCCCTGGAGTCCCTCTTACTAGTGTTTTTCTTTATTGCTTCAGGGAAAGAAGTGTCCTGTCAGGGAACACAGTCACCTGATATCTTCTTTGATGGATATCTGATAGCATCATCATCATATATATTTACTTATAACATAAATCCTTTCAAGCATCCTTACATCTCTAAGCCTTTGGGCCCCTTTTTCAACACTCTTGCTTGGCAATAATGATATCTCTACTTCACTTACTGTAGGCTGTCAGTTTTTCCAAGATTCATGGAGTCATCCAAATGCATTAGGATTCGCTTCTGGTGTCTTGCCTACAAGGTAATTTTTGAGTTACTGGAGTTCTAGATCAGTAAATTCTTCCTTATTTAGCTTTATATTCCTCCCATCCTAAGCACATTACCTTCACGATGTATATTGCACATTTTCCAGTTCTGGCTGGTACTTATTAGCCAAGTCCTATAACTCTTTTGGTGACTAATAGGCCAATTCTCCTTAGTCATCAGACCATACTGTTCTGAGCTTTGCCCCTGGTTTAGGTCTAAAAGCTAAGAAGGGAGGTGGGACAAGATCTTGAGAAAAACACTTATTATCTTGTGCTGCGTCTCACTCAGGTGGGGCCTTTTTATGTTCTCTGGCAAAGAAAGGCTTGTCTCTTCCAGCAAGGGGGTGAGGGCCACTTCTCTAAGCTTTGGGGGAACTGGAATATCTCAAACACATCCACACAGATGTCCTAATCTCAATTCTCAGTGTCCAACTCCTTCCCTATCAGAGTTCTGACTTTTATACAGGAAACTTGCGGAGGTTGTGAATTCAGCTGCTTTCTGATTCTATTTCCTACTCTCAGATTGTTGGGTTGAGTTTATATGCGGTTTGGTTTCTAACTGTAGGAGATCAGGACCTTTTAAAATGCTGCTTATCTGACTTTGACATCATATCATGAATTGGAAATTGTCTGGCCTGAGTCTGTTATTTTCATCTTTTAGCATGTTAGTGACATTTAACAACAACTAATTCCATAGTCCAATTGTTACCATTGCTCCCCATATCTTTCACAACCTAGAGATAATTACATAAGCCAATGTGTATTTTTTACCTGTACCCCATCCCAATTCACTGCTGGTGAGTCTTAGTAATTGTAATGCTTGGGCATGCTAGTTGTTATGACCCAGCATTGGACTCTTACTGCCATCTGTCCAGTGAGCATTCCAATTCCAGAATTCCATCCAAGAATCTGCTCAATTCATTGATCCAGCAAATTAGTAAGTTCAGCCTTTATTCAAAGACATGGAAAAACCCCATCTCAATCTTACAATGGAAGACTAGCATACATTTGCAAGAAAGGGGGTAATTAATTGTGGTCATGAAAGAGGTAACCTAACAAAAGTTGTTGGAATCACAAAACCTAAACAAAATTTAGTACCCATATTATAAACAAACAAAAAAACAAACAAACAACCCTTATTGTTTAATATGGTGCAAGTGCCTGAGTTAAATCAATCCACTTACATATGTGGTTCAATGCAATTATAATAAAAAGAGATAAGGAAAACAATTGCCAATAAAATTTTGGACAATTATATTACAAAAAGATATCCTTTAGAAACTGCTTGCCTAGGAAATTTTACCTCTCATTTACCTCCTGGAAGTCAAGAGAGGACTTCATTAAGAACAGACTCTGCCTGGCTAGAAAGGACTGGCATGATATATTCAGAGCACTAAATAAGAAAAATATGCTGCCAAGAATACTATATGTAGCTAAGCTGTCATTGAAAATAGAAGGAGAGATAAAAAGCTTCCAGGACAAACAAAAACTAAAAGAATTTGCAAACACGAAACCAGCCCTACAAGAAATATTGAAAGGGGTCCTCCAAACAAAGAGAGAGCCTAAAAATAACATAGACCAGAAAGGAACACAGACAATATACAGTAACAGTCACCTTACAGGCAATACAGTGGCACTAAAATCCTATCTTTCAATAGTTACCCTGAATGTAAATGGGCTAAATGCCCCAATCAAAAGACACAAGGTATCAGATTGGATAAAAAAACAAGACCCATCAATATGCTGTCTGCAAAAGATTCATTTTAGATGCAAAGACACCTCCAGATTGAAAGTCAGGGGGTGGAAAACCATTTACCATGCTAATGGACACCAAAAGAAAGCTGGGGTGGAAATCCTTATATCAGAAAAATTAGATTTTATACCAAAGACTATAATAAAAGATGAGGAAGGACACATATCCTACTTAAAGGGTCTATCCAACAAGAAGATCTAACAATTATAAATATCTGTGCCCCTAACATGGGAGCAGCCATTTATATAAACCAATTAATAACAAAATCAAAGAAACACATCGACAACAATACAATAATAGTAGGAGACTTTAACACCCCCCTCACTGAAATGGACAGATCATCTAAGCAAAAGTTCAAAAAAGAAATAATAATTTAAATGACACACTGGACCAAATGGACTTCACAGATATATTCAGAACATTCCATCCCAAAGCAACGGAATACACATTCTTCTCTAGTGCCCATGGAACATTCTCCAGAATAGATCACATCCTAGGTCACAAATCAGGTCTCAACTGGTACCAAAAGATTGGGATCATTCCCTGCCTATTTTCAGACCACAATGGTTTGAAACTAGAACTCAATCACAAGAGGAAAGTCAGAAAGAACTCAAATACATGGAGCTAAAGAGCATCTTACTAAAGAATGAATGGGTCAACCAGGAAATTAAAGAAGAATTAAAAAAATTCATGGAAACCAATGAAAATGAAAACACAACTATTCAAAATCATTGGGATGCAGCAAAGGCAGGCCTAAGAGGAAAGTATATAGCAATACAAGCCTTTCTCAAGAAACAAGAAAGGTCTCAAGTACACAACCTAACCCTACACCTAAAGGAGCTGGAGAAAGAAGAGCAAATAAAGTCTAAACCCAGCAGGAGAAGAGAAATAATAAAGATCAGAGCAGAAATCAATGAAATAGAAACCAAAAGAACAGTAGAACAGTGAATGAAACTAGGAGCTGGTTCTTTGAAAGAATTAATAAGATTGATAAACCCCTGGCCAACTTATCAAAAAAGAAAGAGAAATGACCCAAATAAATAAAATCATGAATGAAAGAGGAGAGATCACACCCAACACCAAAGAAATACAAACAATTATAAGAACATATGAGTAACTATATACCAGCAAATTAGATAATCTGGAAGAAATGGATGCATTCCTAGAGATGTATCAACTACCAAAACTGAACCAGGAAAAAATAGAAAACCTGAACCTGATCCATAACCACTAAGGAAATTGAAGCAGTCGTCAAAAATCTCCCAACAAACAAAAGCCCAGGGCCAAATGGCTACCAAACATTTCAAGAAGAATTAATACCTATTCTTCTGAAACTGTTCCAAAAAATAGAAAGGGAAGGAAAACTTCTAAACTCGTTTTATGAGGCCACCATTACCTTGATCCCAAAACCATACAAAGACCCCTTCAAAAAGGAGAATTACAGGCCAATATCCCTGATGAACATGGATGCAAAAATTCTCACCAAAATACTAGCCAATAGGATCCAACAGTACAGTAAAAGGATTATTCACCACGACCAAGTGGGATTTATTCCTGGGCTGCGAGGTTGGTTCAACATCCGCAAATCAATCAATGTGATACAATATATTAATAAAGGAAAGAACAAGAATCATATGATCCTCTCAGTAGATGCAGAGAAAGCATTTGACAAAGTACAGCATCCTTTCTTGATCAAAACTCTTCAGAGTATAGGGATAGAGGGTACATACCTCAATATCATAAAAACCATCTATGAAAAACCCACAGCGAATATCATTCTCAATGGGGAAAAACTGAGAGCTTTCCCCCTAAGGTCAGGAACGTGTCAGGGATGTCCACTATCACCACTGCTATTCAACATAGTATTAGAAGTCCTAGCCACAGCAATCAGACAACAAAAAGAAATCAAAGGCATCTGAATCGGCAAAGAAGTCAAACTCTCACTGTTTGCAGATGATATGATACTTTATGTGGAAAACCCAAAAGACTCCACCCCAAAACTGCTAGAACTCATACAGGAATTCAGTAAAGTGGCAGGATAGAAAATCCATGCACAGAAATCAGTGGCATTCCTATACACCAACAACAAGACAGAAGAAAGAGAAATTAAGGAGTCGACCCTATTTACAATTGCACCCAAAACCATAAGATACCTAGGAATAAATCTAACCAAAGAGGCAGAGAATCTGTACTCAGAAAACTATAAAATACTCATGAAAGAAATTGAGAAAGACACAAAGAAATGGAAAAATGTTCCATGCTCATGGATTGGAAGAACAAATATTGTGAAGATGTCAATGCTACCTAGAGCAATCTACACATTTAAAGCAATTCCTATCAAAATATCATCAACTTTTTCAACGAAATGGAACAAATAATCCTAAAATTTGTATGAAACCAGAAAAGACCCTGAATAGCCAGAGGAATGTTGAAAAAGAAAAGCAAAGCTGGTGCCATCACAATTCCGGACTTCAAGCTCTATTACAAAGCTGTCATCATCAAGACAGTATGGTACTGGCACAAAAACAGACACACAGATCAATGGAACATAATAGAGAACCCAGAAATGGACCCTCAACTCTATGGTCAACTCATCTTCGACAGAGCAGCAAAGAATGTCCAATGGAAAAAAGACAGTCTCTTCAACAAATGGTGTTGAGAAAATTGGACAGCCACATGCAGAAGAATGAAACTGGACTATTTCCTTACACCATACACAAAAATAAACTCAAAATGGATGAAAGCCCTAAATGTGAGACAGGAATCCATCAAAATCCTAGAGGAGAACACAGGCAGCAACCTCTTCAACCTCAGCCGCAGCAACTTCTTCCTAGAAACATCGCCAAAGGCAAGGGAAGCAAGGGCAAAAATGAACTATTGGGACTTTATCAAGATAAAAAGCTTTTGCACAGCAAAGGAAACAGTCAACAAAACCAAAAGACAACTGACAGAATGGGAGAAGATATTTGCAAATGACCTAGCAGATAAAGGGCTAGTATCCAAAATCTATAAAGAACTTATCCAACTCAACACCCAAAGAACAAATGATCCAATCAAGAAATGGGCAGAAGACATGAACAGACATTTTTCCAAAGAAGACATCCAAATGGCCAACAGACACATGAAAAAGTGCTCAATGAGATACCACCTCCCACCAGTCAGAATGGCTAAAATTAGCAAGTCAGGAAATGACAGATGTTGGCAAGGATGCAGAGAAAGGGGAACCCTCCTACACTGTTGGTGGGAATGCAAGCTGGTGCAGCCACTCTGGAAAACAGTATGGAGGTTCCTCAAAAAGTTGAAAATAGAGCTACCATATGACCCAGCAATTGCACTACTGGGTATTTACCCCAAAGATACAAATGTAGTGATCCGAAGGGGTATGTGCACCCCAATGTTTATAGCAGCAACGTCCACAATAGCCAAACTATGGAAAGAGCCAAGATGTCCATCAACAGATGAATGGATTAAGACGATGTGGTGTGTATATGTATATATATATATATACATACACACACACACAGACAATGGAATATTATGCAGCTATCAAAAAAAAAATGAAATCTTGCCATTTGCAACAATGTGGATGGAACTAGAAGGTATTATGTTAAGTGAAATAAGTCAATCAGAGAAAGACATGTATCATATGATCTCACTGATAGGAGGAATTCTTAATCTCAGGAAACAAACAGAATTGCTGGAGTGGTGGGAGGTGGGAAAGATGGGTTGGCTGGGTGATAGACATTGGGGAGGGTATGTGCTATGGTGAGTGCTGTGAATTGTGTAAGACTGATGAATCACAGACCTATACCTCTGAAACAAATAATACATTATATGTTAAAAAAAAAAGAAGATAGTAGGAAGGGAAAAATGAAGGGAGGGAAATCGGAGTGGGTGACGAACCATGAGAGACTATGGACTCTGAGAAACAAACTGAGGGTTCTAGAGGGGAGATGGGGGAGGCATGGGTTAGCCTGGTGATGGGTATTAAAGAGGCACATATTGAATGGAGCACTGGGTGTTATATGCAAACAATGAATCATGGAACACTACATCCAAAATACATTAATAAATAAATAAATTAATTAATTAAAAAAAAAGAAGAGAAAAAAAAGAACAGACTCTGCCTCTCTAAATCTTGAACCTAGTGTACAGTTCTGTAAAGACTTTGGCTAACAGATTAAAAGGCAATTCACTTAAGAAAGTACAGCATTTGTTTTGTGTGTATATATATATACACACATACACATATATATAATGGAATATTATATAATTAAGTTATATATTTTATAATAGATATTATAGTTATATATAATAATATATATTATTTATATATATTATAATTATATAATTATATATTATATATAACATATTTTTATGGCTGAGTAATATTCCATTATATATATAACATATATAATAATTATGTTACGTGTTATATATATAATATATAATGGAATATTACTCAGCCATAAAAAATGAAATCTTGCCATTTGCAACAAGACAGTTGAACTAGAGGGTATAATGCTAAGTTAAACAAGTCAGAGAAAGACAAATGCCATATGATTTCACTCATATGTGGAATTTAAGAAACAAAACAAATGAACAAAGAAAACAAGAGGCAAACAAAAAACAGACTCTTAAACATAGACAATGCACTGGTGGTTACCCGAGGGGAGATAGGTGGGGGTATGGGTGAAACAGGTGATGGGGGTGAAGAGAACATTTATCATGGTGAGAATTGAGTAATGTATAAAATTGTTGAATCACTATAATGTACACCTGAAACTAATATAACACTGGATGTTAGTTATACTTGAATTGAAAAAAATGAGTTAGTAATAATACATAATATGAATTAAAATGTGGGTTAAAAAGTCATAATAATGAAAAAGGAACAAGGCAGAATAAAAAACTGAAAGAAAATTGGCTCAAATGTTATTATTGTTTGTCTTTGGATGGTAAAAGATTCTGGGTAACATTTTTCTCCTCTTCTTTTTTTGTTTTCTAAATTTTATAAAATAAAGACATTTTCAAGTGAAAAAAAATCGTACAGGATAGAGAACATAGTCAATAATGTATGGTAATAGGAGCGCCTGGGTGGCTCATTTGGTTAAGTGGCCAACTCTTGATTTCAGCTCAGGTCGTGATCTCAGGGTGGTGAGATGGCCCCGCATCAGGTTCTGTGCTCAATGGACAGTCTGCTTGAGCTTCTCTTTCTTCCTTTGCCTCTGCCCCTCCCCCTGCTTGTGTGCTCTCTCTCTCTCAAATAAATAAATCTTTAAAAAAATAATATATGGTGACAGATGGTGACTACACTTATCATGGGATTTAAAAATAAATCTGCTCTCTGAATATAAGCATCTTTCAAAGATGTAGAAAGTCTTTGACACTAGAAAATTTGGTGTTGACCAAGGAAAGAGGCAAAGCTAAAATAAAAGCATTTATTGAGGGTCTCAGAATTGCAATTCAGGAAGCACAGCTTTTGGTAGCCCCCAAATTGTGTCCCCTCAGGGAACAAAACTCAAGGAATTTTAAAGACAAAAGTGAATGCTTGCATATGTTGTTTACAAAGACTTCTGATTGGTGTTGGTGGCAGGAAACTAATCTTAACTGAATATAATTGGTTGCTAAGGCTAACACTAAGCCGCAGTGTCCTACTGTAGCAAGTTGCAGGTATTTGGGCTGAGTCCTTGGAATATTTGTGGTTTGACCCAGTTCAAAAGTTGATGATTTCACTGAGGAGGGTGCACAGAAAGCCCATCTCCTTAATGGTCTCCTGGCTCCATTAAAAAACCCCTGGACATAAGCGACCTCGTTTCATTTCACATTTCACAGTGTCAAGGGATAAGATTGCCAATTTTTAGACCTTCCCTTTTACCATGAGGAAAAAAAAAAAGAAATGTTATTATTTCTATCCTAATGTCAGAGGCTTATATGGCAGGAAAATACCAGGTTTGTTTCTAGAGGTTTGACAAAGAAATCTCTCACAAGAAATATAAAATTTCCTCTCAAAAATGTCTGCAAGCAATTTGGAGATGTGTATCAGTAAAGAGACAATGGCCTGAAATCTGCAAGGCTGTGTGGTATCACTAATGAAAACAATACTTTTAAATCTTCAAAGTAATTTGCTCTTTGCACTTCGATTTACTGCTGACAGTGTTTCCCTTCTGTTGGGTTTGGTCTGTCCTCAAAAAGTTTACTGTTCTACTGTGATTGTTTCAAGTTGCCACCCAATTATTTGCCATTTACCTTCCTAGGCTTCATTATTATCATCCTCCTCCTCATTATCACTGATCTGGCAATGAATGTTTTATTTATTGGCTGTATCACTATTAACTACCATTTGTGAAAGATCTGCTATGAAGCCTGCTACATGATCTGCCTATATATTTTATATTTACAGCTCTGTACGGTAGATATTACACTGAAAGAAACAAAAACAGGGGCGCCTGGGTGACTCAGTCAGTTAAGCATCTGACTCTTGATTTCAGTTCAGGTCAGGATCTCAAGAGTCCTGGGATTGAGCCCCACATCTGTCAGGCTCTGCGCTCACTGGGGAGTCTGTTGAGATTCTTTTTCCCTCTTCTTCTGCCCCTCCCCCCTTCTCTTTCTCTCTCTTAAGAAAAAAAAAAAAGAAACAAAAAAAAATCCAAAGTCATTAACTCAAGCATGTACTAAGAATGCTACAATATGGGAGTAGCTTTGAGATGAGTGTTTTGCAGGGAGCAAGTAGCTGAAAGATTTCACAAGACTGACTGGGGAGGGTCATCCCAAGTTTAGTTTTGTTCTGAGAAGTATTCACTGTTCACATTCTTGGAAAGTAGGGGGGAAATGAGTTATCTTAATCATGGGACAGGATGTAGGAAAAGGAAGATGGAATCTCAGAGTAACAGCTAGTGGCTGCTTAAGTTCATTTAGGGATAAGGGGTGGGGAGGAACATTTGGAAGCTAAGAATTTTGGAGGACAGCTAAGATTTAGTATTTTGATTTTCTGGGATGGTTGCAATCATCTCTTGAGTTGGTAGTTAGCAGTTACACAGAGGCATTTAAACTCTAAGCAGTATAAAATATGGGACTATAGTGGTAAGGAACACTGGAAGTAATATCATTAATAGATCTGAAATGTCTCCTTTGTGCCCCCTTATCTTTCCTAGTCCTAACCAGGAAAGCAAGTCTAGTGGATTGAAGGCAATTGTTTAAAATGCAAATGTTCACATGATCTTTCTGCATTGGTTCTTACCTTTGTTCTACTTTTAGAGTTTTATCTGAGCTCTAAGCTTGGCTGATGGAATATGTGCTAGAAATATTCTCAATAATTTATGGGGCTCAATTGGTTAAATGTCCGGCTCTTGATTTCGGCTCAGGTCATGATCTCAGGGTTGTGGGATGGAGCCCTACATTGGGCTCTGTGCTCAGCAGGGAGTCTGCTTGAGATTCTCTCTCCCTCTCCCTCTACCCCTTCCCCCACCAACTCTCTCTCTCTCTAAAATAAATAAATAAATCTTTTAAAAAAAAGAAATATTCTCAATAATATTAAGCAAAATTGCCCTACCAATGCTGATCTAAGATTTTAGTCAATTTTCCTCTATCATTTTGTTAGCCAGCAATAAAACATAGAAAAGTATGAAAGCCTCTGCTGAGGGATAACACATAATTAATAAAGATTTAGTCAGTGATTACCCTCAAAGTAACCACATATAATAAACAGGGAGGACACTGACTAATCTTCAAGGCCTTTGATGTAATGATAAAACACGCACACACTGTCGCCACTAATTGTCTCCTTTTGAGATAGGATTACTATTTAGAAACAAAGACTTCAGACAGTTATTGTAACGGTTGTATACTTTTTTTTTTTTTTTAAGATTTTATTTATTTATTTGACAGAGAGAGACACAGCGAAAGAGGGAACACAAGCAGAGGGAGTGGGAGAGGGAAAAGCAGGCTTTCTTGAGGAGCAGGGAGTCCGATGCGGGGCTCGATCCCAGGATCCTGGGATCATGACCTGAGCCGAATGAAGGCAGAAGCTTAACAACTGAGCCACTCAGGTGCCCCAACAGGTGTATACTTGAGCTTGAGCTTCTTTTAACCTAACATGTATACAATCATTGGAACATATTTATATTAATATATTTGGGGCACCTGGGTGGCTCAGTCATTAAGCTTCTGCCTTCCACTCAGGTCATGGTCCCAGGGTCCTGGGATTGAGCCTTGCATCGGGCTCCCCCAGCTCAGCAGGAAGCCTGCTTCTCCCTCTCCCACTCCTGCTTGTGTTCCTCTCTCACTGTGTTTCTCTCTGTCAAATAAATAAATAAAATCTTTTAAAAAAATATATCTTACTTTCACATAATAAAACTTTGAGGACTGTATTTTTCTGATAGTCTTTGTTTTTTTCCTGTCAGTCTGGTAAAGACTGAATTCTTAAGTAATTGAAGACTCAATAAAGGCAACATGAAGCCACCGGAAATTATTTTGATAAAACACAGAATTTTTGTTTTCTGGGCAGATTACTCAGAAGAGAAAGAAAAACTTTCCACAATCTTATCAAGAATAGATCCATAATCCAAGAAAACTTCATGCTTTTAGCAGATGAGGGAAAATTAAATTTTAGTGTTATATGAGTACGCTTTGTCTGCCAGCCCTGAATCTAGCAGAGGGGTGGACCCCTGCACATTCTTCTCTCACCTGAGCTCTTGTAACTCTCTAATGCATGTGTCAGTCTCTAGTTGGGCATCAGCGACTGGGTGAGCTGCCCACAGTAGAGGTCGGCACACCGGCAGCCATTTTTTTCCTGCTTTGCTGCAGTTCCTCAGACAAGTGCATTAAAGCATCTGGCATGGGGGGCATCTCTGTACTTAGGTGCAGTCCACAAGCCTCTGACATACAGGCCACCCTTCTCCACATAGAGATTATGGGCCAACTCAGGATTTCCCTCCTGATGCCTCTTTCCCAAGCCTCCATTCTTAGGTCTCCTAGCTGGCTCACCAACTGTTGGTTCAAACACTCGGGTATTTCCTGGGTAAAAATCTCAAACTAGTCCCTTTACACAGAGGGCAAGGAGAGACTTAAGGAGGAGGCAGGCCACTTCAGATGGCAGGTGGCAAGTTTAATAAGCTAGAGAACTGCCATTCAAGGCTTATCTTAGGCAGCAGATCTCCACACCTGCCCACCAGGATCTTAAACATTTATATAGAGGCCTTAAATGGGTTCAGTCACATACACCATCCAGATGGTCTCAACAACACATTACCCCCTTGAGGCTGTATCTTGAAAATGGCTCCCACTGTGGGAAGGGTGGGCAACATGTACATTCCAAGGACAGGGAATAGGGACTCAGAGCCTCTGATTGCCCAGGTCCAGTGGGAGGGTCAATGGATGGTTATGTCCTCTTGAGGACCACCTCCAGTCAGCCAGCTGACTATCATATTAAGCAATTTTATCTTTTTTTAAAATGTTTTCATTCTCCAGAGGGAAAATTTCTTATAAATGTCCAAGAGAAGCATTTTCCTATAATAGAATTTGCTTTATCATATTTTTTCATATCAAATTATTTCCTCCTCTTGAAGTTTAATAAAGTATCATTTTATTTATCTTTTTTTTGTTATTTTCAGTTTCCTTTCCAGTTTTGGGTGATTTCAAGTAGAAGAAAAGGGTAAAATGCTTTTGTTTTGCCTTCTTTAATTGAAGTGTATGATATGATTTAAATTGGTACATTTAAACCATTATGGATTGCAAAATATTTTTGTTTTATTTTCCATTTCGCTCAAAAATACTTATAGAATTTGTCTTCTTTGCAACTTTCTGAGATAGATATTTCATAGGATAAAGACAATTGTAAGGCTATATCCTTGAACTTGCAAAGTCAGATGATAGGATGAGCTATGAAGAAAATGCTATGGTGGTTGCGGGAGTGGGAGATCACATCCCTTTTAGGGGATCGTGGGAAGCTTTCCAGAGGAAGTGGTGACTGAGGTCATCCAACCTAATTGTATTAGCTTCCCAGTGCTGTCCTAACAAATTACCATAAGCTTAGTGGCTAAAACAACACAAATTTATTACTTTAAAGTTCTGCAGCCTAAAAAGTCCTACACGCATCTCACTGGGCTACAATCAAGGTGTTGCCAGGATTGCATTGCTTTCTGGACTCTCTAGGGCAAATCTGTTTCCTTGATTTTTCCATCTTTTCAAAGCTGCCCACATTCCTCAGCTGATGGCCCCCTTCCTTCATCTTCAAAACCAGCAGTTGTATATCTCTAACCATTTTTCCCTAGTTACATCTCCCTCTGTTGCACCAGAAGGCCCAAGAGATAATCTCCTCATTCCAAGTTCCTTAGGTTAATAACATCATCCAAGTCCCTTTTTGTTGCAGAAGGTACCCTATTTGCAGGTCCCTGGGATTAGGAGGTGGACATCTTTGGAGACCATTATTCTGCCTATCACACTATCTCCTCAGATGCGATGTTTTCTTCACTCCTTTATAAACCTTTATTCCAACCAAGTTGAATGTTCCTGCCTCCTTGTCTCCGTTCATCTCCTTACTTCTACCTGTGATGCCCTTCCTCTTAATTTCAGGTCATCATCTCAAACTTGTCTGTCTTTCCAAACTAATCTGCACATGAAATTTTTCCCAACCACTTCAGCTCAGAATGATTCCTCATTCTTCTAAAATTCTGTGGTTTGTTTTGCCTTGAACCAAGCCAGTGATACATTGAACTGTGGGCTTTCTTTTTATTCCTAGGTCCTGTCTCCACAACTAGGCTGTAGATTCCTAAAAACAATAACTGATATTACTGATCACTTATTATGTGGCGTGTACTCTTGTGAGCCCAATACATGTAATAGCTCATCTAATTCTTCCAATGTCTCTGTAAGCCAGGCTCTATTATTATCTCCATTTTACAGAGGAGGATATTGAGGAACAGAGCATTAAAAACAAACAGAACAAACAGCAAGCCCCACTTGCCAAACTGTGGAACAAACTGTGGAGCTGGGATTTGCACTCAGATTTCAGGATCCAGGCAGCACACTACTCCATCTTAGCATGTGTTTACTGTTAATATCACTACAGATGGAAAATATGGTCTGTTTTGACAAGGAGGATCTCAAAGTGGAAAAAAATTTTTTTTTTCAGGAATCCTCTGTTGGAAAGAAGATGTTATTTTGGAGAAAAATCTTGGCACAAATGCCAATGATATCACTTTAATTTTGTCCCTCAGGTATAAACTCTTAAGGGTTTAGTTCTTCAGAGACCTGGTTTTAACGTATTTAAAACTATCAGAAACATGAGCCCCTTATTTTGTGTTGGGTGTGAGTCAGGCTGTGGGACAAGGAGCACTTCTTTGCTCTCAGGCTCATCTGCATGGAGACTTATCTTCTTTACCAAGTGCTTAAGATGTCATGTCTGCTGCAGAAGGTTACTACCAAGAAAGAAACTAAATTTTCCAAACTGATACTTCTATGAAGACCAGAAAACTCTAGGTTTTGCCATTCATCTTGAAGCAGTTAGTAGGGAAAAAAAGGATTCCCTTAAATAAGTGAGTATCCCACACAGTGATTAAAAAGAAATTTTGAAATACGGTGGAAAGACTTTAGAATGAACCTGACTTTTGGGAACAAAAACTCACCAGCCCAAGTACTCCAGAGAGAGTGGTCTTTGGCTTAGTCCAGCTCTTCACTAAATAACTGATTTTTTGATCTTTTAAAATTGATCTTGTTTTTGGGCGCCTGGGTGGCTCAGTTGGTTAGGCGACTGCCTTCGGCTCAGGTCATGATCCTGGAGTCCCGGGATCGAGTCCCGCATTGGGCTCCCTGCTCAGCGGGGGTCTGCTTCTCCCTCTGACCCTTCCCCCTCTCATGTGCTCTCTCTCTCTCATTCTCTCTCTCTCAAATAAATCTTAAAAAAAAATTGATCTTGTTTTTTATTTTTGATACTCCAATGTCCAGAATAATTTTAGGGTCAGAGAATGCTAGAAATGGAAAAGTCAAAGGGATCACTCCCCCCCTTATTTATAAGAGAGGCAGGGTGTTTTATTCATATTGGCATGCTGAACAGTGGCAGGGACGGCAGCATTCTCCTCACCAAACACACTCACCTGGTGTGTCCACAGACATCCACAACCACTGCCTGCCAGTTCCAACATAGATTTCAAACTCTTTCAGACATGAAACTAAAGCAGTGTTTTTCCCAACCACTTCAGCTCACAGTGAACATAGAAGCTTTTTCTGAAATCCTGTGGCATGTGTAGTCTTAGACCAACCAAATATTATTTTGAAATGTAGGTTTTCTTTTTATGCCTAGGTCTTATTACCCAATAGGTGTAAATTCCTAAAAATAATTGATATTAGTGGCTGAATTTAATAAGCAATTGCCCTGTGGAAAATGCATGCCACAGATATTTTCTCAAATAATAATAATAAACTCAAGAGGCATAAATAGTGTGTTAACTATTATTTTGTCACTATGGCATTTCAAGGACCACATCCTAATCATTCTATCTTCAAAGTATGGAATGTTTTTGTTTGTTTATAGAGGGAATTATTTGAGTTGATAATAAACATATGAACCTAGAATCTTTCTTTCTTTCTTTTTTTTTGAACCTAGAATCTTTCTTATGGATACTCCCACACCTTGTGCTTCTTACTGTAATTTTAAACAGCTTGATGTATTCTTCCTCAGTTGATGAGTCAGAAAAACATTTGCCTGAAAATTTTGTCTAAATAAAAATGTCAAGCATTTTACACATTTTGTTAATAAAATGGAAATTGCCTGTCCGAATTTATGCCTTAAATAGGTTTATAAACATTACAGGGAATTAGGGGAAATAATTTTATTTTGGTGAAAAAAATATATTCATATATTCATTGAAATTACTGGTAGAAATTACCACTCAAGATGAAGTCAGTTGAGCTTCCAGTGGATAATTATCTTTCTATATGATTTCCATGGAAAGTTGTTATGCAACATTTGGTAAATTAATTAATCTTGAAGGAAAGGCATCTCAATGCCTCCCAAACCATTATATTTCTCCATTTGAATTATATGATTGGTGGAATTTTCTTCACTTCATTTAACTCCCAACTTGAATCCTCTGTTCTTATCTCTTGTGCCACTTCTATGTTCATGACGGTCAAAAGTAAATATATCCAATCTCTCATTTGCAGGGCAGTCCTTTATAAACATGAATAAGATTATTATGTGTTATGATAGAATCCTCCCCATTCTAAATAACCCTACTGACATTTGTTTACATTTCCCTTTGTAAGCCTTTTATAAGGGGAAGAGATTAATATACACAGATATGGGTATTGTCTTCATAACATCTGAATGGTACTATCCACTCCATCAAAACAGGAACTGAAAGGTCTTTATTTCTGTTCTGTTTACCCCATCCCAACTGTCAATTATCAGGATCTGAATTTTTCATCATTTCTTACAATATCACTGGTTACTGTATTCCTAGGTAGGCATTACTATTCTATCATGTGATAAAGATGAAACACAGGGACTGAATTTAATTTCAAATACAGTTTTAGAACCCAAGGGAGTTTTAGATTTTATAGTTAGACTGCTCTTTTGATGGCCAAGAGTACCTGAATCTAAAAAGATCAAGTATGAATTCCTCAAGTTTACACAGGGATCACAATTGACAGGAACTAGTCCTTGGGAATACTGTTGACCAGTCCAACACTGTTTCCATAACTGCCTCTTTTACAGATCCAAAAACCCAAAAAACAAAAAACAACACTGTAATCAGTTTAAGAGGCTGTTTTGTATATGCCCATTGATATTTTAAAAATAAAATGTATTTTTTAATTTCTTACATAGGTTACAACTGACCAATGGAAAATAAGAATCAGACAGAAGTGACTGAATTTCTTTTCTTGGGCCTCATAGATCATCTCCATCAGCAGATTGTCCTCTTTGTCATGCTTCTCTTTGTCTATCTTGTCACCCTGGGGGGTAACATAGGGATGATCATTCTCATATGGACTGATCCAAGACTCCACACGCCTATGTACTTTTTTCTCAGCCATTTGTCCTTTGTAGATATTTGTTCTTTTCCTTCCATTGCCCCCAAGATGCTGTGTGGTATCTTTGCAGAGAAAAAAGGCATCTCTTTCATGGGTTGTGCCACACAGATGTGGTTTTCTGGTTTCTTTGTGGTATCTGAATGTTTCCTCCTGGCTTCTATGGCATATTACCAGTATATGGCCATCTGTAAGCCCTTGCTGTATACACTCATTATGTCTCAGAGGGTCTGTGTGCAGCTAGTTATGGGGCTTTATGCCATGGCTTTTATAAGCAGCATGACCTATATGACATTGACATTTTGCTTATGCTTCTGTGGTCCAAATATCATCAATCATTTTTTCTGTGATATTTCATCACTGCTTTCCCTTGCATGTGCAGACACTTCCATGATTCAGTTTGTATTTTTCTTTCTGGCTGGATCTATAGGAATACTCAGTGGCCTGATCATCATGGTCTCCTGTGTTTGCATCCAGGTGGCCATCTTGAAGATCCAGACTGCTGATGGGAGACAGAAAGCTTTCTCCACTTGCTCTTCTCACCTGGCAGTTGTCTCCATCCTGTATGGGACTCTTTTATTTACCTATGTTTGGCCTGGCTCAACTTCCTCCCTGGATATCAATAAAGTGATTCCTCTATTTTATACTGTGGTAATCCCCATATTGAACCCCCTCATTTACAGCCTGAGGAACAAGGAGTTGAAAAATGCATTAGGAGGATGTTTGAAAGGAAAAATTCTCTAATAGTTTTGGTAAAATAGAACTCTGTTGTGTCATACCATAGATGTTGGTTCATAATGTGTTGTAAAAAGAACACTGGGCTGAGAATGAGAAGCTCTCTTTAATTCCTGGATGGTTACCAGGTTACTTATAGACAGTCTATATTTTTTTTTCTTCAGTCTTCTTCATTGCTAAATGATGGGGAATACAAAATAATTTACAGATATATTAAAGGTATAAATTTAATGTATGCCAGAAGAAAATCCAGAACAGTTATGTATCTCATATGTGGGATGACATTTATTCCAGACTAGAAAAGCAAATGTTAAAAAGGAAAGATGTTATAAGTGGAAGAAAGAGTTCATTAATAAAGGTTTCATAGATCTTGTTAAAAGTTGAACAATGGAAAGTGAGAGAACACTTGCAAAATGGGTGACTCATAATGAGTTAATGTCCCAGTAGGAAAGTGCTGAACATATATGTACATATATATGACACACAGTAGAGAAATGGACTGATGGATGGATGGATGAGCAATTGGCATAACTGGAAATGCAAATGGCCAAAAATATAAATATATTAAAAAATTGCTCAACTTCAAAATTTTTCAAGTAAATGAAATCAAAATGACAATGCAATGCTTCTTTTCATTTATCAGATTAGCAAGCATTAAAATGATTATGTGCAATGCTGGTAAGTTTACCACTGGATATAGACAGCAATATTACACTTAACTATAATAGCTAAGTATAGAATAGCTACATTTTCAGAAAGTAATTTGATGATAGCTATCAAAATTCACATAATCTTTGACCTAGGTATCTTACATTTAGAAATCTGTGCTACAGAAATATAAATACCAGACACAAAAGTTGCAGCATCATTTGTAGGGGGAATAAAAGGAAACTACTTTAATTTGTATCATTAGGAGAAACATACATTCTTTCTTTGAAATGTTGCACAGCTAATTATAAAAAGAGGAAATTAGATATTAATGCTTTAGTTTGGAGGAAACTTAAACAATGATACAATCATTGATAGATGGAAAAAAAAATCAAGCCAAAATTTAATCTGTAGAACTGATCACAGTTTGTGTTGGTTTGCAACTTCCTTGGGAACTTCCAGTGAAATCAGTAAGTGGCCCCCATCACAAAGGGCAGGGAGAGACCAAAGAAAGATGCAGGCCACCTCAGAACGGTAGATGGCAGGTTTAACAGGCAAGGGAACTTATAAAAAAAGTTGTCCTGAGTGCTGCAGTAAGAATGTATCTCTGCTACCTGCCAAATCTTCAAAGTTTATATAGAGGCCTTACCGGGGTTCATTCACATATAGAGAGTCCCAAGAACACATCACTGTTTCAAGGCTATGTCCTTGGGGCAGCTCTTAGGAGCAGAGAAGGTAGGTAGAATGCACATTCCAAGGATAGGAGAGGGGAGAGAAGCCCCCGGTTGCCAGGGTCCATCTCACAGATCAACCAGAGCTCAGGTCTTTTTGATGACCTCTCCCAATACTTTGTAAAAAAAAAAAAAAAGTAAAAAAGGTGGAGGTAAAACTTACCTAATGTGTAAAATATATTGGTATGTGCATATGTACATGATCATGGAGAGAAGTGTGCAGTTCCTGGCCAAACTGTTAAATATTGGTTACTTCAGTAGGGTGACTTTGGAAGTAGCAAGGGGCGGGGGTTGCTTCATGCTCATGTGAATTGTTGGACTAATTTTATTTTATTTATTTATTTTATTTTATTTTATTTTATTTTATTTTATTTTTAAGATTTTATTTATTTATCAGAGAGAGAGAGACAGAGGCAGGCAGAGGGAGAAGAAGGCTCCTTGCTGAGCAGGGAGCCCGATGCGGCACTCGATCCCAGGACCCGATCCCAGGACCCTGGGATCATGACCTGAGCCGAAGGCAGACGCTTAAAGACTGAGCCACTCAAGTGTCCTTGTTGGACTTATTTTAAAACAATTATTTAATTTTGTAGCTAAAATTTACTTTTAAAAGCTGTAATCTGTGTCAAAACTGACTGACTGACTGACTGAATGAATGAATGAATATATCCGTAAGTAAATAAATTTGGGCAAATGGACTCAATGCCTTCTGGTACAGGCTACATCTCCATTCTAACATTCTCTGATTTCATGAAACATTTTTAAATACTGGTGAATGAAATCTTTGTCAAAAACTAAGTAAAATGGAGAGATTCTTAGCAACTCTATGCTTCAATCTCTTAGTTTTTCCCTCCAAAGGTAAGTATTTTCTCCCCCCTCAGTCTATAATTTTTATACAAGGTCCTAAGTTTTCTCCTTATTAAAAACATGGAAATGATAAAATTCAAAACAACACAATGTAAATGATGAAGTTTGAAAAGTAAACTAAATGTTATCTTAAATATATCCGTATTAAATGACACTTTATACTTTTTGTAGCATAACATTTCATAGAAAGAATGGATGCTTCTCCTACTGATACAACTTGTTTCCTTTTTATTCCCCGTACAAATGATGTCCCAACATTTGTGCCTGGTATTTATACACGTGTAGCACAGATTTCCAAATGTAAGATATAGCTAGGTCAAAGATTATGAATGATTCGTTTTGTTCATTGTCAGTTTTGTGAACTTTCCCAACACCATCTTACTAAGAATTGTTAAAACTTGGGCTTAGGTGTGCCAAAGGGAAATGTATTTTTATCTAGAAAGATCAACAGTTTCTTTCCAGTAAGCCTTTGCCTTAAAATGACTCTATTCTGCATCTTCATTATATAACATGTCTCAAATCTGTCACCTGTTGAGATAGTCATTTCCTAGTATGAGAGCTAAAGTATTTTCTGTCGTTTTAATGACTTCTTAAACATTTATGATGCACATTCTATTGAATGGGGATTGGGAGGAGAACAGCAGGAAGCAAGTGATAATTATAAATTTCCTGAATTGCTCTATGGTCCTTCTCCAAGAATATGCAAATATATTCAAACCAACTGTCATTCTCTAGCTCAAGTTATTGCTGTTCTGATCTTCTAATGTATTCTGCCTAGAATTCTCTTCCTATCATATTCACATGGATTAACTACTTGTTTTTCATATACCATCTAAGTATTACTGCCACTCAGAGACTCACCCTAAGGGAGTGATTAGAGATGGGATCAATTAGAGCCCCTCTGTATTTTGCTCTTATGGCACCATATTCTTTTCCTTTAGACTTTATAGGTGTAACACAGTACATCTTAAAATAGATTTTTGGTTTTTTTGTATTAGTAAGAAATTTTCCCAACTGATTCTTCCTATAGGGCAGTGACAGAAATTCACATGCAGGTGCATTTTTTGTTTGTTTGTTCACCCTGGTGAATAAACCCCAATATCAGAGGGAAATTCTCTGTCAGTTAAGGCCTCCACTCACTGAAATTTCCTGATTTGTAATATTGGTTCCTGGCAGAAGGCTGTTGATTTTCATAAGGCACATTGTTTCTGAGAAGTCAGATGTTAATTCTAATCTTTGTTCCTCTGTAGATGAGGCATTTTTGTCTGTGGCTTCTTTCAAGATTTTTTTCTTTATTTTTTATTTTCTGTACTTTGAAAATTATATGCCTAGGTATAGTTTTTGCTGGCATTTATTTTGCTTGCTGTTCTCTGAGCTCCCTGGATCTGTAGTTTGGTGTCTAAGTTTAATTTGGGGAAAATAGTCACTTCAAATATTTATTTTTTTAAAGATTTATTTATTTATTTTACAGGGAGAGACACAGAGAGAGAGAGATAGAGTTGGGGGGAGAGGAAGAGGGAGAGAATCTCAAGCAGACTCCCCGTTGAGTGCAGAGCCTGATGCAGGGCTTGATCTCATGGCCCTGAGATCATGACCTGAGCCAAAATCAGGAGTCAGACACTCAACTGACTGAGCCACTCAGACACCCCTCAAATATTTTTTCTATTCATTTCCTTCTTTCTTCTTCTGATATTCCCATTATGTATATGTTACTCCTTTTGCAGTTGTCGCTCCACAGACCTTACTTAGATATTTGTCCCCGTTCTTTTTTTTGTCTTTGTTTTCTTTCCTTTTCAGTTTTTGAAGTTTCTATTGCTATATCTTCAGGCTCATTGATTCTCTCCTCAGCCGTGTCCAGTGTACATATGAGCCCATCAAAGGCATTCTTCATTTTGGTTACAGTGTTTTTGATCTCCAGCATTTTAATCATAGTTGATTTAAATTCCTGGTCTGATAATTCTGACATCTCTACCATGTCTGATTCTAATGCTTGCTCTCTCTCTTCAGATCATGTTTTTGCCTTTTTGTATCTGCCTTGTAATTTTTTCTTGATAGCCAGATGATGTTCCAGGTAAGAGGGGCTGTATAAACAGGTCTTTAGCAAGGTGGTGGCAAGATGTGGAGGGAGGGGAGCATTCTGTAGTCCTCTGATTAGGTCTCAGGCTTTTGGTGGAGCTATGCCTCTGGACTGTGAACTTCAAAAGAGTTTCTCAGGGTTTTTCTCCCTTGTAAACTGGGACAGGATGATGACAGCAGACTGGAGTGGGTTATTTCCTTCCTTCAGGTGGAAGGCTAGAGGAGGCTGAAGTTGGCCATTTCTCTTTCCTCAGATTCATCAGGCTCTGAGAATACCCCAGCAGGGGATTGCGTAGTTAACTAGTTTCTCCTGAGGGCAGGCTTTGTTAAGAAGTACAGACCCTCTGATGGGTTTCAGAATCCTTCCTCTTCTCCCCTGATGGAAGCACAAGGGGATTTTTCTCTTACATTTACTATGGGACCTAGTCGAACTCCTGGAGGTAAATCTCACTCTATTGTTCAGTTCAGGTTTTCCTATCAAGGCCCTGGTTCCCATGGCAGTTTCCTCTTGTGAGCAAACTGTGACTCTCTGCTTTCACCTGTCTGTCTCTCCAATCTTGGGGGCAGTGGTTTGCCCTGTGTCCTCCCCTGTCTTATAGATCCAAGAAGAATTATTGATTATTCAGTATCTTTAGCTTTTTTACTGATTAGGACAGACTGGTGACTTCCAAGATCCTTACCTGCAGAACTAGGAACCTGAAGTCCCTTCATGGTTTTGTAATAATGTTCTCTGGCTGAGATCTCTCATCTTCCAATATGTGCCTGGGGGACTTTCTGACCTTTCTGCCCTGGCTTGAAGCTCATTTTCTCAATGATATTTACTCTAACTTATTGAATGCTGAATTTATTACTATCATTACCCCATCAGGAAACTTAGATTCCCTTTACTCTGATCTAACTTTTTCCGTTATTGATCACACTTATCACTTTCCAACAAATAATACATTTAAATGCATTATTTTAAATTTATTTTTATTTCAAGTTTTTATTTAAATTGTAGTTAGTTAACATAGAGCATAATATTGGTTTCAGGAGAAGAATTTAGTGATTCATCACTTACATACAACACCCAGTGCTCATCACAACAAGTGCCCTCCTCAATACCCATCACCATTTAGCCCTTCCCCACCCACCTCCCCTCTGGTAACCATCAGTTTGTTCTTTTGTTCTCTATAGTTAAAAGTTTCTAAGGCTTTGCCTCAAATTCAAAATGGATGAAAGACCTAAATGTGAGATGGGAAACCATCAAAATCCTAGAGAACACAGGCAGTTACCTCTTTGACACTGGCCATAGTAATTTCTTACAAGACATGTTGCTGGAGGCAAGGGAAACAAAAGCAAAAATGAACTATTGGAACTTCATCAAGATAAAAACACCATACACAAAGATAAACTCAAAATGGATGAAAGACCTACATGTGAGACAGGAATCCATCAAAATCCTAGGAGTGAACACAGGCAGCAACCTCTTTGACTTTGGCTGCAGCAGCTTCTTGCTAGACACGTCTCCAAGGGCAAGGGAAACAAAAGCAAAAATGAACTATTGGGACTTCATCAAAGGAAGCTTCTGAGAGCAAAGGAAACAGTCAACAAAACTAAAAGGCAAACTATAGAATGGGAGAAGATATCTGCAAATGACATATCAGATAAAGGGCTCGTATCCAAGATCTATAAAGAACTCATCAAACTCAACACCCAAAAAGCAAACAATCCAATCAAGAAATGGGCAGAAGACATGAACCGACACTTTTCCAAAGAAAACATCCAAATGGCCAATAGATACATGTAAAAATGTGCCACATCACTTGGCATCAGGAAAATACAAATCAAAACTACAATGAGATACCACTTCACAACAGTCAGAATGATTAAAATTAACAAGTCAGGAAACAATAAATGTTGGCGTGGATGTGGTGAAAGGGGAACCTCTTACACTGTTGATGGGAATGCAAGCTAGTGCAGCCACTCTGGAAAACAGTATGGAGGTTCCTCAAGAAGTTAAAAATAGCCTGGTGATGGGTATTAAAGAGGACACGTACTGAATGGAACACTGGGTGTTATACGCAAACAATGAATCATGGAACACTACGTCAAAAATTAATGATGTAATGTATGGTGATTAACATAACATAATAAAATTTAAAAAAAGAAGTTAAAAATAGATCTACCCTATGACCCAGCAATTGCACTACAAGGTATTTACCCCAGAGATACAAATGTAGTGATCCGAAGGGGCACCTGCATCCCAATGTTTATAGCAGCAATGTCCACAATAGCCAAACTGTGGAAAGAGCCAAGATGTCTATTGACAGATAAATGGATAAAGAAGATGTGGTGTATATATACAATGTAATATTACTCAGCCATCAGAAAGAATGAATACTTACCATTTACATTGATGTGGATGGAACTGGAGGGTGTTATGCTGAGTGAAATAAGTCAACCAGAGAAAGACAATTATCATATGGTTTTACTCATATGGGAAACATAAGAAACAGGGCAGAGGGCTGTAGGGGAAGGGAGGGAAAACTGAATGGGAAGTCATCAGAAAGGGAGAAAAACCATGAGAGACTCTTAACTATAGGAAACAAACTGAGGGTCCCTGGAAGGGAGGTGGGTGGGGGATGGGGTAATTGGGTGATGGGCATTAAGGAGGGCACGTGATGTGATGAGCACTGGGTGTTAAATGCAACTGGTGAATTATTGAACTCTACATCTGAAACTAATTATGTATTATATGTTGGCTAGTTGAATTTAAATTAAAAAAAATAAAAACTTCTGCACAAAGAAAGAAACAGTGAAAAAAACTAAAAGACAACCTAGGGAATGGGAGAAGATATTTGCAAATGACATATCTGATAAAGGGCTAGTATCCAAAATCTATAAAGAACTTATCAAACTCTCCCCCAAAAAACTAAATAATTCAGTTAAGAAATGGGCAGAACACATGAATAGATATTTTTCTAAAGAAGACATACAGATGGCAGTCATATTACAATATATAAACCTACATATACAACCTACTACCCAGGAATTGCACTAGTAGGTATTTACCCAGAGAATACAAAAATACTGATTCAAAGGGACACATGCACGCTGATGTTCATAGCAGCATTATCAGCAATAGCCAAACTATGCAGAGAGCTCAGATGTTCATCGATTGATGGATGGATAAAGAAAATGTGATACACACACACACACACACACAGAGGAATATTACTCAGCCATCAAAAAGAATGAAATCTTGCCATTTGCAATGAAGTAGATGGAGCTAGAGTATATTATGCTAAGCAAAATTAGTCAGAGAAAGACAAATGCCATATGATTTCACTCACATGTGAATTTAAGAAACAAAACAGATGAACATAGGGGAAGAGAAGAAATTGATTTTAAAATTTATTATTTATTATCTTCCCTCATTAAAATGAAAGTTCCATGTGTGCATATTATTTTAATAAACTTATACAACTCAACCACTATTTGGACATAGTGTATGCTTGATATTTATTCAATAGTAAGATGGTGTGACTTTTAGTATGAGAAAAAAGTCTGACTCATGTGATGGATGAGTAACCTCACTATTATTTGGTCATCACACATTCTTATGCTGACTACATGCATTCTTGATGTATCAGAGTCTAACACAAATGCGTGCTTGTTTCTCCATCTTACCTGAGGGTCTTAGAACACTTTAATTCCATTCAACCCACTCTTAATTTGAATGTTTATTGTTATCATTTACATCAGCTTTCTATAAAAGACACTATTATCAGTTTCTATTAGTTAATATCTCTGTAGTTATTCACATCTTAATTTTTCTATTGAAATACATGCCTCTCTGGATCCCTAAGGTTCCATAAGAAGTAATTTTCTTTCTGAGTAAAGAACTTATTAGTATTATCTCTAGTTCAGCCTACACATGAAAAAATTCTCTTAGATTTTGCATGTTTGAATATGCCTTCATTTCATCTTCATGGATAGTTTCATCTAGTGTAGGATTCTCAGCTGAGAAAAGAAAGTGTTATTAAGAATATTGTTAAGGAAAGAAAATATTCCATACAGTATGGAAAAAGAAATCACATATAAGTAGAACTGTGCAGTTCAAACCCATGTTGTTCAAGGGTCAACTGTAATAAGTTTTTTGGGATTTCAAGAGGAAGCACTCATTTTGGTTTTAGGTTGAAGATTGTTTAATAAAAAGGAAAAACACCTATGTGTAAGTTGTTTGATATTTAAAAAATATCCCCTATATTTGGTGTTGTGGACTGAATTGTATTCTGCTAAAATTAATCTATCGAAGACCTAAACCCCAATGTGACTGTATTTGGAGATAGGGACTTTACTGAGGTAATTTAGGTTAAATGAGGTCATAACAATGTAGTAGTTAAGTTTTGGGGGAATCAAAAATTAAATGCAGAATTTTGGCTGCTCGGGGGGTTGGTGCCCTTAACCCCAGCAATGTTCAAATGTCAATTATATATGAAACTTAATATTGTGGTTGTGGAATTTTCCAGGTGCTCTGATTTCTAACTACGTATGTATTAGAGCACATATGGAATTTAGTCTGTAGAGCTCTGTTCTGGGGCATCACCTAATATGAATGATTTCAAAGTTAAAAATATAGTATATTTATTTCACTGATAACCAGAAATGTTTGACCCCTGAGAGTATATTACTTATATAAAAGTGTATCTGCAAGTTGTCTCTTGGAGTCCTTTTCCCAATTGAGAAACCTCCCCAGTCATTCTGAATAAACCTAAACCAAGATATTTCCAAATTGTGTGTGTATTTGATTTTTCTGCATTTATGTCCAGTCTCCTTAAACAATCTGTACCAAGTTTCAGGGGTAGTTTTTGAATTGTGAATTTCTGTCTCTTGGCATCCAGTGCTTCTTGTTCAATAGAATTCTGCTTCATTTTTCAGAGATGATCCCAAGATGACAGTATTTTTCTTTTTCTTCAGAATCCTTCCTCGAGAGAAATCCCATTGTGAGGTAATATTGTCTCAAACTCTAACACCCATGTCACTTTAATTTCTCCTCAATGGATGTAGACTTGAGGTTCAGGATTCTTCAGAGATCAGCTGCCAAGTGACTCGAAACTTAAGAAAAATATGCACTTCATACTGTGCCACATGAGATTCAGAAAAGGACAAGGAATTATTTCATCTGCTAAGAGACCCTGGTTAATCAGGACAAAGATAACCCATCTTTTTCATCAGAATATAATAAAAATCCATAATACTTCAACAACACTACATTGGAGACATTTTATTCTTTTTGCCTGAGGTCAGAAGCTGAAACATTTTGGTACAATTTTGAAGTAATTAAAAGGGGAAGAATAAAGGATTTTACCAAAGAGGTAAGTTTGCTAAATATTGGATAAACCAAGTCCATAGAATGATATTACTATGATGATATGGCCAAAATTAGTTTTTAAACTCTCCTAATAGAATAGATCAGCTCAAGTGTTCTTGTGCACACTTCACATTAAACGTAAAATTTACATGATTCTTAAACCTGAATAGCAGGTCTTTTTGGTCTTTTTGAGTTACCAAAATATTCTTTCAATCTCTCCATTTTAATGAGAGTCTGGTGATGTAACATGACTAGTATTCCACTGCTAGTGGGTTTTTTTTTTTTTTTACATATACTCTTTCAAAACTAATTTTCCTGAATTCTATTTCATTACTTTTCCTGCAATTATACATGTCCATTCATGAGCAAATAAAAGCATTATTTGCAATGGGTCATGCTTCTGTTGGAAGCTTAGATTTGTGTATGAAATATCATTAAGTGACATTCACCCATTTGACTAATGCAAACACAATTCCTAGGGATCTTCCATGAATAATTTATTGGAGAGATAAATGTGTAACCACTTTTGCCAACTATAGTCATATCATAATGACATTTAAATTTACTTTAAACATTATTAGATTTCATTGGACAATGACATTTTATATTGTATTTGTTACACAAGGGATTCACTGGAGGGTTCACATGTAGAGAAATGTAAGAGACTCTATAGTAGGGCTTAGAAGACTTAATGTGTGTGTGTATCATCTGGGAATCTTGTTAAAATGCAGATTTTGACTAGGTTTAACTGGAGTGGTGCTTCAGATTCTGCATTTCTGATAAGCTTTCAGTCAGTGCTGGTGCTGCTGATTCATGGACCAGACATTGAATAGTGAGGCTGTAGACAGTTCAGATGACTGTTCCACAGTGTCCTATACCTTGACATTGTGTGGGTCATTTGAAATGGTCTGTCTTCCCTATTCCTATTTTATGAGTCAGAAATATTTGATCAGGAATTTATCAAAATTAATATTTCTTCATCATGATGTCTTGAATTGTGTTCTTAGGGAAAATGAGGAATTGGAGAAAATATGGTTGACATGATAATGATAATTTTCTTTTCCCTCATTCATTTATTCGAGTATCTAATACTTTCCCCACTCTGATAAGCACTGGGGATACAAACATGAGGAAAGAAGATGTGCTTTGCTCACGTTGTTCTGTGTTGGGAAATAACGTAGTATATTGATAAATGCTGTATAAAGGGACATTATGTGCTCTAGAATTATGATGAGGGACAAACAAAAGGTGACTTGAGGTCCCAGACAAACGTCATAGAGGAGAGAAGAGAAGGAGCAGGGAATTAATTTTTAGTGAGCCCTTATTATATAGCAGGTGTTTTGCATGGCTAATTTAATCCAGTCTTTCAAACAGCTCTGTGAGCTAAGTATTTTTCATTCCTTTTTAAATTTACATTAATAATACAAAACTATATATGTAGAAAAAAGCAGAGCCAGTGTTTAATTCTAGGTTCACTTGGTTCTAGTTTTGAGCTGATTCCTGTCTCTTATGCGGTCTCAGTCATATAGTGGCATTTGAGCTGAGATTCCTTCTTTCCTTCATGGCACTATTTGCTCCCTGAGATGATACATGTTTATACATTGTAGTGGGTTGAATAGTTCCCCTTGTAGTTGAATAGTTCCCCCAAATATTCATGTCCGTCCAGGGCTTGAGAATGTAACCTTATTTGGAATAGGCTCTTTGCAGATATGATTGAAGTCATACTGAATTAGGGGAAGCCCCTACATCCAAGGACTGATGTTTTTATAAAAACAGGAGAGGACGTAGAGACACACAAATAGGAAACCATGGGAAGATGGAGTCAAAAAATGGTGTTAATCTGTCACAAACCAAGGAATGCTAGGAGGAAGCAGAACGTGGAAGAGACAAGAAAGGATTCCTTTCTAGAGCCTTCAGAAGGAGTGCGGCCCTGCCAACACCTTTGTTTTCAGACTTCTGGCTTATGGCTATTTGAGTGGCGGCCTTAGAAAACTAATATACACATGCAATAATTATGCATTTATGTGTTTGTTTATAGTGTTGTATCTAACTGGAAAGTAAGGCCCTCTTATTTTACAAATACTTGGTTTTTCACTCAGACATGGTTACAGTGTCCAAGGCTATGCCTGGAGTCCATGCCTGGATAGTAAAAAATGTTTGTTGAATAAAGAAGTATGTGAACAAATTTGTGAATTCCAGATTTTTGATACCTCTCCTTTTTCTCTTTAAAGGTCCATTTCTATGTATATCGCATACGGTGGAAAACATCAGTTTGAGTTTTTATTAGTATGTTGTCAGGACAAGGAAGTATCATAGTAATAGCTGTGGAGGAGAAGGGTTTTCCCATCTTAATAATGTGAGTTACCTTTTCAAGCTGAATGCACTCAGGATTTGAACATTTTATTTATTTTTGCAATTTTCCTGGAATGTGAGTTCAGCACTGGTTATTATTTTTCCATTCAACCAGAAGGAAATGGAAACTAGATGTTGTTGTCTCAAAATCATGAAACTAAAGAGCTGAAGGCAATTTTGGACGATCCATATAAGTTAAATAAATAAGTAAAACTCATAGACATTAAGAATAAATTGCTCAAGGTCACATAGACAGCAAAATATCCATACCTCAGAGCCTGGGAATTTGACTAATTCCATGAATGTTTGCTGTGCTTTTCATGATTTTAAACAAGTTATTTAGCATATTATGATTTAATAAAGCTGAGTAGCAAATGCAAGGGTGTTTGTTATATACATCTCTGTAACTTTTTATGTATTTGCTAATGGGTTAAAAAGCTATTAATTATTAACCTATAATTACTGATTATATTGCTAGCCCCCAGTTAACTACTGACCTATAAAAACTTTTTTTCTTGCTCTCATTACAGATTGTCACCCAACAATGGACAATAATCAAACAGCAGTGACTGAATTTCTTTTTGTGGGGCTCACAGATCATCTTCCACAGAAGATTCATCTCTTCTTGATATTTCTTTTTGTTTATCTTGTCACATTGGGGGGAACTTGGGGATGGTCACCCTGATATGGATGGATTCCTGACTCCAAACCCCATTTTCTTTTTTCTCAGCCACTTGTCTCTTGTGGATGTCCGCTCCTCTTCTTCTGTTGTTCCACAGATGTTGTGTGATACTTTTCTGGAGAGAAAAATCATCTCCTTTGTGCCTGTGCTATACAAATGTGGTTTTTTTGGTCAGTTTGTAGTGACCGGGTGTTTCCTCTTGGCCACCATGGCATATGACCGGTACATAGCCTTCTGCAACCCCTTGTTGTATAAAGACATCATGTGCCAGATGGCCTGTATGCAGCTGGTGATAGGGCCCTATGCCATGGGCCTTCTAAGTTCCATTATCCATGAGACCTTCACGTTTCGCTTACCCTTCTGTGGTCCCAATGTGGTCAACCACTTTTTCTCTGACATTCTCCCTGTTCTCTACCTGGCATGTGCTGATACGCAGAACAGTAAGTTGATTCTTTTCATTATGGCTGGATTAATAGGAATATTCAGTGCCCTAATCATCCTGGTCTTCTATATTTTTATCCTCAAAACCATATTGAATATCCACTCTGCTGATGGGGGAGGCGGAAAACTTTCTCTACCTACTTCTCACACCTGTCTGCTGTGGCCACTTTTCTTCATTTATATACAGTCCAATTCAAGTTCATCTCAGGACATTAATAAAATGGTTTCTGCAGAAAGACATGTATCATATGAACTCACTGATATGAGGAATTCTTAATCTCAGGAAACAAACTGAGGGTTGCTGGAGTGGTGGGGGGTGGGAAGGATGGGGTGGCTGGGTGATAGACACTGGGGAGGGTATGTGCTCTGGTAAGTGCTGTGAATTGTGCAAGACTGTTGAATCACAGATCTGTACCTCTGAAACAAATAATGCAATATATGTTAAGGAAAAAAAACAAAAAAACAAAAAGGGCGCCTGGGTGGCTCAGATGGTTAAGCGTCTGCCTTCGGCTCAGGTCATGATCCCAGCATCCTGGGATCGAGTCCCGCATCGGGCTCCCTGCTCCTTGGGAGCCTGCTTCTCCCTCTGCCTCTCTCTCTGTCTCTCATGAATAAATAACCACATAACTTGGGTCACACTTTTATTTTCTCCAGGTCCAATATTCTTTCAACCATACTCCCATGTTTTATTTTCTGAAACTTAGTAACAAGTCTAAGAAATGAGGGGATCAACCATATTTTTGTGCAACTCTAAGACTCAGTGAGAGCCACACCCTCTCTTCTCTTGAAGGCTTTCTTTACAGGATGTAAATCATCTGTAAGGCCCTAGAATGTGCTTGTCTTGCTTGTTTTTCACCAAGCTTTCTGCCAGTTTTTGTGACTGTGTTGAGTAATGATGTGAGTCAAGATGCTATTTAATTAAGAGTCTAAGAATGGGAGTCAAAGAATGTTAGAATCAATAATTAAACAGTTTTTTATATAGGCCTCTTACGTGACTGACACTTTACTGGTTATTATTCATATTGAGAAGAAAAGTCCTTCTGGAGTTTTCAGGCTAGTGTAAAGGAAAGACAAACAAGAAGACTGAAAAATATTTACATATACATGGTGATTTCTTTGACAAACATAAGATAATCAAGGAAAAATAGGCAGTATATTTTAGGAAGGGTAATTAAAAAAAAAAGCCTCTTTAGGGATTGGCAAAGTTGAAAAAATTCTTTTTATTGTATGGCTTTTCATGGAATCTAGAGGTCACTATTTGGATCATCAAAGGAGAAAGTGCTCCCTTCCCCATATAGTAACAGACGGTTCTGGGTATTCTAGCACCGAGTTGGGTGCGTGTGTTTGGGGGGGCCTAGAGTTTGCAAGCTAATTGAGTTTGATCTTCAGAAAACTTTTATTCATTCCTTTAGATGATGTAAGTTTTGGGAATGGGCAAGGTTGAAAGTAGGAGGGCACATGATATGTTTTATTGGGAGAAGGGATTTATTATATGCCGTGTAAACGCTGATAAAAATGATCACTTTCGAGAATAAAGTACTTGTTATCTTTCACCAGGTGACTCTTTGCTGCAGAAATTCGTAAGATCTTCCAGGCACTTTATGCTGGATTAATTGTGGTCTATTTCCTACTCACTCCAGGCCTCTGTGTGCCATGAAAACAGGACCATACAGAGAGCTGTGCTGATTGTCTCGGTAGCCTTAAGCAGTGCAGTCTGAACTTGTTTTGAGGGAGGGGGTAGCACACTGTTCAAGCCAGACTCCTCTTCAGTGATGTGTGCACCATCCAGAGGCTTCCTCCATGGGACTTTTTCAGTCATTCTTGGGGTCTTATGTGGCCTTTCCATTTTCTGTTTCCTCATCCTGGCAGTGTTGCCAGTCAATCTTTACCTCATCTGAGTCTCTCCTCAAATGTGATTCCATCCAAGAGGCCCTCTGGGCCTCTTTACCTCAAATAATTCTCTGCTCCTCCCATATCTCAACTATTTACCTTTTTTTCTTTATTATTTTTCAAACATGCTCCTGTAGTTGCTTTCTACTGCAGCATAAGAAATCGCCACAAAGCCAGTAAGTTATAACCACACAAATTTACTGCCTCACAGTTTCCCTGGATCTTGGGTCCAGGTCCATCATAGCCTGATTCTCTTCTCAGGGTCTCACAAGGCTGAAACAAACCTGTTGCTTGGGCTCAGCTCCCTCCTACAGGCTCCGGGGAAGACTCACTTCCAAGATCACTGGTGTGTTTGAGAATATTCAATTCCTTGTTGCAGGGCTGTGTCAGCTCCTCAGTGTTGCTCACCTGCCTTCTGTTGTGGCCCTTCCAGCTTTGGACCAGCAGTTTCTTCTCTAGATCTCCACACATTTCCAACCTCTCTGACTCTTCTGCCCTGTGCTGGAGAAATCTTGGGACCCACCCATTCATCCAGGGTCATGTCTCTTAGAAGGTTAACTGTGTCATATAATATAACATAATCATATGAGTGGTACTTCATCATATTCAGAGATTCCTGGGATTAGGGCAAAGATTAGAGATCTTTACAGGACCATTTTAGGAATTCTGCCACCCACACTGATGCTCACAGAATAAACATCTATACTAAAGAACAGTAGTCTGTGAAGGGGAAGAATTGACATTCGAGGTTTTCCTTGTTAATTTGTGCGTGTGTGTTTTCTTTACTGGATCTGCAGTTCTGATTTTTTTTCTGTTTGTTTCTATGCTAACATAATTTTTAAAGCAGTTATTAGTGTAGGATTTTTTTTTTCTCTAATAGTAATGCTATTTTATACATTTGGTGAGGATCTGCTATATCATAGACACTGTACTACGTGTTTTTGAAAACATCTTACTGAATATTTCAGTTCCCTTTGGGGATATGAGTTATTTGATCCACTTTACAGTTGAAGAATCTGGGGCTTTGGAGAGGCTGAGTCACATGCATCACTTCAGGCATCTTCTAAATGAAGGAGGTACTTCTTGACCCCACTCTGAGCCCTCTCAGTTCCAGTCTTTTCATGCAGCCTCGGTAAGGGCATTATTGGGACAGGACTTATTCTCTTTTTGCACCAATATTTCTCTGGGTTCACATTTGCTTATTCCAGACAAAAAATGAGGACAATTTGATGTCGACAGTTATCATTTAAAATGATAATTCTGATAAGATTTGTAAAATGATGTAACTAAAAAGAACTTGATGTAAAGCTTCCAAAGGTAATCACTTCTCTTTGATCATGGAGTGTACTTTGGAAAATACAGTATTTGCATTGATTCTGATGAACACTTTCTTTTCATTTCAGCATATTTTCATTTTGAAATCAGGATTTCAAGTTATTCTTTGAGTAAATTGGTTTGACTATAAGTTTCTTCCTGTGTAACCAGCATCCTCATTTTGTCAAAAACTCAGAAAATAGAGACATATGTTGAGTAGGACTTTTGATAATGCCAGTTCAATCCAGGAAGATATGAACCTTCACCTACTAGAGTGTTTATTAGTGAGGGACGTAAGGCATAAACAAAGAATGATATACGGTGGCATTTCTAAGTTACAGAAGAAAAGCAAATGCTACTGTTAAAGTTCAAAGAGAGTGATTATTTTTGTCTGTAAGGTATCAGGGAAGGCTTCCTGGATGAGGTTATAATTTAGCCATACCTTGCAGAACAGATGGAATTTTGACTTCCAATGTTTCAGTAAGTGAGAAGGGAAAGTCAGAAGGGTTGTAAGGAAGGAGGGACATATGGGTCTGTGTGGGAACGGCAAATCAGCAAGTGTGCTTGAATCTTATAATGTTCCCATGGTGTGAAAGGAAGCTGTTAATGTAGGTCCTGCAGGACTGAAGAAGTAATGTTAAAGTGAATCCAGACTTAAATCGTTCCAAGATATTGCCATGATTCTGAAGTTTATATGGAATGCAAAGGATCCAAAATATCCCAGTTAATCTTGAAGAAGACAAGGCAGGTGGGATGTCTTCCTCTACTGAATATAGACCTACAAAACTGTAGAAATTAAGATAAGATTGGGACATCTGGGTGGCTCAGTCAGTTAAGCATCTGACTCTTGATTTCAGATCAGGTCATGATCTTAGGGTCATGAGATCGAGCTCTGCATTGGGTTCCATGTTGAGAGTGGAGCCTGCTTAAGATTTTCTCTCTCCTTCTCCCTTGGCTTCTCCCCCTTTTTTTTTTCCTAAAAAAAAAAAGTCAAGATCAAGAATAGACTAATAGTCCAGTGGGACAGAAGAGAGTGTTTGGGTGTATTAATAAATGCATGCTAATATCTTTATTATTAATGAATATACAGACCTAATACATGGACACTTCATTTATGACAAGGGTGACACAGCAGGGTAGTGGGGAAAGAAAGGATTGAAAAAAAAATAGCATTGGATCCATTGAATGTCTGAATGGGAAAAAAAGTGGAATTTTATTCCCATCTCACAATACACATTAAGATTAATTCCAGATGATTTGGAGATTGAAATGTGAAAGGCAAGGAATTAAGGCATCTAGAAGATAATATTGGAGAGTACCTTTATGACATATGATAGGAAATTTTAAAAAAGTAGGCTACAAAAATACTAAATATCAAGAAAAATATTGATTCCCTGAACTACACTAAAATAAAAACTTAGGTTTACCCTTAAGAGTGTAAACATGGAAGCCACAGAAAGAGAAAGTGTATTTACAAGGCATATAAATGACATATTTGGAGTATATGAATAACTATTATAATTTTTAAGGAAAGACAGGCAATCCTGTGACAAAATGTGGGTAAGACACTTCAACAGCCAATTCATGAAAGTGGTTATGGAAATGGCCTATAAATACTGCAAAATGTCTCAATTTCCCTAGAAATGGCAGCTAAAGGCACAATGAAATACCATTATACACTTACCAAAATGGCTAAAATGACAAACAATGACTCTCGTACAGTGCTTACAAAGGTGTGAGCAATGGGTTTGGGACAACTTCCTAAATTCTTAGTCAATATGAAAATATCTGTACCCCATAACAAAGAAATTTTGCTCCCAGGTATATTCCCAAGAGAAATACATGATCATCAACACCAAAGCACATGGTGTTCATTGGATGCTCAGTAGAGAAAAAAATCACCAAAGTTAAAACAGGGCAAATGCTCAACAACAAAGTAATTGATAAATCATTTGTCGAATATTAATGTAATTGAGTGTTAGCATCAGTAAAATACATGAACTAGAGATTTATTCAACAAAAGATGAATTTCGCAAACATGATGGTGGAGATGTTGTAGTTCCTGACTTGGGTGGTGGTGTACATGCATGTGCTCACAATACAATAATGCTTTGCACTTAAGATTTTTGCACTTTTCTGTGCGTTATTCATCAATAAAAGCTGAAAAAAATGTGGTATCAGCCTTGAATTTGTCAGTGAAACCTCTCTCAATTTCTCATTAAAAAAAACCCTGTGTGAATATGATGGAGATTCTTTACACATTCTCATTCTCAGTGATTTTTCTATGAGTATTAGAAATGGAAGTTGAATGATCACAATGCTAATTAAGCTATCCTGGTAGCCAATCCTCTGCTGTAATGATCTGTAAGTAACAGTTGCTGAGATTTTGTGGTGCTTCTCATGAGGAAAACTCAACAGTTGTTACAACATGGCACTAAAGTTTACTCTTTAAATGTTTTCTTGTTTAAGAAGGAGATAAGAAATAAAGAGTTTACTCAGTCAAGCACAGAAAACAAGTAAGATGATCCCAGTGGATTTTTTTAGAGTTTAAATATAGTAATAACATTTTAATTCCCTCTTACCAAATTCCCATGGTATGGCATGCTTTGGTACCTAAGTTCTCCCAGAACAAAGGAATGATGTAACTACTTCTGGAAACTTAGATCCAAGTGAAAAGACAATGTGTTTTGGAGTGGAATCTTACCAGTTCCTCGGGAAGAAAACTAAGAATAAAACCAAGTGATTCTAAGAAAGTCTGACCTCTTCTCTGTACGGAGGCACAGATGATGGTGGGCAGAAGGAGTACATGCTGAAAAAGAGTACAGTTTATACTCCGTTTTAATTTTAATTCTTGGAAGAGGAAACAACTCATTGGACCGTAAGTTTAAAGCATTTAAAAAAATCCATTTCAGTCCCTGCATTTACTCTTCAAGAAGTTCAAAATAAATGGGTTTATGGGTAAATGAAAATGACTGACATCTAAAATGTGTTTTTTTGGTACATAGAGAAATATTCACTGTCAGACCATAATTGGTTGGAATGTAAGAAATGCAGCAAATCTAATATGAAGTAATGTGAAATTCTGTAAGATGAACAAAGAGGTTATAGTCAAGTGAAACCCTCTTCAAGTTCGATGACTGCCCAGAGCAGGAGAGAGGTCGGGCCACCTTCTCCAGGAGGGGTGCCATCTGCATGGAATGTTGCCCGCCTTATGAGCATCTCACTCAAAGCCTGGGGTACAAAGGAGGGAATTCTAAATGAGAGCGCAACTGCAGATGTTTGAGAGCCCTTGTACTTGAGCAAACTTTGACTCTACACGGGATTTCTCTGGGGCCTCATTGCTCTGTCATCAACAGCCCTTCACTGATAAATTCACATACGTGTATTGCTTGATTCTGTATCCCTCAAAGAGCATGCAGAACTGGGTTGAGACTTGGAGAGATCGAAGGTCCCCTCTTGGGAGAATGACATCTTTAAAAGGATGGAGACTGTATTCAGATGGGGCAGTGTCTTAATCTCTGATGACTCTTATGAGATACTAACTCTGGCACTTCAGGCACCATCTTCCACACTTCGTAGGCTTGATTGCCTGTTCTTTAAAATGGGGTAACGACATGTTTCTTACCTAGGTTTGGGTGGAAATCAAATGGGGTGACGTTTGCAAAGCACCTGGGGCACAGCCTAAGTCTTGAATACTCTGCAAGTGCTTATTGCTCCTCCATATTCATTGTAACCTTAAAGGTATTGTATCATGCAGCCAATCATTGCTTAGAACTGCGGCTGGAATGTGATTGTGTATTTGCCACGAGCTCTGTGATCCTGGGTCAGACATCCTGGAGCCTCAGTTTTCTTATTTATAAAGGATGAGTTGGGGCTAGAGTTCTCTCTGCTTCTTAGAATTTTAGAAATCTTGAACTCCAAATGCATAGCTTGCAGTTGTTTCTCACTTTCTACCTCCGAGGCTTTGCACATTTCTTTCTTTCCTGTTGTTCTTCTCCCACTTGATTGTAGCTAATTTGTCTTCTTTTTCTTTTTAAATGTTGAAATAAATTTCATATAAAAATAAATACAATTAAATAATAAACAATAGATAAATAAAAGCAATTAGGGAATTGTTTTAGATTTTTTTTTGGTTTTGTTTTAGAATTTTTTTCAAAGATTTTATTTATTTATTTGAGAGAGAGAGAGAGAGTGCAAGCAGGAGGAGGGGAAGAGGGACAAGGAGACCCCGCACTGAGTGAGGCATCCAATGTGGGGCTTGAACCAAGGACCCTGAAAGCATGACCTGAACTGAAACCAAGAGTCGGAAGCTTAACCTACTGAGCCACCCAGGCGCCCCTAGATTATTTTTAATTACAAAGGTAATGCATGTGCATTTTCTCCTTGTATTAAATCTTAAAATTGTGGATAAATATAGAGACCCCTTTGATTCCCTACCTACATACTAGTTCACTATCCCTCTGTTTTCAGAGGTAATGAGTACTGCTTTGGTGCCTTATCTGTCCAGATACTTATTTTATTTACACACACACACACTTAAATAATTAAAATTAAAGAAAACACTGAAAATGTTCCTACTATCATTCAGTACACATCATTCTATGACTTGCTTCTCCTTCACATATTTTGGAAAAATAGCCATGTTTCTACTACTTAATTTTAATTTTTTAATTCCAGTATAATTAACATACAGTGTTATATTAGTTTCAGGAGTACAATAGAGTAATTCAGCAATTCTGTACATTACTCAGTGCTCATCACTATACATGTTCTCTTCATCCCCTTCACCCATTTCACCCATACCCCCACCCACCTCCCCTCTGGTAATCTGTTGCTTAATTTTTAAATGTTTCTACAGTAGTTCACAAAATGACTATACCAAGGTTTATTGCTGTTAATGCCTTCTGGAGAATATTTATGTGGATTCCAGTTTTTTATCACTTGAAGGAACACTGAAGCAGATATCATTGTTTTTCCAGTCTGTGTTTCCTCAGGGAAGATACTAAGTAATGGAATTTCTGAGTCATCAAGTATGCACTTAAAAAAAAAAAAATGAAGATACAGTAAAACACTGCCATCCAGAAAGCCGTGGCCCTGTTGCAACCACTGATCTCCTGTGACCACCCTATTGTCTCCCGGCTTTGTCAGTATTTTATATTTCTCATTTCTGAATATCTTGTCAATTTGATGGGTGAAAATAGTATATAATTGTTTCAATTTGGTTTCTGTGATGATTTGGGATATGAAACATTCTTTCATATTTGTTGGGACTTTGAGCGTCTGTGGCGGGCCAGTTTGCATCTTCTACGTGGGGTGTCACAATGAGTATTTTAGTGGATAATTTGTGGCAGTTCTTTGTGTGATCTGATTTTAATCCTTTGTGACATATGCGTCAGTATTTTTTCCATCTGTGTGTCTTATTTTTCCTTGGAGTGTATTTGGCATCCATCTACTTAAAATTATGATGTAGTAAAATGTTTCCCCATTTTCTTCAGGTGATTTTTATGTTCTGTTTTAGAAGACCAACCCTACAACACATCATAATACTATTCTTTGGTGTTTTTATGTTACATGTTTATAGTTAGAATTTTTCTTTTTAGTTTAGTGGTGTGGGGTAGAATTTTAATATTACCTATTTTTTCAAATGGTCATCCAAATACTGTAACACTTTTGTAGGGGTAATTAATCTTTACTTTTCTGATTGAAAGAACACCTTTATTCATACTAAATTGATATCTATGCCTAGGTCTGCCTATGGTTTTTCTAGTTTTTCTGTCCTCTGTTCATCTCCCATCTATTCTAGTAACAACACCTTATTGGTGTAAGTATGATGGCTTTATTTATTTGTTGATATCCAGAATACTACATCCCTTTTCTTTGTTTTTCTCTTTTGAAATTGTCTTTGCTATTTTTGAATATTTTTCTCTTCCATGAGTTTAAAAATCAGATTGTCTTATTAAAAATTGTATTTTCATTTGATTTTTCCAATTGGTTAGAATTGCATTAATTTGCCACACAGTGTGGTGGGTGTTCTTTAAATCAGTCTTAAACATCCAGGAGCAAGTTTGTAGCCTGACCCATTCAGCTTTTGACCCATTGCAATGAGGGAGACCATACACCCTACGAACCATGGCTGTTTCATTGAACAAAGAAAAATTAGAATTATTATAGGTTTTTGAGAAGTGGAACAGTTAGGTAAAATTTAAATCAAGAACAATTCTGATGAGCTCAAAACATCACAACATCAGAAAAGGTCTAAACCAAACAGGTAGCGCAGGGTCCTGTTTCCTTGAAAATTACAAAGATAAGATAGATGTAGAGAGTTGTATCCAGATATCCCTCACATGGAGTTTTGTACCTGTGTTGGGAATCGAGACTGTTTTGCTCTGTCAAATATTCCAGACCAGAGTGGGATGGTTCATCTTGCTGATACAGTTTCAAACAAAAATTTTAGACAGCCTGTAATTTTAGAAAATAAAGTTTCTGAGACTCTGGACTCTGGGAAACAAACTAAGGGTTACAGAAGGGAAGGGGGATGGGGGAGGGGGTAACAGGGTGATGGGTATTAAGGAGGCATGTGTTGTGATGAGCACTGGGTGTTATATAAAACTAATGAATCACTGAACACTACATCAAAAACTAATGATGTACTATATGTTGGCTAATTGAACATAACAATTAAAAAAAATAAAGTGTCTCAGTGAGTAATAAAACATTTGTCACCCCCCCAATGTTGTTAAGACACTTTATAGCTGTAGCATATCTGTGGGAGAAATATTGTTTCCTGTTCACTTCACAATTGATTTATCTGTGTCTGTTATTCCAACCTGAAGAATGGCCATGCAGATTCTCACTCTCCCTGTTAGAGCTAAGTTTTGCTTTCTCAGGAAGAAAGGAATCTTAATAAATACATAAAAAAACATGAAATGTATTTTTCACTGATTTAGGCATTTCTTCCCTTGCACAGTAAAGTTCTATAATTTGTATTTTTCTTCATACGAATCTTGAACATTCCTTGTTAGGCTTATTTATAGCTATTTTATCAATTTGAGTCAATGAATGTAAGTTTTCCATTATAATTCATAGATAATTATTATTGACTTTTTTATACTTATCTTCACTACTTTGTTGAACTGTTTAATTTTTTCTAAAAAAGTTATCTTATTGGTTGGCTATTGTACAGTTTTGCCTGCAAATAGTGACAGTATTTTCTTCTCTCTGTTTTCTAGAATTCTTACATTGTCTTTCTTTGCTTATGGTTTAGTACTTCAGATGTGTTCTCCAGTATAACGTTAAATAGTACAAATTGTGAGAATATAGAGTTTCTGGTTATAGTGTGAATGTTTCCAGTGCTTACCCTGCACACATATATTCTCTGGAAGTTTCAGGAAGATTCTTTTTACTGAGTTAAATAGTTCCTTTTTGTTTCCAGTTTGGAAAGTTTTTCTCTGTTTCTTTTCCTTTTCTTCTCTCTTTCTTTCTTTCTTTCTTTCTTTCTTTTTTTTTGAGAACCACATTTTATCAAATTCTTTAAAGAATTTTATTAAAATAATTATAATGCATTTTCTTTTAATATGTAAATGTGGTGAGTAATTTTATAGGTTTTCAAATGGTGACCCAATTCTTAGTTCTGATTTTCTCTTTAAAACATTTAAGCCATATTGCTCTCAAGAACTTCACTATATTTGATTTGCTAGCATTTAATTAGTCTCTTTTTATATCAATGTTCCCAAATTGGACCTGTAGTTTCTTTTCTCGTGTGTTATGTTATGCTTTTAAATTATATAAAGTTGTATGCATTATCTATTTTCTGCTTTTCTCACTCTAGAAGACCAACACAATCAATGGCTGATGGAAACTATACAAGAATCACAGAGTTTATTTTCATAGGTTTAAAGTATCATCCTCAGATGCAAGTCTTCCTTTTCTTGCTCTTTCTACTTTTTTACCTGGTTACCATGACAGGAAACTTGGGTATGATTATTCTCATCCAGATGGATTCCCGCCTTCACACTCCCATGCACTTTTTTCTCAGTCACCTGTCCTTTGTGGACATCTGCTTTTCGTCAGTAGTGGGTCCCCAGATGCTCAGTGACTTCTTTGCTGAAAGGAAGGCCATCTCTTTCTTGGGCTGTGCTTTTCAGCAATGGTTCTTTGGGTTCTTTGTGGCCATTGAGTGTCTTCTGCTGGCGTCCGTGGCCTATGACCGCTATGTGGCCATCTGTAGCCCATTATTGTATTCCGTTACCAAGTTGCAGAGCCTTTGCATACAGCTGGTGGTTGGACCCTAGGCTGTCGGGTTCCTGAGCAACGTGACTCATACAACAGCTGCTTCCAGGCTTCCCTTTTGCTGTTCCAACATTATTAATCATTTCTTCTGTGACATGTCCCGCCTTCTTTCTCTGGTATGTGCTGACACCCGGATCAATAAATTGTTGGTTTTCATTGTGGCTGGACCCGTCCTGGTTGTCAGTAGCCTGACCATTATAATCTCCTATTTTTACATCCTTACTGCCATCCTGAGGATCCGCTCTGCAGATGCGAGGCGCAAGGCCTTTTCCACCTGCTCCTCCCATCTCACGGCGGTGTCCATCTTACATGGGACTCTCTTCTTATCTATGTAAGGCCAAGTGCAATTTTTTCTCTGGACGTCAATAAAGTGGTGTCGGTGTTCTACACCGTGGTGATCCCCATGTTGAATCCTCTCCTCCACAGCTTGAGAAATAAAGAAGTGAAAGCTGCCATGTGCAGAATGATCGTTAGGAGGAAGTTCTGCATCAGAAGCTAAATTCTGGTCTGGAATACAAAATAGATAAAACGAAAAGTTTCTAGACATGGTTAGTCTACCTGGTCGTCATCCGAAGATGCTAAGCAATGTGCAGAATTTGGAGTATGGCATGCTTGCCAACTATTTTTTTAAAGCTCCATTTCAATCATGTGTGTGTGGATGATAAAAATCCCCAGTCACCCAGAGTCAAAGCAGTTCTGCTTCCTCAAATAATTTCATTATTGGGCATAGGATAAAAATCTAATAAGTGTTGAATCATCTAGCTACTAATACTATGGCACTAGTTGGACCAATATACGTGTGTTGACCAGGTGAGATTCACTGGAATGACATATATGACCCCCATTCCTAAATACAGAATCAAAAATAGCAAACAGAGCAGCTCACTTAGCTACAAATGATTTTTTTTAACTAAAGGAACTCCTCATGTCATATTCCTTTAAATATCTTTTATGCATATTTTCTTTATTCTTGCTTCTAAGAATATCATGTCACAATCACTGCAGAGAAAAGCAAATATAGACAAGCAAAAGGTGAACAATATGACGATACAAAACTTATATTCTTATTCTTCCACCAAGTGACAAGCGACGAGATAATGCCTCTCTACATATTTAACTCTGAAGTTATTCCAACTATTACTTTAATATTTGATATTTAGTTTTTCTTATTTCTTTCGGATAAAAATAAATCAGCATTGCTTATTATAGAAATTAGAAATAAAATGCTAATGGGTGAATGAGAGAACAAGAAAATTCTAAAAAATCAGAGGCAATAGGTTGTACAATAGGTTAAGAAGTCAGAGGTAGGGGCGCCTGGGTGGCTCAGTTGGTTGGGCGACTGCCTTCGGCTCAGGTCATGATCCTGGAGTCCTGGGATCAAGTCCCGCATCGGGCTCCCTACTCGGCAGGGAGTCTGCTTCGTCCTCTGACCCTATCCCCTCTCATGTGTTCTCTCTCTCTCATTCTCTCTCTCTCAAATAAATAAATAAAATCTTTTTTAAAAAAAAGTCAGAGGTAAACTAAAATGCAGAAAATGTATATCCTATTTTCATGTTAGTCATTTTTGTTGTTACAGATTAGAAAAAAAAAGAAATACAATAGAATGAAGTTTAAAATATATTTTAACACCTTTCTGTCCCTCCTACAACAGTTGAACAATTCAAGAGGCATTATAATTACATCAGAAAAGATAAAATGATTTTTGAAAAGTGTTGTTTTGGTGCAAGCTTGAGTCTGCAGGCATTTGGGTCCTGATCGCTGAGTGTGATCTAAAAATAGAAAATTTATCTCTAGATTATAGAAAGATATGGGGTGGGGGAAGCAGAGTGAAACATGCCTCAGGAACGATACAGGGAGAACTAAAGAATAAATGTATCTCAAGTCTGTGCCCTAATCAATTTCATGATGGAGTTCCTGGATAAACAAATCCTTTCTTTGGCAGTATTGATGGAATGAGGATGTCCCAGCGATTCCTTCTTGGGATCATGAACCTGCTTTGAATATTGCAGTTATTTTAAGCATAGCACTTTGCAAGGACTGGCATAGAGTGGTTTGAGTTCAGAGGGAGTGAGCAGGTTGTGGAGGGAACTGAATACCAAGACAATGAAGTGGTATATAAGGTAGGCAAGATCATGGTTTCAATGAAGCAACTGTCTCAGAGAGCAGGAATGAGCCATGGGCTAGGAAACTAGAGAGGCAGAATGAGTGCCGATGGGATGCTCTGCAAAGGATTCAGATTTTAGCTCAGAAATGTCTTCCCTTTAATTTACATCATTTATTTATTTTTGAAATGATTAATTAGATGAAGGCTGGGATCAGCACTCAGATGTCTGTGTTTGCAGCTAGTGGTGAAATAAGTGACTTCCTTTTCTCTCGCTGAAAGGAAAATTATCAGTGTTTTAGGCTGTGCCTTTATAGCACAGATCTTGCACTGAAGGAAGTTTCTTGCGCATTCTCTTGTTTTTCTGTGAGTTTTGTTGTTGTTGTTGTTGTTTTTTTTCCCCCTCCCATTGAGTTTTCAGCAGTAGATTCTCTAATTTCTAAGTTTAATGCTACAGGGTACAAATACGAATATGATCTGTTTTCTCTATGATTTTGGACTAGGAAAGTTATGCACCCCAAACCTTTTTCACCTGAGTTATTGGGATCCAGGTAGCTTTGGTTCAGCCTGGGGTCCAGAGGGTGTTTTGTGAGCCCCATGTGCCCTCTGGTGTGAGTGATGGGACACATACCACGTCTGAAGCCATCTGGGAGAAGGAAAGCTACGTAAGGGTAAGGGCAGGGAATTCATTCACAGTCATTCAGTGGCCACTCTGTGTCTCAGCACGAATTGATCCAAATCACAACCAGGCAGGCCCCTCCCATGATACTTGACTCTTGCAGCCTTGGGGAGCTGTGGTGGTGGACAAATAATTTGGGTCATGGAGTCTTTAGACTTTGTTCATCTCATGATGTTGGGAGACACACCGGACAGTCTACACCACACTTTATGTCTCATTTAAATAATGAAAGTTTTATAAATGATTTAAGAAAAAGTTTCCAGTCAAGAAAAGGGATGCAGAATTGATTATAAGCCTCGGTGCATCTAAAATATCTCTTGGTAAAGAACCCGACCTTCAGACGGAGGGTGATATCAGGTGTTCTTCAGGTGCTTAAAAAGTCCCTGAAATTCACTGGGATCATCTGTGTAGACACTGTACTTTTGCCAAGGCTCTTGATATCTTATGGGTAGCTCATCTAAAGAATGAACCATTAGAACTCATTTAGATGGATGTGAACCATTATCTGAACTCAGGGTGGTGGCTCAGGGACTGCAATCTCCTTGAATTTCACTTGAGCAATTCCAAGGCCAAATATAATGGGGCTGAAGTCAAATCTTACGATGCTGATGGAGAGCACACTCTTTTGTAACCTAGGCTTTGTGCCCTCCAAGAGATTCCGCAAACCATTTTTTCCATGGTTTGTACCTCTTCTTTTCAATGATGAAGCAAAAATAATTTTTAATTGAGATATTTCAATTTACTTAGGTTATCATATAATTTAATGTATAAATGAATAAAAAAGTCTTTGAACTAGTAAGAATATAAAATATGTACTTAAACTTAAAATTTTTTTGTTGTTATTGCCTAGGAAAAATAATAAAAACACATTTTGGGGGGGCTTTAATTATTGTAGAGTATTTGGAAAGTGAAACAAAAGAAGATAAACTCATGTAATTCCACCAGTTGCATATAAAAACTGTGCCTATTTTAATACACTTATTTCAGGCATTTTACCATTTCTGCACGTTTGTATAGTATATATATATATATATATATATATATATATATATATATATAGCTTTAAGATACATATAAATGTACACAGTCTATTTTAAAGATAATGAAATCTTAACAAACACATGTTTTTGTAATATGATTTTGCCTATACAGATAATCTATGTTCAATCTTTGGCTTATATTCTTCCAGTAATTTTCTCTGTGTGTGTGTGTAATTTTACAAAATTTCATATTAAATATTATTCTAGCCAGTTTTAAACTAAATCACAAATCAAATATTTTAAATAAACTATTTTCTATTAAATATTCTTCTCAAGAGGATTTTTAATTGCCAAAAGAATTCATAAAATTAACAATGACGATGAGTGATGATTCCTAATTTGTAGGCATTATCAAGTTCTGAGGATACAGCAGTGAATAAGATAGGCAAAGACCCTCCATGGAGCATATATTTGAGGGAGAGAGGCTTGTAAGTAAAGGTAAATCAGCTGGGCATCAGTACTAGTATTACAAAAAATAGCATAATGGGTGGGTGCCTGGGGGGTTCAGATGGTTAAGCGTCTGCCTTCAGCTCAGGTCATGATCCCAGGGTCCTGGGATCGAGTCCCCCATCGGGCTCTCTGCTCCTTGGGAGCCTGCTTCTCCCTCTGCCTCTCTCTCTCTCTGTCTCTCATGAATAAATAAATAAAAATCTTTAAAAAAAATAGTATAATGGGATGGAGTAGATGCCAGGATGCACCATGCAGCTAATAAGTAGTGGGGATGGGGTTTTGACTCAGATCCCAGACAGGAAAACTTATGCTTTTAGCTATTATGATAATACCATCACCTTAATAAGATCATCTAGGAAAAAGAATAGCTAAGAAAAGAAACCAATAGGTTCCATTTGTCTCTATAGCAAAAACTATCAAAGAAGCATCCCATCTTTCATTCTCCCCTTCTTTAATAGATGTCCCATTTTTAGCTAGGCACATTAAAACCACAATAAAAGACTGCAGTTTTCAATCCCCTTTGTAGGTGAGTGTTGACATGTGACCAAGTCCCAGACAGATGAGTGGAAACTTTGTAAGGTGCTTCTATGAAGTCTCCTTAGAATTTCAGGAAGTGCCTTTCCTCTCACCTGTATCCTTCCTATTACCTGGAATGCAGTTCTAATGGCTGGACCTTGAGCACTCATCTGGCACCATGAGGAAGCGTTTAGGTTCTTGATACTGTATATCAGCCATTATCAGCCCTATATTGACTACCTCCAGATTTGTTTTATGATAGAGAAAATAAATTTCTTTAAATAATTTTTTAAAGTTACTGTTATTTTGAGTTTCCTATCTTATATAACCAATCCTAATTCAAACTGATGTAAATCCCTCTTTTGAAGGCAGAGGGTAGGAGCAGAACACCCACACCACACCTTGGTTGACTATTAAGCTTTAGTGAATTAAAGGAGAATAAAATTAGGAGAAGATAATTTAAAAAGCATGTAGTTGAGAAGAGGTTTCTGTTCATTTTCTCTCTCCCCATTTGACACCCTTCAAGAGAAACAAATGCCCATATACCTTGTTCTATCGCACTTCACTTTCCTGTGCTTCGCGGATACTTGCTTTTTACAAATTGAAGGTTTGGGGGAACCCCGAAGTGAGCAAGTCTATCGGCAATATTTTTCCAACAGCATTTGCTCACTTTGAGTCTCCCTCTCACATTTTGGTCACTCTTGCAATATTTTAAGTTTTTTCACTATCATTATATTTGCTATAATGATCTGTGATTAGCTATCCTGATGTTACTACTGTAATTGTTTGGGGCACCACGAACCACGTCCGTATAAGATGGTGAAACTTGTCGTAGATGGGGGTGTTTTGAACTGGCTGGTGCCCCTGTCTCTCTCCCTCTCTTTAAGCCTCCCTATTTTCTGAGACATCATACTGAAATTAGACCAGTTAGTAAGCCTGCAATGACCTCTAAGTGGTCAAGTGAAGAGTCAATGGATGTGGCCAAATTCACTGTTGTCTAACTTTAAGAAATTACCACAGCCACCCAATGTTCAGCAGCCACTCTGATCAGTCAGCAGCCCTCAACATGGAGGCAAGACCCTCCACCAGCAAAAAATCACAACTTACCGAAAGCTCAGATGATGGTTAGCATTTTTTAGCAATAACATATTTTTAATTAAGGCATGTACATTGTTCTTTTAGACATAATGCTATTGTACATAATAAACTACAGTATAATGTAACTATAACTTTTATATGCACTGGAAAACCAAAAAAATTCATTTGACTTGCTTAATGTAATATTCCTTTTATTGCAGTGCTCTGGAACCGATATCTTGAATATCTTGAATATCTTGAAGGTATGCCTCTACTGTGTGTTTGGGCTGGTACCTGCCCTCCCTCGCCCCGCCCCCCATGCTCCCCGCCCTCCCCAGCTTCCCCACCCCAGATCTGGCGGCTGTGTCCAGGCTGTTGGGATTCTCTGGCTGAGATCCTCTCCTGGTGTAAGTGCTTACCTCTGAGGTTTTGGAAAGGCAGAGTCTCAGGATTTACAGCCCCTACCAAGTGTGGGATGGACATGTTACTTACACTGAAAGAGTGATTCTCCTGCCAAAGAAGGGAAAAGGGACATCTGGTCTATTCCAGATGGACACATTCGAAATGGAACTTTGAGGAAAAAGAGAGAGAGGTTTAAGGAAGATGTTTGGAGAGAGAAAAAGATGCTGTTTTCACACATTCTTATCCCCTACCAAGGTGAAAGACAATCAAGGGAAAAAAAACCCCTATTTTTAAATATGCTTAGATTCGTGTGTGTGAATGATATATTGAGGGAGAGGAAGAAAGAGGGAGAGAAGAGAGAGAGAATTTAGATGGGAATGGCCTAGTTATATTCATGTTTCACAAGTGACTCTGCATAGTGCAGAATTCAAAATAAGAAGCTGTATCCAATAATACAGAAAATTTAAACAAAAAATTTCTTACTATACCCATCTATGAAATGGAGATAACATTATGTAGGGCACTTTATTATTATAAAATCAAGAAAGATATTACAGATAAGTTCTCAGAAGATTGTGACTGCTATTTCTAATATTATTATTATTGCTTGTCTAATAAAGATTTTATATGATCATCTTTATGGATGTTAGGAAGGCATAAGACACCATCTGCTCCTGATCAAATTTTATAAAATTTTAGTAGCCTAGACAAAGAGAAATGCTTCCTTGTCACATGTCCTGTGGAAATACTCCTTCTTGATCACCAGAATCTAGCACAATATCGGACACAGAAGTGATTCGACAGAATTTTGAAAGGAATGTGATGAAGCATCATTAACTTCTAACGCTGATATTAGTCTTTCTCCCATTTCATGTTAATAAAGATTCCCTCAAAATGGCCTTATATCCTCGATTCTTAAAAGCCTAATTTTACATATTTAGTTTTATTTTAGAATAAGAGGGTCAGGGTTTGTTTTACAGTATGTGCTTTCAGTACTATGACAGGTACAATTTCACATCAGTCATGAAATATCTTTTATTATCCTCCTCATTTTTAAAAGTCACCTATTAACATGGTCTCAGTGAATATAGGATATGTTCAAATAAAAGGAAAGCAGGTTAGTGAAATAGCATTGTCTGAATTCCTCCTTAAGGTGTAGCTAAACTTAGCCACTAGATGGCAGCATCAGCTTATAAATCACAATAATTTTGTCCACTATCGTTTCCTTTAATAATTGAAATTATGAAAGGCTTGGAAAAAGCTTTCAAAAGTCTAAAAATTAATTTTGAAAGGCCGTGAAATCACAGATATATTTTGTGTGTTTGGGCCTATGAACATTATCCTTGGTTTTGCTTTCTGAGGTTTTAGTTACTTGGAGTCAGTTGCAGTCTGGAAGTAGATGATCCTCCTTCTGATGTATTGTCAGGTCAATAATAACCTAACGGTATGTTGCAATGCCTGTCATTCACCTCATTTCATCTCATCATATAGACATTTTATTATCTCACATCATCTCAAGAAAAAGGATGAGGACAGTACAATAAGATACTTTGAGAGAGAGACCACATTCACATAACTTTTTTTTTTTACAGTATATTGATTTGTTTTATTTTATTATTATTTATTGTCATTAAATAATGTTAATCTTACTGTTCCTAATTTATAAATTAAGCTCTATTCTAGGTATGTATGGATGGGAAAAAACAGGGTTTATAGAGGGTTCGGTACTACCCACAGTTTCAGGCATCCACTGGGGGTCTTGGAATGCATCCCCGGTTGATAAAGGGGGACTAGAGTACCTTACACTGGATCCCTCATCACATTCTCTTTTTTTCTTTTCTTTTTTTTTCTGCCTCTCATCAAATTCTTTAATGTTCATTGCACAGAAAAATTTAACATCTCTGATCTAGTCTCACGTTTTATCTTTCAAATTTGGGAGTAAGGTATTAAGGGGGAAAGACGTCCTATGAAGTGTAAAAAAGTTATGGCACACCTGTTCTAGAACACATAGCTCAGAGATTGTACTCTGTCATCGAACATTCTTACAACTCCTTACATCATCATAACAATAAATAAAAAGGCTTTGTAACATTAGCTACAAAATACTTTTCCTGGTCCTTTGCAAATAAATAAAAATGTGTGGGGTTTTTTTTTTTTTTTCATTTTTATTATGACTTCCATCCTTAAATATTGAGCATAGATTAGAATACTTGGCAAACATGTATTTTTGAGGTTTTATGGTTTTTCATATTTGTATTTTAATCTAATTATTCAGGAATTTAAAAATATTTTCAAGAATGATCCCCTTCCTCTTCATGGGACAATACTTACATAATAATAATAGTTGTGACTGTAAAATGCTATTGTCAGCTGAGCTATTGAAACCCTCTTTAAGAACAGGTGATAGCGTCCGACTCTTGATTTCAGCTCAGGTCATGACCTCAGGGTTATGGGATCGAGCCCCCGTAGGTCTTCATGCTGGGCATGGAGCCTGCTTAGGATTCTCTCTCTCTCTCTCCCTCTGTCCTTCCACCCCCCCCACCCTGCACTTTCTCTCTCTCTCTCTCTCAAAAAAAAAAAAAACCCAAAAAAGAATTAAAACAAAAAAGAACAGGTGATGTAAAATTCTTAAGTAAAAGGTAATGTTTTAGGCTTTGTACAGGTAATTTTATTTTAAGGCAACTCTGTAAGGTGGAAATCATTCTCATTCCAGAGATCATGAAAAGTGAGGGTCACAGAAGCGGAGTGACTTGCCTGAAGCTACACAGAAAGGCATGGCAGACCGAAATGCCAAATTAAGTCGGCCTGGTTCTCAAGCTCTCCCTTTATTGAACAGCCACTTTGACTTTATTAGGAAAATCTGCAGCTTAATGATGGCACTTACATTCAGTCATCCATTCTTTGTCACTTCGTCTAACACTTACTTACACAGAGGGTCTATTATTCAGTATGTCTGGTATTTGATGCCCTACTTCATTTTTGGAATTTTTCTTGATATATTTAGTAGTGAGATGTTTTACATAAATGCAGAAATATTTTTTTTTAAAGATTTTATTTATTTATTTGAGAGAGAGAATGAGAGACAGAGAGCACGAGAGGGAAGAGGGTCAGAGGGAGAAGCAGACCCCCCGCTGAGCAGGGAGCCCAATATGGGACTCCATCCCGGGACTCCAGGATCATGACCTGAGCCGAAGGCAGTCGCTTAACCAACTGAGCCACCCAGGCACCCCAGAAATATTTTTTTTTAAATTCAAATGTAAACTTGAAAAAATCCTTATGCTGATAATTTCTCAATGGAAAATTTCTATATGAATTGTCAACTGGAGTAACAGTTCAATTCATGATTTCTGTTCCCTGACATTCCTTATCCAATGATACTTACCAAAAATAATCAAGTTGCTTCTTTTAGTTTTTTGGTCATTAATGTACTTCCCTTTATAAGGACATAAGAAAGGAAACTGAATTACTTCGACGATCCATTTTTGGTCCCCTCTGCATCCTTCACCCCATGTTACAGAATCTTGCAAAGAGTGGACATCTGTCAGGGATGGTATTCAAAATGTAGCAGGTGGGACAAGGGTATGGATCCATCAGAAAGAACCCTGGTTGAAACAGGGTCCTGCAGCCATGAGCCATCCTCCCATTATCTTTCCAGTGGCTAGATTGCAGGGAAGTCTGGATTTAAAGTAGAGGGTGGGGGCTCAAGGTGGTGGGCATGCGAAGGGCTGAGAGAGGCAGCTATTTGCCCCAAGACTATGAATGTATTTTGCTACTTAACAGCTGGTCCAGCCGTAACAGTGCACCCTGGACACGCCAATGTCTGTGACATTGACTGCATTGTGGTCTCTCTCCTTTATGGTCATATAGTAAATGTGACACAAAACCACCATAAGAAAAGGTAGTACCAATAAATTCCATATGCGAGGTCATTACAGATTTTGAAATTTAGAGGGAGAGATTGCTTTAGACTGCAGATGTCAGAAGGAAGGCTTATGTTTCGGCTAAAAATTGCATCAGTTTGAAACATTTTTCAAGATAGATCTGATATTATTATAACAAAAATGCATAAAATATTTTTTTTAATTAATTTATCCTATTGTCAACCAAAAATGTGCAAAACTTTTGCAGCATAGGGTGAATGATCTGTGGTAAAGCTTAATATAGTTTATTTATACCTTTCTTTCCTTTGCTCATTTTTTCTTGCCTAATATTAGTCATTTAGGTTAAGAAGAAAATAACTTTTAAGGGCACACAAGTATGCATTAAAAATAAACTTAATTATTTGCCTTTTCTTTGACAAATGGGTTTGCCTTGTGAATTTGAAATTTCAACTTTAATCAACAGTGATTATATCAATAGAGCTAAAAATAAACTATCTGAAATTTAGGTTTTTATGACCTCAGAAGTAATTTAATTGACATATAACATTGTACTAATTTTAGGTGTACAACATAATAATTTGCTATATGTGTGTATTGAAGAATGGTTATCACAAGTTTTGTTAACATCTATCACCAGAATTACAATTTGTTTTTGTAATGAGAACTTTTAAGAACTCCTCTCTTAGCAAGTTTCAAATATACATACAGTATTACTGACGAGAGTTGCCATGCTGTACAGTACATCCCCAAGATTTACTTATCTTATAACTCATTTCACTCACCTTTCCAACCCCTGCCTCTGGCAATTTACCAAACCACCAATCACTTCTCTGTATCTATGAGTTTTTGTTTTGTTTTGTTTTCTAGATTCCACATATAAATGAGATCGCACAGTATTTGTCATTCTTTGACTTATTTCAGGAAGTAAATTTTAAACATTTTTTATGTTTATTATGATTTTTTCTATTTTTATTTTTTTTTAGAGAGGGGAGAGAGAAGAGGGTAGGGGCAGAGGGAAAGGAAGGGAATCTTAAGCATGCTCCATAAGCAACATGCAGCCCGGGCTTGATCTTACAACCCTGAGATCAGGACCTGAGCTGAAATCAAGAGTCAGATGCTTAACTAACTGAGTCACTGAGGTGCCCCATTCAGGAAGTAAATTTTAAAAGAAATCTTAGAAATATCTGTTTTTAAGATTCAAAACAGATTTACATAAAGGAATTAAAAATAACTATGTGATAAGCAACGTAGGAAGAATTAAAATGTTAATTTCTGCTTAAAAATTTGTCCCCCAAACGAAAATATAAATATGCTTACAGAACAAGCATTAACCAGTTCTTCAAAGAAAAGAACTTTAACCAACCATCAGGAGGACAGTAAACAGGACCAAAGTCACTCCCCAAAACCTGACTAATGACAAATGCTTGTTGTAGACACTTTACCTAAGAAAACACACATATAAAAACCTTTAGCAATATTGAACATATGAACCCACACTGTCATACAATAAAATGGATTATTATCCAGACAACTCATTATCAACAATAGCCAAATTATGGAAAGAGCCCAAATATCCATCGATTGATGAAGGATCAAGAAGGTGGAATATTATTCAGCCATCAAAAAGAATGGAATCTTGCCATTTGCAAGAACTTGGATGGAGCTAGAGAGTATCATGCTATGTGAAATAAGTCAATCAGAGAAAGACAAATACCATATGATTTCACTCATATGTGGAATTTAAGAAACAAAACAGATGAACATAGAGAAAAAGAAGGGAGAGAGGCAAACCATAAAACAGACTCTCAATGACAGAGAACACACTGAGGGTTGACGAAGGAGATGTGAATGAGTGATGGGCAGTTGGATGAGCACTGGGTGTTGTATGTAGGTGTTGAATCACTAAATTCTATACCAGAAATCAATATTACACTGACTGTTAACTAACTGGAATTTAAATAAAAACTTGAAACTAAAAAGAAAGAAAGAAAAGGGCAATATCAAAACAGTTTTCAGGGGAGAAACGGAATTATCTTTCATGTGTAGAGTCAGCAGAAAGTTATTATCAAAAACTAAGGTCTCATGGAAAAATTTGCTTTAAAGAATATAGCAGCATGCTAAGAAATCAAAAACTCAACAAACAAAACCTCCTAGAGTAGGGAGGTTGTGTTGCTGCTGAAGGGCTTACACTTTCCCTTACTCAGGCTGGAACCTGTATTGACTGTTTCATCAGGCTGATGCTATTTGTGTTGCAGATGAAACAGAACCCTAAAGCGTTTTGTTTTATTGGCTTTTATTACTCTTTGCAATAAGAAATGTTATTTCCCTTGCCATATGCTAACAGGCCAAATATAATGTCTTGCTATAAAGCTTAATGATCATTAGTATATCCTCAGAAATTCTCTTCCAGCCCTTGTTTACAATGGTTAAACTCTTTGTATGTTTTGGGCAAAGTCCCAGGAAGATTGATTTATTTGGCTACATATGGTAAATGCTATCTTTGAGAAACGTTCATTTTCCACATTCTTTGCCCTTGCTCCCAAGATATGAAGGTAATAGAGAGAGAGGCAGGGAGAGCTAAGGTCCCCCCGTGGCCCACCCTCTCCACACTACTTCAATTTCCCAGGGTTCCTTAGAGGTTCCTGGCTTAGCCTGGAAATAGAATGGAGAGACTATATCCAGTTAAAAACAAATATAAAATGATTAGAAAACAGATCTCATCAGACTTACTTAGGATATGAGGCAAAACTTTGATTGCACTTTCCCTTAGTGGTTCATTACCAAGATATGGTACACATTGGGGACAGAGGATCTTCCATAGCAACCACAGAGAAAAGATGATGCAACTAGTTCAGGGAACTTTTATCTAATTGATGAAGACTCTGAATCTATTTTGCAGTGAGTATTCCACATTTTCTTCTTGGAAGAAAAGAAATAGTAAAACCAAATGACTACTGAAAATTCTGACCTATTGTGCATGAGAAGGCAACCATATTAAGGGGAGGGATGAAAGCTAGCAAACTGGGCTCATTCTTACTTTAGTTCTTCATGCCATCTTTAAAGAAGAGAGAGCCTATTAGAATGTAAGTCGAGAACTTCTAAATTATTTTCTGTTCTTTCTACCTGATTTTCGACAAGTTCAAGAGAACACAAATTATTTTAAGTTGAATTAAAATAAATTATATATTTGGCTCATGGCCAGGACTGGCACAATCCTCCTCTTTGTTGGATGATTGAGCAAAATCTAAGAAGAGATAATTTATGTAGAGATAAGTTTAGGTTTTGCAACTGGATCAAAATATACTCGTATAAGTATAAAATGGGACAGATGCTTTAGCAGTAGAAGAAGGGAAAAATATTGCACTGAATTCAACTCACATCCCTGTCTACACCACCTGGGTGATTTCCTTGCTAAGGAAAGATTATCATAAGTTGTGTTGATATTATGTTAGTGCTCTGAACACAAGAGCTGGTTGTGTTCCTCCACTCTGTGTGGTTTGATCTTTATGGAGCACTGCGTTCTCCTCTAAGCACCAAATGCAGCAGAGAAGCTGAGAAATTAAAATGTGCATGGAAGGCTTGGGTAGGTTTAGAAACCAAGGTTGACAAGGCATTGTTTAGGAGCTTTGGGCAATTGCTAAGTGCAAGACTGAGAGGTAGTGTTTGATGGACCCTGGAAGAGTTCCTAGACTCTTGAAGAGGCCTAAGTAAGAGCTGAGTGTGTTGGGTGGACCATCTGCCTGGCCATCTGATCTTCCTCTTTAATGGCCTGAAGCAAAGGATCTGTAATGTAATGTAAGCTGCATTATTGGCAGCAGAAGAGACCTTGCTAAAGTAGAATAATACATTTCAGATTAGAAAACTGGAGGAAAAGTATCTAGCATTAAGTATGACGTTGTACTCCAATAGTCCTGGGCTAATAAAACTTTTAAAAAGTAAAATATAGGGGTGCCTGGGTGGCTCAGTTGGTTAAGTGTCTGACTCTTGATTTCAGCTCAGCATGGTCTCAGGGTTGTGTGATCAAGCCCTACATCAGGCTCTGCACTCAGTGGGGAGTCTGCTTGAGATTCTCTCTCTCCCTCTGCCCCTCCCCCTGCTCTCTCTCTCTTAAATAGGTAAATAAATATTTAAAAAATAAGTAGTAGTGTTCAGAGCACTTATACATCTTCCTCTGAGAGAGTAAGAAACAGACTTTTAGTTACCTTGAACACACGAAGCAACTCAGGTTCAAAAAGATCAGCAGACCTAACCAAGGGCACCCTGAGGGGGTGACAAGGGAGAGATGGAGAGTGTACAGGTGGGATAATTTAGGCTCTTTTCCAGATTTCTTCCCTGTTGTTTCCATAAAGGTGATACTCAGGGGCACCAGTCTATTATCCTATGCACTTCTCACTAGTGGCTGTTGGCTATAACCTCAACATGAGGCCATTAGGCAGCCAAACATGCATCATCCTGTACTCATAGTGGAGGGGACTTTGCATCTCTTTGTGAGGAACAGAATTGTGAACACACAATTTCTGCAGTGTGACAAAGAGCACAGTCTGGGCTCACGCATGTACAAATCACATCTCTGCCATTCACCAGCATCATGTATGTGGATTGAGCTTCAGTTTTCCTCCTATGTAGAAGAAAATAATGATATTTACCTTGCAGGCTTATTCAATGAAGCATGTAAGGCAAAATACTAGCAATTATTGTGCACTTATCAAGGTGCTCAATGAGACTCTGCTAAATGCTTTGCATGCATTATCTCGTTGAACCCTCACAACAATTTACAAGGTAGGTGTTACTATCATCATTTCTGTTTCACAAAGAAGACCTTCCCAGGGTCAGAGGAAGTGGGCTCCAGAGTTGGAGACCATGCAGTTGGTTATAATCGCAAAGTGCACAGCGTAGATCCTAAAAATGAGTGGCTGCTCATTTCTTTTGCAGCTTGCCTCACTTCCACCCTCCTGCATGTGTGTTCATCTGGTGAACTTAAGCAGAGTTCTGAAGTGAGCGTTATTAGACATCTGTTCTGGAACCATCTCTGCGATCAGTTAGCCATGGGACCTTAAGGAGGCTGCTTCTCTTTTCCAGATTTTTGTTTTTGCCTTTCCGTATTTATGGATTTCTGTGGAGTCTTAAAATATGATAGCTTCGGATCTGATCTTTTGCACTGGTCCCTATCTCACTTTTGTTTTCTTGGCCACAACAGGCAACAAAGTCATATCACTCCTGATGCTCTCCCAGTTACTGGTATATTTTTTTCTGTGTCCCATTTTTGAAGATATGTTAACCAAATATGTGTGACTCCTCTGTTCTTCTTCTAGTGGAAACCAGAACAGTCAATGGCCATTGAAAACTACACGAGGGTCACCGAATTCATTTTCACAGGTTTGAATTACAACCCCCAGTTGCAGGTCTTCCTCTTCCTGATCTTCCTGAGTTTCTACCTCATCAATCTAACTGGAAACTTGGGTATGATTATTCTGATTCAGGTTGATTCCTGCCTTCACACACCCATGTACTTTTTCCTAAGCCATTTGTCTTTTGTGGACATCTGCTTCTCCTCTGTTGTGAGCCCCAAGATGCTCACTGACTTCTTTGTAAAGAAGAAGGTCATCTCTTTCTTGGGCTGTGCTTTCCAACGGTGGTTTTTTGGGTTCTTTGTGGCAGCAGAGTGTTTTCTCCTGGCATCCATGGCCTATGACCGCTATGTGGCCATCTGCAACCCATTACTGTATTCCGTTGCCATGTCCCAGAGACTCTGTATCCAGCTGGTGGTTGGTCCCTACGTCATCGGGTTCATGAACACCATGACCCATACAACGAATGCATTTCATCTTCCTTTTTGTGGCCCCAATGTCATTAATCATTTCTTCTGTGATATGTACCCGCTGCTTTCCCTTGTATGTGCTGACAGCTGGATTACTAAGTTGGTAGTTTTTGTTGTGGCTGGAGCTGTGGGAGTCTTCAGTGGTCTGACTATTGTGGTCTCCTACATTTACATCCTCATTGCCGTCATGAAGATCCACTCTGCCGAGGGGAGGCGCAAAGCCTTTTCTACCTGTTCTTCTCACCTGATGGCTGTCTCCATCCTATATGGTACTCTTTTCTCTATTTATGTACGGCCTAGTGCAAGTTTCTCGCTGGATCTCAATATAGTGGTGTTGGTGTTTTACACAGCAGTGATCCCCATGTTGAACCCGCTTATCTACAGCTTGAGGAACAAGGAGGTCAAAGATGCCATCCACAGGACTGTTCCTAGGAAGAAGTTTTGTAGGGCCTAAATTCTTATGTAGAAAGGAAATTGGGGGAGAAATCTAAAAAGACAGACTAACTGTGTGGATTCCTAAGATTCCAGGCCATTGCAAGTGTTGGGGGCTGGTTCGCACCCCTTAATCCATTCATCTCTCCACTCATTTAGTCAATCAATGTGTATTCATTCAGCCTTGTATGTGATCTTTTATCTGTAATATACCAATATTATAGCTCACATCTACAGTCCTTTTAATTTTGCTTCTCTCAGACAACTCACAGTCCAATTATTTTTAAAAAAGGCTTTATTGGGGCACCTGGGTGGCTCAGTTGGTTAAGCGTCTGCCTTTGGCTCAGGTCGTGATCTCAGGGTTCTGGGATCGAGCTGCTCTCTTTGCTTGTGTTCTCTCTCTCTCTGTCAAATAAATAAAGAAAATCTTTAAAAAAATTTAAAAAGCTTTATTATTTAATTTCTGTTATTAATTTTTTTGTCATTCTGCTAATATATTTTCTTTCTGCTGACTCCTTGACATCAGAATTTAATATGCAGTGCTCTGCAGGTGCCTGGGCATCACAGTTAGTTAAGTGTCTGATTCTTGGTTTTGGCTTAGGTCCTGATCTCAGGGTGCTGAGATCGAGCCCTGCCTTGGGCTCTTCTCTGAGCACTGAGTCTGCTAAAGACTCTCTCTCCCTCTCCCTCTGCCTCTCCACCCTACGTTCTCTCTCTCTAAAATAAATAAATAAATCAATCTACAAAAATGCAGTGCTCTGGGTTTTGCACTCACATCTAGCTCCAATCAATAAGAATCTATTTAAAAAAAAAGATGTGGGATTTTATGCTTAACCTTATGAGTGAAATGAAATCCTTGGCTGTATACACTAGTTTTTTGGGGGGTGACCTTGACACTAAGAACTATGTATGTCTCAGGGACTGGAGATCGATCTGTGTTCAACTCTGACAGGTGGATGGTCCACAGGGATCGTTTAATAGTAATAGAGACTTGTGCTCATCTCTAATGCATTTAACACCGAAAGAGCTTCTGATAGAAGGTGTTAAGCCTGTATCTTTTCAGAATTCAATTTTCTGGAAGATGTTGAGAGGATTATTATCTAAACTTCTGCAGGGTGGGACTTGATTGTGCATATGATGGTGCCTTTAAAACCATAGTAATAAAGTTTATTACCCAGCCAAGAACGTACAGAAAAATGCCTTAGTTGAAGGTAGGCTCTCAGTCTAGACCTACCTGTTTCTAGTAAGGTCAGTAGGTTTGTGGCATCACAAGGGAGTTCATACATGCAACTAAATTTCATGGTTATGACTCCATGGCAAGATGAGTGATGGGCAGCCTTTGGGTCTGAGCTCCATCGCTGCATATGGAGAATGGGCACCCACACCAGGGTCTCCATGTCCTCTCAGAGACCCAACAAAATGAACTGATTCTATCTTATCTTTCTCAATATAGCTTTACCTCTTGATTTTATAGTGAAGACACAAAAAGCAGAGAGTTTCACTGAAGAAATGCATCAGCATTCCTAGGTGACATTATAATATCATGGCTAAATCATTGTAGAAATGTCCTTAGGATTTTAAGGAACTCCTACATCCACCTATTTGCCTAAGATGAATTTAACAAAGTTGATTAAGAAGCTTTTACTGAGAGTCATGACCTGTCTACTATTTAGATAAATAAATAAATGTTCTAAACTTTTGAGTACTTTCTACATACAAAGTGTTATGGGTTATTTTCTATTGATTATTGTACAATGCACAATCTCTGAAAATAGAAAATTGATCAGGGAGTTTCCACAAAATCATGGCATGCTTTATAGCTATGGGGCTTTAGAGATAATTTATCCTAACCAGATTACTGGCTCAGGGAAAAATGTTACTAACTTATGCTTTGTAAAAGCCCAAAATATGACTTGCTATCAAATGTATTTATGATAAACTCATTTAAAATTCAGAATGTTGTTTTACAGTGAGTTTCCTAGATAGAATAAGATTTCTCCAAGACCATTCATTGGTAGAGAAGCAACATAATATAATAACAAAAAAAATTAGAATTGGAAAATGTCATGCATTCATTTATTCAACAAATAATTATTGAACTTCTTCCATGTGCCAGGCACCAAGCCTGGTGCTGCACACAACAGTGAAGTAAACAAACATCATTCTTGCATCTGTACAGTTTGTAGGATAGCAGATGTAAGATATTCTTTTGTCCGCTACTCTTTTGATGTATCAGTCAAGTCCATAATGAGATATACAGAAGTAATGATAATATCTACCTCCTCATAGATTATCATGAAGATTAAATTAAAGAATGGATGTGGAATCACTTCATGAACTATAAATATGTATTGCTGCTTCCCAATAAAAACCATTCAATGAAAACAGCAAAAGTCTGGAACCAGAGTGTTATTGGAAGTATGTCAAGATCTCCCAGTATTGGTGTCTTGGCAGGATCTTGGGATGCAGTACTGGGAGGGAACACAGAGGCAGCTGGGAAAGTCACCTCCATTCTGCCTTCAAGGCTGCCTCACGCTGCTTCTGCTCCACCCACAGGTCCTGATTCCCATTGTGCAAGCCTCCTCTTCTGCTTTCTGTGATAGCCACTTATCCAAGACCCCACTGTTTTCTCCCAAACCTGCCGGGAATGGCCAGCAATCCCTGTACTGGTGGATGAAAGATTACTCCAAACTTTGCTGAGAAAGAGAGGAGAAGGCAAGAGGGTCAATGCTCAGAGATGAAGACCCTTTGCTCTTCTTTGCTCCCGCTTTTATTGGTCCTTCAGGATATCCTTATCACTGTTTCTCAAGCATGTGATGTGTGACAAGGGGTCTTACTTAAACTGAGAGGATTTACAGGAAAGATAAGATATGCTAATCTGATGTTCTACTGAACATAGCTTAAGGGACAATGCATACATCTCTTAGATCACAGGGTGGCAGTTTGAGCTAAGAAAGCCTTGGGGAAGGTAACTCCCTGTGGCATTCCAACGGCAGAGTGGTCACAAAGGCCTTTGCATTCCAAAGGCCCATGCCTTCTCCAAAACCCTTCCTTGCCCTCAGCGGCCTCCGTGTTTACATTTTAGCAAGCCAGGTATTATGGCTGGCTTCATGCTCTACATTAACCTCAGCACAAACCTACAAACAGATCCACTTTATTCTAAGCCACCCACAGCATAGTTGAGGCCAGGCTGCAACTTCTGACGAGACTTTAGTAAAGACTGGAGGTAGTGAAGAGTTGTGTGATTCTGAGGGATGATGTAGGGCTACAACAAGGCTGCTTTGAGTCTGCAGGTGGCTTGCTTTTTGACTCCAGTAGGGCAATCCCATAGGACAAAGGAGTCCATCCAGGGACCGTTTGCCTAAGGCTTGGCAACTCCTGGAACAACACCACATGTAAGCCCTCACAGTTGGGTATTAAATGAGTTTATCCAACCTGAGTTCACTTTTTCACCTAAAGGTGGTTTCCTGTGGAGTCTCAACCCAGAATTTCTAATTTAAGGAGAACATATTGAATCAACCACAATTCAGAGGGGTACCATAAGTTCACACTTAGAAAAGAATAATTTATCCCCAGAGAATCATGTCTTTCAAATATGCCCCATAACCAGTAGAAACATATAAGTGTTTAACTGAAAGAAGAGTTCCACAAAATATGCTTAGTTTTACTACCTGCAGTACATTTTGATTACTCAGTTTCAGGGACTGACCAACTGTGGTCTGGGGGCCAAACCCAGCCTGGCACCTGTTTGTATACAGCTTGCAAGCTAAGAATGGATTTTACATTTTTAAATGGTTGGTTAAATCAATAGAAGAATAATATTTCATGACCGTGGAAATTATTTGGAATTCAAATTTCAGCGTCCATAAAGTTCTGTTGGAATATAGCCATCTTGTTACATTGGTTTTTCAATGGGAGCCCTATTGACATTTTAAGGACTGGATGACTCTTTGTTGTTTGCATTGCAGATGGTTAAGTCACATCCTAGCCTCTTGCATTAGAGGCCTGTAGCATTCCCACCCTGGTTATTGAATCAAAAATGAATCTAGATGAGCTCTGTGGGGTGAAAACGTATAAGTCAGAACCACTGGTTTTGGCTTGGCTATAGTTGCTTTGTGACTACAAAAGCAGAGTTGAGTAGTTGTCACAAACACAGTCTGCCAGCAAAGCCTAAAATATTTACATCGTATATACCTTTTTATGGAAAAAGTTTGGTGACTCCTGCTTTACTTCTATTCTATTCTATTCTATTCTATTCTATTCTATTCTATTCTATTCTATTCTATTCTATTCTATTCTATTCTATTCCATTCCACTCCATTCTTTTTTATTCTACTTCTTTAAACAATGCTGGTCATGACCTACTAAATTAATTTTATTTCTCACTAATAGGACTCAACCTGTGGTTTGAGAAACTCTATTCCTAAGCAGCTCTGGAAAGGCAGTATATTGAATATTGGATAAGAGCATATGACTTACAACCAAGCTTGGTTTCATATTTTAACTGTGTTGCTTAATAGTTGTGTGAACCTGGCCAAGTTACTGAATCTCTCCAAGCTCCTATAACCACATACACAAAATAGGGATGGTAATAATAATAGATACACAGTTAATGTTTGTAAGGCTAGGATGGGTCCATGGTATATATTGAGCACTTGTCATTTGCTACTGCCATTGGTGTTTGTATTAGGATCTTCCAGAGAAACAGAACCAATAGGGTGTGTATCGATAGATAGAATGAGATTTATGTAAAGAAATTGACTCATGGGATTATGGCAGCTGGCAAGTCCAAAATCTGCAAGCTGAAGACCCAGGAACGAGCTGATGCTGTGGTTCATGTCTGAAAGGAGTCTGCTGCCAAATTCTCTCTTGCTCAGAAAAGGTCAGTCTTTTATTCTCCTCAAGCCTTCGATGGATTTGGGGAGGCCCACCCACATTACAGAGGGCAATCTCCTCAAAATTCACTGATTTAAATGTTGATCTCATCCAGAGATACCCTCCCAGAAATACCCAGGCTAATGTGTGACCACATATCTGGGTACTGTGCCCTAGCCAAGTTGACACGTGAAATTAACGATCACAGTGGTTACCATCGTGTCACCGTAAAAGAGAGAAAAACGATCATTGTTCAGAAAATCAAGCAATTGGGAAAGGACTGGGGTATCTCATTGGGTTTGTTCAGACAATTCATTATTTTAAAATATAATACTAAGGTCACCTTGGTGGCTCAGTCGTTAAGTGTCCACCTTCGGCTCAGGACATGATCCCAGGGTCCTGGGATCGAGTCCCGCATCAGTCTCCCTGCTCAGTGGGAAGCCTGCTTCTCCCTCTGCCACTCTCCCTGCTTGTGTTCCCTCTCTCGCTCTCTCTGTCAAAAAAATAAAATCTTAAAAAAATAAATAAAATATAATACTAATGAAAGTAAAATAAAAATTATAGGGAAGATGTTTTGAATTTGCATAAATTTGTGTATTTCACAAATAATTTCTTTCCAAATTTTTGAATAGGAAACTCAAGTTTGCTTCCATGAGCACAACAGTTTTTTTTTTTTAATTTTTTAATTTTTTTATTCTTATGTTAATCCCCATACATTACATTATTAGTTTTAGATGAAGTGTTCCATGATTCATTGTTTGTGCATAACACCCAGTGCTCCATGCAGAATGTGCCCTCCTCAATACCCACCACCAGGCTAACCCATCCTCCCACCCCCCTCCCCTCTAGAACCCTCAGTTCGTTTTTCAGAGTCCATCGTCTCTCATGGTTCGTCTACCCCTCCGATTTCCCCCGCTTCATTCTTCCCCTCCTGCTACCTTCTTCTTCTTCTTTTTTTTTTCTTAACATATATTGCATTATTTGTTTCAGAGGTACAGATCTGAGATTCAACAGTCTTGCACAATTCACAGCGCTCACCAGAGCACATACCCTCCCCAGTGTCTATCACCCAGTCACCCCATCCCTCCCACCCCACCCCCCACTCCAACAACACTCAGTTTGTTTCCTGCGATTAAGAATTCCTCATATCAGTGAGATCATATGATACATGTCTTTCTCTGTTTGACTTATTTCACTCAACATAATACCCTCCAGTTCCATCCATGTCGTTGCAAATGGCAAGATCTCATTCCTTTTGATGGCTGCATAATATTCCATTGTATATATATACCACATCTTCTTTATCCATTCATCTGTCGATGGACATCTTGGCTCTTTCCACAGTTTGGCTATTGTGGACATTGCGAGCACAACAGTTTTACTATAGGTTTTTGGTTGAAACTACTATAAACAATTCCTAATGAACAATTTTCACTTATAATTTGAAAAAATTTTTACAGCAGTCATATATTTAAAAGAGCTGAAATTAAGTTTAGAGAAATGATATTAAAGATGTATTTCCTTTTCTCCTTTTGACAAATGCAATGTTGAGGTTTCTTAGTGTAATGAAAATGGAATTCAGATCCACTCTAATGCTGACATATGAATTTCAAACTCTGATGCATCTCTAATGTGAACATTCATGAGCTGTTAGACAGGCATGCAGCAGCCTAAACATCAGTAAAATGACAATCAGATGAAAGCCACAGATATATTTGGTAAATACAAAGACAGACTTAGGAACCTACATGGAGCAACATTTGCCAGAGACTCCACCAGGCCCACCTATTCACCAACACTTGCTTGACTGTATCTCCCTGGGCATTCGATGCAGGTAATGTCATGTAGCACCATCGTCCTTCTCTCCAGTGGGGCTGTGGAAGTGGTTGTTCAGGTGCCTGACTTAGGGCACAAAAGTGTGTTTGCAGTGAAGCAGAGAGAGGAACAGTGAATGTAGGGGTTAGTCCCTCTGGGGCCCATGGAGCATGCCTTCAGACCCTCTCTGTGTGAACTGCTTTCAGAAAAATGCTTGCAGAGGCTGCCCACAGTTGGAGTCTCCCAGGCCGGGTGGGGGGGGCAGCTATCCCACCTTCGTCCCCATGTTTCTTAGCACAGCTATACTTTGCATGCTGATGGAAAAGCTCTTTTTGTTCACCAATGTTCCCCTAGTGGAATGCCTGTTACAGAGTAGGTACTTAGTAATATTGTTGAATGAATGACTGTAAGTTGTCCAATATTTAATATTATCATATTCATCCTTATCTCAGCAGAAAAATCTTTGCTTTGTCTTTGCATGTCTAAAAAGCTGACTGACATTCATAGCAGCACTATTCACCATAGCCCAAAGCTGGAAACAACTCAAATATCCATTGAAGGATGATTGGATTTTGAAATGTGGCCTATCCATACAGTGGAATATTATCCAACTCTGAAAAGGAATAAGATTTTTCTACGTTACAACATGAATGAAACTTAAAGGCATTATGTTAAGTGAAATAAAAATAAAATGATATATACATGTGTTAAAAGTACTACATAGGGACAAAAGACAAAAAAAGAAAGAAAAGAAATAAATCATCTAACTTAGTAGCAGTTATATTTGTGTGGTGAGACTGGCCAAACATGGCTTCTTTTTTTTTTTTTTTATTTATTTATTTTTTATTCTTATGTTAATCCCCATACATTACATCATTAGTTTTAGATGAAGTGTTCCATGATTCATTGTTTGTGCATAACACCCAGTGCTCCATGCAGAATGTGCCCTCCTCAATACCCACCACCAGGCTAACCCATCCTCCCACCCCCCTCCCCTCTAGAACCCTGTTTGTTTTTCAGAGTCCATCGTCTCTCATGGTTCGTCTACCCCTCTGATTTCCCCCGCTTCATTCTTCCCCTCCCGCTACCTTCTTCTTCTTCTTCTTCTTTTTTTTCTTAACCTATATTGCATTATTTGTTTCAGAGGTACAGATCTGTGATTCAACAGTCTCACACAATTCACAGCGCTGACCAGAGCACATACCCTCTCCAGTGTCTATCACCCAGTCACCCCATCCCTCCCACCCCACCCCCGACTCCAGCAACCCTCAGTTTGTTTCCTGCAATTAAGAATTCCTCATATCAGTGAGATCATATGATACATGTCTTTCTCTGTTTGACTTATTTCACTCAACATAATACCCTCCAGTTCCATCCACGTCATTACAAATAGCAAGATCTCATTCCTTTTGATGGCTGCATAATATTCCATTGTATATATATACCACTTCTTCTTTATCCATTCATCTGTCAATGGACATCTTGGCTCTTTCCACAGTTTGGCTATTGTGGACATTGCTGCTATAAACATCGGGGTACACGTACCCTTTCGGATCCCTACTTTTGTATCTTTGGGGTAAATACCCAGTAGTGCAATTGCTGGATCATATGGTAGCTCTATTTTCAACTTTTTGAGGAACCTCCATACAGTTTTCCAGAGTGGCTGCACCAGCTCGCATTCCCACCAACAGCAAACATGGCTTCTTAAAAAAATTTCTCTTTACATTTCTATAATGAGTTAAGAAAATTTTTTTTAAAAAAGATTTCATATATTTATTTGACAGAGAGAGAGACAGTGAGAGAGGGAACACAAGCAGAAGGAGTGGGAGAGGGAGAAGCAGGCTTCCCACTGAGCAGGGAGCCCAATGCAGGGCTTGATTCTGGGACCCTGGGATCACGACCCGAGCCGAAGGCAGACGCTTAATGACTGAGCCACCCAGGCAGTCCCCGCAAAATTTTTTAATCTATTTAAAAACCCCTGGAAATCTCTTCAGAATGTCCACTTAATTCTCCACAGTCCTTTTCAAGGATAGTGACTCTCCTCTTATTTATTTTTAATTGAAGCTGGGATTTGAGAAGAAGCCTGTTTTACCTATGTATTCTTCATTTTCAGTCAATAGCACTGTTTTAAGCATTGTCTGCCAATGTATAGACTTCAAGTATTTGATTTACTATTTGCTAGGGTAAAAGATACCACTTCTGCCCCTTATCTTGATTTGCCTGATTTTATACCTGAGGCCCCTGTGCCATGGATTTTCTACCTGGTAAGAGGTTCTTAGGAGGTTCTGGGCCTCTGGACCCTCTGGTGGGAAAGACTGTGTCGGGGGCAGGGGGAAAGAGCAGAAAGGGGGAATGAGGGTGGGGCTGGGGATGTGACATGCTTTCAGTTTTACATAAATTTGTTTTATAAAATTGAGATCCAACTAATACTCTGGAAAATATGTAAGTAACTATGTGAAAAGCCGAAAGCATAAGGATCATTGATAACATAGATAAAGGACCATCAATCTTGTCCACATAAGATCAAGAAAATATTGGGCTCAGAAGATCACTGGTTATGAAGTCAAAGAAGTGGAGTTTTGGACTCTGTCACTAACCTTCATTGTGATCTCTAGAAGCTAACTTGCTTCTAGGAGTGCTTCACTTTCCTCATTTATAAAACAGAATTATAAGCATTTATGAACAATGAAATAAGGGTTACTTATGGAAGTTAAATAGTATAGAGATTTGTTGGCATTTATTATTACTATTAATCAAAATAACTGGAAAGATATAGTCTCTATCCTCAGGAAATTTCCAACCAAATAAAGCATGGCTAATGTATAAATGACTAAAATTTATAACAATATAAAAGTCATAAGAAGCAAGTTCATGGGGCGCCTGGGTGGCTCAGATGGTTGGGCGTCTGCCTTCAGCTCAGGTCATGATCCCAGGGTCCTGGGATCGAGTCCCGCATTGGGCTCCCTGCTCCTTGGGAGCCTGCTTCTCCCTCTGCTTCTCGCTCTCTCTCTCTGTCTCTCATGAATAAATAAATAAAATCTTAAAAAAAAAAAAAGAAGCAAGTTCATGGCTTAATGGAGGCTCAAAGGAAAGAAGGAAGGAAGAGATATAGGAAGAAAAGAAAGAAGGAAGCTTCATATTGGATTAAGGCAGTGAATGATTCACGGAGGAAGTGATCCTTGAGATTGAAAATAAAGGTAGGGGTTGGAGGTCTAGCCATGGTGAGGATACCAGGTGGTGAGAAAGGCACAAGGAAGGGCTCAGTGATATGACAGAGAAGAGATCTGATTTAGCTGAGATCATAGGAACTGTGAAGGAAAGGGGTAGGGGAAATGCATAGAAGATGAGATGGAGTCAGATCCCCTAAACAAAGTGGGGAGTTGGGGCATTATTCTTTCTATCTCAAGAAGCCAACACTTATCACTCCAGGAGACTAGAGGTTAGGGACAGGTAGGAGCTAGGACAATGGCCAGGGTGGGAAGAGTGATGGCCACACAATGAGAACACTTAATATCTGCTGAGCTCTTAATTTTCCACTTCAGGCACTGCTATTTAACCTGCTGTTACATTGGAAGGAACTGAAACAGGAGTTTTAAATTTAACTTGTTCAAGATCAAGAGACAGTGTTCCAACCTAGAGGTTTCCGTGTACAAGACACGTGTTCTTTGACACAGCCAAGATGTGAATTACAGCCTTTCCAACTACAGCTTCTGTTTTTTTAAAATTTTATTTATTTATTTATTTATTTATTTTTAAATTTTATTTTATTATGTTATGTTAGTCACCACTCATTACATCATTAGTTTTTTTTTTTTTTTTTTTTAAGATTTTATTTATTTATTTGACAGAGAGCGAGATAGCGAGAGCAGGAACACAAGCAGGGGGAGTGGGAGAGGGAGAAGCAGGCTTCCTGCAGAGCAGGGAGCCTGATGCGGGGCTCGATCCCAGGACCTTGGGATCATGACCTGAGCCGAAGGCAGACGCTTAACGACTGAGCCACCCAGGCGCCCTACATCATTAGTTTTTGATGTAGTGTTCCATGATTCATTGTTTGCGTATGACACCCAGTGCTCCATTCAATACATGCCCTCCTTAATACCCATCACCAGGTTAACCTGAGTTTTATAATTAATCTCCTGGGTTTGCCAGATATTGCTGAAATTGGAGTAGTTTTTGTTTTGTTTTGTAGGGCAGGGGTAAAATTGCAAGGAGACAGGATTGCAATCAAGGGAATGATCATGCTGGAAAGTGGCCCCCCTGCTCTGATCATTTACAAAGGCATTGCCCATCCCCAGGCTCAGCCCTCCCTGTTTGCCTCCCTGTGCCAGGCCCTGGGAGCCGACTTTCAGAGTTGAACAGCAATTTTCACGCAGGAAGTTTTCATATTTAAAATTGCCTTGATTAATTAGTTCCTCTGAAACTTGTTTAGGAGTGAAATAAATTTTCCCGAGTTTGGTAATTGCGGATCTCTGAGCGCCCAATCAATCCTAATGATGCCCAAGGCAACTTGTTAGAGAGGAGATCAGTGACAATGTCAGGTCTCGAAGCCTCGGTCTCACACCGGCAAGAAGAATGTAGGTTAGCCTTTTGCTGTAATGGTTTCTCTGAGGAGTTAACTACTGTTGGCTCAGGCTGCAAACTCACATCGAGTTTTTTTGAGTCACAGAAATGTTAGAAGTGAGAATTGCCTTACACACGCGCTAGGCTGAGCCCTTTCTTTTGTTGAGTGGGGAACTGATCTGCTCAACGTCACGGAGTTAAAGGCACAACTCTGTCAATAACCTGGTTCTCTGAGTATTCAGAGCAATTATTCCTTGTTGGGTACCATGACACCCCCTCCTGAAAAAGGAAGGAAAGAAAGAAGGCAGGCAGGAGAGGAGGAAGGAAGTGAAGGAAGAAGGAAAAGCTCCAATAGCTCTCACACTGGGAGGGAGTATTAGACATTTTATGATTAACTCATGACTATTTCCTTTTATTTATTTATTTATTTATTTATTTATTTATTTATTTATTTATTTATTTATTTATTTTAAAAGATTTTATTTATTTATTTGACAGAGAGAAAGACAGCGAGAGAGGGAACACAAGCAGGGGGAGCGGGAGAGGGAGAAGCAGACTCCCCGCCGAGCAGGGAGCCCGATGCGGGGCTCGATCCCAGGACCCTGGGACCATGACCTGAGCCGAAGGCAGACGCTTAACGACTGAGCCACCCAGGCACCCCACTATTTCCTTTTATTATGTTATGTTAGTCATCATACAATACATCATTAGTTTTTGATCTAGTGATCCACAGAGATAATTATGTTCTTATGGAATTTTAGAAACTTGTGATACAACAGTAAAGGAGAATTTTTTAAAAAGAGAGTCAGTGCTTTTGGTAGTGTGATGAAGCCAATAAAGAGAAGGAAATAGTTTTGAGCACTCAGGGAAATAATGGCACTAGCTTAAGCCTTTACCTCTACTCTGTTCTCTTTTTACCCATTTTTTAAAAAATTAGATCTTTTCTGTGAGAAAGCTACCTCTTAGAAAGGTCTCCCTCTAAGGAGCACGTTTCACAACACCAGAGAAACTGCAATTCCTGAAATTTTAGTGCCTCACCTCCTCAAGAAAGATGTAAAATGCGCTGCAATGTTCAAAATAAAGAAATTAAACATCAGGAACAATATTAATATTAGTTCTGAATTTATATATTGATTATTGTGTATTCTAAACAAGGTTCTAAACACTTTATATGTATTAACTGATTGAATGATTCATAGGTTTAAATGCAGTTGCTGACATTTTCTGTTTTTTTTTTTTATTCTTATGTTAATCCCCATACATTACATCATTAGTTTTAGATGAAGAGTTCCATGATTCATTGTTTGTGCACAACACCCAGTGCTCCATGCAGAATGTGCCCTCCTCAATACCCACCACCAGGCTAACCCATCCTCCCACCCCTCTCCCCTCTAGAACCCTCAGTTTGTTTTTCAGAGTCTATCGTCTCTCATGGTTCATCTACCCCTCCGATTTCCCCCGCTTCATTCTTCCCCTCCGGCTACCTTCTTCTTCTTCTTTTTTTTTTCTTAACATATATTGCATTATTTGTTTCAGAGGTACAGATCTGAGATTCAACAGTCTTGCACAATTCACAGCGCTTACCAGAGCACATACCCTCCCCAGTGTCCATCACCCAGTCACCCCAACCCTCCCACCCCACCCCCCACTCCAGCAACCCTCAGTTTGTTTCCTGCGATTAAGAATTCCTCATATCAGTGAGATTATATGATACATGTCTTTCTCTGTTTGACTTATTTCACTCAACATAATACCCTCCAGTTCCATCCACGCCGTTGCAAATGGCAAGATCTCATTCCTTTTGATGGCTGCATAATATTCCATTGTATATATATACCACTTCTTCTTTATCCATTCATCTGTCGATGGACATCTTGGCTCTTTCCACAGTTTGGCTATTGTGGACATTGCTGCTATAAACATCGGGGTGCACGTACCCCTTCGGATCCCTACTTTTGTATCTTTGGGGTAAATACCCAGTAGTGCAATTGCTGGATCATATGGTAGCTCTATTTTCAACTTTTTGAGGAACCTCCATACTGTTTTCCAGAGTGGCTGCACCAGCTTGCATTCCCACCAACAGTGCAGGAGGGTTCCCCTTTCTCCGCATCCCCGCCAACATCTGTCGTTTCCTGACTTGTTAATTTTAGCCATTCTGACTGGTGTGAGGTGGTATCTCATTGAAGTTTTGATTTGGATTTCCCTGATGCCGAGCGATATTGAGCACTTTTTCATGTGTCTGTGGCCATTTGGATGTCTTCTTTGGAAAAACGTCTGTTCATGTCTTCTGCCCATTTCTTGATTGGATTCTTTGTTCTTTGGGTGTTGAGTTTGATGAGTTCTTTATAGGTTTTGGATACTAGCCCTTTATCTGATATGTCATTTGCAAATATCTTCTCTCATTCTGTCGGTTGTCTTTTGGTTTTGTTGACTGTTTCCTTTGCTTTGCAAAAGCTTTTTATCTTGATGAAGTCCCAATAGTTCATTTTTGCCCTTGCTTCCCTTGCCTTTGGCGATGTTTCTAGGAAGAAGTTGCTTCGGCTGAGGTCAAAGAGGTTGCTGCCTGTGTTCTCCTTTAGGATTTTGATGGACTCCTGTCTCACATTGAGGTCTTTCAACCATTTGGAGTCAATTTTTGTGTGTGGTGTAAGGAAAAGGTCCAGTTTCATTCTTCTGCATGTGGCTGTCCAATTTTCCCAACACCATTTGTTGAAGAGACTGTCTTTGTTCCATTGGACATTCTTTCCTGCTTTGTCAAAGATGAGTTGACCATAGAGTTGAGGGTCCATTTCTGGGCTCTCTATTCTGTTCCATTAATCTATGTGTCTGTTTTTGTGCCAGTACCATGCTGTCTTGATGATGACAGCTTTGTAATAGAGCTGGAAGTCCGGAATTGTGATGCCGCCGGCTTTGCTTTTCTTTTTCAACATTTCTCTCGCTATGTGGGGTCTTTTCTGGTCCCATACAAATTTTAGGATGATTTGTTCCATTTCTTTGAAAAAAGTGGATGGTATTTTGATGGGGATTGCATTGAATGTGTAGATTGCTCTAGGTAGCATTGACATCTTCACAGTATTTTTTCTTCCAATCCATGAGCATGGAACGTTTTTCCATTTCTTTGTGCCTTCCTCAATTTCTTTTATGAGTATTTTATAGTTTTCTGAGTACAGATCCTTTGTCTCTTTGGTTAGATTTAATCCTACGTATCTTATGGTTTTGGGTGCAATTGTAAATGGGATCGACTCCTTAATTTCTCTTTCTTCTGTCTTGTTGTTGTTGTATAGGAATGCCACTGACTTCTGTGCATTGATTTTCTATCCTGCCACTTGACTGAATTCCTGTATGAGTTCTAGCAGTTTTGGGGTGGAGTCTTTTGGGTTTTCCACATAAAGTATCATATCATCTGCAAAGAGTGAGAGTTTGACTTCTTCTTTGCCAATTTGGATGCTTTTGATTTCTTTTTGTTGTCTGATTGCTGTGGCTAGGACTTCCAATACTATGTTGAATAGCAGTGGTGATAGTGGACATCCCTGCCGCGTTCCTGACCTTAGGGGGAAAGCTCTCAGTTTTTCCCCATTGAGAATGATATTCGCTGTAGGTTTTTCATAGATGGCTTTTATGATATTGAGGTATGTACCCTCGATCCCTATACTCTGAAGAGTTTTGATCAAGAAAGGATGCTGTACTTTGTCAAAAGCTTTTTCTGCATCTATTGAGAGGATCATATGATTCTTGTTCTTTCTTTTGTTAATGTATTGTATCACATTGATTGATTTGCGGATGTTGAACCAACCTTGCAGCACAGGGATAAATCCCACTTGGTTGTGGTGAATAATCCTTTTGGATCCTATTGGCTAGTATTTTGGTGAGAATTTTTGCATCCATGTTCATCAGGGATATTGGTCTGTAATTCTCCTTTTCGATGGGGTCTTTGTCTGGTTTTGGGATCAAGGTAATGCTGGCCTCATAAAATGAGTTTGGAAGTTTTCCTTCCGTTTCTATTTTTAGGAACAGTTTCAGAAGAATAGGTATTAATTCTTCTTGAAATGTTTGGTAGAATTCCCCTGGGAAGCCATCTGGCCCTGGGCTTTTGTTTGTTGGGAGATTTTTGATGACTGCTTCAATTTCCTTAGTGGTTATACGTCTGTTCAGGTTTTCTATTTCATCCTGGTTCAGTTTTGGTAGTTGATACATCTCTAGGAATGCCTCCATTTCTTCCAGGTTATCTAATTTTCTGGCATATAGTTGCTCATAATATGTTCTTATAATTGTTTGTATTTCTTTGGTGTTGGTTGTGATCTGTTCTCTTTCATTCATGATTTTGTTGATTTGGGTCATTTCTCTTCTCTTTTTGATAAGTCTGGCCAGGGGGTTTATCAATCTTGTTAATTCTTTCAAAGAACCAGCTCCTAGTTTCGTTGATCTGTTCTACTGTTCTTTTAGTTTCTATTTCATTGATTTCTGCTCTGATCTTTATTATTTCTCTTCTCCTGCTGGGTTTAGGCTTTATTTGCTGTTCTTTCTCCAGCTCCTTTAGGTGTAGGGTTAGGTTGTGTATTTGAGACCTTTCTTGTTTCTTGAGAAAGGCTTGTATTGCTATATACTTTCCTCTTAGGACTGCCTTTGCTGCATCCCAAAGATTTTGAATAGTTGTGTTTTCATTTTCATTGGTTTCCATGAATTTTTTAAATTCTTCTTTAATTTCCTGGTTGACCCATTCATTCTTCAGTAGGATGCTCTTTAGCCTCTATGTATTTGAGTTCTTTCCGACTTTCCTCTTGCGATTGAGTTCTAGTTTCAAAGCATTGTGGTCTGAAAATATGCAGGGAATGATCCCAATCTTTTGGTACCGGTTGAGACCTGATTTATGACCTAGGATGTGATCTATTCTGGAGAATGTTCCATGGGCACTAGAGAAGAATGTGTATTCCGTTGCTTTGGAGTGGAATGTTCTGAATATGTCTGTGAAGTCCATTTGGTCCAGTGTGTCATTTAAAGTCTTTGTTTCCTTGTTGATCTTTTGCTTAGATGATCTGTCCATTTCAGTGAGGGGGGTGTTAAAGTCCCCCACTATTATTGTATTGTTGTCGATGTGTTTCTTTGCTTTTGTTATTAATTGCCTTATATAATTGGCTGCTCCCATGTTAGGGGCATAGATATTTACAATTGTTAGATCTTCTTGTTGGATAGATCCTTTAAGTAGGATATAATGTCCTTCCTCATCTCTTATTACAGTCTTTGGTTTAAAATCTAATTTGTCTGATATAAGGATTGCCACCCCAGCTTTCTTTTGGTGTCCATTAGCATGGTAAATGGTTTTCCACCCCCTCACTTTCAATCTGGGGGTGTCTTTGGTTCTAAAATGAGTCTCTTGCAGACAGCATATGGATGGGTCTTGTTTTTTAATCCAGTCTGATAGCCTGTGTCTTTTGATTGAGGCATTGAGCCCATTTACATTCAGGGTAACTATTGAAAGATAGGAATTTAGTGCCATTGTATTGCCTGTAAGGTGACTGTTACCGTATATTGTCTGTGTTCCTTTCTGGTCTATGTTGCTTTTAGGCTCTCTCTTTGCTTAGAGGACCCCTTTCAAGATTTCCTGTAAGGCTGGTTTTGTGTTTGCAAATTCCTTTAGTTTTTATTTGTCCTGGAAGCTTTTTATCTCTCCTTCAATTTTCAAAGACAGCCTAGCTGGATAGAGTATTCTTGGCTGCATATTTTTCTCATTTAGTGCTCTGAATATATCCTGCCAGTCCTTTCTGGCCTGCCAGGTCTCCGTGGATAGGTCTGTTACCAATCTAATGTTTCTACCCTTGTAGGTTACATATCTCTTCTCCCGAGCTGCTCTCAGGATTTTCTCTTTGTCTATGAGACTCGTAAGTTTTACTATTAGATGTCGGGGTGTTGACCTATTTTTATTGATTTTGAGAGGGGTTCTCTGTGCTTCCTGGATTTTCATGCCTGTTTCCTTCCCCAAATCAGGGAAGTTCTCTACTATAATTTGCTCCATTATACCTTCTGCCCCCCTCTCTTTCTTCTTCTTCTGGGATCCCAATTATTCTAATGTTGTTTCATCTTATGATATCGCTTATCTCTCGAATTCTGCCCTCGTGATCCAGTAGTTGTTTATCTCTCTTTTTCTCAGCTTCTTTATTTTCCATCATTTCGTCTTCTATATTACTGATTCTCTCTTCTGCCTCATTTATTCTAGCACTTAGTGCCCCCATTTTTGATTGCACCTCATTAATAACCTTTTTGATTTCTACTTGGTTGGATTTTAGTTCTTTTACTTCTCCAGAAAGGGTTTCTCTAATAACTTCCATATTTTTTTCAAGCCCAGCTAGTATCTTTAAAGTGATGATTCTGAACTCTAGATCTGACATCATATTAATGTCCGTATTGAGTAGGTCCCTGGCAGTCGGTACTACCTCTTGTTCTTTTTGTTGAGGTGATTTTTTCCATCTTGTCATTTTGTGCAGAGGAAAATAGATTAATGAGAGAACAAAATGCTAGTAGAGTAACAACGTCCCCAGAAAATATACTCTAAACAAATCAGAAAAGACATGAAGCAGTGGGAAAAGAAAGGGAAAGAGAGAAAAAAGAAAAAGAAAAAAAAATAAAAAGATAAAGATAAAAACAAAAACAAACAAAACAAAACAACAACCACAACAAAAAAACCAGAATGTGATCAAATATGATCAGGCTGGTATATAGATCAGTTCCACACACTAGATTTGGGGTGTATTTTGGTCTTTTAGAAGAAAGTGCCTCCCAAAATTTTAAAGAAAGAAAAATTTATATATGTACAAAAATAAGGGTTGATATGATGAAGGGATGGAATATGACTGTAAAGATGGAAATTATAAAAAATTTTATAAAAGGAATTGATAAGAAGTTGTTTGAAAAAAGAAAGAAGAGGATTTAAAAAAAGAAAAAAGAAAAAAAAAGGGAGAGAATGTGATCAGGCAGGGGAATAGAAAACACCATATACTAGAGATTTAGGGTATATTTTAATCTGTTAGAAGAAACTATCTCAAAATTTTAAAGAGAGAACAACTTATATATATAAGCCAAAAATACGGGTAACTACTATGAAGGGATAGAATAGGACTCTAAAAATGAAAAATAAAAATGTTTTTTTTAAAAAAAGGGATTGATAAGATGTTGGTTGAAAAAGGGAAAAAGAAAAATTCAAAAAGAAAAAAAAAGAAAAAAAGACCGTTAAAAAAAAAATTAACTTTGAAAGAGTAAAGAGTCATGGTAAAAAAGCCATGAATTCTATGTGCAGTATTCCCCTAGCACTGGAGTTCTGCCGTTCTCATTGATCTTGGTAAACTTGGTCTTGGCTGGCTGTTCTTGCTGATCTTCTGGGGAGGGGCCTGTTGCCGTGGTTTCCAAATGTCTCTGCCGGAGGTTGAATTGCCCCGCCCTTGCCCCCTCCCGGCGAAGTAATCTGCTCGGGTTTGCTCTCCGGGGCTTTTGTTCCCTGCGAGCTTTCCGTACAGCTTTGGAGGCGGAGAGTGAAAATGGCGGCCTCCCAATCTCCGCCCCGGAGGAGCCGAGAACTCGGGCCCGCTCCTCAGTGCGCCCCCAGAGAAAAGCCGTCAGTCACTCCCGTCTCCCCGGTCTCAGGCCGCACTCCGTGCTCACCCGGCCTGTGACCCCGCGTTTCTATCTCTGGCACCCGACCCCGGGTGGAGTCTCCGAACCCAGCAGATCCCTGCGGTGCACTCCCGCGCGGCTCCTCCCGGGGGAGGAAGGTGAGTCTCCCCGGATCTGCCGCTTGTTGGGTCCCTGCTGGAGGAGCAGGGGCCCGACTGTGCCGCGGATCACAGTTTATGGTGACCCTGAGCTGAGAGCCCCCGCCTGGGCTCCGCCTCTGCAGCCGGCTTCCCTGCTGCGTTACCTGGGAGCTCGGCCACACTCAGGCACCCCCGGGCTTTCTGTGACCCCGAGGGTCCTGAGACCACACTGTCCCGGAGGGTTCCACCCCCCCACTTAGCCACCAGAGTGACGTCCCTCAGCGGAGCAGACTTTTAAAAGTTCCGATTTTGTGCTCCGTGGTTCTATCACTTGCCAGAAGCGGCCGACGGAGGCCCCTCCCCCGCCGTCTATCCTCCCGAATATCGCCTCAGATTCACTTCTCCGCACGTCCTACCTTCCAGAAAGTGGTCGCTTTTCTGTTCAGAGAGTTGTTGCTATTCCTTTCTTCGATCTCCTGTTGGGTTTGTAGGTGTTCAGAATGGTTTGATCCCTATCCAGCTGAATTCCTGAGAGGAGACGAAATCCAGGTCTCCTACTCCTCCGCCATCTTGCTCCGCCCCCAGCCTATGTCTTTTGATTGGGGTATTTAGCCCATTTACATTCAGGGTAACTATTGAAAGATAGGTATTTAGTGCCATTGTATTGCCTGTAAGGTGACTGTTACTGTGTATTGTCTATGTACCTTTCTGGTCTGTGTTGCTTTTAGGCTGTCTCTTTGCTTAGAGGACCCCTTTCAATATTTCTTGTAGGGCTGGTTTCGTGTTTGCAAATTCCTTTAGTTTTTGTTTGTCCTGGAAGATTTTTATCTCTCCTTCTATTTTCAATGACAGCCTAGCTGGATATAATATTCTTGGCTGCATATTTTTCTCATTTAGTGCTCTGAATAAATCATGCCAGTCCTTTCTGGAAGGCAGCTATGCTAACCACTCTACCACCAATGCTCCAATGCCAGTCCTTTCTGGCCTGCCAGGTCTCTGTGGATAGATCTGTTGCCAATCTAATGTTTCTACCATTGTAGGTTACAGATCTCTTGTCCCAAGCTTCTTTCAGGATTTTCTGTTTGTCTCTGAGACTTGTAAGTTTTACTATTAGATGTCGGGGTGTTGACCTATTTTTATTGATTTTGAGAGGGGTTCTCTGGGCCTCCTGGATTTTGATGCCTGTTTCCTTCCCCATATTAGGGAAGTTTTCTGCTATAATTTGCTCCATTATACCTTCTGCCCCCCTCTCTCTTTCTTCTTCTTCTGGGATCCCAATTATTCTAATGTTGTTCCGTCTTATGGTATTGCTTAGCTCTCAAATTCTGCCCTCATGATCCAGTAGTTGTTTATCTCTCTTTTTCTCAGCTTCTTTATTTTCCATCATTTGGTCTTCTATATCACTAATTCTCTCTTCTGCCTCATTTATCCTAGCAGTTAGAGCCTCCATTTTTGATTGCACCTCATTAATAGCCTTTTTGATTTTGACTTGGTTAGATTTTAGTTCTTTCATCAATATCCTTTAGTTTTTAATGTACAGATCTTTCACCTCCTTGGTTAAATTTATTCCTAAGTATCTTATTCTTTTTGATGCTATGGTAAATGGGATTGTTTTCTCAATTTCCCTTTCAGATAGCTAACTATTAGTGTATAGAGATGCAACTGATTTTTGTATATTGATTTTTTATCCTGGAGCTTTACTGAAAATTTTTTTATTACTTTTAACAAGGTTTTGATGGAGTCTTTTAGGTTTTCCATATGATTTCTATATGATTATTTTCTATATGATTTCTATATGATTCTATGTGATTTCTATATGATTGTTTTCTATATGATTTTATATGATTTCTATATGATTTCTATGTGATTTGGTATGATTTTCTATATGATGATTATGTCATCACATCATCAGTAGGATCCCATATTGCTTCAAAAAACCTCCAGAATTTTTTAATTTTTATTTTTTAATTTAAGTTCAATTAGCCAACTTATAGTACATCATTAGTTTCAGATGTAGAGTTCAATAATTCACCAGTTGCATATAACACCCAGTGCTCATCACATCATGTGCCTTCCTTAATACCCATCACCCAATTACCCCAACCCCTCACCCACTTCCCCTCCAGCAACCCTAAGTTTGTTTCTAACAGTTAAGAGTCTCTCCTGGTTTTTTGCCCTCTCCGATTACTTCCTATTCAGTTTTCCCCCCTTCCCCTATGGCCCTCTGCACTGTTTCTTATATTCCACATATGAGTGAAACCATTATGATAATTTTCCCCCTCTGATTGACTTATTTTGCTCAGCATAATACCCTCCAGTTCCATCCACATCTATGTAAATGATAAGTATTCATCCTTTCTGATGGCTGAGTAATATTCCATATCTTCTTTATCTATTCATCTGTCAATGGACATCTCGGCTCTTTCCATACTTTGGCTATTGTGGACATTGCTGCTATAAATATTGGGGTGCATAAGCTCCTTTGGATCATTACATTTGTATCTTTGGGATAAATTCCTAGTAGTGCAATTGCTGGGTGGGTAGTAGGGCCTCCAGAATTTTTAATAGGTCTTTGTGCTGACCATGGCCCTAGACAATATATGTATTAATGTGAAAAAACTGAATTTTTGTATCACTTATGAATTATGGAAATCTAGGAAAGTGATTGCTCCTTCTGGATTTCAGTCTAGTGGCATCTTCTGTTTCCTAGAGTTGTGAAGCTCAAATGAGAAAATATAGGGTAACAGATATATTCCATGTGTTGTTTTTTCTTCGAGTACTGAGTAGCTTCAATTGCAATTCCAGAGTCAATGCACTCTGAGGGGATGACACCTGATAGGGATATAACCTGGGAATCTCCAGCTTTATCAAGGCAAAGTAGAATTGGACATTCAAAAGAGTCTTAGGTGTAGTACTTTTTAGATTGCTTTCACCCAACAGGTCTTAAAAGTTGGAATACAATAGGGAAAAAAGTGGAAGTAAAATATGGAACTCCCTAAGAAGTTGAATATTTTGGGCTTTGTTTTGTGTAGATCCACAAGTGTATCTTTTTTTTTTCCAGTAAAAATATTGGAAAATCAGGCTTTAAGGGCTCAGCCAGAGAGCTTTTAAAAATACACCTACCGAGTCCTATCATCAAGGATTATGATTTAATTGATTCAGGATAAGTCTGGGCATTAATATTAAAACCAAACAAACTACAACCATTCAGGATTTGAGAATTACCAGATTAAGTGATCATTATGTGGAGGTTGATTTGACTTAGCTGGCTCTTTGTACATTGGAAGGACTTAATTAATGTTAACTTTTTACTTCTCTTCCTTTCTCTCTTCCTTCTTTGTTTTATTCCTCTTTTTCTTCGTTTCCTCTCTTTAGTTCCATAACAAGGGAACAATGTAGTGGTCTAGATATTTTTATGTCCATTTTAAAGATGAATAAGCTGAGGCTCATGAAAGTGAAGTGGTATGTTTGAGGTCACATCTAGGAAGTCCCCAGGGTGGCCCTACTGTGTCCTTATAAAGTTTGTGTTTTGTTGCTATGCGATAGTAGATGGTTCCAGAGTTTGCTACAATCAGGGAGAGGGGAATGTAGGGTTCAAATTTGCTATGTGGATAGTTGAGAGTATACTAGCAACATTATCATCTCTAAGTTCCAATAGATTCCAGGAAATGACACTGTGTTTGGTCTCTGAACCCTGCACTTTAGGTTTTGCTCTTGTGATGAATGCACTCATGTTCATGATTACCAGTATTAGGCAGTTCTGAAGGATGAGGACATCCTGGTCACTTGGAAGGATCACTTTCACCATGTTACAGGTTCATATGCAGGGCAGGGAGAAGGAGAGCAACCAACAAATGCCTTAACCAGGGAATCCCTCAGAATAAGTAATTAAGTTTTAATTACTGATCTGGGACATTATCCCTCAAGAATCTAAAGTTCAGCCTAAAGTCCTAAAGCAAGAAAACTAGGATGACTTAAGGATTGCACTATGTATGTATTCATTATCTTTATTTTTTGTCTATAAAAAGGCTGAGTTAGATTACAACACTATCTCATTTGTGGTTACCATAAGAAGGGATTTATTTTTATCTCCATGGAATTATATTTTTTGCACATGGATATCACATCTGCTGTCTTTTATGGGGTTTTGTGTACGTGAGTATGTGGTGAGGTGTACAGATATTATTTCTATACATTGCTTATGGCCTTAGGGTATATTTTATCTGCTGTGCTTATGATTGCAATTGTCTATTGAGATGTAAAACAAATAGTAAAATAAAACTACTAGTTGTTTAAATAAAAGACTTTAGAATTAGGCAGATGAAGTACAAATTATGGCTCTGCTAAATACTCTAAAAAGCTGTACAGCTTCTCTGAGCTTCAATTTTCTCATGTTTAAAATGGATATAAATATGCTTTGGAGTTGTAGAGATGTAATTTAATATGAGCAAAGTACCTAAAAATGTTATTTATTAGAAAATTATAATATGCAGCAATTAATATCATTCTTTGTTTTGGTGATTTTTTTCTTTCCCATAGAGAAGACTTATTTTGCAGGTGGGGTGGAGGGGTGATTTAATTGCCTGCCCTGAACATCACAATTTGTTAACCTGTGTTATGATATTTACCATCATGGCATTCTTGTCAGTGTGCAGAGTTGACCCCCTCTCAGAGAAAGGCCTCCCAGGAGCCCCTGCTTTTATATTTTCCTCCTTCTCCTTCATGCTACATCAAAACCAAATCCACCTTACTTGTTTAAAAGGTTTTGTGAAACTAATCCACACTACATGGTAAATTATCATCTACAATGCAATTTGTAAACACTGTAAGTGGTGCTTTTATTAAAAAAATGATCATTATTTTTCTAGGATAATTTTCAAACTCAGTAATGGATTCACAGGAAAAGTCTTCCTGGTAGCTTTTCCTAGTGGTTTTCCTTAACTACGTAGGAAGCAGGATTATGATGCTATCTTTAGTCTTCTTAATTTTTAAAATTCTTAGTCCTTAAATTAATTTTTAACAATAAATTTTGTTGACTGATGAACTGATAGTCAATGAAAAGACATCATAGATTTTGGTATTACAACACACATAAGGATTGTGTGAGTTTGTGTAGGTTCTAAATGTTTCTGGAGTGATGCATCAAGTAACTTCCAATATAATTATGTCTTGTAGTCCTTCCACTCTAACACAAGTTTATTTATAGTAAATTGGATAAACCTGAGGTTTATATAATATTGTGAACTACAATTTTTTAAGTTCTCACTCTGTGTCAGATACTATCCTAAAACTGCTAGATGGACTTTCTAATGTAATCATTAAAATAATCTTATGAATTAGGTACTAATATAGCTCCCACTTAATCTAGGAGTTAAAAGGCTAAAAAAGTCTAGAAACTCACCCAAGTGACCCAGCAGAGAACAGAGAACTGGTGGAGTCAGAATTCATATTCAGGTTGTCCTTTTCCAGAGATGATTTTTACCCCTACACTAGGGTGCCTTGCAAACAACCCTGGAAAAAAGGAGGTATTACCAAAGAGCAACAATATCATTGATATATATCAAATCTATCTACCAAACTTAATAAACAATTTAACCACAGTTGGGAGAAAAGAATATATTCAGTCGTACAAATGATTTAGATTACAACGATTAAGGGTTTAGCTTTTGAAAATCCTGAATTTATGAAGGAACACTAGACTTCTCTAGTTCAGTGTAAAATGTATCTTAGATTTCTTCCTGTGACTTGCAGAACAGAAAGAGGAGTCATTTTTCTTTGAATACATAAAATGCCTGATATGCTATGTCTATATGATGACCAAATAACCTGAGCTTGAGTAAAGTTTGTTAGCACACATCGTACCTTCTTGGCATCAAACCACATTAACCATTCCTCCCCACCCCCCTTATCCCCCAAACTGAATTAGATGGCTTTTTGAGCCATAGACAGTGTTGTTTAGAAAAAGAAGTGATTAGAGAGTAAATGATTTTGCCGGACTATATTTTTTGACTAAAATTATGGCTAGCATGAGGGTGAATTTATTCTTAATCTGAGTTTAAGCCTTAAGAAGAATAAGAAATAGGAAGGCTTATTTGAGTTTTTATCAATGTTTAATAGTGCTTATTATGTGGTAGGGAATGGAAAAACAAACATGGCAGGATCCCTAGAAACCCAAAGTCAATTGGAGAGATACACTCATAACTAATACACACACACATATAATAAGTGAGTATGTTCAAAGGATGGAAATGGTTCAGCAGAGGGGACTCTGATTAACTCTGTCTGGATGAATTAGATTAGGGAGAGTTTCCAAGAGGACATCATGCATGCTTGAATACGAGTGTCCCAGGAGGAGGAGTTGGAAGAGGCAATTAGCAACAGTAGCTTTTGCCTTGTGTGTTAAGATAGAGGGTGTGCAGTTCACTAGGTGTTGCTTGCTTGATTGAGATGCCCGCATAGAATCTATAGGTAATTACAAACTATCCAGGGCTTTTTCAGCCTGTATTTAATTTGGTGGTTTCCTTCATATTATGGGAGATACATTTATCTACAAAAGTGTCTTTATTCCTCTTATCCTTATAATAAATTTGCAACTCTGTGTTCTGATAGGAATAGAAACAGTTGTAACCCAGAAACTGACAACTGAATGGGTTCTAACTCAGTTTCAGCAGCTGCAGCCATTAAGTGACTAAAAATGTTCTAAGGCCAACTTGTGCATTTAGAGGAACTAAGGAAATGTCCTCTTTATTGAGTCTTCAAAATACAGAGAGTGTTTAAATGTTGAACCAATGTATAGTCTATATGTTCCTTTATGTGAACACAATTCTACATATACATTCATACCTAGGGGACCAGGACTATTACATTTGGTGTGGCTTTGTTACTGTAGATATAGCTATATTATACACATGTGTGTTGTAGGTGGTTGCACATAGATTCAGTAATTCAATGATTTAGGACAAGTTGTTTACTGTCTTAAAGACTTAGTTTCTCTGCCCTATAGGGAAGTGGGTGAGGAATGCCAATAATTCATGATTTGTGCACTTAAAGATCCTCTAATGAGGATCACATGAAACATAATAATAGTTAACATATATTAAGCCCTTACTATAGATGTCTAACTCTGTTTTAGGTGCTTTACGTGCATTATCTCTTTTATCTCGTGTATCAATTCTGAGGCTACTCTGCCCCCACCCTACAGAGGAGGACAGTTGGTCACAGGTTGGTGTCATGAATTGTGCAAAGCTCCCCAGACATGTCATCTTGCTCTCCCGTGGTGGATTCCATGTACTGCACTACCAGTGGTGTGATCTCCTGATTATATGCCATCTTGTCAACTGAGAAACTCATTGTGGATGTCATTTGTTGTCATTATAATCACTCCTAAAATCACCAAAACATTTCTTATTTGCAGCAGAACTTGGTTAGTGCTGATTGAAGGGCCTGGAAGGGAGCTCTATAACCTCCTTGCTCACCCCCTTTCCTGCTGCTTCTGGTGAAAACAGGACTGTGACCCAACCTCTCCCTCCTCCTTCCAGGCCCATCCCTCCTTTATCCCTGGACTTCAGCTTTTAGATAATTTAGTTTTAACAGTTCACTGAATAATTTGATTTGAAAAGCCCTGATCTAAATAAAAATGTAAGACAACGCTTTATTTTTATTTTTTTAAAGATTTTATTTATTTATTTGAGAGAGAGAGAGCATGAGTGGAGGGGCAGGGGCAGAGGCAGAAGGAGAATCAGACTCCCCACTGAGCAGGGAGCCCAACAGAGGGCTCGACAGGGGGGCTCAATAGGGGGCTTGACAGGGGTCTCCATCCCAGGGCCCTGGGATCATGACCTGAGCTGAAGGCAGATGCTTAACCGACTGAGCCACCTTTAAAAGCCCTTTAAGAGGTATTACATGCAAATTGATATTATTTGAGAAAGGATGTGTTGCCTAAAGTAGTCTTTTTCATGACCCACAACTACTTGGTTCTTAAATGTCTTCCTGATAAGCTTCCCCATGCTCTCAGGGATGGGGCTGTTTCCTTCATCACAACTTTCCACTGGACCATAAGCTCTGAGACTGTTGAAAATGTCTGTTGTGTTTGCCAGTGTATACTCAGCATCTGGTACATACTAGATTATCATAAAGATGTTTTTGAAAGAAAGAATGAAAAAGAAAGAAGACACAAAAAGGATGAAGAAATGGGCAAATGAATGATTGTCAGCTTCTTTGGGCTGCTGTAATAGTGCTTAGCTCTAGGACTCTTCCTTACCCCATATCTGTCTTAAGTCACTACTTTTAATCTGCTCATGGATGCAAGTCAGTTAACTGAACATGCTAACTCAGCGCATAAGTAAATTTAGGGTAAGTAGGCACAGGGTCAGGGCCAAGGAGTTCTCAATGAATAGACCTGGTAACCTTAACTTGTCTGGATCCTTTTTATTAATATTTCTCTGAAACAATTTTTATTAGAGAAATGAATTATAGATAAATGTAGTATCACTGTACGTTAGTAGAAATATAAATAATATGTGTTATTTTGGATTATTTCCTCATGTAGACATTGTCTTAAATTCTTTATTCACATTATTTAATGTAATCTGGAAAAAATTTATTCCCATTATTCTATCAACTATTCCCATTCTATGGATGATGAAACTACCCAAGACCCCACAGGATGAAAATGGTGAAGCTGGTAGAACTGGCCATTAGTGTGACCCATGACTGGTTTTGTTGGTAGTGTGTGCAGTCTTTGTTCTTTAGGATATCAGGGTGTCCAAGCATGAAAAGGTTGCATCAGAGTGATACAGAAGAAGCACAGGCTGCCGTTCCTGCCTTTACTTTTAGGTTAGTACATGAAGTAACGCCCTTCACTGTTTTTTACTTAAGTTCTACATCATGTGCTGCTCTGTTACTAGGTGTGGAGCAAAGACATAATCGGATCTTTTTAAAGAGGTAAGCCATGAGTAAAGCTTTGAAGAATGAAGAATGAATTGGTTTGGACAGATTATGAACAACCAAAAAAGCATACCCTTGGAGAAAAGTCAAGAATATCTGCTTAACTCAATCAGCAATTGAATGTGAAATTCTCAATCTCATCAAGAGAATATGCCCTCCAAAAGTAGAAGAAAGGCTTTCCATTTGTAATACAACTCAGATACTCAGGATGTAATTTCAGATCAAGACTTCTCTTTGCTTTCTTATTTATGTCTTGAGTTTCCAACACTGTGCTATTGATATAGGACATTTGATGTTTGTCTTCAGGTGGATGGGTGGCTGAAAAATGAATATGATAAAAACAAACTTCACCGTGACTGAATTTGTGTTCCTGGGGCTCTCGTCTCAGCCAAAGATGCAGCTCATTCTTTTTACTATGTTCTTGTTCTTTTATTTATTAACAGTGGTGGGGAATATTATAATTATCACTATTATCCAGATAGAACCTCGCCTCCAAATGCCCATGTACTTCTTCCTCACTAATTTATCCTTTCTGGATATCTGCTACACATCCACTAATGTCCCACAAATGCTGTCCAACATGATGGGAAAAAAGACCATCCCATTCTCTAGCTGTGCTACTCAGATGTACTTCTCCCTCTCCTTTGGAATGATTGAGTGTGTTCTCCTTGGGGTCATGGCTTATGACAGATATGTAGCCATTTGCCATCCTCTCCATTATACTATCATTATGAACCAAAGCATCTGTGTCCAATTGGCAGCCATTTCTTGGTCCAGTAGCTTCCTGAGTTCCATGGTTATCAATGTCCTCACCTTGAGTTTGCCCTACTGTGGGCCCAATGTCCTGAATCACTTTTTTTGTGAGGTCCCTTCCATCTTGAGGTTGGCCTGCACTGACACCTCATTTACTGAGCTGGTTGTTTTTATCTTCAGTATCATCATTGTCTTCATCCCTTTTCTCCTCATTGTTGTTTCCTACACCCGAATCCTTCTATCAGTTCTCAGGATACAGTCAGCCTCTGGGAGGCATAAAGCACTGTCCACCTGTGCCTCCCACCTGACAGTGGTGGTCTTATTCTATGGAACTGCCATTTTCATGTACATGAGACCCCAGTCAAAGTCCTCCAGGGCTGGGGGCAAGATCATTGCGGTGTTCTACACTGTGATTACACCCATGCTCAACCCCTTGATCTACAGCCTAAGGAACCAGGATGTGAAAGGAGCTTTAAGGAGAGCTATTGCAAAACAGAGGACATGAAGTGTCTTAATGGGACACTAAAGTTAATTGTTAATCTATGATAACTGACTTCTGAATATGAAGTGAGACCATAAATAAGACCTTGGACAGTCAATGTTTCTCTTGCTATTCATAAAGGACACATAAATCCAGCTGCAAACTCAACAGGAAACATATATGCCCCAAGGACAAATGATGGCTTTAATGTGTGAAAACAACTCCCTTTATTGAGTAACTATTTGCTTAGTCCCTGAGAAATCTTGGTTCTCTAAAATCATAGACTATCTGAAATTAATTGCTTGAAATTATAACCGTAAGATGAAAAATCTTATTCCAATCTGAAGGATCTAAAACATCTTCATATAGAGAAACATTCTAAATTTTTAACTCAAGTAGAGAACTTCAGATAAGGGTTTTTGGATGTAAGATTTCACATCTGTCTTAATTTTGTAGTTTACAAGGAAACAAGACTGCATCTACTTTGTGGTTGAAACCAATTTTTGAACCCTTTACATATAGCCCTGTTTTGCAACAAATCTGTCCAAATATTGCTTCATTTAAATTTCATTCAGCAGCCAGACCATGCAGGGCTGAGATGCCTGTGTTAGGAGTAAATATTTATTCTTAGTAAAATGTAAGTATTATAAGGAAGGTGATATGACACAACTTACGTTTTTGAAAGGTTTTCTGGTTGCTGTGTGGAATATATATATATATCTCACAAGTTTATGGAAATGAATATTTCTTGTGTTTTAAAGCTTTTCAACCAGTGGTATACTTATTTTTTATTTTTTTTTAAATTTTATTTATTTACTTGAGAGAGAGAATGAGAAAGAAAGCATGAGAGTAGGGAGGATCAGAGGGAGAAGCAGACTTGCTGCTGAGGAAGGACCCCAATGTGGGACTTGATCCTGGGACTCCAGGATCATGAACTGAGCCAAAGGCAGTTGCTTAACCAACTGAGCCACCCAGGGGCCCCTCAACCAGTGGTATCTTTAAAAAGAATTATTTTTTGAATTAAGAGAATAGAAAAAATAATTTAGCGTTATTATACTTAATAAGTCTAAATATGGCCTTTGATTAACATGTTATTAAGTTAGATACCCTCTTTCTAAAATTTTCTCACTTGTTGTTTTATAATTTAGAATAAAATAAAAAGAGTGTAATTCACTTTCACAGATATTCAACAACTAAAATGCCACCATTTCTTCCACTTAAATGTGAAGGTCATATGCAATCAGTAAATGAAGCATTTCTGATGGAGTATAGGTAAAGTGGACTTCATTGGTTTAAAATTGACTTAAAAAGTAAAAAGCAAAATCACTAACCAACTAGTCAAATTCATTACATAGCAGGGCGCTTTTCTTCTATATTTGCCTTAATATACAAATGACTTTATATGTCATGTATTTGCTTAATACATGGATGAGGATTAAAAACAAATAATTCTTTTTTTTTTTAAGATTTTATTTATTTATTTGACAGAGAGAGACACAGTGAGAGAGGGAACACAAGCAGGGCGAGTGGGAGAGGGAGAAGCAGGCTTCCAGCGGAGCAGGGAGCCTGATGCGGGGCTCGATCCCAGGACCTTGGGATCATGACCTGAGCTGAAGGCAGAAGCTTAACGACTGAGCCACCCAGGTGCCCCAGAAACATATACTTCTAATCAACTTTCTTCTGAACAATTTAAAGGGAAAAGTAACATTTAAAATTCTCTCAGTTACTATCAAATAAGAAATACATATTTAGTTGGCTATTTGTGAATTAAAAACATTAAATTAATTTTGAAGAAGGGACATGAAATGCCTGAAGGTACAACAAATGGAAAGTTTATTTTTTGTTTTGCAAAAATTACTAATCCATCTTACCGCTCAGCTCTGTAAATGAGTGAATTAGTTAAAAATGCATAAAAAAATTGCAAAACCATTCTCATGGGTGGGGGTGGGGTGGGGTGGGGTGGGGGACACATAGCCAGAATATGTAAACAAGTGGAAGTAAATATTTTTGTATAGTTTTTCTAAAAATATTTAGACCAATTGCTTGGCCTAATTGATTCATTCTGACTAGTTTGTTTTGATCAGTAATTTGGAGTTGGGTGAATGAAGAATAATAATGCAATCCAAACAGCCCATGCCCTATCCTAGTGCCTAGCTAGAACTTTTCTTCTTTTTTAATTTTTTATTTAAATTCAATTTAGTTAACATATACTGTATTATTAGTTTCAGGGGTAGAATTGAGTGATTCATCAGTTGCATACAATACCCAGGGCTCATCACATCAAGTGCCTTCCTTAGTGTTCATCACCCAATTACCCCATCCCCCCACCTGGCAACCCTCCCATAACCCTGAATTTGTTTCCCATCCAGCTAGACCTTTTCAAGCAAGCTTTCTTCCTTTCATAGGCTTGCTTCTTTTGACAGAAAAGGAAAATGTAACACTTAAAGACATTTAACTGATAATTCTATGTACTATATGTTATGATCATAGCTAGAACCAACAACAATTAATTTTAAGATTAACACAAATAATGGTGAATTCAGCAATTATTGGTCCTTCACAACATCAAATGTCCTATTAAATTATTTCCTTCCTACATTTGTTCGGGATTATGGTAATGAGATGACAGTATAGCTTGGATAAGTACTAACTAGCACTTTGTTCGTACTGAAATAAAATTAAAGCCTAGAGTAAACAAAATAATTAGAGAATGGATTGCTGCCATGAACTACATTTTCTCAGGGCTTGACTAATCAGTATTATTGTGTATTGTAAGAGATTACATTTGGAACAAGAATAATGAAGTTATAATTTCACGGTTTTAATTTAGCTATGTTACTATGAAGAAGTCATTCCATTTCTGTGAACCTCATTTCCTTCATTTACAAAGTAAGACTGTTGTTGGATTAGATCATCTTTAAGTATCAATCAACCATGTCTCTATTTATATCTAGCTATCTCTGTTCTCTCTGAATAGATTTATTATAAATTTGTTACCAAATTTATATATCATAAACTTGTCAGAATTTCTTCTGAAATGGCTTTAGTTTCACTTTTTGGATTTGGTTGATTTATTTTAAGGATAATAATGCAATTTTGAAAGATTTTAATGTCATTACCATAGGTATAGAGGATATAATACACACTTGTAATATGTCATGTTACCAGCTTTCTCAATGAGCATCTTTTCCCTTAAAGTGAAAAACATTAATTTTGTATTCCAGTCAGTAAGTATGAGGATTGTAAAATACTGAATGGGAAGAAAGTCATGGGGAAATTGATCATTCCTCCTCGATACCATTCTTTCAGCATGATCTGAAAGCTGACCTGTTTCTTTTATATCATCTCCTATTTTGCATCTTTCCCTCACTTCCTTAAGATATAGTGACTCGTCCAGCCCATCTGATCTTGCAAAGATTCAGCTTACTATGGTCATAAGCAAATGTGAAACTTTCAACAAATGCTTCGGAATACAATCCTGACTAATCAATCTAATCAAATCATCAGACTGAATGTAGCCACAAACCAGATCTTTAGACAGTTTTCCCAATTCTGATTATGCCTGTCACTTTCTTTAAGTTTGCACATTTCCCTATTTTATAGAACACTGGACTAAGAATTGGAAAAATTTGTTCCAATTCCAGCTCTACTACTTATAAGCCAAGAGCCAGCCCATCAGCATGCCATTTAAACTTTTATAACTCTGGTTTCATCAGCTTAAAATATAGGGCCAATAATGTTGTCCTATGTATTTCAAGATCTTATATGTATTTTTAGTAGGTTTCCCAAGGCCCAGAGTTGGGACTAGGTTCTGGTGGTTCTTTAGTCCAGGAAGGCATGGTCATTCATTTGTTCAATGAGCATTTATTACTCACTTATTATATCCCAGGACTTGAGGACAAAAAATAAGACTACCTTAAAGTTTCACAGTCTACTAAGGAAGCCTTTATATCAAAAGAGTATGTACCCAGTACTTCTCTAGAACAAAGGAAAGCTGTGATGATTGATTTGTGACATAAAACAGTATTTTCTAGATGGGTTAGTGGCCTTTGAAGCATAGGACTGACATTAGCAAAAGTATACAAAGGGAAAGATTTCATGGTATCCTTGGATTCAATGTGACTTGAACTTCTGAGAAGTGGGATGTGGAAGGAGATGGCTGGGATGAAGCCAAAAATGTAATATCTCAGATGTCATGTGTGAATGCCATTCATAGCGTGCATTTTCTCAGTATCTCCAGTATCCTAGAACCAGGTCTGATGAAGAGGTTAGTTCTTCTTATTAACACCCGATCAAACAGAGTTAAACACACAGATCCCAGTACAGCTGCTTCCAGAGCCCTCATGTGGCTGCACGTTTTTGCAGTGCATGGAGCTCTGAGAAGCAGTTGAGCCAACAAATAGTTCATCTCACGCCTTTCTTTTCATAAGCTTGTTTTTCCTTCAGCATATGTTATGACCTCATTATTGCTATGGGGCAACTCAGGTACATATTTTATAGTGTCTGCTTTTGAGACATTTACACATGTACGTGTATAACTATAATATCCACACACACAGTCATAAAAAAAGTTATAAATTAAAGGTTGCTGTTCAAAACTGGGTTTTTTTTTAGCAGTCCAGTAGCTCAGAGAGCGCATTTCAAGGAGTGGTGTTTGAGCTGGTCCTTGAAAGAAGAGAGGAATTTGGATGTTCTGAGATATGGAGCTGGGACTATTAAAGGAGCACAGAGTGGAGAGGAGAAGGAATTTGGAAGGATACAGAGGTAGAAAAATTGGAGGGCCACTAAAGAAATAGTTTTGCAGGAGAATCTGTTGCACAAAGAGAGCAAGAAGGAATAATACCAGAGAGGTGGTTTAAGGGTGACAGCCTGGAATGCCAAGCAAAGGACTTTGGCAATATTATAGCTCCTGGGTTAAGAGGGATAACTATTGGAAACTATGGGATAGATAAGGAATCTCAGTCCCTAGTTATTCTAGGTATTCTCTCTAAGGCAGAGACTAAAGGCAGGGATTTCTGCTTGGATTCCTCCCCTGGGAGAAGACTAGATATAAAGGTAAATATAAGAATTTTATCCAAGCTCCATTAAGAAGATCACACCATCTTAGGTCACCAAACTTTCTGAAGTTGCCAGAATCTCCTTGAATTTATCAACCTAAAGGGCAGGTTATTATACTGGTTTCCCCAAAGTTTGCTTTGTTGATGGATAAAGGACAGAATTTCAAGGAACAAAGATGAATCTTCTCTTGAATCCACAAGTGATATACTCCCTACTCCCCAAGCAATGAATTCCCATTTCCTAAATTAGTGTCTGATCTTGACCTACATTCCAGCTTTACCACCCAGGCAAAATGGTCCATGGAAATGTCCCCTGGTTTCCAATCTCTTTGCCTTTGTTCACTATGTTTTTTTCTTCTGCCATTCCCTACTACATTTGCTTCCCTCTTTAATTTCTGGGCTCTGCTTCCCAAAATAACTCACATGCTCCCTTCTCCATAAAAATTCCCTGATCTCCCAAGAAGAAATGCTGCCTTTCAGGTCTGAGTCTCCAAAGCACATTGTCTGCAATTCTCTTTTGGCAATTTTTACCCCTGTAGTACAAGACATTTGCATTTACTTTATCTCCTATGGATGTCAAATCCATGAAACCGGGATATATATATAATATATATATTGTCCACCAAGTCTTAAGCACAGAATGTTTAAAAAAAATCTCAGCTAAGTTTACATAGCTTGAAAGTGGAAGGAGAAGAATTTAATCTCAGCTTTATCTCATTCTGACATTGCCCCTCTTAACCACTTCTGCATCAATTTTTGCTTTTCAAAGCTCCCAGTAGAATGAGTACCAAGTCTTTGTTGGTTAAAGAAAATACCCGCTCATGTGATTTTTGCAGTCTATTATAGAGAATATGATTGACATATTTACCTTTGTTATGATTTTTATCACTGGACAAAGTAATGTTTGGAAGAGCATTCAGGCCTTTTCAAACATAAGGCATTTATTTATCACTTATTTGAGCAAACTAATGGGATTGATAAGGTATAAATACTAGTGCTCATTTTATTGATGAAAAGACTGAGGTACAGAGACATTAGGGGATTTATCTGATATAATTATTGCTGGGAGTGGGATGAAGACTAAGATGACTCAACTTCTTTTTTTTTTAAAGATTTTATTTAAATTTATTTGTCAAAGAGAGAGAGAGAGAATGAGAGAGCACAAGCAGAGGGAGTGGCAGGCAGAGGGAGAAGCAGACTCCCTGCTGATCAGGGACCCTGATGCGGAACTCGATCCCAGGACCCAGGGATCATGACCTGAGCCAAAGGCAGACACTTAACCAACTGAGCCACCCAGGCGTCCCATAAGGTGACCCAACTTCTACCCATCTTTCTCTGGCCATTGTAAATTGATATGCATACCTTCACCACCAATTACATGGAAAAAAAAATAGATTCCTCACTATATTGCATCACATCGATAGCAGAATCATAGATATTTTAGATATAAATGAAAGGAAAATAGAAGCAACTAATGTTTATTAATTATCTTTTATGTGACAGATTCTTTACAGAGATTACAGCACATCCTTTGAAAAATGTTAGAAAGTAAGCACTATTATTCTCATTTAATAGATGAAGAAACTAAGTCTGATAGAGATTAAGTAACTTGCCTATAGTCACAGAGCAAGAAAATAGCAGAACCTACATGAGGGCTTCTTTCTAAATAGTCTAAAGCCTGAATATTTGCCATTATTAGAGTGGCAAGCATAGCCCTTGGGTCAGTTTTTGATTCTATCATTAACTTTGGATACAACAATCAATTAAGAAAAAAAGTTGTCCTCCAGTAAGAGGGTCACTGAATAGAGAGGCAAAAATGGGACTCAAAGGCCTTCCTGATTCTAAAACAACTACTCTTTCAATTATAATGTATACTTGGTTTACATTATAGTAGTTAATGTAGTTAATGAGATAGGAAAGCTCTATTTTTTTATTTTTCACACATCATGTAGATTTGCACATTAGATTATATAAAAAAAAGTCACTGAAGGCTGATTCTCTGGACTGCCAGCTCTACATCCGTCCATTAGTTGCTGTACTTTCTTCATAATGTGACACCGGAAATATGTTTTTAGAAATTCATGATATGACTGTGCAATTTTGCACCAGGTAAATTTCATCTCATGTATAATGATACCCATTAGAAAGCCTGGTAAATCCTGGGTCTTTTATCCCTAAAACTCTCTTGTGCCTTTCACAATGAGTGGGGACATTATACACTTTAGGATAATTCTTGTGTTTCCCTCACCTTTGACTATATTGCACTGGGGGAAAGGGGGAGATAGGAACATTATTGCTTGGAAGTATTTTAACTGACGGTGTGATGGAATTTTAGCATATCTGAGAAAAACTTACCTTTCCCTCATCTCAGTCTGCCCCCTTTACCTGCTGCTGATACCTGACACTCTTGTTTTTTAATTCAAGATTTGTAGCCTTGAGAACATGCAGACAGGAATTTGTCTCCTTTATTGTCAGTAATCGATACCTCAGGGTTAATGAAACTGTTCTTGGATAAGGGCCTGGGAATAATGGTGGAAAGCATGAAGAGTGCCAGTGCCCTAGGAAAAGGCTAGGGTTTAACTAATATTAGAAGAGAGGGAGAGGGGATACCTGGGTGGCTCAGTCAGTTAAGCATCTGCCTTTGACTCATGTCATGATCTCAGGGTCCTGGGATCGAGCCCTGCATCGGGCTCCCTGTTCAGTGAGGAGTGTGCTTCTCTCTCTCCCTCTGCCACTCCTCCTGCTTATGCTCTCTCTCTCTAATAAATAAATAAAATTTTAAAAAAGGTAGTATAGAAGAGAGGGAGAGAAAGGCATAGGGGATTTGGGATGGGAGGAGTAGGACACTAATCCTACAGACATTACAATCTGGCTAAAATTGGCCTCAGGGATTGATCCAAATTGTATCTTTCTTAGGATCCCAGAGTCCCTGGGCTTCCCTGAAGGCTAAAATGATATCAGTATATGAAGTTAACAAAACCCAGATGCCCACCTCTTTTGAATATTAGGCAGAGGAGACGAAAGAGATCCAGTCATTATTAGGTGAAACCAACCACTAGACAGAAGGGAAAACTGAGGACACCCAGGTAGCAGCAGAGCCTAAGTCTGCAGCTCTTATTCTTGGGCTTTGCATAGCTCATGATTTGACCATTGGTGGCCACAGTTTCAGAGAGATAGTACAGTAACTGGAAACACAACAAACTCTTCATTGGCAAATGCATGTCTTATGTTTATATCCTCTAGAACCTGGTGCATATGTAGCACTTAGAAGTTTTTGCTGAATATATGAATGGATAGCTCCTGGGCTAAGTTAGGGCATCTCTCATACCAGCTCCATTCCCCACATATTTAACTACATTTTCTCTGACTTGCTTTTAGAGTAAGTCATTTGGATCTGTCATTCCTCATGATCTTGAAAAAATATACTTTAGGGTGATTGGCTATTTATTTTTCCTTTCGAGTTTTGTCTCCATTTCTAAGCAGGTGAGCCAAAGTCAAGTAAAAAACAAATGCATCTAGCATACTTTTCAAAAATATTAATTTATATTTCCTTCATATCAGAGTGTTAAGAGCTATAGAAAACCCTACAGAATTTAAGATTGACATGGCAAGTAGACGGTGGCTGAGTAGTGTTTATTAGAAAATTATCTACATTTTCTATCTCCTGCCACTGCCCTTTGACCACTATCATTTACCTGTGGTAATTAGAAATTTTCATGTTTTGTTACTCTTGACATTTTTTTCCAATTAGTTTTTTGAAAGCAGCTTTCACATCCTTGTTCCGTAAACTGTAGATCAAGGGATTCAGCATGGGAATGATAACAGTGTAGAACACAGAGGCCCACTTGTCTTGGCCCAGGGAGTAGCTGGATGTTGGCCTCAGGTACATAAACATGACTGTGCCATAAAAAAGGGTGACACCAGTAAGGTGAGACCCACAGGTGGAGAAAGCCTTAAGGCGGCCTTCAGCGGAGTGCATTCTGATGATTGTGATGAGGATGAAAGCATAGGAGATGAAGATGATGAGGATGGTGCTGAATTCAATGAAGCCACACAGACTAAACAGCAAGATCTCGCTGATGTAGGTGTCTGAGCAAGAGAGGGCCAAGAGAGGTGGGATTTCACAGAAGAAGTGGTTGATAATATTGGAACCACAGTAACTCAAACTGAAGGTGAGGGAAGTGTGGGCCACTAAACTCACCAGGCCGGCCAGGTAAGAGACCAGCATGAGAGCCAAGCAGACTCGCTTGGACATGAGAGTGCTATAGTGGAGGGGTCGGCAGATGGCCACGAAACGGTCATAGGCCATGGCAGCCAGGACATAGCACTCTGCATCCACAAAACCTACGAAGAAAGCAAACTGGGTGGCACAGCTAGAGAAGAAGATGACTTTGTGCTCTGTTAAGAAGTCAGCCAACATCCTGGGGGCAATGGCTGAGGAGTAGCCCAGGTCAACAAAAGAGAGGTTGCAGAGGAAAAAGTACATGGGTGTGTGAAGGTGAGTGTCTGTTATGATCAGGATAATCATACCAATGTTCCCTACTATGTTGACCAGGAAGACCAAGAGGAAGACTACAAAGAAGATGATCTGCAGCTGAGGGTCTTGAGTGATGCCCATAAAGATGAACTCCGTCACCACTGAGTGGTTTTCTTTATCCATCTTTTCAATTTTATGTGTGCCTGGATTTGGTTTATTGTTTGAAATGATTTTTAAAAATCTTCCCAGAAGGCAGATTCTATTAACCATAGGGTAACTCAAATGACTTTAATGAAAGTGATGGGTATGTGTCTTCTCCAGGTGCCCAGTCAAAATAGAAGATGTTAGCATCTTGGGGATGGCAAATTCTGCTTCTCCATAGACCTTGGTGCTCTGGGGCAATTTATCACATGCAACCAAGTGTTTGACGTGATCTGTGCAATTACTGGCCTTATTAATTAGTAAAGGACAGTTTTGAGCATCCCTTCCTTCTTTCTAAAACAAAGCAAATATGGACACAGATAATGAATAAACATTAATTCTCTTTATAGGTAGGCACAAAAAGAAAACTTGAAAACCCTCGAATCTCAAAGTATAACACACACACACACACACACACACAAAATAAAATACTTGGAGCAGAAGGTGAGCAATATTGGAAAAGCAGTGGGTAATAATAATTTTTAAAAAGTCAGGAGTTACTGAGTGTTAACTATTTGCCAGAACTTTGAGTGCTTCTACACATTACATAATTTCATCCTGACAACTCCGTGAAATAGGTACCACCATTATCTCTGTCTTATACCTGAAAAAAATAAGGCTAGATATTAAGTAATTTCAACAAAGTCAGGAGCCAGTAAGTAGTGGAGCTGGGTCTTCTGACTCTAGGGTTCACTTCACTTTATTGTCTTCTGTGTATATGGGGTTTAATGAATCTCTTTATTCTTGCACCTGTGTTTTGTTTTCCTGTCTTGCCTATCATGCATGGACACAGAATTAGTCCTTTCATTTCCTTAATATTTAGAAGCACCAGGGATTTGGCATGGGGCATAATCAGGATGAAAACACAGCTGTGTCTTTGGACAATTCTATTGCTTAGCCAACAGGTTGTTGCATAGCTCAGTTCAGAGTTTAAGATTCAGGATCCTTTGCTCAGAGGGGATAGAGAAAGCATTATCCAACTCTGTGTTCAGACAACAGCTTGTTTTAGCTGTTTTCTTTGTGGTTGGATGAATATTTGGTCCATTGATGAGTTGTAACAAGGAAGTGGGCAAAACCACACCAAACCAAACCAAATCAAGCCAGAACATGCAGTACTTTAGAAATAAGTAGCACTCTCTATTAAATTTGAGGGAGAAGTCAGACTTTTTGGATGTCAGGCTGCAGTAGTTTCAGGGGTGAGAGACTCCTGGTCAGAACACAGCACAGGGCTCAGGGCTGATCCGCAGCTGGGCATGTGCCCACTAATTCATTTCAGTGAATTGGAAAATGGGATCAGAAAGTCATTCTTTCCTCCCTTATAAATTCAAGGTTCCAGTTAAAAGAGAAAGTATATGAGAAAGGGGTTTCACCAATCATAAAGCACCCTGCTTGTTCTCGCTTATAGTGGACAGACAAATCCAGGCTTTGCCACTTACTACTTTTGATTTCTCTCACACTACTTATCTTTTTAGAACCTCAGCTTTTCACTTATGGATGAGATTAATGCCTATCTCAATAACTTTCTGCAAAAAAGTTGGGTAGAGTACATATGTATACTCTGTCATCTATCTATCTATCATCTATCTATCTATCATCATCTATCTATCCATCGTCTATCATCTATCTATCATCAATTATCAATCAATCATTTGGTGCTAAATTCAGTGACTGTCATGTGCTAAATGCTTAATGCATTTGGCAATTGTGTCAGTGCAAGTGTAATTGTGTAAGATTTAATTCAGTACATGATTGTGTGCTCACAATCCCAGGAAAAAAAGTTCCCATGCTTATTCCATACATGTGATGTATCATGGACTACTTTAACCTTTAGTGAAGGTGTGATTTTAATTCCACAGCACTTCAGTTAAATGATAAAGTGAGTAGAGATAAGGCTATCAAATTCAAAATCAGAGTTAAGATAGAAGAAAACCTTTATATATAGATTTTTTGTCTCATGCAGCTAAACTTCAACCGACCTGACTCTTGAAGAAATAGTAGACTAGTGAATAAATAAGTATATTCCATAGTTAATAAACTCTAATATAAAAAAAAAGACCAGCAAAAGTATTGTCTTATGGAAGCAATACAGGACAAATATATTTTAGATTTCTATGCATCAACTGCTTTTGCATGTTTATATGAAAAGAATTCTGGAGTAAAAATCTGGAATCCTGGTTGTGGTCCTGTTTTTTTTCCATTAAGTAGTTGTTTGAGCTTGATGAATTGCTGCATTAGATGCAGCTTCCTTATCTGTGAAATGAATAGGGCAAAAAATTCAAACTCTATGTAACTTTCCAAGTCTAGCATTTTCTGAGTTTGTACTTATTATGAGGTACTTAAAAGCCAAACCCATAGTCCATGTCTCCTTTTGAAATTTTGAAATGGCACGGACCTGAAGCCAAGCAAAGCCATGCTCAAAGGAGCTGGGGGCAGGGTCATGCTCCACCCCTAATAGGTCATCTCTTTCTCAATCTGTCCCAATGCTGACCTGTGCCCTGACTTGTTTTCTACCTGTTGGTGAGAGGGTGATTGTCTCCTCTTTGCCTGATGGGTTATAATGAACACGTTTCTGAGAAGAATCCGAAGATGGTAACTCACTCAGGTAGCTGTGTCTGAGCTCCTTGCTCACCCACCTTTGCTCCTGTGTGCAGGAGGTTTATCAAGTTTCAGAGTCGTGCATTATCCCCAGAGGAATAGAGATGACATGATTTCTGCACTCACAGGAGACTGGAAGAACTGATGAACTATCACCCCTAAGGAATTCACTCTCTCATCCTTGAAGCTTAATGATAAAAGAGGGAAACACAAGGGAATTCTTTTCCACCACTCCAGTGAGTAGTGGTGATGGAGTCAAGAAGAGCTGCATGCACTGTTTTTCTGGCCTCTAAAAGCTCCCTACCAGGTGGTGATTTTGATGGCAATTTAGAAAAGTCTGTTTGTTGATGCCTGAAAGTCCTTTCACAAAGGGTGATACCTTCCATGTTATATGGATTAGCCATCTTTATTTATTTATTTAAAGATTTTATTTATTTATTTGTCAGAGAGAGAGAGAGAGAGCACAAGCTGGGGGAGCAGCAGGCAGAGGGAGAAGCCGACTTCCCGCTGAGCAGGGAGCCCAATGGAGGACTCGATCCCAGGACCCTGGGATCATGACCTGAGCCGAAGGCAGATGCTTAACAACTGAGCCACCCAGGCGTCCCTGGATTAGCCTTCTTTAAACTAGACTTTAATCTGAGAGAATCTGGCATAAGGGTGGTACATAAAATGGATATGAGAGATGACATATGAGTCGTTTTAGCTTCCCATTCATGAAGAAAAAGGGAAATGAGCAATTATAAGATTCAAAAGCTGCTTAATTTGGAAATGCTATTTGACTTGAGGAGAATTTTTATCCTAAGAGATTCAAGAATAAAATAAAAAATAAAAAAAGCAAATTAAAAAATCCTTTTTGCAATATGTTTCCCCATTCTTTCACTTTTCAGCCCATTCTTTCACTTTTCAACCCTTAACCCTGAAGTGAGCTCTTGTAGGCAGATGGTGGATCTTATTTTTCTCACCCAACTTTTTTTACCTGTATTCTTAAATCTTATTTTATGATGAAAAGTTAGTTCCTAATAACATTGACATATCCACTGATTTATAATATTTATTGTCAAGTCAAACTTTTCCCCAACTGCATAATAATCTATTGTGTTGGAGGTACCATTGTCTATTTATCAAGTATCCTGTTGATAGACATTTGAGTTGGTTCTGATCTTTTACAATTTGAAGAAAAAAATGCAGTGGTGCCTGGGTGGCTCAGTCAGTTATGTTTCTGCCTTCAGCTCAGGTCATGATCTTAGGGCCCTGGGATCGAGCCCCATGTGGGGATCCCTGCTCAGTGGGGAGTCTGCTTCTTCCTCTCCCTCTGCCTCTCCCCCCCGCTTGTGCTCTCTCTCCCGAGCACGCATGCTTTCTCTCTCTCTCTCAAATAAATAAATAAAATCTTAAAAAAATGCAGCAATAAATAACCTTGGGCATATCCAACTGTCAATTATCTTTTCTCAACTGTTTTGAATTGAATTTTTCATTTCATTTCATATTTTTTTTTTTTTAAAGATTTTATTTAATTATTTGAGACAGAATGAGAGAGAGAGAGCACATGAGAGGGGGGAGGGTCAGAGGGAGAAGCAGGCTCCCAGCTGAGCAGAGAGCCCGATGCGGGACTCGATCCAGGGACTCCAGGATCATGACCTGAGCCGAAGGCAGTCGCTTAACCAACTGAGCCACCCAGGCGCCCCATTTCATATTTTCTATATGTGTATTTTTCTATTCTACTCCCTTGTTCTTTCACCATTCTATACAATCCATTCATCAATAATTTTTTCAATTATAAGTTCCCTTATACACTGGTATAATCTAGCCCCCATCTCCATTTGTTCTCTTTTGTTTTTTTCCAGGGTTTCCATGGCTATAATAGAATATTGTTTTTAATTTTTACATAAACTTTATAGTCAACTTATTTGGGAAACAAATCTGAGGATATTATTATTGGGACTACATTAAATTTATAAATTAACTTAGGGAGAATTGCCACATTTATGCCATCAAGTCTTGCTACGAAATAGTGTGTATGTCTTCATACATGTTCAAGTCTACTTCTGTATCTCTGTGTTACTCTTTTTCTTCACAGAAGTTTTGAACATTTCTTACTTGGTTTGCGCTTAGATCTTTTATGTTTGGTAATCAAAAATGGGGATCTTCTCTTCCACATACATTTTCTAATTGGAGATTTTTTGTTTATATGAGGTTATTAGGTTAATTTTACATTTTACTAATTTACTAAATTTTCTATTTTTTTTTTAATTAATAGTATAGTAGTAGTAAAAGTAGCGTTTTTATGTATGGTGTGTTATAATGTAGCTGCATCTTATGCTGCCCAAATAAATCGTTAGTTAAAATGAAATGAGCCTCCAAAGCTTAACAAGAGAATTCTCTTCTTGGTTTTGACAGATTATGTAAAATCTATTTGGATGAAACTCTTGGTGGCTAGTGAGTGGTATGTAACTACCCCCTGGGATGGTGGATATGTATTCTTTCAGAAACAAATGACATATTTTTACAGCAAATAGTTTATATTGTCCCTCTATGTTCCTGAAATGGCATTCATAGATAACTTACCTACACACATAATTTAAAGAGGAGAAATAAAAAGAAAATAACTTATAATACTTTAGTATTCATTCATTCATTCATTCATTTTTTATTTTATACTTGAAATATACTTGCATACTGTGGGACATGAAGAGTTCTTTGTTGTTAGGGATTGTACTGCACTCTGCAGGTTTTTAGCATCCTTGCCCCTTACCCACTAGATTCTATAGTGTAGCCCCTTCACTGTGGCAACCATCAATTTCCATAATGTCCCCAGAGGAAAAACACCACCTCCACTGAGACCTTTTTGAAATGCTAAGCATCTGATATTAAATAGAAATTCTCAATTAAGGGGTGATATAGTTTACTAAGTTAGACATCTAGCTGTTCCACCTTTCCACCCCTAACATCTCTACTGATATTTAGATGCACTCTTTTCTTAGCAACCAACACCACCAAGATTTCCATATTAGTCAGAATTCCCCGGAGAAGCAGACCCAGTAGGAGATGGATATGTAGATCTAGATAGGCCTCAAAGGAGTGAATGATGCCCATCCACACTGTTGAGGGCAATCTTCCTTACTTTACTGATTCACATGCTAATGTCTTCCTGAGACACATCCAGAAATAATGTTTTATTATCTATTTGGGCATCCCTTAGCTCAGACAAGTTGACATGTAAAATTAGCCATCACAAGTACCATAGACATTCCTCCCGATTAATCAGTCTTGTCCAGAAGACATCATTAGTCATTATTGTGGTTTATGTGTTATTTGTATTTAAACACAGAGGGATATTTTTGAACAAACTCTTCGCTACTTTTGGACTGTGGTAGCACAAAATGGTCAGCAATGCTCATTCTGGAGTAAGAAAAAACCATGTTCAAGTCCCAGTTCTGGTGAGTATTAACTATTTGGACAAGTAACTTCTCAAGGCCCCAGTTTACTTATCTATGATGAAGGTGCTTAATAGCAATCTGAAAATGCATGTGTTTAGGACACTTAGCAAATAGTACACGCTCAGTTAATATTAGTTGCTATTATTGTTTAGCCCTTCTCTCTTCTAGTTATGACCCCGGAGATGACCAGCTGGGTATCATATTAATATATAAGCTCCTCTTAAAGGGGAGGTCACATCTTTACAAGTTAGTATGGTCTCTATTAATTGATCATTAATGCTTGTTGCCTGCTTCCTGGGCTTTAGAGTCCCATGGTTCTTCATTAAAAATTCACTGCAAGCTGTCAGTGGCTTATCTTTTATGGCACCAAGTTCACATTCCAGTATCTGGTGTGAATTCTCAGTACTCCATGGAAATCATATTGCAGCCTAATTTCTGATGGTTTCCATCTTGGCGGCAGGGAGATAGAGCATCATCTGGTACCTCCTTGAATGACACTCAAGCTAGGATTAAAAATGAGTTCTCTTCTTATTCTGAAGCTCTTTGAGATTTCCTGCCTCTGTGCATTTCTTCCAGTCAGCCCCTCCACCATGATCCAGGTAGCATAATTTCTTATATGTACACAAAGTCCTTCTGGAAGGTGGAGATAGAGCTAACCTGCTATTTTGTGGATTCTTTCAATGCTCTTAAGGGAATCAGACCACCAGCTATCGGGTGAGACAGAAGAGGGATGTTTAGTGAGGACTAGAAATATGGACCTGGAAACTCATTTTCCACTGGGCCCAGGTGTCCCTAGGGCAAAGGAGAGAAATGTGAAGAGGACTTACAATTTCCTTAGCTTCGGGGGGAAAACAAGTAGATTAAAATGAGATGACATGAGGGATGCAGTCCCCAGACACTAAAGAACAAGACATATGTCCTATTTAAAATAATTCAGAATGCTTACTCCAGAGTCTGATCCAGAGACTCTACAATTGGAAATAATTGCAAACAATATTACAGCTGCACTGCAGTGACGTATTCTATATTTTAAAATGTATTTTACTCTGATATAACAAATGGGATTCTTATTTTCAAGGAAAAGTAAGAAAGAAGGCAAAGTAATTATCTTTTGACAGGGAAGGTGTAAAGGGTTTCACTTGTCTTATCTCTGTAATGGGTGATGCCTTAAATCCATTCTAACTCTGCCTACTGTTTCACCTGGGAGAATTGATGAATGCCTTCTCTGAGAAGAGGTTTGATGTGTGTGTTTTGTTTTGTTTTGTTTTTGGTGAATTTAAGCACTGGACAGAAACAAGCAAAAGGACTAAATAGAAGTCAAGCAGTCAAGAAAGGTCAGGAAAAGATATAAAGGGTTCTGCCCAAGTAACTTATTGACCTGAAGAAAAATCCACAACCCTGTACCTTTCTCCAACTACCCATATACCCAAAGCTCCAAGAGCACTGAGAAGCTAAGAAGGTATGTTAAATAAGTTCTCTGTCCATTTTTCTTGTTATAAGACTTGTAAGTCACTAAGAGAAATATAAGCAGTAGTAAATAATATGATTTGAAGATGTTTTTAAATGCCAGAAATTATCAGGACATCTCACTATTGTTTTCACAAACTCCTAGGAATTGAAAACCTTTGTTAAGAATCTCTGGACTGACTGCAAAATCTCAGAGAGTGGGTTATGGTGAAGGTATATTTTCCAGGGTAGAGGGAGATGGTAGCATGTAATTCATAGCACCAGATGTAAAACAAGTGGTATTTTGCTAATAATGCAAATTAGTGAATGCAAATTCTAAGAAAGACAATTTTCAGCAATTACAACTATATTTTTTCTCTAGGAGATATATAGATTTTTTTCTTTATGTAACTAAATGTATTCTAGCATATTAATGAAGCCCTGATAATTACAATGGCAATTATTCTGTTTATTAGTGCGTACATTTGTTATCGAGGGGGTTATTCTAAATGATCTCAAATGCTAAGAGAATGAGAGTTGCATTAGCTGGGTATAAATTAGATTCCATTAGGTAATTCTGTAATTCTGGGAGAGTCACAGATCTTTTGTACCTCCAATTTCTCAGGTGCAAATGAGGATTATAATACTGCGTATCTCATAGGATTTAAATAAAATATTGCAGGAAAAATAACACAGTGCCTGTAGAGCATAGCGAATGCTCAACATATTTGAGTACTTTATTCATCATTACCTTTCTTGTGTCTCTAGCACACACACATGCACACACACACACAATGTTAATTGGGTTTGATTAATTTATTTATTTGAGAAAGAGTGGGAGTGGGGTTGGGGGGCAGACGGAGAGAGAGAATCTTAAGCAGACTCCATGCTGAGCATGGAACCCAATGCAGGACTCGATCTCATGAGCATGACCTGAGTTGAAATGAAGAGTCAGACACTTAACTGACTGAGCCACCAGGCACCCCTAGAGCAGCTGTTATTTTAAAATAGTTTGTGGGTAGACAAGAACTGAAAGGTAATATGTAGAATTATAGAGCAAATAATTGTCAATATTGTAGGAACAAAATCATAAAAACTTCATATGTAGACAATGAAAATTTTATATCCAGAATGGTTATCTCCCACTCACATAGGTATCTGTTTTGATTAGGGGAAACTAATGAAACAAATCTTTTGGGTAATTAAAATGTAAAAAACTTGGTTATTTGTGAAATTAATAAAACACAGATGGTTTTCAATTCAGGCTTAGTCGACATAACAATGCATCAAAAGTGTGTTGAGAACAAACATCTGAAATTAGAACTTTGAGCCTTTTTTGAGAAGATAATCAGCTTTCATTAAAGGAAACTATGTAATATATTATATGGATGTAAGTCATTTTCATATTCATACCATATTTCATACCTCACTTTGCTGGTAAGAATAGCTCAGTGATGGTCAATATTGTTGACCTATGAACTGAAAGAAAGAACTTCTCTGCCTACTAGTCAAGTGGAAGTGAGTTCTTGAGTGAGACTGAACACAGGCCTAGCTTAACTGTAACAGAAGACTTCTGGTGATGTGTTTCCCAACAGCCATTATTTCCTTACAATAGTCCCATTTATTGTTTCCATTAGGATTATCACTTGGTCCTAAGCTATGCATACATAAAAAATTTTACTGTTACTCCAGAGAATTGCATTCAGATACAACCAGTATGGGTTGCTTTTCAATTGTTTTTGAGATTTTTTTTTCACTGGGAGACTGTCAAAATGGACTTTTTCTCCATTGTACCAAGGTTTCTCATAAACACTGCTCTCAAAGCCTGTTTCACATCTTTGTTCCTCAGGCTATAGATAAATGGATTCAACATTGCATTCACAAAGATACAAACCACGGCCACAATTTTTCCTTGTTCAACAGACTGCTCATTTATTGGTCTCAGATACATGCAGAATAGGGACCCACAGAACATAGTGACAGTGGTCAGGTGAGAGCCACAGGTGGAAAAGGCTTTGCACTGCCCTTCGCTGGAACGGATCCTCATAATTGTGATGAAAATGAAAACATAGGAGATGAGGATGATGAGTAGGGAACCAGTGAGGTTAATCCCTGCAGACACAAACAGGGCAGTCTCCTTTATGTAAGTGTCAGAACATGTCAACATGAGGAGGGGTGGGTCAGCACAGTAGAAATGGTTGATGATGTTGGGTCTGCAAAAGGACAAGGGAGAGGTCAATATTACCTGCACTGTGCCCACCATAGCACCCCAGAGGTAGGGAAAAATGACAAGGCAGGTGCAAAGTGGCCTGGACATTCTGCTATTATAGTGCAGGGGATGGCAGATAGCCATGTACCTGTTATAGGCCATGGCACTGGGCATGTAATACTCAGTAAGGAGCAGAGTCACAAAAACAAAACACTGGGCCAGACACCCCATGTAGGAAATGGTTTTCTTCTCAGAGAGGAAATTAACAAGCATCTGAGGAGATAGATTAGTAGAATAAAAAATATCCACGCATGCTAAGTGGGTGAGGAAAAAGTACATGGGTGTTTGCAGCCGGGGAGTGAGTCTGATTAATGCAATCAATCCAAAGTTCTCTGTCAGGGTGATGAGGTAAATCAGGAGAAACACCACAAAAAGGATGGGCTGCAGCTCCCGTTGGCTGGTCAGTCCCAGGAGGATGAACTCAGTTGCCTCAGTGCCATTGTGTGGGAGAAGTATGGCCATCTTCATATTCTCTAATACGGAACAATTTTTCAGATATAAAAGCAGAAATAAATTATAGGCATTTCAAGAATAGACAAAGTAAATGGGCACTAACACAAACCGGTTTTGAAAAGAGAGGTTTAAATAGGTTGTTACTTCCCCCAGAGTTGGAAGAGTTTCAGTAGTTGCCATCAGGTGGTTGGTGATGCTGATGAAGTGGACAATATATTTGAAGTCCATGCACCAGCCGTGTTGTCTGCTTTGCTGCTCCCACCTTCATATGGAATTTGACTTAGCTCATTGGTGTCCCTAATTAAGCTATAGGATCAGAACCTTTTCATCTATCATCTATCTTTCATCTATCATCTATCTATCATCATCTATCTATCATCTATCTTTCTATATCTATCATCTATCTATCATTTATAATCTATCATCTATTTATCTATCTATCATCTATCTATCTATCATCATCTATCTACCATTTATCTATCATCTATCTCTCTATCATCTATCATCTATCATCTATCTATCTATTATCTATCTATCTATCTATCTATCATCATCTATCATCATCATCTATCTATCTATCATCTATCTATCTCTATCTCTATCTATCTACCATCTGTCTATCTATTTATTTACTTTTTGGCAAGATTTTGAGTGTGTGCATTTATCCTCTTTGTGGATCCATAGTTTCAGTGGTTTCATTAGATTTTTTAAAGAGATTTGCATTTAAAAAAAAAAAAGGAAGAAGCCTAAAGCCCGTTCTTTCACTGAATTCTTGCTAAGGGTTCTTCCTTAACTTTTCTCCCTTTTTTCAGAAACAAAGTCTTTTCTCATTCTCTTGTAAAAGAATGGGCTACAAAATTGTCTAGACAGCTAGATGAATTGAGCTGTGTTGCCCTTTAGCACATTTTCACCAGGGCTGAATCCTTGCCTGAGTTTTTTTTTTTTTCCTTTTATCCTTTTTCTTCTTTTTACTTCTTCTTTTCACGGGGATGCTCTCCTCCTTCTATATCCCCATCATCAGCTCTTTTAGTCTCTGTGTTCCAGGAACACCTGGTTTCATGGGCAAGAACATTGTGCAGTTGACCTTACCCTGATTTCAGAAGCATGTTAAGCTAGGTTTCATGCCCTGATATCACCATCTTGAAATCCTTGATAAGTTTTGAACATAGATAACTAACATTCTTATTTTGTACTGGACCCTGTTTATTAGCTAATCCTAGTTCCACGCTTTACCACTTGCAGCTTTGTACTGTCCTTTTGCAACTCTTTTGCTTGTTCTTTCCTCATTAGTTAGGGACTTTTCTCGGTTGTAAACTACTAAACCCACAACTCATTGTTCAGAAGATGTTCACCTTTCACTCTGGCTTGACACAGGCAGCTGGGTCATCTGTGATGTTCTTTTTCAGCAAACATGTTATTCATTGTCTTTTTTGTGCCTGTCTTAACTTATCAGGACTTCTGCTCCACTTTCAAGTGGATGTTTCTGGATCCCACATAAGTCACTGAGTTCATGGGTCAAGACCATTTCAGATTCCATAGGCAGTCATTTAGTGACATGCAATAAATGAGTTTTTCTGCAAATGAACCTCTCAAGTCCAATTTCCTGTCATGCCTTTTATAAATCTGAAATTTGCACATCCTGATCTTTTTTTTCCCATTTTTCTGGGAACACTATCTCCACTCTTTCTAGGGTTTCCTGGGTGCAAACGAATATGAAATTACCTCCTAAGCCATCCTGTTGATGTCATTTAAAGAAATATGCTGTTTGAAGGGTAATTTCCTGCTAGACACTTCTGGAAGAGTAGCTGCAACTCTCCACTGACTCCTGTTCTGCAGTGAAGGTCATTGCTATTCTTGGTAGGAAACTCATAAGTGGAGATGAATCAGGCTTTCAAAGAAGTTAATCATTTACATTTTAGGGAACATCTAAGCTGGGACTTTTTCACTCCTCTGCATGAAACTTGTACACACACACACATCCCTAGCAGTTCCAAAGAAAGATCACATATGGTACCTTTGCCTCTGTTCTTTATTTTCCTTAGAACACCCTTCTTAAAATAAGCTTACTGCTTGTGCTCATCCTCCTTCAGTTTGTTGCTAAAAACAGTCACATTTTCATGAGTATTTCAGTGATGTTACTATTTAAAAGTTGAACACCCTCTCCACAAAACTCCATTTTCTTAATTTTTCTCTATAACACTGCCATTCGACTCACCATTTATTTACTTTCACTACTCTGTGTCTCTTTCCAACAGATGCGAATGCTAGAAGGGCATGGATTTTTGAAGGTTCTGTTCATTTTGGCATCCGCAGGGCCTAATCACATGATATGTTGAGTATCAATAAACGCTTATTTTATGAACATCTAGTTTGATGTCCATGATGACTTTAGAGGCAGGCAGAAGTTATCATTCCCATTTACAAATAAGGAAATGAAAACTCATGGCTAAGGGTCATTGCTCATTATCAGTAACTGTTACTAGTGTATTCAACAAATGTTAAGTACTTACCCTTCTGGATAAAAGAGATAAAGTGCAAAAAGACATTGTCATTGGCTCTTTAAAACTTAGACTAAACTAGGTTTCAGTGCCTCATTTTGAAATGAGATAAGAATCGGGCCAGTTTTAAAAAATTGAATATGAGAAAAAGGGCAAAAAAAGGCATTTGAGAGGAAGGAAGAGGAAGTTCAACACTAGTAATGATGTAAAGGAGAGCTAAAAAAGCCATGGGGATTGTCATACCTCTAGACAGATAAAGTTGTGATTAACAACTTAAATACTAACTATGCAAAACTGGTTTCTTTATCGACACATTGTCATCGCTGTAGACTGTTTGCAAAATACTGGGTGAGAATTAATACGATTTGATGATTCTTTGTTCATTTATTTGCCATAAGTTTATAAGACCACTGTGACTGTGCCTTTTAAAATTGTGACTCTGGGAACATCTGCTTTATAATCCTGGACAATTGTTACATATGAAGATCCCCATATCCCACGTAAGAGGTTCTTAAACAAACTTTCTCTGACTTTTCTTGATTATGAAGTTTTCCAGAAAATTTCTTTGTACACTAAAATTCACAAAGCTCTTAATTCTCTTAAAGACATGACGTCATGTCAAGCTCTGTGGGGATACAGAGAGAAGTAAACACTTGTAAGTAATTAATTTTTCATGCTTACCCTGTTTTTTTTTTCTTTTCTTTTTAAGATTTTTATTTATTTGAGAGAGAGAGAGAATGAGAGAGAGCACATGAGAGGGAGGAGGGTCAGAGGGAGAAGCAGACCCCCTGCCGAGCAGGGAGCCCGATGCGGGACTCGATCCAGGGACTCCAGGATCATGACCTGAGCCGAAGGCAGTTGCTTAACCAACTGAGCCACCCAGGCGCCCTTTTCTTTTCTTTTTAAAATTCAGTTCATAAAAGCTACTTAGAAGTCAGAGTGCGCAGGGCGTCTGGGTGGCTCAGTCGGTGGAGCATCTGACTCTTGATTTCGGCTCATGTCATGGTCTCAGTGTTGTGGGATTAAGCCCACCATCCGGCCCTGAGCTCAGAGCGGAATCTGAGGAATCTGCTTGAGACTCTTTATCTCCCTCTGCCCCGCCTCCCCTGCTTGCCCCCCAACTCTCTGTAAATAAATAAATAAATAAAATCTTAAAAAAAAAAAAGAAGTCACAGTGCAATAATGAGCTAGACTTTGTCTCTGCCCCTGTGGAAGGAATATATGAGGAGTGGAAAGTAGACACATTATGGTTATGTAATGTGCTACAAAATGAATGAGAAGTATGTAGGGTGTGCTGGAAGCATAAAACATACCGAGCCTTATGGGATAAGTAGAGTTTGAGAGGCAAAAAATATTACAGAGAGCAAGAGGGTATGTAGCTCAGTTGTATATATATATGGATAGTTATAGTTATAAATATAGTTATCTATAGGTGTAACTGTAGGTGTCTATATAGAGAAATATAATAGCAATTCAATACAAAGACAAATGAAATAATGATTAGGAGAAGTAAAGAATCTGTTTAGGGTAGTATTCATTTTGAATGACACATGGAGGTACAGAGAAAAATCATTTCAATAGTCAGTAATATGATTTGAGAGATACCTTCCTGTCTGCTTTATTTCTGTTGTTTCCAGTGCAGGTCCAGACTCTCAGAAAATGTCTATCACAAATGACAGTGCAATAAGAGAATTCATTCTTCTGGGGCTTACAGATCGTCCTGAGCTCCAACCTCTCCTCTTTGTGCTGTTTCTGGGTGTGTACCTCGCCACCCTCTTCAGCAACCTGGGCATGATACTATTGATCAGGCTGGACTCTCACCTGCACACACCCATGTATTTCTTCCTCACTAATTTGGCCTTTATAGACTTGTGCTACACCTCAAATGCCACCCTGCAGATGTTGACTAATTTCTTATCAGAGAAGAAGACCATCTCCTTTGCTGGCTGCTTTACACAGTGTTACATTTTCATTGCGCTTCTCCTCACTGAGATTTACATGCTGGCAGCAATGGCCTATGACCGCTATGTGGCCATATGTAACCCTCTGCGCTATAGTATGAAAATGTCCAGGCATGTCTGCATTGGCTTAGCCACATTTCCTTATGTCTATGGCTTCTCAGATGGGCTTTTGCAGGCCATCCTGACCTTCCGCTTGAGCTTCTGTAGATCCAATGTCATCAACCACTTCTACTGTGCTGACCCGCCACTGATTAAGCTTTCTTGCTCTGATACTCATGTCAAAGAGCATGCCATGCTCATATCAGCTGGCTTCAACCTGTCCAACTCCCTCAGCATCATCCTGGTGTCCTATGCCTTCATTATTGCTGCCATCCTCCGGATCAAATCAGCAGAGGGAAGGCACAAGGCATTCTCCACCTGTGGTTCCCACATGATGGCTGTGACCCTATTTTATGGGACACTCTTCTGCATGTATGTAAGACCACCAACAGATAAGACTGTCGAGGAATCCAAAATCATAGCTGTCTTCTACACCTTTGTAAGTCCGGTGCTTAATCCACTGATATACAGTCTGCGGAACAAAGATGTAAAGCAAGCCTTGGAGAATGTCCTCAGAAGAAATATGGTCACTAAGACGGGACTGCCTCCAGTTTTCAATAAATCATAACTAAATCTTTGGCTCAAATAGCTTTGCATTCTGATGATGTATTTTGATATTCTCTATGAATATGCCTCAAATATCTCAGCTAAAAATCTCAGGTCTGGGAAAAAATGAGCTTCACTTATTAATCTAAGCTCTTGTCCCTCAACATTGGTCCACAGACCAGCAGCAACAGCATCATCTTGGGATTTGTTAGAAATTTAGCACCACATTCTGCACCTAGATCCATTATATCCAAATCTGTGTTTTAATCACATCATAGGTGATTTGTAAGCACATTAAATTTGAGGAACATTGTTCTAAGTGAAAATTCCCACTTGATATGGCATGGAACATTCCTGTGTTCTTATTGTTTATAAAGATAAACAGGATAAAGATGCTCTCAGCTCAGTTCCTTGGATTTATTATATTCTTATTACTCTATTTTTTGGAACTAGGAGTCTTTATGAGACACATCCTTCTATACTTCTCTGAGCTACTAAATAAAACCAAAAACCATGGGTCATGAGAGTGGTTCCTGTTTCTTGTGAATATACTTTTATAATGATCAGTATGAAATGGGAAGAAAGGAATAAAGTGATCCTTTTTTTTCCCCTCTAACTCTGAGTTTGTGGATCCTGTCTGTGGCCTCTGAACTATAGGGACTGACTTCTTCCTTCTGACCTGCAAGCCTGAATCTACACACTCAGGTCTAGGAAAAGAAAGAATACTTTCTGTGTCACTTGGATTTTAAAAATTGAGAATTACTTGGCATTATCTTTTATCTTCTTTTCTAGATTTTTAAGTGAAAGTTTGGATTATTGAGTTTTACTTCTTTTCTCATATAAATGTTTATATATTTTATTTAAACACTGCTTTAGCTGAAAACAACTAAATTTGGTATTTTTTACATTCAGTTTGCAAAATTTTCTTATTTTCCCAGTGCCTTCTTCCTTAACCAACGGGCTATGTAGAAGACCATGTTTAATTACCATATATTTGGAACTTTAAAAGATACTTCATTGTTATTTATTTGTAATTTACTTCTGTTGTCAGAGAACATATTCTTTATGATTTTAATTTTGGAAATTTACTGTTTAGTGTTTTTTTTCCAGCTTTATTGAGATATAATTGACATATAACATTGTGTAAGCTTAGGTGTACAATTTGATGATTTGATACATATATATGTTGTGAAATGATTATCAAAAGACTATTAGTTAACACATCTTTCATGTCACATAAGCACGATTTTTTGTGCGTGTGTAGTGGTGGTAGTGGTGAAAACATTGAAGATCTACTCTTTTAGCACTTTCCAGTATACAGTACAGTATTGTTAATTGTAGTCACCTTGTTGTACATTAGATTCCCCAGAACTTATTCATCTTATAACTGAAGGCTTGTTGCCTTTGACCAACATCTCCCCATTTCTCACATCTCCAGCCCTGCCAACCAACATTGTACTCTGTTTCTGTGAGTCTGACATTTTTAGATTCCACATAAAAGTTAGATCATACAGTTTTAGTCTCTCTGACTTATTTCACTTAGCCTAATACCCTCAAGGCTCATCCATGTTGACACAAATGGCAATTTCCATTTTTTAATGGTAGGATAATCCTCCATTGTACATCATCTTTATTCCTTCATCTGCAAATGGACACTTGTTTCCACGTCTTGACTATTGTGATTAATGCTGTAATGCATGTGAGGGTGCAGATAATCTCTTCAAGATCATGATTTCATTTCCTCTGCATATATCCCCAGAAAGAGGGGCTTACTGGATCACATGAGAGTTCTATTTTTGATTTTTTGAGGAAGTTCCCTACTGTTTCCATATTGACTGTACCGATTTACATTCCCATCAGCAAATGTACATGGGTTCCTTTTTCTCCACATCCTCTCCAGCACTTGTTATCTCTTGTCTTTTGGATAATAGCCATTCTAATAGCTGTGAAGTTATATCTCACTAGGCTTTCATTTGCATTTCTCTGATGTTTGGCGATGTGGAGCACTTTTTCATTACCTGTTGGCTATTTGCATGTCTTCTTGGGAACAATTTATTCAGGTCCTTTGCCCACTTCTTAATTGGTTCTTTGTTTTTTGTATTGAGTTGCATAAGTTCTTTATACATTTTGGACGTTAACCTCTTCTTAGATATATTGTTTGCAAATATTTTCTCCCAATCCACAGGTTGCCTTTTCATTTTGTTGATTGTTTCTTTTGCTTTGTAGAAGCTTTTAAATTTGATGTAGTCTAATTTTCCTTTTGTTGTTTGTGCTTTGGTGTCATATACAAAGAACCATTGCCAAGACCAATGCCAAGTAACTTTTTTCCTATGGCAGGTCTTATACTTAAGTCCTTAATTCATTTCAAGTTAATTTGTGTGTGTGTGTGGTGTAAGATAGAGGTCCAATTTAATTGTTCTGCATGTGGTTATCCAGTTTCACCCAGTCTCACTGAAGAGACTATCCTTTTCATATTGAGTATTTTTGACCCCCTTGTCAAATATTAGTTGACCTTATATGCATGGGTTTTTTGGGTTTTTTTTTAAGATTTTATTTATTTATTTTTTGTCAGAGAGAGAGAGCACAAGCAGGGGTAGCGGCACGCAGAGCAGGTAGAGGGAGAAGCAAGCTCTCTTCCAAGCAAGGAGCCCGATGCGGGACTCGATCCCAGGACCCTGGGATCATGACCTGAGCCGAAGGCAGACGCTTAACCGACTGAGCCACCCAGGCGTCCCATATGCATGGGTTTATTTCTAGGCTCACAATTCTGTTTCATTGGTCTATGTGTCTGGTTTTTTTTTTTTTTTTTTCATTTTGTTTTGTTTCATTTTGTGCCAGTACCATACTGTTTTCATTACTATAGCTTTGTAAAATAATTTGAAATCAGGAAGTGTGATGCTTCCGACTTTGTCCTTTCTCATGTTTGCTTTGCTATTTGAGGTCTTTTGTGGTTCCATATGAATTTTAGGACTATTTACTTTGTTTCTGTGAAAATGTCATTGGATTTTTTTTTATTGGAATTGCATTGAATCCACAGACGGCTTTGGGGTGTATGGACATTTTAACAATTTTAACTCTCTTTGAATCCATAAACACTTGATACATTTTTATTTATGTCTTCTTCAGTTTCTTTCATCAAAGACTTGTTTTTGGTGTACAGATCTTTAATGTTTTGGTTAAATTTATTCCTATTTTATTTTTCTTGGTGTTATTTTAGATGAGATTTTTTTCTTTATTTCTTCCTCAAATAGTTCATTGTTAGTATATAAAAATGCAACTTATTTTTGCATTTTGATTTTGTATTCTGCATAAACTTACTGAATTCACTTATTCTAACAGTTGTTTGATAGTGTTTTTAGGGTTTTCTATGTATAAGATCATATCATCTACAGAGACACTTTTACTTCTTTCTTTCTAATACTGGATGCTTTTTTCTTGCCTAATTGTTCTAGCTTGGACTTCCAGTATTATGTCGAATGAGAGTGGTGATAGTGGTCACCCCTTGTCTTATTTCTGACCATAGAGGAAAACTTTCAAATTTTCACCATTGAGTATGATATTAGCTGTGGGCTTTTCATATATAGCCTTTATTATATTCATGTATGCTCTTTCTACACCCAATATGTTGAGAGTTTTTATGATAGGATGGTGAGTATTGTAAAATGCTTTTTATGTGTCTATTGAGATGATCATATAATTTTAATTTTTTATTCTATTAATGGATACATCGTTTTCTTCACAAATAACAAATCCCTCTGGGTCAAGTGTACTATATAATAGATAATGGGTACAAATGAATTTGAATTTTGCTTTTAAAGTTTGATATATGCCCTTTGAGCATGTGATTTAACTTCTTTTATCCTTAACTTACTTTTATTTGGTAATAATAATACAGGTTTTTTAAAATGTTACTTTATTACTGTGTAATTTACATGCAATAAAATGTGTCCACTTTAAGTACAATTCAATGTGTTCTGACAAATGTGTATATCCATATAACTGCCACCAAAGTTGATATATAGAACATTTCATCACTTCCAAAATTTTGTTTTTATCCCTTTGCTGACAGTTACTTTCTTGCATACCCAGCCTTTGGTAATCACAATGTGCTTTCCTAACTATATTTCATATAAATGGAATGAAACCATATATGGTCTTTTGTGTGCATATTCTTTGACTTAGCAAAATATTTTTGAGAATCATCCAGTTGTTCTATGAATCTATAATTTGATATATTTTCTATTAATGAATAGAATTACATTTTAAAAATTTACCACAATGTGTTTATCCACCCATCTGTTATTAGAATCTGGGTTGTTTCATTAAGTATCAGACTGTCTTAAGTATCAGTCTTTTTTTTTTTTTTTTGGTAAGATTTTTATTTATTTGACAGAGAGAGGGGAAGCACAAGCAGCGGGAGCTGCATACAGAGGGAGAAGCAGGCTCCCCGCTGAGCAAGAAGCCCGAAGCAGGACTCCATCTCAGGACACTGGGACCATGACCTGAGCCAAAGGCAAACACCTAACTGACTGAGCCACCCAGGTGTCCCAAAATTATACGTTCTTATAGTAAAACATTCAATCTCTATAGAAGAGTACAAAGTAAAAGATTTTTCCCTTTTCCTTTTCCCCACCCTGATCTTCCATTGTCTCCTTTCAAGGTTACCATTATTAACAGTTTCTTATGTTTTTGGAAAATTTCTCTGTATCTACAAACCAATCTATGGCTATATATGTACACACACACACATATTGGTCAATACACATATTGACTGTCATGAGCTAACTTTTAGTAGTTGGTAATTCTGTAGCATTTGCTATGCATGGGTTTCAGTCCCATGGTCTAGAGGAATGTGACCAAAAGTACTGATTGGGACTTGCTGTCACCTCTGGGAGAAAGAAGTCATGATAACAGCTCCACATCCATGCCTGACATCCATTTCTTCCTCCCCACTTGTGAGAATCACTTTCAATAAGAACTTTCCTCCTTCTGCCATAGCAGTACACAAAAACTTCCACTTAGTTTTTATACATTAACTCCTGAAGCAGGCAATGAATGTCTCTTGCAAAAACATATGGCTTATCAAAAGGAATGAGATCTTGCCATTTGCAACGACATGGATGGAACTGGAAGGTATTATGCTAAGCGAAATAAGTCAATCAGAGAAAGACATGTATCATATGACCTCACCGATATGAGGAATTCTTAATCTCAGGAAACAAACTGAGGGTTGCTGGAGTGGTGGGGGGTGGGAGGGATGGGGTGGCTGGGTGATACACACTGGGGAGGGTATGTGCTATGGTGAGCGCTGTGAAGTGTGTAAGACTGTTGAATCATAGATCTGTACCTCTGAAGCAAATAATACATTATATGTTAAAAAACAAACAAACAAACAAACAAAAAAAACATATGGCTTGCCTCAAAAGAAATTGTGGCTCTGTAGAGTTTATCCATGACATCCCAGCCTCCTAGGCTCTGCAGTTGTCATGTCTTCCTTCATCGTTGTCTGTTAATCTATTTTTTCAGGATGGGACAGATATTTTCTATTTGTTTATTTATTTATTTATTTATTATTCTTATGTTAATCCGCATACATTACATCATTAGTTTTAGATGAAGTGTTCCATGATTCATTGTTTGTGCATAACACACAGTGCTCCATGCAGACTGTGCCCTCCTCAATACCCACCACCAGGCTAACCCATCCTCCCACCCCCCTCCCCTCTAGAACCCTATTTGTTTTTCAGAGTCCATCGTCTCTCATGGTTCGTCTACCCCTCCGATTTCCCCCGCTTCATTCTTCCCCTCCCTGCTACCTTCTTCTTCTTCTTCTTTTTTTTCTTAACATATATTGCATTATTTGTTTCAGAGGTACAGATCTGAGATTCAACAGTCTTGCACAATTCACCGCGCTTACCAGAGTGCATACCCTCCCCAGTGTCTATCACCCAGTCACCCCATCCCTCCCACCCCACCCCCCACTTCAGCAACCCTCAGTTTGTTTCCTACAATTAAGAATTCCTCATATCAGTGAGGTAATATGATACATGTCTTTCTCTGTTTGACTTATTTCACTCAACATAATACCCTCCAGTTCCATCCACGTCGTTGCAAATGGCAAGATCTCATTCCTTTTGATGGCTGCATAATATTCCATTGTATATATATACCACCTCTTCTTTATCCATTCATCTGTCGATGGACATCTTGGTTCTTTCCACAGTTTGGCTATTGTGGACATTGCTGCTATAAACATCGGGGTGCACGTACCCCTTCGGATCCCTACTTTTGTATCTTTGGGGTAAATATCCAGTAGTGCAATTGCTGGATCATATGGTAGCTCTATTTTCAACTTTTTGAGGAACCTCCATACAGTTTTCCAGAGTGGCTGCACCAGCTTGCATTCCCACCAACAGTGTAGGAGGGTTCCCCTTTCTCCGCATCCCCGCCAACATCTGTTGTTTCCTGACTTGTTAATTTTAGCCATTCTGACTGGTGTGAGGTGGTATCTCATTGAGGTTTTGATTTGGATTTCCCTGATGCCGAGCGATATTGAGCACTTTTTCATGTGTCTGTTGGCCATTTGGATGTCTTCTTTGGAAAAATGTCTGTTCATGTCTTCTGCCCATTTCTTGATTGGATTCTTTGTTCTTTGGGCGTTGAGTTTGTGGGTTCTTTATAGATTTTGGATACTAGCCCTTTATCTGATATGTCATTTGCAAATATCTTCTCCCATTCTGTCGGTTGTCTTTTGGTTTTGTTGACTGTTTCCTTTGTTTTGCAAAAGCTTCTTATCTTGATGAAGTCCCAATAGTTCATTTTTGCCCTTGCTTCCCTTGCCTTTGGCGATGTTTCTAGGAAGAAGTTGCTTCGGCTGAGGTCAAAGAAGTTGCTGCCTGTGTTCTCCTTTAGGATTTTGATGGACTCCTGTCTCACATTTAGGTCTTTCAACCATTTGGAGTCTATTTTTGTGTGTGGTGTAAGGAAAAGGTCCAGTTTCATTCTTCTGCATGTGGCTATCCAATTTTCCCAACACCATTTGTTGAAGAGACTGTCTTTGTTCCATTGGACATTCTTTCCTGCTTTGTCAAAGATGAGTTGACCATAGAGTTGAGGGTCCATTGATCTATGTGTCTGTTTTTATGCCAGTACCATGCTGTCTTGATGATGACAGCTTTGTAATAGAGCTGGAAGTCCGGAATTGTGATGCCGCTGGCTTTGCTTTTCTTTTTCAACATTCCTCTGGCTATGCGGGGTCTTTTCTGGTTCCATACAAATTTTAGGATGATTTGTTCCATTTCTTTGAAAAAAGTGGATGGTATTTTGATGGGGATTGCATTGAATGTGTAGATTGCTCTAGGTAGCATTGACATCTTCACAGTATTTGTTCTTCCAATCCATGAGCATGGAACGTTTTTCCATTTCTTTGTGTCTTCCTCAATTTCTTTCATGAGTATTTTATAGTTTTCTGAGTACAGATCCTTTGTCTCTTTGGTTAGATTTAATCCTACGTATCTTATGGTTTTGGGTGCAATTGTAAATGGGATCGACTCCTTAACTTCTCTTTCTTCTGTCTTGTTGTTGGTGTATAGGAATGTCACTGACTTCTGTGCACTGATTTTATATCCTGCCACTTTACTGAATTCCTGTATGAGTTCTAGCACTTTTGGGGTGGAGTCTTTGGGGTTTTCCACATAAAGTATCATATCATCTGCAAAGAGTGAGAGTTTGACTTCTTCTTTGCCGATTTGGATGCCTTTGATTTCTTTTTGTTGTCTGATTGCTGTGGCTAGGACTTCCAATACTATGTTGAATAGCGGTGGTGATAGTGGACATCCCTGCCGCATTCCTGACCTTAGGGGGAAAGCTCTCAATTTTTCCCCATTGAGAATGATATTCACTGTAGGTTTTTCATAGATGGCTTTTATGATATTGAGGTATGTACCCTCTATCCCTATACTCTGAAGAATTTTGATCAAGAAAGGATGCTGTACTTTGTCAAAAGCTTTTTCTGCATCTATTGAGAGGATCATATGATTCTTGTTCTTTCTTTTGTTAATGTATTGTATCACATTGATTGATTTGCGGATGTTGAACCAACCTTGCAGCCCAGGGATAAATCCCACTTGGTCCTGGTGAATAATCCTTTTAATATACTGTTGGATCCTATTGACTAGTATTTTGGTGAGAATTTTTGCATCCATGTTCATCAGGGATATTGGTCTGTAATTCTCCTTTTTGATGGGGTCTTTGTCTGGTTTTGGGATCAAGGTAATGCTGGCCTCATAAAATGAGTTTGGAAGTTTTCCTTCCATTTCTATTTTTTGGAACAGTTTCAGAAGAAAAGGTATTAATTCTTCCTGAAATGTTTGGTAGAATTCCCCTGGGAAGCCATCTGGCCCTGGGCTTTTGTTTGTTGGGAGATTTTTGATGACTGCTTCCATTTCCTTAGTGGTTACAGGTCTGTTCAGGTTTTCTATTTTTTCCTGGTTCAGTTTTGGTAGTTGATACATCTCTAGGAATGCCTCCATTTCTTCCAGGTTATCTAATTTGCTGGCATAGAGTTGCTCATAATATGTTCTTATAATTGTTTGTATTTCTTTGGTGTTGGTTGTGATCTCTCCTCTTTCATTCATGATTTTGTTGATTTGGGTCATTTCTCTTCTCTTTTTGATAAGTCTGGCCAGGGGTTTATCAATCTTGTTAATTCTTTCAAAGAACCAGCTCCTAGTTTCGTTGATCTGTTCTACTGTTCTTTTAGTTTCTATTTCATTGATTTCTGCTCTGATCTTTATTATTTCTCTTCTCCTGCTGGGTTTAGGCTTTATTTGCTGTTCTTTCTCCAGCTCCTTTAGGTGTAGGGTTAGGTTGTGTACTTGAGACCTTTCTTGTTTCTTGAGAAAGGCTTGTATTGCTATATACTTTCCTCTTAGGACTGCCTTTGCTGCATCCCAAAGATTTTGAACAGTTGTGTTTTCATTTTCATTGGTTTCCATGTATTTTTTTTAATTCTTCTTTAATTTCCTGATTGACCCATTCATTCTTCAGTAGGATGCTCTTTAGCCTCCATGTATTTGAGTTCTTTCCGACTTTCCTCTTGTGATTGAGTTCTAGTTTCAAAGCATTGTGGTCTGAAAATATGCAGGGAATGATCCCAATCTTTTGGTACCGGTTGAGACCTGATTTATGACCTAGGATGTGATCTATTCTGGAGAATGTTCCATGGGCACTAGAGAAGAATGTGTATTCCGTTGCTTTGGGGTGGAATGTTCTGAATATGTCTGTGAAGTCCATTTGGTCCAGTGTGTCATTTAAAGCCTTTATTTCCTTGTTGATCTTTTGCTTAGATGATCTGTCCATTTCAGTGAGGGGGGTGTTAAAGTCCCCCACTATTATTGTATTGTTGTCGATGTGTTTCTTTGCTTTTGTTATTAATTGCCTTATATAATTGGCTGTTCCCATGTTAGGGGCATAGATATTTACAATTGTTAGATCTTCTTGTTGGATAGATCCTTTAAGTAGGATATAATGTCCTTCCTCATCTCTTATTACAGTCTTTGGTTTAAAATCTAATTTGTCTGATATAAGGATTGCCACCCCAGCTTTCTTTTGGTGTCCATTAGCATGGTAAATGGTTTTCCATCCCCTCACTTTCAATCTGGGGGTGTCTTTGGTTCTAAAATGAGTCTCTTGCAGACAGCATATGGATGGGTCTTGTTTTTTAATCCAGTCTGATAGCCTGTGTCTTTTGATTGGGGCATTGAGCCCATTTACATTCAGAGTAACTATTGAAAGATAGGAATTTAGTGCCATTGTATTGCCTGTAAGGTGACTGTTACCGTATATTGTCTGTGTTCCTTTCTGGTCTATGTTGCTTTTAGGCTCTCTCTTTGCTTAGAGAACCGCTTTCAAGATTTCCTGTAGGGCTGGTTTTGTGTTTCCAAATTCCTTTAGTTTTTGTTTGTCCTGGAAGCTTTTTATCTCTCCTTCAATTTTCAATGACAGCCTAGCTGGATATAGTATTCTTGGCTGCATATTTTTCTCATTTAGTGCTCTGAATCTATCATGCCAGTCCTTTCTGGCCTGCCAGGTCTCTGTGGATAGGTCTGTTGCAAATCTAATGTTTCTACCCTTGTAGGTTACATATCTCTTCTCCTGAGCTGCTTTCAGGATTTTCTCTTTGTCTATGAGACTCATAAGTTTTACTATTAGATGTCGGGGTGTTGACCTATTTTTATTGATTTTGAGAGGGGTTCTCTGTGCTTCCTGGATTTTCATGCCTGTTTCCTTCCCCAAATCAGGGAAGTGCTCTTCTATAATTTGCTCCATTATACCTTCTGCCCCTCTCTCTCTTTCTTCTTCTTCTGGGATCCCAATTATTCTAATGTTGTTTCGTCTTATGGTATCGCTTATCTCTCGAATTCTGCCCTCGTGATCCAGTAGTTGTTTATCTCTCTTTTTCTCAGCTTCTTTATTTTCCATCATTTCATCTTCTATATTACTGATTCTCTCTTCTGCCTCATTTATTGTAGCAATTAGCGCCCCCATTTTTGATTGCACCTCATTAATAGCCTTTTTGATTTCTACTTGGTTGGATTTTAGTTCTTTTACTTCTCCAGAAAGGGTTTCTCTAATAACTTCCATATTTTTTTCAAGCCCAGCTAGTATCTTTAAAGTGATGATTCTGAACTCTAGATCTGACATCGTACTAATGTCCGTATTGAGTAGGTCCCTGGCAGTCGGTACTACCTCTTGTTCTTTTTGTTGAGGTGATTTTTTCCGTCTTGTCATTTTGTGCAGAGGAGAATAGATTAATGAGAGAACAAAATGCTAGCAGAGTAACAACGTCCCCAGAAAATATACTCTAAACAAATCAGAAAAGACCTGAAGCAGTGGGAAAAGAAAGGGAAAGAGAGAAAAAAGAGAAAGAAAAAAAAGAAAAAGAAAAAGATAAAGATAAAAACAAAAACAAACAAAACAAAACAACAACAACAACAAAAAAGAACAGAATGTGATCAAATATGATCAGGCTGGTATATAGATCAGTGCCACACACTAGATCTGGGGTGTATTTTGGTCTTTTAGAAGAAAGTGCCTCCCAAAATTTTAAAGAAAGAAAAACTTATATATGTACAAAAATAAGGGTTGATATGATGAAGGGATGGAATAGGACTGTAAAGATGGAAATTATAAAAAATTTTATAAAAGGAATTGATAAGAAGTTGTTTGAAAAAAGAAAGAAGAGGATTTAAAAAAAGAAAAAAGAAAAAAAAGGGAGAGGATGTGATCAGGCAGGGGAATAGAAAACACCATATACTAGAGATTTAGGGTATATTTTGATCTGTTAGAAGAAATTATCTCAAAATTTCAAAGAGAGAACAACTTATATATATAAGCCAAAAATACGGGTAACAACTATGAAGGGATAGAATATGACTCTAAAAATGAAAAATAAAAATGTTTTTTTAAAAAAAAAGGATTGATAAGATGTTGGTTGAAAAAGGGAAAAAGAAAAATTCAAAAGGAAAAAAAAAGAAAAAAAGACAGTTAAAAAAAAATTAACTTTGAAAGACTAAAGAATCATGGTAAAAAAGCCATGAATTCTATGTGCAGTATTCCCCTAGCGCTGGAGTTCTGCCATTCTCATTGATCGGTAAACTTGGTCTTGGCTGGCTGTTCTCGTTGATCTTCTGGGGAGGGGCCTGTTGCCGTGGTTTCCAAATGTCTCTGCCAGAGGCGGAATTGCCTCGCCCTTGCCCCCTCCCGGCTAAGTAATCTGCTCCGCTTTGCTCTCCGGGGCTTTTGTTCCCTGCGAGCTTTCCGTACAGCTTTGGAGGCAGAGAGTGAAAATGGCGGCCTCCCAATCTCTGCCCCGGAGGAGCCGAGAACTTGGGGCCCCACTTCTCAGTGAGCCCCCAGAGAAAAGCCGTCAGTCACTCCTTCTCCTTGGTCTCTGGCTGCACTCCGTGCTCACCTGGCCTGTGACTGAGCATTTCTATCTCTGGCACCCAACCCCAGGTGGAGTCTCCAAACCCAGCAGATCCCTGCGGTGCGCTCCCGCGCGGCTCCTCCCAGGGGAGGAAGGTGAGTCTCCCCAGATCTGCTGCTTGTTGGGTCCCTGCTGGAGGAGCAGTGGCCTGACTGTGCCGCGGATCACGGTTTATGGCAACCCCGAGCTGAGAGCCCGTGCCTGGGCTCTGCCTCTGCAGCCGGCTTCCCTACTCCGATACCTGGGAGCTCTGCCACACTCAGGCACCCCCGGTCTTTCTGTGACCCCAAGGGTCCTGAGACCACACTGTCCCGGAGGGTTCCACCCCCTGCTTAGCCACCAGAGTGACGTCCCTCAGCGGAGCAGACTTTTAAAAGTTCCGATTTTGTGCTCCCCGGCTCTATCACTTGCCAGAAGCGGCCGACGGAGGCCCCTCCCCCGCTGTCTATCCTCCCGAATATCGCCTTGGATTCACTTCTCCGCACGTCCTACCTTCCAGAAAGTGGTCACTTTTCTGTTCAGAGAGTTGTTGCTATTCCTTTCTTCGACCTCCTGTTGGGTTTGTAGGTGTTCAGAATGGTTTGATCCCTATCCAGCTGAATTCCTGAGAGGAGACGAAATCCAGGTCTCCTACTCCTCCGCCATCTTGCTCCGCCCCCCTGCTAACTTTTATTTTAATAAAATTGCTAGAATCTGATTCTACCCCCATTGACTATATGAATGAAAGACAAAGTAATAGGGATTAAAGGGAAATAGATATGGCATGATTTATTTGAAATACCTAAATTTTGTCTGTTTAAATGTACATGTTCAGGGCAGGAGTCCAAGATGCCAGAGGAGTAGGAGACCTTAATTTCTTTTGGACCCAAGAATTCTGCTAGGTAGCTGTCAAACCATTCTGAACACCTGCAAACTCAACCAGAGATTGAAGAAAAGAATAGGTGCAACTCTACAAATAGAAAAGTGATCACTTTCTGCAACAATGACAAGACAGAAAAACTCACCTCAATAAAGAGAACAAGAGGCAGTACCGATTGCCAGGGACCTAATCAATGTGGACATTAGTAAGATGTCAGAACTAGAGTTCAGAATAATGATTATAAAGATACTAGCTGGGCTTGAAATAAGCATAGAAGACACTAGAGAATCCCTTTCTGGAGAAAAAAAGAACTAAAATCTAACCAAGTTGAAATAAAAAAGTCTATTAATGAGATGCAATAAAAAATGGAGGGTCTACCAAGATGTCCATCGACAGATGAATGGATAAAGAAGATGTGGTATATATACACAATGGAATATTATGCAGCCATCAAAAGGAATGAGATCTTGCCATTTGCAACAACGTGGATGGTACTGGAGGGTATTATGCTGAGCAAAATAAGTCAAACAGAGAAAGACATGTATCACATGACCTCACTGATATGAGGAATTCTTAATCTCAGGAAACAAACTGAAGGTTGCTGGAGTGGGGGGTGGGGTGGGAGAGATGGGGTGACTGGGTGATAGACACTGGGGAGGGTATGTGCTCTGGTAAGCGCGGTGAATTGTGCAAGACTGTTGAATCTCAGATCTGTACCTCTGAAACAAATAATGCAATATATGTTAAGAAAAAAAAAAAGAAGATAGCAGGAGGGGAAGAATGAAGGGGGGTAAATCAGAGGGGGAGACGAACCATGAGATACGATGGACTCTGAAAAACAAACTGAGGGTTCTAGAGGGGAGGGGGGTGGGAGGATGGGTTAGCCTGGTGATGGGTATTAAAGAAGGCACGTTCTGCATGGAGCACTGGGTGTTATGCACAAATAATGAATCATGGAACACTACATCGAAAACTAATGGTGTAATGTATGGTGATTAACATAACAATAAAAAATTTTAAAAAAAAGTAAAAAAAAATGGAGGCTCTAACTGCTTGGATAAATGATGCAGAAGACAGAATTAGGGAGTAGAAGACCAAGTGATGGAGAATAAAGAAGCTGAGAAAAAGAGAGATAAACAACTACTAGAACATGAGGGGAGAATTGAGAGATAAGTGATACCATAAAGCAAAACAATATTAGAATAATTGGGATCCCAGAACAAGATGAAAGAGAGAGGGGGGCAGAAGGTATATTAGAGCAATGATAGCAGAGAACTTCCCTAATCTGGGGAAGGAAACAATCATTAATATCCAGGAGGCACAGAGAATCCCCCTCAAAATCAATAAAAATTGGTCAACTCCCTGACACATAATAATGAAACTTACAAATCTCAGAGACAAAGAGAAAATCCTTAAAGCAGCTCAGGACAAGCGGTCTGTAACTTACAAGGGTAGAAACATTATATTGGCAGCAGACCTGTCCATGGAGACCCCCAGGCCAGAAAGGACTGGCATGATATATTTAGGGTGCTAAACAAGAAAAATATGTAACCAAGAATAATTTATCCAGCTAGGATGTCATTCAAAATAGAAGGGGTGATAAAAAAACTTCCAGGACAAACAGAAACTAAAAGGATTTGCGATCACCAAACCAGCCTACAAGAAATATTGGAAGGGGTCCTCTAAGCAAAGAGAGAGCCCAAAAGTAACATAGACTGGAAAGGAACAGAGACAATATACAATAAAAGTCACCTTACAGGCGATACAATGGCACTAAGTTCATATCTTTCAATAGTTACCCAGAATGTAAATGGGCTAAATGCCCCAATCAAAAGACACAGGGTATCAGATTGGATAAAAAAAGCAAGACCCACCGATATGTTTTCTGCAAGAGACTCATTTTAGACCTAAAGACACCTCCAGATTTAAAGTGAGGGGGTGGAAAACTATTTATCATGCTAATGGACATCAAAAGAAAGCTGGGGTGGCAATCCTTATATCAGACAAATTAGATTTTAAACTAAAGACTATAATAAGAGATGAGGAAGGACATTATATCCTACTTAAAGGATCTATCCAACAAGAAGATCTAACAATTGTAAATATCTATGCCCCTAGCAAGGGAGCAGCCAATTATATAAGCCAATTAATAACAAAATCAAGGAACACATCGATAATAATACAATAATAGTAAGGTACTTTATGCTCAGATGCTTCTCTATTATTGTGTCCTGGCACATCTTTTTGTCCATCTTACAGCTCTTTTCTTTAAATTGTTTAAAGCCTGTTTTGATGTTTTGAAAAATATTACTTGTAGTTTTGAATTGCTCAAGTTTGATCATTTGTTTTTCTTATACAGAGAAATGTGTAGAGAAGACTGCTAACATTATTTGCTATGTGGTGTATGCTGGGCCCAGAACAATACTAGCCTTTTCAAAATAATGATCTCATTATCCTGCAGGAGTGTCTTAGAAGATGGACATAATTATTTATATGTCTGATTGGACAGTTGAGGCTCAATGAGATTAAGTTATGCAAAGAGTCTGTGTACAATATTGATTAATGCTATGGTTTTTTGGTTTTGCTTTATGTGTTTTGTTTGTTTGTTTGTTTGGTCACTTGGTTGGTTGGATGTTAGGCCCCCAATTACTAACTGTGTGATTTTTATCAAGTATTTATATCCTTGTGTTGTGTGAATGTAATGAAATAATACAAAACATGCATTAGTACAGAGCCTGTTAACAAAGAATGCAGAATAACTGGTACTGGCTGTTCTTATTAGCATGTTTTTAATAATTTTTTAATGTAGTTTCCTGTTTGTGTCCCAGTAACTCATTTTATCTCACTGAGAAGTTTTGTAGTTGAAATGAGAAATAGCAAGTGAATTATAATTTTGCATATTTAAGCAACTGGGACACGTGATATCTGGTCATATATTTAACAAACAATGTAGGTTGTGTTCTCCCACAACCTGATTCTTTCTTAAATCTGTGGTGTTTGTTGAATCAAAAATAATTTATTCCATACATCAGATATGTCTGATGAGGTTATATGATTGCGTTGCACTATATATCCCATATCTCTCTTCTCCTACGACCACATCTGAAAAGAAATGTATGGGTAAGTTCACGGTGGAAAATAGAGTGGTGACACTGACTTTAGACAATACATTTCCTGCTTGTTTCCTGCACATAAAGCAGCTCAGTGCATATTTCACTCTGAGATATAATATACTCAATAAGCAGCAGCCATCAAAAGGAATAAGATCTTGCCATTTGCAATGACGTGGATGGAACTGGAGGGTATTATGCTAAGCGAAATAAGTCAAAAAGAGAAAGACATGTATCATATGACCTCACTGATATGAGGAATTCTTAATCTCAGGAAACAAACTGAGGGTTGCTGGAGTGGGGGGTGGGGAGGGAGGGATGGGGTGACTGGGTGGTAGACACTGGGGAGGGTATGTGCTCTGGTAAGCACTGTGAATTGTGCAAGACTGTTGAATCTCAGATCTGTACCTCTGAAACAAATAATGCAATATATGTTAAGAAAAAAAAAAAAAGAAGAAGAAGAAGAAGGTAGCGGGAGGGGAAGAATGAAGTGGGGGAAATCGGAGGGGTAGACGAACCATGAGAGACGATGGACTCTGAAAAACAAACAGGGCTCTAGAGGGGAGGGGGGTGGGAGGATGGGTTAGCCTGGTGGTGGGTATTGAGGAGGGCACATTCTGCATGGAGCACTGGCTGTTGTGCACAAACAATGAATCATGGAACACTTCATCTGAAACTGATGATGTAATGTATGGGGATTAACATAAGAATAAAAAAAAAAGAATAATAGGAAAAAATATACTTGGTAATATATGCTTATGTATGTATCTTATGTGTATACATGCTTATGTATGCTTACATATAAGGGCAATGAATGACCAGCAATAACAGAGAAAGGAGGAAGGAATTACAAAGCTAAACATGTTCTTACCATGTGATCCAGCAATTACATTCCTTGGTGTTTATCCAAAGGAGCCAAAAACAGGTACAAACAGAAACTTGCACACAGATGCTCATAGCAGCTTTATTTGTAATTGCCAGAATTATATCTGGAAGCAACCAGATGTCTCGCAGTAGGTAAGTGGATAAATAAACTGTGGTACTCCAGACAATGAATGATTACACAGTGCAAAAAAAAAACCAAAAACAAAAAATAAGAAAACGCTATCAAGCCATGAAGCCATGGAAAGACGAGAAGGAAACAAATGTGTTTTACTAAGTGAAAGAAGCCAATCTGAAATGCTACATGCACTATGATTCCAACAATATGATATTGTGGAAAAGGTAAAACTCTGCAGAGAGTAAAATGATCAGTGGTTGCCAGGGGTTTAGAGAGGGAAGATGAAGAGGCAGAGCACAGAGGAATTTTTGGGCACTAAAAACACTCTGTATAAGATTATAATGATGGATTCATGTTATTATACATTGTTTTCAAATTCATAGAATATATAACACCAGGAGTGAACCCGAAGGTAAATGGTGGACTATAGGTAGTTATGATGTGTTAGTGCATGCATGGGGGCAAGGGGTATTTGAAAAATCTCTGTACCTTCCTCTTAATTTTGCTATAAACTTATAACTGCTCTAAAAAAATTAAGTCCACAAAAAATGAAAAAGAAAGAAACTGAAATAAGGGAGGAAGAAAAATATAAAAATTTTTGGGTTTCCCCCAAAACCCTTCCTAAAAATAAAATAGACATGCAACAGCAAACAAATGAACTAAAAAGGAGCAAAGACCAAAATGAAAGAAAAATAAATGACAAGAGCCTATCACAAAAGATCTCTATTAATCCCACATTAAGGATTTTTAAGGTATCAAGTCACCCCAAAACAGTAGCAGAATACTATTGAAATCAGCACTTTTACCACACAGGGTTAACATGGAAAGGGAAGTATTAACGGGATCTATGATGCTTGGAACCTAGGAATTTTGAAAACTCACCACAAAAAAGAGAGGACAATCAGTAAAATCAAGCTGGTGAAATGGAAACGTCTTTATATGCCCCAAGTTGCAGATGTAGGACTTCCCCACACCCACCCAGGGTCAATCGGAGGTCACAAAGAGACTATAGGAGACCAAAATGATGGGTGCTCTAGGTCATTGAAGATCTCAGAAATATGAAACACATATTCCCTTCCAAAAGAACAGGGCTTCACTCTGAGGAATAAAATGCTGAAAGTCGAGAAAGTCAGTGAATAGAGCAGAATCACTGGGGAGACTCCTGGGTGGTTCAGTTGGTTAAGTGTCTGCCTTCCATCCAGGTCATGATCCCAGGGTTCTGGGATCCAGTTGCGCTTGGGGGCTTGGAGCTCCTTGCTCAGCGAGGAGCCTGCTTCTCCCTCTGCCTGCCGCTGCCACTCCCCCTTCTTGTGCTCTCTCTCTCTCTCACTCTTTGTCTTTCTGACAAATAAATAAATAAAATCTTTAAAAAAATCTTAAAAAAAAAGAATCACTGGGAAGGAAAGTTTGAAATAAGAGAAGGGGTTTCTGGAAGACGTAGGTCTCAGAAAGTACTTTTACAACAACATATAATGTGTAAAGTGTAGAGTACCACTTTGGAAAATAACTCCAGGTAGAAGTGTTAATGAATTAGGCTTAGCTCTGAGATTTAAGGTAGTTACACAATAAGACAATATTTTAAGACTATAAAAACATGCCCAAGATCCCTTGAGCACAAAACTCGAAGTTACCTTGACATATCTCCAAACTACATATATACCTCCTTATGATAGTCAAAATGCCCATCATCCCTAAACATGGGGAGAAGGGCAGATAAAAGGATTAATGTAATATTATAGAGAGGTGACCCTTGAACAAGTGGAGATTAGGGGTGTCACCCCTAGTCAAAAATATGTCTATAACTTTTGACTCCCCCCAAACTTAACTACTAATAGTGCAGTGTTGACCAGAAGCCTTATTGATAATATAAACAGTTGATTAACACATATTTTGTGTTATATGTATTCTTACAAGAAAGTAAGCTAGAAAACCAAAAAATGTAATTAATAAAATCATAAAGAAGATAAAATACCTTTAAAGTATTGTACTGTATTTATCGAAAGAAAGCCAAGCATGAGTGGACCCTCATAATTCAAACCTATGTTGTTCAAGGGCCAACTGTAGTATGAAGGAATAACTTGTGAAGTGTTCCAAAGTTACTAAAATCAGATAATAAAGTAAGGTTGTAGAACAAGCAAACTAATAAGGTAATTTAATATCTTAGAATAATGTTAAACAAACTTTAAAATAATAAAGTTTTATCAAAATAAAATATATTAGTATACTACAAATGAGAAGGCTAGATATTGGAAAGATTTAAAAACAAGAGAACACAGAAATTAACTAGAAATAAAAAAACATAAATCAAGAATAATTTAGTAAAATATAATAGTAAGTACATTCTATTAGCTATTTTCATACATTTTTAAAAGTAATCTCCATGCCCAACAGGGGGCTTGAACCCACAATTAGGAGATCAAAAAGATCCTGTACCAACTCTGAGCCACCCTGGTGTTCCTAGCTGTTGTCATATTAAATCACATTAAAATCTCAGTGATTGGCTAAAAAATATTACTTTCTGACATCCAAACACATGATAATAGTATCAGTTATTATTATACTTTTAAACTTGACTCATTCTGGTAGCTATATATTATAAGACCACATTATTTTTTAAAATTTTTTTAAAGATTTTATTTATTTATTCATGAGAGACAGAGAGAGAGAGAGAGAGAAGCAGAGGGAGAAGCAGGCTCCCAAGGAGCAGGGAGCCCGATGCGGGACTCGATCCCAAGACCCTGGGATCATGACCTGAGCTGAAGGCAGATGCTTAACCGTCTGAGCCACCCAGGCACCCTATAAGACCACATTATTGTGTTAAATGGCATTTCTGTCCCTAACATCAAATGTTTAACTTTTTCACGGGCTTAGTTACCGTCTGTGTGTCTTCTGTGGTGAATGTTTGTTTATATATATTGCCCTTTTGATGTTCTTGTTGTTTTTGCTTTGTTTTGTTTCAGAATTTTTCATATATTCTGGATACATAGTCTTTATTGGGTAACTGTTGAGCAAACATTTTGTGTAAGTCTGCAGTTTATTTCTTCAACAATGTTTTTCGCAGAGCAGAAGATTTTAATTGTGATGAAATACAAATTATCACTTTTTTCTCCCATAGTTCATGTATTTTGAGATTTATCTAAAAGTCTGTGACTAACCCATGGTCGCACAGATGCACAAGATTTCTCTAGAAATGTAGCAAAGGATTAATAAAGGTGTAACATTCATTTTGAGAAAAGTTTTATATATGGTGCAAACAATGAGTCAATGTTTCTTTTTTTGTGGCATAAGGCTATTCTACAAATTAAACACCATTTAAAAAAATACTATCCTTGCTCCATAGATTTTTTCTTAACAATTTTGACAAAAATCAATTGAGCATATATAGGCGAATCTATTTCTTGACACTGTTCTGTTCCATTGACGTAGCTGTCTGTCTTTTCAATATCTCTGATTATTTAGCTTGATGTGTGTGAATATTCCAATTTTATTCTTCTTTTCAAAATTCTTTTAAAAATATTTATTTATTTATTTATTTATTTATAGAACATGCTCCCAAGTGGGGGGAGGGGCAGAGAGAGAGAATCCCAGGCAGACTCTTCTCTGAGCACAGAGCCTGATGGGGGGCTCCATCCCATGACCCCTGAGATTATAATCTGAGCAAAAATCAAGAGTTAGACACTTAACTGACTGAGCTACCCAGGTGTCCCTCCTTTTTTAAATAAATTATAGAATCAGGGTGTCAATTCCTGCAAAAATACTTGTTTAATTTTAATTGGAGTTGTATTGAATCCATAGATCAATTTAGCATTGGGCCCATAGCATTGCATTTAATTAATAGATCAATTTTTCACAGTTGAGCCAGCATCATCTTTACATATATATATATATATAATTGTAAGTTATAGACAGGGAATGCTATTTATGGAATAGTATACTAATATATAGTATAATATATAATTCTTTTATATATAATTACTTTTAAAAATTATATATATAATTCCATAAATAGCATTCCCTGTCTATAACTTACAATCTCTTGAGTGTGGCATCTAGGCATACATATATTTTCCACAATTTTTCTAGGAGTTTCTTATGTACATAGTTACTAGTCTATATTAATATATAAGATCTCAAATTCAAGACCAAATCCTATACAACCTAAAATGTTTGACCTTTATCTCTGGCATTTTTCTCTTACATAGAATATTACCATTTTCTGTATACTGCCCCATCTCCCTTGTCAATAATTCCTAATCCTATATTCATGTCTTATCTTTCTTATTTAACTCTCAATGAACTTAAATCTGTTTCTCAGACCACTGGAAGTATAGTATTTTAAAATTTATTAAAAATATAGTAATCTTTATTAAATGATTATGAAGTCTGCCATAGGTTATGCTGTCATATTATTTCATTATGTTCATGTTTATATGTTTTTTTAGGTTTTTTTTTTTTTTTTTTTTTTTTTAAGTAATCTCTACACCCAACGCAGGGCTCAAACCCACAGCCCTGAGATCAGGAGTCGCAGGTTCCACAAACTGAGCCAGCCAGGCGCCCAGATGTTTATAGGATTTTTAGGGAAGTAAACAGGTTATATTTCCAGGAGGAGGAAACTGGATTTCAGAGAATTTAAGTCATCAACCTTGTGACATACAGCTATTTAGTTTTAGAGCCAAGACTATGTCCTATTTCATTAGCTTTCTTTTCCACTGAGGAATCATTTCAAACCAGAGGCCAAAGTGCATTTATGTAATCATTTTCATCATGTAGTTCATTATCCAGAACCACTCACTTGTTTACAATGAAAAAAAAATCATCTTCATACTTTTCTGTCCCAGAAAAGAATTAGTGCATTTTCCTCCTGGGGCATCACTGTGACCTTTAAGAACTCGAGATGGTATAAGAATCTAAATGCATTATACATAGTGTACCTTAGTGGATAGTTCATTTCCACAGGTGAGAGGAAAGGTTTCTTGTGACTTACAAAATATTTTAATAACTGGACATATGAATTTGAAAGTAGAATGTATGCCTTAATATTTGTATTTAAGAGAGAAGACTCTAGTTAATTAGTTAATTCAAAGTTATGTTAACAATTGATCACTTGCCTTTCAGGGAATACAGCAGGGAAAGTAGAAAGGGTTTCCCAATATTTTGGTCATTAGAAGTGTAAATTAGAAATTTGCTTTAATGTTCTTGGTGAAACATTATGGTCAATTTAGAGAGAGTAGAATTAAGGAGCTATATTTAAAGTTAAAAAAAGTATTAAATGGAGAAAAAATATTAACCAGCTATTATGTATATACAACTTTGAAATCAATATTTTTTTTTCTGATGGAGGGATACAAACAAATTTTAAATTTATTTTATTTGTGAGCTAATCTAGAAGCAAATTTAGTGGTTTCTTTTTCATGGTCCATTCAAGCTTAATTGCTTAAAAAAAAATTCCAATGTGCAAGGATGCCATCTCATTGATTCTATATGATAACATTTCCAGAATTACGGCATCTCACAATGGGTTTGTAATATAGTCAAGTGGAAATAGTGTAGAGTCTGAATCAGAGAAATCTAGGCGTGCATCCTGAATCTCTTAGAAATTATGACTTTGGTCAAGTTATATGTCTATATAGGCAATTTTCTCATCTATAAAATGACACTGAATTATTTAGTTTGTAGATTGTTATGTAGATTATATTAGAAAATGTGCACAAAATTCCTAACTCCTAGTATCCAGTTAATGATGTATGGTAGCTACAATCAGAGCCTTCCTTCTTACTGAGCTGAGTGTTTGTAATACTGTTTCCATGGGTGTTTGGTACTTTATATTTTTTGACCATGAGCGCTGGGGAACTGATTTTATTTTAGTCTTCCAGATTGATCATGTTTTGTTAAGAATTTAGGATCTATTTTTTTGTCTTGCTAGCCTCTACAAAAGTGAAATAGTAAGACATAAACATGACCAGTTTTAATTTTCTTAAATATCTGTTAATAGAAATACCTGTTTGAAAAGCAGTTTGGATGCAGTAGCTACAGCTCATACTTTTTCTCTATCATGACCCCAGTTTCCTATAGTGAAATAGGCAAATGCTCTAATGAGACATGATTTGGAATAAAACATACCTTCATTCATAGACCACTTTCTTATTCTGCAAGCAAAAGCAGAGATATCAAGGATTACTAGAATATCATAGTGACAAGTGTATAAGAAGAATTTGAGTAAACATATTATTATTTTAATGGCATGCCCACAAGCAGAATGTAGTGACAGAAATGGATTTTAAAATTTCTTATGGCACAGAATATTGGGATTCACTGGGTTTAATTTCAATAGAACAGTATTTTAATATATATTTAGTATCATGTAACAAATATATGTATAAAGAAGTACTTTGATTCTGTTTGGGACCCATTAATTGCAAAATGCTTTTATTTTTAAAAATTGATTTTATAATCTTTATTCATTTTATTGGAACTAAATAAAATTTGGAGGCCATATTTCATGTGTATGCATTTTCACATATAATTAACACTTCAAGATAATACAAAATATTTTAATGATCAGATAAATAAACACTCTGCAACCATATCATTGCAGATGTAGTTGAACAAGGTATTCCTGAAAATTTGGGTCAATCTTAGTTATTCTTTGGAGTTACAAGGAGAAGTAACTTTTCCAAGTTCACATTGTCACCAGGTGCTAAATCTGAGATTGTAATATGAGGTTTTATTAATTTTTAAAAAAATGTTGCCCCATTGTTTTTTAAAAAATTTAATTAATTACTTTGAAGGGAGAGGGGTGGAGCAAAGACAGATGGGGACAAGCAGACTCCATGGTGAGTTTGGAACCTGATGGGCTCAGGGTCCTGAGATCATGACCTGAGCCTAAGTAGAGTCGGACACTTAACTGACTGAGCCACCCAGATGCCCTTGTATTATGAGGTTTTAGAGTCCAAATATAATGTTCTTAATCTTCTACAGTTGTCTTATCTTAGGCTCATTAGTTATATAAAGGTTAGAATTGTTATGTCACTGACCCTTCTCCTGTGTGTATCAGTCAACATGTGTTTTGTGATGGATACCTTTAGCATACTGCCTATTGGTATATTTTTCAAATTTTGCTTGCATGTTTTGTTTTTACTGTACTTATTCTTATCTGCTTAATTCCTGTTTTGTATCTGAATCTCTTTAGTAAATATTTTTGTATGTATTCCATGGATTTGAGAGAAAGGGAGAGATAAGAGAAGAAAAGGCTGGGAAAGAAAGAGAGAGAATAGGAAATTTTAAACAGCCATCTGTTTTTGGTGATACCCCAAAATGCGTTAATCATACTTATATTATTCATTGATGTCTTTATAAGCTACCTTACTAATATAACAATTCAAACTTAACTATACATTATTTTAAGGTATGTGTGTGTGTTCTCCTGAGAGTTATGTAAGCTATCTGGATTTATAAAAAAATCAGATTTTAACAGAATTGTATTTTGTATTTTTTTACTATCAGTTTTCCTATAGATCAAATGGGCATTTTTGGGTTTTGTAGACTCACATTTATGAAACTACTCTATACATAAGAAATGTCTTCCACAGGAATCTCTGAACATTTATGGGAAAATAAAGACATATGGTTTTCTTTTTTTTTTTTTAACAGTAGCCTTATTTATTTATTATCTACTGATGTGTGAGTGTCTCAATATAACAAAACTGTAGCATGTTTCATGTCATGAATATAAATCATTTGTGAGTAAATTCAGCCTGGCCTTATATATGGTGAATTTTTTTAACTCTTTTTAAACACTTGTTGGTTATAAAATGCCAAAGGAAAAACAAAACTCAACATGCTGAAATCTGTCCCCTAAATATGATGGATCCAGGAATTAATAGTGTTTCAATAACTGAGATTTCAGCCCAGATACAGGTGTTTCTTTAACATTTTTTAAGTTTCCTTTATTCACACTCCACTTAATGAGAAACAGTATGATGACATCAAGAAAACAAAACAAAACAAAAAAACAGAAATTATTTTGAGGCAAATATAGTGATTTTTCTCTCAGCAAAAACTCCAGGAACAATTTTATTATCTACTATCAGGTGACATTAATTTCACAGTTATTTTAGAAACTGTGAAATTTCTATTAAGAAACTCCATAAGCAGCTATAATATATTTTCTAAAAATGTCCAGGATTTCTATTTGAGAGAAATATATCTAAAAAAAAAATTCAAGGATTTTGTAGGAATAATCACATAAATTGAAAATCACCTCACATTGTCATTAAGATCAAATTTAAAAAAAAATAACAGTATGATAAGCTGCAGTGGCCAAAATGAACAACTTAATGATACGTATTTTGAGGAAAAAGAAAAAAATCTGAAGAAAAAGACATTACATTGTTTATATTGGCAAATAAGGTGCATCTCTCTCCAGAATATTCTCTGCTATTCTGTTCACCACTGCTGTAGATGGAAACTAATGGAACAGGATAATGGCCAGAAAAAATGATGTAAATGGTTTTGGTGGAAAAGGCAGGCTTGTTTGATAAATTGAGATGTCTAACTTATCCCATTTACTAGTCATTTGGAAATGTGCTAAAATTAAATAATTTCCATAGTATTTCTCATTTATTTTTTTAAAGATTTATTTATTTTAGAGTGTGTGTGTGTGTGTATGCGTGCAAGTGGGGGAGGGGCAGAAGGAGAGAATCTTCAAGCAGACTCCCCACTGATCACAGAGCCCCATGCAGGGCTCCATCCCACTACCCAGGAGATCATGACCTGAGCCAAAGCCAAGAGTTGAATGCTCAAAGGACAGAGCCACATAGTCGCCCCTAGTATTTCTCATTTAAATTCAACACAAGTGGGGTGCCTGGGTGGCTCAGTTGATTAAGTGGCTGCCTTCAGCTCAGGTCATGATCCCAGGGTCCTGGGATCGAGACCAGCATCGGAGTCCCTGCTCAGAGGAGAACCTGATTCTACCTCTCCATCTGCCGCTCTGCCTATTTGTGCTCTCTATCTCTCTGTCAAATAAATAAATAAATAATCTTTAAAAAAAAATAAATTCAACACAAGCTTGTGATAGAAGTGTACTTGTTCCCATTTTTAACAGTTGCAAAGATTAAAGAAAGGACTTTCATGCACATTGTAGCAAGTCCAGAACTAGTATTCAGATGTGTACTTTCCACTATAATATTTTAAGATTCAAATATTCCTATGTTTATTCATCATTGTGAATTTTAAGATTACATGATATGCAAAAAGACAATAAATAATTGAATAGAAAATGATTTAGACAATAAACTATTTAAATCAACAGAATATTTTTAACTTGATAAATGTAGTCAATGACTGAATAAAATCATTTCTTCCTTTAACAGCAAAATGCAACCCCTTGGGACCAACATCTTTATGGCTGCTTATTTTATCAGTGCCAAGGACATCATTATACCTTGCTAAGAAACAAATATGAGGATATAATTGTGTAGGCTCTATTTTCACAAGATATTGCCTTTAGCACCTATAAATAAAAAGTGAAATGCCAGAGTTGCCATCAGATTTAGATTTATACAGGATTCAGATGAAAAACATGACTGAAGTCAGCATGTTTATATTGATGGGCTTCACAGATGATTTTGAGGTACGGGTCTTCCTATTTTTTCTATTTCTAGCAATCTATCTTTTTACTCTGTTAGGAAATTTGGGACTGGTTATATTGGTCATTGGGGATTCTAGGCTCCACAACCCCATGTACTATTTTCTGAGCGTGTTATCATTCCTGGATGCCTGCTATTCTTCAGTTGTCACTCTAAAAATGTTAGTCAATTTCCTAGCAGAGGATAAAGGCATTTCCTATCTTGGATGTGCAGCCCAGATGTTTCTCTTGGTTACTTTTGGGACCACAGAAAGCTTTCTCTTGGCTGCCATGGCTTATGATCGCTACGTAGCAATCTACAACCCTCTCCTCTATTCCGTGAGCATGTCACCCAGAGTCTATGTGCCACTCATTGTTGCTTCCTACATTGGTGGCATTTTGCATGCTTCTGTACACACAGTGGCCACGTTCGGCTTATCCTTCTGTGCATCCAATGAAATTAGGCATGTCTTTTGTGACATCCCTCCACTACTTGCCATTTCTTGTTCTGACACCCACACAAACCAGCAGCTGCTCTTCTACTTCGTGGGAGCTATTGAGATAGTCACTATCCTGATAGTCCTGATCTCCTATGGCTTCATTGTGTTGGCCATTCTGAACATGCATTCTGCTGAGGGGAGGCGGAAAGTCTTTTCTACGTGTGGTTCTCACCTAACTGGAGTGTCAATTTTTCATGGTACAGTCCTCTTCATGTATGTGAGACCAAGTTCCAGCTATGCTCTGGACCATGACATGATAGTGTCGATATTTTACACGGTTGTGATTCCCATGCTGAATCCCATCATCTACAGTTTGAGGAACAAAGATGTAAAAGAGGCGATGAAGAAACTGTTTGTGAGAAATTGGTTCCTAAGTAAAACACATTATTAGCTTTGAGTAAATCTGCAAAGAATGTTGCATATCAATTTATGTCTCTATGCTCAGAAACTAAGGAAAATGTCTTGGTTTTAATGAATAATACTGCCTGTATATCCTAGAATATTTCCAAATAAAGCATTTATCAGCCCTCCCAACACAGCATTTTACAAATATAGATCATTTGTATAATCTATATACTTTTACTGTGTTCAGATTGGTTCATACTAAATATTTGTTGATACAAATGTATTGCTGTTGTCAGTCATTGTGGAATTTTCACTCACTACTACTATAGCTTATGCACTTAGGATTCTATGGATTAGTGTATCATCACACTGTTTATAGGAAGTCTTTCACACTCACTATGAGGTTACTTCTCCATCCTAAGGTCCCTGTGCAAGACCTCCTTAAACTTATTTCATTTGCTCTCCTGTGCTCTCAGAGTAAGATCCATCTAGGCTTATGGCTATGACTTTTTCACTGTTTGGCCCAACACTATATATTTTTATCCCATTATCAAAATCTTTCCTTATTACTGCCCAATCATAGAAATGATAAGATCCATTCTGAAACTCCAAAAGTTATAGTGGTAAGTATTAGATAGCAACATTTACTGATAGTGTATTTAGGCTCAGGAAAGACAAATAAAAGTAGAGCTTAGAAAAAAGCAACAACTGGTTAATTATATAAATATATGTATATATAATTTATATGCACATTACACATACATCATATATACACAATATGTATTATACATATATGTATTATATATGTGTGTATATATATATGGTTTGTGTAAATGTCAGAACAAGAAATGGCAAGTAGTGGAGGGATGTCACAAAAGACATGCCTAATTTCATTGGATGCACAGAAGGATAAGCCGAACGTGGCCACTGTGTGTACAGAAGCATGCAAAATGCCACCAATGTAGGAAGCAACAATGAGTGGCACATAGACTCTGGGTGACATGCTCACGGAATAGAGGAGAGGGTTGTAGATTGCTACGTAGCGATCATAAGCCATGGCAGCCAAGAGAAAGCTTTCTGTGGTCCCAAAAGTAACCAAGAGAAACATCTGGGCTGCACATCCAAGATAGGAAATGCCTTTATTCTCTTCTAGGAAATTGATCAGCATTTTTGGAGTAACAACTGAGGAATAACTGGCATCTAAGAATGATAAAGCATTCAGAAAATAATACATGGGGTGGTGAAGCTAGGAATCCCCAATGACCAATATAACCAGGCCCAAAACATTGCCCTATAATGATGGAAGTGGTACAGTATAAACAACCTGCCATGAGGTGGCTGGCTGATCACACCAGGTAATGGTGACATATTGGGGCCTAAGTATTGGTCTCTGTTCCTGGCAGGTTGGGTGCTCAGCAATGGGTTCAGACAAGTCAGCCTTTGTGAATGGAGGTCTATGTTACTGACCCCACACAAACCTTCTTCCTTGCTGTCACCGACTCCTGTATCCTTCAAGTCTTTGATGGTGGAACTAATCTCTCATTACCCTTCAAAATGCAGTATTGATTCTGGTTTACTGTTTTTCTTGGTAGAGGCAGTTATAATTGCTCCCACTTGGGATTTTTCCATCATGATGACCTTTACTCCACAGGTCAGGGAAGCAATGTGGGGATTCTGCCAGGGACTGAGTTGTTCTATTCCAAGTAGACATTCTGGAACTGGAGAATTAACCACAGGATGGTGTAGGGGCATACAGGATTCACTGCGAGATGGGCCGGGAGTAAAACTCCACTGACCACCTGACTTCCACCAGCCGCTACCTTGACTGTTGGGCCACAAACACACAAACACACAACAGTGTTTTGGGTCTTCTGGAATCATCATCAGCTCAGAACTCGTGCCCAGTAGTTCTCAAAGATCTGGTTATTTCCTTTTCACCAATGCACAGTTACCCAGGTAAAGGTCCAAAGTCCCTCTGGGGAAGACTTGGAGAAAGATTAATAGTTTAAATTCTTGGTAGTATCCCTGGGTCCTCCCTCAAGGGTAACTGGTCCCTTCATTAAAGGGGTTCTAGGACTCTAAGCTGCCTCAGTTCATAAATTGATTGAGGGACAATGACTCTGTTTTTGTGATTCAAGTTAGACTTTTGTTCACTTAACCTAGAACTTTTCTGCTATAAGGATCAAGTCAGAATGTAGTATTTCTCATCTATTTCACTTCTAGAATACCATGATCAACTTGCCATGGCCATGCTTGTAAATGAGTAAGACTACTGTAATTGCTGCTTTGAGTCTGCCGTCCTAGGGGTAACCTAGAGTGAGGTGGGTGCCTCCACTCGGGCTCTGCCACTCCAGAGTGAATGTTATTTATGCAAATAGAAATGTAGCAACACATATCCCAAACAGGAAAGTTCTCATACAGGAGATGCAAAGAGAGAAATGGAAAGAAGCCTGCTAACTCTAGGAAACTTGATACACCTGTATTAAATATTTTCAGTTAAGAAAACATTAACTAGGACATAAAGGCTTAAACTAAACACTTAATAAGATTGTTTTTGTAGGTACGTATGTACAAAGCTTTGAATTGACGATTTTCTCTTTTTACAAGTATAGAGGCAGCTTTATGAAAACTTCCATATACTAGTGAAAAGAAAGATCTGAATAAAGAAAATTTTTAAAAATTGCATTCTATTTGGAAATGACTAACAAATTTAAGAAAACTCTCAAACTATTCCATTTAAACATTTTTAGATGCTACTAAACTACTCCTAAGTAAAAAAAAAATGGGAAAAATCGGAAATATTGATAATGAAAATATGAAGTACTAAAATATGTGTGATTCCACTGACACATTATTCATTGGAAAATTGTACCCAAATGAGAAAGCTAGGAAAGAATAGCAAAGTAGACCAATAAAAAGAGGAAATATTGTATTTCTTTTTTTTTCTTTTCAAGTTTTTATTTAAATTCTAGTTAGTTAACATATATGTAAAATTAGTTTTAGGAGTAGAACTTAGTGATTCATAACTTACATATAACACCCAGTGCTCATCACAACAAGTGCCCTCCTTAATACCCATCCCCCATCTAGCCCATCCCCCACCCGCCTCCCTCCATCACCCCTGAGTTTGTTCTCTATAGTTAGAGTCCCTTATGGTTTACTTCCCTCTCTCTCTCTCTTGTCTTTCCTTCATGTTTATCTACTTTGTTTCTTAAATTCCACATTTGAGTGAAATCATAGGGTATCTGTCTTTCTCTGACTGACTTATTTCACTTAGCATAATACACTCTAGCTCCATTTGTGTTGTTACAAATGGCAAGATTTCATTCTTTTTGATGGCTGAGTAATATTCCATTATGTTTCTGCATCTTCTTTATCCATTGATCAGTTGATGGAGATTTGGGCTTTTTCTATAGTTGGGTTACTACTGATAATGCTGCTATAAACATCAGGGTACATATGCCCCTTTGAATCTTTGGCTAAATATCTAGTAGTACAATTGCTGGGTCATAGGGTAGTTCTATTTTTGACATTTTGAGGAACCTATTTTAAAGGAAAAAAATGAACTAGAAAATTTAAAACAGTAACTAATATTTAAATAAAACATTCTATCTTGTTTCACATGCATCCTTTGATTGAATTAAAAAATGTTTTTGACCATTTCTTATGTAAAATATTTATTCATTCAGGGAATATTTACTGAGCAACAATATGTATCAGGCAATATTCCAAATATATGTGTCTGGAATATATTTGATTTATTTGACAATAAATCAAATATAAATTAAGTACATATTATATGAATCAGTGACAAGTGCAGTTGTTATATTCAAGAAAGAAAGAATATGAGGATAGTCAATGGAAGTAAATTATAATTATCATAATGTAATCAATGAAATCCTCACTAAGCAAAGACATTTTAAAAAAGGAGTCATATGAATGGCAGCCGGGAGAACCTTCCAAATAGAAGAAAAGAAATGAAGAAAAATGGGGGTGGTGGAGTATATAATGTTGTAAGAGATTATCTATATTTGTATGGTTAAGATGTTATTTAAACTTAACAATCCCACTTTAGGGAAATATCCTTACATTGTGCTCTATGTTCCTAAGGAGATCATCCTATTGGAACCAAAGAGATTTAACACAAAAATAATAATAATGTTAGGGGTGTCTGGGAGGCTCAGTCGGTTTAGCATCTGCCTTCGGCTCAGGTCGTGATCCCATGATTCTGGGATTGAGCCCCATGTTGGGCTCCCTGCTCAGCAGAGAGCCTGCTTCTCCCTCTCTTTCCCACTTGTGTTCTCTCTTGCTATCTCTGTCTGTGTCTCTCAAATAAATAAATGAAATCTTCAAAAAAATAGTAATGGTGATAAAGAAAGGAAGGAGGGAGGGATGGAAAACCAAAATCATTTATAATTAATTAACTTTGAAGGACACATGTCCTTGCAATGAAAATGAGGTTTGTTGGAAGCAGGACTAAACCTGAGGATAATCAGGATGCTTTTCTATACCTTGGTTCTTGGGTCTGGGCACTGAGGAGTGGTGGCATCTTAAGGGCATCACAGACTGGTAGTGGTCAAAAGAGAGCAGAGCCAAGGCTGAGTCTGTAGAGGGTTAACAGGAAAACCCACAAAGATGGGCTGGGGTTTAGCTTAGTTTCTGCCAGCCAGCTGTATTTTACTCTCTCAGTTGTGCCTGTCTTTTGTCATTCTTGAGTTTAAGTATAATCTTGATGTATTTTGTGAGGAAGTAAAAATGGATTCAATGTCCACGTTCTCAATGAAATAACAAAAAGGGGAGAGAAGCACCCTCACAAGCAGTGTGGTAATGACACCAGGGATTTAAATATATTATCTGTGGCCCCTGCTGCCAATGTACAAATTTAAGGATAGAGCAGAATGCTTTTATCAGGAGACAGATGCCAGGGACTCTAGGGAAGTGGATTTGGATTATGTGAACTGGAGTTTTGCTATCAGTTGGGTGGTATTTGCTCAAGCTAGTCAGATATAATTATAAAGTTATTAAGAATTGCAACTATGGGAGACTGTCAAGTTTGACTCATATGAGGGTGAAAGGTAATAATACTATACATTTTAAAGTAACGATCACATGCATATGTGACTCTGCATGTAAAAATATATTTATATATAATAAATATGTGCATATATGTAAATATCTTTTATATAATGAATATATACAAGTGTCCACATACACACACACATATATATATATATACATATACATATATTCAGAACAGAGAGGAATGACCACATACAAACAGAAAGAAAAGACTGCCACTAAAAAAACCCAAAAAACCAAAAAAACAAACTTCCACCTGCAAGTGAAGGAGAGAGGCCTCGGAAGAAATTCACTCTGCCTTCACCTTCAGACTTGTAGATTCTGTAACAGTGAGAAATAAATTTCTGTTGTTAAACTACCAGTCTGTGGCACTTTGTTATGGCAGTCTGAGCGAACTAGTACAATCTCTATCATTTTAATATTAAGACAATAAATATTATTCTTAACTTTTCTTAATTTAGTGGTCAACGTGAACAGTATACTTTATTGACATAACCAGTTTTTACCAAACACTCTTTTCATCGCCTCTTTTACATCTTTGTTCCTTAAACTGTAGATGATGGGATTCAGCATGGGAATCACAACCGTGTAAAATATCGACACTATCATGTCATGGTCCAGAGCATAGCTGGAACTTGGTCTCACATACATGAAGAGGACTGTACCATGAAAAATTGACACTCCAGTTAGGTGAGAACCACACGTAGAAAAGACTTTCCGCCTCCCCTCAGCAGAATGCATGTTCAGAATGGCCAACACAATGAAGCCATAGGAGATCAGGACTATCAGGATAGTGACTATCTCAATAGCTCCCACGAAGTAGAAGAGCAGCTGCTGGTTTGTGTGGGTGTCAGAACAAGAAATGGCAAGTAGTGGAGGGATGTCACAAAAGACATGCCTAATTTCATTGGATGCACAGAAGGATAAGCCGAACGTGGCCACTGTGTGTACAGAAGCATGCAAAATGCCACCAATGTAGGAAGCAACAATGAGTGGCACATAGACTCTGGGTGACATGCTCACGGAATAGAGGAGAGGGTTGTAGATTGCTACGTAGCGATCATAAGCCATGGCAGCCAAGAGAAAGCTTTCTGTGGTCCCAAAAGTAACCAAGAGAAACATCTGGGCTGCACATCCAAGATAGGAAATGCCTTTATCCTCTGCTAGGAAATTGACTAACATTTTTAGAGTGACAACTGAAGAATAGCAGGCATCCAGGAATGATAACACGCTCAGAAAATAGTACATGGGGTTTTGGAGCCTAGAATCCCCAATGACCAATATAACCAGTCCCAAATTTCCTAACAGGGTAAAAAGATAGATTGCTAGAAATAGAAAAAATAGGAAGACCCGTACCTCAAAATCATCTGTGAAGCCCATCAATATAAACATGCTGACTTCAGTCATGTTTTTCATCTGAATCCTGTATAAATCTAAATCTGATGGCAACCCTGGCATTTTAGTGTTTATTTATAGGTTTTAAAGGTAGGGTTTTTTTTTTTTTTTTTAATAGAATACACCCTATGTATCCTTGTGTTTGTTTCTTAGAAAGGTATGTTGAAATCCTTGGCAGTGAAGGAATAGGCAGTGATGGGCTTGGAAGTTGGGTTCAAGTGAATGCATTACCCTGTAAAAATAAATTAAAGAAATTATGTTATTAAGTTGTTGGCTAAATTTGTCATGTTAAAAGTTATGCCAATAAGTGAATTAATTTCTAGTTAGTTTCTGTTAAATTTCTCCCACCTGGTTTCATATTCCATCATCTTAAAATCCTCAAAGATGAATGAATATGGGAATTAAAAAATTTGAAAGTAGTATAATAAAAATTACATATCTGAGTACTAGCCCTAGATTTTGTACAATGCATGTGAGATTCCTTTTGTGTGTGTGTGTGTGTGTGCACAATTGTTAAAATGGGAGCAACTGTATGTATATCACAAAATTGGGATGAATTTAAATGAGAAAAACAATGTGAAATTATTTAATTTTAAAATATTCCCAAACGAGTACAATGTGGGATGTTAGATTTAATTTCACCTTGTCATATGGGGTAGCCCTTTCTGACCATCCCAATATTCTATGGTATCAGGCACTTAAAAATTCATCCCTGTCATTGCATTGTACTTTGGGCATGTCAATAAAATGACAGTAGGTTTACTTACATCCCCCTGATGATTTTATCCATAATAATTTTCTTTTTTTTTTAAAGATTTTATTTATTTATTTGACACAGAGAGAGACAGCAAGAGAGTGAACACAAGCAGGGGGAGTGTGAGAGGGAGAAGCAGGCTTCCTGCTGAGCAGGGAGCCTGATGTGGGGCTCAATCCCAGGACCCTGGGATCATGACCTGAGCCAAAGGTAGATGCTTAAGGGCTGAGCCACCCTGGTGCCCCCATAATAGTTTTCTTATAGTTTTTTATTTCTCTGATTTTATCTGTAGTGCAAGAAGGTGGCTTGTGGATGATTTAATCCAAATCATGTAGAGAAATTATCTACTTCACTCTAGGGAACTGGAGGGATGAAAGACAAAAAACATGGAGTTTACTTCTTCCAAAATGCTCTTCAAACAGGCTTTCACCAACTAATATTTAAGGAAATGAAAACTGATTGTCTTTATATCTAGCTGATTTCAGTTTAAGAAATGGGACCTAGATAGACAAAAACACGGACCGTCACTGCTAACAAAATAGACCAATATGGAACACTAAAATTGTCAATTCTTCACCTGTAATGCAGTTAGGAAGCATAAAATAGGGAAATCCATGAGAACGATGTTATAAATGCTAAGCTTGAGAAAGGAAGCTATGATAGCATATCAACCACATGATATTAACCACATAATACTAAGGGTTAGAACTTTTGTGTACATTATCTTATATAATCTGCACAGCAACTGAAGCTAAATAATTTAGCATCCTTTTATAGATGAGAAAACTAAGAAACAGCCCAACATGTAACCTGCCCAAGGTCATACAGTTAGTTAGTAGCAAAGCCAGGATGCAGGACCAGGTTTCTCTGTCCCATACTTTAAGCTATGCCCTCTTGACCACGTTGCAAATTCATTGTGATATGCCATAATTCTGGAAACGTTATCTCCTAGAAACAATACAAAATAACATCCTCATGTGTTTGAATTCTTTTATAAAGCCATGAAGCTTAAGCAGACCATGATTTAAAAAAAAAAGAGAACAAAACTGAAGTGGCTTCTTGATCAAGTCGCTGACTAGCAAAACAAGTTTAAAGTCAATGTATATCCTTCAATTTGAAAAAAACAAAAACAAAAACAAAAAATACTATGATCCCAAAATGGTATGTACCCAATGGTTGGTTGATAGTTCATTTTCTCTTTAATAATTTTCCTAAATTCATAATATAATCCCTTATTTCTACTACCTTTATTCCAACTATTATCTTTCATCAAGAAAATGAACTCAAATTGTCTAACTTACAAATCTATTGACCTAAATATGTAAGTAGTCTTTTTTATTATCCCTGCTACGTTCCCTGGAATTCCCTCATTCAATTTTAATTCAACTCTAAATTAACCAGAAATTTCTGTCTCAGATTTAAATATTAAAACATAGATACTAGTTGGAGATTCAAGGTTATGACTTCTGAAATATTGTGTAAGTCATAAGAAATCCTTTCCTCTTACCTGTGGGAATGAACTGCTCACTCAGTTATGAACACTTTGGACCTTTATACCAGGTTCTTAAGCTCTTCTTGAAGTCCACAGGGATGCTCCAAGGAGAAAATATCCTAATTATTTTCTGGGACAGAAAAGTCAGATAATTGCATGGTTTTTTTTTTTCCATAGTAAATAAATGGTTCTGGAACAATGAACTGCATGATAAAATGATTACATGAATGCACTTTGGCCTCTGGTATAAAATAATCCTTAGTGCAAAAAGAATAAGCATAAGGCTGGAAAAGAAATTTAATGCTACAGGACATAATCCGGGCTCTGACACTAAATAGCTATGTGCCATGGGGTTTATGACTTAAATTCTCTAAAATCCACTTCTTTCTTCCTGAGAATATAACCTATTTAATTGTCTCAAATTAAAGTATGACAGACTTCATAATCACTTAATAAAAATTACTATACTTATTTAACTTTTAAAGTGTTATACTTCTAAGTGGCATGAGAGAATATTTAAGCTCACTGAGAGTATACTAGGGAGAAAGGATATGAATACATAAACAGGAAGTATTGAAAGCAGAGATGGGACAGTATGCAGATAACTTTAATATTCCATGTAATAAAACAGAATATTAGAGATCTGACAGAGATAAAGGTCAAACTTTGTGTTGATCAGGGTCTTGTCTTGTCTTGGGAACCTTATATACTCACCTATAAACTAGTTCCTGGCTATGTACTTAAATAAATTATTCAAAAATTTTTTGAAAATACATAGATGCCTAAGCTCAACAACTAGGGAGCCTAAATCAATAGGGAATGTTGGTCATGGAATTTGAATTGAAAGAAAGAAAGAAAGAAAGAAAGAAAGAAAGAAAGAAAGAAAGAAAGAAAGAAAGAAAGAAAGAAAGAGAAAGAAAGAAAGAAGAAAGAAAGGAAGAAAGGAAGAAAGAAAGAAAGAAAGGAAAGAAAGAAAGAAAGAAAGAAAGAAAAGAAAGCTGATACTGATAGGCCACTGAATTGTAAATAAAGGATCTATTAATTAAATGCAATCCCAATTGATCTATATATTCAATGCAGTCCTAGTTAAAATTAAAAAAGCATTTTTTGCAGAAATTAGCAGGGGAATTCTATAATTATACAATATAGAATATTTCAATCACCCATAACATGATTGTTGTTACACAGTTGTGTCTATTAAAATTCACGTAACAGGTGCATATAAGTGGTAGATTTTCTGTGTTTATATTTAAAAGCAATAACCTTGACTTTAAAAAAAACCTAACTATTACACAAATTAGCCTTTGTTTCTTACTATGGTTATCTTTGCAGGGGAGATAGAGACTGAAAGATAGAATACGAGAATTCGGTTCTGGTCATGTTCTACTTCCTGGGTTTGTTTACAGGGGTATGTTTAATTAAAACTTCATCAAGCTGGGACACCTGGGTGGTACACTCAGTTAGGTGTCTGACTCTTGATTTTGGCTCAGGTCATGATCTCAGTGTCCTGAGATCAAGCCCTGGATTGGCTCTGCACTGGGGGTGGAGTCTGCTTAAGATTCCCTCTCTCCCACTGCCCCCCCCCAAATTCATCAATCCGTACACTAAAGATGCATGTACTTTTCTCCGTGTAAATTTTCTTCAGTAAAATAAAAAGGCAACAAAATATTTTGTCATAACTTTTCTAATAAATGCCATAAACCCTTGTTACTTAAAAACTCTCTAGCTCTCATTTTACTTATACACCCATTAATGAGACAGTTATACATTTTTGTTATGTGTCAAATTTATGTTTGTATGAGTCACATTTCTTTTGTTTTGAAAATTATAATTTAGTACTTTTAGGTCTGTCATTTTCTATCAAAGTCTTAATTATCTTTCTTTCTTGGAATTGATTTTTCTTCATCTCTCTCTTTTTTTCCTTGATTATGCTATTAGCGACCACTTAGTCTTACTGAATTTTTGTTTTATTTCCACTTTCTGGTTTATTATTCTGAGTTTTTTGTATCATATTTCCACATCCTTCTGATGTCTTATTGTCTCATTTCTGACACATTTGATTTTCTTGAGTTCTTATTCATTTTTTTTTTGTTTTATATTACTTTAAGATGTATTTTATATGGTTCATTTGATTCTTTTATGGCCTTATTTGATGCTCTGATTTTGGTAACCTTTGAACATTATTTGTTATTTTTATCCTTTTGCAGTTTAAATATAATTGTATGGAGTTCAGTAGTAATTATTTTATTCCTTCAGTGTGTCAATATGATGGGCATTGTGAAGTTGGAGATACATCAAAGTAGCTTTTCCAGTTTTGTGTTCAAAAAATCACTCTCATGTTTTTATGATGGTGTTAAAATATTTTTGTACAGCTCCTTTAAGTCCCAGAGCTAAGCTTTAAAGAGTACTTTCTACTTGCTATTTCTTGAGTTTAAGCAGATGTTGCCTTCTAAAGATACTCCATGCTTTAGACTTACACATTGCTCTAGCAGTCCCTTTTGAGCCCTACATCTTCCAGAAGACCTCCCTTTTTGAAATTTTCCTTCCTAGTGTATTTGCCCTACCCAACTGAGAAGCTTCTCAGCATTTTCTGCCTCTAGGTGAAGCCCTGTCCTTTTCAAAGGGAGTATGTGCTGCACATTTCTTTGATTTTTTTCAGTCTCTCATGGATCCTTCATAACATTGATTAAGCCTGGGTAAGAGCAAGGACTATCCAAGAAAAATTAAAGAAAAATAAAAATTCTACTGGGCCTCCCAGTAGACATAGGTCTACAAATGTTAAATGTCTCAATTTTGACCTTAGGGGTGTGTGCGTGCGTGTGTGCATGCATGTGTTTGTGTGTGTATGTGCTTGAATTGCATATGTATATATCTGTTTTTCAACTGATCAATAGATATTTTTATTTAATCTGAATAAATGCTGGATTACCATTTAGGATTCACAAAATTATATGATTTATCTAGTCCTACAGAGCTTTAAACTTTTAATGTCTCCTCCACATTTCTATGGGATTTTTTTTGACTTTTCTTTTTACCTTGAATAATAATCTTCCAATAAGCTCAAAATATATACTTTTAAATGTATACATGAAAGCCACTACTTTATAATTTGAACAGAGTAAAAGGGTAATACATTTGTTTGACTCTAATAAAATGCCTTATATTGCCAAAATGAGGAAATTGGTTTTCAGAGAAGTTAGTTCTAATCAAGTGTCAGAGTTATTATATAAAAGTATGTCTCAGATCTAAAGATTTCTTATCTAGTGTCAACATATACATATTTTTAAGGCATTATTTTAAACCAGGAATCAAATAACTATTTATTGACTGTTAACAGTCAACAAAACCAAAAGACAGCTGACAGAATGGGAGAAGATATTTGCAAATGACATCAGATAAAGGACTAGTATCCAAAATCTATAAAGAACTTATCAAACTCAACACCCAAAGAACAAACAATCCAATCAAGAAATGGGCAGAAGACATGAACAGACATTTTTCCAAAGAAGACATCCAAATGGCCAACAGACCCATGAAAAAGTGCTCAACATCACTCAGCATCAGGGAAATACAAATCAAAACTTCAATGAGATACTATCTCACACCAGTCAGAATGGCTAAAATTAACAGGTCAGGAATTGACAGATGTTGGTGAGGATGCAGAGAAAGGGGAACCCTCTTACACTGTAGGTGGGAATGCAAGCTGGTGCAGCCACTCTGGAAAACAGTATGGAGGTTCCCCAAAAAGTTGAAAATAGAGCTACCCTATGACCCAGCAATTGCACTAGTGGGTATTTACCCCAAAGATACAAATGTAGTGATCTAAAGGGGAACCTGCACCCCAATGTTAATAGCAGCAATGTCCGCAATAGCCAAACTAAGGAAAGAGCCTAAATGTCCATCAACAGATGAATGGATACAGAAGATGTGGTACATACAATGGAATATTATGCAGCCATCAAAAGGAATGAAATCTTGCCATTTGCAACAACGTGGATGGAACTGGAGGGTATTATGCTGAACAAAATAAGTCAATCAGAGAAAGACATGTATCATATGACCTCACTGATAGGAGGAATTCTTAATCTCAGGAAACAAACTGAGGGTTGCTGGAGTGGTGGGGGTTGGGAGGGATGGGGTGGCTGGGTGATAGACATTGGGGAGGGTATGTGCTATGGTGAACACTGTGAATTGTGTAAGACTGTTGAATCATAGACCTGTACCTCTGAAACAAATAATACATTATATGTCAAAAAAAAAGAAGAAGATAGCAGGAAGGGAAAAATGAAGGGGGGGAAATCAGAGGGGGAGACGAACCATGAGTGACTGTGGACTCTGAGAAACAAACTGAGGGTTCTAGAGGGGAGGGGGTGGGGGGATGGGTTGGCCTGGTGATGGGTATTGAAGAGGGCATGTATTGAAAGGAGCACTGGGTGTTGTACGCAAACAATGAATCATGGAACACTACATCGAGAACTAATGATGTAATGTATGGCGATTAACATAACATAATAAAATTAAAAAAAAAAGAATAGTAATAAAGGCAACTTTTCAAAAGTAGGTGTTCCTGGGCGTCTTGACTAAAGATTTAAATTACTAGTTTAAAAGGTCTAGTGGTCAGAGTGCCTGGGTGGCTCAGTTGGTTAAGTATCTGACTCTTGATTTTGGCTCAGGTCACGATCTCAGGGTTGTGAGATCCGGCCCCATGTCCAGCTCCATGCTCAGCACAGGGTCTGCTTGAGAGTCTCTCCCTCTCCCTCTGCCCCTCCCCATGCTCTTGCTCTCTCTCCTTCTAAAATAAATAGATACATCTTAAAAAATAAGATCTAGGGAGACAATAAACAATATATTTGTGAGTATATATTTCATCAGATAGATGGAAACCCTAAAGAAGTGTCCAATGCTGGACATTGGACACACACCCACACACTCTCAGTATTAGAGACAATTCTTTCAACAGGATCATCGGTAGATCAAAAAAGTTGAGGAAAAAATCAGAAAACTTGAAGATAAACAATAGGAATTAAGCAAACAGAATGAAAGCTATAGAAAAAATGAGAATAAAAGTATCTAACAATTGTGATATAATATCACACAGTCTAATATACAGAACAAAAATAGAGAAGGAATGAATTAGAAGAAATAGTTGAAAATATAATGGTCAAGACTTTTCTAAAATTAAGGAAACATCAAATGATGAGTCTGAAAGGTCAGTAGACCCTAGGAAGGAAAAATACAAAAAGCAAATCATCCAACCAACAAAACACACCTAGACTCATTAGTATCACTGATTAATAATAAAGATAAATAGAAAATTATGAAAGCATTCAGAGGAAAATGCAATTGCATACATAAGAAAAGAATATAAGGATTACAACAGATGCCATCAGAAATGATTCACACCAGATATAATGAAGAAACATATTTAAAGTAGTGAAAGGTAGTAACTGTCAATCCAGAATTTAATATCCATAGAAATGTTTGAAATATCTTAGAAATATAAGAACACAATAGACCTTTTCAGGAAATAAATATACACATACTGAAATAATTTATATCCAGCACACTTGTGCTTCAACAATTATCCAACCAAAGAAGTATAACAGAAGAAAATATGTATCTACACAAAGAAATTAATAATACCAAAAATATTAAAATGAAGATAAATATAAAAAATATTGGATATTTAATTGTAATTTCTTTAAAGAGTAAATAACTGAAGTAAAACTATGCTGATGCCTTATTGGTTTAAACTATGCAGAAAAGTATAATTTATGACAAAAATAGAAAGAAAAAGAGAAGAATTCGGTCTTTACTGCTCTAAGTTTCTGATATTAAAAGTTATGTTGTATGTTATTCTAGGTCAACTGTGTTATACTAAATATGCACATTATAATTCCCATGGTCATCATGGAAAAGAGAGAAGATACACATTACTGATATCAGGAATGAAAAAAAGGGATGTCACTTGGTCCCCACAAATATTAAAAGGATCATAATAGGGCGCCTGTGTGGCTTAGTCAATTAAGTGGCTGCCTTCGGCTCAGGTCCTGATCCCAGGGTCCTGGGATCTAGCCCCGCATCGGGCTCCCTGCTCATCAGGGAGGCTGCTTGTCCCTCTCCTTCTGCCTCTCTCCCCTACTCATGCTCTCTCTCTCTCAAATGAATAAATAAATAAAATCTTTTTTAAAAAGGATAATAATAGAATATTACGAACAACTCTTTGTTAATAATTTTGAAAATTAAATGAAATATATAATTGCTTAAAGATGTTTCCATCAGAGGAAATGGGTGACCTGAAGAGTCCTATATCTATTAAATAAATTACTCCTTAAAAGTCTGTATGAACAAAAATCGGGGAATTGTTTTCCCAATGTGAAAACCCCCTTTCTCTCAGACTGCAATGTCAGAGTGCTTTTCAATGACACTGAAGAGGACCAGATCTGGGGGACACCAATACAACAACACAGAAGAAACCTAGGAGCCACCTAAAACCCTAGGCAGCTAAACTCTGTGATGTTGTAACTGAGGGTATGTGTTTCTTCTTTGCTGAGACACTCTGTTTCGGAATCCCTTTGTTATACCACCATACCCTGTGCCTTGACTATTACAGGTTGTCTCTCCAGAACAATACCATCGTTAGATAAATTTCTTTTTGTCAGAATCACTCTTTCTGTAAGTAGGACTATGCCTGTATGTTTGAGAACATTTAGCCAGTATTGTCAAAATCGCCCTGTCTTCCATCAGCAATTCTAGAGTACCAGAAACATGCACCTCTTAACAGCCCCTGGTGTTTTATTTAATGCTTTCTTTACTTTGATGATGAATTTTCTGTTTTCACCTCTGATGATAGTAGTATTCTCAGCCCAGAGTGATGTTGAAGAATGTGAGTTCTAGAGCTAGACGGTCTTGAGTTCCAACATGAGCTTGTTCTTTAACATGGAGTGGCCATGAACCAGTTACTTAATCTCTTTGTGCCCCAGGTTTATTATCTGCAAAATTCTTCCTTCAAATACATTTATTAAGGCAGTTTTCTAGGTGATGTGGTACAATGCTGAACACAGTAAGGAAAAATCCTGGCTCATGATATAGGGGCAACAGGGGAAGAATACAAGAAACAAAAGGCACCAGATAAATATATAAAATGTTAGTTGGGGGAGCCTGGGTGGCTCTGTTGGTTAAGAGTCTGATTCTTGATCTCAGATCAGGTCTTGATCTCAGGGTCATGAGTTCAAGTCCCACATTGGGCTCCATGCTGGGCATGACACCTACTTAAAAAAAAATGTGTGCGTGTATATATATATATATATATATATATATATATATACGCACACATTAATATTATATATATAATAAGTCAAATATGTATATTTATTAGTTGGAGAGAAACTGTTATGGAAACAAATGAAGCATAGAAGAGGGCGAGAAGCAGGTACAATTTTAAATCAGGTGGTAAGGGATATTTTTATTAAAAAATGAGTAAGAAAAAAATCATGCATTTGCATATGAAAAGGAAGTTTCAGGGTGAAGAGAAGAAAAGCGAAAATTCTAGGCACGATCGAGACTAACGTGTACAGGGAGAGTTAGGAGTGCATGTTCTTTCTTTTTTTTTTTAAGATTTTAAAGATTTATTTATTTATTTTCGAGAGAGTGCAAGCACAGGCAGGGGAAGGGGCAGAGGGAAAGGGGCAGAGAGAGAGAGAGAAGCAGACTCTCTGCTGGCACAGAGCTGGTTGTGGGGCTCCATCCCACAACCTTGAGCTCATGGCCTGAGCTGAAATTGAGAGTTGGATGCTTAAAGGACTGAGGCATCCAGGTGCCCCAGGAGGGCATGTTATTGGTAAGCATGATGGACAGAATGACAAGGAATGAGTTATTAGATGTAAGGAGTGGAGACAACATCATTTTGGACCAGTGGGTTCCTGTAAAAGTTTTGGTTTTCATTCTTAGTGGGATGAGAAGTCTGGTAGGATTTGTGGAAGCGATATGATTCAACTTACAGTTTAACCACTCTAGCACTTACACTGTGATTAGATTTAAGAGGGCTGAGGTCAAACAGAGCAACAAGCTAGGGGGCTGCAACAGTACTTCTGAGACCATGGTCCCTCGGGCCAGTGTGGTGACAGAGAACGAGCTGATAGATAGACTCTGGATATATTCTGTATTTAGAGTCCACATAGGATGCTGTTGGAATGGGTGTCAGGTGTGTGACATAACAAGATAATTATGGATTATTCTTAAATCTTTGCCTGAAAGAATAGAAAGATTGCTTTCCATTATGTGAGATTAGCATTTGGATATTGCTAGTACCTACCTGAAAGTTATCTTGTGAAGATAATTATGTTACTATATACAAGTATATATGCCTCTGAATATTGTCTGGCACATAATAAGTGCTCAACAAAATACATTATTACCATATCTATCAATTATTTGGAAGCAGACACAGCTTTTCATATTTTTGTTATGCTCTATTCTACTCTTATTTTTATCATATTTGTATTAAATAGCATTTTGGCATGGCAAGAAGAATACGTCTTAAATTATGTCTGACCACATCCTACGTAAAATATGGTATGCACTAATATAACAAGGAATTTTAAGGGCAAACACAAATAGTCTAAATCTTTTATATTATGTATAGATTATATTACATATATGTAATAACATACACACTTTCTAAATTATATAATAAAGAAGATGTGGTAGCCCTACTTTAACTACAATTTAATTAGCATCTGTTCAACTTAAGTGCTGTCTACAAAATCACAGAATCCCTTGGCCATCTTTGCCAACTCAAACCAACAGGATACATTTCCTAATCATAAAAGTAGACATCAACAGAAACAAGGTGAAAAGATAGTTTATAGAGGGCGCCTGGGTGGCTCAGTTGGTTAAGCGACTGCCTTCGGCTCAGGTCATGATCCTGGAGTCCCAGGATCGAGTCCCACATTGGGCTCCCGGCTCAGCAGGGAGCCTGCTTCTCCCTCTGACCCTCCCCCCTCTCATGTGCTCTCTCTCTCTCAAATAAATAAAATCTTTAAAAAAAAAAAGAAAGAAAAGATAGTTTATAGAAAAGACCAGAAAAAATGAAAAGACCTATAAATATATTAAATGACATAGTGCAGATGCAACATGAATGATCAGCCAAAAAAGCATATTATTAAGCAATAAGTATTTATCATACTCTTATTACTAATTACAAACAAAAACAAATAACAGTAGCAATAAAGAGTCTAGACCACATGGATATCAAAGCAAAAATAAGTCATGATAATTTTAAGTGGCAATGATATATGAGAATGGAAATTTTAAAATAAATTAAATGGAAGAAAATAATGCATATTTAAAAATTTGAATAAGTTTGTTGACACTTCTGAATTAGTGAAAAATTTTTAAACTTTAAAAAAAATTTTTAAATTTATTTATTTGACAGAGAGACACAGTGAGAGAGGGAACACAAGCAGGGGGAGTTTGAGAGGGAGAAGCAGGCTCCCCGCTGAGCAGGGAGCCCGATGCGGGGCTCAATCCCAGGACCCTGGGATCATGACCTGAGCCAAAGGCAGACGCTTAACAACTGAGCCACCCAGGCACCCCCCAAATTTTTAAACTTTTAACTTATACAAGAGAATTTACACTTTTGCACTTTATTTTAAACCTTTAAAAAGTATTTAGGAAAAATAATCAACTATAGTTACATTTCAGAATTAAAAATTTTATAACATTATTGCTTGAAATGAAAACTATCTAGTTATAAAAGTTTAAACAAAAAACAAAGTAAATACTTGGAAAATGGAAGAATACATTCTTAACCTCTACATAGCAAAGAAAATTAAAACTAATTCAGATTATGTAGAGGGAAAAAGGAAAAATAAAGGAAATTTCAGCAGTATGACTACAGTTTATGGGTTGCATGAATTCATGAATTATGAATTCATTGCCATTTCTTGGCTTTACAACTTGTCTCTGTTAAAAAAAAATTAAAACAAATGAGTCAAACTTTTATTCAACATTTATTTTTAGTGACCATAGCAAACTTATAAAAATTAGGAGAAAGCAATAATGTAAAAAAAAAAAACAACACAGAAAAGCAGCAGTTTACTGAAGCTTATTGACAAGTCAGTGAAAGGTAAGGTTTTTAAATATTTAGCAGGTAGCCACCAAAGAGATACCACTGCGTACAGATTTTTAAATTGATGCATTTACATTTCAGATCCAAAGCCTTGAATGATGAGAGTCCTGATTATTTTTTCAAATACCCGTAACACATTCACCTCATATTTCAGTGACAAAGGCATTATCAAAGGTTAAACTTGTAAGTGTATATAGACAGTTGTAGAAAAATGCATAGGAAATGACAGAAATTTTGCTTACATAAGTAATATATGCACATGCATACATAACTATAGATCCAGAAGAACACACTCAAAGCTGTTAATGACTGCTAAGTCATTTCTATTCCCTTCTCCTTTTCCATGGTTTCCATGGTTAACATGTTCTCCAATGCTAACAGACACCATTTTAAATTCAAAATTGTGAAGTGTTGAGTTTTTCCTTAGCTGTTTGTCCATTAAATTAACCAAAAGTAATTTATAAAACACAAGTGAATATTCTTTTTTTAAGATGATTTATTTATGTATTTATTTATTTATTTTAGAGAGAGGAGGAAAGAGCCGAGGGAGAGGGAGAGAGAGAATTTTAAGCAGACTCCCCACTGAGGGCAGAGCCCAATGCAGGGCTCCATCCCACGACCCTGAGATCATGACCTGAGCTGAAATCAAGACTCTACACTTAACCAACTGAGCCACCCAGGTGACCCACAAGTGAATATTCTTTAAGAAAAAGCCATTGTGCATTAAAAATATTACAGGAGGGGCAATGGGTGGTTCAGTCGGTTAAGCATCTGCCTTCAGCTCAGGGCATGATCCCAGGCTCCTGCATTGGACTCTCTGCTCAGCGGGGAGTCTGCTTCTCCCTCTCCCTCTGCCATTACCCCTGCTTCTGTGCGTTCTCTCCTTCTCTGTCAAATAAATAAATAAATAAATAAATAAATAAATAAATAAATAAATAAAATCCTCAAAAAAATATTGCAGGAAAGTAAGCCTTCTAATGATATTGGCCAGCATTGATTAGAACTGCCTTGAATGCTTTACATCCATTATCTGATTTAATCTTTATAATTAATTCTATGGCCCTGGAATTATTATTATTTTTTTTAAAGATTTATTTATTTATTTTGAGAGAGCGAGAATGAGAGAGAGAGAGAGAGTACATGAGTGGGGGAGGGTCAGAGGGAGAAGCAGGCTCCTCGCTGAGCAGGGAGCCCGATGTGGGACTCGATCCCAGGACTCCGGGATCATGACCTGAGCCGAAGGCAGTTGCTTAACCAACTGAGCCACCCAGGTGCCCCTGGCCCTGGAATTATTATCTATCTTGTGCAGTTGAGGAAGCTGAGGCTGTTCCATTAAGGGTTATGCAGCTAAATGGTTAGCAGATTTAGAATCTAAATCCTGGAATGTTTGATTCCAAAGCAAGTTCTAGTAATTACTCTGCTATATTTTTTCTTCATATAATAAACAAAATAACTTCTGAACCTGCTATCATTGTACCCAAAATGGAGCTCTTTTCCATAATAAAATTCCCTGAAGTTGAACTATTCATGGGAATTTGTATGACATTATTTAAAAGAAGAGAACTATATTGTCTCATTTTGCGTATCAGTTACCCTTAAAAACATATATTTATTTTTTAAAGATTTATTTAATTAATTAATTATTTTAGAGAGGGGGGGAAGAGCAGAGGGAGAGGGAGGAGAGAATTTCAAGCAGACTCCACGCTGAGCATGGAGCCTGACAAGGGGCTGGATCCCATGACCCTGATCTCATGACCTGTGCCAAAACCAAAAGTCTGAGGCTTAACCCACTGAGCTAGCCAGGTACCCCCAAATGTATATATTTAGATCATAGATTTAAAGCACACTTCATGGCTTTCTATTATAACTTGAAATTTCTAAAGACATCTTCCTGGAAATATCTGAGATCATATTTGGTCAAGTAAAGAATGGTTCGATGGAAATACAAACAAGTTAAAGGAGTCAATTGGTTTTGGAGACAAAGAAAATACATTGTGGGGAAAACAAAAAGTGATGAGCTGAAAAGTTTAGCATTGCTTATTTCAATTGCTCAGAGCTCTCTCCCTTCTGCATGACTCTAATGACAGCATTTTTTACTTCTTTGTTCCTAAAACTATAAATGAGTGGATTCAGCATGGGGATCACAATAGTATAAAAAACAGAAGCCACTTGATCCTTTCCCAAGGAGTAAGACCTACTTGGCTTTAAATAAGTAAAAATCAGAGTGCCGTAAAAGATGGTGACTCCCAGGAAATGAGAGATGCAAGTCGAGAAGGCTTTTCGCTTTCCTGAACTGGAAGTAATTTTCAGGATAGTAGACAGAATGGACACATAGGACACAGATATTGTGATAAGAGACACCAGTAGGGTGGAACCAGCGACAATAAATATCATGATTTCTATGTCATGTGTGTCAAAGCAAGATAGGGCTAAAACTGGGGGTGTGTCACAGAAAAAGTGATGGATTACATTGGAGTCACAGAAATGCAGTCTGCTCATGCAAAGCACATTGACAAAGGAGTCTGCAAAGCCAATCAAATAGGACCCAAAGACGAGGGAACAGCAGAATCTTGTGGACATAACCACTGGGTAGTGCAGAGGATTGCAAATAGCAACATAGCGATCATAGGCCATGGAGGAGAGAAGGAAACATTCAGCAGCCCCCAAGAAGACAAAAAAGTACATCTGGGTGAAGCAGCCCACATATGAAATATACTTGGTGGAAGTCAGCAAGTTCTCTAAGGTTTTAGGTATGATGACAGTTGAGTAACTGAGGTCAAGAAATGACAGGTGACTGAGAAAAAAATACATGGGGGTATGCAGCAGGAGATCCAGGCGGACTATCAGTATCATCCCTGCATTGCCCAACACAGTAACCAAGTATATCTGGAGAAACAGCACGAAGAGGACCAGCTGGATCTCTTCAGAATCTGTCAATCCCAGAAGGATGAAGCCAGGCACCTGTGTGTTATTCTTTCTACCCATAGTGTCAACTGCTATGAACTGTGAAGAAACCAAATTTGATACTTAGCAGGAATGACTTCAAAAAGGTTTGTGTTTATATGAACCACATATTTATAACTGTTTCTAGTAATTGATGATGAGAGGTTTAAAGACCATGACTGAAAAAAAAATCTTAATTTGATTGCCAAATATAAAAATAGGCATAAATTGACGTTTGGATACAACATAATTAAAGCTAACATATTGAATAATTAAAATGAGACTGATCCAGTTCTAAATATTTCTTAATGCGTTTAGTCCTTGTGAGACTATTATACCATAGGTACCACTGTTAGCCACATTTTTAATACAAGATATACTGACTCTAGAGAACATGCACATAATACTATATTCCTGTTTATAATAAATTTCAGCAAACCTGAAAAAAAGTTAGATATATAACAAATAGTGATATAAAAACAGTTTTAATGCATTATTCAATGTCCTTTTCTCAATATTATTTAATACAAATGACAAATTTCAAATTTAGGGGATTTTGGAAGATATACTAAAATTATAGACCACGTATTAATTTTAATTTCCAAACTATATGATGTTTTCCTAACCTGATCATTCAAAATTAAATTTCTAAAATATGTTCATTATTTATAGACCCTGATTCCATTAACTCTATATTTCTGATTTCACAAATCCTGGCATTATTTGGGGTAAGGTCTAAATGACATCTATATGCATACTATTCTGATAATGTCCCCATTAAATTTGATCCTAACTAAAGATCTCTAATTTTGAGAGAATAATACTTACTGTGAACCAAAGTTGGGGGAAAAAAAACCTCCCAATATTATCTGCCTAGAAGTTTATCAACCTCAAGTTTTGCTCACAAATCAAATTTGATAACCATTTGAGTCGAAAATTTCTGTGATATATTTGTTCTTTTTGAGATAAGTTCTTTTTAAATTTTAGTGTATTCATTTTGTTTTATTCTGAGATAAAAATTAATCAACCTAGAAATTTTGTTCAGGTCCTGCTCAAAAGGAAAATTTGCTAGGAAATTATTTCTAAAAAGAATACCAGGAAGCTATAGTGAACATAAGCAAAGCAGAGTATGTCTTGCCTGTTATCCTGATAATTCCAGGGCACCTCATATACTGGGGACCGAAGATAATGAGATGCATGGTCATCCCTGTGGACCAATTTCCAAGGAAGATTTCTTGGCATGTTTCCAAGGGCAGAAGTTCCAGGACTAAATGCAGCTATGTTAGGTTTGAGAAAATGGTTGTCTTTTCCCTTAGAAGCTACACAATGAAGAGCCTGATGGTTAGATTTTCCTTCGTGATGCTCTAAATTTTTGGCTGGGATAGTGAAGAAGCTATTTCTATTTTTCTTGTTCAAATTCATCAATTGTTATCTAAGTTTTATCATTTTATTTCCTCTAATAGGTTTGTGGGGAAGGAAAAATAATATTTCCTCTACTTTTCTAGATTCTTGGTTGAGACACCCCCCTCCTCCCATAATAAAAGACATATTAACAAAAGAAAAACAAAAGTTTAATAACCTGTATACTTCTTGTATACATGGGAGATTGTAAGCAGAAAGAGTTAGGGGTCCCCAGAAAAAGAGACAAGACAAGGCTTTCTTGACACAAGAAAAATCATTTTAGGTCCCAGCGATCTTATGATCTATGCCTGACCAGCACTTCTTAACCAAAGCATATTCTTGAGTTATTTTTGCAGAATTTAAACCTCTTTGAGCACTCAAATACTGGACCAATTGGAGCCAGAGAATTGATGATACTAACCCTTGCCTGACCTCCCTGGACTTTGATCAATCAGGATCTGGACTCTAGCTCCTTAAGATGACTTTTCCCCCAATTCTATGCTGAATTTCCATTGTGTAAGCCCCTTCCTGAATATGCATGCACCCTTAGCTTAAAATGTCCCTGGTTTTGTTGCTTGAGGAAGGATTGTTTTGAGAAATATTCGCAGTGTTCTCCTTTACTTGTTGCAAATAAAATTCTTCCTTTCTACTCTTTGGTTTGGTTGTGTCTTTTGGCTCCACACCCACCAAGAAGCGAAGCCGGTTTCAGGTATCAAGATGACCAGGAAAATTAACACCTCAAGTGGCCCAAGTCACCACCTTAAATACCATCTCCTGCTAAAGACAAAAGATGTTGGGGGTGGAGTCCAGTTATAGGAGGTTACTGATGTAGGAAGGGCGTTAGGGTTTGAAGCCGATGGGCAAGAAATAATTCTTAAGACATCTTTGGTGTAAAAAGGTGGTTTTATTAAAGCACTGGGATAGGACCTGTGGGCAGAGGAGCTGCACTGGGGTCCTGAGGAGTGACCCATTATATGCTTTTAAGTTGGGAAGGGGTTAGGGATAGCTTAAGCCTCTAAGGAATTTTGGAAGCAAGGTTTTCAGGACCTTGAGGGGGCTAGCAATTATTGGGAAAAAGTCATTTATTACTGTCTAATAAAACTTTAGTCATGAGACCCTTCAGATGTATATCGGTGGGCCATATGCTCAGAGGATGTTTGCCAGCATTTATCTTAGAGGGTAGAGATAAAGGAAGTTTCCAAAGGAATTTTTATATGTTAAAGTAGATTTAACAGGGATTAAGATTGCCTTTTGCCTTTAGCAAAGTGTCAACATCTCAGCAGCTGAGTTCCTAGAGGAATGTTACTTTGCCTGTTTAAAGGACTTGTCAATGGGCTGTAAGTAGTAAGGAAATTCAGTAATTTTTTTTCTGCCTTTTTTCCCCACATCAGTTACCAGGAAAATCACAGTAAATAAGGGTTTGGTTGTTATGCAGATTTAAGTCTATGACCTCTCCATTCATAAAAGTTTCTAGAGGGGCACCTGGGTGGCTCAGTTGTTAAGCTTCCGCCTTCAGCTCAGGTCATGATCCCAGGGTCCTGGGATGGAGCACCACATGGAGCACCACATCGGGCTCCCTGCTCCATGGGAAGCCTGCCTCTCCCTCTCGCCCTCCCCCTGCTTGTGTTCCCTCTCTCGCTGTGTCTCTCTCTGTCAAATAAATAAATAAAATCTTTAAAAAAAAAGTTTCTAGAGATTTAGTTACCCTCTTCTTCCTGGAACAAAGAGGGAAACATTTATACAAGTAGAGATTTCCCTTATAGATGTAAATATCTCTTTCAAAAGGGTAAGTTCTATTAGGTTTTCAGAGCTTCTCCTGTGTCTCCTGTTTCAGTTCAAGATAATTCTTATGCCAGAAGTGCATTTTTGGTGGTGGCAAATTCTATGCCCCTTCAGATTGAACTCATTGTTTTTGCTTCTGCACCTAGTAACAACTGCTTGTTTTGTTTATTTTTTATCTGTTTAATAATACAGGAAAATAATATCTGTATTATTAATCTGAGAGTTGCTTTACTTTTAAATTATATGTAGTGATATTAATTATTCCTATTGTGGCCCATTATATAGGTAGTACAAAGTTACATTTTTTTATTTCTTATTTGACTAAGAATAATTTGATATTTTTAAAATTTCTGTGTATTTAATTTTCAAGCTAAACGTATATTTTTCTTTTTTAAATATTAATTTTAAATTGTACTGCATTACAGTCAGAAAATGTGACTCCTTTAAATTCAGTTTTGTAAATTTATTGAAATTATGGATTAATTGTAATCAACTAGTATGAACAGCTTTTAGATGATAGGAAAGAAAGATTCAAATGTTGATATGGAAGTCTGGCCTTACCAACTACAGTATTTATAGAGTCTCAGCAGGGGGAAACAAAAAAACCCCACAAAAATTAGTGATACATGTTAGGAGGGGAAAGTACTATAAAAAAAATAAAATGTGAAAAAGCTTAGGAGATGGAGAGTCCTGGAGTAGGGGAATGAGGAAGCAATCAGAAATAGTGTGGTCAAGGTAGGCTTCAATGAAAAATTGGTATTTGAGTCAAGATTTGAAGGAGGGAGGAGTTAGTCATGTCGGTAGACGGGAGAACAGTGTTTCAGACAAATGGAACATCCGTACAAAGGCCCTGTGCATTGGATGGGCCATACAATTGGAGGAAAAGCAAGGACTATGTGGTAAGTATAATTCTATCCCGGGGGCTGGGGTGACCAGAGAAATAACAATGAAGTATTTGTATGTCAAGGGTGACAAATGCTGTGGAGAAAAACAGGTGAAGAGAGTGCCTGGAGACAGTTGGACTTACTCTCTTCAATAATCTTTATTTTTCAGAGAAGTCTTCAGTGATAGGGTCACACTGAAAGAAGTGAAGTAGACACCCACAAAAATATTTGGAGAAAGTGAGTTTCAGGCAAATGGAATAGTAAAAATAATGTTCTGCAAAATTAGTTCCTTCTTCCCGAAGTCGGGGTCCATCTTGTCAGTTCAGAAGGAAGAATGAACACTAGAAGTTATATGAACCCTGGGCATGGGACCAGTCAAGGAACACATAGGCCTAAGCCCAAAGGATAAGGATGCTTCTCATTCAAAGGAACCTGTAGGACAAGTAGTTAACCAGCATTACCCTAGGGATAGAGTCATCAGATGTACCTAGTGAACTCTTTAACATAAAGAATAAAGATATTTTTTCAGATTCCAAGTCTTGAAATGGAAGAGACTTCCAGAGGACCAGATGAATAGGCACCAGAACAGTTGTTAGGATGACATCATGGGTCAAAGTATTCGCCTACTCAGGAGACCACTGCCACAAATTTTGCCCTTAAAGATCCTCACTTGCAAGGCATCAGGGTGTTTGGGACTTCAGAGGATTAGCTCCCCATTCTCCTGGGTGGTGCCACTCCAATAAATAGCTTATCTTTCTCCACTGCAAAGCCTCAGTGTCTGTTTTTATTGTTTTTTTGTGCATTGGTTGGACAAATTCTCCCTTGGTTTGGTTATATTCCTAATGTTTTGCATCACTTTATTTTGATGAAAATTGTGTAAAAAATATACTGGAGTTTATATTTTTTTCTCCAAATTTTTATTTAAATTCCAGTTAGTTAACACACTATGTAATATTGGTTTCTGGTGTAGAATTTAGTGATTCACCACTTACATACAACACCCAGTGCTCATCACAAGTGCCCTCCTTAATCCCCATCACTTATTCAGCCCATCCCCCACCCGCCTCCCCTCCAGTAACCCTCAGTTTGTTCTCTATAGTTAAGAGTCTGCTTCTTGATTTGACTCTCTCTCTCTCTCTTTTACCCCTTTGTTCATTTGTTTTGTTTCTTAAATTCCACATATGAGTGAAAGCATGTGGTATTTGTCTCTCTGACTGACTTATTTTGCTTAGCGTAATATTCTCTAGTTCCATCCAAGTCATTGTAAATAGTAAGATTTAATTCTTTCTTATGGCTGAGTAATATTCCATTGTAAACATATACCATATCTTTTTTTTTTAAAGATTTTATTTATTTATTTGAAAGAGAGAGAATGAGAGAGAGAGAGAGAGCACATGAGAGGGGGGAGGGTCAGAGGGAGAAGCAGACTCCCCGCCCAGCAGGGAGCCCAATGCGGGACTCGATCCCGAGACTCCAGGATCATGACCTGAGCCTAAGGCAGTCGCTTAACTGACTGAGCCATCCAGGCGCCCCCATATACCATATCTTTATCCATTCATTAGTAGATGGACATTTGGGCTCTTTCCATAATTTGGCTATTATTGGTAATGCTGCTATAAACATCAGGGAGTTTGCACTTTGACTCACTCTGATAGTCTTTGTCTTTTTAGAATATATTACACTTAATAAATATAAAATCAGTTATATTTTCTCTAATATTTTTATATTTCATAATACCACTATTTCTAGTTTTCTTCCCTGAAATGCATTTTCCTTTCTTATTTGTTGTCTTTTAGTCATTTTTAGACAGCTTATCTACCCATTTTGAAAGGGAAATATCCAGTGCAAAATTCTGATTTATTCTCCACTACTTTATCCAATTATCAGACAATATTCTGACATTTCTTTCTGAATAAGCCTCTAATCTTTGTGTATGAGAACAAGTGTGAGTCTAACTCTACCTGATATCAAGAAGTCAATTTCATTCAATATGTTTTATTTTCATTGAGTAATTTGTTGTTTCTTCAGTAATTTCTGCAAGACTTCTTAAAATAAAACAAGTTAAGAATAATCTTATAGGGCGCCTGGGTGGCTCAGTTGGTTAAGCGACTGCCTTCGGCTCAGGTCATGATCCTGGAGTCCCTGGATCGAGTCCCGCATCGGGCTCCCTGCTCGGCGGGGAGTCTGCTTCTCCCTCTCCCACTCCCCGTTTGTGTTCCCTCTCTTGCTGTGTCTTTCTCTGTCAAATAAATAAATAAATAATCTTTAAAAAAAAAAAAAAAGAAGAAGAATCTTATAAATTTTTGTTTTGATATAAAAGGTATGTTAAAGGGGGTTAAATAGAATGCATGCTCAAGGAATACACACAGATAACAGGAATATTATAAAGCACCACAGGTTTAATAGACTGAAAAAAAAGAACACTCGGTATCTTTATATTGATGCCTGGTGCATCAAACATATTTTAAATTGAATAATTTTTTTCCAGCATATTTTTTTAAAAGAAGAAGATAACTGGCAAATTAAACATTCCATGATCACTTCTGGGACATAGTCCCAGAGATTATGGAGTTGGTTTTCTGGATTGGTCAATGGCAAAAGTTCTGGGATAGTCTAGCAGAAGAAGGACTGAAGAAAAGACAAAGATATGCATGACCAATTGTGAAAAGATGTGTATTACAGGGTCCAAAGGGAAGGTACAAAAAGCAGCTGAAGGAAAGAATGATGGGAAGTATACCAGTAGCAAATATGAAGAACATATTGAAAAACATAGATAGGCATTTAATTATAATTTTGGACAAATAAACTATATTTCTACTTCTTATGATGAACAAGAAAATTGTGTCATCTTTTTGCTCCTAGACAGCGATCAGCAAGAAAGCATTAATAATAAAAGAAAGCAATTAGATACATAGTTTTATTAATGCTAAGTAAATATTAAATCTTGAAATTATTTAGAGCAGAATACACATGCAATGCAAGTGAAGATAAAAATAACATACAATTAGAACCAGGGTAAATATAAGTCAGGTGCAAAAGCCACACAATTATAGAAAATTGAGCATTGGATTTAGAATGCATGAATGAAAATCCTTGGTGGAAAGAGGAGAAAAAAGGGAAATATAATCAGTTTAAAAATTCTCAATGATGATGATGAAAAATCTTCAGAACAACCAATCTGAATCAGACACCATGTTTGGAAGGAAAAAAAAAATCTCACAAGGTCTTAATAAAAGGGAATGAGTAATGAGATAGACAGTAGCCTCAGTAGGTCCATAAATTAAAACATAGTATGTTTCATAAGTTGTCACTTATAATAGTTTGTAGAGTAAAATGTTGCATTGTAAAATGAAGTTTGCAGGAGTCAGACCTTAGTTATTTAGATCAGAGAAGAAAATTAAAAATTCCAAAGCAAATGTATATATATGCACATACAGATCCTTTCACATATATTACCATCAGCCACTCCCAAGACTGAAAACTGATTTTCTTAATAGGAGGTTTGTTTGTGATGTCTGATATATGAATTTACTCCAATTATTTAAAATCATATATACCAAGTATAATTCTATGTATACTTATTTCCATATCCTAACCATTGAGGGAAAAAGTCCTTTGAAAAGAAGTATATCTGTTAATTACTATGCTGATTTTAACATATAAATAAGAAATGTTTTTGAAAGAATTCTATAAATAGAATTTTCAGTTAAGCTAATATTTTTTTGAATGCCAATATGCACATGACTATCCAGACTCTACCCAAGAAAGATACAAATAAGAGCAAGGCAGAATGTTTCACCTTTATGGATTGATCACTCTACTTCCACCAGCAAACAGACTGCAAAGAAAGTATTTACTTCCATATTTTGTACATGATACATTTCCTAAATGTGGAGAGCACAATTATGAACAAGCAAACTCTTCTCTGAAAGACCTTACATTCTTGTTGGATGGAAAGAAATAGAGATCACACACATTTTCTTGTATAAGTGCTTCATCAAATTTATCTGCAGTTCCTTTCAACGTACATTTTATTTTATTTTATTTTTATTTTTTTCAACATACATTTTAAACATGATTTTCAGCTCCTCGGATTACTGCTCAGTGCTTTATGCACAGTAAAGACAGTGCTAAAGGACTCATCTTTTCCAGTGGTCATTTTGTAACAATGCCTGGGGGAGTCCAGTAAACGTGTCTCTTCTCAAGGAAAAGCAAAATAAAAACCCAGTTTCTCCTTTTACTGCTATAGACTTGACCAAGCATTTCTGCCTGACTTGGAAAAGCAAGAACCTCTGTAATATACTCCCAAATGCCTCAGGAATTGTACCACAGCTAGTTTGCTTTATTTATCTACACAGACACACAGACACACACACACCACACACATATATTGAAATGCTTATCAAATATTTGAACTTTGGGAAGCATATTATGATTTTTTAGAAATTAAACTCTGCTGCATTTGATAGAGACCCTACTCCATGAACATCATTTTCTTTGCCACCAAAGCTCACGTTTTACAGATAAATGATCCAAATTTTAACTCTATTGCAAAACTAATCCACATGATCAAGAGATTTTCTATATTAACCAGTGTCTGTTGCTATGGTGTTTGGTATATGTAATCTACATGCTGAAATGAACTCCTAATATGCTAGTTCAGTATTCAATACAAACAAATAAAATAATAATTGACCACCAAAATTTCAAGTCTCTAAGTTATCATTTTGCTTATGTTAAGCCTTTTGAGTTTACCCTATGATTTTCCTGATTGTTGGAGTAATCGAATGCCTGGAGCCATCCAGGTGTGTTCTAATGGTAACGTGCACAGATTTGTCATGACAAAAGTTTTCTATGTATGACTCTCAAGAAAGCATTTTTCACATCTTTGTTCCTCAGACTATAGATCAGTGGATCCATCATTGGAATGACAATGGTATAGAAGACAGATGCTACCTGTGCCTGGGTCAGGGCTGATGTGTTATCAGGCTGCAAATATGTGAAAATCAGGGACCCGTAGAAGATAGTTACACCCATGAGGTGGGATGTGCAGGTGGAAAAGGCCTTCTGTCTGCCTGCTGCAGACTGGATCCTCAGGATGGCTGAGATGATGGCAGTGTAGGTGACTGTGATGAGGAGCAGGGAACTGAGAAGTGTGGTCCCCACTAAAATAAAGATCACCATTTCATGCTGAAGGCATCTGCACAGGGCAGGGCCAAAAGACCTGTGGCATCACAGAAGAAATGATTGATGCTGGAATCACAAAATGCCAAGCTGCTTATCACACAGACTGAGACCAGAGAATTCGTGAAGCCTATTGCATATGGCAGGACTCCCAGCCAGTTGCACACTTTCTGGGACATAATCACCGAATACAATAAGGGATTGCAGATTGCCACGTAGCGGTCATAGGCCATTGATCCTAGAAGGAAACACTCACTGCACACCAAACCCACAAAAAAGTACATTTGAACAAAGCAGGCAACAAAAGAGATGGTTTTCTGTTGGGATTGGAAATTTACCAGTGCTTTGGGTGTTACAGTGGAGGAATAAAATATGTCAATGAACGCTAAGTGGCTAAGAAAAAAATACATTGGTGTGTGAAGCTGAGAGTCGATTCTGATTAATATGATGAGCCCAAGGTTTCCCAAAACAGTGAACAGATAAATAAAGAGAAACATTAAGAAAAGACTGACTTGTAGTTCAGGGTGATTAGCAAATCCAGAGAGGATGAAGAGGGTCACCTCAGTGAAATTGTTCCCAGTCATTTGTATCAAATCAGGCCTTTGACTTACCTGCTGAATAAAAGTAACAAAAATTAGAGAATGATTCAAACTTAAAGACTTAATAATCAGAGTTGACTTAGACTCCAATAATGAGAGAGTAAAATATGGCAAGCACATATTTAGTGACTTCAATTTGATTGATAATTTATACATGATTTTCCATTTTTTTAATAGAACTGACAAACACTAATAAAAACTTCCAAGTTGATAATTGTGTGGAATTGGTAGCCCTCTAAGAGATAGCTATCTGGAAGGATTTTGGAAGAGATTCCTCCTGAGATATACCATCTTCTACTTCAGCCTATCATCATGGGCCTTGAATCATACACTTAGCAATTTATCTGCAGGAATTAATTATATGATACTCTTAGAAAATATTGAGGTTATTTGTGAATTTAATGATACCTTTGTATGACAGTCTTAATTTGTCAGCACCTAACAGATACTTTATAGGGTAATTTTAGCAGCATAATAAGATCTTGGACGGGCACATCTAATCATTTCTTGGACTCAATAAAGCTTTGTTAAATGTTGTAAGGAAAATATATACATAAAAGATCCTGCTTACTTTATATGTTAATGCTAAAATTCTTTATATTTTTTTTTCTGTCACATGCCCTTTCTATTGGTTAGCTGAGACCAAACACAAGTTCATGCATAATATAGTCAAATTGTTTTGTGTACGCACTCAGCAAACATGTTTGCTCCCAACATAAAGCACATGGTTATCGGTGACATCAGGCAATAGCCAATTCATCACCAAAAACAGTGGTTTCCAAGTGAAAAATAAAAATATTACAAATAGTAAAGTAAATGTGATTTGTTATATTTACAATAAAGTGTTAAAATACAAGGTGATCTTACTAGAAAATCAGAAAACTTATTTGCCTAATTCAGTTGACATAAATATGATGGTTAATGCAAGTTTGTTTCAGATGTTTGACACTCCACCCGAGTGACCCAAAAGCACTTGATGTTCTATCGAGTAGATTTAATCATTTAGTGTCTCCCACCTTCACAAGGGCTCCTATTCTTTCCCAGTTCATTTAACAAGCATTTAATCAATGAAGGTATTTTGTCTTGCCTGTTATTAGAAGCACTTTTCTTAAGGCTTACTGGAAGATGCAGGCATGTAAAAAGGAAAAGGTTTTCAGTACGAGAAACACACACTTACACACAAATACACACACACACATAGTTACAGAAAGATGGTAAGATTAGACTTACCTGGGAAATAGTTATCCAAAGGACACCTTCTTTGTGAGCCATCTTCCAGTTATTTTCAGGTTTATCAGAGGACAGGAGAGAAAACATGCAATATTCACCAAATTCACCATTAATTTTTGACATACATTTGCCTCATTTACAGTTCTGGCTCTCCTGAATTGTTAATACGATGGCTTTGATCTGTTGCTGCGGTTTAGCCCCGAGCTATATTTCCTATATAATGGACCTCTATTAATATTACGGATTTGATGGAAAAAATGCTGGTGTTGAGGACAGTTCTGGGTAATGTGTCTATTACCTTCCATTGATAGAATAGAAACAACAGCCAAATTAACTAAGATAACTGTTTATTTTTATGTGCCTTCTTGAGAATTAGAATCTGATGTTTTAGCTCAAACCTAGACTCATATTCAGGGTTAGCTTTGTTCTTCATATATTTCTAAAGCAGTCTCAGAATAGAGGATTATCTTCAGAAATCTAGTGTGTTAACAATCTTCTCAAGGAGCATCTGTTCCTCAAACTCTCTTGGCCAATTAGCATCTCTTGAGATTTGCATTTTAATTGTACCCCAAGGCCTATTCTTAATTTGCCTGATATACATCGCCAATGGAAATGTTCAAAAATACATATTCCTTCATTTTGTGTATGTCAGTTTAAATGGCTGTAGACATACTGAAAAATGTAATTGATATAGTTTTGAAAATCAGGTTTCTTATTTATTAACATATACATAATATATACATGATACATGTTTATATAATATAAATGATATATTTAAATATATTAAAATATTGTATATAATAATTAATATATTCAACTATAATATAATATGATGTGATATAATATAATATAATATACAATCATATATATAACACCACATATCTAATGATGTGATGTTATATATAGTGTAATATATATGTATATATAATGTAACTATAATAAAATGTACATATCATACATATGTATATATATGAAGCTTTTCTAAAACACTAAACATTATAAAAGTATATGAGATACATGGTGTCAGAGAGTATCAGATTACTGTTGCTTCTGCCTGGGCTTCCCAGACAACCCTCCCAGCAAGGAGAAGTAAACTTTTTCCTATTTACTGATTAAAAGATGTTATTATATATTGAAATTATGCTACCACGACGTCAACAAATCATCCACGTATTTATTTATTTTTTAATTTTTTATTGTTATGTTAATCCCCATACATTACATCATTAGTTTTAGATGTAGTGTTCCATGATTCATTGTTTGTGCATAACACCCAGTGCTCCATGCAGAACGTGCCCTCTTTAATACCCATCACTAGGCTAACCCATCCTCCCACCTCCCTCCCCTCTAGAACCCTCAGTTTGCATTTCAGAGTCCATCATCTCTCATGGTTCATCTCCCCCTCCAATTCCCCCCCCTCATTCTTCCCCTCCTGCTAGCTTCTTCTTTTTTTTTTTCTTAACACATACTGCATTATTTGTTTCAGAGGTACAGGTCTGTGATTCAACAGTTTTGCACAATTCACAGTGCTCACCATAGCACATACCCTCCCCAATGTCTATCACCCAGCCACCCCATCCCTCCCACCACCCCCACTCCAGCAAGCCTCAGTTTGTTTCCTGAGATTAAGAATTCCTCATATCAGTGAGGTCACATGATACGTCTTTCTCTGATTGACTTATTTCACTTAGCATAACACCCTCCAGTTCCATCCACGTCGTTGCAAATGGCAAGACCTCATTCCTTCTTTTTTTCAAATTTTTTTATTGTTATGTTAATCCCCATACATTACATCATTAGTTTTAGATGTAGTGTTGCATGATTCATTGTTTGTGCATAACACCCAGTGCTCCATGCAGAACGTGCCCTCTTTAATACCTGTCAGCAGGCTAACCCATCCTCCCAACCCCCTCCCCTCTAGAACCCTCAGTTTGTTTTTCAGAGTCCATCGTCTCTCATGGTTCCACGTATTTATTTTTAATGCAGGCACTTAGTGATTTTTAGCTGACTGTGCTCAATGATGCATACACAAAATCACTGACTGAGAACAGCATGCCATCTAGGAAAATAAACAAGAAACCTGAAGTTAAAAAATCAAACTCTACTCTCGGTTCCATGATCAGCTGATAGGAATTCAATTCACATCATTATCCCAGTTGTTGTTTGTTTATTTTTTTAAAGCAACCTCCTAGGCCACACGCCTAAAAAAATTCTAGGTTACTAGGATCAGACCCACAAAAGTGAAATTTTTCAAAATGCCTCAGGTCCATGGATGATTGACAAACATCAGGTTTGAGGGATCTCACAGACTTGTCTCGTTAAATTATTTTTCTTCTGTAATTCTTATAGTCTCTTATTCTACTTTAAAGGGGTTTGGTATTACGATGATGAAACAAGACACATTCTTCATTGGGAAAGGGAAAAAATGCATCTCTAATTTTATTTAGATCACTTTAGAGATTTTTAAGAAGGAATAAAATCTATTATATATGTGCTATATCACTTACAGATAATCAGTGTACTCAGATATTCAGACAAAAGAAACAGAAGTACATTTTTGGTTTTGCTCTTCTATGTATCTTGAAAAAATAAAACTTTGAAAGACTTGGGTTGTATACCTGAAAATTCAATTTTCCATCCATTCTCTTACTCATTTTTTCAATGCACATTTTAATTAATTAATTAATTAATTAATTAAGAGAGAAAGAGCAGGGAGGGAGGGGCAGAGGAAGAGAGAGAATCTTAAGCAGGCTCCACGCCCAGCACCGAGCCTGACACAGGGCTCAATCTCACGACCCTGAGATCATGACCTGAGCTGGAATCAAGAGTAGGATGCTTATCCAACTGAGCTACCCAGACACCACTCAACACACATTTATTAAGCAGCTATTAAATGACAGATACAGACAGGACTGATTTATTGTATTTCACTTTATTGGGCTTCACAGATATGGTGTTTTTTCGTTTTGTTTTGTTTTGTTTTTTAACAAATTGAAGTTTTGTGGCAACTCTGCATCGGCAAGATTGTAGATGTCATTTTCTAATATCATTTACTCACTTCATGTCTCTTTGTCACATTTTGGTAATTCTTGCAATATTTCAAATTTTGCCATTATTATACTTGAATTGCTGCAATCTCATGATAAAACTTTAGTGGATGAGGAATTGCTTCTTATGAATGAGCAAAGAACATGGTTTCTTGAAATGGAATCTACTCCTGATGAAGAAGCCATGGAGACTATTGAAATGACAAAGGACGTGGTCTATTGCATACACTTAGCTGATAAAGTAGTGAAAGGGTTTGGGAGAATTGACTCCTATTTTAATGAAGTTCTACTGTGAGTAAAATGCTGTCAAGAAGAACGACATGTTACACAGAAATCATTGGTGAAAGGAAGACTCTATTGATGCAGCAAACTTCATTGTCATCTTATTTTAAGAAATTGCTTCAGTGACTCCAAACTTTAGCAACCACCACCCTGATCAGTTAGCTGTCACCAACACTAAGGCAAGAACTTCCACCAGCAAAAAAGAATATATGACTCACTGAAAGCTCAGAAGGTGGTTAGCATGTTTATCAATAAAGCACTTTTAAAGTGTGTACATTGTTTTTTTTTTAGACATAATGCTATTACACACTTAATAGACTACAGCATAATGCATGCATATCTTTTATAGGCACTGGGAAACCAAAAAATTCATTTGACTCACCTTACTGTAGTGATCTAGAACCAAACATGCACTATCTCTGAGGTGTGCATACATTATGCTCTGCGTTGGATTGCAAAGATGAGAATGATATTGTCTGCTTTCACATTACTTAGAGTTAATTGCTACTTTCAAGATTCAAAATTTGGCTCAGTTCTTTGATAGTCTGTTATTTGGTGAACCTATAGGCTATGATTGACCATGGTAAAAGATCAGTGGACATTTAATAAACGTCAGTTTAGTTGAATTCTTATTTGCTTATTAATCTATTTTGAGTTCTAGTTGTTAATCAGCTATACTTAACACTTTATTTAGATACTTTTAGGTTTACAGAGTTTTGAGTTGTACTTTACCCACCTTTATAAATGTTAACATCTCACTTAATCACAGTACAATTATTGCCACTAAAAAAATTTACACTGAATCAATAATATTAACTAAACTACAGATTTTATTCAATTTCACCAGTTTTTCCATAAAGCCCCTTTTTTCTGTTCCAGGATCCAATCCAGAACATCATGCTGGCATTAATATCTCTCCCTGTCTCCTGTGATCTGTGACTTTCGTATTTTCTTTCCTTTTCTTGCGTGTCTGTGATACTTGTCAAGATTACTCATCAAGCATTTTGTAGAAGACTACCTAATATTTTTCTTGTGCTTAAATTGAGGTAATTCATTACAGGGAAGAGTGCCAGAGAGGTGGTATGTTTGCCCTTTCATCTTCTCAGGGGATGCATGATGTCAATGAGTGATATTACTAGTGATTTAAACTTGATCACTTACTTAATGTGGTGTCTGTGGGACTTTTTCACTATGAAGTTAGGACTTTTCTTTGTAATTTATATATACTTGGGGAAGGTAATTCAGACTGTAAATATTCCATTTATTCTTTTGGGCACCCATCAATACATTCCCTCTACCAATTATTACTATGCCATTTTTGTAGGAAATTTCCATTTCCCCATTCTTTTAACTTATTTTTTTTATTATTTATTTTTTTATTTATTTACTTTGGTGAAAAGATTTAGATTTAGATTTAGATTTAGCCTGCTGGATTCAGCTTAGATGATCTCAATTTTGTTGGCAACATTCGAAGTATCATCTTCAAAGAGCCAATGGAACATATGTTTTCTTCTCTCCATCGGGCCTGAGCAGGGTGTTGACTTTGGCCACATCAATATCGATAGAGCTTCTTCACAGCCTGTTGATTTTGTGCTTGCTGTTGGCCTTGACATCCACGATGAACATAAGCATGGGGCTGTCTTCTATTTTCTTCATGGCTGACTCGGCAGTCAGGGGGAACTTGATGATGGCATAGTGGTCAAGCTTGTTTCTCCTGGGGGTGCTCTTTGGAGGATATTTTGGCTGCCTTCAGAGAGCAGTGAATTGGGCCATGGGAAGGTACGTCATGTGCAGACCTTTTTTTGTGGCTGTGGATGCCTTTTAGCACTAATTTCTTGGCCTTCAAAACCTTGCTTTGGCTTCAGCTTTGGGAGGAGCAAGGGTCTTCCTTCTTCACCTTCCATGCCACCTTTATGAAAGGGCCTTTCAACATATTTTAACTGAAATTATTCTGTAAGGAATAGTTGTTCTTTCTTCTGTGTATTTATTTAGTTAGCTACTCATACGAATGTGCACTCATTGTAATTACTTTTTGTTTGGGTTATCCAACACTACCATCATTTATTTTGTTGCTCAAATTGTTCCAGGTCTGCTAATGGAACTATCATTGAATTAGCTCCTGTACACTTTGCTCTTTGGTCATGCTTTTGGTTTTTTTTTTGTTTGTTTGTTTTGTTTTGTTTTGTTTTACCTCTTACATTCTGGCAGCATAATAAGCTCCAGGCTCATCTTATATTTTCCTGGACTCAACTCCAGAGACAACTACTTCTCCAAGGAGCCTTGCCATCTTTTATGGGAGGATGGTATTTGGAAACCAGAATCTGGACTATATACTCTATTTTTATATGTTCACCCATATTTTTCCCTTAAGAATATGTCACACATATTTTTGATGCTTTTGAATTCCCAAGTCTCTGTAATTATAACTTTTCAAATGAAGACTCTGTTATAGTTGAAAATGTTTAGATTTAGGAACCATAATTCTGAGTTTGTCTTGAAATACCATTTACTAACTTGTGACCATGTGAACATTTCTTAATTTCTTTAATCCTCAGCATCCCCATGTCTACAAAACGACAATAGTAGTACCTGTCTCATATGTCAATATGAAATTAAATACTATATACAAAATATCTTGTATAATATTGAGGATATACTAGGTATTCAATCAGTTTGTTTCATGTCTTTAATATAAATTAGGTTGCAATAATCTATTATATCTATACACCCACGTTTATTAAACTGTTTTCTCCACCACTAGACATTTACATTCATCATGATTTCTCTCTCTTTTTTTTTAAGTAATTCAGAATAAACATTAACTTGTTTCCTTTAGTTAAATAACCAGAAGCATTATTTTGGGGCCAAGCTTACAACTTTCTGTTACATATTAGTGGGAGGCATTCTAGAGTGGTCTGACAAATTTTAATTTCAATGAAGATTGTCCCTGATCATCAAAGTCATCATAACCTTGCCTCCATTGACTATTTATATCTTATTAAACCCCACATATAATAGAGCTCAATAAATCAAAGGTTATTTTATTAGGTATTTATTTCATTATTATGCATCAGAAATACTTCCTTATATCTTTGTTTACTATTTACAGCACTTTAAATATTATTGAAAACCTGAGTTCTATAAGTGGCTGATATTTTTTTAAACCGTACTAGATGAAAAACCTCCTAATTCAAAATTTATCTTTATTTACTTCTCAATATCAAATATGCTATTCCATTCTAGGTTAAAAAAACAAAACAAAACAAAAACAAAACAAAAAAACCCCAAAACAGTCTTTGAAATACTTAATTTATCGATTTAGTAAAGAAGTAAGTATTGCGTACTTGCTATTGTGACAATCACTATCCCAGTAATCCTGAAACTATGAAGTTGAATAAGATGCAGTCTTTTCCTTACAGGACTAAACAGTTCAGGAGAGGAATGAAGAGTTAAAGCAAAAGCTCACAATCCATTATTACAATACAGTGTGCAATGATAGAACAATGGAGAAAATAAACTGATTTTCTCAAAGATGTTATCAAGAAAATCTTTAGAAAGATGGGAGTTCTTGCTCTTGGCCCTTCAGATTAAAGATAAGTATAAATTGTTAAAATGAGAGAATACATGTGGCATTAAGGAAAAAATCATGACCAAAACCTTTTTCTGAGATAAGAATAGAGACACAGTGAAGGGGAGGGAAGCAATGGAAGAAGCCAGAAGACTACTTCAATAGCTAAGGTTTGAGAACATAAGGTCTGAACTGAGACAGCAGCACTGATGATTAATGAAGGGGAAACTGATTTTAAGGGTATTTGGGAGCCAGAGTCAATAATACCTAATACAATAAATATTTGAATGAGATAAGATAGATGAATCTAGGCTGACTTGCTAGGTATTTGACTAGTGTGATTGAATGTATGGAAATACTTTTGTCCAGAAAAAAATAATATAAGAATAGAAATTAGGTGCAGGGACAGTGGTGAGACTACTTTAAAATGCTGGATTTAGAAATTTGAAGGACATTCAGAAAAAGAACTATTTTTCTTCAGTGAGATATAAAATGCTCACATGTCTAAAAAAAGTATGAATGTGTCTCTCAGACTTTCTAGTTATCTTAATTAGCTTTCAAAACAAATTGCTCTGTAATATCATGTGCAGTTATAAGGGAATGGGACTGAAATTCAGACTGCCACTAATTACCCAATGAGCCCAAATGCATATATAACATATAGTTGCATTTCCTTCTCTTCAGTACTTGGTTTTCTCACTAGAAGAACAGATTATAACATCCCATTTAATTATAAATTCCTACGATTTTGAAAAAAGAACATGGCACCAAAAAGAGGCCATATTCAGCTCTTTGAAATTCATAAGTTATAAACTTTTTAATATCCATCAGCACAATATCTAACTGTTGAAATGGCACTTAGAAGCCAGTACACATAACATCCGTCTGATACTCAACTGCTCCCTACAAGTTCTCACCAAATTCTTGTCCATCTTTGGCTTGAATCTTTCAAGCGATTTTTATTCTCTACGCATCTCCCTTGATCTCAGGATATCATGTATTGCAAAGCCTCATTACACTGAATTGAAATGTATTTCCACACAGCTTCTAAGAAGTCAAGGTAGTGTTAGAGACACATTTCTTTGATTTTCAAATGCATTAAATTTAAACCTTTTTAAATTAAATATTAATTTAAATTAAATATTGAAACTTTAAATTAAATATTGAAACCTTTTAAATTTAAATACTGTATTCCTTCAAACCCTGTAAAACAAATCTAATCCCTTCTTTTTATAACATTTCTTCAATAGTGAAGCAATTATAATGTGTGCCTTGACCTTTTCAATCCCATATCCATGGACATGATGTGTTTTTATCAGCATTGTTCCTTTCCCCTGCAAAAGAACTTAAATTGGGAAATTGAAATATGTAATATTCACACCTACATATATTAATTCAGGATTGCCTGATCACTGTTAATTAAAGTAGAACCAAAGACCTTAATACCTTAATTTTATCGTACAAACTATGTATCTACCTATCTATAAATAGGGAGCTTGATATATAGATACATTTAGATGCCTATAGATATAGATATATACTATCATTAACATTGCACTGCTAACAGAGGCTTTTAATAGCAACAAAATCAAACGTATATCTTCAGGTTGGCTATAGATCTAAAGAAAGAGACTATATTCACTTGCATGCCATAAAATTACATTAAATTACTGCTTTAATTTTAAAAAGCATAACCAGAAACAAGATCATCACAAAATGCAGCAGTAGATAAAGCAAACTTTAGGGAGAACTTTGCTTGGTTAAGATCCTTTACTGATTGTTGGAGAAACTATCTTTGTATATAACTAATGCCTCGCTAGATCAGAGAAGTTAATTTTTGTTGCTCTTTTATATATCAGCCTTAAACTATTGGGAAAATTCACTCTACCAATTTATAACTTTTATAAGAAATATTTAAATACATCTGGGCTCTTTGTGGTTTTAATGGTATTCCTAAACAATACTTCTATCTATAATTTTATATTTCAGAATGCCAATTTCCATTGATTTCACCCTTTCCATTTGATTTAATATTCTCCTGTTTTCTTGATGTGGTCCAATGACCATGTTCTCAAGTTCTTTTTTTTTTTTAGTAAAAAGAAAAGGGAAATTTATTTCCTCAAATTGCTTCTCAATCAATCTATAATTTGGGGAAAGAAAAGCACAATCACTCATTCCATCTTCATTAATTTTCACATTATGGGTTTTGACTCCCCTCATTAATGAAATTTTATTGTGCATTACATTTTTTATTTATTTCTATGAGGTTATAATAACTAAACTTTTAAATAAACAATTGTATTGATGAAGGAATTAGGTTTTATACAAGTCTTTTGGGAAGTAATTTAGCAAAGTATCAAAATACATTTTTTCTATGTATTTTACCAAAGAATTCCATTATCAGAAATCCACTGAGATGAAAACAATTAGAAAAATAAAGATTTATTTACAGACTTTATCATTATGATATAAATTTCTTTATAAAGCAAAAACTCTAAGTACATAACACTGGGAGATGGATACCGGAGTAGGCCCAATGTAGCATTAAATTATAGTCTTTGGTTATGAGATATCCAGAAAACTGTTTACCATCGCCTAAAATCTCCCTTATTAGGTGATAGTTTTGCTTTTGGAAGTTCGATTATAACAATAACAGTGATTACTGAATAGCTATTATATTAAAATATTTGACAATAGAATTATTCTGGAAGAAAATATGGACTGTATATAAACAGTAAAATAAAATTTGCTTTAACACATTATATTACATATTTACCTAAATTTAATTGTCAAGCAATAAGAAAAAAATTCCATAGACTTACAGATTTTAACAGGAAGGATTTATTGCTGTGAGCTAAATATCATTCCATTTGATAAACATTCTTTTCACACACTCAAAACCATTGTTCACTACATATTGCAAAAATACCATTAGCCAAAGGTGATAACAATGATACTGGACAGAGTTTTTGTTGCATGGGTGAGTAAGCAGAACAATACACACTATATGGAATAATGAACATAAGCAACATGGGGTTCTAACAGTCATTTGTTTAAAACACTATCAGCATTTTCAAGTGGCTGTTTTATGGAAGTTTCCTAAAGGTTGATTTTAAGTGAAGTCCAATGTAATCTGATATGACAGAGTGTCTTTGCATTGCCATTTTGGTATTTCTTTTAAACCACTGACATTCGGAGTGTCTGGCTGGCTCAGTTGGTAGAGCATGGTGCTCTTGATCTCAGGGTAGTGAGTTCAAGCTCTATGTTGGGGTGGAGCCTACCTTAAAAAAAAAAAGTATTAAACAACTGGCAGAAATGGAATTGCCCTAAAAAGGAGCCTGTGGAGGGGCACCTGGGTGGCCCAGTCAGTTATGTGTTTGACTCCTGACTTTGGCTTGGGTCATGATCTCAGGGTCATGAGATCAAGCCTTGCATCAGCCTTCACGGTCAGCGGGGAGCCTGCTTAAGGTTCTCTCTCTCCCTGCCCTCTGCCCTCCCTCCCCTGCTCGCACACTCTCTCTCTAAAAAGAAAAAAAAAAAAAGAGGTTGTGGAATTATTTTTAAGTTAAATATTCAATTGTAACAGTTCTAGGTAAAAATGTCATACAAAATACACACAGGGAATTTTATTTGTTTCTTAAAATGGGAAGAGCCCTGAGTGCAAGTATATGGATATATGTGTGCTTGAATTCTATCTTTCAAACGTTGGTCTTCTCTGGTCTTGGGTGAGCTTTTAACTCCATTGATCCTTTGTTTTCTCATCTGTGAAATAAGTCAGCTCCTCTAGAGTTGTAAAGAAGAAGGAAAATTGAGCGCACTCTCTGTAACCGATTTTCATTGAGTTAGTAGGGATTCAAAATAATAATTTGCAAATGTAAGGGATCCAAATTACATAGTGGCATAAAATTATTTCCAACTAGAGACACTTGGGATTTAGTTGATGCATAAAGAGACTTTTTCAGAGCTTCTCTTATCTGACTAAAAGCAGGAACCTCTAAGAGTGAGGCTGCTATAACTGCTCTCTCCCTGGGGTGTTTTCTCCCAAGAAAGAAGACAGAGAAGACCACTAGCCCCTGTATAAACAAGCAATATCACAAAATTTCTTATCTCTCCTTTTTTTCCCTCAGAAGCCTGTTTGTTCTTCCTATAAAAGCCTTTCACATACTAAATTATAGGAACCCCTATTCTCTAATTATTGAACAAGCTACTTTTTTTTTTGCATCTTATATACATATGAATAAACTTTGCCTATTCACCTGTTAATCTGTCTTTTGTCAGTTTAGTTCACAGGTCTTCAAATAGTAAACCCAAGAGGATGGAAGAAGTGTGTTTCCTCCTAGACAGAAGGTATTGCATGTGTATATGTACATATATGCATACATACATTATATATGTATATATATATATGTATATATGTCTGTGTGTTTCCAAAAGCCAATAATGAATACATTTGAAAATACCATTTTTTTCCTCCAACAAATCTCACAGGTATTTAACAATACACGTGCCTGTAGAATCAATAAACATTCCTTAAAAGTTTCTTCTTGAAAATTCACGGTCACTGAGCAAATATTTTTCTCAAAATAATTCGTTTCATTGCTTCTTTGGCTTCTGTGTTTCTCACACTGTATATCAGGAAATTTAGGATTGGCAGCAAAAGAGTATAAAACATGGAGAGGATTTTGGCTCTATCCTGTGGGTGGTTAGAGCTGCTCCCCAGATAAGTAAATATCACTGTTCCATAGAAGAGAGTTACAACCATTAGGTGAGAAGCACATGTGGAGAATGCTTTATATCTGCTCCTTGTGGAGTGTAACTTCAGGACAGTGAGGAGGATTCCCAGATAGGAACTAACCACTATCAGAAAGGCGGTCACTGATGTCATGCCAGAGAGGACAGTAAATAAGATCTTGCAGTACCGGGTGTCAGAACAGGACAGTTGAAAGAGCAGTGGGATATCACAGAAGTAATGGTTGATGACATTGGGCCCACAGAAAGACAGGCTGAGCAAGCCGCTCAGGTGGGTGAGTGAGCTAGCAGAACCTACTAGGTAGGAAGCAGTCACCAAATGGACGCAGAACGTGCGGGTCATGAGGCCTTTGTAGTGAAGTGGGCGGCAAATGGCCACATAGCAATCATAGGCCATGGCTGCCAGGAGGAAGCATTCGGTGGTCAGGAACATGCTGAAGAAGGAATACTGAAGAAAGCAACCTCGATAGGAGATGACTTTCTGTCCTGCTATGTAGTTCACCAACATTTTAGGAATAAAGACTGAGGAATAGCAGAAATCTAAGAAAGCCAACTGGCAAAGGAAAAAGTACTTGGGGGAATGCAGCTGGGCACTAGCCCAGATGACTGTGATAATCCAAACATTGCCCACCACAGTGGCGAGGTAGATGGAGAGAAACAGCACAAAAAGGACGGTATTCAGCTCAGGGTTGTCGGTCAGCCCCAGGAGAATGAATTCTGTTACCACACTGACATTTCTGTTGGCCATTTGGGTGTCCCCCACTATGGGGGATCTGCAGGGAACAAGAGGACAATGAAAATAACTGGAGTATACTGTGAATATATACATTCAATCAACTAGCATCTTTAGAAAACTGCAAGGTCTTGGTTAACAATCACAGTCCACAGGAAATTCAATTCTCTCAAGTGTGAGAAATCAGCCTGATAAGAGACTTTGGTTGACTCAAAGTGTCATCAGTGGGTGTAAACTGACATTATGCACCGTGAGAACCTTGGAGGAATCAAAACTCTCTTGGAAAGGCTCAGAGGAATGTAGGTTTAACAGAAAGAGTTTAGGAGATGGACCTGGGGTAACAGATATTCCACATTCCAGAACACAAGGCAAGGACTCTGTATTTGAGGAAAAACATCCCTTAACAAAGAACACAAAAACTCAATACGTAACAGGTAAATTTATGAGACATCTGGCAAACCTACTGTCTATCACATCTTTTTAACTTAGACAAATAAAACATGACATGTGTTACACAATAATATACATACACAATATAAACCTAATTAAATTTATAGACTATCCATGAAAATGGAAAATGAGAATTAGGGATGTCTAGAATAGAGAGTGAAAAAACAGTCAATTATTTTATATCATAACATTACTTCTTTGTTAAAATTCACTTGTTCTGGGAAGTCGTTCTCTGCTATTCCAACAGATATTTGTCATCCCATTTTCTGATATCTGAGAGCATTTATTATCCAATGGTGTGGATTAGTCCATATCAGATTTTTTTCATTAAGATTGAATCAAGAAACTTTTCAATATGTTTTGATCCCTGCAGTCAAAAAATCTCAACTCTAATTTCAAGGACAATGCATATACTTTTGGTACATTAGATCATGTGTGAATATGGATTTTTATCAAGAAAAGGATTATTAATTTTATTTTAGGCTTTCTCATACAATCCAGATTACATGAAAAATAAGATTATGATAGCTGGTATATTAGGGGAACACAGGGTTAAGTAATTTTTGAGGAAAGCTTTCTTCATTCCAGGATTTATAGGAATACATGATGGACTATTACACTTTGGGAGTTTCCAATAAAAGAAATCAATATAAAGCATGCTTCATATTAATTTGACAATTGAATCTATTTTCATTGAACATTAATGAACATGGTGTCTCATAATCCAGGCTTTGGTAATATTTCCCTGATACTGAATAAAAAGTGAGAATGACATGGTTTTGGATCTCTGCCCTTTACTCACAGTGTGTTGTAAAGTTATTTAGTAACAATTCAAGTGTTGCAAACCTTGGGACCAGATTGCTTTGATCATGTTTACTTTACTGAAATGCCAGAGGTAGAAAGAAGGACGTGTTCTTTTTTGCTCCATTAAACTGTGATTTCATGTCTAAGTCTTAGTTTCTAGCTTAACTACCATTTCACCTATGAATCTTTCTCAGAAGATAGTTGTGATAAATAAGAAAATACATGAAAACTGTCTGGCACAGCCCCTAAATGTTTGCTGTATAGTCAAAGTAAAACAAATAAGTAAAACAAACAGACACCAGACTGTTTATTGACATACCGGACAAATGGCTTTTGACTAAAGTAATATTTTGGATCTTTGTGTTTTTTTGTTTGTTTGTTTCATTTTGTTTAGATAGCTTTGCCTGCCTCCCTTGACTTTAAACAAACCAATTTGTTACTTTAACTATGAGTTCCCTCTTAAGTCACTGATTTTGTATTTGTTTCTTTGATTTTCATTTAACAAGTAGTAATGTTCATCTGGACTGCCTTTCATGCCATTTTTCTTTTACTGTAAAGTCAGTTATACACAACAAATTAATCTTTGAATCTAAAAATTAGCTCTGGCAACAGGGTCAAAAATCACCACTCTCTCAGATTTAATACAATTCCCAGCTTGTAATAATTAAATTTTAAAGGATTTCTTTAAATAAATTTCCTTTTATAATTTACATAATTATATGAAGCTCTAAATACACTACGTGAGAATATAGGGAATGAACCCACTAATTTTTTTAAAAAGATTTATTTGAGAGAGAGAAAGCATGAGTGGGAGGGGCAGAGGGAGAAGGAGAATTTCAAGCAGACTCCCTGCTGAGCACAGAGCCTCACACAGGTCTTGATCTCATCACGCTGAAATCATGATCTGAGCCAAAATCAAGTTGGACACTTAACCGACTGAGCCATCCAGGCGCCCTGCAGAGAGCTATTTGATGGGGCGCTTGGGTGGCTCAGTCGGTTAAGCAGCTGCTTTGGCTCAGGTCATGACTCAGGAGTCCTGGGATCCAGCCCCGAATTGGGCTCCCTGCTCAGCGAGGAGCTGCTTCTCCTCTCCCTCTTCCTGCCGCTCCCCTGCTTGTGGGCTCCCTTGCTCTATCTCTGCCAAATAAATAAATAAAATATTTTTAAAAAAGAGAACTATTTGATGTGGTAATGGTCTAATTATATTTCACTTATCTCAATAATTTGAATAGATCTGAAGCAAATGATTTTTCTTCACATTCCATTCATAGCATGTATTAAGAGTTGCTGTTTTTGAAGACTCGAGAAGCATTTATAATTCCTTTGTTAGAGCATATAAATATAACACTTACCTGGTGTTGAGATGAAGCTTAGACCTTTCTCTTAGTTTCCTGACTTGTGCTTATATTTGGTTCAGGGTCTTTGGAGGATGGAATCCCCAGTGATTCTGTGATACCATGTTTCATTAAAAGAGCAAAGAGAGACTTGAGGAAGATAAGGTCCCAGCACTGTCTTTCCAAATTGTAGCAATTCATGGATTTGGCCATTTCTCAGTTTTAGAGAAAACTGTCACATCAATTCGTGTCTCACCTATATAAGCCTCTGCAAAACAACACCTAAATTATTAAAAATGAATTTTAGCAATGTTTATCATTATAGCTTACATAACATAGTTATATATATATGTATTTATATATATATTTAGTTTTAAAGAGGCCTAAGTTCCATTTGTTGATGACAATATGCTTCTATATACGTGTATTATTATTGGTAGTAACTTATGGAAAATAGACATATATTTCAATCTGAGATAACCTAAAAGAAGTGGAAGCAATCAGCAATCACTAGATAGAATGCAAGTGTGCATGTGTTGATACACTAAATTGCCTTTTAATATAAGAAATAATTTAGCCAATTAAGACACTAAAATAAATATCAAGTTTAACATTTTTGTCACAGTGGTAGTTGAACAGAAATGTAATTTTTAGAAATCCTAGGTAGGCTGCTACTTGGAGGATAGAATGAAAAATATAAAAGGTGGTAAATCAGAGTAAAATGGAAGCATTTACATATAGTAAAAAAGGGAAGAGGGGCAAATTAGAATAAATAAGTCACTGACACTGGTCAAATTCAACCAAGCCAACAAACACAACTGTACAAAAACAAGGTGGTGAAAATTTGCAGTATATTAAAATGAAGCAATAGTTAAAACAGACTAACTGTTTTTAGGAAATATTATAGAAAATATAGGAAATATTATAATTAATTTTACTAATAAGAATATTGCCTTTTCTTTGATAAGTAAGTATTAAGTAGGGTCCTAGTTGGGGTGGTTTTTATTTATTAAATGTTTAATATGTTCCAGGCACTTCACAACTATTATCTCTAATCATTATGTAATTTTATTTAATTGAATATTCTGATCCATATGATTCACATTATACGTGGCCTGGAATAACTAAAGGAATTGTCTGAGTTTGGACTATAGGAAATGGTAGGACAACACCTTAATACAATGATTGTCTGATGTAAAAATTTGTGTTGCTTTTATTATTTATTCCATACAGCCTTTTAGCATTAACAGACTAGGAGTGAACATAATAATGATGGAATTTGAAACCATATTGCATGAAAAATAGTGGAAAAGATAGGAAATATCCAGTGTGAGAAAAATTAGGACAATATTCCTTTTTTCCCCCAAGATTTTATTTATTTATTTATTTATTTATTTATTTATTTATTTATTTGACACAGAGAGAGAGAGAGAGAGTGAGAGAAAGAGTACAAGCAGAGGGAGGGGCAAAGGGAGAGGGAGAAGCAGGCTCCCCGCTGAGCAGGAAGCCAGGTGTGGGGCTGGATCCCAGATCATGAGATCATGACCTGAGCCGAAGGCAGACGCTTAACCAACTGAGCCACCCAGGCACCCCTCAGGACAGTATTCTGATTCAGCAAACACTGAATATCTGAGCAGTCTAAGAATGAAGAGTGAGAATATATGAATTTTAAGACTTCATTAGATATATCTAAGACTAATTGATACCAACTCTAAAGAAAGAGATGGGTCTTGCTTAAATTGAAAAAAAAAAAAGTCGTATTTAATTGGTAGAATTTTAACAAGCTAGTTTTACAGGGGAAGGATGACAAACATTGGACATTTGTAGAGGGCATTCTATAGCAGATTAGGTTTTTGATGGGATGAAAATATGCTCCTTAGATATCCATAATTCTGGGAGTTGCAATTTGTTTACAGGCCACAACTGACCAAGGACTAACTGAAAATTGCCATCAAAGCTGGGATTGATGTAATCCCTATTGTGTCCACAGCACAAGACCAAATCTCAAATCTTGGGAACCATGAATTCATTACACTGACTGTGGGTCTCTTAATAAATAACAAACATGACCATGGTGCAAATGTACCCATAATTAGTCCACATAGTGCCAGCAACTTATTTCCCTGATGAGTTAGGCCAATTTCTAAACTACAAACTCCAAGTCTACCCACGTGAAATAAAAAAGTAACACATATTTAATAGAGATTCTCTGTGAGCTAAGAGGAAAGTTATGTTAGATAAACATCTGCCAAGTCCTGATTTCTCCAAGTGTTGATGTTGAGCAGTAACCGATTTTATGGAGGGGGTAGAGGGATTGGAGCTAAAAATGCCCATTCTTAATTTTGTATCCTGATATTTTACATGAAATTTGAAGAAATAGCATCAGATATTTCATTCATGAAGTCCTCATTTATTTCTAATTGACTAAGTATATTAACCACCTAAGGATATTTAGAATCTGCTTAACTGAGTTGCATTTACTGATATGTGTGATGCACACACACACACACACATAAATGTATATATATGAGTCAGGTATATATATGGTATATTACCCATTATATAGAATATATTACTCGTTTTCCAATCTTCATCCTACAAATCTGCCACACGCCCTTCATCTGCCTCACAATTTAGGAAAGGGATTTTCTTTTTTATCTTATTTGAGCATCCAGCTACCATTTATAATATAATATAGTTCCTATATATACTATAATACAGTAACTCTTTGTTAGGATGAGTTGAAAGTCAGTATTAAACATAAACAAATATCTTACTTTTGTTCCATAAAATAACACCCCTCCCACACATGTACACTTAGTAAACATTTTTATTTACATCCTGACTAGCCCCTTATTTTATGAGCTGAGTATTATAACAGAATGAGTTCAATTTGTTTTTCTGAGTTTTAATTATCTGACTTACATACTATTCCTTGTGTTTTATACTCTAGGACATAAGATATTGAATGCTGTTGAAAAAATTGTGAAGAACAATATAAAGTTAGATTTACTTATCATTATTATTTTACTTTTACTTTTTTCCGAAAACCAAAACTTTAATACAAATTCATTTATATGAATGTCTCTTAGACATAAATGTCACATATTTGTAGCCCTATGGGACCCAATTTCAAATAATATATTAAATAATTTTAGGGGTGCCTAGGTGGCTCAGTCAGTTAAGTGTCTGCCTTAGGCTCAGATCATGGTCCCTGGGTCCTGGGATGGAGCCCCTCATCAAGCCCTGCATCAGGCTCCCTGTTCAGCTGGGAGTCTGCTTCTCCCTCTCTTTCTGCCCCTCTCCCTGCCTGTGCATGCTCTCTCTTTCTCTCTCTCAAATAAATAAATAAAATCTTGAAACAAATAAAAGATAAATGATTTTGGATAATCATAAAGGGTCATACAAATGTTATATGATGTTCTTGGTGTTGTTGGTGGTATCATTATTTCATTCTGAAAAGTAAACTTTCATATGAATTTCTTTGCTTGATTTCTAGTATAATGAAGATGTCAATTTGCTATCTTTTTTCACATTTCAATTTGCTACCTTCACAGATATTGGAGCCATTCACTCATGAGTTTGGCTGTCACTGAGAGGGAAAAAAAAGTTTAATCTAGCCTGCCATGTAAAACCATGCCTTAATATCTATAGAGTATTCAGCTGTCTCATTGTGCTGCTTAGGCTAGTTGCCTCCTATTATTTCAGTATTTAAAAGAATCTCCAAAAATTAAATATAATTTTGTTTGTAAATGGAGATATTCTCTGGAACACTGTTTTGTTTCTAGATAGGAGACTTTATAGCAATTTAGGGGAAAGAAATAACTACAGAAGAATCAATATTTGTGGGCCTGATTCCATCATTATGCACTTGTACATATAATTTGAATCAGAGGGGAAACAGTGGCTTCACATATTTTCCCTTCCTGAAATACATAGCACACATTTCCTCCTGCATAGAATACCTTCAGGTAATTTCTTGTTTAAAGTCTAAAGAATATTCTGGAAGATGTTTAATGGAAAAAGGGAAATGGGTCTGATTATTCATGACTCCCAAACTATCTTTGAGACCTCCTTTCTAAACATGAAGTCAAATTCTTCAGCGTACGTTTTCTCAGAGTATTAGTAACCATCCCACGTGGAGTGGTAGTAAAAGTGTGGCATTCTGTCCTGTTCGGTTTCGTAGGCAATCATGGAAACCAAAGCCAGGCGCCAGAGAATGGTCCAGACTAACCACTGGGAATGAAATGACACAGGCAATCTAGAACCCAAATTCTTTTTCTGACTATTTTTGAGTATTTGCATTTATTTTGAAAAATGTCTGGCTATAAGTAATCCAGGCTAATTTCAGAACATGCATATGCCAGCTTTGTGGATAATTCAAGTACCAATCCTTTTTGCTTTAAAAATATTTTACTTATTTCTGTGCTTAATAGAGAGACTGAGTTAAGAGATATTTTATTACTTACTAATCTTATGTTTGTATCTGTCTATTTGGGTGTCTGTATATTTATTTGTATGTACTCATTTCTACACATGTACAGGAATGAAAGTGTCTTCAACCGTCCAGAGATAAATAGCTTAGATCTTACTATGGTTTTTAGGTTATTTTACAAAATAACCAGGCGTATCTCTTGTACCTGTTATTCTTCTAGACTTTTTTCTTCTGTTGTAAAATAGAAGGCTCCCATTAAGTAAACTCTAGGATTTCTTTGGGCTCAAAACTTTAATAAATTCATATAAATATTCTTATCCAGGAGACTTCTTTATATGCTATTTTGGGACACATATGGTGTGAAATTAACAAGGAAAATATTTCATTTCTATAGCTCTTTTCACAGCATCTTTCACCTCCTTGTTCCTCAGGCTGTAAATCATTGGATTTAACATAGGAATCACCAGGGTATAGAACACAGATACCACCTTTTCTTGTTCTAAGGAATATTGGGAGCTTGGCTGGATGTAACTAAAGCTTACAGAGCCGTAGAATAAAGTCACAGCCGTTAAATGTGAAGCACAGGTGGAGAAGGCTTTGTGTCTACCGGCTGCTGAGCGGATCCTCAGGATAGCAGCCACAATGAAGACATAGGAGATCATCACAATCAAGAAAGTGATCATAGCAATAATTCCAGAGAAGATTAAAAGCAACAGTTCATTCATGGATGTGTCAGAACATGACAACTTCAATAATGGGGGAAGGTCACAGAAGAAGTGACTGATGATATTCGGCCCACAGGAAGACAATTTCACCAAGCCAATCGTGTGTGTCAGTGAGTTGATGAAGCCTCCTACACATGACCCAGTGATCAGGACCATGCAAACTATTTTAGTCATAGCCACTGTGTAAAGTAAAGAGTTCACGATGGCCACGTAGCGGTCATAAGCCGTTGTTGCCAGCAAGAAGCCCTCAGTGGTAAGGAGTGACACAAATAAAAAATATTGCACGATGCACGCAGAGAATGAGATTGTCTCCCGTTCAACAAAGGAGTTCAGCAGCATTTTTGGTGCAAAGACTGATGAATAGCAGGTATCAACAAATGAGAGCCAGCTAAGGATATGATACATGGGTGTTTGGAGTTTGGGAGTTATTTGGATTAGAAAAAGCATTCCTAGATTCCCTACCAAAGAAATGGTATAGATCAGCAGGAATAAAACAAAGAGGACCACTTTCAGTTCAGCACGATCTGTCAGTCCCAAAAGGATAAATTCTGTAACCAGTGTCAAATTAACAGCAGCCATGTGTGTGTGTGTGTGTTTCTTGGTACCTGTTAATGATAAGAAAATTGAAACAGAATAATCATGCCACACTATCAAGACTCCTTGGAATCCCTAACTAGCTGTGCAACTTGAGCTGTTGACTTTTCTGGTTGTTTTACCTATAAAATTAGAAATTTTTAACTAGAAAGTCTCTAGTCTTTTCAAGTACTGTTTATTAGTTTATTCCAAAAGGAAATTCCACGAGTAAGAAAATAAAACATTAGGGTCTTAGCTTCAAAGTGTGTTTAAATGCTTCTCTTTTTATGTGAGAGGTAAAAAAAAGCTAAAGTGAATTTCATTCTAAAATGTATGCAATGCAAAGTCTAGTTTATAAAGCATAATAATCAAGGTTGGAAATTTAATCTGTGTTCTCATTGAAGTTCTTTTAAACTTCTCACTTTGGATTTAATGGTAACTAATGTCAAATACATCCAAATATAAGAATTAACTGTACTATGGCATTTGAACTGAGAAATTCCATGTATGCCTTCACATTTAGTTCATATTCTACGATTTTTTTTTTAAGTTGGACGTGATGAAAGACAAAGCCCTACATCCAAAAACTTTGTGGTCATCCTTAGAAAATAGCCAGAGGCATTGGTTTCTGAGAAAAATGCCCACTGGGAATGAGAGGAGAGGGTACTCTGACCTGGAATGTGAAACATGATGAATAGCAACTTATAATTGGCTTTTGATATCCAATAGAAATATCTTACTCAGGAGACTCAGGAAACAGAGTTTTTATACTTTTTCTGATAAAGAACAATGTAAACCTGTAAAATAAAGCAAACCTATAAAGCATACAGATACTTTTTCACAATATTTTTTCGGATGTTGCAATACATTTCCTAAAATATGCAATGTCTTTTCCACTTAATGCACAATGGTTGATTATTACATTTTGTCTGAAAAAATATAACTATCTTTTTACACTATGTAGCAAATAAAAATAAATATTTTAAACAGTTCACGATGCTATAGTTTTACCTCTTTAGAATAAAGGGAGGTGTTTTTGATGGCTTCCTTATCTTTTCACTTGGGAGACACTATTTCTTTAGTACAGTAGGTAAAACAGAAAAAAACAACATTACAAAGTTATTGAAATAGTAAGAAATGAGGTAACTGTGTTAGATGTAAAATATCTACACTGATAGGTGAATAATCCCTATGGGAATATGTAATTATGACAGACTGCAATTCATCCTTTAGGGAAAAATATTCCACACTGATTAAAACACCGGTTTTTCATTGTTTCACTAGATGTTGCCTACCAATTTTGACGTTAATGTAGAAAAAGAAATTGAAGCGTAGGATAAGGGGTGAGAAAAAATGGCCAAATTATAAATTCCTCTTACTCTGTGTTTATAAGAATAAAATTAGCAATAATCGCGCCTCGGATAAACCTCATTGGCTGCAATACTGCCACCATGCAAAGCTATAAGAATAAAATTAAAACATAATGTTTGTGTCTTCTTCATCTTGTTTTTTGTACTTTTAACTGATTTTCAAAATGTATTTATATGAGAGAGTCAAATAAGTGAGTTTCACTTACCAGTGGAAGAAAAAAATATTCAATACTTTAGCTTATTTAGGAACCATATAACTGCTCAATCCAATGGATTATTTCTCTATATTCCCCCCAAACAATCAATCACACAGAAAAGTTGTATTTGTCTAACACAGTGATATAAAAATAGGGTAAATGATAGTAGTTACAGTAGTAAGATTGAAATTCAAACTTCTTCTTTAATATATGATAACCACAAGCAGAGCCTCCATGGTAGGAAAGCAAGAGCAAGATGGTCAAAAAATTTGCTCAATCTAACATCTGGGTCATTCAGTTTCTACTGACTTCTTTTTTTCCTGAGTCCAATGTATTACATTTTTCTGTTTCTTTGTAGGTCTTGTAAATTTCTGTTAAACCTACACTTTATATGTAATACAGTGTTAATGTTCTGCATTTTGTATGTGCAGCTTTGTTAAGTACTGGCAATTATTTTTTCAAAGTTGTTCTGAGTAACATCTCTGTCAGTGCTTTATGAGAGTTGTAGCTGCTCCATCTCTTCAGCACTTGATATTGGAAACTTTTTAAAAAAGATTTTATTTTTTAAAATAATCTCTACAACCAGCACGGGCCTCAAACTCACAACCCTGAGATCAAGAGTCACTTGCTCCACCAACTGAGAGACAGGTGACCCTGATTTCGTATACTATTTTTATTGTCATATCATTTTGTGGTTAATTTTCTTTCCCCAGATTTCTAATAAAGTTGAGCAACTTTCCTTTATTTTTACTGGAAGTTGAGAGATTTTCAATATTTATTGTGTCATGTGCCTTGCAGATATTTTGCCCCCTGTCCGCACCTTTTTTTCTATTATGTTGTCTATCTTGGTTTTATTAGTTTGTAAGATTTCTTTATACATTTTGATTATAGTTTCATAAATATGTAGGGAAACTATTTTCACTGACTCTGGTTTACTTTTTCATTCTATAATTTTTTTAAAAAGATTTTATTTATTTATTTGACAGAGAGAGACAGCGAGAGAGGGAAAACAAGCGGGGGGAGTGGGAGAGGGAGAAGCAGGTTTCCCGCCGAGCAGGGAGCCCGATGCGGGGCTCAATTCCAGGACCCTGGGACCATGACCTGAGCCGAAAGCAGACGCTTAACGACTGAGCCACCCAGACACCCCTATAAATATATTTTTAAATATCAATGTAACTCAATGCTCCTTACTTTCTCCTTAATGGTCATTTTGTGTCTTAATTAAGAAATGTTTTGCCTATTAAGTTTTTAAGATGTCTCGATTTATATTTTTTATTGTTCTAACTTTTGCATTTACTATGTTATGGATTGGCTTCCATTTTAAATTATGCAATTTGAAATATTAAGTATAATGCACTCCATTCCTTATTTCACTTTTCTTATTAAAGCCTTAGAAGATTGGGGTGCCTGGGTGGCTCAGTCGTTAAGCGTCTGCCTTCGGCTCAGGTCATGATCCTAGGGTCCTGGGCTTGAACCCCACATCGGGCTCCCTGCTCCGCGGGAAGCCTGCTTCTCCCTCTCCCACTCCCCCTGCTTGTGTTCCCCCTCTCGCTTTGTCTCTCTCTGTCAAATAAATAAATAAAATCTTAAAAAAAAAAAAAGCCTTAGAAGATTTAATCCCACTGATCCACACTGCTTTTTGCATTGTTTCCATGCATTTATATTCTATTTATTTTAAACCTCCTAATAAAATATTATTATTGTTGTACAGTCAAAATTCAATCACAATTTGTAATTACCCACAAATCTCCAATTTACCCTTCCCTTTGCTTTTCATATTTTCATTGAAATTCCATTTTTTTGTCTTTTCCTCTGAACACTTGTTCAGGAATTATATACACATGCATACACATACCACATTGTAAAGTGCCCTGATATTAAATATATAATTTATTTCAGATTTCTTTTTTATTTATTCATTTGAGAGACAGACGGAGAGAGAGAGAGAGAAAATGTGAGCAACAGGGAAGGTCAGAGGGAATGGTAGAAGCAGACTCCTTGCTGAGCTGGGAGCTGGATGTGGGTCTTGATCCCAGAACCCCTGGATCATGCATGACCTGAGCTGAAGGCAGATGCCTAGCTGACAGAGGCACCCGGGCACCCCAAGTATACAATTTATTTCAATTTTATGTATATACACATGAGCATAACCACCACACAAATCGTAATGATACAGATATTTCCAGCACTACAGAATGGTCCCTCATAGCTATATTACCATAACTTAAATTTATCTGTTGTTAAACCTTACACAAATGGAATCCTACACATGGACTTTTCTTTTTTTAAATATATGGACTTTTAGTTTCTGCTTTTCTTTATTGAGCATAACATTTGTGACATTCATTTACCTTATTGTACATCAGTAGCTTTTTTAAAAAAGTGATGTTTAGCCTGCCATTTTATGAACATATCAAAATTTATTAATGTATTCCTTAAAATGGTCTGTTTTTTTTATTATGTTAATCCCCATACATTACATCATTAGTTTTAGATGTAGTGTTCCATGATTCATTGTTTGTGCATAACACCCAGTGTTCCATGCAGAATGTGCCCTCTTTAATACCCACCACCAGGCTAACCCATCCTCCCACCCCCCTCCCCTCTAAACACCCCTGTTTGTTTCTCAGAGTCCATTGTCTCTCATGGTTCGTCTCCCCCTCCGATTTCCACCGCTTCATTCTTCCCCTCCTGCTACATTCTTCTTCTTCTTCTTCTTCTTCTTTTCTTTCTTAACATATATTGCATTATTTGTTTCAGAGGTACAGATCTGTGATTCAACAGTCTTGCACAATTCACAGCGCTTACCAGAGCACATACCCTCCCCAGTGTCTACCACCCAGTCACCCCATCCCTCCCACCCCACCCCCCACTCCAGCAACCCTCAGTTTGTTTCCTGCGATTAAGAATTTAAAATGGTCTGGTTTTTGTTTCTAGTTTATAAGTATAAATATTATGAATAAAACTGCTGAGAATTATTGTTCGTGTATGTTTGTGAACACACACATTCATAGCTGGGAAATCTTGGGACATAAGCTAGCCGTATATTCGGTTTACCATCAGACAGTTCTCCAAACTGCCTGTATCATTTTCATACACCTGTTGGAAATGTGTGAGTAATGACATTAAACATTTTTACATATGCTTATTGGTTATTTTGAATGACTTTCATATAAATGTTTTTCTATTTTTTTTCCATATTTAGTTGTCTTATTTGTCTTTTATTGACCGGCAGTTCTTTTTAAATATTTTGGATGAATCTTTTGCCAGTACACTATGAATATTTTTCCATATTCTGTGGCTTACCTTTTTAGTCTTGTAATGGTGTATTTCCAGGGACAGAAGTCCTCATTTAAAACAAAACCTCACTGGGTGTTGTATAGAAGTGTTGAATCACTCAATTCTACACCTGAAACGAATATTATACTGTATGTCAAGCAACTGGAATTTAAATAAAAATTTCGAGAAAGAATAAATAAATAAAACACAGATCTATTCTCCCATTGTTCTTTTTATTTTAGTGTTTGTATATCCTTTTTTAAAAAAGATTTTTAAAAATATATTTGTCAGAGAGAGAAAAAGAGAGCACAAGCAGAGGGAGAAGCAGGCTTCCCGCTGAGCAGGAAGCCTAATGTGAGACTCAGTCCCAGGACCCTGGGATCACCACCTGAGCGGAAGGCAGACGCTTAACTAACTCAACCACCAGGTGTCCCTGTATATCCTTATTAAGAAATGTTTATGAAGATACAGACTTATATTTATCTCTAGAGGCTCTATTTTTTTTCATCTTTCACGCATTTACTTCTATGATCCATCTTAAATCAATCTTCATGTATGATGTGAATTTAAAGTTAAGGTTCATAGTTCTTCTGTGATCCTGCTTATATTTTGTGTTCTCCCACTCATTCTTACTCTTTTTAAAAATAATTTCTGGTTCTTTGCATGTGATTAAAGATACATAGAAAGTGAAGATGACATTACTTTCTGCCAGGGAGGGCTTTATTCTTTCTAAAAAGGCATAACAGATGAGAGGCTGACTAAATTAATTCAGATATTATTTGCGCTGGTTCTAGACTGGATTGAAGTTAGACCTCATTTTTCTTCTGCCTTCTCCCTGTTTGGGTGTAGATTTCCCAAGACATTGATTCAGAGGTGGGCTTCTCTCCCTCTCTCTCTCTCTCTAGCCCTTAAACACTATAGACAATTAAGTTTTAATTCTTTGGTGGTGTGAACTGAGCTCCCTGCTCTATACAGCTATACCTTGGAGATATTGTGGGTTTGCTTCCAGAACATTGCAATAAAGTGAGTCGAATGACTTTTTTGGTTTCCCAGTGCACATAAAAATTATGTTTATATTATGCTATAGTCTATCAAGTGTGCAATAGCATTGCATCTAAAAAAGCCAGTGTGCATACCTTAATTTAAAAATGCTTTCTTACTACAAAATGCTAACCATCATCTGAGCCTCCAGCGAGTCGTCATCATTGATCACAGATCACTGTAACAAATATAATATTGAAAAAGCTTGAAATATTGCAAGAATTACCAAAATGTGACACAGAGATAAAAAGTGAGCAAATGCTGTTGGAGAAGTGACACTGATAGACTTGCTTGATGCAGGGATGCCATGAACCTTCAATTTTGGAAAAAATCATGGTAGTTGTGAAATTAAAGAGAAGCATAATAAAGTGAGATGTGCCTGCACATATTCAAATTGCAGCCAATATTTTCAGGGGGCTGCCAGTCTTGTGTCTGATGCAGGCCTCTACTTCTGGTGGAATCTTATCAACCAAGCACCTAAAGACTGAGAAAAATATCACTGTCTTTCCAACTCCATTTGAATCTGCAAAAATCTGAATCTTCTGTGCTTCACAAAGAAAACTCTAGCCCTTTTTGCCTGGCTTACAGCAAGACCAAAATCTGGCAAATGTTCTGGGGAGGAAACCTTTATTACATTTGTTGGTAGCTCTTCCTTCTAGCAGGATTTCGTGCCTTCTAAGCACAGCAGGAGAGTGGGAGATTTCAATGTACCCCTGTGGCCCAGACCAGTTTCTTATACTCTCCACCTTCCATCCCATCCAATTTCCTGTGTGTGTGTGTGGAGGGGGGCGGGTGGGCGGGGGGAAACAGTTGTGTGTTTAAGCTCCGATATAATCCAGTTCATCTCCTCAGACCACATAACAGCCGAGAGGACCACTGTTTTCTCTTTCCCCAGAACAGTTACAAGGCACAGGAGCCCCTGCTTTGGAAGATGGCAATCTTTAATATTTGTATTGTTTGGGACAACACCAAATATTTCTCTCTGTTTTTTAGAAGTTCGTCCTTCCTTCCTTCCTCCCTCCCTCCCTCCCTCCCTCTCTCCCTCCCTCCCTCCCTCCCTCCCTCCCTCCCTTCCTTCCTTCCTTCCTTCCTTCCTTCCTTCCTTCCTTTTTTCTTTCTTTCTTTTCTTTCTTTCTTTCTTTCTTCTTTTTCTTTCTTTTCAATTATTTAGGGAGGGGGGAGCAGAGGGAGAGGGAGAGAGAGAATCTTAAGCAGGCTCCATGCTCAGCACAGAGCCCAACACAGGGCTCCATCTCACTACCCTAAGATTATGACCTGCGTAGAAATCAAGAGTCAGACGCTTAATAGACTGAGGCACCCAGGCACTCCCAGAAGTTTTCCATTTAAATCTATTATCTATCTATCTATCTATCTATCTATCTATCTATCTATCATCTATCTATCATCGTCTATCATCATCTATCTATATCATCTATCTATCTAGTCTATTGTGTGTTCATCCCTCTGCTATTTGTTTACCTGGTCTTCAGACCCAGAATATGGCTAATGCCCTGAGAAGAAATGGAACCGTGTGCTGAAACCTGAAAAATATCTGCCTGAACCTCTCCTGAGTCTGCTGAACCCTTTCCAGAACCCTCCATGCAAGCCAAGCCTGCAATGTCAAATGTGCCCTGAATCAGTGAGACTAAGTTAGCTCACATCTCCAAGTTCATGCCTCTCTGAAGCCTAAGCCCCTCCAGCTCCCTTTTCTTCAATAGCTACTCACTTCATTCAACAGATAATTCTTATCATCTTGCTTTTCTTGTTATTTTTACATAGATGTTCTTTTGATCACAACGTACTTCATCCAGAAGTAAAAGTGTATATTTTCCTTTTTTTTTATTTTGAAACACTTCAAACTTATAGAACATATTCAAGAATAAGACAGATTTGCAAGAATATTTAAATGATCTCTACTGTGTTCCTTAACTATAGATACAAACTGCAATTACTTATTTGCTTTATCAGTCTCTCGATCTTTAGCTTACTATATGTATATATATATGTGTGTGGATATACCCATTTATATATACATATATTTCTTTATAATAGTAATGACACAATTTTATTTTATATATCCAGTACACAGTCATGCTTTCCAAAAGTTTGAGATGTAATATTAGGTAATGCATTCATCTTCACACAATACTTTGCAAACTCGTTTACCATATCCCTCCATTACCTGTTCCTCTAACAGCTTTTGTCCCATATCTTAAATATTTTAACGTTTGGATATCACAGAGTAACTGGTACAAGTAAAGGGACTAAACAGAAGAGTGTTGAATGCATAAATTATAACTAATGACAGTTATTTTTTTCTATAGCTATTCTAAGATACCATTAAGATATATAATTTAAATACAAAAATGGAGATACATGTCTTTACTTGGATGATAGCATTTTTAGAACAACAATAACAACAAAAAGATCTGATCCAAGAAAATCGTGCCAAGAGGCTATTTCACTTTTTCTCTGAGATAAGAATGCATTTGATAAATTCCTATTGTTGGGGTGTTTTTTTCTTTTTCTTTTTTTTTTAAAGATTTTATTTATTTATGTATTAGAGAGTGAGAGAGAGAGAAACAGCATGAGAGGGGAGAAGGTCAGAGGGAGAAGCAGGCTCGTCACTGAGCTAGAAGCCCGATGTGGGACTCGATCCCAGGACTCCAGGATCATGACCTGAGCCGAAGGTAGTCCCTTAACCAACTGAGCCACCCAGGCGCCCGGAGTGTTTTTTTCATTTGAATCAGTGTGAGAGTCTTTTAAACCCATAGTGATATCTTTCAGAGTTTAGCATCAGAATTTGTTAGGGAAAAAAAATGTACTAGCTCTTGAGAGAATGAAACTGTTGAGTCACAAAATAATGAATGGTAAAATATAGTGATTTTCAGTCTTCGTGTCAAACTCAACACTCATGTCTTCAATTTCATGAGACTACCTTGATTATAGTTTTGTTGGTGTTCGTGTCTGCGATACAATTTTAAGGAAAGTCTATCTATTTAATGTTAGGCTAACAAAGCCATGGACAAGATTGGGTCAGTTGGGAGTTCTCTTCCACCCTACTGACCTTTTGACTGCATCTTTCACATCCTTATTTCATAGGCTATAAATCAGTGTGTTTAGCATGGGGATCACCAATGTATAAAACACAGCAGAGACCTTCTCCTGTTCCAGGGAATACTGAGAACTTGGCTGGATGTAACTAAAGGTCACAGACCCATAGAATAAGGTCACGGCAGTCAGATGAGAGGCACAAGTGGAGAAAGCTTTGTTCCTCTCCTCAGCTGAGCGGATTCTTTGGATGACAATGATGATGCACATATAAGAGACTATGATGATAGTGAAAGTGAACATTGCAATGACCCCAAAGAATATTAAAAGCAGCATTTCATTGTTATGGGCATCAGAACAGGAGAGTCTCAGAAGAGGGGGAATGTCACAGAAATAATGATTCACAATGTTAGGACCACAGAAGTCTAGTTTGAGCAAACCTATTGTGTGCATGAGCAAGTTAATGAGCCCACCCAAGTAAGATGCGAGGACCATCTGAATACAAACCCTTTGGGTCATTATGACTGTATACAACAAGGGATTAGCTATTGCCACATAGCGGTCATAAGCCATCATAGATAGGAGGATGCCCTCTGTCATTACATATCCCTCAAAAAAGAAACTCTGTAGAACACAACCAGAAAATGTGCTGGACTTGTGTTTTGATAGGAAATTGACCAACATCTTAGGAGCAAAGACAGTAGGGTAGGATATATCACAAAAAGAGAGGTTGCTAAGGAAGAAGTACATCGGAGTATGAAGTTGGGCATTTAACCAGATCAAGATAATCATCCTCTAGTTACCTGCCAGAGTGGTGAAATAAGTAAGGGTGAAAAGCAAAAAAAGAGGGATCTGCAAATTAGGGTTTTCACTTAAACCTACCAGAAGGAATTCCTTCACCGCTGTATGGTTCCAACCTGCCATGCATTCAGGTTTATATAGTTTTTCAGTTGCAGAACAAGGTGATATCACTCAAATGAAAAAGATATATGTATAATTTCCTCCATGATCCAGTATCCATAAGAGTATTGGGGTGTTTATGTTTACCCTGTAGTTGGTTGAAGAAAAGAAATTAACTTCAGCAGTGGGTTATATGTATACTAGACAATCCATTTACAGTGACTCAAATTCTTGGAACTAGAAATCATTTTTTTTAAAGATTTTATTTATTTATTTGAGAGAGAGAATGAGATAGAGAGAGCATGAGAGTGGGGAGGGTCGGGGGGAGAAGCAGACTCCCCACTGAGCAGGGAGCCCGATGTGGGACTCGATCCCAGGACTCCAGGATCATGACCTGAGCTGAAGGCAGTCGCTTAACCAACTGAGCCACTCAGGCGGCCCGGAACTAGAAATCATTTTATGCCCTGCTTCTCAGTTTCCAGATCATAAATATTGAGAGAAGGAAACTCTTTCAGATTCCAAGAAAGTATTAATTGGTAAAATTGACAGTCAAACCCAAATATGCCTCATACCAAACCTCTGACTCATGCTAGAACATATACAAGTTTTCTGCTTACATCATCTATGCACCGTGGCTCCTTGTGATAGAAATTATTTCCTTATCTTTTGGCCAAACTGTTGCTACTTTTCAACACCTAGTTAACTCATGATGCTGACTTTCATAATATGCAACCCTCTTCCTTTCCAAATCTCAAACATTGGAACTTTTTTATGCCCCAACTTCTGCTCAGATTCTGCACTTGGAAGATCAATGACCGTGTCCTCCATAAGAGCTGAATTGAGAGGAAGAGGGAGAACAATCTTTTCTTCATTGAATATTGTTAAGGCCAATCAAAAAATAGCAGTACAATCTAATTTGAAAGCCCTTCCCTTTTGCATCTTTAGCTAACTTCACCTTTGCATCTTTGTTTTTTTTTTATCAGCATTAAAACAAACTCTCCAAAACCCAATGTCAAGAGGCAAGGTGTGAGGGTGAGATACTGCAACTATACCTATCAGATATGTCTTGTTATTATAAAATATTATGTACAGATAAATATATAACTGATTAAGTATTATATGAAATATTACATATTTAAATTCACAATTCTATAACTTCATAAGTATATACATGTTCTTATAATTTGAAATGACATATACTGAATGGTTTATGACTAAAAATTGCTTATAAGACAAAGGAAGCAAAAAATCAGATAACACACAAAAAATAAAGCTTAAACAATAATCACAAATAAAAATGTAAAAAACCCACTATCAACAACAACTTTGTCATACTGAGAAACCCCAAATTATAGCTTAGGTAGTCTAATTTAAAAACAATACGTATTGATTTGAATTCTATTATATCCAGGCACACTAGGGTTGTAGGTAGGAAGAAGTATCAGCTTGTTGTAGCAAAAACAGTCTTAAGCTCTGAGAATCAAGTGTCTGTGTGCATGCCCTGGTTTTATTATAGACACAGTGACAAACTCAAGGGGAATAGAAACTCATTCTTAAAATGCTATTATTGGATTCATAAAATAAAATTATATCTAAAATGTTTCTAAAATACTATTACATAGATATGAAAGGAATGGTTTTCCTTGTGAGGTAGTTAAAATACATTGTAATTTTCAGATACTCCATTTTAAAGAATTTTCCATAAATGTGCAAGTAGCCTTAAGTTACTATATAAACCAAATATTAAATACTGTAAACACACATGCAGACATGAAAATATTGAATGTAGGTATTATGTAAATATTGCCCTTTTTCCCATAAAACGAAAATCTTTGAAGCCTTTGAAATATAAATAACTCACGAGTTAGGACATTGTTTTCTGGCTACTTGGGAACAATACTGAAATCATATAGCTGGTAGTAGGTTCTTTTAGTGCGGGGAGATAGGAAATATTAATATTTTTAAGTCAACCTACATTACCACTTCTTAAATACATTCACAACAAAACAAAGTCCAGAGTAAGCAGAATATCTAGTGAAGACGACCAGGTTTTCATGATTCTTAAAAGACTAATTGCTGAGAGTAAAGATTTTTAAATGTTTGGTTGCTTTTCTTTTGGGGACATGAACTATAGCTCATGTGTAGATATGAATCTCAGATGTCCACAGGTTGGATCATTAGCATCCTTTCTGGTCTCTCAAGACTGGAGTTAATCATGCCCCTGCAAGTCTTCTCACTCACCATTCACTAGATGCCTTTACCTTCACTTTGATAAAATGCAACTTCCTTTTATAAATAAAACACTCACACATCTTAGGGTAAAGGCACAAAACAGAGAATAACTGCAATGCAGGAACTAAAGAAATGTGCTCCGCTCGCATATATGCTACCCAGACAAATCTTCAAATGTTCTAATGATGAAACTGCTGAGATTGTCTTTTTTTTCCTGTGAAATGGGAACATTCACACATGTTCTATGAACCTCATTGGTTCCTTATGAAATTAATCTAAATTAATGCATGACATCATACTCTCTAAACTTTAACAATAATTTACATTAAATTTTTATGAGATTTTACACACATACACAAACACACAGAATTGAATTGTATACTCTCCTTTTGGTTTATTTGTATAAAGCATATGCTTTTCTTTTCTCTAATAATTCAATAGACATCACAGAGCTGTGGATTATGTCTTATAATTCTTTTGTAGCTTCCATTCTACCGAAGTGTAGACACATTAGACACTGTGGAGATTTTACATATATTTCACATAGCTTTATTAGATTTTTGCAAATTTATATTTTGCTCTCTTAATCATACAAATAACATACTTATTTCTGTATGTTTGGGAAAGGATGGTGGATGGTTTTGTTAAGGTGTGCTGTTAATTTTAACATGAAAGCAGAGTAAGTTACAATATATGCAGATAAATAAAATAGTGGAGTCATGTCAATCCAAATATTGTACAAAAACCAAATAATTATCAAAAATTTTTATATGCAGTTGTTAAGATGCCAATAAAACAACATTAGAGTGTCTTTAGATACAAAATAGAATATATTGCCATGTAATGAGAGAAAAGAATTTCAGAATTGAACAAAACAGTCAGTGAGGAATGGAGTTAGCTACATGATGAATTAGAGTTGCAAATTAGAAGCAGGGGAAAAAAAAGCAATATGGTTAAATGTAGCCAAATTAATGGCACAAACTCTAAAACCAACTGTTTCATAATTTGTGAAGTCATTGCTACAGTAACTCGAATAAGGGATCAGTGTCAATGGCAAGAAGAAAATCCGGTATTTGCTGGCCAAAAATATCTTGGCTGATATACAACTTAAGTTTTCTGAAATGGAATCTTTGACATTCTTGAGATGGGTTAGTTCCTTCAAAAATGGGGAAGTATTTCAGATCCTAGGAAGGTTAGATTTATTATGGAAATGATAAACTTAAATTCACAAAACCCAGAGTTTAAGAAAACTTGTTACATTATATCATCAGACTGATCATATTTATGAAACCAACTTCAAATACATAATCAGAAACTGACTTAGAACTGGGTGTTTTGTTGAAAATTGAAGGGAATGTTAGTATGATTTTAAACAGTATAAAGTAATAAGACCATTTGGAATTCACCATATTTATATATTCATGTATTAAAATATAAAGCATTTATATTCTTGTGTTGATTTAATTTGTTGGCCTAATAAGATTGAGAAAATAAAAAGAAATCTATAAATTCAGTTTAAAATATAATCAGTTTAATTAAATAAGATTATATATTATGGCAATTTTTAAGAGCCCTTAGAAAAATTACTGCTATAATTTACTAGTTATATAATTAGACTACCCTGTTTTGCAATTTGAATCAAAATGTAAGGAAAAAAGTTGATTTTTATGTTTATTACAGCAAAATACCACTTGTTAAATAAAATAATAGAAAACTAGCAATGAAAAGTCTTTCCCATGTGGAAAAGTGATTCTTGAAGCTAACAAATAATTCACATTTCAAGAAATAGATGGCAAATAATTTGTTCAAATTTCAAAACAAAACCACTATTCATATTCATTTCCAGCTTTTTAGATAAATGATATTTGAAATTTGACATACTGATGACTTATCAGTATATTAATTGCTGATTACACACTAAAAACTTCATTATATTAAGATTCTTATGTATCATTCATGGAATTCTGGTGACATTGGATTAAAAAATGTATCTTTCTATATGCATCTATGAAATCCAGTATTAAATAACAAAGAAAGAAAGGACAAAAGAGAGGGAGGAAGGGAGGAGGGAGGAAGGGAGGAGGGAGGGAAGGGAGGAAGGGAGAGAAGGGAGGAGGGGAGGAGAGAAGAAGACAGAGAGAGTGAGAGGAGAGGGGGACAGAGAATATCCATATAACTTTAAATACAAATTGTAAAACAATAGATAGCCTAAGACAGACATTAGGTTTTTTTAAAAAGATTTTTATTTATTTATTTGAGAGAGAGAGTGAGAGAGAAAGCACGAGCAGGGGGGAAATGGTAGAGAGGGAGAAGCAGGCTCCCCATTGAGCAGGGAGCCCAGTGTGGGACTCATCCAGGACCCTCAAATCATGACCTGAGCTGAAGACAGACACTTAACCAACTGAGCCACCCAGGCATCCTAGAACAGACATTAGAATTCCCATCATTATTTTAAAAGCTTTTGTAATTTCACTTTCATAGTGCAAAGTTCAATCATATGAAGAATGATTTGTTATTCAGGTAAGGATTGGAAATTGAAAACTTTAAGAAGAATTACTAATATGACATTCTTAGAATATACTCGGCATTCTTCAACATCTAGACCTATGTCTGGCAAACACTACCATTTAACCCCCTTCCCACTCAAGATCACAGACATTCTTTAACCTTATTTATAGATATAGGTCAGATTTTACCTCCTTGTACAAGCTTTTTATCAGAGTCCCATAGTCAAAAAATCTTTCTATGTCTTTCTCTAGAAGTCCCTAACAGAATGCCTGGTTTATCGAGTTGTACAATAACTATTAGTTGAAAAACTGAATATATTTTATATGACTCTACTCACCATATTTACAGTTTTAGGTAGAAATTAATAGTTGTAAAAATTATAAAATACGGAGGGATCGATTAAGATATTTGTGCATGTGTGAATAACTAGATGCCAGATATAAATGAATAATTGAGTTGCATTCCAGAATTATCAATGAAAAGCTTGCACCACAAGCAGAATAACCAACAATTGCCTATTCCTCTATAAACGGATGACAGCACTCAAACTGATCATAGTGGCTGACATAAATTCTGTGAAAATATATTTGCTAGTGAAATGTGAAGCGATACTTGTTAATATAAAAAACTAAGACAGATGGGCTATTTCTCAGAAATGACAGGTAAGGATTAACTTATTCAAGAGTGATTCCTTAACAGGCTGTCCTCTTGCAAAGGTGCATGGAAATCAACTACAGATCAATGTGAAGGCAGTAAGGAAAATGCTGAGGTGAGGAAGCAGTGAAGCCACATGTCAAAAGCTTCAACATCAGCAATTGGACTCCATTTCCCTGATTAAGCCAGGAAAAAAGATGGTGTTTCCTTAACCATGAAGCCTGAGCTAGCAGATGAGGCTCCTGTCTAATTGTATTATTGTGTTAGAGGTTCTTGATCTTTATCAAGTCGTGGGGACTCTGATGCTTCCCAACATATAAATGTTGAGGTGGCATCTTTGGGTGGCCATTATTCTGCCTACCACACCCACTCAGATGGTCATTAAAAAAGTTTCTAAGCAAAATTACCATATTTACACGGTAGCCACAGATTTTAGCCTTGTTTATATACTATTTATTTTCATGATGGTGATAACAGCTATGGGCTGGTTGACTCACAAGACACCTTATTTACTGGATGATTTGTTCCTATAAGGCTAATCTTTCTATGTGGGCAAATGTCCACCCCTATCAGCCACATGTGAACATGGCCTGCACCCTGAGGCTTGTCACTTAACCATCCTTATGTTTCCACACTTCGTCCATGACCTACAGTTCCACAACCATACTTTGGTTTGGATGTTAAAGAGCAGTGCTTCTCAGGTTTCTAAGTGAAAAAGATCTAACTACAACTTCAGTGGTGGTCTTTTTATTGGATGAGGGTAAGTGAGCTGATAAAAACAACTAAAGTCTGACAATCATGCTATGTCAAATAATCAAGAAGACCACCCAGTTTTGGGGGGCAAGTGAATTAGCCTGGAATGCTTGGCCTGGCAAATTTTATACTTCAGAATTATTCTGTTAAGCAGCCAAGGAGGGATATGCATCCTGGTTCATAACTTGTATTACATCTAGATCAACAGCAGCAGTCTTGGAATTGGGGAAAAGCCCAGGTGTACCATCACCATCCTTGGACATCTTCTCTTGGAGGAGTCTTAGATGGGTTGGCTCCTGGTTTAGTAAAAGGCTTCAAGTGTCACCACACCATTGTTTGTTATGTCCACAATCCTAAATGTACATATTTGCTCCTGCAGCAATGTCAGGGATCATGTCTACAGCACTTTTTAGGGGAAATGGAAAGGATCACTGACATAGTGAGGTAGAAATCATGGAAGCCACCATTTTGGATAGGAAAGAAAGAATTAGAGTTAAGGGCTAATTTGTTCAAAACTAATTCTTTGCTGGCTATGAAAAGTATATAGGGTTGAGAGGTTAAGAAAATCAATTATGATACAATGTTGTGGTGGATCAAAGATGGCTGTCAATTCATTGACACACCTCCCCTTGAATCTGGTGTCACCTTCACAGCTTACTTCTCAACAGAAGACAAAAGGAGTGATGTTCTGGGACTTCCGAGGTTAAGACCTGAGAAGCTAGTAGCATCTGCCTTAGTCTTTTGGAACACTTGCTCTTGGGTTATCCTAAGGCCATCTTACTGAAGAGAACACTTGGGAAGACCAAAAGGAGAGGCCCTAAGACTGCATGAAAAAGAGATGCCCAGCCAACCTCCAGCTATTCCAGTCCCAGGTTTTCAAGTGATCCCAGATGAGACACCAGACATTGCGGAGAAAGGAGACTATCCTTATCTAGCTCCTTGCTACATGGTAGATTCCTGAGCAAAACAAATGGTTGCTGTTCTTAGCCACCAGGTTTTGTGGCAGAGAAATATACAACCAGAGCAAATGCTGGCAGGGTAACTCAGGTCACATATTCTGACATTATTTGTATAGCTCCACCCCAAAGGTTTGGACTCCAGCTCTTGCTCACCCAGATGGGTGGTGGTGCCCCTTTGTGGCAATGCCAGAGTTTTGTCTTCTTGCATGGTCTCAATTGTAAGGCTTGTTTTGCAGCCTCAAAATCAAGCTTTAGAAGCTGGTACTCTCCCCCAACTAGTGAATTTTGCAGAAAAGAGCTAAAACAGGGTTTGGCCGTGACATATGGGTATTCGACCCTATCCTCTGATGGGAAGAAGGAGGGCTGTTGCTTCCTCAAGAATATACGTGAAAAGCCACATATCCTGTTTCTCAGTAATGATGGCTGATCCAGCCAGATTATCATACATTATCTCAAAATGGGATAAACACTGATGAGAACAGTATACTTGATGTTGCTTCCATCTGTGAGGAGAGATGACACCAGGAGGTGGTGCCAGGAAATTTTTCTTTAGTTTGTTCAAGAGCACATAAAACAGAAATGATTTTTGTGGAGCATAAAATCTTTTACCTTCTTATAGGAGGGAAACGATATGATAAAAATCCTGGTTTTTATAAACAATGAGGACTATGTTTATATAACAATGCAATGTTATTAGTATACATACTTAATTAGAACTAATAACAATATATAAGTTATAAATTATGGCATGTCCTCACCATACTTAGCAGCTAAGAGAAAGTATGGATTCTCAATTAATACTTACCCCAGTCTCTATCAATTGGCAAACATCTCATGTGTTCCAAGAAAGTATTTTTTATTTATTTCTCAGACAAAAACTACTTATGGATGTATTCTTTTGAACATATCTTTTAAAAATGACCAACAATTTTTTTTGTTTCATGTCACTAGAAAAAAATGGTATTTTTAACTCCTGCCATGAAACTCACTTGCCCTTGTCCTCCAATGCTCAGTGTAAAGGTAATAAAGGTATAGAATTGTCACATAGACTTTATTTCTGACTTGAATAGAGATCTGCATTAAAATGTAGATATTATTACAGAAGGAACACCATTTTTAGGATTTTAAGTTTGTATACTGCATTGCTTTCTTATAACTGAAATGTAATATAGCTTCTCTGGTAACATTCTTTCTCACCATAGACAGAAGCAGAAAAATAAATCTCGTAAGACTTGATGACCATAAATACCCTACTTTATTATAATTTTTTTCCTCAACTGTAGCCCATTTCTTAATATATAGTCATTTGGCTTTAAATTTATGTGCTTACTTTATTAAAATTATGTGTTAATTTTCTGTGTTCATGCAGTAAATCTTTGAAATAAATCAACATTAGGGAAATAATGCAGAACAAAATAAATTTCATCTGAGATGTTCTTACCAATTATTATTCTATATTCAGGCAGTGACCTCACTCTCATGGGTTTCACTTGCTTTATGGACAAAGAAATAGTCTTGACTAAGTTCAGTGGTTCTCACTCAGGGGTAATTTTGCCTCCAAAGAGACATTTGGCAATGTTTGGATACATTTAGTTGTCCTAGATAGGGAGGATGCGACTGTAATCTAGTGAATACAGATCAGGGATGCTGCTAAACACAGAATAAGCCTCTCTTCCTCCCCAATAAAGAAATATTGGCCCAAAATGTCAATAGGAACTTGGGTTAGATAAACTCTAAATAATTTTATAGTTTACAAATACACCGCAGTCAAAAAATGGGCAGAAGACATGAATAGACATTTTTCCAAAGAAGACATACAGATGGCCAACAGACACATGAAAACATGCTCAACATCAGTGGTCATCAGGGAAATACAAATCAAAACTACAATGAGATATCACCTCAAACCTGTTGGAATGGCTAAAATCAACACTGCAAAAAAAATAAGTGCTGACAAGGATATAGAGAAAGGAGAAACCTCTTGAACTATTGTTGAAAATGCAAACTGGGCCAGCCACTCTGGAAAATAGTATGGAGTTTCCTCAAAAAGTTAAAAATAGAACTATCCTATGACCCAGCATTTGCTCTACCAGGTATTTACCCAAAGAATACAAGAACACTAATTCAAAGGGATACGTGTACCCTGATGTTTATAGTAACACCATCAACAATAGCAAACTATGGAAACATCCCAAGTGTTCATCAACTGATGAATGGATAAAGACGATGTGGTGTATATATATATATATAATGGAATATTACTCAGCCATAAAAAAGAATGAAATCTTACCATTTTCAACAACATGGATGGAGTTAGAGAGTATTACACTAAGTGAAATATGTCAGTCAGAGAAAGACAAATACCGTATGATTTCACTCACATGTGGAATTTAAAAAACAAAACAAATAAACAAAGAGAAAAAAAAGAGAGAAAGAAGCAAATCAAGAAATTACTCTGAACTATAGAGAACAAACTGATGGTTACCAGATGGGAGGTGGGGGGGTGGTTAAATAGGGGATGTGGATTAAGAAGAGCACTTGCTCTGATGAGCACCGGGTGTTCTATGGATGTGTACATCACTATATTGTACACCTCAAATGAATATTACAGTGTATGTTAACTAACTGGAATTTAAACAAGAACTTAAAAAAAAATAAAAACAATGACAGCAGCAACAACAAAACCAAATACATTGTAGTTTATTTATTTTAAAACTAACTTATTTTAGAAAATGAAAACAAGTCTCAGATTTAATAGGCCCTATTAAAGAACCTGATAATTTTTTTATGCAACCTTATATCCATAACACAATGGATGGTTGATGATAAGGAATCAGCTCATTTCACAATACTCCCATCAATGTTTTTTTAAAAGGAAATTTCACTAAAATTAAAAGAAAAATTCAAACTAGCCTATAAGTTTCAGAAACTGGTAAAAAAAATAACAAATTAATGGCATTGTACTGTGTACTCGGGCAGTCTTCATAGTAGGACAGGTGTTTTAACATGCTGAAAGTCATTAATTTGAATATTGAGTTCTGCATTTTTGTTTTTTGGGTTTGGTGGTTTTTTGTTTTTGTTTTGTTTTGCTTTGCTTTTTTGCTTTCCGGCGGTATCTCAGACATTTGAAATGCTTCACAGGTACTTTTGAAATGCCTAATTTCTTCTGGGAATCAAACCTTTATTGTTTCTTAAAATAAAATAGTAATATAATAGTAGAAAAATAATGAACAAGGGTATACCATTACATTATAATTGGCAGTAAAAGCTTTACATGTATTCTAGGAGATTGATAACATATTTGATCATCTAATTCTCAAATCATACATATGCTAATAGCTTTACATATATTAGTTCATTTACATATATTAGTTACATATATTAGTTTGAGGATTAAATAATCCTCAAAGCAAACCATGGTAATGGGAAATATCTTATTCTTGTCTTATCTCCATTTATAGGGTTACATCCAGTAAAAACTAATCCAGTCATTCATATTTTCATGCTTACTAGAAAATGCACAATATTATATATTCACAGGTACAAAATTTATTCCTTTAACTTTGTCAAGATAAAACAAAGGAAATGGAGACTGAAGGATCAAAATCAACTACAGAAAATGTCTGATAATTTAATCATCAAAAAGTGATCCCAGAGCCAGGAGTATTTATACTTCAATTGGTTTGCATTGTCAATTTGCAGAATAAAATAATTAAAGCCATTGTTCACCTCTTCTTGAAGATAGGGACTCAAAGATTAATTCAGTAACATATGGTCAAATAATTAGTAATGAATACAGTTTATAATCTTGATGACCTTCACAAACTGGTTTGGTTTTCTCATGTACCCACTATGAATGGAACAGTAGAAGATCTCTTACACTAATCAATCTAGCCCAAAGAAAATCAGTGTGCTATAACTTCACTCTGTCCTAATATTAAAGAGACCATTGTTATGTGACTTCTATCTGATTTTCCAAGAACCAGTGAAACCACCATTGCTTATCATAAGTGATATTAAATGTCCCTGATGATAAATGTTCTGCAAGTGCAGAATCTAGACTCAGTTTCCCAAAGAAAGCTACATTTAGTCACTCATCTTTCCATCCATTTATTCTACCTATTCATCCATTAAACACACATGTAATGAGAATATGCCATATGTCCAATACTATATAGGAGTTGGAACAATAAACCAAGACACATATTCCCTGCTGACAAGGAGTTTCTAATATGGGTGGGTTGACAGATAATTCAACATATATCTTTAATCTAACATGATAAAGAACATAATGAATCAATGCACAAAGTGTTTTGTGAACACTAATTGGAAAGCAATTATTATTACTTATTTTATTTTAAGTATATTTCACAGAGTAGAATAATTTTGGAGAGCACATTTCTGAATGAGAGGACAAAAGTATTTTAAGGTATTGAGGATGAAAAGTTATATTTATTTCTGAAAAACTGTAATAAATTTCAAAGAGTTGACATACAAGGTGTTTATGGCATGATGATATTGGAAGGGTAAGCTATATCTGGAATATTCTTAAATGTTTTAAATTCTTATTCATTTAAAAGTCCGGCTTTCTAATAGCTTTTTGAGGGTGTTCTTTACATGCTTATTTCTGAAGCTGTAGGTTATTGGGTTAAACATGGGAAAGACAACAGTATAAAATACGGCAACTACCTTGTCAGTGTCTAGGGAATAGCTGGTGGTGGGACGTAAGTCCATAAACAGGAGCGTTCCGTAAAATAACGTGACCGCTATGAAATGGGAAGTACAGGTGGAGAATGTTTTGCTCCTGCCCCCTGAGGACTTAATGCTCAAAACAGTGATGAGGATACAGAAGTAAGAGATAAATATGACCACAAAAGTGCTGGTCTGAATGAAGCCACACAAGGCAAAGAGCAAAAGCTCATCTGCACATGATGAAGCCAGGAGAGGTGGGATATCACAGAAAAAATGATTAACAATACTGGAGCCACAAAATGGCAGCCTGAATGTGAGGCACACATGTACCAACGAAGTCATACTTCCACTGAAGTAGGCCAACACAATGGAGCAGATACAGACTCTCCTAGACATAAGTGTAGAATAGAGCAATGGGTTACAGATGGCTGCATAACGATCATATGCCATTACCGCTAGAATAAGGCACTCAGCATCAGCAAAACAACCAAAGAAAAACATTTGTATTGCACAGCCATAGGAAGAGATGCTTTTCCAGGATGCTAAGAAATTCACCAACATTTTAGGGGCAATGGCTGAAGAATAGCAGATGTCTAAGAAAGACAAGTTGCTGAGAAAATAATACATGGGGGTTTGAAGGCTTAAACTGATATTAACTAGGATTATTAAACTCATATTTCCCACCAGAGTTAGTGTATAGACTATGAGAAATACCAAGAATAGTGTGACTCGGAGAGGAGATAATCTGTGAATCCAACAAGGAGAAACTCAGTTGGCATGGTATAATTGCTCCCCAACATCTTGGTTTTCTTGTTTTTCTTGTCCAAAATAGATGGTATCAGAATATGTGAGTTGACTTGAGTGATGTATGAAGCAAGAATATCTTTATTCTCCCTTTTAAGGAAGCAAATAGAAGGATAATAAAATCACAGCTATGACATTTTCTGTGATCTATTTGGTTTGTTTTCTTTTTTTGTCATTTTCTTTAAAAGAGGTAATTAAAAATCTTCACTGATACCAGAAGATGTATTCTGAGTTGGTGTTCTGAGATGCAGTAACTCTCCAAAAGCTGTGCATATTAAGAAATGAGATTAGTTCCTTTCAAGCTGAAAGGAAAGGAATGTGGTTTGGTCGATAAGATCTAGCAGAATTATGAAAGTTGGCAAAATCCTTAAAGCAAAGCTTTGTTTTTCCATCTTAAAATCATGTTCTTCCATGTAAAGGAAAGTTGAAAAAAATTCTAGGAAAAAATTGCCCACAGATAAACTAGATAATTCTACAGAAGAATATCTGTGATCTTGGGAAGTAATTTAACATAAAAGTTAAGACACAGAAGTTACTGTAAGAGATGACTAGGTTCAAATCTTAGCTTTGCTACTTACTGGTTGTGTGAGCTTGATAAAGTTATTTAACCACTCTGTGATGGCTAGAGGAATAAATGAGTAGATATTTGTAAAACATTTATGTTACTGGCATATAATAAACACTAATATGAGCATTTATTAAATAAAATGAATTAAAACAAATAAATTGACCTTTTCTTTTCTTTTTAATTGCTTACTAAATACTGAATTTTATTATGTATGTATGTATGTATGTATTTATTTTTAAGTGGGCTCCCCACTGGGCATGGAGCCCAACGCAGGGCTTGAACTCACCACCTTGAGATCAAGACCTGAGTTGAAATCAAGAGTTGGAGGTTTGGCTGACTGAGCCACCAAGGCGCCCCTCAATTTTATTTTTAATAAAATATTCAAGTGTCTCAAAATTCATCGTATCTTTGGCATCCTGGATATATGATTTGTGCTCTCTTGTAGAGAAAAGGCATTGTGTGTGTGTGTGTGTGTGTTCTATGCAAATATATTGTTTGGCAGTAGTAAATCTTTTACATATGTCCTATAATTATTGCTTTTGTCTCCCTGGACTTATGTCTCTATCTCACCTCTGAGGTAAGACAATGTCTGATGTGAGGTCCCTGAAACATAAAATGTCTTGAAGAACAACTATATCTCTGCACTTACTAGTGGACTTCTAAACAGGTTATATGAGAAAATATATGTTATATAACTAGAAGGAAATTAATCAAGGGAAAAAAATAGGATGAGTGCAAAGAAAAAATAGAGAAGAGAGGTCAGTCTTCTTTGGGAACCAGATCCTACAGAGGAAGATGTAAGGTGAGTGTCTGAAACTATGGTGAAGCAATCCAAACTCTTAAAATAAAGGAGAAAAAAGTGTTTACTTGGTTATGCAGTGCAAATGTCATTTGTAAGCTTTATATAACATTCACATTCTCACTTAAATCTGTCTTTTATTTTTTCTCTGAAGTTGTGGTTAAAAAATCAACTCAGTGATTAAAGTGGTTAAAGAATCTGCAATTAATTACTTGCTGTATAAACTTTAAATAAGGAGTTTGCACAGATTTCGTGGTTAAAGAATCAATTCAAAAATCATAAAAAAGGTTTCCTCTAAGTCATCTTTGTGAAATTTCTAACTAAAGAACTCACATTAAAGAATCAATTAAATAACAAAAGTGTACCAAATTTAGGAGATTTTATGCCATTGGTTCTCAGCGATTGTATCAGATGAGATCTAACGATTAACATCAGCTCGATTATAAGAGTAACAACAATCTACACCGAGACCTCCAGATCATCACATTTGCCTGCTTATTGGGACTTGATTTGCAATCACTGGTACATAAGAGTCTGCAACAAGGAAGATTAGCAAATTGTCCTGGAAGGCAAATGAGTCAGCATATTCCAGAGCTTCATGATTACGTAGGAAATCTTCATCTTTGTTTGGAGATTAGTAATAGAAATTCTAAAATCAGGGAAGTTTATCCAAATATGTTTTATTTTCTCGCTGGCAACACCAAAACAAATGGCACTGTGCAGGACTGCTTAAACACACAGGATTCAGAGGGAGGCAAAATTGATGTTAACCTCAGATGCGGCATCTAAATTTCTGTAAGTCATTCAAGTTCAGTATCCCTAAATTTCTTGATTTTGTTTATTAGCATAATAATATTCCATAAGGTTGAAACCAGGATGAAACTGGATAATTTATAGCACCATTTGCAGAGCTTATTATATTATAGATACATAAAATGGAACCATTATTGTCTATAATTACTATTAAGGGCAGTACGATTGTTCAATAATTCAATATCTGACTTCAAAGTCATAAGTTCCCTGAATTGATGATTATAGGAACGAACACAAAGTAGTCATACTATAGATGAACATATGTATGTGCTCATAGCAAGTGAGATTTGGCTTACTGATGAGGGTTATTTAAGCTTACTCAGTTAATTAGACCATTGGATTTCCCCAAATTCCAAAATAGGCACAGTTAGCTTTTGCCTCCTGGCAGTAAGGGGCTCAATGAATCAGGCAAGGCTTTTGGAAAATGCCAGGGGTAAGGTAAGGTCAGATTTATGCCTTCACCATCCTCCATCCACTCCCCCAGTCCACACATACACACAAACTAAGAAAACACCATAGAGAATCAGTGAACAAACCTTTTATCTAAGACAACATTATCTTTGTTACATTGTTGCATTCACAGCAGACAGTCACCTACCTTAGCACCATCCAGAATTTTGAATCAGAGAATTTATTTTGTACAAGAGGTTGACAACCCTTCTCTCCAAATTTTACAAAAGGGTCTTATATTGGATGACTATTTAACTTCTAGGCGGTGACAAGTGGGACATGACCCGAAGATAATCCCCACCCCCAGGAGGACTTTGGATACACAGCTACTTCCTTTCCAGTGGTGTGGCTTGAATGGTTTATTTTAAATGAAAAAGATGAAAAATGGTAACAGAATGGACTATAATGTAGCCAGTCGCAACAAAACACATGTGTCCATCACTGGGAGATGTTTGATTAAAAAAAGAACAACAACAAAGACATTTTAGCAATACCAAACAATAAAAAAAATGCCTTCTCCTATAAATGCTATGATTTCTATCAGATACTGAAAGGTGCTTTAAAGCACAATCTCAATGTTATCGAGAAGAATCCCAAGCACCCTTTTTGTTTGGTTTTCAGTTATCTGAGTACAAGGAAATATGCCTTAAAAGATAAGCTGCAGGAGTGAGAGTTTATGTCTCGGGCAACCTCGATCTGAATGTTAGTTTTTCCATGTAACAACTGTGAGACACTAAGCTGCTTATTTAACCTGATTTTTGTTAATTTTTAAACTGTGAATAATAATTGCCCATCTCATCAGATTCTTGTTGGGATTGGGATAATGCACGTAAAACCTTGCCTCTTGTGCAGAAGGTTGTATTCATTTAATAACTGTTAGCTTTCTTTAACAATTATAGCAGCATTTACAGCAGCATTTCTTAGTACTTAAAATTCAGTTTCTGGGTTTTAACTTGTGAACATTGGTATAGAGTCTGTACCTTAAGGTAGACAGAAAGGAGAATGGGTAAGTCTGAGATGCCAGACATTGCAAACAACTGGCTTTCTTCTTATATCTAGTGGGAAAATTAAAATCATTTTTGTTGCTACTAGAGGGTTTCTTATTTAATAGGCAAAAGATCAATGTATTTAGAAAAAAGAAAAAGGTCATCTTTTGTTAACCAAAACAGCAATGTGTGTGAAGAATTAAGAGCCAGAAAAATACAGCTTAAAAATTTCTGAGAGGGGCAGCTGGGTGGCTCAGTCGTTAAGCGTCTGCCTTCTGCTCAGGTCATGATCCCAGGGTCTTGGGATCGAGCCCCGCATCAGGCTCCCTGGTCCGCAGGAAGCCTGCTTCTCCCTCTCCCACTCCCCTGCTTGTGTTCCCTCTCTCGCTGTCTCTCTCTCTGTCAAATAAGTAAATAAAATCTTTAAAAAAAATTTCTGGGAGAGAAGATGCCAAAATCATTGTTCTTTCTTTTTACTCCCTATTTCATTTAATAAACTTATGCATCTCATGAGAAAAAATAGAAAAATAGTTTAAAAAATAGTAATCTCTTAGTTGTATTTTTAAAAGATGCGATTATAAAGACAAACTCCTTTTCTATAAGGAGTGTATGTTTGTTATTAAACACAAAGGTGGGGTGCCTGGGTGGCTCAGTTGGTTAAACGTCTGCCTTCGGCTCAGGTTATGATCTCCTGGTCCTGGAATCCAGCCTGCATCAGGCTCCCTGCTCAGTGGGAGTCTGTCTCTCTCTCTCCCTCCCTCTGCCCCTTCCCACCACTCATTCTCTCTCTCTTTCTCTCTCTCATAAATAAATAAAATCTTAAAAAACAAACAAAAAAACCCCTTCACTCTAAAGAGTACTCTCCCCTCTTACAGTGATATGGGAACCAACAACAGTAAAACAGCTCTGCTCATTGAAAGCAGAAAATAGATTGGCACATGTTGAGATGAGTCCTGGGTGTTATATGCAACTACTGAATCATGGAACACTACATCAAAAACTAATGATGTACTGTATGGTGGCTAACTGAATATAATAATAAAATAAATAAATAAAAGAAAATGGATTGTCTAACTCCTTCAAGGTATAAGGACGGTGGAGGACGAGTTGAGAAACTTGGCAGAAACCAAAGGAAATAGACGATGAGGACAGCAGCATAGAACAGTCTGCTTCGTATCCGACAGCTGCCAGATCCTTCCATTGTCAGCTGCTGTGAATAATCCCTCATCTTGCTTTACATTCAAAAGACTCAAAAGTTAGGAATGGAATTTTCGATTAGCCAAGAGTAGTGCACATACATACTCAAGCTTTAGTTTCTAGGGAGCTAGAGATGAAATCTCTCTCTCCTTAGCCTGTTATGGGGCTGAAAAGGCATTGTGGCAACCCTGCCTTCCCATTCGGTGCAACCACTACTCTATCCCTTAGAGGAAGGGTTGCTTTCCTGCACACAAGCAGTTGAACCAAAGTAAGGAAGAATCATTTTCAGGAGTGTGTTATTAATTGTACACAACCCATACCAAAAAGCACATCCACATATAACTTCCCTGAGCTTCCCCTTCACTACCAATTGTATTCCTTCATGCTCCTGATTGACCAAACTGAAATAGATTTCTTCTACAAGCAATGTAGATAAAAATGTTTATTTCTGGAAGCTCTACTTAATGGATAAATTATCCAATATTTTCCAATATTCTTCAGGAATTCCTTAGCCTGGAGTAATAATACTGTGGTAATGCATTCTTTGCAGTAATCACTACAGTATGTAGAGCCTGCCAGCAACCAGGCTGAGGTTTTTTTTTTTATTTTTGTTTTGTTTTGTTTTTGTTTTAACTCTTCCATTAATTAGCCACAGAGAAGTCCCTTGGTGCCATGCTGTGCTGTGAAAGTAAATGAGGGTCTCCTGAAAGTTACTTGGACCCTTAGGATTTGTTCAAGCCCACCTTCACATATGCAAATTCCATGAAATAATAATGTTCTTCATGGAGCAATAAGAGATCTTATAACTCCATGTTCATAATAGTAAATTTAGGACTCAGGATAACCTGGTGCTCCATGGTCAGGTATTCTATCTCAACAAGAACCCAGTAGCAAGATAATGCTTATTTTTCAAACTGAGAAAAGTAAATTTGCTGAAGCAAAAAAAAAAAAAAATTGGTCTTCTTAAAATCTCTAAAGGCTTCTGTTATTGCATATAACATTTTGATATGCCAGGGTCAATTTGGGGAATGTTATAGAAAAAAGACTGAGGTATAGAACTGTTTGCATTGCAGTCCAAAGAGCCCTTTCAGCTATGCATCCTTCACAAAGTTGTCAACCCTTAAGAGAGTCCACTGAGGGGGGTCAAAAGTGGGCTCACCCATATAGAAAATGTAGCCTCCAGAATTGAAAGCGGGTTATCAATATGTTGCATCTTTTACGAGTTTCTCAACTCGTCCTCCACCTTCCTTATACTTTGAAGGAGTTAGACAATCCATTTTCTTTTATTTATTTATTTTATTATTATATTCAGTTAGCCACCATACAGTACATCATTAGTTTTTGATGTAGTGTTCCATCTTTTATATGGTAGGAAACCCAAGGTTTAGAAAAGTGTGCTTCCATTTAGGAAGGATGTGATCTTGTGATTTATAATAAGAAATACATATTTGGTTTTTGTCCCAGTTTCTGGCACAAGGCTTCCAAAACCCTTGGAATTTTCCTAAGTGTTGAGAGAGATAAAAATGTCTTCTGCTATGATACTGATGAGGTGACTCTTGGAATGTCCCTATATCACCTAAGGTTGGGAAGGGGGAAGGGGGAACACTGGAGGCTGAATCCATTGCCAATGGCCAGTGATTTAATTAGCCATGCCTATGTAATAAATCTTCCATAAAAACTGAAAGGTGTGGGATTTGGGAAGCTTCCAGATTGGTGGGCACTTAGAGATTCAGTGACAGTGGTGCCCTCTGAGAAGGCATGGAGGCTCCATATCATTTCCCCATACCTCGCCCTATGCATCACTTTCATCTGGGTGTTCCTGAGTTATGTCCTTTTATAGTAAACTGGTTATTGAGTAAGTGAAATGTGTCTCTGAGCTCCATGAGCCACTGTAGCAGTTCAATCAAACCCAAGGAAAGGGTCCTGGGAACCTCTGATTTATAGTCATTTCAGTCAAATGTGTAGGTGACAACCTGGACTTGCGATGAGCATCTGAAGGGGGTGGGAAATTTATAGGATAGAGATCTTAAATTATAACCCAAGGAGGGGGTCACTGGAAGCTCCAGTCAATAGCCAATTCTGTCAGAAACATGGGTAACAACCCAGGGTTGTGATTGGCATTTGAGGGGACAGTCTTGTGGGACTGAGTCCTTAACCTGTGGAATCTGATGCTATCTCTAGGTGGATAGTGTCATAATTGAGTTAAATTGTAGGATACCTTCCTATACCCTGTTGGTGTCCATAGTAGTGCTTGCTTGGTGGTATGGGGGGAACCCCCCTCCACATGTTGGTAATTGAGGGCAGAACTCAAAATGTAAGATGTACCAACATTCCCTAAATGTCTGGACCCACAGAAACAAGGCTTCTAGATTGCTGATATGTGCAGATGCCATATAATATTCTGGTCTTCAATATTGTGGATAGTTGTATATTTTCATGGGATAGTGAGAGGCAAACTAATTTTTATTTTTCAAGAACCTGGGATTTACACATTTAGAGACAAAATGTTTAAAAGTTCTTTGTTTCCCCTGTCAAGAAAAACAAAACAATTCAGGATGTTTGTTTTTCCTGTGTGGGGTAGGGAAGTAGAGAAAGCATTGTATTATTGGAAAGCTACATATAGGGTATCATGGACTGTGTTGTAGGAGTACCATAGTAGGAATAGTAGTTATAAATGGAAGTCATCATCTGATTACATTCATACAGAATAAATAACTAATATTTTAAAAATTCATTCATTTTCTATACTGGCAAAACTAAAAAGCCAAGTTACAATTCTGTAAGAATCACTGTCTCTGTTTTTCATGGAACTGAGCAGTAATGGGCTAACTCAGTCAGTCTGGATTGCCCGAACTCTGCATATTCGTAGGTATTCAAAAACTGACCTTCCACTAGCCCTGAGAGATAATTTCTGAAACCTTGGAATATCCTACCTGATAAGAGCACCTTTGTATCCTGGGGTCCCACACCAGTTTAAGCTAATGATGTGATTTAAGATAAATGCCTGTTTTTATACACCTGGGGTTTCTAGGAACAACTTGGGCTTGGCTGGATCAGTTTGAATTCTGGGGTGAGCTGCTGAAGACTAAGTAACTGAGGACAGTTATGTGGACTCTCCAAACCTATGTACTGCCCTCCAATAAAACACTCTACACTGGCGCGCCTGGGTGGCTCAGTCAGTTAAGCATCTGACTCTTGATCTCAGCTCAAGTCTTGCTTTGAGTGTTGTGAGTTCAATACCCGCATTGGGTTCCACGCTGGGTGCGGAGCCTACTTAAAAAACAAAAACAAATTCCTGTACACTAAGATTTGGTTGAGCTTTTTTGGTTGGCAAGAATTCCTAAGGGCAATTGGGCAGTGTGCTTCCATTTAGGAAGGATGTGATCTTGTGATTTATAATAAGAAATACATATTTGGTTTTTGTCCCAGTTTCTGGCACAAGGCTTCCAAAACCCTTGGGCAACACTGCCAGGAGAACCAAGTGCTCTGTGTGACCTCACCAGAAGAGGACAAGTGGAAGCCTTGCCTGGTTTCCCCTGGACACTGACCTATATATACACCTTTCTCCTTTGCCAGTTTTAATCTAACTCTGTAGCTGTAATGAACCATAACCATAATAGTGATTCTGAGTTTTGTGAGTCCTTCCAGGAAATCACCGAGCATGCTGGCAGTCTTGGGCACCTCTGACATAAGTACTAAATTCAAAAATTTTCCTCAAGTGCTTTTTTTTCTTTTAAGATTTCAAACTTCTTTATTCGTTAGTATATAAAATATGAAATTTAACCTATTTCAAAAATATAAAATAGATATTAGAAACCCAAATTAAATGAAGATATATAAACTCACCTCCCAAGTTAAATAAAAATGAAGAATTTTGAGTGTTGTCCAAATTGGATATTCTTTGTGATCACCCCTATTATCCTGCTTCCTTGACAGTGACAACCATTTTTCTGTATTTTTTGTTCCTTAGCTTTTACTTTTAAGAATCAATTCATCCATGCTTTTACATATATTCTTCATAAATCTACGGTTTTTTTGCTTTTTAATATTACAAATGTGATGGCATCCAGTTTGTCCTTTATATTCCTTGCGCTTTTCTTCAGTGTTATGTTTCTAACCTTATCTTATGTTCCTACTCATTCCTGCACTCCTTAATTTTACAGTTTTGTAGTACTATTTTTCCTTAACATGTCATAATTGCCTGCTACTTTCTTTTTTTCTTTTTTTTTTTTAAAGATTTTATTTATTTGACAGAGAAAGACACAGCGAGAGAGGGAACACAAACGGGGAGTGGGAGAGGGAGAAGCAGACTCCCTGCCAAGCAGGGAGCCCGATGCGGGACTCGATCCCGGGACTCCAGGATCATGACCTGAGCTGAAGGCAGTCGCTTAACCAACTGAGCCACCCAGGCGCCCTACCTGTTACTTTCTATCATGACTAATGCTTCTATGAATGCTACTCTACAGATCACTTGGTGCACAAGTACAAGTCTGTCTGGGGACATCCCTGGATGTAGCATTGATTGGATACAGAGTATGCCTATGTTCAGCTTTAAAATATAACAAAATGTTTTCTAAATTTCTTGCTCATATTTATGCTCTCAACAATAGCTCATAATAGCTCAGGTTCCATACACTTACTAGCACTTATTATGGTCAGACATTTAACATTTTTTTTTTACCAACATAGTGGGGGTGTCAGATATTTAAATCTTTAACACATCTGGAATTATTATTATTATTTTTTGCCTATTGTATTAAGTAGGGATCTTTTCTTTTTTGAATGCAGACAGTATATTTTCTTCACTTTTTTTTTTTTTTTTTAATACGTGCTCTCGAGCCACCTTGGTGGCTCAATCGGTTGAGCTTTGGACTCTTGGTTTCAGCTCAGGTCATGATCTCAGGGTCCTGAGATCAAGCCTTGCACTGGGCTCTGTGCTCTGTAGGGAGTCTGCTTAAGATTCTTTCCCCCTCTCCCTGCCCCTCCTCTCTCTCTTTCCCTCTCTCTCTCTCTCTCTTTCTCAAATAAATAAATAAATAAATCTTTAAATATATATATATATTCTCCATTCACCCTTGGTGACATCCTGTAATGTATTAAATTTTCATTTACATGTGTATTTGTTTCTGGATTCTGTTCTGATTATCAGCCTATGTTAAACTTTCTTCATTGTTAAGTTTTCCTTCATATAATGACATTAATATCTGTTAGATCCCTCTTTAGGATTGGCTTAACCTTTTAGTTTTGGGTTATTCAATAAATATTTAAATTAGTTGTTACTTTCAGAACAGTTCTAAAAAATTTTTTGGAACTATGCTGTATTTAAAATCAATTTTTAAAAACATATCTTTAAAATACTGAGCCATTTTTGTAAACATGGTGTCACTATTCTTATTTATTTAAAATCTTTTAATGATGTTTTATAATTTTCTTTACAAATGTTTTGAGTACCTATTTTGGGTTATTTTTTCTAAGGTCCTTTAATATTACAGATGTTAGACTTTAAAAAATTACATTGAAATCTTTTCTGCAGTGATAAGGATATAAACTCATTTTCAGATCAGATATGGATCCTAAATTTAGCAACTCAGACAAACGTTTTCATCAATCCTCATAATTTGCTTTTTCACTCCTTTCCATGAACCTATTCCATATACCCTTTAAAGTTGCTTTTTTTTTTCTGTAGCCATACCTTCCATTGAATTGTTACCTAGAACTGACAACATTGAACATCATTGTTTTTCATATAATTTTAAAGTAATATCACTAACCTTGTTTATTGGTTTTGATCATAGGATGCCAATTTAATCGTTTAACCTTTGGTCTTAATTGAAATTATGTCTGAACCTCCAAATGCAATTTACCAGGTTTGTCCTGCACCATTATTAACATAAAGGAAGATGTAAAAACAAAACAAAACCAAACCATTGCAATGAGAAATCTTTTGGAACAAAACTTCAAGCAACTAAATCCTAAACTTTTAACCATTAAATTGCAAAAGAAGACATGCCATTAAAGGTGATTCTCCACTATTTTGGAAAGCATCATTATTTCACCTTTCTAAGCCACAAATTTGCAATGCTGATGCTACTACATTTTGAGATAGATCAACCATTCAAAGTGAATGCCTCGTGGGTCTTATCAACAATAATCTTTGGTGCATTTTTTTAGCTTAAATTCAAAGAATGTACAGTGCAATTATTACTGAAGGGATAAGTACCATGGTGATGATTATCCTTAGAGAAAAATAATCACTATATGATAAGGAAATGAAGACTCCTTGCTGTTTTTACTTTAATGTAATAAGTCCCTTTGAAAATTGTGAATTATTGCTTTTTGCATTGGAGAAAATATAGGGCTCAGCATCAGAATGCTTCCTAATTATGTTATTTCTTATTGAATCTCAAGAGAAATCAATAGACATTACAGCTATGTAATGAATCAACATATTTTTCAGTTTTCTAAGTATAAAGAAATCCACACATCCATTTCAGTGATAAAAATGAATAAATTAAAAACCTATTTTTCCTACAATATCAATTTACAATTTATTACACATATTTGCTTTATTAATTTGAATAAAATTCTTAGAATAAAATATTAGAATTTTGAGACTGATCCTTAAATAAATTACATAGATAAAAATTTTACAATTTAAGACGTGATGAATTATGAATCTAATTATTTATAAAAATAACTTAAAAATTTTAAATTTACCATTTAAAATATAATCAAGTCTATTCACTCTTTTATTTATTTATCCCCAAGTATTTGTTGATTATCTACTATATGACAAACACTGTCCTATTAACCTGGTTAATAATTATAAAGCTTTGTGCTCCAAAAAATTTGTTAGAAAACTAAAAAGAAAAATAAACAAGTAACTGAAAATGATAAATTTTTTTATTAATATGTCCTGAGAATATAATTGAATAACTTTTTCTAGTTAAGGGCTTTTTTCTACCTTTGGTATTGAAGTTTTTATAAAGTATTTAAAGTATACAACAATCATATGTAATATCAAGATATGTAGGAATCTTAATCAATAAAAATGAGTATCCTTTCTATGATACAACTCAACAATTAAAAATATTTAGCTTGGGCGCCTGGGTGGCTCAGTTGGTTAAGCGACTGCCTTCGGCTCAGGTCATGATCCTGGAGTCCCAGGATCAAGTCCCGCATTGGGCTCCCTGCTGGGCGGGGAGTCTGCTTCTCCCTCTGACCCTCTTCCCTCTCGTGCTCTCTGTCTCTCATTCTCTCTGTCTCAAATAAATAAATAAAATCTTAAAAAAAAAAAAATTTAGCTTATTTAAAATTATCCTTTCAAATTCCTTTTTTACGTAGACGTTTTTGTTTGTTTGGTAATAACTGAATAAGTAACATGTGAAAATATAGAGCTTACCCCACATCTCATAAACTGTAATGTCCCTTTGAAGAGTAAATTTATACCAAGTCAAGAGACTGAAATTTTCAGAACACTAGAGATTATTTCTCATGTACCTTCTGTGAAAGTCCATAAGATAATCCAAAGGAATCGATACGTTGAAAGAAGGTTTCAAAGATGTGTAAAATTCTTCAGAGACATTGTTAAGTTAAATAATAAAATAAGTCCATTGGATTTAGCATAAACAAGTCACTGATGGCATTAAAAGGAAGGCCACCAGTAGCAAAGATAAAATACAGAATGTAAGCGTCTCAAACTTTATGATGTCTCTACTCAAAGATATATTTCCTAATCCTCTGCTCTGTGGAAAATAATTCTAATAAACTCAACATGTTAGCCCTTAAGTACTTATTTTTAAATAATGGAAATGAGTACATTATAGAAGAAATACCAAGAACAATATCAGGATTCTAAGTCGCCTGAGCAGCTATATTGTTTTCTATTTTTCCTGTATTACCACAAGAGGAATCATCAACATTATACCCCGTTAAGAAAATGGTACCATAAGAATGTTCCTTTAGTCTGACCAGGTCAGAGAAGTCATGGTTACTTTGATTAGTTACTGTGATTAGGAAGGTGAAGGCAAACACCACGCCACTTATTTGGGGTTAAAGACCAGGATTTTGGTGAAGTTTATAATCAGAGGTCTTCAAAAGAGGAGACCTATCCCTGTCACCTTCTTATTATTCTATAAGGACACAGAAACCCTCCGAGGTATGTAGTGAGCTTGTATTCCAGGAGACAGCCCTATCCTTGTTGTTTACTCTTTTAATGGAGTGTGTGTGCGTGTGTGTGTGTGGCCTGACTAGTGAATGACAAATATTGTCAACTCAGGGGCCAGAGCCTGGATTTGGGTCAGCTGTTTAGGGGAGTGCTGAGAAATTCCAGTTTCCCAGAACTTGAAGGCCTTGGAACCCAGGGAAGGACTCAACCCACTGGTTGGTCAACTGGGCATTAATTGGCAGAAAACAAAAAACAAGAAGAAAAGAAAGAGAGAAAGCAAAAAAGGAGAGGAAATGAGAGAGAGAAGGAAGGAAGAAAGGAGGGAGGGAGAAAGGAAACTTACATCCAACCATACACCAAAATCAAGGGAAAAGTAAGAGACCTGAAGTAGAAAATTTAAAAATTCTTGAATAAAATGGGTGCCTGGGTGGCTCTGTCCATTAAGCATCTGACTCTTGATTTCAGCTCAGGTCATGATCTCAGAGTTGTGAGATAAAGCCCCACGTTGGGCTCTGTATGGGGAGTGGAACCATTCCCTCTGCCCTGCCCTCCCCCGCCCCACCCCCCATGGCTTGCTTGCTTGTGTAAGTGCTCTCTTAAAAAAAAAAAAAAAAAAAACCCACAAAATTCTTGAGTCAAATACAGGAGAAAATAATTTCACCTTGGGTTAAGAACTTTTCTCTTAAATATTACACAGAAAGCACAAACACATAAGTAAAAATTAATAAACTATTTAATTAAAAGTATAATCTGATTTTAAAAAGATACTATAAAAATATAAAGAGTCAAGCTACAAACCAGAAAAAATATTGGTAAAGTGCATATATTTTAAAGGACTTGTATCCAGAAAATACAAGGAATTCTTATAACTCCATGACAATAAAACAAAACAAAACAAAACAAAAAAACAAATAACAAAATAGGCAAGAGATTTTCGCAGATATTTCACCAAAGAAAAAATAAAGGCAGAAATGAGCACATGAAAAATGTTCAAAATGATTAGTCACAAGGGGAACTTAAATTAAAATCATGATGAGAAATACATCCATAACTATTAAAATAGCTATAACTTTAAAAAAGAAAGAAAAAAACAGAAAGAAAATGCCAAATGTTGGTGATTATTTAAAGCAACAGGAGGGGTGCCTGGGTGGCTCAGTGGGTTGAGCATCCGACTCTTGATTTCAGCTCAGGTCATGATCTCAGGGTTGTGAGATTGAGCCCCCGAGTGGGGCCCAGTGCTGGGCGTGGAGCCTGCTGAAGATTCTCTCTCCTTCTCCCTCTTGCTCTGCCCCTCCCCACCACTCCCACACAAGTGTGCTCTCTCTCTCTTGCTCACTCTCTCTAAAAGAAAAAAAAAAAAATTAAAAGCAAAACAACCCCCCCAAAAAAACAAAAACAGGAATTCTCAAATATTGTTGGCAATAAAAAGCAACACTATAATTTTGTTAAAGTTTGTCAGTCTTTTAAACAGCTTACACTTATTATAGGATCCAACAATTTTACTCCTATTTACTTAAGATAAATAGAAACACAGATGAACAGGAGCTTTATACATAATTGCTCTAAATTGGAAACAGACTCAGTTGCCATCAACTAATGACACATCTATAGAATGGACTACTGCTTAGTAATACAAGGGGGGGAAATGGATAAAAAGTAACAGCATCATTGAATCTCAAAAGTTACAATGAGGGACAGAAGCCAGACTCAAAAGGCTGCACACTATGGTTAGTTTGCAAACTGGCCCCAAACACAGATGACAAGGAGAGAACTAAGCAAGAGGCAGAACATTCCAGATTGGTGGCAGGTTTAATAAGCAAGGGACTTACATACAACACTTGTCTTGAGAGACAACAAAACAAGTAGACTGCTACACCTGCTCACCAGAATCTTAAAAGTTTATCTAGAGGACTTACCTGGATTCAGTCCTGTTTTCAGTTCATGTGGTCTCAACACCTTACTCTCTCAAGGCTATGTCCTTAATGGCTGTTAACACCGGAATAATGGGCAGAATGTGCAATTCAAGGACAGGGGAGGAGTAAGGAGCGTCTGATTGCCTAGGTTCAGCTCACAAGTCAACTGGAGGTCACATCCTCTCCATGACCTCCTCCAGCAACTGTATGATTCCATTTAGATCACATCCTGGGAAGGGCAAAAGCATGACCTAAATTGCATCAGTGGTTTCCCAGTGGTTGTCAGAGGCTGGAGAAAGGGATAGAATCGTCTATAAATGGGCATAATGGGATTTATTAGGCTGCCAGCAATATTCTGTCTTGATTGTGGTGGTGCAAGACTGTCTGTGTCAAAACTCACCAACTGTGCACCTAAACATGGTGATAATTTACTGTAAGAAAACTATGGCACGTTAAGCCTGACTTTAAAAAACTGACCGCTTCCAACTCAATATTTTACCATTTTAACCATATTTTAAATTGAAAGATTTTTTTATTTGTTGTTCTTTCTTCCTCAATGAAACGCCTTTCAAGATTTTTAATTATAATCTCTTGTTCAATGAATTTAATCTCCTTTTTTCAATCTTTGTCTTTATTTTGGTGTAAGAATATTGATTTCTCCTTTGTTTATAACATTCTGTCTTTCCCTTGCTTCCATGATGACTCACTATGCTGATTCCCCTCCTGTCTCTCTTAATTCATTTCTGGTTGTTTAATTACAAATATTTTGAAGGACTCCATTTCTTAAGTTGTTAAATAGATTTCATACATTTTAAACAAATATTATGTACTTTTTTATTTAAAGACTTTTTTTATTATGTTATGTTAATCACCATACATTACATCATTAGTTTTTTTTTAATTTTTTTATTCTTATGTTAATCACCATACATTACATCATTAGTTTTAGATGAAGTGTTCCATGATTCATTGTTTGCATATAACACCCAGTGCTCCATTCAGTACGTGCCCTCTTTAATACCCATCACTAGGCTAACCCATCCCCCCACCCCATCCCCTCTAGAACCCTCAGTTTGTTTTTCAGAGTCCATAGTCTCTAATGTTTCATCTCCCCCTCCGATATCCCCCCCTTAATTTTCCCTTCTTGCTATCTTCTTCCTTTTTTTTTTTAACGTATAATGTATTGGGCGCCTGGGTGGCTCAGTCGTTAAGCGTCTGCCTTTGGCTCAGGTCGTGATCCCAGGACCCTGGGATCGAGTCCCACATTGGGCTCCCTGCTTGGTGGGAAGCCTGCTTCTCCCTCTCCCACTCCCCCTGCTTGTGTTCCTGCTCTCGCTATCTCTCTCTCTGTCAAATAAATAAATAAAATCTTAAAAAAAAACCCATATAATGTATTATTTGTTTCAGGGGTACAGGTCTGTGATTCAACAGTCTTGCACAATTCACAGCACTCACCATAGCACATACCCTCCCCAATGTCTATCACCCAGCCACCCCATCCCTCCCACCCTCCACCACTCTAGCAACCCTCAGTTTGTTTCCTGAGATGAAGAATTCCTCTTATAAGTGAGGTCATATGATACATGTCTTTCTAAGAAGATGTGGTGTATATTTACAATGGAATATTATGCAGCCATCAAAAGGAATGAAATCTTGCCATTTGCAATGACGTGGATGGAACTGGAGGGTGTTATGCTGAGCAAAATAAGTCAATATTTTGTATTTTTTAGAGATCAATTAGGAGGTGGTTTTTAATGGTATAAGGATGACATCCTTACAAGTCAAGTTTTTAAGCAATATATTAGTGAGGTTAAAAATCTTGCAGAAGTACTCTGCCTGCTCTGATGATGGGAAGATTGTATTTACTGGAAGATACATTCACATATGCACACATATGTATATATGTAACATGTGTGTTTATATATATTTGTAATCTTCTAAGAGACTATGATAAAATGAGATGGGACAAGAAAGTTAGTAGCTGGGTATTATTTCTTTCGGCTGAAAATTGTGCTCAAATTGATTCTTCCAATTCTTAACAGTTTGTCTATTGAAAAGTCATGTAATAGCTTGAAACCTCAGCTGTAAATTGTGTAAAATAATAATGTAACCTCAAAGGCTGGTGTGGAGGATTAATTGGGAATTTAAGTGGAAATTTTTTAATATGTTATGACTTCTCTATGGAAATAGACTCTGCATGTATAGATGCGCCATGTTTTTCATTTTTGTTTTGTTTTTATACTTTGCTTTACTTGTATTTAGATCTGGAAAATCTGTTGTTTCATTCCCTTATAAGATCAGAATTACAGACATTAATTGCAAAAGCCAACACAATTCTAAAATCATAAAAAAAGAAGTTAGGTTTTCTGATCCATTGTATTATTTGCTCAGGGCATGGTATTTCTTAACATTGTACAATGAATTTAATTTCTCATTGTCATTAATTCACTCAAGAAGAGAGTTGGATTAAAAGATATACTTGCCAAGACAAAGGGAAAGGTGCACACACACACACACTACAAACACACATACACACAAAGGGAATGGAAAAGAAAAATAATTCTTTCAATTATTGAAAAGGGAAGGGAAGAATAATATATTGGTATTGGGCCATGTACCCATTTGGAATAAGCGGCAAAGAGAGAGAAAACATAAATAGCCAATTAACATTATTAACATTAATTTTTTGCTTTGACAAAAGACTATTTTTAATTTTTTTTACATTCTAATGTAGTTAATATATAGTATATAATATAGTGATTCATCAGTTATTTGGGCAAGACTTTAAAGTAACACAGAGATCAGGAACGCCTTTTATGATACAAGGTCTGCATAATGTTTGATTCCATATATATGCATGTGATCATAATATGTTCTCATTTGAGACTGGAGTTTCTGCCTTTAGAGGATTGACTCACAATTAAAATCCATAATCTTGTTCCCATGGTTACCCGTTTCTTTTTATAAAAGTCACATTAATGCATGGCAATGTGTATTTATTAAGGTTTCTAGAATTCAAATGGTTAACAAATAGTTAATTTGAATTTTCATTGCATTTCATTTCATTTAAAAAATAAAAATTTTCTACTTTTGATTTTTGAGCTTCAAATGAGAACTCCGAATAAAAAGGAAAATAGTAGACTACACAGGTAAGACACTAGGAAGGAATTTAGCAGGATTTGATGCCGTTATTCATGGAGGTGGGCAACTAGCATGTCTGCTACTACATGATGTTACTTGAGAGTGTATTTGTAACAAGAAAAATTGCTTCATTCCCTTCCCTTTTAAAACACTACAAAATCATTAATAAGACTATGAGAGGTGTCAAAGTATTGGTTATTTGAAATGGTCATTATATTTGCTACTTGGGGTAGACAAGAACGATTTCTGGGAGTTTTGGTGTTGAAGAATATTCAGAGTGGTCTTGAGCGAAAAAAATAGATTTCAATTAAACACACATATCTGTTCAGAGAATGAGAGAATTTGAAGCAAGAATATTTTTATCATTTGCATATGGATGTTGGCTGGAATGAAAGAACAGAACAACACATATTACTTTTGCAGAAACTGAATGGGAGTGTGTGGTCTTGCACTAGTGAGTTGAGAGACCCCTAACCCTGATTCAATACAGACACTTGTTCATTACATTCAAAGACTGATCTATCTGTCCCCCAATTTCCTCTTACTCGATTTACTGTGTTGTGTTATCCTAGGTTGTGTTTTTCCCCCATGTGTAGATGACCTCATTAACATTTCTATTTCTTATAAACTTAGGAGAGGAAAATATTTAGACCTAATGGAAATTTAAGCAAACTATATACATGTAACAAATGACCAGGAGAAACCACACTTCACTGACTGAATTCATCCTGTTGGGATTAGCAGATGTGATGGAGCTACAGATTGTCCTCTTTTTGCTTTTTCTGGTGATTTACACACTTACAGTTTTGGAGAATGTTGGGATGATCCTCCTAATCAGGACTGATTCCCGACTTCACACACCCATGTATTTCTTCCTGGCTAACCTGTCCTTTGTGGATGTTTGTTACTCTTCCACCATCACCCCAAAGATGCTCGTAGACATATTATCAGAGAAGAAAACCATCTCCTTTGCTGGCTGCTTCCTGCAACTGTACTTCTTCATCGCCTTGGCCACAACTGAATGCATCCTCTTTGGGTTAATGGCCTATGACCGTTATGTGGCCATATGCAACCCACTACTTTACCCCTTGGTCATGTCCAGGACAGTCTGCCTCAAAATGGCAGCAGGGGCTTTTACAGCAGGATTCTTGAACTCCATGGTTAACACAAGTTACGTGAGCAGCTTGCCATTCTGCAGTTCTAATGTCATTCATCATTTCTTCTGTGACAGCCCTCCACTTTTTAGGCTCTCATGTTCTGACACACACCTGAATGAAAGCATCTTTTCCACATTTGCTGGTGTGAATATTGTTGGGGCTTTGCTGGTCATCCTGACCTCCTACTCCTATGTTCTCTTCTCCATCTTCCATATGCATTCAGGGGAGGGGAAGCGCAAAGCCTTCTCAACCTGTGGTTCTCACCTGACAGCTATAACTCTGTTCTATGCCACCGCCATCTATACCTATCTGAGACCTAGTTCCAGCTATTCCCTCGATCAGGACAAAGTGGCTTCTGTGTTCTACACAATGGTGATCCCCATGTTGAATCCTCTGATCTACAGCCTCAGGAACAAGGAAGTAAAGAAAGCTTTATGGAATGTAGCTACCAGAACAAGGATCCCTTCCTTTCTCTGATTTGCTTGGTAAATTTTCTGAACTAGGTATTAAATGAACTTTCTAGGTTGATTGAATCCTACATTTTTCATTAGGATATTTCTAAGTAATTGCGTTTTGTTAATACTCAAGTGTGTGGACCCATTTATGTACAAAGTAAATCACCAGTCTTATATATGGACTCTGGGCTTTCATGTAATTGTTGTTTATTTTTGCTGGGTTTTCACAAATAGGGCTTATTTCTAAGTCTTGGTTAGAAAAGGAAAGGAATTCAATATTTAGAATCAAAAGTGACAATATCACATAAAACTAACCATATAGAATATTTGTAATTGTTCACTTTTTTTCCCATGCATTTTTATTTCAGTACTTGTGATCTGTAAGAGACTGTTATGTATCACTTATGTGTAAAATGATTTAAATTTAAAACAGATTTACATTTTAATTTATTGAATTATCTTCTGGAGGGAGGCTTAAATCAAATTTTAGGGCTACAGGTTTAATTGCAGATATAAACTTACCATCTTTTTTTCCCCATATCCTTCTCCCCATACACATAAATATTTACTAATGAAAAGTGTGAGCTTGTCCAAAACGTGGTATCAGGAGAAGTACCATCTCATTAGAATGCATCAATTACAACTCTCATATTCCCTTCTCTGGTTTTCAAAATTTTCAACCTTTCTTTCCCTTCCTGTCTCTTGGACTGACACATAGGACAAAGTTACATACATACACATTCAGCTGCTGTGGAGTTTAATCAGTGCATATCTCCAAAGGATGTAATCAATGTTCAGTGGATGAGTCTGGCACAATCCTTTACAATAAGCTCATGAATTTCCTGCTCATAGATATTTTTCAATTGCCAATAAAAATTAATTTAACTTAATATTAAAACCATGCTTTGCTAATATGGAGGTAAATTGGGAGTAGGCTTAATAGAACTTTGCAGAGACTGAGTAGGGGCTAGCACTTTCTGAAGAAACAACTACACTTCAAGTTTTTGGAGACAAATTCCCCATGGCCCTTGCTCTTTGTCACTGATGTTGCACCAGATAGAAGTGATGTCCATGTCATCTGGGATGTAGACACTGCATACACTGTGTCCCATCACAAAGAGGTCATCTAGCTCAAACATCCAATGTCCCTAATGACCTATGTAGGTGACCTTCCTCAGACAGGTGTTTGTGACATCATGGGTGTTGTCTATGCACCTGTGGGATTTACTCTCACTCCCCAGGTCCCAGGTGGTTACCTGGACTGAACACCCTGCAGCAGATTGATCAGTTTGTTCTCTGAGATAATTTGTCCTTTTGCTGAGTGGCTTGCCTACAGTCTTCTGCACCAGCTGGCTGCTCACTGGCTAGATTCTTTCTGTGTTCCCTGTCCCCAGTATTTAGTGGAATCATATATGGGACCAAGATATTTCACAAGTTAATGGCAATAATATATTCCTTCCACTAGGTGTTTTATTTTCTAGAAAAATTTTACAATAGAAAGAATGTTTGGGAGAAAAAAAATCAGTTAATTTGAGATTTGGTTTTTAGACATATCTTATTTTAGGTCAATTCTCTGCTCTCTAATTTAGCTTTTTTACATGTACTTAATCTTATTTACAGAGTCTACAAATACTTTCAATTTAGGGGCTATAATCAATTATATTGCCTGCTTTTTAATTACTTAAATATGTGTTTCTTATGTAAATTTTGATTATTTCTTTAACCCATAAACTTGTAAAAATATTTTTAAATTATCATAATTTCTTGTCTATTGTACAATGCATTTATGTGAAAAATATTCCAAATATTGTTTATTTTCTTTAACTCAAAATAAATTTAATCTGTGAAACCACTGAGACTTCTAGGTATTATACTGAGTGAACAGACAAGTTGGAAATAATGAAGAATCAATATTCAAGAATCACATAGCTCCAAATAAACAACCAAAAAAAGGAAATATTAATATTGAAATCCTGTATTTAGACAAAAAAATTGTACAGTTCTATATTATATATATATATAGATAATTTTGTATTTAGTTTGTTAAGCGTAAGTTAACATGGACAACATAATTTCCATTCTCCATTAAAAATGGCAGGTATACCTTTGTAAACAATAATTAAGTAAAAGCTAGATGCTGAAATAAGTGAAGTAATAACCCTATTTAATTTCATGCTGCTCAAATAAAATAAAAGATACTATGTTAACTCATAATAAGCATCTTTCAGAGGAGAGAGATAAGTAATACTTTGTCAAGAAGATAATATCCAAGTGGTTGGGTGAACAGGAAAAAATTAAAGTAGTTGAGTTGATGTGAGAAGATGTAATCTATAGAAAAGGAATGTACAAAGAACCGTATTGAAAATGTATAGCTTTGGGGCACCTGGGTGGCTCAGTCTGTTGAGCTTCTGACTCCTGATTTCAGCTCAGGTCGTGATCTCAGAGTCATGAGATCAAGCCCCATGTCTGGCTCCACACTCAGTGGGGAGTCTGCTTGAGATTCTCCCTCTCTCTCTCTCTGCCTCTCCCCCCAAACAAATAAATAAATCTTAAAAAAAGAAAATGTATAGCTTTATAGAAATATATAGCTTTATAGAAACAATCTTAAACAAGTAGGTTTATTGAAAATGTGGAACACACATCAAAGAGAAAGTGCTGCAACAGAAAGCAGAAATGTGGTCATTGTTGCTAAACTTAGGTATTATTTACCATTTTGGCTGGGAAATTGATGTGTACTATCTTTAAGGTTCTCTTTAAATTTTGTGATTTTAATCTTAATGTGAAAACATTGCATATGTCCATGTACCATCCCAAAGTTTCAGAAGAATTCTTGGTATATTTCAGCCACTTAACAAAAATTATTACATCCAGATCTTCCCTAAAGAAGAAGGTAGTAAATATTGACCAAGTAATGTTGAGGTTTTGCAAACAGGAGATCAACTGGATGAAGATCTATGTCAAAAGCTGAGTTTCCAAATTGGGCTCCAAACCCTCAACCTCTTGAAGTTTTATGATCACTTTAACTATGTGTTGTAAAGTGAAATTAATAAAATATAACTTATTAGCTAAGGTTGTGTTGAGGGTGTGTCAGATTCATTTATACACCGATGGGAGAAGCAGTGAGATAAAAAGAAGTTACAGATTTGGAGAGGATAAGGAAACAGAAGGTTTATTTACCTTGGAAACAGAATAAGCAGCATTAAAAACATGTGAGATAAAGAATGAGGTTTGATTTTACAAATCATAACATTATCATGCCCAAATCATGTATCACAGAAGAGAATTGTGTGTCAGAATTATCCTAGATGCTAAATTTGGTGAGAGTGGGCAAAAGGAACCACAGATTTAAGAAGCAAATGCTACAGATAGAACCATGGCTGATTGCAGAGACTTAGCTGTACCTCCACTGGTGGGGTCCAAAAGGACAACAATGGCTCATAAGATGGTGCCAACAGAGATTAGAAGCACAGTGACAAGAAACAAGTTTTATTTTTAAGTGGCTATTGTCAGTGATTTTTTCTATCATGTAAACAAAATCGCAACATACACTCTTTTCTTATTTCTTAATTTTTTTCCCTTTAAAAATTGCATGTGTGTTGAATTTATCCCCTAAGGATATGCTGATAACTTTGTGTGAGACCCATACGAAGTAGCTATCTACTATTGATCAGTTCAGATGCACAGATCATAATGTATTTGATGTGAAAAAAATCCCTAATTCCTACAATGATTCTTCAATGGTGAAAATTGACATTCCACCACAAAAAAAAGCAACGTTTTACATTTTCCCACCAATTCGACTTATAGAAAATCTTACATACCAATAATACAAATATGAAGATGTTTCTAGTGATGATTACTAAATTTTCTTTATGTCCATAGCATCAAAAATATATGGATCCACGTAATGATAAATGATATTAATAAGTGATACCATTCTTTTCAATGAAAAAAAAAGAAGAGATAAAAGAAATGTAGAGGACTTCTATAATGGGGGACCAAAGACCTTTGTGAATCACTATGTCTTTAATAAAGCAAAGAATATACTAAAAAATGTTAAATCAATTTTTTCAGTTGCTCTGGATATCAACCAAAGGTTAGAAATAATGTGAGGAGAATTTACTCAGTAAAAACTGATGAATTTTGGTAGGAATAACAAGGTTTGTGGCATTGTAACTTGACCTAATACCATCACAGTTCTCATAGTTGTGCAATAGTCATGAAAACTAGCAGCTTGACAACAATTTTAACTGCTGTATCAACACTGGATTGTGTAGGCTGAGTTTGGACTCCTAAGGATGTCCCATCCCCAGAGCAATCAATACATCCTATAAAACATAAGGAAATACAGGTTTTTATATGGTATCAAAAATAAAAAGACATTAATAACATTGAAAAATCCCATCTACGTGGGTATTAAAAAGTTATCAAATAATACACTCCAAATGACAATACAAATTGTAAATACTGGATAATGTAAACTAAAGAAAATAAATTACAAAATTGCATATTAAAAGTGATGCAATTTGAAGACATGAACAGACATTTCTGCAAAGAAGACATCCAAATGGCCAACAGACCATGAAAAAGTGCTCAATATCGCTCGGCATCAGGGAAATCCAAATCAAAACCTCAGTGAGATACCACCTCACACCAGCCACAATGGCTAAAATTAACAAGTCAGGAAATGACAGATGTTGGCGGGGATTCAGAGAAAGGGGAACCCTCCTACACTGTTGGTGGGAATGCAAGCTGGTGCAGCCACTCTGGAAAACAGCAGGGAGGTTCCTCAAAAAGTTGAAAATAGAGCTACCATATGATCCAGCAACTGTACTACTGGGTATTTACCCTAAAGATACAAATGTGGGGATCCAAAGGGGTACATGCACCCCAATGTTTATAGCAACAATGTCCACAATAGCCAAACTGTGGAAAGAGCCTAGATGTCCATCAACAGATGAATGGATAAAGAAGATGTGATGTGTATACACACACACACACACACACACATTTATTTATTTATACAATGGAATATTATGCAGCCATCAAAAAAATGAAATCTTGCCATTTGCAATGATGTGGATGGAACTAGAGGGTATTATGCTAAGTGAAATAAGTCAATCAGAGAAAGATAAGTATCATTTGATCTCACTGATATGAAGAATTTGAGAAGCAAGACATAGGATCATAGGGGAAGGGAGGGAAAAATGAAACAAGATGAAACCAGAGAGGGAGACAAACCATAAGAGGCTCTTAATCTCAGGAAACAAACTGAGGGTTGTGGGAGTGGAGGGGTGTGGGAGGGATGGGATGACTGGGCGATGGACATTGGGGAAGGTATGTACTCTGGTGACCAGTGTGAATTGTGTAAGACTGATGAATCACAGACCTGTACCCCTGAAACAAATAATACATTATATGTTAATAAAAATAATTTTTAAAAAGTGATGCAAAAATTTATGCAAGTCCTTAAAGAAGTTTAAGTGCTATGAATACTAGCCAAGACATAATTAAAATAAATTACAAATAATTTGTCTTAAATACTTGAGAAAGTATGAACAGGAAGCTATATGCAAAGCAGCATAAGTGAATTATGAAGAGAAAGCCAGAGAAATGGATGAGATTTTTAAGATGATCTGTTTTCTTTTATTCCATGCATAGAGAATGTGTTGATAGACTTTGATTCAGCTAGGGACTTCTAAATGTTTCAAGAGGAATTGATGTACCAGATAAACAGCACAAGAAGGGATGAGGTAAGCAGACTAAATCATATGTGCTCATAAACCATCTGACTTATATTCTCTCTGCTCTAGCCTCCTCATTCCACTTCCCTGTCACTATCCCTTGGTTACTTTTCTCAAGGATAATGTAACTGTCATTGTCACCTGTGTCACCTCACTGTGAGGAAGAGCCTAGGATGACCCCGACATTTCAGGGTCCAGGTGACAAGAGTTTCACAAATCATTTTGAACAGAGTTAATGTTAGCATCTAATTGTATGCCTCTCTTCTCGGAGGCTGGGCATGGGAAAAAACATTTGGTAGCTAGATTTCCAACTACAAACTGCAGAAAATCAAAATAAATTCACCAAATGGAGATAGTAGGATATGTTCATGATTAATGGTGTGTCTCATAGTACCCATAGAAGCTGCAAGGGCCTGAGCTCAGTATCTGGGTCTGGCAAATAACTTGAAACAAGGACTCGTATCTCTTTATGTCACGTTTGCTGATGTTTGTACATCTATTTAATTCTCCTCTGTGTACCTGATATCTGAGTTCTGACTTTTCTCCAATCAGTGTGTAGGGAGATATGTCCAACAATTTCCAAATTCAAAAAAATTACGTCTAGAGGCACAGAGGGAAAATGACTTTCTCTTGGTTCTTATTCACACAGTTGAAGGAAATGGTTCTGGTTGAACCATGTTTGGTATATCACCTACTGTTGAACCAATCAACTGGGGCCAGGTGTGTACAGTCAGATGGTATATAATGACCATGTAAAATGAGGGGGTGAGAGTGAAGAAATTTTTAGATAATTCATGTAGACAAGTAGAGAAAACAAGACATCTATGTTAATTTGGTTAAACTAAGTGGAAAAATAGAAAGCCTGAATGATTCTGAGGTCTTTAAAGAAGAATAATACAGGACAGGATCCCAGGTTTAGTGTGAAATAATCATTCCGTGACAGGGGGCTTTGACATTTTTCACTGGCTGGTCCCATGGTTGCTGTGGTCATTCCCAGGGAAGCCAGCCAAAGTGGGGAGAAGTGGAATTCCAACAAACATCCTCTCAAGCAAGTGAGTAAACCTGCACACAGTGTTTTTACCTCCTATTTCATTGCCAAGAATTAAGTCAGACAAGGTGCAAGAGACACTGGAAACACATCCTAGCTTCTATGGAAATAAAAAGAAAGAAATGAAGGAAAATTTAATTACATAGACACAATGAGTTTCTAGCATGGTGCACAATACAATCATGAAGACCAAGGAAAGCCAATAAAGGAAATTAAGGGGGAAAATGGCATGGTTTAATTTAGATCATAGAAACATGTTATCCTTGAAATAATAAAGAAAAAATTGATGGATGTGAGATAGTACTGAAAAGAAAGAATACATTTTAAAAAAGTATTTTAGCTAAAAAAGATTGCAAGGATATGAACTAAGGAAGTGTCCACGAGATTAGGGGGATATGAGTGGAATTAACTGATACTTAGAAGATGAAGTCAACATAATTTGGAGACTGACTAGACAATGTGGGCAAAGTGATGAAGAATGATAAATATGTCATATTTTCTAATTTAGCTGATTTTATGTATGATAAAATTGCGAATCAAAACAGAAGAAAGTGCTTACGCATAATCTATGTAAATCCTATTACCATATCTCACAATGGATACACAACCTCAGCCTTGATCTTGGCCACCATCAGCTCCCACATAGATTACTGAAATCCACCCTCCTCCTACTTGAGCGTCTCCTGGCTTCCACTCTTGTCCATGCCAGAGTATGCTGGGTTCTTATATCATCCCATTTTCAGACATTTTAGTCTCTGTTAACGATGGAAGAGAACACAATACAGATGATTAGTGACTTAGAAAGATTAAATGGTACAGGTGTGAATTATTGAGTCTCTAACAAGCCCCAGAGTGTTCTATGTAGCTGGCTCCATACTTGGAACTGGATGGGCATCAGTAAACAACACAAATGCCCTGGAATCAAGGAACTAATGACAAGATGAGAAGGTCAAATTCAGGAATAAAAATTAAAGCATAATATCATAAGCGTCATATACTAGTTGTATAGGAGGGATATGAAAGCATTAGAGTAGAAATATTTAACCTTGCCTGCAGTAATAATGGGTCACTTGTCCTGGGATATGACACACTAGCTCAGTTTTACATAGGAACACATGTTTGGCAGTCTAGAGAGCACAAAGTTTTCTGCGTCTCATGTAGTGTATAGCACAACACCTTATGTAGTTAGATACTTCTTGAATGTTTCAATAAATAGAAAAAAGCTGAATGCATTAGCTAATTATTTTGATACCTTACAAAAGATTTATAGCAACAATAAAAATCATTCTACCTTTCTCCCCTAATAGTTTTAAAGCCCTCATAATGTCGTTTTCCCATCTTCAGCTTCATGATACAGAAAACTTGGAATCCAGTGTACTGTGTCTCCTTGTCAAAACTCATTTTTTTCTTATGTAAGTATATGTAACTAAAAAATTCCACCCACGACATGAACAGAGGACCTTAACACATGAACAACTCCGATGATGCATGAACTCTAGATAATTTCAAAATTGCATTATTTGAGTTTAAGGAATGGCATTTTAATAATTTCAAATTTAGTATCCTCAGATTTCATACATAAATATAGACCAACTTTAAGTCTGTGAATGTCCTGGTAGGGGAATTGCTGTATTCTCCAAAGATGGAGAGGAAGGGGAGAAAGGTAGAGAGGACTGGCCAGGAAGCTACTGTTCCTCAGACCATACCCCATAGGCGGAGCATCTTCAAGGTAGCACTGGGTCAACCAGAGACAGCCTTGGTTACCCTCTAAGTTACCACTTGATAAACAGATTATTGAGTTTAAAGATGAACCATGTCATGGAAAGAAGATAACCCTGCAATGAATAAGGAGCTATTTTCTACCAAAGTTCCACTGACCGATTTAAGTAAAGTATGAGTTTCACAGAAAAATAAGAATGGCTGGAATTTGTTCCTGAATAATTCAAAACCAAAATTTATATTACCTAAGACCATTGTCTTTATACAAAAATGACACAGTGATTTCTCCATAATATAAAAAAAGCAAGCAGGAATTATTTTACCCTGCTCATTTTATTGCACTGTATTTTTTTAGTTTAAGAATCAAAAGTTAGAAAACACTTTCTTCTAATCAGATTCCTTTATGAGATAAATCTTCTAAACTTCTAAACAATATACACAATAGCTACAAGTAATCAATCTTTCACTTTTATAAGAGTAAATGAGATATAAAATGGACATGAAATCCTTTTGTGATTATGAAAAGTTTTATATTTAGTTGTATTGATATTACTAAAAATATTAAATTCAAAGTTGTATTTCCTATTGAATATTCTATGAAGCCTATTGAGGTGTTTTTTGAGTATAGTTGACACACAAACACACATTACATTAGTTTCAAATGTACAACACAGTGATTCAACAACTCTATACATTGTTCTATGCTCACCATGAGTGTAGCTACAATCTGTCCCCATACAATTCTATGAAGCCCAATCGCTTCTCGGCCTTTTGGCTAAGATCAAGTGTAGTATCTGTTCTTATCAGTTTAACACTTCTATGAAGCCCACTGAGTTTTGATTGAGAAAATGGACCTGGCGTTACATGGCAGAGTTTGAAGTCAGGTCACATGACAGCTTCCTGATATTGGGCAAGTTACTTAATCCCTGTATGCCTCTGGCTCTTTATGCAAAATGTGAGTAGTAACAGTTCCTACTTCATTCAGAATACAATAAATGAGATAACAGAGGGAAAGTCATTAACAGGGTGGTTAGCACATAATAAATGTTCAAAACCTAACAATAATAAAAAGAGTTTCAAATAATCAGGCCTCTCTACTGTCCACAGCTATGCCCATTCTTGCTAACATAGAAATATTGGTAAATAAAGAACTCAAGTTCTCATGTTAAAACTGAAAAATACCATTCATTGTTAATAAAGAGAATAGACCAATTTCAGAAAATAGTTGAAGAAAGTTATCTCTGAGGATGCTTTCACGTATTAAATAGGATTTGGGTTAGACTTAGAAAGTTAATTTTGCTAATATATCTATAACAAAGCCTACTTCTCTTATTTGCTCAAAGTACAGGAGACTGGCAGAGATGAGAGAAAAAAACCCTGAAAATAAAAGTCCAGTAAATTAGGGTGGTTTTTCCCCAGGTATTGCTGCTGGTTAGTATCTATCTAGCATAGAAGAGTCTACTGATATTAATCTGAGTTTTCCTGCTAAAACACTACCCCATACTTTCTCTCCTCTCCTAGATTTAGAAAACACTACTCCAGGGGAGGATAAAAGATGAGCAAAATTCAAAAGAAAAAAAAATGTAAGTTAAAATCATAATGATAAATACAGTAAGGATGATAATTATCATAATAGTGTCTATTAGAACTACAACTTATTTTAAGTGAAGTGATTAATGCAATCTATGTTACTTAGTCCACAAGACAACTCCCTGAGTTACATGTTACCATTATGGCATATACTTTCAAACAAGGAAAATTGAGCTCTGATCATTTAAATAAGGACACACTGCCAGAATATACATAATTTCCATTGTAAGTCACTCAATATGAAATTTTTTGGTCAGCGAATTTGAATCTAGTTGAATGCAGCATGATTGCTGAGATCAATAGGAAATCTTCATTTGTGCCATTACCTGTGAGGAAATATTTAAAAACCATTCAGCAACGTAAGCACTTGACTAGCCACTGGAATATGAAACTGAATGAGCACATGAGGGCATTTTGTTCCTGGAATATGCTTTACTATTTTTACTTAAGAGTAAAAATCACAGAATGATTTTTGTGATACCTTAACATCTGATGAAGTCCCAGATTAGACATGGCCATAAGGAATTGTCTGGTGTTCCCACAACACCTTGTAATTCTCTCTACATAGACTGTGCACATTCCCAGTAACAGCTGGCTACTGACTTCTGTAAACTCTGTGAAGATGGAAACTGAGCTCACGTTATTTGCCATTAGTATCCTTGGTCTACTTTGTAGTGAAGACACTCAGTGTTTATCCATAATAAACCACACATTTAGGATTGGTGAGAACAAAGAAACACAAAGTAGAAATTGTAAATTGTCAGTCATTTGGGATCTGTCAGAGGTGAGAGGAACCGGGTATTAAAAGAAGAAAGGGGGGCTGTATGGTAGAGGAAGGAAGGCAAATTTGGAGCCTGGGAAATTGAGGAAGAGACTTTAAAACCCACGGCAATCTGGGTTTCGGAGCATGTGACAATCTGTGAAAAAGGTCACAGGTTAGCATTAAGGAAGTCTAGATGGAGATCACAAAAACGCATGGGTGTCTAGAGGGCAGTGCCGCGGCGGAGAGACCTAACTCAGGGGGTCGAAAAATGCTTAATTCTTGAAAGAGCTGGGTAGACTCTGTCTACACTGCATTTAGCACTGTGCTTTCTGGTGGTTAGTCAGCTGTAGATATTTAGAATACATTTGGCCCTTGAACAACACAGGTGTGAACCTTATGGGTCCACTCTACACAGATCTTTACACACTGCAAATGTGTTTTCTCTCCCTTATGATCTTCTTAGCAACATTTTCTTTTCTCTGTCTTACTTTATCGTGTGAATACAGTATATAATACATATAACATACAAAACATGAGTTAATCCATTATTTATGTTAGTAATTAAGTTTTGAGGGAGTCAAAAGTTATATGCAGAATTTTGACTGCCTGGAGTGGGATTGGTGCATACCTTGTTCAAGGGTCAACTGCATTTATTATCTTCGTAATACACGGCATTTATTCAAAATAAGCTGTAATATATACTATAAAATATATATCGATTGATATGTTCATATGTTTAAATGAATATGTTGTATATTAATAATATATATTATATATTCAAAAACTCAAACTTAGAGGCCAAAAAAGGTATATAAAAACAAATTTCATATTTTGTCTGGCATCAGGTGTGTCAACCCTAAGATCAAAGTCTTTTGCACATTTTATTTTCCCTTTTCCTTATTTAATTATCTGGTAAAGGCCCTAAACTTATCTAATGATTCCTAAAGTCGTAACATTTAGAATATAAGCAACATTACTAAGATTTTGGGGGGCCATGGTAGGGTTAAGGACATAGCATAATCAAATCTTATATAATTAATTTTACATTCTAAACATATGACTTGCTATGATGCATGATTTCTAATATAACTTTGTATGATATCTTTTTTTTTAAAGTTCCTATTATTTAATGTATGTAAAAACACAGGATCTATAACTATACATATACTATGATTGCTGTTGTATAAAAATTACACACAAAAAAATAGGAAACATGACAAAATCTTATCCAAAGATATCTCCCTTAGTGATGAGGCCATGAGGGGCTTTCCTTCTTTTCATTCTTCTGAATGCTATACAATTAACATGAATACTGTTAAAGTCAGGAATATATAAAAGTGGAGTGGGCATCTGTTGTTTTGCTACATACATCTATTTATGTTTCTTCAGACTGCTGAAACTTCATCTCCCTATGAGGAACCAGATCTTCCTCATCCAGCCACAACATTCCTTTAAGCCAAAGCCTAATCCAGAGCAAGGCCCTGACGCCCTTTAATTCCATGAAGGCTGAGAGAGGTGAAGATGCAGAAGAAAAGTCTGAAGCAAGGAGAGGTTGGCTCATGAGATTTAAGAAAGAAGATGTCTCCATAACATCAAAGTGCAGGGTGAAGCAGCAAGTGCTGAGAGAGAATCTGCAGCAAGTTATCCACAAGATCTAGCTACGATGTTAATGACAGTGGCCTCACTAAACAACAGATTTTCAATGTATATGAAACAGCCTTCTGTTGAAAGAAGATGCCATCTAGGACTTTCATTTCTAGAGAGAAGTCAATGCCTGGCTTCAAAGCTTTAAAGAACAGACTGACTCTCCCATCAGGGGCTAATACAGCTGCTGACTTTAAGTTGAAGTCAACCCTCATTTACCATTCTGAAAATCTTAGGACCCTTAAGAATTATGCTAAATCTACTCTGCCTCTCTTTGAATGGAACAACACAGCCTGGATGACAGCACATCTGTTTACAACACGGTTTACTGAATACTTTAAGTCCTCAGTTGAGACCTATTGCTCAGAAAGAAGATTCCTTTCAAAATACTACTGCTCATTGACAATGCATCTGATCACCCAAGAGCTCTGATGGAGATGGACAAGATTAATGTTTTCATGCCTGTTAATACAACATCCATTCTGCAGCCCATGGATCAGGTAGGAATTAAAACTTCCAAGTTTTATTATTTAAGAAATGCATTTTGTCGGGGCGCCTGGGTGGCTCAGTTGGTTAAGCGACTGCCTTCGGCTCAGGTCATGATCCTGGAGTCCCTGGATGGAGTCCCACATCGGGCTCCCTGCTCAGCGGGGAGTCTGCTTCTCCCTCTGACTCTCCCCCATCTCATGTGCTCACTCTCTCTCATTCTCTCTCTCTCAAATAAATAAATAAAATCTTTAAAAAAAAAAGAAAAAAAAGAAATGCATTTTGTAAGACTATAGTTGCCATGCATAGTGATTCCTCTGATTGATCTGGGCAAAATAAACTGAAAAACCCTCTGGAAAGGATTCACCATTCCAAATGCCTCTAGTGGAGGAAGCAGCAGGATTCAAGACTTTAGTGAAGGAAGGAACTGCAGCTGTGGTGGAAATAGCAAGAGAGCCAGAATTAGAAGGGGAGTCTGAACATGTGATTGAATTGCTGCAATCTCAAGACCAGACTAACGAATGAAGAGATGCTTTATATGGATGAACAAAGAAAGTGGTCTTTGGAAATGGAAACTACTCTTGGTGAAGCTGTAAAGATTGTTGAATTGACAACTTAGGTGATAAAGCAGCAGCAGGTTTTTGTGAGGATTAACTCCAATTTGGACACTTCTACTGTGGGTCAAATGCTATCAAACAGCATCACCTGCTACAGGGAAATCATTCATGAAGGGAAGAGTCGATAATGCAGCAAACTTCGCTGTTGTCTTATTTTAAGATGTTGCCACAGCCGCCCCCACCTTCATCAGCCACCACCCTGATCAGTGCGCAGCCATCAACCCTGAGGCAAGACCCTCCACCAGCAAAAAGATTATAACTGTTGAAAGTTGAGATGATGGTTAGCATTTTTTAGCAATAAAGTATGTTTAACTTGAGGTATGAACATTTTTTTAGACATAATGCTATTGCACACTTAAGTTACAGTATAGTGTAAACATAACTCATATGCACTGAAAAACCAAGAAAAAAAAAAAACCTAAAACACTCATTTGGCTCGCTTACTTGTGATATTCACTCCATTACAGTGGTCTGGAACTAAATCCGCAATGTCTCTGAGATAATTAACTTTGAAGGAGATCTATCCTTACAGTGCAAATAAGGCCTGTTGAAAGCAGGGCTAAAGGTGTGTATAGTAGAGACTCTCTTCTGTGCCTTGGTTCTCAGGTCTAGGCACTGAGGAGTGGTACCATGTGTAAGGGCATCACAGGGTGGTAGGAGACCAGAGCCAAAGCTGAGTCTGAACCAAGCAAGCCTGTAGAGAAACCCATCAAGATGGTTGGGGCTTAGTTGTGTCAACACCCAACTCTTCCAGCTGGTTTTTCCTTACCCTGAATTGTGCTTGTCTTTTGTTTTTCGTTAGTTTAAGGATAATTTAGATTAATGCTACAGCCTGGTCTCTGTGGTCTATGTGGAAGTAAAAGTGGATTTAATGTCCATGCTCTGTACGACACAATAAAAGGGGGAGAAATGCATCCTCACAAAGAGCAGAGTAATGACCCCAGGCACTTGAACACACTATCTGTGGTCCCAGAATCAGAGGCTGGGATTAGATTGCTATCAACGCACAGATTCAAGGTTAGACCGGAGTGTTTGATCTGGAGTTGGGTACGAGTGACTCCTTGAAAAGTGAATTGGGATTATGTGATCTGTGGTTTTGCTATGAATGAGGTGGTATTTGCTCAAGCTAGTCAGATGTAAGTATAATGTTTACTTAAAATTGCAACTATGGGTACCTATCCAATTTGAGTTATATGGAGATGGAAGATAATACTATACAATTTAACGTAAAGATTACATGCATATGTGACTCCACGAGTGTGTATGTGTGCGTGTAAATAAACCCAATATTTGTATGTTGAAATCGTATCCCCTAATACTTCAGAATATAACTGTATATGGAGATAGGGTCTTTGAGGAGTAACTAGCTTCAAATGATGTTGTATCCAATATGACTTAACCTCTTAAGAAGAAGAGATTGAGACATTGACATGAGAAAAAAAGATCACTTAAAGACAAAGGATGAAGACTACCATCTACAAATGTAGGAGGGAGGTCTTCAGAATATAACTGTATATGGAGATAGGGTCTTTGAGGAGTAACTAGCTTCAAATAATGTTGTATCCAATATGACTTAACCTCTTTTTTTTAAATTCTTTTATTGTTATGTTAATCCCCATACATTACATCATTAGTTTTAGATGTAGTGTTCCATGATTCATTGTTTGTGCATAACACCCAGTGCTCCATGCAGAACGTGCCCTCCTCAATACCCATCACCAGGCTAACCCATCCTCCCACCACCCTCCCCTCTAGAACCCTCAGTTTGTTTTTCAGAATCCATCGTCTCTCATGGTTCGTCTACCCCTCTGATTTCCCCCCCTTCATTCTTCCCCTCCTGCTATCTTCTTCTTTTTTTTTTCTTAACATATATTGCATTATTTGTTTCAGAGGTACAGATCTGAGATTCAACAGTCTTGCACAATTCACAGCGCTTACCAGAGCACATACCCTCTCCAGTGTCTATCACCCAGTCACCCCATCCCCCACTCCAGCAACCCTCAGTTTGTTTCCTGAGATTAAGAATTCCTTATATCAGTGAGGCAATATGACTTAACCTCTTAAGAAGAAGAGATTAAGACACTGACATGAGTAAAAAAGATCACTTAAAGACAAAGGATGAAGACTACCATCTACAAATGTAGGAGGGAGGTCTCAGGAGAAATCAACCCTGGCATCCCCTTGAGCTTAGGCTTCTGGTATCCAGAACAATGAGAAAATAAAATTTTTGTTGTTTAACCAACCTGGCTGTGGTACTTTGTGTGGCAGCCCTAGCAAACCAGTACAACAAGTATCAACATATATATTTTATAAGCATGTATGTTTATGCATATTTATGTGCATATAATTAAGGAGCACTAACCTTCAAAATAAAACAGCCGGTTATTTTAGTGGCAAAACGGGTTTATTCAAGAGTAGCAGAGAACTGCATTTTGGGCCATGCAGGCTAGGGTAAAAACATTGGCAAGTCCAGACAACAAAGGAGAGGAGCTGCTCTTTTATAGAGGAAGGGGGGAGCTGGGAAAGGCTATTGGATTAAATTGAGAGTTCCAAGTATAGGGGTTTTTCATTGGCTGAGTTGTGACAGTCTCTCATTGGTTGGGTTCTTGCAGGGGAGGAGGAAACCTTTCTTCCTCTTGCTGGGGTTAGTAAAGTATAGAATTTTTCCTGCTGGGAGTACAAGATACATCTCTCCCTGTTGGTTCTGTTGCTGACCACACGTGGTAGAGTGTAATGCTCCTCCTGCTGACCTCCTCACTCCATCTTAAATGGGTTTTCCTTTATTCGGTCCAGAGAAGCAAATGGATGACAGTTTCTGCTTGTGTAAAAACTCCATTGGCAGTGCGTTAACTCTGATCTTTATTTAAAAAATGTCCAAGAAGAATAGAAAGACACTAATAAATGAAAACAAAACAATTTAATCATAGTTTTTGATATGAAGACAATTACATCAGTCTTAATTTCTTTCAGTTTGATGTTTAGTGTGAAAAGTATACTTTATTGGCAAAGCAGTTTTTACCAAATACTCTTTTCATTGCGTCTTTCACATCTTTGTTCCTCAAACTATAGATGATGGGATTCAGCATGGGGATCACAATTGTGTAAAATACTGACACTATCATATCATGATCCAAAGCGTAGCTGGAATTAGGTCTCACATACATGAAGAGAGCCGTGCCATGAAAAATTGACAGTCCAGTTAGGTGTGAGCCACATGTAGAAAAGACTTTCCGCCTCCCTTCAGCAGAATGAATCCTCAGAATGGCCAACAGAATGAAACCATAAGAGACCAGGACTATCAGGATAGTGGATATCTCAATAGAGCAAGCAAAGTAGAAAACTAGCAGCTGGTTTGTGTGGGTGTCAGAACAAGAAATGGCGAGTAGTGGAAGGATGTCACAAAAGACATGCCTAATTTCATTGGATGCACAGAAGGATAGAGTAAAAGTAGCCACAGTGTGTAAAGTACCATGCAGGATGCCAGCAACATAGCAGGAAGTTATGAGTGGCACGTAGACTCTGGGTGACATTCTAACTGAATACAGGAGAGGGTTGTAGATTGCTTCGTAGCGATCATAAGCCATTGCAGCTAAAATAAAGCATTCTGTGGTCCCAAAAGTAATAAAGAGAAACATCTCTACTGCACATCCAAGGAATGAAATGGTTTTATCCTCTGATAAGAAATTTACTAACATTTTTGGGGTGACAGCTGAAGAATAGCAGGCATCCAGGAATGATAACACGCTCAGAAAATAGTACATGGGGTTGTGGAGCCGAGAATCCCCAATGACCAATATAACCAGTCCCAAATTTCCTACCAGGGTAAAAAGATAGATTGCTAGAAATAGTAAAAATAGGAAAACTTGCAGTTTACAATCATCTGTGAAGCCCATCAATATAAACGTGGTGACTTCAGTTACATTTTCCATCCAAATCCTATATAAACCTAAATCTGATGGCACCGCTGACATTTCGATTTTTATTTATAGATTTTAAAGACAATATTTTTTTTGAATATATAATTTACTCAGTCATATCCTCATGTCTGTCTCTTACAAGGATGTATGGATACCTTTGGTCCTGAAGAGATAGGCAGCGACGAAAAGGTGGGGTCCAAGTGAATGCATTACCCTGTACAAACAGATTAAATTATTTCATTTCATTGTTGGCTAAATTTGCTGTGTGAAAAATAGTGATACTTTATGTGGTTGAACTTCCAGCTTATTTTCTGTTAAATTTAATGCCTCCTGTTTACATATTACATCATCTTAACATTCAGAAAGACACTTAAATATAGGAATTTTTGAATACAAAAATATGATAATAGAAAATAGGCATCTGAGTGCTAATCCTAGATATTTCATGGTGTGCATGGAATGCCTTTCCTTAATGTTCACAACTAGTGAAATGGGAGCAAATACACTTACCTCACAAGATTGGATTAGGTTTACATGACAAAATCAATGTGAAAATTATTTAATTTTTAAGTTTCCAGATTACTAGGAAAATAGACTTATTTTTCAAGTTGTCTTCTGGGGCAGCCTTTTCCGACCAAACTGTTTTATGTCCTGTTTTCTGGTTATTATGTCATTTCATTAGTATTTCTAGAGAACAGTGATGGGCAGAATCAAAAACCTTAATGGAACTAGATGCACCTTGTTTGCAAACAAAAACAGCAATGTTTTCGTTTGTTTGTTTTCCAGTCTTGTTTCCTGAAACACATAACGGTAAGTTGCCCCTGTTTGGCCTGTTTCTTATTGCCCCTGTTTATTTTACTCTTGTTGTTTTTCAAATTTTAACTTAGTACCAATTCAAGATTTTTCTCTGCACATATAGTCATTATCCCTGCAAAGTCCTTGGGTGTATTTTGAGATACATTTCTTTGAAAAATAATTCACGGCCATTACTTTACTATGTTATAGAGTTTCTGTATTTACTATAAAATAAATATCACCTGATAATAGATAATAAAATAGCTTATAGAAGTGATTGCTAAATCAATAAAATCATTACATAAGCCACAACATCGTGTTTTATTATTGCTCCAGCTTTCTGTGCTGTCAGACTGTTTCTTACTCAGTGGAGCATGTAGAAAAGAAAGTGCATAACAAACAGAATGTTGAGGAGTCACCAGTATCTGGACTGAAAGCCTCCATTCCTGGAACATAATTAAATATTGCACCTACCATATTGAGAAGCAAGACTTTAGCATGTTGGCTCAGCATGTCATAGACCAACATTTATAAAGGAGTGAAAAATCTGTGGTGCATAGGACTTGGTTAAATTCAGTGAGTAGCAATGATTTATATTCCTAACATTAAACACACTCTATTTTTGTTATATTGAGACACCCATACATCAAGGACAGAATGAGCAAATCAGCTTAAAACTACTATTAGAAGGAAAAGAAATCACATTTCTTTATTTTCCCCCCAAAATTCCTCCCAGATTCATGTGGAAAATTTTCTTAATATGTAGAATAAATAGCTTTTTAAATGTGGGATTACCAAACCAAAAAAAAAAAAAAAATGTTTTTGTGACCCTTAGAGAATTACAAAGCAAAAAAAAAAAAAAAGTAATTAAGCTAAATAGTGACTTCTGTGTTAATTCAGATAATTCATACATTTCTCAAGAAGAACACACACATACACAAATGCTTTATAAAAAATTTTAGCCTAGTTTGAATGGTTATGTGAATAAAATAACTTATAAAACCATCAGTTAGCAACATTAAAATGTATTAATATATTGTTTGACCATCAAAAAATACATTTATGTTTAAAAAATTTTGTTTTCTCTCTCTTTCTCTCTTTTTATCCAGAATCCATGTATTACATACAAAAGTATTTACTAAGGAGAATCAGATACAAAATAGGAATTAAGCGGATAGAAAGAAGTAGAATGAAAAGAAATTGAAATATGCAAGCAAATTTTGAAAAATGGACTAATAAGTGGTCTACTAAAGGAATCCATTAAAAAATACATGTTGACTGACATACATATGAAAAATTCCAGCTTCAATACAATTCTAACCTTAACTGATGTGTTGGAGGTAGCACACCTGTGGAAGATAAAGAACATTATACTTGGACTCTAAAACCCTGGATTAAACTCCCAGATTTAGCACCTAGTATGACCTGGGAATAGTAACTTTATCTTCCAACCAAAGAATAATTAAGATTAACCAAAATTTTTGTGCATGTCTTGTTCAGCTACATGAACATCATATGACTGCAGAGTGCTTATGTATGAGATGCACTGAAATATGTCTTATATGTGTTTGTTACATGTGAGGGATGCATACATATGATATAGGACTTCCAGATTTTATTAAACTATAGCAAAATAAATAGGGAGTTATAAAATCAATTTTTCATCAAAGCATTGAGCAATGAAAGGATCCCGTGTTTCTTCTTTTATTATGCATATGTGTGTTATATGACACTTACATATTAAAATACCATTCTCATGAGACTAAACCCAATGATCCCCAATATTCTATGGTATCAGACATTTTAAAAATGCATCTGTCACTGCATTCTGGCTTTGGGCATGTCAATAAAATAATACTATGTTTATTTAAATCCCCTCATAATTTTATCCATAATAATTTCTCATAACTCTTGATATGGTCTTCAGTTAGGAACAGACCGTATGGACACCCATGAGAACTCTACTACAAACACTAAGCTTGAGAAGAAAGCAAGCTATGATGGCAACTACTACAAATTATAAAGTGGCCATAAGAGTTTAGGAATTTTGTGTATTTCATCTTGTGCAACCTACAAACTAAATAATTTGGATCCTTTTATAGATGAGAACACTGAACCAACTAGAGCTGTAAATTAACTCACACAGTAAATTACTAACAGAGGCAGGATTAAAGTCCCGATGTCTCTGTCACACACTTTTTTTAAAAAATAAAAATGGTATTTATTCAGCTTTTTGGAAATATAAATAACCCAGTAGATGGCAAAGAGCAAAACAAAACAAACCCCTGACATGTTATATGATCGATCATTTCCAGGCACAACAGCATTTATTAATGAATATAAAAAAAATTTGATTTTATTTTTATCTGCTTTCCTCCTAGCTTTAACTACATGGGTGTTTTTGGAAGCTTGAGTTTCTTAGAAAATTCCACAGCTGTACCGGCCCCTACAATGTGACTGAGTGAGATTACGGTTCCACTCCCATAGGGAAATAAATGTCTATCATTGGGGGATTCTGAACATCTAAGACCTCCAGGAACTTAAAAAACAGCTCTTTTTGTTAGGATCTCTCTCACATGGGAAAATGCAGCCATTATCCATTAAAGCACAATCCAGTATGGGTACAGGTTTTCCAAGTTCTCCGCAGGACTACCAGACTAGGCCACTGAGCTTTCCTGGCAGCCTAGCCTGCAGCCTGCAGCCTCTCAAGTTGCACCAAAAGTGGGAGTCACAAAACCAAAGATAAGGCATTTCTGACCTTTCCTCCTAGAAGTCAGAGAGTTCTCTGGGTAGGGAGGGCAAGGAGGTTTTGCATCAAGCCTGCCTTCACACTCAGTACTGGGGGAAGGGCTGTTAAGTCTACCCAGTGCACACTTGCGTTGAGTGTATGGAGTGTGCTTACCCATCACCACACAAGGCAGTTAAGAGTAAATTAGCAAGTCACTCTGGACCACGCCCCTTCAAAACAGAGGCAAATTTGGTGAACCAAGGCCACTGCCTGTGGTAATAACCCCAGTTCACCTAGGTCTTTCCTGAAGAACAGTATTAATCTCCTGATTCAAGAGGTATCTCTGGCCGGGACAGAGCACGCAAGGAAAACGTAACTTCTGGGTAGGGCAATGCCACACGGAGTTTAGAGGTTGTGGTTTAGTCTACAGCACAAGAAGGTGGTGGCATCACTAGTATTTAGAGCTGGAAAGAGCCTTGGCCGGACCACACTCCTGGAGCATCTTTACTAATGCAGTTTAATGGCCGTTGCCCAGATGTCGTTGCTGGGGAGCGGGGGAAGGACCCATCCTTGGGGAACAGAGTTGCCTTTGGGATGATCAGATGGCACCAGGTACTGTCACACATTTTAAGCTACTTCCACTTGTCCATATTGCAGACTCGTTGTAACATGCCCTATTCCGGAAATGCTATCCTCTAGAATCAATACAATATAACATCTACGTATATTTGAATTTCTTTAAGAAGCCATCAGGCTTAAGTACACTACAATATTAAAACACACAAAATAAAAACCTGCAGTAGCTTGTAGATCAATTAACTAACTAGTAAAATAAATTTTAAGTTGATTTATGATCCCAAAATGACATATACTCAATGGCTGGTTGATAATTAATTTTTCTACTTAATAATTTTCCTAAATTTTAAATACAGCCATTTATTTCTACTATCCTCATTCTCACTGTTACTTTCCATCAAATAAATTAAAGCAATTTTCTAATTTATAGCTCTAGTGACCTAAATATAATGGAAGTGTTTCCTATTTCCCCTACTATGTTCCCTGGAATACACTCATTCAATTTTTTTTTCTTTTTTTTTTTTAATTATTTATTTGACAGAGAGAGACACAGCGAGAGAGGGAACACAAGCAGGGGGAGTGGGAGAGGGAGAAGCAGGCTTCCCGCGGAGCAGGGAGCCCGATGTGGGACTCGATCCCAGGACCCTGGGATCATGACCCGAGCCGAAGGCAGACGCTTAACGACTGAGCCACCCAGCTGCCCCACCCTCATTCAATTTTTAATTCAACAGTGAGTTGACTAGAAATTTCTATCTTAGATCTAAACTTAAAATGTAGAATCTAGTTTGAGATTTAAGGTCATAGCTTCTAAAATATTTTGTATGTAATGAAAATCCTTTCCTCTTACCTGTGGAAATGAACTGCTCACTCAGTTAAGGTACACTATAAATATTAAGCATTTGGACTTGTATGCCAGGTTATCAAGTTCTTCTCGAAGTCCACAGCAATGCCCCGAGGACAAAACACAATAAACTCTTTGGGGACAGAAAAGTAACAAGATGACTTATTTTATTTTTTTTTTTTTCATAATGAACAAGTGACTAGTTCTGGAGTAATTAACTACATGAGAAAAATGATTATATGATGCACTTTGGCTTCTGGAATAACCTGATCCTCGGTGGGAAAAAAAATATGCATAGGGCTGGAAAAGAAATCTAATGCAACACGACATAATCCTGTTTCTGATACTAAATAATTATGTGCCATGGGGCTGATGACTTAAATTCTCTGAAAATCCAGCTTCCTCTTCCTGGGAATAACACCTGTTTACATCTTTCAAAATTCTGTACATAATGAAATAATATGAAAACATAACCTAGAACACACTTCAAAATCACTTAATAAATCTTACCATACTTATTTAACTTTTATTTATTTCTTTTTTCAAATTTTTATTTTATTTTTTAAGATTTTATTTATTCATTTGAGAGAGAGAGAGAGTGAGTGAGAGAGAGCACACAAACAGAGAGAGGCAGAGGGAGAGGGAGAAGCAGGCTCCCCACTGTGCAGAGATCCTGATGCAGGGGCTCAATCCCAGGACCCAGAGATCATGACCTGAGCCGAAGGCAGACGCTCAACCATCTGAGCCACCCAGGCGCCTCCTTATTTAACTTTTAAAGAGCTATACATCTAAGTGGTACAAGAGATATATTTAAGTTCATTGGCAGTTTGAGGAGCTACGATAAAAATACATGAAAAGAAAGTATCGACAGGAGATATAGTGCAGTGTATAGACGACTGTCATATTTTATATAGTACAACATTAGAATATTAGAGATCTGGCAGAAATAAATGTCAAACAGTTTGTATTGTGTATGGTCTTGTGTTATCTTGGGGATCCCATATACTAATCTATATATTAGTACCTAGATATGCACTTGAATTTTTAAAATTGTAAACAATACATAGATGCCTGAACTGTACACTCAGAGATTCTAATAGTAGTTAAAGAATGTTGACCATGGAATCCAGGTGAGAAAGAAGAAAGAAAGAGAGAAAGAGAGAAAGGGAAGAAGGGAGGAAGAGAGGAAGGAAGAGAGAGAGAAAGAAAAAGAAAGAAAGAGAAAGAAGAAAGAAAGAAAGAAAAAGAAAGAAAGAAAGAAAGAAGAAAGAAAGAAGAAGAAAGAAAGAAAGAAAAAGAAAGAAAGAAAGGAAGGAAGGAAGGAGGAGAGAGGGAGAAAGAAAAAAAAGAGACAAAGAAAGCAAAAACAAACAAAAGAGGGAGGGAGAGAGGAAGAGAGGAGGAAGATAGGGAGATAGGAAGGAAGAAAAAATTTGTAGACATCCCAGCTGAGAAGATGGTGTTTGTAGCCAGTCCAATTATGAACAAAGGATCTATTCATTAAATGCAATTCCAAATTATCCACACATTCAATGTAACTCTAAAATTAACAAGCATTTTTGCAGAAATTGACAGGTAGTTCTACAATTCATATGGAATGGCAAAGGAAATAGGGTAGTCAAAACAACTCTGAAAAAGAATAAAAGTGTTAGAAGGATTCACATGAGTTCATCAAGATTTACTACAAAGCTAAAATAATAAAGGGTGTGGCATTGGTGAAAAGATAGAGTGCAATAGTCTTCAGAATTTCATTCACATAATATAATCAATTTTTGACAGTTTCTAAGGAAAATTCATGGAGGAAAGATAGTCTTTAAAAAATGATGCTGAATATGAAGAATGGCCTTACACCAAAAAAAGGAGACAGTGACTCATTCTTTGCACCATATAAAAACCTTGTCTCAAAATGGATCTTAGACCTTAATATAAAACCTTATACTATAATGTTTGTAGGGAGAGGAAAACGTATTTGTGTGACTATGGGTTAGTCACAAATCTGCATATAAAACACAAAATTCATGAATCATAGGAAAGAAAAAGTGATAAACTGTCCATCATAATTAAAATCTTTGCTTAGTGGAAGACACTGTCGAGGGAATGAACCAGCCACTGACTTGTACAAAATATTTGCTAGACAGCTACCCAATAAAGAGTGTATATCCAGAATATGTAAAGACCCTAATACTCAATAATATGAAAATAAAATAAAATAAATAAAAATGGACGTAAACTTAAACACATCATCATAGAAGATACACAGATGTCAACTAAGTGCATGAAAAATTGTTCAATAGCATTTGAGATTAGGGAAATATAATTTATATATATATATATTTTTTAAAGATTTTATTTATTTATTTTATTGTGTCGTACAGAGCATGGACATTAAATCCACTTTTACTTCCACATAGACCACAGAGACCAGGCTGTAGCATTAATCTAAATTATCCTTAAACTAACGAAAAACAAAAGACAAGCACAATTCAGGGTAAGGAAAAACCAGCTGGAAGAGTTGGGTGTTGACACAACTAAGCCCCAACCATCTTGATGGGTTTCTCTACAGGCTTGCTTGGTTCAGACTCAGCTTTGGCTCTGGTCTCCTACCACCCTGTGATGCCCTTACACATGGTACCACTCCTCAGTGCCTAGACCTGAGAACCAAGGCACAGAAGAGAGTCTCTACTATACACACCTTTAGCCCTGCTTTCAACAGGCCTTATTTGCACTGTAAGGATAGATCTCCTTCAAAGTTAATTATCTCAGAGACATTGCGGATTTAGTTCCAGACCACTGTAATGGAGTGAATATCACAAGTAAGCGAGCCAAATGAGTGTTTTAGGTTTTTTTTTTTTCTTGGTTTTTCAGTGCATATGAGTTATGTTTACACTATACTGTAACTTAAGTGTGCAATAGCATTATGTCTAAAAAAATGTTCATACCTCAAGTTAAACGTACTTTATTGCTAAAAAATGCTAACCATCATCTCAACTTTCAACAGTTATAATCTTTTTGCTGGCGGAGGGTCTTGCCTCAGGGTTGATGGCTGCGCACTGATCAGGGTGGTGGCTGATGAAGGTGGGGGCGGCTGTGGCAACATCTTAAAATAAGACAACAGCGAAGTTTGCTGCATTATCGACTCTTCCTTTCATGAATGATTTCCCTGTAGCAGGTGATGCTGTTTGATAGCATTTGACCCACAGTAGAAGTGTCCAAATTGGAGTTAATCCTCACAAAAACCTGCTGCTGCTTTATCACCTAAGTTGTCAATTCAACAATCTTTACAGCTTCACCAAGAGTAGTTTCCATTTCCAAAGACCACTTTCTTTGTTCATCCATATAAAGCATCTCTTCATTCGTTAGTCTGGTCTTGAGATTGCAGCAATTCAATCACATGTTCAGACTCCCCTTCTAATTCTGGCTCTCTTGCTATTTCCACCACAGCTGCAGTTCCTTCCTTCACTAAAGTCTTGAATCCTGCTGCTTCCTCCACTAGAGGCATTTGGAATGGTGAATCCTTTCCAGAGGGTTTTTCAGTTTATTTTGCCCAGATCAATCAGAGGAATCACTATGCATGGCAACTATAGTCTTACAAAATGCATTTCTTTTTTTTCTTTTTTTTTTAAAGATTTTATTTATTTATTTGAGAGAGAGAGAATGAGAGAGAGCGAGCACATGAGATGGGGGAGGGTCAGAGGGAGAAGCAGACTCCCTGCAGAGCAGGGAGCCCGATGCGGGACTCGATCCCGGGACTCCAGGATCATGACCTGAGCCGAAGGCAGTCGCTTCACCAACTGAGCCACCCAGGCGCCCGGGAAATATAATTTAAAACCACAATACGACCTCACACACCTGTTAGAAGGACTAGAATATTTAAAGTATAATAGTAAATGACAATAGAAAGTACTCACAAGGATACAGAGCAAAGGGAGCCCTCATCCATTGATAGTAAGAAGCAAAATGGTGCAGCCACATTAAAAAAACAATCTAACGGTTTCCTACAAAGTGAAAATACACTTACCATATATCCTGGAAATCTCTCTCTGTGTTATTTACCCAAGACAAAAGAAAACATATGTTCATATGCTAGTCCTGGCCCCAGTGAAAGGGAAGAGTGGAAAAGAGTAATCACCGACAAGGGGATGCAATAACTCTATTACATGCAATTTTGCTAGGCAATGCACTATAACCCTGGAGAGTACAGTCAAAGAACAAAATATAATCATAATTGTAATTATTTAATCCCAACTAATAAGTAATCAGTTTAAATTTGATAGGTAATAATGTTATCAGTCGTCTCCCATTCATTTCTTGCAAATGAGGAAGCAAAAATTAGAAAGTTTAAATGATTGCTTAATATCACATGGTAAAAGGATTCAAAGATTTAAAAAAAAAGTTGCTAGCTTACAATTACGAACATGTGTGGAATTGGTCAACGATCCACCTTTCATGAGACTCAATATCCTTATCTCTAAAGAATGGCGAGTTTAGGGTGCCTGGGTGGCTCAGTTGGTTAAGCGACTGCCTTCGGCTCAGGTCATGATCCCAGGGTCCTGGGATCGAGTCCCACATCGGGCTCCCGGCTCAGCAGGGAGCCTGCTTCTCCCTCTGACCCTCTCCTCTCTCATGCTGTTTCTCTCTCTCTCGCTCTCTAATAAATAAATAAAATCTTTAAAAAAAAAAAAAAAAAAAGAACGGCGAGTTTAGAAATGGTGATGAGGGAGTATGTTTGGAGGACCAACAAAGACAATGGAGGGTGCACATGGCACAGGGTTAAACCAGACACAGACACCTTTTCTCCCTGCACCCACACAAATACAGATCACAGGTAGTGAGCATATTCCTGGCTATCCCTGTTTTCCCAGGGTCGACTGCCTTTAATGTTTATCTGAATCAGTGTTCTCAAGTTAATTTTTCTGAATAAAATGCTCTTATGTTTTCCACCTAGAAGCCTTCTAAAAGATATTCTCATGAGCACAATAAGAGTTCTAGCCATTAAAAAAAAAATCTAATAATTTGGACTGAAAAACAGGGACATTTCTGCTCAACATCAACAAGTGAGGACAGAGGAATGAAGGCCTGAAATAGGTAGCTGAAAATAAATGTGAAAAGACACTTTAAGAAAAAGTGCTACTGGGGCACCTGGGTGGCTCAGTCGGTTGGGCGTCTGCCTTCGGCTCAGGTCATGATCCCAGGGTCCTGGGATCGAGCCCCGCATCGGGCTCCCTGCTCCGCGGGAAGCCTGCTTCTCCCTCTCCCACTCCCCCTACTTGTGTTCCCTCTCTCGCTGTGTCTCTCTCTGTCAAATAAATAAATAAAATCTTAAAAAAAAAAAAAAAAGGGGGCGCCTGGGTGGCTCAGTCGTTAAGCGTCTGCCTTCGGCTCAGGTCATGATCCCAGAGTCCTGGGATCGAGTCCCACATCGGGCTCCCTGCTCAGCGGGAGGCCTGCTTCTCCCTCTCCCACTCCCCCTGCTTGTGTTCCTGCTCTCGCTGTTTCTGTCAAATAAATAAATAAAATCTTTAAAAAAAAAAAAAAGTGCTACTGAACAGAAAAATGCATGGGGAAGTACAATAGGATTGTCAAAAAGTGTAGCTAATTCAGTGTAAGGTCATATAGCAAAGTTCCGAGTCTGGCTCCACTGTAGCCAATGTTCCAGAGCCAGAGCCTCCGCTGAGTTGGGTGTAGTTTGTTTATCCTGGACTGTATTCAGAAAGTATAATGGAATGGCCCTAAAGGAATTTTCAGGGAAGCTTTTATAGTGATAATCCACAGGATTTAACCTGAACAGTGGGACACATATAAATAGTAACACCCTTAGATTTGTAACAATTGCAATGATCACAAAAGCCCATTTGGACACTGAGACAATCTGAAGAACTATCAATGTCAAGGGAGGTAAATTGAAAACCACATATTAAATTTCTCCCTCCACAGATAAAAAGCCAGAAAAAATGACCTGAAGAAAAATCTAACCAAATTCATGGAATTTGTTCTCTTAGACTTTGCTGATGTCCGCATCTTCAGTGGTTTCTACTTGGATTGTTCTTAGTTGTCTATATCCTTATGCTGATGGACAGTGGCACCATATTTCTACTTGTACCTACAGAAGGCTTCATGGAAGAATTGAGAAATTACAAAAAAATATAATGTGAAATTTGGTGGTAACATACCACTGAGGAAATGTAAAGGTTTCTGCCTCAGGATTCTGTTTGTTAATATGAAGAAAAAAAATGGACTAATTTGGTCTGCATACATACAAAAATTCAAAATTAATAATTCTAGAACACATCACTTTCATTCAAATCCAAACCTAGTATTAAGTATTAAATATGTTGATATATTTAGAATTTAGCCTGTATTCTCCATTAGACCTCAGTTGTGTTCTTTGAGCCCAGGATATAAAAAGCTGGGAATTAGTAAACAATAGAAATTTTATGTGCTAATTCCCCCACATCCCTTTAGTCCGTTAGAAATTAGAAAACAAATTAGAAAACAGGCCTCAGAAGATAAATGGCTAATTTCACTGTTTTCACAGATGGAAAAAAACCCAACAGAAATAAATCTCACTTCAATGACAGAATTTACTCTTTGGGGATTTTCTGATTATCCCAATCTTCAAATTTTTCTTTTTGTAATATTCTTCTTTGTCTATGTGATAATTCTGATGGAAAATGGCATTATTGTTTTCATAACCAAGGTTGACCAGACTCTCCAGACTCCCATGTATTTTTTCCTTAGTAATTTTCCCTTCTTGGAAATCTGTTTTGTATCTGCCACTCTCCCCAGAATGCTCACAAATCTTTGGACTCAGAAAAGAAATATCTCTTTGTTTGCCTGCACAACGCAAATGGGTTTTGTGCTTATGCTTGGAAACATAGAGTGCCTCCTTCTGACTGTGATGGCCTATGACCGCTACATGGCCATTTGTAGCCCTCTGCACTACCCTCTAGTCATGAACCACAAGGTCTGTGTCCAGCCTGCTGGATCACTGGTGGCAGCCTGCTGGATCACTGGAGTTCCTGTCGAGATAGGGCAGACATGCCAGATTTTCTCTCTGCCATTTTGTGTGTCTAACCAAATCAATCACTTCTTCTGTGACATCCCCCCACTACTCAAGCTGGCCTGTGGGGACACTTTCCTGAATGAGATGTTAGTCTTTACAGTCGCTGTGCTTTTTGTTATGATCCCTTTTCTGTTGATACTTGGATCCTACAGTAAAATAATCTCTACCATCCTGAGTTTGCCATCAGCAACAGGACGAATCAAAGCTTTCTCCACCTGCTCATCTCATGTCATAGTTGTGGCCATGTTCTTTGGATCTGCAATTATTACATATTTACAACCCAAATCTAAACATTCTTCCAGAACAGACAAGTTTCTCTCTCTTTTCTATACCATAGTCACCCCAATGTTTAATCCCATGATATACACTCTGAGAAATAAGGATGCCATGATAGCCTTAAGAAAATTGTTGCCTTGATATTTAATGTATTAGCTGCCGATTTGAACTCATTGTCAGTTTTCTTATTTGATTCTGCAGTTGTGCAATCAAAAATTAATATTCAGGTTTTTTTCCTACCTTACTATACATTGATTACTTCTACTCATTGCTGAGCTTGTTGTTTTGTGCTGGACTCTGATATCAGGATTACATCTGCATGGTTGTCATGCAAATTAAGAAATTAAGACACTAAGTATCCAGCCAATCTCATATTCAGGCTAAACTCTACTTCTCCCTCAAAGTTACTAGTGATGGGTACTTTTTGCTGAAAAATGTAGTATCTCTTATCTAGTAATTGATGTCATATACTTTTTTCCACCTAAAAACTATAGTCATTTTTTTTTTTTATTTATAGCAAATAGGCTTTATTTCAGGAACTTGCAGTTAAGGATGGTTTAGTGAATGTTTTGATACTTTCCCCTTTATGTAACACTCTTTTTTACTTTTCATGAAATTATTAGATTGTAAAGGATATGTGTATGGTAAGCCTTTGAAAAATATTTGTTAAATGTCTATATGCTTATACTTTTAGGCATTTTACCATTCATCAAATGGAATTTTCCTTGTTATGATTTAGAGAACACCTAAGGAAAGACTAAAATATACAAAACCCCTCTGATGATTGATACTTAGAAATTGATAGGCTGGCAATGAATCTTTTATCACCTGCTTTTTTCCTACATGCCAGCCTGATTTTCTCCTTGACATATGCTTTTTCTATATGGCTGAATCACGACATTTTGGTAATTTTACCTTATATTTCACTAATGCAAAAAATATGAGTGCACTGTGCTTTTCAGAGATATAATATATATGGGATTGAACTATTTTGTCCTCAAATGGATTCACCCATTCTCTAAGATTACTTGATTTATTTATTTTTATTCTTTTGGTGGAGTACATAATAGAGATTAATATAGAAGCACTTCAGATATTTACTGCATTATTTTTCCAAGTTTTTCTGGATGAAAAGAGGGTAACTGAGAAGAGAGAATTATTATACTAAGCAAACAAAAGTTACCATTAAGAAGCAAAAGTCTTAGGGGCGCCTGGGTGGCTCAGATGGTTAAGCATCTGCCTTCGGCTCAGGTCATGATCCCAGGGTCCCGGGATCGAGCCCCAGGTCTGGCTCCTGACTCGGCGAGGAGCCTGCTTCTCCCTCGCCCTCTGCCTCTCCCCTGCTCATGCTCTCGCTCTCTCCCTGTATCTCTCTGTTTCAAATGAATAAATAAAATCTTTAAAAAAAAAAAAGAAGCAAAAGTCTTGTATTTATTTAAGTTTTTCCCATTAAAATACAGGAAACCCATTTGGATCTATTTTCAATCAAACTTGGTTGGAAAATAATGCAGTGTGTATACAGTTTGTTTTTCTTAAATTTATTGTTTTAAACTCTGTATCTCTTTTTTATAATATATGTTTAAATAATATCCATAATTTATACAACAGTTAGTTCCCTTGTTTAAAGAGGTATCATGGCATCAATAAAGATCTAAAAACAGAACAATCAAGGCACTCCTTTCAGAGAAGAGAATGTTCAGACAGCAACTGTGACAATAACATATTACCCATCTGGAGAAAGAATGGAAGAAAAGGTAAGAATGTTGATTTTGTAACCATTTCGAAGTGCCCTGTTTCAGATTTCTATTGTTGCATAACAAGTCACACCCTAGGTTTGTAGCTTAACACATCACTTTATGGTACCTCATATGTGTATGGGTCAGGAATTGGGGCGGGATCCACTGAGTGATTATTCTGCTCCATGTGAACACTGACTGTGGTCACTAAGGAGTATTCAGATGGTAACTGGTCTGATCTGTAATGTCTAAAATAGTTTTGTATTACTATATATTACTATGTATTACCATATGATATGGTTACAATGGTGGATTTCAGAGAAAAAAAATCTAGTTGTTATGTAACTTATGTATACATGGGAAGAAACAGTTAAATACTTAGATAAATACATTAGTAAGAGAGGAACCTGGGTGGCTCAGTCAGCTGAGAGCATCCAACTTGGTTTCAGCTCAGGTCAAGATCTCATGGGTTGTGAGGTCGAACCCTGCTTAGGGCCCCACACTTGGCGGAGAGTCTGCTTGGGGATTCTCTCCTTCTGTCCTTCCCCCTCACTCATGTTCTCTCTCTCTCCAAAATAAATAAATAAATCTTTTAAAAAGTACATTAATAAGATACTCAAAAATTATGTACAGTAAAGTGATTGAGATTGCATTTGTGATAGAACACTTTTTAATTTAGTTTGGGTAATCAGAGGTTAAGGAATATTTTTCATCAGGACTGGCACTAAAGTATCTTTTTTTATCTCACCAGTAGGACTCACCTAGGGAAAAAATATTATTAAGTTAAAAATGATAAGTGAAGACAATGAAGAAATGATAAGAAAGAGGAGAGGAAGGGTCCCACACTCACTAGTTCATATAAGGTACAGCACATATACATGGCAATAAGAAAGAGACATGTGTTGGAATTTGAGCTGATAAACTTAATTATGTAAAAAAAATATTGAAATGTGTCTTTCTGCAATTGGGACCAAGAAAAAGATGCTTTTCCTTACAGTTTGTATTCATCATTTTACTGGCAATACTAGCTTCTGCAGTGAAAAAGAAATAATATAAGAATTGGAAAGATAGATATTAAACTAATTATTGGCAAATTATATAAATGTAGATACAGAAATATTCCAGAATCTACATTGAAATCATTAGAGTTAATAAATTAATTCAACATATGTCCTGATTGCATAATCAATAAGAAAAAATCAATTTATTTCCATATAAAAGAAGCAAAGATAAGTTAACATTAAAACACTATGTAAATAGGATCAAATATATCAAATACTTAAGAGAAATCTAATAAAAAAAAAAAACCGGCAGGAAGTCTACCCACTAAACTATAAGATAATTCGAGGGAAGTTTTAGAGAAAAAAGTAAATGATTGCGATGACATGTTCATGGATTAAAACTCAATATTGAAAAGATATCAGTTTTCCTCAGTATGAACCACAAATTCAATAAAATATAATAAATCCCATCTGTGTGTGCATGAGTGTGTGTGTAACTTAGCAAGCTGATTCTAAAACTGTTGTGGAAATGAAGACAGCCAGCAATAGCCAAACCACCGCTGAAGAGAAGTGAAGTGGGAGCACCTACTTTATTGGGCATCATGACACATTGTAAACTGAGAATTCAGACAAGAGGAAAGAATTCAACAATAAAGAGACCAGTGACACATAATAGAGAGCCCAACACATACCCAGCTCATGGACTCACTTGAATATGTAAAGATTGCAGAATAATGTAGAAAAGATAAGTTTTTTTTTATAAATTGTGCTAATTTAATTAGAAGTGAATGTGTTTTAAAAAATCAACCCATACTTCACACTATTTATAAAAAAGAAAAACCCAGGTAGTTTGTAAACCTGAATATGAAATGCAACACAATAAAGCTTTAAAGAAAATAGGACTACCCTACGACCCAACAATTGCACTACTAGGTATTTATCCAAAAGATACAAAAATACTGATTTAAAGGGGCACATGCACCCCTATATTTTTGCAGTATTATTTACAATAGCTGAGTTATGGAAAGAGCCTAAATGTCCATTGACTGATGAATGGATAAAGAAGATGTGGTATAAATATACAATGGGATATTACTCAGCCATCAAAAAGAATGAAATATTGCCATTTGCAATGACGTGGATGGAACTGGAGTGTATTAAGCTAAGTAAAATAAGTCAGTCAGAGAAAGACAAATACCATATGATCTCACAATAGGTGGAATTTAATAAACAAAACAAATAAGCAAAGGAAAAATAGAGATAGAGACAAATTAAGAAACAGGCTTTCAACTAATAAAGTACAAATTGATGATTACCAGAGGGGAGGTAGGTGGGGGGATGGGTGAAATAGGGGACTTGTATGAAAGAGTGTACTTATCATGATGAAAAACATAAAATGAAATGATAAAAGAAAAACAAGAAAACATCATAGAATATGTATTAAAGATGTGGAGCCATGGAAACTCTCATCTGATGCTCGCATATGAATTGTTACCCCATTTAGAGTCTGCCTTCATCTAGAGAATCCTACTCTTAGGTATGTATCTGGCAGAATTGCATACACATGGATGCTGGGGACCCCTCTAAGAATGTTTATTTTAGGATCCTTCATAATAGCAAACACTAGTTGTATCAAATCAAAGTTGTAACATAACTGTGTAAATTTCACACAAAGAAAAAGCAGAGATCTATCAAAATGAACAAAACACAATTATACACAACCCGAATGAAGTCTATTAGTGAACAAAAGAAACCATAAACATAAACATACTGTATATGTCCTTTTAGGTAATGTTAAAAGACAATATTTGGGGATGCCTACAGATTTAATGGCTCCCATTAGGAAGAGGCACATGAGGCAGCTACATCCTTTATATTTTTCTATAGCTGACTTGAGCAGTGGTTACAAGGATGTTTGCTTTATATAGATTCACATGGATGACAATTCATAAATTTTTCTGCAGCACATAAGATTTAAATCAAACAACTATGTATTAAAAAGATGGAAGAGATGCATCCAAATGTTCACACATGAGAGACAGTTTTGTTGTTTTAGTTTTCCCCCCTCTTGTCTTCATTTTCTTTAATGAACACATCTTGTTGGTAATGAAAACAAAAATCTAATGCTCTTTATTCTTTTAATGTCATGCTTTTGTTTTGGCCTGAAACCAAGTCAGTAAAATCAATTGCCCTTTTCCTCAAAAATCATAATAACCAACCAAAAATCTCATGATCCAGCACTGGTGATACCACTGAATTGTGCTGGATAAAGGAATCAAATGTGTATAATGGACATAATTAAAACCAAGTCACATATAATTTCCAACATTTAAAACAAATAAAAAAATAACTTCCATTTCTGGTTGTGATGCATATGGTCACAGCAAGCTGATTTTTCTGCTGAAACCATTAGAAAAATTTAGATAACCTATAAAAGTTCTATTTGGAAGGTATCAGATTAGCTGTGGAAGAAAAAGAGAATAGATGACAATATCAAAATTAAGGCTCATTAAGTCAGAGAGTGATAACTGACATGATCATACTTAGTTGGCTTATCATCTTTTTTTATAATTTTTTTATGTTATGTTATTCACCATACAGTACATCTTTTGCAGATACAATAGTGTTGCCAAATGCAAACCTGCTTAAACTCACAGGCATGCAAGTTGGTTTGATTCGGAGTGAACACATCAGGGTAAATAATGTGTTTTCCCAAGTGACTGCATAGAAATGTTTATTTTTTAATAAACTGAATCTCCATGCAGTTTAAAATTTCTTTCCTTGGGGTGCCTGGGTGGCTCAGTCGTTAATCGTCTGCCTTCGGCTCAGGTCATGATCCCAGGGTCCTGGGATCCAGCTCCACATCGGACTCCCTGCTCCGCAGGAAGCCTGCTTCTCCCTCTCCCACTCCCCCTGCTTGTGTTCCCTCTCTCACCGTGTCTCTCTCTGTCAAATAAATAAAATCTTTAAAAAAAATAATAATAATAAAATAAATAAATAAATAAATAAATAAATAAATAAATAAATAAATAAAATTTCTTTACTTTTTCCTGAACGGATTTGACTGTCTTCTCATATAGTTAAAGGATGATTTCCCTCCCTTAGTTGTAAGCTGTTTTTTCATCTAGTCAGCCCTTTTCTTTTTCCTTTCCTTTCCTTTCCTTTCCTTTTCTTTTTTTTCTTTTCTTTCCTTTCCTTTCCTTTCCTTTTCTTTTTCTTTTCTTTTCTTTTCTTTTCTCTTTTCTTTCTAACTGATTATGAATGATCTAAAGTTACAGAAATCTGATCTGTGATTTCTTGGGGTTGGGCATAGAAGGGAAATAGATTGTGAGGTTGTACATTGGAATGTTTCACGATGATGTGAATATTCTGTATCTTGATTGTGGTGATAGCTTCACAAGTATACATATAATATATATATATTATATATGTATATATACTTGTTGGATTTCATCAAATTTTAAATTTCATTGAGTGTATTTTAAAGGTTGTACTTTATTTTATGTAAACTATGTCTCAATAATGTTAATTTAAGAATAAAAATAATATGACATTGCATTAGACATGAGCATATCTTTAAAAATGCTAAAATATAGATATGTACCACAAATAATTACTGTTAGGTAAATGCCATGTTAGAACTTCAATCGAAAGGTTTACATGCTATAGCACACTGCTAGTGATCGAAAGCGAACCCTGTGGCAGAGTCTGACTTGATGCTCTCCAAATATATTTCCATTTCTTTGACTTGCAGTAAACAATATTTCCTAGCCTTTTCATATTAACATTAGACCATGTGATTAGTTTCTACAATAGCACAAGATAGAAGTGATGTGTCTATTCTGTATTGAGGCTCCTAAGACTGTATTGGTTTCCTTATCTTCTATCTTTAATCCTCAGCTGTCTGAATGCTGAAGGTCCAATAAGGAACTACAAAGATGAACAAACTAGGGGACAATGGGATCATTAGATGAAAGAAACCATAGTTTCTTAATTACTAATCGCAAAATTGTACTGTAGTAGAAGTGAAAGATGCTTCTTTATTTGTTAAGCCACTGATATATCTAAGGCATTCAGTTTTTATTTTAATTTTATTTTATTTTATTTTATTTTAAGATTTATTTACTTATTTATTTGACAGAGAGACACAGTGAGAGAGGGAACACAAGCAGGGGCAGTGGGAGAGGGAGAAGCAGGCTTCCCGCAGAGCAGGGAGCCCGATGTGGGGCTCGATCCCAGGACCCTGGCATCATGACCTGAGCCGAAGGCAGATGCCTAACAACTGAGCCACCCAGGCGCCCCTAAGGCATTCAGTTTTTAAATTATTATTATTTTTTTAGTGATAGTGAAACTTAATTGAATAAAGAAACGCTCAGTTTTCTGTCTTAAGGATAGGATAGGGATTAGCTCAGTCTACTCCAATAGGGGATGGACATTCAATATGCCTAGCCTGTAAGTAACTGACATCTTATTTGGGGCAAATCATGAATGAAGTTCCCATTTGGATATAAACATGAAGGAAGTTCCTCAGCAATATCAAATTAGTCACAATAAAGAGTACAGAGGGCCAATGTATAGGAAGCATGCTATAGTGAAGAGAAGCAGGTTTAAAATACGGAAAGGAAAGGCCGTTTTGGAAACATAATATCTAGACAAATAGAAAGCACTATTTTGACAAATGGAAGCACACAATTTTCACAGGCAGTCAAAGAACCCCAAGAAGGAAGAAACAAATATAATTGCAAGTAGAAGTAGATATTGAGTTTACAACTTTACGCATGATAATTCTATCTCCATACCTCCTGAAGTAGCTGAATTAGGAAAATAATTTTGACAGGAAAGTTTCTTTTTTCTTTTCTCTCTCTTTCTTTCTTAAATAATTTTGTTTAAAATGCTTATTTTTGAGGTAGTTTACATTTTGAATCAGCTAGATACTTTCCCTGATGCCTGAGTAGATGCCATAACACAAAACCATCTCGATTTTTGTCAGCAGACACGACATGCTTCAATTTCCACAAAATTTAATCCAGAAACAGAGGTCTCTACTTCTGAAAATGGATCTCACCACCTAATATATTTAAGAACCAAGCATACCATGTTCATTTGATAAAACATGTGACACATTTTTTCCCAAGGTTGTGGATGATCTAGATCTGGATGAATTACAGAATGAAAGTAAGAAAAGCAAATCCACACCAATTATTAAGGATATGAAAACTAACAGATAGAAAGATTTTTAAACTTTTTTTTTCCTGAAAGTAATACTAGAAAATGAAGTGGCATTTCTCCACCTAGGGACTCCCCCCATAGTGGGGAAGATTTTTGCCAAGAAGGGCCTGAAGAGAAGGGCAGGTCATCTACAGAGAAAGTTTTAAAAAATAAACTCAAATGATTGCTCAACAGAAGCAGTCTCTTGGAAATCAAAATGATACACGAGAGGAGATGTCCCCCAGGATGAGCATGACTTCCTATTTAAAAGCAACTAATGTTTGAAGCCAGCAAGAGTACTCTAGAATTACAGTGAATTACTGACACAAAAGAAGAACTTAAAAATTTACAGTTTACAAAACACCTACTTTCACATAGATAGCTTCATGCAAATCCATAACGGTAAGCTATAATTGTGTTGCTAGACCATTTTATTTAAGGATACTTCTAAATTTGAGGCTCAAGAGACAAAGAGCAAAATAGAAAAGCATAAAATTTTGAGATCTTTATCTGAAAATGAGTTAACTACTCTTGGGGAGGAAATATTTTTTCTCTATCCCTCAAGATTCTTCTGGCTGGCCTAAGAAAAACTGACATGAGACAGATTAAGAGGAGAGAAAATTTAATTCTGTGTGCACAGAACCCAATAAATAAATTGAGACCTAAAGAAGTGATCATTTTGCTTTTATGCATTTTAGACAAAGGAATTCCAAACAGAATTTGGGCTGGGGTAGTAATTAGTAAAAGTAACAAGGTTTGTTTAAATAGGTTTCTTCCACCCTGAGTTCCCTATCTCTGAAGATAAGAATGTCTCTCTATATCCTGCTACAGCTCCTTTCATATAGGAAATTTATTTCCTGCTTTCTGGAGACAAAAGGAGGGGGTATCAGAGTGTTCTTGCACTGGCTGTTTCTTAAGTAACTTTAATACAAAATAATCATTATGCCATTGTGGCATATTTTGGGGCAGCCTGCCCTGCACTCCCCACTACTTAACATAATCCATATAGTTCTTACCTTTCTTAATGATAAAGTAATATTAGATATATGTAAAATAACAATAATTATTATATTTATAATAAAAATTATTCACTTAAGATAATTTTGAAAACTAGTTCTAATGGAAATGGGAAGATATGAGAGAATTTGCTGTTTTATTTATTTTATTAAAAAAATTTTTTTGCTCAGTTTTATTTATCAAAGTATTATGGCAAAAACATCAGTTGACAGGGATATAAGGTGGAGATCGAAGTAGTGGATTTGATGAAGTAGGAAAACACATATTTGTTTTGGAAAGTTGGAGAACAAATATTAATAAAGTGTAATGGAATTGTTAAGCAGTATTGACTGTCTAATACTAGACGACAATATTAAGTGAAGTAAGACAGTGGGTGTGTGTTAGTCCCATCCTAATGCTCTGACCATTTGCATGTTCAGAATAAATAATAATTAGGTTTAATAAAAATTGCACTTTAATAGGTTAAATTAAAAAAAGGAATATAAAGAAAGGGAGTTGCATTTGGTTGCAATGGAATCTTACATAAGTAAGGAGCAATATATGGAAAAAGATTGTGATGAATGGGTCATTTTTCTTGATTGGATTAAAGCTTAATTGATATTTATCATGCATTGCACAGGGTGTGCTAATAGGGAAGGTTATTGAACAACATGATGAGATTAATGTTTTCAATATTTAGCAGAAGTGATGGGAGAGGTGCATAAAGTAGAACAATAATATTGCATATATTTATTCCCTCAGGAACAAAAGATTGGCTTAAGAAATTGAGTCTCTTTGGAATATAAATGGGAAAATTTAAAACTCATTTTGAATAAGAATTGAACAAAATTTTAAGGGAAAATATTTGAATTGAAAGAAGATGGAATAAGCCAACCAATACAGAAAAAAAATGATGAAGCCAGACAAAAACAATAGAAAAACAATTCCACTTCTAATAGGCGTGAATAACTACACATTTTTCCTGCACAATATGCTGTAAATAACAATGCACACTTCTCATTATCTCTAGTATTATTACATGCAAGTATAAAACATATATATTAGGATTTTATTTCTTGAATTGATTTTAACTGCACATCAGTTCATTTCTGAGGTTTCACATATCATTTCCTAGAAACAGCAAAGTAATGGTGGAAATAATTTGAGATTACATAAATACATTCATGCATCTATTGTAGGTAATAGGAGAGAAAAATGTGGTTCAAAAATGTTAATGAATCAGGGCACCTGGGTGGCTCAGTTGGTTAAGCTTCCGACCCTTGATTTTGACTCTGGTCATGATCTCAGGGTCATGAGATTGAGCCATGTGTCAGCTCCACTCTGGTGCAGAGCTTGCTTGAGATTCTCTCTCTCTCTCTCTCTCTCTGCTCTCCCTCCCCTCCAACCCTGCTTGCACTCTCTCTCTAGAACAAACAAAAAATGTTAGTGTATTAACCATCTTGAATTTACCATATCTGCGGATGGAGAACAAATTAAAAACAGAAATTTTGAATATAACTACCATTGTGGAATTTTTTCTCTTGGGGTTTTCTGATATTCCCAATCTCCAGTGGATTCTTTTTGGGGTATTTTTAGTCATCTACCTAACTATCCTGATGTGCAATAGCATCATAATATTGATAATAAGAATTGACTCTGCTCTCCAGACCCCCATGTATTTTTTTCTTAGCAATTTTTCCTTCTTAGAAATCTGTTATGTAACAGTCACTATCCCAAGAATGCTCATGGACCTATTGACCCAGAAAGGAAATATTTCTTTCTTTGCCTGTGCTGCACAAATGTGTTTTGTCCTTATGTTTGGAGGCTCAGAGTGTCTTCTCCTGACAGTGATGGCCTATGACCGCTACGTGGCCATTTGTAACCCTCTGCACTATACTCTAGTCATGAACCAGAAGGTCTGTATCCAGCTGGTGACTGTGTCCTGGATCAGTGCATGTCCAGTTGTAATTGGACAAACATGCCAGATTTTCTCACTGCCTTTTTGTGGGTCTAACACAATTAATCATTTCTTCTGTGACATCCCCCCAGTACTCAAGCTTGCTTGTGGGGACACATTTGTGAATGAGATAGTAATCTATGTAGTTGCAGTGGTCTTCATCATGGTTCCATTTCTGTTGATTGTTTTCTCCTATGGCAAAATTATATACAGCATTCTGAAATTGTCATCAGCCAAAGGGAGAGCTAAAGCCTTCTCTACCTGTTCTTCTCACCTGATAGTTGTAGTTTTATTCTATGGAACGGCTACCATCACTTATTTACGACCCAAGCCAAATCAATCTGAAGGAGTTGGGAAGTTGATCTCTCTTTTCTACACCGTTTTGATCCCAACATTGAATCCCATTGTATATACTCTGAGGAACAAAGACATCATGGTAGCACTGAGAAAACTACTAACAAAGTTATTAACATGACTCAAATACTTGAATTTACAGAATTTGCTTATATGTTCCTCATGTAGTGGCAACAGAAAAAAATGTCTTCTAGTTTTATTCCTCAATAATGATTATTAATGCCATCATAGAAACTTCATATTATGTTAAGGAACCTTAGTTTCATAGGATTAAGTTAAGGGCTTCTGTATAATCAAAGCACAAATTATCTCAATTGCAACAATCTAATTTGAAGATCCATCTGTCCTCTACTGTGAACTAGTGAGTTAAGAGCTTGCATGAGCAATACAATGACAGTTAACTCAGTGTGTCTTATAACCAAGGATTAGGGTCATGTGCTGTGATCTTTTTTTTTTTTTTAACCTTCCCATTCCTTCAGATATATTTGCTGCCATTCTTTGTACCTATGATTGAATTTAGCCAATAACAAAACCCAGCAACAGCCAAGATGGCGGAAGCAGGATAATCTTAGTATTTTCTTTACATTTGCCCTTCTTTCTATCTCTTGTCACTGTCCATGTTGCTTTAAGACTACAAATCCTGAAAATTTCCCCTTTACTCTGGTGACATCATTCCCTCTCCTTGTAGCTTCAGGTTTTGCTTTGATAATATCTATTTAGTATTATAAATTTCTGGAATTTTCACTATAAACTATCCAAATGAATGTGTAGCACATTGAAATGTTGGTCCCTCTGAAATAAATGTCCGTTTAGAATCTGCAAATGTGCCTTATTTGGAAAAAAAGAAAAAAGACTTTGTGGATGTAATCAAGTCAAGGAAATGAGATCATCCTGGTTTAAGGTGGGCACTATATCCCTTGACCAATGTCCTCAGACAGAAAGGTAAAGGAAGTTTAAAAAATAGAGTCACAGAGAAGAACGTCATGTGAAGGTGGAGGCAGAGATGGAAGTGATACAACCAAGAACCAAAAACAGATCAAGAGCCACCAAGAGCTGGAAGAAACAAAGGATGAGTCTCCCTTAGATCTTTTAGAGGAATGAAGAGAGACTACCAACACTGTGATTTTGGACTCTGGATTCTAGAACTGTGAGAGATCCAGTCTTTGTTGTTATAAGCCATTCAATTTGTGATATTTTGTTATTGTAGATCTAGGAAAGTTATACACCATGTAAATAGCCTTTTCATTGAAGTGCTTCTGTTTGAATCCTCTGGAATAAATTCTGTATCCTTACTGGGAAGTAATTTGGCATTTTTCTTTTGAATTAAAAATCAAAATACTTATCCTTTTATTTTAAAAACTGTATCAATGAGGGCGCCTGGGTGGCCCAGTCGTTAAGCGTCTGCCTTCGGCTCAGGTCATGATCCCAGAGTCCTGGGATCGAGTCCCACATCGGGCTCCCTGCTCGGTGGGAAGCCTGCTTCTCCCTCTCCCACTCCCCCTGCTTGTGTTCCCTCTCTCGCTGTGTCTCTCTCTGTCAAATAAATAAAATCTTTAAAAAAAAAAAAATCTAACTGAATTGATAGAATCTGTTCTCTTGGACTTTGCTGATGTTCCCCATCTCCAGTGGCTTCTATTTGGATTGTTCTTTGTCATCTATATCATTATTGTGATGAGTAATGGCATCATACTTCTAATAACAAAATTGGACCCTCCTCTCCAGATCCCTATGTACTTTTTCCTTGTCAATTTTTCCTTTTTGGAAATCTGCTATGTTTCGGTTAGTCTCCCCAGAATGCTCATGAACTTTCGGACCCAGAGAAGAACAATTTCTTTAGTCGCCTGTGTTACACAAATGTCCTGCATTCTTGTGTTGGGAGCCACAGAGTGCCTCCTTCTGACAGTGATGGCCTATGACCACTACGTGGCCATTTGTAACCCTCTGCACTACCCTCTAGTCATGAACCACAAAGTCTGTATCCAGCTGGTGGCTGGCTCCTGGATCAGTGGAATTCCAGTCCAGATAGGGCAGACATTCCAGATTTTCTCTCTGCCCTTTTGTGGCTCTAATTAAATTGACCACTTCTTCTGTGACATCCCCCTAATACTCATGCTTGCTTGTGGGGAGATATTGGTGAATGAAATGATGGTCTACCCGATGGACTCTGAAAAACAAACTGAGGGTTCCAGAGGCGAGGGGGGTGGGAGGATGGGTTAGCCTGGTGGTGGGTATTGAGGAGGGCACGTTCTGCATGGAGCACTGGGTGTTATGCACAAACAATGAATCATGGAACACTACGTCTAAAACTAATGATGTAATGTATGGGGATTAACATAAGAATAAATAAATAAATAAATAAATAAATAAATAAATAAATAAATAAATAAATAAATAAAAGAAATGATGGTCTACCTAGTTGCTGTGTTGATTGTTACGGTTCCCTTTCTGTTGATACTTATTTCCTATGGCAAAATCATCTCCACAGTCCTTAAACTGCCATCAGCCACAAGTCAGGCCAGAGCTTTCTCTACCTTCTCATCTCATCTTATGGTTGTGGCATTGTTCTTTGGATCAGCCATTATTACCTATTTAAGACCCCAAACCAGTCACTCAGCAGGAACTGATAAAGTGCTTTCTCTTTTCTACACTATTGTGACTCCCTTGTTTAATCCCCCCATATACAGTCTAAGGAACAAGGAAGTAATAGAGGCATTGAGAAAATTGCTATGTAAATAATTCACTTCATTAAAAAAGTTATACTTGCTGGAACTGTAGCATTGGTGTTGAAATTTCAAGATATTTATATTAAACTCTAATATCTGTCTATACAATGGTAACTTTTGGATTTGGGTCTTAAATAAGTGATAATAATAGAACCAAAGAATAAAAGCACAACAATGAGGTGGGAAGAACAGGTAGAGAAGACTTTAGACCAGCCCCTGGCTGAGGGCAACTTTAGGATGGTGGAAATGATTTTCACATAAGAGCCAAGTGTAACTGGAAAAGGAATCATGACAAATACTGTAGCAACTACATAGACACACATCTCATTAAGTGAAGTGTCCCCACAGGCCAGCTTGATCAATGGGGGATGTCACAGAAGAAGGGGTTGATTTGATTAGAACCACAGAAAGGCAGAGAGAACACCTGACATGTTTGTCCTATCTGGACTGGGACTCCACCGAGCCAGGCACCAACAGCCAACTGGATGCACTTCTTGTGGTTCATGACTACTGGTTAGTGCAGAGGGTTACATATGGCCACGTAGCGGTTTCTATCTTGAGTAGAAAGGTTCACCAGAATCCTAGGGAGGGTGACAGACACGTAACCAATTTCCAGTGAGGAAAAATTTGCAAGAAAAAAAATACATGGGTGTCTGGAGAACAGAGTCCACCCTTGTAATTATTATGAGAAGACCATGTCCTGTTAAGATGAATAAGTAGATGAGAAAGAAAATTCCAGATAGAAGTCCCTGGAAGTTTGGAAGGTCAGAAAATCCCAGGAGGACAAATTCCACGACTGAAGATAAATTGCCTTCTCCTGCTTGGTCTCTGGGTAGTATCTGTGAAAATGAACTCAACATGTGAAGTCACTTTATCTGCCCAAGTTATAGTTTCCTCAACTATAAAATAAGTGCACTGTGGTTTTAAAATGACAAAGTCACTAGCAATGAGTCCTAAGGAAACATCTGTTTTTGATGTTAAGCGTGATTTAAAAAAAATGTTCATTCTTTCACTGAATACTATCCATCAGAAAACATTCTAGTCAGGAATTAGGTCTGCTGAAAAATGGTATATTTTCTTGTTACTGATAATGAGATGACTAATGCCGTGTTTTGTTATCAGCTTCAATGATAAGAATATCAAAGTCTAATTGGAATCACATTGATAAAAATAATAAAAATATTAATTATAACAAGCCATTTGACAAGTTTGTTTAATATGGCTTTTTCCATCAATTCTTCTCTCTCATGTTACTTCTTTTAAAATATTTGTATTTGGCGGAAGGGGAGATGAACCATGAGAGACGATGGACTCTGAAAAACAAACTGAGGGTTCTAGAGGGGAGGGGGGTGGGAGGATGGGTTAGCCTGGTGGTGGGTATTGAGGAGGGCACATTCTGCATGGAGCACTGGGTGTTATGCACAAACAATGAATCATGGAACACTTCATCTAAAACTAATGATGTAATGTATGGGGATTAACATAAGAATAAAAAAAACCCAATAATCTAGGCATTGTTCTGAAGATATTTTGTAGATGTGGTTAACATCTAAAATAAGTTGATTTTGGGCCTGGGTGGCTCAGTCAATTAAGCGTCTGCCTTTGGCTCAGGTCATGATCCTGGAGTCCCAAGATCGAATCCCTCATTGGGCTCCCCGATCAGTGGGGAGTCTGCTTCTCCCTCTCACCCTCCCCCCTCTCGTGCTTTCTCTCTCTCAAATAAATAAATAAAATCTTAAAAAAAAAACACCCTGATTTTAAGAAGATCATGCTTGATAACATGGGCGTTATCCAATCAGTTGGAAGGCCTTAAAAGCAAGACTGAGGTTTCCCTGAGAAAGAAGAAATTCTTCCTCAAGACAGCTTCCTTCTGAGATTTTTAAGAGGCTAGCTTGCCCTATACAGTTTAGACTTTTCAGCCCCAACAATCTCATAGCCAATTTCCTGAAATAAATCTGTGTGTGTGTGTGTGTGTGTGTGTGTGTGTGTGTGTATCCATGGGTTTGTGAGTGTCAGTGCTGGTCTCCTCCACTGGCGTTTGGACACGAATCAATGGCTGTAATCAGGTCAGGCTTGGTGAGTGGAAATCCATGTTGCTGAGTGTATGTATAACGCTGTCGGTCCCCCAAATCCACTCTGTTCATGAACCCATTATGCAATGACTGGTATAGTTGGCAAAGAAGCTGAACAGTAACCACAGAAAGGGTTACCCTGTTCACTTGATTATTAAAATTCTCCTCTGTCTGAAGTCACTCATTGGTAAACATTCAATGTGACACACAGATCTTCACTTTTTTTTTTTTGCATGTTCAAAGAAAACTATTCTTCTTCTGAGCTTCATTTTTGCCATTTTATGAATACTCCATAGTTAACATCACACTTAGTGATAGAAAACAGAATGATCTACACCTAAACCAAGAATAAGGCAAGGAGGCCCACGGTAACTATTTATATTTGACAATGTACAGGAAATTCTACACAGTGCAACCAGGACAGAAAAAGAAATAAAAGATATACAGATGGGAAAAGAAGAAGGGAAACAGTATATACTTTCAGAAGACATAGTCTTTTATAAATACATAATAAATATATGATATAAATTAACATATTACATAATAAAAGTAAACACAAACATATAATAAAGATATATAAAACCAGACTGAGCTACCCAGGCATCCCTTAGGAATACATTTTAAAAGAAAAGTACAATACTTATACACTGACAACTATAAAATACTGCTAAAAGAATTTAAAAATTTTAAAGATTGGAATATTTAATATCATTATGATGGTCATTATCCCCATGTGACCTTTAGAGTCTATACAATCTCAATCCAAATCTCCGATGGCATTTTTGCAGAAATGACAAGTTGATCCCATCATTCATACCTATGAATACCATCTATAAAAGACTATGTCTTCTGAAAGTATATACTGTTTCCCTTCTTCTTTTCCCATCTGTATATCTTTTATTTCTTTTTCTGTCCTGGTTGCACTGTGTAGAATTTCCTGTACATTGTCAAATATAAATAGTTACCGTGGGCCTCCTTGCCTTATTCTTGGTTTAGGTGTAGATCATTCTGTTTTCTATCACTAAGTGTGATGTTAACTATAGAGTATTCATAAAATGGCAAAAATGAAGCTCAGAATGTTCCTTTCTTTCCTGATTTGTTGAGAGTTTTTATCATGAATAGATATTACATTTGGTCAAGTGCTTTTTCTGCATCTGTTGAGATATTCATGTATTTTTGTCCTTAGTTCAGTTTAAATGTTGTGTTACCTTGATTTCTAGATGTTAAACCAAATATGCAGTCCTGGGATAAATTTCATTTGGACAGTGTGTATTACCCTTTTTTATATGTGTTAGATTTTGTTTGTAATATTTCATTGCAAAATTTTCTTTTGTACTCATGAGGAATATTGATTTATAGTTTCCTACTCATGTTTAGTTTTGGTCTGGTTTTGGCAGTAGATAAAACTTTCCTCATAAAGTGATTTGAGATTTGTTGTCTCCTTTACCACTTTTTGGAAGAGTTTGTGAGGGACTGGTATGATGATGATGATAATGATGATGATGATGATGATGTAGAATTCACCAGTGGAGCCATCTGGTCTCCAGTAGTGTGTGTGTGTGTGTGTGTGTGTAGATATTCAAACTGCTAATCCAATTACTTTAATAATTATAGGTCTGTTTAAATATTATAAATATATATGTTTATTTATTTAAATTCAATTAGCCATCATATCATTAGTTTCAAGAATAGGTTCAATGATTCATCAGTTGTGTATAACACCTAATGCTCATCACATTTGTGTCTGTGTCATTTGGGATGTTGAGTCTTTCTAGAAATGCTTCCATTTGTCTCAGTTGTGTCTAATTGGTTGCCATAACTTGTTCATGCCATCCTTTGTAATAATGTTTCTTTTTTTAGGATGGCAGATATGCACAAAAATATGGTTTTTAATTATTATTTTTAAACTGCTGTCTTAAATATTTGTCTGTAAATGTCTAAAAGGAAAAATAGAAAGAATACGAATTTGTACTATATTTTATTATTATCTATGTAATTATATGCATCATATAATTATCTATGTAATTATATGTAACTAATGCACCCTTTTGATTTTTATGAATTTGAGTTACTTTATGGAAATCCAGGCAATCCAGATTTGATTTTTGACAAAAATGCAAACACCTTTCAGTGGAAAAAACAGTGTTCATTTTAATAAACAACACTAGAAAAATTGAATCCATCTGAAATACTTAAACCTCAATTCATGCCTTCTACTCTAATCAATTCAAAATGGATCATAAATTTAAACATAGAATGTTAAACTATATAATTAACTGAAGAAAACATAAGAGAAAATCTTTCTGACCTGGGATTAAGCAAGAGATCTTAAATATGTTATAAAAAAACACAATCCATTAAAAAAAGTTTTTAAATTGAACTTCTCAGAAATTGACATGTTCAGAATATTAAAACCCCAACCAAATGTGGAAATACTTGCCCATCATTCTTCCCCCCAAAAAATATATAGAATATACAAAGAACTCCCAAAACTCAATAGTAAGAACAACCTAATTAACAGATGTGCAAAAACCTGAATATGTATTTTGCTAACTAAAAGGGATATACCGAAATCAAACAATCATGTGAAAGATGCTCATCATTATTACCCATTATTAAAATGCAAACTAAAACCACAATGAGATTAAGCTGTGCATATATTTTAGTAGCTAAAATTAAAATAAAATAAATGACTCAAAATTGGTGAATAAATATATAACCCTTGAAAATGAGAGCTTTTCAAAACACAGGCCATGATGTTTCTGAAATCTGTTTTCTGTCTCTCTGTTCGTTAATCTTCATGGATATTTAAATCTCCTGCTCCCTTTAGCTAGACCTAATATTCCCTCTACTGTATTTTGTGAATGTGTGTCTATGTGTGTTTGTTTGTAAGGGGTGTTATAGAAAATTATTCTCTTATTTTATAATTACTACATTGCAAGAAGCCACAATTAACCTGAAGATATCTTTGGCTGGGAACTGGACACCATAACTCCTTAGCATTTTAGGTTTGGAAAACTGAGGTTCAGAATTAATGATAGTCATAGAGTCTTAGCTGGTCGCATGACAGTACCTAGAGAAATATTTTCTAGCTTCTTCCCAGCTCAGGGAGGGAAGGTCTTGTGACTAAATTTGACATAAGGGATTATGCCTGGAAATTCTGCATGCTGTTTCTTCCAGTTCGCACATTCTAAAAAGGAATAAGTGAGCACTCCCCTTCAGCCCTGTCCCCCCTTTCTGTCCTGTGGGAGATGATGATGCTACCTGGCTAACGTGGACATGAAGATGGCGAGTTCACATTGAAGGTGACATAACTGCCCCAACAACCCTAGACTTCTTACCTCTGAATTCTTAATGACAGAGAAATAAACTTCTCTTTAATGTAAGACACTGTGCACTTGCACCTTTATTATAACATCTTAGTTTACATTATGTCATATGTAATTATAAATTTCTGATTTAACAACACTTACATTTCTCAATGATCACAAAAAAAGTAAGAGAGTAAAAAATTTAGAGAAGGAGTGGCATGGCCAAATGTGGTTTTGGTTACTGTACCAAATTCCTTGACTGGCAGGCAGAATGGATTAGTTCAATTAGAAAGTGACACAGAAAAAGAGCTGATCCCAAGGGAAAAGAATATTTCCTTCTTAAAGAGCACTAGGTGTGACAGTAGAACATATTTTAGAAAGTGGTTAACTTCTGTTTCAAATAAAAGTAAATTACCTGTCAAAAATACAGTCCTCATGCTCTCTCTTTCAACCAATAAAGGTAAGCATTATATTTAACCTCAATCCAAACAGGTAAGCATGAATTTTTGGCTAATACCAAATTTAGTTTACTAACAACCATATTTTTTTGGCATCAGCAAAGAACACTTATTTACAGAAAATTTAAAAAGGAATCCTTTGTTGTTATTGTTACTCTGGTTTATTTCAAAACACTGATTCAGAAAGCCTGTTAATTTTTCTGACTCTCATTATTATAATGTAAAAGAAAATACAAAGTATTTTGTAATGTAATATATATAAATATATCAGAGATTACTGACATCTGCATTATCATCAAGATAATCATCACTGTCACCATCTTTGGTGCTAACATGGGTAACTACTATGTGTTAAGCATGTATTTAAGTAGTTTGCATGTATTAAATCTGGAGATCATGTCTCCTGAAAATTTAATTATATGTAACTATGGAACAAGATAGTGAATGGACCTTATTGAAATGGGTTTGCATCCTATTAATACCAAGGGTATTCTTTGCTTGTTAAATCTTAGGGTCCATGATAAATGAATCTAAAGACGTTAAAGAGATATTGGCATGTTTTCATTTTTATCTTTAGAGACGTCTAAAGGAAAGGCCTTTTTAATTGCAATCACCAAAATCTGATTTTTTATTTCTTATCTTCAATTTGCTTTTATAAACTTGCTCTGAATATAAGCATTTTATACATCAAGATGATAGTTGTCATTGATATCCCAATCTCCACACCAAAAAAAAAATCATTATTTCAGTGGGAAGACCAGAGGAACAAACAGAAAATATGTGAATAAAAACAGAATTCACTACATTTACCTGCATTATATAGTGGCTTTCTTTCTGAATTGTAAAAATAGAGCATCTAAAGTTTTCCAGAAGTCAGAAAAACAGGGACAATGCTGGAAGATGTGAGGAAGCTTTTTTTTGGTGAGGTCATGTTTAGAAGGTAAGCACATGATTCTGTTAGTATTTGAATATTTTTAATCATTATTAAATATTAATTATTAAATCCTTTCTAACTTTATAAATGGTTTTACACTGAGAATTCATTGAATGTTCCATTTTAAAATAAAAAGTTGAGGTCAAGAAAAAAAATCTTAGTAAATGTAGAACATTATATTATTTTTTAAATTTATTTATTTATTTATTTATTTATTTATTTATTTATTTATTTATTTATTAGATTGAGAGCATGGGTAGGAGAGGCAAAGGGGTAAGGAGAGGGAGAGAAGACCAAAGAATGAGAGAAGAGCTTACATGAAGACCAGATCCAATAATGAGAATAAAGAGAATGCCAGTTTCTGAGAGCAACAGTTTACACATCAAATGTGGTGCATGAGGCATGCTAGTCTAGAAAGATGCAGTGATTCATTCAACAAACAATTTGAATAATTGTCCAAATATTGGACTCTATGTTGAATTAAATAAGTGAATAAAACATGGCTAAAGGTGTGTAGGATGGTGTACAAGACTACACAGCCTTAGTTGTGTAGTCTTGAACATCACCTATCAGCTACTAGTTTCTGACCATCTTAGAGACCCAGTTATAGCATTTTCACATTCCCTGTGATCAAATTTCCATTGGGAGAATTTTATCGTAATGGGGCAAGGTTCAAATACCTTTATTTAATATGTAGTTTGGAATGTTATAGATTGTAAAAGAAATTGTCATTTAATTTTCCTTTTCTAAGCCACAGAAAATCCTCAGGTTGTTGAAGTTTTGCATGGACTGTTGTTCCTGCCCCATTTCTGTCCACTTTTCTGTAGCTGAAATTTTGACCATTGCCCATATTTAACACCCTTAGAATATGGTAATAGGCATATCTTTTCTTTGCAGTGAGTTAGTCTCTATGGGTTTTCTAATACAGAAGTTATCTAGGACATACTGAAAACAATGAAACAATTTGCTACTTCTGCAAGAGTGAATGAAAAGAGTATAATTTATACACACACACACCACAGAAGGCATGCTTGATCTACACAAGGAGGGAGAGAGGCAGGGGAGGTCTGCATTTTGGGTAGGGACCCATTAAGACTATTCCAAAGAAACAACCAATTTGGTGCATTTGTAATTCAGTCAGGAAGTTAGTAAATCAAATTTTGTGGAACAAATATACTATGCAATGCATAGGAAGATGTAGAGAGTATCAAGTAAGTTTATAATCTAGTTATAACAATTAGAAAAGTACATAAGAAAGATGAGTAATTCACGCTGATATACTCATGTGCATGAACATAGACATGTGTGTGAGGAAAAGACTGAATGGATTAAATGGAATAAAAGCAATTATTAAGGATGTGGGCAATTTAAGAACATCTCAGAGATGAGTTTTGGTTGATATTTCTTATATATGGCGTGTACATTGTAATTGGGTTTGCTTTCTTGAACATAAATACTAGATGAAACAGCCTCTTAACCTCTTGAGTATTTCAGGACATAGACCACCTTAGACTTCCTTTTCTCCCCTCTGCAAAACCTGAAAAAAAAAATAACTGCTGATTTCATGGATCTATCACTGAAATACACAGTTTTAAAGATTAAGTAACACTCCATAACATTTAGTGTTTAGCTCATCAATTTTGTTTTATAGTAAAATAGCTTAAGTATGCAGAATGTCAAGGCTTAAAGAGACTTAGAAATACCGCAAAAACCCATTTAAAAAATGAACCATGGGGCCCCTGAGTGGCTCAGTTGTTAAGCGTCAGCCTTCGGCTCAGGTCATGATCCTAGGGTCCTGGGATCGAGCCCCACATCGGGCTCCCTGCTCAGCGGGAAGCCTGCTTCTCCCTCTCCCACTCCCCCTGCTTGTGTTCCCTCTCTCGCTGTCTCTCTCTCTGTCAAATAAATAAATAAAATCTTTAAAAAAATAAAAAAAATAAAAAATGAACCATATTCAAGCCCTAAAGCCAATTTAGGTGGCTTACAAAATATTTATTTGGGGGATGAAATTAATTTTGAATTGATTATACTAGAAAACAGAATTGAGAGGTGAGGAGAAAACATGGCAAGTGAAAGAATGGAATCATTGTCACAACTGAACGTACACTCAGATTTTGGAATTTTGAGTGTTCATTTGGATAGCAAAATGACAATCACTTATCTTCAGAAGCAAAGAAACATGATAATTCATAGCACACAAAAAAGCTATTGGATTTTTTTCTTACAAGTACATGTAATACTAATGAAAAATACACGTTTAGAGCACTGGCAGTTATAGATTTGTTTTAATAGGGAATGGGACAAATTGGCAGGCATGCCATCCCATTTGTATATAAGAAGACAAAAGCCAAAGAAATCAGAGTAACTTGGACTTCTGATTCAATCGTTCCACAGATGACATGTGAAGAGATGAGAGCAGAAGACAATGCTTCCACAATAATACAATTTGTGCTCTTGGGATTTTCTGACCGTCCAAACCTCCAAGGGTTACTATTTGGGATGTTCTCCATCATTTACGTTGTTATCTTAATTGGAAATAGCCTGATAATAATAATAACCAGGTCTGATGCTGCATTACAGACACCCATGTATTTTTTCCCGGAGAATTTTTCCTCCTTGGAAATCTGTTACGTGTCTGTCACCCTCCCTAGGATTCTGGTGAACCTTTCTACTCAAGACAGAAACATTTCCTGGTTGGGCTGTGCCTCCCAAATGGGCTTCTTCCTTATGCTTAGAGCCACTGAATGTTTCCTCCTGGTGGTGATGGCCTATGACCGCTACGTGGCCATATGTAACCCTCTGCACTACCCTCTAGTCATGAACCGCAAGATGTGTATCCAGTTAGCTGTTGGCTCCTGGCTCGGTGGAATTCCAGTCCAGATAGGGCAAACATGTCAGATTTTCTCTCTGCATTTCTGTAATTCTAACCAAATTAACCACTTCTTCTGCGACATACCCCCCATCCTCAAGCTAGCCTGTGCGGATACTTTTGTGCATGAGATAGCAGTCTACATAGTAGCTATGTTGTTCGTTGCAGTTCCTTTTATGTCGATACTTACCTCTTACAGCAAAATCATTTCCACCATCCTGAGGTTGCCAACAGCCAGGGGACGGGCCAAAGCTTTCTCCACCTGTTCTTCCATTTTGCTGGTTGTTCTTTTATTCTTTGGATCGGCTACCATCACCTACTTAAGGCCCAAATTCAGTCATACTGCAGGAATTGACAAACTGCTCTCTCTTTTCTACACCATAGTGACTCCGATGTTTAACCCCATGATATACAGTCTTAGGAACAAGGATGTGATTGCAGCACTGAAAAGGCTATTACTTAAAAAGATAGTGTGATGAGTTTAATTGTAAATGCTTTACCTGTTTGCCACACATTTATCAGAGAGAAATTTCAAATTTCTATATTCCTCTTTAAGAAATTGAAAATAGAGCTACCATACGACCCAGCAATTGCACTACAGGGTATTTACCCCAAAGATACAAATGTAGGGATCCAAAGGGGTACGTGCACCCCAATGTTTATAGCAGCAATGTCCACAATAGCCAAACTATGGAAAGAGCCAGGATGTCCATCAACAGATGAATGGATAAAGAAGATGTGGTATATATATACAATGGAATATTATGCAGCCATCAAAAGGAATGAAATCTTGCCATTTGCAATGACATGGTTGGGGCTGGAGGGTATTATGTTGAGTGAAATAAGTCAGAGAAGGATTAGGAAGAATTAGGAATTCTTAATCTCAGGAAACAAACTAAGGGTTGCTGGAGTGGTGGGGGGTGGGAGGGATGGGATGGCTGGGTGATAGACACTGGGGAGGGTATGTGCTATGGTGAGCATTGTGAATTGTGTAAGACTGTTGAAAAACAGACCTGTACCTCTGAAACAAATAATACATTATATGTTAAAAAAAAGAAAAGAAGAAGAAGAAGAAGAAGATAGCAGGAAGGGAAGAATTAAGGAGGGAAATCAGAGGGGGAGACGAACCATGAGAGACTATGGACTCCGAGAAACAAACTGAGGGTTCTAGAGGAGAGGGGGTGTGGGATGGGTTAGCCTGGTGATGGGTATTAAGGAGGGCACGTACTTCATGGAACACTGGGTGTTATATGCAAACAATGAATCATGGAACACTACATCAAAAACTAATGATGTAATGTATGGTGATTAACATAAAATAATAAAAAAAAAGTTAACTGCTTCCAGCTTATGATGTACTTCTAGATACTTCTAAATACCAACCTACAATTTATTGTACTTGGGTACATACCAGGCAAATTAATCTGTCTTCAGTGCTCCAAGCCTAAAGAATAATCCCACCTCATGAATAAAATAGTAATGCACACCACACATTTCATATGAAATTAGAATATAAATAAAAGTCATATAAAATAGAACTTAACCTGTTAAGATTTTTGACTTGATTATACTAAAAATATATGATTGTTTACCTAAATAATTTCCTAAATCTTCACACTGGTATTTGTTCACATTCTTCGATTCTATAGCCAGAGACTGGAAATAGCATTTAAATAACAAATGTTTTGTTGAATGACTGATTAAATAAATTAATGGGTAAATGAATATTGCTGTGATATGCCTCAGACTCCTGGCAAAATTGAGAGATTTCAGAGCACCAATAAATATTGAAAGCACATTTATTTAACCTACTATGAAGCCATATGGAATTACTCCAATCATAATACTGAAAGAAAGTCTTATATTCACTTAGTTTTCTTCCTAATAACTTCCTTCTATGTTTAACTTAAAATTTTGGCCCCAAAGTAATTTGCTTTGAATTATTTCACCTCTTCTTTAATGGCACTCCCAGCAGCTACTCCTATACCAATTTATATTTTGAAAATAAACTATCCATGAGTTTGAAAGTGAAGGAATGTGTTAGAAGTTATTTGCAGAATTACGTGAAGTCCGCACAGTTGCATTTGTGTTAGTGTGCTTAAACTTTCATGCCTCTAACCCTTTCTATGGTGTCTGAAATTATTAAACCTTTGAACAGGTTTTATCAAGGAAAGAGAGCACCTGTCAACAGATCCACTAATACCTACCTTCCCAGTTCCAGATTCTCAAGTCAGTCACTGGCATGAAGAGATTATTTAGTGCTATCTGTCCCTGAGAACTTCTGTTGGCAGTTCTATGACAATTATGCTGTTTTGTAGTTTTAGCTATAAATGTACATATGCCTTATAAGACAATATTAGCTCCTGTTCTTTAGATGGTTATATTTTACTTCATCAAGCCATTTACATCCTCTCTCATCTAACATAATGTACCACATTTATTTATTTCTGTATTTTATCCATGGAAGTATATATGTTTACATCCCTTCTCATTAAATGTTTTATACAAGAATTTTATGTATGTCCATGATAAAGACCATGATGGTGATGATGATGATGGTGGGGATGAGAGTGATGATAAAGATGATGATTATGGTAAAGACAGTAGTGATGGTGTTTTTTGTTTCTGAGATTTAGTAAAGCAGGAATCATGATGTCACAGAAACAGTGTTATCCCAGGAGTTCAGATAACTTAATTTAAATCTCTTTACCATTACCTTGAGCAATTCGTTCAGCTACTTTTTTTTTTTTATTACATTCTCTTAAAGAACAGATATTCAACTAAGTAAACCTTACAGATCTTATTGCCTTTTTTCAGCAACTCATGAATCAGGGAGCATCCAATCCAACAGGTGGAAAGGAGCTCTGAAGAGCTATACAAGACAAGGGATTTTACAGGCAGAAAGAAGCGGGAACAAGGAAGTTATGGGGCAAAAGATTGAATTTGTTATTGCAAAGTTACTTTCCTCATAGGGCATGGCAGTGATGTACCAGGCAGGTTACCTATGTTAACCAGGTAATTCTTGATTGAGTGGTTTTAGATTCCATTTTTTGGAAGAGTCAAAACTGGAGCTAAGTTTTGGTTTGGTGATGTGGGGCTTAGTATAAGCGATTCCATTTAGAGCCTGTTGTCTTGTCCTTAACAATTCACAATTAATAAAATGTCAAAACACACTATTTTCTATGAACTCCCAGGATTATTATAAGGGTCAATATCCACCTGGCATGGAGAAACATTTGGAAAAGTTTAAAGCACCAAAAATGGAAGTGTTGGCTGTATTTCAGTATAATTCTTAGTGAAATCTCTAGTTGTGTTATATTTTATACTCAAATTCATAGAGATAATCAATAGAGTGCTAGTTTTGATGAAAGGGGACATTGCACAGTATGAACTATCTAGGGAAGAAAAACCTACTTGTTTACACGTTGGGATTATTTTCCTTTTGCATTATATTATGTTTAGTTTTTCAAAAATGTGCTACTCAACTCTTTGCTCATATAAACAAGGATTATGGAACCGAGCTAATATTCTTTAGTATTCAAATAAAATATTAATGAACATTTATATCATTATGAATTCAGTGCCAATTAACAACTGTAGAATTATGACTTCCTTTATACTTTAAAAAAATTCCTTGAGACCTTTGTATTTTCTCTTTTTATATCTCTATCCCTCATTTTCCCAGTCTGGTAATTCACAATGAGGCAGCCTCTAGAAATTACTCCCTGGATCCATTTAATTATATATGCTATCTATTATTAGCTACTGTAATTGGGGCTGATTAAAAAGAAACTGTGAGGGATGCCTGGGTGGCTCAGTCAGTTAAGTGTCTTCTTTCGGCTCAGGTCATGGTCTCAGGGTCCTGGGATGGAGTCCCACGTTGGGCTCCCTGCTCAGTGGTGAGTCTGTTTCTCCCTCTCTCTCTCTGCCCCCTCCCCGCCCCGTTCCTGTGCTTTCTCTCTCTCTCTTTCTCTCCCTTAAATAAATAAATAAAATTAAAATTAAAAATAAAAGGAAACCATGACATAGTTTATAAAAATGGTCATCTGACCTTACATATAATTCTTTGACTAGCCCATGTTTGCTAGTGAGAGCAGCACATATTTTTTGAAGTAGAGACCAAGAAATTATTCTCATGTATCTTTCCTTTTTTTCTAATTTTTATATTACACCAGTCTTCTAGATAGTACCATTTACCACCTTCTGGCCACCCAATACATGGGAAATGCAGTACATGACTTGGTGTACCATTTGCTGAAGATTTATACTTTCTGTCGTGTCAAAATAGCTGGGTCAATATATACATCATCAACAATATATATTTAATGAGAAAGGAAACATGCACATTCTTGTCTAAATTCATTTTGGATGGGTGTTGTTCTATGTAAAAGATTGCCTCTTCCCAAGTGATTGCACACATTGTTTCCTCAACAAAGTAACAACTTGGGCATAATGTTCCTCTGAAGAAAATACTTGTAAAAAAAAAAAAAGTACAATTACCTGTAAGAATGTAGTAGTGATTATATTTTACAAAAGCTATTTTAAAAAAGCTTATTTTATCAAAGAATTGCATGACATCTGAAAAATATGTCTTTAGAGGATATATAAAATATTTTAACACTTTGCTCACCATAGCACAGACTTGTACCTCTGAAACAAACAAACAAAAAGGGGGAGATGAACCATGGGAGACTATGGACTCTGAGAAACAAACTGAGGGTTCTAGAGGGGAGGGGGGTGGGGGGATGGGTTAGCCTGGTGATGGGTATTAAAGAGGGCACATTCTGCATGGAGCACTGGGTGTTATGCACAAACAATGAATCATGGAACACTACATCGAAAACTAATGATGTAATGTATGGTGATTAACATAACATAATAATAATTAAAAAAAGATTTTAACACTTTAAGTCACAAAGTAGTATGTGGCCTATTTTCTTTGGTGACCTCTAGAAGCTAAGCATGACCTTTGGCTGATAGCCAGCAAAGCAAGAGGTCTTCAGTCCTGCAACCTCAGGGGACTGAACTCTCTTAATAATCTCATTGAGCAAGGAAATGGAATCCCCACCAGAGCTTCCAGAAGTAAGTGCAACCCTGCCTACACCTCGACTTTTGCTCATTGAGATCCATGTTGGACCTATGACCTACAGTTCTGTAAGATAATAAACATGTGCTATTATCAGTCAATCTATTTGTGGTAATTTATGACAATAGCAATAGGAAACGAATCCACAGATACACAGAAACTGATGTGGGAGTTGTTGTAGACTGGATCAGAACATACTGATCTTAATCTTCTATCTTACATCAATTTAACTATAGAATTTGAGGATTTGAAATACTCCACTTCCTAGCCCCCCTTCCAGCTAAGTATGAGCAGACAACTCAATGCTGGCTGATGAGATGAATGTAGGTATCAGCAAGTGCTCTTTTGCTTCCATTTTCTTTCATTCCTGGAAGGTTGCAGATGTCATATCTAAGAATGGAAAATCAGGAAGATGACAAAAATGTAGCCTTCTGATGTCATTTTAAAAGCCCTGGACTATTTATTCCTCATAAATTTTGTTGTGTGAAACAAATAAATATGTTTTATGGTGTATGCATGCATGAAATTCTAAAGGAGAAAATATCTACAATAATAATGTTTCACAATGTGTGGAAGGGGATAGTATCTCTTTAGTATATATTCAGCTGGTGTGGAAGTCCTTTTGTGGTAGGAAATGTTTTCCAGGAATGCAGGTTTTGGTACTTAAAAATAATGTGGTATGATTGAACACTTCAGGTGTTTAAAGGATGATTTCCTTCACTTTGCATGTTCACTTTGCACCTTCATCTGATGTATGAACTTCTGAGGTGATAGACAGTTGTAAATACAAACACATTTTATTTGTTTTTAATATTTTAAAAAGATTTTATATATTTATTTGAGACAGAGAGAGAGAAAGCACAAGCAGTGGGGGAGAGGGAGAAGCAGGCTCCCAACTGAGCAAGGAGCCAGACATGGGGCTCGATCCCAGGACCCTGGGATCATGACCTGAGCCAAAGGCAGATGCTTAACTGACTGAGCCATCCAGGTGCCCACAAATGCATTTTATTAGTAATTTGCAAGAATTTAATATACTCAAAGTAACAATGGGGGAGTAACAAGAAAGGTCTAAGAATCATCCATTGATATTTCAAAGAAAAGAGTTTTATATTTATCTAGGTGCAGCTCTTATAATTATATCATATGCCAGACATTTGATAATTTGCAAGGAGTTTCTTCACAAATCTCTTATATTTAAAAAAAAAATTTTCACTTTTTCATCAGCTTTGCTGCTACTCCTGTATGATTTTGGCATTGAAAAGCATGGTTAAACCTATGACTTTGAAGATATTCTTTATAACTTGGCTTACAAAGAATATGACTCTTCACCATTATTTGAAATAGTATCCCAAAGTAGGGAAAACTATTTCAAGAGCTTATGATTCACAGTACCTCTATCAGTATTGACTCATGGTTATGTTTCAATCTATCTTTCCTTTGAAGATTCATATGACCATAATGATAAGTTCCTATAACTAATATTTCATCATTAAGATAAAGTCTGCTAGGGGCGCCTGGGTGGCTCAGTCATTAAGCGTCTGCCTTTGGCTCAGGTCATGATCTCAGGGTCCTGGGATCCAGCCCCACATCAGGCTCCCTGCTCGGCGGGAAGCCTGTTTCTCCCTCTCCCATTCCCCCTGCTTGTGTTCCCTCTCTCGCTGTGTCTCTCTCTGTCAAATAAATAAATAAAATCTTAAAAAAAAAAAAAGATAAAGTCTGCTAAACACTTACAAATGATCTCACAAGGAAGTATGATTTATCATCTTGTCTGAACAGGCTTCAGTCTGTTGTATTTGAAATATAAGGCCATATTAACAGTAGTGTGCAAATATTTTAGTAATATTCATTACATAAAAACCACATGTATTCTATTCTATCCTTCACTATTGTCTGTCAGTCCCCTTCTACAGGCTTTATTGACTGTGTACATAAGAATGTCTATGACAAACAAAAGTCACTTCTAGGGACCAAGAAAGACCTTTTGCCAGTATCTGAGATTATTTTTAAATATGCAGGCTGACCTTGGAAGGGAGTTTCTTAAACGGAGTTGCCAAAAGAGATTGTTTGTTTAATGAGGATAAAATATATTCTTTAGACTAGACCAGGGAAATGACATATGTAACATCTTAATGATGACTTTGTTAGTTGGTAGCATTTTAAAATTTATTTTTAATTTATATACAATAAATTTTAAATTTACATACAAAGTAAAATTCACTCCTTTCAGTTTAAGTTCCACAAGATTTGATAAATTCATGGAGACATATAATCATAAACATGATTAAGGAACAGTTCCAGTACTCCCCAAATTTCTCACCTGTTGTCTTTTTGCAGTTGACAATTCCCACCAACTTTATCACTAGGCAACCTTCCTCTGTCCATATAGTTTTCCCTTTTACACCAATGTTTATAGCAGCTTTATCAACAATAGCCAAACTATGGAGAGAGCCCAAATGTCCATCAACTGATGAATGGATGGTATATAAGTATAAATATAAATATAAATATATATATCTCCAATGGAATACTATTCAGCCATCAAAAAGAATGAAATCTTGCCATCTAGCTAAAGTGTATTATGCTAAGTGAAATAAGTCAGACAAAGAAAGACAAATACCATATGATTTCATATGTGGAATTTAAGAAACAAAACAGATGAACATAGGGGAAGAAATAAAAAGAGAGAGGGAGGCAAACCTCTTAGACTCTTAACCATAGAGAACAAACTGAGGGTTGATGGAGGGAGGTGGGTGGGGGATGGGCTAAATAGGTGGTGGGGATTAAGGAGGGCACTTGTGATGAGCGTTGTATGTTATATATAAGTGATGAATCACTAAATTCTACTCCTGAAATAAATATTACACTATATGTTAACTAAGTAGAATTTAAATAAAAAGTTGAAACAAACACAAGAATGTCATATAAATAGAATCAGACAGTAAAGTCTTTTAAATCTGGCTTCTTTCATTTGGCATAAAGCATTTGGCATTTACCATGTTGTTGTATGCATTAATGTAGTCTGTTCATTTTTATTGCTGAGTTGTGTTCCAATGTATGAGGTTCTGGAGTTTGTTTATCCATTCCCTAGATGAAGGACATTCATGCTGTTTCCAGTTTTTGCTGTTTTAAACAAAGCTACCCTGAATATTTTGTCTGTAGTTTTTTTTGTGTGTGTAAACACAAACGTTAATTTCTCTATGATAAATAGTCAGGAGTGGGACTTTAGGGTAAATGTATATGGTAAATGTATAGTTAACTTTACAATAAACTGCCAACTCATTTTCCAGTGTGGATGTTCATTTTGCATTCTTATCAGAAATGCATGAGTGCTCTGGTTGCTTTGAATCCTTGCTATCATTAGGCATTATCATGAATCGTTTCATTTTTGTTGTTGTTATTGTGGGTTTTTTATCACTCAAATAGGCATTCAGTGATATATCATTTTCTTTGTTTTTTTTCCTTCCCTAATCAAAACTGATGTGAGCATCTTTTCACAGCCTTACTTGCAGTCTCTATATCTTCTTTGATAAGATGTCCAAGTTGTTTGCCAATTTTTAAATTAATTTGTTTCCTTATTATTGAGTTTTGAGAGTTTATGTATATTCTAAACACAAGTACTTTGTTTACTAGGTGTTGTGCAAATCTATACCCCAGACTATGCTTTGTCTTTCTATCTTTTCATGGTATCTTTTACTTAGCAAAAATATTTAATTTAATGAAATTAAATTTCCTTTTTTCTTCCTTCATGATTCATGCTTTTGGGCTTATATTTCTGTACTTTCTGCCTAACCCAAGGTCATATAATTTCTCCTATGTTTATTCTGAAGTATTCACAGTTTTGGTTTTATATTTACATCTATGATCCATTTTATTGATATTTACAAAGAAGCCAAGTGTTTTATTTCATTAGTTTTCTCTGCTTTTTTTCTGTTTTCAATGTCATTGATTTCTGCTCTAATCTTAATTATTTCCTTTGGTCTGTTTGCTTTGAATTTATTTTTATTTTGTTTATCTAATTTCTCAATGTGGAAGCTTAGATTATTGGGATTTCTTTTTTCTTTGCTTTTCAAATGTAAGATTTATTTAATTATTTTGCTGTAACAGATACATTTTTATTTCTCTTGCTTCTTTAAAAGAATATTATGGTAGGATTTATATGGCAGCTCTCTGGTATCATCAGGGAATGGGATTGCAGGAATAAGAAAGGGCAGATGTCTCCATCCCCTACCAATATTTTAAATTGGGAAAACTCTAGAATCACATGCATTTATAAGAAATAATACAAAGAGCTCCCTTTTACAATTTTCCCAGTTTCTCCCAATAGTAACATTTTGCAAAATTATAACTTAATGTCACAACCAGGATACTGACATTAATACATTCACTGGTCTTATTCCAAGTTCCCCAGTTTTTTTTTTTTTAAGATTTTTTTATTTTTATTTATTTGACAAAGAGAGAGAGATAGCGAGAGAGGGAACACAAGCAGGGGAAGTGGGAGAGGGAGAAGCAGGCTTCCCGCGGAGCAGGGAGCCCGATGTGGGGCTCAATCCCAGGAGCCTGGGATCATGACCTGAGCCGAAGGCAGACATTTAATGACTGAGCCACTGAGGCTTCCTCCAAGTTCCCCAGTTTTACCTGTACTCAATTGTGTCTGTGTGTACACACACATGCACACATACACGTGTTCCAAATTTCCCTCTTATATCATTTCCTTCATTCTGAAGAACTGCCTTAGTATATCTTCTAGAGCAGGTACACTGGCAATAGATCCTAATACTATTCTTTCATCTAATAACAGTGGGGATGGGGGCGCCTGGGTGGCTCAGTCGGTTAAGCGCTGCCTTCGGCTCAGGCCATGATCCCAGGGTCCTGGGATCAAGCCCCGCATCAGGCTTCCTGCTCAGCGGGAAGCCTGCTTCTCCCACTCCCTGCTCAGCGGGAAGCCTGCTTCTCCCTCTCCCTCTGCCTTCCGCTCTGCCTATCTGTGCTCTCTCTCTGTCTCTGTCAAATAAATAAATAAAATCCAAAAAATAAATAAATAAATAGATAAAAACAGTGGGGATGTTTGCAACATGGAAATCATCAAATGTTACAAGACAGGGTTTCTTTTTACTTCTCTTTCTTCCTTTCTATGTATGTCTCTATATCTATCATCTATCTCTATCTATTTATCTATCTATCTATATCTATGTATCATTATTTATCCTATCAGTTCTGCTCTGATGGATACCCCTGATTAATATACCTCCAAAAGTCTCCATCTCCAAATACCATCACATGGGTGAGGGCCTCAACATATACACCTTTAGGGGGACAGGATTTTCATCATAGCACAAACACCGTTAAAATAGCCCAATGTAAAATAAAACAAGGTCTTCAAGGATTTAAACCCATTATACAAGACTTATTTAGAGAAGGGGTGATTATCCCCACTACTTCTCCATCTTAAAGCCCAATTTGGCCTGTTCTTAAACTTGGAAATAATGGATGTCATTATATTACCACAACTTTAATCCCATGATCCCACTCATTAAGGCACCCACATGAAATATTATTGAAATTACTGACTCCATCAATCAACAACTGTTAAATATTTTGTAGCCATCGATTAGACCAATATATTCTGTTCAGTGCCTATTTCAACAGTCTCTCAGAGGTAGTTTGCCTTCAGCTCTAAAGGGATATAATTCACCTTTACTTAGCCATCCATTGAGTATCTCAATAGGTCTGCCATCCCACACAATTTTTTCAGGCAAGATATTAACTGCATTCAGCTTTCTCTGCAAACATAGGTATGATATTGTGTATAAAGGATCCTCCTCCAAAGAGATTCATTTGACAGACTCGTTTTGGACATACAAACATTTACAAGGGAGCTCATAAAAAGGGGGTGGACCATTATCCCTCACAGTAAAAGACCCCACCCCTGAAGATTATTTGGTAAACCAGAGATTGCTCCATCCCTACCACTATAAAGAAACAGCTATTGATCATCTTAGCACCTGCAATATTAAAACAAAACTAAAGTCTTATAGACTTATGGGGTTTCTGGAAGAAACAAATCTTTGATTTTACTTAAGCCAATTTATGCTTTGACTCACAAAGTTGCCCATGGTTAATAGGGCTTTTTAAAAAGAGTTTCTAGAATCTGCCCCTATTACAACTGGCTGTCCTGTTAGTGCCTCCCAGAGGGTCCTTCATTCTAAGTGGCCAGAAGTTTCCCAAGGACTTCTGGTACAAGAAATCGCCCTCCTCAGCTCTATGCTACCCACCATTAAAGTGGTAATTGTGAGTGCATACTGGGCTCTCCTGAAAATAGGGGCTCTCACGGGCCCTAATCCCATGACCCTCTATTAGCTGACCACTGTGTTTTGTGTCATGGAAACAGTACCCCCACAAGATTAGGGCAGTTACTGACCCCTCCGTGCTACAGGATAAAGCTAAACTTGGGCCCACAGGTATATCCCACTTTCAGTAGTGTGTGGTCTCCCCTGGCCTCAGTCCCTTGCCAGAGACCAAGGTGCTGAGTGAGTTACTTCTCTCCTGGACCCTTTGGATAATCATGGAGCAGTTGGAGTCAAGTGAATGTACAGGAAAGGGAGTTTTTACACTTAATACGGACAACATTCCTACCATTGTACATGATAGAACTCTCTAGAGGAGTTGCTGTTTGCCCCTTATCAGGACATCCCTGATCACAGATGAGAACCCAGGATGGGCACAATTGCTCAGACTTCAAGCAGTCATCTTGATACTCTGACCAATAATCAGCTCCATCTTTACCTTTTTATAGACTCTTGGACCATTGCCAATAGTTTAACTGTCTGGTTAGCATAATGGCTGCAAAAATAATTCCTTATATAAAGTTGTCACAGTCTCTGGCAAATAGCCAGCAAGGAAATGAGGCCCTGATTCTTACAGTGGCAAAGAAATTAACTTTGCCAACAGCTTGAATGATCATGAACATAAATCCTTCCCCAAGCAAGCATTCAGATGATGCCCCAGCTCCAGCCAAGGCTTTGACCACAGCTTGCTGGAGGACCCAGCTAAACCCTGGTCATGCTCCTGCCCTACAGAGACTATGAGCTGATAAATAGGTACTGATTTAACCTTCTAACTTTTTGGTAATTTGTTATGCCGCAATAGATAATTAATATATATGTCCTTTATCAGCTTGAGAAAGGCTCCTTTTTCTAATTTATTAAGATAATTTACTCGGAATGTATATCAAATATGTCACATTGTTGGATTTCCTTTCTGCATTTATTGAGATAATCTTGTGGCTTTTCTCCTTTAATTTGTTCATATGGTTAAATAAATTGATTTTTAAATGCTCACCAACATTGAATTTCTGAAATAAATCCTTCTTGGTCATGTTATATTACCTGCCTTAAGTAACATTGGATTTGATTTACTAATATTTTGTTAATGACTTTTTGTATCTATCTCCATAAGTCAGACTATAATGTTCTCATTTTTAAAAAATTCTTCTCAGGTTTGGTTTTAAGGTTCTTATGGTTTCATACAAAAAGCATAACATTATGCTATATTTGTCTAGTCTCTGAACAATTTTGCATAATTTGAAACTGTTTCTTGTTAAAATATTTAGAATTCACCAGATAAGCCATTTGGGCTGGTACCATTTTTGTAAGAAAGTTTTGAGTGTCATTTTTTTTCTGAATGCAGAATAATAGTTTGACTTTTTAAACCTCATCTTTCTAAGGTTGTCATTCTAATGTCTTTTGAAATCCTTTATTTCTGATGAGAAATCACTCATTTTTATGTTTGTTTCATTTGATGGTTGTTTGGGTTCTTTGTCTATTTTATAGTTATTTTTGTTGCTGTTTTGCTTCATTTTCTTTTAACTATTCTATGCCTAGATGTAATTCACTTTGCATTCATTATATGTTCACTGAGATTCTAGATCTGAGTGTTGGTGTAATTTCTCTGTGTTCTTATAGAATTATCATTATTATTATTATTTATTATTTTTTTAGGGATCATATTTTCCTGCCTCTACATATGTCTCATGATTTTTAAAATTTATTTTACACTGGATATTTTGCATAAAAAAAGTAGAGACTTAAGTAGACAATATTTGCCCTTAGAATTAAGAACAATTTCTCTGTGTAGCTGCTAGGATAAGGGGCTGAGTCAATCAAACCTATAGTTGAGCTTGGTCTGGAATTTGCTGCAGCTTTAATTAGATTCATTTCTCCATTGGCTCTAAATATTTCTATTATTTATACATAGTGAAGTGATAAGGATTTTTCTTTCTTTAGTGATCAGTTTGGTAAAAATAGAATTTCTTGTCCATTCTTTGGTGCTTTTGTGTAGATTCGAAATAGCTTTAGTCATTATTTTATTTGTTTTCAGTAAGATAGCTGGTCTGTGCATCTTAGGCTGTCATAGTCCCAAAAGAAGAGTCTCCTTTCTTACAAGATATTTATTCATTCATGTAAATTAAACTAGCTTTCCCCCTTGTTTTGGCAGTTCTGTAGGACTGATTAATGGTTAAATTACCATTAATTTTTGCTAATTTGATACTTGTTTTAGAACATGAGTTCAATCTTAATTCAACTGTATTTCAATTGGTCTGCCATAAAATTAATTCAACTTATTGGGGTATTGATACCAAGGGTGGGAAAGTATAGAATCAGGATTTACTATTTAATGATGCTTTATTGGGGCTGAAAGTCAGAATATCATGTGCAGAGAGAAGAGATACATCTTACCGAAGTAACATAAGTGTTTCTTAAAAGAAAATAACGAAATCTGAAAAACACTCCCACAGGGTGAGAAATCAAATACTGTCCAGTTGAATGAAATAACAATTACACCAAAGGTCTCTAAGAACACTGGAAGATTAGGGGTGCCTTCAGGACTTAGACTTACTCCTTGGGTGATCACATAGTTGTCTCTGGTGCCATCCAGTGTGTAGAAGATGTAACAACTCTCTAGATTCTGGGGCAAAAGGAAAACACTGTGTTTATTCTTTCCCAAGCAGGCCCAGGGTGAAAGAGCACTTGCTGGGAAAGTCTGATTTCCTAAGAACTGGTTCAAGGTGGGCATTCTAGGTATTTGCGTGACAGAGCATATATTTTTCTGATGACTTTCTATACCGCGTTGGCTTCAGGTTCCAAGCAAAAGATCCTAATATAAACCCTCTGATTCATCAATTTTCATTCATTCATGTTTCCTAATATTCAATTCACAATTCATTAAGTTAAATTCGTTCAGTAAGTTGCTCATTATAGATATATTTTTCAATTAATTTAATTCTTTTCTATAGATTCCAATTCCTTGGTGAATTACTCCACTCTTCAGTCATTTTTCCAATTAATTCTTTTTAAACCTACTTTTACAATTATTCTAAAGTCCTTACTTGCCAACTCCAAAAGGCGGTTCAATCTTCATTTGCTTTTAGCCTTTTCCCTCTTCTTTATTGCTCATAAGTCTTGCCCACCCTCTGTGTATTTGCTTATTTCATGCCATATAGTGACTACAAAGAAAAATGTTCCAGATGACTTCACCCACCAAAGACTGTTCAATCATTCCTCCGATGAAGTTAAGGCTGATAATCTCAATTCAGTCTGAAACCGATCTGAGTTGAATCTTCCTTACAGTTTTGGCAAGATGGAGTGTACCTCCAGTTCACCCCTATTTCTAAGGAATGACATTCCAGGCTTACACTTAAGAACTTGGACTCTCTTTGTCTCTTCAGCAAGAAGAGAATGAAAGAATTTCCTGTGTTTCAGAGGTTTCTGGTTTACATCTTTAACCTCCCACCCCGACCAACTTTAGAATTTGGGGAAAATGCCTTGAAAGGAAGATCACTATGTGTTTGAGGCCATACAAATGTCCAGTTTTGCACTATTCCTGTGTGTGCAATTACCAAAAGTTTGGCAAGTTTTTTTGAGTCCAGCTGAAGCCCTGTTCCAGGGACCATACCTGTATTCTCAGATTAGATTCTCAGGGAAATGTGGTTTCTGATTGTGAGGTCAAATGAGAAATCCCTCTAAGGTTTTACACTTTTTTTTTTATTCTCAGAACCCAAATTCATAGCAGGTTTTTGTATCCTAAACACTAAGAAATTGGGAGATTTTTTAAAAAGATTTTATTTATTCATTTGAGAGAGAGAGACAGACAGAGAGAGAGAGCATGAGCAGGGGAGAGAGGCAGAGGGAGAAGCAGACTCCCCGCCAAGCTGGGAGCCTGACATGGGGCTCCATCCCAGGACCTTGGGATCATGGCCTGAGCTGAAGGCCGACTCTTAACCATCTGAGCCACCCAGGTGTCCCATAAACCATACCTTAATATCTACATTAAGATGACTTAGCTATTCCTCTGTTTTTAATAGCATGACTAAATTCATCTAAGAGTTTTCGCCCAGGCAAATATTTTGATTGCTCATTACAAAAATTTCTACAACCCATAGACTCTTTAATGGAAAACATCAACAGTTTACTCTTCAAATTCTTTGGATCTCTTGCCACAAAATCCTTTCTTTGTTTCCACCAATCTGAACCATTGTCTCCCTTTTTAAAAAAATTTTATTTTATTATGTTATGTTAATCACCATACATTACATCACTAGTTTTAGATGTAGTGTTCCATGATTCATTGTTAGTGCATAACACCCAGTGCTCCATGCAGAATGTGCCCTCTTTAATTCCCATCACCAGGCTAACCCATCCTCCCACCCCCCTCCCCTCTAGAACCCTCAGTTGGTTTCTCAGAGTCCATAGTCTCTCACGGTTCGTCTCCCCCTCCAATTCCCCCCCTTCATTCTTCCCTTCCTACTATCTTCTTCTTCTTTTTTTAACATATATTATTTGTTTCAGAGGTACAGGTCTGTGATTTAACAGTCCTACACAATTCACAGCGCTCACCATAGCCCATACCCTCCCCAATGTCCATCACCCAGCCACCCCATCCCTCCCACCCCCACCACTCCAGCAACACTCAGTTTCCTGAGATTAAGAATTCCTCGTATCGGGCGCCTGGGTGGCTCAGTTGGTTAAGCGACTGCCTTCGGCTCAGGTCATGATCCTGGAGTCCCGGGATCGAGTCCCACATTGGGCTCCCTGCTCAGCAGGGAGTCTGCTTCTCCCTCTGACCCTCCTCCCTCTCATGCTCTCTGTCTCTCATTCTCTCTCTCTCAAATAAATAAATAAAATCTTTAAAAAAAAAAAAAAGAATTCCTCGTATCAGTGAGATCATATGATACATGCCTTTCTCTGATTGACTTATTTCGCTCAGCATAATACCCTCCAGTTCCAACCATGCCGTTGCAAATGGCAAGATGTTGAACCATTGTCTCTTGATCTCTAGCCAATCCTATCAAAATCTTGCTTTGAAAGATCTACCTTAAACCAAACTTCCTAAATTCTTTCCTTGCTTCCCCCTTCTCCACTGAAACTGTGAAAGCTCTGTGAGGTGGTGTTCTCCCTTATTAAGGCAAGTAGTAAACTCAGCTTTGTCTTATCAACTGTTTACTTTGGTGATATATGAGGAAATCCACCTTTTGCATCATATATATAAACTCATCATTATGGACTAGAGAACCTTCAAGAAAAGTTATACCTATTTAGAGGTGAGCTGAAAACTTACAGATGTCCCTGTAGGAATTTATCAAGTATAAGTATGGGTAAGAAACTGAAATATATAGGCTTTTCTAGAACTTTTGACAGCTACATAGTGCTGGAATATCAAAACTGAAGATGCAAGGAAACTCAAACAAATGGTAGATTTTCTATTCAAGACATTTTCTAAATTCAAAACTTCAGAATATAATGACAAAGAGCACTAAAACTTTTCAAAAAACAAAGTCTGTTGGCCATTTGGATATCTTCTTTGGAAAAATGTATGTTCATGTCTTCTGCCCATTTCTTGACTAGATCATTTGTTCTTTGGGTGTTGAGTTTAAGAAGTTCTTTTTATTCTTTTTTTTTTAATTTTTTTTTATTCTTATGTTAAACCCCATACATTACATCATTAGTTTTAGATGAAGTGTTCCATGATTCATTGTTTGTGCATAACACCCAGTGCTCCATGCAGAATGTGCCCTCCTCAATACCCACCACCAGGCTAACCCATCCTCCCACCCCCCTCCCCTCTAGAACCCTCAGTTTGTTTTTCAGAGTCCATCGTATCTCATGGTTCATCTACCCCTCCGATTTCCCCCGCTTCATTCTTCCCCTCCCGCTACCTTCTTCTTCTTTTTTTTTTTAACATATATTGCATTATTTGTTTCAGAGGTACAGATCTGAGATTCAACAGTCTTGCACAATTCACAGCGCTTACCAGAGCACATACCCTCCCCAGTGTCTATCACCCAGTCACCCCATCCCTCCCACCCCACCCCCCACTCCAGCAACCCTCAGTTTGTTTCCTGCAATTAAGAATTCCTCATATCAGTGAGGTAATATGATACATGTCTTTCTCTGTTTGACTTATTTCACTCAACATAATACCCTCCAGTTCCATCCACGTTGTTGCAAATGGCAAGATCTCATTCCTTTTGATGGCTGCATAATATTCCATTGTATATATATATACCACTTCTTCTTTATCCATTCATCTGTCGATGGACATCTTGGCTCTTTCCAGTTTGGCTATTGTGGACATTGCAGCTATAAACATCGGGGTGCACGTACCCCTTTGGATCCCTACTTTTGTATCTTTGGGGTAAATACCTAGTAGTGCAATTGCTGGATCATACGGTAGCTCTATTTTCAACTTTTTGAGGAACCTCCATACAGTTTTCCAGAGTGGCTGCACCAGCTTGCATTCCCACCAACAGTGTAGGAGGGTTCCCCTTTCTCCGCATCCCCGCCATCATCTGTCATTTCCTGACTTGTTAATTTTAGCCATTCTGACAGGCGTGAGGTGGTATCTCATTGAGGTTTTGATTTGTATTTCCCTGATGCTGAGTGATGTTGAGCACTTTTTCATGTGTCTATTGGCCATTTGGATGTCTTCTTTGGAAAAATGTCTGTTCATGTCTTCTGCCCATTTCTTGATTGGATTCTTTGTTCTTTGGGTGTCGAGTTTGATGAGTTCTTTATAGATTTTGGATACTAGCCCTTTATCTGATATGTCATTTGCAAATATCTTCTCCCATTCTGTCGGTTGTCTTTTGGTTTTGTTGACTGTTTCCTTTGCTTTGCAAAAGCTTTTTATCTTGATGAAGTCCCAATAGTTCATTTTTGCCCTTGCTTCCCTTGCCTTTGGCGATGTTTCTAGGAAGAAGTTGCTTTGGTTGAGGTCAAAGAGGTTGCTGCCTGTGTTCTCCTTTAGGATTTTGATGGACTCCTGTCTCACATTGAGGTCTTTCAACCATTTGGAGTCAATTTTTGTGTGTGGTGTAAGGAAATGGTCCAGTTTCATTCTTCTGCATGTGGCTATCCAATTTTCCCAACACCAATCGTTGAAGAGACTGTCTTTGTTCCATTGGACATTCTTTCCTGCTTTGTCAAAGATGAGTTGGCCATAGAGTTGAGGGTCCATTTCTGGGCTCTCTATTCTGTTCCATTGATCTATGTGTCTGTTTTTGTGCCAATACCATGCTGTCTTGATGATGACAGCTTTGTAATAGAGCTGGAAGTCCGGAATTGTGATGCCGCCAGTTTTGCTTTTCTTTTTCAACATTCCTCTGGCTATGCGGGGTCTTTTCTGGTTCCATACAAATTTTAGGATTATTTGTTCCATTTCTTTGAAAAAAGTGGATGGTATTTTGATGGGGATTGCATTGAATGTGTAGATTGCTCTAGGTAGCATTGACATCTTCACAATATTTGTTCTTCCAATCCATGAGCATGGAACGTTTTTCCATTTCTTTGTGTCTTCCTCCATTTCTTTCATGAGTATTTTATAGTTTTCTGAGTACAGATCCTTTGTCTCTTTGGTTAGATTTATTCCTAGGTATCTTATGGTTTTGGGTGCAATTGTAAATGGGATCGACTCCTTAATTTCTCTTTCTTCTGTCTTGTTGTTGGTGTATAGGAATGCCACTGACTTCTGTGCATGGATTTTCTATCCTGCCACTTTACTGAATTCCTGTATGAGTTCTAGCAGTTTTGGGGTGGAGTCTTTTGGGTTTTCCACATAAAGTATCATATCATCTGCAAAGAGTGAGAGTTTGACTTCTTCTTTGCCGATTTGGATGCCTTTGATTTCTTTTTGTTGTCTGATTGCTGTGGCTAGGACTTCCCATACTATGTTGAATAGCAGTGGTGATAGTGGACATCCCTGACACGTTCCTGACCTTAGGGGGAAAGCTCTCAGTTTTTCCCCATTGAGAATGATATTCGCTGTAGGTTTTTCATAGATTGCTTTTATGATATTGAGGTATGTACCCTCGATCCCTATACTCTGAAGAGTTTTGATCAAGAAAGGATGCTGTACTTTGTCAAAAGCTTTTTCTGCATCTATTGAGAGGATCATATGATTCTTGTTCTTTCTTTTGTTAATATATTGTATCACATTGATTGATTTGTGGATGTTGAACCAACCTTGCAGCACAGGGATAAATCCCACTTGGTCGTGGTGAATAATCCTTTTAATGTACTGTTGGATCCTATTGGCTAGTATTTTGGTGAGAATTTTTGCATCCATGTTCATCAGGGATATTGGTCTGTAATTCTCCTTTTTGATGGGGTCTTTGTCTGGTTTTGGGATCAAGGTATTGCTGGCCTCATAAAATGAGTTTGGAAGTTTTCCTTCCATTTCTGTTTTTTGGAACAGTTTCAGAAGAATAGGTATTAATTCTTCTTGAAATGTTTGGTAGAATTCCCCTGGGAAGCCATCTGGCCCTGGGCTTTTGTTTTTTGGGAGATTTTTGATGACTGCTTCAATTTCCTTAGTGGTTACAGGTCTGTTCCGGTTTTCTATTTCATCCTGGTTCAGTTTTGGTAGTTGATACATCTCTAGGAATGCATCCATTTCTTCCAGGTTATCTAATTTACTGGTCTATAGTTGCTCATAATATGTTCTTATAATTGGTTGCATTTCTTTGGTGTTGGTTGTGATCTCTCCTCTTTCATTCATTATTTTATTTATTTGGGGCATTTCTCTTTTCTTTTTGATAAGTCTGGCCAGGGATTTATCAATCTTATTACTTCTTTCAAAGAACCGGGTCCTAGTTTCGTTGATCTGTTCTACTGTTCTTTTGGTTTCTATTTCATTGATTTCTGCTCTGATATTTATTATTTCTCTTCTCCTGCTGGGGTTAGTCTTTATTTGCTGTTCTTTCTCCAGCTCCTTTAGGTGTAAGGTTAGGTTGTGTTTTTGAGACCTTTCTTGTTTCTTGAGAAAGGCTTGTATTGCTATATACTTTCCTCTTAGGACTGCCTTTGCTGCATCCCAAAGATTTTGAATAGTTGTGTTTTCATTTTCATTGGTTTCCATGAATTTTTTAAATTCTTCTTTAATTTCCTGGTTGACCCATTCATTCTTTAGTAGGATGCTCTTTAGTTTCCATGTATTTGAGTTCTTTCTGACTTTCCTCTTGTGATTGAGTTCTAGTTTCAAAGCACTGTGGTCTGAAAATATGCAGGGCATGATCCCAATCTTTTGATACTGGTGGAGACCTGATTTATGACCTAGGATGTGATCTATTCTGGAGAATGTTCCATGGGCACTAAAGAAGAATGTGTATTCTGTTGCTTTGGGATGGAATGTTCTGAATATATCTGTGAAGTCCATTTGGTCCAGTGTGTCATTTAAAGTCTTTATTTCCTTGTTGATCTTTTGCTTAAATGATCTGTCCATTTCAGTAAGTGGGGTGTTAACGCCCTCTACTATTATTGTATTGTTGTTGATGTGTTTCTTTGCTTTTCTTATTAATTGGCTTATATAATTGGCTGCTTCCATGTTAGGGGCATAGATATTTACAATTGTTAATTCTTGTTGGATAGACCCTTTAAGTTTGATATAGTGTCCTTCCTCATCTCTTATTACAGTCTTTGGTTTAAAATCTAATTTGTCTGATATAAGGATTGCCACCCCAGCTTTCTTTTGATGTCCATTAACATGGTAAATGGTTTTCCACCCCCTCACTTTCAATCTGGAGATGTCTTTGGGTCTAAAATGAGTCTTTTGCCAATAGCATATCAATGGGTCTTGTTTTTTTTATCCAATCTGATCAGCTGTGTCTTTTGATTGGGGCACTTAGCCCATTTACATTCAGGGTAACTATTGAAAGATATGAATTTAGTTCCATTGTATTGCCTGTAAGGTGACTGTTACTGTATCTTGTCTGTGTTCCTTTCTGGTCTATGTTACTCCTAGTTTCTCTCTTTGCTTAGAGGACCCCTTTCAATATTTCTTATAGGGCTGGTTTTGTGTTTGCAAATTCCTTTAGTTTTTGTTTGTCCTGGAAGCTTTTTATCTTTCCTTCTATTTTCAATGACAGCCTAACTGAATATAGTAGTATTGGCTGCATATTTTTCTCATTTAGTGCTCTGAACCTATCCTGCCAGTTCTTTCTGGCCTGCCAGGTCTCTGTGGATAGGTCTGTTGCCAATCTAATGTTTCTACCATTGTAGGTTACAGATCTCTTGTCCCGAGCTGCTTTCAGGATTTTCTCTTTGTCTCTGAGACTCGTAAGTTTTACTATTAGATGTCGGGTGTTGACCTATTTTTATTGATTTTGAGGGGGGTTCTCTGTGTCTCCTGGATTTTGATGCCTGTTTTCTTCCCCAAATTAGGGAAATTCTCTGCTATAATTTGCTCCAATATGCCTTCTGCCCCTCTCTCTCTTTCTTCTTCTTCTGGGATCCCAATTATTCTAATATTGTTTCATCTTATGGTATCACTTATCTCTCAAATTCTGCTCTCATGGTCCAGTAGTTGTTTATCTCTCTTTTTCTCAGCTTCTTTATTTTCCATCATTTGGTCTCCTATATCACTAATTCTCTCTTCTGCCTCATTTATCCTAGCAGTTAGAGCCTCCATTTTTTATTGCACCTCATTAATAGCCTTTTTGATTTTGACTTGGTTAGATTTGAGTTCTTTTATTTCTCCAGAAAGGGTTTCTCTAATATCTTCCATGCTTTTTTCAAGCCCAGCTAGTATCTTTATAATCGTCATTCTGAACTCTAGTTCCAACAACTTACTAATGTCTGTATTGATTAGGTCCCTGGCAGTTGATACTGCCTCTTGTTCTTTTTTTTGAGGTGATTTTTTCTGTCTTGTCATTTTGTCCAGAGGAAAATAGATGAATGAGAGAACAAAATGCTAACAGGGTAACAACAATCCCTAAAAAATATACACTAAACAAATCAGAAGAGACCTGAAACTGGGGGAAAAGAAAGGGAAAGAAAGAAAAAAAAAGATAAAAAAAGAATATGATCAAATATGATCAAGCTGGTGAATAGATCAGTGCCACACATTAGATTTTCGGCATATTTTGGTCTGTTAGAAGAAACTGCCTCCCGAAATTTTAAAGAAAGAAAAGCTTATATATGTACAAAAATAAGGGTAAATACGATGAAGGGATGGAATATGACTGTAAAGATGAAAATTATAAAAGATTTTATAGAAGGAATTGATAAGATAAGAAGTTGGTTGAAAAAAGAAAGAAGAGTAAATAAAAAAAAAAAGAGGGAGAGAATATGATCAGGCAGGAGACTAGAACAAAGCCATACACTAGAGATTTAGGGTATATTTTGGTCTTTTAGAAGAAACTGTATCCCCAAAATTTAAATGAGAACAACTTATATATATACCAAAAATAAGGTTAAGCACTATGAAGGGATAGAATATGACTCTAAAAATGAAAAATAAAATGATTTTTAAAACAGGGATTGGTAAGATGTTGGTTGAAAAAGGGAAAAAGAAAAATCAAAAAAAAAGAAAAGAAAAGAAAAAAAAGAAAATTAAAAAAATTAACTTTGAAAGACTAAAGAATCTTGATAAAAAAGCCATGGATTCTATGTGCAGTGTTCCCCTAGCTCTGGAGTTCTGCCGTTCTCATTGATCGGTAAACTTGGTCTTGCCTGGCTGTTCTCGCTGATCTTCTGGGGGAGGGGCCTGTTGCCATGGTTCCCAAAAGTCTTTGCCGGAGGTAGAATTGCCCTGCCCTTGTGTGGTCTGGGCTAAGTAATCTGCTCGGGTTTGCTCTCGGGAACTTTTGTTCCCTGCAAGCTTTCTGTACAGCTTTGGAGGATGAGAGTAAAAATGGTGGCCTCCCCATCTCCACCCCAGAGGATAAGAGGACTCGGGGCCCCACTCCTCAATGCACCCCCAGAGAAAAGCAGTCAGTCACTCCCATCTCTCTGGTCTCTGGCCGCACTCCGTGCTCACCAGACCAGTGACCAAGCATTTCTATCTTTGGCTCACGACCCGTGTGGAGTCTCCAAACCCAGCAGATCCCTGCAGTGCACTCCCCCGCCGCTCCTCCTGGGGGAGGAAGGGGAGTCTCCCGGATCTGCCGCTTGTTGGGTCCCTGCTGGAGGAGCAGTGGCCCGACTGTGCCGCAGATCACGGTTTATGGCAACCCTGAGCTGAGAGCCTGAGCCTCGGCTCCATCTCTGCAGCCAGCTTCCCCGCTCCCATACCTGGGATCTCTGCCGCGCTCAGGCACCCCCGGTCTTTCTGTGACCCCGAGGGTCCTGAGACCACACTGTCCCGTGAGAGTTCCACCCCCCGCTTAGCCACTGGAGCGACGACCCTCAGCGGAGCCGACTTCTAAAAGTTCCGATTTTGTGCTCCGCGGCTCTATCACTTGCCGGTATTGACCAATGGAGGCCCCCTCCCTGCCATCTATCCTCCCAAATATCACCTTGGATTCACTTCTCCGCACATCCTACCTTCCAGAAAGTGGTTGCTTTTCTGTTCAGAGAGTTGCTGCTATTCTATTCTTCAATCTCCTATTGAGTTTGGAACATGTAAGCATTTCTTTCCCCTTTCAGCAACTCAGCCTGTCTCATGGTGGCCACCCCCTTAATATTCCAACCACCTTCATGGTCACTCTCATGAGCTTTGGCTTGGACACACCTGGACTTGAATTATGCCCACCAATGAGTAGCTTAATGACATGACATATTACTCTCAATATTCTTATCCAAAATACGAAATTAGTAATAAGAATGCAGCTTTATAGAGAGCCAATATATCACAAGGCTTTGGAGTCAAGAGCTTGGGTTTCGATCTTTTTCTATCACATCTTACCTCTCAAACTCTCAGTGCCTTAGTTTCTTCATCTGTAAAAGAAAGAGGACATTGACAAAAACTGCACTGTAATTTTCTTAGTGTGTGTGTGTGTGTGTGTGAGACAAATTATATATAATGTGTTTAGAATATTGCATTGCATGTGGTAATCATTGTATAAGTGACAGCCTTGCCACCTAGCACTGCTCATAAACTAAGGATGGAAGAGAACAAGGGAGCAATTGAAACTGTGTGCTGTTTACATACCATGTGTCAGTTTCTCTAAAGTGTGACCACATAGAAGGATAGATAGATGATAGATGATAGATGGATAGATAGATGATAGATAGATAGATAGATAGATAGATAGATAGATAGATAGATAGATAGATAGATGATAGATAGATGATAGATGATAGATGGATAGATAGATAGATAGATAGATAGATAGATAGATAGATAGATAGATAGATAGATAGAAAAATAGATAGATAGATAGATAGATAGATAGATAGATAGATAGATGATAGATAGATAGATAGATGATAGATAGATAGAGACAGACATAATTTTTTCTAACCCATGAAGCAACTGTCTGAGATACCTGTCATTTTTACAGTATGGATGAAGATATATACATTAAATTGCACTAGGTCACACATCTCACATGTGGCCAAGATGAGATTCTAACCAAATTCTTACTAACTCTAAAGTAAAATCTTATCTTTTCCCAATATCTTGATGACTTTGGAAACAGACGTAGGAATAAATGAACCACTGTCCTATTGTAGTCCTGCATCTCATTCACAGTCTGAGGAAGTAACATGACAGTATATTAATCCTTCTGGTTCCCTTAGGCTCCTCTGTGCTTGTGCCCTAGGGTGTCTGAATGATTATATGACACACACACACACAAATGAAGTTCACACCACTGTCACTGAAAGAATAGGTTTTACATAAATGAGAGAACAACCCAAAACAATTTTGTTCCCTTCCTGGCAATATTACCATGGATCATTGAATACTTGGCTTGTTTGTTTTATGTATTTCCAAGGACATCTTTTGAGGTTAAGAGAAAAGTTTTTGTACTTCAAGCTCAAGCTCCATTTTTTTTTCTACTCCTGGAAAAATTCTGAGATCCCTGAAGCAAGCATTGACAGAATTTTTAGACTCAACACCCTGAATTATACTAGCATAAAAATAAATGGGAGCTATTTTTGTTTGCACAGAACATATAATCAGTGAGGAGGCCATATACAGTAATATTTTTGAATTAGAAGCCAACTTATTACTAAATTTTTTGCCCACTTTATTCAGTCAGTCAACTAATATTCATCAGGCACTCACTAGAAGCCAAGAATTCTAATAAATGCCAAAGATAGAGAAATGATTAATTTAATCATTTTGGTTTAGTATCTTTTTTTTTTTGAAGATTTTATTTTTTCATTTGAGAAAGAGAGAGAGAGAGAGAGCACAAGCAGGGGAAGAGGCAGAGGGAGAAGGAGAAGCAGACTCCCTGCTGAGCTGGGAGCCCCAAATGGGGCTCATCCCAGGACCCTGGGATCATGACCTGAGCAGAAGGCAGACGCTTAACCATCTGAGCCACCCAGGCGTCCCATTTTGGCTTATTATCTTGGTAGGATTTGTGGAGTCACCCTAAACACTTTCCTATCAAAAATATACTCACAGCTGATTTTAATGGCATTTGTTTTCACTTCATTAATATCACCTTTACTTCATATTAACAAAATAACCAGCACTGCTCTGCCTAGAGTACAGCATACTACTATCTATTAAATCCTGGAAAGAAAGAGCAAATTGCTCTACAGTTATCATTCTAAGGCAGACTCTAAAGTCAATTTATGTTTAATAATAAGTGTATTTTTCTTCTCTTCATATCATTATTAGTCCATCCATTAATCCATCACTTTAATCCCCTGAACCAGCTATTGTGCTATATCTGGGTACAAAAAAGTAAGCAAAATCAGATCCCTACATGCAGAAGCCAACTATCCAATGGAAGACAGAGTTATTCAGCAAACAAATAAGATAAAACTATTGAACATGGGATCTGATAGTTACTAAATTCTGAAATACATCTCTCAGGGTTTATATTTGAAAGGAAGTTTGGGCTTGGAGTCTATTTGCTTGTTTGTTTGTTCACTGCAACAGTAAAATAACCACGTAATTATACCTTTTTTTCTCTTTCCCTCAATGTACCATTTTAGGATGTTAGAATTCTCATAGAAAGAAAACAACACGGAATATGGAATTGATGGATGGAAACTACACGTTGGTGGCTGAGTTTGTTCTTTTAGGGTTTCCGACCCACCCTGAACTGCAGATTGTCCTATTCCTTATGTTTCTGATATTGTATGGTATGATTTTTAACAGGGAACATTGGACTGATGATGTTAATCAGGATTGATCCTCACCTTCAAACCCCTATGTATTTTTTCCTTAGCAACCTCTCCTTTGCAGACCTCTGTTACTCCTCAGTCATTGTTCCCAAAATGCTGTTCAATTTCCTCTCAGAAAACAAAGGTATCTCTTATTATGGCTGTGCCTTACAGTTTTATTTTTTCTGCACTTTTGCAGAAAGTCGCCATCTGTAAGCCTTTACTGTATACAGTTGTGATGTCTCGGAGCCTCTGTACATGGTTGATTGTCTTGTCCTACATTGGAGGTAACATGAGTTCCCTGGTTCACACATCCTTTGCCTTTATTCTGAAGTACTGTGATAAAAATGTCATTAATCATTTTTCTGTGACCACCCTCCCCTGCGTAAGCTATCCTGCACAGACACATCAGTTAACGAGTGGCTTCTCTCCGCTTACGGCAGCTCAGTGGAACTTATCTGTTTCATTGTCATCATCTCCTACTTTTTCATCCTTCATTCAGTCTTGAAGATCCGCTCTTCCAGTGGGAAGAAGAAAACCTTCTCCACATGTGCCTCTCACCTGACTTCTGTGGCCATCTATCAGGGGACCCTTCTCTTCATTTACTCACGGCCCAGCTACCTGTATTCTCCCAACACTGATAAAATTATCTCCGTGTTCTACACCATTATCATCCCAGTGCTGAATTCGTTGATTTATAGTTTGAGAAATAAAGATGTAAAGGATGCTGCTAAGAGAGCTCTAAGGTTAAAGGTGGATTCTTCATGAACTATAATGTTCTGAGATTCATCTAAATCCCCAGTTACAAATTGTAATTAGGAACATGCAACATGCCTACTAGCAGACCCACAAGAGATATTATCCAGCACCTGGTTTTCATACAGCCAAATTCAAGTCATAACCCCGTGACATAAGAAAACATTTAAAAGTTTCAAAATTGCTGCTAAATAATAGACTACCATTCAATGATTACTCACTTGGAGTTAATGCTAAAAGGTGTTTTATCAGGTTGTCTCAAGGATATAATAAATAAATCAGAAAAGTGTGTGTGTGTGTGTGTGTGCTCATGTGTTTGTTCATGTGAAATATATCTCAGTTACATGGTAGATTACTGGATGAGGGAGGAGGCCAGATTCCCTTGGTTCTTATGCCAGCTCCGTATCCGGCTAGTGAGTGGCATTTTGAACAAGTTACTTCATTTTTCTATGCCTCAATTAACTTATCTGTAAAATGGGGAGAATATAGTACACATGTCATCAATTGTTGGATGATTAACTGAACACATGCTGTGAATAGTATCTGTACCACTTTTGGCCCTTGATAGATGTTAATTATATATATTTTTATAATAGTTCACATTATTTAAAATGTATATTGTACAATGAGATGATAAGAGGCAGGGATGTAATGGAAGCAATAATACAAAATCAAATCCATTTTCTTCAGTTCAGTTCAGTAATATGATGCTAACCTTCTATACGCAATCTACTCCAAAGGAATTTGGAAACTTTTTCTAAATAGCACCTTGAAGAATATAAGTTAATTGCAAGACAAACTATTGGATTTGTTTCCCTGTCTATCTTTCATATTTTATACACCAAAGTATTATTAGAGGGATGGAACATCTTTCTCTGGCATCTCAGAAACAGAATCAGCTCTCCAATATATCACCTGGATCGCCATGAAGAGATCAACCCACATGCCCTGGTGGGACATCTGAAGACTGAAATTAGAGGCATGTCTTGGCAAAATGTATTTCAGTAACTGATATTTTATACTGTACATTATTTTTTTGTTATTATATTATTTTTGTCTCTGATAATAAATTCAAGCTTTGACCCGGAAATATCAAGGTTTAAAAAGTATGTTTAAATCCATGTCATCTTTGCTGCAAAAATCCCCACAAGATACAGCCCAAATCATTGTCAGTTTTAAATTCCCCTAGGAATCTTTGCATCTCAGACCAAGAAGCCTTCTCCTGAGCATTTCTGTTGTTTCACTCACTAAGAAAAGAGCATCACTCACAACTACACACCCACCAATATATTCTAATATTAAATTTATATTTACTTAGCCAAGATTTGCTTGGCCAAGATTATAGAGACTCACACAGAGCCATACAGATGAGTATCTATCAACAGCTTTTCATGTTCGGTAAGCTCTTAACATATGCAAGCATCTATTGGTGAGAGGGTTCACAGTGCAATATTATACATCCAGCTGCCTATGAAAATCTTAGTTTTGCAACACCACTGCCTTTTCATGCTCAATAATTATATCACTAAATATTACACCACTTAGGAGAAAATATAGCTGTTTCCAAGGGAAGAAATAACTAAAAATACAGGGTATCAGGATTTTTTCAAGGTCAGAAGGGCTGTTGTTATGTGTTGAGCTTTCTAGATGGCCCACATGGCTTCTCCCACTGGGAGCATCCTATATTCATCCCCGGGGGGTTCCGGGCACCTGCTAAATTTCCAAGACTGCGTGGTAGCCAGCAAGGCCTGAATTTGTACTTTAGGTCCAGCAGAGTCAGAACTTTCCGAGGCCACCCACTTAGCTAGGCCTTCCTCTATGGTTTTTGCTGAGGCCTGTGTGGTCCCCGTATTCCTGAAGCTGCTGAATCATCATTTAGGTAATAAAAGCAGAACCACTATAAACATTATGGAAATAGGAAGTTTATGCCTGAACCTCCTGCAAATTTCTTTTTACTAATTCTAACCTGAAACCACACTGGAAAGATTTGGGATATGCAGATCCCAGCCATAACCACATTGGCAGCAGGATCCCAAATAATCCATCCCTTTTCAACATGCTCTTCAGAGACACATCTTATAATCACAATCAACGTTCAAATAAGACAACAGCAAAAGTGTGCTTATTTTTAACAGATGCATGCATACAACTGAAAGAAAAAGAGGCTACACAAAGTTTTATATGCCATTTTATCCTTATGGGGTGGTCTAGTGTCCTTCTAGCTAAGTCGCACGCCTTTGATATCCTATAACTTACAAAAAATTTAAGATAGAAGTTTAAACCTTCTCACCATATCTTGTGTTAAGAAGCAGGGGGATGGGAGAGGTGGAAATATTGGTTAATATATTTATATCAAAACAAGGGAAAATCACAACCATAACTCCTACAGTCTTGTTTTCACGACTGGCCACATGATCATAGCTGGCACATAGAATTTCCTTTTCTCCACAACGTCTTCCATATTCCCTTTAATTTCAGTAAGCATCCCAGTTGCCTTGTCTTCTTGTCTTGTGAAGTGGCCCAAACCTTTATCCCTCAAGTATAGGCAACATTATTAGTTCTTTCTATCGGGGACAGTTACAGTTTTCTGTCAACTTTTTATTCCTAGATATGGAATTCTAAAAGGTGCTCCTAGAGGCTCTCTTGCATTCCAGGAACACACCCCACCACCCCAACTCTATAGTAATGATCACCTGTTCCCTTTATATTCAAGAATGATCATCCCAACTGGTAAAGAAACCTCTTTCTGCCTGTTGAGTAAGAAGCATAAGGGTCTCAAAGTGACCAGATAACAGTCTTGGTATTAGTTGAATGGAACTAATGTGTTCCCTGTTGTAAGAATTACTTTTTATTTATTTATTTATTTATTTACAAAGACCAACAGCCCTAAAATTGTAAGGACCAGAAGCAAACTTTTCTTTAGTGGGTCATTAGGAATAATAAGAGAGGGACTACCTCTTTTTCTCTGCTTTTTCAGAATTATCAGCATGTAGGTGAACTTCTTTAAATGCCTTATCCTGCACATATGAGATATATTAATAGAAAAATCTCCAAATCCAACATACCACTATTCTTTGCACATCACCTTCCATTTCAAATAGCCAGAAAGACTCAGCAATGAATATTTAGAAAGCAACCACTTTTGCAAATGCCTGTGCTAGGGAGTTTAGAGAACACAAAATCTAAACATTGGTCTTATTCCTGAAGTCTCAAATGTAGTATATTTTATATATTTTCATATATAATTTTTACCCATACAAAAAGGAACGTAATTCAATAAAGAATGTACTAAGTATAGAGAAGGTGATGGAATCCCAAAGCCAATGAAATGGTGAATGATATGTAGTCGGCGGATGGGAAGAAATGCTCCCTGAGGAGAGCAGCCTGGCAAGCAAGGTGCAATTGACAAGAATGCTTTTAGTGTCATTGTTCACAATAGTCAAAAGGCAGAAACAACCCAAATGTTCATGCAATTGATGTATGAATTAACCAAATGTTAATTCCATAAAATGAAATATTATTCAGCCATAAAATGAAACAAAATTCTGACACAAGCAGCAACATGGATGAACCTTGAAAAAATTAGGCCGGAGGAAAGAAGCCCCAGGTGACTTAATGCATGTATATAACGTTGTTCATACAAAATGCCCAGAGTGAGCAGTGTGCAGACTAGAAAGTGGGTTAGTGGTTTTCAGGAGCTGGGAGAGGGGGTGAGGGGTATGGCACCTAATGGGTATGGGTTTCTCACAGTTCTGGGGTTAGATAGTGGTGATGACTCAACAAACTTGAAAATATGTTAAAAACCAAAAAAACTGTATACTCTGAAAGGGTGAATTTTACAGCAATCAATGACACTTCAATAAAAAAGAAAGTATCATCGAATTGTAGTAACATACCTAAATGTGGTGTGAAAGAGAGTGTTTCAAATACAGAAGAAACAAAATGAACAATGGAAAGGAGCTAGAAATGATTAAAGAGGGATTGACTTGGGTTTCATTAGAAACTAGAGGAGAATGATATAAATTCAGAGAAGCTGAAGCATACTATAAAAATAATTTGGGGTATTCTTCCTGGCGTAGATCAACTTGGTGACAGTAGTGAAGCATTAAAGCTCAGCCTTTGCTAAAGTTGTTTCTGAATTCACAGGGGTCTATACAGAACCAGAAATATAATTAATGACATGTCTGTGTAACATCAAAACCTAAGGGCAGTAGCTTCAGAGATTTGAGTCCCAAATGCACCTGCTAAAATAAAATGCTAGCTGCCTATTGTTTGGCCACCAAAGATCTGCTCATCTCAGGTAGGCTTTGAGGTTCTAATTTAAAGAATATAGGGGGGAAAAAACTTACCTTTTAGGAAAAAAAAAAGTTGTTTTTTTTTTTTTAAATAAAGCATCTTTTGCCTGTTTACTCAACTAAATAAACTCTGCAATTTAATGGCCAAAATTATTTTCTTTTCAAAACTGAAAGCATCTGTCTAAACTTAGTATTCCCAATATAACTTTTAATTATTTTATTTTATAATTAAATATTGTTTATATTTAATAGGCACCACTTTACAAGTAACAACATGCACAAATGCTTCTTCGTGTGAACCACATGCCGTATTTACTTTGGTCTAAAGAACAAGTCCATTGTCCACTTTCTATTCTCATGTACAACAGAGACAGATGTACATGTAAACACATGACACACATAAACACACACACAAGGAAGAGAAGCTTGTATCTCTCAGAAGCATTTATAGTTCCTCATCTTGTTTCCTTTTTTTTTTTTTTAAGAGAGAGAGAGCAGGGTTGGTGGGGACAGAGGGAGTGGGAGAGAGAGAATCTCAAGCTCCATGCTTAGCGTGGGAGCCCTACTTGGGGCTCAACCTCACAACCCTGAGATCATGACCTCAGCCAAAATCAAGAATCAGACGCTTACCCAACTGCGCCACCCAGGCTCCCCATCTTATTTCCATTTTTTAATATAGAGGTCCATTCAAAATCCAAAGAGATGCAAATGTATGTGTTAAATTCTGTTGTTTTTACTTTTTTTTTTTTTTTTAGAGCTTTTCTTTGGTTAAAAGACTCTTCCTTCAGCACCAGACCACTCCACAAATAGGTCATGAGTACTGTGGCAAAGCAATAATACATTTCTAGAGAAAGGTCAATAATGCTTACTTCATGTCTCAGGAAACAATAAAGACAACTCAGACCAGGATCATTAACATAATTATTTTCATTATTATTAGTGTGGGACATGATCATTGTTTCTAAAACTAATACAAAAAATCTTTTAACCTGATCATGTTTTTTGAAGATATAATAAATATACTCTTTTTTGTGTGTTCATGGAACATTTTCAAGCATACAAAATTGCTTAGTACTACATTTTATAGCCTGGTCTCTCTAACATTGGTGTTTCTTCCATATAATTTTTTTTAAGATTTTATTTATTTATTTGACAGAGAGAGACACAGAGAGAGAGGGAACACAAGCAGGGGGAGTGGGAGAGGGAGAGCAGATTTTCCACAGAGCAGGGAGCCCAATGCGGGGCTCGATCCCAGGACTCTAGGATCATGACCTGAGCCGAAGGCAGCCACTTAACAACTGAGCCACATAGGCGCCCCCTTCCATATAATTTTTGAAGATGTAATGAGATATCAATTCATCCAAATATCTTCCTTGACACAAGGGAGATAATGCTCTGAGGAATGAAAGAGCTTGTAGAAAGTCTCATACCTTATAAATGACATCTAGATTTAGATCAAAGTCCCTCAACCACCTACCATAGATATTTTTTATTATTGTCACATTAGATAGTAATGTGTCTTTAAAGAGTGACTATTGACCAAATAATTTTATGAGTATACAAGACAATTGCAGAAAGAAGTTGTGTTCTGCTTTACAGATATTGTGTGGTTGTCAGAAGAGCTGTATGTGCACCTATCATTTTATTGATCATTTTCTCAAAACTTTAGACAAGAATAAAGAAGAAGGGATGAAGGAAATTGCACATCCTTGACAGAATTCATTTTCTTGGGCATTACCAATAACCCTGGGATGAAAGTGACCCTATTTACAATGTTTCTTGTTGTTTGTCTCATTAATCTTGTTGCAAATCTTGGAATGATCATTTTAATTAGAATGGATTCCCAGCTTCACACACCTATGTACTTCTTCCTCAGCCACCTCTCCTTCTGTGACTTCTGCTATTCCACAGCAGTTGGGCCCAAAATGTTGGTAGACCTTTTAGCCAAAAACAAATCAATCCCCTTCCTTGGCTGTGCTCTTCAATTTTTGATCTTCTGTATGTTTGCTGATTCCGAGTGTCTACTTCTAGCAGTGATGGCCTTTGATGGGTACAAGGCCATTGGCAACCCCTTACTCTACACAGCCAACATGTCCAACAGAATGTGCTCCCTGCTCATGGCTGGAATTTACATGCTGGGAACAGCAGATGCTTTGATACACACAACCTTAACATTCCACTTATGTTTCAGTGGATCGAATGAGATCAATCATTTCTTCTGTGATTTACCTCCACTCTACCTCCTTTCCTGCTCAGATACAGAGATCAATGAGTTGGCATTATTCACCGTTTTTGGCTTCATTGAACTGAGTACCATTTCTGGAGTTCTCATCTCTTATTGTTATATAACCCTATCAGTCATGAAGATCCACTCTGCTGAAGGGAGGTTCAAAGCTTTCTCCACCTGCACCTCCCACTTAACTGCTGTTGCGATTTCCAGGGGAACCATGCTCTTCATATATTTCCGGCCGAGTTCTTCCTACTCTCTTGATCAAGATAAAACGACCTCATTGTTTTATACCCTTGTGATTCCCACATTAAACCCACTGATTTATAGCCTATGGAACAAGGATGTGAAAGAGGCCTTGAAAAAACTGAAAATTAAAAAGTGGTTTTAAGTATTTATATCACATACACATGCTTTGTGGTTGTTGTTTTTGTAAAATTATATTGCATAACACAAGAGAAACAAAGTTGTCTCAAAAACTTTAATTTAACAAAATGAGTTTGTTTTAAAGCCCTATCACTATAATTTTGCATTTCCCTAAATATATCATACTTTATTATGTGTCTACATTTTATATATAGTACTCCCACTTTGTGGAAAGCTTTTCTGACCTTTCTAATTTTGCCAGATATTTATTTGTTCATTCTTTCTTTCAAACATCAATTTATTACACTTAGATGTATTGTGTGTTTACTAAGTGAACTGGAGTATGTAAGTGCTTTATATCCTATGGTACATCTAGTAGTGTTCATCGTAATGAATCTTATAGTTTATTCAAAGTAACCAACATTACTTACCTAAACACCAAGTAATTCGCGAGTCTCAAACTCATTATGAAGTAAAAACATGGGGCTTTTATCCAAAGAAAATGTCCAAATCTAGAGTAAAAAAAAGGCTTCTTTGGCTAGAGATACTGAGTCTCAGATCTCAAAAGATGCAAGTTGGGAGAAGTAAAGATAATAGGCAGACTATCTGACAATTAGAGACATCTTGAGGTGGACAAGTGGTGACTTATTAGAAGTAAAGAAGTATGGTTGCCAAAACATGGATGGACCTTGAGGACGGAAGTTATGCTAAGTGAAATAAGTCAGACAGAGAAAGACAAATACTGTATGATCTCACTTATATGTGGAATCTAAACAAGTTAAACTCATACAAGCAGAGTGGAATGGTGATTACCAGGGGCTTGGGGAGTGGGGGAAATGGGAAGATGTTGGTCAAATAATACAGCCATCCTGGCTATAAGAGGAATACGTTTTGGGGAATGTACTGTACAACATGGTGACTATAGTTAACAATACTGTATCGTGTAACTGAAATTTGCTAAAAATTTGCTCTTAAATGTCCTCAACACAACAAAAAATTGGTAACTAAGTAAGGTAATGAATTTATTAACCTTACCAGCAATGATGATTTCACAAATTATACATATATCAAAACACACATTGTATATCTTAAAAAGGCCCAATGCCACATGTCAATTTTATCCTAAGAATGCTGGGGAAAAAAAAGAAGAAAATAAGTCAAATGGTTAGGTTGTAAAGAGTAGTGGAAGGGGTCTTGGTAAAATACTTCATTGTCCTATAATTATCAAAAATCAATTCCTCTATCAATGCTCCAGGGAAATTTCCTTCTTTCCTTGTCCCTTCTCAGTCCTGGATAAATGTCCATTTTTGTAATGCACAGTAAAACATCTCCTTTAAACACTGTTTTAATATCATTCTGTTTATTAAATCACTGCTTCTAATATGAGACTGGAAGCATTCTTGGTCAAGGATTGAACATTTCATCCCCATTATCCAAAACACCTGCATACACGCTAGGAAACAAAATGGAAAAGCAAATAAATAATAAATTAAAAACACCAGATAATATTTTTGAGTATTTGTTATAAGTTAGAAACATAATTATATGATTGTAAGTCATGGGGCCAGAATATACATATCATATATTATATTATGTTATATATATTATAACTTTTAAGAAAGTACATAAAATCATAAAATGGTTGTGGATACTAAAGTAATGGATCAATAAAGACCTACATATTAATTACACTAGATGTAAAGAGCATTCATCTGTGTATGTTCTTGATATTGGTCTATTTCATCTTTCTCTGCTCTAGTTTCTAATGGTTAAAGCAAAAGGCAACTTGTTGAAATAACATGGAAATACCGTTATGTTTAAAAAACCATATCGGGGCGCCTGGGTGGCTCAGTTGGTTAAGCGACTGCCTTCGGCTCAGGTCATGATCCTGGAGTCCCGGGATCGAGTCCCGCATCGGGCTGCCTGCTCGGCAGGGAGTCTGCTTCTCCCTCTGACCCTCCCCCCCTCATATGTTCTGTCTCTCTCATTCTCTCTCTCTCAAATAAATAAATAAAATCTTAAAAAAATAAAAATAAATAAAAAATAAATAAAAAACCATATCAGACCCAAGGACACTCTTAATTATCTATTACAATTGTAGAAGCTAAAAACCATTGAATTTCTTAGATTTTGTAGCTGCTATTTTTAAATATTTTTGTGCAGAAACACTTCAGCATGGATGAAACAGCTCCTCTGCTTTTTAAGGGTACATTTGTGGAAGACTGACCTGTCACTAGGTATCCTGCTGGGGGAAAAAAAACCAAAAAACTGCAAAGAAATTTATTTTTTAATAAAGGCTTTAAAGATTTCCATCTGTACCATATTTTCTCAACACATACACTTTGAAATTGTTACTTATGAGCAGCAGAATGGAAGAAAAAATTGTTTTAAATACACAAGTCCAAGAAAAATAGAGTGTGGGTGGATTGTTGTTTAAACTTAGAGAATTTCAATATGTAATCTGATTAACCAGCCTTGCTTCCTTGTGACAGCCATATTTTACAGCCTCTAAAGATTGATTTGATCTACATATTGACTGTTTTATCAGATCTAGGGGGTTTGAACGGAGAAATAGAAATGGAATTCCAAAAGTAGAATTGACTGATATCAATTAATTGTGGGCTTCCTCTCCCTAAATTTAAAGCCAGGTAATATAAATTTCAGAAGGCCAAGTGCTTGTAAATATGACCCATTTTAGTGGACAGTTATGCAAATTCAGAATTTCATAGACACTTCTCGAGTGGATATCCAACTTTCTTGGTATTCAAAGAATAAAAATGAATACTTAAATGTAGTATATTATGACTCACCTACAGAATTGCAAAATATGTAAACAATTGAAATGCTGAGTATTGATGAGGATTGGAGCACCCATGGCTCTTACACACGGACAGTAGGGAGAAGAACTGGCATTTTACTTTGTAAAGCTCTATGCTTGTCTATGCTGAACACAGAAATGTCTTATGACATAAAATTCTATTCCAAGATTTATACTGAAGTGAAATGAGTGACTCTGTCTGCCCAAAGACATGTACAAAAACATTCATCATTGTTATTTATCATAGTATTAGACTGAAAACAACTAAGATATCTCCATATATAGTTAGAAGTCCGTTTCTTGGTTTGTCTCTCTTTCTCTCTCTTTTTTCCTTTGCTCTTTTGTTTTGTTTCTTAAATTCCACCTATAGTGAGGTTATATATATATCCCAACATGATGGAATATTATACATAAATACAATGGAATGTTACTCAGCCATCTAAAAGAATAAAATCTTGCCATTTGCAACGATGTGGATGGAGCTAGATAGTGTTTTGTTAAGTGTAACAAGTCAGTCAAAGAAAGTCAAATACCGTATAGTTTCACTTATGTGTGGAATTTAAGAAACAAAACAGATGAACATAGGAGAAAGAAAAAAAAAAGAGAGGGAGGCAAATTATAAAAGGGATTATTAACTACAGAGAACAAACTGAGGGCTGCTATAGGGGAGGTGAGTGGGGATGGGCTAAATGGGTGATGGGTATTAAGAAGAGCACTTGTGATGAGCACTGGGTGTTATATGGAAGTGAGGAAACACTTAATTCTACTCCTGAAACTAATATTGCACTATATGTTAACTAACTAGAATTTATATAAAAATTGGAAACATTAAGAAATAAAGTAACCACCAACTTATGAAATTAAAAAAAAAACAACAACTTACAAATTAACCTATCACACTACACATCACTTTGTGGTGGTTCTAGGGATGATTTTTGAAGATGCTAGTAGTGTTCTTTTTTTGGCCTGGTTCTGAGTGAAGGGAATCTTTGTTTCTGAAAATATTTGCAGTATGCTTTCTCAAATAAAAATTTTCTAGAAATATCTATATCTATACCTATCTATCTATATATATCATATATATGATACTCTATAAATATATTTTCCAAAAACAAAATATATTTTCTATCAGATTGTAAGCAACCACAGGGTTTTTCTTAAATCTTGTATTCCTTGCACACAGGAAGTGATGTTCATAATATATCCATAAAATTGATGTAATGCACATATGTCATAGAATACCTCTGTGCACATTCTTCATGTTATTAAAAATTCTGACTTGCTTAGAGAACGATGCCTCTATCCACCTACGGGCACTTCTAGTCTTTCCTCCAGCAGCAGGGAAAGTTAGCGTATTTTGGCACCAGATCATGCCAGGAACCCTTTGTCATGCTACTCAATGTTTCAGGGACAGATAACTATATTCTGAAAAGTGTGATCTCCTGGGTGGTTGCTTGCCTACAGAGTATTGCTTTAGTATCACCAGGGTTGTCCAGAAACCCGTAGTTAGAGATAATCTTTTCTCAGTTGCTTGTAGCTCATGTATAGAATTTCTCCTAAAAACATTCTTTTTTTCAATTATTTATAACTCTATTCTTAATGAAAACTGAGATCCATCGGGAATTAAGTTATCTAACGTGTAGTCACATAAGCTCAGGTGTAAATCATGGGAAGGAGTATTCTGAAGGGAAGTTAGTTTACATGATCTTAAGGAGAAGCCCTGTTTGAGAGGCTAAAGTTAGGTCCTGGTTGAACAAAAATGGAACCTGAGGGATTTTCACATCCCTCTAGGCAGAGGAGTGCCTGAGGGAACAATTAATTTGAAAGGAATCAGAAGAAAGGACCAAGGACAATTCCACATCCTCCAAATATGTACCAAAGAAGTAAACAATGGTAGAAAATGTCTTGGGTAACACAAATGCATCAGTTTCTTGAGTTTAACTCTTGGGCAATTAGTAGCAATTGGTTACATGGTTTCGCCTTGCATCCACACAATATCTCCCACAGCAATACTTTTGGTATCTTAGTATTGGGACCATCACACTTTCCAAATTTAAAAGTGTACTAATTTTGTTGAGGATTGTTCTAGCTTTATAGAAAGTAACGGACAAAAACAACATACTAATAAAAGAGAGAGAGAAAAAAAAAAGAAATCAAACAAGAAGAAATCCTGTGCCCCTGCTAACTCTCAGGTGAAGTTTCTGAATAAATAGGAGAGTACCCGGAGGACTCAAGAACAGAAACTCGTATATGCCTAATACAGCTTACTTTCTTCCCTCCTTAGCTTATGCATTTACTGGTTTAGTAGCAATTAAATTAACTACATTAAGACTCAGAAAATATAGTGGGTGTGCATAATTATTACACATTATCTGGAAATATCTATCAACAGTATCAATCTGTGGTGTCAGGTGTGTTGTCCTGATTAGCATATTGTAATATGTCACTCAGGATATGACCAGTCCAGAGAGCATCCCCTGGGGCTGCCATGGTGCACAGCCTCATGGCCACCACTTCTCTTATTTTCGATTTACTCTCCGGAATTATGCAATGCAGCCCCCTCCACATTACATTCTCTTCATACCAATGTCAGTGATGTTCTAGTGGTCAGTTGTAATATATAGCACAGAGCATGTCCCCATCTGGTGACCCTCCTTCTATGCTTCCCTCGGTCATGAACTGCGCAGGCTGAAATCCCGCTGCATCACAGAGCACACTTAGAGGAACTCTCAGTGGTTTAGACCCTGAAAATCTGTCATCACTGGTTTTGTTACTTTTCAAACGAGAATTTAAGGTAAACACACGTTAGTCTTCCATGAGATTAAGATTTTATTTCTTTGAGAGAGAGAATGAGAGAGAAAGAGAGCACAAGAGGGGGGAGGGTCAGAAGGAGAAGCAGACTCCCTGCCGAGCAGGGAGCCCGATGCGGGACTTGATCCCAGGACTCCAGGATCATGACCTGAGCTGAAGGCAGACACTTAACCAACTGAGCCACCCAGGCGCCCTAAGAATTATTTTAAGATTTTATTTATTTGTTTGTTTGAGAGAGAATGAGGGAGAGAGAGAAACAGCATGAGAGGGCGGGGAGAGGGTCAGAGGGAGAAGCAGTCTCCCCACCCAGCCAGGAGCCCGATGTGGGACTCCATCCCGGGACTCTGGGATCATGACCTGAGCCAACTGAGCCACCCAGGCGCCCATTAGTCTTCCTTGAGATTAACTGAGAGAATTATTTCCTAAGAGGGATTTATTTCATGATGCTGTCATCAGGAATCTATTGAGAGCAAGAGGTTTGCAGCCGGAAAACCCTAGTATCTGTGAGACTTCAGATGCCAATGTCTGTATCTGTATGAGGAGATTGTTAATAACCAGTTGGAATATAGGAGATAACGTAGTAAATATGTGATATTTTACAGTAATGAAAGAAATAATTTATGAAAACTCCTAGCATTTGAAAGTAACTCCCCAAAATGGTCTCTTTTCTCCCGTAAGTCCATTTCTAAGGATTTCCATAAAGAAACACAGCATAAGAGGAATTATATATGCACACTTTCACTCATTTCAAGCTATTTATGATATAAAGATTGTATATTATAGGGAAGGGAAACTTTCCCTTTCTTCCCTTTCAGGTTCTCTGGCTGTTCTAATAATTAAATTAGCATAAAACAGATTAACAGGAGAAAACAAAATTAATTTCGTATGCTCGGGTACTCATAGAAATATGAGACTCAGTGACCAAAGCAGGCAGCTTTTATGCATTCTATACAAAGAAACAATACAAAGAAGTTTGGGCTTTAGGAAGTAAACTACTAAAGAAGTAACAAGGGTTATTTATATATCCTTTTCGAATCTGAATTTCTCTGGCGATAAAGATGTCTCTCTCGGGTGCCTGGGTGGCTCAGTCGTTAAGCGTCTGCCTTCGGCTCAGGTCATGATCCCAGGGTCCTGGGATCGAGTCCCACATCGGGCTCCCTGCTTGGCAGGAAGCCTGCTTCTCCCTCTCCCACTCCCCCTGCTTGTGTTCCTGCTCTCGCTATCTCTCTCTGTGTCAAATAAATAAAATCTTTTTAAAAAAAAAAGATGTCTCTCTCCTTTCTGGTACGGGGGAGGGAACTTTTCACTCGGGAAATTTAGTTCCTGCTTTCAGGAGGAAAAAGGAGGGTCAGTGTGTCCTTCTTGCATCTAAGAAAAACATCACTAGTTCAGTTGTAGATATTAACATATGTTTTTTGTGGTTTTATTATTTAATTTTTTTTAGTTAATTTCCTTCTTCATAAAAATAAAAATGTTCAGTTCACATAAACAAAGTTGTCTCATTTATTGTGGAGAAAATCTTAATTAACTGCATATTTTTACCACATAGTGAATTAGAATAGACTTTAGAGATTTAAGTCCTAAGTGTCATTGAACAAAAATTGTTACTCTCTTCTTATTCAGTTTCAAAAAGAAATAACACATTATCAGTCATTTTTATTCAGGTTGACTTTTTTCCAGTTAAACACAGGTCCATATTATTTTTATAATAAAGACATGAACTCAAAATAAGGGTTTTATGGTGATACCCTATTTAATGCATGTTTACAAATTTTAAAAGCAATCACTGTCTGTTAAATACGACCAAAAAAGATATTTGATTTGAATTCAGATGTATATATAGATATCTCTCTCTATATATATATAGAGAGAGAGAGATGTAGATAGATTGACATAGATAGATATAGATATATCTGCGTGTGTTTGTGTGTGTGTGAAAGAGAAAGAGAAATGACAAAAAACACTATCCCTGCCAATTTTTAAGCAGAATAGAAAGAATATTCTAACAATTATATCTATAAACCATGTACCAAGTGCATTCTTGCTATTTATTGATTTCATCTGTCTCTGTTCTAGTTTCTAATAATCAAAGCACTGCATCAGCCTGTTGAGACAACATATATATGGCATATATTTGAAGGACCATGTAAGGCTCAAAGACACTCTTAATTAACCATTACCATTGTAGAAGTTAAAAGCCACGGTGCGGCGGGGCAGGGTCTGGGGCTAGTCATGGCGTCCCCGTCTCGGAGACTACAGACCAAACCAGTCATTACTTGCTTCAAGAGCGTCCTCTTGATCTACACTTTCATCTTCTGGATCACTGGTGTTATCCTTCTTGCCGTTGGTATTTGGGGCAAGGTGAGCCTGGAGAATTATTTTTCCCTTTTGAATGAGAAGGCCACCAATGTCCCCTTCGTGCTCATTGGTACCGGTACCGTCATTATTCTGTTGGGCACCTTTGGCTGTTTTGCTACCTGCCGAGCTTCTGCATGGATGTTAAAACTGTATGCAATGTTTCTGACTCTCATTTTTTTGGTTGAACTGGTCGCTGCCATCGTAGGATTTGTTTTCAGACATGAGATTAAGAACAGTTTTAAGAATAATTATGAGAAAATTTTAAAGCAGTATAACTCTACGGGAGATTATAGAAGCAATGCAGTAGACAAGATTCAAAATAAGTTGCACTGTTGTGGTGTCACCGACTATAGAGATTGGAAGGATACTAATTATTACTCAGAAAAAGGATTTCCCAAGAGTTGCTGCAAACTTGAAAATTGTTCTCCACAGAGAGATGCAGATAAAGTAAACAATGAAGATTGTTTTATAAAGGTGATGACCATTATAGAGTCAGAAATGGGAGTGGTTGCTGGGATTTCTTTTGGAGTTGCTTGCTTCCAGCTGATTGGAATCTTTCTAGCCTACTGTCTCTCTCGCGCCATAACAAATAACCAGTATGAGATAGTGTAAACAGCAAACCATGGGCCTATTCCTCTTCAACTTTAAGGACATTTACATCCCCCCTGTAAGCTATGAAATTGCCTGGATGGAAGACTAGCTACTACTGCTTACAATAGACCAAAAACTTATATAAGTAGTCTGATTCAATCAAGACGTGTTCAGTTTAAGTCCACCTTTTGTCCCATTGATGTTAGATCATTGAAACCCCTGTATCACTGTGAAACACTGGAAGAGCTAGTAAATTGCAAATGATGCAATACCGTGTTCCTCTTGACTTTTATTTTTCAAAATCGCATTGTGAATCTGCTATTTTGATGTAGTGTTACAAAGTGACCGCTCTGAATTTGCTGACTGATGTAATGTGATAGAAAATTGACCCTTCCGAACTGGCCTCTTCCCAGATGAGTTAAAATTATTGTATAATTTTCATCAAGTTAAGATATTTTCATTACTCTCTGTTTTGCTCTCAAATTTATATTTGAAAGGTTCTAATTATTACTTAATGGTGTCGGAATTACTGTATTTTCCTTAGGAATTGAAAGCAATTCATCTTCATTAGCGTTAGCTGCTATTTCTTTATCAGGTTGATGTGACTTGTCAGTATCATGGTCAACTATAATAGTCTTAGTTTTGGTTTGTGCCTTTGATTAAATATAAATCTTTCATACACACACACACACAAAAAAAGAAGTTAAAAGCCAATGGACTCTGAGAAACAAACTGAGGGTTCCAGAGGGGAGGAGGATGGGAGGATGGGTTAGCCTGGTGATGGGTATTAAAGAGGGCACGTTCTGCATGGAGCACTGGGTGTTATACGCAAACAATGAATCATGGAACACTATTTCAAAAACTAATGGTGTAATGTATGGTGATTAACATAACATAATAATAATTTTTAAAAAAAGCCAATGAATGTCTTAGATTTTCTAGCTGCTATTGCAAAATGCCTTTGTGTGAAAACATTTCAGAATGGAAGTAAAGCCTAAGAAGATCCTCTGGTTTTCAAAGGAGCACTTGTTGGATGTTCTGACTTTTCACAAAGTATCATGCTGGAAAAAAGCCTATGGAGAATTTTATTATTATTATTTTTTTATAAAAGGCTGTAAGGGTTTCCACCTGTATGATCTTTTTCCAATTAACACATACTCTTTTGGATTTATTACTTATCAGTAGCAGCTAAGTAGAAAACACTGTTTGAAATGCATTGTCCAAAAAGTATGGGGTTTCAGTGGACTACTACCAATTAAGAGTGTGTAAACCTATAATACGACTAACTTATCTCTCTGCCTTATGACGACTATATATTACAGCATCTAAAAACTGATTGATCTATGTATTAGTTGTTTTATCAGCTCTAGTGGTTTTAAACTGAAGGATAGGACATTTTAAGCCCTATAAATAGAATTACGAAAGTAGAATTGACTGATTCAATTAGTTGTGGGCCTCCTCTCTCTGAATTTGTGAAATTGAATAACATTATGGAAAAATCTTTTTTTAAGGAATCGTGACTCAAATAGAAGCCGGGGCAGATGGCCTGTAATGACTATATAGGTATTTTACATAAATAGAGGACACCATATCAAAAGGTTTTATGTATTCTCACCTGTCTACTTCAATCCTCATCATTCCCTTCCCTTCTTAGTCACTCTACATCACATCCTTCTCACCTATCCCCAGGGACTGATGGCAAATAGCTATTTCCAAAGGCAGTAGTATCAGGGCCAAGGGGAAGTCTTTATTTTTTATTTTTTATTTTTTTATTTTTTAGGTTAGGTATTAAGTCTTTATTTGATGATGTGGGCTTAGCATAAGTGATTCCATTTTGGGCCTGTTGTCTCTCCTTTTTATCTTGTTTTTTTTGTTGTTGTTTTTTAATTTTATTATATTGTGTTAGTCACCATACAATACATCATTAGTTTTTGATGTAGTGATCCACGATCCATTGTTTTCGTATAACACCAGTGCTCCATGCAGTACGTGCCCTCTTTAAGACCCATCACCAGGCTAACCCATCCCCCCAACCCCCTCCCCTCTAAAACCCTGTTTGTTTCTCAGGTCCATAGTCTCTCATGGTTCATCTCTCCCTCCAATTCCCTCCCCCCATTTTCCCCTTCCTTTTCTTAATGTCCTCCATGTTATTCCTTATGTTCCACAAATAAGTGAAACCATATGATAATTGACTTTCTCTGCTTGACTTATTTCACTTAGCATAATCTCCTCCAGTCCCATCCATGTTGATGTAAAAGTTTGGAGGTTCCTCAAAAATTTAAAAATAGAGCTACCCTATGACCCAGCAATTGCACTAAGGGGAAGTCTTTAAATAGGGAAACATAGGAGGCTCCAACACCTCGCTTCCCACAGACACACCAAACAACTAGCTACAATTCCTTCTGAAAGAGATCAAGAAAATAGCTGAGTGACTTCCACACATCAGGCAAGTTAGCAAAAACAGGTACAAATGTAGTCTTTGTAAAAACGAAGTGGTATGACACAAACTTTCAAAAAGTGGGAGAAACCTGTACAATCTTACATGTCAGTATCTCAGTAAAACTAGGAAATAAGAGCCTCATGGAAATACATAAATGAAAACACACACACACACAGACGCAATGCACACACACATACACAAACATGTAATTTTTTAAAATGAGATAATCTTACAGACTTTTGAATTTTACTTTCTTAGTGGATAATCTTTCCCTTCATTACTTTATTTCACACATTCATCTCCAGTATGCTACATCTTTTTTTCCTAATGTACACTTCAAAAATCCCATGACCTATGCTAACAGCTCGTTCTTTATAGTTTCTTATTTTTCACTATGCTCATTCATTAGTAAACATATGGTCATCACTTGCTTTTCAGAAAATAGTGTATATATGATTCATTGCATGTTAAATTTCCCAATTAACTTTAGTCTTTTGCAAATCCTTCTGCACCAATATAAAGGACTCCAATATATGCCTTTTAATGATTTATAATGATCCATATCATGGAACTATCTTAATCCATTAATTTGTTCCCCTATTCATGATTATCTCTTTGTTTCTAGTTTTGATTATTATTAACTTTGTTAAAATAATGTATTAGTAAAAAAGTATATGCCTCTTGAAAACTAGTTCCAGAAAGATAATTATCTTTTCCATACTGTATTCATCAAAGCAGTCAAAGGCTAACCCAACTTAATGGGGGAGTGGGGGAAGACACCATGTGTCCATGGGAGAAATGTCAGAGAACTTGAAACCATCTTTAATTAGACACAACTACCATCAGTCAGTAGTGGAATCTTGAAAATTCTCATTTTCCCATTATTTTGTTATTAGCTTTTCATATATTCAAATTAAATACATAAGTATGTATGAATGAATTTTTCTTATTCTTTGCAAGCACACACAGAACAAAACGCACTGATTGAAAAGAGAGTTGAATTTCACATTACAGAAAGGAAAGGTAGATGAAAGTTTATACCAGTCAGGTCATTGTGAAGGACTGATTAGCTCTGGTTATTGCTGATGGTCATCAATAGTGACGGGGACCAAGAGGACAGGAAAAGGTTCAGGGATCATTGAGCATTGCATCACAACCGTTGGAAGGGATCTGGAGAGGACACAGAATTACACTCCAATACTTCTCAACTTTGTAAAAATTGGAATAAATAAAAGCAAACAAAATTTTTAAGAAACAAATAGAACCTTGGTTTTTCTTAAACCCTCTTCCATGCACACATGTAATATATGATCTATATTAGTTGAAACAGTTTGTAAAATCTCTGTATTTCAACTATTTGTTTATCACCCATGAGCCTATCCACCTAAAATACTTCAGAACAAAGATTCAATTAGACATTACTTGTACCAGAGCTGGTGCTAGGGCTGTAGGATATACAGAAATAAGCTTAATGCGGCTATTATTACTAAAGAAACAACAATGTAGACACATAGCTGAATAAAGTAAAGATAATGCAAGGAAAAGTGTGCTATGCACAGTGGATATGATAGTCATAAAATAATTGAAATCCGGTTAGATGATGTGGTTGGAGGAATGGAATCACACGTACTTAATGAAAAAAAATGTATTTAATATAACCATTGAAGAAGTGTTCTGTTTCTAAGTGGGAAGGTGAAGGAGTTTGTTTCAGAAATAAAAGAAACAGGATAAAAATAAGGGTAAGCAATAATTAACAGGAAACTTATTAATGTAATAAATTAAACAGAATAGATAATAATTAACAGATAAAGTAATTAAGTAGAAGGTCTCTTTGAGTTTCATTAGAAGTCTCATCTGACTGGAGGAAGATGGTATAGACTCAGAACAGCAATGAATGATACTATAAAATCATTTTATCTTCCTAAAGATCCATTTGGTGCAAGTGCAAAGAGTTGAAACTCAGCCTTTGCTGGAATTGTTGCAATATTCATGAGGGAAAACACAGAACTAGAAATCTAATTAATCAGATTTGTATAGTATAAAAGTGTGAGGCCAAGGCATGAGAGACTTCAGCCCCAAATGACACTGAGTGAAAATAAAATGCAATCTGTCTGTATGGTTCAGCTGCTAGGGGCAAGCACAGAAGCAGTTACCCATCACAAGTAGGTTTCTGAGTCACTAAATTTAAAAAATCAAGAAAAAAATGCTTATATTTGGAAAAACGAGGAATCAAATTTTTAAAAAATTATAAATGATTTTTTACTTATTTCCTGTGGTTAATACTCTGCAATCTAATGGCAAAAAAGGAGGTATTTCTCATTTAAGCAAGGTGAATCACATCCATTTTGATCAGCAAATAAACAATTTTACTTATTTATATCTTAATCAAAATTAAAAAAAAACAGTGGGTTTTTTAATATCTACGAAAGGGTATATGCAAAGTTAATATTTTTTTCTATTTTTATCTGTAATATTTGAAGTATCGTGTCAAAACACAAATGTTAATTTGTGTAAATTCAACCCCATATGAACCACATATTGTATTTATTCAAAGCTAAAACAAAATCAGATCATCCATATTCCAGTTTTCACCTTTCAACAAAAGACAGGGGCATGTATACACACACACACACACACCCCTATAAAAGATACATTTATTACTCTTGTTCCCATCTCTGTTTTTTTAAAAGATTTTATTTATTTATTTGAGAGAGAGAGAGAATGAGAGAGAACACATGAGAGGGGGGAGGGTCAGAGGGAGAAGCAGACCCCCCGCTGAGCAGGAAGCCCGATGCGAGACTCGATCCCGGGACTCCAGGATCATGACCCGAGCCAAAGGCAGTCGCCCAATCAACTGAGCCACCCAGGTGTCCAACTGAGCCACCCAGGTGCCCACCCATCTCTATTTTTAATAAGCAAGTCAGGTTTAAAATCCAAAGAGATGGAAAAGTATGTGTGAAACACTGTAGTTTCCACTTGTTTTTAGTATTCTTTTTTTTTACTAATCAAGAGAAATGTCCTTTGGCACCAGGTCACTCCTGCATGTAAAAAATAAAAACATGGCAAAATAGTAATATATTACTAGAGAAAAGTTTATTAAAATATATCTAATGTCTAAATAAATACTAAAAACATTGTGGATGGGGAGAGTCACAAACATATTGCTCATTATTCTTAAATCAGAGATACGTTCATTGTTTCTGAATTTAATACAGAGGCTTAAAAAAATCATGATACTTAAAGAACTCAGAAAATGTAATCATTTGTGTTCAATTAGCTATTTATTTTTAAAATATAAGAATGTATTTCCAACCTTGTTTTTAATTTAGGTATTGCTTTCATATTACATTTGACCTGTAATGAGTTTCATTCATGGTTGCCCACTGGGACAAAGCAATGCAGGTGCACACAGATCATATACCTTATGGAGGATATCCAAATTTGGAATCAAATTTTCTCTAAGATCTTTCCCAAACATTTCGCTTTTGTCAGCAACATAACAATGAAACTTGTCTGACTGTCTGAAGAAAAAGACTATAAAGAATATGATGTACTGAAATAAATCCCTTTCAATTTAGAGATGATAGTTTTCTGAGTGTCAAGAAGAGTTAAAACTTTGGTCTACCATTTCTTGATTATTGCTGTAGCATTTTAGAAGAATCAAGAAGAATGGACGGAAAAAAATTGCTCTTCTGTGAATGAATTCCTTCTCTTGGGAATTAGCGATGACCCTGGAGTTAAAGCAACTCTGTTATCACATTTCTAATTGTCTATCTCATCATTCTTGTTGCAAACCTCCAGATGATCATTTTAATTGAATGGATTCCCACCTTCACACACCCATGTATTTCTTCCTCAGCCATCTCTCCTTCTGTGACCTCTGTTATTCTACAGCAATTGGGCCCAAGATGCTGGTGGATCTATTTGCCAAAAACAAATCAATTCCCATCATGGGCTGTGCTCTGCAATTCTTGATCTTCTGTACTTTTGCAGATTCTGAGTGTCTACTTCTGACAGTGATGGCCTTTGGTCGGTACAAGGCCATTAGCAACCCCTTGCTCTACACAGTCAGCATGTCCAGCAGAGTGTGCTCCTTGCTCATGGCTGGGGTTTACATGGTGGGAATTGTGGATGCTTCAGTAAATACGATACTAACATTCCGGTTATGTTTCTGTAGGTCGAATGTAATTAACCATTTCTTCTGTGATGTCCTACCTCTCCTCTTGTTGTCTTGCTCAGATACACAAGTTAATGAGTTAGTGATATTCACCATTTTTGGCTTCATTGAACTGATTGCTCTTTCAGTTCTTTGTGTGTCTTACTGCTATATCATCCTAGCAGTGATAAAGATCAATCCCAATCTGCTGAGGGGAGGTTCAAAGCTTTCTCCACCCGCACCTCCCACTTAACTGCTGTTGCGATTTTCCAGGGAACTCTGCTCTTCATGTATTTCCAGCCGAGTTCTTCCTACTCTCTTGATCAAGACAAAATTATTTCATTGTTTTACTCCCTTGGGATTCCTATGCTAAGCCCTCTGATTTATAGCCTATGGAACAAGGATGTGAAAGAGGCCCTAAAAAAACCTTAAAAATAAAAAGTAGTTTCATTGAAAACATACATGTATGTATATTTTCTCCCATTCTTACACTATGATTCATGGAAATCAAAATTGTTTTGGCTACTGTGGTGTGATTCAATGAGTATTTATACCATTACCAGCCATGCCAAAATGTGTCATTCCCTAAATACCCCATGGTTCATTTTATGTCTTGAATTTATAATTGGTACTCCCCATTTGTGGGAAATTTCTAGACTCCTAGTTTGCAAAATTTTTGTTTCCTCAATCTTTCATTTGTGCATGAATTGATTTTCTATATGTTCTTGAGTATTTTCTAAGTACCTTTACGTGCTTTGAATTTCATGGTGAATCTAGCAGTTTATTTACTAATAAATCTTATTGCCTAATGCAAATTACAATTTTAATTAAGTAATACTAAATTACTTATAATAAACTATAATTACCCATAATGTAAAAAAATAATAATAGACACTATAAACCCAAAGTACATTGTTCAAATATAGTGAAGGAAATTGTTTGAAATGACAAATTTACTTGTTTATGAGAAAATAAAATTGTTTATAAGAGTAAAGCTGGGGACACCTAGGTGGCATCCGACTCCTGGTTTCATGATCTCAGGGTGGTGAGATTGAGCCCCATGTCAGGCTCTGCGCTCAGCACAGAGTCTGCTTGAGTTTCTCTCCTCTCTTCACCTGTCCCCCTACATAAGCTCTCTCTCTCTCTCTCTCAAATAAAAAATAAATAAAATCTTAAAAAAATAAAACAGTAATGCTATTTTGCTATAAGAATGAAATATGTTTTTTTCAGGATTTTGTTATCTCATCTGTTTTTACTTATAATAATAACTCAGTAGCTCAACTGCTGAGGAGGCTTATTATAAAAAATACATGAAGAATCAACTTTGGCAGAGGCGCACGTAGACTATAAATACTGAGACTTGTGAGGACTCCTTGAATGTGTATTGTCTGGGTAAGGCTACTATATTCACCTCTGTGTTTATGCAGTGCTATTTACAGTAAACAAGATATGAAAGCAAGCCAGTGTCCATTAATAAACAAACAGAGAAAGAAGGTGTGGGATGGATGAAGTGGAATATTATTCAGCCATAAAAAAGAATGAAATCTTGCCATTTGCAGCTGTGGACAGACCTAGAGAATATTATGCTAAGTGATATAAGTCAGACAGAGAAAGACAAATACCATATGCTTTTACTTATATGTTGAATTTTAAAAAAACAAATGAATAAACAAGGAAACAAAAAGCAGAAATACAAAAAAAACTAGTGTTTCCCAAAGGGGTTTTGAGCTGGGGAGGTGGGCAACATTGGTGAAGGGGATTAAGAGGCACAAACTTCCAGTTATAAACTATGTAACAGAGATTAAAAAGTACAGTATAGATAATATAGTAAATAATGTTGCAATAACATTATTGGCAACAGGAACACACGGTGAGCAGTGAGTAATGCGTAGAATCACTATGTTGCACATCTGAGCCCAATGTAAATTGCTTGTCAACTATAGTCAATAATAAAACATTTTAAAATTTTAATTTAATTTAAAAAATTAGCTCTCCAATGACCTTGGAGCAATGAGCTCCTGCCTGGTAAATGTCATTCTTCTACTGGCAGTGGTGATAGCTGAGAGCCAGGTACTAGCCCATGAAGATCATCCTGCTCATCAACACTGACTCTGTCATTCCCTAGCAATGCCCTCTAGCAATAGGGGACTTTTACTTTTGCACAGGCAGCTGGACGACAGCTCTGGGGTGGCTAAGCTATCTCTCCTGAGTACCAACTCCTATAAAAGTCCACTTCAACTAAATTTGGACTTCATTCTTTTCATCTCCCCCTGCCTGGAACAATAGTGCAATTAATCTATCATTGATTGGAATATGTAATTCCTTTATTGTCTTCTTAAAAGACATCACTGTATATGCTGTAGGCTAGTGAAATTCGCACAGTGAACTTGTGCTAAATAAATTGCTAGCAAAGACACACTCAGACTCTGAGCATTAATTTGCCTCCCAAAACAAAACAGAAGTTAAAAAGTACCTCTTTCAAACGCAGACAATTAATCTGGGATCTAAAAGATAAGTAGGGATTAGCTGATAGTTGCAGGTAGGTAGAGAAAGCATTCTATGCTGATGGATCAGCAACTAGAGGGTCCTCAGGGGCACAGGACCAAGTCATCTGTGGAATTTAAAGACAACCAGTGTGGCTGGATTATAGTGCTGCAAGTCACAACTCAGTCACTTCCTCCACAGGCTTTCCTTCCCTCCAGCCCTTGTTAAGCTTGGTTCGTACACCACCCTGTGCCTGAGAGCACTGTTGAATCATGACTGTTTCCTAAATCATTCCCCTCAATGAATACTCAGAGTTCAAGGACTGTGCATTTTTATCTCTTTACTCAACACCACCATACCATCTGGGTAAAGAAAGAAAGAGATATCAAAAACAGTTAATTTTTATTAAATTCATGGAGGCAAAATAAATCACTGGGTTCAAGTATGTGCCTTAAATACATTTTTGTATCATATATGTAAGCACATAAAGTAGTTGTGGATGCTAGGTGTAGGGGAAGATGAAAGACCTACAAATTATTTGGAAAATAATTTTACCAAAGACCTCTTATCTGGGTGTTTACAAGATATTTGACAACTTAACTTGACTCTGCTCTAGTTTGCTGATGATCAAATTGAGACAGGAAAACCAAAGGGACCCCATAAGAGAAAAAGCTGGGGGTTTTTCCCTTTGCTTTTTTTCTGGCTTCTTCTTCTAGCACCTACACCCTACCTCACTCTACACATGCCTGGTACTGCAAATAGCATATGTCCTCCTTGTAAGGGACAAAGATGTGATGATATCACTGGAGTCTTCCAGCACAGTAGATGATATATAAGGATGACTGAGCAGAGCCATCATGTGCCTATTCTAGACCACTGTCACTATCTCAAAGCCAAGACCCCTGGCTTCAGGGAATGAGTGACTTATGAAAAACACCCAGACCCCATCCTTCTTCTGACCAGTTCCTGTTACCCGAGAAGACACATGCACCAGACCACAATCACCAGTAAAAATCCCAGACCCCAAACAAAGACAAGACTCCCTCATTCCTTTTCCAAGTCTCCTGGATGCTCCATCTGTATCTCTCTCTATATATATCTTCAATAAAGTCTGCTTTTACCTCCTGCTGGCTCAGGTTTGATTTCTATACTGTGTGAAGCCAAGCACACTCTTGGCTGATCCTGCAGGACCAGGACCCCCTTCTGGGCCCTTGGATGCAGCCTGCCTGCATCAAAATCACTGAAGTGTCTTGTTTAGTAAACAAGGATAAGGATATGCATTTGAAGGACAGACATACAAGAATACTGGGCACTCTTGGATGCCTGGATGGTTCAGTCCGTTAAGTGTCTGACTCTTGGTTTCAGCTCAGGTTGTGATCTCATGGGGCATGGGATTGAGCCCCATATCTGGCTCCATGATCATCACAGTCTGCTTGGGATTCTCTCTCTCCCTCCCCCTCAGCCCCCACCCACCCACCCTTTCTCTCTCTCAAATGGGTAAATAAATCTTTAAAAAAAGAAGGAATATGGGGCACTCTTAAATGTTTGCTACAATTGCACAAGCTAAAAGTCATTCAATGTCTAAGGCTACCTAGGTGCCACTGTAGAAGGCTTTTGTGGAACTCTTTCAGATGGCCAGTAAAGCCCAAGTGGGACAATGAGACTCCTCGTTGTCCAGGGTGAAATTCTTTCTGAGATTCTAAGACATAGTAGCAGGAGATCTGGAGGTAGAAAATAAATGAACAAACAAATAAATGGGGGATGTTTCCTTTAGTCACAATATACTCTCAATTAACCAATAGTATTTGGACATTTTTTTTAATTTATTTTTATTTGACAGAGAAAGAGAGAGAGCACAAGCAGGGGGGAGTGGGAGAGGAAGAAGCAGGCTTCCCACTGAACACAGAGCCCAATGTGGGGCTTGATCCCAGGACCCCGGGATCATGACCTGAGCCGAAGGCAGATGCTTAACCACCTAAGCCACCCAGATGTCCCCTATTTGGACATTTTACCTATAAATTAGGTACTGTCATGAAGAACAACATGGCAGGAGCGTAATTTAATCAGACTGAAGCCAAAGCACAGATGGGTGTCAATATTAGAAGCATAAAGATGCCTAGCTTCTAGCACTTTGCTTTTCCTTAAGACAACTGGAGTGCATTTAAGCTTAGATTTGATCTGTATCTTGGCTCCTAAAAGCAATTCTTAGTCTAATGTGTGAACTAAAAAGAAGGATGTGAATTGTATTAAATGAGACATTTTAAGATCAATAAAAGAGTGTCCAAAAATGGAATAGACTGACCTATAAAATTTGCGAAATCCATGTGCCTAAGTTTGTGAGAGCGGAAGATGACTAACCACTCCGTGGAAACTAGGAATTCAAGACCAAAATAGGAGGTTGGGTTAATGACTTGCAAAAGTTCATTACAGAAATCTCTCTTGACTTTCCACAGAAATTCAGAGAAAGTTATATCAAAATAATTTATATTAACTTATCTAATCCAATCCCTGTCATTCCTGTTACTGTTTATATCTGTAACTCATATGCTTCTCATAGTGTACCTGCAACCAGTTAGCAGCCAATGTAACTGTCCCAGTAAGACATTATCAATGTCTGCATGTAATGAGTCAATAATATAGGTCCATGCCTTCCTCTTATTATTCGTGACTTCCACACAGGCACTGACATCTTTAAACATAGGCATAACCAGTGAATCCAGAGTAAGGTGTGTGCATAATGATACAAGCAATTAGTTCTATACTGTGGAAAGATGATTAGAAAATTTGCTAACACAGCACTAATCCTCACTACTTTGCTAAAGTGTGTGGCTCTTTTTTAAAAAAAGATTTATTTATTTATTTATTTTGAAAGAGAGAGAGAGAGCAGAGGGAGTGGCACAGGGAGTGAATCTCAAGCAGACTCCCCACTGAGAGCAGAGCTGGAGATGGGGATCTCAGGATGCTGAGATCACGACCCTGAGACCATAACCTGAGCTGAAATCAAGAGTCCCTTGCTTAACCGACTGAGCCATTTAAGATCTAGTCTCTCAGTAACTTTGGAGTATCTCATACAGTATTGTAACTATAATCACAATGCTGTGCATTAGATCTTCAGAATTTAGTCATCTTATAACTGCAAGTCTGCACCCTTTGTCCAACATCTCCCAATTTCTCCACCCAATTCTTGCCCCTGGAAAGCACCATTCTACATTCTACAAGTTTCTGTGAGTTTGGCTTTTTTAGATCAGACATATAAGTCATATCATACGGGTGTCTATCTTTTGCTGTCTGGCTCAGCTCACTTAGCATAATGTCCTGCAGTTCATTACACTGTAGTCAGGAAACTATTATGGGCAAGTTCTTTGAGTCTTAAGAACATAATGCTATGAAACTCCAGAAGTTAGTACTGATTACATCTGGATCTCACTTTCAGTCTCTGTATAATGAGATTGGTAAAGACAGCTCAGGAAACAGGAGGTAATATTAGAAATATGATAATGTATATGGATAAGTTAAATAATATATGAAAGCCACACAGAGTTTGGTAAGATCTCCATACTTTTTGCATCACCAATCTGAGTGCTGAGTAAAGAGGTGCTTAAAGGTACGTTTATAGAAGACAGAACAGAGACATTTTATAGGGCAGAATAATGGCAACATAGGATTTAGCTCTCAGTCCCAACGAAGAAGTCCAAATGAGTCAGGGACCAACAGGAGTAATGAGGATACAAGAAGGTGGAGCATTACATTTGTATCTGTATGGGAGGGATGTGAGTAGACACAAAATTCACACTTCAGTATTTCTCAATTCTCAAATAATTTTGAGAATTTGCCACAAATAATAGCACACAAAACTTATTTTTAAATAAATAGAAGTTGGCTTTGTTTTAAGAGCATTATTACCACATATTTTTTAATAAAAGTACATCCCATAGGGTGCCTGGGTGCCTCAGTCAGTTAAGCATCTGACTTTGGCTCAGGTCATGATCTTGGGGTCCTGATATGGAGCCCCTTGTGGGGGTCCCTGCTCAATGGGGAGTCTGCTTGTCCCTCTCCCTCTGCCACTCCCCCACTTGGGCTCTTTCTTTCTCTCAAATAAATACACAAAATCTTTAAAAAAGAAAGATGAATAAATAAAAGTTCATCCTTGTACATGTGAACTATGTAAGTAGAAAGGTGGTTTATTATCCTCTTTGTTGAACATCTACCAGACTAACAACAGGAAAATATTTAATACCACACATTTACTGAGTCATTACTTATGCATATCCTATACTAAGGATTGTAGGAGTGTAAAAAGACACAAATATAATTAGGTAACACAAATAATTCGGTAAAGAATGTACTAGGTGTAGATGTTTTACAGTGGAAGGAGAGCAGAATATGCCTCTGAAAGCAGGAAATTAATCTCCCAGATGAAAAGTACACTCCCTGTACCAGGTGATAAAGTGGCATCCTTATGACCAGAGAGAGGGAATTTAGGGCCAAGAAGGCTGTATAAATAAAAATCTTGTTAATTCCTAATTTACTACCCCAAGGACAAACCTCTTTGTCTTGTCAATTCTTCACAGATTTATCATTTCCTTGTCTAAAAGGCATAAAAGCTGCCTTATTTGGTCACTTCTTTGAGTCTCATAATTTTTATGGGGTTCCCATATGAATGAAATTAAATTTGTTTTCTCCTGTTAATCTGTCTTATGTCAAATTAATTATTAGGTTACTGAAAGAACCTAGAAGAAGGGAAAAGTTTTGCACCTCTACACAGTGAAAAAAACATTGAAATGTGGGTTGAGAGAAAGGAAACAAACAATGACTAATGAAAAAAAAAACAGTATGTCAGATTATCATACTTCTAAATGAGAAGTAGGGGGGTTGTTTCAGAAACGGAAGAAACTGGGTGAACAATGAAAAGGCAATACAGATTATTAAGTAGAAAATCTATTTGAATTTAATTAGACATCTGATTTCACTGGAGGTCAGTGGAGATTCATGGCCATGAGCATAGTGTTAGAATAAATTCTAGTAAAATGCTGATAATTGATCAATTTGGTATGGAGTGAAGAATTGAAAGTTTAGTCTTTGATGCAACATTCACGGGGGAAAATACAGAAGCAGAAATCTAATTAATCACATTCCCATAACCCAGAAGAGTGAAGGCAGAATCTTTAGGGATTAAATCCCAACAGTCATCAGGTAGAAATAAAATGCCATCTGCTTATGCTCCTGTGCCAGAAATAAGAACAGAAAGATGCTCATTTCAGGTAAGTTTCTAAGCAACTAAATTTAAAAAATATAGTTTGGAAAACACCTTTTTTTTTTGGAAAAAATGAGGAATCAAGTATTAAGGAATTTATAAATGAATCATTGTATACCTGCTTAACTTATTTATTTATTTTTAAAGATTTTATTTATTTATTTGACAGAGAGACAGACAGCGAGAGAGGGAATGCAAGCAGGGGGAGTGGGAGAGGGAGAAGCAGGCTTCCCGCGGAGCAGGGAGCCCAATGCGGGGCTCGATCCCAGGCCCCTGGGATCATGACCTGAGCAGAAGGCAGACGCTTAAGGACTGAGCCACCCAGGTGCCCCTTAACTAATTTAAATAAATTCTGCAACCTATCATCCAAGCAATCCTATTTCTTTATTAGACCTGTGTGGATTTTACCTCATTTGTCATTTGTATAAGGATAGTAAAGATTTTGCTTATTTATATTTTAACCAAGGTCAATAGGTACACCATCAGTTTTTGTACATATAAACTTAAGATTTGCTCTAGTTTTATCAAAAATAAAAGAGTTAACATGTTACAAATAAATCCAAGTCCATATAGACCACCTATCATAGTATTTAAGTCTAGAAAAATAAAAATGAGACCACCACCCACATTGCAATTTTCGTATATCAACAGACACATATGTACAAAATGTGTATATAAACACAAGACAGGAGACTATACATCTCAGAAACGTTTATTTTTCTTCTTCCCTTTTTTATGTTAATGAAAAAGACAACTTAAAACCCAAAGGTATACAAATTTATACATGATATTCTGTTGTTTCCTCTTCTTTTTATCACCTCTCTTTGTCTTTCAAAAGATTTGTCCTATAGCGAAGGTCCGTCATACAAATGGATTCTAAATCCATTCTAAATGGATTCTAAATGTGGCAAATCAGTGAGGGTAAGTGATAGAATATTGTATAAAACATGTTCAGGGGCGACTGGGTGGCTCTGTCAGTTAAGTGTCTGCCTTCAGCTCAGGTCATGATTCTATGGTCCCGGGATCAAGCCTCACATGGGGCTCTCTGCTCAGCTGGGAGTCTGTTTCTCCCTCTTACTCTCCCTTTCTGCAATCTCTCTCTCAAATAAACAAATAAAATCTTAAAAAAAAAGTTCATATTTCAGTAAACACTAAAATCAGTTTACACCAAACACTATACCATAATAACTTTTTCTTTCTCTTTCTTTCTTCTTTTTCTTTCTTTTTCTTTCTTTCTTTCTTTCTTTCTTTCTTTCTTTCTTTCTTTCTTTCTTTCTTTCTTTCTTCTTTCTTTCCTTTCTTTCTTCTTTCTCTTTCTTTCTTTTTCTTTTTCTTTTTTCCCTTCTTTCACTTTTTCTTTCCTTCTTTCTCTTTCTCTTTTTTTTCCCCCTAACACATAATGTCCAGTATCTTCTGGTGTTTTCTCAACAACTTTGTAGTTTCTTTTATATTATTTTGGATATAGAGTGAACGTTCAGTTTATTCAGATTTAGTACTTGACACTGGACAATAGAAGTCAAGACAAGTAATATATCTCAGGAAAGACATATGTAGTTAGAACCCACAGTTATCAACTTTCTATCCCAAACATTTTTTAGTTTTTTTCATAACACAACAATGTTTTTTTAAAAGTGACTCTCATTGGGCTCTTTCCTGAGGGTAAAGAAAATAATATAAGACCATGTTTTGTCTTACAGATAGTGTTTTGGGTACCCAGTAAAGTCAAAGTCTGATCTATCACTTGCTTGTGATTTTTGAAAAAGTTTAGAACACGCACAAAGAAGAATGGACAAAGGAAATTGTTCTTCCTTAACTGGATTCATTTTCTTGGGAATTACCAATAACCCTGGGATGAAAGTGACTCTATTCACCACCATTCTGGTTATTTACCTCATTAATCTCCTGGCAAATCTGGGAATGATTACTCTAATTAGAATGGATTCCCAGCTGAACACACCAATGTACTTTTTTCTAAGCCATCTCTCCTTCTGTGACCTCTGTTATTCTACAGCAGTTGGGCCCAAGATGCTGGTGGATCTATTTGCCAAAAACAAATCAATTCCCATCATGGGCTGTGCTCTGCAATTCTTGATCTTCTGTACTTTTGCAGATTCTGAGTGTCTACTTCTGACAGTGATGGCCTTTGATCGGTACAAGGCCATTAGCAACCCCTTGCTCTACACAGTCAGCATGTCCAGCAGAGTGTGCTCCTTGCTCATGGCTGGGGTTTACTTGGTGGGGATGGCAGATGCTTTCATACACACAACTTTAACATTCCAGTTATGTTTCTGTGGATCAAATGAGATTAATCATTTCTTCTGTGATGTACCTCCTCTCCTATTGCTCTCTTGCTCAGATACACAGGTCAATGAGTTAGCGATATTCACCATTTTTGGATTCATTGAACTGAGTAGCATTTCAGGAGTCCTTGTCTCTTACTGTTACATAATCCTATCAGTCTTGAAGATCTGCTCTGCTGAGGGGAGGTTCAGAGCTTTCTCCACCTGCACCTCCCACTTAACTGCTGTTGCAATTTTCCAGGGAACCATGCTCTTTATGTATTTCCGGCCGAGTTCTTCCTACTCCCTAGATCAAGACAAAATTACTTCATTGTTTTACACCCTTGTGATTCCCATGCTAAACCCACTGATTTATAGCCTACGGAACAAGGATGTGAAAGGGGCCCTACAAAAATTGAAAAATAAAATATGGTTTTAAGTATTTATATTCTGCATGTGCACATACACTCACACACATAGAGTGGTGTTTTCATAAAATTACATAGTATGATCTATGAAAAACAATTTTCTCAAATACTTAAATAAATATCTATACTAAAATTCAATCATAAAAAAATGCTGCAGTTCCTCAAACCTGTTATGCTTCACTATGGTCTTCAATTTATTTATGAAACTACTTCTTTGTGCCAAACATCCCGGCCCTTCTAATTTTGCCATATATTTACTTGTTTATTTTTCATTTAAGCATTATTACAAGTATACTTGGATTTATTATTGAGTACTCACTAAGTACTTTTTGTACATTTAGGTGCATTGCATTTCATAATAATTCAGTAGTTTCCAAATTAATGAATCCTATAATCTAGAGGAATAAACAAACATTAATTAAGCATTCAAATAGTTTATAATAAGTTTTAAAACTTTCATGAAATAAAAACTCGGGGTTAACAATCTAGAAAAAATGAAAAAAAAATCAAGAAAAAATTAAAAAAATCTAGAAAAAAAAGTCAAAAACTAGTGTGCAAAGAAAGGCTTATCTGGATGATGATATTCAGTCTCAGATCTGAAAAAAAAGGCAAGTTGGGGAAAGTAAAAGATTCTAGGCAGAGCGTCTGACAGTTACAGAGGTCTTGAGGTGAACAGTTCTATACCTTAAGAATTAAGAAAGTCCAACATGTGTAGGTTATAAAGAGCAATGTAAAGTGCCTTGGTCAATTACATCATTGTGCCGAAATTATTAAGAAGTCCTGCATCACTTCCTCAGGGAAGGTTTCCTTCCCATCTTTCTTCCTTCTCAGCTCTGGTTAAGTGCCCCCTTTTTATATTCACAGACAACCATCTCCTATAAGTATTGTTTTAATATTGCTTTGTTTATTAAATCACTGCCTCCAAAATAAGATGGTGGGCCTTCTTTGTTCAAGGATTGAGCATCCCATCCCTGTTATCCAAAGTACCTGCATGGTGCCAAAGACAAGAAATGGCAAAACAAACATATACCAAATGAAATACTAGATAACATTTTTAAGAGCTTATTAGGTATCAACAACACAATTAACTGAGGGTATGGTATGTGGCTTGAATATATATATTTTATAACTCTTCAGAAAGTACATAAAATGGTTGTGGATACTAAAGTAATGGATCTAATAAAAAGTTACATATTAATTACACCAGAAGTAAAGAGCATTTTTCCATGTACATGTTTGATATCTGTCAATTTAATCTGTCTGTGCTCTACTTTCTAATGGTTAAAGTACTGAATTAGCTTGCTGAGGCATCATGGGAATGGCATATATTTGAAGGATCATATAAGACCCAAGGACACTCTTAATTACCAATTACAATTATAGAAATTAAAAGCCACTGAATGTAGGGGCACCTGGGCAGCTCAGTTGGTTGGGTGACCAAATCTTGGTTTTGGCTCAGGTCAGGATCTCATGGGTTGTGAGAGCGAGCCCCTGTTGGGCTCCGTGCTCAGTGAGGAGTCTGCTTGAAGAGTCTCCCTCTGCCCCTCCCCCCTCTCATGCTTGTTCTCTCCCTCTTTCTCTCTCTCTCTTCAAATAAATAAATAAATCTTTTTTTAAAAAGCCACTGAATGTCTTAGATTTTATAGTTGCTATTTTGAAATGCATTTGTATGAAAACATTTCAGAAAAGACATAAACCCAAGAAGATTCTTTGGTTTTCAAAAAGACATTTGTGGGACCCCTTCCTATCACATAGGATCTTGTTGGAAAAAAATCTATGAAGCATGTTTTTTTTTAATACAGGCTTTAAGTGTTTCTACCTGAACCATATGTTCTCACTTAACACACTCTTTTGAAGTTGTAATTTATGAGCAGCAGCTTAGTAGAAAATACTGTTTGAAATACATTGTCCAAAAAAAATTGGGTGAAGTAGATTGCTGGTAATTTAGAGAATGTAAATATGTTATCTAGTTAACCCATCACTCTCCCTTTCAACAGCTATATATTACAACATCTAAAACCTGATATGATCTACATATTGACAGTTTTACCAGATCTAGTAGGTCTGAACTAGAGGAAATGAAATTTTAAAGAGAAATAAATTTTAATCCTATAGTGGGGTTCCAAATATAGAATTGATTAATTTAATTAATTGTGGGTTTCCTTTCCCTGATTTTCAGAGGTTTAATAACACATTATATGGGACAATTTTTTAGGGGATTTGTAACTCAAATAGAAGCTTGAGTAGATGGACTACAATGAAACATCTATCTTATTATTTTACCTAAATAGGCAACATCATATCAAAAGGCTTTGATGTATTCCAGCCTACTTCAATCCTCATCATTACCTTCCCTCCGTAATCTCTATATCACATCCTTCTCACATATACCCAATGACAGATAGCAAATATTACTGTCCAAATGAAGTTTTTTAGAGAAAAGGGGAGGTCTTCAAAGATGATAATACAAGAGGCCTCAAATTCTCCTCCTCCCATGGATACCCCAAATTTACAGCTATAGATAGTACAATTCTCTTTCAAAGAAATCAAGAAAATATCTGAGTAACTACTACACATCGGGCAAGTGAGAAAATACCCACATTAAATCAGAGGGAAAGCTAAGGCACAACTTTGCCGTAAACCCCACCCTCGGCACAGGGACATACAGTTGGGGGGGATCCCCCAGCTCTCAGCTTCTCCATGAGGAGTAAAAGGTTTATGCCCCACAACTAGTTTCCCAACATTTAATAGTCCCACTAAAGGGGTAGACCTCCAAATTCCCTTACTCCAAAGACCAATATTGGAGTCTTACATCACAAGATTCATAAGACTATAGCAAATAAAATAGGAGCTGCAGTTCTCACACCAGGGCTCAGAGCAGAGATAACAAAACAGCCCATTTCTCAGTCTTTTCCTGAATGGGATCTTTTGGTACAATTTAAAAGTCTGAGGGTCAGGCTTCTGATTTTGCATGTTTCTAGGAGCTGATTGGGATCCTCCCTGGATACCAGAGAAGCCTGTGGACATGCCCCCTCTCCCTCCTGCTGACCCCAAGTTACCAATATCTCCTTGGAAAGAGTTTGTACACATGTCTGCACCCATTTTTACAACTGCCACCTGAGGATTATGTTGCTAGATCACCTGACTCTGATAGCCAATGGTGTTTCCATTCAGCAATGCCACAGAATTTTAAAATCATTTCAAGTGTCTTTTCCAACCATAATGCTATAAAACTAGAAACTAAAAAGAAGAAAAAAAAAACTGGAAAAGTCACAAATATGTAGAGATTAAACAACATGTTCTTGAACAAACAGGTTAAAGAGGAAACCAAAAACGACCTCAAAAAATATCTTGAGACAAAAAATGGAAACACTACATATCAAAAGTTAGGGAATGCAGCAAAAACAGTCCTAAGTGGGAAATTATAGTGATAAATGCTACCATTAAGAAAAAAAAATATCTTAAATAAACAGCCTAACTTTACACCTCAAGGAACTGGAAAAGAAAAACAAACTAAGCCCAAAGTTAGTACAAGGAAGGAACAAACAAAGATCACAGCTGAAATAAGTGAAAGAGACACTACAAAGAAAATAAATAAGATCAATCAGACTAAGAGATGGTTTTCTGGAAAAATAAATAAAACAGACAAATCTTTAGCTAGACTTACCAAGATTTTCATTATAACTGAAAGAAGATACATTTCAATCGATAGCACACAAATATAAAGAATCATAAGACGCTATCATGAATAATAATTATATGCCAACAATTTGGACTTCCTAGAAGAAACAAGTAAGTTTCTAGGACATACAACTGACCAAGGCTGAATCAAGCAAAAATAGAAAATCTGAATAGACCACTTGCTACTAAGATTAAATCAGTAATCTAAAACCTCCTCACAAAGAAAATTCAGGACCAGATGTCTTCATTGGTGAATTCTACCAAACACTTTAAGATGTAATAAGTAGTTCTCAAACTCTTCCAAAAATTGGAAGAAGAAGCAATATTGCCAAACTCATTTTATGAGACCAGCACTACCCTGATACCAGAACCAAACAAGGACACTACAAGAAAATTAAAGGCCAATATCCCTGATGGACATAGATGCAAAAAGCATCCACAATATAATCACTAACCAAATTCAACAGTGAATAAAAAGAATCATAATCCATAATCAACTATGATTTAGTCCAGGGATGCAAGGATGCTCCAACATCCCTAAATCTATCTATGTGTTAGACTACATTAACAAAAGAAGAGATAAAAATCATATGATCATCTCAATAGTTGCAGCAAACACAATTGATAAGATTCAACATCCTTTTATGATGAAACTCTCAGCAGACCGGGTGGAGAGGGAACTTACCTCCAACACGCTCACAGCTAACATAATACTCAACAGTGCAAAGGTGAAACTTTCCCTCTTACATGAAGAATAAGGTAAGGATGCCACCCTTGCCACTTCTATTCAAAACAATACTGAAAATCCTAACCACAGCAGTTAAGAAAGAAAAGAAAGAAAAGCGTCCAAATTGGAAAGGAAGAAATCCAGTTGTCTCAATTACAGATGACATGATATTATATATACAGGACCCTAAAGACTCCACCAAAAAACTGTTAGAACCAATAAAAAAAGTCAGGAAATTTGCTGAATATCAAATCGATATACAAAAAATTGATTGCTTTTTTTATGCACTGTGATCTGTTAGATACAGAATTTTTTTTAAAAATGCCATTTATAATAACATAAAAAATAAAATACTTAGGTATAAATTTAGTTAAGGAGGTGAAAGAACTGTACACTAAAAACAATAAGATATTGATAAAAGAAGTTGAAGACACAAATGAATGGAAAGATATTCCATGCTTATACATTGGAGGAATTAATGTTGTCAGTTGGAAATCAGGAAGTGTTTTGTTCTCCATTTTTGTTCTGCTTCCTCAAGATTGCTTTGGCTTTTTAAGGTCTTTGTTTGTTTGTTTCATACAAACTTTAAGATGGTTTTTCCTATTACAGTGATAATCACCACTGGGATTTTGATAGGGATTGCATTAAATAGGTAGATTGCTTTAGGTAGGAAGGCTATTTTAACAATATTTGGAGAGGACACAAAATTACACTTCAATACTTCTTAATTTTGTAAAAATTGCAATGAATAAAAGCAAACTAATTAAAAAAAACACACACACAAATAGACCGTGGTGTTCCCTAAAGCCTCCTCCATGTACAAATGCATGTATGATCTATATGAGTTGAAATAGTTTGCAAAACCTCTTTATTTCTTCTTCTCTCTGTCACCAATTCATCCAATCACTTAAAATATTTACCAACTAATATTAAATTAGACAATACTTGTACCAGACTTGGTGCTAGGGCTGCAGGATACACAGAAATTAGCCAAGGCCAGCTATTATTTCTAAGGAGTTTATGGTGTAGTAAAAGATACATATCTGAATGAAATAAAAATAATTCAAGAAAAAGTGTGCTAAGTATATGGATGTTATAGTCATAAATTAAATGAAATCCTGTTGGATAATATGTGGTTTTAAGAATGGCATCAAATGTGATTTATGAAAACAAAGTATTAAATATAATGGTTGAAGAATGGTTACACTTCTAAGTGGGAAGGGGAAAGTGATTGTTTCTGAAATGAAAGAACCAGAATAAAAATAATTAATAATAAATAATGATTAACAAATAATCATTTATTTAATAAAGTTATTAACTTAATAAATTAAAATGAATAATACTTGAGATAAAAATAATTAAATAAGAGGTCTATTTAAATTTCATTAGAAGTCTGGAGGAAGATCGTATAAACTCAGGATAGCAATGAATCATATTATAAAAATCATTTTACCTTCCTAAAGATGATCCATGTGATGCAAGTGCAAAGAATTTAAAATCAGCCTTTGATAAAATTGTTGCAATAGTCACGGGGAAAATACAGAGCTAGAAATATAATTAATCACATGTTTGTATACTACAGAAGTGTGAGGGCAGAGGCGTGAGAGACTTCAGTCCCAAATGACACTAAATAAAAAAAAAATGCAATCTGTCTGTGGTATTCAGCTACCAGGGGCAAGCACAGAAAGACTTGCTCATCACAGGTAGGCTTCCAAGTCACCAAATTTAAAGAATAATGAACAAAAACCTTCCATGTGAAAAAATGAGGAGTCAAATATGTAGAAAATTGTAAATTAATATATTTTTACTTACTTCCTTTGGGTAATAATCTGCAATCTAGTGGCAGATTGGTTCATTTTATGTCTTATAAAGTAGGGTGTTTTGGAATAACCTTCATTAGCAAATGTACAGTTTTACATAGTCATACCTAAACCATTTCTTAATCATTTCTGTAGCATTTTAGAAGAATCAAGAAAAATGGATGGAAAAAATTGCTCTTCTGTGAATGAATTCCTTCTCTTGGGAATTAGCAATGACCCTGGAGTTAAAGCGACTCTATTTATCACATTTCTAATTGTCTACCTCATCATTCTTGTTGCAAACCTCGGGATGATCATTTTAATTAGAATGGATTCCCACCTTCACACACCCATGTATTTCTTCCTCAACCATCTCTCTTTCAGTGACTTCTGTTATTCTACAGCAGTTGCACCCAAGATGCTGGTAAGCTTCATAGCCAAGAACAAGTCAATTCCCTTCTATGGCTGTGCTCTGCAATGGTTGGTGTGCTGTTCCTTTGTAGATTCTGAGTGTCTACTTCTGACAGTGATGGCCTTTGATTGGTACAAGGCCATTAGCAACCCCTTGCTCTACACAGTCAGCATGTCCAGCAGAGTGTGCTCCTTGCTCATGGCTGGGGTTTACATGGTGGGAATTGTGGATGCTTCAGCAAATACGATACTAACATTCCGGTTATGTTTCTGTGGGTCGAATGTGATTAACCATTTCTTCTGTGATGTCCTACCTCTCCTCTTGTTGTCTTGCTCAGATACACAAGTTAATGAGTTAGTAATATTCACCATTTTTGGCTTCATTGAACTATATTCTGTCAGGGCTTTGCATGTCTTATTGCTATATCATCCTAGCAGTGATAAAGATCAACTCTGCTGAGGGGAGGTTCAAAGCTTTCTCCACCCGCACCTCCCACTTAACTGCTGTTGTGATTTTCCAGGGAACTCTGCTCTTTATGTATTTCCGGCCAAGTTCTTTCTACTTTTTTGATCAAGACAAATGACCTCATTGTTTTACTCCCTTGTGATTCCTATGCTAAACCCTCTGATTTATAGCCTAAGGAGTAACGATGTGAAAGAGGCCCTGAAAAAACTTAAAAATAAAAAGTGGTTTCATTGAAAACTTACATGTGCATATTTTTCTCCCAAACTTACACTGTAATTTATAAAAATTAAAATTGTTTTTACTAACGTGGTGTGATCCAAGAAATATTTATAATATGTTCCAGCCATACCCAAATGTGTTATTCCCTAAGTGCTCCATGGTTCATTTTATGTCTTGACTTTGTATTGGCACTCTTTAATTGAAAATTTCTGGACTCCTAGTTTGCCTAATATTTGTTTCCTCAATCTTTCATTTATGAATGAAATGAATTTTCTAAATGTTATTGAGAGTTTTCTCAGTACCTATTTGTATTTTATAGCTAATCCAGTAGTTTTACGCTAATGAATCTCATTATCTAATGGAAGTGACAAATATTAATTAATCATTCAAATTATTTATAATAAACTGAAATTACGCCATAAAATAAAAAGACTGAGGCCTCTAAAACCATGCCTAATGTTCAAATATAGTAAAGAACGTTGAAAAGTGCTTCTGGTAATGGAGATAATCTGGGATCTAACAGATAAGCAGGGATCAGCTGAGGATACATGTAGGTAGAGAAAGCATTCTATGCTGATGGATCAGCAACAAGACCAAATCATTTCTATGGAATTTAAAGACAACCAGTGTGGCTGGATTATAGTGCTACAGTTCACAATTCAGTCACTTCCTCTATTGGTTTTCCTTCCCTCCAGCACTTTTTTTTTTAATTTAATTTAATTTTATTATGTTCTGTTAGTCACCATACAATACACATTGTTTTTTGACGTAGTGTTCCATGATTCATTCTTTGCGTATAACACCCAGTGCTCCATGCAGTACGTGCCCTCCTTAATACCCATCACCAGGCTAACCCATCTCCCCACCCCCCCTCCCCTCTAGAACCCTCAGTTTGTTTCTCAGAGTCCATAGTCTCTCATGGTTCGTCTCCTCCTCCGATTTCCAACCCCCTTCATTTTTCCCTTCCTACTATCTTCTTCTTTTTTTTAACATATAATGTATTATTTGTTTCAGAGGTACAGGTTTGTGATTCTACAGTCTTACACAATTAACAGCAATTTGCTCAGTTTTTTTTTATTATGTTATGTTAATCACCATACATTACATCATTAGTTTTGATGTAGTGTTCCATGATTCATTGTTTGCATATAACACCTAGTGCTCCATTTAGTACATGCCCTCTTTAATATCCATCACCAGGCTAACCCATCCCCCCACCCCCTCCCCTCTAAAACCCTCAGTTTGTTTCTCAGAGTCCATAGTCTCTCATGGTTCATCTCCCCCTCCTATTTCCCCCCCTTCATTTTTCCCGTATGTCTCCATTTTAAATAAGTCACACTTAATATTTGGAAAACTTTCCACTCTTCATCTTAGTGTGCTAATTTTGCATTAGTTGTTTATTTTATGCATTAATTTAATTATTCGAAGACCTATGAGTTTTTAGTGTACTCCTTTTGCACTATAGGTATCTTGCGTTTCATGGTGATTCCAGTAGTTGATATTCCAATGAATTCCATAATGTAATAAAAATAAGTAAAATTAATTAAATAGTCTTACAAACTATTCATGAGAAACTCTAAATCTCCCTGAAGTGAAAAGGCAAGAAACTCTAAGTTCAAGCAAAATGTCTACCTGTAGAATGCGGAGAAGAAAAGATTCCTTGAAATTCTGTTTCAGATCTAAATGGTGAAGAGGGATACAATGAGGATGGGAGGAAAAAAAGGAATCCAGATGGAGAAGCTGGAATTACAGATCCTGAGGTGGATAGGACAATGTCTTCTTAGAGGTGATGTAGTTGTAAGGGAGCAAAACTTTCCTTTCTTCCCTTCCTGGTTCTTTGGCTGACCTAATAATTAAATTGATATAAGATAGATTAATAGAAGAAAAACAAATTCAACTTCTTATGTATAGGATCTCAAAAAAATATGAAACTCAAATAAGTGGCCAAATAAAGTATCTGTTATATTTTTTAGACAAAGAAACAATACATTTGTGAAGAATTGACATGACAGAGAAGTATGGTCTCAGGACCAAACTTTACTTCTAAGTAAAGAAGTAACAGAGTTTGTTTATACAGCATTCTCAGCCTTCAATTCCCTCTTTGGGGATGAGGAGGGCTCTCTTTCTCCTGGTGCAGGGAGAGTACCCTTCACATAGGAAATTTATTTCCTGCCTTCAGAAAGACAAAGGCGGCTCAGAGTGTCTTTCTTGCACCTGCTATTCCTTAAGTAAATTTGATTTTAAATAATCAGTGGCCCGGGTGCATGGGTGGGTCTGCTTGTTAAGCATCCGACCCTTGCTTTCCACTCAGGTCATGATATCAGGTTCAGGGGATCAAGCCCCAAGACGGCTCCATGCTCAGTAGGGAGTCTGCTTCTCTCCCTCTCCCTCTGCCCATACCCCCTCCACTCCCTTTGTGCATGCACACTCTCTCTCTAAGATAAACAAATAAATCTTTTTTTAAAGATTTTACTTATTTATTTGACAGAGAGAGACACAGCGAGAGAGGGAACACAAGCAGGGAGAGTGGGAGAGGGAGAAGCAGGCTTCCCACTGAGCAGGGAGCCTGATGCGGTGCTCGATCCCAGAACCCTGGGATTATGACCTGAGCCGAAGGCAGGTGCTTAATGACTGAGCCACCCAGGCATCCCTAAATAAATAAATCTTAAAAAAATAAAATAAAATACTCAATAGCCAAAGTGGTATATTTTGAAGTGGTGTATTCTGCTCCCCTGCAATGTCCAACAAGAGAAGGATAAAAGTGCAAAGTGGAGGGTCCTGGCAAAGTACATCCTTATGTTGAAATTCAACTCAGTCACTTCCACTTGGCTTTTCTTTCCTTCTTCTGCCTTCTCAGTCCTGGTTAAATGCTCATCTTTGTGGTTTATAAATAATACTCTCCTCAAGGCATCACTGTACCTATGGCTCAGTTGATTTGACCATTGTCTCCAATATAAGACCATGAACATTCTTTGCTGCAGGTTGAGTATCAATTCTTATCAATCATTCTTATCAGTTCCTTTATCTTGTCTGGAACACAAAATGGAAAAACAAATAATAAAAACCACACACTTGATAACATTTTTGAATGTTCATTAGATATTTGTCAAAACATAATTAAATGAGAGTATAATGTATGCCTTGTGTGGGTGTGTGTGAATAACTTTTAAGAAAATGCATAAAAATGATTGTGGATATTAAAGTAATAAACCCATAAAGATACTTATATTAATAACATGGGAAGTAAAAAAAAAAATCGCCTGTGTACTTTCTGGATGTGCTCTTCTTCATTTGTCTCTGCTCAAGTTTTCTGTCAACCACTGGAAGCAGGTTTCTTGAGAAAGAGTGGACATGGTTGTGTGTTTGCAGGACCATGGAAGACTCAATGACATTCTTTTTTTTTTTAAGATTTTATTTATTTATTTGAGATAGAGCTAGAATGAGAGAGAGAGCACAAGCAGGGGGAGCAGCAGGCAGAGGGAGAAGCAGGTTCTCCACCGAGCAGACGCGGGGCTCCATCCCAGGACCCCGGGATCACAACCTGAGCTGAAGGCTGATGCTCAACCGACTGAGCCACCCAGGTGCCCTGACAAAATGACATTCTTAAATATCTATTAGATTGTACCCCTTAAGTAATTATAATTGTCCTTGGTGAAATAATTTCAGAAGGAATTTCAGAAGCAAACCTCAAAAGTCTCCTCTGCTGTTGCAGATGGTATTTGTGGGAAACTATGACAGATTGTGGGAAAAATATGGCGGTGAAAAAAAAAATCTATGGGGAAGGTGTTTTTGGGGAAAAATGTTTTAAGAGTCTCTACTTGTACCATATTTTCTTGCTAATCTTTCTTATGAGAAGCAACATAGCAAAAGCCATTTTTTGAAATGTATTAAAGTCTAAACAAAGCAGAGTCTCAGTGGATCAGAGGCTTCTAATTCAGAAGTTGTAAATATGCCATCGTCCTTCCAAATGACATAGGACAGTAATATCATGTAAAGACTGATCTGATCTACATATTGGCCTCTTCAATCACATCCAATGAGTCTGAACTGACGAGAAGGAAATCATAAACCAATTAAATGAGATATCTTAAGCTCAATGAATGTATGTCTAAAAATGGAAGAAACCAATTTAATTAATTGTAGGCTTCATCTCCTTGAATTATGTAATTAGAGAGTAAAAAATTACTCACTAGGAATGTTGACTAGTCGACTCGTGACTTAAATAGGAACTTGGGACAGATGGCCTGAACTAACCCTTCCATATGGGATTCTACAGAAATAGGAAAAATATTAAAAGACTTTTGTGTATTCTGGTTCATTTACTTCCTTCCTCACCAGTTGCCTTCTACTCTCTGTGTGGCTACATCACAAGGTTCTCACATAGCCACCAGGGACTAATGAGAGAATCATTATCCAGTATTATATTACAAATGACTATTGATATAATAGGCATGTTTCTGTATCTGGACTCCTTTCCTTCAGCCTTGCACTGGAATTCCTAAGGATAAAAATGACATAGTGATGGTAGATTTGGGCATTTGTACAACACAGTGAGCAGGTAGATGCATACTAGTGGTAGGCTGTCTAGCACCATGTGTTAGAATACAACAGTGGTAAAGCTCAGTAACCCAGTAAGTGGGTGCTCCTGTGTGAAAACCAGAGGCAGCAACTTTAAACCTCTTTGGACATTCCTTTCCAGAAATATGCTGTGAACCTGACATCGAATACAACTCGAAATCACTGTGGTGTTTAACAACTCACTCTTCCTCACTAGACCTCACCCCCCACTCTGGAAAGAGGATTTCTCTCACTTCTAGTTCTTCTGCTGTGTAAACCTATCTGCACTATTGGAAATATTTTTTAAAAAGGTAAGTAAATAAACCAAACAAGTGGCTTTCTCTTCATACAAAGGAATGGCATTATGTCTCAAGGCTGATTTGACATGAATGGCAATGATATCGGCTAGAAAGTAGGAGCAGTAGAAGGCTGAGTCCTTGTAAACACGGCTTCTTTCCTGACCTCCTATTCTGCATTCAGGATCTAACAGACACTTCACAGAAATGGTGATACAACATTATTAGTATTCAGGTAGATAAAAATTAAAACCTCAGTGCTGTACCTTGACCCACCTAAATAATGGCCAAAATGAAAGTGATTCACGATCTTAACATCAAGTACTTGTGTGGATGTGAAACAATAATAGCTCTCAGACATCGACAACAGAGATCAGAACTGACGCACAACCTTGGAAAACTGTGTGGCAGGATCTACTACAGTTGGACCCAAAATTCTATCCCTACCTCTACATCCAATACAAATGAGTGACTATGGACATCCCAAGCTTGTACAAAAATGATCGTAGTAGCATTATTTAGAAATTGACAATAACATAGGGTATGTTTGTTCATTGGGATACCAAACAGTGAAGAGAGTGAATAAACGATCACCAGGTGCAACAGCATGAGGGAATCATATACAGAACAATGAGTGTAAGACATACAAGGTTACAGACCAAATGATTTCACTTCAAAATATGAAAAAAAATACTAAACTATCATATTGGACATCAATTGGTGTTAAGGCTCATAGTCTCTGAATGCTGTTATGTTCGTGTTTTGGTCTAGGTTATGTGTGCAGGGATGTTTTTATTTCTGAAAAGTCACTAGCTATTTTTTTTTAATAATACACATATACACAACTTCAAAACTCATTCTAAAATTAAAGATATTTACTACCAGATTATAGACAGCTGCAGAATTTCATATTAATTTTTAAAATCTCTAGCAGTTTATTTTATACGTTTTCAAGATATTTCTGTAAAATTAATAAAACATGCAACTTTTAGAAAATATTTCATTAGGGCGCCTGGGTGGCTCAGTTGGTTAAGCGACCGCCTTCGGCTCAGGTCATGATCCTGGAGTCCCTGGATTGAGTTCCGCATCGGGCTCCCTGCTCAGCAGGGAGTCTGCTTCTCCCTCTAACCCTCCCCCCCCCATGTGCTCTCTGTCTCTCTCATTCTCTCTGTCTCAAATAAACAAATAAAATCTTAAAAATATATATATATATATATATATATATATAGGGCGCCTGGGTGGTTCAGTTGGTTAAGCGACTGCCTTAGGCTCAGGTCATGATCCTGGAGTCCCTGGATTGAGTCCCGCATCGGGCTCCCTGCTCAGCAGGGAGTCTACTTCTCCCTCTAACCCTCCCCCCCCCATGTGCTCTCTGTCTCTCTCATTCTCTCTGTCTCAAATAAACAAATAAAATCTTAAAAAAAAAATATATATATATATATATATATAGGGCGCCTGGGTGGCTCAGTTGGTTAAGCGACTGCCTTCGGCTCAGGTCATGATCCTGGAGTCCCTGGATCGAGTCCCGCATCAGGCTCCCTGCTCGGCAGGGAGTCTGCTTCTCCCTCTGGCCCTCCCCCCTCTCGTGCTCTCTCACTCTCTCTCTCTCTCAAATAAATAAATAAAATCTTTAAAAAAAAAAAAAGAAAATATTTCATTAAATAATTGTCCTATATGTTACTAAAAATGGGTTGCTTGCTTATAGAATAGAAATGTTAGCAACCTACAACTCCTGATTTTCTTGTTTCCTTGTGATTGGAAGACTTAGTGAACTTGGTACTAGTATAATGCACAGAACTTATTCATAACAGCCCATGACTCAGGGCCAGAAAACTACTATCTGAAGGAAGGTTTGTTTGTTTGTTGTTGTTGTTGTTGTTGTTGTTGGTTTGTTTTTGAGAGAGAGAGAGCATGCGAGAGAGGTGGGAGGTAGAGGGAGAGGGAGAGAGAGAATCTTAAGCAGGCTCCATGCCCAACACAGGGCTCTAAGCGGGGCTTGATCTCACGACCCCAAGACCATGGCCTGAGCCAAAATCAAGAGTCCGATGTTCAACTGACTGAGCCACCCAGGTGCCCCTGAATGAAGGAGTTTAAAAGTAGACAGTTCCTATGTAGTGATATATTTAGGGGCACCAGTGACACCAAGGGAGTTCTTTAGTTAAAGACTTTTTCCCAATTGTCTGTCTCTGACTTCTTAAATTTTACCTTTAGTCTTTCCCCTCATAATTAAAGAAAGCTACTCTCTACTAACAAACAAATTCCTTTGGGAATTAATTTAGATTATCCAATTTTGTGCACCCTATTGCCAGACACACTCCAGATCTAATGGGGACTAGGATTAGACTACATAGTCTGGACGGGAGACCATGTTTATGAAGTTCAAGTCTGGCTCCCCTATGAACAGAGTGTAGCCTGAGGAGATTTGACTTCCCTGCAGACAGACAGACAGTCAGACCTGCGGGAAAAATGAGTATGGAAAGGAATCAGAAGAAGGTGACCGAGGATGACTGCCCCTCCTCCAAATATGCGTAAGAGAGGTAGAGAACAGTAGGAAAGCTCTGAGGTAACACAAATACATCATTTTCTTGAGTTCATCTGATGGTAAGGTATTGGCAATTATTTAGGAGCTTTGAGAGTTGTCTCAACAATATTTCCCAGAGGAGTACATTCGATATTTAGTATTTTGATTATCACACAAAGAATAACAATACATTTAGGAAAATGCATTAACAATTGTCACGAAAATCACTTTTCCAAAAATTAAAAAATATATTCATCTCATTGACTTTTGCTTGAAGGGTAATCTAGTTTTATAGAAAGTAAGGGGAAATTCTATAACAACAAAGACAAACAAGTGAAAAAAAAAAGTGCAAAACCTATGTTTCTGTTGACTCCAGGTGAGGTTTCAGGAGAAATACTCAAAGCATTAGATGCATAAACTGGTAGATGCCTTTTGCATCCTACTTTTTTGTTGTTTGTTTACACAAATTTTGCGCTTACAAGTTTGTGGCAATTAAATTACCTGCTTCAAAATCTGATATTTTTACATTTTTTGTAACATTAATCAAGAGTAGACATTTAAAGAATACAGTAGGGTGCATAGCAATGATTCACAAACATGATAAACTATGACTCAGAAAACAGACAATACAGAGATTATTCCTCTGAATTGCCAGGTTGCACAAGTTCAAGGAAATAAAATTTCTTTTCTATTCGATTCATGGAATTGTGCAATGCAGGGGGCTTTCAAATCACTCTCCAACATTAATAATGTTCAAGTACCCAGCTAATTTAAGTTATTTGGGTTACTTACCATGTGGCAACACTTCTGCCCTCCATTATCCTTGGGATCTTACCTTGGTGGAGAAGTGGGACTAAACAGCCTCTCAGTTCTATTAGAAATCTGGGAAGTCTTTGGGAAATCTGTGAATTTTTGAATGTCACTTTAACACACACACACTATCACATTCTACCAGAGGATTTAGAGTGCTAGTTTTTTAAGACAAAATTTGTTTCACTACACTATATTCAGGAATCTGTTGTGAATAATTTCTGTAGATTCAGTGAGACTCTAGAACTTTACTTATTACCTCTCAGTTTCAATTTCTGTATCATGTTATGAAGTGGTTAGAGACCAGTTAGGACATGTGATACATATGAAATACATCATAATATGTGCCTATAATTAGATAACATAAAACATCTGACTATGGTAAAAAGGTCAAAATTGCCTTTATTTAAGGTCAATCTCTGTGCTCTTAAAAAACATTTATAGAATTTATTTTTAAAAAATATATGGATATGGTGGCATCTGGGTGGCTCAGTAGGTTAAGCATCTGCCTTTGGCTCAGGTCATGATCCCGGCGTCCTGGGATCGAGCCCCGCATCAGGCTCTCTGCTCAGCTGGAGCCTCCTTCTCCTTCTCCCTCTGGCCCTCCCCACTGCTCCTGCAAGTGTTCTCCCTCTCTCTTAAATAAATAAAGAAAATCTTAAAAAAATAAAAAATAAAAATATATGGATATGATAAATTATATTTGTATACTTTTACTCATATCAAAGTTTTTATGATATATAGAGTTGTATATAAATCAAGTGGTCAGGGTGCCTGAGTGGCTCAGTCGTTAAGTGTCTGCCTTCGGCTCAGGTCATGATCCCAGGGTCCTGGGATCAAGGCCCGCATTGGGCTCCCTGCTCAGCGGGAAGCCTGCTTCTCCCTCTCCCACTCCCCCTGCTTGTGTTCCCACTCTCGCTGTGTCTCTCTCTGTCAAATAAATAAATAAAATCTCAAAAAAAATTTTTTTAAATAAATCAAGTGGTCATTTAGCAGAGGATAGACAGAATAAATTAATGTACATTAATACAATGGAATGCATGGCCTGTATTCATCATACTTATTTATATATAATGTTTGTATAATGACATCACTTATTTAAAAATTAAAAATTCAGTAGACAACAAAATATAGTTATCAACAGGCAATGTGATATCAGTCAGTGGTTTTTTGCTGTTTCTACAGAAATCTTTACGTGGTGAATGCGTTTAATGGGAACGAGTGTATCTGTGTAAGTACCTGGGCGTGAATAGGTGTGTATTTGTTTTGTAAATTATGAAAGTATCACAAAAATCAATTCTAGGAGAGTATAGAGATTGGAGAATTAGAAATAAGGAATGCTTGTTGAATGGGGTCATTTTGCTATCCTAAAATAGGTATAATTTTGGGTGGTAAGGTAGAGAGGGACATAAATTTTTTTAAAGGTCTGTGTTTCTTGTTCAATCACCTTACCCCAACGAAATATCAGAAAATAAACCACCACAGTATAAGGTATCTGTCTTATTCCTGTGAGACTAAGTGTTGAGCACCCAGGGACCAGACTCAGAGATGACTATATAATCCAAGTCAATCAGGAGACAATGCTGAAGCCTCCTGCAGAAAGAACTGCATGGAAAGGAGGTCAGTAATTCTGGGGCAGGTACTAACAATTTTTGCTGTTTTTCCGATTTTACTATAAATTTTTGTGTTTTTCTAATCCTTTTTTAACTGAAAACATGATATAAAACCAAAGAAGTGTATATGTTATACAAACTTTCATTTCAATTTCTTTTATCGATCTACTTATTTAAAATATATACACATAGAAAGCAGGGAAAACAAAGAAAGCAAGTATAGATTGCACAGATGTCACTTTTTTATTGTTTTTCATGTCTTACTTGTATTTTTATATATTCTTTAAAAATTTATTAAGGAAGCATTTTTTTTTTAAGATGTGTCTACAGGGAGTGATATTTAAATGAGTTTAAGCCAAGGGTTTGGAGACCTGCACATTGATCACTAGATCATTATTCAGATTTTTTTTTATCTCATCTTCATCTAACTTCATCTTCACTTTTCCTAAATTCTCACAGAGGTGGATTTGTATGAGATTACATACAATATAATTGACTTGGGTAAGATAAAACAGTGGAACATAAAAATCAATTGACTTCTCAACCACCATTTTTTTAAAGCAAAAGGAGGCAGATTTCAGAGATATTTAAAGGTAAAAGGGATAAAATAAAACAATATTAAAAAGTCTAGGAAAGTTGGGAAAGGTACAGTTCAGACTTTAATCTCTCTGGGGTGTAGGATTGTGGACATGAGTATTTTTAACATGCCTCTTACAGATCTGAACTATTGGTGAATAGACCATGAAAATTTTAGTAAATTGGGGCAGAGAGACTCACAGTAAACCACACTCCCTCGTTTGCTGCTCTGTCACCTGCTACCAGAATCTCTATGATTAGAGCCCAGATGTTCTTCATAATCTCCCTTGAGTAACAGCAAATGTCAGAAGGGAGCATGGTTAGCCCCGGCATTTTCCTGTCTGTCCAATTTAGAGTATTGCTCACGGATACCATCCACCGTGTTCTTCAGCAACCACACCCTCCCTTCTCCAGTGGATCCTGAATCTCAGACTGGCTCTATCCCTTGTTTATTGAGACTGGATAGGACATGGGGTGACTGCCTGGGGAAGTAGAAGCCTGTCGTATAAAGGAATATATTCATTACTTGTGCCTAGGAAAAGGGGAAAAGATGGTGGCATTACTTGTGCCTCTCAGTTATGCTTCTCTATTACAGAATATAACAATATTTCTACTAGACGTAAAAAAAAAAATACCTTGCTGAACACGTGGTTATCTGCCCAAATAATTGTAAGAACTATTGCCTCAAACAATGAGGAGATTAATTTCCTTATAGAAGAAACAATTAGCAAAACTTATCATAAATACAACATATGTTGGTATGCAAATAGCATGCTTTAATTTGAATAAAAATGTGCTACAAATTCTGTACAGTGCTGTACGAAGGTAGGTAATATAATTATCAAATCATTCATATTGATTTGTCTATATTTCCAGGACAGTCTGCTTCACCTAAATAGTCCTGACATTGCTTGTCTCTCTTCCTAAATACAGAAAAATAAGACCAGCAGTTTACCTGCTAAAATGGTAAGATGATGCTAATCCTGGCTCTGTTTCCATCTCTCACAAGCAGGGATTCCCAGATCTGAGCGATGGCTGTTGAGAACTGCACTGTGACTACTGACTTCATGCTCCTAGGACTCTCTGGCAGGAAAGATGTACAGCAGGGACTCTTTGTGCTCTTTTTGCTAGTTTATGGCATAACCGTGATTGCCAATCTAGGGATGATCCTGCTGATCAAGCTGGACTCCAGCTGGACTCCATGTATTATTTCCTGAGCAATCTGTCTTTCTGTGATGTCTGCTACTCCTTCACTGTCTCTCCCAAGATGCTGGCTGACTTCTTGTCTGAACAAAAGAGGATTCCATATAATTTATGTGCAATTCAGATGTATTATTTCGGGGTCTTTGCAGATGTGGAATGTCTCATGTTGGCTGTCATGGCTTATGATAGGTATGTAGCCATTTGTAACCCACCTCTTTATACAATCGTCATGTCCAGGAAAATCTGCATCCAGCTCGTGTCCCTTGCCTACTTTGTGGGCCTAGTGGATTTGGCAATCCACACCTGCTGCACATTTCGATTGTCATTCTGCAATTCCAGTATCATCAATCACTTTTTCTGTGACATCCCACCCTTGCTAGCCCTCTCATCTTCAGATACATCCATCAACGAGATAGTGATGTTCACTTTCATTGGTTGTGTGGTGGGGTGCAGCATCATCACCGTCCTCCTCTCCTACAGCTACATCGTAACTACCATCCTTAGAATGAACTCAGCTGAGGGGAGATGCAAAGCCTTCTCTACATGCACCTCCCACTTAACCACAGTGGCTATATTTCATAGCACACTCCTGTTCATGTATTCCCGACCCAGCTCCAGTTACTCCATGGACACAGACAAAATGTCCTCTGTCTTCTACACGGTGGTCATTCCTATGTTAAACCCACTCATCTACAGCTTAAGGAATAAGGATGTGAAAGGTGTCCTGAAAAAAGTAATCAGCACTAAATTATGTTCTGGGTGAAGTTGTATTTTTCACCCAATGGTATTTATTCAAAGATTCTTGTAAATTGAAACTGAGGTCCTTTGACATACATTCCTATAGTCTCACCAACACAACTTTCTAGATCTTTCCTATTATTTATCATTATACTAAATTGAGTGTGGGAAGAGTCATTATTGATCTTGGTCTTCTGTTCAAACAAAGGAAGAGTAATACTAGGTTCAATTCCTGGTTTGCAAAAAGGATCTTTTCATACTTGGCTTCTCTGTTCAAAGTTCCACAAATGCAACGCCCTTTCCAGTATTGTTCGCTAATATTTCTACTTTATTATTTACAAAGCTCAGGTCCAAATGTCACTTAAAACATTTGTTAAATAAATGCATGAGTGTCCCCTGCGAAACTGATGCAAAGGAGCCTTTGCAAATTCACACACACACACACACACTCATGCACTCTCACACAAACACACACACATACACAAACACACTCACACAGAAACTTGTTTTTTAAATATTATTCTAGTATGTTCATCTTGGATTAAATCTTCCTGCACATCTTTTCTTTTGGCCTAGGCTTAAATAACCATCAGGGACAAGGAGGGATCATTTGCAGTAAAGATCTTTACGGACCATGTATTCCTCATCATTCTGGCCCAGTTATATCAGCAGACATCCTCAGGATCAATTGTTCTAGATTCATACTCCATCTCAGAGTGCACATCAGCTTGTGGATTTCCCTTCCTGCCCTCACTCTGGAGAACAGATATGGTGCTGTTGACAACTGTATAGAAGCTGCACAAAGGAAAGTTGAAGATAAAGGACCCGCACCTTTTCCAAAGGCCACTGGAAAGACGACTCAGTCTCATTGATGTGTTCATAGCACTACACTAATAATTTTTTTTTAAATCCCTAATTGATACAATTTAAATTGAAAGGAAGATTTATTTTGTTTCCTGAGATTAAGAATTCCTCATATCAGTGAGATCATATGATACATGTCTTTCTCTGATTGACTTATTTCACTCAGCATAATACTGAGGGTTGCTGGAGTGGTGGGGGTGGGAGGGATGGGGTGGCTGGGTGATAGATATTGGGGAGGGTATGTGCTATGGTGAGTGCTGTGAATTGTGTAAGACTGTTGAATCACAGACCTGTACCTCTGAAACAAATAATTCATTATATGTTAAAAAAAAAAAGATGACAGTAGGAAGGGAAAAATGAAGGGGGGGAATCGGAGGGGGAGATGAATGGTGAGAGACTATGGACTCTGAGAAACAAACTGAGGGTTCTAGAAGGGAGGGGGGCAGGGTGATGGGTTAGCCTGGTGATGGGTATTAAAGAGGGCATGTACTGAATGGAGCGCTGGGTGTTATACACAAACAATGAGGAACACTACATCAAAAACTAATGATGTAATGTATGGTGATTAACATAACAATAAAAAAACTAATGATGTAATGTATGGTGATTAACATAACGTAATAAAATTTTAAAAAAAGAAAGGAGGATTTACTAACTTAATAATATGTTCAATAAAAAAACAAAGTAATATTTACATAGAATTCTATTTGTAATAATTGGATCTCTGTGCATCTGTGAAATGAACACAATTTTAATACTGGCCATTGCTGAGTAGCTGGATGTTAAGTAATCTTATATCTTTCCCATAAACTTAATTAATTGCATGTGTTGTTTGCACTGTCATCACTAAGAATTAATCCATTCATGAAAAACATAACAAGAGGTTTTCAAGAGTATTCTTTTTATTTTAGGTCATTGTCAAGAAGGGAACATAAAGGCATTTTTTTTCTGTTTCCAGGAGGAGAGAGCAATGGTGGTAAAAGGTTTTTCATTTAAATCTTCTTCCCGATTTTTATGTTTTCCTTTAGTGTATAAAATGGGCTAAGTGTACCTCAATATATCATAAGAATTAAATAACATATTTAAAAGATGCAATTTTCAGCAAGTTATTAGTCTTTCATTACTGATTGAAGAGTTTTAAGACAAATCAAATATTTCATTATCTATTGAATATTTTACTTTACAATCTCATATAATTTATTTGTTGTTCATAGAGTATATCATTTATCAGCACCTCTCCATCACTGTCCAAATCCCTTCGCATCGCAATGTATTTTATTGAAATTGTATTAAATATATTCCTATCTGTAAAGCTTAAACCTTTTCACGTTATACAAAATTGAATTCACTACCCAGCTTTTATATATGTGTAAAAATAATAGATATTTATTTTTTTCTTCTTTATCTTTTCTTTTAAAGATTTTAATTTAATAGCCTTTACACATGATCAGGAAACCAGGATTTTTGTTTTTGTTTTTGTTTATGTTTTATTTTCATTTTAAAAAATGGTAAAGATGAGAGAGGGTTTAAGATAAGAACTGGAATTCAGAAGAAGACAGACCTAGTTCACATCTCTATACTATCATTTACTTGTTAGCTGTGTGACTGTAGATTACTAGTCTTGTTTACACTCAGTGTCTTCATCTCTTTAACATAGCTTTAATATATATATATATTATAAAGACATAGATATTTTTATAATCAGGCATATATCTATTTTCCTGAGGATGATAATGGAGTTTCTAAGATCATTCAGAGCCACCTAACTCCCTCTCAGGAACTAAACTCTGGTGCTGAAAGAAAACATGGCATCAGTCATGGCATCCTGTCATGAAATGGTGTCTCCAGGATCGATCCTTATCCACTTTAGAGCCTGCTCACCCAGTCATTCAGATTCTAGTTGTACCTCGTAGCCTCAGGTCCTCTTTGGAGCTCTCTGCCCAGCCACCTTGGGACTTGTTTTTCCTGATGCTTCCTTTACTCCTGGTTGGAGCTGAGCAAAAATTTCTTCACAGCTACCCATGCTGGCCACACCATTCCCAAGTCCAAGCCAGATGTCTGAAAGAGTTCTGATCTTAGTCTCAGACCTCACATTGCCAAGAAATGAGTTTAGATAATTAATCCCAGAGTACCTCATTTTATGTTATCCTGTGTGACCTTATCCTGAAGGCCACAGCTGAAATAAGATGTTGTTGGAGGAGGTCATGGAGAGGATGTGATCACTGGTTGACCTGTGAGCTGGACCCAAGGAATCAGAGGATCCTCACTCCTCCCCTGTGCTTGGAATGTACATTCTGCCCACCAATCCCACAGTTTGAACTGTTCCAAACACATAGCCTTGAGAGATCAATGTGGTGTTGAGACCACCTGGATGGTATACATGACTGAACCCACTTAAGGCCTCCGTATAAACTTTTAAGATTCTGGAGGGCAGAAGTGGAGATCTGCTCATTGTGTGGCTGCCCAAGTTCATTACACCTGCCACCTACCAATCTGGAGTGGTCTGCCTCTTTCTTCCATCTCTCCCTACCCTCTGTGGGGTTTCTGAACCAACATACACTTAACAACAAAGGAACAAATATCCATCTGTTGTGATGAACCCATACACTGTAGTAGACATTTTCTGCTCAGTATTTAAGATGAAACACTTGTTTCTCATTGGCATCAAGCTGTCATTCCACTCTTCCCTATTGACAGCCCACATTGACCAGAGCCCTAATTCACCACTGAGCTGTATGGACAAAAACCTATTTTTAAAGATAGTTTCCACTGCAGTGAATAGAACTATGATTTTGGTTTATAACCCAGCCTGCATTTTCACTGTCAGATGGCTTTTTTGTCTAATTTACCTTCTCCCACTATTCAACCTCACCTTTGGTTTAATGCTTTCCTTAGGCTTTTTGCCACACTTTGTCTATGGGTCATGTTCCAGTAGCCCACCTAACTGTGATCCCACCATCTGTTGCCTTCTGATTCCATCTCTTGCTGTCAGAGGATAGCTTCTCCCAGAAAGTTCAGCTGTTTGCTTACCAGTCAAGAGATTTCAGACTGAACCTATTCTTGGGGAAAGAGTTTATGAGCCAGACTTTAATTTTGGTGATATTTGCAAATTGTTTTTTAATAAGTCACCATACTTGACAATATTTTGCAATAGTCACATATGTATACAGTACCCTTCTAGAGAAGGAAACAAAAAAAAAACTGCAAGAGAAAAAGTTATAGGTATGTAATCTAAATTAAAAACAATCAATAGTAAAATGCTCATGTTTATTTCATAAAAATTTACTCAAGATCTACACTGGAGAAAATATGTGATAAAGAAGCAAGGCATCAAATAAGGGACAATAATTAACGATCAGTCTAGTAGAGGGATAAAACACAGATACAAACAACTACAAGATTAGATAGAAAATTCTAAGAGTTTTAAAAGAAGCACACTTAAGATTCTAGTGAGGCTTAGGATGTGACTTACCATCTATAATTGAAGGGGGTATCAAAAAAATCATATAGGAGTTAAAATTTGAGGAAGTTTTTTTTAGAGAGAGTATAATAAAGCAAGTAAGCTACAATGCACACATATTTACATGGAAATAAAATTAATTGAGAAATGGTCTCAGTAAATTGCATTTATTTTCTTTCACAAAAAGAGGTTTGTGATATTTTAATGGCTTATCCAATATTGAAAATAATCGCAGTAAAATTTAGGATGGGAGAGAAAAGGGGTAAGAATATGGAATATAGAACACTATGCAAAGGGTAAATCTACTCCTGAAATATATATTAAAAATGTCAACTTTAAAATAATAAAGAGATAGACATAATATAAGTAATGTGACAGGACCTGGTTCTTATGTTAGGCTTGGACCCTAATCTGTAGTTGAGACATCATTACCCACGGATTTGGGGAACGTCCATATTAAACTGACTTTCTCAATAATTAGAACCAAAGGACAAAGAACAGACACTGTTGAAAAGTTGTCAGGCTCAGTTTCATTTTTCCTTAAGAAAACAATTTTTGACTGATCATTTTCCTAAAGGCATTTTTGACATCTTTGTTTCTTAGACTGTAAATTAGGGGATTCAACATAGGTATAATCAATGTGTAGAACACAGAGGTCACTTTGTCAGTATCCGTGAATGACCAGTGCTGGGGCGCAAATAAATAAAAATGAGGGTACTATGGTAGATTGTGACTACGGTCAGATGGGAGGCACAAGTGGAAAACCCTTTTCTTCTTCCTTCAGCAGAACTTGTTTTAAGAATAGCTGCTATGATGCAGACATTAGAGAGAGAAGGACTGTTAGAAGACAGATAGCTTCCACCAAGCGAAGATTACCAGAATAATGTCATGCATGTAAGTATCAGTGCAGGACAAAGAGAAAAGCGGGGAGATATCACAGAAGAAATGGTTAATCTCTTTGGAGCAGAAAGACAGATGGAAGGTATTAGTAGTGTGAATAATTGAGCTCATGGTACCTCCCAAAAATGCTCCAATGGCAAGCTGGCAGCAAACCCTTTTGGACATAATAACCTTACAAAGCAGTGGGTTGCAGATTGCTATGTATTGGTCATAAACCATGGCAGCCAAGAGGAAAGATTCCGTGTCAACCAAAGAGCAGAAAAAATATAACTGCAGCACAGCCCTTGTAAGAAATTGTCTTTTTATCGGAAACCAAGTCCACAAGTAATTTGGGGGCAATGACAGAAGAGTAGCATACATTTATGAATGACAAAAGCAGAGGAAAAAGTACATCGGGGTGTTCAAGTGGGAACATGTTGTGATTAATAACATCATCCCAAGGTTCCCCATGAGGGTAACAGAGTAGATAAAAAGAAACACAGCCAAAAGAATCCTCCAAAGTTCTGGATGGTCACTAAATACCAAGAGAAAGAACTCTGTCTTCACAGTATGGTTCTCGAACTTCATTATCTGAAGTGCCCCTGGACTTCTGAAGTTGTGGCACAGTAATGATGGCAATATTAATAACAACCTCAGCATTCACTAAAATGTAAGAAATAAAACAGTGAAAATAAATACACGAGGAATTCTAAATCCACTAGGACATCCTGGTAACACCTAGGCACATCTACAGCTGTTGTAGTATTATGCATTTCAAATTTTCAGATTTTCAATTTTTTAAAAGATTTTATTTATTTGAGAGAAAGAGAGAGATTGTGAGAGAGAAAATGAGCAGCAGGAAGAGGCAAAGGGAGAGGGAAAAGCAGGCTCCCCATTGGGCAGGGAACTCAATGCAGGGCTCAGTCCTAGGACCCTGGGGATCATGACCTGAACCAAAGGCAGATGCTCAACTGACTGAGTCACCCAGGAGCCCCAGATTTTCAAATTTTTATTAAATTGACAATGTATCGCTTCTATTACTTAAAGCTATTGTTTTCCATATTTAGGAGCACCACCATCAAATCAGTTGTTGAACCCCACTTTCTTCAACTTCCTCATCTTCCTCCAATGTCAAGTAATAGTGGTTAACCACATGGTTATATAACAAACTGAAGAAATAGCCTCTGTCCCCGTTTGTGTTGTTTTTATTTTCACAACAGACAGCATTGCTGTTTCAGGTGAAGCCCCGTATAGGTAGAGGAGCAGAAGTTCTATGTTTCTCACCTTGAGATGTGGCTTCACCTCTGAGGAACAAAAGAATTCCTAAGAGTTATTTGAAATCCACTGATCAGATAGAAAGAAGAAAGGTTCTGCGTTAGTTATAAAAGTCACTGAATCCCAGCTCTGTCGCTCAGAAGTGGTGAGATCTTGGTCAAGCCAATGAACCACAGAGTTTCAGTCCATCATCTATGAGAGTGATAGTACCTTTCCCATCAAACTGTAAGTGTTAAATGAATGTCCTTCTACAGATTCAACCATCTCACCATCTTGTTCCTTTGTGGTTCTAAAACTGGCAGCATAGCAATTCTGAATCAATCCAGACATCTGTTTTATTTTTCTGGAATGCAATCTATGGAATACAACTAGAGAAATCCTCATGCCCGTAAATGTGTTAAATTCAATCCAGGCACTGAGAGGATGATATCCAGGAATGTTTCCATGCCCTCTGTAGTGAAAAATTGTAAAAGATGTTGGAAAAAACCTCACCTACCCAGTTCTCTACCTTCAGTTTCATCATCCTTGCTCTAGTTTAGAAATCTGTTGGACAACCAATAGCAACACTAGTGGTACTTGCCTACAGATATGCACATTTTGTCCAGTGTAAAGACAATCGATTTCCCTCCCTCCTGTGGAAAAAGCCAGTTTTCTATCTATTTTTATATTTATTTGTGAATTCCTGATCTATAATTCTTTGCATTATCTTCTGTAATAGTTGGAACAGTTGAATGAATGAATGAATGAATGAATGAATGAATGAATGAATGAAAATCACTGACATGGTTTCATCTTATATTTGTATAAAAGTTAGACATATATATGTGTATATATGATTGAATAAATTGTTCTTTACTATTGCATATCACACACAACTATTTTCCTCCTTTAATCACTATTGTAAACCTTCATAATTCTTAGGTCTCATCCTATGACCTTCTCACTGCCAGAAAATGATTTCTGTCTTGTAGACAAAAATATCGGATAGTAAATAAATATGTGCTCACCTTTCTCATCAAGTCATCATATAAGCATTTGGGTTCATCAATGACCTCCTCTCTCCCTTCCTTTCCATGCTTCTCCTCTATGAGGTTAATCCCTTCAATTGTGCACCCAATTCTGACTACCTGCACAAATTAATATATTTATACTATTACTACTAATGTTTCCTTCATAAACTTGCAGCACATACTATTGAAGTCAATCTCATCTTTAAAAATATTACTCTGTATCTATTTCCATTTATTTTCTTTTATTTTATTCCAATATTTTCTTACAGACATCTACACTAGTTTCCACTTTCTCACTTCAGCCCACTGAGATAGGATTTTTATCCCAACAGCTTAAAACCCTTTTTGCTTCAATCCCAAACTACACCCTAACTGTCAAATCCAAGGATTTTCGATAGGTAATGAACTTTATTTCTCTACTCCATGTGAGAGCTTTGACCTCTCCCTTCTTTTTAAAACCCCTTCTCTTTTGGCTTCTACATACCTCTCTTGATTTCAGTACTCATCTCAATATGCCCCTACTCAGCCTCCTTCATACATGGTGGCACTTTCTTAGGGCTTCATTCTCAACCTACTTCTCTCCTCACTATGTACACTCTCCCTACATTATTCTGTGCCTTTTCTTACAATACCAAGTATACAGTGATAATTTCCACGTACCCATTCCAAAAGCACCTGTCCAACTCAAAGTGAGCTATCAAATAGGCATGTGTACATTTCAGCATGCTTAAAACAAAATTTAATTAATGTCACTTCCTACAACTTATGCCTATCCTATGATCCCTGTCTTGGTATACATCTCCACCACCTCCATTGCTCGTCCAAATAAGAAACCTCCTTTAGCTCAAAACTAAACAGAACCATTGATTCAATCTGTGAAATGTGGCAAATATCGAATGTCTCCTTGTCATCACTGATATTCCATTATTTAATGTCACTCCTCATTTTCCTCAACTTGAACCTCTTAATTAGCCTCATTCTCTCCAGTCAATTCCCATCCTACTTCCAAACATGATCCAAAATGTATCCATAAACCACTGTAAGAGTTACCTGTATAAAATAGATTTTGAATTGTGTTGCCTTCTTCTTAAACCCTGAAATTGTTCCCTGTTCCCTACAAGCTCAGCATTTAAATATACTCAGTTTTCACATATATTCCCATTTTTATCTCCTATACTCCATCTCACTCAAACACTTTGCCTTAAAAAAAGTGTTAATTGGAGAAAGAAGCATCTCAGATCTACTAGTCAACTCTTTGAAACACTCCTTTCCTGAAATATATATGGCATCCTCCTTAGAAAATATCAACTGTCATTGAGTGACAGCCCATCTGTTCCTGTCTATGAATATAGAGCAAGATTGTCGATCGACCTAAAAGTGGAACAATGGCCACTGCTATGAAGGCAAATGAAAAAAAATTATACCAGTGGCTAGAAAGGCAAAGGTGGATGAAAATGCCTCTTTTTTGTGTCATTCACTCTTTTGGAAATTATGAAAAACAACTATCAAAAGGTAGGCATGAAAGAAAGAGGCTCCTCTTTAGGGACAATGTTTAAATAAGCTTGGGGTCTGAGCCATGGAGAACAACCACTCCTTTGCTGAAGTTATTTTCTACCAAATCCTTTATTTCTAATCACAGAAGTAGAGGTACTGAAGAAATCCATTTATATAGAGAATATTTACTTGTAATAATCTTTCAAGGATGTTATATGCTTTAAGACCATAAAAGACTTCCAGGATTGAAAAATGAAATATGAAAGTCAGTGGAACAATAGAGGAGGAAAGGAATACAAGATAAAAAATTAAGAAGAGTCCAAAGAGGAGCCAAATAATCTGTTCTTCTATGCAACTGGCAGGTGAGAACGAAAATGAACTCTAAAAGAATTCAGCAAAATTACCTCTTCCTGTAGTCAGTTCTCTATAGTGAGCCTTAGTTTCTACCTTTGTAAACCATTTTTTCTGTTCTCTCAAAGCCACTCCCTTAACCCTACCCCAGTCCTGTTACCTGTGTATTGATAGCTGTTCGTATCAACACATAACCATAGAATAGACTAAATAATATGGTATACAAATTGGGTGAGTCTTAATTTATATCTCAGTCTGGTTAACTTTAAAAAAATTAATAGGCAATGAGCACTGTGTTTATAGTTAGATTTCTAATCAGAGTCCAATAATACTGAAGATTGTCTTAAGAATATCTCCGTTAAATGTGCTTTTATGTTGGTGGTGGTGTTTTTTTGGAAATGCCTTGAGAATTAAGACCTGTGTTATGCTAGGCATATGTATTCTCAAAACATCAGTTTCTTGCATGTAAAAAATGATTATAAGATGAGCACTTAAAATCCTGTTCAACTCTGATATCCCAGGATTATGTGAAGAGCACTTACCAGATCTCTTTCATTTACCTTCTTATGACCCTGTTATTAACATCAGTTAATTTTTCACTGAAAAATCAGTGTTGACAGTTAAATATTTTAAAAAATTGACCCATTGCAACATTTTCCATAATCCATTCAGGCAGTCCTTTCGTTTTCATAGAAGAAATGTGTGCCTCCCTTAAGAAGGTAGTGGTTCCTCAGGATAATGCAAGACCTTTTATATTTTGCCTCAAGTCTTTTGAGGTTAGCTTTCAGATCTCACTTAGGATCCTAGGAACTCACAGTCTGATATGCAAATCCCAATGGGAAAAGATATGTGAGCAATTAAACAGTTCTACTGAGGAATTGATTAAACACAAAATGAAATGATGAAATGTGTTTTTCTACATCTTGAGGATGTCTCACAGAAAAATATATTTTTTAGTTTTGAAATGGTAGATTATTATATATAGAATTAGATTATATTATTTGCTGACTAAATTGATTTAACCAGCTTAGAGCAATTTATCAAACAACTATCAGAGTATTATCTTATGTAGTAAGATAGTAAAATAAACTAGAAAGAAGCAAAAATATATCTATCTGGCTGTTGAGAATTAGAAGACCTTGAAAGTTAAATGTCAGTGGAAAACCAATTATGAATGAAGTTAATGACTCTGATATGTGCTATGTGTGCATCTATTGTAAGTGGAATTCTGACCATCCAAGGACAGAATAGATCAGAGAATATTTCTTTAATGAATACATCTATTCGGCGCAACTGGCTGGCTCAGTTGAAGAGCATGCAACTCTTGATCTCACGGTCATGAGTTCAAGCCCCACGTTGGGAGTAGAGATTCCTTAAATAAATGAACTTAAAAACATACATCTACTCTGTGAATATGTATGCCAGGTGACAAAACAGAAAAGAGAATAACTTGCACTACACATTTAAGAACTTTGTCAATGCGCACCTGGCTGGCTCAGTCAATTAAGTGTCTGCCTCTGGCTCAGGCCATGATCTTAGGGTCCTGGGATTGAGCCCCACTTCGGGGTTCCTGCTCAGCGAGCAGTCTGCTTCTTCCTCTCCCTCTGCCACTCCCCCTGCTTCTGCTCACTCTTTCTCTCTCTCTCAAATAAAGTCTTTAAAAAAAAAAGAATTTTGTCAAGTACAGAATAGTGAATGAGAGATGGTAAAAGAAACAACATAAGCAATTGCATAGGTATTGGAAAGTGTGTGGCATGACTGTAGACCTGAAAATAAGATTTTGAGACAATGTGTTGCCTCATGAAAAGAGATAATGCTAAATAAAAAAAATAAAAAATAAAAAAAAAAAGAGATAATGCTAGGTGTGTGTTGTGTGTGTATGTGACCAAGAGTGCCGAGGTGGAGAAACTCTGTTCTAGTTGGAGAACCAAAAGAGAAAGATGTTTCTATCACCTTCATCTTAAAATCAAAGTCTCGTGGGTGATGTGGGAAATTTACTCCATTTAGAACATCTGAAAAGCAATACAGAGCAATATTTTCATCATACGCATAACATTATTCTATTCGTCATTATTTATTCACTTATTAAAAGAAATAATGAGTAGCTGTCTTTGCTGGAATATTTCTAAATAACTCTTGCCCTCAAAGATGTCTTTTTAAGAAACATTAGGAAGTATGAATTTTATAAGCCAGGTTTTTGCAGGTATTTTTGTTATTATATTTAAGTTCAGTGATAACTCTGAGACTGGCCACTTATCCTCAGGTCATATTTAAGAGACTTGAGGTTAAGCAAGTTTAACTATCTTCCTCAAAATCACTCTTCAGGGTCTGAAACTAGACCAGTTCTTTGAGTCCAATGCTCTTCATACTTCACTAAAGCAACAAGGACCTATGTTACTTTAAATAACCCATCCCAATAAAGATATAAACAATAACTAATATAAAATGAAATCCTAAGAAAGTGAGAAAACAAATGAAGTGTTAACATTGCAGGAACAGGGCGCCTGGGTGGCTCAGTTGGTTAAGCGACTGCCTTCGGCTCAGGTCATGATCCTGGAGTCCCGGGATCAAGTCCCGCATCGGGCTCCCTGCTCAGCAGGGAGTCTGCTTCTCCCTCTGACCCTCCCCCCTCTCATGCTCTCTCTATCTCATTCTCTCTCTCAAATAAAAAAAAAAAACACACAAACAAACAAACAAAAAAAACATTGCAGGAACAGAGGAAAAGTAAATCACACTTTGGCCTTTAAAATGTGGATGTGTTAAGTTTGAAAATGGACCTTTATATATATCAAGTTCTAATTCCCGGAACCTGTAAATGCCACCTTATTTGGAGAAAGGGTGTTTGCAGATGTGATTAGGGTAAGGATCTTGGTATCAGGGGATTATCCTAGATTATCTGGGTGGGCTGTAAATGCCTTCACAGGTGACCTTATAAAAGAGAGGGAAGCTAGGGGCACCTGGGTGGCTCAGATGGCTAAGTGTCTGTCTTCGGCTCAGGTCATGATCCCAGTGGTTCCCTGCTCAGTGGGGAGCCTGCTTTTATCTCTCCCTCTGCAGCTCCCTCTGCTTGTGCTCTCTCTCTCTCTGTCAAATAAATAAATAAAATCATTTAAAAAAAGAGAAGGAGGGAGGCTGTGTGTGTGTGTGTGTGTGTGTGTGAAAATGTAGGAAAGATGGAGAGTAGAGAAGTTTGAACATGCCAGTCTTGGTCCCCACAAACTTGAAGAGATAAGGGAAAGTGTTATCATGGAGAACCTCCTGGCCCAGTGACAGTGATTTCAAATTTCTGCCCTCGAGAACCGTAAGAGAATAAAGTCCATTGTTTTAAGCCATCAAATTTATACTATTTTTTTTCAGAAGCCACAGGAAACTGCAATCCATAGGTTGAGAATATAATAGACTTGAAAATATAGTAAATGACAAATAATATCAGGCAAAACAAAACAAAAAATTCAACAATACCCCAGAAACTTAAGAAAGGTAAGCCATCAAATATATGATCTACTTATTTAATCAAGAAATAAGGTAGACTAGAGAACAAAAGGTAAAACTAAAAGTAACAATAGTAATATCGACAAATACCTCATTAATCACTTATAATATACCATATATAGCGATAAGAATTTAAGATACATCATTTAATTTTCATGGATATCTTATTAGAAAATTAGAGTATTATCTCTATTTTGTAGAAGAAAAAGGTTTTTTAAACTTATTTGTTATTTTATTGACGTATAGTTGACATACAATGTTATATTAGTTTCAGGGGTACAACTTCATGATTTGACAATCCTGTACATTACACAGTGCTCACCATATAAGTGTGGTTATCATCCGTCACTACACAACATTATTATAATATTATTGACTGTATTTCCTTTGCTGTACTTTTCACTCCTGTGACTTATTTATTTTATAACTAGAAGTTTGTGCTTCTTAATTCCCTTAAAAGAAGTTTTAAAAGTCCTAAGATTATAATATTGCAATGGAAAAAGTAATTAAAAAAAACAAAAATGACTGAAAATTCTCAGAAATTCATTTATTAAAACTTTTATTAAACTTTTTATTAAAAACCATATCAGACAGATGTACACTTATTCCATGTAAAAAATGAAATTAATTTAATAAAAAAGGTTGCATGCTTTAATGATGATGAAAAGATATGTCTGTCGATGTGCACTTTGTGAGAAATACATTGAAGTTATCTCAAATCAAGATATTGAGTCTAACAATACCACCCCAAGCCCTTTCAAAGCAATTAGAGATTGGAGAAGAAGAGCAAAGTCACCAAGTGCCTTTGAATTATCCATAAGGAGATAATATATTGCTTAATAAGATAAGCAAGTGGAAAACAAAAAAGAATGCATAGTCCCCCAGCTCATAATATTCTTCCCTACTTTACTTTTTGTTCACATCCACCCAAAATCAGCCCCTCATTAAAAGTCTCTGATGAAACTCTGAGTCTAATTAAGAAAATAGTTTTTCAAAAGGTAATCTAGATCTCAATACTTTCTTGAGAGCTTCTTTCACATCCTTGTTCCTCAGGCTATAGATGAAGGGATTCAGCATGGGGATCACTATGGTGTAGAACACCGTGGCCACTTTGTCAGTCTCCACACTGTTGCCAGAACTGGGCCGGCAATAAATGAAAAGAATTGTTCCATGGAAGACAAGGATGGCTGTGAGGTGGGAGGCACAGGTGGAAAAGGCTTTGCGCCTTCCCTCTGCAGAGTGCATCCTCAGGATGGTGATGAGAATCAGCAAGTAGGAAGTGAGGATGATCACAATGGTGGTCATCTCATTGAAGGTGGCCAGGATGTATAGCAACAGTTCATTAATAGAGACATCAGAGCAAGCAAGCAATAAGAGAGGGGGTAGATCGCAAAAGAAGTGGTTAATCACATTTGATCTGTAGGATGGGATCTCAAGAACAAAACACAAGTGGATCAGAGAACACACCATCCCACAGAGGTAGCAACAAGACATGAGCTCCATACAGAGATGCCGGGACATGGTGACCATGTACAACAGTGGGTTGCAGATGGCCACGAAACGGTCATAGGCCATCACAGCCAGCAGGAAGACCTCAGTGATTGCATAGGTACAAAACAAGTAGAATTGCACCATGCATCCCAGGAAAGAGATGGCTTTGTCCCTGTTTAAGATATTGGACAGCATCTTTGGCACAATGATCGTGGAGTAGCAAAAATCCACAAAGGACAAGTGGCTGAGGAAAAAGTACATGGGAGTGTGAAGTTGAGAGCTGACCTGAATCAATGCAATCATGCCTAGATTTCCCAAAACAGTGACGCCATAGATGAGAAGGAACACCAGGGAGAAGAAGACTGTCAGCTCCGGGGCATCTGCTAATCCGAGAAGAATGAACTCTGTCACAGAGGTGCAGTTCTCCTCCCCCATTTCTGCCATATGTCAGGCTTAGAAAAGCAAATGTTAGATTTTGTGTTTCTTCTAAAATGGGAAGAAAAAAACAGGTTCATATTAACTTCAGAAAAATATAGCATTGATATCAAATGTTGTATTTATAAGAAATAACAAGAGCACAGTTGTCAAATAATTCGAAATGTTAAATGTTCATAGATTCGAAATGTTAAATGTTTCAAATTTGACTTCAGCGTCAGGAGAAACATTAAAAAACTTAAATGATTCCAACCTTTATCACAATACATCGAGATGATTAACTAAGTTCTGTTGTTTGATGGATTTTAAAGTAGAATCAATGATCCATTTCAAAGCCACACAGAAATGAACCTCTGTTCTTTGAAAATCCTTAAGAAACTTCAACCAGCACAGTACCACCTACTGTGATTCTATAAAACATATACTTACTTTTTTTCACTGAGTCTCTCAGGAACATATATTTGAAGCAAATTTTTTTATCATTCCATTTTTAGGGAGTGTGACACATTTTTTGAGGTCTGCAGCTGACAAAACCCTTTTAAATTTTGAATTATGGCCCAGAGATTTAAAATATAGATTGAAAATGAAAATTTTAAACCAAGTTAACAAAGTGGTTTAATCAATTATCATAGTAATGATCTACAGAGAGATTAAGAGGAATAAACTCTTAATCCTGACAACATTAAAAACTATATTATGAGAGATTTCATTCTTAATAAGCTGTTGTAGAAATATTTCATCACATTAATAAATCATGAAAACCTAATCCAAAAGTACATTGCAGCACTATTTATAATATTAAAATGGAAATTGTTAATGAACAACAGTAGAGCAATTATTAAATTACAGTGGGTCATATCTAGGAGAAAAAATTATCCAGTTGGTGGTTACTTAAAAAAAGAAACAGGATAACAAATATTCTACTTGGTGTACATACGTAGATGTATATAAAGATGTACGTAGAGAGGTATGAATACATTTGATAGATCTATCTATCAATATTTTTAATTTGGCTATAACCAAAATAGTCATCCTTTACCCACATCAAAGAGAGGTGCCTGAAAACTCTCTCAAGATCTCTAAGTAGTTGGCTGGGAAAAGTGGTTATTTTGGGTACTCAATACAGTGGGATCTACCATAAGACCTTTCCTTAAAGAAAAGGCAAATAGACATTGAGGGATTCTATTTTCTGCCCTCCCTTCTAGACTGCAGGAAAAGTATACTCGTGACCTCTACACATATATGTAATGAAAATTGAGTGAAGAGGTTCTGCACTAGAAGAATAATTTGATATTTTCTCCATATCTTTTTTTTTAAGGATTTTATTTATTTATTCAACAGAGAGACACAGTGAGAGAGGGAACACAAGCAGGGGGAGTGGGAGAGGGAGAAACAGGCTTCCTGCAGAGGAGGGAGCCCGATGCGGGGCTCGATCCCAGGACCCTGGGATCATGACCTGAGCCAAAGGCAGACGCTTAACGACTGAGCCACCCAGGCACCCTTATTTTCTCCATATCTTGAACTATCTTTAAAGAAGTGGAAGCATATCACTTTCCTGAAGTCATGTTTTTTTCATTATTTCGCCAAGAACAGAGATAAAACAAAAACAAATGCAAAACAAAACAAAATACCTGAGTTATTTACCTGCTTCCCAGTTAAACAGGAAAGTCAACTTGGTAATATTTTTTCCTAACGTTCTAGGCTGATAATCAGAAACTATTTCATGGCAACCCCAAAACAAATCCAAAAGAATTAATCTCATTTTCTGAGCAGAGAGAGTTCACAAGTCCTGACTGTCCATGACCATCTGGCAGGCACATAAATGCAACCCTCAGCATTATTAGGACAATGAAGGAGCTCTTCCATGATCATAAATTCTTGATTTCATGACAGAAACGGGTCTGAAAGAAGGTGTTAGGAGGAAACAGAAAGAGAGAGAGGAGAGGGCTACCATTTGCTTATTCTGTATTCTTTCATATACACCCATGTTTGATGTTACAGAGAAAATTGTTCTAAATTCACCATTAAGTGTTTCTGAATACTAAAACATAAAAGCATTTTAAACAGTAACTGCACATGAATAGCAGTCCTGTTACAACATTCTCTAATTAGAAGAGACATGAGTTCAATACATCTTTAAAATAATTGTTGACAGGGAACATACATTCATTTCTGTTCAAGTAACCAGAGGCTACTTTTAGCTAGCAGACCTGAGTGGCAGACATTTTCGCCCTGGTGCTGAAGATGTTAAGATGTGTACAACAGACAGAGACTTATACTGTAATTTAAGCACCTGGGAAATGGGCTCCTTAGGCTCCAAAACAATTAATAATCCCTATGGTATAACAAACTATACAAAAATTAAACTGAGACTACATGTCATGTAGCACAACTAATAACTAATCTTTATGACATATCATCAGGAAAGTTATTTTTTAAATTAGCCCAATTTGGGAAACAACTGTTTAAAACCAAACGTGCCCCCTCCCAGCATGGGTACTATGTGATATTACATCTAAGTGTCATATGTGTGGGACAGAGCTCGTAAGTCCATAATGAAATAGCATGAATATTTCTTCCTTTCTAATAACATGACAGAATCCCTTAGATTCTTCCTATAGGGCATAGTGGCAAATGCCATATCAGAATTCCTTTAAAATACCATAAAATGAATGATGCTACTGGTCAGAAAACTATAGAATAGGTCACACTTACTGAGCCTTTGTTAGGCGTTGGAAACTATTCTAAATATTACGCAAGAGCTAATTCCTTTTAACTTCCTAGTAACCAGTCAGGAAACAATTCTGAGTTTCATGCCTATCTTGCAAAGGAGATGATGGAGACACAGGCAGTTGCCACTTGGATCAACTCAAAATAAATTGCCCATAAAGGCAATTGCGGCCCTCTGGTTTTTCCACTCATACGAATGTATGAAAAAAGAGAACAAACCCAGAGAGATTTCTGAGGCTGCATATTTTCAGTGCATGTCCTATGCTGGGAGCCATCGAATGGGACTACATCAGTTATCTGCTCTAGGTGTGTTCTTCTTCTGACTTTATAATATCAATCTAGGCCACAGTATTTTATTTGTGTCTGTGTATCACTGGTTGTACACATAAAATCTTAAAGGTGTATGTGTTCAGAAAGTAATATCAAGTAAATAAATTTGTATACTCTCAGCTACCACATAATATGTTCCTGAAATTGCTATGCCAAAGACTGCACCCAAGGCTGAGGAGACATTCCCTTTGGTTCTCCAATCCCAGATCATCTTTCACAATTAACAAAAGAGAAGAAAAGCACTAACTATCTTTTTTTTGAGTTGCCCCATGAGTAGAAATCCGTGGGTCAAAACAAAGAGATAGTTGTGATTATTGGTGTTTTGTTTTGTTTTTTATGTTATGTTAAGGCCATTTCTCATGTTTTAATTCCTCATTCAGGGAACCTGCAACTAACTCATGGTGTGCATCTCTCCCTCTTTCCATTTTACACAATTTCTGTTTCAGATTACAACTTCTATAAATGTCTAGTCAAATATTTGGCCTATTTAAAAGTGTTTACTTGGTTTTCTATGTTCTATTAGTAAGTGTTCTTTATATATTATGGGCACAAATCCTTTCTCAGCTATATAACTTGCCCTTTTTGCTCCCAGATTTAAGTCTATGATCTGTTTTGAGCTAATGTCTGCATGGTGTGAAGTAAGTTGAAATTTATCTTTGTTGCATATGAATACCCAGTTACTCGTCGCCATTTATTGAAAAGATTATCCAGCCTCAGGAGACCACCTCAGCAGTTTGTCAGAATCAATCAACCATAAGTCTGTTTAATTCTGGACCCTCAATTCTATTATGCTGAAGTATATGCTCACCTTATACCAGTACCAATTACAATATTTTGTCATTTTAAATTTCTCAGTAGTAATGTTTTATTATTTATAAGTATTGGACTCTTTTTGATGTTTTCAAGAACTTATTTTCTTAGTTTTACTGTGGGAATTTACTTTGGTACTATGAAGAAAAAAGATAATTTTGACATATTGATGCTGTATTTTGTGATCATGTTGAATTCAATTATTAGAGTAATAGTTCTAGTAGGGTGTATGTGTACGTGTATGTGTGTGTGTGTGTGTGTGTGTGGATTGTTTAGGATTTTCTTCTTAAAAGATCATGTATAATGTGAATAAAATCAGTTTTACTTCAAATCTGGATGACTGGTGGGCTGATTGATATATTAATCTATGTATCTATCTTTCTATGTATATTTATCAATCTATTAATATTTCAATCTGTCTGTGAGTACTGAGAGTAGACATCCTGCATTGCTTTTTAACTATAAGGAAAATCACTCATTCCCTAACCATTAAGTGTGATGATAGCAACAGCTTTGGTAGATTGAAGTAATATCTTCTACTTCTACTTTATTGGTAATTTTTATCTTGCATGGATGCTGGATTGTGTCAAATAATTTTTCTGTGTCTATACTTCAGACATGTGATTTTTGTTGATTTTTATTCTATATGTAAGTGATGTATTACATTGTTTTTCATATGTTAAACCAACCTTGCATTTCTGGAATAAATCTCAGTTGATCATGGTTCATAATCCTGTTATATGTTTTATTGCATTTATTTTATTTCATTATTGGATATAATATTTTGTTGAGAATTCTTGTGTTTATATCGATGAGGGATATTGGTTTGTGTTTTCTTTTTTTTTAAGATTTTATTTACTTTCTTGAGAGAGAGAGAGCAAGAGTGGGGGAGAGGGGCAAAGCAAGATGGAGAAGCAGGGTCCCCACTGAGTAGGGAGCTGGACCTGGGGCTTAATCACAGGACCCCAGGATCATTACCTGTGCCAAAGTCAGATGCTTACCCAACTGAGCCACCTAGGTGCCCCTGTGTTTTCTTTCTTATGTTGTCTTTGTTTTGCTTTGTTATCAGGGGAATACTGGCATAATCACGCGAACTGGAAAGAGCATCATGTCCTCTATCTTCTATATGAGTTAATTAACAATCGGTACTTTTGCTTATATACTTATTTAGTAAAAACAACTGGTGAATCAATCTATGTCTGGATACTGATGGGGGAGGGAGGGAATATTTTCATTACAAATTGAATTTATTGTTACATATCTATTCGGATTTTCTATTTCTTTGTCGGTTTTGGTAAATTGATCTTTTTCAAATTTGTCTATATCATCTAAGTTGACTAAATTGTTGGCATAAAATTGCTTATACTATTCACTAGACTCATTTTAATTTCTTTAAGTTTACTCTCCTCAATGATTGTACTAATTTTGTTTCTTGTTTCTTTTTTTCTTAGTAATTTTAGCTAATTTTGTCAATTATATTAATCTTTTCACAGTACAAACCTATTGATCTTCTCTGCTCTTCATCTTCCTACTATATTGGCTTGTGTTCTAGTCTATTATAAACTTCCTTCGTTTGTTCTTTTTGTTTGTTTTACTTTCTTAATGTGGAAGCTATGTTTCTAATTTTAAAATATTTTCTCTTTTCTAATATAGTTATTTGAATACCTAAATTTCCTTGTAAACATTAGGAAGCATCTATTAAAATTTCATAGGTTGGTTTTCATTTTCATCACTGACTCTAATCAAGAGTAATATAATATTTCTACTACTTTTCTACAAGTGTTCCGTATGAGTTCAAATCAAGTAAGTGACAATGTGTAAAGGAAGGCAGTTTCATATATGTGAATATATATGATTATATAAAATAGTGTGGAATATAATTATATATCCAAATTTCTGAAATAAGTTAATTTTAATTTCTTATTGTAAGTTTGAAATCATATCACTATTCCAAATTGTTTCATGAACCAATATAAGATTATTGTACAGTTTTTATGTTACCTTCAACAAAAACAGCTAGTATTTTTCTCTCAATAGTTTTCTGGACTAATTTGGGATTTATCCATAAACAGAGCACAGAACAAAGGATATATAAGTCATTCAAGCAAAATTAATGATAGAAGAAAGATAAACACATTGTCATACAATTTTTGAAAATTAGGAACCCATATCTATTTGGCTATCTTATAATAAATATTACTAGTACTAGAAAAAATAAATCCTTCCTAATAGGCACAATAATCTAGGTTTTATTACTTATTTGTTCAGATTATAATTAAAAAATGACAGTTAAGTTAAAACCACTTTAAAGGGGTGCCTGGGTGGCTGGGGCGGTTAAGCTATGGACTCTTTTTTTTTTTTTTTTATGTTATGTTAGTCACCATACATTACATCACTAGTTTTTGATGTAGTGATCCACAATTCATTGTTTGTATATAACACCCAGTGCTCCATGCAGTACATGCCCTCTTTAATACCCATCACCAGGCTATGGACTCTTGATTTCAGCTCAGGTCATAATCTCAGATTCCTGGGATCAAATCCCATGTCTGCCTCTGTGTTCAGTGCCAAGTCTGATTGAGATTCCCCCTCTCCCACTCCCTTATTAATACCCATCACCCATTTAACCCATTCTGTGCCCAACCCCTCTCCAGCAACCCTCAGATTCTTCTCTATAGTTAAGAGTCTGTTTTCTGGTTTGCATCTCTTTTTATTACCCCTACGTTCATCTGCTTTGTTTCTTAAATCCACATGTGAGTGAAATCATATGGTATTTTTCTTTCTCCAACTGACTTATTTTGCTTAGCATAATTCTCTCTAGCTCCATCCATGTCATTGCAAATGGCAAGAGTTCGCTCTTTTTTGATGGCTGTGTAATATTCCATTGTGAATAGATACCACATCTTCTTTATCATTCATTAGTCGATGGACATTTGGGCTCCTTCCATAATTTGGCTTGAAAATGAAATATTTATATGTTCTACAAGTTAGAATTCCACTTTTAAGTGACAACATTTTATTGAAAATGGAGAGTTAGAATGGAGACTCAAAGTAAAAACAAACCAAAAATACCTGTGATGAGTGACCTAAGTCAGAGATGCAGATACTTGTAGTAATGTTTATTCATTATGTCAACCATATGTGTGTTTGTGCAGATTTTACATATATCCACACTCTTACATTTGTGTGCATATATATGAGACAAAGAGTAGATATGAAATATAAATACAATATAAGAGAGGGAGGAGGAGAAAGGGAGAGAAAGGGAAGGAGAGGGAGAACTAATTGTGTGCCAGGGATCATTCTAGGCTCTTTACACATGACATGTAATTTAATTTTCCTAACATTCATGGGAAGTAAATAGTATATCTCCATTTTTTCAGATGAGATCATATCTGCAGTTCCAAAATCACTGGACACTGCAACAGCAACAACAACAACAAAAAATAAAGAAAACCAGAAATAAGCAATAAACCTAGAAAAGGAAAAAAAGATAAGACACATATTCATGTGGAAATCTCATTCTGTATATAAACTGTTAGACAACGATGTGCTTTTCATTATAAAATAGGAGGAATTCAACTTTGGAAAGGATCAAAGTTTCCATAATAGATACCAAGAAAAGTGTGATTTTCAAGTGCTCTTCATAAAGCACATGAAGGTTATACAGCAAACTAAATGTATCTTAAGTATCCATTACTAATATCCATTTAAGACATTAGAGATTGAAGGAAGGCAAAGGGTAGGCTTAAGTTTGAAATGTGGTCAATCCTACCCTTGAGGCAAATTGAGGAGGCACAGAGGCAAGCGAATCAAAAAGAATAACTGAGAACCACCTACCTCCTGCCTCTTCCCTCCATTCGAACACCACAGCCCACCCATTCACCCCTCCACCAGCCTCCACTTTGTGACCCTGAGTCCCGCTAAGAAAGTATTTTCAAGTAAAATATTTTGGAGCTCACCACTTTTCTGAGAGCTTCTTTCACATCCTTGTTCCTCAGGCTATAGATGAAGGGGTTCAGCATGGGGATCACTATGGTGTAGAACACCGTGGCCACTTTGTCAGTCTCCACACTGTTGCCAGAACTGGGCCGGCAATAAATGAAAAGAATTGTTCCATGGAAGACAAGGATGGCTGTGAGGTGGGAGGCACAGGTGGAAAAGGCTTTGCGCCTTCCCTCTGCAGAGTGCATCCTCAGGATGGTGATGAGAATCAGCAAGTAGGAAGTGAGGATGATCACAATGGTGGTCATCTCATTGAAGGTGGCCAGGATGTATAGCAACAGTTCATTAATAGAGACATCAGAGCAAGCAAGCAATAAGAGAGGGGGTAGATCGCAAAAGAAGTGGTTAATCACATTTGATCTGTAGGATGGGATCTCAAGAACAAAACACAAGTGGATCAGAGAACACACCATCCCACAGAGTTAGCAGCAAGACATGAGCTCCATACAGAGATGCCGGGACATGGTGACCATGTACAACAGTGGGTTGCAGATGGCCACGAAACGGTCATAGGCCATCACAGCCAGCAGGAAGACCTCAGTGATTGCATAGGTACAAAACAAGTAGAATTGCACCATGCATCCCAGGAAAGAGATGGCTTTGTCCCTGTTTAAGATATTGGACAGCATCTTTGGCACGATGATCGTGGAGTAGCAAAAATCCACAAAGGACAAGTGGCTGAGGAAAAAGTACATGGGAGTGTGAAGTTGAGAGCTGACCTGAATCAATGCAATCATGCCTAGATTTCCCAAAACAGTGACGCCATAGATGAGAAGGAACACCAGGGAGAAGAAGACTGTCAGCTCCGGGGCATCTGCTAATCCGAGAAGAATGAACTCTGTCACAGAGGTGCAGTTCTCCTCCCCCATGTTCCCACTTTATTGAGCATAGAGAAAAATATTAATAGTTACTCTCCATTATATGATTCCAAATTCATTTTTTGACTGTCTCCTAAAAAAAAGACATGATAACAAATAAGAAAGTTAATGTTTTCAGTGAAGAAACAGGACATTGCTTTCCTGAAGTTTAGGAAATTTGCAGGCATTGTGGCGAAGATGCATAAGATACCAGTTTAATTCACAGGTCACACAAAAACAATCACATCCATAACAGCTTATATGATCCCTTAAAGGAGTCCTACACAATTCAGAGCTTGAAACTGAGTCATTGGAAAGACATCAAACATTATTTAATTAGCCATATTGTTTTATGAAACTGAAATCCCTCTTTCTTGGCAAAATGTTTAATGAGCACTGAAAATACTGAGATCTCGGAAAATAATTTTAAAAAATACACAGCATTCTTCTCTGCTTTCCACTGAAATGATGAAAAGTCTATGTATTGAAGATTGTTAATCCACAAGTGTTCATTTTTTATCAGTATGTTTTAGATGGAGAAGTAGCTTTTATGCTCCATACTAGCTTTTTTTCTATAAAATTAACATAGTGATTTTGTTAATTAAGCTATCCCATGCCAGCCATTGTTCAGGGAATTGGCACTTGGATTCAAACTTCCTCTAACTATGACTCTGAAGCCTTATAAAGACCTAGATGACAAATACATTCAGTGCTTTAAATCCATTTGAAGAAGCGATCAGAGATGTACATATGAAAGTATTAAATGTTTGCTGCTGCATTGTAGTATTATTTATGATAGTAAAAGTCAGAAATCAAGTGTCAAACAAGAGGGAAATGGTCAAAGCTATGGTACATATATATTATGGAAAACTATGCAGCTATTAGGGGATATTTTTGAAGAACATTTAATGACCTGACAAATAACTATGATACAATGGTAAGTTAAAAAATAGTAAGCCATGGGCTGCCTGGGTGGCTCAGTCGGTTAAGCGTCTGCCTTTGGCTAAGGTCACGATCCCAGGGTCCTGGGATCCAGCCCCACAATGGACTCCTTGCTCAGCGGGGAGCCTGCTTCTCCCTCTCCCACTGCCCCTGCTTGAGCTCTCTCTCTCTCTCTGACAAATAAATAAATAAATCCTTAAAAAAATAGCAAGCTAGATTGCACAGAGAGAATATTATATGTATATACATAAGTTGCTTTGCATATTTAACCCTCACAAAATCCATGAAAAGTGAATAATTTATTCTAATCATTTGAAAAAAAATATAGAAACTTGCCTTAATTCATGACATGGAGACACGTTGGTTATTCCTGGAGGAAAGAGTCTACACTAAAATTCAATGCAGTCAGGTATTTCCCCTTTTTTCAAATGACTTCAAAGAGATAAAGCGTATGTGCCTTAAGAAGTCCCAGTTGAAATCTTGAAGAAAATTGAGTAATAAAGATCATTTGTTAAGGATCTGAACAACTGAAATAGGCTTGTTTTTAAGAGTTCTATTATGTAAGTCACAACTTGAAACATTTCTAGTTAAGGACAGTATCTCAGAGTTCCAATAATTGATGTCACAAGTATTTGAATAATTTGCAAGTTAATGCAGGGGTGATATAAGGATTGCTAGCCTATATAATATTCAAGACTACTTTTAAATTTCAACGTTTTATCCTGGTTTTTAAGAGTTAAGAGGTGGTCTGTAATGGATTCAAATGTTTCATTTGTAGTATAATGAAATGTTTACAGAAAGATAACTTTTTCATTAAAAAATTTTTAGAAATGTGAAAAAAAAAAGAAATCCCAGTTTGAAGACAAATAATTATTCTGATAATATGATTTCTCTCTTCGATGAGTAGTATAAGTGAGTTGTCTCTTTCTGAGTTCAATGTAGTACATAATCTTGAAAACCTGGACTGTTTTCCGGTCTAAAGGTGAAAAATCAGGATTTTATTTATTTATAGAGAAGTGGTTCTTAACCAGGAGAGATTTTTTTTTTATGTTCAGTTAGCCAACATGTAGTACAACATTAGTTTTTGATGTCGTGTTCAACGACTCATTAGTTGCATATAACACCCAATGTTCATCACAACAGGAGAGATTTTGATCCCTCCGGGACTTTGGTCTCTGTCTGAAGACATTTTTGTCTGTGACAATAAGAAAGAGTGCTAGTGACATCTAGTGGTCAGAGATCAGGGATGCTGCTGAACACTCAAAGATGCACAAGGCAGCCCCACCCCAGCCTCCCCCCACACACATACCAACTACACATGCAAACACAAAAATAGTATGTGACCCAAAAGGTCAACAGTACTAAGGTTGAGAAGCCTGCTATGGAAAGACATTTCTAAGTGTGGTCCCCAAGACCAAAATAGTTCCTCTCCTTTCTGCTTCAGAGGTGATCCCCATGTCTGTGTCCCTCCACAAAGTCCTGAGGCACCCTTCCTGCAGCTCTCAGCATCAGAGAGTGACTGTTGGGAATTTCCATGTGGTCTTTTCCAGGTTCCATGGATAAGTCAGTGTGAGCGAGGTGGAAGAAGATTGGGGGGAGACCAAGTATTCTTTCCAACTTGCTTACACCCTTTTCCCTCTTACACCTCTTACCAAGGTATTTGGTCCTGTAAATTAGACTGTTTCCATCCCCCATTGAGATTGTTTCTCAATACACAAAGAAAAAACGTTTTCATAAAGAAGTGATCCAAACACGGCATTTCTTAAAATACTCTCTAATTAAGAAAGAGCAAAACACAGATTTTTATAAATACGTTTAATACTACGGCCTTCCTCTACTGTTCCTCCTTCTTGTATACGTGGCTATAATAACTTACCTTATGAGAAAAAAAAAGAGAGAAAAAGCTTCTAGCTCTGAGAAAATATCATCTAAGTCCATTCCCAAGAAAAGAGAGTAGAGCCCAACTAACCTGTGGGTGAATATCACTTCCTCTGTTTCTGAAGATGCAGTCATGGAAAGGCTTTATGTTTTTGTGTGTACATATCTCTGGGACTCATGTTCCTTAAGCCTCCAAAAATAATTACTGATCTCTGTGGGATATAAATGAGATATCAAGAAAACCATACTATCCTGAGACTCAAACAACTAATGACCTCTATGAAGTATAAACAAGGAGAAAAGCTATCCCAGCTTGGTACATGTTATTATTATCCAACAAGGTTCCTTTCAGAGTTCATGATATATTGCAGAGCAATGTATCCTGCATCCTAGCATTGCTTGGAGAACCGGGGATCATACTGTCATTATGAAATATATGAATAGGTCTTATAAACTTTGCCTGTGTTTTACTGAAGAGCTCCTTCCTGGAAGGCATGGGGTCTGAAAAGTCAAACCAGAGTTCTGCCAAATACCAGAAATGGGTGGGAATAATGAACCTCCTTTACTGAGACTAGTAATAAATGCTCACATATACTGACCACTTTCTATGTCCTAGGCACTGTTCTGAATACAACTATTAACACATTTTATCTTTATAAAAATCAGTGAGATTGGGGCGCCTCGGTGGCTCAGTCGTTAAGCAGCTGCCTTCGGCTTGAATCGTGATCCCAGGGCCCTGGGATCAAGCCCCGCATCGGGCTCCCTGCTCGGCGGGAAGCCTGCTTCTCCCACTCCCACTCCCCCTGCTTGTGTTCCCCCTCTCGCTGTGTCTCTCTCTGTCAAATACATAAATACAATCTTTAAAAAAAAATCAGTGTGATCACTACAGTTATGCACCTTTACGATAAGGTGACTGAGGTACAGACTGTTGTAACTTGCCCAAAGTCACACCCAAAATCATAGATAAAATCAGGCCATATGCTGCTTTTAAATCTGTGCCACCCATATGACCACGTGAGGAAGAGCAGAGCTTCTGACGGTACCAGGACGGCATCTCCCTGCTGGACTCCAGAAGCCATTAAGCCGGATTGGCTCTAGGATTTCTCCCAGGTGTGCTGTAGAATGCCTCCTAAACCAGTAGGGTGCAAACCACTGCCTGTGGTTTGTGTCCTTGCATATAATCACACATTTCAAGAACTCCATGGATGTAATTAGTTACAGATAATCAGTTTTCAAATTTTCATTAACTTACATGCATCTTCCTAGGATTGATTCATCTGATAATTCCCTGAGTTTGAGGCATGTTTCTGGGTGTCTTTTTTACCTACCCCTCGTACCCTGTTGTCTCCTAAAACTCTGTCCATCCTGTTATCCAAAGCCAAGTTCAAACAATACCTAGTTTCTGAAGGTATATTTAAGTACACCATTCTAAAACCCTAAAATGGACTTGAACTTTTCTTTCTTTCAAACACAATGGCCTCTTTCTTCACTGCCCTACTGTCAACACAGGATTTTGCATTCCTTGAAGATGAAGACTGTGTCTCATTTTAACTGCTACTTGTACTTTTATGAGATAAATTCATGTGTTTATTGATAGCCTAGTCTATTCCAGGTGGGTTATAAGAAAGGAGAATGAAATTAATGTTTATTGAGATTATACAAAGTATTCCAAATGATATCTATATTATCTTTTAGTCTTCACAATCAGATTGGGAGCTAGTTTATGTTACCACAATTTTGTAGATTAAAAACCAAAGATAGGAGAGATTACTGATTTTTTTTTCCAGTAAGCAAGAGACAAGGGTAGTGTCTTTGCATCAAAATCCACCCCATTGTACATTACCTCTTCATTAATTTTAAAGATATCTTTACAATCAACCTTTATGGGCACACTTTATTTACATTTCAGGGATAAATGCTACTAACATTTCAGGGATAAACGCTACTAAAATAACATGCTCAAAAAGAAAAGACTTCAGTGTCCATTAACTTGCTGACTGTACCCTTGACATCCTTATTTCTCAGACTGTAGATCAGGGGATTCAACATGGGGATCACCACTGTGTAAAACAGAAACGCTACTTTGACTGTGTGCCTGGAGTTTTTGGAGTTAGGCACACAGTAGAGGAAGAGGATGGTCCTGTGAAAGATGGTGATGGCGGTCAGATGGGAGGCACAGGTGGAGAAGGCTTTGCGGCGGCCACTGGCTGATCGCATCTCGAGGATGGTGACAATGATAAATACGTAAGACAAGAGAATGATGAGCGGTGTGCTGACCTCATTAAAGGTGGCAAAAATGAAAAGCAGCAACTGACTGATGTAAGTATCAGAGCAAGACAGGGAGAGCAATGCAGAGAACTCACAGAAAAAGTTATTGATTGTGTTGAAACCCTGAAAAGATAATTTGATAGCAGAGCATGTAAGTATCAAAGACCATGCTACTCCCTATGTATATGATCTGACCACCATCATGGCACAGAGTTTCTGGGACATGGCAACTGTGTAGAGCAGAGGGTTGCAAATGGCCACAAAGCGGTCATAGGCCATCACAGCTAATAAAAAGGATTCAGTTACCACAAAGGTACAAAAGAAAAAGAATTGTACTACACATCCTGGAAGTGAAATGCTTCTGTCTTCTATAACCGGGTTTTCCAGGGCCTTGGGAGCAATGATGGAAGAGTAGCAGACATCTACAAATAAGAGATGGCTGAGGAAGAAGTACCTGGGGGTGTGCAATTTCAGGTTAATCTTGATTATAACTATCATCCCAATATTCCCTACAACAGTGACACTATAGATGGCCAGAAAAATCAAGAAAAGGGGGACTTGCAGTTCTGGATAATCCGAGAAGCCCAAGAGAGTGAATGTAGCCCCACTTTTATTTCTCTCTGACAGTAACATGATGGTTTTTGTTTGTCAGAATCTGAATCAGTCCTGAAAACAAAAATATTAAAGAGAGTGAGGCTATGAGAAGTTTGTTTAGCTACCCTTTAGCAAGCCTGGAAGAGGAAGCAAAATATCTTTTCATAATTTCTCTATGCTATGTGTTTATTATGAAGATATGCAAATGTCTAAGATTTTAAAACATGAAAATCATTTTTAAAATTTTCTTTAAGTAAAAAAGCAATACAATTATGGACTTAAAAACTTATAAGTTCTTAACTGTAATGTTTAATATTTACAAATAAGAATATGAGATAAAGGGATTTATGGTTATTTTAAATCAAATCTTCCTATAACACTTTCAATTTCTCTTGAACATTATAAGTTCATACAAAGATAGGGCTAGCATAATATGATGACTGATTATGTCAGTCCTCTAATCAGTACAGAAATGAGAAATTTCCAAACAAATTAATTTTTACATCACAGGTTCATACTGTGACATTAAGAATAAACACCCTCTTTGACCTTGGCCACAGAAACTTCTTGCAAGACACATGTCCTAAAGGCAAAGGAAACAAAAGAAAAAATGAACTATTGGGATTTCATCAAGATAAGAAGCTTCTGCACAGCAAAGAAAACAGCCAACAAAACTAAAAGGCAACCCACACCATGGGAGAAGATATTTGCAAATGACATTTCAGATAAAGGGCTAGTATCCAAGATCTATAAAGAACTTCTCAAACTCAACACCCAAAAAACAAATAATCCATTCAAGAAATGGGCAGAAGACATGAAGACACTTCTCCAAAGAAGACGTACAAATGGCTAACAGACCCATGAAAAAGTGCTCCACATCACTTGCCATCAGGGAAAGACAAATCAAAACCACAATGAGATATCACCTTACACCAGTTAGAATGGCTAAAATTAACAAGACAGGGAACAACAAATGTTGGAGAGGATGTAGAGAAAGGGGAACCTGCTTACAATGTTGGTGGGAATGCAAGCTGATACAGTCACTCTGGAAAACAGTATGGAGTTTCCTCAAGATGTTAAAAATAGATCTACGCTACAACCCAGCAATTGCACTACTAGGTATTTACCCCAAAGATATAGATGTAGTGAAAAGAAAGGGCACATGCACCCCAATGTTCATAGCAATATCCACATTAGTCAAACTGTGTAAGGAGCTGAGATGTCCTTCAACAGATGAATAAAGAAGATGTGGTTCATATACACAATGGAATATTGCTCAGTGAACAGAAAGGATGAATACCTACCATTTGCATCAACATGGATGGAACTGGAGGGGATTATGCTAAGTGAAATAAGTCAAGCAGAGAAAGACAATTATCATATGGTTTCACTCATATGTGGAACATAAGGACTAGCACAGAAGACCACAGGGGAAGGGAGGGAAAATTGAAAGGGAAGAAATCAGAGAGAGAGAAAAACCATGAGAGACTCTGGACTCCGGGAAACAAACTGAGGGTTGCGGAAGAGAGGAGGGTGGGGAGATGGGGTAACTGGGTGATGGGCATTAAGGAGGGCAGGTGATCTGATGAGCACTGGGTGTTAAACAGCTTATGAATCACTGAACACTACATCAAAAACTAATGATGTACTATCTGTTGGTTAATTGAACTTAAATAAAAAAATAAGAATAAACACCCCTAACACTTTATATTTGTGCCTTTATTATTAATTTCATATAACACTTTAATCTTTTTCTTTCTGACTCAGTAAATCTGATATCAAAATAAATCTTAGGTTTTTTTCAGAGTAATCCTCTCAACTAGTGAGCTCCTGTCAATCCTTCCACATTGCTTGATGGATAATACAATTAGAATAGATGATAAAGATAATCATGTCTACTTCCTTATTCTAGAGGTGACAAAACAGAAGCTGGAGAAACCTTGACTTCCCCAATGACATGCGAATAAGGACCAATCTACACATCTGAGACTAGAGCCCTGATTGGAATCCCAGCCATGTGTCCATTCCTTCACATCAGGCTCTGACCCATGTTCTAGGTCTAGATACTAAGATATTTGCTTTATTAATGATCATACCATATCTGGACCTATGGAAGAGAATCTGCTGACAGTATACAGACCACAGAGCTCCATTAGAAAGCGGCATCAAGATGAAATGAGAACGGGATTTAGGGAAATGTTCTCTCCCAGAAATAACTAAGTGTAGTAAAGACAGACTTAGGAACTTTCCTTGCCTAGGACTCTCTTTCTCTCTCTCTCTCTCTCGTCACGTCTCCTCTCCCTTCAAGACGTGGAGGATATTCATTCTGTCCCAGTATTATCTGTAAGGAGAAAGATTAAAAAACTTGAGGTAGTAATGCACTATAAAGACATTTTAGGAGAAAATAGTAATACAAAAGAATCATCATATTTCTCCAGTAGGTGCCCAACACCTCTGAAATCTTACCGTACCAGGAAACTCTTTTTTTTTTTTAAAGATATTATTTATTTATTTGAGAGGCAGGGGGAGGGGAGGAGCAGAGGGAGAGGGAGAAGCAGACTCAGTGCTAAGTGTGGAGTCCAACGAAGGGCTGGATTCCAGGACCCTGAGATCATGACCTGAGCTGAAATCAAGAGTCAGATGATTAATTGACTGAGCCTCCCAGGCGCCCCATAGCAGGAAACTCTTAATCATCTCTCTGGTAAGGTTATCTCTGGCCCCACAACCCAAGAAATAGTTTTAGATGGCCCATCAATAAAGATGTCAGATCATATTCGAGACTGAGAACTCAATGACCCTCTCTTCCCCACACCCACACATCTGAGTACTAAAGACAACCTCAAAAGACAATCCATCATGAAGCCAGACATTCTAATTATCACATTTTTTGCTTAATACAATATTTAACTTATCTAAAGCATTTAAGAATTTATTTTAAACTAATGTAACATTTAATGTGATGGGCCTTGCATCCCAAATGCTATCATTAAATTGTTGGTAAAAATTTTCTATATCATTGAATCTAAGAAATATGACAGCTGTAATCTTCTTACCTATGTTTTTCCCATTTTGTTGTAATTTTTGCTTAGACACATGTGTTTCCTGTTTTATAATCTTAATCAAAGCTGGTCCCTTTCAATTTTTTTCACAAGAGAGTCTGTTCCAACTCTGTTAGTTTCATTTTATTTAAATTGTCTCTATTCTACCTTGCCTATTTATTCAATAATTTATAGAAACAAGACAATGGGGCGCCTGGGTGGCTCAGTCGTTAAGCATCTGCCTTCGGCTCAGGTCATGATCCCAGGGTCCAGGGATCGAGTCCCACATCAGGCTCCCTGCTCGGCGGGAAGCCTGCTTCTTCCTCTCCCACTCCCCCTGCTTGTGTTCCTGCTTTCACTATCTCTCTCTCTGTCAAATAAATAAATAAAATCTTAAAAAAAAAAAAAAAGAAACAAGACAATGCATATCCTCAACATTTTCAGACCTCTTCTGTTCTCCCACTCCAGGTACCCTTTGTTCATCTGAGCCAGGTTCTCTAATACAAAACTGTGTGAATAAATGCACTTTATCTTCCTTGCATATTCAGATATGTTACTTTTGCAGTGACTAAATATTTCTCAAGAACTGCCTAGATCTAAAGGGTAAGTTCCCCCCTCCCGTGTTGTTTTAGAGATACCCTACACTGAAGTTAATATCAATCTGTCTCTAGAATCTAAAAACAAACCTGCTGATGGCAAAGGTAGGCCCTCTCCTGGTTGGGACTGATGGATATATTCTTATATCTATAGCATAAGCTTTGGGACATGAACTCTAGGGATAATGTCTTGCCCCATTCTCTTGAGGTCATGAAATAAACAATTAAAATTAATCACCTTTCTCTGATGTAATTCTTGAAAACCTGGAGCAGTGCTGGGAGCATTTTATATAAAAATTTATATTTTATTTAATTTACTTTTTGTTTTTAAAAGATTTTTTATTTATGTATTTGAGAGAGAAAGAGAAAGGGAAAACACAGAGGGAGAGTGAGAGGGAGAAGCAGACTTCCCAATAAGCAGAGAGCCCTACATGGGGCTCAATCCCAGGACCCTGAGATCATGACCTGAGCCGAAGGCAGACACTTAACTGACTAAGCCACCCAGGTGCCCCCAAAATTTATATTTTAAAATCACCTCCTCAACCCCTGATTACTCCCATACCTTCCTACAATTATCAATATTATGGAATTATAAAAATCATCCTTATCAAATACTGAGTGACTACCATATGCTGGGCATAACCCTCTTCCTCCCTACCATCCACTCTGACCCTGCTGCAGAAGTGTGAAGATCCAACTTTTAGGTCACTATGATTCATTGAGAGTTAAAGCAGAAATACTTACAAAATTAAACATCAAGTTGAGAAAACGATCTAGTCCCTTTGAAATCTTGTCCTATTCTATTACTCTTTCCCACCTCTTCTTCCTCCAGCTAGACTGACCTCCTTGCTTTTTTCCCTTGCTTTTTGTTTTTCAAAAAAAAAAAATATTACCTTCTCATTCTCTATGGTCTTTTCTACTCATGTTTCCTGTACGCTGAAATGCTTTCCTTTAAGTTTTTGTTCAAATGTACCTTTTCAGTGAAACCTTCCATGGACTTACTGTTTTCCTGCAGGAGCTACTTTACTACCCAATTGAGTGTTTAAAGTACTTCACATGGTTCAAATATATTTTAACCCTTATTTCTTTCATTGTATGTTGCTTGTTTTCCCCTGCTAAGATAAAATTTCCAGGAAAGCAGAGACCATTCACTGCTTTGCTCACTAATATATTCCAAGTTCCTAGGTGAATGACTAGCATAAAGTCGGCGTATCATGAATCTTTATTGAATAATAAATATGACTTTCCAGGGCGCCTGGGTGGCTCAGTTGGTTAAGCGACTGCCTTCAGCTCAGGTCATGATCCTGGAGTCCCAGGATCGAGTCCCGCATCGGGCTCCCTGCTGAGTAGGGAGTCTGCTTCTCCCTCTGACCCTCGCCCCTCTCATGTGCTCTCTCTCTCTCTCAAATAAATAAAATCTTTTTTAAAAATTAAATAAATAAATAAATAAATAAATAAATAAATAAATAAATATGACTTTCCAAAGGAACTGGGAATAGAGCCAAACTACCAGAACTATGAGGAATTTCAGTGCAGAGAGGAGATAGTACACAAAGAATGGTAAGAATGTTTCAGAAGTGATTATTGAAACTGCAGTCAAAATAAAACAAAACATAGACAAACCAAAACAAATGTCCACTCCACTGAACTTCCTATCTTTAGTCAGGTTTATTATAACAGAAACCTTGAAATTTTCAAGATCATGTACAGCATGGTAAAATTATATATATATATATATATATATATATATATATATATGTATTTCCTTGATGATGAGGGATGTGGAACATTTTTTCATGTGTCTGTTGGCCATCTGTATATCTTCTTTGGAAAAATGTCTATTCATGTCTCCTGCCCATTTCTTAACTAGATTATTTGTTTTATGGATATTGAGTTTGATAAGTTCTTTATAGATATTGGATACTAACCCTTTGTCAGATATGTCATTTGCAAATATCGTCTCCCATTCCATAGGCTGCCTTTTAGTTTTATTGATTTTGTCCTTCAGCGTGTGCAAGATTTATCTTGATGATGTCTCAATAGTTCGCTTTTGCTTTTGTTTCCCTTGTCTCCAGCCATGTGTCTAGTAAGAAGTTGCTGCAGCCAAGGTCACAGAGTTTGCTGCCTGTGTTCTCCTCTAGGATTTTGATAGATTCTTGGCTCACATTTAGGTCTTTCATCCATTTTTTTTCTTTTTTTTAAGATTTATTTATTTGACAGAGAGGGAACACAAGCAGGGGGAGTGGGAGAGGGAGAAGCAGGCTCCCCTCTGAGCAGGGAGCCCGATGTGGGGCTCGATCCCAGGACCCTGAGATCATGACCCGAGGGGAAGGCAGATGCTTAACGACTGAGCCACCCAGGTGCCCCAATCTTTCATCCATTCTGAATTTGTTTTTGTGTATTGTATAAGAAAGTGGTCCGGCTTCATTCTTCTGCATGTGGCTGCTCAGTTTTTCCAACCCCATTTATTAAAAAGACTGTCTTTTTTACCTTTGGATATTCTTTCCTGCTTTGTTGAAGATTAGTTGACCGTAGAGTTGTGTATATACCACATCTTCTTCATCCATTCAATCAACGGACATTTACGTTCTTTCTATAATTTGGCTATTATTGATAATGCTGCTATAAACATCGGGGTGCATGTATCCCTTCAAATCAATATTTTTGTATCCTTTGGATAAATACCTAGTAATGCCATTGCTGGATCATAGGGTAGTTTTATTTTTGGCTTTTTGAGGGAACCTGCATACTGTTTTCCAGAGTGGCTGCACCAGTTTGTATTCCTATCAAGCGTAAGAGGATTCCCCTTTCTCTGCATCCTCACCAACACCTAACATGGTTGGAGCTAGAGGATATTATGCTAAGCAAAGTAAGTCAGCCAGAGAAAGACAAATACCATATGATTTCATTCATATGCGGAATTTAAGAAACAAAACAGAGGAACATAGGTGGGGGGAAAGAAGCAAACCAGGAAACAGACTCTTAACTATAGAGAACAAACAGGGTTACTGGGGAGGGTGTAAATAGGTGATGAGTGTCCATGAGTGCACTTGTGATGAGCAATGAGTAGTGTATGTAAGTGTAGAATCACTAAATTCTACACCTGAAACTTATATTACACTGTATGTTAACTAAGTGGAATTAAAATAAAAACTTGAAAAAAATAGACATTCAATTTTATTATGCATCTCAATAATTCTGCAGTTGAGGTGATGTTCTCTGCTATCTAAACCTGCTTGCAAAATTATAACTTGGATATTTCAGGGTGACATTATTTATGGCAAAAAGAAAAGAAGGAATCCTACTTGGGTATATCTGTGGGTGTCCTTTAAAGCCCTGTTTATGCCACTACATTGATATTTCTTAGAACAATAACAAAATATCGCATGACATTAGTGGAATACTTTTGTAGTACATTTTCATTAAGAAATTACCACTGAAAATTTCAGGTCTGCAGAAATAATCTGAGACAATAAAACTTATAAAAAGACTTGTCTGTGTAATTTTAAAACTTTAAATCTTTTGGAAATATTCAAGGAAACAAAAATGTGTACCCATGCCAAAATAGTGCCAAACGAAAATATACTCTTAAAAATTCCACAGATTTGGTTGTTATAACTGAGTTTCCTTTCTTATGAAAACATTCAGTGTATTATGTAACATTATGTTCCATATATTATGTAACAGCTCTGTGTGTGTGTGTGTGTGTGTGTTCAGACACATGTGCACGTGTGTACCTACATGTATGTGTGTTCAGGTAATTTTGTGGAAAAAATGGACCATTTGTGGAATGCTGCATGTCCTGCATTTGGCTTACTGCTTTGTTTGGTGTCCCTTGACCTGTTCCTGCTCCAGTTCTTTTAAACTGATACACCAAGAAATCTTACTAGTTCCGGGTCACTCTTGTAGCTTCTTTTAGGCAAGAATTCATATGTGGTTTTGACTACTCCTATTGCATCAAATGGCAAAGCACATGTTAACTTGATTGTCTGGCTTCCAGTGATCTTCAGTGTGATCTGTGAATTCAGGTAGTGTCAGCTAGATTACTTCATTTTAGCATTTCCCACCAACATTTTGCTTAATGATTTTAATACTTATTGAAGCCATTGCCTTGATCCTTTTTTTTTTTTGGAGATCCGAAATAGTGATTTTCTAATTCCATCTTATTTTCTGCTTTTATTCTTTCTGAATTTCCCCCTCATAAACCGCTAGGTAACCCTGAAATACAATTCATAAAGGAAAGACAGAATAAATATTTATCTCCTTTATTTACCAGTTTTAAGAGTAATGCCTTGAAATCCCCAGCAACCTTTAATGGTAACCAATGACTCTGTTTTTCTTTTTTAAAAGTATCTAGATTTAAATTTTTAGACTTAAACATATTTGATGCCTTTAAATTAATTGCAGTCTATATTCATTTGTATGTCAACTATAAGCTAGCTGGAGCCATTTCAAATTGCTTCCTATGTCTCTTTGAAATTATCTGACTAGCTGTTAATACTATTTTTGCTTTCTTGGGGTGCCTAGGTGGCTCTGTCGTTAAGCATCTGCCTTCGGCTCAGGTCATGGTCCCAGGATCCTGGCACCAAGCCCCAGATTGGGCTCCCTGTTTGGTGGGAAGCCTGCTTCTCTTTCTCCCACTCTCCCTGCTTGGGTTCCCTCTCTCGCTGTGTCTCTCTGTCAAATAAATAAATCTTTAAAAAAATACTGTTCTTGATTTCTGGAAAATCAAGTTACTCAAGGTTCATTAAATCTCTACCTCAGACTTCAGATCAGCTATTTGTCCAGAAAAACTCCAATTCTGTTTAGAAAGCAAATATTTCCTTCCAGAGAAATTTGGGGAATAAGGATATACATTGCTACTGGGTTGTCATTATTAGTGGTATTATTTAGACAAGCAAATAAGAAATAGTTTCAAACTACATTTCTAATTCAAATTAAGACAAAAATTTTTTTACTTACCTTTTCTTACTTTAGAGCTGTAATTTTTCTTTCATGCTGATAACCTTAGTTTCAATGGCATTTTTTTTTAAAAATTTTATTTATTTATTGGAGAGCGAGCGAGCGAGAAACAGCATGAGAAAGGAGAGGGTCAGAGGGAGAAGCAGGCTCCCCGCTGAGCCAGGAGCCCGATGTGGGGACTCGATCCCAGGACCCTGGGATCATGACCTGAGCCGAAGGCAGTCGCTTAACCAACTGAGCCACCCAGGCACCCTCAATGGCATTTTAATAGTTATTTATTTATACTAAAATAAACACTGCATGATGAGAAGGTATACTCAAAGTGCTGTCCTTTAGAGAAAATGTTTTACACCGTGTGATCATGTTTCCAACATTATAAACAGATTCATTATTATCTGTTTTCAAGTTTTAAAGATTTATTTTTACATTTTGACCTAAATGTATGTCTTTTAAAATATATCCACTATCAAATTTCCCCTAAATCAAAGCTTTATTATAAGGTACATTCCTAAGAGTTTCCTTCCATCTCTTCCTATCCTTATTAATTTTGTTTCCTTTCCCTCTTCTTTCACACAAGTTATCTTACTAGAAAAACTTTTCTACATCTTGTCTTTATTCACTTAAAAAAAAATGTACTGGAGAACATGGAAAATGTCCTCCACAGCAATAAATAGAAACCTTCCTCTTCCCATTTTCACGACCAGATACTTTTTTATTGTGACTCATAGGTTATTCAACCACCTTTATGTTGGAATGCATGCAGTCTGTTGTCATTATAAATAATGCTAGTGAGTATGTTACGCATAGTTCTTCTGCTACTCTGTCTTTGGGAATGATTCCTAGAACCATGAACGTTGAAAGAGGATGAATGTGTATGGAAGGTTGCTAGTAGCTCCCATCACATGAAACATGGGATCTTCCTGACCCCGATGTATAAACTGTCTACTTCTCTGCAGATTGACCGACAGGATACGTCATTAAACTTTGGGATTTTTGTCATTCTGATAGCTGAGAAGTGATAGTTCAGAGCCGATTTCATTTGCATTTCTATTATTTTGAGTCAGCTTGAAAAATTCTTCAAAGTTTAAAGGCTATTTTTATTCCTTTTATATAGACGACTTAATTCTATTTTATGTCTATTTTCCTATAAGATTGTCATTTTCTTCTCTACTATATGTGTTATAAGTAGTGACTTTTTCTCAGCTTTTTATTTGTCATTTTAATTTCTTTTGTGTTGTTTTGTCAAGAAGTTTTGTATATTCATGTAATCCAAGTTTTAAACTTGCTTTTAGAACTCTCTTTTGGTGTGTGAAATAACGAAGAGATCTAGTCTTATCTTTTTTCTCATAAGGTTCTCTATTTGTCTCAGTATGACACTGTATTTAATAACAATGACTTTAAATTTAAAATAAGGTTAGCCTTCCTATTACAATTTAATTGAACATAAGCAATAGCATGGAGGACATTAGGAGAAGGAAGGGGAAAATGAAGGGTGGGAAATCAGAGGGAGAGATGAACCATGAGAGACTATGGACTCTGGGAAACAAACTGAGGGTTTCAAAGGGGAGGGGGATGGGGGGATGGGTTAGCCTGGTGATGGGTATTAAGGAAGGGCACGTACTGCATGGAGCACTGGGTGTTATAGGCAAACAATGAATCATAGAACACTACATCAAAAACTAATGATGTAATGTATGGTGATTAACATAACATAATAAAATAAAATTTAAAAAACAATTTAATTGAATTTTTAAGGTGTTTGTTACCTGGTATTTGTGCTTGTTTAGTCATTCATATAAACCATTAGAACAGAAACTTTGAAATATGATTCCTTGGTATTCCCAAATAGAACATATATTGCCTTCATCCCAGGCCTAATACATATGAGCTAGACTAGATAATGCTTGTAGAGATTTCCAGACTTGATAATACTGGGAATGCAGCTTTCTGAGTAATCCTATTCAAGCATGATGTAAGAATATTGAAACGACTCCACAGACTGTCACAGAAAATCTAGGACAAAACTAACTTCCGTGACCTCTCAGACTAATAGCCTCGATACTATCATGAAAGGAACACTAGATTTATAGTCACCAGAGTTGAGACCCTTTGCTCAGAGATCAGTCATTTCAGTCACTTCCAGACTAGTTTCTTGAAACTAGTTTCTGTGTCATTATCTACACAACAGGTGTAATTGTCCTTGCCCTGTGTCCTTCTCAACATAAGCTGTTTGAAGTATAAGACCATCCATTCATAGAATACATAGAGCCCAAAGAATAGTGTCAGAAAAGAATCATCACCCTCTCCTCTTATCACACAGCATGTCCATCTGCATCTCCCAACAAAGACAATGCTTTAGTGACTACAACGCACATAACTTTAAAGGCAAGTAACTTGTCTTCATATGCAGTAATAAATCAGAAAGACCTTTTCTATGATGAGTTAACATGATCCTTCAGTAACTTTATTCCCCACACTGAACCATCTCTTGGGCTTTGTAATATTTTATGTGTTTGCTTTTAGACAATTTGAAGAAATTGAGGCTTTATGGATCAAAATCCTATGGAATTCATCCCAGAATTAACTTGCATCTTCAGGGGATTTGAGTTTACCAATTCACAATATATTAACATTAAAGTCATATATAAAAACCTCATGCACACATATGTTAAAGGCTTTATAAGGCTCTGTTCCCATTGTTCTCTGGGATTAAAAACATCTGTTGAGATTAGTTCAGTGGAATGGGACTTTTGTGTCTATTAATTTCTGGAGGACATCCTTCACATCTTCATTCCTCAGGCTGTAGATCAGAAGATTCAGCACAGGGTTGACGACTGTGTAAAATACAGAGGCCACTTTGACACTTTGCCTGGAGTTCTTGGAGTTGGGCACACAGTAGAGGGAAAGGATGGTCCCGTGGAAGATGGTGACAGCGGTCAGGTGGGAGGCACAGGTGGAGAAGGCTTTTCAACGCCCGCTGGCAGAACGGATCTTTAGTATAGTCACGAAAATAAAAATGTACGGAGTGAGGTTGATGAGCAGTGTGCTCACCTTATTGAAAGTGGCAAAGCCAAAAAGCAACAGGTGGGGAATGAGTATGTCTGAGCTCGAGACAGCAATGAGAGCAGTATATTCACAGAAAAAAATGGTTGATTATGTTATGTCCAGAAGAGTTTAGCTGGAGAGCATAGCAGAGGAGAACCAAGGGACCAAACATACCCCAGAGATATGAGCCAGACACCAGCAGGGCACAGAGCCTCTGCGACATGACCACTGTATAAAGCAGAGGGTTGCAGATGGCCACAAAGTGGTCATAGGCCAGCACCACCAGCAGGAAGGATTCTGTCACCACAGCGGTACAGGACAGGAAGTACTGCAACATGCAGCTAAAGTAGAAGATGCTTTTATCCGCCATGACCAGGTTCTCAAGCAGCTTGGGAGTCACGATGGAAGAGTAACAAAAATCAACCAAAGAAAGGTGGCTGAGGAAAAAGTACATGGGAGTGTGAAATTTGGGGTTAATCTTGATGATTACTATCATCCCAAGATTTCTTACCACGGTGATAATGTACATGATCAGAAACACGAGGAAGAGAGGAATCTGAAGCTCTGGGTAATCTGTGAAGCCCAAGAGGGCAAAGGTTGTCTCCACACTCAGAGTTCTTACCGCCATCACCACAGTGTCCTCGAAAGGAGGTGAGGGGGGCGGGGTATGGGAAGAAGTTGTTTCTGTCAAAGAGAAGCTTTATGGAGTTAGTGACAAATATGCATGATGCTTTATGGTAGACAGAAAAAGAAAAAAAAGAGCGGCAAGAGTTATCAGTCTTAGTTTCTTCCATACAGAACATGCCTCATGCAGATAACTGCTATGCATATAACCTAGTCTCTGAGCTGAGTCTCTGAAATGTCTTTGCATTTCCACTGCACTTTGTGCATCTTGCACTAGGCTGTGGGGTGGGTGTCTTTATGATAATCACCTGTGACCAACAAAGAATAACCAGCCCCTAAAAAGGAAGTAAGCCATTGAAGATGTTATCAATAGAGATGTTAAATGATTTAAGTTCCCTGGTTAGCTTTCTATAAAAGACCAACCCTAAAGGCCCTCATTGGCAACCCTGTCGGGACCCCTCTCACTCTTGAGAGCTTTTTCTGTATCTTCATGTAATAAACTTCTATCACTTTACTCTCTCTCTCTCTCTCTCAAACACACACACACACAGAAAAAAAGAAAGAAGAAAGAAAGAAAGAAAGAAGGAAGAAAGAAAGAAAGAAAGAAGAAAGAAAGAAAGAAAGAAAGAAAGAAAGAAAGAAAGAAGAAAGAAAAAAGAAAAGAAGGAAGGAAGAGAAAGAAAGAAAGAAAGAAAGAAAGAAGAAAGAAAAAAGAAAAGAAGGAAGGAAGAAAAGAAAGAAAGAAAGAAAGAAAGAAAGAAAGAAAGAAAGAAAGAAAGAAAGAAAGAAAGAAAGAAAGAAGAAAGGAAGGAAGGAAGGAAGGAAGGAAGGAAGGAAGGAAGGAAGGAAGGAAGGAAGGAAGGAAGGAAGAAAAGAAGGAAGGAAGAAAGAAATTACCAGGGGTGCCTGGGTGGCTCAGTCGGTTAAACTTATGCCTTCGACTCAACTCATGATCCTGGAGTCCTGGGATCTAGTCCCGCATCAGGCTTCCTGCTCAGCGGGGAGTCTGCTTCTCCCTCCGCCCCCCACTGCTCCTTCTCTCTCGCTCTCTCTCATCTCTCTCTCCCTCAAGTAAATAAATAAATAAAATCTTAAAAAAAGGGAAATAATTATACCATATTGCGGTGTGTACATCCACACATTAGCTAGTAATGTAACATGTACAAAACTGATAGTAAATGTTTGCACATAAATGCATAAATGAGTGAAAAAGTATGAAAAAATGTGCAATGCTTGTCCCAAAACATACATACTATACTTTGCCTGTATACCAAATCAATTAAAATCTTTAAGATGATAAGGTCAAAGCAAAATGTTAGAGAAATCTAGGAAAACAGCATAGCAATCCCATTTTAACACCTTTTGTTTAGTAAAGGCTACCTCTCTCACTGAATAGATTAGCTCCTGAGTGGTTCAGAAGGACAATGCATCCTTTTGACTTCTGAGTGGAGTGTACACTTTATTAGAGTTTAGATCCAAAGGGTTAGCTTCTCTTATAGCCCAGGCATTGAATAGATAAGTCTACGGTCCCAAGATTTATCAGGTAGGAGTCCTCTCAGAATTAACTCATTTATGAAAGTTTATATACCAATTTCCAGCTCATTTAAAGAGGATGTGAATAAATATCCATTTCCAGCTGGTAAGTTAATTCTGTTCTTTGTAAAATGGTTGGAAATTGACTTAAAGCCAAATATTTCATGCATGTTAACCTTTCTTTAATATTGTTCACAATTGGATAGCATTTACAGTGATTTAACATGAAAAGTAAAATAAAAGAAGATCCTAGTTACCATATCAGGAAAATAATAACCCCACAGTTTCATAGAAAACCTGAATGAACTTACCTACTACAGAGAAACAGGCCACCGCCCCCTGTTTCTCAGTAAGCTGAGTATGACTGGGCCACCAAGGCTGTTATATCTAAGTCTGTAGCCCTAGGGACTCAAACTCTGGAGAACCATGAGCAACTCATTCTTCACAAGCATCAAAACAGGTAATTAAGGAAAATGCCAGGTGTTGTGTACAATTTTTAATGACTAAAATTTCCTCGAAATTACATGGAAAAATTGCAGCTTCAGTTGCAGCTTTCTAACTTTTCTACCCTTTCTGTCATCTCACAGCTTGTTCTCAACATCAGCCAGGGTTTTTCTTTTAAAATTTTAGTTAGACCAAATCACTCTTGTAAACCCCTGTGGTGTTTCTCCATTTCACTCAAAATAAAAGCCAAAGTTCTTAAAATGTACTACAAAGCTCTGCTTGATCATGTTTCCTGCCTTTCTGACTTCCTATCCTACTGTTCCTCACCTGGCTCGCTCTTTCAGAAACTTTGTCTGCAAAGATTTGAATGATTCAAAGGAGTTTTAAAGGAGTATATTAGGACCACAAGGGTGATGAAAACTTTATTTCTCTAACTAAAAAGTTTCATATATTTACAAAATTGTGCTTGTTATAAAGTTTGTGCAATTATTAAAATTTCATAATTAAAATCATTTTTATTTTAAACATAATCAAAATCATTTTAATAATTATTTAAATTGTTGTCAATGGAAGAAAGGAGAAACAAGGAGTTCATTCTATAGGCTCTCTATGGATTCCATACACAGTTAGACATGAGTCTACACCAGCTGAACTTTATTTAAAATAAAATCTTTTGGGTTAAAGTCTTGCTACCCAGAGTCTGTGTCCAATGGCTGGGATCACCAGCATCACTTGGATGTCTATTAGAAATGAAGAATCTTAGGCCCCCTACGTGCCCACTGCACTAAAATCTGCACTTTACAGCACCCCCAGATAATTTGTATGAATAATAAAGTTTGAAACTCCCTGGTTTTGATACCTTTGGTTTAATGGAAATTCTGGTGATTTGGCAAGATATTCCACTAAACTAAAAATAAGTAAATGAATATACTCACATATTTTTTTTCTGCCTTTCTCTTCATGGTTGCTGATCACCTATTTTCCTCTTTTATTCACAAACTACCTAAATCCAAAGAGAATTCATCCTTTCTCCATTCCCAAACAAATGTAACACAACGTATGTAATAAATCAATACATTCTTAAGGGTAATGATTGATAATGGTTACTTTGTCATAAAGGTCTTGGAAGAGGGAGTGTATATATTTTGTATCCTTTAAAAACACAACACTGCACACACATGGAGAAAGAGAATCATACAGTCCTCCCTGGTGGAATTAAAACAGAAAGTTGTTTCATTTCCCAGAGTGAACAAACCTTGAGCTGCATTATCTGGAAAGTGTGCAATATAGTATATTAGTAATTGGTCAGAATAATATGGTAAAGTTATGTGGAATCCCTACTTTATAACTGAGGAAAATTGAAAGTAGGACACCTATTTATTTTATAATTGTTTACTTTCAGATGTAAGACAAAGGTTTGTGTCACTTTTAAAGCATAAGATGAAGTTAAAAAGTCATATTTAAGATAAACACACTTGCTCTTGGAGATGAGATTATCATTTAATTTCTAAGGTGATATAGAGCAACAATGTTGCATCTCTGCCCAGTTCATATCCTGGGAACCTTGTGTGATACAAACCATGATTAGCAAGAAATAAACAGAGAGAATATTTTGATTTTAAGTCAATCACTGGGTTAAGACCAACAAATGAATAATCAATTAAGATGTTATTTATTTACTTGAGAGAGAGAGTGAGGAAGAGAAAGAGAGAGCAGGAGCCAAGCCAGGGAGGGGCAGAGGGAGAGGGAGAAGGAGACCCCCTGCTGAACAGAGAGCCCGACAGGGGGCTGGATCCCGGGACCCTGAGATCATGACCTGAGCTGAAGGCAGATGCTTGCTTAACCAATGGAACCACTCATGTGCCCCTGAATAATCAGTTTTAGAGAACATTTCAATCAAAACAATTGCAACCTTGCCGTATTTGTCTGGCAGATGAAGCTATGCCAGCAGGCAAAATGTGTAATTAACTAAAGATTAACCTTTAAAAGCAAAACAGGAATTAACAAACTATGCTTGAAATGTATTACAATATTCACAGTGTTAATAGCTAGCATTTAAAAAATCAGTTTTGACACATCAGATTCTAAGACATGTGAGATAAATATCTGAATTTGTTTTATTTTGTTTTTGGTCCCCTTGATAATCCTTTTGTAAATTGGTGTAAAATAATTTTTTTTTGATATTCAAAGTCATCATGTTTCACATCACTTCCTGTATTAAATAAAAGTACAAGAGGCTCTTGGAAGAAGGAGCAAAGAAGTTGGCCAGGTCTTAGAAAGAGCACCTCCAGGGTCATTGCTAATTTTTCCATATTTTCATTCCTAGTTAGTTACCACTTTACAGAATTCCTCCATAACCCTAAAATTCTCATTGGTTTCATAGAACTGAAGATTGTTTTTAAAATGATTTGCCCTGCCAATATGCAATTCAAGAGACTTGGATTTTATGGTCTGATATTTACTGTTAAATAAGTTTCTTAGAATTGCTGCAGTAAGTTACCACAAATGTGGTGGCTTAAACCAGTGGAAATGCATTCCATCATAGGTCTTGAGACCAAAAGCCTGAAATCAAGGTGCTGGCAGAGTCATGCTCCCTCTGATGTTGCTAGGGGAGAATCCTTCTTTGCATCCACCTAGAGCCCCCTGGTTGGTAGCAAAGAAACACCAATCTTCACATAGCCTTCTCTGTGTGTCCTTTTTTCTGTCTCTTATATGGACACACTTGTTGGATTTAGGGTCCCACCTAATCCAGTGTGATCTCATCTCAATCCTTATCTTAATTACATCTGTAAAGATCCTATTTTCAAATAAGGCCACATTCTGAGCTTCTGGTTGGACATGGATATTTGGGGAGACACTATTCAACCTGCAACACTATGTTACTTCACATATGATTCATAGCTCTTTTACTAAACTTTGGAGTGAATAGAAATCAAATGATCAAATAACTGGTTTATTACAATAGATTTTAATCCAGTGAATAGATGAAAAGATTAGAATCCATCATCTCTACTAGAAGCATCAAACAATTCTCCATATAATAAATCAAATCTCTTTTGTAAATACAAATCTTCAACAAAATTGTATTAAGTGATTTATTAACTTCCTGACACTCTCCTTCACATCTTTGTTTCGGAGGCTATAGATCAGAGGGTTCAGCATGGGAATCACCACTGTATAAAATAAAGAAACTACTTCGACTATGAGCCACGAGTTTTGGGAGTTGGGTACACAATAAAGGAACAGGATAGTCCCATGGAAGATGGTGATGGCAGTCAGGTGGGAGGCACAAGTGGAGAAGGCTTTTTGGCGTCCACCAGCAGAAGACATTTTTAAGACCGTGACAAAAATGAAAATATAAGTAGTGAGCATGATGACCAGGCTGCTCACCTCATTTGAATATGGCGATGATGAAACAAAGCACTTGGCTGATGTAGGGGTCAGAACAGGAGACGGAGACAATGACAGAGTGAGCCACAGAAGGATAATGTCAGGAGAAAATAGGTGAGTGTCAGGGGAGAGACTATACCCCATATGTAGGGCCCTGACCCCAATGACGCACACAGTTTTTGGGACATGACAACCGTGTAGAGCAGAGGGTTACAAATGGCCACAAATCGGTCGTAGGCCATCACTGCCAACATGAATGTTTCTGTCACTGCACATATACAAGCCAAGAAGAACTGCATGATGCAGCCTATGAAAGAGATGGTTCTGTCTTCCACCACCAAGTTCTCCAACAGTTTGAGTGTGACTGCGGTGGAATAACAGAAATCGACAAAGGACAGGTGGCTGAGGAAAAAGTACATGGGCGTGTGGAGTTGGGGACTGACCCTGATGATCATGATCATGCTCAGTTTGCCCACCACGGTGACTGTGTATCTTACTGCAGCAATTCTAAGAAACTTATTTAACAGTAAATATCAGACCATAAATCCAAGTCTCTTGAATTGCATACTGGTCAGGAATACCAGGAACAGGGGAATCTGGAGGTGTGGGTATTCTGAGAAGCCCAACAGGGTGAATGTGGCGCCAATACTCTGATTTCCTTCTGCGAACAACATGATCGCAGTTGGAGAAAAACCTGAAATAAAATAAAAATAATAACGATGATAATAATGATAGCACATTTCTATGACATTTACCATGTGGCAGGCATTGTGCTAAAACTTTAAAATATATAGATTCAGATCTTCAAATAACACTGTGAATTATAAAATAAGTAGCCTCATATTTTACTTAAGGATGGGGAGGCATGTATAAGTTAAGGAACTTGTTTGAGGTTACACAGCTTATTAGTGATGAGCTGGGTTTGGAAGTTGATCCTGAGTGACAGAACACAAATTAAGTTTAGGGACAGATAGAAAACTACTGTATATTGTTGTAGAAAACATATATCAGTTCCATCATTCTGAAGATCTGTGCTTTTTCAGAGCACTAACATAACAATGAAGATAATTTTAGCACTCAGATTTATAATGGAAGGATCAGAAGTAAAACATTAGGGGCAATAATACCTCTCGAGTTAGGATGTTCAAACTGAAACTCATAAGAAAGACAGCCTTTAGAAGTCACCACAGGAATTTTGAAGTTTTCACACACACACACACACACACACACGCACGCACACACTATGTGAATGTTGACAGAACATAGCCCTGGCTGCATATCCTCAAGCTTTCCACTGATTCCATCCAAATGCTACAATAATCCCCTCAGTGTTCCAAAAACAATGTAACAACTTGCTAAAATATATAAAGTTGCCTTTGGGTCATGCTGTTCCCTCACTCCTGTGTTTCCTTTCCTACTTAAGTATTTTCTCACTTAGTGTCACGGATGCTTTCAGCATACTCACCTAGATTCCGTAATTATATGTTTTAACTTTCTATTAGCTTTTTATCTGGTAACTTTACTAAGCATACATGATATTAAATACTCATAGAATATCTGAATTGGAGAATGACTTAAAATGTGTTTTGCTCAAGCCTCTCAAACTAGAGACTATGGCAATAAACACCTATGGTTACACAATCACCCTGAAAATTTCTAGTGGGGACATCGGTTTCCATTAAAGCTACATATGTGATTATCTTGTTGTGAGTCATATAATCTTTATTTGTACCTGTTATTTTGAGAAAGCAAAGCATCTTGTATTCACAAGCAGTTTATAACCACAGAAGTATCTTAATCATTTAACAATAATTAAAAAAATAGATTAACCAGTAACAGGCACATATTTGAAATGTTTAGATTAAAAAAAAAAAAGGCTATTGGCATGCGTATCATAAACAAAGACACCGTTTTAGATTTTTCTGCCCAGATCAAGGTAAAGAGAAACTATTATTTCCTTCATAGCTAACTTCTATTTGTTGGTACTCATGAAAATGAATTTTCTACATACAGAAAAGGAATGGGTGGGAAAGTGACAAAGAGCTAATGAAAGAAGCATGTGCTTGAAACCTAGATTTCAATTCAATTTCAGGCTTTGTCATTTACTATGTGATCTTTGGTGAATGACTCAAATTTTCTGAGCCTCAGTTTTGTCGGTAATAATGACAGGATGATACATATTGCATTGGTGTCCAAGTATTAAATTAGGAAATGATGTTCATGTACTTAGCACAGAGTCTAAAAATTGTGGACTCCAGGAGATGTGGGTTTATGCACTCTCACCCTTGTAAAAAAAATTATTAGTGCTCTGACTAATTAATATTATTTTAAACCCTTAGATTATTAAAAATATATAAAAAACAGGGCACCTGGGTGGCTCAGTTGGTTAAGCGACTGCCTTCGGCTCAGGTCATGATCCTGGAGTCCCGGGATCGAGTCCCACATCGGGCTCCCTGCTCAGCAGGGAGTCTGCTTCTCCCTCTCCCGCTCCCCCCTCTTGTGCTCTTTCTCTCTCTCACTCTCTCTCTCAAATAAATAAATAAAATCTTTAAAATATATATATATATATATATATATATATATATATATATATATATATATATATATATATATATATATATATACAGATCAAGGGCCAAAGTGGGCAGCAATAGACATGTGGGTACCATTTGGGGAAGCACAGGGAAGCCCACTTTTCTTTCCCCAATCTCCTCTTGACTCTGTTCATCTTATCTTGCCAATTACTGTCCTTCAGTAAATTCTCTCTGTTTCCCCCTTTGCCTTCTCATTATTATCTGCTTCTTTCTGTCTTCCCTATCGAATCTCAGGTTGGCACGTATGGAATCTTAGCAAACTGCAATCATTACTCAGGTGGACCATAGCAGCCACGCACAGCCCGCTTCCCTGTAGCACTGTTAGCTTGCACTGGGAGAACAACAAATTCTTCTTGCCTTGATTACTGTGGCTATTAGGACAGTCGTTAGCTCTGAAAACTCGGGAGTTCTTTCCATTCACTAATGTACCAAATCTCAGTGTCTCTGCTCGGTTTTACCTGAAGCCCAACCCTAGCCATTCCCCAGCATCCAACCTTCTTTAACGCCAATATTCCTGGCTGATAATCCACAACACATGCTCATTTATTGTGCTTTATTTGATTTTTCAAATCCGATTCGGATGCCTTTTATTTCTTTTTGTTGTCTGATTGCTGTGGCTAGGACTTCTAATACTATGTTGAATAACAGTGGTGAGAGTGGACATCCCTGCCGTGTTCCTGACCTTAGGGGGAAACTTCTCAGTTTTTCCCCATTGAGAATGATATTCGCTGTAGGTTTTTCATAGATGGCTTTTATGACATTTGAGGTATGTACCCTCTATCCCTACACTGTGAAGAGTTTGGATTAAGAAAGGATGCTATACTTTGTGAAATGCTTTTTCTGCATCTATTGAGAGGATCATATGGTTCTTGTTCTTTCTTTTATTAATGTATTGTATCACACTGATTGAATTGTGGATGTTGAACCAACCTTGCAGCCCAGGGATAAATCTGTAAAGAACTTACCAAACTCAACACCCAAAGAACAAATAATCCAGTCAAGAAATGGGCAGAAGACATGAACAGACATTTTTCCAAAGAAGACATCCAAATGGCCAACAGACACATGAAAAAGTGCTCAACATCACTCGGCATCAGGGAAATACAAATCAAAACCTCAGTGAGATACCACCTCACACCTGTCAGAATGGCTAAAATTAACAAATCAGGAAATGACAGATGATGGCGGGGATGTGGAGAAAGGGGAACCCTCCTACACTGTTGGTGGGAATGCAAGCTGGTGCAGCCACTCTGGAAAACAATATGGAATTTCCTCAAAAAGTTGAAAATAGAGCTACCCTACGACCCAGCAATTGCACTACTGGGTATTTACCCCAAAGATACAAATGTAGTGATCTGAAGGGGTACATGCACCCTGATGTTTATAACAGCAATATCCACAATAGCCAAACCATGGAAAGAGCCAAGATGTCCATCGACAGATGAGTGGATAAAGAAGTTGTGCTATATATATATATATATATATATATATATATATATATATATATACACAATGGAATATTATGCAGCCATCAAAAGGAATGAAATCTTGCCATTTGCAACAACATGGATGGAACTGGAGGGTATTATGCTGAGTGAAATAAGTCAATCAGAGAAAAACATGTATCATATGATCTCACTGATATGAGGAATTCTTAATCTCAGGAAACAAACTGAGGGTTGCTGGAGTGGTGGGGGGTGGGAGGGATGGGGTGGCTGGGGGATAGACACTGCATAGGGTATGTGCTATTGTGAGCTCTGTGAATTGTGTAGGACTGTTGAATCACAGACCTGTACCTCTGAAACAAATAATACATTGTATGTTAAAAAAAGAAAAAAAGAGAGAGAAGTTAGCAGGAAGGGAAGAATGAAGGGGGTTGGAATCGGAGGGGGAGACGAACCACGAGAGACTATGGACTCTGAGAAACAACCTGAGAGTTTTAGAGGGGAGGGGGGTGGGAGGATGGGTTAGCCTGGTGATGGGTATTAAAGAGGGCACGTACTGAATGGAGCACTGGGTGTTATATGCAAACAACAAATCATGGAACACTACATCAAAAACTAATGATGTCATGTATGGTGATTAACATAAAATAATAAAATTTTAAAAAAGAAAGATAAATACTCCTGTTATAGGAATCAGCCCATGAGTGTTAGTGGAAGAATTGTAAAGTAAATGCAAATACCCAATAGAACGAGTACAAGCAAAAAAAAAAAAAAGAAAAGAAGAAGAAGAAATTACAGTCTTGTAAAATGCCACACAAGCTAGCATTCAATCTAATTGCTGAGTTTTTTGATGTAAAAAAGAAATAGTTCAGTACAAATTCTCTAATGTCTAAGTTCCTGAGGTCATGGAGGCTTACATAAACCCTACATTTTGTTCCTAGGAGTCAGATTCTCTGTCTCCCTCTCTCCCATCTTCCCTCCCTCCCTCTCACCTTTCTCTGAGTTTTTCTAGATTCTAAGAAAGAAATATATTCCTGTCACATTAATTAAAATTATTGTCTACTCCTGCAATATTTACCAACTTTTTAATATTTTTGATGTTTGAATTCTGAGTGGAAACATCCTTGGGTACTGTTAATAACAGGAACAGGATCTTCAGGTGAGTTGGTCTCAGGTTGGCTGATCTCTTCTGTGTAATCTTTCATTAATAAGGGGGACATGGAAGTCCTACAACCTTTGAGACAGGGAACACTCTTCGTTAGTCTAAATGCCATGGTATCTCCGGAGACCATCTTTCTGCAAGCTCACATTGTTGAACTTTGATTTCTTCCCCTTTCCCTAGGGTATCATCCTGATTTTTACCTTGAGGATATCCACCATGTGCCTAGCATAACATAGTCACACGGAAAATTTAAGAGGAATATTATAAAATCTGAGATTGTCCTCAACATCTCAAAATCTTATAGGAGCTAAGAATAGTATGTATAAAGTAATAGTGAACACAGTAGATCATGAAATTTTGATTTTTGAGAGTCATGTCTGCAGGTATACCAAGAATGTGGAAAATATTGCTGGAATGAAAAGGGGAAATTTCTTTGTGATAGTGGTTTTCATTTAATGCTTCATATATTGCAAGTGTTGCATCAGCACACCAGACGCCTAACGACTGAGCCACCCAGGCACCCCTCTAATAATGAATATGTTTAACAAAGAAGTAAACTAACCATAAAAAATCGAATTTTCTAGGTCACAAAATTGGTATGTAGAAGAATCAGGATTTGGGGCACCTGGGTGGCTCAGCCGGTTAAGCGTCTGCCTTCGGCTCAGGTCATGATCCCGGGGTCCTGGGATCCAGCCCCACATCGGGCTCCCTGCTCAGCGGGGGGCCTGCTTCTCCCCCTCGGTCTGCTTCTGCCCTTGCTCATGTTCTCGCTCTCTCTGTATCTCTTCGTATCGAATGAATAAATTAAAAAAAAAATCTTTTTTTTTTTTAAAAGAAGAATCAGGATTCAAATTCCAGCCCTTCATGTAAAGAGATACTACAAAATCACAACAGACTACGGAAGTATTTCATTATAGCAATTATCTTAAGGTTGTGTTTTAATTTGATTGCTTTCCTTGTGTATCTCCCTAACCATTGTCAACCCCCACTGTATTTTATTTCGTTAGTGTCTGTCTTAGTTATATATTCAACATTTGTGAAATGAAAAGAAGAAAATAACTATCTCATAGTATAGTTTAAGCCATTTATATTTGCAAACTACAATTACAACTTGCAAAGCAATACTATACATATTATTTCAATTGTTTCTTGAAATAAAAATGGAATTAGCATGAGATTCTAGTGTCTACCTTGTCATAGAATGTGATTTTAATAAAGATAATTGCATTCTGGAGATTAACAATCTGGGAATTGTTGTAAGTACTCCAAGCCTGTGTTGCTAATTAGAAGTAGGAATTGGACCAGTCCCCAGACCATCAACTCTCTGTAGTATTTGAAACCCCTGTAACTCTTCACACAATATAGCACAATGGAAAATTTCTGAAAGTCTAACCTAATTATAAGCAACAAAATAACCAGAACCTGAAAACAGATCAAAAGTTTATAATTTCATGAAACAAGCTAAGAGTGTAAAATATGAACATTGCCAGAAATGGTTAAAATAACTATTGAAGCAAAAGTGATACATCATATTACCATTCAGAGAAGGCAATAACACTTCTTCTAAAGTTATGGAATAAAAGAGTAACGATGAATCTCAATGAAATTTTAGTTCATTTTTTTACAAGTTCAATATAATCTGGCTCTCAAAGTCATATACTGATACTTGTAATATATTTACAATCTGAAATACATAGATTAAATATGTAAATATTGAAATACTCAAAACACAATTATATTAATATACATTTATATCTACTATCTGTATAATGTGTATTTATATCTGTACTAATCAATCTACAAAAAAGAGAAAGGTAGAAGCAGATACCTTGTTGATTCTAAAATTGAGAGATGATGCCAACATTTTTTAATCATCAATTTCTATACTAAAACCACTTATGATAAATCAATTGTAATGATCTTTCATTAGTTAATACATTTACTTAATGTGATTCCGAAGATAGCTTAAAAAGAAATCTCCCTCCCTTCCTTCTGCCTGTCATCCCATCAGGTTTTCCGCCTGCCACCTATTTTTGTTTATTTGTTTGTTTTGAATCATCAAGAAATAATAATACATTTATATGTTCATATATACAGAGATATGCATATGCACTCCTTACATAAATGATGTTAAATTAAAACTACTGTGTGGTTCTTGCTCAATTTTTCTGGAACACTTTACTTTGTCAATATGAGTATATATAAAAATGACTTAACATTTTTAATGGCTACATGGTATGTTCTTTTTAAAAAAATAATTTATAAGCCAAACACATATTAATGGGTATTTCAGATTCTTTAGTCTTTTGCTATTATAAATAATACTTCAAAAATATCCAATTGTATATCTCTTTCCTTTGTTTTTTAAAGCATCTCTAGGAAAAATTGTCAGTATTGCTATGTATATTTTCTTAGGATAGCTATTACCAAATTGCTCTCTAAAGTAATTCTGCCAATTTCTACACTCACCAGCAATGTGAAATTATGGACACAAACTAATCAACTAATAGAAAGAATAATTTATCATATAATATTTAAATTCATGTTCTCAGGACCAAAAACACTTGATTTAACATTGGAAAATCCAAAAAATATAAGTTGCTATATGAAAATATTAAAGGAACTCAGATGAAGAAAAAACAGCTTAACAAAATTCCATATCTACTCTCCAAAAACCAAAACATCACAAAAACACAGACAAATAAAGCAGATAACTTTGTTAATCTGGAAAAAGGAGGAATGTACAAAAAACCTATAGAAAACACAATTCTATTTATTTTTTTAAGATTTTATTTATTTATTTATGTATTTGAGAGAGAAAGTGCAAGAGAGGGGAAGTGGGGCAGAGGGAAAGGAAGAAGTAGACTCCCTGCTGAGCAGGGAACCTGATGCAGGACTCCATCCCAGGTCCCCAGGATCATGACCTGAGCCAAAGGCAGATGCTTAACTGACCGAGCCACCCACGTGGCCCTAGAAAACACCATTTTAAATATAAAATATTAAATGTTTTCCTTGTGAGGTGAAGAAATCAATGATACCTACTTTTACTATGTTTATTCAAAATTGCACTGAAGTTCTTAGGTAGTTAGACAAAACAAACAAACAAAAGCAATTAAAAGGAATAATATTGGAAACAGCAAAATTGGAATATATTTAATCAGAGAATATTTTAGTGGAGTGTCCCAAAATAAAATCAATATAACTATAAATTAGATTCTGATTTAAAAATAACACACATCTTACAAATAAAATTTAAAATAGTATGAAAAAGATCACACACTCAGGGATTAATTTCACAAAATATATGCAAGAACTTTACAAAAAACAAGGTGGTATAATGTCTATTGCAAAACTTGAAGTAAATCTAAACAAACAGAAAGATATAGCATGCTCATGATTTGGAGGACTTAAGGATGCAAATGTGTCATTTCTTTCTAAATAGATCTATACTTTTGCTATAATTCTATATTAAAGGCAAACAAGAATGATTCTAAAATTTGTTTGGAAAGATAAGGATCAAAAGATATCTCAATTATTCTGTAAGAAAGAATAACTTTTCAGGAGTGGCTTTACAGGATACCATCTCTTATTAGTTATGTATAGTTCTGACTATGAAACAGAGAGAAGCATATAGAAAGTTTGTATGCTATCCATATAGCAACATTTACTGTATGAAAAACCTGGCACTATAGGCCAGTGCTAATGGAGTGATTTTGCAATAAATATTACTGGTAAAATATACATCCATAGGTTAAAATATAAAATCAACCAATTTTCATATCACACCAAAATTTAATTCGGTTGATCTTAGAATAAATTTAAAAATCAGTGTAAAAGGAATAAAACAAAATCTAGAATCCAAGAGAAAATAGAATATAATATCAAAGACATAATAATGTATGAAATCTGGGACAACTTAGCACATAAAAATGGGAATATTTTTGTTCATTTAGGGGATATAAATATATCCTGAATAGGACATTAGAAGCACATCACTGTAAAGGAAATCTGATAAACCCTGCTTTAGTAAACATTAGGAAATCTGTGCATCTAAATACATCATGGAGAGAATGGATAGACAGCCAAGGTCTAGGAGAAAATAGTCATGGTACTTTTATCAAACAAAGGGCTTTTATTTAAAATGTAAAATGAACTACATGTTTATGACAAAAGACAAACAACCTAATAGAAAAGTGGGCAAAAATCTAAATAGGCATCTCACAAAGGAAAAAGAGCCAAAGGACTACTAATAACCATATTAAAAGAAATTCAAGGTGTGCCTGGGTGACTCAGTCAGTTAAGGGTTGGACTCTTTTTTTTTTATGTTCAATTAGCCAGCATATAGTACATCATTAGGGGTTTTTTTTTCTGATTTTTTATTATTATGTTAATCACCATACATTACATCATTAGTTTTTGATGTAGTGTTCAACGATTCATTAGTTGCGTGTAACACCCAGTGCTCATCACCACACATGCCCTCCTTAAAGCATTGGACTCTTGATTTCTGCTCAGGTCATGATCTTATGGGTCTTGAGAATGAGCCCTGTGTCAGCTCTGCACTCAGTGGAGAGTTTGCTCGAAGATTCTCTCCCTCCTCCGCTCCTCCTACTCTCTCTCTCAAATAAATAAATAAATAAATCTTAAAAAAAAAAAAAAGAAGAAATTTAACCACATTGATACTAAGAGGAATTTAAAACATAACCTAAGTGAGATACCACTACTCACCTACTAACGTTGAAGATATTAACATATTTAGTGTGATGATATTAAATGTTGGCAAGAATGGGCAGTAATTAGAAATCACACACAATATAGGGGAAATTTAAATTAATACATCAACTTTGGAATATGGTTTGATGGCATCTGATAAAAGAGAAGAAACCAGCTCCCTGTGATCCAGAACTTTCAGACATAAGACACATCCCACAGAGTGAGTGCTTGCTTATGTGCAGGGCAGGAGATGTCTGTGCAAAATGTTCTAGCAGCATTTTCATAAAGGCCAAGAAAGGAAATGACCAGAAGTTCATTAATAGTATAAATAAACCAACTACAGCATATTTATTTTATGGAACATTCTTCACCAATGAAAATGAACTACTGTTACAGCTAATAACTTCAACATCCATTTAAAACAAATGTTGAGAGGTGCCTGGGTGGCTCAGTTGGTTAAGCGACTGCCTTCGGCTCAGGTCATGATCCTGGAGTCCCTGGATCGAGTCCCGCATCGGGCTCCCTGCTCGGCATGGAGTCTGCTTTGCCCTCTGACCCTATCCCCTCTCATGTGTTCTCTCTCATTCTCTCTCTCTCAAAATAAATAAATAAAATCTTTAAAAAAAAATAAATAAAACAAATGTTGAGCCAAAGAAGTCTGATAAAATGGAATATATACTCTAAGATTTCACTTACATGAATTTCAAAAGGAGGCAAGGTTAGCATTTATGCTCTCATAACCAGTTCTTAGGAGTTGTAGCTAAACAGAAAGAGTTCTGAACACCACAAACTCCACAATGGAGTTTGCTCCTAGTGGTGCTGGAGAGACAGTGATTAGAAAGTGCTCATGGGTATTTTGAAAAGTGCTGATAATGTTTTGTCTTTACTTTCTTGGAAAAGGTAGTGCACAGGGAAATTAGTCAAAATTACTTCTCTATATGTTTGTCATATTTCATGATTTGAAAGAGAGGAAGGGAAGAATAAGGAGAAAGGGAAGAAAGGGAACATGGAAGGACAACATATTTACAGATTCTGGGAGTTGGGTTGAGGAATTCCTTAGAGGACCATTATTTAGCATACTACACTCTGGGAGTGGAACTTGAGCAGAATTTTCTTTCTTTCTTTTCTTTTAACCTGCAAATGATTTTTCTTTCTTTCTTTCTTTCTTTCTTTCTTTCTTTCTTTCTTTCTTTCTTTCTTTCTTTCTTTCCTTCTTTCTTTCTTTCTTTCTTTCTTTCTTTTTTTTTTTTAGATTTTACTTATTTATTTGTCAGAGAGAGAAAGAGAACACGAGCAGGGGGAACGGCAGTGCCAGAGGCTAAGGGAGAAGCAGGCACCCCACCGAGCAAGGAGCCTGATGCAGAACTCGATCCCAGGACCCTGGGATCATGACCTGAGCCGAAGGCAGACGCTTACCCAACTGAGCCACTCCAGCATCCCTGCAAGTGATTTCTTAAAGTACAGTGAGACTTAATAATCACAGATGTATATAAATTAACTAATTTTCTGAATAAATTTTTTCCAATTATTTGAAGAAAAAATTAATAAAATAAATAAATTATAAACTTATCCCAGAATAAATAATTAATAAATACACAAAATCAATGCAATGTATAAAAAGTATTTGGGTGTGTGTGTGTGCATGTATGTAAAAATCAAAATTACATTGAGTGAGAAAGCAGATTGGTATGGATTAACTTCCTGGCCGTGTCTTTCACATCTTTGTTCCTCAAGCTGTAAATAAGGGGGTTCAACATGGGGATCATGACAGTAAAAAACACAGTAGCCACTTTGACCAGGAGCCACGAGCTTTTGGAGTTGGGCACACAGTAGAGAAGAAGGATGATCCCGTGGAAAATGGTGATGGCAGTCAGGTGGGAGGCACAGGTGGAGAAGGCTTTCTGGAGTCCACCAGTAGAAGGCATCTTGACAATGGTGACAACTATGAATATATAGGAGGCCAGGATAATCAGCAGGCTACAAGCCTCATTGAATGTAGAAATGGCCAAACACGTCATCTGACTGAAGTAGGGGTCAGAACAGGATAAAGAGAGGATGGCAGAATACTCACAGCCAAAGTGATTTATAATGTTGGAACCACAGTAGGATAGTTCCAAAAGAGAATATGTGAGTGTCAAGGAACATATTCCACCCCAAGCATAGGTTCCAGCTACCAAGAGGGCACAGAGTTTCTGAGACATAGCAACTGTGTAGAGCAGAGGGTTACAAATAGCCACAAACCGGTCATAGGCCATAACTGCTAACATGAACATTTCTGTAATCACAAATGCACAAACAAAGAAAAACTGCACCATGCATCCTTTGAAGGAGATAGTTCTGTCTTCCATGACCAAGATTTCTATCAGTTTAGGTGTAAAGACACTGGAATAACAAATATCCAAAAAGGATAGATGGCTGAGGAAAAAGTACATGGGCGTGTGGAGTTTGGGATTGATCTTTATGACCACAATTATGCCCAGGTTCCCCACCAGAGTGACTGTGTAGATGGTCAAGAACATCAGGAAGAGCGGTGTCTGGAGGTGTGGGTATTCCGAGAAACCCAGGAGGATGAATGTGGTCACAGAGCTCTGATTTCCGTCACCCAGTGACATGGCTCTTGAAGTTAAAAAATAAATAAAGGAGAAGAAAAGAGAATTGAGCAGCAGAATTTGAGAAGAAGAGTAAAAGGAAATCAGGACAGGTCAGTGTAAGCCAGTGAAGGTAATGCAGTCGGCGGGTACTCATGAGTGTTCTGCTTCACTTTGGAGTCTTACTTGACAATTTACTGACTTTTTTATCATGTGCAATTAGCTGTATCCTTCAGTACTTTAGTTTCCTCATCTGGAAAATAAGAAAAAAAAATAGGACTTATCAGTAGTATGTATAATAAAAGATCTGCAAATATATATGATCCTTAGAGCATTGAATGCCCCCATGATAAAATAGAATTATATGAGAACAAAGGAGACATAGAGCAAAATCAGAAAATATACTGAGCATATCTTAGTAGTCAAATGACCATGCAGAAGTGACTTTGGGAAGATTAAACACTTAATACATAAAAAAAAAACACAATAGTAAATTTCTTTGGGAGAAATTATATCATCAGACAGTCACAAATCTGTATTGATACATTGAATGTTTACCCATTCTAGGTGCATCCCATTATCGGGGGTGCATAAAATGTCTACTTAAGAGGCTAAGTGGTCTGATCCAAAATTCCACTGATAACTATGTTCTGTCAATTACATCCCCACCATATCATCATTTTTAAGGCTCAAATACTCAGTGATTTAAAACTGTTTTCTGAGGGAGTGTTTTGAAAATAGTCTTGAAAGTTTCACATCAAGTATCATCTGTTGGTTATGCAATCTGTAGTGCATATTGTATTAAAATGGAAAAAATGTGAAAAAGAAATATCCCTTACTACCACAACCAAAAACCTTTTTCTGATTTTCTGATGGAGCAAGTCTATGTGTGGTCATCCATGAAGAATGGAAAAAAATGTGTTAGATTAAAAAATATAAATAGTTTGTTTATATTGTTAAGTTTAAAGTTTAAATAATACAAATTTCACATGATTAAATTAAAAAAAACTTCACATGATTAAATCTAGAAGTTGAGGTGGAGACACAGAAAATATGCTTCTGTCATCTTGAACACATCCGTGAAGTCACACGACTTTTAGCTTTGTCTGTTACAAGCAACAGCTTACCATTAAAGCTACCATTAATCCAGGAACAGTGCATCCGTTATGTGACCACTTTTCCATTACATAGAAGACTGGGTTGACCTGTTGTGAACTTCATGTATTTGGTTATATGTATTGATAAAAAAAAAAAAAAAAGAAGGCTTCTCTAAATTCAGGAACTTAGATAGCTTTTATTGGGTCACGTTCATGCACGTTAAGAATTCTGAGGTACAATCTGCTATTACTGCCAGAATGTTAGAGGAAATCATTACATCATCTTTGTAGGGACTCTAAACCAAGATTAAGACAAGACTCGGTACAGTTGAAAGGCAGAGAATTCCTGAGTATTTTCATGTGTCTTTTGGGCAGTCTTCTTTAGTAATACTTCCCCTGCTCCTTTCTTGTATTAAAGCTCCTGTCCTCACATCTAATGGTCTCTCTTCAAAGTCTGTCAGTAGAACTTACCAAAGTAGTCAATTCTGTGTTTGAAAATTTATCATGAGCAGTATTCTTCCTATTGTATTTTCTGGTGCTTTCAAGGTCCAAATGGCTCTGTCTCTCTCACTCTCTGGAATTCACAGAAATTAAAGCTAGCCCTCTATATAAAGAGACTTTCAAATATTTGAAGACATTAAAATAGATCTTTTGTTCTTTTATTCTCTGGGTAACATTTTTAGTGTTGGTCTTTTGTTTTGTTGTGTTTTGTTTTTCCATTTTCATCCTCACACTGATTTCTAAATATTCCGGAGGACCTATTCAATATTCTGGGTATAGCATTGACCCTTCTGAGGCAATATTGAAGCAAAGAACTAAACTGATCTTTTCAGGGATATCTTGTCACGCCAAAAGGCAATGAACTCGGCAATCTGCTTTCACTTGCTATATATCTAATAATAATGCCGGAGTCCTGTAGTCAAATATTTGAACTGTGTTAGGTCAATTTAATGCCCTGCCAAGCTTTGTCCAGGATTTACCAGTAAGCAACAAATCCCATACTTGGAATGTGCACTTGGAATGTTCAAAGTTGAGGGTTGTGCATTTATTATTAAATTTCATGCACTGTTGACTCCTTTCTTCTCTTCACTGTTTGCATGGCCTTTCAGTCTAACTGAATTGCTAAAGACAACATTACTTTTTGCCTTTCCTCAGGCCACTCTGTCTGCCCAGAATGCCTTCATGTTCCGTTCATATTACCAATCACCAGTGCCCATACCATTCATGTTACTATTGGGGCTATTTGTTAAAATTTTGGTAAATATTCTTTCACCTTCACTTCTGAAGAGTGCACATGTTGTATTCACATGTACCCCACATAAACTTTAAATGAAAGAATCACAGGATTTCTTAACGACCTAAAAGAATGCAAGGTCACTTACAATGAATGTGAGACTTCTTCATCCAAACCACAGTCCTTTCGAGGCTCAGTCTCACATTGTTTATGTGATATATATATACATATATATATCTCACAAATATATGTATTTGTTAGTTCACAAAGTATACAGGTACAAAAATACATAAAGAAGATAATAGTTGTTAAGATAATGTTATGGTGTTATGTGAAGAATGGAAAAATGGAAATGGATAATGTTATACGTTGATTTTATGGTGTTATGGTGATGATTTTATCAAAGCAATTTGGGTATTGCTTTTAACTAACTTAGCTTGGTATCTGGGAGTATGACTGGGGTTGAATAAAGAAACTATATCCTTGTTCACAGCACAGAAAAAGGAAAATAAAATATCCCACTTACCTTTTCTTTTTTTTTAAGATTTTGTTTATTTATTTGAGAGAGAGAGAGTGCACGAGCATGAGCTGGGAGAGGGGCAGAGGCAGAGGGAGAAGCAGACTCCCTGCTGAGCAAGGAGGCGGACACAGGGCTCGATTCCAGGATCAGACAATCATGACCTGAGCTGAAGGCTGTTGCCCAACTGACCAAGCCACCCAGACACCCCCCCACTTAGCATTTCTCATCAGAAACTTTTCTTATAAAACTCTACTATCAACCTTCTTTGTTCTTCTCATTCAGAAGAAGGGTCTAACTTGAATGAGTGGAGAAAAGGCAGGCTCACATCCTGCTATTTTATAGAGAACATGGGTTTAGGAAACAAATCCCATTAGTTCAGATTCAGCCTACATCACGTACCACATAAGCAGCTTTTGCAAATGGTTTCATTTTATGGGCCTCAATTCTATCATCTACATAATGTAGGTAATAATACTATGCGAGCTCATTTAATGTTTAGTGTAAACGTCTTAACTGAGGTCTGACTTTAAAATATCTGGGAACAAATCCTGCACTTGGTTAAGGCGTCCACAAATACCAGCTTCCTTCCATCTTAATTGTCTAATGCTGTTAATTAATCTCCATGGAAATAGTATGAATTTTGAGTTCTTAAATGTTTTTGCAGTGCATATTTGGAAAAGAATTGTATGTCCTGGACTCCTTTTAATTTTAGATTTTTCACTGAATCTGGGATTCCCAATTGTGTCTATTTGTAACCCATCAACATATAATCTTAATTTGCCTTTGCTTTCCTAACTCTGCCTACTCTTTCTGACTTTTCTGCCATCTCGTATCTGTGATTGTGAGAAAGGCAATCAAGGAAAGCTGGAAAGAGGGAAATAGTCAAAGCGTACCTCCCTCTTCATTTCCACTATATCCACTATCCACTCCTTTGGATATAAGATTTCCAACTGTGCTGTTAAACTGCAGTCCAATCTGTAAGACTAATTTTTGTTGACTCTCACTTGGCCTGGAATGCAACAGTGTAAACATTTTTGAGGGCATTTTATACTAAAAGAATCAAATTAAAACTCTTCTTCCTAGATGTCTTCAATATCTCCAGGCACTGTATAACCACATCCTTCGGCCCCTACAATACTGCTTCATTCATAGTAGGGTTTTATTTTTTTATTTTTATTTTTAATTTTATCATGTTATGTTAGTCACCATACATTACATCATTAGTTTTTGATGTAGCGTTCCATGATTCATTGTTTGCGTATAACACCCAGTGCTCCATTCAGTATGTGCCCTCGTGGGGGGATGGGTTAGCATAGTAGGGTTTTAAATCTTTATTCTACAAAAACAAGCATTTGTATCTTCTAATCTTCTACCATTCATCCCTCTGAAATGGCATCTTTACCCTTATTTCATATTGTGTTGCCACTTTATGAGGTACCACATTCTTCTTCCAAGAAAACTGCTGGTTAATCTAAATATCTTTTCTCTTACTCTATGTTCTTTCCACTTACATTACCACAATGTCTGTGCAATGCTACACATTTGTTACATGTATGTGCATGTGTGTGTGTGCAGGTATGCGTGTATGTGTGTGCATTAGCTTTTTCCCTGAAGAATGTCACTTATTTAGGATAACACCTATGCTTAACATTTCTTCTATGACCCCCTAATGTGTTTAGCTTAGCAATTGGAGACACATTTTCAAGTTCAGGGCAATAGTCCTGGGGATAATGCAAGCAGAATGCACCTGGTTGAATATAAACATAAACATAAACATAAACATAAACCAAGTAGATATTGCTGTTACTCAGCTCACATAAGTTGCTCCTGCCCACAATGTGCTGGATTCCATTTTCCCTCACATCAGAATGATGTTGATGTAGGTTTAATCAACTCACCAAAAGCCAGATTTTCCTGATGCATTTTTATTGAAGGCGTCTTTGCTTGTATGAATAAGCTGCATAAAGTCTCAAAATTGAAATTTCTGTTTAAATATTTTAGTTCTTTGATCAGAGGGTTGATGATTCTTACAAAATATCATTCAATAAAGAATGATCAAGAAATTTTGGAGGGAGTATAGAGATGTCCTTCAGGAGTAGACAGACCTGGAATCTATACTCCACGATGGTGTTTGTTTTATTCTAAGTACCTAACCTTGGGGACACAGATCCCAGAGAATCCTGACGGCATGTGTTGTCATGAGCTACAAACAAAATAATTAGAGAGAACTTCCTCTTCTGCAACTTGGACTATAATTTCTTCTAAATCATTGACATATTGATCTTTACTTCTTAAAAAATAATTTGCCCAGGGGCCACATGGGTGGCTCAGTCAGTTAAGCATCCAACTCTTTGTTTCAGCTCAGGTCATGATCTCAGGGTCATAAGATCGACCCCACATTGGGCTCTGTGCTGGATGTAGAGCATGCTTAAGATTCTCTCTCTCCCTCTGCCCCTCCCTGCTTGCACTCCCTCTCTCTCAAAAGTAAAATAAAATAATAATAATAATAATAATTTGCCCCTGTATAGACATTAAACTTATTAGAATCATGAAAAAATTATAGTCCTATCTATCCCAATGACCCTAGCATAATTATAGTTGCTATGATATTCTTTTTTTAGTCTCTTACTTTTGCTTATGTGCTTCTACATGGATTTATATAGAAGCACACTTAAGATTATATGTTTTTACATTCAACCATTAAGACTTATTGTTCGTGATATGCTTATATGCTTGCCTTCAGCAGGGGTTTGGGAGAGTGGGGATATGTTAGTTATCCTGATCTTGGCTATAGATCCAGCTGTATTCTTTAGGTCCAGCCACAGAGGTCATAGTGCTGATATTTTAAGTCCATCTATGTCATTCCTGTACCTCCTTCTCTAGGCCACATATTAAGAAAGAAAGAAAATAGTGTTAAATATTGACCTGTTCTGCCACAGGCCTTGGAGAAGAGAAAGTCACACTTATGCCTACTACATCCAAAATTTTAAAGGAAGAGTAGCATATAAATCCACTGGTAGAAAAAAATAGCCCATAACCATCACTTAACACAGCCATTAGTGAACTAGCATATTACCTAACATATGTTTAGCTTCAAGGTTAGAATGTCAACTTTCAGGATGAAAGTACAACCTGAGGTTTATTGAAAAGCATTTTGCATTATATTTGTGTAAATAAACTGCATATGCAAGAGCATTTACAAAATAAAAGAACATCCTGTTCTAAAAGGATTTTGCAACACTTCACTTTTTCTTGTTTTTGTTTTATTTTCCACTAAAAGACAGAAAACTAATTAAAGTACCAAACTCCAAGTTACATAACTTCAAAATCACCATTTAAAATAATATATTCTAATTTTTAATATTAGAGACCTTACTGATTTATACCAAATATTCCATGATACACCCTCAAGCTTCCTAACTTATCTTTGTGTTCTTAAAATTGTAAAAATCTATTATCCTTTCTTGGTGTATTGCAATATCACGTATTTAGCAAAATGTGTGAAGAAACAGACTTAATCATAATATGCACAGACTATTTTTATTATGCTGGAGATATTTCTACCACATTATCATCATGCTCCAATTAGTCTACCACAAAACCTCCGAAGATGGGCCACTGCTTCCTGAAGTATATAGTGTGGTTGTTATTTGGTTAGGAATTTTTTTTTTCTTTTTGGCATTGAGCTGGTTTCATAAACATAAAGATAATCCTTCTAATGCCCTTTTCTCTTAATTTCTTGATCTCTTACAATAATTTTACTTCCACTTGATCTTTTACTCATGGCCATGGTCATACTCTTCATGCCATTATCAAAAAGTGTAAGTCCTCAAAAATGCAAATTTTATCCACATCTGTAACATACTTGTATTTTGCTTATTTAATTTTAAATCATTTACCGTTTTATCATTGTCTGTTCCACATCAAAATAAATTTGTGAAAGCAAATTTGGGACATTAAAGCAAGAGTGAGTATTCAATAACATTTACTGAATAAATAAAATATGAGCATGTGAATGAGTGAATTCTAGGCATATAATATACATGTATTGAGGTAAAAGCTTATAATAATGCTAAAAAACTTAGGCTTGCCTATTAAATCAGCATCACACACAATGCACTGAGACACATCTTGAGTCCTACAAAACAAGTAGAAACAGTGAAACCCCAACGGACTTAAACTTCCTTAATTAGCATAAAATGAGGACGTTTGGGGGGAGAAAGGAAGCACTGGATTCTTTTCTTAAGTTATCCCATATTCCTCCAAACTGACTGAACTGCCTTTTTCTGCCAATGCAATTAATTATTCTCAAAGCCACTTTCTGACCACTTCCTGAAATCTAAAATAGCACAAGGCATAGAAGGGAAAACCATTCCACACAGAGTTCTGTGAACCTTCTACGTCTTATTATGAGCTGAAATGAAAGTCTCTGTGGTTTTCACTCAGTTGTTACGATTTTATCCTCCTCTGCACTTAAAAGTATGCAGGAAAGCATATATATATATAAAGATATCATTCCCACACTTTTTCTTCTCCAACTGCTCTTTTAAGAGTTCTCTGATACTCGTGACTTAATCTTCCACCACATTTATCATCATTTCCTGAAAATATTTTTCAATATAATATAAAACTTGTTAAGTACAAATTCCATAACGGAACATACTTCTTCCAAAATTTGTATTAGTTCCATATGGCTGTGGCAAGAAAGTCTGAGCAGCTCAAGATTGAGGGGAACATCATGACCATCAAAGACAAATATAACTGGAAGTCTGTATCTCCCACTCCCCTCACCCATTTTTTTCCACACCCCAGCCCTTCACTCTGGCAACTATCACTTTGTTCTCTGCATTTATAGGTCTGATTCTGCTTTTTGTTTGTCTGTTTCTCATTTGCTTTGTTTTGTTTTGGTTTTGTTTTTTGGATTCCACATATGAGTGACATCATATGGTATTTGTCTTTCTCGGTCTGACTTACTCCACTTAGCATAATACACTCTAGCTCCATCCATGTGTGATATTGTGATAGTGTTGTATGGTGATAGATGGTAGCTATGCTTGTAGTGAGCTCAGCATAACATATAGAGATGTTGACTCTCTTGTACACCCGAAACTAAGCCAATGTAACATTGTATGTCAACTATACTCAAATTAAAAAACAATAAAAAAGGTAATTTCTGATTTATATTTAGCTCATTCTTTTTTCTTTTTCTTTTTCCCACACATCTCTTTTCCACACATGTAGCTTTCCACTCCATCCCCCGCACTCTGTATTTATACCAACAGACTTGGGGTCAAAGTTCACAGTCCCCCATTTAGCTCTAGGAGGTATCCACCATGTTCAGCTGAAGGACAGCATAACATGCTGTGCAGACTCTCTCCCTCCTTTCCAGTGACATCTGTCAAGTTTTCTCATTGCATCTCCACTATGTGCTTAGCACTATAAGGGACAATTTAAAAACTATAAAATGATAAAATGTGGGCTTTATCTTCAAAATTGTTTTTCTTCTGAGAATTATTCTGAGGAATGATACATATTACAAATGATATATTACAACATATAATTCTTATTGTTATTAAAATTTAATTTGTGTTTATAAAGACAGATAATATCATGATCCAGAAAAACTGAAAAATACTCCCTAGTGATAAAGGTGAGTGAATAATAATAAATGTGGTTAAAGATAAAGAACTGAGTATTTCTACTTAGCTGAACTAAGTCTCAGGACAGTTAAATTTACACATGTGTTTGTCTCCTGCAAAATTATTGGAACACATTATTTTCTTTCTAAAGGAAAATAAAATAAGAATGAATCAACTCACCTGAGTGCAGAATAATTTGGCTTATTCATTTACTGACACTTCTTTGCTGTGATTAAAGGACTCCAGGAAACTTCCTGCTGAGAATTCAACTTAAAAAAAAAAAAAACAAACAGTAACAAACCTGAAAAAATAGTAAAAGACTTCTACAGTATATTATAGTGAATATTTCAGGGAAATGATTTTTTCCTCTAATCTATTAAAAAATAAACTCAGAGATGACAGAGAGAAAGGAAGACCAAAAAGCTGAATCCTAATACCAAACTTATCCTACATATATGCCACCAAGACCTTAGGGATGTCAACCCTCGAGAATATCACTGATATTGCCTTGGAGGGCACAAACACAGCAATTAGATCAAGTAATGTCCCATGTGATATTTTGGTCATATATGATTTCTTCTGAAGACTAGAGAGTCATTTCATCATGAACTTTAATATATTGGTTATTTGTTTATTTATTTTTAATTTTTTTTTAAAGTATGTTCCACGCTCAGCATGGAGCCCAACGTGGGGCTTGAACTCACAACACTGAGATCAAACACTTAACCGACTGAGTCACCCAGGTGCCCCTCCATTGGTCTTTTAAAAATGTTGAACCAGATGATATGTCCCGAAATACCTGTAAAATACAGAAATGTACAAAAGTCAGCTGCTGTGCAATAATCCAGATATAAATACGCTTAATCTTTGTTTTATTTGTGGATTTCCCTCTCCATAAGGTTATATATTTATCAGTGTGTATCTGGATATAAAATGTATACAATAAGTATCATATTATATAGTTATATTGTTTATTATCCTTTTAAAAATTTAACATTATATCGTGAGCTTCATTTTCTATGAAAACCACTGATTTTCTTAAACAAATAACAGTTTGCATCACTCTTCCAAATGTGACCACAGTATTTTCAATGTTTACATTTATTACTGAAATTGAAAAAAAGCTATTACTCTATTTTTCATTTTATAATTTGGGTTTATGGAAAGAATAATATATCTATTATTTAAGATGCTGCCGTGTCTTAACATATAAACATCTCAATCTCATACAGTCAAAATAGTGTTTCTTTTTCTTACAAGTGAAACAAATATACTATCCACTAGATGGCAGGGTGATACCATAATTTAAATCAAGACACTCAAATCTCTGTATTAATTGCTTTAAAGAGAGTAGGAGAAACAAATAGAAAACATGTTCATAGCTTGAATATACCTTGAAGATTGTTCATTCCACATACCTTACTTTCAGAGATAAAGGAATAAATGTTCAAAGATCGTAAATCACTTGACCACATTCAAGCACTGACTCACATTTATCCTTATTTTCCCATTTATTAATTTTGAGTGAGAAGTAATGTGTGTTGGCTTTCGATCACTTACACAATCACAGAGTTTGGGGAATAAAGAATGTTAACAGTTTATTGCAATTTACTTGTAATGAGTAAATACACAAATCAAAAGGATATTAATAATATATAAGGATTTTATTATAGAGATAAAAATCCTTATGAAAATACAAACCTTCCTAAAAACAAAAAGCAAATAAAACAAACTAAATGGTGAAACAACATTTATCTATTTATATATACACAAGTGTCATGTCCACATATGCATGTATATGATGTAAAATATCAAGTCTGACATTATTACAGAATGGAAACAGAACACATTGATAGATTTAATGACAAAGTTAAATCCAACACTGTTCTATATACCAGAGAAACTCATAAGCAAAGAGATTCAGCAAAGTTAAAATTAAGGAATAAATTAGTGATTTCTAAATTAGTTTCTTTGTTCTCACAGAGAATATTCTGACTGATTTGAGTCCTTTGAAATTTGTTGTTGTTTGCTTTATAATCCAGCAAATGCTCACTTGTGATAAATTTTCTATGTACACTGAGAAACACATGTGTTCTATTTTTGTTGGGAGTCATATTCTATAAAAGTTAACTAAATCAAATATGCAAATTATGTCATTTAGAACTTCCATATCATTAGACATCATATTGCTGTTTATTTATTAATTGAAAAAAAAAATGTAAAATCCCACACAATGATGAAGGGCTTATCTATTTCTTCTAGCTCTGGATATTTTTTTCTTTACTTATTTTGAAGACCTATTGTTGAGTACATGGAAAACTCAATTGTAATCTCTTCTTATTAGGTAAATCCCTATATCATTGTGAAATAATCCTCTATCTTCAGTAATTTTATTTTACTTAAAATCTATAATGTCTTATATTATTATAACTGCATGAGCTTTCTTTAGACAGTTTGCTTTGTATACATTTTTACAATATCTAAAATAGATGAACACATGCAAAATTTACCAGAAAATTTACCTAGGTATATAACCAACAGAAATATATTTATGTTCACCAAACAATATGGCACGATTCTTCATAATGTCATTATTTATAATACTTCTAAAACTTAGAAAGCCATCAACATTTTTATGGATAAAATTTGGGGTATATTTATTCAGTGAGTACTATACAGCAAAGAGAATAAAGGAATTTGCAAACAACAAGATGAGTAAATGTTATAAACAATGCTGATCGAAGGAAGCCAGATACAAAAAATTTTTTAAAAAATTAAAAAGACATGTTCGGTATAGTTTCATTTATATAAAGTTAAAAAAAGTAAAATATTGGTATTACAAATTTGAATTTTATTTTGGTGAAAGGAAGGCTAATGAATGAATAAAAGTTCAAGTTTTTTTTTTTTTTTCTTCTGAGTTTTGTTAACGTCCTGCTTTTTGATCTCTATGTTGGTTACATATGTGTGGTCATTTTGTTAAAATTCTTGCTACCAAGAATTTTAGCTTCTATGTAGCCTTTTCTCTGTGCATGAACAGGATGCCTGAGCCTGCAGAGTTCCCAAGCACTAGAGTAGGAAAACCAGTTACTGTCAGTGAGCCCGGGAGTGGGCTCTCAGCTGGGATCACCATAAATCTCCAACGGTGTCATGATTGGGTGATAGCTCCCTGTGTGGGAGCTCTGCAAAAGGCAGAAATTTGGTGACCCTCCACCTTCCCCAGGGAGGATCATGCAGGCATGCACCACAGAAACCTGCAGAGTTTGGCACACACAAAATTGAAGGCTTATCCCTGAGGGTTTACTAAAGAGAGGGGACCAGGATTGTTTCAGAACCAGGGCTGGAGATCAGGGTGTGGCCATTTTTTTTTTTTTTTTCATCCTCTAAAGAGTGCAGAAAGACTTCAGGAAACAAAAGCCACATAGAGCAACCAGAAGCAGCCTACCTTGAGCCTGGGCCCCTGGCAGGGAGCAGTGCAACTCTGCCCAGGCAAAGAGTCCTGAAAAACAGTGCAGAAGACCCCTCACCCAGAAGACCAGCTGAAACAACAGGTGAATACTGTTTATGGAGTATACAGGACCACAAAACTCCAGTGCTAAGGGAAAGTAATATATAAAATTCGAGGTTTTTTTCTCATGATTCATTTACCTTTCAGTTCAAAATTTTCCTTTTCTTTTTTCTTTTTTCCTTTTCAACTAGTTTCTTGTTTTATCAACTCTTTGTTTTTGTCTTTTTTTAACTCTCATTTTTTGCATTTACAATTTGTAGATATATTCTATATTTTTGGCTTCCTTTCACTGTGTTCATTTTATATATATATATATATATAAAAGTTTGGCTTTCTTTACAGTTTTGGGACTTAGTGTCTTCTAACAAACAAACCAAAATACACCCAGGACCAAGTGGATCACCCTGTTTTGTCCACCTGGGAAATTATATTCTCTCCCCTCACTTTTTTTCTTTTCTTTTTTAGTTTCCAACTTCTTCAAATTTATCTAGTGTGTTTCACTTGGGTTGATATTTTTTATTTTGTTCCCTCATTCATCCATTCTTCTTGAGCAAAATGACTATAAGAAGGAATTCACAACAAAAGAACCAGAGATAATACTCTCTGCCACAGATCTAATTGATATGTATATAAATAAAATATCAGAGCTGGAATTCAGGATAAAAATTATAAAGTTACTAGCTGGGCTTGAAAAAGGCAGAAAAGATACTAGAGAATCTCTTAGTGCAGAAATACAATCTAATCAGGCCAAAATTAAAAATGTTCTAATTGAGATGCAGTCTAAATTGGATGCTCTAAAAGCCAGAATAAATGAGGCAGAAGAGAAAGTAAGTGACAAAGAAAATAAGTTGATGGAAAGGAAGGAAGCTGAGGAAAAGAGATAAAAACAACTAATGGACCATGAGGGGAGACTTCGAGAAATCAGTAATACCATAAAGTTAAACAGTATTAGAATTATTGGGGTCTCTGAGGAAGAAGAAAGAGTGAAACAGAAGGACAGAGGTATATTTGAACAAATCATAGCTGAGAACTTCCCTAATCTAGGGACGGAAACAGGCATTCAAGTCCAAGATGTAGAGAGGATCCCTGATATAAAATAGTGAAGCTTGCAAATTTCAGAGATAAAGAGAAAATCCTGAAAGCAGCTTGAGACAAGAGGTTCTTAACTTACATAGGTATAAACATTAGGCTGGCAGCAGACCTATCCACAGAGACCTGGCAGGCCAGAAAGGGCTAGCATGACATATTCAGGGTGCTAAATGAAAAATATATGCAGCCAAGAATACTTTATCCAGCAAGGGTGTCACTCAGAATGGAAGGAGAGATAAAGAACTTCCAGGAAAAACAGAAACTAAAAGAATTTGTGATCACTAAACTAGCCCTGCAAGAAATATTAAAGGGGACCCTGTAAGTGAAGAGAGAGCCCAAAAGTAACAAAGACCAGAAAGAAATAGAGACAATCTACAGAAACAAGGACTTTATAAGTAATATAATGGCACTAAATTCATATTTTTCAATAGTTACTCTGAATGTAAATGGGCCAAATACTCCAATCAAAAGACACAAGGTATCAGATTGGATAAAAGAAGCAAGACCCATCCATATGTGGTCTACAAGAGACTCATTTTAGACCCCAAAACACCCCAGATTGAAAGTGAGGGAGTGGAGAATGATTTATCATGCTAATGGATATCAAAAGAAAGCTGAGGTAGCAATCCTCATATTAGACAAATTAGATTTTAAACCAAAGACTGTAGTAAGGGATGAAGAGGGACACTATAACATACTTAAAGGGTCTATCCAACAAGAAGATCTAATAATTATAAATATTTATGCTTCTAACTTGGGAGCAACCAACTATATAAACCAATTAATAAAATATTAAAGAGACACTTGATAATAATACAATAATAGTAAGGGACTTCAACACTCCACTCACAGCAATGGACAGATCATCTAAGCAGAAGATCAACAAGGAAACAAGGGCTTTGAATGACACACTGGACCAGATGGATTTCACAGATATATGCAGAGTATTTCATCCTAAAGCAACAAAATACATATTCTTCTCAAGTGCACATGGAACATTCTCCAGAATAGATCACATACTGGGTCACATATCATATCTCAACCAGTACCAAAAGATTGGGACGATTCCCTGCATATTTTCAGTGCTTTGAAACTTCAACTCAATCACAAGAGGAACTTTGGAAGGATTTCAAACACTTGGAGGTTAAAGAGTGGCCTACTAAAGAATGAATGGGTCAGCCAGGAAATTAAAGAAGAATTAAAAAATCATGGAAACAAATGAAAACACAACTGTTCCAAACCTTTGGGATACATCAAAGGTAGTCCTAAGAGGGAAGTACATAGCAATAAAAGCCTTTCTCAAAAAATTAGAAAAGTCTCAAATACACAAGTTAAACTAACACCTAAAGGAGATGGAGAAAGAACAGCAAATAAAGCCTAAACCAAGAAGAAGAAGAGAAATAATAAAGATTAGAACAAAAATCAATGAAATAGAAACCAGAAGAACAGTAGAACATATCAATAAAACCAGAAGCTGGTTCTTTGAAAGAATTGATAAGATTGACAAACCCCTAGCCAGACCCAAATTAATAAAATCATGAATGAAAGGGGAGAGATCAACACCAATACCAAGGAAATACAAACAATCTTAAGGACATATTATGAGCAACTATATGCCAACAAAGTAGACAATCTGGAAGAAGTGGATGAATTCCTGAAAACCTATAAACTACCAAAACTGAAACAGGAAGAAATAAAAAACCTGAACAGACCCATAACCAGCAAGGAAATTGAAGCAGTAATCAAAAATCTCCCAACAAACTAGAGTTCAGGGCCAGATGGCTTCTGAGGGGAATTCCACCAAATATTTAAAGAAAACTAATGCGTATTCTTTTGAAGCTGTTTTAAAAAAATAGAAATGGAAGGAAAACTTCCAAACTTGTTCTATGAGGCCAGCATTACCCTGAACCCAAAACCAGACAAAGATCCCATCAAAAAGGAGAATTATAGACCAATATCCCTGATGAACATGGATGCCAAAATTCTCACAAAGATACTAGCCAATAGGATCCAACAGTACATTAAAAGGATTATTCACCATGACCAAGTGGGATTTATTCCTGAGCTGCAAGGGTGGCTCGACATTTGCAAATCAATCAACGTGATACATCACATTAATAAAAGAAAGGACATCCCTCTACTACTCCTCCCTGCTTGTACTCTCTCACTCTCTCTGTTGAATAAATAAATAAAATCTTTTAAAAAAAAAAGGACAGGAATCATGTGATTCTTCCCATTGATACAGAAAAAAGCATTTGACAAAGTACAGCATCATTTCTTGATTAAAATTCTCCACAGTGTAGGGATAGAGGGATAGAGCATGTGTAGATCACCATATCTTAATATCATAAAAGTCATCTATGAAAAGCCCACAGCAAATAACATTCTCAATGGGGAAAAACTGAGAGCTTTTCCCTTAAGGTCAGGAACATGACAAGGATGCCCACTCTCACCACTATTGTTCAACATAGTATTAGAAGTCCTAGCCTCAGCAATCAGACAACAAAGAGAATAAAATTGGTAAAGAAGTTAAACTCTCACTCTTTGCAGATGACATGATATTCTATGTGGAAAACCCAAAAGACTCCACCACAAAATTGCTAGAATTCATACAGGAATTCAGCAACGTGGCAGGATACAAAATCAATGCACAGAAATCAGTTGCATTTCTATACACTAACAATGTGACTGAAGAAAGAGAAATTAAGGAATCAATTCCATTTACAATAGCACCAAAAACCATAAGGTACTTAGGAATAAACCTAACCAAAGAGATAAATGATCTATACTCTAAATATTACAGAACACTTATAAAAAAAATTTAGAAAGACATAAAGAGTTGGAAAAACATTCCATGCTCATGGATTGGAAGAATAAATATTGTTAAAATGTCTATGCTACCCAGAGCAATCTACATATTCAATTCTAAGCCCTACCCAATTACCATCAACATTTTTCACAGAGCTGGAAAAAATAATCCAAAAATTTGTATGGAACCAGAAAAGACCCTGAATATCAAGAGGAATGTTGACAAAGAAACCAAAGCTGGGAGAGTCACAGTGTCAGACTGCAAGCTATATCGCAAAGCTATAATTAGCAAGACAGGATGGTACTGGCACAAAAATAGACACATAGATCAATGGAACAGAATAAAGAAACCATTAATGGACCCTCAACTTTACAGTCAACTAATCTTAGACAAAGCAGGAAAGAATATCCAATGGAAAAAGGACAGTCTCTTCAATAAATGGTGCTGGGAAAATTGGACAGTCACATGTAGAGGAAGGAAACTGGACCGTTTTGTTACACCATACACCGAGATAAACTCAAAATGGATGAAAGACCTAAATGTGAGACAGGAATCTATCAAAGTCCTAGAGAAGAACACAGGCACCAACCTCTGTGACCATGGCCGCAGCAACTTCTTGCTAGACATGTCTCCAAAGGCAAAGGAAACAAAAGGAAAAAATGAACTATTGGGACTTCATCAAGATAAAAAGCTTCTTCACAGCAAAGGAAACAGTCAACAACTAAAAGGCAACCTACAGAATGGGAGAAGATATTTGGAAATGACATATCAGATAAAGGGTTACTATCCAAGATCTATGAAGAACTTCTCAAACTCAACACCCAAAAAAACAAATAATCCAGTCAAGAAATGGGTAGAAGACATGAACAGACATTTCTCCAAAGAAGACGTACAAATGATCAACAGACACATGAAAAAATGCTCCACATCACTTGGCATCAGGGATATACAAATCAAAAGCACAATGAGATACCACCTCACATCAGTCAGAATGGCTAAAATTAACAAGACACGAAACAGCAAATGTTGGAGAGGATGTGGAGAAAGGGGAACCCCCCTCACTGTTGGTGGGAATGTAAGCTGGTACAGCCACTCTGGAAAACACTATGGAGGTTACTCAAGAAGTTAAAAATAGAGCTACCTTATGACCCCGCAATGGCACTACTGGGTATTTACCCCAAAGATACAAATGTAGTGATCTGAAGGGGCACCTGCACCCCAATGTTCATAGCAGCAATAAATATCCACAACAGCCAAACTGTGGAAAGAACTGGGATGTCCATTGACAGATGAATGAATAATGAAGATGTGATATATATAATCAATGGAATATTACTCAGCCGTAAGAAAGGATGGATACTTACCATTTACATGGACATGGATGGAACTGGAGGGTATTATGCTAAGTGAAATAAGTCAATCAGAGAAAGACAATTATGTGGTTTCACTCATATGTGGAATATAAGAAACAACACAGAGGATCGTAGGGGAAGGGAGGGAAAACTGACTGGGAAGTCATCAGAGAGGGAGAAAAACCATGAGAGACTCTTAACTCTAGGAAACAACCTGAGGGTTGCTGGAGGGGAGTCTGGTGGGGGGATGGGTAATTGGATGATGGGCATTAAGGAAGGCATGCGATGTGATGATCACTGGGTGTTATATGCAACTGATGAATAACAGAACTTTACATCTGAAACTAATGATGTACTATATGTTGGCTCATTGAATTTAAACAAACAAACAAGCAAACAGTAGGTAAAGGTCTTGAGTAGAGATTTCTCCAAGGAAGATGTATAAATGGGGAAAAAAAAACACGTGAAATGGGGTACACTGTCATTATTTACTAGAGGAATGCAGATCAAAACCACAATGAGAAAAACCATTCCACACTCACTAAGATGGCAATAGGAATAATAATGATAATAGGGGTGCCTGGGTGGCTCAGTCGTTAAGCGTCTGCCTTCAGCTCAGGTCGTGATCCCAGGGTCCTGGGATCGAGTCCCACATCGGGCTCCCTGCTCTGCGGGAAGCCTGCTCTCCCTCTCCCACTCCCCCTGCTTGTATTCCCTCTCTCACTATCTCTGTCTCTGTCAAATAAATAAATAAAATCTTTAAAAATAATAATAATAATAATAATAATGATATTAATATTATCATTGGCTGAAGACGTCTAGAATTTGGAACACTTGTACAGTGCTGGTGTAAATTTAACTGGTGCAACCGCCATAGAGTAGGGTTTGATCGTTTCTCAAAATGCTCTAAGTAAAATTATCATATAACACTACTAGTTATATGCTTAACATAATTAAAATTAGGGACTCAAATAGATATCTGTATATCAATGTTCATGGCATCATTATTCACAATAGGCAAAAGGTGGAGACAATCCAAGTGTCCACCCACAGATAATGGATAACAAAATGTGCTATATGCATACAATGGATTACTATTCTTCCATAAAAAGGAAGGAAATTCTGACACAGGCTGCAACAAGGATAAACTTTGAAAATATCACGCTAAGTAAAATAAGCCCTACGTAAATGGACAAACATTGTATGATTCCACTTATATGAAATATCTAGATGAGTCAAATTCATAGAAACAAGTAGACCAGAGGATACCAGGGGCAGAGGGAAGGATGATGGGTACATAGTTTCCATTTGAGATGATGAAAAAAATTCTGGAAATATACTGTGGGGATCATTACACAACACTGTAAATGTAATAATGCCCCTGGATTACACACTGAAAGTTGTTGAACTGCCAAATTTCATCTGTAAACAAATTTGAGGAATATGGCCTATGGCTCTTGAGAAAATTACATCAGAGAAGATATGGTTACTAAGAAATCAATTATGTCAAAAATAAAGCACACACACACACACACAAAGACTTGGGAATATCTTCTGTTCCAGGGGTGAGGTGTATAAGGGGATTGCTTGGATGAATTTTTGACAAAAAAATCAACAGCCAAGGAAGGACCTTGAAAAGGAAAGGACAAAAAATTGTGGTAGCTTATTAAAAAGTTTTATTAGGCGTGCATGGGTGGCTTAGTTGGTTAAGCATCTGTCCTTGGCTCAGGTCATGATCTCGGGGTCCTGGGAGCATTGGGCTCTCTGCTTAGTAGGAAGTCTGCTTCTCCCTCCCCCTCTGACCCTCTCCCCACATGTGCTTGCTTGCTCTCTCTTTCTTTCTCTCAAGTGAGTAATAATATCTTAAGAAATAAAATAAATAGTTTTTATTAGACAATACGAGATGCCTGCTGGAATATTCAGCATCCTCTGCAAACTGTAAATCAAGTCAACATTAATGTTTTCCTTTTATCTACTACCCAGAGTTTTCTTCTCTTTCTAATTTTTTCTGAAGTGCCAGTATTATTACCTTTCTTTCAGGTCATCAGAATTTCTGTATAACTATTCCCATATTAAATGGAATCTGAGCTGGTCTTAGTTGCATATACAAACAAGAGAAATTTGCCTTGATAAATAAAATTATTTTTAGGTCTTGGAATAAAGTTAAAACATTTTTAAACATTAAAAAAAAAGTTCAGCTTCACATTGGTCCAATTTTCCCATGGGGATTTCTAACCTCACAAATATACTGCAATAAACTTCTGCAAGTTAGGTATCTCCCAGGTAAAGCTGTTTGGGAATCAGATAAGAACCATGTATTGTCTTTGTTTTCATTTCCCCCAGAGAATGCTATAGAAGTGCTATTTGAGCAGTGATAAAGAATAGTTGCCAACATGAATGCTGTAGATATCAGTTTCTTCCTCTACTGAGTATTAAAATATAACTGGGAAGACTCTTGAATTTGCTTTAGAAGAAAACTGGACACCTTACCTTAGAGAGCCCGTAAGTTGTAGCTTCAGGATTCTTTGGAACAGTCTACAAAATGAAATTCATTAAGATACATTCACTGACTTTATTGCTTGATTCTGAGTGTGGTAGTTTTGAATCATTGCATGTACCTTAGATGTAAGCCAAATATCTGGTGACTTGGACACAGTTAAGTTTTATTCAACCAACCCATAATTATTCACTGTCCTTCGATCAGTAAGAAATATTATTTTAGAATTTATTGTTAAAATATCAATTTAATGATTATTTATGCCTTGACTGATGTTTATTTGAAAACTTTAGCCATAATTTGTATACAATAAGCTATTGAAACTATTGCTTCTTCTACCTGGTATGACAGAACGTCTCTTGTAGTTACATACTTTTTATACGATCCATATATGATAACTTATCCTTTCTGTGTCAATTGCATAAAGGAATTCAAAACATCACAGTGCTAAATGTCTTGTTTTTTGATGACTTGAGATAATTTTAGGGGAAATAAATAAAACAGAAAGTTAGTGATTTGTATTTTGGTGAAGGATACAGAGAAAATCTGAAAAGGAAAACTCAAGAAATACAGACTATATCAAGTGACCATTCCTACTTCTTGTTAATCGTCTATGTCATATTTGTAGTTTGTGTTTTTCAGTTTTGTATTTAAACACCACCTATTCTGATTCTGCCAAATCTGGGCTATCTGTTAAAATAGGAAATTAATAAAGATGATCTTTATGTGCCTCCAGGATGGGTGAAAGAGTGGAGAATAAAGCACAGCCAGGTTTATATCTGTGCATTTTGGGGACCACCAAGGGAAGAACCACCACTTTTGGGGAAAGTGACATGAGTATTAACATAAAAGACTACACTCAAGAGTGTCATCTCTACAGTAAGCCAATGGACTAAGTAAGGAATGAGGGACTGTTACAGGGATGAGATTTATGTGACTACCAAATAAATTTTATTAACAAACAGGTACTGGTAGAAATCAAAAGGACCTTTCCAAATGGCTACCTCTGCATCTCTATCATTCAAAGTAAATTTGATTATAAACATTCTGTATTTTTATATCTCTTCAGTATAAGAAAAAAATATAATGATAATGATATATAATTAAAATGAACTTCCATTCCATTCTTTTAAACATTGAAAGTAAATTATTCATTAATTTGGTAAATGCATACTCATTACTTAAAATGATCAAACTATAATGTGTGGCTATAGAAAGGAAAGAAATGGAATAAATATTTTAATACATGCTGGGGCCAACTGTCATCTAGTTGATTAAATTATGAATGTATTATCTCATTCATTGAATTCCTCACAATTAATGATTTAATTATCCAGTCACAGTCTTACTATGGAAGAACCACATAACTATCTTATTAAATAAGAACTTCAGTGAAGCAGAGGTGACCTCAGGCTTTTGCCCATCAAGCACAATACCTGGCACATAGTAAGCATGAATTCATTCATTCATTCATTAGACTTTTTCCAAATTGACAGGAGATCAAATTTATTTTTCTTACTTGATAGATTAAAAAGTGAGGTTCAGAAAGTTCACATAATTTGTCCAAAAATCAGACACCCAACAGATTCAACACAGATCTAAAAGGCATAAACTTTTATTTTGTTTTGTTTTGTTTTTCCATTGGGTCCATTTACATACTGGCACTAACACTCACCGAGATTCCTTTAGAGAGATAGGCCAAAGCATTTAACAATCAGACAAAAATATGCAATATGAAACAAAGTCGTTAGTTCAAAGTAGGAAAGATTTGGAATATCGGAATGTGAGTAGCATGGTGGGCTGCGGGAGTCTGTAAAATCTCTCTGGAAATAAGAGCAGCTGAATTGACTCTGACAGGATTGAACAGGGCCTGACTAGGCATGGTAGAGGTCCAGTAACGGTACTACAGAGAGCTCGGAGGAGTTCCAAATACTTACGTTTAAGCCTATAGGCACTGCCGGAGATTTCTGCGTACCAGAGCACAAAAGGAAACCGTGTTTAGGGAGTTTAAAGTAGCAAGCTATGAAGGATCCGGGGAAAGGGATCCTCTTTTGGGGAGAAAGGCCATCTTATTGTGATTGTGCATTTAACTCTGCTGACCTTAAAGGAGATAGGGACAGCAACCTGAAGCTGTAGTTGAAATTTATTCTGAGGTGTTTGGAAGAAAGGCACTGGGCCATCAGTAGTCATAGCTGCTGACTCCTAACTGAGGTCAGAATCACGGATAGGTCAGTCCCAGAAGAAGTCTCGTTAAGGATCTAGTTTAACATCCACAGATCACTTAGGATTAAACTGAATACATGAAAAGAATGCAGCATATTAAAATCATCCAGTTAAGAAGTAATAGAGCCAGATGATGTCTTGCTCTATTTTACAAACAGCCCAGTGTTTTAAGGGATATCTACTGATACACTGATGTTATTATCTATGCTTTAAAAATAGGAAATGAATCTTGTCTTGTATAGGAGTCATCCCTTCTTCGCTTTCTATAGAAATACTTGAAAATAGGGGAAATAATACTTTCAAGTGATTGAGGAACACAGATTATAGGTTTTGAATCATGTACTGTGTAGATTTTGTATTTCTAAAAGTAAATTAAATAATAGGCCTTTCCACATTTTTTTTCCCCCGTCTTTTTAACAAGGTGCATTGGGGGCATTCATATAATTATACTTTCTTTTTTTTAAAGATTTTTATTTATTTGACAGAGAGAGATACAGAGAGAGAGGGAACACAAGCAGGGGGAGTGGAGAGGGAGAAGCAGGCCCTCGGCCAAGCAGGGAGCCCGAAGCGGGGCTCGATCCCAGGACCCTGAGATCATGACCTGAGCCAAAGGCAGACGCTTAACGACTGAGCCACCCAGGCGCCCCATATAATTATACTTTTTAAAAGAATAGTGTAGTTTGTCTGAAATATCTGAGTATTTGCTAAAACAAACTAATCTGCATTTTTAAGAGCCTTGTTTATTTTCCTGATAATCCCTAATCATTCTATGGATTTTCCATTTTGGGTCTGAAAGCATACTCTTAATAAAATTGCCCTTGCACCATACTTTTCAAATGTGATTTAATCTGTTCCCTGACAAAAAGTCCCCTGCAGATTAGATCTAGCAGAATTTTAGAGTGCCATTAAGGGATAAAATTGAGGAAAACTTAAGTTAATTGATCACCTCATGCAGCAAGTTAATCGTGAAGTAAAATTAGCCTGTAATTAAAACTTTAACTTGCAGTTCCTTTCCCTAAATCACAAGAATAGAATTTTTGGGAGAAGTTATACTAGAGCACTAGATTCTTTTAAGTTGTTGGGAATGATTTTAAAAGCCTAATATGTAATTGTCAATTGAGTGAGATGGCTTATTTGACCACTATCAATATTCCTTCTTCATTTTATGGAACAAAGGATACCAAAATATCAATTTGTGACAATTGATATTAACTCTCATACACTGGATAGATTTATATCTTTTTCTTTTCAAAACCCTACTTTAGGAAATTTATGTACATAAATTTGAATGGTAACTCCACTGAAAGGCAAAAGGGGAAGGGACATGTTATAGTTTTGAAAATCAATTGTAAATATATTGGTGCTGAAGTTATGAATAATTAACACAAAATGTTTTAAATACTAAGGTTCAGTGTTCTGTGTAGCCAAAGCAGAGAATTGATGGTATAATTTAGCGGGAAGTTGAACGCTTATTTCTCAAAAATTCTTCCTTAGTCTATCGATGACATTTGAAAGTCTACCAAAAGAAAGGAATTTCTCTGTCCTGAGGTTTGACAGATGTTACCAAAATGACATTAATAGAACTGGTTGTACATTACTTTGTTGCAGTGAGAGGGAAGTAAATTCAATGGGAATGAAGGAGGAAAGAGATGTTAAGACTGGCAATGTCTAAGTGAAAGGAGCACACACTTTCAGGATGGGTGGTTAGGAAAAAGTGAACAATTTATGTACATCAATTAAAAAGAAGCCAATTTATGCAAGCAAGTAGGGCATCACAGGGAGACTCTAAAATCCAAGCTTTACCTATTACCATTATCCTCAAATGCCTTGATGAATGTCAAAGGCATTTGTTTTGAAAAATAGAGATATTCATACTTCTCTTGTTATCCATTTATTGACTATGAAATATAATGCATCCTTCATTTGTAAATTAGATATATTTACAAATTAAGCACAAGAGAAATATAACTGATTATACCCATGTATAAATACTTCACAGTTCTAAATACATTGGTTGGTTTTTCTATTTATTCTCTTTCCACATGGGACATAGGGCAGGAAATTTCTCACATATAACATTATCCACCTATTATATGACATAAATTTGCATTTTTGTGTTTTTTCTCTCAATGTTTCATTTGTGTGTCTATTTTCTCAGTAATAAAGAATGAGAACAGGAAGGATATTTTTCTTTCTCTAAAAATACCATTTTTGTAATTTTATCGAGGCATATTATCTAGTGATGTTTTATAATACATGTTAAGAATGATTACATAAATATACTGTATTTTACAATGTTAGTATTCATCTCGGGCACCTAAGATGTTTATCACTAATTAATATTTTCAAGAAAGGGACAAAAAGACCTGCAGAAAAGCCTTCACTGAAAAAATTTAGATTTCTATCTTCTTCAACCTTTGAACACTTTCCATTATAATCTGCCCCTTACCAACGAAAGATAGCGTCTCTTCATATTTAAATATATATCATAAGAATTCATAATTTATCTAATTTCAGGTAGCTACAAACTGCTCTGGATCATGCAAAATAGGAATAACATCACAGAATTTATTCTCTTAGGACTTTCTCAGAAAAAGGAAATAGAAATCTTCTGCTTTTTACTCTTCTTACTTTGTTACATTGCAATTTTGATTGGAAACCTGCTTGTCATGATTTCTATCACCTGCAGTCAACTTATTAACCACCCAATGTATTTCTTCCTGAGCTTCCTATCCCTGGCAGACGTTTGCTACACCACCACTGTGACCCCCAAGTTAATCATTGACTTGCTGGAAGAAAAGAAGGTCATTTCCTACAATGGCTGCATGACACAGCTCTTTACCATGCACTTCTTTGGGGGGATTGAGGTCTTCATCCTCACTGGGATGGCCTATGACCGCTATGTGGCCATCTGCAAGCCCCTGCACTACACCCTCATCATGAGCAGGTGGAAGCGCGATGCCATGATTGCAGCTTCCTGTTTTGGTGGATTCCTACATTCCTTTGGTCAATTTCTCCTCGCCATTGTTTTACCCTACTGTGGCCCCAATGAAATAGATCACTTCTTCTGTGATGTGTATCCTTTGCTGAAGCTGGCCTGCACAGATACAAGCAGAATCGGTCTCCTAGTCGTTGCCAATTCAGGACTGATGGGTCTGGTGACTTTTGTGGTCTTGCTGGTATCATATGCTGTGATCCTATATACTGTCAGGTCCTACTCTGCGGAGAGTCGTCACAAAGTTCTTTCCACATGCAGTTCCCACATCACTGTGGTGGTTCTCTTTTTTGCTCCTTTACTCTTTATTTATATTCGACCAGCAACTACATTACCAGAAGACAAAGTGTTTGCTCTTTTTTATACTGTCATTGCCCCCATGCTCAACCCTCTCATATACACACTAAGAAATATGGAGATGAAGAATGCCATAAGGAAATTTTGGTGTCATGTCATGGGAAGTAAGGACATAAATTGAAACGCATCCTGATTTTCACCACAGAGTTTGTTGAATACATGACTTCTCTACTCTGAAACCTTTAAAATGCATAATGCTTGTCTCTGTGTCTTGTATGTAGCTGCGTGTGTAGCCCCAAATATGAGCAAAAGATTAGGATTCCCCAGATTTCTCTCTGCTGTGCTTTCTTTTCTAGTTTTCTTATTTATATAACCTCTGCCCCGTTGATCCTTTGTCTGTGCAACTAACTTAGATATTTATCAGCAGGCTACCCAAGGCAGTGTGCTACACAAATTAACCCTGCAAACCTACATAGCTCATTTTTAGGCATGGCTACGTTCAATGAAGCCAATTCTAGCCACCAAACAATGCTAAAAAAATAATTCTGAACTTTTACTTCCATCTATTAAAGAATATCCTAACATACCTAATTCAACTGCCACAACATATTTCTCAAAAAATTCTCCTTCTATTCTGATCATTTTGTAGCCAGTGGTATTCTGGAGCATCTCTCATGCTGAACACCAGCACTTCATCCCAAGCTGCATATTAAAACCTTCTCTTCTGCTTTAAGGCACGTGCTCTCCTAGCTCTCTTCATATATAAACTAACTGCACCTCTCTGGCTAATTCTAGCACCTTTCTGTGCAGATGTGGGGTATAAGGATGGAAAAAGTTGGGGACCACTCACATATTAATGTCACATTCCTGTTCCTGGTGAACTTACATTTTTCTCAGGATGGGCAAGTGGAAAATATCACTTAAACTCAGTGGTATGCTTTTTTAGCACTGTAAAAGTTAAAGACAGGTTTTGTTTTGGTTTGGTTTGGTTTGGGTTTGGTTTTAATGGTAATTGAAAGTCACCTGAAGAAAATTAAAATTTGCTCCAAATCAGTAACAGCTAGGATTAAAATCAGGCCATTGAATAATTAATTAGAACTGAGGAGAAACTCAAAAGTTGTTTAGAAACTTTTTCAGACATGAAATGCTTGCAGAAGTATTTGTTTCAGGCTGATATAGAAGACATACTAAATAAAGATGGGTTATTATTTATTGTTGAGGCTTTCCTAAAATGGGTGGAGAACATAAAGAGAAAAATAACAGAGTGCTGTGACTCAGTTTAAAATAAGCAACAAATGGAAGTGAAAATATCACATGCTAAAAATTCTTGAAAAATACACCGACATACTTTCTTAGTTGTTCTTTGTCTAATTCTCAACAGCTATACCAGAGCTCCTAAGAGAGTGATGTGGGGAAAAAAAGAAATGATGTGGGATACAGAGGCAGAAGAAAAAATATTAAACTTCCTTACTACCCACAGCCCATTTACAAGTCCTTGAAACAGGCTGAGTGACATTCCTTGAGGCACTCAGCTGCCTTGATGTTAATACCTTGCTAAGGACAAAAGGCAATCTTAACCCAACCCCAGGACCCTGTAAGTCCACCTTAGCATATAAAAATTCCTTTGGAAACTTCCTTTATCTCTACCCACCAAGATCCATGTTTTGGCAATCATCCTCCAAGCATATGACCCATCTATATACATCTGAAAGGTCTCATGACTAAGGTTTTACTAAATAGTAATAAAAGACCTTTCCTAACAATAGCAAGCCCCCTCAGGATCCTGGAAACCTTGTTTCCAAAATACCTGGAAGGCTTACGCTATCCCTAACACCTCCCCAACTTGAAAGCATATAATGGGCCACTCCTCATGACCCCATTGCAGCTCTCTCCGCCCACAGGTCCTGTCCCTGTGCTTTAATAAAACCACCTTTTTGCACCAAAGATGTCTCAAGAATTATTTCTTGGACATCAGCTCTGGACCTCACCAACATTCAAAACTATATCAGAAGGGCGTGAAGAGGTACATTCCAGAGAACAGCAACAGAGCCAAAATATGAAAGATCACTTTCTGGTACAATAAGCAGGGTCTCTGGCAAGAAGACCAGCAAAACCTTGAACTTTGACGCTATTTCAGAAGCTCTGTCTTCCAGGCCAGCCTGACTTGTATTATTGAAAAATAAAACTTCTCATCTTCTCAAGAACATGTTTTTGTCGGGCGCCTGGGTGGCTCAGTTGTTAAGCATCTGCCTTCGGCTCAGGTCATGATCCCAGGGTCCTGGGATCGAGTCCCACATCGGGCTTCCTGCTCTGCGGGAAGCCTGCTTCTTCCTCTCCCACTCCCCCTGCTTGTGTTCCTGCTCTCGCTATGTCTCTCTCTGTCAAATAAATAAATAAAATCTTTAAAAAAAAAAAAAAAAAAACATGTTTTTGTCATCACTTCATTGATTCTCCTGCCTTTCTCTTCAAGAGCAATTATTCTCTTTCCAGTGGGATCATTGATATCCGCATAAAACTGTAGGGAAAAATGATGAGATCCTTTGCAATTTAGTGAATGTTCTTAGCTCTTCCATTCATATTATCCACTTTTCATTGTCTTTGACCAGAATATTTTACAATGCTATAGATACAGAAGTTAACTCATAGAAAATAATAGGAATGCTTGTCCATAGAAATGCAAATTATGTCCAATGAAATGCAATTGATGGGAACCTTGTGGATATTTTGCTAGTTTTGCATCCACTTATAAATTCATTTCAGCCTTCTTTACCAGACTATAAATGTGTGGAACATGTTGTTGTCTGAACCAGTGGTAACATCTTATTGGTTTCTGCATTCAATACTGAGTTAAATAAAACCTTTGAGGTGTTTGTTCATTATTTGTATAAAAATCATGATTTTATCCTCTTTCAAATTTGTTCTTTAACAAAATAAACTTTCTTTCATCTAAAATAAAACAGGGGCACCTGGGTGGCTCAGTCAGTTAAGCATCTGCCTTCAGCTCAGTTCATGATCTCAGGGTCCTTGGATTGAGCTCCAGTGTGAGCCCCATGTTTGGCTCCCTGCTCAGCGGGGAGTCTGCTTCTTTCTCTCCCTCTCCCTCTGCACCTAACTCCATTTTTGCTATTTCTCTCTCAAATAAATAAATAAAATCCTTACAAAAAAAGAAAAGAAAATTACATTTATATGTTAATTCAAGAAATTGCTGTTTTTATACTATCATCTCCTGATCTAAATCTTTGAGATATGATTCTGTCAGTGTTTATTTTATGGCTTTAATTAAGGTTATATGATTTTCTTCCTATTGATCCACAGCTTCTCTTAGTAAAATATATATGTAAATAACTTGTTTTCTTAATTGTAAATAGAACCTCTTACTTCCCTTTCTATGTTTTATTCCTAGATTAAATACAATCTATTTTTTTGGTGTATACATATCTTATATCTAACTACCTTACCAATTTTCTTATTAATTCTAGATATTTTTACCATTTTTTTCATTTCATAGAATTACAATCTACCCCATTTTATAGATGAAAAAGCTGTCTCACGGAATTTGAGTGTTTTTCTTACTAAATTAATAGCAAAAAAATCTATCTCTAATTCTCAGTTCAGGGCATGCTTCACCAAATCATTGCAGCCGTTGGTTGATTTAAAGAAAGTCACATATGAGATAAACTGTTTCTAGCCTGAGAGCATATTATTGTAATTTTATAAGATGTATTATTCATTTCTGGAGCATATAAACATAGTAAAAAGTTCACCAGGAAAATTTCAGCTTGAAAGGAACAGACCACATGCTAAATTGGGAAACAGAAGGAGTTTTAACACTACAACACCTGCTAGTTAGGACATTGAGATAAATTAAGGAAAGGGAGAATTTAATGCTATGGTCAAGGAACTAAGGAGGACATTAGAGGGTAAAAAAGTTCATTGAAGGAAGTAGATATTGAAGAAAATAGAACAAAATGGTAAAGGTAAAGTACTTGTAAGAAACACCTCAATATTGAAGAGTTTTAAAATATTTTACTATGATGTAAAATCCCTTTATTACTATAAGCCTATAAGAAAGTCTCCCAGAACCAGTAGAACAGTTGGTGTTTGAAACCAGGCATTCTGGATTTAGGGACCCCCACACCTCCCAACACACCTATTGCTTATGTAAGGTACATAATAATTAATATTTCTAATAAAGAAATTAAGATATACTATAAGAATTATAAGTTTTCCAGTTACTACATTCAAAAAACAAATATATTAAACACATTCCCACTAAAGGTAACTTTCTTGAAATGAGGAATCAAACCTGAAAATTAAAAATCTGAGCATACAGATGTCTTAAAATATTGCTGAAATTTAAAAAGAAACTATAAAAATAGATGCATTCATAGACATCTGCTGCTTGAAACAATTTCAATAATAATTGAAAAGATCTAACAAGCTTTCAGCAGACAATAAAGACAAAGTACATTTTTTTAAAGTTAATTAAATCATGTAATTGCAGTTTTAGAATGAATCTAAAGACAGGATATTTTAGGTATAAAAAAGATGAGAAAACACAAGTGTCTTGTAGAATTACTTAAACACTAATTCAAGGGACAAGTAGCATTATCTGTATAACATAAAAAAGTCAAAGACTTACTATTTAATAGTTTCCATAAATTAAAAGAAAAAAAGACTAACAGCATCCTGTTCTTTGCTTTTGAATATGCTGCTTGTAATCATACATTTGTTTGTTCTGTTTATTATCTGACCCTCTAGTCTCTAGCCTCACTGAAGGCAGAGACTCTTTCTTTTCTACCACCATATGCATTCTCTACGCTGAATTTTATCCAACTGACACTTTTTATTTTATTTTTTAGATGATGTATTTATTGGGCACCTGGGTGGCTCAGTCAGTTAAGTGTCTGCCTTTGGCTCAGGTCATGATTTCAGGGTCCTGGGATTGAGTGCTGGGATGGGCTCCCAGCTCAGCAGGGAGTCGCTTCTCCCTCTACCCCTGCCCCCTGCTCATGATCTCTCTCTCTCTCATGCTCTCTTTCCTTCAAATAAATAAATAAAACCTTAAAAAAATTATTCCTTATTTTAGAGAGAGAGAGAAAGAGAGATGGGGAGAGTGGGGGAGGAGCGGAGGAAGAGAGAGTCCCAAGCAGACTCCACACAGATCGGGGAGCCCCACTTGGGGCTTGATCCCATGACCCTGAGACCACAACCCTAGCAGAAACCAAGAGTAAAATCTACCTATATTTCTTATCTACCAGATGGTTTCTTATTGTTTCTGTCAATAGGAGTGCACATTCTAGTGATAGTGAAGTCAAGAGGAAGCGGGAAAAGATTTCCTTATATGCTCAAAATAAAGTATCAAATTAAGGAGGACTTAGGACTGTAATGTGAGGAGAATAGAGGAAGAATGAACTGAAAAAATAAATGAAAATTGTCCAATCATCAAAAATATTGTAATAACTTTGTATGGTGACAAATGGTAATTAAACTTGTTGTGGGGATCATTTCAAAATGTATCAAAATATTGAATCATTGTGATGTACACCTGAAATGAACAGGATATTGTATGTCAATAATACTTCAATAAAAAAGAAAACGTTTTTTAAAAAATAATAAAATCATCCAGTCAGGAGGGGTCTGAGGTAATGCTAAAGATTCTAAGCTCCAACCTGTGGTTGGCTTTTGCAATCACTATACACTCTTTGTATATCATTTATTATTAATTCTAGGGCTCAGGATAGAACCCTAAAGTGAAATTCTAGAATGCTTTTAATACAAGTTACTTCCCTTCCAAAAACAAATGATGACACCACATTTTCCTCATGGCATTCTTCATTTCCATGTTTCTCAGTGTATAGATCAGAGGGTTGAACATGGGGGCAATGATGGTGTAGAAAAGAGCAAACATTTTGTCTTCTGGGAAAGTTGTGGCTGGTCGAATGTAAATGAAGAGAACAGGCACAAAGAACAGAACCACAACTGTGATGTGGGAACTGCAAGTGGAAAGAGCTTTGGTGCGGCTCTCTGCAGGGTAAGCCCTGATGGTGTAAAATATCAGGAAATAGGACACCATCAAAATCACAAAAGTCACCAGAGCAATCAGGCCTGAATTAACAACTACCAAGAGACCAATTCTGTATGTGTCAGTGCAGGCCAGCTTCAGTAAAGGATACACGTCACAGAAGTAGTGATCTATCTCATTGGGGCCACAGAAGGTTAGGAAGATGGTGAGGAGGAACTGACTGGCAGAGTGAATAAATGCCCCAGTACAGCAAGCTGTGATGATTGAGTTACACCTCTGGCTGCTCATGATGATGGTGTAGTGCAGGGGCTTGCAGATGGCCACGTAGCGGTCATAGGCCATCCCTGTGAGGACGAAGATCTCCACGCCTCCAAATAAATGTGTGGTAAAGAGTTGTGTCATGCAGTTACCATAGGAAATGGTCTGCCTTTCTGCCAATAAGTCAGTCATTAGTTCGGGTGTCACAGTAGATGTGTAGCAAAGGTCGGAGAGGGAGAGGTAATTAAGGAAAAAATACATGGGTTGCTCAATTAGCCGACTGCACATGATAGAAATCATTATGAGCAAGTTTCCCACCCAAATAGCAATGTAGCAAAATAAAAATAAGACAAAACAAAGGATTTCAATATTCTTGTTTTTGGAAAGTCCCAAGAGAATAAATACAGTGACATTATTGCTTTGATCCATGGTCCAGCATAGATAGAATACATGAATCACCTGAAATACAGAATTAACGAGGCCGTATTTAGAAAGGTTTCTTCAGTAGAGGGATGATCATATCCTATTCAAGGAATTTACTAGGTTGAATATGCCTCATTCAGTGTCTCAGAGAATAAAAATCAAGTATTCAATTAAAATGACTGGTAAGAAGACTGGGGGAACATAAATTAGCAGATTTTCATTAAATCTACCAGAAAATTGTGATCAATGTCTGCCTTAGTCAACAAGAGGGCCTTTGATCAATCCACAATTGAGTCTTGGATGCTACTGAAAACATGGTACTTATTGCTTAACAATGTGTTCCACCCAATACTTTTACAATTTTAGGATCAATTCTGACCAGATATCTTCATGATGTCTGTACTTTCATGATTCAGGGTCATGATTCAGCCCTGACCTTACATCTGGCTTCTCAATCAATTCCTATTTAAATTTCCTCTTCAACTCTTACTAAGTTAACGTGGTCACCCATACAATGAATAATAACACTGTAATAGAGATGGAATTTTAAAAAAATATTCATTTCCATAGTGGAATTTTAAGAACTTGAATTCATTAAGGACAAATTATTAAGAAATAACTTCTGGTGATTCTCCAAATCAGATTATATGGTATTAGCCAATAAGTTAAGAGGCTATTTTAATTTGAATAAAATATAATGCTGAATATACTATTGGCTTGAATTAGTCATCAAACATTCCTGAAATATGTTCTTTATCCTTGCTCAAGCATAAAGGCTTTTGCATAATTTTAAGTCTCTAAGTAAAGTCTTGGAATGTTCTCAGGCAAAGCCATTCCATCAATCTGTCTGCCTTTATTAGGAGTTTGCTAAATATATTCCTTGAATCTCTAGTTGTCTTGGTGCAGAAGACAGCTATGCTTAATGGCCTGCCTGGCAGTCCTTGATTCAACTTCCTTACAGACATCAGGCTACCTCGATTAACTGCCACATATTTTAATGCCTTTAAAAAATCATGTGTAGGGCACCTGGGAGGCTCAGTAGGTTAAGCGTCTGCCTTTGGCTCAGGTCATGATCTCGGGGTCCAAGGACTGCATCCAGCTCCTTGCTCAGCGATGAGCCTGTTTCTCCTTCTCCCTCTGCTCATGCTCTCTCTCTCTCTCTCAAATAAATAAAAAAAAAAATCTTGAAAAATAAATAAATAAATAATTTAAAAATCATGTGTATAGTCTGATCATTCATTGTAGTTTTGGGGGAATCCCTTGTTACATGTCTTAATTCAGACACTAACTTCAGATATGACCTTTGCATGTCAGTTACTTTCTTTTAAGAAGTTTTTCTTCATTTGAAATCTAGAAAAATATATCTTGCTCTATGTAATTCAGACTACCACTGAGACTCAGCTTTGATCATAGGTGAGAAAAATCTTTAAAAAAAAACTGCACACGTCAGTATTATTGTGTTGAAATTAATGTACACAAAGAAAAATAAAATTATCTTATAATTTTATGACTATTTATAAAATTATTTTAGGCTTATAGAAGTTAAGGAACTTGTGTATAGTAACGTGACTAGTATATATAGCAAAGTAGGGTTTATAACCTGAGTTTTCTGACTCCAGTGCCTGTTTCTAAACACTTTACAGCCTCTCAAAAGGAAAATACTGAAGCAACAATATAAATTTAACATGAACTCTGGCTGTTCCAAATCTGAAATTTGCACACATTTCTGAATCTTCCAGACAAAACCAGGATCCGTCCTGAATGGATAATTGTCCCATTTTAGTCACTCAAATTTAAACGGAAAATGTGTAAAAGGAAACACAGAACTATAAGATAGACTCAAGTCTCCAATAAAAACCACAAACCAAATCAGTTCAGGATTCTGCAATAAATAAGCCAGTTCTAGAAAGAAAACAAATGTACAGCTCATGTGCTTCTCTAGGAAGCAATATATTTCTTATTCTCTCAAGCATGAGTGGTGATATTGTAACTTCAGCTATTGGCCAAGTGAGAAAAATAGATAGGAGAAAACTGTTTGGGTGCATGCCCTAATACTTCCACACCTTACATTTGGGGCCTAGTATACTCTTGGCATATAAATTTCCTATCTGTAGAATGAATGCACTAGCTTCAATGATCCCATCATGAGGTCTTTTGCAGAATTAAAATTACTTTATTAGTCAATGTTTTACCGACCATCTTCCTAAAGTTGTAATAATTTGTCCTTTTTTAATGTATAGGCATCTAATAGACAGAATTAGTACATGATTTTGATCTTATTTTTCTAGAATATGTGATTTTATCCTCAGTAGACAACCACGATCTCTTTGAATTTAGTCCTTTCTTAAACCAAAACCTTAGACTGTAGAATTCACAGTAAAATCTACTTTAAAATTAGCTGCTAATTAATGTTTTCCTAACATAGTAGTTAAAAATATTTTATTCAAAAGGTATTATTACATATTTCTGCAGAATAATGGAAAAAATTACTCACATTTTTTCCTCTGCACTTATTTTGAATGTGTTCTTCTTTTACAGTTTTTATGTCCTCTCTTCATTGAAATCACAAGCATTCTTTAACTATTTGAATGATTTTCTTTTAAGTTTCTGACTTGAAATTTTTCTCTACTCAGCAAGTGCTATTGATTAATTTCACTTTCTAATTCCCCAAAGTATCCATAAAAAATTACAAAATTCATGCATTTTTTTGTAACTACTCTCACCTGTCATACCTTCCGTTCAAATAAATGATAGGAGGTCACCTGCAGAAAAAAAACTTGAAGTCAAAACTTCATTTTCCAAAATTAGTCAAATCATAATTTATACACTCTGTATTTATACCACCACATTATTCCTGAGGGTCTCAAGGCTCAAATGCTAAGTAAAATTTTAGGTAAAGTTTATATCCTAAGTACTTTTGTTTCCTCCCAAGGTGTTGCTTTTTTAGTTCGAGTTAATTATTTTCCGTCCCCAAGTAATCAATTCACCAGTTAGTAGCCTCTTAGATCCAAGTTACCTGGCCAGCTCTACAGGTGGATGACAAATGCCCTACACAAAAGGTAAGTGCAGTGTGTTGTTAGAATCCCACTCATTAAAAATTCCTTGGTGACTGAGTTCTGTTGTTTATGCAATTTGAGGTGTTTTTTTTTTTTCCCTTTGCTATAATCTGTGGATCCAACCATAGTTCTGGTCCTTATGTTAAGAAATCATATGCATCCATTCCCACATAGTGTTTTTATCATTGGATGTGTGTGTGTTCTTTAATGTATTTCATTTAAGGTAAATTTTCTACTTTCCCTTTAAGGTGAAATTTTAATGATGTATTTCTAATAAGGTAAATTTCCATTTAAGGTATATTAATTTCCTTTAAGGTAAATTTTAAGGAAAATTTATTAAAGACATATAGAACTTTCTTTCATGTCCTTTTAGGCTTACAAAATGCTCATTAAAATACTTTGTCAACAGTGGAGTTGAACATTCTGTAATTTTGCTCTAGTCTTACGTCATTTTCAATAACCTTTCCTCTTATATTTCTATTCAAAACTAATACTTGATTCTGCTTTGCCCTCTGAGCTCCACTAACAATAGCAAATATTTAGTAAGCATGTGCTCTGTGTCAGACCTGAACCATGAATAAGAGTTAATGGGTTTATAATCATTCATTATTCTGTACATTAATGCTTCTTTGGTGTCTTGTTTAGTGGGTAAAAAACATAAAAATAGCCCAAGGTCATAGCCTTTGAAAATTAGCACAAGCTGTTAGTTTGCTTTGCTTCTAAAATAGAAATCACCAAAGGATTCTGGGAGATCTCATGATCAGTCTTATTCCTTATAATCCAACTAAACCATTGTTTTTTTTCCTCCCCCAACCTTTTTCTCTTGCTGTTAGATGTCTCCCTCAATCTTGATTTAGTAGGTGTTTTTATGTCTCCTTCAGACCTCAGACTTTTTTTCCACGGAATCCCCTATATTCCTCTTCTCTTTTCTTACCTACCTTTGTCCTCACTGTGCCATCTCTTCTAGCTGCACTTGTTTACTCACAAAGCTCATCTACTTCATGGATTCTCTTCCCCCTTAGAAAAGGGATCAAAGTATATCTTCCTGAGTTCCTTACAATTCTTTCATATCTATGATGCATTTTGAGCTATTTTGTGTAAACTGGGTCATGGGTCTAAGTTCATTTTCTGTATATGGACATCCAGCTGTTCTATCACTGTTTGTTAAAAACTATCTTTTCTCCACCAAATTACCTTTTCCTTTTTGTTCCATTGATCTCTGTGTGTATGATTTTTACCAGTACCACATTGTCCAGTAATAGCACCCAGTCTTGATTACTCTATAGTAAGTCTACATTGTGTAATATGAGTCCTGCAACATTATGGGGTTTTTAAAAAATTATTCTAGCTATTGCGGTTGCTTTGCCTTTTCATATGAGTTTGAGAATCATCTTGTTGATATCTAAAAAAAAAAGCTTACTGGGATTGGAGAAATTGACATTTTAACAGTATTGAATCTTCTAATTAACAAGCTATGTATACTCTCCACTTGCTTAGCTCTTCTTTGATTTATTTCATTATTGGGCACCTGGGTGGCTCAGTTGGTTAAGCGACTGCCTTCGGCTCAGGTCATGATCCTGGAGTCCCTGGATCGAGTCCCTGGATCGAGTCCCGCATCGGGCTCCCTGCTCGGCAGGGAGTCTGCTTCTCCCTCTGACCCTCCCCCCTCTCATGTGCTCTCTCTCTGTCTCTCTCTCTCAAATAAATAAATAAAATCTTTAAAAATAAAAAAAATGATTTATTTCATTATTGTTTTGTAATTTTCTGAATATAGATCTTGCACATATTTAATTAAATTTATATGCAAATAGGTTTTATTATATATTTTTTTATTTTAGATTTCATTTTTTGATTGCTGGCAATCCATTATGCATGTGGACAGTGTGTCCTATGAACTTGCTAAACTCACTTACTCATTTCAAGAGATATTTGTAGATTCTTTGGAATTTTAACATAGGCAGGTGTGTTGCATAGAAATAAGGACAATTTTATTCTACTTTGTATGACTTTTGGGGTGGGTCTATTACATTAGCTAGGACTTTCAGAACAGTGTTGGATAATTAGTGGTAAAAAAAGACATTTTTGCCTTGTTCTAGAATAAGTTGTCTTTTACCATTAAGTATTGTATTAGCTATTGGCTATTCATAGATATTTTTAGTAGGCTAATGAAGTTCATTTTGTTCCTAGATTGCTGAGGATTTTGATCATAAAAAAAGATGTTGAATTCTGTTGAATATTTTTTCTACATTTATTGATATGATCATATGATTCTCTTTCTTTGGTGTATTATATGGTGAATTACACTGATTGTTTTTCTATTGTTGAACAAGCCTTGCAGCTTGGATGAATCCCACTTGGCTGTGATGTATTGGTGTTTATTGCTGTATCTGACTTAATAATGTTTTGTCAAAAATTTTTATGTCTGTGTATCATATGATCTCACTGATATGAGGATTCTTAATTGTAGGAAACAAACTGAGGGTTGCTGGAGTGGGGGGTGGGGTGGGAGGGATGGGGTGACTGAGTGATAGACACTGGGGAGGGTATGTGCTCTGGTAAGCATTGCGAATTGTGCAAGACTGTTGAATCTCAGATCTGTACCTCTGAAACAAATAATGCAATATATGTTAAGAAAAAAAAAGAAGAAGAAGAAGATAGCAAGAGGGGAAGAATGAAGGGGGGGAAATCGGAGGGGGAGACGAACCATGAGAGACGATGGACTCTGATAAACAAACAGGGTTCTAGAGGGGAAGGGGGTGGGAGGATGGGTTAGCCTGGTGGTGGGTATTGAGGAGGGCACATTCTGCATGGAGCACTGGGTGTTATGCACAAACAATGAATCATGGAACACTTCATCTAAAACTAATGATGTAATGTATGGGGATTAACATAAGAATAAAAAAATAAAATAAAAATAAAATAAAATGCACAGTAAGTGGAAAAAAAATTTTATGTCTGTTTTCATGAGAAATAATGGTCTTTCATTTTCAGTACTTGTAGTTTTTTTTTTATAAATAGAGCCCTATTGTTATCAAGAATATATTATTTACGGGATTAACATAAGAATAAAAAAAATTTTTTTTAAGATTTTATTTATTTATTTGACAGAGAGAGAGACAGCGAGAGAGGGAACACAAGCAGGGGGCATGGGAGAGGGAGAAGCAGGCTCCCCATGGAGCAGAGAGCCTGATGCGGGGCTCGATCCCAGGACCCTGAGATCATGACCTGAGCTGAAGGCAGACGCTTAACGACTGAGCCACCCAGGCGCCCCTAAAAAAAAAATTTTTTTTAAAGATTAAAAAAAATTTTTAAAAAGAATATATTATTTATTATGTTTGTATTTTTTAATGAAAAAAATTAACACTGAGTGCAGAGATGAGCAAGATAGGCAGATAGATCTGGATTCAAAGTCCAGCTGTGCAACAAACTGTAGGTCATCTTGAGGAAGTCACTTTACTTCTTCAGACTTCAGCTTTCAACTCTGTAAAATGATAGTAATTACATCTAGATTTTAAAGTTACCATTAGGACGCACCAAGAAAATAAAAATGTCATGCATCACACAGCATGTACCACTACGTCAAGCCACCAATCACTATGGGCTGTCCATAATAGGCACTAACCAATATTATAGTCTTTATTTACAAAAGAAAGGACACTTCATTAAGCATTCTATCACAGCAAACTTTGTCCTTTCTTTTATTATTCAATGGTTAGAGGGAGTATAGCCTCACACTTAAAGAGTTCTGGCAAATCAGTGATGAGACTTGAGTTTGAATCTTAGCTCTCTTGTATGCTGGTGAGTAGAGCTAGACTGAATTTCTAACCTCCCAAATTCAGTCTCCTTACCTTTAAAATAGAGATAAGAAATTCATGTAAATTGTTTAACAAAATACTTCATAAATATAAGCAATTGTTGTCACTTATCAAGATTTCTTTCTTTCTTTCTTTCTTTTTTTTTTTTTTACTGAATCCCTTTAGGTACAAATCTGTTGAATTGCCATCAGGTCATACAAAAGCAACGTCACGACAGAAACACCTGCAGACATCTGCTTTCTGCCTCCTGCACCTAAACTTTCCAGTCAAACAAGTGAGGCTTGCCTGTGATTTGAATAATTGTATATGTGCTGCCGAAGCGAGCACGTGATTTGAATAATTGTAACTGTAGTAGGAATGAGCATTCATTGTAGGTTATGTGTGCTCTCTAAGTCATGCCGGGTATCTAAAGAGGACATCTGGCTTCAACACAGTGCACAGCCATGTCTGAGCCACTGGCTCTCCACCCTGGGCAAGGTCTGCAGTTAGCCCTCTTAGTGAAGCTGTAAGATTCTGGTCCATCCCCAGTGAGAATCCCAATATAACAGAAATGCTGAAGTAAGCACAATTTAGAAACCCTCCTTTGCATCAAATTAGCATTTGGCCTGGATTAGCATCCAGCTCAAACACATTTTGATGAGCCATGTAAATTAGATCACAGGAAAGATGGGCCAGGCAGAAAAAATATGATAGAATCAATATTCTTGCAAGGAGGCAGATCTATCTGCCCTACTTTGTTACTTCCCTGAAAGAAAAGCTTATCTTGTGGGTAATTCAGTGTCATTCATGCATTCAGGCATGAAAATGGGAATGAGAATGATTGGGCCATAAAAGAGGCTTGATCGGTTTGCACAAAGAGGAGGCCACAATGTGGAGGCAGCCATTTCCAGAGAGAAAAGGAGTCATCAGGAACCCAGGGTTCTCCTCATGCCTCCAGGAGGTAAGCAAGATGAATTTTTATTCTCATCAGCCCTGAGTCATCATCCCCACCATGACACTGCAGGACATTTCCAGATTCTGAAATGGAATGTGCAAATGTGGATGGATAGTTAAGAAAAAAATAAAAATGAATTTCTCATCAAAGGTCAAGAAGAGTGAAGTCTTTTGCCTTCTCTGTCCTTTGCCAGTTTTCTCACCAACTCTCTCATTATCATCTGTACCTGAGTTCCAACTCTAGAGAGAGGCCAAGTCCAGAAATGGATTCTAGAAGTCAGGCACAGAGCATACCTGTTACCTACTCGTCTCCCAGCTGCTTTGTTCTCTCCCAACCCCATCCCATTGGGTGCATGCTCTAGCCGTCCAACCATCTGGACTGTGGCACTTCTCTGCTCAAACACAGGGAACAGCCTCCTACTGCCTTCTTAAAACCAGTCATAGTAACATTATTGCATGCATACTCAGTACCAGGAACTGCACAAAGACTTTTCCTTCATTATTCCCAATGCTTCCAAAGGCCCTGGGAGGAAATGATTATTCTGTTATTGTTATTATCCCCAGTGTTATGCAAACTTCATATTTGGTCACGTCTGGATTGTCAGCTTTTTTTTTTCCCCCAGCGTTTTTCCTTAGACCCCCAACCAAACTGACTTCTCACTGTTTTCCCATTCAAACCTTGTATTTCTTCCCCTTTGATTCTTATTTGTGGCTTCCCTCCAGTAGGCATGCTCTCCCTTTTGAAAACTGATCTCAAACACACCTCCTGCATGAGGACTTCTCATACCTCTTGGCCAAAAATAACATTTTCTCATCATTATCAGAGATACTCTCGTACCACCTTTTGGGACTTCCATTTGATTTTGTGCATCTCTGTCTCTCCTCTGCTAGACTGCCCATTTTTCAAGAGACTGAATGTCATGACACCAATATTTGTGTTTGGCATAAGGCATACAACACGTATTTGCTCAAGGAATGTCATATGGATAAATGTCAAACTTGAGGAGAATACCTAATCTCTGTTTGTAGAGTCTTAGACATCTGTTTCTCTCATCAATTAGTTTTTTCTTTCCTTAATTTACATTTTCACTCACATGTAAAATCCAGTATCAAAGTAAGCCCCCTACAGTATCATATTATTTTTCAAAGTACATCTAATGATGGCTATTTAATCAAGGCTCTGGCTGGCTCCATAGTAATTAAGAGAGAAATCTATACAAAAAACTTCCTGTGCCCTACTCAATTAATTTTCCCAAGATTATCCACATTTTCATTTAGACAAGCTTGCACAGAAGGAGAAATAAATTAGTATTTAACTTCACCCTTTTTCCCTGTCACATGTAACACCACTGAAGATGTTGTTTCATGTAATTCACTGACGGTATTTTTAGCTAGTTCATAGGGCTCCATGCAAGTTTAATGGAAATCAATGACCCCCAAAACTTACATTTTTTTTGATTTGTTTCTGATTTTAGTACAACGTTTTTCACAATATGAGATGAACTTATTTATGCCCAGGCTTCAAAGGATGTGCAAACATCTACTAAGTTATTTCTATCAGCAGAAATGTTAAAAAAAGAACTGTTCAAACTCTCATCATTATTATTCAACAAATAATTAAAGCAGAGTGTCTTTCTTAAGTCAGCAAGCAGGCAGGCAAGAAAAGAGGGTGTCGGCACTTAGGTGAAGAAAGAAGAGTATATAACCTTGGGGTTAGAGGGATTAGATCAAAACTGGCTCTGGAGAACATGCATCCTCAAAAGGGGAATGAAACCCAGAAAGGAGAAAAGGTAGGTGACAAATAATGAGTGACTGAAATGGAACAGGTAAATTTGAGAAAAAGACAGAGGAGTTACAAGATTAACCAAGATAGAGGGAATAAGCAGGAAATACAGAGAAAATAAAAATCCACCAAGGTTTAAATTTTTTAATCAGAAAAAAATAATTGTAACCAAGACATTTTGAAGCAGTAAGAAAAGTAGTTAGAAATGAAAAGCTGAGCGAGCTCAGAGTGGGACCAGTTCAGCTCAACAGCCATATACTAAGGTCCTACTATGGGCAAGGTGCCATGTTAAGAGCTACCGAGACCACCAAGACAATAAAGAAAGGCCCTGCCCTCCAGAAGCCCAGCAAAATGACAAAAACAAAGCTATCACTACGCCACAAAAATCATGATACATGGCAGATTGAGATGATGGTCAGGAGAGCAGCACCCGGAGATACTAAGGATGAAAGAAAGCTCCTCAGGGAAGGAAGTGATTCTTCATGAGCGTACTTGATGAGCATGCTTGAGCACGTGTGCTGTCCTCATTCATGGAGAAAAGAGAGTTAAATATATACACACAAAAGTCTTGTATTAATAAACAAGAAGTAGATGTTCTCATTTTAATGGGGTTAGGCTGGAAAGAAGGAGTTAGGAAATAAGACGATCAAAACCCCACTTGGTTGTGATGCATTGGTTTCTATTGCTGGATTTGATTTACTGGTGGTTCGTTACAGATTTTTATGCCCACATTCATGAAAATAATGGTCTTTAGTGTTCATTTTGTGCATTATTTTTACTGGTTTTGGTATTGGGGTAATATGACCCATAAAATGAGTTGGGAAATGTTCCTTTTTCACTTAAAGAGAATGTGTAGAATTAGTACTATTGCTTCCTTGTATGTTTGGTAGAATTCAGTACTGAAGCCATCTGGGCTGGAAGTGTCCTTTGATGGATGGTTTAATTCAATTTCTTTAATAGATATAAACCTTTTCAGATTACAGATTTATTCTTTGTTGAGTTTTTGCAGTGTGTGTCTTTCAAGGAATTTGTGTTTTCAATTAAGCTGACAAATTTATGGCATAAAATTATTCATACTATCCCCTATTAGCCTTTTAATGTCTATAGAATGAGGGATAATGTCTCCTCCCTCATCCTTAATCCTGGCAACATGTCTTCTTTCCTTTTTCTTGGTTAGCTTGGACAGAGATTTATGAGTTTTATTATTCTTTTTTTTTTTAACAGCTTTTGATTTGATTGATTTTCTGTACTTCTTTTGTGTTTACAATGTAATTATTTTCTTGCTTAATGTTTATTATTTTGTTCTTCCAGCTAGGTTTGGATTTTATTTGTTCTTCCTCTAATTTTCTAGGATGGAAACTTAGGTTATTGATTTTACATTTGTTTAAAATGCATACAGTCCATATTTTAAATTTCCTCAAAACACTGCTTTAGGGGCGCCTGGGTGGCTCAGTCGTTAAGCATCTGCCTTCAGCTCAGGTCATGATCCTGGGGTCCTGGGATCAAGCCCCACATCAGGCTCCCTGCTCAGCGGGGAGTCTGCTTCTCCCTCTTCCCCTGCTCGTGCTCTCTCTCCCTCTCTGTCAAATAAATAGATAAAATCTTTAAAAAAAAAAAAAAAAAGCTCTGCTTTAACTGCCTCCCTCATTTTAATATTATTTATTTTCATTCAGTTCTAAATACTTCTTAAAATTTCCCTAGAGAATTCCACTTTGATCCATGGATTATTTATAAAAGTATTATTTATTTTTAAATATAGACTTTTCCAGATTTCTTTTCTGTTATTTATTTCTAGTTTAATCTTATGATGGACTAAGAAAGTGCATTGACTGATTCTTATTATTTTAAATTTGTTAAGTTTGCTTTACCACTCAGAATATAGAATACCCAGTGAATGTTTCATGAATGTTTACATCTATCTATCAGTTATCTATCTATGTATCTATCTATCATCTATCAATCTATCTATCATCTATCAATCTATCTATCGGCATTAAAAAAGAGGGAATATTGCCATTTGTGACAACATGGATGGACCTTGAGGACATTATGCTAAGTGAAATAAGTCAGACAGAGAAAGACAAATATTGTATGATCACACTTATATGTGGAATCTAAAAAAGTTGAACTCACAGAGACAGAGAGGAGAACAGTGGGGGTAGGGAAATAGAGATATTGGCCAAGGGGTACAAACATCTAGGTATAACCAACTGAGCCACTTAGGTGTTCCTTTTTAAATTTTTTAAAAAATTTTATTTATTTATTTGTCAGAGAGAACAAACATCTAGGTAAAAGATGAATAGATTCTGAGGATCTAATGTACAGCATGGTGGCTATAGTTAACAATATGGTATTATATATTTAAAGTTGCTAAGGAAGTAGATCTTCGATGTGTCACCCTCCCCCACCCAAAAAATATAATCATGTGAAGTTGATGGATGGATCACCTGACTTTATTATAGTAATCATTTCTTTTTTTTTTTTTTAAGATTTTATTTATTTATTTGAGAGAGAGAGAAAACAAGAGGCAGAGCACAAGCAGAGGCCGGAGGGCAGAGGGAGAGGGAAAAGCAGACTCCCTGCTGAGCGGGGACCCAGATGTGAGACTTGTGGGATCATGACCTGAGCTGAATGCAGATGCTTAACTGACTGAGCCACCCAGACGCCCTATGGTAATCATTTCACAATGTATACATGAATCAAGTAATTGCATTGTGTACTTTAAACTGACACAATGTTGTAGGTCAGTTCTATCTCAGTAAAGTTAGAGGAAAAAAAAAACTGATGAAATCAAAATCAAGTCTACGGTTTAGTTAACAGTAATGGATCAAAGTTGGTTTCTGGATATTGAAAAATGCATAATGGCAATGTAAGATATTAACAATGGGGAAAATAGGAACTATACTACCCTTATAGAAGTTCTGTATGATAAAATTATTCAAAATTCTTTTTTTTTCATTTTTTAAATTTCAAGTTCTTATTTAAATTCTAGTTAGTCAAAATTTTCAATTTACATCAGACAGAAGTGCTTTAAATGCTATAGCCCCAATGCTTTTTATGCATATAACTCTGCTCACACCATCTCAAAATCCCACAAAATTAACTACATTTCAAAATCCATTTTTGTATGGTAGAATTTGTCTTTGACCAGCCGGTACTCGTAATCCATAAATCCTATTTCTGTCATCCATAAATGATACCAATGGAACAGTTACTCTGCGAGATACTTTCCTATCTCCCTCATCCACATCTAACTGTTCCTCCTTTTTAAGTAAAGATGTTTAGCTATGACGTTTGACACCAATTTTTTCTCATAGCATTTTTCACCTCTGAATTTCTCAGAGTATAGACTAAGGGACTGAACATAGGAGCAGTGGTGTAAAATAGAGTAAATACCTTATCCACAGGGAAAGTGGTCGGAGGTGGAAGGTAGGCAAAGATTGAAGACCCAATAATAAAACCATCACAGTGATATGAGACCCACAGGTAGAGAAGGCTTTGTGTCTTCCTTCAGCCAAGGGATTTCTTAAGGTGAATAATGACATAGGAAAAAAATGCAACCACAAAAGTCACTAAGGTAACCAATCTTGAATTAGCAACTACAAGGACACCAGCGAAGTGGGTATCAGTACCAGCAACTTTCAGCAAAGGGAAAATACCATAAAAGTAGTGATCGATTTTGTTAGGACCAAAAAAGGGCAACTGGATTGCCATAGGAAACTGAGTTAAGAAGTGGACAGCCCCACCAGCCCACTCAGCTAAGATAGGAGATTGCACCTTGTCCTATTTGTGATAAGTACACAGTGAAGTTTGTAGATGGCAACGTGGGGATCAAAGGCCAGGATGGTAAGGTTAGAGACCTCAGTGCTTCTAGAGAAGTGTATGGTAAGGATCCGTCACATGCAATTACCATAGGAGATGGCTTTTCTTCCCACTAGCAGGTCCCTGATCAGTTTGGGTGTCATACAAGAGGTGTAGCATATGTCCATAAAGGATAAGTGACTGAAGAAATAGTACATCAGTTGGTAAAAAAGACGGCTGCATGGATTGCAATAAGCACTGGAGGTTATATGCAAATGAATCATGGAACATTACATCAAAAACTAATGAAGTACTGTATGGTGACTAATATAACATAAAAAAAAAAAGAATGGAGATAAGTTTTCCTACCAACAGGGCAACATAACAGAGTAAGAAGAGAATGGGACAAAATATTTGTATATCATAATTGTAAGACAATCCCAAAAGGATGAATTCTGAGACATTCTTCTGTTTCTCCATATATTTTAGTTTGCAAATATCTGAAAAGAAAGAAAACATTAATTTGTGTAAAAAATTAGCAACATGATAATAAAATAAAATTTGCCAAAATATGGTTGGGCATTATTGAATTTTTTTTTAAGATTTTTTTATTTATTTGACAGAAAGAGACAGCAAGAGAGGGAACACAAGCAGGGGGAATGGAAGAGGGAGAAGCAGGCTTCCCACCGAGCAGGGAGCAAGATGTGGGGCTTGATCCCAGGACCCTGAGATCATGACCTGAGCCGAAGGCAGACGTTTAACGACTGAGCCACCCAGGCGCCCCAGGCATTATTGAATAATAACATAAATTATTCCTGTTATGTAGAATTAACTTTCCTTTTTATTATGTATTATATTTTACAAATCAGTTGTGAAATCTAATGTGAAGTGGTTATAATAATATACTTTTTCAACTTTACTGTCAATAAGACAAATGATTATTTAAAAATGTTAGATTATCTTAAAGCAACCAAATATAACTTCTAGTTATATTATTTAGGTAACACAAGTTTAATTTACAAAAGTTTAAAAAAAAGCAAAATCTTTTGCACATTTTTAAATATGTGTTTAGGGTCAAAATATAGAATTGCCCAAGCATATTTGAGTTGATCATGTTATGGCTTTTTCTAGAAATTTCATGTTTTATATACAATCTAGACAATAAAAGTCAATAGAAGAAGATGATACAAGATTATAGCTTTAAGAGAGTTTTGTTGTCAGCACCCAGTGACTATTTGTTACATTAGTGAATGGATGAAAAAGTCACAAATTTGTATGTTTTGTACCATCTTGATACATTAGGAAATAGAGTATAGAATAGAGAGAATGCACTCTGGGAGCAGTTATATCCAGTGGACAAATTGATACCCAGTGTGAATGCAAACATTTTCAACCTTAGCTGAAATGTAGCTCCAGATGACTTTAGAAAAAAAAAAAAAGATTTTATTTATTTGAAAGAGAGAGACACAGCGAGAGAGGGAACACAAGCAGGGAGAGTGGGAGAGGGAGAAGCAGGCCTCCCGCAGAACAGGGAGCCCGATGCAGGGCTTGATCCCAGGACTCTGGGATCATGACCTGAGCTGAAGGCAGATGCTTAATGATTGAGCCACCCAGGCATCACTCCAGATGACTTTAAAAAGCAGAAGCCTTTTAGAGCAAAGTTTATTAGAAGCCATCAAATCCCAGGATTCACAATTTCAAAACTGATGCCTTTAACATCATTTTACCTGGTGAATAGGTCATTTGTACAGCATTTAAAAATGGCCCGTACTCCGAGAAACCAATTCTACTCTAAATTATTATAAAACTCTAATTTCATCAAGGAAAAAAGAAACTCAACTTGTTCATACTATGACTTGAATTGCTATAAGGCCTCCTACTCCTTATTGTTAACAAAGCAAAAATTATTATCAGGCTCCTAGTGTTCAACAGTGAACAGTACTTAAATAGAGGTGAATAAATTTGGGGGTCATTGATCAGTCTTCTCCTTACCTTATTACATCCAGTGCTGTTTCTTTGTTTACTTTATACATAGGTTTATTTACCCAAAACCAATTAATTTAAGGTAACTCTTAAATAAGCAGGTTGGTGAACAACTTAAATGCAATATCATGGGATATATCTAAACCCTTAATTTTCCATAAATGAGACACAGATCAAGACAATCTAAATAATTCCTTGTCATCAAAAAGTAATGCCCTGTGGATATTGGAGGACAGATATGCTGATTCCTACGCAGTCTAGGGCTGCATCCCATGTTTGAGAGAAGAACAAAATGGGGTGTCCTGGAGACCAGCACGGAGGGGTAACACTTTGAATCCTCATCCCAACAGAACAAGTATGCAAGGTGACTGACTACCAATCACCCAGTCTGTCTTTAAGAATACTTGAGGAGATACACTTTGCAGTTAATATAAGTACATAGCCCAGCATTCTTGATTCCAAATCCTTTTGAAATAATTTTCCATTAGTTTTAACAAATGTGCATTCTTTTTTTTTTTTTTTACAAATGTGCATTCTTTAAGGTAGGACAGAATTAGAATTTTTGTTTGTTTCAAGTTTTGATTTAAATTCTAGTTAGTTAACACATAGTATAATATTGCTTTCAGGGGTAGAATTCAGTGATTCATCACTTACGTACAATACCCAGTGTTCATCACAACAAGTGCTCTCCTTATACCCATCACCTATTTAGTCCATCCCCTGCCCACCTCCCCTCCAGCAACCCTCAGTTTATTCTCTGTAGTTAAGAGTCTCTTACGGTTTGCCTTCCTCTCTTTTAGAACTGAAAAGAATTGAAGGGAGAAGTCAGTTACTGACTATAAACTATGTTCTTTTTAAAAAAGCACATCTCCCTCCCATTTCTGCTTCTCTGTCTTGTTCCATTAATGTGGGGTTTAGGGGACTACAACCACGATCTTGTCCTACACCAACTGCCAGGTGACAGCCATAGGCAGTCACCCAAGATCTAAAATGCTTAAGCTAAAAGGTTGATTTGTAAAAATATGAACTATGAAGTTTATCTCTCCCTTTTCACTTACAAATATATCTGTAGAGGCTCTGAGTGCTCTAAGGATTGCTTTTCACAAATTAGAGAAAGCAAACTAGAAACAGGGATATGTGAGATATTATTAAACATGAAAGAACATTCATTTCTGTTCTTTCTTACTTATCAAGTCTTAAATATCACAAATGTGCTTGAAGGTTGAAGCATATTATTTTTTTTTTTAAAAGATTTTGTTTATTTATTTGAGAGAGAGAGAATGAGAGACAGAGAGCACGAGAGGGAGGAGGGTCAGAGGGAGAAGCAGACTCCCCACCGAGCAGGGAGCCCGATGCGGGACTCGATCTCGGGACTCCGGGATCATGACCCGAGCCGAAGGCAGTGGCTTAACCAACTGAGCCACCCAGGCACCCGAAGCATATTATTATTGAAAGGCTGTATTTCCTGTTCCTCCTTTAAAGCTGCTATATCTGAAAGAGTATGCAGAGAAGCAGATTATGTATTTACAAATAACATACATTTATAAAAATATGTGTGACAAATATTGATATATAAATATATATGTGTAAAAAGGACATTCTTTATAGGGTTCAGAGTGGCATGTGTGGTTGCATTAATATTCCTGAACCTTCATGAGCAGTCAAATATATCATAAAGGCTGAGTGACATATGATACAAAACAGGACTCCAATATTTATTAAATATAAAAAGCTGAGGAAAATAATAGAATGGAGCCACATATCTTAATTTTATGATCATTGAATTGGCAAAATTAATCAGAATCATGTCAAATCTAGAGAGAGGTATATTTGAAGAGTGTTGAAGGAAACTATCATATTAATAACATACCTCAGGACTCACAGCATCAATGAAGTGGTCATTAAAAATTGAGAACAAAATATTCTGCAGTAACATGAAAAAAAAAACAGAATGTATATGATGAGAAATATTTATTTTTGCTTAAAATATACCAGAATATCACATAGTACCATGAATTAATTTGCTTAAAATATTCCATAACATCGCACAGCACACTGTAAATCAATTCTTTTATTTTTTTGCAGATAAATCTTTTCACACTTTCCCTTCTCCTCATTCATGATCATGAAGCCGAATAACATGAATACATTTTTCTGCTGGGGTTGATCCAGGATCCTGTTGGGAAGAAAACAGTGTTTGTCACTTTCTTGCGCTTCTATTTGGGGATGTTGTTGAGTAACTTTCTGATGATTGCTACTATCAAGAACATTCGGGAGCAAGGGAGTCCAATGTACTTCTTCCTTTTCCACCTATCCTAACCTGACACCTGTTTCTGTACTTCCGTAGCCCCTAGAATGATTGTGGATGCACTTTTGAAGAAGACCCTATCTCTTTCAATGAGTGCATGAGACAAGGCTTTTCATCCCATTTCTTTGGCTGCCTGGGGTTCTTCATCCTTATCCTCATGGCTGCTGACTGCTATGTGGCCATCTGTAAGCCCCTGCACTACACAACCATCATGAGTCGACAGGTCTGTGAGGTGCTGGTGGATATGGCGTGGGTGGGGTCCTGTGTGCATTCTTTAGCTCACATGTTTCTGGCCTTGAATTTAGCCTTCTGTGGTCCCAATGTGATCGATCACTAGTTTTGTGACTCGCAGCCCTCGCTGAAACTTGCCTGAGCAGACACCTATGTGATCAACCTACTCCTGGTGTCCAAAAGTGGGGCCATTTGCCCACTGAGTTCTGTCCTGCTGATGTGCTCTTATGTTACCATCTTGCATTCACTAACCACCACAGCGCTAAAGGGAGGAGAAAAGCCCTCTTCTACATCGTGATCTTCTTGTTCTTTGGGCCTTGAATACTTATATACACACATCCTGGAACCACCTTCCCCCTGGATAAGACGATAGCTGTGTTTTATACACTTGGAACACCTTTGTTCAACCCTCTGATTGACACTCCGAGGAATGCAGAACTGAAATTATGGAGCAAGAAGTGGATTTCAGATGACAAAGATGAAAGGAAGTTTCAAATCATTCTTCATAGTTCAGGGTTCATAGGTTTAGGAACCTAGAAGTCCCTAAAGAATATAATCTTCTTAATGTGGAGCTAATAGAATCCTGTCTTTGGACATGAGCACTATTTCCTTCAGGAAAGTGAGCAATATGAACACACACACTGGTTGGTGTGAAGTCACCTTTATGTAGAGGAATAGACAGCATAAGGTACAAACAGGTACATGAGGTCTGTATCCTTACTCACCATTCTGTCTCTGCCTGTCTTGCCTGCCCAGTCACTGGTGGTTTTGACCTAGTGCTTGCCCTGTCCCTCTTCATGTGGACTCCTGGTGTCCTCTGCTGTTCAGTGTACCGCCCTGAATGTTTGCATCCACAGACTGCAGGCTTTCCCTCTTCCAGTTTCCTTTATTAGGCACTTCCGTGTCATCATAGCTGACCATGAACCTTCATTTAGTTGTTCTTCCTGACTTGATAGAAAGTATCAGATTCAAATAATTATAGGAGCTTCATGTTGTAAAGGACAATATGTAATCTAATAATCACCCCAACAATTCTTGGGGTTATATTCTGAAATCCCCTTTTTTTAAAGATTTATTTATTTATTCCCTAGAGACAGACAGAGATCACATGAGTGGGGGGAGGGGCAGAGGGATAATCTCAAGCAGACTCCCACTGATCATGGAGCCCGAGATGGGGATCCCATAACCCTGAGATCATGACTTGACCTGAATCAAGAGTCAGACACTCAACTGACTGAGACACCCAGGCGTCCCTATATTCTGAAATCTTATATGTTTACCTACATCCTTCTAGAACAGTAACAGAACTTGGTGAGAAAATTCATGTTTCTGAGGTTGTTCTTTGATATTAAGAAGGCTTTAATGGTTGGGTTTATACGCCTATTAGTATTCTTTTGGTAAAATCTACTTTATGCTCCTATCTTAATCGCTTTTAATTTCGGGGGTGTTAGGTTTCTTTTGAATCATACCAATTATAGTGATTTGTATATAATATTAATTATTATAATTATAACATAGATGGCCCAAATTAAAGATGATATATTTATGTGGCAGAAGTAGAGAGTGTAAGCAGTAGATAGCAGTGAATTTTAAAATATTAATTACTAAAACAATAAATGAGATACCCCAAAAGCTGATATTTAGGTTTTGAAACAGAAATATTTACATCAGAGACATGGATTATGAATTCCCTTTCTTGATAAGGAAAAACTGGTCGTAGTAAAAAAAAAAAATCACTGGTTGGCAGAGACTCAGGGATAAAGGAGAAGGGGTGAATAGGTGGAGCATGGGACATTTTTGGGAAGGGAAACTATTCTGTATGATACTGTAATGGTGGATACGGGACATAATGCATATGTCAAAATCCCTAAAACTTGACAACACCAAGAGTAAATCCTAATGTAAGCTATAGACTTCAGGAATACTGTACCAATATTAGTTCAGCAGTGGTAACAAATGTAACACCCTCCTGCAAGATGTCAGAAAACAGAAATTGTGAGGGGCAGAGCGTGTATTTGGGAAATCACTGTACTTTTTATGTAATGTTTCTGCAAACCAAATCTGTTTTAAAAAATAAAATCTATTTAAAAAACATATTCATGAGAATGTGCCATTCTGCCATTACATTTCTTTAAAATATTTTATTTGAATTTTTATACAAATTTATTATATAAGCCACATACTGATGCCCCCAAATCCTTTACAGTTTATGCTGGTATGCTATGCTAATCTCATTAGTGAATATAAAATATTATATTATCTGTGTGTAACTTCTTAAAAATTGAGATATTCTAACACTGCAAGCATGAATTTGAATTCTGTTACACCTCATGAAGAATTTGCAGCAGAAGGAATTTGCTACATTTAATACTTTTAAGTTTATATGCTTTTTTCTTTTCTGTTTATGTTTTCTTTTTTATAACATGCAAACTTTGTCAACATTTTCACATCAATAAACACAGATGTGGATATAATTTTTGCAAATAATTGTGTAATAAAAATGACTGGCATCTAAAAAGTTCTTGTCACAGGAAAATAATTTGCAAGTATGTGTGGTGATGGATGTTAGCTAGACTTACTGCAGTGACTATTTTGCAATACATTATGTTGTATACAAGAAACTAGTATAATGTTATACATCATTTATATCTCAATTTAAAAAAAAAGACAATGCTCTCAACTTATTTAACATGAAAGCCACAGTAATAAGCCCAAAGTGATTTCTGTGAAAGTTGTTGGTTTGGTAGAATTCTAAAGTCTCCTTAACTTGGAATGGGTGTCTAGATTTGCAGCAGAAAACGTCATTAACCCTAGGTCAGTATTGTTTGCAAATAATAATTTTTATTACTAATGTTCTAAAGGAGAAATTCATATTATTAAGAAAGCATGATAATGAAAAAAATTAATAACCCTTATATAGAAGAGGCCTTTACAATGAATCTGCTGTTTAATTATCTGAACTTCTATTTCATTTTTAGAGACAGCTTTCTTTGTTCCAGCAGAGTAATTAAACAGTATAGAACATGCCTAGGAGAAAAGTTTTAATCTGGCAACAGTTTTGTTTCTTTGTAAATAACCACTGAGACAATCTGTCCACTTCCTCTCTGCTCTAACAGCTCTGGTTAATTTCACCTTCCTCATTACTTTTTTCTGCTCTTTCTACGGATTTTTATGGTGCCTCCAGACTGATTGTAACTCTTGCATTTTACTTAGATATTCGAAAATGCTTTCCGTATTTTTACCATCTTCCTTTTAATAAAATCCTGTTATCTAGCATCTTCTCTATAATGATACTTGCTGTGTTTTTTAAGGGAACTTTATTTAAATTCTATGAAGCATGCAAAAAAGGTCTTTCTTAAACTTTGTTTCTGTAGAAAATCTTTTTCAGATGTCTCTTCTTTATTCCACTTGTGGTACAGAGATCATTATACATTTGTTATTTCATAAATCTATCATAGAATTTACAATTTAGGAAAGCCCAGAACTAAATGATAGCAGTGAAAACAAAACATTAAATTAAGTTCAGGGGTGCCTGGGTGGCTCAGTCGTTAAGCGTCTGCCTTCGGCTCAGGTCATGATCCCGGGATCCTGGGATCGAGCCCTACATCGGGCTCCCTGCTCCACAGGAAGCCTGCTTCTCCCTCTCCCACTCCCCCTGCTTGTGTTCCCTCTCTAGCTGTCTCTCTCTCTGTCAAATAAATAAATAAAATCTTTAAAAAATAATAAAAATAATAAATTAAGTTTAAAATTTGGGGGTATAAAATGGTAACAGTGCTTGGCAATCCAATCCAAAGACATTGCACAAGACATAGACACTGGCAACCTTGAGGATGGTTAGTGAGTGGAGCCAGGCCAATCTGCAGGGCAAGCAATGGCTTCCAAGACTCTTTCTTCCTTCTAGGGAAACATGACATCAGGGCACACCTCTGCTCCTCAGAAACAAGTGCCATTCAAGCCCCAAATTGGCTTCAGGACAAAAAGGAGAACATCATCTCCATTTCCTTATGAATAGGTGGCCCCAGCTGAAGAAGGAGCCAAACACCTGTGCTTCTTTTTTAAAGTTACGAGGGTTGCTGGAGGGAAAGTGGGTGGGGGGATGGGATAACTGGGTGACAGGCATTAAGGAGGGCACTGGATGTGATGAGCACTGGGTGTTATAAGCAACTGATAAATTATTCAACACTACATCTGAAATTAACGATGTAGTTAAGTTGGCTTTAAAAAAATTGAGTTAAAAAAACAAAAACAGAATGGTTACTGAGATTAAGAATTCCTCATATCAGTAAGATCATATGATACATGTCTTTCTCTGACTTATAGGGTTGCTGGAGTGGTGGAGGGTGGGAGGGATGGGGTGGCTGGATGATAGACATTGGGGAGGGTATGTACTATGGTGAGCGCTGTGAATTGTGTAAGACTGATGAATCACAGTCCTGTACCTCTGAAACAAATAATATATTATATGTTAAAAGAAGAAAAAAGAAGATAGTAGGAAGGGAAAAACGAAGTGGGGGAAATCGGAGGGGGTGATGAACCATGAGAGACTATGGACTCTGAGAAACAAACTGAAGGTTCTAGAGGGGAAGGGGGTGGGAGGATGGGTTAGCCTGGTGATGGGTATTAAAGAGGGCACGTACTGAATGGAGCACTAGGTGTTATACGCAAACAATGAATCATAGAACACTACATCAAAAACTAATGATGTAATCAAAAACTAATGATGTAATATATGGTGATTAACATAACATTAAAAAAAAAAAAAGAATGGTTACTGCTGCCTATGGACAGACAGGCAGCACAGTTTTTGGAAACTTGAAACTCAGAGAGCCTGGATACCCCTTACTAGTTCTACTGCTTAACATCTCTGGATAAGGTACTTAAATTCTCTAAAATCTTAATAAAATAACAAAATATAAGCACTTATAGGATACTTACTACTGTTAAACCCAAAAATTCAACTGAGTTATTTAAAAGATCCAACTGGCTTTTTTGAATGATTCATGAATCAGGCAGCATCCTACCTAGGAAATAGAAAAGAGGTACAGAGAACAGAGAACTGCAGAAAAATAAAAGTTTTTAAAGGCAGAGAAGCAGCATAGAAAAGGAAATTATTAACAAAGAATGCACTGTTTTAGGCAAAGTTGCCCTCCTAAGGGGGACAGACGGGGTCTATCAGTAAATTTTCTACTGCTGACCAGGAAATTCCATATTGACTGGCTAAAGTTATATCCCTGAAGGGGTTGAAAAGGCAGTTAGGTAGTAAGCCTTGCTTTGCTGACTTGGGCCCTTAACCTAAATGACTCCATTTCGGGCCTGCGATTGTCTTTTTAACACTATTTACCAAGAATTAGACCGCCCTGTAGACTATGTTCAAAGCCACACAGCCCACCTGTCATAACCAGGTCTTACTGACTCAGGAGCTTAAATTTCTTCACCATAATGCGATGGCATGTCATATCCCCTCAGCACCACCTGAATGTGAGAACGAAAACATACTCTAATCACTGTAGCTGCAATACTGAACTGGACTGAAATGTTGGGACCCATATGTAGGAAAGACCCCCCAACTCCCTCTGATTTAGCTGATTGTCCAATTTTCCTTATGAGGGACCCAATTCAGATTATAGTTCATTTTACGGTAAAAGTATCTGAACATGAAGTAAAATAAGACTATTTTGTGTACTTTCAGATGAAGCAACTAGTCTAAGTGGTATTTAATAAAATCTAAATGCTTTGAGAAATTTGATTATTTAGGTACAGAGTAAAGAATGAACTATTTGAAACTAAGATTTTTTGTGTGTGTAGATTATTCACAAAAGCCATGATATGGAACAACCTAAGTGGATAAGTGGAGATATATATATATATATATATATCTTTTATATAAATAAAAGATATATATATGTCATATATATATATTAACCATGAGAAAGAAGGAAATACTGTCACTTATGACAGCAGGGGTAGAACTTGAGGGCATTATGCTAAGCAAAATAAGCCAAGGAAAGACAGATAGTGCATTGTATCACTTATATGTGCTATCTTAAAAAAAAAAAATCCATCTCATAGAATCAGAAAGTAGAAAAGGAATTTCCAGAGGCTGAGGAGTTGGAGGAACAGGAGAGGTTGGTAGAAGGTTATAAACATTTAGCTATGAGTAAGGTCTGAGAATTGAATGTGTAATGTGATGACTATAATTGATAAAATGGTTATATAATTGAAATTTGCTAAGGGAGTAGAACTTAAATTTTTTTTAGAAAGATAAATATGTGAAATGATGGATGATTAACAAGATGGGGCAACCTTTCACAATAAGAAAAAAAAACAAGACAAAAAGATTGCTTTGAAATAATGAGGATATGTGATAACATAATCCTGGGCATCTCTCTGGTGTTGAAGAGAATACTAAAAGAGTCTAGAAGTGTCTCAACCAGCCTTCTCAGTGGACGCCTAGACACAGATGAAGGTTTGAAGAAAAGGTGAAGGACCTGGAGAGGGTGCTGAGGCAGAAGTCACATAGAACTATGTCGCCCACAGCTGATTTTGGACTCCAGTCTTTCCCTTATGGCCCATCCAAGATGTCTAAGCTTCCCCCAGTCTGATAATTTCTGAATATTGGGTCTAATATAGGGTGCTTGGGTAGTACGCGTGTTCCTTAGCAGGTTAAGATATTCCCTTAACAAAAGGTAGTGATGATGTACTTTTAAATTAGTGATAAATCCCGGTAGAAATGGATAGGATTTCTTAAACTACACATTTGTAAACATAAATATTCCTTAAATATTTTGTGTTTAAACTCACATGCAGAGCAAAACATCCTATGAAAGTCTTCTAGGCATTTACCTGACAGATATTTTTGAACATAGTAGACATTGTGGGGCACCTCAGTCAGCTGAGCGTTTACCTTTGGCTCAGGTCATGATCCTGGCATCCTGGGATCAAGCCCCATGTCAGGCACCCTGCTCATCAGGAAATTTGCTTCTCCTTCTCCCTCTGCCCCTCCCCCTGCTCATTTCTCTCTCAAATGAATAAATAAAAAATCTTAAAAAAATATAGTAGACATTGCACTGCAGGCTGGAAAATGAATCCTAGAAAGAACACCTGGCAAGTAGATAAATAATCTTATTACAGTGCATTTTTTTGTTGGCTTATTATATAATATCCTCATATCTTTTTTCTCATAAAATCTTGTGGATCATTGAGAAAAAATAAAAGATAATAAAAAGGGTTTTGGTTTTGTTGCATCACATTCTTTCTAGTGGTTATTCCTCCTGATGTGTCCTCAAGACCCCCACGGTCCCCATTACCACACACACAGACACAATCATCACGCACACATAGGTACAATACACCCACTACATCTTTATACTTAAAAATAATCCAAATACTTTTTGGGAAAATGTTACATTAAACCAGAGCACACAGAACTATGAATAAATAACCAGTCAGAGGAATTTCTGTGGAATGGGCAGGGTGTTTTCCCTGACATTTCAGAGATTTTCATGGCTCAAAAAAAAAAAAGTATTAGTTATATGTGTGAAAAGTTCTAAGAGTTGAAACATCCAAAGATGACCTTGTCATCCACAGACAGGCACTATTGCCTCCATGGTTTTTCTTGGATTTTGTCTTGGCTCTGGGGCAGGAATACCTAAGTCAAGCAAACTCTGTTTGGAAGCAATCCAATCATTCTGTTAAGAGAACACAAGTGTTTGGTCAGAGAGAAATGTCCAGACAAATGGGAACCAAAACATGAAGCTGAGATTGGATTGTATGATTCAATGGACATGGATATAAACAATCATTAAAATCGTAGTGCCTCTTTATTGTAGAAAATAAACAAATAATAAGATATTCTAGGGGGCCTGGGAATCTGCTAGATTTCATTACCTCCCTAAGAGGCACATGGGAACACATGTTAAACTTTTAGCCTTTCTGACAATACTTATTTTATCATTAATGCATGATTGTTTGTGACGTAGGGAGAGTTCTAAATATGTAAGGACAATATATGCAGTCAAATAAAAAGGGAAAACAGTATCTTTGAATTTAATTCAGGAACGGTTTACTTACATCTTAATTAGTGCCAGGTTTATAGATAGGAAAAAAAGATACATATAGAAAAAAAAAAAAGCCAGATAATCTTCTGGCTCCGTCAAACTGAAAAACACAATTTGAAAGAAGAAACACTCATATACGGCACAGGATTATTTGAAAAGGAGTAAATGTACAGCTGCATAGCAATGAAGAACAGGGAAGGAATCAGAAATAATTCTGGTCTGTTGACATATCTGAAAAATCTTCCTGAATAAGATGACATCATGAGTGTGAATTATAGGTAAGACATGGATCCTCGAGCATGGGAGTAGGGAATCCTAAGCAGAAGAGATAGCTTAATGTTGATAGATCCTAGAGTGTGTTTGGAGAATGTAGATGGACCCAGTGTAGCTGGATGAAAGCATCTGAGCAAAGGGACATGCAAAGAGAAAAGCAAACAAAGAGGAAAAATAACTAACATGAGTTTCTGGTAGTCATGTGCCACATTAAAACTTCACATGTGTTAGCCAAAGTAACATTACATCTTTATGAAGGACAATATTACACCATTTTATAGATACTTTTTAAAGGGAGACTAATAAAATTAAAGTGAATTGTCAAGACCCAGAGATAAAATCTGTCAGTATTCACCCTGCTCTCCCTGACCCAAAAGCCTGTGATTTTAACACCATACTTTCTACCAACATAGTGACTTCTAAGATTGGCAAATTAGACTCAGATGATTTATGGAAGATTTCTGATAAACAAGCAGGGAAGTTAGTTTTATTCCAAGGAAAATAGGATTCCTTACACATTTTTGGATAAGGGAGTGATATGATCAGTGATATGCTTCAGAAGGGCATTTCTTGCTTCCTCACATGCAAGTGGTCACACGTGGAACTAGATGGATCTTTTAAGGTGACAGATTGCAGTCTGATTCACAGTAACTTGCTTCTTTGGCTCATGTAACGTCAGTCAGAGGTAATTTAGCCCAAGTGCCCAGACAAAGCTTATATGCTTTCTATAACTATTCAAGAGATAAATGCCTTTGGTACGTAGGATTGAAACTACAAAGAATACCACCTTATTTACATGAATTCTGAATGTGCTATTTTAGACCACACCTACCCCATGGCGATTTTCATCTCCATCTTTCTCAGAGTATAGATGAGAGGATTTGGCATGGGGACAATCACAGTATAAAATACGGAAATTTCCTTATACCCATTCTCACTCTCTGCAAGTAGAACATAAGTATGGATACAGGGCATGAAGAATAAAACTACCACCATTATGTGAGAGCTGCAGGTGGAGAGAGCTTTGCATTGCCCTGCAGAGGATTAGATCCTAAATGAGTATAGAAGAAGCCACCAGGACAACAAAAAAGGCTGCCACCACCATCCTTGAATTAGCTAAATTACCTAAAATACTAACAATATATATGTCTTTGCACACCAGTTCCAAAAGGGGCTTCACATCACATATGTAGTGATCTATCTGATTAAAGGTAAACTGAGTAAATTTGGTAAAAATAAAACATTAAATAAAGGGTAAAGCTGGAGCTTTTAATCTGGCAATATTTTTGTTTTATTAGTAACTTGACAAACTAGTAATCTGTCCAGTTCCCCTCTGCTATAAAAACTCTAATGAATTACATCTCCCTCATCAATTTTTCTACACTTCCATCCTTCTGTATATAGGGCCTGTATAATCACTGTAACTTTAGTATTGCATTTTCATGGACTAAAATTCTTTGTGTATTTTCATCATCATCCTATTCATATAATCCTGTTAAACAAACTCTTCTATTTTCATGATATTTGCTCTGTTTTCTAAGAAATCATTTATTTTTGTATCTTGTTAGAGATCCAAATAAACACATCACATCAAATTTTTTTTTTCAGGTTCCTCTAGGAAATATATCTCATGTATCTCCTCTTCATGTTATTTACAAAGATGATTTGCCTTTTCCCTTCATTTCCATGATTTGTGTTAGAGGGTTTTTTGATTGAAGTTTGTCTGTTTGAGCTCTTATTTGTTTTTTGCTTATGTTTTTCTTGTGTTCATAAGAAGGACTTTGGATCTGATAAACAGTGACTTTCCTACTAATTTCTGGCATTTTATGATTCAGTTCCTTTATGGACTTTTTTAATGGGCCAATATGTAGAAGAGCAGTGAGTGTATTTTTAATATCCCAAGTAACTGATTTCACTTTATCTTTACTAGTTTATTTTTATCTCCAAAGTGAAGTCAAGAGGGTTAAAACCAGAGAATCACTTTAAATCAGATTCTATTATGCAAACTTCTTGATGTGTATTAATTTATAAATACGACTTGAGATCATTTAAGTGAAGATGCTATCATGAATCAAAACTTGATCTCAAAATTAGGGATTTTAACTACTCCTTTGCCAGACAGAATGTTTCATCATGTGGTCTAGCCACTAAAACTGAATTTTCTAATACAATTACTATTAAAGTTTTCTTTTTTACATCAAAATTCACATTTTATATAACATTGTCTTAACTGTGCATGTAACTGATTTTGTGTGTGTAAACTTGTTCATACCATCTCAAAGCCCACAAAATTAACTAAGTTTTAAACTTATTTTTTGTATGGTTAAATTAATATTTCTTTGTAGCTATTATTAAACTCTAAGTCCTAAGTTCTGTCACTCATAACATGATACCAGTGGAACAATTATTCCGTGAGATTGTTTCCTCCCTCCCCCATCCACATCTAGCTGCCCCTCTGTTTTGCTAAAAAGATGTTGAGCTCTGATGTTTGACACCAAATTTTCTCATGGTGTTTTTCATCTCTGAATTTCTCAGAGTATAGATTAGGGGATTGAACATAGGAGCAATGATGGTATAAAATAGAGCAAATATTTTGTCCTCGGGAAAAGTAGTAGGTGGTCTAAGGTAGATAAAGATTACAGGCCCAAAAAATAAGATGACCACAGTGATATGAGACCCACAGGTGGAGAGGGCTTTGCATCTTCCCTCAGCTGAGAGATTTCTTAAAGTGAACAATATTATCCCATAAGAAACAAATAAGACAATAAAGGTTACTAAGGCAACCATACCTGAAAAGGCAACCACAAGGACACCAGTGATGTACGTATCAGTGCAGGCAACTTTCAGCAAAGGGAAGATATCACAAAAGTAGTGATCAATCTCATTAGGACCACAGAAGGGCAACTGGATTACCATAAAAAATTGAGGAAAGGAGTGGACAGCCCCACCAGCCCAAGCAGCTAAGAGTAGGAGACTGCACCTTGTCCTGTTCATGATAAGCAGGTAGTGGAGAGGTTTGCAGATGGCAGCATAGCGATCAAAGGCCATGACTGTAAGGATTAAAACTTCAATCATTCCAAAGAAGTGCATTGTAAAGACCTGTAACATGCAATTACCATAGGAGATGGTTTTTCTTTCCACTAGCAGGTCACCAATTAATTTGGGTGTAATGCTAGAGGTATAGCAGATGTCCATAGTGGATAAGTGGCTGAGGAAGTAGTACATGGGTTGGTGAAAAAGAGGGCTGCATCGAATGGAGACAAGGATCAGAAGGTTTCCTGCCAACAGGGCAACATAACAGAATAAGAAGAGCACAAAGCAAAACACTTGCATGTTCTGGTCATACGAAAATCCCAAAAGAATGAATTCTGAGACATTCCTCTGGATCTCCATGTGTTTCAGACTGGCATATATTGTAAACAGATGGGTTAAATATCTGAAAAGAAAGAAAACGTGAATCTGCATAGATATTAGCAGCATGGCAACAATACTATAAAATTTACCAAAAAGCAAATTGGTATCATTGAATAAGTAATATTTATTCCTGATACCTAGATTTATGCTTCTTTTTTATTTCTCTTATTTTAGAAATCTATTGTAAATAATTCTATAATGGGAAAAATGATGTAATTTTCAACATTACCGTCAATGATTATGGAATATTCAAATGTTAGTTTGACGTTAAAGAAATAATTTTTGTTAGTTGCATTAATTAGATAACAAAAGGAGTATAATTTACATAATTAAAATTTTTTGCACACTTTAAAATGCACGTGTTTATCCATAGGGTCAACTGTTTTTCTTTCAGGATGATCTGGACAAATTCTGTTTTATTTGGGAGTGTATCCTCAGGAATGAAAATTTATTAAAAATACATCAGTTTTTGGAGTGCCTGGGTGCCTCAGTTGGTTAAGTGCCCAACTCTTGATGTCGGCTCAGGTCATGATCTCAGGGTTGTGAGATAGAGTCCTGTGTCAGGTTCTGCACTGGGCATGGAGCCTGCTTAAGATTCTCTCTCTCCCTCTCTGCTTCTCCTCCCACCTCTCTCTCTATCTTTCCCTCTCTAAAAAATAAAATAAAAAATAAAGGATTATCTTCCTTGCCTTGTGGACAAACACTATCAATTGCACATTTTGAACTAAAATAGTTTCAGGCACATTAAAAGCAAAGAATGGTTGAAAACAATGCAGCAAAGAGACTGTCAAAGGATTCAAGTTGCAAAAAAATAAAGAGCCAATTTATTCATTTCTCCTATTTACATTTTACAAGCTAAACAAAAAAATTATTTTAAATTAATATAAATTTGTGATGGCAAGTGATAAATGAAAGATAAAAATAAATTGCCCAAGTATATTTGCACTGTTTATATTTCATGACTTTTCCTAGGAACTTCAGTATTTTATACATGATCTAGGCAATAAAGTCCAACAAAAGAAGATGATACAGAATGTAGGTCCAAGAGAGATTTGTTTCAACACTCAGCAACTAGACGTTACATTAAGGAATGGATCAAAGATTCACAGATTTGTATCTTTTGCACAATCTTGAGACATTATTTATATACAGGGAAAGAGTGTAGGAGAGACAGAATGCACTCCGGGAGCTGTTTTAGCCAGTGCTAAGGAATTAACTGACACTCAGTGAGATTCAAACACTGTAGCACAGCTTCCACCTTTGTCTGATCTAATGTAACAACCATGTCTGGGCACTCTGGATGAATATTTTAAAAACACAGAATGCTACTGTAGCAAAGTTATTTAGAAGCCATCAAATCCACTAAAAACTCAAAACTTTTATGCCTTTAAGATTTTTTTAGACATAATTGGTGTAACATTTTTAAACAGTGTAGACTATAAGAAACTTATTCTGTTTTAAATTATCATTCAACTCTAATTTCATCAAGAAGAAAAAAAATCCATCTTTTCCTACTATGGCTTTAGTACTGTTATCAGACTTCCTGACCTCTCTCTTGTTTTTAGCAAAGCAAAAATAATTATCAGTTCAGATGTTCAACAGTGAACAGCACTTAAACAGAGGTTAATAATTTTATGATTCATTGATCAATTTTCTCCTTACCTTATTACAGCCCGTGCTGATTCCTAATTTAGAAGATGGCATACTGTTTACAGAGAGATGTATTTGCCTAAAACAAATTGACTTGAAGTTAATTGTTAGATAAAAAACTTAAAGTGGATATCACATATCTATCCAAACCCCTGATTTTCAATAAAAGAGATTCAGATCAAGACAATCTAGGTAATTTATTAGCATCAGAAAGTAATATCGTGTGGAGGACAGATATCTTGATTCCCAGTCAGTCCAGAGCTGTATCCCATGCCTGTGAGCAGAACAAGAAGATGAGGTGTCCTGGAGGCCAGCAGTGAGAAGATGCATTTTGAATTCTCATCCCAATAAAAAAAGAAAAAAGTATGCAAGGTGACAGATTACTGATTACCTAATTTATGTTTATGAATATTTTGAGAAACATATTTTGCAGTTAATATAAATATGTGGTCCAGCATTCTTGATTCCAAATCATTTTGAAATAATTTTTCATCAGTTTTAGCAAAATGTGCCTTCCTTCAGGTAGGATTCTGCCTCATTTTTTAGATTATCACAGATGTTTCACCCACAATAGCTCTTAAACTCTCATCCTGATATCTGAGGAGAAATGCTATTATAATCACTGCTGTTAGCTGAAGTAAAAAGGATATGTGAATGCAGTCCAGTGACAGAATTATTGTGATTGAAACATGAAATATATTCTTGACCACATTTTCTCAATTTGTCAAATAATTGAAATCATAAGTGATGAAAGGAAGAAATATTATGCATTCCCTGGTTGGAATCATGGAGCAAGAAATATGTAGAAACATGGAGAAGTATAACTGAATGGTGAACTGTTTTGATTCAAATTGTGTTTCTACAGCAGTAACAATCTGAATATAAAAAGAATACCAGTTACCTAAATACTTCTAATGGTCAGAGGTTTGATATTAAGTGAAATGTGTCCTTATATTTGGTTATTCCACTTTAATTATGGTTATTTAGAATCAATGTATAGCATTTAAAATCTGAGTAATCTGGCCAATGTTCTATGAGAAATCAATCTTCCAGTTTAAGCAAAGACACTATCCAAACATTTTTCTCATTAACTTTAATGTCTTCCTTTTTTATATGCCGATAACTTTTAATAAGAACTCAGTAAACAAAATTAACCTTCTCCCTTTCCATCCATTTATGAATGAGATTATTGCTAACCTCTTAAAGCTTCATTGTCCACATTTATAGACTCCATAAACTATTACATAATTCAGACTATAATGAGGAATACAAAAAATAATGTGAAATACCCCAGTGTCATACATGGTTCAAAGTCATACATTAGCTTCATTTTACTTTTTTGAGTGAGCAGTCTCTGATATTGCCATGTGCACATATATAGCCAGCCCAACAAGGAACAAACAAACAAACAAAAAAACTCCAAATATGCCAACATATATTAATGAGGATGACCATGATAAATTTCAGTTTGGAGCAAACTGTTAGTAAAAAGAAATAAAAATTACTCTAAAAAATTGGTTGTCTTTGGGCACTTCTTTTTTTTTTTTAAAGATTTACTTATTTATTTGAGAGAGCGAGAATGAGAGAGAGTACATGAGAGGGGGGAGGGTCAGAGGGAGAAACGGGCTCCTCGCTGAGCAGGGAGCCCAATGCGGGACTCGATCCCGGGACTCCAGGATCATGACCTGAGCTGAAGGCAGTTGTTTAACCAACTGAGCCACCCAGGCGCCCATCTTTGGGCACTTCTTAATACTAATCACTGGCCTGCAATTTCCCTGCACTAAAAAAATACAGTCAAACTATTACTTTATTTCTTTGGTTGCATTGCATAAAAATGCTGCATTGTCTTTTGATTGTGCTATTTAAATAATAAGAAAAACTGCTCTTAGAGTTTCCACTGTAAGTTCAGATTTTCTCCTAATGATATCAAAATATGGCCCACGAAGGTTACTTTAATTCAATCAGATAAATCTAGTCCATTTTAGAGTGACAAGGTTTTTGAAAGTTAGAAAACTTCTCATCATTGGGACATGCAATCATAAACTGGGCTATTCCTTCATAAGAATATAGTGGAAAATATAAAGGCGCCAAAAAGAGACTCAATAAATTTCACTGAAACATAAAGATTTCATTAACTTCAACTGAATTGTTTTTGTTCTCAAGTGGAATTCTGCTCATGAATAATGTACAATAAGACTAAAGGTAGTTAAATTATTTGGTAGTAATCACAATTAACTTATGCTGCTAGAGAAAATATAGTCTAAGGATGAAATTAAGTGGAATAAATTTAAATAGCATATAACCACCCCAAAGCACAGTTGGTGGAACATTCTCCAATGAAAATGGCATGGTTAATTCACTGAACATTAGATCTCAGTGGCTGTAAATTAATTTTAGGTCAAATCAGGAGAGCTCCCTCCTGAGGTACTCACTCTGCTGATTCTTCTCCAGTATCTAAAGATGAAATAAAATGCAGAGATTTATAAACCAATTATTCAAGCACATTTAGGTCAATTCTTTAAAATTATTTTGAAAATCTCAATATGTATTAGAACATTTTATATATTTGCAAGGGGAGTAGAACTTAAATATACATTGAACCATCAGGGATGTAAGAAGTGGATTTTAGAAAGAAAGAAGAAAAAGAAGAAAGAAAGAAAGAAAGAAGAAGAAAGAAAGAAAGAAAGAAAGAAAGAAAGAAAGAAAGAAAGAAAGAAAGAAAGAAAGAAAGAAAGAAAGAAAAAGAATTAAGTATTTTGAAATTCTGGCAAAAACATATATACATTTTAAGTTCTAGGAGTCACTTATTTTATGCCTATCGATGAGGGGAAGTTGATTCAGAAGAGCAGAATATAACATATGACTAGCCTGGTGGTGGGTATTGAGGAGGGCACATTCTGCATGGAGCACTGGGTGTTATGCACAAACAATGAATCATGGAACACTTCATCTAAAACTAATGATGTAATGTATGGGGATTAACATAAGAATAAAGGGGAAAAAAAGAATATAACATATGACAACACAAGAATTAATAGGTCTTTGAAACTCTGAGAAATTATATTCCCAGAGGCATTTCTGAACAGATCTTCACTGTGTTGCTCTCCATGGTACTGACCCTGGTGCCTGTGGGCATTTTCTGGATATAACTTTACTCTTATCTTTGTGTTGGCTTGTGTCAAGCAGTTTCTCTGGAGGCTCCATAATGCTCTACTCAGAGCAATTCAGAAACTCTGCCTGCCTTGTGCTCATCTTGCTTTCTGAAGAAAAATAATATAACATGGAATAGTATTAGGGTAGTACTGACTAAGAAATAATTCACTGAAAACAAAAACATACATTTATTTGGGCAATTAGAATTGCAATTTGGGAGACACAGATTCAGGTAGAAACCTAAATTGTGTTCCCAGGAAGACAAAGAGAAGCAGAGTTATATAGGTGAAAGGCTGTGAGTGTAATTCTCTTTCATGTCCTCTATGCAAAACAAATTGGATTTAGGGTTACTGGGATTGGTTGGGTTAATAGGCAAATGAGGGATTGGAGCTCCTTTAGAAGTAAAGAATGCAGATGATTCAGGTATCATGGCTAGGAGAAAGTTAAGTCCAGGCCAAGGGCTTGCAGCTCTCTGAAAATTTAAAAAAATCTTCATGATTTCTCCAATGAAGACGTGCACAAATTCTTCCTCACTTATGGCCTCCTGATCCTATTTTTTTTAAAAAATACTCTTAATTAGGCTTATTTGCTCCATTTTGGAAATTTCCTTTTACATTAGCTTCAGAAAACTCTGAAATGGGGAAAGACAAACAGAACCAAACACATGCAGTACAGTCCAATATGCATCATTATCTAGAGTAACCTTCATGGGTAGAGTAGATAGATCAATAAAATAATGACCTGCCATATCAGGACTGGAACCTGGGTTATTTATTGCCAGGGACTAACAGTGATGAAATAGATGGTTGGGGAATGGAGGACAGAAGAAAAGGAAAGATAAAAGAATAAACAATCCATTCTTTATACACATATTAAGGTTAAAATGTTGTATCATTAAGTGAGAATATAATAAAATATGAGGGCAAGTCAGCACTCAATGCACAGCATAACTTTTATTCTGTTTACCATTTGGCTTAGTCCTATGTAACTTGATCTCTACAGATTATTTGGCTCAGCCCTGAATGTACACATTGATGTTCAGTGAACCAATTTTCCATTATACACAAATCCATATATAAAAAATTTGCTTTACACATGCTGAACCTAAGGAGATCAATTTTTATGGGATCTTATCTGGTACAAAATAATAATAATGATAATAATAAATAATCTATCAAGAGATTGTTTTGTGTTTTAAGTTCATTATATCATTTCATCTCACAATAGTGCATATTGTGAGTTAAGTACTGTTAGTTCTGTTGTTCCAATAAGAATACAGTCCTCTAGAAGTTAAAAAGATTTGCTCAAATAAGATTTGCTACTAAATAAGAATAAGAAAAAGAACTGTGTGCCTTTTATGACCGAAAGGAGCAGGTTTTTATATGTTTACTACTTGCTTCCAGGCTTTGAAAATGTAGTAACCCTGAGGAAATAAGAGATTCTAGTACTTCAGAATGATGGATATCAGAACTCAGTGTTTTACTGGTTGTCCATTTCAACATAATGCATGCTTTTGACCAAGCTTCACTCAGAGTTTGTGTCAATACAGAGAAGGAGATAGCTGGTCATATCTCTACCAATAACACACACAAATGCACCAGGATACTCCTTAGAGATGTGTTCAAGTACCTCATTTATAACCCCAATCCCTGCATTTGTCTCAGTTCATATTAGCTTGCTCTTCTGAGAATTGATTTTGTTATATTTATCCTTCTTTTCTAATCCCCTTCTAAAACCATTTGTTTTATGGGTTGTATGAACTTATTTGTAAAACAGATTTCAGGTATTTTTGAAGATATTAGGTATTGTTCTGTAGGCTGGAAAGTGAATTCTAGAAAGAACAACTTACAAGTAGATAACTAATCTAGGTTCTATATATTTTTTTGTGGGCTTGCTCTATAATATAGTCATATTTTTTGCCAATAAAATCTTACAGATTCTTGAGAAAAGAAAACAAATAAGAAAAGATTTTGGTTTTGTTGTGTAGCATTCTTTCTGATGGGTTGAATATTTCCTTTGACCCATCCTGAAGACCCTCAAAACCCCCATACCACACACACACACAGACAAAATGATCACACATGCATAGGAACAAGTATACACACTACAATTCTATACTTTTAAAAATAATCCAAATATTCTTTGGAAATTTAATAGGTTAAACCAGGTCAAATCAAACTATAACTAGACAGACTTAATAGTCTATGAAATAGGCAGAATGTTTTCCCTTGATATTCCACAGGTTTTCATGGATCCATGAAGAAAAAAAAGTAATTAGATGTGTGAAAAGTTGTAAGAGTGGAAATATCAAAAGAAGCTTTCCTGACATTAAAGACAAACACTATCTCATTTATGGTTTTTCCTGGGCTTCTCCTTGGCTCTGGGGCAGGAGTAATTCACATTTTTTTTATTCTTATGTTAATCCCCATACATTACATCATTAGTTTTAGATGTAGTGTTCCATGATTCATTGTTTGTGCATAACACCCAGTGCTCCATGCAGAATGTGTGGGGCAGGAGTAATTCAATCGAGAAAACTCTGTGTGGAAACAATGCAATCATTTTGCTAAGAAAAGTCAAGTGCTTTGGCAGAGAGAAATATCTACACAACTGGGAAGCAAGACACAGAGCTGACTGGATTATGTGATTCAAAAGACAAGGGATAAATGAAAATTAAAATAGTAGCAACTCCAAATCCAGAAAATAAGTAAAAAGACATAATAAGTGACTGAGAGTCTGCCAGTTTTCATTCCCTCTCTGATAGCTACATGGAATGTATGTTGAATTTTTAACCTTTCTTACATTACATATATTTTTTAAATTTTATTATGTTATGTTAATCACCATACATTACATCATTAGTTTTTGATGTAGTGTTCCATGATTCATTGTTTGTGTATAACACCCAGTGCTCCATCACCAGGCTAACCCACCCTCCACCCCCTCCCCTCTAGAACCCTCAGTTTGTTTCTCAGAGTCCATAGTCTCTCATGGTTCATCTCCCCTCCAATTTCCCCCCTTTCATTTTTCCCTTCCTACTATCTTCTTCTTTTTTTTTTTTTACATATAATGTATTATTTGTACAGGTCTGTGATTCATGATAGTTCATAGCCTAAGGGGAATTTCTGGATATGTGAAAGCAAAGTATAAAGTCCAATAAAAAGAGAAGATAGATTATTTGAATTTAATTCATTAATTGTTTATTTCTTAATTTGTATGGGTGTATTGCTAGAAAATAGATTAAAAAAATAAAGATATAGTACATCTTTGACTGAGTTGACTCAATCAAACTGGAAAAACATAAGAAAAAATACTAACATGGGGCACAGGATTATTTTAAAAGGAGTAAATATACAGTTTTGTAACAACAAAAGAACAGGGAAAATCAGAAATACTTCTGGTCTTCCATGAGTTGGCAAAATCTTCTGGAATAAGAAAATATCAAGAATGTGACTTATATGTAAGACATGAACACTAACGCATAATGGGGGCAACATTATAAGCAAAAATGATCGAAGAAACAGTCATAAAGATGATAGACTTTAGAGTATGTTTGGAGAATGTAGAAGAGTCCAGTGTAGCTGGTTGAAACCATCAAAGCAAAGGGAAACAAATGAAGAAAGGTAAGGAAAGAGGAAAAATATAAAATATGTTTCTAGTAGCCATATGCCCTAGCTAAATCTTCACGTGTTAGCCAAAGTAGTATTACAACTTTATAATGTACAAATTACACATTTCATAAATATTTGAAAATGGGGATACATATATAACTAAAACAAATTGCCAAGACACCAAGATAAAAATGTACCAGAGTCAGTAATCGTCGAGCTCTCCCTGACCTCAAAACCTGTCATTGTAACACCATACTTTCTACCAATGTACTGCCTTCTGAGATTAGCAAGTTGAGCCAAAACCAATTTTGATAAACAAGTGAGAAGTTTGGATTTTATTCCAAGGAAAATAGGGTTCCATATACATTTTTGGAGAGGCCTGTGCTATGATTAGGCATGTGTTTTAGAAAGACATTTCTAGCATTCCTCAAACCCATTCAACCACATCTAGAACTAGTTGGAAACTTTAGCATGCAGATTGTAATCTGAACTACAGTGACTTGCTTCTTTGACTCATATAATGTTAGAGATCATTTAGTCCAACTCCCTAAAGAAAGCTATATGTTTTCTATAACACCTCAAATAATAAATGCTCTAGGAAAACAGGGTCAGAAGTGAAATGAATATCACTTTTACCTGAATTTTTTTTTTTAGGATTTCTTTATTTATTTGACAGAGATAGAGAAGAGAGAGCACAAGCAAGGGGAGTGGCAGTAGGAGAAGCGGTCTCCCTGCTTATCAGGGAGCCTGTGTGGGTCTTGATCCCAGGATTCTGGGATCATGGACTGAGCCAAAGGCAGACACTTAACCAACTGAGCCACCCAGGCGCCCCTACCTGAATTTTGAGTGGGCCATTTTAGACCATACTTTCCACATGGCAATTCTCATCTCCATGTTTCTTAGGGTATAGATGAGAGGATTCAGCATGGGGGCAATCACAGTGTAAAATACAGAGATTTCCTTATCCTTGTTCTCACTCCCTGCAGGTAGAACATAAATATAGATACAAGGCACAAAGACTAAAATGACCACCATTACATGAGAGCTGCAGGTTGAGAGAGCTTTGCATCGCCCTAGAGAGGAGCAGGTCCTAAGATTATATAATATGAGAATGTAAGAAGCCACCAGGACAAGAAAGACAGCAACCACCACCATTCCTGAGTTTGCAATCATTAAGATATTAACAACGTAAATGTCTTTGCACACCAGTTTCAAAAGAGGCTTCACATCACATAGGTAGTGATCTATTTGATTAGGACCACAGAAGGGTAAATTGAGTACCATGAGCAATAGAGCAACAGAGTGCCAAAACCCCACACCCCAGGCCATGAAGATCAATATGCTACACTTCTGCCGGTTCATGATGACCATGTAGTGCAGGGGCTTGACAATGGCAATATAGCGGTCTAAAGCCATGGACACCAGGATGAATATCTCTACACCTGCCAGCAAGTGGGCAGTGAAGAGCTGGGTCATACAGTTGTTATAGGAAATATTTTTTCTTGCTGAGCCTAAGTCCCTGATTAACCTGGGGACCACAGTGGAGGTGTAGCAGAGGTCCATGAGGGCAAGGTGGCAGAGAAAATAGTACATTGGTTGTCCAATTAGATGGCTGCAGGCGATTGTGAGTAAGATAATGAAGTTTCCCATTAAGATTGCCAAATAACAGAACAGGAACAAGAAAAAGAACAGTAGCTCCATTTGCTCATTTCCCCACAGACCCATGAAAACAAATTCTGTGACATTGTTCTGATTTTCCATGAGGTTGAGGTGATTCCAGAGACACAAGAGAAACTTAATTTATCTGAAATGATACAGAACATATGACATCTTCAATAACACTTTTTAATTTTTGGAATATTTATAAATTGAAAAAAAATGATGTAGGTTATAAAGACTTTGTTACAATCTTTTAAATCCTTGCAGATCAGGGACATCATATTTCAAATTATATTTAATGAAAGCATGTTTTATGTCTGAAACTACTGTAAACACTCTACATGCATTTAATTCATAGCAACCCAATGGTTACTTTTCTGATACTTATTTTACATACGGGGAAACAGAAAGATAGATTGATTCAGTTAAGTCCACCAAATCATTAAGGTGTTAAGTAGCAACCTAAGATATGAACCTTTATCAGATGCCGTTTCCATTCTCTTCACATTTATGCCACATTACCTACTGAGCAAATGGACTTCCAGCTGTTTTCCACCATCTTAAAAGATATGGGTCTTACTCCATGTCTGCCATTAACTACCTCTATAACTTTAAACAAGTCCCATCCTTTCTCTATTCTACATACAATTTATTTGTGTGTGTTGCATGTGGTTGTCATATTTCTTTTTTATTTCAATTTTTAATTTAAATTCCAGTTAGTTGACATATATGGTAAAATTGGTTTCAGATACAGAATCTAATGATTTGTCACTTAACATATAACACTCAGTACTCATCACAAGGTCCTCCTTAATACCAATTACCCATCTAGCCCATTTCCCTCCATCAACCCTCATTTTTTTCTCTGTAGGTAAGTCTTTTATGGTTTGCTTTCCTCTCTCTATTTTTTCCCTTTACCTATGTTCATGTTTTGTTTCTTAAATTCCACAAATGAGTGAGATCATATGGTATTTGTCTTTCTCTGGCTGACTTATTTCACTTAGCATAATACACTCTAGCTCCATCCACATTGTTACAAATGGCAAGATTTCATTCTTTTTAATGAGTAATATTCCACAGTATATATACATACCACATCTTCTTTATCCATTCATCAGTTAATAACCATTTTGGAATTTATATATAATGCCCCAATCACACACATACATTCCATATATCCAGTAGAACTAAAGATATATTCTTGAAATAAGGACAAAATCAAGGCTCTTAATCATAGCAGAGATTAGTTGATAATTAGTTGATAATAGTTTCAGTGATTCTTCTTTTTGACAGGTTTGGTCAAGATTCAGAACATAAAGAGGCAGGAAAAAGGGAACTGGGACACAATCTGGGCATCTGAATATAAGAATGCAGTTTATTATTATATAAAACCTTCCTTTTTCCTAATCATTTTAAAGACACATTTTAGAGGTTGCTATTTAAAATGTTAGAAACACTGTGAAGAGATAGCTATTTTCTGTTGACATATGGAAGAACCCAAGGTGATTAAAGAATGTCCTGCATGTTTAACCATGCAGTTAAACAGCACAGCCACTTAGATGCAGTAGATCTAGGAGCAGAGAGTGACTATGTTGAGCCATCACCTTTTACCCATAACCAAATGTCCGCCACAGCAAAATCATGATTTGCTTAAAAGACTGTTAATGTCAATGAATTACTTCAATGGTACCAGCAGAGGAACAGTATGATGTAGTGGGCAGATTTCTAGTCAAATGTTCATGAAGGTGAGCATCCAGGGTCCTATGTCTTATTACCTTTATCTTGTTAGCACTGAGCAATTCATTCTCCCTGGTCCTCTTTCTTCAGCTGGTATTGGAACTAATAATCCTGGATCTGCCTGCCCTGTTCCAAGGGCAAAATAAATAAAGTTTATTTAAGGATGTACCTTATAGAGGCTTATGATTCTGATATGATAAAGTCTGAAGAAGAGTGCTCCCCGAAATGGAAAGGAACGAGTTGTTGTATAAGAAGATAGTTATCAGTATGTCCATCAGTTAATTGTTTTTACCTGTGGATTTTGTATTCTGCCACAATAGGGTAGTTGAAGAACTCATGTTAGACATACATTAAATGCAAAGAAAAAAAGTGGTGTTAGTATAAATTTGTTCTGGGTTAACACAGTCAAGCTTAGCAAAGTATTTATTTATGTGTAAATTGAGAATATCCAAACCTAGTCCTTGTTTATGTGGAATAATATGATCAGTTAAAGGATATATATGAACTTACGGATAACTTTTCATAAAGTTGTAGAACAAAAATGTAGCAAGTTCAAATCTTGGTTAAGACTCAACATCTCTCAACATTTGGTCCAGGTCTGCTTAGTTCACAGTGACTGAACATCAGTTGGGAAAACACAAGCCCATATAGAAAAAAACATTCTGCAAAGCAGTGCCCTTAGAATCCTCTGGGAATGCTGCCTCATGCATAAATATCCCCTAGCCCATATTCAAATATTTTCCTTGTGGTCTTTATTTAATCCATAAAAAAAAAATCCTGTTTCTCTTCTCTTTTCTCTCTTCCTCTCTCTCTCTCTCTCTCATACACACACACACACACACACACACACCATATCTATATGCACAGGGTTTTAGGAGTAAAGAATTTTGAGTTCACCTTTTTACATACTTTTTTATTTAAAGAATTTCAAGAACCTCTCCTTAAGAGGTTATTCATTTATTATTTATTTATTTATTTATTGAGAGAAGGGGAGAGAGAGAGAGCGAGCAAGCACAGGCAGGCAAAGGGGCAGGGGGAGAAGAGAGAGAATCTCAAGCAGACTCCACACTGAGTGCAAAGCCTGCGTGGGGCTTGATCTCAAGACCCTGAGATTTTGACTTGAACTGAAAACAAGAGTCAGATCCTTAACTGACTGAGCCACCAGGTGCCCTAATTCTTCTGGCTTTTTAAAACTATTTATCACATCCATAATAAAGAAAAATGTGAAATTGAAATTTATGGGCTGAATTATGTGATACAATTAGACTAAAATGTTTAAATACCAAATGCTAAGTAATAATATATTCTAGGCACTTTAGTAAATGCTTTTCATTTAACAAGCATTTCATCTACACTATGACTTGATGATGTATATTATTGTACTATTGCCCCTGTTTTGCAAATAAGGAAATTTGAAACCAAGATTACACAAGTATTAAGGGGGAGTCTGTATCTAAACAATTTCTATATGATTTGAAAACTCATACTTTATTCATTTTGCTTGTCACAAATAAAAGCTTTAAACTATCAGTTTGCCCTCAAATTATCCAGATTTTATCTTGAATATCCTGAATGACCTCTCTTAAAAATAACCACCAAGAAAATATATTTCAGAAGAACTTAAACTTAAAGATAGGGATTCAATAAGATCAAATTTTTATATAAAATGAATTATTAGAAATCCCAATTATTTCCCCTCAATTTAAACATACATATTTACGTATATATGCATAAATTAAAATATAAAAATTATATATTACATTATACACACACACACATACATACCTAGTAATCAGGATGCTCACTTCTATAAGATTTTACATCTCTTTGGAATGTCAAGTGATCCTTTAGGCTGTGTTGTTTTTATTTTAATTTCTGTGCCTGTGCTATATAAAACAGCAAACACATGCGGAATGTCTCTGACTGTCCTGTGAATCTTCCATCCAAAAGAACCTTTCAGGAAAGCATTACTGGGAATACTTTGAATTAAAAGCACAAGAAGGACCTGAGGGGAAAACTCCCACAGGCATTTTACAGTGGCCAATGCATATGTGGTTATAATTTGAAAAATAAAGTCCATATTTTTATAAGGCCATATAGATGGGCTTGAGGCTTATTTCATTAATCTCATGAGAGTTATTACCTAAGTGATTCAATACTTCTGTAGTGTTATAGCCTTGATGTAATATTATGGATATTTGTTTTTCTCCCTCTCTCCTTTTCTAGAAAATTTCCTTGGAGACTGAAGTCTCTCTTGTTGATCATAATACATAATATATATTTAATAAATGTTGAATTATTTATCATTCCAATTATAATCTTTTTGTGTTACTGGATATTACCTAGTTCGGGCACTGGTTAGAATTTGAAATGCCACAATGCATAATTATTTTCTCCCCTTATTTTAGTTTGTTTTTATCTTGCTTTGTTTTATCTCCCTCTCCTGAGAGAGAAATAGAGTGTCAGTAGAGCCTAATGGGGGCAGGTTGAGTAAATCATAGCCCTTAGTTCATAGCAGATGATCCTCATGGGTCCATGCAAGGTCCATCTAAGGTTGTATTTTATAATATATTTTTCCCTTCTGCATTGCTCATCTCCACTTCCACTCCCTTCTGTGGACCCACCATACTCTAACACACTCAACTTTACTGGCCTGGGGCATTGCACATTCTTTGGGTTCTCCTACAGCTATCCAATACTGAGGAATAAATTTAACCAAGGAAGTGAAAGGCTTGTAGACTGAAAACCATAAGACAATGAAGAAACAGATTGAAGAATACACAAATAAATGGAAAGATATTCCATGCTCATGGATTAGAAAGATTAATATTCTGAAAATGTCCATACAACCCAAAACAATCTACAGATTCAATGCAATCCTGATCAAAATTCCAATGGCATCCCTGCAGTGTTCCTGACCTTAGGGAGAAAGCTCTCAGTTAACCCCATTGAGAATGATATTCGCTGTGGGTTGTCCACAGATGGCTTTTATGATATTGAGGTATATACCCTCTATCCCTATACTCTGAAGTTTTGATCAAGAAAGGATGCATGGTCATGGTGAATAATCCTTTTAATGTACTGTTGGATCCTATTGACTAGTATTTTGGTGAGAATTTTTGCATCCATGTTCATCAGGGATATTGGTCTGTAAGTCTCCTTTTTGATGGGGTCCTTGCCTGGTTTTGGGATCAAGGTAATGGTGGCCTCATAAAATGAGTTTGGAAGTTTTCCTTCCATTTCCATTTTTTGGAACACTTTCAGAAGAATAGGTATTAATTCTTCTTGAAATGTTTGGTAGAATTCCCCTGGGAAGCCATCTGGCCCTGGGCTTTTGTTTGTTGGGAGATTTTTGATGACTGCTTCAATTTCCTTAGTGGTTATAGGTCTGTTCAGGTTTTCTATTTCTTCCTGGTTCAGTTTTGGTAGTTGATACATCTCTAGGAATACATCCATTTCTTCCAGATTATCTAATTTGCTGGCATAGAGTTGCTCATAATATGTTCTTATAATTGTTTGTATTTCTTTGGTGTTGGTTGTGATCTCTCCTCTTTCATTCATGATTTTATTTATTTGGGTCATTTCTCTTTTCTTTTTGATAAGTCTGGCCAGGGGTTTATCAATCTTATTAATTCTTTCAAAGAACCAGCTCCTAGTTTCGTTGATCTGTTCTACTGTTCTTTTGGTTTCTAGTTCATTGATTTCTGCTCTGATCTTTATTATTTCTCTTCTGCTGGGTTTAGTCTTTATTTGCTGTTCTTTCTCCAGCTCCTTTAGGTGTACAGTTAGGTTGTGTATTTAAGACCTTTCTTGTTTCTTGAGAAAGGCTTGTATTGCTATATACTTTCTTCTTAGGACAGCCTTTGCTGCATCCCAAAGATTTTGACTGCTATTCAACATAGTACTAGAAGTCCTAGCCACAGCAATCAGACAACAAAAAGAAATCAAAGGCATCCGAATCAGCAAAGAAGTCAAACTCTCACTCTTTGCCCATGATATGGCACTTTCCACTTATGTGGAAAACCCAAAAGACTCCACCCCAAAACTGCTAGAACTCATACAGGAATTCAGTAAAGTGGCAGGATATAAAATCAATGCACAGAAATCAGTGGCATTCTTATACACCAACAACAAGACAGAAGAAAGAGAAATTAAGGAGTCAGTCCCATTCAAAATTGCACTCAAAACCATAAGATACCTAGGAATAAATCTAACCAAAGAGGCAAAGAATCTGTACTCAGAAAACTATCAAATACTCATGAAAGAAATTGAGGAAGACACCAAAAAATGGAAAAACGTCCTATGCTCATGGATTGGAAGAACAAATATTGTGAAGATGTCAATGCTACCTAGAGCAATCTACACATTCAATGCAAACTGCATCAAAATACCATCCACTTTTTTCAAAGAAATGGAACAAATAATCCTAAAATTTTATGGAACCAGAAAAGAGCCTGAACAGCCAGAGGAATGTTGAAAAAGAAAAGCAAAACTGCTGGATCACAATTCTGGGCTTCAAGCTCTATTACAAAGCTGTAATCATCAAGACAGTATGGTACTGGCACAGAAACAGACACATAGATCAATGGAACAGAATCGAGAGCCCAGAAATGGACCCTCAATGCTATGGTCAACTCATCTTCAACAAAGCAGGAAAGAATGTCCAATGGAAAAAAGACAGTCTCTTCAACAAATGGTGTTGGGAAAATTGGACAGCCACATACAGAAGAATGAAACTGGACCATTTCCTTACACCACACACAAAAATAGACTCCAAATGGTTGAAAGACCTCAATGTGAGATAGGAGTCCATCAGAATCATAAAGGAGAACACAGGCAGCAACCTCTTCAACCTCAGCCACAGCAACTTCTTTCTAGAAACATCACCAAAAGCAAGGGAAGCAAGGCAGAAATGAATTATTGGGACTTCATCAAGATAAAAAGCTTTTGCACAGCACAAGAAACAGTCAACAAAACCAAAAGACAAGCGACAGAATGGGAGAAGATATTTGCAAATGACATATCAGATAAAGGGCTAGTATCCAAAATCTATAAAGAATTTATCCAACTTAACACCCAAAGAACAAATAATCCAATCAAGAAATGGGCAGAAGACATGAACAGACATTTTTCCAAAGAAGACATCCAAATGGCCAACAGACACAGGAAGAAGTGCTCAACATCACTTGGCATCAGGGAAATCCTAATCAAAACCTCAATGAGATACCACCTCATACAGGTCAGAATGGCTAAAATTAACAAGTCAGGAAAAAACAGATGTTTGCAGGGATGCAGAGAAAGGGGAACCCTCCTACACTGTTGGTGGGAATGCAAGCTGGTGCAGCCACTCTGGAAAACAGTATGGAGGTTCCTCAAAAAGTTGAAAATAGAGTTACCATACGATCCAGCAATTGCACTACTGGGTATTTACCCCAAAGATACAAATGTAGGGATTCGAAGGGGTGCGTGCACCCTGATGTTTATAGTGGCAATGTCCACAATAGCCAAACTGTGGGAAGAGCCAAGATATACATCGACAGATGAATGGATAAAGAAGAAGTGGTATACATATACAATGAAATACTATGCAGCCATCAAAAGGAATGAAATCTTGCCATTTGCAACAACGTGGATGGAACTAGAGGGTATTATGCTAAGCAAAATAAATCAATCAGAGAAAGACATGTATCATATGATCTCACTGATATGAGGAATTCTTAATCTCAGGAAACAAACTGTTGGTTGCTGGATTGGTGAAGGTGGGAGGGATGGGGTGGCTGGGTGATAGGCATTGGGGAGGGTATATGCTGTGGTGAGCACTGGGAACTGTGTAAGACTGATGAATCACAGACCTGTACCTCTAAAACAAATAATACATTCTGTGTTAAAAAAAAAAAAAAAAGAAAGAAAGAGAGAGAGAGAGGAGACAGTAGTAAGGGAAAAATGAAAGGGGGGAAATCGGAGGGGGAGATGAACCATGAGAGACTATGGACTCTGAGAAACAAACTGAGGGTTCTAGAGGGGAGGGCATGGGGGGTTGGGTTAGCCTGGTGATGGGTATTAAAGAGGGCATGTATTGAATGGAGCACTGGGTGTTATATGCAAATAATGAATCATGGAACACTACATCAAAAACTGATGATGTAATGTATGGTGATTAACATAACATAATAAAATAAAATTTTAAAAAAAGAAAAAAAACTAATGATGTAATATATGTTGGCTAATTGAACAGAAAAAGAGTAAGTCTGAAAAAAATAAATAACCTTACTGAAAAATTTTAAAACCCTAACTGTATGTCCTATGTTTAAATTTTCTTCAATAAATGTAAGAGGAATAATTAATTAATTAATTAATTAATTAATTAATTAAAATTAGGAAATGAAAAAATTTAAAAAAATTAACAAGTTGGAAAGGCTTCTTGAAATTAAAGCTCATTGTTTGTTATCTATTGTAGTTCTGAATATGGAGGGAGACTTTTGGAGATAGCCTTTCCCCAAGGTCATTAACATTTTACATCATTCTCTTTATATACACCTTATAAGAAGTAGAGAAAGCAGCATTTATTGCCAAATATTCTGTGAAAAAGCAGATTTCAGTAGGAAAGAGACAAAATCAGGAATGACAAAGATCTGACTTCTGCCAGCCTTTGTTTCAGGGGGTCAGAGATTCTCTGACAATAATTATTCACAAAGCAATTCCTAAAGCATCACTCTATTGTGGATAGCTGCAACCAAGTTATCTTGGAAGAGATTGAAGTGTAAATCAAAATTGAAGCCAGGGGCTATACTGGTGAGATTTTTTTTTCTTCTAAAATTAAAATAAGAAGGATTATGGAAAAAAGGAATTAAATACAATTGATATATTTTGAATACTTAAAACATAATTGTAAGACACTAGTCTCAGAAATAAGTGGAGAATAAAATTATTAAGATGATGGTCAGGTAATAAGGTGCATCTATATATGATTATAAAATGGGTAGCATGACTGTGAACAAGAAAATACCAATAATTTCAAAAGAAATTGGCATTCTCATGTTTGAAATGCTCAGAAAGTGGAGGAAGAAATTCTTTGAGATAGGTCTTAATTCAAGGACTCGTAAGTGTTCCCCTAGGACCATATAGATTGAATAATGGAAGCACAATATCCAGGCTTGTGTTTAAATGGTCATTTTCTTCTAGATGAAAGCCAAACAACATAATTAACAGTTATCAAAAACTACTAGTTTTCAGACCTCTTAAACTGACGGCTTTCTGAGTAAATATAGTTGTGTATTTTTTTATTTGTTTGTTTTAATTCAGAGGGACAAACAAAGGAGAATAAACATGTAAAAGGGGTATTCTTGAGTCTAAACCTGAATTATTATTACTATTATGATTTTTACCATTGATATTATCATTATTTCATGCCCTATAAGATAAAGCACACTTGTAATGACTACTCTGTCAGCCATAATACACAGATCTGAGAAAACGCAGCCCTGCAGTCTCCCAAAAGCTGGAAGAGCCAGGCACAATGTTGCTGCAAAGAGACAGCTGAGAGCACAGAGTATAATAGAAGCTATGTGCACTACACATGACAGATCTGGAGGGGACGTGGCCTCAGACAAAATTCCTAATGATAGCCTAAGACAATGCAATGCCATCCTAACCTACCACTGAAGGAATCATTTACAACTGTGGCTCAGCCTGAGGAAAAACTTGTACGTTTAAATCAAAACTATTGTACATACTCCTTTCCACATGCACATTCTGGTGAACTCACTAGAGCACCTGAAGTCCTAGCACTGAGGATGCATCCAATATTGTCTTCTTTTAAAATATTTCCAGTGATGATCTCCTCAAATATCTAATGCATCCTGACTGGGAGACCAATATAAACCAGCATGAAACCTAAATATTAAAAAGATGATGAAGGAATTAGTGAGATTAAGGGCAGAGTCTTTCCTTTTTTTCCCCCCTTTGAATCTTCAATTTTTTTAGTTAACAGGCAGATGTTTAAAAGTAATTCCTGGGGAATTCTCAAAAACTGAGTCTGAAGATGATAAATCACCCGAGATTTCACTTCCCCTCCTTTCAAATCCAACATGTCTTGATGTGTTTCCAGCAGTTCCTTTCATTGCTTTATCTTATTTTGTCTCTGCCTCTTCATCAGTGTTTCATGGCTATTTCAGGCTGACAGAATGGATTTAATTTCATAGTAGAAATAACGGCTCATATGATAATGGTAATGAAACTGAAACTTTCTTATTTCACAAATGGGATAAGAGAAGCCTCATGAAGCTAAATGATTTATCTAAAATTTCTGCACAATTGTCTCAGAAGATGTGTATAATTACTGTCCTCTTTCTAAATATACCCACCACCTCTTGAGTATAAGAGCTTGATATCTAATAGGGAACTGTAAATTCATTCACTCAAAGATAAGAGCATTCTAAGAGAACCTGTAGAGATCACCCACACTGAACTACTTGAACACTCATGGCATTATTCAGAAGGGAAAATACAGGGACATGTTTTCACTTCTGTGAAATAAGATGAGCTTTTCCAGATATATAAAAAATACCATATCCCCCAACACTGAATCGTTTCAAAATTAGGTTGACTGCCTTATACAGAATTAGAACTACTAAATTTGCATCAACATGGATGAAACTGAAGTTTATGCTAAGTGAAATAAGTCAAGCAGAGAAAGACAATTATCATATGGTATCACTCACATGTGGAATATAAGGAATAGTGTAGAGAATCATGGGGGAAGGGGGAGGAAACTGAATGGAAGAAATCAGAGACGGAGACACACCATAAGAGATCTGGACTCCAGGAAACAAACTGAGGGTTACAGAAGGGAGGGGGGTGGGAGGATGGGGTAAGTGAGTGATTGGTATTAAGGAAGGCATGTGTTGTGATGAGCACTGGGTGTTATACGCAACTAATGAATCCTTGAATACTACATCAAAAACTAATGATGTAATATATATTGGTTAATTGAACATATTAAAAATAGATTAATCAATTAATTTAAAAAGAACTAAATTTTGAGAAACAAATTTAAAAAACGTTTTAAAAAAAGGTGAAATTCTTCATTAGATGTGCGACTTAGAGAATTTGCTTTATGTCTCTGGACTTTGTTTCCTCATCTAACATGAATGAATGGACTAAACATGGAGGTAAGCTGATCAAAATATATACCCCTCAATTTCTCTAAATTTGCATGCTAAGAAGCAGTAAATATCCATTTTTACATTCCTAACTACATGATTCTCCGTGTATTTTGAGTCATAAATACATGTTCCTTGTTATGTTTTTCTTTCAGATAATTTTATCTTGGGAACTTGGTGTGCTAGACTAATTCCATGGGGAAAATAAACAATGTAACTGAATTCATTTTCTGGGGTCTTTCTCAGAACCTAGAGAGTGAAGAAGTTTGTTTCGTGGTGTTTTCTTTCTTCTACACAGTCATTCTTCTGGGAAATGTCCTCATCATGCTGACTGTTTACATGGGCAACCTTTTCAAGTTTCTGATGTATTTCTTCCTCAACTACTTGTCTTTTGTGGATATTTGTTACTCTTCAGTCACAGCTCCCAAGATGATTGTTGACCTATTAGCCAAGAGCAAAACTATCTCCTATGTGGGGTGCATGCTGCAACTCTTTGGGGTACATTTCTTTGGTTGCACAGAGATCTTCATCCTTACTGTTATGGCCTATGATCGCTATGTGGCTATCTGTAAACCCCTACACTATACGACCATCATGGACCAGGGCAGATGTAATAAAATGTTGCTGGGGACCTGGATAGGTGGGTTCTTACACTCCATTATTCAAGTGGCTATGGTAGTCCAGCTACCTTTTTGTGGACCCAATGAGATCGATCACTACTTTTGTGATGTCCACCCTGTGCTGAAACTTGCCTGCACAGACACATATGTTGTTGGTGTTGTGGTGACCGCCAACAGTGGTACCATTGCTCTGGGGAGCTTTGTAATCTTGATAATTTCCTATACCATCATCCTGATGTCCCTGAGAAAGCATTCAGCAGAAGGCAGACGCAAAGCACTCTCCACCTGTGGCTCCCACATTGCTGTGGTCATCATCTTTTTTGGCCCCTGTACTTTCATGTATATGCGTCCTGATACTACCTTTTCAGAGGATAAGATGGTGGCTGTATTTTACACCATTATCACCCCCATGTTAAATCCCTTGATCTATACACTGAGAAATGCAGAAGTAAAGAATGCAATGAAAAGACTGTGGGGCAGGAGGGTTTTCTCAAAAGCTAATGGTAAATAGTTGAAAGTAACAATTTAACCTGGATGATCTTAAATTTTCTCATCTGTTCAACAAAGACAGTAATGACAACCTTATAGGTTTTTGGAGGAACAAAAGACAGAATAACACTTTCTACATGCCTGAGGTATTATTTATCATCATTATTATTATATTTGTTCTAATATCTCATAAGTAGATAAATTTTCTGAATGAACTAGGCCAGAGGAATCTTATTAAACTCAGAAGCTCAGCATGATCATTCTCAGCACCATTGTTTTCTCCTCCCCATTTTGGTCTTTTTGCCATTTTCCTTAAATTGAGAGTATACTGTGAAATATTTAAGTTCATTTTCTCGCATTTAGAACTGTGTTTGAAACATATTGAGCACTCAGTATGTATATGTTGCATGCACAAAAGAATAAAGGAAAAATAACAGATCTGATCTACAGTGTTCTGATCTTAGTCCTCCAAAACACAGTGGAAACTAAATCTAGCAAGGCTGCAAAGGGAGGGGAGGTGAGTGCAGCATATGAAAGAGATTAAACAAGTTTAAAACACAAAAGACTTGTTCTCATCCTCTGCTCTTAGGAGAAAGAGTTTTCCATTCTCTAAGACTCATTTTCTTTACCCAAACAATAAGGAAAGTGGGGATAAAATTACCTCTAAAATGTCCATTCTAATGCTAACATCCCATTTATATGCTTCTGCTCACTCACTAAGCTTGCCTTGTCTGTAGCCAGTGGTCTCCAATTAACACAAAGTGACTAAAAGGAAAGACTAAAGAAAATGAATGAAAACAAAGACAACTGTGATGAGTTAGCCACTTGATTCAATCAACAGGGCAAATACAATGCTGAAATTCATAGCTGGGAAACTGTATTTCCTCCAGTGTTTGAGCCAGGCACCTTTACTGAATTCGGTGAGCCATTCATCACACACTTCTTCACTTTATGCATCTGAACTTTATTTTTCTATAAGAAATGAACATATCACTGATTATCCCTCTCATTGTTTCATGGTCTTTTGAACAAATCTGATTATTCAAGTGACTACCTATACCTGGGTAAGTGTTTATGGTGGAGTGTGTGTGTGTGTGTGTGTGTCTACATTACACTGAAAACTGTACATAGTGCTTTTAAAAAATATCTCTTATATTGATGCATTTACAGAGTTAAAGATAAGAAAGACCAAAGGCAGCACCATATCTGGATTAGAAGTTATAATTAAGAAACCCTGGCTCTGGAATCACACCATGGAACATGTTTATTGTCCCAGCTTGGAATCTTAATGGACTTCCATTTGCTCAGTTTTTAATGATGACTAGATCAGTGCTTCTCCAACTAGTTTGATCGTGGGAGTCATTGGGAGAGACCTCTGAACAGATAACAGTATCTGTGCTGAGAGTTTCTAATCTGTTAGGCCATGGTTAAGGGGTATTCAAAAATCTATATTTTTAACAAGCTCATCTCATAATTGTTATAGAGTCAGTGGAACATCTGAGCACTTAGATTGGAAAGAGTAGGACCGGATGATACTTGTTCTTAGAGCACAAGAGGTCTGTGAGTCAATGAAATACTAGGAGCCTTACCCTTGAATATAGGCCTTTGTCTGTTCTACTAACTGATGCAAAGGCAGCTAAATTTAAATAAGTTTAGAAAACATTGAAATAAATGAATATTATCCATTTGTAACTTTCCTCCACAACACTCTTTCATTCATATTTTTGTGCTGATGGCTTGAATACCAAGGAATGTTAGTTCTATTGAAGGTCTGAAGTCCCCAAGAAGATAAAAGCTGACAGATTTATTATCCTCAAAGACCAAGAAGCAGGGCATATGAAATAGTATTGAAGTTTCTACCAATGACTTTATACATTTATTCCTGTTCACAAAAGTTCCTCAGGGTCAATCCTAATCAGAGGAGCTCAGAAAGTTTACTCTTAGATCCTTGGAAAGAGATGACCAATAATCATTAGAACCAGACTCTCCCCAGTTTCATAGGGTTGAGTCTAGTTTATACCATTCTATTTCATAGACATATGATCACAGCATTGCCCGCCAACCACTGAAGTTTTATAGGTTTTGTAGTTTTACAACCTTGCTGTTACAAGATGACAGATAGGACTTTGATTAGAGCCTTCACTGATGAAAAACATGGCAACCCTTCCCATTTTCCAGATGAATAAATTAGTTTATTTCATAGTGGAAAACAATAAAAATATGTCTTCCTATGTCTTCCTATCAGTGGTTATACTTCTGTTCTGTGGAGTAGCAAAAACATTTTTAAACATGTTTCCTTATACCACTCAATTTAATCTGTAAAAAACTATTTTTTTCATTCATGTTCCCCCATATGTCATTCCTAATAGAAGAGTCTGTTTGATAACCACACATAGTAAAGAATACATATTTTAGAAAAATAATTTAGAAAAATCGCCAAAGAAACAAACAACCACAACCCACAAAACATGTCACCAATAATGTCAGAACAATACCAAGATGTTCAATCTCACTACTTATATTCAACATTTTATTATAGGTTTTTGCCAGAGAAATTAGGTTAAAAAATAAATAAAAGCATCCTCTTAAGAAAGGAAGAAGTAAAACTCTCTCTATTCACATAAGATATGATCTCATATATAGAAAATCCTAAAGACTCCACCAAAATAAGTATATATATTAGAACTAATAAATGAATTCAATCAATTTGAAGGATAAAAAAACAACATACAGAAATCAGTTGCATTTCTATACACTAATAAGAAACACCCTGAAAGACAAAAGAGAAAGCAATCCTATTTACAATAGCCTCAAAATCAGTAAAGTCTTAGGAATAAATTTAACTGAGGAGGTGAAAGAATTGTAGACTGAAAACCATGACACTGAAGAAACAGATTGAAGAATACACAAATGAATGGAAAGGTATTCCATGTTCATGGATTAAAAAGATTAATATTGTGAAAATATCCAAACAAACCAAAGCTATAGATTCAATGCAATCCTGATCAAAATTCCAATGGCATTTTTCACAGGAAAAGATAAAACTGTCCTTATTTATCTCACACAAATCACAAAATTAACTTGGAATTAATCAGAGACTTAAATATAAGACCTAATAAAATAAACCTCCCAGAAGAAAACAGGGTGAAAGATTTTGGACATTAGTCTTCCAAAGAATTTCGGGGATTGGACAGAAAAAAAAAAAAGAAGCAGGCAACAAAATCTAAAATGAACAAGTGGGGACTACATTAAACTAAAGAATTCTGCACAGCAAAGGAAATAGTACATTGAAGCAATCTACAGAATGGGAAAAATATTCACAAAACATATATCTGATAAGGGGTTACAAAAATAATAAAATAAAATACCTAATGAATTAATACAACTTAATAGCAATTAAATAAATAAATAATCCAATTAAAATTGGGCAAAAGACTTGAATAGTCATTTTTTTCAAAGAAGACATAAAATCATCAAAGTATATATGAAAAGGTGCTCAACCTCTCTAGCTGTCAATAAAATGTAAATCAAAACCACAACTGAATATCATCTCATTCCTGTTCAAATTGTTATTATAAAACAAAAACAAGAGATAAAAAATGTTAGCAAGAATATGGACAAAAGGAAACCTTTATTTTTTTATTTTTTTTATTATTATGTTATGTTAATCACCATACCTTACATCATTAGTTTTTGATGTACCTTTATACACTGTTGGTGGGAATATAAAATGGCATGTCCATTATGGATAACAATATGGTAAGACTTCAAAAAATAAAAAAAATGAACTACCATATTTATAAGATCTAGGAATTCTACTTCTGGGTATATTTGAAAGACTTAAAATCAGTATCTTGGAGACACCTGACTGGTTCAGTCAGTAGAGCATGTGGCTCTTCATCTCAGGGCCATGAGCTCAAGCTGAAAACTGGGTGTGGAACCTACCTAAAACAAATGAATAAATGAAGTTTTTAAATCAATATCTTGAAGAGACATCTGCACACCCATGATTATTCTAGCATTTTTTACAAAAGCTAAGATATGGGGGAAAAAATAAATGTGCCTCAATAGATAAATGAATAAAGAAGATAAATACTATTCAGCCTTAACAAGAAGGAAATCCTGCCATTTGCAATGACATGGTTAATCTGGAAAGCATTATGCTAAGTAAAATAAGCCAGAAAGAGAAAGTCAAATACTGTATGCTATCACTTATAGGTAAAATTGGGGTGGGGGAGAGAACAATTAGAGAACTTATTCTAGCTAAATTAAAGATTTATATTAAGCTCCCATAACCAACACTGTGTGGTATTGCTCTAAGGATAAGCATATAGATCATTGAAACAATAGAATGTCCATAAGTAGACCTAAATGTGTGATTTTTTTTACAATGATGTTACGGTAATTGAACGGGGGAAAGAATAGACTTTTTTCAACTAATTACGCTGGGTCTATTGGATATCCATCTGAGAAGTAAATGAACCTCAACTTCTATCTAACACCATACACAAAAATTAACTCAAAACAAGTCAAAGACCTAGATGTTAAAAGATAAACCTATAAAAATACTAGAAAGAGTATTTTTAACCTTGGGGTAGATCAATATTTATTAAATATCACACAATAATCATAACTAGAAGAAAAACTGAAAATTAGAATTTGTTAATATTTTAACTCTTAACTCTTTTGCTCATTGGATGTCATCATTTTATTTTAATTTTTTAAAGACTTTATTTACTTATTTGACAGAGAGAGACAGCTAGAGAGGGAACACAAGTAGGGGGAGTGGGAGAGGGAGAAGCAGGCTCCCTGCTCAGCAGGGAGCCAGACTCAGGGCTTGATCCCAGGACCCTGAGATCAGGGTCTGAGCAGAGGCAGACACTTAACAACTTAGTCACCCATTATTTTAAATGAATTTAATTTTAAAATTTAATGAATTTAAATTTTAAAATGAAAAGGCAATGCATGGACTAGGAAAAACTATATAAATATATAGACACACACACACATATAAGCATTTTATATTATATGCAATTTATATAGAATTTTACATATAAATTATATATAAATAGATACACTATATTTTTATATGTAAGTGATATATATGACAAAAAGACCTATATCTAGGATATATAAATAACACTTAAATTTTAGTAATACGAAACCCAGAGCTACTATTTTTATGCAATTTCTTATTCAAAACTGGATGTTTCTCAAACATGTCTCTTCAGCATACTTGCTTCTAAGACAAAGTCTTTCCATCAAAGGAGATAATTAATTCCAGAGAGAGGAAGCAGCAGCTAAAAGCCAAGGTCCTTGAATCTTTTTGGAAACCTCTTTAAATATCCATGTAGTGCCAGGTGAAAGTGTTGTAGCGGGGGGCGAGGGGGGTTACATTTCCAGAGCAAGATTCATTATGGTAGGAATGACCCATCTGAAAGTGTTTCCTCCATATTTCTTGCCTCTTGCCTATGAGACCAGATCCATCTGGAGATCTTTTCTCTGTAGTGTGCTAAAAGAATTCATTCTAAAATCAAATCCCAGATTTTCTATGAAGAATTTTGAGGCTTTAGGCTAAGAGGAAAATTTTAGACTTATAGAAAAAACTTTCTCAAGAACTGCTGAGTGATTACTGAATTACTGAAATAGTCTTTGTCTGAGTGTCTCATATATTTCATACTGAAAGTTTCCTATCCAAGATGAGGTCGGTTTGAAGACGAAATTATTTCTGAAATCCCATAGACATCATTTAGATCATCCAAGTCTATAAGGTAAGTTTTTCAGTAGCATGGAAGCATCTTAAAGATTGGTATGTTCTATATGTAGTAATCAATATGTTTCAACATTTTTCAAATACAGTAATATTTTATCCACACACCAGTTCTTCAAAAGATAGTTGGTAAATGTCATTAACCTAATTTAGCAAATGAAAACTTTGAGGCTCATAGAATTATGCAATTTTTAGGACCCAGCTCTCTGACATCAGGAGCTTTCTTCTGCCGTGAGACACCTCCTTTACATTCAAGACTAATCATGAGCATGAAAATAATGTGTATACACTCCACACACAGAAAAGACATAAATATGAGTAATGAACGATATAAATCACCAGTCATTTAGTCCAAGCATGACCAGGGACAGTCCTTCCTGAGGTTAACTGCTATTGATAATGTGAGTCTCTGTGGCTTCTTGAAAAGTAAAATTGGAGATGAACCTTCCTGATCTTATTGCATGGTTAAATATTTATCTGTATTTCACTCAAAATACCAATTCTTCCTATCTCCTACCTGCATACACAGTCACAAAAATAGGTGAAAGTTTTTAATGTGCCCACAGTAATGTGGTGGGTATGTTTATATATGTTTCTTCAATCAATTCTCATAACACCTGGGATATGGATATGATCATTCTCACTTTATGTGATGAAGAAGCAACGATGTAAGGTGCCAAGAAATGCACCCTGGATAAAAGAAGTGGCAAGTGCAAAAGGCAAGATTCCAAGCTAGTCTCTCTCATTTTCAAACCAATACACTACACTTAACTACTGTGGTAGTCATTTTCAACATTGTGCAGAAAAATCCAGGGACCCATGATTGTAAGGGGATTGGGAAGGGAGGAAATGGAGCTGCATTAGAGGTCAAGGTAAAAGTTCAATTCAATGAAACTAGTACCACCTTTTTATTAATATTTAGGGATTCCATGCGTGCGTGTGTATGTTCATGAAATTACCTCATGTACATTTTTCTGAAATAACATTAATGTCATTATAATTATTATGGTCATGCCAAAAGCAGATTACTAATTCAATATCACTTATTATTACATAACAATGTAGGGCAAGGATTAAAAATTTGGAGGAAATTTAACAAATATAATATGATCTAATATTGTTTCTACCTTTTATTATCTGCTTGACCATAGGCAGGATCCTTAACTTCTTCTCTATGTTTGTATCTCCTATTGTGTAAAAGCAGTATAAAATAATAGTGGTAATAATCTCACAGGTTTGTAGTGAGAATTAAACAACCACATTTCTGCAAAAACAGAGCACAGCAAGTAACTAGTAAGTTTTAGTTGATATTATCATTATGATTACTATTAACATCAGTCTCTGCAATTGTTTCTTCATTTGCAAAATAGATAAATAATACTAACCGCACAGGTTACTGCAATGCCATACACATTCCAATCAATCATTACAAATATATTTATCAGCTATTATAATATTACTGGATTTGACAACATGTATTATCAATTCTTTTGTAGTAGCTCCTGGGGCCTTTTATTACATTCTCATAAGAAACACCATTACACTTTTTGTCAACTATTATAAATGGTCTCATACTGGGCTTTCTGTCACTGGCTTGCATCCCCTTACTGAACCTCATCCTACTTCATCAAGGCACACAAAGATCTTTACCAAACTTGTATGCAAGAGTCATGCTTCCTCCAATTCCTTTTCATCCTTCCACCCATATCCTCAATTACCTTCCATGGGTCCCCATTTCCTAAGGATAAGGGAAAAATTACTAGCTCTATATTCATAGCCTTGACATCCATTTCTGCACACTCTTTTCAAACTTAGCTGCCAATACCACTACTTCAAGATAAGTTCTTGGTCATCCATACAATGAAGTGTGCACAGATGATCTTCAAGAAATCATTACTACTTTCTATCTCAAAAACCTCATGAGAATCCACAACTCAGTAGAATCTAGGCATTTACTATTTATGAGATGAAGAAGCTTAATAAAGTCAAGTTTACATTAATCAACAGGAATTTCTTTTTCAGGCAATGCAATTAGTCATAAAATTAAATAATGGAGAATAGGAACAATGTGACAGAGTTTGTTCTACTGGGGCTCACAGAGAATCCAAAGATGCAGAAAATCATATTTGTTGTGGTTTCGGTCATCTACATCATCTCTGTGGTAGGGAATGTGCTCACCGTGGTCACTATCACTACCAGCCCATTATCAGGGTCCCCCATGTACTTTTTCTTGGCCTATCTCTCTTTCATTGATGCCTGCTATTCTTCTGTCAACACCCCTACACTGATCTTAAATTCACTCCGTGAAAAGAAGACCATCCCATTCAATGCCTGTATTACCCAAATATTTGGAGAACATTTTTTGGAGGTGCTGATGTCATCCTGCTCACTGTGATGGCCTATGACCTCTATGTGGCCATCTGCAAGCCATTGCACTACATGACCATCATGAATCAGCAGGTGTGTGGCCTGATAATGGGAGTGATGTGGGTGGAAGTCTTCCTACATGCAACCATACAAATCTTCTTTATCATCCCATTACCCTCTGTGGCCCTAATGTCATAGATCATTAGGAACCTGGGTCTTGCCTTCACAGAGCTTTGGTTACACTGAGAGATACACAGAGGGGAGCAGAAAATGACAAAAACTTGTCATAAATGGTAAGGTAGTGGCTTCACAGGGTGCTATGGAAGCAGGTTTAAGGGATACACAGCAAAGAATGAGGGTCAAGAAAGGTTCCAAGATGAAAAGACAAGCAACATGGAACCTGAAACATGAAATCAAGTCAGCAGTGTGAATATGTTCACATCAGGTGAAGTAGGAGCATTCCTACAAGACAGAATACAAAACAAAGGCCAGGGGGTGGAAATCAGTATGCAGGAAACCTCAAGAAATCAGTGTGGCTGTGGTTGTTAATTCATCTATTCAGTCAACAATTATTTAATGAACTACCACCGTGTGCCAGGCAGTGTGCTAGACAATGAGCTTATAAAGGGTAAACAGCAGGATATGAACCTGGAGAGACAGGAATAGGGAAGATGAAGAAAGGTCTCATAATCATGTTAAGATTTACTGCTAAATACAATGGGACAAACATTGGGAGGACTTTTGAACCAGTGAGTGATGCAGTTTGATCTCAGTTTGAGATGAGAGCTGTATGGGTTATCAGTGGGGGAAATGGATTGAAGGGAACAAGAGTGGCAGCAGGATGTTAATATAATGATTTGGGTGTGAAAGGATGGAGGCCTGAAATCTGGTGGTGTCAGTGAGGATACAGAACGTGGTGGGCACTGCTCTGTTCAGCTCCACTTCCCTTCAATCCTCCAATGTCCCAGTTGTTGTATGTCTGGGCTACTAATAGCTCAGAGCTCAGTGCCCCATCTTTTCTGTATATTTCCTCCAGAATGAAATTACAGGCTATGCCCATCATCCTAGGACCCAGCAGGAGCCAATGAAAGATAGGCTGGTCCCTTTGCCTCAAGGTGGAACCAGTCTTGTATTACAATGGATACCACAGAGTTCCCTTGATTCCGAGCTGATGATGCTAAGCCCCAGTTGAGACCACAACCTTCTTCCTGTACTGTAGTCAGCTTCCCTCCACCCTTGTCCTTATAAATCATTTTCAGTAAAATCCTCATCTCAGAATTTACATCTAGGGAACTCAATCTAACACAGAGACATAGAAAAGGTTAAGAAATACTTAAAAGTATAAACAGAAGAACTTGACATGGGATGACGATTTAAGAAAGAAGTCATTGTTGAAAACCAGATTCTTCCTTAGATTAATGGAAGGATGAGGGAACAGAAAAGATGAGACATTTTGGCAGTTGATGTGGCTTCTCCCTCTTAGCCTGAAGTATTAACTCTGCATTTCCTAAGGAAACTGTGATGGCCCCCACCCCAGGCAGTTGCCCTACAAAAAGGGTTCATTCTCCTCAGGACCCACCCCCACCACCCTCTTTGCTCCTAGACCTATAACTAGACATGATTCCCAGAAGACCCCTAACGGTGAGGTACTAAATGTGACCCATGAGAAACACACTACACTCCAGAATAACTATGTGAGTTTTCTAATTTATAAAGTTAGATATAGAATAATCATGGAAGAAACATAAAATTTAATAAAGTCAAATTTCTTGATATGGGTCACTAAGAAGAGATTCTTCATTTAATATTGTAGCTGGAACTGAGGAAAAGCTAAGCTTTTCTGTTCAGTCGCTAAAGCATGAATGAAAAGGTGGACCACATTAGGCTAATTAGAAACGCAAAACCTCCTTGGTTTTAATGGAAAGGGAGCGATTTAACGCTATGGAGAGATTGGAATGTTAGAATGGATTTGTCATTTAAGATTTACTTAACCCCCCTGGGAGGATCCAGAAGACATACCTTTCATATGACCCTGAGAAATAAATTTGTCAGGCTAGTCCCAGCATCCTTGAAAACCTCTGTGATCACTGTTTTCTATAAACAAGACCTTTAGTGTCAGTAAACTGGAAATCCTAATGCAACGGGAGGTATTTGATCCTAGATAATAGTGGCCAATTGGTAGCACTCAACAACCTTAAAGGCAAGGTGGGCATGCTTCCATAAAGGACAGAAGATTCAAAACAGCAATCAGAATAATCAATACAAGCATAATCAGATTGTTGGCTAGTTTATAACATTGTTCCTAGAAGTCAAATAGAGAGGAAGCCTCTCTATTCAAGTTTTACTTGATCTGGGTAGTAAAAACGGTCTAGGTTAAGTAAACAGAAGTCTAACTTAATCATAACAGCAGAGATTCATGACCTCACAATCAATTCCCAGACTCAAACCAGTTTATAGAGTGAAAATTCCTTGAATAAAGGGGAGATTGGGTCTTCCTGAGGAAGGACTCTGGGACATTGCTAAAAAAATCTTATAATAATCTTTCCCTCAGCCTTCCCCAAAAGAGGCCTGTGGCCTTTTATCAGTCAAAGTGTGTGTTGGAGAAAAGAAAATAAGCAGACCTTTCAGGAACTCCTGGACACTGGCATTGACCTGAAATTGATTCCAGAAAACCCTCAACAACAGTGTGATTCACCAGGCAGAGCATCAGTTTACAGAGGACAGATTGTCACTGGAGTTTTAGGTCAGGCCTACTTTGCATCGGGACCAATAGGTCACTGAACTCATCCTATGGTTACATCCCCAGTTCCAGAATGCATAATTTGAATAGACATACTTTGCAACTGGCAGAATCCCCACATTGGTTCCCTGGCATGTGGACTGAGGGCTATTGTGGTGAAAAGCCAAGTGGAAGCCTCTAGAACTGCCTCTACGTAGGTAAGAGTAAACCGAAAGTGATACCACATCCCTGGAGGAATCATAGAGATTAGCGCCACCATCAAGGACTTGAAAGATACGGAGGTGGTGATTCCTACAACATACACATTTACCTCACTTATTTGGCCTATGCAGGAGTTAGATGGATCTTGGAGAATGACAGTAGATACTTATAAGCTTAACCAGGTGGAGAATCCACTAAATTATACCTGCTGTACCAGATGTGGTTTCCTTGCTTGAACAAATTAACAGATTCTCTGATACCTGGTATGCAGCACCTGATTTGGCAACTGCTTCTTATCTCCCTGTCAGTAAGGACCATCAGAGGCAGTTTGATTTCAGCTTACAAGGCCAGCAATATGCCTTCCCTGCCCTACCTCAGGGTTCTGTCAACTCGCCAGGACTATGTCATATTTTATTTCATAGGGAACTCTATTATCTTTCATTCTACAAGATATCCATACTGGTCTGTCATATTGATGACATTATGCTGAATGGATGTAGTGATCAAGACTTAACTACTCTAGATTTATTAGTAAGACATTTCTGGGTCAGAGGATGGAAAATAAATACAATTAAAATTCAGGGGACTGAAACTCAGTGAATTTTCCAGTGGCCGAGAGTATAGAGCATATCAAGATAGCCCTTTTGAAGGAAAAATACAATAGGATAAAGACAGAGAGGGAGACAAACCATAAGACACACCTAACTATAGAAAACAAACTGAGGGTTGCTGAAAGGGAGGTAGGTAGGGTGATGGGGTAACTGGAGGATGGACATTAAGGAGGACACTTGATGTAATGAGCACTGGGTGTTATATGTGACTGATGAATCACTAAATTCTACCACAAAATTAATAATACACTATATGTGAACTAACTTGAACTTAAATAAAACAAGACAGAGGATCATAAGGGAAGGGAGGGAAAAATGAAACAAGACGAAACCAGAGAGGGAGACAAACCATAAGAGACTCTTAATCTCAGGGAACAAACTGAGGGTTGCTGGAGTGGAGGAGGGTGGGAAGGATGGGGTGGCTGGGTGATGGACATTGGGGAGGGTATGTGCTGTGGTGAGTGCTGTGAATTGTGTAAGACTGATGAATCACAGACCTGCACCCCTGAAACAAATAATACATTATATGTCAATAAAAAATAATAATAATAAAATAAATAAAATGTAAAAATAATAATAAATAAATAAAACAAAAGATATCCCTTTTAAGGTGAAGGGTATCTTGGTCCATCTAACCCCTCCAACACCAAAAAGATACACAATACTCATTAGGCCCCTTTGGATTGGAAAACCAATGTGTTCTTCATTTGGGTGTTTTACTCTGACCTATTTATCAAGTGACTCAAAAGTTGCTAGTTTGCATTGAGCTCAGAAAAAAGAAACGGTTCTGCTACAGGTCCAGGCTGTAGTGAAAGCTTCTATTCCACATGGGTGTCAGGATTCAGCAAGTCCTACTGTGCTTCATGTGCCAATGGAAGTAAAGGATTCATGAAGCACTGAGTGTTATATAAAAACAACGAATCGTGGATCACTACATCAAAAACTAATGATGTATTGGATGGTGACTAACATAACATAAAAAAATAAAATTAAAAAAAAAGAAAAGGATGCTGTTGGAGTCTTTGGCTGTCCTCTATACATGAATTGCAGTGCAGGCCCTCAGGATTTTGGAGCAAAATCCTGCCATCCTCTACAGATAATTGCTCTTCTTTTTAGAAATGGCTCTTGGCCTGCAACCAGGCCTTAGCAGAGACTAAACATTTAACCATGGCCATCAAGCTTCTGTGAAACCAGAACTGCTTATCATGAACTTGGTGTTTTCGGATTCATAGAGCCATAAAGTTGGGTGTACAAAGTAGCACTCCTTTATGAAATAGAAAAGTCACAGGTTATCTACAGTTTTGCTTTCCAAGGTTTCAGTTACCTGAGGTTCAGAAGCAGGCGATCCTCCTTCTGACATAATATCACAAGGTCAGCAGTATCCTATTTGTACATCACAGTGCCATGTCATTCACATCATACCATCTCATATCATGACAGCAAGAAGGGTGAGTACAGTACACCCAGGTATTTTGAAAGAGAGAGAGGGAATATATTCAGATAACTTTTGTTACAGTTTATTGTTATAATTTTTCTATTTTATTATTATTGTTATTAATTTCTTACTGTGCCTAATTTATAAATTAACTTTCATCACAGGTATATATGTATAGAAAAAAATATAGTATATGTAGGGTTCATTACCCTCTATAATTTCAGACATTAATGGGGTCGTGAAACACATCGCTCTCCCCACATAATGAGGGACCTCTGTACAGAGGGACAGAGAGCACAAGTAGGCAGAGAGGCAGGCAGAGGGAGAGGGAGACGCAAGCTCCCTGCTGAGCAGAGAGCCCAAAGCTTGGCTTAATCCCAGGATTTGGGGATTATGACCGGAGCCAAAGGCAGACGCTTAACTGACTGAGCCACCCAGACTCCCCGTGTTTTCTTTACTTGAACTTTAAGTATGGTTTAAGGAGATGTATATAGGTGCTAGGTAGTTAAGCAATGAACTTGTACTGACTAATTTTATGGGTTAACTTGCCTAGACCACAGGGTGCGCAGATATTTTTTTGACTATTGTTTTGGGTTGTGACTATGAGATTTTTCTGGATGATATTAATTTTTGAATTGATAGACTGAATAAAGAAGATTGCTTTCACTAAAGTAGGGTCCTCATCCAACCAAAGGAAGGCCTGCAAATTACAAAAGGCTAACCTCCCCTGAGTAAGAGGGAAATCTCCTGCCTGAGTGCCTTCAAACATTAGCTTTTCCTGTCTGATGGCTTGCTCACTGACACATCAACTCTTCCCTGATTCTACACTAGCCTCCTGCCTATGGACCTAAACAGGGACATCAGCTCTTATCAGTTTATAGCAGTTTCTGGTCTTTAGACTCAAAATGGGACATAGACTGCAGATTTTGTGGTATACCTACAGTGGAATATTATTCAGCGTTGAAAAAGAATATATTTCTGACCCATGCTACAAGACAGATAAACTTTGATGACATCTTAAATGAAATAAGCTGTTTCTTTTTGATAAACTTCATATTTTATAAAGGTTTATATTTATAGGGAAATTGTGGAAATGATATAGAGTTCCAATATGCTCTGCACTCAGTTTCCCCTGTTACCATCTTACATAGTATGGTACATTTGTCACAACGAATTCACTTCACATGAACATATTATTTTTAACAAATATCCATACTTTTTTCAGATTACTTTGATTTTAACTAATGCCATTTTTCTTCTCCAGAATGTCATCCAGCATACCACATTAGATTCAGTTGTTGTGTGTTCTTCAGTAACTCCAGACAGTGACAGTTTCTCTGAATGTTCTTTTATTTATTTATTTCAAGTGTGATTAACATACAGCATTAGATCAGTTTCAAGTGGATAAAATAATAATTCAACAATTCTAAGGACACCTGGTTGGCTCAGTAGGTTAAGCATGTGCCTTCAGTTCATGTCATGATCCCAGGGTCCTGGGATGAGCCCTGCATGGAGCTCTCTAGTTAGAGGGGAGCCTGCTTCTCCCTAAGCCTATGCTCCCCCTGCTTGTGCTCTTTCTCTCCCTCTGTCTCTCTCTGATAATAAATAAATAAATACATAAATAAATAAAATTTAAAAAAATTTTAAAAGAATTTTATAGTTTACTCAGTGCCCATCATGGTAAGTACACTCTTAAAGTTTCTTGTTGTTGCTGTTTTTTTAATTTATTTATTTATTTGAGAGAGAGAGAGCTCAAGCAGGAGGAGGACAGAGGGAGAGAGAGACAGAGAAATAGACTCCCTGCTTAGTGTGGAGCCCCCTGAAGGGCTCAATCCCAGGACCCTGAGATCATGACTTGAGCCAGAACAAGAGTCGGAGGCTTAATCAACTGAACAAAGCAGGCACCCCTGAACTTTTCTTGTTTCTGATGAACTTGACAGTTTTGAGCAGAACTAGACAAACATTTTATATAAAAACCTCCATTTGGGGTTTGTCTGATATTTTACTCAAGATTGGACTGGGGCTATGGGTTGTTGGGAGAAAGGTCACAGAGGCAAAGTGCCATTTGCATCACATCCTGCCAGTGGGTACATATTTTCAATGTGACTCATCACCATTGATGTTAACCTTGATCACATGTTTGAGGTAGTGTCTTCCATATTTCTCTTTAAATTTTACTCCCCCCTGCCCCACTCCACAATGTGTTTTTTAAAAGGAACTCACTTGTGTGCAGCCTACAAATAAGAGATTGAGTGTTATCCTATAACCTTTGAGAGCAGAGTACCTACAAAATCATTATGAATTCCTTTTTATGGGAGCTTTATCTATTATCCCCTATTTATTAGTTATTTATTTAAGTGATTTATATCATTATGAACTTGTGGATTTTTTACACTATGAGTTATATTTCAACTCAGTGTCATTTATTTTGTTGCTCAAATCTTTTCCAAATTTTGGCACTGGAGGCTCTTCCCATTGGCTCTTGTTTCCCTTTGGCATATTCTCATCAGTGTGAATGTACTTGTGTGTGTGTGTGTGTTGTGTGTGTGTGTCTTTGTGTGTGTGTGTATTAGCACTTCTTTCCCTTCTAGAATTACAAGATGTTCCAGTTCATCTCCTACATTCCCTGCCACAGACCTAGAATCCGTCATTTCTTTAAGAAATCTTAATTCATTTTCTTTCATAATGGTATCAGGAACCATGCCCTGGCCACTAGATAACTAGATAATCACTGGTTTTTTTTTTTTTATTTTAGTCAAAATACGTCATTTATGGCCCACATAAACCCCTTGCAAGAATTGATCACTTTTTTCCCATAATCTAATAATACATATTGAAAATTAAGTTATTTCTCATATCTAGCTAATACTTCTTAATTAAAAGGGAAGGAAGACTTTAGGGAATGACCTTCCCCAGACTCCTATATTTTGCATCATTCATGTTAAATATTCCTGCAGGAAAGGCAAAAGAGAAGCATTTCCCAGTCAAAATTACATGTGAGGGTACGTTTCAGAAAGTGTGGGATGAATCCAGGACAAACTTTATCTTCTGGCATGCGTGGAAGAACCTGAGCCTCAGTGACATCAAAAGAGATCAGATAGAATTTTAGAAACACTTTTTTTCTTAATTCTCATTTGAGTAAAGTACAGCCAAATTGAGAAGAAAAGAGTACGAATGAACATCCTAACCTTTGCAAAAGCTCTTATCAAAACTGGTAAGATTTCTTTTGGGGATTAACTTAGTTGTTTTTAATACTCTGAGAAAATTCATCTGATCAATTCCATAGTGTGCATCTAACATGTAAAAGGCATCTATGGAAGGATAGAAAATTTAGGGAATTTTTTAAAAGAGCTTTACAATCAAAACTGAGAAGACAGAAAAACAGAAATGCATAGCAGCTCCGGGTGGAGATCTAAGCAAAGAGAAATAATATCTGAGCATTCCAGGAAATGCTCCATGGAGTTGATGATTTTACTTTGGATGGAGTAAGCTTCCCTTTTCAGTGGTAACTGCATATTGAATAGGACTGAACACTATTGGATTGTATCAATAGGAAATTCTCTTAATTCTTTCATTCACATTATGAATACTTATTATTAAATATGTACTTTTTTCTAGATGTTAAATTCAGCCATGAACAGATAAAAATTACCCTCTTTATGGTGCTTCATTCCAATGTATGCCACTCATATCTATTATTATGTGAAATATACAAGTATCTGTCTATATCTCTATCAGGTAGATGGATGATAGATTGACAGATTGATCAATTAATACATAGATAAATAGATGTCTTTTTATTGTACTTAACTGTTAAAAACAACAGAAATGTTTTCATTCCTATTTGCTGAAGAGTTGGACAGAGAACATATTTGGCGAACTTCTCTAAGAGTGCAGGGGAACCTGTAGTGAATGGCAGTGTTGGGGCATGGGGCATGATGTGGTAAAGAGCCTTGAGTCCAGAACTGTCTCTAGCTGACTCACCCTCTTAAACAGACATTTAAATCTCATCTGGCCCTGGGAATCTTGCTGTCCCAGCAGCCCATGCCAGAAGACAGTTGTTAGGAACCAGTAATATGCCAATGTGATTAACAAACCATCTACTAAGAGAAGGTTTTGAGCTTTTATTTTTAATGAAACATGATTATGACATATTTTCAACTACCAAAGGAAAAACTTTAAGACACAGGTCATCCTCCTGACTTTGATTCCAAGAAAGCAATTTCCCCACCCTGAGGCCACAAATATTATGTAATTTTGGTACTATCTTAAATACAATTAATTGGTAAGAGTCCGTGTGTGTGTGTGTGTGTGATATATATTATTCTGCTGATAATGAAAATATTACCATCCTCTGCATAGCGTTCTGAACTCTATCACTTTTCAAAATATTTTAGAAACCATTGCATATATATCCACTTCCTTTTTTTGTGTGTTAATCACCATACATTACATCATTAGTTTTTTTATTATTGCATAAAATACCATCCCTGACTCATTTAGCTTCCTTCTGATGGGCATTGAAGTTGTTTCTTACCTTTGGCCAACTTGGAAAGGACTGCTGTGATTGTCCTTGTGCCTGTGAGTGGATTACTTGCAGCAAATGGACTCATAGTCCATGTGCCATTGAAGTATCATCAATGCTGAAAATCACTCCCCAAGAAATTGCACCCCCTTAAACTTCTACCAAAATTGTGTGGGATCAATTGTTTCCCACATTATTTTCAGTAGTGTTTGTTAAGATATATTTATCAATGGGGCACCTGGGTGGCTCAGTCATTAAGCGTCTGCCTTTGGCTCAGATCATGATCTCAGGGCCCTGGGATCGAGCCCTGCATCGGGCTCCCTGCTCAGCGGGGAGTCTGCTTCTCCCTCTCCCTCTGCCAGCTGTTCCCCCTGCTTGTGTTCTCTCTCTGTCAAATAAATAAATAAAATCTTAAAAAACACACACACTTTTCAAAAAGGTCTTTATTTAATTTATTAATCTGATAAGTGAAAAGATATATAATTGGAATTTAAATTTGAATGTATTTAGATATGAATGAAATTGATTATCTATTCACATTTTTAATAAGAAGAGTTTCTTTTGAAATCAATTATTTGACCCATTTTCATTTGCACTTTTTTTTTTTAAAGATTTTACTTATTTAGAGAGAGGGAGAGTGTGTGTGTGAGCAGGAGAAGGGGCAGTGGGAGAGGGAGAGAGAGAATCTTAAGCAGGCTCCACACCAGACACAGAGCCTGGCATGGGGCTCGATCCCATAACCCTGAGATCATGACCTGAGTGGAATCCAGAGTCGGACGCATAAGTGACTGAGCCACCCAGGTACCCTAAGCATTAAGTTTTTAAAGATTGATCCTTGAAATCTAATTATATTTGAGAAACTTTTGCTTTTGTCTGGAATACATGAGGTAAATATACTTAAATGACTTGTCACTTATGCTTTTAATTGTGCTACTATTTGGAAAATATATGTGATGAGGACAGAGAATGTTATTCCACTGTTAGGCATATATAAATAAATATTAGTTCCCTTCCTCTTTCTGTCTTCTCTTACTGAAGTCAGAATATGGGACACTCGAGAATATAGATTCCAAGAATTCTATTGAAAAGTTTCAGCTATGACTTGGAACTTCCTTAGCTCATTTTCTAAATCCCTGGTGCTTAAAATAACATGAAATTTGAAAAAAATATTTTGCTTTGTGCCAGATGTTCTCTATTTATATTTATTTAGTCTGAGTCTCTCCTTGTTTCTTAAGAAAATATGCTGAAAGACCCATTAAAATATTGAAAGAGGCAAAGAGTGGGTATTAAGGAGGGCACATATTGCATGGAGCACTTGGTGTTATATGCAAACAATGTATCACAGAACACTACCTCAAAAACTAATGATGTATTGTATTGTGACTAGCATAACATAATAAAAAAAGGCAAAGATTTAATTTTGGACAACATCGTACAATTTCAAAAGTACAAAGCTTTATGATAGAAGCTGAATTTAAAACTACAAACAACTAGAAATTATTGAGAGTTAAAGTAACAGGAAATAAACAGTCAAACTAACAGATTAAAATAAATTTCAGGATGGACTGAATTAATTGAGGAAAGCTCACTGCTAAAATATTGTTTCTCCCTTCTCTCTCTCTCTCACTCTCTCTCTCAGGTTACATTAAGGGGAACACTATCAAAAGTTTCTACATCGTTCCTTGAATGTTCAGAATATTTACGAGAAGATACTTTATAACTGAACTACCAGTTTCAAGTGGTGTGAAAGGGCATTATGTAAATCATGCATGAGTTTTCTCCATTTGGCAACATTCTACCCTAAAAGGATCTTGCCATAAACTAAAGAAAGACATTCAGCTCAGAAAGATACCCTCCCAATCCAAATCCCCTAAATTAATGTTTTTTATGCCTGAAGAATCAGGTACTCTAATTATTGATATATTTGATTGTTTCCATAAGCAATCAGGTGAATAGATTATGAATAAATATTATGATTTCCACTTTGTTCAGAAGAAAAAAACATGAAAGGTAAGGGATTACACACAGGTAAGTGGCATATCCATGATCAAGCATATGGATATGATCTCAAAATGGAGTATTCATTTCATAATATTTCTTTCTTTGCAGATTAATTCTTTCTAACCTGCGCTTTCTCCACTTTGCCTGAAATAATGCAGCAAAATAACAGTGTAACTGAGTTCATCCTATTAGGATTGACACAAGATCCTATGAAAAAGAAAATGATATTTGTAATCTTCTTCATTTTATATATGGGAACCATGATAGGGAATTTACTTATTATAGTGACCATCAAGTTCAGCCGGACACTTGGGAGCCCCATGTACTTTTTCCTATTTTATTTGTCTCTTGCTGATTCCTGCATTTCAACATCCACAGCCCCCAGACTAATTGTGGACTCACTCTCTGCAAAAAGAATCATAACTTATAATGAGTGCATGACTCAAGTCTTTGCACTACATTTCTTTGGCTGCATGGAGATCTATGTCCTCATCCTCATGGCTGCTGATCGCTATGTGCCCATCTGTAAGCCCCTACGTTACCCAACCATCATGAGGCAGCAGGTCTGCACAATCCTGATTGTTCTTGCATGGATAGGGTCTTTTATCCATTCTATAGCCCAGATTATCCTGGCTTTGAAGTTGCCCTTCTGTGGACCGAATTTGATTGATCATTACTGCTGTGATTTGCAGCCCTTGCTGGAACTTGCTTGCATGGACACATACATGATCAACCTACTGTTGGTGTCTAACAGTGGGGTCATTTGCTCAAGCAGTTTTGTGATTCTGATGATCTCATACATTGTCATCTTGCATTCCCTGCGAAACCACAGTGCAGAAGGGAGGAAAAAAGCTCTCTCTACTTGTACTTCTCACATCATTGTAGTAGTTTTATTCTTTGTTCCATGTATATTCATATATACATGCCCCCCAACCACTTTCCCCATGGACAAGATGGTGGCTGTATTTTATACTATTGGGACCCCTTTTCTCAACCCACTCATCTACACACTGAGAAATGCAGAAGTGAAAAATGCCATGAGAAAGCTATGGCATATAAAAATTACCACAGAAAGCAAAAGATGAATTGAGGGCTTTGGCTGATTCCTTAATCTGTACAGATATCAAATATGATAGTGTATATCCTGACTTGTACAAGACACTCTAACACCTGATTTCCTCATTTTTTTCTGTACTTCTGTCCTTAAACTAATAGCTTCCCTCATAATGCCAGCCTGGTTCTTACTTTTCCTGAGAGCTCAATTCTGACATTGCTGATTATGAAATACTACTTACATCTCAATCTACACTCTGGTTTGATAAGGAGAAAGGTATTTATACAATCACAACTGTTCAAAAAGTGAGCACCCATAAATAAAGATTAGCCTGTTCTCTATGACTTGTAATTCTCTATAGCACATTTTAAATAAGGTATCCTGTTTCCTCTTGAACACATTCAGAGCAAAGGAACTAAATTTGTGTGTCAAGAAATTCTTTTCATTTTATCATTAATCTTGAAAAACGTTCCATACTAGTGAACTAAAGGCCAAAAGGTTGCATATATAAAATATGTAATTTTTTTCTTAAATAATTGTTATGTTCCCTTTGACTATTAATATAACTGTGGCATTATGTATGGGATTTTTTTTTCTGGGCCATAAGGCACATCTTTTTTTTTTAATTAATTAATTTATTGTTTTAATTAATTTTATTTTGTTATGTTAGTCACCATACATTACATCATTAGTTTTTGATGTAGTGTTCCATGATTCATTGTTTGCGTATAACACCCAGTGCTCCATGCAATACATGCCCTCCTTAATACCCATCACTGGGCTAACCCATTCCCCCACACCCCTCCCCTCTAAAACCTTCAGTTTGCTTGTCAGAGTCCATCGTCTCTCATGGTTCATCTCCCCCTCCGATTTCTCCCCTTCATTCTTCCCTTCCTGCTATCTTTTTTTTTTTTTCACATATAATGTATTATTTGTTTCAGAGGTACAGGTCTATGATTCATCAGTATTACACAATTCACAGCGCTCACCATAGCACATATGGGATTTTTTAAATGTAGTATTACAAAGTACTCATGATATTCAACTAATTTGTGTGATTGGGATATAGGGGCTACAGCAAGAGACTTCTACAACTGTAAGAGGGAAAGAAGTAAAATATGCATGGTGTCAAGACTGAATAAGAATTTAAATGCACCGTAAGGATGCCTGGGTGGCTCAGTCCGGTTAAGCGTCAGACTTCGGCTCCACTCATGATCCCAGGGTTCTGGGATCGAATCCTGCATCAGGCTCCTTGCTCAGCTGGGGGCCTATTTCTCCCTCTGCCTGCTCTGCCTGCCACTTCCCCTGCTTGTGCTCTCTCTCTCTCTGACAAAAAATAAATAAAATTTTAAATAAATAAATACAAGGCAGATTCAACATATTTTCTGAGATTGAAGTACAGAAGGTTAGGACCTAGTTTGAAGGAAAAAATGTATATTATTTCATTTACAGTTGGGTTGTATCAATGGAATAAGAGAAACTATCAGAGGCATTCAGAAATACTCAGGATACTTGTGTCTAGTAATGGAGTTGGAGAGAAAGTACTTTTACAGCAGGAAGCCACTTTCTTTCTCCGTTTGTACTTTCCTAATAAAAGGGGAGTACCTATTCACAAGTTAGAATTGCCAGTAGAATTTTGATGCTGATAGTGAGCACAGATTTGCAGCCATGCCTTCAATATGTGTATGCCAGGGGTTATATCATGTAATTTTGAAATTCATTGATTTCAGAGAGTACAAAAATACTTATTCAAAGGAATACATGCCCCCCTAATGTTTATATCAGCATTACCTACAATAGCCAAACTGTGGAAATAGCCCAAGTGCCCATCGAATGATGAATGGATAAAGATGTGGGGGATATATCTATCTATCTATCATCTATCTATCCATCTAAAATGGACTATTACTCAGCCCTCAAAAGGAATGAGATCTTGTTATTTTCAATAACAAGGATGGAGCTAGAGAGTATTATTCTAACCAAAATTAGTAAGTCAGAGAAAGAAAACTACCATATGATTTCACTCATGTGGAATTTAAGAAACAAAACAAATGAGTATAGAGACAAAATTAGAGAGGGGGCAAACCAACAAACAGACTCTTAAATATAGAGAACAAACTAACGGTTACCAGGGGAGGTGGGTAGGAGGACAGGTTAATTAGGGGATGGCGATATAAGAGTACACTTGTGATGAGCACTGGCTGTGGTATGTAAGTGTTGAATAACTAAACCGTACACCTGGAGCTCCTATTACACTGTATGTTAACTAATGGGAATTTAAACAGAAACTTTAAAAAAAAATAAATTATTTCAGTGTATTCAAGTGTACCACATCCTTAGTAACTATGACAAGATTCCATTTCATTTTCAATGCTCTTCCCCATTATTTACCTGGAAAACCATTTCATACCAATAGTTTCCTCCTGTCAAAGACTATTTTCAACTAAATTCATTAAAATATCATGTTTTCCATGTTCTCACAACTTTTTGCTTTTGGGGATATTATGAAGCTAGTGAGGGCTCTAGTGTCCCAAAATTGACATGTTGATGTACAAAAATTATATATATATTGCAATTGTATAAATTGATTTTTTGACATACATATAATGTGAAAATTTCACCACAATATAACTAATTAACAAATCTGTCTTCTCTATGTAGTTACCACCCACTAGAATGTCTAGAATCAAAAAAGACAGGCAATAACAAGTTTTAGTGAGGAGGTGGAGAAATAGGAGTTCTCATAAATTGCTCGTGGTAATGTAGCATAGTGCAATGATTTTTTTTTTTTAGATTTTATTTATTTATTTGTCAAAGAGAGAGAGCACATGTAGGTGAAGGGGCAGGTAGAGGGAGAAGCAGGCTCCCCACCTAGCAAGTAGCTTGATGCAGGACTGATTCCCAGGACCCTGGGATCAGGACCTGAGCTGAAGGCAGATGCTCAACCTACTGAGTCACCCAGGCTTCCCTGGTAAAATGACCTTGAAAAACAATGTGGCAGCTCCTCAAAAGGTTAATCATATAATATCAATGACCTAGCAATTCTAATCTTAGGCTCTACCCAAGGGAATTTAAGTATATATTATCACAGACACTTTTTACACCAATGTTCATAGCATCATTATTCATAATAGCTAAAATGGGGGAACATCTACATGTCAATCAACTGATGAATGGGTAACTTATATATTCATAAAATGGAATTTTATTCATCAACATAAAGGAAAGAAATACTGATACTTGCCACAACATGGATGAAAATTATGTAAGAACATTATGCTAAATGAAAGCAACAATTTAGAAAAGATAACATACTGCATAATTCCTTTTGTATGAAATGTCTAGAAAAGATATTCTACAGTGAAAGGAAGTAGATTATGGGGTGCCTGAATGGGTCAGTTGGTTAAGAATACAACTCTTGATTTCTGATATGGTCATTATTTCAGGGTCATGGGATTGAGCCCCATGTCAGGCTCTGTGCTCAGCATAGAGTCTGCTTGGGATTACCTCTCCCTGTCTGCCCCTCCCCAACCTCCATCCCACACACACCCATTCCACCCCTCCTCCCCTGGCTCACTTGCACACTCTCACTCTCTCTCTCAAAAAAGAAAAAAAGAAAGTCGATTAGTATTTGCCTAGGATGTCTAGTGATGATGATGGAGAGGAATAAGTAACTGCGAGTGGGTAAGGAATTTCTTTTTAGGTGGCAAAATGTTTAAAATTAGACAGTCTTGATTGTTTCACAGTTTTCTATACTAAAAACCATTACATCATATACTTTAAATAAGTGAATTGTTTAGTATGTGGATTATAGCTCAATAAAGCTGTTAAAAACAGATAAATGTTAAATTTTGAGATTATTTGATTATTTGTACAGAATAAAAGGCCATGAAATAACTATATGTATTAAAAATTAGTGCATAACAGTGACTTTGGATCTCTATTATGATTAAAATACAACCTAATGTCCATATTAATAACACTATAAAACTTATTTGAAAATTACAAATAGTAGCTCGTGAAAGTTTTCATCACAAGGAGAAGTTATAACTATGTGTGGTGTGGATGCTAACTAGATTTATTGGGTGATCAATTTGAAATATATGCAAATTCAAATCATGAGGTTGTACACCTGAAACCACTAATAATGTTATATGCTAATTATCTCAGTAAAAAAAAAAAAAGTGGGGTCTATCTCTCCATGATTTTATCTGAGCTAAACTTGTGACACATCTTACTTGGAACCTTTAACAACATGAACAGAAGGTGCTAAAAGTGATCTTGTATAATCCCTAAAGGTTGGCTTGAGAGGCCTTAAGGCTTTTGTTTTTGTAAAACAACCACTGCCCTGAAACAGCCGTGGTGTGGTAGAGCCCAATCTACACTCCAGAAGAATGGGGAACAGGAATAAATAAATATTATTATCTATTTGTAAATTTCCTCCACCATACTTTTTCCTGTATGTCTTTGCACTTAAATCTTGACTACCAAGAGATGTTAGTTCTGAAGTTCTGACGTCCCTAAGAAGGTAAAAGCTGACAGATTTATTATCCTCAAAGACCAAGAAGCAGGACATGTGAAATAGTATTCAAGTTTCTACCAATGACTTTTTACATTTATTCCTGTTCACAAAAGGTCCTCAGTGCCAATCCCAATCAGAGGAGCTCAGAGAGTCTACTCTTGGTTCCTGGAAAGAGATCATTTCTTTCATTAGAACCTAGACTCTCCCCAGTTTCAGTAGGGGTGAGTCTGGTTTATACCATTTTATTTCATAGACATATGATCTCAGCACTGGCTGCCAACCACTGTAGTTTTATAGTTTTTGTAGTTTTCAACGTTGCTGTTGCAAGATGTTACAAGATAGGAATTTGACTAGAGCCTTCATTGATGAAAATTAATGACAACCCTTCTCACTTTCCAGATGGATAAATTAGTTTATTTCACAGTGGAAAACAATAAAAAAATGTGTCTCCCTCTGTCTTCCAATCAGTGGTCATACTTCTGTCCCTGGGAGGAGCAAAAACATTTTTAAACATGTTTTCTTGCACTGCTCAGTTTAATATGTAAAAATAGTTTTCAAGTTCCTCCATATGTTATCCCCTCTTTCATTTAAACATATCTAGGAGAAAAACATTTCTCACATATCAGTCTCTAGAATTTCACCATGTTTATAATAACTCAGTGGGAATGCCTCATTTTGTCAGTGTTTCAATATATCCAAATCTTTCATAGAAACCATTTTTGTTTTGAGGTGTAATGCAACTTCATCACTTTATTCAAATTTTCAAAATAGTCTTTATTTTACATTTTAGTATTAAAAAATCCACCAGCAAAGTGTACCACACTATGAAGAGAGACAGACAATGCTGAACTTTCATAATAGTCAATGGTAATGCCAAACATCACCTGTCCAGAAGATAAACTTTCCATCTCAGGAAAGACTGAGATAACATTTCTGTTTTATGCCTGAGGAAAAAGAGAGCTGCCTGAAGTATACCCTAGATCAGCTGAACCCCACCTTTTGCAAAGACACATGAGCAAAAATGAAATGCTTATTGTATAAGCTACAAATACTACAGTGGCTTGTTACACAACATTGTTGAGCTGACTGATCCAGGAACAGCATGGTCAAACTATAGACGTGGGGATTGAGGCATACTCTTGAGTTAATAAAACGTCCAATATGTTTAGTGTAAGGTGCCTTGAAAGGAGCAGTATAAAAGCCCGAGCAAGAGAGAACGGGCATGAGGGACAGCACCTAAGCTTGGTTATATACATAAAGGACAAATTCTATGTGCTCTTTTTTTTTTAATTCTTATGCTAATCCCCATACATTACATCATTAGTTTTATTTTTTTTTATACATCATTAGTTTTAGATGTAGTGTTCCATGATTCATTGTTTGTGCATAACACCCAGTGCTCCATGCAGAATGTGCCCTCCTCAATACCCATCACCAGGCTAACCCATCCTCCCACCCCCCTCCCCTCTAGAACCCTCAGTTTGTTTTTCAGAGCATAAAGGACAAATTCTAAATACCTAAGCATGCAGCCAACCTCCCTCTTCACTATTTCATCCATGGATAACCACAGGAAAAGAAAGACATATTTATTATTTTGGGGTAGGTTACTCTCCACCCCTCCTTTGTTGATAAATTATAAGAAGAATGTTAACAAAAGCTAAGAGCCAAGTTCAAACGGACTTCTGACAGGCCTGTCTTCTTAGGGGAAAAAACAAACAGCAAATTTGTTACATTAAGCAAATTTAATTCATGACCAGAGAATGTGGCCTATATATACATCAATAACAGGCTTGTTAAAAATAAACACCAGAATTAGGCACCAGCCCATGCAGCTATAGACATTGCTGTTCACCTTCACCTTTCTGAATTGGAGAATCCCACCAGGACATAACTGCTACCAGATCAACATCAAAACAAAATCCTGACTTAATGTGCTATTGTCTTTCTTACCTCCTTTTCAATATACTTCATTATTTTCCTTTCCTTCTAAGTTCCCTAATTTGCAGGCAGTACACATGTCAGGGTCTTTTGGGAAGAGGAAAACTATTGCTGAAAGCATCATCAACTATGGCTAATTACTACTCCTCACCTTAAAACCCAGATTCCTGCAGACCCATAAATATAGAGAACAAACCGATGGTTACCAGAGGGACGGTGGGGTGAGGGGGTTGGCAAAATGGGTGAAGGGGAGTGAAAGATACAGGCCTCAGTTATGGAATGAATATGTCATGAGAATAAAAGGCATAGCGTAGTGAATATAGTCTACAGTATTATAATAACAGTGCATGGGGACAGATGGTAGCTACACTTGTGGTGAGCACAGCAAAACACAGAGATATGTGGAATCACTCGGCTGTACACCTGAAACTAATGCAACATTGTGTATCGATTGACTATATTCCAAAACAGAAACAAAAACAGATTCCTGTTGCACAAAGGACAATAATACTTCAAGTAAATATAATTCAGTCTCTTCGTGGGGACTATGGTGAAGAGAATGGAGCACCAGAAAATAACAAGTACTTGCCTCTCATATTTGGTGACCCCATCCTCTGGGACTCAGGTCCTCATGTCATGCTAGTGGATGACCCTGGATGATATCAGAGGCCCATTCCAATTCACAAAGCTTAAGTATTCTTGTATAAACTAAGGAAACACCTCAATGCACCAAAGTTGTTCTTGGCCTATGCCCCAGTTTTCACCTGGTTACATTTGCTTCTCAGTCTAACCTTCCTTGTTTCTCACTAGAATAAGGGTGTGCCTGAGTAGAACTGAGACAGTTTTGCATAGCGTGAATGGTGGGAAAAAATGTCAAAATATACTGTTTGCAATAAGAGCAGTGAGGATTAACAAAATGCACCCCATGCATTTAGACGTACATCTATTCTGCTATGTGGTTACTTATTTTTTTTCTTTTATGATTTTATTTTTTTTATTTGTGAGAGAGAAAGAGAAAGAGAGAGCAAGAGCATGGAAAGGGTGAAGGAGAGAGAAAGAGGGACAAGCAGACTCCCACTGAGCAGGGAGTAGGTCACAGGCTCAATACCAGGACCCTGAGATCAGGACCTGAGCCAAAGTCAGATGCTTAATCCCTTAACTAACTGAGCCACCCAGGCACCCTAAGCTATGTGGTTTCTTAATATGTGACAAATGTTTTTCTCCTAGATATGTTTAAATGAAAGAGGGGATAACATATGGAGGAACTTGAAAACTATTTTTACACATTAAACTGAGCAGTGCAAGAAAACATGTTTAAAAATGTTTTTGCTCCTCCCAGAGACAGAAGTATGACCACTATTATTGTATTGTTGTCGATGTGTTTCTTTGCTTTTGTTATTAATTGCCTTATATAATTGGCTGCTCCCACGTGAGGGGCATAGATATTTACAATTGTTAGATCTTCTTGTTGGATAGATCCTTTAAGTAGGATATAATGTCCTTCCTCATCTCTTATTACAGTCTTTGGTTGAAAATCTAATTTGTCTGATATAAGGATTGCCACCCCAGCTTTCTTCTGGTGTCCATTAGCATGGTAAATGGTTTTCCACCCCCTCACTTTCAATCTGGGGGTGTCTTTGGGTCTAAAATGAGTCTCTTGCAGACAGCATATCGATGGGTCTTGTTTTTTAATCCAGTCTGATAGCCTGTGTCTTTTGATTGGGGCATTTAGCCCATTTACATTCAGGGTAACTATTGAAAGATAGGAATTTAGTGCCATTGTATTGCCTGTAAGGTGACTGTTACCGTATATTGTCTGTGTTCCTTTCTGGTCTATGTTGCTTTTAGGCTCTCTCTTTGCTTAGAGGACCCCTTTCAAGATTTCCTGTAGGGCTGGTTTTGTGTTTGCAAATTCCTTTAGTTTTTGTTTGTCCTGGAAGCTTTTTATCTCTCCTTCAATTTTCAATGACAGCCTAGCTGGATAGAGTATTCTTGGCTGCATATTTTTCTCATTTAGTGCTCTGAATATATCCTGCCAGTCCTTTCTGGCCTGCCAGGTCTCTGTGGATGGGTCTGTTGCCAATCTAATGTTTCTACCCTTGTAGGTTACAGATCTCTTGTCCCGAGCTGCTTTCAGAATTTTCTCTTTGTCTATGAGACTCGTAAGTTTTACTATTAGATGTCGGGGTGTTGACCTATTTTTATTGATTTTGAGAGGGGTTCTCTGTGCTTCCTGGATTTTGATGCCTGTTTTCTTCCCCAAATTAGGGAAGTTCTCTGCTATAATTTGCTCCATTATACCTTCTGCCCCTCTCTCTCTTTCTTCTTCTGGGATCCCAATTATTCTAATGTTGTTTCGTCTTATGGTATCGCTTATCTCTCGAATTCTGCTTTCGTGATCCAGTAGTTGTTTATCTCTCTTTTTCTCAGCTTCTTTATTTTCCATCATTTCATCTTCTATATTACTGATTCTCTCTTCTGCCTCATTTATTCTAGCAGTTAGCGCCCCCATTTTTTATTGCACCTCATTAATAGCCTTTTTGATTTCTACTTGGTTGGATTTTAGTTCTTTTACTTCTCCAGAAAGGGTTTCTCTAATAACTTCCATATTTTTTCAAGCCCAGCTAGTATCTTTAAAGTGATGATTCTGAACTCTAGATCTGACATCGTACTAATGTCCGTATTGAGTAGGTCCCTGGCAGTCAGTACTACCTCTTGTTCTTTTTGTTGAGGTGATTTTTCCGCCTTGTCATTTTGTGCAGAGGAGAATATATTAATGAGAGACCAAAATGCTAGCAGAGTAACAACGTCCCGAGCAAATATACTCTAAACAAATCAGAAAAGACCTGAAGCAGTGGGAAAAGAAAGAGAAAGAGAGAAAAAAGAAAAAGAAAAAAAAGAAAAAGATAAAGATAAAGATAAAAACAAAAACAAACAAAACAAAACAACAACAACAACAAAAAAAAAACAGAATGTGATCAAATATGATCGGGCTGGTATATAGATCAGTGCCACACACTAGATTTGGGGTGTATTTTGGTCTTTTAGAAGAAAGTGCCTCCCAAAATTTTAAAGAAAGAAAAACTTATATATGTACAAAAATAAGGGGTGATATGATGAAGGGATGGAATAGGACTGTAAAGATGGAAATTATAAAAAATTTTATGAAAGGAATTGATAAGAAGTTGTTTGAAAAAAGAAAGAAGAGGATTTAAAAAAAGAAAAAAGAAAAAAAAAAGGGAGAGGATGTGATCAGGCCGGGGAATAGAAAACATCATATACTAGAGATTTAGGGTATATTTTGATCTGTTAGAAGAAACTATCTCAAAATTTTAAAGAGAGAACAACTTATATATATAAGCCAAAAATACGGGTAACTACTATGAAGGAATAGAATATGACTCTAAAAATGAAAAATAAAAATGTTTTTTTTTTTTAAAAAAAGGGATTGATAAGATGTAGGTTGAAAAAGGGAAAAAGAAAAATTCAAAAAGAAAAAAAAAAGAAAAAAAGACAGTTAAAAAAAATTAACTTTGAAAGACTAAAGAATCATGGTAAAAAAGCCGTGAATTCTATGTGCAGTATGGCCCTAGCGCCGGAGTTCTGCCGTTCTCATTGATCGGTAAACTTGGTCTTGGCTGGCTGTTCTCGCTGATCTTCTGGGGGAGTGGACTTTTGCTGTGGTTTCCAAATGTCTCTGCCGGAGGTGGAATTGCCCCGCCCTTGCCCCCTCCCGGCTAAGTAATCTGCTTGGGTTTGCTCTCCGGGGCTTTTGTTCCCTGCAAGCTTTCCCTATGGCTTTGGAGGCTGAGAGTGAAAATGGTGGCTTCCCAATCTCCACCCCAGGAGGAGCCGAGAACTCGGGGCCCCGCTCCTCAGTGCGCCCCCAGAGAAAAGCAGTCAGTCGCTCCCGTCTCCCCGGTCTCCGGCCACACTCCGTGCTCACCCGGCCTGTGACTGAGCGTTTCTATCTCTGGCACCCGACCCTGGGTGGAGTCTCCAAACCCAGCAGATCCCTGCGGTGCACTCCCGCGTGGCTCCTCCCGGGGGAGGAAGGTGAGTCTCCCCGGATCTGCCACTTGTTGGGTCCCTGCTGGAGGAGCAGTGGCCCGACTGGGCCGCGGATCACGGTTTAGGGCAACCCCGAGCTGAGAGCCCGCGCCTGGGCTCCGTCTCTGCAGCCGGCTTCCCTGCTCCGTTACCTGGGAGCTCTGCCACACTCAGGCACCCCCTGTCTTTCTGTGACCCCACGGGTCCTGAGACCACACTGTCCCGGAGGGTTCCAACCCCCGCTTAGCCACCAGAGTGACGTCCCTCAGCGGAGCAGACTTCTAAAAGTTCCGATTTTGTGCTTCGCGGTTCTATCACTTGCCAGAAGCGGCCGACAGAGGCCCCTCCCCCGCCGTCTATCCTCCTGAATATCACCTCGGATTCACTTCTCCGCATGTCCTTCCTTCCAGAAAGTGGTCGCTTTTCTGATGAGAGAGTTGTTGCTCTTCTTTTCTTCGATCTCCTGTTGAGTTTGTAGGTGTTCAGAATGGTTTGATCCCTATCCAGCTGAATTCCTGAGAGGAGACGAAATCCAGGTCTCCTACTCCTCTGCCATCTTGTTCCGCCCCCCCCAAGTTTTGCAACTTTGATGACAGCGCACCACCTCTCTGTACTTGCTGTATTTGTTGACATTAGGATTCTGTGGATAGAACAAGATCCAACCAAGGGTTTGAGCTCCAGAGACTTCATTTCCCTTCAAACCTTGTGTCCCGGCACCACATTTTCCTCATGACATTCTTCATGTCTGTGTTTCTCAGCGTGTAGATGAGAGGGTTGAACATTGGGGCAATCATGGTGTAAAATAGGGCAAAAACTTTGTCGTTACTGACGGAATCAGCCATGGGGACATATGTGAAGATTAGGGGCAAGAAGAACATGAACACGACAGTGATGTGTGAGCCACAGGTGGAGAGGGCTTTGTGCCAGCCCTGGGCTGAGCGAGTCCTCAGGGTGGACAGGATGATGACGTAAGAAATTACCAAGGCAGCAAAGGTCAAAATGGACAGCACTCCGGTGGTGCTAATGATCACAATAACCAACAGGCTAATGTCCGTGCAGGCTAGCTTCATCAAAGGGAAAACATCACAGAAATAGTGGTCTATCTGATTGGGGCCACAGAAGGGAAGTTCAATAATAATCAGTACCTGCAGGATTGAATGGATAAATGCTCCGAGAATTGAGGCCATCACAAGGACATAGCACACCTGTCTTCTCATGATGACCATGTAGTGAAGGGGTCTGCAGATAGCTGCATAACGGTCATAGGCCATGGCCACCAAGATGAAGATCTCAGTGGCACCAAAAAAGTGGGCATAAAACATCTGGGCTATGCAGCTATTGTAGGAGATGGTCTTCCGCTGAGTCAGTAGGTCTGTGATCAGTTTGGGGGCCACTGTGGAAGTGAAGCAGACATCCATGAAAGACAGGTAGCTCAGGAAAAAGTACATGGGCTGTTCACGGAGGCGGCTGCCCCTGATGGTGAGAAGAATGAACAGGTTTCCTGAAAGAATCGCAATGTAGCAAAATGAGAACACCACAAAGCAGGCAACCTTTTCATCCTCATCACTGAAAAGTCCCAGGAGGATAAATTCTGTGATGTTTTCATGTCCCATTGTTTCTGTGGATTTGATCATGTAAAGGAGAAAGTTAACTGGAAACACTCAACTTTTAAAATTATTGATTGATTTTAAAAGTCATTTATTGAGGGGCCCCTGGGTGGCTCTGTTGGTTAAGTGACTGCCTTCAGCTCAGGTCATGATCCTGGAGTAGCGGGTTCGACTCCCACATTGGACTCCCTGCTCATCAGGGAGTCTGCTCCTCCATCTGACCCTTCCCCCCGCTCATGATCTCTCTCTCTCTCTCTCTCATTCTCTCTCTCTCAAATAAATAAATAAATAAATAAAATCTTTAAAAGTCATTCATTTAGAGTCCATAGTCTTTCATGGTTCATCTCCCCCTCCGATTCCCCCCAATCATTTTTCCCTTCCTACTATCTTTTTTTTTTTTTAACATATAATGTGTTATTTGTTTCAGAGGTACAGGTCTGTGATTCATCAGTCTTACACTATTCACAGTACTCACCATAGCACATACCCTCCACAATGTCTATCACCCAGCCACTCCATTCCTCCCTTATTTTATTTTATTTTTTTATTTTATTTTATTTTATTTTATCCTATGTTAATCACCATACATTACATCATTAGTTTTTGATGTAGTGTTCCATGATTCATTGTTTCATTGTGCTCCTTGAAATACGTGAGCTCCTTAATACCCATCACCACACTAAACCATCCCCCCACCCCCTCCCCTCTAAAACCATTTTTTTCCCAGAGTCCTTAGTCTCTAATGGTTCATCTCCCCCTCTGATTTCCCCCTCCCTTCATTTTTCCTTTCCTTCTCCTAATGTCTTCCATGCTATTCCTTATGTTGCACAAATAAGTGAAACCATATGATAATTGACCAATGGCATTTTTCGAGGTGCTGAAACACACAAATCTAAAATTTGTATGGAACCAAAAAAGACCCCAAATCACCAAGGAAATGTTGAAAAAGAAAACAAAGCTGGGGGCATCACGTTGCCTGATTTCAAGCTATATTACAAAGCCGTGATCACAAAGACAGTATGGTACTGGCACAAAAACAGACACATAGATCAATGGAACAGAATAGAGAGAACAGATATGGACCCTCAACTCGATGGTCAACTAATCTTCGACAAATCAGGAAAGAATATCCAATGGAAAAAAGACAGTCTTTTCAATAAATGGTGCTGGGAAAATTGGACCTATATACATAAGAATGACACTCAACCGTTCTCTTACACCATACACACAGATAAACTCTAAATGGATGAAAGACCTCAATGTGAGACAGTAATCCATCAAAATCCTAGAGGAGAACATAGGCAGTAACCTCTTTGACATCGGCCACAGCAAATTTCTTTCAGAACAGTTCTCCAAAGGCAAGGGAAACAAAAGTGAAATGTACTTTGTGACTTCATCAAGATAAAAAGCTTCTGCACAACAAAGGAAACAGTCAACAAAATAAAAAGGTAACCAATAGAATGGGAGAAGATATTTGCAAATGACACTACAGATAAAGGGCTTGTATCCAAGATCTATAAAGAACTTACCAAACTTTACACACTGATAAAATATGACAGTCTATTTTGAGGGGTTATAACAGCAACTTAACAATGCCTTTTACTTTTACTTATACTTTTATAATGTGAGTTCCTATGAGACTATTTTAGAAAAATGCACATGGGGCATACAACAAGATTTTTAATAGGATTTCAGGTAGTTTTTGGACTTTTGGGTTGAATTCTATCCATGAACCTCAAATTAACCACCTGTGGCCTAATTTCTTGCAAAAATCTCTGAAAATAACACTGTCACATAAGCACAATCAGTTGCAATGATTCTGGGCAATGGTGTGATTTGTTTAAAATAAATGGTTCAAGATTATTTTATCTGTGAGTTATCTCTTCTGTCCTTAAAAATGGAATTCCCTCATTGAATATAGAATTGTATTAGGAGGGGGCAGAGCAAGATGGTGGAGGAGTAGGAGACGTGGATTTCATCTGGTCTCAGGAATTCAGCTGGATAGGGATCAAACCATTCTGAAGACCTACAAACTCAACAGGAGATCAAAGAAAAGAATAGCAACAACTCTCTGAACAGAAAAGCGACCACTTTCTGGAAGGTAAGACGTGCGGAGAAGTGAATCTGAGGCGATATTCGGGAGGATAGAAGGCGGGGGAGGGGGCCTCCGTCAGCCACTTCCAGCAAGTGATAGAGCCATGGAGCACAAAATCGGAACTTTTAGAAGTCTGCTCCGCTGAGGGACGTCGCTCTAGTGGCTAAGCAGTGGGTAGAACCTTCATGGGACACTGTGGTCTCAGGACCGTCAGGGTCACAGAAAGACGGGGGTGCCTGAGTGTGGCAGAGCTCCCAGGTAACGGAGCAGGGAAGCCAGCTGCAGAGACGGAGCCGACGCGTGGGCTCTCAGCTCGGGGTTGCCATAAACCGTGATCCGTGGCACAGTCGGGCCACTGCTCCTCCAGCAGGGACCCAACAAGTGGCAGATCCGGGGAGACTCCCCTTCCTCTTCCGGGAGGAGCAGCATGGGAGTGCACCACAGGGATCAGCCAGGTTTGGAGACTCCACATGGGGTCGGGTGCCAGAGATAGAAAAGCTCGGTCACATGCCAGGTGAGCACGGAGTGCGGCCGGAAACTGGGGAGACAGGAGTGATTGACTGCTTTTCTCTGGGGGCTCACTGAGGAGTGGGGGCCCTGAGTTCTTGGCTCCTCCGGGGCGGAGATTGGGAGGCTGCCATTTTCACTCTCCGCCTCCAAAGCTGTGCGGAGAGCTTGCAGGAACAAAAGCTCCCAAGAGCAAACCCTAGCAGATTACTTAGCCCGGACCGGGCAAGGGTGGGGCAATTCCACCTCCAGCAAAGACATTTGGGAACCACAGCAACAGGCCCCTCCCCCAGAAGATCAGCAAGAACAGCCAGCCAAGACCAAGTTTAACAATCAATGAGAACGGCAGAACTCCAGCGCTAGGGGAATACTGCACATAGAATCCATGGCTTTTTTACCATGATTCTTTAGTCTTTCAAAGATAATTTTTTTAACTGTGTTTTTTTTTTTTTTGAATTTTTCTCTTTCCCTTTTTCAACCAACATCCTATCAATCCCTTTTTTAAAAAACATTTTTATTTTTCATTTTTAGAGTCATATTCTATCCCTTCATAGTAGTTACCCTTATTTTTGGCATATATATATAAGTTGTTCTCTCTTTAAAATTTTGAGATACAGTTTCTTCTAACAGATCAAAATATACCCTAAATCTCTAGTATATGGTGTTTTCTATTCCCCGGCCTGATCACATCCTCTCCCTTTTTTTTTTTTCTTTTTTCTTTTTTTAAATCCTCTTCTTTCTTTTTTCAAACAACTTCTTATCAATTCCTTTTATAAAATTTTTTATAATTTCCATCTTTACAGTCCTATTCCATCCCTTCATATCACCCCTTATTTTTGTACATATATAAGTTTTTCTTTCTTTAAAATTTTGGGAGGCACTTTCTTCAAACAGACCAAAATACACCCAAAATCTAGTGTATGCCACTGATCTATGCACCAGCCTGATCATATTTGATCATATTCTGGGTTTTTTTGTTTTGTTCTGTTTTTGTTTGTTTTTATCTTTTTCATTTTCTTTTTCTTTTTTTTTCTTTTTCTTTTTTCTTTCTTCCCCTTTCTTTTCCCCCAGGTTCAGATCTTTTCTGATTTGTTTAGAGTATATTTTCTGGGGACATTGTTACCCTGTTAGGATGTTGTTCTCTCACTTATCTATTCTTCTGTGGACAAAATGACAAGACAGAAAAAATCACCTCAACAAAAAGAACAAGAGGTAGTACCGACTGCCAGGGAACTACTCAATACGAAAATTAGTACGATGTCAGATCTAGAGTTCAGAATCATCACTTTAAAGATACTAGCTGGGCTTGAAAAAAGCAGGGAAGTTATTAGAGAAACACTTTCTGGAGAAATAAAAGAACTAAAATCTAAGCAACTCGAAATCAAAAAGGCTATTAATGAGGTGCAATCAAAAATGGGGGTGCTAACTGCTAGGTTAAATGAGGTAAAAGAGAGAATCAGTGATATAGAAGACCAAATGATGGAAAATAAAGAAGCTGAGAAAAAGAGAGATAAACAACTACTGGATCACGAGGGCAGAATTTGAGAGATAAGCAATACCATAGGACGAAACAACATTACAATAATTGGGATCCCAGAAGAAGAAAAAAGAGAGAGAGGGGCAGAGTATATTGGAGCAAATTATAGCAGAGAACTTCCCTAATTTGGGGAAGAAAACAGGCATCAAAATCCAGGAGGCACAGAGAACCCCTCAAAATCAATAAAAATAGGTCAACAGTGCAACATCTAATAGTAAAACTTACAAGTCTCAGAGACAAAGAGAGAATCCTGAAAGCAGCTTGGGACAAGAGATCAGTAACCTTCAACGGTAGAAACATTAGATTGGCAACAGACCTATCCACAGAGACCTGGCAGGCCAGAAAGGACTGGCATGATAGATTCAGAGCACTAAATGAGAAAAATATGCAGCCAAGAATACTCTATCCAGCTAGGCTGTCATTGAAAATAGAAGGAGAGATAAAAAGCTTTCAGGACAAACAAAAACTAAAGGAATTTGCAAACACAAAACCAGCCCTACAGGAAATCTTGAAAGGGGTCCGAAGCAAAGAGAGACCCTAAAAGCAACATAGACCAGAAAGGAACACAGACAATATACAATAATAGTCACCTTACAGGCAATAAAATGGCACTAAATTCCTATTTTCAATAGTTACCCTGAATGTAAATGGGCTAAATGCCCCAATCAAAAGACACAGGCTATCAAATTGGATTAAAAAACAAGACCTATTGATATGCTGTCTGCCAGAGACTCATTTAGACCCAAAGACACCCCCAGATTGAAAGTAAGGGGGTGAAAAACCATTTACCATGCTAATGGACACCAAAAGAAAGCTGGGGTGGCAATCCTTATATCAGACAAATTAGATTTTAAACCAAAGACTGTAATAAGAGATGAGGAAGGACACTATATCCTACTTAAAGGGTCTATCCAACAAAAAGATCTAAAAATTGTAAATATCTATGCCCCTCACATGGGAGCAGCCAATTATATAAGGCAATTAATAACAAAAGCAAGGAAACACATTGACAACAATACAATAATAGTGGGGGACTTTAACATCCCCCTCACTGAAATGGATGGATCATCTAAGCCAAAGATCAACAAGGAAATAAAGACTTTAAATGAAACACTGGACCAAATGGACTTCACAGACATATTCAGAACATTCCATCCCAAAGCAATGGAATACACATTCTTCTCTAGTGCCCATGGAACATTCTCCAGAATAGATCACATCCCAGGTCACAATTCAGGTCTCAACCGGTACCAAAAGATTGGGATCATTCCCTGCCTATTTTCAGACCACAATGCTTTGAAACTAGAACTCAATCACAAGAAGAAAATCAGAAAGAACTCAAATACATGGAGCTAAAGAGCATCCTACTAAAGAATGAATGGGTCAACCAGGAGATTAAAGAAGAACTAAAACAATTCATGGAAACCAATGACAATGAAAACACAACTGTTCAAAATCTTTGGGATGCAGCAAAGGCAGTCCTAAGAGGAAAGTATATAGCAATACAAGCCATTCTCAAGAAACAAGAAAGGTCTCAAATACACAACCTAACCCTACACCGAAAGGAGCTGGAGAAAGAACAGCAAATAAAAACTAAACCCAGCAGGAGAAGAGAAATAATAAAGATCAGAGCAGAAATCAATTAAATAGAAACCAAAAGAACAGTAGAACAGATCAACAAAACTAGGAGCTGGTTCTTTGAAAGAATTAACAAGATTGATAAACCCCTGGCCAGACTTATCAAAAAGAAAAGAGAAATGACCCAAATCAACAAAATCATGAATGAAAGAGGAGAGATCACAACCAACACCAAAGAAATATAAACAATTATAAGAACATATTATGAGCAACTCTATGCCAGCAAATTAGATAACCTGGAAGAAATGGATGCAATCCTAGAGATGTATCAACTACCAAAACTGAACCAGGATGAAATAGAAAACCTGAACAGACCTATAACCACTAAGGAAATTGAAGCAGTCATCAAAAATCTCCCAACAAACAAAAGCCCAGGGCCAGATGGCTTCCCAAGGGAATTCTACCAAACATTTCAAGAAGAATTAATACCTATTCTTCTGAAACTGTTCCAAAAAATAGAAATGGAAGGAAAACTTCCAAACTCGTTTTATGAGGCCACCATTACCTTGATCCCAAAACCAGACAAAGACCCCCTCAAAAAGGAAAATTACAGACCAATATCCCTGATGAACATGGATGCAAAAATTCTCACCAAAATACTAGCCAATAGGATCCAACAGTATGTTAAAAGGATTATTCACCACGACCAAGTGGGATTTATCCCTGGGCTGCAAGGTTTGTTCAACATCCACAAATCGATCAACAAGATACAATACATTAACAGAAGAAAGAACAGGAATCATATGATGCTCTCAGTAGATGCAGAAAAAGCATCTGACAAAGTACAGCATCCTTTCTTGATCAAAACTCTTCAGAGTATAGGCATAGAGGATACATACCTCAATATCATAAAAGCCATCTATGAAAAACCTACAGCGAATATCATTCTCAATAGGGAAAAACTGAGAGCTTTCCCCCTAAGGTCAGGAATGCAACGGGGATGTCCACTATCACCACTGCTATTCAACATAGTATTAGAAGTCCTAGCCACAGCAATCAGACAACAAAAAGAAATAAAAGGCATCCAAATCATCAAAGAAGAAGTCAAACTCTCACTCTTTGCAGATGATATGATACTTTATGTGGAAAACCCAAAAGACTCCACCCCAAAACTGCTAGAACTCATACAGGAATTCAGTAAAGTGGCAGGATATAATATCAATGCACAAAAGTTAGTGGCATTCCTATACACCAACAACAAGACAGAAGAAAGAGAAATTAAGGAGTTGATCCCATTTACAATTGCACCCAAAACCATAAGATACCCAGGAATAAATCTAACCAAAGAGGCAAAGGATCTGTACTCAGAAAACTATAAAATACTCATGAAAGAAATTGAGGAAGACACAAAGAAACGGAAAAATGTTCCATGCTCATGGATTGGAAGAACAAATATTGTGAAGATGTCAATGTTACCTAGAGCAATCTACACAGTCAATGCAATCCCTATCAAAATACCATCCACTTTTTTCAAAGAAATGGAACAAATCATCCTAAAATTTGTATGGAACCAGAAAAGACCCCAAATAGCCACAGGAATGTTGAAAAAGAAAAGCAAAGCTGGTGGCATCACAATTCCGGACTTCCAGCTCTACTACAAAGCTGTCATCATCAAGACAGCATGGTACTGGCACAAAAACAGACACATAGATCAATGGAACAGAATAGAGAGCCCAGAAATGGACCCTCAACTCTATGGTCAACTCATCTTTGACAAAGCAGGAAAGAATATCCAATGGAACAAAGACAGTCCCTTCAACAAATGGTGTTGGGAAACTTGGACAGCCACATGCAGAAGAATGAAACTGGACCATTTCCTTACACCACACACAAAAATAGACTCCAAATGGTTGAAAGACCTCAATGTGAGACAGGAGTCCATCAAAATCCTAAAGGACAACACAGGCAGCAACCTCTTCGACCTCAGCCGCAACAACTTCTTCCTAGAAACATCACCAAAGGCAAGGGAAGCAAGGGCAAAAATGAACTATTGGGACTTCATCAGATAAAAAGCTTTTGCACAGCAAAAGAAACAGTCAACAAAACCAAAAGACAACAGATAGAATGGGAGGAGATATTTGCAAAGGACATATCACATAAAGGGCTAGTACCCAAAATCTATAAAGAACTTACCAAACTCAACACCCAAAGAACAAAGAATCCAATCAAGAAATGGGCAGAAGACATGAACAGACATTTTTCCAAAGAAGACATCCAAATGGCCAACAGACACATGAAAAAGTGCTCAACATCGCTCAGCATCAGGCAAATCCAAATCAAAACCTCAATGAGATACCACCTCACACCAGTCAGAATGGCTAAAATTAACAACTCAGGAAATGACAGATGTTGGCGGGGATGAGGAGAAAGGGGAACCCTCCTACACTGTTGGTGGGAATGCAAGCTGGTGCAGCCACTCTGGAAAACAGTATGGAGGTTCCTCAAAAAGTTGAAAATTGAGCTACCATATGATCCAGCAATTGCACTACTGGGTATTTACCCCAAAGATACAAATGTATGGATCCGAAGGGGTACATGCACCCCGATGTTTATAGCAGCAATGTCCACAATAGCCAAACCGTGGAAAGAGCCAAGATGTCCATCAACAGATGAATGGATAAAGAAGAAGTGGTATATATATACAATGGAATATTATGCAGCCATCAAAAGGAATGAGATCTTGCCATTTGCAATGACGTGGATGGAACTGGAGGGTGTTATGCTGAGCAAAATAAGTCAATTAGAGAAAGACAGGTATCATATGATCTCACTGCTTTGAGGAATTCTTAATCTCAGGAAACAAACTGAGGGCTGCTGGAGTGGTGGGGGGTGGGAGGGATGGGGTGGCTGGGTCATAGACACTGGGGAGGGTATGTGCTATGGTGAACGCTGTGAATTGTGCAAGACTGTTGAATCACAGATCTGTACCTCTGAAACAAATAATGCAATATATGTTAAGAAAAAAAAAAAGAAGATATCAGAAGAGGAAGAATGAAGGGGGGAATCGGAGGGGGAGACGAACCATGAGAGACGATGGACTCTGAAAAACAAACTGAGGGTTCTAGAGGGGAGGGAGGGGGGTGGGAGGATGGGTTAGCCTGGTGATGGGTATTAAAGAGGGCACGTTCTGCATGGAGCACTGGGTTTTATGCACAAACAATGAATCATGGAATACTACATCAAGAACTAAAGATGTAATGTATGGTGATTAACATAACAATAAAAAATAACAAATAGAAAAAATAAATAAAATCCTAAAAAAAAAAAAGATATGAAAACATCGTAACAAGTTAAAAGATTATACCATGTTTATGGTTAGGGAGGATCAATATATAAGACAGATGCAATTCTTCCCAAATTAATCAATACATTTAATAATTAAAACAAAAATTCTGACAAACTTTTTCATGAAAAGCTGATTCCAAAATTCTGAAAGAATTAAAATGCAGAGTAGTTAAGCTAACTTTTTTAAAGGAAAAACAAAGAGAATAGACATATCTTCCAGAATTGAAGTATATTATAAAGCTATGGCAATTAAAAAGTTGTAGGTAGGGGTGCCTGGGTGGCTCAGTAGGTTAAGCATCTGACTCTTGGTTTTGGCTAGGGCATGATCTCAGTGTTGTGAGATCAAGCCCAGTGTTGGGCTCTGTGCTCAGAGCAGATGCAGCTTGAGATTCTCTCTCCCTCTCCCTAATCCCTCTTGCTCTTGCTCTTCACGTATGCACTCTCCCTCTCAAAAATAAATCTTGAAAAACAAAGTTGTAGGTAAAGACAGATTGCTATATTTTTTTAAAGATTTTATTTATTTGACAGAGAGAGAGAGAGCACAAGTAGGCAGAGAGGCAGGCAGAGGGAGAAGGAGAAGCAGGCTCTCCACTGAGCAGGGAGCCCAACGTGGGGCTCGATCGCAGGACCCTGGGATTATGACCTGAGCCGAAGGCAGCCACTTAACCGACTGAGCCACCCAGGTGCCCCCAGATTGCTATATTTGAAGACAGCCAATAAATAAACACATATATCCTGGAATTTTTTCCATATTTAAGTTGAAATTTCAAATTGATATGAACTCCAGTGAATTCAAATTGATGTGAATTTTAGTAACTGATGTTAAGACTTTGAACCTCTTGCTGAAAACAATATACCTCAAAGGCGCAAAAAATCTTAATCCAAATGGGAGAAGGATACAAATGTACGTAACAAAAGTTAAAATAAAAATCTGAGAAATAATTAGAATGGGTTTCGATCTTATGGAGGAACATTTTTTAAGCAAAGCACAAAAAGGAAATTCACACAAAAAAATAAAATCTATTTTAAAACCTTCTATATGACACAATTTCATATAAACCAAATATATTTAGAAGTGGCAAATGGGAGTAAATATTTATAAATCCTATGAATCAATCACATAAAGATAAATAGTCCAATTTTCTAAAAAAGAGAAATATTTGACAAGGCAATACACAGAAAGGAAATCACAACTGTCAAAAAGTGTATATCAAAATATTCAACCTCATTAGAATCAGGGAAATGTAGATTCAACAAGAATGAGATACTATATTCCCGCTCATCAACTTTATAAAAATAAAATTTAAAAGGCTGTCCATTAAATTTTTGATGAGTGACCCAGAAAAACTACCCCAGAAAGCATACAAAAGGATATTCTTCACATACTCATTCAAATTTGGAAGATAGAAGTGATCTAAAACCTGACAATAGAATGGAAATAAGGGGTGGTATGTTCTCATTATGGAAAAGTAGACAAATTTAAATGTTCAGTCCCTGGGAGACATCTACCATGATACAAATCGCTAAGACATACTTTAGTATGGACAAAAACTTTAGTATGGACAAAAATAATCACATACGATAACATGCATGTTAAAAAAAAGATCACAGCCACAGAATACCATGTAGTTTCTGTGAGAACTTCTGTGCTTATAAATTAATAGAAAAATGTGTGAAGTAAAGATTTACTTCTCAGAAATAAAGGAGGTGATGGCCAAAGGAGATTGTAGTGTTATTCAATGTTTTAATTTCTTTATTAAAGAGATTATATTTCATTATTACTTCTGAAATTAAAGTTAATTTTAAAACTCATTTTATAATATGGTTTGAGAAGAACACAATACATAAGAAATGAAATGAAGCAGAACAAAAAGTGAACTGGAATTCAGTAAACTTAAATAACTTGTTTATCATTAATTACTACATTGTTTCCTCAATGTCTTTAGCAAGTTTAGACATAGATGCTCTTCCTCAAGCATCATATGTCATCAATTGTCATAAAAAATGTAAATATAACTGGACAGGTACATATGTACCCAACTCCCACACTCCTTCATGAGGACATATTTGATAATAAGGAAACAGGAAACACACCTATATCTGTATCTCTTTTAAACCTCTATCTGGATTTGGTCTTTATATCAGCACTAGCACATCTAGTTATACTTTTATAATCCAGATAGGATTTAAAGAAATTTCAAGGTGATTTGTTGTATCTCTAGCTGTTATCACTGAGGACTCAAGTTCATAATTTGCTCTTTTTCATGGTTCCTTGTTTTACTGAACCAACTCTATTTTCATTTTAACAGAAGGAAACAACAAATTTGCAGCAGAGATTGCTGAATATCAGGATATGCTACACAAAAGGTTAACAACCTCCAACATATATGGACTCAGTAGAAATGCCGCCATATTTAAAACTTCTGATTACCTGCAATCTTCATCTCTGTTGCAACAAGGTCACTAAGAAAATCTACACCAGACAGCATCCTAAAAGGGGCAGTTGGGACACTGGTGTTCACTCTGCCTTACCACAACTTCTAAAAAGGCATTAAAAAGGAGGGGAAAAAATAACCCCTGATTTTCAGTATCATCTTGGTGTCCTTATTCTCACAGAAAATATTTCTTAGGACCCAAGACTGACTGGCTAATCTTCAATTCCTGAAATGAAATTGGCAATTGTATTTGCAAGAGAGACAGGTTATCATGGTGGGAGAGAGTGCTTGAATTTGGCTGAATGCGTTTCAATATATGGTCCACTAAACCGAAATAATCTTAGGCAGGTTATAAACCTTCTGAGCCTTGTTTTTTCATCTGTAAAACAGTGATATTACTTATCACATAAGATTCTTGTGGGAATCAAATTAAAATATTCATATAAAACGTTTAGCTACAGTGCATATAATACATCATAAGAATTAACTAACTATGAAATTTTATTATTAATTTAAAAATGACTAATATTCTATAAATGCTTCACAGTTCTAGGACAAAGGGAACATTGGGAATAAATTTTCTTTAATGAGTTTAACATGCCACTGAATATAGATTTCTACAGAAGTTATAAAAGTATTTTGACAACTAATCATTACTGAAAATCCCAAACTAATGACCAAGACCTGGGGTAGGTCATAGGATCTCCCATTTCACAGATGGAAGAACTAAAATCAAAGTAAAAATTTATTCATAAAGATCTTCAATACCCTACAAAAAATAGTCTCTCTCTTATTATTTAGAATAATGAATCAAACACTTCAAGAAAATAATTTTTTTATCCCTCTATTTTACTTAGGTCATTTTCTAGTTTTCTGCAGGTTTTTTAAAATTTTAATATATATCAGATTTATTTTTGTTAAAGAAATAGTCACTGATTATATAATTTGAAATTCTTTAACTGTGGTTACTGAAATTTTCTTCCATATAATCCCTATTCATTTCAAATACCATGGATTACTGCTCAGTATTACAGACCTATGGCACAGTGAGGCAAGAAATGGAGGTTCTTGTCCTGATCTGCCACTCCCTGATTATGGGATTTAGTTCCTCAGATTCTTTGGATATCTATTTCTTCTTAAGAAAATAAGGAATTGTAGTTTTCATGGATCCTTCCAGCTGCAAAGAACTAATTTTTTTAATCAAATGATTTACTAATTCATTTACCAGTTTATCAAAATTATCAATTAATTTCCATCATTTTTTTACTATCTTTATTCTCTTTATTACTTACTTCTTATCTTATTCAATTATTTGATTTTTTCTAAACTTTTACTGTTTTTTATCATTGATTTTCTATCCAAAGGAGAGTGTACAACGTTCCATAATTTCTCTTAGCCTCCTGACCTGGCAGCTAAGCAGTCCCAAGTTTGAAACCAGGATTTCAAAATAACATTCCCATTTTTTTTAATTTTTTTATTACAATAGACCTTTAAAAGTTGTTTTTAAACTATTAAAATGCCAAATTGTTACATGAATTAGAAGCCTAAAAGGTTATAAAAGAAATCATTATCAAGAAGATATATTTCTAGAATATTATTCATGCAAAAATATTACCTTAGAAAACAAGTGAATAAAGATAGATGATTCTATAGCTGTTCAAAGAGATGACATAACTCAGACATGCAAAAATAGAAAATGTAAGAATAAAGAAAAGAAGGAAAAGGAAAAAATATAAGAACTCACATATTTAGTATCAACCAATTCCAATTAATATTGAAAGGGATATCTTTGTCTTCTTGAACTCAAGACAACAAATGAAAAAAAATCTTCAAAATCAGAAGGCGAATAGATCTCTTAGGACAAAAAAAGTAATGAAAAAGTCTCATACTTTGTAGGTAGGTTTCAAATTATATTTAAATGTAATGAATTCTACTCCTGAAACTAATATTACACTATATGTTAACTAACTGGAATATAAATAAAAACTTGAAACTACAAAAATAAAAAAATAATAAAATAAAATAAATATATCTTAAAAACTATGAATACTCAGAACAGGAATGAGAAGCATAAAACTGGAAGGAAAATCTCAACTGCATCTGGGCCTTTCTGTCTTGCTTTTTTTCCCCTTTGGTGCAATAATGAGCTTCAATGTCTACTTCCCTAAATGCACAGGGTTGGGGACTCTTGGAGAAGCCGCAGGGGAACAGGTCAGGAAGAGTATTTAAAGGCTCTGGATGCACGTAAGAACTGTACCTGTCAATGGCAATCCTTATGGGAATTCTTGGACAAGGCTAGTAAAAATAAACTGGTGATTTTAATTTGCTATTGCTTTGGTTTTTCAAATGTGCTTTTTAAAATAGATTTTTTTTAGATTGCCTCAAATATATGATGTTAAATATTGAATGTAGTTTCTATGGTCACTGATCAAAAAGTTTTTAAAGTGGCCTTATTCCTTTCTACACAAAGAATAAACACTAATGCATCCATTATATTTCTTAAGGGTCTTCCACTGTTTCCATTATCAAGGCTAATTATTTACTAACATTAAGGGTATTCGGCTTTTTCTTAAAATAATTAAGGTGTCATTTAAATGTCCCCATTCCAACAAAGCTTATCCTCATTATATCACCTTTCTGAAACCTAATTGCACAACCCAAGTCATCCCTTTACACTCCCAATACCTAATTTCACCAGATCACTTGACCCTCTTTTCATAAATAGTTGAAGGTTTTCTCATTTTGTTTTGGGGGGGGGTTGTGCGTATTCTTTAAATATTGGTGTTCTTCTCTCATTTTCTCAATAGACTATTAACTCAATGAAAATAGGGTCTATTCTTCCTTAGACTGTATTTAATAACTTAAATTTTAAGGATGGCAAGTGTAATAGCAGTAATTGAAAAGTCATTACAGTGTGTTAGTAATTGTGCTAAGGATGTTAAAGGAATTTTTTTAATTTAATGCACATAATGATCTTATGAGATGGTATTATTAATATTTCCACAGAGGCACAAAGAGATAAATTGACAAGACTAGGCAACTAGTAACTAGTATAGTAGGATTTGACCTTGGCTAAGATGCTTTACTGACCCTACAATGACTGTGACCAGTACTACCACATTTTACACAGAGGAAGTACTTAATAAGTGTATCTGAATTTTTATTAAAATAATAAAATAATGTACTGCATATTTCAAAATTACACTTAAATTTTGAATTGTGTACTTAGGATAAATAATGTTATTTTCCAACTTATACAGTCCACTCATAGTAGAATCTCAATTGCACCAACAAAATAAATTACTAAGATAATTTCTATAGTTTTGATTATTTGATGATGGCAAAGTACCATAAAATTTAAAAGATTTACTTTTCATTTTTTTATTGAAATACACTTACAATTCTGTTCCCCGTCTAAACAATTTAATTTTTGTGCTTTTGATGTCAGAAACACTGCAAGGAGGACTGATTATTTTTGTGTGAGTGCATGCATTTGAGCATGCAAATGGAAACAGGAAGATGGCTGAAGGATGCACCATAGGAAGAGCATCAAAACCTAATTATATATGCATCTTAAGTATTTAGAAGAAGAGGCAATTTTATGTGAGATGCATTTGCCAGATGTCCAGGATGATTTCATGTTTACCACCTCAAATGCTGAAACCAGAGGGTCTGAGTTTGAATCCCAGGCGTACCTTTCACAGGCTATGTGACCTTGGATAAGACACTTATCTCACTGATATTTAGATTCTTCCCCTATAAATATAATTATTTTATCACACATCAGTAATATGTAGTCACTATTATTATAATTAGTATTACTACTATTATTTACTATTATTATTGGAAAATTTCTGACACAGTTTACAAAGAAACTTGGAAATATCTCCGGGACAAAGCATTCAGATCACAATCTTTAGATCAAAGTCATTGATACAGAAGGACAAAATAAGACAACAGCTCACTGCACAAAACTCTGTGACACTGAAATATAAGTTCCCCACTCCAGGCCCTCATCCATGGCATTGACGTGTTCGTGCATGTAGACAATTTGTTATAGCTGAACTGATTGTATAAGATACTTAATGAAGATCATATATTTAGTTGTATTCAAGGATAATGTTAATATAAAATGTTACTTATATTTCTTCCAAGACTCGAACCACGCCTAAGAGAATGTCATATTCTCCACATGGATAAATAACATTTGGAAGAAGATGCAAAAGTGACGTATTTAATAGAGATAGAAATACGTTCATTTTAGAAATATTGAATTATGCACTCTCCAGTTCTTGGGTTAAAGCTATGATTTTCCAAAACTCCTTTTACACTGTGGTAGACATAATTCCAAAATGCCCCTCAGAATTTCCTGCCCTAGCCCTGGGAACTGGAAATATGATAATATAGCACATGTTAAATGTAGAATTACATGCCTAAAGGGATTTCAACAAATCAACTCCTAACATCAAATTTCAAGTCCTAGCTACATGTTTCATGTCAAAAGATTCTATATTCAGACATATGCATTTTTAACTGTAAAGGTTTTTTTAAATTATTACATGCAATAGTAGCCAAATTATTTAAAGTCAGCAAAATTTTACTTAGGGACTCTCACATGTTATTGTTTTTCACTACTCACCAATGTCCCGTTAGTTCCTCCAAAGTTTGAATCAAAATTTATCTTCAGGATAGCCCTTCTAATAAGAACATCTTTTTTTTTAATTAAAATATCTTGTGTAAGTTTATGGTATACAACATGTTGATTTGATACATTAATATATTGTAGTCTGATTGCCATTAAAAATATAAGAACTTGCAAGATGCATTGAGAACAGTGTAGTATCAGTAAATGGAAGTTATAACATTCTACAATGCCTATGGAGAAGTGTTTATGATCACTTGTATTAAAGATGTTTCTAAGAATGCTAAGAAGCATAAAAATAAAAAATAATACATAAATACATATATATATGTACATATATATACACACACACACCATGCTCAATCCTCAATTGTCATGTCAAGCTTCAATTCTTTCAGTTGGGCTTATTTTCTCTGAAAATTTTATGTGATTATGGACACACTGATGACTTACTGATGGGATACTTTTCTACCTATAAACTTTGGGATCTAATTTTTTCAAGCAATTTACTTTAGGGCCCTCTGAATATGAATTGAGTTTAAATCATATTTACTCCAAAACTAGCACACCCAAGAATAATACAGACTTTGAGGATATACCAATACCTAAGATTTAAAAAAAAATGGACTATCAGGTCTTTCATTCTTTGGCAGCTCTCTCTTATAGTTCTTTCCACAGATCTAACAAAGAGTTTCGTGAGAAAAAGCAGACAACATAGTTATTCAATTAGGCATCTCCAATGATGTGGGTCTGCAGAAAAAGCCAATCAGGATAGACCTCAACTCCAAACTTCTCTTTTACCACACTGAAAACACCCCCCATCATTAAGTGTTCCCCTAGGTCACACTTGTACATAGTGGTCATGGAATCCTACAGTTCTCTCATGTATGACATGTCCTCCTAGAGCAATACTGGACTTTCCTGCTTGGCCTTCCCTGTGACTTGCACCTGGTTAGATGTTTGGAAGCAATGAAGGGTGTGGGAGGAATCTCAGGAAGAAACCAAATATCATTGTCTGACAACTTGTTCAAATGAAGTAATCACAAGGTGTCTAGGCAACAGAAGACTGTTTTTGCCCTCTTTAAAGGAAGACAGAGCTACTTATGACAACCAAGAGGATGCAAGATCATCTCTGAGTTCATAGTTCTCCCTCTTACCCACACAAATGTGTCTACATTAGATGTCAGAGTACTAGTCTTTCCCTATCAAAACACTGACGTCAAAAAAAAAAAAAATCCTGGTGAGGTTGCACATTCCATCACCTTTTCAGTTCTACTATCTTTATTACAAAATTCTGAACTGGAATTAGAGCATAACCTCTGTTGTCAAGAGACACAGTAACAGCAGCCCAGAGAACTCCATCTCAGAAGCGTGTCCAGAAGGCATTTTGAATAGAGTGTCTCTGAGGAGGTACCTAAATTAGATCCAACATATTCCCCTTTTCGTATATGCCTTGTTGTGAAATAGAAGAGGACTTCAAATAAAACTCTGCCAACTAAGATCTACTAAAGTGTGACCCTTGCAAGAGGAAAATCAGCTATGATCAATGATAAACTGCTTGAGATGGATAAATTCTGAATCTGAAAAAAAAAAAGTGATGTATATATGTCACTAGTGTTCATTGTGGAATTCACAGGATTCCATTCCCACATGGAGAAATAGATGATTCTTTTTCAAACTAAGTCCTTTTTTCTTTTTGTTAATTTTTTATTTTAAGTAGTCTCCATAGCCAACATGGGGCTTAAACTCATGACGCTGAGATCAAGAGCCCTATGTTCTCCTGACTGAGCCAGCCAGATGCCCCTCAAGCTAAGAGGTTTTAGTGTTCCTATTACAATAAACTTCACACAAACTTAGTGATTTTAATATAATTTAGTAATTTATAAGTAAAAATATGTTCAAAAAAACCAAAATACCCATGTTAAATATTCTCTATGGAGAAAAATACAAATAAGAAAATAGGTTGAAACTGAAAGATTCTTAGTGATCATGTAACTCAATACTGCAATGTTGATGGATGGTGACTAAAGGTGATATCCCTCTCTATTGCATAAATACAGTTTTTATCCAAATATCTTGGTCTCTCTCAAGTTACCCTCTTTTCTAGATTATATTAAAACTCACTAAGATAATTCATATCTGTGATGTAACTATTTCTGTTTCAAAGCCTAAAGACTCCTCTGAGTTTTAACATTCTTTATCAGTTGTTACATTCAAATTCCCTATTTCAACCTTTTGTTGCTTGTATACTTTACTTCTAGCCCACATGAATATATCTACTTAATTTGGGCTATCTGTGCTACAATCATAATAACCCAATAGTATAAACAAATTATTATAAATTGTATGACCAATGAAAAACCTAATGCTTCCCCTCAATTAGAAGTGATCATTGTAGAAGCAAAAAGTAGTTTTTACAAAAAGAATAATGTGAGTACCACCCCCACTATCAGAACCTTCCCAAGGTAAAAAGATTCCTTCAGAAAGGTGAATATTCACACTATGTTCTGCCACTGTTCTAGGAGGATCTAAATAAATATGAGAATTTGAAGTATGACCCCAAGAAATAGAAGGGAGATTACCTAACATATAGATTGTCCCTTAAAACATGAAGATTTTATAATTATTTGGATCTGGTGTTTTCTGCTTAGTCAACCAAGAAGAAATACCAAGTTGAAAGTACATGATCAGACATGATGTGACTGAAGTATCTAATACAAAGGAAGTCATATGAAGGAGGAATAGTCTGCCAGGCTGTGGATATAAGCATATAAAAGTATAACTGTAAACAGAGAACACCAGAAGTCAACATGAAGAAGAGCAGGGAAAACACTAGATCAAAACCACCGTGATGCTAGGCAGGCAAGAGAGGTAGAGACACAGCAGTGAACATCCCACGCATGTGTCTTGACATGGCAGTTTGTACCTGGTGCTGTCTCTTCTTGTACATGAAACTGACTCAACACTAACCAGTGTACATGCTCATTCTTGAAGGAATGAATTCCCATGCCCCCTGATTATGTTAATACCACAATAAAAAGATAACATTCTTAATAGACTTTTAGACAAATCCAAACTATGAAGAAAAATTTGAAACTCCCACTCATTTTTTGTCATCTGAAATCAACTTCTTTCTCCATAACTTCCTCATGGCATTTTTCACTTCTGCATTCCTCAATGTGTAAATCAGAGGATTGATCAAAGGTGTTCCAAGTGTATAAAACACAGCTATCATCTTATCCATGGGGAAGGTGGTTGCAGGGCGTGTGTATATAAATATGCAAGGACCAAAGAACAAGATGACCACAATGATGTGAGAGATGCAGGTGGAGAGGGCTTTTCTCCTCCCTTCAGCACTGTGGTTTCTCAGAGAATACAAGATGATAACATAGGAGCACAGCAGCATGACAAAACTCACTGTACAAATGGCCCCACTATTGGACACCAACAGTAGATTGATCACATAGGTGTCTGCACAGGCAAGTTTCAACAAGGGCTGCAAGTCACAAAAATAGTGATCAATCACATTGGGACCACAGAAAGGTAAACTCAAGGCAAGAAAAATCTGAGCTAAAGAATGCACACAGGACCCCACCCAGGCTATAGCCACCAGCACCTCACAGACCCGTCGACTCATGATGGTTGTGTAGTGCAGGGGCTTACAGATGGCCACGTAGCGGTCAGCAGCCATGAGGATTAGGATGAAAATCTCCAGGCAGCCAAAGAAATGGAATGAAAAGACTTGTATCATGCACTCACTGAAAGAGATAGTGGTTTTCTTCAAAAGGGCATCCACAATCATTCTAGGGGCTATGGAAGTACAAAAGCAGGTGTCAGATAAGGATAGGTGGAAAAGGAAAAAATACATTGGACTCCCTAGTGTCTGGCTGGTCTTGATAGTAGTAATAATCAAAAAGTTACCCAGCAACATCCCCAGATAGAAAAGTAAGAAAATGACAAACACAATTTTCTTTCTAAGAGGATCCTGGGTCAACCCAAGCAGAATGAACTCAGTCACATTATATAGCTGCATGATTTCATGAACGAGGAGAAGACTGAGTGTGAAGCTGTTGATCTGAAAAAAAGAAAGGAATTAATTCAAGGTGTGATGTGTGATTTTATGGAATATTTTAAGAAAAATAAATATTCCTCATCATGAATGTTTTAGGGGTGAGTTCTTACAAGTCACCTCAATAGTTTGTTCCTCCATTTATAATGGCCACATCATAAGGTCATTATGAATCTCAACAAATTTGTGAAGGTTATATCTTCCTAGAGTATACTTCAGGTACAATCTTGTAGCATTTAAATGATTCTGATTAATTCTGTCAATTCAATGAATATAAAGGTGAAAGATATGACTCCATTTTATTATTAATGTTATTATTTTTGCATATTTAATAAATCCTTGGGCCCATGTTTCGATGGTGTATCACTTGGCATTTTGGATATTTTGGCTGCCTTTCGAGGTTCATGATATAAATATAAAATCACACCCCACTTTCACCCCATAAAGAATGTCTTTATGCATATATTTATCACCCTATATTTGTTATACATAGTTATAGAAAATGTATATTTTTCATAATTATATAATACACCATCTTTCACTAAACATTTGTTCCCAGATATTACAGCTTGAAAAGAGGAACAAGAAATACTTATAGCTTCTAAATAAAATGCTATTACCTTGAAACACCCTTATAATACTTAGTATTTGACATACTCTAATGCAGATAAGTGAATGAATGTCTTTGATAGTTGATCATCTCAAATATCTGCATTTCTAATTTTATCCCTCCCACTTCTGGAAAGCACTCCTTAGAGGACCCAAAATCCCTGAGATTACATATAAATGAAAGAGGTTATTATTACTCAATAGCTCATGTTTTCAATAATCCAAATTTTAGCTTAAGCACTTTGGATCTGAGGTCATGTAGGGAGATGTCACCAGGCAGTTCATGCAGGACCAAATCACGACTGTAATCTCCACCAGAGTTTGTATGATCTAGGTAGTGAAAATCCCATATCCTCGTAACAGAACAAAGATTCAGAAGAGTGAGGTAGATATACTTTTAGACAAGAGGAATAGTAAATAGAACTGACTTGATTCAATTTTTTTCTATCCTGGCAAAGCCAATGATCATTCAACTTTGAAATTTTACACCTTCCAAATGAAGATTTCCTTTTTTCAAATTTGGAAAAAAAAGATTGCCACTGACTTCACTTCAAAGAACAAAATCTTTTCTCTAGATCTTTCTTGTCAAGATGGTGTTGAAAGGGACACTACATATGAGTAAAAGTATAAAAGTATAAACTGAAGTGTGGTGTATTTAAAAATAATTTGGAAGACTTACCAAATATTTAATCAACAGTTTAATCAATAATCTCCTTCCTTCCTGGAATGTCATTTCATTTCTACCTACTTCAATTGTCTCAAAACTTCAAGACCCAAATTCCAAGAACTCTTCTCTGGAGGCCTTCAATAATTACTCTGTGATAAAAGAAATTCTCACTCCTTTTCTCCATTGACATCCTTTATAGATTTTCTTATAACATTACATACCATGCTTAAATTCAATTATGTGTGTGCTTTCTTTAGCTTCTTTCTTGGAATAAGAATCTTTGAAAACTATTTATTCTCAGGATTTTATTCTCCATAGTTTCAACCTCAATGCCTTGTTCCATGTAGGTACTTAGTATTTTTTAATTAAAACTTATCAGTTACCTCTTAAATATAATATTTATCTGATGGTTTTAGTAATATTCTGATTACAGAACACTTTCATATCATTAAACTAATGCGGCCTTTTATCCACTATGTCTGGCAGACAGACAAATATTCCCATGATTTAAAAATCCAGGAAGTAAGTCAATTTTAAGCAATGTAGTAAAGATGGAGTAGAATATGTTGTATTCTGAAGAGCATCACAGAGACATGTAAGATTTGGGGACTCTGACACCCATAAAAATCATCATCTTAAACATTAGCATTTTTACATGAATCTTTAACCCATAAAGAATGCAAGGAGAGCCTTGACATTTTTCATATCTTCTTGCAACTGAGGCACGTTTATGTCCATGTCTTTGTGGATGACTACATGTCCATTTTTTCCAAAGACATGTTAACACTTTCATCTGGTTCTCCAAGGAATATGACATAAAAATGAGTTGCAATGATCTGGAGACAAATAGCACTAGTAAAATAGCATATCTTCTAATAAGTATTGTACTTACCTTGACTTTTCAAACAAGTTTAGCTAACTTTAGAATGGCTAAATTTGTCAGCACAGTAATGAACAAACTAAGTGTTGGATTTGGAGGCAGCAGAGAAGAGCCGAAAGAAAAGCACACAAAAAAAGTGGAGAATAGATGAAGGTGGAATATAGAGTGTCAGGTGGATATTCTATCCTAAAAATCTGTTTTACTGCAGTGGCCATGGTGAGAACCACTGCTTTCCTTAAGGGCTTTCTTCAACTACCTAACCCTCCCAGATTGGGTTACACTAGACTTCTATCTTTGGGAGAATCCCTGCACTCATTTCTATACAAAATCCACCATTCTCTGTGGGAAGGTTAAGAGGCTGTCCCCAGATTCTTTATCCCTTAAGGAAACAAACTTAGGGTTCCAGAAGGGAGGGGGGTGGGAGGATGGGTTAACCGGGTTATGGGTATTAAGGAGGGCACAGGTGGTGATGACCACTGGGTGTTATACCCAACTAATGAATCGTTAACCACTACATCAAAAACTGATGATGTACTATATGTTGGCTAATTGAACATAATAATAAATTTTTAAAAACCCTCACACATATATAGTACATTACCTTTCATTTTCATGATGTCGTATTGCCTCCACACTGCCATGTTTCCTCTGAACTTTCCATGAGAAGTAGTTATTCAGCTCTCAAACTAAATCTCAGATGTGTGTGAACTGCAAATTAAATTCTTACGATATTATTTTGGAAGAATAATAATTCCATACTCTAATGTACAACTATTATTTATTTTTTTTAGATTTATTTCTTTATTTTAGAGAAAGAGAAAGTGGGAGGGAGGGACAGAGGGAGAGAAAGGGAGACTCTCAAGCAGACTCTCCACTGAGCATAGAGCTGGATGTGGCGCCTCATCCCAGGACCCAAAGATCATGACCAGAGCTAAATCAAGAGTCAGTTGCTCAACCGCTGAGCTACCCAGGTGCCCCATGACTTTCTATTTAAAACTGTCACTTGGAGATGGGAAAGCTGGCATTCTCCAGAAGCTGTCAAGGTCACTGCCTCAATTGACCTTTTCTCTAATTTCTCACCAGGCATAAGCTCTTCCAACTTGAATATCCATACTGAGGACTTATCTTCCTCAGCTACCTTATGTAAAAAGCATTTGTGAACTTTCTACATTCTGTTACCTCAATAAACTATAAAAAAAAACCTTACAGCATGAAATTCATCCTTCCATCCCCATATAAGAATGGAAAGCCACACAAAGACTTTCACATACCTGGTACTCATAAAACACTTGCTGAGTTCAAAAGATTATTTTGTTCCAAAGCTTACATTTCATTTTATTTCTTTACTATATTAACAGTAAACTTTTGAAAAATAATCTCTTTTTTCCTGTTCCCTTCACAGAGGAAGTGGTTGCAATATAGTCACAAGACATATGGAAATATAATTTTTAAATATGTTGGATTATTCTGTAATGATGCCTCCTTGAGTACAAAGATGTAAGCAATCTGTCACTTACCTGTTAGAACACCATAAATTAATGCCAAATATTTCCATCCCTTTTTGAAAGCAGCCTTCCCATAGAACAAAAAATACCCTTTCTGTATCCCAGGGGGAATATTTTATTTTAAACATGTTATAAAATATTAGCACCCTAGAGAATACTATTCCCTAAAGTTGCCCTTTCTTTGTTAATCAGAAACATCCCAGATGTTGTAATACATTTAACTTTTGATTCATCCATTTAGCCTGCAGTAGAATAAGTTAACCCTCCTCAGACCCAAGAACCAAATACAGACAAGGGTTTGGTGGTAGAAGGTGCCTCGGGCTGCCAAAAGATACAGAGGAAAAAAGGAAAATACAAATGAATGGTGCTAGAGAACAGGAAGAAGAAAAAATAGTGTCCTTGGCAAAAAGAGGATATGGTTCTCCAAGAAACTACTCTGATCCCACCCAGTGCCCTAAGTTGATCTTCTGCACTTTAGGAGACAAGCTTCTCTAACTCTTGTAATTTATTCACAAGTACAATCCAAGGAAAGCAGTAGGGTGTCCTAAAACCAGGGGTTCTGTTCTGTGTGCTATAGCCAAGCCCCACCAAAGAACCAGATATGTAGCAACTAATCTGAGAATTAGTACATATACTGAATAGATATCTCATATTATTTCAAATTCATTTCCATTTGTTTCATTAACTAATATTAGTAAAATGACACTTGTTAAGGAATTCATTTTATTGAAATAATTTTAACTCACCCAATATTTATTAAATGCCTTTTATATTCTATCTCTTTATCACTTTATATAACTTTTATCTTTTCATTTTCATAAATATCCCATGAAATAGGTATTAACAATGACATTTCATATAAAAAAAAAAACAACTAAAACTCATGAAACTTAAACAGCTTGTCAGTTTTCACATTTAGTAATTTCAGTGTGGAGATCTATGTTAATGATTCTCTTTTAATAGTTTTTCCTCATTCCCCCCTTTTTCCTGACTAGCCTAAATTGAAAGCCAGGAAGTACTAGAAAGTGATGATGAAGGAAATTTCTGATAGCTAGCAATCATATCTCAGGTTGAGGAGTTTAGAATTAATAGTAAAGCAATGAGAATAGCTTGAAACACAGGTAGGTAGCCATAGAATACACGAGTGAAAATGTTCAGTGGACACTTGGATTTTTTTTTTAAGTTAGGACTATAGAACTAGATTTTGATATTACTACTTGTAAATGATAGTTTAAATCAAGAAATTGGGTGAGGTCACTCCACACCCCTCCCCCCAGATATCAGGTAGATAGTGTGGAGCCAACAACAAAATGTAGGGTTACATCAACATTTAAAAGAATACCTGAAGATTCTTAAGAAGCACATTCAAAGAATCATGAGTAAAATGAGAAGAGGACAGTGATTTGGAACCCAAAGGAGTAGACTTTCAGGAATAAGTGAATTTTCTGCATAAGAAGGCCCCCTGAGCATTAGTGCTGAAAACACAGATGCATGCAAATTCTGATTGAAATGATCAGTTACTAGGAAATTAAAAATCAGAAAATTTTGCATGTGAACCAGAAACCAAGAATTCTGATTTTATTCCTCAAAATCTTCACAAGTTCCATAAACTTTAAATACTCACTGAGGGTGGGGATTACCACTATCTTGTTCTCCACCATATCTACTAGTAAGCATTTATAAAAAGCAGTTCACATTAGGCATTAAGTTATCTATTGGTTACTAAGTGAATGAATGAATTAAACAAGTAAACCAAATTGAAAAAATGTTTAAATGATAATTTATAATTACTTCTAAATAATTACCCACATGATGGTAGATGAAATAAGTTGAAGAGATTCTTTCTGAACTACTCTAAAACTACTAATTTAGAAAGACAGCAGATTGAAGTGAGGTCAGGTTTTGGGTGACAACTAATTTTCCTCTAGGAGTCCCTCCAGTGATATGCCTCAGTAGCACTTAGTGTCAATAGCACTGAGACACTGAATCTCATTAAACATCAAATAGGACCTTGAAAATGTTAGGTTGTGCTCATAATAGAGTGTGACATTTTTCATGAAGTGGTGTAGAATGTAGCATCAGTAAGGAGGACCTTTGGTGGATATTTGCTGTTTTGATGAAACATAATCTTAACACTTCAGCAGATACACTTGCCTGCCTCATAAAGATGTTAAAGATGAGTGATAAAAACTGTCTCAGTGAGCCCTGATTGATTTTGCCTGAAAGGAGTTTGTCTTCCTTCTTTGAATGAACCTTGATTTTCCTCGGGAGACCCACAAATTCTCCATTTTCAGTATGAGTTATGAGTTGTGTTATGACCCAAGGGTGGGAATATGATTCCTGTGTGGTCAATCAGAAAGCATTTCCCCCAGTTGTAATGATTAGGTCAGGGATCTATTAGCAAATGTAAATGATGTAAACTCAAAACTTTTGTTTGGACTCTTGAAAAAAGTCATTATTTTTTTTTTTTCCTAATGGAGTTTCTGGAGTAGAGACCCAGAACTCTTGCCTATGATCTTGCTGTAAGTGGAAAGAGCCTGATCTAGAATGGAGCCAACACAAAAGGAAGCAGAGCCAGCAGACAAGCAGAAGAAACCCATTCTTATCATAAAATTTTAACTGTAGAATCCACCCATTCCAACTATTTTACCGTCTTGTATTTTATCCATTTTATATTACTGGGGGTTTTTTTGCACTAATTTAAATAATATAACAAATACTTGTAAACTTAACTCTATCCCAAGAACTAAAATACTACCAATAATTAAAACCATTTTAGCTCTTCCTTATCTTGTCCCCTGCTTAAACTTAAAGGTAACCAATATCCTGACTTTTGAATGTATAACTACCTTTCTTCCTAAAAATAAAATATCTTTATCATATATATATATATATATAGGTTGGGTTTTCCTAGTTTTGAATTTTAAAGAATGTAGCACACTATATGCAGACCTCTAGGAAGTGCTTTTATTTTTTCATTCAACATTATGTATGTTACCAAGATTTACATCGGTTTTTAAATATAGTTGTATTATTTTTACTGTCATAACATACTCTAGTGTATGATTATTTCAAAATGTGTTTACCCATTATCCTGTCAATGAATATTTGTCTACTATGAACAATAACTATTAACATTTATAAGCATGCCTCTTACAAATGTAATTGGTGGGTAGCAGGATGTGGCAATATTCAGCTTTACAAGATAATATAATAAATTTCCACAAGGGGTCCAGGAAATGCAACAGAACTATGTTCAAAAAAAGAAGAGACTAGAATATTTATAAACAGATCTAATACTTCCACTTGATGAATGAAGATATTTTCTATTTTGCTGTTGATGTTTTAATTAAAAACATGGATAGGTTTGTAATCAAAAACAGTCTGGGTCTATATTTTTCACTATCAGCTAAAAATTGTCAGTTGTTAGCAATGTAATGGTTCAGAAGATAGCTACACTTGTGGTGAACACAGCATAATGTATAAAATTTTTAAATCACTAAGTTGTACACCTGAAATTAACATTGTGTGTTAATTATACTCAAATTTTAAAATTGCCAATTCTTAGCCACTTTATCTGTGTCATATTTAGAATAAAATTTTTGAGCACTAAAATAGACTGATGTCCTGTGAATGGAAGAAAAGTTTCTATGAAGCAGAAAACATTTCCTTATTTATTAAATATTATTAGTATTATTAGAATATGTGATCTAGAAAGTTAGATTTGAGGTATATGCTTGCACTTCTATTAACAGAAGCATATGTATACAAATAATTCCATCTACTCCTACATACTTATATTAATTGAAGATGACTTACAGAGGTTAGGCAAAGCATGGTAATGAATTAGAGAATTGCATGATAGCATAAAGTTCTTTGTTTCCTAGAATATAGCCTGGGATCAAAAGCCTGGTCAAGTAGAATAAGATCTTCTGTTTGGAAAATGATAATGAAAAGCATCATCTTTACTGTCTTATTGATAGGTTACAGAGCTCTATAAATAGATGACCTTCCAGAACCTTGAGTCCTAAGGGGACCTCATACTTCCTAATAGACTGCCTGCCAGTACTTTAGCTTCTTAAAAGAACTTCTTAAAAGTGAAGAACTCAAAAAGATAGAAAAATTAAAATAGATTTACCTTCATCTTATTTCGTAATTTAAAAACCCAATTTGAAGAGGTAGTGGAGGGAGATGAATAGGTGAAGCACTGAGAATCTTTCGGGCAATAAAAAAAAATCTGTATGACACTATAATGATGGATACATGTCATTATTATACATTTGTCTAAACCCACAGAATGTACAATGAAGGTAGGGTCCAGAATGAACCCTAAGGTGAACTATGGAATGTGGGTGATTATGATGTGTCTGTGTAAGTTCAACTGAAACAAATATATAACTTTGGTGGGGGATGTTGATAATGAGGAGGCTGTGCGTATGTGAGGGCAGTCAATACATGGGAAATTTCTATGCCTTCCTCTCAATTTTTCTGTGAACATAACAGTGTTATAAAAAATAAAGTCTTCAATGAAATGATTTACTAGCTGATGTATAGACTTTTATATGTTTTCTTGCCAGGTTTTTTCCTGCGGTATAATTTCTTGGGGTCATGATCTATCCTGAAGCTATGACAACGATGTTTTCTTTAGGTCAGCCTTACTTACAGATGCCTCGAAACTCCAGCCCCTGCCTTTGGCTCATGATGCAGGGAAGAAAAAAGTGGATTCCCTGAGGTACACAGCAAACTGTGGTCAATAACTCCTTCCAACATGGGCTCTTGGTCTCCAAGTCTGATGCAATCCTTTAATTATCGGAATGTGTGGTGTCAAAACCATTTCCACACTAACAGACACTTTTGTTTATCAACTCCCCAGTGACAACTGCTTCCAGCAGCCAGTGGTTTCTTGGCAGGAAGCTTCAGGGCTAAATCCTACTACTGAGCTACAGAAAAAAGTTCCTACAAGCATGCCCCAATTCCCCCAACGTAATGAAATATCCTCTGAAGACATTACATCAGCCACCTTGAATGATGTTTCTGTCTCCAGTACCCTGCCCAGTCATGAACTGCAGCTGAGGCCTCCTGTCTGTCTCCCATCCATGAGCTCATGCCAACTCCCTGCCTTTACTCAGAACATCTTCCTGAGATCACTCTTTTACTGCTTCATATCACTCAGAGCATGGGCCCAGTACCATCTACACAATCAAGACTTGTGCGATCCATTGAAGTGTCCACTGTTTACACACATGGTACCTAAGTGTACCTTGATAATCATTGTTCCTCAAATTTGCAGAAGACTTTTAAATAGGGATGCTCTGAAGCTCAGCTTCAGCCTTGGTATTCAGCCAAAATAATTTATCAGTTTAGACTTCAGCATTTGAAAGTTCTAGAGACAAAGGCCTGCATCAGTGTCATTTCTGGTTGTCTCTTCCCTTCAGGGAATGGCTGCATAGGTTACCACTGTGTCCAATCTGCCTAATGGTACAATTACAGATTAGTTGTGGCATTCAGATTCATTGTTATTATATGAATATTTACTTTCAAATATTAATATTTACTTTCAAATATTAATGAACATTCAAGTGTGACTTGGAGGAAATACCTCCTTATTTGTTTTATTTTTTTCACTTTGGTTTTCTTGTGGATTTGAAACATTTTGGATAGGATTTGGATCATCATTCTTATAATACCAATAATCAGAATACTAACCTCGTTCCCAAAATGTGAACACACACATGATAGCCACAGCTGCAATTGACAGCAAATCACTTCAGGAACAGGCACAAATTGGATCACAAAGCAAATGAAATTGCCCAAGTTCCTTTTCCATTTTTTTAACCTACTGCCTCATTGATAAAGAAAGGAATCCTATTTTTGATTCTTGCCTCAAACTAATTAGCAAAATTATCGAATAGGGCTAGCACAGTCCTGTAATATTTAAATTATAATATTTAATTCTGAAATGTTTAAATCTCTTAAAGAATGAAATTTATCTTTTAGAAATATTTTTACTTTTTGTTTCGTTTGGACATTTGTAGAGAATCATGACCACTGAAAAGGGTCTTGATGAATTCCTCCAATGAGACATTGAAGAAAGTTTCCAACACAGGGCAGAAAGGAGGAAGAAAAGAAAGAAATGTTAAGATGCAGGATACTTGGTCAAGTTAGAAAATACAGTCTTTTAAAGGAAAATCATTTCTTCCAGAAACCATCTGGGGATAAAAAATGCTCTAGGTAACATCTGGTACACAAAGATCGCCAAAATGATCTCTCTGGATGGCTTCCCATCAGAGACTGCTACAACAGAAAGTGACCTGTGGTTCCCAATGACTGAAAGAAGACTGAAGAATTAACAAATGCCAAGGTTTCTATTTTTTCTATGTTTTGATAAACTCGGAACATAAAAAGTATAATGAACAGTTAAATTCTCAAACACATTGGACCATGGGAAGCTGAGCTCTTCTGAGAACACAAGGCTGGACTTTCTCACTCATTTGTATCATTCCACAAATACTCCTAAGACTAGAAGAGATTCCCAAAATATAAAGCACAGGTCCTTCTCTTCCCTGTATTTTTATGAAAATTACCACTTTTACTGTCCTTTTTTTTTTTTCCTTCTCACTTCTCTTCAATCCTTAAATTTCCTCTCTGCTAATCTTGTTAGGAAAGCTTCTCACTTCCAGCTGCCCTTGCATCGTTATTAGAAAAGCCTTCTCATGTGGTATATATATACAATGGAATATTATGCAGCCATCAAAAGGAATGAGATCTTGCCATTTGCAATGACATGGTTGGAACTGGAGGGTATTATGTTGAGCGAAATAAGTCAAAAAGAGAAAGACATGTATCATATGACCTCACTGATATGAGGAATTCTTAATCGCAGGAAACAAACTGAGGGTTGCTGGAGTGGGGGGTGGGGTGGGAGGGATGGGGTGACTGGGTGATAGACACTGGGGAGGGTATGTGCTCTGGTAAGCGCTGTGAATTGTGCAAGACTGTTGAATCTCAGATCTGTACCTCTGAAACAAATAATGCAATATATGTTAAGAAAAAAAAAGAAGAAGAAGGTAGCAGGAGGGGAAGAATGTAGCAGGGGAAATCGGAGGGGTAGACGAACCATGAGAGACGATGGACTCTGAAAAACAAACTGAGGGTTCTAGAGGGGAGGGGAATGGGAGGTTGGGTTAGCCTGGTGGTGGGTATTGAGGAGAGCACATTCTGCATGGAGCACTGGGTGTTGTGCACAAACAATGAATCATGGAACACTTCATCTAAAACTAATGATGTAATGTATGGGGATTAACATAAGAATAAAAAAAAAATACTTCTATTCAGTCTTTCCTCATTCCACGAAACTATACTCCAGTGATCAGGGACCTAAAACAGAAATGTATTCCTGTAGAACACATGGAAGTCTAACAATATATGCAGAACCAGCCCATTGTAATAGCTTTGCTCTTTCTTTCACCTTTGGTCTGCTTTCTGACCACTGGACCACAGGAATGAGCACTAGTTTGCAAAATATTTCCAGTAATCTCCAGAAATATTTGAATATTTCTCTTTCCAGAGCACAGTTGTCCTGGCAAATGGTCTCAGATGCCTTAGAGAAAGGTTAGGATGAAGATATACACCCTTTATTCATGGTACTATCACAGACTATTCAAGGATACCTAATGATTCCTTCATTCAAAAAATTCTAGCTTTAGAAATTATTCACATATGGTGATTCAATAAGGAACTATGACCTTCCTGAACTGAATTATGGTAATTTAACTCAGGCCTTTATTCACCAAATCTAGATTATTTATCATCATCATCATCATCATAAGTCTGCTTGAGCTGTCATAATAAAATACTACAGACTGGGAGGGTTAAACAGACATTGATTTTTTCCCACAGTCCTGGAGGCTGGAAGTCCAAGATCAAGGTAGCAACAGGGCTGGTTTCTGGTGAAGCCTCTTTTCTGGGCTTGTAGATGGTCCATCTTCTCACGCTGTCCTCACATGGCCTCTCCTCTCTGCACACATTTGAGAAAGAGAATTCTAATGTCCCTTCCTCTCCTTATAAGGACACCAGTTCTATCACTTTAGGGCCTCTCTCTTATGATCTCAAGGAGTAACAGTTGTTCTAGTTCCCACTGTTCAAGACTTGAAAGTCTAGGTACAAGGCACGTGAGTAAAGAAACTTTTCAGATGACCTCAAGCTCAGCCAATTTCTGTCTGCAACCTCACGAGAGGCCCTAAAGCAGAAGTAACCCTCAGAAATGCTCCCAAATTCCTGACCCACTGAAACCATCTGAAATGATAAAGTGATTGCTGGTATTTTCAGCTACTAAATATTGGGATGATTTTTTATATTGCAATAGTATCTGAAACATTGCAGCACTTTAGATACTGTATTATTATTCATGGATCAACTAACTGAACAATATAGAAAGCTAAGAAATAGAAGAACAGATATTTTATATATGAAAGTACAGGTGTTGCAGGGTAGTGGGAAATTCAATGGTTTTCAATAAATGTGCTGGGAAAATTTATTCTTATGATAAAAAGGAAAGTATATTTCTACTTCACACCATACCTGAAAATTTATATCCTATATGGGTTAAAGATGTAAATGTAAGAAGCAAAACTTTAAAACTTTTTTTAATTATATTTTTTAAATCAGGACAGGGAAGGACTTTAAGAAGTATATGCACAGATCTTTCATTCTGAGTCCAGCTTCCCCATCTCTGCATAACAGCTTAGGTGGTAAATCCTTGATCCCAACTGCGTTCACACCAGTATCCATGTGTCAGCTCCTCCAATTCTGGTCATTTTGAAATATTTAATCCACTGTATTGGATTTCTTTCTAATTAAGATATCTAGATTACCTTTTATCTCCTTCATTAAAGAATAAACAAAACTTCATGGCTGGCACTTATTCAATACATTTTAAATAAGTGGAAGCATTAATATTGCTAAATACACTAACTGGATCCAATTATAAATCAAAAGAAGGATGAGGACAAGGAATACCAATTTCATATCCAATCTGTGTTGTGAGTTGACCTCTCAACAAGGTAATGTGTAATGCCAGGGCCTTCAAAAATGATCTTTGTAATACAATTATCAACCTCCAAAATTTTTATAGAGAAATTGTAAAGAGAGAAGTCACCTTTGACTTATTACTTAAGTCAAGAACACAAAGTTTACACAGACAATGAGAAAGGCAGTCATATGTAAAACAAAACATATTCCCAAAATGTTTAACATTTATTACAACTTTTAAAAAAAGTATACCCAGAGAGTTTAATTTAATGTAGGTAGACTCTGATGCTCTACTGTGATATGAGAGACTTAAATATGTATTTCAACTACCAGAAGAGGTCATTTGATCTAGATACACACAATGAGTTGAACAATTTAATTTTTCTGTCCAAAACTTAATTAGGACATACAAAATCAGCCATATGCTACCATCACAGTATAAAGCTAATAAAGTTCACTTCTCATAGATCTATCCTCAACTATGAACATGTGCTGTGAAATGTCAAATTAATTAATTTGACCAGGACATTTATTTTTACTGTTAAAGTATTTTTTAACAATGTGAATTTTTAATTTTAAAATTTCACTCTCTTGGACTAAAAGGGAATAAGTTCTATTAGGCAATATTTTTATGAATCATGGAGGTACCATACCCCACAAACAAGAACTTGAAATAAAATGAAAAAATTGTTACCCACTGAAGAATCTTAACACAGTATGATTACATATATTAGGGATTAAATTTACACAATTCTCTTACCCTCTAAGGGTTATAACATACTCCATTTAGATAAAGATTAATTTATATAGCTGCTTCAGAATAAATAGGCTAACCCAAAGGATATAATTTTTAAGATGTAATCACTGATAGTGAAAGTAGTCTTTGATTCTGTGAAAGAATGAATATCATATTCTGCATGAGCAATACAACCCTCTGCCAACTAAGGTCACATTTTTACTCCAAAGTTTCCGTATGGCATTTTTTATTTCTGCATTTCTCAGGGTGTAGATTAAGGGGTTCAGCATGGGAGTTATGAATGTTAAAACCACAGTCATGAATTTATCAATGGGAAAGGTAGAATTAGGCCTTGCATACAGGAAGATACAGGGAACAAAGAATAAAATGACCATAGTTATATGGGATGCACAGGTGTGGAAGGCTTTGTGTTTCCCGTCCAAACCATGAGTCTTAAGGGAGTGGAATATGACCCCATAGGAAACTATGAGAATGAAGAAGATGCCAGTGCAAATGGCTCCTCCATTAGCTAACATAGAAATTCCAATGAGGTAGGTACTGGTGCAAGCAAGTTTCAATAAGGGATACATATCACACACAAAGTTGTCAATGACATTGGGGCCACAGAAAGGGAGCTGATAAATAAAGAGAAATTGAACCAATGAGTGCAGAAAGCCTCCAATCCAGGCCACCAGCAGCATAAGAACACATGCTCTCCGATTCATGATGATTAGATAATGAAGTGGTTTACAGATGGCTACATATCGGTCATAGGCCATCACCACCAGAAGAATGACTTCAGCACCTGCAAATAAGTGATCTAGAAAGACTTGAGTCATACAAGCCTGGAAGGAAATAGTCTTCTTCTCATATAGCAAGTCTACAATCATCTTGGGAGCAATGACAGTAGAATAGATAGCATCTATAAATGATAAATAAGCTAGAAAAAAGTACATGGGAGAATCCAGTAACGGGCTGGCCATAATGGTTACCACGATAAGCAGATTGCCCGCTATTGTCACAATGTAGATGAGTAAGAATGGGACAAACAGAACTTTTTGCCCTTCAGGGTCCTGTGTGAGCCCCAGGAGAACAAACTCTGTCACATTGTTTCTATTTCCCATATATTCTTTGGAAGGCATCGAACTCAGGTGTCAGAGGCTGCAAACAAAAGGGCCATAATGAATTTGAGAGGATCTCAAGCTTTATGTCAAAACCGGCTGCCTGGCTCAACCACGTTTGCCCCACAGGGCCTCACACAGGGTGACTTTCTAGAAAATGAGAGTTTAGAATCTCCACCCACAGTTTCTGCTTTCATTTCCACAAATTTCTTGCATCGACTACAATGAGGAAACCAGTTTTCCACCTGGGAGGTACATGTGAGTGGGCATGCCAAACAAGGAAGCAGCTGTCTCCAAAATCTTGCTCACAGAGACTTCATTTTCTACTTTATATGTCATTTCTCCTTTTCTTGAATGCTTTTGGCCTTCTGAGATTGACCATGAAAACAATCTCATCTCTAATAGCCTTATTTACATAATAATACCTAGTGCATGGAGCATAAAATGATAACCTGACACTTATAGATAACTGCCTCTCTGAGTTACTTCACTATGAGTTCCAAATATTGAAAAATATGTCACCTGCAGCAGTGAAAGAATCAGACACACCATGAGTGCCCCTTAAGTGCTTATTAAACTTTATTTAATTCAGCTGAATTTTAAACATGTAAGAAACCCACTGAGAAGAGATAAGTATATTAAATTATTCCCTGGGGTGCCTGGGTGGCTCAGTCAGTTAAGCGTCTACCATCAGCCCAGGTCACGATCCCAGAGTCCTGGGATCCAGTCCCACATCCAGCTCCCTGCTCAGTGGGGAGTCTGCTTCTCCCTCTCCCACTCTCCCTGCTTGAGCTCTCTCTCTCTCTCCCTCTCTTTCTCTCTCTCTCTCTCTCTCTAATAAATAAAATCTTTAAAAAAATAAAAATAAATTCTTCCCACTCATGAAAGTACAATGAAAACAACATTTTGTTTGAAAATACACACACATATGCACACAAATGAAATTGGCATTTATTACAACCTAGGTTATAGAGGAGAAAAATTGATAGTACAAATCTAAGTAAATGGGTACTACATAGACATTTTCCCTACTTTCCAAAACTGTTTAGAATTGATTATTGCTAACTGTAGCTCAATTCAGAATGCCAACATAAAGATTTTAGACAGAATCATGGTATAGTAGAAAGAATTCTATTCTAAAAATATCAAAATGTTAATTGATTTTGTTCAGTCATCTTGGGAAAATCATGTCCCAACTCATGTTCTTATTGGAAAGGTTATAATCTTCCCAGATGTATGAATTTCTGAATTCCAGTCACTGAAAATTTTATCTTAAATGACATGCAAGCACTTGCTGGTAGACCATCTTTATAATAATCAGGGTGAATTAGCAAGTGTTAAAGGTTATTTGATTATTAAATTGATAAATAGATTACACCAGATATTTTGTTCATATTGTTAGTTCTTGATTATCTGAGTCTGTATGGAATATAAGATATTCCTTCTCACTTGAGGAAAATAAATTATCCATGAGACCTATCAGATACAATCCAGGGCCAATTGTATATGTAATGTGTGCAACTTTGTTTTGGCAGAATTATTTTAAATGTGCTCCATTATAACATCTACATTTGTAAACCATCATTTGTGAAGGAAAGGAGATTCTTTTATCCTTTTTGCTTCTAGACAAGCCAATTTGTACTCAAAAACAGAGGGAGAATAAAAATGTAGGAAAGAGAAAATAAAAGAAAACAGAAAAGGCAGATAGGAATCAGCAAAGACCATAAACTGAATGAAATAGGCTTTGAAATTGATCAAGTTTGGTTTGGGGGAACTGAATTGGAAGTAGAGGAATTTCAGATTTCCTGAGCTTTCAATCCAGAGTTAGACCAGAGGGTAACCTAGGATCAGTACCATGACTCGCCCTTCAGAATTTTTATGTTTCCAGAAAACCAAGACCTGAACCTTAAGATATATCAGAAGAGACCAGCTGCTTAAAGGAGTTCCATCTTTGGGCCTTCCAGCAGTTCATCACATACATACATACATAAATATCTTCATTCACAGTTATGAAGCTATGTCTGCATTTTTAATGGCAAATACTCACAATGCATAGGGGTTGTCTGAGCATTCAAGAGTTAACTTCCAGTATGAGGGTCCAACTCCTTGCCCTGTAGCACTCATTTATTTATAGCTGTGTTTTCCCCAGTCATCTGTTAGATCTGCCAAGAGAGTAAACACTTTTGGGGCGCCTGGGTGGCTCAGTGGGTTAAACGACTGCCTTCGGCTCAGGTCATGATCCTGGAGTCCCGGGATCGAGTTCTGCATCAGGCTCCCTGCTCAGCAGGGAGTCTGCTTCTCCCTCTGACCCTCCCCCCTCTCATGTGCGCCCCCTCTCATGTGCTCTCTCTCTCTCTCTCATTCTCTCTCCTTCAAATAAATAAATAAAATCTTTAAAAAAAAAAGAGAGTAAACACTGTTTAGTAATGGTATCACCAAAATCTATATGTGTGCTCTATGCATTTTAAGGGATCAATAAATATTTGACTATTAAAAATGTGCTTATGAACATAATTAATCCTGAATTATTATGAACATAATTATTGAAAACTAGTGATTTGCCTCAGAATGATACAAAATTCTATACTTTGCCAGTACAGTATTTTATTAAAAATAAATATATCTGCTTCCAACATTTGTGAGATACTTCAAATTTCTTAACACATTCAATGAGAACAAATAAATCACTAAGGAATGCTCCAAAAACTTAAATCTATGATAACTATCCCACAATGAGAATTAAAATAAGATAAATTAAGATCTACTCTATGCCAAATTCAACAACATAAGGCAGAAAAACAACCCAGGCATATGGCATGCAAGGTGTAAAACACTGGGAGAGACTTTCAGATCAGCAGAATACTGGAAATTATAGACTCTGAAATTTTGAATTTCAGTCCAGATCTTTTTGAAACATATGATCACAATACATATCTGAATGTTTCTATTTAATAGTCTGTATAGGTAAATCTGTTCCCCACATAAGTGCTTTTTTTAATGATTGAAGCAGTGACCATAAAAATGATGCAGCAAAAATTTTGAGGTCCTATTAAACACCTAATCAGATCACCAGATAAAAAACAAAGATACATTTTAGGGGGCACCTGAGTGGATCAGTCAGTTAAGCATCTGCCTTCAGCTCAGGTCATCATCCCAGGGGAGACTCCCTGCTCAGTGGGGAGCCTGCTTCTCCCTCTCCCTCACACCCTCCCCCAACACCTCCATGCCCCTTTGCTCTCCCTCAACCTTGTGCTTGCCCTCTTGTGCTCACCCACTGGTGCTTGTGGGCTCATGTGCTCTCTCTCAAATAAACAAATAAAATCTTTTTTAAAAAATTAAAAATTTTAAAAAGATACATCTTAAAAAACTATCACATTTTCCAAGTCAGTTACTTTATAGTGAAGGAAAAATGCTACCTCTAAAACCTGAATGTGGTTGAACAGATTTTGGGGACAAACAGGGTAACAACAATCAGAGAGGGTGGATTGCCTATCCCAAATATAGTCTTTGTGAGTTTTGTTTTGTTTTGTTTTATAATTTTGCAGGGGTGGCCCTAGATACCCACAGTGTACTTTATAAGAACTCAGGTTCTATATTCTGGTTTGGAATCTAAGCCTCAGAATCTATACTTACCAACTGTGTGACCTTGGGTAAACTACTCACATTATCTGCATAATGAAACATAATGGCATCTAACACATAGGATGGTTTTAAAGATTAAATACAATAATCCAAATAAAGCTCTCCAAAAACTATCTGACAGGTAATAAGCACTAAATAAATTCAGGTTATTATTTACCTTTATTTGTTTCCCCATGTAACTTTAGTGCCACATCTCTATAATTAGTTTTACATGAGTTTACATGAGTCACTATCTTCTCTCATAACACAAAGGGACATTCCCTGAGGGATGGATGGATTGACTGGGTCATTGTCATATACAATTACAGAAGCTGTCCTTTCTTTATGCTTCACATCACTGTGTGTAAATGCCCTGTCTCTTTCTCCACATCTCATTCTCCTCTTTGCAATGTATCGTTAAATCTAAATTCAATCAAAGGGGTCTTCATTTTAAAAATAAGAGGTCAACTGGGTGCATAATACAATGTGTCCATTCTATTCATAATATTTTAAGACCCGAAAAATAAGAAAATATCCATGTAATTAACCCATAGGCGGACATAGATACTGGCATTTTCTTTAAGATTCTATAGATCTCATATCTAATAAAATTCATGTATTCCATTTTCACAGACACTAAAATTCACTTTCTAATAAGGTATACATATTATAGGTCAATGAATCTAACAAGTAACTAAATTTCTCTGACCTCAACTTTCCACACTGTAAGTTTTAAATTTCCCTTTGTAATAAAGGTTATTAATTTAAATATCAAACTGTTATTTGAGGTATATACACACAAGAATAGAAAGCAGAGATTCAAACTGTCATTTGTACACCAATGTTCATAGCAGCATTATTCACAATAGCCATAAGGTAGAAACAATCCAAATGTCCAAAAACTAATGAATGCATATAGTGTGGTATGTATAAGACAATGGAATAATATTCAACCTTAAAAAGGAAAGAAAGTCTGATACATGCTATAACACGGATAAAGCTTGAAGACACTATGCTAGGTGCAATAAGACAGACATAAAAGGGAAACTATTTATAGTTTCCCTTTTATAAGGTATATATAGTCATAAATAAACAGTCATATTCACAGTATAGCAATGTTTACCAGGGGCCAGGGGAAGGAGGAAATGGGGTGTTATTGTTTAATGGGTGCAGAGTTTCAGTTTGGGATGATGATAAAAGGTCTGGAGATGGATGGTGGTGATGAATAGACAATAATTAATTATGTATATTTTACCTTAATAAAAAAATACCAACAAAATAAAATGTCCACACAGGTCCAAACATTTAAAGATACTATATACAAAGTAACAATTTATAAAGGGCTATAGTAATCCTTACTACTATCCAATATATTAAGATACAAACTAAGTAATTGTTGGATTCTTCAAATTATATAAAGCAATCTTAAAAAGTTATTTTGAAGACCATATATATGTCAGGTTTACTGCTATGATGTGATTTATTTTTCTCAGTATATATTTAAGTAGTTCTAATATAAAATATTGGAGAAAATTACTGCCACTGTACTTATTCCAATAATATTTTATAAAATAGAGAAAATGCATGTACTTACTATCTTATTCCTGGAGTATCTGGCATAAATATTTTAGATCAAATGGTAAACCTGTTCCTTAAGAAAGACACATAATTTATTACAAGTAAGTCTATTTTGCCCTATTCTCATAGCAGTGAAGAATTTTTCTGAGTATGTTACCTGGTTTTTCTGTTTCCTCTTTGGTCACTTGTTCCAAATCCACACTTCTGAAATTCTATTTTTGGTCCTGGGAGATAACGGCTTATTTGGATGAAGATAAATCAGGATTGCCACCACATCAACCCTGGTGTGATGCAGAAAAAATGTCAGGACACACTTTGTCACTGCAGCCAGAAATGCTTTGTCACATGAGGATTTTTCTCTCTCTGCCTGCACAAAGCATGAACTTTCATAAAAATTTAACAGTTTGGATTATGGAATTATCCAGAGTTGATTTCAAGAATGTACAGTTGACATGATTGACAAATCATTGAATTTGAAAGCCATCATTGACATATGTACCAAAAATCAAATGTAAAACTCCATTATTATGTGTAACTGACCAAATTAATTGAATAAACATTTAATAGCATTTTTTGTCCATAATGCAGAGATCTGGGTAGTCAAAGAAATGGATATTTTGGATTGTTTGGGATATTTCTGAAAGCATTCACATGACTGTTTTAATATGGTCCATGCCCAATAATGTAATGGGTTGTTGTTGTTTTTTTTTTCCCTCCTGACAGCAATATTAATCCCCAAAGAGAAACCTTCTTCCAGGTAAGGAAAGATATGATGGGGCACTAAATCAACAATGAACAACAAATTACTTGGCTGAATTATTAAAACAGTTTGTCCCCAAGGCTGTTTGTTCAAGATTAAACTCACTGAGGATTCATGCTCTTGAGAACTGAGGTTTTCCACATGATCCATATTTTCAGAGGATTCTCCTGGCCAATCACTTCAGGAGAATTAAGTGGGGGAAAAAAACAGCAATATAACAGCAAGGAGAAGGTCACTTACTAATAGCAAAGATATAAGGTTGCATGAATAAGAATTCTTTATTTTCAATTAATCAGCGTATATTTGAATTTCTCAAGTTGAAGAGGGTACTGGAGTGACGTAAAAAGCCTGTGTCTTTGTATATAAAAGACATACTTAATAAGAATAGCACAGGATTATTGGTAATCAATACACTGAAAGTTTCCATTTAACTCAGAGGGGGTAACACCCACATACAAAATTCCAGCTCAGAAGTTTGGCACAAAAGAAGAGAGTCTTTCTTAAAAAGAAATACAGGGGCGCCTGGATGGCTCAGTCGTTAAGCATCTGCCTTCGGCTCAGGTCATGATCCCAGGGTCCTGGGATCGAGCCCCGCATCGGGCTCCCTGCTCTGCGGGAGACCTGCTTCTCCCTCTCCCACTCCCCCTGCTTGTGTTCCCTCTCTCGCTGTGTCTCTCTCTGTCAAATAAATAAATAAACCTGAAACCTATTTAAAAAAAAAAGAAATACAGAAACAGGTGATTAGGATGTATGATTTGAAAGCAACTATTGCAAAGTAATATAAGGGAAAAAAAACATAAAGACTAAATCCAGAAATATTTGACATTTGATATTCAGATGTCTTTTATAAAATGTGTTAAATCTGAATCTCTCTACAAATGCTCTGAAAAACATACTATTTCTTTATTTATTTTATTTTATTTTATTATGTTATGTTAGTTACCATATAATACATCATTAGTTTTTGGTGTAGTGATCCACGATTCCTTGTTTTCATATAACACCCAGTGCTCCATGCAGTACGTGCCCTCCTTAATACCCATCACCAGGCTAACCCATCCCCCACACCCCTCCCCTCTAAAACCCTCAGTTTGTTTCTCAGAGTCCATAGTCTCTCGTGGTTCATATCTCCCTCTGATTTCCCCCCTGCATTTTTCCCTTCCTTCTCCTGATGTCCTCCATGCTATTCCTTATGTTCCACAAATAAGTGAAACCATATGATAATTGACTTTCTCTGCTTGACTTATTCCACTTAGCATAATCCCCTCCAGTCCCATCCAGGTTGATGTAAAAGTTAAGTATTCATCCTTTCTGATGGCTGAGTAATATTCCATTGTATATATGGACCACATCTTCTTTATCCATTCATCTGTTGAAGGGCATCTCGGCTCTTTCCACAGTTTGGCTATTGCGGACATTGCTGCTATGAACATTGGGGTGCATATGGCCCTTCTTTTCACTACATCTGTGTCTTTAAGGTAAATACCCAGGAGTGCAATTGTTAGGTCATAGGGTAGCTCTATTTTTAATTTTTTGAGGCACCTCCACACTGTTTTCCAAAGTGGCTGTACCAACTTGCATTCCCACCAACAGTGTAAGAGGGTTCCCCTTTCTCCACAACCTCTCCAACATTTGTTGTTTCTCGCCCTGCCCATTTTTGCCATTCTAACTAGTGTAAGGTGGTATCTCAATGTGGTTTTGATTTGAATTTCCCTGATGGCTAATGATGATGATCATTTTTTCATGTGTCTGTTAGCCATTTGTATGTCTTCTTCAGAGAAGTGTCTGTTCATGTCTTCTGCCCATTTTTTGACTTGATTATTTGTTTTTTGGGTGTTGAGTTTGAGAAGTTCTTTATAGATCTTGGATACCAGCCCTTTATCTGGAGTGTCATTTGCAAATATCTTCTCCCATTCTGTGGGTTGCCTCTTTGTTTTGTTGACTGTTTCCTTTGTTGTGCAGAAGCTTTTTATCTTGATGAAATCCCAAAAGTTCATCTTTGCTTTTGTTTCACTAGCTTTTGGAGATGTATCTTGAAAGAAGTTTCAGGGGCCGATGTCAAGGAGGTTACTGCCTATGTTATCCTCTAGGATTTTGATGGATTCCTGTCTCACATTGAGGTCTTTCATCCATTTTGAGTTTATCTTTGTGAATGGTGTTAGAGAATGGTCAAGTTTCATTCTTCTGCATGTGGCTATCCAATTTTTCCAGCACCATTTATTGAAGAGGCTGTCTTTTTTCCATTCCATATTTTTTCCTGCTTTGTCGAAGATTATTTGACCATAGGGTTGAGGGTCCATATCTGGGCTCACTATTCTGTTCCATTGGTCTATATGTCTGTTTTTGTGCCAGTACCATGCTGTCTTGGTGATCACTGCTTTGTAATATAGCTTGAAATAGGGCAACGTGATGCCCCCAGCTTTGTTTTTCTTTTTCAACATTTCCTTGGTGATTTGGGGTCTTTTCTGATTCCATACAAATTTGAGGATTGTTTGTTCCAGCACTTTGAAAAATGTCATTGGAATTTTGATTGGGATGGCATTGAAGGTATAGATTGCTTTGGGTAGCATAGACATTTTAACAATGTTTAGTCTTCTGATCCATTAGCATGGAATATTTTTCCATCTTTTTGTGTCTTCTTCAATTTCTTTCATGAGTGTTCTGTGGTTCCTAGAGTATAGATCCTTTACCTCTTTGGTTAAGATTATTCCGAGGTATCTTATGGTTTTTGGTGCTATTGTAAATGGAATCGTTTCTCTAATTTCTCTTTCTACAGTTGCGTTGTTAGTGTATAAGAAAGCAACTGATTTCTGTGCATTGATTTTGTATCCTGCCACATTACTGAATTGCTGTATGAGTTTTACTAATTTGGGGGTGGAGTCTTTTGGGTTTTCCATAAAGTATCATGTCATCTGAAAAAAAGAGACAGTTTGACTTCTTCTTTGCCAATTTGAATATGTTTTATTTCTTTTTGTTGTCTGATTGCTGTTGCTAGGACTTCTAGTACTATGTTGAACAATAGTGGTGAGAGTGGGCATCCTTGATGTGTTCCTGATCTTAAGGGAAAGGCTCTCAGCTTTTCCCCATTGAGGATGATATTCTCTGTGGGCTTTTCATAGATGGATTTTATGAATTTGAGGAATGTTCCCTCTATCCCTATACTCTGAAGAGTTTTAATCAGGAAAGGATGCTGAATTTTGTCAAATGCTTTTTCTGCATCAATTGAGAGGACCATATGGTCCTTCTCTCTCCTCTTATTACTGTGTTCTATCACATTAATTGATTTGCGAATGTTGAACCACTCTTGCATCCCGGGGATAAATCCCAATTGGTCGTGGTGGATGATCCTCTTAATGTATCGTTGGATCCTATTAGCTAGGATTTTGTTAAGGATTTTGGAATCCATATTCATCAGGGATATCAGTCTGAAATTCTCCTTTTTGATGGGGTCTTTGCCTGGTCTGGGGATTAAGGTAATGCTGGCCTCATAGAATGAGTTTGGAAGTTTTCCTTCTGTTTCTATTTTTTGAAACAGCTTCAGAAGAATAAGGATTTCTTCTTTGAATGTTTGGTAGAATTCCCCAGGGAATCCATCAGGCCCTGGACTCTTGTTTTTTGGGAGGTTTTTGATCACTGCTTCAATCTCGTTACTGGTTATTGGCCTATTCAGGTTGTCAATTTCTTCCTGTTTCAGTCTTGGCAGCTTATAGGTTTCCAGGAAGGCCTCCATTTCATCCAGATTGCTCCATTTATTGGCATATAGTTGTTGATAATAATTTCTAATAATTGTTTCTATTTCCTTGGTGTAGGTCATGATCTCTCCGCTTTCATTCATAATTTTATTATTTTGGGTCCTTTCTCTTTTCTTTTGGATAAGTCTGGCCAGTGGTTTATTGATCTTATTAATTCTTTCAAAGAACCAGCTTCTAGTTTCGTTGATCTGACCTACTGTGTTTCTGGTTTCTAATTCATTATCTCTGCTCTAATCTTAATTATTTCTCTTCTAATGCATGGCTTAGGCATTGTTATCCAGCAAGGCTGTCATTTAGAATGGATGGAGAGATGCAGAGCTTCCACGACTGGCAGAAACTGAAAGAGTATGTGACCACTAAGCCAGCCCTGCAAGAAATATTAAGGGGGGGTTCTATAAAAGGAGAAAGACCCCAAGAGTGATATACAACAGAAATTTATAGGGAAAATCTATAAAAACAATGTCTTCACAGGCAACATGATGCCAATTAATTCATATCTTTCATAATCACTCTCAATGTGAATGGCCTAAATGCTCCCATAAAATGGCACAGGGTTGCAGATTGGATAAAAAGACAGGACCCATCCATATGCTGTCTACAAGAGACTCATTTTGAACCTAAAGATACATCCAGACTGAAAGTGAAGGGATGGAGATCCATATTCCATGCCAGCGGACCTCAAAAGAAACCTGGGGTAGCAATTCTTATATCAGACAAATTAGATTTTAAACTAAAGTCTGTAGTTAGAGACACAGAAGGACACTATATCATTCTTAAAGGGTCTATCCAACAAGAAGATTGAACAATTGTAAATATCTATGCCCCCAACACGGGAGCAGCCATCTACATACGCCAACTGTTAACCAAAATAGTCATATTGATATCAATATGTCAATTGTAGGAGACCTCAATACTGCACTCTCAGCAATAGACAGATCATCTAAGCAGAAAACCAACCAAGAAACAAGAGCTTTGAATGATACACTGGACCAGGTGGGCCTCATAGATATATACAGAACACTCCACCTTAAAACAACAGAATACTCATTCTTCTCGAGCGCACATAGAACTTTCTCCAGAATAGACCACATACTGGGTCACAAATCAAGTCTCAACTGATACCAAAAGATTGAGATTATTCCCTGCATATTCTCAGACTACATGCTTTAAAACTGGAACTCAATCACAAGAAAAAATTTGGCAGAAATTCAAACACTTGGAAGCTAAAGACCACTCTGCTCAAGAATGTTTGGATCAACCAGGAAATCAAAGAAGAACTTAAACAATTCATGGAAACCAATGAGAATGAAAACACCTCAGTTCAAAACCTATGGGATACTGCAAAGGCAGTCCTAAGGGGGAAATACATAGCCATCCAAGCCTCACTCAAAAAAATAGAAAAATCCCGAATTCACCAACTAACTCTACACCTTAAAGAAATAGAGAAAAAGCAACAAATGGTGCCTTTGCCAATTTTTTAACCAGTGTCTTGTTTTGATTTGTTTTTTCCTATTTAGTTGTATATGTTCCTCATACATTTTGAATAGTAACCCCTTATAAAATATACGACTTGCAAATATTTTCTCCCATTCCACAGACTGCCTTTCCATTTGGTGCAGAAGCAGTCTGGATTTAGAACTTGAGATCCTGAACTTCAAGCTAATGTCAGGATGAATTGAGATCTTAACTGGCCTAATCTCTTCTGTGTCCTCCCTCTGGAAGCCCTGAACTGCCATTTTACAAGTCTGACATACTCACTGGAGAGACAGGCTACATGGAGAAGGAGAAGGAGCCAGAAGATCCCAGTCTTCCAGCCATCCCTGCCAAGGCACAGCTCACATGAGTAAAGTCATCTTAAACACTCCCTAATAGCCCCTAATCAGCTGAATACCAGAGAGGAACCTCAGTCCATGCCACATGGGACAGAAGAATTGTTCAGTCAAGTCCTCAACAAATCTATATGCAGTCAGATAAAGACTTGTGTATGGCAATATATAGCGCTGTGTGTAGACAGATACAGGCTTATGTGTGATGATACCAAATACTTATATATACACATATGCATTCATATGGGTAGTCAGATACTCACCCTTGTGTTGTCAGATACAGATCTCTGTGTGTCCACATATAGACACACATATGAAGTTGGATACAGACCTACAGATCATTGAATATGTACCTACATGTGGTTATACAGAGCTACGAGGTCAGATACAGATCTCTGTGGTTGGATACCTACTTGTGTATTGTCTAATGTAGGCCTATGAACAGTTGTATACAAACATACACCCATGCCTTTCAGGATTGTGCTGTAATTCATGCCAGCAAAAGACACAGAGCCCTTTCTGATCAGCTCATTGAAAATGTGAACAAACTGAGGGTTATGGAAGGGGAGGGGGGGTGGAGGAATGCGGTAACTGGGTGATGGGCATTAAGGAAGGCATGTGATGTGATGAGCACTGAGTGTTATATGCAACTGATAAATACATCTGAAACTAATGATGTACTATATGTTGACTAATTGAATTTAAATTAAAAAAAAGAAAATGTGAATCAAATGTAAATAAGACAAGCTGCTTTTTAATTAAGAAAACCAAAAGGCAAGATTTATGTACTCTATGGAAATGATTACAAAATTTTATTGAGACATTGATCAAGCCTTCACAATATATGTCTCATTCTGGATGGGAAAACAAGATATGAAAACATGCCATTTTCCTCAAAATCAATGTGGAGGGTCATGAAATTCTAAATATAGTTTTATGGGAAGGTTTCAAACTTCACAAAATAATCCCAAAGTTTATCAGGAAAAGTAAGTATTTAGAAATTGCAAGAGACTTGAATAGGCTGAGTAATTAAGGGAGATTATTCCTACAAGGTTTAATACACGTTAAAATCCTTGACTACTGACATAGAATGTTAGTGGTAGGGAAATACACCAAAGGAAAAGGAGGATCAGGGGGAGGAGGAGGTGAAGGGAGCAACAGAGGAGGAGGGGAAATGGGCCCCAAATCAAGCATATTAATTGTATAAAATTTGACATATTAAATTTTTTTTAAAATTTTAAGATTTTATTATTTGACAAAGAGAGACACAGCGAGAGAGGGAACACAAGCAGGGGGAGTGGGAGAGGGAGAAGCAGGATTCCCGTTGAGCAGGGAGCCTGATATGGGGCTTGATCCCAGGACCTTGGGACCATGACCTGAGCCAAAGGCAGACACTTAACCACTGAGCCACCCAGGTGCCCCAAATAGAAAAATTTTAAATTATTACTGAAATTAATAAACTTTGCAGATTATTTTTCTTGTTAGAGGAAAACAGACTTAGATATGTCCTCATCACAACAAAAATAAATCCTAGATCATTTAAAAAGAAAACTTTTGGGGGAGTTATTTTTTTAAAAAATATTAAAATTTATAAATTCACTGAATGACAGTAAATGACATTTTCCAAGTGATGTACTAGAAGAAATCAAAATGTAAAAGAACATTAAAAGATAACATCTTTATATAAAAACACCCATAATTATAACAAAACAACATATTGTAGCAAATATCAAAGAAGACTAAATATTTGTTGCAAATACACACATTTAATGAAGAAAAGACTCAAAATTCTCACTCCAGTAATTCAAGAATTTGAGAATGCAAGTAACTGTCAAAGTTCATGGAATGGATTTTATGTCCCAGACATTGTGCAAATACAGAGTACAAAGGCAATTAAGTAATGTTCCCTGCCTTAAGGGAACTTACAGACCAATGAACATAGATAATTAACCAGGATTTTTATCTCATCGCTTGAAATAAGTATACAAATTTGGAAATTAACTAAATGTCTATCTAAGTCCATTTGAGTTGCTATAACAGAATACCATGGACTGGCTTCAACATCATTTACTTCTCATAGTTCTGGGGTCTGGGAAGTCTAAAATCAAAACACTTGCAGATTCCATATCTGGTGAGAGCCTGCTTCTTAGTTCACAGTTTACTGTCTTTATTCTGTTTCCCTACATGGCAGAAAAGGCAAGTGAGGTCTGTAGTGTCTCTTTTTATTTATTTTTTTAAATATTTTATTCATTTATTTGACAGAGAGAAAGGGAGAGAGAGAACAAGCAGAGAGCATGGCAGGCAGAGGGAGAAGCAGGCCCCCCACAGAGCAGAAAGCCCCACGAGGGACTCAATGCCAGGGTCCTGGGATCAGGACCTGAGCCAAAGGAAAACACTTAACAGACAGAGCTGCCCAGGCATCCCTGTGGTATCTCCTTTTAAAGAGACACTAGTCCCATTCATGAGCGCTCTACCTTCATGACCAAATCACCTCCCAAACACCCCACCTCCAAATACCATGTATTATACAGGATTTAACTCATGAATTTTGGGGGGAACACATATATTGAATCTATAGCAAAATCTAAAAGATGACTTAATTACATAACTTCTGATAAAATCAAATGTTTACTATCATTTAATGAATAGTGTCATTTTGGGGAAGACTTTGAGATGACATAATATATCTCCATGTAATAATAACTGGGATAAAAATTGGGATATAAAGTTTTTCATACACTGTTACTTACCAGTGAAAAGGCTCCATTCCCCATAGCCTGAGCACCTCATGAATCCAGACTAAATAAGGGAGGCAAAATCATGAGTGTCTTTGACCACATGCTTCCTACACTATTAGAGACAGATAATATTTTCTTTCAAACCTCATCCAGAGGGCGCCTGGGTGGTTCAGTTGGTTAAGCGGCTGCCTTCGGCTCAGGTCATGATCCTGGAGTCCCGGGATTGAGTCCCACATCGGGCTCCCTGCTCAGCGAGAAGCCTGCTTCTCCCTCTGACCCTCCCCCCTCTCATGTACTCTCTCTCATTCTCGCTCTCTCAAATAAATAAATAAATCTTTAAAAAAAAAAAAAAAAAAAAACCTCATCCAGAGAGAGGGAGGCTTATGAAAGAGGTCTCCATTCAAGAAATCTGTATATATTATGGCCTCTTAATTGCCTAATAATCTGCATTGCATTAACAACAGAGGTAAGAATGGCATGCCATGTTATCAACATCTTTCTTAACAATGATATCACCCAAAATATCTGGTGTCAGGTTCTGTATTGCATACTTGAAGCTGATGAATTATGCATTATGGTAATTCCATATATGAAAGGAAGGGCCTAGGTCCCTAAAGAAGGCTATGAAACACTGTAAGCAAGAGTAGAGATGGGGATACTGAAAAACGGCAGAGATATTATCAGATAGTCTAAACTATCAGGGAAGATTAATGGATCATATCAATGATAATATAACACCAAACAAAGCTTCTCCACATGAGGAGATAATAGGATTCCCCACTCAGAAAAATAAGTAAATCTAACTTATATCTACATCTTTTGTTCAGATTTTTTTTCTTCACTTAACTTCTTTATGACTAATATTATAACTTGGAAGGAACATTCCTTTTCAATCCTATATGCTAAACAATGAACAAGATTATATAATTAAATAACTTGCAAATACAAAAATAAGACATATACTTCAAGTATTAATAGGGGTTGCCTTTGTATGGAAGGAGTGAACCAAGTATTTATGTCATATTTCTTAAATTGTTTCTCAGAAATACATAACAAGCACTATTAATTCTGAAAAAGTACAGTTATGTGAGAGAGAAATGTGTGAAAATTGTCCAGTAATGAAAAAAAATGTACAGTATTGACTATAGCATAACTCATCACGTAGAACATAAGCCTATAGTTTCAACAAAGACATTTTATACTCAAAAACTACATACCTATTTTCCTAACAATTTATGAAAATTTTAGAAATCTATTTTGATCATTGGAAGATTTACATCTTTTTTTTTTGAAGATTTTATTTATTTATTTGAGAGAGAGAGAGAATGAGAGAGAGCACATGAGAGGGGGGAGGGTCAGAGGGAGAAGCAGACTCCCTGCCGAGCAGGGAGCCCGATGCGGGACTCGATCCAGGGACTCCAGGATCATGACCTGAGCCGAAGGCAGTCGCTTAACCAACTGAGCCACCCAGGCGCCCTGGAAGATTTACATCTTAAATGCTTTCATCATATGCAAGTTCATTAAACCTGAAGATAAATTTACTACAAATATATAATCCTTTCCTGCATGGAGCAGCTCTTCATTGAAAAAAGGTAACACATTTCTCTTCGGCCTCATTTTCTTCTTCTGGTCCACAGCTTTTTCATGGCATTTTTCATGTCTCCATTTCTCAGTGTATAGACTAGAGGGTTTAACATAGGGGTGATAACTGTGTAAAACACAGTCAAGAATTTATCGATGTGTAAGGTAGAAGGAGGTCTCACATACATAAAAATGCAGGGGACAAAGAAGAGGACCACCACTGTAATGTGGGAGCCACAGGTGGATAAGGCTTTGCGCCTCCCTTCCTGACTATGGGTCTTCAGGGAGTGCAGAATGACCCCATAGGAAATGAGTAAGACTGTAAAGATGACCACACAGATTGCCCCATCATTGGCAACCACAGTGAGGCCAATAACGTAGGTGTCAGTGCAGGCAAGTTTTAATAATGGGTACATGTCACAAATGAAGTGGTCGATGACATTAGGACCACAGAAGGGAAGGTTGTAAACAGAGAGAAGTTTAACTACAGCATGCAAAAAACCTCCAGACCAGGCCGACAGCAGCAAGAGAACACACAGCCGTTGATTCATGATTGTCAAATAATGCAACGGTTTGCAGATGGCCACATAGCGGTCATAGGCCATGACCACCAGGAGTAAAATCTCAGCACCACCAAATAAGTGCCCTATAAAGAGCTGAGACATGCAAGCTTGGAAGGAAATGGTTTTCTTCTCATAGAGTAAGTCTATAATCATATTTGGAGTAACTGTAGTAGAATAAACAGCATCCATAAATGATAAGTAACCAAGAAAGAAGTACATAGGGGCATCCAGGGTTGGGCTGACCACCACAGTCACCACAATGAGTAAGTTGCCCACCATTGTCATGATGTAGATGATCAAAAACACAACAAATAATATTTTCTGACCTTGGAGGCTCTCGGTGAGCCCCAAGAGAACAAACTCAGTCACATTGTTTCTGTGTTCCATATGTTCTTTTGCATGTCCTTATTTCACAGTTCAAGATAAAATTAGCTATGAATATAATGATTACGGGCGACTTCCTGAAATCTTAACACAATTTCTTTTTTCTTTCAACAAATAGGCATTATAATTTCTTATGTTCCAGTACTTTCAGCAATTAAAATACAAGGCTCCTTAACCTCAGCAGTCTTGCAGACCAAGGCAGAGATAAGTCATTAAAGACACTATGGGAAAAGGACACATTAATAAATAAATGGGTTGCTACAACCAGCTTTTTAACAGGAAGCTAGTAAAATTATACATATGGCGAATTCCTCAGATAAAAATTTAAATGGATTAAGGTTAATGAAAAACTAAAACAAGATTTTTATTTACTTCCCAGTTAAAAAAAAGAGATGACTTTATAACTTCTAGAGTCCTCTTAACTAATAAATGAAATTATGATATATTTTACAATATCAAAACATCTCAAGGACTTTAAAAAGATACCATGGCATCAATAGATCTATGTAGATGGGGGGGAAATTTACATTTCAGAGGACATACACAGAGTTAATATCAGACACAGAGCTCTAAGCAAATTAGAATACAAAGAAACCAATGGCAAGAGGGTAAATCATATAAGGAAGCATTTATAGGAATAGGCAACATACATATGCTGTGATGCTGAAACTCACCTGTGAACAGAAACATAGGAACTGAAGTAATTGCTTGCTTATGAAAGTGTTACTTTGGATTCTTCAAAATCATTCATTCAAGTCTGTGGATGCTACACCATCCTCTAAACTTTCACAGATCAGCAAACAATGTTCAGAGAACATGTCAACTGAAACCATCTGTAGAGTTAGAAGTATCTTGCCCATCAAAATATCCTTAAACCTCAAACTAGTTTCTAAAAACACTGATGTTAGAGAAAGTATATTTATTCTGTATCTTTATATATGAAAATAGCCAAAAAGAGTGTTACAGAACTGAGCTAATTTCCATATAGTCTAGTAACCATAAAGAATCCCTAATATAGCTGATTATCAGATTCACACAGGAGAACTTTTAAAAGACTGAATTCCAGCACCGTCAACACGTAAAATGTAAAGCCTACTTTGGAGTCTTACATCTGATTACACTTCCTGAGTTACCTGCATGCTGAAACACCATTCAATCCAGGGTTGCAGTCCCTTCTCCCTTCTCTTTTGTGCATTGATGCCATCTCTGTGCACACAGACCAAGAAAATACATGCACCATCACTGGACCTTGAACTGTCTCCGTGTGAACAATGCTTTCCACATTCGCAGAAAGTTGTATTCATTTCAGTCTTTCAGAAAAAGGTTACCTCTTAAATTGCTGGGATTTTCAAAATGAATACAAAGGTCCTGTAATCTAAACAAGCCTGAATATTGGCTGTGAACAGAGACCCAAAATCTTCATTGTTGGCATAATTTGCACTAATAACAAGCAAATGTTAAACCAATATCTTGAGGTTAAAAAAAAACACACAACTTTATGGGAGAGAAAATTGTGAATTCTTTAAATAAAGATTGTGTGGTTTCTTTTTCATGCCAATATAGGTAAAATAGTGAAGTAGCCTTTATGACAGTCAATTCTCAATCATTTATACTGGTTTGTCTTCATGAAGTATAGTTAAATTTTGGATTCCCTGAATGATGGAGAATAATTTCACATAGATACTTCACTATGTTCTGAGTCCATCATTTGATTCCTGAAAAAGCCAGTCATATGAACACTGATACAAATACTCTCTGAGGTCAAGACAAAGGTGTGTAAACATTTTATCTGCATTTGAACCACAACAAGCACTACTCAGTCATTTCATTGGTGCATCTCCAAGAGTGATTCTTCCCTAATTAAATTAATTGGGACCTTCATCATAATTTTGAGGGTAGACCTGCATCTCCAGAGATGCCACCAAAATAATCACCATGTACAACAGAACTTGAAGAAACATGTCCTCTGGGGGTCGGAGGGGGAGAACATGGAATCCCCAAAGAACAACTTGAGATTGAATCACCGAAAGAGAAATGTCCAGTGTGGACAGAAATAAAATATGTAAAAACTCTCTTCTTTCAAGCATGAAATAGGCAAAGCTATTTCAGTTAGGTTTAAGCTATGTCTTTGCACACAGACACCTGAACTGACTTCCAGAACATCATGAAAGCAAATTTCATACAACCCATTTAAATGTTGTCTCAAATGTAGATAAAGCAAGCTTCTTCCCTAAGGGGAAGAGTCTTGAGTTTGAAACACAGCGGCACACAGGCAAGTAGATAGAACCTGTATTAGTATGGGAGTAGGGAGGGAGAAAACTCTGTAGGAGGATTCCACTTACCTCAGAGTGCTCATGGAACATTCACCAAAATAGACACTACCCTCGGCCAGAAAACAAGTTGGAATGCATTTCAAAGGACTTAAATCATACAGAATATATATAATGGAATTCAACCCAAATATAACAGTGTTTCGCAATCATTTAAACGAGTGTGTAGAATGAAATCTGTAGCTTTAACTGCAAGTATTAGGAAACAAGATAGATTATAAGAAGTGAACTAACATTCCATCTCAAAAAATTGAAAACAGAAAAACAAAATAAACCCAGAGAACACTGTAGAAAAGAAATAGGAAATAAAAGACAGAAATCATTGAAATTGAATTTTACTGAAAAATAGAGAAAATACATAAATCTAGGAATTGGTTCTTTGAAAGGTTCATAAAATTAATGTTCCTAGCAAAATGGATGAAGAAAAACTAAGATAAAGAACAAAGGATCAGAATCAAGAATGAAAAGGGTGTCATCAATGTAGTCTACAGATCTGAAAAAGATAATAAAAGAATATCACCAATGAATTTATGACAGTATACTTGCCCATTTAGAAAGTGGAGCTCTGCTATGAAAGACAGCCTTCTAAAGAGACACAGAAAAATAACAAAACCTGGAATTACCTAATACTTTTAAGTAAATAAATCATTTACTATCTTTAAACAAAATTCTATTCCTATATAACGTTATCAATGATACGGAATAAAAATAAATCAAAATGTAGTGCCAATCATAAATAAACAGCTCAGGGATGAGGGGAACTTAAAATACTTCCTGACTCATTTTATGCACCCAGCATAACCCTTAAACCAGAATGAAACAAGAGCATCACAAGAACAATAATCAGACCAATCTCTCATGTTAGCAGAGACATAAAATTCTAAACAAAACATTAGTTTCTCTTGGATGTTTTCCTTGGGGACTTTATTCTTACAGTTATGGTTTATTAGGCAGGCTTGGAACAGTGCTCAGTGTAAGGCTAATTATGTCCCACTACCGAGGCAAGATCTTCCTAAGTCCTCAGCCAGTGTCCTGCCCTGTGAACCAGAACCTGCCCAGGTTGTCCAGCTGGGAGAAGGGGCACTGTGCCTGGCCCAGGGAGCACTGGGCACTCTTCCTTAATGCATCCAGGTAAATCTCCACCCAGCCTCAAGTAGTTTCCGCAAAAGCACATGCACACATTGATCCCTACTTTGATGAACAATCTAGGAGGATCCTTGAAGCCTTTCAGCATTGATTCTTTCCTTCTCTCTCTCTCTCTCTCTCATTGTCTCCCACACTGTCCCACTCATGCTCTCTCATGCTCTCTCTCAAGTCCTGTCTCATACTCCGTCTCTCTTCTCTCTCCCCTTTTCCCCTCCCCTCTTCCTCACCCTGCCTCTCTCTCTCTCCCCTTCCCTCTCTCTGCCCCTTCCCTCCTCTCCCCTCTTCTTCTTCCTCCTTCTTCCTTCTCCCTTCCTCTGTCTCCTTCTCTCTCTCCCTTCTCCCTCCCCCACTCTCCTTCTCCCTTATCTTCTTTCCCCCTCACCTCCTCACTCTCCTTCCCTCCCAAGCCCCCTCCCTTCTCTCTCTCTCTCTCTCTCTCTCTGTGTGTCCCTTGTCTCTCTCTCTCTCTCTCTCTCTCTCTCTCTCTGTGTCCCTTGTCTCTCTCTGTTTTGGCAGCTCTATCCTCTCTAGAATATCACCCTCCGAATTCTAGCTCCCTTGGTGCCTTGCTATAGGACTCTCAGTTCCATGTTGTCAACTCAGAAGGTCTATGAGGATTTCCTACATATACCTGTCTGTGTCACAGCATGAAAACTTTTATTTTTTTAAGGAATTTGAAACCGTATTTATTTTTTTTATTATGTTATGCTAGTCACCCTACAGTACATCATTAGTTTTTGATGTAGTTTTCCATGATTCATTGTTGGCATATAACACCCAGTGCTCCATGCAATTCGTGCCCTCCTTAATACTCATCACTGAGCTAACCCATTCCCCCATCCCTCCCCTCTAAAATCCTCAGTTTGTTTCTCAGAGTCCATAGTCTCTCATGGTTGGTCTCCCCTTCTGATTTTCCCCCCTGCATTTTTCCCTTCCTTCTCCTAAGGTCCTCTATGATATTCCTTCTGTTCCACAAATAGGTAAAATCATATGATAATTGACTTTCTCTCCTTGACTTATTTCACTTAGCACAATCTCTTCCAGTCCCATCTATGTTGATGCAAAAGTTGGGTATTCATTTTTTCCAATGGCTGGGTAATATTCCATTGTATATATGGACCACATCTTCTTTATCTATTCATCTCCTGAAGGGTATCTCAGCTCTTTCCGCAGTTTGGCTATTGTGGACATTGCTGCTATGAACATTGGAGGACATGTGCCCCTCTTTTCAATGCATCTGTATCTTTGGGGTAAATACCCAGTAGTGCAATTACTGGGTCATAGGTTAGCTCTATTTTCACGTTTTCGAGGAACCTCCACACTGTTTTCCAAAGTGGCTGTACCAACTTGCATTCCCACCACAGTGTAAGAGGGTTCCCCTTTCTCCACAACCTCTCCATTTGTTGTTTCTTGCCTTGTCAATTTTTGCCATTCTAACTGGTGTAAGGGGGGATCTCAATGTGGTTTTGATTTGAAAATTAAAGGAACTTATTTCCTGAAAATGAATGAAAATTACAGTATATGATTTTTTTTGTTTTGCATTTTGTCTTTTTTTAATTTTATTATGTTATGTTAATCACCATATATTACATCATTAATTTTTGATGTAGTGTTCTATGATTCATTGTTTGCATATAACACCCAGTCCTCCATTCAATATGTGCCCTCGTTAATACCCATCACCAGGCTAACCCCTCCCCTCACCCTCCTTCCTTCTAGAACCCTCAGTTTGTTTCTGAGTCCATAGTCTCTCATGGTTCATCTTCCCCTCCAATTCCGCCCCCCTTCATTTTTCCCTTCTTACTATCTTCTTTTTTTTTTTTTTAACATATAATGTATTATTTGTTTCAGAGGTACAGGTCTATGATTCAACAGTCTTACACAATTCACAGTGCTCACATTAGCACATACTCTCCCTAATGTCTATCACCCAGGCACCCATCCCTCTTTCTCTCCTTGACTTATTTCACTTAGCATAATCTCCTCCAGTCCCATCCATGTTGATGTAAAAGATGGGTATTCATCCTTTCTGATAACTGAGTAATAGTCCATTGTATATATGGACTACATCTTTTTTAAAGATTTTATTTATTTATTTGAGACAGAGAGAATGAGAGACAGAGAGCATGAGAGGGAGGAGGGTCAGAGGGAGAAGCAGACTCCCTGCCGAGCAGGGAGCCCGATGCGGGACTCGATCCCGGGACTCCAGGATCACGACCTGAGCCGAAGGCAGTCGCTTAACCAACTGAGCCACCCAGGCGCCCTGGACTACATCTTTTTTATCCATTCATCTGTTGATGGACATCTTGGCTCTTTCCATAGTTTGGCTATTGTGGGCATTGTTGCTATAAACATTGGGGTGCATGTACCTCTTCGGATCCCTACTTTTCAACTTTTTGAGGAAGCTCCATACTGTTTTCCAGAATGGCTGCACCAGCTTGCATTCCCACCAACAGTGTAGGAGGGTTCCCCTTTCTCCACATCCCCGCCAACATCTGTCATTTCCTGACTTGTTAATTTTAGCCATTCTGACCTGTATGAGGTGGTATCTCATTGAGGTTTTGATTAGGATTTCCCTGATGCTGAACCATGTTGAGCAATTTTTTATGTGTCTTTTGGCCATTTGGATGTCATCCTTGGAAAAATATCTGTTCATGTCTTCTGCCCATTTCTTGATTGGATTATTTGTTCTTTGGGTGTTGAGTTGGATAAGTTCTTTATAGATTTTGGATACCAGCCCTTTATCTGATATATCATTTGCAAATATCTTCTCCCATTCTGTCAGTTGTCTTTTGGTTTATTGACTGTTTCCTTTGCTCTGCAAAAGCTTTTTATCTTGATGAAGTCCCAATAGTTCATTTTTGCCCTTGCTTCCCTTGCCTTTGGTGATGTTTCTAGGAAGAAGTTGCTGCATCAGGTCGAAGAGGTTGCTGCCTGTGTTCTCCTTTAGGATTTTGATGGACTCCTGTCTCACATTGAGGTCTTTCAACCATTTTGAGTTTATATTTGTGTGTGGTGTAAGGAAATGGTCCAGCCTCATTCTTCTGCATGTGGTTGTCCAATTTTCCCAACACCATTTGTTGAAGAGACTGTCTTTGTTCCATTGGACATTCTTTCCTGCTTTGTTGAAGATTAGTTGACCATAGAGTTGAGGGTCCATTTCTGGGCTCTCTATTCTGTTCCACTGATCTACATGTCTCTTTTTGTGCCAATACCATACTGTCTTGATGATTATGGCTTTGTAATGAGCTGGAAGTCCAGAATTGTGATGCCCCCAGCTTTGCTTTGCTTTTTCAACATTCCTGTGGCTATTCGGGGTCTTTTCTGGTTCCATACAAATTTTAGGATGATTTGTTCCATTTCTTTGAAAAAAGTGGATGGTATTTTGATGGGGATTGTGTTAAATGTGTAGATTGCTCTAGGTGGCATTGACATCTTCACAATATTTGTTCTTCCAATCCATGAGCATGGAACGTTTTTCCATTTCTTTGTGTCTTCCTCAATTTCTTTCATGAGTATTTTATAGTTTTCTGAGTACAGATTCTTTGCCTCTTTGGTTAGATTTATTCCTAGATATCTTATGGTTTTGGGTGCGATTGTAAATGGGATCGATTCCTTAATTTCTCTTTCTTCCTTTTTGTTGTTGGTGTATAGGAATGCCACTGATTTCTGTGCATTGATTTTATATCCTGCCACTTTACTGAATTCCTGTATGAGTTCTAGCTGTTTTAGGGTGGAGTCTTTTGGGTTTTATACATAAAGTATCACATCATCTGCAAAGACTGAGAGTTTGATTTCTTCTTTGCCAATTCGGATGCCTTTTATTTCTTTTGTTGTCTGATTGCTGTGGCTAGGACTTTTAATACTATGTTGAATAGCAGTGGTGATAGTTGACATCCCTGCCATGTTCCTGACCTTAGGGGGAATGCTCTCAGTTTTTCCCCGTTGAGAATGATATTCGCTGGAGGTTTTTCATAGATGGCTTTTATGATATTGAGGTATGTACCCTCTATACCTATACTTTGAAGAGTTTTGATCAAGGAAGAATGCTGTACTTTGTCAAATGCTTTTTCTGCATCTATTGAGAGGATCATATGTTTCTTGTTCAGCTCCTTTAGATGTAGGGTTAGGTTGTATATTTGAGACCTTTCTTGTTTCTTGAGAAAGGCTTGTATTGCTATATACTTTCCTCTTAGGACTGCCTTTGCTGCATCCCAAGATTTTGAACAGTTGTGTTTTCATTTTCATTGGTTTCATGAATTTTTTAAATTATTCTTTAATTTCCTGGTTGACCCATTCATTCTTTAGTAGGATGTTCTTTAACCTCCATGTCTTTGAGTTCTTTCTGACTTTCCTCTTGTGATTGAGTTCTAGTTTCATAGCATTGTGGTCCAAAAATAAGCAGGGAATGATTCCAATATTCTGGTACTGGTTGAGACCTGATTTGTGACCTAGGATGTGGTCTGTTCTGGAGAATGTTCCATGGGCACTAGAGAAGAATGTGTATTCTGTTTCTTTGGAATGGAATGTTCTGAATATATCTGTGAAGTCCATTTGGTCCAGTGTGTCATTTAAAGTCTTTATTTCCTTGTTGATCTTTTGCTTAGATGATCTGTCCATTTCAGTGAGGGGGGTGTTAAATTCCCCTACTATTATTGTATTGTTGTCGATGTGTTTCTTTGCTTTTGTTATTAATTGGCTTATATAATTGGCTGCTCCCATGTTAGGGGCATAGATATTTACAATTGTTAGATCTTCTTGTTGGATAGACCCTTTAAGTAGGATATAGTGTCCTTCATCTCTTATTATAGTCTTTGGTTTAACTGATTTGTCTGATATAAGGATTGCCACCCCAACTTTCTTTTGGTGTCCATTAGTATGGTAAATATTTTTCCACCCCCTCACTTTCAATCTGGGGGTGTCTTTGGGTCTAAAATGAGTCTCTTGCAGACAGCATATCGATGGGTCTTGTTTTTTTTTATCCAATCTGATAGCCTGTGTCTTTTGATTGGGGCATGTAGCCCATTTACATTCAGGGTCACTATTGAAAGATAGGAATTTAGTGCCATTGTATTGCCTGTAAGGTGACTGTTACTGTATATTGTCTGTGTTCCTCTCTGGTCTATGTTACATTTAGGCTCTCTCTTTGTTTAGAGGACCCCTTTCAATATTTCTTGTAGGGCTGATTTTGTGTTTGCAAATTCCTTTAGTTTTTGTTTGTCCTGGAAGCTTTTTATCTCTCCTTCTATTTTCAATGACAGCCTAGCTGGATAGAGTATTCTTGGCTGCATATTTTTCTCATTTAGTGCTCTGAATATATCATTCCAGTCCTTTCTGGCCTGCCAGGTCTCTGTGGATAGGTCTGTTGCCAATCGAATGTTTCTACCATTGTACAAAGCAATAGTTTTAAAATGGCCATTAAATTAACAATTTGGGGATAAAAAAGAAACTAAGTCATTCAAATAGATTAAAATGAGAGAGATGAATACAAAATAAAATACCTCAAATATTATTTACAAAATAAAATGACCTAAGAAAATACCAAACAAATGTATTGTCTGGAATTTTGAATATGGTGATACAAACTACAAACTGTAAAAAGACCACTTTGAGAAAATGAGATTAATAATTCTATTAAATATAAATGGTTCATACTACAAGTAAAAGATAAAGACTGTTCATATTGGGTAAGAAAGCAAGACACCACAATATGCTTGCTGTCTACAAAAAGAAAAAATGATTTTAAATGTAAAGACATATCTATGCCAAGTGAAAGGATGGACAACAATATCCCATGCAAACCCTGATCAAAACTAAACTGGAGTGAATATACTGATAAAGCAGACTAAAGAAAACTAAATATGAACAGGAATAAAGGGCTCCAAAACATAATGATAAAGGAGTCAATTTACCAAGAACCCAGAGAATCAGGAAGGAAATAGATGGCAATGAAAAGCACTATTAACCAACTTGTCTTTCATGACAAAACAACATAATACACATTCTCTCCGAATACATATGTAATATGCACCATTCAGAAGATAAACCATATCAGGACCAAAAAAAACAAAAACAAAATAAAAAATAAAAAACAAACAAAAAAACAAACAAGAATTCTTAAGAATTGTTATCATGCATGCCATATTCCTTAGCAAAAAAGAAATTAAATTCAAATCAGTACCCAAAAAAAATTCTATAATATCTCCTGAATATTTGGAAATTAAATGACCAAAAGAATACACAGCTTTTATCAAGTGATCACAGAACCTTCCCTAAGATAAACTATGTTCTGGACCATTAAAAATACTTTATAATGATTAAACATATAAATACATAAACAAATAAATAAGCAATCAAACTTTAACAAATTCAAAAGTATTCAAGTCTTACAGACTTAGATATTAATGGAATTGAACTAAAAGCAAAAACAGAAAACTATCATGAAAAAAAATCAAATATTTAGAAATTAAGCAGATAATTAACTCAGGGGCCAAAAAAGAAGTCACAAGTGAAATTCAAAATATACTTTAAATTAATTAAAACATGAAAGAAAAACATTTCAAATTTTGTGGAATGCAGCTAAAACCATCCTTCCACATAAATTGCCATTGCACAATGAGTACATGTAAATTAGCATTAAATGCATACATTAGAAAAGAAGAAACAGGGGCGCCTGGGTGGCTCAGTTGGTTAAGCGACTGCCTTCGGCTCAGTTCATGATCCTGGAGTCCCGGGATCGAGTCCCGCATTGGGCTCCCTGCTCGGCAGGGAGTTTGCTTCTCCCTCTGACCCTCCTCCCTCTCATTCTCTCTGTCTCAAATAAATAAATAAAATCTTTAAAAAAAAAAAAAAAAGAAAAGAAGAAACACTTCAAATCAATTATCTAAGTACATATCTAAAAAATTTGGGGAGAAGGGAAGAACAAATTAAATTCAAGTAAATAGTTAAAATGAAAGTAAAACATAAATCAATAGAAATTAGAACACAAAAAGGATAAAGAAAAACAAATGCGATGAAGAGCTGATTCTTTGAAAAAAATCAAGAAAGCTGATAAACTCCTAGCCAGACTGATCTAGAAAAGTAGAACACACAAAATTACAAATATCAGAAATGGAAAAGAGGACATAATACAAGCCTACAGACTTTAAAAGAATAATAAAGAAATACAGATGCTTATAAATGTGACTACTTAAAGACTTAAAGATACTCTGCACACTATAAAACATCAAAAATAAATCACAAGCTGGAAAAAATAGTAATTACACATAAATGGTAAAGGGGATAATTTCCTTAGTGTATTATTAAACCATAATAATCACTATGGAAAAGAACAGTAATACACTAAAACAGGTAAAAGTCATCAATGGGAAATTCACCAAAAAAAGAATAGAAATCATTTTAAGTGTGAATAGATGCTCAAATTCAATTACATTTATTGAGTTTCAATTAAAGTAAGCAAATGAAACACAATTTCTTTAAGTAATCTCATGTTCTCAAATCCTATAAATGTTTGTCAAGAACTGAGGGTTGAGAATTTGCACAAATAGGTATTTTCTAGACTGAGAGAAGTAGTGTAGTTTCGTACAAACTCATGGATGATATTTGGGCAATAACTACAAACAACAACATTTAAATACATGTACAATTTGATCCAACAATTCCACTTCTAAAAACTCATACTTACAAAATTTCAAAAGGACTTTATTGTAGAGTTAATGGTCACAAAAAATAAAATTGGGGAAAACATGACATGGACTGGAAATATGAATTTTGCTGTATCTTCATAAAGAGATTTAAGCACTTTGAGGAAGCTGAGAATGAGTTATATCTATATAGACTAGCATGGAGAGATCTCCAGGAGGCTGAGTAGTAAATGCAAAAGTTATACACAGAGACATAAACACAACACATATATTTTATTAGCAAAGATTACTAATTGAACAATCTTAGAAACAACACAATCTTAACACAATAACTACATATGGAAGAAGAATAGGGACAATGGTGAGAGATGGGTAAAGGTTTATTCAATATTTCTCACTTTGTATGGATTCCATTTTTAATATTTATTACAACCTATTATACTTTCATTTTTATTTTAAAAAGTAAAATACACTAAGAATTTCATATGCAATGCAAACAAAATAGAATAAAGATGATAGTCTACATAGCATTCAGTATGTTAACTAGTGCAATAAAAAGAACAAAGATAAAACACAGGAATCTAAAGGGCTAGTATCCAAAATATATAAAGAACTTATAAAACTCAACACCCAAAAAACAAATAATCCAGTTTTAAAATGGGCAGACTACATGAATGTACATTTCTCCAAAAAGACATACAGATGGCCAGCATGAAAACATGTTCATCATCACTTACTCAGGGAAATGCAAGTCAAAACTACAATGAGATATCACCTCACACCTGGTCGGAATGGCTAAAATCAACAACACAAGAAACAGATGTTGGTGAGAATGTAAGAAATAGGAAGACTCATGTACTGTTGCTGGGAATGCAAACTGCTACAGCCATCTAGGAAACAGTACAGAGGTCCCTCAAAAACTCAAAAGTAAAACTAGCCAACAATCTAACAATAGCACTACTAGGTATTTACCCAAAGAATACAAAAACACTAATTTAAAAAGGATATACACATCCCGACATTTGTAGCAGCTTTCTTTACAATAGCCAGATTATGGAAGCTCCCAAGTGTCCATCAATTAATGAATGGATAAAGAAGGGGTATGGTGAAATCTTGACATTCATGGAGCTAGTGAGTATAGTGCCAAGCAAAATAAGTCAGTCAGAGAAAGACAAATACCATATGATGTCACTCCTCTGTGGAGTTTAAGAAACAAAATCAACAAGCAAAGGGGAAAGACAGAGAGAGAAATCAAGGAACAGAATCATAGAGAACAAATGGATGGTTACCAGTGAAGGGGGTGGGTTAAACAGGTGATGGGGATTAAGGAGTGAACTTGTCATTATGAGCAATGGGTGATGAATGGAATTTATTGCACACATGAAGCTAATAAAACACTGCATGTTAAAAAAAAGGAATCCAACTAAAAATAAGAATGAGAATAAAAGTAATAAAAACAATTAGTTAAAAATTAGTGTAACTATAAAAATTCCATTGACAACCTCATTACATAGGGGGATTAAGACTATATTCATCATGATGAGCACTGTGCATAGAACTATTAAAGCATGCTATTGTGTATCTGATACTCATCTAACACTGTATGTTAATTTATCTGAATAAAAAAACAAAAATAAATAACAATCTGGGTAGCCATAAAACTTTCATTACTACTACATTACAAATTATTTATTGACTCCTACTGAAAATGCATTTATATTAAAATGGACTTTACCATTTGAGGAGATTGGCTCTAATTCTAAATTATTTCTTCATGATGCACTTATTTACTACTTGATATGACATTTCTTCTCCAGAGCTTCTTCATGGCATTTATCACCTCAGAATTTCTCAGAGTGTAGGTCAGTGCGTTCAACATGGGGGTTATGACTGTATAAAACAGTCAATTATTTGTCAATGGTAAAGGTCTTAGCAGGTCTTGCATACATGAAGACACATGGAACAAAGAAGAAGACCACCACAGTGATGTGGGAACCACAGGTCTGGAGGGCTTTCCGCCTCCCTTCTGGACTAAGGTTCTTTAGAGAGTGCAAGATGACACCATAAGAGGTGAGCAAGAACACAAACACGATACTGCAGAACATCCCCCTATTGGCCACCACTAACAGGCCAACAACATATGTGTCAGTACAGACCAGTTTCAATACGGGGTACATGTCACAGAAAAAATGATCAGTGACATTGGGACCACAGAATGGGAGCCCATAAATAGTACTAACTTGAATTACTGAATGGAGAAAACCTCCAACCCAGGACATTGCCAGCAGCACAACACATACCCACTGCCTCATGATCACCAGATAATGCAAGGGCTTACAGATGGCCACATAGTGGTCATAGGCCATCACCAGCAGAAGAAAGACCTTTGTTCCACCAAAAAGGTGCTCTGTAAATAGCTGGGTCATACAAGATTGGAAGGATATGGTATTTTCCCCAAACAAGAAGTCTGAAATCAACCTGGGGAAAATAGAAGAGGAATAAATGACATCCATACATGATAAGTTACCAAGAAAAAAGTACATAGGTGAGCCCAGGGTCTTACTGACAGTTACAGACACCACCATGAGCAAATTGCCCACCACAGTGAAAATATAAAGGAGTAAGAACATAACAAAAAGGATCTTCTGTTTCTTTGGATCCTGGGTGAGGCCCAAGAGGACAAAGTTACATTGTTTCTTGGTTCTATCTAGTCTGCATAGGAGCTGACTTCACATATTAGAAGCAGGTTTCCTACAAAACAAGAGGGGAAACTTTTAAATGCATTATAAGATTAATCTTTTATTGACTCATTCACTTAAAGAATGTAGCAGGAGTTCCTGTTTGTCACAGACGTTGTGATTCCCAAGTTGAATAAGCTACACTCAGTGACCGCATACATAATAATCACCAATGTAAACTAATGTGTCTTTATAAAAAGTTGCACAATGTGAAGGTCAGGGATAGGAATATGTCAAACAAATAGCAATCAGAGAAGGCTTCCTGGAGAAAGCAATGCTTTCACTGAGTTTTAAAGAAAAAGTGGAAGGACAAGAAAAGAGGGCAAGGGAATTCCATGAAAAGGTACACAATTTATAAAGTCACAAAAGTGGGTGTCTGGGTGGCTCAGTCGGTTAAGCGTCTGCCTTAGGCTTGGGTGAGATCCCAAGGTCCTGGGATCGAGTCCCACACTGGGCTCCCTGCTCAGCGGGAAGTCTGCTTCTCCCTCTGCCCCTTCCCCCACTCATGCTCTCTCTCTCTCACAAAAATAAATAAAATACTACAAAAATAAGTAAAATATTTAAAAATAAATAAATAAAAATAAATAAAGTCACAAAAGTGAAATATTTGAGACTAATTACAGGTAATTGACATTTTCAAACCTACTGAATCAAAGTAGGAATGGAAAGTCACTGCCCTGGATTGTCTATTCCCTCACCGAGACTTCTTTCTTAGGATCTCTGGCTGGATATGCCCCCTTTTCCTGACCAATAAATGTGGAACCATTCCAATGTTGAGTCTCTCCCTTAATATTTAAACTTAATATATGCAACATCTCCAACTCTGAACATCTCCAATTGGATATTAATTCAGAACTTATAAAACTACATTTTTAATTTTCAGCAACAAATGTAGGTGTTTTCCATCTTACTAAATGGTGCTACCTTCCAAGTCATTACTCAGACAAGAAATACCACCATGCCTTTCTTGCTCTCATATCACACAGTGATACCTTTAACAAATCTTATTAACCCCTTTTAAAATAGATCACAAACTTGATCATTTTCCTCCCACCACCACTTCTCCAGCCCACTACACTAGCCTCCTGCCACATCTCTCCCTTTTCATTCCGGCTACCATCAATTTGTTCTCATGAGGCAGCTCAAATGATCTGTTTATAAATATGATTCTGATCTATCACTCCACTGTTCACAATGCCTACAGTGGATTCCAATCACACACTCACAACTCAATGAATCACATTTCATATTTATAGTACGAAGAACTGTCATCCCCATTTCATATTTGAACAAACTGAGGCTAGAACATCTAATTCATTTTCCCAAGGTCACCCATTTTTAAGTTATTAAACTGGAATGGGAATCTAAGTTTGCTTTATTTCAAAGTAATTTAATTTTCACACAATAAAAAAATTCACACACTTTAGAAGCCTGGATCCCAATATTTACTGTTAGTCTTATCTTGTGATGGTAAGTCCACAAGCTGAAGAAAGACTTTTTACTCATTCCTGGGACTGGAATTTTTCTTTCATCCAGTATGACAAGAGAAAGCAAAAGCTGCATTATTACCTGATGGTATATTTTATTTCATTTGGCTGTCAGTCCATTTTCCTAATGGGGTTCCTTGATTTTTTTAGGAGATTGCTTTTATTTGCATTGTAGATTATGTAAAAGGAATTCCATGGTCCACACAGAAAATAAAACATTACTACCTTAGGATAATTTCTCTAAAAGACAAGCAACATAATTTTACATAAGAAGATAGCAACTAGCCATTTCCAAGGAGATTGTTCTTGGGTAACTTTTTTCCTACTAACTTCAAAATAGAAAAATAACATTATACTTGGTTAGTCTTCTCATTCTATCATGTTCGTATGACCACACCAGTTGAGTTCAAATTTTGAGGAGAGACGTTCTTGTGCTTTTTTTTGGGGGGGGGGTATGCTTTCAGCCTAGCAAAGACCTCCTAAAAATTTATCAGCTCTTAAAAGGATAGTATCTTCTTCCCAATAGGGCAGAGATCACAAGACGTTTCGTCCCTTCTGACCACCATATGTTATTAAGTCAGAATTGGAAAGTGTCCAAGACTGATTCTTGCTTAATTAAATTCACTGGGATTGTCCAAAAAAAATTTCTTTAATATCTATAGGTACTAGCAATGCTAGACCAAATCACATTTTTAAGGTCTAAAGGATGTAACATGAAGGGAAAAAATCACTTTGGAACAATTATGAGACTATTACCAGTCAAGAAGAAAATACCACTGAAAGCATTTTATTCCAGTGAAGATTAATTTATCATGTATTTCCCCACTTGCCATAGCAAGTTTTCCTTTCATTTCATTTAACATTTTATTGTCAGCCTTGAAGTGTGAACAGATATATTAAATATTTATTTACCTAACTATTCAATTATTAATTATTGTTTTATATTAGAGCACCTATTTAATGCCAGGAACCATGGTATGAGGGAGGACACAACAATTAAGAAAACAGGGGAGAAAATCACCTGAAAGTTCCTTCCCATATGGACCTTATTTCTCATAGAGTCACACAGTAAATATAGAGACAATTATATAAAGTAAGTATAGTTTCTTCAGATGACTGTGTAAGAACTAGCCTAATTAGTAGAAATTAACTTGGCCAAGCCTATTATTTGTCCCAATTTTTTTTAAATCTCAAATTAGTTATTTGAATGTATCTCTTCTTGGTCAGCACAATTAGGCAACCAAAAAGTCCTTTACTTATATCATTAGGATAGCAATTGTGTCCCTGGATATTAATCTGTCTCTTTGCCTAAAAAGACAAATGCTGAAATTTAACTACTGGGAAAACCAATGACTGAGCAATCTTTCAGGTATTAGGAGAACTCTTTACCTGTTCATCCATTCAAAATATATCCCTAAGGCCACTTCTTCCCAAATAGAAGGCATGTTTCTACCTTTCCCCAGCTTTATCCCAGAGAATTGGACACTTCCACATGTTTGTACAAGCAATGAAGGATGTCACACAGGAAAATATACCAAGGAAACATCTAGGGGATTAAGAGAAACTCCAGCCTGGAAGATATTTGAATTCTCAGAAATCTCTTGGGCCATTATATCAGGAAAATAATCTTTCCACTTATACGTGCAGACACAGCCTATGGCTTTCTACATCACTACTGTTTTCAATAAAAGAGAATGTAAGGCCATTACGGATTAGCTTATGAGAATATTTGGAACAAATTCGAATAAAGTAACCTCCTCTGGACAGTGTTCTCCCCTAGAACAATGACTAGAGAAAAAAAAGACTAGGCTCTTGCCAAGAAAGAGTGGCAGACAGCCAAATACGTGAAAAGCCTCTAATTTGAACAGAAAAAAAAAATGTTAAATAATAAATTGTGAGTTTCATATAAGAAAGCATTTGGGTAAGGCAAGTCATATTTAAGCCAAAGTAAAAGGAAAACCAGTCTCAGGTTCACTTATCCAATCATGTCCTCAGCCAAGGAAGTCCTATCTCTAGCTGTTAGCACCTCTACACAAGAGACCCTGAGGTTCAGAAGCAGAAGACCTTAGGATGAGAGAAGTTACTGAGGTTGAAGTTGCAATTCATAAAAAGATAGGTAGTCACAGTTCTGTAGTTCTGTGTGGGAGTGGATGTTGTTGATCAAGGCCTGAATCTATGTCAACTGACACCATAATGATTTTCAGTTCATTAATTCAGTCCCTTAATTTTCAGTCCAGTATCAATTGGATGACTGTTTCTGCAAGAAACAAATTATTTTCCAACAAGAGCCTGTTTCTACATCAAGTCTCTGAAGGCTTCCACTCTTATTCATTTTCCCATGGCTTATGATGGGCTCCATTGAGCATGTTCATCTCCACATGTTTGGTTGTATATTGTATCTTCTAGGTCATAAGGATCATAGATAAAGAGTCAAATACCTGTATGAACTAGCTGAAGATCTTTCTTATGTGCTAAGCCACACAAAAGTTACTTGTTTTCAACTTACATAAATGTATGCATAGCTTTATGCTCATGTTAAAAATAAAGCTCTAAAAGAGCTAAGCTTTTATCTTAAGTAGACAAAGAGGATTAAATTAATGTCAAAGTAAAAAAAAAAAGAGGTAATGAAAAGATCAGAAATAGATACAATATAAAACATTAAAGTAAACCAAAACAGCCAAAATTTAGTACTATTATGCTACAACTGATAAATTTCTAGCAGTATACATTCCCACCAACAGTGTAAGAGGGTTCCCCCCTTTTTCCCATCCTCACCAACATTTGTTGTTTCATCTGTTGTTAATTTTAGCAATTTTAGTGTGAGGTGATATATCATTGTAGTTTTGATTTGTATTTCCCTGAGGATGAGCAATGTTGAGCATCTTTTCATGTGTCTGTTAGCCATCTGGATGTCTTCTTTGGAAAAAAATGTCTATTCATGTTTTCTACCCATTTCTTCACTGGATTATTTATTTTTCGGGTGTTGAGTTTGATAAGTTTTTTATAGTTTTTGGATACTAACCTTTTATTATCAGATATGCCATTTGCAAATATCTTCCATTCAGTAGGCTGCCTTTTAGTTTTGTTGATTGTTTCCTTCACTGTGCAGAAGCTTTTTATCTTTTTTCATTTAAATTCAATTAGTCGGAGCGCCTGGGTGGCTCAGTTGGTTAAGCGACTGCCTTCGGCTCAGGTCATGATCCTGGAGTCCCTGGATCGAGTCCCACATCAGGCTCCCTGCTCAGCAAGGAGCCTGCTTCTCCCTCTGACCCTCCCCCCTCTCATGTGCTCTCTCTCTCTCATTCTCTCTGTCTCAAATAAATAAAAAAAAAATCTAAATTCAATTAGTCAACATATAGTACATAATTAGTTTCAAATGTAATGTTCAATGATTCATTAGTTGCATATAACTCCCAGTTCTCATCACATCACATGCCCTCCTTAATGCCTATCACCCAGCAACCCCATCACCACACCCACCTCCCTTTCCCCAAACCTCAGTTTCTTTCCCAGGGTCAAGAGTCTCTCATGGTTTGTCTCCCTCTCTGATTTCTTAACATTCAGTTTTCCCTCCCTTTCCCTATGATCCTCTGCACTATTCCTTATATTCCACATATGAATGAAACCATATGATAACTGTCTTTTTCTGATTGACTTATTTCACTTAGCATAATACCCTCCAGTTCCATCCATGTCAATGTAAGTGGTAGGTATTCATCCTTTCTGGAGGCTGAGGAATATTCCATTGTGTTTATGAACCACATCTTCTTTATCCATTCATCTGTCAATGGAAATCTTGGCTCCATCCACAGTTTAGCTTTGTGGACATTGCTGCCATAAACATTGGGGGGCATGTGCCCCTCTTTTCACTACATCTGTATCTTGGGGTAAATACCCAGTAGTGCAATTGCTGGGTCATAGGGTAGCTCTATTTTCAACTTCTTGAGGAACCTCTATACTGTTTTCCAGAGTGGCTGTACCAGTTTGCATTCCCACCAAGAGTGTAAGAGGGTTCCCCCTTATCCACATTCTTGCCAACATTTGTCCCCTGTCTTCTTAATTTTAGCCATTCTGACTGATGTAAGGTGATAACTCATTGTGGTTTTGATTCACATTTCCCTTATGATTAGTAATGTTGAGCACCTTTCCATGTTCCTCTTGGCCATATGCATGTCTTCTTCAAATGTCTATTCAGGCCCATTGCTCATTTTTTAATCAATTTTTGTTTTGATTTGCATTTGCTATTTAGTTGTATAAATTCCTCTCACATTTTGGATATTAACCTCTTATGAGGTATATGACTTGCAAATATTTTCTCTAATCCCATAGGTTGCCTTTTCATTTGGTGCAGAAGCAGTCTGGATTTAGACCTTGAGATCCTGAACTTCAAGCTCATGACAGGATGGGATGAGATCTTAACTGGCCTAATCCCTTCTGTGTCCTCCCTCTGGGAGCCCTGAACTGCCATTTTACAAGTCTGACATACTCACTGGAGAGACAGGCTACATGGAGAAGGAGAAGGAGCCAGAAGATCCCAGTCTTCCAGCCATCCCTGCCAAGGCACAGCTCACATGAGTAAAGTCATCTTAAACACTCCCTAATAGCCCCTAATCAGCTGAATACCAGAGAGGAACCTCAGTCCATGCCACATGGGACAGAAGAATTGTTCAGTCAAGTCCTCAACAAATTTATATGCAGTCAGATAAAGACTTGTGTATGGCAATATATAGCGCTGTGTGTAGACAGATACAGGCTTATGTGTGATGATACCAAATACTTATATATACACATATGCATTCATATGGGTAGTCAGATACTCACCCTTGTGTTGTCAGATACAGATCTCTGTGTGTCCACATATAGACACACATATGAAGTTGGATACAGACCTACAGATCATTGAATATGTACCTACACGTGGTTATACAGAGCTACATGAGGTCAGATACAGATCTCTGTGGTTGGATACCTACTTGTGTATTGTCTAATGTAGGCCTATGAACAGTTGTATACAAACATACACCCATGCCTTTCAGGACTGTGCTGTAATTCATGCCAGCAAAAGACACAGAGCCCTTTCTGATCAGCTCATTGAAAATGTGAACAAACTGAGGGTTATGGAAGGGGAGGGGGGTGGGGGGGTGCGGTAACTGGGTGATGGGCATTAAGGAAGGCATGTGATGTGATGAGCACTGAGTGTTATACGCAACTGATAAATACATCTGAAACTAATGATGTACTATATGTTGACTAATTGAATTTAAATTAAAAAAAAGAAAATGTGAATCAAATGTAAATAAGACAAGCTGCTTTTTAATTAAGAAAACCAAAAGGCAAGATTTATGTACTCTATGGAAATGATTACAAAATTTTATTGAGACATTGATCAAGCCTTCACAATATATGTCTCATTCTGGATGGGAAAACAAGATATGAAAACATACCATTTTCCTCAAAATCAATGTGGAGGGTCATGAAATTCTAAATATAGTTTTATGGGAAGGTTTCAAACTTCACAAAATAATCCCAAAGTTTATCAGGAAAAGTAAGTATTTAGAAATTGCAAGAGACTTGAATAGGCTGAGTAATTAAGGGAGATTATTCCTACAAGGTTTAATACACGTTAAAATCCTTAACTACTGACATAGAATGTTAGTAGTAGGGAATACACCAAAGGAAAAGGAGGATCAGGGGGAGGAGGAGGTGAAGGGAGCAACAGAGGAGGGGAAATGGGCCCCAAATCAAACATACTAATTGTATAAAATTTGACATATTAAATAGAAAATTTTAAATTATTACTAACATTAATAATAACTTTGGCAGATTATTTTTCCTATTAGAGGAAAATGGGCTTAGGTATGTCCTCATCACAAACAAAAATAAATCCTAGACCATTTAAAAAGAAAACTTTTTGAGAGTTATTTTTATTTTTTAGAAAGATGTTAAATTTATGAATTCACCAAATGAAAGTAAATGAAATTTTCCAAGAGTGATGTGATAGAAGAAATCAAGAGTAAAAGGATATGAGAACATCATTATAGAAAAACACCTATAAGTACAACATGAATAAAATAAATATTTTGAGCAAATATAAAAGAAGACTACTGTAGCAAATATACATACTTAATGTAGAAAGAGTTCATCAAAATTCATCAGTAAAAACTCTCCAATAGAGGGGTGCCTGGGTGTCTCAGTCGGTGAAGCGTCTGCCTTCGGCTCAGGTCATGATCTCAGGGTCCTGGGATCGAGCCCTGCATCAGGCTCCCTGCTCAGCTCCCTTCTCCCTCTCCTTCTGCCCTCTGCCTCCGCCCTGCCCTCTGCTCCTGCTCTTTCTCTCAAATAAATAAATAAAATCTTTAAAAAAAAAAAAAACCTCTCCAATAGATCAAGAATTCAAGAATGCAAGTACCTGAGAGAGTTCATGGAGTGGATTCTACATCAGACATTGTGCAAATACAGAGTACAAAGACAAGTAACTTTCCCTGGCTTAAGGGAACATACAGAATAATTAACATAGATAATTAACCAAGATTTTTATCTAATCACTTGAAATAACTACACAAATTTGGAAATTAATAAATGTCTAAGTCCATTTGGGCTGATTGGCTTCAACAAAAGTCAATTTCTCACAGTTCTGGGGCCTGGGTAGTCCAAGATCAAGACACTTGTAGATTCCACGTCTAATGAGTGCCTGCTTCTTAGTTCATAGATAACTGTTTTTTGCTGTGTCCTCACATGGCAGAAAAGGCAAATGAGGTCTGTGGTGTCTCTTTTTAAAGAGACACTAGTCCCATTCATGAGAGCTCTACCTTCATGACCTAATCACCTCCCAAACACCTCACCTCCAAATACCATGTATTATATAGGATTTAATGAATTTTGGGAGGAACACAAATATTCAGTCTATAGCAACATCCAAAAGTAGATGACTTAATTATTTAACTTCTGTTTACTATTATTTAATGAATAGTGTCATGTTTGGGAAGACTTTGAGATGATGTAAGAAAATTCCATGTAATAATAATTGGGATAAAAATTGGGATGTAAAGTTTCTCTTACACTGTGACTTATCAGTGAAAAGGTTCCATTCCCCATAGCCAGGGATCATGAATCCAGACTAAATAAGGGAGGCAGAACCATGAGTTTCTTTGACTACATGCTTCCTACACTATTAGAGGCAGATAATATTTTCTTTCAAACCTCATTCAGAGAGAGGAGGCTTATGAAAGAGGTCTCCATATTATGGCCTCTTTATTGCCTAATAATCTACATTCCATTAACAGCAGAGGTAAGAATGACATGCCATAATGTCAACATCTTTCTTAACAATGATATCACCCAAAATATCTGGTGTCAGGTTCTGTATTGCATACTTGAAGCTCATGAATTATGCATTATAGTAATTCCACATATGAAAGGAAGGGCCTAGGTCCCTAAAGAAGGCTATGAAACACTGTAAGCAAAAGTAGAGATGGGGATACTGAAAAATGGCCAAGATGTTATCAGATATTCTAAACTATCAGGGAAGACTAATGGATAATCTCAATGAAAATATAACACCAAAAAAAGCTGCTCCATGTGAGGAGACAATAGGAGTGCCCACTCAGAAAAATAAGTAAATCTTACTTATTAAATCTACATCTTTTGTTCAGATTTTTTTCTTCACTTAACTTCTTTATGATTAATATTACAATATGGAAGCAGCATTCCTTTTCAATCCTTTGTGCTTAGCACTGTGAATAAAATGATATACTTAAATATCTTGCAGATACAAAAATAAGATATATACTTCAAGTATCAAATGAGTTGACTTTGTATGGGAGGAGTGAACCAAGTCTTTATGTCCCATTTCTTAACTTCTCTCTCTAAAATATGTAATGAGCACTATTAATTCTGAAAAAGAACAATTATGTAAAAGAAAAGCATGTGAAAATTGTCCACTAATGAAATAAAGGTCCAATATTGACTATAGCATAACTCATCACATAAAACATAAGCCTATAGTTTCAACAAAGACATTTTATGCCCAAAAGCTAAACATCTATTTTCCTAAAAATTTATGAAAATCTTAGAAATCTTTTGTGATCATTAGAAGTATTTACATCTCAAATGCTTTCTTCATACGCAAGTTCATTAAACCTGAGGTGAAATTCATTAGAAATACATAATCCTTTCCTGGATGGAGCAACTCTTCATTGAAAAAAGGTAACACATTTCTCTTTGGCCTCATTTTCTTCTTCTGGTCCACAGTTTTCTCATGGCATTTTTCATGTCTCCATTTCTCAGCGTATAGATTAGAGGGTTTAACATAGGGGTGATAACTGTGTAAAACACAGTCAAGAATTTATCGATGTGTAAGGTAGAAGGAGGTCTCACATACATAAAAATGCAGGGGACAAAGAAGAGGACCACCACTGTAATGTGGGAGCCACAGGTGGATAAGGCTTTGCGCCTCCCTTCCTGACTATGGGTCTTCAGGGAGTGCAGAATGACCCCATAGGAAATGAGTAAGACTGTAAAGATGACCACACAGATTGCCCCATCATTGGCAACCACAGTGAGGCCAATAACGTAGGTGTCAGTGCAGGCAAGTTTTAATAATGGGTACATGTCACAGATGAAGTGGTCGATGACATTGGGACCACAGAAGGGAAGGTTGTAAACAAAGAGAAGTTGAACTACAGCATGCAAAAAACCTCCAGACCAGGCCAACAGCAGCAAGAGAACACACAGCCATTGATTCATGATTGTCAAATAATGCAACGGTTTGCAGATGGCCACGTAGCGGTCATAGGCCATGACTACCAGGAGTAAAATCTCAGCACCACCAAATAAGTGCCCTATAAAGAGCTGGGACATGCAAGCTTGGAAGGAAATGGTTTTCTTCTCATAGAGTAAGTCTATAATCATATTTGGAGTAACTGTAGTAGAATAAACAGCATCCATAAATGATAAGTAACCAAGAAAGAAGTACATAGGGGTATCCAGGGTTGGGCTGACCACCACAGTCACCACAATGAGTAAGTTGCCCACCACTGTCACGATGTAGATGATCAAGAACACAACAAATAATATTTTCTGACCTTGGAGGCTCTCAGTGAGCCCCAAGAGGACAAACTCAGTCACATTGTTTCTGTGTTCCATATGTTCTTTTGCATGTCCTTTTTTCACAGTTCAAGACAAAATTAGCTATGAATATAATGATTACTGGTGTCTTCCTGAAATCTAAAACAATCTGTTTATTCATTTACCTAATAGGCATTATAGTTTCTTATGTTCCAGTACTTTTAGAAATTACAAGAATACAGGCTGATTAAAACATGCTCCCTAACCTCAGCAATCTTGCAGACTAATGGAGAGACAAGTCATTGAGACATGTGTGAAAAGGAAACATTATTAAGTAAGTGGGTTGCTACAACCAATTTTCCATATGGAAGCTAGTAAAATTATACATATGGCGAATTCCTCATACAAAATTTTTTAAATGGATTATGGTTAATGGAAACCTAAAACAAGATTTATATTTACTTCCCAGTTAATAAAAGAGATGACTTTCTAACTTCTAGAATAGAATCCTCTTAACTAGTAAGTGAAATCCCAAATTGATATATTTCACAATTTCAAAACATCTTAAGGATTTAAAAAATATATCATAATGTCAATAGATAAAAGTAGATGGGGAAAAGATTTACATTTCAGAGGACATACAGAGTTAACATCAAAATAGACACAGAGCTCTAAGCAATTAAATAAAAGATAAATGAACCAATGGCAATGTGAGTAAATCATATAAACAAGCAATTAAAAAATGGCCAACACACATATGCTATGATACTGAAACTCACCTGTGAACAGAAACATAGGAACTGAAGTAATTGCTTGCTTATGAAAGTGTGACTTTGGATTCTTCAAAATCATTCATTCAAGTCTGTGGATGCTACACCATCCTCTAAACTTTCACAGATCAGCAAACAATGTTCAGAGAACATGTCAACTGAAACCATCTGTAGAGTTAGAAGTATCTTGCCCATCAAAATATCCTTAAACCTCAAACTAGTTTCTAAAAACACTGATGTTAGAGAAAGTATATTTATTCTGTATCTTTATATATGAAAATAGCCAAAAAGAGTGTTACAGAACTGAGCTAATTTCCATATATTCTAGTAACCATAAAGAATCCCTAATATAGCTGACTATCAGATTCACACAGGAGAACTTTTAAAAGACTGAATTCCAGCACCGTCAACACGTAAAATGTAAAGCCTACTTTGGAGTCTTACATCTGATTACACTTCCTGAGTTACCTGCATGCTGAAACACCATTCAATCCAGGGTTGCAGTCCCTTCTCCCTTCTCTTTTGTGCATTGATGCCATCTCTGTGCACACAGACCAAGAAAACACATGCACCATCACTGGACCTTGAACTGTCTCCGTGTGAACAATGCTTTCCACATTCGCAGAAAGTTGTATTCATTTCAGTCTTTCAGAAAAAGGTACCTCTTAAATTGCTGGGATTTTCAAAATGAATACAAAGGTCCTGTAATCTAAACAAGTCTGAATATTGGCTGTGAACAAAGAGACTCAAAATCTTCATTGATGGCAGAATTTGTCACAATAACAAACGAATGATAACCAGCATTTTGAGGTTAAAAAAAAAAAAAAAGGAAAACGTCAAGTGGGCACCTGGGTGGCTCGGTCAGTTAGGTGTCTGCCTTTGGCTCAGTTCATGATCCCAGAGTCCTGGGATCAAGTCCTGCATAGGGCTCCTGGCTCAGAGGGGAGGGGGTTTGATTCTCCCTTTGCCTCTGCCCCTTCCCCCTGCTCGTGCACTCGTTCTCGTTCTCTCTCTCTCTCTCTCCCTCTCTCTCAAATAAATTTAAAAAATCTTTTTAAAAAGGTCAACTTTGTGGGAGAGAAAGTTCTGAATTGTTAAAAAAAGTTTATGTGGTTATGTGGTCAGTTATATTGGTCTGTCTTCACAAAGCATAGTTAAACATTGGATTCCCTGTATGGAGAATAATTTCATGTACATACTTCATTATGTTCTGAGTCCTTCATTTCGATTCCTTACACCAGTCATTGAACACTGATCCAAACACTCTCCTAGATCAAGACAAAGTGTGTAAACACTTCATCTGCATTTGAAATACGACACAGATTGTTGAGCCATTCAAGTGGTACATCTCCAAGGGTGAGTCTTCCCTAATTAAATTCATTGGGACCTTCATCATAATTTTGAGGGTAGACCTGCATCTCCAGAGATGCCACCAAGATAATCACCATGTACAACAGAACTTGAAGAAACATGTCCTCTGGGGGTCAGAGCGGGAGGACATGGAATCCCCAAAGAAAAACTTGAGAGTGAATCACCAAAAGAGAATTGTCCAGTGTGGACAGAAATAAAATATGTAAAAAATCCCTTCTTTCAAGCATGACTTTCAAAATAGGTAAAGCTATTTCAGTTAGGTTTAAGCAATGTCTTTGCACACAGACACCCAAACTGACTTCCAGAACATCATGAAAGCAAATTTCGTACAATCCATTTAAACGTTGCCTCAAATGTAGATAAGGCAAGATTCTCCCCTAAGGAGAAGAGTCTTAAGTTTGTCACATAGGGGCACACAGGCAAGTTGATAGAACATGTGTTAGTATGGGAGTGGGGAGGGAGAAAACAATGTGGGAGGATTCCACTTACCTCAGAGTGCTCAGAGAATATTCACCAAAATAGACACTACACTTGGCCAGAAAACAAGTTGCAAAGGACTTCAAAGGACTTAAATCATACAGAATATATATAATGAAATTCAACATAAATATAACAGTGTTTCCCAATTATTTACAAATTAAATAACATAAATTCAAATTACCATGGATTAAAGAAGAAATATCAGTGAATAGTTTTTATTTATTTTTATTTTTTAAAGATTTTATTTATTTATTTGTCAGAGAGAGAAAGAGTGCAGCAGGGGGAATGGCAGGCAGAGGGAGAAGTGGCTCCCTGCTGAGCAAGGAACCCAATGAGGGACAAGATCCCAGGACCCTGAGATCATGACCTGAGCCAAAGGCAGATGCCTAACCAACTGAGCCACCCAGACATCCCAGTGAATAGTTTTTAAAATAAAGTTTCAACAGAAAGATAATGAAAGGGATGTGTGTGTGTGTGTGTGTGTGTACTGGGTGCAGTTAAAGGAGTGCTTAGAAAGAAATGTATAGCTGTAAATAGAAGTATTAGGAACCAAGAGACATTACATGAAATGAAGTAATAAGCCTCCATCCTAAGAACATTAGAAAAGGAAAAACAAAATAAACCCAGAGAACATTGTAGAATGGAAATATTAAATAAAAGACAGAAACCATGGAAAGAGAAATTAATTGAATAGAAATTGGAATACAAAATAGAATAGAGAAAATATATAAATCCAGGAAGTGGTTCTTTCAAAGATTCATAAAACTGATAAGTTCCCAGCAAAATGGATTAAGAAAAACTAAGAGAAAGAACAAAGGATAAGAATTAAGATTGAAGAGAGCTCCATCACTCCATTCTACTGATCTGAAAATGATAATAAAAGAGCATCATAAATGAATTTATGGTGGCATACATGCCATCTAAGAAAGTGGAGCTCTGTTATGAAAGATACAACCTTCTAAAGAGACACAGAAAAATAATTAAAAACTGGAATAATCTGGGGTGCCTGGCTGGCTCAGTCAGTGGAGAATGTGACTCTTGATCCCGGGGTCATGAGTTCAAGCTTCATGTTAGGTGTAGAGATTACTTAAAAAATAATCATAATATTTTTTAACTGGAATAATCTAATACTGTTAAATAGATAAATTCTTTAAAATCCTTCCCCCAAAAACAAAAATTTCCTTCCCATACACCTTTATCAATGTAAAAATTAATCAATATAAATTAAAAATTAATCAATATAAAAATTAATCAAAACGTAGTACCAATCTTACATAAACATGTTCAGAAATAAGGGGAAATTAAAATACACCCTGACTCATTTTAGGCATCCAGCATAACCCTTACACCAGAATGAAACAAGAGCATCACAAGAACAATAATCAGACCAATCTTTTAAAATTTCCCTATTCACAGGCAAAATAATTTCATGCCTAGAAAATCTCAAAGAATCTATAAAAACAGTTACTAGAATTAATTAGTGAGTTTGGTAAGGTCATAGGATACATACATGGTCAAAAAATTTCATCATATATCTATAAACTGACAAAAAACAACTTGAAATTGAAATGTTTAAATGTGCCATTTAAACTAACAATAAAAATCATGAAATCCTTAGGCATAAAACGCATAAATATATGCTGTAATATGCTTAAACTACAGGGCGCCTGGGTGGCTCAGTTGGTTAAGCGACTGCCTTCGGCTCAGGTCATGATCCTGGAGTCCCGGGATCGAGTCCCGCATCGGGCTCCCTGCTCAGCACGGAGTCTGCTTCTCCCTCTCCCGTTCCCCGCTCTTGTTCTCTCTCTCTCATTCTCTCTCTCAAATAAATAAATAAAATCTTTAAAAAAAATATGCTTAAACTACAAAATACTAACGAAAAATGTCAAAGGAAAACTAAATATGTGGAGAGATATACCACAGTCAGGAATTGGAAGACTCATTACTGCTAAAATCTCAAATCTCTTCAAAATGATCTATAGATTCAATGCAAATCTCAACAAAATCCCACTAAGATTTTTTGTGTGTGTAAAAATAAGTTGATTCAAAAACTTATTTATAAAGGTAAAATAACAGGATGCCTGTGTGGCTCAGTTGGTTAAGCATCTGCCTTCGGCTCAGGTCATGATCCCAAGGTTCTGGGATCAAGCCCCATCTCGGGCTCCCTGCTCAGTGGGGAGCCTGCTTCTCCCTCTGCCTGCCGCTCCCCGCTGCTTGTGCTCTCTCTCCCTCTCTCTCTCTCTCTCTCACAAATAGGTAAATAAAATCTTTTTTAAAAAAAGAAAGGTAAAATAATAGAATAGCCAAATTTAATTTTGAAAAGAACAAGTTCAAGAACTTAGATTACCTGGTTTCTAGACTTAATATGTAGTACTGGAGTAAGGGTACATATGTAGGTCAGTGAAATCAAATAGTCTAGAGAGAGACCCTCATATTTGATGACTTATGTATGATAAATGTGTAGAGGCAATTCAATAAAGAAATGATAGTCTTTTCAACAAATGGTGCTGTAATAAAAGGATATCTATTTGCAAAGAGTGAACTTTGATCCATGCCTCAAGTCATAAAAGCTAATCCAAAATGGCTCAGAGCTAAAGGTTAAACCTAAAACTATAAAACTTCTCTAATGAGAACATCAGAGATCTTTGTGACCTTGAATTAGGCAAAGATTGCCTAGGTATAACAATAAAAGAATAATCAATTAAAAACGATATATTGAAGTCCATAACACAGAAATTCTGCCCTTTAAAGTATATTTTAAACAAAATGAAAAGATAAGACACAGACTGCAAGAAAATATTTGCAAATTATATATCTGACAAAGGACTTGTTTTCAAAATACATAAAGAACTCTTAACTTTCAATAATAATAAACAACTCAGCATACAATGGTCAAAGGAACTGAACAAACATTTCACCAGAGAAGATACATAAATGGCAAAAAAGCACATGAGAATTGTTCAACATCATTAGCTATTTGGGAAATGCAAATTAAAACTACAACAAGATATCACCACTGACCTATTCAAAGGGCAAAATTAAAACCCTGACAATACCAATTTCTGACAGAGATAGAGAAAACCTAGAAATGTCATTTGCTGCTAGTAATATGCTACACTTTGGAAAACAGTTTAAATAAAAGTGTTTTATGAAATCATACACCTACCATAAAAATCCATCTCTTCCACTCCTCAGAATTTATCCAATTGTAATGGGAACTTATATTCATGCAAAAACCTATACATGAATATTTATAGTAGTTTCACTCATTATTTCAAATATCTGGAAATAACCAAAATATCTCTTGATTGAAAAAGGGATAAATAAACCTCTCATATATCCATAGGGTGGAATAGTATTCAGCAGAGATTTTCGATAAAGATGGCGGAGGAGTAGGGGACCCTATTTCACCTGGTCCCTGGAATTGAGCTGGATACGTACCAGACCACTCTGAGCACCTACGAAACCAGCCTGAGATGTAAGAAGATCTGCATCTCTACAAAGAGAACATCGCAGGCAGTTGGTTTTGAGGTACAAAGCAGGGAGCCATGATTCTGCGGGCAGATATCAGAGGATAAATGGCAGCGGGAGGGTGCCTGGCCATGGGGATCCTACACCACTGGTGAGCGACAGCCTTGCATGCTGGGGATGGGGCACAGACTCGCAGACTGGTAATGGCAGGGAAAGGACTTTAGGGCAGCCCCTGGGGCGGAAACCCGGAGCTGCGTGGTCGTGTGTGGAACTGGGAGTGGCTGGCGGTTTTAGAAGCACAAAGGGCAGAGACGTGCCCCGACCTGGAGGCAGGTCTGGGAGCGCTGCGGAGGGGCGCACAACCCAGGACGCTGCAGTTTATAGCAGCACGGACAGAAATGGAGACAGTGTGGCCTGGAGAGCTCACTGAAGAACAGGAAAGTCACTTTGTTGTGCTGGGAAAACTGGTTATCAATAAGCAGAAGAATGGAACTGGACCTGAGCTATTGGGGAGCTGTTTGCATTCCTCAAAATTCATATTTTCAAATCCTAATGTCCAATGTAATGGTATTAGGAGGTGTGCCTTTGGGAGGCAGAGCCCTCATGAATGAAATGAATGCCCTCATAAAAGAAGCGTATTGGTGAGGACGTAGAAAAGTTGAAACCCTGTATGTTGTTGGTGGGAATGTAAACTGGTGTGACCACTATGAAAAACAGTATGAAAATTCCTAAAATAGTTGAGTATAACTATCCTATGATACAGCAATCCTACATCTAGGTATATATCCAAAGGAAATGATATCAGTATTTTTAAGAGATATCTGCACCTCCATGTTCATTGAAATATTATTCACAATAGCCAAGATACAAAAACAACCTGTCTACTGATGATGAATGGACAAAGAAATGGGGCATGTATAAACAATGGAATATTATTCAGTTATAAAAAAGAAAATTCTGCTTTTTGAGACATGGATGAACCTGGAGGACATTAAGTGAAATAAGCCAGATACAGAAAGGCAAATGATCTCATTTATATGTGGAAGCTAAAAAAAATAAAAATAAAAATAAATAAAAGTCAAATTCATAGAAGCAGAGAAGAGAATGATGATTGCCAGGGAGTGGAGGTTGGGGAAATGTTCAAAAAGCTTTCAACCTTTCCCTGCTGAATGTGATGCTAGTTGTGGATCTGTCATATAGGGCCTTTATTATATTGAGGTACATTCCATCTATGCCCAATTCGTTGAGAGTTTTTTTTTATCATGAAAACATATTGAATTTCTGTGCTACCAATTAATAATCCACAGAGGATTCAGAAAACAATTTCTTTTACTAGAGCATCAAGAGGAACAAAATACTTAAGAAAAAGCTTAAACAAGGAGACAAAAGTCTTCTACACTGAAAAACTACAGTGTTGCTGGAAGATATTCTAGAAGACACAAATAAAAGGGAACTTATATGGTTCATGTTACTAAGTTGTCAGTGCTACCTAAAGTGATAAACAGATTCAATGCAATCCCTAACAAAATCCAAAGAAATGTGGTTTTGGTTTTTTTGTTTTTTGTTTTTCAGAAATAAAAAAATCCATCCTAAAATTCAGGTGGAAATTCAAGACACTCCAAGCAGCCAAAATAACCATGGGGAAATAAACAAACAGTTGGAGGATGTCCTGATTCTAAAACTAACTACAAAGCTATGGTAACCAAAACAGTGTGATATTGGCATAAAGACAAACACAACAATGGAATAAAATACAGATCCTAGAAATAAACCTTTGCCTATGTGCTCAAATGATTTTTAGCAGGTGACAAGGGCATTCATTGGGAAAGGACAGATGATTCAAAAAATAGTACTGTGAAACTAGATATCCACATGCAAATGAATGAAATTGAACCCTTAATAACATACACCATACAAAAAATTGACTCAATATTGATCAGAGACCTAAACTACCACCTGGAACTATGAAACTCTTAGAAGAAAACTTCATAACTTTGGATTTGGTAATGATTTCTTGGGTAGGACACCAAAACCATAGGCAAGAAAAGAAAAAAATACATAAATTGCACTTTATCAAATTTAAGAACTTTTGTACATCAAAGGACACTATCAACAGAGAGAAAAGGCATTCCACAAATGTGAGAAGATATCTGCAATTGATTTATTTGATAATGTGTTTGTATCCAGAATATATAACAAACTTACATATCTCAAAAACACACATACAAAAAAAAAAAAAAAAACCACCATCCTGATTAAAAATAAGCAAAGGACTTCAATAGACATTTCTCCAAAGAAGATATGTGAATGCCCTATAAGCACATGAAAAGATGCTCAATGTCACTAATCATTAAGGAATGCATTTTGGAACCATAATGCAATACTATTTCACATCCAACAGGAGAGCTATGGCCACAAAATGTAAAAATTGTAACACATGTTCAGAAAGATCGGAACAACTCTGCACTACTGGTGGGAATGTATAATGATGTAGTTACTATGGAAAATGTTATGGTACTTCCTAGAAAATTAAGCAAAAAAATATTATATGATCCACAATCCCACTTTGGGGCATATACACAAAATAATGGCTATCACAGCCTCAAACAGATCTTTCTAGACCCATTTTCATGGCAGTATTATTCACAATAGCCAGAAAGTAGAAGCAGCCAAAGTGTGTACTGACAGATAAATGTACGAACAGAATGAGGGTACATGCACACAATGGATTATTATTCACCCTTAAAAATTAAGGAAATTCTGGCATGTGTTAAAACATACATATCCTACAATGAACTATGCCATATGAAATGAGACAGTCACAAAAAGACAAATATTGTATGATTCCATATACATAGGTACTTAAGGTAGCCAAATTCGTAGGCAGTAAGAAAACAGAATGGTGGCTGCCTAAGGCTCCGAGAGAGGGAATGGGGAATTAATGTTTAATGAGTGTGGAATTTCAGTTTGGGAAGATGAAAAAGCTCTGGAGATGGATGGTGCTGATGCTTGCATTACAAACATCAGTTAACTTAATTAACCATCATGACAACATGAATTAACTCAATGCCACTGAACTATGCACTTACAAATGGTTACAAACATAAGCTGGAGTAGCTGAGATGGCAGCATAGTAGGAGGACCCTAAGTTCACTTTGTCCGTGGAACACATCAAGATAACCTTCAAATCATTCTGAGTACCCAAGAAATTGACCTGAGAACTGACAGAACAAATTGCACAACTAGAGGAAGAGAAGAAGCCACAGAAAGGAAGGTAGGAAATGTGGAGATGTGGTTTGTGGGGAAAGGGATCCCAGATGCTGCGGAGGGGAGGGAGTACTGGTTGCAGAGAATGGTGAGAGAGAATGGAGCACACAGGGATATACATAAGGAGAACATTTCCCCAAAGCCATTGGTAGGGAAAATGAGAGGGGCTGATTTTTGTAAGTTTTTGCAACCAATGGGCCTCAAACACTGGAGTTTTAGAGGTCCCTGGGCGTGGCTAGGACAGAGACCTGAGGAAGTTGCCCTACTCCTGGAGAAGAGGCAGGCAGGTAACCAGGCCAGACAGCACAATCTGAGGATCACCTAAGGTGCATGGGGAGAGATTGTTTTTACTTTTTAGTGCACATCTCTGAGATGTTGCATTGGTTTTCTGGGGACAAAAGATTCAGCAGGCTCCATTTCCTTTCTCCACCCATTAGCACAGGCACAGAGACACCTGCTGGGAGTGGCTAACCTGGACACTGGCTCTTTAGCCTGCTTTTCTCCAAATACCATGCCCCAGCACTCTGTCAAAATTGCCCTTCTGGCTCAAACCTGCAAGAGTCCCAGCACAGCAAGACCATCCTCCAGAAGACCAGGGCAGGTTCCTGCCACACTGAGTCCTAAAAGTTTAGAGTTTTAAAAGTCAGCAGGCTTGGCTGGGTTAGTGCCCAAGGTGCACTGCGCTGCTCCAGGCAGGCAAGCAACCCAGAGACAGTGTGAAATCAGAGATCTAGAAAACACTGGGACACATGAAGGAAAATTATTTACTCCTCTGAAAGTGCTTTCGTGAGAGCAGCAAGCATGGACTCCCCTCTCTGGGGACAAAGAGCTTGCTAGTGCCATTTCCCTCCCCCACCCCTCAGCATAGACCAGCTTCGGTAAACAGCACATTGTCAACACTGGCTACCTAAACTGCTTACACCAAGTATCTTCCCCCTGTACTCTACCGGTAATGCTTTTCTTGGGCAAGGGTACCTAAGAACTAGAGCAGCAGGTCCCTTCCCCAGAAGACCACCAGAAACCCCTGCATTCACCATGTCTACTGACCATAGAGTCCTTCAAAGCTTCACTTCTAGTGGAAATATCATCAGGTCTCCTTTAACAAGCAGACCAGAGCATACTTAGTTAAAACTTGCCACACTCTGCCCAAGGACCAAACAATCCCCTCTGCAGGCAAACAGAACCTTTGCATGCAATTGACCTAAGCAACAGAGCAGCCCAAACACAGTAGCAAAGTACATGCAGCACACACCAGACACTTCCTGAAGCACCAGACCCTGGACATTATATGATCTCTTCTACATAAAACCATTACTCTCAGGAACAGGAAACATAACAGACTTTCCTAACACACAGAAGAAGCAGAGATCTAGTCAAAATGCCAAGATGGAGGAATTCATCCCAAAAGAAAGAACAAGAAAAGGTCATGGTCAGGTATCTAATCAAAACATATATAAGTAATAAGCCTGATGCAGACTTTAAAGCAATAAGCATAAGGATACTAGCTGGGATTGGAGAAAAGCAGAGAAGACATCAGGGAGACCCTTACTACAGGATAAAAGAGCTAATTAATCATCAGGCTGAAATGAATAATGCAATAACTGAGATTCACAACTGACTGGATATAATGACCACAAGAATGGAAGAAGCAGAGACATGAAAAAATGATATAGAAGACAGAATTATGGAAAATAATGAAACTGAATAAAAGAAAAAGGTTTGAATCATGAAAGTAGACAGGGAATTCAGTGACTCCATCAAACATAACATTTGTACAATATGAGTCCCAGAAGAAGAAGAGAAAGAAAAGGTAACAGAAGGTTTATTTGAGGAGATTGTAGCTGAAAAGTTTCTTAATCTGGGGAAAGAAACAGATAACCAAATTCAGAAGACACAGAGAACTTCCATCTAAATCAATAAAAGCAGGCCAAAACCAAGATATTGTAGTTAAATTTGCAAAATATAGAGATAAAGAATAATCCTAAAAGCAACAAGACAAAAGAAGTCCCTAACTTATAAGGGAAGAGAAATAAGGTTAACAGCATATCCCTCCACAGAAGGTTGGCAAGACAGAAGGGAGAGAAATGATATATTCAACATGATGAATGGGGAAAATCCACAGCCACAAATACTCTAACCAGCTAGGTAATCATTCAAAACAGAAGAAGAGATCAAGAGTTTCCCAGACAAAGACCAAAGGTGTTGTTTCATTGAGATAAGTATATAACAGTTTCCTTATACTTCTACCCATATATTTGAAGACACTCTATACTTCATAATTTAGTTGAAAGATACATTCTACACAATACTGTTTCATTGAGTTAAGTATATGGCACTTTCTATACATTTCCACTGATATTTATGGAAATGCTTCTAACTTAATTAAGGAAAATGTTGATAGAAAGATGCATTCTATGTTGAAAAAAGAAAACCAAAGCTGGAGGCACCACAATTCCTCACTTCAAGCTGTATTACAAAGCTGGAATCATCAAGACAGTATGAACTGGCACAAAAACAGATACATTGATCAATGGAACAGAACAGAGAACCCAGAAATGGACCCTCAACTCTATGGTCAACTAATCTTGGACAAAGCAGGAAAGAATATCCAAGGGAAAAAAGACAGTCCCTTCAACAAATACTGTTGGGAAAATTGGACAGCCACATGCAGAAGAATGAAACTGGACCACTTTATTACACCATACACAAAAGTAGACTCAAAATGGAAGAAAGACCTAAATGTGAGACAGGAATTCATCAAAATCCTAGAGGGGAACATGGGCAGCAACCTCCTTGACCCCCACTGCAGCAGCTTCATACTAGACATGTCTCTAAAGGCAAGATAAAAAAACAAAACAAAACAAAAAAGCAAAAGTGAACCATTGGGACTTCATCAAGATAAAAACCATCTGCAAGCAAAAGAAACAGTCAACAAAACTAAATGACAACCTACAGAATGGGAGAAGATACTGGCAAATGTCTTATCAGATAAAGGGCTAGGATCCAAAACCTATAAAGAACTTACCAAACTTAACATCCAAGAAACAAAAACTCTGGTCAGGAAATGGGCAGAACACATGAAAAGACATTTCTCCCAAGAAGATATACAAATGGCCACCAAACACATGAAAAAAAAAATGCTCAATATCATTTGGCATCAGGGAAATACAAATCAAAACCACAATGAGGTACCAACTCACACCTGTCAGAATGCTTAAAATTAACAATTCAGGAAACAACAGATGTTGGTGAGGATGCAGAGAAAGGGGAACCCTCTTACAATGTTGGTGGGAATGCAAACTGGTGCAGCCACTCTGAAAAACAGTGTGGAGGTTCCTCAGAAATGTAAAAATAGAACTACCCTATGACCCAGCAATTTTACCACTAGGTATTTATCCAAAGGATACAAACATAGTGATTCAAAGGGGTACATGAACCCCAATGTTTATAGCAGCATTATCAACAATAGCCAAACTATGGAAAGAGCCCTGATGTCCATCGACTGATGAATGATACAGAGGATGTGGTATATATATAAAATAGAATATCGCTCAGTGACCAAAAAGAATGAAATCTTGCAATTTGCAATAACATGGATGGAGCTAGCTATGCTAAGTGAAATAAGTCAGAGAAAGACAAATACCATTTGATTTAACTCATAGGTGGAATTTAAGAAACAAATCAGATGAACATATGGGAAGGAGGTATTATCCAAAGGATACAAACATAGTGATTCAAAGGGGTACATGAACCCCAATGTTTATAGCAGCATTATCAACAACACAACTTACACAACTCAATGCCAAAAAAAAAACAAATAATCCAAATAAAAATAGGCAAAAGACATGAACAGACATTTCTCCAAAGAAGACATACAGATGGCCAACAGACACATTGGAAAGATGCTTAACATCACTCATCATCAGAGAAAATGTAAATCAAAAATACAGGGAGATATCACCTCACACCTGTCAGAATGGCTAAAATCAAAACACAAGAAACAAGTGTTGGCGAGGATGTGGAGAAAAGGGAACTGTTGGTGGGAATGCAAATGGGTACAGCGACTGTGGAAAACAGTATGGAGGCTCCTCAAACAATTAAAAATAGAATTGCCATATGATCCAGTACTTCCACTACTGGGTATTCACCCAAAGAATATGAAAACACAATTTTTTAAAAAGATTTATTTATTTATTTTAGAGGGAGACAGAGAGAGAGTTAATGAGAGAGAGCATGAGCTGGGGGAGAGGGAGAAGCAGGCTCCCTGATGACCAGGGAGCCTGACCCAAGGCTCGATCCCAGGACCCTGGGATCATGACCTGAGCCAAAGGCAGTTGCTTAACTGACTGAACCACCCAGGCACCCTAGTGAACACACTAATTTGAAAAGATATATGTACCCCTATGTTTATTGCAGCATTATTTATAATACCCATATTATGGAAGCGTCCATTGACTGATGAATGGATAAAGATGTGGTATATGTATATGTACAGTGGAATATTATTCAGCCATAAAAAATGAAATCTTGCCATTTGAAACAACACAGATCTAGACAGTATAATGCTAAGTGAAATAAGGCAGAGAAAGACAAATACCATATGATTTAACTCATGTGGAATTTACTGAAAGAAAACAAATGAGCAATGGGGGAAAAAAGAGATAAACAAAACAGACTTTAAACATAGAGAATTGGTGGTTACCAAAGGGGAGGTGGGCAGGGTGATGGGTGAAGTAGATGAAGGAGATCCAGAGTACACTTATCGTGATGAGCACTGAGTATTGTATAGAATTGTTGAACCACTATACTGTACACCTGAGACTAATATAACACTATATGTTGATTATACTGGAATTTTAAAAATAGGAAAAATTTAAATAGGAAGTTAAATTTAAAATTTTAAATAGGAAAAAAAATTTTTAGAGTGCCACAAGAAAGAACTAAGGTGATTTCACTAATAGGTTCATGTGGTGAATACAAATTACAGAATAGCTAGAGTATATGCAAAGATCACTGGCTTCAGATACACCAGCGTAATTTGTCTAAAAGTAGATATGTCATCCAAGAACAAAACTAGTAAATTAAAATCTCCAGAGCTGTATTCTGACAATCTGGATTTTACAAAAAATCTAACTAAGTCTCACAGTACATTGAACTTTGACAACCAATTAGACAATATATAAATCTAAATAGGATATTTTTACAATGATAAAAAGTTTGTCCCTGGACCTTTCCTTACAATGTCTATATGTCAAAATAAACATACTTTGGACAAATAGTGCTCATGTTCCTCTGTAACATAGAAATTATCTTTTTTCTGTTCCATTCAATAGACAAATTTATCTTATAAAGTTATAGATATCTCTCAAACTTACCATTTTTACCCTAGAACTTCCTCATGGCATTTTTCATCTCCCAATTTCTGAGTGTACAGGTTTAAGTTTAATAAAGGAGGTCCCGTGCTATACAACACAGCCACAGCATGATCAGTGGAGAAGGTGGTGATTGGGTGCAAATATATAAATATTCAGGACACAATACTAAGACCACCACAGTGATGTGAGAAACATAGGAGGACACAGCTTTGTGTCTACTCTCCAAGCTACAGGCCCTAAGGGAGCATATGAAGGCCAGCTAGGAGACCATCAAGAGGAAAATGTTCACAGGCAGATGAATGCACTGTTGACAGCAACAAAGAGACCAAGTGTATGAGTGTCCATGCAGATGAGTTTCACCCAAAGATTTACATCATGCACGAATGGTCTATGACAGTGGAGTCACACACAGGCACCCACACTGTGAAAAGGACCTGAATGGTTGCAAGGACAAAGCCTCTAATACATGCCACCTGAAAGAGGAAGCCATATCCCTGTCACTCGTGATGATTTCATAATACAGGGCTTCACAGATGGCCACACGGATGCTCAGCAAAGACATAAGTCACACACTTCCTGAAAGAGATGGTTTTTCTTACAGCAAAAGTGCCAAGAAGCATTTCAGGGGTCATGGATGAAGAACAGCAGATATCTAGAAGGGATGAGTCACAGGCAGAAAAATGGAAGCAGTACCCAAGGTCATGAAAGATGACTTGTTGAATGAAAAGACCTGCTCATGGATAACAGTTCTCAGTCCTGGAAAGCAGTAAACTCTTCCTAAATAAATCTCCTTAAATTGAATATTCTTGAACATAATAACTGACTTTGTTTTGTAACTAAACTCACTTTAACTTAATTGTCAACTTATTTTAATGTTAAACATTTATCTTATTTACATGTAAACTTATTATTTTAAACTTGAATTTGAAACATCAATATGTAAGACTAGATATAAATCTGAAAAAGAACAGAAATGAGAGACCACTAGTCTCATCGCATATCAATATGTGCTATATATCGAAACATATATTTATGTCAATTGGGACACGAATAAAGAGATCAATAAAACAGAATAGTCCTGAATTGGATCCAAATACAAATGGGACATTAGAATATAATAGTCAGGATTTCAAGTCAATGGTAAAAAAATAATTATGCAACTATAAAAAAAAAACTAAAATTTAGAAAAACAAAATTCAATCCCTGTTTAATTCCTATATCAAAATAAATTCTCAATGAATCAACAGTTTTAATATAAGACCAAAAAAAGTACTTAACAATTAAGCGCTAAAAATAGCTGAAGAATATTTTGGTATGAATGAAGTGAGGAAAGTCTTTTTAAACAAGATACAAAAGAAAAAAATTAAATATAAAATGTAAGAAAAATTTTTTACATGCCAAAGGATGTAAAAAAGTTAGTATAGTATAAAAAAGTTAAAAATATCACATATACATAGGATAAAAATTTAAAAATACCTCAAGCCAGAAAAATAATAATTATATATACAATAGTAGAAGAGATCATTTCTTTTTTTTTTTTTTTAAGATTTTATTTATTTATTTGAGAGAGAGAGAATGAGAGAGAACACATGAGAGGAGGGAGGGTCAGAGGGAGAAGCAGACTCCCTGCCGAGCAGGGAACCCGATGTGGGACTCAATCCAGGGACTCCAGGATCATGACCTGAGCTGAAGGCAGTCGCTTAACCAACTGAGCCACCCAGGCGCCCGAGAAGAGATCATTTCTTTAGTATATAAATGACTCATAAAAATCAGCATGGGAAAGGTCAACAATTGAGTGAAATAGACTTTGATAGATAATCCACAGAAGAAGAAATACAAATCATGTTAAATATATGAGAAGGTGCTCAAACTCAATTATATGAAAAGGATTTGGGGGAAAAAAAAGGATTTTGGTTAAAGTATAAAAATGAAATAAAATAATTTTAATCAGATTGTTCCATGCTTTAAATATTTATTAGGTACAGGTTGTTGAGAATGTGGACGGAAGGCCTCTCAGACTGTGAGCAGCAGTGTAGCTGTAAGTACCACCTCAAGGATGACAGTTTGGCAATAACTATGAATATCAACATTTAACTATCAGACCATTGATTGACTCAAATACATATATCAACAACTCCACTCCTGGAAACTCATCTTTGCACATATTCAAAAACATGTATTTATTGCAAAATTCTTTGTCATACAGAAAGTTTAGGAACAATCCAAAGAGAAATGCATACATTAATTTTAGTATATATTTATAAGGGAGTATTACCTAGTACAAGAAAAACTAAGAGATCTGTATAGACTGGTATGGAATGTCTTCAATGTTGCAGATGATGTCACTTATACATAAAATCTAAAAAACAAACAGAAACAAAAACAGACTCAAATACAGAGAACAAACTGATGATTGGAAGAGGGGAGGGGCTGCGGGGACTGGCAAAATAGATGAAGGTGATTAAGAGGTACAAACTTCCAGTTATAAAAATATTCAAGTCAAAGGGTATAGTGCAGCATAGGAAATATAGTAAATACCACCGTAATACCTTTGTATGGTGACAGATGGTGACTATACTTATCATAGTGAGCATTCTGTCATGTCTATAATTGTCAGCACCAAGTTGTACACCTGAACCTAAGACAGTATGTCAAGTATACTTCAATTAAAAATGAAAATAAAGGGGCACCTGGGTGGCTCAGTTGGTTAAGCGACTGCCTTCGGCTCAGGTCATGATCCTGGAGTCCTGGGATCGAGTCCCGCATCGGGCTCCCTGCTCAGCAGGGAGTCTGCTTCTCTCTCTGACCCTCCCCCATCTCATGTTCTCTGTCTCTCATTCTCTCTCTTGCAAATACATAAAATCTTTAAAAAAAAAATGAAAATAAAAAATATACAAAAACTATGCTAAAATTAAAAGTGTATTTAAGAAAGATGTTGCATGGACAATAAGCAGGGCACATGATGTAATGAGCACTGGGTATTCCCAATGAAAAACCGAACTCTGCATCTGAAATTAATGATACATTATATGTTAATTAATTGAACTTAAAATAAAATAAACATTTTTAAAGATGTTGCATAGTAAAAGCAAACATCTACATAAGCAGAAAAAACACACATATGCGTATTTAAATGCACATGCATTTGTAAAGATTATTACCTCATAAATCTTAAGAAACCGATGAAGTGACTGCAAGAGGATTAGAGATCACGCTGAGAGATAAGTAGGAAACTTATGCTGCACCTTATCCTATTTTGTAAGGTTTTCATTTTTGCTATTATTACCTATTACACTTCCAACTTTTCTTATATAAGGCAACTGAAATTTAACAAGGAAGACATTCTATACATGATTGAATATTTTAAATAGTATAATAAAATGATTAAATGACAAGAATCTAATTAAAAATAATACCATGTCTCAGAAAAAATGTAAAAGATAAATGCACAAATTGATTAAAATTTAGTGTAATCATATAAAAATTTCCTCACTAATGCATTACCTATTATGGATTCTTTGCTATAAAGGCATTATACCAATCTAAGTGAAGTGATACACAAGACATTATAGATCTTATATTCTAGCAGGGAGGAAAACTTATTACAGTACAATCATCTTGTCCATTCTTAATTATAATTACCAGAAATTCTTTGACGAAAGGAAAGTCAGAATCAGATTTAAGACTTCTGCATTCTAAGGAAATGAACCCTAATGCCAAATGACTCTCTTTGTGGTGGAAGATGTGCTCATTTACTACAAGATATGATGTTTCTTCCCCAGAGCTTCTTCATAGCATTTGTTATCTCAGAATTTCTCAGAGTGTAGATCAGTGGGTTCAGCATTGGCGTTATGACTGTATAAAACACACTCAATGATTTGTCAGTGGAGAAGGTCTTAGCAGGTCTTACATACATGAAAATACATGGAACAAAGAAGAAGACCACCACAGTGATGTGGGAACCACAGGTCTGGAGGGCTTTCCACCTCCCTTCTGGACTAAGGTTCTTTAGAGAGTGCAAGATGACACCATAAGAGATGAGCAAGAGCACAAACACAATAGTGCAGATCAGTCCTCCATTGGCTGCAACTAAGAGGCCAATGACATGGGTGTCTGTACAGACCAATTTCAATAAGGGGTACATATCACAGAAAAAATGATCAATGACATTGGGACCACAGAATGGGAGCCCATAAATAATACTAACTTGAATTACTGAATGGAGAAAACCTCCAACCAAGGACATTGCCAGCAGCACAACACATACCCACTGCCTCATGATCACCAGATAATGCAAGGGCTTGCAGATGGCCACATAGCGGTCATAGGCCATCACTAGCAGAAGAAAGACCTCTGATCCACCAAAAAAGTGCTCTGTAAATAGCTGGGTCATACAAGATTGGAAGGATATGATATTTTCCCCAAAGAACAAATTTGAAATCAGTTCAGGAGAAATAGATGATGAATAAATGACATCCATAAATGATAAGCTAGCAAGAAAAAAGTACATTGGCGAGCCCAGGGTCTTACTGACAGAAACAGTCACCACGATGAGTAGGTTGCCCACCATGGTCAAAATATAGAAGAGCAAGAACATAACAAAAAGTACTTTCTGCTCCTTTGGATTCTGTGTGAGGCCCAAGAGGACAAAGTCAGTAACATTGTTCTTTGTTTCCATTTCCTTGGCTCTGTCTATTCCTTATAGGTGCTGACCTAAGTTATTAGAAACAGTTTACCTTTAAAACAAAGGGAAAAAACTTTTAATACATTATAAGCTCATTTTTTTATTTATTCAATAAAAAATGGACATGGAAAATCTATTTGTGTCAAACCTTTCACAATTGGTATCACCCAGTTGAATACAACATGGTTTCTTCCCCTCAGTGATTTCATATATAGGGGTCAGACCATTACACACCAATTTCATAAGTGTCACTATAGGTATATTCATGCAGACTATGAGTTCCCTGTGCCAGAACACATAAATCAACATGGACTCTGGGAAGGCTTCCTAGAGAAAGCAGTACTTTAGCTGAGTTTTAAAGGAGAAGTGAAAGAACAAGAGAGGATGGAAAGGGGACTCCATGAAAGATGCACCATGTATAAAGTCATGCATAAAGTGTAATTCCTAAGTGAAGAATCACTTGAGGTAATTTACATATTCAAAGTGGGAGAACAATTTATGAATAGCTTTCTGTATATAACTACCTAAATGACATTTCCAAATGGGTATCAATTAAGCATTTATTAAGATAAGTTTTTAATTTTCCACAACAAACCTATTCCTTCCTAAATGACCTCCATCTCATTACACAGTACAAAATATTTTGATGAGAGGAAATGCTGCAAGAACATCTATTATTTGTCATGCACAACTATATATATATCACATATTTCCACACTGTGTGTATGTGTAATATATGTACACCTATATATATATATTTATATATCTACATCTATATATGCACACATATATAGAATCACATTTAATGTACAACATCTTATCTTTACTGTAGCAAGTACTGTTACCCCACTTTATAGTTGAAGAAACAGGCTTAGAACACTTAATTTTCTCAAAGTCATACACCCTTCAGTGACAGAGATGGAATTAAAAACTAACTTTGATTGACTTCAAATCTCTTGTGATTCCAAAGAACTTTTCAACCTTTCAATCCTTATAAACTCAAGTTTATAAGAATTTCCTGCATAATAAAATAATTCACACAATTGAAAAACCTGGCTTCCACCATTAACCCTCATAGGCTTACTTTTTGAAGACTTGTTCGCAGTCAGCAAGAGGACTTTTTAACTAACTCATAAAGACCTGGAAATGTCTCTTCCATCCAGTATCACCACTGAGGACAAAAAGCTGCATTAGTACTTCAAGATATATTTGACTTCACATGACTGTGTCTGTCCATTTTCCACACAGAGTCCTCTAAGTAATTCGGAAAATTGTTATTATTTGATTGTAGACTATTTAAAAGGAATTCCACGATGCAAACAGAAAAAAATTTTCCACATTAGGGTAATTTATCAAGGCAGGCAAACCTATGTAACCTAAGAAGTCAATAACAAGCTCTTTTAAAAAGGCAATTGTTCCATAGAAACTAACTTCTTTTCTAGTACCTTCAAAAAAAAAAAAAAAAAACCTACCATTCCCATTTTGGGGCCATCTCATTCTGTTAGTATGGCAAAATTAATTGTACTGAGATCTTGAGAGGACATGTGTGAAATGTCCTCCTGAAAGAGTTGTAACAGTCCTGAAGAGAACAGCAACTTCTCCTCCGTAAAGACAAATATCACAGGTCATTTTTCACCTTCTAACCAGATATATCATTGAGTCATGCAATTGGGAGTATGTCCAAGACTGACTCCTGCTTTATTCTATTCACTGTGATTTTCCACCAAATTTTAAAAATTTAAAAGAACATCTATATGTAAGGATACTTTTAGACCTATTACCTTATGGAGAGGTTGGACAAGAAGCATGGTGAACTATACAGTCCCAGAGAAAAGAAACCAGAACAGAATATGCAAGAATGGTGGGATAACTACCAAAGGGGTAACATACATGTAGTAGGAATACCAGAAAAAGAAGAAAAAGTAAAAAGAACAAAAGCCCTATTTGAAGCAATATGACTTAGAATTTTCCCCCAAATTAATGTCGAAAACCAAGCCTCTGGAAGCTCAGAGAATACTTCATAAGATAAATGCCAAACAAACAAAACACCATATAGAAGTATGTCATATTCAAACTTCAGAAAATCAAAGATAAATTTTTAAATCTTGAAAGCAGCTAGAGGAAAAAACATCTTACCTATAGAGGAGTGAGTATCTGACATTAAGCTCTAGTAGTATAAGTGCTTGACATTAAGTTTTTGATTGCCAAAGCATCCATTTCAAAAGGCATCCATCTTGAATAAACATATTGCCAGCTTATGACACAGCTACTAGGAAAGGAACAGGATACGGAATTAAGTCACCTCCACTCATGAAGTTCCCTCTTTCAGAAATCCCTGGGTAACTTGAATAACTGACCACTTGAGTGACCCTGCTTCTCCCTTTCCATGCTCTAATTCCCACTCTCGTGCTTTATATTAGCCAGTAAAGACTGAACCCACGAAACCCTAGATACCTCCTTACCACCTCCAGACCCTAGCAGAGGCAGAGCACCAGGTCTGTTCTCTCTCACTCTGTTCACCTGCAACCTCGGGTGTGGCCCTCGGATATGCCGTGTACTAGTCCTCCAGGACTAGGGCATAATAAATCTTGTACCTCGAAGTTCCCTGATCATTTCTACTACAGTCAAGTATGTCCTGCAATCATAATAAGAACCACAAGAGCCAGTCCAGCCACAACACTGGCCTCAGCAGGGGAAATGTCTGTGGGGACTTAACTACAAGTAATCCAGGTCCAGGTGAGTGCCACAGGCATTCCTGGGCAATAGCATCACTATCAGTAGTCTGGGACTACCACCACAAGGAGCAGAGGCACGGATTACATCCAGCTTCTCCTCAGAAACCACACAGGAAAGAACTGAATGGAGTGAAGTATTTAAAGTGTTGAGAGAAAAAACACACACCAAGCTAAATTTCTGTACTCTTTGTAATTATCCTTCAAAAGTGAAGAAGTCAAACTCAGAATCAGAACAGAGCAGTGGTTGTCAGGAGCTGGGGGTAGGGAAAGGGGGAGATGTTGGTCAAAAACTACAAAATTCCAGCTTAAGATGAATAAATTCTGGATATCTAATAATCAGTACGGTAACATAGTTAACAATACTGTGTTATATACTTGAGAGTAGATCTTAAATCTTCTCAACAAAAAAAAATTTAATTATGTGAGGTGACCAATGTTTTAACTTACCTTTTTGTGGTAATAACTTCACAATATATATGGTATACCAAATCACATTGTACATGTTAAACTTATAAAACATTATATGTCAATTATATTTTAATCAAGCTGGGAAGAAAAAAACCTACACCTGGTTTTTCTAGCAACTTTATTCATATTAGTCAAAACATGAAAGCAACCAAGACACCCTTTGGTGGATGAGTGGATAAATAAGCTGTGGTACATCCAAACAATAAATATTATTCAGCACTAAAAGGAATAGCTATCAAATCAGGAAAGGACATGGAAGAAATTCAAATGTGTATTACTAAGTGAAAGAAGCCAATCTCAAAAGGGTATATACCCTATGATTCCAACTATGTGAAATTGTGGAAAAGGCAAAACTATGGAGACAGTGAAAAGATCAGTGGCTGCCAAGGAGTTCGGAGAAATGGAGGGATGAGCAGACAGCCCACAGAGCATTTTTAAGGCAGTGAACCTACTCTGTATGATGCTACAATGGTGACTACATGTCATTAGACATGTGTCCAAACCCATAGAATGTACAGCACCAGGATTGAACCCTAATGTAAAGTATGGACTTTGTGTGATAATATTTCAATATAGGTTCATCAGTTGTAACCAATGTACCACTGCCATGTGAGAGGTCCATAGTGGGAGAAATTTGCATGTGTGGGAACAAGGATTATACAGGAACTCTCTGTACTTCCTGTTCAAATAGCCAGAAGCTGAAAACTTTCCTAAAAATAAAGTTTATTAATTTTTTAAGGTGATATGTGTCCAGGAAGAGGAAGCACGCAAATGCATGTGGATAAGCTGGACGGCCTGAGGGCCTGCATTAAGAGCCAAGGTCCAAACAGAGATATGAGGCAAGATGGAATGAGCTTACCATTTTGAACCTAGCCAATCGTGGATTTTAAACAGAATTCCAAATATGTTGGAGAGAGGTGACCAGGATTAATTAGTCTTCTTATTTACAATAGCATAACTTTGGGAACATTATTTTAAATATCTGTAAGCCTCATTTTTTAGCTCTAAGAGAATAATATGTACTTCAAGAAATGATGATGATTGAATGATATAATGTATGCAAAGTGCTTGATGACAGTAGTACAATACATTTTGGAGTGATTTTTTAAAAGGATTAGAGTCACTAAAGTAAGATAAATGTTTTTGTTTCTCATTGAGAAAAGCTTCCTTCTAATAAACAGTTCAAAATTAGAGTAGAAGAGGTATTTGGGAAGGGCTACTGCATCAATTGCTACACTATGCTAATGCTACGAGGTGAAGGACCATGCTCTCCCTATGTGTTTCTACTTCAGCACTAACCACAACTATTAGCACAGGAGGTATTCAGTAAAAATAAATGATATGAATAACTCTATGGTATCAACAATTTTCCTGCTCTCAACTTCTTGTGGTCCTTCATTTCTTCTGCTTCTCCTCCTAGGTGTAGGACAGAGACTGGGACCCCCTTAAATTCTGTGGATATTAAAAACTAAGGGATAAATGAAACCCATTTTGTGAGCTCCCATCCCCACTGTGCACATCCAGAGTGTGTGGCTGCCCAAAAATCTCTTAAAAGCATCCTGCACATGTTAGTTTCTAAAATATGTATCACTTTCCCAACATAAAATCCAAAGAACCTCATTTTTTTTCCCTGTCACCCTGCCACTTGGGTGCAGGCATGTGATGGGTTCTGCCAACCAGGAGCATGCGTACAAGTCTTGGAATGGAAGTCAGATATCTGGGGATAGGTGGTTCCAAGCATCGAAGTGGCTCTGAGGTCAGGAATGTGTGTACCACTGCAGTCTAGCCAGGGCAGGGTGATCCTGGTTACGGCACAGGCAGTAAGTAGCTCGCTTAGCATGCCAGTCCAGTCAGGTATGCTTCTGCAAGCTCTTCCTGATCACTCAGCCTAGAATCTGTGATTCCCACTCTTCCAAATATCCATAAGCTATTTAACTGCATATCATATATCCCTTCTCCTTAAGTCAGCTACAGAGATCTGCTTAGTATATCAGCTAAGAACCCCAGCTGATATACTAACTGAACTAAAATTCTCCATTTCAATTTTATCACCAAGAATGGAAAGTCACCAATTTCAGAAGCTTCCAGTTAACAAGGTACCTTTTAAAAATGCATTTATTCTTAAGAGAGTTAAGTGGAGATGGTGGCCTTTTATTCAGTAAGCATTCATGAAGCATTTACTATATGCCAAGTCTACTCTAGTTGCTGGAAATACAGTGGTGAACAAAACAGCCAATGCATCTACTTTCATAGAGCTTACATTCTAATTGGAAGAGAGAGAGAATAAACAAGTAAATGAGATAATCAGATGGTGGAGATGCTATAGAGAAATTGGGAGTGATGTAACAAAATAACTCAGGGAGATAGAGAATGGCTTTACACGGTGGGTAAAGAAGACCTCTAAGGAAGTCGCAGTTGAGTTGCAAACTGACTGGGGACAACGATCCAGGCATAGGAAGGTCTAGAGGAAGAGCCCTGGGGAATAAGGACCTAGTTCAAAGGCCTATAGGCAAAAATGAGGCCATTGCAGCTCAATCTAGTGGACAAGGGAGAGAATAATATGTAGGGTCAAAAAGATGTGCTTGAGTGGGACAACTGTATGGAGATGTACAATTTAAGCAAATGCTTTCACATGGGAAAAAAATGTAGAAATTAAAGAAGCTATGAGGAGGCAAAGTGGAGATCTATGTCATTGGCTACACCAAATCCACCAAAGAAAACACCTGCCAGAAAGCACAAGCAAGTTCTAGGGAAAGACAGTTGCTTGAGTACAGATGCTTTATTTCATTTCATCTTGATTTTTTTAATGATTTTATTTATTAATTTGAGAGAGAGCAAGAGAGCTTGTGAGTAGAGTGAGAGAGCACAAACAGTGGGGGAGAGGCAGAGGGAAAGGAAGAAGTAGACTCTCCACTGAGCAGAGAGTCTGACAAGGGGCTCAATCCCAGGACCCAGGGATCATGACCTGAGCTGAAGGCAGATGCTTAACCCATTGAGCCACCCAGGCTTACCTCACTTCATCCTGATTTTAATTAGAGCTGAAATAATTGTAAGGTTAATGTTGCTTGGTGATCCCTGAGTCAGAAGAGAGTAGTTAATGACACTCACCCATGTCAGATAGAAATCCCCTTCACACATACAGAAACTCCTCTCTAGTGTTTTTTTTTTTAAAGATTTTATTTATTTATTTGACAGAGACAGACACAGCAAGAGAGGGAACACAAGCAGGGGGAGTGGGAGAGGGAGAAGCAGGCTCCCCGCAGAGCAGGGAGCCCGATGCGGGACTCAATCCCAGGACCCTGGGACCATGACCTGAGCTGAAGGCAGTCGCTTAACCAACTGAGCCACCCAGGCGCCCCTCTAGTGGTTTTACTCATGACCTTTCAGCTCACTGTCTCTCATACCTGAACACAGATATGCGCTATAAATTCTTGCTTTGGGGTCTTTCTTGAACACAAAACTTAGAGAGGCCCCCTGCCTTCTGATTCATTATATCACATTCTTCAATTTTTAAGCACTTTTCTCCTTGAATGTTACTTTTTTATATATATGTTAACTTCCTTATTGCCTCTTTCCCGCCACTAGAAAGTGTTATGTGATCTGTCATTATTATGATGTACATCATAGTGTTTAAGAGTACAAGTTCTAAATCCCATCTTGGGCATTTTCTAGTGTGACCTACAGTAAATTATTGAAATTTTCCACACTTCAGTTCTTCTAGAAAGCAGGAATAACATTATCTATTTCATAGAGATCTTAGGGGATTAAACAGTAACTTGCCTTTGTAGCACCAGCCAAAGTGTAATAAGTAGGAATCACTTTTACTACAATTACTAATTATTGTACTACAGATTTTTTTATTTGTCATAAAAAGTGTATTAAATTTTGGTGTCTTCCTTAACCTAACTGTAACTTTGGAGACATTCACATTTTTAAGGTGAATTTTTTAAAGAGTGAATCTCATCCATCTTGTATAATTTTGAAGGCTTTACTCTCAGAATTTTGAAGTGCCTCATGACCTCTTAATAGAAATGTCTACATGGAGTGGAATAACATGTATAAATCAAAGGGTTTTTTTAAATGTATAAATCAGAGGTGTTTTTCTTTCTAAAGTCAGATAGAAATAGAACACAAACAAAGAAGTGAGAGAGCAACAAAGATAATGACATTTATTAAGTACCCACTGAGTGGCAAGCATTGTCCTGGGTATTTGGCATCCAGTGTCTCATCTAATGCTTAAAACTACTTTATGAAAACTGTATTACCATTTCATTGTCCATGTGAACTAAGATTAAAATAAGGTCCTGAGAGCTGATGAAATTCACACAATGTTACATAAACTTAACGAGACAGAATTCAATACTAATTCTGTTTACTCCATAACCCAAATCTTTCCACATCACCCAAAATGGCCACTAACATTAACTTCCAGAGGCTGAATAAAAACCTAAAAGTCAATAACGCCCTTACTTAAAGTTCAAGGGAAAAGTTATATGACGTAGTATTGATCATACAAAGAGCTGCCTTTTTCACCTAAGGAACAGGACCAAGGCAAGATCCACAGAGGTCCTGACCCAGACATAATGAGGGCCTTGCTAGTTCAAGAAGAAATATAAGCAAAAATCCGTCTGTATTAAGAGTAGGGTCAGCATCAGGGTTTTTTTTTTTTCCTTTTAAATATACTTTTTTAATGTTTACTACGTGCCAGGAACTTTCATTTAACATATATAAGCCCCACTTAAATAGCCCCAAAATAAATTATGAAATAGATATTATTATTACAATTTTTATGGATAAAGAAAATATTACAGAAAGGTAAAATAACTTCCCCAGGACACATTCAAACCCAGGAAATCTGACTCGAATCTACTCTCACCACTGCAACACACCACCTCTTCTAAACAAATATCTCACTTAATTCTGTTCATATTCCAGTTGCCTGCTGTTGTTGACCTCAGGTCCATAATAAAATGCCTTCTTTGGCCCTTCAATTCAGACTTGTCAGAAGAAAATCATACCCATAAGTGGATCAGCCCCAAGGCCTAGGAGACATGAGGACAATGGAAGTGAGAAAAACAGGAGAGTGTGGGAAAGTAATGGCCAAGGATAATGGGAAATATTCCAGCCCCCAAGAATTTTACAAGGCCAGTGAGCTCAGAGTATTATTCCCCACAGAAGGTACAAAGAAACTATGTATTATCCATCCTAATGCTCAAAAATAGATTAAGTGGTTCTGTAATGTTATAGAGACTCCAGTAATAAATGTCATAATAGCTAACAGCTATTGAGAATTTATTGGTAATAAAAGATTTACAAGAATTATTTATTAATCCTGATAATATCTCTATCACTCTCCCTTAACTCAAAGAAGTTGTAGTTTGCTAAAGTCCACACTGTATGTGGCAAAACTAAGTTTTGATCTCAGAACTATCTTACTTAAAACTATTCTCTTAAGGATTGTAATATACTAAACCCATTCCACCAAATATGTATATAAAAATGATATATAAAATCTCCTTCACATAGCAAAATCATGAAAATAATGTTCTCAATGTAAATGACTAGTTAATATTACAGTAACAATGAATTTTAGTCCAAATAATCCAGCAAGAATAGTGGAACTTCCCTTTGGAAGTAAAAGAGGAAAAGAGAGAATCAGACCAGATGTAGCAAAAGATTCAAAAGTATAGAAAGTAAAGATAAAGAATACAGAAAGCTTTTCTACCTTCACAGGATACTACATTTTTGGCAAAGGTGGTGAGCTTGCATTACATGACTTATGAAGAATTGAGTTTCATGATGCTCATAGCATTTTCTATGAAAGATACTTCCCAGGAAATGCTTTAACCAAGTGATCTGTTAATAGACCAATGATGCAAACATAATCTATAGCATTATTGCTCAAAGTGTCTGCATACATCACCTGCTTAGAAACATCTGCATAATTTGTTTAAAATGCAAATATGCCAATCCAGGAAGAGTCCCACTGAATTAGAATCTCTAGAGCCTGTATCCTGGAAATGTGCATTTTAATAAGAATTCCAATTGATTCTGAAAGTAATCAAAGTTTGAAAACTAAATGGGCAATAAATAAATCTAAATGGGATATTTTTAAATGATAAATAACTTCCTGCCTGGGCCTTTCCTCAGAGGACTTAAATACCAACATCAACATACTTTTACATATAGTGTTCACTGGCCCTGAACCATAGAAATTATATTATTTTCTCTTTGCCATTCAAAAGATAAAGTCATTTTACACTGTTGTGATTATTTCTCCACTGAAGTCACCTTATGATCCAGAGCTTCTTTATAGCATTTTTCACCTCTGAATTTCTCAAGGTGTAGATTAAAGGGTTTAACATGGGAGTTATCATGGTATAAAACACAGCCACAGCTTTATCAATGGAAAAGGTGATCACTGGACGCAGATACACAAATACGCAGGGCACAAAAAATAAAATGACCACAGTGATGTGAGAGACACAGGTAGAGAGGGCTTTACGCCTCCCCTCCAAGCTATAGGTCCTTAGGGAATGCAAAATGACCACATAGGAGACCACCAAAAAGAGGAAGTTTAACAAACAGATGAACCCACTATTGGCAGCAACAAAGAGACCAAGGGTATGAATGTCCAAGCAGACAAGTTTCAACAAAGGGTTTAAGTCACACATGAAATGATCTATGACATTGGGGCCACAGAAGGGCAGCCAGATTATGAAGAAGATCTGAATGGTTGCATGGACAAAGGCTCCAGCCCAGGCCACTCCCACAAGGAGGCTACACACCTGTTGCCTCATGATGGTTGTGTAGTGCAAGGGTTTGCAGATGGCCACATAGCGGTCATAGGCCATCACTGTGAGAAGGATAATCTCAGCAGCACCAAAAAAATGCTCAGCAAAGACTTGAGTCATACATCCCCTAAAAGAGATTATTTTTCTCACAGTAAGAGAGTCAGCAAGCATTTTAGGGGTCATAGAGGAAGAACAACAGCCATCTATAAGGGATAAGTGAGACAGGAAGAAGTACATGGGGGTTTCCAGGGCCCTGTTGATGCTGATGGTGATCATGATGAGTAAGTTGCCTGCCAAGGTGACCAAGTAGACAATTAAAAACACAACAAATGAGAATTTCTGAAGTTCCACATTTTGAGTCAAGCCCAGGAGGATGAATTCCGTCACATTATTCATCTTGTCCATCAATTCAGTTCAGGTGACAAGTGACTTCCCTGAAAAGAAAGTCAAACTCATCCTCAATAATGACACCTTTGCCTAATGAATAAATATTCATGGAGTGCCTTATTTTTTCTAGTTTTACAGAAGGCAAAAACAAGCACAAGACCCTATCAACTGTTTCATTTTTTGTATTATTACAAGTGACAATATAGGTGGTATTTTTTTGTTCTTTATAATTTCCTGATTTTGTTTTTTTGTTTTGTTTTGTTTTTAGAGAGAGAGAAAGAGAGATAGCACAAGTTGGGGGGCAGGGCAGAGGGAGAGAGGGAAAGAGTGAATCTTAAGCACACTCCACAACCTGTGCGGGCTCAAACCCATGACCCTGAAATCATTACCTAAGCTGAAAACAAGAGTCAGAGGCTTAACCAACTGAGCCACTCAGGCACCCCTTTTTTTGATTTTCTACAACAAAAATGTGTAACATTTAAAATCAGAAAAGAGGGCGCCTGGGTGGCTCAGTTGGTTAAGCGACTGCCTTCGGCTCAGGTCATGATCCTGGAGTCCCTGGATCGAGTCCCGCATCGGGCTCCCTGCTTGGCAGGGAGTCTGCTTCTCCCTCTCCCGCTCCCGCCTCTTGTGCTCTCTCTCTCTCTCACTCTCTCTCTCAAATAAATAAATAAATAAATAAATCTTTAAAATCAGAAAAGAAAAATACCATGCATCAATTTGGAAGAGCCAATCCATGATATAGCCATACATGTGGCACATTCACATACACCCAAAGATTTATATATTTTACCTCTAAAATGTCTGGACATGTTTACCAGTGAAAAATCTAATTTGTTCTAATTGAGGTCATATGAAAAGACTCAAAGACATATAAAAATTCTTTCACAAGCCATACTGTTTCCTACTTTACTTGTCTGCTAGCTTCTCAGCTTCCTCAAGACTAAAAATGGTGTTGCTACCTCCTCCCAATCTCAGAGAAGGTGGGAAGTGGCCACCTGCCACATTGTCTCATACTCATCTCTTGTTCTTCAACAGGGTGTGTCCTTGAAGGCAAATATGTGCCTTACCGAAATTGTAATCTTATTCATTTTTGTATTCCCAGTGATGGCCAAAAAGTAAATACTCATAAAACATTCACTGAGAGTGGGAGAAGAAAAAAATAAGCAAAAGAAAGAGGGAGAGAAATAAAGGAAAAAGAGCAAAGAGAAATGGGTTTAAAATCCAAAGACTTAGGGCGCCTGGGTGGCTCAGTCGTTAAGCGTCTGCCTTCAGCTCAGGTCATGGTCCCAGGGTCCTGGGATCGATTCCTGCATCGGGCTTCCTGCTCAGCAGGGAGTCTGCTTCTCCCTGTGACCCTCCTCCCTCTCCTGCTGTCTGTCCCTCATTCCCTCTCTCAAATAAATAAATAAAATCTTTAAAAAAAAAATTAAAAAAAAATAAAAATAAATAATAAAAAAGTCCAAATCCTATGAATTGTTCTCTTGATATTCCAAAGAACTAACATAAAGTTTCACTGTTTTAATTTTTATGTCCATGTAACTAAAGGTGTGTAGATGACTTCCCATAGAAAATATCGTCAGTCTATTGGGGCGCCTGGGTGGCTCAGTCGTTAAGCGTCTGCCTTCGGCTCAGGCCATGATCCCAGGGTCCTGGGATCGAGCCCAGCATCGGGCTCCCTGCTCGGCGGGAAGCCTGCTTCTCCCTCTCCCACTCCCCCTGCTTGTGTTCCTGCTCTCGCTGTCTCTCTCTCTGTCGAATAAATAAATAAAATCTTAAAAAAAAAAAAAAAATCCAAAGACTTAGCTTGGAATCTGGGATGCACCCCTGATTAACTACATAACATCAATTTATTTGATCTGTGCTTCAATTTTTTCATCTGTTAAAGTAGGGACTAAATATATCTGTATTTAGGAGTGATGTGAAGATTAAATCATTTTAAATTTACTATTATTTTTTAAAAGATTTTACTGATTTATTTGACAGAGAGAGACACAGCGAGAAAGGGAACACAAGCAGGGGGAGCGGGAGAGGGAGAAGCGGGCTTCCCGCAGAGCGGGGAGCCCGATGCGGGGCTCGATGCGGGGCTCGATGCGGGGCTCGATGCGGGGCTCGATCCCAGGACCCTGGGATCATGACCTGAGCCGAAGGCAGACGCTTAACCGCTGAGCCACCCAGGTGCTCCTAAATTTACTATCATTGTTAATATGATTTTACTGTTCTCATGGGAGTATCACCAAAGAAATCCCTCAAAATTGTCTCTGAACATCTTCAAAAGGCAAAGATTCTGAAAATGTAAGCTAAACAAGTGAGAAGAAACAGGAGAATAAGAAAAACAGTGATAAATGTCAAAAAGAAAGGTCATCAGATTTAAAAAAGAAAAATTTTAAAGCAAGTGATTAAAAAAATCTTTAATATAAATACTTAATTTTTATTTAATTTGCTTGCTTTGTGAGATTTGTTGTCTATTCATTAATTGATTTGCTGAAAACATATCCCAAACATAAAATAATATACTCCTTCCAAATTTGATTCTATGACCAAGTATGGATTTTTCCAGGAAACTAAATGTAAATTCTGTTCACTATTCAAATAAATGCTTTGTACAGTGTTGTGTTTTACTAGTTTTATAACCCTACTCAATTTTACATCCACAGTGATAGCCAATATTAGATATTAGAAAGCATTTGAGAGAGAGCAACAAAGGGGATGTAGAGACAGAAAGGGAGGAGAGGAGAAAAAGTAAAACCAAAAAAGGAGAAAAAAAGGCAAGAGGAGAAAAAAGGACACACTACAAAATCATCTAAGAAAGACTTAATAAGTGTATTGTAATATTTCCAACAAGTGCTCTCTTAAAGTCTGAACTTTTTATCAAACTCACTTGCTGATTATGGCCCTTAGGATCAACATCAGAGAAAAATGCTGACAAATCAAGAAGTCATAGGTTGTCCTTACACACAAACTGGTCAGAAAAAAAAGTTAAAAAAACAGTGCTGAGGGTTGTAAACTACTGTCTTGTCAACAGTTGGTCCTCGGCAGACTCATCAATACTTAAACTCCATTAGGGTTTTCTTCAATTCAAGGTATATGAAACCAGAGTCTTGGTCATGTTAATTTATGTAAACTTACTGTTCAAAAAAAAAAAATCAAAGTGTTCCCAGCAAAGAAAATTCTGAAGTAAAATCAAAAAGAAGAAAACTGTGCTTTTCTTACATACCTATCCTCCCCATATCTCTGGGACTTCTCACCCTGGCCTGACCTGTTCAGATAATAAACAATCCCAGATAGCAGACACATTCACTTTGTATTTAAAAGGAATTTGGGTTGCAGGGAGCAGGGGAGATTTCTGCAGCTTAGCACATTTCTATTTCTATGAGATTCACAGAAATCTATAGGTTTTTAATTTTTTTCTGTAGAACTTGGTGTGAGAGACTTGATATAGACCCTAAGAACATGGCAGCCGTTTCTAGAGCCAAAAAAGCAAATCCAATTACCAAAGCATCAGCAGTTGACTAAAAGTCTCTGGGATGAGGAATCTCTTGAAGCCAATTCTTCTGAGCCTTTTTTCAGAACATCCATGCTCAGTGCTGAGTTACAGACTTTGGTCCTCAGGATGCACCCACTTTCTCTCACCATTTCACTAGCTCCGCATGTCTAGCCACAGACGTAGTCAGGGAGAGGCACCGCCTTTGTGGTTCACTCTACCTCACAGTCCTGCTTCTCTACTCCTTCAGTTCTCACAAGAAAGAGATACCAGTTTTATTTAAGTAGTGACTCACCTCTATGCTATTTTCCCAAGGGAAGAGTAGTTACTTTTAGCAGCCCTTGCCAAAATGGCAGTGAAATGCTTCTCCCTTCCTACTATAGTCCCTCTGACCACAGAAGGACTTTTTTGACACGGGCTAGAATTGATCTACAGGAATAGGATAATTATCAGGGTACAGTTAGAACCTAGATTCTTCATTTCTTTTTTTTTCTCCAATGAATGCTCATGGAACATCTAAAATATACCAGGCACAATGTTGTTCAATAATAATAATGACAGTAACTAACTACTGAGTGCTAAATGCCAGGCCCTGTATTAAACACATTACATGAGGTACCCTTTGTGATTGGCACTATTATTTTCATTATACAAATGAGGAAACTGAGGCACTATGAGTATAGGTAATTTACCCAAGATCAGAAGTGAATAGTGGTGGAACTAAAATTCATTTATTTATTTTTAAAGATTTATTTATTTATTTATTTTAGAGATACACAGAGAGAGAGAGTGAAAGAGAGAGAGGGCATGTGCAAGTGGATTAGAGGCAGAGAGAGAGAGAGAAAAAAAAAATCCTGAAGCAGACTCCCCACTCTCAATCCCAGGACCCCAAGATCATGACCTGAGCCAAAATCAAGAGTTGGAGGCTTAACTGACTGAACCACCCATAAAACTAAAATTTAAATACATACCTGCCCTCACAGCCCAGATAGTGTCTCTGCCCTCATATGCAAGAATTCAACTATTAAAAAAAGAAGAGAGTGGTGAGCATTATAAAAAAGAACACAGTGCTGTAATGAGAACAAGCCTTAAACTGGGGTGGAGGTGGAATGTTCAGGGACAAAGTAATGTTGAAGTCGAAACCAAAAAAAAAAAAAAAAATTTACCCATGGTTGAGATTAGATATATAGGAGAGGGGATTGAGCCAGACTATATCATTTGGTGAATGTGATCAATGAACAAGATCTCTGTGTGAGCCCACCAAAGCATTTGTGGTTCCATTCTGTTAGAGTTAAGTCCAATCAATTGTTCTTTTCCAATCGCATATTCCAGTTGACTATAAGCTTTCACTGTCACTATCAATTAGCTGAAAATTACTTGAGCAGAGAGTTAAAATACATCAAGCAACTGAAAAACCCCAGTTATAACTGGCTCATTTGAAAGAGGAGCAAAGATAACTTAAAGCACCTGGACCTCACATAAACACAGACCCAGCCTCCCATTTAAGCACTGCCAAATGTTTTCTTACCTTGAAATAAGTTATTTACCTTTCTCAGACTTAACTTTTCTCATCTTCAAAAAAGGGACTAACAATACATGTTATTATTTTGAGGATTAAAGAGACATATGGGAATGAATAAATGAATGAATGACAGTCATATTTCTTTTTCTTCCTTTTTTTAAATTTAAATTCAATTAGCCAACTTATAGTACATCATTAGTTTCAGATGCAGTGTTCAATAATTTATCAGTTTCATATAACACCCAGTACTCATCACATCACATGCCCTCCTTAATGCCTGCCCATCACCCAGTTACCCATTCCCCCACCCACCTCCCCTCCAACAACCCTCAGTTTGTTTCCTAGAGTTAAGAGTCTCTCATGTTTTTTCTCCCTCTCTGATGACTTCTCATTCTGTTTTCCCTCCCTTCCCCTATGGTCCTCTGCCCTGTTTCTTATATTCCACATATGAGTGAGACCATATGATACTAGTCTTTTTTTGATTGACTTATTTTGCTCAGCATAATATCCTCCAGTTCCATCCATGTCTGATGTAAATGGTAAATATTCATCCTTTCTGATGATGGAGTAATATTCCACTCCATATAGAACCACATCTTCTTTATCCATTCATCTGTCAATGGACATCTTGGCTCTCTCCACAGTTTGGCTATTGTAGACATTTGGCAGCCATATTTCTACTAAAAAAAAATCTCAAACTTGAGATGAAATTTTCACCAAAATTTTGAGAATCTGTTTTCAAGTGACTAAAGAAATCACCTTCTCAGACATTTTTTTTTCATTTTCATGAATTATTTCCCATCACAGAATAATTAATATGCTCACCCCCTCTCTCCTGAACCACTTGCTCTGCAGACCTCCGGTGCTCAAGTCTGAAGTACAAGTCTGTATCCTGAAGTACATTCTTTGGGCACAGGCAAAATTCTCCTGCTGGTGCTGATGCTTCACAGCTGATGTTGGTTGACAGATTTCTGGGTAGTTCCACATATTCAGTATTACTGACAGGCTGCTGTGAAGACTCTGGCACACAGCTCCAGATGTACACATGCCAACTATTGCTTGAGTATGTATCTAGCAGTTGAACCTAAGAATCAAGGTTATGGGGGGGTGCCTGGGTGGCTCAGTCGTTAAGCATCTGCCTTCGGCTCAGGTCGTGATCCCAGGGTCCTGGGATCGAGCCCCGCATCGGGCTCCCTGCTCCGCAGGAAGCCTGTTTCTCCCTCTCCCTCTCCCCCTGCTGTGGTCCTGCTCTCGCTGTGTCTCTCTCTGTCAAATAAATAAATAAAATCTTTAAAAAAAAAGAATCAAGGTTATGGGAAGTTCAAGATTACTAGATATACCTAATTATTTTCCAAAGTAGTTGTATTAATATATACTTCCAGCAGCAATGTAAAATACATCCCATTGGTTCATATCCTATACATCACATGGTAGTCTCAAACTTCTTAATTTTTGCAAATTAAATGAATGTAGAATGTTACCTTATTGTGGGTTTCCTTGACATTTCCAAAATTACTAATAAGCTGATTATCACCCCACATGTTTATTCACCACATCTTTCTTTTGGTGAAATGCCTGTTAGTATCTTTGGCCCATTTTCCATTTGTCTCTATTTTCAATTTGTAGAAGCTCATTATGTATTGTAAGCAATAATTATTTGTAACTTCAATGTCTTGCAGATTTTTTTTATTCTTTGCATTCATTTTAAGGTTCTTCCATTAACAGCACTTCATAGTTTAAATATTGGTGTTTATATATCTGTTATTTATGAAAAAAAGGTTTTTATGTTTCCTTTAAACAAAAAATTTCACACCTCAAGGTTACAAAGATATTCACCTATATTTTCTTCTAAAATATTTGATGTTTGGCTATTGATATTAAATTCTAAAACTAACTGATGTTAACTATGAAATCTTTGTTAAGCCCGTCTTCATAGATATGGTCCAGTTTTCTTCTAGAAGACTTATAGTTTTTACTCTTATCTTTAGGTGTGTGACTCATCTCAAATTAATTTTTTATGTGATGTGACTTACAAGCTGAGGTTCATTATCCTCCATATGAATATTTACTTATTCCAGCACCTTTTGGTGGAAAGACTTTTCTTTTCTCCATAACTGTTTTAACAATGTTTTGTGAAAAGCAAGTAACTCTTTGTGTGGTGGCTTATTTTCAGACTCTCTATTCTGTTCTATATATCTATATGTTTATCTTATGTTGGTTACTGTATCTTTATATGAAGTCTTGAAATCAGGTAGTGTAAACTTTCCAAAGTTCTTTCACATAATCTATTAGGTTTATTCCTAAGTATTTTCATTTTTATGTAATGTCAATAGTATTTTTCAATTTAATTTTCCAATGTTTTTATTCTTGGTGCAGAGAACATATTTTCATATATTGACCTTTTATACAGCAATATGGCTACATTCACTTATGCAGTCATGATTTTTCTACATACAAAACCATAAACTTTGGAAATCCATAGTTTAATTCCTTTCCAAACTCTACCATTTTTTTATTCTTTATTGCAGTAAGACCTCCAGTCTTTACAAAAATAGTTTAGAAAGTCACTAAACCAACAAATAACTACACCTCACCAAAAAGCCTCCTTCATAAAGTCAGAACAATACAAGAATGTCTACTCTAAATACTTCTATTCAGCATTTCATTACAAGTTCCTACCATGGAAATTAGGTTTAGAAAATAATAATAAAAGGCATCCAAATTGAACAGAAATAAGTACAACTATCTGTATTTGCAAATGAGGGGAATGCAAATAAAAATCACAATAAAATACCACTTTACATCCTTTAAGTAGACATAATTTTTTCCAAAAAAAAGGAAATTAGTAAGTGTTGGCAAGGAAGGAGTAATTAGAAATCTGATACATTACTTATAGGAATGTAAAATGATCTAGACGGGCACCTGGGTGGCTCAGTCGGCCTTTGGCTCAGGTCATGATCTCAGCGTCCTGGGATCAAGCCCCATGTCAGGCTCTCTGCCCAATGGAAGCCTGCTTCTCCCTCTCTCTGCCGCCACCCCTACTTGTACTCTCTCTTTCTGTGTCAAATAAATAAATTAAATATTTTTAAAATAGATTGAGGAGGATCAAGATGGCGGAGGAATAGGAGACCTGGATTTCCTCTGGTCCCATGTATTCAGCTGGATAGGGATCAAACCATTCTGAACACCTACGAACTCAACAGGAGATTGAAGAAAAGAATAGCAACAACTCTCTGAGCAGAAAAGAGATCACTTTCTGGAAGGTAGGACGTGTGGAGAAGTGAATCTGAGGTGATATATGGGAGGATAGATGGTGGGGGAGGGGGCCTCCATCTGCCACTTCTGGCAAGTGAAAGAGCAGCAGAGCACAAAATCACAACTTTTAGAAGTCGGCTCCGCTGAGGGATGTCGCTCCAGTGGCTAAGTGGGGGGTGGAACCCTCGTGGGAAAGTGTGGTCTCAGGACCCTCGGGGTCATGGAAAGACTGGGGGTGCCTGAGTGCAGCAGAGTTCCCAGGTATTGGAGTGGGGAAGCCAGCTGCAGAGACAGAGCCGAGGCATGAGCTCTCAGCTTGGGGTTGCCATAAACCGTGATCTGTGGCACAGTCAGGCCAAGGCTCCTCCATCAGGGACCCAACAAGCAGCAGATCCGGGGAGACTCCCCTTCCTCCCCCAGGAGGAGCATGTCGGGAGCACACCACAGGGATCTGCTGGGTTTGGAGACTCCGTACGGGGTTGGGTGCGAGATAGAAATGCTCGGTCACAGGCCAGGTGAGCATGGAGTGCAGCTGGAGACCAGGGAGATAGGAGTGATTGACTGCTTTTCTCTGGGGGCTCACTGAGGAGTGGGGCCCTGAGTTCTCGGCCCCTCTGGGATGGAGACTGGGAGGCCGCCATTTTGACTCTCATCCTCCAAAGCTATACGGAAAGCTTGCAAGGAACAAAAGCTCCTGAGAGCAAACCCAAGCAGATTACTTAGCCCGGACCAGGCAAGGGCGGGGCAATTCCGCCTCCGGCAAAGACATTTGGAAACCATGGCAACAGGCGCCTCCCCCAGAAGATCAGCAAGACAGCCAGCCAAGACCAAGTTTAACAATCAATGAGAACGGCAGAACTCCAGCGCTAGGGGAATACTGCACATAGAATCCATGGCTTTTTTACCATGATTCTTTAGTCTTTCAAAGATAATTTTTTTTTAACTGTCCTTTTTCTTTTTTTTTTTTTGAATTTTTCTTTTTCCCTTTTTCAACCAACATTTTATCAATCCCTTTTTTAAAAAACATTTTTATTTTTCATTTTTAGAGTCATATTCTATCCCTTCATAGTAGTTACCCTTATTTTTGGCATATATATATAAGTTGTTCTCTCTTTAAAATTTTGAGATACAGTTTCTTCTAACAGATCAAAATACACCCTAAATCTCTAGTGTATGGCTTTGTTCTAGTCTCCTGCCTGATCACATTCTCTCCCTTTTTTCTTTTTTTTTTAATCCTCTTCTTTCTTTTTTCAAACAACTTCTTATCTTATCAATTCCTTTTATAAAATTTTTTGTAGTTTTCATTTTTACAATCATATCCCATCCCTTCATCATATTAACACTTATTTTTGTACATATATAAGTTTTTCTTTCTTTAAAATTTGGGGAAGCATGTTCTTCTAACAGACCAAAATACACCCAAAATCTAGTGTGTGGCATTGATCTATGCACCAGCCTCATCATATCTGATCATATTCTGTTTTTTGTTTTGTTTGTTCTGTTTTTGTCTTTTTCTTTTTTCTTTCTTTCCCTTTCTTTTATCCTGGTTTCAGGTCTTTTCTGATTTATTTAGAGTATATTTTTTAGGGACGTATTTACCCTGTTAGCATTTTGTTATCTCATTCATCTATTCTCCTATGGACAAAATGACAAGATGGAAAAAATCACCGCAACAAAAAGAACAAGAGGCAGTACCAATTGCCAGGGACCTACTCAAAACGGACATTAGTACGATGTTGGAACTAGAGTTCAGAATGATGATTTTAAAGATACAATATGGGCTTGAAAAAAGTATGGAAGTTATTAGAGAAACCCTTTCTGGAGAAATAAAAGAACTAAAATCTAACCAAGTCAAAATCAAAAAGGCTATTAATGAGGTGCAATCAAAAATGGAGGCTCTAACTGCTAGGATAAATGAGGCAGAAGAGAGAGTTAGTAATATAGAAGACCAAATGATGGAAAATAAAGAAGCTGAGAAAAAGAGAGATAAACAACTACTGGATCACGAGGGCAGAATTTGAGAGAAAAGCAATACCATAAGATGAAACAACATTAGAATAATTGGGATACCAGAAGAAGAAGAAAAAGAGAGGGAGGCAGAAGGTATATGGAGCCAATATAGCAGAGAACTTCCCTAATTTGGGGAAGGAAACAGGCATCAAAATCCAGGAGGCACAGAGAACCCCTCTCAAAATCAATAAAAATAGGTCAACACCCCAATATCAAAAAGTAAAACTGACGAGTCTCAGAGACAAAGAGAAAATCCTGAAAGCAGCTCAGGACAAGAGATCTGTAACCTACAATGGTAGAAACATTCAATTGGCAACAGACCTATCCACAGAGACCTGGCAGGCCAGAAAGGACTGGCAGGATATATTCAGAGCACTAAATGAGAAAAATATGCAGCCAAGAATACTACATCCACCTAGGCTGTCAATGAAAAAAAGAGAAATAAAAAGCTTCCAGGACAAACAAAAACTAAAGGAATTTGCAAACACAAAACCAGCCCTACAAGAAATATTGAAAGGGGTCCTCTAAGCAAAGAGAGACCCTAAAAGCAACATAGACCAGAAAGGATCACAGACAATACACAGTAACAGTCACCTTACAGGCAATACAATGGCACTAAATCCATATCTTTCAATAGTTACCCTGAATGTAAATGGGCTAAATGCCCCAATCAAAAGACACAGGCTATCAGATTGGATAAAAAAACAAGACCCATCGATATGCTGTCTGCAAGAGACTCATTTTAGAGACAAAGACACCTCCAGATTGAAAGTGAGGGGATGGAAAACCATTTACCATGCTAATGGACACCAAAAGAAAGCTGGGGTGGCAATCCTTATATCAGACAAATTAGATTTTAAACCAAAGACTGTAATAAGAGATGAGGAAGGACCTATAGCCTACTTAAAGGGTCTATCCAACAAGAAGATCTAACAATTGTAAATATCTATGCCCCTAACATGGGAGCAGCCAATTACATAAGCCATTTAATAACAAAAGCAAAGAAACACATTGACAACAATACAATAATAGTGGGGGACTTTAATATCCCCCTCACTGAAATGGACAGATCATCTAAGCAAAAGATCAACAAGGAAATAAAGACTTTAAATGACACACTGGACCAGATGGACTTCACAGATATATTCAGAACATTTCATCCCAAAGCAACAGAATACACATTCTTCTCTAGTGCCCATGGAACATTCTCCAGAATAGATCACATCCTAGGTCATAAATCAGGTCTCAACCGGTACCAAAAGACTGGGATCATTCCCTGCATATTTTCAGGCCACAATGCTTTGAAACTAGAACTCAGTCACAAGAGGAAAGTCAGAAAGAACTCAAATATGGAGGCTAAAGAGCATCCTACTAAAGAATGGATGGGTCAACCAGGAAATTAAAGAAGAATTTAAAAAATTCATGGAACCAAATGAAAATGAAAACACAACTGTTCAAAATCTTTGGGATACAGCAAAGGCAGTCCTAAGAGGAAAGTATATAGCAATATAAGCCTTTCTCAAGAAACAAGAAAGGTCTTAAATACACAACCTAACCATACACCTAAAGGAGCTGGAGAAAGAACAGCAAATAAAGCCTAAACCCAGCAGGAGAAGAGAAATAATAAAGATCAGAGCAGAAATCAATGAAATAAAAACTAAAAGAACAGTAGAACAGATCAATGAAACTAGGAGCTGGTTCTTTGAAAGAATTAACAAGATTGATAAACCCCTGGCCAGACTTATCAAAAAGAAAAGAGAAATGACCCAAATCAACAAAATCATGAATGAAAGAGGAGAGATCACAACCAACACCAAAGAAATACAAACAATTATAAGAACATATTATGAGCAACTCTATGCCAGCAAATTAGATATCCTGGAAGGAATGGATACATTCCTAGAGATGTATCAACTACCAAAACTGAACCAGGAAGAAATAGAAAACCTGAACAGACCTATAACCCCTAAGGAAATTGAAGCAGTCATCAAAAATCTCCCAACAAACAAAAGCCCAGGGCCAGATGGCTTCCCAAGGGAATTCTACCAAACATTTAAAGAAGAATTAATACCTATTCTTCTGAAAGTGTTCCAAAAAATAGAAATGGAAGGAAAACTTCCAAACTCGTTTTATGATGCCACCATTACCTTGATCCCAAAACCAGACAAAGACCCCCTCAAAAAGGAGAATTACAGACAATATCCCTGATGAACATGGATGCAAAAATTCTCACCAAAATACTAGCCAATAGGATCCAAAAGGATTATTCACCACAACCAAGTGGGATTTATCCCTGTGCTGCAAGGTTGGTTCAACATCCACAAATCAATCAATGTGATATAATACATTAATGAAAGAAAGAACAAGAACCATATGATCCTCTCAATAAATGCAGAAAAGGCATTTGACAAAGTACAGCATCCTTTCTTGATCAAAACTCTTCAGAGTATAGGGATATAGGGTACATACCTCAATATCATAAAAGCCATCTATGAAAAACTCACAGCGAATATCATTTTCAATGGGGAAAACTGAGAGCTTTCCCCCTAAGGTCAGGAATGTGGCTGGGATGTCCACTATCACCACTGCTATTCAACATAGTATTAGAAGTCCTAGCCACAGCAATCAGACAACAAAAAGAAATAAAAGGCATCCGAATCAGCAAAGAAGAAGTCAAACTCTCAGTCTTTGCAGATGATATGATACCTTATGTGGAAAACCCAAAAGATTCCACCCCAAAACTGCTAGAACGCATACAGGAATTCAGTAAAGTGGCAGGATATAAAATCAATGCACAGAAATCAGTGGCATTCCTATACACCAACAACAAAAAGGAAGAAAGAGAAATTAAGGAGTCGATCCCATTTACAATTGCATCCAAAACCATAAGATACCCAGGAATAAATCTAACCAAAGAGGCAAAAGATCTGTACTCAGAAAACTATAAAATACTCATGAAAGAAATTGAGGAAGACATAAAGAAATGGAAAAACGTTCCATGCTCATGGATTGGAAGAACAAATATTGTGAAGATGTCAATGCTACCTAGAGCAATCTACACATTCAATGTAATCCCCATCAAAATACCATCCACTTTTTTCAAAGAAATGGAACAAATAATCCTAAAATTTGTATGGACCCAGAAAAGACCTCGAATAGCCACAGGAATGTTGAAAAAGAAAAGCAAAGCTGGTGGCATCACAATTCCAGACTTCCAGCTCTATTACAAAGCTGTCATCATCAAGACAGTAGGGTACTGGCACAAAAACAGACACATAGGTCAATGGAACAGAATAGAGAGCCCAGAAATGGACCCTCAACTCTATGGTCAACTCATCTTCCACAAAGCAGGAAAGAATGTCCAATGGAAAAAAGACAGTCTCTTCAACAAATGGTGTCAGGAAACTTGGACAGCCACATGCAGAAGAATGAAACTGGACCATTTCCTTACACCACACACAAAAATAGACTCCAAATAGTTGAAAGACCTCAATGTGAGACAGGAGTCCATCAAAATCCTAAAGGAGAACACAGGCAGCAACCTCTTTGACCTCAGCCGAAGCAACTTCTTCCTAGAAACATTGCCAAAGGCAAGGGAAGCAAGGGCAAAAATGAACTATTGGGACTTCATCAAGATAAAAAGCTTTTGCACAGCAAAAGAAATAGTCAACAAAACCAAAAGACAACCGACAGAATGGGAGAAGATATTTGCAAATGACATATCAGATAAAGGGTAGTATCCAAAATCTATAAAGAACTTATCAAACTCAACACCCAAAGAACAAAGAATCCAATCAAGAAATGGGCAAAAGACAAGAACAGACATTTTTCCAAAGAAGACATCCAAATGGCCAACAGACACATAAAAAAGTGCTCACCATCACTCGGCAACAGGGAAATCCAAATCAAAACCTCAATGAGATACCACCTCACACCAGTCAGAATGGCTAAAATTAACAAATCAGGAAATGACAGATATTGGCAGGGATGTAGAGAAAGAGGAACCCTCCTACACTGTTGGTGGGAATGCAAGCTGGTGCAGCCACTCTGGAAAACAGTGTGGAGGTTCCTCAAAATTTGAACATAGAACTACCATATGATCCAGCAATTTTACTACTGGGTATTTACCCCAAAGATACAAATGTAGGGATCCGAAGGGGTATGTGCACCCCAATGTTTATAGCAGCAATGTCCACAATAGCCAAACTGTGTAAAGAACCAAGATGTCCATCGACAGATGAATGGATAAAGAAGAAGTGGTATATATATACAATGGAATATTATGCAGCCATCAAAAGGAATGAGATCTTGCCATTTGCAACGACGTGGATTGAACTGGAGGGTATTATGCTGAGCGAAATAAATCAAACAGAGAAAGACACGTATCATATGACCTCACTGATACGAGGAATTCTTAATCTCAGGAAACAAATTGAGGGTTGCTGGAGTGGTGGGGGGTGGGACGGATGGGGTGGCTGGGTGATAGACATTGTGGAGGGTATGTGCTATGGTGAGTGCTGTGAATTGTGTAAGACTGTTGAATCACAGACCTGTACCTCTGAAACAAATAATATATGTTAAAAAAAGGAAGAAGATAGCAGGAAGGGAAGAATGAAGGGGGGGATATCAGAGGGGGAGACGAACCATGAGAGACTATGGACTCTGAGAAACAAACTGAGGGTTCTAGAGGGGAGGGGGGTGGGGTGTTGGGTTAGCCTGGTAATGGGTATTAAAGAGGGCATGTACTGCATGGAGCACTGGGTGTTATACGCAACAATGAATCATGGAACACTACATCAAAAACTAAGGATGTAATGTATGGTGATTAACATATAATAAAATTTTTTTAAAAAGAAAAAATAAATAAATAAATAAATAAATACAAGATGTTTTATGTAAACTTCATGGTAACCACAAGCAAAAAGCTGTAATGAATACACAAAAGATAAAGAGAAAGGAATCTAAGCACACCACTACAGAAAATCATCACAAAAAAGGAGCAAGTCAAAAAGAAAGGTGCAAAATAATTACAAAGAGCCAGGAAACAACAAAATGGCAATAGTTAGTCCATACCTATCGATAATTACTCTAAATATAAATGGACTAAGTTATCCAATCAAAGACACAGAGTGGCTGAATGGATTAAAAAAAAAACCCAACTATAAGCTGCTTACAAAATTCTCCCTTCAGCTTTAATAACACACACAGACCTAAAGTGGAGAGATGGAAAAAATATTCCATGCAAATGGAAACCAAAAGAAAGCAGGGGTAGCTATACTTATATAAATAAAATAGACTTTAAGCAAAAGACTATAATAAAAAACAAAGAATGTCATTATATAATGATAAAGAAGTCAATCCAATGAGAGTATACAACATTTGTAAATACCTATGCACCCAACATAGAAGGATCTAAATATATAAAGCAAATATTAAAAGACCTGAAGGGTGAACTAGACAGCAATAAAATAATAGTAGGGGACTTCAGTACCCCACTTTCATCAATGGATAGATCATCAAGACATAGAATAAATTAGAAAACACTGGAGTTAAACTACATGTTAGACCATCAGCACATAACACACATTTACAGGACATTCCATCCAACAGCAAAAGAATACACATTCTTCTCGTGGACACACGGAATGTTCCCCAGGACAGATCATATGGGAGACCACAAAATAAGCCTTAAATCTGAGAAGACTGAAATCATATCAAGCATTTTTTTTAACCACAGTGGTATGAAACTAGAAACTAATTACAAGAAGAGAACTGAAAAATTCACAAATATATGGAGATTAAACAATATGCTACTGAACAACCAATGGGTCAAAGAAGAAATTAAAAAGAGAAATTTAAAAAATATCTTTGAGACAACAAAACAGAAACACAAATACCAAAATGTATGGGATGTAGAAAAGCACCTCTTTTTTTTTATTTTGTTATGTTAATCACCATACATCATTAGTTTTTGATGTAGTGTTCCATGATTCATTGTTTGCATATTACACCCAGTGCTCCATTCAGTACGTGGCCTCTTTAATACCCATCACCAGGCTAACCCATCCCCCCACCCTCCTCCCCTCTAGAACTCTGTTTGTTTCTCAGAGTCCATAGACTGTCATGGTTCTTCTCCCCCTCTTCATTTTTCCCATCCTGCTATCTTTTTTTTTTTCCAACAGAGTTCATAGTGATAAATATCTACATTAATAGAATGATCTCACATAAACAACCTCAGAAAACTAGAAAAAGAAGAACAAACAACACCCAAAATTAGTAGAAAGAAAGAAGTAACAAAGATCAGAGCAGAAACAAGTGAAATAGATACTTAAAAAACAATAGGAAAGATCAATGAAACTAAGAAGTAGTTTTCTGAAAACACAAATAGACAAACCTTTAGCAAGACTTAGGAAGAAAAAAAAGACAGGACTCAAATAAAAAATTAGAAATGACAAATGATGCCACACAAATACAATGGATTATCAGAGACTACTATGAAAAATACATGACAACAAATTCGACAATCTAAAAGTAATGGATAAAGTCCTAGAAACATACAACCTTCCAAGACTGAATCATGAAGAAATAGAAAATCTGAACAAACTAATTACTAGTAAGGAGATTGAATCAGTAATCAAAAACCTCCCAACAAAGAAACAACCTAAGTATCCATCAATGGTTGAATGGATAAGGAAGACGTGGCATATAAATACACAATGGGATAGTATTCACTCATAAGAAGGAAAGGAATCCTGCCATTTGCAACAACATGGGTAGACCTTGAGGCATTATGCCAAATAAGTCAAATAAATACTGCATGGTATCACTTATATGTGGAATCTAAAGAAAAAAAGTTAAGTCAAACTCATGGAAACAGCAGAAAAGTGATTGCCAAGAGCTGGCATGGCGGAATTAGGGATAGGCTGAGAAAAAGGAACAAATTTTCAGCTACAAGATGAATAAGGTCAGAGGATCTGATGTAAAACGTGGTGACTATAGTTGATAACACTGTATTGTATTATTGAAATTAGCTAAGAAAGTAGAACTTAAATGTTCTCACACACCACCACCCCCAACTATGTGAGGTTGTGAGGTGATGGATGTATCAATAACTACACGGGGGAACCCTTTCACAATGAATATATATACATATATATCAAATCACTATAATGTACAGTTTAAATATCTTATGATTTTATTTGTCAATTATACCTCAGTAAATCTGAAAAAAAAAATTTTTAAGAAAAAAAATGAAGGGTGCTGTGGACTGAATTGTCCCCCAGAAATTCATATGGTTGAAGCCCTAATCTTCATTGTGATGTGATGGTATTTGGAGATGGGGCCTTTGGAAGGCAATTAGGGTTAGATGAGGTCATGAGGGTAGGGTCCTCTCGATGGGATTAGCAGCCTTCTAAGAAAAGGAAGAGAGAGAGAACACTGTGTCCCCCACACATACTCCCTGCACCATGTGAGGACACAGCAGAAGGCAGCTCTGCAAGGCAGGAAGAGAGCCCTCACCAGGACACCAGATCCACTGGCACCTTGATTTTGTACTTCTGGCCTCCGGAACTATGAAAACTAAACTCATGTTGTTTAAGCCATTCAGTATGGTATTTGTTACAGCAGCCTGTATACTGATATTGAAAGAACTTCAAAATATATCAAGTAAAAAACGACGACGACGACAAAAAGTGTGCAAACATCATAGTATAGATGTAAAAATGATAACAATAGCTTGTTCAAATCCATGTATTCTCAGTTGTTTCCATTAACTCTCTACAACTTGGATATCAGCCTCTCTGCATTTAGCAGGAAAAGTTCTCTGCTGCTATAATCATCATCAAGGGAAGAAAAAGAGCCAATTAGTTTTCCGTTCTGTGCAATCAATGATCAGTGCCCACTTTCTGTGGCCCATGCCCAGTTTTATGGCATGATGCCTTTGGCAACTAATTATACTCTAAGGAGCCGAGGCAAAGAGTGAGGAAAAGTTTGCAAAGAAGCAAATTAATGTCATCCCTCAGGGGGTTTTCAGAGCTGAGTATTCTTTTACCTCTTTGAGATCCCCAGGAGCTGTAGGTAAGTGATTAAAGGCATGATTGGAGGCTGTGAGAATGCTGATGATCCAGCGCTTACAGCTCCAGACTCCTCCTGTAACCATACTGTGCACCCAAACCAGGACTCAACACCGCCCAGCACCTCTGTTAGATCCACAAAACAAGACATTTAGAAGTAGCTGGGTTGCCATGCCAATGCAGGAGCACAGAGGCCATTTCTTTCCCATCTACTCCTTCCCCAAACAGGTGTCTCTGGAAGGGTGGAGGATACCACCATTTATGGAATCCCTGCCAGGTGCCAGGCACTGTGCTAAGCACTTTATCCATTGGCTTGACCAATACGGCACAGAACATCGGTGCTCAGGGATACCCTCAGTTCTCCTCCGCCTCCTGGGTACACAGCTAAATGCTATTTCCCTGTCAGTGGGATGCAGGTGAAAGTGATATATGTCATTTCCACACTTGACCCATAGAAACCCCACACACAGTGTCTTCCACTTTCTCTTCCTCATCTGCCAGATAGAAGGTGACACTCTGAATGACCTTAAGAGGTTTGGGTTAAAGGGGATGGAACCTGTACCAGCCTGGGTCTTTGAATGGGACCAGACACATTAAACTGTGGCATGGCTACTAAGCCACTGAGATCTGGGCCTTGTTTACATGCCTGTGGAGCTGGAGCCCAGACCCAACCACTTGCACATTCACCCTGAGGTGGTAGATGCACCTTGGTGACAATCTGTCCCCTTTGGACTTGCCACCTATAGGGTCCCCCGCTTCTCCAACAGCCAGGGCACCGAGTGTCTCTGATTGGAGGTTACAACAGCCAACCCACCAGCCCCACCTTGGCAAGGCAGGGCAGTGTGCTCTCTCTCCGCCTTCAGGAGAAGTATGCTTTACAACAGCAGTTAGTTTACCCAAGTCATACAATCTATTTCACCATCTCGAAAACACAAATTAAATCACATCTTTTACTTATCCAACTAATGGCTCAAGGCACACCTACCTTGTTAACAGAAGTCCACTATCTCCCACATAATGCTGAACCCCATCTCCATCCCAAATTGTCCAAGAACTTCTGAGGAACTCCCAGCCCAAAGGACTCCTGTTGCCAAAGACCATGTGGGAAGAGAGGAATTAAAAATCTGACTAGGCACAGTCTTTGGTCATTGCCATGTAATTGGTCCTGTGTAATCTGATGGATATGGGTCTACTGCCCAGGTCTAGACCTCTGTCATGTCATGGTCACACTCCATATGTGAGCCTCAAGGTCATAGTTCTGTTTGTCCACTCTCACACGCTCAGCTATTGCTCCCCCAAAACACAACAGTCCAGTATGGCTGGATCCAGAGGAGTTTCCAGCCCCAGGGACATGCTGTACCAAATCAAGCCTCCCACACAAACCCTGGTGCTGAACCTATAATCACCAACACTGGTCCCTCTTTCCCTCATGGAGGGCTCCCTTTTGAGGCTTTTAATATTCATTTATGCTGATGGATCATGGTCAGCGTTACCACGAACCAGCAAAATAGGTTTCCTTCATTGCAAATCTTAGAGACCAAAAGTTGGGGGTTTTGGCCCTTCCTTCCCAGGAAGCCCCTTGCTCTGTATGAAAATTGTGCATACCAAGGGGAGGCACTTTTTACTCCACCTCAGGAAAAACATCATAATAATAGGTCCCCACACTTACTGTATCTGCTTTACTAAGCAGGGCGCTCAATTAACTTCTCAGAATAAAGACATCTACTCCAAAGAAACTTCCTGCTTCTGCCTATATAAAGAAGCAGCTAGCAGTTAATCTTGAATTTTGTACACAGAATCTCATTTAAAGCTATGAGTAAATGCTGTCATGTGACACAGCATTATGAGTAAACGCTATTTTTTTTTAAAGATTTTTATTTATTTTTTAGAGAGCGAGAGAGAAAAAGCATGAGAGGGGCAAGGGTCAGAGGGAGAAGCAGGCTCCCCGCTGAGCCGGGAGCCCGATGTGGGACTCGATCCCAGGACCCTGGGATCATGACCTGAGCCGAAGGCAGACGCTTAACCATCTGAGCCACCCAGGTGCCCGAGTAAATGCTATTATTCTCACAAAGAACTAGAGGTTCAAAGAAGGGAAGTGGCTTGTCTGCAGGATCACAGCTAGTAGGTGGTCAGCTAGGCCCCAAATCGTGTTTATCTGACTCCAAAGCTTAAAGCAGTTTCTGAGGATCGGGAACCTGGGAGTGGCTTAGGGGGACGGTCTGGCTCAAGGTCTCCCAGGAGGCTACAGTCAGGCTGTAAGCCCGGGCTGCAACCATCTGAAAGCTTGACTGCCTCTGGACACCCTGCTTCCAGACCACCTGCCTGTTGGCAAGAGGTTCAGCTCCTCACCACGTGAGCCTGTCATAGGGTTGCTCCTGAGAGAACAAGAGAAGCAGCAGAGACGTTTATGACCTAATCGGAGAAGCAACATACCATCACTTCTGCTGCATTCTACTGGTCACACAGACCAACCCTGGTACAACGCAGAAGGGGCCCACAGCAGTGTGGGTCCCAGAGAGCAACCATCATTGGGGGCCATCTTGGTTGGAGACCACGCGGGATTCTTTCCACTCTTTTTCTTATCTAAATTTCCTAAATTTTTTTTAAGTGAAGATTTTATTTATTTGTCAGAGAGAAAGAGAGCACAAGCAGGGGGAGGGGAGGAGGGAGAAGCAGACTCCCCGCCGAGCAAGGAGCCTGATGCGGGACTCGATCCCAGGACGCTGGAATCATGACCTGAGCCGAAGGCAGATGCTGAGCCACCCAGGGGCCCCTAAATTTCCTGATTTTTTACCATGAACATACTGTATACTAAATGATAAAGAAAAAAGCTACCGATTGCTGGCAAGGATACTCTTCAACCCTGTTGTTGATTTTTTTTTCTAGTGATTATTTTTTTAATTTTATTCTTATGTTAATCCCCATACATTACATCATTAGTTTTAGATGAAGTGTTCCATGATTCATTGTTTGTGCACAACACCCAGTGCTCCATGCAGAATGTGCCCTCCTCAATACCTACCACCAGGCTAACCCATCCTCCCACCCCCTCCCCTCTAGAACCCTCAGTTTGTTTTCCAGAGCCCATCGTCTCTCATGGTTCGTCTACCCCTCCAATTTCCCCCCCTTCATTCTTCCCCTCCCGCTACCTTCTTCTTCTTTTTTTTTTTCTTAACATATATTGCATTATTCGTTTCAGAGGTACAGATCTGAGATTCAACAGTCTTGCACAATTCACAGCGCTTACCAGAGCACACACCCTCCCCAGTGTCCATCACCCAGTCACCCCATCCCTCCCACCCCACCCCCCACTCCAACAACACTCAGTTTGTTTCCTGCGATTAAGAATTCCTCATATCAGTGAGATCATATGATACATGTCTTTCTCTGTTTGCCTGTTGTTGATTTTTAAGCACTCCCTCTCTGCCTTCTAGTTCCTTTTCCAGTCCTATTTTCCTCTATTGCCTTCCCAACGGTGTAACCAAGGATTGCTTCTTCGGCACCATCTAGTGGCCACATTCGAAATGGCTGCCCCTGCCAACGTTATTCAACTTTAGGATCCGAGGGTCTACCTGCCTTCAGGAAAAGTGACTTTGATACCTCGTAAAGCCTAGGATCTCATGTTTTTCCTCAGAAGTCCCAGAGATCTTCCAGTACAGTCCCAAAGGGAGCTGTGAAACCCCAGAAGGGACAGATGGGCTGTGAGAACTTTTGAGAGCAGGGATTAAACCTGTCTCCTCCTTCTACTCCCCAGATGCCAACTAGCCCTCCACCTTGGCAGACCAACATTCAGCCAGGAGCACAAAGGTCCCTTGTTTCCTCCAGCTTTACAGCTCAGAACCTAACTTCCAAAAACTTAACTTTCTCTTTTAACAAACTGCTAGCAGCTGGAGGTAGGTGCTCAAAAAACAGCCCTGGGCTCACACTCATTTTAGAGAACTTTGTAAAACTTGACAAATATATTTTAAAATATGCTATAACTTATTTTTCTCATCAAGGAGAAAAGAATATTAGGTTTCAATTACTTGAGTAGTCATTGAGAGAAATTAGAAAAGTTAGGCAAGTAAAAATAAAAATAAAACCACTCATAATCCCACCATTACATTATTCTGGAGTTGTCTTTCTTCTATGCATTTATCTACTTTTTAAATGGGATTATTCCCTACTTACGGTTCTATAAATTGCTTTTCTCAAAGTTTACATGTTAGAAGAGCACAGGTTTCTGATGTTTATTTCCAATGATACCTCAGTTTCTTGGCTATACCTGAGTAATCTTTACCAAACTAAGTGCTAGAAGCAGAAAACACTTAAATGTGGGACCATTTTTGCATTTTAGCCTGGTTTTTTAAAAAGTCGGGGACAGAATATGAAGGTTTCTTGCATCCTCCTGCTCACCTAGACCAACAGGGTATGCAGAAACGTTTTGGGACAACTTTGGACTGAACCAAGGCATGAAGACTATGGATGCATTGCCCCACCCAGTGTTGTCTCCAAGCAGAAAGCCTAGGAGGGCTGACTCTATCATAATCTTTAGTGAAGGCCTCTAGAATAGAGCTGTAGGCAAATCCTGACTGTTTACTCTGGTGTGATAGATACCTCCGGGTTCTGTTTATAAATGCCTGGTTAAGAAATGGACCATTTTGGGCTCCTGGGTGGCTCAGTCATTAAGCATCTGCCTTCGGCTCAGGTCATGATCCCAGGGTCCTGGGATCGAGCCCCACATTGGGCTCCCTGCTCAGCGGGAAGCCTGATTCTCCCTTTCCCGCTCCCCCTGCTTGTGTTCACTCTCTCGCTGTCTCTCTCTCTGTCAAATAAATAAATAAAATCTAAAAAAAAAAGGATATTTTAAGGTGATGGGTACTAAGGAGTGCACTTGTGATGAGCAAGGGTGATGTATGGATTACTATATTGTACACTTGAAACTAACATAACACTGTATGTTAACTAACTGGAATTGCCATGAGAGACTATGGACTCTGAGAAACTGAGAGTTCTAGAGGGGAGGGGGGTGGGGGGATAGGTTAGCCTGGTGAGGGGTATTAAAGAGGGCACGTATTGGATGGAGCACTGGGTGTTATATACAAACAATGAATCATGGATCACTACATCAAAAACTAATGATGTATGGTGATATGGTGATTAACATAATAAAATTTTTTAAAAATTAAAACTTAAGAAAAAAAAAGAAATTGACTATTTTAAACGAAATCATCTACTCTTGAAAGAGATGACTAAGAACCAAGCCTGGAAGTTGACTCAAATCCCAGCTCCACCATTTACTAGCTGCGAGGCTGTTTTCGTTATTGCCACAAAAATGCTATATAATAGGAGCGCCTGGGCGTCTCAGTCGGTTAAGCGTCCAACTCTTGATTTCGACTCAGTTGTGATCTCCAGGTCCTGGAATCGAGCCCCGCGTCGGGCCCTGAGCTCAGCACAGAGTCCTTCTCCCTCTGCTCCTCCCCCCACGCTCTCTTTCCCTCTCTCTCTCTCTCAAATAAATAAATAAAATCTTTTTTTTAAATGCTACATCACAAATGATCCCGAAGTCAAAGAGTCTCATGGAGTAAATCATTCTCATGGATGTGTAGGCCAGCTATGGACCATGGAACATAGGCAGGGCTGGACCAGGTGTCTCTGCTCCCAGGTGGAGCCCCGGTGGGCTTGGCTAGGGCAGCGCTGCTTCTCACGTATTCATTCCAGGGCTCAGGTTTACAGGGCAGCACCTGCCCAGGGGAGGTTCTTTCCATAGCAATGGTTGAAGTACCAGAGAGTGAACAAAATCAAGTGAAGTGTCTTATGATCTAGGTTTGGGACTAGTACTGTCACTTCTGCCCATATCCACGGGCCAAAACAAATCATCTGGCCTCATCCTGAGTCAAAGACGAGGGAGGGGGGTATATTGGCCCACCACCGTCCTGTACGAAGCCCAAGACAATCGCCTGCCTAGCCCTCTGGCTTCATATTGTGCTCCTACCTCCCTTGTCAGCGATGCTCCAGAGACCACAGTCTCCTGACCCCTCTTCAAAGTGCCAAATGCACTCCTGCCTCAGGGCCTTGGCACACCCTGCCACTCTCTCCGATCCTTTCTCATTCAAGATGCAATGTGTCAGCCGGTAGGTTTAATTCCTTTTAAATTCCCTATCTCTCCAATAGACCCTAAAATCCCACAAGGGCAATGATCATGCCTGTTCTGTTCACAAATATATATACCCAGGGCCCACTGCCACCCCATCGATGACCAACACAAATTTAAGTTGATAAATGAATAGCTACCACTTATTGGATATTTCTTGTATCCCAGGCACTATGCTGAGTGTCACAGCAACAAAATTATAACCACACTCATGTGCAAAAAATTGAAACGTCATCTCTTTTCTTACCAAACTTACCTTCAAGCCCCCTCTTTGCCGAATGGCAGAGTCTGAAACATAAGGGTAGGCCCAGAAACTTCCCAGTCGCAGGTGTGATGGCCAGATGACATTTGGCTCAAGACACCCTTGGGAAGATGCCCCCGTAGGGGCCTGAGTCTTTAAACTTCCTCAGCTTTAACAAGAAGACGTCAACTGACACCCACCTCTGCTCAGGCCTGAGGGCTGCGTTTTCAGCAAGCCCCAGATACTCGACTCCGGACACTCCAGGCAAATTTCAGCTTTCTGCCACCTGATGCTTATCAAAAGCAGGAAGGTCTGTGATTTCCACTCAGTCATTTGGGGAGGGGAAGAACTAAAGCTCAGGCCTCCAAACTGGGACCTGCACAGTTCTTTAGCCCAACATACAGCCATCTGGAAGCATCTTTTTTTAAGGCAAAATACATTCTAGCTTCAACCAGGAATAATTAAATTGCAATATGCTCCAGATCTGTGTTTTTTGCCTAATGAGAAAAGTAATTACAGCTGTGGCCTTGGGCGGACCTGGACACACCAGCGGTACCACGCCTGGAAAACTGACCTTCGTTCATGTTGCGTTTCACAGTAAACAGCTCAGGAATGTGCTGGAACTGTTACTGGTTATGTTGCACTTGACAAGCAGGCCAGGTGTTTAGCGGTAGTCTCCAGATAGTTGGGAGAGGTGAGGAGGATGGGGAGTGAGGGAGAGACAGAGCACATCATGGGCAAGACAAGGTCCTGGAAGAACCCCCCCACCCCCCGCCATCAGTACCAACAATTGCTGAGAACCTCGTGGGACCTGGTGGGGGGGGGGAGGGGGCCTGTCTCAAGGGCTGTATGTGCCCCATCCTGTGTGGTAAATTCTACCCCTGACTCACATTCATAGGACTTCAGTCCTATTTACCTGCCAAGCGTCTGGCAGGACCCTTCCTTCCAGCCCATGTGACGCCATGTGACCACCATGCAGTTTCCATCCAGAGATAGTGAAGGTAAGTTATGTGCCTGTGTGTGCATGTGGTTACTTAATTTTTTTTAAAAGATTTTATTTGTCAGAGAGAGAGAGCACAAGCAGGGGGGTGGGAGAGGGAGAAGCAGACTCCCCGCTGAGCAGGGAGCCCCATGTTGGACTCCATCCCAGGACCCGGAGATCATGACCTGAGCCGAAGGCAGACACTTAACGGACTGAGCCACCCAGGCGTCCCATGCATGTGGTTACTTATGTGTAAGTGTCTGGAGTGAGACAGTTTCGGGCAACCACACAGAGTCCTGGAGCTCTTCCCTTCCAGGTTCACCCACCGCCGCCAGGTGAGCTCACCCTCCCATGCTGGCACTCCGGCCTCCCTGACACTTTCCCCGGGTAACTCCTGTGCTTTCACGCCCCAACCACCCCCATCGCCTCCTGCGAAAATTCCGAAAACTCCACTGAAGACGCAGCTCAGAAACCAGCACCCCTCATTCTCCTGGAATCCCTCTTAGCTGTGCCTTTAAACCTGCTCGGGCAGGTCAGTGAGTTCCCTTTTGTGTTTGCGGCACACAGGCCCCGCCCCCTGCACACAGGCCCCGCCCCCTGCACACAGGCCCCGCCCCCTTGCGGGAGGACTTCTGCCGCATACATTCGTCTTTCATTCGTCTTTCTCCCGCTGGTGGGCCTGCCGGGCGTGCACTGAGGCTCTCTGAACAGTCTCTGTCCTCCCCACAGCAGGCGCACGTGGCATGAAAATTTCCTCCTCGGCACAGGTGTGTGCAGTGCTTATTATCGTGTGAAAGCTACGAGTTGGTGCATCAGGGCATGAAATGCTGTTTTCTTTCTATTTTTACCACCTAACACACGAAAGATTTTACTTACTTACGTTTCTGGTCTGTTTCCCCCATCAGAATATCAGCTTCATGAGGGCAAAGCTTTTTGTCCCTTTTGTTCACGGTGGAACCCTCAACCACTGAGATACAGTGGCAGGTGCATGGTAGACACTGGAAACAAAAACTGTCCAAACTGGGGCGCCTGGGTGGCTCAGTCGGTTAAGCGACTGCCTTCGGCTCAGGTCATGATCCTGGAGTTCTGGGATCGAGTCCCGCATCGGGCTCCCTGCTCAGTGGGGAGTCGGCTTCTCCCTCTGACCCTCCCCCCTCTCATGTACTCCCTCTCTCTCATTCTCTCTCTCTCCAATAAAAATAAATAAAATCTTTAAAAAAAAAAAAAAACTGTCCAAACTGCTACAGTATCCCAGCAGTTCTGGGATTCCCCAAATCAATCACAAAAAAATCCTCTAGAACTCCTGGGGACTTGCCTGCGGCATGCGTGCTACCACCAAGTGGCGGAAGGGGGGTGTCTGACCCTCTGGGTGCGTACACAGCCACATCTTAGAAGTACACTCACTTCTTCCAAGTCTCCTCTTCACGTAGTCTCCCTGGATGTGTGTTTTGGGCTGAATTATGTCTCCCCAAAGTTCATATGTTAAACTCCTAGCCCCAGTACCTCAGAATGTATTTGGAGATACGGTCTTTAAAGAGGTGAGTACAGTAAACATTGTCATGGGGGGAGGGACGCCTTAATTCTTTATGACTGGTATCCAGATAAAAAGAGATTAGGACACAGACCCACATAGAGGAAGACCGTGTGAGGACAAAGGGAGAGGGTAGCTATCTGCAAACCAGGGAGAGAGGCCTCAGAAGAAACCAGCCCGCCAGCACCTTGATCTTGGACTTCGGGCCTCCAAAACTGTGAGAGAGTAAGGTTCAGTTGTTCCAGCTTCCTGGTCTGTGGCACTTTGTTGTGGCAGCCCCGCAAACAAAGACAAGGTAGAAAACCCAAAAGGGACACGTTGTTGTTAAAGATGCCCCAGTTACATGCCGGCCAGGACACTGCTTCGTAAATGATATGCTGTGTCCATCAAGTAAAAAGTGGGGGAAAAAAGAAACAAAGGCACAATGTGTTGACATTTTTTATATTTGGTATTTGTGAGTCTTTTTAAAAAAATTTTTTTCAGGCCATTTTTTTCCTTAAAAAAAAAAAAGCAACCAACAGCAATACTCTGTACAAGTATAACAAACATTAGAAATATGCATCATTCCAAAATAGTTACAAGAAAATTACAGTTTGAGTCTGTATCAACACATCCTGTTCATATGTGCCCCCAAGGGAAAAAAGCTACAGTATGTCGAACACTTGACGGCTACACAGTCTGAAAACTCAGAACTTGGACTTTTGAGGCAAATCAACATCAGTCGCCAAGACTCATTTAGCTCAATAAGCACAACCCAGCACTGCAAAAGAAAACCAGGTTTTTTCATCTCAGATGAAAAGCAAACATGGATCAGCTGCATATTTGGCCCCCATCCCCCAGGAGCCTCTGACTCGATGAAGCCCAAATCCAGTGCAGTCAAATGTGCCAAAGTCCAGGCAGAGGTCACTACGTGCCCAAGGGGAACAGACCCCCAAATGTCATTTTCCACTGGTCCCTGTGTCACCAGGTTTACCTCTGGAGGCAAACGTCCTTGCTCTTGGGAGAAGGTAGCAATGACCCAAATCCCCCAAACCAACTGACCATCAATCTTTCACGGATAACTCATCCCACCCTTGCTGTTTTTCTGTGTGCAACTGGCAAATATTAAAGCAGGGATGATCACACCATCTCCGTGATTCCACTGGACTCCACAACTTTAGTTCACTGTTCCTGGGAGGCTTTGGGACAGGAGCTCAAAAGCCCCTTCTCTTTTCTGTGGCCAACCCCCCGCCCATGTGTCCTTTATATTTACACAAATTATCTTCCCTTTTCAATCACTGTGCTATAAATACCCTCACCACCCCCCAGCGGCCCCAAATCCAGCCCTCTTCAGGATGCAAAGAAGCTTCGTGACCTTCGTCTGACCTGCCATGTGGAATCCAGACCTGTCCACCACAAGCCGCCTTCCCAGGATTGGGAATGACATCTGAGAGTGGCTTGCTAGGGCTGCTGCCCATTTCCCAAACCCGTATCAGGCAGAAGGGAGGAGGGTTTCTGGTTTTTTGTGTGTGTTTTTATACAATAGGTTTACAATTACTGTTGCTTTAACCTTTAAAAGGAATTTTTAGAGCCAAGTCCTTCCCTCTGATTTCTCCATGGCAGGGATGTAGGCAGGGCTGGGCAGACCATCTCTGTTGGACTTGACACCCACACACCCATCCCACTGACTTCCTGACAACTGAAGCAGAGAGGGGTATGGCCCACAGCACTTCTGCCCGGGGCAGGGGCCTCTCGATGCAGTCAGGGAACTCTCCGAGATCTGCGTGCGTCAAGGGGCAGACCAGTGTGAAGGTTTGGAAGCCATCCACCCAAACCTGGCATCACTCAGCAGCATGGCTTCCCTGATGCAGACCTCAAGAGCCGAAGGCCCCCTCTGAAGTCGAGTCCAGAGGGCCCGCCCAGGCCTGTACCACCCATTCCTTTAAGGGCCCGATGCTGAATGAACTGCTTGCCACGAAAGAGAGCAAAGGATTCGGCAAAAAGTGCAATTTCTCTGTGGGAAGGAAGTTCTCCCCAGACGCGACACCGTCACCACCTCTCCTTTTAATCCTTTCAGTACCTCAAAGGGAAAAGGGGGACAAAAGACGTACACGCGCTAAACCTCCGAACTGAATCAAGGGCTTTCGGTTGTGGTTCACCCTTCATAACCCACTAGCATGTCCAGTCAGCTCTCAAAGTGTCAGAGTGAGGAACATGGCAGGGTCAGGAGACGGGCTCCCCCAGGTCAACGGTGACCAGGGCACTCGGAGAAGACCCCGCTCCCGTTTTCACTCGGACACAATGGTCCTAAGTTTACAGCAGGATTTATTACTGTGGAAAATGGCCACAGGATTCCAGGGACTTGGTAATTCCTTCATAAGACCTTATATACTTCGTTGCCTATAGGAGGATAAACACAAAACTTCTTCAAAATATAACCTGAGCCACAATATAAAATAAAAAGAAACAAATCCTTTCATGTTAATGCCTTGAGAAGTTTACAGATTATGTACCAATAAAATAAATCCACGTAAATTCTGAAATTCTTGGTGGATACAACACCTGAAGCAAAAAAAAAAAAAAAAAAAAATTAATCTACATTAAAAAAAATCAAAAGTAATTACAGCAGCAGTATAGTGAAAAGAGGTTTTAAAAATAATTACATCTTTGATACAAATTCAAACTTTGTACACCTCAATTCAAAGGAATGACTGTTTTAAGAGTTTAGTATATATATATACAGTAGATACGGATGTGTGTCACTGCAGATAGACTAAAGCCAGTGGACTCTGAGGGAGGAGGGATTAATCAGACACTGTTTTCACACGGAAGTGTTCACAGATTGCCACGCTTTTAAACAGACACACCCACATATACACGGACACGTGGACACACATAAAATGCCAACCTGAGTAAAACATCACTAAAAACCTAGAGCATCATGAATCACTAAGTCACATATTGCACCTTTAAATAATCCTTCTTACCAAATACAGAAACAAGAAAAAGGATAGAACAGGGACAAGAAAAAGGAGATTATGTCACTGTAGAGTTCCTCTGCTTCCCTCCCCACCCCCCCAGAAATTCTCAAGGTGATACCTGGTTTCCACTCTCACTCAACCAATGGGCTGAAAATGTGGCCAACAGAAGTGTCTTTGGGGAAAAGGGAAGGGGAAAAGGGAAGAAAGAATAGAGCACAAAACAGGGGAGAGGAGAAGTAGAGGGGGAGAGGGAAGCCTCCTCTAGTCAAATGAGAACAGGAATGTTACTGAGAAGGCTGAATCTTGGATACTAAACTACTGTTTAAATATTCCGTATATTCCAATTATGAGATTCAATACAAAAATAGAGATATCTACTGAGTTTCGCCTGTGGAAGCATAATTCAGAAAAGGCACATGTTCAAATAGAAAACCCAGGCAGAAGAGGCACCACGTACCCCTCCCTACATGATAATCATCCACAATTATGTATTTTCCATCAGCTAGGTTCCAAGATACAGTAGGTAAAAATAGACCTCTGATACTTAAAATATATTCAACCCAACACAATCCTGGCTTTAGCATGTGAATCATATAAAATAGTCTTTTTTAAAAAGAATCTGTTTTGAAAAAGAAAAAAAAAATCATAGCTCGCTTTTCCTGGTGTTCCGTAATTCTCTAGAGAAAAAAAAAAAAAACAAAACAAAAAGTGAACTCATCCCATTGGTGATCAGGAATGTCATTGATTAGCTCACCACCTATCCACAGCCCCTGACAGCCCCAACTTCTCATCTGTCATGTCGTACATGTGCAACCTCACACCCTCAAATTAGTTCTAACAAAACAGAACAAAGAATTAAGATATTAGACATATAAAAACATGTCCACATCGGGGCATTTTCCTTTGCTGTGGGTGTGACGGTCTGGGTAACTCCAGAAATGTCTGACTTTGGAATTAGGCGATATAACCATTTGTCTTTCCAAACGCAGTCATGGGTGCAAGGTTTTCATAGATTGTCATTGCGGTTGTGTTCTGGTAGATGAGATCTACTTTTGAGTCCTTCTGGGATCTGATAATATCCAAAACACACTGGTTGAGGAAAACATACTGGTCCTGTAGAAGAGTAAAAGGAGAAAGCAAATGATCAGCAGTCCCAGAGATTATTAGCACCCAAGGCTATTTTCAGATTACCACCATTCCCCCAAACCCATCGACCCCCCAGTGAACAGTTCAAGTTGACGTTTATCAAGAGGCCGCCACATTCTGGTGAAATCTGAAACCACAGAGAGCAAGATTCTCATCATCAATCATTCTTAACCAGAGGGACACACTCCCCACACTTCCCCTCCCCAAGGAGGAGCCCCAGAATCTTGGGAAAGAGCAAAGAATGAATGTGGAGGAAATAATGCACGTGTATATTCAAACAAGAAAAAGTCCAACAAGAATTACTTGGTCAGCGAGCATGTGCGGTATAAGGAGTAAACTGTGATTCTCAACAGAGGGGACGGGTTAAGGGGGATAAGCGGGGTAGAGTTAGGTGCGGACAACCCTCAGGCAAGCTTGTCAGAATCTGCAGGTAGCCATTAAAAAGAGGAAGAGGAAGAAGAGGTATATGCTGATACAAAGATATCCATGATGCTTTAAGAGAAAAAAAAAATCACAGTGCAGCATTACATATAAAACAGGATCCAATTTTTTAAAAATACTCTGTGTTAATATCTAAAATATATAAAGAACCTATACAATTCAACATCAAAAAGAAAAAACAATCTGATTAGAAATTGGGCAGAGGACCTGAATAGACATTTTTCCAAAGAAGATACACAGATGGCCAACAGACCCATGAAAAGATGCTCAATATCGCTCATCATCAGGGAAATGCAATCAAAACCACAATAAGATATCACCTCTCACCTGTCACAATGGCAGGAAAAAAAAAAAAAGACAAAAAACAACAAGTGTTGGCAAGGATGTGGAGAAAAGGGAACACTCGTACACTGTTGGTGGAAATGTAAATTGGTGCAGTCACTGTGGAAAACAGTATGGAGGTTCCTCAAAAAAATTAAAAATAGAAATACCATTATGACCCAGTAATTCCACTACTGGGTATTTACCCAAAGAAAACAAAAACACTAATTGAAAAAGATAGATGCACCCCTATGTTTACTGCAGTATTATTTACAGTAGCCAATATATGGAAGCAACCTAAGCATCCACTGACAGATGAATGGATAAAGAAGATGTGGTATAGATCTACAATGGAATATTACTCAGCCATAAAAAAGAATGAAATCTTGCCATTTGTGACAACATGGATGGATCTAAAGGGTATTATGCTAAGTGAAGTAAGTCAGACAGAGAAAGACAAATATCATAAGATTTCACTTAAACGTAGAATCTAAAAATTGAAACAAACAAATGAAAGGCAGAAACAAACCTATAAATACAGAGAACTGGTGAATGCCATGGGGGGGAGATGGGCAAAATGGGGGAGGGGAGTGGGAGGTACAGGCTTCTAGTTATGGGATGAATAAGCCAAGGGGGTAAAAGGTACAGCATAGAGAATATAATCAATGGTATTGTAATAGCGTTGTATAGTAAGAGATGGTAGCTACACTCGTGGTGAGCATAACTTATCATGCAGACTTGTGGAATCACTATGTTGTACCCCTGAAACTAAAGTAACATTGTGTGTCAACTGTACTAGCCATAAATATACATATATATATATATATATATATATATATACTGTGTGTGTACACATGTATTTTCTACAGATGTACATAAAGAAACCTATAATGAGGGGCGCCTAGGTGGCTCAGTCAGTTAAGCGTCTGCCTTCGGCTCAGGTCATGATCTCAGGTCATGAACCGCAGTCCCTCATCGGGCTCCTTGCTCAGCAGGGAGCCTGCTTCTCCCTCTGCCTGCCACTTCCCCTGCTTGTGCTCTCTCAATCTCTGACAAATAAATGAATAAAATCTTAAAAAAAAAAAAGAAATATTATTTAAAAAAAAAAACAAACCTATAATGATATATACAAACTGTAAGCATTGGCTACCTCTAGGGAGTAGGATTGGGGAAGAAAAAGTAATAGAGAAAAATATATTCCATATAATCCTGTTTTGTTAGATGTTTTAAGATGAACAAGTTTACAGGGTCCCTGGGAGGCTCAGTTGGTTAAGCATTTGACTCTTGATTTCAGCTCAGGTCATGATCTCTACCCTGCATGGGGCTCCACACTGGGGGCATGGAGCCTGCTTAAGATTCTCTCTCTGCCCCTCCCCCTATTCCCCCCCCCAACACCTGCTCACACACACATGCTCTCTCTCTCTCAAAAAATTTTTAAAAATAAAAAATAAAAAGATAAACAAGTTTACATTATTTTCAAACTACAAAAGAAAAGGAACAAGAAAAGAATTTGTAGGCAGGTATAAGATTTCTGTGTTTCTCAAAAGGGGATAAAAGACTGAGTCCTACTCTACATAATTATAGCAGAAAAAAGAAAATCTCTCTTCTGACCAACAAAGAGGTGAATTCCATTCTTTCTACCACAACCGAGCCGCTCACCCCAAAGCACACAATGTACCCAGGCCTCCAGAACATTCCCTGCTAGACTCAAAAACAGAGCCCATATTCATGGAGTTCTAAATTGGTACGGGGAGACAGCCTGATACAAAATTAATATTCTGCTCTCATCCCAGTCAAGGCACATTCACCCCTACAGTATCGAGGAAAGCTATTTCCCAATATATTGTTGAGAACATGACTCGAAAACAATGTTTTTCAGAACATTTCGGGGAAAGCCGAATCCAACAGTCTTACCCAACTGACACTGTAGATATTAAGCATTCATCGTCTCAATTGGCCAGCCCCCCCTATAGCTATGATAATTGACGTTGTGTAATATTTGCTCGGCTGGGTGAGGATAAACAGCCTATTAACACAGCAACATTACGCCATTTCATTCACATCGTTAACATCTGAAGAGTCCATTCATGAGCTTATTTTAAGGATGGTCAGACCTTCTTAGAAACAAAGCATGATAATACCAGCTTTATGAGTTTAAAACCCAGAAGCCAAGTTCAGATTATTTGATGAGTTAGTAACCTCAAGGTAGGGAGTCCTGATATTATCATGGTTTGTACTATTCCGTTGCTGGTATCAGTTGCCACCATCTCGCTAGATCAGATCATTCAATCACACATCAGTTAAGGATGTTAAAGAAATCAGTGTTACTTCACAGCCCAGAGCCAGAAAGATGTAGAAGGGTGAAATCTTTTAACTCAAGTATGTGACATGATGCAACGTTTTAAAAACGGACTGGAAAAGCAGCCTGCCAAACACAGAGCTTGGCCTCACCTCTGTTTGCACCATTAAAGGCCTGTGCATTCGAAGGTCATACACAATCCCATACACATCCACCGTGTTCTCATTCTCTATCTGGTAGATAAGACGATCAATGGCAATGAACGTGCCTGTCCTTCCAACCCCAGCACTGAAGAGAAAAAGAAATGAGCACATCACCATGGGTTACTCTAATGTAAAACTCTCAAATGTCCCCACTGTACATGTATCTTGCTCTCCCCCACTATCAACGCCCAGGATCGTTAAACATTTGCTCAACTGAAATCTTGGCAAGTCGGAAGGCATTAGCTTGGGATTGGGACCCAAACCCTAAAGTTCATTTTGAGTCAAATGCCACAAATAAAACATGTTGCTAGAGCTTCTTGAATCTCAGTTTCGTTCAAGTTACCATAATAACCTAGGATGGCAAGTTTCATCAACTTATTCCCCACAGGACAACAAAGCCTCTCTTTTCTTCTGTCCTAAATTAATTTCTTTAGCTTAAAAGCTAGTGTCTTATTGTTCTCGGGGGGAGGGTAAACTTTTTCTGTAAAGGATCAGATAATAAATATCTTTGGCTTTGCAGACAAAATGGTCTCTTCCTGCCATTATAGCATGAAAGTAACTATAGACAATACATAAACAAATGAGTATGGCTCTGTTCCAATAAAACTTTATTTACAAAAACAGGCAGCCAAAGAGCTTGTGGTGATGGTTTCACAGGAGTATATACCTCCAAACTCATGAACTTGTATACATTAATTTATATGCAGTTTTTGTATGCCAAAAAATATTCATTAATAAATAAATAAAATGAATTAGAACTATGTGTTCCAACTTTGTTAAGTAACAAACCAAAATGCTGAATGAAGAAAGGAGGTTGCAGAATGATGTATATATCATAAAATATGGTAAAAGTTTAAAGCTATATAAAACCCATAGATATATATATGAAATAAAATACAAAAGCACGCAAAGGAATGATTCAGATCCACTTTAGGACCACGTTTAACTGTGTAAGAAGGAGACTGATAAGGAGAGGCTTTATATCTGTAAGATCTTATTAACAAAAAAAATACATGACCTCACGTTATACTTTATTAGATTATTACTCTCTATTTTTGTAAGGTTGAAATATTTTAGTAGAAAATGTTATAAATAAGAAATAAATTACAATACATTGTAGTTTTTAAAAAAATAGAGGCAATCTACCAGATCTGGCCCATGGATTATAGTTTGCCAACCCCTGTTCCAGTCCCTGGTCCCTTATCCAAACCCTTCTTGAATTTGCAAACACCTACTGCATTCCCTTGTATGCCTTCCTTTTCTAATGGGACATTTGAAATGTCACACGCGGAGTGCCATCTGCATACCTGCAATGAACCAGAATGGGTGACTCAGGAGGACTCTGCTTCATGTAGTCACGAACAAGGTACCGAAAGTTGATGAGCAGGTCAGTGGTGTCAGGAACACCGTGGTCCGGCCAGGAGGTGAAATGGAACTGTCGCAGAAGGTGACTCTCACTTGTCTGGATCTAAAAGCCAAGAAAAGAGGTGAGCGTCCGAAAAGGCCAAGTGAAATGGAGCCGTCCCTGGATGCTGAGCTGCGCGGGACGGCTGACAGGTGGCTGAACAGGAGTGGTTACAACTAAGAATTGCAACTTCACATTGGTACAACAGCTGGTAAAGTGCTTGCCCAGACTGTGACGTGCTCATCCAATCCCACAAGATGCCCAAGGAGGAGGGGTTTTTATCCTCCTCTAAAGATTCCGAAAAGGGAAGCGACTCCCCCACACTGAGCTCAGACACAGCACAAGTGCTTCGTCCTCTGACCCTGAGTTCAGACCTTCCTTTCCTACCTACTACAGGTGTCTGCCAGTCATGTACTCACAGTCTTAGAGCTACACCTCCTTAGAGCTTCAGGAAGCCCATCCCTAAGCCCACCTGGGAATGTCATCAACCAAAACACCAAAAATGAATTACACCGATACAGCTCTGATCATAAGAGCCTTTGGGGAAAGAGCTGCCTCACAATCCACATGCCTTCCGGAGAGTCTCATGAAGCAGCAGATAACTTGTGAGCACTAAGTAAGTATTCAGAATTGCAGGAGTCTGAGAAAAGGAACACCCCCCATTAAAAAAAAAAAACACACATCTATGGGCGCCTGGGTGGCTCAGTCATTAAGCGTCTGCCTTCGGCTCAGGTCATAATCCTGGGGTCCTGGGATGGAGCTCCGCATCGGGCTCCCAGCTTATTGGGAAGCCTGCTTCTCCCTCTCCGGCTCCCCTTGCTGGTGTTCCCTCTCTCGCTGTGTCTCTCTGATAAATAAATAAAATCTTAAAAAAAAAAATCTATTTCAACATGAGACAGACAATAGAAAGTGGATCTTGTTGTAACAGAGTTATGATACAGACTGTTTCCTACCACAGACCAAAACAGGTACCACCCAGGCTGGACCATTCCTGTCCCATTTCAGCTGTGCTCATTATGCCCAGCCCTGGACACTGACTTCAGCCTCACACCTACAGCTAGACTGTAGGCATTTCTATCTCCTTTATGAAAGCCACCTTTTGAGGCTTATTTTTTTAACATATATACATTACAAAAGCAGTGCATTCACACTGTTCAAAATATGGAAAAGAGTAGAGAGAAAAGGCAGAGTGAGGGAGCGGGTACTGTGAAATTTCATACACACAAAGGTGACATTCACAAATTTAACCAAAAGTATTCATCCAAAGAAGGAAAGCAGCTGTGTGAGATGAGCGGACAGGCAGGGGTAGGGGGAGGTCAGACTTTTCAGCATTATCTCTGTAGAGGGGCCAGGGGGCTCAGGTTAGGGGTGACAGTCAAAAGAAACTTTTAGTTCTATCTGCTGTGGAAGTTCCCACTTTTTTCTTTTTTTAAAGATTTTATTTATTTAGTCAATCAGAGAAAGACATGTATCATATGACCTCACTGATACGAGGAATTCTTAATCTCAGGAAACAAACTGAGGGTTGCTGGAGTGGTGGGGGGTGGGAGGGATGGGGCGGCTGGGTGATAGACACTGGGGAGGGTATGTGCTATGGTGAGCTCTGTGAATTGTGCAAGACTGTTGAATCATAGATCTGTACCTCTGAAACAAATAATGCAATATATGTTAAGGAAAAAAAAAAGACGATAGCAGGAGGGGAAGAATGAAGGGGGGGAAATCGGAGGGGGAGACGAACCATGAGAGACGATGGACTCTGAAAAACAAACTGAGGGTTCTAGAGGGGAGGGGGGTGGGAGGATGGGTTAGCCTGGTGATGGGTATTAAAGAGGGCACATTCTGCATGGAGCACTGGGTGTTATGCACAAACAATGAATCATGGAACACTACATCGAAAACTAATGATGTAATGTATGGTGATTAACATAACAATAAAAAATTAAATATTAAAAAAAAGATTTTATTTATTTGCCAGAGAGAGACACAGTAGGAGAGGGAACACGAGCACGGGGAATGGGAGAGGGAGAAGCAGGCTTCCTGCGGAACAGGGAGCCCGATGCAGGGCTCAATCCCAGGACCCTGGGATCATGACCTGAGCCAAAGGAAGACGCTTAACGACTGAGCCACCCAGGCGCCCCTGTGTTCCCACTTTTAAAAAGGAAAATATATTCATGCATCCTGTGTAATTAAAAAGGAGTCTTAGGGGGGAAAAAAGTAGTATTTTACTAAATGCCATGTGGTATCCTGGAATCATTCGATTCTGGAACAGGAAAGGGCTTTAGTGGAAAATGTGAAATCCAAACGAAGTCTGGAGTTTAGTTAACAAAAATGATAACATCGGGGCGCCTGGGTGGCTCAGTTGGTTAAGCGACTGCCTTCGGCTCAGGTCATGATCCTGGAGTCCCGGGATCGAGTCCCACATCGGGCTCCCTGCTCAGCGGGGGGTCTGCTTCTCCCTCTGACCCTCCCTCCTCTCATGTGCTCTCTCTCATTCTCTCTCTCTCAAATAAATAAATAAAATCTTTAAAAAAAAAAAATGATAACATCGTGGTAATTTTGTTTAAATGATGTGGACAAATCCACCCACGATCCCCCCTCCCGCAAGGGGATTCCCCTCCCCAAGCACTGAAAGCAACTGAGGATAATCCGGTCTGTTTAAAATGGGTGAAATCTATAGAAATAAGCATATTTTGAGGGTTTCTCAAGCACTGTAACTGCATCAGTGTGTGTTAACAGCTTTCACAGTACCTCCAGGGGAGGAATTGAAATATTAATTGAAGCCAGGACCTCTGAGACAGCAATCAGTAAAGAATTAACACTTAATATACTATCCTGTATCCATAACTTATGGACTCCTCAAGGATCATTCTTGTAAATGAGAACCTAACCCACCAACCCCCCATAAAAGTCAACTCCATTGAATCTACTCCCAGGCTTTTCTTTGGTGCATTATTCGCAATATGCATAAAATTTTGTCTCCTGGTATGTTTCACTTAATTGCAATCTCATGTCTCCCCTTGGTAATTACGCATTCTACGCAGCCATCACTTCTAATAGCTAAATAATGATACACTGACTAGATAACCTATAGTTTAGTTATCTATTCTCCGAAAGCTAGATATTTGAACGGGCCCCAAATCTTCCCTCCATTATAAATAATGCTGAGATTCCTCTTTGTGAATAGTAAGTCTTGTCCTATATTTCAGATTATTTCTTTAGGACAGACTCTCAAACGTGGAACCACCAGATCAAACGAGAATGGTCATTTTTATATTTTTGATATAAACAGCAAAGGGTTATACCAATTTACATGCCCACCAAAAGATATCAATGTAGCTTCATTGCCTCTATTTCTAAACACCCTTAAGAAAAAGGACACATAGGGCGCCTGGGTGGCTCAGTTGGTTAGGCGGCTGCCTTCAGCTCAGGTCATGATCCTGGAGTCCCGGGATCGAGTCCCGTATCGGGCTCCCTGCTTGGCGGGGAGTCTGCTTCTCCCTCTGACCCTCCTCCCTCTCATGCTCTCTGTCTCTCATTCTCTCTCTCTCTCAAATAAATAAAATCTTTAAAAAAAAAAAAAAAAAGGACACATAATCTGTCTTCCTGCAGTGCCTACATCAGGTAATTGGATTTTTTTTTTTTTTTCAGAACTTTTGGGGGGTGAGGCCATGCGTATATGTCCAGAAATCCTATTAATGTAACTACTCTCATAAACTGCTCCCAACTGCAAATTGCCACTCCTAATGTCAGATCTGCAACCAAATAATCCAAAAGGGCCTCCGTTTATAACAAAAACTCTATAGGATTAACATAAGAATAAAAAAAAAAAGAAAATTAAAAAAAAACTCTATAAACAAGTCCCCTGAAAGTGGAAGTTAACGGTTGCTGCAGCTGAACCATGCTCCCAAGATTCATCTCATTCAGGAATAACGTGCGATTAACAAAAACAAAAACAAAACAAAACAAAACAAAACACCAGACTGATAAAAACAGAGCACAAGCTGGTGGTTGCCAGAGGGGAAGTGGGTCGGGGGATGGGCGAAAGAGGTGAAGGGGACTAAGATGTACAAACTCCCACTTACAAAATATATAAGTCCCAGGGATGAAGGGTACAGCGTAGGGAATAGAGTCAATAATGTAGTCATGACATTGTATGGTGACAGATGGTGACTACACTTACCACAGTGAGCACCGCGTAAAGTATGTAATTGTTGGGTCACTATGTTGTACGCCTGAAACTAACATAATATTATATGTCAACTACACTTTAATGAGGAAAAAAAATAAATAACATGAACTTCCTCTTAAGAAAGTAAAGCTAAGGGGCGCCTGGGTGGCTCAGATGGTTAAGCGTCTGTCTTCAGCTTGGGTCATGATCCCGGGGTCCTGAGATCGAGCCCCGCATCGGGCTCCCTGCTCAGTGGGGAGCCTGCTTCTCCCTTTCCTTCTACTGCACCCCCTGCTTGTGCTCTCTCACTCTCTCTATAAAATAAAGAAATAGAAATCTTTAAAATAAATTAAAAAAACACGTATTTAAAAAAAAAGAAAAAAGTAAAGGTAAGGGTTGCTTTAGAGTGTATGTAGATAGTTTCATTTTGTAAAAAGAGAGCAAAAGTATTTTTTGATGCATAAAAAAAATACTGGTTAATATCAACCTAAAAATATCACCCCCAAACTAATATATGGTCCTCTTATCTGAGACCTATCCATCTGGCCTCTTACTTACATTTTTCACCGTGAAGTCTCTGATGGTCCACTCTGGAAGAACAACTTCTGATGTCATTGCCACCGTTATGTCCCCATAGTCCTGAGCCTGCTTGGAGGGCCAGTACTCCTCACATTTGGTCTAGAATAAAATTGCATTTTTATATAAAAAGTCAGGTCGCACCGTCTGCCATCACTAAAGCCTCCCAAGGGAAACCGGATATTGAAAACTGGTGTCAGAGGCTGGGTGGGCCCTTTAGTTGGGTTCTGTTTGACTCCAAAGATTGTTTTTTTAATTCAGAATTATTGCCAACTCTTTTAAGATTGGGAGGTTTCTCATAAAAATCCAGATTTCTGGCTTCTCTTGAGAACTCAGAAGAGCTAGCCCACCCTGAGCCCCCATTTCTGCATGAAAATGGATTTAGAGCAGAAGAGCCACTGTCCCTTCTCTGAGGACACAGTCCCAGCCAGCTCCCTTTGGCCCCGACAGCAGCCAGCGCACAACTGTCCACCGAACTAAATTCAGACTGACCCATAACCCCATGCAGCTAGAAGAAATGAGGACTTTCCCCGATACTTTTAGACCCACACTAATTACAATACAAACACAGACACCAATAAAGAGAATCAAATTAAATCACTCCGGGTCTTTGATTTCTATAAATCGGTGGGCAGATGTAAACAGAAATAAAAATCAGGAAACATCCGCTCTCCAAGAATATCTGAATCCCTGATTTGGCCAACGACTTAATACACACACACACACACACACACACGTTTTCCCCCCTCCTCCCCCCTTTTCCGAAGCGTGCTCACTGCGGGTGGCTTCCAAACCTGATTATCGGACTCACCCCTGGGAGGTCTGTTTTGCTTTGAAAACAGATGCCCGGACCCCACCTCCAGAGCTTGTGAGTCTAGCTGGGGACGCGTATTTGTTAAAAAAGATCCCAGTTTCTAGACCACTGCTTCCAGAAAGAACACAGGACTTGGAGACACGATGACATGGAGCTGATGCTCTCAGCTCAGCCTCTTCCCAGCTGGGTGTCTGTTGCTACCTTGTGGGCAAGTTCTTAAACTCTCTGAGGCTCTGTTTCCCCATCTATCCAATAATTATAGAGGAGCGTTGTCATAGGGAAGAAATAATATAAATGGAGTAAATTCACTGGCTCCCTTCCCTTTGCACCCAGAGCCAGTAAATCCACTTCTCTCCTGCCTTAAGATAAACAACAACCCATCTAAATTCATCTTCTTCGTGTTCCCCCATTAATTTAACTACATGATTTTCATCTGTCTAACGGATATCTATGAGAATGTTCCATGGGCAAGGCCCTGGGCTCAACGGCACCATAAAGTTTATTTGCATTCATAAACAAAGTTCTTTTGTTTGCGAGACAGCCTGTTCACTGGATGCAAGGAAGTGAAGCAGAACACAAACTTCTGTATCACAAGCCATGTGAAGACGGGAACCACCTGTTACTGCTCATTGTTATCTTTCCCTCTCCCAGCCCCAGCGCCGAGCACAGCACCTTACACATCCTTGGGGCAGGACAGACAGCTGCTAAATTAAAGTGAAATGAAGAATATTAAAAGGGGAGAGCGGAGACTTATCTGGGGAGGAGTCTGAGATCTGGGGTAGAGGAAGGGTTCCAGTGCTAAAAATTAGGTTTGATCACCAAGCTAGTCGAATCGCTCATCTCCCGGATGAAGATGCTGGCTGATTAGAGACACAAAGGGCCCCCATTCCCAGCACTGAGACAACCGGAGCCCCAGGAGCTTTGCGAGGAGCTAACCCCACTCCCGCGACTTGTAACTCTAGCAGCAGTGACCTCGTGAATAGAGAACATTGATGTTTATCCACAAAGGAACGTAACGATAAAATACTTAAAAAAAAAAAAAAGATATGTTTAAACTTTTCTCTTAGAGGAGAAAAAGACAGAAAACAAGTTTTTAAGAATAGAGGTGCTGGTGTTTTGGGGGAGTGTTTTCTTTAAAAAGATAAATGCTGGGCGCCTGGGTGGCTCAGTCGGTTAGGCGACTGCCTTCCGCTCAGGTCATGATCCTGGAGTCCCGGGATCGAGTCCCGCATCGGGCTCCCTGCTCAGCAGGGAGTCTGCTTCTCCCTCTGACCCTCCTCCCTCTTGTGCTCTCTGTCTCTCATTCTCTCTCTCGCAAATAAATAAATAAAATCTTTAAAAAAAATAAAAATAAAAAATATAAATAAATAAAAATAAAAAGATAAGTGCTTAAGATACCCTTTCACCACAGTCAAAATGAATGCATTAATTTTATTTCATAATTTAAATAAAAGATACTTACCCTTCCCTGTTCGACACATTTGGTCAACATAACAATGGCATATACATTTTTCTCCCAAACCATACGCCAGAAATCTTTCAAAGTGTTGGGCAAAGGCCCTTGTGTGGCAATAAAATCTTTCTTGGAATGGTAGCCCTAGAAAATGGAAAGCAACCCAAATTCAGTGTCAAAGACACAAGGAGGAGCCCTGAAGATTTCATTCGAACAAGCGGTGCTCTGAGCTCATCTCTCCCACTTACGGGCATGTAGTTGGCATTGACATAGTCGTCAGCTGAGTGGGTCTGGACGGAAAGCTTGACACGGGAAATATCATCTATGGCATTGAGAGAAAAAAGGTCCTCATTAGAAGCAACTGTGTGAGGAGAGTTACATACAAGAGAGAAAAGTATAAAATGGCAACACAGGGGCTCCTGTCACATCCTGAAGGTGTGACACGTAGCATTTTACGGAGATGACCTTCCTTGACCCTTAGAGTCAGCCCAAGTGACTGGCACAGAGGAGTCAGGCAATTACCCAGCAGAGCTACTCAGCAGCAGAGCCAGGATTCAAACCCAGGCAGCCTGAAGCCAGGGGCCAAGCTCCTCATCATGCCAGACCTCCTTCTTGGACAACACCAGCCTACTGCTGTTAGCATCCTTGGGTGTGTATCATGAGCCACAGGATGCACTGAGCAATTTTATTTATTCCTCAAAACCACCCTACCAGCTTTTGTGTCCATTTTACAAATGAGGAAACTGAGGGTCAGCGAGATGAAGCACTGATGTCTGGTCAAGGGCACTCAGAATTCAAATCTAGTGCCCTTTCCACGAGGGAAAGGTTTGTATACTTTCTCTATTCTCATAAAAATGTCATTACAAAAAGACAGTACTGAATTCAAGAATGAACTGAATATGTAAGACTACTATGGGTGGGAAGATCTAAAACACAAAGTCCTTGTGCTTTCATCTTAAAAATGCACACACAATTTATCAGTTGCGTATAAACACTACAAAAAAAAAAATGCACACACAAGCCTGCCCAACTCAAGAAATGAAATAATAAGGTTAGAATTTCAAATGTCAGGTGGAGAAATCAGCAGAACCACCTGCGTTTCCCTGTCTTTGACTACATACCATCTCATCCTCCCCTGGACAAAATAACACGACAGTTCTAAACTCAGTGACCAACATGAGTTTCAGCCCAAAACTTTCCCAAACCCTGGATCTGAAAATCTCTGCAACATTCACAAGAACAGGCCAATGATCCTGAGTTAACTGTGGATGGGCAGTGCTGAGGCAGATCCCACCAGCCTGATTTTGAAAGCATTTTTCCTGGAACAAGGGTCAATGTCTGCTGTCAATACAAGGAGGGATGGTAGGGGGCATGAAGAGAAAGAAGGCAGAAGCTAAAAAATCCTGAATCTAAACAGAAGTTAATGTTTTAGACCGGAAAAGAAAAACACAGCTTCAAAGAAAAAAGACAATGTCTCTAAATGTCCTCGTGGAAAAATTATCAGCAGAGCCTATAAATTACAGCAAAATCAGAACACAGCTGCAATCTATTGATAACTTCTTCGTGCCCTAATTCCCACCCAAAAGAGAGACCCACAAAGAACTTTCTGTGGAGGAGGGTTTACATGTCATCTCAATGGATGATGTGATAAATAATTCTCATTTTAAACCCAGTTTGTTGTTATCCCCGTCCATTAGGCAGACATTGTTACTTCTCAATATGTGAAGTCAAATACAAGTCATATTTAGCTGTGGAATGCACTCATCAGCCCACCAGAGATGTATCTGGACAAGCAGAAAGCGTTCCTCCCTGCCTGTCCTCCTCCTACTCCCTTCCTTTCCGGAACAATATTAGCTAAAATAAGGGGCTTTAAGATAGAGGGGATAAGAGCACAGACTCTGGCCCTTTCCCTGAAAGAAATGATAGACCAAATCCAAAGCCTGGCCTGCCATGGCCATCTGGGTGGCTCTGGACCAATCACCTAGCTACCCTGTGCCTCATTTTCCTCATCTGCAAAACGAATATTCTACTGCCTACTTCATGAGGTTCTCCTCAGGACTGGATTCAATGCAATATGCCTCAATACAGGGCTTAGCACCCCGCAGGGGACTCAGGAATGACTGTGGACGTGGCTAGTCAGCATCTTGATCCCACTCCCCTCCACTGTTAGAGGTGCAGCGGCCAATGACAGAGGAAAGGGAAGATTGTGTGGAAAAAAACAACTTACAGGGCAGAACATTATTATAGCGATTCTTTCCTCTATTCTCAGCCAGTTCTGCCGCATATTTAGGTAGACTAATTCCAACGAGCTTCAGATCCTGAAAACAAAACAAATGAGTTATCTGTTTATTTAGTGCCCGGATATTACTTACACTGAGCACAGAGCATGACAGAACAAAGTGGGAATGCAGAGGTGTTCGGGGTTAAACTGTGTCCACCAAAAAGATAAGCTGAAGTTCCAATCCCTGGGACCTGGGAATGCAGCCTTGTTGGGAACTTTGGTCTTTGTAGCTGTCATCAAAAGAAGATGAAGTCATCCTGGAGTAGGGTGGGCCCTTCATCAACAGGACTGATGTCCTTGTAAGAGGAGAAGGGACACCAAGATACAGACACACGGGGGGAGCCGGCCATGCTGAGATGAAGGCAGGCAGAGGAGTTAGGCTCCCACAAGTCAGGAATGCCTGGGGCTTCCAGAAGCTGGCCGAAGCCCGGCAGGATCCTCCCCTAGAGGCTCCGGACAAGGCACAGCCCTGCCAACACCTTGATTTTGGACCACTGGCTTCCAGAACTGTGAGAGGATAATTCTCTGTTGCCCGAAGCCCCCCAGTCTGTGGTGCTTTGTGATGGCAGCCCATGGGAACTAACGCAGAGGTTCAACTGCAAGAGAAAGGATAGACGGCAAGAAATCCTTGCCCTCAAGGAGCTTACAACCTGGGAGGGGGGCATAGGCGAAAATAACTAACGTTACAATGAGGCAGAACTAAATAAATGCTGGATATCGGTGACAATCAACACGTCACAGATGAAACAGACCCAAAGACAGAGAATTTACGTCCTCCTGAGCTGTGCTTTGAGTAGGTTGAATGGCGGCCCCCAAAAAAGCAGGCCCACGTCCTAACTCCCGCAACCTGTGGCTGTGAGCTTCTTTTGGAAAAGAGTCTTGGCAGATGGATTTAAGTTGAGAATCTTGAAGACAGGTCATCCCCGATTCTGTGGGTGGGTCTCAAACCCAGTAACAAGTGTGCTCACCCAAGACACCCCTAGGAGAGCCACAGAGGGGAGGAGCAGGCCACAGAGCGGAGACGCAGCCCCAAGCCACAGAACACCGGGAGCCACCCACGTCGGAAGAGGCAAGGAAGGGGTCCCCCCCACCGAGAGCTGGAGGGAGCACTGGTCTGCTGACGCCTGACTTTGGACTTAGTAGAGCCTTTGTTTTAGGCCACCAGTTTGTGGTGATTTGTTATGGCAGCCATAGGAAGCTAATGCAAATGGTGAGGAGATTCGACCGAGGCAGAGACAGCAGTAGCAGAGGTGTGCGGAGGGCGGCAGGGCAGGGCAGGGAGGGCAGCAGGGCAGCATGGGGAGGGCAGCAGGGCAGGGCAGGGAGGGCAGCAGGGCAGCATGGGAGGGCAGCAGGGCAGGGCAGGGAGGGCAGCAGGGCAGCATGGGAGGGCAGCAGGGCAGGGAGGGCAGCAGGGCAGCATGAGGAGGGCAGCAGGGCAGGGCAGGGAGGGCAGCAGGGCGTGTGGGGAGGGCAGCAGGGCAGGGAGGGCAGCGGGCAGCATGGGGAGGGCAGCAGGGCAGGGAGGGCAGCAGGGTGTGTGGGGAGGGCAGCAGGGCAGGGCAGGGAAGGCAGCAGGGCAGCATGGGGAGGGCAGCAGGGCAGGGAGGGCAGCGGGCAGCATGGGAGGGCAGCAGGGCAGGGCAGGGAGGGCAGCAGGGCAGCGTGGGGATGGTGAGTATGCATGGCCGTTCTGAGGGAGGGGCTCCAGGCAGGTGGGGGTGGTAGCACACGGGGACGGAAGCACAGAAACTCCTTCCACAGCACTTCACATAATGCTCAGGAATGGACCTGGGCCACAGCCCCCCATGCCAGACCCCACAGCTGCCCAATTACTCCAGTTAACAGGCCTCAGACTGAAATGCCCAGTTTCTCTCCCTCTCTCTGCATAATCTTCATTTCTCAATGAGATTAAACACACAAACCACCAGCAACAGAGGTACATCTAAGTGCTCCCAGCCCACACGGCCACAGTGAGACCCCTGGGGGACACACAAGAGCTCCTCTCCCCTCTAAGAGCGCCGCCTCTCACCCAGCGCTTTTCCCGTGCAACAAAAATGGGTGGTTTCCCAACTTTCAGGAGACAGGTAAAGCAATTAAAAATACATTATTTACAATCACGTACTTCATATTCTTCCGCAAACCCACAGTTGGAGTCCGCTTGTTGTTTCTTAAAGTAGGCCTCGAAATTCTCCACTTTGATTAACTTGGATCTAAGAAAACAGAACAACTTAGGACTTTTTTACATTCCATAATGTTCACGCTCAAAACAGAAAAATACAAGGTATTAAAAAATTAAAGCAGCTACTCACTTTTTAGGTCTTCATCATAGAAAGGGAAAGGAAAAAAAAAAGCCATTAGAAACACCGACTCAATCATGACTCTAGAAATGATAGTAAACATCTTCCCAAAAGAACAAAAACCATAGTAATAAATGGGGGAGGGAGGGTCACTATTTACAAAACACTGAAATATAAATCAGGAAATCTCACTTCTAGATCCTCTCATGTAACTCATTGGCTTTGTGACTTCCAACGAGGTCTTCTCCTAGATATTGACAACCCATTTCTTTTTTCTTAAAAATCACAAAATACATGTTTATTGGTAGAATATGGAAGTAAGGTTTTACTTGCCTTAACAGAACATGGTAAGGAAGCTACTAGCTTCAGGAGACTAATAAACATAGATTCCTTCCAGAAAAACAAAGCTGGTTAAGAACTTCTGGATGATCATGGCCAAATGTGTCAGTCAGAAAAAATGACAGCATGGGGTGCCTGGGTGGCTCAGTTGGTTAAGCGACTGCCTTCGGCTCAGGTCATGATCCTGGAGTCCCTGGATCGAGTCCCGCATCGGGCTCCCTGCTCGGCAGGGAGTCTGCTTCTCCCTCTGACCCTCCCCCCTCTCATGTGCGCTCTCTCATTCTCTCTCTCTCAAATAAATAAATAAAATCTTTAAATAAATAAATAATTAATTAATTAAAAAATGACAGCAAGTTCCACCAAAACTTCTCTAGATAGTCACTGAACAGATTGGAGGATTAAATGTCTCCAAATAAAGCTCGTAACTCCAGAGACTTACTTAATTTGAGAAAAGGATACTTCATTATTCTTCGCATCTTTCCTGTTTTAAAAGAAACAAAGAGCCATTAAGACCAAAAAAGGGTAATTCTGGGCTTTTCCCCTTTCACGTATCTACAAAAGGCCTTTTTTATACATATGACACCAAATCCTGTTCCCTAATACTAAGCTTAGAGGTCTAGGCAGCAAACCCTGGTTACAAATCTGTGAAGTAACTCTCATACCATCCAAAAGTATGGAATAATCTTGCTCAGGCCACTGTTAGAAATATCTTTGGGTAAATGTGTATCAGTAGCATGACCCTTTTGTAAAGCCAGAGTCATTTTTTCATACTGTTCTTTGAGAAAGGCTTCCTGATAAGTTAATGGAATAAACCAGAAAATATCTCCACTATAGGAAGAGTGGTGGGGCTCCTGGCACTCTCCTGCATTGCTGGCTAAACCCCATATTGGTGTTTAAAAAAAAAAAAACCCACCTTCTGGAGGGCAATTTGTCAGTATGTATCAAAACTGAGGGGCACCTGGGTGGCTCAGTGGGTTAAGCATCTGCCTTCGGCTCAGGTCATGATCCCAGGGTCCTGGGATCGCGTCCTGCATCAGGCTCCCTGCTCAGCGGGGAGCCTGCTTCTCCCTCTCCCTATCCCCCTCCCTCCTGCTTGTGCTCTCTCTCTCTCTCTCTCAGTCAAATAAATAAATAAAATCTTAAAAAAAAAATAAAAAAAAAAACTGAAAACAGGCATCATACCCACTGAGCCAGCAACTGCCCACTTTGGAATTTAGCCTAAGGAAATAATCATGAATATGCCCAAGGATTTAGGGACAGGTTAAGTAACTGTGGCAAAAAAAAAACCAAAACCAAAAACATCAGGAAAATTGAATTATTTCCGTAGAGTTGAATACTGTGTATCCACTTAAAACAAAGATCTGAAGCTGTCCACAATGTCTTAAATAATAAAGCAGACTACAAAATGATACATGTGATTCCTGTGTGTGTGTGTGTGTGTATTCATGTGTGAGTTTCACAATTACATCAATGTTAAATGTAGTTTTGTGCAGGTGCTGTGATTATGAATTATCTCATTTCTTCGCTCTTCTTCTTCTTTTCTGTTTTGTCTTTTGCCACAAGAATGTATAACTTTTATTTCAACAAGAAACAATAAAGCTATTTTGACCCTTCCCTCACACACACAAAAAAATTTAAAATCTGCCTGTCAACCCAACAGGGCAAGATGGCGGCAGAAGAACCTGGCGCGGCCATTTTAAGGAACTCGGAGCCAGAATGAAATTCCCCGGTTGGCAGCACCTGATGAGTGCAAAAGAATCCCAGCAGGTACACAGGCTTCACCCGCCCCACACATGGTCAGACAGGAGAGCGAGCAATGAGGTGCAAACTCCAGGTTCAAGTTCACTTCCACACTTCCTACACTTGGCTTGTGTGTCCTCACAATGGGGCTTTCAAGACCTGCCTCCTAGATGATGGACTCTGAGAAACAAACTGAGGGTTCCAGAGGGGAGGGGGGGGTGGGGGGATAGGTTAGTCTGGTGATGGGTATTAAAGAGGGCACGTTCTGCATGGAGCACTGGGTGTTATACGCAAACAGTGAATCATGGAACACTACATCAAAAACTAATGATGTAATGTATGGTGATTAACATAAAATAAAAATAAAAATAAAAGACCTGCCTCCTAGAGCCCCATGAATATGAGAGCTGATGGAAAACACAAATCCAGGCACACAGTAAGCACTCAAAACAGAGATGCTGCTATTTTACTATTTATGCACCGCATTTATTTAACGCCCCTCGGTGTCACATCACAGATCATTGTAGACATCGAAGCTGCCTATCTGCTAGTCAGACAGCACGTGTGTTCAAACTTACCAACTCTAAATGAAATCTCTTAACACCACACAACTGACCCATGAACCAGAAGGCACAGTTTCAAGGGAGCAGCCTACACCGCAGTGTTTGCCGCGATCTGATGCTGGCAGGGACTGCGAAGAAGTAGGACTGGCCAGTCAGTAGAGAGTGTGGATGAGGGGGACATGGGGGCCCAAGACACCAGTCCTTCCAACTGTGTGAATGTCTGAAATTTTCCATAGTAAAAAGCTCCCTTAAAAAGTAGAGTATGGGGCAGGGGGAGGCCTGGGTGGCTCAGTTGGTGAAGCATCTGCCTTCAGCTCAGGTCATGATCTCAGGGTCCTGGGATCAAGCCCCACATCGGGCTCCCTGCTTGGCGGGAAGCCTGCTTCTCCCTCTGCCACTCCCCCTGCTTGTGCTCGCTCTCTCTCTCTCTCTCTCTCTCTCTCGCTGACAAATAAACAAAGAAAATCTTAAAAAAAAAAAAAAAAGTAGGGTACTATCATCAACATAAACAACAGTCACCTTTTCTTTCTCCAGAAGATGAAGCCTCCCACAGCCACAATTACCAGGGCACCAAAGATGCACCCGAACACTGCTCCGCAGATGACACCTGAGAAAAGTCCAAATGGGAGGCACTTAGAAGGTGCTCGCGAACTAATAATACACTGCATGTTAATTGAATTTAAATAAAATTGAGTTTTTAAAAAGAAAAAAGATGTTCACAAACAACCAGCCCAGAGTCCTCAAATCAGAATGTGTGTGCGTGTGCGTGTGTGTGTGTGTGTGTGTGTGTGTGTGAAATACCTTTGGACATAAAATTAGTCTAGGCATTTGGGAGCTGGGTTCCCAGCCCCAGCCCACCTCTAACGGGTTGGTCTTGAGAAAGTCTCGGCTCCCCTCCCCTCAGGTTCCTCAGCTGCAAATGTAGGGAACTGGGCTGTCTGTGATTTTCAAGTTGTTCTTACTGCTGATGTCCTTCTTCAAATGAAATTGCATGCAGCAGCCCAATATATAACATAGAAAACCAAGCAGAAACACTCTTGTGGAGGTAGGGTGGGGGCGGGGAGGGTGTCAGGACTGGAGCGACCCCTGTTTAAAAACCACTAGACAAAATGTTCCCCACGGTTCCTGCTACCTCTGACTCTGTGGGACTAATGCCCCGTACGAGCAGAAGGACCTACAGCACTGTGCTCAAGTGACATAAAACCCATGTGTTTACTGGGCAAGGGGGTGGGGACTCCCTGAACTTTGCTCCTGGGGCTTCTTTCCCGAAGCCAACAACTATCAAGTATAAAAACCGGACAAACTAATGAACCAGTTGATCACTTTGTCTTCAGCTTGAAGGTATATACCACCCCCCTGGGTCCCCGAGGCTCCCGAATCACTCCATTCTGTGTGACAGAGGACAGGCGTGCCTGACAAGGAGTCTGAGGCCAGAGTGTCAGGCCTGCGTCTACGCAAGTCACTGCCCCTCTCTGGGCCTTCACAGCCTCGTTTCTCAGAGAGGAGCTGGACAAGATGACTTCTGTGGCTCCTTCTGACCCTCACGTTGGAAGGTTTTATGCTCTGAAAGTCAAATGGTGTGCCTGGAACGTGGGCACACAAATGACCACACCAAGAAAAAAGGACTAAATGTGTTTGCAGAGTGGAAGGGCAACCGGCATGGGGGGGTGGGGGGGCAGGGGCGGGGCGCCTCCTTCCAGGAAGCTGAGGTGGGTCTTGATGGCCACGTGACATCTCAACTTCTGGGAGGAGCGACCAGCCCTCCCAGGGAGCCAAGGGAAGCATGCAGACACCGGAAGCAAAACCCCCACTGAAATGTTAACAGCACTGTTGTTCTTTCTCTACCTGGATCCTGGGGCAAGAACACTGCATCTGAATAGGGACCGAAGGACACGTAGCTCTCGGCCCCATCTATGAGTCCCTTACGGTGAGGGTTAAAGGTGATGTTGGTGAAGCCAGCCACACAAGCCCTATGGGATGACAAGAAGGAAAGAGGTAGCTGAGACGTGGCCACCACCCCAGCCATGGAAAGCTTTGCACTCACGAGGCTCAGCCCCAAAGGGCAAGAACCACTAGGCCATTACCGATAGGAGCCCAGGGGTTCCAGCTTCCCATTGTAATAACCGTGCGTGGTTGACTCATTCCCAACATCGACTTCGTATTTCAAGACTTCAGCCAAGCCCTGAGAACGTCTCTTTTCTTCTGTTGTTATGAGGTATGTCACGTAGGTGTCTGAGGCCCCCTTTTTGAAATCCTCATACGTATACCTCAAAACATCTGCAGACGGGTGAGCAGCTAAGAAAGGCACACAGGGAGAAAGTCATAAGCAAGTGATTGCTGACAGATAAGTTTCCTGGAATGCGTCTGAATAATGGCAAAGACACTGGGCAGTAATGGTGAGAGCTGCCATCTCTCACGTGTGCGCTCTTGTGTCAGGCTTTACTTATACCAAGTTCTACGTGCCTTACTTACTTAATCTCCGTGCACTAGACAATAGTCACTGACAGTAGTCTTCTCACGTGGGTTTACTACCCCCATCTTACAGGTGGGAAAATGAAGGCACGGAAAGCTAAAAGGACCTAGGCCCAAGGCCACACTGCATACACGGTGGGGTTGATTTCTAACCCAGACCATCGACGTGGCACGTGCGGTCTCATCCACCACAGGCTGGTATTGGTCACTCTGGTCACTCTGAAATATTGCCTCCTCCATTCAGCAACATCTAAGCTTGGATTTTGCTGAAAACCTTCGCCACAAAATGACTTGAAACAGACCCAAAATGAAAAGACAGAGAGACTGAGAGAGCTCAGCATCAGTTGTTGAAACTCTGCCATGGGTTTATGACACCAGCAAATTCCTTGTCTTCCAGGATCCCCACACCCCTTACGAGGTGCTTGCCCTCTCGGTCCTCGAGGATGTGAGGACAGTACCATGGGCTGAGAGGATGGGCAGAGGCAGCACTGCACTGTTCACATTTAAAGAATCAACGAAAACAACAAAACTTGGCCCTGAAAACCCAGCCTTGTGCAAAGCACCCACATGCAGCTAACAAAGACACCCTCGAATCATGCCCTTCTTCCCACCAAAGAATGTAATGGAGTCCTGTCCGGGAAAAGGGGCATGTGAGCCACCCCCTCTCTCAGCTGCAAGGAAGATTTTTGCAAGGTCCCACCACAAACGCAGAAATCACTTTCTGTTTTCCTTCAAGAGAAAGCTACCCTTTGAGTGTGATGTGTGTGCGTGTATATGTGTGCACGTGCGAGAGAGAGAGAGAGAGAGAGTTGGTTAAGACTAACATTCTGTCACCTAGAAGACTCTGTGCTATAAAAGAGAAGAAAAACCTAGGTCAGAGGTCAGCAAGGTATGAACCTACAGGCCAAATCCAGTCGGTTGCCCATTCTGATAAATAGTATTTCTTTGGAACAACCACACTCATTCTTCACGCATCCCCTGCGGCTACTCTCAACCCACAGAGCCAGAGTCAGGTGGCTGTGAGAGAGACTGCACGGCCTGCAAGGCTTAAACTATTTGCTCTCCAGCCCTTCACAGAAAGGCTGTCAACCCTGACCTAGATCATCGGGCAAATAGCTCACCCACCCCCTTCTGAGTGCCAAAGCGTGGGTGACAGTGTAGAAACAGACATGTATTTGTATCTCCAGTGTGCCTCAGTGGGCACAGGAATGGCCCCCGGTCACGGCATGGCTCATGGGCTGTTCAACCCATAACCGACCCCTCCTTACCGTTCCCAGTGGTGAGAATGAGCGCATAGGCTTTGAGGGGTCCGTGCCTGGTTTCAAACCCACTGAACTCAACCTTTACTGAATTGTGACTGATGGACGTGATATTCGGGGATCCATCTGGAGAAGGGGGGTCTGAAACAGAACAAAACGAAACATGATTACCCACCATTTAAAGCCAAAGGGGGGACAAAATTATTAAGGAGAAGTTGGCTGCAGGGCCCTCAAGCTCTGCCCTTGCTCTGGGAGCGGTGTGGGGGGCTCACGCAGAGCACATCCAGAGCAAGGGACAGGGAAGGAAGTGGGGGGCAGAGAGAGCAGATCCCCCAGCTCATAATGGCACCTTCGGCGTGCCCAGCCACACGCCCCGGCAGGCTCCCAGCAGCCTTGTTGTTGGAACACAACCTGCCTTTCCTATCTTCCCCCAGGCCCTCTGACCTAGAGAACTGGGATAGACAGAGAGCGAGAGAGAGCCTGTGCGGCTGGAACTCTAAGCGGGGAGCCATCTGCAGCCACTTGCCCACCGCGTGGATGCGGCACCGGACAGCATGGTTGGCTGAGGACAATGATGGAACACAGAGACCTGGAGGAAAGCAAAGCTGACATAGAGAGGATGCACTTTCTCCTGAGGCCTGGCTGTGTTCCTGGTCCACATTCTTCAAACTAAAGTCCTCATTTATTTTGCTGGAGTTGGTTAAAAACGCCACCTAGAAAAACCCGACCAACCCTCTTCCCAGAAACCAGAAAAGCCCACGCAGGAACATTCCATGCACAACCTCCATGACGACGTGCCTCCGCTTTCTGAACTGAGCTTCTGAGGTCAGCCTCCGAATTAATACAAAAGGAAGAAAATGCTGAATTAAAGATGATCCTTCTCGGGGTGCCTAGGTGGCTCAGTCGTTAAGCGACTGCCTTCGGCTCAGGTCATGATCCCAGAGTCCTGGGATCGAGCCCCTCATTGGGCTCCCTGCTCCATGGGAAGCCTGCTTCTCCCTCTCCCACTCCCCCTGCTTGTGTTCACTCTCTCGCTGTGTCTCTCTCTGTAAAATAAATAAATAAAATCTTAAAAAAAAAAAAAAAAAAAAAGATGATCCTTCTCCACACACACACCCCCACACACACACACACACTCTCTCTCTCTCTCTCTCTCTCTACCTAAATTTGTCTCCCACATACAGTTAGAATCTTGTGGTCAAGATTCAGGGAGACTGAGAAAACTGAACGAAAACACCACAGTGTGGCTCTCACATTTGCACCACCCAGCACGGCAGCCACCAGCCACACGGAGCTGTGAGCTCATAAAACATGACCAGCCCGAATTCGGGCGTGCTGGACATGCAAGACACAGACTGGATGTCAAAGACTTAGCATGAGAAAAGAATGTAAAATAACTCATCAATAATTGACTTCATGTAGAGTACATGTTGAAATGATCCTTTTAATATACTGAGTTAAATAAAATGTGATTTAAATCAACGTTGGCTCTTCCTTTTTACTTTTTTTATTTTTTAATTTTCGTAAAGATTTTATTTATTTGAGAAAGAGAGAGGGCAGAGAGAGTGAGCGCGCTCGGGTGGGCAGGGGACGGGCAAAGGCAGAGGGAGAGGCGGACTCCCCGCTGAGCAAGGGAGCCTGACGCCAAGCTCCATCCCAGGACCCTGGGATCACGACCTGAGCCAAAGGCAGACACTTAACCCACTGAGCCACTCAGGTGCCTCTTTTTTACTTTTTTTTTAATGCGGCTCTTAGGAAATTATTTTCTACTGGACGGCACAGCTTTGGGCAACCTCTCAAGTAACTGAGAGCAGTGACCACTTGGGGGCGCTATCCCCATTTCTAACTGTCAACCGCCTAGCCAGGCTTCCTAACCCAGGCTCCCAGGATCCCCCTCAGCTCTTTGCCTTCTAGCTGCCCAGAGGAGACTAGATCGTCAGTAGCATGCTAGCTCATCTACCTGCAGGGCTGGAAATCCTTTCCCTCTCTGCTTATCTGAATCCTATGCTCCAGGGACCCTGTCTGCCTTACTCACCGGTGTCCCTTAACCCGGGGTAGAGTGAGCAACTAACAAATGATGGCTAAAAAACCATCACTCCATTTCTCCAAGATTTACCCATCCCATACCTCCCAGAGAAAATACAGCTCCACTTTTACAGTAAATAAAAGATATGTTAAATTTGTATGTAAAAATTCATCTGTGGGAAGGGGGAAACCTGCGTAGCTCAGATGGTAACTCTTGGTTTCGGTTCAGGTCATGATCTCATGGGTCGTGAGATCGAGCCCTGCCATCAGGCTCCATGCTCAGCCCGGAGTCTGCTTGAAGATTCTCTCCCTCTGCCCCTCTTCCCATGCCTACCCCACCCCCGCTCTCTCTCTCTCTCTCAAACAAATAAATAAATCTTAAACAAAAATTCATCTGAGGAAAGGGAGAGCGTCAGATTAAAAAGAGAATTACTCACAAACAATGAATCATGGAACACTTCATCTAAAACTAATGATGTAATGTATGGGGATTAACATAAGAATAAAAAAAAATTAAATTAAATTTAAAAAAAAGAGAATTACTAGACTAAAGAAGTGGTCATTATCCAAACCAACCACACTGTTCAGCTTCAGAAACAACTATTTCTGACAAGTTCCTTTTCTTCCCTAGACACTGTGTATAGCCCCAGAAATACCACTTCAGACATGGCTTACGATCCTCAGTGGCTGAAGAGATGACATTATAAAACAGAACTACAAAAAAGGTTCCTTATTTCTATTATGTTCTAGAGTGCTGCAGAAGCCCAAAGGAGCGTCACCCAGGCCATCTGATACAGTTGTGTACTATACAACTCCAAGCAGCCCCATGCACACTGCAGTCCCTATGAATGGTGTCCCCTGGAACTGCACGGTGCACAACCCCAGCACCCATACATGGCCGCCCTCAAGTGTGTCTTCCATACACATTACCTCACCTAATTTGTATAACAGTCCTGAAAGCTAGTATTCTTTTCTTTTTTTTTTTTTAAAGATTTTATTTATTTATTTGAGAGAGAGAATGAGAGAGAGAGAGAGCATGAGAGGGGGGAGGGTCAGAGGGAGAAGCAGACTCCCTGCCGAGCAGGGAGCCTGATGCGGGACTCGATCCTATGACTCCAGGATCATGACCTGAGCCGAAGGCAGTCTGAAAGCTAGTATTATTTCCCCTTTTTATAACTAAGAAAAACAAGACTCATAGAGATTAGGTAGCTTTCCTGAGATCACATAGCTGGTAAAAGGCAGAACTTAGAATCAAACCCAGGTCTGCCTGTCTAAATCCAAGGCTCTGTCCACAGAACCCCGCAACCACTTTTCAAGTCAGTGTCCCTGTAGTAAGAGACCTTCTTCTCTTACTATTACAACCACAGATTCTCTGGAAAATTTCCAGAAACATTCTGATACCCTAAAGGAAACATACCCAGGGGTCAAAAAGCACAAAGCAAAACCAACCCACTACGTTGATCTAAGATGTAATGTAGGCAAAGACATGGCAAGGAAAAGACAGATAAAAATGAAGCAAAGCTGTAAGAAGCAACATTTTTCCAAGTACAAAAAATAAGGACAATGAGCATAAGAAGTTTGACTAGTGAGATCCCCTGGACAGGAAGTGACCCCCGTTCCTCAAAATAGCTGGGGAGCTTGTCAATATGGACTCTAGGGAAATATGAATCTTGACTGGATAGGTGATCATGGTGAATAAAAGTACTGTTCACTTTTTAAGTGTGATGGTAATAGCAATGTGGTTCTGTCTGAAAGAAAGGGGAAAGGAGCCTCTATCCAGGAGGAATACTTCTTGAAATATTTATAAATAAAAGTACAGAATGACCAGGACTGGTCTCAAAGTAATCCAATCAGGGAGGAGGGGATCTAAATCAAAGAAGATTGGTCAAACTCTGACAAATGTCCAACTGGGTGATGACGGATATGTGGGTTTCTTTATGCTTTCTTCTACTTCTGTATCTGAATATTTCTATGAAAATGCTTTTTTTTAATGCAATAAGGAAACTTACCACTTAAAAGAAAACGTGGCAATGAATTATTCTGTAAAATAAAGGAAACTTTTGGAATACTAAAAAAGAGTCCCTCTTACTCTGCTTTTTAAGACTAGACATGTATTTTAGCAGAAATTTAAAAAGAAATACAGATTTCTAGGCCACACTTGCAGATCCACTGGATCAGCATTCTCCAGGGGTGACCCCAGTGCCACCTGCGACCCCCCCCCCACCGCCGCCACCACAAAGCCTACCTGTGATGCCAGTGAGGCAGGTGTTTTGGGTGGGAGACGCCATCTTGCCACAGGAAGAGGCAGCGATGCTGATGTTGTAGGAGGTAGAAAAGTTCAAATATGTGACTTCCGTCCTGTACTCAGTGCCGTTCTCTGAGGAGCAGCTCTCCAGGTCTGTCACATTTTTCCAAGCTCCTCTGCTGATCTCCAGCTGGAAGCCCATGTTGGTGCCGGGAGGGCAGGCCCACTTGAGAATCAAGGTTGGCTCTTTGGGGACAACTTCGCAGTGGAAGGAGGCTACTGGTAAAGGATCTGCAAAGCAAGCACAGCTCATCGTGACAGTCTGGGCCTTGTGCCTTTGCAAACACTGGCCCTTAGCGAGCAGCAGAATCCTGGCTCATCTGTAATGAGGAGAGAGCCATGAGGTACGGCAGAAGAGGCAGAGGCTGACCTTGAATCAGGCATTACTGAACTGTGTGACCTTGGCTCAGTCCCCCAACTAAGCCTCAGCTGCAGGACTGTACGGGGATTATATGAAACAGTGGCCGTCAGTCACCACGCTGGAAGAGAACAGGGCTCCGTGAGAGCTCACTGTGACGTAACGGTATGGAGCAGCAACTACTTCACCCACGTCATCTCATCTTGGGGCCCTCCTGACAATCCTTCTGGAAGAGGTAGGATTAATGCTGTCCCACTCCGCCGACGAATCAGCTGAGGCTTCGAGGGGTTACGTTAAGTCGCTAAAGATGACATGGCTGGTAAGCAACAGAGGCAAAACTGGACCCCAGGTTTTCTAAGTCCAAGTCCAGGGTATTTTATAGACACACAACATGCTGAATAATCAATGGTAAATGGGGTCAGTTTCTTCATCTTTAAAACAGGGTGTTAGGGGTGCCTGGCTGGTCAGTCGGTCAAGCTTCCGACTCTTGATGTTGGCTCAGGTCATGATCCTGGGGTTGTGGACTAATGTACTGGGCGAGAGTATTATCACTACTTCAGTGCTGCAGTATTTTACAGCAGAAAAAGCACTAACAAATCACTTGGTGCACCTACCACATTCTCCACCTGATGCCTGGAAAAGTAATCTGCCCAATGCACACCTCCCCCCACAGCTCCTCTTCCAGCCACCCCCAGTCATAAATGCTCATACATATTTCTCTTGTTTTAGGCGGCAGTAATTATAGATAAGATAAATATCAGCAACGGAAGCCACCCAAACCCCAAAGATCAGTGTCCAGACCAGGTGGATGGAGCCCACGTTAGCAAAGGTGACTCAGAGCCACCAAGATTTCTCTAGCTGCTCCATGTGAGAGGTCACAGGTCATCAAGGTCCCAGCTCCTATACTACCAGGGAGGCTGATCCAATGGGAACCCTCTACTTCCAAATCAGCCTGAACACACTTAAGTAGCTTGGTCAAAGGAAGAGAAGATATAGGTACAAAGAGGGTAGAGAATAAGGTGGTGCACAGCCGCCAAGGTGACAAAGGTGCCCCAACCAGATCTGTGAGCCGAAGGACTCAGAAGCATCTGTAAAACAGTCCCTGGGGTCCTCTCTGAAAGCTCCCTCAGTTAAACACAAGGCTGCCCCTCTCTTTGTAGCACTATTTGCACTGAGAGATAAGGATCAAGACAGGTGAAAAGGCTGAGCATCCATTTTAACAATATCCTTTCAATCTTCTTCAGTGGGGAAGCCAAACTATGAACTACAAGCCTGCATGGCATCCATTTCCTGGCCCATTACTTCTTGGGTCTCACCATCTACCCATCCGTCGCCCCCTTGCTCCCATTGGTCCACTTCTGCCATCCTGGCCTCCTGCTCTTCCTTCAACAAAGCAGGCATACTTCAGCCTCAGGGCCTTTGCACTGGCTGTTTCTCTACCTATAATGCTCTATGCCCTGATAGCCATATGGCTGGCTCCTTCACTTCCTTCAGGTCTTCGCTGAACAGTTACCTTTTCACTGGCGCACCCTAGACAAACATCTCATCGCCCCCTTCCTTGTTCTTTTCCCTCCCCCTAGCAGTAATCATCCTCTAATAGCTTACTTATTTATCTTGTTTATTATCTGTCCTCCCCACCAGGATAAAAGTTCCAGGAAGGCTGGGACTTACAGGTGTCACTTAACAGCGCCCGGCATATAGCAACTGCTCAATAAATGCTTGTTGAATGAATAAATGATAAGACAGCACTAATAAGCTAATAGGATGTCTCAAAGAGATCAGTGTACTGCATACTACAAGAAACTTAATAAAGTCTGTGGAGGACCTACCTGCAAGGTCAGCACCACCCAGGAAAGAGTCCAAGTGGCACCTGGGGCACCACCCAGGAAAGAGTCCAAGTGGCACCTGGGGCTACTCACCTGTACAGAATGACTGCCAGCTAGGAGCCAGGGACCAGGTGGTGTTCCCCACTAGGGTGAAGATCTCCACTGTGTATGCCGAGCCAGGTATCAACTCAGTGGCTGTGGCATTGGTGACACCCATGTCTGTGACAAGTTGTGTTGCCCTGCTGGAATTTCCATCCTTCTCAATAAGAAGGTGGTAGATGTACGTATCAGAAGCTTCATCAGAGTTGTGCCAAATTAAGGATGCTGCTGTGGTGTTGGTATGTATTTCAATATTGGACACATTGCTGGGCCCTTCATTTAAAAAAAAAAAAAAAAAAAAAAAGCATGGATTAGCCTTCAATTCCAGGACTATTTTATTTACTGCCTCTAAAAATAGCCTGGCCCCTTTGGGACAGAATAAATAAAAGTTACATTTGCTGACTCAAACGATAGAAGGCTTCCCAAAAAGACCTTCAGAAAATAATTATACAGATTAAGTCTCAAAAAAAATTTTTTAATACTTTTAAGCTTATCTGAAATATATTTTCCAGATAGAATTTCCTATCTGTTTTGGAAATCTGATTAATGAAAGAGAAAAATATACTAAAAAGATAACACAAACTACCATGTCTACCATATAGTTAGATCAAACATTAGCAAGACACGCTTACTGCTGCGTGCAAAGCTCCTCACTTGGGCAATATCATCTAACGTCAACATGACAAGGTGACCTCCTCTTGTCTGTATTCCCAAGCAATGAATGGAACAGTTACGTCATCCATGCTTATCGGATCACTTTCTGCTTCTAAAGACAATTCCAGGGCGCCTGGGTGGCTCAGTTGGTTAAGCGACTGCCTTCAGCTCAGGTCATGATCCTGGAGTCCCGGGATCGAGTCCCACGTCGGGCTCCCTGCTCAGCAGGGAGTCTGCTTCTCCCTCTGACCCTCCTCCCTCTCATGTGTTCTCTCTCATTCTCTCTCTCTCTCAAATAAATAAATAAAATCTTAAAAAAAATAAAAATAAAAATAAAAATAGGGCGCCTGGGTGGCTCAGTTGGTTAAGCGACTGCCTTTGGCTCAGGTCATGATCCTGGAGTCCCTGGATCGAGTCCCGCATCGGGCTCCCTGCTCCCTGCTCGGCTCCCTCTGACCCTCCCCCCTCTCATGTGTTCTCTCTCATTCTCTCTCTCTCTCAAATAAATAAAATCTTTAAAAAAATAAATAAATAAAAATAAAAAATAAAGACAATTCCAGGTTCACAGGGCTCAGCACTAATGCCAAGAACAGCAGGACCTTTGCTGTTTTCCAGCGTTTTCTGCTTAAGCAGCTTCCTACTCTACCGGGAGCCCAGAAATACAGTGGCTTCCCCAGTGTTTAACCAACGCTTACTTCCCACCCTCCAGGACAGGGTCAGAGAGAACAACCCTTGGCAGGGCATCCTGAGAAACTTACGTGTGTACTGTGCAGTGAAGCCAGACTTGCCCACGACGCGGTTCACTTCTGGAAAGACTGTGATGTTGTATAACGTGCCTGGAACCAAGTCTTTGAGAGTGATGGCTTTGTGAGAACTGTTTGTCTTGTTGAAGCCATTCTTGGACCATACATGCAGGCAGTAGGTATAGTCAGAAGCACTGTCCGTATTCTGCCACTCCAACTCCATTTCGGTCGTGGTGAACTGGAGCACACGGATGTCAAAGACGGCACTGAGGTCTGGTTGGAAGAAAGGAAGAGAAAAGGAAGTCTGTCAAGGACCATCATAATGCCCAGCTTGATTTCGAAGTGTCAAGACAACTGTTCTTTTGCCATTAAAGTCTCAAATGAGTTCACAAAATGTAAACTCCAAACCAGTGAGAAACACACACACTCATTTCTTTCCAGGATTTTGGCTCTTCCATAACACAGATGAATGTACCAATTCATCCTGTCAGTTCTCTGGTCTTTTGCTTTTGCCCTAAAAACGCCCCCTTCGGGGGGTCTTCTGGAGTGGAAATCATGTTCAGATTCCTCATCTGAGTGCTGATGACCAGATGGGTTCAATTTGCGAAAATTCATCAAGCCACACACTTAGGCTGTGTGTGTTTTTCAGGATGTATCCTGTATCTCGATAACTAGATTTTTATTTTTTTAACCACTTCCTCAAAAGAAAACATCTTTCTATAACATAGTCAGGCATACTGAAGAGTTGACATTCACTAGGTAGGGAGAATTTGAGGCCGGGGTGAAGGGAAAACACACACACATGGTCCACCCTCAGAGCTGGGCTCAGAAGAGAAATCTCCCTCAGGAGTACTGTGGGGACCCTGATCTGCCCACCTCACCTCTACACACTGAACCAGATATAATATGAATGCACAGATCGTGGCCCAGAAATAATGACATAAGCAGGGCGTCTTTTCCGCCCTTGCTTTCAAAACACTTCTCTCTTCACCTGGGAACCACGGTCATCTCTAATGAGAGAAACTGAGTGGCTGAGGGGACAAAAGAGGGAAATATTTTCACTATAAAACATTTTGTGGGGTTTTTTTTATCATTATTTTGTACCACAAGCATATACTCTCTTCCAAAAAAAAATTTTTTTTTAAGTGTGTCCTCCTTAAAGGGAGGCAGCTTTGAGAGGCTTCTTTCCCTACCACCAAATTCCTGATGTCAAAGGGATTCCACAAAGGCCATAAAAGAAAGCCATTATCTATAAAGGTAAAAGAACCTACAAATAATCTAAATATTCCACAAAAAGAGAAGGGCTTTGTAAACTGTGATCTGGCTACCTAATGAAACATTCTGCAGCCACTAAAAACATGAAGACCATAAAAAAAAAAGTTCAAATACAATGATTTGTATAATAATTACAATGATATAAACAAAACCTATGACTGTGGACACAGATGTGAAGAGAATGCAGCTGCGTTAGAAGAGAGGCGTTATTCTTGATTCCCTTCCTTTTGATGGTGGTAAAATACATATGATATTTATCATTTTAACCATTTGTAAATGTACAACTCGGTGGCATTAAACACATTCACAATGTGTGTAACCAGCACCACCATCTATACCCAAAACATTCCATCACCACCAACATACACTCTGTTCCCATGAAACAGCAAATCCTCCCTCCTGGTAACTCCTATTTTACTTTAGTCTCTGTGAACTTGCCTATTCCAAGAACCTCTTGCAAATGGAAACATACAATATTTGTCCTCTGTGTCTGGCTTCTTTCATGTAGCCTAATGTTTTGGAGGTCCGTCCACATTGTAGCAGGTACCAGAATTTCATTCTTTTTTTTTTTTTTATGTCTGATCTTATTTATTTGTCACTCAGAAAATCTCATTTTTTACTGGACTCAGACTTAGAGGTAGAAGCTCTCAGACAGGACAGCCTCCGTCTCTTAGCAATCTGTTCCTGGTGTTCTTCTTTGGCCTCCTTCATTCTCTTGGCCAAAAGTTTAGCATATTCTGCAGCCTCTTCCTTATTTTTCCTAGTGCGCTGCTTCTTCAAAGCAATACGCCAATGTTTGTGCTGAAGGACACGTGGAGTGACAAGACGCTGAATCTTAGGCGCTTTGGTTCTAGGTTTCTCACCTTCTTTGTTTAGGGGCTTTCTCACAACATACTGGCGGACATCAGCTTCTTTAGAGAGACTGAAAAGTTTGCGGATTCTGCTGGCTCTTTTGGGCCCCAGGCGACGAGGCACACAGTATCAGCGAGTCCAGGAATATCCTTCTCCCCTTTTTTTACAATGACCAAGTTGAGAACACTGAGATTGGCATCCACAATGCAACCCTGAACCAATTTGCGCTTTCTCTCTCTAGTCCTCCTTGGTCTATAGCAGGAATGCCCCTTACCCAGCAGCAGGTGGACACGGCCATGGGTCAAGACACCCTGCTTCATGGGGAAGCCTTGTTTGTCATTGCCACCACAGATTCGGACCACATAACCCTCCCATTCTTCACCCAGAGCATCAGCAGCAACTTCGGTGGCCATATGCTTCTCATAAAAGTTGCCAAGTTTGCGTTCATCGTCCACTTCAATGAGTTTCTGGCAGCCAGTAGCTGGGAAAGAGATGTTCAGCTTCATCCTGAAGCAGCCTACCGCCTCCGAGGCTCCACAAAAAAGAGCCAGAATTTCATTCTTTTTATGGCTGAATAATATTCTATTGTGTAGATATACCATATTTTGTCTATCCACTGCTCTGTTGACGGACACTAGGTTGTTTCCGCCTCTTAGCTATTGTGAATCATGCTACTATGAATGCCGGTGTACAAATAACTGTTCCAGTCCCATATATATATATATGGGACTGGAATTGCTGGGTCATACTATATTTGTTTCCCTTCTTCAAAATTGCCTTTAATAGGGCGCCTGGGTGGCTCAGTTGGTTGAGCGACTGCCTTCAGCTCAGGTCATGATCCTGGAGTCCCGGGATCGAGTCCTGCATCGGGCTCCCTGCTCGGCAGGGAGTCTGCTTCTCCCTCTGACCCTCCCCCTTTTCATGTGCTCTCTCTCTCTCACTCTCTCAAATAAATGAATAAATAAAATCTTTAAAAAAAAATTGCCTTTAATACTGTTATACCGATTTTAGTAATAATGTAAGTTGTTCAATAATAGAATGGTAATCCCCTAAGAGACGAGTGCCTTACTACCACTCTTCTTGATTTCCGTTCAATGAGACTCAACTATAGGCTACAGTACAAGAGATGCCTTCTCAACAAACAGTCCTAAATTGCTTTGCAGCCGCACGATGTCCAAGTGTCAGCCCACACTCTCGTCAAGACCCCACCCTTCAAAGCCAGACAGAGGCCAGGGCACTACCTTGTCACTCTGGGCCAGTTAACTACCAAGCTCACAAAGCTCCCATTCCCTACTCTGCAAAATAGAGAGCTTAACAGTACCCACCTCATGAAGTTGTAATAAAAATTTAAAAATAAAGGATGAGAGCCCAGCACTCTGCAGACCCCCAATATGTTTAACTATTATTACAGTAAGCTCTGGTCATTGGCAAGTCACACAAAATCAAGGGTCCTGCACCATGGTGATCCTCATCATTAGCAACATTCTCAAAAGAAGAAAAGAAATATATGTTGACATTAAGACCCCATATCTCAACAGTCTAATCTAAAATTCAGACTTGAAAAGGAATTACTACCTTTCATCTGAGGAATGCATGGTAGCAGTTCTTTATTTTGGAAGCAGATCTTCCAAGTAACTAGCAATGTCTTAACCCAACCAACAGAGTTGAAGAAACCTACACAAGGAAAATCTCAAAAGCCCAACTGATTTCATGTGTGGCTACAGGAATTATTCTTATTTCTTTATTCTTCCCCTCTGCATAAAAGATTTCAATTCTCCTACAAGCAAAGATCAAAGAATAGTGTATGTTTTCCAAACTTTCCCAAAAATATTTCTTTCAGATTTTAAAAACAACAGTAATGAACATTAAGTTGTTTTCATGAGATACTTTCATCAATATCATTTAACCTTAAAGAACAATGTTGTTTATGAAAGATTGTAAATAATCTATTTGTCCAATAAAAGAGGAGTAGAGTAGTTAAGTAAGTTACAATACATCCAGATCAGTGATTCTTAAACTTTTGAATCTCAGGACCCCTTTACCTTCTTAAAAGAGAATTTTTATTTATGTAGGCTATATTTGTATTTACTGTATTAGAAATAAAAAATGAGGAAATTTTTAAACATAAGAATACACAAGTATACATTCCATTAGTCATCAAAGTGATGATGTCATCCCTTGTCATACAGCATCTGGAAAACTCCATTATACACTCATCATGAGAGAATAAAGGCGAAAAAGCCAAGTATCATTTTAGCAGCATTATGATGATAATAATAATACCTTGTCAACCCCTTGAAAGAACCTAGGGGACTCACAGGGGTCCCTGGATCACACTTTGAATAACAGTGATCTATCCCAGGGGTCAACCAAGTTTTTCTTTAAGGCCCACAGAATAAATATTTTAAGCTTTATGGAGCATATATTTTCTGTTGCAACTACTCATTTTAAGCACAAAAGAAGTGACAGACAATATGTAAATATATAAGCATAATTGTGTTCCAATAAAACTTTATAAAAACAGGCAGTGGGCCAGATTTGGCCCATAGGCCATTATTATCTGTTGACCCTTGATTTAGACAATGGAATGCCAGGCAGGTATTAAAATTATCCTGTAGAAATATTTATACTGAAAGGGAAAAATATCCGTAAGAAGCCGCTAGGTAGAAAAAAGCAGATTATAAAACCACGTGAATAGGATGACTTCAATGTTCATAAAAGAAAAAAAATACAAATATATGTACACACACACTGATATTATCTTAAAATTATAAAATCATAAAAGTTATCAATGATTATTTCATACACCAAAAACACACCAAAAGTTGTCAGTGATTATTTCTGGTTGATAAGTTTACTATGTGATTTTCTTCTTTTTGCTTGTCTGTGTATTTTATATAATGAATATGCATTACTATCGTGATAAATTTTTTTAAGATTTTTCTTAGATAAAAAGAAAAGCAATATTTGAAAAACTTGACATTAGAAATTATACTGATTTCCTTTAAGAAACAGTTTAACAGAAAACACAGCCTATTTGCTTACCAGTGCTATTGCGAACTGTCTGGGGATCCCCTTCAGTCCCATTTGGTCCTCTTGGAAATATTTCAAAAACATACATGGTTCCGGGGAATAAGCCACCAATGACAATACTTTGGTCGCTGGTCGTGTTCTCCTGAGGTTCTCTACTTCCCTCCTTTCTGGTAAGTATCTTAAAGAAATCTGAGTCATTGCTCCTCCAAGCTAAGCCAATTGCCCTTGTGCTGACATTCGTCACTCTAAAGTCAGAAACTGGACCAGGGGCTGAGGGAAGAAAGTAAACAGCTAGATTAAGAACCTATTTCTCCAGAAGATGAGGGTGACTGAACTTCACAAAAATATTTACACTGAGATTAAATGCACACTTGGGACACCTGACCTGTCTTTTTCTCTTCTTTGTATTACCATCTACAACACCAGCCCCTCAGAAACTGGTATTTCTGGCCACTGAGAAAACACTTGGTGGTAAGAACACAGAAACTGCACGTTTTGGGATTGTACAAAGTCATTCACCAGAAATAAATGAACCTCTGTTTAGGGACATGCAGCAGCAGCTGCTGTTGACTGCTAAAACTGATTCCCTACCCTGCTTTTTCCTTCGTCATACAGCCCCAGATTTTTAGCTGTGTACATGGCCACCAGAAATAAAGACTACATTGCCCAGCCTCCCTTGCTGCTAGATGAGCCATGTGGCTAAGTTCTGGCCAATGGGAAGTGAGCAGAAGTACTGCCAGACTTCTAGGAAGTATCATGAACGCGTGCAGCAGTATCTTCTGCCCCTCCTCCTCCTTGTAGCTGGAATATAGACACAATGGCTAGAGCTCAGGTTGCTTAGCTCTAGAACCAACTTCGTGGCTGCTGATCCCAGACTCCAGCTCAGAACAGATATTCTTGGAGCTGCTGTAACAAAAGCTGCACCCTTAGGGTGGAAGTCATTCCTGGGTCCCAGCCTAAAGCCTGCTCCCCCGCTGTTATGACTTGAACTGTGTCCCCTCAAAATTCCTATGTTGAAGTCCTAACCCTCAGTACCTCAGAATGTGAGGTATATTTAGAGATAGGGTCTTTAAAGAGGTGATTAAAGTAAAATGAGGTCATTAGAGTGGTCCTTAATCCGGTACAACTGGGGTCCTTATAAGAAGAGCAGATTAGGGGGCGCCTGGGTGGCTCAGTCGTTAAGCGTCTGCCTCCGGCTCAGGTCATGATCCCAGGGTCCTGGGATCGAGCCCCGCAGCAGACTCCCGGCTCCGCAGGAGGCCTGCTTCTCCCTCTCCCGCTCCCCCTGCTTGTGTTCCCTCTCTCCCTGTCTCTCTGTCAAATAAATAAATAAAATCTTAAAAAAAAAAAAAAAAAAAAGAGGAAGAGATTAGAACACAGACATACGCAGACCAAAGGCCAACCATGTGAAGACACAGGGAGAAGGCAGCCATCTACAAGCCAAGGAGAGCGGCCTCAGAGAAAACTCCCCATGCATCCCCTTGATCTCAGATTTCTTACCTCCACAACTGTGAAAAATAAATTACTGTTGTTGAAGCTCCCCAGTCTGTGCTATTTTGATATGGCAGCCCTAGCAAAATAATACACCAACCCTCCCAATAATTCCATAAACCCTCAGTTACCAGGATTAAATTCCTTTTGGCTTAAAAAAGCTCTGTTTCCTGTGATGGAGCCCTGGCTAACACTCGACCATTCCATCCTGCCTGGAACTGTGCTTCTTTTATGATGACAAAGAAATAGACTTCTATTTTGTTTAAGCCATGCAAACTTGGGAATTTTTTTGTTACTCACAGTCAAACTTAATCCTAACTAATAAAGGGATTAAACAGTAAAAAATGTAAAAGATGGAGAAGTGAAAGCAAATTCCATTTACCCCAAAGAGCCAGTCCAGAAGACATTTGTAAAAATGCCTAAGGTGTGGGGAAGTGTGGGTGGTTCAGTCAGTTAAGCTTCCGACCCTTGCTTTTGGCTCAGGTCATGATCTCAGGGTCCTGAGATCAAGCCCCATGTCGGGCTCCATGCTGGGCATAGAGCCTGCTTAATATTCTCTCTCTGCCTCTCCCTCTGCCCCTCCCTACCACCTTTCCCCCACCTTACTCTCTCTCTTAAAAACAAACACACACCTAAGCTGTGCTTCCTAGGAAGCAACAGACACCCAAGTAAAGCATTCTGCGAAACAAGCCCTGGGTCCAGAGCCAGGTACAAGTTTCTGCGCTGTACTTGCTAGCTAATTCTGTGGCCTTGGGCAAATCATCCAGCTGTGCTGGGCTGCAGCTTTCTTATCTATAAAACAGGGATATCCTAAAGCTCCTGACATGGTATAATACTATACTACTATACTGTATACTGTGGTACACCATTAATGTTTTATTTCAATTACTGGACCTTCTTTGGAACAGAAAACTTTTTATTTACTTGCTGCCTATCATCTTATCTTTAAGACACAGTTAAGCAAAGAAAGGATGAGATGTATCTGTGCCTTGCTTCATTATAATGTCAGTATCCAAAGGACAAAGGGACATGGTTCTTTTTGTCTCCATGCATCAATTTGCCTCTACCACACTGGAATGGTTGTTACAAGCTGAGGCTGGAGTCAAGAGAGCCCAACTGTCTAATCCCACCTCTGCCACTTATCAGGTGTGACACCTGCCTAAAGCACCTCTCTCAGCTGTGGCTTCCTCGTCCATAAAATAAGGCTAAGACCAACCATGCCAAAGATCTGTGAATGTGACCTGAGACAGCGCAAGGAAAGCAAGTTGCACAATGCTCAGCAATGTGGGGAGGGTGAGTCAACGATCACCATCACTACAGTGCACATGATGAAGGAGGTAAGAGTCCCTGCGGGCTCCCACACTGAGCCGCGCTTTCCTTGAGGGCAGGAACAGAGCTCTGTCTCATACCTGGGCCTGGTACAAAGCAGGCAGGTGAGAAAGTTTAGCAAAGCAATGAGTGAACTCACGGGTGTACACTTGGAGAAAACCCGACACGCCCTCAGAACCGTTGCCAAGGAAAGGGCGCACTGTGATGTTGTATAAGGTACTGGAGTTGAGTGAAGGGATGTTGACCCAAGTATCACTGACATTGAGGATGAAGGAATCAGTCGGCCAAGCAACCTGGATCTCATAGGTATAGAGAGAGGATGACTCATTATCGTTGATTTTCCAGGCCAGGGTCATGTGCGTCGCACTGATGTTCATAATTTCAACGTCAAAAACTTGACTGGCCACTGTGAAGACACAAGAGGAGTTAACAGTAACCAGAATGGCCAAGCCAGAGAGAGAGAGAAACCACCATCATTGGCATGTCATCTAATGTAAGAAGTACTCTCAGTGACTGCGCCTTCCTATCCTACACCATTGACCCACAACCACAACATACATGAAAGTATGGGGGTCCCAGCAAACATCAGGTATCATCATCACCATCAGTGCAAAACCAAGCCAATTGCAATTGCATAGTTAGTCTTTGTGCTTCTTGTGAGCCAGAGCTATGACAGGCTCCTCAAACAGTAACATGGACTCTGCTCATGCCCGCCCAGGTGCTGGGCTAACCCAGAAACCCTCTCAAGCATCTATCCATCCAGAATGAACTCTACAGGATCGATTAAAGACCACACACTTCATCATGATGCAGGTCCAGGTCCCAAGGTTAGTTCTGCGTTAGGGGCCAGGTAGATCTTAAGAAAATCACTTGAGCTCAGTTTCCTCATCTGTAAAAGTGGGGTAACAGTCCTAACCTCAAAAGAAGATAACACAGAGTTCCAATTATTTGCCACTTGCCCACCCCACACTCCCAATCCGTCCTCCATCCTTCACCTGCCTGCTCCGTGCTCTGGGAGGCTGACTCCTATGCACTGCATCCCTGGGGTTTGGGGGGAGAGAGGGTCCTGCCAGACAGCCTGGGAGGCCTGGGATTGGGTTCCACCTGCAAACCTACCTGGTGAGGAGGCTACCGGGAGGCGGAGAAGAAAGCCGTCGAGTCTTCCTCCCACTGCCTCGCTCTGGCTTGCTGTTCTGGCTCGGCTGCCTCCCCCACTGCCCCAGCCCTCACTAGGCTCCAAAAGCACCACTTCTTCCCCCTTGCTCTTCAGCCTTAGAGCTGACTTTCTACCACGACTAGTCTCAGGGGTCTTGACAATGCTCTGATGATTTCCTTATGCCTGGTACGATGCATGTATGTGTGTGTACGTATATGTACGCAGGTATATGTCTACATATATATATACACACATGCCACATAGAGAGGGTTAAGGTTACTATAATTCTTATTTATCAAATGCTAGGACAGCTTAACACAAACCAGGCTGTGTGTATCCATACAACTGAGAGCTTAAAACACAATCACTATTACTTTAATTCTGCTCAAACCACTTTAAAAGCAGGGAACCCAAGACCCCCACTAATCCACAAAACCCCTTTTAAGCAAATCAGGCAAAGGGTCATTGGATGGATCCAGCTCTGAGGTACACTGCTTGGCAAGGGCCCACCGCTGTCAAAGGCACACCTGGAGGGCCCGTTCCTCCCCCTCCTCCAAACTGACCCACCCTCCAGACAGCCCAAGCCCTCCCACCTGCCAACCTGCTGGGTCCCTGAGGGTCCCTGGAAGTCAAGCCGCCTTTCCTACAGCTACATCCTCCCCTCTCTACCTACACACTAGCATCACCAGTAGAAGAGGAAAGAAGAAAGGAGGAAAAGTAAAATTCTTTACAGACACCATTTGTCATAAGCATCCTGCCAGGTTGTCCAGCCCTGTGCAAGGAACACGGCCGGGCCAGTCACTGCTTCTGAGTACTCTGCAGCAGGTCCCCCACCCCACTCTCTGAGGGAGACACACAACTCTCAAGCATATGATCACATCTTCTAGGACTGAAGTCAGCCCCTCTGGAATTATCAGGGTCCTCGAGCTGTCACCGACTCCCAGTGCCTCTTCTCTACCTTCATACCTTCATACTTCATACATACTTCAAACCACAACCTGCACCTTCACCCACAATGCTGCCTCAACGGACACGTCTTCCTCCCTCTCTCCGTTTATCCAAATCCTATTCTCTCTTCAAAGCAAGTTCAAATCCTGCCTATAGTAGAAGGCTTTCCTAGGGATTTGATGTGAAAATCATGCGCCAGCCTTCCGATGTCCAGAGCACTCAGTGGGCAGCTGCCGTGGACAGGGGCCACGTGTTGCCTCTGCAGCACCCAACCCCCTCTTTCAAACAGCACCCCAATCCTCCTGGGTGGGAGGAAGTACCTGTCATCCATGTAAAAGCTGGGGGACAGCACTCCCTTCCCCAACACAGCCATCCAGAAAGCAGCAATGTGACACCCTCTCCATCGTGGGACTTTACTGCTGATGGTCCAGTGTGACCCAGCCTTCCAGAGTTTCCTGGAGAGTAGTCTTATTTTTTTGCCCTGTATCCCCCACCCCCTGCCCCTACCCCTCCATTCTATGGGTCTCTAGCAGCCTTTGAGAACAGATATATTTTTGGATCAGGTAGCCAGAGTTAGTTCATGTTGCCTCAGCCAAGTCCCTGAGGGTGACGCTGGTGCATTTTTTCCTGAGCCCACGGGGGCCTGACCACAGGCCTCTCAAAGCGTGTGCATCTCTCTCAATTCCCCATCTATACCCAAACCCTGTCAGGGAGCAACCATACATTTCTTCGCTCCCCCATCAGCACCAATCCAAAACACCTCCAAATACTGGTCAATATACAGAGTGGAAGTACCACTAAATTCTAGGTAGGAAGCAGCAACGTGCATGTCAACACGCTTCAACAGAGAGATCAGTATGCATTCCAAGGCTGGGCCAGAAAAATAAAAAACTTATTTTCTTATTGGAAGGGGAAAATAATTAACCAACAATGACAACATGAATATCTATTAATGAGTGAAAACTACAACACCAGTTTGTCTCACTGGTTCACGTGCAAAGACTCAAAGGACAAGAGGTAGCCCCTGGCATCCACACATAGCAGCTGCTCAACACGCTTTACTGAGCTGAAAGAACGAAGCGTCTTGGCTGCAGAGTGAAGAAGAAACTCACTGGATCTGCTCTGTCCAAAACCCCTTCCAGAAAATTCCCTCCAACAACAAAACTGCTTGCGAGGCGAGAGAGAACGGAGAACCAGAATCACAGACGACAAAACTTTGTGTTAGATATACCTGTCCTGAAAGTTATGTTTTGGGGCTGTCCTTCTGTGCCATCTGCCGCTTGAGAATAAACAGTGGCCTTGTACTGCGTGTTGGACTTCAACCCGAACAGTAGGACTTCCGTGTCTTGGGCCAGAGGCTGGTGAGAAGACAGGTTTTTGGGATCGAGGTGGTATTCATACACCCCGGCAGTGGGGGTCCGGGGCTGCTGGGAGGAGCTCTCTGTGTTGTTGACATCTGTTTCAAACACAAAAGTCAAAATACATTTCCTGCAACAGAAGCCCAGCCCTGTCCCCCTGCAGCACCTCCCCCACAAGAGGACACATCAGGCAGAGCCCACAGCGCGTACTCCACAAATCCTTCCCTTCCTTCCCCTGAGAGAGATATATCTGCCTACAAAGGCCCCAATTTTTGGCAGATATTTTACTTTCTACTTTTATCCAGGTACCCTCTCTTTCCAACTCAGCTGTTTGTAGCTCCTCCCCTTCTTTCAGGAAATCTTCTCCCACCCAGCTCCCAACGTGGTCATCCAGGGACAGCCACAGGGCTCAAACCCGGCTCAGCAGAGCCCACTCTAGACATTTCTCCCCTGGGCCAGACCCCTTCCGATAGGGGGTGAAACGGGGCACCTACAGGCGGGTAATCATTTCTCCCTGAGCCACTCTGAGAACAAGGCTGGCACAGAAGGAAGCAGGAAGAGGAGACGGGCATCCCCTTGTCTCTTTCTTCAAGGCCTTGCTGCCCGCAATGGGAAAACAGACACAGGCCAACAAGTTTGCTCTTCTAGCCCAAGCTACTTAAAGTCTGGTTTCTGTCACTTGCAGTCAAGAATCCTAAACACCCACTTCGTAGTCCTGTTTCCTTATGTGTAAAATGGGGATTAAGTACTTGTTCTGCTCAATCCACTGGTTTACCTCTGAAAACGCTTAAAATCTGCAAATGGCCACTCCATTGGCAATGCAGAAGCTGTCTGCTAGACTTGCTTGCTAAGCATCCCTTTACTCAATGGACATGGCAAGTTCCTCCAAAGGCCCTACCCGAGTTAACACATCTGTTATCCGTTCAACGGAAAGTCTGAAGAGCTAAAGGGGCCAGCTCCTTTCCGGGATGCCAGACTCAAAAAGTTTCAACCCCCATTACCATTCTGAGCCCCAGTGATCTGACCGGTAAAATACGAACATTTCCCCCTCCCTTCTTCATACAAATAAAGGGTCAAACTAAAATGTGGAGGAAAGCCCTCTATAAATTCTAAAACTCTAGGGGCGCCTGGGTGGCTCAGTCGTTGGGCGTCTGCCTTCGGCTCAGGTCATGGTCCCAGGGTCCTGGGATCGAGCCCCGCGTGGGGCTCCCTGCTCTGCAGGAAGCCTGCTTCTCCCTCTCCCACTCTCCCTGCTTGTGTTCTCTCTCTCGCTGTGTCTCTCTCTGTCAAATAAATAAATAAAATCTTTAAAAAATAAAAAAATAGGGCGCCTGGGTGGCTCAGTTGGTTAGGCGACTGCCTTCGGCTCAGGTCATGATCCTGGAGTCACAGGATCGAGTCCCATATCGGGCTCCCTGCTCGGCCGGGAGTCTGCTTCTCCCTCTGACCCTCCCCCCTCTCAAGCTCTCTCTGTCTCATTCTTTCTTTCTCAAATAAATAAATAAAATCTTTAAAAAAAAAAAAAGAAAGAAAAATCTTTTTTAAAAAAATCAATTAAGGGCGCCTGGGTGGCTCAGTTGGTTAAGCGACTGCCTTCGGCTCAGGTCATGATCCTGGAGTCCCGGGATCGAGTCCCGCATCGGGCTCCCTGCTCAGCGGGGAGTCTGCTTCTCCCTCTGACCCTCCCCCCTCTCATGTACTCGCTCTCTCTCATTCTCTCTCTCAAATAAATAAATAAAATCTTTAAAAAAAAAAATCATAAAAAATAAATAAAAATAAAAATAAAAAATAAAAAAATAAAAATAAAATAAATTCTAAAACTCTATAGAAATGTAAGCACGACATTTCTTAAAACTATTAAGTTACTGAAAGTCAAAACCACCAAGGCAGATGAGAAGCACACTTCTGTAACTCACCTAAGCCACTGTCTGTGACCGAGGACTCGCTCTGTTCATTTGGTTCTGAAAGAGGCAGGGTGACCTTGTGTTGAGTCCCTGGTGTCAGGCCCGATATATTGACCACCAGGTCTTGAGTCATCCCCTCAGGACCCCCGATGCCTTCAAGGAGCAGCCGGCAGGTGGCGGTGCCGTTCGCTTCCTTCCAGGTAAGAGTAGCTTGCGTCACCCCCACGAAGGAAACGCGAAGACCAGAAACCGGACTCGGCTCTATTTTAAAAACACACAATGGGGCATTGATGGAACGAGACATCTGCGGTCACCTTTCATTAAGAATGACTGGGGTCGGGGCACCTGGGTGGCTCAGTCGGTTAAGCGTCTGCTTTTGGCTCCGGTCATGATCCCAGGGTCCTGGGATCGAGCCCCACATCGGGCTCCCGGCTGGGGGCGGTGGGAAGCCTGCTTATCCCTCCCCCTCTGCTGCTCCCCCTGCTTCTGCTCTCTTTCTCTGTCAAATAAATAAATAAAACCTTAAAGAAAAAAAAAAAGAATGACTGGGGTCACCGATGTTTCAAGGTGACTCACTAAAAATACTTTTTTGGTATCAGGGTCCAGTGCAAGTCTGTCATTTCACAGCAGGAAAAAGTAGATATAGCATTACAGAGAAAAGAATACACCTACAGCCAAAGATTTTTAGGATCTGTTGTATTCTCCTCAACAGTTCACTTCAACGTGATTTGACACTCTTCAAAACGGTCTTCAAAATTGTCCAACAGCAACATTTAATCATATTTGTTTGGGGCATAAGGAACAAAGCCCCAAACAAAGAGACTGTTTGCTACTTCTAAAGGTCTCGATTCAAGATAATACAAATAGTATCATCTCAGAGCACCCAGACATTTCACTAAGGAGCTCATCCCTGTGTTCCAAGCCCAGAGGGGTGCTTCAGAAGACTTCCGAGCTATCCCCCCACCATTCTTTCCATCACCTTACTTGGCTGGCTGTGACATAAACCAGCCATTTGGGCCAACATGACATCTACTCCCTTCCTTCGGGAGATGGCAAGGTAGAAACACTGAGAGGCGGGGCGACTGGCTCAGGAACACACATCACTGGTGGCATCGGGGACATCAGAACCCAGGGCTGAGCACACGAGGCATGGGCAGTGTTGCGGATAGCGCAAACCCCTGCCTGAGGTCTGCAGGGGCGGAACTGGAAGGCATGGCGGGTTCTGCAGCGAGCCAATGCACTCTGTGATTCTACCCTTCACATCAAACATTTTGGGTGCAAAGATTGCTAAATGGGGTCACTCCTGTGTCCTTTTTCTTTTGAAAAGAAATGCAACAGCCATCCAGGAGGCCAGCAGAAGGGCTCTGGGTAACTAACTGGTACCAGCTTCAGGGCACCAGGGTGCTCTGGAGCCGAGCTCCCTGGGTGCCCGCCACTTTGTGCTCAATAACCGAGCCCTCAGACAAAACCCAACTCCTCGGCATTACAGTTTGTCACTGTGGCCCTTGGGGTTACTGAGAGGACAGGATAATGTATTAAGAACAACTAAGCATAAGAGTACGTGCTCATGGGGCGCCTGGGTGGCTCAGTTGTTAAGCGTCTGCCTTCGGCTCAGGTCATGATCCCAGGGTCCTGGGATCGAGCCCCGCATCGGGCTCCCTGCTCCGCAGGAGGCCTGCTTCTCCCTCTCCCACTCCCCCTGCTTGTGTTCCCTCTCTCGCTGTGTCTCTCTCTGTCAAATAAATAAATAAAATTAAAAAAAAAAAAAAAAGAGTACGTGCTCAGTAAATAGGAGCTGATGAACAAAGCCTTGTCCCGGGAACTTTCAGGCAGAGTGAGGATACTCAGTTCCTGGGCTGGCTGCTCCTCGCCACTTCTCCACCTCCTCTTTCCTACGGTCACCAGTGCTGTGTTCCGCTGGCCCCATCACCATTTCTAAATTCCATCTTCTTCTTCCTCGTTCGTTCTCTTCATCTCCCTGCCCTCTCCTCCTGATCTTCTCTCTTTCATAATATAGCAAACCTCTATCACAGGGCTTTTTGCCTCTAAAACTCTGCTCTGAGGAGCTCCGAGAGATTTTTGTGGTTTTTTTTTTGGAGTACCTGTGACACCCCATCCCTGTAGCTCCTCTCACGCCAGTTCTTTTTACATATTGGGCTTCTGGGCGAGATTTTATTATTTAAAGAAATTGTTTCCTGGCTTAAAAAAAAAACCTGCTGAAAACCACCGGTTTCGTTTGCCTGTTCCATGTGTAGAAGGCACTGTGCTAGGCGGGTGGTCACTTCAAGCCATGGGCCCCAAGAGGTCAAACGTCCATGGCCCTCACCAGCCAAAGAGATGACATCCCCAGATCAGAAAACCAACAGGGGATAGCATTTTTAAATTTTTTGGTTCTTCTCAGCTTTAAAAGAGCTTCTCGTCTCTTTTTTATATTTTTGGTTCTTTTCAGCTTAAAAAAAGAGAGAGAGCTAAATTTGTAGCAGTAACACGTGGCTCAGGGTACTGACATCTAAGCTAAATAAAAATCTAAACCTTACCCAATGTCACAGGGCTATTATTTCATTTGAAACATGCACTCCTCTGTAAAGTATACCGAACTTTCGGGTCCAGCAAAAACTCCTGAGAATATAAACACAGCATCAACTCTCCTGCAGAGCTTAAAAGAAGCCTACAATAACTGACACCATTACGACACGTGTCTAATGAGGTCTCTGTTCCCAAGCCTCAGCAGAAGAGTAAATATTAGCCAATAATAGCAAAGGATTTTTAAAGCTGGACAGTTGGAACTACTTAAAACCTCCCCAAACACCTAGGACCCTAATACCAAATAATCTGGCCACCTGAACTCCCGGACTTGAAACAATACACAATCTTTTCTCCTCTTCCACCATTAACAAAAACCAATCTCTCCCCAACAGGCAATCTGAATGGACAAGGCTCTAGGATACAGGATGAAAAGGAACGGTTCACGATCATTCCTGGGGGCTCACCTTACCTGTTGTGTCATTTCCAGCTGTGGGATCTCTCGAAGTCGTAGTGACTATTTCTGAAGTGACAAAGGACGTGTATGAAGTTGTTGGACTAAAGCCTGTGGTGCCATTCCTTGCTGGATTTTCATCAGTGGTGGTCCACCTACTCTCCACCTTGCTCCTTTCTGTACGTGCATACTCAGAAACAGTGCTGCCCGTGTTTTCCCATGTTGTGGTCACACTGGTTGTATTGATGGAAACAGCTTCAATGTCAAACACAAACATGGGTTCTACTTAAATATTGTTTCCCAAAGGACATCAAAAGTTACATTTAAAAAAGAAATGTAAGGGGCGCCTGGGTGGCTCAGTCAGTTAAGCGTCTGCCTTAGGCTCAGGTCATGATCCCAAAGTCTTGGGATCCAGCTTTGTGTTGGGCTCCCCACTCAGTGGGGAATCTGCTTATCCCTCTCCTTCTGCCCCTCCCCCCCATGTGCTCTCTCTCTCTCTCTCTCTCTCTCTCTCTCAAATAAATAAAATATTTTTTAAAAAAGGAAATGTAAGAGTCAGGACTGCTCTGCATGTCTACTTTTCAGAAGTGAATTGTACGATCACAGAATTTCATTTCCCTTTCTCTGCCTCCTGGACTTTCCTCCAACAAACTAATTTTAGATACATATACATACATGTATGCATGTGTGTTAGTGAGACAGAAGGCTTTAAAACAGAGACAAAAATGACAGAGATCAGCAATGTTGGCTGTGACTTGAATATGGATTAAATCTATATAGAAGCTGATACCAAAAAAAGACCTAAGATGTAAAAAAAAGTCTCTCTTTTCATTCTTAGAAAACACTGCCCATGGAGAGGTCTTACATGATGCAGAAGCTAACTTTTTTGCCAAATCCTGATATTAGGAGGACGTTCCGCCATATTCGGGCACTAAGATGGCATGAGACAGAATGGCATAAAGTGAAAGGAGCTGGTCTTTAAATTCAGACCTGGACGCGAGGATCTCCTCTGCCCCTTAGCTATATGACCTGGAATGAGTCCCTTAGAACCTCTCATCCTCAGGTTCCTATGTTGTCAGCTCTAATACACTATTTTAAACATAAAGGGCTATTTTTAAGGTACCATGATATGGTAACCAACGTCACTGGATTTGGACATTTATAAAATCGGAGTTCAGAGTCCCATCCTGCTGGTCGTTAGCATGTGATTTTACTCAAAGTCCTAGGAGAACATTCCCATTATTCTATTGCTATGGTTCACAGACTTCTTAGTTTGTGTTTCATTTTTCTTTCCCGTGTCCGAGGCTTCAGCTGTGATCTGTAACAGTCACATCTAGAGCCCCTGACATTCATCTCAGTAAGGCACCAGGAAACTTTTCAGGGATAAGTGTGACCGATTTAAGTAGCCAGAAACAGTGGTCACGCAAACTAACAAAATGGCACCTCCCACTCACGATACAACAGGTTTTTATTACGATTTTTAAAACGAGTCATAGTTCTTCATCTCCCCTTCTCCTGCTTTAAAATACCACCCTCTATGCATAGAGGTTTTCTTCTTTGGCACCAACGATTCAAGCCCGTACAAGGTACCTACCAGCTTATTTACCAAACTGATTAACAAGAAAGAAAAAGCAACTGTAGAGTTCTTCCCATTGTTTGTACAGACTTTGCATAATCACCGTTATTAACTGAGATCAGCTTTATTAGAAGGTTTCGGCAAGATCTGCCCCCTTTGTGTGGTAGTGGAAGAACATTCTAATTATTTTATCTCCATGGTTCACAGACTTTGGGATTTTACCAATCAGGAAAAAAAAAAAAGGTTCCCAAATTTTGAGGACAGATAAAAGCTACCAATTTTTATTTATTCTAAAAGGTACATTAAAAAAAAAAAAAAAAACTACCGAACACTGTTATCTTTATTTCCTATAGAAACAAATTATGACCCAAAAAATTAGTAAGGACATCATCCCAGAATAAATGGTGCTTTCAATTAAATATATTTAGCTTCACTTAAAACTTACTATCATAGCCTTATTTTTTTCATTTTACTCTAGACCAGGGAGAACTTCAATGGACCAACACCAGTTAGCAAATGGGACTCAGCCCTCCATATAGAAGCAAAATATACAGGAGGCTACATCTGGTTTTCCAAAGGTTACACAAACCCTGTCCACCACTTTAAAAATCATGGAGCAATGTAGCAACCCAAAAAAATACTTATGGGATGGCAGCACATAAAATAAATATAAATCATACTGCATTATGAAAACTAAGTCTTTTTTAAAAATCACCCACGGATGTAGGCTGGCGGGGGAAAAAAAAATCACAGAAAATATAAAATTTTTATTTGTCAAAGTTGCTCAATTGATTGAATTCTTTCTTTCACTTGCTGGTGCCACACTCACCCCAGTTCTAAAGAAAAACTGGAAACTAAGAGAGTTTGAACAAATTAGCATTTTCTGTGATTTTCACGTTGCTGTAAGTGCTGCTGTGTCCATCAGGGGGCGGTAGCGAACAACACAAGAGAAGAGAGGGGAGCGGTACTTACAGTCACCTGCGCACACCATCTGTAACAGAAAAAGAAAACGGAAGTCAGCGCCTTCATTCGGCCACGGAAAATGCAAATCAGGAATAAAGCAGTTGAGAATTTAATAATGGGGATCGGGTGCTAACGAGTACATTAAAAAAGGCCCACTGGCAGGGACTAGGGTGCAAGGACACTGAGTAAGGGAACTCAGTGAAACCAGAGGTGGCTTACAAACAATGGATTAACTCGGCATATGGAGGCTGAGCTACCCAGTGTTCTTCCCCACAGATACACCCAGCACTGAAGCAGCTCTCCAGGGCAGCTCTCCCTGCTGCCACCGCATCATTAATTGAGGCAGAAGGACGTAGAAACAGTCAAGATTCTCTAGGGCAGGGGAAAAAAAAAAAAAAAAAGAGGACCGTGACACTGCTTCCCCAGAGGCATTTTCAGGTCACAAGTACAGAAAGTAAAGCCAGGTGCACAAGAGAAGAAATCTCCTGGGTTCGGGATTTTTGTTGTGCAAAAATCCAGCTTCCTCCTTCTATCGGTAGGTGGCAGTAATTTTTTTTTTTTTTTTTTAATTGTATGACATGCAGCTTTGGGAAGCACGAGTGTTTGAAACAGAGCAACCCTAAAGATTATTTATTTAGTTGAGTGTCTCAGTCTGCCATCTTTAGGTCCCTGGAAGGACCTCAAAGATACTCATCGTGATTCATAAATTACTACCCCATACTTTAAAAACCTAAAATAATTTGAGGTTGTACATCCTACTGTTTAATAAACACACCTTTTTTGGTTAATGGGATCTTTCGAAGTATGGCCCTCATGAAGAGGAAAATAATCAAAAGGGATTCTAGTGGGAAAAAATGTCCTCCAGCTTCCCATCACACTTAGAATAAAATCCGAAACTCTTAACCACAGCCTCCATGTCCCCCGGTGATCTCAGCATGCCCTTTGAAATGTTCCTGAAGCTGGTTCTCTCTTATAGCCTTTACATATTGATTCCTTTCTCCAAAAACACTCTGCCCCAGACCTTCCAGTGTCGTGGCCTAAAATGCCACCTCTTCGGGGCGTACTTCTCCAATCAACCAGTGGAACTGAGCACCCCTGGCTCTTTTCTCCTCTGCATTCACCTCAGTCGTCATCAGCCTCCTTCAACTAAAATGTATGCTCCATGAGAACAGAAACCTCATCTGGGCCTGCACCTAGAATGGTGCAGAGTAGGCACTCTATAAATGACACTCAAGAAAGGAATGAGCCTCTCATTTTGGAAAGGAAGCAATTCCTAAGTCCCAGAGGAAGGAGATTTGCCTAAGGTCCTATAGCAAGGCTAAGGCCAAGGCCGGTCGGGTCCAGGAGGCTGAGTACCCAACCCACCCCAACCCAAAGGAAATATCCTTTGTGCTTACCAAATGGAGAAGGCGAAGACAACATCCATGTTCATCTCAAGGGTTAGACAGACCGAAAGGTCTGCTCCCCAGCCTGTTTCCCAAGGGCCCAGACACCAGTTCCCAAAGGAATCTGAGCATTCCTTCTCATTCTTCACCCCCTACAAGTCTCAGGACCCACGTCCTGTTGATTCTCCTTTCCTACCGACCCCTCACCCCCACACACCCTTTCCATTCCCACCCCCCACTCTACCCTCAAGCCCGTGCTCTTCCAGCTCATCTTCCTGCATCCAGCACCTGCCGTCCATCTATGCCAGGCATCAATCCACTAGTCCCTGATGGACCACAGGAGAGAGAAAGACGAGGACCAGGTTGCTAGACAAGTTAGCACATGGCAGCAAGCCCTTTTTTTTTCCCCCTCCCTGCCCAGCAGTTGGAAAACATAAACTATCCAACCTCATGACTCTAGACTGGTCCATCCTAGCCCCTTGCGATGTTATTCTCTCTTCATATACAGCTCTATGTGTTAGATCCTGAACTGGAATCCATTTGGTCAACGATGCACCCAAATATCGCCTACAAACATGGACGATCCAGACCTGTCCTCAAACTGTTTTTAGGAAAGTAAGGGAACTAAGACGTGTCTATAAATAAGCAACTGAAGGTGGAGCAGAAAGCGCTGACAACTCTGAACAAGCAAGTCTCGAGTGCCTGTATGTGCCCAGCAGCGAAAGCCCCAGAGCTGAGGCAGACAGCCCTTGTGCTGGGCGGGGCTCACGGCTGAAGGAGGGGGAGGCAGGCGAACCAAACCACAGGAGGACAGACGGAAGGTATCCCCGGGGTAGGTACCATTCGCAGAGGGATGTCAGAGGAGGGCATACACCAAGGCAAAGAGTGCCTGTGCATTTCGAGCTGGGTCCTGTACAGCCCTAGACTCAGTAAACATTGGCTGATGACCATTATTACATGCGACAACATGTCAAAAAGCTCTGAGTTCTAGAGGTGAAAGGGCAAGGGTCACTATCAATATGCACAGAGCCTGACTCTGCCAGGCACCGTTCCAAGTGCTTTCAGATATTAACTCACTTAAAGCTCCAAACAACCCTGAATGTAGGAACAGGTCCCTTGTGGAGACTGTTGAGCTGCAGCGTCTGGACTTGAACCCAGGCAGCCTGACTCCAGGGTCCACATCCCTAATCGCTAGCTACCCTGCCTCCCCATATAAAGCCACTGGTGAGAAATATACTAGGACTTCAGGAAGGTTCAGAAATCAATTTCAAAAGCTATCCATGTCATCTTTCCTCCCTCTACCTTCCAAAAACTCCAGCAAGCAAAGTAAGAGTGTTCTTGACAAATTGGGGTTACGGTTTCTCCTGGCAGCCCTCCCACAGGTGCCAGGCGAACACAGCAGCTGGGTCTCTCCATGGCTCGGCGTGAAATGACAGCCAGAGCAAAGCGCACATGGCACCATGCAGCTTCAGCCTCTCCTGGCCTCCCTCCCCCTTCTTTTCACTCATCTTGATCTCACTGGCCCTGACTTCCCCAAATAAAACCTCAACACTGTAATCCTTTCCTCAGGACCTGGGGGACCATAAAAACCTCAGACTAAGACATGGGACAAAGGGACCAAAGAGAAGTCCACAAGGGGACTCCAGGGGAAAAAGGTTCCTCACTAAGAAAAAGAATTTCCTGGTTTGCTGGACTTCATCAGATCTGCCCATAATGTCTGGAGCTGCTGCAGCCTCTGTGTGACAAGGAGGTGAGAAATCACCTACCTGCTGAGAATGGTTGATGGGGAGAAAAGGGGGAAACACCAGATCCTTGTGCTACTAAATCAGCCCATTCCTACATTTGTCTTACCACCAGACTTCTTGCCTGGGGAGATGCAATACCCCTCATTATTTAACTACTTTTAGTTGGGTTGTCTAATATTTAAAACCAAAAGGACACTAGTTGACATAATAACTACAAAGCAAGGTAACTAATTTTCACATTAACCCTCATTTTTACAGATGAAGAACGTGAAAGGCCACTGATCTGCGATCCAGGGTCACAGAGCTGATCAGGGAGAAGTAAAACCAGGATGCAAGCCCAGGTCTGCCAAGACCCCCAAAGTCTTCCACTGACCACAGGGCGGGGGAAAAAAAAGACCCTTGGAAACAATACCCCACAAGACACCCAGCATGGGGGAAATTTGTAAATACTTTTTTAAAGAATACAATCAAGAGAAAACTCATCTTTCTAAAATAAGCTCAAAGTCTACTTGTAGGAGGTGAAATGGGAGGCAACCCACTTCCACAGATTCATACACCAAGCACCAAAGTTGACTGCAGAAAAAAAGGAAGCTGGGGACATCTTCCCAGCAGTGACAGCTAAACATAATGACGAGAGTAACCTCAGCTCCTTCCCCTTCTGAGAGGATCCAGAATGGCCCTGGTGGTTGCCAGTCCACAAGGCATCCACAGAAATCAGCCTGCATCCAAGTGCCCTTCCACAACTGCTCCTGAACCCGGCCGCCCCAAATCCTGATAGGAAAAGAAGTCAACCTCCCATTTTACTTAATCGTCACAACAACCCTATAAAATAGGAATTATAATCCCCACTTTACAGATAGGGACGCTGGGGCTCAGAGTACACAGCCCGGCGTCACACAGCTGAGTTTCCTGGCTAGGGTCACTTGCCCCAGGCACAGGAAGGAGAGATGAAAACAGATGCTTGAGGCTGGAGATAAAACCAGCAATTTCGACTCTCTACCTCGCTCCCCCTTGGCAGAAGTTAAACTAGATTTAGCATGCAGAGCCAAGCCCAGTGGCAGCCGAACCTCAGATCCCAAGGTGTGTTCCCTTCTCTTCTGAGGCTCCAGACTTCTCCCTCCCGGCTTCAGCAGACCCATCGATAAGAGGGTTGTAAGTGAGCCTGCTTGTGGCTGGGACTCAGGGGACACCAGAAGTCACAGACCCTGAACCCAACAGGGAGCAGAGCTTCCATAAAAGACAATCGGCGCCACAGCAGCTCTATGCACAATAGCCAAGGGGGAGGACAACCTAATTTCCATAAACAAATAAATGGATAAACAACATGCTCTATATCCATGCAATGGAATACTATTCAGCCATAAAAAGGAACAAAATTCTGGCACCTGCTACAACGTGGATGAACCTCAAAAACATTATGCTACATGAAAGAAGCCAGACACAGAAGCACATACGTATGATTTCATTTATATGAAATATCCAGAGAAACAGGAAGTCGCCAGGGGCCAGGGGAGAGGGAAAGGGGAGTGATTGCTAATGGCTACGGTGTTTCCTTTTGGGTAATGGAAATGTTTGGAACTACATAGAGGTGGTGGTCGCACAACACCGTGAATGTACTAAATGTCACCCGACTGTGCTCTTCAAAACGGTTAATTCTATATGAATTTCACCTCAATTTTTTGGTTTTTTTTTTAAAGATAGGAGGTAGGTAACTTTGTATCATCAAGCTCAGCCACTAGCAGGAAGAAGGGAAAGGAAGTTTCCTGAAGGAAGGGGGGGGGTGGAGAAGAGGAAGGTAATAAATAGGGAGGTTTGAAAAAGCAGATTTAGGGTGCACCTGGGGAGCTCAGTCAGTTAAGCATCTGCCTTCGGCTCAGGTCATGATCCCGGGGTCCTGGGATTGAGCCCCAGGTCGGGCTCCCTGCTCTGCGGGAAGCCTGCTTCTCCCTCTGCCACTCCCCCTGCTTGTGTTCCTCTCTCACTGTGTGTCTCTCTGTGTCAAATAAATAAATAAAATCTTTTAAAAAAAGAAAAAACAGATTTAGAAAATCAGAAAAGAGAGAAAGAAGCACAGTGAACCCAGAAATTAGAAAACTAAGCTGGGCAAAACAGCCTGACAGAAGTGCTCTAGGGACCTCCACTTCCAAACACATTCTGAAGACAAAAAGGAAGGAACTCAGGTTCCCTGAACACCTACTGTGTGCCAGGCACTGAGGTGGGCTTTCTACATCCCTTGTCTGAGCAGAGTCAAGGAATCACAGCTGAAGAGCTTGGGATCTGGAATCAGGTTGCCTGGGGGAAATCATTCAGCTCCACCATTTACTGGCTCTGTGACTTCAGGCAGGGACCTTAACCTCTCTGTCCCTCAGCATCTACATCTGTAAACAGGGATGATCATCATACCCGCCTTGTTGGAGTAAGGATGAAAGTAGCAATCTCTTAGCATCTTTAAATCTTCAGAGCAATTCTGCAAGGTACTTTTATACCCATTTTACAGATGACAACACCAAGGCTCAGCTCCTACTGACAAGACCAATAGGCAATCTGAAGTTCATACCTGCAAAGCATTTAAATAAATGAGCAACAACTCAGTTACAGAGGTGGGCACTGAGGCCCAGAGACAGTAAGTGGCTTACCCAAGGACACACAGCACCAAAACCAGAACCCAGGTCTTGACTTCTACCTCGACCTCAACCACTTTCACCCAGGATGCAGACCCATAAGGAGTACTCACATCTCACCCTCACTTTTCGCTCCTCCTCTGCAAAGTCACCCATACAAATGACCCAAGGCTTCTGCAGGCTCCCGTGACTGGGCAAATGAAACAAACACTGAGAGATGAGATTTTGAGCTCACTGATTTAGGAGGAAGACATACTGACATGCAAAAACGGAATATGATACTGTCTTTGATTCCGCCACAGATTTCTGGTGACCTAGACTCCCCAGGCACAGTAGAAACCTATTGGTCAACCAGATGGCAGCATTAACTACACACCTTATACTGCAGAGTCTCCCTCCTCTTTTCTTTAAGATTTTTTTTTTTTTATTCATGAGAGACAGAGAGAGAGACAGAGGCAGAGGGAGAAGCAGGCTCCCCGCAGAGCAGGGAGCCCGATGTGGGACTCGATCCCAGGACCCTGGGATCATGACCTGAGCCGAAGGCGGACGCTTAACCGACTGAGCCACCCAGGCGTCCCTCCCTCCTCTTTTCTGAGGAGCAGACCCTGGCTGGTGAGCCTTCCAGCCTTATTCATGGCTCCCCTCCTGCAGCTATGTGTTCCTGTTTCACTTTGTTTATGCTGATGAGCCAAAACTCTTTCTACTTCTCTTTGAGAACTACCACCAGTCCTGAAACTGGCTCCGGGCACAAGGATCCTCCTCTAGGCCCCCAAGAAAACCAAACTATGAACACTACCCTCGATGCCATCCCAGCTCAGCCAAAGCTCCAGCCATCACATCAGTGGTCCACTCTGAACACTGGATTCTTCCTACTCAACACCTCCGTCACAGGAGGCCACTAGCTGCATTTACCTAAAACTTCTAAATTCTCCCCAGCTCCTCTACACATAAACATCCCTCCCACATTCACACCAAAACACACTCATCAATATTCTCTTCCCCTCTCTCCAAGTCCCTCTGTAACTGCCCCATTAAACCTGTCTCAACTCTATCAACTTCAGAATCACCTGACTCCTCCCTCCCTTCACCCTCCACGGGTACACTCAGGGGTTATGTCCTAAAGATGCTTCCTTGACCAAATCACCTTGACTTCCCCACTTCCATACCGTGGCCACCATAAACCAAATCCTCCTAACCCCAAGCCCTAAATCACAGAAAAAGCCTCCTCCTAGAGCTGAGCAAAACTCAGGCCACGTTTATTTTTTGAAGTGCTCAGTACACACTCACAAAAAAAAATTTTAAAGTGCCAGAACAGGGTAAGATCTGTTGCAGTGTACTTTTGTTTTAATCTTGTCAGAGTATCACTGTGACTCCAGCCATAATAAAAGGCCGAAACCTAAATGGAGGCCCTTTGTGATGAACATCAAAGGTGAGAGCCAGGCCCTAGTCCCTCATCCACGCACCTGGTTGCCCCTCCTCTCGCCTCTCCCTTCAATGCACAGGGAAAAATAAACAGAACTGCTGGATTCCTCTTTCTAAAACATGCTAATATTCACCGGGACGCCAGCAGGGACAGATGGCAACCACGGGAACTGAGGACGGTTTAAAAGGGACTGTTTACAAGAGCAGGGGTGGGGGGAAGGTAGCCAATAGGGAGGCAAGAATCCTGAGGCAGTAGCAGTGGGACTGGTAAGGAAATGGGCTGAGGGGCTGCCTCTCCTCCATCTCCATCTGGGGCTTCCTGGGGGTCAAGGGCATCCACTGGTGTGGACCTGGAGGTCAGCCTCTTCCCAGTGGCAGGGCAGGAGTCTGCAAGGACACAGAGAGCTCATGTTGGTCCCATCACTGCTGACGTCCTGTGAATGTGGTAGCCATGGCCCAGCATGGTGACCAAGAGGTTTAGGTTCAACTGCCCCTGACAGTCGGGAGCTCTGGGATGTGAGGGTCTCTCCAAGCCATCCGTTTCATCCATTTTAAACAGCGGAAGGATATATGCAACCCAGATCCCACGTCTGAGATCTCCCTCAGGCTCAAACAAAACCAGGTTTCTATATTCCCAGCCTAACAGCCATCTCCTGCCTCACCGAATCTCCGAGGCTGCCACCTCAGCTCCCGTGATGACCTTTGGGGACGGCTCCCGCCCCCAGGAGCTCCCAGACTCCTCTCAGCCCCTTCCAGTCCCTGCCACTCAGCAGCCCTTTCCCTGCACCCTGCACTGGGCCAGGTGCTGGGCCAGGTGCCCAAGATACCCAGGGCACTTAAGGTGGTTCCAGCTCTCCAGGTGTTCACAGGCACAAGAAGCAGGAGAGAACAGGAGGGTGTAATGTGGAGAGGTAGCCAGGAGCCACTCCGCTGCATGGACAGGAGGCACCCGGGGACATGGTGAACGTGGGGGACACTCACGGGGTCGAGGGTGATGTGTAAGGTCCACCTAAAGAGGGACCCCGTGCAGGGACTGAATGCTGGCTGACTCTACTTACTATAATATTGACTGAGCTCTTAACTACCGGCCAGTTATGGTGCAATTGGGGTTCCCTTCCACATCTCATTCAAGCCTTGCTGCAAGCCCAGGAGGCAGGAACTGTGTTTATCCCCCATTGTCCAGATGAAGAAACTAAGCCTTGGAAAAGTGAGGTTCCTGACCCAGTATCTCACTGCTAGGAAGCCTAAGATTCCAGCGCCAGTCTCCCTGACTCCGAAGCTCCGCACCTTCACCACTCCCGGGAGCACTCGGCTGGCTCATCCGTGGGCAAGTCTCAGCTGAGACCACGGAACCCACGTGCTTCCAGGCCTACCGGCCACGAACCCCTACCTGCTGCAGGCCTCAGGGACAGGTTCTGTCGACCCATTTAAATGGACTCAATTAAGAAGGCTTCCGCACTGCTCTCAGAAAGAGCAGAGTTTGAGGGTAAACTCGCAGAGCCGCCTGGATATTAGCAAGTGACAAGTCTTCGGGTTTTCCATTATCCACGTTTGGTTTTTAGGGATGGATAATAAGTGACTGAAGAACACAATGGGTAACAATAGACTCTTTATCCCTCTAAAACCAAGCCCACACACCATATGACAATAGTTATTTTTACCCACTGACGTAATAACCTAAAATGTGAACTGCTTCAACCAATTTTTTAAGTCAAATAGCATTTTATGGGATTTGGTACATTCTTCTGAACTCTCATTTATGCCCCGTGTGAAAATTACCCAACAGGTCCCTAAAAACCTGTCCCTGAAAGGTAAATCATTGATCATGAAAATGGAAGATGGGGGTGGCTCTCCCTCTGAACGCAGAAGCCAGGCAATAAACACCTTTATGGGAAACTCGCCAGAAGACAAGTGTGGCATTGTGAGGTGGCCGGAATACCTGGCATCCATTTCTACCCCAGAGTCCAAAAGGCCAGGGACAGACAGGCCAAAAGGAAGTATGGCAACGTGCCACCAAAGCACAAGACATCAGATCAAGCCAGGCTCACCCTGCCTCTGTGTGACTCTCTGCACTGGATGCTGTCATCAAAAGGGATTGTGGAGGGACGCCTGGGTGGCTCAGTCAGTTAAGCGTCTGCCTTCAGCTTAGGGTCCTGGGATCGAGCCCCACATCGGGCTCCTTGCTCAGCGGGGAGCCTGCTTTTCCCTCTGCCCCTCCCCCTGCTCATGCTGTCTCTCTCTCTCTCTCTTTCTCTGACAAATAAATAAATAAAATTTTTAAAAAGGGGGGGGGATTGTGGAGAAGGGTCAGCATCAACCAGAATTCTGTGTCCCAAAAAAGCCACGTAAGGTTTTGATGGAAGGGATGAGCACCAACCAGCCTGCAAAAGCCAGCTGGCTCACCTCTTCCCTCTTGGGATGGTTGGAAGCATGATGAACTCTTCCAAATGTACAGAGAAAAAAGTAACCAGAGGGGCTATTTTGGTGAGGTTATGTGAACTTTGAGATGCAGAGCTGAGGAAATCCCAGGCCAGAAGTTTCCATGGGTATTTTTAGCAGCAGGATTTTTTTTTTTTTCAAAAAAGAATCTTCTGAAGAACTACATGTACAGAGCTCCACATTTCATACATCTCTCTCTCTCTCTCTCTCTCTCTCTCTATATATATATATATATGCGTACATGTGTGTATATACGTATGCTTGGATAAAAGCAGTTTTTTGTTATATATTTATTTTAAAGTTCAAGTTACCTCATTCTTATTTCGACACACAACCACATTAGGACATTTAATTGGTGTTCTCCAATGTATTAAAATTTGGTGTAACACATATCTGGGCAAGTGTGTTCATTACAATTTGATTATAATTTCAACACAGACAAATTGGAAAGTGGGGAGGGTGTTTTTAATGAAACACTTATGGAATCTCCTGATGCACCTCAAGGAACAGTTTGAAAACTAGTGATCTGGGGTGCCTGGGTGGCTCAGTCAGCTGAGTGTCTGCCTTCGGCTCAGGTCATGATCCCAGGGTCCTGGGATCCAGCCATGCGTCCGGCTCTTTGCTCCGGGGGGAGCCTGCTTCTCCCTCTCCTTCTGCCGCTCCCCCTGCTTGTGCCCCCTCTCTCTCTCTCTGTCAAATAAATAAAATGTTTTAAAAAAGAGAGAGAGTGAGAGCTGGCAAGCTCCAGACCCCTGTCTGAACCCTTTCTCTACATTGTATGATAAATCTGAAGGTCCTAAATTGGAGTTCCATTGTCCAAATCTAGCCCACTGACATGTTTTATTCAATCCATAATGGTTTTTTTCTAACTCACCTCCATTAGAACACTTCCTATTTTTCCCCATTGTGTTTTCCAACTTTACTGATATATAACTGACAAATAAAAATTATATATATATATGGTATAAAACGTGAAAATTAGGAGTCTTAGCTTAGATTTTTTAAATCCTAATTTTTAGCTCCTAAAAAAAAAAGATCTGGCTTTCTAATCTGGTCACATTCAAGCAATTAATTGGATCTGCAGCTCCTCGTTTTGATGGGGTAAGTCCTGGGAGTTCACTGCCACTCCCAACTATTGTCACCTCAATGCTGAGGACAAATGCCAGTTGCCAAGCAACATGGTACCCACACTGTTCGTTTTTTCTATCAAACGTAAGCATATGAAAGATCAAGAGGCAGTGTGATTTTTCATTATTTGACCCATTCCATTTACTTACGTTCCCAACTACCCCTGACAACATCTGAGTTTCTGACTGTTGATCGAAGTGCATCTTGCAAAATTCATGGGTTGCAATTCTTAAAGAACTGTTTACTTTCTAAGTTTCTCTCTTAGGACCAGATCTCCGGCCAATCCCAGATGTGAATGATGTGCAGTGTGAATATAAAATGCTCATCAGTTTGCCCGCTCTAAATTCTCTGCTCACCCCTGCTCAACCTACCCCCCAATGCCACCACCACCCCCAAAAAGAAGCAAAAAACAGGGTGATCCTTCAGTTGAAGAATTTAATTTCCTACTTTTAAATCTGAATAATAAAACCACTCCAAAAATCTCACCATCCACCTCAGAGTATGGACAACAATAGCTAAGAGCCACCGCTTACCAAGTGCTTGCTATTATGCCCAGGCCGGTTCTTCATGGAATCCTCCCCTTCCTCACCCCACCCAGCTGGGTGTATCTATAATCTATGCCTTCCTAACTCCCCAGTCTCCCACATCCCTCCCCCTTCCTCCCAGAAGAGGACCAAAGATCAGGACCAAAGATCACAAGCTCTGCCTTCAGCTGACCGCAAAAAGCTAAGGAGTCCCTCTCTATCTATTCACTCGTGCCAAAAAGCCAAGGGTGGATCCTATCTCAGAGGCCAAAGGGCCAGTGGTGATTTCCACAGACCCAGATGCCTTTCACGCCTTCTTAGAACCACCCTGAAGTAACCCTGTGTTCTTCCGAGGCTTTGTAAACAGAGGTTCCCGTGAGCCAAACCACCACCCCTCTGATTACCACTGCATTGTGGCATTGAGGACAGAGAATGGGGTGGGATCAAAAATCAGCAGGACTTAGGGTCAGGTCTGGACGTGAATCCTGGCACCACCACGTCTTAGCAAGGAGTCTGAAGGCCACACTCCTTGAGTTCTTTTCACCCATTAAGTTGCCATCTCCCCGTAGGTTTGATGTGAGGATTGAGGGGCACATAGTAGGTCCTCTATACACAGCAGCAAACATCAGTCCTTTAGAGGTGGGGCGGCACGGGAATTAAGAGAACACGCTCTGGAGTCCAACCCTCTCAACTACGTGAACCTGAGTGAGCTCCTCATTCCCTTTCAGCAACAATAATAACCATACCCACCCTGAAGGAAGGGTGGGGTAAAATATTGACAAGTACTGAACCCGAGCAATGGGTATATGGGAGTTCATCTGTGTATGTTTGATTATTTTAATAAATAAAAGAGCAAATGGTATAAACAGTACTTACTGTTTACAGCATTGCCGTGACAAGTCCGAAGTATGTGATCACCTACAGTGAGTGCAAATGTGAGCGATCGGTACAATTATTATCACTCAGAGGAACTGGGGCCAGAGGATCTGAGAGGTGAGGCACAGGGAGGGGTACGCTGCCTTGCAAAGAAAAAGCAGAGCCAGAAGATATTTCTGCTAACACAGAAGCAAGAACAGCAGAGAAGGGCAAGCCGGCACCTTGGATTCTGCTGTGTGATGAGAGGAACTTGAGCTAAAATTCTCAGACTGGCTGCCTTCTTGGCTCCTGCTGTCCACCCCAGACAGAGCTGTACTGAGGCCACGGAGAGAGACACTCTCTGCAAACCCACGGTCAACCCCACTCCCCACGCTGTGGGTGGAGTGGGCCCAGTTCAGCAGAGAGCACAGGACTCAGGCCGCACTCCTCCCCGTGCGCCAGAACAGTCTCAGGGTAGCCTCAAAACTCACAGGTGGTAGTAACAGATCAGTCCTTATAAAGATTTTTTGGCCTACAATATTCCCTTCCAATCAAAAAGTACATCACTACAACCTCCAGACAACACAGGAAACTTCAACTCTTTTTTTCTCCAATCAGCTTTTAACAATAAGCTAATAGAACCACCACCACCTCCCCCGCCAAAAAAAAAGTTGCAGGGCAAAAAGCCATACCATCATCCCCTCTTAGAAACTGATCTTTGATAAAACAGCACCTTGGCAAATCACCTGGGATAGGTACTATCAAGCCAGCGATGCCACAAAGTCGCTACTTTAATCTGACATCCAAGCAATGAAAAGAGAACTCCGAGTCATAAAATCCTGGATTATGGGAGCGCTGGCCCAGCAGAGCCTGTCCATGAATTACGAAGACAGAGATGGGGAGTGACAGATAATTTCCAACATCTCATAAAGCCTAATGAATGCCCTAAATCAGGGGTCAGCAAAATATTTCTGTAAGAGGCCAGACAGTACATATTTTAGGCTCTGCAGATTATACAACTGTTGTAGCAATCCGCCACAGGCAATGCATTACCTAACGACCGTGGCTGTGTTCCAATAAAACTTTATTTATAGGCATTAAATTTGTATTTCATATAATTTTTCACCTGTCATAAAATATTATTCTTGTCTTGAATTTTTTTTTTCAACCATTTAAAAATATAAAAACCACTCTTAAGGCACCTGGGTGGCTCAGTCATTAAGCGTCTGCCTTCGGCTCAGGTCATGATCCCAGGGTCCTGGGATCGAGCCCCACATCGGGCTCCCTGCTCAGCAAGAAGCCTGCTTCTCCCTCTCCCATTCCCCCTGCTTGTGTTCCTGCTCTCGGTATCTCTCTCTCTGTCAAATAAATAAATAAAATCTTTAAAAAATAAAAACCATTCTTAGCTCCCAGGCCACCCAGAAATCAGTGGTAGCTGGATTTGGCCCACGGGACCGTAGTTTGCCAACCATTGCCCTAAATCACATATTTACCCTGGATGGAGCCATAGGCTCAGGCTTACAGCAGGTCAGAACATGAACCTGTGGTCTGGGTCTGGTTCAGTGTCCTGGTTCCAACAATTATTACCTTGAGCACTAAGCTAGAGTTTAATCTTCTCATCTGGAAATAGGGATTACAACAGTCCCCTCCTCAAACACTTAAGAGAATTCAATGAAATAATGCCTGGCACAAGGCATATGCTCAAGAGAGGATAACTCTATCATAATTGCCATTGTTTCTTTGCTTTTGGCTAGACTTCAGTCAGCTCAGTGTTAAGAACACAGGATCTCCCGACGTTAGTCTGAATTTCCCATTGGAAGTCCTTGGCTGATATGACATGGGAAGGAACAAAATTTCTCTGAATGAGTATTCAAAAGAGAAAATAACTTGCAATATGGGCCCATTGATGACAGAGAATGGTGCCTGGAGGTCAAAACACATTGGCCACAGGGGCACCTGGCTGCCTCAGTCAGTGGAGCATGCGACTCTTGATCTCAGGGTTGTGAGTTTGAGCCCCATGTTGGGTGTACAGATTACTTAAAATTTTTTTTAAATCTTAAATATTTTAAAAAAAAAAAAAAAACCCACATTGGCCACAGATCTGCTTCTCAGAGTAGCTCCTCTGGTACCCAGTACATTTGCATTCCCTCTCTCTTAGCATCAGGCAATTTATTTTTCCACGTTTACCCTATCTCTCTAGCTAGATGATGAACTCTCTCCTAGGGTAAGGGAAATCCCACACTTCACACCCACTCATGCCTAGCGCAATGCCTTCCCTGATACATACTCATTCAGCACTGGCTGACTGGTGGGTTTTAACTAGCTCTCCAGGGCCTGACACAGACCTGGCCTGGCCATGAGTGGGTAAAGCCGAACAGATGTGTGTGAACTTCAGGGCCTCAAGAGCAAGCAATTGAGATATAGGTGGTCAGTCATAAGGTAAGATAAAATCTTAGAGATTATCTGTACCAATCTGCCTCTATTTCAGGCTGAGGAAACAGAGGCCCGATGAGGTAAAGTGATTTGTCAAAGTAGCTGGGTCTGAAACTCATCCATTCACCCCATGTTCACTGACTTGCATTCTCTATGCCAGGCTCCATGATCATTCTAGAGCACAGAGATAGAAGTTCCCTAGTCTCACGGTGCTTGAAGATGAGCAAGGGAGACAAAGCAATAAACAATTGATTTTTTTTTCTTTGTTCCTTTAGGTGGAAGCACTTCATTTGGTGAGGACATCAAATTCTTACATTCTACCTCTCTGTCTTCTGAACTTTTCAACATACACACCTTTTTTTTTTTAACAACAGATGTAATCAATGTCTCCAGTAAAGGAAAGTGTGAGTCATAAAGGCAGAACTCACATTTCATGTATACTTTTCCACATACCTCCCATTCTCTGAGTAATCTGGGCTGCCATCCCCTACTTTGACTCATGCATCTCCTACTACCTTAGAAAGCGAACGCTGTCTCACTCCCTCCTTTTCCCAACTGATTCCTGCTCATTCTACCAGGACAGCTCCGCCTAACTCCACCTCCCCAGCACAGCAGGAGCTTTCCTCTGTGGGTGTGCTCAGTCCCCAGCCTCACCTCCTGGCTCATGACTGTACGTGTCTCCTGGAATGGCTGGGAGCTCCGTGGGGGTAGGGGACTCTATAACACATGCCTAGCACAGGGCCTGAGCAGGTTGGGCGCTGGACAGCTGGATGGTAAGCAGTGAGCTACGCAGAAAGGGTGAGAGAGGGGACAAGTTCTGGGCATGAGAAATGGATTTCCTCTGGACAGCAGGAAAGAATGAAAGAGAACACTCAAACCAAGAAACAAACAAAATGGCAAGAGAGCACATGGAAGTGGTTCTCACACATCGGTAGGTATCAGAACCATCTGGGGAACTTGGTAAAAATATAAAAGCCCAGCCCTGTTCTACTTCAACCAGCTTGGGCCTCTGTGTTTCTTACCAGCTCTCCAGGTGACTCAAATCCCCTCCGAAGTGTTGAGGACCACTGGATGAAGGTTTTTTTTTTTTTTTTTTTTTAGAGAGAGACAGCGAGAGAGGGAACACAAGCAGGGGGAGCGGGAGAGGGAGAAGCAGGCTTCCTGTAGAGCAGGGAGCCCGATGCGGGGCTCGATCCCAGGACCCTGGGATCATAACCTGAGCCGAAGGCAGATGCCTAACGACTGAGCCACCCAGGTGCCCCTGGATGAAGGTATTTTAAAGGGTCAGTAAGAAAATATGAGAGTCCCCTCTGGTCTGAGTAGCCACAACCTGTAAGCTCCCAGGAAAGCACTCAATAACTCCAGGGAAATGAGCTAGGAGTTGGTTTGGTTTGAGGGAAACTCAACCCAGAATAAACTGAAGACATTCTTTAATGGTCTTTAAATGAGGGAGGGACCTGGTCTTCTAGAATCCAGGTTGAGTTTTCCCAGTGGATTCTAGTTGATCTAAAACCAGACTAGACTTGGAGAAGGTGGGCCAAAGGGAGAGAGTTTCCCTCAGAAGTACTGCAAATTTCTGGCAGCTTCTTCCAGTTCTCCCTTCAACAAATCCAGCAATCCAACAAAGCCTAGAAAGTAATCCCATCAGCCTATGTGGGAATTCAGGCTAAGAGTGATCTTCCTCACTGACCAACATCTTGAAATGTTTTCATACCAGGGTCAGGAAGACCAACACTGTCACTCAGCATTTAGTAAGTCTTTTTCCTGCCCGTTGACTGGCACCATCTGTTCACACAACACATTATTTGCCACATCCACAGATCCCTGGCTTTTCCTTGTGTGCTTTCAGGAAACAGAATTCAACACTTAGAAGACATGATGGATGTAAACATCTTCCGTACACGGCAGTGACCGGGACTGAACTCCAGCGAGACCTACAGTAAACAAGTCAGCATTCTGCAGAAGAGGAAGAATGGATGTGGAAGTCAGACTGGGGTTCGAATCTCCACCCCACCACCTAGTAGGTGTATGACACCAGGTGAGTCACCAATTCACATTTTCTTCAAGAAAACAATGCTGCCTGACCTCCTATGACTGTGGTGAGCAAGCATTTCCCTCAGGTCTTGTACAAAGTTGATGCTTAATGAATGTTAGCAGCCTATTTCCCAAAGGTACACTCATCTTCAGAAGTAGCAATATTTGGCTTTGGACAAAAGACACACAACACACACACACACAACACACACATACACACACAAACACACACACTGGTATTTTACCCAGTTGAAGATGATTATTAACTATTAATGATAATTACCACATTGTACGAATAAATTGCATTATATAAAGAGTGACTCTCTTCCTAAGTTTGCATTAACAAAGAAAAAAGCTAAAATTCTCAAAGTCTCATAAGTCCAGTCCATCTTTCTTTGCTATCTAATAAAACACTTTTTATTTCCTTTCATGGGCTTAAACTTCACTAAAAGGCAAATTGTCTGAGGGCCTGCCTCTGAGACAACAGGACTCTGTGTGTGCTCAAATAATCCCCTGTTCCAGTTGACTGTTTTCTATTTTTCTGAATAGACACTGTACAGAATCAGGAATCAGAAACGGTCCTGTGATCTCCCTAATTGCTTCCACAGACAAGTCCAAAATGGGTAAATTTCTTCAAAGACACAACTGATTCAAACCCCAAATGTTCCTCAAGGAGCTCTCAGGCTTCTCTCCCACAATGGTGTGGACCCCCCTCAGCCAGCCCTCACCCCAGGGCTGGGCAAGAACCCAAGTGGCAGAAAGGGCTCCCCCTCCAGACAAGACCCATCCCCACCCAATAAAGGCCGGCACTCAGAAGAGGAAGGCCAGGAAGTCGAAGACAACATGGTCTTGGGCATCTGTCCTCTTGTTACCCTGAAGCTGACCTCAATTCAGATCCGGATTCTAGCATTTGGGAAGCCACTGTGCCACGAAGAACTTCTGCATCCCCAAAACATCCTTAATGGCCACGTATGGACTTCAAACCTACACGTCCATCCCAGGAGATGCTCCAGACCAGCCCACTCAATCTCAGTTTCCAAAGATCTCAAGACGGATCAGAGTCTCAGTCCTCCCAGTGTTTTACTGGGATTCTCCAAATTCCTTTTATCAGATCTGCAAGGAAATAGGCAGTTCCTGTTAATCAAAAGGTAGAGCAAACAAGCCCAAGTAGAGGCTGAAATCATATTGGTAAAGAGCAAATGTCCAAATTCCCAACAGGTTTGATATCAGGCAGGCAGCACTTGATTTCAGCCATCCACCTCTGTCAAAGTTACTTCCCCATTCAGTAAACTTAAAATGCCAGGAATATCTTATTAGGGTACTCAATAAGTTTGATAAAATGACTTTATTGCCATTTTTTAAAAATCAAGATAAGAAGAAGCTCCAGGAAGGTCATTTGGGCAAGATCTTTTGGTGGCACTCTATTTGGGATCTCAGAGGGAATATTCCACTCTTAAATGTTTTAACAAATTAACTACCAGGAAAACAATTTTACTTGTTCCTCGCTGTTCAAAGAAAAATTTCCCTGCTTGTACTGTGGCTTCTGACATCCTGCCAAGTTTCAGACACTGAAATATGAATGGGATTAAAAAGGATTAAGACAGAGTAAATGCTATTAACAGTTCTTCTATTGCATGCATCTATCTTACTCAGGAACCAATGACCCACCAGGGAAAAAGGAGGACTAAGGGGGAACTCGGCTCATTCAACACCTGCTCACTTGGGATGGCAAGGTCAGCAGTTAATGCTGGGCTCTCTCCAGCCACAGTTGTGTGTCTGTCAAAGGTTTGCACCATTCATCTTGACACATAATCAAAGAACACTTCATCAAGGATCGTCAGAGCTGCAGGGGCCATCAGCGATGAGCAGCTTCCCTTTGTATTATTATTATTTTTTAAGATTTTATTTATTTGACAGAGAGAGACACAGCGAGAGAGGGAACACAAGCAGGGGGAGTGGGAGAGGGAGAAGCAGACTTCCTGCCGAGCAGGGAGCCCAATGTGGGGCTCGATCCCAGGACCCTGGCATCATGACCTGAGCCGAAGGCAGACGCTTAACGACTGAGCCACCCAGGTGCCCCTGTATTATTTTAGAAGAGCAAAATCCTCTTGACAGATAAAATCTTACATGAATCCCAAATAAAGCCTGATACAATGGATACCAGTATTAGTAAGCCATAATTTTAAAAGTTCAAATTTATAACATCTACTTATTATGGAGCATTCATCTATTTTTTTTTTTTAAACAGTGACTTGGACAAACAAAAATCTGAAATCTTGTATTACATCCCATCCATTTCTGGGTTTCATTCGGTTGCACAAAATCAATAAAATTCTTATTCACATAGATATGCAGCTGTAAATGGTCAAAGTTTAACAATTTGTCTCAATTAAACAGAGAGCAGAGGTTTTATCCCTAAGGGCATCATTTTTTTAAGAAGTTGACAGTACAAAGGAGCAAAGGAGTAGCCTCCAGTGTTAAAGGGTTTTTTTTTTTTAATTTTTTTCCCCAGCTTTATGGAAATATAATTAAGGGTTTGAGGTATATGCGTGGTGATTTGATACACGTATAAATTACGTACAAGATGGTCACCACAATAAAGCTGGCTAACACCCATCATTTCACATAGTTACTTCTGTGGGGGAGGAGAACATTTGAGATCTACTTTCCTAGCAATGTGAACCAAACACTTCACAGAACTCCTGAAACATTTCACATATTTCACTCGTCTATACACTAATTTTATACAAATTCTACCAAAGGATTAAAACAAGGAGGGGAGGGACACTCTCTTATTCTTTTTTTTTTTTTAAGATTTCATTTATTTATCTGAGAGATAGAGAGAGCATGAGGAGGGGGAACTGAGGGAGAGGGAGAAGCAGACTCCCAGCTGAGCAAGAAGCCCAACGTGGGACTTGATCCCAGGACCTCGAGATCATGGCCTGAGCCAAAGGCAGACACTTAACCTTTCAGCCACCCAGGCGCCCCTGAGCACTCCCTTATTCTATGAAGCCAATATAATCTTGATACTGAAACAAGGACAAATAAGAAAAGTTACAAGTCAACACTGTACGTGACCAAAGATGCAAAAATCCCAAATAAAATATTAGTGAAGATGAATTCAGCAATGTGTAAAAACAACAGTATCACGACCAAGCTGATTTATCCAGGGAATGCAAGAATGGTTTAGAGATAGAAAATATACGTCATTTATTACAATATCAGATTAAAGGAAAAAAACACAAGGTCATCTCAATGCAGAAAAAGGATTTGATAATATTCAACACTCATACATGAAAAATTCTTAGCAAATTCAGACTAGAAAGGAACTTCCTTAACCCAGTAATGGCAATCTACCAAACAGAGCAGGCAGACTTCTGAGCCCAGGTGAAGCTGGGGAGGATTCCCTTTAAAAGCAAAACCAAGACATGATTTATCAACTAAACTTTAATAAAACTGGGGCCGGGGCAGGGGGCAGGGGGAGACTGAGACCAAGACAAGGATGCTCAGTCACCACTTCTGTTTGTATAGCAGACAAGAAAAGGAAATAGATAGGAATTAAAAAGGAAATAAAACTCTTATCTACTTACAGAAAATGAGATAATAAAATTGGCTGTATAGAACAAAATTTCAATTCACAGACACATTGTTAGAAATAATCAGAGAATTTCATTTAGCACAGTTACTAAATCAAATGCGTTTCCATATACCAGCTATAAACAGAAGAGGTGATTTTTTTTTAAATTATCATTTATGATAACAAAAACCTAAAGAACCTAGGACTGCATCTACTAAGCTCTTAACGGAGATAATTATCAAACTTTATTTAAAAAGACTTAGAAGAGATATACCACATCCCTAGACTAGAATACTCAATATTGAAAGATGTCAATTTGGGACACTTGGGTGGCTCAGTTGGTTAAGCGTCTGTCTTCAGCTCAGGTCCTGATCCCAGGGTCCTGGGATCGAGTCCCACATTGGGCTCCTTGCTCAGCAGGAAGCCTGCTTCTCCCTTGCTTGTGCTCTCTCTCTCTCTGACAAGTAAATAAAATCTTTTAAAAGAAAGATTTTAATGCAATCCTAATCAAAATTCAAATGAGGTGAGTTTTTTTGTTTGTTTGTTTTTTTCAGAAAGTTGATCCTAAAACTTAAATGGCAAAAAGCAAGGAAGTGCCAGGACCTCCTCCTGAAGAATTAGGTAGTCATTTCCTCTACCACCAATTAAGACTTAATATAATGCTAATCATAATTAACACAATGTGGTGCTAGTGCAGGAACAGACTAAGTGACCAATGAAACAAAATCAAGAACCCAGAGAGAAACCTCCCCACCTACGGATCCTCGCTCTAAGCTCACGTGGCCCTGACAATCATCAGCAACAGAGGGAAGAATTCATCAAATGGTGTCGGAAAATGTGGTATCCACAGGGAACTGTGAAACTAGATCTCTATCATCAAACCATAAACCAAAATCACTTCTAAAGAAATAAAAGACGTAAATGTGAAAGGCAGTACCCTGAAACTTTTAGAGTAAAATAGCAGAGAGTATCTTTATAATTTCAGGGTAAGAAAATAGTTCGTACGCAAAACCCAAAGTATAATCATTACAAAAAGTGACTGATATATCTGACCCCCTTCAAAACTAAAAACCCCAGTTCCTCAAAAGATACCTTAAAAGAAAGAGGAGTCAAGCCACAAACTGGGAGAAGAATGCAAAGCATAGAGCCAACAGAAAATTAACCTCAGAATATAAAGAGCTTGAAAAAAATCAATAAGAAAAAGCAAATAATCCAACAGAAAAAAATGACTGAAGGACCTGAACAATATTTCACAAAAGAAATACAAGTGACCATTAAAGATAAAAATAACTTCTCAGATGAAAGCCACAAAAATATGGTTTTGCAAAACTTAAGATCTCTGATAGCATCCAGTGATGGGGAATCCACAGATTGACAGGAAGTCTTATACAGTGCTAATGGGACAGGAAATCGGGCACAATCACTCTGGAAAACAACTTGGCAATCTTGTGAAGTTAAACTTCATCACAGCAATCTCACTCATGGGAATGAGCCGGATAGAAACTCTCACCGGGTGTGAACCAGGAGACACGAGCAGGAATGTTCACAGCATCATATGCAATAACCAAAAAGAGCAGGAAAAGCCAAATACCAAACATTCAGAAGAATGGATCAATATGTTGTGGAATAACACACCAATTAACAGTTCACGCCTATACAACTGAATTCACTGCAGCAACACACACGATGGATGAATATTAGGAAGACAAGACTGAGAACAAGTCATAGAAAACCACGTGAAACACTCCATAAGAAGCAAAACTAAACAATAGCCTGAGTAGGTATAGATACACAGATAGGTTGTTAAGATTTTTTAATGCTGATAAGTGATAAATATAATTCAAGATAGTGGTGATCTGGCTGCAGGGTAAGCAAGTGATGGGCTTAAAAGGAATACAAGTGAATGAAGTAACTGGCTGGTGGGTTCACAGGTGTATGATTTCCTCTTGCAGATGTAGCGCAACTATATTCCTGTGATTATCAAATACATGATAGACATGTTTAAGCCATGGACACAATTCATATCATCATCATCACCAATGACCACAGCAACAGCTAACATCTATCAGGTGATCACGAGATGCCGGGCGCTGCTTCAGCCATATAAAGAACTCAAGAAGTCAGGTGACATGCCCAAGGTGGCACCCCCAGGTGGGGGGCAAAAGCCAGAAGACAAACCCAGACCTCTGGTGCATCCACCAGACACTTCTCTTTTTTAAAGATTTATTTTTATTTATTTATTTATTTAAGAGAAAGACAGAGAGAGCAGGGGGAGTGGCAGAAGGAGAGGGAGATAAGCAGACTCCCCACTGAGCAGGGAGCCCAACACAGGGCTCAATTCCAGGACCCTGAGATCATGACCTGAGCAGAATCAACAGTTGGATGCTTCCCGACTGAGCCACCCAGGAGCCCCTCCACAGACACTTTAATAACCACCTGCTTTATTCAATTAGCAGCTAATCATTAGCTTCTAGAAAAATAGTTCTCAGTTGACAAGACAGCAACAGAAAGGTAGGTTACCAACGGTTGTGAGAAACAGTGTCCTTAATTTGTAACTAATAAGCTTGCGGCTGGTTGACTTCTTATCTAAGCAGAGCAAATCCAAAGTTCTCACCAAAGAGCCATCCCTTGCACCGATCAACAGGCCTTCTTAACGAGGGAGGGAAAGCAGCGGATCTACAGCCAGGCGAGGGTCACAGGCCTAAGTGCAGGGTGGGGGCACGGAGGTACTGAGAGCCGTAATTCCAGAGAGAGAGAGAGAGAAAGGGAAGGGAGAGGGGCAGTAGAGAGGGAAGGAGGGAGAGAGAACGAGAAGAAGGGAGAGGATTAGGAAGTCAGGAGCTGGCTTGATCAGTCGGTTGGTTAGACAGGGTGGTTGCCAGATGAGGTCACAGCAGGGGAGTGCAGGAGGCTGCTGGTCACAGATCACGGCAGAGGCCACCTTCCCCTCCAGAACTGACCTAGGAGAAAATTGAGACTCTTTTCCATGGGTCTGGAGACCTGCATCCCAGTCCTGGATCAAAATACCTGTTCCATCCCTGGGGTCACCTCACCTTGTTTGGGCCTCTAGTCTTTTGTCCATAATATGGGATTTGTCACTCCTGCCTTCTAACTTCACAGAACTATTCAAAGACCCAACAAGACGGCACATACCAGCTCTCTGCAGACCGCACTCTTCAAATATTATGCTAACAACATTTTCCTGTCTGCAAAAACACACATTGAAGACAGCTTTTCAGAAGTAAGTGGCCACCCTCCTCAGTTTGGCAGCGGCGGCCAGAAGCACCTGCATTTCTGAACAGCACCCGGGGGAGTCCAGAAATAACAGTGTATGCTGCCAAAGCCTACAACCTACGAGCTTCTTAGGGGAGACTCAACTCTACCCCACGAACCAGCAATGCTCCAGGCCCCACTCGGATCTTCAGCAGGCTCTGCCCACCGGGGCCCCAGGAACCAACCTTCGATCTTTCTTGTGGGTGGGGGAGGGCACACCATCCTCTGACTGACATGACCCCCGAGCAAAGAGTGGGAGCTCTCAGAGCTGGCTTCCTTAGACTTGGCTGTCTCGCTTAGACTTGCCTTGAGGGCAATCCTAAGAAAGCAGGTATCTTTGAGAAATTTTTCCAGTCACCTAAGGAACCAAAGGTCAAATCTGGAGCAGAAAGGGAAAAGGGAGTCACATAAACACCTACATGTCTTTCACTTAGGGGAGGCCAGTGAAGACCGGCCTTTAAGAAGAGAGGAGTGGTGAGGGGCGCCTGGGTGGCTCAGTCATTAAGCGTCTGCCTTCAGCTCAGGTCATGATCCTGGGGTCCTGGGATCAAGTCCCACATCGGGCTCCCGGCTCGGCGGGAGGCCTGCTTCTCCCTCTCCCACTCGCCCTGCTTGAGTTCCCTCTCTCGCTGTGTCTCTCTCTGTCAAATAAATAAATAAAATCTTTAATAAAAAAAAAAAAAGAAGAGAAGAGCTGGTCCGTAACGCACCCCTCAGTCACGGCACACCAATAAATAAGTAAGACCCATCCTGCCCCAAGGACTGTACACAGTTCTATTCTGGAGCCTAACCTTTTAAACACACATACACTTACGTCCTTAAGAGGAAGTAATAAGAAATGCAAATTTATAATAACAATGATGATATGACAACACCAGCCCTTTTACTGAGCTCTTAAAAGGCCAGGACACATTTTCCAACACATAAGTCATCCAATAATACCTCACTGAGATAAGGAATACTCTTACCTCCGGATGGGAAGTGCTGGTATGGGTCTGGGTGTCAGGGTGCACCCACTCTGTGGTCTGTGAGGACCACGTGGCACGCGAGGCCACCCTGGTGCACGGACCTGTCTCTGAGGAAGGCAGCTGTGTTTGACTCTGGTCGGGGACAGGACACCAAAGCCTCTTCCTTATGAGTGACTTGAGGGGACAAGGCAGAAATGAAAGCCAGGCCGCCAGTATCTGATCAGGCGCTAGAAGCTTCAAGAAAGGAAGTCAGAGGTGGCCTAGGGGCTAGGAAGGAGAGACCACCTTCCTTTCTCCCTGAGCTTGGGTACCAAGTGGAGGTAGGAGAAGAAAATGTGTGTGAGGAAGAAGGGGAAGATCCAGGTCGTCTGGACATTTGTTCATTAGCCAAAGACAAACCAGGTGGCAAGTGCCACCCATCACATGGGATACAAAGACAGTCTGCTGCGGTGGCCCTTGGGAGCGGCTCCCACCTGATACGGGGTGTTCGACAGGCTGTAAATTAACTGGGCCACTCAACAAGCCGTAAATTAACGAGAGTTTCCTTGACCCGCTAAGACTAAGGAGTGGGGGGAGGGGACTGAACACCTGCCTTGTTTAAAAATGTGTTTTCCCACATTTCTCTGGAATAACGACAGCCAATATTTATCGTGAAGCAGGCTACAAAGGAGCACTTCTCCAAGGAGCCCATACATATAGATTAGATAAGAGATATAGATATATAGACATAGATATAATCTGGGGATATACTATAATTAGTGCCATTTTACAGATGGGAAAACAAAGGCACTCTACTTCAATGGCTAGTACAGTAGTACAGGGCCCTAGAACTAGGATGTGACAGGGCCAGGCCTGGAGTCCCCTCTGCCTCTATACCTTCCATAAGAGTTCCTTTCATTCCCTGACCACCACCATGGGCCAGCATGTGCTAAGCATTCCACATTCATTTCCTCATTAAACCCTCTCAGCAGCCCTTTCAATTAAATGCATCATCTCCATTTAGTAATTCACACATGTATAGTACGACATCAACTAAATCTTCTTAATGCATTTAAAACAATACCGAAAAAACACACACCGCATCATTAACAGTGGTCTCCTCAGGTACTTGACTATAGGAAAAAAAAAAAGAAAAAAAGAAAAATTTTTTTAATATGTTCCTGTACTTGCCATAATTTCCATGCAGGGCATGACTTCCTTTTACAATTAAAAAATGTCTCCTAGTACATTTGGGTATGAATAACAGCCACAATTAAAATGTTTAAAGTGGGGCGCCTGGGTGGCTCAGTTGGTTAAGCGACTGCCTTCAGCTCAGGTCATGATCCCAGGGTCCTGGGATCGAGTCCCTCATTGGGCTCCCTGCTCTGCAGGGAGCCTGCTTCTCCCTCTCCCACTCCCCCTGCTTGTGTTCCCTCTCTCGCTGTGTCTCTCTGTCAAATAAATAAATAAAATCTTTAAATTAAAAAAATAAATAAATAAATAAATAAATAAATAAATAAATAAATAAATAAAATTTTTAAAGTGGTTCTCAAACACAGCAGACAGATCCTGGCTGCCCAACTCATGGACCAGGGCTGACAAACAGTCCATCTCGAATATGAAGAGATATAGCGTGCTACCTGAATAAATAACAGACAACAAATCTGAATAAATAATAGACAACAAACCTACACAGAGTTCCTAAAGCAAAGCATGTCGGCTGACTTGGCTGAAGTCAATACAACATAAATTTTCTTAATACGACACGCCAGGATGGAAACTGCATTTGCTGAGATTGCCCCAAGCGAAGCACAACCTGCGTTAGTACAGAAGCTGCGTGGGATTCCCGCCCTTGTGCACGGATGGGCCCATCGCGGGCGTCTAGTTCATCCATCCTGCAGGACACAAGAGACTTAAGAAGAAGACAGTCTGATAACGTGCAGAGAGAGAAGACTTCAAGACGAGGAACACGGGGAATCCCAGCGGTGATGACTACCACCTACCGAGCTCCGACTGGGGGCCAAGAACAAAGGTGGGCATTTTTCATACATCACTCTGCCCAAGTCTCTAGGATAAGCCGATGGCAGCAAGCCAGCGACATTTAGGGCCACTTGCCAAGTTGCCATGCTTCCTTCATCTGTGAACATATGGAGTCACTAAGGGTCACTAGGAGAGCATGGTACTGCTCGGCTCAGGCCAGGGCCATTCCATTCCCACAGATAATTTTTGTCGGTTATTATAAGGCTTCAAGAGGAAGTATGGGATGTTCTTCGGTCTTTAAACTGACATGTCATGAGAATTTCGGCATGCTTGCTACTCTGTGGTATCTCTGTTCAAGGGCTGCCTCTCCATGCCCCCAGAGGAGAAAGAAAATGCTTGCCAATCATCTTGGGACTCCAAGAAGGAGGCAGGTTTCCCACCCACCCCCAAGAAAGGGAAGTGCCCGAACTGTGTGCATAGCACTGGACCCTGGCAAACCCTTTACATCCCATCCTCCTAGGACCTGTGCCTGGGACTGGAAGCAGAGAGGCTCAAAACGTATCTTTGAAATCATTCAACAGTTGAAGAGAAAGATCACCAAGAGAGGACTAAGAAGCCAAGTGACAGCTGGTGTTACTTAGAATCACAAGTAGGAAATGCAGGGACCTTGCTAAAAATACAACCCTTCTGACTGATGTCACTCACTGACCAATCATAAGAACCTATTTACTAAGGAAGAAGGGGGAGGCAAAGAGAGGAGGGTTTCCTTTACCCTTGAGCCAAAATCTCTCCCAAACCAAACCACCTCATTAAATCTTCATGTTAACTCCTTGGGTAGGTACCCCAATTTCATAGATAAGAGATCAGCTTGTAAGTGGCAGAGGCAGAATTGGAATACAGGTGTGCTTGACTCAAAACCGGAACTCATCACCATCCTCTTTGGGTTTTAGCCCTGACTCAGATTTGCCTGGTGTCACGTGCTTCCTCTGAGTCTCCGGTCCTCACCTGTGAAATGAGGGGAACCTATCTTAACTGATTGCTCGGGCCCCTCTAGCTCTGACATTTTTATGGTTTTATCTACCAGGATTTTGGACTTCCCAGATCAATGCAGTTTCAAACATTACACACACAAAACATTAAAGGTCAACCCAAGAGTTGCAACTTTTTATTTTACCAAATAAAGGGTACTTACCACCTGCTGTCATTCTTGTTTCACAAAAGGAAATACTTTCCCCATAAAAATAGAGGAAGGACGTATTCTAATGAAAGGATGATCCTTTGAACTGAGTTAGTGTCATGAGAATCTCAGGGGGTTATCCTTATTTTTCTATTTTTTTTTAACATGGACGACTAGAAACTTCACAAGCCCTGCACTGGTCTGCAGACCAGCATCAGGAAACTCGTGTCATGTGCCTGTCTAACCACATTCATCATAAGACATAAAATCCATCACTTTGCCTGGCATACTGGAAGAACACACTGCATTTTCGTTGCAGAATTAACTGGTACAATGTGATGTACAAATCAATTATCAAAATTGCTAAAGAGAAACAGCACTGATCACAGTAATCCTGTATTCAATTTTATTACTTGTTGCTGTGGAGACAAGGTGCTCAGTGCTTTGTCCACACTGGTTCATTTAATTCTCCATATCCAACTTTTGCCCATTTTCTATCAAAGTGCACAGTTTTCCAGGGCCACGATGACATGGAAGTATTTTCAGATGGGGAAAAACACAGATTTCAATGTAGTTCATGGCACAACGTGGGGACACACAAGAGTCTTTTTCTAAAAGCCCTGTTGCACTGAGAAGAGCACAGGAAGTGATACAGGAGCAATTAAAATAAACACACACGCACAGTGTCTTCCTGCAGAGTCCCTGGCTGGTGGGGAAGGACAGGTGGCCCCAGACCACCAACCTCAGTTGCTCAATAAATCCCAGGAAAGGCCCCACGTGAGGTCCATGCCATCATCACAGACTACGAAGTGAGGAGAAGCAGCTCCAGGCTAGAGGCTGGAGACAGCCCAGGACCCAGAATCAAGGTAACTGAACCTCCAACAATGCAACATGTCGCGGGCCTCAGAGAACCTCAGATTGCCGTCTGTAGGATGCAACCGTCCCCGCCACCGCCTCACATGCCACTGACCTTGTCCCGCATCAAGGCTCACCGCTTCCCTGGAACCCATCACTGTGTCACTTCTCACCCATCTCTTTCAGAAGAGTGAACAGAGCTAACACGTGGAGAAGGTTTCAAGAATTAAACATAAATACGTCAGAGCAGGAAGAGACCCCACACGTTATCTTACCTCCTCAGCCCCAGTCCCCAGGCCCAATTTTTAAGAAACGAGAAGAGCAAGCAAGGCCCAGAGAGACAGCAATGTGCCCAAAGTCAGGCAGCTGGAAGGCAAAATGTCATTCAGACAGGCACCTCCTGACCGAGGGGATGCTCCCTCATAAACAGCAACCGCCTGCCTGGACAGAAGTCCTGGTGTGAGTCATGGGATCGGGGTCCACACCGTCCCTGCCCCAGCCTGCGGGGCTCCGCCTACACCACTCCCTCCTGAACCATTTGGTCTCAAGGCCCTTTACGGTCTTAAAAATTACTGAGGACCCCAAAGAGCTTTGTTCATAATGCATCCATTATTTGTTAAAAAAAATGATGCTTCACAGAAAATATTTGCCAATATGGAAAAGAATTAGTGAGAGGAGTGGCATCATTTTAGATGTCGCCAATCTCTTTAATGTCTGGCTGAATAAGAGTTAAACTCTCTTATGTGCTTCTGCATTCACTCTATGATAAGAGGGCTTGGGGGGCCTGAGGTATAGGAAGACATCCTGGCATCACACAAGCATGTAGTTGGAAAGGGAGTATTTTCATAGACTTCTCGTCAATTGTGTATATATATATATATTTTTTTATACTACACCAAAACTTGACAAATGGTAGGTCGTTTTTTTTGAAAAGTGGGCCGCATTGTAGAATCTGAAACTGTGTCAGTGATTTTTCCCGTCCTTTACATGAAAAGCCATGGGCCTTTCCATCCATTGCACGTTGAATGGCTCTTTCTACCCCACGTGGCTTTGTGCCATCACGTGCTGCTTACTTGGACAATACTGGTTCGCCGGGATTTGCACTCATGAGAGAATGAACATGAGAAGATAAAGAACAGTCACATATTGTTATGACGATAATTCTGACCATGCAGACCCCCGGAAGGGGTCTCAGGAACCCGCCGAGGTCCTAGGACCACGCTTTGAGAAACACTGGCCGAGACTAAAGTCAAAGAAGTTCCCTTCACTCATTCGGCAAATACTTACTGGGCACCCACTATGTGCCAGCAACCATCCCAGGTGCTGGGAATTCCACGACGGACAAAACAAAGTCCTGCCCTCGGGCGGCTCACATCCTCTTGGGGGAGGCAGACCATACACGAATAAGCACTCAATGTACACTATCGCGTCAGGTGGTGGTAAATGCCAGATGAAGCCCTGTGCCAGGCATTTGCACATGAGCATGTGGTTTCCCCAGGAAGCCGAATTCAGCCAGCCTGGGATTCACTAATTTAAGGGTTGCACAATAAAATATGGGGTGTGTTTTTTTTTTAATACCAAAATACTTGTGGACACGGGCAGGGGCGGAATGGGGGGTGACCCGCCCTAGAAGGGTTGAAAGCTCACCACTGAGGCTGGATTCCTTTCTGATTGCTCCACGAGAGGGTAAACCTCAGAAGTCACCTCAGTTAGAGGCTCCCGTCCTCCCTGCTTGCTTGCACGATCCCTTCGGCAACCCCATGCATGTACAGCACGTTCCAATACACTGTCCTGCGTGAGCCTCACATGAATCCCTGAGAGATGGCTTGGGTGGCTATTATTCATCTCTTTTACAGATGAGGAAACTGAGCCTGGGAGAGGTTTATAAGCAACACGCCAAGGGACACCTCAGAACTTGAAACCCAGTCCCCTGACTACTCAGCATGGTTCATTCCACCACAAAGATTTTTACCATTTCCTTCACCTCTGATATTCCTTCACGTAAGGAAGAGAAAAGAGGTAAAACGTTGAAACCAAAGGCATCAGTTTAGCTTCTTCCTTTAAAAATGTTCCGCTCGTCATATCCCCTTCTGAAACAGCAAATCTGTGAATCTGAGAGATGGGGCCTAATGCTTAGTAGGCACTAAGTGTTTGCAGCTATGAGCTCCATAAATGTTTATGGAGGCTTCCTGTTGTGCCAGGGACCAGTTCTAAGCGGCGGGGACCCAGAGGTGAAGAAAAAAGACCTCATCCCTGCCTCCTGGAGCTGATATTCTAGAGGGCTGCCATCTGCACAAAAAGGGGACACTTAGCACTATTTGCCCCATGTACCCTAAAGGAGTTAACACCAAAATCCAAGCTTCCTGAGCCTTCATCAATAGCATCAGACCAACCACAGAGCCCTGTGTTCAATCGTGGCCTCGAAACACCCTTTCAGGAGAAGAAACAGGCTTTATTACTCTGCCCCTTCGCCCCCCACCTCATTCTACAGATGGAAAAGCCAGCCCAAGGCCCCAAAGCCACTCCCTCTGAATCTTACAATGAGTCAGAGGTGTGACGGGGCAAAGCCAGCTCTCGTCTTGCTGAGAAGCCCTGGCCCAAGCCCGGCCCAGTTCTCTCTTTTTAACATCCCAGGAGGCCTCCTTGAACAACAACCATGCATTTGCAGCGACCAACCAACACACAACCCCGCCGGGGAAGTGACTATTTCAAGAGGAAAGGGGCATATATAGCAACGGCCCTCGGCGGCCACCCAAAGTACAACCAGCCCTTCGATGTCAGCCAACCCCAAAGCCCCATCGAGCTTCCTCTCCCCCCAGTGCGCCTTGCCAACACAGTTCCCACCAAGGTTTAAAAAAGAAGGAGAAGTTCCCTTCTGCCTGACTGGCCGGCACATTCCACTGACTCAGACCGTTCTGGACACCACGGAGAAGACACTGTTCATTTTCCCTGGGCTGAGAACTGGCCCACATCCGGACCTGTCACCAGCAGGAGGGGGCACTTGGCGTCCCAACACAAGCAGATGAATGGAGTGCTATTTTTAATGTTTGGTTCCTGTCTTTATTCCAGAAAGCCTGGCCACCTGCACCAGATGCTCCAAGTGTGGCTTGCAGACCACCCGCATCAGAAACACCTCAGCGCTTCAGGGAACTCCAGATTCTAGGGTCTTACCGCACCTTGGGAGCAATCAGCAGGGTAGTACTAGGAATGTGAACCTTTAACAAGTGCCTCTAGCGATTCTCTTGCAAAATAAAGTTGGAGAACCACTGACAATCGAGTTTGCATTCTTTCATTCATTCATTCCCTCACTCAGCATCTGCCCAGTGCCCCAATACGCCCAGCACTGCGCTCATGAAGAGGCATACAAAGACAAATTGTCTTCCTGAGAGTCCAAGGAAGACAGTAGTACGCCGTGAATGCTAAAAGAGCATGGGATACCATGGGAGCCCACACCTGGGAGAATTCAACCTGCCTGAGGGGTCAGAGGCAGCTTCACGGGTGAGGGGATCTTGGAGCTGAGACCAAGAGGGTGGTGAGGGGGATGCTACGTAACAATCATTCTCTGTCCCGGCTGGCTTTGGCATTCCCTTTGGCTTGGCCAAAACCAAGATGGTGTTCCTCCTGTCCTCGCCTAACCCGGTATCCTCCTGTCTCACAGATACTCAGTACACATTTAGTGAATGAACAGAAACAGACAATGGATCGGACCCTGTGGGAATAGGAGCTAGGAAGCCACTCAGAACAGCTGTTATGTGCGCCTACTGCTTAAGAACACAGGCCCTGGAGTGAGGCTGAGGAGGGTCTGATCGCCATTTCCCATTTTTGGTCGTGGGCAGATCAGCCTTTCCAAGCCTCACCTTCCCCATCTATAAAATAGGGACAGTAGCTACTTCCCAAGGTTGTCAAGAAGGCCAAACCTGCCTAAAAAGCCTCTGGCATGGAGCCTGGCACATGGCACGCATTCACAAAAGTCAGGAAGTCTTTAGCAATAATCCTAAAAGGCCCAGTTCCATCACCAACCAGCTTTGGTAAATCCACCCATCTGGGGCCTCGAGTTTCCCTGCAAAACAAGACGCTTAGACCAGACCCTCCCTGAAGTCTCCTCTGGCAACAAACACTTTTCTGAAAGTGGTAAGAGACTGTCAGTCCCCGGGATCTGCCCTGGACTGACGGGCATGTTCTCTCTGGCTCATGGCGCCTGAAATCCCAGCCGGCATTTCTAAGGCTGGGTGAATGTCACGCCTTTTCCCTGACTGGGGCCATGCCTGAGGCTATTTTGTTTTCCGTTGGACCTCCCTTTCCATCCCATTCTCCTTCTTCATATTCAATTCATATTCTCCTTCTGCTCATATTCAAAGAGCTGTGTGAGTGACACTTGCCCCCAAGCAGGCACGGGACAGCAGGGAAGTTGGCCTCCCCGCCCCCTCCTCACTGGGGCTAAAGGGAGTCATCAGCTTCCTCTCTCACCCACAAAGGCAGGGAAAAGAAGCATCAACACCAGCCCCAAAGAGCTCCAACTGCCCAGGTCACACTCAAACACACCCTTGGGAAGCTTCAGGGGGTAGAAGGCGGCCTCCCTGACAGCCCTTCTACTACTCCTGCCCTCCCTGCAGAACAGAGTCGCCCCCCCAAAAGCCCCCAGTCAGTCAGGTGTGGGCCTCTGGGCCTCACTCCCGTCTTGTCCAGCCCCTCAGCAGATAGCAAGCTGTCTTTGGTCAGGGCATGAGGAGCCCACCCTGGACTTGGACCCACCCAGCTGGTCCAGCTTTACTCTAAGACCAGCCCAGGCTCAGGGGCGCCTGGGTGGCTCAGTTGGTTACGCATCCGACTCGTGATTTCAGCTCAGGTCATGATCTCACGGGTCATGGGATCGAGCCCGCCGGCGGGCTCCACGCTTAACGGGAAGTCTGCTTGAGATTCTCTCCCTCTCCCTCTGCCCCTACCCACACCCGCTCTCCACGCCCTCTTAAATAAATAAATAGTTAAGGGGAAAAAAAAAGACCAGCCCAGGCACCCGCATCACGAAAGCAAAACCCTTTTGCCCTTCCACACTCCCCCGCCTAAGGATGCCCACATCTGGAGCACCACCTCCAAGACATGGAGTTACACAGAAGGGCAGAGCAACGACTTGGGAAAACTCTCCCACATTGCTTCATCCTCTAAACTGTCCCTTGACCCTGCCTGTCCCTTCCTCCCCATTCACATTCTCACTCACCCTGGTCGGCCCACACCAGGGTCAGCAAACCTACTCTGTAAAGGGCCGGGTAGTATATACTCTCACCTTTGCAGGCCGCACTGTCTCGGCTGCAAGTCCTCAAGGGTGACAGGGCTGTGCGACAGCAACCACAGACAACATGTAAATGAGTACGTGCGGCTCTGTTCCAACAAAACCTTATTCATGGACACTGACATCTGAATCTCATGTAATTTCCACATGTCACAGCACCGTTTCTCAGCTCTCTGGCTGCACAGAAACGGGAGGCAGAACACAGTTCGGTGCCCCCAGATCCACACCCTCGTCACCTCGTTCCCAGACCTCGGCGACATTCTCCTACCTGGCCTTCCCGGCCCCTCCTACTCACCCTTAAATCCATCCTCCTCCCTACTAGCCCAGCTCGTCTTCCTAAAACTCCCGCTTTAATCCTCTCATTCCCCTTGTACAAATGGCCAAACATCTTGGCTACCGTTTGAGGCCTGTCTCACTTGGGCTACAAGATGTATTTCCGCCCTTGTCTCCTCACAGCCTGAACTGTCTAAGCCCATCCTCTTCCGTTTCCCCTGAGAACCTAACCTCCACCGAGTCTCAATTCCTACAGCACGTGTTTATGCCATTCACAGAGCCCTCAAAGGGCTTACAATTTGAAAGGAGAGAAGTGTAAATAGATAATTATTGAAGAATAAAATAAATGTTCTAATTGATGTCCATGAGGTCATACTGGAGAACAAAGCAACCAGCTGAGGGAAAATCAGGGGAAGGCTCCATAAAGGATTAACCCCTAAACCAGGAGAGTAAGGATTCATCAAGGCAATAAGACATAAGGGTTTGGGAGCAGGCTGGAAAGATTTGCACAAAGGCATGGGCTGGAGCAGGGTGGGGTGTGACTGGACAGGTGGCAAAAGTCAGATCATGAAGAGCTTGGCTCAGGAGCATGCTCAGTAAGGCTGTTGGGTTGGCTCCAGAGCATGCTGGGTAAGGCTGTTGGGTTGGCTCCAGGGCATGCTCAGTAAGGCTGCTGGGTTGGCTCCAGAGCATGCTTGGTAAGGCTGTTGGGTTGGCTCCAGGGCATGCTCAGTAAGGCTGTTGGGTTGGCTCCAGAGCATGCTGGGTAAGGCAGTTGGGTTGGCTCCAGGGCATGCTCAGTAAGGCTGTTGGGTTGGCTCCAGAGCATGCTGGGTAAGGCAGTTGGGTTGGCTCCAGGGCATGCTCAGTAAGGCTGTTGGGTTGGCTCCAGAGCATGCTTGGTAAGGCTGTCAGGAAGATCTGGGAAGGTGCTGAAACACACAGTAGGACCTTCAGTAAATATATTTGGGGACTACCATAGAAACTAGGAGGATTCTACTTCTCATTCCTGGAAGAGTCAGTCATTCCAAGCCTCAAAAAGTCAACAAACAAGAGCATCAAAGTGTCCATGGTGGGACAGCACTGGTCTGTAATCTCCCTCCTCCCCTTCAGCCCACACGCATAGCTCAAAGGAGAGCTGAGTGTGAGGTCTCAAGAGACCCAACCCCTGTTTTCTGCTGTGTAACCTGCAACCCCACTAGCCATCCTGGAAAATGTTGCACAGAAGTTAAGACTGTATTTCCGTCCTAAGCCCTTGTAACTAGGACAAAACAGAAAACGCAATTTAAGAAAAAATACTTACTCATTTCCACCAATTAGAAAATCACTTTCATTTTTTTTAAGATATCTTAACTTTTTTTGGAATCACACTGGCTTATGTTTGATTTTTTTTTTTTAAGAAGCAGATGTTTCTGGAACCCTCCCCCCTTTCCCTTTTAAAAGGATTATAAAAATAGAAGTCCCAAAAAACTCTTAAATGCAACCGACACAAGGTCTTCCATTGACGCCAACTCCTACAGGCTTCAGTGGCGAGCAATTCTCGGCCAAGGGGGCTTTGAAGTCAACTCTTTGAAGTGAGCTTGGTGCTTTCTCAGTACTAAAGGAAGTAAAAATGGAAGCGAAAAGATGAAGAGAAGACAGAAATACAAGGATGAAAAAGAGGAAGCAGGCCCTTTGAACACAAGAGCTCTCCAGTACCATCCCCTAGCCAGAATAACTCCAGACCAACTTGAATCTATGGAGATCGGAAAAACATCCATTTTTGTAAATGCACTGTGCTAGGCACTTTTGGAGAAACAAAGACAAGCCATGATCTTCTTCCATAAGTCTATAATTTACTCAAACAAAATATGACAAAAACAATACTCTAACACAAGAGTAAATGTAAAAACCATTAGGGAAAGAAGAGGTAAGACACCAATGCTTGGAGAGAGAACCTAAGGCCAGGAGGCCCCATGTGAAGTGCTCCAGCGATCCTGCCTCATGGAAGTTAGGTGTTTTAAGGCTCTAAGAACATCAAATGACCCACCCAAGATCATTCCTCGGGGACACAGATGGATGGGAATTTGAATCCAGGTCAAGCCACCAGGTTCTTCCCACAGAGTAGTCCCAAGAAGAGAAAAAAGATATCTGCTTGAGATTGAGGAAAGACCATGAGAGGTTTCATGAATAAACCAGATGACCAGGACTTTAGTAGACATCACTGGGAAGAAAGAACATTCCATGCAGAAGGCCCCAACACCTGGTACTCACAGAGGAAACAGTAAGTAGAACTTGGCCTAGATGTCAGGGAGTGAGGCTGGAAAAGGAGCCACAGTACAGGATTTGGATGCCAAGCAAAAAGCAGCAGCTCCCAAGGACTTCGGAGCAGGTGAGGGACATCATCAAACACCAAAATATTCAAGTATTTCCAGAAAAGGAGTAAAAGGCTAAAATAGAGCTTGTAAACAAGGACCAGAGAATCTTGGAGAGTTAGTAGTCTCCAGCATTCTTTTTGTTCTCCTCTTTAAGTTAACACCTCATCTGATACACTCTCACTAGGTCCCCTATTGGCAAAGAAAAATCTGGTCTCATAGCAATCACTGTTCCCCTCACTGCACTTTTACTTTTTGCTTAAAGTACAAAACCCTGCATAAAATACATGGAATGTGAGATTCTTCCGTGTTGAGCGCACTGACTGGTAGGCCTAATTTGGTGAAATTCCAGTTCTCATCAATTATTCCAGCAAGTGCTTTAGTATTCTCAAAAATACCTAAACACTCTACCACACTGCACTTTAGAGAACATCAAATGAGAGGGTCAAAAAAATTTGGAAGCACTGATCTAAGGACTGAGGTTCAAAGTCTCCAGGACGACAGGTCACGTTCACACTGAACATGGTTTTGCCAAAACCACATTGGTACAATGATTGATTCTCTTCACGTTACCTTTACTAACACCCTTGTGATTTACAAGAAGAAAGGGTCTAATTATTCCACTTGATAAACAAGGAAACTATGGCTCAAAAAAGTTACATACTTTGCCCAAATTCAGAGACTCTAACACCACCTAACAGATGCCAATTTACACAATGCATTGTTGCCTAGAATCTAAATACTGTATATTAATTACCATGCTGGATAATTACAAATCCAGGCATGACATACGTGATTCTTATTGAATAAAAGGCTCTAAATACACTGCACAAATTAATCCACTGTTCCAACATGCTAATACTAAACACAGCTGAAATCGTTATTGCTGCAAAAATAAACTGAGAACACAGAACACATGAAGATAAAGGTCTCAAATTTAAAGTGCTTTAAACACCTTTTTCCCAAATTTTTAAAATATAGAAAATGTTTTACTCTATGGTTTAAAAAGAATTTAATATGCTGTTAAGTATAATTTTTCTGTGTAATATATACATAAAATGCTGCGAACTGTCTTAACTATAATATCCTGAAGACTTCTAAAGTGAATGGGTCAACTAAAAATGCGAGGAAATCCTGTGGGACACTTTCAGCTACATAGGTTTATTTTATATCACATGTACATAATTGTTTTTAAATATTAACTTTAACCATCACCCAAAAAAATAAAAAAGGAGAAGGGAGAAACTGAACTTGAAAGTGAGAAAACGTAAAACATCCCTTTTTTTTTTTAATTTGAAAGGAAAAACTGATCAAGGTAATCAGGAAGGGGTCCTGTTGCTATGAGGCTAAAAGTCCTAAATCTGTAAATTTTCAAGTCACAGTTGACTCATTCATATTGAAGAAGCCATAATCAGAGAATATGACCCATGAGCAGCAAAGAAGTGACTTGACGGTGACAACAATACTCTGCGCATAGGAAACACTGTGTTAAGTCTACTTTACATTCATGTTATCTCTCCATCTTACAGATGAGAAAACCGAGGTGAGTGGTTCATGAGAAAAACATCGAGAGCTGGGGGCAATGGAGGGGAGGTCGACCTCGGAGCATCTGCTAAAGAAGATCATCATTACAGAAGGAACATCGCCAGAGCTCCCAGGAGGAAATCGGAGCTCGTGTGGGATGCCCACCTTAGAAGAAACATTATCAGTAAGGAATGACTAGGGCAGGACGGAGCAAGGCACACAGAGAATGGGTGAGATGGCTGGGGGCATTTAACCTGGAGAAGAAAAGACCAAAGGCAATGAGCAAGATGCACGCAGGTGCCCTGTGTGTGACTGCAGGGAGAGCAAACAGAACTCCGGGAAAGAGGTGCAAGCCAGGAGACAACCCCCCACCACCACTTGTTCTTAAAGAACCCTCTGATCAGCAGTGCCACATTAACAAAAGTCTGGTGTCTGAGAACAGATGCATCACTGAAATTACTTCATGCGAGTACCACCACCACCCTGTTTGCCATAGTCACAACCCCTCCCCACATTATTATCTATTTACTATTTTTCTTGCATATTTTACTGAAATGAATTTAGCTTCACCCTATGTGATACGATCCAAGAAACCAGGAGGTTTGTCACTCTGTGGGTTTTTTCCTCATATATATTAAAATAGATGACTGTTGAATTAAATAGTCATCCAGGTTGCGTCTATAATCATCTCGCACACCAGCAGTCCCATGACTCCACCAGAGCAAAAAAGGTCAAGCAAAACAGAAGACCACTGGCTGCTGAGTTAGACAACTCTAGGTTAAAACTACCAACTCTCTCTGTGTGTTTCCTCACCTGCAAATGGGTATGAGCTAGTGTTCTCTCTATTAGGGTGGTTTTAGGATTGTTTTTAAAAAGACACTCCAGGGACGCCTGGGTGGCTCAGTCAGTTAAGCTTCTGCCTTCGACTCAGGTCATGATCCCAGGGTCCTGGGATCAAGTCCCACATCGGGCTCCTTGCTCGGCGGGGAGCCTGCTTCTCCCTCTGCCTGCCACTCCCCCTGCTGTACTCATTCTCTCTCTCTCTCTCTCTGACAAATAAATAAATAAAAATCTTTAAAAATAAATACATAAATAAAAAGACACCCCAGTGCTAAGCACATTACCACCTCCACTGATATTTTCCACATTGTTTTGTAAAAAGAACTTAATTGAGCTCTAGTCCTTATTACTATGACCAAGTACATCTGTTCAGAACCTTGTAGAAGGTTCCCTGCACTGGAAGGAAGGTGAAGGGCATATTCTCCAACTCTTCTTTTAACCTGTCTGTAGTCCTAGTGAACTAATAATTATGCAATCTCAGGGAAACCAAGTCCCCCTACCCCTCAGAAAACAGGTAATACTATACCTCTATGGCAATTAGCACAATCACATGACATTCAGACCAGCTATAATAGTTCACCAGCTCATCAAATTTCCCGCTGCCGTTGAAAATGTCAGAGCCACTTTTAATTGAAAAATATAAAAATAGTCTGCTCCTAAAAAAAAAAAAATAGTCTGCTCCTCCAAACAATAATAATGAATGAGATTTGCTGCTATTGGTAAATTGCCAGGGGGTAAATAATAAAAGTACACATTAAGAAATTTTCCACAGAGAATAATCCAGAAAAACAAAAACTCTTAGCAATGACGTATTCCCATTTAAAATCAGATCACCAGCAGCAGAAAAAACAAAAAGTCCACGTGGAGGTCCCACCATATAAGCATATTACTTGAGTGAATTAAACTCTACCTGCGAGGGCACCTGGGTGGCTCAGTTGGTTAGGCAACTGCCTTCGGCTCAGGTCATGATCCTGGTGTCCCGGGATCGAGTCCCGCATCAGGCTCCCTGCTCGGCAGGGAGTCTGTTTCTCCCTCTGACCCTCCTCCCTCTCATGCTCTCTGTCTCTCATTCTCTCTGTCTCAAATAAATAAATAAAATCTTTAAAAAAAACAAAACAAAACAAAAAACTCTACCTGCGAAAGGGAGGGAAGAATGAAAAGAGAATTTAAATAGTACCGCTATTCCACCCGTGAGGGAGGGAACCTGAGCTGGGAGACCTGAATCTGCTGGTCAGTGAGTCCCAAGTTCCATGGACCATTTCTCACCGCCCTCACAGTGATAGAACATTCCAGGATACAGACTTTCCATTCCATGGAGCCCCTAGATATAATATTGGATCTCTTGCTCAGATGGCACCTTTTTCAACCACGCAGGAGCTGAGGGAGCCTTGCTGAGAAATGGAGGTATTCCCCAGTGTGAAATGTCACTTTGGGCACTGTATTTGCGGATGACTCAAGGACTAATTTCCACTCACGATTTCAACTAAACAGCATTTCTTCCAATCTATGCTCCAACTGAGATGCGGTTCAGCCTGGCATCATTGATGGTGATCTTGGTCCCAAATCAAAGTATAATACAGTGGAGTTACATTTTCCCACCGTCATCAGGCCGTACGGCATTCCATAAAAACAAATTAACTGTCAACACGTTATTCGTCACAGCCATTTGGAATTATTCTCATCTGGTGGCACCTCCTTTGCACCTACTACAGTGTGACTTCGGTGACTTCAGGATTGGGTTCAAAGATCACTTCCTCTCTGAAACTTTCCTGGAATTTCCCCTAGGGCAGATTTGGAAAGGAAAGGAGAACAAAAAGAAGAGCCACCTCTGCCAGGATGCGCCAGGCTGTGTGCAAAGATCACTTCCATGCCCTTTCTCACTTAATCTTCCTGGGAGACCTCCCCTGGGTAGAACTCACACAGTCATCATTTCACACGTGAGCAAGGTGCAGAGTAGGGAAGAGAAGAACCCAGCCAGCACCCCTTGCTAAGGCAAGTGGCAGGATCAGCCTCAAGGCATCGCTCCTCCTGGCTCTGGGTTCTCCTGCCCTGGCTCTCCCCACCAACTCAACACCAATGACACCGTTCTCACCGCCACTAATGCACAAGCCCCCTGCGGACAAGGTCTGTGCCACCCATTCTCAGCGACCTGAACGCTTCTCCCCCTGTCCCAGCTGACCAGTCAGTGTTGATTCAGTGTCCTTGCTTCCTGGAACAGGCCACTTATTCAATCAATAATCAATCAATCTAGTGCTGCCTCTCCAAATGAGAAATAGGTGATGGAAATCCGTACGTATCACACCGTCCTGTCTTCTTAAAACTGAGTACAGCTGACCCTTGAACAACGCGGGTTTGGACTGCTCGGGTCCACTTACACGCAGGGTCGTGGGTGTTTTGTTTGTTTTTTTTTTCAATAAATACCGTACGGTACTGTAAATGTAGCTTCTCTCCCCTGTGATTTTCTTAGCAACGTTTTCTTCTCTCTAGCTTACTTTATTGTAAGAATACTGTATGTAACATAGAGATAACATACACAAGATGACTTAATCGACTATTCATGCTATCAGTAAGGCTTTTGGTCAACAGTAGGCTATTAGAAGTTCTGTGTATAGGCGTATTTGGAACTAAAAGAGGGGGGAAGGTCAGTGCCCCCTAACCCCTGCCTTGTTTCGGGGGTCAACTGTACTCTGAGTTTAATATTACCCTCATCTTCCCTGACTCTTTCAAGAATGCCCAGTCATATTATTAGCAGCCTGTACATATTGGGCTGAATTAGCACTTTCCAGGCCTATTGAGACAGCGGCCTTCTGCATTCTCATTAGAAACCAAGCACCTAAGGCTCCCCGGGGCCACAGAGGCATTTGAACACATGCTTCTTTTCCCCTGCTTCTCTTGTCTCTACCCTGGCTGTCCATTCTTACTGCTTCTCTGCTGCAGGACAGAAATCCAGCAGAACCACGCTTAACTGGACCCATCTCTAAAACATGAATAAGAGGACTCTCCTCTGAGAAAAAAAAAAAAAAAACACATTAATGCATGCTTTGGGGGACCTCTATTTTCTCGGCTTGTTCAGATTTCTTTTTCCTGTGGTTTGGATAATTACTGTTTCCTGACCAGTCAAATCCAGGAAAAGAGAAAGGCTCCCTAGAAGGCTTCCTCCACTTTCAAATTTCCACATGAATTCACAGTCAGAGGGCCTGTCCACACAGTCTGAAGTTTTCTGCCCTGGACAATAGGATGTGGAGAGTGAAAGCAAATGCTCTGGGCACGTCCGACCAGGGGACCTCCAAGCAGGGATTTTCTGAGTACAGCCCGAGGCTTGCATTTGAGGAAGTCATCGGCACCATTGGCAAATGCATTGCCTTCCTTTCCTTCCCCCCATTGTTTGCAGAACGGTGTCTCCTCCAGGCTGGTGAGGACGGTTCCTGGCCCTGAGGCTCCGTAATTGCCCTGGGGGAGGGGAAGGGACTGATTTTATCACAGGAAAGGACTCTCCCGGACTCTTTTCCAGGAGGCCTCCTCTCTCTGGTAGAGAGAAAGAACGGAGAGGGGAGAAGACAATCTTTCTACTTCCTTATTTTCTATATCCCCCGCCGCAAGTTTCAGAATCTCTAAACCCGAAACTGAAGATTTGCATTATTTGGCCTTTGCCTGAAGCCCATTCCCTTTATAATGATGACCCTGGAAGGTGCCCCCCAGCTGTGTTGAAGACCATCTGGCAACAGTACAGCAGGATGGTCCTTAGGAAACTAGCCCCTGACTAGTTCCCCCGTGAGGCTGGTCACAGTGAGAGAGGAGATCCCGGTTCAAGGCCGGACTCTTCCTCTGCATCCCTGTGTACCCTGCAGTAGACTTCACCCGTGCACTTCCGACCTGACACCTGCAGGATGACGGTGGGGGCCCATCAGCATAGTTATCTATGTTCTCATACTTAACGTATCTAATACATAAGGATTCTAAATGGTTGGTCTGCAAGGACATCCCGTGTTACCAGCCGGTCCGTCAGAGCACTGGGGGTGGGGGCCCCGGGCAGGGCAGGAGGAATGGGGTGCAGTTCTCACTCTCTGCCTGTACACATCTGCATGACTGAAGCTTTTCCTGCAGTATTACTTTTGAGTTTTTTTAAGGGTTTTTTTTGTTTTTGAGAAATAAGAGCAGTAAACCCTAATCCTGCTGTGCTCATACGAAGGTCAGTATGATACACGGTTCAGCACCAGGATTCTGCAGCTCACCTGCCCGGGGTTCGAATCCCAGCTCTGCATCTGGCAAAATGTGTGGCCTCAGGATGTCACTGAACTATCATAGCTCTCCCCTCCTGTGTAACAGCACAATGGGGTGGGGTGAGGCTAAGTTAACACTCCTACGGTTCTGAGGACAGAGCCTGTGTCCTAGTTAAGCACTACAGGACTGTCTGCCATTGTTACTCCTTCTAAATAAGATCAGGCATGAAAGCGCTCTGTAGTCTGTAATGCGCTCTACAAACAGGTCACCACATCCCAGACAGACGCTTGCTTTAGAAAGTTTTAGATTCTAGCAGAAGATATACCATCTACAGACAGGAAAAAGACTTGCAGATGTAGCAGAACTCGAAATGCAAATCTGCGTAATGGAGAAAAGCAGATGGATACCACAAGGAGGGAGCATGAAGACAAGAAGCAAGCAGAGGAGGGCATGGGGTCCTGGGAGCGACATCTCCTCCCTGAGGGACACACGCTGAGGGGGCTAGGAGGCCTGCAAAGGCCTGAAGAACCCAGCATGCTAGGAGAAGCAGGTCCAAACCCTGCTGTGGCTGGAGAGAGTCCCTGCCCCCCCAGCTCCTCCCTTACACTGGCTCACTGGTGGGGTTTATTTCCCACCCCTTGCTCCGTAGAAAACCATTCTGGGGATCTCAGAAGAGCAGAAAGGAGCTCGAGCAGCCTTGCCCGCCCAGGCAGTGCCCGGGTAGCCGCCTGGGCCATCCATAGTGGGCTGACCCTGAAGCCAAACACTGTGCTGGGCCACAGCCCAGTCTCCGCCTCGCATTCAGCCCCTACAGTATCTGCCCCCAAAGTCCCAACCCTTCCCACTTTCTGAAGGAACCCAGCCCTTCCAGCCCTTGGGGAAAGAGACCTCTGGTGCCCCAGGGGAGGGGCTGCAGGAACGCCCCAGGGCCAAGGGCCTTATTTCCCTCCCCGCAAAAGAATTACTCATGAAGGAGAAAGAGGACTCATCTCACATCCTTAAAAACAAAACAGGGGTGGGGAGGGGCAGGGAGAAGGGCCCCCGTGTTATTTTGAGAGACCCTGCCCCACATATCCACCAAAAACAAGGGAACACAAGCTGAGGTGGCACTTGGAAGGCCCAGGAAAATGTAGTTTTTAAGTCCCCTCCAAAACTGAAAGTGAACTTCAGTCTCCCACTTCAGAGCTGGCCTTTCAAGGAGCAGAAAATCAACTCTTAGGCAGCAGAAAAATCACTGAGAATCCCAACCAAAGCCAAAACATGAGCTCTTTTTTAAAAAACACACATAAGCTGAGAACTTTCTACAACAAATGCCAGATTTTAGCTTGGGAGAAAAACAGAAGGCTTTGGGTAAAATAAACAGAAGGGGGGAAAAAGTTCCCCTAGCATAAACCAAGGGGAACCTCCTTCCCGCAGATCAAGTTCTGACCTTTATGTGAACTCCAAATAACCAGCTCATGATTTCGCAAAGCAAGAGGAATGGCAAGCATTTTGAATGATGCTAAAAAATCTTAGTTCTCCTCTGGCTTTTTGTTAGGCAGCCAAGTGTATCAGTCAGAGCAGAAGTAGCTAAAAAATGTGTACTTCCCTTTGTCAGGAAAGACTGGTAAGGAGATCACGAACAGCCACCCTCTGGCAGTCTGTGCTGGACACTGCCCTTCATGTGAAAACCAGAATTTTCAATGAGAACAGAGCAAGGAAGGCCAATTTCCTTTCATTATTGTCAACAAATATTTATTGAGCACCTACTATGTGCCAGTCGCAATTTTACTATGTGCCAGTCACAATTTTAGAGCGGTAGACAAAACAGACAAAAACCTCTCTCCCTTGGGGCTAACCTCTCCAGAGCTGGGTTTTTTAATAAAGGTACCAGTTCTCTGGTTTTCACAATGGAAATGACATCTAAGACATTCTCACACACCCTCATTCATGCCTGTACATCCGCTCTCACCTGGCCCCTCTTTCTGCCTAGCTAGTAGCCTGGAACCCATGCCAATCCACTGCCCCTGCATCCATCCAGGTGCACATGCAGACAACCTGCCCAGGCACAAATCTCAGCCCCAGGCTGGTCAGGAATAGCTCCACCGAGGGACATGCCTGTTGGCAAAGCTGACAGGGAGGAGGGACCACATAGGAACCTGTATCTGAGAAAGTGCTTCAGAAACAAAGCTGTCCGAGGACAAAGCGGTCTTACTACTCAATACTCATCCCTTTCTCGATGTTCTTCCAGTACCTGTCTATCCCTCGCCAGCTATTTCTGTCTCCATATTCACTGAGGTTGGCATACAGTAGAAGATCAGTAGATGAATTCACTGCCAATGTTGCTGATCAGGATGATATACAATAAGAATAGAGCATGAGTATATGCCGGGTACTTTTCTAAACAACCTATAAGTTGGTGCCCATTGGTATCCCCATTTGACGGGTGAGAAGACCAAAAAACAAAGAAAAACCAAGAAAGACCAAAAACAAAGAAAGAAAAAAAAAATGGCCAAAATCACACAGCATGGAGTGTTTCCATCGATTTTATAAAGCAAAACTGGTAACAAGTAAGGGATTTATTTTTCTCAAACAACAAGTACTCCAGAAGCAGGCAGCGCAGGTCACTCACAGCTGCTCGAAGCTCCTTCCTGCTCACATTCTTCAGGATAGGACTTGCACTTTCGGGAGAGGTGGCATAACAGAGAGGTTAGGGATACAAATTCGGGTGCCAGGGTCCTGGCTCCGTCACTCGCTCTCTGGGGCCCTGGGAGGGTCCACTCTCCCTCCTCTGCCTTGGTTTCCTCTTCGATCCGATGGAGATGGTTATCCTATCTATCTTAAACACGGTAATCAAGGGGTGCAGAGAAGTCCAGGACACACAGACACAGGGTCACGGTAGTTCCTACTGGGATCCAAGCACAGCATCCACACTCGGGTCAGAAGGGCACAGCCTATGAGCAAACAGAGTCAATCCCCCGCACAGGGCTTTCCCTGGCGCTTCACCCGGCAATGACGCCACACAACCATTTGCCACGACGGAGTCACGTGGCCAGCCCTGCACCGAGTGACACTGGGAGAAGCAGGCTTCAACCAGGAAGGAGACAAGAGACCAGGGACTGAGCAGGAAACCAGCAGTGTCCAGGACGGACCCCAGGCACGCTGCAGCTCTAGAGGAAGGCACCTTGGCGGCAGGTGCAGCAGTGAACAGCCTCTGCCCCTTCTGAGAAGCTCTCTTCCCTGTTAAGGGGTTGGGGGCTCCCAGGTGCTGAAGGGACGCAGAGCCCAATGAATCCCTACAGTAATACTTTTTCTAACAAATTGGTTGAGGTGGCAGTTCTAATCGAAACATGAAAAGGCTTCAGGGCTCCTTCCAGATTTACTGAAATTAATAGGAGCTGCTAAACGAATCTGGCATTACCTCCCTGGCTTCCGACTTCTCCCTCCATCCCGCATCTTTCCAAGTTTGTGGGTGGGTAAAGCAAATGTTTGTTCTTGGAACATACCGGTTTATTTTGTTGTTTGTGTGGCAACATAAGCTTGGATCCTTTTTTAAAGAAAAAAATAGCTTCTATAAGTTAAGAAAAAGCAGCTCACAGGAACTCGATCTTTGTTTGCAGTATGCCATACACACTTTCATGGAAAAGAGAGTTTTCACAAACCAGCAAGCTTCCTGGTTAGAAACAGGACTTCTCAAAAATGTTTTTCAAAAGATAAAGTTACACTCAAGTGTTGTCTAATTAACCCACCTCTTGAATTCTCAGCAAGCCTAGGGCCCAGTCATTTTGAATTTTACTAATTTCAAAAATCTACTTCTTAGACCTACAGAGAAAAGCAAACACATACCCCTCTACTTTTGAAAGCCTGATATGTTCTAATTAACCCAAAAGCAAGCTAATTTGGGGGCAATCAGCCATTTACCAGGCATCTTCACTTGACAAAACTTCCCTTCCACAGAGAGGGCTTCCCAGAACCCCTTGGCCATAGAGCACCCCCATTAACCAGGTGCAAAGCTCCTTTAAGCCTCAACCAAAATCGGGCTCGATGGTCCTTGCTATGATTTGGGTTTGTGCAAGTGGGGGGCAGAAGGAAGGTGCAGTGGTTGAGAGCAGGCTCCTGGAGCGGACACCTAGGACTAAAACCAGATGGGTCACCCTGGGTCAGTTACTTATCCTTTCTTTGCCTGTTTCCTCATCTGGAAATGGAGATGATGAGGAGCTGCCTTGTCGGGTGGTTGTAAGGAAGCTCTTGGTGCCGTGCCTGGCATACAGTGAGAGCTATGAAAGTGGTATGCCATCATTTCGCCCAGGAGCCCTCGGCCCCATGACCGTGGGGCAGCATGTGTGTTGTGCTCCTGTTCAATCCCCAGTGCACACGGCACAATCTCCAATATGTTACAAGGCCATATTCTGAGCCTTCTTTGCTCTAGAGGCACTACCCCAGAGGCTGAAGATGCAGCAGTCAACAAAACGGATCAGACTCCTGAGGGAGCCAACATTCCTATTCAAGGAAGGGCGATATTGGAGGCCGTGTGTGCCACGGGCAAAAAGTAGAGCAGACAAGGGAAGATCAGGAGTGCTGAGGTGCTGCTGTAAATGGGGATGTCAGGGCAGGCCACTCTGGAAGGAGGAGGAAGCGAGGGAGAACACTGGGCAGTACTTGAGGTGGTGTTCTGAGCAAAAGAACAGCAGTGCAAAGCCTGGAAGTGTGTGGCTGTGCTGAGGGAGCAGAGCTAGGGTGGAGGGAGAAGAGGTAAGGGGGTCAGGGGACTGTGGGGTCAGATGGACAGGCCTTTGGGAGGCCCTCGCCTTTCCCTCTGGGTGAAACAGGGAATCCCTGCAGGGTTTGGAGCAGAGGAAGGACATGGTCTTTGAGTTTTGTTTTGTTTTTTTTTAAAGATTTTATTTATTTATTTGAGAGAGAGAGTGAGAGAGAGAGAGCACAAGAGGGGGGAGCGGGAGAGGGAGAAGCAGACTCCCCGCCGAGCAGGGAGCTCTATGCGGGACTCGATCCAGGGACTCCAGGATCATGACCTGAGCCGAAGGCAGTCGCTCAACCAACTGAGCCACCCAGGCGCCCCGGTCTTTGAGTTTTTAAAACACTTCACTTTTAAAAAGGATCCTTCTGGCTGCCTCATTGGGAACAGACTGAGAAAAGACAAAGGTAGAAGTTAAGAGAGCAGTGATGAGAGCCCCCACCCCCCACCCCACGGTAATCCAGGCCAGAGCAATGGTGTTTTGGCCCAGCACAGTGGTCGGGAGGTGTAAGAAGATTCTGGATCTGCCTTGAGGGTTGAGCCCACAGATTGGCAGATGGACAGATACAGGGTTTGAGGGAACAGAATCAAAGATGACTCAAAGGTTTTGGGTGTGAGCAAGTGGAAGGATGAAACAGCCATGAACTATGCTGGGGGAAACTGGGTAGCACCATGAAGTAGGCAGCAGTGGTTTTTGGTTGTTGGGTTTTGGGGGGGGATTGTGGGGGGGTGTATTTCTTTAAATAGTAATTGTGGCTGGTATGCTTCTTCCCTACTTCTGGTCTCCAAAAAGGATTTTTTCCTTCAAAACTCCTTGCCTCCATCGGCCTCTCCACCCAGAAGTGATTTATCTTGCTCTGGGGGACCGTCCTCCACCCAGAAGCTTCACGTGGGTTACTGCCACCACATCTCCATCCCGTGTGAGGAGGCCTCTGGGTGCTCAAGCTGCCCAGGACCGGGTGGGTACATCTGTCTAATGACAGCCCCTGTCAGGAAGCCCATGCTGTCCCACACCTAAGCCACATCCTCCAACCAAGCCTTTATCAGTAACAAAGGTGATATTTTGATCTTTGCCTTCTTAACCTCTGCCTCTCTCTTAAGTGGTTCAGAAATCTAAAAAAACAGGCACGGTGTTTAAACGCCAACAACAAGCACCTCGGGGCATTTAAAATAACAACTACCTTTTGTCCGGAGATTTACAGCTCATTGGAACCTCATAATAATCCCCTGCATCACCAATTAATCAGCAACGGAGTCCTAAGCACCTACAATCAAGCACCACGCTGGGCAATGAAGGGTGGGCTGAGGGAGGGAGGTCTCGGTCACCAGTACCATTTCACAGTTGAGAAGGCAGCTCAGAGAGTTAAATATTTTGCAATAGTCACACCATCAGGAGGTGACATGGAAGCATACCACTTAGTCCATGCTTCTCAAGTCCATGCTCTTTTCGTATGTATGAGCTGGGTGACTTTGGTTAAGTTACTTAACCTCTCTGTGCCTGAGTTTTATCATCTACAAAATAGAGACTATGACAGCACCTACCTTGCTGGGTTATTGGGAGGATGAAATGAGTTCATTGACAGAAAGTACTCGGAAGAGTAACTGCCTTCGATAACTGTCATCATCACCGTTACTATTACGATTACCAAGCTGCCTCTCTAGTAATTAGGATAATAATTACCATCACTAAATACTTACTCTGAGCCAAGAACTGTACACAACGTGCTTTACGTGCACTAACTCACTGAACCCTTAAAACAATCCATGAGTTTTGTCCCCATTTTACACTCAGGAATCTGGGCCTCAGAGAGCAAGGTTAAGTACAGAGCTCACACAACTACTATCAAAATCAGAAACTGAGCTTAGGTCTTATTGAGCAAGTTACTTGCCAGAAACATATTTTTACTGCATGAAATAAAGCAACAACATGCTTTGAAGTTCTACACAAATGTTTAAAATACATGCAGAATCAAGGGCACCTCCCTGATACACAAGCTCCTTTTAAGGAGCCTTCGCCCAAAAGTACAAAAGGAAAAAAAGCTCCACAGTTCTCGTTAACTTCATCCACAGGGTGTGATACTAATCACCCCAGACCACATCCTATACCCACCACAACCTAAAAACCCACTTCCTCCCAGAACACATCCCGGGGAGCAAAAGTCAACATCCAGCTCCAGTTTCTCCAAGAACACCTTGTATGTTGACCTATGCATGCCAGCAAGTAACCGAGCTGGAAAGACATTCTCCCAATGCCTAGAAACGGATCAGAGTGCCTTGACTGAAATGCATTGCATCTTCAACACTGAGAAGCTGAGAGCCAAGCTAGCTAGCGGCATCCTGCTGGATTCTGAGATCAGCATCACAGACCAGAAACAAGCTGGCCCCAGTGGCCTCTTCTGGACCTGACTTCAGGGACTTATCTTTGTCACCTGACCGTGAGACCTACCAGTGGAATGGAACCCTCATACCCCCAAGGCCTGTGTGTACAATGGCAGAAGAAGCATCTGTAAGCATGCTTTGGAAGCTAATCTGCCTTGAAGTACGGAGCCTAGGGGCCCTATTGAGGATTGGAGGTGGGGGGACGACTGTTCTTCACATGTTGATCACAAGACCAGCCCTCAAGCCTCCCAAGGTCAGAATTCATCAGAAACACTCTAGAGAGAATATAACTGTCACACTGGAGTAAGGGGGTAGTGAAGGGGGGGAGGGGGTGGCCACAGAGGCCAAGAAAGAAAAGCAAGAAGTTGAGTATATGTTAACCCCAGAGATCTGGTGAGAGAATCTGGGCCTCCTGGACTCTGAGAATCACTGTTGTATCAAAAGTTCCACGCTTACAGGCAATCGGCCAGCAAAAATGCAGTCCACTGCCACCAAAGAATCCATAATCCACAAACAGCAAGTCCTGATCACTCTGGAGGGGTATCTGTTGAATGCCCATCATGTGCCAGGCACCATGCTAGGGCTTTTCTAAAAGACTATTTCCCATAAAAAATATCATTTCCTGCTTTCCTTGGGGGGAAAAAAAATCAGAAGATCTGCAACACAGCCAAATTCTCACATGACAACAAGGGCTAGGGTTGAAGGAATGGCTGCCTTCTGGGGGGCTTGACCTCTCCAACTCATCCCCAGTGTCCCCAGCCCACTTCCCTCATTTATGTGGCTGCTAGGTCCCTGTACACAGTGACCCAGACATTGCATAAAGTAAGTAAGCATTGCATAAAGTGAAGTGATGTGAGAAGGTACAGCTGCTTTGCCATCACTAGTTTCTACAATTCTCCCAAGCCTTTATTACATTGTAAGATTTTGGGTACCACTTCCCTGTTACCTGGAGAACTCATGAAGGATGTGTCACTGATGACAGTAATGTGGAGCCAGCCCTCTTGGGCAAGCATGCTGGATGCTCACCCAGGCTCTCCTGCATGCCCTGCATCCACTTGCCCCACTCCTTAAGATCTGGGCTCCCACTGATTCAGTTGCTCCTCCTCCTGAGAAATATTAATGAGGGGAGGCAGACACATGAGATCTCCAGCTTCACCTGGCCTCAGAGGCTCTTCCACCAGCCAGAGGGTACATGTCTTTGTCAAGCAGCAGGGTGGAGGGGCTGAGGGCTTCTCCATCACAGCTCCGGCACCAATGGCTGGAATGATGAGTACCTACATTCTAGGCTGAAGCCAGGTATGGAAAGTGCCTGCCCAAAGGGAACCGTATTCCCACATTTTGAGAACCTGAAAATTGTCCATCTCTGCTCCCAACACACACACACAGCTGAATCATGACTCCATTACATCACAGACCAAAAATAAACACAAAGCTTAACATCGCCATAAATGTGCTATCTCGTGTCTTTCCATACTCAGTCCCACCCTGATGGATCCAGGGGCAAACCTACAGGCAATTCTAGACACTAGAGAGAGAGCCCAGGACAAGACAGAACTCTGCCCTTAGGAAGCATAGACACTTGACCTTCCTACTTGGCTAAGTACCCCACCCCCCACAACAATACTTTTTTTTTTTTTAATATTTTATTTATTTATTTGACAGAGAGAGACATAGCGAGAGAGGGAACACAAGCAGGGGGACTGGTAGAGGGAGAAGCAGGCTTCCCACTAAGCAGAGAGCCCAATGTGGAGCTTGATCCCAGGACTCTGGGATCATGACCGCAGCCGAAGGCAGACACTTTACGACTGAGCCACCCAGGCGCCCCTGACAATGCTTTTATCAAGGCATTAAGATTTGTCAGGTGCTCACCATGCCTCAGCTCATATGTTATGCATTTTACTCTCATTACATTTTATTATGACTATCACCTGCCTGTTTAACTGATGAGAAAATGGAGACTAAGCGAAGTTAAAGTAACTTGCTCAAACTCATAGAGGGAACTAGAATTCAAACCCAGGAAGTCTGACTCCTGAACCCATGCTGAAAATGCCAGAAAAGCATCATTTCTTCATTTTCAGATGAGGAAGCAGAGCCTCACAAAGTTTCTGTGATGTGTGCAAGATGATAAAACTAAGAAGAGGTCTCACTCCCAAAGCCGCTTTCTTCTACTCCTTCCTGGCTGCCTCCCTAGAAGCCTGCATTTTCTTCATTTCCTTCACTGTCTCCCCTAACAAAGCCTCTCAACTTCCACACTGCTGGCATCTGGGGCTGGGTCATTCACTGTTGTGGGGAGTTGTCCCATGCATCGTGGGGCTCTTACCAGCTTTCCCAGCCTCTACCCATTAGGTGCCAACAGCAGCCTTCAGATGCTCTGCCCCAAATGTCTCCTGATATGGCCAAATGTCCCCTGGGGGGCAAAATCACCCCCAGCTGCAAACCACGCAGAATACCAAGGGCAGGCCCTAGGATTGTGGGGCAGAGGAGGCAAAAACTGGTGGTGGAGCCCCGGGTTTAAGCCTGGCCTCAAATCCCAGCCCTACTCTTGGCACGTGCCTCAGTCTCCTCCCGTATGAGATAGGAATCTACTGCATCTGCTTCTGTGGGGCTGAGGTGAAGAGTAAATGAAACCAGTTATGCAAAGCAGTTAGGTCAGTGGCTGGCTCAGTGAGCGCTCAACCACTGTTAGTTATTGTTAGCATAATGTCCAGTTGAGACCCACCTTGCAGTGACCCGGAATCCCTCTCTGAAAACCAGGAGCAGGTTTTTTTGCATTTACAGATAAATACCTCATCAAAAGCACCATTTTCCTTATGCCATGAGAGGGGGAAAAATATAATCAAGTGAATTCCTCTAAATCGATGAAAGAAAGAGAAAGAAAGAAAGAAAGAAGGAAGGAAGGAAGGAAGGAAGGAAGGAAGGAAGGAAGAGAAAGAAAGAAAGAAAGAAAGAAAGAAAGAAAGAAAGAAAGAAAGAAAGAAAGAAAGAAAGAAAGAAAGAAAGAAAGAAAGAAGAAAGAGATCAGGTGGGGAAGGAAGGGAAGGGAGGGGAGGGGAAGGAAGAAGAAGGAAGGAAGGACGGAAAGAAGGAAGAAAGGGAGGGAGGGAGGAGGGAAGGGAGGAAGGGAGGGAGGGAGGGAGGAGACTACAAACAACTTAGCCTCCAAGTCAAGTAAGGGAATCTTCAAGCTCAAGCCTGGGTCCCAATGGCCCATCACACAGCCCTGACTCTGTGAGTGACTACGCACACATAAACACACACGTGCACACACACACACACTCACACACAAATGTCACAAGCAGAGCAACACTGCAGTGACAACACTTTATAATATTAAAATACCAGTAATAACTAAATGCCCAGCAATAGATGAAATAAAATGTTAGAACAGATGCTGGACTATTACACAGTTAACAATGCTTTAAAAGAACAATTATCACATGGAAACGTGCTCACAAAAAGACATCAAGTGAGGGGGCGCCTGGGTGGCTCAGTCGTTAAGTGTCTGCCTTCAGCTCAGGTCATGGTCCCAGGGTCCTGGGATCGAGCCCCACATCGGGCTCCCTGCTCGCCGGAAAGCCTGCTTCTCCCTCTCCCACTCGCCCTGCTTGTGTTCCCTCTCTCACTGTGTCTCTCTCTGTCAAATAAATAAAATCTTTAAAAAAAAAAAAAAAAAAGACACCAAGTGAGGCAGGCAAGATACAAAACACTACATGTGCAGTATGATCAGTTTGTAACATAAGTATCCTGGGGGATAAAGCCATAAGGGAATACAGTAAAATATTAACAATGTGGATCTATAGACAGCAGATTAAAGGAGCTCTATTTCTTCTTTATACTTTCCTTCCTTTCTTCAGTTCTGCATCCATAGTGACCAGGGAGGGCAGGAAAGCCCTCCGGGTAAGTGCAGGCTGGAATCCCACGTGCCCTGTGCCTGTAACTGCTCCTAGTTAATAACACTGCTAATAATAGCAGGGACTCCGAATGGTAGCTATTATTATTACTTTTATCATTGGAGGAGGGAGTTAAGCCCTGGAAATAAAAATCACAGATATGATGGGATAAAAAGATGCCATCAGTTAGTTAGCTGTCACCCCTGAAGGAGTTCTGCTACCGATGCAAGAAGGTAGAAATGTTCACCGGGTGCTTCTGCAGAAGTCGTCCGTTAGAGTTCCCAAGACTGACAAGTGAACCATTTCCTGAAAACTAGCCACTCTCATGAGAGGTACCAAACATGTGCCCCAAAGGCTACCTAGAGAAGGGGCACACTCCACCTCGCCTCAGATAGTTGCTGGAAAAGCACATATATAGGGATATGGCAAGCTGAACCCAATTTATGACATACCAGGAGGGAGCTCTGTTTCACAGAATCCAAGAAATGGACTTATAACCTCTATCATCATCAGATCCAAAAAAAAAAAAAAAAAAGTTCCCTAATTTTGCTGTTCTTGAGGTTTTTACAGCTTGGGTTTTCTTAGCACAAGACATCTCAGCAAATTACGTGCTCTGATGTTTAATTAACTCTCCAAATAAATGCTCAGAGGCTTCCGATACAGCCTGACATACTATAGAGGCACTGAAGCACCTTGGGGGAGGAACGTGAGAACGAACAGAAACTATACATTGAGGAAAAGAAACCGAAATTGACAAAACAAGACAGGCTCACCAGCCACATGTGTGAAGACAAATTCATTCAGGCTTGTGAACACACAGCACAGAACACACACTTCTCAAATCATCTGACTGACAAGGAATGGCTCTGAAACCTGAAAAGCCCGTTCACGGGGGGCCTAACAGAAGGCACAGGAATGTTCCACCCATCGCATACACGCTCCACATGTCAGAAGTGGCTCAAAAGAGGCCCTCCTCGTTTTCACCTGGCTCTTCTTGACAAAAAGTTCTTTTCACCACAAAACCTCAATAAATGTAAGACACTGATTTTTCCCCCACAAGTTTCCAGTGCATAAAGACAAGATATTTTAAGGGGGCTCCACAATGAGGCTTCCAAGAGGCATGCGGTGCGATTTAAATTTCACTGTGAGGGGCGCCTGGGTGGCTCAGTCGTTAAGCGTCTGCCTTCGGCTCAGGTCATGATCCCAGGGTTCTGGGATCGAGCCCCACATCGGGCTCCCTGCTCAGTTTGAGCCTCAAAGTAGAGATTGCTTAAAAATAAAATCTTTTTTTTTAAGATTTTATTTATTTATTCATGAGAGAGAGAGGCAGAGGCAGAGGGAGAAGCAGACTCCCCACTGAGCAGGGAGCCCGATGTGGGACTCGATCCCAGGACCCTGGGATCATGACCTGAGCCAAAGGCAGACGCTTCACCGACTGAGCCACCCCGGCGCCCCAACAGGCCTGATTTTAAACATTGTACCTTTCTCTGTCTCCACACACTGTCTGGGCTTCGAGCTTGAAATGGTGGCCAGAACTGAGTGGTTCTCATTTGGGTGCAGGTTTGTCCCCTGGGGGGGGGGGTGGTATTTGGCAGCGTCTAGCGACAGTTTGGGTGGTCACCACGGGGCAGGTGAGGCAGGGTATGGGGCAGGGGAGGAGTGTTACTGGCATCTAGGGGTACAAGCCAGAGGGTACAATCCACATCCTGCAAGGCACAGGTCAGCTCCCACAACCAAGACTTATCTGGCCCCAGGCCCTCCCGCGACTCGAGGGGAAGCTGAGGGAGCCTCAGAGCTCTGCCTCAGGACTGGAAGTGAAGGTTTATTCCAAAGCGGAACTGTGCTCCCTTGGGGTGGGCTCTGCCCTGCCAGGCAGCCGTGTGAGCTGAGACGGACACGGACTCTCCTCACACCTGTCTTCTTCAGTTGTCGAAGGCAGACAACAGAAAGGCCTGCCTCCCCAGATTCTGGTGAAAACAGAGTGAGGCCGCACACATAAAAGGTTCCGAGTGCCCCAGTGCCCTGCACATCGCAAACACAAAATACACGAGAGACTAATTAGCAAAACTGAAACAACTTCTGGACCGTGACAACCGTTACTGCCGTGAACCAGGGATCCGCCGGCCTGAGGGCGCATCGGGCAAACAGTCTTCTAGAAGCAGAGCAGAGCCACTCGGGAGGCTGAGGTCTGGCACAGCTCAGGGTTCTTCGAGAAGAGACACCAACAACCGAGCAGAGTTTCTTGAGGTCACCTGTGCCCCCCACCCCAAGATGTTCTGGGTGAGGGCAATGATTTACCAAGCAAAGGCAGTGGGAGGAGGGGCCCAGGTGCCAGATCTCTCCTACGTCAGCATTTGGCGGCAGAGAAAAAATACTATCAAAGAAAATGTTCAGCCAGAGTTCTTCTAGACCCCAAAGGAAACAGCAAAAGACTAAACCACGGCCCCCTTCACTTTGCCCTTTAAATAATGTGACAACAGTATTTGCTGAGAAGGCCATTAATGACTGGAACCAAATAACAAGGGAGGCTCGGAGCCCCCCACACAAGCCCCATGAGAGGTGAGGACTGTGTGCTGGGAACTTATGTTTTTAAAAGGACTAGGAAGGCATCTGCCCCGAGGCCACATCACACTCCCCAATCCCATGTCACACTCATGCTCATGCGTCAAGGGAGGTCGCTGGCCACCCAACTTGGGATTTCCAGACTTCTGCTTTCTAAAAGTTTGAGCAGGGTTTAAATATTAATATAGATTAATGTTGGCAACAAATGTGACAGCTTTCTTTTCAGAGCTTTTCCCCCGAACCCTAAGTGGAACACGACCGTGACGGGGCCAACCCCAGGTCCCAGACAGACACGCCCCCTGGCCTTCAGACCACAGGTATGCCACGCTCTTGGGTCCAGATTACAAGTTGAGACACAGAGCTTCCCCTTTACTTACTAGCAACTCTGAATTTTTCTAATGTGTTTGAGAGTTCATCAATATGCCAACAGACAAATTATTCTTCTGCAAACTGCTGATTTTTCTTACTTTTATTAAAAACACATTACTGTGGTATACCTAAAAATAATACAATGCTCTATGTCAATTATATGTCAATTTTCAAAAATTGCAGTAAGAACAAGAACACAAAAACCACATTATTCACAGGTAGGCATAGGGGACCTAGAGTCTATTCCAGCTCATCTACTATGCAAACTTAAGACAAATGCCCCAGCCTCTCTGAGCCCACAGTTAAACCATATGTAAACTGTGTTAATAATCCCTATTAAAGGGAGGAGGACAATGGATACCACACAAGAACAAGGGCGGTAACTGGTACAATATGAAACATCCGAGTAAAATGGGCTAAAATCCTAACTCTCTCCTCCAGCCCCTAATCCCTGCTCCCACAGTCTAGCTCCTACTCACACCACCACTGGAGAGTCTCAGCTCTTTGACAACAGGGACCTTGTCAATTTTATCCACCAAGGCGAAGTTGAGGGTGGGGCCCAGCACACAACAGAGGCTCAGTAACTACCTACTGAATGACTAGATAAAGTAACCCTGAACAAAGGGCTCTAAGTCCCCGAGTCCTTTTCTGAGAGACAGAGCTTATCCCCTTACAGGATCTCGAAGGTTAAATGAGCTCCTGTGTGGAAAGGCACCCGCTGCAGGACCTTCTCGTAGATGCCAGCTACGTACCAACCCACCCCTTCTTCAGCTCAAAGGAGACCACAAACAAAACTAAGCTTCGAAACGGTCACGAACGCTCTGCACACAATCAGGTGGCATTTTTATTTTCTCCTTCGTTCACAGGAACAGATGTAGAGCTGCACACATAAATGCCCCAGGTGGCCAGCACCTCACCCCTGGGGAGAGGCAGGGCAGGGTGTGGCCTGCAGAACTCAGACCACAAGGCCAAGCAACCTGGCCCACACACACCCCCCACCCCCCCCGCAGGGACCCAAAGAGGGTCTGAGAAGCCGGCTCCACACTCAAATAATCCACTGGTTCCCCCTCCACTCGTCTCTGCCTGTGCAATGAGGGACTCAAAGCACAAGGTGGGTAGAGACAAGAGAGGCAGAGGGAAAGGGAGAAAACCAAACTCAAAAGAAAAACCCTTAGGAGATCCTAACCTGAAAGCTGCAAGAGTCCTGAGCAAAGACCCCCAAGTTTTAACTTGGACAGAGACACCCCACCATCATTCTGCACTTAAAGAGAAGGTCTTCTGCTCAGCTCCCAGTGGCAGAAACCAGAGGGACTTAAATCTCAAAAGAGGCGCAAGGTCACCCACTGGGATTTGGAGCGGTGGTGCACACTGCAGAGAAAGCTCTGGGGTGAAGAGGCAAGTTCAGACCCAGCTCTGCCACTGCTCTCTCTGGGACCCACTCTCCCCAGCTGGCAACATGAAGAGGTTACAAGGGCACTCTTCCAGATCAAAAGTGGTCTATCTGTATGAGAAACAAGCCACACAATCTAGACCTCATGTTAATGCACTGGACCTAAAAGCTACCTATTTCTCCCACAGAGCAATCCCAAATGGTGGGTGTCTCAGAGACTGTCCCACTCCCAGGGAAGAAGAAGAGGGAGTTGCAAAGAAAAGGGAAAAATTCTGGAAGGTGCAGAGCAAATGAGCAAGATGATCCCCCACACCTAAGAAATTCTTTATGTTCTCAGCAAATACTTACTGAGAACCTACTACGGCCAGGCCCTGTCGGGGGCTAGAGACATAGCCGTGAACAAGACAAACCCCAGACATGAGGGCCTCTACTCCGTCTTTGGTCACTGCTAAGTCCAGCTGGCCCTTCCCTCCCCTGGAGCTTTGGTCACTAAAGGCCTACCATGGGTTTTGACGGAGTAGTGGACTTAGGAAAGGAGCTGAGTTCCACCTACTTCGTGATCTTAAACAAATCTTCATCTTCTCACGTATGAACTAGGATAGACCTATTTACATCACCAGTGTCTTCCGACAACCAAAATCTAGCTCATGCCTATGAAAGAATGATGCAGATTGGTTATTCCTTTGTCCAACGTCACTAGCAAGCCAACCAGTTTTGGAGATCCCTTACAGAGTAGTGCCAATAATCACATGCAACCATCCTGGGCCCCAGCCTGGCCCCTGGGTGATCCAACTCCCTCAGGCCCTCACCAGCCATCAGGCCTGACCTCAGAACAGCTGTGAACCCTCCCAACCATGCTGGGCCCTCACTAGAGATCACACCTCCCACCCCCCAGGTGGGACCCCTAGGGAAGTCAAGCCTACATTCAGCTGGGCAAGGGATCAGTTCAACCCCACTCGAGCAAGAAGCATATATGCCTCAAAATAACCACAAGTGAGAAGCCCAAGTGTGGACCTCCCCATCCCAGAGAAGGCTGTGCGGGCCAGGACCAACGCCTCCCACAGCCCAGCAGATTCCCCCAATCTTCCCAGAGCTCCAGTCTTCCCCCTACCACCACAACTCCTCCAGGAGGAAATAACCCCCAGGGCCAGGAGCCCTCTGAGCAAACTGATTTCCTGGGTCTGGAATTTTCCAGGGCAGCAGAGCAACACCCAAGGACAGGGGCTGCCCAATGGCCCTTCTGAATATGTCACTTGCCCAGCAGCATGGATTTGAAAGGCCCCGACTAGCTCTGAGATACCGGGGACTCGCCCTCTCTCAGCCTTCACTTCCTCACCCCGTAGGATGTTATGAGGCTTAAGCACGATGCTGGCCCAGGGCAGCCCTCGGGCACCTGCAGCTAGCAGTCAACCGACTGAGCGCCTTCAGCAATCCCACCCCCACGGATCTCAAGAGCCATTTCACTGGACCTTACCAACTTTGAAATATTCCTCTTGATGATGGGGGGAGGGGGAGGAAAAAATTCGGGAACAAAAAAAAAAAAAAAGAATTGTTCAACCATTTCCTTCCCTGTTCTGCTTTGACCTTCACAGTGTCATACAGGGGGGCACTTGTTCCAGTCAAGTGAACACAGCTTTTTCTAAAGACAAGAAACTGCTGCTCTCCTGCACTTGACTATGCTCAGCTCTCACGGTCCTCTAGCCAAGCAGTGCTGGTCTCCCCGGGGCTCCGCCAAGGTCTCTCTGGTCTAATGGGTGTGGTTCTGCGAAGACTCAATGTTGATCCCATTTATGAGTATCAGGGCTTGAAGAGAAGGTTCCACCCAAAACGGAGCTGATAAAGACTGAGAAAACCGTCGTCTGCACACGTACCAGGTTCCAGATCTCACAGGTCAATGCCCACTCTGCAGTGTATTTTTTTCATAAGGCGGTCTACCAGCCACATTTGTATAGCTTTAAAAGACTTCTCATATTAACAGAGTCACAAATAATAAGAAAACCTTTTATCAGACCTCGAGCCTAATTCAAGGGCTGGAAAACATGATTATCTAGGATGTCTCTTTGGGGTCACTTTGGATCCCATGTTTCAGAAAGCCCTATTCTTCTCTGTGCATAAGCTTCCTCCAATCAACCAATCAATCAATCTGTGTGTGTGTGTCTCTGTGTGTCTCACACACACACACACACACACACCCCCAACAGACAAAAGAGAGTCAGAGCCCAGGGCTATAGATTTATTCTTGCAAATGTCCCCAGTGTGCTGAGCCCTTGTCCTCTGGTTCTGAATACCCCCAGTCCCAATCCACAGAGCAGTTTTGACTTTGGAGAACGGAGGAGAGGAAAGAATTTCCAATCATTGGCAGAACATTAATTTCTAGTAAATACGCTAAAATTAGTCATGTAACTCAAAGTATGCTTTTTTCAAACTCAGGGACAGAAGGGAAAGGGAGAAAAAGAGAGAAGAAAAGACAGGCTTTCCTTGCCACACAGGAGCAGCAGAAAATCTTTACCTGGATTGCCCCAAAACAAAACAGCCTATTGGTTCAAACGTTAGGAAAATACACCACGTGCTGGCCCCAGCAGAGCAACAATTCAGGACACAGAGTGCTCTATTCATGAGGAAAACATAAGAGAGATGTTCTCTTTGACTATTCAGAGCCTCAGTGATGTTCTACTGGGTGGATAAAATTCATATGACCAAGAAGACACTAAAGACACCCCCTAACAGTCCCCAGCTCTGCAATGCCCCATGCCGCCCCCAGTGTCCCTCACAAAAGGTGACCTCACTCTAATACGGATATTAGGTTCTGAATCATTCAAGAACATAGCATAGTATCTTTATGGGATCAATAAACAAGCCCAACTTGGCCTTCACATAAATGTAAACGATTTGAGAAAGAAAGCTCCCCCCCCCTTCTCTCTCTCCATCTTTGCACTCAGAAGTTGGGCAGCTGGCAACTTCTCCAGGCCTAAGCACCTAAAATTCTGCTTAAAATACCATCACAACAGTTCCCTGAGTCTCAGTGGTGATGCCTTTCAGCTTTAAGTCCAGTAAATACCTTGAAATGCTCAGAAGCCGTCGTCTGCTCTGAAGCAAAGGTATCTGAACTAAGAAACAAAGAGAAACAGAAGGCCAGTTTCTTCCTTCTCGGGATGACATTAGTGATAACACCAGGTACACGTGAGCACGACAAGGATAGCACTAAACTGCAGAAAGCACACAGAACGCACTTGATAAATGGTAGCAGGTGTTATCGTTATTATGCAAACCTGTTGTTATTACGCACAAGGATCGAGAAAGGCTCAGATTTTCCACCGCCCTGCATTTTCACAGGAAATGAGCACATGTGACTAATCCTTCATTCAATAGTTACTGAGCTCCTACTGTATGCCAGGCACTGAGTTGGGAGGTAGAGAGACAAAGAAGGCAAGATGTGAGTGGTCTGGTTCAAGGAGAAACAGAGAAATGAAACAGAGCACAGTGAGCCAAGAGATGCAACAGAAGGGTGATCCCAGGATGGATCTGATTAAATGCAGATTTCCAGAAGCGGCCAACAGGAATTAGCCAGGTGGAGGAGAAAGGTGACACACACACAGGGTGCCGTCAGCCTGGAAGGCCTACAGAAGAGAGAGAAAGCCACACACGTGCAGGAACAACATGAAGATCACTATGGCTGGAGCAAAGACAGGTGAAGAACATAAAACAAGAAGCCAACGGGCCAATCACCCTGAGGGCTCAAGGGCCAAAGCAGGATTTTTTTTTTTTTTAAGATTTTATTTATTTATTTGAGAGAGAGAGAGAGAATGAGAGACAGCAAGAGAGGGAAGAGGGTCAGAGGGAGAAGCAGACCCCCCCGCTGAGCAGGGAGCCCGATGTGGGACTCGATCCCGGGACTCCAGGATCATGACCTGAGCCGAAGGCAGTCGCTTAACCAACTGAGCCACCCAGGCGCCCAGTGAGCCACCCAGGCGCCCCAAAGCAGGATTTTTAGCCATGGGACGACATGCATTTTGGAAACCTCTCTCCTGTCAGTGGTAGCATATGGGAAATAAATTTCTAGACGCTGCAAAAAAAAAAAAAGCAAAGATGAACAAAACATATGGAATCACTGTCAAAGCTGTGTACATAAGGAGACTATCCAAATTTTGGCTCTGGGGAAGGAATTTCTTTTATTCCCTGTAAATGTTTACATCTCACTAGGCGTGCACACGCACGCACCCAGCATCTCAGGGGGTCCAGAGATGGAGTTCCCAGTGCTGTGTTGTTTAGCAAAGCCTGTGTTATCTGCGAAGTGCAGTGAAGAAGCAACACGTACCTGAGTGCGTCTCCAAGCCTAACAAACCTGCGATTTGGAAAGTCTCAGGGACAGGATGCATCGGTTATGCCAAGAAAGGGCAAAAAGCAGACTGAGGGAGACACTTCGCTTGGAATGTCCAGCTCGTCGCTGGAAGCCCGTTAGCCTCCCAGCAGCCATTTTCTCAGTAAGGCTTCAAAAATAAGAGGGGTGAGGGAAAACAGCAGAATTCAGAAAGCTCGTAAAACTGGGCAAATTAACCACGCTGAAATCCACAAACATCGTGTCCAGGACAGAAAAAGACAGGGTGTCAGATGATGTTATTCCGAAAGAGAAAGAGAATGGGGAAGCGGGAGGGCGGGCTCCAGGATCAATTCAATAAATCGATAAATGCCACACACAGGAACAAGGACACACACGCCCCCCCACCACGCATGCGCACCACGGCAGAAGGCCACACACCGATGTGACGTAATGATTCCAGAGTCAAACCTGAGCGTAATTCCCAGCACTGCCATGCACCACGTGACCTTGCTTGAGCCAGTCTTTTAACCTCTTTGGGCCCCAGTTTTTGACACTGCTGAACAGCAAAACCTAACTCACTGGGTAGATAAGGATTAAAGGGAAAACCTGCATAGAGCAGTTAACACATAGTGAGTGCTCAAAAAAGGAAAGGCCATCACCAGCAGTCTTACAGATGAAACCTGCAGGCAACTCATCAGAAGAAATCAGAAGCAAAGCTGCCCTCCCCAGAGAAGCTGAACGGAATAGGAGGCAGAGTCTGTGTCTCCCGCAGCGACCTGCTTGAGGTCAGGGTAGAAATTGCCGTGGGAACATGGCCACTGTCGATGCCGTTGTTAGACCCTCCCTCCACTGAAGAATTTACTGACACCATGAACACCCATCCCGCCAGCATTTACAGGCGCTGACTATGTACAAGCCAATGTGACAGCCCACGCTGCAGCAAGCCAGGAGGACTGGTCTTGTTTTCAAGGAGATGAATCAATCAGAAAGACATGTATACAAATATCTGTAATACCACACGGGAAATCGTGCCAGGCGGCAGGTACGGGGAGCGGGAGGCCAAGGGCCAGTTACATGGAGAATGCATAACGATAAAGCACAGAGAGAAGATGTCCGGACTGAGCCCTGCAAAAGGGGTCAAATGCAGCCACTTGGAGATCGGGGGAAGAGCACTCCAGGCAGAGACAATGATCTATGAGGACTCAGAGAGGCCAGAAAGAACGCGAAATGAAAAGGCGACAGCAGGTACGGGGCCGTCCATCGTGTAGGGCTTAAAAGCTAGGAGCCGGGACTTTGATCCTTAGCTCAGCATCGTTCCGCATGCTGCTTCTTACATAGAACATCAACAGGTGTGCTGTGGGGGAAAACCAGCTTCCACAGAATCAAACGGGCTTCCTGACCACAGTGTGGATCTGAGCCCTCAAGAGCTCGAAGGGCTTCGGGAATCTCCTTAGAATGGGAGCTTTTCCCAGCCTGTTGAACCAAAGGGCCTCCCCCTGCTTCCCCCCACCCCCAATCCCCGCAGTCTGTCCTGGTTGGGAGAGAGTGTGCAGTGTAGAAAAGACAGTTGTGTTGATCAGGGCGCTGCTTAGGAAAGTCTCTTTTATATATTGCAAATATAGGAAAAAATGTTAACTATCCTGAGACTGGTAACTGATGTTTCCAAATAGGAACAATGAAGCACTCTGCAAGAGGCCTGAATTAAGAGGATTCCATAACATTCACTCTGGTCACCAAACCTATTAAATGCAATTTGAAATGCAATTTTTTTTTTTAACAGCGTGCTATGTTCTCACATGTGAAACTTGCACGTGCTGTGCTCACGCCAGGTAAAGGAGAGGACTCTGCAACGCGAGTCCGCTTACCCGGGGCTGTGCCAGGGAACGGTTCGCCGCTGACAAACCAAGGAAAGAAGACGGAGGAGGAAAAGAAGGCTCTAAGTCACCCTGGACCACCAGGCGTGAAGCAGTTTGCTCACAGAGGGCAGTGCGTGCCTGGTTTCTCACAGAGGACTCTGTGGAGTTCTGACGGGTACAAGACGAGCAAGCTAATCACAGAAACGGCAGCACGGGATTTGAGGGCAGAAAGATCTGGGTTTAAATCCTGTCTCTACTTCTGAGTTCATGTTCTCAGTAAACTCATTTCTAGGAATCTGTCCTAGGCTAATTGCCAACATAATGTGACTTACAATCGCAAAAGGAAAAAAAAAAAAAAAAGAATCATCAACCTAAACATCCAAAAATGGTGAAGTGGTTAAATAAGGAATGATAAACTATAAGGGCACCGCTAAAAATCACTTTGTGGAGATTTTTTGATAATAATTATAGTCACAGCCCACGTAACGTTCAACGGGGGAAGATGTGGCTTTAGACCCTACATGAGGGGACATGAAATTTACAGGCAGAAGACTGAGCGAGAGGAACGCAGGAAGTTTACAATCGGGGATGTCTCAAAAGCAGCAAAACTCTGTGATTAAAACAAGGCAGGGCAGTTAATGACATGAAACCGGAGAGGGCCTGCCTTAGCCCTCAGACACACTCCCGCCGAGGCTGTGTTAGGAATGCCAAGAAGGGGTAGAGCAGAGATAGACTCTTCTATCGGTTTCAGCCACGATGTAGGTCAGTGTGTCATTTCTTCAAAGAGGTAAGTCAGGATCACAGCAGCCGATAATTCAAAGGCAGAAGAGACAAGAAGAGCTAAATTAAAGAGGCCCCTCCAGAGAGTCCAGCACTCCCCAAAGACTTAAATGTTCATGCTATTTTTTACCCCAGCTATTGACTAGGAAGAATGCACTAAGTAGACCATTTCTCCCCTCTCCAACTGTCCTATAAATTGGTCCTGTGTTTCCCAACGCCAAAAGGGGTAGTAACTCATGCAGAGCAAAATGCCAGTAAGTACAAATTTAGAACATGGGTTAAAAGGTACTTGATCAAACCCCCGGCGACAAACCCTGAAAAGACAGAGGGAGAGAAAGCAAGAGCCCTGCTCTCCCTACAACTTAATTCTATGCTCTAATTCAGAGCAGTATAATTAACCCCGAGTTTTGCTGCTAACACTGAGCTTTTTCAGCCTGATGAGAATATCATTTAGTATCTTGCAATCACCAATAATAGCCATAAGACACAATGGCACCTATTGAGGCTCTAATCAGGGCACACAGTCATTTACATAGAACATTTTCTGTGACTCTCTGTAATACAACGCCACAAAGACTCGATTGAGACACAAGTCTCCCTTTCCCATAAACCAAAAGAGAAAAAAAAGAGAAAAAGAAAAAAGGAAAGAAAGAAACCACAATTTCCTTTACAGGACAGCACAGATGGTCCCCACCCTTCCCAAGGGTTCGCCAGGCCCAGGCACTTCACTGGAAACTGCTCATCCCGATGCTGACCAGAGGCTAGACGCTTGCTCATGACCATGTGTGGACGTTAGCCTCATGTCCTCACATAGACAGAGCAGATCTGGGTGCTCTGGGGAAACCCTGGGCTTAATAAACTGCAGTGAGGGATGTGGAGGGGCCTGGCTGGATTAACAGTTTTCCAATCCAAGCTCTGCTGCCTGGCCTCCCTGGAGCGGCTCCCGTGCCTTGGATTCAGGCCTGGAGAAACATGGGCCACTGTCCCGTCCTGTGGCCCAACCAGGTGCCACGGGCCATGACGTGAGTGTGAGAGAAGGTAGCCAGGTACCATGAGTCACCGGGGAAGGGGAGTGTTATGGCCTTTAGAGGACGGCTGATGTGCTGAGAAAACAGAGTTCGGAAGCCAGACAGACCAGAGTTGGCATCCTGGCTTCGGTCCTTAGACTGTGAGCAGTTACCCAAATGCTCAGAGCCTTCACTTCCTCCTCTGGGAAACAGGCTTTGAAAACAGTGCTGGGACGAAGATTTTTACTCTGCATCTGAAATACAGGACATGGTGCACAGCATATAAAGAGCGACAATTGTTGGCATGACCATCAGCATCATTACTGCTCAGTAAAGGTTTTGTGGGAAAACCAATAGGACTTGGGGTGTGATTTTTAAGAGCTGAGACCCTGGGGCCACGCTCCCCTGGTGCAAATCCTGGCTCTACCACATGCTGCTTGGGTGACCTTGTTTAACCTCTGTGCCTATGTTCTCATCTGCGAAATGGGCAAAATAACAGTACCCACCTTCTAGGGCTGCCATGAGGATTAAATGAGTGAATATGCACATGTGCCAGGCACTATTCTAACAATTTGTTATATAAAAATAAGATGAGGGGCACCTGGGTGGTGCAGTCAGTTGAGGGTCCGACTCTTGGTTTTAGCTCAGGTCATGATCTCAGAGTTGTGAGATCGAGCCCTGCAATGGGCTCCACGTTCAGCACAGAGCCGGCATGAGATTCTCTCTCCCTCTGCTCCTCCCACTTGTGTGCGCTCACTCTCTCTAAAATAAATAAATAAATCTTAAAAAAAAAAAAGATGAATCAATAGGGGATCTGAAGAACAGAGGTTGTTACTATTAATGCAATAATAGCAACAATTATTAATATCTACATTATGCTTTCATATCCACTATGTTATTTAAGCCCTTAATTGAAACCCAAGAAAAAATATCCTATAATGTGAAATTGAGGTCTAAATTCTAAGGAAGGCCCGAGAATCTTCCTTTCTTAGAATTTTCCTTTAAGAAAGTAGGAAAAAAAAAAAAAGGCCCTGGTTAATGGGAAGCACCGAATGAATGACCATTTGTTCATTTTCTAGCTCAAGTCTTTGCCTGCACAGCCAAGTTCTTCCCAACTGAGCACACCCCTCTCACGTGCCATCTTGAGGGGAAGGCCAACGTGGAGGTCCAAGCCAACGGCCAGCAGCAGACATGATGGGCTGAAGGAGAGGAAAAGGAAGACTGGGGCCAAGTTTATGGGTTGCTTTCTGACCAAGAAGGGCTTCTCTCAGCCACTGTCAACAGTGTTGGCACCTTGGAGCTCAGACTGAAAAATCGTCCCAAGTCCCTGCTTCGCACATGCCCCAACTGGCCTTGGAGACAAGCCTTTTAGTAAGTATTTGTTGAATACTCTGCTGGCTAGTATAAGCCGCATGCTCTGTATCTGCCAACCAACAGCCACCATCAGTGGTATGGCCCACCACATGGCTATCGAGGGCAGATCTCATGTACAAACTCACCAGGGACGACCTTCTTCACCATTTGGCATTCTGAGAGATTTCCACACAAGGTTTGGAACAGCTCAGTGACTGCTCCTTGGTCACTCTGCCCAGATGCAAATCCAAGGCCAGTGAGGTAAGCAGGCAATTACATGCCTTGCATGTCTGCCAAGACTGGACACAGGCACCATCTGGCCAGTGTCATGGATCCAACATGACGGTGACCTCGCCCGGTCCCTGACCACCATATGTAAAAATAGCACCTGCCCCCATCACACTGTATCCCCTTATCCCATTTCACTTCCCTTCACAGCCCTGGGCCTCCCGTTCTCATCACATGTAAGCTCCATGAAAGGGGGGACTTGGTCTGTTTGGGTTACATCAACATCCCCCGCACATAAACAGTGTTTGGCACAGAGTAGGTATTGAATGATCAGTTAATTGGTTAATTAATCAGAGGCCAAGGTAGTCAAAAAGATGGTCAAAAACAAAATCCTGCCTGGGGCCTAACTTAAAAGGAAGTTTTTTAAAGAGCACTTGAAGCCAAGCCAAGGAGTCTCTGGAGCAGCTTAGCAGCCAGAACAAAGTTGGGCTTCTCGGTTTCTTTCTTCTCCCTTCTCCCCTCTATATTTTTTTCAGAATGTTTTGAAACTGATGGCACATGAAAGTCCAGAACTGAGGGACGAGAATTTCACAAAAAAAAAAAAAAAAAAAAGAAAAGAAAAAGGAACCAGGCCTGGGGGAACACGGAGCAGGAAGATGCTGGGGACTGAGTCACTCTCTGCCGCCTGGCCTCACCTGGCCAGCCTGACACAGCAGTGGCACCGAGCCTCGACTCGGCAGCAGGCCCCTGAGCTGGACACTCAGCCTCGTGACAACCCAATGACACAGTCAGAGGGGTGCTGCCTCTAACACAGCGCGAGGTTCTAACGTCAACGGGGAGAGGCCAGGATCAGGCATAAGCGTAATATCCCTTAAAGGGCGCCAACATAGCGAAGGACATACCATCATTTCCTTGGGCTCCAGCACAGGAACAGGTGAAGCAACGGGCTAGAGGCTTGTCTTCAGGAGCACTGTGCAAAGGTTATGAATCTTTAATCCTGGAATCTGGAACCATACTCACCATAGCAAGAGAAGCACCATATGAGAGGCACCAGGATACCAACAAGAAAGATCAGATGCATGTTTCCCATCCCACATTCTGTCCAGGCCAAGTGTGTACACAGAGCTAGAAGGAGCAGAGCCAGAATCTGACCCCACCCCACTAGCGTGTTGAGCCAGACTCAGGCCAGTCCTCACGGGCCTCTCTATCCAAGGACAGCACCCAGCGATGTAATCCCAGCCCCATGGAAAGAGACTGCCATCTTTTATGTCTTCCTTCCATACTCCAGGTGCTCCCCACACGCCTGCTGGAAGCACATCAGCCACGCAAGTTTTAATTGTCTGCATCATGTTTTAGAGTCCACTAGAGATGTCCCCAGGCTCCAGGTCAGCAGCCCTGGGGTGGTGGTCCTTCCCACCTCACTGCTATGCAAAGCTCAGAGACGTAGGAGACGACAGAGCCCCAGAGAAGGACCCCAGTTGACCCCAGGTCTCCCGACACCAGGACCAGAGTTCATTCTACCTCTGCTCCTGTGATCATTTACATTCGGCCCCCTCACCTTTTCAGGCTCCCCATATCCTCATCCTACCATTTATAAAAAGAAAAAGCAGCTAGGAATCTGCACACCGAGACTCCAACAGGCAATGGTCACTGTGCAGAGCAATCAGACGGTTCTTCCGGTTTTAGGCAAGCAGTGGAGTAGAAAGGCAGGCAGTTTGCAAATGTCTACAATCTGTTAAAGTCCTTTAAAACACTGCATGCTGCCCACATCCAGGACATCCAGTCTCCCCGTCTTCCTTCATCAAAGACCCCTAGTTTCAATTTTATATAATGCACCCGGGACTAAAAGGCTATATTTCTCAGCCTCTCCTGCAGCTAGCTGTATGCGTGAGACTAAGTTATGAGCAGTGAGACCTAAGCAGATATGTTCCGTGGAATTTCTAGGGAAGAGCTTAGACAGAGCGCCACAGAGAAAGGCCTCCTTTTTGGCCTGCGCCTTTCTTCCTTCTGCCAGCATGTGGCTCAGACATGAAAACTGGAGTTCCAGGAGCCACCCTGTACCGTGGGGCAGAGGGGAGACGCCTGTGCAGGAGCTGGGTCCCAGGGGACACTCTGGGGCTCTCATGGCCCTGGACTGCTACCTCCAACCTACTTTTATGTGAGAGAGAAATAATCCTTGACATCACTTAAGCCTCTGTCAAATTACTGTCCCTCTGAGAGGTTTTCCGTTGTTGTTGTATACAGCAAAAGCTAATTCTAACATAAGCCCAAAGCAAAAACAAAACACCAACAAAACCCTGCCCCCATCTTTACTCCCCACCAGCTCCATAAAAAGCAAAACATCTGTCCAGATAAAAATCCAACATTCCTACAAATTAATCCGTTTTACATTTGAATGTCCAGAATTTCTTATACTATCACTGGTTCCAAAGAACATTCAATCAAGATTCTGTTTCCTTTCTAATTACGAGAGAATTTCCCCCAGTCTCACCGTGAGGCCCCCATCAGAGGTCTTCACGGGTCCAGGGGATGAGAGAGTATAGAAAGCAATGTTAGGCTCCCCCATGGAGGGAAGAAGGGCAGAACAGGACTTCAAGCTGAAAACGGTATGTATACCTTTAATATTTTATTATTTTCTCCTAGGCAGCGAAACATGTATGTTCATCAAATACAAACTGTGCAATATTACAAAGGGAGTTGCCAAAGAAATCCTGAATACACAAAAGAGAAAAAAAAAAAGGTTCCATGAGCACCTCCCACATGTGCATAGGATTTGGGGGATTTTGTGTCACCTCACTTAACCCACACTAAAGAGATAATAATAACATGAGCTAGATTTTCCTATTATCCCATAATATATAAGAAACTTGTGTTTGGAACAGTTAGAGGATTTGTCCGAAGCCATATAACTTGTCAGACATCCTTCTTGTCAAAATAATTGGGAGGGGAAGAAAGAAAGAGCAAAGAGTAACCTCCCCTCTTCATATTTTCCTACATAATCTGAATTCTATATAACTATGTACATGCAATATTTCATAATTTTTTCCTCTTACAAAAATAGTAAGAGTTATTTTTCATGGTTCTGTAAAGGAAAAAGTAATTAGACCAATATGCATGAGGCCATAAGGTCTAATCAAGGCACACAGTTGTGAGGATTACCTGACCCAAGAAGACAAGCCCACGCCTGCAAGGCGCGGTTATGAACACCGAATAAGGCAGGCTGTGTCCCCTGCGCTCCTCGCAGCACCCCAGCTCTCAGCAGAGGGCCCCCACATAGCAAGCCCACGCCCAGCGCTGTGCCCAAAGCCACCATACAACACAGAGACAAGCCTGTGTCATGCCGCACTGGTGTGTGGTATGAAATCATACACCCACAATTTAAAATGTTCTTTCCTGGGGCGCCTGGTTGGTTCAGTCGGTACAGCATGGGACTCCTGATCTCAGAGTTCTGAGTTTGAGCCCCATGTTGGGTGCAGAGATTACTTAAAAAATAAATAAGGTCTTTGTTAAAAATACATAAATAGGGGCGCCTGGGTGGCTCAGACGGTTGAGCTTCTGCCTTCGGCTCGGGTCATGATCCCGGCATCCTGGGATCGAGCCCCGTATCGGGCTCCCTGCTCAGCTGGAAGCCTGCTTCTCCCTCTCCTACTCCCCCTCCTTGTGTTCCCTCGCTCTCTGTCAAATAAATTTTTAAAAAAACAAGAAAAAAAATACATAAATAAAATGTTCTTTGCTGCTTTAGGTTCGCTTCAAACTACCTTTCCGCTGCAGGTGTCCTAACTTGTCGCTTTCGCTTCTTCCATCTCTGCCAGCTGACGGGTTTGAAACGAACCTAAGCCAACTTGAAAATTAATCCATTTCCCATTAAAAGCCCTGATTTCCAGTGGGCCGTGGAGCAGTGGTGACGTGGCGACAGCAGGGCTGCGTGCTTGGGCCGGCCCCCCGCGAGGGAGGCAGCATGGGAACAGGGGCGCCCAGCACCCACACTGTTGGGGGCACCGCCCATCCTCACACCCCCTTCTCGCCGTGAGAGAAACGTTTCCTGGTGCCATGACTCTACCAAAAGCACAAAATGGACAGATAAACCGAGAAGATCTTGTGTTTCAAGAGAGGTGGGGGACTGTATAACAGTACTAGCAGAGACCTCTGCTCTCTAATACACAAGTGCAACAGGGAATCCTATCAACCGAGGGTGCTCTTCTTTCATCTGGGGAGCCCCTCTCATTCCCACGCCCTGCCTGGACCCTGGATGCACGTGAGCTTGGGCCCTGAGCACACTCTGAAGAAGAACATTTGTGGAGAAAAAGTAACAAACTTGACAATGTGGGGCACCTGGGTGGCTCAGTCAGTTAAGCATCTGCCTTTGGCTCAGGTCATGATCCCAGGGTCCTGGGGTCGAGCCCCGCATCAGGCTCCCTGCTCCGCGGGAAGCCTGTTTGTCCCTCTCCCTCTGCTGCTCCCCCTGGCTTGTGGTCGCTCTCTCTCTCTCTGTCAAATAAATAAATAAAATCTTTAAAAAACAAAAACTTGACAATGCCACTGTGTCCCCTTGAGGGCAGAGAGACATGGATGACAAAGTAGGGAACAGACGACTAGGATCTGCCTTCAGCTTCTTGCAGGTGTCAAGGACAAACCTAAAATCCCAGGATTCAAGTCAGGCCCACGCGGACCTCGCCGCCATTTGAGGAAGACACGCAGGATGCGGCCGCCCAAGTCAGAGGTACAGCCCGGGGACTACCTTAGGCTGCAGAGGACTTTGATGCAGCTTTACCTGCCCCCATCACCCCCGTGCTCCAGCCGCTTGCCCCTTTTCCAGGCTCACCAGAGACGTTAAGCAGCTTTCTGCTGAGTATCAGTTCTGCAGACCCCAGCCCCAGAGCCTAATTCAATAAGCCCTGTTGACTGTTACCGTGAGCCACACACTGAGGGGACAGAGTGATGACTAAGACTGGAACTGTCCCACAATGACCTTATCATCAACCAACCGAACAACTGTGACCCAAGCCCCGTAATGGAGGCGGAGGGAGACTGCCATGGAAACTTAAGAGAAAGGTGTGAATTCTTCCAAATTCACAGAGCAGGCAGGCAGCGGGCTTCCGGGAGACTGCCTTTTGAAGGATGAGTGGAGAATCAGGTCCCTGCAAACTGGGGGGACCTGCCTTCTAGGAAGCGGGAACAGCATGAGTGAACGCAGGAGGGAAGAAACCGTGGGCATGTCTCCGAAGCCACAGCAGGCTCCAGCAGCGGGAGCCGGGGAAGTCTGGCGGGGCTGAGGGAGGGGTAAACTGAGGTCACACACTGCCGCGGGGGCACCGTCACAGCACATCCAATGAAAGCCCTTGGATGCAAACTGGAAAATTCAGACTAATGCTACAGGGAGCAGCGAGCAGCCCCCGAAGGCATGGGGAGGGAGGGAGACAAGGAACAGAAGGCTTTCTGGGTGGGCAAAGAACTTGGCCTTTGTCACCAACGCCTCCTTGATGCCAACTTTTGGCATCTGCTCCACCCACTCTGCATGTCATGTCCATTCCTGCGGCAATCCCGGTGTCTGACCATCTGGATGGTGACTAACACCCACCTGATCTGACCCTGTGGCTTGTGCGTGTCCCCCGGTGGCCTCTGGCATTCACCCGCGTCGCCTCCCACTCGGAGGCCAGCAGGCATGATCTCTACTTGAACTGGTTGCCAACGCTTAAAAATTAGGAGACATCACACTCAAAAATCTGGATTTTTCTAGGACTACCCTTCCACGTGGCCACATAGAAGCTGACTGGCAGTGGCCCCCTTTGGGCAGAGCATGCCACCTCCAGTGTCCCATCCTGTCACCTCTTTTTAATCACCAAGACTGATCTTAAACATCCACTGCCCCCTTATCTTTTACCAGGCCGCATACCACACCCCCAAAGGCCTCTGAGTCTGTGGCACCACACCACATTCAGCCTACATCCATGAGCCCGCTAGACTCCTGACTCTTCCGGTCCCGGGCACTCATCCCTCCCCAAGACCCCACAGCCCACCCATGAGACCCAGAAACCTCACTTCTCCCATACCCTCCCAGGCCCTGGCAGATGGCACTGCTGAAAAAAACCAGAAGATCCCCTCGAGAGAAATGGACAACAAACTTAGAAGAAATTTAATATACTTTTCTTTCCCTTCTATTACTGACTGGGCTCTTCCCGATGACCCCCACCCGCCCCATGTGTCAGGCCTTCCAAGCCAGGCTCAAGAAATCCAGCTGAAGAACATGGGATCCCTGCTTTTGCCAGGCTTGGTGGACCTGGGAAAACCCCAAGGAGCCCTGGCTTAGATGCCACCCGGAATGAATGGAATAAAGCCACGACTCATGCGTGAAACCTAGCAATCCACATACGTTTGCTCTACAACCAAATGCTCAGCACTCGCTGGCTCGTAAACAGGGCAGCAGCTGAGTGTTTCAGAACGGGGTGGATGCACGGTCCCCAACACTTACTCCCACCAGCATCAGCTGTTTGTCACACATGGAAGGAAACTTACTCCCCTGCCTTGATCTTAGAGACAGAGCGAGACAGAGAAAAAAGGCTGGTCACCGTACAAAAACAGAAAAGAAATATAAGTACGGTTCCTGTCTTCAGTGGGTAAACCGTCTACATGGGGATCAAAACATCGCACCCCAGAGATGAACAAAGTCACTCATACAGGTGTGGGAAGAATGTGAATACAGGCGGGGGTCCGGGGGAGGGGGGGGGGTCTGCTGGATGAGGTGGGCTAGAGCTGAAAGACTTTTTGAACCAAAGAGGTGGCCTAGGAGGACACAAATAATCAAAATCCTGTTTTTGACCAACCATCAAGGCCCTCCTCCTGGGGGGGGGGGGAGAATTGTGGATCTAATAAAATTACAATTGAAAAGATGGTAGGAAATGTTAGTTGAAGTTCCAAATCCCAGGGAAAACTGGTTCAAAAAGACACAGATTTCGCCTGTGAATGGGTTTTCCACTTGGCAAGACAGCTCCTCATCCCTAAGTGATAATACAAAGGAATGAATGGGCCTTCATATCAGGGAAATTCCTAGTGATTATTAGAATGGAAATAAAAGGAAAGAGGGAGGAGGAGGCCAGAGTCTTAGCCACCGGCAGGGACTCTCTGGTTTAAATTCTGGCAAAGGTGATAGCTGTTTTGTCCAAGCTGGGGTGACCTCCAGCAAAAAATACTACACTAAAACAAAGCTGACTTTCTATACTTTTAATAGTCATTTTTCTTGGTTTTCTTACCCTTAATGTCTCCTCAAAACCCTGGTCACCTTATAACACACAGCCATCTGCACCTCCCCGATGAGTGTATCAGCCCACACACCTGGACAAAATTGATAACAGCATTTCCCCACGGCTCTGGCCCAGGCTGCAGTTACTCCAGTCTTGTCCCACGTGGCCTCAGGCCTTCAAATCACCCTCCCCAGGCCCATCACACCTGCCAGCCCCAGCCCCACTGACTTCCCCTGGGCTCACCGGCCTGCCCCCCAAATCTTCCCCAGGAAGGGTCCTTAGGTTTGGCCACCTCTACACCTCTTTATCTCCCTCTGTCCCCCCCCCCCCCACACACACACACACGTGCGCACGCACACTAAAGAATTATTTCTTCCCCCTAAACCAAAATCCATAAATGAAAGAACCTCAGCTGTTCTGGCTGAAACAAAGATGAAAGTCTATAAGCCTCTGTCACCGTGTCTTAGGGCTGCCCCAACCTCTACCCCTTACCACAGAGTCCAAAAACAGCACTATTCAAGTCAAATTTCTTCATTTTACAGATGTGAAATCGGAACCCCAGAGAAAGAGAGTGCCCGGCCCAAGGGCACACAGTCTGTTAGAATCAGGCCGGAAACCGGGTCTCCAGACTCTGCAGACCAGGGCTCCTACCCCCACCCCACGCGGCATCTTCATCCTCTTATATAACCCACACTCACACACAGCTTACCCTGGGCCCAGCATTTCTCTAAGCCCTCCACACAGATTATACGTTTAATCCCCACAACAATTTAATGACGTAGGTTCTTTTATTCTCCCCATTTTACAGAGTAGGAAACCGAGGCAAAGAGATGACAGAACTTGGCCAAAGTCACAGAGCTGATAAGTGGCAAAGCAGGGGCGTTGAACCCAGGCAGCCTGGCTCCATACCCATGGTTCTTATGTCGTTTGCCAGGAGGAATCACTTGCTACCTTTTGGCAGAAAAGGGAATGCCATGTTATACAGCACTTGACAAATGAAATACACCTAGAGTTTCCCTTAAAAAGCAAAGACACATAAAAATGAAAATTTTTCATTTATTTATTTGTTTGTTTGTTTTAGAGAGGAGGGGAGAGGGGCAGAGGGAGAGAGAATCTTAAGCAGACTCCACGCTCAGTGCAGAGCACGACACAGGGCTCGATCTCAACCCTGAGATCAGAACTTGAGCCGAAATCAAGAGTCAGATGCTTCATCGACTGACTGAGCCACCCAGGCACCCCCAAAAATGAAAAAATTTTAAAAGACAACACTGGCGTTTGCACTGAAAGCCCAAGTGTGCCAAGACCCACACTAAGTGTCTGTCAGTTTTCTCTCTCAGCTTGAGGGGCTGGGAGCAGTGCAATCACATGGCAAGCTACCCAGCAGCCTACATTTTTTGACCTATTCTTAATGCACCTGTCCTTTGCACATGCCCATTTTGGCTTCATTCCCACCCCTGATGCCTTAAACCCTGCTGTTTCTACAACCATGACTAGAAATGGCTTTTTCTTTAATTTAAAAAGAAAAAATGTACCAGTGGCCAGCCTGCCTTTTGGGGATCTTTCCCTATTTGGGGAATCTTTCTTCACCCAAGTCTGGCACACGCTCCTCAAAATAAAGTCAGATAATCCAGGGGTGGACTGTCCAAATCTCTTGTTTCTTTCGTGTGTCGTTCACTTACCTGGCACATCCATACCAGAGAGGGACAGAGGCAAGAGGAGGGGTGTCCAGCACTGAGACCCAACTTAGTCAATGGTTCTTCCAGAAGCGCCACACTAATGGCTGGCAACAGCGGAACCAACACATGGCTTGATTTTTAGAGGGTTTTGAAACCTCTGCCCACTAACCTCAAGCACCTGAGCTCTGGTGGATGCATTCACTGAGCGTTCCCTGTACACCCAGACAGAATCAGCTCAGTTACTGACCTCCAAATGTGAGCTTAATGGGCAAAAGACGTGCACAAGTTCCTCATGACCCAGACAACTCCAAATGGCCTAAGAGGGAAAGGGGTCAAACCAAACAAGGGGCTGGGGGAGACAAGAGACATTCCCACAGCAGCATCCCCACTTTCTGTGCCAACACCCTTCACCACCAGGACCAAAAACTAGGGTGTCTCATGCCGCGAGCCAAGCTAACTGACTCAAATCCGGCCGCGTCCACATTTGCATAATGGGTTCTGACATGTGGCTACCATTTAACGGTCACCAAGTAAGACGCAGGGTGGAGACCTCCCCACAAAGCAATATTTATTGTCTTTGGATCGCCACTGGCTAAAAACTCCTGAAATCTCACCAAACTCTGCTCTGTAAAACAAATGAAAAAGAACGCCATTATAAATCACAATCTAAGCAGGATCTCAGGACCTGCCCGTACTTTGTATTTTCTGATTTTCATGTAAATATTAGAACAGCACAGAAACAGGCTGATCTCAGAAACCAGGCCATTTTGATACCCACTTGACAAAACTCAACTATTTATTTCACTTTATTCTACTTCTTATCTCAAATACACAGTTCCTTTTCCTTTAACAAAAAAAAAATCCCTCTTTTAAACAATATGTGATGCAAAGTAAATAGAACAGGGCACCAAAACAAATTCTTTCCTGCAAAATTTATGGTTCCTCTTCTGGTACCAGTTGCACACATGACCAGCACCCGGATCTAACCACCTTGTGCACAACACAGACTGCCTCCACCCCACCGCTGTGTGCAGGGCGACAGAACATGTTTAACGCTGACTTTAAAAGCAAATCAACTCAAGAAGAAGGTAGCGAGAGGGGAAGAATGAAGCGGGGGAAATCGGAGGGGTAGATGAACCATGAGAGATGATGGACTCTGAAAAACAAACTGAGGGTTCTAGAGGGGAGGGGGGCGGGAGGATGGGTTACCTGGTGGTGGGTATTGAGGAGGGCACATTCTGCATGGAGCACTGGGTGTTATGCACAAACAATGAATCATGGAACACTACATCTAAAACTAATGATGTAATGTATGGGGATTAACATAAGAATAAAAAAATAAATAAATAAATAAAAAGCAAATCAACTCTTCTCAAATAATGTGTAAGGTTAAATAATTAGGAAGCATTCCACACCACAGAGGGAGAAAAAACCCTAATCCTAGGTCTCAGGGTAATGCCTTAGAAGAGGTAACATACTCCTGGCACCCTGGCAAAATGTCCAGCACATCATTCTGTCACACACACACCCCTTTTTATTGAGACTTTATTTATTTATTTGACAGAGAGAGAGAGGGAGGGGGAGAGCACGAGCAGGGGGAGGGGCAGAGAGAGAAGCAGACTCCCCGCTGAGCAGGGAGCCCAACGCAGGGCTTGATCCCAGGATCCCGGGATCATGACCTGAGCTGAAGGCAGATGCTTCACCGACTGAGCCACCCAGGTGCCCCTATTCTGTCACCCCTTAACCCAGATCTGCATATTTTAATTTTAGACTCAGGCAAATGTGTTTGCTAAATAGTCAACTCAGGGAGTAGGGCCCCTTCCTGAAGTCTCCTCCATCCCCACAACACAATTAATTCCTCTCAAGCTCAGAGAAAGGAGGTGGGTTTGGGGGATTTGAGTGGGGAGGGGTGGAGGGTGAGGTAGTGTCTCTAGACCGGTGAAGCAAGATGTCTCAAGTCAGGACAGGCTTGTCCCTGCGCATCTGTACAGTGGGGTCAGGTGGATGAGGGTGAACCAGGGAGGACGCTTCCTTTCCACTGAGAGTCAGTCCTCTGTTGCTCCCATAAAGGCCAAGTACCCGCCTCACCCCTGCCATCACCCAGTTCCTAAACAGAGGTTGTCCTAAAGGTGGGAAAAGAACACAGAGATTGGGAGGTGGCAATTTAAATTCCCAGCAGCCTGGAAGGACAGAACTTACCCCAGCATTCCCACAGGCCCCACTGCAAGAGGGCCTTCCCACCCCAACATACACACACACACACACACACACACACACACACCCAAAGAAGCTTGGAGAGAGGGGTAACTGGACTCCAGAGAGGTTGGAGGAAAGGAGGACCTCTGCTTCGTCCTCCCAGGTATCTATCCCTCCCTCTGGCACCTGCCATTTGCATGAATGAAGACTGCGGTCAATTTGGACCTGGGAGAGAACAAAGCAGGAAGTAAAAGGGCTGTCACATATTCAAATCTTAAAGCTCCTCAAGTCTCACTAAAGGGAGCATGCTGTCCCCACCTTCAGAGTGAGGGATTTGCTCGCCACCGCCCACCCCTTCCCAGCACTTGCCAAGGATCCTGCTCTCACTTAACCTGTTTCTCCTCTGCCTGTTTCTGGTTTCCAAGGGAACCGTATTTATATTTTTAACTAGCTGCTTTTTACATAATTTTTAAAGTATTATTGTTACTTGTACGTGGTGGTAAGACAAAAAGATCTAAACAATGAAAAGAGAAGTAAGTCTCCCTCCCACCTCAGAGCCCTGGGATCCCACTCATTCTTCCCAGGGATGTCACTTTTAAGATGTCTCCTAAAGGCAGACCCTGGCTTCAGGCCACTTACGGCCCCCCTCCCCAGCCCCCCGCCCCAGCAACAACCCCGGGTGTACAACTTGCACCTGGCACGACACTAGGACTGCAAAATGGATTCTCACCAAATGGGCAGAACAAACAAAAGAAGTTAGTGTTGACACATTCCAGAACATGAAGGGTTACAAAATCCCTCGCATATACAAAGAGGAAAAAAAAAAAAAAACCACTGGAAGGATATAGGTTGAAGTACTATATGATAGAACTACTTAGTAGGATGATAGGTGACTTTTATTTCCAATGCTGTGCTGTGCTCTATTTTCCAAGTTCCACATAAAGTATTTTTTGAAATCAGAAATAAATCACATTGGATGCATGCAAACACATGCATCTCCCCAGCCCAGCCTGGAAGAGCCATCATTTTTTGGTATATTTTGTTTTTGTTCCATATTGTACAGGAACTAATTAACATTTCCAAAGTACTTTACAGTTTATAAAGTACTTTTTTTTTAAAGATTTTATTTATTTATTTGACAGAGAGAGACACAGCGAGAGAGGGAACACAAGCAGGGGGAGTGGGAGAGGGAGAAGCAGGCTCCCCACGGAGCAGGGAGCCCGATGCTGGGCTCGATCCCAGGACCCTGGGATCATGACCTGAGCCGAAGGCAGACGCTTAACGACTGAGCCACCCAGGCGCCCCTATAAAGTATTTTTAAAACCACAAAAGTTCCCAGGAGTCAACGATAATCCTATGACTTTCGGCTTCCCGGCACCTCTGCCCAGGGCTCTCTGAGAAACTATGACACACTGACCCATCCTCACCCTTGTCCCTCGTCCATTCCCCCAACCAGGCACTCTGCAGCCGGGAGGCCTGGCAGGACTCTGCAAGGTGCTTTCTGGGTCCAGCAGAGCATGTCCACAGACGACGTGGTGCACACAGGCAGGGGCGCAGGTAGCATTCCCCTCACAGATGAGAACCAGCAAGGTCAGTGGCTTGCCAGGAGCGGCTAGCACATGGTTGCTGCTCCCCGGCCAGGATCTGACCCAATGCTGCCTACTGGCAGAGCTCTGGTAGTGATCAAGTCCTCTTGCAAGGAACAGGATTCTAAAAACCAGAGGTGGCCGTTCCGACTACTTTACATCCACTCTCCCTGCTTGCAGAACGTCATTCACGTATCACAGACATTTGTGTAGCAATGTACAAGCATCTGTAGCTCCCTGTTTCATTTAACCTCCTGAGGCATATTATCATATCCCATCTTACAAGTGAGAAATCTGAAGCTCGGAGATGAATGCTGTCACCCGGGGCTGTTATCCTACTAAGTCCCCGATTCTATGGCCTCTCCAGGGACCACCCATGCCAAGTCCCTGCCCTAGAGGACCCAGAGTGCGCTTCCACACTGATGCGCATGGAATGATATTACCCAGAAAGGTCCCAGGCTTCTGCCCTTTCCTATATGATGGGGGTGGTAAGTTCAGCTGTAGAGTCGGCTGCCTGGGTTCAAATCCTGCCTCTACCACTTCATAGTTCTGTGACCTCGAGCAAACTACTGAATCTTTTTCAAGCCAATTACTTAATCTTTTCCATCTGTAAAAGGGGGATATAATAGTCCCTACTCCCAAATCCTGGTCCAAATCCCAAATCCTGAGCTCTTCCCAGGCTGCCTTCTACCCCACGGGGTGTGCAGTGAGCTCACACTGGGGCTGTCCAGTCTTATGTTGGGGTGCGGGCTTAGGCATCACCCGGTGGAGAGAGTCATTCAACCTCCCCAGACCTCCGTGTCCTCGTCAGGCCCACCTGCTCCCCCTCCCCTGCTCTCCCCAGAGTTGCCTTGAGCATAATGAATGGCAAGTAGCTGCAAAGAGCACACAGTGCTCATCCTGTCTGTCCCTACTTGGAATCCTCGGCCCCACACCCCACACGCAGGAATAAGCTGAGCAGCCCGCACCGAGAAGGAATCCACAGCCCGCAGCTTTGCTCAAACCACATGTGTGACATTCAGGTCAGTTCAAGCCACTCAAGACCTCCAATCCAGCCAGCCCAGCTTCCTTTGGAACCCACAAAACGATGGCTGCGAAAGCAAACAGACCTGTCTGCTGGTAGACCCCAGTCTAGGAAGGCACGTAGTGTGGGGAAAAGGGTGGAGCCTGCCTCCCCACAGACTAGCTGGAGGATCTCACACAAGTCATCTTACCATTATTTTTAAAATTGAGTTATACCCAGCTCCATTCACCAAGTATTTACGGTGGCTTAGAATAATGCAAACGCCACAAACAAATAAAATAAACAGTCAAGGGAATCGGGCCAAGAGAAAAAAAGTGTAGGGGAAAAAATGAAGCCAGCGGTAAGATCAGCACATAGAAATACATACTACATTGTCCCTTTCTGCAGAAGTGCCAAGATGGGCCACATGGCAGGCTCTCAGGTGCTTAGTAACCGAAACCAAAGAGAAACACGATCAGCCACGAGGTTCTCAGTGCCCAGAACATGCAAACAAACCAGTTGTTCCGAAGCCACTCATCTTTCCCTGCCTGATTCAGAGCCTCAGAGGAGTCCCTCCATTGGACCTTCGTAAAGGGACACAAGGGACTAGCAACACAGCCTGTAACATGCCCACCACAGACCCGGAACAGCTCTTCCAGCTCCTCACTGACAAGCAACTTCCTACAGTTCTTAGGCATAATCCAAAAAGGATGATTTAACCAAAGTGGGCAAGTCACTTGACCCCCTAGAGCCGATTACCTAATCTGATTAGGCTGTTGTGAGGGTTCAACAGGAAAATGTGTGAGAACTCACACGCCTGACACACAGTGGGTGCTCCACAAAGATCAGTTCATTGCTTTTGCAAGAATGTAAGTTCCCCCAGGGTAGGGCTCTTGGTCTGAATTGGTCATGATGTATCCTAAGTACCTAGAATGGTCACTGGCACATAGTAAGTACTCAATACATACTGGATGAACAAATGAATGAATTTCCTACAGCAGGTTCTTGAAAACACTAGTCTCATGAGACATTTCCAAAGAGAGAGAGAAACAGGAAGTAAGATAAAAATCTGGAGTAAATAAGGGTTTTATATACTCCCCTCCTTCTTCAAGGGTCATAAGCATACTAAAGTTTCTTAGAAGTCCTCCAAGAAAGACATCTGTTTGATTTGGGCTACCCCAGAGTTCTCCAAATTTGCTTGACCACAAATCCTTTCTCTCTCCCAAAGAATAGAAGATAGACCCATATGTGTTCTCACAACCGTAGTGGACTCTAACTGATCCTAAGACAGAAAAGGGGCCATTCCAGAGATAAGAGAAATCCTGTAACAGCTGAGAAACAAAGAATATCCCCCACTCTCCACGGCAACCCCCTATGAACTTTGGAACACATTGCTTTTTTTTTTTTTTTTTAATCAAATGGACCCCTCAGACCTAAACAGGCCCCTCTGTCTGGACACATGGATGCCCCTGCACATTCCAGAACCCACTTGCTCAGCTCGACTTCAGCAAGACTACCTCCCAGCCTCCTGGCTCGGGGCCACCCACATGCAGAGAAATACCCAAAAGTCAAAGCAAAGATCCCAGAGACTAGACCAGGAAGGGTCCTCACCACCCCCCAGGCAGAAGGTATCTAGGTTTGTGTCCAAGTTAGGCCCCTGGGTGGCCACCTGCAGGGAACGTCACATGCTTCTGTTTAGCTCACTAAGCCGAGAGGCCGCCTGGCAACAAGGAGGTCCCCTCGCTGACACACTTGCCGCCCGCCTCCTCAGGTTGGTGCCACCACCCCAGCTCCCAGAGAGCCAGAAGGGCAGGAGGTCAGGCCATCTGAATGACTAGCATCCCCCCCACCACGTGAACCAGGGCTCCCCTGGGCACACCACAGGGCTTGCCAGGCAGGAAATGATTAACAAGTGTTTACTGAGCACTTCCAGGCAGCAGAGGGCTGCTCCCGGCCCCAGCTCCCCTCACCCCACAGGTCTTGGTACACATCACTCATTTGTGAAGTAGCTGTCAAGCTGACAAGTGCCAAGTACCGGCTCAGGCCTCTAACTAGAACCCTGGCCTTGACCTCCAACCCCTGCATGCTCGGGACTCCAGGCCTGCTGTCCACACCTAAGGTGGGCCTACCCAGCACCAGATTCTTGGTCCTCCTAGTTCTAGCTGCCTATTCCATGCATCTGAAAGAAATGGAAGTGGCCTGGAGATGAACACGAGCCCAGAGTTAAAAAATCACTTGTCATTCACCTTCCGCCCCATGGGGCTCGACATCTTGAATGCAACCCTAAAATGCATTCTCAACAGCCGCTGTCTGCCGGCCCCGAGGTAGGTGCCGGGGGCGGGGGTAGGAAGATGGATGAGACCCGAGAGCCCTCTTCTCCGGAGGGCCCCCCTCTGGATGTGTCTCTGCCTTCCCAGCTGCCCCAGTCTGCTGGTGGTATTCTCGCTGCCAGGAACACCCTCCCCAAGGGCTGTCCTGCTGTTATAACAGGCAGAGCACTCGCCCTCCCTTCCCCCACCAGAGGGCCCAGAGGTCCTGGTACGCAGGTCCATTACCCTCCATTCCTACTCCCCTGGTGCTCGGCACACGGCTTGGCACAGAGCAGGCGGTAAGCGGAACCTGCTGAATGAACGGGGGCGGCAGTCAACGTTTTGGTTGGCTAGGCCTCCTGGATGCCAACCTTGAAAACACGGGGTTGGGGTTGCGTTTTAATTCAATTAGCGCCCCTTAGAGAGAGGGTGTGGATCCAGACAAGCAGAACTGTAAGGCTGTTACTAGCCAAGCGTTCCCAAAAGAAGAAAGGAGAAGACCGGGGCACTCACCCCTGGAATACCCACCCCGTGCCCGCAAGCTGCTTTAGACCTAGACGCCTGGGACCCCCAAGGAGCCGCCTAAATGCACAGGCCGGGAAAGTGCTACGGTTCTGCGTCCCCTCAACAGAGCTGACCTGTCTTCCCTGCTGCACTTTTCGGTGCTCTCCCCTTGCACACGTAGTTCAAAAACAAAACAAAACCAGAAATCAGTTCATTACTACTTTTCCGTGGAAGAACGAATACTGGGGGCTTTGCGGCCTCTCTGATCCAAGTTCAAATCCAGGCTTTGCTGCTCCCTCCCAGTGTGATCTTGGCAAGTCACCAGAGCTCTGTGAGTCCCGGTTTGCACATCTGAACCGTGAAAAACCCCACCACAGCCTCGCCTTGAGACAGTCGTGAGGCCAAGTGAAAGTGAGCCCGGTGCCCCACGTGGGGTCTGGCACCAGTCGGGGCTCAATCCCGTCCCCTCGGCTCGTGATTCTTCAGAGCTGGGCCCAAAAAAGCAACAAGCACGGTGGACAGAGCCCCACTCTGGAGCCCGACTGCCCGGGTTCTAATCCTGACTCCACCACTCCCAGCTACGTGGCCTCAGAAGGTGTCTGACCTCTGTGCCTCAGTTTCCTCAGTACCCCCACCTCAGAGGGCTCTAAAGCACTCAGAACGGGGCCTGGCGCGTAGGAAGCACCCTACGCCCTTAGTGCTAACCCCGTATCTGAGAGTTTCATTGCTCTTCACGGTTACAAAAGACTTTCCGTGCGTTATCTCCCTGGATCCTCCCACCCCCTCCTGGAGACAGGCGGGGGTGCGTGTCAGTGGTGAGTGCTGGGAGAACTACACCCAGCCAACAATAGAGATGGGTGTTATCTGGCCCCAACAGTGTTTTGTTGGGTTAATTTGAGTCAATATTTTTTTAAAGCAGGAAATTTAACTTTAAAAACTATTTCCAGCTTTTCTTGAAAAAAGAATCAGAATAACCAACAACTCTGGGTTCCCTAGGGTGAGAGTCCCGGGTCTAATACTAGTTGTATGGACTTTGGGCAAGTTACTTAATCCCTCTGCATGTCAGATACTTCAACTCCTTAAAAAGAGAGAGAGAGAGATTTTATTTTTAAGTAATCTCTACACCCAGTGTGGGACTCAAACTCACAACCCAGAGATCAGGAGTCTCATGATCTACCTACTGAGCCAGCCAGGCGCCCCCACATACCTCAACTCTTAAATAAGGTTTAAAATTTGGGGCGCCTGGGTGGCTCAGTCGTTAAGCGTCTGCCTTCGGCTCAGGTCATGGTCCCAGGGTCCTGGGATCGAGCCCCGCATCAGGCTCCCTGCTCGGCGGGAAGCCTGCTTATCTCTCTCCCACTCCCCCTGCTTGTGTTCCCTCTCTCATTGTCTCTCTGTCAAATAAATAAATAAATAAAATCTTTATTAAAAAAAAGGAAATTTTAAAAAAATAAGGTTTAGGGCGCCTGGCTGGCTCAGTTGGTTGAGCGACTGCCTTCGGCTCAGGTCATGATCCTGGGGTCCCTGGATTGAGTCCCTGCTCGGCAGGGAGTCTGCTTCTCCCTCTGACCCTCCCCCTTCTCCTGCTCTCTCTCTCATTCTCTCTCTCTCAAATAAATAAATAAAATCTTTACAAAATAAATAAATAAATAAAAATAAAAAAATAAGGTTTAAAATTTGGAGATAAAATCATCGGGTTGTAATGAGGATCAAGTGAGGTGGTATGTACAAAGCACAAAGTGCCTAAAGGCACAGTGGCTCACAAACGGAGAATGCACACAATGGCACTGAACTATACACTTAGAGATGGTTAAGATGCTAAATCTCATGTAATGTATGTATTACCACAACTGAACAAAAAACAAACACAGTGCCTAACACGTTTAAAATGAATGTGCTGGGGGGCGCCTGGGTGGCTCAGTTGGTTAAGCGACTGCCTTCGGCTCAGGTCATGATCCTGGGGTCCTGGGATCGAGCCCCGCATCAGGCTCCCTGCTCTGCGGGAAGCCTGCTTCTCCCTCTCCCACTCCCCCTGCTTGTGTTCCCTCCCTTTCTCTCTGTCAAATAAATAAATAAAATCTTAAAAATAAATAAATAAGATAAAATGAATGTGCTAATCTTAAAAGGCTGGGGAGGAGGCACGCCCCTTCAAACAGGACAGGGGCCCCACTGCTGCTCCCTGCTGCCTCGTTAACACCAATCCCACAGGTGTGGCTGCTCCAGGCACTAAACCCCATGTGTAAAAGCACTTGGAACACTCTGGTAAGCACCACTTTCCCTCCTCAAGTCACTCCGCTTAAGACTGCCAGTCTAGGGGTGCCTGGGTGGCTCAGTCGTTAAGCGTCTGCCTTCGGCTCAGGTCATGGTCCCAGGGTCCTGGGATCGAGCCCCACATCGGGCTCCCTGCTCCGCGGGAAGCCTGCTTCTCCCTCTCCCACTCCCCCTGCTTGTGTTCCCTCTCTCGCTATGTCTCTCTCTGTCAAATAAATAAATAAAATCTTTAAAAAAAATTTAAAAAAAAAAAAGACTGCCAGTCTAGAAAACGGTAAGGCCGGAAACAACCCAGCCTGCCTTCCGCCTCCGAGTCCAGATCTTGTCTCATGTCAACACGTGCTGACAGCCTTCTGTACACATATTATCACCACACAGACTTGGTCTGGAGGGATCCCTCTTACAAAGAGGCACACACAGCCCCAAACTACAAAAGGTAGCCGGGCTGGCCAAGCCTCACAGATTAAACGTCTTACACTGTGGCAACGCCCACGTGACAGTGAACGCTGGAAGTCAGGTGGCATCTCTGTGGGTCTCCGCTGGGCCCGGCGGGTCCAGCCCCTGATAGGCAGCAGGGACCACCAGCACCCTGTGCCCTGCCCATGTCCTAGAACAAGGCTCCCACCCTGCTCGCCAAGCCCCACATTGTACTGAAAGGCCCGAGTCAAGGCCCACCCTTCGACTCATTCAGCAAATAATTCCTGAGCACCCGCTGGGAAGCGGGCCCTGGGACATGGTGCTCTGGGGGAATGTGGTCTGTTTGGCGGTGGGGGGAACACAACAGTTACTTCATCCTGGGTAAGGGCCTGCTGGCAAGAAAGGGCACAGCCCACTGGTGGAACTGCAACAAGTGTGATGTGGCGAGCCCATATGGGGTGTGCATCCAGAATCCAGAAGGCACTGGGAGCTTCGATGCACTTGAAGCAGAACTGGTCTGATCGCGCAGCCACAAGGCAATGAGTCCACTGGGCAGGTCCAAGATGAGAGGCACAAAGCCATGTCCTTGGTATCTCTTTTTTTTTTTTTAGATTTTTTTAAAGATTTTATTTATTTGACAGAGAGAGAGAGCGCACAAGCAGGGGGGGGCAGGAGACGGAGAAGCAGGCTCCCCCCTCAGCAGGACCCTGGGATCATGACCTGAGCTGAAGGCAGACGCTTAAAGACTGAGCCCCCCCCCCCCCAGGCGCCCCTTGCTATGTCTTTTAACTCTCACGATGACAAGAGGAAAGTACTATTCCCATATCACAGATGGGAAGACTGAATCTGGCGAAGTCCAATGACTTGGCCAAGAGCACAGAGCAATGATGCAGCAGAACCCAGCTCTGGCCCAAGGCTGCCTACTTTGCTTTTTAAACACCACACTGTAATAGTGTACTCACATACCCATACAAAACACATTTCTAAGTCTGAAGTCTGGTTCATAGTTTTACTCAATCAGGTTTATACTCTGTTATTGTGTAGCCCACATCTTACATGTCTTATATGATTAAGATTTTCTCCTATCACTAAGCATGGTCAAGGCTTAAGGACTGTATGGTAGTCCATCGTCTCAGCAATCTTCCACTGCTTCACAGTTAGGGTGTTTCCAACCAATGGCTTCTTGTTTTTCTTTTAACGACCAGCCCACACCAAGTCCATCTCTCTGCATTCTCAAGGGGGGAAACTCTGCACCTCAGATACCACCCGTTGTGTGACTTATCTTGGATGAGGATGAGTAAGACAATGACTCTCGACACTGTATCAGCAAGTTTTATTATAGAAGGAGCCCTACACTTCTTCTCCAACCCACCTCCCAAACTCAGCCTCTCAGCGTTGCCAACCATAAGTTCATTTGGTTACTGGGTTGGTTTCTCTGTTTGATGTAAACACAATAAAATGGGAGTGGCAGGTGGGGACCATCTCAGTGAGCCAAGCATGTTGACCCTCCCCTCAGATGACCAAAGACAGTAGAGATTCCAGCATCCAGCAGACACACATCAGGATTCAACCCCAGAAAACCAATTCCACCTTCACTAAAACAGGTCAAAGATGAATGGATAAAGAAAATGTGGTATATTTATATATATATATATATATATATATATATATATACACAATGGAATATTACTCAGCCATCAGAAAGGATGAATACTTACTATTTATATTGACAGATGGAACTGGAGGGTATTATGCTGAGCGAAATAACTCAATCAGAGAGACAATTATCATATGGTTTCATTCATATGTGGAATATAAGAGACAGCACAGAGGATCATAGGGGAAGGGAGAGAAAACTGAATGGGAAGTCATCGGGGGACAAACCATGACTCACAGACTCTTAACTACAGGAAACAAACAGGGTTGCTGGAGGGGAGGTGGGTGGGGGAATGGGTTAACTGGGTGACGGGCATCAAGGAGGGCACATGATGTAATGAGCACTGGGTGTTACACGGAACTGATTAATTATTAAACACTACATCTGATACTAATGATGTACTATATGCTAGCCAACTGAATTTAAATTTTTTAAAAATGTATAATCAGTGGGGGGAAAAAACAAAACAAAACAGGTCAAAGATAGATAGATTCCCTGAATCCGCTGTGTGCTCATTATTGAAACTTTAATGTCCAGAAGATCAGGGTGGGGGAGCCAGGAAGCTGGACTTGCTCTGTGACTAGCTGTGTGGTCTTGGGCAAGTGTCTTCCCTTCTCTGGGCCTCAAGTTCAACATCTGCAAAGTGAAAGGCTTAGATTAAATGATCCTTAAGGTCCCTTCTGCTCTGAATGAGGCCCTTGGACCTGCCCAATTTTATACATGAACAGTGACTGGACTTCACAATGTCAACTGCAAAGTACAGTCCCCAAGCAATGGCTGCTAGCTAGAGACAAGATACAACACACAAAGGAAGGATCTCACAACTATTTCCCCTCATGTCCTTATCAGTCAAGATAAAGAAAAATGCATCAGATTGCCCTCTGATGGGGGAAGGGGCAGGATTCTGACTTAGCCTAAGAAAAAAAAATCAGCAGACTTGTATCCCATAAGCCTAGCTTCTCATAGTAAGACTAATGTGCTTGTCAAACTTAAAAAAAAAAAAAACCTAAGTGACTGATTCATAACAACCCAGCAAAATACCGGAGTCGGAACAAGAGCAAGTCATTGCAACACGAATCCAGGGGGGAGGTTTCTGTCTTTATTTTCTAACTGACAATGACAAGCTTTTCACAAAACTCAAGCAAGCTGCAAGTCACTGATAAAGGGGCAGCAACTTGAGCAGAGACAGGCCCAGATAGGAGAGGCCACCCGAGTGACCTCTAGGACCCAGGAAAGACTCACTGGTTTTAAGGTGATGCCCAGCCACAATCAGGGAGGGATGTGCTGGGGGGGGGGGGGGGGGGCCTGCTGATGCTGTAGGTGGGCCGACACCAGACTCTTCCTGGCAAAAAAAAAAGGCTTAAGTTCAAATACTAGGAAAAACCAATGGTCTCTGTTTTATTAGCCTCAGCTCATTAGCCTCTGGGTAGGTGCTTTCACCGGGTTCGAATCCCCAAATGGACAGGGATGTTCTCCCAGACCAGCTGGCTCCTCCTCCTAAACCTGCCTGCACCTGCTACACGCCCCTTCCTACCTCCCAGATCATCAGCTCTGCATTTCTAGCAGGTTCTGGTCCCCCACTTCCTCTCTCTCCTCCTCCCTACCCCCGCCAATTTATATCAGCCTTGAGGGAGGCAGGAGGCTGGGAAAAGAGCCCCAGGTTCCAGGTGAAGAAGGTGATGCTCAAGAGACAAGATCAGCCCAAGGTCACAAAGATTGTGCCAAGAATCCAACCCACTCTGATAACTCCAAGTTGGTGTTCTTTCTACTGCATACCTATATACCAGGGCCCACGAAGGCTGCATCTGAAACATCTCCCCTCACCCCCACACCGCACTCACACTGGTACACACACACACAAAATTTGTTTGGTCCAGCTTACGACCAGTTCCACGGCACCTCCCAGCCTCCTCTCCCAGCGAGGCCACTGCAATCACCTGGTCTCCTAGGACCAGGTGGCATGCTAACCTGCTAAGAGCTGGACAGAGATGGGACCTCCCATTTCCTGGTTGTGCACTTACTTAATTTCATTGAACCTTAGTATCCTCACCTGTCAAAAAAAGGGGATAATAACAGACCCTGCCTCATTGGGTTACTTGAAAGAAATGAAGCACGGAAGGCTTGTCCTGGACTCGCCTAGTAAGAGCAGATGCACACTCAGGCCTCCCCACAGCCCACTCTGCTCACAGGTTCCAAATACCGCTCCCCAACTCAAAATCCTCCCAGGTTGAAAACATATATCCACATAAAACCTATACACTGATGTTCACAGAAGCAGTATTTACAATAGCCAAAAAGTGGAGTTAACTCAAATGTCCATCCACTCACGAAAGGAGAAGTAAAACATGATCGATCCCTCTGATGGAATATTATTCGGCCATAAAAAGGAATAGTGTTGATATACGTTCTAATCAGGATGGACCTTGAAAACATTATGCTGTGTGAAATAAGCCAGATACAGGAGGACAAATATTGTATGATTCCACTTATATGAAAAATGTAGAAGAGGCAAATTCTTAGAGAAAGCAAATTGGTTGCTGACAGGAATGGGGAGTGGGGGGAGTCCAGAGTGTGGGGTTTCTTTTTGGGGTGATAAAAATCTTCTGGAACTAGACAGTGGTGACAGTTATAAGTCTCTGAATATATGAAAAACAACTGAATTATACATTTTAAAAGAGTGAATTTTATGGTATGTGAATTATATCTCAATAAAGCTGTTATGTTTTAAATTGCCATAAAAAAACCATAACAAAACAATAAAATGATGAATATTTAATATCTGAAAAGAAAATCCTTCCCAGGTTCCTCATTCTCCACAAGACAGAGTCTAAATCACGGAGTCATCTGAGACCTCCAAGTCCAGCCCCAGCCCACCTTGGCACAAACCCTGAATTTGTCACTCGTGATGCACACCCCCCCCCACTATACCCAGGATGTCACTACAGGACTGAGGTCCCAATGTTCACCCCCAAACAGCCACTGAGGGCATTCGCATGGCCTTACTCCTGTCTCAACTCCTGGCTGTTACCCCGAGGCCGGCAATGTGTGGGACTTGCAGCAGTCTCCAGACAGCCCACCTTATCTCTCCCACAAAACCAGAACCTCCTAAAGGAAAGGCTCCGGACTGCCTGTTTCCCTCCTCCTCTAGTCCCCGAGCCCCACCCCTCAGGCCACTGTTGTGTCAATACCAACTGCAGGATCCTCATGACTGCCTGTGTACTAAATCCTTGATAACACCATGATCTAATCCTGACCTCAGTTCTCCTTGACAGGCACTCTCAGACTGATTTACAGGTGGGGAAATGGATGGCAGGTAATGCAGGAGAGGGAGGGAGGAAAGCGGATCAAGGTCATGGTGCAAGGGGCAAAGCTGGGATCTGAAGTTAACAGTCTTCCCATACGTTTGACATGTAATTGGGAAGCGGCCAGATACCTAGTAGGTGTTCCGTAATGTTTCATTCTGCAAATGTCAATCCAACCATCCCGTAATTTGAGTTTAAAGCTACATATTGGAGAGCAGGCACCCCTAAAATTAGCTCTAAAAATGAAATAAATAGGGGTTCCTGGGTGGCTCAGTCAGTTAAGCGTCTGACTCTTGACCTCAGCCCAGGTGTTGATCTCAGCGTTTTGAGTTCAAGCCACGCACTGGGATCCATGCTGGGCAGAGAGCCCACCTAAAAAAAAAAGAAAAAAGAAAAGGAAAAGAAAAGAAAAGAAAGAAAGAAAGAAAGAAAGAGGAAGGAAGGAAGGAAAATACGCCTGATTGATTTTGCAGTAAAGTAAGTAAGAATACACAATTCAGCCCAGCTGGTGGATGGCTGCACTTAGAATTTTTCTAGATACCAACAGACAAGTGCAGACTGCAGTACAAAGCACAGTGACTTGACATTTTGCCTCAGCAAAAAAAAATTAATGAATTTTTTTTTTTTTTAAAGATCATGCAAAACAGGTTCTATGTGAGTCACACACAGTCAAAAAGCAACGTGAGGCGGCCACCACACAGCCCGGTTGGCATGTCTGCAAATGCAAATATTAAATTTAATCTGCTTTTAGGGGCGCCTGGGTGGCTCAGTTGGTTGGGCGACTGCCTTCGGCTCAGGTCATGATCCCAGAGTCCCGGGATCGAGTCCCGCATCGGGCTCCCTGCTCGGCAGGGAGTCTGCTTCTCCCTCTGACCCTCCTCCCTCTCATGCTCTTTCTATCTCATTCTCTCTCAAATGAATAAATAAAATCTTTAAAAAAATAAATAAATAAATAAATAAATAAATAAATTTAATCTGCTTTTAAAAACTGATAACACCCAGTGCTGGTGTGGGCATAATGAAACAGGCAGGCTCATACATTCTACTGGTGATGTGAGCAACGCACTCCTTTTGGAAAGTCATTCGGCGAGGGGTGTCAAAGATTATAAAGATGCCTGGCAATTAATCTAGGGAAATCATTTCCGTTCCACCGAAAAAGCTCTATGCATGAAAATATTCATCCCTGCATGACTTGTTAAGAGTGAAAAATTGGTTTCTGCTTTAATATCTAAATAGGAAAAAGGGTAAGTGGATTACAGCACATCCACTCCAACCAGCATCCTGTGGCTACTCAAAATTATGTTCATATCACCCATGGATCACCGTGGAAAAAAAAAGTTCTCTTCGTTCAGCTGTTTGGCATTAAAGGATCTGAAACTGTCCCTGCTCTGTGATCACAATTAATTTAGATAACAAGCCACCTGGCATAAATCATAGCTGTAACTAGTTTAAAATCACAGTTCTGTGATGCAGGGGGAATATATGGCTTTTTCCTCCCTTTCTCTAGCTCCTAAATTCCTTTCAATCTTGTTATGCCACTCTTATATAATTAAGAAAAAATTTAAAAAAATAAAAACAAACGCATTTTGAAACTGCTTGATCTCACATCACCACTGAGGCCTGCCTGCCCCCAAATAAAACAGCCACTGGAAGTGCAGTGTTGGCCATTCACTCTTCTGTTTATCCAAACAGGGCAAATCCTGCCAGAAAAAAAAATGCTTCAGCAAGGTGACAACCAGCACAGGCCTGTCCCGGTCACAGATCTGCCTCCCCAATTAAAAGGATCACAGCCCAGCAAAGGGCCCTGGTAACCAGGCACAGAAAATGAAGGGTTGATGAGTTGAGGCAAAAAAACCGAGAATTATTGTTTTAATTGTTTTATTGATCATGGTCACGATGCTTGACACAAAAGAGGCCCTTGACAGGGATTTGAGGCAGAAATGTTTTATGTGGGAAAATGCACTTGCTCACCCACACTGTGTGAGTGCCCAGGGCCCAAAGCACCATGAACACCGCTCAGGGCCTACACTCTGTGCACTCTGAGGTCCTGTCAACAGAAACTGTCTGGAAGTGAGCACCTCCAGCAGACAGGAAATGGGTACTTTTGTCACCAACTTGAGAACAAAATGATAAGAAAAGTTAAATGTCACTGTGGGAGTCAAGGCCAAAGGGGGAGGGGGACAAATGTTTACTGAGCTTCTCTGCACCATCTTTGTTCTAGGGCCATTTGAGCAGGATTTCATAAATTCCCAACACCCTGATTCTAGAACCAACTTGCCAAAGCTTGAACCTGGCTCCTTCATTGATTAGCTGTGTGACCTCAGGCTAGGCGCTTAACCTCTCTGTACCTCATTTTTCTCTCCTATAAAAAGGCGAGCAAGGAACCACCTCATTGAGCAGTTGTGAGGATTCACTCAGTGAAAACACAGAAAGCACTTAGCACACTGCCTGGCACATAGAAAGCATTTAGTGTCAGCTCATCATTAGTACTGTGATTCCATTCTGCAGACAAGAACTGGGCCTCGCAGAGGTTCGGTAATTTCCCAAGATCACACAGCTAGTAAGAGGCAGTGCTGGGATTCAAAGTCAAGCCCAAGGGACTTCAAAATCCGTACTTTTTTGGGGGGCACCTGGCTGGCTCAGTCGGGACAGTATGCACCTGTTGATCTTGGGGTCGTAACTTCAAGCTGGGCATAGAGGTGACTTTAGAAAAAAATCTGTACATTTGTACTCTTTTCACTAGAGCAAGCTAAACCCCACGCCTGAGGATTACTATGATTCCCCCAAACACACACACACACACACACATATCTAGGGCTGTCATGGCAAAAGATAAAAAGATTATAACTGGAAATAATATAGCACTAGAAGGCAGTAAACCTGAATTCTAGTCAATTGTAACTTGGGGGAAATACTAGCCCTATGTCAGGGTTGTTCTTTCTTTCTTTTTTTTTTCTCGAGAGAGAAACAGCATGAGAGGGGAGAGGGTCAGAGGGAGAAGCAGGCTCCCCGCCGAGCCGGGAGCCCGATGTGGGACTCAATCCCAGGACCCTGGGATCATGACCTGAGCCGAAGGCAGACGCTTAACCATCTGAGCCACCCAGGCGCCCAGGGTTGTTCTTTCAATCCATCCCTTCAACAAACATCTTTCTGCGACAGGTTCTGCTCCAGGTGCGAGGGATGGAGCCGAGCACCACCCAGGTAGGGACCTTACCTCCTGAAGTTCAGATTCCAGCGGGTGGGCAAACAGAACGAGGAACGAAGAGTTTCAGGCAGTGATAAGGACAGAGGACATGAGGGACATGAGGGAGGACTGCAAGATAGAGGGGTCCGGGCAAGGGCCTGAGAAGCAGCCAGGTGGACGTGGGGAATGCTGTAGCAAGGGCCCCTGAGAGAGAGGGTTGGTGTCCACAGCCTGGCAGTGACTGGAGCGGGGAACAAGGAGGCTAAAATGGGGGGCGCGGGGGATGAGAAGAGGTCGGAGGAGAGGGAGGGGTCTGCTCGCAACCCGATCTGAGGTTCAGGGTCTTTCAGGCCACCACCTAGGCTAATACTGAGTGTAACGTGAAGCCACAGAGGGTTTTAAGCAGTGGCATGACGAGAGTTCGTGGGACAGGAAGAGTCTCGATGGGAACGTAAAAGAGCCTCAAGTAGGGCTGGCACTTCATAAAGGGTCCTTCTCCCTGGGTTTCCCTGTCCTCGTGCCACTAACCCTCTGTAACCCTGAGCAGTCGTGCCCTCTCTGGGTCTCTGTTTCCAAAAAAAAAAAAATGTCAGTAGTTCTCAGCCCGGGTTGCACCTTAACATCATATGAGGAGTTTGAAGGAAAACACCGACAAACAATGCTGGGGACGGTGTGCCCACCCACCTAGGAACTCAAATCCCACAGCTCAGGAGTGCGGGCCACCAATCTGTATTTCCTAAAAGCTCCCCGGGGGGGGAGGGGGGCGGCCATGGTTGAGAAGGACCCACTTAGAGGGGCTTCGAAGGCCTTCTTCCCCCTCAATGGTGTAAGTACACTCAAGCAAAACTCCCTTCCTCAGAGATGAAACTCAAGAATCAGACACCCTGGGGCGCCTGGGTGGCTCAGATGGTTAAGCGTCTGCCTTTGGCTCGGGTCATGATCCCAGGGTCCTGGGATCGAGCCCCGCATCGGGCTCCCTGCTCCGCGGGGAGCCTGCTTCTCCCTCTCCCACTCCCCCTGCTTGTGTTCCCTCTCACTGTGTCTCTGTCAAATAAATTAATAAAATCTTTAAAAAAAAAAAAAGGAATCAGACCCCCTTCAAAGATCTTTTCCAAGGGGCACCTGGGTGGCTCAGCCGGTTAAGCATCTGTCTTCGGCTCAGGTCATGATCTGAGGGTCCTGGGATGGAGCCGCGAGTTGGGCTCCCTGCTCAGCAGAGAGTCTGCTTCTCCTCTGCCCCTCCCCGCCCATGCACGTGGGCCTGCGTGCACACACTCTCTCTCTCAAATGCATAAAAATCTTTTTTTTTTTTTAAGATTTTATTTATTTATTTGAGAGAGAGAATGAGATAGAGAGAGAGCATGAGAGAGGGGAGGGTCAGAGAGAGAAGCAGACTCCCTGCTGAGCAGGGAGCCCGACGTGGGACTCAATCCCGGGACTCCAGGATCATGACCTGAGCCGAAGGCAGTCGCTTAACCAACTGAGCCACCCAGGCGCCCAAATGCATAAAAATCTTAAAAAAAAAAAAAAAATCTTTTCCAAAAGAGATTTTTGTGGATTTATGACTTGCTAGGTGACCCTCCAGTGAGCAAGTCTTAAGCCTCAGAGAGCAAATAAACAGCAAGTACACTGCCCCTTGCTTTTCTTGTGGCCACGGCAGACATCACCAATTGATCCCAGCACCCTCTCCTGCTGAGAGAGGCCATCCCCACTGGTCGGACACTCCTTTCTATGCAGGACCCCGAGCAGCCACTATCAATCACTTGAAGATGGACACAAACTGGAACCCATTTGTCTTCCCTCGCCTAATGTCCCAGAGTCCTTTCTCACTCTGACGGTTCTTCAAGGCAACGATCCTTTTTATCTTCTTACCAGTAATGATTAAATACCAAGTTGCATGCCAATGAGCTTAGCTGGTTTGAGGCCAGACTGTGAGATCACACGTTCCATCCCTAGGGGCAGGTTTTGCTTTATTTCCTGACTCTCAGACTCTCTGTCCTCCCAGGTGACATCCTGCGCCAGACAGCTGCACCCCAAACATTTACCGGACGGGGTCTGAGACAGACCGTACGATGAGATCAGGGCAAGCCAGTGCTATTCCTGGAAAAACTCATCCAAGCAGGTGTCCTGTGCTATCACTGAGAGATGCCCCAAATGGGACACTCTGAGTGTGCCAGGTGCCATACTGGGGGCCTCTCCATGCATTTTCTTGTGGAATCTCGATCCCAAGTCTCTGAGGTGTTTATTATCCCCATTTGGCACATGAGAAAATTCAGGCCTTTGAAAGCATTATGTTGCTGTTGAACACAGAGCAGGAGAAGCTCCTGAACAGCCACATCCCTGGCTCCGGGCAAGTCCCTTCACCTCCTCGTGCATCCTCTCTATGATGGACACCATCAACGATCACCAATCACCGTGAGGGCTAAGTGAGGGCCCTGCACACACTGTAGACAGTACAGTGGACATCATGGAATAACTGGCTGGAATCCGGGTAAAAGAAAATGGAGCCTCAGACAACAGTATGGCTGGACCACACGGAGTTGGGAGCACTTGTTCAGCTTCACAGAGGGCTGTTTTCCTGAGAAGCTGTAGGCACATCGAGTTTTCAGAAAGCCTACCATCCTCATCACGGCAGAGTTTAGGTGGGTTTCCAAGGGTTTCTCCTGCCTCATTCCTGCTGGTCTCTCGGTCTCTGGCTCCGACAGCATTATCTCTAGGTTTATGCCCTGGGGCCTCTAAATACTCTAAAAGCTGAAAATTGCTCCAGGGAGCTGCTAGGAGGGGGAACTTGGCAGTGAATCTCTTTGTAATGGGATCTCCCTTTGACTGGGTCTATCTCTTCTGTGGAACTTGGCACAGTTGAGCCTTTCCCTCAACTTCACATCCCCAGCAGCACACATACCACATTAAGCCTGGCTTCCCTTCCCACCCTGGAGAGGATGGGTTAATGTCAGTTATCCCCATTTTGCAGGGGAGGAACCTGAGGCCGGAACACAGGGAGAAATGGTGCATAGGAATCCACACCCAGGTGCCCAGGACTCCTCGAACAGTGCTTACTCTCCCACAGTATCCCTAAAAAGTACTCCCTGAACAAGCAGGGAGTCAGATGTGAATCCTCTTGTGAGACCTAGCAACCTGGCCATTTCTCATATCTGTAAAAGCTCCGGTTAGTTCATACCTACTGTCTCAGTCAGTTACCAACAGGACTGCATGGAAATGGAAGGACAGCCAGTCCCGGCTACTGAGACCGCCAGGTACAGGCAACCTAAACCTTTAAGTCAACACAGGCATTGCCCAACGCAGTGGTTCTCAACCAGGACATGTTCCCCCTCACAGGACATTTGGCACTATCTGGAGACATTTTTCATATTACAAGTGCGTGTGTGCTGAGCGGGGAGGGGGGCTTCCGGCATCTAGCAGAGGCAGGGATGCCACTAAGCATCCTACAATGCACAGGACAGTCCCCAAAACAATGAATTAATGGGGCCCAAGCATCAATAATGCTGAGGTTGAAAACCCTGGTCTAAAGGAAAAGAAGGCCCCACTGACCCCAACCACATTGTTAGGTGCAAAGCTGAAATGCCAGATTCCGGGGGAAAGCAAAGGCTAAGTGCTACACACACATCTTGCAAAAGAAATCAAAAGACTGGTGGCAAACTCAGTGGTCAGAAAGAGGCTAAGGGTCTGAGTCTTACCCCCCACCCCAGTACATCTATCCTCTTTTTATTGTATCTTTTTATTGTATGTATGCTGAATAATTCTCTGTGATACATACTTTATTTTATGTACTTCCTATAACAACCAGAGAGCTGAGTCCTGTTATCACCACTATTTTATAGTCAAGAAAACTGAGGCACAGAGAGTTCCTAACATGGTCAAAGGGAAACAAGGAATTCCCACCCAGGCATCTGGCTCTAAAGCCCTAGGTTTTAACCACTGCACTCTACTGTCTCTCAGTCCCATGAACAAGCCCAGAGTGAGACTATCAACAAAGGTGACTTCATGCTGCCTGATGCCCACTATCACAGGAACAGACTCCCAGTAGCCAGATACCAGGAAGCCAAATTGGAGATTATCATTGATTTTAGAGAAGACCAGGTCTGAGCTACGAAAACAATTTCAGTATCAAGTCTAAACTCTAATGAGAATGCAGGATCAGAGAACAAGGAAAGAAGCGGTTTCGGGGAGAACTTTGCAGGATGAGATGAGCTTGAGAAGTAAGTTGAGGCATGAAGTCAGAAGATGAGCCTCTGATGATGAGGTCAAGCTATATGTAGCAGGTGTATAGAAATGGAAGAGACATGAGCTAGGCTGGCGAGTGCTAGAGCTGAAAGATGTGGTTAGTGCCCACTTTAGATAATACTCCCAGGCATCAAGGCTCACAAAAGTTGAACACCTTCAGAGAAGGTCTCCTCAAACCTTGGGAACATGGCAACTGCAGCCCCAAAGTCAGGAGATGTTGCATTAATAAAGAGGGGTGAATTGGGAGTGAAAAGTTAAGGAGCTACGAAGTGCCACAAACTGGATTGGGTGCCTTATGCACCTTCCCTCATTTAACCCTAATAACTCATGGCCTGGCAATCATTATCACTTTCCAGATGACACAACAGGTTCCAAGAAGCTTAAGCACCTGGGCAGACAGCAGGGTTACATGGTGCAGAAGAGTGTGGATTTGGATCCATGCTTCTGCTGATACCAAACGCCATGCTCTTCTACTTACAGGACGCTCTGAAGTCATGTCATCTCTGCCCAAGTTCAAGCTCTATGAAACCCAAATTCATTCACAACAGGAAGACCAAGACTCCAACAAGATGCCATTATGTCATTTATTTGATTGGGGCCAAGGCCACAAAGTTTCAGGAAGTCTTTATCACGTATGGTTCCAGAATCCAAAATCCATAGTGAAGATACTCTTATCTTTTGTGGCTTTGGGAAATAATTTACTTCTGCCACGTCATGACTCTGGGCAGCACCCATTCCACAGAAGACAGTCCTCCTACGTTTGAGAACTGCCCTCAAGTCCAGCTGTCCGTCCAGGAGACTCAGACATGCCCTGGCCCATGTAAGCAATCCTGTCTGGTTCCCTCTTGTGCCCCCAAAGAAGCCCACAACCAGCTGGTTGAGGTATGTGGCCATAGACCAGATCATAATTCTCTGGGCCTCAGTTTCCATCCCTGTACCTACATCAAAGGATTACACAAGTTAATATGTAAAAAGTGCTGATAATAATTCATAATCAATATTCAACCTGCGGTACCTATTGTTATTTCTATGCCCTCAATTTATCCAAAGACAATCAACAGAGATGTGTTCAGAGATTGAATCACAGAGTCATCTGAATAGTGTTGATTGTGGCAAAAAAAAAATGTCAAAAACAAACTAGAAGATTAATCACAGGAGAAATGAGATAAGGGACCTCCATATAGCACGGTAGGATGCAACAGCTGAAAGTTACTCAAGAGAAAAGAACATCTACTGGCAAGGGAAAAATGTTTGCAACATATTGTCACTACTTCACAAACTGCCATAAACTGCCCCCAAGAATAGACAGGAGAGTGAACTCACATCCCCAGAAACTGGAGATTTCTTTATGGTCTTCTGTATTTGCTGAAAACATTCTGGATGCAAATTTAGTATCTCATCTACATTATGTCCATATTTGTTTGTTTCCAAAGAACATTAGAAAATACTTCCCACTATAAATCAACCAGAGAAAGACAAGTATCATATGATCTTACTGATATGAGGAATTCTTAATCTCAGGAAACAAACTGAGGGTTGCTGGAGTGGAGGCAGGTAGGAGGGATGGGGTGGCTGGGTGATAAGACATTGGGGAGGGTATGTGCTATGGTGAGCGCTGTGAATTGTGTAAGACTGATGAATCACAGACCTGTACCTCTGAAACAAATAATATATTATATGTTAAAAAAAAAAAAAAAAAGAAGAAGACAGCAGGAAGGGAAAAATGAAGGGGGGGAAATCGGAGGGGGAGATGAACCATGAGAGACTATGGACTCTGAGAAACAAACTGAGGGTTCGGGGGGGGGGATGGGTTAGCCCAGTGATGGGTATTAAAGAGGGCACGTATTGAATGGAGCACTGGGTGTTATACACAAACAATGAATCATGGAACACTATATCAAAAACTAATGATGTAATGTATGGGGACATAACATAATAAAATAAAATTTAAAAAAAAAAGAAATAAAATACTTCCCACTAAGTAACAGTGACACTCCAGGAAAAAGCCTCATGTTTACGCTGTAACTTTCTGGGGTACCCCTAGGGACGCATGTGCCCCCCATTGTAATACACACAAAAATATATATATATAAGTTACAAAACATGTGTAGCAGGTAATCCTATTTTTGGATGGATGGGAAGGAAGGAAGGAAGAGAGAAAGAGAAAGAGAAAGAGAAAGAGAAAGAGAAAGAGAAAGGAAAGGAAAGGAAAGGAAAGGAAAGGAAAGGAAAGGAAAGGAAGAAAGAAAAAGAGAAAGAAAATAAAAACATAAAGACAAAAATCACCATTCAAAATATTTAGGGGAGCGGAGATTACAGGTAATTTTGCTTTCTTCTTTTATCTATCTATGTTTCCATGTTTTTTTTAATTAAAAACAACAACAACAACAACAACAACAACCTGAACTGACTCACATGGGAATTAAATCAACCACTTCTGGATTAGGATCCTGCAGCCAACTGGGGTCTAAGGGCCCCCAGAGCATCAGCATGAGTCGAGTGAGGGGAGCACAACCTGGAGGTAAAAATTTTGAGCTGTGAGGCCAGGGAGGGCCAAGTGTGAGTCCCCCACTACTCACCAGATGGCTGATGATCCCTCAGAACCTCAGACCCCCTGAAATCTCCTAAGTCCTCAGAGTACATGACAAGGTAGGCAGGAAGTGTTCGCTCTCTACCAAACCCATTTACCAAAGAACACAAAGCATAGCCAATAGCTTGTTCTACAGAGGTGTCCTTCAGAGGTGGTCCCCCTGAAGTTTCCAGAAGGGCAGCTACTTAAGAGTAGGCCTCCTCATCTTTCAGTGGACCCACTCCCCTCCTAGGGACCTCGCTGAAAGCTGGTCCCTCCTGCACCAGCTACTGCAAGACAGTGTTCAGCTACATATGGGGGCATTTAAATGCATAACTGGGGACTTTATACTGTTTTCCCACTGTCTCTGGAAACAAAAGCCACCTCCACCTCTCCCCCACATCTTCCGCCACTCGACTGCCTATAACAAGAGGCTTCCAGTCTTTTTGACGATGCCTAAAGCCACAATAAGAAATTCGTATTCTGTGCACTTCAGTACACATACGCACAGAGTGTATGTAACAGAAACAAATTGTATGACACAACACTTACCTTTTCTACATGCAGAAAAACCCGGAAAATTTCTAGTCCATCATTTTTTAATGCTGCTCATAACTGACTAAATTGGTTTTATGGCCCATGGTTTTAAACAGACTGCTCTCCAGCAGAGAGATCTAGGTTTTGGTTTTCCAAACTTTGCCCATGTTCTGGGTCATATTAGGTGGAACCACGTTCAAGTGCCGATATTCAAAGGACCAAAAACAGTATTTCATATGGTTCAACCTAAAAGTATGTATGAGCCACAGTAGGGGACTCACCTGCCCAATATGCCTCTAGTACGCTGATTCTAAATTTGATTAATTTTTACAACTAGGCTACACTATGTGCAAAAGACAGATGACACCTGACTTGGACAAGTCACTTAGAGATGGACCAGGCCACACCTTCAGTGGGAATGACAGGGGCGCCTGGGTGGCTCAGTTGTTAAGCATCTGCCTTTGGCTCAGGTCATGATCCCAGGGTCCTGGGATCGAGCCCCGCATTGGGCTCCCTGCAGGGAGCCTGCTTCTCCCTCTCCCTCTGCCCCTCACCCCACTAGTGCTCTCTCTCTCGCTCTTTGTCAAATAAATAAATAAAATCCTTTTTTTTAGATTTTATTTATTTATTTGTTAGAGTGAGAGACAGAGCACAAGCAAGGGGAGCGTCAGGCAGAGGGAGAAGCAGGCTCCCCACTGAGCAAGGAGCCTGATGTGGGACTCGATCCCAGGACCCTGGGATCATGACCCGAGCCAAAGGCAGACTATAAAATCTCTTTAAATAAGTAAATAAACAAACAAACAAACAAACAAATAGTGGGAATGACAATGACAAATTCACAGGAATGTTGTGAGTTCATATACGCTGAAGGGGTTTATAACCTATTAAGGTAAACACAATTTTTTAAATTTTTTAAATCTTAAATCTAAGTACTAATTTATGCCAGTACCCCCAGCAAAATAAGATGATAAAACAACAGCCAACATTGTTTGAAGGTTTATTTCATGCTAAGAACTTGTCATGTGGATCCAGTTAGTTCGTATTTTCATTGTCCCCATTTTCCGGATGAGAACAAGCGCAGCTCCAAGCATGAGAGTTGTTGGAGGACTCAGGTCTGTCTGACTCCCAAGCTGGTACACTAAGCTCTGGGCAGCAAGCTCCCCCCTACCCACAACCAGCTCCCTGCAGCTCTCTGTCTCCAGGCTTGGGAACAGGACCACCAGCAAGGTCCGCTCTCGGTGGGGAAGGAAGAACCCCCATGACACAAGGACATGAAAAGAAGGCGACCCTTGGGCCAGGAGCAGGAACTGCAGGATCGCCTTGCTGCCATAGAAACTGGTGGCACAGTCAGCAGACTCCCCTGGTCTCCCATCTCCTGCAATTAGAGCCAAGGATTATGTCTTTACTTTGAGTTGGTGGCGTTAAACTCCTCTTGGCCCTGCAGAAAAGGTACCCAGAGACAGGAGGTAGCCTCAGTCAGAGCCGACCAGGTCACAAAATAAAGAGAAATGCTCAAGTCAATGCAAGGAGGACTCTGTTTTTTAAGGAACACGGTCAACAGTCCTGCTCTTTTGGGGCTAGGACCACACTGGCCACTCTTCAGTCATATCTCGTGGTCATTTAACCTATATTAACTTAATTATATTCACTATCAAAAGAGAAATGTAATTTGGTTTTTTTAAGATGTATTTATTTGAGAGAGAGAGAGAGCAGGGAAGGGGCAGAGGAAGAGGGAGAGAGAATCTCAAGCAGACTCCCGTTGAGTGTGGAGCCTGATGCAGGGCTTGATCTCACAACCCTGAGATTGTGACCTGAGCCAAAATCAAGAGCCAGACACTTAACCAACTGAGCCAGCCAGGCACCCCGAGATATGTAATTTAAATTATGCTATCAGTTATCAACACTGCTCCACATTATACATTTGAATTAATATATATGCATACGTGTATGTATACATTCCATCGTGGACTTAATTTCTTAAATGCAATTTAAAAGATTTTGTAGCACAATTCTGACAAGTCATAATTATGGCCTCATGCTCTAATTTTAAAATCTAACTCTTGAGTAAATGGAATATTCTGTTAAATATTGTTCTTCTATTTCTGTATCCATTTACAAGGAACTTTAACATAATGCGATCTCAACTTATCCAACTACACTGTGTGAGAAGTACTACTATTATTATTAGCATTTTAGAAATGTGAACACCAAGGATCAGAAAGGTTCAGGCACCTACCCAAGATCACAGCTAGTTAGATGGGAGAGCCAGCGTTCCAACCAAGCAGTCTGGTTCCAAGCTCTACACTCTCCTCACCATCCAGGGATCTTATTTATCTCTGAGTCCCTGAAGAACAAGGGCCACAACTAAAATAGTTGGAAAATACACCTACTTCCAACACAAATGAGAGCCAAAGGACTAACTTCTTTAATTTCCAAAGAGCTTGTATAAATCAATAACAAAATAGCAATCTCTTTTTTTTTAATGAACAAGGAGTTAACAAAAGAGTAAAGAAAAGGAAGAATGCAGATGGTCCAGGGGCGCCTGGGTGGCTCAGTCGTTAAGCGTCTGCCTTCGGCTCACGTCATAATTCCAGGGTCCTGGGATCGAGCCCCGCATCGGGCTCCCTGCTCAGCCGGGAGCCTGCTTCTCCCTCTCCCACTCCCCCTGCTTGTGTTCCCTCTCTAGCTGTCTCTCTCTCTGTGTCAAATAAATAAATAAAAATAAATAAAATCTTAAAAAAAAAAAAAGGCAGATGGTCCAAAACATAGGAAAAAATATTCAACTAATTCAAAGATATAAATAAAAGTAACAGGACACAATTTTTCACCTCTCAGACTAGCACACATTTAAAAAAATTTAACAATCCTCGGGGCACCTGGCTGGCTCAGTCAGTAGAGCATGCAACTCTTGATCTTGGGGTTGTGAGTTCGAACCCCACATTGAGTGTAGAGATCACTTAAAGGAAAAAAATTGTTTTTTAATTAAAAAAATAAAATTTAACAATCCTCAGTTATCAAACCTATGGGCGAGTGCAGGCACAAACTGGGGCAATGTTTCTGGAGGACAACTTAACAATAGCTATCAATTTTTTTTTTTAAGATTTTATTTATTTATTTGACAGAGAGATAGCGAGAGCAGGAACACAAGCAGGGGGAGTGGGAGAGGGAGAAGCAGGCTTCCCACCGAGCAGGAAGCCCGATGCGGGGCTCGATCCCAGGACCCTGGGGTCATGACCTGAGCCGAAGGCAGCCGCTTAACAACTGAGCCACCCAGGTGCCCCTCGCTATCAAATTTTAAATGCATGTACCCTCTAATGCAGCAATCCTAAAATTAGAAATTTATCCTATGGATATCCTTGTGAGAGTGATAAGAAATATGCACCAAAGACATTCTCTGAAGCATGATTTATAAAAGGCGGGGGGGGGGGGGGGCAGGGGGCACTAAAAACAATTAAAGTGTCCCCTGATAGGGGCATGGTCAAATACATCATGGTAAATTCACACATCAGAATCCCAGGCAGTCATTTAAAAGAATGAGTTAAAGCTGTAAGTATAGGTATTAAATAATCTCTAAAATAACGAAGTAAATTAAAAGGCTAAGGAGACTACAATGTATACATAAAGTTTTCTTCAATGTAACTTTTTTTAAAAAGATGAATAGGGATACTTGTATACATTACAAAGAAACATTTTTCCTCCTGGAAGGAAACCAAAGATACCCACAGTGATTACCTTTGAAGAAGACTGATATTTTTCTAACATTATACAGTTTTAGATTGGAGGGTTTTTAACCCGAGAATCGTAGGCTGTTTTAAAAAGTCTAGGAAACCCTTGAAATTGGATACAAAGTTGTAAATATGTGCACTCCTTTTGGGGAGAGGATGCTTCCCTTTTACATACTCTGTAAGGGTCTTATACCCCCATGCCCTGCCCCGCCCGGAAAGATTAAGAACCACTGTTACAGACTCCACATTGGAGCTAAGTTTTAATATTCACTCACTTATTTACCCAGAAGCCATGAAACAACACCGGGCTGGGGCCCAGCACAGGCACCCAGAAAACCACCACCCATTCCTGCCCTGGAGAAGGAGATAGTTTGGAGCATAATGATGACATTGTCTGCTCGAAACTCAGAAATGGCAACAGGGCACAGCTTTCCTCTAACAGGAAGAAGGAAAAGTGGAACTGAAAATTATTTGCATGTTTAAAATTAGACCTTCTGTGGGAGCTGACACTACTTCGTTTTCAAAATGCCCCCTAATCCACCGTCTCAGTCCCACCAGCCCTCCACCCAGGCATCTACATGCCATGAAAATTCTGAGACAATGGGATGATTATAGCTATCACTAATAAGGAAGTAATAACAAATTTCCTACAGCTCCCGTCCTCTGAGGGGTCACCAGAAAAGCCACTGGAAAGCCATACGAGGTGGCGACAGAACTGCTGTGGGATTCTCTAGTCTGAGATATCTGCCGCTTCCAGGGATCTCGACTTAAGAGACCCTCTGCCCCCACTCATCCCTGTCAGGGCAACAAGGACATCACACACACAGCCCATATCACAACTGTGACTGGTTAGCTGGGGGTGATCAGAGTAACATCTCACTCCCAAGCCCCGTAAGTCATGAAGGCAGGCTGCCTGCTGTGTGCCCAGTATTTCCCAAACTTAAGCAATTTTTCACCTTTGCAAGTTTGTCATAACCATATCATCCTTTCATAACTATTTACCCAATATTTTTCTTTGGATCAGCTTTTTATTAAACATAAACAAATTTATATGTCGGGACACCACTTAGCCACACTACCTATAAAATCACGGACATGATAGGCAACTTACTATTTTTTTTTTTTACTAATACCCCCTAAAATAAATAATTCTTAACATTAAAAAAAAAATGGGGCGCCTGGGTGGCTCAGTCGTTAAGCGTCTGCCCTCGGCTCAGGTCATGATCCCAGGGTCCTGGGATCAAGCCCCACATCGGGCTCCCTGCTCCGCGGGAAGCCTGCTTCTCCCTCTCCCACTCCCCCTGCTTGTGTTCCCTCTCTTCGCTGGGTCTCTGTCAAATAAATAAAATCTTTAAAAAAAAAAAAAATGTTTTGTGACTGAGCTAAGTTCATCTTGCATGCCCGCAGGTGCCGCTCTGTGAGAAACGCTTGATAAGTATTTGTTATACGAACTAATGATGTGAAGCCCCACTTCTTCTCCCCAAATAACAGCAGCGGCCACAACCTTAGAATCGTGCTTTAGATTTCGTATGGCAGTTCCTCTTCTATCATATTTGATCCTCTTCAACTGCCCAGTGAAGCAGGAAGTGTTAGTCCCATTTTCCAGATAAGGAAATGAGGAGTCACAGAGGTTAAGGGACTTGCCCAAGTTTATGCAGCTACTAAGTGGCAGAGCGAGGACCCGAACCCAGGTCTTTCCACTCCAGACCCTGTCTCCACTAAGACTCAGGCTCCCAAAGCAACACGAGCAGGAAAGAGGTACCTGGGTTGTCCATGTCACAAATGGAACAGATCCTATAGAGTACAGGATACAGAGAAGCCAAAATGACTCCCTGCCCCATCAGGGTTCAGAACCCACAAGCCTGTTCTTCACAAGTCTTGTCACCTCATCTCTTACTTGCACACTGAAGACCTTCTCTAAAATAAATGACTTTGTACAGCGCAGGACAGTAAATGGGGGCAATGAAGACATCAGACTTGGCTCTACCACATCCTAGTTACAAATCATTGGTGAGCACAGAACCTCAGTTTTCTCTCAGATAAAATGGGAACATGAACAACATCGACCTTTTAGTATTTCTGAAATGGTCAAATGAGATAATGCATTCAAACCCTGAGCACAGTACCTGCCACATATAATGTTACCTATTAATTATAATATTACCAGCAGCGTTAGGTTAAAAAGGAAATACACAGAAAATTGCCTCTTACCCTGCACTCAAAATAATTCACTTGGCCAAGCAGTGAATGGACTAAGAAGTAATTGCAGATGATGTGCGGGCTACACCCAGGCCTACAGTCATTCAGCAACTCTACCTCGGCCTCAACTCCAAGCAAAAATTACTTTTAGGAGCTAAATAACCTCTTTGCTGACTGAAATTGCTCACTCAGGAGCCAGGATTCTCCCCACTCAGGAAAGCTTGGGGATCCGTGGTTGTCTTCATCGTAGGGCTCAACTCGAAATCAACTGAAAGTCACAGTCTAACCATAAACCCGTCTGCTCCGTTTTCCTTAAACTGTCTGCAAACAAAACATAATCGTGTGGTTTTTCCGTTGTTGTTCTGAAGCAAAACAAAAATATTGAAAGTCACCCATATGAGATTTTAGCAAGCAACTTAAAGAGGAGTCAAAATATTTTTTGTAGTCTGGATGAAGCAGGTAGGTAAGCAGGTAGGTAAGCAGGCTTAAGGATCACAGACGCAAACAGTTATTATTCACCAGGAAACAAGAACGCAAAGAAAAAGCAAATCCAAAACACTATAAGACCAACAAAACAGCTATCAGTCACCAGCTTTTTTCTCCTTTCTTTCCTTTTTTTTTTCCATTTTAAAGCACCCCACTATCAAGCTATTTCTTTTTTTTTTTTTTTAAGATTTTATTTATTTATTTGACAGAGAGAGACACAGTGAGAGCAGGATCACAAGCAGGGGGAGAGGGAGAGGGAGAAACAGGCTTCCCGCGGAGCAGGGAGCCCAATGCGGGGCTCGATCCCAGGACCCTGGGATCATGACCTGAGCTGAAGGCAGACGCTTAACGACTGAGCCACCCAGGCAGGCGCCCCTATCAAGCTATTTCTTAAAGAATCTGTCAGGACTATATTTCCCAAGAAAAGGAGGCAAGGGGGCTGGGGGGACAGGACTGCTTGGTCACGTTGCCTAAAACATACACGTAAACCAAAATTAGTGTGCAAAAATGCTATGAGATTGGGTGGAGTCAGACATTGCAACTAGCACAGTCCTCGTGCTGGAATCATCTCTGACCGTCTTTCCTGTCTTGAAGAAGGGGAATGAGATGCCAGGGTCAAAAATGGCTTTTCCGGCCCTACTAAGCACTGAATTTTTCTACATCTCTGCTTTTCAGCTTCCACACCTATCCTCATTAATTCCCTCACAGAGCTGTGTCTTTTCCATGACTTGTCCATTTTTTAACCTGCTACGGTTGATTCCATTTAAAACACACACACATGCTATCCGAGCTTCGGAAAACCAATCAAATGTTAGGGAGGTAGCCTGATGCCTTCACCCATATTTCCTAAATGCACAAACTTCAGAAATCTCAAATATGACTTCCAATCTCAAATATGTTTCCTTTTGAAAAATTCAATTTATACCCACAGTTCGGGGAGTACACAGTGAGGTAGGGCTGTGCCTACAGTTAAAAGTAACAGCAAAGCGAAAACACGGCAAAAGAAAGAAAAAAAGAAAAAGCATCATGAAAATACTAGGCAGAGGCAGGCAACACAGTTTCAGTCCCAGCTCCTCTATTGTCTTGAACTCAGCCTGATTACCGTCTTCTCTAGGCCTCAATATTCTCACCTAAAAAAATGAAGGTTTCAGGCTATCTTGAAAGTCTGGTCTGGCACGAAAATTCCCTGAAATATCCACTCTCAAAATGAACTGTCAACTGTGGATTTTGGTGAAAACGCTTTTTCAGAGAGCCTTTTAGATTTCCTATTTTATAATGTATCCCAAAATGAGAAATAAAAAGAGTTGCCTTGAGTTTCCACAGAACACATTAGAGAGGAAGGAAATATCTGAATAGGGGACAAGCAGAGAGCAGCAATTTGCTACTGAAATACAAGGAAGGATTGGGCAAGCAATCAATTTACCCCAGACATTTTTTCACTGATTCAAAGCATAGCTAGCAACCACCATAGACAAAGTAAAAACATAATATAATTAAAAATATGTGTGTGCCAAATTAAACTAAAAATAAATGAAGAGAAGTATTTCTTTAGTATAAACTTTGGTCCAAGAGGTCTTCAATTATGAGGCAATTTTCTTTTTAATCTCATAGACTGCTCTCCATGAATTTCCTTACAGGGACAGGGAGACACACGGTGCCTTAATGTAACCCCATCTGGACACCTTTTAATGTTTACAAAGCTCTTTCAGACATTGGCCAGTGGAAAGCCCCTCAAACAATTCTCGGGGGCAGGTGGTGTTAGTCCACCCTACAAATGCTGTTAATGAAGGTGTGGGAAACTGAAGACCGTGTCCAACCCTGAAGTCTGGCCGTAGAGTTAGTCCAGTATTCTCTGCAGGAGGAGGTCACACTGCCTTCCAAAGTCTACTGAAGAAAACTGGGAGGGTATCTCTGCACCCAGAGCAACTTCTTGGGTGCTCAGAGTTACTGCAGCCCCCAGGCCCCAGCGCCCTTATCCTGACTGCTAGGCTTCTTTCCGGCCCCAAGGCTGATGTTTCTGCTCTCAGACAATCCTGTATCTGTGCTTGAAAAGTTTTCCCTGACACCAAGGTTCCATCCTCGACCAATAACTCATTTCCCAGGCTTCCAACATCATCTCCTTAGAACTGTTGTTTGTATAAAACAAGCCAGATTTTCATTAACAAAATGCACAACAGGGGTATCACCAGGCCACTTTCGACCGCGGGTGCAGGACCCTAGCAGGCTCCTAGAAGGCTGTGAAGACGAACCCGCTTGCTCAGCTCCCGCGACCAGGGCTCGGTGATTCTGCTCTTTCACTTCTCCTTCTCAAGTTCCCTATCTGTGACATGGGAACGTCTCCCAGCTGTCCTGCCTCACCCCCAACAGGAATACTATGAAGGGGAAACAGCGCTTTCAGAAAGGTCGGTCGCCAAAATGCCAGGCACAGCAGTATCTGAAAAGCGAAGCTAGAAAACAGGGCGGTGGGGGGAGAGCCTGCGCCCACAAAGCACGAAATAAACGCCGAGGGAAGCAGGCAGCTTCTCCGGGAAAGGGACCGTCGCCTTGACGAACGCTTGCGAGTGGCCACCTTTGCCGGGGCTGGGGACTCCCCCCAGAAGCGGTACCCTCGGCCCGGAGGCCCCGCGCCCGGTCCTGCCCCGGCTCCCCCGGGCCGCCGCCGCTGCCCTTCGGCCCGGCCCCTCGGGCCCCTGCAGGCCGGGTCGGAGGTCGGCCGCGCTCGGCCAGGCCGGCCCCGCTCCGCGACGCGAGCCCTTCGCAAACACGCCCCCTCCGGCCGCCGCGGGCGGGCTAGCCGGGCCCGCGCCGGCCAGATGTGACCAGCTCCGGGAAGCGCCGGGCCAGAGACGGCCTGGACCCGCGCGGGGGCTTCCACCGGGAGGCCACGGGCACCCCGGGACCCCGGATCCCGCCGCGCTCCCTCCGGGACTGGGGCTCGATCGCCGGCCCGCGAGGCCGGCTGGGTTCCGGCGGGCCCCCTCCAAGAGGGGGGGCGCGGAGCCCTCGGGCCCCTCACCACCTCCCGCGGACCCCGCAGGCAGGGCACACCGGGGCAGGTGCAGGGGATGCCAGTCCCGCCCCCGCCCTCCGTGCCCGTTGCCCCCCACCACCCCCGCCCCCGCGCCCGGGCCCACCCGGCCGCTCACCTGGCCCAGGCGCAACAGCAGCAGCAGCGGCGGCAGCGCCCAGCGCAGCCCCGGCGAGCGCGGAGGCGGCCGCGCCTCCCGCGCCGCCCGCTTCATGCCCCGCGCGCCCTGGAACGTGCCCGGGACGCGCGAGTCGGGCCCCGCCGTGCGCCCGAGTGCGGGCGCCCTCGTCGCCGCCTCCAGCCGCCGCCTCCTCCTCCTCCTCCTCCAGCCCGTCCGCCTAGTCCCCGCTCCGCCCGCCCCGGGCTTCCCCGGGGACATGGCAGCGGCGGTGGCGGCGGCGGCGGCGGCCACACGGCGGAGCCTGGCGCGGCTGCCGCGGGGGGGACGCGTCCCTGGGCGCGCAGGAGCTTCGCGGGGCGGAGCGAGCGGCGCCCACCCCCAGCGCGCGGCGCCCTGATCCCGGCTTCTGCGGCTCCGGCGGCTCCCGCTGCCTCCTCCGCGCGTCATGCGGCTCGGGCTGCAGGGAGCCGGCCGAGCGCTCAGCCCCCTCCCTTCCCCCTCCCCCTCTGAATATTCATCGCTTCCTCCCGCCCGGCCGGCCAGGCGGCTGCAGAGCACCGCGGCCCCTCGTCGTCCCCCCGCTACAGCCCCCGCCCCCACCCCGCCGGCCGGGCGGGCGGCGGGGAGGGGGCGGGGGCGCGCCCCGCGCGCGCCCTGGCGGCTCCCCGCCGGCAGGCAGAGGAAGCGCCCCCGCCGTGCCCGCCCTCTCCGCCCAGCCCTCCCACATTCCTGGGACTCGGGACTCGGGACTCGGGACTCGGGACCCGGGACCCGCTCCGCGGTGCAGGCGTCCCAGCCGCGGCTCCGCTCCACGGCCCGGGGTTTGGGCCACCAGATGTTGGCCGAGATCCCTGCCGAGGGCACAGCCAGGCCTGCGTTTAGACAACGACCCCGCGAAGGCCTGGTTGACCTGGCCGGTGGGAGGGCGTGGGGCTGAATGAACCCCTAAATTGTAGGAGACGCGCTGTGTGCTGCGTTCTCCCCGCCCCCATCCTCCCCGGCAAGGAGGCAGAGAGCCGGCATTGGAGCGGATCGGAGATGAGGACCCCAGCTCTGGCGGACGGTAAACCTGGCTCTGCTAGTAGGACTAGCTGTGTGACATCGGAAGAGGCATTTCACCTCTCTGGGCCTCCCCACTCATCTGTGGTACGAAGATAATACTAGTACCCGTCTAGGGAGACTTGACTGACAATTACATGAGCTAACGGGCAGGAAAGTCCTAAGCACCCGACCTGACACATAATGGGCCTCAGTAAGCACTCGCTCTTCTGGCAACTTTCATCGCATCATCGAAGAAGACTACGAGCTACAAGGTGTTCAAGATAACTGTTGATATTCCTACCATGCCCGTGCACAAGGGAGAAAAGTGAGGATCTGGGAGGCTAAGCCAGTTGCCCTAGGAGAAGTAACGAGAGAAAGGGCCAAGCCAAGGAGTGCCCGGGAGGGAGAGATGAATTCCAACCAGGGGGAGAAGTGACACCTGAGCTGGGCTTTGAAGGATGGGTTGAATTTCACCAGGCAGATAGAGGGGGGCAGGGTCTCAGGAAGTGGGAGCAACTTGGCAAAAAAAACAGGAGGCAGATGCTTTAGGCTTGTTCTTTTGAGAAGCAGGGAATGGGAGGTTGGGGGTGGTGGGTGTTGATATTCGGGGTTGATTTTGAAAGAGGAGTTTAGCAGGGTGCAAACCACCAGGTATCCAACACTGCCTCCAGGCCCCTCTTGTACCTCAGGTTCCCCATCTACAAGATGGGAACACACCTTCACTCAAAAGCTCCTACCAGACCATACACACAGGCAAGCACAGATGGTGTGGGGACTTGACCTGCTGGCCTTGCCATCTTTTGTTTAAACATGATGTAATTATCATAATGCACAAGGAATTCTCTTCCCCTTTGCCTCTTTCCCTTCTTGGAGGAGAGACAGGTGATTTGAAAGGCAATAACGTCCGTGAGGCTCAGAGGGAAAGAAAGCTTGACTTACCGCAGGAGCTGCCGGGTCTGCAGGCTGCAGCAGGTGCAGACCCTACAGACCCTACAGATCCATCCAGGCCTCCCTGGGTTCATGGCTTGGATCTGCAAACAGCGCCATGAACTCCAGGGTGCGCTTTGATTTTTCTCTTGGGTAAAATATATGCCCGAGTTTAAGTGTTGGTTGGAACTGGATTTCCCTACTCCATGGTGATGAAAGAGAATAAACAGTCTTTTCAGCAAAGGGAGTTAAGACCTGAATAATAAACTACCTGTTCAGTCATAAATAGATCACACTGGATGAATGACCTATATGAGAAATGAAATCAATGCTGAGGAGGTGTGGTGTAAACTCCCTGAGGGCAGGGATTGAGCCTTTGTCACCCTAATTGCCCTACAACACTTGACTCTGTGCCTTGCCCATAGCAGGAACTCCGTATGTGGGCAGCTGCATGGTTGTATAAATGTATCCAGGGTGACCGTGATGTGAAAGTTCATTTTTCCACACGGATACATTAAGGAAGGATCATTCACTTTGCAAAAGGATTTGAGACTAAATTCCAGTGTATAGGTCTCGCCTTCAGATGTCACTTCCCCTAGAACTTCCCAGATACCCCACCCCTGAGTTGGGCCCACTTCCCCTCCAGGCTCTCATAGCTCCCTGTGCTAACCTTTTGTAACCACAGTGTTGTAAGTGCCTGTTTATGTGACCATCTTCCTCAATGGACTCTAAGTAAGCCAACTGAAGATGAGGTCTGCATCTTCTTCATCGTCTCCCCAGCATATAATAGTCACTCAAATAATATTCAGCTAGTTGAATTGAATGCATTCCTTTGAATAGCAAACTAAGGTATTAGATATATGCCTGTTCTCTCCCTCCCTCCCACACACACACACACACACACCCCAAATTCCATTTGCAAACAGCTTTTCGGGCATAAATCTACTGTGCAAAGTTCAAGGCACATTCTCTTTGAGAATATATAATGTGTGTGTAATGATAGTTGACCTTTTAATCATGTCCATTTTCAAGCAAAAGCTAAAGCTTTACTGAATATGGGGCCAGGTGCATAGAGAACAAAAGAGCCAAACCAAGAGGTCGGAGTAGAGGGTTCCTGGATGTGTTCCAAAACTGCCTGATAGGAATCACCTGGTGACTTGTTATACTCGATTCCCATGCCTCTCCAGAGACTGCAGGGGATGAGGCCTGGGAATCTGTTTTCAACCAGCTCCTTGGGTGATTCTTGCTGTCAAGCAGGGTTGGAAAACACTATTTATCCTATGGCTGGCCTGCATTGTGTCCCTAATAAAAAGAAAGACCACTGATCAGTTACCTCCTAGGTTCCAGGCACTACTCTAGGTACTTTATATCCATTATTTCTACTCCTTTTAAGAACCCTGCAGGACAGGTATCATTATCAATGTTTTACAAACCAGGAAACAGTCTCTGAGAGGATTAGTTACTTACACAAGGTCATACAGCTTCAAAGTGGCAAAACCAGGATCTGAAACCAAATCTTTCTTGCCACTATGCTACAATGCCCCTCCCCTTGACACTTACAGATAAGCTAATGTAAAGTGCTCTCTGTGTTGGTTGTTACTATTAACTTTTGTTATTACTCTCCTGAGCCTCAGTTTCCCCGATTTTAAATGGAAAGGGACAGAGGCTACAAGACTTCCTATTTCACCCACAAAGGATGGGGAACAGGCAGAGCAACCATGTTTAATGATACATCCACCATCCCACCAGGAGGCAAGCCTGCTGGGCACCAGCCTGGAACCAGGTCACTAGCCCCTCAGGGAGTCCATTCAGCCTGGCAACCCTCAGTTAATTTTAAAAGCCACCACGAGCAAACCATTCTCCAAAGCCCTCCTAAGCAGAATGGAATGTTTCTTGGGAGTCTGATTAGCTAATGTTGCAGGCATGGCTACCCTGAGACCTTCCTGTCTCACAGACTTGAACTGAATCAGAATGAAAAGGAAGACTTGTAGAAAGTTCTTCAAAAAAAAAAAAAAAATAGCACTTCATCTTTATAATAGTAACAGGATGTTTCCTGTGGACTAATAACTGGGCTGTGGTTAGAACTCCATGTTTGTCCACCAGACCTCAGTTCCTCCCTAAACAGTGCCTTAATCACCTGCGCATGCACCAAGCCAGGAAGTGCCTTGGCAAATGCCTTTCTTGTCTCTGACTTCAAGCACTTACAACATTAAGCATTTCCCTAATTCTTTTCTCGTGTGTGTGTGTGTGTGTGTGTGTGTGTGTGTGTGTGTGTGTGTGTGTGGTGAGCTAGGAAACAAAGTTTGACTTACAAAGAAACAGTTGCATGTGACAGATTTTCAGGGCTGGAAAGAAAGCCTATTGTAGCACCTCAGGGTCTGGGAGCACAGAAACAGAGCCATTTCTCATGAGTCCCCCATCTTTTCCCCAAGTTCAGGTACCCCTTGGGATCGGCCCACTGGCTTCTGCTCTCCCAGCTTCTTAGGTCCTGAGTCAAGGTCCTACTGAGCCCAGCACCTTTGTGTTCTGGCAGGACAGACCCAGGACCCAGAGTCTTAGGTACCTGGAAACACAGGGAGTGTGTGCCAAGGAGACTTGGAGCCTAGGGGACAAGGAGCTTTTGTCCAAGGCTTGAGAATGACTTCTCCATGAATACCAGAAGTGGCAGGCAGGGGGCAGGAGGCGGTCAAGCCTGAAGCAGAAACATCCGCTCAAACAAAGAAAGGGTGGAGAGGTGTAAAGGCAAGAAGAGAAGAGTGAGCAGGAGGCCCAGAGTCCCGGGGCTTCTTGGCAGCTGGGTCCTTCCAGGCTTGTTAAAAATAAATTAATTTTTTCCAGGATTGAAAAGGAATATGCTTTTCTTTTTCCAGGTTGGAAAAAAATTATTAATCAAATTGTGCTGGATGTATAGAATACCCGGGTCCCTGCAGTTAGGATAAGAAATCAACTTGGGGAGGGTGCCTGGGTGGCTCAGTCGGATAAACGGCTGGCTCTTGATTTCGGCTCAGGTCATGATCTCAGAGTCCTGGGATCGAGCCCTTCATCAGGCTCCATGCTCAATGGGGAGCCTGCTTGAGGATTCTCCCTCTCCCTCTCCCTCTCCCTCTGCCTCTGCCCCTCCCCCAACTCATGCACACACTCTCTCTATCTCTCAGATAAATAAATCTTTTTTTAAAAAAAGAAATCAGCGGGGCGCCTGGGTGGCTCAGTTGGTTGAGCGGCTGCCTTCGGCTCAGGTCATGATCCTGGAGTCCCAGGATCGAGTCCCGCATCGGGCTCCCTGCTCGGTAGGGAGTCTGCTTCTCCCTCTGACCCTCCCCTCTCTCATGCTCTCTGTCTCATTCTCTCTCTCAAATAAATAAATAAAATCTTTAAAAAAAAAAGAAATCAGCTTGGAACAGTTGTATAGCAGAATCTTGCTAGCAAGGAAGAAAATACTCTGCAATCTAAATAAGCAAATAAAAATCATGTATGACAACATAGTTATATTATGTATATAAATGATAAACACATGTGTACATATATATCATATTAGATATATGCATGAGCTATGCTCACAGAAATAAAATGTAGTGGGTATGAGGAGAGACTCTGGAGTCAGCTGTCTGGACTCAAATCCTGATCCTACCATTTATTAGCTGTGTGACCCTGGACAAATTAAGCTCTCTGTGCCTCAGTATCCTTATCTATAAATGAGGATGTTCTTGATGATAATATCTGCCTCACAGGATTGTTAAAAATATGAAAATAGTTAAAGCATTGATAACACCGCCCAGGATAAAGTGTTTATCGTTATTAAAATGCCTTTTTGGCAGATCTGCGGCAGGGTGGCATAATGGGAAGAATATGTGCTTTGGATCAGATGGTCATAGGTTCAAATCCTATATACTTGCTATACTTCTGGCCTCCATTTCCTCACAAAGAATGGGATGATAATACACTGACCTTAAATCGTTGTGAAGATGAAATGAAATGACATGTGAGAAGTGCTTGGCACGTAGTCTGAGAGCCCCAAGTGGTGGAGGCATTAGTAGTTGATGGAAAGAGAGGGAGATTGTGAGTCAGGTCAGAGACTAAGACTTCATTAGCTAGGTGTCAGAGCACAGACAAGTCATTCCTCTTGGACTTAGTTTCTTCTTTTGTAAAATGGGGATTAGATTAGTGTTATCAGTCAGGATAAGCGAGATTATGCTGCAGTAACAAACACCTCCCTAAATGTCAATGACTGAAAACAACAAACACCTATGTCTCATTCTCCCTACATGTCCTCACAGGTCGGCTGAGGGCTGGGCGCCATGTCATCCTCACCCAAGGAGTCATCTGCTGGAGCAGACAACGTCTAAAACATTGCCTGTTGCTGTGGCAAAGGGAAAAAGAGCTTTGGAGAGTCTTGAAGGGGCAACTAAATACTCTGTCCTAGAAGTGACTCTAATTTTTCACTCTCATTAGCCAGAACTAGTCATCCGGCCCCACCCAACTATAGGGGGGCCAGGAAATAGAATCCTACCACGTGCCCAGAAAGCAGAGCTAGAAATGTCTGATGAAGAGCACTCATGACCAGCACAATTACAGAGCCTCTAATATCTTGCTATTCAAAGCGTGGTCCACTGACCAGCAGAATGAATGTCCCCTGGGAGCTTGTTAGAAATGCAGAGTTTCTGGCCCCACTCCAGAAATTTTATGTTAATGGTTAATTTTATGTGTCAACTTGAATGGGCCACAGGATGCCCAGATACCTGGTTAAACATTTCTGGGGCTGTCTGTGAGGGTGCTTCTGGAAGAGATTCACATTTGAAGGGGGTGCTGAGTAAAGCAGATTGCCCTCCCCAATGTGGGTGGACCTCATGTAATCTGTTAAGGGCCTGCATAGAACAAAAAGGCAGAGGATGGTTGAATTCTCTCTCTACCTGACTGTTTGAACTGGAAGATCAATCTTCTCCTGACTTTGGAGCTCCTGGTTCTCCGGCCTCCAGACTCAAACTGAAATCTACACCATCAGCCCTCTGGCTCTCGGACCTTTGAACTACACTACCAGCTTTCCTGGGTGTCCTGCTGGCATATGGCAGATCTTGGGGCTTCTCAGGCTCCATAATTGCGTGAAAGAAAACTTTATCTTTATTTGATATATATATTTATATATATGCATCTATTATATATATCATATAATTAATATATATACTATACATTATTAATATATATACTATATATTACATATATATACTATGTATTAATAATATATGTATATTTCCTATTGTTTCTGTTTCTCTAAAGAACCTTAACTAATACACCTACTGAAACAGAATCTGCATTTTCACAAGATTCCCAGTAGATTCCTATAATTAAAGTTTGCGAAGCAGACCTAGTCTGTGGGGCGGCAGAGTAATATGCTCCGTAAAAGCCTCTCAGCCTTTATCCGTGGATTTGGCTGACATGTTTATTTCTGGAGCCCCCTCGGAGACTCAGAATCAGAGTTCTGTTTCTAATTAGAATGAAAGCACAGGACTCTGCATCAGGAAGCACGCAGGTGATCCGAATGCAGTTAGCTTCCTCCAACCACAATTTGAGAAAATATGCTCAAGTTTGGTCTGAGTCGATGGCATTTTCTTTTTTCCTACGAAGCAAAATGAATTTTAAAAGGCCTAGACTACCACCTATAAGCAGAATACCTTGAGAGCCTTCTTTCACTTACTGGGAAACAATAAGCCAAGATAGAGAGAGGGTAAAAACTTAAGTCATAATATCTGCTGCCATTATTAGCTGCTAACTAAGTATGAGGCTCTGTGCAAGCTACTTGATACCCTTTATCTCATTTAGTCCTTACCAACACCCTATACCAGGGACACTCTCATGATCCCCATTTTCTGGTTAAGGAAACGAAAGCAGGTACAGTTTAAGGTAACTAACTGGCTCAAAGACACACAGGAGAGAGAACTAGGAGGCACGGGTCTGCCTGAAGCCAAAGCTTGTGTTAACCACTACATGATGGCTTCCTGGGGAAGGCATCCCTGACCTGGAGGTCCCTCTTCAATCCCCACCCTGAGCATCTCCCACCTGGCCCTTTAACCTTCAACCTCATGTTGAGAGCAGCATAACATAGATAACCCTCAATTCCCCATATGTACATAGTAAATGAACCATTTCAGGACAAGGACATATAGGCAAATTCTTCATCTCCCCCCGGATTCTTCTTCATCTGCTGCCCTTATTTGCCTCCATCTTTGACATTTCCATCAGACATTTTTTCAGAGGCTTGCATCCGCTCTGTTGAAATATGCTGTTTATGCTCTCAGGTTTTATCATGCTGGTTTATCAGAGAATTGTAAAATGTAACACACACAAAGAACCTTGGTGGCCATCCAGTCCAACCTGCTCATTCTACAGATGATGAAATGGAGGCTCAGAGAGGTTAAGTGACTTGCTAACGGTAACACAGCTGCTCTAGATATCAGCAGTGCTTTAGCAGTAAGGCTTCTGTCCTGCAGTCTTTCTTGACACTGCTCGCTCTCCGCAGGAGAGAAAATAAGACCTCCTTCATTCTGGGCTTCCATCCTTTCCAAATGACCTCCACTAATTTCTGGGCTGTTAAGAAATGTCAATATGCTTGATTTAGCCAAGACTTGAAGTTTGCAGTCACCAAAGATATAAAGGACATGAAGCAAAATGCCTTGAGCCTCAGCCCTGGAAAAGTAAGCTGGGCTGGGCTGATCCTGGGCCAGGTTCCGACTTGGCTATTGTCCTAAACAGAGAAATGCAGCAGAGAGGAGGAGTTTATAGAACAGCTATGTTCCCAGCATTGGTAAGGCCACAGCAAGTGTCCTCAAGGTCTTGGCTTTTCTAGCAAAGCTAGATTTTCCTTGCTCTGCTCCTTTCTGACACAGTGACAACCTGGAGACTCTATGGCTGGAGCAAGACATCCACACAGCAGAAACATAAACCTAAACAGGGCAGAGCAGAGAAGGGATCCTGCCTGAGTCCCTAACCCAGCCGGGCAAGTGTTACCTGGGAGCATCCCTGGCTCCTAGCCTCCAGACCTTCAGCACCAGCCCGAGGCAGGTGTGTTCTCTGCATGCCTGGACCTTACGCAGGAGTTAACCTTCCACTCCCAGAGCTTGAAGGGAGTTTAGAGGTCATGCATTCCACCTGACTTTACTGATAAATAAATGATAAATAAGTGAAGGTCAAGAGGAGGACAATGACTTGTCTAAAGCCATTGAGAAGTTTAAAGGAAAAGAGAGAATGGGGACTAGGATGGGACGTAGGATATATATAGGTATTCACACACGTGCACTTGCACACACATACACACACACACAAGGTTATACCATTTTAAAGTTTACAAAGTTCTTTCACAAACAGGCAATGATGATACTCAAAGTACTTTAACCTGTCAGGCACAGGTTCTGATGAATCAGGTTGGACGGTGGACTACAGCCCTACAAACATTAATTCATTTTGTCCTCTCAACAACCCTGAGACTCGGGCTCGGAAAGATTGACATTTAGTTCCATTCACCATGTTAGGTAAGATTTGTGCTTGCTTGTTTGCAGGTTACAGGGATAGCTTAAGCCAAAAGGGGGGCTTTATTATGAGAACACTGGGGTGTCTCACAGACTCCAAGGCAGGAAGACAGCCAGGGCACCGAGAACTGGGAACCCAGCAAGATCCAGGCCAGTTGTCTCTCCACGTCTGCTTCTTGCTCCTCCCCTGCAGGCCATCCATCCTGCATCCATTCTCTGCGTCTCTGTGCACTTATTTCTGCTTCTCCCCACCCCTGTTTCAGGTTATTACAACAAGCCCTAGACCATTTCAAATTCCCATTTCCGGAAGAAATCTGATTGGCCCAGTTTGGATCCCATGCCCATCCCTGGTCCAATCAATGTGGCTAAAGGGACAGGGTCATATTATATCAAAATAACCTCCAAAGACCACTGCCCCCCCCCCACCAGAGGGCAGATGCACAGACATGGGTCGCAGTGAGCAGGGCAGACACCCCAGTAGGCTGATTAGTATGGTCACATGAACATGCAGAGCCAGGGCTCAGACCCTGGGCTTGGACTCTCAGAACAGAATGCCCTTTCCATAGGAACACTGACCCCCCTTTTCCAAGGTCATATCCAAACACATGGATGCTCACTCTGCATTAATCCTTGAGAGCCAAGAGTCATCCCTGCTACCCTGGAAGGATTTAGGCCAAGGGCTAAGATTCAATCCCAACCATGGCTAGCTCTCCTGCACACAGATCAAGGGAGAGCCCCCTGATTGGTTCCTGAGGGTATTAATAAAATTCAAGAAGCAAAGGAAGAATAAAACCTGCCCTCAGCCATGGAGCCCCAGACTTCTGCCTGCTTCTTGTCCTCTGGTTGTCTGAGCCTACTATTCGGGGGCCGAAGAGTGGTGGCTGACTGTGGGGAGCACTGCACGGGGCCATGGCAAGTAGAGGGAATATCTGCAAGGAACCTCAAAATTAAAGGCCTGCTCAGAGGCAGGCAGAAAGCTAGAGTCATTTAACTAGAGAAGGACAGCACAAAAGGCCAGAGCTGATCCTGAGATGGATGTGGCCAAGGAAAGAACCCAAAGGAGGAAGACAGCAGGCAGCAGATGCCAAACACACTGGTAGACACCTCCCTGCAGAGGTGGCTCTTAAAGACAATGGTGGGATAGGGCACAGGGCACTCCCACATCGCAGGTGGGAATGGAAGCCAATTTAGTCTCTCTGGAGGCAGTTTGGGAATATGTATTAAGTCTATAATAATAATAATAACAACAACAACAACAATAATAAAGGCATCTTGACCCCAGAAAATCCACTGTTGCTGTCTCTCCACTGAATAGAAAAGAGCCTGGCACACAGAAGGGACTCAAAAAAAAAAACCTGCTGAACTGAACAGCAGGGTGAGTGCAATGTGCACGGAGAGATGCAAGGGTGTTCAGCATAACAGCAAGTTGCAAACAACCAAAATGCCCACCAACAGGGGACTGGTTAAATAAATTAGAGTATAGCCTTATAAGAAAGCCTTGTTTACTTATAGATATTAAAAAGGATGGCATAGATGTGTACCAATTGCTTTGGAAGGATATTCTCCATATGTTATTGGAGGAAGGAAGCAGGACAAAAGCCATCTCATTTTATAGAGAGAAGAACATTTTAATATATGCACAGAGCTAAGTTAATAATGCAAGCAAAAGATGCTCAACATCATTCATCATCTGGGAAATACAATTCAATTACATTAGTTCAATTACATAAATTTACTTTAAAGTGTTCCACAGTTTTTATGGAAGTTGAAAGAATTAGACAAAAACAAAAGAAGGAAAGAAGGAAACCAATTAGTAAAGCCCTAAAAGCATTTGTTACATACCTGTACTAATTTAGAACTCTTAAGTAGCATTTTTTTGTAGAAAATTTAAAATTAAATATTTTAAGAATTTCCTCAGTTTTACCAAAATCAACATTAATTTTACCTTATTCTTTTATTGATTACAAAACAAGTGTACATAGTTGAAAGATAGTATTGGAATGCTGCTATTTTTTTAAGATTTTTTATTTATTTATTTGAGAGAGAGAATGAGATAGAGAGAGAGAGCATGAGAGGGGGGAGGGTCAGAGGGAGAAGCAGACTCCCCACTGAGCAGGGAGCCCGATGTGGGACTCGATCCCAGGACTCCAGGATCATGACCTGAGCCGAAGGCAGTCACCTAACTAACTGAGCCACCCAGGCGCCCGGAATGCTGCTATTTTTTAAGGGGGAAAAGCTAATGCTCTTCAAGTTCTATATTAACATAATTTTACTACATTCTGATATCCACCTGAATGAAATGAATATGTCAGGAATGTGTTCTCAAACTTTTATGCAAGTAGTGTACTAGTTTCAATTTATCATCCTAACATGATACTAAAGAACAAAGGCTTTCTTTCAGAAGTATGGAGGAAATATATTGTTTTTCTGACCTTGTTTACTATGTCACTTAGCTCAAGAAGAAGTTATAAATCTAGTTTATCTACTTTTTTTTAACTTAAATGTAATCATGGGGAATATTCAATTTAACATAGTATAAAACCATCACTTATGATAACTAAACTATTATCCCAGTGTTCACTATGAGAGGCAAATAGATCCATAAGCACACCTATTAACAAATCTACTTAAGTAATTTAACAATTTACTTGTCTCAGAAAGTAATCTTCTACAAAATTCCTTTTTGATATATTTGTATTCTACTATATGAATCGACATATGTCTGAGCGTGGAAGGTTGTATAACAAATGGTGCTTTGTCTCATGATATGACATATGTGTGGATGTAGGTTATATAACTTATACATTAATAAACTCTCCATTGACATTAACAGATGAGCTCCTTGTTTATAGAGTGACTATGAAATATTTTCATCTCCCGTGAAGGACAAAAAACAGTCATAAAGGAAATGTGGGCACAGGCCCACAAAATGTTCCATCAAGTAATAGGGTTGGTCACCTGGAGCTAGAAATGATCTTTTTTTTTTTTTTTAAAGATTTTATTTATTTATTTGAGACAGAGAGAATGAGAGAGAGAGAGCACATGAGAGGGGGGAGGGCCAGAGGGAGAAGCAGACCCCCCGCTGAGCAGGGAGCCCGATGCGGGACTCGATCCCAGGACTCCAGGATCATGACCTGAGCCGAGGGCAGTCGCTTAACCAACTGAGCCACCCAGGCGCCCTAGAAATGATCTTAATAGCCAGTCATTATAGTTCTCTGAGCTATTCTGTCATTTTGATCCTTACTTTTTTCTTCCAACCAAATAAATAAATAAACTCTTTTGTCAAATATAAAAAAAAAATAATGCAAGCAAATGATAACAACAATGGGAGATGAGATTTCAGATCATTCTGATTCTTTTTCTTTCAGTTTATTCCCACTTTCTAATTGTTCTATAATGCCCATGTGTTACTTGTATAATTAAAAATAATATGGAGAAAATAAATTAGGGCACCTGGGTGGCTCAGTCGTTAAGCGTCTGCCTTCGGCTCAGGTCATGATCCCAGGGTCCTGGGATCGAGTCCCACATCAGGCTCCCTGTTCGGCGGGAAGCCTGCTTCTCCCTCTCCCACTCCCCCTGCTTGTGTTCCCTCTCTCGCTGTGCCTCTCTCTGTCAAATAAATAAATAAAATCTTAAAAAAAAAAAAAAGAAAAGAAATTAATACATGAAAACATTTCTCATCTAACAGCAGTGAAGTAGGGCCAGGAAGGGGAATACAAGTGGTCTATCAACAAACGGTTTCAGAGCATCGGTTACATGCACTGCCAAGTGCTCCAGCAATGACCAAGACGTGCAGGGGAAGGTCCCTGCCCTCCAGGAGTCCATAGTGTGATGGCAGCAAATCATGGGAGAGGGTGGGAGATGGCTGCAGGCTGGTGCTCAGACTGGCCACCAGCAGCCTTCTGCTTCCTGCCTGTGGGACAGACCACAGGCAACCTGCAGGGCCAGAGAGGCAGCCAGAATCGGGGAGAACCAAAACAAAGGCTGGCAATGATGGAGAAGGGCCGATTCTCATCAGCGAGAGTTGAGCTCAGCAGAAAAAAAAATTAAAAACCCAACTGTGTGCTAGACTGTGCCAGAGGCCAGGAATACAGGTGCTAGGAATAATCAAAACTAGCAAGATCCCCGTTTTCATGGAGTTACAGTCAAGGGGGAAAGGGAATAAAGAAAATTGACTGATCAATCAATCAATAAATACAGCAAGACAAATACGAGTATAGTGAAAGACTGTGACTACACTTACCGTGGTGAGCACTGAGTAATGCACAGAATTGCCAAATCACTATGTTGTACACCAGACACTGATAGAACATTGTCTGTCGACTATACTTTGGTAAGAAAAGAAAAAAGAGAAATACTAATGATAAGCACTATTCGTTTTTAAGCCTCATCCAAATATCCCCACAGTCTTACTTCAAACAGTGAATGTCATGGAAAAAAAATAATAAAATTAATATCCTCATACCTATTACCATGAGTAATTAAGGACTGTCTTAACATTTTGCCAAGTTTGCTTCATCTATTTTTCTGCTGCTGCTTTTGTTGTTGATGCTTTAAGGTATACATTTCATGATATTTCACCCCTAGATACTTGAGTACATATCTCTAAAACATAGATTTTTCTGGGCGCCTGGGTGGCTCAGTTGGTTGGGCGACTGCCTTCGGCTCAGGTCATGATCCCAGAGTCCCGGGATCGAGTCCCGCATTGGGCTCCCTGCTCGGCAGGGAGTCTGCTTCTCCCTCTGACCCTCCTCCCTCTCATGCTCTCTGTCTCTCATTCTCTCTCTCTCAAATAAATAAATAAAATCTTAAAAAAAAAAAAAACATAGATTTTTCTACATAGCCTCAACAGCATTATCATACACAAGAAAATTAACGATAATTCCTCAATATGACCAAATATCCTATCCATACTCAAATTATACAATTGTTCCCCAAATAAAATTTTTTTAAAGATTTTATTTTTAAGTAATCTCTACACCCAACGTGAGGTTCAAACTCACAACTCCAAGATAAAGAGTCACATGCTCTACCAACTAAGCCAGCAAGGTCCCTCCCCCAAATATTTTTTTAATGCTGGTTTTTCAAACTAGTATTCAATCAGATTCTACACATTGTGTTTGAATGTTTTTACTTTTAAGTCTCTTTTTAATGTCTATATCTACATCTCATCTACAATTTTTATCTATAGATATATCTTCATTGTCAAAATGACTGCTCCCAAATGTCACGTACCCAGAAGAGTACCTCACAGCCAGACCCATCCAAAAGAAACCCAGGCTGTTGGCAGGTAGCAAACACTGTAGCCTGGTCTCCTCTGATGCACTGGTAAGAGGTAACTGACTATGGGTGAAATCTCCAGCCTCGGAAAAAGCAAAGGATACCCTCTAAGTGAATCGGATCCATATGAAAAGGACTATAGTGTCTCTCTCTCTCTCTCTCTCTCTCTCTCTCTTTGCCTTTCTTGTATAAGTCAAAGAGGCAAGTGGATGTAATGGGAAGACCATATGTAGATGAGGCTCCACTCCAGCACCATGACTGCAGAGCAACATGGTATTAGGCTCGTCATTTCATATCTTTGAGCCTCATTTCTTGACCTGTTAAATGTATAGTGTTTATAGTGTTAACTGATGCAGTTTTAGGATTTATCTTTTACAGCAGCTAGCATTGCTTTAACCAACACAAAGTCATTACTAAGTCATACTTAGAAGGAAAACCTACATAGGTTTGCTCTAAACCATGGTGGGCTTTTGGAAAACTAAATAAGGAACCATGCAACTGGGTGGTAGGGGGACATTTAAGTTTTAATACTTGAAATGTATTTTCAAATTTTCAAAATGTATTTGAAATCATCATCAAATGTATAACACTTTTTTTTTCATATTTTTACACTCCTGAAAGAAGGTCGTGTATTGTAATTGGGGTATCTCAAATTGCAGACAGCCAGGTGATGGTTGTGATGTAGTTGGCACTGACTACACATGCACAAACCTGCTCACAGTTCTCCATCTCTTCTACCTTTTCCTTGAGCATTGTGCATTCTTAGCGGTACAGGTGCTGAGTTTAATCACCACTTACAAAGTCTTCGAAAAGACTCCATGCTGGGGCACCTGGGTGGCTCAGTCGTTAAGCGTCTGCCTTTGGCTCAGGTCCTGATCCCAGGGTCCTGGGATTGAGCCCCGCATCAGGCTCCCTGTTCCGCCAGAAGCCTGCTTCTTCCTCTCCCACTCCGCCTGCTTGTGTTCCCTCTCTCGCTGTGTCTCTCTCTGTCAAATAAATAAATAAAATCTTAAAAAAAAAAAAAAAAGAAAGACTCCATGCTGATTTGGCATTGAAATGAAAAGTTATTGTGAACTAAAAAGGCAAGGAAACAGAGCAGCGATATATGATAAATCTCTATGTCTAGGGGTGCCTGGCTGGCTCAGTTGGTGGAGCGGGTGACTCTTGATCTCAGGGTTGTGGGTTCAAGCCCCACAATGAATGGAGAGATTACTTAAAAAATAAAATCTTTAGGGGTCCCTGGATGGCTCAGTTGGTTAAGCATCCAACTCTTGATTTCAGCTCAGGTCATGATCTCAGGGTCATGGGATCAAGCCCTGCATCAGGCTCTGCATCCAGCAGGGAGTCAGCTTGAGATCCTTCCTCCCTCTGCCCCTCCCCACACACTCTCTCTCAGTCTCTCTTTCTTTAAAAAATAAATAAATCTTTGAAAAAAATCTATTCTAAATAAGACTTTTAAAAAAGCTCTTCCAATATGCATCAAATGAAAATTCTAAGTGATAGGAAAGCTTTATGTCATGGTTTTCTATCTCTTAGAAATACAGTAGAAATACATTGGTATGAGTCCTATGTGCTACATAAGAAAGGAGCAGGGTGCTATGAGGGTGAATAACAGGGAGGAACATAATTCAGATAGGGAGGGGAGGGCGCCCTGAGGGAGTGATAACCCCTGAAAAACAACAGTGGTGGCATCCATGGATGACTTCCCATGAACTAGGTACAATTCTAAGTTTTTTGTACAACTCACTCAATCCTCATAAAAACCCGCTCCATTTTACAGATGAGGAAATCAAGATAGGGATGGAGAATGTAAATGATTCGTTCACAACTTAGGTCACACAGCTAATGAGTGATAAGCCAAGAATCTGTACCACAGCAATCTGGCTCCAGAGCCCATGCATTTTACCACTTCAATATCCTCTCTAGTGATTAAAATGAGTGAGTCAGGGTGCCTGGGTGGCTCAGTTGGTTAAGCGACTGCCTTCGGCTCAGGTCATGATCCTGGAGTCCCGATGGCTCTAGAACCAGACTTGATGACTTCAAAGTCACGCTCTGCAACAGACCAGCAAGGTATTTGACCTTTCTATGCCTTGGTCTCCTCATTTGTTGTGAGGATAAATAAGTTAATAAGCTTATAGAGCTTAGATTAGAACCAGAATATAGTTAAGCCCTCAAAAAACATTATAGTATTATTATATTCATACAATGCTCACAATAACTCTAAGGAAATCGAGGCTCAGAGAGGCTTAGCAGTTTGTCTAAACCACACATTTCAAAATAGGAAACAGCAAAATGGGTGAAGGGGAGTGGGAGATGCAGGCTTCCAGTTGTGGCATGAATAAGTCATGAGAATGAAAGGTCCAGCATAGGGAACATGGTCAATGGTGGTGTACTAGCTCTCCATGGTGACAGATGGTAGCTACACTTGTGGTGTGCAGAGCATAACATATAGAGATTGTGAATCCCTATGGTGTACCCCTGAAACTAATAGAACATTGTATGTCAACTATACTCAAATAAAAAATTAAATAAACTAATTAAATAAAATAAAAGCCTTGATCTCAGGAAGGAAGGAAGAAAGGAAGGAAGCCTGGGAGGGAGGGAGGGGGGAGGGAAGGAAGGAATGAGGATTCAAACCTAAGTCTGTTCACTCAGAAGCCTTTGCTTTATGCAGTACCCCCACAGAGCTGCCCATTAAAGATGAGTCGGTGGTTTAGGTATTCATTCTTGAAGGTTTCCAGGAACAGAGATTCTAAATCCCAATGTGACACCTCATTTTAATGTCCCAAATCCCACCCAAGAGTGAGGCTCTCTTATTGCCAATCTGGACTCCATCTGTTTTATTTTAAAGGTCATTTTCTCTTTGAGAAGCCTGAGGGAAGATGGGACGCTCACCAGGCAGTTTCTTTCTTTTATATTTTTCATATATGTACTTCACATTTCCCCACCTATATGGAGAAGGCCGGGATCATTTTTGAGTCTGGCCCAAAGGAGGTGCTCAAAAAAAATGTGTTGTATGGAGAACAGCGTGGTGGTTGCCAGAGATGGGAGGTGTGGAGGTGGGTGAAATGGGTGAGGGGCTCCGAAGGTACAAATGTCCAGTTATAAAATAAATAAGTCATTGGATATAATGCACAGCTTGGTGACTATAGTAAATAATACTGTGATGCATATTTGGAAGTTGCTAAGAGAATAGATCTTAAAAGTTTTCATCACAAGACAAAAAGATTTAAAAAAACAGGAAAAAAAGATTTATAACTATCTGGGATAATGGATGTTAATTAGATTTACTGTGGTGATCATTTCACAATATATCCAAATACCAAATCATTCTGTTGTACACCTGAAACTAATATAATGCTATTATGTCAAGTCTATCTCAAGCTGAAGAAGAAGAAAGGCACAAACCATGTGTTGTATGAATGAACAAACCAGAGAATGGGTGCATGGCCTCTAAGGTCTCTCCCAGATCAGACAGACCCCATCCTACCCCTGCCCACCCAGCTCGTTGCTTTCTCTTTGACTCCCATTTCTTTTCTTTTTTTTTTTTTTAAAGATTTTGTATTTATTTATTTGACAGAGAGAGACACAGCGAGAGAGGGAACACAAGCAGGGGGAGAGGGAGAGGGAGAAGCGGGCTTCCTGCTGAGCAGGGAGCCCGATGCGGGGCTCGATCCCAGGACCCTGAGATCATGACCCGAGCGAAGGCAGACGCTTAACGACTGAGCCACCCAGGCGCCCCTGACTCCCATTTCTTTTTTTTTTTTTTTTAAAGATTTTATTTATTTATTTGAGAGAGAGAATGAGATAGAGAGAGCATGAGAGGGAGGAGGGTCAGAGGGAGAAGCAGACTCCCCGCCGAGCAGGGAGCCCGATGCGGGACTCGATCCCGGGACTCCAGGATCATGACCTGAGCCCAAGACAGTCGCTCAACCAACTGAGCCACCCAGGTGCCCCGTGACTCCCATTTCTTAATCTCAGTGTTTCTCAAACAGCGGTGTTGCCAGGGCACCCTGAGGACATTGTGGAGTTGAAGTGGCCTTGGTATATAGTGACACCCTGGATCTCCTCATTCTTCATTCCCTTGGGCCAGTTTTTTACCAAGAAGCAGATTCTCTCCCTCTGCCCCTCCCCCACCTTCTAAAATAAATAAATCTTTAGAAAAAGAAAAGGGTAGAGATGGGGAAGGGTGGGGGTGGGGAGTAGGGGTGGGGTTGGGTTTAGGGTGGGAGATGCTGAGGTTGAGGGCGGGTGGGTAGATGACATGTGACTGGAACCCTCATGCGCATCATAATAGTTGGTCAAGGTCACAGGTGTTAGAGGCAGAGGAAGGTCGGGAGCCCTGCTAGACATTCACCCTTAAGATAGGAGACCTGGGCCTTTGGTTACAAGTAATGGAAGCCCATCTCAAACAAGCATACGGAAAAAAGAAAAGCATGTACATTGCTCACATAACTTGGAACTCCAGGCATGGTGCCAGTTTCCTATGAAGCTAAACATTCAAAGGAGGCCTCAATTTTTCCCTTTCTCTTTATCTCCCTGCCCTCTTGCTTTTCTCTCTGGGTCCGATTGTATTCTCTCCTCAGAAGGCAGGCTTCCCCCACCTGACGGCTGCTGGCCACCCTCAGTGGACACCCTTCCAGCTGCAGCAAGCTCTAGCTGTCATGACTGTGGTTAAGTGGGGGGCAGGGGAAAGGGGTTGTCGGGGGCGGGGGGAGGAAACTGGAACTGTTTTGTCAAAAAATCAAAAGCTTTCTCGGAAGCCACAGAGCCAACTTCCCCTCAGGTCTTAGTGATAAAAACCGGGTCACATGGATGCCCCTAGCTGCAAGGGAGTCTGGGAGGGTCGGAAACAGGGCCGTTGTTGGCTTAGACGTATCATGATCCATTGCCTGGGGCTGGCCATGTGGTGACATCACGCAGAACGAACTTGGGGTTTCTTAAGCCATAGAAGAGGGAGACTAGATTGGGCAGGTAACTAATGGTGCCTACCACAAGAAGGTGTCGTGAGGCAAACTCAGTAGATCACAGAATGAGAACAGAGAGAAGTTTTGCAGAAAAAAAGCAGGAATGCCAGCTGAACAGAAACAACTAATGTGCACATTACAGCTGGGAACTTAGAGGTGAAAGCCAGGAAAAGAGTTGAATCAGGAGAGGTTGGGGCGGGGGGAGCAAAAGGAGAGGACCCGCCAGCTATGGGCAGCACCTGTCAGGACATTTCCTGGAACATACAGCTCTTTATCTAAGGATATTCTGCCGCACTAGTTCAGCAAATGCAGAGGACTCTTGGTGAGCAAGGAGCAAATGAGACATCTCCTCACCACAGAGTCTGAGTTCTTCCTACTGTTTTTGTTCGATCCTGATTCATGTGCCAAGGCAACCCTAAACCAAAGCAACAAAGCTACGGCCTTGGGGCACCAAAGGGAGACACTGAAACATCTTCAGTGGTTCCCAACCACCACGAACTCAAGTCCAACTTCATGGTCTGGGCCTGGCGCCCTCTCTCATCCAACAGCTTCGTCTCTCACTGTACTCCTCCAACCTCTGCTCTCCACCAGCCCATCAGAGCTCCCCAAATCCAGCCTGCACCTTCCTGACTCCAGGATTTTGTGCCCAATGCCCTTTCTGCCCATTCCTAGCTGTGACATCTCTGAGCCTCCATTTTCATATCTAAAAAATGGTAAAAGCATCTCTCTTATCAGGTGTTGGGAGAGTTTTGAAAATTAGGTAAGACATGTTACATGCTGAGAAAACTGTCCGGCACATAGTAAGGGCTCAAGACATGTTAGCTATTATTATTCATGAATCCCTATTTTAAAATCTTAGCAAACTCGATGTACGTATTGTAGCACTTACCCATTCCCTCCCTGCTGTATCTGTGAATGAATATGTCAAGAGGGTGAGCATCATGAGGCCCAGCATGGTGGGTGTGGCTGCCCCGGGCACCTTGTTCTTTGCAGGGGGCCTGCGAGACACACCGCTCGTTGCTCTTGGACAGTTCAACCCGAGATGAAAGACCATCAGCCTGACAAGGGACAGAATGTGTCCATCCAGGACATTTTGGAGAATTCAGGGCTAGGCTGGGCAGAAAGTCAGCCTCGGGGGCTGCTCCCCCTTGCTGGCTGTGGGGCAACACCAGGAAATGGAGCCCACCCACAATTTCACAACGAAGTTCTTGGGAAAGTCAGACGAATCCATCCACTGCTGGTGTGTGGTTAAGGCCTGTTGCCAGGCATCTCCCCCCCCAAGGGCAGGAACCTGCCAGCATGAAGAGGTGAGGCCTGAGTGCCACTCGCCTCCCTCCACAGCCCATCAGCAATGACTCAGCAGGAAGCCAGCCAAGGCCTGAGTCATTCCCTCCCCTGGCACCACACCCAGGGTTTTCCTCCAGGGCTGGTAAGCCTGCTTAGAGCTGGAGGTGTAAATCTTCAGTACCTGGGTCTACCCAGGCTAATGAAATCACTTCTTTAACCTAGCTCTGGAGTTAGACTGCCTGGGTTAGAAGCCTGGCTCTGCCTTTTATTTAACCCAGGGCAAGTTTCTTAGATTCTCTGGCCACACGTTGCCCATCTGTAAATGGGAACAATAATAATACATCCTTCAATGGAGTGAAAGAGCTTAGAGTAGTGCATGATGTATTGATATCCCTTCTAACACATGAAGCCAGTCCCACCTCAGGGTCTTTGCACTTGCTGTTTTCTCTGCCTAGAATGTTTTTGCCCCGGGTGGCCACATCCCTCACTTAATTCAGTCTTGACTAAATAATCATTGTCTCGCGACGGCCACCTTATGTAACCCCTCCTCCTCCTCCAATACTTTTACTCTTTCCCACTTTTTCTCCTTAGTACTTATCATCGTCTAGTAGCCTATGCATGTTATTCATGTATCTTCTCTACTGTCTATCTCCCTCCACCCACACTGAAATTCAAGTCCCACATTTGTCTGTCTCCTTCCCTGCTGTATTCCCCAGACCTACAAAAGTGCTGACACACAGCAGCTCTCAATAACCAAATGTGGAATGAATGTAAATGAATGTCGGCTTCTTCACAATTATTTGTCACCAATCATCATTATCACCAATAAAGGTCACCAATCAAGATCACCATTATTCCTTTACAGTGAGAATCAGAGAAAAGTTCAAAGTTTAAAACCTTACCGCAGTCTGCAAATCTGCTTCCGGTTCATTGGCTTGAATAAACAGATTCTCAAAGCTCTGACACATCTACTGTTAGGGTGGAAAATTCTGTTAGCCATTGGGGCTGGGCAGGGGGCCGATAAGGGACAAAAGTGATTCAGGCGGGGCTGCCCGAGAGTGGTGAGAACCAAGGAAGATGGGAACGCAATCCCCACCCATAGACATTAGTATTACAATTAAAAAGATCATCTCTACTGGCCAAACACATTCGAAACTGCATTTCCCTGATTCCAGATTCTAACTGTAAGTTTATCTTAGCATCCACTTGATCTTCCCAATTTTAAAATCTCCAAAGATTAATATGACTCAGAGCCTCTGCTTCTCCCACCACCTTGACATCAAAATCCCAGCTTCACAGGTCCAATAGTCAGCTTCAATTTTAGCTACCCTGTTTTGGGGCTGCTTTGCTGCCCTTATAACCGCCCCCTCCCCCAAAGTTCAGCTCGAGACAACTCACTGGTGTATTCCCAAAGCCTAGCAGAGCCCATGACATACAGGGATGAGTGAATGAATGAATGACTTGCTCAGAGGAGGCAGTCATAAGGGCCCCCAGTACCTTCCTTGCCTCCATTATTCAATCTTCAATAGCCCCCAGGGAGACATCTACTGTCCAGCTGGAGTCTCTCTCCAGGACTATTTCTCCCCTACTCCTCAAGGGTGAAGGTCCATTAAGAAGACACCGATTCACATCATTAAAGAGAACTACATCAGTGTTCGGTGTAGTCCGCTGAGTCTGTGTAGAGATTGGGGTGACCCCACCTCCTCCCCAAGGACGGTAGGTGGGGACTTGCTTCTGTTTGTATAAAGGCCCATCCTGGTGAATTTTCCAAACAAAGAGAGACAGGTCCAGAAATGTGGAACCTTTACTCCTAGAAACAGAAACTGCCAGCATCCCTCCCTCTCCCCTCCCCCACCCCCTCCATAGCATTTTCTCATTAAAATAGAAAGAAGAAATTAAGTCCCCCCTTCTCTCTCTCTCTCTCTCTCACACACACACACACACATCCATGTACAAAATGGAGCCTAGACAGACTTGAGTTCTAATCTTTACAGATTGTGTGACCTTGAAGTTCCCTGAGCCTCTATCTTCTCATCCTTGAAATGGGAAGAAAAATCAAGTGACCTGCCGGGGTAGTGGGAAGATTCAATGTGAGCCAAGCTTCCTCCTGACTTGCCCAACCCCCCCCCTTAGCCTTTTACTGGGTACTAGGTGGGAGACACACACACACACACAGACATGCACACACCAGCCCCACCCCCACCTCCAAGATGTAGCCCGGTCCTGCAGAGAGGACCATTAAATTAGCTCTTGCCTAATGTATGGTGATTAACATAACAATTAAAAAATTTTTTAAGCTAAAAAATTAAAATTAAATTAAAAAAAATTAGCTCTTGCCATCATCCTTGCTCTTTTGGCTCACACCCTGAATGCCGAGCCAAGACCACCAGCCCCATACAGCAGCCCTCAATGCCCACCACCGTCCTGCCTCTCCAAGCAAAGCCCTCCAAAAAGCAAATCCCATGTAAGGACAGTTGGGAGTCTGTGCAACATAAATGAGAGCCAAATCTCAGCAGTGACTTCAGCGTCACACACAGGCTTGCTGTTGCTCCTTGTCATTGGCCCCATACTGCACCCACCCTGGCCATTCACCTGTAATAACCATTTTCTTGCGTGTGTGTGTGTGTGTGTGTGTGTGTGTGTGAGAGAGAGAGAGAGAGAGAGAGAGAGAGAGAGAGCGTGCGTGCACACAGGGGAGGGAGGGGCAGAGGGAGAGAGAGAATCTTAAGTAGGCTCTACGACTGGGGGGGGCCTCCATCTCACAACCCCAGATCATGACCTGAGCTGAAATCAAGATTCCCATGCTTAACCAACTGAGCCACCCAGGTGTCCCCTGTAATAATCATTTTCATGGAAGCCTTAAAAGGTTGCTGCTCATTGACAAACACGGGAGTGGATATTTTCAGGGAATTTCTGCTGAAGCATCACCATGTGAAGACATCACAGAAAGCCCCTGCCAGCCCTGTGGCTTTGAAGACATCGCTCAACTTCGTGTTTCCTGAGCCTGAGCCCCCACAGCACCCAATGCTGAGTCCAGCGGTAGCACTGAACTCTGAGATTTCAGTGTGTGGTTGCTTCTTGGTCCCTCACTAACCTGCCAGGGCTTGAAGGGTTGGGACTGGGTGCCTGGCACCCAGGAGTGCTGAATAAATACTGCTTGGCTGTAAATCCGAATACAAGCCATCCAGAGAGGTTTTCTCTCGCATCCCCATCCCTCCCTATCTAGGGGGAGGAGGGGTAGGGGCAAGGGACAGGGGTGTAGGGGACAGGGGACTTCTAGACTTTCTCAATATCCTTCTGAACTAAGAGAGCGTCAGGGCCTCTAGGCCTGATAGCTCTTCCTCTTTCTCCTCGTCATAGACACTACAGCTCTTGACTTCTAAGCCTTACATGGCTGGGGAGGAGGGGGAGGGGTGTGTGAAAAGATCAGAAGCCCAGAGACAGCCTTAGAGAATAGGTTTGCTGCTAAACCTGTTGTGTAACCTCAGGCAAGTAACCTGGGCATCTTCCTAAACCTCTGGTTTCTAATCTGTGAAGACAGGAAGCCAACACAGCGCCAACTACCCGGTGTTTAGACACACATCCATATTGCTAACTCATTCGATCTATAAAATGATGGATTTGGATGATGTAATTTCTCAATTCCTAATGGGAAAGATTTCAATAGTTGCATTCAAACCACTCCAGCCTGGAGTCCCAGGAAGGGATGGTGATGTCACAAGAGAGAGCACAGGATGTGGAGCTGATCTGGGTTTAAATCTCTGGTCTGTCACTTCCCCATTGTGCTGATGTTGAGCAACTCACATGGACACTCTGAGCCTCAGTCCCCTCAACTACAAAATGGGAACAATAGTATCCCACTCACAGGGCTGCCTGGAGGATAAAAGGAAATGGAGTACCTGGAAGCCTAGCATTGCACTCAGCACACCATGTCAGCTCCTGCCCCCTTCCCAAACTACTTAAAGAAGATGTGACAATCAGCCTTTATGCAAATTATTGCTGCTACTCCCTGAGGTCATTTGCTTGGGTCTGGTCTGTGAGAAGGAAGCGGGAAGTTGCATCTGACGGTCTGAAGAGTGCTGAAGACAAAGGTTTCACTTCTGCAGCCTTGACTCCAAGGCAGCGTGGGGTGGTCATCAATGCAGAGCCCAGCAAAATCAGCCTTTCCCTCCAGACTCTGCTGCCCCAAAACAAATACATTTCTTTAAAAAAAAAAAAAATTAAATTTTAAAAGGTCCCCCCTTCACTGTGCTAAGTGCAGTCCAGAATCAGGGTCACCTTCTCTGAGACACCCTGATACCCCACCCCAGCCCCACTTACAATCCCAGCCCTTCTCCCACCTCTGGCAACTCCCCATTGCCCCGCCTGCTTTACTTTTCTCCATAGCACTTATCCCCACACACGTGCACGCACGCGCATGCAAATGCACGCGCACGCACACGCACACACGCCCCCCACTGTAAGTGCTGTGAGGGTTCAGAATGGTAGGGGCTGTGTTGGCCGCAGTGTCTCCGGTGCTGAGACCAAGACCTGCGTTAGTAGGTACTAAATAAAAGTTTGTCAAAAGGATGAATCGGAGCCTGAGCTAAAGCCAAACTGGTAGTTATGGCCAGATCATACTAAAATATCACCTGGGCCCCTCATTTCAGTTTGCAAAGCTCTCTCACAGTATTTATTCGCTCTTGTGCAGAAGACTTGGTTTCTGCATTTTCTAGGTGAAGAAAGCTAAGTCAGAGAGATGGAATGCTTCCGGAAGCCCAGGGAAGCTCTTCTGGCCCTCTGGCCTTGGGCAAGTCACTTCCCACGTCTAATCTCATTTTTTTCTTATCTGGAAAATGAAAAGATGTGGACTGGGTCCCATCTGGGGCTAAGATTTTTAAACTCTAAAATCCCCTGACCTGGTTGTTAATCCTTTAAAGACTGAGTCAAACGGTGTTCTCCACAAACCCTAACGGCAGAATCAGAACGAGCTGCCACCTCGGCCCTTCTGATCCCATTTCCAGTTCTCTTTCAGACCCCACTCCACTGGGGGACAATGGAGAAGAAGGGGACAGCCACGTGGAGACCTGGAAGAAAATCGTTCTGGAAGGGCCCCTGGGTGGCTCAGGGTTAAGCATCTGCCTTCCGCTCAGGTCATGATCCTAGAGTCCAGGGATCAAGCGCCACTTGGAGTCCCACATTGGGCTCCCTGCTCCGCGGGGAGCCTACTTCTCCCTCTCCCTCTCCCTCTGCCCCCCCCCCACTTGTGCACAGGCACACTCTATCTCAAATAAATAAATAAAATCTTTAAAAAAAAAGGAACTGACAAGACTAGCTGATGGATTCATTAGAGACTGACATAGGGTAAAGGAGTCAAGATTTTAGCCTCACTGCCTTCCCCAGCAAGACCTTATGCTTTTCTCCCTAATTTCTGTCTACTCTCTCCTCTCTGCCTTCTCTTCACCATCACCAAACCTACCCATTTCCAGAAGTCACGCTCGCTCTACCGTTTCTGCTTCCCTCAGTCCCAGGAATCTTCCTTCACTGAATCTCTGGATCCTTGTGTGCGTGCATCCATCAGCAGGTGCCAACATAAATTTCTGTTTCAACAGCTGTGTTCTGTACCCCTATTAGGTGATCAGTTCTCCAAAGGTAGGTATCCCAGCAGAGCTGTAGGACAGAATGGCATGTTAGCCGGGGGGCACAGGTGGAATCTCATTCGTTAGTTACGTCAGATAAGTTACTGATGTCTCTGAGCCTCAACTTCAGGTTAAAAAAAAGGGGGGTGTAATTAAAGAGCTAACGCATATAAGTGCTTAATACGTGCAGTGCCTGGCACATAATAAGCCTCTGATAAATGATAGCTGTGGTTGTTATCTGCAAGACAGTTGTGCTGCTTGTGACAATGACTTTGGGCAAGTGGTTTTCCCTCTTTGAGTCTCAGTTTGCTCATCTGTAAAATGGGATGTATATAGAATTCAGCTCTAAGATTCTCAATGCCTCTGTTCCATTTGTTAATGCTTTAGAATCTACCTTGGGTAATGTTAACCCAAAACCCTTGTGATGTGATTCATTCTTCATAAGGTTGCACCGCCCTCTGTTGGAGGTATTCTGCCTGCATTTGTTGGATCCTTAAATCGACAGATACTTAAAAGCCCAGAAAGCTCCCTCGCCTCTATTCTAATAATCTCTTCTTAAGTAACATCTCTTTCCGTGTAGCTATAGATTATATTTACAAAAACAAAAAAAAGTGGGTTTTTCTGCATTTTAAAATTCTGTCCCTATTTTATTCCTTTTTTAGGTCCTTATAAGAATTTGGGGTTTTTTTAATTATTTATTTTGACATAATTTCAGACTTAAGAAAAATTTGCAAGAAAATTGTACTATATCCTTCGCCCAGATTCCCCAAATGTTAACACTTAACCTAATTTGCTTTATCATTTCCTCTCTGAATCTGTTTCTCTCTTTCTCTCTGTCTCTGCCTCTCTCTCTCTGCATATATATATAGATACACAATACACACACGTATATACACACATATATACCTAGTGCATGTATTTTTTTCTGAATCTTTGACACTAAATTAGACACGAAGCCCTTTTATCCCTCAGTCCTTTATTAATGATGATATGATATTATTTTCAAATCTTCAGACTTTATTTAAATTTCTCAAATTATTTCCAAAATCTCTATAGCAGAAAAAAATCCACATTCCATTTTACATTCAGTTGTCATGTCTCCTTAGTTTCCTTTACTCTGGAATAGTTTCAAAAATTTTCTTTGTCTTTTAAGATATCGACATTTTTGAAGAATTCAGGCCAGACATTTTGTAGAATGTTCCTTTATTTGGATTTGTTGGATGTTTCCTAATGATTAGATTCCAGCTATGCATTTTTGGCAGTAATACCACAAAAATTTAGGTTTTTTTCAGTTTAAAAAAAAAAAGCAGTGTGTATTTAGGAAAGATATGCAATAATAATGAAAATTATACAATTATTTATGTGTTTCTTTACATAAACAAACACTTGGGGAGCTTTTAAAAAATACCGGGGGCTCCTGGGTGGCTCAGTCAGTTGAATGTCCGACTCTTGATTTTGACTCAGGTCGTGATCTGAGGGTCCTGGGATCAAGCCCCTTGTCAACTTCGTGCTCAGTGGGGAGTCTGCTTGAGGTTCTCCTTCTCTCTTGCCCTTTGCCTGTCACATGGGCTCCCTCCCCCGACCCTCTCTAAAATGAAATAGGGGCGCCTGGGTGGTGCAGTCGATTGAGTGACTGACTCTTGGTTTGGGCTCAGGTCTTGATCCCAGGGTGGTGAGATCAAGTTCCACAGAGGGCTCCATGCTCAGTGCGGAGTCTGCTTGGGATTCTCTTTCCCTTCCCCTGGCCCTCCTGCTTGTGCTCTCTCTCTCTCTCAAAAATAAATAAATATTTTTTAAAAATAAGATAAATCTTTTTTAAAAATTAAAAATAAAATAAAAATACTGATGCCCAGCCCCATCCCTAGAAATGTTGATAAAATTAGGATGTTGAGTATTAGCATTTTTTTAACTCTCCTGGTGCTTCTGTGCAGTCCGAGTTGAGAGTCATTAATTTCTCCTCTGCTAACTCCAAAAGGAACATTGAACAAGTTACAGAGATCCATAAAAGTACAGTAAGATAAACTGGGAGAAGGGGAAGGACCCTCAATAGGAGAAGGACATGCATGAAATCTCGAAGCAAGTAAAGCTTTCTTTGAGTGGGCGATAAATTTGCTCTAACAAAGAACATGAAGATAGTGGAATAATGTGAAAGTCAGAAATCCAATTTTAAATGATATACACAAGATAAACCTACACTGCATCTAGAAAAAAAAATAGAAGTGCCAGAGGTTGCATTTGAATGGTAGCATTATGGTTGATCTTTATTGTTTCCATATTTTTCTTTCTTTTTTTTTTAAGATTTTATTTATTTATTTTGACAGAGAGACAGAGAGAGAGGGAACACAAGCAGGGAGAGTGGGAGAGGGAGAAGCAGGCTTCCCACTGAGCAGGGAGCCCGATGCAGGGCCTGATCCCAGGACCGTGGGATCATGACCTGAGCCAAAGGCAGACGCTTAACGACAGAGCCACCCAGACGCCCCTCCATATTTTTCTTTATTTTCAAATTTTCCCTTAAAGAATCTGAGGTCCTTTTTATAATTAAAATGTTTTCACTTGTGCAGCACTTATTTCGCAAAGCTCACATTATCTTATAATAGTAATAGTAAGTCAATGATGACCGTTTGCTTGCATGTGTCGGGTACTATGCTATAAGCTTTACATAGATTCTCTTTTAATTCTTACAGCTAATCTTTGAGGCAGGTACTATTATTAACCCCATTTATTTTTTTTTAAGATTTTATTTATTTATTTGAAAGAGAGAGAGAGAGAGAGAAAGCACAAGCCGGGGAGAGGGGCAGAGAGAGAGCGAGAGAGAGAGAAGCACATTCCCCACTGAGCAAGGAGCCCGATGTGGGGCTCGATCCCAGGACCCTGAGATTATGCAAAGACAGACACTTAACCAACTGAGCCCCCCATGTGCCCCTATTAATCCCATTTCACAAGACAAAGAAGCTGACTCAGAAAGGTTAAGTCACTCGCCCAAGCTCAAACAGCTTCCAAGCGTCAGAAACAATAATTTTACTCTAAAGCTTTAATATTTAACTCTAAGAACACCAATATCTAATTGCTAGGAGAAACAAGTACTCTTACGCAAACTCTGCTAAATTCAACTATTTCACATGTTGTTTGTTTTTTTAAAGATTTTATTTATTTATTTGAGAGAGAGAATGAGAGAGAGAGAGAGCATGAGAGGGGGGAGGATCAGAGGGAGAAGCAGACTCCCTGCTGAGCAGGAAGCCCAATGCGGGACTCGATCCCGGGACTCCAGGATCATGACCTGAGCCGAAGGCAGTCGCTTAACCAACTGAGCCACCCAGGCGCCCTCACATGTTGTTTGTTAAAGGCTATTTTCCATATCACATGAACATTAAATATGAAAAACACCTTGTTATGCTTTGCCTAGTTGCTTTGAAAATGAAATTAAAATTCTTGTCATACTCAGGTTAGTTGCTTTCCACCAACATTCAGCCATGTGCTTTTTTTTTTCTTAAAAAAAAAGCAAATGTACCAAATAAATTACAGTAGCCAGGCAATATTCAGTAATTTCATTTATAATAAGGATTTTACACATGATGCGAACATTTCTAGAACAGAGTCATTCTTCAAAAGGAACTCAAAGAATGTCTTTAATGTTTTCCCCATGCATTGAGACCAAACATTTTTACTGAGATCTGTCTAAAAGGCTCAGGAATAGGAAAACAAAATGTAAAAGTCTGGTTTGGTTTAGTGTAGTTGAGTTTTAATTGCTTTTGTTTCTAAGAAAAAGAATTGGAAAAATATGTGGGCTTTTCCACTGGGAGTTCTAGAACCAGCACAGGGCGGGGGTCAGGAGTCCTGGGTCCTGGTTAAGTCACTTCTCTCTGGGTTTTTATGTCTTTGTTTATAAAATGAAGAGTTTGGACCAGACCATCCGCTAAGGAACCCCCCAGCTCAAAAATTCACGATTTTCCAACTGGATTGTCCTGCATTGTTCTTAATTACCTGACTCTAATGAATGACCCAAATGGCAGCCCTCCCCTAGGTCCGGGCAGTCCCGAGACGGTGCCAGGACCTTGTTGTAAACACAAGAGAAATGAATCAAGGCAGTTTTCTCCCTGTCCACCCTCTATCCACTGAGGTGGCTCTTTTCCCCGGTAAGAAAAGAGAAAAACAGAAAGGAAATGGAATAACTGGATTTAGGGAAGTAAGAGGAAGAAGACAGTGGAGGAGCAGAAATGGAAGGAAAGGTCCCTTTTTGTTAAGGATTTTCATATATTTAGCCATCCCAACCATCAAAGTCTATGTAATATATTCTTGTATTCCAAATCGGATACAGTAAATTTAGATCTGTAAAGAGTCCTTAAAAAGTACTGCATTTATTTAAAATTCTCCCAAATGTTTTTCATTAAAGGAAAAGCTTTTTCTTCCCATCACTCAGTTTCTAGAGCTGTGCCGTCCAATATGGTAACTACTAGCCACCTGTGGCTATTTAGATGTAAATTTAAATTAATGAAAATTAAGTCAAGTTTAAAAATCAGCCCCTGGTCACACTAACCACATATCAAGTGCTCAAAGCCACACGGGGTTAGTGACCACCGTCCTGGGCAGTGCAGACATAGAATATCTCAATTATCGAAGAAAGTTCTATGGACAGCACTGTTCAGGAGTGTTTGATTAAGGGAAAATGGAGTTCAGAACATTTGACAGAAAATTAGACAATGGGAGGATGAGAATGATATGGTCAACTCTTAGCAATTATAATAATTATAATAGTTCCATGTACTGAGTTAAGCGATTTATATGCATCCTGTCACTCCTTAAAACACCCTCATGAGGTGGATACCCATATTATCCCTATTTTACAAATGGTAAAACTGAGGCTTAAAGAGATAAAATTGCCCAAGGGCAATAGCAAGCAGATAAACCCAGCCTACCCAGCACCAGAGTCCATGCCTTCTTACCTCAAGTTTAAGGGGCAAGACAGACCTCTAGCTGGTTGCGGTAGGTGTCATAAGTCCTAGCCATCGTGTCAACACTGTCCTAGGCACTGGGGACACCATGCGCCCAAGCCCCCACCCTTGGGGCAGTTGAGAGATAATGGAGTAGCAAATAAATTAATTGGTTCAGCCAGTGACTAAGGCAAAGAAATTAACAAAACAGGCTACCATGGTAGACATCGATGGGGAAGGGGCTCCTTGAGGCACTGGGGGAGGCCGCTCTGAGGGCTGACATCTGCGCTGAGACCTGAGTGAGGAGAAGGAACCAGCCAGAGGGAGAGTGGAGGCATTGACCATGCAAATGCCGCCTTGAGGCAGAGGCGGACCCTAGCTTGGTGAGCTTGGTGAGCTAGCATGACCAGCATGGCCCAGCTGGTGGGGAGGGGAGGAAAGCACAGGGCACAGAAAGTGGAGGGCCAGCTGTCCCTGCCTCAGGAATAGAGTCACCTCAGCTACTGGGTGAGAAAAGAAAACCCAGGGGCACCTGGGTGGCTCAGATGGTTAAGCATCTGCCTTCAGCTCAGGTCATGATCCTGGGGTCCCAGGATCGAGCCCCGAGTAGGGCTCCCTGCTCAGTGGGGAGTCTGCTTCCCCCTCTCCCGATGACCCTCCCCCTGGCTCATGCTCTCTCTCTCTCCCTCAAATAAATAAATAAAATATTTTAGGAAAAAAGAAAAGAAAACCCAGAGGGTCAGCAGGCAACTCTCCTCATTCACCTGTACTCTGGCCACTCCGGTGGGCCACCTTTTCATCTCACCCTAATTGATGCCCACTATTCTAACTGGCCTCCCACTTCCACCTGTGGCCCCTGGAGTCTGTCTCTACTCAGCTGCCACAAGGGCTCTGCTACTCTCCAAGAACAAAGAGTAAAAGGCAAAGGCATTGCGGTGGCTTGCAAGGCCCTAAGCAGTCCGCTCCCTGCCATTCTCCTGACTGGCTCTCCTCTAGCCTCCTTCTGTGCCCTCCACACCAGATACACTGGCCCCTTGCTGTCCCCAAACACATCAGACCACTCCAGCCTCTGGACTGCTCAGCTGGAATGCCCCCTCCCCAAGTTCACTGCACAGTTCACTCCCTGACCTCCTTAGGGTTTGGCTCTGATTCCTTCTCCACGAAGCCTTCTCTGACCACCATATTCAAAATCAAAACCCTCTTACTTGCTTTACTTTCGTCCCTATCACTTATCCCCTGCTAACATACTGTGTCTTCTCCTGCATTTCTTGAATGCATTTAGACTATACATTTCTATCTCCCGTCTTATCCTTTCCATGAGAGCTGGAGGAGTCTTTGCTTTGTTCCCTGCTGGATCCTTGGATAAATCCAGAATGAACATTGAGCTCCACTCTCTTAGGGGTCCTCTTCCAGATTTGGAGTTCTATCACGTGACACAGTAAATGTGACAGAACTCCTTCTCCCTATGACCCCCTGATTTTTGTTATTAGTCACAGATGACTGATCCAGTAAGATGATGTATTTTTTTAAATATTTAAACCAGTGACACCTTCCAGTTAAAAATTTAACCAGGCCCCTGCAGGCCTTTCCCCAGCCTAAGACACAGACACCATGTAGACTAGCAGCAGCCAACAGAAATATAATGCAAACCACATATGCAATTTTAAATTTTCTGGTAGCCACACTGAAAAAAGGAAAAAAGAAACAGGTGAAATTAATGTTACTAATATATTTTGTTTAACTCAGTATATCCAAACATCATCATTTCAACATGTAATCAATATAAAAATTATTAATAAGATATTTACGTTCTCAGGGTGCCTGGGTGGCTCAGTCAGTTGGGTGTTTGCCTTCAGCTCAGGTCATGATCTCCGGGTGCTGGGATTGAGCCCATGTCCAGCTCCCTGCTGACCTCTCTCCCTCTCCCTCCACCCCTCTGCCCTGCTTGTGCTCTCTCTTTTGTGCTATCTCAAATAAATAAATAAAATCTTTAAAATAAAAAAGGTATTTTACGTTCTCTTTTCATACAAAGACTTCCAAGTTCAGGGTGTATTTTATGCCTAAAGTACAGCTCCACTTGGACCAGCCACATTTCAAGTGCTCATAGCCGTATGTGGCTAATGGCCACAGCACAGCTCTGTGGTCTCTGGAAGAGAGGCTACGGGGTACATAGTGCCCAAGCAGGGGCTTTGGGCCTCTGTCCGAAAGGGCTGCTAAAAAGCTCACAGGGGCAGAAGCTCCAGGAGCAAGCAATCCTCGTTCTCTCATTCCCTCAGGCCCTGCCCCCAGCCCCTCTAGGCTCATGGGTCTCCCTTGGGAGGAGTGGGTTCCTGATCCTTTTGGGTCTCTTCCACATCAAGACACCCACCTCCCACCCCCCGCCCCAGACACTCCAATGACCCACTGCAGAACCAGACTCTGCAGTGGGGAGAATCTGAGGTCAGCCCCCTCCATCCAGGGGAGGAATGCAGGGACCAGACCCTCTCTCCCAGCAGCCCAGGGAAGGAATGCATGCAGAGGGTTCCCTTCTCCAGAGACGGGAGCTGTATGCCCAGCCCTAGGAACGGAAGAAGGGGGAAACCAGCCCTTCAGCTGGAATTTCTGTTCATACTTCTTTCCAGGGGAAAAAAAAAAAAAAATCTGGAGCCATTTTGGCTTCCCTCTCTCCCAAGTCAGGACAGTTGACCGGTTCCCAGGGTGAAGTTACTTAGACTTCAGCCCCCCTTCTCATAGAGCTCTTTCCCCCAAGACACTGCCATATGGTCCTGTTTTGCATGCGCTGCTTGCCACAGCCTCAGTCTGGGCCGCCCCGGCTCTCAGACTCCCACCCACTTACTGTATTTTTATCACCCTCCCCTCAACCCCACACGCTTGCTTCTGCCTTTCCCTCCGCCCCATCAGTCTCTGCTGTGGTTTTTGATGATTTCCCCTTTGCTTAATCATTCTCGTGAAACAGGACCCGAAATAGAAAATAAGAGAGTGCTGACTTGGATGGGAAATAGACCCGCTAGAACAACTGCAAGTAACAACAACGTGCGAATGGCCATCCCCGCAGCGTGGCCAGCTCGCCGGTTTATGGACAGAGCAGCATCTTACACACCGGGCGCAGCGCTTTTCCTCTGCGGGGACGGCACGCGTGTGTTGAAGGCCTACTACGGACGACAGAGGCTTGTTGTGCCAGGCTCGGGGGGAGAGACAGGAGTGGGCACGGGTGTCAAGGCTTCTGGCCCCAAGGACCTTGCAGGGAATAAAGACAACGCCTGCCCTGCCCTGAAGGCTTTAAACCCGGCTGTCGGCGGGGCGGGGGGCTTCATGGAGGAGGGGCACCCGAGCTGGAACTCGAAGGCCCGTGCTGCTGAAAAGGTTGAAAGACAGTGTGCAGGGCGCCTGGGTGGCTCAGTTGGTTAAGCGACTGCCTTCGGCTCAGGTCATGGTCCCAGGGTCCTGGGATCGAGCCCCGCATCGGGCTCCCTGCTCTGCGGGGAGCCTGCTTCTCCCTCTCCCACTCCCCCTGCTTGTGTTCCCTCTCTCGCTGTGTCTCTCTCTGTCAAATAAATAAATAAAATCTTTAAAAAAAAAAAAAAAAGAAAGACAGTGTGCATCGAGGCGGGAAAGGGGAAGGAAGCTCCCGCTCGGCACAGCAGCCGGCTGCTGCCGGATCAGCGGGGCCCGCTGCCGGACACAGAGCTCCAAGTGTTCAATGTCCTCCTTAAATGAAGGAAGGATTACCGACTTCCATGCCCGGCTTTCCCATCAATGGTTCCGTCGCTTCACTGTTCTGAGCTCTGAGAGCATCCACGTCAGAAGGTTGAGGGATGTGAGCCCTCAACGTCCTGGAGCCTGGTCCGAGTGGAGATGTGCTTTAGGCATAAAATACACCCTGACCTTGGAAATCTTTGTATGAAAAGAGAACGTAAAATCCAGAAGGACAATCTGGATCCTCACAGCTGAGCTGCCACCACTGTGGGCCCCTCCACAAGACTCAGTGTCGGCAGGCTACGGGCCACTTGGACTGGATGGCAACCCTAGCCCAGGGGCCTCCCCGGATCTGGCCTCCCCGGATCTGGCCCCCCCGGATCTGGCCCCCAGCCGCTGCTCTGAGCTCCGTCCTCTTCAAACGGTGTGAGGGGCCACCCTCCTCCGGAGTGGATAAAGATTGTTTTCTCTTTTGCAAAAACGGAATGGAGAGAAAGGAAAAAAGAAAACGTCTCCAACCCCTCCACCCTGCGAAAGTAATCCCTGCTCTCCAGGCAACCAGCCAATCGATGGGGAAAGTCTGAAAGAGCTTTACAACTCACACAAATTCGAAGTCAGAGGCTTATTTTTATCGCGTCTGGAACCATGCCCCCCAAGTACAGCTCAGTGATCCAAGAAAGGCCATTCCTGGTCCCCATTTAAGTGGTGGCCTCCACACACGTTCCATCACATCACTTGAGTTTGAATTTTTTTTAAAGATTTATTTATTTATTTGAGAGAGTGTGAGAGCAGGGTGGGCAGGGGCAGAGGGAGAGAACCTCCAGCAGACTCCCTGCTGAGCGCGGAGCCCAACACAGGGCTCGATCTCACAGCCCCAAGATCATGACCTGAGCAGAAATCAAGAGTCAGGGGACGCTTAACTGACTGAGCTGCCCAGGCTCATGCCTGGCTTTCCCATCAACGGTTCCGTCGCTTCACTGTTCCGAGCTTTTTTTTTTTTTAATAGCATTGATCACGATCTGAAATTCTCTTGTTCATTCATTTGGCTTCTTGTCAATCATAAGTCTCCTCCCTCACCCCCAACCAAACTGCATCCCCAGAAGAGCAGGGTCTGTCATGGCACTGGAGTACCCCCAGTATTTTGCAACAGTGTTAGCATGAAGTGGGCATTCGATAAGCAGTTGTCAAAGTTCACAGAGGGTTAAATGGTAGTATCCATTAGATCTAGAAAAGCACATGCCCTCGACTCTGAAAATGAAAGTGGTAGAGTGATTCTGACTTCCATTTTCCTTACAGAAAGTAAGAGAAGCTCTGAACCTCATTTGTCAAAACAGTTCATTACACCACTGTTTGTAATAACAGAAGCCTGGAAGAACCTAAATGTCCATGTGGTAAATAAATTGCAATACAGTTACACAATGAAGATACTATGCATACTTATGAAAGAACAAGGAAGGTCTTTGTGAACTGATATAGAAAGATTTCCTAGATATAATCTTTGGTGAAAAAAGCAAAGTACAGGACAGTGTTAAAGTATGCAATCATTGAGGGGGGGATGAATGGGGTGGGAGGGTGTGTTCATATGTGCTCATTTATGCAAACAGTATTTTCTACCAGGGTGCAAAAAAACTAGGTGTAATGTCTACCTGCAGGGGCGGGGAACACGATTACTTGAGAGGAGAGATGATTTTTCATAAACCTTTTTGTAAATTTTGAGTTTTGAACCATAAGAATGTATTACTGATTCAAAAATAAAATCAATTAAATCCACAACCATATTCATTTATTTAAAATATCTACTGATTGAATAATTAATCTGATGTATGCAGTTTAGAATCCCTTGGTGACTTTGAGGAAACATAAGCCAGCGTCCCTTCCCATTCTCATTCAAGGTCACACTCCTAAACCTGCCTTTGCTCTTCCTCTCCCTGCCTCTCCCCTCCTGTAAAATAAGGCCACTTTCCTGAAGGTGGGGCCCCTGGACGAGGCTGTGTCACTTGCTCGCTGTAGGTGTGTGAAGGACAGGTAAACTAGCTTGTGGTGGCAACAGGAATTCCCTCCGTGCCAGTGTGTTCCTGTAAACAATACAAGAATGTCATCATGTTTACATAATAGGGAGTTTTACAAAAACAACTTTCCTGCTTCCTTAAGTGACTAGATAAAAAAATAAATAAACTTGGCTCTGCCCTGAGTCAACTGGCTCAGCTGGAAACCATGGAGTCTGGGGAATTTTTTTTTTTTTAAGATTTTTTTTTATTTTTTATTAGAAAGAGAGAGCACAAGCAGGGGAAGCGGCAGGCAGAGGGAGAGTGAGAAGCAGACTCCCCGCTGAGCAGGAAGCCTGATGTGGGGCTTGATCCCAGGACACCGGGATCATGACCTGAGCCGAAGGCAGACGCTTAACCATCTGAGCCACCCAGGCGCCCCGAGTCTGGGGAATTTTTACTTTTTTGAAGATTTTATTTATTTATTTGAGAGAGAGAGTGAGTATGGGGGGTGGGGGGCAGGGGCAGAGGGACAAGCAGACTCCCCGCCGGGCAGGGAGCCCGATGCGGGGCTCAATCTCAGGACTCAGAGATCACGACCTGAGCCAAAGTCAGACACTTAACTGCCTGAGCCGCCCAGGTGCTCCAGTGTGGGGAAATTTCTGGGTGAAGAAGCAGCAGTAGGTTCTCGTGTGCGTGGTGTATCCTGGCAGTATCAGTCTTGAGCTGATGGAAAAAGGGTCTCTTGGAAACTACAGTGTCCACAGACAGCAGGGCCAGCCTTTGGAAAACCAAACTCATCTCCTAACTTGGCTCTGAAGGCAGCAAAAGCAGGGTCAGCTTCCAAGGTATGCAGCCCTCACTTACAAGGGCCTTTGCACTTGTTCTAATGCTCTGCCGTCTCAGTCTTGACATTCTTAATAAATCTTTAACAAGTGGCCCATATTTGCATTTTGTACTAGGCCCTACAGATTCCATAGTCAGTCCTGCAGGAATTATCACAAAAATCCTTGTCATCTCAAGTGTGGTTTATTGTTTGTTGTGAAAAATACAGTGTTCTCATTCACCAGTGTACCTGACTTTCTCAGATCCTTCTCTGAAAATCATTTTAGGAGAGCTTCAGGGTCCAGGAGAGCTTCAGAATCCAGGTACTGGGGTGCCTGGGTGGCTCAGTCAGTTAAGCATCTACCTTCGGCTCAGGTCATGATCCCAGGGTCCTGGGATCGAGCCCCGCATTGGGTTCCCTGCTCAGTGGGAAGCCTGCTTCTCCCTCTCCCACTCCCCCTGCTTGTGTTCCCTCTCTCGCTGTGTCTCTCTGTCAAATAAATAAATAAAATCTTTAAAAAAAAAAAAAAAAAGAATCCAGGTAACTGTGGCCATGTGGGAAGGCAAGGGCATGCATGCTCAAGGTCAAGGGACAGGGACAGGGCAGCCCACTTTCTACCAATTTGGGAAAAGCCAGGCACTGTTAGCATTTCTCTTCATTCCCAGCTCACACAAGGTGCCTAGAATTACTGGGTTCACAGTGTAGCACCTTTGAGGAAAACCCAAAGAAGTCACAGGGACAGGCCTCTAATTCTTTTGCATTTGTTCTTTAATTTAAAAAATATTTATTGAGCGCATACGTGCTGGGCATGCAACAGGAAGGCACCTTCCTGCCGTCATGAGCTTACAGGGTAGCAGAGCTAGGCAATAAGCAACTAAATGACCACAATGAGAAATATGAGATGTGATAAGTGCTGTGGAGGAAGCAGGTGCAGAGGAGAGAGAGAGGAAAACTGGTGGGTGGTGGGGACTACTTGGATAGAGTCATTAGGGGCGGCTTCCAGTTGCTCAGTTTACCACCTGATAGAGCACTCGCTTGCAGAATAACAAGGTTTAGTATAAATGCCGTACGAGTATCAGACATGCGCCTTGTGGAAGCGCTCATGCTCACTGAATGTGGCTTATATTAAACTTTTCTCAGGAGCACCGAGTCCCTGAAGCACGCTGGCCTGGGAGGCAGGAGCCTTGGGCCGGTGGGCCCTCCATCTGCCTGGCACTTGAGGGTTTACAAAGCACGTTCGCATCCAACTTCTCATTCTCAACAACCTTTGAGACCAGGTGGGGATTATCATTAACTCCACCTTCTAGAAGGAGGTTCAGAGAGGCTAATCTAATTTGCCTAGGTCACACAGGTAATAAAGGAATCAGGAATCAAAATAAGTCTAGCTGATGCCAAGTCTATCTGAGGCTCTTCCTAGTAAGTCATGTCATTCCGTGTCAGGGACCTCCCGTGTTTAGAAGACGCTGCCTTCCTTTCTGAGATATCACGGGAGGGCCCCACTGCCTGTGACCCCGCCCGGAACCACTGCCTAGTAGAGTTGCAAGGGCCCGCAGAGATCTTAGTCAGTCTCCTCGTTTTATAGCTGAAGAAAACACAGACTCACAGAGGGAAGGCGGTTCGTGAATCTCCAGCCCAGATCTCTTTCCACTTCACTCAAGACCTTCTGGGTTTGGCTCACTTCCATTTACAGAGAGGTTAGCCCTTGAGCTAGGAGAGCTTTGCGGGAAAGAAGAGGAACCAGAACTAAAATGTAAAGGGTTTCCTGGCAACTAGAAAAGTGGCCATGCGTGCTTTTGCCACCTGGCATCCATTTTACCCTTTTTCTGGTGTTCCTCATCCCCAGGCTTCCCCTAGGAGGACCACTCACATCCCCTAGTCAGGCTCTGCACGCGGGTGGAATTATTTCCAGGAGTTCATCTCACTTCCTGATTTAGGAGTGGGCACGTGACTCGGGGTTGGCCAATCAGAGCATCACGTTTTCCTGGCCATGCGATTGGCTCCGGAATAGACATGTGACCTATGCTCAGCCATTCATGTTTTCTCCCCGAAGAACCCTCAATCTTGAGAGTAGGGCTGGAGCAGAAGACGTGGCTGCAGCTCATTTATTCTTGCTGCAGCAACCTGTGCTTTTCAGCCTAAGTCTTTAGCTTTCTCGACAATTCATCCTAACTGAAAACCCCTCTGCAACCCTTTTGAAATGGTAGTTAGGAAATCAAGTGATAATATGGTTTCCCTTATCTCCTGACAAGACTCTTTCACTGACAGGTCGCAGCTTTGGTCTTGAATAGTTACTTGGAAAATGAGTCCCAGTGCAAGAAAATTCAGCGGACACAAAGTCTTTTCATGATTCCTTTAAGTCAGTGCTTCTCTTGTGTGTGAGGTCCCTAGATCAGCAGCAGCTGTAGCAGCTGGGAACTTGTTAAGAATGCAAATTCTCAGGCCTCACCCCAGACTCGAGGCATTAGAAACTCTGGGGAAGAGGCCAGCTGTCTGGGTTTTTCAGAAGCTCTCCAGGTGATTCTGATGCCCACTAAAGCTTGAGAACTTCTGCTTTAAACCACTAAGTTCAGTACTATATGAATTTACTTAAAACATTCAAATATGATCTATATGTCAATTTTTTAAAAATAAGCTCTGTGCCCAATGTGGGGCTCAAACTCACCACCCTGAGATCAAGGGTTGCATGTTCTATGGACTGAGCCAGCCAGGCGCCCCTCAATTCTTTTAAATGTTAAAAAAAAAAATTGAAATATGAAAGGTAAAAGATGTCTAAAATTTGTGTCTCACTTCAGACCAAATTTTATAAGATTATTTTATGTTAATCTAATGACCTAAAGACAGGGCTTGGCATCAAACAGACTTAAGTTCTAACCCTCCTTCAGCTACTTGTTAGCTATGTAAATTTAGGCAAATTATGACATTTTAAGCTTCAGTTTTCTCATCTAAAAAACCTGCAATAAAAACCCCTCTGTCCTAGGTCATGTGGACATTAAATGAGATAACGAATGTAAAATTGCTAGCACATAAGATCTCAGTACGTTTCAGCTCGTTATTACTATGTATATGGGATTAAGGCTACCAATTACTTATTTACAAGCACTGACTCCCTTTTACTGTCCCAGCCTGGCTGAGAACACATTTACCATTTGTCTGAAATTGATGTCTAGCCTGAGAGCACACTAAGTGGAATCAGAAAGCCCACATCCTAGGCTTGGCCAGTAACTCACCGCATGACATTCAGTGAGCCAATTCCCATCTCTCAGCCTCAGGTTCCTCAAGTTTTAAATAACCAGATTGTGACAAGCTGGGCTCTAAGGTCCTTCTGGGCTCTGACACTCTAAAATTCTATGCCTTAAGGCTTGAATGGGTTTTTTTTTAATTGGCTGTAGGAGGCACAGTCTTCAGTGCCAAAATGCAGCTGGGAGCATCTATTTTTTAGGAGACATGAAAGGAGGACCGAGCTCTAAAGGTGGGTATGAGCGGGAGGCAAATCTTCCCACAGAGCAAATGTCCCTATAGACTTATCCACCTGTCTCGGGGACCACCCCATCCCCCAGACCTTACCACCATGGAACTCGTCTCCTCATTCAGCCAGGAGAAGCACGCTCCCTTTCTCTATCTACTGCCAATTGATTCATCACCTGGCTTGGGCGGAGTACTCAGAACTCTAGCCAAGGGCCCTCCCAAAACAGAAAGCAACGTGGCCACTAGCCCTTGAACCTGCCAGTAAGAACAAGAAGTTCAGTCGCTGCTGGGTTTTAAGCCAGGTTCCAGGGCATCTCATGATAGCCCTACTCTACTTAAGCCAAAAGGGCATGGCATCAAATCACTCTTTTCATCTTCCTCTTTTTATTGATCTACATCTTCTATGGTGTTTCCCCCTACATTGTATGTTTATCATTTCTGTTTCATCCTCAAAGCAATAGCCTTTGGAGATCCTCACCAAGCACAGTGAGTCTTATTTGGCAGTAAGAGCACAGTGCTCCAGGAGGCTGGAGGCCCCAGGTCATGGGTATCCTGGCAAGTCACTTAGCATCCTCGGCTCTGCTTATCACTGTTGTAAAGTAAGGGCACGTTGGACCAGCATTTCACCTAGAATACTTCGCAAGACTGCAAATCACCACTCAAGGGTTGGTGGCTGGCAAAAATTTCTGAAGAGTCCTGAATCCGGTCCTGCCCCCTCCACAACCACAGGCCACTGACCGGTCTTGGCCAGCTGTTTATGGATGTGAGTAAACAGGGAAGACAATGTGAATGGACTGATGCAAATCTACCAACAATACGACCCTGCTATCCCGCTAAGGGATTGGGGGGTGGGGGGGGTCAGCAAGTGGGGAGGTCTTGAAAGACTCACATACTTCCCCAGACTCCCAAACTCATAAAGGACAGCTTGGGAAGATAGGTGGCAGCCAGCTTCATCCATCTCGTCCTCAGTTTCCTTTCAGATAAGGAAACTGAGGCCCAAAGTGGGGTAGTGAATCCTTAAGATCACGCAGAGAGTAGGTGACGCCAGGTCAATGCTCAGCCAACAACAGCCCCTGACTCTGCTTTTATGTCATGAAAGTTAATGGGCCCAGGGGAACTTCTCTACCACGAAGATGGTAGATCAGATGGACCCTTCAGCCCTGCTAATTAGGATGCTCATCAAAGCTGCAAATCACCCTCTGGCACCGCTATCCCCGTAGCAGCGACAGGAGGTGGCTCTGACCCTGGCTGCATTTTTCCCAGGCTATCTCATCAAAGGGCCTGCCTGGCCTTGCCGTGTTATCTCTTGATCTTAATCAGCTACACTCCATTTTCTACCGTGTTTTATCCACAAAAGCCTCCTTGGCTTCCCAATAGGAAATCCAGGCCAAGGTCCCAGAGTTAGTACGAAGGCCAGGCTGGGACCGGTTTGATGAGAGAAAGTACAAAGGATGCGCTAGGTCTGCAGCCCGCAGTGCCTTCAGAAATCCACACGTGTGCACACGAAGGCAGTGCGGGGCAGTGGAAAGAGCAGGCAGACAGGCCTGGGTTCAAGTTCCAGCTACTTCCCAGCTGCCTGACTTTGGAGAAGATATTCAGCCTTGTAAGCCTCACTGTTCTCATGTGTAAGATAGGGGTGTCTCTACTTTGCGCACATGGTTGTTGGATTGTGTATGTAACATCATTAGCACTGGGGGGCCTGAAAGATGGAACTCTGGGCATGTTTGCTCCCCTGATGCTCCACGTTGGAGTGGTGCTAGTGAAGAATTACAGGTTTGTCCTGACCTGGAGATGGCCAGGGTGTGACAGGCAGAGCCCATGACTTGGGTTCGAGGATAGCCCTGATGCTCATCAGCTGTGGCCAATTCCTCCTCTCCTCTAAAATTCAATTTTCGAATCTCTAAGTGGAAAGCTTTTCCTGTACCTGAGATGATGGTGATGAAATTGCTTCATAAACAGTAAAACACGCCAGTGTTATCTCTTCTCATTAGCCCACACTGGTGTGTAGCCAAATCCTCCTGAGACCTCGGACAAGTCCTTAAACTTCTCTGGGTGTATCAGTCGAGGTCCCAGCAGGAAACAGATGGCACATCCAAACTGGGTGATTTGACTCGAGTGTAATAACGCAGGTACTTGCAACAATGTGAGCACAAAATGGATAGTGCGCTATCTCAGGGCTAGTTACTGAGAGGAGCCCTTAGTACACCTAGGGCTTGAAGGAACGAGGGAGAAGCAGGCACTTGGACCATCCACAGGAGCTGTGGCCTTCAGAGGAGGGATGCAGCCTGTGCAGATGCTCTGGCAGGGAGCAACAGGAGAAAAGAATACCCTTATGTTGCTCTCCTCTGCCTTCCGATCTGCTGTGGGTGCTTCCCTCTGGCCTGATCAAACTGGAAACCAGAGAGTAAGGAAACCCACTGAGGCAGTCCGCACAGGCCTGCAGGTCTTGGAGGGGCATTTGGCAGAAATCCAGCACACTGGGCTTGAGTGTCTTCTACAGTTAAAGGGTGGCATTAAATGAAACGATGTCTCCTTTGGATCTCCCTCTCTAACAGAGTCTCAGCACTTTCCGAAGCTCCAGACCAGAGCCCAGAAGGTTTAGACCCAGAAGGGAATCCAACCCTCTCCCGGGGAGATCTTTAGCCTTTCCAATGAATCAAGCGCAAGGACATCCTTTTTTGGCAGTCCCTAAGTTAAATGACCGCCTTTGAGTCCCATACTCAAAGCAGTGGGCAAGCCAGCCAGAGAGGGAGTCATTATTTGGATTGACTATGTTTTAGTATTTATTTTTCTCTTTTAACCAGAGCGAGCCAGGTGCATAACTCAAACGCTAAACAGATGCCCTTCTGCTTTCATTCACTGGAAGAAATAGAATGCGGTATAGAAGTCTCTTTAGGCCTTATCTTTAGAAATAATAAATTGCATGCAAGCGAACACCCTGGAGCAATCTATTTTTTTTTCCAGCACCTTCTAGCTGACAGTCAATGTGGCTCCCATGGGAGATATCAAAGAGCTGAGTAATCTTGAGGAGACAATAGTTCCCAAATCCCCTTTTTTCACTCCATCCCATTCCAGATGGGTGACATAAATCAAGTGCCCATAAGAGAGCTTCCCAGGCGATCTGGGACGATAGTTAAAACTGTAGGCTCTAGAATCGGTAAAGCCCAGGATTCAAGTTCTTGCTCCGTCACTTACTAGCTGTCTTCGTGACCTTGGATGAGTGACCTAAGCTTCAATTTCCTCATCTGTCAAATGAGCTTAATAATAATGCTTTATCTGCCTCATAGGGTCATTCCAAGAATTGAACGAAATAGTACAAACATTTAGCACATAGGAAACATTCAATAAATGGTAGTGGAGGGAAACTGGGGAGCTGCTGACAGATATATGACACTAGATCCATAACGGTGCCTCTCCCCCAGCCACAGCACTTCCCCTATGCTCCTTCTATGGCCCTCATCACTTTCCCGTGCATTTTAGCCATCCCCATCCCACCCCTGCTCTAAACATATCACTCGCAATGCTTGTCATACCCACAGCCCTTTGCTGTGGTTTGTTCTCCATAGTATTATAAATCAGGAGTAGCTTTTAGCTCTTAAAGCGAATCATCATCATAAAATACTGTGTATTAGTTATTCCAGCATTATAAAATTCAGGGCAGGGAAAGGCCATCCCAATTCTGTAACGCAGATGGCACTAGAATCTTAACCATAAAAGTTAATGGGTGGCTCAGTTGGTTAAGCATCCAACTCTGCTCAGGTCATGATCTCAGGGTCTTGGGTTTGAGCCCTGGGTTGAGCTCCACACTCAGTGGGGAGTCTGCCTGAGATTCTCCCCCTCTCCCTCTGCCCCTCCCCCCACCTCTAAAATAAATAAACAAATCTTTAAAAAAAAAAAAGAGTTACCTGAAGCCTATCAACAAGCTGTGAAACACAAATACTACCTGTTTAAGGGCTACCTGCAAACACAAAGCATACTCAGGGGAAAAAAAAGAAGGGAGAAAGGAAAGGAGGGAGGTTTTAAACATATGTACCTTTTATTTTTTAAGTATTTTTACTCATTTTACTTTGTACTTAGTTGTCTTTGATTTAGGAGAAACCGGCAAGGGATTTTCCTATGAGATCATAAGGTCAGGACCACAACCCCAGAAAGAAGCTCTATTCGTCCCCGTTTTATGGTTGAGCAAACTATAGTTCAGAGAGGGTGAGTGATTTACTCAGAGTCACACAGCCAGTTAAGAGAAAAAGTTCAAATCTCAACAAACAGATATGTATGTTTTTATGCCACTCCCTTCGAAAGTACTTGCACTGTTTATACATAGCTCCTGAAGTTGCTAATGGCACAGACTGTGAGTCAACACCGCAGACTTTCTCAATGTCAGAAAACGTCATCACGAGCCATTTGCATTGTGGCATTGTGCCTAAAGAAAATTTATCTAATCTGTTGTCTAATCTCTTCCATCCACCTTTTATGGTGATAAACTAGTGGCCTAGAGGAGCCAGCCATGAACGTGAGGTGTGGCGCTCTTCCAGCCTTGACTCGCATGTTGCACCCTCCCTCCTTCATTCAGGCGGCCTTTTAATCTTCGTCTAAAATCTTGACTCTGTGGTCTTATGTGTCCACACCCTCCTGTTTCCAGCCCCACTGCAGTTGCTCTAGTTCAGGTCTTCAGATTATTGCATAAGCTCCCCATGATCTCCCCATGTGCAACCTCTCTCTGTTCCAATCTGTTTCGCACCCATTTACAGGTTAATTCATCTGCGACACCACTCATATCACAGCACTTAAAAACTTTCAGTAGCTTCCTATTGCCTATAGAAAGGCTATAGAAAGCCTCTTATCCCTCATTCAAGACCTTCAATGATCTCTTTCTAATCTGTCTTTCCAACATTAACATCCTTGTTCCAGTGCTCCCAGCAAATTATATTTTTCACTAATGCCCTCAACTCCCCATATTTTCCCAAAATGATGCAACCAGAGCCCAGTTTCTCTCTCTCTCTCTCTCTCTCTGTCCCTCCCAGCTCTACTTCCTCAAAGAGGGTTCCGTTCTCAAAAGTGTCTCTCCTTGTGTCTGAAGATAACTGGCAATGACTTTGAAGGCCACATGCTTCCATGTTCAAATTCAGCAGAGAAGAGGAACCTCCGCTTCCTGGTAGATCTCACTGTCCCTGACTAGCTTGACTTTTGTCATACACCATCCTTGAATCAATGCTTGTGGCCAGGGGATGGGATGGGTTCATTGGAGGAACTCCCTGTATTTCCCGGTCATGAGGTTTGGGTAAGACTGACCCTCACCTTCAAGTTCAGGTATGAGCCCTAATTGACCTAGGGTAATAGACACTCTGGAGGCCTTTTCTTTCATGAAGTCTTTCCTTTACTCCCCTGGCTAGAAAGCAAGTTCTTTCTCATTTGAACTTACAAAGCTCTTTAACAGCATTTTTTCTGTTGCTATTACCACTGTCTACCTTGCATTAAAGCTCTCCGTCTTATCTCTGCATCCTGAATGCACATCACACCCACAATCTCCTATGAGAAACGGCTCTGTCCACAGTCCTTCGCTAAGCAGCCACCTCTGAGTTACTTTATGTGATCATAGATCATATCCACCCTGTCTCCCTGCTGACCATGCTGATTAGACCTGAGGTGGGCAGGCAACCATAAGCAGCCTGCAGCTTCTAGAGTGTCTAAAACAAACAGTTCTACCCAGAGACCTCAGTGATTAGCTTTGAAGACCATGAGAGACCTGCCACAATGAGTAGGCAGGAGCCACAAGGCAAGGCAATGACACAGAGGGTAGAGAATAAATGCTATTATCCTCAGGGATAAGAAAGACTCAGAGAAGCCAAGTAACCTGCCTAACAGGTAGCCTAATCCTAAAGCCAACTCTCCCAACCAGTATACCATACTCTCAAAATGCTCCCCAAAGCAACTGCATTACATTCAATGCAGACAGATCCTTATTATACAAGCTAATGGAGGGAAATGTTACTAGGGAATGTACAAAAGGACCATTGGTCATTGGTGGTGGCTCCTTTCCCTGGGACAGTCTGGTCACCCACGCCTCTCTTCCTGCCCACGAGTCTTTTGGTCACTCCTTTCAAGATTGCCTCTGAACATTTCCCCCACATCAAACCCTGATCTGAAATGGTTTTCATCTACCGTCAGCCAAGAGAGGTCTCATTGACCCTGAACATGACGAGCAGAATGCCAAGCCCTGGAGGAAGGCCACTGCAGCGGATTCTTGTGGGGGAGGCCACCCAGCCTACAACAACCCCCATCTCTTAGAAGTTTCCTCCACTGCCACCCAAGAATGGGTGCGAGCAGCACTGTGCTAGGTACCTTCATTCCCACGGACTCGTCTTACTCTCACGACAACCTTGAGATGCACAACTGAGAGTAAGTCAACCATGCAAGGCCACCGTTCTCTAACATGCTGTCATCATGATTTTTTTTTTTAAAGATTTTATTTATTTATTTGACAGAGAGAGACACAGCGAGAGAGGGAACACAAGCAGGGGGAGCAGGAGAGGGAGAAGCAGACTCCCTGCCGAGCAGGGAGCCCCATGCGGGGCTCGATCCCAGGACCCTGGGATCACGACCTGAGCCGAAGGCAGACGCTTAACGACTGAGCCACCCAGGCGCCCCTGTCATCATGATTTTAACTCAGGTCTGGCTGGCTCCAAAGCCCTGGTTCTTTCCACTGTTCAGTGCTGCCTCCGAAACGGAAAGACAAATGAGACTCTTGCATTTGACTTAGGATACAACATAACTAAGGTTTTGGCTTCATTTTCTTTTTATTGGCATAGGTTGTGCTCAATATAGACTGTTATCTTTAGCCTTTCTTTGGGCAATGACACATCTGTAAAACACCAAACAAACCCTTGACTTGTTTAACAAGCTGGTTTTGTGAGTCTGGAGAGTCTGTGCACATGGTCACATTCAACCACGGGATCGGTATTAAAACAAGTGACTGTCCCAGGGATACTCCGTCAGATGGCTTAGGATTCTCTTGCGATGAGGATATTACTGATGAGAAATTTTTAAAGGCCTGAGGGAAAACCTTCCCTCAATTATGGAACGCTTCCAATATAACTGAGCAGAGTTGGAAATGTGTGTGTAATATCCTGATGGGAGTCTTTTCTGCAAGTCCAAAGCTGTTTAGGCAAGTTGCTCCAGAAACACTCCCCAAATGTAGCTAAATTCCAAAAATTAAGTGGCTCATGTTCTATTCTCAAATCACTGTTTCACTGTGGGCTTCTACTGCTCCAGTCTATCCAAATTACACCACACTTATTTGAAAGAAGGGAATATTTTATCTATTTCATTTATAAAGTCAATAAATTTATTCTGAGCACCAATAGGTGGCAGGTGCTAGTGATTCGATGGTGAATAAGCACCATCTCTTCCATTAAGGAGCTTCAGTGTTTGACTCACACGGTGTCCCTGCAATTCCATTATAGTACTAATGAGAGCTTCTTTCTGTTGATGCATTACAGTTCATTTGAGTGTCATGATCATCCTGGAGTAGGCAGAGCAGGTTTAACAATCTCCATATTACAAACAAGGAGCCTGAGATGAGAAAAGTTATGTGTTTTCTCCAAAGTCCCACAACTTGTAAATAAGAGATCTGAGAGTCAAGCCCACTTAATCAGGGAGTCCCACTTATGGAGTCAACAATGCTCTCTGATCATATTTGAGACTTGATATTTCTTGAAGATGCACAGATTTCTGTTTGTGGTACTCCAGAGTTAAGGGCTAGCACACTATGGCCTGTGGGTCATATATGCTGCCATCTGCATTTATTTGTTATAAATAAAATTTTATTGGAAATAACATGTTATTGGAACACAGCCACACTCATTCACTTGCAAATTAACTATGATGGCTTTTGCGCTACAACAGCAGAGCGGAGTGGTTGCAATGGAGACTGTGAGGCCCAAAAAGCCTAAAATACTATTTCTGGCCATTTTAGAAGATGTTTGCTGACTGTTGGTCCATAACATGAATTTAACTTGTCTTCCCCTTGATCGCTGTCTTTGGCGAGGGTCATGGATCAGTCTGAGACCAGGGGGTACAACGGAGGCTCTTAAAGATCACAGTTCCATAAACTCCACCTTTCACAGGGCTTTTCTCCTTCTGTCTGACCTCAGATACTGCCTTCCTTCTCAGTTCCAGGGGGAGGACCAAGCAAATTTGCATATTTGAATGGTCAAGGCTTCCAGTCGCCCAGCTCACGCTTCTCCGCCCAACGCACCCTTTGTGATACCTTCACAGCAATTTGATTCCCTCAGCGAGTCTCTATCCCAGACACCCTCTGCTCTCACTAACTCAACAAGCAGGCCCTACATTCTGTCTTTGATGCCAGGCAAGCCTAGTATGGTATTGGGGTGGAGATGGGAGGCATTTAATTCAATGTGTCAATTAAATTCACTTTGACAAAGACCTCACACTCAGACTTTTGGCATCATCTACAAAAGAACTTACACCTGGAGTCACTGTGCCATGCTGGAGGATCGCAGCTAATACTGGACCATGTCACACAGAGTCTACTTTGAATTAATATTGCTTTAGAATTCCATCATAATTTGTGAATAACATTATAAATCTAATTTTCTTTTCTGGGGGTAAAAATATTCATTTGTTGGGTGCCTGGGTGGCTCAGTCATTAAGCGTCTGCCTCCAGCTCAGGTCATGATCCCAGGGTCCTGGAATCGAGCCCCGCATCGGGCTCCCTGCTCGGCGGGAAGCCTGCTTCTCCCTCTCCCAATCCCCCTGCTTGTGTTCCTGCTCTCGCTATCTCTCTCTGTCAAATAAATAAAATCTTTTTAAAAAAATATTCATTTGTTAAATCCAAACATTTTAAATATGCCCCATTTGTATAACACTGCTTTAGGTCTTCTCTATATTTCCATTTATCAAGAAGTACAAAAAAAACCTCAAAAGAATTCTGAGCTTCTTTTGACTTTCAGAGGCCCCAGTGCCTCAGTCAGCTAATTCTAGTCAATAAACGTGCGCCAAAAGCGGGCGCTGGTCTTTCCTAACAACATCCCTGAGTTTGGCCACGGTTAGGTATGTTTTACTTCCTACTATCCTGTCCCACATTATGTGTACATCTCAGGATCCATGGAGGCCAATGAGGAGGAACTCCTGCAATTTTCCCCTCTTCTGCAATCTCTCCTGCAAAAGGGGAGAAAGATCAGCCCAGAGAAGAACTTATTTTACTTTATTTTTTTTAAGATTTTATTTATTTGACAGAGAGAGAGACAGTGAGAGAGGGAACACAAGTAAGGGGAGTGGGAAAGGGAGAAGCAGGCTTCCCGCTGAGCCGGGAGCCCGATGCAGGACTCGATCCCAGGACCCTGAGATCATGACCTGAGCTGAAGGCAGTCGCTTAACCAACTGAGCCACCCAGGTGCCCCGAGAAGAGCTTTTTTTAAAATCTTAGACATGGGGGGAGTGCCTGGCTGGCTCAATTGGTGGAGTATGTGACTCTTGATCTTGGGGTTCTGAGTTTGAGCCCACATTGGGTGAACAGATTACATAAAAATAAAATAAAATCTAAAAAACAAACTAACAAAAACCATAGACATGGGGCAACCCCAGTACTCTCTACTGCATCAGTAGAACCAAAATGCAGGCTTCCTCACACACAGCCATAACCCAGTACTGCACACATTCAAATGTCATTAGAGAATGAGCAACCAGCAGAATCGTCTGCCTATCCCCTATTTAACTTGTCCCAGTGCTGCCTACAATGCTGAGCTTAACATATATGTGTATGTTTTCATATGTAGACACACATAGAATATATACACCTATTCACACACATATCATGAATTAACACTGATTTCTGAAATTTTGCTTCCAGTTTCAGGTGATAGGGATGAAAGTTACTGCATCTCTACATGATCTGGAAAGACTCAGAGTCTAAAGGGGTTGGGTGTTTATTCATTTAATAAGCCTTTATTAAGATGTCTAGACGCCCAGATCCTTTGAGCAGTGAATAACGGGCTCAGCTACGTATGACAACCTTAGATTCAGGAAACTCAAAGATGCCCTTGAGGAGCCCATCTGGTCAGGGAAAGAATAGGGAAACACATATGATATTGTAACAGTGACCTCATAAAGTGATGTTCAAATATTATGAGAGGGAGAAGTGATCAAGGATAAGGAGGCATGAAAACATGGGGCCAGTTTAGGGAACACTGAATATGTTTGGGCAGAAGGGAGAAGGAGCTTTATTGTTCTGCACAGTGGTTCCCAAGCCTAGAGGGTCATCCAAATCCCTTGAAGAGCACTTAATTATTCAGCCATTTAAAAAATGAGGAAATCAGGGCCCCTGGGTGGCACAGTTGATTGGGCACCTGACTCTTGGTTTCAGCTCAGATTGTGATCTCGGAGTCGTGAGATGGAACCTCATGTGTGGCTCTGAGATCAGCACAGAGTCTGCATGAGATTCTCTTTCCCTCACTCTCTCTCTCTCTTTCCCTCTAAATAAATAAATTTCTAGGGGCACCTGGGTTGCTCAGTCGGTTAAGCATCTGCCTTCAGCCCAGGTCATGATCTCAGGGTCCTGGGATTGAGCCCCACAATGGCTCCTTGCTCAGCCGGGAGCCTGCTTCTCCCTCTCCCTCTGCTACTCACCCTGCTTGTGCTTGCTCTCTCTCTCAAATAAATAAATAAATAAAATCTTTAAAAGTAAACAAATAATTTTTTTTAAATGAGGAAATCATGTCACTTGCAACAACATGGGCATTATGGTAAGTGAAATAAGTCAGACCAAGAAAAACAAATACTGAATGATCTCACTTACATGTGGAACATAAAGAAAATAAAAAACGAAACTCATAGAAAAAGAAATCAGATTTGAGGTTACGGAGGGTTGGAGAGAGACAGGATGAAGGTGGTCAAAAGGCACAAACTTCTATTTATAAGATAAATAAGTATTGGGGACGTAAGGTACAACAGGATGACTATAGTTAACACTGCTGTATGCTATATAGGAAGTTAAGGGAGCAAATTCCAAGAGTTCTCATCACAAGGGAGAATATATATATATATATATTTGTATCTATATGAGATAAGAGTTGTAACTAAACCTATTGTGATCATTTCACAGTATATGTAAGTCAGATCATTATGCTGTAAACTTAAACACAGTGCTGTATGTCAATTACATTTCAATAAAACTGGAAAAAATAAAAGCAGTGATTTAAAACTAAAAATGAGGGGTGCCTGGGTGGCTCAGTCGTTAAGTGTCTGCCTTCAGCTCAGGTCATGATCCCAGGGTGCTGGGATCGAGCCCCTCTTCAGGCTCCCTGCTCGGCAGGAATCCTGCTTCTCCCTCTCCCACTCCCCCTGCTATGTTCCCTCTCTCGCTGTCTCTCTCTCTCTCTGTTAAATGAATAAATAAAATCTTTAAAAATTAAAAAGAATAAAAAATAAAACTAAAAATGAGGGGCGCCTGGTGACTCAGTCAGTTAAGCATCCGACTCTTTAAAGATTTTATTTATTTATTTGACAGAGAGAGACACAGCAAGAGCGGGAACACAAGCAAGGGGGAGTGGGAGAAGGAGAAGCAGGCCTCCCGAGGAACAGGGAGCCCAATGCAGGCTTGATCCCAGAACCCCGGGATCATGACCTGATTCGAAGGCAGACTAAGCATCCGACTCTTGATTTCAGTGGAGGTCCTGATCTCAGGGTCGTGAGATCGAGCCCCCTGTTGGGCTCTGTGCTCAGTGCAGAGTCTGCTTGAGATTCTCTTTCTCCCTCTCCCTCTGCCCCTCCCCCTGCTCACATGCTCACGCTCTCTCTCTCAAATAAATAAATAAAATATTTTAAAAAAACAACTAAAGATGAGGGGCACCTGCCCGTCTCCGTTGGCAGAGCATGTGACTCTTGATCTCAGGGTTGTGAGTTGGAGCCCCATGTTGGGTGTAGAGATTACATTTTTTAAAAACTAAAAATGAGAAAAGAGAAAGGAAATTACCCTCCATGCTCACCCATCTGGGTATAGCCTAAGCCTCTGCCGTGTACTAAGTTCCCCCAGATGATTCCAATGCTTTGCTGATTAGGAACCACAGGTGTGAACCAAGCCCTCACCCAGCACCCACCTCGTGGTGAAATTGTAGTGTTCAGAACTTTCTCCCTACAATAAAAGGGAAATGAAAGTTCTGTGGTCACTAGAACTGACTGCCCAGGTGAACTCTCAGTTCTGCTTTAGAAAGAGAAAAGCACATGAGGCCTGAGGTGGCCCATCCCTCCAGTGGGCTAGCTACATGGGATGTGTAAGAACTTTCCATCCACTGACGAAGCAGCTACAAGGATGCAGGGAGAGAGAAGGGGCAGCCTGGCCAAGAAAGTAGCCTATGGGCAGGAATCCTGATAAAGAACCTGTTCTGGTGCCCATGAACCTGACTATGATACTACACCCACCAAAGGACTCTTCCTTCCTGACTTTCTTGGTTATGGCCTTGGTTATGACCTGTGTGTTTGGGAAATTCAGTGCTGGCTACCCCGTTGGAAGATGAAGCATATTCCTAGCAGGTGTGAGCACGGGCACGCACACACACACACACACACGCACATGCACATGCACACACCTGCAAAATAAGAGGGGAAAAGTTTTTTTTTTAAGAAAAGCTCTGATGCCATCATAGGAAAAAATATTTCCCCTTAGGTTTATGTATTAAATATTGTTCCTAGTTCAAAGTACTCGTGGGAATAGAGTTGTACCACAATTTTTTTGCCTTTTTTTAATTAATAAACTGTACTTTTTAGACCAGTTTTAGGTTCACAGCACAACTGAATGGAAAGTACAGAGTTCCCATATACCCCTGTCCTCACACAAGCATAACTTCCCCCACTATCAACATCCCCCACCATTGTGGTACATTTGTTACAATCCACGAACCTACATTGACACATCATCATCCAAAGGCCATATTTTCCTTTAGGCTCACTCTTGGTGTTGCACACTCTCTGAGTATGGACGATATAATGACACGTATCCACCATTGTAGTATTGTGCAGAATAATTGCACTACCTTAGAAATCCTCTGTGCTCTGCCTATTCATCCCCCTCCCCACTAACCCCTAGCAACGTTTAATCTTTTTACTGTCTCCAAAGTTTTGCCTTGTCCAGAATGTCATATAGTTGGAATCATACAGTATGTAGCCTTTTCAGATTGGCTTCTTTTACCTAGTAATGTGCATTTAAGTTTCCTCCATGTCTTTTCATGGCCTGATGGCTCATTTCTTTTTAGAAGTAGTAATATTCCATTGTCTAGATGTACCATAGTTTATTGATCCATTCACCTACTGAAGGACATCTTAGTTGCTTCCAAGTTCTAACAATTATAAAAAAGCTATTATAAACATCCATGTGCAGGTTCTTCTGTGGACATAAGTTTTCAGTTCATTTTGGTAAATACTATGGAGCATGATTCCTGGATCACACAGTAAACGTATGTTTAGCTTTGTAAGAAACTGCAAACCGTCTTTCAAAGTGGCTGTACCATTTTGCATTTCCACTGGCAACGAATGAGAGTTCCTGTTGCTCCACATCCTCATCAGCACTTGGTGCTGTCAGTGTTGGGGATTTTGGTCCTTCTAATAGGTGTGTGGTAGTACATTGTTATTTTAATTTGCAGTTCCCTAATGACATATGTTACTAAATATCTTTTCATATGCTTACTTGCCAACTGTATATCTTCTTTGGTGAGGTTGCTCTTTAGATTACCCATTTTAGATCTTTCTTCTTTTCTAACATCTGCATTCAATGCTATAAATTTCCCTCTAGGGCGCCTGGGTGGCTCAGTTGGTTAAGCGACTGCCTTCGGCTCAGGTCATGATCCTGGAGTCCCGGGATCGAGTCCCACATTGGGCTCCCTGCTCAGCAGGGAGTCTGCTTCTCCCTCTGACCCTCCTCCCTCTCATGCTCTCTGTCTCTCATTCTCTCTCTTGCAAATAAATAAAATCTTAAAAAAAAAAAATTAAATTTCCCTCTAAACACTGCTTTCACTGTATCCCACAAATTTTTATAAGTTGTGGTCTCATTTTCCTTTAGTTCAAAATATTTCTAAATTTCTCTTGAGATTTCTTTGTTATTTAGAAATGTGTTGTAGGGCGCCTGGGTGGCTCAGTCGTTAAGTGTCTGCCTTTGGCTCAGGTCATGATCCCAGGGTCCTGGGATCGAGTCCCACATCAGGTTCCCTGCCCGGCAGGAAGCCTGTTTCTCTCTCTCCCACTGCCCCTGCTTGTGTTCCTGCTCTCGCTATCTCTGTCTCTGTCAAATAAATAAATAAAATCTTAAAAAAAAAAAAAAGAAATGTGTTGTAGTCTGAAAGTAGACATTGTACGATTTTCATTCTGTTGAATTTGTTAAAGGTGTGTTTTATGGCCCAGAAGGTGGTCTATTTTGGCAAGTGTTCCATGTGAGCTTGAGAAGATCACATCATCTATTGTTGGCTGAAGTAGTCTACAGATATCAGTTATATCCAGTCGATTGATGGTATTGTTGAGTTCACCTGTATCCATGGATCCTGAGATCCTGACCTGAGCTGAAATCAAGAGTCAGTTGCTTACCCGACTGAGCCACCCAGGCACCCCTCTCTCAACACTTTAAATACTTCACTTCTCTTGCTTGCATGGCTTCTGAGAAGTCAGACATAGTTTTTGTCTTCATTCCTCTTTAAATAAGAGTTTTGTTTTGTTTTCTTTCTGGCTTCTTTCAAGATTTTTTCTTTATCTTTGATTTTCTGATGTTGGAATGTCATATACTTAGGTGTAGTTTTTTTGGTCTTTTATCCTGCTTGGGGTTCTCTGAGCTTCCTGGGGTTTGGGGTCTGACATGAATTTAAGGAAATTCTCAGTCATCGTTGCTTTAAATTGTGCTTCTGTTCCTTTTTCTCTGTTCCTTCTAATATTCCCATCACATGTAAGTTAAAACTTCCGTAATTGTCCCACAGTTCTTGGATATTCTATTCTGGGTTTTGTTGCTTTTTTTTCCCCCCAGTCTTTTGTTCTCTCTGCTTTTCAGTTTTGGAAGTTTCTATTGTCATATCCTCAGGCTCAGAGATTCTTTTTTTTTTTTTTTAAGATTTTATTTATTTATTTGAGAGAGAGAATGAGAGAGAGCACATGAGAGGGGGGGAGGGTCAGAGGGAGAAGCAGACTCCCTGCCGAGCAGGGAGCCCGATGCGGGGCTTGATCCCGGGACTCCAGGATCATGACCTGAGCCGAAGGCAGTCGCTTAACCAACTGAGCCACCCAGGTGCCCGGCTCAGAGATTCTTTCCTCAGCAGCGTCCTGTCTGCTAATGAGCCCATCAGAGACATTCTTCATTTCTGTTACTGTGTTTTCTTTATCACTCGCATTTCATTTCATTCTCCTTAGAATTTTTATTTCTGTTTACATTATCTATCTGTTCTTGCATGTTGTATACTTTTTCCATTAAAGCCCTTGGCATATTCATCATAGCTTTTAAAAATTCCTGGTCTGATAATTCCAACATTCCTACCATATCTGCTTCTGGTTCTGAGGGTTTTGAAAAGTCTCTTCAAACTCTGTTTCTTGCCTGTTTAATATGCTTGTAATTTTTGTTGTTGTCAAAAGACAGGCATGGGTGCCTGGGTGGCTCAGTCGTTAAGCGTCTGCCTTCGGCTCAGGTCATGATCCCAGGGTCCTGGGATCGAGCCCCACATCGGGCTCCCTGCTCGGCAGGAAGCCTGCTTCTCCCTCTCCTGCTCCCCCTGCTCGTGTTCCTGCTCTCGCTATCTCTCTCTCTGTCAAATAAATAAATAAAATCTTTAAAAAAAAAAAAAAAGACAGGCATGATGCACTGTGGAAAAGGAATTGCAATAAATAGGCCCTTAGTAATATGGTGGTGGTAAGGTGTAGGTGGCAGGGACATATTCTATAATCCTAGAATTAGGTCTCAGTCTTTTGGTGAGCCTGGGCCCCTGGACTGTGAGCTTACCCGGTGCTTCTCAGCTCCTGCCCCACCTTAGGTGGGACAGGATGGCTGGAAGGGCTGGAGTTCTGTATTTCCTTTCCCCCAGGCAGGTTAGGCTCTGACAAAACCCCAGTAGGTTAAGCTCTGGTAAAATAGTTTCTCCAGAGGACAGGCACTGTTGAGAACAACAGAATGCTCTGACATATTTCAGAACAGCTCCTTTTTTCCCTCCACCTGCCAGAAGTATGAGTACTTTCCTCCAATATTTACTGTGAGGATCTGCTAGAGCTCCCGAAGGTAAAATTCACAAAAATAGCCCTCCTCCCCCCGCCCCACGAATGGGTCCCCTGGAGTTTTTAACTCTCAGAGCTGGCCACACTGAGCCTCCAGCAATTTGTCCATCACAGTTCAGGTTTTTCTGCCGTGGACATGCTTCTCTTGGCAGTCTCTGCTCCTGTAAGTTTTGATTCTCTATATCCACCTGTCTGTCTGCCCAGTTCTGGGAATAGCAGTTTGCTCTGTGACCTCATTTCTTTGACAGATTTAAGAAAAGTTGTTGATTTCTCAGTTGGTTCAGCTTTTTACTTGTTAGGACAGAGTGGCAATTTCTAAGCTTCTTACATGCTGGATTAGAAACTGTAAGTCCCCCACCATAATTTTTTCAAGAATGAGGTTCTCTAAAAGGTTTTACTCTGCTCTTGGAGAACTGAATTTCAGTTAACATTTGTCAAGCACTATCCATGAGCCCGATGTCTGGCAAATACTTCCACATTCATATCTCATGAAGTCCTCACAACAGCCCTGAGAGGTAGGTTCCGGTCGTGATCCCAGGGTCCTGGGATCGAGCCCTGCATCGGGCTCCCTCCTCGGCGGGGAGCCTGCTTCTCCCTCTCCCACTCCCCCTGCTCGTGCTTTCTCTCTCTGTCAAATAAATAAAAAATAATAATAAATAAATAAATAAATAAATAAATAAATAAAATCTTCTAAAAAGATAAAATAAAATTATCCCCATTTTACAGATGAGGAAGTGGATACTGGAAAATTTTTAATCACTTGACAAGCTTACACAAATGGAAAGTAGAGATAATATTAAAACTCAGGTCTTCTTCTAACTCCAAGGCCAGGGACTTAACTTTGCAAAATGAAAAGTCTCAAATGATTTCCTGCTCTTCTTCCTCCCCTCTGTGGAACCTTCACTCATGTTTGGGTTGGTGTAGAAGTGGGAGCATTGGGAAAGCTGAGGTCCACCCACTGAGTCAATGTCATAGCAGAAGCTTGAGAAACTATACGGCAAATGCAATTCAGGTTTATTCGGACCTCCCAAAATGTACTGCCAGAAGTAGTAGACAGTTGTCACTATCCAATTTCAGCAAGCAGTTCTTCCATTTCATTTTTGACTGTATAGACCAGAGGTTCTCAACCAGCGTCTGCAGATTCCTCAAGGGTCCTCAGGGATTTCAAGAGGTTTGTGAATCTCTTGGAATCATGTTCTATTTTGTAGGTGTGGGAAAATGTGAATTCTTTAAGGAGAGGGTTTTTCTCTTTCATTAAATTCTCAAAGAGTTCTCCAACACAGACGAGATTAAAAAATAATCAATATAGGCTTTGTCCAAGAAGAATTTGTTTTTAAATTTTCTAACTCCAGCCCAGGGAGAGGACCAGATACAAGTGAGGAATGCAGCAATTCGTATCAGGAAATAATAATCACACTAATACTTCGGTAATTACTTTTTTCCTCTGTGCTGATAGAGACATAGATCTGGCTTTGGTGAAACCAGAAAAAAGAAACCCCAACAATTTGTGCAGAGACCAAGAGGATGCATCTGTTTCCTGAATCAACCAGATCAAATGAGCACTCCATCAAACGCCGTCTGTGCTGAGACTTTATTTTCTTCCAAAGAAAGATGAAGCACTTACATTCAAAGGGGGTGGGGGGAATATGTCCAAGCCAAAGGAAAATATAATCTCTACTTTGGGCTAATGCCAATGGGTTTCTTGATATGGCGCCTTCTCCAAACTGAATTTCACTCCTGACAGGTATCATTTCTACAGTGCCTGTAAAGTAACTCCACTCTCTGAGGTTTTAATACAATGGAGGCTTTGGCTCAGTCTGTCTGATTTATTTCAGCCTGTGCTACATCGTGTATTTGCCACCCATTCCTGCATCTTCCCCACTCTCCCTCATACCTGCCATGATCCAGTCATGCTTAATTTTTTTAAAGATTTTATTTATTTATTTTAGAGAGAGATGAGATGAGAGGGAGGGGCAGAGGGAGAGGGAGAGAGAGAATCTCAAGCAGACTCCACACTGAGCGCAGAGCCCGACCCAGGGCTTGATCCCAGGACCCTGAGATCATGACCTGAGCTGAAACTAAGAGTCGGACACTTAACTGACTGCACCACCCAGGTGCCCCTGATCATGCTTAATTCTTTGCCAATGTTTTCAATCACCTCTGCACCTTTGCATTTGCTCTTCCCTCCCCTTTGCTGTTCCCTCTACTTGAAATGCACTTTAACCCCCCTGGTTATCTCCTCCTCAGCCCAAGGGATGTCTCTTCTAGACAGTTTTCTTCAACCCCTTAGAAAGAATTGTCTGCCCTCGATATCTCTATAGTTCCTGTGCTTACACTTTTCCTAGCACCCAGTGCACCATTCCATCCAAAGCTCCTGGAGGGCAGGAGCCATGTCTTTCACCTGGGACCTCAAAGTGCACCTCACCTGTAATAAGCTTTTACTGAATACATGTGAAATGAATGAGCAGTTAATTTCCCACCAGTGCCTAAATAAGGGGCATTAAGTAACAGACCCTTGTGTAAATATTCTGCTGTTGAAAGAAATAGAAATACTATTCCCTTTTTTTTTTTCCTCTTGGAAGCTGGGGGTTTTAGAAATACTGACCTCTCAGTATCAAAAAGCTCAAATTAATACCCCCCACCCATATCAAAGATGCTGTAAGAAAAAAAAAGAAATGATTACATAATCTGACTTATTATAAGAAAAGAGATTATGTAAGACATTAAGAGAAAAGTTTTGGATTTTAGTCTCAAAAATACCTGTTTTCTTTTTTCTGAGGACATTACTGTGATGTTTGGGGTAAATGGCCACTATTGACCATTTCTTTAAATCTTCTGCTGTGGGACATATAAATTCCTTTTAAGTATCTGGTTTTCCAAGAGGCTTAATCAGAGCTGCTTATTTAGTCATAATGATGTTCAGCTCTAAATATGAGAAATGTGATTGCAAAACAGAACTATATAAAGTGTTTAACTTCCTCTAAGAAAGATAATGTGTGGAGAGAAAAAAGGAAAACAAACCAGAGATCAGTGACTTCAGTAATTACATCTGATTGGGAAGACATGAGTCTGGTCTCTGCTTCATGTGCTTAAGGCAAATGAAATTAATTGAATCACAACAAAAAGAAAGACTCTAATCCCAGAAATGGGATTTGAAATAAATCCATATTCTTGAAAGAATAGAATAGCTGCTCTCTTTCCTGGAGGCAGGTAGCTGCATAAAATGACCAGCCCATGCTAGGATTCTGATTCTTTTGTCATGCTGAAATGATGTAAGAGCATAAGTTTTTATTTAGAGTTAGAAGGGACTTGGAAGATCAATTACTCCAGCTCTCACTCGTACCCATCCTGGTTTGACTCATAGCGCTCTGTCATATCCCTGGAGAACACACAGATAGAATCCAACCTAAAGTAAGTTTCCTCAGAAGAATGTGGTCCTCTGACTATTTGCCCCAATGATCATCTGGTCTAAATGCCTTCAGTTCTCTCACAAGGAGGATGCTGTCTATATATAGGCTCCCCACAGATACGCCCATTGCCTTATGAACAAAGTGTGTTCTCGTCACAGTATCTAATTCAATAAAGAATGACCCAATAGCCTCTCCAAGGTCACCAGCTTGTTAATGGTGGAAACTGGACCAGAATTCCTGGTGTAATACACTTTCCCCCTCACCACGATACTTCCTGAAAACTATTCCAAAATGCTATTTGTACAGTTCTGAGCAGGAGGGTTTGGCCATATCCACAGAGAATACGGAAGCAAGTTAAAAATTCTGCTCTTTTACAATGAATTCACAAATACCTTCATGAGGTGATGCATTGCACACAGCCCTGAAACAAGGCAATGTGAAAGAGGTATCTCAAAGCTGAGGGGAAATTGGTAACACCAAAGCTTGTGGTGTTTTGCCTTATTCTAAAGCACTTCACAGTATTAGAGGGGAGGATGTATTGTGAGAAGCACTTCTCAAACTTCAGTGTGCCTAGATGTACCTCAGGATCATGGTAAATGCAGATTCTGATCCACAAAGTCTGAGGTAGGGCCTGAGATCATGCATTTCTAACATTCTTTCAGGGTTTCCCAATGCTGCTAGTCCAGGGCCACACTGTAAGGAGCTAGTTGTAAGGAAGAACATCAGTCTGGGAGGCAGAAGATTTGAATCCAAATCTCAGCCGCACATTTATGAGCCTTGTAAACTTGAGCAAGTCTCACTCTGTGTCCTCATCTGAAAAGTGGGGGTTATAACCACATCTCTATAGGTACCAAGAGCCTGAGACTGTTCTCTGCCATCCCTTTTCTGGGGCTCTAACCTAAGCATGTGTGCATATGGATGTGCAGGAACATTTCAACCATCAAAGGTGTTTATCACTGTATTTTTTGTAATAGTGAAAAACAAGAAGAAACCTAAATAGCCAAAATTAGGGAAACATTTTAGCGAGCTAGGATATATCCATTGGATTGAATATTAAGTAGCCATTTAAAATCATATTTAGAGGGCGCCTGGGTGGCTCAGTTGGTTAAGCGACTGCCTTCGGCTCAGGTCATGATCCTGGAGTCCCGGGATCGAGTCCCACATCGGGCTCCCTGCTCGGCAGGGAGTCTGCTTCTCCCTCTGATCCTCCTCCCTCTCATGCTCTCTGTCTCTCATTCTCTCTCTCTCAAAAAAAAAAAAATCTTAAAATCGTATTTAGAGAGAAGACATAATATGCATAAATGTTCATGCAATAACATACTAAAGTTTAGAAGCCAAAATACAAACTTGTATGTACAGAATAATCTTTACACTAAATATATGAAATCCCCGCCCTTGCTGACTCACGGGGACATGGAGAATAAAATTAGAGGAATTGATAACTGACTATATAACTAGGAGGTACTATTATGACTCTTTTTTAATGGCATTGAGCAAATCCAGGTCAGGTCTCATTGCGTGCCTTGGCAGCCTGCCCTAATTCTGCAACATAACATTTCCTAGAAGGGCCAGCCCCCATCTGAACATTCCCTCTTAGCAGGAAGAATTCATTCTGACTATGCTCTAAAATATGAATGTAAGGAGGAAAGAATGTGTATTTCCTCTGTATGTTGTTACCTTTGAGAAAGAGGAATGAGGGGACAATTTTTTTAAGAGTTTTCTGGTACAAACTATTTAAAAAGTGAGGTTTGAAGGGTAGAAGGTGATTTTAAGATCAAACTTGGGTTTGCATCTCAGATTTGTCCTTTATTGGTTGTGAGACCTTGAACACCTCAAACTCCCATTTCTCTGAGCTTCAATTTCTGAATCTACAAAATAGCTCTCACAGTATTCATCTCATATAAAGTAGTTTGAGGAATAAGTAAAAGAATTAGTGGAAAGTGACTAGTATAGTGTCTGGTACACAGCAGATTCTCAATAAGTCATGGCTAATTGTGGACGACAGGCCCTGAGGTGACCCCTATGCTCACACCTTGTGTGGGTATGGGTGCGACATTTGACTTGCTCGTAATCAGTGGAATATGGCAAATGAGATTAGAGGCGCAATTATACACATAAGGCTCCGTCCTGCTAGCACCACCAGAGAGATTCCCTCTCTGCTGCTGGCTTGGAAGAGGTAAGCTGCCGTGTTGCAAGAGGGCATTTAGAGAGGGTCATGCAGCAAGGAATTGTGGGACTTGTGGGCCACCTCTGGTAGCTAAGAGTGGCCCCTGGCTTAGAGCCAGCAAGAAAACGGAGACCTCAGTCATACAACCAAAAGGAAATGAGTTCTCCCAACAACCTGAATGATCTTGGAAATTAATTCTTCACTGCTGGAGCCTCTGCAGATTACAAGGCAGCCCAGCCACCATCGTGATTGCTGCCTGATGAGATCCTGAGCAGAGGACCCAGCTAAGCCATGCCAAACTCCAGACCGTGAGGTAACACGTGCTATTGTAAGCCTCTAGATTTGTGGTAATTTGTTACACAGCAATACAAAACTCATATACGCGTATAAAGTAGATAACTAACACTTATCTTTTGCCCATTGCAGTGAACCAGCTCACTTCCATCTCACCAATGTTTATTGAGCAGCCACTATTCTGTTGGAGCTGAATCTTGGGATAGGGGACAGAACCTACCCTCGGTGAGCTGAAAGTCAGTAGAGGAGACAGAGGGAAAAAAAACCAAAAATCACAATAAAGGGCAATAAGTGCTATGATCAAGAGAGTTGAGCTTCCCAGTTGCAACAGTTCAGCTAGGTCATGAGGCATCTGGCTGCATTTGGAATTAGCCAGGCAGAGAGGAGGAGGAAGGAAAGGTATTCCAGACTGATGGACTGGCACGGGCAAAAGCATGGGCGTGAGGGGGTGCACATTGTACCTCAGGAAAACCAAGTGGTTGGCAAGGAGTTGTCATCAGATAAAAGTACCCCCAGATAATAAATGAGGAAGGAATTCTAGATTTAGAATATCACCGTTTTGTAACCTTAAGCCCCTGATGAAATAATAGATCTAGGCAATGATTATTAATGTCTGCTAAAAGAAAAACAACCACACATCAAGTCCTTTTATATTGCGATAAAAATCACATAACATTAGGGGCACCTGGGTGGCTCAGTCGTTAAGCGTCTGCCTTTGGCTCAGGTCATGATCCCGGGTCCTGGGATTGAGCCCTGCGTTGGGCTCCCTGCTCAGCGGGAAGCCTGCTTCTCCCTCTCCCACTCCCCCTGCTTGTGTTCCCTCTCTCGCTGTGTCTCTCTCTGTCAAATAAATAAATAAAATCTTAAAAAAAAAATCACATAACATTAAATTCACCTTTTTAACCATTTTAAACTGTACAATTCAGGTGCATTTAGTGCATTCACAATGTTGTGCAACCATCACCACTATATAGATCTAGAACATTTTCATCTCCCCTAAAGGAAACCCCATACCCATTAAGTGGTTGCTCCCCATTCCCCACCTCCTCCAGCCCATGGCATCTGCTAACCTGCTTTCTGTCCCTATGAATTTGCCTATTCTGCATATTTCACATACATGGGGAAATCACACAATATGTGGCCTTTATGTCTGGCTTATTTAACTTAGCACATTTTCAAGATTCAACTATGCTGTAGCATGCATCCGTACTTTATTCCTTTTTATGGCTGAATAATATTCCATTGTATGGATATGCCATGTTTTGGTTATTCATTTACTATTTGATGGACATTTGGATTGTTTCCACCTTTTGGTTATTGTGAATAATACTACAATGAACATTTGTGTGCAAGTGTTTGTTTGAACACCAGTTTTCACCTCCTTTGAGTCTATACCTTGGAGGAGAATTGCAGGGTCATATGATAATTCTACATTGAACCTATTGAAAAACTGCCAAACTGCTTTTCACAGCTGCTGAGCCATTCTACATTCCCACCACCCATATATGAGCGTTAAAGCTCCCCGCATCCTTGTCAACATTTAGTTTCTGGTTTTTGTTGGTTTGGCCATCGCGGTGGTGTGAAGTGGTCTTACCAAGTGCCTTTGGTGGAAGGACACCGGTGAAGTATTATTAACAAGGTTGAACTGACTTAAATGGAGCCCCCTAGAGCTGTGCTGTACAAAAAAAAAAAAAAAAAAAAAATAGTAACTGCTATCCAGAAGCAGCTATTAACACTTGAAGTGCAGACTAGCAACACTTCAAGGGCTGATAGCTACTTCTTGTGCTGTTTTTTGCACAGTGCAAATGTACAGGAAGTCTACAACACATGCTGGATTTCTGAGGATTAGCATGAAAAAGAATGTAAAATATTTCATTAATGATCTTTTATATATATTACAAGTGGAATTGTTCATATTTTGGTTACATTGGGTTAAATAAGATATATTATTAAAATGAATTTCAGGGGCACCTGGGTGGCTCAGCCAGTTGGGTGTCCAACTCTTGATCTCAGCTCAAGTCTTGATCTCAGGGACCTGAGTTCAGACCCCCTGTTGGGCTCCATGCTGGATGTGGAGCCTACTTTAAAAAAAAAAAAAAAGAAGAATTTCATCTCATTTTCACTTTTTTTTTTTTTAAGATTTTATTTATTTGAGAGAGAGCATGCACATAAACCGGGGGAAGGGCCAGAGAGCGAGGGAGAAGCAGATTCCCTGCTGACTGGGGAGCCCAATGCAGGGCTCAATCTCAGGATCCTGAGATCATAATGTGAGCCAAAGGCAGATGCTTAATAACTGAGCCACCCAGTCCCCTCATTTCACTTTATTAACGTAGCTACTAGAATATATTAAATTGTCTTTGCGATTTACATTCTTTTCTTTCTTTTCTTTTCTTTTTTTTTTTTTGCAATTTACATTCTATTTTTACTGGACAAGACTGCTCTAAATCTAAGTACCAGTTTACAGGAAATACAGAAAACAAACATGCTAAACAACACCATAAGGTTGCCATCATCAAAATCTAATATGTGGGTAACTCTACAAAAGACTCAGTTTCTTCAATAAATAAATTGCAAGGTTAAGAGAAAAAGGGTGGGGAGCCTGTGGGTTGAAAGAAATCAGAGAGATGGGCGCCTGGGTGGCTCAGTCAGTTAAGTATCTGCCTTCGGCTCAGGTCATGATCCTGGGATCGAGCCCCACATCGGGCTCCCTGCTCGGCAGGAAGCCTGCTTCTTCCTCTCCCACTCCTGCTGCTTGTGTTCCTGCTCTTGCTATCTCTGTCTCTGTCAAATAAATAAATAAAATCTTTAAAAAAAGAAAAAAATCTGAGAGACATACCAGCAAACCTTGTTTGGATACCAGTTAGAGAAACCAGCTCTAACAATCCAAAGGAATTTAAACACCTACTGGTTATTTGATGATAGTAAGGAAGTATTATGCTTTTAGAGTCATAATTGTATTGTGATTACCTTTTTTAAGGCTTCTTAATTCATACATATACTGACTGAAATATTTACAGATGAAATAATATGATGTTGGAAATTTGTTTCTAACTAATCCATTAGGAAGAGTAATGGGGGCATGGATGGAACTGTATTGGTCATTCATTGATAATTGTTGAAGTTGGGTGATAGTGTATGGAGGGGTCATTACACTATCCTCTTTACTTTTATGTATGTTTGACATTTCCTATAGTAAATTTTTTTCAGCATGGAGTGTTCAGGGAGCTGCAAGAAATTTTAAATATCCAAAGAATACAATGTTGGCACATAGCAGGGGGAGAGAAGAAGCGAACTGACATGAGATTAAAAAGTTAGGATGAGACCAGACTACAGGCCTAATACAACATACTAAAGTACACTAATACAATTAGATTTTACCTCCTGTGCATCGGAATCACCTGGGAAGTGTAATGAAACTGCGAATGGTACCCATGAGTTATTTTCATCACATGGGGTACTGCCCTTCTCCCATGCCATGTGGATGCTCTACCCCAGTCTGATGGGCATGCAATTCATGAATAGCCACAGGAACTGGTATTCCTGCCAATAGGGATTTGTCCAAGGGGTGGACTGTGATATCAGCAGAGCCAATGCATGTCTTTCCCTGAGATTAATATATGAACAACAGGGGCGCCTGGGTGGCTCAGTTGGTTAAGCGACTGCCTTCGGCTCAGGTCATGATCCTGGAGTCCTGGGATCGAGTCCCGCATCGGGCTCCCTGCTCGGCGGGGAGTCTGCTTCTCCCTCTGACCCTCCTCCCTCTCATGCTCTCTGTCTCTCATTCTCTCTCTCTCGAATAAATAAACAAAATCTTTAAAAAAAAAGAAATTTAAAAAAGTATATATATGAACAACAGAAGAAAGAACTTCCCTTTTGGATGGCATTGAGAAGCTGGAATTCTACAAGCCTGGAAATGCTAGCAGCCATTTTTGCAGGCACACAGAAGAAGATAGTCCGTAGTAGGAGAGAATGAACTTCAAATATATTTTTGAAAAGCAGAGTCCATAGAGAGAAAGAGAACATTTGATACTGACGAGTGCTGTCCAACAGAAATATAACGTGAATCACAAGTGCAAGCTGCACATGCAATTTTAAATTTCTAGTGTCTAAGTTAAGAAAAGAGGAAACAGATGAATTTTCATGCTATGTTTTATTTAATCCGATATTTTGGATTGTTTGTTTTTGTTTTTGTTTTGTTTTGTTTTTCACAGCATAGGAAATATAGTCAATAATATTGTAACGATGTTGTGTGGTGACAGATGGCAATGCCATGGTGGCAAGCACTGAGCAATGCGCACGATCGTCGAATCACTGTACTGTACAAGTTTTCTCTTTGTTATGCTGTCTTTGAAAGTCAGCATCTGGGCGCCTGGGTGGCTCAGTTGGTTAAGCGATGCCTTCGGCTCAGGTCATGATCCTGGAGTCCCAGGATCGAGTCCCGCATCGGGCTCCCTGCTCGGCAGGGAGTCTGCTTCGTCCTCTGACCCTATCCCCTCTCAGGTGTTCTCTCTCTCTCATTCTCTCTCTCTCAAATAAATAAATACAATCTTTAAAAAAAAAAAAAAGAAAGTCAGCATCTATCTCACACTTACATCACATTTCAGCCTGTGCTAGTCACACTTAAAGTGTTCAGCAGCTGCTTTATTGAGAGCACATCCCTAAAGCCATTCCCACTGAAGCTAGCTCTTGTTCTAATAGTGTTTTCTTAGATCCTGTATTGGTCTATTTGGCACCCGAGCTAACAGCTGAAGTGGTTTACCTCTCCCTTGAGATCCAGAATCCATACTCTGAAATCACCTCCTTCAGCTACCTTGCATACCAAGCCATTATGTCCCCTGCCCTAAATCAACCCCAGGGTCAGGTATCAGACAACTAGGCACAGTTGCTATGCCCCAAGGGCCACCCGATTTATTCAAAGTAGCCAGTCCTAAACTGCCTTGCCTTTCCTGCAGAAATCCCAATCAGGGCTGGAGTCTATGCCTCCCCTGCCATCCCACCCCCTGCTCTCTTCTGCCTCCCAGCAAACGTGGTGCTTCCCTAAATGGCCCTGTGTGTCATGGCATACCCCCTCCTCTCAGGAAATTAATTAATACATCAGTCTTTCAATGGTGTTGACCTCTCCATGTCATCATTCAGTCACCTCCATAAATTAAAATCCCGCAGATACAGTTAAGATCGTTTTACGCCCTGAACTTCCTAGTCAGAAGACATAATGGATTCCTTTTTTTGACCTCAGCTAGTTCGAGATGGGTTACCATCACTTACAACCTAAAGAATTCAGGCTCCATATCCAGATCCCCAGGTTCTATTCCAAACTCATCTGAATACCCAAAGTACATCTGAATACAATGATTCTTTTACAGCTAACCATGCATAGACTTCAGGATGGAGCTTGGGAACCCTCACTGTAGGCCAAAAGGCCATGGCAAGTTCTTAAGCAGATGGAATGAAATGATCAGATCTGCATTTTAGGACAATCACTGCTGGCAGTTGGCTTGGAAGATGGCCCAGGAGGGCAAGAGATGAGAGCAAGGCCATTTGCGGGCCTGATGGGGCCACACAGATTGGGGGCACAGATTCCCCAAGCTCATGTGCCATTCCCAGGCCACTGGGTGTAAAAGGAAAAGGAAGGGATGTGGGCATTTGCTGACGCCGAGAGCTGGGTCTGCTCTCTTTGTGCTGCTTGCCCAGGAGGGCGTATTTTTGGGAAGGGGTGTGTTCTGAGAGTAGGGAGGAAGTCGCCACCCCATTGGAAAGAATCTGCCACCCTGCCTTCCAGCTGAAATATCAGATAGAGTCTGTTCTTCTCCATGGCCAGCAGGAATGAAATGGCCAACGTTTTTTTTTGTTTTGTTTTGTTTTTTTGTTTCTTTTTTCTTTTTTGAGAAATAGATTATATGAAAGAACATGATGTCTTAGGTTTCACAACGGGAAAAAAGATAAGGGAAAAGTGGTAAGTTAGAAAGGCCATTGTGTATGTTATCTCTGTTATTTTAGATTAAGAAAAAGTAAATATGGCACAAAGCGTTTACCGTTTATGCCAGCCTGGTCCAAAACTGTTGCTTTTATCCTTTTTCCTTGGTTTTGCATTTTGGCAGAGGTTTTCCCTGGGAATTTTCTGGTGCTCAGCATCACACTGCCTTGCTAAGGAAGAGATCGGGAGGCCCACTGAGTCATGCAAGGGAGCGGTGCAAAAAAAGAAAAAAAAAATTCCCCAAACTCTGGAGACATTTGGAAACCATTGGCATGCAGGTGCTTAAAAACACATTCTTGGGGCGCCTGGGTGGCTCAGTCAGTTAAGTATCTGCCTTCGGCTCAGGTCATGATCCTGGGATCGAGTCCCGGTTGGGCTCCCTGCTCAGCGGAGAGCTTGCTTCTCCCTCTCCCACTCCCCCTGCTTGTGCTCTTGCTCTTCTCTCTCTCTCTCTGTGAAATAAATAAATAAAATCTTAAAAAAAAACACAAAAAACCACACACACATTCTTTTCCAGTGTGTATATAAAAAGCAGGGTTGGAGTAGCAACACTGGGGTTCCAGATGGAAAGATAAGGGAAAGGTTGGGCATATCCAGGGAGGCAGCAAGCTGGCTCCTGAGAAGCCTCATTACTCTGGTGAATACAGTCCAGGCCACAACCGTCCTCAGCCAAGCCATTCAGAATCCAGATCTTGTCAGCACCCCAGGGCAGCCTACACTCTTGGAGGCAGACACGCATTAGCTAAGCTTGTAAGACCAATGGCTGAAACTAGCATGCCAATTTATTAAACAGTACACTTTGAACAGTAGACTCACAGAGCTGGGGCTCAGACACTTAGCGTACCCAAACTCCAGTACGTAATCATAATAGCAAAAGTAACAATAAAAGCTAACTTTTACCAGGCTACTCCTATGTCCTAGTCACTGTGCTAATGCTTTATGTGAATTTTTTCACTTAATCTGAAATAGGTACTTCTATTATCCTCAAATTACAGATGAAAAAGACGGAGGTGCAAGGAAGTTACACTTAATTAGCCCAAGATCATATGTCTACTCCCCATCTGGCCCTTGAACTAGAACTGAACAGGACAGGAAGTTGACAGAAAACCTGAATGAGAGACTTTGTGAGCACACGCATGACCCAGCCCTGGGTGGACACTCCTCACTCAGAAGACAGGTGGCTCTAGAAGCCTACGGAGAAGACATTGGCACACGCTGGGCCGTCCTTACATTGAGGCCCTTCAGCTTTGGCCACAGGAATGCTCCACCAACTAGTCTTGTGGACACAGTATCTGGATAAATGGAAGCCAGAGCTGAAGAGGAAGAAGAGGCAGACCGACAGGCTGGTTTAAGAGCATGTGAGATGTGCTTCTCTGAGGGCTCACAGAAGTTATTCGGGAATACCGTAGTGGCTGGAGCTAACAAGGAGAAGGAATTGCCATGGAGACGCATGTGACCATGTCAGCAGGACCAAGGCATCCTCTCCCTGAAGACAGACGCACAGGGGACACCCCACTGGAACCCATTTGGGTGTCACTTGCTCAGGACACTTCCTCTGATGCCCTCCTCCCCCCTTCAGGTGCCAGCTGGCTGTAATAGACACGGCATCCTCTGCTTCTGATTTTAGCTCTTATCAAACTGAGTTGAATACATTTCTTGACTGTCTTTCTCCTATGCTGGACTGTCAGCCCCATGAAGACAGGAGCCCCATCTGCTGGCACTTCTGCTCCAACCCTGCATCTCCTATGATGACAGAGCATAGCAAACATTCAAAAAGAGTATTTCTCTGCTCCTGAGCACAGACAAGCTTCTCGAGTCATCTTACCACCTATTCACTCTCCTGCCTGCTCAGATCTGGTGACCCTCCATCATTCTGCTGGTGTCACTGCCACCTCCATGTGCCAAATCCAATAGACACTCTGAGTCTTGATTTACCTGATCTTGGAGCGGCTCTTGACACAGTGGACCACTGTCTCTGGTTTCAGATGCTTTCCTCTAGGGGCGCCTGGATGGCTCAGTCGGTGAAGCATCTGCCTTCAGCTCAGGTCATGATCCCAGGGTCCTGGGATCGAGCCCCGCATCAGGCTCCCTGCTCGGTGGGAAGCCTGCTTCTCCCTCTCCCACTCCCCCTGCTTGTGTTCCCTCTCTCGCTGTGTCTCTCTCTGTCAAATAAATAAAATCTTAAAAAAAAAAAAAAATAGGGCGCCTGGGTGGCTCAGTCGTTAAGCGTCTGCCTTCGGTTCAGGTCATGATCCCAGGGTCCTGGGATTGAGTCCCACGTCGGTTTCCCTGCTCTGCAGAAAGCCTGCTTCTCCCTCTCCCACTCCCCCTGCTTGTGTTCCCTCTCTCACCGTCTCTCTCTCTCTCTGTCAAATAAATAAATAAAATCTTTAAAAAAAAATTTTTTTTTAATGGAAAATAAGGTTTAAGTTTGTGGAGATATCATAACCCTTCTGCACTGGTGCAGCTGCCGAGGAAAATAGTGTGACAGCTCCTCAAGAAAGGAATCAGAGGATTACCATAGAATCCAGCAATTCCACTTCTGGGTAGATACCTCCCCAAAACTTCAAAGCAGGGTCTCAAAGAGATATTTGTCCACCCGTATTCAAAGCAGCATTATTCACAATAACCAAAAGGTGGGAGCAACCCAAATTATCCATCAACAGATGAATGGATAAACAAATGTGGTATATACATACAATGGGATATTTTAAAAATTTTTAAAAATATAAAACTGTTTTTTTAAAAGCTTTTAAAATGGAAGAAAATTCTGATAAATGCTAGATGAACCTTATAGACAATGCACCAAGTGAAATAAGCCAGTCACAGAAGGACAAATACTGTATGAGTTCACTCATATGAGATACCCAGCATAGCGAAAGTCAAAGAGACAAAAAGTAGAGTGGTGGTTGCCAGGGACGGCAGGGAAGAGAGGATGGAAAGTTAATGGGTCTCAGTTTGGGAAGATGAAAAAAGTTCTGGAGATGGACGGTGGTGATGGTTGCACAACAATGTGAGTGTACTTAATGCCACTTGAACTGTATACTTTAAATTGTTAAAATAGTATAAATTTCATGTTTTATATATGTATATATATATATATTTTAAGATTTTATTTATCTATTTGAGAGAGAGAGTGAGAGAGAGAAAGAGCACAAGAGGGGGGAGCGGGAGAGGGAGAAGCAGACTCCCCGCCGAGCAGGGAGCCCGATGCGGGACTCGATCCCGGGACTCCAGGATCATGACCTGAGCCGAAGGCAGTCGCTTAACCAACTGAGCCACCCAGGCGCCCTATGTATATATTTTTAAATAAGCTTTATGCCCAACGTGGGCTCGAACTCACGACCCCGAGATCAAGAGGGGTCCACTGACTGAGCCAGCCAGGCTCCCCTGTTATATATTTTTACCACAATAAAAAATGCTTTCTCTCTCAGCTTCTATTATACTTCATGCTCTGGGCTTCTCCTTTCCTACCTCTCTGGCCACTTCTCAGTCTCCTAGTCGATTCCCTCTCTACCTGGGTGAGAAACACTATAGCCTTTCCTTCCTTCAACAAATATTAGAGTGTCTACTCTGTACTAGGAATAAACAATGAACAAAAGACACAAAGTTTCTCCTTATGGAGCATACATTCTTACTAGATAGGAGATAATCTATCAACAAATAGTATGTTGGTCGTAAGAGATACAGAAAAAATAATAAAACAGGTTAAGGGAGATTGGAAGAGCCAAGGATGGAGGTTGCTATTTTTTATAGGATGGTCTGATAAGGTTACATTTGAGCAGTGAAATGAAGCAAGGAATGTTGTTATACGGAAGAGTTTTCTAAGCTGATCGCAAGTGCAAAGGCCCTGAGGCAGAACAGAGTTTAACGTGCTTCAAGGATAGCAGAGGCCAGGATAAGGGAAACAGAATGAGAAGAAAGAGAGCATGTACTCCAGGAGGCAATGGAGCAGGGGATGTAGGTCATAAACAGCCTGAGAGACCATTCAATTTGAGTGAGATGAGAAGCAAATAGAGTGTTTGGGGCAGAGCAGTGGCATGACCTGTCTAATGCTCTAACAGGACCACTCTGGCTGCTGTGTTACGAATAGACTGGAGGAGGAAGGGTGGGTGTAGGAGCTACTGCAACAGGGGAGAGGAGAAGATGACTTGGACCAGAGAGGCAGTGGTAGACGTAATAAAAAGTGGAAAATTGAGGATGTCTCCTGGAGGGAGGATTTGTTGACAGATTGGACATGGGATGTGAGAAAAAGAGGAATGATCAGTCATTCAAATTTGGGGGCTTGAGCAACCAGAGGATGGAAATGTCATTTACAGAGTTAGAGAAGACCGGGAGGCTAAAAGTCAAGGTTGGGCTTTGAACATTTGGTCTGAGAAACCTATCAGGCGTCCAAGTGGAGATGTCGAGTAGGCAGCTAGACACGTGGACCTGGAGTTCGGCACAGACACAGAACTTCGAGGTACAACCCTGGGCCCTCCTTCCACTTCCTCATCCCCCTCTATGTGACCTCACCCATTTCTTCAGCTTTCAATATCCCCTGTAGGCTTCATGGGCTCTATGCTGGTATTTAAATATCAGACAGTACCATGTGACATTGTCTCTCTTCCCTGAAAGTCTGCAAGTGTGAGGTCCCTGGCGGTCTCACCACCCCCACTGCGCACTTAAGTGAACTTGGCAATCGCTAACAGACGTGTGCCATCATGCAGCTGGACAAGGAAACAAAAACCACAGTTTTTGAGGGTTCCTGACTGTCCAGGACTTTTTTCAAAAGTTCTCTGCAGAATTTTCAGAACAAAAATAGGTGTGAACCATATGCACTTTGGAAAGGAATGAGCTGGCCACTGTAGGGCTAAGATCAGTATTGTTCAGAGAATGAAATTCCTGTTCACTGATGTTGTTTTGGGTTGGGCTGACCTTATGAACTGGATTTCTTTTCAGATGGGTGTATTTTTCCTTATTGCAAATTTCCTTCAATTCATCAGCAGAAATTCTAGCCACTTTGCTGGGAGCTTGTGACCCTGGGTTGGACAGCTTATGTACTTGCCTTTTGACAAATGCTTATTTATTTATTTTTTTGGAGTTTCTGCTTGGCACTTCCCGCTTTCCCTCTGGTGACCTTTTCTGTCACTACTCTTTGGTTTCATCCCCGATGAATCACTTCCTTTGGGTCACTTGAGTCTTTCTCCTGCAGGAGAATCTAATCTTTTTTAACGACAAAGTTGAAAAAGACCTTCCTAGGTTCCTGCTTTACCATTCACTCAGTGACTCCTGGGTTTCGTGACTTGGGTGCAATTCACACATCCGTTGCTATATTTATCCATACCCTAGGAATCGCCACGGTGTTCCAAAGGGCATTGCGTTTTCTAACACAACCCACACAACACCATGGGTAATTTGTGGCAGGCCCAGGACCTCTCAAAGTAGCTGAGCATGGTCTGAGAAAACTCATTTTCTCCGGATTTTCCTACCCACCAATGTTTACTTTACTTATTTGTCTATAACCTATCTTCTTGCAAGAAGAACATCAGGCTACTTACAAAAATGCAAGCACTGTACCAAAATAAAACAGATTTGAGATGAGAAACATATAGCCAAGGGAAATAGACTGCAAGTCATGAAGTCTTTGCTAGAGATGGGACAAAAGTTGGCTCGGAGTCTCCTGATAAGCAACACAAGAGAGAAACATCATGAGTTACAAAATGCACAGAGCCCCTGAAGGATAAACACACCCGTTGCATAGGCCCAGAACACTTGTGCTGTCTCCCATGGGTCTCCTCAAAAGACTTTAGAAAACAGGGTCCTAATAATGTCTTTCTCAAACTACATTGAAGGATTTCACAGGCCTTCCTTATAATACCTAAGCATCAGTTAGCAGAAGTATTTCTACCTGAGGCTATAAAAACATGATAAACCTCCTCCAACACTACCAGAGGGTGAAGGACGGATGGAATGACCTCCAGAGAAATGCTGGGAGGGCTTCAGGGCAAGAAATGGGGAAAGTGTCTGGTGACACCCCTCCAACTTCCGGGGGACTGTAAAAATGCCAAACACGCCTCAGGAGCTAAGGATTTGATCAACTCTGTTATTGGGGCCGTGATGACAAAAGAACCTGTTTTAGGGGGCGCTTGGGTGGCTCAGACGGTTAAGCGTCTGCCTTCGGCTCAGGTCATGATCCCAGGGTCCTGGGATCGAGTCCCGCATCGGGATCCCTGCTCCTTGGGAGCCTGCTTCTCCCTCTGCTTCTCTCTCTCTCTCTCTGTCTCTCATGAATAAATAAATAAAATCTTAAAAAATATATATTAAAAAAAATAAAAAATAAAAAAAAGAACCTGTTTTAGTAAATTCAGTGACCTGAATGCCACAGCCGCCCCCAACCTTTTTGTCCCCCCCAGAAGAATAGCATAGGAGGAGGTGGTCTTGAGAGAAGCTGAGGAACAGCCCCAAGAAGGGATGTGAAAAAGAGCCTCACTTAAATAAGGCCCGATAAACTTCCGTGGGTTCCTTTGGCCCCACACTGACTCTCTTTATTGCTTTTTAGCTTTTAATGAAATTCAGGTGAGTCAGTTGGACATGCTGACATTGCCCAGCAAGGAAAGTCGTGTTAGACATTAGGTTTGGTTTATTCACTGTGCAAGTTCACATGGTATCTTTTCCACTAAAACCTGATTTAGCTTCTTCCTATCTGGGCCTGTCAGTCTAAATGTTATGATGTAACTCAGAAGATGGACAAACTGTTTCCAACTAGAGAAAAAAAAAAATTGGATCACTAAATTTAGATCCCTAAAACTCAGCTCTGTGGCCATTTAATTGTTGCTAATGTGAAGTTATAAAGTGTTCTCATTCTTAAGCCTAAAGAAATCCGGCATGTAATTGGCACATGAATTTTCATAACTGTCCCGTGAAGCATACAAGGGGGGCCAAATGAATCCAAGAACACAAGGCCTATGTGTTTTTCTGCATTAAGAAAGAATGGAGAGGAGAGGGGAAGGACCGAAATGAAAACTCAGAAATACTGACAAATATTAATCATCAAAAATTGAAAGTCCCTCGGGACGCCTGGGTGGCTCAGTTGGTTAAGCAACTGCCTTCGGCTCAGGTCATGATCCTGGAGTCCCGGAATGGAGTCCCGAATCGGGGTCCCTGCTCGGCAGGGAGTCTGCTTCTCCCTCTGGCCCTCCCCCCTCTCATGCTCTCTCTCTATCTCATTCTCTCTCAAATAAATAAATAAAATCTTTTTTAAAAAAAATTGAAAGTCCCTCAAAAGGAAGGATAATAATAGCTTTCTCTGAATCACCATTCAATCTGCACAGAATATCATCACAGGAATCCTGCACTTGCAGGGGGGCTGGCGGCGGGGCGGGGCGGGAGAAAGAAAGCATTTTTTTCCAACTTCTTTTGCAGACTAATGACTACTTTAATCTCCAGTATGGTAATTCAATATCATCTAGAGTTGAGACAAATGCTTCTGTATAGGCGAAGTTATGCTAATAAATTTAATTTAACAACAACAACAACAAATAAAAAGAGTTTCAAAAGTATGTTACCAAACTTAGAAATTGAAAAAAAGTTAAGACTTTCAAAAATATATGTTACTAAAAATAACACTGACCCTTGATATTTGTCTGAAGAATCCTCTGGAGAGAAAAGGATTTCATCCATTGGAGATAAATGGGGCCAACTCATCCACGATCTTTGGTTTAATTAGCTAAACTCTTCCAGATGGAGAACACTCAAAGCAAAGGAATATTTCTGAGCCCCCTGGAATTGTTAATAAGCATAACAATATGTTACATGTAAAAGAAAATATGTGTCTTTTATCTTTGTCTTTAAAGGGCAAATGAGGAAGTACTTGGTAGCATGATTTTCAGTTTGATTATTGAAAAAGAAATGCAGGAATTTTATGCAATATTGAACAAACAGACTTTGAGTATTTGCTTTACTCCTCTGCTAAACACGGGGTTGAGAGGGGGTGGATAAGACAAGACCCCAGGCCTTTATGGAATCCACAATTAACTAGAGGATACATTCCAGTGCCTGGTGCATAGTAAGAGCTGGATAACTATTTGTCGAATAGTGAATGATGTAGACACTTGTATAAGGAATTGCATGAATAAAGGTCTGAACAAGTTACTATGGTCAGAGGGGAATATGGGGGCCCTCAAGCTGTCAGAGAAGGCTCCACAAAGAAAGTTGTGAAAGGAACACAAAGGACTTTCAGACACGGAAAACAACACGCTTAACAACATGAAGAGAAGAAAGAGTAACGTGTGTTTAGGCAACAGCTAGTAATTTGGTGTGGCTGTATATACACATTATGCGGCTCATTTAAAGAGGACCCTTGAAAAACCTAAGGTTAGACTTGATCCTTTAATATGTTATTGGCATTTTAGAAAGATAGCATGAGACACAGTACAGAGTATGTATGGAAGGGAGAAAGAAGTAAAAGATGCCACAGGTTAAGTGTCTCGTTTGTGACTGGCACTAGGATGGATCCTACACTTACTTACATTAAATCTCATTTAATCCTTGGAATACTCTGAGTGAGTACAGAATACCGTCCTCATTTTCTGAGAGGGAAACTCAGAGAGGTGGAGCAACTTTGTGCAGATCACACAGCTCATAGAAGATAGAACTAGAATTTGAAATCAAGGTTCTAAAAAAATCTCTAAAAATACTCTTGGACCCACACAAATTAATATTAGGAAAAATATACAGTGGAAGTTTGGAGAAGGTTCATGAGTATTAAGAAAGGCACACATGCAAGACACAGAGAAAGAAAAGCATGACTATACAAAAGAATATTTACAGTAAAAGAGATACAACACAGGAAGTGGGAAGATAATCATAGAAAAACCACAACATGTGTTTTTAAAATGCAAAGCCCCAGGGAGGAGAAAGCGAACGATACAATAATGCCATTCACTCTGGCATCCTGTGCGATTGGTTTTGCTCTTTACTCTTTTTTTTTTTTAACTTTAAACAATTTGTTATGAGAGTAACAAAGATACAGCTCATGATCTTGCGAATCTAATGCCCTAAATCAGAAACAGATGGTGCCTAGTGTACCCTGTTTCCTAGAAACTGCAGAATTTTGAGGACAACACCCTCTATGCACCGCATCACTGATTTCAGTTCCTTCACAGATACTAATAGATGGCTAAATAATGTGGTTGCCGGGCATTGTATTGAAACATCTGTTTTTCTTGCTCGAGAACCTTCTTTTTTTTTTTTTTTAAGATTTTATTTATTTATTTGAGAGAGAGAATGAGAGAGAGAGAGAGAGCATGAGAGGGGGACGGTCAGAGGGAGAAGCAGACTCCCTGCCGAGCAGGGAGCACGATGCGGGACTCGATCCCGGGACTCCAGGATCATGACCTGAGCCGAAGGCAGTCGCTTAACCAACTGAGCCACCCAGGCGCCCGCTCGAGAACCTTCTTGAAGGTCAAAACTTCTCTCCATTTGTATTGTTTTTTTTCCTCTGATTTCAAAAGTAATTCATTCTTATCATTACTGAACAAAGATGAAAATTAAAATCCCCTGTAATCCTTCTACCCCGCAATAGCCACTGACCACTTTAACATTTTGACAACCTTCTAGTTCTTTTTCTACACACACAAAGGGATACGCACACACACACACACACACATGAACACGAACACACAAACTTTATAGAAAATAGGATTACAAATTACCTTTTGGTCTGTTTTGTTCACTGAATAGAACATTGATGTTTTTTCCATATCACCAAATATCTAGGATGACCACTAGTATTCCATCATATTATTTTTAAGATTTATTTATTTTAGAGAGAAAGAGAGCACAAGCATGAGGGGCAGAGGGAGAAAGAGAAACTCAAGCAGACTCCACGCTGAGCACAGAGCCAGACCCGGGGCCCAATCTCAGGACTCTGAGATTCGACCTGAGCCGGAACCAAGAGTCTGACGCTCAACCGACTGCACCATCCAGGCACCCCCTCCATCAAATTATATAGATTAATTTATGTAACCAATCTCCTTTTCATCCAACAAATTCTATTCATTGAACACCCACTATGTGTCAGAACTCTGCTTGGCACTGGGTGCACAGTTGTGAGTGTAAAAGGCAAAATTCCTGCCCTCATGGAGTATACAGTCCCATTACGGACATGTAGCTTATTTGAGAACTTTTGTTATTAGAAAATAGCACAGCGAAATCTGGCAAACACTACCTCTGCTGTGTGATTAAGCTTAACATCATGGGTGAAAGCTCATGTAGACAGCTTTACCCCTGATATGATGTGACAGGACTGGTACCTTAGAGCTGTGGTTTTCCTGCCAAGATCGAATAACCCCAGTTTAATCATGATTTTCTTAAAAAATCAAGAGGGTCTCCAAAATACTTGCCCAGTGTTCCTCAGAACTGTCAAGGTCCTCAAAAATAAGGAAACTCTGGGGCGCCTGGCTGGCTCAGTTGGTAAGAGCATGTGACTCTTAATCTCAGGGTTGTAAATTCGAGCCCCATGTTGGGTGTAGAGATTACCTAAAAACAAAATCTTAAAAAAAAATAATAAAACACCCCAAGGAAAATCTGGCAAACTCTCACAGTCTTGAGGAACCTAGGGAAATGACAACTAAATGTAACCGATGTTCCGGATAGAATCCTGGGACAGAAGAAGAACAGTAGGTTAAAAGTAAGGAAATACGGGGCACCTGGGTGGTTCAGTCAGTTAAGCGACTGCCTTCAGCTCAGGTCACGAGCCCAGGGTCCCGAAATCAAGCCCCGCGTTGGGCTCCCTGCTCAGTGGGGAGCCTGCTTCTCCCTCTCCCTCTGCCGGCCGCTCTGCCTGCTTATGCTCTATCTCTATCTTTCTGTCAAATAAATAAATAAAATCTTTTTTAAAAAAGTAAGGAAATATGAATACAGGATAGGTGTTTGTTAATAAAATGTATCAATACTGGTTCATTTGTTGTGATGGATATAATATACTAGTATCAGTTGTTAAACAGTGAAGGAAATGAGGAGGGAGGATGGATGGAGTACAGAGGAACTCCGTACCATCTCTGCAACTTCCCTGTATATCTAAAACTCTCCTAAAATTAAAAGTTTATTAAACACAAACACCATGACAGTCATCCTTGCAAATTGAATCACATCTCTGATTGCTTCTTTGGATAAAGTCCCAAGAGTGAAACTGCTGAACCAAAGTATACAAATGCTTATTTACTAGAGATTGAAGTGTTGTATATAGATGTTTTGCTGGCTTTTTACAGAGGGGTTTCCCTTATGCCTTTATCTCTTCATTTTCCTAGTTGCTGACTCCTAAGACTGGAAAGAAACCTAAGAGACCCTGAATCCCAGCTACCTTGTGTTACAGATGAGGAAGCTGTTAAGTCCAGAGAAGTGAAGTGACTTGCCCAGGGTGAGGTGCCTAGTGAATAGCGGGAAATAGGACCCACGTCCCTGTGGAATATAATTGGGGCTGGGCTGTCCCTGCGTGGGTGCAAAAGAAATAAAATTTTCTGACTCATGGTGGAACTAGTGATCAACAGCCAGACCTGATTCTTTCTATTTTCTGTAGGTAAATATAAGGGTTTGCTTCCTTTGTCTTAGACACGGTTGCTGGGAACAAAAAGGATTTTTAAAGTTTCAGAAAGGATTTTTAAGCTTATTTTTTTTCTTTTTTTTTATTAACATATAATGTACTATTTGTTTCAGGGGTACAGGTCTGTGATTCATCAGTCTTACACAATTCACAGCACTCACCATAGCACATACCCTCCCCAATGTCTATCACCCAGCCACTCCATCCCCCCAAACCCCTCCACTCCAGGAAGGATTTTTAAGTTTAAAGAATGGATGTAGACACAACTACTAGAATTGCTTGACTCAATCCCTGGGCAAATTATTCTTCCTTTCTGAGCTCTTGCTTCCCAATCAGAAAAATCAGAATTCCAACACCTACCACTTCTTAGTCTTCTGAGAGGGACCTGGTAGAAATTAAGGAGCTAGTGCAGATACATCTGCAAAAGCCTTAGAGAGAAATGTCATTTAAGGAAAAAGCATTCGAATGAGAACAAAGGGCACCGTTTCTGTTCAGTGGTCTGTCATATCCCAAGAAAGTTCATTTCCTTGCCTGTATGGTCTCTAGACAAGGAAAATCCCAGACTTGGCATTGGTAAGGAAGAAGAGGGCGATAGGAAGGAAGGGAGAGAATTGTTAGACTTCTTGGCTGGAAATCAGAAACAAATAGTTCCCGAGCCTGGCATTGTCAGGGGCCAGCGTCAGGACCAACCCAAGAAGGCAGACGAGGAACATTACCGGTCCTGACTTGGCTCCACACACCGTTACTCAACAGAAAGTGGTGCGTAAGCAGGATCCTGGAGGATGCAAGAGGAATATAAACAATCACTGGGTGGGGACCTGTGGTTGCCTATAGAAGCTTTGCCAGGCCTGAGATTGCAGGCGTCCATTTTGACTTATTTAATTCCCAGACATTCTTGCAGGATTCGGTCAATGACAAAGATGAGCTAGAACAAACTGAAGTCTGGGATTTAGAAAAGCACTGGCCTCTGACCTCAAACTGGAGCCTCTAATCAACGTCCTAACCCTGGCTCAGGTCACTGAGCATCCTTGCTCTGCAACATGGAAATGACTTATTTTATTTGCCTGTAAACAGTGCACCTGCACTGAATTGAAACTTGGCAGGCAAAATGAGGAAGGGGTAATACTTCTAAAAATTCTTCCTATTTTTATGACTTGAACCTTTTTATTCTTTGAAGCAGAAGAATGGGAGAAAGACATCAGCTAACTTTCAGGATCAGTTGAAAGACAAACAGATGGCAAAAATCTCCCACTTTTATTTATTGACGTCGTTATTTTGCAGACATGCAAAAACGTGGGCAGCCTGATTGGCAGGGCTTGTGATTGTGCGGCAGCAGAAGTGACAGCCCTGAGGTGTCAAGAAAGGACAGGATGGGGTGCCTGGGTGGCTCTGTCGGTTAAGCTTCTGCCTTCGGCTCAGGTCATGAGCCCAGGGTCCTGGGGTCGAGCCCCGCATCGGGCTCCCTGCTCAGTGGGGCGTCTGCTTCTCCCTCTACCCCCAGTTTGTGTTCTCTCTCTCTCGCTCACTCTCTCTTTCTCAAATAAATAAATAAAATCTTTAAAAAAAAAAAAAAAGGACAGGATGAGTTGGAAGCGTCTGGGTGTGACTTCACAAGAGTCCAGAACTAAATGAGAATCTCTACTTTAAAATGTGGATTTCTAGCTTAATTGTATTGGGTGCTTTTACATGAAGAAGTAGTTCTGGACTCTATGCATGCAAATAAATCCTCTTTACTGGATCAGCTTTGATCTTGGTCTGTAAGGTCAATATTAATCATATTTTACTGACGTGACTAAACTGCCCCCTGTTGGGGGCTACCTATGAATCTGGCTCCTTGTTGGGGCCTCCCATTCCACCACTGGAGTTCCTTTCCTTTGAATTAGATGGTAAGCAGATTATATATCACATGCCGATACCAGTCGACTAATAGCAGTTGTCTAAATCACTCCGTCGAAATGATATTAAAGTAGGAAAGGGCTCCCACAACTGATTAGCAAGATGAGCAAAAGAGGGAAGAGAGGCAACGTCTGCGGGTTAAGGCCAAATGTGTTGCACTGTCCATTCTTCTGGAAAGGGCTGTTTATTCAGCTTTTACATAGCACCTCAGTGTGGATCCATGTCAGATCACTTCCAACTAAATCAGAGCTGGTTTGGGTAGATACAGCATTTGTATTTTTGGAAGCAAAACTCAGGCTGTATGGTTCAAGCAAGGATTTTCTTTTTCTGATTTTGTTAATTACATCATGTGCAAGCTCTCACAAAGATATAAAGGTAACATTTAATTAAGGGGCGCCTGGGTGGCTCAGTTGGTTGAGTGTCTAGGCTCTTGGTCTTGACTCAGGTCATGATCTCGGGGTTGTGAGATCGAGCCTGGCTGGGGCTCCACTCTCAGTGGAGAGTCCACTTGAGATTCCCTCTCTCCTTCTCCCTCTGCCCTGCCCTAAAATAAATAAATCTTTAAAAATAATAACATGTAATTAAGCATGTAATGAAGGAATCACAACCTATTGAAATTTGTGGGAAATATTAGATGAAATGTAATGAAAACAATTCAGGGCGTATGGTCCCCAAAGATAAGTCCAAAGCACAGGAGGGTCAGGTCTGGCTGGGAGCCCTGGGCTTTCAGGGGCTATCAGAGGGCCCTGGTCTCTGAAGTCATGGTGGTTTCATAAGCAGGTAGAAAGAATAACGAAAAAGGAAGTGAAAAGTCACTGACATACTTCACTTATTCCACAATTTGCTTTTTAAACTTCTCCTGCAGGGCTCTGCACTGGGCATTTCCTGGGGAGAGTTTCAGAATTCTAGACAGTATGTCGGGGCAATTACTAACTACTACAATGTCATCCTGGCTTCCCCCACAGATTTACCGACCTTACAGCGATGTCTTCTCCCTTTCAGCAAGGATCTCTATCCTGAGGTCAAGTCAACCTTTCAAAAAAATTACTTGCAAAGTTTGATTTGAGCTGAAATAAAATTCTTATATCTACAAGAATTTACCTAGTACTTTAAGCACTGAGTTGTAAAGAGAAACATTTAAGTAAACTAAAAATCTTTGGCAAGAAAGAAAAACCTCTCTCCACTGTGACCCCAGCCTTTTCAACCACTCCTCACCCCGGTTCTCTCCCCATGCCTTTAAGACTTTTTGCCTAGAATGTTCTTTCTCCTCCTCGTACATGTCTTTTATAATAATGATCACACTTTACTGTTATCTGTAGTTCTCTTTTGTCCCTCTATTAAACCTCAAAAGCAGAGAATGGGAAACGTGTATTCTGTCCACAGATACTTCATGAAACACCTCGTCAGTGCTGGGCGCCATGCCAGGCACTAAAGATACAACAGAAAATAAGGTGGACAAGATCCCTGACTGCACAGAGCTCAAATCCGGGGGGGTCTTTCTAACCCCAGAGCCTAGCTCTTGGCAGCTGTGTAAGCAAGACTGAAAGAATAGGGGTGCCTGGCTGGCTCAGTGGGTAGAGCGTGTGACTTTTGATCTTGGGGTCGTGAGTTCAAGCCCCACGTTGGATTAAAGCTTACTTTAAAACAACAACAACAACAACAACACTGAAAGAATAAATGAGCTCCTGCCAGGAATTCAGAAATTAGTAGCTTTGGTTAATACCACAGCATGTAGGCAAAAGGCAGAAATAGAAAATCTTAAGTCATTTGCATTGTGGTTGAATCCCGAGTCATTTCTACCATCGCTAATAGCAATTATTGAAAGTAATAGCCCAAACAGCAGGAAACCACACTCCTACAATCCAAAATGAAAGTAGATTGTGTAAAAAAAAAAAATGTTCAACGTGGAATAATACTAATTTCAATTAAAGAAATTCTTACCTCAAAACTAAGATCTATATAAATGTAAGGTATGACTACTGACTTATTCTGATGCTTCCTGAACTTACTGCATCTAGAACACGGCAATGAAGGTCAAAGAAGGCTTTGTAGGCAGGAAATGCTGTGCGCTAATAGATATTTTTAACATATGGGGAAAATGACAAGAAAGCAGTGTTTCTGAAAATTTTTTCCCATAAAACAATGGTCCAATGAGTTGTTCCTTGAAAAGAATATAAAGCATCTGGAAAACATATCATGCATAAGCCCCTCGTGGAGCATCACAAAGCACACAATCCTATTAATGTCTCTGAAAAGTTCTGCAGAAGATAAATACGCTTAACTTTATTAATCATCATTTCCCAAACTTATTTAAACCACCAAATTCTCCTTTCAAGGAATAGCTATTAGGTTAGGAAAATCTGCCTTAAAGTTCTATCTACAATACTGTTCACTTATAGGTATTCATTAATGGCGATCTAGCAAACCAAGACATTCTCAGAATATAGTGTCAAGTCATAAAAGTATTTTTCTTACAAAAGTATCTGTAAGTAAAACTTGCTGCCCAAATAATTTTAGTAACATTTAGTAACATTCTGCATTTTGCTTCTAAACGAAGTCACCACCTAACCACTAGATGGCAATATGATTCCATTTATATTACAACCACACCTGCGCCAGCATATTAATGGTTCAAAGAGTATTTGAGTTTTCTAATGATGCCTATGTGCATTTATTCATTCACTTAGTAATTTCTTCAAACATTTTTAGGTACTTTTAAGTTTCAAGAACTCTGATGGATGTTGAAGATAAGAAAAGGAATGAGACAGCTTACTGTAAAAATTGTACTTACTGGATTCCTAGGAAACTGTAAGACACCCCATCAACTTAACATTTTTGGAAGGAGACTACATAAAATATGCACATTGATTGCATGACATTTTATTTTTTATATATGAAAAAAGATTTAACTATCAACAAAGGAATGAGAAAAGAGTGCATATGGAAAGCATGGTGATAGACAAGCATCTAAGAAATTATCACAGTCTGAACTAAGTGTCCCAAAGGCCAGGGGTTGTGCAACTCAAGTCAATTTCAACTCAGGAAGGACATGCCTGTCCTCAGTCCTGGGGAACTCCTGGAAGGGACTTGGTTCTGAGCCTGGACATTAGGAAGAGATGAAGTTGAAGATCTAGCCTGTCTCTGGCTTTCGGGCCACAGATCCGGAGTTGAGTGCCAGAAGAGACCTTGGAGATGAGTAAGTACAACACCCTCTTCTTAGAAACAGAGGCAGGGAGATGGGTGGCTTGCCGAGTGACAAGAGGTCATTGAGGCAGAGCTAGAACTTGAACCCAATTTTTCTAAAGCCCAGCTGATGTTCTTTCCAACATTTCATCACCAATTTTGGAATTTAGAATAGGTCCTCCCCTTAACCTTTTTCCCTTTCCAAATTCTTTTTCTTGCTGGTTCCTAGCTGGCTGCCCATCTTTGGACAAGATGTCATGGGCATGTGTCATGTTGGCCCAGGAAACAGACTCAGAGACAGAGATTTGCGTGCAGGAGGTTTATTGGAGAGTGCTCTCAGGAACAGTGCCTTGAAGGGACTAAGGGAGGCAGGATTGGGCAGAAGGAGAAGTTGAGGCTTCAGCAGATCCCACACAGCATTCTGGAGCTGAAATGGTCCTTTGGAGTGGTCCTAGATCAAGGTGAGGGGGCAGGACCTTTAGACTTTCCACGTTGACCACTCAATGGATGCAGGGGACATAATCAAAAACAAGGCAGCTCCCTTCGGCTAAGAGCAAAAATCAATGGACTAAAATCGAGGTGTTGGCAGGGTTCCATTCCTTTCTGGAGGCTGTAGGGGAAAATCTATCCCTGTGCCTTTGCCAGCTTCTAGAGGTTGCCCATATCCCTTGCTCCTGGCCTCCTTGCTCCATCCCCAATGCCAGAAATATCACACATGTCCCATCTTCCTCACATCTCTTTCTGACCTCAGTGGGGAAATGCGCTCTTCTTTTAAGGACTATGTGATTAGATAGGGCCCCCCTGCGTGATCCAGGCTCAGTTCTCCATCTCCAGGTCCTTAACCTTACTCACACGTACAAAGTACCTTTTGCCATGTAAGGTAACATATTACAGGTGCCAGGGAACAGGATGTAGACATTGGGGGGTGCGGGGACCATTATTCTGCCTACCACAATCTGTATTAAACATTTTTGCAAGAATACTTTATATGTTCATAGCTGCATTATTCATAATAGCCAGAAAGTAAAACAACTCAAATGTCCAGCAACTGATGAATGGATAAATAAAATGTAGTATATTCACACAATGGAATATTGTTTGGCCATAAAAAGGAAGAAGTACTGATTCATACTATAACACAGATGAGCCTTGAAAACATTATGCTAAGTTAAAACCAATGACCACATATGTATGATTCCATTTATATGAGATATCTAGAATAGGCAAATCTATAGAAACATAAAATTGAGGGGCACCTGGGTGGCTCAATCTGTTAAGGCATCCGACTCTTGATTTCAGCTCAGGTCCTGATCTCAGGGTCGTTGGGGCATGAAAAACGAAAAACAAAAAAAGGGGGGCACCTGGGTGGCTCTGTCCATTGAGCATCCGACCCTTGATTTAGGCTCAGGTCATGATTTCAGGGTCGTGAGATTGAGCCCCGTGTTGGGCTCTGCACTCAGTACGGAGTCTACTTGAGATTCTCTCCCTCTGCCCCTTCTCTCTCTCTCTCTCTCTCAAATAAATAAATAAATAAAATCTTTTAAAAAATAAAATTGATTAGTAGTTTCCATAGTAGTAGTTTTTGGTTGGTTTTTTTTTTAAGATTTTGTTTATTTGACAGAGAGAGACACAGCGAGAGAGGGAACACAAGCAGGGGGAGTGGGAGAGGGAGAAGCGGGCTTCCCGATGAGCAGGGAGCCCGATGCGGACTCAATCGCAGGACCCTGGGACCATGACCTGAGCCGAAAGCAGATGCTTAACGACTGAGCCACCCAGGCGCCCCTCCATAGTAGTAGTTTCTAATGGGTATTAGATTTCTTTGGGGGATGACAAATACTTCAAAATTAGATTGTGGTGATGGTTACATAGCTATATAAATATACAAAAATAATTGAACTGTAGACTTTAGAAGGGCGAATTTCATGGCATGTTAATATCTTAAGCAAGTTGTTTAAAAATCTTCTATAGATGATGCCATTTCCTTGACTTTGTATCACCCAGGAATCACTTTATATCTGGTTGTCCTTACTAATGAGTAATGCTAAGATTGAACTCTGGGTTAAGAAGGTAACAACTGATAGGAACTATATATATATATATATATATATATATATATATATATATATATATATATATATTTTAAAGATTTTATTTATTTATTTGACAGAGAGAGACACAGCGAGAGAGGGAACACAAGCAGGGGGAGCAGGAGAGGGAGAAGCAGGCCTCCCGCTGAGCAAGGAGCCCGATGTGGGGCTCGACCCCGGGATCATGACCTGAGCCGAAGGCAGACGCTTAACGACTGAGCCACCCAGGTGCCCTAGGAACTATATTTTTAACCGGTGCTTCAGAAAAGTTATCTACCTTACAAGAATAATACTACCATTCAAGGATGTTATAAAAATGAAATCAGAATATGATATATTTAGTAAATCATAAACATGGTGGGTAGAAAAATGTCTCTCCCCCCCCATCCAAGAAAGATGTCCACGTACTAATCCTTGGAACCTGTGACTGTTACCTCACATGGCAAAAGTAATTTTGTAGATGTGATTGAGTTTAAGAATCTAGAGATGGGGGAGTTTATTCTAGGTTATCCAGATGGGCCCAACCTAATCACAGCAGAGAACTTTTCCCTGAGGCCAGAGAGAAATGTGACGACATTGCTAGCTTTGAAGATGAAAGAAGGGGCCACAAGTCAAGGAACGTGTTGGCCTCGTGAGGATGGAAAAGATGAGGGAAGGGACTCTCCTTTACAGTCTCCAGAAAGAACACAGCACTATTGATCCCTTGATCTTCGCCCAGTAAAACCCATGTTGGGCTTCTAACCTGTGTAACTGTTTAAGCCACTAAATTTTTTTTATTATTTTTTTTATTCTTATGTTAATCCCCATACATTACATCATTAGTTTTAGATGAAGTGTTCCATGATTCATTGTTTGTGCATAACACCCAGTGCTCCATGCAGAATGTGCCCTCTTTAATACCCACCACCAGGCTAACCCATCCTCCCACCCCCCTCCCCTCTAGAACCCTCAGTTTGTTTTTCAGAGTCCATCGTCTCTCATAGTTCGTCTACCCCTCCGATTTCCCCCTAAGCCACTAAATTTATAGTAATTTAGTATAGCAGCAATGGAAAACTCATACAAGCGAGGCACACAGAACTCTGCGAGCATGACAGAAACAAGTGAAATAGTCTGAATACAGTAAAACCCACATTTCCCCAGCCTGTGGGTAAAAGCACAGCTACATTAAAAACATGAATACATTCCACTGACTTCTCCCCCACCTACTCATGCCGGCAGATTGTCGGTCCCTGCTAAACAGTCCCTAAAGCATTTCTGGGAGTGCCCAGGGAGTGTCTATGTTCATGAAATAATCTGTTTATGAAACAATCCGTTTCCAAGTAATGTAGGTAAAGCCACCAAGTTACTCTTAAGAATTGCTTTGCTGGCCAGGCTCCAGTCTCCTCAGGGGACCAGCCCTGCTATATAGGACACCAGTCCTTGCCAAGTACTCACCCCACCCCTTTGGTCACCAGACTTCTGGAAGACACCCCCCCCCCAATATGCTGGAGCCTTTAAACTGGAAAACCTGGGCGCCTGGGTGGCTCAGTTGATTAAGCGACTGCCTTCGGCTCAGGTCATGATCCTGGAGTCCTGGGATCGAGTCCCGCATCGGGCTCCCTGCTCTGCAGGGAGTCTGCTCCTCCCTCTGACCCTCCCCTCTCTCATGTGCTCTCTGTCTCTCTCATTCTCTCTGTCTCAAATAAATAAATAAAATCTTTAAAAAAAAAATTTAAACTGAAAAACCTGCTCTGGGATCATCTGTACAGGAGGAATACTGGCCTCTCCCTTTTTGCACCCCCCCTACAAGAGCAGTCTCAAGGCAGTACTTGAGGGCCCTCAATGTTTTATAGATGCTGTAATGTACTTAGTCTTTTTGTCCTCCTAGCCCCCAACTCTGCTTTCCATAGGCATCAGATGCAAGTCCAGTAGAGGCCAGGGAGGTAGGCAAATCACAATGTACTCAGAATGATCCACTACAACTAAATCCCAAATCAAGTTACTACGGGTTCCTTCTGCCTTAAGGCAAAATTTTTTCCCCAAGTCCCTTTTCAGTCCCTTAGCAAGTAGGTTTCAGGCATACCCACCACACAGGTTTGACAGGTGTGCCCAGATATGACCAGATTCCACTAGGACTGTATGAAGAAGGCAGTCTACAATTGGGACAGCATAAGTGTTTCTCCCTCAAGGAGATTCAAGAATTTAAAGAAGGTAGATCATGTTGAATTGGGAAAAGACCTTGGAAGTCAGGGCAACAGGGAGCCCCTGAAAGGTTGGTTTTTTGTTTTTGTTTTTGTTTTGAGCCCCTGATATTTTAAGAAGTGCTGGACACTGAATGTTTGTGTCCTCCCCACCCCCCAAAATTCATATATTGAAACCTAATCGCTACTGTGATGGTATCTAATGGTAGGCCTTTCGGAGGTCCAGTGTGTGGGATTTTTCCACACCACCAAGCAATTAATTCAACTCCTGTGGACACTGACCAGGTGTCCCGCAAACTTAACTCAATTCTGTCACTACCTACCTGGAAATAACGTCAGATCCCATAAGCTAAAGGTTCAGTCCCACAACACTGCTCCCATTTCAGATGCCAATTACAAGTCCAGGTTGTCACATGTGCTTCTGACCACTGGCTATAAATTGGAGGTTCCCGCAACCCCTTCCTTGGGTTCAATTCTCTGCTAGAGCGGCTCACAGAACTCAGGAAACCAGTTTACTTACTAGATTACTGGTATATTACAAAGGATGTTAAAGGATGTGAATGAGCAGCCAAATTAAGAGATACATAGTGCAAGGTCCTGAATGTAAGAGCTTTTGTCCCCATGGAGTTTGGGGCACAGTACAGGATTCATTCTGGTTCATCCTTCTGGGTTTTTATGGAGGCTTCATTACATAGGCATAGTTGATTAAATTGTTGGCCATTAGTCACTGAACTCAATCTCCAACCCCTCAAGCCTCCCCAGAGATTGGGAGTTGGAGGTGGAACTGAAAGCTCCAAACTTCAAATCATGTGGTTGCTTCTCCTGGCAACCAGCCCCCACCATTAAGCTACCTAGGGACTTTCCAAAAGTCACTTCATTAACATTTAAAAAAGACACCTTTTTCCACTCATCACTTAGGGAATTCCAAGGGTTTTAGGGGCTCTGTGCCCAGTATGAGTCCTCGATTTCTAAATCAGGTCACTGGGTAGTGAAAGGCAAATAGATAAGAGAATCACATGATAGTGGAGAGTGAGGTAAAACGAGTTATGTCTTGGATATGTTGAGTTAATGTGTCTGTGGGGGAATCCCAGTGACGTTAGTAGGCAGATGAATGTAAAGATAGAGTGCTCAGGGGGCACCTGGCTGGCTCAGTTGGTAAAGCATGTGACTCTTGATCTTGGGTTTGTGAATTCAAGCCCCATCTTGGGCCTAGAGCTTACTTAAAAAATAAAAACTCTAAAAAAAAAAAGAAAGAAAGAAAGAAAGGAACAGGCAGTTGGATACCTAAGGTAGGAGTTCAAGGGAGAAAGGTTTAGCCTGAAGATATACATCTGGGAATTATTGGAATACAGTGATCTAGTATTTAAAGCCAGGAGACTACATGAAATCCTCAGGGGAACGTGCGTAGACACGACCAAGAATTGCGCTCTGAGGCATTCCAACATTAAGAGGTATGGGGAAAAGAGAAGCAACTAGCAAAGGAGTCTGAAAAGTAAGTTTGTGAAATGAGAGGAAATCAAGAGAGTGTGGTGTCCTGAAAGCCATTGTGAAGAAAGTGGGCAAGAAAGCAATTGGTCAAATGCTGCAGGTGGTCAAGTAAGTTTAGGAATCAGAGTTCAGGGGCACCTGGCTGGCTCAGTCTATAAAGCACGCAACTCTTGATCTCAGGCTCATGAGTTGGAGCCCCATGTTGAGTGTAGAGATTACTTAAAAAAAAAAAAAAAAAGGAATGAGAGTTCAGCATTAGATAAAAATGGATGTCACTGGAGATCTTGAAAAAAAAGCCGTTTCAGTACAGCAACAGGCGCCAAAGCCTGATAAAAGCGGATTTAAGAGAGACTGAAAGAAAAATTAAACAGAAAGCTCTTGAATTCTGCTGTGACAATGAAGAGGAGCTCTGAAGTAGCAGATAGTAGCCAGAGAGTGGAGATCAAATGAGTTTTTTGTGTGTGGCAGGAAGGAGAAATAACAGCATGTTTGTGTGCTTGGGGAAACAATTCCGTAATGGGGGGGGGCGGAGGGTGGTGGGCAGAACTGAAGATGTAGGAGAGAGAACTGCTGGAATGGTGTCCTTCAGCAGGGGGAAATGTAAAAAGGTTGTTCTTTCACAAGTTCAAGGACAGTTCAATTTATAGTAACAGGAGAGGAAGGCAGGTAGGGAGAGGTGGTAGTGTGGAAAATTCTCTTTTGATTCCATCAATTTTCTAAGTGAAAAAGCAAGCTGAGAGTGAGGAGGAGGGGGAAGATGTTGCAGGTTACAGAAGGTGTGAAATACTCATCTAGGACAGTAAGTGGACAAGGGAAACACAATGTGTTTGCTGGGTAGCAGTATGGACCCACTGGAGGTTTAGAATCATGATGGAGGTAGAGGAAGGCATGTCTGATGATTGTGTATTTTTCTCCAGCCCTGTTCAGCTGCAGACTTGGCTTCAATCAAGGTTCTAGTTTTTACCAGAGGATAATGAAGAGAGCTAGGCAAAGGAGTAATTTAAATGGAATTTAAGCAGAGCAAGAAGGAAATCTCAAGGAAATGGGGGACAGTGAAAAGGTGGTAGAACAATGGATCCTAGGTGGGATGGAGGGATTGCATTGCTAGAATTGGAGTCCTAGGAGCAAGCTGGAAAGATGGGGGATGGGGGGGACTGGTCGGAATAGGATCAATGAAACAGAGAATGATAGAGAAGGGTTGCATTCACTGCTGACGGTAAGAATAACATTTGCTTAACAAACGGTGACTATCAAGGAAAAACCCTTTTCCCCTGAAAATCAGCATTTTTCCCCAATACTGAGCATCCTCTGTGTCCTAGATACGGGTAAAGCCACAGTATCTTCCAAACATCCAGATCAGGAATGGAACGAAAGGCAAATTCCTTTCCCGAATGCAAGTGAGCAGCATTTATATAACCGCAGCAAGTTGCATCAACGTTTTATTGAAGGCATTACGTTTCAGAACACAAGAATACACGAATATTCTCTTGAAAAGATTCCAACACAAAAAAATCTCCTCTCCCCAGTACTCGCCCTCTCCCCATCCCACGTGTCGCTGAAGGCGGAAAAGGAGACCAGGCGATTTACAGGCTGCCACCCCAACGCAGGGAAGGCTGACCGCGAACTCGAAGCCCGGCAGAGGGCGCTAAGCTGCCCGGACTCCCCGGACCTCGCCCCTCCCGGGAAGCTCAGCCCCGCCGCCCGCCGCCCGCCGCCCGCGCCCGGGTTTTCAAAATGGAAACAAACCCGGCCCCGCCCCCTGCCCCGAGGACGCCGGGAAAAGGGTACCGCCCCCTTTGGGGGGGGTGTCCCAGCCGGCAAGGCGAAGGTTCCCGCAAGCAGAGTCGGCTACCCCTGCCACGTTCTCCTCTGGCTTCCTCCCTGTCCACTCTCGTTCTCCAGCCAACTGACTGGAAGCCTCGCAACGGGCTGTTGTACCCTCCCTTCTCCGCAGGCTTCCTCACCTGTCTGCAACTCCGCCCGCCCCGGAAGTGACGATAGCCGCCCGGCCTAGCTCGCGTCCCGTCGGGCCTTGCGGCGGCGGCGGGAAGATGGCGGCAGCGGGAGCCCTGGAACGGAGCTTCGTGGAGCTCAGCGGTGCTGAGCGCGAGAGGCCGAGACACTTTCGGGAATTCACAGTTTGCGGCATTGGTACGAAAGCAGCCAAAGAGGACGCGATCCGATCCTTCCCCTCGGGCTCCTCCCATGGGTCCTTACATCTCTGACCCCGGGTTCATACTCCTCTAAGTCCACATGCCTATATCCCCGGGATCAGAGCTTCCGTAGTGTCCTACGTCGTCCTCCTTTCTTCCCTTTCTCTTTGTATAGTCTGTCAGTCGTCACCCTCTGCTTTCTCAGCGCCCTCAGTCTCTGTCATCCCGAGATAACCAGGTGTGCAGGCTGACCACTTTCCTTTTGCAGGGACTGCAAATGCCTTGGCTGGAGCGGTGAAATACAGTGAGAGCGCGGGAGGCTTCTACTATATGGAAAGTGGCAAGTTGTTCTCCGTCACCAGAAACAGGTTCATTCATTGGTAAGAGCTGTGTTCGCCGAACCCCCCTGGAAGGTCGGATTGTTGGGCCTTTGAGTTTTTGCAGCTGTTGCCAAAGTGTCATTCTCCGAGGCGGTAATGGACAGTCAGGAAAAGAGAAAGACTGTTTTCTCTTGATTTCTGAATCAGGAGAAAATTAAGGGGACACAGAGTTCTAGTAGAGGTGCCCTTCCAGGCAGCACCAAAAGCAGAGGAAATAAAGCTTATGGGATTAAGCCCCAAAGACCAGTTTTAAACTTGAACTCATTGTGTTTTTATAGTGTTTTACAGCTTCCTTCATTCTACAAATACATTTGAGCTTCTTCATGTCAGGCACTGTGCTAAGTTTACTAGAGATGACGTGGTGAACAAAAGCAACCATCATTTCCATCATGGAAGATGTTGTAGCTGTTTGAGAATAGATGTGGAGACACCTTTCATGGGGCAAATTTATGAAGGAAAAAGACACTAAAGTAAGGGACCACAACATAGGTGTATAAACATAAATTTTTCGTACTTGCCTCAGAAGAAAAATATAGGGGCTGTGAGAGGCTAATGAGAGGACCAAATGTTATTGGTGGGACAGGGAAGGCTTTCACGGATATCACATTTAACCTGAGATCTGTAGGATGAAAAGTTGCCCAGGTGGGTGGTTGGGGAGAGAGCAGTCAGCACGTAGGATCACCATATGCAAAATCCATGAGGTAGAAAGACCTGGGCAGGTTTGAGGAACTGACTGGAAGTCTGTGTGGCTTAAGTGCAGTGGCTGAAATGGAAAGTGATGTGAGAGATGCAGAGACTGAGGGGTAGAGGGGGTGGTAAACAGGACTCAGATCCTTCCTGACAACTTTGGATTTTTTTCCCAAGTACACTGAGTAATCATTGAAGGGTCTTAAAGAGTTACTAACTCTTTACTAACATAATCAAAATTGCATAAAGAAAAAAACAGTTTACTTCATGGAAAATGAATTTGGATTAGATAGGTATAATTAAAAAAAAAAAATTCTTGCTCTTATGATGGACCAAGTAAGAGATGCTGGTGGCTCAATTGTGGGAGTAGCTTGGAAAGGAGAAATAGATGTATTTGAGATGCATTCAGAAGGTGCTTTACATTTTTACGTGCCACCATAATGGTGCACATGAATGTCCTGGCAGATGCTCTCAAGAACATTAACAATGCTGAAAAGAGAGGCAAACACCAGGTTGTTAGGCTATGCTCCAAAGTCATCGTCCGGTTTCTCACAGTGATGATGAAGCATGGTTACACCGGCGAATTTGAAATCATTGATGATCATAGAGCAGGGGAAATTGTTGTGAACCTCACGGGCAGGTTAAACAAATGTGGAGTGATCAGCCCCAGATTTGATGTACAGCTCAAAGATCTAGAAAAATGGCAGAATAACCTGCTCCTGTCCCGCCAGTTTGGTTTCATTGTACTGACAACTCAGCTGGCATCATGGACCATGAAGAAGCAAGACAAAACACGCAGGAGGGAAAATCCTGGGGTTCTTTTTCTAGGGATGTAATATGGGCAAATAAAATGCCTCAATGGGGGGAAAAAAGGGTAGCTTTGCTAGGACTTGGTGATAGATTGAATGTGGGGTAAAAGATGGGAAGGGACATGGAGCAAAGACAGTTTCCTGGTTTCTGGTATAACTAACAAGATACTGGGTGGCAGGGTTGCCTTTTATATGCAGAAGATGGATTTTGGACAGATGTGAATAATTCTTTCAGATATATTAAATTTGAAGTACCCATGTAGCAGCCCTTCAGAAATGCCATGTAGGCATTGAAATTTATAGGTCCAAGTATCTGAAAAGAGACCTGTGTTGACATGCAAATCTCATTTAAGAAATACTTTTTAGTGCCTAATATGTCTAGTCAGTGTTTAGGGACTGAGAGTACAGCAGGGAACAAAACAAAGTCCCTGCCCTCGTGGAGGCAGATAGGCAATAAACAACAGTAATCCCCCAAAATAAGTAAATACAGTTTGTCCAGTGATAAGTGGAATAGAGAACAGGGAAGGAAGGTTAGAGGGAAGGGGGATGCCTGCAGGAGTTGATCTTTTATTTGGGAAAGACCCAGTGATAAGCTGACATTTAAACAGAGGAAGTAGATATCTGGGGAATAAGATTTCCAGGTAGAACCTTCCAAGAAAAAGGAACCAAAATGCAAAGAATCTTGAGACAGGAGCTTGTTTGTTATGTTCAGAGAATGGCAAGGAGCCAGGAGTCTGCAGCTGAATGACCAAAGGATAGATTAATAAAGTAGCAGAGGGTCAAATCAGGGTTTTGTTGGTAATTTTAAGGCTTTGACTTTTTTTTTTTTTTTAAAGATTTTATTTATTTGTTTGAGAGAGAGAGAATGAGAGAGAGCACATGAGAGGGGGGAGGGTCAGAGGGAGAAGCAGACTCCCTGCCGAGCAGGGAGCCCGATGCGGGACTCGATCCAGGCACTCCAGGATCATGACCTGAGCCGAAGGCAGTCGCTTAACCAACTGAGCCACCCAGGCGCCCTAAGGCTTTGACTTTTACTCTGAATTAGATGGCGAGAAGTCATTGAAGGGTTTTAAGTGGAGGAATGACATGATCTAAATTGTGATTTTAGAACATCTCAACATTTTAGATGTTGAGAACAGAGTATAGCAGGGAAAGGGTAGAAGCAGGGAGATCAATTAGGAGGTTGGTGCCACAGTCTAGACAAGAGATAATGGCAGCTTAGACTAGGGTGGCATTGGTAGAGGCAGTGAGAAATATTCTGATTGTGGCTATGCTTTAAAGATGAGTTTGTTATGGGGCACCTGGGTGGCTCAGTCGGTTAAGCGTCTGCCTTCAGCTCAGGTCAAGATCCCGAGGTCCTGGGATCAAGCCCTGAGTCAGGCTCCCAGATCAGCAGAGAACCTGCTTCTCCCTCTGCCCCTCACCTGGCTCGTGTACTCTCTCTTTCACTCTCACTATCAAATAAATAAATCTTTAAAAAAAAAAATCAGATATAGAGTATACAGAAAAAGTCAAGGGTGACCTCCAGATTTTTGGCTTGAGCAACTGGAAGTTACAAAGATGCCGTTAATTGAGTTGGGAAAGAGTGCAGGTAAAGCAGGCGTTTTTCAAGTTTGCTAGTCTAAGCATTCTGTTTTGGACAGGTTTCATTTGAAATCCCTGTTAGATATCCAAGTGGAAGTGTTGAAACAATAACCAGTTCAGTGGAAAGTTTGGGCTGAAGTTACAGATTTGGGAATTGCTGGCATTAGATGGCATTTAAAGCTGTTACACTGAATGAGATCACCTAGAGATCACCTGCACTATTGGCATTTGGGGCCAGAAAAGTCTTTGTTTTAGGGGACTGCCCTGTACATTATAGGGTATTGAGCAGCATCCCTGGTCTCTACACACTTCAGACCAATAGCAGCCCCCTCCCAGTTGTGACAAGCAAAAATATCTCCAGATAACTGTTAAATGTCCTTAGGGAGTGGGGTAGAATGGCCCCCTGCTGAAAACTTGTATAGATGAGAAAAAGAGGTCTGAGGACTAAACACTGGGGCACTCCAATATTTAGGAAGATACGGAGACTGGGAAGGAATAACTAGGGAAGTAAAGAGTTGAAAGAAAAGAGAGTGGTATCCCAGAAGCTAACGGAAATATTTCAAGGAGAAGAAGAATGAAAAACTGTTAAATACTGCATATAAGTCAGAGAAGTGAAAATAGACCTTTGAATGGTGGAGATCATTGGTGACCTTGTCAGAAACTGAGCTCTGGAGAGAAGAAGAGGACAGGAATTGTGAGAACAAAACAGCTCTCTTAAGGAGCATTACTGAGAGAGAAGCAGAGGAGTCAAATGGTAGCAGGAGGACAATGCAAAGGTGTGGAAGAAATATACCAGTGTATTTATATGCAGTCAAGGGCAATCACTACAGGAGGGGAATTGAAGAAAGTGAGATATTTGAAAAAGTATAGATATGGCAGAGGAAGTGTGGGAGAGAGTGACTGAGCGGGAGCTAGGCTTCAAGGAATGAAACAGGACTGTAGGGAACTGCAGTGGGCAAGGATCGCAGGTGGTATCTGGTTGCACACACTTGAGAGCTGAGTGGTTTGGGCAGGGAGGGAGGAACAATGACCCAGAGTGGTAGTGGGGAGCAAGCAAGGCATCTGTGCCCTACCTTGAGGCACCCCCTAAAGGGAGTGTGGTAGGGAAAGCTTACCACCACTAGAGAGGGCTCCAGGGGTGTCCTCAGGCAAGATCCAGGACCCAGCTTTAACCACAAGGCAGGAAGGTGAAGCAGTTGTTCAGAGATCAGGTTGAGGATCCAGAAACTTGTGCTGATGACATACCATGAGTTAGCAGAAAGGAGCCCTAGGAAATCATCAGAATTCACGTGGTGCTTACAGGGTTTTTTGTTTTTGTTTTTGTTTTTTTAGATTTTATTTATTTGACACAGAGAGACACAGCAAGAGAGGGAACACAAGCAGGGGGAGTGGAAGAGGGAGAAGCAGGCTCTCCACTGAGCAGGGAGCACGATGCGGGGCTCGATCCCAGGACTCTGGGATCATGACCTGAGCTGAAGGCAGGCTTAACGACTGAGCCACCCAGGCGCCCCGGGGCATACAGTTTTGGGAGTGGATAAGATGTGCTTTGAAAGAATGTGTACAGTGAGCAGATAAGATGACCCAGGAACAGGGTTTGAGAAATAAAAAGTAGGCATCAGGTCAAAGAGGAGAGGGAGCACCTAGAGATGGGGGAATGAAACCAGGAGAGGGTGGTATCATGGAAGTCAAAGAGACTTTTCAGGACAACATGGTCAAGTGTGTAGAATGCTGCAAAGCGGTCAAGTAAGAACAGGACTGAGGAATCCATTGGGATTGGTGTGACGACCTTGGTGAGAAGAGGGCAGGCTGAAGAGTACGAGGGAGGTGAGGAAAAAAAGATGTGGCCATGGAGGGGAAAGGAGAGATTGGGGTAGCCGGGTCGGGGCAGGAATAGGGTGATGGAAGGGGAGAGACCAGGGAAGAGCATACGTGAATGTAGAGAGAAGGCTTTGGAGGAAGGAGAGAGGGACGCAGGAGGGATATACGTGAGAAAGTTAGAGATTGCCCTTGAATTGCTGGAAGGAGATGTGCTCTTTGGGGGCAGATGCAGGCAGTATGGTAAACAAGGTGATGAGAAGTTAGGGCTTTCCCAGCATGGTGTTTTCTATGATCCAAGGCTACCATATGGCAGAGATGCGCCTGAAGAAGTCTGCCCTGCATCCTACCTAGCAGGAACAAGTCACAGAAGGGGAAAGAGTCACATTTATTAAGGTCACTGTAGTGTGATGCTATGATACTAATAGTGGAGGCCGCATTCCACTGCAAGTAATGGGGGGTGTGGTGTGAATTGTCTTTATAGGGGGCTTAATTGCGTTGAGTATCATTGTTCTAAATAAATGGGTCATCAAGTTTGGAAATGCCTCCATTGAACAGAGACTATAATAAGATTTGAATTTTATACTATGCTGTGTTTTGTAAGCGAATATACTGTGATGGTTTGGATTATAAAATTGATCTGAATTTGTTTACCCAAAACATTCAACTTGGGAAAATTCACTTGGAAACTATTCCCATATATTTCAAAGCAACAGTCAATTAGAAAGAAAAGCATAAACTTTGTGAACAAATGTCTCTTTTTTAATAGGAAGACCTCTGGAGATACATTGGAGCTGGTGGAAGAGTCACTGGACGTAAATCTGTTGAATAATACAGTTCGCCTCAAATTCCAAAATTGCAGCCTCTTACCTGGAGGGGTTCATGTCTCTGAGACTCAGAATCATGTGATAATCTTGATATTAACCAATCAAACAGTGCACAGATTACTCTTACCACACCCTTCCCGGATGTATAGGAGTGTAAGTTGGTTAAGGGTAATATCCTTTATTTCTCAGATTACTCTGGCTGTCAGAAATTTAATGCTGGAGCAGTGTCCTTTGGAAATTGAAGGAAAATTGGATTTGTAACCTCTCACCAAGCATACTTTGATAGTTACAATTTAAAATGATCAGGCACATTTTAAGTTGAAGAAATAATTTTTATTAAAATTAGCTTTCTTTTTAGGCTAATTCATTTCTTACTTTAAAGACTTTTGTAGGGGTGTCTGGGTGTCTCAGTCAGTTAAACATCTGACTTTGGCTCAGGTCATGATCTCGTGGTCCTGGGATTGAGCCCTGCCTCAGGCTCCTTGCTGAGCGGGGAGTCTGCTTCTCCCTCTCCCTCTGCCCCTCACCCTGCTCATGCTCGAGCTCACGAGCTCTCTCTCAAATGAATAAATAAAATCTTAAAAGAAAAAAAAGCTTTTGTAGCAATTGAAAGGAACTGAGCAAAATTCAGCTTGTTTTGATTTAACAGGTTTTTCTTTTTCATTACTCCACAGGAGTTGGTAATTGAAAGTCAGATGCAGTCCATATTTACTGACATTGGAAAAGTTGATTTCAGGGATCCTTGCAACTCTCAGTTAATTCCAGCTGTACCTGGACTCTCCCCTAATTCTACCACCTCGGCAGCCTGGCTTAGCAATGATGGGGAGGCTCTGTTTGCTCTACCATCTGCTTCTGGGGGAATCTTTGTTCTTAAACTACCTCCTTATGACATACCTGGTAAGAAGGGGAACTGAACTTGGATTTAATTTTAAACAAGGAATGTTGGCATTAAAACCTTAGAAGTCCGGGGCGCCTGGGTGGCTCAGTCGGTTAAGCATCTGCCTTCGGCTCAGGTCATGATCCCAGGGTCCTGGGATCGAGCCCCGCATCGGGCTCCCTGCTCAGTGGGAAGCCTGCTTCTCCCTCTCCCACTCCCCCTGCTTGTGTTCCCTCTCTCGCTGTGTCTCTCTCTATCAAATAAATAAAATCTTTAAAAAAAAAAAACCTTAGAAGTCCATACCCATCATCCATGGCAGGAATTGCTTCACTGCTCCCCCGAAATGATCATTCAGTGTTGCTTGCCTAAGGAGTCTGTAATGCTTGTACTGTTTTTTTTTTTCTGAGAAAGTAAGATTGTATACAGTGGATGAGGAATTGTAAACCTTTTTGGAGCATGGGAAGATTGTAAATCAAATAGCTGTAAGATAGCCTATCCTAAGTCCTGTAGTAGAGAGGAGTTGACTATCTACCTTCAGGTTGAGGTTCTATACTTAAATTAACTGACACGAGGAAGTTCTGCTGACAGTTTCCTCCAAGTCACCACTATCTCTTGCCTGGATTATTGCATTAGCTTCCTAAATATCCCTCAGACCTCTCCTTACCTCTCTACAGAGACTTCGGGGACAGACTGATACATTTAAAACCTTAGTAGAATCATGTCACTCCATTGCTTAAAGCCCTCTAGTGAGGGTTTGTTCTTCATCTCATGCTGAATAAACCCAAAGTCCTTACATTATCTTATAGTGACCCCCCCTGCTGACTCTCTAACCTCAGCTTCTTTTTTTTCCCCTCGCCTTCTGTGCACCAGTTTCATGTCTTCTTACAGTTCCTTGAACATACCGATCACGCTCCTACGTCAGGGACTTTGCCTGAGACCGTCTTTCTCCAGCTACTAACTTGGCTTATTCCCTCAACTCCTCTGGGTCTTTACTCAGTGATCCCTCAGTGTGAGGCCTTCTCTGACCACCCTTTTCAAAATTGCATGTACACATGCACCTCCCACCACAGCATTCACTGTACCCTTCCTGCTTTCACCTATTATCATGCTGCTTGATTTAGCTTCTGCCCTCCTCCCTGTGGGAATATAAGTTCCAAGACCACAGGTATTGTTTTATGTTTTATTTACTGCTAAATCTTCAGTACCTAGAACTGTGCCTGGCACATGAAAGGAAACCAATGTTTCTTTTGGGAAGAATGATTGTTCTGAGCAGCAGTAGGGTTACTGTTTGTAAATGGCAAAAGTTTTCCCTAGGAATATGTTAGTGCTATTTTTATTGATCCAATAATGATTCAAAGTATTTTAAGTGGGATGTATGTGGATGGGCTGCATCCTAAAATTTCTTCATATAGAAATGTAGAAGCCTGTCACCTGTTCTAAGCACCTTATTCATGGTTGCATCCTTCTTGTTGGGTTTCTCTGAGTCTAACCAAGAGGTGCCTTGGATATCATTGGTCTGTTTTCAATCTCACAGGAATGGTGTCAGTTGTGGAACTGAAACAGAGTTCAGTAATGCAACGACTGCTTATAGGCTGGATGCCAACAGCCATCAGGTAAGTGGTGTCTGGTGGGAAAATCAGAGGGCCCAAGAATTTAATTTTTGCACTGGTCAGCACCTATTAGTCTTACTCCAAGGCAGATAAGCATTACACTGAAAAGGAGAAGAGTCTGTAAAACATCACATTCTATCTGAGAGCCACACCTTGGACACCTTGATAGCAGAAAGTGATTTTCCGTATGTATTCTCACAATATTCCATTCAGTGCTCTGCCCCGACTTATCAAATCCAATTTTATGTAATATTAGAAGTAGAAAGTTTTTGATGATTAGAAGTCTATTCCTGGGCGCCTGCGTGGTTCAGTCATTAAGTGTCTGCCTTCAGCTCAGGTCATGATCCCAGGGTCCTGGGATTGAGCCCCGCATCGGGCTCCCTGCTCGGCGGGAGGCCTGCTTCTCCCTCACCCACTCCCCCCTGCTTCTCCCTCACCCACTCCCCCCTGCTTGTGTTCCCTCTCTTGCTGTCTCTCTCTGTCAAATAAAATCTTAAAAAAAAAAAAAAAAAACTATTCCTGTGTATATAGAGCCTTTTAAAATGTATCATAGTGGTTGATTGTAAATCAAATAGAAAATACAGTTATCTTATACCAGTATGTAAACTCTTAGCTCCTTCTACTGATTAAGAGTGTACATTTATAACTTTGTTTTATCTTTTTAATTACAAATTCTAATCAGATATTTATAACACTAAAACCCTAAAATTGGGTCTTATGTTTTTAGAGGTGATCAGGGACTTTCTGATCGTCCCTTCGCTCTTGCTGTTCATTGTGTTGAGCACGATGCCTTCATCTTTGCTCTGTGCCAGGATCATAAACTACGAATGTGGTCTTATAAGGTAAATGCTACATTTATAGTTACTATAAGCTAAAATAGGATTGTGAATAGTAAGAAAATTGAAATCAGTCTTGCTGTTTCTCTCAAAGATTATTAAGATCACTTAGTTTGGAAAGTATAGGCCATTTCTAGACTCAGTTCCATTTAGCTTCATTTTTCACACATTTGTCTTTTTATATAAATATTTTTTTAATTATGAATCCTACAGAATTAAAATAGTGCAGAGAATACGCTTCACTTAAGAGGAACAAATGTTTTTTTAAAAAAGGAACAAATGTTTTTGAAATGCAAGTTGATAAAATAGTTTTTGTTTTTTTTAAAGGGTGAAGTGAAAGTTTATTAAGTGAAGGTGAGAGCAGAAAGGAAAGAAAGCTGTCTAGAGTGAGAGGGGTCCTAAATGGGTTGCCCTATAAAGTAGTTTTTAAGATTCATAAAACAGTTGATGGTTTTATTTATCAGACTGAAGAGATATTTTCATCTCAGCCTTTAAAAAACCCTGTAGTGTCCCTCAGCAGATACAAGAGAAAGAGTGGTAGATGTAATGGATGTGCCTCCTTTCGAAAGGGAAGGAGTTTGTTTTCTAGCTTGGATATTCTTTGACACTACTTGTTGACTCCTCTTGGGCAGGACCAGATGTGCCTGATGGCCGCCGACATGCTGGAGTATGTTCCTACGTTTAAAGACCTTCGGCTCGCCGCTGGGACTGGACATAAATTACGACTTGCTTATTCCCCTTCCATGGGACTCTACATAGGGGTGTACATGCATGTGCCCAAACAAGGACAGGTATGAAACACATAAGACCCCTGCCAAGCTATGCACTATGTACCGATGTGAGGAGGGGGCTGTATATTCATTGAGTCTGTTTAAGCTCTTCACACCAGCGTAGGTGTTTCCAGGTTGTTTCTGTGGAGATGATGGGTTTTGTGTTAATACGTGAATTTAAAGATCTTGAAGAAGTCAGGATGAAAGGGAGTTGAGAGTTTAAAGGAATCTGAAAGGAAAAGTTAACCAAAGCTAAACAAGAAAGAGCCAATTTGGACGTCTGGGTGGAAAAATGGAATCATGAAAGGGACGTAGGTGTTACTAAGTGGTTGGAGGGAAGTTAATTTTTAGAAATAATTTTGCTCATCTTCCAAACACTAGTTGTTGTATGTAGATGAGGTATTTAGGGTGTAATACAATGGTGTAATAATAGAGTAAACAACCATTTGTTGGATACTCTGTGTTTGGCATGATCCCTTATGTACATTAATAGCAAATGCTTGGACTGTGCTTACTCTGGGCTCGCATACTTTACACATATTATCTGTTTAATCCTGATAACATTCCAGTGAGGGTAGGGTTTTTCCTCACTATGCTGGAGGTGCCCTTCTGGGTGCCCCCTTCACTTCTTTTGGGCTCTGATGCCCAACTACAGGTTGCCCCTCCCTCTGGATGCCTTCTTTACTCTATTTGGGCTGATACTCTGCAACTCCCTTTCAGAGGACACCCCCTCCCCTACTTGGGCTCTGATCACCAATACAGACTGCTAGTCTGTATGGATACTCTCATCATCCTGCTTGAGTTCCCACCCTTCTACCTATGTGTGAAAGCCCTCATACCCTGCTCATGACCTACACCTGAAGCCAAAAATGGATACTCTTTTTACCACCTTGGGCTCTTTTTTTTTTTTTAAAGATTTATTTATTTGAGGGGTGCCTGGGTGGCTCAGTCGTTAGGCGTCTGCCTTCAGCTCAGGTCATGATCCCAGGGTCCTGGGATCCAGCCCCACATTGGGCTCTCTGCTCAGCGGGAAGCCTGCTTCTCCCTCGCCCACTCCCCCTGCTTGTGTTCCCTTTCTTGCTGTCTTTCTCTCTCTCAAATAAATAAAATCTTTTTAAAAAATTTTAAAAAAAAATTTATTTGAGAGAGAGAAAGGGGGGAGCAGAGGGAGAGGGAGAGAAAGAATCCCAAGTAGACTCCCTACTGAGTGCAGAGCCCAGCGCAGGGCTCAATCTCACAACCCTGAGATCATGACTTGAGCCAAAACCAGGAGTCGGACACTCAACCGACTGAACCACCCAGGCGCCCTTTTACTGCCTTGGGGTCTTGATTCAGCCCATGACCCTGTCCTTGATCTCGATTTCCTGGAGTAGCCCACAGAACTCAGGGAAACATTAACTTACAGTTGCCAGTTTACCATATGTTAAAGGATACAGATGAACAACTAGATGAAGGAGTATAGAGGATGAGTCCAGAAGGGTCCTGAGTTCAGAGGCCTCTGTCCCTGTCGTGTTGGGGTGTGCCACCCTTCTGGTACATGGATGTGTTCACCAATCTGGAAGCTCTCCCTATACCATACTATAGGAATTTTTATGGAGGCTTCATGACGTAGACGTGATCCATTATTAACTTGGTCTCTAGCCTCCCCCAGCCTCCCCAGAGAATGGGGTTGGGGCTGAAAGTTCCAAACTTCCAATCATGGCTTTGTCTTCCTGGTGACCATCCCCCACCCTGAAGCTATCCAGGAGTTACCTCATTCGAACAAAAGGTGTTTCCAGAGCACCTGGCTGGCTCAGTTGGTAGAGCATGTGACTCTTGATCTCTAGGTGAGTTCAAGCCCCATGTTGGGTGTGAAGCCTACTTAAAAAAAAAAAAAAAAGGCATTTATCACCCAGGAAATTCCAAAGGATTTAGTAGCTCTATATAAGATGCTCCTATCATTTTCATCACTCAGGAAAATACAAGCGTTTTAGCTCAGTATCAGGAGCTGGGGCAGAGACCAATATATATATATTTCTTATTTGACAGATTCTGATAGAGATTATGTTGGTTCTGTAGATGATATTGGACAGTATTTCCATCTTAGCAATATTAAGTCTTTTGGTCCATAAACATGGGATGTTTTTCCATTTATTTAGATCTTTAATTTTTTTTTTTTTTACAATGTTTTGTAGTTTTCAGAGTATAAGTTTTGCAGTTCTTTTGATCAGTTTATTTCTAGGTATTTTATTCCTTTTAATGCTAGTATAAATGAAATTATTGAAATGAAATTATTATTTTCTCAATTTAATTTTCAGATTTTACAATCCAAGTTTATAGAAATACGGTTGATTTTTATATATTGATCTTGTATCTTGCAGCCTTGCCGAATTTTTCTATTCTTTTTTTTTGACTGTCTTACATACAAGATAACCTCATCTGCAAATAGTTTTATTACTTCCTTTCCAATTGAATCAATTGAATGCCTTTTTTTTTCCTTAATTGCCCTGGATAGATCCTCCAGTACGATATTGAATAGAATGGGGAGAGCTTACATCTTTGTCTTGTTGCTGATCTAAGGGAGAAAGCTTTCAGTGTTTGACCATCAAGTATGATATTAGCTGTGAATTTTTCATAAATGCCCTTTATCGTGTTGAGGAAGTTTGCTTCTGCTCTTAGTTTATTGTTTTTATCATGAAAGGGCATTCAGTTTGGTGCCATTGCCTTGATTCATGTTAAAACACCAGTAATTTTACCCTCTATTTAGGCTTTTTCATCATCAATGCAAAAATAACAACACAGTGAAAAAGACAAATACTGTATTTATTATGAAAAGACTTTCAGCCTCACAGGGGTGGGGGCTGGCTGATTCAGTCGGTAGAGCAGTCACGTGCAACTCTTGATCTTGGGGTGGTGAGTTTGAGCCCCACGTTGGACGTAGAGATTACTTAGAAAAAAATTTAAAAGGAAAGGGTTTCAGCTTCACTGATCCCCTGAAACAGTCTGTGGCCTACATTTTTAGAAGCATGCCTCTAAAAGATTCAAAATTGAATGTAGGAGTGCTGTCAAATTGAGCAGAGCTTTTTTTTTTTTAAGAATTTGTTTATTTCTTAGCATGAGTGGCAGAGAGGGCAGAGGGAGAGGGACAAAGAGATTCCCTGCTGAGTGTGGAGCCCTACTCAGGGCTGGATCTCAGGACCCTGAGATCATGACCTGAGCCACAGGCGCCCCTGAGCAGAGCTATTATTTCCTTCATTTTGTGCATTATGGTTCTATTAGTGAAACCTAAAATCAAATCAGCTTTTTTGGCAGTTAGGCCTATTGCGGTCATAATGAACTTGTAGTCCTTTTTTTCCCCCTTTCACAAAAACTGCTCTTCAGCCTGTTTGTTTCCCCTAATCTGCATGGTTGAAGTTTGTTTTTCTTTTATCTGTAATATCTTATGTCCATTGCTATTAATTTCATTTGTTTCTTATTTTTCTTTTGGTTTTTTGGATTCTAATTCTTTAGTAAGTGTATTACTTTGGTCATTCCCAGCATCTTGTTCTCATTGAGATCATAAGCTTGCCGCCTGTATTCCATCTAAGACACTAAGACAGGGCGCCTGGGTGGCTCAGTTGGTTAAGCGACTGCCTTCGGCTCAGGTTATGATCCTGGAGTCCCTGGATCAAGTCCCACATCGGGCTCCCTGCTCGGCAGGGAGTCTGCTTCTCCCTCTGACTCTCCCCGCTCTCATGTGCTCTCTCTCATTCTCTCTCTCTCAAATAAGTAAAAAACTTAAAAAAAAAAGACACTAAGACAACTCACAAACAGAAGTCCTGCAGACCCGTGGTGTGTGGTCTGTGGACTGGTCCTGGGCCACAAATTCTTGGTTACCAGTTTGCAGTAAGATAACTACAGAAAGTGAGAGGAAAACTTTTAGAGACATTTATAGTGGTTTGACATTGCTACAGACATTCACATTCAAGGTTTCTGTATTTTGTAAAAGTATCAATCTGCAACAGGTTAGAAATTAAAAAAAAAAAAAAAGCTGGTCCTTTACTACAGGTAAGTAGTTTGAGAAGCACTACACTAGCTCAGCATTTTTCCAACTTGTTTTTTGGCTAGAATCTATAATAAGAAATACCTTATTTTACTACTTACTATACACATATGTGATGATGGACATGTAACAGAAAAATTTTCATGAAACATGCTTACCTGTACTAGGAGTGATGAACTGATGAACTCTGATACGTTGTTGTTGTTTTTTTTAACATGGTTGAGACCTACTAAATTGATTTATATCCCACTAAGGGGTTGAGATCTGCAACTTGTAAAATATAGCTCTAGGCTAAGATGAATATGAATACTATATATATTTTCCATATTTCATACACTGCTATTTTTTCCCAAGAGGAACTCTCACTGTATATTTTTCTTTTAGTACTTCCTTGTGGACAGTTGCTTGTGTTATAAAGACAGAATCATTGTCACTCATCAATTTATAGTGAATTTTCTTTATCCAAAAAATTACTTAAAAATATCCATTAGGGGCGCCTGCCTTCGGCTCAGGTCATGATCCCAGGGTCCTGGGGTCGAGCCCTTCGTCGGGCTCCCTGCTCCGCAGGAAGCCTCCTTCTCCCTCTTCCACTCCCCCTGCTTGTGTTCTCTCGCTTTGTCTCTCTTTTTTAAATAAATAAATAAAATCTAAAAAATAAATAATAAAATATCCATTAAATATCATTTTTTGAGTTTGAAAATATTTGTTTTGGTAGTAGAGTTAAATACTACACTTGAATTACAGAGTTTAGTTTTTAGTAAAGTTAACTAGTGTTGATATGTATTGCACATATGTTTTAAATTATCTCTGGTACAGGGCTCCTGGGTGGCTCAGCCGGTTGAGCAGCCGACTCTTAGTTTCAGCTCAGGTCATGATCTCATGGATCATGAGATCAAGCCCCGCATCAGGCTCCATACTCAGTGGGAAGTCTGCTTGAAGGTTCTCTCCCTGGGCCCCTCCCCTACACTCTGGAGCGCGTGCTTACTCTCATGCTCTCTCTCAAATTAATTATCTCTGGTACTTTAGTAAAAATATAAACTTAAAAACAGGCTTCTGACCATAATGAGATACTACCTCACACCCATGGGATGGCTACTATCCAAAAAAAACCCAGAAAATAGCAGGGTTGACAAGGATATGGAGAAATTGAAACCCTTGTGCGTTGCTGGTGGGAATGTAAAATGTCGCAGCCACTGTAGAAAACAATGTGGCAGTTCCTCAAAACAAAATTGATCATAGCATTACCATGTGATTCAGCAAATTTCCACTACTGGGTATATACCCCCAAAGAATTCAAAGCAAGGTCTCAAAGACATATTTATAGGGCGCCTGGGTGGCTCAGTTGTTAAGCGTCTGCCTTCGGCTCAGGTCATGATCTCAGGGTTCTGGTATCTAGCCCCGCATTGGGCTCCCTGCTCAGTGGGAAGCCTTCTTTTCCCTCTCCCACTCCCCCTGCTTCTCCCTCTCCCATTCCCCCTGCTTTGTATTCCCTCTCTCTGTGTGTCTCTCTCTGTCAAATAAATAAAATCTTAAAAAAAAAAAAAAAAAAGACATTTATACACCCATATTCATAGCATTATTTACAATAGCCAAAAGTTAGAAACAGCCAAAGTGTTCCTTGACAGATGAATGAATAAATAAAAATGGTATATACATAAAATGGAGTAGTAGTCAACCTTTTTAAAAAGGAAGGAAATTCTGACGCATGCTACATCATGGATAGACCTTGAGGATGTTAAGCTAAGTGAAGTAATCCAGTTACAAAAAAAGAAAATACTGTTAAGATTCCAATTATATGGGGTGCCTGGGTGGCTCAGTCGTTAAGCGTCTGCCTTCAGCTCAGGTCATGATCCCAGGGTCCTGGGATCGAGTCCCACATCGGGCTCCCTGCTCGGCAGGAAGCCTGCTTCTCCCTCTCCTGCTCCCCCTGCTTGTGTTCCTGCTCTCGCTGTCTCTCTGTCAAATAAATAAATAAAATCTTTAAAAAAAAAAAATCCAATTATATTAAAAAAGAAGATTCCACTTATATAAAAAGTGCCTAGAGTAGTCAAGTTCATAGAGACCGAAAGTAGAATGGTGGGTGCCAGGGACTGGAGGGAGAGGGGAGTGTGGAGTTGTTTAATGAGTATAGTTTCAGTTTTACAAGATGAGAAAATATCTGGAAATAGGTTGCATGATAATGTGAATGTATTTAACACTACTTGACTGTATCTTAAAAATGGTTAAGATGATAAATGTTATGTGTATTTTACCACATTTTTTAAAAAATTGGTTTCTGGATGCTCATAACTCTTAGAAAATAGCATGTTGATTATTTCAAGTAATAAATTATCAACTTATGTTTCAACAGTTCTGCATTTTCCAGCTGGTGAGCACTGAGAATAACCGCTATAGTCTAGATCACATTTCTTCCCTATTCACTTCTCAGGTAGGTTGGATCATCCTTTGCATATCACACAAGTACAGGAAAAAAGTATTGACTGACTCAACTATGTTGTAAAGGGATGGAAATCTTAAAATGGAATATTTAATGATACTTGCAAACAAAATTTCATTTGGGTTTTACCAAGTTCTTGTGGTACCATCTTTTGTTTTTATGCTTTTACCTCCTATTGATACAAATTTAAGTCACTATAAGCTATTACCCTTTCTTATTTTAACCTCTTTTTCCCTCATATTTCTCCCTAGGAAACACTGATTGACTTTGCCATAACCTCTACAGATATCTGGGCCATGTGGCATGATGCTGAAAACCAAACTGTTGTGAAATACATCAACTATGAACAGTATGGATCACTTACCTCTGTCATTCTGCCTCACCCCAAGGAGTTTCATATTTAGAAAACAGAGCTTTTTATGTAGAACCAAAGTCAGGTGTTCGCATTGAAAGGATTCATCCCTGGGCTTGCCTGTTAACTATTTTCCAAAATTCCTCCTTTTGCATTTTGTGTTATTTCTTACCTTTTGGTTTTAGAACAAAATGAAGAATTACCTAGGAATGAGATAAAGAAAATACCATATTTCTTGGGAGAAATGGCACATACCCAAAATAATTCTAATTTGGGAGTTTTCTTTGCTTCTGAGCAGACTATTTCTGACAGCCACAACTTCCAAAAGATACTACAGCCCCTTTGGGTACTCAATTTCCTCATCATAAGAAGAGACATTGATTGCACAAGTATAGTGCTTTTCAAACTTTTTTAAAACAGGAAACCCCTTTTTCTGAAAGATAATGAACTCCAGTATATAAAACTAGTATTTTATGAGTATAAAATCGTAACACAATTTAATGTGTTGATAATCTCTAATATTAGGTATATTTGGTCTCTAATACTATTAATGTACATGATAATAGTATAAGATGTTTTTTAGTAGTTACAAAATACATTAAAAAAATAATTTTGAATCAAACACTGTGTAACCCCTGAAATGACCTGGGTAGGATTCCCTGGCATACAGTTTAATGTCCTTGGAACTAAACTAATTGAACCTTAGGGATCCCTCATAACCCTGTATTCTAAAGCAGAATAAAAGGAATAGTTGCCCCAGATGGTTGTGCCACACCTCACAAAATATGAAAATACCCCTTATAGATAGCATTCCAGCAAAATAGTAAAAAGCAGAACTCTGGTATCAGATGAGAGTTTGAATCCAGTTGTGAAGCTGAGTAGCTGTGAGATGCCCTAAGCCTCACTTTCCCTATCTGCAAAATGGGGGTAGTACATCCTTTAGAGTTACCATAAGGCTTACATGAGTAATACCCTTAACTGCACTTAGCATAGTGTCTAACATATAGTAAATGCACATTAATAGCTATTATTTATATATTTGTGGCTAGAGTTTTAATTTCAGGAAGATGCCTATTAAACTGTTAAGAGCACTTCTGTAAAGCCAGACTGCTGAAAATAAGTTTTATTTATTTATTTTTAAACTTTTACTAGATCAACAGCTAAGCTTTAGTTATCATTTTTATGTAGGTTGATGGTCTTTTTTGTTTCCCTGTAGTAATGCTGCAGGTCAATGGAATTCGGTTTTTATGCACTCTCTGCCAGAGGAAGAGATCATTCTCAGAGATGATCAAGACCCCAGAGTAAGCAACATTAAAGTCTTATGTAAGGGGATGATTTACTCTGATCATTAGTTTGAGAAGAATCAGTTGTATTAGTCTGAATTCTTTCAGCTGCAGGTGAAAGAAACCCACCTCAAACTGACTTAAGTTTAAAAGGAAAATGTATTGATTTGTGCAGCTGAGAAGCTGAGAGTTACCTGGCTTCAGCCATGGCTGGAACAGTGCTTTCAGGGCTTGATCTCTCCTTTTTCTCTATTCTGCTTTCCTCCTTGTTGGGTTTATTCTCAGGCAGGCTCCTTGAACCTGTGCATTCTATGAACTTAGGAACCCCAGAGGAAAGAAAGAACCTCTGTCCCTGGTCCTGAAATAGACTCTCATTTACCTGGCTTGAACCATGTGCTGATTTCTGATGTAGTCACTGAGCAGAAGGAATAGGTAATCTGGCTTGGCATGAGAAACCTGTCCAACCTGCACCTTGCTCTTGTGGAGATGGTGAGGTCAGTTGAGTATGGGGAATATGGGTAGAGGAGGAATGGTTCCCCAGAGAAAGATAGGGACTTGTTAGTAAAAGAAGGGAAATGGATCCTGGGCAGGCATAAACACTATGTGTCCACTATACCAACCGTGTTGGTACATGCATGTATAAACTAGAAGTCAGATAAATTCTGGTAGCGTATATACTATGAAGAAAATAACTTTAAAAGGTAATACAATAGCGAGCAAAACAGGCCAGTCTCCCTGTTTTTCAGAGATACCCTCAGGATAAGTAGAAGCAAAAGCTTTCAGATGATGCCTTCATGTTAAAATGAAGTTGAAGATTATGGGCCCGAGGTCATTCCCTAGAACCTTAGTAGGAGGAAGGAAATTTGAATGAAGGTCAGTCAGGTTTGCTACTTCCTGCAAATCTGATTTAAAAATTTGGGCAGAATAATTAGGCAACATAGGACTTCCCATTTTTTTCTCTCTACTTCATTTCCCTGCTAGTGACAGCTTATTGCAGGTTTTTATTTGTTTTTTACATGTAATGCCTATTCTTGGTTCCTTTTCTTTTATATGTGAGCCACTTTGTGGATTGTGTAGAAACCAGTTTAGTTTAATTGTTCTCTTCCCAGTGTGTATCACCAATAAACTGAGGTTCGCCTTTTCCATTTAAGGTTGGCATTTGACAAGCTCTGTTTTCCAGTGGAATGCTATGAAGTACTCCATGAGGAACACACTGATTTCATTATAGTACACCTAGTTGACTCAGAGACATTGCAGTCTTCTCAATGTGAAAAGAGAACTGCTCTAGTATTTGGTATTGCTCAAATATAGAAAGGCTATATTTATATAATGGAAACTCAAACGTTGGTGCTAATGTGATGAATTCTTCCTTCAAATTTTTCCAGATTTTATCTATTTAGAATGACACTAATTTTTGTTTTACTGTTCTAACAGGAGATGTATTTGCAGAATCTATTTACACCAGGACGATTCATAAATGCAGCTTTATGTAAAGCTTTACAGGTCAGCAAGAAAAGATTTAATATTTAGACTCTTACTTTGTCACTATCATTGTATAATTAATAATTACTATTAATTTTTGTTGTTTTATATACACTAAACACCAAACATTTTTGCAGTTGTAGATACATGTGCAATTACATGTGTAATTTTTTAAATGTTTTTTCCATTAAGTAAGACTCCCAACAGGGAGGTAGAGCTGTGGGTACTTTCCCAATGACTACTGAAGTGTGCCAGTAGTAAAAAGAGAAATTTGTGCCTTCACTATTGTAAAAAGATACCATACTATTCTGCATGTAATCTCAGTACTTGAAAGAAATTTAAAATGTTTTCTTGGTTAGGTTTTTTTTTTTTTTTTTTTTTTTTTAAAGATTTTTATTTATTTATTTGACAGAGAGAGACACAGCGAGAGAGGGAACACAAGCAGGGGGAGTGGGAGAGGGAGAAGCAGGCCTCCCGCGGAGCAGGGAGCCCAATGCGGGGCTCGATCCCAGGACCCTGGGATCATGACCTGAGCCGAAGGCAGACGCTTAACGACTGAGCCACCCAGGCGCCCCTCTTGGTTAGTTTTGATGGTACTCTCTTTTACCCTTTTGTTAATACAACGAAGGTCTGACTTAGTTCAGATTCAAAAAAAACCTCTGAAAATCTAATCTTCAAAGTCACATGGCTTAAGAGATACTTAATGCTTTACAAAAGGATTCTTTACTTTAAAGTCACTTGGGCTTCCTTAAATTGCCATTAACTTCGTGAATTAAAAATAGAATAATCAGGGGTGCCTGGGTGGCCCCATTGTTAAGCATCTGCCTTCAGCTTGGGTCATGATCCCAGGGTCCTGGGATCAAGCCCCGCATCAGGCTCCCTGCTCAGCAGGAAGCCCGCTTCTCCCTCTCCCACTCCCCTGCTTGTGTTCCCTCTCTCGCTGTCTGTCTCTCTCTGTCAAATAAATAAAATCTTAAAAAAAAAAAAAACAATAATCACTCATAGAATTGAAAGGTCCCTCAGAATCTCCTCACCTGACCTTCCACACAAAGAAACACCTTCTGAGGCTTTTCCAACCACCATTCAGCTCCTGGTTGTCTCTGCCTTCAGTGATCAGTTTCCCACTGGCTCTTGTGTGAGTTATTGTTCCCAAGCTGTTATTTAAAAGCTCTTCCCAATATTAGATCACATTTAGCCCCGATCCTTTTGGTGGGTTCTCTCTTTTGGGACTTCATGGAACATGCCTGTCTTCTGCAAAGCAACTAGTCAAATATTTTAGGAATCTTCCTCCAGATTAAATACACCCAGTTCCTTAACTTTCTCTCAGATGATACCATTTCTAGACCCTTTTCTTTTACATACATTCTTAAATATTTGGCTGTTGCATGTTTTCTGTTTTCTCTCTGCTAAAACTTGTGGGTGACACGGTCACTCCCTTCTAAGGTGTTTTTTCTTTTCATCCCATCAGCCTTCTTCCTTGTTAACAATTAAATGTATTTGTCTTATGATATCTCTTGTACACTGAAATATTAAATAATCACTAAGGCATAAATGTTCTCCTTAGGGACGCCTGGATGGCTCAATTGGTAGAGCGTCTGCCTTCGGCTCACATCATGATCCCAGGGTGTTGGGATTGAGCCCCATGTGGGGCTCCTTGCTCGGCGGGGAGCCTGCTTCTCCTCCCTCTGTCATTCCCTCTGCTTGTGCTCTCTCACTCTGTCAAAAAATAAATAAAATGTTTAAAAAATAAATAAATAAAATAAATGCTCTCCTTTAGGAGAGTCATTCCTAGTAGAGTGACCAGCCACAAGACTACTCTAGCTTGCTTTTGTGCCAGTCTTGGGTGTGTGTATTTAGCATCATTTTATATCTTCCTTCTGGCTGAGCAATAGCCTTTCAGGGGTTTTTTTGCTTTTTGTAATCCAGTTTAAGCCCCTTCCTACCCTGTTCTAATGCTGTCAGATTCATGGATTTCTGTAGTTTTTTCTGGTCTATATAAATGATTAAAAAAAAAAAAAACAATGATTTCAAACTGGCTATGATTTTACATACAGGAATTATTCGCAGAGTTAGACATAGACGGGTTGTTCAGGCGTGTTCAGTTTCTATTGTATAGCTGTGTATTGGCTCATTGCCTTCTAAATTGAAGTCTTTCTCATTCAGTTTTGGGTAGTGTATAATACTCTAAAATGTCTCCTTTAATTTTAGATTTTCTGTCGAGGAACTGAGAGGAATTTAGATCTTTCATGGAGTGAACTGAAGAAAGAAGTCACTTTAGCTGTTGAAAGTGAGGTGAGGTTTGGGTAGAGAAAGAATAATTTCTTGGTACAGGGTAGATTGCTACTGAGGAATTGTTCAAGTTGTTCACTGGACCTTGTTAGTAGGAAGTATAAATGTTAACCTTTTAATTTGAAAATTAGATATATATAGTCTATGGCATGTAATGCATAATATGGGATATTCATTTGGCTATAACTTAGTAAAATGATATTAGACAGTTATGTTTTGGGGAAGAAAGATCCCAAATGGTATTAAGAGTTTTTCTCCCCCCCCCCCTTTCTTCTTTGCTAGCTCCAAGGAAGTGTAACAGAATATGAATTTTCCCAGGAGGAGTTTCGAAATTTACAACAGGAATTCTGGTGCAAGTTCTATGCCTGTTGTCTTCAGTACCAAGAAGCCCTCTCTCACCCTCTTGCCCTTCATTTGAATCCACACACAAACATGGTGTGCCTACTGAAAAAAGTAAGGGAGCTAAAGCATATAGAACTCCTTTAGATGGGTCTGCGGATCTTTCAGACTATCAGTCAAGTCAAATGTTATAGTTAGCTTTTAGTACTTTTTTTTCTTTTAGAATTATAGTTCATTTGTATTTAGATAGTCTTCTGCATTATTTATAATTTTCTTGCATTTTACGTTATTTACCTTATGTCTTGAAGTAATTTCAAACTTTAAAGAGTTATAAGAGTAGCACAAAGAACTTTTGTATACCCTTTACCCAGATTCATTGTTTGTTAGCTTCCATTTGCTTTCCCTCCTTTTATACATAAATATTTTTCTTCTTAAGCCACTTGACTGTTAGTCATAGACATTATGCCCCTGTATTCTTAAATATTTTACTATGTATCTTAAGAACAGTGTATTCTTAAAAAAAAAAAAAAAGAGCAGTGTATTCTTACATAACCACAGCACAATTTAAAGATCAGGTAATTTGTTATTGATATGATATTGTACTGTTACATTCTGATTTTACCAGTTGGGCCCATAATTTTTCCTCTGATATAGGATCCAATCTAAGATCTTGGATATATTTGGTTGTCATGTTTATTTAGCTTAATCTTGAGCTTTTGTCAGCCTTTCTTTGTCTTCCATGACATTGACATTTTTTGAAAACTATACCTGTTGTTTTATAGAGTGTCTCTCGGCTTGGATATGTCTGGTGTTTCCTCATGATAAGATTCAGGTCTCAATTTTTTTATACCTGTAAACATTCATTGCAAAAAGTGTAATTGGAAGATTTGTATTTCCAGGGATACCTGTCTTTCCTTGTGCCTTCCTCCTTAGTGGATCATTTGTATCTCCTGCCTGATGAGAACCTTTTGGCAGAGGATGAGGCAGCTATATCTGATGGTAATAATAATTACTGTGTCCATGTTTAAGCCCCTTCCTACATGAACTCTATGCTTTGTTTCAAGTGGATGCAAAAAAACTTTGATTGCCACTATGACCTTTCCTGGTCAGTTTACCACAATATAGATATTGTAAGGAAAACTGAAGAGGCCTAAGCATCTCCAAGACCTCAGATAGATCCTTGGCATTTAATTATTAATATTTTATTTTAGTATAATATTAATCAGTGGCTCTTCATTGGCTTGAGTCATGAATGTTAACTTTCTCTTACTCACAGATGTGGATGTTGCTCGGGATGTCATGTGTCTTATAAAATGTCTTCGCCTGATTGGGGAGTCAGTAACTATGGATATGTCAGCAGTGATGGAAATGAGCTGTTACAACCTACAGTCTCCAGAAAAGGCTGCAGAACAGATTCTGGAAGATTTGATCACTATTGATGTGTAAGGAGAATTTAGGGTAAAGTGCATTTCCTAATAGAAATTTAGCAAATTTTAGTGCCAGCATCAAGTTTTTAATGTACATTCAAGTCCATGCAAAATAGTGGTTTGAAGTTAAAATGAGTTGCTATAATTCTCAATAGGTGTCTCTGCTTTTAAACAAAATCTAACACATGAATTCAGATCTGGAAGCAGACTCATAAATTATGCTCTATTAACTACTAACTGAGCTATAAATTCTAAAACATAAAAGTATTTTCTCACATGCATTTTGTCTGTCATTTCTGAAAGAATGAGGGAAAATTTGCTATATGAAGTAAAAGTATCTCGTATGCCAGAGTGATTATCTCCACTCCTTTATTCTGTAGCTAGTCTTCCTGTCTCATAGAGCATTTAGCTTATAGCACTTATAGAGTCTTCTGTGTTACGTATTCTCAGTAGTAATAGTTTCCTGATTGTCCTTCTAGAGAAAATGTGATGGAGGATATTTGCAGTAAGCTGCAAGAGATCAAGAACCCAATCCAGGCCATCGGGCTACTTGTGCGGGAAATGGATTATGAGACAGAAGTGGAAATGGAAAAGGGGTTCAATCCAGGTGAATGACAACAAACGTGTCTCTTTGATTTAGAGAAAACAGTTTAACTCCTTTTAACTTCTTTTCCTTTTTTTTTTCTCTTAATTATAGCTCAGCCTGTGAATATTCGAATGAATCTTTCCCAGCTGTATGGTGGCAACACAGCAGCATGCATTGTGTGCAGAGGTGTGTGTAAAATTGCCAGCACTCGCTTCCTCATCTGCCGAGACCTTGTGATATTGCAGCATCTGCTAATGAGGCTGGGAGATGCCGTAAGTACTGCTTGGGGGAAACCTGTAAAATCTACTCACAGAGCAGAATGTCGGCTCTATGGGTGCAGACTTTTGTCTTTGTTCACTGCTCTATCACCTACGTTTGACCTGTAGTGAGTGTCTAAAATTGCAGATTAAGAACGTACATGATGGGGACGCCTGGGTGGCTCAGTTGGTTAAGCATCTGCCTTTGGCTCAGGTCATGATGCCAAGGTCCTGTGAGCTAGCCTCATGTCGGGCTCTCTACTTGGCAGGGAGCCTGTTTTTCCCTCTCCCTCTGCCTGCCTCTCCCCCTGCTTGTGTGGGCATTCTCTGTCAAATAAATAAAATCTTTTTAATTAATTAATTAAAATCTTAAAAAAAAAAACCATACATGACAAGGGGCACCTGCTGGCTCAGTCAGAAGAGCATGCAACTCTTGAGTTTGAGTCCCATGTTGGGTGTAGAGATTACTTAAAAATAAATAAGGGCACCTGGGTGGCTCAGTTGGTTAAGTGTCAGACTCTTGATCTCAGCTCAGTCTTGATCTCAGGGTTGTGAGTTCAAGGTCTGTGTTGGGGTCCATGCTGGGTGAGGAGCCTACTTTTTAAAAAATAAATATACTTAGGGCGCCTGGGTGACTCAGTCGTTAAGCGTCTGCCTTCAGCTCAGGTTATGATCCCAGGGTTCTGGGATCGATCCCTGCATCGGGCTCCCTGCTCAGCGGGAAGGCTGCTTCTCCCTCTCCTACTCCTCCTGTTTGTGTTCCCTCTCTCGCTGTGTCTCTCTCTGTCAAATAAATACATAAAATCTTTTTTAAAAATAAGTAAATAAATAAGCTTAAAAAAAAAAATCCATGAAGCAGATTATTTTACAATCAATCTTTGTATGTATAGTGATGGGGAAATTTCCCAGGGTGGCTCTCCCAAAATTTAGTATTGTTAGTAACTACTTTGCATGTGATAACAAGATACCATTTAGTGTGGAAGAGAAAGGAAATTTTTGCAGTACAAAATTTAGCCTAGGCACTTTTTTTTTTTTTTTAAGATGTGTATGTTTATTTGAGAGAGATAGCATGTGCACTGTGGGGGGCCAGGAGGGAGAGAGAGAATCTCAAGCAGGCTCCATGCCCAGTGTGGAGCCCAACTCGGGGCTCCATCTCATGACCCTGGGATAATGACCTGAGCCGAAACCCAAGAGTCAGACGCTCAACCAACTGCACCACCTGGGGTCCTCCCAGCTCCATTCTGTGCTTCCTTTTCCATCCTAGTCTTCTTAGGCCACCAGACTCTTGTCTTGTTGTCTCGTAGTCTCGTAGTCCTTGTCTCCCATGCTACTAAATGTTCCATGTTTGGAGATTGCCTTTCTGCCCTCAGGCAGAAGCCCCACTTGTCTGTCAGTTGGTCATCTCATCCTAGCCTGACAAGGGAGCAGTCTGGTTCACTAACTCATGTTAATGTATAAAGAACTGCAAGGCCTTTGCGACTCCCAAAGCTATTCATATATTTTAAATCAGAATTTATTAACTCAAATACATTGATAATGGTAGAATTTCAGGTAAAAATAAGGAGGACATTTAGGAAGATGATTTGTTTAAGACCACCCGGGAGACACAGGAGCCTTTCCTGAGAGCCTGGTACTCAGGGCAGCCCTTACTGAGTTCTTTTCAATCTCTGCAGTCTTCCGTTTCTTCAGTAGTTTTTGTGGGGCATTTGTTTGTTTGTTAATTATAACCATTGTTTTTTTCTAAGTACAGAAGTAATAGATGTTCATCATAGAATCTTTATATGTAAGCCTCTGTCTGTAAACAAAAAAAATTAAAATTCATCTGTAATTGACCCAGTAACAACTGGGATAACATGTTGGTGTACACTCTTTTTTCTCTGCAAACTCTTTTTTTTTTTTTTTTTTAAGATTTTATTTATTTATTTGAGACAGAGAGAATGAGAGACAGAGAGCATGAGAGGGAGGAGGGTCAGAGGGAGAAGCAGACTCCCTGCCGAGCAGGGAGCCCGATGCGGGACTCGATCCCAGGACTCCAGGATCATGACCTGAGCCGAAGGCAGTCGCTTAACCAACTGAGCCACCCAGGCGCCCTCTCTGCAAACATTTTATTTCTAGAATTAGGATATGCTACATGGTATTTTTGTAATCTGATTGTTTTTATTCTACCTTACACAGCTCATCAGTATTTTCACAGGTCATTAAGTATTCTACAAAATTATTTTTATAGTTAACCTAGCACAGTTTTATTCAACCAGTCCCATTTGTGGCCATCCAGGTTGTTGCCAGTTTTTTCCTCATACCTATAAATATCCATACACCCCTACTGTATCTTTGAGATAAATTCTCAGAACTCAGAATTGATTGGTCACAGGCTATGCACATTTTTAAGGCTTTTGGTGGTATTGCCAAAATTTCCTCTAATGTTCATAACTATTTTTATCCAAGACTAGTAACATAAGGAAGGGCTTAGATTTCCCTGTTCCTGTTCTTGAATTCTGAGCCCACAGATTCAGTGAAAATTACACTTTTGTTTTCTCTTTCACCATCAGCATTTTTGTACTGTTAAATCTTTGGGTAGATATTTTTGCTACCCTAAAATTTAATAGGTGTGTTGCCTTTATGTACATGTGTCGCTTTTTTTGTATGCCCTTTGTAACTGTGTTTGTTATTTATTTTACCTCCACCTGAACCTTAAGAGTTATCACTAATCGCTGTGTATGGTCTCACCCACCCCCTCATCATGTATAGGTGATCTTGGGAGCTGGTCAGCTCATTCAAGACCAGCAAGACCTACTACATCGAACAACTCCTCTACTCTTATCTTATTATCTCATTAAGTGGGGAAGTCAGTGCTTGGCAACTGATGTTCCAGTTGACACACTGTGAGTTTCACTATTCTGGTTATTTTTAAAATAAATTGCGAGTTTGATTATTTTTTTCATTGTCTTAAAAAAAATTGTAAACGTTATGCGGTTCCATGATTTGCCTATAAAATTCAGAGAGCATTCAGCTGCTTCAATTTCCAAAGGTTGAAGGCAGTTTATAAAAAGAATCAAAATACTAGATATACATTATTACATATGTGGTTTTTTGAAAAGAAAAAATGTTTATTCTGGAGTGGAAATGGAAAATATATATAATTTCCAAAATTTGTCTTTTCTTAGAAACTGTTGAGAGAGGTAGTTTTTCACTAATCACGCGTTTTTTATGCTTTTTCTAAAATTGAAATAGAGTTGACACACAATGTTACCTGAGTTTCAGGTGTACCGTTATTACATATGTGTGTGTGTTTAATGTAAAGATAAATCCTGTTGAAGGCCAAATAGATGAGGTCACAGGGCAAGTTAGACCACACACAAAAACATACTAGTTACAAAAGGTAGGCTGAGCTGCTTTATAACCAAAAGAAAAAGAAACCATTACTTAAAAGAATTATATTTTCAATAAGATAAACTGTCCTGTTTGGCAATGTCCTTTCAATAGAGCTTTTATATGCAACTTACTAATTAAATTGACAGTATTGTATGGAGAAGAACTTGTAGTAATGTTTGTGTAGAAGAACTGCTGTCTTTTTCTCTGTTCTCCCAGGGAGTCCAATCTACAACACTTGTCAGTACTGGAACTGACTGACTCTGGTGCTGTAATGGCAAATAAGTTTGGTAAGGACTAGACTGTATGCATTTGATTTTAAATTTGGCTTTTATTGCATATTCATTAAAGTGGTCCTTTGCCCCCTCTGCTGTGGAAAGATTGGGTAGGCTCTGCTTTCACTTTGGGAGGTTCATAAGTGAGCTGTGGCCTGAGACCTGTGACAGGGAGTCCATGAAACCCCGGGAAACCCAAATCAGGCATAGACTAAGGGTGTTGCATATGTAAACATATATGTGTGTGTGTGTATTCCTGCTTTTCTATTGTATATTGATACTCTGGTGATTAATTCAACAAAATTAGTTTTAAAATTTAAGTTCATGGTAGCTTTTGTAATCTTGTCTTAATACATATTTAAAAGGCATCGTCTCTCATACTTGAGAACCATTCTGGAGAATTTGTTTTGTATTATTTTGGTATAAAACTTGGAATCTTGAGACCATACTTACTGTAAACACTCCCTAAGGAAGACGCTTAGGTGTAGTGAGATCAGTGAAAAGAAAAGGACATGAGTGCACTGTTGATTTAAGTGGTTTTTTATTGCATTTGTATAGTACTTCACACTTTATAATAAGCTGCTTTTATTTATATTGCCAATGATTACACCCATGGGTAATGTATATTTGAAATAATAAATGTTCTTTATTATAGGCACAACGTGAATTAGTAGACTATCTTAATTGAAAATTGGTACTACTATCACAAGTTGATGATTGTCATAACTCTTTCTTTTTAAGTATCTAGCCCTCAGACAATTGTGGAATTATTCTTCCAAGAAGTTGCAAGAAAACATATCATATCTCATCTCTTCTCTCAACCAAAGGCACCTCTGAGCCAAACTGGGTTGAATTGGCCCGAGATGATTACTGCAACTACCAATTATTTATTGCAGCTTTTGTATCCTTTTATTTAAAAGCCAGCTAGGGGCTCCTGGGTGGCTCAGTCAGTTGGCTAAGTGGACAACTCTTGACTTCAGCTAAGGTCATGATCTCTGGGTCCTGGGATCAAGCCTTGCATTGGGCTCTGCAGTCAGCAGGGAGTCTGCTTGAGGATTCTCTCATCCCTCTCCCTCTGGTCCTCCCCCGACTCATGGCGCACGCACTCTCTCACTCTCTCAAATAAATAAATCTTTTAAAAAAATGAAAGCCAGTTAAAAGGTGTTTTCTGTCTAAATAGCCTAAGGCTCTTATTCTCCCTGGATAATGAAGATTCTTAATGAGATTGGGTGCTTATTCCCCCAACAAGAAATGATAATATTTACTCTCAGATATCCCAATTTTTATTTTATTTTGTTTTATTTTCCTCCGGACTTAGCCAGATTTTCTTGGTACACAAATACTTAATACCTAGATCTCTTAAAACATTATATGTTCATCAAGTATTTATTGAATGGCTCTGTATGTCAGACACTATGGTAGATGCTGGGTGTCCACTGGCACCAAAGGTATGTATAATATACCAGAACTGGCAGTGATCGCCCAGGGATGAATACATGGTTTAGCCCATAGATCGAATTCTGAGCTAGGTGACTAGGCTTCTAATGTATAATGTTTAAACCATGGGGCACTTGGGTGGCTCAGTCGTTAAGCGTCTGCCTTCGGCTCAGGTCGTGATCTCCGGGGTCCTGGGATCGAACCCCACATCGGGCTCCCTGCTCCGCGGGAGGCCTGTTTTCCCTCTCCCGCTCCCTCTGCTTGTGTTCCCTCTCTCACTGTGTCTCTGTCAAATAAATAAATAAAATCTTTAAAAAATAATAATAACCTTTAAACCGTATTTGTCTAATACAAGAACACATGCTCTGCCACTTTCTCTTATCTTCTTTTTTAAAAATTAAATCATTGCATAGAGTTTGATGCCCAATATGTATATATATTTAAGTTTGCCAAAAAAATAGAAAAATCTCCTTATCCAGTGACTAGATGGCCTAGCAATCCCGGATGTCTCTTTCTGGAATGTTTGATGGGGAATTGTCAGTATGTACAATTGCAGGTGAGTACAGTTTAATCATTCTTGGATTTCTGGAATTTTTTCCTTTATAAATGTTACCTGCATTTTAATTGGCTGATAATAAGAACCATAATAATTTAAACTTGATTGCACCAAAACATACCCCAGAGACATTTTCTTTACTTCTCTCTTGACATGTCATTCCTAATGTTTTTTTCCTAGGGTGTCTTGATTTGCTTTTTTAATCCTGTTAGGTTCTCCTTATACTAAAACAAACATACCATTGTCTTCATATAAATCCTTTACAGGAATCTAGTCATTAAACCAATAAATACCAAAAGTTGAAAATTGCTAAGTTGGAAAAGTGTATGTGTTTTTACATGTGTTGGTGTTATTAGAGTCCTGTTTGCTTTTTGTAAAGTGTCTAACCTAATATAAGAATAGATTAACAGGATTAGATTTTAATTTCCAGATGATTTCAGGAAATCCACCTTTTATGTTGACTGACCACTATCTTCTTTCCCTCTTTGAAAAACTTGGGAATGGTTATCTCCTTATATTTATTTTCTAATCAGAAAGCAATTTTTATGCCTTTAAGGATTATATTCAACTGCTACGTCCCTGGTGTCAAGTCAATGTTGGTTCCTGTCGATTTATGCTGGGACGGTGTTACCTGGTTACAGGAGAGGGACAGAAGGTAAATTGCATTTGAATGAACCAACTTCAGTGCAGAGAGGACACTTGGTCTCCATCTAAACTAGGTTGGGGGGATGGAAGGCACGGAATCCTCTAGATATGGATAAAGACGATTAGTGCCAGCAGGAGCCATGTGGGGATTGTTCCACTTTCATGTGCTTTGCAGATTAGTTAAAACATGAAGAAGAAAATGTTAAAACCCTTTTGCCCCTGTGTAAGTGTTTTTAGGGATGAATTTTTTTTAATTTTATGCTGCTATCTCACCCCATTATGGAAGTTTATCTTTCTAACTTGTTCCCTGACATCCTATTTATGTGAATTTTCAAATACGCAGAAAGTTTAAAGACTTAATCATATACTCACCACTCAAATTCTACAAATGTTAACATGTTACTATGCTATTGTATATTTATCCATCAATTTTCTTATTAAAAATATTTAAGTTAAAAATGAGATAAAAATATTAAATAATGTGTCAGAATTTAGAATGGCAGAAATTGTAAATGTAGTCAACAGTCTTAATTTTTCTTTTTTGGCTTTCCTTTAGCACCTGCCTCCCCTCCCCCGACTTTTAAGCGCCTAGAATTAGAACAGTCCATTATAAGTCATTTTGTATTCTTTTATTTCTCCAGGCTCTGGATTGCTTCCGCCATGCAGCATCTGAAGTGGGCAAAGAGGAATTCTTGGATCGCTTGATTCGCTCAGAAGATGGGGAGATTGTTTCCACCCCCAAGATGCAGTATTATGATAAGGTATATTATGGTATGGTTTGGTCCTTCTTACACCACCCTGTGTAAAAACGTGTCTGAAATCATTGCTTTTGTATTTGGGGAGAAAAGTAATGTAAAAATTTAATTGTTCCCTGAACTTCCAAGAGAAGAGAGAAATGAATTCCCTGGAGAAATTAAAGAAAACGTATATTTTAAACGAAATTGGTAATGTTTTTTAACTTAAGTGAAATTCCTATTATGATACCTACCAGTTTGTTAGCCTGGTCATCAGAATTTTACTGATAGTAGTCTTGCCTAAATCTCAAGGAATTAACTTGGAATGCTGTATTTAGCCTTAGTTTTTAATATTTGGACCTCAGTATCTCTACTGACCTTTTTTCCTGTCACTCTTTTCTCTGATCATTCAGTTCTAGAGAGAGTGGCCTGCTTACTATCTCATGCAAGCCAGGCATACACTCTGTTCCCTTCAAGACCTTTGTACCTGCTGTTTCCCTTTTTCCAGATAGTCAAGGCTCAAGTCCTCATTTCATTGAAATCTCTGCGCCTCTGTCACCCTAACATTTAACGATTCTTGATGTTTAGATTTTAGATAACTATTTGTTGTTATCTAAATTTCCCACCAAAAAGTAAATGACAAAGGCAGGCTTAACCATTTTGTTCATTGCTTGTAAAAGAGACAAATGATTTTTTTTTAAGTGAGCTCTATGCCCAATGTGGGCTTAAGCTCATGACCCTGCGATCAAGAGCTACGTGCTCTGCTGACTGAGCCAGCCAGGCACCCCAAGATAAATGAATTTCTACTGAAATAGATTTGTAGCTCTTAATAACCCTCCACCATCCTTCTGATGAGAAAATTATTTTGAATTCTAAGAATTTTTTTTTTAAGATATATTTTATTATTTATTTATTTGAGGGAGAGAGAGAGAGCACGTGAGTGGGGTAGGGAGAGGGAGACAATCTTAAGCAGGCTCCAAGCTCAGCATGGAGCTCACCGAGGGTCTCGATCTCACCACCCTGAGATCATGACCTGAACTGAAATCAAGACTCGGTCACCTAACCGACTGAGCCACCCAGGTGCCCCAGTTTTTTGCTTGTTTGTTTGTTTGTTTGTTTTTAAGTAATCTCCACACTCATTGTGGGGCTCAGACTTACAACCCCAAGATCAAGAGTTGCACACTCTACCACCTGAGTCAACCAGGCACCCTGAATTCTAAGGATTTTTTAATCTGAGGCTGGCTAGATTTGAGGAATTGGTAAATCCCCTGAAATTGTGTGCAAAATGTTGCTTGTATTTTTTCTGTGGAGAAGCTCCATAGCTTTCATCAGAAGAAAGTTACTGATTCAAAAAGCATGATGAATCACTGCTCTGATGGACCCCACAGTGGGCCATTGAAGAAAATACTAGAACTCACACAGAAGAAATAAATTAAGATGTGCTAATGTTTAATATAAGGATCAACCCTGGTGCTCTTATGTGGTCCTCTACCAGGTGGTCACTTGTCATTTAGTCTCAAGGTAGGCATCTGAAGGAAGAGGGAAGGTGTCATAGCTGGGGTGGGGCTTCAGGGGGGCACCTACACTACTCCATTTGATTTCAGTAGATTATGTTTGCCTGGTTAAATTGATTTATACATGATATTGCTTCATTTTAATACAAATCACCTCCACAATTTTAAAAAATTCCTGCAAAGAAGCCAGATTAAGAAAGTACAAGCAAATGAGGACAAAATAGGGCTGATACTTCTCCCTTTGATACAGGCTCTTCATCAGCCATATTGCAAGGTAAAAACAGTAACAGTCTATAATCAGATGGGTGCCTGGGTGGCTCAGTTGGTTAAGCGACTGCCTTCGGCTCAGATCATGATCCTGGAGTCCCGGGATCGAGTCCCACATCAGGCTCCCTGCTCAGCAGGGGGTCTGCTTCTCCCTCTGCCCTCTTCCCTCTCGTGCTCTCTGTCTCTCATTCTCTCTCTCTCAAATAAATAAATAAAATCTTTAAAAAAAAAACAGTCTATAATCAGATCTGACAAGAATCAGCTGATAACAGGTGAACTTCTCAGGAATGCTATTTTAAAATCTAAGTAAGTGTATCTTAAATTAAAATGTCAACTCAGGATAATAAGAAACCATGAAAATTATTGGACGCCTAGGTGGCTCAGTCGGTTAAGCGTTGCCTTTGGCTCAGGTCATGATCCCATGATTCCCAGGGTTCTGGGATGGAGTCCCGCATCGGGCTCCCTGCTCAGCGGGGAATCTGCTCCCTCTCCCTTTGCTCTTCCTCCCCTCTGCTCCTACTTTCTCTCAAATAAATAAATAAAATCTTAAAAAAAAAAAAATTATCAAGGCATTAAGCATCCTAATCACCTGTAGTGGAGTATTGGTATTTACTAACTGCAATCATTGATATACCCTATGACCCAGTTATTCCAATTCTAAATATATCCATAAACATATACATATTTACCAAAAGAGATGTATAATGATGATCCAAGCAACATATTCATAAAACTCATACACTAGAAACCCAAGTGTCCATTGACAGAATGGATCGATAAATTATGGTATATTTTTGGATGGAATACCATAGCAATGAAAGGAAATGCTGCATATAATAACAGATCAGTCTTATAAACACGGTAAGCAAAAAGGCAGACACACAGAAAAATACATACCATAAGATTCTATTTCCATGAAATTAAAAACAACCAGTAAAAGTCAAAAGTGGCTGGAAGGAGTCACCTGGGAGCTTTGGAATGCTGCTATGTTACAATTCTTATGTAGGTGCTTGTTACATGGATATGTTTACTTGGTGAACATTCAGTCAGCTGTGTACCTAGGATTTATGTACATTTCTAAATATATGTTATATTTCAAGAAAAAGTATAAAATAAAAACTAAGCATCCAAAACAAAAAGATGTTTTATACTGTTAATAAAGAAAAGAATAAATAAGTACTAGTAAACAAAAATAATTCAAAACTTTATCTTTATTTCATCTTCTATAAATTTATATGTTGAGTGTGTTAAACATATATATTAGAGAGCTGTGTGTACATAAGTAAATACATGTGCACATGTGTGCACAGACGTTAATAGGGTGGACAATCAAAAAAGTTTGAAGAGCACTGTTCTGTCTTGTATTAGAAATGGATTATGTCAAACATTATTCTCTTTAGGGTTTTATAAGGCTATGGTGGCAATTTATTTTTTGAGCTTTAAATTAATCTATGACCTAAACAGTTACTAGGAAAAGTCAACAGTGAAATTGCATGTGTTCCTTTAACAAATACTTACTAAGAGCCCACTGTGTACTAAACATTGAACATAGAGCCATGAACAAAAAAACCAATAGGAAATTTTACAGTAAGCCTGTTATTTGACAGTAGAATCTAAAGGAAAGTCTTTTTTATTTTATTTTATTTATTTATTTTAAGTAATCTCTACACCCAACGTGGGGCTCGAACTCACGACCCCGAGATCAAGAGTCGCGTGCTCTTCCGACTGAGCCAGCCAGGCGCCCCTAAAGGAAAGTCAAATATTAACCAAATAATCCTGTCTTGTAGTCAACATCTTTGATTTAATTTTCATCTTAACTAGTTATCTTTCTGATTGATATAATTCCTATTTCAATTTAAAGTGTACTACCATATTAATTTTAATGGAAACTCCCTCTGTTTCTCCTCAGGTTTTGCGTCTACTAGATGTTGTTGGTTTGCCTGAGCTGGTTATTCAGTTGGCTTCGTCAATATTAACTGAAGTAGGTGGTGACTGGAAAAGTCAGGTAAGAACAAACTATAATCTAGTTATTTCCCTTTAGATTTGTCCTGGATGTGGGATTTTAATTGCTATTGTTTTTTCCCCCCCTGTATTTGACATTTAGGCTACCTTAAGGACATGCATTTTCAAACATCATTTGGATTTGGGTCACAATAGCCAAGCATATGAAGCCTTAACCCAAATTCCTGATTCCAGCAGGTAGTCAATCCCAGTCTTTTTTAGAGAAGGCAATTTACCAGCCCTGTTTAATCCACTGAGACAGTTTGCCCTCATGTCCCTTTTTTTTTTTCTCCTAGGCAGTTAGATTGTCTGCGGCAGCTGGTGGTAGTTCTTTGCGAACGCTCACAGCTACAGGATCTTGTAGAGTTTCCCTATGTGAATCTGCATAACGAGGTAATTTTATTTGTCCACTGATAGCTGGACACAGCCGTGGTGGTTGTCATGCTCGCTACTAACTTTGGTATCTAATTGCTTCCCCTTCGTTAGGTTGTGGCAATAATTGAATCACGTGCGCGAGCTGTGGACCTTATGACTCACAATTACTATGAGCTCCTCTATGCCTTTCACGTCTTTCGCCACAATTACCGAAAGGGTGAGCAGTTGAAGCCAACAGTCTTTGTTAGGGGCAATCTTAGCAGTTTAATCATGTTTTATAAAAATACTGTTTGACTTATGTAATTTTTACCTTATTTTCACCATTGAATGAGTGTTCTCTATAAGCATTTGGGGAAATTATGTTTAATTACAAGATTAGCTTCACCCTTTTGAAGATTACCTGTTAGCCTTAAAGACATGCAGTTTCTAGAACATTCTTGAGGCATTTCCAGTGAGATGTCATTCTATCTATATCTTCTGTCTGATTTTAAAAGAAACTTTAACTTTTTTACTAAAGGCACCTTGAATTCTTGTGGCTGGTTTTGAGTTACTGAGCCAGCTTGCTATTACCCTTATTTTTGCTGATTCTTTTGAGAGTAAGTTGTAGATGTCATGTTTCAATGTATAAATGCTTAAGATGCATCTGCTAAGGACATTTTCTTAGATAACCTCAATATAATTATCAGATTAAGGAAATAATAACTAATTTCATTAATTAAATGTAAATATAATGCTGTTGTGGTTTTAATAGCACATTCCTCCCATACCGTCCTTATCCCCTGATCTAGAATCACACATTGCATTTATTTGTCGTGTCTCTTTAGTCTCCTTTAATCTGGAGCACTTCTTTTGCCTTACTTTACTTTACCTTGATGTAGTTGATATTTTGAAGAGTACAGGCCCATTGTTTTGTAGAATGTATCTTAGTTTGGATTTATATGATGACTAATGAAGTCTTTATCAGAACAGCTAAAATGGTGGTAAGCATAGCATAACATAGAAGTTGAATCGCTGTGTTGTACATCTGAAACTAATGTGGCATTGTGTGTCAGCTATACTCAAAAAGATTTAAAAGAAAAAAAAGCAAAATCTTTGAGACAGAAAAAAAAAGAACAGCTAAGAAGGGATTGTATGTCTGTTTTAAGATCATTTTACAAGATAACCATTGTGGTTTTCCTTTAGAACTGGTAATATTTTTTACCATTTTCCCCCTCAGAGAACTTTTCATAAGGTTTCTTGCTAATTTTCATTGGAAAGAGTAGATGGAAGTAATTCATAAACATGCTCTTAATTTTCCTAGTGGTGAGACATGTTTGCATATTCCTTATATTCTTGACTCATACAGACAGGGACATGTAGATGATTAAAGATCTCTCACTGTTTGCTTTTACAATAACAATATCCATTACATCAACCTGGTTAAGATCACTTTAGCTGGGGACCCCTGGGTGGCTCAGTCGGTTAAAGCGTCTGCCTACGGCTCAGGTCACGATCTCTGGCTCCTGGGATCGAGCCCTACATTGGGCTCCCCGCTCAGTGGAGAGTCTGCTTCTCCCTCTCTCCCTCTCCCTCTGCCCCTGCTTGTGTTCTCTCGCTTTCTCTCTCTCAAATAAATAAATAAAACCTTAAAAAAAAAAAAAAGACCCCTCTAGCTGAATTCATGTTCAGATCTTTCTGGAGCAAGACTTGTTATCCTAAAAAATGTCTTAATATGGCAGGCACTCAGAAACATTTGTTGGCGGGCTAAAGTCAGTTAGTTTCATTTTAAATAAAATTATATGAATTTTAAAACTGTTGGAATGAAAAATAGTTTCATTTGAAAACTAAAAGAAATGTTAAACGCGGGGCGCCTGGGGGTGGCTCAATCGTTAAGCATCTGCCTTCGGCTCAGGTCATGATACCAGGGTCCTGGGATCGAGCCCCCGCATCGGGCTCCCTGCTCAGCAGGAGGCTTGCTTCTCCCTCTCCCACTCCCTCTGCTTGTGTTCCCTTTCTCGCTGTCTCTCTCTCTCTGAAACAAACAAATAAATAAATAAACCTTAAAAAAAAATGGTAAATGCTCTTTGGTTTCTGGAGTCTCATGCTGCCTCAGAACAAGGTGTTTTTCAATATCTCATTCAGCTTGTGTGACTAAAGTATTATAAAGATAATCCATTCTTGAGCAGAGCAACCAAGTATTTCTTGGTCTCGCTGGGTGGAATTAGGTAAAAATGTGGCTGAAACTAGCACTCTAAACTAGTCTTGTGTACTATCTGGGAATGTAGTATCTAAAAGTTAGAAGTAGGGACACCTGGCTGGCTCAGTTGGTAGAGCTTACGACTCTTGATCTCAGGATCATGAGTTCACGCCCCACGTTGGGCATAGAGATCACTTTTAAAATGAATGAATGAATGTCAGAAGTAACATTTACAGATTTTTTTCTTTTTTTTCTTAATTGTAGTAAAATAGACATAACATAAACTCTACTAACTTAACCAATTTTTAATATTCAGTAGTGTTATGTATATTCACATTACTGTGTAACCAATGTCCAGAACTTTTCATCTTGCAAAATGGAAACACTATACTCATTAAACAACTTCCCATTTCCGCCTCCTGCAGCCCCTGGCAACCATCATTCTACTTTCTGTCTCTATGAATTTGGCTACTGGAATCCTAAAGTATTTGTCTTTTTGTGACTGGCTTATTTAATTTAGTCTAATATCTTCAAGGTTCATCCATGTTAATAGTATGTGTCAGAACTTCCTTCATCTATTATATGTATATGTCACATTTTGTTCATCCATCCATCAGTGGACACTTGGATTGCCTTCCTCTTGGCTATCATGAGTAATGGCTGTGTGAACAAGGGCACACAAATATTTCCTCAAAACCCTGCTTTCAGTTTTCAGGCTATATGCCCAGAAGTGAAATTGCTGGATCACAAGGTAACCCCATTTTCAATTTTTTAAGGAACTGCCATACTGTTTTCCATAGCAGCTACACCAATTTACATTCCCACCAGGAGTGTACAGAGGTTCCAGTTCTTCCACATCCTCACCAACACATGATTTTTTGTGGTTTTAAGTTAAACTCAATTTTGTTTTAAGTTAAGTAATATCTACACCCAACATGGGGCTCAAACTTAAAAGCCGTATGCTGTTCTGACTGAGCCAGCCAGGAACCCCTCTAAAACACATTTCTGAAGTTCTGATGTTTAATTTATTATTGCCTCCTAGCTGGTACTGTGATGTTTGAGTACGGAATGCGTCTTGGCAGAGAGGTTCGAACTCTGCGGGGACTTGAGAAGCAAGGCAACTGTTATTTGGCTGCTGTTAACTGTTTACGACTTATTCGTCCAGAATACGCATGGATTGTACACCCAGCATCTGGTGCAATGGTATGAAAGCTTTCCACCTTGCAGTTTGGGAAGAATCATTTAACTTACTTGGTTTGGTCCTTTTGAAACTATCGCCTCATTTTGCTTCGTTTTGTTTAAAATTTCTACTGGGATATTTGTGAACTTCATCTATTTTTGCAGCAATTCCATTGTTATATATTACCACCCCTTTAGTTCTCAAATTTAGAATTATTCTAGGAAGAAGAATTGCATACGGTTTTGAGTTAGACCTAACTTCAAGCAAATTACTTAATTTTTTGCTGCTGAGTTATCCTCTTGTATAAAATAGAGATGATGGTGATGATGATAATGTCCACCTTATAGGACTGTTTGGGTACTAAATGAGGTAATTCATAGAGTACTTAGAACAGTGACAGTGCCTGGCTTGCAAAAAGTGCTCAGTAAATGGCAGCTGCTTTTATTTCATTCATTTTTTTTTTCTAAAGATTTTATTTATTTGAGAGAGAGAATGAGACCGAGAGAGAGAGCATGAGAGTGGGGAGGATCAGAGGGAGAAGCAGACTCCCCGCTGAGCAGGGAGTCCGATGCGGGACTCGATCCCGGGACTCCAGGATCATGACCTGAGCCGAAGGCAGTTGCTTAACCAACTGAGCCACCCAGGCGCCCCTATTTCATTCATTTTTGTTAATTCAATCTACAATTACCATTTTAAAGGCTGTGCACTTAAAAAAGATGCTGATGGGGTCATATGTGTGCAACTTCTCATGTTGTATATCATTCCTGCATGCACTAGGCTGTTTCCCAGGGTCTGGGGTAGAGAATATAACTCTGGAACCAAGGAAAGTCAAGTAGTTTAATTGGAGGTTAAGTCCACGGCCTTAGACCCAATAACATGTTACAGCAAAGTGGGCCAACTTGGCAAACGACTCCATTCCTTTGATAGTTACAGTACCTTTGTAAGAAGAGCCATGCTAGTTGAAATAAACATAATTTATGTGGAGAGAATTTAAGCATGAAAGCTCTGGATCACAGTTAGTGATATCAAAATAAGATACAGCTGACTCTTGAGCAACACGAGTTTGAACTGCGCAGGTCCACTTATACACGGTTGTTTTCAATAAATGCAGTAATGTAGGGGTGCCTGGGTGGCTCGGTCAGGCGCCGCCGGCCTCTTGATTTCAGCTCAGGTCATGATCTCAGGGTCATGGGATCAAGCCCCGAGTCAGGCTCAGAGAGGAGTCTGCTTGAGATTCTCTCTCTCCTTCTCCCTCTGCCCCTGCTCCCATTCATACGTTCTCTCTCTAAATAAATAAATTTTAAAAATAAATAATTTTTAAGGAATCTTTAAAAATGTAAATATATTTCTCTTCCTTAAGAGTTTTTGAATAACATGTTCTTTTCTCTACCTCCCTTATTTGTGAGAATACAGCATATAATACAAATGACATGAAAATATATGTTAATGACAGTTTATGTTCTTGGCAAGGCTTCCAGACAACAGCAGGCTATTAAGGTTTTGGAGGAGGCAGAAGTTATATGCAGATTTTCAACTGTGCAGGGCATTGGCACCCCTAACCCTCATGTTGTGCAGGGGTCAACTGTACTAACTTTTCAACTTTTCATTAACTTAATCACTTGTTTTGTCTTCTCAGTATGATCGTCCTGGAGCATCCCCTAAGAGGAATCATGACGGAGAATGCACAGCTGCCCCAAGTGAGTTGGGGGTCTCCCTTGGACTCTTTGGTTAGACAGTAATTATGTAGTTGTGTTATAGTATTATCTGTATTAAATGTGTGGGGTTTTTTGTTTTGTTTTGTTTTTAAAAGATTTTATTTATATATTTGAGAGAGAGAGAATGAGAGACAGGGCATGAGTTGGGGGAGGGTCAGAGGGAGAAGCAGACTCCCTGCCGAGCAGGGAGCCCAATGCGGGACTCGATCCAGGGACTCCAGCATCATGACCTGAGCAGAAGGCAGTCGCTTAACCAACTGAGCCACCCAGGCGCCCTAAATGTGTGTTTTTATATAGTAGTTGTAATATGTATAGCAGTGTAAAAATATTGTAAAGTTTCTTTTAGCTTATGCTCAGTATTTTAATCTGCTAAAAGTTGTCTGGTTGCTCTCTGAAAACTTCGTGTGGCTGTATGAGAAATGAAAATGCTTTAAAAAGTGTTGCTTGCTGTATTTAAATCAGCTTAGTATTAAACTTGTTTTATCAGGGCCCTTGGATATTACCATGGAGATATGATATTCCTCCATAAAGAGCTCTAGAGTTGGACACACCTGGTTTTAATTCTGCCTCTCAAACTGTGGGCATGTTCCTCTCTTTCTGATCTAGTAACAGCATCTCAGAGTTGTAAGAGTTAAACTCTGTGTAAAATACATTGTAAGCATCTCCTCAGCTGCAGCTGTTGTTACTGTAGTTTGATTTGACTGACTGAGCTGCATGCTGGAAGCAGGGCTGTTGCTTTATTTTTAAGTTCGCTTTTATGGAGCCCCCCATTTTTCCTCCAGTGCCCTCGGACTTGACGTTGAATTACTTAATGTTTTGTGGAAATTGACAAGCTGGGTTAATAGGCACTGATGATAGGCACTTCCTTTGTACTTTGGGAATCAAAAATATTTCTCTTTGGCTTCTAGCCAATCGGCAGATTGAAATTCTGGAACTGGGCGACCTGGAGAAAGAGTGTTCCTTGGCCCGCATTCGCCTCACTCTCGCTCAGCATGACCCATCGGCAGTTGCGGTTGCAGGTAGTAATGTGACAGTCTGGGGACACTGCCAGCAGGCTTTGCTGTGTGTGTGTGTGCTAGAGCAGCATGCCAGACGGGCTGGGCGCCTCTCACTGCTACTCCGAGAGGCTCGTCGCCAGAGGCGGCTTTGGGTCATTGGCAGACACCACCTTTGCCGCTGAATGGTTCTTTTGCATTTCCACAGGAAGTTCGTCAGCAGAGGAGATGGTCTCTCTCTTGGTTCAGGCTGGCCTTTTTGACCCTGCCATATCACTCTGTCAGACTTTTAAGCTCCCCTTAACGCCAGTCTTCGAGAGGCTTGCTTTCAAGTATGTATGAAATTGTCTTTTTTTTAAAAAAAAAGATTTTATTTATTTATTTGACAGAGAGAGATAGCGAGAGCAGGAACCACAAGCAGGGGGAGTGGGAGAGGGAGAAGCAGGCTTCCTGCTGAGCAAGGAGCCCGACGCGGGGCTCAATCCCAGGACCCTGGGACCATGACCCGAGCCGAAGGCAGACGCCTAACGACTGAGCCACCCAGGCGCCCCTGAAATGATCTTTCTGATGCCGAAGTATTGCACTGCTGCCTCGTGTGAACCAGTGCTCATAGCCAGTTGTGCTTTAAAGAAGTATTTTTTCTAGTCCACCACAGTGACTTTTTAAAATTTCTTTTAGTTAATTATAATTTTTTTTTAAATCTTGATTTATAGCTTCTCTTGAGAAATCAAAAAATTTGGCATCCCTAGGCCCACATTCCCACAGGACAGTAGGATATGTGGTCTAAATTGTGGTGTCCGTTTTAGAAAAGGCATGTGTTCTCTTCAGTCCTTTAGGACAGCCATCAGCCCCTGTAATCATTTTTAATAATGCTTTGTACCTAAATATTCAACTTTCAGAATTTTTCCCTTGGAAGTAAATGATCTCTTAACACTTATCGATGGCCTTGTGGGTCATCCAGTTGTGTGGCTGTGAGGAAAGGAAAGAGCCAACACCCCAGTAGTGAATTCAGTGGCATACTAGAGCTAAAGTTATCATCTCATCTCTGGTTTTAGTAAGAAAATAATGTGGTTCTTTTCCACAAATTAGTTTACCATGTGTGGAACCGTTTCATTGCAGATGCATCAAGTTGCAGTTAGGAGGTGAGGCGGCGCAAGCAGAAGCCTGGTCCTGGCTAGCAGCCAATCAGCTCTCATCGGTCATCAGCACTAAGGAGTCTAGGTACAGCCCTGCTGCTCATCCGCCCCAAAAGGGCTTACCCTCCAAATGCTTCCCTCGTGCACTCAGTTCATGTCTACTGAATGCACTTCAGCCTCTTTAAAATCCTTCTCTAACCCTGACCTTCAGGAAACTTCCCTTCCTTAAATCAAATCTACAGTTTCTATTGCACAGCTCGGCGCTTTAAAATTGGAACATTTTACAGTTTGGAAATGCTCTGACATTAGTTTTCAATCCCTAAATTAGCACACCAGTATCACTACTAAAATACAGATAGATCACCCTTGTCTTCTAAATCAGAACTTCTACATGATTCTAATGCTTGATTGGGTTTGGAAACAGTGATCTGAGCCAATTTCCTTGTTTTAGAGATCTGGAACAAAGAAGTTAATCGAATTGTGTAGTCAAGTAAAGATGTACTTAGTGGGAGAGAAATAGAATCCATGTCATTTGGTTTCTAGTACTACCCCTAAGCCACACTGACCCTAATAATATTAGTTGCCATTTAGTTATATTATCAATTCAGTTGTGAGCTTCTAAAGATTTTTTTTCCTTGTAAATACATGCTTTGAATGGTGCTGTAAATATCTGTTAAGAATCTAGAACTCATTAGTCCTTTCTGCTTTTTTCAAGTGCTACAGATGAAGCATGGCGACTATTATCAACTTACCTGGAAAGGTACAAAGTCCAGAATAACTTATATCACCACTGTGTAATCAACAAGCTCTTGTCTCATGGAGTGCCTCTGCCTAATTGGCTTATAAACAGTTACAAGGTAAGTGGTATCTTAACTTACATAGAGTAAGAAGCTGATCTTTACCATTATGGATAAACTTCATGAGATGATTAAAAAGAAAAGGTGATAATTTATGGAAATATACTGACATATGCTTTGGGCAGTGTCTCAATCTTAGTTAAAAACACTAAGAACAGCTTAACTTTAATTCCATATGAAGTACTGGGTGTTTAGCATTAAAGTTCTGTGGGTTAGTGATTAAGTTAATGCCTGCTTGTTTTCTCACTGAACAATGAGTATATATTTAGAACAATGACTATACGTGTGACACAGTATTTACTGTTTGTTACTCAAAAATTCACAGAAGTGAGTAGTTTTCAAAACTACAACAGGGTTTAAGTTTTTGTCAAAATTGGGTTTTTGACTGCCTGCATCAGAATTTATTTGGGTAGCTGGCTTCTTCAAATACAGATTCCTGAACCCCATTCCACACTTACACAATCAAATTAACCTGGGGCTAGAATCTGGGATCTATATTTTACCAAGCTTCTGATTTGATACGATGCATGCTTACATTTGAAAACTATATCTGAAATACATTGGGTGGAATAGGAAAAGAGAGAATATAAAGCTTAAAATCAGGAAAGTTGGTCTGTTTTGAGGGGGGGCATTATTTTTTGTTTATTTAGGTTAGAAAGTAGAAAAGGCAGTTAAGATGGTGAAAGTTAGGGCACCTGGGTGGCTCAGTCGTTAAGCGTCTGCCTTCAGCTCAGGTCATGATCCCAGGGTCCTGGGATCGAGTCCCACATCAGGCTCCCTGCTCGGCAGGAAGCCTGCTTCTCCCTCTCCCACTCCCCCTGCTTGTGTTCCTGCTCTCGCTATCTCTCTGTCAAATAAATAATAAAATCTTTAAAAAAAAAGATGGTGAAAGTTAGGACTGTCATCAAATCAGAATATAAAAGCATAATTTCCTAATTAATAGAGCCCTTCCAAACTGAGGTTGTAATCACTTTTGTTTCACCTTGAGTTAAACAAATTTAACTCAGGTATTTAAAGTTGGTAATTCTTTTAACTTCTTTTGCATTTGTCATTCCTATATTTCTGAAAACTAATGTGAATATATTGCTCTTTAGTATTCAGCATTTCTGAGAAGGTATGTTGAAACTGTAGAAAAGTATTAAATAAAATGTGTCTGGGATGCCTGGGTGGCTCAGTTGGTTAATCGTCTGCCTTCGGCTCAGGTCATGATCCCAAGGTTCTGGAATCGAGTCAGGCTCCTTGCTCAGTGGGGAGCTTGCTTCTTCCTCTGCCTGCCACTCACCGTGCTTGTGCTTTTCTATCTCTATCTCTCTCTCTCTGACAAATAAAATCTATTTTAAAATAATTTAAAACAAATAAGTAAATAGATAAATAAGTAGATAGATGATAGAGAGAGAGAGGCAGGCAGGCCACTTAACAAGATAAAGTCTCACAAGGTACCCAGACGTGACCGGGCTCTTAGGAATCCAGCCCTTATCCCAAGATAAGGGAACCCAGATGCTCATTTACTTATACTGAGAAGTATTAATGCCAGGGAATTAGACACTCAGCATCCTTTGGTCATTGCCCAGATAAGATGGAAATAGGTAGATGTTCTTAATCTCTTGACTTTTTACAGAAGGTTGATGCTGCTGAGTTGCTCCGTTTATACTTAAACTATGACCTTTTAGAAGAAGCTGTGGATTTGGTTTCAGAATATGTAGATGCTGTATTGGGGAAAGGACATCAATACTTTGGAATTGAGGTAGGCATGTATGCATGTTCCTTTTTAATTCTGTATTATCACCCTAATAAAGTCAGGATGTGAAAGTAGATTGAACTGTAGGACAATGGATTTAACCTTTACTCTTTGTAGTTATACGACTAGTTTTCTCCACAATCAGGAACTGGCACTGTAAGAGTCTCCAGTTTCTTGTTTATAAAATGGGAATACATTTCATTTTTCTCCATCAAAGAACGTAGCTTTAGTTAGTATTTGGAGGAGTGAAGTAATTAAAAACGAAATATTCTTTTCTGTGTGCCGAAGACTGTGCTGGGTCCCTGCAAGTGTTTTCTCATTTAATCCTTACAGCCACCTCTGAGAGGTTGTTTTAACCCTTTTTTTAACCCATGAAGAAACAGAGGGTCAGAGGTTAAGTAAGTTGCCAAAGTTCACACAGATGGTAAAGAGAAGAGCCAGGTCTAAAATCTAGGTCTAGTTAAGTGCAAAGCAAAGCTCTTAAGCTCTCAGGAAAGTATTGAGAACTTTGAAAGGTGAGCTTTCCCTTTCTAAACTTTTTTTCCAGATAATTTGAACTAAATTTCAGACTGCAAATAGTCTCATCATTGACAATTTAGAGGTTTTTTTAGTGCATTTTTCCTTAATAGGCCTTAGGGCTCCTTCAAGATAAGAGGTGACATGAATTTAAAAATACATATGGATGGATGGATGGATGCATAGATAGATAGAAATACATTTGATTTAACTGAGAAGAGGACAAGTTTCCCAGTTGAAAAGAGAAGCAAGGGGGTGGGAGTGGCACAACTGTGTGTCTGTGTGCGTGTACGTGCAATTTCTTATTGTAAAAAAGAAATAAGTAAAGAATTCTATGTTATTCAAACCTCTGAAGCTAACTGCCCAGAAGAAATGGTCTCCTTTTGAGATTTTCTTCAAATAGTGGGTATTTTCCCTTTCAGTTTCCGCTGTCAGCAACAGCTCCGATGGTGTGGCTCCCATACTCTTCTATTGACCAGCTTCTCCAGGCTCTGGGAGAGAACAGCGCCAATAGTCACAACATTGCTGTAAGTCAGTCCTCTCGTGAGGCACGCATCCTTTATAAACCCTTGCACCAGCGCTTACTCATAAAGCTTGCTCTTCGGTTCACAAGGATTAAGGGGAGAGCAGAAGCCATTTATTGCCCTTAACATGCTGGCCCAGTCCCTTTACAAAATGATTAGTTAAGCCAGATGTAGCCTTTCTGGTTCTGAGAAGCATTACTGGGGTGGGGGGATGGGGTCGCTGGGTGATGGGCATTAAGGAGGGCATGTGATGTGATGAGCACTGGGTGTTATAGGCAACTGATGAATCACCGAACTCTACCTCTGAAACTAATGATGTTCTGTGTGGTGGCTAATTGAATTTAAATTTAAAAAAAAATACTGGTGTGATTTGCATGTTTAGAAGATTCATGAGGATAACAGGATTGGGATACTGCATGTAACAGAGAAGTCTGATTTTAGCAGTGGTCACAGAGCAGACTCTGGTACTGAATTGAGTAAATGAAGCAGAGTGGCGAACATCTTTACTAGGGGGCGGCTGTTTAGTGAAGTCAAAGTGCTTAAAAACGTCAGTGTTGTTTTGGTTTTTTTTTAGTCCTTGACCTATTCTGTAATGATTCCCTTCTTTTCTCCTACAGCTATCCCAGAAAATACTTGACAAATTGGAGGACTACCAGCAAAAAGTTGATAAGGCAACACGGGATTTATTATATCGTCGGAACTTGTGATCCGAACGGTCGCCTAGCCTTTGTAGCCGCTTGGTGCCTCTTAGGGCTTGAGGCTTTACCCTGCAGGAACCCTGTATCCCTGGACAGTTTTTATACCTGTAAATGATGTACACAACGTCAAGTCTGCATTCTGCGCAAAAGAGGAGGGCAGATGAGTCACAGAACCTGTGCTTGCTGGCGGTGCTAACACCCAATTTCTGGTTTTCAACCTTGGTCTCAAACAGCTGCTTTTGTATATGATTCACAAGCTTTTTTAGAGTTTCTATTTTTTTAAACTACCGAAGACATTCTTTATCTGCAAATTAAAACCCGCCCTCACTTTCCAAAATAGCCAGTGGTGGTTGGTTGGTTGTAGCTATAACCACCAGAAGCAGTCACTGCAAATCCTTCCATTCTTCCCTGTCACTTTTTGTATTTCAATGGAATTATTTTGGTCCAGAACTGACATGTATTTTCTGTATTGCAAACAGAGGCTAATGATTTTGCATACTCTTTTCATTATTTATTGTGGAGTTTTTGTATGATCTTCAATAAAGTATTAAATAATTTGCCTAGATTAAACCTAAAATGATGAACAGCTGTCAAAGAAGATACCTTATTTTGAATCTGGTTCTGAGGCTAAAGTTGAGTAAACTCTTAGCTAAGAAAAAAATTAGAAATTTTATCTATAAGAATAACCAATTTTGAAAGTAAATTCTGTTAACTTTTATGATTTATGATAATCAAGCCGGACTTGATCATACTACTTGTGTATAATAATGTATTGGACCAAAATATAAACTTACCTGGTCAGATTCAGAAGTATTCATGCCCACAAATTTTGGGGAAGGTGAAAAACAAAATCTTGGATTTTATTCTGTATATTAAAATTTATCTTTTAAGGAAACGATCTGTGTATCACTTGTTTATATGCCCTTTGACCTCTCTTGAGTTTTCCATAGCCTTTACTTTTTATACTGCTGATACCATATTTACCTTATATACTTTAAATAACAATGTGAGCGTCACTGCGGTACCATTTACTGGTAGATACTGAGATGTATGGTTCTTTCATTTTAGCTCTGCCATGATTAATATGAAGTGTTTGATGTAATGAGGGACTGGGAAAGCCCTTGCCCTGCAAGAGCTCTATAAACCTGTAGCTTCCAGCTGTAGCAAGAAATACACATGTATAACCAAATATACACATATAAAACCAAGAGAAAGATCTCACAGAATATGTATCCTCACTCACTATGTACCCTGATGTTTTCATGAGTGACTAATGGATCATAACCCATAGTCTGAAAAATACCAAATCCTCTTCGAGCCATTTTGGAGAACATGAAGTAACTTGGACTGGCCCTGTTCCAGAAACTTACCCACTTGTGTTGCTCATCAGAGCAGTGGTTTCTATGGTGGCAGTTCACAGGACCCTGACCAGTTTTTCCTGTTGTCAGTATTTTGGTTCAAGACCTAACCCATGCTGGAGCCAACCCAGCTCTCCTGTCCATTCTCTTCTGCCTTCTTCACTCTGGTTCCCAACCAGAGCAGAAGGTGGAAATTCTTTCACTAAACTTCTCTCTCCACTTCAGGTCTGCATTTTTGTTGTTCCGGACCATGTGATATTTTAATAGTCCATAATAGCATTGTTATTCCTTGTTTTTTCCACCCCAAAATTTTCTGATTACAAAGTGTTATTAAAAGAACTCCCTCCTGTGGTCACTTCAGCAGCACGTATACTAAAAATTGGAACAATACAGGGGCACCTAGGTGGCTCAGTCGTTAAGCGTCTGCCTTCAGCTCAGGTCATGATCCCAGAGTCCTGGGATCGAGCCCCGCATCAGGCTCCCTGCTCGGCAGGAAGCCTGCTTCTCCCTCTCCTGCTCCCCCTGCTTGTGTTCCTGCTCTCGCTGTCTCTCTGTCAAATAAATAAATAAAATCTTAAAAAAAAAAAATTCCAGGGCGCCTGGGTGGCTCAGTTGTTAAGCAACTGCCTTCGGCTCAGGTCATGGTCCCAGGGTCCTGGGATCAAGTCCCATATCGGGCTCTCTCCTCTGCGGGAAGCCTGCTTCTCCCTCTCCCACTCCCCCTGCTTGTGTTCCCTCTCTTGCTGTGTCTCTCTCTGTCAAATAAATGAATAAATAATCTAAAAAAAAAAAAAATTGGAACAATACAGAGAAGATTAGCATGGCCCCTGCTCAAGGATGACACGCAAATTCATGAAGCAGTCCACTAAAAAAAAAGAGCTCCCTCCTTTCTTAGTACTTAGCTGCCATTAGGGGTGCCTCAGCGGCGCAGCCAGTGAAGAGTCCAACTCTTGATTTCAGCTCAGGTCTTCATCTCAGGATTTTGAGTTCAAGCCCTGTGTTGGGCTCCACGCTGGGTGTGGAGCCTACCTAAAACTAAATAAATAAAAATAAAGGGGTGACTCTTAGAGGAAAACTTAATAGTTTTTAATTTAACAAGATATAACTGATAAGGTCCCTACCTTACCAGCCTGTGACAATAAAATGGCATCATTTCTGTGAATAATAGAATTTATGACGCAGAAGTTTCATCTTGACCGTTCTTGCGGGGTTTATCACGGACTTTCGTGACCTGCCAAGAAAGCTTACGTGTTCTACAAGCCATCTCGTGCAGCGTCCACAGTGCTTGCCACTGCGGCCAGTTGTCCTTGCTACCACGCTTGAGAGTCCTAAGGGTTGGCTCTCACCAGCTCGCTACTGGTTTTTCTCTTCCCATTCCGATCCCCTCCCAAAGTCCATGCTGTGTTGTCTCCTAAATCTCCACTGAGCACTTAGGGGTAAAGAAAAACACAAGCTTGGGGCGCCTGGGTAGCTCAGTCGTTAGGAGTCTGCCTTCGGCTCAGGTCATGATCCCAGGGTCCTGGGATCGAGCCCCGCATCGGCCTCCCTGCTCAGCGGGAAGCCTGCGTCTCCCTCTCCCACTCCCCCTGCTTGTGTTCCCTCTCTCACTGTGTCTCTCTCTGTCAAATAAATAAAATCTTTAAAAACAAAAACAAAAACAAAAAAACCTTAAAAACCAGATACAAGATCTGGAAGCTTATAGAAACCATAGACTGTGCCCATCCCCATAGATTCTACTCTTCAGCCACCTTTTAGTTGCCAGCCTGCTCTGGTGTGGCTGATAACATTTCTCTCACAGAGGGGAATGTAAATATAAATGGGATTTCTATTTAGTTAGTCAACAAATGAAAAGTCTATCACATGCTAGGTAACAGAATTTACCCAATTTACCTCAACCTGGTACATTGTTTTCTGCTAGAACACAGTATAACAGAAAGTTCTAAAGTGTCCTTTAATCTTCAGTTCTTTCCAATTTTTGTCTGTATCTAGAAACTGATAGTCCTGTATTACTGTTTTTTTCACAAATTGGGACCTTAGTGTAATAAGTAACTCATTAACCCCAAGCCACAAGAACATACCTTTCCACATCTGCACAGAACTCCACCATCAAAAGACCAATTTATTGTTCAAATGACCCATGCCAATCTGTATAAACCAAAATTAGGTATTCCAGTAAATGAGGTTTTGTGGTTAAATGAACTTATTTCTATAAAACACACAAGATCAAATAATGTAGTATAATAATATATTGGGGCCCCTGGCTGCTGGCTCAGTAGAGCATGCGACTCGACCTTGGGGTCATGAGTTTGAGCCCCATGTTGGATGAAGAGACATATATATATATAATCTTTGTCCCTGATTCCTAGCAGAGAGCTTCAAAAACCCTTGGAATTTCCTAGGGGATAGAAGTCTCTGTTAGGCTAATCAGGTGAGTAGTGGAGGACCATTCAGAATAGGGCCAGTTCCCAAGAGGACTAATCCTATGATGGTGATTACAGGGTTGGAACTTTGGGCCAGCCCAACCTTCTGGGAGGACAGGGACTGGAGATTTAGTTCAATTACAGTCACACTGGGCAATGATTTAATCAATCATACCTATATAATGAAGTCCCAGTAAAAACTGCACCAAGGCCGAACAGAGGTTCCCAGTTGGAGAACACTTTATTGTGCTGGGAGGGTGACATGCCCTAACTCCACAGAGGGGCAGGCAGGCAGCATGCATGCGAGCTCTGTGCTCCCTCCCAGACTTCACCCTATGTTTATAAAAGTGTAATCCTGGGCGCCTGGGTGGCTCAGTCGTTAAGCGTCTGCCTTTGGCTCAGGTCGTGATCCCAGGGTCCTGGGATCGAGCCCCGCATCAGGCTCCCTGCTCTGCGGGAAGCCTGCTTCTCCCTCTCCCGCTCTCCCTGCTTGTGTTCCCTCTCTTGCTATGTCTCTCTCTGTCAAATAAATAAATAAAATCTTAAAAAAAAAATGTAATCCTAAGTGTGGTGCTTTCCTGAGTCCTCTGAATGGTTCTAGAGAATTATCAAACTTGAGGTTGTGGGAACCCCCAATTTTATAGCCAGTCAAAAGCATGAGTGTCCTGGGGAACCTCACTCACTTAGAGCTGGCTTCTGAAGTAAGGGCAGTCCTGTGGGGGAACTGAGCCCTTAAACCCATAGAACCTGTGGCTCAGTTGTTAAGTGTCTGCCTTCAGCTCAGGTCATGATCCCAGAGTCCTGGGATGGAGCCCCACATCAGCCTCCCTGCTCCTTGGGAGGCCTGCTTCTCCCTCTCCCCACTCCCCCTACTTGTGTTCCCTCTCTCGCTGTGTCTCTCTCTGTCAAATAAATAAAATCTTTAAAAAAAAAAAAAAAACCATAGAATCTGATGCTAACTCGGAGGGGGGGGGTCATCAGAATTGATTAAAACGCACCTACTTGGGGGTGAGACTGAATATAAAATTTAGATAACGCACACAAACTTCAATCTACCCTACTAAAGCTGGGAATTCTGGAGACAGTTCACCTCTGTAGGTGGCCTCTTAAAGTTCCAAAACCCAGAGCTTTAACATGAATTCAGGAATGGGGCCCCCGGGACGGCTCACTCAGTGGGTTGAGCGTCTGACTCTTGATTTCAGCTAGGGTCATGATTTCAGGGTCATGGGATTGTGCCCTGTATCGGGCTCCCTGCTCAGTGCAAGTCTGAGATTCTCTCTCCCTGTCCCTCTGCCCCTCCCCCTACTCATGCACATGCTCTCTCTCTAAATAAATAAAATCCTTAAAAAATAATAAAATGCATTCAGGAAGGTCAGCTTTTGAAGTTAACATCAAATACCAAGTAAAGACATTGCCCCATTGCACACCAGGTATAACTAAATATATTTGAAAATACATGGGGGTGCCTGGGTGGCTCAGTCATTGAGCGTCTGCCTTCAGCTCGGGTCATGATCCCGGGGTCCTGGAATCAAGCCCCGCATCGGGCTCCCTGCTCAGCTGGGAGCCTGATTCCCACTCTCCCACTCCCCCTGCTTGTGATCCCTCTCTCACTGTGTCTCTCTCTGTCAAATAAATAAAATCTTTAAAAAAAATTTTAAAAATTAAAAAATTAAAAAAAAGAAAATACGTGTTTATTTAAATGATTGTTCTTCCCAGCTTTCACTTGTCAAATGTCAGCCCTGATCATTTGGTTTTACTAAAACAACATTATCACCACAACCAAAAAATCTCAGTAAATCCAGAGGTGCTAAAGTCCCTGGCAAACAAGGATCAGACCTGATTTTTCTTCAGAAGAAGTGAGAGACCACTTTGAGTCTAGAAATACGCAAACTTTCCTGTAAAGAGCCAGATAATAGTTCAGGCTTTGTAGTCTACATATGGTCTCTCTCACATATTCTTTGAAATTTGTTTGTAGAATTCTTTAAAATGCCTGATTTAGCTATAATTTACCTACCCCTTGTCCAGATCCTTAACACCTTCTCTGAGGCCAATCATAGAAAAATATGTCTCCTTCAAAAGCCAGTGGTTCTCAACCCTGGCTAAACATTAGAATAACCTAAAGAGCTTTTATTTTTTAATTTTTTAAAGGTTTTATTTATTTATTTGAGAGAGAGAGATGAGAGAGAGAGAGCAGGAGAGGTGGGAGGGTCAGAGGGAGAAGCAGACTCCCTGCTGAGCAGGGAGCCCGATGCGGGACTTGATCCTGGAACTCCATGATTATGACCTGAGCCGAGGGAAGTCGCTTAACCCAGGCGCCCATATTTAATTTTTTAAAAGATTTTATTTATTTATTTGAGAGAGAGTGAGCGAGAGAGAGAGAAAGAGCTGGGGGAGGGAGAAGCAGACTCCCCGCTGAGCAGGGAGCCCAACATGGGGCTCCATCCCAGGACTCCCGGATCATGACCTGAGCCGAAGGCAGATGCTTAATCAACTGAGCCACCCAGGTGCCCCAGAATAACCTAAAGAGCTTCTATTTATTTTTTTTAAGTTTTTTTTTTTTTTTTTTAGATTTTATTTATTTATTTGACTGAGAGAGACTGCACAAGCAGGAAGAGCAGCAGAGGGAGAGGGAGAAGCAGGATCCCCGCAGAGCAGGCGGAGCCCGATGTGGGACTCGATCCCAGGACCCCGGCATCATGACCTGAGCTGAAGGCAGTTGCTTAACCAACTGAGCCACCCAGGCGCCCTTAAGATTTTCTTTGAGAGTGAGTGACAGAACACAAGCTGGGGGAGAGGCAGAGGGATAGAGAGAATAGGCTCCCCGCTACTCAGGGAGCCCGATGTGGGCTCAATTTGGGGCTTGATCCCAGGACCCTGGGATCACCACCTGAGCCCAAGGCAAGGCAGATGTTCAACCAACTGAGCCACCCAGGTGCCCCTAAAGAGCTTTTAAAAAAATAATTGATAGGGGTGCCTGGCTGGCTTAGAGGAAAATGAGACTCTTGATCTCAGGATCCTGAGTTCCAGCCCCAGGATGGGTGTAGAGATTATTAGAAAAAAAAAAAAAAAAATAGGGGCACCTGGCTGGTTCAGTCAGAAGAGCTTGCAACTCTTGATCTCAGAGTGGTGAGTTTTGGCCCCACATTGGGCATAGAGATTACTTAAATAAAAACCTCAAAAATAATATATAAGTTTTTTTTTAAAAAAAAGGGTTTTATGGTGCCTGGGTGGCTCAGTCGGTTAGGCATCTGCCTCCAGCTCAGGTCATGATCCCAGGGTCCTGGGATCGAGCCCCACCTCCGGCTTCCTGCTCAGCGGGGACTCTGCCTCTTCCTCTCCCTCTGCTCTTCCCCCTGCTCATGCTCTCTCTTGCCTACTCTCCCTCTCAAATAAATAAATAAATCTAAAAAAAATCTTTAAAAAAAAGATTTTATTTATTTGAGAGAAGAGAGAGAGAGAGCACAAGCGTGGGTGGGGAGGGGGAAGCAGAGGGAGAGGAAGAAGCTGGATCCCAGGACCCTGAGGTCTGGACCTAAACTGAAGGCAGATGCTTAATTGACTAAGCCACCCAGGTGCCCCTAAATAAGTACACTTTTAAAAATAAATTTTTAAAAAACAATCAATCAATCAATCAATAAAATTGATATTGGGATGCTTGGCTGGCTTGCTGTTCTTGATCTTGGGGTCCACAATGGGCATAGAGCTTACTTTAAAATAAAAAAATTGATATGGGCTCTGTACTCCCACCCCCAATCCTGATTTAGATTTTTATACTGCTTTAGCACTTGCTCTCCAGATGGTTCTATGAACAGTCAGGGTTGAGAACCTTGGTTATAAATATTACAGTTATTTCTGTCACCTCCAGAAATGTAAGTTTCCCCCAAGGAAAAAAACCTTTCCCATTTCTGTGCACTCTGGTTTAGCTCATAATCTCAACTTATTTCCAGCCAGTTATATAATAGCATCTAGATTTCTGTATAAACAAAAGACTCATTAATAGTAATAATAGCTGGACACCTGGGTGGCTCAGTCATTGAGCCTCTGCCTTCGGCTCAGGTCATGATCCCAGGGTCCTGGAATCGAGCCCCGTATCGGGCTCCCTGCTCCACAGGAAGCCTGTTTCTCCCTCTCCCACTCCCCCTGCTTGTGTTCCTTCTCTCGCTGTCTCTCTGTCAGATGAATAAATAAAATCTTTAAGAAAATAAAAATAAATAAATACCCATGGAAAAAAATAGTAATAATAGCTACCATATAATGATTGTTTATTTTGTTCCTGGTACAAGGCAAAGATCTTAAAACTATGATCTAATTTAAACTTCACAAGAATCCTATGAATACTTTTACTGGCACATTTTACAGTGCTGAAACAAGTTTACAGTTGTTTAGAAACTTGTCCAAGCCATCACATCTGGAAGGTGCTGAAGCTGAGTTTTGAACCCAGATATTTGGCTTCAGAACTCCTATGTACAACTACTATATTTCAATGCCTCTTCCCTCAAGAAATAAGTCAGAAAACTTCAAAACAGTAAATTCTCCCATGTCTAGCTGCTAATTTTTCAGAAATTTTGGGAGTCTAAACTCAGGACACTAATCCATATATTTCTCCCATAGACTAGAAAAGAATTCTTACTACTTATTTCAAGTCTGTATATATTCATGCACCATATTGATTCAAAAATTGAGTGCTTATGTTCCAGAAAGTGCATTTCATAAACAGGGAACAAAATGGGCAAGTCACTGTTTTCATGGCTTTTGCATCCCCAAACTGGCTGGTTCATTCATAAGAACATGCAACTTTTGATCTCGGGGTCATGAGTTTAAGCCCCACATTGAGTGAAGAGATTATTTAAAAAACATAAACTTAAGGGACACCGAGGTGACAGTCAGTTAAGCATCTGACTCTTGGTTTCTGCTCAGGTCCTGATCTCAGGGTGGAGACATTGAGCCCCAAGTCAGGACCTGCACTCAACACTGAGTCTCCTTGAGATCCTCCCTCCCTCTCTTCCCTTCCGTGTCCTCTCTCTATATAAAATAAATAAATAAATCTTTTTTTTTTTTTTAAAGATTTCATTCATTTATTTGACAGAAAGATAGAGCCAGAGAGCACAAGTGATGGGGGAATGGCAGAGGGAGGAGAAGCAGGCTCCCCGCTGAGCAGGGAGCCTGCTGCAGGACTAGATCCCAGGACTCTGGAATCAGGACCAGAGCCTAAGGCAGACACTTAACCAACTGAGCCACCCAGGTGCCCCAAATAAATAAATCTTAAAACAACAACAACAATTTGGGGGCACCTGGTAGCTCAGTCCATAGAGGATATGACTTGTGATCTCTGGGTTGTAAGTTCTCTTGATCTCAGGGTTGTAAATTCAAGCCCCACTTGGGTGTAGAGATCACTTAAAAATAAAATCCTAATGGGGTGCCTGGGTGGCTCCTGTCATGATCCCGGGGTCCTTGAATCCCTGCATCTGGCTCCCTGCTCATCAGGGAGTCTTTCTCCCTCTCCTCCCTACTGTGCTCTCTTCTCAGTATCTCTCTCTCAAACAAATAAATAAAATCTTTTAAAAAAATAAAATAAAATCTTAAAAAACAATCTGAGGGATCATTTATACATTATGGATAATGATATACAAGGTTGTGGTGAGAATAAAATACATATACTTGATTGTTTTTTGTTTTTTAAGATTTTATTTATTTCGAGAGAGAGAGAGAGGGAAGTGAGCAGGAATGATGTGGGAAACAAAGGCAGAAGAAAAATTATTAAATTTTCTTACTACCTACAGCCCATTGACAAGTCCTTGAAACAGGCAGAGTGACATTCCTCTAGGGACTCAACTGCCTCAGTGTTAATATTTTGCTAAGGGCAAAAGGCAATCCTAGCCTGACCGCCCCCCCACCAGCCCCCAGCCCCCCAGGATCCTGTAAGTCTACTTTAATGTATAAGAATTCCTTTGGAAACTTCCTTTATCTCTAAACCCTCCAAGATACGTGTTGGCAATCATCCCCCAAGCATATGGCCCACCGATATACATCTGAGGGGTCTCATGACTAAGGTTTTATTAGACGGTAATAAATGACATTTTCCCAATAATAGCTAGCCCTCTCAAGGTCCTGGAAACATTGCTTCCAAAATTCCTTAGAGACTTACACTATCCCTAACCCCCTCCCAACTTGAAAGTATATAATGGGCCACTCCTCATGACCCTATTGCTGCTCTTTCTGTCCACGGGTCCTATCCCCGTTCTTGAATAAAATCACCTTTTTGCACCAAAGACATCTCAAGAATTCTTTCTTGGCCATGGCTTCGAACCCTAATAACCTCTTTCCTACATCAGGAACAGGAGGAGGGGCAAACGGAGAGGGAGAAGCTGACTCCCTGCTAAGCAGGGAACCTAATGTGGGGCTGGATCCCAGGACCCTGGGATCATAACCTCAGCCGAACACAGACCCTTAATGGGGACTGAGCCACCCAGGCACCCCTACAACTGTAAAGCGCTTAGACAGTGCCTCACACATAGTAAGGGTTCAATAAATGTTAGGTTTTATTAGTATGTTCTAGTAAGAACTGAGCTGCTGGGGATATAAAAATAAATACCACTCAATTTCTTAAGATCAGTTGAGAAGAGGGAAACAGATATAATGGATATAAGGGTAAGATGTCAAGCACTGGGAAGGGGCTCAGCACTGAGATACAAGGTTGAGAGAGAATGCCTGCGCCGGGTCTTGAGGAATGGAGAGTTTTGCCATGTGATACTGTATTCCAGCTAGTGTTCAACTGGTTGGCTCCAGAGGAGGGAAGAAGGGGACCGGGAGGGGACAGTGCTAAAGGAAGATAAATCTTTATAAAGCAGGTTGAGAATATCAATGGGCTAGATTGGGTAAGCTCCTGTATCCCATCGCAACAATTTAGGATTTTTCCTCGTATGCAGTACAACGTCTAGTGATTTTTTGCAGCTGATGAGCAACCCAATAGGAGACCTAAAATTTGTGCTCTAAAAAAAATTTACAAAAACATAAAAGACCCACAATTTTATTTAGCGTTCAACGTCATACCCAAAGCAAGCCACAATAATCGGGACAAAACTCTGGGAAAGGCCTGAAAAGCAGCACAGCTTCCCAAAGGCCAAAACAAAAACAAAGAAAATGAAAGAAAGAAAGAAAACAACAACGAACAGCCAGATGAGAATAGGGGCAAGATGGAGGACAAGGGGATAAAGAAAAGACTCTGCAAAAGACGCATGGGTGGAGTCCGACGTAATGTAAAGTCATTCTAACTCAGGCCCTTCCGCGCTATTGGCCTGACTCTCACTCTTTTTCTTTTTCCATTGGCTACTGGCTCCTTCAATGGATCAAAACAGCCAATCGCCTACCACCATGGGTAAAGCCCGCCCTTCCTCCCTCGGGGGGAGTACCAGAATAGCGTAGGGGACCCAAGGCGCTTGCGCGGGCGCGCGCTCCGCCGGTTAAAAGCAGATTCTCTCAGGAGGCGGTGTCGCGGTGCATGAATATTGATTACGCAGCGCCGCGCGGAGCGCCCGCCCCTCTCGGCTGGCCGACGCTCGCGGCTCGCGCTCGGGCTCGCGATGGGGAAGAAGTCCCGGGCGGTACCCGGCCGCAGGCCCATCCTGCAGCTCTCTCCGCCGGGGCCCCGAAGCAACACACCGGGCAGGGATCCGGAGCCGGAACCCGACACAGAACCGGACTCGACGGTGGCGGCGCCCAGCCAGCCAGCTCCGGCGGCGCCATCGACGACGACGACCACGGTGACTACTGCCGCCGCGGGCCCGGACGACTCGCCTTCAGAAGGTAAAGGTGTGCGAGGGGCCCCGGTACTTAGGTGGGGGCGTCCGAAACTCGAGCTCGGGGCTTGCGGCCTACGGCAGGGCCGTGGGAGGAAGAGAAAGCGGGGCGGGCGGGCTTCCTCCGCATCCGAGGCCTGCTGCGTGGGGCCCGAAGGGAGTACCGCTGTGGGCCCCAGGGCGGCGGAAGGGGCCGCGGCGCCGTGCGCGCCCGCCCCACTGACCTAGAGGCGCCATCTCTGGTGCAGGGCTTGGCCTGGCATCCCGAGTCTCCTCGACGTGCACCTCAGCTTTGCGTAACTTACGGGATATTTGTGAAAGTACGCGCTTCTCGTCCGAGGCCTCGTGACCGGGAACCTGGCCTTTAATACGCGTCACGTGCTTTTCCTTTCGTTTTTGTTGAAACCGAGAGGGACCCTTGAGAAGTGAGCAACCCCATTTTATTATGCCAGCCAAAGCGAACGTAACCCCAAATTGGTGGGTTCCCAAGTACTTGTTTGTCCCCAGAATGGTACTTGGATTAAGAGGAACTGTTCAGCGTTGCTACGGGGGCCAGATGCCCGAGAAGCCGCGACCGTTTCAGGCGCTAAAAAATCACGTTGGGTAGTTAATGCGGGGGGAGAAAAATGCTGTAGCTGTGTTGTAAAGGCCCAGTAGGAGCCCGGAGATTTATTGTGTGTGTGTGTGTATTTTTAAATTTTTGAATTATTTCAGATGTACTTTTACGTACCATAACCATAGTCTTAAAGTCACTGGTCACGTGCTTGTTTATCCTCTCCCAATTTGGGTCAGTGATGGATTTACACACCGTGTTTTCAAATTGGTGAAATTTAGACTTGGAAGGTGAAATCGAAGATTGTTTTGTCACCTGTAGTGATTTCTCTGGTCCACCGGCACACTAGTTTTCCTTTGTTCCTTTTTTAAATCCAGATGAACAGGAAGTGGTGGTGGAGGTTCCCAGAGTTGTTCAGAATCCTCCCAAACCAGTCATGACCACCAGACCTACAGCCGTTAAAGCAACAGGTACAATTTTTTTTCATGGTTTCTACAAGGTCTTTCTTTCATTAGGATCAAATTGGGTTTGTATATAAAATATTTTGTTGAATGTTGGGGCGCCTGGGTGGCTCAGTTGGTTAAGCGACTGCCTTCGGCTCAGGTCGTGATCCTGGAGTCCCGGGATCGAGTCCCGGGATCGAGTCCCGCATCGGGCTCCCTGCTCGGCGGGGAGTCTGCTTCTCCCTCTGACCCTCCCCCCCCTCATGCTCTCTGTCTCTCATTCTCTCGCTCAAATAAATAAATAAAATCTTAAAAAAAAAAAAATATTTTGTTGAATGCTTCAATGTTGCTAACTTATATTTCTCCCATAAAATGGAAATTTAAATTTTTTTTTTTTAAGATTTTATTTATTTATTTGACAGAGAAAGAGAGTACAAGCAGGCAGAGAGGCAGGCAGAGGGAAAGGGAGAAGCAGGCTCTCCGCTGAGCAGGGAGCCCGATGCGGGGCTCGATTCCAGGATCCTGGGATCATGACCTGAGCCGAAGGCAGACGCTTAATGACTGAGCCACCCGGGCGACCCTGGAAATTTAAAATTTTTGAAAATAAAAATAAATTTTTGTATCTGAGGGCTTGCTGGTATATATACTTTAACCAAAGTAAAATCTGTTGTTGGTTTTTCTCTGTACCCAAGATACTTTGTACTACTTTGCTTTTAATGCTGTTTTGTAGTTTTCTGGCTCCTCCACTAGCTTGGTGTTTTTTAGAGACATCAAGGATGTCTTTCATTCTGTGCATTTCTTTTCCAGCACAGTGCTTTGATTGGTACTTAGCGAATATTTGTGGAGCTGAAAATTGCTCTTATTAAATATTTTTTAAGCATTAAGGAATATTTGGATATGCAGGAAGTGCCAAGAATGTTAGTTTTTTTTTATTCTTTATATAATCTTGAAAGATCAAAATATGTTTTGTACTAAATATAACTGATAATAATTTTATTCTTTTCAGTTTGGAATTCTCTCTATACTGTATGAATACCCCTGAAATAATAGATGCTTGTTCTTCTCTCCTCCCATTTGCCACTTCAAAAAAAAGTTGTTAATGGGGTGCCTGGGTGGCTCAGTCATTAAGCTTCTGCCTTCTGCTCGGGTCATGATCCCAGGGTCCTGGGATCCAGCCCCGCGTCGGGCTCCCTGCTCTGTGGGAAGCCTGCTTCTCCCTCTCCCACTCCCTCGCTTGTGTTCCTGCTCTCGCTCTCTCTCTCTCTCTCTCTGTCAAATGAATAAATAAAATCTTAAAAAAAAAAAAATTGTTAAAATATGTTGTTGTTTTTTTTTAAAGATTTTATTTTTTTATTATTTATTTGACAGAGAGACACAGCGAGAGAGGGAACACAAGCAGGGGGAGTGGGAGAGGGAGAAGCAGGTGGGAGAGGGAGAAGCAGGCTTCCCGCGGAGCAGGGAGCCCGATGCAGGGCTCGATCCCAGGATCCCGGGATCATGACCTGAGCCGAAGGCAGATGCCCAACCGACTGAGCCACCCAGGCGCCCTAAAATATGTTTTTATAATATAGTAGAGCAAGCATATCTAATACCTCTAATACCCCGATGCGGGGCTCGATCCCAGGACCCTGGGATCATGACCTGAGCCGAAGGCAGATGCTTAACGACTGAGCCACCCAGGCGCCCCGCATATCTAATACTTTTATGCAGAAGAATATTATGGTAATAGGCATGTGAAATTCTCTAAGGAAAAATTCAGAGTAGCCTCTGAAATTAGATTAATAGACTACTATGATATTTTATTTTATTTTATTTTATTTTATTTTATTTTATTTTATTTTATTTTATTTTATTTTATTTATTTGACAGAGAGAGACAGTGAGAGAGGGAACACAAGCAGTGGGGAGTGGGAGAGGGAGAAGCAGGCTTCCTGTGGAGCAGGGAACCTGATGCGGGGCTCGATCCCAGGACCCTGGGATCATGACCTGAGCTGAAGGCAGACGCTTAACGACGGAGCCACCCAGGCGCCCTGTGTGAAAAAAATTTTTGAATTATTTTGAGGGGTATATTCTCAAAGATGGGATTATCTAGCTGAAAGAAACTTGAAGAGTTTTGTGGGTCTTGGTATATGTAACCAGATCATTTTCTTTTTTTAAGATTTATTTTATTTATTTGACAGAGAGAGACACAGTGAAAGAGGGAACACAAGCAGGGGGAGTGGGAGAGGGAGAAGCAGGCTTCCCGCGGAGCAGGGAGCCCAATGTGGGGCTCTATCCCAGGACCCTGGGATCATGACCTGAGCCGAAGGCAGACGCTTAACGACTGAGCCACTCAGGCACCCCAAAAAGATTTTTAATTTTATTTTTTTTTAATTTTTTTATTTTTTTAAAGATCTTATTTATTTATTTGAGACAGAGAGAATGAGAGAGACAGAGCACATGAGAGGGGGGAGGGTCAGAGGGAGAAGCAGGCTCCCTGCTGAGCAGGGAGCCCGATGTGGGACTCGATCCCGGGACTCCAGGATCATGACCTGAGCCGAAGGCAGTCGCTTAACCAACTGAGCCACCCAGGCGCCCAAGATTTTTAATTTTAAAAATTTCTTTGTTTCATCTACTAAATCCTAATTGGCTTGCTTGTTTGAGATGGACACAAAGCAACAAATTCTAACATCAAGATTTACCATGTGCTGTTTTGACAGAGTATGAGGTTGAATGATTGTGTATTTTGAGAAGGCTCTCAAGCAACTATGTGAATGATTTTATTAGCTCTAAGTGCATAATGTAATTTATACTTCTCTGTGGTAGTTCAGTGATGATTTATTTTGAGGTTATGTTCCAATCTGTAAAAGTAAATGTAAACTCTGAAGAACCATGTCATTTTTTCTTGAGTACTTCCTGGGGCATACTGGCATTGTTGTTATTAACATTGTTTACCATTTTGTTTCTAGGAGGTCTGTGCTTGCTTGGTGCATATGCTGACAGTGATGATGATGAGAGTGATGTTTCAGAAAAACCAGCACAGTCTAAAGAGGCAAATGGAAACCAGTCAGCTGATATTGATAGTACACTGGCCAACTTCCTAGCGGTTAGTGGTGCTTTTGTTTGGGTTTTTAGTTATTGAAGCCACTTTGGGACCTGGATCTCAAGTGGTTGGCCTACTTTTTTTATCAGTCTCTGTTTCCCCATCTCCCTTCTTTGCCCCTTCCATCTCTCTTCTTTAGTCCCTCCCCACCGCTCTCTTCTCTTTTTGTAAAGGTTGTAAGGAGGAGGAAAATGGAGAATTAAAGGGCTTGGGGAACTTTTATGTAATTGGAAGGTGAGAGTTTTGATTGGAGAAGCTGAGAACTGATTGTAGAGTTTTTTTGTTTTTTAAGATTTTATTTGACAGAGCACGTGCGCACAAGCAGGGGGAAGGGCAGGCAGAGGGACAAGCAGGCTCCCCACTGAGCAGGGAGCCTGATGTGGGGCTCGATGTGGGGCTCAATCCCAGGACCCTGGGATCATGACCTGAGCCAAATGCAGACACTTAACAACTTAGCCACCCCAGTGCTCCTAGAATTTTTTTTATGGTGATTGTCATTTCTTCAGTTTTCTGGTTTTGAGATTATTAAAGAATTTGTTAATGTTTTCATTCTAAAGGAGATTGATGCTATAACAGCTCCTCAGCCTGCAGCTCCTGTAGGAGCTTCTGCTCCACCTCCAACTCCACCTCGACCAGAGCCAAAGGAATCAGCAACATCTGCCCTTTCTTCTGCTACTTCAAATGGAACAGACTCAACTCAGACTACAGGGTGGCAGTATGATACTCAGTGTTCACTTGCAGGAGGTAAGTCTGATCCTTTGATTTTTAAAGAAATCTAAAGTGCAATCTTTAAAGGTGTTCTAGGCGTTGACATTCCCAAAGATGAAAACCCCTATCCTTTAGCCCCAGACTTTAGGATTCTGACCTTTTAAGTACACTGTTTAGAAGATGATAAGGAGGACTGTTTTCTCTGAGAATTACTAGGATAATAATTGTATCTTTTGAAAATAATTGCAAAAAATAAAATTGCCCTTTTAACGGGTTGCAGTTTATGCCAAGTGAATAATAAAAGCCATTATTTTAAAAATTCTTTTGGGCTTCAAGATACATTTTTGGACTGTCAAACTACTTTTTTAAGCCATGGTGCAAAGAGGATTTGAGGAGGAGGAGTTGGACCCCCAGGAGACATTTGACAGTGTCTGAAGATGTTTTTGGTTGTCAAAACAGGGGGTGGGAAATTGTTAGTGCATCTAGTGGGTAAAATCTGGGATGCTGAACACTACATAGGACTGCCCCCACTATATCAAAGAATTATCTAGACCAAATGTTAACGGTGCTAAGGTTGAGGAACCTTGTTAGATTATTAATGGCTTTAGAGCTGACTTGGGATATGAGGTCAGAATTGTGGAGAAATTAGTGCTTTTTTTCTTTTTTTTAAGTTTTTAATTCTAGTATAGCTAACATACAGTGTTATATTAGTTTCAGGTGTACAATATAGTGATTTAACAATTCTATCCATCACTCTGTGCCCATCATGATAAGTGCATTCCTTAATCCCCATTACCTATTTCACCTATCCCCACCCCCACCTCCTCTCTGGTAACCATCAGTTTGTTCTCTGTAGTTAAGAGTCTGTTTCTTGGTTTGTCTCTCTCTCTTTTTTTTCCCTTTGCTCATTTGTTTTGTTTCTTACATTCCACATGAGTAAAATCATACGGTGTTTGTCTTTCTCTGACTTACTTGCTCAGCATTATACTCTCTAACTCTGTCTGTTGTTGGAAATGGCAAGATTTCCTTCTTTTTTATGGCTGAGTAATATTCCATAGTGTATATATACCATCTTCTTTATCTGTTGATGGATACTTGGGCTGTTTCCATAATTTGGCTATTATAAATAATGCTGCTATAAACATAGGGGTGCATATTATCCTTTCAAATTAGTGTTTTTGTATGCTTTGGATAAATACCCAGTAGTGGGATTACTAAATCATAGTGTAGTTCTATTTTTAATTTTTGGAGGAACCTCCATACTGTTTTCCACAGTGGCTACACCAGTTTGCATTCCCACCAACAGTGTAAGAGGATTCTTTTTTCTCCACATCCTCACCAGCACCTGTTTCTTGTGTTTTTTATTTTAGCCATTCTGACATGTGTGGGGTAATATCTTGTTGTAGTTTTGATTTGCATTTCCCTGATGATGAGTGATGTTGAGCATCTTTTTATGTGTCGGCCATCTGTATGTCATCTTTGGAGAAATGTCTGCTCATGTCTTCTGCCCATTTATAATTGGATTATTTGGTTTTGGGGTGTTGAGTTGTAGAAGTTTTTTTTAATATATATTTTGGGTACTAACCCTTTATCAAATACGTCATCTGCAAACATCTCCCCCCATTCAGTAGGTTGTTTTTAGTTTTGTTGATGAGTATTTTGTGTTTTAAAATTTGTTATATTTTCTTCTAGTTGGAATTGAGATGGGAGATTGGCAAGAAGTCTGGGATGAGAACACAGGATGCTATTATTATTGGAACACACAAACAAATGAAGTGACTTGGGAGTTACCTCAGTATCTTGCCACCCAGGTACAGGGATTACAACATTATCAGCCCAGGTAAGAATAGACTTGAAAAAGAAATTACCTAAGAAGGAAGTTAGAGTCTTATCTTTGTTTTTAATATTTGCCTTCTGTTTCTCTTGCTAAGTATATATGTGTGTGTGTGTATGTATATATAGATTTTGTTTTGTTTTGTTTTTAGTTCTGTAACAGGTGCTGAAGGTAATTTTGTGGTTAATACAGACGTGTATACTAAGGAGAAAAACATTTCTGTTTCCAGTAGTAAAAGTGGACCAGTCATAGCCAAGCGAGAAGTTAAAAAGGTCAGTTTTACAACTTCTCTCATTTGCTTATTTCAGATCTAAAGAACTTGACTGTTACTCTGGCACAGATGTAGATGCCTTCTGTTGCTGTCTTAAAACCAGATGTGAAATAGGATAAACTCTGATTCTGAAAGCTTTATTTAATTTAATGTTTATGTTTAATACGTAGCATTTATAATAGTTATCCAGTTCAGTGGTTCTTTTGGAACTTTCGAATGCCACAGAGGGTCATTGTGAAGGATGTGGGAGCAGCAGGCAGGGCTTCAGATCTTCTCCACTTCAGAATAGCTCTATTTTGGGACCCCCACATAAGTTTTTTTTTTTGGAAAAAGATAAACTACCTTAAAAATTAAAAACTATTATTAGTAAAATGAGCATTTCTATAGTCTCATCAGTAAGACAAAGTAAGTTGTATTCTATAGTGTGTGTGTTGAATTTTAATTTATCCTGAGTTTTAAGTGATGGTTTAAATGGGGAGTGTATAGTAAAACGTACTTTCAGGAGGCGCTTGACTGACTGAAGTCAGTAGGTGGAGCATGCAACTCCTGATCCCAGGGTTGTGGGTTCAAGCTCCACGTTGGGTGTGGAGCCTACTTAAAAATACACACACACACACACACACACACTTACAGAATCATTTGGTCTTTATAACTCTAGGAAGGAAGTAGAGCAGCTCTTACCCCAATAACTTTACAAAAGTAATTTGTAAAGAAGCACTTTAAGGGGGCACCTGGGTGGCTCAGATGGTTAATTGTCTGCCTTCGGCTCAGGTCATGATCCTGGGGTCCTGGGATCGAGCCCCACATCGGGCTCCTGGCTCAGCAGGGAGCCTGCTTCTCCCTCTGCCTCTCCCCCTGCTCATGCTCTCTCTCTCTCTCTCTCTCTCTGCCTCAAATGAATAAATAAAATCTTAAAAAAAAAAAAAAAAAAGAAGCACTTTAAGTTTAATCACACATTTCATTTTAGAATTATTTCACTTTCCTCTAAATCACTTTTCTAGCATACTGCAGAAGAGTGGAGATTTATTCAGTCATATGTTGAGTTGACAAAACTCTGATCTTACTTAATTTTCAAATTCTGCTTCTGCTAACGTGCCTTTAGACTTGGAGAATAGCGGGGAGGATATGTATGAATTCCACCCAGAACTAGATTCTAGTTCAAACGCTGCTTTCCTAAAGTAACAATGTTTGCATTATGTTCATGTAAGAAAAATGGTACAACCATATGTACTAATCTGTTGGTAGTCAGTGGTTTTTGAGAATATCCAGTGATTGGGGGTGCCTGGGTGGCTCATTTGGTTAAGCATCTGCCTTTGGCTCAGGTCACGATCCCAGGGTTCTGGGATTGAGTCCCGCATCGGGCTCCCTGCTCAGCAGGGAGTCCGCTTCTCCCTCTCCATCTACCTTTCCCCCCTGCTCATGCTCTGTCTCACTCTCTCTCTCAAATAAATAAAATCTTTTAAAAAAAGATTATCCAGTGATTGAAAAATATAGTCCTTTTTGGCATGAACAAATTGAATATATATTCAGGTGAGGGTTTGGTTTTTTTTGGTCTTTTTTTTTTTTTTAGATAAATGAGACTAATTTATTCTTTATAGGAAGTAAATGAAGGAATTCAGGCTCTCTCAAATAGTGAGGAGGAGAAGAAAGGGGTGGCAGCATCACTGCTTGCTCCTTTGTTGCCTGAGGGAATAAAAGAGGAAGAAGAGAGATGGAGAAGAAAAGTAATTTGTAAAGAAGCAGAGCCAGTTTCAGAAGTGAAAGAAACAAGTACAACAGCAGAAGAAGCAGCAACTATAGTAAAACCACAGGAAATTACATTGGACAACATGGAAGACCCTTCTCAGGAGGATCTTTGCAGTGTTGTTCAATCTGGAGAAAGTGAAGAAGAAGAGGAACAAGATACCCTTGAGCTGGAGCTTGTTTTGGAAAGAAAAAAAGTAAGGTTTTGAAGCTTTTGTTATATGCTTTTCCTCTCTTGCATACTATTAGACTCTGGGATCATTGTGCTCAGTTAACTGCCATTAATGGGATTTTGTTTTTCTTAATCTTGTCTAGATATGTTTAAGCTTATGCAGTAAAAACTTGAACTGTGGAGTTCTTTTGGTTCCTGATGGTGCTTTTGATAGTTGACAACTAATAAGGACTGATACTGCTCTGATTTAAAGATAGCTGAATACAGTGAATAACTTTTATTTAGCTTCTTAACAAATGAGCATTGTAAATTCTTGGCGATAACTTGGTTTTTAACCCAACAGTTAAAGTACGGGTTGACTTCCACTGAGCACCTGTGGGATTGATCACATAGTTAAATGGGCCTTGTAAGATTAAGAGGAACTAATAATGTCATGTGCTTTCCTTTCAAAAAAGATGGTCCACAGGAAACTTTCCTGATCGAGAAATTGATTTTTACCTGTTTTCTGCCCTGATTTTTCTTGGAACAGTTTCACCTACTGCTACTTTGAATATGAAACAAAATCTTAATGGGTGTTATAAATAACAGCAGTATCTTCTTGAAGCTTTCCCCATTTTGCAAAATTTGAAGCTATGGAGAGGGACAAGCTAATTTAGGCTTTATCTACAGTGTTCATATATTGGAAAATTTGTCTCTTAGTGGATCTCTAAGACCCATCCCCTTCAAATCAGTATTTGTTAACTACAATCATGAATAAGCATTTACTGGATACTGATAAAAAAAATACAAGCAAAATGCTTGGCTCTGATGGGGAAATGTATTAAGAAAAACTTCCTGTCCTGAAAGGTTTTTAATTCTCATAATATGTGGTTATCACTCTTGGTATTCACAAATGCTTAAATGTTGATAAACAGCTACTGACACACTAACTTTTTTGTCGTGTTCATCCTAGGCAGAGTTACGAGCCTTGGAGGAAGGAGATGGTAGTGTGTCAGGGTCTAGTCCATGTTCTGACATCAGCCAGCCAGCGTCTCAGGATGGAATGCGTAGACTTATGTCTAAAAGGGGGAAATGGAAGATGTTCGTTCGAGCTACAAGTCCAGAATCTACCAGTCGGAGTTCTAGCAAAACTGGACGGGAGACTCCAGAAAATGGAGAAACTGGTAATTCGTGTTTTACTTTAAACTTTCAGGGTTGAAAGATATAGAGTAGAAATCCTTTCCCTTTTTTGGTTCCCTCTTAAGCAAAAAGGAGGAGATAACACTTAACCTTTTATGGAAGTGCTGGAAAGGAAGCTTCCTTTCACTTCTCTCCTTTTCCTACTTCACCTCTAGTGGAGGAGTAAGAGTTAAGATTTGCCATCAGTTGGGTTGTAGATTCACTACTGATTGGGGACTACCTCTTCCTCAAAAACAGAAAAGCAAGATTGACTCCTCTTTTTTAAAAAATCCTGCTACAGTAGTCTTGATCTGTATTAAGCCCACGGGCTCTCCTGAGCTCATTGTTTACAATTGGTAAGCAAGGCAGGCAAGGACCACCTCTGGCAAGCCCAGCCTTATCTCTCCTCTCTCTTTGTGTACAAGTTGCCCAGCCTCTGGTTAATTGTTCAGATGGATAGGTCCTTTCATAAGGACCCAACTTATCTCTGTTCAGGGTAATGTAGAAGAGAGAGACCCTGCTGCATCTTTCCAGTCTATTATCAGAACTAGTATCTTGGGATGCCTGGGTGGCTCAGTTGGGTAGCATCTGCCTTCTGCTGAGATCATGATCCCAGGGTGCTGGGATCAAGCCCCAAATGGGGCTCCTTGCTCAGCGGGGAGTCTGCTTCTGCCTCTCTCCGGGTTGTACTTTCTCTCTCAAATAAATGAAATCTTTTTTTTTTTTTTAAAGATTTTATTTATTTGACAGAGACACAGGGAGAGAGGGAACACAAGCAGGGGGAGTGGGAGAGGGAGAAGCAGGCTTCCCGCAGAGCAGGGAGCCCGATGCGGGACTCGATCTCGGGACTCCAGGATCATGACCTGAGCCGAAGGCAGTCGCTTAACCGACTGAACCACCCAGGCGCCCATAAATGAAATCTTTTTTTAAAAAAAAGAACTAATACCTTAATCTCCATTTGTCCCTAATTCTGTAGTGGAAAATTAGCAATAAGATTTGAGCACCAAACCTTAGTTGTGCATACCTAACAGAAGATACCTTTATAGCTATGGTTAAAAAACAACAAATAAAAAACACAGAAATAAGTAAATATAACATCCTTGTTTGAATTTTTTTCTTTTCAATCAACAATATAGAAGAATATGAAGTAGAAATCTTAAAAGTCCCCCTTCGTCTTTTCCCTATTCTCATTCCCTACCCCTGAAGTCTATTTTCTCTCTCTTTTTTTTTTTTTTTTTTAAAGATTTTTATTATTTATTTATTTGACAGAGAGAGACACAGCGAGAGAGGGAACACAAGCAGGGGGAGTGGGAGAGGGAGAAGCAGGCCTCCCATCCAGCAGGGAGCCTGATGTGGAGCTCGATCCCAGGACTCTGGGATCCTGACCTGAGCCACCCAAGCGCCCCAAGACTAGAATATTTTAGAGGGCAATTAGGATCTATCAAATTAAAATACATACCCCCCAAAATAAATTTAAAAAATAATAGTAAAAAAAATAAAATGTACATACCCCTTGACCTAGCAATATATCTCTAAGAATCTATACTATAACGACATTAAAATCTACATAAAGATATATATATACCGGGATGTTTATTGTTTTTATTGTTAAGTAACATAACAAATATAAAGAATGAAGTAAGCACTCAAGTAACTACAACCCAGCATTTTGGAGGACTATCACTGGCACTTCTGAAATTCACAGTGCCTCTGCTTTCACATCTACACCAGACATAATAATCTCTACCCCAATGGTGTTTAACCCCCGAGCCAAAGACAGATGCCCAACCAACTGAGCCACCCAGGTGCCCCAATTCTAATGTATTCTTGCAATTGAACACTAAACATCTAGTCTTAGGGGTGTCTGGGTGGTTGTTGGTTGGTCACCTGACTTCGGATCAGGTCGTGATTTCGGGGCCCTGGGATCAAGCCCCGCATCGGGCTCCCTGCTCAGTGGGGAGTCTGCTTCTCCCTCTACCTCTGCCCCTCCACCTGCTCATGCTCTCTCTTTCTCAAATAAAATCTTTAAAATATATATATATTCTAGTCTTAGAGCTCTAGTGGTGCTATAAATTGTTAAATTCTTTTTTTTTTTTTTTTTAAGATTTTATTTATTTATTCATGAGAGAGAGAGAGAAGCAGAGGGAGAAGCAGGCTCCCAAGGAGCAGGGAGCCCGATGCGGGGCTCGATCCCAGGACCCCGGGATCATGACCTGAGCCAAAGGCAGACGCTTAACCGTCTGAGCCACCCAGGCGCCCCAAATTGTTAAATTCTTGTACCTAGCACCAAATGTCAGATGTCCTTTATCTAACTATATCCTAATATACCGATTAATTATAAACAAGTGAGAGAGAAGTTGGTTTCAATTTGAAAATGCAGAAGGAATATTAATGATAAAGAGCAAGGCCATTATATATTGAGGTTAAGTACTTAAGGTAAACTTTTAGGCTAATAAAATCTATTGAAAGTGATATTAAAAAGTCACATTACTTCTTTAGATCAAGGATTAACAAGAGTCAAGAAAAAACTAAAATTTGGTTATTTTGTTAAAAAATGACTGATAACCTCATAACAGAATGATTTACATTGTATATGTGGATTGGTTTGGTAAGCAGGTGGTAAGCAGATATAATAGAGTTCATATCTATACTCCATTTAAGTTGATGGTAAGCCTCTTCTCTTTTGAAGATTCCCACTAACAGACATCACCAACCAGGAAGAGTAGGTGGGTCCACTAAAGATTGTCTGCAGGTCTTAACCAGTTTAGAAATAAAGTTATCAGTTAGTTTAAAATTAATGTTCCTCTGATTTTGAAAGCCGTTTTTTTCAAAACCCAGTTCATAAAGAACCCTTATATATCCTAGTTTTGATATGTAGCTTTTTTTTTTTTAAGATTTTATTTATTTGAGAAAGAGAGAGAGAGAGAGAGAGCATGATGGGGGGAGGGTGAGAGGGAGAAGCAGACTCTCCGCTGAACAGGGAGCCTGATGTGGGACTCGATCCTGGGACTCCAGGATCATGACCTGAGCCGAAGGTAGTCGGTCAACCAACTGAGCCACCCAGGCGCCCGATATGTAGCCTTTATTTTTTATTTTTTAAGATTTTATTTATTCATTTGAGACACAGAGCTTCAGAGAGAGCATGAGCAGAGAGAGAGACAGGGAGAGGAAGAAGCAGGCTCCCCGCCGAGCCAGGAGCCAGATGCGGGACTCGATCCCAGGACCCTGGGATCAGGACCTGAGCAGAAGGCAGACTCTTAACCATTTGAGCCATTGGTACCCCCTGATATGTAGCCTTTAAAAGTAATTAAAGCAGTGGTATTCTGGAATAGAAGATTAGAAAAAATAAAATAAACAGGTGAAGGAGAAAGGGAAAGCAGAGACTACAGGGTAATGTAAAACAAATTGTTATTTATAGACATTTTAAGAAAGGTGATTATAAAGGATAAAGTTTTTTGGCTTTATAAAAACAGTAGGTAGGTAAGTCTTTATGGCTTCTTTAATAAGGAAAACAGGCAAAGGGAAAAGAAATAACTTTTTTCAGATATCTCTGCTATAAGGGTAAGAAAATATATATGGGGATGCTATGTTAGTATTGGTCCTTTAGTTTCACGTGGTTTCTTTTGTAGTAATTGGTGCTGACACTTCAGAAAAAATAGATGAGAATTCAGACAAAGAGATGGAAGTAGAAGAATCTCCAGAGAAGATAAAAGTACAAACAGCACCTAAAGAAGAAGAACAGGATTTGAAAGTATGTATATTTTTTAATACAGCTTTAAAGGGGGCAACCATTAAAGTACATTTTTTATTAGCAAGTACAGTGATCTTTACTTATCTCCATATACAAATCATTTATGTAGAGTTAGGTGAAAAGGCCATATTTCGGGCTGAAACATTGAATTATAAGAGACTCGTTTCAGAGAAATTACCTAGAATTCTAAATGCTTTAATTGCTTTCTTAAAAGTTAAGCCCTCATTGGAAAGCAGTAACAGCTTATCAAATGTAGGCTTCTCTAGTTTGGAAGTACTGAAGAGCCTAAAAGTCAAAAATTTAATTCCTGTGTGAACTACTTGTCCTTACACAAAAGTAAATTTGGTTCCAGTTTTATTTCAAGCCTAATATTTTAAGAATTGGACCACGTAAGTATGAGGCTCTTTAAGGATGGTCTATTGGAAAAACTATTTAGCACATTTTTTTGACCTGAAAGAGTTGACTCAGTCACTGACTAGTTTACAACCATGTGAAAGGGACTGGGAGAATTAATTTTGTTCAGTGTGTAGGTAGTAAAAGCAATTAGTAATGCATAAATGATAGTTTGGACACTATTGGGAGTTGTATCATTTAACATCTATTTATACCTGTTGAATCCTGTGTTGTCTCAGAGTACATATGCATTTAATTTCTCTAGACTTGTCATTATTTATCACCTGTTATGTGAATTAGTTTACTTAGAATCTTGTCTTCTCCACATAACTCTTTAGATGCAGCTGTTCTCAAATGGGCTGTTTCTAGGCAGACCCATTTTTTTTTTTAGCATATTTAACAATAAATGAAAGATTTTACATAATACAGAAAATATTGCTGATTCAATTTTATTTCTTCCTTTTTTTTCTTTCTTGCATTACAGTTTCAGATTGGAGAACTGGCAAATACCCTGACAAGTAAATTTGAATTCCTAGGCATTAATAGACAGTCCATCTCCAACTTTCATGTGCTGCTCCTACAGACTGAGGTAATTTAGCCATTTTTGGTATAGTTGGTTTTTGAGTAAAGTGCTGTATGTGTGAGGCATTTGTTTTACTTGTTCTATTTATTTATTTTTTGAGGCTATGTTAGTATTGGTCCTTTAGTTTCACATGTATTAGTTTTATTTTTTTAAAGATTTTACTTATTAGAGAGAGAGAGTGAGAGATCACGAGCAGGGGGGAGGGGCAGAGGGAGAAGCAGACTCCCTGTTGAGCAGGGAGCCCGATCCGGGACTCGATTCTAGGACCCTGGGATCACGACCTGAGCCGAAGGGAGACACATAGCCGACTGAGCCACCCAGGCGCCCTGTCTTACTTGTTTTAATCCTAAATTTAAATTTTTAACATTGGTGCATATTTGAACCACCAGCCCAGGAAATAAAACTGTATTAGCTAAAACAATATATCAATTATGAAGATAAATACTGAGATTCTGTGTGTGTTGATACCACCTTCAGTGGGCATATATTTTATTAAAAAAAAAATTTGGAGAGGACACCTGGGTGGCTCAGTCAGTTAAGCATCCAACTCTTGATTTCAGCTCAGGTCATGAACCTCAGGGTGGTGAGATTGAGACCCACATCAGGCTCAGCGTTCAGCATCAAGTCTACTTGTCCCTCTCCCTTCTTCCACTTGTTCTCTCTCTCCTCCTCTCCCTCAAAGAGAGAGAGAGAGAGGAAGAAAGAAAGAAAAATCTTTTCTTTTAAATGTAAGCTCTATGCCCAACGTGGAGCTCGAACACAAGGCCCTGCGAACAAGAGTCACATGCCCCATGGGCTGTGAATGGGCATATATTTTAATGTAGACCTGTTTTCTAACAAAATTCTATTGATAGTGATCAGATGAGGCCATGTAATGTTGAAAGACTTTATAAGTGCTACAGGATTATAAATCTATTTAAGAAGAAAAGTTCTGAGGGCACCTGGGTGGCTTAGTTGGTTGGGCATCTGCCTTTGGCTCTGTGATCTCGGGGTTCTGGGATCGAGTCCTGCATTGGGCTCCCTGTTCGGCGGGAAGTCTGCTTCTTCCTCTGCACCTCTCCCTGCTAGTGCTCTCTCCCCTCACCCCCAAGTAAATGAATAAAATGTTTAAAAAAAAAAAAGTTCTGAGTCCTATTTGTAACCTGTATAGTTTACAGCATGGCAGGTTACAATTAAGGAACCTCCTGTAGGAAACTGACTTCCCTAAGGACTGAACCTTTGTTTTTGATGAAGAACATTACTGAATTGAATGAACTATCTACCAAGCAAAGGTAAAATTGCTAGGGAATTAATATAGTCCAAAAGGGAAAACAAAACTGCGACTCATTTTCACAGATACTGGAGAGTTGGCAGTGTAGAAAGTACTGGAGTCCAGTGTAGTTTTTCAGAACTCTGCAGAGCAAACAAGAATTTTTATGAAATTAAGATGGGATTTCTTTTTTCTTTCTTTTTTTGGGGAGGGTCTTCTCTCTTTTTGTGAGAATACAGTAATTGATAGAGTAATACAGTATGGACCAGAAGACATTTTTCTTTTATTTCTGCCTCCTGACATAACAAGAAATCTTTAACTTATTTCTCCATTTCTTGATTCTAGACTCGGATTGCAGACTGGAGGGAAGGGGCTCTTAATGGAAACTACCTTAAACGAAAGCTTCAGGATGCAGCAGAACAACTAAAACAGTATGAAATAAACGCCACTCCTAAAGGCTGGTCCTGCCACTGGGACAGGTACGCACTCTTCTCCCCTTTTCACCTTTCACCTTTGACATCTCAGACATGATTTGTGATCACCACCACCTGACGACATGACAGCCTGTCTGGAGACTGAGAGCAGCTGCGGTTAGCGGTGCTGGGCAGGCAAAGCACCGCAAGCACTTACAGAGTTTGGGCCAGCCACACGGAGAAACAAAAAGCAATGTTTAAAGTGTTCCATGTAACGGATTTTTTCCCAAGATGGACAAAGCTGGTTTTTACTCTCCAGAGTGTTGTTGCACGGAGTAGGGCGGGCTTGGGGGTTAAGCGCATGCGAGAGCTCTGTGCGCTTTACAGGACCTCTGGAAGCAACTACTCCTGATTAACCTCGGTGAAGTTAAGGAAAGCTTCGTACCTGAAGATGTGAATGAAGAACAAGATTACTATCTTCTGCCAGCAGGTCAGATGAAAACATTTCTTTTTATATTTGGCTTTTCTTGATTTTTTTTTTTCGTTATTTGAAATCTTTGCTCTTTTATTTTTCAGCTCCCAGAACCTCTCCCTCTCTTTAGCTTTCACTGTGTTTGATATCAAGAGTATGAAATGTGAATTCCACGGTCCAAGAGGGGAAGAGTCACCTTTCGCAAACTTCGTTGTTCTCTTCTTTGGAAGGGAAATTAGTGTTCTAGGAGATTGAGTCCCTTCGTTAATGAAACTTGAAACCCTGTTAAGCATTGGCAAAAAAAAAAAAAAGAAAAGTGTGAGAGGTGTTTCCTAAGTCATCTGTTGGAATGAGAGGGCTCAGGGCTGTATTCACAGAGTTGCTGGCAGTGCAAATAGCTTTGAATTATCCTTGGTTCTTCATCCTCAATTGTCAAAGCTCTTTGTTGCCTTTGTGAATAGCAGTCCATTAAGAAGAGGTTCGTCCCTGTGAGAGCAGACTGCTGTCCTGGGACAGGACCAAATGGAAGTGTCTTTGTAGGAGAATGTGTCTTAAAACCTGTGTTTTCTTTCTTGTAATTTAGGGATCATAGACGATATTTCTATGTAAACGAACAGTCGGGCGAGTCTCAGTGGGAGTTTCCAGATGGTGAGGAGGAGGAGGAAGAAAGCCAAGCACAAGAAAGTAGAGACGAGACTCTTCCTAAACAGACCTTGAAAGACAAAACTGGGACTGATTCAAATTCTGCAGAATCCTCTGAGAATTCCACAGGTGGGACAATTTACCCTGTACTAATTGGAGAGAAATAATTTTAGAGAAAAAAAGACTTGTATTAATTGATATCCTAAAAGAAAAAAATAATTCAAATCATAATATAAATTTCTAGTTAAAAAATAGTGGCTTGACATAAAATTGCAAGTTAATACTGAAGAAGACTAAGGCAGTGACTGCTTGGAAATCAGCATACTATTAATATCAGACTTTGCTAAAACGTGAAATGATGAGCCAACATACTTTGATTTTATTTTATTTTTTTTAAAGATTTTATTTATTTATTTGAGAGAATGAGAGAGAGAGAGCATGAGAGGGGGGAGGGTCAGAGGGAGAAGCAGACTCCCTGCTGAGCAGGGAGCCCGATGCAGGACTCGATCCCGGGACTCCAGGATCATGACCTGAGCCGAAGGCAGTCGCTTAACCAACTGAGCCACCCAGGCGCCCTATACTTTGATTTTAAAAGAGTGTCCCATAGGTGCTCCCATCTACTTGTTAGATGGGTTGCTTCCCGATTCATGCATCATTTAATAAAGCCAATTAGATCTCAACAACAACAACAAAAGGATTGTCCTATAACCACTCTTTATGCTACAGACGAAGCTGTGTATCCACTAACAAGAATGCAAATTAAAGTTAAGGAACTAGTAGCTGAATTGTCAATATCTGTGTGGGGTGATAATAGGAGATTTTGTTCTGCCTTTCTACAGAAAACTTTGTTGATATTGCAGCCTCATTTTTCACTCCACTCGTCTTCAAGACGTACGGTTGCTACAAATTAAAATGTTCGGAAGAAATGGTATGAAACTATGATCATTATTTCAGAGAAGCAGAATAATTGATGGGGTGGAAATTGCCAACAATATTCTAGTATAAAACAATCAGGATGGCTCTCAGCCTATTTAAAGTTTTCGTAGAGGTCTTTAGTTGTATACATTTAAAAAAAGGCTTTCATAGCTCCTCAGTTACTCTTGAGAGTCTGAGAGCTTCTCTAAAGAGAAATTGCTTGATTTCCACATTATGGAAGATTCATTTTTCCCCCTCTAAATCCACCATTCTTGAAATAACAAAAATAAGTGAATAGTGAAACATAGTCAAGACTATGATCAGCAACCGTTTTGATCTAAAAAAACTGGTAGCTATTTGTTAAAATGATAGATGAAGCAAGAGCCTATGGTTTGCTTTTAAAATAATAAACCTTTGAAGATAAAGACACGGAATTTGTTGGTAATGTAGGAAGTGAAGAGCTGAATTTTTTTTGTCCTCTGCTTATCAAAAATGATACTTTATTCATTTGGCTCCCTGATCCAATCAAAAAGTTTTGATAATGTACCAAATGAAAGTGATCATGTTACCAAATGATTCTGTTTATTTCTTAAATAGCGTAGGGGTAATTATCAAATCACTGAATAAAAAGCCACGTTTGGCTGCAGTGATAATTTTGCACATAGCAAAAGGATGTTTTTTTTCTACTTTATATTTTAGAAATACATTTTCTCAAGTTATAGGGTATTTTACTTAACATTTTCAGGAAGAGATTTTCTTTTGATTTTTTTTTTTTCCCCCTCATTCTTTTGGTAGTAATGATAAATATGTCTCATAAGTTGGTTTTATCATTTGTTTGCTTTTCAGTAGTTAGTGAACTGAAGAGGCTTGATGGTGGTTCTGGGAAGGAGGCTCCACTCCTGACCTGACCACTATCTAATGTCCGTTGTATGTTACAGAGCTGAATATTCTAGAAATACCAACTCTTTTAAGTGTTCTGTGAACACCTTAGAGTTAAAGTTATTTTTTCCGTTTGTTGATGACAAACATCGTTGGATACCGTGTGGTAAAGGGAAGACTTGGAGACATTCCTGTCTGATTAAAACAAAACTAATTATGCTGTAGGAAAAAGCCACTGATAAATCTGCTTATATTCTTAAGCCTCTTTAATGAGAGCCACTAAAACTTGATTTAAATAAAACCCAAATCTTGTACTAAGGTCTTTGGGATTTAAGAGTATTTCTGATCACTATTTTAAGCCTATAAAGAAAGTTTATTTAATATATTCTGTTTCTTATCTCAGCAGTGGTAAATACCATCTTTTCAAGAAAAATTACTACATTGTGTAGAGCAGGGAAATTTCCAAGTTCTGTTCATTTTTAATCCTTGTTCATTGTTTGAATTTAACATCATGTCTCTAAAGACAAGTGATATTTGAAGATATCTAGTATGTCTGTCTTATTAGGCTTTGTCACTTAGGTTAAATTTAGCTGCTTTTCAAAAGTCTGTGAAACTATTTTTTGTATAAGTTCCTGCTTTAAATTGCTAAATTGGCCTCTTGGTTCAAAAAAGTTTTCTCTTTGGAGGAATATAGGAAAACAGTAAAGGAAGCCTGCCTTCAAATAAAAACAAAGATGCATAGAAAAAATAGGTTCGTGAAGAGCTCAAAATTTGTGTCCCCACACTGTTCTAAGCCTGTAGTTTTCAGATTTATTAGCGTGTAATAAAAGCTGTGTTTACCTTTAATCTCTCCTTGACTTCAGACTTAAATGTTGTCTTTAAGTGGCAAAATAATACCACCAACAGGGTTATATTTAGAAACAAAGAGAAGCATCACGTAATAGGACATCCTTGGATACTCAGAGATTTCTTAAGTTCTTTGTGTTTAAGCTAAAGGAGATAATTATCAGTATTAAGACACAGCTTTTGTGTTTTGAGCAAACTTAGTGTGCAATTGTGATATTAACCAAAAATGCTCCTTGTTTGCTGCTAAATTTATCAAGTCCAGTTTAGCTAGAATTCTGATTATCTGTTGGAAGTTGTAAACCACTTTATTAATCTTGAACCTATATTTCCTTGAGTTGCTTTGCATAGCAGCACATTATCATCATAAACATATTTGTTATTGCATTATGCTTCTAGATGAGAATATGTAAAATTCAGCTTACTAATTTACCTACCAAATGTTGTTGAAAGTTTAGAAGAAAGTTTGAGAAGTTATTAATTTTGGTATTTATTACCTTAGTTGTGATGTAATCTTGATGTTCTATTATTATGTGATAAAGTAGACTGCTTGGTCATACCCAGACTTTATTCGTCTAAAAGTGTGTAAATTCATATTAGATATGACCAAATATAAAAGTTAAATGAGGCAGTTGAAGTCTTTTAGCTGGAAAACTGCATTCTTGTTTTCTGGTGAATATTTTTTCAGTGCTCTTTTCCTTTAAGTAAGCAACTTCTCAAAATAATTATAGTAACCATGTGAATCATCTTAAAGTCTTTTATAGTAATATATATCTGCTCCATAAAAACTAAAGCTGTCCTAAAAGCCAAATGGTTTATGGTAGCTTTGGTTTTACCTTGGTGAGAACCAGTGTGGTGTCTTGAGGCAACCAAGGTAAAGGGTTGTATCATTGTTGAGAGCCTTTTGTAATAGCACCCTTATTTAACCCAGATTACCACTTTTGACCATGAAATTTAACAGGTGATTGCATTTGGATCTCTACTCCATGAGAAGTGAGATTTATTCACCTGTAATTTCTAAAGCTCTTAGACCCCTGGCATTTCACCAGGTCTTCTTGGTAAAATAGCACTAGACTAGGAGTCAAACCTGGCCACTGAGAGCTGTATGATCTTGGGCAAGTCATTTCCCTCCTGGGTTTCATTACCTTTGAAATGAGAGAGTTGAACTAGATGATTTCTCATGTCTCTTCTACTCCTAAATTCTATGATTTTTAGGGAGAAAATTCCCTTCAGCATTCCTGGGATATATATCTAATAGTCCCATATATTGTGAAACTTCCCTATTGACGATAAAGAGGGATGGGGAAGGCTACAAGTAAGTATATGCTCCTATTTTCTCTAATCCTTAAAGCTTTTCCCAGGAGAGAAAGGACAGTAACTAACTGGCTTTTGCAGAATTTAAGGAAAACTGATTCTGCAACCTTTTAGCTATAATTTCTTAACTCAGACTCCAGCATCAGTTCACATCCTCTGCATCTTCAGACACCTCTTTTGTGTGTGCCTTCATTATCATTTACCTTGAGGATTTGTTGTTCTAAATTTCCCTTTTCTCATTACAGAAATTAAAAAAAAATTACCTTCCTGATTTGTGTTGCTGTGATTTAGCAAATGTAATTCATACAAAGGTGCAAAGGAATGATAGAGTTGACAAGAACACCTTGCAAATGGATTTTTAAAATGTAGTAACTCAAATTAATTAAAATAGGTAGAATTCGAAATAGGTGTGAATGAGTACTCTCTGGGTCATCCCCAGTCCGTCATCTAGCTCACTAAAAAATAAAACAACATGGAATCAGTATTGCAGATGCACATTATTCATTCCCCTCTTCTCTTTTGAAATAAAAAAGACCCAGAGTGTTGCCTTCTACTTGTGTGTGTTGAAACTGTGAATGTTTGAAATAAAAAACTTCAGGTTCAAATGACCAAATTTCTCATTGAGTTGATGTGGTGTGCTTCATTTATTCATCCATAAATCTGGACCCAAAGAACGAGACTAGTATATAACATAGCTGGGGCGAGTGCTAACTGTGAGGTTCATAAAATCATCATTCCATGGTAGTCATTTTTTAACTGAATTGCTTAATATTTCAGTGACCTCAATGTAGAGTAGATGCCTGTGGGTCAGATTTTGTCTCACTAGTCACTTGAACATTGCTGTGGATATAAGCCACAGAGTTTTTGCCTTGCCTTTTCTCTGACTCCTGTTTGTTTTCATAGGTTCTCTTTGTAAAGAGTCCTTTTCTGGCCAAGTTTCTTCATCATCGCTCATGCCACTTACTCCATTCTGGACCCTCCTTCAGTCAAATGTGCCTGTGCTCCAACCTCCTTTACCTTTGGAAATGCCACCACCCCCACCTCCACCCCCAGAATCCCCTCCTCCCCCTCCCCCTCCCCCTCCTCCTGTAGAAGATGGTGAGATCCAGGAGGTAGAGATGGAGGATGAGGGAAGTGAGGAGCCTCCTGCCCCAGGAACAGAGGAGGATACTCCATTGAAACCCTCGACACAAACCACGGTTGTAACTAGCCAGGTGAGAAAGACTGTGGGGCTTTTTGAAGACACTCTGGGGACTGGGGCATGATTTGACACCATGTTTTATTTTAGAAGAGGACGTTTAATCAGGGCTTTCAGCCACTAACTAGATTCTCTGTGTTTCAGAGTTCGGTTGATTCTACCGTCTCTAGTTCTCCTTCCACTAAAGCGATAAAAAGAAAAGCTACAGAAATTAGTACTGCAATAGTTCAGAGGTCGGCTACCATTGGTAGTTCTCCAGTGCTCTACAGCCAGTCAGCTCTAGCTACAGGTAAACGTTGTGATTGAGATGTTTTCCTCAGTGTGTTCTATCTTTGCTTTCAGGATTAGATGTCATAAAAGGCTTTTAGATGTCATGTAACGGCTTTTCATTACTTTGTTAAGTAGGCGCCACACCCAGTGTGGAGCCCAGTGTGGTTCTTCAACTCGACAACCTTGAGATCAAGAGTCCAACACTTAACCACTGAGCTACCCAGGCACCCCAGAGGCTTTTCATTTTGAAGTACATGTTTCTTGCAGTTACTAAGAACTACTATGTATTCTTCCAGATTGTTTTCTGTGCACTTAACATGATTTCAGTAATTTTAATGTTTAAGTACCTTAATGCTGGGGCGCCTGACTAGCTTAGTCAGTAGAGCATACAACTCTTGAGCTCAGGATCATGAGTTTGTTTATTTATTTAAGATTTTATTTATTTGTCAGAGAGAGCACAAGTAGGGGGAGCGGCAGGCAGATGGAGAAGCAGGCTCCCCGCTGAGCAGGGAGCCCGATGCGGGACTCGATCCCAGGACCTTGGAATCATGACCTGAGCCGAAGGCAGATGCTTAATCAACTGAGCCACCCATGTGGGTTCCAGGACCATGAGTTTAAACCCCATGTTGAATGTAGAGCTTACTTTAAAGAAATAGGAAAACAAAAAAAAAGTACCTTATTGCTAAAGTATTCAGAAACATTTTGCTACCAGAAAATGTGGCTCTATCTATTTATCTTCTATCTATATTTAAAGGTTTTATTTAAGAGAGAGCCCGCGCACACGAGAGAGAGCACAAGCGATGGGCAGGGGCAGAGGGAGAAGCAGACACCCCGATCAGCAGGGAACCCAATGTGGGACTCCATCCTAGGACCCTGGGATCATGACCTCAGCCAAAGGATGCTTAACTGACTGAGCCACCCAGGTGCCCCTGTGGCTACATATATATATATATTTTTTTAAGATTTTATTTATTTGACAGAGACACAGCGAGAGGGGGAACACAAGAAGGGCGGAGTGGAAGAGGGAGAAGCAGGCTTCCCGCAGAGCAGGGACCCGGATGGTGGGGCTTGATCCCAGGACCCTGAGATCATGACCTGAGCCGAAGGCAGATGCCTAATGACTGAGCCACCCAGGCACCCCTATATAATTTTTTCAAGATTTATTTATTTCGTTTAGAGTGGAGTGGGGAGTGAGAGAAATCCTCAGGCAGACTCCCTGCTGAGCGTGGAGCCCAGTGCAGGGTTCCGTGTCACCATCCAAAGATCATGACCTGAGTCAGACGTTTAACTGACTGAGCCACCCAGGTGCCCCGTGGCTGTATTTTTTGAGGAAAAGGTGTACTGACATTTTGTAAGTGATCTAACCCCCATGTCTCTTTTCCGTCTTTTCCTTGTTTTTGCTTTGTCATAAGGTCCTTTTTTTTTTTTTTTTTTTTTAAGATTTTATTTATTTGACAGACACAGCAAGAGAGGGAACACAAGCAGGGGGAATGGGAGAGGGAGAAGCAGGCTTCCCGCCGAGCAGGGAGCCCAATGCGGGGCTCGATCCCGGGACCCTGGGGTCATGACCTGAGCCGAAGGCAGACGCTTAACGACTGAGCCACCCAGGTGCCCCTCACAAGGTCCTTCTTACAGTTTCACTTTATGTTTTCCATGTTAGGTCACCAGGCAGCAGGGATTGGACACCAGTCTGCAGGGATTGGACACCAGGCAGTATCGGTTAGCCATCCAGCAACAGGAATGGGTCATCAAGCTAGAGGAATGAGCCTACAGTCAAATTACCTAGGACTGGCCTCAGCTCCTGCAATTATGAGCTATGCTGAATGTTCTGTCCCAATGGCAGTGACTGCTCCCACATTGCAGCCAGTCCAGGCCCGAGGTGCTGTGCCTACCACTGCCATTATTGAACCACCACCACCACCTCCTCCTCCTCCTCCTCCACCACCACCACCAGCTCCTAAAATGCCACCACCTGAGAAGACCAAAAAAGGAAAGAAAGATAAGGTATAGTAAATCTGCCTAAGTTTCTATTTAAAAAAAATTTTTAGAGCGCCTGGGTGACTCAGTCGGTTAAACATCTGCCTTTAGGTCACGACGTTAACTGACTGAGCCACCTAGGCGCCCCACGATTTTATTTATTTATTATCCATTCTGGCAGTATACGACTTTTAATTGGAGAGTTTCATTTATATCAGTAAATTACTAAATTTATTATCAGTAGTTACTAATATGGAAGGACTTACTGTTACCATTTTGTTGCTTGTTTTCTGTATATCTTAAAAGGCTTTTTTTGTTCTCATTTCTTCCCTTACTGCTGCCTTTTGTGTTTAGTTGAATTTTTTCAGTGACACATTTTGATTCCCTTGTCATATCTTTTTGCATATATTTTATGCATATTTCTTTGTGATTATGTGGGTATTATATATAATGTGCTAAAGTTATAATACTCTGTTTTAAACTGATACACTCCATTGCAGACAAAAGCTATACAGCTGCACCCCACTCCATTATTGGTGTTATAAATTACATCTTTATATATTTTGTACCCATTAATATAGATTTATAATTATTTGTACGCTTTTGTCTTTTAAATTCTGTAGGAGAATAAGTAGAGTTACAAACCAAAATCATAATTTTACTGGTTTTTATATTTGTCCATGTATTTCCTTTACCAGAGAACTTTATATTTTTGTATGACAAGTTACTTTCTAGCATCTTTTCATTTCAACTTGAAGGACTCCGTTCCCTTAAGCATTTCTAATAAGGCAAATCAGGCAGTAATGAACTCCCTCAGCTTTTGTTTATTTGGGAACATCTTAATTTTTTCCTCATTTTTGAAGGAGAATGTTGCCTGGTATAGAATTCTCAATCGGCTCTTTTATTTTTTCTTTTCTTTTAACTTTAACAACTTTAAATACATCATCCTTGTGTCTTTTGGCCTATGCCATTTCTGCCAGAAATCCTCTGATAATCTTACTGAGGATCCCTTACATGACAAGTCACTTTTTTTTCCTGCTTTGTAGATGCTCTTTGGCTTTTTTTTTTTTTTTTTTAAGATTTTATTTATTTGACAGAGAGAGACACAGCCAGAGAGGGAACACAAGCAGGGGGAGTGGGAGAGGGAGAAGCAGGCTTCCCGCGGAGCAGGGAGCCCGATGGCGGGGCTCGATCCCAGGACCCTGGGATTATGACCTGAGCCGAAGGCAGACGCTTAATGACTGAGTCATCCAGACGCCCCTCTCTTTGGTTTTTGACAAGTTATGTCACAGTGTGGTCTTTTGATCCTACATGGAGTTTGTTAGGCCTCTTGGATATGTATATCCATGTCTTCCTTAAACTTGGAGATTTTTTGGCTATTTCTTTCTCTTTTTATTTTAAAAAAATTTTTTAAATATATATTTTTAAAGATTTTATTTATTTGACAGAGAGCACAGCAGGCAGGTGGAGAGGGAGAAGCAGTCTCCCCTGAGCAGGGAGCCCGATGCAGGGCTCGATCCCGGGACCCTGGGATCATGACCTGAACCGAAGGCAGACGCTTACGACTGAGCCACCCAGGCGCGCCCCGCCTTTTTGAAGTAGTCTCCACACCCAGCTTGGAGTCCAGAACAGGACTTGAACTTGTGACCCTGAGATCAAGACATGAGTTGATACCAAGAGTCAGACGCTTAAGTGACTGAGCCACCTAGTCACCCCATGGCTATTCTTAAAATAAGCTCTGCTCTTTTCTTTCCAGCCTCCTGGGACTCCCATAATGCATATATTGGTCCACTTAATGGTGTATTATAAGTCACTTAGACCTTGTTCATTTTGCTTCATTCTTTTTCCTCTGCAGACTCAGTAATTTCAAATGACCTACCATGAATTTCACTGATCCTTTCTTCTACCTATCAGTCTGCTGTTGAGCTAATGAATTTTTCAGTTCACATTTTTCAACTTCAGAATTTCTATCTGGTTTGGATTTTTTTATTTCTATCTCTTTGTTAATCTCATCTTGTTCATGTATAATTTTCCTGATTTCCATTAGTTCTTTGCTGATATTTTCCTTGAGCACATTTAAGACAACTGTTTTAGGGCTGTCTGGGTGGCTCAGTCAGTTAAGCGTCTGCCATCAGCTCAGGTCATGATCCCAGGGTCCTGGGATGGAGCCCCACAGTGGGCTCCCTGCTCGGCGAGAAGCCTGCTTCTCCCTCTCCCACTCCCCCTGCTTGTGTTCCTGCTCTCGCTGTCTCTCTCTGTCAAATAAATAAATAAAATCTTTTAAAAAAAAAAAAAAAAAAAGACAACTGTTTTAAAGTCTTTATCTAGTATGTTTTCAGCATGTGTTTATGGTTGGTTTCTAGAGATTTTTTTTTTCCTTTGAATGGGTGTGTTTCCCAGTTTCTTTGTGTATTTTGTAGGGTTTTTTTTTTTCTTTGTTGAAAATTAGGCATTTGAGAAAACAACTCTCTCCCAGTCTTTGCAGCCGGGCTGTATTTGTGGAAAGAGCTTCATTAATGAGCCCCGCATGAAGGCTCAGGATCTTTACTTGGGCTTTTTCTGGGCATTTGTATTCCTTGGATTTGTGCTTTTTTTTTTTTTTTTTTCCCATTCCCCTGTATACATTCAATTTTAATTTTGCTGAGTCTCACACCTGCTTTTTTCCTAGGAGCCTTACATGCTGTATAGTATTCCTCTGCCCATAATTTCTTGCTCCCAGGTATCCACATGACTGCAGTTTCCCTATGGTTTTCACATGCCACAGTGCCTGCCATTGCCTTTCATGGCTTCCAACCTGAGATCCAAAACATACTGCCATTCCTGCTTGAGCTCCAAGTTAGGCATTATACAGAAACCAGTCCTTCAGGCCGCCACAGACAGGGTAGAACATTTCACCCTTTTCCTTCCCTCCTGAAGGAGGGAACTGAGAATTGGCTGTTTCACCCCAACCACGTGGGAGAGGGTAGTGCAAGGGCAAGCAGACATGCCACAAAATTTCCTGCTGTTTTGAGTGGGGCTACTATTTTTTTTTTTTCCAAGATTTTATTTTTACATAATCTCTACACCCATTGTGGGGCTCAAACTTAGAATTCCGAGATCAAAAGTCTCATCCTCTACCTACTGAGCCACACCCCAAGTGTGGCTTCTTGATTGAGTGTTCTCTTGATTGCTGTAGCTCTTCAGCTCATTTTCAGAGTTCCCATAAAGTCATTTTAGTCAGTCTGTATTTGTTCACAGTAATGTTTCTGTGAGGAAACAGGGCCTGGAGCTTCATAGTCTGCCATCATTCTGATGTCATGTCACACTCATGGGCACTTCTGAATGTCCTGATCACCCAGAAAAACTTTCTCATCAGCCTTTCTCCTCTGTGTTAGCACTTCATCTTCTGCCTCAACTGTAATCTTTTGTCCTGGGGGTCAACAGGGCAAATTCATTTGCCTTACCGTGTTTCAAGGAATCTTCTTGAATGGGTTATGCATCCACACCAAATAGACAATGTTTCCAGGTTAAACCACTTGTCCAAGTTGGTACCATGGTTTCAGAAATTACCTGGAAATGAAGCAAATATCATAGAAGTCAATAATAACAATTAAGATAATGTGTAAACCAGACTAATATCAAGCTCTATACCAAAGTATACACAGTTCTCCTGAGTCAGAATACTGTTTACCACCTCCATTTCTTTACTTTGTCCACCAGTCCCGATACTGTTGTTCTTTACACAGTTAAATGTTAGGACAGCCAGTTCTTGGGAATCATTTCTTTTACAAAGCCTTCCTTGACATTGTTCTTCCAGCCCGCCAGAGATCATTGCTTCCTCGTCTTTTCATGCAGTAAGTAATTTTTTAACCAGTCATGCTTTTATGGTCTTATAGTTTGGAAAATCCAGAATTCTAACTTGGTAATACATCATTTTTACATACTTGATATTAAAACAAATGATGGCCTATCTCTGTGTTGTATACAGGCCATTTTAAAAGAATATAAAATAGGGATGCCTGAGTGGTTCAGTCACTTGTGTCTGACTCTGTTTCGGCTCAGGTCATGATCTCAGTGTCATGAGATCGAGCCCCACATGGGGCTTCGTGCTCTGCTTGGGATTCTCCCTCCTCTCCCTCTGCCCCTCCCCCCATGCGTGTGCTCTCTCTCTCTCTCTAAAATAAATAAATAGGGGCGCCTGGGTGGCTCAGTCGTTAAGCATCTGCTTTTGGCTCAGGTCATGATCCCAGGGTCCTGGGATTGAGCCCCGCATTGGGCTCCCTGCTTGGCGGGAAGCCTGCTTCTCCCTCCCCCACGCCCCTTGCTGCTGTTCCTGCTCTCGCTGTGTCTCTCTCTGTCAAATAAATGAATAGAATCTTTTTAAAAATTGTTTAAAAAAATAATAAAATAAACAAAATCTTTAAAAAAAAATAGGGGCACCTGGGTGGCTTAGTTGGTTAAGTGTCCAACTCTTACTCTCAGCTCAGGTCTTGATCTCAGGGTTATGAGTTCAAGCCCCACATTGGGCTCCATGCTGGGCATGGAGCCTACTTAAAAAGAAAAGAAAGGGGGCCTGGGTGGCTCAGTTGGTTAAACCGCCGACTCTTGATTTCGGCTCAGGTCATGATCTCAGGGTCATGAGCTCAAGCCCTGCCTTGGGCTCTGCCCTCAGCGTGGAGTCTGCTTGTCCCTCTTCCTCTGCTCCTCCCCCCACACCACACACACTCTCTCTAAAATAAATAAATAAAATTAAAAAAAAAAAAAGGAAAGAGGGCGCCGGGTGGCTCAGTCAGTTAACCGTCTGCCTTCGGCTCAGGTCATGATCCCAGGGTCCCGGGATCAAGCCGCACATCGGGCTCCCTGCTCTGTGGGAAGCCTGCTGCTCCCTCTCCCCCGCTTGTGTTCCCTCTCTCACTGTCTGTCAAATAAATAAATAAAATCTTTAAAAAAAAAAAAAAAAGAATATAAACTCATATACTTAATGCCTCGTGTTCAGGAATATTTGAAATACATGTTTTCAGTCTTTTTGCTGAAGGTTTTGTGTGCAGCTTACTAGAAAATAAGTACTAACCATCCGGTCTTTATTCCTCTGACTGCAGTGTTCCCCTGTGAAAACGTGCATAACAGCCAGTGCAACTCTATATCCATGGTTTTGAATGTGATTGGCAATAAATAACTTCTAAAACATAACTAATTTTCCCATGACTGATAGGAATCAAATGTGATAGAAAATTTTTTTTCACAAATCCCAATAGAAGTCAAAATGAAGCCATAGTGACTACCCAGAGCTTTGTTTTTTAATCACATTTGCCAGTGTTCAGTGAAAGGTTATACCTCGGTGAGCCCTCTGTGCACATGTGACCGTTATTACTTCGTGTTACTTTTTATTCAGTTGGTTCCATGCTAAGCCAGAATGGTCTGTTTTGGTTGCTGGAAGGCTGTGTATGTAGTGTGTGAGGCTGTACCACAGGTGAAATGACAGACTAGATCGTGGGAAGGTGTGTGGAGCTAACGGTGTAAGCACAACACATGGGCCCTCATTTCCCCAGAAGGTTAAAAACTCTGAATTACAGTCAAAGTAGGGTATCGAGTTAGGGAGATAAGTAACAGAAGAAAGACTAAAAATATGAAACTTATTTTCTCAGATTTTTGAAGGCTTAAGAAATGTCTCTCACGTGCAGGCAGGAAGAATAGGTTGGGCCCCCATACCCAGTCCGAGGTGAGCACAGCTGCAGTTAATCACACCTGACCACTCGCGTGCCTGCTTGTCGTGCTTATGGTGTGTGACCTGGTCGGGTCTTCAAACACACAGTTCTGCTGGTCTTCAAAATACAGGGGATAAAGGGCGCCTGGGTGGCTCAGTTGGTTGAGCGACTGCCTTCGGCTCGGGTCATGATCCTGGAGTCCCTGGATTGAGTCCCGCATCGGGCTCCCTGCTCGGCAGGGAGTCTGCTTCTCCCTCTGACCCTCCCAACCCTCCCCCCCTCTCATGTGCTCTCTCTCTCTCAGTCTCTCTCTCTCTCAAATAAATAAATAAAATCTTAAAAAAAAAATACAGGGGATAAAATATTTCTAATGCATACGATTTGTCAGGCATTCTCCTTAGAAGCTTGGGATCCAATAGTGAGTCAGACAAACAAATCCTGTTTTTGTGGAGATTCCCTTCCGGAGGGCTGGAGAAGAAGGGGGAATGGGGAGACAAATAGGCAAGTATGTGCATGTTTGGTGCTTTAAAAAAAAAAAAATGCAGTGAGGCAAAACAATCAGTGTTAGAGGACAAAAAGTAGTCTTTGGGAGGTGGTGCTGTTTCAGATAGGGTGGTCAGGGAAAGCCTCTTAGCTAGAGTGCCTTTGAACAGAGGCCTGAGGGTAATAACAGAGCAAACCATGTTGGACATACATAGTTCTACTTTTCTAAGTATCACCAGCATATTTTTTTTTACTATGATAGTACATATTATAGATAATTTAGAAAATGAAGAAGAGCCAAAAGAATAAAAATAAAATCTTCTCTTAGAACTAATCTTACTAATATTTTGATGTTATATCTCCTTGCATTTTTTATATTTTGTTGCCATTGACTATGTTGCTCTTTACAGAAAAGCTGGCCATTTATTTCTCAGTTCTATTTTTCACTTGATGTGAACATGGCATCCATACTTGATGTGAACACGGCATCTATTTAAAACTTGCCAAAGGCAACACTGTAATTCTGAGCTGAGCTAAGGGCAACAGTTTTGAATTCCATAGAATAATGACGCTAAAGGAAATTTTTCTGACCCGATTTAATAAAAATATGTTTAAAGTTTTAGATTTTTTTTTTCTTTTTTACAGTTTTTAGATTTTCAACCAAGCATTAGGTGCATAGTTGGTAGAAATTTTTGGCAGGAACTTACAATGGTATTTATTTTCTGTGTTTCTGTCCCTTTGGTTTTAAAGTCCCCTTATTCCTTAGAACTAAGAAGGGATCTTGATCTTAGGTGGCTCTCATTTCCATGTTTTATGTATTATCTTCTTCCTGACCTTTAACCTTTGCCCTAGACAAAGAAGAGTAAAACCAAAATGCCATCTCTGGTAAAGAAGTGGCAGAGTATCCAGCGTGAGTTAGATGAAGAGGAGAACTCTAGTTCCAGTGAAGAGGACCGGGAATCAACCACACAGAAGCGAATCGAAGAGTGGAAGCAGCAGCAGCTGGTCAGGTACAGAGAGACTGCAGATGAGTGGGTTGTGCTGGTGGCTTCAGACACTTGTCATAGTCTTTGAATCACAGTCCTTAATGTTTGGTGTTTTTTTTTTTTTTTTTTACAAATGTATCGAAAGGTTTATAACTCACAGTAATGTTTATTTCCCTGTAAAAATTACGATTTACCCTTTTTCAAAATTAGAAATACCAGAGTTTTAACACTTTATCCTTCAAATTGTTTCTCTTAAGTAAAGGAGTGTTTTTAACTCTGAGCATACCAGGAAAAACAGATGTCCCTTTTACCATGTAGATCTAATAGACCCTTTTACAGTTTTTTTAAAAATTATTTTACAATAATTTAAGTTAAAAGGAGGGCGGCTGACTCAGTCCGTGGAGAATGGGACTCTTGATCTTGGGGTTGTGAATTCATGTTGCGTTGCAGAGATTACTTAAAAAGGGAAGGGGAGAAAACTCCATAAGAGATTCTGCTAAGAATTTGTAAACATAATTAACTCAAATATTTTTTTTTTCCTGGTTTTGAAGGTATATAGAGTAAACTCTGAGCAACATACTCATAAGTAGTGCTACTGTATTTCACATCCGTCTCGGATAGGTTCCAGCTTATCATTACTTCTGGTTCTCACACTTGCAACATCAATGAAAACATTTGGGAGAGGATCACCATCTTTTGTTTCATAATTCAAAACATTTTTATTTTTAGATATATAAATACCAATTGGAATGGTCATTATAAGGAAATTTTTTTGTTTCTAAAATGTCCATTTCTCCAGTTATTACATACCTGCTTTTAGCATTTGTCTACTTCAGAACCCTATGAAATAAATTGTAGCATACAGCATCATAAAACCTGGAAGATTCCTATCACGTGTCATTTTAGGGAAATGAGATAGTCCCGGTTATCATTACAAAATAATAGGGTGATGATGTTCCTTTTTTTTTTTTTAAGATTTATTTATTAGAGAGAGAAGAGCACAAGCAGGGAGAGCGGCAGGCAGAGGGAGAGGGAGAAGCAGGCTTCCCGCTGAGCAAGGAGCCCAATGCAAGGCTCAATCCCAGGACCTGGGATCATGACCTGGGCTGAAGGCAGCCACTTAACCAACTGAGCCACTGCCCCGCCGATGTTGTTCCTTTTTAATTCTTAGAAATTTTGTTCTTAGAAATACACTCTTCCGGGGCACCTGGGTGGCTAAGTCATTAAGCTTCTGCCTTCGGCTCAGGTCATGATGCCAGGGTCCTGGGATCGAGCCCCGCATCAGGCTCCCTGCTCTGCGGGAAGCCTCCTTCTCCCTTTCCCTCTCCCCCTGCTTGTGTTCCTTCTCTCACTGTCTCTATCTCTGTCAAATAAATAAATAAAATAGGGGGACGGGGGCGCCTGGGTGGCTCAGTCGGTTAAGTGGCTGCCTTCGGCTCAGGTCATGATCCTGGAGTCCCAGGATCGAGTCCCGCATCGGGCTCCCTGCTTGGCAGGGAGTCTGCTTCTCCCTCTGACCCTCCCCCCTCTCATGTGCTCTCTCTCTCTCTCTCAAATAAAAAAATAAAATCTTTAAAAAAAAAAAAAAGATTTAAAAAAATAAAATAAAAAATAAAATAGGGGGACGGACTAGATTGGCATCAGTGTTGCTGCACATGGGAACCACTAAAGGATCTTTAAAAGCTGCTTGGACTCCATTCCTCCCCCAATTCTGATTTAATGGTTCTAGGTTATGGCCTGGGCATTAGAATTTTTAAAGCTCTCATGTGCAGTGAAGCCTGACAAGCACTGGACTGGAAAACCACAGACTTGAGCCTGACAGCTTGGGAAATGTGTTGCAGTGCTGCTTTGTCAGGGAGGCTAATTAGCTTTGGCATTCAGAAGAAAGAGGTGAGGGGCACCTGGGTGGCTCAGTCGTTAAGCGTCTGCCTTCGGCTCAGGTCATGATCCCAGGGTCCTGGGATCGAGCCCTGCATCGGGCTCCCTGCTCGGTGGGAAGCCTGCTTCTCCCACTCCCCCTGCTTATGTTCCCTCTCTTGCTGTGTCTCTCTCTGTCAAATAAATAAAAAAATGGGTACTCAAGGGGCGCCTGGGTGGCTCAGTCGTTAAGCGTCTGCCTTCGGCTCAGGTCATGATCCCGGGGTCCTGGGATCGAGCCCCGCATTGGGCTCCCTGCTCAGTGGGAAGCCTGCTTCTCGCTCGCCCACTCTCCCTGCTTGTGTTCCCTCTCTCCCTGTATTTCTGTCAAATAAGTAAGATCTTTAATTAAAAAAAAGAAATATACTCTTATCAATCTCAAATTTGAGAAAATTCTTCTAGGATATGGTCCTCTTAATACCCATAGTCTGAAATTTTACTTACCCAGTGAGTTCTACCATCATAATTAGAATGTACAATGCCACTGTCTGTTTGCATTTATCTTCTGGCTTGTCTAATATTTGCGGGGTGGGGGCACCTGGCTGGCTCAGTTGCTATAGCATGCAACTCTTGATCTTGGGGTTGTGAGTTCAACCCCACGGTGGGCATAGAGCTTACTTAAAAAATAGTAATAATAATATTGGGGTGGGAGGGGACTATGAAGATGTTGCCTCCAGACTTTTTTACTACCTTGAAAGGTTGTATACTCTTTTTTTTTTTTTTTAAAGATTTTATTTATTTATTCATGAGAGAGAGAGAGAGGCAGAGGCAGAGGGAGAAGCAGGCTCCCCGTGGAACAGGGAGCCCAATGCGGGACTCGATCCCAGGACCCTGGGATCATGACCTGAGCCGAAGGCAGACACTTAACCGACTGAGCCACCCAGGCGTCCCGTTGTATACTCTATATTTGGGGCAGCACAATAAGAAAACTGAGGGGTACTGTTAGTGACAGTTGTATTGCACTTTTGCCTCATCCTTGTGGGTGATTCCATTATTCGGTTTTCTTATTATTTTTTTTGTCTTATTTAGTATTGCTGGGAATTGAGTAATGATTAATTCCTATAATTAAATAGCAGACTATTTCAAGATGATAGGTGGGGAAATCACAAAGATTCTGTAATTAGATTATTTTAGATTTATAAAAGGGTCCAATGCATCCATTCTAGTTATTGTAAGATAGAATCTGAGCTTAATCTATCTTGAAAATAATTGAATAAGCCATGAGGTATCAGTCCGTACAAATAGAACTGTTCAAAAGAGAATTTCAAAAACCAAAGCTTCCTGACAGTAAATTGAGGGCTAAAATATACCTTTCCTAAAGAATTGGAACTCTTTGGGACTAAGATAAACTTTCACAAGAATTGTCGTATTCCTGGGACACCTGGGTGGCTCAGTGGGTTAAGTGTCTGCCTTTGGCTCAGGTCATGATACCAGGGTCCTGGGATAGAGCCCCGCGTCGCGTCGGGCTCTCTGCTCCGCAGGGAGCCTGCTTCTCCCTCTCCCTCTGCTGCTCTCCCTGCTGTGCGTGCTCTCTCTCTCTCTCTGTCACTATTTGTCTCTCTCAAATAAATAAATTAAAAAAAAAAAAAGAATTTTACTCCTTCAGTGTGGCTTTAATGGTTACAGGAGATAGATAAAAGAAAATATGCATTTACGTGTTCATACAACTGTAGAGAGAGCGTGTGTGTCTTTGGTTGATGCATCAGAATTAAGAAATTTGATGAGTATATTGGTAGTTGAGAAACTTTCTGAAGTACATTCATGAACAAAGATGAGAGTTTCAGTGTCAGGTACTGGTTTTTGTGAACAGTTTCCTCCTTTTTCTTCCCAGTGAAGTAATCTGTGTGTTGTTTTCACAGTGGCATGGCAGAGAGGAATGCTAATTTTGAAGCGCTTCCTGAGGATTGGCGAGCAAGACTGAAGAGGAGGAAAATGGCTCCAAACACATAGTTTTGTGGGGGGGGCGGGGGGTTTTTTATTACTGATTTTTTTCTTCTTGGCGTTCAGTTCAGAGTCTTCACCAGTTTTACTGTTGTCAATAAACTATAAATGTTATGAGGGAGAGCATATGAATTTCCTGGGCAAAAGCATACACACGTACAGCGTTTTCACATTTGTGAAATGTAATTTTTGTTTTGCTGAAGGGTGAGGTTGACCGAGTGCTTTGACGTGGCTGCCTTTATTCTCACACTGGCAAGCTCAGCATATCAGGTACATTAACCTCATTGATCTGGAACATGTGATTCAGGAGTGTGATACATCAGCAGAGGACTCACTGACAAAAAGTGAAGGATTTTCCGTCTCATAGAGGCTCACCTAGTTCCTAGTGCGGCTCTCTCTCATTAACTTCTACTCCAGAACAAGTGCAATTAAGAAGGCAGCTCTGTATTCTGTTTTGCTTAACTGGGATTATCGGAATCTGACCTCTTCCAGCCTGCCATCCCTCAAGTGCTGAGGTATAGTGAGGCGTTTCCCTTGTGCTGACAGATGACCACACACTCTGGAGAGCTCTTTCTCACACCTAGAACTGGTAGCTCAGTCATTTCACACACTAGTGGCGGATTCAAATTTCAGTACCGGCAGCAGCAGGTGATCCTATCTTTAAGTTTGAGGATTTCCCCTCATCTGTGTGGCAGGAAATACAACAAGAGCCACTGTATGTATTAATGTGTCTCCATTGTCTTAACTTTGTTCCAAAATTCACCTTCCTTTTATGTGAATGTACTCTCCATAAAATTCCAGTATTTAAAAAGCAGTTTACTGTTCTGTACTTTCTGTTGTATCACAATCAGGTAAAAGTCACTTTAAACTGAAGAAACGGCAAATTGTGTTTTAAAGCTGTTTGTATTTCTCCAGTTTCTGGCCTTGTAAATTTGTATATATGCTCTAATAAAGCTTTTTTTATACTTCTGATTGGTTATCCTTTTGCTCTTCTAAGGCTGTTATTTCATGATTGTGTCATCAAGACTTGTTTTAAGGCCAGTCTTAATTGTTTTTTCTTACCAAACACAGCGTAAAGCATGTGTAAACATTGAAGAACAGCTCTCAGGAAAAAGAAGAGCGGCAGGATCTTGAGTCAGTGGGAGTAAGAGTGGGGGTGGGGACAGGGTGAGAAAAACAGGTTTCTGGCACCAGAAGGTTCTATGACTTAAATTTTGGAGCTTGTACTGTATAATATTAGCTAATGTTTGACCTAAAATCCTGGAAATGATGTGATGTGGTTTTGAAGATCGCTTTTTTCTCTGATTATAGAGGTAATCTCTACCTTGGTTACATTCATATAAAGCTAACCAAAGATAACAATTAATAGTTTGAATTTTATTCCAATCTATTTATTTGCATGTAATTGAGAAGTTTTACCTACTCGATGTCCTGTATACCAGTGCGTTGAATTTTATTTACCCATTATGTAGGTTGGGGTGACATTTTGTATACAAACTTTTTCTTGTAATTTGCATAGAGCAAATTTGAAGAAATACCAACTAGCAATTAAAGCTTTTGCTTTAACTGTCTAGCCGTTTTCTAGACTTGTAGGAATTGCTGCAGAGCACCAGTACCTTTGTCACTATCTTTTTGTTGTTGTTAGAGTGAACGAGAGAGAACACTGAGGGGGGAGATGCAGTGGGAGAGGGAGAAGCAGGCTCCTGGATAAGCAGGATGTGGGGCTCCATCCCAGGACCCTGGGATAATGACTGAGCCACCCTTTGTTACCATCTTAACAGAATGGAGCGCTTTAGAGTCTTAACAATTTGATGGTCAAAAAGTGTGGTTTCCGTTTTCTTGTAATTTTTCAAATCTAGCTATGGGGTGGTGAGATACAAGGTCGGAGAGGGGAAACCGCTCCTTTTGAGCCAACACCTGACAGTTAACCTAAAGCTAAGGAATGGCAAAGAAGTTTGGAATTTTAAGATTTATTTTTTTAAAAGATTTTGTCAGAGCGAGCACAAGCGGGGGAGTGGCAGGCAGAGGGAGAAGCAGGCTCCCAGCGAGCAAGGAACCCTATTTGGGACTCAATCCCAGGACCCTGGGATCATGACCTGAGCCAAGGGCAGACGCTTAACGACTGAGCCACCCAGGCGTCCCAACATTTATTTTAGAGAGAGCACGAAAGGGAGGGAGGGGCAGGGGGAGAGGGAGAGAAAATCCTAAGCACACTCCTCGGGGAGCCCGAGCCAAGGCAGGGCCTGAGATCATGACCTGAGCCCAAGCCAAGAATAGGATGCTTAAGGAAGTTAAGAATATTTTTGAGGACCACTAACTGGCATTGTATTCACCAATCCAATTTCGGTGCCCCAGAAGCGGGGCTGCAACATCGGATGAAAGGAGCAATGCGTCTGAAAAACCGGAGGCTGGCGCACCCGGGTACATTTCCCAGGGTCCCACCCGGCCCGGGAGGCGGGGCCTCGCTCCCCGGAAGCGTCCTGCCGCCCTGCCCTCCCGTTTCCGCCTCGCGGTTGCTAGGCTACCGGGGCCCTAGCCGACTGCGGTGGCGGGCGAGCGCTGGGAGCGTGTTCTCTGCTTGCTGCGAGGCTCGGCCGCTGTCCCCTGCAGTGCGGTGGCCTCCCGCCTCGCTTTGGCGTCTCTGCCGCGGCAGGCGCGGCGCACACCCCTGCTGCCGCAGACAGGCCGGGAGCGGAGGGGAATCGCACCCTTCCCTCTGCCCTCCTAGGAAATCTCTACGCTCCCTCTCCGACTCTTCAGAGAAACTACCCCTCCTCACCTTCCCCGGCACCAGGAAGCCCTGAACCCCTGAATTCCATTTTCAGGGCCCACTTCCCGGGCCCCTGACCTTTCTTATCTACTCCGAGGCAACTCCGTTGGATCCCTCCATCCCCATTTCTTTCACTTTCTTGTTGCGTCCTGGTGGTGGGCATCTCCCTCCTCCGAGAGGGAAGCATGGGAGCCCCAAGGGTCCAGGTGCCGCGGGAGGCCCAGACTGGAAGACAAGCCGCCCTCCCTCATTCCTCAGGTGTGCCTCCTCTGGGCCTCAGAGTAGGAACCAGTAGCCAGGTGCTTGTATGTTTGAGAGGCTGGATTGGCGGGGAAGAGGGAGCGCTGAGACAAGTTTTGTTTTGTTTTTGTTTTTTTAAGATTTTATTTATTTATTTCAGAGAGAGAGAATGAGAGAGAGCACATGAGAGGGGGGAGGGCCAGAGGGAGAAGCAGACTCCCCGCCGAGCAGGGAGCCCGATGCGGGACTCGATCCCGGGACTCCAGGACCACGACCTGAGCCGAAGGCAGTCGGTCGCTTAACCAACTGAGCCACCCAGGCGCCCAAGACAAGTTTTCTTAAAGTCGCGTGAGAGCCGCGCAGGTGGAGGACGGTGGGGTGAAATCGGCAGTTTTTTTTCAGTTGTCCTGCTCCGGTTTTTTAGCTTCTGTGTAATCAGCTGCCCTTTTGGAAACTGGGCAGGGGTTGTGGCCGGATGCCGGTGTCACTGACTTGTCTTCAGCATACCATGCAGAAGTAACATGTTCCCAGCATTGGAAACCGAGCTAAAGCAGGAGGTGGGTACACTCCCCTCTCCAGGAACTCCACAGAAATCCACTACTACTAGATCAGAAGGCATATTCTGGTGGCACCTTTTTGTGGCAGGAGATCTTGATCCCCAAGATAGAATAATTTGCGTGAATGTCTTTCACTTGGTTTGTTTACAGATGTCCTCAGGAACTCAAGAACGGTTGTCCTTTGCAACAATTCTTGTGTGCCTTTTGTTAAGAGTTCAGTATTATTTGAAAGGACTTTCCTAATCGATAGGGCTTTTCCTTTCACAGGCTCTTCCTGATCCCTATGAAGATTTTATGTACCATCATCTTCAATACTATGGCTACTTTAAAGGTAATAGCGTATTCTTACCGAGCATCACCTTTCCTGCCTTCATGGAGTAAATGGTTAGATTAACTGGAGACTTACATTTGGATAAATTAATGACAGATTTTTCTAGCACCATGAGGGAAAGATGAAGGGAAGTGAAAAGTACTTCCTTTCCCCATTGATCTGCTATGTCACCTCTTTTGAGTGCCTGTGTATACAAGGGTCTGTCTATCCTTGTACCAATATTTCTTAATTACACTATATGGCATTAAAATAGTCTTGATAATCTGGAAAGACATGTCCTCCATCGTGTTCTTCAGAAGTGTCTTGGCTATTCTTGCCTTTTCCATGTAATTTTACAATTAGCTTGTGATGTTTAAAAAATTGGGATTGCATTGTATCTGTAGATCAAATGTCACAAGAAATGAGAGTTTTCCAATACTGGGTTTTGCAATCTCTTTTTTATTTTTATTTGGGGAGGGTGTTCTGCAACCTATGAATATACTCTATTTCTTCATTTACATAGATCTTGCTTAATGTCTCCCAGTAAAGATTTATATTTTTTTCATGGAACTTCATATTGTTATGTTACCATAAATGGTATCTCTTTATATTCTTATTTTCTAACTTTGTTCTGGTATTTAGAAATAAAATTAAGTTTCAATATTGATTTTCTATCAACCTTATTAAATTTTCTTACTATTTCATTTTTAAAGTCATTTCTAATTTGTTGAAAACTGAATTTCCAGTTTGCCAGATTCAACAGAGCCCTCAAGACAAAGCAGCTTTGGGCACCTTTCTCTTTCCACCCTACCATGCTGCTTCTCAGGTCTCTCCTCACTGTAAAGTGGAGAAAATGAGGCTTCACTCACGGAAATTGGAATATGAAAGTTCTTTGGAAAATGGGATATATTCATTGTAAAGGCCTGTGGTGGTGATGGGTGGTAACAGAAGCAGTGGCAGTTTGGATAGTACCAGTGGTTTTGGTATTGACCTAGATGTTACAGGTGATGAGCCGGCCTTCCAGCACCTTTAATTACATTGCGTATTTGTAGCTCAGAGAGGCAGTTTACCAAACTCAGCCACGCACCAGCATGTTTGGAAGAAGAATCCTCGCTACCTGGTGAGTGGCTCTTTTGGGGAAAGAGAGGATGTGATACCAGACCCGCTGCAAAAGGAGAAGCTACTATGTGAGTAATGATCAGTGGGTGTGAACCCCAGAAATCTCACTGCCTTGAGCCACTCCTTGGGGTATTCGGGAGAACATGGCCTAACACGGCAAAAGCCAGAGGAACAGCCTTGGCCAGTTTCTGACATCACTCAAAAAGGTTATATCTAGATCCACTTTGGATTATAGGTTTAAATTAAAATACTATACATTCTGGATTACTTTTCTTCAAATTTTTGGAAAATTTGTTAACACTGTGGTCAAGACTAGCACAATGATTTTTACACAGTTTTGGCAGGTATATTTGTTAAGGCGCTTTATGGAAGAGTGGTGGAAACGAATTTCAGCTAGCTTAAGCAAAAATAATTTTGTAAAATTTAATTAATTAATTAATTAGTTAGTTATTTAAAGACAGAGAGAGAGAGGAGGAGCAGAGGGAGAGGGACAGGCAGACTCCCTGCTGGGATTGGAGTTTGAAGCAGGGCCCGATCCCACAATTCTGAGATCATGATTTGAGCTGAAACAGAGTTGGACGCTCAACCAACTGAGCCATCCATGCAACCCCCCAAAAAATAATTTTTCACAAGGATTTCACAGGTTCCTTCTGGAATCTAAGGGCAGGAGTACAGATGAATTTCTCCCTCACTACATAACCAACCAAACATCAATTCACTTTTCCCCATATCCTCCCTGATCCCAGTTCAAGCTACCATCATTTCTCACTATTGAAAGAGCCTCAATAATTGGCCTCCTGAATTCTTCTCTTGTTTCATGCTAACCCCTTTCAATCCATTTTCCATACAGCATTATTCTTTTTTATATGCAAATCTGTTTGTGTCCTTTTTCTAAGCCTTTGAATGACACAAAACCCAAAAGCCATAAAATACCGTTAATAAAGCAAAATAACAAACTTAAAAAAAAGATTGTGACAAATATGTCAAAGGATTACTTTCTTTAACATAGTAGCTCTTAATCAATATGTAGGGGCGCCTGGGTGGCTCAGTCGTTAAGCGTCTGCCTTCGGCTCAGGTCATGGTCCCAGGGTCCTGGGATCGAGCCCCGCATCGGGCTCCCTGAAGCCTGCTTCTCCCTCTTCTATTCCCCCTGCTTGTGTTCCCTCTCTCGCTGTGTCTCGCTCTGTCAAATAAATAAATAAAATCTTAAAAAAAAAAAATCAATATGTAAAAGATGACCAAATACAAAAATGGGCAAAAGACATGAGCAAGCCTTTCATAAAAACAAACACAGTCAGGGTGCCTCAGTAGCTCAGTTGGTTCGGTGTCCGACTCTTGGTTTCAGCCCACGTCATGATTTCATGGGTCATGGGATTGAGCCCTGAGACAGGCTCCATGCTGGATGGGGTGTCAGCTTGGGATTCTCTCCCTCTGCCCCTTCTGCACGTGCATATGCACGAATGGGAGCTCACTCTCTCTAAAATAAATAAATATTTAAAAAAATGTACACAATCAATAAGCTTATGAAAAGATGTTCAATTTCACCTTTAATTAAAGATACAAATCAAAATGTCAAGGTACCATTTTTTAAATTAATGGGATTTGGGTAAAAAATTTTTTTAATTACACCTAGTACATAGAGGTCAGGGTATGGGGGAACACTCTCCTAACTGCTGTTAGGGCTGTGAATAGGTAGACTATTTTAGGAAGGCAATTTGGCGATATTTGGGAAATTTAATACAGTGCATAACCCTTAATGCAGTAATTCCATTTTCAGATAGATGTTTGCTCACACCCCAGTGCCCTGAAGGCTCTTCCATTCTGTGTCCCACAGCTCCTGGCAGGGAATAGAAAGGCAGGGGTTGAGCAAAGGAAACTCATCTTGGTGGGATGGCTTATGATTGCCCCCTTCCATTTCCTCCTGCCCCATTTACTGATGCTCCCTTCCATTTCCTCCTGCCCCATTTACTCAAGATAATAAGAAACAATTGCCAGCCTCAATATCATAAACACCATGAAATTCAAAATCTGCTGGTAGAGGTAACACAATATGAATGAGTTTTAGCATGTAATTGATGATAGGACTTCTTTTATTCCTGTTTTGATCACTGGCATGAGGAAGACATTTTTTCATCATCTTTGTAGCAAAGCATTTTTTTTTAAGATTTTATTTATTTTAGAGAGAGAACATGAGCAGGGGGAGGGGCAGAGGGAGAGGGAGAGAGAAAATCTCAAGCAGACTGCATGCCCAGCATGGAGCCTGATGTGGGGCTCGATCCCAGGACCCTGAGATCATGACCTGAGCTGAAATCAGGAGTCCAACACTCAACCGACTGAGCCACCCAGGCGCCCCAGCAAAGTATTTTTTTTTAAAGATTTATTTATTTATTTTAGAGAGAGAGAGAGCAGGAGCACGAGGGGCAGTGGGAGAGAGAGAATCTTATACAGACTCGCCACTGATCGTGGATCCTGATCCCACAACCCTCTGAGATCATGACCTGAGCCAAAATCAAGAGTCAGTGGCCTAATTGACTGAGATACCCAGGTGCCCCACCAGTTTGCCTTCTTGCCAGCAGGTTCTGAGAGTACCTGTTTACTTAACACCTGTGCCAGGATGAATGTGAAAACACATAAATGTTTTTCCTGTCAGGTAAAAAATTAGTATCTACTTGTCATACCGGTTTCTAGTTCTTTATGAGTGAGATTGAACAGCTTTACCATCTTTTCAAATGTTTATTGTCCCCTCCCCCCATTAATCTAGGAAAAAGATTAAGAGATAAAAAAAATAGGGCCCTGAAATTTAAAGAAACAACAAAAAAAGTTTTTTTAAAGAAAAGACAGGTGTCTGGGTGGCTCAGTTGGTTGAGCCTCCGACTCTTGACTTTGGCTCAAGTCATGTTCTCAGGGTCATGAGATCAAGCCCCGCCTTGGGCTCTGCCCTCAGTGTGGAGTCAGCTTGTCCCTCTCCCTTTGCTCCTCTCCCCCCCCCCCAGCACACTCTCTCTCTCTCTCTCTAAAATAAATAAATAAATAAAATCTTAAAAGAAAAAAAAAAAGAAGGAAAGAGGGCACCTGGGTGGCTCAGTTGGTTAAGTGTCTGCCTTTGGCTCAGGTCATGATCCCAGGGTTCTGCTTAGCAGGGAGTCTTTGTCTCCCTCTCCCTCTGCCCACCCCACCCCCCACTCTCTCTCTCACTCTCTCCCTTTCTCTCTCTCTCTCAAATAAATAAACAAAATCTTAAAAAAAAAAAAAAAAGGAAAGGAAAAATGGGGCCCTAACTGGGGGTTGGGGAGGCGGTGAAAGGGACAGGGAAAGAGAGCAGAGAAAAGAAAGTCACAGATCCCTAGGACAAACTGAGCCTCCTCTTTCCTCTTTCTAGGGCCCACCTGTCTATCTTCAGCTGTGCACAGACAGTTAGATGCTGTGAGCAGAGGTATTCCGCGTCCTTCCAGACTTGAAAACTCAAACTGCTTTCCGGGAAGTGTCTTCACTTACTTCTCTCTCTGCCAGATCTGGCGCTCACCACACCCAGGGCCCTTCCGCCTTTCCTCCCTTTCGCCTTTCCTTTCTTTTTTTTTTTTTTGCCTTTCCTTTCTTTTCTTTCTTCCTCTCATTTCCCTTCTTGTTCTCTGCCCTGGAAGCCTCTTTTCCTCCCTTTTTTCTCATTCTGTTTCCCAAGAACTCATCTCTCTCTCCTGCCCTGCTCACTCCTCTGCCCTCCCTTTGGTCCCCTCTTCATTAGTCTCTCTGTTCTCCCAATCACGGTTTTTTGATCTTGAAAGTTAATTTATAGATTGTTTCACTGTAGTTAATAAAGCCTTAGGTACTTTTCTCCAAAATGCTAATGGGTGAAATGAAAGTTTCCTCTTTTGCCTCTCTCTAAGCAAAACTATGACATAATTTGATGTAAAAGACAAAAAATTTTCTTCAAGCTTTACATTTAAATAATAGACTACACAGAATGTTAATGTAACTTTTTGTAATTTTTTTTAAAGATTTTATTTATTTATTTGACAGAGAGACACAGTGAGAGAGGGAACACAAGCAGGGGGAGTGGGAGAGGGAGAAGCAGGCTCCCGGCTGAGCAGGGAGCCCGATGCGGGGCTCGATCCCAGGACCCTGGGATCATGACCTGGGCCGAAGACAGACGCTTAACGACTGAGCCACCCAGGCGCCCCAACTTTTCATAATTTTGATGCTATTGTCCTGGACTGACTCTTCTTTTTGAAGGAGACGCGTGTCTAGGATCGTGCTCCTGGGCTCATATTCTTTTTTTTTTTTTTTTTAAAGATTTTATTCACTTATTTGACAGAGAGAGAGAGAGCTAGAGAGGGAACACAAGCAGGGGGAGTGGGAGAGGGAGAAGCAGGCTTCCCGCCGAGCAGGGAGCCCGATGCGGGGCTCGATCCCAGGACCCCGGAATCATGACCTGAGCCTAAGGCAGGCGCTTAACGACTGAGCCACCCAGGCGCCCCCTGGGCTCATATTCTAATACAGTGCTTCCAGTTAGTCGTCACAGTCGAGCAGCAAAGACCCCACGGAGGAAACGAAAGCCGTTCACTCATTCTCTTCCCCTCTGCAGATTCCCTCATGCTCGGTTCACCACTTAAGAGCAGACAACTTCTTCATGATGAATTTGGCGAAGTAAACCCATGTCTCCGAGAACCCCGAGATCTCTTTGCTGCCTTCTCTAGCAGCGGGCTACTGCAGGCTCCAAGGTGGCCGATAGAATGTGAGGTCATCAAGGAAAACCTTCATCATATCGGTAATGTGACTTATGTGTCGTGGTCCTGCTGTTCTGACAGACACTGTTTTTTTTAAAGATGTTATTTATTTAGTTGACAGAGAGAGCACAAGCAGGGGGAGCAGCAGGGAGTGGGAGAGGGAGAAGCAGACTCCCTGCAGAGCGGGGAGCCCGATGTGGGGCTCGATCCCAGGACCTTGGGATCATGACCTGAGCCGAAGGCAGACACTTAATGACTGAGCCACCCAGGCGCCCCCTGACAGACATTGTTAAGAGAACTTTTGAAGTCCAGCATACTGAAGTACAAAGCAGGACAACATATATTAGCTCATCCTGAGCTGATTAAGCCCCGAGAAACTGATACATACTGGTCAAAGTAAAAAGTTACACAACTGTGTAAACGCAAATGCTTCCGAGGTATAGGAATTCGAGGATATCTTTCTAGAGGCCAAAATATATCAATACTTAAATCTGTTTTCTAGTATTCCTGTCTCAGTATTAATATGCTTGGTTGAGTTTTAGGAGTTGTATTTTTACCAGCCTTGGTATAATTGATGAACACTGTATGTACCAGAACATAGAGTTTATTGGTTTTAATTGTATTTTGAGTTTGTTGGAGTTTTTTTATCGGAGTCATAGAGACTATTTTTGTGAGATTGCTGGTTTTATCTTTGAGCTATTGGTGGTGCAGATATAATCTTTAGCATTCATTACATGAGGCATTTCAAAAGTGGGTTCCATTGAAAAATGGGGACTTTTCTAATGGCTGGAACGCTTGTGTCTATCAGGCATTGTGTGTTCTAGGCTGCTAGATAAACAACTGGATGTTTCTTACTTTCACACTTCCCTCTTACAATATTCATTCAGTATATATTTACTAAGCCTCTGCCATATGGTAAGTACAGTACTTGGTGTTCAGATATAATGATGAACAAGATGGAGACACCCAGAATTCACATACTGGTAGGGATACTGATATAATGAGGCAATTGCATACAGTTTGGTCCCTCTGCGAACACTTAACCCGAGCCTGGAAGATTAGGGAGGGTTTCTTTTTTTTTTTTTTTTTTTTTTTTAAAGATTTTATTTATTTATTTGACAGAGAGAGACACAGTGAGAGAGGGAACACAAGCAGGGGGAGTGGGAGAGGGAGAAGCAGGCTCCCTGCAGAGCAGTGAGCCCGATGCGGGACTCGATCCCAGGACCCTGGGATCATGACCTGAGCTAAAGGCAGTCGCTTAACCAACTGAGCCACCCAGGCGCCCTAGGGAGGGTTTCTGAGAGGAGTTGACATGTAAGCTGAGATCTGATGATAAGTTACAAGTGATCCAACTGAGAGGGTCAAAGAAAGTATTCCAGTTAGAGGACATGGAAAAAGAGCATGGCGTGTCTGGGCAACCAGGGAGCATTGAGCATGAAAGACATGAGCTAAAGCTGAAAATACAGGGATGTGCTCAATGCCTTAACTGGGACAGAACTGCTCTTCAGGTGATTGGAAATGGGGGGAGGGGTGGCATTTTGAGTTGGCACAATAGCTGAGAAGTCCTAAGAGCATTTGTCCCTGCCCTGTACAATTTTTAGATAAAAGTCCAAGTTGATAGGCAAAGAAAATTCCCGTGAGGATTTTGGACTCAGTTCCAAGGGAGGAAAAAAAGTGGGAAACTGGAATTTAAAACCAGTGGTAATAGTAAAGCATGAGATTTTTTTTTTTTTTTTTTAAGTAAGCTCTATGCCCAACATGGGGCTTGAACTCACCACCCCAAGATCAAGAGTTGCATTCTCTATTGATGGAGCCAGCCAGTCACTCCAGCACTAGATCTTTTAAAAAGTATTTTTTTTTAATTTCAAGGAAATTTAATAACAAGCACCTTATGGTTTCAAACAGATTGACAGCCTCATCACTTCCTACCATCTTAAAGATAAGAAATTAGCATTGTTTTATTACTGAGCTGCCTTTATTATTTTTTCTTTCTTTTTTTTTTTAAGTTCAACCAATAAGAAGATGATACAAGAAGCAGTAAAGAAAATTTTAAGGACAGATGTTGGAGTAATTCCAATGAGATTCTAGGCCCAGATCCACCACCTACTAGCTGTATGACCTTGAGCTAGTTATTTTTTTTTAATTCAAGTTTATTTAAACTGAAAAAACAGGGGCGCCTCTGTGCTCAATCAGCTGAGCATCCGACTCTTGATTTTGGCTCAGGTCATTATCTCAGGGTTGTGGGGTTGATCCCCACATGAGGCTCTGTGCTCAGCAGGGAATCTGTTTGAGATTCTCTCTCTCCCTCTGCCCCTCCCCCCCAAAATAATAAATAAATCTTTAAACTGAAAAGACAAAAACAATTTACTCATTTCTCCCACCCACCTCTGGCAACCACCAGTAAGCTTGTTTTTTTGGTCTTGTTTGTTTTGAATCCAATGTGTAAGAGAGATCATACAGTATTTGTCTTTCTCTGTGTGATTGATTTCACTTATCATAATGTCCTCAAGGTCTTTCCATGTTGTTACAAATGACAAGATTTCATTCTTTTTTATGGATGAATAATATTTCATTGTATATTTATACCACAATTTCCTTGTCCATTCATTCATTGATGAACACTTAGGTTATTTCCATATCTTTGCTATTGTAAATAATGCTGCAATGGGAGTACACTTATCTTTTTGAGTTAGTATTTTCATTTCCTTCAGATCAATACCCACAAGTAGAATTAGTGGGTCATATGGTAGTTCAATTTTTAATTTTTTTAAGGAACCTCCATACTATTTTTCCATAGTGACTGCACTAATTTACATTTCCACCAACAGAAGGTTCCCTTTTCTCCACATCCTCGCTAACACTTGTTATTTCTAGTCTTTTTTTTTTTTTTTGGTAATTTTTTTTATAGATTTTTTTTCATTTAGTTTCTTTTTTTGATCTCAGGGTTGTGAGTTGGAGCTCTATGTTGAGCTCCATGCTGGGCATGGAGCCTACATAAAAAAAAAAAAAAAATCAGGGGTGCCTGGGTGGCTCAGTTGGTTAAGCATCTGCCTTCGGCTCAGGTCATGATCCCAGAGTCCTAGGATCGAGCCCCACATCGGGCTTCCCTCTCAGCAAGGAGCCCTCTTCTCCCTCTGCCTCTGCCTGCCACTCCCCCTGCTTGTGCTCTCTCTCTCTCTCTGACAAATAAATAAGGAAAATTTTTTTTTAAAAAACGAAAAAAAAAATAAATTCAAAAAAAATCAGGGAGCATGAAGTCTCCAGCTTTGTTCTTCTCTCAAGATTTCTTTGGCTATTCAGAGTCTTTATGGTTCCATAGAAATTTTAGGATTATTTGTTCTATTTCTGTGAAAAATGTTATTGGATATTTAAAAAATATTAATTCTTCCAATCCTATGAGCATGGAATATCTTTTCACTTATTTGTATCTTCTTTAATTTCTTTCATTAATGTCTTATAGTTTTCAATATACAAGTCTTTCACCTCCTTGGTTAAATTATTCCTAGGTATTTTATTCTTTTGATACAATTGTAAATGAGATTGTTTTCTTAATTTCTTTCTGATAGTTCATTACTAGTGTATAAACATGCAACATATGTTTGGGTATTGATTTTGTATCCTGCAACTTTACTGAATTTATTTATTCTAACAGTTTTTTGATCAAGTCTTTAGTGTTTTTTACATATAGTCATCTGCAAATAGTAACAGTTTGACAGTTACTTTTTTTTTTTAAGTGGTTCTTTTTGTTTTGTTTTGTTTTAAGATTTGATTTATTTATTTGACAGAGAGAGACACAGCAAGAGAGGGAACACAAGCAAGGGGAGTGGGAGAGGGAGAAGCAGGCTTCCTATGGAGCAGGGAGCCCAACGCAGGGCTCAATCCCAGGACCCTGGGATCATGACCTGAGCCAAAGGCAGACGCTCAACGACTGAGCCACCCAGGCACCCCGACAGTGTTACTTCTTCCTTTCCAATTTGGATGCCTTTTATTTCTTTTTCTTGCCTAATTGCTCTAGCAAGGACTTACAATACTATGTTGAATAAAAGTTGCAAGTTGATGCATCTTTGCCTTGTTCCTGATCTTAGAAGAAAGGCTTTCAGCTTTTACATTTTGTTTTTGAGATTTTATTTACTTATTTGTCAGAGAGAGAGAAAGATGCAGGACTCGATCCCAGGACCCTGGGATCATGACCTGAGCTGAAGGCAGATGCTTAACCGACTGAGCCACCCAGGCATCCCACAGCTTTTCACATTTGAGTATGATTTTAGCTGTGGACTTAACATATATGGCCTTTATTATGTTGCGGTTCCTTCTGTACTCGCTGTGTTGAGTTTTTATCATAAATGGATGTTGAATTTTCCCAAATGCTTTTTTTTTTTGCATCTATTAAAATGATTATATGATTTCTACCCTTCGTTTTGTGAATGTGGTATATCACATTAACTAATTTGCAAAGGTTGAACCATCTTTGCATCCCTGGAATAAATCCCACTTGATCAGGTATATGATCCTTTTAATGTACTGTTGAATTTCCCTTGTGTCTTTATATGCTCTTGGTGTTCATCAATGGCTACTATACTTAAAATGATACTGAGAAGTTGCCCAAGTCCCATATAAGAAATCTTTTAGAATTGAGTGTTAATGAAAAGTTTTGTTTCCCCTGAAATAATTGATATACTTTTTCCTCTATAGTAATAAAAAAAGTACATAGCTAAACATATTTTCCTAATTTTAAAAAGAAGCTTGGCACACCTGGCTGGCTTAGTCAGTGGAGTATGTGACTCTTGATCTTGGGGTTGTGAGTTCAAGGCCCATGATGGGTGTAGAGATTACTTAAAAATACAATCTTAAAAAAAATAAAAAATAAAAATAAATAAAAAGCTCAGGGCTAAATTTTGAAGAGTTATTATAGCAACTATATTGACCTTTCTGGCGTTTTTGTTTTTGTTTTTTTTTTAAGATTTTACCTATTCATTTGAGACACAGAGACACAAAGAGAGAGAGAGAGAGAGCATGAGCAGGGGGAGAGGCATAGCGAGAGGGAGAAGCAGGCTCCCGCCGAGCCAGGAGCTCGACGTGGGGCTCAATCCCAGGACCCTGGGATCTTGACCTGAGCTGAAGGCAGACGCTTAACCATCTGAGCCACCCAGGCGCCCCTTTCTGGCTTATTTTTAAGTCTTCTATTTAAAGTTTATACTTCTGTTATATATGCTTTTTGTTAAAAATCTCATAGTCTTTATGGAAAGAAGGAAGACGTAATTAATTTACAAACAAATTGGAAACTTAGAGTGGGAATTTGGTTTGATTCAACCAAACTAGTCACTTGAATAATAATTATTATAATTGTATATTACTTTTGGATAAAGAACCTTTTATATTATTTCTTATTTTTTGCTTCTTTAATGTTTTCTTTCAGAGTGGGTTCCACCTCAACCAGAATATTTCTATCAACCTACAGGAAATGAAAAGTTACCAGAAATTGTAGGAGAAGATAAAGGCACAGTTGTCTATCAATTAGATTCAGGTATTGTTATTACACTGAACAGTTGGTGATTAATCATGACAAAATTATAATAAACATATTTTCTATAATAACAGTGTTTTTTTAAAAATCTGTAGTTTAGTGATAAACTGTCTTTCCAGACCAACCTGAATAGGAACCCTGATATTCATGGCCAATCAGCTTTAAAATTTCAACTGTTTTTTTAAAATTATGGTACTTTGTCTTAATAGTTCTAAGCCCATTTTAGAGCTTCTTCTGTGTCATTCCCCTTCCTGAAAATCAGATATTGGATATTCGGGGAACTTGCTCTTCTTTTCTCCATCTCTGTATGTACTTTAGTGAGTACTTTGTAGTATGTGCAATGACTATCATTTACTATGTGGTTTAATTGATTTCCATTAATTTGTAAGCTTCCTACAGGTAGAATCCATGTGTTTTTTTTTTTTAAAGATTTTATTTATTTATTTGAGACAGAGAGAATGAGAGACAGAGAGCATGAGAGGGAGGAGGGTCAGAGGGAGAAGCAGACTCCCCGCCGAGCAGGGAGCCCGATGCAGGACTCGATCCCGGGACTCCAGGATCATGACCTGAGCCGAAGGCAGTCGCTTAACCAACTGAGCCACCCAGGCGCCCAGATCCATGTCTTTTTAAAAAATTTGTAGAACACTGTACCCAACAACAATAGCAAAATACATATTCTTTTCAAAGGCACATGGTACATTCCCCAGGATACACTATATGCTAGGTTGTAAAGCAAGTCTTAATACATTTAAAAAGAATGAAGTCATACAAAATAAATTCTCTGACCACGACAAAATTGAATTAGAAATCAACAACAGGGGGCGCCTAGGTGGCTCAGTCGGTTGAGCATCCTACTCTTGGTCTCAGCTCAGGTCTTGATCTCAGGATCATGGGTTTGAGCCCCACGTCGGGTTCCATGCTGGGCATGGAGCCTACTTAAAATTAAAAATTAAAAAAAAAAAATCCATAGCAGAATGAAATCTGGGAAATATACAAATATTTGGAAATTGAACAGCACATTTCTAAGTAACCCATGGGTTAAAGAAATCATAAGAATTTAAAAATGTCTTAAACTGAGTGAAAATAAAACAACATATTAAAATTTAAAGGATGCAGCTAAGCACTGCAAGATAAATGTATGGCTTTGAATGCCTATATTTGAAAGGAAGAAAGATGTCAAATCAGTTACCTAAGCTTTCACATTAATAAATTAGAAAAATAAGCACAAACTAAGTCCAAAGCAACCAGAGGGAAGAACATAAAAAAGATAAGAATGGAAATCAGTGAAATAGAAAACAGGAAAATAATCTGGAAAATCAAACCAAAAGTTAGTCCTTTGGAAACATCAACAAAATTGACAAAACTTTAGCTAGACCAACCATGAAAAAAGAAGAGGAGATACAAATTATCAAAATCAGGATTGAAAGGGGACAGAAACATCAAATCTACAAAAATCAAAAGAATTACAAGGTACAACTTCATGCCAGCAAATTAAACAACATAGATGGGGGCACCTGGGTGGCTCAGTCGTTAAGCGTCTGCCTTCGGCTCAGGTCATGATCCCAGGGTCCTGGGATCGAGCCCCACATCGGGCTCCCTGCTCCATAGGAAGCCTGCTTCTCCCTCTCCCACTCCCCCTGCTTGTGTTCCCTCTCTCACTGTGTCTCTCTGTCAAATAAAGAAATAAAATCTTTAAAAAAATAAACAACATAGATGGACGGGAAAAGCTGTTAGAAAAACACAAATTACCACAACTGACTGAGGGAGAAAGTTTAAAAGTCTGAATAGACTAAAACAAAGAAATTGAATTAGTAATTAAAAATCTTCCTGCAAAGGGGTGCCTGGGTGGCTCAGTCAGCTAGTGTCCAACTTTGGTTTCTGTGCAGGTCATGTTCTCATGGATCATATGATCATGCCCCACCTCAGGCTCCACACTCAGTGGGGCGTTTGTTTGAGCTTCTCTCCCTCTGCCCCTCCCCCCACTTGTGCTTGGGTTTTCTCTTTCTCTCTCTTTCTCTAAAATAAATAAATAAATAAATCTTTAAAAAAAATCTTCCTGCAAAGAAATTCCTTGCCCAGATGGGGACAGGGTTTGTTTGAATTGTATCAAACATTTAAAGATGAAATAGTACTAATCCTTCATAAACTCTGAAAATAGTAGCAGGAGGAAACATTTCCAACTGTTTACGAAGTCACTATTCAAAGTTAGACAAAGACATCACAGGAAAACTGTATTCCTTATGAATATAAATACAAAAATCCTCAACCAAATACTAGCAAAGAGGGGTGCCTGGGTGGCTCAGATGGTTAGGTGTCTGCCTTCTGCTCAGGTCATGGTCTGTGAGTCTTAGGATAGAGCCCCGCATCAGGCTCCCTGCTCAGTGGGGAGTCTGCTTCTCCCTCTCCCTCTGCCTCTCCCCCTACTTGTGTTTGCTCTCTCTCTTTCTGTATCTCTGTGTCTCAAATGAATAAATAAAATCTTTTAAAAAACCCCAAATACTAGCAAATGTTACTGTGGGCTATGAATAGGATCATCTTTAATGTTGCCTGAGAGACTCAAAATTCCTGTATTAATTGTAGAGACTGGACCATGTGGGTCCCCAGCTTTTTTTTTTTTTTTTAAAGATTTTTATTTTATTTATTTATTTATTTGAGAGAGAGAGAGAAACAGCATGAGAGGGGAGAGGGTCAGAGGGAGAAGCAGGCTCCCTGCTGAGCTGGGAGCCTGATGTGGGACTTGATCCCAGGACTCCGGGATCATGACCTGAACTGAAGGCAGTCGCTTAACCAGCTGAGCCACCCAGGTGCCCCTGTGGGTCCCCAGCTTTTAATTGGATTACGTGTACTCTTTCTTTTTTTAAAAAAGGTTTTATTTACTTATTTGAGAGAGACAGCATGAGCAGGGGGAGGGACAGAGGGACAAGCAGACTCCCTGCAGAGCATGGAGCCTAACATGGGGCTCCATCCCAGGACCCCAAGATCATGACCTGAGCCGAAGTCAGATGCTTAACTGACTGAGCCACCCAGGAGCCCCGATTATGTGTACACTTGGGGCCTCTTCTGCTCCTGCCTCCTCTGTGCTTGCTTTCTTCTATTATGTGCTTCCTTATATGTATGCTTTCTCTTTTGCTCTCCTTTATTATCTAAATGTTTATTACCTGAGTCTCCACAGTGACAGAGTTGCGTATCAAAGCAAAAGTCATAATATGAAGATATTTGCTAATGAAATAATAATAAAATAATAAAATAAAAATAAATAAGCCCCCATGCTAATAAAATAAGCCCCCATACTGTTTCATGCTGGCATCTATCCTGCCCCATGGTCAGCATCTTTGTTGATATCAGTCACTTGCTGATTGGTGGATATTATTAATATCTGACAATATAATGCAAGTACAGTAAAAATCAGTTGCAAAGTGAAATTATCCTTACAAGACATGCAGGATTTTATGAAGTTATGAATGTTGAAGAATTGCTTGAATCACTTACAAAGCTACTGACAAATGAGAATCTAGAAATTTTTTTTTTCAGTTAACAAAGAGAAAATCAACAAAAGATGACAAAACAGGTTCTTCTAGACACAATGATAAGAATATTGTGGTACAGGGCGCCTGGGTGGCTCAGTTGGTTAAGCGACTGCCTTCGGCTCAGGTCATGATCCTGGAGTCCCGGGATCGAGTCCCACATCGGGCTCCCTGCTCAGCAGGGAGTCTGCTTCTCCCTCTGACCCTCCCCCCTCTCATGCTCTCTCTCTCTATCTCATTCTCTCTCTCAAATAAATAAATAAAATCTTTAAAAAAAAAAAAAAGAATATTGTGGTACAAAGTCCTTGGGGAAACTATGAAGCCCTAAAATAGTTTTGCAAAAGTAACTGTAAAAATCAAAGATGTCATATGGCAGTCTCATTGAATTTGCCTGGCTGGCTCGTCAGTGGAGCATGTGATTCTTGATCTTGGGGTTATAATTTCAAGCCCCATGTTGGGAGTAGAGATTACTTAAAATAAAATCTTTAAAAACAAATTACAGGGCATCTGGGTGGCTCAGTTGGTTTCCGCTCAGGTTGAGATCTCAGGGTCCTGGGGTTGAGCCCTGCATGTGGGGCTCTGCACTCAGCAGGGAATCTGCTTAAAGATTCTCTCTCTGCCTCTCCCACAGTGCTCTCTCTCTTCCCTCTCCCCAAAGAAATAAATATTTTTTTAAAGTTTCAACCCCACCAAAAGGATAGAAAGAGGTGATTATAATCTAATTTTTATTAAATAAATTTTATATTTTTTTGTTTTAGCATCACTTTAAAGATAAAATTTCAATCAGAACCTTTTCTTTTCTCTAATTACTATGATATTTTCGTTCCCTTCATAAGTTAATTCACCCATGCCAATTCTTCCCAAACTTCTAATTTTTTTATATTTAAATCTGGAAGGATATACCAAAAAATTATATGAAGTATACTTTATTATCTCTTTTTTGTTTTCTCCTTTACCCTTTTTTTAAATTAATAAATAGGTGCTTTTTTTTTTTAGAATTAAGACTGTAAATGATGTTCTATGTGGAAAATCATTTGTCCACATGCTTTTAAATTAGGGCTTAAGTGGGTACAAATAGTATCTGAGATGCCCAGGGCACAGCCATGCAGCAAAAGGAAGTGCTCTACACCACCTTAAAGGTCTTCAGAGAAATCCGATGTTTAAAATTTAAAAATCTCGGGTCCCCTGGGTGGCTCAGTCGTTAAGCGTCTGCCTTCGGCTCAGGTCATGATCCCAGGGTCCTGGGATCGAGCCCCACACTGGGCTCCCTGCTCCATGGGAAGCCTGCTTCTCCCTCTCCCACTCCCCCTGCTTGTGTTCCCTCCCTCGCTGTGTCTCTCTCTGTCAAGTAAATAAATAAAATTTTTAAAAATTAAAAAAATAAAATTAAAAAATCTCAGCAGGGACGGTTGAAAATCTGAATATTCATTATTGTTAACCTGGTATGGCATCGAACACACAGAGGAGCTCAGTAAATATTGGCTGGATGAATGGATTCTAAGTGGAACCCACCCTAAATATGTCTGTCTCATCCACAGTACCCACTGAAGGTTCCTATTTCACCAGTTCCAGAGTGGGAGGTAAGCGAGGGATTATCAGGGAGCTTGCCGTCACGCTGCAGGGACCCGAGGATAATACTCTCCTGTTTGAGTCAAGGTTTGAGAGCGGGAATCTGCAAAAAGCTGTCAGAGTGTGAGTAACGGGAATTTCCCTAAGGGGCGATAACCGGAGGGACTGACCCATGTCTTCAGGTGTCATGTTAGGAGTCAGGAGTGTTTTTGAAAAAGAGAGAAGTGGTGAGAAATGGTCATGAGGATGAAGAATGGAATAATTGGGACTCATTTTCCCCCAGAGCAAAATTTATCTACACTGGTTTGTTTGTTTGTTTTTTCTTGTGAATGATTTTAGTGCTCATTTAAAATTTGTATTAATAGGGGCACCTGGCTGGCTCAGTCAGTAGAGCATGTGACTCTTGATTTTGGGGTCGTGAGTTCGAGCCCCACCTTGTGGTAGCAATTACTTAAATAAATAAAACCCTTTAGGGACGCCTGGGTGGCTCAGTTGGTTAAGCGTTTGCCTTCAGCTCAGGTCATGATCTCAGGTCCTGGGATTGAGCCCCACATCGGGCTCCTTGCTCGGCGGGGAGTCTGCTTCTCCCTGTGCCTGCTGCTCCCCCTGCTTGTGCTCTCTTTCTCTCTCTGACAAATAAATAAAAACCTTTAAAAAAAAACACCCTTTAAAAATTTTTTGTATTAATAAAAATGCATAACATTAAAAAAATGAAGTCCTATAATCGTATCTCCCCAGATACAGCAACTGTTAACAGTTCAGTATATGTGCAATAATTTTCCCCCTCATTCCATGTATTCATAATATACAAAATTATTTATTTATTTATTATTTTTTAAAAAGATTTTATTTATTTATTTGACAGAGAGAGAGACAGAGAGAGAACAAGCAGGTAGAACAGCAGAGAGAGAGGGAGAAGCAGGCTCCGTGCCAGGCAGAGAGCTGGACACGGGGCTTGATTCCAGGACCCTGGGATCATGACCTGAGCCGAAGGCAGATGCTTAACCAACTGAGCCACCCAGGTGCCCCAGAAATTACTTATTTTTAAAAATAGGATAACGGTATACATACTGTTTTACAAATTGCTTTTTGCCACTTAATAAATTTTAGATGTTTTCCTATGGAAGTACCGCAGATTTATCTCCGTATTTTTAATGATTCATATTATTCCTTTTCTTTCTTTCTTTTTAAAGATTTTATTTAGGGATGCCTAGGTGGCTCCGTCATTTTTTTTTTTTTTAAGATTTTATTTATTTATTTGACAGAGAGAGACATTGAGAGAGGGAACACAAGCAGGGGGAGTGGGAGAGGGAGAAGCAGACTTCCCGTGGAGCGGGGAGCCCAATGTGGGGCTCGATCCCAGGACCCTGGGATCATGACCTGAGCCGAAGGCAGACACTTAACTGACTGAGCCACCCAGGCGCCCTGGTGGCTCAGTCATTTTATTTGACAGAGAGAGAGAGAGCACAAGCAGGGGGAGCGGCAAGTAGAGGGAGAGGGAGAATCAGGCTCCTGGCTGAGCAAGGAGCCTGACACAGGGCTCAATCCCAGGACCCCGGGATCACGACCCAAGCCCAAGGCAGATGCTTAACCAACTGAGCCACCCAGGCGCCCCCCAAATAAACTTTCTTTACCCAAATTTCTGCCAGCCTAATAGTATGAGTTGGGGAACTACGTAAATTAGAAAATTAAGGCTTGAAGTAGCAGGCTTTCCTGTTGTAATAAGATCTGTTTTTGCCAGGGGGAAACAACACTTTTTTAGATTTCTTTTTTGTAGGGGTGGGGATGTGAGGTGACAGAGATACTCTTCTGTTTTCTCCATTACAGAGATACCTATGAGTATGAACTCACCTTGCGAACTGACCTCTATACAAACAAACACACTCAGTGGTTTTATTTTCGTGTTCAGAACACTAGAAAAGATGCCACCTACCGCTTCACCATTGTCAACTTGCTCAAACCCAAGAGCCTTTACACTATAGGGATGAAGCCACTCATGTACTCCCAGTTGGATGCCAGCACCCACAACATTGGCTGGAGGAGAGAAGGAAATGAAATCAGGTACTATAAGAACAACAGGGACAATGGACAGCAGCTCTTTTACTGTCTCACGTGGACCATTCAGTTTCCACACGACCAGGACACTTGCTTCTTCGCACACTTCTACCCGTATACATACACTGATTTACAATGCTACCTGCTGTCAGTGGTGAACAACCCCGTCCAGTCTCAGTTCTGCAAACTCCGAACTTTATGCAGGAGCCTAGCAGGAAATACCGTCTACCTGCTTACCATCACCAACCCAGCCCGGACCCCGCAGGAGGCGGCTGCCAAGAAAGCCGTGGTCTTGAGCGCCCGAGTCCACCCTGGAGAAAGTAATGGCTCGTGGATCATGAAGGGCTTTTTGGACTTCATCCTTAGCAACTCCCCAGATGCGCAGCTCCTCAGAGATATCTTTGTCTTCAAAGTGGTTCCTATGTTAAATCCAGATGGAGTGATCGTGGGGAATTACCGGTGTTCACTGGCGGGACGGGACTTGAACAGGCATTATAAAACCATTCTGAAGGAGTCTTTCCCTTGCATCTGGTACACCAGGAACATGATCAAAAGGTGAGCCCCTTTATCTGCTGATCTTCCCCCGAATGCTGTGAACACTGTCTGACAGGTGCAAGGGCTCTGCTTATATGGGACTTGGGCGCGGCTTTGGAGACTGTCTTTACCCTTCTGTTTGCAATCACGTGGGTGTGGTGTGGTCGGTTCCAAACTTTTAAGTCCTGTTTTATCTTTTTTTTTTTTAAGATTTTATTTATTTATTAGAGAGAGAGAACACGAGCAGGGGGATAATACTACAGAGGGAGAAGCAGACTCCCTGCCGATCAGGGAGCCCGATGCGGGGCTCGATCCCAGGACCCTGGGATCATGACCTGAGCCGAAGGCAGACACTTAACAAGCTGAGCCACCCAGGTGTCCCAAGTCCTGTTTTATCTTTGGGTTGAACCTGAACATGCAATATTTCAGCTAGAGGCATTTCACTTATTAGTGAAACAATGGAATAGAGGGTTCAGAAGTCAGAGAAGTTCATAGGCCTTCGTCATGAGGCCTGTGTAGTAATAATAATGGTACCTAACAATTAGGTAGTGTTTGTGTAGAGGGGACAGGTAGTACTCTCAGTGCTTTCCACATGGGGCCCATGTAGTCTTCACATTAACCCTCTGGCGTTGGCACAATCAGTATCCCGTCTGTAAATGGTGAGGAAATTAAGGCCCCAAAAGGTCAAGCAACTTGCCCAAGGTCATAGAGCTAAAAAGCGACAGAGTAGATATTTGAACACAGGATCTCAGGTTCCAGAGTCTGAGTTCTTTATTACCTCTTATATTGCCTCTCGTAAGGGAAGAATAGTAAATAAATCAGTTAATATTTTCCAAGTTTGGGGCGCCTGGGTGGCTCAGTCGTTAAGCGCCTGCCTTCAGCTCGGGTCATGATCCCAGGGTCCTGGGATCGAGCCCCGCATCATGCTCCCTGCTCGGCAGGAGGCCAGCTTCTCCCTCTCCCACTCCCCCTGCTGGTGTTCCCTCTTTCGCTGTCTCTGTCAAATAAATAAAATCTTTAAAAAAAAAAAAAATTTTCCAAGCTTCTGTGAAAGCAGTTGAGGGCTATGGTGTAGTGGCACCCACCTTACCGGAAATGGGACCACAGCACAGAAGAATATGTGGACGTGCACACCTCGTAACTGTATCTGTGGGAGAGGGTGGGAGTCGGGTGGTGTGGGGCTGGCAGGCAAAATGGCTAAGAGCACGTGTGTGGGAGTCAGATAGGCCTGGCTTTGAGACCTGGTGTTGCTACGGGCCGGCTCTGTGACCTTGAAGTGATTGTACCTCTTTGCACTTCAGTTTTCCCATCTGTGGAGTGGGGCTAAGCTCGCCTGCCTCGGGTGGTTAGCGGATTAAATGGGAGGATCCATGTCATCTGGTTAGCACAGTGCCCTGCATGTTGTGAGTGTGTGGCATTACTGCCCTCCTCTTCATCCTGTCATCCTCATCGTGGAGAAGGTGACCATGTTTGGAAGACTGAGTAGATGCCTGGGTGAGGAGGAGACAGAGGCGCTGAGCCTGACAGGAGCTGGCCCTGGAAAGTCAGGGACCCAGGCTTGCTTTCTCAGTTTCAACCCAACACTTACAGCCTCTCTACTTCTGTCCCTCTTTCCCCAGGGCTGCCCCCAGGTGGGCTTTCTTTCAACAGATTTCCTCCCCTTCCTTGTCAGCTTACACAAGGCGTACCCACCACCCCCTTCCACATCCGCGCATTTTCATCTCAAGTCCCTGTGACCGGCAGGGGCAAGGAGTGCTGGTAGCATGTTTACAGCAGTGGCTGAGGATGGGCATAGGGTCCTTGGAAGGGGTTGACCTTTTCTTTAGAGGAATGGTAGCAACAGACATACTTAAGGAAGAGACTATAAAAGATTATTGTCATGCATTTGGATGTCCACTGAGTCCTTTGTTTGCCCCCCTCAATAGGCTTCTGGAAGAAAGGGAGGTTCTCTTGTATTGTGATTTCCATGGCCACAGCCGCAAGAATAATATCTTCTTGTACGGCTGCGGCAGCAGCAATCGCAAGCACTGGCTTCACGAGCGAGTCTTTCCTTTAATGTTAAGCAAAAATGCACCGGATAAGGTAAGCCCATAAGGTAATTTCTCATCCGTTGACTAAGGAAGAAAAGAACTCACTGCACCCTATATGCCACTTTGCATCTCTTTTCATTCTTAGGTAAATCCCAGCAACCTGGACCTCAAGAATTTACTCTGGTTTTCTTTTTGTTTTGTTTTTACAATATAATGGTTCAACAGTTCTATACATTATTCAGTGTTCATCGTGATAAGTGTACCCTTAATCCCCCTTATCTATTTCACCCCTCCCCCCACCCTCCTCCTCTCGGGTAACCACCAGTTTTGTTTTGTTTTTTTTTTAAAGATTTTATTTATTTATTTGACAGAGAGAGACACAGCGTGAGAGGGAACACAAGCAGGGGGAGTGGGAAGGGGAGAAGCAGGCTTCCCGCTGAGCAGGGAGCCCGACGCGGGCCTCGATCCCAGGACCCTGAGGTCATGACCTGAGCCGAAGGCAGTCGCTCAACCAACTGAGCCACCCAGGTGCCCCTGTTTTTTGTTTTTTTTTTAAAGATTTTTTTTTTTTTAATTTATTTATTTGAGAGAGAGAGAGCACATGAGAGGGGGAGGGCCAGAGGGAGAAGCAGACTCCCCGCTGAGCGGGGAGGCCGATGCGGGACTCGATCCCGGGGCTCCAGGATCATGACCTGAGCCAAAGGCAGTCGCCCAACCAACTGAGCCACCCAGGCACCCGGGTAACCACCAGCTTGTTCTTTGTGCTTAAGACTCTACTTTTTTTGTTTGTCTCTTTTTCCTTTGTTTGTTTTGTTTCTTAAATTCCACATATGAGTGAAATCATATGGTACTTGTCTTTCTCTGTCTATTTCACATAGCATTATACCTTCTAGATCCATCCATGTTGTTGCAAATGGCAAGATCTCATTCATTTTTATGGCTGAGTCATATTCCATTGTAGATCTGTACCACAGCTTTATCCATTCATCTATTAATGGACACTTGGGTTGCTTCCATGTCTTGGCTATTATAAGTAATGCTACAATAAACATATGGGTGCACATATCTTTTTGAATGAGTGTTTTTGTTTTCATTGGGTAAATACCCAGTAGTGGAATTACTGGATCATATGGTAATTCTATTTTTAATTTTTTGAGGAACCTCCATACTGCTTTCCACAGTGGCTGCACCAATTTACATTCCCACCAACACTACAAGAGGGTTCCTTTTTCTCCACATCCTCCCTAACACTTGTTATTTCTTGTGTTTGGTTCTAGCCATTCTGGTGTGTGTAAGGTGATACCTCGTTGTGGTTTTGATTTGTATTTCCCTGATGATGAGTGATGTTGAGGATCTTTTTATATGTCTGTTGGCCATTTGTATGTCTTCTTTGGAAAGGGACTTCAAGAATTTAGAAAGGTGTGGCTTTAAGAATTACTCTGTGTAGGGGTGCCTGGGTGGCTCAATCAGTTAAGCATCCAACTCTTGATTTTGGCTTAGGTCATGATCTCAGGGTCATGAGATCAAGCCCTGTGTTGAGCTCCATGCTCAGAAGGGAGTCTGCTTGAGATTCTCTCCCTCTCCCCTCTGCTCCTACCCCCATTTGCACCCTCTCTCACTCTGTAAAATAAATAAATCTTAAAAAAAAAAAAATTACTGGGGCGCCTGGGTGGCTCAGTCAGTTAAGTGTCTGCCTTTGGCTCAGGTCATGATCCCAGGGTCCTGGGATCTAGCCCCGCATCAGGCTCCCTGCTCGGCGGGAAGCCTGCTTCTCCCTCTCCCACTCCCCCTGCTTGTGTTCCCTCTCTCGCTGTGTCTTTCTCTGTCAAATAAATAAATAAAATCTTAAAAAAAAAAAAAAGAATTAATCTGTATATCCACAGAAAAACAGATAAATAAAAGGTGGTATATATCCACACAATGGAATGTTATTGGGCAAAAAAAAAAAGAAGTATGAATATGCTAAGACATGCGTGAAGCATGCTATGCAAAAGAAGCCAGACCCAAAAGGCCACATTTTGTGTGATTCCATTTTTTTTTTTTTAATTTTATTTATGTCTTTGAGAGAGAGAGAGTGCATGCACACAAGTGGGAGGAGGGGCAGAGGGACAGGGAGAGGGATAAACAGACTCCCTGCTGAGCGGGGCACCCAATGTGGGGCTTGATCCCAGGACCCTGGGATCATGACCTGAGGCAAAGTCAGACTCTTAACCTACTGAGCCACCCAGGCACCCCTATATGATTCCATTCTATGAAATCTTCAGAAGAGGCAAATCTGTAGAGACAGAAAATTGTTTAGTGATTGTCTGGGGCGGGGAGGAGGAGGGCAGCATGACTGCTTTTAGGTGCTGGGTTTCTTTTTGGAGGTAATGAAAATGTTCTAAACTTAGATTATGGTGATGGCTGCTCAACTCTGTAAATATACTGAAATCATTGAATTGTGTACTTTAAATAAATGAGTTTTATGATATGTGAATTATATCTCAATAAAGATGATTTTTTTAGAGCGGGCGAGGCAGAGGGAGAGGGAGAGAGAGAATCTTAAGCAGGCTCCATTCCCAGCGTGGAGCCCAACATGGGCTCGATCTCATGACTCTGAGATCATGACCTGAGCCAAAATCAAGAGTCAGATGCTCAACCAACTGAGCCACCCAGGTGCCCTTCAATAAAGATGATTTTTAAAAATTGCAGGGCTGCTTTGCTTGGGCACAAGTTCAAACTCTTAGTAGATAATTTGTCCTCTTTTTTTTTTTTTAATGTATTTCTTTTAAAGATCTTTTTTTTTTTTTTTAATTTGTCAGAGTGAGAGCGACAGCGAGCACAAGCGGGGTAGCAGCAGAGGGAGAAGGAGAAGCAGGCTCCCTGTTGAGCAAGGAGCTCCATGTGGGACTCGATCCCAGGACCCTGGGATCATGACCTGAGCCAAAGGCAGACGCTTAACAGACTGAGCCACCCAGGTGTCCCGATAATTTGTCCTCTTTAATCCTGTGGTTGGCAGTGGAAGAAGGGATTGAAGGATAAACAAAGTGCTAATATTGAATGAGCCTCCACAGAATAGTTTCTGTAAGACAAGGTCACAGGGATGCCTGGGAGGCTCAGTCAGTTAAGCGTCTGCTTCAGCTCAGGTCCTGATCCCAGGGTCCCAGGATCGAGCCCCATGTCTGGCTTCCTGCTCAGCTCTCCCTCTCTCTTTGCCCCTCCCCCTGCTCATTCTCTCTCTCTCTCAAAATAAAATCTTTTTAAAAAAAGATCACAGGGTGCCTGGGTGGCTCAGTCGTTAAGCGTCTGCCTGCGGCTCAGGTCATGATCCCAGCGTCCTGGGATCGAGTCTCACATCGGGCTCCCGGCTCGGCGGGAAGCCTGCTTCTTGCTCTCCCACTCCCCCTGCTGTGTTCCTGCTCTCGCTATCTCTCTCTCTGTCAAATAAATAAATAAAATCTTTAAAATAAATAAATAAATAAAAATTTTTAAAAAATCACAAATAACTGTAAGATAGTAACAAGTGAATAAAAAGTTAAAGCTTCATCTAAAACTAATGATGTAATGTATAGGGATTAACATAAGAATTAAAAAAAAAAAAAAAACCAAGTTAAAGCCTTAAACAGTTGGCTGAGTACCAGCTCTGACAGTTAGGCATATACAGAGTACCTGCATTGGCTGAGAAGTGGGTTTTCAGTATCATAAATAGATCCACAAAATGTAATGTCATTAGAAAGAAGAAGTTAGGTTGGATTTAGAAAAGTTTTTAAATGATAGTACATATTTTGTCCCATAAAGATATATAAGACAAATATTTTATTTTTCAAAGGTTTTATTTTTATTTATTTTACAGAGAGAGAGTGAGAGAGAGTATAAGCAGGGGGAGGGGAAGAGGGAGAGGGAGAAGCAGGCTCCCTACTGAGCAAGGGGCCTGATGCAGGGCTTGATCCCAGGACTCTGGGATCATGACCTGAGCCAAAGGCAAACGCTTAACCAACTGAGCCACCCAGGTACCCCAAGACAAATATTTTATATCTGCTATTCTTATCTGTTAAATAAGAAAAAGGAAAGAGGAAGCTTTTCTTTCTTCCTCTCTCCCTTTTTTCCTTCCTTCCTTTTTTCTTTTTTTTTAGGTCTTTCTATTTTTGCCAGCGATCTCTTTATTTTTTTAAGAGATTTTTTTTTTTTAATGATTTTATTTATTTGACAGAGAGAGAGACAGTGAGAGCAGGAACACAAGCAGGGGGAGTGGGAGAGGGAGAAGCAGGCTTCCTGCCGAGCAGGGAGCCCGATGTGGGACTCAATCCCGGGACCCTGGGATCATGACCTGAGCTGAAGGCAGACGCTTAATGACTGAGCCACCCAGGCGCCCAAGAGATATTTTATTTTTATATTTTTTTATTATTTTAGAGAGAGAGAGAGAGCACGAGCAGGTGGTGGGGAGAGGGAGAGAATCTCAAGCAGACTCCCCACTGAGCATGGAGCCCCACATGGGGCTTGATCCCATGACCCTGAGATCATGACCTGAGCTAAAATCAGGAGCCAGATGCTTAACTGACTGAGCCACCCAGGTGCCCCAGGGAATTCTTTCTTTGAATAAAATGACGTCCAAATATTCATCTTGTAAAAAAAATAAATAAATAATTTAAAACATTTTTTAAATGACATCCAGGGGTGCTTGGGTGGCTCAGTCGGTTGAGCACCTGCCTTCAGCTCAGGTCATGGTTCTGGAGTCTCAAGATCAAGCCCTGAGTCGGGCTCTCTGCTCAGCGAGGAGTCTGCTTCTCCATCTCCCTCTGCCCCTCCCCCCGCTTGTGTTCTCTCTCACTCTCTCTCTCCCTCTTAAATAAATAAATAAATAAATAAATAAATAAATAAATAAATAAATAAAATCTTAAAAAAAATGATATCCAGAACCCAGTATCTAAAACAGTTAAAAACAGAGCTACACTAATTGAAGACAAATAGAGGGCTTGGGCTTGGAACCTTGCCCATTCTGCCTCCTTCAGTCCTTGTGGCAGGAATGCCCGAGGCTCCTCAATAGAACCCCTGGATTCCAGGGTGCACAACTTAAAAACCGCTAAGTGGTGAGATACCTTCCAACTGTAAGGCATTTTCAGCAGGATATGGTAGGTTGGGATGGGTGCCAAGTGTATGTTACAAACCCCCAGTAAGGAAAGAGGGTTGGGGTGGTCATGAAAGACAATGGAGGATATTGAACTCCAAGCCGAGAACATTAAGTAAGAGGGAGTGAGAATTCCAGGCAGAGATTACAGGGGTGAGGCATACCGGAATCCAGATAGAGGATAAACCCAACTGGATCCAAGAGCTCAAGTTGGGGAGGGGTAGAAAGAAACCTTAGAAAAATGTCTTGAATGCAAAGTAAGCCAGCATTCACAACCAGGAGTTCAAGGCACCCTCGTCCAGCAAAATGTCCCCGGGAAGGGTGGGAAAGGGAAGAAAAGGTCACTGGCAGTAAGAAACAGAATCTACTCTCTCCCCTTTGGAGACTCACAGTCGACAATAACATACTAAATGCTCTGAGAGATCCTGCATAGGAAGTCTGTGTAATTTTATTAGTCCTTCCTTCTTCTGACCAACATGACCACAGTACTCATTTTCTCCTCTGTAATACCTGTTAACATCCCATAAAACTACTATTTTATGGAACATATGTTAGGAAATGATATATAGACCCCCCAGGAAACAATTCTTGTATTGTAGTAATGAATCTTAGGCATCTTAACGTTTGCCAGTTTATGTTTAACAGAGGATTTGGGTTTCTCTTTAGTTCTCTTTTCATAGTTGTAACTTTAAGGTGCAAAAGTGCAAGGAAGGAACGGGCCGAGTTGTGATGTGGCGCATGGGGATCCTCAACAGCTACACCATGGAGTCTACCTTTGGGGGGTCCACCCTGGGTAAGCTCTCATTTGTATATCATAGGTCAGCACGGCAAGGGGAAGCCAGGCAAAGCACGGAGGGCATGAAATCCCTTTGAATGCTGGAGAGATGATTGACCTAGAGGATTTTCCTAACTGTGCCTTCTGCTGAATTTGACAACCTAAATTTGAGTGTGAAATGTAATACTTGACAGGGCAATATAGCATAGCGGTTGCTCAGGACCTGGAATCAGGCAGATCCGGGTTTGACTTTCAGCTCCATTTCCAAGTGGTGTGATCCTGGCTAAGTTACTTAACTCTGTGAACCTCATTTTTTTAAAAACTGGCAATAACAGTAGTACCCGCCTTGTAGGTCCTACCTAATGAGATAATGCACATAGAGCCCTTGGCATAGCACCTACCATAGAGTAAAACTTCAGTAACTATAGCCATATGACTGCAGACTTATTCATTGTCAAAGATTCTTCTGAACCAAACCAGAACTAGAGGGAGAAAGACCCTGTCCAGAAGCACAATATTCTAGAATCAGAGGTGGTGTTGTTAAGGAAATATTCATAAATTAGATTGCATTTGCTCATTAGGATTTAATAAGAAATGTTTATGGATTTTTTTCTTCAGGCAATAAAAGAGATACTCACTTTACCACTGAGGATCTGAAGTCTCTAGGTTACCATGTTTGTGACACCCTTCTGGATTTCTGTGATCCTGACCGAACCAAGGTAAGAATGGGCTTTCAAGAACAGTGGTGATGCTACTGGGACCAGTTTCACATGGGGCCAGGGTCAGCCCAATGAGATTATAGGTGGTCTTTATTTTCCTCTTAATATCGTTCAGAAGTTTTTATTATCATTAAAAGTAAGAAAGCCCCCAGCCTGCACACTCTCCGCAAATGGCAAGACCTCATAACTTGCCAAGAAGGTAGAAGCCTTCGTGCCGACTATCCGTCAGCACACTTCTCCCTCACTTTGCTTTTCAGAAAAGCAGGGGTCCTTTCTCTTCTCCAAAACAAACCCTGCCCTTTGCGCACCTGCCAGCCCCCCACTCCATGGCCTCCCTAAGGTCTTGCCTCATTCATTCCCTCCTCCTTTTCTGTGTCCTCAGTTTTTTCATCCTCTTACTTCTTCTCCTCAACTGCACGTGTTCTTAGCTGCCCCTGTCCTGACTCATACACGGGTTTCCTTTGGCCTTGTTTCTCTAGCAGAGAGTCAGGAGGGTAGTTCTATTTCCCTTCATCGCTCAGCTTCTCAAAAGGCATTGCTCATGGGCTCAGTCTAACTCCTCTCTCATGCCCCCTCTCAGATGGCCCTGGGGACACTGGTACAGACTGCTCTGGATGCAACTGTTTAATAAAACATATTTAAAGGAGAATGAGACCACAACATGGCCTGTTAAATCACATCTGCCATGGGCCAAAATCTGAACAAACCCATTCCAACATTTCCTTCCTTGCTATTCAAAAAAATAAAATAAATCAGACCTTTGCATTATTTAAGAAGTTTATTATTGCCTTTAGCCAGAGAAAAGTGCCTAAAGCAGTGTTCAGTGATGTTCTGCCCTAGAGACACTTACTACAGCTCATGTAATTTATATGTTAATACGTCCTTACTAGCAGAGGTGATAGCCCACTCATCTTTATGTCCCCAGCAATAAATAAATTGCCTTTCAGCATATACTTAGTAAATATTTGATAAATAAATAAATAAATGAGTAATAAAAAATGTTTTTTTTTCACTTCCACAGTTCATGCAGTGTTTAGCAGAGCTTAAAGAGCTCTTACAACAGGAGATCCGTAAGAAATTCAATGAACTTGGACAAGATATGGATTTAGAAGGAAGTTGGAGTGACATCTCTTTGTCTGACATTGAATCCAGGTAACAAACTTCATTTCAAAGAAAAACCAGAGAAGTTCTATTATTATTATTATTATTATTATTATTATTATTATTATTATTGTTTGCTCTTGTTGTTTCATTGGTTTTGAACCTCAGGTGCAAAATATTGAATAAATCTTGGCACACTTAAATATATTTCATTTCTTCAACAACTATGTATTGAGTGCCTGTTCTTTGACAGCCTCATTTCTTTTTTTTTTTTTTTTTTAAGATTTTATTTATTTATTCATGAGAGACAGAGAGAGAGAGAGAAGCAGAGGGAGAAGCAGGCTCCCAAGGAGCAGGGAGCCCGATGCGGGACTCGATCCCAGGACTCCGGGATCATGACCGGAGCCGAAGGCAGACGCCCAACCGTCTGAGCCACCCAGGCACCCGACAGCCTCATTTCTAAGTTAGGGAGATGGGCGGGCAGTATGTGTAGGGCCTTTAGGCGATTGTAAAGCCTTTGTCTTTTACTCCAAGGGAGGTGGAAAGCCTTTGGAAGGTTTTAAGGAGAGAAGTGTCATGTTCTGACTTGGATTTTAGTTTCAGTAGGAATACCCTGGCTGCTATGTGGAAAATAGATTGTAGAGAGGGAAGGTGTGTAAGCAGGAACATTCATTAGGAGGCTCTTGCAATAATACAGGTAAATACAGACAGTGGTCTAGACCTGAGTAGTTGTAGTGGTTAGGGGTGTATGAATTGGTTGGATTCTAGGTATATTTTGAAGTCTCAAACATTAGGACTTTCTTGTGGATTGGATGTGGAGCATGAGAGAAAGAGAATGAGTCCATAATTGGTTGAATGGAGTTGCCTTTTACTGAGATGGGGAAGATCAAGGGGGTGGAGAAGGTTAGGGGAGTGATGAAGATCCAGAGGCTAGTGTTAGGCACGTTCATTCTGAGATGTCTATTAGACATCTAAATGGAGATATTGGATGGGCAGTTGAATATATGAGTCTGGAGTTCAGTGGAGAGGTCAAATAGAGTCATCATTGGATAGATGATATTTAAACCTAGAGACTAGGGATACCTGGGTGTCTCAGTCAGTTAAGCATCTGACTCTTGGTTTCAGCTCAGGTCACGATCTCAGGGTTGTGAGATCAAGCCCCGCATTGGGCTCCATGCTCGGCATGGAGTTGGCTTGAGATTCTCTCCCTCTCCCTCTGCCCCTTTCCCCACTCACATGCATGCACTCTCTCTCTCAAATAAATAAATAAAATCTTTAAAAAAAATAAATAAAAAAAATAAACCTTAAGACTAGATGAGATCCGAAGGGAGCAAGTGCAGCTAGAGTAAAGAGAAGGTCCAAGTCTAAGCTGGGTACCACAGCTCTAAGAGGTCACAGAGGTAAGGAGGAGCCAGAAAATGAGGTAAAAAGTCCAGGCTATAGTATCTGGCCACCTTATAACCCCCACCCTCAGCCTCTCACACGCCGCTATGGCTACACTGGCCTCCTCACTCTTCTGCCTCAGGGCCTTTGCACTAGCGGTCCCAGCTGCCGAGAATGCTCTTCCCCTAGATATCTACATGGCTCATCCCTCACCTCCTTCAAGTCTTTGTTTAAATGTCAACGTTTTCAATATGGCCTGCCCTTGTTACTGTACTACTGCCTCTTGTTCCCCAGCCTTTGCCTCCCTGCCTTTCATTCCCTGTCCCTCTGAGGTGCTCTCCTTTTTCCCAAAGCATTTCATCACCTCTGTCCTTCTATGTCATTTACATCTTTATTGTGTTTATTATGTATTGTCTGTTTCCCCTATGAAGATGTGGGTTCCACAAGGTCAGAGATCTTTATTTTGTTCACCTCTGTATTTCATGCACCTAGAACAGTACCCAGCCCTTAGGGAGAGCTCAATACATATTTATTGAATTAATTTAGTGTGAAGGATCTCAGCCCCACACTCTCCACAAGTATTTTAGGAAGCCCCCAGGTGGGTGAGTGTCTCACAGGTGTGCAAGAACACCTTCTACTCCAGCCTACTGGCCAGGGTGCCTCAAGCCTGCCCCAGCTGCCCTCAGTCAGGTTTCTGGGCTGGACATGGCAGTCCTCGGCCAGAGGTGGCGCTGTAGACCGCAGTGGACAGGGCGAAGGGGCTGGTCTCCCTCCTACTCTAAGTGGCACATCGACATCTGGGCCCTGAAGCAGTTCTGCAGTTCTGAGTCTCCCAAATGTCTCCTTAGGAACCTTAAATCAGAGCGTCAGACCAGGCAGTATGCCCATTCACCATGTTGCCTCCTCCACTCTCCCAGAATTCTCTGCCTAACTCTCTGGGACCACTGCACAAACCACGCTTCACTTTCAGCCTCAACAGCAAAATGCCCCTGGATGTCAACCCATTAGGATAGAGCCCAGGAGAAGTCACCTCAGAAACAGGGAGACTGCATTCTAGTATCTAGGGGTACCCTGATACGGTGAGGTAAGAATTACTGAAACCAGTTTGCCAGCATCTGCATCAGGAAGCCGGCTGTTACAAGCCTCCACGGGGCTCCACCTGTCCGTTCCCACCGTGACGCAGAAAAGCAGACTGTGAGTGTCCAAGCCAAGTTTGAGTGTGCCCTGTGTGTGCACCTACATGGTCTTCAATATTTTCTGGGGCATACTGCATCTAATGCTTTTATCCTGTTTATTTATTTTTTATTTATTTTTTATTTTTAAGATTTTATTTATTTGCGAGAGAGACAATGAGAGACAGAAAGCATGAGAGGGAGGAGGGTCAGAAGGAGAAGCAGACTCCCCGCCGAGCAGGGAGCCCAATGCGGGACTCGATCCAGGGACTCCAGGATCATGACCTGAGCCAAAGGCAGTCGCTTAACCAACTGAGCCACCCAGGCGCCCCTATCCTGTTTATTAAAGTCTTCCGTTATCTCCGAAAGGGACTTGAGAAACTATTATCCAATGGCCTCAAGAAAGCTACTCTCCAGACTAGAAAAGCCTTTCAAGAACAGGGAATTGGGAATTAGATCAGAGAAGAGAGGGCTTTCTTCCTGCTGTCTTACTGTGGGGTTCCTCATTGTGCACCAAAGGGAGGGAGGGGGAGTGTGAACAGGATGAAAGGCATGAGCAAAAGAATGGTTTGAAATGCCATCTTTTCCCAGGAGATCTGAGTTTTGTGCCTAAGACATTTTTTTATCTATGGAGGCCATGTGGTAGAGCACAGCTCCCAGTTCTAGCCGGCCACACCCCAGAAAAGGGAAAAAGACAATGTGACACTTGAACAGTGGATGTGATAGAAGAAGCAAGGTGGATTATCTGAGCCCTCGTTCAGCCCTTGTTCATCCTAGCCCTTGCAGGAAGGGGGGCTGCCCATTTGTGGGGGAAGACGTTATATCAGTCTGGACACGCATCCACAACTTTTGAAGCAGGAATTGGGATAATGAAAGTAGTATTCCTGGTCTCCGACCTACAGAATCCTTGTTATCAGATATGTTTATGTGTATATTCAACGCAGTTTTAAAGAGTACCTGGTAGGATCCTTGCTCTCTGAACTGGTACTGGCCAGACAGAAATGAATGAAACAAACCCTGCTTTCAAACAAATCACAGTCCCCTGGTCTTGTCCAGGGCTGCACACTAAGAATCTTCCAGCCTCTCACGGTCGCTGCCAAGGGCAGCTTGGCCCACCTGGCCAGTATTTATTTTGCCACATGGATTGCAAACTCCGTGGGGTCAGGGGCTCTGCCACGTTCATCTCTGTGCTTGATGCACTGCCTGGCGTGCAGTACGTGTTCAGGATGAATGAATGAATGTGCTTGTCAAGAATTCTTAGTCATCGAAATGCAGGCATTGGGGGCAAGTAGCAGACTGGATATCCTAATCCCATGCTGCTGGTCTGGTAAATGTTCCCCTTCCTAGACATTAATAACAGCTGTTTCCCTTTCCTCTTTCCTTCTGGAAACAGCACCAGTGGTTCTGACAGTTCCCTCTCAGACGGTCTCCCTCTTCACCTACTGAACATAGCACATGAGGTAAGATAGTATAGACAGTCACCCCCAGGAAGTAGCAGCCTTAAGGACAATATGACCCTCCTGGATAATTTGGTGGAATGTTCCAGCTAAAGTCTGTAGAAAAGGGGCGCTTGGGTGGCTCAGTTGTTAAGCATCTGCCTTTGGCTCAGGTCATGATCCCAGGGTCCTGGGATCGAGCCCTGTATTGGGCTCCCTGCTCAGTGATGAGCCTGCTTCTCCCTCTCCCTCTGCCTGCCGCTCCCCCTGCTTGTGCTCTCTCTCTCTGTCAAATGAATAAATACAATCTTTATTTTTCTTACTTTTTTAAAGATTTTATTTATTTGAGAGAGAGAGAGAGCAAGCATGAGAGGGGAGAGGGGCAGAGAGAGAGGGGGAGAAGCAGACTCCCCTCTGAGCAAGGAACCTGACATGGGGCTCAATCCCAGGACCCTGGGATCATGACCTGAGCCGAAGGCAGACACTTAACCAACTGAGCCACCCAGGCGCCCCAATAAATACAATCTTTAAAAAAAAGTGAAAACTGTCTTAAGAGATAGAGGTTGTTAAAAATGACCCATACTTATTTATTTATTTAAGACTTTATTTTTATACTATGTCTCTACACCCAACATGGGGCTCGAAATCACAACCCCAAGATCAAGAATTGCATGCTGCACCGACGGAGCCATCCAGGCACCCTGACCCATACGTTTTTAAAAAGTATTTCTTTATTCATGTAGTCATAGATAGTTTTATATTTCCATATATTAAGTATTTTTTTGCCCCATCTTGTTCACAGACTTTTTCTTATGTAGATGATATAAAAGCTTTAGAAACAACAAAATATTTGTTATAATTCATTATGCACATGATTTCCTAGTTGCATTAAGAAATATCTCCATCATAAGTTGAGCTTAAGGCTGTGCCAGGTGGAGCCAGCCAAATGAGATTGGACCATATAAGTTTTTCAGCTGGATTTACATCAGTATAAACTTCACCACACCATAGGTCCCCGGATAATTAGCCCTGAGCTTCATTTGCTTAATTATTAAAGCCACCTTGTGGTAATGGCCAAACTGAATCTTCTAAATTTTACAAAAAATTTTTGTCTTTTTTTTTTTTAGAGAGAGAGAGGGTGAGCGGGTTGGGGGGGTGAGGGGAGTGCCAGAGGGAGCAGGAGAGAGAGAATCTTAAGCAGGCTCCTCCACACGCAGCGCAGAGCCTAATAAGGGGCTCAGTCCCACAACCCTGAGATCATGACTAGAGCCAAAGGAGTCAGACGCTTAACTGACTGAACTACCTGGGCACCCCAGCCGAACTGAATCTTTTAACCACATACCTAATGATCAGTATTATCTGTACCTGACATTATTGCCATGACTAATCTGGTTTTATATTTTGAAACACAGATACTTGGTTATTGGTATAGTTGCCCCTTTGGCAGTATACCTATAGTAGTGGGATTTGGGGATGTTAAATGGGGAGTGGATTCTGCTATGGAGGTACCTGAACTGTTTATTCCCCAAACCAGCAGGAGGTCAGCACCATGGAGCCCACGTACTGGGTTAGCCCTTGTGGCTTGAGTGTCCTGTGGAAAAGGGCTCCATGTGGGTACCATGTACCCACATGTACCTCTGGAATCCCCAATGACGACTTTCTCTGTGCCTTCTGGAATAGGTGAATCAAAAGAAGAAGATGTATAAGAAGAAAAAAAAGAAGCCACTTCAGACGAGGAAACAGCGAAATGAACAGTATCAGAAAAATAATTTGATGAGGGAGTTAAAGTTAACGGAAGATGTCCCGGTAAGAAGGCTCTGGTCAAAGAGCATTCCATGGACAGAGCAGGACAAGGGGATAAAGTTTACTCTAAACCAGAAAGGGAATGGGGAATGGGGTAGAAGGAAGCTATTTTGAGTTCTTAGCTCTTCCATGAGTCCTCTGGACATCTCTGAGCAGATCTCAGCCTTGGCCCACCGATTCTGTTCTACACTCTGGCATGGATTTTGATCATGGTGGTTACTAGAGAAGTGGTGGCTGGAGCCAGTCCAGGCTTGCTGGGTAGCTCAGGTGTCCGGCCTTGTCCAGTAGAGGGATGCCAGGCTCCTTCCCAGTCTCCTCCCAGCTGTCATCCCCACTCCATGCCCCCTGCTTCCTAACAATGAAAATGCTTTCAGACGTGGAGATTTTACTGTTGAGTGAATTGGGTCAATTATGAGTAGAGTAATTGCAATGGATCAATTGAAAAATATTCTCTTTGCACTCAATCCTTCTAGGAAAGGGCAGGGTTTGCTTCTACTCTGCAAAAACAGCCTACCTTTTTCAGAAATTCAGAGAATGCCAGTTCTTCCACGATGCGAAATGACAAACCAAGGTTGAATGAGGTAGTAGTTTTGCTTACCTTTTTTTTTTTTTTAACTCATTCATAGAAAATTTATCAGAACTTTTTTTGGGTAATATATTTAAAGTGTACAACATGGTATTTGATATATTTACACACAGTGAGAGGGTTCCCAGCACTGAGTTAATTAACACATTTACCACCTCAGGTAGTTACTTTTTTTTTCTTTAATAACTGAAAGTTTATACCCTTTTGCCATCTTCTCCTTATTTCCCCACTCCCCAGCAACCACCATTCTGCTCTCTGTATCTACGAATTTGATCTTTTTTTTAGGTTCCACACTTAAGTGATACCATGCAGTATTTGTCTTTCTCTCTCTGCCTCCTTTCACTCAGCATGATGCCCTCCGGGTTCATCCATGTTGTCACAAATGGCAAGATTTCCTTCTTTTTTAAGACTGAATAACATTATTTACAGATATTTTCTCTCATTCCATAGGTTTTCTTTTGATTTTGTTTTTTTGGGGGTAGGGTAATTTTTTTTTAAGTAATCTCTACCCCCACCATGGGGCTTGAACTCACAGAGTCACGTGCTCTACCAACTGAGCCAGCCAGGTAAATAAAATCAGCCTTCTGATTTTATTAATGATTTCCTTTGCTGTGCAGAAGCTTTTTAATTTGATCTAGTCCCGCTTGTTTATTTTTGCTTTTGGTGTCAAATCCAAAAAATCATTGCTAAGACCAATGTCAAGGAGCTTATCCCTTATGTTTTATTCTCGGAGTTTTATGGTTTCGGGTCTTAAGTTTAAATGTTTAATCCATTTTGAGTTGACTTTAGTGTATGGTACAAGATGGGGTATGGTTTGCATGTGGATATCTAGTTTTTCTTTTTTTTTTTTTTTAAAGATTTTATTTATTTATTTGAGAGAGAGAATGAGATAGAGCATGAGAGGGGGGAGGGTCAGAGGGAGAAAGAGACTCCCTGCCGAGCAGGGAGCCTGATGCGGGACTCGATCCCGGGACTCCAGGATCATGACCTGAGCCGAAGGCAGTCGCTTAACCAACTGAGCCACCCAGGCGCCTGGATATCTAGTTTTTCTAATACCATTTATTGAAGAGACCATCTTTTCCCCATTGTATATGTTGACTCTTTTGTAAAAAATTAATGGATCTTATATGCATGAGTTTATTTCTGAGCTCTCTATCCTGTTCCATCTTTGACTCTTTGTTGCAGATTCTCTGATTTTTCCAATTAATATGTCTCTTCCATAGGCCGAAGAATACAATAGGCCTCTATCTGTGTTACCCTCCTGTTGGTGCCACAGGGAGCAGGGGAACCTTAAAATTACTGGGGACATTGACAATATTTTGGGTTAGACACTACTGAAGTCTGACAACCATTGATTTGTGATTTTATACCTAGAACATAAGAACAGGCTGCTGCATCATCTGTCCATCCCTGCATTCAACAAATCGAACTATGTAACCACTACATGCTACACCCTCTACTGCGTGCTGGGAATGCAACATTGAACAAAACACTGTCTCTGCCTTAGGGACCTTAGAGTCTACTGGGGATTTTAACAAGGAAGCAGGGAATTACATCAGAGAGTAGGATGAAGTAGAAGCACAGAGGAAAGGTGCCCAGTCGTTTGTTAGTACTTTGGCATTGGATGGCTATAAAATCTTTGTTTGGTTGGGTTTTTTAAGATTTATTTATTTTAGATTAAGAGAGAGAGAGAGGCAAGGGGAGGTGCAGAGGGAGAGGGAGAGAGAGAATCTCAAACAGACCTCCTGCTGAGCACAGAGCCTGATGTGGGGCTTGATCTCACAACCCTGAGGTCATGACCTGAGCTGAAATCAAGAGTTGGATGCTCAACCGACTGAGCCACCCAGGTGCCCCTTTGGGTTTTTTATGTATAAAAATAAGTTTTGGTGGGGCACCTGGCTGGCTCAGTCAGAAGAGCATGCCACTCTTGATCTCGGGGTCATGAGTTCAAGCCCCACACTGGGTGTAGAGATTACTAAAAATAAAAAGTAAACTTAAGAAATTCTAAAAATAAGTTTTGTATCTTAAAAATAAGATATAAATATCTTAAAAATAAGTATCTTAAATATAAGATAACTCTTAGTGGATAGGGTGCGTAATAGGCCCTTCTCATGCAGAATGCTACCCTGTGGTTAGCAGTGATATACTGCGGTCCCACTGTGTTACACTGAAGAACCCCCGCAGAGCACGGCCCACACTGAACGTCATTTGGGGTCTAGTGTGATGGCGGCCAGAGCACAGCTTTCAAGTCTGTCTTGAGTTCAAATTCCAGCCTCACTATCATTTTTCATGAGTTACTTAACCACTCTGGGACTCCGTTTCTGGGTAATAATACATGCATCATAAACATTGTTGAGAAAATTAGATGTGAAACTGTAAAGTGCCTGGTGTATGGTAGGCACTCCATGAATATTAGTTTCCTTCTTTTCTTCAAATTATTATTCATTTGTGGCTTGCCTCTCTTTCTGTGTTACAGTACCGTAATGACTTAACATGCAGGAATAAAAAACACTCAGGGTCTGTTCTGTGTAATCACACTTGTGCAAGTGGGAACTTTAGTGAGAACGTGTTCGTTTATCTCCGTCACAGCTACGTGGGAGAGACAAGGGCACCTCCCTGGGCCCATCAAAAATGGCCTCCTTGATCCTGACGAAGAATACAGAGAGAATGCAGGTATTTCACCTACGATGTATACATGTATGCCAGCAACTAATTTGATTTGGCTTTCAAGGGTATGATGTGATCTGGAGGGGTAGTGATCCACAGTCCACAGTTTTACCTTCTAGGATTTGCTCCGCTCAGGAGAACGTCTGAGCCACCTGACCACCAAGGGACACAGCCCCACAAGGTGCCGCAGGATGGGAGGAATCCCACCTTGAGCAAAAAGCTTACCCTGGAGAATTTAGTTTCATTTTAGCAAACATTTGTTAGGCGGCTGTTATTTTGTAAGCCTGTGGCAGCAGCTGAGGTAACAGTGATAGTGAATAATGCAGCGGTTCTCAACCCTCGGAGATGTTAACAACAACCTGGGGTGCCGCCATCAGTCGTGAGGTACCTCATGTCCAGAGGTCCCAGAGATCATTCAATACCAATGTTTGTGAATGGTTTGCTTTTTTAAAAGAGTAAGTTAGAATGAGTTAGTATTTATCCCTCTAATAACATCTCTCTTGCTCATTTGCATTTGCATTTTCTCTCCTGAGAAGGAGGAAAAAGAGGTGGAGAAACAGCTAGTAAGCTGTCGAGTCAGCCCTGGGGAGTCTATGGGAGGGTGCCACTCACATGCGCCCGGGACGAAAAAAGATTAAGAACCACTGGACTAACGTGGGTATACTAGAGAGAGAATGGACAGTTCTCCCAAGGGGAGGTCCCTGCTGTATTCCCAAGTCCCAAGGTTCGGGACTTCTCAGATTGGTGCTCCCATTTACCCATCCGTATCTTATGGAGACCCTACAAGATGCGGGGCCCCTTGAGGACTTTTTTTTTTTTTAAGATTTTATTTATTTGACAGAGAGAGACAGCGAGAGCAGGAACACAAGCAGAGGGAGTGGGAGAGGGAGAAGCAGGCTTCCCGCCGAGCAGGGAGCCCGATGTGGGGCTCGATCCCGGGACCCCGGGATCATGACCCGAGCCGAAAGCAGACGCTTAACGACTGAGCCACCCAGGCGCCCCCCCTTGAGGACTTTAAGACATGATCCCTCCCTTAAGGCAGCAATCCTCTAGGAGGGGTGGCAAGATAGAGTCCACTCACCATGACATCACAGAGCCTGGAGAGCAGTGGGAAGACAGGTGTAGGTAAATTCAAAGAGGATTTCTGTCCTGACAGGCAGGTGAGCCACAAGCTGCCCCCTCTCCTCGGAGGTATTCACTGCAGGACGTCCCCAGTTTGCTCAAGCCACATCCCACAGTTGGAACCTCTTAGGCTGCAACATGTAACCAGGGATTCAGTTAAACCCGACGTAGCAGGTGAATGCCATCCAGGCTTTCACGTTTGCCTCCATTTTCTTCCTCTTCTTTTTTTTTTTTTTTTAATATTTTATTTATTTGTTTAAGAGAGAGAGAGAGAGCATGAGCAGGGGGAGGGGCAGAGAGAGAAGTAGACTCCCGCTGAGCAGGGAACCTGACACGGGGCTCGATCCCAGGATCCCGGAACCATGACCTGAGCCAAAGGCAGACGAAGGCAGACGCTTAACCAACTGAGCTACCCAGGCGCCCCCACCTCCATTTTCTGGCGGAGCATTTCTCTAGCAGAGACATAGGCATTTAACTCACAGACATAGATAAGCAGAGTCACAAACAGTGGGGCAGTCTCCTATCTTGTAGATTAAGTTCTCTTTGTGTAATGTCTCTAGAGAGTTTATGAAATGCAGTGGTTGAACTCAGGGCCATTAAGGACCTTTCTTCATCTCTCTGAAGGCCTAGGGCAAATGCTTGATTCACCTCTGCCCTGGAACCACATCAACTACTTTGTACTTTGGTATTTGGGGGGAAATGCAAATACTTCTAACTCCTTTTAAAACCAACCCCAACCCTAACTATAACTTTAGAAATCACAACCTAAAGTGATTCAACTTTTTATCTTGTTTGCACAGACAGAGAAGCCAGGATTCACAGTGTCATGCTCTCCAAAGAGAAGCGCAAATCCCAGCCAAGAGCCGGTTCCAGATAGGAAGCCAAACTGGTCCAGGAACAGATATCCTGCCACAAAGAGAAGCCGCGCCACCATGACAGTGTACCCATCCTTGCACATATACACATACCCATAGGCTGCCATGTTTTGGGTCAGACACATTCTGTAATGAGGGGAGTTGTATGATTGGGAGCTTCGTTCACTTGCGGTATACTGTGTCGTGTGTTCATCATGCACTGACCTTACTACACCAGGGGCTCCCATTGCATGCAAGCCCTCACGATACATACCTCATGAATTAGATTACTTTTTTTTAAAGTAAATTTTATTATGATGTATAGAAAAGCTTCCTTTGTCAGAAATTGAAGTGTGTGCTCATGAACCTACAGCCCAGATACACATTTTAACCAGTAGACATTCTCTCTAAAATTATGTGCAAATCAATTTTAAGAGTTCAAATTCTATTTTAAACATATTCTGAGAGTGTGCTTTGTTCAAAAAAAGTCTTCCGTCAAAGCTTTCTAGCAATGAATGGTCAATGATTTATCAGGTTTGCTCATGCTAAGGTGTTACCACATAGAGAAAACAATTCATGTATTAGCCAGAGTTTAGTATGACATATATCATGTTCAACACGGTTACGTACATTTTTTAACCCACTGATTAAAATTCTTTCTCTCTAGCCAATTGTTTCCTTTGATCGGTTAACTGCATCACCTTACGTGAACAGGTGTTTTATATTTTTAGCTTTCTCTCGAGCAGCAAGCACAGCCTGCCAACTGCAGCCTGTCATGTCCACATGCTGGGGTCGTGTTGAAGAAGGGTCACTTGAGTTCATGCCAGGCCTCCTGTTTTTACTTTCCCCTCTTCCTATCACATCGGATTGAAAGTTTCCCGGTGTATTTTTCACTATCACTTGTAAACTCCGTCAGCCACCACCATGACCTGGATGACTAATGATTAGAACCACATGGCAACACAAATTTTAGTACAAGTCCAGTGTTTGTGCTTTTTTTTTTAATATTTGATTTATTTATTTGACACAGAGAGATCACAAGGAGGGGGGCAGGGCAGAGGGAGAGGGAGAAGCAGGCTCCTGGCCGAGCAGGGAGCCTGATGTGGGGCTTGATTCCAGGACCCTGGGATCATGACCTGAGCCGAAGGCAGACACTTAACCGGCTGAGCCACCTAGGTGTCCCTTTTTTTTTTTAATTAATAGACTTTATTTTGAGAACAGTTTTAGATTTACAGAGAAATTGAGGACACAGAACAGAGAATTCCCAAATACTGCCCACCCCACATCCTGCCTCACACACTGCATGAGTCTTTTTAAAGGTGATGATATCTGCTGAGCTCTTTTTTGTTTGTTTGGTTTGGTTTCTAATAGAGAATACTTCACGAACTTCCGTGTCTTCCTTCTGCAGGCCATGCTAATCTTCTCAGTATCTGTATCTACTTCAGTGTATGTGCTGCCAAAGGGAGCCTCTGCCCTTCTCCTATTCCATACCTTACTCACACCCTAAAACCTAAATTCACACCTGAAAACTCAGCATTTTAAGTATCTAGAAAGCACACAGCCAAAACCCCACTTTTTGTCCCAAAGAGGATATCTTTCAAGGACAAATCCCTAAACAGTTACAAACCGCTGAGGGCAAACCTTTGAAAGTTGTTCGGAAATACTTGTTTTTGCTTCAAATAATTTTGGATAAAGTTTATAAAAAGCACCCCAGTATGATGATATTTTTGGAATAAAAAATCAGAATGTGCAGGGGCACCTGGGTGGCTCAGTCGGTCAAGCCTCCGACTCTTGATTTCAGCTCAGGTCCATGATCTCAGGGTCGTGGGATTGAGCCCCGTATCGGGCCCCACGCTCAGCTCAGAGTCTGCTTGTCTCTGTCCCTCTGCTTCTCCCCCCATCTCATGTGCACTCTCTCTAAAATAAATTTAAAAATAAAATCTTAAAACATAAATAAGTTAATCTTTAAAAAAATCAGAATATGTGATCAGATTCTTCCCCCAAACTTACAAGATTTATTTTTCATAAAACATGCCCTTTTATATTCAACACTGAGGATTTTATGGTCTGAGATGATTGGTAAGAGTGAGTTGGCAACAATGTATAGAAAAGAATCATAAAATAGTTATTGTACTTCATCCATTAAACTATTTGGAGTAATGGAGTGATGAAATTTTGCCTGCTTAAGCAATCAAGATCTGTGGAGTTATGATCATGGGCAGAGGGGGAGGGAGAGGGAAAGGGAGAGAATCTCAAGCAGACTCCACGCTCAGCACAGAGCCCAACACGGGACTTGATCTCAGGACCCTGAGATCATGACCTGAGCCGAAATCAAGAGTCGGACGCTTAACTGACTGTGCCACCCAGGTGCCCCTTTAAGTACTTTTTTTTTTAAAAGATTTTATTTATTTATTTGACAGAGAGAGACAGGGAGAGAGGGAACACAAGCAGAGGGAGTGGGAGAGGGAGAAGCAGGCCTCCCACAGAGCAGGGAGCCCGATGCGGGGCTCGATCCCAGGACCCTGGGACCATGACCTGAGCCGAAGGTAGACGCTCAACGACTGAGCCACCCAGGCGCCCCCCTTTAAGTACTTTTTGAAAGTAAAAAACTTCCTGAGATGGGGGCAGGGGGGAAGCTTCCTGAGATGTGGTTTGGATGCTCAGATATTGAAGGGGCAAAAAGGAGAGAATCCACGCAGTCCAGGCACAGCCTCCACATCTGGTAGTCACCCAAACGTGGTGTGGCTCAAGTTGAGCCCTGCTCAGCTCACAGGCCTGCAAAGGAGCAGCTATGTGTTTTCTTTAGAAGAGAGGCAAGCTTTCCTGCTCCGGTGATTAGGGAGAAGTGACCCACCCGGCATTTATATGCAGCAGTGTCTGGCAGTCAGAGTGCCTGTCATTTCTCATTGTGCTTTTTTTTTTTTTAATATTTTATTTATTTATTTGACAGCACAAGCAGGGGGAGTAGCAGGCAGAGGGAGAGGGAGAGAGAGAATCAGGCTCCCCGCGGAGCAGAGAGCCTGATGCGGCGCTCGATCCCAGGACCCGAAAGCAGATGCTTAACCGACTGAGCCACTTAGGTGCCCCTCATTGTGCTATTGGTAGGAGGCTGAGAGGGGTGCCTCTAGCTGGAAACTTTAAAATGACAAACTAAGATGATTGATTCTGTGTGGACATAACAAATCTCCTGCTGCAGGACAAACAACCCAAAGCATCTTGATCACTAAGAGTGAATCGTGAGAATGGAATCAGGGAAAAGTGGAAAAAAGCATTTTAGTCAGGTCAGAGGCCAAGATCAACTTGACATTCAACAGTTGTCGACAAAGGTTAGGGTCGGGGGGCAGTGCCTGGCAGGCTTAGTCGGTAGAGCATGCGACTCTTGACCTCAGGGTCCTGAGTTTGAGCCCCACGTTGGGCATAGAGATTACTTAAGATATACACATATTACTTAAAATATATACATATTTTTTGAAGGGAAAAATAATGCATTTCTTTTTTTTTTTTTAAGATGTTATTTATTTATTTAACAGAGAGAGACACAGCGAGAGAGGGAACACAAGCAGGGGGAGTGGGAGAGGCAGAAGCAGGCTTCCCGCTGAGCAGGGAGCCTGATGCGGGGCTCGATCCCAGGTCCCTGGTATCATGACCCGAGCCAAAGGCAGACGCTTAACGATTGAGCCACCCAGGCGCCCCAAAACAATGTATTTCATACTCTGTTTTCTTTATAAATCAAATGCATAGTCACTGATAGCATTTTTTAAGATTCAAGATGGATTTCAGGTGAGCATATTTTCTTTAGCAGTCTTACTTTTGGGACCATGTGGTCACAACTGAGGTCCTCAGTCCTCAACTGCTCTCAGTGGAGAGCACCTCCACTGTCTTTGGAGAAGTGACAACACCTCTTGAAAGTGGCAGAAACACGTCCAAACAGGTAAGGTGAGGACAGTAAGCATTCCCCTTAAGTTTCTGATGGAACATTAGATACAGGAACTCTGTATGGACATAGAGGCTCCTTGAAAAAAAAAAAATAGAGGTTGGTTTTGGTTTTGGTCATTAAAAAGGTGCAAGGATTTTGGAGAGCTCCTAGTACCTGGCCACTCTGATTCTACCGGTGATCTCCGGTTTAGTTATGTTGTCCCCAGTGTTGATCCCAGCGTTCAGCAAAAATGCCACACAAAAGGCTCTGCTTCACAGAAATAGAACTGCTACTTCTGGTTTTCCAGGCTGTTCTCAGACTAGTTCTGCTTTCATTACCTAGAATAGCAGAGATGTTTCCAGAGCTCAGAGACATGGCACCTTCTGCACAGGATGCCTTTGACACCACAAGCTTACTCTGTCCTTTAAACTACAAAGGCAAACTGTAAGGCATGGCTAGGTTTAGCTGAGCTACATTCCATCAGAGACCTTTCTATTTCTTAGTGGAATATTCCTGGGGAAGATAAGCCCGCCTCTGTTAATGCTTGCTGAGGCCCAGCATCTCTGTCCCCTTTTCCTCACCCTGATGCTGCCTGACCAAATAAAAGGAAGCTCCGAATTAATTTTCCCCTTTAAGTGGGTTCCAACGTAACTTTGTGCAGCTCATGGTCTTCGAGAAACAAGCTTCCTTGTGAAACTGGGTTGAGAAAAGCATTGTTTTAATTAGTACATCTACAGACAAAGCTCTGGTGACAAAGCATAGACCACATGTCCAGAGCAGTGCTTGCTTTAATAAGAGTCAAAAGAAAGGAAGATCCCCAAGAATACAGAATGAAAGAACACTACTAGGAAAGTCGGGCTCCCTGGGATCCTTCTTCCCTAAGATATGCGCTCTTCTCACCGATTCATCCATCAAAAAGAATGCCCCGAGCAGTGACCGACACGTGGGAACACCATTCCTGCCCCTGTACTTCAAACCCAGGTAGGAAACCAAGACTCGCTCTGCGCTACAACAAACCAGTCAGGAAGACATTCTGCTAGCTTCAGAACATGGTGGTGCGTTAAGGAGAGCCACCAACTTAAATTTAAAGCCCCTGGGTCTGAACCCCACCCAGGCTGGTGGGGGAGGAGGTGTGGACCTGTTTCCTGCCCTTAAAGTGAAGCGACTGTCCTGGTAAAATAATCTCCAAGGTCTCTTCATTTTTACAAAATCACATTTATTTGAACACTTCTCACAGCTGTTGATCAGACACTACTGTGCCCGAGACAGCCTCCCTCTTCAGCCCGGGCCAGGGTGGTCTTCTCTCTCAGCCTCTGCTCCTTGGGGAAACAAAGGTTCTTCAGCCCCTTCCATCTTGCCTCCAGCCAGATTTGGTCCAAGCCATCTCTCCTCCCAGTCCCCTGAACTGGCTACTCCTAGACCGTGGGATTCAGTGACCAGCAATTACTTCAATAAACCCCTTCGCAGCCCAGCCCACGTCCCAGTGACTCTTTCTCCCTCTTGGCTTCACTTCCTCCCCCATTCAGCCCAGACTGCAGGGCACATATGTCAACCACTCTCTTGCCAGCACCCCGGAGTCCTCACTCTCTGTCCTTCTGCCACATCCACCTGGTAGTTCCCCAATGTTGGATCAGTCTAGCCATCCCAACCATCTGTCTTCTCTACTCCTACACCCAGGCTGTCAAGATGGCTGCAGGAAAACATGCCCTCAAGTGAACTGGGGCCACTGCTCATGGATCCCCTCCAGCCTCTGAAATTAACTTCCTGCTTCTGAAACTGAAGTTCCCTCAGCCTCCGCCTTGCAGGGCTATTTCACACCCCCTTCATTTCCTCAAGGGCTCTGCCCCTCCTTATTACCATCACCCTGCCAGCTAACAACCTTGCTAGGAGGTGGTGGTGAAGAAGGTGCTGGTGGGGCGCGCTGGTGGGGTGGGGTAGGAACAGAAATTCAACCAAGTTCTGAACTATCTTTGGTAGGTTTGTTTATGTGCTGGTATTAGCAAAATGATTCTGAAACTCTTTTAGATGTATTATATGACTGAGCAAATGAATACAGGAGTTGATGTTAAGAGTCGGGGTTCTCAAGCTGGAAGAAGAAACACACATATTTCATGGAGGGAAACAAGAAAAACTGTGACAATGGATTGGAATTGGAGACATCAGTGTGGACTCATGATTTCTAGAATATGTATAGGTGAGTACATTCATATGTGTATATATACATGTATGCATGTATATTCAGCTCTGTCTGCTAAAAGGGCCTAAAATCACATTCCACTCCATTAGCAATAAGCACATTTTGCCCTGAGATCTTGTTCTCTAATACCATTCCCATCTAAAAGGAATCACGTGTTTTTTTTTTTTTTTTTAAAAGATTATTTATTTGAGAGAGGTGGGGAAGGGCAGAGAGAGGGAGAAAGAGTCTTAAGCAGATTCCGAGTTGAGCACAGAGCCCAACACAGGGCTTGATCCCATGATCCTGAGATCACGACGTGAGCTGAAACCAAGAATCGGTCGCTTAACCAAGTGAACCACCCAGGCGCCTTGGAATCAGGGTTTTTTTAGAGAAATGGCTGATTCCAGGGCTGGGGCATTGTAGATATGAGATGAGGAGCCTGGAACATTGTGTTAATGCCAAAAAGAAAGTACTTTAAAAAAAAAAAAAAAGTAGGAGGCATGTCACAGGATAAAGGAGCCAGCTTTGAAGGGGCTGCCAGGAGCCAAATCTGGGATATTAGGCACCAAAATGATTAAGGCATTAATAAATTATACCCCATTGAAAAAAATCAGAATCAATGAGTTCATGTCCTGAAAGAGGAGAGAAAGGAGGGCTCTTGCTCAAGTGGAATGACACTGAGAGCCAAACAGGGGGCCTGGGGGAGGGAGTTTTGTAGCCATCACAGTGAAATAGACAAGAATCATCGATGAAGGCTAAATTTAGGAGGAAACATGATGAGGAGCAGGATGAGGTTTTCCTTCTTTTTTTTTTTTTTTTGAGATTTTATTTATTTATTTGAGAAAGAGAGAGAGAGCACGAGAGGGGGAGTGGGAGAGGGAGAAGCAGGCTTCCCGCCGAGCAGGGAGCCCGACAGGGGACTCGATCCCAGAACTGAAGGATCATGACCTGAGCCGAGGGCAGTTGCTTAACCAACTGAGCCACCCAGGCGCCCAGGATGAGGTTTGTTTTATTTATTTATTTATTTATTTATTTATTTATTTATTTATTTATTTTCAGGATGAGGTTTTAAAGTGTCCACTCAGGGGGCGCCTAGGTGACTCAATTGGTTAAGTGTCTGACCTCAGGTCGTGGTCTCAGGGTCCTGGGGTCAAGCCCTGCATCATGTCAAGCTCCCCACTCAGCAGGGGGTCTGCTTTTCCCTCTTCCTCTGCCCCTCCCCCTACCCTCATGTTCTCTCGCCCTCTCTCTCTTAGATAGATAGATAGATAAATTAAATCTAAAGTGTCCACTCAAATTGCTTGTTAGTTGAAAGGGAAAAGATACTATGAAATGGAGAAATTGGATGCACTTTGACAGAGTGACCACTGAGGGGCAGAAAGACATCAAGTGCCTTCTGATGTGATGCTTGAGAAGGATGTGTCACTTATGTAGTGTTCTGGTCAGAAATGCATACACTGAATCTGATCAGGAAGAAACATAAGGCAAAGCCAAAATAAGGAACATTCTACCAGAAATTAGGATGTAGACTCTGGCATCGGAATTCCTGGGCTCAAATGCTAAGCTCCACTAGCTCTGTGACCGTAGGAAAGTTACCCTCACAGACTCCATCTCCTCATCTGTAATCAGGATCATTAGCAGAACCCACCTTTCAGGGGAGTTGGGAGGACGGGATGGAAAAATGCGCACAACGCAGAGTGCCCTACATACAGAACGCACTGGGGAATGGTTAGCGCCACCCTGGCTTCCTTCCCTTTGTTCTCAGAGAAAAAAAGTGCCCAGCTAGGGTTTAAGGCTAATTTTCAATTCCATCTCCCCCCGTTATCTTCTCAAACTTTCTGCATTGCTTTATCCCTTCTTCCATTTGTCTCCCTCTTTATCAGCAACTTCCCTGTAGCCTAAAAACATACCAAGCCTCTACCATCTTTCAAGAAAACATAAAACCTTCGACCATTCCTTACCATCTCCACTGCCTCCCACCCAAAGCTCTCCCCTCCCTTCATAAAAACCACCATTGATTAGAGGCCTGCTATGCACCAGAAACTTTACCCTACATGGCAGAGAGCCATGATATGCATTTCACAGATGAGAAAATTTGGGCTGAGAGAGGATTTGAACCTAGATCTGCCTCATACTAGAACTGTCCAGTTAGGTGGCCACGGAGCACTTGAAATGGGACTGGTCCAAACTGAGATGTGCGGTAGATGTAAATACATACCATATTTCAAAGACTTTGTACAAGAAAAAAAACACTGTAAAAGATTTCATTGATATCTTTATATTGATTATGTGTTGAAATAATTTGGGGGTATTTCAGGTGAAATAAAATATATTAATAAAATTAACTTTGGGGGCTCCTGGGTGGCTCAGTCGGTTAAGCGTCTGCCTTCGGTTCAGGTCATGATATTGGGGTCCTGGAATCGAGCCCCAAGTTGGGCTCCCTGCTCAGTGGGGAGTCTGCTTCTCCCTGGCACCATCAGGGATCCGGGCCTTACTGTCTTCCAGCTCTGCCACCTTTGGTGCCAATTTGGTCCAACTTTGTTGGCTGCATAGCAGTAGCAGATCCAGGCAAAGCACCACATTTAACAATGCCCAGCACTAGAGAACATTCTTTTTCTTTTCTTTAATAACCTCTTTTGTTTGGAACAATTTTTGATGTATAGAAAAGTCACAGGGGCACGTGGCTGGCTCAGTCGGTGGAGCAGGTGACTCTAGATCTCGGGGTTGTGAGTTTGAGCCCCATGTTGGGTGTAGAGATTACTTAAAAATAAATCCTTCTTTTTAAAAAAAGATTTGATTTATTTATTTGAGAGAAAGAGTGAGAGAGCATGAGCAGGAGGGAGGGGTAGAGAAAGAAGCAGACTCCCTGCTGGGCAGAGAGCCCGATGAAGCACTCGATCCCGGGACCCTGAGATCATGACCTGAGCCAAAGGCAGCCGCTTAACCAACTGAGCAACCCTGGTGCCCTTAAAATTAAACTCTTAAAAAAAAAAAAAGTCACAAAGATAATAGAGTTCCCATATACCCCTCACTCTTCAGTTTCCCCTAATATCATCATCTCCCATTACTGTGGCCCATTTGTCAAAATCAGGAAAACATCAGTAATTACTATTAACTAAACTCCAGACTTTGTTCAGACTTCACCACTTTTTCCTTTAAAGTCCTTTTTCTTGGGGCGCCTGGGTGGGTCAGTCATTAAGCATCTGCCTTTGGCTGAGGTCATGATCCCAGGGTCCTGGGATTAAGCCCCGCATCGGGCTCCCTGCTCAGCAGGAAGCCTGCTTCTCCCTCTCCCACTCCCCCTGCTTGTGTTCCCTCTCTCGCTGTCTCTCTGTTAAGTAAATAAATAAAATATTGAAAAAAAATAAAATAAAACAGAAGTGATGAATACTTTCTTAACATGATAAAACATAACTATTTTCAATTCAAAAACTAGCATCATGTTCACTGGGAAGCACGAGAAGTATTCTCATTAAAGTCAGAAACACAAGATGTCCACTGTTACCATTATTACTTAATATCGTTCTGGAGTTAATATCCAATTTAATTAAACAAATAAGCTAAAGAAATAAGTATTTATTTCTAGAAAAGGGGGTAATAGTAAAATTAATATTTGCAGATGATATAATTTAATACTTGGAAAACCCATGAGAATCAACTGAAAAACAACTACAAACAAAAAGAATTCAGCGATTCACCTATGTACAACGTTTATATACCAAAAAATTACTTTCATATATATAAGCAGCCAATTAGGAAATACAATGGAGGGGTGCCTGGGTGGCTCAGTCGGTTAAGCGTCTGCCTTCGGCTCAGGTCATGATCCCAGGTCCTGGGATCGAGCCCCACATCGGGCTCCCTGCTCAGCGGGGAGCCTGCTTCTGCCTCTCCCACTCCCCCTGCTTGTGTTTCCTCTCTCGCTGTGTCTCTCTCTGTCCAATAAATAAATTAAAAAAAAAAAAAAAGGAAATACAGTGGACTGAAAGACCCCATTTACAATAGCCATCTAAAACAATGTGACACTTAGGGGGCCTGGGTGGCTTAGTCGGTTGAGCATCTGATTCTTGGTTTCGGCTCAGGTCATGGTTTCCCGGTCAGGTTGTGGGATCAAGCCCCAGGTCTGGCTCCGCGCTCAGCACAGAATATGCTTGAGAGATTCTCTCTCTCTCCCTCCCCCTCTATCCCTCCCCAGTGCTTATGGGCATTCGCTCTTTCTCTCTCAAATAAATAAATAAAATCCAAAAAAATGTGACACTTAACCAGAATGTGAAATCAGAAATGTGAAATGTCCAAAAGAAGAAAAAAGTTAAATGCCAGGAACACAAAAGTGTTGACATATGGAAATATTCTTGTATGTAAGACTAAATGTCATGAATATGTCAATTCTCTTTAACTTCAAATGCTAATTTCATGTGAATTTAAATTTCAAGCAAAAATACTAATTAAAAAATTTGTTAGGGCAAGCTTATTTTGAAGTTCAAGTGAAAAAACTGAAAAAGCTGGAAAATTCTGGAAGCAAAGAATAATGAGAGACTGGCCTTACCAGATATTAAACCATAGCCTCCAATATTTAAAACAGTTTGGTATTAGGTTATAAATAGATAGATAGATCAATGAATCAGAAAGTCCAACAATAAGAAACAAAGAAGTGCAATGAAGAGAGAAGAGTTACAACCATAAGAAGGAAAGGAAGGAGGGAAGGAAGGGAGGGAGGGAGGGAGGGGAGGGGAGGGGAGGGGAGGGAAAGAAAGCCCAGCAATAGAACACAGTGCTTTAAAAATTGTATATAATTAAGGGCCACTTCAAATCAGTAAGGAAGAATTCTTCATTAGAGTTTTTGGTAGCAGGGCGCCTGGGTGGCTCCGTCCTTAAGCGTCTGCCTTCAGCTCAGGTCACGATCCCAGGGTCCTGGGATCGAGCCCTGCATTGGGCTCTCTGCTCGGCGGGAGGCCTGCTTCTCCCTCTCCCACTCCCCCTGCCTGTGTTCCCTCTCTCACTGTGTCTCTCTCTGTCAAATAAATAAAATCTTAAAAAAAAAAAAGAGTTTTCGGTAGGGATGCCTGAGTGGCTCAGTTGGCTGAGTGTCCAACTCTTGATCTCAGCTCAGGTCTTGATCTCAGGATCATGAGTTCAAGCCCTGCACTGGTCTCCACACTGGGCATGGAGCCTACTTAAAATAAATTAAAAAAAAAAATCGAGTTTTGGGAACATGTATATAGATATTTGGGGAGAAAATCAATATATACCAAAGTAAATTGCAGGTGAATCCAAAGTTTAGATAGATAAAGTAAACCCATATAATACTTGGATAAACTATTAAAGAATTTAAAATATATAGAGAAGTCTATAAATATATGAGGGCTCTAAAAAGGATGTTTGAAACAAAATATGCTTAATATTCAAACTGTGCATTCTTATGGTGTGTGTGTATGATTGTGTTCGTGTCATTGTTAAGATTAGGTACGCTGACACCAGGGCATTTCAATCTCAGCACTATAGACATCTGGGTCAAATGATTCTTCGTTGGGGTGCCCGAGGGCTCCGTTGGTTAAGGGTCTGACTCTTGATCTCAGCTCAGGTCTTGATCTCAGGGTTATAAGTTCAAGTCCCATGTTGGGCTCCATGTTGCCCATGCCCAGCATGGAGCCTACTTCAGAAAAATTTTTTTCAGGGGCGCCTGGGTAGCTCAGTCATTGGGCATCTGCCTTCAGCTCAGGTCATGATCCCGGGGTCCTGGGATCAAGCCCCGCATTGGGCTCCCTGCTCCATGGGAGGCCTGTTTCTCCCTCTCCCACTCCCCCTGCTTGTGTTCTCTCCCTCGCTGTGTCTCTCTCTGTCACGTAAAAAAATAAAATTAAAAAAAAATTTTTTTTCAATAATAATTCTTTGTTGTAGTAAAAGGGGCTTTACAGACATATTAAATTACTGATCTTGAGACAAAAAGATTATCCTGGGTTACCCGAGTGAGTCCTAAAACACCAGGGTCCTTATAAAAAGGAGGCAGGAAGATCAGAGTCAGAAGAAGGAGCTGTGATGAAGAAGAGGTTGGATCGATGGAGGAAGGAGCCATGAGCCAAGGAATACAGGCAGCCTCTAGAAGCTGGAAAAGACAAAGAAACAGATTCTCCCCTGGAGCCTCTAGAAGCAATACAGCCTTGGCAACAGCCTGATTTTAGCCCTGTAAGACTTATTTCAGACTTCTGACCTCCAGAACTGGAAGATAATAAATTTGTGTCATTTCAAGCCACCAAGTTTGTGATAATATAACAGCAATAAGAAACTAATACGGCACCAGTACATTACATAATAACTCTCACAGCAGTGTTGTGGGAAGAAATACGATACTGCTTCCCCTGCCCGGGGGTCATTTACCCTTTCTGCCCCTCAACCTGCCCCTGGGGCCCAACAAGGTGTCACCACTTTTTCAGCCTCTCTCACGACTCCATTTGCCTTTCCTTTGATTTCAGCACCTCAATTTCCCTCCCCCTCAACCCTTCCCCCCGGCTGCCCCCACTCATGTGCGCTCGCTCTTTCTCTCTCAAATAAATAAATAAACTCCAAAAAAGGGTGACACTTAACCAGAATGTGGGGGGAGGGAGAGAGAGACTCTCTCAAGCACACTCCGTGCTGAGCACAGAGCCAGACCTGGAGCTTGATCCCATGACCCGGAAACCATGACCTGAGCCGAAAACAAGAACTGGATGTTCAACCAACTGAGCCACCCAGACTTTCCAAGTGTCACATTGTTTTAGATGGCTATTATAAATAGGGCCTTTTACTCCACTGTATTTCCTAATTGGCTGCTTATATATATGAAGGATTTTAATTTGGGGATATATAAACATTGTACATAGCTGAAGACAGACTTAACCAACTAAGCAACCCAGGCGCCCCTAAAGATTTTATTGTTAAGTAATCTCTACTCCCAATGTGGGGCTCAAACTCACAACCCCGAGATCAAGAGTCGCATGCTCCACTTACTGAGCCTGCCAGGCGCCCCTTGACTTATTCCTCTCACCACTTGAATATGGATCACCAAACTACAACTCCCCATATTGAACTCTATCAGGGAACACCACTCATTCAGATCATAGTCTCTGTGAGTTGCACAGTACACAGCTCGGGCAGCTGCGTATAACAACCCTATACCTTTTGCACTTTGCTTATCTATGCTACTGACTTCAGTTCCCTTTCTGCAGATTCTCCCAAAACTTTATGGGTAGCTTCTGCTTTGCACCACTGGAGAATATGGTAGAGCACCCTGCATTCCCCACCCACCCATCCTTGCAAGAAGCTCTTTACCTCTCAGTGCCCACAAGCATCAGTGGGGCAGACAATGGATATTTTCTTGGCACCATTAACGCACAAAATCAAGAAAAAAGAGTACTCTCGGTAGATGGTCTCTATTGGTAATTAATCATTGTCTGGTTAGACACTATTGTTAGTTATCAAATGTATTGATGTCTAAATAATTTCTGGATTTAGTTAGAAGCAACGTGTAAGTTTCTTGTAATTCTAAAAGCTACAATTTAATATATATATGCATATATATATGTTAAAGATTTTATTTATTTATCTGAGAGAGAGAGAGAGTGAGCACGAGCAGAGGGGAGGGGCAGAGGGAGAAGCAGACTCCCCGCTGGGCAGGGAGCCCAATGCGGGGCTCGATCTTAGGACCCTGAGATCATGACCTGAGCGGAAGGCAGACACTTAACTGACTGAGCCACCCAGGCACCCCTACAATTTAATATATTTTTGTGAGCCAAGCTGCGTAGGCATATTATTTCATTCAATCCTCACAACTGTTGGAGTAGACATTACTATACTTATTTGTCTAAGAAGATTCAAAGACGTCCTGTGACTGCCTACCATCACATAGTTAATAACTGGTAGAAATGGAATTTAGACCAGGTCTATTAGCCTTCAAAGACCATGCTCCTTCTGGCTTTATAAACTGCCCCCCAGTACCACCTAGCACCATGCTGAGTACAGGATAATAATAATTAAAACTATTTCAGGGGCGCCTGGGTGGCTCAGTTGGTTGAGTGAACAACTCCTGATTTTGGCTCAAGTCATGATCTCAGGGTCCTGAGATGGAGCTCTGAGTCAGGCTGTGCTCAGTGCAGGGTCTGCTGAAGATTCTCACCTTTCCTTTACCCCTCTCCCCTTGCTCATGCTTTTTTTCTCTCTCTAAAAACAAAAACCAAAAAAACTCCCCAAACTATTTCAATATACAGTTTTTTAAAAATCTTAAACTATACATAATTCCACTTGCCAATCAATAATAACCCTGAGGGGGCGCCTGGGTGACTCAGTCGGCTAAGTGTCCGACTCTTGATTTTGGCTCATCTCATGATCTCCGGTGGTGAGACTGAGCCCTGCCCTCTGACGCCAGAGTCGGCTTGAGATTCTCTCCCTCTCCCCACGGCCCCTCAAAGAAAGAAAGAAAGAATCCTGAGAGGTAGGTAGTAGTGTTATCCTTAGATACAAAAACTGAGTAACAGAAGATAAAATGTTTTCTGAATCATTTAGATACAAAGGAGAGCCAGGAACCAAATGCAAGTCTTCTCTAGGTACTTCATTCTCTGAGCCATGCTCCGCCTCCGTAAGTGTTTGCTACAGAACATGTGAACTAGAGGCTGAAGGGTTAAGGACAATGCCCTTTTCCTTTTGCCTTTAATAGCCTGTAGCCTCCAGGGCACTGAAGTATTTGTTCATTCATGCAATATTTACTGAGCACCTAGTATGTGCCAGGCGCTGAATAGACAACAGTGAACAAAGGCTGTCCCAGTTCATGAACTCACAGAGCTTGTATTCTGGTGGAAGACACAAATAATTTCAGACAATAAGTGCCAGCGGACGATATGGTAGAAAATAAAGGGCAGGTAAATTTAAATAGAGGTCAGAGAAGCCATTTCTGAGAAGGTGACATTAATTGAATGAATGAAGAGCAAGCCCCTAATGAGTTCATTGTTCGATATCAGACTTAACTAGTTTTTATTGGCCATTAGGTTGTTTATGGTTCCGAAAACCCTTGTACCTTATGTTGCAAATGCCCAAAGGGCAAGTGGTAGAGGCAAAGCATAACTAAGAACTCTCTTCAATTCTTTTATATTCCTCTGACCTTGCCTTTTGCTGTCAGGGTCACACCCCCCATTGCCACGCCCATTCTTCTCCAGCGGACGCTCCTGGCCTGCGCAAGCGCAAGAGAAACTGCCATTCCTAGTGGAGGGCGCAGATCCCACTATAGAACGCATGCGCCCCTGGCCCGTAAGCCCCGCCCCTACCCCCGCGCGGGCTCGCGAGCGCCTGCCGTTTCTCGGGGCGGGGCGGTGGGCGGGGACTGGGCGAGGAGGCGCGCGCCGGTGCGTGCGTGCGCGCGGGCCGCGGGCGGGCCAGTGAAGCCGGCGGCCCTGGCACGTGATCCGGGAGCGGCTTGGTCGCTTAGTGGCTCGGTCTGTCTGTCCGTCCGCGGGTGCCATCATGGCGGATGCGGCCAGTCAGGTGCTCCTGGGCTCCGGCCTCACCATCCTGTCCCAGCCGCTCATGTACGTGAAGGTGCTCATCCAGGTATGAGTCGTCGCCATCCCCTTCCCCGCTTGGCGCCTTGTTCAGTCGCCGCTGCCCTCGGCGCTTGGCGATCGGCTCCAGCCTTCCCGGGCCTTCAGTCCCCTGAGATGCTGCTCCTTCCCTGCTGCCCCTTCCTTCCCCTTAGGGACAGCTTCCACTGCCCGTGGCTCATTCCACTGCCCGTAGGCCTTGCCCAGGTCTCGCCCCCCTGCCAAGCGGGGAGGCCCGATCCTTTCCCCGTAGCCAACTGCCGTCCTGCCCTTCCCGTCCTGGTGGCTCCTCTGAACTTTGCTTTTTCTTCCCGGAGGTTGATCCTGGCCAGTTGCCACCACGAGCTTCCCAACCCTCCCCTCCTGCCCCTCTGAAATCAGCATTCACCTCCTCCGCCGCCCCAAACGCAAGACAGAAAATGTGTTAAAGACAAATTTGAAATTCGAAGGGACCAACACTTTATTAGCTCTTTTTTTCTTTAATTTTTATTTGCAGCTGTTACTGCTGCTATTCTGTTCCGAGATTTTAGCACCAGATACCCAGGTAAACACAAGGAGCTCATTCAGAAGTGATAATGAAGTGGTTGCTGATTCAAATTTCGGAAGGATTCACTGAGCTCACTGAGCGCTCACCCAACAGCGGCCCATGTGGCTCATGACCCTGAAAATCGCATCTGTCTGAGCTGGAAATAGTTCAGATGAAAGAGTTCAAGCATTTAATGTTAGTTTCTCATCTACTGTGAAATAATCCTTAAATGGTATTTTATATTCACAGGCAAGTAAGCCAGGTTTTAACTGATGATGATACACTATTTGATAGTATTTTCAGTTGCCTTTCTAGAATTCCCTGTGATGGGCATGTCATTCATTTTTTTTAAACCTTTTTTGAGAGTTGACATAATTATGTTATGCATAGTACCAAGGAAGGAGCAGTTGTTAGAACCTCTGTCCTCTCCTGTCCTGCCTTTCTGTCAAAAATATGCAAGTTGCTAGGGAGAGCCACATTTCTTATTCTTGAGTTGATGCTTCTCCAAAATGTGTGTTGCTTGGTTGACCCATTGGACTCAGATTCCATACGTAAAACGCTACTATAAAAGAAATTTTAACTAAGAACAAAGACTTTGATTGAAATGTGCTGTGACGTCTCAAACACAATTGGCACATTTGTAGCTAGATTGTGTCTTGAGGTGACGTTTCACAGTAAAACTGATATGAGCCCATTACTCAGAACTTCTTGAGGAGGCAAGGGTTTTCTAGTGACATTTAGAGCTCTTGCCTCAAAAATTCAAATATCCTTAACCCTGTTGCCAAGTGTCTTAAGGGTTTTGGTGTAATTTCCAAATACTCAGTTTTAAAAATAGTGGTATGGTAACACTTTGAAGAAGCTCAGTCAGAAGTTATTTAATTGAACAGGTTAAGAATCATGGCAGTAGAGGGTCAAAACCAAGTCCTATGGCATTCATTCTCTCAAGTTTCCTTTTAGTACTAAAAATGCTGAATATATTGTAAAAATAAATGATAATCATTAACTCTAAAGTGGCCTTCATTAGATTGTTAATGACAATCTGCTTGTTTAACATGGATTTAACTTATAATTATTTCCCACATGAATTATCCAGCTCTCTCTGCATTTGCCTTTTGAGTGTTTCATCTTCCTAGCCAAATACAAAGTTGATGGTGGCTTAGGGGCACCTGGGTGGCTCAGTTGGTTAAGCAACTGCCTTCAGCTCAGGTCATCATCCTGGAGTCCCGGGATCGAGTCCCACATTGGGCTCCCTGCTCAGCGGGGGGTCTGCTTCTCCCTCTGACCCTCTTCCCTCTCGTGCTGTTTCTCATTCTCTCTCTCTCAAATAAATAAAATCTTTAAAAAAAAAAAAAAGTTGATGGTGGCTTAGTCTGTTTTGTCCAAATATAAAAAATGCATTTGGGGCGCCAGGCTGTCTCGGGTGTAAGCGTCTTTTGATCTCCCAGTTGTGAGTTCAAGCCCCACATTGGGCATAGAGATTATTTAAAAAAAAAAAAAAAAAAAACCCACAATGTGTTAGAGGGGCACCTGGGTGGCTCAGTCAGTTGGGTATCCCAACTCTTGGTTTGGCTCAGTTTGTGATCTCAGGGTCATGAGATTGAGCCCTGCGTCAGGCTCCATGCTCAGTGCCAAATCTGCTTGAGATTCTCCCTCTGCCCCTGCCTCCCTCCCCCCACCCCAGCACATACACTCTGTCTCTTTCTCTAAGATAAACAGATCATTTTTTTAGGGACACCTGGGTGGCTCAGGCGGTTGAGTATCTGCCTTCAGGCTCAGGTCATGATCCCGGGGTTCTGGGATCAAGTCCCACATTCGGCTCCTTGCTCAGCGGGGAGCCTGCTTCTCCCTCTGCCTGCTGCTCTCCCTGCTTGTGCTCTGTCTCTCTCTCTCTGTCAAATAAATAAATACAATCTTTTTTTCTTTTTTAAAAAAGTGTTAGATTTTCTTTAGAAAATATTTTTGATACTCCTTAGTATAACTGTAACTTTCCTAACACAAAAGTTGCCTTATTTTATTTTCAGTTTTATATTAGTCTATCTCAGCTACATATTTTACTTTGTAGAATTTGAACCAAAAGAAAGCTTGGAGTTTATTGAGACTAGTCTTATCAGTTGATATAATAAGAAACTGACAAGGATGATACTTCATCATTGCCTTGGAAAATATACACTGCATTTTCACTGGGGTTAAAAATTATAACCTTGCAATCAAGACATTTTGGGGAATATTGCTTAGTATTAATATATTCTCTTGTTTTTAAAGGTGGGATATGAGCCTCTTCCTCCAACAATAGGACGAAATATTTTTGGGCGGCAAGTATGTCAGCTTCCTGGTCTCTTTTGTTATGGTAAGTGTTTTTGATTTATTTGGAATTTGGAGGACATTGAGGACGGTGCTAGGTAGGCAGGAGTTTTGGAAAGAAAAGATATAGAAAGCCTGTTGACATGAAATTTCTGTGTAACCATTTCTTACAGCTAGAATTTAAATCTCTGACTTGTGTTCTCAGCTCAGCACATTGCGAGCATCGATGGGAAGCGTGGGTTGTTCACAGGCTTAACTCCAAGACTGTGTTCAGGTGTCCTTGGAACTGTGGTCCATGGTAAAGTTTTACAGGTAAGAAAATCAAGTAATCTTCCCATAGATTTAGATTACCTTTTAAGCACAGTTTGTTCTACTGACCAAGAGCAATTTCAAAGATATATTTATGACCATGTCCTTTCTTCCTCTTGAAAAGATTTACTTCAAATACCCATTCATAATTCTTCCCTGGGATGCAAGGGGAATTTGTATAAAATGAGGTGATAGATTTTGATCTGCAAGCCTTCTTCCTCTGAACCAGTTATTCTGAGCAGAAACACTTGCTCTCCTGTATAGCTCATTTTATTTCTTTGAAGGGGGAAAGAAGCTGATTGAAACACATATTTCTTTCTGGAGTTATTTTCCTCTTATTTCTAACATCACCCCTAGTAAAATATTTTTGTTACAAACTTATTTTTAAAAATATTTTATTTATTTATTTTTAAAGTAAGCTCCACTTCCAGCGTGGGGCTTGAACTCACAACCCTGAGATCACAAGTCACATGCTCTACAGGCTGCGCCAGCCAGGCACCCCAAAAACTTATTTTTTGAAAAAAATTAACAAGATGAACATAAAAGTCAGGATAGTGGTTATTTGTGGGGAGAGAGTAGAGAAAAGGGATCATGCATGGGGCCTAGGGGTAATGGAAATGATTTTCCTTGACCTGGATCATGACTATATGGATATTTGCCTTTTATTTATTTATTCCATTGTACATTTGTATTTTGTGCCCTGCTTCTGCAAATGTGTTACGTTACATAAATTTGGGGGCGGGGGGAACACCTTTTTTTTTTTTTAAGATTTTCTTTCTTTCTTTTTTTTTTTTTTTTTAAGATTTTATTTCTTTATTTGACAGAGACACAGCGAGAGAGGGAACACAAGCAGGGGGAGTGGGAGAGGGAGAAGCAGGCTTCCCGCAGAGCAGGGAGCCCGACCTGGGGCTGGATCCCAGGACCCTGGGATCATGACCTGAGCCGAAGGCAGACGCTTAACCACTGAGCCACCCAGGTGCCCCAAAAAACACCTTTTTTTTAACCTTACCAAAGTGCACATCAGTTGTAGGCTAGTGGTTACTTTTGGGAAGTGGGGGAAGAGATGAGAGGTGGAACTTTGGCTATCTGTTTCTGTGGCATTTTATTTTAAGAAGGCCAGAGATCCGAAGCAAAAGGGCATATGTTAACAAGTTTAACCTTGGTGATGAATATGTAGGTGCATTATTAATTTTTCTTATGTTTGCAGTGTTTCAAAAAATGTTTGTTAAAACATCAAGGTTACGTTTCTTTCTTTCTCACTGATCCTTTTGTTTTGCCAGCTTCTTTTCATCTCAAATGCCAAAGCTAATGATTCTGATAGTACTGGTTTCTCAGTTGTACCAATTACCATTTAGGTCAAACAGAATGGCCCTTTATTGTATTTATAAAAGTGCTATGAATACAAATTCTGTACTATTTAGAATAGTCCATGGGAAGGTATTTAGCATGAGTGTAGTGGAGAATATAAAACTAAGGGATTTCTAGTTCATTATTTTGTCTCCTACTGGCACCAAGGTATGTTATCCTCTGTCCTCTTAACGCTCAAAAAATGTTACAGTGTATGCTAACCAAATCTATATAATATTATCAACCTATATAATACATCGGATGTGTTAAATTCCAAATGGTTACTAACTGCTTATTTAAATAGTACTTGGCACAATCCTTCACTTATTTTTATAGGCTTTAACATTAACCCAGTTATAGGGGCCCCTGGGTGGCTCAGTCGTTAGGTATCTGCCTTCGGCTCAGGTCATGATCCCAGGGTCCTGGGATCGAGCCCCGCATCGGGCTCCCTGCTCCGCGGGAAGCCTGCTTCTCCCTCTCCCAGTCCCCCTGCTTGTGTTCCCTCTCTTGCTGTGTCTCTCTCTGTCAAATAAATAAATAAAATCTTTACTGAAAAAACACACAAAAAAAACATTAACCCAGTTCTTATGTTTTATCATCTGATAAGCATGTCTTGATTTTGTTAAACAGTTTCATGATCTAATTGGCTTAGATTTTTATTTTAAGTTTTTATTTGATTCCAGTTAGTTAACATACCGTGTAATTATTTTCAGGTGTACAATATAGTGATTCAACACTTCCATACATCACCTGGTGGTCATCAGGACAGGTGCCCTTCCTTAATCCCCGTCACCTATTTCACCCATCCCTCCACCCACCTCCTCTCTGGTAACCATCAGTTTGTGCTCTCTAGTTAAGGGTCTGTTTCTTGGTTTGCCTCCCTCTCTCCTTTTTTTCCCTGTGATCGTTTGTTTTGTTTCTTAAATTCCACATGAGTGCTAATTGGCTTAGATTTTAAATTCTCTTCAGCCTTCCTTGATTTTTGAGTTGGAGAGGTTCTTCGGTAGGTTCCTCACGTGGAAGCTGTTTCACCCTTCAGTCATTTTGTTATTCTTTACACTCATTCTTTTTTTCTTGTTTTTTTAAGTAAGCTCTATGCCCAGTGTGGGCCTTGAACTCGCAGGCCCCATGACACTGGGGTCAAGAGTTACATGCTGTACCCACTTTACACTTATTCCTCTTGTTATGCCTGTGGGCCAAATGTGGACATGCAGGTGGCCCATGGGTCAGAGTAATGGAGTCTTAATGGGCCCGTGTTTTTGGTGGATTGATGACTGGTCTTTCTTCCCCAGCCACACCCTCCCCTGGGCTCAGTGAAAGTGTTGCCCTTACTGAAGTGAGCTTTACATATGGAAAGACAGCTGTCACTAGTCATCCGGCTTTGTGTGTAGACTTAGAACAAAACTGAAAGTACTGCTAGAGAACAAGCTTCTTTACATACAGGAAAATTATATTTATAAAGGTGCTATATCTGTATTCATTACAAGGTGATCTTCTGGTTATCATACAGGAAAAGTAAGATAAAGTCGAGTTAAGCAGGTACCCTGAATGTGTGTTTCACATGTAGCATGACAGGCGATTGGTATTACATTTATTATCAAAAGCAGCTTTATGCATCAGGAAGAAAGACCAGTTCAGGGTTGTTGAAATTGTTAGCCTTTTATAAGAAAGAGTTTTGTATATCTGAACAAGAATGAAATTGAATTCTGTTCAGAATAATGTAGAAAGGACAGGTAGAAAATTTTATTAACGGGGTAAAAAAAGCAAAGTCTAGAAATGAGCAAGGATTTTTAAATACGCCTGAAATTGAAACTATTAGAATTACTGTAACTAAAGACCTGGAATTTGACCCAAAAACATCATTTTGCTTAGTCTTGAAATTTGTTCTCTTTCTTCTGATTTTCTTTTAAATCTTTTTACAAAAGAAAGTGTTGTCTATTTTTTTAATCTGGTATGTCTAGCGGCTCTGTTGTCTGATTCTTTTATTTCACCTAGCCCGTCTTCTATTTCTGAAATATCCCACAAATAATATTTCCTCTTCCAATATAGTCTGAACTCTGGCAGTATTTAGTATTTTAGAGGAGAACAAAATCTCTCTTGCTTGTTTTAGAAACAGATACAAACAGAAAAGTGAGACGATTTTAGCTATTCAGACTTGGCACCAATTCTCTCTTCTTTTGTGCAGTGAAGAAAAGAGCCTTGCCCTAATTTGGTATTGGTACTACTTTTTTTTTTTTTTTTAAGTGAGGTAAAATCAGTACATTTTAAGTTTCAGGTGTACATTATAATTTGATATCTGTATTCATTACAAGGTGATTTCCTGGTTATCATCCATCACCGTACATTTGACTCCCTTTCCCCACTTCACCCATCTTCCATCCCCTTCCCTTCTGTTAACCTATTCTTCCTGTCTGTGAGTTTGGTTGGTTGGTTTGTTTAGAGTCCACATGTGAGTGAAATCACAGCTTTTGTCTTTCTCTTTCTCACTTATTTCACTTAACTTGATACCCTCAAGGTCCACCCATGTTGTCACAAATGGCAAGATTTTTTTTTTTAACGGCTGAGCAATATTCCTTTGTGCATATATACCATAATTTCCTTATCCATTCATCCATCGATGGCCATTTAGGTTGTTTCTGTATCTTAGCTATTTTGAATAATGCTGCTATAAATATCAGGGTGCATATATTTTATCAAATCAGTGTTCATATTCTTCAGATGTGGAATAGCTGGATTTTATGGTAGTTCTTTTAATTCTTTTTGTTTGTTTTATTAAGTTATCTCTATGCGTGGGGCGCCTGGGTGGCTCAGTTGGTTAAGTGTCTGCCTTTGGCTCAGGTCATGATCCTGGGGTCCTGGGATCAAGCCCCGTGTCAGACTCCTTGCTCAGTGGGGAGCCTCCTTCTCCCTCTCCCACTCCCTCTGCCTGCTGCTTCCCTTGCTTGTGCTCTCTCTCTCTCTGTCAAATAAATAAATAAAATCTTAAAAAAAAAAAAATCTCTGTGTACAACATGGGGCTTAAACTCACAACCCTGAGATCAAGAGTCCCATGCTCTACCAACTGAGCCAGCCGGGCACTCCTATGAAAGTTCTCTTAACTTTTTTGGGAAACCTCCACACTGTTTTCCATAGTAGCTGTACTAGTTTACATTTCCAACAACAATATTGGTTCATTTTTCTGCACATCCTCTCTAACACTTGTTATTTCTTGTCTTTTTGGTGATAACCAATCTAACTGATGTGAGGTGATACCTTGTTGTGGTTTTGGTTTGCATTTCCCAATGATGAGTGGCGTTGAACATCTTTTCATTTGCCTGGTGGCCATCTGTATATCTTCTGTGGAAAAATGGGTATTCAGATTCTCTGCCCATTTTTTAATCGGGTTGTTTGGCATCGGTCCTGTTTTTTCTTTTTTTTTTTTTAAGATTTTATTTATTTATTTGACAGAGAGAGACACAGCGAGAGAGGGAACACAAGCAGGGGGAGTGGGAGAGGGAGAAGCAGGCTTCCCGCGGAGCAGGGAGCCCGATGCGGGGCTCGATCCCAGGACTCTGGGATCATGACCTGAGCCAAAGGCAGACGCTTAACCACTGAGCCACCCAGGCGCCCGGTTCTGCTTTTTCATGAAAAAGCCATGAGGCTTTTTCCATAGCTTTTGGCTAGGTTATGTTTTTACCAGCTTATTTCTGCTGAATGTGTGTGTGTAGTAAATAATGCCCTTGGATATTTAGTTTTGGTTTGTTTTCCTATTCTTTTTAGATAAGAGTTTCCATGAGCATTTGCTTATTCCTCCAGCTGGCCAATATGTTAAACTTAGCAATAAGATCATCATAGAGACACTTCTTTCCAACTGATTAATTAGAAATAGAAATTACTGGAGATATGCAGCCAAAAAAAAAAAACCAACTTTTCATTTTATGTCCTCTCTCAGTGACACTATGACAGCCCTAATCATCCTTTCTTTTCTTTTTTCTTCTTTGTAGCATTACCAGGAATGCGACAAGGTTGAGGTATGTTGGAGCTGATTTGTATGCGTGGGCCCATTTCCCTTGCAAGTTGTTATTGCTCTTTGGTTGTCTTTCGGAGAAGGGACCAGCAGTCAGTTCCCCTTTCATCTCAGTAAGTGTTGGCATACAGGGTGGCCACCGGTTTGAATAGTTCTATTTAAAACCATCAAGATAGGGGCGCCTGCCTGGCTCAGTCAGTGGAGGGTACAACTCTTGATCTTGGGGTTATAGGTTCGAGACCCATGTTACATGTAGAGATTACTTTAAAAAAATAAAGCCTTTAAAAAAATAACAATAGTATCAAATAAAAAATAAAACCATCAAGATACCTGTCTTCTTTCATTTTGATTTCCAGGATTTAGGCCCCGGAAATGTACAGAAAGAAGTCACACCTTCCTTTGACCAAGTTATCAAGGAGGTAAGAGACTGATTATGTCCTATGCTGTTTCCCTGAATCACAGTGTATGCAATGTGGCAATTTGTGGAATCGGGATCATCAGGCCTGTGTGTTCAATGTTTATTTTGAATGAAATTAGACCTTCAATTTAATTTGGGCTTTTCTACATGTATACCATAAAAAAAGAGAAAAAAGCATTGCTTGCTATTTGGATTAGATGCATTTCAAGGAAACTAATTTTGTCCACTCATTTCATCTTTAAAATTGAACAGGTTTCTACTGAGTCTTCTAACAGAGGTGTAAACCTCTGACACAGGGGTGTTGAAGTAGTGGCCAGGCCCTTCGTGTGTTGGATATTATCTACCTGGAGATGCTTTTACAACATTATTTTGACTTGGGATTGTTCCTCATACCCATTTCCCATTCCCTTCTTCTGCTATTGCAGCTTGTTTCGTGCCTGACCTAATATTTATGACTTTCAAAACTACTCTCTTATTTCTTAGTCTTTACATTGTTTAACCGTCTTCAGTAAATGCTGCCTTCTAAAATATATATTCCTAAAGAAGCAGGTCTAGATGTCAGATGAATCAACTTTGTTTTCTGTAAATTTTCTACTTTATTTTAAAAGCAGAGGTACACGTATTAGTATTTTTTTTTTTTAGTAGTTTTTGTGTTTTCTTAACTTGAGTTAACTCATCCTGTCCCACAGGCTCTTCTCACGACTATCATTGGCTTAGGGGCGAGGGATGTCTTAACTAGATGACTGAAGATAATGTTTAAATGCATAAATGAATAACAGACCTGCTCTATTCACTACCTACCTCCCCAGTGTTGTAATTTAATTTTCTCTGCTACTTCTTTACAGAGTCCTGGGCAAGAAAGGTAAACTAGGATAAATAGCAGCTCTAAGATACTGCACAGTCACAGGGTTGTGGTGGAAAAACTGATCAGAGCTGTTACGTAGGCACAGATTAAACAGAGCCTGACATTTGAATAACATAGATCTCAGAGATCTCTGAAATCGCCCACAGGGAGAACGCAGCTTAAAAATCTAAATACCAGGCCTCATAGTTTTATTCCCCGCTTGGTTACTGTTTGCTAGTGACCCTCTTCGTCTTTGGTTTTGTTTTTTTTCAATCTGTAAAATTGAGAAGATAAGAGAAATCTGCTTTGCATATCAATTTTGAGAAGTAACCATAACAGAACATTGAAATCCGTGAGGGCAAGGTATGCGAGGACTGACAATGTATTATATTGTATCACATTCAGGGCAGGAGTGCCGTGTCACCCACGTTATTTCTCACAGGAATCTGAGTGTCGTTTATTTAGATTTCAGACGTGTGTGTTGATTGTTTCTAGACAACTCGAGAGATGATGGCCCGTTCTGCTGCTACCCTCATCACACATCCCTTCCACGGTAGGTTTATAGTTGGTAACTGAAATCTGATTTGTGACCTTACTTTCATAGCATGATCTCTCCTGACTGCTTAGATAGGTTGATATGGGAGTTCACTAAAGTGCCTGCTTGTTTTGGCATTTATCCAGTTTATCCAGAGAGCAAAGTATCTTTAGATGGAAAAACTTTTTTTCTTTTTCAGGGCTATCAAAATTTATCTCGACATAGTTTTAAAAATCTTTTCTCTATGTTCTGCAGTGATCACTCTGAGATCTATGGTACAATTCATTGGCAGAGAATCCAAGTACTGGTAAGTGTTTTTGTTTTCCAGTACTCAAAGAGATCTGTTGAAGTGCTTTACGTTTTTATGGTGCCTTAGAGTTTACAGAACAAATTGATAGATCATTTGTTCTGCACAAAAATGAACAAAAACTGGTAAAATAGAAGAAAATGGCCCAGGCAGGTTTAGGAACCTACCCAGGATCTCAGAGTAAGTTGCAGGGCCACTAAAGCCAAAACTCAGCCTGACTCCATGTGACTGCACCCTTAGGTCGTGATATCTCCACTCCTGTCTCCAAATGCAGCTGTCTTTGCAGAGGGAGGGTGGCAGAAAAGGGAGTGGGACATAAATTCCCTTGTCAAAAGTGATAATTGAACATTTTCTTTAATAGCTCCAAAATAATCTTTATGTATTTTTGCCTTTCCATCTTCTGTACCTAGTGGACTTTATGACTCCATAGTAACCATCTATCGTGAAGAGGGCATCCTAGGATTTTTTGCGTAAGTAAATTGTTGACTTACGTGTGCAATTATTTGTGGGAGTAGAAAGCTTTAATGAAAATCAGGACACGACTCTTTGTTTAGTCCTTGGAGAAGATGTACTCTCTGGGTTTACTTCATGGGAAGCTCTGTTAAAGCCCCTCTGACTTCGAGAATTCTCTTGTCAAGATCCCAAACTTTTGCTTCTAGACATCTAAAACATTGGATATTAGGGTTTTGTTTTTTGTTTGGGGATTTTTTTGTTTTGTTTTCAGTTCTGTTAAAATTTTGTTAAATTCATTCCAAATTTCTACCTTAATAGTAAGTTCCTAATGATATACAGTTGATAAACTGGGGAAACTTAATTTTTGAAAAATGGGAAAATTATCTTCTTTATCCTGAGAGTAATACATTTTTGCAAGGCTGTATTCATTCCCTTGGGTTTCCTTTGGAAGAACTTAGACTATCACTCTCGTTCTTCTGTTAACAGCAGAAACTAGAAATGGTCCTCTTTCATTTTCAGAGTGTTTCCATTAACTGTTTTTATTTGAGTGTCATAGCCTCAAATAAAAGGGGGCCCCTGGCTCACTCAGTTGGTAGACCATGTAGCTCTTGATCTCAGGGTCTTGAGTTCAAGCCCCACGTTGGGAATGGAGCCTACTTTAAAAAAAAAAGAATAAAAATAAATAAGTAAATCGTCTAGGAGATAGGATAGCTATTATATTCTTATTTTAGAGAATAGAAAAAGTTGGTGCTCTGGGGAGTTCATTTGCTGCCGTCACACAGCTGATAAGTGATGGAAGTGGCATTTGAACCCTGGTCTTCAGTCTGTGGGGTGAGGTTCATCCCACTGCCTCACCTAGGCCACCTAGGCCCTGGTGTTTTTTGATGTCCCTCACCTATCTCTGTTTGGGCCATTCTCATTTTGTAATTTTGTGGTCATTTTCGGCCCTGTCAAATTTGAATATCAAGTAGCTTAGCCAAAACCATATTTAAGTCTCTTCTCCAAAACAGGCACATTTTTGTCCCCCCGCTCATAGTTCTTAATAGTAAGGTGAGCGAGCCATTGGGTGTAGCTTTGAGGGGGTATAGCTGGCCTGCATTTGAAAAATGGGAATGAAAGTCATTAGAGATTAACCTCAAGTACAGTTATGTTAACTGGAATGAACTAGTTAGTGCTAGATTCTGGCATTCAGTGTCTTTTCAGTTCTCTCAAAAGACTTTGAAATCTCTCTTTGAGAAGTGTTTGTATTGAGTGGATTATCTTTTTACTGATCACAATTCTTGGTTCTTATTTTTGTTGTTTCTTCATGTAGGGGTCTTATTCCTCGCCTCCTAGGTGACATCATTTCTTTGTGGCTTTGTAACTCACTGGCCTACCTCGTCAATACCTATGCCCTGGACAGTGGGGTAGGTGTGATCTTGATAAGATGTGCTGGTGCTGACTGTATTGTATTCACTGGGCAGCTTGGTTCGCTTTATTCTTTTATTTTTTATTTTTTTTTAAAGATTTTATTTATTTATTTGACAGGGAGAGACCGTGAGAGAGGGAACACAAGCAGGGGGAGTGGGAGAGGGAGAAGCAGGCTTCCTGCTGAGCAGGGAGCCTGATGCGGGGCTCGATCCCAGGACCCTGGGATCACGACCTGAGCCGAAGGCACCAAACGACTAAGCCACCCAGGCGCCCCAGCTTGGTTAGCTTTAAAGTAAGGTGGTGGGGCACTTGGCTGGCTCAGACAGTAGAGCATGTGACTCTTAATCTCAGGGTCGCAAGTTCAAACCCCAGGTTTGGCATGGAACCTACTTTAAAAAAAAGATAAGGCGGCATTTTGCCAGACTCATCGTTATATGGCTAAACATTGTCAGTCAGGTTTTCAAAGGCTAATGGGATGACCTAGACTATTTACCATAGAAAGATGCACCTAAAAAGTCCATGGGGTATAGCTAAGGAAGCCTAAGAAATCTAGCCCTGTCTCTGTGCTGCGAAGAGATCACCTCTGTACTGATCTGTGATTTTTGAGGACACTGCGAAACAGGACAGTTTTATAGTGTATCAAGGGTATTTCATCTAATCTGAAATGTTAAAGGGACTCCTGGTTTGGGCTTTTTAGAAACCTCAGCCTGGGAGGTTTTGAGAATCAGCCTTTCCTGGAAGCTGCGGGCCTCTCTGTACAGAGGCAGCCCCATAGCATGGTGGGAAATAGAACACACGGAGGGAGGACTAAACCCACACACACAGTGCGCTTCTAGAGTACGGAGACTGGTCTCTGCAGCATCTGGGACACAGCTGGGCGCATACAGAGATAGTGACTTGTCCCTCAGATACACCACAAATGTCGTTTCCAGGGATTGGATTTCTAGGACATGGCAAAAGATTACCAGTCTCACTGCCTTTTTTTTTTTTGCTCCTCAGCCATCGTCGTCTCATGCGAGTTTTCTCTTCATATTGAACAAAGTTGATCGTTTTGTCCCCTGCCTTTTTATGCTCATAATCAGTATTTTATGTTTTCATCTTGAAATTAATTTTCCGGCTGTCAGAGACACTAAAAATTTAGAACAGATTGATATGGTTGGGGACAATTCGCTCTTAACATCATCTTCATTTCCTTACTCGTTCTAATACAGGCTTTCTTCGTGTTTTAGGTTTCCACCATGAGTGAAATGAAGAGTTATTCCCAAGCTGTCACAGGAGTGAGTTTTTTTAAATCCTCTTAACCTAGGGACAGTTGTGTTTTGTTTTGTTTTCTTTTAAATTTCACTTGGGTCATGTGTTATCGCTGCTTTAAGACAACGAGATGTCTCAAAGGAGAGTCTCTTAAGTTCGTTAATGTTTGTCAGAGGTGAGAATAACCCAGAGTCCCTGCGTCACAGGAATGGCACTAACAAGCCCACATGGCTTGGTCTGTTTGGCTTGCCGGGGGTGGGCATTTCTCACCACAGCCTGGCCTCCAAGTCTCAGGCCTGCTTCCCACTGCACCCTGCTGATCCTGCCCTGGAGAGCTTCACCCTCTTGAGTCGAGTGAAGTCTTCCAGTAGTTGACTTCTGAAGTAGCTTCCATCATCTTTGGAAGGACACTCACATTTTCTTACTGTCTCCAGGGGTGTTTCAAAATGCTTCATTGTATTTAATTGTGTTTATTTTTTCTGTTAAATAATGTGCTTCAGTTTACTCGAAAGAGGACTCAGTCACAATAAGAGAAGCCTTCTGGCCTTTTGTTAAATTGTTGGATGTAGTGGGATGTTAGGAGGAAGCGTCTCCTCCTATTAGGCTCAAAAATGTGTGATTTCGTCTTTCCTGGGATGCTGAGAAAGCAAAACCAGTGTTGGAGTATTGGCCGCAGTGGCTCTAGGACTTGAGAGGAAAGAAGAGACTAAAGATGCGGAATGACCTAATAACTTAGCTGTCTCTTACCACTTTACAGTTTTTTGCCAGTATGTTGACCTATCCCTTTGTGCTTGTCTCTAATCTTATGGCTGTCAACAACTGTGGGTAAGTGCCTTGCATTTCTTATCCTGGTAGTTGGCTGCCTGAACACCTGACAGGCAGAGCAGTCCAGGGAGAGATTTGGGGAAGAAGAGTACAGTTGATGCCTGAATTTTTTCTCTGTCTGCACCATGCACAAGCAACGGCATCAGTTTATATTATAAGCAGCCCCCTCATGTCCTCTTTGAGAATAGAGAAGGGCATAAAAATACCTCTCAAGTACTTACAGAAAATGTACACTTGCCTGTAGTTTAGGCGGGATTGTGATCAAATTACTCTATTTCCACATCCTTCCTTTATCTTAAACCTTTATCCTCCTTCTTATGAAAGTTACAAAGGGTATGTCAGGGATTGGATGGTAGCCTGTACCTGTTTTTCCTAGGGGCCGCATGGAGAAAGTAAGTTTTAAAGAAAGAAAAGTAGGAAATTTGGTCCCTAGAAAGGTTCTTTTTTTCTTTTTTTTCATGGGAAGTTTAACAACCTTTCACTGATTCGGTTGGGAGGGTGGGTGGTGGTACGGTGGTAGGCACCACTCATTTCCAGCTTCTGGATGCCCAGAGCCTGCACCACATTGGGCAGAAATTTTGCCTCCTGCTTTAATTCAGGACTGTTCCAATACAGTCCCTGACACAGTGTGCCATGAGACCTATCATGGTTTTCAAACAAGAGGTCAAGCAGAGAGCCGTGTGGAGTTTTGAACATAGTTGTCATATTTCATATCATGTCGCATTCTGTTTGTTTTGTGATTGGTAGGGCGGTGGCCACATTTTAGCCCAGGGCATACTTGAAGGATGAGTTGAATGTATTACTGTTCCTTACAAATGTTTAGGGAGGAAGTGATTATGGGTTATACGTGAGTAAAGCATGTGATCGCCACAGTTTAGATGTATTGTCCTATTTAGGTTCTTTTGAACACCACTTAGTTTTTAGTTTTTATTTATTTATTTATTTATTTATTTAAGATTTATTTGACAGAGAGAGACACAGTGAGAGAGGGAACACAAGCAGGGGCAATGGGAGAGGGAGAAGCAGGTTCCCCACTGAGCAGGGAGCCCGATGTGGGGCTCGATCCCAGGACCCTGGGATCATGACCTGAGCCGAAGGCAGATGCTTAACAACTGAGCCACCCAGGCGCCCCAAGTTTTTAGTTTTTAAAGATTTTATTTTTTTATTTATTTGACAGAGAGAGCACAAGCAGGGGGAGCAGCAGAGGGAGAAGGAGAAGCAGGCTCCCTGATGAGCAGGGAGCCCAGTGCAGGGATCGATCCCAGGACCTTGGGATCATGACCTGAGCAGGAGGCAGACGTCTAACCGACTGAGCCACCCTGGGCGCCCACCCCCCGACTTAGTTTTTAAATCCCCTTTCTCTGCACTTTAATCATATAATTGCTATATTCTGGAATTATATTCATCCTCAAAAACCCGGGTGTTTTTGAAAATTCATAACTGGTTGAAGTTTCTGTTTACTTGTTTCAGAGCCTAAATATGAGGGGCACCTGGCTGGTTCAGTCAGGGAGCGTGCAACTCTTGATCTCAGGGTTATGAGTTCGAGCCCCACATTGGGTATAGAGATTACCTAAAAATAAAAATTCTCGGGGCGCCTGGGTGGCTCAGTCGTTAAGCATCTGCCTTCAGCTCAGGTCATGGTCCCAGGGTCCTGGGATCAAGCCCCACATTGGGCTCCCTGCTCAACGGGAAGCCTGCTTCTCCCTCTCCCACTCCCCCTGCTTGTGTTGCCTCTCTTGCTGTGTCTCTCTCTGTCAAAAAAATAAAAATTAAAAAAAAAAAAAAAGACCTAAATATGAGGGAGGGAAATCCTTTTTGGATGCTTTTTCTTTTCCCTGCTCCAGTATAATTTGTTCCATTAAAACTAAAATTGCCTCTTGGGGAACTTTCTAGGTAGGAGAATATTTTGGCAAAGATTTATCGAACTCTTGAGAGAATGCTTTGGAAATGTTAATTTGAATAGCTCTTTTTTTCTTCCCCCCCCCTATTTTCAGGCTTGCTGGTGGATGCCCTCCTTACTCCCCAGTATATACTTCTTGGATAGATTGCTGGTGCATGCTACAAAAAGAGGTACTTCTGTCTCATTCTCTCTCTCTCTCTTTCTCTCTCCATTCTTCCCTCCCTCCTCACCCCTCCTCTCTCTCATACTTTGTTTTGTTTTTGTTTGTCTTCTTAAATAATGTCTCTGGAATCCCAGGTTAATTTTTGTAGGTTACCCTTTAGTTACCAATTAATGTACCCTTTACACTGTTCTGTATGTCACTCCAGCATAGCAGTAAGATGTGCTGCTTAGAAGTATCAGGAGGGGTAATGAGTTAAGAATCCCTAGGTGTGACCTAGAAGCCATTTGAGCGATCACATTCAAATTATAAATAGGGTCTGGGTAGACAGTTATCCTGGGTTTTAAAACGATGACCTCAATTTCAGATTATTTTTTTCTAACGTTACCTCTCTTTGTAACTTCTCAGGATCTCTTTATATATTCAGGTGTTTTTCTCCAGTATAGTAGAGAGGAAACTGAGAAACAAGAGGTTGTTTATGACATTATTTGTCACAGTGATGTTGATGGAGCTGGTCTCTTACTTCTAGAGTCTTTTTAGAGAATGATTTTATCCAGACTCCCAATTTCTTCTTTGTTACTGCTGTGAAGTGTGTCAACTACAACCAAAAATTCTCAGCCAGTCTAGGCAAAGCTTTATTAGGAACCAAAATAATGGGTGGCTGTGTGCGAAATTTAACACAGGATCACTTTAAGTGGCCATCAGTTTAAAGCTGTTTTTAAGTGGCAAGCACTTTTTCAAGGATTGTAGAAGATAGTGTATGAGGAACCTCTTTGTTGCACTAAACGATAGCACTAGTAATGTGTGTGAGAAAGGCCTCTGTTCACAGAGCTCGGGCTCCCCCCAGCCTGAACTCCAAATGAAAAGGCCTAAGCACTACCGTAGTTGCCTTTGCCCGCATGCAGGCCAGGCAAGCCCCTCTGTGGAGCCAAGCCCCTCTGTGGAGCCAAGCTGCAACACCTGGATCATTTCCATGCAGACCTAACAGTGAACATTCTGGGTTTCATTCTGAGTCTTACACTCTCTGTTAGGCAATCTCCTATTATGGTCCCCATTTAAAAGGAAAGATGGCCCTTCTTTCCCTATTTTCTAACTAACCCCCTGCTGTACGAAGAAAGTAGATAGAAAATGTATTAGGGTATCAGATACCTTACCTAGGGAGCTGTCAGTCCTCTAAGTGCTTAGGACAACAACAAATCTTGATGGGGTATTTACTGGGTATCAGGCATCGTGCTGAGAGCCTCCTGTGTATCAGCTCCTGTAACTGTCAAAATAACCGTATGAGGATAGGTACCATTCTTTATCGTCCCACCTCACATCTGAAGAAATTGGGACTTTGAACCGTTAAATAACGCTAATTATATAATCCAGGGTTACACAGCCTATGTTTGTGAGAGTGGGATCTATGTGCAGTCTATTCAATTAAGCTTACAACATTATTACTCTAATTGTAAGATTTTATAAGTACTTCCTGGAGATCTGACCATTCCATTAAAAAGTAAATAAAAGCTAGCCCTTAGTGAGTGGTGGGACCGTCTCAGCACTCTGTATGTATTGACTCATATGATAACCTAGCTAGCACGTGGCAGAGCCAGAATCCGAACTGGGAGTTCTGTCTAAATAAGAGATCCTTGCCTTATCCACGTGGCAGCATCGTAGTGAATTCCCAGAAAGCTCGGCTGGGGTCAGAGTGCGCACTACTGCTCTGTGGTAAGAGACCCAGTCTTGTCGTGGCCCTTTTTAGTCACATCTCCAGAAAAGTGTGCAGGTGCATCTCTGCTGATTTGGACTGGCTGACCTCATGTTCACACTAGACTTTATTTGTTTTTATTTTATTTTTTTTTCCAGGGAAATATGAGCCGAGGAAATAGCTTGTTTTTCCGGAAGGTCCCCTTTGGGAAGACTTATTGTTGTGACCTGAGAATGTTAATTTGAAGATGTGGGGCAGGGACAGTGACATTTCTATAGTCCCAGATGCACAGAATTATGGGAGAGAATGTTGATTTCTATACAGTGTGGCGCGCTTTTTTAATAATCATTTAATCTTGGGAAAATGGAGGTGTTTGGTGTCTGCCTTTTTTGTTCTTTTTATCAGCACTACATAACTTACCACTGATGTTCCCCCTTTAGTTATTCTGAAGTGGGACATTTTTGCTCCAAACTCATTCTTTTAAACGGGGAAGAAAAAAAAGTTGTATTTTCCCAAAAGGTATAGGCAGGTTGTTATGTGACTTGAGTCTTAATTTTAAGGCTTTGTAAAATGTAGAGTACATTCTCAAGAAGAAAGAAAGAATTCTACAGAACTTAAGAAATGTAATAAGGTAAACTATATGGGAGGTTATGAATTACCTTTTCTTTACTAAAGTAGACCCTAAAACCTCAGCATCCATCAGAATCTGCCTCCCGTTATATGCTTCTAAGGATGTTTGATTAACCCTGTCTCTCGTCCTTGAAAAAGATAATCCATTGCTAATGACCCTGGAAAATCTCTACACAGGGTATGTACTCCTTCAGTCTCTTACTGCAAAGTAATTATTGCCAACAACAAAAAAGCGGGGGGGAATTAGAACAAGCAAGATTTGGAAAGGAAACATATTGGCTTCTTTTTCCCCAAAAAAGAAATTCTTGTCGTATAAAATATGAGAAGCGAATACTGCAGCAGTAGGCCCTTCTCTAAGAGCTAAGTGTTTGCCAGTCCCTAAATTGTATCATTATACAGTTCTACGCGTATATAATATTTCTGTACCGATTATCATCTTACAATCTTCTGTTCAGTTTTTAATTTTGTTTCTTTGTTGTTGTTGCAGAAGGTGAGTAGTTTGCTTTTCTTTCCTAGTGACGGCCCTTGGAAAGTGTACTTAAAACTTCATACCTGGTAATGCACACTTAGGTCCACAGGGCGCTTAGGATATTGACCACCTCGCATGTCATACCCTCAGTTAGTCATGTTAGCATTCATAGGAGGAAAAAACCATTTTAGAAGGAAATCATTGCAACTCAAGCATAAAGCTCCTATTTACTCAGGCCTTTTAAAAGCAGTTCAGATGCTCAAAGATGAGAAAGCATATGGTTTCACTTAAATAATCCACTGGGATTTTGCCAGTGAGTAAGCACTTAATTTGCTACTGCTCAGATTTCTCTGTCAAAAGAGCAGCACCCATCATATCAGAGTGAGCATGCAGGGGTCTCCTCCCTCCCGCAGGGTTTGGGACTACAGCCTGAAGCTCATGAGCATGAAATGTCTTTGATGTCTCTTACTTTGTCTCAAAAAGTAATGTAAATTTTATATTCTATTCAATATTATCTGCATTTGTTTTCATATAAAAATGTTTTGCATTACCCACTTTCTCCGCCCTCCCCCCCAAAAAAAATCTTCAGTAAAGATGATCTAGGAAAATGTGCCATGTTTATTATCCTGTGGCTTCTGTGCTCATACATGCTTGCCTATTCCTACTGGAGAAGCTTATGACCGTAAGAACCAGTCTGCCGCCAGAGGGCGCCAAGGCTTCGGTTTTTGCCTATGCAAGTTGGGCCATGAAGAATTTTAGGAAGGCCTGGAATTTTTCTAAGTGTTGTCCAGTCAGTCAGTCTTACTTCCTCCAAGCTATAGATCCAATAAGGGTAGCTACACCAGTGGTCCTCCGTGAAATTATATAGGCTGTTAACATAATCAGACATCTAAAGTTTATTCAAGGGTTAGTTAAATGCATGTAGGTACTTTTAAGATCCACCTGCAAGAAATAATGAATTGACTCCTGTGTAAATAAGGATCATCTAGTAAGCTGCACCGGTGAAACTGGGCAAATGGTTTGCCTTGGGAGTGCTGAGCTGAGTTGCCAGGACATAGTCCCCCAGGGAGTGTGATGGTCATTGAAGCCTTGATTGAAGAAAAGAATCTGGGGGTTTCCTGCAACTTTTGGAGTGGCTGTAAAAATAGGGCATACAAGCAGCCTTAGGGTGAAAGAAACTTTAAACATAGCCCTGCGTGGGGCTCCTGGGTGGCTCACTCGGTTAAGCATCCGACTCTTGATCTCGGGTCTTGATCTCAGGATCGGGAGTTCGAGGCCCAGGCTGGGCTCCACTCGGCATGGAGCGTGCTTAAAAAACAAAAAACATAGCTCTACATTCCAGCTTCTTACTGAACCTAAACACAACCTCAGCTTTACTATAATTTTCTACTCTAAAAATACCCTCCTTTCCCTTGCTGCATTGAGATTCTTCCTGTACAGTGAGATTCCATCCTAGTAGCCATCTCTCTGAAGTCTCTCAGTCTTCCAGACCAGATGAGGTCCGCCTTCAAACCCCTCCTCCACGGCTTGTAATTACAGTACAGACTAGTCTGACAAAATGGAAACTGCCTCTGTTACTCACTGCTAAGTTCAAGGCTTACACAGCAGTGGCATTATTTCGCTCTGATCTGAAAATCTGTGGGGGGAAAAATAATCATATTTAGCCCCTTAAAGCAGGCCCACCAAAACGTCAGGCTTGCTGGGCTTCAGAGAAAAACTAGCCCGTCACATCGCAGTCCGTGCAGCTGGTCACTTTGAGGTGCTGTGGCAGGTTAAGGGAGCAAGAAGAGAGGGAAAAAAAGCATTAGGAAGGAATGAAAGTAATGACTGTCAAGCCTGTCGTGTTAAGTTTTAATTCTCAGAATCTTTGGTAGAGGAGGTATCCCCACTCCAGAAAGAAAGTGAAAATGTAGGAATAAGGAAAATTCGTAATGCATTCAAAATTACATAGATCATTCCGAGCTGGATTCACACCTGAGTCTTTCGAATCCGAAGTACGTTTTCTGCTTCATGGAGGCTATGAAGTGCTGAGAAAAAAAGTAGCCACTGAACCAGATGATGAGTAATTCAGCCACGTAAGCAAAAAGGCCCTGCATTTTGGTCAAAGCAATGAAACCAAAAATCATGCCGCCCACAGAGTAGAGTAGAATGGTCTGAAATCAGGACAGACCTAGTTCTTGCCTCTGCAGAACGACAAACAGGTGAAACAGCCGAAAGTAGGAATGATCGCCATTGCTTTTCCCCGACCGTTCTGATAGTTGATGCAGATGGGAAGCTGAGTTATTATACAGTGAGGATTCCTAGGAGGACCATCAGTCCATGTGTGTGGACTCCCTACTACACTGAGGTATAACATTTCTTGAAAGTGATTGATGTGTCAGCTCCTCTGATGGATTCTTCTAGAACATCCTTGCATATTGAATGGGTTCAGGCTGCCTCCCTTAGTGCCATAGTGGTTTATATCTTCAGAGGTTTTTGTTTTTTAGATATAGACAAAGACATGTGTTTTATCTCCTTTGCAGAGATTTTTAGGCTTATCTAAGGATGTCACATGTGACTTCTCATTTTCTTTTTTCTCCATTGATCCTTCATCTTATTGTCTCTTCAGACAAGTGATCCAGAATCTTGCATTCTGGTTTTTTCCTAGAGGGAAAGTTGTGAATGAAAGATTCTTTTGTCGCCAACCAAAAACTACCCTCTTTCAGAAAAATATCTTTGATGGTAACAGCGATTAATTTTCTAAGGCAACTGAGAGTGTTTTCCTTCCAGCCACCTCTGTGCATACGAATCCGCTTCCTCATCTGTTTGCTGCCTAAAGCGATGTCTGGAGGAGGCCCCCTAGCAGTGCTTGTGTTCAGTCTCCCCAACAGGCCCTGCTAGTCTGCCATGATTGCATGCCCGGGAGACAGAATCTTGAAAAGCCCATTTTTCCTTAGTCTCATAAGTGGATTCACCTGCAGTCCAGGCCCCAAATGTCCGGTCTGGGACCAATTAAGCAGATTTTGCATAAAAACCACAACTGTTCTGGAACCAACTTACTGCAACCCTGAAAAAGAATGTTTTCAGTTAGCTGCAGATCTGTACCATACACCAAAATGTGGGCGAACAGTGCTTCAGAGAGTGGCAAGGGAGAGAGGGAGGGAAACAGAAATCCGACACGAAGGTGCTATTCGAGATTCACCACCTTCCTGCGGGGGAGAGCAAGTCATGGAACAGGGCCTGCCCCTCCCAAAATCCGAAACAGGACAATGGGTGAGAAAGTCTTTGAGCAGCACCAGCTCCTGCCTTGCTAAGGCAGCCGGAAGAACGGACTCTCCCCTGCTAATGCCGCATGCTCATGGAAAAGCTATTCAGTATTGCAGTTTATTTCCAGAGTAGCATTAGGAGCCAGAGGTTAGATAAGGACAAGAGAGAAAGTACCTACTTGCTTTCCATCCAGCCTGGGGCCCTGCCCTTTTGGCGTCAAAATGTGCTTTGGCTGGAAACGAGTAAGGAGGGTGAAAACGGGGAGAACATAGCTGCACCTCGCTTCAAACAGCTCACCTCCCACTGGAACGCAGTATCATTCGTGCCTTCTCCACCCACCCACCCCCCCGCCACCCCACAGCGGCCCACATTTAGAGTTTGTAAATGCAGCGCTCTGTTATCAAGTGCGCAACGTGCACACAGTCCTGTGCCAGGGGCCTCGGGGGACCGAAGGCGTGTAATCAATCCCGTCCCAGGGCGCTGGCTGGGCGGCGGGGGCGGGGTGCAGCATGGAAAGGCCATACAAGCTAGGAATGTTGGGAGGATTAAATGGAACCATGTGTGGAACAGCAAAGCCTGGTCCGCTGAAAGGGCCCTCCCCGAGTCTCCGCGCTCCCTGTGGTGCCTTGTACAAAGCAGGGCGAGCCAGCAGAAGCTGAAGCAGCACCGCGGGATCCACCGGAGGGCACGCTCGCATCCCGTCGGGGGAACCCAGGGAAGGCGTCATGAAAGAGTGGCATTTGAGTTGGTCTTTTAAGGACAGTGAGGATCCTGGGAGCAGTTTCCAGCTCTGTCACTTTGCAGCCCTGTCACTTAGCAGCTACGTGAACTTGGGCAAGTTGCTTGATTGTTTGAAGCCTCGGGCTCCTATCTCAAAAACGAGAATACTACTTTTCTTATTGGAGTGTTTCATTTAGCGCAGCGCCTGATGGAGTACATCTGGAATTGGGAGCTGTTGTTACTTAAGAATTAAAAGCGGGGCATACTTGACGAGTACAGACAGTATGGGCAAGGTCACGGAATCAGCAGAGGCTAGAGTCAAGGGCAAGGGAAATTGCATCTCCAAACAGTCGTAACCTCTCCTCAGAGCTGTACTCCTGCCATGTGATAAGCTCCCCCAGAACGGGAACTAACACAATAGTGCGCCATAAGCATTTGTGGCCTGGACGGACGTCCTTCAGGATCCTCAGACTGAGTTACGTCTCAGCCCCTCTCCCCAAGGCTGCCTCGATGGAACTTGCATTCTCAAACCTGACTAAGCCCATCCCCGTGGCCCGGTTTCCCAGACTAAAAACCCCGGAGATGACCTTGAGTCCTCTCTACTCCTCCCCTTACTACTGAGAAGTCACGGATTCCCAGAAATGCCTGCTGACTTTGTCATCCCCGCGCCCCCAGCGCCCGGGTGCCTGTCTCTGCTAAGCAGCCGCCTTCTATCTTGTCTTCCCGCAGCCTGCGCGGCCCCGGGGGCCCGAGATAAAGCTGGAGCGCCAGGGCCCGCCCGGCCTGTGGCCGACCCTACCGCTTTTCTCTGCCTACACAGGCTTCCAGCAGGGGATCAAAGGCGCTTGGTGACCCAATTGCTTAAGATTTCTTGCCATTTCATCCTTAAATCCTTACACCCTGCGCCCAAGCCAGTCCCAGTGTCCCGCCTACGACCTCCTCTGCGCTGCACATTTGTACCTACTAGCAGCTGCTCTGTGTTCTCTTCTCTGAAGCTTTGTGCAGGCGGAGCCAAGCTCAGAGACAGAGACAGAGATATTTATAAGTACAAAGTGGGTGTAAACTTCTGCAGTCGCCAACGTTTTAAACAAGCCCAATTCCACCTCCTCTCCGTTCGAACGTTGAAATTCCTGTCCACCACCTCCTCTTCCATCTCTTCTGAAAGCCTGAGTTCCTGTCCTCTCGATAAGCCTGGAAACCTTGGTGGCTACGAGATGTGACCTGGGAAGAAGCGAGGGAAATACAAACAGCATCTATAGGCAGCTGCGCAGAGTAAAAGGTATTGAGATGACATAAACGTACCTACTGTCTAATAGGATGGTTTTTTTTAATGGCCTATCTCATGTCCTGCCCCTACCTATATCCGTTAGTGCACACCCGTAAAACACCCACATCAGCAAAATATTACCCCCATTTTACTGCGAAAAGTGAAGCTCAGAAGGGCTAAGTCACTTACCCCAAACTAGTAAGTGACAAAGCCAGGATTCAGACCTGGGCCTGCAAGTCTGAGGAACTTCTAATAGTATGCTACGCACATGTATTGAGTCTTGCTATTTTTTCTGCATTAAAATAGGGGGACAGACTTAAGTTAAACACAAAACTCCGTGCAGGGGAACCTATGACTTTATAATAGTGAAAGGGTCAGTGTCGCATGTTATGCTTGCATACTGAGAAACCCAACAAACTGGCTTAATGAAGAAAAGGAATTGATTGGCCCAAGTAACAGAAATGGCCAGCAGTTAATCAAGTGGTTGGAACAAGGGTATCGGGATTCCCACTGTTCTCATGCCTTCCGTCCATGGGCCTCTGCCTGGTTTCCCCCTCAGACGGGCTCACTCAGTGTAGCAGCAAGAGGCCAGAGGGCAGCCCTACTCACGTGACTTCTTAGAGCTTGTAATTCCAGAGAACAAACAAGTATCTCCTAAAGAGGCTCCAGTAAAAATCCCCTGGAGGAGCCTGGCGGGGAAACACAGGGCCGTCAGTAAACCATTCAGCGTGTCTGGAGCGCTCCGCTGCTCTCCCAGCCAGGCCTGAGTCACAGGCCCAGGCTGAAGGGCTCAGGATCCGGGCTCCACCCCCCTGGAACCATATACTTTGAGCTGGAGGGGCATGGCTCATCAACGGAAGGTTTTGCAGTCCAGTCAAAAGAAGGAGTTTGAACAGGAGGGGAAAGAAAACAACACGATCCACCAAGAACATACAACCTCTGAAGACCCCTGAACCTGAGATGAGCACAGGGGTTGACGCGGAGCCTTCTATGTGCCGGTATGTCCATAGATTATCTCTGTCACCCCATCAAGCAGATTCTACCCCCATTTTTTTTTTTTAAGTGTGAAAAATTGAAGCTCAAATTGAAACAACTTGTTAGGAAGGGGCAGAGCTGGAATTCAGCCCCGGCTATGTTTGACTCCAAACCCTGCGGGCTTTCCACAGCGCGACACTGCCAAGCTGGGAGGAACCAGTTGCAAGGAGCCTTTGGGTAGGACTGATAGAGGAACGCGGGGGAGCCATGGCCTTGCGGGAATTCACTGCCAACTCTACAGACAAGCCCTGAGGGAGCATGACACCGGGCTGGGAGGCCGTGCACAGCTCCCAGCCGAGCCGCTGAGAAATGCTTCACGTGCATCAGCACGGTGTCCTCGCTCAGTGGGAAGAGTGAGCTACCGGGGAGCCGCCCCCATCCTTACTTCCGACCGAGGCAATGAATTACCTGGTGCTGTTGGTATCACGGGGGCCACAGGAGAAAGTTGGATCGAGAAGGAAGAGCCATGGGGGGGGCGGGGGGGCAGGGCATGGAATGAATGGGTCCTAGAAAAGAAGTTGAAAAAATTGCGGAAAAGTTATGAGCCCGTGTTTAGAGGCCTACATGGGAATGTGGCCAGAAAGGGATAGAAAGCTCTAAAAATGGAAAATGAGGACTGCCCATTTGCAGAAACCCTTGCACAGTGCAAGGCGGTGAGCTGAAGAAAGCAGCGTGGCTCTGTAGAAAGCCAACCGACGCTCGAACGTGAAGAGGCAGGGTATAAGACGTAGAAGGAAGAGAAGGATGTCCTGGATAAATTGAGACTTGGAAAAGGTGCAGACGGTAAAAGCCACCTTTGGTTATGTGCAGAGCATGAGGAATAAAGAGAGGATTCATCATATAGGGTTCCACTTGGGGGTGGAGGTGTCAGATTAGCAGTCGTCAGAAAGCAAAATACTCAGCCCTGATTTGCTTTCTCCCGCAAGGAAGAGCATTTCTAAACTGGGTCGAGTAAAGCAAAACATTATTTAGAGGATATTGAAACTCCAAATAGAAGATAGTAAGGGAAAACCTAAGCACCTAGCCATTTATAATAAGGTGCAAATCCCAAAGCGTCAAAAACCTTTGCAGAGAGGATCCCGGAATGCTTGCCGAGGTAGGTGAGAGAGCTGGGGAGAGAGAGAAAGGGGCCACAGAGCCTGAAGGCTGCAGATGTCCTGACACTGAGAAAAGAGGAAAAGGTAGATTCTGGAAACTCGAGGTGGGTATATTTGAGGTGAATTCCTCCCCCAAATTTATTCTAGCATATAATATTAGACTGTGGGTTTGAGAACCCCTAGAAAAAGAATCAGTATCTTCACTAAGAGCAAGATAAGGGTAGATGATAATACCAACAGTAATTTATTATTTATCTGAATGGCCACGAGGAAAATTCCCTGGACATGGTGTGCCTCGTTTCCAGTTAGAAATCGGAATGTTTCCCAGTTGAGGAGACTACCAGGGAAACCGTGATCTCAGAGATCACCCAGTCAGGTGGATTTATAACCCATTCACCCGTGTGCCCCTCTCCCCCCAGTTGGTGACTCACTGGGTGCACATCTGGGAGAAGTCTTAAAGTTCCATGCTCCCGACTGCGGTCAGCTCAGTAGTTTCCGTGCCTGCCACACTCACCATGTTTGCAGATGGCACTGCTACTGGGAGGGAAGGTGAACATTTGGATGTCAGAATCAAGCTTCTAAAGTATCTTGAAACAGGGCTGAGAGCAACAGGATGACTGAACAAGCAGTGGAAAGACTTGCATTTATTTTATCTATTTATTTTAGCTTAAAACAGTGCACATTCATCGTCTTACAGTTCTGTAGACCAGAAGTCTGGAAACGGGTCTTACAGGGTTAAAATCCAGATGTTGGCAAGGCTGCGTTTCTTCTGGAGGCCCTAGGGGAGGATTCTGCCATGCCAGGCCCAAGCTGTGTTCCTTGGCCTGTGGCTTCTTCATCCATCCTCAAAGCCAGCCGCGTAGCATTTTCCAGTCTTGGAAAGACCTGTGTTTAGACTTGATTTGATTTCCTTAATGAGCTGCACAAGCACAGGATGAAGGAAGTTTGTCTTGACAGTGGTGCCCGTGGAAAAGGCTGGGGGCTTTCCGCCGATGCCCATTGGAATTGAAACCAGTAGCAATGGAGCTGCTACCAGAAAAGATAGTAGTTCTCCCCATCCCTTCTTATTTTAGGTGTAAAGGGGTGAGACCGAAAGTATGTATGTCTCCCTATAACCATTCCTCTCCCCAGGAGGAGTCAGCCTGATGTAGATCCTCCAAGAGGTATTCTGTGCACATAAAAGCAAATGGGTACTTTTTAATGTAAATGGTAGCATACTGTACACCTTGTTTTTTTTTTTACTTAACAGTAAATCTTAGAGATTATTTTATGTCCCTTATATGAAATAATTCCTCATTCTCTTATAAAGGGTATATAGTATTTTATTGTATGTGTGTGTGTATATATATATACAGTTTAATATATATACCTCAGATATATGTATATATATGTGTGTGTATATATATATATATATATATCAGAATTTATTCGATAGGTCCTCTGTTGCTGGACATGTAGATTATTTCCAATATTCTGCTATTACAAACAATGCTACAGTGAATAGCATGTCATTTCAAACATATGGGCATGTATCTGAGAAGCAGCTTTTCAAGAAGTGGAATCACTGAGTCAAAGGGCATGTACGTTTTTAAATTTGGTAGGTATTGTCCAATTACCCAGTTGTTCCAGTTGACTGTCCCACTAGCAATGTATGAATGTGTTTTTCAGCCTTGTCACCAATAGAGTGTGTTATAAACCTTAGTGCTCTTTGACAACTTGAGAGGTAAAAAAATGATGGCATCACATTATGATTTTCTTATTCTAATAGTTATTTGTATTTTCTTTTTTATTAACTGTTTATATCTTGTACTCATTTTTTACTGAGTTGTTTTTTTCTCAGAACTCTTTATATATTAAAGAAATTTGCTCTTTGTGATATGAATTACAAATATGTTTTCCATTTTGTAGTTTGTCTTTTGATTTTTTTTTTTTTTTAAGTACGCTTCACACCAAGTGTGGAGCCCATCGTGGGGCTTGAACTCAACCCTGAAATCAAGACCTGAGCTGAGATCAAGTGTTGGATGAACTGAGCCACCCAGGTGCCCCTCTTTTGATTTTGTTTCTGGCAGTTTTGCTGTGTAAATATGTTTCTCTCTTAAGCTGTAGGAAATGTATCCATCAATTTTTTTTTATGACTTCTGGATTTTATGTCATACTTCAAAGTTCTTCACTCTGAAATTTTTAAAAAATTATCACTTGATTTCTTTCAGTACTTTTTTGATTTAATTTTTACATTTAAATATGCAATCCACTTGTTATTTGTTTTGGTATAAGACATGATGTATGGATCCAACTTACTATTTTTCCAAATGGCTACACATTGTTTCCATACAATTTATTGAATCATGTCTCTTTTCTTCTCTGATTTAAAATCCCACTTTTAGGGGCGCCTGGCTGGGTCAGTAGGTGGAGCTTCTGACTCTTGGGGTTATGGGTTTGAGCCCCATGTTGGGTGTCGAGATTACTAAAATAAATAAATAAATAAACTTAAAATCCCACTTTTGTAGTATTCTAATTCCAGTATGTATTTGGATCTAATACTGGATTTTACATTCCATGCCACTGATCTACTTCTTTTGATACATATGAAAGAAATTATAGTGTATTGATATTTTAGATTACATTTCAAATGAAAGCAATAAGTTTGTTAGAAAAAGTTTGGGAAATAGAAAAAATTCTACACAGAAAATATCATCCCTGAACCTACCAAAAATAACTAAATATTTTGGTGTTTATTCATCCAGTCTTTTCCTATGTAATTGTATTTTTTTACCCAACTGATATGATACTATGTAAGCCTAATTTTCCATCCCCCAAATCTAGTGTGATGTGATCTCAATGCCCTAAGTGAAACCAATGATTATCTTACCCAGAATCCACTCCTTTTTTGCCATCCTCCCAGATACCCATGCAAGGGGTGGACTCTTCCAGCTTCTTCCCAACCCCCTCATTCTAGTCACCAAGCCCTCTTATTTTCCGTTCATAGACTCATAGGCCCTAGTCTGTGAAATCCTCTCAATATACAGTTGAAGAAAACCAAGAGAGGGGAAAATATCCTGTAAAAGTTAGAATGCTTTTAGCTGCAAGAAACAGAGGATTCACCTCAAAATGGTTCAACCAAGAAGGGGATTTATCATCTCCCATAATGAGAGGTCCATAGGAGGGTAAATCCAGAATGTGTTAACTCAATGCCTCAGTGATACCGAGGACCATGATCCTTGACATTTGTCCATTCCGTCATCCCCAGTATATTAGCTTTTGTCCTCATGCTTTTCCCCACATGGTTGCAAGATGGTGGCAGTAGCTCCACGTATCATCTTCTCCCACCATATTACAGATAGCCTGGCAGAGGGCATGACCCTTTCTAATCCCACATTGCCCAAAGCAGGAGCTGAGGGTACTTGGGAAAAGTGGGAGAGCATTTTGGGTTGTCACAATGATTGGGAGACACTATTGGCATCTAGTCGGCAGTGGCCAGGGATAGTAGATGTCCTATGATGTTTAGGACAGTTAAGCGAAACGTGAGCTCTCATTCCTTACAACATTAATGTAGGTAAAAAAACAAAACCTGTTTTTCCATACAAAACAAGCTTCTTTGCACGGTTTTAGTGCACACTGGACAGCACACCCTTGTATCAGCATGTGTTTGTGGTTCTTGCACTTGTGATTCTATAGAAGATTCTATACTTCTAGAAGTATAAACATCCATCTATATTTGGTTATTTATTCTAGTGTGGCAATGTGCAAGTATTTACATATTGAAAAACAGATTATTTTAATAAAATTACTTTCCTTTTTTTTCTTCTTTATATCACACTTGGAGCATTATATTGATTTTTTGAAAATATGTGTCAGTAGACTTCATTCTCTATGAGTTTCATTTCAGTGTAGGAAAGGAGACATTCCAAAATACTTGCAATAAAAGAAATTAGGTCAGACAGGATTGAGACCCACGGGCTAGGAGAATAAAGTCTAGACAGCTTATCCTGGCACTTAAAATCTTTCACGATCAAGGGCGCCTGGGTGGCTCAGTTGGTTAAGCAACTGCCTTCGGCTCAGGTCATGATCCTGGAGTCCCTGGATCGAGTCCCTGGATCGAGTCCCGCATCGGGCTCCCTGCTGAGCAGGGAGTCTGCTTCTCCCTCTGACCCTCTCCTCTCATGCTGTTTCTCTCTCACTTGGTCTCTAATAAATAAATAAATAAATAAAATCTTTAAAAAAAAAAATCTTGGGCGCCTGGGTGGCTCAGTTGGTTAAGCGACTGCCTTCGGCTCAGGTCATGATCCTGGAGTCCCGGGATCAAGTCCCGCATCGGGCTCCCTGCTCGGCAGGGAGTCTGCTTCTCCCTCTGACCCTCCTCCCTCTCATGCTCTCTGTCTCTCTCTCTGTCTCAAATAAATAAATAAATAAAATCTTAAAAAAAAAAAAATCTTTCACGATCAAATTCAAAACCCATTTTCTGGACCTGTTTCCCAGCAGCATCCCTGGATTTTACACTTCCGCCACACCAAGATTATTCATTTTTCAAACACACCAAGCGGTAGTAGTAATAGCACATACTGAGTGCTTACCGTATGCCAGGCTCTGTGCTGAATACTTTACATTGAGTATCAATGCTGTCGACAAGCCAGCAAGGCAGAGATAACTTTTTTTTAGTTTTTATTTTTTAAGATTTTATTTATTTATTTGACAGAGAGAGACAGCGAGAGAGGGAACACAAGCAGGGGGAGTGGGAGAGGGAGAAGCAGGCTTCCCGCAGAGCAGGGAGCCCCATGCGGGGCTCGATCCCAGGACCCTGGGATCATGCCCTGAGCCGAAGGCAGACGCTTAACGACTGAGCCACCCAGGTGCCCCCAGAGATAACTTTTCTTGTCCCCATTTCACAGGTGGGGAAACTGAGGTGGAGCTGGGATTCAAACCCAAGCAGTGTGATGCTAGTCACTGCACTTTACCGGGAGTGTATTACCTCCGAGGCGGATGCCCCTGCTCCCTGTCCTTTCTCCCAGGATGCCTTTCCCATCTCTTGCTACCTGTCAAGGTCTGGGGCAGCCTTCACAACTTCTGTCGGTGTCGCTTTGTTCAGTAACTCATGGGTCAGGGCCAGCTTCACGGGATGCAACTTTTGCAGCTGCACAAGCCCCGCCCTTCAAAGGGCTCAATGCCCGGTTGAATGCTCTATGGTCACCATTTAAATCCTTAATTTTTGAACAAAAGGCCCAGCATTTTCATCTTGTGCCAGACCTTGCAAATCTGGTAGCTGGTCCCGACCAGGGCTGTTGGCCACCACATCTTCACATATGGCCTTTCCATGTGGCCTGGGCTTTCTCACACCAAGAGTTTCAAGAGAGTGAGCGCCAGGCAGAAGCGGTATCTCCCTTTATGACCCAACCCAAGTCCTCCTCTTAAGAGGGAAGTGGCAAGGTCAAGGTATAAAAAGAGCATGGGGGATGGGAGATACTGCCGTAGCTGTCTTTGGAAAATGCCGTTGGCCACAACTGCTAAGAGCAGGTCACCTCCCCATCCCAGGCCTCAACCTCCACGTGTGCAGAAGGGGGCTGGGGGCTCAGTCCCCCTCTGGGAAAAGGCCAAGGCAGAGTTGGGAACCTGATCCTTACAGGCGCCCCAGCTTTCCCAGTCTGGGGTCACTGAGAGGAACTGGAACCCTGGGGGATGGGGCTAGAACCCCCCCACCCAGGAGCTCTAAATGTCTGTTCCCCCCGAAGGCTGAAATCTCTGAGGAAGGCAGAGACTCCACATGCCCTGACATCTGTTTCTCCTGCCCGAATCTCTGCTGGGCTAACAATTCCTCTTCTTTTCATTTCTCCCTGGGGCATGTTGTTGTCTTTCTCATTAACCTCCCCTCAACTCCCAGCAAGGTCCCTAGACTCTGAGCTCTGCTAATTCCCCTGTAATCCACTGGCAAGCCAGGAAGCTAATTAAATTGTGAGCTTGTGGGGGTGCTCTGTCAATCTTTGACAGTCTCTCTCCCGTCAGTCTCCTTCCTTGCTTTTTTTTTTTTTTTTTTAAAGATTTTATTTATTTATTTGAGAGAGAGAATGAGATAAAGCATGAGGGGGGGAGGGTCAGAGGGAGAAGCAGACTCCCCGCTGAGCAGGGAGCCTGATGTGGGACTCGATCCCCGGACTCCAGGATCATGACCTGAGCCGAAGGCAGTTGCTTAACCAACTGAGCCACCCAGGCGCCCCCTTCCTCGCTTTTCCTTTCTGGCTAGCCCTGCATAGTTTAGATTCATCGGCACACTTTGTCTTCTTGCATGGCTCTTCTTCCGTCTCCTGTCTTTCAGCTAGAGTAATCTTTAAAATACAGCTCTGAGTTCTGTCCCCTCTGCTGCAGGATAATCTGAGCTCCTTAGCTGGGCATTAAAGCGCATGCACCTTACCTGCCATAACTTCAATCACAAACCCTTCCCTCCGGAGTTGAGTCATGGAAGGTCTCCTCCCCAAGCCCTGACACCTTTGCTCGTATTATTACCTTTGATGGGATCCCACCCCCTACTCTTCCATCTCACTGTCAAATCCTTGCCGTTATTTAAAAATAGCCTTCTCTGTGGGGTACCTGTCTAATTCAGTTGGTAAAGCATCAAGTCTCTTGATCTCAGGGTTGTGAGTTCAAGCCCCACGTTGAGTGTAGGGTTTACTCAAAAAAAAAAAAAAAATTTAAAGAGCTAAATTAAAAAAAAAAAAAGCCCCCTCTGTGACATCTTCCCTACACCCTCCCCCCCCCCACTCCTGTTGGAATTCCTCCCTCCCTGAGCTCTCATAGCAGTTACCAGCTCAGCTCCTGAGGCTGATCTCTTTCCACCTATTATGCTTCTATTCACATCCAGCCACTTCCACTAAATGATTAGCTCCTTGAGGGCAGAGTCTCTAGGTCTTTTTCATCTCAGCATCTTCCTGAGCACATACCTAAGACTGTGCCTTAAAACCCTTCATTGGTGTTTACTGGCCCAAGATGGCAACTGGGGCTCCAGCCTTCATGCATATATTCCAGGAAGAGGGAAGAGAAAAGGGAGGGCTAAAGAGAGGGCCTCCGAGCTGAGTCGGTTCCTTTCAAGCACTTTCTCTCCCAATAGCTTCTGTTCACATCTCATTGACCATGCCCAGCAGCAGGAGAAACTGGGTACATTGTTTCCCTTCAAACTCAAGAGCACATCCCTTGTTTTACAGATGAAAATATAAGATCCAGAGAGGATCAGAGAATTAGGGAGGCTGCTGAACATGGTTAAGGATCAGGCTTCAGAGCTAAACACACCTGGGTTTGAATCCTGCCTCTCCCTGCATATAACCTCTTCATTCCTCGTTTGTAAAATTGGGTTAATGGTATCTACTTCAGGGGATGTTAAGAAAATTAAATAAGGTAATGGATGTGAAAAAGCACTTACCATGGTTTAGGACACAGTTATTGTCCATTGTCTTAGTTTGGGTTCCCCCAAAAGCACACTTTGAGACAAAGATTTGGGTGCGAGTAGTTTATTTAAAAGTTAACCCCAGGGCGCCTGGGTGACTCAGTCGTTAAGCGTCTGCCTTCGGCTCAGGTCATGATCCCAGGGTCCTGGGATCAAGCCCCACATTGGGCTCCCTGCTCCGCGGGAAGCCTGCTTCTCCCTCTCCCACTCCCCCTGCTTGTGTTCCCTCTCTCGCTGTCTCTCTCTGTCAAATAAATAAATAAAATCTTAAAAAAAAAGGGGGGGGGGTTGTGGCTGACACAGGTTAGCATTCTGTCTTCCTCAGCCCTCTGGCCACATCCCTGCATGACTCAACCCACCCTCACCCTGCTTCATGCCTTCCCATAGGCCCATGACCCAAGCTTTTGAAACTGGTGAAGGAGACAGTCATGATCTAACTGGGGCTAGACAAGTACTTCGCCCTAGGCCCCAAATACCCCCAGTGCCCAGCCTGAAATGCCTCCATTCATTTCCTTCCATTGAGGCACATATTCCTCATCCTTCACCTAACACCCTGAAGAAAATTTAATGAGTCCATCATCATTATCAACGCCTTCATGAGGACTAACCTGCATCAGACTAACTGGGGTCACTTAAGTTTTGAGAGTTCCAAAAGGAAAGCTCCAGAGGGCAGAGGGCTTCCCAGGGCACCAGGCTTCTCTGTGTCCACCCACATCTGGTCTGTGGCAGAGCCGGGACCAGAGTGGAGGCCTTCGGCATCAAGCAGGGGCTGATGGAGGGCACCAGCTCCTGGTAGCCGAGAGTAGGGCCCTTCTAGAGCCATCCGCTCAGTCAACACCTACTGAGTGCCAGGCAGGGGGGAGACACCCCGCTGCCAGGCAGGAGAGACCCCCACAGCTGTTGGGAGACAACAGCAGCCCTGATGAAGGGAGTCCGAGATGGCTGCAGGGGTCAAAACCCAGAGTGGAGGCCATGGGGGGCCCTGATGAGTGCCGAGGCGGGAAGACGCTGTTCCCAGCCCTGATGTCCAGCTGGATCCTGCTACCCTAGCCCCAGCTACGCAGGGTGTCCGTGTCCCTCCCCAACAGGCCCGCCGAGCCCTCCCAGTGCCTCTCTCAACCTTCTTCCTTCGTGTGGGCACCAGGGAAGCAGTCTACTCAGCCAAAACTCAATTCTGCCCCAAGGATGCCCTTCCTTTGCATCCCCTCCCCAGGGGACCAAGGCTGACCCTCCCAGGTCTGGGGGCTTGGTCTCCCTCCTTCCTTCCTAACCAGCTGTGGGCATTTTCTGATTCGGAAGCAAGGAAGAAAAACTAGGTCACTTCAAGCTCTTTCTTTACTGTTGACATTGACCCATTTATCCTTCTCTTCCCTCAGACCCCCTCCCCCATTGCCACTCAGCCTGGACATCTGTCCCAGACGAAATCTCACCTTCCACTGTCCTTGCCGCCCAGGGGCTTGTGCGGGGCGTTCTGCGGCAGCCCCCTCTCCTCAAACCGGGGAGGAGGCCGGTCTGGAGAGTGCCCTGGGCCACCCCCAGTTTGTCCTCTGCCTCCGGCCTCAGTTGCCCCGTCTGCTAACTTGGGTTGATGATGCGTGTTCTGTGGAGCCAGAGGATGAAGCTCCAGGGAGGTCACGGATGAGGAAGAGCCCAGGGCTGGGCGCAGCCTGCGCAGGGGCCTCCTCGGTGCGGTGCCCCTAGGCCCTGCGCGGCTCCACTTCCTCGGCGCGCCCCTCCCTCTCCCTTCTCCTCCCCTCTCCCCCTTCCCGCCGCTCCCCTGCCGCTCCTCGAGCCGGTCAGCTCGCCTCGCTCTTCAGCTGTCCTCGTTCCCTGGCGCCTCGCTGCCCCGCGCCCGCCCCGGGGTCCCAGGGTCCCAGCGCCCCGCCGCCGCCGCCGCCGCCGCCGCCGCCGCCGCCGCCCCCGCCAGGCCGGGCCCCGCCGCAGCGCGGGCGGTCAGTGCGCAGCCCCGGCGCCCGTCCGGAGCCGAGAGCCCGGAGCCCGGAGCCGGATCGCGGGCTCGGAGCGGACCCGACCCGCCCGCCGCCCCCAGCCAGGTGAGGGCAGCTCAGGGCCGGGGAGCCAAGCTTTCTCCCGTGTGCAAGCGGGGGCGGGCGAAGGCGCGGGGGAATCCGGCTCCTTGTTCGCTGAAAGGAGGACCTGAGAGCTTTTTCATGAAAGAGGCTCAAGGGCTTTCACTCGGAAGGGATGGATGAAGGAAGGTTGGCAAAGGGGCGGGGGGTGGGGGAGCTCTAGGGTATCCCCTCCTGAGGGATTTCTTTTTTCAGGAGGAAGGGTTAATTGGCTTCTGTAAAACGGGGACTTGTCTCCTTGGGAACATGAGGGGCTTTCAGGGTGGGAGGAGGTTCTGGCGAGGCTTGAAGGAGGGGGTAACTGGGGAGTGGGGTTTGGCGGGGAGCGGGGCTCTGAGATCGCCTTCACCTGACATCGCGGCACCTCCCCCGTCGGTTCCGGGGCTCTGGGTCTGCCCAGGTCTCCGTGTCCCAGTTTTGTCTCTTTGAAGATGACTATTTTGAGCCCCACCTGGACAGAGCTAGGAACAGCCATTTCCTTTCCCGGAGCTATGAGGCCCACCTGACACCCTCCCACCTCTGACCTGACCAGGGAAGGGGGTTTAAAGAAGGATGGGGACCTAGGGATCTGGGAAATGGCAGTGCTGGGTGAGAAATGGGCAGAGGCTGGGTACTGAACACACGGGAGGACCCTCTGGCCCTCGTGGGGTGCACCAGACTCTGCAGGGAGATTGCTGAAGGTAGGGTGGGCAGGTGCTCCTGGGGCAGGACCTGCTAGGGAGAAGAGCAGGGTCAGAAAGAGTTGAGATGTTCCCATACTCCCAGAAGGCAAAACGCTAGAGTTCTTGCTTGTTTCATTGGTTTTATTTGCTTTTTGCTTTCTTTCTCTTTCACCCTGGATCCCAAGATTCATTCCACTTATCTCCCCTCCTATTTTTGCAAAAAAGGAAAACTGAGGCTAAGGACAGGTTGGCTGGAAATATCTGTGTCTATGAGGAAAAGATGGGGGAGAGGAAGGTGTACTGAATCTGGAGTCAAAAGACCTTGGTTCAAGGTTGCCTCAGTGTGCGTGATTACCTTGGGCCAAAATGCTTCCCCTGTTTGGGCCCTGACTTTCTCATCTATAAAGTGGGAGAGGGCCCACCTGTCTCAAAGGTTTGCTGGGAGACCAGATGTGCCCAAAGAGCTTAATGAAAGGGAATACTCAGGAGGTGCAATCTTCATCACTGTAGATGGGTCCCCTCCTTCCTGCCCTCATCAAGGGTATCGGCTAGCCCTTGGGGTGCCTTTGTAGGAATTACAAAAGGTCCCTCCTCCGGAGGGAGAGAAGGTTTAGCTGGGTTAGGGACTTGGGGTCTTTATTATGAAAATTAGAAAAAGGCACACTTTCCCCGGGTGCAGCAGGTCCACACTGTAGGGCAAGTAGAACGTGAGCTGGATTCCAGTGCCCACCTACCCTAAGGTGAATGTCCTTGTGTAGGGTGCATCTGCCCCTGGCAGCCCTTCTCAGCAAGCCCCCAGTGTCTCTAAGAGACACAGAGCTACACACACTCCCAGGGTCCTTCCCAGAGCCCATATCCAGGCTGTTGCCAGCTCATTTTCTTTCCTACTTTGTCTCCACTTCAGGGCCTTTGGGTATTCAAGCCCCAAAGCCTATGCCCTACTAAGAAGCATGATGGAGTTAGGCATTGCCTTCCCAAGCTCCCAGGGGTAAGAGTTACTGAGTCCCTAACTGCTTATGTCAAGAACTCTATCAGATCACTTTTCTCAAGGCCAAGAAGAGAAGCATCTGCACACCTGGGCAACACTACCGTTCACAAATGGTGTTTGCACCTGCTATCTCAGAGCATCCTTACAGTAAGACGGGGGCAGGTCTCCCCATTTACAGAAAAGAAGCCATGCCCAGAGAAGTTAAGGAATTTGCCTAAGGTTTCACAGCATTTAAGTGGTAGAGCCAGGAAATGAGCCCAGGTCAAGCTGCCAGTCTTTCACTCCACCACTACTGAGGAACAAAGCTGCTGACCTCACAGTCTTGCCAGAGCCTTGCTGCAAATGTTGCTCTCCTTCTCTATTCACAGGAGCCCCTAGTTCTCTCCTTCTGCTCAGTGACCAGCCCTCAAGCCCAGAGGAAAGAGTCACTGTCTCTTACTGTGATTTCACGGGGAGGGAGCTATGTCAAGGCCCAACTGCTCGGGCCTCTTTATTGCAAGAAGGGCTCCTGGGGGGTGCAGAGGTCCAGAGTGGCGGCTGACCCTTGTGGGTCAAAGGCCAGGAAAGGGGTCAATGAGCAGCTATTTCCTTTCCTGTCCATATGGGGGCTGGAACAGTGGCCATCGGTACAGAGAGCTAGTGCCTGAGTGAGGGGCAGGCCAAGGTCCATAGAATAGCCACAGGGCAATTCAGCAAACCAGGCTGAAAGAAACTCAGGCGCCCTGACCACCCTCTGTGGTGCCAAGGTGGGGAGGGGCAAGCCCAGCTGACAGGCTACATAGGCCCCTTCGGCCAAAGCATTTCTGCTTCTATCTGTGGTACAGGTGTGTGAGCTTTCACTTGAGAAGGGGGTTCGTTTCTTACAAAAAAAGGAGACTCGCTGGCCTAATCTTCTGGTTCCCAAAGTGTGGTCCCTGGACCAGCAGCATCTGCATTACCTGAAATTTGTTGGAAATGCAAATTCTCAAGCCTCATCCTAAACCAAATGAATGGACACTCTGGGGGCGGGGGCCCAACAACGTGTGTTCCAGCAAGCCCTCTATATGGCACCGAGGCCCGCTGAAGCTTGAGACCCGCTGACCTAGTCCAAGTGTGTAGGAACCCGAGTCCTAGTTGTGGGGCAGGGGCAGGGCTGTGCAAGTAACGCGTCTCCCAGTCTCGGAACTCGGAACGCGGGGCATCTGGGGGCCGCCCCCGGCACAAGCCCCCTCTCCTTCCCCTTCTGCCTCCCCTCCCAGGCGCCATGCTGCTGCTCCTGCTGGGCCTGCTGGGCCCTGCCGCCTGCCGGGCCCTGGGGCCGGGGCCGGGCTCGACGGAGCTGGGCTCGACGGAGCTGCGCTCGGCCTTCTCGGCCGCACGCACCACCGCCCTGGAGGGCACATCGGAGATGGCGGTGACCTTCGACAAGGTGTACGTGAACATCGGCGGCGACTTCGACGCGGCCACAGGCCAGTTCCGCTGCCGCGTGCCCGGCGCCTACTTCTTCTCCTTCACGGCCGGCAAGGCCCCGCACAAGAGCCTGTCGGTGATGCTGGTGCGCAACCGCGACGAGGTGCAGGCGCTGGCCTTCGACGAGCAGCGGCGGCCCGGCGCGCGGCGCGCCGCCAGCCAGAGCGCCATGCTGCAGCTCGACTACGGCGACACGGTGTGGCTGCGGCTGCACGGCGCCCCGCAGTACGCGCTCGGCGCCCCGGGCGCCACCTTCAGCGGCTACCTGGTGTACGCCGACGCCGACGCGCCTGCGCGCGGCCCGCCCGCGCCCCCCGAGCCGCGCTCGGCCTTCTCGGCGGCGCGCACGCGCAGCCTGGTGGGCTCGGACGCGGGCCCGGGGCCGCGGCACCGGCCGCTCGCCTTCGACACGGAGCTCGTCAACATCGGCGGCGACTTCGACGCGGCGGCCGGCGTGTTCCGCTGCCGCCTGCCGGGCGCCTACTTCTTCTCCTTCACGCTGGGCAAGCTGCCGCGCAAGACGCTGTCCGTGAAGCTGATGAAGAACCGCGACGAGGTGCAGGCCATGATTTACGACGACGGCGCGTCGCGGCGCCGCGAGATGCAGAGCCAGAGCGTGATGCTGGCGCTGCGGCGCGGCGACGCCGTCTGGCTGCTCAGCCACGACCACGACGGCTATGGCGCCTACAGCAACCACGGCAAGTACATCACCTTCTCCGGCTTCCTGGTGTACCCCGACCTCGCCCCCGCCGGCCCGCCGGGCCTCGGGCCCCCGGAGCTCTGAGCCCCGCCCGGGGAGGGGAGCCCAGCGGCGGCCCGCGGCGTGCTTGCCGAGCCGAGCCGAGCCGAGCCGAGCCGAGCCGAACGCCCCGCCGGCGCGAGCATGACGGCCCGCCCAGTGCGGCTGACCCTGCCAATAAAGTGGGCCTGCGCCGGCGCCTGTCTGCCTGGGGTCCTGCGCTGTCTTGTCTGCGACGCTGTGGTCTCGGGCGGGGCGGGAAGGCACGGGCCACTGCAGACCCGGGGTGGGGTCGGAGGGCCGAGGGCCCTGCGAGGGCGAGGAGATGGGCGTTTGATTGAACTGAGCCCGACTCGCCCAACCGCTTGCGGGACTCCCCTTGGCGTTACTTTCTAGTCAGCCCCTCTACCTCCTTCCCACTGACCTACCGTGTCGCTTAGGGTCCAGCTGGTTCTTTCTTGTGACAAGGGACCACACCCTGCTCCCTTTCTGGGAGTAGGGGATTCAGGGAAACAGAACATTCCTTCTTCTAGCAGGGTGTGTGTGGGGTGAGCCACTGATACCTGGTTGCCCCAACTCCTGCCCTCCCACAACGGGGAGGGTGAATCGCCCAGGGCAGGGGTGAAACAACTTACTTTGGCATAAAAGGACACAGGCTGCAGGCCAGAAGAAAACATTTTATGTGACAGCTACACAGGATCAGGACTACACCAGCCAGACTCAGCTTGTCTCTCTCAGTCAGTCCCCTCGCAGCCTCACTTCCCCCTCTGAGGTGTGCATCTGAGACTTGAGATGGACCAAAAAACCTGCTCCCCCCCACCTCTCCCCACCCCGTCCCACCCCCCCGCCAAGGAAAGGTAATGTTCTTCCACCTGCTTTCCTCCATTCCTCCAACAGACTAAACTAAAAATGTCCCGTCTATTCTAGTCCAGATGGGGAACTTGGGGCACAGGGACTCCAGAGCACTGGTTGGGATTTAAAAGGGTATGTAAATTAGGACTGGGTGCTGGGCATTCACAAGGTTCCCATAGATTCCGCAGGACTTGTCACAGACTGCCAGGGTAGGACTTGGAGCGTCGGACTTGGCCTTCCTTGGGGACAGCTTTCTTTTCAGCATCCTTGAACACACTTCTCAACCCTAACCCCAGCACATATCTGCAAGTCCTGCTTTTAGCTCTGTGCCTGTGTCCTGAGACCCAGGCTCTTAGCCTACCAGGGCTCAGGGAAGAAAATGGGGCAGGGGTAAACTGGGTTCAGGGTACAATCCAAGCTTCTACTTCCAGTGGGAAGGACCACGTGCCAGATGGAAGCCACTGCCCAGGATGGGTCTGGCTTGGGCCACGAGTTGGGGGGCAGTGGTTGGTTGGCAGGTGAAAGGGGAGAGTCAGGGAAAAGGGTCAAGGCCCAGGGCCCCAAAGATGGGGGCTGCCCCTGGGGCAGAAGCCCTTGCACAGGTCCCAGAGTATTTCCTGTGCCAGCAGGGTGAAGACCTGGGCCCAGCGACCCCTCTCCTCAGCCTCACTAGCCTCATGGAGCCGGTAGACACAGGACAGGCCTGTGAGGAGCAGATGTTCAAAGTCCCAAGGGCTAAGAGGAGGCCCTTTCCGCAGGTCCTGGAACTGCTGCAGCCGCTGCTTAGCACCCTCCAAGTCACTGGGCACATGTTGCTGCAGGAGGAGCCTGAGTCGGCGGCCTGGGCGTGTGGATGCCAGTTCCTCGTCCTGGATATGCAGCTGCCCCACGACATCCAGCTCCAGACCAGCCCAGAGCAGCTGCAAGGGGAGCCATGTAAGGGGTGGGCTGGGGCCTGGGAGGGCAGGGCAGGGAACAAGAGTGGGCCAGGGAGGGCATAAGCAGGCAGTAGGACCCATGCTGGGTTACCCCCCCACCCCCCACCCAGCAGGCCTAGCTTGAGACATCCCCCTTCCCAACCCTGAGCTTAGGGACCTCTGGACACTCCCTCCCCCATATCCCAGGCTGGAGGAAAGACCTCAAACATCACTTCCGGGGCCTCTGGCTCCTGCAGGCCACCTCCCACGCTGGCGCTGTCCATGGGCTGCCCTGGGCCAGCAGAAAGGAGTCAGGCCCTGCCAAGCTCCATCTTGAATACCCCAGCCTCCCAGAAGTGCCCCTTAGCTATTTGGTAGGAATGCGTAGAGGTTCTTCTATCTACAAAAGAGCAGGAATGCCATCCCATGTCCCCCTTCACACACACACACATTGACATTCACCCTCCCAGGCATAGGTCTTGTGATCCCCAAATCATCATCCCAAACCCAGATACCACCTCAGCAAATGTCCAGGACTCCTCCTTGAACTTCTGCAGTTCCCTTGGCAAAGAACTCGACCATTGGGTCACAAGACACTTCACTTCCGACTTCCCCTCCCTATAATCATCTGGGACAGTGTGACCTAAAACAGTGCCAGTGACTCTCCTCAAGGGTCAAGGACCTCTTTAGGAAGAAATCTGCTCCTTCCTTGCTCCTCAGTAGTGGTCATGCAAAAGGCAGGGAAGCCAGGCAAGGCGGTTGTCTGCTGCAGCTTCCTTCATCTCACACCCTGGTATGCTGCTCAGCCCTTAGAATGATGGTCCCAGGCCCAGGGCAGGTCCAGAGGTCCTGCTTTGCACATCTAGAATAAGGCCACTGTCCACCTCTGTCCAGGGCTGGCAGTGAGGGCACCTGGAACTACCTCCCTTCACTTGGACTTTCTGGTTCCAGGGTCGGAGCCCAGACTATTACCCCTGTTGCATAGGTTAATCTGGTACCAGGCCCACAGTGCCTAGGCCCTGCTAGGTTCAGGTAGAACCAACTTTAGCTGCTATCAGCCAGCAGCATTCCTTGGCTCCCATCCACGCCACCCTAAAGCCCCGGTACCTGGACGGTGCTGGGTTGTAGTCACCCCAGGGAGAAGGTAAATGGTTACTATTAGCCAAGACAGGAACTGCATCGTCCCAGCCATGTCCCACCACGTCCTCTGAGTCTTCCTCTCCCCAGCTGCTCTCTGCTCCTGCGTCCGCCCGCCACACACCACGGCTCCAACTTTCCACTGCAGGCTGCTCAGGCGTTCCCTATTTTGTGTGTCAGCCTTCAATGCTAAACAGGGAGGGGTTGGCTCTGACTTCCCAGTACCTTTCCATCCCATGGAAATGTGGAATCTTTAGTTGCTGGCGGTAGGAGTCTGGCTCCCTGCTTGTCAAGCCCTCAGCCTGTTCCTGTCCAGATGGGCGGGATGCTTGCTTACTAGAAAAATGATGCTTGGTAGCGAACAGCTCTAGCTTGGCCCTCCCAAGAAGTAGGAAAGAGCCCAGGCAGTAACACTACCTTACTATCTGTCCTCAACCCCAAAACATCCTGCAGCTGAGCTCAGGCTCTAACACCCAGTCCAGCCCAGCCCAGCCCAGCCCAGCCCAGCCTCCAGGGAGCCCCTCAGCAGCCAAAAGCATCAGCTGCAAAGCTTGGTTCTGGAACTGCAATGGTTCTCCATCTACATGGCAGGCTGGCTGGGTGGCCCCATGGACCAGCAGAGCTGAGCACTTGCACCTCGGGCACTCAGCCACCAGCCATACAGACCCCAGGCTGGTTAGGGTAGAGTCCTGTCGCCTAGAAGACAGATCTGCAGCTTCTGAGTATCTTTTGCAGCAGCCCTGGGATTTCCTTTGCTTGCTTACAACATTCTCAGCTCTGGCTGGAGTCCAGGAAGATTACCTTAGCCCAAGCGTGATGGGCTGTTAGCGGGGAGCAGGATGCAGGGTTCAAGACTCTAAACTGAGCTGTGGCTCGTGGAACCCTGTGGATGCTTGGATGGGATGGGGGGGGTTTCCCTGGTTCCACCTAGACCCCTTGATCCATCAGCTGCCACCAGACAGTCTGCTGTGACCAGGGGTTTTCTCCTGCAGTTGTTGAGGGCCCTCCAATTTTCAGGAGACGCCATGCCACACCCATCCTAAGCCCTGTGGACAGTGAGAACTTTCCATTTCAGCTCCAGAATCCCTCTCTCAGAGGTACATCCAGGCCTGCAGGTCACCATGTCTGCAACTGTACTAAAAGAGACTCCTAGGTTGGTATTCTCTTTAAGGGACAGGGGGAAAAAACCCCTCTCCCGAGTCAAGCTTCACTTGACCTGTAAGCACACAAGAAGTCATTCGTCTAAGGATTTTATTTACAGGGATGCTCAGTTATAGATAAACCGCTTTCTAGTAATCCACATGCCTTCCTTGGAGCTACTTGGTTTCAGGTTTCTTGTCTCCTGCTTCAAGCTTGAGACTCTCAGGGGGCTGGCGATAGGCAGGGAAAGCCTCCCATGGGCTGTTCAGGTCAAACTTGCGGAACTCCTGGGCCAACTCCACGGGCTCAGCCACCACCCGCTTCACCTCATCGTCATAGCGTAACTGCAGAAGAGAACGGTTTAAGCACTGAGGAAGACCTTGTTCAGAGCTACTAAGCCTCTAAGGAGCCTATGTTCCCAAGGGCACGGGTGACTTCACCAATTGCATTACTTCTCTGTCCTTGAGTGCTATGCCAGCCTCTGTCAGCAAGTCTCCATGCACTTCAGTATTACCGATCAAGTCACATCCCACCCTTAGTCCAAAATGGCCTGCTATCACCGAGCCACACTCCCCTGCTCACCATCCCCACATCACAAGCTCTGAGCAACTTTTCCAGCACCATTGACTTTGCTCACCCATCCACTCTTATAAGGAAATGGTAAGCATCAGCCCAGGATTAGGAAGCAAGTCAGTGGCTGAAAAGAGTGAACCTAAACTAGCAAGCACTTAGATTCAGACCATGTGGCTTTGGCATTATCACTGTCAAGATACAAGGCAATAAATTTGGCATTCCTTTTTTTTTTTTTTTTTTTTAAAGATTTTTACTTATTTATTTGAGAGAAAGAGAGAGAGAGCACATGAGAGGGGGGAGGGTCAGAGGGAGGAGCAGACTCCCTGCAGAGCGGGGAGCCCGATGCAGGACTCGATCCCGGGACTCCAGGATCATGACCCGAGCCGAAGGCAGTCGCTTAACCAACTGAGCCACCCAGGCGCCCCGGCATTCCTTTTCTTGGTGGGAGGATCAGTTGGATAAGGTAAAGACAAACAGGTGGTGGGGTGAAGAGGCAAACCAGGTAAGGGAGACAGTGAAAACAAGGAGAGGGAAGTAGCCCTAACCAGAAGCAGCTGGAGAAGCAAATGAGACCATGCAAAACACTGAGGAAACAGGCATCTTTGGGTACTGAAGAGAAAGGGTGGATTGCCACTAGTTCAGCATTTCTAAAAAGTTACTTTGCTACAAAATCACATGTTTATGTATGCAGTAGACCATCTTCCTGCTCCTGAACAACCTGTAGCACAAGGGTGGTAAAGCAAAGCACTGGAATTCTTCATAAGGCCCTTGTAGTCACACATTACTGATCCTGCCTCTGACCATTCTCAAGGGCTAAACATTTAGTGTCTTCCCTGTCAGGTGCCTTCTCAGAGGTCCAGGGCAGGGCAAATGGTCCTTTGCTTTTAGATCTTGTGGACAGACGAAGTGTGTCCTCAAGGTCGCCTTGGTCATTAAAATGATCATTATGATAATGGCTGGTGTCAACTGAGTATTTACAGGACACCAGGCTGTAACCATACATCATTTAGCTCACCATAAATCTTATTAGTTAAGTACTATTGTTACCATTTTGCAGCTGAGAAAATCGTCATAGAGAAAGTAAGTAACAGGCCCCAGATTACAAAAGTGATGCTAGGATTTGAATCCAGAGCCTATGTTCTCCCCGCCCCGAGCCTATGTTCTTAGACCCACCACAATACACAGACCATATTTCCTGCCATTCCCAGGATATCCAGGTTCCCTGCCAGTCCTTCTCCAAGGCTGCTGCCCCAGTTTCAAGGTTCCTCCTACCTCAACGTAGCCAGACAGGGGAAAGTCTTTCCGGAAAGGATGTCCCTCAAAGCCATAGTCTGTCAGGATCCTTCTTAGGTCAGGGTGGTTAGCAAAGAAAACTCCAAACATGTCCCAGATCTAGAAAAAAAGAGGCCCTCAGGCAACTAGTCCATCATGGCCAACACAGGGGTGAGGATGCACTGCATGCAATAGTTTCAACCAATTTTGCAACTCTGGCCTAGAGGCAGGATCCACCATGTCTAGTAACTTACCTCCCTCTCATACCAGTTAGCTGCCTTGTACACAGAAACAGTGGACTCAACAGGTGTCAGCTCATCTGTATAAGTCTTCACACGGATCCGAGAGTTGAAGCGCAGAGAAAGCAGGTTGTAAACAATCTAGGGAGAGCAGAAGGAACTGGAGGACCGAGATGGCCAGAGTCTGGGGTGGGAGGCCCTGAGTGAGAACATCAATGACGAGGATACAAGGTGGGTTAGGATTCTACCTGTGAACGTGTCTTCTGTCCTGAAGCTCAAAAACCTCAAGATCCTCCTATATTTACAACTACTTCTGAAGGCCTAAGCCATGCTATAGCTTAGCATGTCAGCATGCTTATCTTTGCTCATGGTATTCCCTTTGTCTGGGATGACACTGGATCCCCACCACCCCCGCCAGCCCCAATCCTTACTGGGTTCATTCCTGGTCTCTTGGTCATCCATGAAGGTTCAACACTAACTTTCTCTCTCTCTTCAAGGCCTCCCAACAGAACTGAGTGCCCTTCCTGTGTTCTCATAGCATCTAACATCCCATGCATTATGTTATCACGGTTAGCCCTGTATGTGTCCCTCCCCCTCACTAGAGTTGGCGGGGGTACTCCTTGAGGGCAGGTATTGGGTATTACTTCTCCTTTGATCCCAAGATCTGGCAATTAGATGATTAGTAAAAATCAACAGCTAAACGTATTAAGAACATACCATGTGCTGGCAATCTACCCATACTATCTCATTTCATCCTCACAACCACTCTATGAAGTAGGGACAATTTTATGCTTATTTTGCACATAAGAAATCTAAAGCTTAGAGGCACCTGGGTGGCTTGATAGGTTAAGCATCTGACTTTGGCTTGGGTCATGATCTCAGGGTCCTGGGATCAGGCTCCCCACTCAGCAGGGAGTCTGCTTCTCCCTCTCCCTCTGCCCCTACCCCGTTTGTGCATGTGTGCTCTCTCTCAAACAAATAAATAATCTTAAAAAAAAAAAAAAAAGTCTTAAGCTTAGAAAGATTAAACAAGGGGCGCCTGGGTGGCTCAGTCGTTGGGTGTCTGCCTTTGGCTCAGGTCATGATCCCAGGGTCTTGGGATCGAGCCCTGCATTGGGCTCCCTGCTCAGCGGGAAGCCTGCTTCTCCCTCTCTCACTCCCCCTGCTTGTGTTCCCTCTCTCGCTGTGTCTCTGTCAAATAAATAAATTAAATCTTTAAAAAAAAAAAAAGATTAAACAAAATGTCTGAAGTCACGTAGCCTATTAGTGGCAGAGCTAGGATTCAAACTTGAGGTTTGCTTGATTTAAGGCCCTAGTTTAACTGCTGTGTTGTATTGTTTGTACTGTTGTATTGTTTGACCTGAAGTAAAACTAAGGAGGCCTATGGTTCCCATTGGTAGCTATCACCCTAAGACACACAAGCCTTTTCTTTACCCACCAAATCTTCTCAAATTTCCTTACTGACCTCAAAACGATTCTGCCGAGTAGGGATGTCCACTGCTGTCAAGTCAGCCAAGGATTTGAATTGTGCATTGGTGTGATCCCTAAGGAAAGTCAGCACTGGGATGACTCCATCAGGATGGATACAGATCTCTAACTCATTGAAGCAAGACACCTGCAGATACAGAAAGGGAAAAAAGAAGGTACAAAGAGCTATTGAGAGAGCAGCTAACTTCAACTGGAGTATCCTGGTTTAAGACAGAGAAAAAAGTCCAAGTGGGATAGAAGAGATTGGTTTCTTTCATACCAGGCTGCCTACTCCTACATACCCTGAGAACATGGTTCTTTCTTGACCCATGACCAAACAACGGTTGTGAATATTACCTGAACTTGTTGGACATACTTGGGCAGGATTTCAGCCACGTACTCTCCAAAAGCTGAGAGCTGCTTGTGGGCCACATCATCCCGAGGTCTGACAGTGGCTGGAAGGAGAAGGCATATTTAACAAAGGAATGGAGAAGGCAGCAGCCACGCCTGCATTCAGTCTCTTGGGCTCCAAAGGGGTGTTGCCTCCCAGCAGGGCTCCCTGCAGAACCTTGAAGAAGCTGAGGGTGGAGGGTTCCTCTTCCAGGGAAAACTTAGGAAAAAATGTCACCTACAAAGTCCACAAAGACTCTTCTTATAACTGCAATTGGGGTATTTGCCTCTTCTCAAAGCTATTCCCTGGTTCTTCCTTCACAACGCCTGCATTTCTGCTAGAGTAGCATATTATCTCAACTCTCTTACCAGACCAGGAACTCTTTAAGGGTGGGAACCAGAACGTTTGCTTCTCTGTTATCTCCTTAGAACCTGGCTCACAGCAGGTTCTCAAGCTAAGAACTTCAGGGCTGAAGAGCCCTCAAAGATTATCTAGTTGAAACCTTTTTTTGGGGGGGGGCGGCGCCTAGGTGGTTCAGTTGGTCAAGCGTCTGCCTTTGGCTCAGGTCATGATCCCAGGGTTCTGGGATGGAGCCTGCTTCTCCCTCTCCTCCCTGCTCATACTCTCTCTCTCTCCCTATGTGTCGCTATCTCTCTCTCAAATAAAAAAACTAAAAAAAAAAAAAACCAAAAAACTTTTTTCCCCCCACTGATAAGGAAACTGAAGTCCAAAAGGAGGAAATGCCAGGTCTCCTGACCCTCAATCTGCTTATGTTGATTGTGCTATATCTCCATACACCCATTTACGCATCCCTCAATCACTGAGTCACCACACATCATAGGTTGCACACACCATGGTTAAGTGTTCTCTGCCTTTGGCAGCGGGCAGGACTGCCTGTCACTCACTAGTTCTGTGACTCTGAACAAGTTACTTCTCTGAATTGTTTCCTAATCTATAGTAAGAGGATCACAATGCTATCTACCTCATAATATTGTTCTGAAGACTAAATAAAATCATTCGCTAAATCACTTAGCAAGCTGCCTAGCACACAACAAGCACTCAATGTGAACTACTATCTTAACAGGACTCTAAGACCCAAACGCTGTTTCCTGCTCTCAAAGAGCTGACAGTTTAATCAGAGCGAAAAGGAATCATGGAAACGGACAAGGGGTAATCAGGGCCATAACAGGGAGACATAAGGACACAGGGAGAGCCCGATTCTGCTCGCAGAATGAGGCCCACTGCAGTCAGGTCTCCACAAGCAGAGATTTGCCAGAGGACACAGGGAAGGGCATCCCAGGGCAAGGGCAAACACCTGACGAAAAGAATGAAGGGTCCCCCGCCTGTAGTCCCGAGAAGGGCCCGGCCCGCACATACTCACGGCGCGTGTCAGCCGCGGCGCTTTCCCTCCTCACCCGCAGCAACAGCACCGAGGGTCGCCCGGCCCCTGCACCGGAAGATAAAAAGACAAGCGCAAGGTGAAGTTTGATGGGCTCCCTGCGCTAAGCGCGCCTCCGCTCCCGCCCCGGGCCTCAGCCGGCTGCCCCCGGCTTACCCCTGGCCAGCGCCACGGACCCCACGAGCCCCCGCCACCACCCCCTCGCCGCCGCCGCCGCCATGTTCCGGGATGCAACCAGGCAGGCAAGGCAGGAGCCACAGGACACGGAGCCCCAAGGGCACGGACCGGAAGCGGAAGTGTACGTCCAATTTTTCTTCCGGGCGGACGCGGGGCCGAAAGCAGAGGTTCCGGATTCCGGGCTTCAGAATAAAAGGGTAGGCAGGTGAGAAACTGAGGTAGACAGGTGGGCAAACCGTGAGGTGAACGTGGCCCTAGTTTGGTGTAGCAGAGGCTGGAGAGAAGGCGAGGACCCTAAAGAACCGGACGGGTGAGAGAAGGGGAAGGGAAGGGGCCGGGGTTCTGGGTTCCACATTCCACTCCCCTCCCCCGCCCCCCGAGCTAAGCTTTTGACTGGGGCCGGCGGGCGCCGGGAGGGGGCGTGGAGAGGAGCCGGGGGCGGGGTATTGGGGAGAGGGGGAGAGAGGAGAACGGTTTCCCTAGCGACCGTTTCCTAGGCGACTCAAGGCGCTGGGCCTACTCTTGAACCGGGCAGGGGACGGCCGGGCTTCGTCTCGCGTTCTGGGACGGAGTCCTGGGGAGTCATTAGGGCGAGCAGGGAAGTGCAGGAGAGAAGCAGAAAAGAGAAAATGTGGGGCTAACAGATGTCCCAGGCCAAGCCTCATTTTGGAAGGTCTGAACTCCCTGCGCGGGGGAAGAGGGACCTTGTCCACAAGAACGTGGGGGTCTATTTTGTCGGGTTCTGCTGCCCAGAGCCTCACTAGTTTTGTGCCCAATAGTCATTTGGTTAGTAAGGCTTTTTGCCAGGCTTAAGATCATAGGCTTCATCCAGCGCCTTGCTTTCACGTGTTGGCCTAAATACCAAGCCTTTTGTTACATCATGGAAAGGAATATTCTGTTTTCTTAGGGAAACACCCAGAGTAGGAAATTTTATTGATTTCATTAGGGATGGAGTGCACTGCAGAATGAACTCAGCTTTGGTTGAAGGAGAGCTTCCGAGAGGTCATTAGGACTAAGGTCAATCTCCGCCTACTTTGCTGTCACTTTTATCTTCTCCCTCCCTGAATTGAACAGTTGGATTCAAAGACTGTGGATTCCCCATTACTCAGGGTGGTGTTGCTTTGCAGACAGCTGGCAGAGAGAAAAGTTGGCTACCATGGAATCACCAGAGGAGCCTGGAGCATCCATGGATGAAAACTACTTTGTGAACTACACTTTCAAAGATAGGTCACACTCTGGCCGTGTGGCTCAGGGCATCATGAAACTGTGTCTGGAGGAAGAGCTCTTTGCTGATGTCACCATTTCAGTGGAAGGCCGGGAGTTTCAGCTCCACAGGTTGGTCCTCTCAGCTCAGAGCTGCTTTTTCCGGTCCATGTTCACTTCCAACCTGAAGGAGGCTCACAACCGAGTGATTGTACTGCAGGATGTCAGCGAATCTGTTTTCCAGCTCCTGGTTGATTATATCTACCATGGGACCGTGAAACTTCGAACTGAAGAGCTACAGGAAATTTATGAGGTGTCAGACATGTATCAGCTGACATCTCTCTTTGAGGAATGTTCTCGGTTTTTGGCCCGCACAGTGCAGGTGGGGAACTGCCTTCAGGTGATGTGGCTGGCAGATAGGCACAGTGATCCTGAGCTCTATACTGCTGCCAAACACTGTGCCAAGGCCCACCTGGCCCAGCTGCAGAGCACAGAGGAATTTCTCCACCTGCCCCACCATCTACTCACTGATATCATCTCGGGTAAGTTGAGGGAGGGGGCACATCATACTCAACTACTTGGGTATGATGTTTAGTGGAGCTTCTAGTTCAGGAGAAAGGAATCTTCAGGCTTCCTGGTATTAATTTACATTATTATTCCTGGTAAGAATTTAGATCCCTTTTGAGAGATTGAGGTGAGATTTAGCTGCTGTCATAGGCAGTCCTTTCCAGAGCAAGAACCCTGGAAAATAAAAGCAGTACTTTGTGATATACAGTTAACCCTTGAACAATGTGGGGATGAGGACTGCGACCTCTGCACGGTCAAAATCCATGTATAATTTTGACTCCCCCCAAAACTTCACAAACACCCTGCTGTTGACCGGAAGCATTATCGATAACATAAGCAATCAATTAACATGTATTTTGTATGTTGTATTATGTACTGTGTTCTTACGATAAAACTAGAGAAAAGAAAATGTTATTAGAAAAATCATAAGGAAGAGAAAATACATTTGCAATACTGTACATTTATTGAAAAAAATCCACATATAAGTGTACCCACACATGGGGTCAACTATATACAAGTATTGAATAAAAAAAAAAAAAGGTAGTGAGGAGCTGTTTTGTGTATAAATGTTCTCATCTATCCTGCACTTTGCCTGTACCTGTGGGACTGGTTACCTAAGTAAATTGATGATGAGTCAAGATATTTACATAACATTTTAAGTGATGGGCCGACTTAAGGTAACAATCCTGACCCTGGGGACGCTTGGGTGACTCAGTCCGTAAGCCTTGCTCTCTTGGATTCAGCTCAGGTCCTGGTCTTTGTATTGTGGGATCAAGCCTCGTGTGGGGCTCTGCACTCAGCAAAGGTCTGCTTGAGATTCTCTCTCCCTCTCCCGTTGCCCCCCTCTCCCCGCTCATGCGTGCTCTCTCTCTCTCAAATAAATAAAAATGTTTTAAGATTTTATTTATTTATTTTAGAAAGAGAGTGCCACTGCGTGAGGGTGCAAGTGGGAAGGGGCAGAGGGAGAGGGAGAAAGAATCTGAAGCAGGCTCTGCACTGAGCAGAGAGCCCCATACGGGGCTTGATCCCACGACCATGAGATCATGACCTGAGCCCAGACCAAGAGTCAAATGCTAAACCAACTGAACCACACAGGTGCCCAGTAAATAAATCTTTAAAAAACAAACAAAACAAAAAACAATCCTGACCCTGCAAGTGAGGTATGCAATTTAGGTTAATTTCTTACACACACACACACACACACACACACACACACACGGTGATAGTCCAACAAAGTGATTCACACTGGCTTTAAATTTCCCTTTTGGATTGTTGGATTGCCATTGACTCTGTCTTTCCTCTGACTCCCACAGACGGAGTTCCATGTTCCCAGAACCCAACAGAGGCAATAGAAGCCTGGATCAATTTCAATAAAGAAGAAAGAGAGGCTTTTGCAGAGTCACTGAGAACTAGCTTGAAGGTAAGGCAGATTTCTCTTTAGGGTTGGGACACCATAATATCTATGCATTCCAGCTATTGGTCTGGCCTCATTGTTAGCTGGTTAATGAGTCATCTCTGGTTCAAAGTTAAGAACTGGGGAAGAGGATGTGTGCATGAGCCCAGAAACCACCAGCCTCTGAGCTCCACAAAGTTCCTTGAGAGAACTACTTTTACCATTGCATTAATCCTAAGCACCTTTTTTTCTAAAGCACCAGCTCGGGAGGAGAGCAACAGATTCTCTGCCCCAGCATAAAATGTCTGAAAGAAAGTGACTGGAGGACAGTCAGAATGGCACACAGTAACTCGAGGGAAGTAGGTTAGAGCAGGATACAAGTGTGTGGTCCAGAACCTGAAGGGTAGGCGTCTCAGCTGAGCCTTAGCCTAGAACTGATAGATGTCATCTATGATTTTAATTTTGCCAATAGGAGATCGGGGAGAATGTGCACATTTACCTGATCGGGAAAGAGTCATCTCGTACCCACTCGTTGGCTGTGTCCTTACACTGTGCAGAAGATGACTCCATCAGTGTAAGTGGCCAAAACAGCTTGTGCCACCAGATCACTGCAGCCTGTAAGCACGGTGGAGACTTATACGTGGTGGGAGGGTCCATCCCACGGCGCATGTGGAAGTGCAACAATGCCACTGTGGACTGGGAATGGTGTGCACCTTTGCCCCGGGACCGGCTCCAGCACACCCTGGTGTCTGTGCCCGGGAAAGATGCTATATATTCACTGGGTGGCAAGACACTGCAGGATACCCTCTCCAATGCAGTGATCTATTATCGGGTAGGTGACAACGTCTGGACAGAGACAACCCAGCTAGAGGTGGCTGTGTCAGGGGCCGCTGGTGCCAACCTTAACGGGATCATCTACTTACTCGGGGGGGAGGAGAATGACCTGGACTTCTTTACCAAACCTTCCCGACTCATCCAGTGCTTTGACACAGAGACAGACAAATGCCATGTGAAGCCCTATGTTCTGCCCTTCGCAGGTCGCATGCACGCAGCTGTGCATAAGGATCTGGTGTTCATCGTGGCTGAAGGGGACTCCCTGGTGTGCTACAATCCCCTGCTAGACAGCTTTACCCGGCTTTGCCTTCCTGAGGCCTGGAGCTCTGCCCCATCCCTCTGGAAGATCGCCAGCTGTAACGGGAGCATCTATGTTTTTCGGGACCGATATAAAAAGGGGGATGCCAACACCTACAAGCTTGACCCTGCCACTTCGGCTGTAACTGTCACCAGAGGCATTAAGGTGCTACTTACTAATTTGCAGTTTGTGTTGGCCTAAGGCTGTGGGGGGAAGAGCAGCTGACTTTTGCCCTCCCATTTTCCGGCACCTATCCATCCGAATTCAAAGTCCCTGGGGCCCTGATCAGAGTACTATGTTATTTTTTGGGCACATGTTAGAAAGGGCAGCACCTCAGTCCTTCCTGAACCCATAGGGGTGTTCCATTTGGGGCTTTTTGGACCGATGCTGCTCAGCTGGCTGCTCCAACAGGAGCCAGCCGGCCCTCTGCTGTCCTCTGGTAATCCGGTGCCTCACTGCGGACGGCTGCGAGTAAGCCAGTTCTCAGACCGCAGGCACAGCCGCCTCTCATTCCCTGATCAATGTTAAGTAGAGGCACCTCTGACCCAGGACAGAAGGAAAGATGCCCCCATCTTCCTTTTTTTTTATAACCTGCAGAGTGGCTGGTTGGTAATTTTCCCACAAAGAATTAGGTATTAGAGTTTTTCTTCAGGCTTTGGTTGGGAGAATGGTCTAAGCTGAAGGTGTCCTTCACCAGCAAGCACCAACTCTAGAATTCAGGACACTGCATCTCATGTTTTCTCACCTGTCAGGAAATGAACACTTTGGGGTTTTTTTGTTTGTTGGTTTGGGTTTTTTGCGTTTTTTTTTTTTTTTCTTCTTCTTCTTTTTCCCCTCCGTATACATGCTATTTATTTATTTTTAATTTTTCTTTAGACTGTATTTTTTGTTTCAGGGGTACAGCTCTGTGATTCATCAGTCTTACACAACACCCAGTGCTCACCACAACACATACCCTCCCCAATGTCCATCACCCAGCCACCCCAACCCCCCACCCCCTCCCCTCCAGCAAGCCTCAGTTTGTTTCCTAAGATTAAGAGTCTCTTATGGTTTGTCTCCCTCTGTTTTCGTCTTGTTTCATTTTGTCCTCTTTTCCTCTATGATCCTCTGCCTTGTTTCTTAAATTCCACATATCAGTGAGATCCTATGATAATTGTCTTTCTCTGATTGACTTATTTCGCTTAGCATAATACCCTCTAGTTCTACCCACGTTATTGCAAATGGCAAGATTTCATTTTTTGATGGCTGTGTAATATTCCATTGTATATATATACCACATCTTTATCCATTCATCAGTCAATGGACATCTGGGCTCTTTCCATAGTTTGGCTATTGTGGACATTGGTGCTATAAACATTGGGGTGCAGGTACCCCTTCGGATTACTACATTTGTATCTTTGGGTTAGATACCCAGTGAACACTTCTTTGGGTTTTTTTTTGGGGGGGGGTTAAGATTTTATTTATTTGAGAGAGAGAGAACGAGTGGGGGAAGGGGCAGAGGGAGAAGCAGACTCCCCGAGGAGCAGGGAGTCTGATGCGGGACTTGATCCCAGGACTCTGGGATCATGACCTGAGCCGAAGGCGGGTGCTTGACTGACTGAGCCACCCAGGCGCCCAACAGTTTGGTTTTATTTCTGGCTTACTCCAAAGAGTAACCCAGAAAGAAGTAGAAAGTATTATTTCTGATTAATAGCAGAAACTTTTTTCAAATTTAAATATGTAAGGTCTTTACTCTTTTAAAAGCACTAAGGTAAGCCAAGAGCTAGGAAGTGTTCATACAAATAAAAGTTTTGGAAGGGATATGTGTGTCTGTTTTGAATTCTGAAGGAGTGATTCCCTAAGGTAAATGGATTGCATACTTGCCACAATACTGACTAGATCCTGTACTTCCTTTTCTACATACAGGATCACTGCTCCAAAAGGGGAGGAGAGCCCCATGGGGCCCGTGAATTGGGGTCTGACAGTGGCAAAGAGTCTGAGCTGAGTATTTCTCCTCTTTCCCAGTGTTGAATGTTTTTGAGTCGTGCTAAATATCATCAGGCACAGCGTCAGCACACAATAGATCTCTTTGACCCTCTTCAAGAAAACGAGGACCCGCATCCCATGTCCCCGTAGCCAGTGAATCGAAGCCACGCTAAATCTCTCTAGGCATACGACAGCGTTACTTCAGGAAAGTGAAACAAGACAAAGGAGCAAAATTATCCATTACTCAGCACATTTCTGCTACGTCAAGTCTGGGCGTAATCCCCCTTGGTCCTGTTAAAGCTATTTGATTCTATAGCAAGCAGGGTTGTCTTGAGTTCTTTCTAATCTGTGTATTTCACGTCTGTGATGTGTGACCAGTCTTATCCTTTGCTGCCCCTGCAGTAATCTCCTTGTGGAACTCTTTGAGAACTTCCAACTGGCCAGATCTGATGTGGATGTGTGACCGGATCTTGGTGATGGCTCTTATAGCCTCCTCTGGACTCCAGTTGTACACCTGAAGTACAGGATTGGGAAATCAGAGAAAGAAAGGAGGTGTTAAGGTGTCCTTGACCTAATAACAGGTGCTAATGGACTCTCAGAATTTCATTATTTTAAAAACTTCATTTGGGGGGGGCATTAAAAAACATGCCCCATATATTATAAATGGGGGGGTACTATAACCCCCTCAGTCAACCAGTCCCACAATACTTTGCAATAGGCTGAGCGGACAAGTCAATCTTTCTACCTAATTCTTGCTATGCCAAACCCTGGAAAAAGAAAGTTGAACATGCAAAGCTGAGACCCTAATTCAAGCCTGCGAAGGCCTATTAGATGTCCTCTGGGAGCTGCGGGCAGTTGGTTATGTTTCCTGGAGAGAGTATATGGTAGATGTTTTTATTCAACTTGTCATCATGGCTAGGAAAACAGCACTTTTTAGATTTAAGTAAGAGGGTTATCTTTGTATCCTAAGGATACCTATTGGTTTAGAACTGTACAAAACCAAGAAACTACAGATTTCAAGCCCAGCTGGGTCAATTCTCACAAAGTCCAAAATATCCTCCTGAGAACCCATTTCCAGTAAATAGAGTCCTAATGATCAGAGCTTTAATACTGTTAAATCACATACCAGTCCACAGTAACTCAAAGCCAGGCCTGTTATCTCTACATTTCCTTTTTCCTTAAACTATCCACATAACTTAGTAAATGTTCTACAGGGGCCAGACAGGTAACAAAAAATGAGTCAAGTTGGGAGTTGTGTAACAGGGAGTAATGGACTAGAGAGTATTTGCTTATACATAGTCTTAAAAGCCTCACACCTGCCAATCATAAAGTGATAGACAAAATTCCATTGGATCCTCTGTTTCTAGAAGCTAATGTCTGGAACTTTATTCTGAAATACTTCAAGAAATCTTCAGTCCTACAGAGCTGTTAAGTGACCAGCACTACTGTCTACAGTACTAGATTTCCTGACGTGCTATTTATAAAAAGTGCTTTTATTTTAGTCTTTTACTGGTGTTAACATCCTTTGCAACTTCATTTTTTGAGTGCCTGTTGTAGGTAGGTCAGTGCTTGACATACTTTCTCATTCAAGCTTTATGACACATTTAGTTTGAGGATCAGAGAGGGGAAGCCACTTTTGCCTAAGGTCACACAGCTGTTAGGTGGCAAAGCCAGAGGTCAGCCTATCTGCAAACTTCAGGTGCTTTCCACCTCCCAACAGCCAGAAATTGGGGACATGGCTCCTTCCAGCAAGGCCTTCCAGGAGACCACGCTACTGAAGTTCTAGAAATATGCTATGAATAGACCAGTCCAGAAAGACCTTTCCTACCTGAATCAGATATGCTGCCACCATAGTGGCACTTCTGGAGCGCCCAGCCTTACAATGCACGTAGACAGACTGGCCCAGCGCCTGGTACTTGAGAGCAAACTGGACTCCTTTCTGGAGGTTAGCCAAGGTTGGGACTCCAGTCATGTCTACTGTGCTGAGGCGCAGCTGCTCGACTCCTACGTTCCTCCATTCCTGGAACCAGGTCCGCCAGCATACAAAAGAGAAGGAAAAAAGCCTCACGTGAGTAGTTTGAATACAGGCTCCCAAGAGACAGCAAAATAACAAGGAAGCTTAAGGTTTACTACAATGTGGCTATACTTAAACAAGAAACTTCTTACAGAGATGTCTTTAAAATGGCTGACCTGCATGATGGGTCTTTCATCAAACAACAGCTGTGCTACTGACTTAGAATTATGTTCAAGATTTAAAATGTTCCTCAAGTACCCTTTGGGTGTTTCAATCTTTTTTTTTTTTTTTTTAAGATTTTATTTATTTATTTGACAGACAGAAAGAGAAAGAGCACGAGTAGGGAGAGCGGCAGGCAGAGGGCGAGGGAGAAGCAGACTCCCCACCAAGCAGGGAGCCTGATGTGGGGCTCGATCCCAAGACCCTGGGATCACGACCTGAGCCAAAGGCAGACACTTAACGACTGAGCCACCCAGGCGCCCCTCTGCCACTTTTTTTTTTTTTGAGAGAGTACATGGCAGAAAATAGAGTTACCATTTTAAAATTAAAACAACACACCTACCTTTGTTAGTACATTATCACTTCAGAAAAAGAAAAGAATAAGTGATAGAAGAAATAAGGCCTCTGTCATATCAAGCTTTTTTTTTTTCTTTTCCCCTTTTTTTTGCCTGTAAGACTCCAGATAAGATGGTACCTGTCTGGCTCAGTTGGTAGAGCATGCGACTTATGATCCGGTTGTAAATTTAAGTCCCACCTTGGGTATAGATTACCTAAAAAGTAAAATCTTAAAAAAAAAAAAAAAAAGACTCCAAATAGGCTCCAGCTAATGAGTGGAGCTGTTTAGCTGGAACCAAAGACTTTATGACTGAGTGAAGGTCAGTATTTCATACTGCTCATGAAATTAACAAAAAACCGCAGTTTTGCCGCATGGGCCTTTGCATCAATTATGCCAGAAATACCTCGGGAGTTTGCTAAATATTCAGATTCCTGGATCCCACCCTAAAGTTCCTAAGTCAGAATTTCTGGGGGGGTTGTACCTAGGAATCTGCTATTTTAACAAGAATGCCAGACAGTATTTATGCTTATTAAAATGTGAGAACCACTGCCGAGGAGATTTCTTTTCTCTAGGCTAGTTGGATAATATAGGTGCATCGTACAAGCGTCAGTGCCTCAGACCCAAGGACTTTTTGTGACTTACTCCACAGGACTGACCACACTAAAGAACATTTAACATTGTGGCTAATAATTCCTGAGGCCTTGTAGCAAAGTACTCTGGGAAATCCAAGGAACTGTTATCCATTTCCTAAAAATGTATGTCATCACTAATGAATATATTTTAAATGTTAGTCCATTTCTAAGGTTACAAAAAAACCTACCGGTTGAAATAATAGCCTCTTCATCAGGTTGTATCAGTAAACAAGAAAGATGATTGTGTAGTGCTAATAGATGTCAACACGATAAAGATAGGGCAACATCGTTATTTATTTATTTGACATGGGGAGGGGAGGGAGAGAGAGAACCTTAAGCAGGCTCCACATCCAAAAGGGAGCCAGAGGTGGGGTTGATCTCAAGACCTAAGATCATGACCTGAGCCAAATTAAGAGTCCCATGCTTAAGCCACCCAGGCATCCCAGGGCAACATCTTTATATAAAGATAGCGCAATGTCTAATAACCGTGTGGAGAGTTCCACAAGCAAGTATTGAAACTTAATGAAAATTGTTTTAGGTCTGAACTCTGTTATGACAATACTTTGGAGTTCCGCTTTATCGCTAACATATGAATAAAAACTCCCTCAAATCAATGCCAAATGAAGCCTATGCAATTTTTCAAGGGGTCGTTTTATGATAAATTAAACATACTTGGGGACTCGGAGGGTGGCTTTTCTTCTTAGAGAGTATAGGGTCTTCATCTTGAATGCCTAAGGCAGTGCTTGATAGTGCTAAGTTTTGAATGAATGAAATCAGCAAGCCATAGAAAAATTGCCTTTCGATTTGCTTACTGACTTGATTTACGGGAATTAAGAACACATTTGTGCACAAAGGAGCAGTCAGACTTTGTCAACTATACTTTCAAATGCCTTTCACATCGGTTTCTCTTTCACAATTAGTTTCTACCTCCAGCCACAGCCATTTAAGCTTAGAGGGCGGACCCTCCTCCTGAAGAGGCGGAAAAGCCTGGGGCACGTGTCTCTGGGGCATAGTCACCTGCAGCTCCCTCTCCCCCGACCTCCCCCCCCCCGCTGTCGTAGGACCAGGGTGGCGGATGGGGCTGGCGGGTGCCCCTGCCCTTGTCCCTGCCCCGCTCCCAGCCCCTCACCTTTGAGGAGTTACACAGGAACCGCGTCTCATACTCCTCGTTCATGGTGATCACCCCGCGCACGTTCTCGTCCTGCACCAGCTGCCGAGGCAAAGAGGGGGCTCAGACAGGGCCGCCGAGGCGCGGGCGGCTCTCGCCGGCGCCCAGTCCCGCCGCGGCCGGGCCTCCCGGCCCGGCTCCCCCGCCGCGGCTCACCCGGCGCGTCATACTCCGCAGCGGCAGCGCACCCAGCACCACCGTGGGGTCGATGCGGTGGTACCAGTCGCGGTGCGCCCGGCCCGGCACTTTTCCGCGGAACACGGTGTACAGCAGCGTCGGGTAGAAGAGCACGCGGGCCAGGCCGGCCTCCAGCAACGCGCTGGCCGCCATCCCGCCCCACCCGGCCTGGCGCAGCCGCGACCTGCCCACGCCTAGACTCGAGGTCGGCGGCCGCGAGGAGAGCCCCGAGGGCGGCGAGCCGCCCGCCGCCTCCCACGAAGGCGACGCGGTCGGCGCGGGCCCCTCGGGCGCCGAGACTTCGGGCCCGGCCTCCGGGCGCCCCGCGGAAGAGCCCGGGGCCCCGGGGCCCGGCTCCATGGCTCCGGAGGAGGGGCCGCGGGCCTGGGGGAGGGACCAGGGATTCCCCGGGCGGCAGGTGGGACCCGGCCGTGGGAGGGCGTGTCCTGGGCCCGAGGCCTGCGAGTGTACCGGGTGTCAGACAGGGACCCCAGTCCGTGGCCGGCGGCCTCTCTCTCGGAGGGGGTTGGGACCCCAGGTGAGGGGGGCTCTGACCCCGCGTGTGGAAACGGGCCCTGGCCACTCTTCCCAGTCCCCGGCCAGAGGGAGGGGGCTGCGACCCCAGGTGAGGGGGGGACGCCACCAAAGGAAAGACCAGTCCAGGAAGAGACTCTGTGATAGGGGCAGCCCTGAAGGGGAGAGTTGAAGGAGGGGCTTTAAGCTTTTAGGCCGTGGGGGTTGGGGGGGCTATCTTGGCAGAGAGAGCTAGAAGGGCACCTGGGTTGATATGGCCCTTCCTCCACCCTGCCCATCCGCTCCCTCCTCCTGCCCAAACCCCAGCATATGTGTGTGTGTAAAGAAACAATATATAAATATAATATCTAATTATGAAAATATATTAAAGTCTTATAATAAGCTTAAATGTAAAAACCACACCCTACGGAGAGGTAAGAGCAAAGGTTGTGATGCTGCTTATTTACATTTAAGTGGAACATGCATCTGGTGCTATTTATTTATTTGCACCTGGTGCTTTTTTAAAAAAGGTTTCTTTTCTCCTTATAGAAGTAATACATACTTGGGGTGCCTGGCTGGCTCAGTGGGTGGAGCGTGCAACTCTCTTTTTTTTTTTAAGATTTTATTTATTTATTTGACAGAGACACAGCGAGAGAGGGAACACAAGCAGGGGGAGTGGGAGAGGGAGAAGCAGGCTTCCCGCCCAGCAGGGAGCCCGATGCGGGGCTCGATCCCAGGACCCCGTGATCATGACCTGAGCGGAAGGCAGACGCTTAACAACTGAGCCACCCAGGTGCCCCGAGCATGCAACTCTTGATCTTGGGGTTGTGAGTTCAAGCTCCACATTGGGGTTAGAGTTTACTTAAGAAAAACGAAGTCATACATACTCATAACAATTGGAAAATACAGTGATTTTTAATTACCCATAATTTCACCACCTCAGATACATTTTTTCCTCCAATTCCCTATGTGTACCACTAGAAAACTTTTGTAACAACTTTGAGATCTAACTCACATACCATACAGCTCACCCATTTAAAGTGTACAGTTCAATGGTTTTTATTATATTCAGAGTTGTGCAGTCATCACAATTTTATTTTAGAGAAAGAGTGCAAGTGGGTGGAGGGGCAGAAGGAGAGCAAATCTCCAGCAGACTCTGCCCTGAGCTCACATCTGGATGTGGGGCTCAATCTCATGACCCCGAGATCACCACCTGAGCCGAAATACTGTACCAAGAGTGGGATGCTTAACCAACTGAGCCACCCAGGCTCCCCACCACAAAGGATTTTAGAACATGTCATTCCCCCGCCCCCAAATCCCATATCCCCTTATCCCCTAGCCCTAGGCAACCACTAATTTACTTTGTCTCATATATTTGCCTGTTCTGGACATTTCAAGTGAATGGACTCCTACAATATGTGTCTTTTGTGTCTGGCTTCCCTCACTTAGCATAATGTTTTCACGGTTCATCCATTTTGTAGCAGCTGTCACTACTGTATTCATTTAAGTAGGCTCCACACCCAGCGTGGAGCCTAATGCAGGGCTTGAACTCACGACTTTGAGATCAAGACCTGAGGTAAGATCAAGAGTCAGACACTTAACCGACTGAGCCACCCAGGCACCCCAGTACTGTATTTTTTTTAATTGCCAAATAATATTCCATTGTATGGATATATCACATTTTGTTTCCTCATTTATCAGTCGACAGACATTTGACTATATTTTTTGGCTATTTTGAATAATGCTGCTGTGAACATTCATATACAAGTTTTGGTGTGGACATACATTTTCATTTCTCTTGGATGTCTATCTAAGAGTGGAATTGTTGGGTCATATGATAACACTTTGTGGTCTATATATACCATTTTAAAAAAACATTGTAGGGGCACCTGGCTGGCTCAGTCGGTAGAGCATTGCAACTCTTGATCTCAGATTTGTGAGTTCAAGCCCTATGTTGGCTTTAGAGATTACTTAAAAATAAAATTAAAAAATTAAATCATTGTAATCATGTTGACAAAATTTTATATCCATTTTTTTTCACAAAATGTGCTATGAGGACTTTCCATATTATTACATTGTTTTTACCATTTGGAATGAACCTAATTACTAAACCATAATATGATCATTCTCCTATTGGACATTCAGGATATTTCCAAATATTATTTTATAAGTCCAACATGAATTTTTTTTCTATATTTCTATGTTTTCCATATTTAGAATTACTTTATTAGGATAGGTTCCTTTTTTTATTTTTTTTTTAAGATTTTATTTATTTATTTGAGAGAGAGCATGAGAGGGAGGAGGGTCAGAGGGAGAAGCAGACTCCCCGCTGAGCAGGGAGCCCCATGCGGGACTCGATCCTAGGACTCCAGGATCATGACCTGAGCCGAAGGCAGTCGCTTAACCAACTGAGCCACCCAGGCGCCCAGGTTCCTTTTTTTAAAAAGAGATTTTAGGGACGCCTGGGTGGCTCAGTCGGTTGAGCGTCTGCCTTCAGCTCAGGTCATGATCCCAACGTCCTGGGATCAAGTCCCGCATCAGGCTCCCTGCTCAGCGAGGAGCCTGCTTCTCCCTTTCCGTCTGCCTGCAGCTCCCTTTGCTTGTGCTCTCTCTCTCTCTGTCAAATAAATAAATAAAATCTTTAAAAAAATAAAAAAGGGGCGCCTGGGTGGCTCAGTCGTTAAGCGTCTGCCTTCGGCTCAGGTCGTGATCCTAGGGTCCTGGGATCGAGCCCCGCATCGGGCTCCCTGCTCAGCGGGGAGTCTGCTTCTCCCTCTCCAGCTCCCCCTGCTTGTGCTCTCTCTCCCACTGTATATCGCTCTGTCAAATAAATAAATAAAATCTTTATAAATTTTAAAAAATAAAAAAAGATTTGGGCGCCTGGGTGGCTCAGATGGTTAAGTGTCTGCCTTCAGCTCAGGTCATGATCCCAGAGTCCTGGGATCAAGCCCCACATCAGGCTCCTGGCTCAGCAGGGAGCCTGCTTCTCCCTCTCCCTCTGCCTCTCCCCCTGCTCATGCTCTCTCTCTGTATCTCTGTGTCTCAAATGCATAAATAAAATCTTTAAAAAAAAGATTTTATTTGACAGAGCACACGTGAGCACAAGCAAGGGGAGCTGTAGGCAGAGGGAGAGGGGGAAACAGGTTCCCCACTCAGCAGGGAGCCCAGTGCAATGAGGGGCTTGATCCCAGGACCCTGGGATTATGAGCTGAGCCAAAGGCAGATGCTTAACCAACTGAGCCACCCAGGCACCCCTATTAGGATAGGTTCCTAAAGTGGAATTCAAAAGTGGATCCTAAAGTGGAAAGTCAAAGAATCATTTACAATTTTTGCTTTATAGAAAGTACATAACCTGAAAAATTCCATCCTTGCCCCCAAACCCACTCTTCAGAAATACAAATTTTTATAAACATATTTTTCTAACATTTTCTGATGAACATTTTCATGATAAATTAACTGAATAACTGAATAAATTGAATAGGAAAAACCCATATAACCACCATCTAAATTCTACAAATAATACTTGGTTTTATCACATACTCACCTGTTAATCCATTCTATTTTTTTAAGTTACTTACTTACTTATTTATTTATTTATTTATTTATTTATTTATTTATTTATTTATTTATTTTAGAGAGAGGGGCAGAGAGAGAGAGAATCTTAAGCAGGCTCCACGCCCAGCACATGAGCCCGACACAGGGCTCAGTCTCACAACCCTGAGATCATAACCTGAGCCGAAATCAAGAGTCAGATGCTTAGTGGACTGAACCACCCAGGAGCCCCTAAGATTTTATTTTTGTAAGTAATCTTTATACCCTACGTGGAACTTGAACTCACAACCCTGAGATCAAGAGTTGTATGCTCCACCGACTGAGCCAGCCAAGTGCCCCTAATCCATTCTATTTTTGATAAAGTATATTTTATAAAAATTGACTTATCCTATATTTACTGTTGTGTAACCTGCTGTTTTACTCAACAATGTTTATAAGTATTATGCCATGTCTATGTAGACACGTGTATATTTACTTTATGCTTTTTAAAGAATTAGTATTCCAGTATGTGGATTTCTTTTTTTTTTTTTAAGTAAACTCTACCCTCAACGTGGGGCTCAAACTCACAACCCAAGATCAAGAGTTGCATGCTCTACAGACTGAGCCAGCCAGGAGCCCCTAGTATATGGATTCCAATTCAATTGAAAAATATTTGAGTAGACAATATTTCAGCACTTGGCATATGTTAGTGAACAGTATTCCTGTATGAACTGTGTTTCAGGGCAACCAAATATCCCCAGTTGGTGAGGGAAATTTCTTCTTTACAGCAGACTTCCTGTTAATGAATGCAGAAGGAATAATAAAATTAGAAATTCAGTATTTCGTGTCCCAGCTAATAAATGTGGAAGGAATGATAGAAACTCAGCATTTTGCATCCCTAGTCAAATAATTGATCCAGTCAATGGTCATCAATGGACAAAAGCATTAGATGCAACCCTGATAGGAAACTTTACCTGGAGGGATCCGGCTGTAGCCACCTGAACCGCTCACTGATTAATCCCTACATTGTTAAAAGCAGGACAACCTGCCATTGTATGTCTCCAGCACTCATAGCCTCAACCTCAAAAAAGTCCAACCTGCGGGCGCCTGGGTGGCTCAGTCGGTTAAGCGACTGCCTTCGGCTCAGGTCATGATCCTGGAGTCCCGGGATGGAGCCCCGCATTGGGCTCCCTGCTCAGTGGGGAGTCTGCTTCTCCCTCTGACCCTCCTCCCTCTCGTGCTCTCTGTCTCTCATTCTCTCTCGCAAATAAATAAACAAAATCTAAAAAAAAAAAAAAGTCCAACCTGAACTTAAACAAGCCTCAAGAGCTTTCTTTCTTCTTTTTTAATGACAGCTCTTTATTTTTATTTCCATTTCACTACTTAAGAGACTGAATATATTTTATTTTTACACACATGTATATGTAAAACATGTTTTCCTAATTGATTAATTTTTTATGTGCATTTACATACTATTTTATATTTTGTAGTTTAATCATACATATGCACACACACTTTGGTCTTATATTGTTTATGCAGTGAAACCAAAATCTTTTCCTCATGCTTTGTTGTTGTTTTTTTTTTTAATTTTAATTCCAGTGTGGTAACTGTTATAAGGAGCTTTTTTTTTTTTTTAAGATTTTTAAAATTTATTTATCTGACAGAGAGAGAGAGAGGGAGAGAAGCAGCAGAGGGAGAGGGAGAAGCAGGCTCCCCACTGAGCAAGGAGCCCGCCAGGACCCTGGGATCGCGACCTGAGCCGAAGGCAGATGCTTAACCTACTGAGCCACCCAGGCGCCCCGGAGCTAACTTTCATTTACAGCAGATATAGATGATAGAAGGATAAGTTAAATGTCATCACATGCAACAACAGACAAATTCAGAGCGTAGATATTCTACAGGAACAGTTGATTCAGTTTCTGCAAGGCAAAAGCATGGGGAAGAAAAAAAGAATGGAAGAGCAGCTGTTTCAGATCAGGAGTCCTAGAGACATGGTAACCAGAAGTTGTGTGTGAACAGCGTGGATCCTGATTGAAATGAATCAGATATTAAAGTCATGTTTTTGGGGTGCCTGGCTGGCTCAGTCAGAACAGCATGAGACTCTTGATCTTGGGGTCATGAGTTTGAGCCCCACGTTCGGCGTATAGATTACTTAAATAAAAATAAAACTTAAGGGGCGCCTGGGTGGCTCAGTCGTTAAGCTTCTGCCTTCATTCGGCTCAGGTCATGATGCCAGGGCCCTGGCATCGAGCCCTGCATCAGGCTCCCTGCTCAGTGGGAAGACTGCTTCTCCCTCTCCCACTCCCCCTGCTTGTATTCCCTCTCTTGCTGTGTCTCTCTCTGTCAAATAAATATTAAAAAAAATAAAACTTAAAAAAAAGTCATGTTTTTGAAATAATTGGAGACATTTGATTATGGACAGAGATAATACCAAAGAATTATTGCTAATTTTGTTAATGTGGTCATGGCATTGTTGCTGTGTAAGGAAATGCCTATAAATTTACTTATTACATGCTTACTGAAGTATGTAGACCTACATGACATATAAGGGATTTGCATCAAGATACTGTACCAAGAAAAAAAGCAATTACACAAATATGGCAAAATATTAATCATTGTTTAATCTGAGTGATGTTCTATGGGGATTCATTATGCCCTTTTGCCTACTTTTTAAAATATTTCATAATAAAAATTAAAAACAATATAGTTTTTACCATGTAAATGTATGCTTTATAAAATGGTAAACACAGCAACTAAGTCTTTTATGACTTTTTCATTAAAGGTTCAACCACATTGTTGTGTGTAGATACTGTTCATTAATTTTTACTACTCTAATAATAATCCCTTATATGATTATACCATAATTTATTTATATTTTTTTTAAGTTTTTTTTATTTGAGGGAGAGAGAGTGCGAGCAAGCGCAAGCAAGAGGGAGGGGCGGGGGAGAGGGAGAAGCTGAGCAGGAAGCCTGATGATGAGGTGCTCAATTCCAGGAGTCAGGGATCATGACCTGGGCTGAAGGCAGCTACTTAACTGACTCAGCCACCCAGGAGCCCTATACCCATTTATTTACCCATTCTCCTGTGATGGAAATTTAGGTTGGTTTCTGTTTTTACTGATTAAGTGGTTTCAGCTTTTTTTTTTTTTTTAAATAAGGAGTTTAGTAGTTTTTTGTTTTTTGTTTAAAACAAGGAGCTGGGGTGCCTGAGTGGCTTAGTCGGTTGAGCATCTGCCTTTCGGCTCTAGTCATGATCTCAGGTCCTGGGATTGAGACCTGCATCGGGCTCACTGCTCAGTGGGGAGTCTGCTTCTCCCTCTCCCTCTGCCTCCTTCCCCCTGCTCATTCTCTGCCTCTGTCTCTCTCTCTCTCAAATAAATAAAATATATTTTTTAAAGATTTTATTTATTTATTTATTAGAGAGAGAGAAACAGCATGAGAAGGGAGAGGGTCAGAAGGAGAAGCAGGCTCCCCACTGAGCCGGGAGCCTGATGCAGGACTCGATCCCAGGACTCCAGGATCATGACCTGAGCCGAAGGCAGTCGCTTAACCAACTGAGCCACCCAGGTGCCCTAAATAAATAAATAAAATCTTAAAAAAATAAAAAATAAAAATAATAAACAAGTTTAGTGTTTTTTGTATTTTTTTTGTTTTTTGATTTCAGCTTTTATGCAAACATTTTATTTCATTTCCTCTACCCTGGTTTTACTTTATAGTTTCTGATTATATAATAGTAACATATGTTTATTATAAAAAATGCAAGCACTTCAAAATTATATATAAAAAGTGAGAGTTTCCTGTAATCTTACCTCTGGAGATAATTAATATTTCAGTTAGATGTATATTCCCCTAGGGATTTTGTTTTTTTTTTTTAAAGACTCACTGTCCACCAAAATTCTTTATCCACTTCTCTTACAATATCTGAGCTGTCATATGCTCAGTGTTCCTTGCAGTGAGAGGTGATACAGGACTCAGTCACCTCCAATGGAGTGTGAGAGGAAGTGATGTGTGCCAGCATCAGGACCAGCAGGCCTAGTCCATAACTCGCCCACGAGTCTCCTTCACACTCCTTTTCTCCTCTTGGCAGGTGGAGTGGTGATGAAGATGGCTGGAACCATCTCAGCAGGAATGAGTTATATGTAGTAGAGTCCCTGTTAATCTGGGTCACTAGGAGTGCCTGGGTCGGTTAAGTATCTGCATTCAGCTCAGGTCGTGATCTGGAGATCCTGGCATGGAGCCCTGGGTTGGGCTCCCTGCTCAGCGGGGAGTCTGCTTCTCCCTCTCCCTCTGCCCCTTCTCCCACTTGTGCTCGCTCTCTTGCTTGCTCACTCTCTCTCTCTCAAATAAATAAATAATAAAAATCTTTAAAAAAATATCTGGGGCACCTGGGTGGGTCAGTCAGTTAGACATCTGCCCTCAGCTCAGGCCATGATCCCAGGGTCCTGGGATCGAGCCCTGCATTCTTGCTCCCTGCTCAGTGTGTTGTCTGCTCCTCCCTCTCCCTCTGCTCCCCTCACCCTCGCTCACGTTCTCTCTCTCTCTCAAATAAATAAAATATATTTTTAAAAAATTTGGGGGCGCCTGGGTGGCTCAGATGGTTAAGCGTCTGCCTTCGGCTCAGGTCATGATCTCAGGGTCCTGGGATCGAGTCCCGCATCGGGTTCCCTGCTCGGTGCAGAGCCTGCTTCTCCCTCTCCCTCTGCCACTGCCTCTGCTTGTGCTCTTCTGTCTATCTCTCTGTCAAATAAATAAATAAAATCTTAAAAAAAAAATTGGGGCCACTAAATAATGACTTCGAGTAGAAGCTATCTCTCTTCATCCTCCCACTAACTGGGAACATCTTCCCCAGTCTGTTGAGGGAGAGAGAAATAAGCTTCTTGGGATGCCTGGGTGGCTCAGTCGGTTGGGCATCTGCCATTGGCTCAGGTCATGATCGCAGATTCCTGGGATGGAGTCCCGCATTGGGCTCCTTGCTCAGCAGGGTGCCAGCTTCTCCCTTTGCCTGCTCTGTCTGCCACTCACCCTGCTTGTGCTCTTTCTCTCTCTCTGACAAATAAATAAAATCTTAAAAAAAGAAATAAGCTTCTATTTTGTTTCAACTATTTAAACTTTAGCTAATGTAAGTGTACTAGTCAGTTGCAATGTGAAGCCCAAATCTTTTTTTTTTAAATTATATCAAAATGTACATGCTATAAAATGTGCCATCTTGGGGCACCTGGGTAGCTCAGTCGGTTAAGGGTCTGACTTAGGCTCAGGTCATGATCCTTCTCCCTCTGCCTGCAGGTCTACCTGCTTGTGCTCTCTCTCTGACAAATAAATAAAATCTTTTTTAAAAATATGCCATCTTAACCATTTTTAAGTATACCATTCATTGACATGAAGCACACTGACATTGTTGCCCAACTATTACCATGGTCCGTCTCCAGAACGTTTTTCATCTTCCCAAACTGAAACTTTGTACCTACAAAACAACTCCCCGTAGGGTGCCTGGCTGGCTCAGTCCCTAGAGTGCATCTGATTCTTGATCTTACAGTTGTGAGTTCAAGCTCCACATTGGGTGTAAAGATTACATAAAAAGTAAATTAATTAAGGGGTGCCTGGGTGGCTCAGCCGTTTATGTTTACCTTCAGCTCAGGTCATGATCTCCAGGTCCTGGGATGGAGCCCCACGTCAGGCTCCCTGCCCAGCGGGGAGTCTGCTTCTCCCTCTCCCTCTGCCCCTCCTCACCCCCCACTCATGCTCTCTCTCTCAAATAAATCTTTAAAAAAAAAAAAAAAAAAAACAGCTCCCCATACCACCCTCCCTGCAGCCTCTGGCAACCACCACTCTACTTTTTTCTCCTCTCTCTCTCTTTTTTTTTTTTTACATTTTTAAAATCTCTTTTTCTTTCTTTATTGAATTATAATTAACATACAGTGTTGTATTAGTTTCAGGTGTACAATATAATGGTTAACTCTTTTTTATGATTAAAAAATTATAATATTCAGTGCTCATCGTAGTGTACTATTTTTTTTTAAGGTTTTATTTTTAAGTAAATATGCCCAATGTGGGGCTCAAACTCAAAACCCTGAGATCAAGAATCGAATGCTCTCCTGACTGAGCCAGCGGGGCACCCCTCCTCATCATTGTGCTCTTAATCCCCTTTATCTGTCTCACTTCTCTCCACCCACCTTCCCTCTGGCAACTTCCAGTTTGTTCTCTATATTTAAGAGCTTGGTTTTTTGTCTGTTTCTTCCTTTGTTTGTTCATTTATTTTGTTTCTTAAATTCCACATCTGAGTGACATTGTATGGTATTTGTATTTCTCTGACTGACTTATTTCACTTAGCATAATACCCTCTAGGTCCATCCATGCTGTGGCAGATGGTAAGATCTCATTCTTCTTTATTACTGAGTGATATTCCAATATATGTATATATACCACATCTTCTTTATTTTTTTTTTAAAGGTTTTTATTTATTTTTTGACAGAGAGAGAGACAGTAAGAGAGGGAACACAAGCAGGGGGAGTGGGAGAGGGAGAAGCAGGCTTCCCGCAAGCAGGGAGCCCAATGCAGGGCTCGATCCCAAGACCCTGGGATCATGACCTGAGCCGAAGGCAGACACTTAACCATCTGAGCCACCCAGGCGCCCCACCACATCTTCTTTGTCCGTTCATCTATGGACGGACACTCAGGTTGCTTCCATGTCTTGGCTATTGTAAATAATGTGGCAATAAACATAGGGGTGCGTGTATCTTTTCAAATTAGTATTTCCTTATTCTTTGGGTAAATACCCAGTCGTGGAATTACTGGATCATATGGTAACTCTATTTTTAATTTTTTGAGGAACCTCCATGCTGTTTTCCAAAGAGATGGCACCAGTTTGCATTCTCACCAACAGTGCATGAGGGTTCCTTTTTCTTGGCAACACTTGCTATCTCGTATGTTTTTGATTTTAGCCATTTTGACAAGGGTGAGGTGCTATCTCATTGTGGTCTTGATTTGCATTTCCCTGATGGTGGGTGGTGATGAGCATCTTTTCATGTGTCTATCAGCTCCCACCATTCTACTTTGTTATTGTAATCTTAACTACACTAGATACCTCATATAAGTGAAATCATGTAGCATTTGTCCTTTTGTGACTGCCTTCTTTCTTTCTTTCTTTGGGAGAGAGAGCACATAAGTGGGAGGAGGGACAGTGGGAGAGGGAGAAGCAAGCCCCCAGCTGACCAGGGAGCCTGATGTGGGACTCGATCCCAGGACCCTGGGATCATGACCTGAGCTGAAGGCAGACGCTTAACCGACTAAGCCACCCAGGTGCTCCATGACTGGCTTATTTCACTTAGGATAATGTCCTAAGAGTTCATCCATGTTGTACCGGGTATCAGAATTTGCTTCCTTTTTAAGGCTGAATAATATTCCACTGTGTGTATGTGTGTGTACATATATACATACATGTGTGTGTGTGTGTGTGTATAATATGTTGCTTATCCATTAATTCACTAATGGACACTTGGGTTGGGTGATACCCGACTCTTTTTTTTTTTAAGTTTATTTAAGTAATCTCTATACCCAACAAGGGGCTTGAACTCACGACCCTGAGATCAAGAGTTGCCTGCTCCTCTGACTGAGCCAGCCAAGCACCCCTTGATGCTCAACTCTTAACTAGCTTGGGCAACATGGATGATCTACTGACTCGTATAACAAACCTCAGAAAGGGCAAGTAAGCAAATAGCAACAATCCAGGGACTCAAATGCCATCGGGACTTTTTGTCTCTCACTATTCCTTCTCAGGCCCACATTCCCCCATATTTACCTCCCACAAGAAACTACCTCCCTTCTCTTAGTTGTTAACAACACGGAAGATTTGAATATATATATGTATTTCTTTAAAACAAAAATGGGAATTTTGTAACTTGCTTTTTAGTACTAAATCATGTATTTTTAACATATTTCCATTTCAGCTTACATATATTTTTTCTTTTTTTTTAAGGATTTTATTTTTATGCAATCTCTCCACCCAATGTGGGGTTTGAACTCACAACCCCGAGATCAAGAGTCACATGCTCCACCGACTGAACCAGCCAGGTGCCCCATATAGGTTTCTTTCTTTCTTTTTTTTTTTTAAGATTTTATTTATTTATTCATGAGAGACAGAGAGAGAGAGAGAGAGAGAGAGAGAGAGGCAGCGGGAGAAGCAGGCTCCCAAGGAGCAGGGAGCCTGATGTGGGACTCGATCCCAGGACCCTGGGATCATGACCTGAGCCGAAGGCAGACGCTTAACCATCTGAGCCACCCAGGCGGCCCCCATATAGGTTTCTAATAGCTTTTGATAGACCAATGTGTAATATTGTACTATCACTTTTTCATTTCTCAAAGTTATAACCTACATAGTTACAAAATATTTACTTTAAAAACAGCATTTTACAAATATATATATATATATGTATATATACAGGAGTGATTTAAATGAAAAGCTCCAAGGTACATAGTTTCAGGTAGGTATTATTGCTGTCTGTACCTTCACTCCACTTATTAAACTGCTTCAAGTTCATAAATTTACAGCGAGGTACAGAGCCCAACCAGATGGGACAGAATGTGTCCCAAGTTAGAAGGAGAGTGCCTGGCTCCTCAGTGACATCTCTCGTAGAGGGCCAGTGCCCCATTGTACAATTAAAGTTTTCTTCCCGCATATCTGAATGGCACCTTCTGGATCCTCTGGCTGTGGCTGGTTTTGTCTCCTGATTCTTACAAGCATGCTGCTTTGTTGCCGAGGACATTGATCCGAGCTTCCTGGCCTCTCTCCTTTGGGGCCCTTCCAGGCCCCCCCATTACATATGCATGAGATTCAGGAAAGCTGACCCATCGGAAGGTTGGGAACGCTTGCTTACAGGTGGAACCTCCGTACCAGCATACACTATCCTGAATCCTACTGCAGAAACTGTTTTCCTTCTGAGGATGGTGAATCCTAGATCATGGCCAGCAAGCAGATGTTCTAAGTGGCTTCCTCTGAGACTTTCTCCCCAAGAGGGAGCCATCTGGCCACTTGCTTTTTATCACATTTCTAATAGCTGCTCCATTTCCTCAAGGGCTGTTGTAAAATCATTTACTTGACTGTTACATAAAATCTGCTGTTCTATGAACCGGGCCCTCTCTTCTTTCATCTTCAACTTTACTTTCAGGGCCTAGAACTCCTCCATCTGTTTTTTGGCTGTTTCTTTAAAAAGCTTCAGCTCATCTTGCAAAGTTTCTAACAACAATATAGAGCCTGTGGGATCCGTGTGGATTCTTGCTGTGATGCCAGGGTCTCGGTGCCTAAAACTGGGTTGGTGCCCTTGCCCAACTGTTGGCCGGCAACATCTCCAGCAGCCCCACTTATTGGGTCGGGTCCTTCAGTTCTTCCTGAGTTTCAATCAACTTCTGGGACAACTGCTTCCAGACAGCCTCGAGGAGGTGGTTCTTATCCCTGAGCTCCCCCTCTGATTCTGCTTACTCCATGGTTCACGGCTCTTTCTGACCTTCCTCCTGATGGCAATGGCTGCAGCTTCCACCTGCCCATTCTTTTCTTCAGTTTGATGATTTTTTTTTTTAAGATTTTATTTATTTGTGAGAAAGAGAGAGAGAGAGAGAGAGAGAGTGCGAGCAGGGGCAGGGAAAGGGGCAGAGAGACAAGCAGACTCCCTGCTGAGCCAGACCGGGGGCTCTATCCCAGGACCCCAAGGTCATGACCAGAGCTGAAGTCAGACGCCCCTCAGTTTGATGATTTTTTTTTTAATGTTTTATTTATTTATTCATGAGAGTCAGAGAGAGAGAGAGGCAGAGGCAGAGGGAGAAGCAGGCTCCCCGCCTAGCAGGGAGCCTGATGCGGGACTCGATCCTAGGATCCTGGGATCATGACCTGAGCCGAAGGCAGACGCTTAACCATCTGAGCCACCCAGGCGCCCTTGATGATTTTTTTTTTAAAGATTTTATTTATTTATTTGAGAGAGAGAGAGAGAGAATGAGAGAGAGAGCATGAGGGGGGGAGGGTCAGAGGGAGAAGCAGACTCCCCGCCGAGCAGGGAGCCCGATGCGGGACTTGATCCCGGGACTCCAGGATCATGACCTGAGCTGAAGGCAGTCCTTAACCAACTGAGCCACCCAGGTGCCCCCAGTTTGATGATTTTTATACCATCATTCCTTGAATGTCCTGAATGAAGAAGTCTGGAAACATTGACTTCTTTGGACTTAACAGATAATAGGCTCCAAGAAGTGGTTCATATGGGGGGGGGGGCGGGCAGCACCGCTGAATATGGAGAGAGGCTGCAGTGTATACACTATGTTAACCGTGCAGATCATCGTAGAGGCCACACTGGCTGTCCCCAGGTGCCTGCTACTCCTGCCCACGGCTCTGGTTGCTCTGGTTTCAAAAGACACTCCACAGCAACTATTGGTACCGTTTCCATAACCATTTCCCTACTGATGGATGGGGAACCCAACTGGGTAGCTCCTTTTTTTTTTTTTTAACCAATAATAAATATAGTTGGTTTCATGAGGGCGGAGACCTTGTCTATTTTATTCATGCCTATAACCCTATTTGTCTAGCCCAGTGTCTGACATAGTTGGCATTCAATAAATACTAGTTGGCTGAATCAAAGAATGTGGCAGAAAATGCCCTGGATATGCTTCACCCACTTATGTTTCTGAAGGAAACATTTCTAGAAATGCAATGGCTATATTAGAGGATATGTGCATCTTTTTAAGAGGGTTGCTGGAGATTTTTTTGAGTATAACTGACATACCCTAACTACACATATTTAATACTTTAAATACACTTTAGGGTTGCCTGGCTGGCTCATTGGGTGGAGTGTGTGACTCTTGATCTCAGGGTTGTGAGTTCCACACCCATGCTGGGTGTAGATATTACTTAAAATATGAAATCTTTTTAAAAAGTTAATTAATTTGGGTGCCTGGGTGGCTCAGTTGGTTAAGCGACTGCCTTCGGCTCAGGTCATGATCCTGGAGTCCCGGGATCGAGTCCCGCATCGGGCTCCCTGCTCGGCAGGGAGCCTGCTTCTCCCTCTGACCCTCCCCCCTCTCATGTGCTCTCTCTCTCTCATTCTCTCTGTCTCAAATAAATAAATAAAATCTTTTTTAAAAAAAAGTTAATTAATTTATTTTTATTTATTATTTTTTTAAAATTTTATTTATCTGTTTGAGAGTGAGAGCCCGTGAGTATGGGCAGGGGGAGGGGCAGGGGGAGAGGGAGAAGCAGGCTCCCCCCTGAGCAGGGAGCCCCAAAGCAGGACTCGATCCCAGGACCCCAGGATCATGGCCTAACCTGAAGGCAGACACTTAACCGACTGAGCCACCCAGGCGCCCCAAATCTTTTTTTTTTTTAAATAAAGTATATACTTTAATACATTTTGATATATGTACATACTTGTGAAACCATTACTATAATGAAGATAATGGAGCATATTACCCCCGAATAAGTGTTCTCGTATTCCTTTGTAACCTCTTCTTCCCATACCTCTTTACTCCCTCACCCTGTTCCTCAGCAACCACTGATCTGCTATAGATTAAGTAGCATTTTCTAGAATGTTAGATAAATAGACGTGAATGTTTTTAATTTTAATGACTATTGTTATATTTCCCTCCAATATGGCTGTGTGCGCATGCGCTAAGAGTGCCTGTTGCTCACAACTCCATCGACTTTTTAAATTTAATTATTTAATTTATCTCCCATTTGACAGTCCAAAAAATCCACATTGTTTTAATTTTAATATCTTAAATTATTTGTTAAGACTGACTATTTCTTGTTTATTAGCCATTTGTATTCTTTCTGTGAATCATATATTCATTTCCTTGTCCATTTGTCTAATGGGTTGTTTGTTGTTATTCTTCCTGGCCATAGAAAACACACAAATTCCAAGGGCATGGTGTGATAAATTTCACATATTTATACATCCATGAGACCACCACTCAGACTAAGATATAACACATTCCAATATTCCAGAAAGTTCCCTCATACTCCCCTCAGTCAATTCCCTCTTCCTGGCAAAGATTACCTCTATTCTGACATTTCTTATTATTTTTGCCTCTTTTCAAACTTCAATTAAATAGACTTGTACAATATATGCTCTTTCTGATTTGTTTTGCTTAATAGTATGTCTCTGAGATTCATCCATGTTGTTACGTGCAGTAGCAGTTTCTTCCTTGTCATTGCTATATAAATAGTCCATTATAAATATATCTACAATTTATTTGTCTATCATTTCCAGTTTGGGTTATTATTTTTTGGGAGGTTATCAATAAAAGTGCTACAAACAATTCTTTTGGTAAAAAAATAAAAGTACTCATTTCTGCTGGAAATGGAATTACTGCATCATAGGATATAAGTCCATTTAGTTGTTTGGGTTTAGTAGATACATTCAAACAGTCTTCCAAAGTGGTTGTACTAGTTTTTATTCCTACTAACAATATATGAGAGTTCAAAAAAAGAAAACTTCAGGGCACCTGACTTGCTCAGTTGGTGGAGCATGTGACTCTTAATCTCAAGATCATGAGTTCAAGCCTTGGGTGTGGAGCCTACCTGAAAGAAAGAAAAAGAAAAGAAAAGAAAGAGAAAGAAAGAATGAATGAAGCTTCACTGCAAATCTCAGTAGGAAAAGATGGTCTTTCCAAATGGTGATGGATCAACTGGATATCCACACGAAAGACAAAAGAAAAGAAACTTGAACCTTATCTCACACCATACACAAAAACAGCAGGTGGATCTTAGATCTAAGTGTGAAAGATTAAAACAATAAAGGAGAAAATTTTCATGACCTGGGTAAACAAAGATCTCTCAAACAGAGCACAGAAATCAACAACCATAAAATAAGGACCAAAAAACAGGGTCTTGAAAAAAACAAAACAAAAAATAGGGCCTTATTAAAATTAAAAATATTTGTTCATCAAAAGAAACCATTAAGATGGTAAAGCAAGCCACACTGGGAGAAGACATAAGCACTACCCATATCCAACAGGAACTTGTATTCAAATATATAAAGAACTGGGGCACCTGGGTGTCTCAGTTAAGTGATCTCAGCTCAGGTCTTGATTTCATGGGTCTTGATCTCAGGGTTGTGAGTTTGCCCTACATTGGGCTCCACACCAGGCATGAGCCTACTTAAAAAAAAAAAGGTATATATATCTGTATCTATATATCTATATCTATATCTATATCTATATCTATAATCTATATATATCTCCTACTAAACCAAAAGAGTCTAGAGAGAGAGAGAGAGAGGGAGAAAGAAAGTCTTGAGTAGATGATTCACAAAAGAGCATATCCAAATAGTCAATAAACATATATGTAAAGTCTCTCAAAATCATTAAGGAAGTAAAAATTTTAACCACAATAAAGGGTGCCTGGCTGGCTTAGTTAGTAGAGTGTGTGACTCTTGATCTTGGAGTTGTAGGTTCAAGCCCCATGTTGGGTGTAGAGGTTACTTAAATAAAATAAAATAAAAAAAACCCACAGTAAAATAACACTATATCCTACCAGAATGACTAAAATTAAAAGGACAATGCCAAGTGGTGGTGAGGATTCAGAGCACTGTTAATTTTTTTAAGATTTATTTATTTATTTTTAATTTTTTTAGAGAGGGAGGGGGAAAGAGGGAGAGGAAGAGAGGATTTTTTTTTTTAAAGATATTATTTATTTATTTATTTATTTGACAGAGAGTGAGAGAGCACAAGTAGGCAGAGCCGCAGACAGGGAGAAGCAGGCTCCCCGTTGAGCAGGAAGCCCAACTCAATGTGGGGGGACCCTGGGATCATGACCTGAGCCGAAGGCAGACGTTTAACTAACTGAGCCACCCAGGCACCCCGAGAGAGAATCTAAAGCAGGCTCAGTGCCCAACTCAGAGCCCAAAGCAGGGCTTGATCTCACAACCCTGAGATCATGACCCGAGCCCAAATCATGAGTTACTTACTTAACTGAGTCACCCAGGTGCCCCTTAAGATTTTATTTTTTAAAATAGAGTGGCTCAGATGGTTAAGCACCTGCCTTTGGCTCAGGTCATGATCCCAGAGTCCTGGGATCGAGCCCTGCATCGGACTCCCTGTTTGGCGGGGAGCCTGCTTCTCCCTCTCCCTCTACTGTCCCCCCTGCTTGTGCTCTCTCGCTCTCTCTGTCAAATAAATAAATAAAATCTTAAAAAAAATATATATATACATATTTTAAATCAATCTCTACCCCCACTGGGAGTCTTGAACTGACAAACCCAAGATCAAGAGTCACATGCTCTACTGATTGAGCCAGCCAGGTGCCCCCTCTTTAAAGAGTTTTTTTTACTTATTTGACAGAGAGAGAGCAGAGTGGGAGAGAGAACACAAGGTGGGGTGCAGGGGAAGAGGGAGAAGCAGATTCCCCACTGAACAGGGAGCCCGATGTGGGGCTTGATCCCAGGATCCTGGGATCATGACCTGAGCTGAAGGCAGACGCTTAACTGACTGAGCCAACCAAGTGCCCAGAGCACTGTTAATATTTTAATAAACATTCTTTCTGGGTTTTGTCACTCTCCACAAACACACTCTGTAACAAAGGTGGAATCATATTGTAACTATATTTTGCTACCTGCTTTATTCACTAAGCATGTGTCATGAACATTTTCTCCACAATTGTATTTTCCTCTATCATTGTTTGAACTTATATATAATATTCTAGGCTATGGATATACCATATTTTATCAGTCTCCTTATGCTATTTCAACAATGTTTTGATCCATACACACCACTGGTACATCTCTGCACTTATCCATGATTATTTCCTTAAGAAAAATTCCTAGAGGAGCACCTGGGTGGCTCAGTCGGTTAATTGTTTGCCTTCGGCTCAGGTCATGATCCTGGGGTCCTGGGATCAAGCCCTACATTAGGCTGCTTGCTCAGCGGGGAGTCTACTTCTCCCTCTGCCACTCTCCCTGCTTGTGCTCTCTCTCTCTCAAATAAATAAAATCTTAAAAAAAGAAAGAAAAATTCCTAGAAAGGTATGTAAAATTTCAAATTTAGACAGACTATCTGAACTTTACTTTCACCAGCACTTGGAGAAGGCCTGTTTTTTTGCACCTTTGATAACATTAGCTATTTTTAAAAACTAATCTTTAATATTATTGTTGTTGTTATTGTTATTATTTATGTATTCATTATTTTTTAAATGTAAGCTACATGCCCAACATGGGGCTTGAACTCATGATCCCAAGATAAAGAATCGCATGCTCTACTGACTGAGTCAGCCAGGCACCCCTTTAAAAAAATTATTTATTTATTTATTTTTACTTATTTACATACTTATTTATTTGTTTTTTGTTTTGTTGTTTATTTATTTTTAAACAAATCTTAATCAATTTGGAAGGCAACAAATGAAATAGGGGCACCTGGCTGGCTCAGTTGGTAGCATCTGTGACTCTTGATCTCTGGGTTGTAAGTTTGAGCCCCATGATGGGTGTAGAGATCACTTAAAATCTTTAAGGGGCACCTGAGTGGCTCAGTTGGTTAAGCGTCTGCCTTTGGCTCAGGTCATGATCCTGGGGTCCTGGGATCAAGTCCCACATTGGCTCCCCCTGCTCTGTAGGGAGCCTGCCACTCCCCCTGCTTGTGCTCTCTCTGTCAAATAAATAACTAAAATCTTTTTTTTTTTTAAGATTTTATTTATTTGTTTATTTGAGAGAGAGAGAGAGAGAGAGAAACAGCATGAGAGGGGATAGGGTCAGAGGGAGAAGCAGGCTCCCCAACGAGCCAGGAGCCCGATGCGGGACTCGATCCCAGGACCCTGGGATCATGACCTGAGCCGAAGGCAGTCGCTTAACCAACTGAGCCACCCAGGCGCCCAATAACTAAAATCTTAAAAAAAATAAAATCTTTAAGTGAAATAGGGAGCTTTTCATACTTGTTTGCATCTCAGGCTTTTTGTATTTGGACTATTTAGTATTTTGTCTTGCCCTGAAGCCCTTTGAAGTTATAGGAGCCTATTTGTGCTTTTCATGTAATTGTCATGCCTGCTGGTCTCCACCTACCCACCACTTTGGGCTGGTGGGCTGTGGCCCTCCTTGGTAACTAGATGCGAGAGTCACACTAGTACCCTGCAACAAGGGTTACTTCCTCTCTGCCAATGGGAGCTGCAAGTCAAGAGACAGATAAAAAAGGGAAAAGTTTTTGGTTGCCCTTCAAGAAATACCTACTGAGTCAGATACTATGAAAAAAAAACCAACAAAAACCTGGAGAGACAATAAGAAAATGGGCGTGATCCCTACCTTCATCTAACTCATGGGTAGGTTCCAGGAAGCTTCTGAAGGCTAAGCAATTCATTCTCTTTTTTCATACCCAGCACCTAGATATGCTCATTCACGAATTCAACAGTATGTATTGACGGGGGAGGGGAAGTGGATGAAGATGGTCAAAAGGTATAAACTTTCAGTTATAAATCAGTACTAAGGATCTAATATGCAACATGATGACTATAGTTAACACTGTGCTATGGTATATGGGAAAGTTATTAAAAGAGTAGATCCTAAGTTCTCATCACGAGGAAGAAAACTTTTTTTTTGTATCTATATGAGATGATGGATGTTAACTAAACTTATGGTGGTAACCATTTCACAATATATGTAAGTCAAATTTAAAAACCAATATTTATTGAGCATCTATTATGGTTAGGCATTATTCTAGGCCCTGAGGATATAAAACAGACAAAGTCCCTATTCCTGTAGAAATTACCATCTGATTGGGGTGGGGTTTACAAATAAAATGAGTAAAATATGAAGTACAAAATATACTCTGTTAGATGGTAATTAGTGCTTTGGATAAAAATAAGGCAGGAAAGGGGGATTAGAAGCATGGGTGTATGTGTGTGTAATTTTAATTATTTCTGTCTTTCTGTGTGTGTGTAATTTTATTTTATTTATTTTATTTATTTTAAAAGATCTTATTTATTTGAGAGAGAGAGAGAGAGCATAAGCAGAGGAGGGGCAGAGGAAGAAGCAGACTCTCTGCTGAGCAGGGAGCCTGACATGGGGCTGGATCCCAGGACCTGAAGGCAGATGCTTAACTGACTGAGCCACCCAGGCACCCCTGTGTATGTGTAATTTTATTTTTTTTTAAAGATTTTATTTATTTATTTGACAGCGAGAGAGACAGCAAGAGAGTGAGCACAAGCAGGGGAAGTGGGGGAGGGAGAAGCAGGCTTCCCGCAGAGCAGGGAGCCTGATGCGGGGCTCGATCCCAGACCTTGGGATCATGACCTGAGCCAAAGGCAGACGCCTAACGACTGAGCCACCCAGGCGCCCCGATGTATGTGTAATTTTAAATGAGGTGGTCAGAGAAGGCCCAACAAGAAGGTGACATTTATGTCAAGACTTGAAGGAGGTAAGGAAGTGAGCCAGGTGCATATCTGGATGATTCTGTGGCCCACAAAGACAGTCTGTTTACAAAGTTTGTACAATCTATGGCAGCTGGGAGACAAATATAAAATTAATTGTCGTAATGTATATGACAACATTCTATAATTTGTAATGATCTATAAACATAAGATGTTTTCAGTAAATTACACATATAATTAACAAGAACAAGATCATATATCAGCATTATAAATGTATATAAAATCATAAACTATATGGTACAATTAGGGAATATGATAATGCATAATTTAGGGGCTAATTGTTCCTGTCTGTATGGTACCAGAAAAACTGTAGGTTTTTTTTCCCCCCAAAGAGGAAAGAGGTGTTTCCAACACATGGGGAAACCCTTGGAGCTTCTGCTTGGGAGTGCCTTTATTATTTATTTATTTATTTATAAGATTTTTATTTATTTATTTCAGAGGGAGCGCAAGCATGAGCAGGGGAAGGGCAGAAGGAGAAGCAGACACCCTGCTGAGCAGAGAGCCTGACACCAGGCTGGATCCCAGGACCCTGGGATCATGACCTCAGCCCAAGGCCAACGTTTAACCAGCTGAGCCAACGAGGCGCCCCTATTTTTTATTTTTTGTGGTGAGGTAGGGTATAAGCTGTATTTGTGGATATAGGAATTATTTGCTCTGGGAAGCCAGGTGATGTTACAGAGAAATCATTTGCAAACCTATGAGCTAATTGCCTGTTGCTGGGGCCAAAAGGTCCCAGAACGAAGTTTTCTTTTTTTAATGTGTATTTCACTGTCACATAAGATGTAGGACCTGCATTAGCCTTTTTAAACAAACAAACAAACAAACAAACAACAAACAGTTGTGGTTTGAATTCCACCTAGATCTTGGGATTCCTGAGTCACTCTGAAGGAGGTCTTTCAGGACCTAACCTGCGTTGCTAAAAAACATTTTGGGGGGGCGCCTGGGTGGCTCAGTCGTTAAGCGTCTGCCTTCCGCTCAGGTCATGATCCCAGAGTCCTGGGATCGAGTTCCGCATCGGGCTCCCAGCTCTGTGGGGAGCCTCCTTCTCCCTCTCCTCCCCACTTGTGCTCTCTATCTCTGTCTTTCTCTCTCAAATAAATAAAATCTAAAAAAAACATCTTTTTTAAATAATAAAAAATAATTTTTTTTTCTGGGAAAAGTAGGTTAGGCCTGGGCAATCAGTTTTTTTTTTTTTTTTATAAAGATTTTATTTATTTATTTGACAGAGAGAGAGAGAGACAGCTAGAGAGGGAACACAAGCAGGGGGAGTGGGAGAGGGAGAAGCAGGCTCCTGAAGAGCAGGGAGCCCGATGCGAGGCTCCATCCCAGGGTCCTGGGATCGTGACCTGAGCCAAAGGCCGACGCTTAACGACTGAGCCACCCAGGCACCCTATGGGCAATCACTCTCTTAATGAGAACCCTTTGAGCTTCCTGGCGCTGCAGGGATTTCTGCAAGGTTGTGCGTTCACACAGCGGATCATCCTGCTAGAAAGCACTCCCTAACTCAGAAAGCTTGCAATATACACTCACGTTCCACATCTCAGCAAAGAATGAAGAAGGCCTGGATTCCGTTGCTTGTCTGTTGGGGCAGAAGGAGGGTGTGTCATGTGCCCAAACCTGGCCAAGCACCATTCCATTCACTCATTCATTCATTCATCAAATATTTTATTATGCGCATGATTCAGTGCCAAGCAGAGGTCCTCGCCCACCAAGTCATCCAGAACTGTGGGTACGGTGCTCAGGGCCGAGAACTTCAGATTCTCAGGCCGGGTCTGCCCACCCTTTCCATCAGTAGAGCTCCGAGACAAAGAGATGCGCTCCTGTAGTTCCCCGGGCTGAGGGTTCCGCCCGCAGCCCCGGGGGCTTCGGCGCGCCTGCTTCTCCACTCCCCAGCCCGAGGGGGCGCTGCAGCGCCGCGCGCTCCGCTCGCCCCTGCGCCGCGTTCTGCTCCTCTCGGCGCTGCGGGCCGCACCGCGGTGGTACGTTCCCGCTCACCGCCCTCCCCCTCCTCCTCCTCGGCCCTCCCCGCCGGTGGTAGGTGCCGGAAGTGCCGCCATTTTGGGGTGTTCTGCTCTGGCGGCAGCGGCAGCGGCGGCGGGACGCGGAGGCTCCCCCGGGACTCGGCCTCAGCAGCGAGGCGGCGGCAGCGGCTGCGGAGGCGCAGGCAGCAGCTGAGGCAGCGGCGGGCTCAGGTGCAGCCGCTGGTGAGTGCGGCGGCCACGGGTTAACGGGCCGCGGGTGGGAGGGAAAGGAGGCAGGAGGGAGGCGCCGCGGGGCGGGTCCGGTCCTGGCGGCTGCGGGTCACAGGGCCCTTCGGGCGCGGCCGCTCCTGGCTCCCCCGCGCCCCGGGGGCAGGTCGGCGATCTCCTCCCGCGTGTCGGGGCCCTCCGCCTCCCGGGTCCCGCCGCCCTAGTCCGGCGCGTGCCCCCGCGCCCAGGGAGACCCGCCCTCCTCGTGGCCTTCCCCCTTCTCCCCGCGCCCTTTGCCTTCACCCTCTGGGCCCCGAGGGCTTCGTTCCCCGCCCGGGGGTAGCTCCTTTCTCTTTTTTCCGGCCGCCGTGCCAGACCCGGGCTGTCTGCCCGGGACACCCCTTCCTTCCTCCTGACGTCCCACGTGTTCTTGGTGCCGACCCCTGGAGGGGGGCCCAGGACCCCTGCCTTAGTGGGGGGTAGCGCTTCTCTTCCCGAGCCTCGAGAGCCCCCCGTTCCCCGCCCCAGATCCGCTAGGGCCTTGGCTCGCCCTCCCCCCACATCAGGTGCTCACCCAGTCGTGGCCTAGTAGCAGGGCTGGAATCTCGCACCCGAGAGCACGGAGCGCACATTGAAGAGCTTTTTTCTGTAGGGACCTGGCTTTGGATTTAAAGCCGGTGTGGTGTCTTGCTTGCGGTCTTTGGGGCAGGATGTTTTAATTCTTAGGACTATAGCACAGGCTCCAAGGAGCTTCTCGTCGGTTCAGGCTCATCCTCCTAGTTGACGGGAAGGTGGTGAGATTTTGGTCGGAGTCTGTTTCAGCAAAATGGAATCTTCTTCTCTCCAGCAGAGTTAATGCTGTACTTTTATTACCCTCGAGTAGGAAGGCTGTGTAACAGTTTTAAATAGCGGCAGTGCTTTATAATGTGTGCAGTGTAAGAGGTTACAGGTACTCAGCGAATCCTTTACAGGAACTTCATCTTTTAAAGGTCTTTTCGCTGTCTCTGATTCTTTGTAGATTGGAGAGGCTTAATTGCATTCTTTCACCTTTTCCTCAAGTGTGGCGTCTCTTAGAGGACTATGCAAGTTCAGTTTCTCCTTAACATTCTTGGGGAGAAAGAAGGCGTCTCCACATAGAAGCACACAGGGTTCCTTTCTGTTTTAACATTAATGAGTCCACTCGGAAGATCATGAAGTTGCCATAGCATGCATAAACTATTGCCAGAGCCCCCCCCCCCGCATGCCAGTTTTTATACTCTTAGTCTAGCTTTACCTACAGTGTGTGGTTTCTGATTATGAATTAGCCAAGACTGAAGCATTGCTGTTAGTAAAGCAAAGCTGGAGCTTTCAGCTGTTTCTTTAACCAGGAAGTTTGTGGTTCCCCCAGTGGTTTTTTTTCCTCTTGTCCGTCCACCACCTGTTTCCCTTAAGAATGGCTCTTAGCCCAGAGCATAGGTCTCAACTTTTCTCCAATCCTTCATTCTTGTGCATAGGGTTTTCTTATGCTAGGTGGTATCTAGGCTTAAAATCCATTAGCATGTGGGGCTGTTAGACATAAAATATCTTTTCCAACTCTTGCTTTTCAGATGAGGAAACTGGAGCCCCCAGAGGTTAAGTGACTTACTTGCCCAGTTACATAGCAAGTATTCTTAAAAGAGTCCCATCATAGATTTAAAAAACAAAACAAACAGTATTGGCAATAATGCAAGTTGCCTTTTAAGATGTGATGGAATGGGGAGGGCCCTGGGATTGAAGTTAAAAGGCCTGATGATTCTTGCTTTGTCCGTTGCTAGGTATACAACCTTGACCAAGTCACTTAACTGTTCTGAGCCTCAGTTTATTCTCATCTGCAAAATGGAGGACATAGTGTCTGTCTCCTAGGGTGCTAATTCAGCTTCAGTGCAGTATGTGTGAAAGTGCCTGTGGTGTAAGAGGTAGACAGTGAGATTTTGAGCCAGAGTGTTTATTTTTCTAAAGATTTCCACTTAATTTTCTTATTACAGAAGCTACAGATTCATTATAAAAAATACAGAAAAGAAATGAAGAAACTCACTCTTAGTCCCATCACACATAAGTGATTGTTAGTCCTTGGTCTTTATCTTGTCCTTTTTTTATACTAGACAAATGTTTATTATTTTACCAAAATAATAAGTTTATCCTACTCACAGTTTTGTGATGTGTTTTTAAGATTTAATAGTATGTGGTAGGCATGGTTTAACAAACACAGTTAATTTATTATTTTTTTAAATATATTTTAAATGGTGCTGTGGATTTAATAGCTCCAGCACATGTGAGGTGGGCCAGTGGATGTCCAGCAAGGCACAGAAAAGTTGCTCTTTTATTTATTTTTAAGATTTTACTTATTTATTTATTTTAGAGTGAGAACACCTTCATGTGTGGGCAGGGGGCAGGAACAGAGGGAGAGGGACAAGCAGACTCCACTCTGAGCGTGGAGCCGGATGCCGGGCTCAATCTCATCACCCCAAGAGCCGGATGCTTAACTGACTGAGCCACCCAAGTGCCCCAGAAAAGTTGCTCTTTTAAACATATGCTGGGATCGAAGAAGAGAGGGAAAGGAAGGGCAGAGACTTAACATTTATCATATGTCTACCATGTAAAAAAAAAAAATATGTATATATATATATACACATACATATATATATATTTTTTTTTTTGATAAAGATTTGGGCTCTCCTGCTAAATGTTGGTGGAGAGTTCTGAATTCTGTCATCCTTCCCATGACTGCCACTGCAGTTTAAGTTTCCTGTGAGACTGGACCTAAGGAAGGAGAGGTGGTTAGAAGGTGATGGTATGCCTTGGAAAGGGGGAGAAGAGCTGTCACTTGGCGGCCCTGGTGAAGAAGTTGGAGGAAGTAGGAACATAGTAGGAGCATAGTTACCTCTGCTCAGGGCTCAGGGTACTTTGAACAAATTGCTCGTTTTTTTTTTCCCCCCAAATTTCTCTAAGCCATGGAATTAAGGATTTAGGTAAGCTATTTCCTCAGCTTTTTTTTTTTTTTTAGCAGCTTTATTGAGATACAATTCACATACCATACAATTCAGTGGGCTTTCTATTACCTTATTAATTTTAAAAAATTGTGGTAAAGGCAGCTCTTTCTGCCCACAGGTCCTGTCCCTGTGCTTTAATAAAACCACCTTTTTTGCATCCCCCCAAAAATAAATAAATAAAAAATTGTAGTAAATTATTTATAACAAAAGTTGGCCATTTAAATCAGTTTTTGTATTTGTATTTTTAAAAAAGATTTTATTTATTTAACAGAAGGCAAGAGAGCACAAGCAGGGTGAGCGGCAGAGGGAGAGGGAGAAGCTGGCACCCTGCTGAGCAGGGAGCCCGATGTGGGGCTCCATCCCAGGACTCTGGGATCATGACCTGAGCTGAAGGCAGACCCTTCATCTACTGAGCCACCCAGGCACTCCGATATATTTGCATTTTTTAATGTAAAAAACAACATAAAGCTTACTATTTTAACTATTTTTGTGTAGTTCTGTGGCATTAAGTGCGTTCCCATTGATGGGAAACATATCTTCAGAACTTTTTCGTTTTGGAAATCTGAAACTTTATACCCATTAAACAACTCCCCTCTTCTTCCTACCGCCAGCCCCTGGTAACCACCAGTCTGTTTCCTGTTTTATGAATTTGACTGCTTTTGGATACCTCATATATAATACTATATAAGTTATATAGTATTGGCTTCTTGTAACTGGCTTATTTCACTTACCATAATATCTTTAAGGTTCATCCATGTTGTAGTATGTGACAGGATTTCCTTACTTTTAAAGACCAGATAGTACTGGGGTACCTGGCTGGCTCATTCAGTGGAACATGCGACTCCTGATCTTGAGTTGGAGCCCCATGTTAGGTGTAGAGATTACTTAAAAAAAAAAAAAAAAAAGTCTGGTTAATACTCCATTTTATGTATATACCACATTTTGTTTATCCATTCATCTTTTGATAGACATGAGTAGTTTCTACCTTTTGACCATTGTGATTAGTGCTGCAATGAGTGTGCAAATATCTCTTAGAGACCCTTCTTTCAATTCTTATAATAGCCAGAATTGGGACTGCTGGATCACATAGTAGTTCTATTTTCAATTTCTAGGAACCTTCATACTGTTTTCCATAGTGTTTGCACTATTTTACAATCCCACCAACAGTGCACAAGGGTTCCAGTATCCACATCTTTGCTAACATTTGTTATTTTATGTGTGTATGTGTTTAAATAGTAGCCATCCTAATAGGGTATGAGGGGATTTTTTTTTTAAATTGAAGTGTAGTTTCATGTTCAATATTATTTTAGTTTCATGTAAGCAGTATGGTGATTGGATATTTATATACATATAACTTCATTGTAGTTTTGATTTGCATTTCTCTTATTAATGATGTTAATTGAACTTCTTTTCATACGGTTGTTGGCTATTTGTATATCATCTTTGCAGAAATATCTATTGAAGTCTTTGAAATCAGGTTATATGATTTCTTTGTTGAGCTGTGGTTGTTTTATGTATTGTGAATATTGATCTTTTATCAGATATATGATGTGCAAAAACACTTTTGCCCATGTCTTTTCAGTGTTCATTTTGTCTTTTGTCTGATTTTGCTTTTGTTGCCTATGCTTTTGGTGTCTTATCCAAGAAGTCACTTCCAAGTCTAATGCCTTGAAGTTTTTCCCCTATGTTTTCTTCTAGGAGTTTTATGGTTTTAAGTTTAAGTCATTTTAACTTTTTTTTTTTTTTAAGATATTTATTTGACAGAGAGACACAGCGAGAGAGGGAACACAAGCAGGGGGAGTGGGAGAGGAAGAAGCAGGCTTCCTGCTGAGCAGGGAGCCCGATGCGGGGCTCGATCCCAGGACCCTGAGACCATGACCTGAGCCGAAGGCAGACGCTTAACAACTGAGCCACCCAGGCGCACCAACTTTTTTTTTTTTTAAAGCTTTTATTTATTTATTTGCGAGAGAGAGAGAGCATGAGAGGGAAGAGGGTCAGAGGGAGAAGCAGACCCCCTGCTGAGCAGGGAGCCCGATGCGGGACTGGATCCCGAGACTCCAGGACCATGACCTGAGCCGAAGGCAGTCGCTTAACCAACTGAGCCACCCAGGCGCTCCTACTTTTTTTTTTTTCAGAGTAAAATTTAGTGGCATTGAGTACATTCACAATGTTATTCAGTCCTCCTCACCACTGTTTCTAAAATATTTTCATTTGAAATAAAAATTCTGTAACTAGAATTTTTAGCGATAACTAATTTATCAGAATTATTTATCTCATTTATCTAATAAACCAGAATTTAAGCGAAAACTCACCATTCCACCCTCCTCCTAGCCCCTGGTAACCTCTACACTACTTTCTGTCTCTATGAATTTGCCTATTTTAGGTATTTCACGTAACTGGAATCAGAATATTTGTCCTTTTGTGTCTGGATTATTTCACTTAGCATGATGTTTTCAAGGTTCATCCGTGTTGTAGCATGTATCAGGATGTCATTCCTTTTTGTGGCTGATTTTCTCTGCTTTTTTGAGGTCAGGGATGTCTTTTTCATCCTTTTTTTTTTTTTAAGGTTTATTTATTTGAGAGAGTGCACGCGAGAGCAAGAGCAGGGGGAGGGGCAAAGAGAAACGGGGAGAGAGAATCTCAAGCAGTCTCCTCTCTGAGCACAGAGCCTGATGCAGGGCTCAGTCTCATGATCCTGAGATCATGAACTGAGCCGAAACCAAGAGTTGGACACTCAACTGACTGAGCCATCCAGGAGCCATAGGGATGTCTCTTTCATCTTGATACCTCACCCTCTCTTGGAGCTCTTTCATAAAGGCTGTTGAACTGATTCGAATTCATGTTCTTAATGTGGGTTCCCAGTCACGGGGGATGTCCACTGACATATGCAAAACTCTTGAAAATTCAAACATATTAGTGTGTGTAAAAGTCTATTTTGGTAACCCAAGCCATAGTTATTGGCATCATTTCTAATTCTGGTCTAGTTATAATTTCCAGTTTTTCAGTGTACATCATTTTCAGAATATTTTGTTGTGTACAGAAAAAGTGTCACATGAAGGGAACAAGAGTAAAGAATAGGCAAATTTCTGCCTTTGCTTTTTAACTATGTAGTGGTTTTGTTAGGGGGTGGATTGATATCTAGGTACTTGTGTAGAGATAGGTTTTTCATAAACAGAATTTAATGGCCTAGTTAGAATAAATAACTAATGCTCTTAGGGTAAGAGCATTTTTGAAGGTAATCATAAGGCCTCCTGGTTTGTTTCAGTATGAACAAAACTCTTCATTCTCATGCATGAAAGGCTTTTTTTTTTTTTTTTTTAAGATTTTATTTATTTGTTTGACAGAAACACAGTGAGAGAGGGAACACAAGCAGGGGGAGTGGGAGAGGGAGAAGCAGGCTTCCCGTGGAGCAGGGAGCCTGATGCGGAGCTTGATCTTGATCCCAGGACCCTGGGATCATGACCTGAGCCGAAGGCAGACGCTTGACGGACACCCAGGCACCCCATGAAAGGCCTTTTTTTTTAAGATGAGCTTCTGCCTGCCTTTTTTTTTGGAGGTTCATAACTGATTTTTATCTGCTTATCTACGTTTCTTCTCTTTACTTTTTGGACTTAGCCTCCCACTCCATTTTCCTCCTCTCCAGTTATCAAGGGAATTTTAATATTAGTCCTTGGGGTATGGGATGAACTGGAAGTTTTATTCATTCAGCCATTGTCCCAAAGCTATTACAGCCCTCACAATACTTAACACGTGGGACTTTATTTAGGGTCAGGGAGGACATGCATGTTTTCTTCAAACAACATGAAACCATTCTTTTGTTCAAAACTATTTTTTGATTTTTGGTTATTTTAATAGTAGTTAGAATGTATTATGCAAGTTTAAGTATTTCAGAAATATAGTTTGAACCAGAGATTAAAATCCAGTGTAGTTTTTTTGAATGGGATCTCTTTTTTTTTTTTTAAGATTTTATTTATTTATTTATTTGAGAGAGAGAGAGAGAGCGCGTGTGCACTGCGGAAGGAGCAGAGGGAGAGGGACAAGCAGACTGTGCTGAGCGGAGCTAGATGCAGGGGGCTTGGGGCTCAAGCTCAGGACCCCAAGATCATGACCTGAGCCGGAATCAAGAGTCAGCTTAACTGACCAAGCCACCCAGGCGCCCCTTTGAATGGGACTTCTCACAGGGGCCAAGGTTGATTGCTGTTAGTATAATCCTGTATTTACCTGCACATTTCTTCCTAGAGGTGCTATGGATGCTGAAATGGTCAAGTAAAATAGAAACAAGAAATTTGTTAAAACCTGGAAAATTAGTCTCCCTATAATTGAGATTTGATCTCTGATTTTCTAGTCCTTAAAATGGAAACTTGTGGCTTGAAAGAATGATGTGATTTGAAAGGGATTTATAGCCTTGGAGGAATAGGTGTGACTGCTGCAGTCAAAAATTGGTACCTTCACTGTGTCACCTTCAGCATTTCTGGGCCTGTTTTTTCATCTTTAAAATGGAGATACCAACTTGGAATGGTAATATGAGAATTAATTGAGATAACTAATGCTTAGCATTGAGCAGTGCCTGGTAAAGTGTTGATGATGTTATTTTTTTTCATCTGTAAAAATGGGCATATATTTATCTCATGAATCAGTAACACAGTTCAACCAAATAAAACAGCACAGTTAAAATGCCTAGTAGGGCCATACATAAACAGGCAGTAAGTTAGTGTTCATTTTGTTTCCTCTTTTGGGTGTATTTTGTTTCACATTTTCCTTTGTGCTGGCTTAAGGGATAAGATTGTTTCCTAAAGTCCAATTTGTGCATCTGAAATGTTTTGCTACACAGGGCATCCTTTGCCATAGAACCTTTTAGTTCATTGTTCCCCTCTGGAATATTTGGGTAATGTGGTTTCCTAGATTCATCTTCACTGTATTTCTCACATGAGAGTCTGTTGATAGGAGTCTCCTATGTTCATAGAAAATTGAAAAATACAGGTGAGTATATTACTGGATTTGTAATAGGATCACCTGGGTCTCTTTCTAATTAGGTAACTAGTTTTAGGCATGGAGGGAGAGAGCCGGCTCTAATATTTAGAGTAGTAATGTAGATGAAAGAGTTAATCATGATCAGTTTAGTTGTTTGCTTTGTAAACTATGTTGTAGGAAGAATCCTTATTTGAGCTTTGTAATTTGCTAGTTTACGTGATGAATTTTTTGTAATTGTAACTCTGTCCTTGTCATGAAATTGGCTGTTAAAATGTCTTTATTTTTTTTAAGATTTTATTTGACAGAGCACGAGCGAGAGAGAGAAGTGAGAGAGCACAAGCTGGGGTAGGGGCAGAGAGAGAAGCAGACTCCCCACTGAGTAGGGAGCCCAATGCAGGGCTCCATCCCAGAACCCTTGGATCACAACCTGAGCTGAAGGCAGACACTTAACTGACTGAGCCACCCAGGTGCCCCTAAATTGTCTTTAAAGTAGAGGTTTTCTTACAGAATTAATCAGCAGAACTGTTCTGTAGTATTTTTAAATCTCTGCTATGTTATGGAGGCCATGTGGGTATATCTGTTTATTTTAAACTTATTTGAATTCCAGAACTGTAAAATTTTTCAAGAGTTTTATATCCATCATAAAATTCATATTGACTTAACATATTCTTTCTGCTAAGGAAATCTTTAATTCTCCTAAAAATTTTGTCTCCTAGGCCAGAGGCATAAATATCAAAATTTTCTTGAGGCATTGAGGCATGGGTGTTTTTTTTTCCCTTCAGACTGACCATTGTTTTACCCCCCCCCCCTTTTTTTAAGATTTTATTTATTTGATAGAGACACAGCGAGAGAGGGAACACAAGCAGAGGGAGTGGGAGAGGGAGAAGCAGGCTTCCCGCCGAGCAGGGAGCCCGATGCGGGGCTCGATCCCAGGACCCTGGGATCATGACCTGAGCCGAAGGCAGACGCTTAACGACTTAGCCACCCAGACGCCCCCTTTTTTTCCCCCTTTTTTCAAGTAAGCTCTACACCTGATTTGGGGCTTGAACGCAACGACACTGAGATCAAGTGCTCTGGGGCACCTGGGTGGCTCAGTCCTTAAGCGTCTGCCTTCAGCTCAGGTCATGATCCCAGGGTCCCGCATCGTTCTCCCTGCTCAGCCGGAAGCTGCTTCTCCCTCTCACCCTGCTTGTGTTCCCTCTCTCGCTGTCTCTCTCTGTCAAAAAAAAAAACAAAAGAATCCCATGCTCTACTGACTGAGCCAGCCAGATGCCCCAGTTGTTTTAAAATTTTTATACAGAGAACATGAATTTTATAAATATGAAAAGTAACATTAAAATTAGACTTTTTTTTTCCTCAAGGGATGAGAAAGCCTAGTTAGGGGAGACTGTGAATACTGCGTAAGTTATTTCAGTATCTAAAATGATTGAAAGCATTTTAGCTCTTAGAACTTTGTGAAGTTCTGGGGCGCCTGGGTGGCTCAGTCGTTAAGCGTCTGCCTTCGGCTCAGGTCATAATCCCAGGGTCCTGGGATCGAGTCCCACATCTGGCTCCCTGCTCTACAGGGAGTCTGCTTCTCCCTCTGCCTGCCGCTCCCTCTGCTTATGTTCCCTCTCTCGCTGTGTCTCTCTCTGTCGAATAAATAAATAAAATCTTAAAAAAAAAAACAAAACTTTGTGAAGTTCTGATGTGACCCTCTTACCAGCTGACCTCCCCACTTTACAGGAAATGGACTCACTTTCACAACAGCTTTTGGATTGTAACATTTTGATTTTTCTTTTCCTCCACTTAGAAAATAATGGTAGCAAATATAAAGAAAAATGGTGAGTTCTAGTTTAGAGACTGCAGTGAGATCTGATGGATCTCACTTAATTTTAATATGTCACTTGGGGATGTGTTCGTAGGTGCAGAGTGGCTTTAGAAGGAACTGTTCACTAACTTTTCTGACCTCCATGGACTGCCAACTCTTCTAACAGCTGTGTTCAGCTTTGACAAAATGGAGTTGAATATCACTTTTGCCCTATGTTGAAACTGCTGAAACTTTATTTTCAAGTTGGGAAGAAATGTCTTTAGTTTGGGGATTATACAAAATGAAGTTTTTTGTTTCCAAAGCTGTTTAATTTTATAGTGTCATACTTTCAATTTTGGAAGGTCAGTAGTTTCCATTTACATGACATTGCTACTCTTCAGCAAAAGAATCACTAAATTAGAAACTGTCACCACTTTCTCATTGTTCTTTTACCTTTTTGTTTCCTGTGAGATTGAAGAGACTGGGAATTTGTGATATTTTGGCGATAATGTGGGGTAACTAAGAATCTACAGTGTGTAGACTGTCTTTTTTAACCCATTATTTGGACATCTGTTAAGTTTTTGCTAGTTTCTGTTTTGTACCGATAATTTACTGTAGGCTTTTCCCAGTTTCTTTGTGCTTGTAGCTTTTGTGTATGGAAAACACTCTTTTTTGCTCCAGTTCCCTCCCCCCACACTACCATCACAGCTTGGCTACTGTTTCTTTCTTTCCTGCATGACTTCTGTCTGTGTGATGCTGCCAACTTACCATGCTAGATGGGGTGGGATATTACTAGTGAGAAACACCTGTGCCTCCTCTTGGCTGCCTGCCTGATTCTGAATGCTGTTACCTGAGCAAGAACCTTAGGGGTCTGGAGAGTGAAAGGAAGTCAGGGTAGTGGTGACAAGCAATCTGAAAATCCGTAACTGACACCATCAGCTAGCTGGTTATTACTGCATATTGAAGCAGTACTGTTTTGTGATCATATTGCCATTTTAAGCCTTGTAGCAGGTTTTCAACAAGGATGTTTCACTGGAGGTGGTTCTGTTCCTTAGGTCTGCATTTCTTAGACGGCTAGAGCAAGAGGAGCAGGCTTTGCATTTTTCATTTGTCAGCCTTTCCCTGCTCATGGTTCGATTTCTGTTTGTCATTTAGTGCACAGTTTCTCATGAAGCTTTTTCTGTCCATCCATCCAAATACTGTATTGTAGGATATTATTATTTTTTAAGATTTTTTTTATTTATTTGCGAGAGAGAGAATGAGAGACACAGAGCATGAGAGGGAGGAGGGTCAGAGGGAGAAGCAGACTCCCTGCCGAGCAGGGAGCCCGATGCAGGACTCGATCCCAGGACTCCAGGATCATGACCTGAGCCGAAGGCAGTCGCTTAACCAACTGAGCCACCCAGGCGCCCTGTAGGATATTATTTAGTATTTTACTAGACACATTTTTTCATTTCAGCAAGCTTTTAAGCTTTTTTGAGCATGGAGATTGCTTTATTGCTTAGTGTATTATATAACTTAAAAAACATTTTTTTAAGACTTTATTCATTTGTCAGAGACAGAGAGCGAACACAAGCAGGGGGAGCGGCAGACAGAGGGAGAAGCACGCTCCCTGCTGAGCAGGGAGCCCGATGTGGGACTCGATCCCAGGATCCTGGGATCATGACCTGAGCCGAAGGCAGACGCTAAACCGACTGAGCCACCCTGGCATCCCCCCAAAAATTTTTTTTAAAGTAAGCTCTAGGCCTAATGTGGGGCTTGAACGCATGACGCCAAGATCAAGAGTCACATGCTCTCCTGACTGAGCCAGCCAGTCACCTCGTGTATTATATAACATTGAGGAGTCAGGCACACAGTCCCTACGCTAATTACACTCTGTAACCTAGCCCTTCTTGTAAAAGCTTATTGGACCAGAGGTAGACACCTAACTCAAGCTGGGCAAATCAGTTTCTCCTAGGAATTTGAGATTGTGACTGAGATTTAAGTCTTTTTTTTTTTTTTTAAGATTTTATTTATTTATTTATTTGAGAGCAAGAACATAAGCAGGGAGGAGGGGCAGAGGGAGAGGGAGCAGACCCCCTGCTGAACAGAGAGCCTGATGTGGGGTTCCATCCCAGGACCCTGGGATCATGACCTGAGCTGAAGGCAGACGCTTAACTGACTGAGCCACCAGGCGTCCCACGATTTAAGTCTTTAGGGAACAAACATGTAACCTGTTCCAAGAAAACTTGAAACATATCAGTTCACATGCACAGTCAAGTCCAGGCTTGTCATATATCAGGAAGCAGTGAAGACCAGTCTTGTCATATATCAGGAAGCAGTGAAGACCAGTCTGCAAGGAGGGATAATTAAGTAGATTCATCCTGAAAGAAGTATAGATGAGAAATGCATCTCTGGAGAGAGAGGCAGCCATCCACATGCAGACTAGAAACCTAGGTGCTTAAAGCCTTTCCTACTTTCTGCCTTTGGATTCTTTGAGATACTCCAGTATCCTTTCAATTAATTCCATTTCTTTGCTTAGGCTAGCTTGAAGGTTTCTCTTAATTACAACCAAAAGCTTTGAAGAGAGTACAGAGCTCTAACATTTTTTAAATTCATTTGAATTTTAGCATAGTCAGGCCTAGGATCATGGCTTTTGGAAGATTGCCCTTTGCCCCCAGCAGGCGCCCCTCACCCCCACACTCCCTTAGGCTGCTTGAGGTCTTGGCTCCTCTGTCTGTAGTGTAGACGTTCACCTATGCTGTAGCTTTTGGTGTATAGAGCACTCTTCTGGTGCTTTTCCAAATCAAGATGGAGGTTTTGTTCTTACACATTTTTAATGATTATTTGTTTAGTCTATCTATTTAGTTTATTTGCTTAGATTATTCATTCTTTTCAGCATATGCAACTGATAATAAAATAATACTGCTATTTCAGATAGGTAACTTAAGGTGAGCCATCATTTTAAAAGAATTTTTTGTGAGGCATATGGATTAAGTTCTTCTTTTCTAGTTGAGTAACACATTTGTTTTAGTTCCTGATTGTTTCCTCTTAAGGAAAGTTGATGGACTTGAGTGGAATACAATAATGTGAGTTGAATGGCAGTTGAGACTTTAAACAAAGGGTAATGGTGAATGGCTGTGTGCCCAGTTGATGGAGTCTGTCTCGTCTCGGCTCAGTTAGTAACTTCATGAATGATCTGTAATAGGAGCATCACAGTGGTGTTTTTCTCTTTGAGAAATGTTAATGAGGGAGAGAGAGAAGCTCTGAGAGAGATAGTTTAAGTCTTCTAATTTTTTTCTTCCTATGATCATTTGGTATTTAAGTTGAAAGACTTTATTCCAGAAAAATGTAAAATTTCCCTGTAATATTAAGGAGCAGGAATTAAGAGACTAGAGCCAGCTTTGAAATGTGGGTTTGCATACAACCAGGAAGGAATGGATTTGCAGGGTAGAAAAAACTGGAAGACATTATTTCACAATGGAGGCCAACCTAATTGTGACTGTGTACCTAACCAGTTACACCTTCATGGAGTGCACATATGATACTGAGCTGAATGCTCTGCATAGAGGAAGGTTTTTTTTTTTTTAAGATTTTATTTATTTGCGAGAGAGAGAATGAGAGACAGCATGAGAGGGAGGAGGGTCAGAGGGAGAAGCAGACTCCCTGCTGAGCAGGGAGCCTGATGCGGGACTCGATCCCCCGGACTCCGGGATCATGACCTGAGCCGAAGGCAGTTGCTTAACCAACTGAGCCACCCAGGCGCCCCGAGGCATAGAGGAAGTTTTATTGTCCATAGTGCTCAGTGGTATTGGGCCCTTGTGCAAAGTAGAGACTCGATAAATATTTTTTAAATATTCCATGTCTGGTCAAATGGCACTTTTATGTTTTGAGACCGTTCAGTACTGAGGAATAGGAAGAAAATCTTTTAAAGTTGAAATTCTAAGAATTTCAGTTGTTTGCATCATTGTCTTTTGAAGATAATCAGTACAAGGAGTTTTCTGAAAAATAAAAAAGTAAGCTTTCCATTGAAAGACATTTAGTTGGCTAAGATTTGTACTATAAAAGCCTTTGTGTACCTCTGTAATCTTGAAACCTCATATTGTATACTGCCTGGACAAAATCAGAAGGCTTCTAGACAACCCTGATTCTGGCTCTGTTTTCTCTAGCTCCAGAGAATAAGAAAAGGAGAATCTGATACTGCTGGCAGTCTATGCTCTCTTGCTTTTCTGGGCCAAGACATGTGTTTAAAAATAAAATCAAGGAAATTGTAAACCAGTAGTAAAAACGAATAAAGCACCCAGGGGTTTGCTTCCTCTCATGTCCTGTGGCCTGAGTCTCTCTTTTTTCAAGCCGTTAGGCTGGTATTAAACTAAGGTGGCAAAACTGTGCTCTGGCTTTGTCCTTCTTTGCGTCCCCTTTTAAATTTATAGGAAAGAATTATGGAAAGACACCGTGTTTATTATGTATTTGTTTTTATCATATACTATTTCTGTTTAATACCCTCTGGGATACATTTACAAGTGCAATTAAAAAAAAAAAGCCTGCAAACTTCTTTATTGAAATCAAGTGCTATTTTTATTTATTAATGTTCATTTGTCTGGCGTAACTTTGCTCTGGCCTAAGAAAGACCTAGAGAAAGACCTCATTCTGTTCCAGGAAGCGTACAACTTAGAAAAATGTTTTTTGAATTCTGACTGCTCCAACTTCTGTGAACAAACCAGATCCACAGATCAGGTTTGTAAACGATCTGTTTTCTTAAGGTATCTTCTAACAGGATGGGTCTCAGGGGAAGCTGAGTGGCAGCACACATTTAGCTGGGAGTAGCAGTTCATCTCCCTGACGTACATCCCCTTTGTCCACACAAAGCAATTTTGGTGGCAGGCTTAGAATTTAAATGTACACTTCTCTGTTCTGGTCCAGTTTGTCTTATTTAATCCATTTTATTTTTTATGTTTCGTATGTCTGATATATTTCTAATATAATCATGTAGAAACCTGCTTTGGAGAACTCTGAAGTCTTGATAGGAAAAATTCTGAATTTATTGTATGCAAAATGGTGATCTGGAAAGAAATAGCATACATAGGTCACTGAAACTATTGAGTTTGTATTTATTTGTTTTTATGAATGGGGGAAGGTTAAGACTTGAATATATTTTATTCTTTTGTAAGAGAGTCACTGAAACAGTTTCTGATATTTCTTCAGCATTGTATACTACATGGTAATATTTCTTGAAGATAGCTTGCTGAAGAAAAAATTGAATCAGGCTTTCTGAATTGCCAGATCCAGAACATCAAAAAATGCTTTGGACCAAAAAAAAAAAAAAGAGAGAGAGAGAGAGAGGCCTGCTGGATCCACCCCCAGGAATCCTAATGGGTCCCCATGGTAACAGCCTCCTTGCTTACAACTTGTCACTGTGTAACTGTCACTGGAGTTCAGAGAAAAGCCAGTATATCAAGAACTGTGTGGCATTAACTACTCCTTGATAAAATGCTGTTGCACATTTGAAACGAGACAGAAATAGAAAGTTAAAGGTTTTAATTTCTGTGTTCCATTAATTAGATGCTTTAAAAAGCTGCCTAATTATGGTAAGGTGCAGCAGTGGGAAGGTGGTGGGTGGCCGAGGCAGGGCGTAGGAGGAAGCCAGAGTCTCAGAAGGTTAGAATCTTCAGGGTTTTTTCTTCTCTAATCCTTTCATTTTGCAAATGAGGGAAGTGAAATGCCTTACTTAGGTTCACAGAGAAGCAGAAACAGGATTCCAGCCCAGGCCTTCTAATTTCCAGCATAATGTTCTGCTGTCTCTACTCACACCTTGCATTTACCATGCCTCTTTGTTTCATAAATGAAGTCTCAATTTCTGAGGTTAGAAAAGGACCTTAGAGGTTATGCAGAAAAACTTTCTGCCCTGCAAAGGAGTCCTGTTTGCACCATCATGGGCAGGCAGCCTCTGTTTCTTCCCTCAGGTGGGGGTTATCTGTTTAGTTTAGCAAGAACCTCCTTGCCTGAGTTCAAAGAGAAGATAGTTTTACATGGGAAATTTTAAAGCTATATGCCTTATTTTTCTTCTCTAATAAAATAGCAATTGAAAATCAGACCTGAATGTTTTTTATTAGCCTGTTTATCTCCATTTAAGTCATGCTTGTCAGTCATGACAAGACAGATAGTTCTTTAAAAGAATTATGTCCTGCCTAAACCCTAGAACTTTGAAAAGGTAATGCCATATTTGGAACAAGCTAGTCTTCTAATGGGTGGGAGGGAAGAGATTGATAAATGTTATATTCAGCTTAAAGTATTTTATAATGTGCTTAATAAGATGAAATTGATTGTAAGCTAGAGTATCAAAAGAGGCCTCAGTATACTTGAAAAGCAAAATCAAAGCCAAATAGGCAAGTGGTTTTGTATTCTTGTGGTGCATTTATGAATGCTTTTGTATAGAGTAGGTTCATTTACATAAAAGTGAGTTTTGGGTTCAAAACCAACATTATTTAGGCAATTATTAATCACCTATGCCAAAACACTTTTTGGTCTACTTTTTGGATGTCCTGTTGCTCAGTGTGCCAGTCATCAAATGCCCTTGTCAGAGAGGGCTTCAGCTTTTATTTCACTTTTCCTCTTTCAGAGTTGCTTGAAAGGTAGTAATAGGTAAACATTTAAGATTATAAACTTCAGGGGCGCCTAGCTGCCTCAGGCGGTGGAGCATGGGACTCTTGATCTGGGGTCATGAGTGCAAGCACCACCTTGGGCGGAGAGCCTACTTAAAAAAAAAAATTATTAGCCTGAGGTTTTTTTTTTTTTTTTAATACCTTTTAAGATAAAAGCACACATGCATATTTTCTAAGATATACAGAAATGTTTTCAGTTTCTCATAACACAGATATTTTTTCCTCGAAGAATTTACCATACCTAAAAATGGAGAATTTGGCTCCAAGATTAACTTTTCTTTTTGTCTTACCAGAAAATTAAAGTGAAAATGCTGTTGGCAGTCTTTTGCTGTCTTGACTTCAACACAGTAGAGAATGCTATAATGAAAATGTGGCTGAGTTTTTAATATTCTGGGATTTCATGACCACCAGCACTTGTTGTGCAGCCAAGGTAATTAAGGTAATCAAATATTTTAGTCATTAGTAGGTTTGGCCTGGCTCTTAAAGAAATCTCTAATCCTAGCTGTATTTCCCGTGCCCTTTTCCTTTTTAGTCTACAACACTTATTATTTAGTTGTTCTGGCTCTTAATTTGACCAGTGAGTTTTTGCATAAAAGTTCATTTGTGAAGTTTTTCTTGATTAGAAAGTATGCCAAATTATAGTGTAATGAAAGAAATTGTTAGACTTCACATTGATGGGGGAGGGAGGAGAGACAGAGACGGGTGGGATGGGAGAAGAGAGATACGGTTGCATTCTTACCATTTGATAGACAAGGAAGTATGAAGTGTTAGGAACCGCTTTGAGGAGAGTAACTTATTTGGGGCACCCAGCTATTAAGTGGTAGGACACTGTGGGACTACCAGTCCACACTATAGATGCTGTACTCTTTTCCTATACTTTTCCGGCTTGTTGAGGCCCAGTCTCCTAACAGTAATGGAATAATTTATTTTTGTAGCCACTCCTTTTCCTGTGGTAATATAATTTTTAACCATTAAATCGGTGATGTAAATTCAGTATCTCATTCTAGAAGTTCTTAGGTTGAGAGAGTTAGGAAAGTAGGCACATCTATTAACTGCCCTGGTGTGAGATATTTTTTGTGTACCTTAGCTAAACTGTTTACCTGTTTTCTTATCAAAAAGTGGGAGTGATTTACCCTTAACAGAAGTGGCGTGGAAATGTGATTTTAAGGTAGTAGCATTCATAGCATCCTCAAGTCTTTTTAAAAAAAATGCATGGATCATAATAAAGTTCCTATTGGAGGTATCCCTCTCACGGGTCATTTAATAGATCAGAAAACTGGATGTTAACAGCTTTATTTGGTTCCCTGACGAGACATGATGTGACATTAAAGATTGTCATCTCCTCCCACCCCCCCCTTTTTTTAAAAGATTTTATTTATTTATTTGACAGAGAGACACAGCGAGAGAGGGAACACAAACAGGGGGAGTGGGAGAGGGAGAAGCAGGCTTCCCGCGGAGCAGGGAGCCCGATGCGGGGTTCAATCCCAGGACCCTGGGATCATGACCTGAGCCGAAGGCAGACGCTTAACGACTGAGCCACCCAGGTGCCCCCTACCCCCCTTTTTAAAAACTAGTCACTCTCTCCCAACTCTCACGCCCCGTAGCCATCCTTTTGGCTCTGATAATTACTTAGTTCTTTTTTTTTTTTTTTTAAGATTTAGAGAGAGAGTGCAAGGGAGAGGGAGAAAGAATCTCAAGCAGACTCCCCACTGAGCATGGAGCTCTCTGTGGGGGCTCGATCTCATGACCCTGAGATCATAATCTGAGCCAGAATCAAGTTGGGTGCTCAACTGACTGAGCCACCCAGGTGCCCCAGAAAATGACTTCTTAATTCTAAGCAGCCATAGTCCATGAGCTCCTAGAAAAGAGAGAGAAAGAGAACCCCAGTCTCTCCAGGGGGCCTTTCAGTCTGTGCCATATTTACCAAGCAATCTGTCTGGTCTGTGACCACGTCCTCTTTTGTCTGGGCCCACATGAAAGAATGTCCCAAATGCTATCTTGATATATGTCCTCACTAGCGATCTTGTTCTTTAAGCCTCCTTTTACAGGTTGATTCACAGTAGGGGAGTCATGTTCAGAAACTTTCTGATAGCCTGAATTTTCTTGTCTTTCATCTCTTTGCTTCTATTTATGTTCTTTTTACCTCTTCCTTGAGCTTGCACCTTCTGCATAGTTGACTCTATTATATCATCTTTGGGGCTGCAGAATAAAGTTGGAAGATTTTAAAGTTAAAGTTCCCAGAATAATGTAGTCGCCCACATTGCACATATGTCACATTTTGAGTTTACTAGTTAAGCCTCTAAATATGTGCTTTATATACAGTATGTGCAGTGTGATGACTTAGGTTGCCATGAGAACCTAAAAATTTTAGGCTTAAATTGTTCAGCAGCAGACACACATTTTTCCCTTATTGTCTTAGAGGGAGGCTAATTTCTTCTTTTGTCTAATACACTTTTTACAAATTGAGATATTAGGCAGTGGCCATTCTCATATATTCCTTCCTGCTAACCGGATGGGTAGCTTCTTTGTCTATTATCAGTCTCCTTCACTGCAATCTTCCATGCTCTAGTTTTTTTCCTCTGTACTTGTCTCCTATTACTTTCTTTGCTACAGGATAGAATTAGAGGTAGGAAACTGGAAGCTTTACCTTTTAAAAAAGTGTACCTAGTATGAGAGGAGCTATATAGTGGGATATCCCTAACACACCTGAGGAATTCTGGTCTCATGTAAGCCTCCTGAGATGAGCTGTTGGGATAACATTGGCTTGAAAACTTTTTTTTTTTTTTTTTTTAAGTATTGTAATGTTAGTCTGTCATCTAAAAGTAATTCAGGTTCAGTTTGAATTGGAATACGTTATTTTGAGTAATTTTTGGCCAGGGTAACTTGTTTATTTATTTTTTTTTTATAAGATTTTATTTATTTATTTGACAGACCGAGCACAAGCAGGGGGAGCAGCAGAGGGAGAGGGAGAAACAGACTCCCTGACGAGCAGAGAGCCTGATGCGGGACTCGATCCCAGGACCCTGGGATCATGACCTGAGCCAAAGGCAGATGCTTAACGACTGAGCCACCCAGGCACCCCTAACTTGTTTATTCTTGACTGGGTTTAGTCATGAGGACTCCCTTCTTTTTGGACCAGGCAGTACAAGGGGAGATAAAAGGATGTTAGAGGTGGAACAGACTTTTTATTGTTTAGTCTTAAATCTATTTTGGATCATGGACCCCCTTTTGAAAATCTGGTAAAAAGTTATGGACCTATTTCCCTATAAATAGAAGTAAATAAGTATGTATAGTTGACCCTTGAACAGTGCAGAGATTAGGAATGTGCTGATCCGGCACAGTAGAAAACCCACTTACAACTTTGGATGCTCTAGAAACTTTACTAATAGCCTACTGTTGACTAGAAAGCCTTACTGATAACATAAATGGTTAACATATATTTTGTATGTTATATGTATTATATACTGAATTCTTACAAGAAACTATAGAAAAGAAAATGTTGCTAAGAAAATCATAAGGAAGGGCGCCTGGGTGGCTCAGTTGGTTAAGTGACTGCCTTCGGCTCAGGTCATGATCCTGGAGTCTCTGGATCGAGTCCCGCATCGGGCTCCCTGCTCAGCAGGGAGTCTGCTTCTCCCTCTGACCCTCCCCCCTCATGCTCTCTCTCTATCTCATTCTCTCTCAGATAAATAAATAAAATCTTAAAAAAAAAAATCATAAGAGAAGATACATTTATAGTACTATACTGTATCAAAAAAATCAAGTAAGTGGATCTATGCAGTTCAAACCCATGTTGTTCAAGGGTCAACTGTGCATAAATACATTCTACGTATATATGTAAAATTTTGCACATAATGGAGTTTATGGAATATCCATGAACGATCCAGGAATTCTGAATCCTTAGATATGGACTGCTGTTGTGGTCCGGTACCATTTTTCACTTGAGGAAATGGGAAATAAGTGACTAGCCCAAGACCACACTATAGGTGTTTATAGTTATTTTGAATTTGAGGTTATACTGTAATTACCTTGGTATATACAGTTGTGGTCTTTTGCATCGTGTTCTTTATTTTTACCTAGTTGTCTTCACATAAGTAACCTCGGTAAAGTATGTAATAGATAATTAAAGCTGTGCTCTTACCCAAAAAGTAGAATGTTAATTCGCAATAAGTTACTTTTTGGGAAATCAAAACAGGCTGCCCAGAAAAACTAAATATATATAAACCACTATATACGATTAAGAGATTTTTTAATAAAATGTTGAACGCTTGCATGTCTGTGTTTTGTTGGACATGAAAAGTGCTCTACTGCAGGGATCCTGATGTGTTCTTTTCTTTTTCAGTATATCAGACGGTGTGGACAGGGCTCTGCCTTGCGCTAAGAGATCTAGGTAGTAGGATTGAGAGGTCAAGTTTGCTATCATTTAGCATTCTTTGCTCATCATTACAACATTACAAGGGGCAAAGAAAAATATTAAAATTCCCAAATGGTTAGTTTGCTGATAAAATACATTAGAGCAAGTAATTATGGTGGATATGTTTTATCTTGAGAATTTGAAGAATTTTCTTAAGTTTTCTTAAGGTTACTTACGTGAAGACAACTAGGTAAAAATAAAGAACATGATGCAAAAGACCACAACTGTATATACCAAGGTGATTACAGTATAACCTCAAAATCAAAATGACTATAAACACCTATAGTGTGGTCTTGGACTAGTCACTTCTTATTTCCCATTTCCTCAAGAGAAAGGGGGGGCTCCCTCGTGTATTTGTATATTTATGCCCCATAAGCTTGGGCTCATGCACACATATATATCAGACAGTTCAGTGATGGGAAGGAACTAGGCAGGGCTCTCTTCTCTGGAGCTTCCCATTGTGGCTGAATGACTGGCAGTATTTTGTAATCAAAGATCTCAGAGTATATCAGCATCAACATTTTATTTTTCTTTTTTAGAGAGTTGGGGGGGTCGGGGCAGTGGGGGAGAGAGAATATCATCTTAAGCGGGCTCCATGCTCAGTGTGTAGCCCGACACAGGGCTCAGTCTCACGACCCTGAGCCAAAATCAAGAGTTGGACGTTTAACTGAGCCACCTAGGCACCCCTTTTTTTCCTTCCTTCTTTTAAAGGTGGTATAAAATTTCCTCAAAAGGGTACTCAGAGATTTCTGAGATAGAAGAATATGTTCCTGAAAGTATGATATGAGAGACGTTAGCGTGGATGCTGAATTATGGTCTGAATTCATTTTTCTTTTTTTAGAATATATTTTCTCCGAAGTCGGCAAAAACTCTACATTTTTTTTAACTTTACATTTTTAAATTACAGACTCAAAGAATTCCAGAGATGGAGGGACCTTAGAAATCATCTAGTTCAAATATTATAGCCTCATGTTTAAGATAATGGTGGGTGCCCTTAGTGAGAGTACTGGGAGGTGGGACCTGTGGAAAAAGATCTATGTCTGTCTGTCCTGTCTTTTTCTTAATTTGTGTAGCGTTTATAGCTGGTACCCCACACTTTAGCACTAGTCAGATGCTATCAGCTTTTATTATCTCATGTATTAATCTTACCTCAGAACTAGATATTAAGTGTTGGGAGTCAGTGATTACAGTTGATGTTTGTACTGCAGCCCCTGTAATACTGAATATAGACAGTGCCTGGTAAGTACTCGGTTGATTCATTATGAGCTAAAGTATGGAATCATTTGAGCCAATCATCCATGCATTTTTTTTTAATCTTGGGAGAGCTCCCTCTGGCCAGAAATTGAGCTTCTCATACACTTCACATTGAGATGAATCTGAATGAATTGTTCTAAGCAAAGTAATTCTTGGAAAATAAATATTTGGCTTCTGATTATATGAACCAGCATCTTGGGAAATTAAAATTACATCAGAGGGGCGCCTGGGTGGCTCAGTCAGTTGAGTGTTCAGCTTATGATTTTGGTTCAGGTCATGATCTTGGGGTCAGGAGATCGAGCCCCACATTGGGTTCCACGCCCAGCAGGGGAGTCTGCTTGAGATTCTCTCCCTCTGCCCCTCCCCCCTCTAAAATAAATAAATCTTTTTTAAAAAGTACATCAGAATTTATTTTAACTTGTACCATCTGCTGCCCCCTCCCAAGAGACCCCAAAACATAGTCTTAGAATTGGGATGAGATCTTGATTCTGAAAACAGCAAAGGGCCAGTGAAGGTTAGGGTTGTTCACACAAATGGGGAATAACCTTTTTTTTTTTTTTTTCCATGTTCAATTTCATACTTTAAATGATATTTTAAGCCTCACGGCTACTGCTGATCTGGTAAGAATCTGACCTAGTAAAGTTTTCACACTGTCTTTTCTGTTCCCATGGCTGGGGGATTCTTGGTGTAAGTGACTGAGATTATTGGGAAGTTCCTTGACTGAAATAGAATCTCTCAAACCCTTCTTCAAGTACCAGCCTGTGTGTTTCTGGTTTTTGTCTGGACCATGTGAACAGAATGCATGTGTGTGAGATAATTGGGCTTTTCCTAACGGCCCCCTTTCAGCAACCATGTATGGGTAAAGCTGTTCAGGTCCCTGCTCCTCCCTCTCTGAGCACAGAGCAGAATGTGTTCTGCTGAAGCTGCTGTTCCACTTTTCAGCTTTCTATATTTGTACAGGAGCAGTGGCCCACTAGCGAGGCGGTGTGGCCGCCCTGTGCACCCATGCTGGCGCAGGCCTGAGCAGGGCTCGCAGTTTGTGTTCTTACGTGCGTCCCTCTGTCTGTCTGTGTACATTTCTGTGGAGGATTGAGGTTTTCAAGTGAAGGAGGTGATCGTTTGTCTTTTCTGTTTTGTCAGTTATAAATTGTGGAGAATGTTTCAGAATCTTGGGGATGGGGCAGGGAGACAAGATTTGTATTATTTAACAAAATATGTTTTAGGGAGGAAAGCCAAACTGGTAAATAGAGGGTCAGAAATGGTCTTTGGGTTCTCCTCGAAACTTCTCTTTCTAAAGACATTGTGGTTTTTTTTTCTTTTATTTTTTTACTGGTCACAGAGGTCAGTTCTTAGGGGTAGAAGTGAATTCCTTGTTTGGCACACAAATTTCCTGATACAAAATTTGAGTAAAAGACTGAGACACCTCCACCTTTTTTTTTTTTAAATCTATTTATTTATTCATGAGAGAGAGAGAGAGAGAGGCAGAGGCAGAGGGAGAAGCAGGCTCCCCGCCTAGCAGGGAGCCCGATGTGGGACTCGATCCCAGGACCCCGGGATCATGACCTGAGCCAAAGGCAGACGCTTAACCATCTGAGCCACCCAGGCGCCCGACACCTCCACCTTCTTAAGAAATGATTTTGTACACATCTTTTTGGAAGAGGGTGTAGTAAGGGCTGAGTCTCTTAACTCGGCCCTTTTCTGGGAAAGGAACTGTGGGAAGTGCCCTGTTGTTTTGGGCTTTGCAGCAAGTGTCCTGTGCTGTGTTGCGTGGATTCAGAGTGCTTTGTAAAGTTTGGCCTTACAGAGGGCTTGTAATGTTTTTTGGTGTCATGTCTATTTAAGGAATAGTAGGGGATGTGACATGTAGACAGATTTCAGGCTGTTTTCAAAGACTATTGGGTTTGTTACTCTATTTTTAAAGGATCATTTTCTTGGTTATGAGATATTCTAATTAGGCAGAAACGAATTCCTCACTTTCGATCAACTTCAGTCTAAATTCAAGTTTGTTTCTTTGTTTTACACTTTCTTTTTACCCCCCCCCCCCCCCCCCCCGCCATGAGTCATAAGCATGCAGAGTTGGGAATAGAACTTGTCAGCTGAGTAAGGATGAGACAGTTCTCTGCACATATTTGTTGCTGTGGCCGATGAAGAGAGAAAAGGGCTTTAAATGCTGGAGGAACACAGTTCCCTGAGGCAGCTTTTTCCTGTGGCTGTGTGGTATGGTTGGAGAGTTTGTGTGACTATTTGCTGATAGATTCTGGCTTTGAATCACTTAGGAATCTGTTTAGTGACTTGTCCATTGTTGGCTTTGGGTGTATGTGTTTGTTTAGAGTTTGAGACCCGGTGCTGAGTCTCTGGTGGGGCCTGCATACTTAATGACTTTCTAAAATTCTGTTGAGTATGATTTTAAATTGGCTTCACCCTCCCCTTCTTGGCGACTTTTAGTGCCCATCTCATTTTACCATCCTACTAATGTTTTCCTGTTTATACTATAAATCACTATACACCCTCTGTAGGGGCTGTCATTGGAGATTAAAATCAGTGGCAGCTCTTTGATTTTACAGCTCAGCCTCAGTAAAGGACACTGGCTAGCACGTCTCAATTCCTGCTTTCCCTTTGTTTTTGATATTTAAAAAATACATATATATATATATGTAATTTCCCTGGTCTCATTAGTTTATATTTTTTTCATTGTATGCATTTTGAAAGCTTCCACAAATTTTTTTTTTTTTTTTTTTTTGGTATGATGGGGGTAATAAATGTTTACAAATAAGTAAATGCTCTTAGAACAAGTGGTTCAGTATTTCCTAATGAAGGTTATACTTCACTGGTTGCTGACAGGCCTAGTTGGAGGTTGAAGATGGGTCAGCCAGTCATTGCTTTCTTATCTATTCCTCCCAACCCTTTTTTTTTTTTTTTTAAAGTAGGCTCCACACCCAGCATGGAGCCCAACGTGGGGCTTGAGCTCATGAACTTGAGATCAAGACCTGAGCTGTGAGCAAGAGTCAGACGTTTAACTGATTGAGCCACCCAGGCACTCCAATACACCCCACTTTTAATAAAAAATATTTCTGTAGAATCTTAGGTATTCCATTATGTAAAGATAAAACTCATCCTTTTTCACCATAGGCACAAACTTTAGTGTCTGTTAATGATAGCAAACATTTATTGAGCACTTTGTGTGTGCCAGGCACTATTCTAAATGCTTTATGTATACAAATCCTTTAATTCTAACAAACACCCTATAAGGTAGATACTGTTATATAGCCATTTTCCAGGTGAGGAAACAGGTATAACAGAGTTAAGCAATTTGTCCCTAGTTACCTGGCTAGTAAGCAGCAAAATTGGGATTAGAAAGTGGTGGTGTGACTCCAGTGTCTGAGTGTAGGATATAAGGTTTATAGTAAATACTTGTCTATTAATTTTATTAACATATATGGAATATTTGGGATTATTGAATTATAAATTAGTCTGACCCATCTTAATTTTAGAATTTCCTTAATGAAAATGATTATGACTTTGGCTTTATGGCTCGCTGTCGACTAACTCATTTATTGATGATAAAAAGCTGCAAGACAAATAGCAAGTTCATGGAGTATCCCCAGAATTACTGCTTTATCTCTGCTAGTGCCTGCCTGTTTACTGAAGATATTGGAAGCAGAATTAACTTTAGCTTCTTTAACTCTTGTTACCTGCGCTATTCATCATCAGATGTCTTGACAGGAGGAGTATGAGAAGGGGGGAGTTGGCAGGTTTTGCCTCATCCATTAACTGTGATCTGTGTGAGTTTAACAGGGTAACGGGGAGATCTGTTCAAAAGGAATGATGATGGGAGAATTATTGGTAGGCTGAATAATTTCAGTGGAGGGTAGCAAAAATGTTACTCTTTCCTAGACAGTGTGATTGAATAGCACGAAAATTTGAGTTAGGGAAATAGGAATCAGCTCTCCTGAGATGTTTTAGTCTCTCTCAAATTGATGGCAGATTTTCCCTTGGCATATATGCTTTCCCTTGGATGTATGCTGTCCTATGCTTTTTGTTCTTGTCCTTTTCTTGTTCTTGTATGTCATGTCTTCTGAACAAGACTTAAAAAACTCATTAACGACAGGGATTGGGCCTTTTTTGTGACCTCTCTAATTCTGAGTATATAGAAGATGTTTTCTTTTTTTTTTTTTTTAAGACTTCATTTGAGAGAGAGAGCAAGGGTACACAAGCAGGGCGAGCGGCAGGCAGAGGGAGAAGCAGGCTCCCCACTGAGCAGGGAGGCCGATGTGGGGCTTGATGCCAGGACCCCGAGATCATGACCTGAGCTGAAGGCACTTGCTTAACTGACTGAGTCACCCAGGCACCCTAGAGGATGTTTTCTATATGCATTTTTGATTGATAGAGCTCCCATTTTATAAAGAGCTTGTTTTTGTAAAAATGAAGTCAAAGTACTGACAAGTTTAATTTTGTGGAACAGTGGGATTTTTTTTTAAGTAGTGATTTTTCTTTTTTTAAGATTTTATTTATTTGACAGAGACAGAGAGAGGGAACACAAGCAGGGGGAGTGGGAGAGGGAGGAGCAGACTCCCCACGGAGCAAGGAGTCCTATGCGGGGCTTGATCCCAGGACTCCAGGATCATGATCTGAGCTGAAGGCAGATGCTTAACGACTCAGCCACCCAGGCACCCCTTAAGTAGTGATTTGAAGGAGGTGAAGGAGATAATACAAATGGATATTTAAATGTGAGGAACACTTTTAGGAGCACAGTTCAAGAGTGATGAAAGGATGATAATTGAAGTCACTTTTTTAAAAAGTGACAGTATTAAGGAGATATTTAGAATTTGCCCCAAGGCTGTGTATCCTTTGGGGTGAGTCCAGCATAGCCAAACATACTCCCTGATTGGCTGAAGCAAAGGTGTAAGTTTTGTACTTTCTGGCATATAACCTAACCATCTCAGAAAGCATCTCCACAGAAAAGTTGTTTTGTAGGATTATGATACTAAGAACAGAAAGATTAAATAAAGTTTCCTGCTATTCAACAAAACAGGATAAACTTTCTGAGACAAGACCATATGGAAGCATCCTGCTTGAGTGACCCTGTGTTTGGGGTGAGGTTGGGGCAGATGGTACAGGCAGGGTTCTTGGCTGCTTGGTCAAGGGTTTTGGAGATGATAGAAGTTAGATGCTAGGTGCTGTGGAGGGGCTGTTGTATGTCGTGTGTACTGGGCATGTCTGCCTAAGAGGTGGAGTGAACTCAGTGAAATGATATTCATGTGTTGGGTAGTGTGGGGGTAAGATAAGGGGAGAGGCTGACTTGGAATGATACCTGCAATTCGATCTTAACCTCCCTCAGAGATTAGGGAGAGAGAGACAAGATATGGTGTGAGAAACAAGATTCCAGATCCCTGGCCTCTTCTGTTCTCTAGAGCCTTCAAGTAAGATATTGCAGGACTGTAGGATTTTTCTATTTAAGCTTGAAGCTGTTTTGATTCCTTTTTGAGATACTAGGCCAAAAGCTGTATTTATAGAACTTGTTTTGACATATTATCTCACCCTGTCCCTTGCCTTCCTTACTGGAAGCCAGCTAATGTTGCACTCTGCCTGGCAGGAAAGGTTGATTGAAGAAAATGTACACACAGATATACAGCTGAGTGATTGAAAATAGCTCCAAACTTTGTAAATAGGCCAGCCATAAGGTTTGCAGTCCAAGCTGTGGGAACATCAGTTGAGTTGCTGGGATAATTTCAGATGGTGTAAGGTCCTTACCCAAACAACTCACATGTGGTGTGGATACTGCTTCACCTGGACAAGGACTGTTTCCACACACAAATTTCAGGCAAAGCAGGAAAAAATGCAAAACAAAGTGCTTGTTTTGGAATAAAGCATGAGTTGGGATTTTTCTTTACTTTGTCCCTCATAGTTTCAAGTTTTCTTAAACAGTTTTGTTTTTTTTGTAGAATAGGTAACATCCATATTTGAACAATTCAGCCAGTATTCCACTTCTGCAACATTGTTAACAGTTTCTTCTTTATCCTTCCTGACCTGTTTTGTTCCTATACAAGCCATGTGTAATTCCTTTCTTATTGTATAAATATAATCTTGACCAGTCCTTAGTGTAGTGTATTGGAATTGCCTTAGTCTCTTTAATAGCTGCAGCATTCCATCACAGTGCTATACTGTAGTTTATTTAACCAGCCCCTAACTGATGGACATGTATGTTTCCAGTTTTTGCTATTATAAACAATGTTCTCATTAATGCCCCTTTGCATACTTTGTGTACATCAGATACAATTGTATTTGAAGGCTATATTTCTAAAATTGGAATAGTTGGATTCAAAGAGCATGTGCTGTTTTCAGTATTGATAAGATACTTGAGATCCTTTTTATATTTTGCGATGATATTATCCACTGAAGAATGTTATTAGTGGATAGAAAGATCTTTTTTTTTTTAAAGATTTTATTTATTTATTTGAGAGAGAGAATGAGAGAGAGCATGAGAGGAGGGAGGGTCAGAGGGAGAAGCAGACTCCCTGCTGAGCAGGGAGCCCGCCGTGGGACTCGATCCTGGGACTCCAGGATCATGACCTGAGCTGAAGGCAGTCGCCTAACCAACAGAGCCACCCAGGCGCCCCAGTGGATAGAAAGATCTTAATGGAATGACAAACTACCACCCCAGTTACTTGAATGAACATGTATGACCTGAAATGGAAAATTTAAGAAACCTTCTTGAGATGAGTTTAGTTATCAAATCCAGCAATCATTATTGTTGGAGAAGAGGCAGATTGCTCCGTAGGGAAGTCCAGTATGTCTCTTACTCTCAGAATGTTAGTTTCACCTGTTTATGATCTCTACTAATTAGAAAAACATTTGTGGTCTGTGGCTCATCCAGCCCTCTCTTTTTTTTTTTTTAAGATTTTATTTATTTATTTGAGAGAGTGAGAATGAGAGAGAGAGCATATGAGAGGGAGGAGGGTCAGAGGGAGAAGCAGACTCCCTGCTGAGCAGGAACCCTGATGCGGGACTCGATCCCGGGACTCCAGGATCATGACCTGAGCTGGAGGCAGTCACTTAACCAACTGAGCCACCCAGGCGCCCCTCATCCAGCCCTCTCTTAGAACAACTCAGATGGGGCGCCTGGGTGGCTCAGTTGGTTGAGCGACTGCCTTCGGCTCAGGTCATGATCCTGGGGTCCTGGGATCAAGTCCCACATCGGGCTCCCGGCTCGGCGGGAGGCCTGCTTCTCCCTCTCCCACTCCCCCTGCTTGTGTTCCTGCTCTCACTGTCTCTGTCTCTGTCAAATAAATAAATAAAATCTTAAAAAAAAAAAAACAACTCAGATGGATATCATGAGATCATTTAGTCATCAGAATTAGTTGCAAGTAGTTGTGATATCTGAAGTTTAATAATCACCTCAGAAAATAAAAGCAAAGTAATATTCTGAACCCCCCCCCCCAAAAGGGCGTTTTACAAACTGACTTATTTTACCAAATAGAGTGCTGTGACTCCAGAAAGTACAAGCCTCACTGGCTGGTGGTGGAACTTGGGTCACTTAATCCGTTCTCTTCACTTTATTTCTCGTCTGAAAAATGGGAGTGAAAATCCTGAATCTCTGAGTGCTCGGAAAAATAATTATAAAGTCATTTCCAGAAGGTTATGCATTATAGAAATGAGTCCTTAGAGACATCAAGATTGTAAGGTAATTTTAAAAGTAACTCTGACAGTGTTTTAGAAAAAAATTAGTCACATTCTGCCTACATGGAACTAACATATGGTGCAGCCCTGATGAGCTGCACAAGTGGGCTGAAATCAAAATGCATTTGGAGAGAGGAGCAGTAGTGACTCACTAGATGAGACAGATTTGGCCTTATGGCAGGGCAGGGAAACTAAGGCGGAACTGGTGGTCTTAGAACATGCCAAATTTGAGCAAGTGATACATGAATATTATGGGAAAGTAGAAGGACTGAACCGTTGTATTTGGATTAGGTGCTTTGTCTAGGGTCTCAGTCCTTGTAGTTAGGCTCCGTCTGTGTCTGTAGAGTCCCTACTTCTCCACACAAGGGGGAATTTTTGCTGCCTCTGACTTCTGTGTGCATGGTTCCCTGTGTCTTTGAAGGTAGAGGCCACTAGGCAAATATTTAACATTGATATGCCTGGAACATCGGTTCAAACTAGAAAGATACGTAGAGGAGTTAGCAGTTCTGCCTGAAGAAAGCTGCCTGCTAGCTGGGCTACTGTATATAGATTGCTCCTGCTACATGCAGCAGTTTGTTGCCCAGGACTGACAGTGCGGCCAAAGAAACAGGAGGAGCTGAAGGCAGAGTGAGAGTCCTGTACCCCACTCCACCCCCCAGCAGAGAGCTGTGTGGGGAAGAGAAGGGGAATACTTACTTTGAGGGTGTAGACATTTTGGAATGATGTAGGAACAGAGATTTTTTTAAAAATTTATTTATTTTATTTATTTTTTTTGTAGTGGGCTCCACCACCCAGTGCAGAGCCCAGTGTAGGGCTTTAACTCACAATTCTGAGACCAAGACCTGAGCTGACACCAAGAGTCAGACACTTAACTGACGGAGCCACCCAGATACCCCAGGAACAGAGATTTTTTTTTTTTTAAAGATTTTATTTATTTGACAGAGAGAGACGAAGAGAGAGGGAACACAAGCAGGGGGAGTGGGAGAGGGAGAAGCAGGCTTCCCGCTGAGCAGGGAGCCTGATGCGGGGCTCGATCCCAGGGCCCTGGGATCATGACCTGAGCCGAAGGCAGACGCTTAACGACTGAGCCACCCAGGCGCCCAGGAACAGAGATTTTTAAAAATGTATTTTGTAGGGGTGCCTGGGTGGCTCAGATGGTTAAGCGTCTGCCTTTGGCTCAGGTCATGATCCTAGGGTCCTGGGATCAGCCCCTGTGTTGGGCTCCATGCTCAGTGCAGAGCCTGCTTCTCCCTCTCCCTCTGCCATTCCCTCCTCTTGTGCTCTCTAGCTCTATTTCTCTTTCAAATAAGTAAAATCTTCAAAAATAAAAAATTAAAAATGTATTTTGCCTTCCCTCTGTGCCTCACCTGATCACCTCCAAAATGGGATGCCTCTTATTTAGAAAGATACGGAAAGATAGCTAAACAGGAGATAAGATGGTAGATCAGGATTTTTTTTTTTAAGGTTTATTTTTTAATTTATTTTTTTAAGATTTTATTTATTTATTTGACAGAGAGCTAGAAAGCACAAGTAGACAGAGTGGCAGGCAGAGGGAGAGGGAGAAGAAGGCTCCCCGCTGAGCAGGGAGCTGGACGCGGGGCTCTATCCCAGGACCCTGGGATCATGACCTGAGCCGAAGACAGCCACTTAACCGACTGAACCACCCAGGTGCCCCTATTTTATTTTTTTTAAGATTTATATTAGGGAGTGAGCGAGTGAGCACATGAGTGGGGGGAGGGGCAGAGGGAGAGAAGCAGACTCCCTGCTGAGAGCGTGGAGCCCAGCACGGGGCTTGATCCTAGGAGATCTTGATCCAAGGAGATCACGACCTGAGCCTCAAGACGTAAGCCTGAAACCAAGGGTCAAGACGCTTAACTGACTGAGCCACGCAGCTGCCCCTCTATTTTGGGGAGGGGCAGAGGGAGAGAGAATCCCAAGCAGACTCTGTACCCAGTGTGACGACCCTGAGACCACAAACCTGAGCCGAAACCAAGAGTAGGACACTTAACCAACTGTGCCATCTAGGCACCCAGAGATGTCAGATCGGGGAAAGGAAGAACCAATAGCCCAACTCACCCATCCCCATTCAGCTTTAGTATACTTTTTTTTTTTTTTTGAGCAGTTTCAGGGGATTTAATGATTATGTTGGCTTTGTGAAATAGGTTTTATATTTACTGGTTGTGACATAAACGTAAGGATGCTGTTGGCAAAGTTAGTCTTCAGGCCAGTTGTGACTCTTAATGCTTAAATATGGGCTGTTCACAAGAAAATGTTTATAATTGTTAAGTGAGAAAAGTATGTTATGCAGTAGTATATACAGTATGATCTGTAATTTGATAATAATTGTGTGTATTTGAGTATGTATGCATAGAAAAAAGCCTGGTAGGGAATGAACCAAAATGTGGTTTTATGTAAAAATGAATAAATAGATAAAAAATTTTAATTGAAGTGGAAAAGTTAAGGGGGAATAAATATTAAATAAATATTACTTCTGTAAAAAAGGACTGCTCACAATGTTTTTACCCAAATGCCACAATTTAAAGGGGGATAAAAGGACTTTTTACTAAAAAGTGCAAATATTTATGTGTAGTTATCTCTTTAAGAATATGTTAGTGTACGGGCGCCTGGGTGGCTCAGTCATTAAGCGACTACCTTCGGCTCAGGTCATGATCCCAGGGTCCTGGGATAAAGCCCCGCATTGGGCTCCCTGCTCAGTGGGAAGCCTGCTTCTCCCTCCCCCACTCCCCCTATTTGTGTTCCCTCTCTCGTTGTGTCTCTGTCAAATAAATAAATAAAATCTTTTTTTTTTTTTTAAGATTTTATTTATTTATTTGAGAGAGAGAGAGAATGAGAGAGAGCACATGAGAGGGGGGAGGGTCAGAGGGAGAAGCAGACTCCCTGCCGAGCAGGGAGACCGATGCGGAACTCGATCCAGGGACTCCAGGATCATGACCTGAGCCGAAGGCAGTCGCTTAACCAACTGAGCCATCCAGGCGCCCTAAATAAATAAAATCTTAAAAAAAAAAAAAAAAAAAAAAAAAAGAATATGTTAGTGTAAAATTTACAAATTAGAGCAGATAAGCTAGGGAACTCATTTCAACAGTTGAAGGTCTGATACTTGTAACCTTTTTTTTTTTTTTTAAGATTTTATTTATTTAGGGGCGCCTAGGTGGCTCAGATGGTTAAGCATCTGCCTTCGGCTCAGGTCATAATCCTGGGGTCCTGGGATCGAGCCCCGCGTCGGGCTCCCAGCTCAGCGGGGAGTCTGCTTCTCCCTCTCCCTCTGCCTCCCCCCTGCTCGTGCTCTCTCTCTCTCTGTGTATCTCTCTGTTTCAAATGAATAAATAAAATCTTAAAAAAAAAAAAATCTGTTTATTTGTGAGAGAGAGAGAGCACGAGCAGGGGCAGCAGCAGGCAGAGGGAGGAGAAGCAGGCCCCCCCGCAGAGCAAGGAAGCCAATGCGGGACTCAATCCCGGGACCCTGGGATCATGACCTGAGCCGAAGGCAGACGCTTAACCAACTGAGCCACCCAGGCGCCCCTAATATGTGTCATCTTTATTCCGGGTATCCTGAGGGTATATAAATAGAAAAGAGAAGGAAGGACTCATTACTTGTTCTCAAAATGGTAGCATTTGAAATCTATTTCATTAACAAAAATTTAGAAGTGAGATTTACACAATAGTTTCTCCCAGGTGTATCTCATGTGGCAGGGACTGAACTATGTTTGAAATCAGAGAAAATAGAATTAAGCTTTTAGATGATTTGGTGATAGTCTGGATTAATCTAGTACCATCTTACAGTTTTATAGATCAGGAAACTGAGGCCCAGAAAAAAGTGACTCGAGGGCATGCAAATGGCATCAGATCTGGTCTTTGTCTAACAAACTCTTTTGTTACCTCGAAGCAAGGAGAGTCAGAAGGGAACATTCTAACAGTAATTATGAGCTCCTGAGAGAATCTGGTGAATGCTGTGGATTCTCTCTTCAGGAAACCTCATGTGTCCATCTTCACGCAGTTTAGCAAAAAAATATCACAGCGTTCATAGACCTACTCTTTCTTCCCCAAAGCCCATGTATGGACTTTGAAGAGATGTGAGGGTCCCAGATTAAGAATCTTTTTTTTTTTTTTTTAAGTAATCTGTACATCCAACATGGGGCTCCACCTTATAACCCTGAGATCAAGAGTCGCATGATCTACCAACTGAACCAGCTAGTTGTGCTCCCCAGCTTAAGAATCTTGATGAAAAAGGAAAGTTTTTAAAATTGTTATGTTGCACAATAATACTGAACTGTATGCCCCAAAATGAGTTGAGATGATAACTTTTATATAGGTGTTTTTGACCACAGTTTTTTTTTAAAGATTTTATTTATTTATTTGTCTGAGAGAAAGAGCGCGTGCATGCACACAAACGAGGGAGTGGCAGGCAGAGGGAGAGGCAGACTCCCCGCTGAGCAGGGAGCCCTAATGTGGGACTCCCATCCCAGGACCCTGGGATCATGACCTAAGCCAAAGGCACACGCTTAACTGAGTGAGCCACCCAGGCGCCCCTGACCACAATTTTTTAAAGCCGGAAAAAAGTTATTACCACTAGAGTGCATACTGGCCGTTGGAGAAGGAGTTGAGATTGAGATGTTTATAAATTTCTCTGCTAGGGTCAGGAAAAGGAGCACACATTGATAACTCCGTCAGTAGAGTCAGAAGCCCCACACCTAAGCCTGAATCATGGAAATGGTAGCCACAAAACAAGTGTCACAAGGAGGAAAAAAAGATTTTTATAGACCCCATAGAGAAAGTGTTAAGTTTTATCCCTGCTAACTTAGGTCAGAACTCAGCCTGATGTAGTGCAGGACCTGGACTGTTCAACATGGAGCAAAATTACAGTGGAAGGAGATGCTCTGGGAATGGGTGACAAGCAGGGGATTTACTGTGTGCTTCAGTGTATCTCTTTAATCCACCTAACCACCTCAGGGTTACAGACAGGGAAACAATTACAGTTTAGTTTCTCTACAGTCATTCAGACTCTCTGAGTGCTCTCACACAATTTATTTCTTTTAATGGTAGACTCTACCTACAGTTAGTTGTCATGTATGTTCCCAGGACCCTGGATGAGAACCTGGTGGCAGTTGTTTCCCTGCTACAGATTCCTAAGGAAGGTGGGGAGATTTGGGGAGATTGGAGTACTAAGCAAACTCTGTTGGATCTTAGCACGAGGCCCTGGTGGAGTTTTGCATCGTAATGAGCTGGGCTAGCCAGGAAAGCTTCCCTTTTGATCTTTTTATCTGGTTACTCGGCTTTCTAGGATATGTGGGTGAGAACATGCAGTTTCCCAATGCACTAAGCTCAAACTTTTTATTGAATTCGCCATATAATAGGAAAAAGAAAGAATCAAGAGTATTGCAAAGCAGTCTAAAAGGTAACATTTTTTAAAAGAGCACAATTTTCCTAAGTAATTTCTATTGTTTCTTCCCCCTTCCATTTAGAAATTTGTACAGTGGCTTGGTGTTGTATTCTGGGCATCCATTTGGTTCCTTTGGAGGTATGTAGTTAAGTCCTCTAATACTACAGGTGAGGAAGCTGACACTTTGAGATATTGATGAACTTGCCCAGGTCACACATCTACTCATTAATGGCAGGAGGTTTTCACTACTCTTAACCATATTTCTCTTGTGATGGTTAAAACTTTGGGTATTTACCTACTTAGATTTGCCTTAGAAAAATGGTCAGAGTCAACTTTATGGTCCTCCATATTTAAAGTCTTTTCTGTGGTTTGTGTGCATGATCTTCTTTAATCTGAGTCAGCTTTTCACCCAAGAGTCGAACTGCCTGACTATATATTCCAACTTCTTCATTGTCTGGATTCATGTGATCTTGAGAGTTACTTCATTTGTGTCTTTTCTCAATTGTAAATGGAGTTAGGTTAGGTATGAGGATTAAATATAAAGCACCCAAAACACCATATGGCATAGAGTAAGTGTTCAGAAAATGTTAGCCCTTAAAATTATTGCTACTTTGTAAATGTTTGGACATTTTTCCCTACTTCCAGGTGATAGGGTTTACAGTTTTCTTTTTTAAAGTAAGCTCTACCCCAATAATGGAGCTTCAGCTCATGACCCAGAGATCAAGAGTTGCATGTTCTACCAACTGAGCCAGTCAGGCACTCCAAGGTTTATAAATTTTAAATACTATATTCTGTCAACTCAAGGAGGCACACATTTATTACCATTGATGGCATTGGAAATTCCTTGATTTCTGGTAACCTATTAGATTCTAAATATAGAGAAATCTGTTCAAAAAACTTATTCATCTCAAAGCTGGATATAAAATTGGTGAATTATCTATTGTTTTGAATTATCATTCCAATTTTAGTATATGTGCTGCGGAAGCGAGCACTGTTTTGAATTTTCCAGGTCTATTTTCATATCTCCCAGGAGACCTGGGGTTACCCTGAGTGCAGGAAACGCAAAAGGTGGGGCCTGCCTTGCCCTTTTCTGTCTTCAACCTGAACATCAGCTTTACTTTTATGTTTAGGGGAGAAACACTTCTGTCTTTAAAAACATTTTGAAAGTCTCTGGGTGCCTGGGTGGCTCAGTCATTAAGCATCTGCCTTTGGCTCAGGTCATGATCCCAGAGTCCTGGGATTGAGCCCCGCATCGGGCTCCTTGCTCCGCGGGAAGCCTGCTTCTCCCTCTCCCACTCCCCCTGCTTGTGTCCCCTCTCTTGCTGTATGTCTCTCTGTCAAATAAAATCTCTAAAAAAATTTTTTTTGAAAGTCTCTGATCTGGATAGTTGTTGAGTTCTTCATTAGCGCCCTGCCTTATATGAAAAAAGTTTTTCAAAATATTGGGGGCATTTACTAACAATCGTTAGTAAGAGTTGGTGAGTCGGACTAACGAGGCCAAGGTCATGAGTTCAGGCCTTAATGTAGGTCATTGAGCATTACTGTGCCTGCGACCAGCCCCTGTATCTAGAGTTTGTGATTCAGTGCATACTTCGTAAGAGTTGCTGATGGTGAGTGAGTCAGTGGTCATCTTTCTGGGAAGGATAGTGTTTTGTCATTTACTCAACATACAGGCTCTGGAGGCCAACAGAAAACTCTGAGAAATAAAAAAAGGTTCATTACCTTGCCTATTCTAAGGAAAGTGTATAGGAGATGTGAGTCCTTTTGTATCAGAGAGGTAATGCTTTTCATTTGCTCTTGCATCTTTTTTTTTTTTTAAGTAATCTCTACACCCAGCATGGAGGCTCAAACTCACAACCCGGAGATCAAGAGTTGCATGCTCTACTGACTGAGCCTGCCAGGTGCCTCAGCTGTTGCATCTTTGAAACATGTCAAGATCACAAAGTCCAAGATATATTCCAAAACCAAATATAAATTCTTTCCTGATTATCTTTCCTTGGGGAAGTTGTGGGATAGGTAGTTTGCCTTTTAGAGTCCCCTGTACCACTGACTTGATAAGTACAATTTTCAAACTCGATAGGAGGTCCTATTTTGAACATGTTAATAGTCTCACAAATAGATTAATACTGCCTGTTTTTGTCTGCGTTAGCTTGCCCTTCATCCTTCTCTCCTGTATTGCCTTGTGCAGCCCCCCAGCCCCACTTTTGGTGCACCATTTCCCCCTTAACTCTCTCTTTTTTGAGAGAGAGTGTGCCAGTGCACAAGCAGGGGGAGCGGCAGGCAGAGGGAGAAGCAGGCTCCCCGCCGAGCAAGGAGCCCAAGGTGGGACTCCATCCCAGGACCCTGGGATCATGACCTGAGCCGAAGGCAGACGCTTAACCGACTGAAACACCCAGGCGTCCCTCCCCTTTAAATCTTTTCACCTCTCTTTGGAACTGCCTTTATACCTCCCCTTACGGTGACTAGAAAGGTAGAGGTAATGTTAATGGAGACAGACTTCTGTGGAGCTCCAAGGAAGTACAGGACAAATGTGGTCCAGGTTTCCTCAGAGAGTGCATGCATTTTGTTTGGTTCCCCACAGAAATGAAAGATGTGAAAAGCAAACCTAAAGCTTTTAGTTTCCATTCAGTTTTCCTCTCTCCCCAAAGCATCTGTTTTCTTACAGACTAGGCAACAGTAGGAAAAGCAAAAGTGGGAAGGCAAAGCTTTTAAAGAAAATACCTTCTTGTGTATTAAGCTTCCCACTGTCCTTCAAGTGACGAGGGTCTTTGTGGAAGACAGTGCTAATCCTTTTTTGTGTGTGTCTGAATTTTCCTTTAAAAAGTCTTTGGTGACTTAGGAGTAGGGTGATTAATATCCTACTTATGTGTTTGGTTTTTTTTTTTAAAGAATTCATTTTTCTCTTTCTCTTGGCTAGGCAATTAGGGTCTTCCTTAGCCCCTTTAGGGCTGCTGTGTTCTCTGGGACCTAGATATGTGTCCTTAACTCTTTTGTACATTGGCCCTTCTTAATAATCCCATGCCTCTCTTTTGCTCTCTGCTCCTGGAGATTCCCCAGCTAGCATGCAGTCTGAGTCTGGTTTCAGAGCTTCACACAACAGCAGTGTTTCTCAACTGTTCCACGCACGTTTCATATGACATTTTGGGAAACATGACTCTCCGGTCTTTTCTTTGTCCTTTACATCTTCCAGAATAAAATGAACAAGTAGAAATTTAACTTGCTCTCTACCCTCCAAGGTGTAGCCACTATTCCAGAGCCCTCTCAACACACTGTCTCAGTAAAAGTTTGTACCTCCTAGATGATGGTCACATTTCTCAAGAGAGACCAACCATGGGCTCTGGGGTTAGAATCCCTTATACAGATTATTTTAACATCTAATTCCTTAGAGTAGTCCCCAGCTTAAATGGTGATGATACAGGTTTAAGTGAGGTATTGTGAACTTAGTAAATGCAAGTTTCTTTCCTCTTAATAACTTTTGGTGATGTAGGCAGCTGCAAGTAAATCCTTTTAGAAATTTTTTTGTTTTGCCTTAAAATGATTGGAAGCATCACTAGTTCATTAGCAAAATTGGAAACCAGTTAGATCCATAGGAAAAGTCAAGTACGTAAGCACCTGTTTTGTGTCAAGCAAGAAACATCTTTGTCTTCAGGAAGGGTAGGTAGAGTGCAGTGTCTCATAGTTCTGGTTCTGGCTTTGTCTTTCAGAATTCTTATTTTCCAAAGTAGACTTCATCCTTGATGACTTCCAGCAGTTCTTTGTCTTTAGGCCAGGGCCAAACAGAAGTCCCATCTGGCAGGGGGTGTAGAAGAAAGTTTGAAGGAATTTGGGCAGCTTTATAGAATCAGTCTTTACTTGCAAGATTGTTCGATAATGTTTAAAAATAAAACAAATTGGTTTTGTGGTTCCTCTGTTTGCTTTTAGCTTCAATTAACTTCCCCATCTTCTGGATTTTTTTTTGGTTTCAGTGGTTCACCACCGCCCTAGGGCCACTGAGATGCATTTACACAGGCAGGAACTTGGTTGTCTTTGAAGAGTTTTATGCCTGGCACCTACCTATTGAGGAAGGTTGCTTTGGGGAAATAGCGTGGTCTTTCCACATTAATAACATGATCCTTGATTGCTAAAAGAATTATAAGGCTTTTAGCTCTATTGTAGTTTCTCATCCAAAAGCAGATGCTAAAAAGGACTTTTTTGGTGACCTAGATGTACTGAAATTCAGCCTCATAAGTTGTAATCATTGTTTTGCTATTTGTTGTGACATTTGGGGACAAGCCTGTATTAAGTTTTTAGTATTTTTATTTCCCCATCTTTTACAATGATGGTGTTTTTAAGTTAACTTTGAGATATTAAATGCAATTAATATTTTAAGGTATTGTGTACTTTAAAAATGGGAGAGGGAGGAGGTTTTTGGTTTTTTTTATTTTTTAATTCTCGGCCATGGTGACAAAAGGGGGCTTTTCTTAGAAAAGAAGCTACATATCTGGAATTATGAGAAGTATAGGCATGGCCCACTTATTTTTCTTTCCTTGGTTTTTTAGAGTGAAGACATAGTCCAGAAAGGGAGGTGTAAAGCCACAGGTATGGGCTAACTGCTGGATGAGTGTGCTCTGTGGTCATCTCTTTAACCTTCTTGCATGAGGCCTGTTGTGCAGATTGGAAAACATTGCATTCAGAAAGGTGATGGCTTTTCCCCTACATTGTGGGATGTAATTTCCTGTTCCTAGGAAGCTAGAAATATTTCCTTGCTCTTTCTCAGCTCTTTCTCCTTAGCTATTTCCCAAGGCAGGCTTATCTCCCACTTGAATTAGCTGCTGCCTGGTTCGAGAGAGAGAGAGAGAGAGAGAGAGAGAGAGAGAGTGCACGCTTGTGCGCGCGCGTGCATAGCAAGTACTGTAAACACAGCAGCTACCCAGCTAACTTTCTTTCCCCATTCTACTTCGTGCCTGAAAGACCCTGAGTAAACTAGAACAAGGATGAGGACAGAACTTAGTGGATTCCACACAAACATTACCCTCCTGGAACCAGAATTTGTTCAACATACTGATTTTTTAATTGGCACTGGAGCTTAAAGTTTAAACTTATATAGTATATTGTAACCAACTAAGAATTACCCTTAAGTTCCAAAACCAATTTGGGATCTGAAAATACGACCTGATTTGAAGGGTGGTCACCATTTGATAGGACAGTTTATTAGGTCAGAGTTAGTTTCAGAAAGTCCAAGGGAGGCTCTGAGTTTATACTTTTGCTGACAGCACTAAACACAGAAGAGTGTCTGTCAGTCAGTCCTTGTCTTTGACAGTGATTGGGGGAGGAGGTAGTAGTGATTAAGGACATAGGGGGAGGAAGTGGAAAACTGTTTAGATTTCAAGAAAGTGATAGGTAGGTTTCCTACCTTCAGCCTTGTCATATTCTCTCAGTGTACCATAAATGATAATTTTATAGTCGAACCAGTTTGAATGCAACAGTGACTAAACTTGGTGCTTTTTGTCTCACATCAATTGTAGATTTGAAATAGAAAATTAAAAAAAGATCTTTAAAAAAGATTTATTTATTTGAGAGAGAGAATATGAGCAGTCGGTGGGGGGATGCGAAGAATAGGGGGAGAGGGAGAAAGAATCTCAAGTAGACTCTATGCTGAATGCAGAGCCCTATGTGGCTGATCCCAGGACTTGGAGATAATGACCTGAGCAGAAAGCAAGAATCAGACGCTTAATCTTCACTGAGCCACCCAGATGCCCCATAAGTACTCAATTTTTGAAGTGAAATTCAAGCCCATAAAGGTTTTTGTTTCTGGTTTTTTTTTTAAAGATTTTATTTATTTATTTGACAGAGAGAGACACAGCGAGGGAGGGAACACAAGCAGGGGGAGTGGGAGAGGGAGAAGCAGGCTTCCCCACGGAGCAGGGAGCCCGATGCGGGGCTCGATCCCAGGACCCTGGGATCATGACCTGAGCCAAAGGCCGACGCTTAACGACTGAGCCACCCAGGCGCCCCGCCCATAAAGGTTTTAAGCTAAAATTTTAAGTTAGTCTGGTTGGTTCTTTTCTTTCTTTCTTTTTTTTAAAAGCTTGTATTTATTTATTTGACAGAGAGATACACAGCCAGAGAGAGGGAACACAAGCAGGGGGAGTGGGAGAGGGAGAAGCAGGCTTCCCACTGAGCAGGAAGCCCGATGCGGGGCTCGATCCCAGGACCCTGGGACCATGACCTGAGCCGAAGGCAGACGCTCAACGACTGAGCCACCCAGGGGCCCCTGTTTTCAAGTAGTATCAGTTGCTTCTTTTCTACATCCCTTCTGTCACCTAACTGCTAGAAGCTTTGGGGGGAAAATATCTAATCCATTTAACTGTCTGAGGTGTCATGGCTTTTCCCTAGATTATTACACTTTTCCTTATATAGACTGTTGGTGGTTTTTAATGACATAGGTTCTCTTTTATAATTTGGCAGTAGGCTCTGATTTCTCTATGCTCATATAACCAGACGTCACATTTTGCCCTTTAAAACACATTTAGATTATTGGGGTAGAAGTATAAAATCCTTTCACTTGTCATTGAACTCCCTGGTTCTATCAGTCAAGATAGACAGCCTGACGTTTGCATGTGCCACCTGGGCCTTTTTGCTCAACTACGCTTTTCTTTGCTCTTTCACTCTTTTGACAAAACAACTGCTGTGATTTCTAGCATTTCTCTCTCCTAATCCAGTTTTTAAACTGTTTATTCCATTCTGATGTTCTGAATGCCATGTGTGCTGTTCTTTAGAGGGTTTCCCTTACCTACCAGTCAGTTTTAATGATTTTGGTTCTTAATGTTACAGCAGGCTGATTGCCCCTACCCTCACATCATTGGGCTTTTGAATTGTCGCCCTTAGAAAAGAAGTAGAGAATATTCAAGGCAAAGAAAACTAACACAGACCATCAGGGAAAGAAGAGGAAACCATGAATGTAAATTCATAGTGAGAGGACAGACGGTAAAAAGGGAGTGAGGGAAAATTAAAATCTCTTGCAGTGGACCCTTGGTTATAAGCTTTCCTGCCATGTCTTTACTTCTAATGCATCCTTTGTGGGACAAGCCTGGAATGTGTTTCTGATTAAGAAATTTAAAAAACAACTTATGGGCAGTTTTCTGTGAGTAACTGCTAATTCTACTTTTTAATTTTCCCTTAACATCTGCATTTTTGTATTTGAATAATTGTTTTTATCATCACTTGACTTTTTAATCTTTCTCTAAAATTGTGACTTGTGATTAATTTCCGTGCTTTCTTTTCCCACAAGCATGTTGAATTTAATTATACTGAGATGACTCTTGTGACCTGCCTAAAGAGAAGCACCCTCCTTCATGTAATAACATTTCCATCTTTTAAGTTTTTAAAGCAGTCTTGTCTTATAAATCATAAAATGGATTTTAAAACACTACTCTAAAACCAATGCTTTTCGACCTTTGGCTTGGTAAAAATTACTATAAGGAGTGCACATCCTTCCATACGCTGAGCAGTGCCTGGCTGCTCAGTAAAGTCTTCCACATTAAATACTCTCGTTATACATGTGATTCTGATTAAAATGGGGATAGAACTGGATATATTTTTAGTGAATAGTGAAAGCATAACAATAACCAGTGAGATTCCTTATTGTTGATTCCTTTTTAAAGGAACCCTTGAACTAAAAAAAAAAAAAAAACCAACAACCCTAATTTAGTTGTTGACCAGCCTCACAAAGTTAGTCCTTGGTCCTGATAGCTTTCTATAGGAAGAGGCATGTGATCAGCTCCAGGGTACATAGGAGAAGCTAGGTCAGAACTAACCAGTCACTTAACCAGTCCCAGCTAGGGTTACTGTCTTCCGCCCGCCTGGCAGTCAGCACTTGGTGAACTGTGTGCTGTGTGTGCGCCCATTGCAGTCTCCTCTCACTGCAGCCTGGTTTAGCGTCCCCCTTTAGAAGGTGGAAGAGAGCTCCTGCAACGTCTGTCTCCAAAGGAGCCAGGGCCTCTGACAAAATAGAAAAGCGGTTAGCTGCTGTTGTAGTTCTAACTTCCGGATGGTTATGCCTGTTTATTAGAAGACACAGTTTCTACCTTCCGTGGTCAGATGCAGACGGGGGTCAGGCACTGTTAGCCAGGCTACAACACTTAGGCCTATGCAATGACATGTTGCCTTTCGTTATTTTTGTTTTTAAGTAACGCTATACGTTTAGGAGTTCATTTGTTTACCTCTTTACAGGCTGAACATAACTTCCTTTTTTCAAAATTCCCTGTGTTGTGAACTGAGCTTGAGTGAAGTGAAATCTTTGAGGTAAGGCGATCCTAATGATAAAAATGGAAAGAAGGCCTGCGCAATTTGGGAGCCTTCAGAGATATAGTTTTAGAGTCACTGCCTAAATATTGAAATGCCACCATTTGTTGTTTGGAGGATGGGAAGCTAAATTGAGAACGGGAGCACCACATCTGCCTTGACTGCTAAGTATATCCATTTCTACTGCTCACCCATAATAGAATTTTTATGTGTGTGTTCATTAATCTTGGTTTTAGCATCAGTTTAAAGGACGACGGAGAACGAAGAGACTTAGTTTACATTCCTCTGTCCTTCCCTTACGTGTTTGAGTGTTTGCTCCTAGTGGGCCCCGCTTCTTTCTCATTATCATCACTCTGGTGGTTTTTGTTTCTCTAGAAAGGTCGAACAACAGAAGAGACTTTGTTTCCTAGTATTCTGTCAAAAGGCAGAATATTACTATTCCATTTTTATTTTTGCTTTTTAAATTTTCTGGTAAAATAAGATTCAGAGTAAAGTTTTGCCTCTCCCACCTAATGAAGGTCACTGAATCAGGAATTTTTAAAAAGTCCTTCACTCTGATGAGGAACCATTAGGGAGCACATTTGCTCTCAGCACGCCATCAAGAAGTTGGGGTTGGTCCAGTGCAGGTTGTAGTTAGTATGTGAGGCCTTAAGTTTTTGGCGACCAGTTCTTCAGCCAGCTGGCCTCTGGCCTGCTTCTGACGGTCTGAACCATTCCTTATGCGACTATGCTGAGGTTAGTTTGGACCCAGCACTGTGCTCATTGCTGTCTTTGGCACATGGCAACTAAATTTAAACCAAGGCCAACAACCCAGTTTTCCTTTCCAAAAACATTTTCAGACCACATGAGGTGAGCTTTCTTTTTTTTTCCTTAGAGGTTTTCATTTTTGGTTTTGGGGGTTTTTTGTTGTTTTTGTTGTTGTTTTTTTTGTTTGTTTGTTTTTTGCTTCAGGTAGTTTTAGGCTTTGGGGCCCCTCAAAACCTGATTCGCAGAAAGGAGTTTGGAGGATGTGAAACAAGTTTGTGTTTCTTCTGCTCTGTTAGCCACTGCTATCTTCATGGATCTGACACTCTATTTATCTGACAGTGCACTTAGTACTGCTTCGCCAGGGAAAATCACACAAACCCAGCCTGGCGCATCAGCACTTTCATTGTGTGCCGGGCTGAGCCTCCCTTCACATGCTCACATCCCCCTTTTAATCTAGTACTCCCCTTCCCCTCCCCAGTCCTGCCTGTTTCTGTGGCACTTACTGCTGGTTTCCCTGAGCTCCTCTTTCCACTTTGTGTTTTTTGTGGGGCCCAGGAAGCTAAAGCTGTGTGTATTTGTGGATCAGACAAGTGCAGCAAGTTAATATCATTGGCTTCTGAAGGGGAGAGTGAGGTGATGGCTGCGTTTAAGTTGGATTTCCTTCCAGAAATGATGGTGGATCATTGCTCTTTGAATTCCAGTCCTGTGTAAGTATTTTTGTTGTCTAATTTTTATCATAAGCAGAGGAACTGGGCTATTTGTTATTTGATGAAACTGGTCCCTTTCCCTAAAAGAGGGAAAAAAAAATTGGGTGAGGAAGCCAAAGTCCACACTATTATTATTTTCTATTGTAGTCTGATTCTGTCTCATCACTGCTGATTTCCTTGGGGCTCTAACTAAGTTCTCTACAGAAGGGTGTATTTGATATATGAGCAGCAACATCAACTCAAGTGTGTTGGCTCTAATCCTTCAAGCTGTAGTGTTTTCCCATATGATAGATTCCAAGGTATTTTTTTTTTAACCTTAGCTTTACTGCTTTGCATTGGGTATGCAATTTCAAATAATCTTTTGGGAAGTTATATCAAATTCGTAGATCACAGAGGAGACTGGTTACTAGAGTGTATTTAGTAACGTATACAGAATGCTGTATTGGCATCTAAACTGTAACCCTGGGCTCTGATTTTTTCCTAGTCTAATTGAAAATGCAACACAATACATGATTTCAGGGATGTCAGATTGACCCCCCCCCCCCAAAAAAGCAAAACTGGATCAATCTTGGTTGGCAGTTTGCCCACATTTTCAACATGGGAATGAGAAATCTAACCAGTGTGCAGGACTGTTCAGGAAGTGACGCTGCCATTGTACACAGCTAAATTGCTAACCTGGCCCTGAGCTGTAGCTTCAGGGAACCTGAATTCTGCACTTGGTAGAGAAGAACACATTTCTGACTCCTGATTTCACTTACTTTAACCAGGCTTCAAAGTATCTTGAAACCTCAAGTAGATGAGCCTTAGGTTATTCAAAGCCAAGAATATTAAATGGTAGAATAGTCCCTAGATAACACGTGGTGGTAGTGTAAAGCCTTGAGATCAGGGCCTCCATTGGAAATCAGTTTACCCTTGGGATTATGTGGAACAGGTGTGGATAATAGCATATTCTAAACAGTTCTCTGTGGAATGGTTTGGGGGATCTCAAAGTTAGCTGGCTTGCTCCTTTGAAATGGATGCTATGCCTTCTCTGTAGTATCCAAAAATAATGGTAATTTAGGTGTGTCTTTTTATGCAAGTTCTTTACTGCTAAAATTTTATTTTAGCTGAAGATAACAGGTGAAATCACAATGAATGCCACCATAAAGACTTAATACATAATAGAAGTACTCCCATGTACTAGATATGTCTCCTTAGAAAGAGGACTTTGTGGCTCAAATTGTCTTTCATTGTAACAGTTTCTCTCCATGCTTTGCCACTGCCTTTATTCGGCCCTTAGATACAGCATTTTTCCTCAGCCTGATTTCTCATCTTTCACGAGGTTAGACTAGTTCAGTATCCCATGAAATCTGGATCACAGATCACTGCAGGAAAGTTACCTGGAATATAAAAATGCTGATCCCTGGACCCATGCCCAGATAGTCTTATGCTTAGAATAGGACCCCAGAATCTGTATTTTAGCAGTGTCCCATGTGGTTTTCATGCACACTAAAGTTGGAGAGCTAATGGACTGAATGCAGCTCATTCTGTTAGAGGTGATGGGACACCATCACATCATTTCTTCCCTAGTGCGTTTGCATTTGTTTAGTCCTCCATCCTACAAAAGCTTCAGGAAGTTAATTGGTCACAGGCTATTGCCCCTTTTACAGATGAGAAACCCAGTTGAGAGAGGCTATAGCTGACTTGCCTGAGGACAATTGGTATCAGCCTTGGACCTAAAATCAAGTTTAATGATATCCTCTTTTTATTTTTGCCCCCTAGACCAGCCTGCCTCAGGTACCCTCTCATTATTGCAAGTCCTCGGGCCCACTCCCATGGGTACTATATGCCAAAACACCACAGAGTTAATAAGGAAGTTCTTGATGGTGTGTTTGCCACTTTTTTGTTGGATTCTCAGCTCTTGTTTTAACTCATTAGTAGGAGACTTGACATGCCTGGGAATATAATTGAGCAATGTATCTTTTTCAAAATTTCTTTACAACAAAGAAGAGAAGAAAGAATGGCTGGTGGAGGTGTGGAAGGGTCGGGGGACCTGAACTGTAGTTCCTATTCTTATTTTTTTTTTTTTTAAGATTTTTATCTATTTATTGAGAGAGAATGATAGAGCATGAGAGGGGGGAGGGTCAGAGGGAGAAGCAGACTCCCTGCTGAGCAGGGAGCCTGATGCGGGACTCATCCTGGGACTCCAGGATCATGACCTGAGCGGAAGGCAGTAGCTTAACCAACTGAGCCACCCAGGCGCCCATTCCTATTCTTATTTTTAACAGTGTCCTTGATTCTGCTCTGACCACTCTTCCCTTCCCTGGTTCCTCTTACTTTGCTTATATCCTAGGAGCTGAGTGTTGTTCAGGAGTTGTAGCTCAGGCCCTTTTCTCTTGGCTTTCCCTTGGCTTAAGGGGGTACCAGTGTACTTCTCTGATTCTCAGATCTCTGTATTTAATCACCCAATGTCCCCTGAACTTCCCATGCAAAAACACTTTCCCAGATTGTCTCTACTAGAACCCAAGAGTGATCAGTAACTTCTTCCCTTTTCCTCATCTTTTTCATCAAGGGATCTCCCAAGTTCTATGAGTCCTGCCCCCAAATTTTTCAGCATTGCCTGAGACTGGGCCCTAATCTTAGGAGCTAGTTTGTATGGAAATCTCTGTATTTTCCCATTTTATTTCATCCTCTGTATTATTGCCAGGTGTCTTTTATTTTTTATTTTATTTTTTTTCTTAAGATTTTTATTTATTTGACAGAGAGCACAAGCAGGGGGAGCAGCAGCCGGTAGAGGAAGAGGGAGAAGCAGGCTCCCCAATGAGCAGGGAGCCCGATGTGGGGCTCTATCCCAGGACCCTGGGATCATGACCCGAGCCTAAAGCAGATGTTTAACCAACTGAGCCACCCAGGCACCCCTGCCAGGTGTCTTTTAAAAGATAAATCTGATCACTTCCTTGTTTAAAAATCTTGGAATAAAGTCCACGCCTGTCAGTATCACATGAAAAGCTCTTCACTGGGTCTCTCCAACCTGTTTATTCTCATTGATTTTCTAATGTTTTCTCTTTTTTTTCTAATCTTTTAAAATGTTTGTGTACTCTCCCCTAACTTTCTCAGGTCCTTTTCTCCCTTTCTATTGCTGTCTGTCTCGCTCTCCTCTGATCTCTTTTTTCTGAGTTCTTACCATGCCCTCATCATTCTATGCTATACAGCAGTGTTTCCAGCTCCTCTGTCCATTCACCTTAAACCCCTTCCCTCCTCCCCCAAATAAAAAAAACTATCCTAGTCACTTTCTTTCACAGAACTTGTATATATCTGTGAAAATATTTGCAGGGCATTATAGTTGTGTCCTTCCAATTGTTCAGTGCCATTGCCTTCAGGGCAGTTTTGCTCAGTCCCCTTCTATAGCCCCTAGAGTGTGTGGTATCTCGCACATAGTAGGAACTTGGGAAATACAGCTGAATGGATGATAAGCCCTGTGAGGTTTTTTTTTTTTTTTATATAAAGGTAGTTACTAATTAAAGTCTCCAGATGTTATCTCCCTTCCTCAGAAAAGGCTGAAAACCTTCACAAGCAGATTGTTAGCCTGGTCAGTTGCTGAAAGGTGATTTAAAAACCTTTATTACTAGCCTTTTCTAGTACCTAACATCCCAGCTAACAGGAAGATTTCCCTTTATCCAAATGGAAGTTCTTCCTTCCAGCATACATGCATTTTGTCTGGTTTGCACTAGAGAACAGCTGGTAAGTAATTCAGGCCAGTGTTTCTGGGTCCTTTCTATTCTCATGTTCTTCTGTGCCAGTTTCCACAGCACAGAGAGGGACCTGATAGGGGTGGGTGGGTGGCTGGAGATCAGGAAGCAGCAAATATTTATGCCCCTTGGGGAGTTGGAAGGTTTGGTAAGTATCTGAAATTTTTCTGTTTACGTAATGAACAAATGAAGGTCAACAGGTAGTGAGAAGGGGTGAGAGAAAAAAATGAGTAATGAAAGGTTTTGGAAATGATTTTTAAAAATTTATTGAAGAATAATTGACATATTAGTTTCAGGTGTGCAGCACAGTTTTTGACATTTGTATTGTTGTGAAATGGTCATGATAATAAGTCTAATTACTATCCGTCACCTTGCAGAGTTAATAGTTTGTGAGTTTTTGTTTTTTTTTTTAATTCATTTGACAGAGAGAGATAGCACAAGCAGGGGGAGCGGCAGAGGGAGAGGGAGAAGCAGGCTCCCCACTGAGCAGGGAGCCCGACGCGGGGCTCCATCCCAGGAACCTGAGATCATGACCTGAGCCGAAGGCAGACACTTAACCAACTGAGCCACCCAGGCGCCCTGAAGAGTTAATAGTTTTATTTACCAAATTCCCATGCTGTAACCCCATGATTTACTTATTTTGTAACTAGAAATTTGTACTTAATCCCCTCTACCCATTTCGTTCCCTCCAAGGAAATGATTTTTAAACAGATATAAAGGTAGTATTTGCCAGCCTGTTTGGCTGCAAGGAACAGATACTCACTCGAGCTAGGGGATACATTAAAGGGTTTTCTTGTAAGGACACACATGGACCAGACTGTAATGTAATCAGGAACTCCACAGCCGGAAGACCTGGAAACTCCCATCTTTCTGGCCCTGGACACATGTTCTGCTCTCTCTGCATGTGCTGCTACTTCTGCTTTTCACCCACCTCGTAACTGTGGGTGCAGCACGGCTTTGCTTTGCCACGGCCCTTCCAGCCAGTTTTCTCCTCTTGCTCTGTATCTGTCTCTCTCTCAAATTAAGATATAATTCACGGGGCGCCTGGGTGGCTCAGTCGTTAAGCGTTTGCCTTCAGCTCAGGTCATGATCCTGGAGTCCTGGAATCGAGCCCCACATCGGGCTCCCTGCTCTGCGGGCAGTCTGCTTCTCCATCTCTCACTCCCCCTGCTTGTGTTCCTTCTCTCACTGTGTCTCTATCAAATAAATAAAGTCTTTAAAAAAATAAATAATAATTCACACAACATAAAATTTACCCTTTTATTTATTTATTTTTGAAGATTTTATTTATTTGACAGAGAGAGACACAGGGAACGACTGAGCCACCCAGGCACCCCAAAATTTACCCTTTTAAAAGTGCACAGTTCAGTGACTTTTACTATATCCACAAAGTTTGCAGCTTGTCCCCACTGTCTAATTCCAGAACACTTTCATCACCCCAAGAAGAGATCCTGTCCCATTAGCAGGCATCCTCCCCACCCCCAGTTCCCATTCCTAGGCACCTGCTAACCTGCTTTCTGTTTTTATAGATTGTTCTGTCCTGGAAATTTTACATAAATGAAATCACACAATGTGTAGCCTTTGGCGATTGGCTTCTTTCACTTGGCATCATGTTTTCAACCTTCGTCTATGTCATAGGATGACCTCTGTTATCTCTTGCCACTGCCCTTTTGTCAACTTATGCTATCTCTAGTTGCAACTCTCCCACTTCTGACTTCACCACTGCCTATTTCTGTTAACCAGTTCCAGATTCTTTTTTTTTTTTTTTTAAGATTGTATTTTATTTATTTGAGAGAGAGAGCACAAGAGGGGTTAGGGTCAGAGGGAGAAGCAGACTCCCCACCAAGCAGGGAGCCTGATGCGGGACTCGATCCCGGGACCCTGGGATCATGACCTGAGCCGAAGGCAGATGCTTAACCAGCTGAGCCACCCATGCGCCCCAGTTCCAGATTCTTTAGAGCAGTGTTCTGTGCTGTAGAACTTTCTGTGATGATAAAAATGTTCTCTACCTCTGCTGTCCTGTGCAGTAGCCACATGTGGCCAGTGGCTATTGACTTGCTCAGTGTAGCGGTAAGGAACTTGATTGGCCAGGCCTATCTTTCTGTTTTAGGCATAGGTCTTAGATTTCTGGCTAGCCAGTAGATCAGTTTGTTGGGTTAATATCCACCCCCTGGTCTAGTTGGCTGGGGTCAAGGGATGGGAGAGAGGGACAGAACATCAACTCTGTCCCCCTGAGCTGGGACTTAGGCCGGGAAGTGTTTTTGTTTTTTTTTTTAATTTTTATTATTATTGTTATGTTAATCACCATACATTACATCATCAGTTTTTTAAAAAATTTTTTTATTCTTATGTTAATCCCCATACATTACATCATTAGTTTTAGATGTAGTGTTCCATGATTGATTGTTTGTGCATAACACCCAGTGCTCCATGCAGAACATGCCCTCTTTAATACCCATCACCAGGCTAACCCATCCTCCCACCCCCCTCCCCTCTAGAACCCTCAGTTTGTTTTTCAGAGTCCAGCGTCTCTCATGGTTCGTCTCCCCCTCCCGATTTCCCCCCCTTCATTCTTCCCCTCTTGCTATCTTCTTCTTCTTTTTTTTTCCTTAACATATATTGCATTATTTGTTTCAGAGGTACAGATCTGTGATTCAACAGTCTCACACAATTCACAGCGCTCACCATAGCACATACCCTCTCCAGTGTCTATCACCCAGTCACCCCATCCCTCCCACCCCACCCCCCACTCCAGCAACCCTCAGTTTGTTTCCTGAGATTAAGAATTCCTCATATCAGTGAGGTCATATGATACATGTCTTTCTCTGATTGACTTATTTCGCTCAGCATAACACCCTCCAGTTCCATCCACGTCGTTGCAAATGGCAAGATCTCATTCCTTTTGATGGCTGCATAATATTCCATTGTATATATATACACCACATCTTCTTTATCCATTCATCTGTCGATGGACATCTTGGCTCTTTCCACAGTTTGTAGGCCAGGAGGTTTTGAAAGAGAGAGAGGAGAAAGAGAAAAGAGGGTTTAAGAATTCTGAACAAATACGTCCTTTGAAAATAAGTTTTCTCTCTCCTGTTTCTCTTCCAGATTGGTTCTCTGTTTTATTTTCCTGGGGCATGTTCTATCAAGAATCAGGGTAGACAAGGCAGCATCTGGTCTTGGTTTTTCATAATTTCTTATTCTTAATGATTTGCCAGTTGCTGCCAGAAACATTAAAAGAGGTGGGTTGGTGCTGTGCCTGTCCCCTAAAACACTTGCTGCCGCCTCATCTCTCTCCTTCCCTCACTGCTATGGGCCCTGCTTTTCCTCTCTTCCAACCTACTCTCAGGTCAATACTTTCACAGAGGATAAGAATTTCCATAGACTTGGGTGCCTGGGTGGCTCAGTCGTTAAGCGTCTCCCTTCAGCTGAGGTCATGATCCCAGGGTCCTGGGATCGAGCCCCACCTGGGGCTCCCTGCTCAGCGGGGAGTCTGCTTCTCCCTCTGCCTGCCAATCTGCCTACTTGTGCTCTTTCTGTCTCTCTGTCAAATAAATAAAATATTAAAAAAAATTTTTTTTCCCATAGACTTGCCTCTTAGGAATGACAGGGACAGTATAGGTCCTTCTCCGGGGGGCTGCTGAATTCATTGGTTCTTGAGTGGGCATAATAAATAGCGATAATTTGGGGTGCCTGGGTAGCTGTCATTGGGCGTCTGCCTTCGGCTCAGGGTCCTGGGATCGAGCCCCACATCGGGCTCCCTGCTCCGCGGGAAGCCTGCTTCTCCCTCTCCCACTCCCCCTGCTTGTGTTCCCTCTCTCGCTGTCTCTTTCTCTGTCAAATAAAATCTTTAAAAAAATAAAATAAATAGCGATAATTTATGATCACGGACTCTGAAGAGCTCTCCATCAATGGGGAGGTAAGGCACACATTTGAGAGTGTTTTTAGTGATATATGGAGTAAATGCCATACGTGGATGATGTGGGGTCCTTGCCATATCACACTGAGAGTCTTGTCCCCAGGTGACTTGTGCAGTGGTGACTTTTAACTAAGGACAACATGCATACTGGAACTATGTGTGGAAGGTTGAGGATAGAAGAACATTGTTCTCTGACACAGTAACAGTTGATATCCACATTTTTCTTATTCAACAACCACATTCCACATAGTATCAGGCCTGTATAACTAAGTGCCCACTGTTTGTTAGAGGAAGGAATAAGTCAGTGCAGAAACTCCAGTTACCTGATGTCCACGGCATCTTCAACCTGGCCTGATAATTTGCTATACTCTAGAAGTGCTTCTCAGATTGGTGAAGGACAGTGTTCTATGCCTGCTGCCACCCGACTTATAAACCACAATAAAAACATTTTAGTAGGAAAACAAAATAAGGCATAAGCTTGCATTTCATATCTTTTATTATCACTAGATGGAATTTATATATAAAGTTACTTAGCTCAATTGCTGTAAAAGTTTCTAAAGGGTTAAGTTTGAAGATTTCCCCTGCTCCTTAGGCACTTTTTTTTTTTTTTTTTTTAAGATTTTATTTATTTGCCAGAGAGCATGAGAGGGAGGAGGGTCAGAGGGAGAAGCAGACTCCCTGCTGAGCAGGGAGCCTGATGTGGGACTCGATCCCGGGACTCCAGGATCATGACCTGAGCCGAAGGCAGTCGCTTAATCAACTGAGCCACCCAGGCGCCCCGGCACTTTATTTTTTTTATTTTTTTATTTTTAAAGATTTATTTATTTATTTATTTGATAGAGACAGAGATAGCGAGAGCAGGAACACAAGCAGTGGGAGTGGGAGAGGGAGAAGCAGGCTTCCCGCTGAGCAGGGAGTCCGATGTAGGACTCGATCCCAGGACCCTGGGATCATGACCTGAGCCGAAGGCAGACGCTTAACAACTGAGCCACCCAGGCACCCTCCTTAGGCACTTTAAATAGCACTGGTCTAGGGGATTCTTCCAGCTAATGAATTGCTGTATACGGGGGGAAACGGTGGTTCATGGAGTGGGTAGACATGAAGAAATGGAGAAGGATTTGGAGAGTAAAGAGAAAGGGCATTTGTCTAGAATGCCACGTCTCCACTGTACTTTTGGATAAACCATAATTCATATATATTGACTGTGCTTATGCTTTTGCACTAAACTGTGATGTAGAAAATTTAGAAATGAGGGCGCCTGGGTGGCTCAGTTGGTTAGGCGACTGCCTTCGGCTCAGGTCATGATCCTGGGGTCCCTGGATCGAGTCCCGCGTCGGGCTCCCTGCTCGGCAGGGAGTCTGCTTCTCCCTCTGACCCTCCCCCCTCTCATGTGCTCTCTCTCTCAAATAAATAAATAAAATCTTAAAAAAAAAAAAAAAAAAAAAAGAAAATTTAGAAATGGCACACAAATATAGAAGGAAGGGACAGACTGAGAGCTGTTGCCTCCAGTGTAATTACGAATTGATAAACCCCCACCTTTTTTCAAAAATAGTGTCAGCGTCCTTATCATCAAAACATATTCTGAGCACCATTTGGGTTCTCTCTTAACCCTCTCTAGAATAGAAATATGATTAAAGACCAGCAGCATTTTAATAAAATAATTAAACTTGGAGGCAAGTTGTAGGGAGCGACCACCATTGTTTCATTAGTCATGAGGCTTGTTTTTGTTTTTTTTTTATTTATCACAGTAGCATGATTTCTGTTAGAACATTGCGATTAAGCTTCTAAAAGTAACTGCAAGTATATTTTTACAACAACTTACCACACTTGGTTTTGAATTAGTAAAGGAAAGCCAATAAAACAATTCATTTCAAAACACTTGGGCAAAAAAAGATATCGATCCTGTGAGAATCAAATAATCACAGGCGATACTAGCTTATCTTCAATTCGTGAGCCCTCTTTGTGCACAGCATTCCTTTTTATCAGGATTAGTTGCTTAAATTAAAGGGGGGTTATTGAGAACAAGAAATTGCTCCCATCCCAGATCTGAGTACTTCTCTGAACCAGGTGCTGTACCAGGTGTGGCTGTAAGAATGAATAGCCAGTAAAACAGGTTCTGCCTTCAAGGAACTGTCAGTCTAGTTGGGAGAGGTAGATACAGCCAGATGATGCTAAAAGGTGGTAAATACTATAATGAAGGTGGGAACTTAGTACTGTTTGAGTCCTGACGAGACTGACTAACCTGAAAGAGTATGGGAAACCTTTACAGACATCGTGACAAGAGTTGGTCTGTATATGCCACTTGTCTTACACTTTTGATATTTAGTGCTAGATTCAGGCAAGGTGACGTGTAATAGTCCCTGTGGGTGTTCAGTTACAAGAAATTTAGGAATTAATGGGGTGCCTGGGTGGCTCAGTCGGTTAAGAATCTGACTCTTGATTTCCGCTCAGGTCATGATCTCAGGGTAATGGGATAGAGCCCTGAGTCGGGCTCCACGCTCAATGGAGAGTCTGCTCGAATTTCTCCCCTGCTTCCTCTGTGCTTGTGTGCGTGTGCTCGCACGCATGCACACACTGTCAATCAGATCTTTTTAAAGAAGAAATACAGGAATTAAAATACAGAGGTTGAACTACCTGCATAGATCCAGCATTTTCATGGGTCTTCAGATACTGTTCAGAAGATAACAGTGGTGGAGTCTGCTTCTCCCTTTGACCCTCCCCCCTCTCAAGTGCTCTCTCTCATTCTCTCTCTCTCAAATAAAATCTTAAAAAAAAAAAAAAACCAGAAGATAACAATGGTGGAAAAACTATTGTTTTGCTAGAAAACTAGCATTTTATTTAGTGTTTATATTAGGACATGGCAAATTTGAATATGATGAAGTGATTTCTGGATTAAGCAGACACTAACAGAAAAGTTAACAATGCTAGCCATTTGGAATTTAAGTTGTTAATGGTTGAGTTTAAGGCTAAGAGTAAGATCTTGGGCAGTGGTAGGAGAAGGACTTTAATTCATTCTGATTGGAAACATTTGTAGTCCAGGAAGGAATCTCCCTAGGTTCTTGGTAGTGGGAGGGATAAGAATGAAGATGCTAAGTAGGAGCATTAAGAGTTTGATGTGATAGGATTGTGACAGTTTGAAAGGCACGTGCCTTCCTCTTCCCACCCTCCACCCAGCCCCCACCAGAGTGGGGCTCAGACTCAACTCTGCGATCAAGAGTCACGTGGTCTGCAGACGGAGCCAGCCAGGAGCCCCGGGCCAGCACTGTTCACTCTTCTTGTTCGGGCCTTGGAAACCACGTGCTTCTGTTCCAGAGTGTGCTGAAAGAAAGCTTTTACCCGTCCTTGTATCCTTTGGGAGTCCTGCATCTTACTCCATAATCAATAGGCCTCTGTGATTTTTATGGACATTTTTAAAAGTTTTGTTAGCTGTGCTCCAAAACTACGAAAACTGGCACTGGAAACTTTACCTCTTAAGTTTGTCTGAGAATCCTCATGCTGACAAGGAATGAGTGATGCTTGGTTCCTCGGTTAAAACCCAGGATGTCCTAATCAGAGTGTGACTTCAGCTTGGGACCTAATGGGAGGCATGGCCGCGGGTGAAGGGGGGGACCAGGGAACTCTGGTATACTGAACGGCAGCAGTAAAAAGAAGTAGAATTCTTTCCCCCTGCTCTTTCAGGAAGTAGTTGAGACGTTTAAGGAAAAGAGGCATCCCCCTGGAGAGCACCATGAATACGTAATAGAAGCTGTACTTTGTTTCCTGCAGCTCAAAGAAAATGAACGGCACGCTGGACCACCCAGACCAACCGGATCTTGATGCCATCAAGATGTTTGTGGGCCAGGTTCCGAGGACCTGGTCTGAGAAGGATTTGAGGGAACTCTTTGAACAGTATGGTGCTGTCTATGAAATCAATGTCCTAAGGGATAGGAGCCAAAACCCCCCTCAGAGCAAAGGTAAGGGCTTTGGGTTTTATAGGTAATTTCTGTCGTGTGCTTGCTCGCTCTCATTGCCAGGATGCTCCTCTGGTCACATTCTAAAGGGAGGAACTATGTCCTTTTATAGTAGTTATAGTTCCCAGCCCAAACACATTTAATGGCATAAGAATAAAAAGTTAAGGGGACATCATGAGGATAATTTGTAAATTGGATCGTAGGTGGTCCTTTGCGAGAGCTCTAAATTCAAGAGACAGACTCATGAGTGTGTGTATGTGTGTGTGTCTCTTGATCTTGGGAATGGAATGACAAAGTTGAAATAAACCAACCACACAAGGTTTTCATTGGTGTTTTGGCTGGACTAAGCTGAAAGAAAAAGATTGTCCACACCATACCTGTGGATTTCTGTTAGTGTTACAGAGGCCTTGCAGGATGGCTTAGCAACCAGGAGGGACCTGTTTGTTGTAGCCTGCAAGATGAATGGAAGAAAGGCCAAGCTACTTGCAGAAATACCTACCAAAGTAGAAGCTTTATGGAAACAATGGTAGAAAAGCCATTAGCTTTTGCCCTCTACATGCACATGTAATACTCTTTTCCAAATAATCTATTTCAGAATCATTTTCTGTGGAAGCTGTTCTACGGTGCAGATGTAAGCAAGCAGGATTATTATATTTGAAGCCAGCTTAGTAACAGAGGATCTAGAAGCAGAGAAATCATTTTCTTTTTCTGGCATAGTTAACCAAAAATATAAAGTATTATAGTTTCTGAAAATGACTGGCTATATAACATGCAGTGATTTAGAATCTTAATTGGACTGATTTTGAAAGGAATCAGTATTGTATCTCACGGGACTAGGAGCCCATATTTACAAGACACACTTCTCCCCTCCTATCCCTAATAAAGATACAAAGCACAAAATCTGCAGATCTCCGTAGTCAGGGCCATGTGCTGTTAGAAGCTTAATTATATTTGATGAAAACCAAGGGTCCAAAAAAAGATACTAAGAGTTTCTTGCTCTTTCGTCATTTTATAATTTAATAAATGGTAATTATGTTTGAGGCATATGGTAGAAATTGGCTACAATGTAAGGAGTGATTTATTCTGAGAAAGAATGAGTTCCTGGTAGACTACAAGCTGCAAGAGTGCAGGGCCCCTGTCTCTTTTGTTTGTTCCTGAATGTCTTACCCCACATAACCTGGTGCTCCAACTAGGGTGGGTTGAATGGCATGGTACAGTGACATTTGTAAGGGAAGTTATCTTTCCCGGAGAAGTTAGAGGAGCAGCTAAAGAATTTTAGTAGAACTCAGAGACTATTAACAATAAAGAAAATGCATAGAAAGTAATGTAGGGTTTTTTCTGCTTCTCCGGGGGGTTGCTAATTTTATTTATTTTTTTAAGATTTTATTTATTTATTTGACAGAGAGATAGCGAGAGCAGGAACATAAGCAGGGGGAGTGGGAGAGGGAGAAGCAGGCCTCCCGCTGAGCAGGAAGCCTGATGCGGGACTCGATCCCAGGACCCTGGGATCATGACCTGAGCCGAAGGCAGACGCTTAACGACTGAGCCACCCAGGCGCCCTGGGTTGCTAATTTTAATAAGCTTAGCCTTCTCTTTGAAGTTCCAGTATGTCCATGGAGGAGGGAGTACTCTAGGAATTATCTGCTTTCAAAGGACTGGTTTGATTTGGTGAAATTTTATTTATTGCAGGGTGCTGTTTTGTTACATTTTACACCCGCAAAGCTGCATTAGAAGCGCAGAATGCTCTTCACAACATGAAGGTCCTCCCAGGGGTAAGAAAGCTCCTACTAGTAAGTGGAACTGTGGTGGTTTTGACATATGGAACATACTTATGCATGTCAGGCACACGCTGGAAAACATTTTGGGGAAAAGGTGACTGCCCGAGGGATTGATATGAAGGAAGACATAAAGGGAACATTTCAAAGAAGATAGGCTGAAAGTGGTTTAGTTCTCTCTTAGCCAAGAGAATTTTGACTTCTTGATTCAGATTCTTTCTATTTTGATATTTTGGGAAGAAATGATCACGAGACAGATGTGAGGTCAGAGAAAACTCAAGGCTCTAGTTTCGGCATTTCCTTTAGAGTCCTTGTTTATATTTCTGAATGCCTTCAATGTGTACAGTGATAATACGTATGTGTTTTCTTTTTTAGATGCATCATCCTATACAGATGAAACCTGCCGACAGTGAGAAGAACAATGGTAAGCAAGTGTGTAAAGCCCTCCCCTTATAAGGTTTCTCCTAGTTTACTATTCGTTCTGATGGCATCTGGATTGTATTTGCTTTAAGCAATTGTTTTTAAGATTTTATTTATTTATTTGACAGAGAGAGGGAACACAAGCAGGGGGAGTGGGGGAGGGAGAAGCAGGCCTCCCGCCGAGCAGGGAGCCCGATGTGGGGCTCGATCCCAGGACCCTGGGATCATGACCTGAGTCGAAGGCAGACGCTTAAAGACTGAGCCACCCAGGCACCCCTGTTTCTGTTTTTTTTTTAATTGACATCTAAGTGACAAAATATTAAATTTATCTCAGGTGTGCAACATAATGATTCAGTACTTGTATATATTAGAAATGATCACCCGTGATAAGTCTAGTTAGTATCTGTCATCATACAAATATGTTCTAAAAATGATTTTCTTTCGGTGAGAATTTTTAAGATCTACTTTCTAAGCACCTTTTAAATATGCAGTATAGTACTATTAACTGGTAATTTGTACCTTTTGATCCTTTTCGCCCTTTTTGCCCACTCCCTTATGCCCGACCTCTGGCAACCATCAGTCCTTTTGTGTGTATCTGTGAACTTCGGGGGTGGGGGGGGGGTTTGTTCGTTTGGTTTTTAAGGTTTTACATGTAAGTGAAATCAGGCAGTATGTTTCTCTGAATTCTTTCACTCAGCATAATGCCTGCAGGGTCCTTCTGTGTTGTTACAATGGCAAGATTCCATTCTTCTTTATGGCTGAATAATATCCAAGGTGTGTGTATGTGTGTACCCCACATTTTCTTTATCCGTTACCTCTTGATGGACACTTAGGTGGTTTCTGTCTCTTGGCTATTGAAAATAATGCTGCAGTGAACATGGGTGTGCAGCTTTTTTTCTTTTTTTAAGATTTTATTTTTACGTAATCTCTACACCCAGTGTGGGACTTGAACTCACAACCCCAAGATTGAGAGTCACACATTCCACTGATTCAGCCAGCCAGGCGCCCTGAGTGTGCAGCTTTTGGAGTTAGTGTTTTCATTTTCTTCAGATAAATACCCAGAAGTGGAATTGCTGGATCATATGGTTAGCTCTCTCTTAATTTTTTGAAGACCCTCCGTAGTAATTTTTACAGTGGCTGCAACCAATTTATATTCCCACCAACAGTACACAAGGGCTCTCTTCTTCACATTCTCACCAACTCTTGTTATTTCTTGTCGTTTTGATTATAGCCATTCTGACAGGTGTGAGGTGATACCTTAATGTGATTTTGATTTGCATTTCCCTGATAAGTAGTGATGTTGAGCATCTTTTCATATACCTGGTGGCCATCTGTATGTCTTTGGAAAAATATCTGTTCACATCCTCTGCCTGTCTTTTAACCAGGTGTTTTGTTTCATTTGCTATTGAGTTGTATGAGTCTGTATTTTATTTTATTTATTTATTTATTTTAATCTTTATGTTCCTTTATTGGAGCAAGATTCCTGACCGGTATACGGTGACGTATTACTAAACAAGACCTGTGCAGAAATTACATACTATCCATCTAGACAGGTTTTCATTACGCTTTGCCTATTGATGGAATAGTTCCATTTATAAAGTTTTATACATCAAAAAGCTTTGAATTTTGACCAGGCTGTCCATTAATTCATCTCTGAAAAAGTTAAGTGGCATTTAATTTTAGCTACTATAATTTACAGCATTAAAAACCTTATGCATTAGGCAGCTTCCCAAAATGGTATCCTATGCACAATGGCAGAGCAGGGCCCAGCATCTCACCCGGATTCACACAGACAGGCCTCGCTGGAGAGCTATATGCTAAATAGCTAGTACTTTGAGGCAAAAGTACTCCTGAGTTTCTTACCACCAACACAGACTTCTTACTTTGAGAGTCTGTCTTCTCGGCCATATTTCATAGTACCAACGAAGACATGCCAGTAACTGCCTTGTGTGTAACTTGGCATTAGAGCACCAGGTCTGTCTGATGGTGGTGGCAGGCACTATTATTATATCCAGGTAAATAAAGGCCCATTTTTTAAAATGCCAATTTGAGACACAAATCAAGGGCACAACATAATCAGAACTGAGTTTTGAGCAATCTGGTATCCCGATTGATGTGAAGATTTTAGAAACTGACAGCAAATTGTACCCACGATGGCTCCTGGCTTTGGAGACATTACTACATTGATTCAGATCCCTTTCTCAGTCACACAGCCCTGAGGTCACCCTGCAAAGTGCATATCAAAAAATACGGAGTCAGGGTGACAAAGTTTGACAATACGTTCTACAAATCAAACTTGGAAACTCATATGAAATACACCTGGGTTTTTTTTTTTTTTTTTTTTTTTTAAGATTTTATTTATTTGACAGAGCACAAGCAGGGGGGGCAGCAGGCAGAGGGAGAGGGAGAAGCAGTCTCCCTGCTGAACCGAGAGCCCGATGCGGGGCTCGATCCCAGGACCCTGGGATCACGACCTGAGCCGAAGGCAGACGCTCAACGACTGAGCCACCGCGCCCCAAATATACCTGTTCTGAGCGAAAAGCATCAAATCCTTTGTGTACACATTTAGTTTTATTGTAACAAAGCAACTTGTACACTTTTAACGTTTAAAACTGAGCATCATCTCTCCTTTCCAGTGAAACAAAAAGAAAATTTAAAAATAAACAGGAACAAAATTACAATAGAGAATGTCAATTCCAAATAAGATCCTACAGGTTCTGCTGATTCTCTCATCGAGTGGCAGGGCTCAAGTCATCAGTAGGAGAGAGTTTTATTTTAAAAGTGTCATCTTGGGGCGCCTGGGTGGCTCAGTTGGTTAAGCGACTGCCTTCGGCTCAGGTCATGATCCTGGAGTCCCGGGATCGAGTCCCGCATCAGGCTCCCTGCTCGGCAGGGAGTCTGCTTCTCCCTCTGCCCCTCCCCCCTCTCATGTGCTCTCTCTCTCTCTCTGTCAAATAATAAATAAAATCTTTATAAAAATAAAATAAAATAAAAGTGTCATCTTACACTGCAAGGATGTCTATTAAACATCACAAACATGCCAAAGGAGAAGCCATCTTGTCAAAATGCCCACTTAACCCACCCAAACATCTCAAACCCATCCTTTGCTGTCCTTCTATAATCCCATTTTTTAAAGTTTTTTTTTTCTTTTTTTTAAACGAGAAAGTAGGTACATGTTGGTAAATGCTAACTGTCCATATTCACATAGGAACACAGTGTAATCTCTGAGCCCAATATACAGAGAAAGGAGGAAAAAAGCTAGAATTCTTTGCACTACTACACAGGGGCTTAGCACCCTCCAGCTTCCAGCAGAGCTAAGGGAGCAGAAGGTTTTTCTTTTTTCCCACAGACCATGGTGTTGTTGATTCCATAAAGTTTTTGTTGAGACAGGAAGGGATAAAAATGAATTTGGAACAGAAAGGGGCAGAGATTCTTTTCCCACTGTATTCTGCTCAAGGTATTTCCCCCCAAAATAAGTTGAAAACCATGGTATAAAGGAAGAGAAGAGAGACTTCAAAAAACAGGGCAAATGAGCACAAGAGGAGAAAAGAAAAAAAAAAAATTTGCTCCCAGGGACTGAAGAAAATTAAAAAAGGAAGGTTGGAATCCATCAGTGTTCCATTAGTCATCTTCTCCTTCATCCTCCTCTCCTTCTTCCCCCTCATCATCATCTTCAACTTCACCTTCATCCTCATCTCCTTCATCGATATTTTCCAGTCCTCCTCCTCCTTCATCATCATCATCATCATCATCTCCTTCCCCTTCTTCATCATTCATATCGGGAACCAAGTAGTACTGTAGTGGATTTGGCCAAATATCATCTTTGATGACCTCTCCTAACTCATCTGCACCTGTATCAGAATGGTCACTAAACCAGGTGAAGAAGCTCTCTGGTTCCTCATGCTTTCTCTTCCTCCTGGCTTTATTCTGTGTTTGACTTGAACGTTTCATCAAATATGGGTCTTTATTTTAGGTATTAACCTCTTATCAGATAAATGATTTACAAATATTCTCCCATTCAGTAGGTTGCCTTTGCATTTTGTTGGTGGTTTTCTTTGTAGAAGCTTTTTAGTTTGATGTAGCCCCACTTGCTTATTTTTGCTTTTGTTGTCTTTGTTTTTGGAGTCAGATCCAAAAAATCATCTCTAAGATCCATATTAAGGAGCTTTACTACTTCGATTTTTAGGAGTTCTGTGGTTTCAGGTCTTTTAGGTTTTATGGTTTCAAGTCTAAGCCATTTTGAGTATGAAGTAAGATAGTAGTCCAGTGCACTAAATAATCTATCATCTAGATTTTTTTTTTTTTCAGGGCACCTGGGTGGCTCAGCTGGTTAAGCATCTGCCTTCAGCTCAGGTCATGATCTCAGGGTTCTGAAATTGAGCCCTGCATCGGGCTCCTTCCTCACTGGGGAGTCTGCTTCTCCCTCTCACTGTCCCTCTGTGCTTGCTCATGCTCTCTCTCTCACTCTCCCTCTCTCAAATAAATAAAATCTTAAAAAATATTAAGATTTTATTTATTTGAGAGAGAGAGGAAGAATGAAACAGAATGAGTGGGGGGAGGGGCAGAGGGAGAGGGAGAAGCAAACTGTCTGCTGAGCAGAGAGCCCAATGTGGAGCTTAATCCCAGGACCTTGGGATCATGACCTGAGCTGAAGGCAGATACTTAACCGACTGAGCCACCCCAGGCGCCGCTAAATAAAATCTTTTAAAAAATAAATAAATAGTTTTTTTCCTTTAACTATGGTAAATGAGATAGAGTTGATAGGTAAACAGTATAAGAACATTTTAGAGTAAACTAGGATGTCTTTGATCAGTATAATTTCTTATGGACAGAAATGGGGGTGGGAGGATGGACAAGTTAAGGAGAACATAGTCCTCAAGAGAATAATCAGAAAAGGAAAGTGACAGTCACACTCACTGAAAGGTGTGTTGTGTTTCTCTTGTCGTATCAGTTAAGTGTGAAGACTCATCCTTTGGTACAGTAGTACTGCTAGTAACAACAAACATCACTAAGTGCTAGGCAAGTGCTTTGCATGTAATACCTACAGCTACCTTTAAAATAAACACGTTTATCCCTATTAATCAGAGGTGACAGTCATGGAATGGTTAAGTTACTTTCACAAGATCACAAAACTACAATTACGTCATCTAAATGCTTCCAATTTTAATTTTAAGGTACAATTGATATAAGAGGAGGTAGGTGCTAATGATGAAAAAATGCTTATCTTGAATCCAGGTAATATGGTATAGAGGCATAGAGCCAGGATTCAAACATAGTCTGACTCCAGAGGTCTGTGCTACACGATCTCTTGTAGTAATAATGTTCAAGCCTTTTGTGTTTTACTCTCTTAGCAGTGGAAGACAGGAAGCTGTTTATTGGTATGATTTCCAAGAAGTGCACTGAAAATGACATCCGAGTCATGTTCTCTTCATTTGGACAGATTGAAGAATGCCGGATATTACGGGGACCTGATGGCCTGAGCCGAGGTGGGTACATTTTTAGCTTTTAAAGATATTTAAATTTGGAGTCTCTTTTGGTTGGACCAGTGGAAACCAGTGTTCCCTAGCCAACATGGCCTTGTCATGATGGAGAGGTTGGGCTTGGTGTTGTAAATCTAGGTCCCATCATGGCTCCTCCTACCAGTTGATTCCTTTAGAATTGTCCCAACCCCCTAAGGAGTCTACATTCTACACTTCAGTTTCATGTGTTAAAATTTTCTTTTTGTGCTTGGAGAGGTCCTTAATGCCAAAATGGAACACTTTCTTCTCAAGAGGAACTAGAGGATTGTGATTCCTCCTTTATCCCCTTATCATGTACTTTCTTTCCTCTTGTGCTTCCCTGGTTTTTCATGAAAGCACCTAGCACTGTTATGATGTATCTGTCTCCTCCACTAGATCTTAAACCCCCTGAAGGCAGGAACCATAACTGTATTGCTAGCACAGTACTTGGCACATAGTAGGTGCTCAGTAAATGTCTATCAGATAATTAATAAGCAAATGAATGAATGAGTTATTGACACTTCTCTTACCAGGTTGTGCATTTGTGACTTTTACAACAAGAGCCATGGCACAGACGGCTATCAAGGCAATGCACCAAGCACAGACCATGGAGGTAGGGAGCAGATGAATGAAAGGGAAGGTTCCTTAGCCTGAGAGTACTAGGACAGCTGGCCATCAGAGCTCTGCAGCATGTACAGCGTCCGATTGCCCTAAAGGTTAAGTAGGCTAAACATCTTAAAGTTAAAAAATGATGCTCTCTTGAAGTTAACATATTAGAAGTAGCCCTTTTAAATTTGTCTTTTGCCACTTGTGTCTATCAGGAAGAGAGTCATTTGGCAGTGAATGAAATTAGAATGCATCTTGTGTGTCACTACAAAGGATTTTTTCTTTCACCCAGAAGGAGGAATTTGACCCTTTGGCTTTGGTGTTTTCATAGGGTTGCTCATCTCCCATGGTGGTAAAATTTGCTGATACGCAGAAGGACAAAGAACAGAAGAGAATGGCCCAGCAGCTCCAGCAGCAGATGCAGCAAATCAGCGCAGCATCTGTGTGGGGAAACCTTGCTGGTCTAAATACTCTTGGACCCCAGTATTTAGCAGTGAGTCTTTGTGGTTTGCTTTCTGCAGACTGTGCAAGCTCCCAGCTGTTTCTTCTTGTGTTGTCCCTAGCTAATAGACATAATGGCATTTACTACTTTAACGTGTCCAGTTTTTTTTGTAAAACTTCAGGCAGTGCAATATTCTTTAAGTTACGTTAGTGTATCTGTCTCACCATCTTTCTTTCTCTTTTCTCTCTCATCACACATCTTGGGTTATATCTTGAGACTTCCGCTACTTTATTAAAGTGAAATCCTGATTTCCTGATACAAAGATTTAGAAAGATCTCATATGTCCCTGTCCCTTTAGTTTTCTTAAAAGAAGATCTTGAGGGAATCTTAACTACCAAATACCTTTCTCCATTTCTTTCTCCCAGATGCAGAAGGCATCTTTAAAATCCTAATTGAGTCTTCCCTGAAGAGTATGATAAATGTTTCTTCCCGCTGACTGTGAGAGGTCAAGATATTGATATGGACATTATTAAATGAGTATTACAGGTGTATATTTGAGTTTACTACATTGTAAATAGATCCTTTAATTTGATCTCTCTTTTGTTGAGTTTGAGTCATGTAGTCCAAAGGCTCCAGTTTGTTATTTAGATTTACTAGATCTACAATATATATTATAGGGGATCACCACTGCTTTAACCCTTGAAAGAATAGCAGACAGTACAAGACACTTAAAACTGTCTCATCTGTGAAGCTATCACCGAAGGAAAATCAGTGCTGAAACCATTAGATTTGTATGGATAGTCCCAGAAATATACACATAAGAATAATTATAGTCTTTCACTTCTCATCCTTTAAAACATTGTTCTACAGAAACAGAAGAAAGGCAATGATTTCTGTCCTTCAGTACTGAGTTTTGGCTAATTTGACACCAAATATGGCCTTCATATTTCTAAAACGTTAGAAGAAATCCCAGTTTTCCAGCTAGTATTTCTCTGAAGTCAAAAAATGTAGATGGGGGGTGCCTGGGTGGCTCAGTTGGTTAAGTGTCTGCCTTCGGCTCAGGTCATGATCCTGGAGTCCCAGGATCGAGTCCCGCATAGGGCTCCCTGCTCAGCGGGGAGTCTGCTTCTCCCTCTGACCCTCTTCCTTCTCATGCTCTCTCTCTCTTTTTCTCTCTCTCAGATAAATAAAATCTTTAAAAAAATAAAGATCATCACATATCATTTTTAAAAAATGTAGATGGTTGATATATCTCAACAGGTTAAAATGTTTCTTAGGGCTAGAACATTGCTTATAAGTTCAGAAAATTCAGGAAGATTTTATTTTGGTCTTTTGCCAAAATGATAATATGTTGAAAATGATCTCCATGGTAATGCATTTGCTTTTCTTAGAGAGTTTTGAAGCTCTTTTTAGGGAAGACTCCCCTTTTTATTGCCATTGCCATATCCAGCAGTGCATGATGGTATTTGTTGAGAGCTGAAGTCTCTTTGTTTTAGTTAGACATGATCCCTGCCCTCAGAGCTGTTCTCCTTTAGGGAGGGAATGAAGGTGCCAAGTACAGTATACACAGTCCACCACTTGGAATTGAGCACATTGCCCGAGGTATTCAGACAAAAATAAAGCTGTGGGTGTATAAATGGTATATTATCATTAATTGTGAGGTTCTTTCTGGAATAGGTGGACTTGAACCTGATCTCTTTTGGACTAGAGCAGTGGTTCTTAATCTTTGTGGGGTGTGGACCCCGCTGAGAGGCTGATAAAAATTATGTGCATGCACATTTTTTCATTCTGTATCGGAGGTTTGTGGACCTCCTGAAACCTATATGGACTAAAGAGGTTCATGATGACAGGGAAACCAGGCCAGGTGTTTATGGGAATGAGCAACAGGTTGAATAAAGGATCCAGAAACAGGAATATCGGTTGTCCATAAGGAAAAGTGATTGGCTTTGAATGGAGCAAAGGTTTTCAGCAGGTTTGTTAGGCACAGGTTACTATATGCTAAGATAGTGAATAAGGTCACAAAGATCCATAAGCTCATGGACAGGCCCTCTTGTTTTATTTGTTAGGGAACAACCATTGAAAGGGAATATACACTGAACTGATCTATCAATCAGTCAGTCATTTGGTCATCTGCAACAGTGGAGACCAATTTGTGGGGGAGGAGATAAATGGGGCTGGATGGATGTGCGAAGAGTGTGGAAAGACTGATTAGTCATGGGTCTGTTGTGACCAGCAAAGAAGGACTCCAAGAAAGAAAGACCCTGAAATGGTTAGATTTGATATTTAAAGTAGTTGTGTGATGTAGAAATTGAATATTTAGGTGGAAACAATCTACAAAATAAGATGTGTGGCCCGAACTAAGGAGAACTTGGGAGAGAGGAACTAGAAGTGGCGGTCATCCATGTGTGGACACTCACTGCAGTGATTACATAGCTGCTTGAGTTGAGCTTAGTTCTCTGCTCTCCTCCTGTCCTCTGCTGTGCTGCCCTCTGTTGCCCAGGGACTTGAGCCTGGCTTAGTACTCAGTGAACGTAACTGTCTCCTGGGGCAGGGCTTTAGCCGTGTCGTATTGTCCTGTGCTGTCATAAGCCTCATGTTTCTGTTGTGTTGGCTTGGGTTCTTGTCTTCAGCTCTCTTCTCTCTGGGGGCCTCTGCACTCTCGCTTTGCTGTGCTGTAGAGTTATCCCAGATGCAGAACCAGCCCTCACTCTCACTCTTGTTCTGTTTTTTGGTGTAATGTCTAGCTTTATTTGCAGCTCCTTCAGCAGACTGCCTCCTCTGGGAACCTCAGCACCCTGAGCGGCCTCCACCCGATGGGAGGTAAGTGTTTCACTGCTGTGGAGGAGCGGCAGCAACCAGGCCACGAGGCCCAGCCAACAGCAGTCTGAGAGTTTTGGACCGTTTGTACAGAAAACAGATGTTTTCCCACCCGTTTCATAAACCCAACGTGAGATGAACATCCCAGGACTCAACTGCCTTGTCTCTGGAAGGTGGCTCTTTTAGTTGCTATACAAGATTGCTCTGGGGTTGTCTGATGCTCTCCACCCCTTTAAGTCTCTGTTGAGGAGGAAGATGAAGAAGAGCTGTTAGCACGAGTAGACCATCTGAAGCCATTTTGATAAGGAGAAAATTGCAGGAACTCTTTATTTCCCCAATAAAGTGATTTTTCCAGTGACTCTTTGAAGCCTAAGACAGCATCCATGCAAATGGCTTACCAGAAACTGCTAGAACCTAGGCAGTTAGTTTACCTCTGTCTTATGCATGTTATTTCTTAGGTGAATTACCTTTTGTTGCTGTTAACGTGCACGGAAAACTTAATTGACAAATACTTAAGTTACGACAAAAGATGGGGCTCCACAGACAGACTTGAAGGTGGGGCTGTCAGACAAGTTAGTGGAGGGGGGGAGCAAAGCATTTCCAGTGCCCCCTGCCGCTACCTCTTCTGCAGTGGATTAAGGCTCAGCAGGTGCATTTGAGAAAGGGGTAGTCTTAAGTGAACTGCATTTTGCTATTTGAGAAATTTTGATAGGGGTTCACTTTGTCTCAAGGACTTGGAGTTTGCTATGTTTTTGGAAATTTGCTAGATTGTAAATCTGTGTTGTAGTTCAGTTTTTATTCTCACTAACTCTACCCCCAATCACCACCTCCCATCTGCTTTTCTATCATCTAATAAATGGTTTGCAGCATACTGTCAGTGCAGTTCAGATTTCTTGCTCCTTTTAACTGTTGCTTGGAGGTTTTCTCCCCTCGGTGTTTTTCTCTCCTCCTACTAATGAGTAATCTGCTCTTCAAATGGTGGTTTTTCTTTAGTCTTTCTCCTGTTGCTTTTCTCACGTGCATCCTCCTCTGTCATTATCCCCCTTGGTCACCTGGATCCTGCTGCATTTTCTGCCTGTCCACCTCCATTGGAAAGAGCAAATCCCTTATAAAGTATGAGTGAGGGGCTCGGATGCAGTTCCATTCTGTGCCACAAGTTTTATCATTTGTTGTTCTCTTGGACACCTGGCTTTGTGGTGGACCACAGACCTTACCCTGTCTTGGTTTCCTAATTGCCAGTCCCTTTTCTGAATATTCACTTGGGGTGGCATGCTATTGGATTGGATATCTTCTCTTGAGGCAATGAGGTCAAGTTTCTTAATGAGTTGAGTGGTACTGAATCTTTTTTAGAGCCTTGTAGTGTTGCTTGTAAAGCTTATCTAGAATAGTTCCTCTTTGGGACCAGCCTTCACCAGTGTGTGCTGTCATTGATGGAACGGATATGAGGAACCTTTACGTGCTGGCTGATCTCTTGCTTTGGATGTTGCAGGGTTAAATGCAATGCAGTTACAGAATTTGGCTGCTCTAGCCGCTGCAGCTAGTGCAGCTCAGAACACACCAAGTGGTACCAATGCTCTCACTACATCCAGCAGTCCCCTCAGCGTACTCACCAGTTCAGGTAAGTGTGTTACTGGAACCAACATGCCCTTGTGTGCCTGGGCAGAATCCCCAGAGAGGGGTCTGTCATTCTGGGGAGTAGTTAACATCTATTTCCAAAGGGGTCAGACTGTGAACAATTAATCTTCAAATGTCATCTTCTGACTTCAGAGAAATCTCATAATTTTTAGTTTGTTGTAACTGTTATTTGGCTTTATGTCCTGCAGCGACAGTTATCGGAATCTGAAAACCTCTTTACTGAGAGAATACTTGAGTAGTATCAGTCTTGTGCTTTGGTTCCTGTTGACACGCGAAGCAGGTGTTGGCTTGACTTTAACACCCGGGTTTCTGATCACAGGGTCCTCACCGAGCTCCAGCAGCAGCAGCTCTGTCAACCCCATCGCCTCCCTGGGAGCCCTGCAGACATTAGCTGGAGCAACGGCAGGCCTCAATGTCAGCTCTTTGGCAGGTGAGGGACAGCCCCTGGATGTCATTAGGCCATTCGTTGTGCAGGTAGCACATTTTAAACAACTGTGGTAGGTCACCATTAGGATGAACAGGGTGGCCTGGTAAAGTTAGAAATAATCATGGGATTTCAAGTCAGACCTGAGTTAAATCCCACCTCTGCCCCTTAACTAGCTGTAACGTAATACCACCTAAGGTCATTTTCTCATCTGTGAAGTGGGAAAAGAACACTTTGAGGGTTGTTAAGTAAATGAGAACGTAGGTAAAGTGCCGAGCACATGGCTTAGTACAGTGTCAGGCATGTAGAATGTGTTTAAATAATTATTAGCTGCTATTTCGACGATAGGGTTTACCCACATCTTGTCCTAGACCACACACACCCCTTTTAGCACCCAAACCTGAGATGCTTATTTTACCACATTCCAACTCTGTATGAGAAAGTGACAGAAAAGTCAAAGAGAAAATGGAGCAGGTCATGTGTAAGTGTTATCGCTTCCTGCACAGGTTGGAAAAAGGTAATGGGGAGAGCCACACGTGGGTGTGGCGTTTTTAATGTTCCCATGAGCGATAAGGCCTGGTGAGTGTCCTGAGATCTGACCAGTCAGATGGGTGGTCCTTCTCAGGGAGAAGCTGAGAGAGAGCAAAAAGGGAGAACTTTGGAGTTGTTGTTGGTGCCACTCGAGTCTTTCCGATATGTTAATCCTGCTCTTCCCCACCACCAAGGGATGGCTGCTTTAAATGGTGGCCTAGGGAGCAGTGGCCTTTCCAACGGCACCGGGAGCACCATGGAGGCCCTCACACAGGCCTACTCGGGAATCCAGCAATATGCTGCTGCGGCACTCCCCACTCTGTACAACCAGAACCTGTTGACACAGCAGAGTATTGGTGCTGCTGGAAGTCAGAAGGAAGGTGAGTAGAGAAGGGAGGCTACAGTTAAGGACTGGGAGGACGGGGGGATTACTCTACCTGCAGCACAGGTGAAGGCAGGGCAAAGGCCAAGAGGACCAGTCAGGCGGTCAGACCCATGCTTTTCTTTGGCACTGTCAAAGGTAGACTGATAAGCTCTGTAAACTGTACTCTGCTTTTGGAATGTTCTCTGGATGTGGCTCAGATCAGAACCTCTGTTTGCCCTCCTGTAATCAGGCTGCAGGTTTTATTTTTTTACTTTTTTATTTTATTTTTAAAAAGATTTTACTTATTTGACAGAGACAGCGAGAGAGGGAACACAAGCAGGGGGAGTGGGAGAGGGAGAAGCAGGCACCCCGCCAATCCCAAGACCCGGGATCATGACCTGAGCTGAAGGCAGGCGCTCCCAGGCTGCAGGTTTTAGATGAAGAAGCATAGTGACCTTACTGTTTGACAGCATTTCGCTGTCTTTTGTTGTTGTTGTTGTTGTTAAGAAGTCGTCTTGGGTGCCTGGGTGGCTCAGTTGGTTAAGCGACTGCCTTTGGCTCAGGTCATGATCCTGGAGTCCCGGGATCGAGTCCCACATCGGGCTCCCTGTTCAGCGGGGAGTCTGCTTCTCCCTCTGACCCTCCTCCCTCTCATGCTCTCTGTCTCTCATTCTCTCTCTCGCAAATAAATAAAATCTCAAAAAAAAAAAGTCTGTGGATTACAAACTTGTCAGAGGATATTTTCTGTCTGGGTGTCCCTTTTAAGCTCTGTTATTTGGCGTTTTCCTCATTTTTTTGCTCTCCATTTTTCCTAATGACACACTGAAGATGATGGGACAGAAAGAGTTATGGCCCATGTGTTGGTGAATTGGGAAGTGTGTACTTTGACATAAATAAGGAGAGACTTTCTAGGCAGAAAGAGGCCTGACAGTGGTTTGCATGAATACAGAGTCCTGCTGACACCTCAGTGCTCGTAGTTTACTGGATTTCTGTGGCCAGAAGCTGGCAAGGTTTAAGCACTAATGTGGGGGAAAGACACGTATCCTCTCTTGCCACGGCAGCAAGGACTCCTGGTATTGTGCATCCTCACCTGCTCTCAATCAGAATGCTTCTGTGCGCTAGGATGTGGTAGTAGGGGAACTGAAAGAACTGTGGAGACAGACAGTAAAGCAGGAAAGGCATGAGGTGTTCCACATGATGCTCTGAAGACTGATGAATGGGAAAGAGGGATGGAGGGATGGAGAATGCCAGAGGCATAGCATTTTGTGTAGAATGGTCAGAGGTCTCTAATTTCACATCTAAGCAGAGTCCAGAGGAAGTAAGGAAGCAAGCCATGCCTAAATCTAGAGCAAGAAGAGTAATGGGGGAGAGGAGCACCAACTGCAAAGGCCCTGAGGCAGTACTGTTCTGTAATGTGTTTGGCAACAGCAGGGAGGCCGGGTGGTTGGAGAATGGCTGGACTGCAGTTGTAATAAGGCTTCTTTGGTTAGAAAGTCATTGAGCATAAGTGGTTGGAAAAGGAAAGCATATTCTATTTTTGAGCTCAGTGTTAATCATAGGCACTTTTTATTTTATTTTTTATTATTTATTTATTTAACAGAGAGACACAGTGAGAGAGGGAACACAAGCAGGGGGAGTGGGATGGGGAAGCAGGCTTCCCGCTGAGCAGGGAGCCCGATGTGGGGCTCTGGGATCATGACCTGAGCCGAAGGCAGATGCTCAACGACTGAGCCACCCAGGCGCCCTCATAGGCACTTTTTAAAATATAATTTCTTTTTATTGAGGTGCACTTTACATGCGGTAAAATTCACCCTTTTGGGAATATATAGCTCTGTGAGCTTTAATGAACGCATACAGTCATGTAACCACATTCACAGATGGAGAATGTTTCCATCACCCCCAGAAATTCCCTCATGTCCCTTTGTAGTCATTCCTTGTCCCCACCTCCTGCCTCGCAACTGCCAGTCTCTTGCTGTCCCAGTAGTTTCTAGCACAGTTTTGAAACCTGTTTTGTTTGTAATCTCTTTCTACCTCTTTTTCTGTGTTTCCCTACAAGCCTTTAGTCTCCGGTTTTATTGCGCCACACACAAGTCTGCCTACTTTATTGTCCTAGCACTCACTCCTCCCACAAGGTCGAATTCTGATACCCCTCAATGGGAAGGAGTCTGTTTCAGTGATTGCTCTTCAGTTTCCTGTTTTGCATTTGGAGAATCTTTAGTTCTCCAAACGAATCTGTTTGTTGGGATACAGACAGGTTTTGTTTTTTGTTTTTTTAAGATTTATTTATTTGAGAGTGAGGGGGAGAGAGAGGAAGAGCAGGAGGAAGGGCAAAGGGAGGGAATCCTTAAGCAGACTCCCCGCAGAGCGCAATGCGGGGCTCGATCCCAGGACCCTGAGATCATGACCTGAGCCAAAATCGAGAGTTGGCTGCTTAACTGACTAAGCCACCCAGGTGCTCCAGGATCCAGACAGTGTTAACGCAGGTAGAAATGAGAAACAGTGGTACCAGGGCTGGGGCGGGTGGAGAGGGGGTGAGCTTGACACTGATGCCTTTTCAATCAATGGGTATTTTGAAGGTCCAGAGGGAGCCAACCTGTTCATCTACCACCTGCCCCAGGAGTTTGGAGATCAGGACCTGCTGCAGATGTTTATGCCCTTTGGGAATGTCGTGTCTGCCAAGGTTTTCATAGACAAGCAGACAAACCTGAGCAAGTGTTTTGGTATGTTGGCTTCTCTTCTGGTGTTGGGAGGGTTAAGTATTGTTACCACTGAGAATGAGAAGGGGCTGATGATAGCAGGAAGAACTGGGTTTGAGTTTGGGTTACTGTTTAACTCAGCCTTGGGCAGACATCATGACCTCTTGTTGAGCCTCAATTTTTTCATTTCTGTAGCAGGGATGGTGGGTTTCTACCCACACTGTTGTTCCACAGGTTAAAAAATAATAATAATGTATGGAAATAGCTTGGTCAAAAAACTTAAAAGTGCCACGTAGATGTCAAGTGGTACAGTTGGGAACCTAATCTATCTCATGTGATGTAATTCCCGGATTGCTTGTCCCTGCTGAGATATTTGGGACATCAGACTGTGCTCACTCATAAGGTATCTCCTGTGTAAGGAGGACCCAGAATCTCCTTGCCTCATCATGCCCCTCCCCCTGGGTTCTGCTTGGACACACAGGTTTTGTAAGTTACGACAATCCTGTTTCGGCTCAAGCTGCCATCCAGTCCATGAACGGCTTTCAGATTGGCATGAAGCGGCTTAAAGTGCAGCTCAAACGTTCGAAGAATGACAGCAAGCCCTACTGAGCGTGCTCCCCTCTGAGACTGGAGTGAGAGGGTCTTCTGGTAAGTGGGGGAGGAGCACCCTTAATGATTCGAAGCCCTAAGGCTGTGTGTTGACAGCCCTGGACCCTGACCCCCGCCACTCTGCAGGCACAGCTTTGCCCTGAAGACTCGGCTACTGCCTTCTGTGGGAGTTTCGCTTCGTACAGAGGACGAGTTTGTGCTTTGGTTTCCAGTGTTTTACTTTGGAGTTTAGGTGCCATATCCTAAGTTTTTTTCTTTATTTAAAGTTTGCTGTGTTTGTAACCAGTGTGTGTTGAGAAGGACCAACATCAAACCGCCCTGGGGGAGGAGGGGGAATGGAGAAACATTAAAAAAAGAAGATCAGAGCTTTCCTCAAACTACCCCAAGAGAGAGGACTGAGTGAAACCAAAAACTGACCCCAGAATCTACCTTAGTGCAAGAGTGGGTGAAATAACTGGCGCCCAAGAGCCTTGGGGGGCGGAGGCAGGGCTGCCTTTGGAGGTGAGGAGAGTTGACCCACACCCACTGGCCCCGGGAGCTGGAGGCTGGAGCACCTCCCTCGCTGCCTGCTGAGTTCTTGCCACCTATTTTGCAAGATTTCTGCTCCGCTTTCCCAAGAAGGGGATGACAGTTCTCTGGGAATAAAGCACCTGTTAAATTAGCCTGACATATGCAAAAAGCAGGGAGACGTCCCCCATTACCAGCTTTTCCAGCCATCCATTGGTGTTGGATTGGCTCTGCCTGGCTGGTGGCTGGCTGTTAGGAAGCAGCAGCCAGTCAGGTCGTTTTTAGTTTATTTCAAGACCACATGGCCCATTTCTAACAGGTCCCTTTAAACAAGGCCTCTAGGGAAGACACTGTCTGGTTTCCTTCCGTGTAGTTGACCACAGCAGAGAGTGTCACTTCCATCCCGAGGCACAGTTTTTTCTTGAGGGTAAATCCAAGAGGGGCTTATAGTATCCAGCTGAAGGGGGCACCTCTCCCGAGCAGAGTGATCGAAAGCCATCGAGTTAGGGGAGGAGGAGCCTGCTTCTTGGTGTACCTGAATCAGAAGGTCTCTTTAAGCCAGAGTGCTGCATTTGTCAGTGGCCAGCACTAACTACTTAAAAAGATGAGAAATCTGCGCTTGCCTCCTTGGTTGAGGGGTCCCAGATGTAGTATTCCCCTCAAGGCAGGCCCCTCTTCTAGCCACTCCAGCCCCTTCTGCTCTTGGGGACAGAGGAGACAACAGGACGTTTACAGCCTCCATATGGATTTAGTGTTCATTTACCTCAGTATTACCATGTTCATTTTTGTCCTCGTGCTTACAGTTAGCTCCCTGCTGCCTCCCACAGGTCTTACTCCAGCCCTTGCCTGTGACCCACACAGCCTCTGGGCCCTGCCTCAGCTCCAAGAAATGCTGTGGGGGTGGAGAGCCAGAAAGGACGTGCTGTTGGGAATGTGCATCTGGGCAGAGGTAGCCCTGTTGGGATCTGACTCTTAGCCAAGGCCAGGGACTGGGTCCCTGGGATCTTCAGCCTCACAAACATCAGTCCTGACCCCTAGCAGCAGAGATGAGATTCAAGGGGTTGGTTTGGTATTAAGTCAGACTGGGGGGGCTCTTTCCTTGTCACGCTGTCCGTTTGGGTCACAGACAGGGATTGACCATCTTGCTGTTGTACAGGTAGTTTGGTGGTGTTGGATTATCCCATTGAAGCAGGGACAGCTGTTCCCTTCTCATAGTGATATCTTGGGTCTGTTGTCCTCTAAGAGACGTGAAACATACTTCTTAAGCTGAACCACGTAAACTTGAATTCCGCGCACTGGGAGAAATGTGTCCTGTGTTTCAAGGATAAAACTGTTCCAAAGGCTTCCAGGGTCATGATGGGATTTTTTAAATAAATGCAAAAAATAAAAATAAAAAAGAAAAAAGAAAAAAAGAAAAAAATGCTAGGTTGGGGAGGCGCTGTTCTGAATCCCAACCGGCTGGAACCAAGAATGTCGTTTCTATTTTTATAGAAGTTTTATACAGCTCCGGGGTGGAGAATATTTATTACCTAAATTATATCTCTGGAAAAGGCCAGGATTTTGTAGAATCCAGAATGTGATTGTTGTACACACAGGGTGCTGTGTATGATTGAAACTACTGACTCTCTGTGGCCCGTTTGCAGCCCAGCTAATAATCTGCCAGAGGGGAAGGAGTTAATGCTGTGAATTGGCAGAGGAGAGAGCTGTGCTCCCCAGGGTGCTGCCGGTGCTGCCATAGCTGACCTTCTGTTCCGTCTTCCTCCTTGGCCATCGCGGGGTTTTCCAAAGCCCAGAACTCCACTCCCTTCCTACGCTCTCTCCCCTCCCCCTCCTCCCCCCATTTCACTATTACTTGTCCTGGGCTCTGGGACCTTATGAAACGCCTTTTCGAATAACATGAAAGGCAAAGGTGCAATCAGCCTGCCTTTGCTAGCAGACCCAGAGGTTCCATACCTGCTTGTGGGGTTCTCTTTTCTAAAAGGGGTTGTGTACCACAGCAGGGCCCTGGGCTGCCGTGGCGGCCAGCTGGTGAGACCAGGCACTTCTCTCTGTTGTCCTCCCCCTGCCCGGTGAGTGCACACAGTAGTGCTGCCCTTGAGCACAGTTCTCTCCCCAGGCCAAAGATGGTTTGTGAAGAAGCTGCTCCCCTACAAGTCTCATGGTGTGGAAGGGTTCAGCTCGGAGAGTGGAGACTAGCAGTCAAGTCTTAAGCAATCCTTTTCTGTTGTGTGGGGGTTTCACCTAACATAAATGTGTTTTCTGCCTATAGTTTTGTTTCTTACTGGGTTTCATCATGAAATTGATTTGCCTTGAGTGCAGCCAGACATTGTCTCCTGGGTCCCACATGAGTGGCCAGGGCCTGCGTGGAAGCTAAGAGCTTGGATTTCTGGAAACACAAGGCCATCCCCAATGAACTGGCCCTCTCCTGGCCCTCTCCCCTAGAGAGTTCCCCCCACCCCAGCCATTGTCTTCTACTTTCTCCCGGGTTTGAGGAGGAGAGAGGCTGGAGCTCTGTTCCACCAGAGACCTATCTTCTCCCACCACGGACTTGTTTGGGCGCCTCAGGGGAAATCCAAGCCTTAGGTTCCCTTCTGTCTCTGGCACTTGGATGTTTTCTTGGTGTCCTCCATGTCCTTTTTGACTTTTCCCTGTGTCCATTGTTAGCATGTGCAAAAGTTCCCTGTCATTACCCAGCCCCCGCCCCGCCCGCCTCCTCATTTCAGGGCTGTACACAGTGAGTGTTCCTCTTCTCTCTCTCTCTCTGTTTGGATGTATTGCTCTGTGTAACTCAGTGGGTCTCCCTCTTTCTGGTTTGTTTTTTTTTCTAGATTCCTGCCGTTTGTTCATCGTTGTGCCTAAAGCATGTCGATGTGGCGTCAAGTACATCGTCCAAATCCCTGTCTCTTCAGCTTCTCTGATGCTTGAACTCTCACCTTTGACCTTGTGTTGACCTTTGATGCTGACGTGTATTTTTATTATGTTTGTTTCTTTCTTTGTTATTTCTTTTTTCTTTTCCTTTTTTTTTCTTTTGTGCTGCCAAATTGGTTTTGCTAGAACGACTGCTGAAGGGGAAATATTTAAACTTGCATTTGAATATAAAAAAAAATCTATTTTTCTAGAACTTCATAAGATAACCACTTGATTTTGTGATTCCAATTCTTTGTAACTGTCTTCAGAGCAGCCCTACTAGCACATACCGCGTGGTGTTTGTATTTCTGTGAACACACAGCCAGTCCGTTTCTAGGCTTTGTTTCTCTGTGTGCTTAGTTTTAAAGACAACTTTGAAGTAAACAATGAAATAAAAGATGTCACTAAAACCTTTGAGGCTCCTGAGCACATTTTGCTGATAGTTTGTGGGGCTTGAGGAGACTGCATGTGTTCTTTTGTTTTTCTGAGTTCTCAACTGCAGAAAACACCTGAACCCCCTTTCCTTTTTGACCACAGGCTGCAGTTTTGGGCCCCAGCCAGCCCTTTTTCTTTTTCTTTTGTGGTTCTTCCCTGGAGTGACTCTGCAGGGAGCCTTCAAATCCCCCTGGCCCCTTCCCCTCAGCCCTGCTGTGCCCACCTCCATGCTTGTTCCTACAGTCTCCACAGCAAAATGTGATGCTTTGATTTTTTGTTTTTGTATTGTTTTGTGTTTTTGTTTTGAATTTTTTCCTTTCCTACTAAGATTATGCCCAGAAAAAACAAGTTTTGCATGTTTCCTGCTGTTTCTTCACACCTTCGTATATATCACCTTCACCTCTCTGTTTTCTATAGTTTGTGCAAAAACTGACCGATTTAAAAGGGTTTCAAAGAAGCTGTTTTAAATTGTTGCGGGGTTGATTATTTTTTTCAAGATTGTATTGTTTTATTTTGAAGTGGCAACTTTCTCCTCTTTTGCCCTTAGAGCGTTTGCCTGTGCACTTAGACTGTCACCTCATGTGGCCTCCAGGCCTCAGGGGGGCCGGGGGGAGGGGGCCCCCAGGAGGCTGGCTGCTCTGCTCAGACATGGGTGGGAAGGGGGCCTGGAGAGGCACAAGGAGCAGAGGTAGAACCCAGAAAGTGGCTGCGGGGGTGGGGGTAGGGAGCGGGCAAGAGGCTTTTAGCCCATCAGGGGTAGTGAGCGCCCCTCAGCCCCGAAGAAGGAGGGTGCTCTTAACCGCTCGGAGGAGGCCATCCGTGCACTGAGCAGCAATATATCTGCCCGCGCTTCTCCCTAGGTGACAAGCACAATACTACAGTCTTCACACTGTTTACAGCCCTGGCCACCAACTACCCCACACTGGCTCTTCACCACAGCTCTGCTCTTGCTTAGCTAGTGGGGTCGGGGGGAGGGCAGGGATCTCTTTCTTTCTTTTTTAATTGAGTGAAGAGCCAAATAGCTACTGTCCCTGGGTGCCAGGCAAGCCAGTTCCTTGGTTCCCTGAAGGGAGCTTGCTCTCCTCTCTTGTGGCACCATCCAGCCTCAGGGTCTTAGGGACTTTTGAGTAAGAATGTGAATGGTGGAGGGAGAGGCCAGAGGAGACAAGAGGTCACAGGATGGATCTGTGGAGGTAAGAGGTTGCAGAGGGAGGAGTTTGTGATGGATTCCACCCAGACCTAAGCTGCTGGTGGGTGGGAGAGCTGGGAAGTAGGATTATCCAGGGAAGGGTGAAGAGGGGGTAGCCGAGGGTACTGGGGGGGGAGGGGGGTGGGGAAGGTAGAAGCACTGTTAGCATCATCCACGCAGGGGTTGATGAAGGAAGGGATCCTGGCAGAATTTCTGCCCTGGGACCCGCAGGTTGCCTAGTATTATGCTGGAGGCCACTCTTACTAGGAAGAGAGGGCAGCCAGATGGAGGCCCAGTGCATGGTAGGTTGCTTAATTTCCTGGAAGGGGTGATTGGGTGGAAAGAGGCCAGGAACCCCAGCCTGAGCGAGACTGCCGTGCACCCCACAGTCTGACTGCACAGAGCCGCCTCTGTTGGCAGAAGGCCCTGAGGCTCCCCTTCCTGTGTATTCAGAATCCGTGTTTGCCAATCTATTTTGCTTTCAATTCCAAGAGGAGCTCTGGGAAAACCTGTGGATAAAACCAAATGCCAAACGTTGGACGTTGTTTCCTTTTCCTTTTCTCTCTCTGATTGTTTTAATTGTTCTGTGGTGGTTTTAATGGATTTGAGACCCTGGAGCGGCAGCTGCCTTTCTGATTTCCAGCTGCTTTTTGTGAATAATTTAAAAAGAAAAAAAAAAAGAAACTTTACATTTTGGAGACAAACCTGTGTGAGTTTTTTATTGGTACAAACGTTGTATTTAACACTAGGGGTTTTGTACAGTTTTTTGCCTTTTCTACTAGAAAACAATGTAAAGTGATTTCACAATGTGAAGAGAAAAAAAATTGCCACTATGACCAAACGCACAGTCTGTTCTGCAGCAACAACGGGATTCAATCAACTCAAAGTCGTGATTCAGCCGTAGAAATGCTTTTCCTTTACCTTGTTTGAGCTTTTCCTTTCTTTCCTGTTTTGATTTGCAAAAGAAAATGTCTTTTTTGTGTGAACTTGTGTTGTACTATGTAGAAAATTATGGATTTTACTTTAATGGTTTAAAAAAAAAAAAGGCAAGAAGAGCCTTTGTTGCTTTTCTGACTTGATCACAGAGTTTGTGTAGTGGATTAAAAAAGAAAAAATTGTTACAAGTTTGGAGCAAGGGAGTATGTGTTTAAAAGGATCTCCTTCCTTTTTTGTGTGTTTTTCCTTTTGTCCCAATGAGGAACCTAAATCTGTTTTAATTGCACAGACACACGGACAAAAAGTCATTTTGTATCTGCCAAGTGTGGTACCTTCCTTTGTTTATTTGCTATTAAACTGTTTGAGAAGAACTGATGTTGTCTACAGAGTTTTTATTGACGGTCGGGGTGGTCAGTAGGGTCCCTGGGGCTGGTGCGGGTTGGTGGCATCCCCGAGGAAGGGGTGGGGGTCCTGGTAAGGTTTCAGCTTGGTGTGCCAGTTTCATGAAACTGAACTCACCTTAAGGCTCCTGCAAGACCATAATTTCTCCCAGAAAACTACCTTCTCCATCATCCTCCATTCTTCTAACAACGTCCCTGCTGACACAGGAGCACCTTCAAACTTTTTTGGCAACCTTCATTTTTGTAATGCTTCCATTTCTAGCATTGTGGCTGCCACACTGCAGAATTGCCAACTTGTGAGTGCACATCCCCTCTTGGGGCCTTTCATGCTCCACCCACTTTCCCCCTCATCCTGAGCTCAGAACGAGGTCACAGAGGGCACTTCAAAGATTGCGTTTACTACTCAAATAATTCTACATCAGTCTCCAAGTGAAGCCCAACATCTGAGCCGCCTCTGGCGTCCGAGAGCTGCAGGCTCAACACTGGGCTGGGAGTGTTAGAGGCTTGCGACCAGCACGTGGGCTGTGGGGTGGGGTGGGCCAGGCCTCAACCTCCTCAGAGTCCCTCTCTGTGGGGTATGTCTGGAGGAGCATTTCTCAGTGGCCGTTGCACTGAGTACTAGCCCAGGAAATGTTCTATGAAGTAAGAGTTCTGAACGCAAATGCATTTGGGAATAGTGCTTTCTCATTTGCTTTCATTAAAAATGTTTGTTTGTTTGTTTGTTTTTTTAAAGGTTTGTTTATTTATTTGACAGAGACACAGCGAGAGAGGGAACACAAGCAGGGGGAGTGGGAGAGGGAGAAGCAGGCTTCCCGCGGAGCAGGGAGCCCGATGTGGGGCTCGATCCCAGGACCCTGGGATCATGACCTGAGCTGAAGGCAGACGCTCAACGACTGAGCCACCCAGGCACCCCCATTAAAAATAAGTTGAAAAGAGGGCGCCTGGGTGGCTCAGTTGGTTACGTGTCTGCCTTTGGTTAGGTCAGGATCCCAGGATTCCGGGATCGAGCCGCGCATTGGGCTCCCTGCTCAGCAGGAGTCTCTTTCTCCCTCTCCCTACCCTCACTCATGCTCTCTCTGGCTAGCACTCTCTCTCAAGATCTTAAAAAATATTTTTTAAGTGGAAACTTGGTATTACTCTGTAGTAATTATCCTAGCTAATGTTCATTGTTTACCACAATCCAAGTGCTGTGGGAAACACTTGATACCTGTTACATGTTTTAATCTTTATAACATCCCTGGGAGGGAGCTACTGTTCCCATCCCCATTTTGTAGATGAGTGAACTGCTGAGGTTAAGGGAAATTGGGTTGGGGCGCCTGGGTGGTGCAGTCGGTTAAGTGTCTGACTCTTGGTTTCAGCTCAGGTTGTGATCTCAGGGTTGTGAAGTTGGGCTCTGCGCTGAGTGTGGAGTCTGCCAGAGATTCTCCTTCCTCTGCCCCTTCCGCTGGTGTGCTCGCTCGCTGTCTCTCTCTCAAATAGTAAAAAAAAAAAAAGGGGGGGGGATTGTGTTGCCTACTAGAAAGTGGTGTGCACTGAGAATCAAACCAGGTCTGCCCACCTCCCAGGCCCTTTCTCTTAACCATGACTGAGAAGAAAACGCCAGAAAAGCAAACAGATGTGCTTTAGTTAACCTGTGCCTTCTCATCACACGATTGCACAGCGTCCTCTAGGCTCTAGTGAAGGGAACCTGGGGGGCCTACAACTCGTGCGGCTCCCTCAGGTGGTGAAGCATTGCAGCCTGGTCCTCCTTCGAGCAGCTGTCTTGTGTAGAAGGGATTTACTGATAACTCACTGCACCCAGGTAGGTGGTCAGCACGATCCATGAGGTGTCACTTCCTGTGAGGAATGGGGTGTTTCCTGCGTCATTCCAGCCACTCAGGTCTTTCCTGGATCTGGTACCACCTAAACTATTCTTTACCTTTTTTTTTTTTTTCCTTTGTGGCAAAATACATAGAACACAAGATGTTCTTAAACCCCCCATAAGTGGATCATTCGGTGGTATTCAGCACATTTACAGTCTTGTACAATCACCACCACCTGATGTTTTAAATCAACTTGAAATGCATCTATTTCAACTTCACCTTATTCTGACCATTAATATTTATGAAATCACAAGTTTGGTATTTTGTTTTTAAATTGTACATTAATTATATGTGTTTAAATGCACATTAAACTACATAACCAATATATATATGAAATGCCCATAAGGCGCCTTCTCAAAGAGGTCGTTTTACATGCTGGGAAATGGGGCCAAGATGGAGAGTCAGGGGCTTTGAGGAGTCCCTTCCCGACTTGTTTCCTCTGTAAGGACAAGGTGGTTGAACCTGAAGTTCTCTCCCATCCAGCACAGATTCTTCTGTCACTCAAGAAAAAGATGGCAGGTCTTGCCTTTAAGTCTTTGCCTTGGGACTCTTGTTCTCCTGAGACAGAACTTGGTATAAAAATAGAATGTGAAGTACAACTTACATCTTTCAATGTGACATCGTACTTAGGCTGTTGTTTCTCTTCAAAATTTACCACAAAGAATGTGCCCAAAGTACTGTTTTTTAACCTTTTAAAAATGTAGGCCTGTGCACCTTTATAATCATACAGCTTTGTCTGAAACGGTTTGTATTCCATTTTGAAACCCACATGCAGTCATCTTTTATTTTTGAATCGATTCCTCAGCACCTAGTTGTTGCCACAGCCCTGGTTCCCGGCTCACCGCAGAGACAGCCCCTGCGTCGGCTTTCCCGGCCAGCCCGCGGCTGCCCTGACGCTCCCAGGTCTTCCACACGCTGCGTCCCCTGAGCCTCTTGGTCCCGGAGGAAGAAAGGCATGGGGAAGGAAACGAGATCAGGTTTGTGACTTCACCGCTGGGAATGTCACACTACTGACAGCGTTGCCCTTCCAGGAGGGATCGTAGATGGCTTTTTCTTGCACCTTCTGCCTTTCTCAAGCATCTTCCTTCTCTCTCAGGAGTCCTTTCCAACCCCCACCATCTGGTGTTTAATTTCTTGTGCATACATTGACTTTCTCTTTTCCTGGTAAAGGCTTCAGCTCTAGGGACGGCTCTTGCTTTTTTAAATCAAAGTCAGAGTCTTGGGAGGGGAAATGGAACAAAGCCAGGGCTTTAGGCCTGCCTGCATCCGCACCAACACCCCCCTCCGCCGCTGAGGGGGTCCCGCTGTCCTGAGGCCTTCTGAGGTTTTGGTGTTTTTAACCGCTACCATTCACCCACTTCAAGGGGACAAGTCCTTGCATTTTAGCGTTGTGCAACCATCACCACAACCTAATTTTAGAACATTTTCATCACCCTGAAAAGAAACCCCGTACTCATTAGCAGCCACTCCCCTTCTCACCTCCCTCTCATTCCCAGCCCCTGGCAACTGCGAATCTCTCTGCTCTATAGATTTGCTTATTCTGGAAGTGTCCTATAAATGCAGTCATAGAATATGTGCCTTTTGTGTCTGGCTTTCACTTAGCCTACCTCCCAAGCCATGTTCTTTCCTCCCCCTCCTTGAAAGCAACTCACAGCCCTAGGCTTATGCCACCCGCGGCTGCCATTCCTGGTCCTTCTGAGCGGCCTCCTCGCAGTCCAGCCACGTTCCTGCAGCCCCTGTCCCTTCCCCCTCTCCAGTTGCTCCTGTTTACCTGCTGCACCATCTGCCTCACCCTGCATCTGGCTGTCTTCAGGACCTGTCTGCACTGTCCTGTTTGACCAGCCACTAGCCACTGTAGCTGTTTAACTAAGAACTTTCATTCCTCACTTTGGCCACGAAGCTCCATGTAACCAGGGGCTACTGTACTGGCCAGTGCGGGGCCTAGACCATTTCCATCATGGCAGTCAGTTACAGTGGTCAGGACCGTTCTAGATCTTACTCTACATTTAAGAAGACAAAATAGGGGGGCGCCTGGGTGGCTCAGTCGGTTAAGCGACTGCCTTCGGCTCGGGTCATGATCCTGGAGTCCCGGGATCGAGTCCCGCATCGGGCTCCCTGCTCGGCAGGGAGTCTGCTTCTCCCTCTGACCCTCCTCCCTCTCATGTGCTCTCTCTCATTCTCTCTCTCTCAAATAAATAAATAAAATCTTTAAAAAAAAAAAAAAAAAAAGACAAAATAGGGGCGCCTGCATGGCTCAGTAGGTTAAGCGTCCGACTCTTGATCTCGACTCAGGTCTCGATCTCAGGGTTGTGAGTTCAAGCCCCACATTGGAGCTGTTCTTCTTGTCCACCCAGCACCTGGCAGCATAGGAAGGTAGAGACTGCAGCACAGGGAAGCTACAGTCCTTGTCACATAGCCGTAAGTAGGAGAGTTGGGCTTTTAACCCAGGCCAACCTGATTCTGAAGTCCTGCCGAACTATATTCCTTTGGGAGGGTCTAAGGTGGGCCCTGGTTTAAATTCCACCTCTAGACTGGAGCTGCATGAAGGCAGGGACTATGCATGTCTTGTTCCTCGCTGGAGCCCTAGGGGCTGGCAGGTAATCAGTATTCAGGAAACATTTAATGAGTAAATGAACAGATACCAAAAAATGATAGTTGCTTTTGTTCAAGAGCTTCCTGATGTGCTTCCCCGCACCCCACTACATTAGAGTTTGATTTAGAAATTTCCATCCACTCCAGAAGAAAGGAAATAATTCATACCTTGTTTATAGATTGCTAGCCACCAGCCAATACCCGAGTTCTCCATAGGCCCTCAGTGGCCATGTAACAAATGACAGCCAAGTCCCTTAGAGCCACTTTACAGGAATTCTAATACAACTTCTGAGGCAGCCATGGGGGGTGGGGGGGGCGTCCCACAAGGAAGTTGGTACCAGATCCTGCTTGGCCCTATGCTGCTGGAGAGCCCCTCTGGCAGTCTGGGAACTCCCCAGAGAGGGGCACCTGCTTGCGGTCCTCCGGCCTTGAGAGTGCCACCAACCCAGGCATCCTGAAAGTGTGCCCGAGTCTCTCTCTCTCTCTCTCTCAAATAAAGCTTTAAAAATTTCATTTTAGGGTTTGAGGGGTTTTTTAATGCAAAACATTAATATAGTTATATAGAAGAGACTTTAGAGTATGGTGGGAAAAGCTTTGTACCGGAGTCTCTTAATCTGGTTATACCACCAGTCCGTGTGACCTTGGGCGAGTGACTTGAATCTGTCAGCCTCAGATTCCTCATCTGCCAAATGGAAGTGAAAACACCCACCCACCAGAGCTGGGAAGATGAGAGATTGGCTCAGGGCCGTCCCTGGCAGACACTTGTTCAACTTGCTAACAACCCTAAGTATATAAAAGTTAAAAGTGAGCGTTTCTCCATCCCACAGCCCATTGATAACTGTTAAACAGATGGGGTAAGTATGCTTCCAGAATTTTTCTCTCTATATACAAAAAAATATGTACATACATAATTTCTGTTAATAAAAATGAGATCATGCCATAATGTACAGAATGTTCTTCATGCATTATTTCAGTTACTATGTCATGGGCACCCTTCCATCTGGGTATGTACACCAGGATCTACAACTTTCATTTTTAGAGGCTATATGGCATGTCATGGTTTCTTAACCACTTTCCTACTGGACATAGATTACTTCTAGGTTTTCCACTCTTAGAGACAGTAAAAGCCAATTCCGGGAAGGTTCAGGAGGCCCATTATAGGGGCGTTAGTTCATTGACTTGTTTTCTTTCTTTCTTTCTTTTCTTTCTTTCTTAGATATTATTTACTTGAGAGAGAGAGCGAGCAAGAGAGTACAGGAGCATGGGCAGAGGGAGAGGGAGAAGGAGACTCTCCCACCGAGCAGTGAGCCCAACGTGGGGCTCGATCCCAGGACCTTGAGATCATGACCTGAGCCGAAGGCAGACACTTAACCGATTGAGCCCCCCAGGTGCCCCCAACGACTTGTTTTCAAAGCAAGTTCTTGTTTTATCTTTTCATTTGGTTTTCATAGAAACCTTACCAGAGAGCTGATAACCCCATTTACAACCAGGAAAATGAATTCGTCGAGAGGGACAAACTGCCCAAGGATCCCACAAATTGTGGCAGAGGGGGCCTGGGACAGTCCCCTCGGCTTATGTTTGTTGTGCTTCTGGAATAGGTGATGCAAGTGAGTGGAAGGAGGCCCATATAAGATGACAAGCGACACTTGGCTTCAGTGTCAAGGCGAGAATAGTGGGAGCAAGATGGGGTCTGGACTGCACAGAATCCCAGGGCCCGGTTTGCCTGAGCCTCTGGTCTCCAGGAGAAGCAGGAAATGCAGAGTTTTGCCTGTAATCTCCCAGGTGACAGATGGGGCCCAGCCAACACACAGCTCTTCAGCGCTCACATGCCACAGGGAGACACAGTGACCCCTGCTTCGGGCCCCAACTTAGATTTTCTACTTTTGACTGGAAAGCAGGAGTCTAACCTGCGAGGCCTGTAGCTGGTACCTGACACAGACGGAACTTGGTAGAAGGCTCTGTGCCCCTGCATCGTACCCCCTGGGAGGTTAAGTGGCCCAGAAAAGACCATTTGATTTTGTGGCTTGTCCTTCCAGCTTCCAGGGGCCATGTGTCTGCCCCCACTGCCAGGCCCCGGTGAGCAGGCTTGACTCTTGAGCCTCTCCTTAGCCTTCTTTGTATACAGTTCTCCCGGTCACCCTGACCAGAGCCTTGGCTAAGGTTCCCAGGGAGCTTGTTGTGTGTCAGGTAAAGATCACTGTGATTTCTGAAAATGGCTCCCATTCCCCTTTACTTCTCTCCTTCTCCCTCCTCCCTTTTGGGAACAGTATTGTGGTTAAGAGTGGGACCCCTAAGTCACATTGCTCAGATCCAGTCCCTGCTCTGTCTCTAGCTGTGTGGTCTTGGGCCGGTCATGTTACAGCTCAGTGCCTCAGTTTCCTTATCTGTAAACTGGAGGAAATTAATTAGCTTGGAAAATGTCAGCTGTCATCTGTTGGTCTCTCACTTTTCCAGGGGCTGTGCAGGTACTCAGGGTACAAAGACAAACCATAGCCCTTGCCCTAATGGAACATGACCTTGACATAATAAGTGTGTGCAGTCGTCAGCAAAGAGCTGACTCTGGGGCAGAGGAAACCTTTCTCCCGTCAAGTCTCAAGTTTTGAGATCATTTGAGTTGCCAGGTACCCAAAAGGCTTCCAGACTCCTTTGGGGCACAGATGCAGGCTGCCCGTGTCCTTTCCTTCCTGCCAAACTCAGGTCTGGACTAGTGAGTGGGAGAGAATCTGCGAGCCCTTCAGCACTTCCCGAGTGGGCCCAGCTTCCTTCCCCTCTGGACGTTTACTTTCACGAAGAACCCACTTTCCCAGATGAGAGGAAGAGCCCAGCCAACTCCCCTGTACCTCTCGCTCTCGCCCCCTTTTCCCAGCTCCCTGGGGTGGGGGTTCAAGAGCACTTCCCCCTGGGGAGTCCTGGTGGCCTTGCCCAGTCCCAGGGGTCTACTTCTAAATCCCCTCCACCTCTGCTGACCCTTGACCCCTGAGCTGGCGATGTGCCCCCTGCTCCAGATTGCCCCTCTCTGGACCTGCTTTGCTCACAATAAACAGGAAGCCATCCCTGCCCGGGGCTGGGGCAGGAGGTCCTCGCAGATCGGCTGGGAAGCCTGCAACAGTGCGCTTTAAATTTCAAAATTAGACTTTCGTTCCTCCCCCTTTTCCCATTCATTCGTTCAGCACGTGTATTGAGTAACCCCTGTGTGCCCGGCCTTGCTCTGGAGACAGTCAGTGGTGGCTGAGACGGTCACTGCCCACACATTTGAGTAGGGGAAACCGATGTCAAGCAAACAACCTATTGATGACTATAAAATTGTAGAGAAAAGTCTTGTATCAGAATGGAATGTAATTCTCCATGAGAGTAGCTGACTCACCCTAACTAGAATGTCACTGGGCAGAATGTTGGGGTAGGGAGGAGGAAAAGAATCAAGACATACAAAGGCCCTGGGGCAAACAGCTTGGCAATTCCTCAGAAGCTGAACACAACAAAAATGAAAGTAGGAAGATTTGTACACGAATGTTCATAGCACTGTTACTCTCTACAGCCAAAAAAGTGAAACAAACCCCAAATGTCCACCAGCTAATGAATGGCTAAATAAAATAGATCCCTACAATGAATACTATTCAGCCATAAAAAGGAATGACGTACTGATTTACAGTATGGATGAACCTTGAAAACGATGCCAAGTGAAAGAAGCCAGTCACCAAAGGCCACGTATTTACTGAATGATTGCATTTATGTGAAATGTCCAGTATAGACAATTCCATGGAAAGTAGATGGGGGCTGCGGGGTGTATGAGTTTGCTCGGGCTGCCATCACAAAGTACCAGCAGGGCGCCTGGCTCGCTCAGTGGAGTGTGTGGCTCTTGATCTCGGGGTTGTGAGTTTGAGCCCCACGTTGGGTTAGAGATTGTATAAATAAATAAACCTAAAAAACAAAACAAAGTACCACACACTGAGTGGCTTAAACAATAGAAATTTGTTTTCTCACAGTTCCAGAGGCCGGAAGTCAGAGATCAAGGGGTCGAGAGGGTGGATTCCTTCCAAGGCCTCTCTCCTGGGCTTGTAGAAGGCTTGTCCTTTTCCTATGGCTTCACTTGGTCTTACGTTGTGTGTCTGTGTCCTGATCGCATGACACTAGTCATACTGGATTAGCACCCACCCTAATGACCTCACTTGACCTCTTTAGAGACGGTGTCTCCGAGTACATCCCATCTGGGGGTTAAGAAGTCAACATATGAGCCTGGGTTCCTCAGTCGGTTAAGCATCTGCTGTCGGCTCAGGTCGTGATTCCAGGGTCCTGAGATCAAGCCCCACGTCAGCGGGGAGCCTGCTCCTCCCCCGCCCTCTGCCTGCCACTCCCCCTGCTTGTGCTCTCTCTGTCAGATAAATAAAATCTTAAAATACATATATGTGTGTATATATATGTACATACACACAAACACACATATATACACATACACACACTCAGAGGAGTCTCTGAGGATTTAAAAACAAAAACAAAAAGGAATTCAACATATGAGCTTGGGTGGCTCAGTCAGTTAAGCATCTGCCTTCGGCTCAGGTCATGATCTTGGAGTCTTGGGATGGAGCCCTGCGTCGGGCTCCCTGGTTATTGGGGAGTCTGCTTCTCCCTCTGCCCCTTCCTCCATGCATTGTCTCTCTCTCTCTCTGTCTCAAATAAATAAAAAGAATCTTTAAAAAGAGAATTCAACGTATGATTCAAGGAGGACACCAATTCAACTGTAACGGGAGGAATGCAGTGACTGCTCATCAGTATGGGGCTTCTTTTTGACATGGTGAAAATGTCCTGGAATTAGTGGTGATCAATGTACAAATTTGTGAATGTACTAAAAACTCTGTCCACTCTGAAAAGATGAACTTTGCCCTGGGGCAAGAAGGAGCCTGGTGTACAGAGAGGAAGGAGAAAAACGGGGGGAGACGAGCTGGTGGAGTTGGGGCCCCATTCCCTAGGGCCTCTCAACACTAGGAGCCCCCATATTTCAGAAGTCTGCTCCCTGCATAAGACTTCGCCCTTCTCCACAGTGTCTGGCATTAAAGCGCATTTTTTGGGACCCTTTCAAACTGGGATAGGGATTGGAATTAGGACACTTCTTAACCCTCCAGGGGTCAACTCCTGTCCCTGGTGGGCAGTGGGCCGTGGAGCAGTCGGACCCAGCTCGGGATGACCTCTTGCTGTTCTACGTCCTCTTCGGCTAGTAAGTCCTTAGTTCTAACAATCCACTGCGGTAGGTAGCAGTACGCTCTTGCCCAAAGTCACACGGCCCACACAGCTAACAGCAGAGTCAGCCCGGCTCCAGGGTCCGTGCTGTTCCCTACTACCCGATGCTGCCTCAAACAGCCCTCTGAGTCAGGGTTTATTAGCCTATTGTTATCCTCATCTGACAGATGAGGAAGCTGAGGCACAGAGAGGTGAATGACTTGGCTTGGGTCATACTGTGAGCTAGGACGAGATGTCGGGAATGGTGTGGGCATGCGCATGGGTAAGAGCCCTGGGTGCCCGGTGCCCAGCGAATCCCAGACACAGAGCCTGGGGGAGGGTAGGTCTAGGGGGAGGGTTGTGATGGGGAGAGGCAGGGCTCAGGACTGGCCACCTGCTTCACTTCCTCCCTGCTTCCTCCAGGCCCTCAGCCCATCCCTGGGGGCGGCTCCTTGGCCAGGCTGCCGGGAGGGCCCACACTGCCAAGGGAGGTCGGGGCCAGAGGTGCTGAAGAGCCACCAAAGGGGGTGCCCGGGGAGCAGGGTGCCTGCATCCTTGGGAAGCCGCCTCCCAGCTTGGGGGTGGGGGCGGCAGAGGCCCGCGTGACAGTGTGGCTGACATTCCTCAGTGGCCACGTGGCCCCAACTGGCAGGGACAGCTGCGGCCGGTGGCCGGACCAGCTTTGTTCCCAGGGTGGCGCCCGCTCTCCATCCAGGCCCTGCTCGGCTCCTGCCTGGCACTGCTCTCCTTCCTGGGGCTCCGTGGGCAGCTGACCCTGGGGTCCCCACCATGAATGCCTAGAAGCCCAGAGCCACCGGGGTCTCTCCGTCCTCAAGCGGCGCAGGGCTCTGGAAGGATGGGGCAGGACCAGACGAAGCAGCAGATCGAGAAGGGGCTCCAGCTGTACCAGTCTAACCAGACGGAGAAGGCGCTGCACGTGTGGATGAAGGTGCTGGAGAAGAGCGCGGACCTCGTGGGGCGCTTTCGCGTGCTGGGCTGTCTGGTCACTGCGCACTCGGAGATGGGCCGCTACAAGGAGATGCTAAAGGTGGGCCCGGGCTGGCCACCCCCGGGCTTCGGACCCTCCCGCCTCCTCAGACACCCCCATGTCCCACAGGCTAGCAGCCCAGCCCCGCTGGGGCTCTGAGTCCGGTCGAAGGCCCGTGTGGCCTTGAACTTTGCTCTGAGACCGAGACAGAGCTTCTCAGCTTCAGGGTTCGAGAATCTCCAGGCCGGGTCTCGGAAGCTAGGTTCCAGCCTTCCTGTTTGGGGTGCTGAGTCGGAGCCTGAGGGGGCGTGAGCTCCAGCTTTGGGGCTGGGTGGGTGGGTGGTGCGGGTAGGCTGGGGTCGAAAGGTGAAGGCTATGGGTCCGAGCGTGGCTCCAGGTCTGACGCTTCTAGCCTATGGCTGGGGAGCAGAGAACTCATCTGAGGCCTTGGCTGGAAGCTCTGGGTCCGAGGCCTCGGCTGCGAGGCAGGGAGGAGGCCCGGGTCCGAGGCTCAGAGTCCAGGCTGACCGCACTGCCCTGACCCTCCGGGCAGTTCGCTGTGGTGCAGATCGACACCGCTCGGGAGCTGGAGGATGCCGACTTCCTTCTGGAGAGCTACCTGAACCTGGCACGCAGCAACGAGAAGCTCTGTGAGTTCCACAAGACCATCTCCTACTGCAAGACCTGCCTCGGCCTGCCCGGCACCAGGGCAGGCGCCCAGCTCGGAGGCCAGGTCAGCCTGAGCATGGGCAATGCCTTCCTGGGCCTCAGCCTCTTCCAGAAGGCCCTGGAGAGCTTCGAGAAGGCCCTGCGCTATGCCCACAACAATGACGACGCCATGCTCGAGTGCCGCGTCTGCTGCAGCCTGGGCAGCTTCTATGCCCAGGTCAAGGTGGGCCGGGGCCCCGGGGGCGGGTGGGGGAGGGCTCGGGTCCCCTGACACCCTCTCGCGAGCCGCACTCCTCATTCAGGACCTTGCTCAGTCCTCTCACGTAGGAGAGTCTGAGAGGGAAGACTCCCCCAGGAAGGTAGAGACTTACCAGGAAGGGCAGGGCCAGAATTCAAACCCTGGTCTGTCTGCCTTCCTGGGGAAATGGGAGGCTCCTTCTGAGGCCTGGCCATGAACCCGTACTGCCCTGTGTTTGCTATGTGGTCTTGGCACCTCTCGTCTCCGAACCTTGGTAGGTGCATCTATAAAATGAGGGAGGGCAGGGCCCACCTTCCAGCACGGTTGTAAGGACTCCTTCATCAAGTATTTATTGACTCTTTACTCTATGCCCTGCTCCGTGGGCTTGGGAGGCAGGGAAAACAACAGCAAAGCCCGTGGCCTTGTGAAGCTTGCATTCTAGTAAGAGTCAAATAAACACAATCAGTAAGTCAATCACATAGCGTGCTAGAAAGTGCTTAGGAGAAAGGAAAGCGGGAAAAGGGGGTGGGAAGTGCCGAGGATGGGGTGTTGCAATTTCAAATCAGGTGATTGGAAGGCCTCATAGAGGTGTTATCAGTCTGATGATTGGAAGCACAGGAGAGGGTAAGCCATGCAGAAATCTGGCAAGAGCTTGAAAAAGAGACAACAGCTAAAGCAAACCCCTGCCCTGGGTGAGGAGGGGGGCATAGCTGACCTGTTCCAGGGACGGTGGAGGCCAGCATGGCCGCAGCAGGTGTGTGAAAGGGGGTAGGAGGTGGTGAGAACCAAGAGGTACGGGGGCAGGGGAGAAGGCAGATCAGTTTGAACTGATGGAGCCGGTGACCGAGGGCTGGTCGAGTGTTTGTTCTCCTGGGACCCCCTAGGCATCCAGACTGCGCTTGGCCCACGGGGGATGTTGATGCCCGGCACACAGTAGATGCTTAATAAAATCTTGGGGTAAATGGGTGTATAAATGCTGATGAATCAGAGGTGGGATGCGAGGAAATGAGAGTCATCCAGGACGACACCGAGGATTTTGTTTTCAGCAACCACACATAGGAAGAACCCACTCAGTGAGACTCGCTAGATGGGAGAGGGATAGGATGTTTTAAAACCTTTTTTATTCTGAAGACAATTAACCGTACAGGAAAATCGAAAGAATAATATACTGAACCTCCATATCCCCACCACCTAGATTGAACAATTATTAATATTATGCCATATTTGATTTACATATTTTAACTGAAGTGTTGTGACATGAAATTATAGACATCATGATATTTTACCCCGAAGTAGTTCAGTATGCATCTCTGAAAGAAAAAAAAAAAAGACATTTTCTTATATAAGGACACTTTCTTACATAATCACAATTATCTCTTGAATTTCTCTGCTTATCTTGAAAACACGCCTCTACCCTCGGCTTCTATAAATTGGAACACAGACATGAGGCACATGAGCAGTGGGCATTATGTCTCCTAAAGTCTCTTTCAGTAGATTTCTCCCGTCCCCTTTATTTTCCAGGATTTCAACCCCATCCCTCGGTTTCAGGGTTAGTGTTTTTTCCTTCCCTGACCAGCAGGTGAACTTGGGGGGCGGTGGCGCTCCGGCCCCCTGTGAAAATTCAGTTCCGCGGCCACAGTTTCCATAATGGATTTAGCATCCAGTGATGCTTGTTGCCCGAATCAGTTCTCTTATTTCGACTGTAAGGAAATGGCGATTTCCAAGTTCTACCTTTCCTTCTACAGTTGTTGGCTGGAATTTTCTCTAAGGAAGAACGCTCCCCCGTCAAATGGGGCTAGTTGGCGCCTCTGAAATGCAGTTCCTACAGAAAAAACGGGGTACTTTTTCCTTTCCTTTAGTTCCCACTTTGATGATGAGGAGTTGAAGTCATAGTGGCCTCCAATGATCATACTTAACCTGGTTTGCTTTCTTCTTTTGGAGTACCGTTATGAAATCCTGGATTTTTTTTTTTTAAGTATTCGGTCTTCTTCAGTTAATTGCAATATTGTGCTTTGTGATGCTCAAATTATCTTAACTTTAGTTAATGGAATTCCTTCAATAAGTCTCCTGTGTCCCTTTGGAGAGACTTCATTTAAACACGGAAAGTGTTCTTGTTTTCTGCAATGATTAAACTGTCCCAGGCTCCATTTGTATATTCCCTGCCCCGGACCTGCAATCAGCCATTTCTCTGGGTTCTTTCTGGTGGGAAATTTTATTAAAGACCAAATGTGGGTTCTCAAGGTGCTCATTGCTACTGAGAGTTGTGATGACTTCTAAATCTTTTTAGTTGCCAAGACAACTGAAGTTTATGCTAATATTTGCAATTCAAATCTAATGTTTCAGGATTTTCCTTATTTTAATCTTGATTCTCTTTTCTCTTAGGCTGAAAATGTTGGCTTTTAGCAACATAATTACACATTTATTTTATTCTACAAAATACTTTCCAAAGACAATACCAATATTACTTAAAAAAAAAAAAGACAACGGAAGGAAGTTTAAGATTTCTTTGCCTTTCGTTTTGTCTTTTATCAAATATCCCGCTATGGATGAACTGCCCAAGGACATACATTTCCAAGGTCATTTGAAATAATTATATTTTTCTATGTGGTTATATTACTATAATGCAATATAATACATTATAATGTAATAATGTAGCATTATATTTTAATAGTATATTATTACGTTATACTAATTCTATAATTAAACTTATAATTAATTAATTATATTAATATGATGATATGCAGTTAGGGTCATTTATTTCCATTTTCTATTTTTAGGGTTTTAAAAAAATAAAAAAATTTTGGGGGCGCCTGGGTGGCTCAGTCGTTAAGCGCCTGCCTTCAGCTCAGGTCATGATCCCAAGGTCCTGGGATCGAGCCCCTCGTCGGGCTCCCTGCTCAGCAGGAAGCCTGCTTCTCGCTCTCCCTCTCCCCCTGCTTGTGTTCCCTCTCTCGCTGTGTCTCTCTCTGTCAAATAAATAAATAAAAATGGGTACTCAAGGGGCGCCTGGGTAACTCAGTCGTTAAGCGTCTGCCTTCGGCTCAGGTCATGATCCCAGGGTCCTGGGACCGAGCCCCATGTCGGGCTCCCTGCTCGGCGGGGAGCCTGCCTCTCCCTCTCCCTCTGCCTGTCTCTCTGCCTACTTGTGCTCTCTCTCTCTCCGTCAGATAAATAAGTAAAATCTTAAATAAAAAAAAAAAAAGTGCGTCACAAGGGGCACTGGGCTGGCTCAGTTGGTGGAGGGTGCAACTCTTGATCTCAGGGTCGTGAGATCCTGCCCCATGTTGGGCATAAAGATTACTTACATAAATAAAACCTTAAAAAAAAGTATGCAACAAAATTTGTGAGGAACAGGTTTTTATTGGGGTTATCGAGAGTTCTCTTTTGGTCTCATATTAACTTGGAGATGCTTGTTAGATAGGAAGTGAAAGATCAAATAGATTTTCTATGAGAAAGAACAGAGCAATGGGGTTATAGTTGAAGGGGACATGAGATCAAAAGAAGGTTGTTTGAAATTGATTTTTTTTTTTTTTTTAACGAGGCAAGAAATGCCAGAATGTATTTGTACGCCGATGGGAATGATTGAGTGGAAAGAGATGGGGGCGGGGGGCACCTGGGTGGCTCAGTCTGTTCAGCGGCTGCCTTCAGCCCAGGCCATGATCCCAGGGTCCTGGGATCTAGCTTCCTGCTCAGTGGAGAGTCTGCTTGTCCCTCTCCACCTGCTTGTGCGCTCTCTCTCTGTGTCAAACAAATATATAAAAGCTTTTTTAGAAAGTTCTTTAAAAAAAGAAGAAAGAGCCAGGGGATTTGTTCCCGAGTCCCGTGGAGGGACTCCCATCTGTAGGAGCAGGGAGTCCTCCTCCAGAGTGGCAGGAAGAAGGCAGAGTGGTCCATATCGAGGATTTGGTGGAGAAGGCAGTAGTCCTCTCTGACTCTCTTCTGTTTTCCCTGTGGAGTATGAAGCAAGGTCATTAGCTGATAACAGACAGGTAGAAAGAGCTTTTGGAGGTTGAGGAGAAAGAAAGGATGAAGGATGATTTCATTGCCTCAGTGAGTCTGTTCCAATGTTCTTTGGAGCAGATTGTGCTGGCAACCAGTCCCTGAGCCTTTGGTGAGCGCCTGCTGCTGGGTGCCGGGGGGCCTGGTACCCCCCTTTTGTGTGTCTCTGAAGATAAGGGGCCCAACTGGGACGAAGTGAGAACAGAAGCCAACTGTATTTTCTTGCCTTCTCGTTCATCCCTTCATTCAACAAATATTCACTATGCATCTACTAAGTGCCAAGAACCGTGCTAGGCTCTTGGGATGCATCCGCGAACCCGATGAAAATTCCTAGGTTCATGGAGCCCACACCTTTTCAGCGTCTCTTCCTTCTGCCTGGATCACTCTTTCCTGGGACACCTGAATGAATGAGCGAACACCGGCGGGGCCCTGGAGCCCTTGACTTAGGGGCAGCTCCGGCCATTCTGTGGGCCCCTTCTTGTCCCACCTCCTCCCTGTGTCCCCCGCAGGACTACGAGAAAGCCCTGTTCTTCCCCTGCAAGGCCGCAGAGCTCGTTAGCGACTATGGCAAAGGCTGGAGCCTCAAGTACCGGGCCATGAGCCAGTACCACATGGCTGTGGCCTATCGCCTGCTGGGCCACCTGGGCAGCGCCATGGAGTGTTGTGAGGTGGGCCAGGGGGGAAGGTGGGCAGGCGGAGGGTGGTGGCGTGGGCTCGGGTGTCCTCCTCCCACATCAACCCACTTAGGGCCCCAAGATTTGCCTTGGGCCCCCTTCTCCATGTGCCCCGAAGGATGCGTTTGTTCTGCCCACTGCCCTGCCCCAAACCTCACTCCCTTCCCGTCCATTCTCAGGGGGAGGGGGCTTCCCTCTGCCCTCCCCCCATACACACTCTCTGTGGGGCACTTTCAGTAGGAAGAAAGCCGGTCTCTGGAGTGCCACTGACCTGGTTTCAAATCCTGGCGTCGCTACTTACTAGCCAGGTGCCCTTGGTCAAGTCACTTCTGTCCACTGGATGGGTGTGGTGAGGCCTCAGTGGTTCCGTGTGTGGGGCCTCGGCACCGTGCTAGGTCTGTTGGGCTCCGAGGACGTTGGCGATCCCTGGGCTGCCCTGTCAGAGGGGCCCACTGAGTAATGACACCCCAGTGGTGGTGGGGGGGGCAGATGTGCAGGCCTGAGCTGCCCGCCTGCCTTCACAGGAATCTATGAAGATTGCTCTGCAGCATGGGGACCGGCCACTGCAGGCCCTCTGCCTGCTCTGCTTCGCTGACATCCACCGGAGCCGCGGGGACCTGGAGGTAAGGCCCCTGGGGTGCGGAGGGAGGGCTTGCAGGCCTGGTCCAGTCTGATTGCACCCTCCCCCCGGCTGTGCAGACAGCCTTCCCCAGGTACGACTCTGCCATGAGCATCATGACGGAGATTGGAAACCGCCTGGGGCAGGTGCAGGTGCTGCTGGGAGTGGCCAAATGCTGGATAGCCAGGAAGGCGCTGGACAAGGTGAGATGGGGCTGTTCCCGACAGCCCCCGGTTCTCCCCGGTGCTCCCATTTGGAACCAGTAGGTCACCCAACACTCTGTGGGGCTGGTCCTGGGCAGGACTCTTTCAGACATTTTGTCTAACATCAGTCTCACCCGAATCCCATGAGCTGAGTACATTCCAAGCCATTTTCCAGACTCAGAGAAGGCCCACGACGTGCCCAGACCCACAACTAGTAAAGGGCCAGAGGTGGGTTGGAACTCAGGATGCTTTACCGGCTTTCACGATTTCCCAACACCCAATGAGATAGGAATATTCTTCCCATTCTGTATCTGAGTAAACTGAGGCAACAGGTAACTTGACCACACAGCTCTGTGACTGGGCTCCAGCCTCCTTTTGCTACCTTCACACGCAGGGCAGCTGCCCAGCCATGATGTCCTCCCCAGGCCCGCCCCTCCCAGCCCCTTCCTTTCCTGTGAGCCAAGGCCTCTGTCAGCTCTGCCTGCAGCCCTGGCCTGTGCTTGCCTTCCAGGCTCTGGATGCCATCGAGAAAGCCCAGGACCTGGCCGAGGAAGTGGGGAACAAGGTCAGACCTGATTCTGTCTTCTGGGTCTGGAGTCAAGAGCCCAAGGTGGGATCTCGGGTGTGTGGAGAGGGCTTCCCTGAGCCTGCACATGCCCTGAGCCCTTCTGGATCTCCAGGAGCTGCCCCCCACTCATTCCCACACCCTGGCTATTTCTCTTCCACCCACAGAGCACTTTGGAGGGCAGGGCAAGAATTCTGTAGCTCAGAGGACATCAGAATTCCTCAGAGCTTCTTGATGGTCATTAAATCTCCCAACAGTGGGTCCACTCACTAAGAGCTGGGCACACACAGGTTCTTCTAGGTATTGGTCCCACTCCTCACTGTCTCCCTGCAAGGTGGGCACTGCAAGCCCCATTTTACAGGTAAGGAAAGCGAGGCTCAGAGAGGTGCTCCAGGACCCACACTTTGTACCTGGTCTGTCTTAACTCCAAAGCCCGTGGTCCTCCCATAGCGTCTGTGGCCTCTCAAATTTAATAGTTATATCCAAACCTTTAAATGTTGACAATAGGCTCAGTGTTTCTTGAAGCCTTCTAGAAGATACGAATTTCTCTGGAATCCAGTGCACAGCCCAACTAAAATGCCAAATAGATTATAGCCACTCAGTTTTACCCAAGTATCTCAGGTTGGTCAGAAATGCTGATGAGCTGTTGTGTGTATTTAATTAACAAAAACAGGAGAGCAAATTAATCATTATGGTGTCAATGCAGCAGATCTGGTCAATAAAATCCTTCAAAAACATGGGGTTCCCAGCTAGTTCTAGGGGTGAGCACCAACTACCTCACTACCCCCCCCCCCCATTCTGCGTGGGGGAGAAGCCAAGGCCCAGAGAGGGTGGGACGGTTTTCCTAGGCCCATCAGCGATGCAAGAACGCCGCCAGGACCAGACCATGTGTGTCTTGACTGCTCGGTGGGCCCTCTGGGACAGCTTCTCGGGCTGGGCAAGGAGGGAGGCTCACCAGTGCTGACGTGGTCTTGTCCCCCACGCCTGCTCCCCGGTCCCTGCTGGCCCCAGCTGAGCCAGCTCAAGCTGCACTGCCTGAGCGAGAGCATCTACCGCAGCAAGGGGCTGCAGCGCGAGCTGCGCGCCCACGTCGTGCGCTTCCACGAGTGTGTGGAGGAGACCGAGCTCTACTGCGGCCTGTGTGGCGAGTCCATAGGCGAGAGGAACAGCCGGCTGCAGGCCCTGCCATGCTCCCACATCTTCCACCTCAGGTGAGGGCTCCTGGCCGGTGGGCAGGGGGCACCCACGGTCTCTTCGGGGTACGCTAGGGCCCCAGCTGCCCTAACCACAGTAGTAACACTGAATGTAGTGCGCTCTGCGTTCTGAGTGTTCTAGAAGCTTCCCCTGTGATAACTCATGGAATCCTCCCAGGAGCCCTATGAGGTGGCCATCATTACTCCCCCCAAAGAGAATTCAGAGAGGCCTCTCAAAGGCCATGAGATTCAGACACCCAGGGCTAGACCTGCGTCCATGCCAACCTCCTCACTCCTGACCTCCTGGAAAGCCCAGGACAGAGTGCTAAGGGCAAGCAGGGCCGCCGGGAGGAGGCTGGGAGCCCTCCCCTCCCCTTTGACACTGTCCCAGCTCCTGCAGAGGGGAGGGGAGGAGAGAGAGCCCAGGCCCAGGATGGAAGCCTGGGTTCAGTGAACGGACAGAGTCCTTTGCCTCCCAAGGTGCCTGCAGAGAAACGGGACACGTAGCTGCCCCAACTGCCGCCGCTCATCCATGAAGCCCGGCTTTGTGTGAGTCCCACCAGCAGTCTTGGGCTTCTGCCTCACTTCCCCCTGCTCCTTGTCCATCATCATGCTGGGGGCCCCTGATTCGCCATGCCTTGGACCCTGTTTACTCCTGGAGCAGCCGCCAGGGCCTCCTCCAACCTGTTGGGGCCCAGGACCTGCCCCCCTGTTGTTCGTCCAGGCTCCACTGCCCTCCCTGCCTCTTTGTACTTTGCTCTTTGTAGAAAAATAAACTGTTGGTACCTGAGCCCAGCGATTCTGACTCTTTTTGCCGGTGTGCTGGGGCCAGCACGGACAGGACAGCTTCTTCCCCAACTGGTCTTCTTGACTCCTGTCAGGCAGTCTGACAAGTGTGAATTTGGGGTCAGCAGCTCCTGTGCTCACACGCAGTCACTGAACAACCTTGGACAAGTCACTTAACCTTTAGCAAATGCTGTTATTTAAAGAAATTTCTGCTTTCAACTGCTTCCAAGAAAACCACTCGACAGTTTCCCACCAAGTTGAGGGGTTCTTTGTGAAGGCTTGGCTGAAAATATATGCCATGTGGCTCACATGAAGTTCATTTTAGGGGTGCCCTGGGTCTCGCCTTAGAGTCATAAGCAGAGATCCTCCAGAGCAAGGGACACAGATACAACAAAAACGGGTCTCATATGATCCAGAGAACTGCCCTACTCCTTGAGATGACAAGAAACGATTACAGATGTGAGTCATAATGTTTTTAATTGTAGAGGCTGTTGTCCATTCAGCTCTGCCCACGTGGGCAGGTCTGTGGCGCCTGCTCAGAAGTTAGCAGCAGCAATTTCTCTTTAAAACTGGTTAATGATTCTCTCTGGTAACCTTGGGCATGCCTTTTTTTGGCTCTCTGCACACGGCTGGCGTATGTTGCCTATGGTTTGGGAAGCAGAGCCATCTCGCGAATCCCCTAATTCCTAGCTGCGCCAGATTCTGAGGTCGAATCATTCCTTCCAAAGCACCCTTTCAATTACTGGCTAGATTAAGACTACATTTCCCAAGGGCCCTCGAGGTTCCCATCGCTTCTCCCTCCCCTTCCGGTTTTACATCCGGGCTCCGCCCATTGCGCGCACCGACCAATAGCGCTTCCACCTGTCGCTCCCGGCTTAAACTGGACGAGGGTGGTAACGTTTCAGGAGCGGCGGGGGGAGCGGGTCCTGTGTCCCGGGCTTGGTCTTTTGAATCGGAGAAGCAGATTCGTTATGGCGGTAGCGGCCGGAACTAATTCGGTCAAGAGTCAGGAATTGGAGAGAGAGGTCCGCCACTAGGCAGGAGCAGGCCTTCAGAAAGATAGTATTAATCCTGGCTGAAGTTTCTGTCCAGTCTGATTTTCGGTCTTCTCCTTCGGGATATGAATCTGCTGCCGAAAGTCGAGAGTCCAGTGACTCGGCAGGAGAAGATGGCGACCGTGTGGGATGAGGCTGAGGTGTGCGCCGGGAGAGTTGGGGGTCTTGGAGCCGGGGCCAACGGGAAGACGCCTTTGGCGGGAGGGTAGGAAGTGGTTGGGGGGGTCAGGGTCTGGCCTGGTCCCGGGGTCGGGGCCGCTTGGAATGTGGGCAAGGGTCTCGACTCCTTCATTTTGGTTTTATGGGCGGGGAAGCTGAGGCTGTGGGTGGGCTGAGGATGCGGAATCCTTGACCTGAGTAAAAAAAAAAAATTGGGGGGCGCCTGGGTGGCTCAGATGGTTAAGCGTCTGCCTTCGGCTCAGGTCATGATCTCAGGGTCCTGGGATCGAGTCCCGCATCGGGAGCCTGCTTCTCCCTCTGCCTCTCTCTCTCTGTCTCTCATGAATAAATAAATAAAATCTTTAAAAAAAAAAATTTTTTTTTTTTTTTTTTTTTTTTTTTAACAGCAAGATGGAATCGGGGAGGAGGTGCTCAAGATGTCCACAGAAGAGATTATCCAGCGCACACGGCTGCTGGACAGTGAGATCAAGGTGGGCTCACAGCCCCGGTGGCGGGCAGCGAAGCCCCCCCAGGGCAGGCCCTGGAGATCCCAGCAGCGTCTTTCACGTTGTTCTCGGCCTTTCCAGGAAGACGTAGGGCCCACGGATTAGAAAAAGTGAAAAGAAAACTAAGCCTTAAAAGGGACACGAAGAGGGACAGGGTGGTGGGAGGGCAGGCCTGAGAGAAGGATTCATCAGACTGCCTTTTGCAGCCAGGTCTTTAAATATTCCTCTTGAGAATCTTTCTTTCAGAAAGTCCTCATTTTACAGGTGAGTAAACAGGTTTTTACTGTGGTGAAGTACCCAGCCCTTAATTAAGAAGCAGAAGCTAAAACCTGTATTTGCCTGATTCAGAGCCCTGCTCTTTTCCCTCTGCTACAACTACCTTCAGGAGGTTTCCTGTTTTGCCCTCTGCTGGATGTGGACACAGGTTCACCCTTCAGAGAGCTTTAGAGCTGAGTGGATGGATGTTGGAAGGTCCCCTGGGCAGCCCGGGCCTCACCAATTACAGGGCCCTAGGATACGCTGAGCCCAGGCTGAACATTGGCTTCCACTTGCCCTCATCCCAGATCATGAAGAGTGAAGTGTTGCGAGTTACCCATGAACTCCAAGCCATGAAGGACAAGATCAAAGAGAACAGTGAGAAAATCAAAGTGAACAAGACCCTGCCGTACCTTGTGTCCAACGTTATCGAGGTGTGTGTGTATGTGGAGGGGAAGAGAAAAGGGTCAGCCGGGCTTGGAGGCAGCCTGCGATGGGGCCATTGGAAAAAGAGTGGGTGAAAAGTTTTGAGGCCCAAGTTGCACGTTAGAACTACACCTCCTGGGGCCCCCTCCCTAGTGGGCATTTCCAGGGTGGTATATATACACACCTAGACACCCTGAAAAGGCCTCAGAAGCCACACATGTTTCCTCTTTACTTGGGGGGTAGAGAGCTCTTGGGGGACAGGAAAGCAACACCTAAAGGGATCTTATCAGTCCCCTGGCTTATCAGCCACACCTTTGCTGAGACTGGGGCTAGTCTGAGGAAGGGGGTGGATTGTTTTCACCTGGGAAGTGCTAGTCTCTGAGGAGTTCGGGGGGCTGAGCAGGGCCTCTTGACCTGAGCTTTTTCCCTTCCCAGCTTCTAGATGTTGATCCCAATGACCAAGAAGAGGATGGTGCCAATATTGACCTGGATTCCCAGAGGAAGGGTAAATGTGCAGTGATCAAAACCTCTACACGACAGGTGAGGCTAGCTCAAGGATAGAACTAAGGAGGGTGAGGCGTGGAGGTGGGACAGGACTAGGGAGCTTTATTACTGAAGGCAGTAACTGAGATTCAACCTAGAATTTTTCCTACAGACATACTTCTTGCCTGTGATTGGGTTGGTGGATGCTGAAAAGCTAAAGCCAGGAGATTTGGTGGTGAGTGGTGTCCCTGAACCTGGGCTGGGCTTTTCCAGTGAGGTTTCTCCCACTGACTAGCTGAGCCTCTGCCGCAGGCCCCGGTCACTGTTGGCCCTGAACCTTGGCAGAGCAGCCCGGGGAGTCTGAGCTCATCAGCTTGCTCGTTGGTTCTTGTCTTCCGTAGTCCTGTATTTTCCTTTCACTTTACAGACACCTGCCACCCAGCCAGTTAGTTAGGTCTTGAGCTGGGACAAATCTGAAGGCTTCGTGCTCTGTCCCCAGGGTGTGAACAAAGATTCCTATCTGATCCTGGAGACCCTGCCCACAGAGTATGACTCTCGGGTGAAGGCCATGGAGGTGGATGAGAGGCCCACAGAACAATATAGTGACATCGGGGGCCTGGACAAGCAGATTCAGGAGGTGAGGGAGGCACGGGCTGCTAATAGCAGCATTGCCCACCTTTTGTGTTTTTTTGCTTCATTGACCAGAGCACTTACTGCCAACATGCCTCTTATCATAGCATTCCAGGGAGGTAAGGAGGGTGCTGTGTAACAGTTTAGGAGACTGAGGTCCAGAGATTAAATGACTTGTCTTGAGGGTAACAGAAGGTTAGGACCAGAGCCAGGACTGGAACTCAGGCTCCTGGTTCTTACCCTGGTGCCTTTCTACCATGTCCTGCTGTTCCTGGAGCGGCCGTAGCCAGCCTTGGTGGGAGTGAGCATTCTGTGTCCTTCTGATGCAGGGGAAGGAGAGGCCATGTCCCTGAATTGGCGTTAGGAGGTTTGGGGATGGGGTTGAAGTCATTAAGTGTCAGGCGGTAGGATCCCTCCAGGCTTCACTCTCCTCACCCAGGACTTCTTCCTGGCAGCTGGTGGAGGCCATTGTCCTGCCAATGAACCACAAGGAGAAGTTTGAGAACTTGGGGATCCAGCCTCCAAAAGGAGTGTTGATGTATGGCCCCCCAGGTACAGGGAAGACCCTGCTGGCCCGGGCCTGTGCCGCACAGACCAAGGTGAGTGCTTTGGAAGGGAATGAGGAAGAAATGGATAGAAGCTAAAGCTCTGCCAAGCAGGCTCAGAGGGACCTCTCTTGGTGCCTTTGGCCTGACTCTTGTCACCGTGCCCCTTCGACAGGCTACCTTCCTGAAGCTGGCTGGCCCCCAGCTGGTGCAGATGTTCATTGGGGATGGTGCCAAGCTGGTCCGGGATGCCTTTGCTCTGGCCAAGGAGAAAGCTCCATCCATTATCTTCATTGATGAGCTGGATGCCATTGGCACTAAGCGGTAAGGGGTTGCTGAGTGGGGGTGCGTGGGTGGCTCAGTCGTTTAGCGTCTGCCTTCGGCTCAGGTCATGATCCCAGGGTCCTGGGATCGAGTCCCACATCGGGCTCACTGCTCGGCGGGAAGCCTGCTTCTCCCTCTGCCACTCTCCCCGCTTGTGTTCCCTCTCTCGCTGTCTCTCTGTGTCAAATAAATAAAATCCTAAAAAAAGAGGGGGGTGGTGCTGAGTGCCACGAAGGAGATTGTTTTAAATTCCAACTATTTCCCACCCTGTCCCCTCCTTCCCCTGGAACAGTGGCAACTCTACTCTTGTGGTTCTACGTCCTGAATTCTGTTCGAACTAGCTTCCTTGCTGCTTTTTTCCCCTGACCATTCTCCTCATGGCTACCTGCATGTTCCTTTCATACCTGCTTGCTTCCCTCACATACACCCACACTCCCTCACACAGACATCCTACTTGAAACCCTTTGTGGGCCCCCATTGCTCCTTGGGATAAATGCTGGACTTAACCATGGCCTGCCTGGTCTGCTGTGTGGCTTTCCCTGTTCCCCTCCACTTCATCCTGGACCTGGCCCCGCCCCCACCTCTTCCCAGCATCCATTTAGTTAATTTTTTTAAGATTTTTATTTATTTATTAAGGCCATTTATTTGAGAGAGCAATTGAGCACATGCACTTGAGGTGGGGGAGGGGCAGAGGGGGAAGGAGAGGAAGAGGGAAAGAATCCCAAGCAGACTCCACCCCTGAGTGCAGAGCAGGAGGCGGGACTTGACCTCACGACCCTGAGATTATGACCTGAGCTGAAACCAAGAGTAGAACGCTTAACCGACTGTGCTACCCAGATGCCCCAACATCCCTTTGGTTTATAGGTCCGCTCTATGATCGAAGTCCATCTGGCCCTGGTGGGAGAGAGTTTGCACCTGTTCCTTTTCTAGAATATACTTTTCCTGTTTTTTAGTGGTTGGTTGCCTAGCCTGTGTGTTCTCACCGTGAGAGATACTTCCTCAGGGATGCCTGTTTGGGCTCCCCTTTACACTCCCAAGTCTGGATCCCATATTTCTAAGCTTTAGCTCAGTTTGCAGTGGCACATTCATTGGGGGATAGCCCAGGCAGTGGTTGGTTTTGCTCACTGTTTTATCCTCAGCCTGGCTGATACCAGGAGCCTCTCCAGTCTCTGACACCTGTTCTGTGTCAGTCCTGGGCTGGGGGCCGCAAGTTGAGCGTGACCTTTCCCTGCCCTGGATAGTTGGGTTAGATTTCTGGTGGCTGGAGGAGGGGAAGGCTCTGCCCAAGTTGTGGCCTCATCAGTGTGTCGGGCCTCTTGTGTGCCCCAGCTTTGACAGTGAGAAGGCCGGAGACCGGGAGGTGCAGAGGACAATGTTGGAGCTTCTGAACCAACTGGATGGGTTCCAGCCCAACACCCAAGTAAAGGTGAGTATTGTCATCACAGATGAAGAAAATGGAGCTTAGAGGGCAGGGCACCTTCTCGGTCACCCAGCTAGTGCAGCTAGAATTAGAATTGAGATTGTCTTTAACACCGTTGTTTGATGTGGACCCTGGGCTGCCTCTCTGCCTCTCTGCTTGGCATGGCCTTGACTGTTGTCTGTCTGGGAGCCCCATCTTCCTCAGTTCACGTTGCTGCTTCTCCCCTTGCTCAGGTGATTGCAGCCACCAACAGGGTGGACATCCTGGACCCCGCACTGCTCCGCTCAGGCCGTCTGGACCGGAAGATTGAATTCCCCATGCCCAACGAGGAGGCCCGGGCCAGAATCATGCAGATCCACTCCCGCAAGATGAACGTCAGGTGAGCAAGGACATGAGCAAGGCGCTGAGATCTGAAGGGGCAGCAGCAGAGCCGTCTCTGTTGTCTTTCTCGTACTGAGTGTCCCCAGGTCTCCGCCCACTCCTCCTCCCCTCCCTGTTCACACAGAACTCTTCCACATGCCAGCCTCCGTTTCTCCCCACAAGCCTGAGATAGAATCTTGCTTGGGTCTAGGCCCTGATTCTGGGTGCTCTGCTCCTTAGAATCACCCTGCCTCTTCCTCCCCCGTGGTCTGAAGGTGCACAGGCTGGAGGCCCTCAGTTTCCTTGACTCCCCCAGCATGGCTCTGGGGAATCCAGCCAGGGGCCAAGTGGACTTGGATTCAGATCTGTGTGATCTCCAGCAGGTGGTATTACCCATTGAAGCCTGAGTTTCCTTGTCTGGTGCTTGGGGGTAATGGCACTGACCTCATGGGGTTGTGGCGCGTCTGGGGAAGGGCTCGGCACAAGAGACCAAGGCAGCACTGTGCTGATGCAGGACTTCCTCAGGGAGACAGCTATCCTCTTGCTCCCCTGCCCCAGGCTGAATCAGTCCCTGGAATCACAGGTGCAGATTTCTAGAAGGCTAGAGCTCAAAAGACACAGAAATAACCTGTTCTCTGCTTTGACTTACCTGCCCTCTGTTCTGTAACTCATACTGAGAAGAGAACAGGCACAGCGGGGAAGGGAGGGATTTGCCGACGTCACAGGACGAGTGGACCTCGCTGCCTGATGGGGAGTATGGGAGGATATCCTTTCCTGCCCCTCCCCATAACCATAAGTAACTGAGTCCTGTGGTGTCTGTCCCCCTCTCCCCCCGGCCCCCCAGTCCCGATGTGAACTACGAGGAGCTGGCCCGCTGTACGGATGACTTCAACGGGGCCCAGTGCAAGGCCGTGTGTGTGGAGGCGGTGAGTGGTGGCGTGGGGGAGTGGGTTACTTCATGCCTTCTTGCCCCCCTTCCCTAAACAGGATGGGGCATTTGGCTGGTGGAGACTGCTGGGCGGGGGAGAGGCTTAGAAGGCCGAGGCCTCTAGGAGCCGGGCCAGGGGTGCGGGAAGGCACCCTAGAGCCTGTCTGTCCTGGGTGCAGGGCATGATTGCACTGCGCAGGGGTGCCACGGAACTCACGCACGAGGACTACATGGAGGGCATCCTGGAAGTGCAGGCCAAGAAGAAAGCCAACCTGCAGTACTACGCCTAGGAGGTTGCCCGCCACACCTGCTCCCTGGTCTGGTGCTGGTTAAAATCCATAATAAAAGATGGTTGCAGGTCCCTGCCACCTGTCTGTTGCACCTTTCCCGGGGCTTGGCTGGAAGGAAGAGTGGGGCCTCTGCAGGAGGCTCCCTCCCCACGTGCTGCTGCCTGGAACCCCTGAAACCACTGTGGGCCTCAAAGCAGTCGTCAGGCGAGGCCCTCCGGGAAGGATGGGTGCGTGCTACGGCTGCTGCCTGGGGTCTTCCGCCCCCCCACCCCCCACCGTGCCCCTCCCACCCCCTTTCCTGCTCCCTGCCCCACCCCTCCACTTTAGAGTCAGGGCCCTGCAGCTCCAGAACCAAGGCCCTGAATAGAAGCCAGCCTTTCCCCTTTGGCATTTTGGTCCCTCATCCTTGCTTCCCTGTAAAGCCAGACTCTGTGTCTCTGCTCCTTGAAATTCTTCCCGTTTCCTGGCCCCTGAGCCTCCTGTTTCTCCACGTGTCCCCATTAGCTCTCTTGGCTCATTTCCTCCTGCTGAGAAATGAACCTTGAGCAAGAGCACTGAGAGCCCTTCTAGGCCTAACCTTTGGTCACAGTGTGTTCTCCCCCACCCCCCAGTTCCGCCGTCAGCCCCGCTCCCCATCAGGTCCCACGTCCTATCCCGTTTCCTCGAAGATCTCGTTGGTCCTCTGTCCGTCCAACCTTCCAGCTCCCCTGCATTGTAGCTGGCCTCGTGTGGTTCACTGAGGGCCTGTTGTGGGCCCTGTGCCCAGCGGATCTTGTGCATAACTGGATCTAGTTCTTCCAGTAGCCCCCAGTGGGGTAGTCCCATTTCCTAGATGCGTGTGAGCAGCTGGGCCAGGATTGCTCTTAGGTGGCATAGCTGGGATTTAAACCCAGGACAGTAAAGCACGTCTGCTTTCCCCTGTGCTCTTAGCAGCAGCTTTCGGGGGCCCCGGAATGCCTTCCAGAGTAAGAGCATCTCCGGAATCCTGTCAGCTCTTACCTGCCCCCTAGCAAAAGCCCCTCCACACTCCTTTTCCGCCCTCTCCCTGATTGGACGGGCCCACAGTGAGCTACCGACAGAGCCAGCTCATCTGGAGGGCTCGGCTCCTGGCTAGCTTCCCGACGCTGGACTCCCGTCGCCTCCAGGCCGCCTTCTAGAGTGTGCCAGTGCTCGCAGGGGTGATCCCCTTGGCAATCCCACTGACTTCCACCCCTTGCCCAAGGCGCTCCCAGTAAAGCCTCCGAGGGCTTGTGGTTACTGTCCCCTATTTGGGGACAGACTCGGCCAGGGACAGACTCTGCTCGCCATTGCTTCTGCATTCTCTGGTCCCTCTCCTGACCAGTCAGGGCATTCACCTCCTGACCGTGGCACAGCAGTGAACCCGCGCTCCCCCAACTTCCTCATTCGTGAACGGGGGCCTCACTGCCTCCCCTGGGCAGGCTGAGTCTTGTGATTGCACGTGTACCTGTCACCTGGAAGGGCTCAACGTGGGTGGGAGCCCCAGTGCCGCTAAGGAGGGGGTGGGGGCGGGACAGTCCCGGATTCCTTCCTTCCCCCGGCCCTGGACTGTCACAGCCGGCTGGGGCGGCTCCCTTTCTGCGGACAAGCCACCAGGTCAGAGCCAGGCACTCCCCGCTGAGGATGCCGCTGCCTGGGGCTTCAGCCCGGAGCGGCCTCCAGGACGGACAGACGGGGCAGTTCTCAGCCAGGGGCTCCTGAAAGCCGACCCACAGGGCTCGGGGAGCACAGTGGGACTCCGCTCTCCCCTTCCTGCCTTCCTGGGCGTGCGCTGTGAGGAAGCAGCACCCCCCGGCGCCTGAGGCCGCCTTTACACTCAGAGGAAGTGAGAATCTGTGAAGGACCTCATGATCTTTCTAATCTTACTGAAGCAAAGCTGGAGATGACTGTGGATGGAGCTCCCTTCCTCCGTTTACTCAGGGGACAGGCTGGGGAGAAGCCCCTGGCTCTTAGGTCCATAAAACGAGGACAGCCACCCTGGGGTTGCTGTCGGCTACAGTGGCGCGGTGCCAGGCTTGCGGCTTTGGGCTCCAGAGCCAACAGGCCGGGCAGAGCGTGAACGGCTGTGCCCTGTCCTGAGAAACGCTGCGAGGGTAACCGTTCAGAGAGGGGCACGAAGCAGAAGAGCTGGAGCGGGGCTGGGGATGCCAAGGTGGGCAGGGTGGCCCGCTGACCTGGGGCAGGGGGGGCACAAAGCCACCAGCCTGGCTGGAGCAAGGGGCGTCCAGGAAAGCCCGGCTTGACCATGGACTGGTGTACAGGAGAGAGGCAGCCAGTTTGTATATAATATTTATTCATATCTTATCTATAGTTATTTACAGAAAAAAACGGAACCACAGCCCAACTGCTGTAAACCCATTCAGACCCTCTTGACGGCCGCTTCTCAGAACGTCTGTGGTCGAGCAGCAGGGCTGAGCCTGGCTGTGGAGCGGGCCAGCTCAGTGCCTGGGTGTCAGCCAAGGGAAATAGCCGGGGATTAGGGCTTCAGCGTTCTCCCAGAGCACATTCCTGCATGCCGACAAGGCGGAGCCCTCACCACCCCCCAACCTACCCTCGGCCACGGCCACGGTGGGACAGGAAAAAGGGCCTGGGCAGGGAGGGGCGGCCACAGCCCACTGTTCCTGCCTCCAGGGTATCTCCGCCTGGACCCGCGTGAGCGTCCCTGAGCTGGACCAGCAGGCCTCTCTGGCCCAGGGCCGCTCCCCGCCCTGCAGGCTGCTGCTTGGCAGCGGGAGGTGGCAAAAGCTGCAGGCGCTGCCAGGGAGCATTTCCTGGGGGCACAGGAGCTGGCCCAGGGCTGGCAGCCACGAGGAGAAGGTCTTGGGAAGCACCCCCGGCTCCATCCCGGGCTGGGTGGGACTGTCAGTGCTGAGTGCGGCGGCGAGGGGCAACGCGAGCACCTGCCTCTCCTTTCTTTGGCCTTAGAACTGACAAAGGAAAGGCCAGGACAACGGACACAGCAGAGAAAGCTCCCCAGCCTCAGCGCTCAGGCTGCCCGGGGCTCGGTGCCTGAGCAGAAGGCCAGGAACCCCAAGGCCCCAGAGGGAGACAGCTTTGGGCTCCCCGAAGCCCTGGGCTCCTGGGGCTCTTCTCACTCCCCCTGTGGGCTTGGTGGGAGAGGCCTCCGCTTGGGAGCAGGGCTGCTATTCCTCAGTGCTCGCCGCGGGAAGTGCCGGATGGCGGGGGTAAGGAGACAAGACCACAGCGTGGCTGGGTGCGGGCATCGGGCCCTGGGCCCAGCGCACGATCACAGTGTCGGTCTCACGCGTACCTCTGTGCACACACACACACACACACACACACACACCCGTCCTCTAATCTGGTCAGAGGGGTGCTCTCAGGCACTCGCCCTGTGCCTCACACACGGTCACAGACTGAATCCAAGTCTCTTATTGCTGGGGGCGGTGGGGGGGGGCCGTCAGGGGCGGTCACCCCGCGAAGAGCGAGAAGAGCACCATCACCACGATGCCTGTGCAGAGCAGCAGGACTTGCTGCAGGGAGCGCCTGTGGGGAGAGGGGCCGGGCTCAGGGAGGCGCTGAGGGCGGGCCAGAGCCCAGAAGCCCACCCCCCGGGCGCGATGGTGACGGGCACTCACCACGGGTCATCTTCCTCCAGGAGGTCGGGCAGCACGTTCACCAGGGCGATGTAGAGGAAGCCGCCAGAGGTGAAGGGCAGGATCCAGGCCACAGTCTCCTCTGCAGTGGGAGCAGAAGTCCCGACCAGCTGGGGGCCCAGGCGAGCCATGTGCAGCACCCGCTCCCACAGGGGACACTTGGGGCAGATCCTGGCCGGGACAGGGGCCGGGGCAGCTGTGCCCTCTGGCTGGGGCCCCTCCGCGGACCACCACCACCCACCACGCCCGTACCTACTCCCTTGGGGGACTGCGTACAGATGGCGAAGCAGGCGCCCAGCAGGCCCCCCAGCGCCGTCGAGAGCTGCAGCTTGGCTGCGCTCCATCGGTCAAAGCCGGCCCGGAGCAGGATGGCAAAGTCGCCCACCTGAGGAGAGGTCCAGATGATCACTCTGGTCCCTGGGGGACGGCTACGGACCGGCACACCGAGGCCCCTGCACCGGCCCTGCTGCTGGGCCCCCCAGGCCGCACCGCCGAGGCTGGGACCCCATTCACCACCACCCCCACCCCCACCCGGAGGCTGGAGCACAGCTGAGATGGCGGCCGCAGCCTGGTGGGCCGAGCAGCTCCAGGCCTCCAAAGTCTCGTCCCCAAGCCTGCTGCTTCTGGGCTTCCCACCCCAAATCCCTCTCCGAAGTCCCACACCCACACTGCTGCCATGGAAACCCTCTGGCACACACCTCGTGGGGGATCTCATGCAGAAGGATGGCCATGGTGGTCAGGAGCCCAATCTGCAGGGAAGGGAGTCTGTGGGGTTCTGGGCCAAGGGCCAGGCACCCACTTGTCCACTCAGTTTACAAATATTTACTCTGCTGGGTGCTCTGGCTGGACGCCATGTGGCTACTAGAAATACAGCAGACAAGGAACCTGTCTTCACAGAGCTAACAGTCTGGAGAGGGAGGCGAGGACTGAATGAACACACAAAGAACCACAAGATTACACAATGACAGGTGCTGTGGGGGAAGAGATGGACCAGGTGGCATGGGCATGAATGACGGGGGCCTCATTTAGATGAGGGGCCAGCAGAGGCCTCTTTGGGGAAGTGCATGTCAGCTGAGGCCTGAAGGATAAGGAGCCAGGATTTAAAAGAGTGGGAGGAAGAACATTCCAGGCAGATAGAGTAGTGTGTGGTGGAGGCCAGGAGAGGGGAAAGAGCTAGGCCAGCTCAAGAGTAGGCAGACCACTAATGTCAGAGAGGGCCGAGGGAAGAAGTGGGTGAGAAGCATCTAGAAGCGGGCAGGGCCCAAGCCTAGCAGCCTGGCAGAGGTATGCAATCCCAACAAGGAGTGTTCACAGTAAGAACAGACCAGTGGCTCGGACAAAAGGCGGCCACGTGCAGGAGCCCTCAGGGCTCAGATGAGGGTGTTGGTGATGGAGAGAATGGGAAGTGCACAGACTGGAGACCTGTTTTGGAGGCAGAGCCAAATGGTCAACACAGGCACCATCACTCCCTCCAGAAAGGCCTGGGGCCCACCTGGCCCAACCCCCCACTCACCTTCTTGCTCACAAGGAAGCTGGCAGCTACAGCCAGCCCGTGTGTGAAGTTGTCTATGGTGTTGGCCAGCAGGTTGAGATAGCCACTGACCTGAGTGAGGGGAGAGGAAGCCAGGCTGAGCCAGGCGGGCAGGGTTTGGCTGGGCCTGCCAGTTGGGGGGTCGGGGGGGCGGACAGCTGCAGGAGGAGGGGGCCCTGAGTGGGCCACTCACTTTGATGGTCCGGACCACAGCACTCACGCCGGGCTCTGCAGCCGGCTGGGCCAGATAGTGGCCTCCACTGAGCGCGGCAGCGGCAGCGGGGTCTTTGCTGGGGGCCTAGGGCCAGGAGAATGAGGGAGAGGGGACATTAGATGTTCCCCCACTCGGCCAGGGTAGACATGGGAGGGGAATGAGAGATGGAGACACGGAGGCAGGAACAGCCCTTTGGTCTAGCTAGACTTCTCTGCTGCTCAGTCAGCTGTGTGCCCGCAGGCTCCACTGACCACCTTCCATGCCGCTGTCACTCCCAGTCTAAGAGAACAAGCCACAGCAGGGGCCCACGTCGTCACTCCCCGGATCTTTCCAGCTGGCCCAGCCTCCCAGAGCCCCGAGAGAATGGCCAAGAGACCCTCTTTTCGGGGCTCAACTCAGAACCTGCACCACCAGGCCCTGGCACCACATCACAGAGGCTGACCTGTCCAGGCCCCGGGGCTTGGGGCTCACCTGGCTGGTCCCCTCCTTCTCCTTGCTGTCCTGCAACATCTTCTCCAACGCCAGAAAAGTGAGGAAGCCAGCAATGACCCACAGTCCCAGCTGCTGTTGCTGCTGCAGGCTCTGCCCCTCACCACCTGCAGGGGGCAGCACTGACAGGCCAGGCCAAGCCAGGGCCACAGAAGCGGGGACCATTTGGAATGGGACCTCGTCAGGGGCAGTGACAGGCGAAGCGGGACAGGACTGGCTGGTGGGGAAGCTGGGCCTCAGGGACTGCCCCAGGGGCCAGGGTGCTGAAGCAGGACGAGTTCCCTGCCAGATGCCCAGATCCCCTCTCCCAGTCATTCTGGCAGAGCAGGCAAGGCCTAGGCAAACCTTGGGCGTGGGCACCAGCTCCCTCTGCCCTCCAGCCCCCCGACTGTGGCCTCACTCACCAGGGCTGGCACTGCATGTGTAGGCCCATGCCTCGGGCAGCAGGTGGAGAAACACATTGCCCAAAAGTCCCCCCAGGGCAAAGCTGAGCAGCTGCTTCAGGCGGCGGGCCCCAGCTACAGGACAGAGATGCGGAGATGCGGGGCTTGGGGGCTGGCCTATCAGAGCCCCCGGCCAGACCGCTGCCCCACCCAGCTTGCTGGGCGCTGCGTTTTTCCAACCAGACTGCAAGCTTCCAGAAGGCTGGACTTGGCCTGCTGCCCTTCCTGGATCGTCCCCCCAACCCTCCCCCCCCCAGGCCAAGCCCTGCCTGGGTGCTCAGCAGGAAATCCATCACGACCCACTGGACGACCGTGGAACCACTACGGCTTCATGGTTAAGAGACAGGGCGTGGGAGCCCGACGGGTCCCAGCTCCCCAACCCACCAGCTGGTGACCCTGGGCAGGTTACTTCTGGGACTCAGTTTCCCCATCTGTAAACCGGGGATGATTGTTATCTGATAGGAACCTTGTGGGAATTAAATGACAATACACATAGCAAGCGCTCTTTAAGTGGGAATTTCTCTCTTCTCAGTCACTGTTACTCTCAGAAAAGTGGCAGAGATTTGAGGACTTTTGCAGACTTGCAGCATCGAGAGTTGGAAGTGCCCGAAGACTGTCTCCAAATGCTTGGTTTGATAGAGAAACAGGCCCAGAGGGCAGAGGCCGCTTGGCGGCGGGGGTGGGGTGGGGGGGTTGTCAGGTGGGATCCCAGGGGAAGCTGCCGCTTCCAGGCTCTGTGACCTCAGCCTGGTCAAAGAACTCCTCTGTGCCTTTGTTTCCCCATTTGTGAAATGGAGCTAAAAATCCCAGTCCCCCTGAGGCTGACCTCGCAGGGGCCCTCTAAGAGGGGCGAGATGCTGCACAGGCCAAGGCAGCAGGGCCCCACGAGGGCTCTCTTCGCAGCTGTGGCACCAGCCCTCAGCCCGGCGTGGACCACAGATGTGCTCATAACCATCTGCTGGACGAAGAGTTCCCGGGCCCCGCAGGCGGCAGAAAGGCCTGGAGCACGCATTCCGAACAGATTCCTGGAGCCCGGGGCCAGGCCTGCGACGGCGCACTCCGGGGACGGGCAGCAGGCACCTGCACTTTCAGCAGCTACCCACCCAGTCTTCTGTAGTTTTCATTACAAGTTATGACGTGTCATCCGTGCGTCGACAGTGCACAGCTGCGTGTGCGGCGCCAAAGGGGAGCCTCCGCCCCGGCTGACCCAGGGGCCCTGCGTGGGGGGGCTTTTCTGCACCCCCGCCCCCAGCACCAGGCCCCCTTCTGAGTGCTCCACCCGTTTGAGCTGCTCTCTTCTTCACAGCAGCACTTACGAGGCAGATACGAGTACCATCCCCAGTATTTAGGCTCGGAGCCTAAAGTTAAGTAACTTGCCCCAGGCCACCAGCTGGTGAGTGGCAGAGCCAGGCGTGGAACCCAAGCGGCCTGGCACCCACGTTTCCAACCACAATATAGTTTCTCAGTCAATGTTTGCTGGCTTTTATTCTTTCAGAATAAACAAATGCACACGTGAACGAACAAATGAGCCTGGCGCACCCTGGTCTCACAGGGTGAGAAGTTATGTGTTCCGTCCCTGCCCTCCACCCCAGACAGACGTGGGACCCCACTCTCCCAGGGCCCCGGGCGCCAGAGGAGGGTCACCTACCTTCTGAGCGCAGCATGGTCCCCATCTCCAGGGGGATCACGAGCAGTGGGAAGACTCCGCTGAGCCCCACCATGAGTGAGCCCAGGAGGGAGCAGATCCAGGTGTCCAGCCTCTCTCCGCTCAGCAGGGCCCCCCAGGATTCGCTTTCCTTGTTGTCCAGGCGACAGGCAGCTGCGGGCCCCCGGCTCCGGAGGGCCGGCTGGGAACCCCCAGCCCCTCCCAGGAGCTCTAGGACAAGCGCGGTGAAGAAGAGGAGCCTTTGGCCCGCCATGCCACAGCCAGGACAGGGACATCCAGGCATGCCACGTGCTGAAAAACACAAAGCCTCTTACGTGAGCTGCCACCCTTGGCCGCACACCTGCTTAGCAAACGTGGCATCCTAACCCTCCCCCCAGACAAGCGGCCATGGCATCCGCTCTCCCACCGGCCTTGCCCTGGGCCTCTGAGGACCCCAGTGATGGGTGCACAGAGCAAAGGGGCTCTGCTATTCCACACCCCACTCCCGAGGACCACACATTTTTTCCTCCCGAGCCTGCTCCAGACTGTGTGTCAGCGTGTCTGCCTGGAGCTAAACTTTCCCTAATGACGGGGTGAGGCGCTGGCTGGGTTCCCTTCAGCCACCGGCAGGCCCAGCCCAGTCGGGTGTCTCCAGCTGCCAGGAGAGGCTCTGCGGCCAGGACGTGCTCCAGCGAGGACACCCCGGGGACTGAGGTGGCCACTGTCTGGCCTGATGGGCAACACCTGATGGTGCAGGTGCGGAAAGCAGGCAGCGGAGCTAGGGCAGAACCATCAGAGCTTCTTCCTCGGCAGTGAGCCCCCCGTCCCCAGGGCACGGAGACAGACAGGAGGTGGAACGGCAGAGAAGGATCCTTCAGTCGGGAGCTGCCTCACGGATGTGCAGAGCACAGGCTTTGGAGACCGGCCCCGAATTCTGTGCTCTGCACCTACAGCGTTTGGAATGCGGGCAAGTCCCCGAAGCCCCTCTCTGGGCCTCGGTTTCCTCGTCTGTGGGATGAGAGAAGAACTGCCTCCCTCACTGGCTGTGACAATGAGAGGAGCTCACTAAGGCCGGTGGCCGTGCCTGGCAATGGAGGAGGCACGGGAAAGCCCTCCTTATACTGCAGGCAGCCTGGGACACCCCCGGAAGGAAGGTTCCCAGACGCTGGATCACAGGACGTGGATGTGAGTCAACCAACAGAGAAGTTCAATCTGGAAACTCGGGCGTGAGGTTTAAATGGGGTCTGCCCTGCCTCATCTGGCCGTGACCTTGAGCCAGCGATGTCCCTGCCTCAGTTTCCTCACCCCCTGATGGAGGTGGGAGGGTGGAAAAGATGCCCGCGTCCAGGAGCTCCGGGCCTTTACGGGAGACCCTGACGAACCCCGCCGGGGCTCCCTGGGGACCAAAGGCAGGACTGGGCCAGGCCAGACTTGGGAGGCCAAGGCGGGAGACGCAGAGGTGCGGGGACCGCGGTCTGGGGCGAGGGGAGCGGGGTACGGAGAGTGAGAGAGGAGAGGGAAAGGAGAAAGCAAGACAAAGTCAGGAGTGAGAGAGCCAGAGAGGGTGGGAGACGGACGCGGAGGAGGGAAGCGAGGGAGCGATGGGCAGCGACGTGCGGGGCGACAGGGGAGAAGAGGAGCCCAAGGAAGTCGAACTGCCCGGCTCTGGGCCAGAAGGGGGGCCAGAAGCCCGGGCCTAGCCCGGGGCCGGCAGGGCCCCCGAGGGTCGGGCGGTCACTCACCGTGCAGCGGCGGCGGCGGCGGCGGCGCTGCGGGCTGCCCCGGCCATCCAGCAGCGGCGCCGCGCCCCGCCCCGGGTCTGCCCCGCCCGGCTCGGCCTCCCGGCCCCCCAGCCCAGAGCCGCCCCCGGCGCGCGGCCACGTCACACGGGACCTGTCCGGAACCCGACGCGCGGCGCGCCGCGGGGCCGGGGGGGGGAGCGGCGGTTGCGGCGCGCTTCCGCCTCGCGGCCGTGGGGGACCCGGGAGGCCGGCGCACTTCCGCCCGGGCGGACGGCGCGGTGGCGGGGGGGGCGGCGGGGCGGGCCGGGCGGAAGTGGGAGCCCCAGGGGCAAGGCGCTCAGCCCCGCTGGGGAGGGCGGGGGCGGCGGCCCCGCAGGGACCGCGAGCCGCTGGGTGGCTGGGCTTGCGGGTCTGGCCGCCGCTTCCTCTCTCGGGCCGCAGTTCCGCCCGAGGCCGCACGGGGGCGCGCTCGGTTGCCAGCAGGCGCCGCCGGGAGCCCGGCCGGGGTCGGGTGGGTTCCTGGCTCGGGCGCTCCAGCTCTGAGTCAAAGCGGCCTGGCTCCTCCATGAACAAGGGAAAGGGGAAGTGCCTGCCGCAGGGAGGGGCCTGGCCCCGGGAACCTCAGAAGAGGGAATTTTATTCTTACTCATCGAATTATTTTTATGCTTTGGTTTTTCACTGGGAACCTCAGGCCTTTGTCTCCAGGGCTTGTAACCCTTTGGGGTCCAATGCATGGTGTCTTGATACTGCTGCTCGGAACCCCAAACCTGGGGGAGCTGTCGCTTGTGCTTCCCCTCCAGGAGGAAGCTAGGCCTGACCCCAGCCTGGGGCAGCAAGCAATAGCATTATTTACTGGACACTACTACGTGCCCTTCCCTCCATTTGCACTGTCTCGCTGAGTCCTTTGATTCCACTGAGGTGTGTACTGTTAGCCCAGGGCCACACATGACACAGATGACAGAGCCAGGTTTGCATCTGGGTGTCCCTGAACCCAGAGCATGTGATAGCACCTGTCACTTCTAGGGGGTGGGAGTCTTTCTCTCTGGGAATCAGGCAAGACTGTGTAATATTCAGGATGGGGCATGTGGGGGCTCGGGCAGAGATCGCCTCGGGATGGGGGTCTCCAAGCCTCTGACCCTCCTGTGTCTCCCGTGGTAGCTCCCTTCAACTGTCCTGTGTGGCTCTTGCCTGCTGGGGTCTCTGAGGGCACACTGGGCTCTCACACACTGCACCTGGTGCCCTGTTTCCACTTCACACAACCATTTACCAGACAAGAATGTCTGCCCTTCTTAGACCCCCCCAGCTCCTTCCAGATGGGATCGACTTTCCTCTGAAAGCCTCTTGTCTGCCTCAGCACACCGGGCCCATAGGTCGGCCAGAACGCTCTCCTGGGCCTGTCCCTGAATTCTGAAGTGGAAGCCCTGGGTTGGTTTCTTTGCAAAGGGAGGAAGACAGTCGTGGATGCTGCTCTGGGATCTCAAAGATGCCACCCCCCCCCCCCCCAACCCTGTATGCAAATCTCTCCATCCTATGCAAAGCACTTCACAATATACAAATGATTTCACAATAACACAGTCAGCATTCCTGCCTCTGGGGGCTGAGGGCTGCGGGCCACCTGCAGGAGGGTAGGCAAGACCCAGCCTGAAATGTCACTTGCTGCCTTCTCACTGTCCTTTCCTCTCATCTGGCCTGGAATTTCCACCGTCAGATTCCCTAATGGAGTCAAGAAACAAAGCACGTTGGGGGGCTCTAGAAGAGGACTGCGAGCAGGGAGGACCAGGTGGAAGGACATGGTGGGTGGTCTGATGTGTGGCTGTTAACAACAGTGAATTAGATCTGCCAGGGGATTCCAGGTAGAGATGAATGAGAAAAGAAAGATGCAGAAATGATTTATTGAATATGATCTATTTTTTAAAAATTTTTTTATTAACATATAATGTATTATTTGTTTCAGAGATAATCTATTATTTTTTAAAAAGATTTTATTTATTTATTTGACAGAGAGAGCACAAGTAGGCAAAGGGGCAGACAGAGAGCAGGAGAAGCAGGCTCCCTGCAGAGCAGAGAGCCTGATGCAGGGCTCGATCTCAGGACCCTGAAATCATGACCCAAGCTAAAGGCAGACGCCCAGCCGACTGAGCCACCCAGGGGCCCCGATCTACTATTTTAAAATAATGACAAAAGGGGGGCCCCTGGGTTGCTCAGTCGGTTGAGTGTCTGACTGGGTTTCAGCTCAGGTCATGATCTCAGGGTTGTGAGACTGAGCCCCACATTGGGCTCCATGCTCAGCGAAGAGTCAGCTTCAGATTTTTTCTCCCTCCTTCTCCCTCTCCCTCTGCTCCTCCCCCTGCTTATGTGAACATACGAGTACACACACACTCTCAAATAAACAAATAAATAAATAAACTCTTTAAACAAAATGCTTGACTTCCTATGCCTCAGTTTCCTCATCTGTAAAATGGATTACTGTATCAGATTGTTGTGAGGAGTAAATGAATGAATATACGCAGAGCACTTAGAACTATGCCTGGCACATGAGAAGTTCTACTTCAGGGTTAGATATTATCATCATTGACATGTGTGAATACATGGGTATAAAGAAAATGTTACAGGGGCACCTGGATCGCTCAGTTGGCTGTGTGTCAGACTCTTGATTTCGGCTCAGGTCATGATCTCAGGGTCATGAGATCGAGTCCTGCATGGGGCTCTGTGCTGGGTGTGGAGCCTGCTTAGGATGCTCTCTTTCCCTCTCCCTCTGTCCCTCCCCCTCCTCTAAAAAAAAAGGGAAAGAAAATGTTACAGCAATGAAGAGATACATTAGAGATACAAGACGGGGACCAACCTCACCCCTCTCCTTGCTAAGCACAGATGAGCATTTTCCAACACATTTACCAATTGGTTGGGAGGCCACAGGGACATTCTGGGTCGAGGCACTGGACAGAAGAACTTTAGCAGGGCAGATGAGCCTGGAGAGTGCTTGGATCTGAGTAGCTCTGAAGCGTCTGACTTGGGGGACTGCAGACCCATTTCTCTGACTTCACTGCGTCTGACTTTCACACATTCTTCCCGGCTCTGGTATCTTTAGTGGGGGCTTTTTCAGCAACCAGGTCTCAGCGCTCTATTTCCTGAAGGTAGGACTGCCCCTGGGCCCGGGCCTGCTGACAAGGCGGTGGCTACAAGACCACCGTGGCCTGGAATTGTCAATGTTATGACGACCTTCCCCCTCCTCTGGCTGTGCAGTGCTGGATGCTCTAGGCTGGGGGTTGATGCACAGTTTCTCTGCTTCCAGAGTGTGGACTTCTCCTTCTCAGGGCTTTCCGTGGGGTCCATGGGCCGGCAGCAACCTCTGTAGAAAGGCATCTGAAGTTCAGGGCCGCGATCACCTTGTCCAAGGTCACAGCTGAAATGAGGCTGTTCTTACAATGGACTCGGGCTCCACATCTCCACACCAAACCTGCCCCTGGGGAACCCCTGACCTTAACCCTCTCTCAAGTCATTCTTCCTAGAGTAGCCTCAGCTTCCTACTGAGTTTCTGGAGTGTTTTCTCCCCCAGATCCTGAACCCTGGCCAGATGATCCCCCAGCAACTCCATAGCACCACCCCTTTCCCCTAGCCACCCTTCCTGGGCAGCCCATGGGCAACCAAGCCTCACTACTTTCTGTCTGGCCTCTCTGCCTTTATTACTATTTTTTTTTTAACTTTTCTCTCTTTCTTTTTTTAAAGATTTTATTTATTTATTTGAGAGAGAGAGTGAGAAACAGAATGAGAAGGGAGAGGGTCAGAGGGAGAAGCAGGCTCCCCGCTGAGCCGGGAGCCCGATGTGGGACTCGATGTGGGACTCGATCCCAGGACTCCAGGATCATGACCTGAGCTGAAGGCAGTCGCTTAACCAACTGAGCCAAAGGCAGAGAGTGCCCCTGGCCTCTCTGCCTTTATAACCCTCTTTATAAGCCCCTTCCCATCCCCTGGCAGGCCTGGCATGTTCTTCCCCTTCTGCCATCTATTGACTGAAATCCAGCACGTTTAAAAGGCTGCCCCTCCCTCCTGAAGCTTTCTGGATCTGTCCAGGCTGAAGGCCCTCAGTGTTGTGTGCCTTTGGGGTTCTTAGCCCCATCTCCTGCATGCACAGGCATCCCCCCCTTTGCCCCCCACCCCCGTCTTGTGGGCTTCTGGAAGGGAAGACAAGCTTTTGCCTATACCCTGAATAAAAATCTGTCCAAATGAATTTAATGTCTTTCCCCTTCAGGAGTGCAAATGCAGATACTCCTGTATTATGCACAGTCATCTGGGCCTTTGCAGGGCCCTCTTTTACTTTATGTGTTTATTGAGGTATTTTCTTCCTTGTCACCCCTTCTGCATTCCATCTCCCTGCCTCCTTCTTGGGGGAACCTGAATTTTGCCATGATCAGGGTTTTTTTTTTTTTTTTTTTAAAGATTTAATTTATTTATTTGACAGAGAGAGACACAGCGAGAGAGGGAACACAAGCAGGGGGAGTGGGAGAGGGAGAATCAGGCCTCCCGCGGAGCAGCGAGCCCGATGCGGGGCTTGATCCCAGGACCCTGGGATCACGACCTGAGCTGAAGGCAGACGCTTAACGACTGAGCCATCCAGGCGCCCAGGTTTTTTCTTTTTTAATGAGGAGTTTTCTCATATACCTGTATGCCTGGACAATATTGTTTGATTTGGCTTATTGATTGATTGATTTTTAAAGATTTTATTTTTAAATAATCTCTACATCCAATGTGGAGTTTGAACTCATAACCCCAAGATCAAGAGTCGCATGCTCCACTCACCCAGGCACTGCTTGGCTCTTTTTAAGACTAAGGAAAATAAAAGTTGTTATAAGGTTCTCTCTTAAATTATTCAGTGAGTTTTACAATTGTTTTCATATAGGACCTGCATAATTGTTAATAAGTTTACTTTAAAGTATCTTACATTTTTGCAGATATTTTGAATAGGATAATTCCCATTACATTCTGGATGATTTATTGATAGCCTATAGGAAGGCAAATTATTTTTATGTGTTCCTTTGATGCCTGGTACATCAACTACATTTTTTTTTTTTACCGGTTCTCATAATTTCTCAGACTTACTCTTATGTCTTCTGTCATCTCCTAATAACAAAAGTATTAAAAGGAAGGAACCAACATTGCTATTTGTAGAGATATGTTTTGGCTTGGTTTTGAACTTCACAGGAAGGGCAAGTATTTGTTTTCTGGGACTGGCTTTTTCACTCAACAGTATGGCACTAAGATTCATTCATGTTATTATGTGAAATTGGTTCATTTGCTTGCTTAACTGCTGAACCACGTGCCGCTGTGGATGAATCCACTGTATTTTATTTACCCACTCTCTTGTTGGTGGACTTTTGGGCTATTTCAAGACTTCTGCTAAGAACTGAGCAGTTTTGAACGTTCTTGCCCGGGTCTCTTGGATCACCTGCCAAGGGCTCTCTTGATTTTACGCCTGGGGGTGGGGGTGTGGAGATAGGCTGGGCCCCCACTTTATAAGATAAGGCCAGATTGTTTTCTCTAGTGGTTACAGAGCTGCTGACTAGCAATGCCCTGGAGATTGAGCAGCTCTACCTCTTGTCCAACACGTGGTGCTGTCCGGCTTGTTCATTTCGGCCCTCCCAGTGGTGTCAAAGAGCATCCCACCCTGGTCCGTCTTTGTGGTTCCTTCCACACCAGTGAGCTTGAGCATCTCTCAGATATTCACTGAACACGTGTGCTCCCTCTTCTTAAAAATGCCCGCTCATGTCTTTTATCAATTTTTCTGCCGGAGTCCTTGTTTCTTTTTTTGTACCCCCCCCACCCCGCCCCCCATGGACTTGCAAGAGTTCTTTATGTATTTTTTGATGCTTAACCTTTGCCGGCTGCACGTGGCGGGCGTCTCCTCCCGATTTTGTGGCTGGCTTTTCACTTTCTCCAAGGTGTCTCCACTTCTCTCTTCCCTCCCACATCTGTGCCAGGGACGCCCATGGGCGCTGCTAGTGCGCGCGCGCGCGTGCGTGTGTTTTGGGGGCGGGGGGCTCGTGTCCCTCAGAACCCCGCGTAGACCCACCCCGCCGCTCCTCCTGCTCCCGGGGCTTTCGGGGACCCCGCTCCTCTCCCCTCGCAGCCTCCCTCCCGGCTTCGGCAGGGGCGGCCCGGGGCGGCGGGCTGGGGGCGGGAGGCCGCCCCGCGCCGGTGCCCCCGCTCCCCCCCCCCGGAGTTATTGATCACTTCCGGCTCCTCACCTGGGGGCCGGGCCCCTCTCCGCTCGGCCGGGCAGCGGCCCGCGGCAGCTCGGCGCTCCCTGGGGGCGGGCGCCCGGGGAGGGGCCCTCCGGCCGGCGCTCCGGAGGCGGGGGCGGGGGCCCGGCCTGCGGCGGGGGGCTGGGCTGGGGGGGCGGAAGCTGCGCGAGCAGATAAGCGCCGAGGTCGGTCCTGCGGTGAGACAGTGCGGGACGCCGCCTCCTCCCCCTGCCTCCGCCGCGCCATCTCCGCACCCTCTGTTCCCCACTCCCCCCACGCCGGGCTCGGCATCCTGGGTGGAGATCCCGGGGAAGCGGGGGAGGGAAGGAGGGGCTCGGGCCTGCGCCTTCAGTTCCCAGCCTCCGTGATCTCAGCTGGAAAGTGGGGGTAGGAGGCTCCACTTACTCCCCCGGGCTGTTGGAGACGGAACAAGTGCAGGCTGGTAAAAGCCCTCGGAGGATTTGAGCCTTTTGTAAAGGATGGGTACCCCGAGCCCTTCTCATTGGTCCTGCTGTACCCGCCTGACGCCAGGCTTCATCCTCCTTGCACAGATGGGAAAGCGCGGGTCTCACCTGAGGTCACACAATGCAAGTGCAGAGGAGGATGGAAAGCTTTCCACTGTCCCCATCCTGGGGACAGCTAGGTTTCGTAGAGCCCGATGCTTATACAATTTGAGTCTTTAAGAAAAAGACTACAAGGGGCGCCTGGGTGGCTCAGTCGTTAAGCGTCTGCCTTCGGCTCAGGTCATGATCCCAGGGTCCTGGGATCGAGACCCGCATCGGGCTCCCTGCTCCGCGGGAGGCCTGCTTCTCCCTCTCCCACTCCCCCTGCTTGTGTTCCCTCTCTCGCTGTGTCTCTCTCTGTCAAATAAATAAAATCTGAAAAAAAGAAAAAAGAAAAAGAAAAGACTACAAAATCACAATATAAATTTGCTGAAGCCTCTCCCAGGGCCTTGGAAGGTGCCTAAACAAGAGAGAAGCCCAAGTCTGGCTTCTCCGTTTGGTTGCCTTACCGGCAGGCCCCCTAGAAGGACTTACACCCCTCCACGGGAGAGAGTCAGACACCCATCGTGGTTACAGGGTACGGTGGCTCAAACAAGCGCCTGGAGGAGTCCCTGCTGCAGCTGGTCCCAACCCCTTGCGTGCCCAGGAGGCCATCCGCAAGCCCAACCCAAGGGCAGTCAGGCATCTGGGGACTGCACCACAGCGGGGCAGGGCCATCCAGTCATGGTTGAACTTGTCACTCAGGGCCCCGGACCCTGTGGGTTGGCGGTGGCAGAGAACAACAGTTCCTAGGAGAGAAGGAGGGGGACCTCTCTGAGGCAGTGCAAATGCGTCTGACGTGTAGTTACTCAGGATTGGGGTTCAAGCCCCCGCCGGGCTGTGTGACCTGGGGAAGACTCGTTCACCTCAGATTCCTCATCTGTAAATGGGAGTTATAATAATAGTACCAACCCGTCAGAGCTGTTGCGAGGCTACATGAGACCATGCATGAAGAGGGGCTGAGCCCTTGGCTTCTAGAAACAAACTTCCCTTCTGTGAAATCTCCAGGCCAGGAGAAGCATTTTTCTCTCTGTTCTAGGGTTCAGTCCCTTACCCAGGGGATGGACTCTGTTGTAGAGCTGAGATTTAAACCCATGAATACCTGGCACCAATGCCTTGCTTCTAACTGTCAGGGAACACTGCTCCCCTAGGGCTTTCTCCCCAGGCAGTTAAGTGCCCCTGCTTAGGTGTGCATGCGCAGGGCCGGAGCCAGGAGGAGCACGGATAGCGTTTGATTCAGGAGACTGTTCACCTTTCTCTCGCTTTTATACTCTCTGCTCTCAAGGGCTCCCGAGGCCGGAATTTTTCCAACTCTAACATCCTACAACGTGGACCAGGAGAAGCAAGAGACTCTGGTGATGGAGACAGGGCAGGGGGAGCTGGGAAGAGGCCATGACCACGGGGCCTGGGCAGCAGTGACACCCCAAAAGGCTCGAAGTCTTTTTCCAAACAGAGGTGCTGCTTTGCCTCATGGTCTGCACAGGATCCCCAGCGGGTTAGCGGACAGAACTCAGCTCTCATCTCTGAGCTGCTCCTTTCTGGCCCGCTGACCTTCCTCCCCTCTGAGCCTCGGGGTTTTCCATATTTGAAATGGGGGTAAGGAGAGCCGCAGCTGTGAGGATTATGAGATGTTAGTGAGTAAAGCGCCTGGCGAAAGCCACCGGTGGTTCAGATGGGTGTGGCTGTCTGAGGACAGAAGTGGGGTGTTGCGTGAGGGCAGGAGGGGTGTGAACAGCAGTGGGGAGTCCTGCCAAGGCGGGAGTTTGGACCTCCAAGGTCTCTCTCGCAGAGGGCGTGCCTTGGGGGTAGGGCTGGGAACCCCAGCTCTAACACTCTCCCAGATCAGGACAGGTCAGAGCGGGGCCAGGGGCCCTGGGGGTGCAGAGAAGAGCAGGGAGCAGAGGTTCTCACCCCACCTCAGGCAGGTGAAAGGGAAAGGAGGGAGGAAGTGGGTGCTTCTGGGAGGAGATGGGAGTGGCGGCCGCCGTGTGACACAGACCCCACCAGCACCCTGAGGCCCCATCCCATGAGCTCCTTGGTCTTTCTGTGCGGATTTTCAAGGCAGGCATTTTCCGAGTAGGGAAACTGAGGGTGGCAGGTGAGGTCCCTTGGCCAGGGCCACGCACTGCATGCTGTCGATGTGTCTGGCCCTGCAGCCTGGGCTCCCAGCAGTCGCGGTGCTTTCTTGCCTCATCTGCCTTGCAAGGTTGGGAGTGAAGCAGCGTGATCTCAGAGGCTCAGAGAGATCCCAGGCCCTGCCCCGCTCTCTGGTTAGCCGGGCGCTCCAGGCTGGCAGCTGTCCAGGCGGCATCCTCTGGAGACCCAGGGCTGAGGCTGAGGAGAATTTGCTCCCAGGGAGAGCAGAGACCCCTGGAGTATGGGAGTGAGCTCACCGTCTCGGGAGGGCTTCAAGTGGAGGCATCCTGAGTGTCTACAAGGCACCCGAGTGGCTGAGGAGGCTCTGCTGGGTATCTGGGGGCCTGGCTCATAGTGTCCCCCAAACTAGCTAAAATGCTTCTGAAATTCCTTGTTTTGTCTTAAAAATTCATACAGATTTGCATCCTTCTTTTTAATATGTGAGCTCTCTTCCTGCCTTTAAAAAAAGTATCTTGGGGGTGGGAGGGAAAAAAAATAAAGGTTCCCCTCTCAGTCTCTATGGTGAGTGGACACTTCAGGAAGACGTGCCGGGTACAAACAGTGGCCCCCAGGCCCTGGGCCCCTGGGTCTGGTTGGAGCGAGCACAGGAGCTGAGTTGAGGTCAAGGCCCCGCCTACTCTCACAGTCTAGGGCTCTCCCCACCTCTGCTCTGTACTCCAGCCTCTTGCCTTGGCCCGCCTGGCTGCTCTCACGGACATCTGTCCAGCCGAGTCCAACTGTCCACTGGGGATTTCCAGAACGCCTCACCTTCCCTTCATCTCTGTGATCCCTTTGTCCTGTCCAGAGGGGCAGCACCCATCTTCAGCCCTCTCTGCTGGGCAGCCTGAGCATTCACTCTCCAAACCCGCACGCACCCCAGGGATTTCTGTGTCCATGAGGAGGAAACTGAGGCCCCAACCCTAGAGGTGCCTGGATCCAGGATGCACAGCAAGAAGTGTTGGCTGCCCAGGAGGTCTCTGGGCAGGTGGGGTCCCTAGGCCCGAGGAGGGAGTACCAGATCTGGGCCCTGGCCATGGAGGCAGGAGGGAGGAGGGAAGGCCGTGGGGAGACGGGGGCTGCTGCCTGGCAGGTCCCTGTGCACAGGGTAGGGAAGTTTCTTATTTCTCCTGCTCTGACTTCCCCCTTTGATTTATTATAGCCATGAAATGCTCTGCTCTCTTCTCTTTTCCTTGCTGTCCCCGGGGCTGGCGGAGCACGGACCTCCCCAGGCACGGGGCCTCAGCACTGCTGCACTCCCATCTCCTTCCAAGGGTTGAGTCCGGGTGGCCAGAAATGGGAGGTGAGTCGGGGCAGGCAGGGTGGGATGAGGAAGGGCTCAGGTCTCCTAAGGGCTAGCCTGGGCAGGACCCCAGGGCCAGCGAGGCCTTGGTTGGGAAGGGCTGGGGCTGGGCACAGGGTGTGGCAGGTGTGGACTTGACAGCAGACGGCTCCCTGGGGTCATGGGGGTGGCAGGATCTAGGCCAGCTGCCTCAGTGAGGCTTGGGGATCAGGCCCTGTCAGGGTCTGAAGGCCAGGCACGGAGTCCTCCAGCGCCTACCACCAGGCCAGAGGAATGGCTTCCCTATGACCCCTGACCCCATACTCTGATTTAATGATGGCCAAAGCAGGCCTAGCCTAGGCCAGCCTGGGATGGGGCTGAGAATCCAGAGGAAGGCCTGAGGCGTGAACCCTAGGAGACCCCAGGCTCCTCGAGGCCACAGCTGGACATTCACCCTGGGGCCTGGCCCAGGCAAGTGAGGGCTGGAGTCTTTCTGTCCGGTTCTTCGGGAGGCCTGGCGGCCAGAGCGTTTCTCCCCGCCACCGTGTGGTGCCTGTGGTAATGGGGCTGTTGGCGTTTTGCAATGGGCCGGGGGTGGGGAGGCTGCGCACACACGCTTCCTGTGGTGACTGGGCGCTTCCTGTTTTCTCAGGCGCCGGACTTGCTACTGCCGATGTGGAAACAGGGGCAGCTGCGGCCCGGGGCGGCTCTGGGCTGGGTGCCCCGACCCTGCCCGGAGGGGCCTAAGGAGGCCTGACATCCCAGGCCCCAGACCTGGGTGGTGGAAGGCCCGAGGTGCCCCCCTTCCACCGCACCAGCTCCCCCTCCCTCCCAAGCCCAACAGCGTTCACCAAGTGGAAGGGGCCAGGCAGGGCCGTCACGCAAGGCCAAGCTGGGGCCGGGGAGGTCAGAGGTCCGGGGGTCAGGGCTCTAGGCCAGGAGTCAGGGTGCGTAGCTCTGGTCTCAGCACTGTCCTTTGCTTTGAGTGCCTTTGGCCATCCCTGCCCCACGCCGGATGTTGGCTTCCTCTTTTGTGTAGTGATTATGGCACTCAGGGTCTAAAATCTTTCACCCATTTCTGCTCCAATTCTGGCATCATCCTTGAATTTTATATTTCAAGAGCCTCTGCTTTGGGGACAGGCGGGCGCTGAGGCTGGGACCCTCAGAGCAGGGCTTGGCATTGGCCCTGACAGAGAGGGGACTTGGAGAGACTAGGGGGGAGGAAAGGGCATGCCAGGCACGGGGCCAGACTGGAACAAGGCTTGGAGGTGGGAAGGCCGGGACCTAGTTTGGGAGACAGGGTGTTGATGGGACAGAGAGTAAGTAGTAGGTGACAGGGTTGACCCGGGATGATTCAAAAGTGGGAGAAAGATTTTAGGAACCTCTTTATATCCTGCAAACCTTGGGAAGGGGCCTGACACCCCCCTCACATTCTTACTCAGAAGAAAGATAAGTGGTCTTTTGGAGGGTGGGGGCAGGGCCAGGCTTCCTGCCCAAGAAGGAGATGGGTACCCATGTGGGGTGACGTGGGAGGCTCAGGAGGGACCCACATCTTTCCTCCTCTGTCAGCTGCCACCCTGAAGGCCAGGCCTCAGGAGCTGGCACTGCCCTCTTCCCGAATGCGTCTTGTTTTGTTTTTAAGCACGGCTATTGCAAGAAGCGGAGGGGAGATGACTTTGCTTCTTGTTGAGTTTGCTGACAGCGCCTGACCTCTGGAGGAAAAGTTGCTTTGCACGGAGGCCAAGGCGTGAGCCTCCTGGGAACTGACCAGTCCACTGACTGAGTTCAGACACCCTCTTGGTCTAGGAGGTTCTGGGACACCCATCTTGCCCGTAGAACCCCTGGACCTCAAGGCCTGCACAACACAGAAAGCGCAAGGACTGGTCCCAGCCAGAAAGGCCTTGGGGATCCCAAGACCCTGAGGCCCAGACTTGGGGGCCATCAGGCCAGGCTGGCCCCCACTATCCTGTCCCCTGCCTCGGTGCCCTGGGCCAGCCCAAGTGCTGAGTTGGCGGCTCAGCAGCTGCTTCTGCCCGCGGAGGCCCAGTTATAAATAAGCCCAGTGTGGCCAAGTCATCAAGTTCTGTCCCAGCTGCATTACCTCAGTGACCACAGGTCGGGGCTGCCCAGTGCTGGGCCCACCAACCCTGCCCACCCAGGCGAAAAGCCAGGCCAGCCTCCCTGCCTCCTGGGGTCCTCAAATCCAGGGTTTGAGCATCTGCAGCTACTCAGACCTGGGCCTCCCTGGACACAGGCCACAGAAGGGGCAGGGCCCATCCCGCCTGCCCGGAGCTGGCAGCTATTTACAAACCGAAACCGGGAGAAGTGAAGTGGCTGTGGCGACGTGGCTCCAGGCCCCCAGCCCCCACTCCCACTGCATCCCCAGCAGCCCCACCCCCCTCCCCCCATGGCTTCCTCTTTCCTTCTCCACGCAGCTCCCTGGCCTCCCGATGCCCGGCCAGCTCTGTCTGGACAACCTGCAGACACGTCACGGCGACCCCAGCCCCACAGTCAGTGGCCAGCAGGCCCCCTTCTCCCCTTCACCCCCCAGGACCCCGTCGTCGGTCTGGCCTCCTCGGCGCAGCCGCTCCCACCCGGACCCAGCCCACTCGGGCCTGCCCGAGGCACATTCCCACACTTCTCAGTTCCCCTTCGCGCTTGGAAAAGCTCCAGCACCAATGGCCGCCGCCGTGGTGCCCGTCCCTCCTGAGGATGGCTTCTCTGACGCCCTTACCCCCCACGGGAGCCAAGGAGTCTGGGCGCTTCGGGGACGCTCTGGCACCTGGGGAGCTCAGAGGGCAGATTTCTGGACGGAGGGCCCAGCCTCTACTCTCCCTGAGCCGGGCTTCCACTCACTGCCTGGGCTGGTGTGGGGCATAGGCCGTCACACGGTGCCAAGCGAACGGGGACAGGCGGACACCGGGCCTGAGGCCACAGCACAGCCTGCTTAGGAGCCGGCAGGCCGGAGGGCCCTGCAGCAGGAGCCTGCTCCCGGGACAGATGACGGGCAACACAGCACTCATTGCTAGTAACAGGCTCCCTCACACCAGTGCAGAGGCTCGCAGTTTACCTCAGTCCGTTCTTTCTGTGCCCGGGAACAAGCCTGTTCCACTGCCTCCAGCATTAAGTGGAAAGCGAGGCTCAGAGGGGAAGGCACGCGTGCGAGGCGACACAGCTAGAGCGTGTCTGGACTGAGATTCAAGACTCATCCTCTTGTCTCCCTGACTGCCTCTCGCTCCATCTCATAGCCCAGTCTCCCCGGTGGCAGGACAGACGTCTCCCAGCGCTGTGACAGGGCAGGAGCAGGGCCAGGCTGATGCTTGAGAGAGAAGCAGGCTTCGGATGGCACGGTTGTCAGATGGCCACCCACGGCCGGGCTTCTGAGGGAAGAACGCCTGCCCCGTTTCTTCTCTCCCACGAAGCCCCAGCTGAGGCCAAAGCGCTGGCCTGAGCCCCACTCAGCCAGAGCCAGCTGGCTGACTGCGTTTCTCCCAACCTTTCTGGGCCCCAGGGTCCCCTTCTGTGGAGCCGTCATCTCGCAAACGGCAAGCGCCTACTCGGTGCCGGCTCTGTGCCGAGGGCAAGCTGCCTCTAGAACCAGGACGTGGCCCCTGGCCACAGGCCTGTGGAGAAGGCGGATGAGTTACAGGATTCTGAGAGCTCCCAGAGGGAAACTGAGGCCTCGGGACATGAAAAAGAAGAGATGTTGCTTCCTAGGGTGGGGAAGGGTATCACTCGGGATGGGCCCTGAAGGACAGGAAAGAGTTCCCCAGAAAAAGCGTGGGGGACAGACTCTCGTGCTGAGTCACACCCCTATGCTTTGGTGCCAGCAGTTCCCATGGCCTGAGTGCCCTTCCTTCCTCTGGGCCTGGCGAACTCCTACCCATCCCTCAGGGCCCATGGGCACACCCTAGAATGGCCAGGCCTGGCCCTGGCCTCCCTTTTCCCACCCAGGGCCTAAGCAGAGCCTGAGGCCAGGCGTCTTTGGTCACAACACCCTCGCCAGCCCCACCCGGGCAGGCGTCTGCTCCCGGGCTCCAGCCCCCGCCGTCCCCTGCTCCGAAAAGCACCATTTCCCTTTTCTGGGTGACCACACGCCATGCACAGGGAATTTCCATCGCAGCCTGCGGAGCCTCTGATTCACTCAGGCCCCTCATGCAGTTAACTCCTTCCAGGCCCCATGCCTTCTGCTCCGCACCCTGGGCTGTCCACACCCCCACCCGAGAGCCCTGGGCAACCTCAAACCGGCCTTGGGTCTCACAGCTCGGAAGTCAAAGTTGCCCCCGACCACTGCTCCCCCCAGGGCCTTCCCGTCATATGCACAGAGACCCCTTCCCAAGGACTCATGGCATACACACTGGGCAGCTTTGGGCTGAGAGCGCAGGCTTTGGGGTAAGACAAGCCTGGGTCTAATCCGGAGTCTGGCGTGCTCTGCCTTGTGACCTGGGAGAGTATCCGCTCTGAGCCCCATTTCTCATCTGTGAGATGAAGATCATCCCTGTCCTATAGCCTTGCTGTAAAGATCCAATGTGCTGGGCCCGTGATGGCGGCTGTATAATCATTACCTTCCCTTTTTCTTTCCAAAAGGCCCTCTCACCCTATCACAGGGTCCCTGTTCCAGACCTGGGCCGCTTTTCTGTCCGGCTTTCTCTTCCCGAGAGCTGGTTGCTCACACAGGGAGGGTGAGAGCAAAGTGCCAGTGGGGCTATCTCGGGGCTCGGCCCCACCAGCTTCCCGGCTCCCTGCATTTCTGTTTTCCCAAGGAGGCTGTGGAGAGGAGCTCTGCTGGGATCGTGAGCCCTCAGGGACAGGGCTGAGACTTCCTCCCTCTGGAAGGACGCCGGGCATGCACATTGCCCATGAACATCATACTTGCTGTCTCACTGAATTCTCACACCCCTGTGAGGTGCAGCCAACTATTGCCCCCATTTAACAGATGGGGGTCCCGAGGCCCCGAGAAGTGACTTGCCCTCAGCCACACAGAGAATGAAGGGCAGGGACAGGATTCATATCAAGGTCTCCAGAGCCATACTCCTAACCTCCACAAGGCTCAGTAAATGTGTGTGGAGGCCAGTGAGGGAAATGGGCACTAAATGAACCCTTCTGTATATCCAGTAAGGACTTACACAGATGAGCTCTTTCAGTCCTTTGAACAGTTCTGGGAGGTGGGTCTTGTTGATCCCTCTACAGAATTGAGTTGTCTGAGCTTCCCTAAGGGGAAGGAACTTGCCCAGAGGCCACACAGCCAATCGTGGGGAAGGATCCAGGGGTACCTAGATAGAAGAGGACGGTGGAAGGGGCTCCCTGGAGGAGGGGGCCTATGCCTGGAGGGGAAGCCATCCTGTCCTCAGTGAGTGAGCGGGCAGGGGTGGGAGGTGTTGCCCGTGGTGAGCAGAAGGAAGTCGCTGTGGGTGGTGGTGGGTTTGAGGTGCCGGAGGCTGAGTGATGTGGCCAGGAGGTGAGCTCCCAGTCTACAGCCCTGGTCAGCAGGAGACAGGGGTGAGGAGGGGTGGCCGAGATTCAGGCCTCGGAGGAGGTCGGGCTACTCTGGAGACCTGTGCCTCTTGGCCGCTGGGGCTGGGGGGCTGGTACAGAGTAAGAGGAGAGACTGGGGTGGGGGGGCTGGGAAGAGACGGAGGTAAACGGGAAGGGTGTGTCTGGGGGACACCCTGGAGGAGGAGAGCCCATGAGAGACTGAGGCCTGCGTGGAAGGGGTGGGCCTGTGAGCAAGGTCTGGGACATTGAGAAAGAGGTTCTGGGAATGTTGAGTAGCGTCTTCTGGCTGGAGGAGGGGGTGGGGCTGGTCCACATGGGTGGGGGAGGGTGGAAGGGCGGGTGGACCCTGGGTGTTGGGGGCTCTGGCAAAGGCCTCAGAGCTTTGTACTGCAGCCTGTGGGCAAGCAAGAACTAAGGAAGCCTTTTAGGTAGGGAAATACCCAGGGGAGAAACTTGAGGTGGGGACATTGGCCCCAGGGCCACTGCAGTCACCTCCCACCCACTCACCAGCTGTGTGTCTTTGGGTGCACCCCCCAGCCACCTGAACCTCGTTTCCCTCCTCCGTACAATAGCCCCGGTAATAAATGCCTGCCCCATAGGATTAAGTGAGGGTGGACTGAGTTAATGCGGGTAGACAGTAGGGGCTCAACAAATCCTGGTCCTTGCCCTCTGTCGCGGCCATGAGCACTTTCTGACGCCTGCTGTGTGGGCGGGGGCTGGGGTCTCGGGTCTTGGGCGGACCGGGCTGCGGCCTCGCCTGCGCCACTGATGGGCTGAGCCAGGATGTGCGGGGCACGGGCCACTTCTGAGCCTCAGTGTTCTCATCTGTCCCGCGGGGATGACAACAGCACCAACCTCAGAGGCGAATGGGACAGAAGGCCCCCTGCCTGCAGTGTCCCCTGGGCTTCACTCAAGAGTCCAAGCGGAACGTCACACAGGGTTTTCCTCTTGGGCCCTACCTGCCTCAGCAGCAGGTAGCATCTCTGCCCTCACCTCCCACCGGCCCCCTGCTGCTCGGCCTCACACTTTGTGCGGCCTGGGGTCCCTGCCTGGAGCTCTTCTCCCAGGTGTCCGCTTAGCTTGCCCCCTTGCTGGCTTCCAGAGTTTGTTCAAATAGCCCCTAGTCTGCGAGGCCTGCCCTGCCCACTCGGCTCCTCACCCAGCCGGCCCCTCTTCTCCTCTAGCGCTCGTCCCCCTCTAACCTGCAGGGAAACGCTCTCAAGTACGGACTTCTCCCTGTCTTTCCTGCTCGAGAACAAGCCCCACGAGGACAGGAGTCTTGTTGGAGGTCCTCATGCACCAAAGAGCGAGCCCGGTGCTCTGACCAGAGCTGGGGAGCTCTGAGGGGCCCAAGCAACGCAGGCTGTGGCCCAAGGAGCCTCTCCCATGTCTCAACCGTGAGAGGAAGTTGCAAGATGGCCATTTCTGTACGCGGGCTCAGCTCTTTCGGGTCAACTTTCCCAGCTCTCCATCTGAGGCCTGAGTTTTCCCACACACTCTGTCCACTCCCCAGAGGGACCAGTTGCTGGGAAAGCAGGGAGGGGGTGCCGGTCCCTTCTTGTTTTAGAGTTCTTTGGGGCTGAGGCTAAGGGGTCTGCGAGGTCCGGGGTCATGTCCCCCTCTGTGGACTCAGCTTCTAGGACGCAGCACCCACGTTTCCTGTTGCCTGCTTGCCCTGAGATTGCAATAGCATCCAGCCTACCCCCTCAGCAGCCCGCCCAGTCCAGTGAGGGCAAAGGGCTACCTGGCCATCCACTACCCAGGCCTGCCCGGCCTCCCTGTCTCCCCACAGGACTGCCCACTTGTCTAGCGGAGTGGGGAAACAGCAGTTTTCATATGCTGCTGGTAGGAGGAGGGTAAGTCGGTACAATTTTGATCAAGGGCAATATGACAACATGTCTACCTATCTCAAGATTTCTAATGCAGTACAACTAAAACTAATATAATAGTATGTGTCAATTATAACTCAGTAAAAAAAATCCATCTCCTCTGACATCAAAAGAAGGGAGTCAAAAATTCCTTCCAAATAAATTATCTGGTCTTTTTTCAGTGAGTTAAGATATGAGAGATATGTCATTTTCAACATTACTTATAATTTAAGGGCTTTTAATTTCAATTTTAGGTAATTTATTTTTAAAATTTTTTAAAGATTTTTGTTTATTTATTTGATACAGAGAGAGAGAGAGCAAACAGGGGGAGCGGCAGAAGGAGAGGGACAAGCAGGCTCCCCACTGAGCAGGGTTAGGGTTAGGGTTTGGGGAGCCCAATGCGGGCCTCAATGCAGGGCTTGACCCCAGGACCCTGGGATCATGACCTGAGCTAAAGGCAGACGTTTAACCGACAGAGCCACACAGGCGCCCCAATTTTAGGTAATTTCTGACACTATTTATTAGTGTCTATAAGGAGGTCACAAGGGTTTTTGACTCAGCCTGTATTTAGTTGTGGTGACTTTCTTTCCAGCACTATTCTTTAAAAAAAAAAATTTATTAAATGATTTTTTTCTTTAAAGATTCTATCCGTTTATTTGAGAGAGAGAGAAAGAATGAGTGGGAAGAGGGGCAGAGAGAGAGGGAGAAACAGACTTCCCACTGAGCTCAGAGCCCAATACAGGGCTCTATCCCAGGACCCCCAGATGATGACCCAAGCCGAAGTCAGACACTTAACCAACTGAGCCACCAGGCACCCCTCTGGCACTAGTCTCTTAACCGTCAAAATTAATCTTGAAAAATTAAATACAGAAAAAAGAGAATTTATAACATTTTAATTTCCCTTCAAACATTTACTTCCACAGGAGAAAGTCTGTTTCCTACATTGTTTTCACTTAAGGCAGAAAAATATGTTTTGTTATTCGCTGTTGAAGGGTGCTTTTTTAGAGACAAACAAACATAAAAGCATGAGAAAAGGCATCCTGAGCCAGCGTTACAAGTCCATCAAGCCCAGGAAACATGTAACTCAAGTCTTCCCTATATTCCCCTCTAGCTTCCTTAAAAAAAAAAAAAAAAATAAATAAATAAATAAAAATACTGCCTTTGACCCAGCATTTCAACTTTTGGTGAATTTACCCTAGACATATGCTTGCATATGTGTAAACTAGCAAATTTTATTGATTGTATTATGATGTATAATAGCAAAAGACTGGAAACAACCTGAATGTCCATCCCTGAGACTGTTTAAATAAATTTTTAGACAATGGGATACGATACAGCAATGGAAATGGACCACAGCTACATATATGTAGCAACCAGATGGTGGGAAAAAGGAGTAGGACCCTAGTGGCGCCTGGGTGGCTCAGTCGTTAAGCGTCTGCCTTCGGCTCAGGTCATGATCCCAGGGTCCTGGGATCGAGCCGCACATTGGGCTCCCTGCTCAGCTGGAAGCCTGCCTCTCCCTCTCCCACTCCCCCTGCTTGTGTCTCTCTCTCTCTGTCAAATAAATAAATAAAATCTTTAAAAAGAAAAAAAAAAAGGAGTAGGACCCAAAAGAATATTTACACCCTGATTCTTTTTATATGAGATTAAAATCTGTTACAATAAAAACTAAATTCTAGAGATGTTTACATAAGTGGTAAAACTATAAGGAAAATCGAGGAAATAACCACTGAAAAAGTTAAGGATAGCGTTATTTCTAGAGAGAGGGAGAGATCTGTAAGGGGACATTTGGGGATGCTTCTGGAGTGCTGGATATGTTTTATTTCTTGACCTGGATGGTGGCTACAGAAGTGTTAGCTTTTTTTTTTTTTTTTAATAGGCTCCACACCCAGCGTAGAGCCCAATTTGGGCTTGAACTCACAACCCTGAGATCAAGACCTAAGCTGAGATCGAGAGTCAGATGCTTAACCAACAGAGCCACCCAGGCACCCCAAGGGTTAGCTTTATAATTTCTCCTTAAACTCTACAGAAATGTTTCATTCACTCTTATATGAATGAGGTCTCTCGTGATTTATAAATATCACTATCTAGGGGCATCTAGCTGGCTCAGTGGGTGGAGCATGTGACTCTTGATCTCGGGATCGTGAGTTCAAGCCCCATGTCAGATGTAGAGCTTACTTTAAAAAAATCACAATCTATTCAAACAGTGAAATACTATACAGTCATTAAAAAGAACAAGATAGCTCTCTATGTCTGGACATGAATGGATTTAAGGGAAAAATCAAACCAGAGTTTAGTATGCTACCTTCTGTGTAAAATTTTAAAAATAATATATCTGCCTTTATTTTTGTGTTTGCTCAGACTTCTCTAGAAAAATGCACAAGAAGGAGGTAATGGGGAGGGAACCTCTGGGAGGGGAACTGGGCAGTTCTGTACCATGCTCATATGTTACCTATTCAAAAAATAAAATAATTTCAAAAAATGGGTTTTTTTGCCTCTCATTTTCTGGAGCTCCCAAGATTTTTTTTTGTTTCAAATCCATTTCTTACTGATGAGAATGAGAGCCACGGCCCAGGCCCGAGGCACCCGGTGGACCCTCTCTGGTCCCCTTTCCTCTACTGCCCTGCTGAAGGAGGAGGCTGTCCCAGCTCCTCTCTCCCTCCCCCTTGCCCTCCCCTTCCCCCATCACCCTTGCTTGTTTTCTTTCTTTTATCACCTCTCTCTGCTCCCTTCCCTGACTCTTTCTCCCATTTTTTTTTCCCTCTTTCTCTTCCTCTCCAATTCTCCCTCCTGCCCCCCGTCCGCCTTGCTCTCTCTGTGCTTGGCTTCTCAGTCTCCTTCCTTCTTCCTTCTGCTTCCCTCCCTCTCCATAAGGACCCAGAAGGCAGATCTGATGCCCCAGCTCTCCATGCACACGCTTGACCTTGAGCAAGTCATTGACCTCTTGGGCCTCAGTTAACAGAGGTTGTCTTGGTTACGTGAGATCACAAGGGTGGAAGCACCCAACACAGTGTTGGGCACTCAGAAAAGTATTGCCCACTACCTCCCCCCCACCCCTTAGGAGCTCTTAGCCCTGGGGTGGTGGATTATCAGATTATCAGACCCTTCCTGCTGCTCTGAATTGCTTAGAATCTGGGAAGAGGCCCCCGGTGCATTTTGGGAGGAAGGGAAGTGGAAGGAAGGGTAGGGAGGGCTTGCTGCTGTGTGAATGGACACACAGTTACTGGTACTGACTGCACAGAGACTGAGAGTCATTCTGCCCATTTTTAGAGATGGACAGCCCTGGATCTTATCTGGGGCTTCCGTATCCAGGCCCCTTGGGCTTGGCCGAACTTGGGATAATGGAATCTCTTCCTTCTCCTGGGGCCCCTCGAGACTTAGGCCTCAGGAACACCTAGCTGACAGGGCATGCTGCCTGCACCTGAGGAGCTGAGCACCACATTCCCTGCTCTCAAGCAGTGCGGGCTCCACATCTGCCCCCAGACGCAACCCAGCATCCTTGGCCTGACACTCAAGGCTCTTTGCTTTCCTGTATTGTCTGTTTCTTGCCACAGGATGGGGGCTCCCTGTTCCCTGTTTTCTTCCACCTTCTTGCCTTGGCTCAGGCTCCTTCCTCAGCTTCCTCGTGTGTTTTCCTACTGTGAACTTGACCAAATTAATTGTTCCCTGGTGCACCTAACAACCTCCTCAGAGACCAGACTATCTGTTTCCATGTGTGTTCTCTTTGCAGGCCCGTGAATTCCTGGGGGCCCAGGACATGCCTTGTTCATATTTGTGCCCACTTACCAGGCTCAGCCCATGGAAGACCTTCAATAAAAAGTTAGTGATTAAATGAATGAATGAATAGATAAATAAGCATATAAACAAACCAAACCAAGACAGGAATGAATGAATGGATGGATGAATGAATGAATGAATGAATGAATGAATGAATGAACACATCAAGCGGGATCTGGGACTCATGAAGTAAACCTACCCCACATACATGCAGTCAGCTGGGACATGGCCTTCTTGTTGGGGAAGTGGGGAGCAGGGATGGGACTGATGCCAAGTCAGCGCCCCTCCTCTACCCTTGGGAAGGGGCATTGGTTAGGTTCCTAGGAAGTACTGAGGACTTGTGACCTGGACCCCTTGGAGAGCCCCAAGTGCAGATGCAAAAAATCAGTGAAGATGGAAGTGAAATAAATCTAATAGTGAACCCAGACCTTGCCAATCCCTGGTCTTTGCTGCCAGTGAAGAAGCGCTTGGGGGCCTGGGGTTCCACTGACGGGAAGGAGGCAGGCTAGTCTTAGTGAGAAGGGGATATAAAACAAAGGGTTAGACTACACATGGAAGGAAATTCAATGCTGAAGAAGTTCTTCCCCAGTAGAGTGGACTCCCCAGAGATCAATGGATCAAAAAAATGTCTCTATTCATCCCTGTCTTCCAGACTAGATCAGGAGCCCTCTGAAGGCAGAGATCTTGTCCAGTACTTACCTATTTTCCCAACACTCAGCATAGAGCCTGGAGCTCAGTTAATATTGGCAGGATGCAGAGATGGATGGATGAGTGGATGGGTGGATGGATAGGTGGATGAATGGATAGATGGGTGAATGCATGAGTAGGTGCATAGATGGATGGATGGATGGATGGATGGATGGATGGATGGATGGATGAATAAGTGGATGGATGAGCCAATGGGTGAGCAGATTGAGAACTGGATATATAGTGGATAAACAGATGAAAATATAAAGTGATGGATCAATAACAGATGGATGAGCTAACATATGATCATATCAATAGCTAGATGGACAAATAGAGAAACAGATAAGTGGATGGATGAATGGACTAATAGATAAATGGATGAATGCATGGACAGCTAAATAAACTGATAAATAAATGAATGTATGGTTGGCTTGATGAGTAAATAGATGGATGGATAAAAAATGGGTAGGAAAATGAGAGTGGATGGACAAGAAAGGTTTGTAAACTGGGAAGACTAGATTGATTCTCAGGTATCAGTAAGGGGTGGGGAAATCTAGGAAATCTGGGATGGGAATAGAGCCCCTAGGGATTTGGAAGAAGCAGTGGTACTCAGGAAACTGGGAGGGGAGGGTGTAAGAACCCAGGACGACCCTCCTCTGGTGGCAGGGAAGCTGCTGTGAAGGAACTCAGAGGGAGGGGGAAAGCGGCACTATGCTGAGCCCTGGGGTGGACAGAGCATAAGGGTTGGGGACCCAGGACCCAGAAGAGACTGGCCTGGCACTCTGCTAGATCAGAGCTCTCAGCCAGCCAGGCTGACCCCAGAAAACAAAGACCCCGAGAAGCCACCCCTACCAGCTCTGACCCCAAGCAAGTGACTGTTGACCACATGGGGATCTCAAGAGCAGTGGGCATCTGTGGGGTGAGGGGGCCCCAGCAGGGCCTGCGGGAAGCAATGGCTTCCCTGTGGTAGAGCTAGCCTTCCTCCGTCCCACTCTTTCTCCCCACCCCAGCCTCCAAGACCGCCCCTCACAGTACCAGCTTCCTCTGGGCAGGGGGCCTGGCCCCCATGGCCTCCCAGGCCAGCCCCTGGAGCACCACCTGCCCCAGCCGGCCTGAGACTTCCTGTAGCGCAAGAGATTTATGCAAACGGGCTGGGGCGGTGATGTCACCTCAAGGGGACTATCTCCCAGTGGCAGGCCCTTCGATAAAATCAGGAACTTGCGCTGGCCCTGCAATGTCAAGGGAGGGGGCTCACCCAGGGCTCCCGTAGCTCAGGGGGCAGGCCTGAGCCCTGTGCCCGCCCTGAGTTCGTCCAGCCCCCGACGGGGCGCCCCATCCTGAGGGGCTCCGCACTGGCCCCCACCGAGGCAGGGGACCTGACTGGCTCGGAGCTCGGCTGGATGTTACAGGCGTGCAAAATGGAAGGGTTTCCCCTCGTCCCCCCTGTGAGTACCGGGACCCCTCTCCTAGCCTGACCTGCGGCCCTCAGACGACCGTCCGCCTGCCCACCAGCCAGCCAGCTGGCCTCCCGGGCTCACTATCAGTGGGAAGTTGGTGTTTCCTCCCCGGAGCTCCTGGCCTGAGACCCAGCGAGGGGGCCATTGGCTTCTTCGGAGCGTGCCCTGGCGGGCTGAGGGCTGGGCCCATGGTGGGGCTGTGATCGGTGGGGCCTGAACGGTTATTTATAGATGGGGCTTGGGTGGCAGGCTGAGCTCCTGGGCAGGGTGCTGGGCTGAGGATGGTGAGGGCGGCGGCAGAGCGGTGGCAGAGGAGGAGATGGGGAGACTGGTGTGCGGGGGAAGCCGGTCCCCCAGACAGTAAAGGCTGGAGGGCAGGAGGCAATAGGCCAGAGGTCTCAGCCCGTGACCTGGCTGCTCCTGGAGACGAAGGTTGGCTTATGTCTGGGTCCCCAGTGCCCAGTCTGGGGCCTGGCACAGGGGACATGGTTGTTGACCCGAGGGTCTGGGCCTGGGGCAGGCGGGTCCCCAGGGGCTGGGCGGCAGCAAGAAGCGGAGCAGAGACTAGGACGGCAGTTGGGTTGGGGCACTGGCCAGGGAGCGGGGAGGGGAGGGCAGGGCTGGAGCTGGGCCCATCTGGGGCTGAGCTCAAGGGCGCTGGGGTAGAAGCCGGTAGAGTGGAGGCTGGAGCGAGGGCAGGCGCTGAGGGTGGGACGAGGTCGGGGGCTGGAGGTGAAGCAGCGGGAGTCCCAGGGGAGCCCTGGAGGGCAAGGGCAGCAGGCTGGGGCAGATCCCCACTGCCCCTGCTCTGCGTGACAGTTGCAGCCTCAGGCAGGTGCAGACCTGGGCCCCTCAGAGAGGACCCCCTCTGTCTTTCCCACCTCATCCCCACTCAGCAGGGGTGGGGAGCCCTGGGGGAGCCGGGAAGTGTTCAGCAGGGCCTGCCCACCTGACTCAGCTTTCCCGGCCTAGAGGCAGCTCCCTTCCCCCCCCCACCCCCGCCCCACCCCAGCCAGGCCTCAGAGCCCCGGGAGGCACCCCAGGCCTGACATCCTGCTGTTGGGCTGCGCTGCCTGGAAACCCGGTGCTGGGTTCCTGGCCTTCTTACTGGCCAGACGCACACAGCTCCGGCAGCCTTCCCAGACTGAGCCTTGTCCCACCCTCCGCACCCACCACCAAGAAGGAGGGGGAGGGGGCAGGCGGGGGTGGGAGGAGGTGGTCCCAGGAAGAGCCAAGTCTGCCTCAAGAAAGCCACAGTCCCAGAAGCTGGGCCACACTGTCTCTGACCCTTGACCTCTCAATCCCTAACTCCAGACACAGCTAGGCAGGAAGCACATCTTCTTGGGCTGCTACACCAAACCCCTCAAGAGCTACTCCTGGGAAGGTGGGCTCCCAAGGCACCCTGGCCCCCCACCCAAGCCCTGAGGGCCAGAGTAACTGTTGTGCAATCCCTGGGCACACGCTGCGGGGGTGGGGAGAGGCCTGATGACTCTCTGAAGACTTGGTGTGCTGTCCCCGTGCCTGCAACGGGACAGGGATGAGTGAGGGGTGGGTGGAGGGGGAGAGGAGGACAGAGAGGAGTGAGGGGTGGAGGGGCAGGAGGGGGAGAGGAGGACAGGGGGGAGTGAGGGGTGGAGGGGAGGAGGGAGGGAGGAGGGCAGGGAGGGGTGAGGGGTGGAGGGGAGGAGGGGGAGAGGAGGACGGGGAGGAGTGAGGGGTGGAGGGGGAGGAGGGAGAGGAGGGAGAGGAGGGCAGGAAGGAGTGAGGGGTGGAGGGGAGGAGGGAGGGAGGAGGGCAGGGAGGGGTGAGGGGTGCAGGGGGAGGAGAGGGAGAGGAGGGCAGGGAGGAGTGAGGAGTGGAGGGGAGGAGGGAGAGAGGAGGGCAGGGAGGAGTGAGGGGTGGAGGGGCAGGAGGGAGAGAGGAGGGTAGGGAGGGGTGAGGGGTGCAGGGGGAGGAGAGGGAGAGGAGGACAGGGAGGAGTGAGGGGTGGAGGGGCAGGAGGGGGAGAGGAGGACAGGGAGGAGTGAGGGGTGGAGGGGCAGGAGGGGGAGAGGAGGACAGAGAGGAGTGAGTGGAGGGGAGGAGGGAGAGAGGAGGGCAGGGAGGGGTGAGGGGTGCAGGGGGAAGAGAGGGAGAGGAGGACAGGGAGGAGTGAGGGGTCCAGGGGCAGGAGAGGGAGAGGAGGGCAGGGAGGAGTGAGGAGTGGAGGGGAGGAGGGCAGGGAGGGGTGAGGGGTGCAGGGGGAGGAGCGAGAGAGGAGGGTGGGGAGGGTGGGGAGGAAGAATGAGGGATGAGGGCAGGAGGGCAGGGAGGAAGGGAAGGCGGTATCCCAGTGGGTGGGGCAGAAGGAGGATGGAAGAGCAAGGCTCCGGCTGGCCCATGGCCCGCAAGCCTGCCTGGTGACACAGTAGAGCCCATGAGTGTGGGCGGCCATTGGTCACGGGCCCCGAGGCTGCGTGGGGCCGGACGCGGGCTGCGGACACGGCGGCAGGAGGACCATGTGTGTGTCGTGAGGACGGCTGTGCGAGCGGAATGTGAGTGGCCGTGATGGAGGTGGGCCTGAGCCTGTGTTTAGGGCCCGAAGGCAAGTGTGAGGAGACGTGTGTTCATCCAAGTGGCCGCATGTGCCTACAGCGTGAGTGGGTACGACGGCGTGTGCGCGTGTGAGCACACGTGTGTGAATGCCAGTGACCGCAGAGCGTGGGCAGGCACGAGGGAGTGAGTTCCCGGGTGGGAGTGTGGGTGTCATGGGGAATAGCTGTACGTCTGGGGGTGTAGGTGTGTCCGTGTGAACGGGCGAGAGTTCGTGTGTGAGATGGGACCTCCTCCTTTGACCTCGGACCTTTGGGGTCCCGGTCAGCCCCCTTCTGCAGGAGCCAAGACTCTTGCTCTCTGGGTCCCCCTGTCCCCACTGTGGCCTCTCCCAGTTCCAGGCGGAGAGAGGGCTGTGGGCCTGAAGCAGTCCCTCAGGGAGGGAGGCTGCTGTGGCCCCCAGCATGCCAGGGGCTGCCAACCTGGCTGGGGTTTTCCCGCCGCCATCCGAGTCCTGACAGCCTCCTCTCTCAGCAGCCATCGGAAGACCTGGTTCCCTATGACACGGACCTCTACCAGCGCCAAACGCATGAGTACTACCCCTATCTCAGCAGCGATGGAGAAAGCCACAGCGGTGAGTCCCCGACCCCCCTCCCCCCGCGCCCCCAGCCTGCATTTACTGAACGTCTTCGGTGTGCCAAGGCCGGCGGTCAGCTTCGTCCACGTTGACCTTCTGGTCCAATCCGTGTGGCTTTTCACAAACAAGGAAGCAGAGGCTCAGGGAGCCAAGCGACTTGTACAAGGTCACACAGCTGGTCAGGGGAGCCCAGTCTGTCTGCTCTGGTCCAGGGCACCTCTCGTGCTTTCCTCTCCTGCTCCTCCAAACCCCCCTCCTTCCTCTCTGGTGTTGTCACCCCCTTCACCCAACGTGAATTCTTGCTCCCTGCTGTGTTCTCGACCTCTCTTGGCATTTGGGGCTGGAGAATTTCTTTGTTGTGGGGGCCTGCCCTGTACAGTGTAGGATGTCCAGCAGCATCCCTGACTTCTACCCATTAGATGCTCGAAGTACCCCCAGTCATGACAACCAAAAATGTCACACATTGCCAGATGTCCCCCCGGGGGATGGAATCACCCCTGTTTGAGACCTGCTCACTAAGGGAAAGGCTCTGAGGGACCCCTCATTCAGCAGGGGCTGGAGCCCCAGTTTGCTGGGGTGGGAGTGAGCATAAGCCAGGGGATCCTTTTGTCTGAGTCTCATCGCCCATCCCAAGGCCCAGCCTCGACCCTGGAGCACATTCAGGGTCGACGTGGACCGGCGTTAGGGGCCTGGGACCTGGGCAGGGCACTCAAGAGAGGCCCCCCAAAGGGGATCTTGGTATATTGCTGGGACACCCCTGAGCCAGAGTAAGAAGGCCTAGTTCATAGGTCTTCCTTGGGGGATTCTCCAGGAGTTCTGAAATCTGGGCAGGCCAGACACTGGGGTGTCTGCAGCCGCAGAGGAAGGTTTCCCACCTGGGGGCCAGCCTCATCGGCAGCTCCATTCTTTTTTTTTTTTTTTTTTTTTAAGATTTATTTATTTATTTGCGAGAGCGAGAATGAGAGCGAGTACATGAGAGGGGGGAGGGTCAGAGGGAGAAGCAGGCTCCTCGCTGAGCAGGGAGCCCGATGTGGGACTCGATCCCAGGACTTCAGGATCATGACCTGAGCCGAAGGCAGTCGCTTAACCAACTGAGCCACCCAGGCGCCCCAGCAGCTCCATTCTTTAGGCGCATGGATGGCGGTCTCCCCCCGACGGCCCTTCCCGGGGACGCCACGGGTGGCGGGTCCTTATTAGGACCTCACATCGGGAGGCCAGATCTCGGTTACAGCTCACTGGCGACACACAGCTGGGAACGATTATAAAGACCATACCTGGGAGCCATGTCTAGGGAGTAGGTGGTGGAGAGCCTCAAGTCCACAGGTGGGAACACCAAGACTTCTTTCAGAATCCTGGGGCTAGAAAGGTTTTAAATATCTTCCTTTTCATCCTTTAAAGCTTATTTGTGCTTCTGCAATGTATCCTCTCTGTGCAAAAGCTGAACAGTTTAGAGAGAACATCTCCCTCATCCACCTCTCTTCCCAGCGCCCCCAGCCAGGATCAAGGGCGGGTCTCCCTGACCTAGAGACCAGCCCTTGGTGACCCTTGCCCCTAGCAGTTCAGCACCCGAGAAGGTCCCTCTGGACTTGAGGACTGGCTCCCCCTGGTGGCTCCAGGCAACAGGACGGCCAGGTCCCAGCAAACTGCATTGCCCGGGATGGCTTAGGGACTCTTTCCCCTCTGGCTTAAACTTCTCTCAGTTTCACTGGGTTTGGGGGCATTTTCTTTGGGCCTGTTGCAGCCTTAGTTTCCCCTCCTGTAATATGAGGGTGTGTGCATACATCTAGAAGCCAGCTAGACCGGGGGCTGTGGCTGATGAAGTGAGCACTTTAGAGAAAGCCTGCGCTTTCCTGGCCCAGTGCCCAGGCAGGTCCCTTATATCTGGCCTGGGGCTCTAGGAATGACTCCTGATTAGATGCCTGAGCACCCTGTTTTGGTCATGCCCCAATTTCTTCAGAGACTCCTCTGGCATCCCCAGGAGTCCCGGCCCCTACTCCCCGCACCCCTGCTCCTGTCATTTCCAATCTGGGCATCTGTGCTGATCTGGGCATCTGTTTTGTTCTGTCCTTTCCCTTTTTTTTTTTTTTTTAATTTTATTTACTTATTTGAGAGAGAGTGAGAGAGCAGGGGGAGAGGCAGAGGGGGAAGTAGACTCTCCGCTGAGCAGGGAGCCTGATGTGGGGCTTGATCCCAGAACCCTGGGATCATGACCTGAGCTGAAGGCAGACACTAAATAATAGAGCCACCCAGGCGCCCTGTTCTGTCCTTTCCTAATACCTCTTGGAAGGTACTGTCTGAAGACCCAAGAGTAGAGACACCCCACATTTTCCCACCAGTTCCCGAATGTCCTCTGCGTCTATGTTTTCAGGTGGTTGAAACTTACTAAAAAGGCACTGGGGCTGGACCTGGGGCTGGTCCTGGTTTCATCACTCACCAGTGTGTGACCTTAGAGCGAACGACAGCCTCTCGGAGCCCCTGCTTCCTCATATATGGAAGTGAGAGCATGGAAACACTTACCTCGTCACGTTGTGGCGATTCACTGAGGTCACACACGAAATGTGCAAGGTCCTGGGAGCTTTCAGGACCTAGTACGTTAGCTTCATGACTCCCCTAGGCAGGAGAGAGGAAGCGGCTGGGAGAGTGGGAGAAGCCCAGAAGGCTCTGTGACAGGTTCACTGCGTCAGTTTCAACTGACCGAGGTGACAGGCAACCGGCCAGCCACGCACCCATTCAACCACCCACCCTTGCCGCCTCCCACTCATCCTTCCAACACGTATCATCTTTCCACATGCCCACTCATCCCTCATTTGTCCATCCACCACATAGCTTCTGATCATATGCCGTGTGCCAGGCACTGTTCTAGGCACTGGAGTTTCCGTGATGAGCGAGTCAGACAAGGCCACGACTCTCATACGGAGAAGAGACGGTAAACAGTCACATACGCAGACACACATAAGAAGTCCCATAAAAGGCAAAGTCATGTATGCAGAGCGTCTATGTTGGGGGCTACTTTCCCTTGGGTGGTCGGGGAAGGCCTCTGAGGAGGTGGCAGTGGAGGTGATAAGGACCGTGCACGCAAAGGATAAAGATGCTCTAGGTAGAGATAACAGCAAGTGCAAAGTAGCGCTGACCTCAACAGAGGGCTAGAGTGGTAGATGCACAGGAAGCGGCCGTGGAGACAAAGGGTAAGCCCGAGGGGCCTGCTGAGGACACATCACCCAGGGCCCGAAGGCCATGGCAGGAGTTTGGGTTTTTTTATTTTATTTTATTTTATTTTATTTATTTATTTGACAGAGAGAGAGAGATAGCGAGAGCAGGACCAGAAGCAGGGGGAGTGGGAGAGGGAGAAGCAGGTTTCCCATGGAGCAGGGAGCCCAATGAGGGGCTCGATCCCAGGACCCTGGGATCATGACCTGAGCCGAAGGCAGATGCTTAATGACTGAGCCACCCAGGCGCCCCAAGGAGTTTGGGTTTTATCCTACAAACAATGGGAAGCCATTGTAGGGTTTTGAGCAGAGAAATGACATGATCTGAATCATCTTGTCTGAGCGTTTGTACGTGTGTGTGGTGAAAATCTAAATACATTTTAAATCTTCGATTTTAGATTGTTAAAATAACAAATATTGCCAAAAATTTAAAAATACTTATCATGTAAAATATTTCCCTCTTCCCAACCTCCCTCCCCACTGATAGCACCTTCGTCCATCCGTGCAGACATTTTATTCCACATATATACTCCCATTTGTCTGTCAGTGCATACATGCGGGTATATTCTATTCCCGCAACAATGGAATTGTAACATCACACTGTTCTGCAAGTTGCTGCTTTTTACTTAAGCTTATCAGAGACATTTCTCCGTGACATACATGGTTCAGCAGAGATGGAGAAAAGCTATTTTTCCAGTCTGCCTATTCCAGTGCTAAGTAAACATACACATGAAGATTTGAAATGGAGACTTAGAACATTGTCCATTTATTCATTCACGAGCATTTATTGAGTACCTTCTATGTGCTAGGTGGAGAGGAATCTAGCTTGAATCTTCAATTTGAGATATTGTCTAATGTTCCATCTTGTTCTTTGTAAGATGAGACTGATAATAGTCATTCAGAACACACACACACACTCACAGTTCACACGTTCCAAAATGATTATACACCAACTTTTTTCCAGTTTTATTGACGTAACGGACATAAAACATTGTGTAGGTTTATGACACACGCCATAATGACCTGACGTACGTAGACAGTGTGAAATGGTCACCACAGTAAATTCAGTTAATATCCTTCACATCATAGAGATACAAAAAAAGATTTTCTCCTTGTAGAGAGAGCTTTGAGGATCTAATCTCTTAGCAACTTTCAAATATACCGTACGGCATTGTTAACTGCAGTCACCACATTGTTTTGTTTTTTTTTTAAAGACTTTATTTATTTATTTGACAGAGAGAGAGAGAGCGGGAACACAAGCAGGGGGAGTGGGAGAGGGAGAAGCAGGCTTCCCGCTGAGCAGGGAGCCCGATGTGGGACTCGATCCCAGGACCCTGGGATCATGACCTGAGCCGAAGGCAGACGCTTAACGACTGAGCCACCCAGGCGCCCCTGCAGTCACCACGATGTACGTTGTGTCCCTAGTACTTATAACTGGAAGTTTGTCCCCCCACCTTTTTTTTAGTTTGTCCCTTTTGACCCCAGCCTCTGACAACCACAAATCTGATCTCCTTGTCTATAAGTTTGGGATATTTTTCCCCCCAATTTCACATATAAGTAAGATCATACAATATTTGTCTTTCTCCCTATAGTAACTTATGAAATCAGTATCTGCATTTTCCAGTATTATGGCCATGTGAAGATTGCTCAGCTGAGCCACATGGTATACTTTGATATATATCCCCCTTTTTTGGGAACCATACCTCATCCCCGAAAAAGAAGATGAGGGGCCAGGTAGCAAGGAGATAGAGCTCTTGCTCTGGAGCCAGGCTGCTGAGATTCACACCCCATTGCCCTCCCCATTACTCTCTGGGGTGACCACGGGCAAGATATTTCACCTCTCTGTCTCAACTTCATACTGGTACCTACTTTTCAGGATTGCTATAACGATTGAGTGAGTCACTGTATGTAAAATCCTTAGAACGGTGCCGGGCACGCAGTGAATGCTACGTAACGTGGATAGGACTTGTTATTCTTCGGATCACAGTGTCCTAAGAGAGGGTGTGTGGGAGGTAGGGTTTTGTTGTATTCTTGTTCTCATGCCTTCATGGTTAACAGTAGTTTGGCCGTGTACAGAAATCTAGGTTGAAAACCACATTTTCCCTTAGAAATTTGAAAGCATTTCTCTATCTTCTGGTTACTGGAGTTTTTCCTTCGAAGTCAGAAGCCTTTTTATGTCCTCTTTTTGGAATGTAACCTTATTTTTTGTTTTTGTGTGTTTTTCTGCTTGTTTAGTTTCGTTTTGTCTCTCTGGAAGTTTTTAGTACCTTCTCTGAACACTCAGTGGTTCCACTGAATAAGCTTTTAAAAAAATCACTCTGGCTGTTATGGGAAAATAGATGGAGTGGGGGCCACAGTAGGAACAGGAGGAAAGCACCGGGAGGGGGCTCCTGGAATCATCCAGGCAAGAGATGATAGTGGCTTGGCCAACGGTGGTGGCAGTAGAGACAGAATCTGGGATAGATTTTGAAGGCAGGGCTCATAAAATTTACTGGTTATTCTTATTATTTTAAATTGTGGTAAAATACACATAATATAAAATGGTAGTTCTTTTTTTTTAATTTTTGAGGACCCCCATATTGTTTTCCACAGTGGCTGCACCATTTTACATCCCCACCCCTAGAGCAGAAGTGTTCCAATTTCTCCACATCCTCACCAACACTGGTTAGTTTCCGTTTTTTGATAGTAGCCATCGCAATGGATGTGATAAGGTTTGCTCTTTGTGAGGGGATTGCTGAAGGAACTAGAGTCCCAAAGCATGACTCGTCTCCATCCTTCCATCTTTCCAAGTACTCTCTCATCCTCTCATACCACTGACCCTCCACCCATCCCCCAATGTATTCACACACGCATCTAATCATCCACTCATTCACCTTTCCAGGTGTCCTTCCCTTCACCTGCCAAACCCTCTGGCCATCTCGCACAGACCTATCCATCTAATAAATGTATACAAAGCAATACTTGTACACTAGGCACATTGCCAGGTGCTATGGAATCAATAAAACACAAGTCCTAACAGATTTATTATTTTAACAGGGGAAAAAACTAAAACTTTAATAATTAGGATTCAAAGTAGAGAGTAACAAGTGTGATGAAGCCTGGAGCTCTGGACCTCTGGTTCCCTTATCTGAGTGATGTGCAGGGGGGTGGGCTTTAGGAGCTCATGTCCAGTAGTCTGTGATTTCCTAAAGTTTTTTTCTCAGCCCTTGTCTTCTTAATTCCTCACCTTCCTTCTCCGTCTTGATCTTACTTCTGCTCCCCTGGGGGGGAGCCCTGGGCTTAAGGCTGGAATTTCTGCTCTGAGGAGATAAGGTCAACTGAATGACAGGGCTTAAGTTCTCTGTATGTGTGGAGTTGTTTGGAATATCATTTTGTTTTTGTCCTGGTGACATACAGGTATTAGGGACACTGAAAATACTAAAAAGAATAGGGATGGGTGGGTAGGACTTTGATCCCAGATCGGGAGCTGGTTTAGAGGGAGGTAATGAGAGATCAAGATGAATGGGTTATTGCTGGCTGGCCGGATGAGGGATAGGTGGATGAAGGGAATGACGGATGATGAACGGTGGCTGGCTGATGGATGCATGAGGGATGGGTGGATGATGGACGAGTGATGGATGGATGGATGAATGATGGATGGACGGAGGACCGATGATAAATGATGGGTGAGGGTGGATGACGGTAGACAAACAGATGGATAAAAGCAGGCAGTAAAGTCAGTGTCACCCTGGGTCTTAATTAAAGTTTTCATTAACAGTCTTGTCTCTCAGAAGTTTTATGATGTAATGGTAGGAGTTCAGTCCCTGGAGGAAGACACAGGTGACTTTATCTATGCTTGCCGGTGGACAAGGGACTTAATCTCTTTGAGTCATAGTTTCCTCATGTGCAAAAGAAAGATCATCCTATGGTGGCCACCTTGTCAGAGCTAAGGTGAGATTAAATGACAAATGTGGTGTGAGCACTCTGCATAGTGCCCGGTACATAAAAATACATGTTAAACGCTAATTTTTATTGATCATTTGCTCGAATATTGATTGAGGCTTACCATGTGTTGGGTGGCCTAACAGGCTATGAAAAGGAGGGTCCAGAGCTAACTCCGGATATGCAAATGGCATTATATTCTTTTGAGGAGCAGAGTCGTGCTAAGGAGGCATATTGCAGGATGACCCAGGTAACCCAGGGAAGGGGTAAAACAATGTGTTCACGAACAGTCATCTAGAAATGAGGTCCAAGAGCCCAGGAGTGCTGACCCTTGCACTATGAAGGATTCCTTGTGTCCCTTCAGAGGGCCCCATATTTGGAACGTTTCTGCCTACCAGACAGCGTTTATTACATAATTGCCTGAGCACCCAAATCAAGGGTAAAGGCGAGGTTTCCGTTGGGCCTTTTGAAACCTTAATTGTAGCTCGAGCCCCCTTTGCAGCTTTCAGGGGACCCTGGGGCAGGGTTCCAGAGTTTCAGTGAGCAAAGGAACCTCCTTAGGGCCTGTTCAACTCCAATTCCCAGCTTCCCTCTCAGTGCTTCTGATTCCCTGGGTCTCCAAGTGGGGCCCCAAGCCCCCCAGAGGGACTCTGATGAAGGTGTACTGAGAATCTCATGGAAAATGCTGGTCTCAGGCTGGGACCATTAGAGTGAGCTCAGAGGTCTCATGCGCAGCTAGAACAGAGCGGGGGAGGGGTGGGGAGCAAGAGGGAAAGAGAGCAATCGGGGGCCCCTCACCCCACACCTAGAGGGCTGCACACATGCAGGGTCCTCCAAACCCTGGACCTGGAGTGGGTTTAAGGGTGGGGGTTGGTAGGCAGGATAAGGCGTTCTGCCAAGATCTGGACAGTTCAACCTGGGTGGGGAAGGCAAAAAGGGTAGGGGCCAGGAGTGGGGCCAGAGGGTAGATCTACCCCTAAAGAAGACCCCGGATTGACTCACCAAATCCCAGAACCCCCAAAACGGCCCCTGGCTCCAAAGCCCAGAGCCAATTCTCTCTGGCAAGTGGAGAGGTTCTGGGTCCTGTTAACTTGCTGCAAGATCAAAGTACAAATGAAGTGTTGTTTTGTTTTCCCTTCAGATTTAGATAATGTTGTGGAGGAGAATCAGCGTTCTCAGGAGGCTAGGATTTATTCATTCATTCATTTGTTCACTCGTTCAGGCCATGTTTATTGAGTGACTACTGGGTTTGGCACTGGGAGTAAGGGGAAAACAAAACCAGTCACTGTCCTCACGGTGCAATGCTGAGGCCCCAGCCCTAGCTTCTGGGAGAAAGCGACAGCCATGCCCCCCAAAACGATTTCTCTGGGCCACTGACCAAGGTGGCAGAGAGCGGGAGGAAGAAGAGATAAACGTGCACGAAAGTATCTGCCATTTGCTCAAGTGCTGATCTAGGTTATTTAGAACAACACATTCGTAGTAGTAGTAGTAGTAGTAGGTGTTTATTGAATGGAATTTTGTGCCAGGTTCTATCCGAAGCACCTTGCAGGCATTAGCTCATTTAACCCGCACAAGACTACGAGATGGGTGTCATTATTAGCCCCATCTTACAGATGAGGAAACTGAGGCTTATAGACGTGCAATGACCTGCCCAATGGCACACAGCAGTAAATGGCAGAGGTGGGATTTGAACCCAGCTCTGCCTGACTCCCAAATCGTGTACTTTCTCTCTTCTGTGCCATGTAGCCTTGTAGAGGTGGGAGTGTGGGCTGCCTGGATTGTGGGTTCAGGTGATTTCAGGTGTGGACGGGACCTCTATAACTATCCAGTCGGGTCTCTGACTTTTAGATTGGGGAGTTGGAGACTCGGGGAGATAGGATGCCTTGTCCAGGGTCACACAGCAAAGCCACCACAGAGCAGTATTAGAAAGCAAGTCTTCTGAGAACCAGTCCAAAGCCAAAAAAAACACATGTCATTTTTTGGGGATGTGTGAGTGAACGAGTATGTGCTTGTGTGAAAGAAAAAAAGAAAGACAGACACATACATACATACACACGCACACGGGGCTGGTGGTGGTCCCCATGGAGCATCCCAGAGAGGCGGCCTTGGCCTGGCATCTTGGACAGTCCCTCTTGGGTCATATGAGAAAGTCCCTCTTGTCGTTTTATCACCACGTCTTCTTTTGGACCCAGATTGTCCCCAGGAACTCCACAGACATGCGGCAGGTTGTTGGGTTTTTTTTTTTTCCTGGAAAAGATGTCCAGAGAAACCATGTCCTAGTCCCAAGACAGGGCTCCCAATGGCATGTGGCTGTTCCCCAAACTCGAATCCCCCCACCGCAGACTCTGAAAGCACCTCTGGGGGAGTTTCCAGCACAGCCCTGTGTCCTGGCGACCTGGCTGGGAGACAGACCCAGCAGCGCAGGGGCACGGCTCTGAAGGGGCAGCGCTGCGGGCTGGGACAGGTTCTGGTGTGCGAGGAATGTCAGCCGTGTGACTTTGTGATCACACCTTGGCTATGTGACAAGACCGTGTGCGTGTGACTGTAGCCTCAGGAACCACTCTGTGGTTTCCAGGGGAGTGGAGGGGGATCAGCGTTCCCTGAGGGCCTACTCTGGGCCTGGGAATTTTTACAAATGTGAACTCATTTGTATCCTCCCAATAACTATTATCCCCATTTTATTAGTGAGTCAACTGAGGCTGGAGAGGTCCGTGCATGTGCCTGAGGCCACACAGAAAGCAAATGGCAGAGCCAGGACTCAGACTCTGCCTGGGTCCTCATGACCGCGGGGCAGGCAGGCTAGAACGGTCGCTGGGAGCGCAGGCTTTTTGCCTCAGAGCTGGGTCTCGGCTCTGCCCCGGCCCCGGGGCCTCCAACTGCCTGGCCCAGCCTCTGCGTTCTCATCTGTAAAATGGGGGTGTACCTAACGAGGTGGGTGGTGAGATGATGCCTGTCCGCCTGGAGCCCAGCCGGCTCTGTGGCCACAGCCCCCTCCCGCCCGGCGTGACGGCGTTTTGCATTCTGATGACCGCCCGCTGCCCCGCGCACCCCGGGCTCACCCCCCGCTGCCTGGCCGTCCCTGCAGACCATTACTGGGACTTCCACCCGCACCACGTGCACAGCGAGTTCGAGAGCTTCGCCGAGAACCACTTCACGGAGCTGCAGAGCGTGCAGCCCCCCCAGCTGCAGCAACTCTACCGCCACATGGAGCTGGAGCAGATGCACGTGCTCGACACCCCCATGGCGCCCACCCACGCGGGCATCGGCCACCAGGTGCGTGCGGCCGCCGGTCCCGCGGGACCCGGGCTGTGGTGAGGCCGGCTCTTCACAGGAAGCTGACAGAGGCTCTTACTCAACTCGGCTTCCTGCCCCACAGCGCCAACGGCGGCCGGAGCCCCAACGGCTGCCTCCTGACCCTCCGACTGACCTCGTGACCCCACACCCCTTATCTGCTCTCCCCCGATAACTCCCACCCTCCACTGACCCGCCCGGCCACCGTGGCCCTCCTGACCCCCACTGCACCCCACCCCATCTGCTGGCCCCTCATGGGCCCGGCCCCCGAGTCACTGGACGCTGGCCTCCCCGTCTCCACCGACCCCCTTTACTGACCCTCCTCAGCCCCACGCACCCGAATCCCAGTCAGGGGCCTCCGTGAGCCTCTACCACCCTTCACGGACCTCCACTGGCCCTTCCCTCACTTCTCACCCGACCCCCCAGCCCCTCTGCCCTGCCAGTTGCGACCCCAGGAATGCCAGGCCACATGGCACCCCTGTGCATCTGGGGTAAGGGTGCCCTTTCCCCTGGCCAGGCAGCCATGAACCAGGGGGCCCCAGGGCGGGCCGGATTCCAGCAGCCCCTGGTCCCCCACAACCCACTCGCTGTGTGGAGTTGACCGTGCCTGACCCCTGTAACCTGACTGACCTCCAACTTCCCCAGCCTTCTCCCAAAACTTTCTGCCCCCTGCTGGCCTCCCCCCGCCCCCGCCCCCGCCGACTCCCTCTTCTCTTGCTTGGATGACCCCTACCCGGCAGCCCTGAGCTGTGAACTGGGCCGCACTGACCTCAACCCTCCTTCCCTGCCTTTCCAGGTCTCCTACCTACCCCGGATGTGCCTCCCATACCCCTCCCTGTCTCCGGCCCAGCCTAGCTCGGATGAGGAGGAAGGCGAGAGGCAGAGCCCCCCGCTGGAGGTGTCGGACGGGGAGGCTGATGGCCTGGAGCCGGGGCCTGGCCTCCTGCATGGGGAAACAGGTAGTGCGGCCCAGCCGTCCGGCCCGCCCCGACCCCGGCCACGCGGTGCCCCCTGCCCCCCAGCCGAGGCCACAGCAGTCACACCACAGAGCTGAGTGTGTGTCCGTATCTGTGAGCGGGGGAGCGCCTGCCCAAGCCGCCTCTGTGACCGTCTGTGCCCGTTCCTGTGTGGTGTTCAGAACACACTTGTGGGCGCGGGTGTGTTACGAACACGCACCAGCATCTCCGTGACCGAGCGTGGGCGGGTGTGTGTGCATCTGCACCTCTCTGGGCTGCATGTGAGTGGGTGTGAGCGGGTGTGAGTGCCAGGGGCCCCGCGGACCGCCCCGTCCCCCCAGTCCTTCCCCAGTGACCGCCCCCCCCCGGGGGGTCCCACATCAGGGGGAGGTGAGGGTGGGTCCCTGTGTTGGGGCGCTGACCACCTCCCACCCGCAGGCAGCAAAAAGAAGATCCGCCTGTACCAGTTCCTGCTGGACCTGCTCCGCAGCGGGGACATGAAGGACAGCATCTGGTGGGTGGACAAGGACAAGGGCACCTTCCAGTTCTCGTCCAAGCACAAGGAGGCGCTAGCTCACCGCTGGGGCATCCAGAAGGGAAACCGCAAGAAAATGACCTACCAGAAGATGGCCCGCGCCCTGCGCAACTATGGCAAGACGGGTGAGGTGAAGAAGGTCAAGAAGAAGCTCACCTACCAGTTCAGCGGGGAGGTGCTGGGCCGCGGGAGCCTGGCCGAGCGGCGCCACCCACCCCACTGAGCCCAGGCCCGCAGAACCCGCCGGGCCCGCCAGGCCTCCCCGCTGGCCATAGCATTAACCCCTCGCCCGGCCCGGACACAGGGAGGCAAGCTCCCAGGGGCCAGGGGCAGGACTGTGGCGGGCCGGGCCTCGCCTCACCCGTCTACCCCCTCCTCCGAGCCCGCTACCCACACCCTCTCCTCGCCTCCCACCAGGACTCCAGCCCCGGCTCCAGAGGGCCACCTGTGTGTCTGACCCCAGGGGGGGGTCGGCCCTGTTTAGTGCGACCCCGGGGGTGCTACCTTGGAAGTTCGAAGTCATCATATTTGTGTACATTGAACCCTTCTTCTTAAGCGTCTCTCCCTTCCCCCACCTCTTCCCCGTTAGCTTCCTCAAGGAACGAAGTTATTAAAGTTATTCTCAGTGAGTCCTCTTGTAGCACGGAGTCTCTTTTACAATTTTTTGTGCATCTTGTCTGGGCGCCCCTGTCTGATCTCTCTTTTTCTCATTTGTCCATTGGGCGTTTACTGAGGACCCCACCCAGGGCTGGGCGCCGGGGACATCAGGACAAATGACACACGGTGCCTGACCTGGAGTTAGAGCTGGTGGAAGAAGTCCTTGGTTGTTCTGAGGGGAATAAATCATTAAGAAGCCCTCTGCACCTGATAAATGGGCTTTTTACAAATGCCTCAGTGAGGCTTAAACTAGGTTACGGCCCCCGTGAGGATGAGAATAGTAATCATGGCCGCAACACTGGATTTTCTGGCCGTTTATTACATGTCAGCCTTGAGGGGTGAAGTCTAATATCATCCCATTTTATAGACTGGGAAACTGAGTCTTGGAGAGGTCAAATGATTTGTCCAAGGTCACACAGCTGAGTGAGGGGTGGGCCGGATCCCGCTGCTACGTCCATGTGAGGCAGGAAGCCCCACGTGTCTGGAATGGGGTGCTGGTGAGCATGGACCCCCAGTGCCTAGCTGGTGTCTGATGCTCTCTGGCTTCTAGTCCACAAAAAGGGAGAAACAGAAAATGATGAGCCTGGAAGTTCCTCAAGTATCTTGCTTCTTTTTTTTTTTTTTAAAGATTTTATTTATTTATTTATCTGACAGAGAGACACAGCAAGAGAGGGAACAAAAGCAGGGGGAGGGGGAGAGGGAGAAGCAGGCTTCCCGCTGAGCAGGGAGCCCTATGCGGGGCTCGATCCCAGGACCCTGGGACCATGACCTGAGCCGAAGGCAGACGCTTAACGACTGAGCCACCCAGGCACCCCAAGTATCTTGCTTCTAACAGTAAGTGGAGAGATGTGGTGGAAGACAGCCTGGGAGTGAGGAAAAGTCCCAAAGCAGCCAGCAGGCCTCAGAGAGCCCAGACTCGGGGGACCATTAGCATCAGGGCAAACACCCCCAAACACCTCCTTGCCCTGAGGGCTGAACTGTGACCTCCCTTCTCAGGTCCCCAAGCCCCAGGAGAGGGTAGGTGGTGCTCAGTCCTCTTTAAAGAAGGTTAAGGAGCAGGGAATACAGTTATAAGTAGTTGAAAAGCCCTGGACAGGGGCAGAGAAGAATGGATTGGGGGGGGGGGGCAGGGAACGATAAGTTCCAGCCACGTGGCGAGGCTTCTGTAGAGAATTCCTCCCCCCACCCCCCGCCCCGGCCGGACCATGAGGGGCAAATGACTGTTCCTGATACTGGATCTTGCTTGGAGAGGGTCACATGAAATTTGCTTCTTTCTGTGCAGCCACCAATGCCCCTGATGCGATGGGGGGGGGTGGGGGGGGAGAGGGGGAGGGAGGACGGGGGAGGGGAGAAGCAAAAGTTCATAGAGGAAGAGTGTGTGAGGGGGGTGGGTACAGAATATTCTGGCAGTAGTTTTCGTGTGAATCCTCGTGACTTTGGCAAGAGCCAGCTCTGCCTCTGACTTCCACTTTGGGGTGTATTTAGAGATTTACCCCCATGCCCTCACCTGCAGGCCCACCCAGCCCTTCCCCTTGGGTGGTGCCAGAGCCCAGTATTGCCCTCTGCCCACCTGGCCCTGGACTGAGCCCACCCAGGACTCCGCAGCATGCGGCCAGCCCAGGTCCCTGTGAGCCCCGGTGGGAGAGGCATTGTCATCCAGCACTTTCTAGCATTTTCATTTATAAACCCGCTTCACTCACGGAACAATCCTACACAGTGGGAGTCGCTATCATCACCCTACTTTACGGATGAGGGAACTAAGGCACTGAGGTTAAGGAAGGGGCAGTGCTGGGACTCGGGGCAGTGCTGGGACTCAGTGCGGCCTGGCCCCAGGATCTGTGCGTGTACCAATCCATCACACCATTTCCCTGTCAGATGGACATACAGACAGGCCGTGGGGTACCCCTGTGGCTCACCAAGGGTTGGGGGGGCAGAAGCTATCATATTGGGCTGGAGGGGGGAAGGGACGGAAGCTAGCAGGGAACAATGTGGCCCTGCCATCTCTCTGAAGAGCCTCGCTCTCTGTGGAATTTGTCTATATTTAGCAGGTGGCTGGGCAGGAGGCAGATAAGAAATCCTGAGGAGGGGGTGGGCCCCTTATATAGTGTGGGGGGACGGGTCCTGCTCAGATCCTCTTTGGGTGGCCTGTGTCTGCTCAGTTCCTGGTGTGACCTCTCTCAAGATGCCTGAGCCGGGGAAGAAGCCAGGTAGCTCCAGGCCTGGGGTTGGGGCTGGGTGTGGGGCAAGGAGGGCTGGGGCAGCTACTATTGGGACGTAGGCCTTAGAGTGAGTTCCTGAGAGTGGGGGCTGTCTTCCGGGTCTTTTTCTGATTCTCAGTTTCTCCTTCCCATCCTTCTGGTAGAGTGAGGGCAAACCAGAGGACCCCTTCCCTGTCCCCATCCCATCTCTTCCTTAGCAAGATGAGGCCCGGGCTGCCCTTTTGGGAAAAGGCCGCCACAGGCAGGAACCCAAGTTGAATCTATACTTAAGCCCGTCTTGCTGAATGCTCTTGAGCAGGCCCTTGCCCTCTCCCGGCCTCAGTTTCCCTATCTGTACAAGGAGGTACTGGGTTGGTTCTCTCCAGCTGTGAGATTCTCTGCTTTATGAGCCTGCACCCCCATGGCCCCCACACCAGGCGTGACTCCCATGTTGAGGTAATGTAGTCCGTCTGTTCTGGGAGAGGGTGGTTAAGAGGCCCCTGATCCTGGGCCAAGGGCAAAGAAAGTCACAGCCCAGCGACCTTGTCCTGGCCTGTGCTCTTACCAAGGTCGGGCAGGGCAGGGATCCAGCCCCCCAGCCCCCAGCCCCTCCCAGGCCAGCTTTATCTCAGCTGCTGATTCTCAGCCTGAGGCCCTTGGAGAACAAATTTAGCCACATTCAAGTAGGCAGAGAACCTGCCCCTTGCTAAGGGCCCCGGATGGTGGGGGAGAGAGGGGGCTGGGCTTCTCCCGGCAGGGAGGGTGGGGTTTCCAGGCACACACCTAGCAAAATTCTTGTGTGGAGGTTAGGAACACAGCCCTGGCTCTCCTGCCTCCTGGCTGTGTGGTCTTAGATAAGTCACTTAACTTCTCTGAACCTCAGTGTCCTCATCTGAGAAATGGGCATAATAATCGTGTCTGCTTCACAGAGCCACTGGAGCATTAAACGAGGTGACGCATTAAAGTGCTTATCGCCGGAGTTAGGAAGAGGGGGTGCGGGGGCGGGCTGCATGGGAAAGCCAGGGGCTCCTCAGCCTCCACGGGCCTGTCTCAGTCTCAGCCTTCAGCAAGAAGCCGAGGTCGGCAGAGGTGGCCGCCGGAAGCCCTGCCGTGTTTGAGGCCGAGACAGAGCGGCCGGGAGTAAAGGTGCGCTGGCTGCGCGGGGGCAGCGACCTCCGTGCCGGGGACAAGTACGGCCTGGCAGCCGAGGGCACGAGGCACACTCTGACAGTGAGGGACGTGGGCCCTGCCGACCAGGGGCCCTACGCAGTCATCGCTGGCTCCTCCAAGGTCAAGTTTGACCTCAAGGTCATAGAAGCCGGTAAGACCCTGGTCAGCCGTCCCTGAGGTTTGAGCTTCTGGGGGCAGCCCTGCCACGTCCCCATCGCCCAGGGTACAGGAAGTGCTTTTCTATTTTGGCTGTGCCGTCTGCCAGGAATGCCCTTCTCCTCTTTTCTGCAGCAAGACCTCTCTGAAGGTCCCCATATGCCTCCCTGGCCTGTTCCCGCCTTGGTGGAAGTAGGCGAAATTCAGGGATGACTAAGGCACAGTGGCCTCTGGACACCCGCTCACAGATGGGGACTTGGTGGCTGTGTGCTGGCCGGGAAGCCCTGGTTGCTGGGGGTGTGGAGGGAGCCCCAGCCCAGCCTGGGGAAGGAGAGGAGACCCGCCAGGACGTGGGCACACAGTTTGCGAGGGGGAGAAGGCGAGACGCACACTGCTGATTTAATCAGCCCTCAGAGATGGAGGGGGACCAGGGACAGGAGGAGCGCTCTCTGGTGAGAAGCTGCTCCCCCACCCCTGCCCCTGCCCCTTCCAGTGAAGGCAGAGCCTGTGCCGAGCCCTGCTCCTGCCCCTGCTGAGGCTCCTGGGGCCCCCGGCGAAGCCCTGGCCTCAGCCACTGAGGAGAAAGGCTCCCCGAGTCCTGAAGGTGAGAGGGGTGGTGCAGGGAGGGCCAGGGCCAGTGGATGGGGTGACCCAGGGCAGGTCTCAAAGGCCTCCGCTCACAGGGTCAAGCTCAGCAGTCCCTGATGGCTTGGGTGCCCCTGATGACCCCATCGGCCTCTTTGTGATGAGGCCACAGGACGGCGAGGTGACCACAGGTGAGTGTGGGCTGCAGTACCCGGGGGTGGGGTGGGGAACCGGGCAGCAGGGCGCCCCCCAAGCCCAGCCTGGCGCCCCTCTCTGTAGGTGGCAGCATCACCTTCTCTGCGCGTGTGGCTGGAGCCAGCCTCCTGAAGCCGCCCACGGTCAAGTGGTTCAAAGGCAAGTGGGTGGATCTGAGCAGCAAAGTGGGCCAGCACCTGCAGCTGCACAATAGCTACGACCGGACCAGCAAGGTGGGGCCTGCGGGCCGAGGGACCTGGGGGCGTGGGGCGGGAGGAGGGCACGGGGAGCCCCTGGGGGGCCCCAGAGGCACGGGGAGTCCTGGGGCTCACCCTGAGACTGAGGGCACACAGGAGGTGCAAGGAAGAAGCCTGGGGATGCTGGAAAGCAGGTTGGGTGGCCAGGCGTACACGGGGAGGACGGGGAGGCCCAGGGGACCTATGGGACCTGGGGGGCTTGCAGGGCATGATCATCTCAAGGGGGCGTAATAAAACTGGGGGGGGGGGCATCAGCCAGTGAGGATGTAAAGCCCCTGGATAGATGTGTATCAGAGCCCAAGCGGCCCTTCATTATACAGATGAAGATACCAAAGCTTGAGAGGTTTTCGCTGGTCTGAGGTCACTCAGAGCCAGGCCTCGAACCTGTGCTTTGACTCCCAGCTTCTGCTCCTCCTCCCACTCTTCCACAGTCCTGGCCCAGGCAAGTGGGCCTCTGGCAGGGCAGGGGCAACATGTTCAGTTGCGTGGGTTGTGCACTGGACAAAAGTGCCTCATCTTAAGTGAATGTCGTTTGCCTTGTAGGCATCACAGATTTATATTTTATCACCACCCTGTGCCAGCAGATGGCAGTCATGTGTCTTGAAAAGGGGCTCCTTTTCCTGTTTACACAAAACCCTATGGGATAACTAAACCCGGAGGGCTGAGAAGGTTGGTGGCCCTTAGCCACTCCCAGCCTCCTTTAGGAGTGAAGGGCCTCCTCTTCTGGCCCCTGGTCTCCCTTGACACCTCACCTCCACAGGTCTACCTGTTTGAGTTGCACATTACAGATGCCCAGGCTACCTTTGCGGGCGGCTACCGCTGTGAGGTGTCCACCAAGGACAAATTTGACAGCTGCAACTTCACTCTCACTGTCCACGGTGAGGGGAGCCTGGCGTCTGTCCCGGGCTCGGAGTCCCCTTGGGTCCTGTCCCCCATGTCTGCCCCCATTTCCCAACACGAAGGAGGGTACCTGGTCCTGCTCAGTGCAGCTCATACAGAGCCATGAAAGAAAGCCATGGAGGCTTCCAGGGTTGGGGTGGGGTCTGACAGCCACGTCCAGCTCTCACCTGGGGTCTCAGTCATCGTGGTGTCCCAGGCTCCTGGCACAGGTGCACAGGTGAAGGGTGAGCCCAGAGCTGAGTGGGAGATCAGCCACTGCTAAGGGACCAGGGACCATCAACTGCCCCATCCACCCCAGAAAGGCTCAGAATGTGGGGTCCCGGGGTAGACGCCCACTCTCACGGGCCATGGATGGGCAGGTCTGTGCTAGTCAGAGATCCCAGGGCCGGGCTTCTGGGATCCCTTAGAGCCCCTTCCCTGTCTCACCTCCCTCTCTGCACCCAGAGACCGTTGGTCCCGGGGACCTGGACCTCCGATCAGCATTCCGCCGCACGTGAGTGATTCTCTCTCCTCAGGGCCTGGGGGAGGCCAGAGCTGGAGTCTGAGGCCCCTCAGGGTTAGGGCTGGGAGTGATGTGGTGGGGGGACGGGGGGGACAGAGATGAAGTTGGTAAGGATGGGGGACAGCAAGATCCCCTGGGCAGGTGAGGAACTTGTTCTAACCCCCACAGGAGCCTGGCTGGAAGTGGTCGGCGGGTCAGGTACCCTTCTCCCAGCCCCTACCTGTCCAGTACACACACCCCAGGGGTCAGATGGATAGGGAGCCCCCATCCAGCCAGTGTCCCTTCCTCTCCCCACCCCCACCCCCACCCCAAGCCCATTCCAGTTGGCTCCACTGCAGCCTAACTGGGGGTCCCTGTCCACAGTGACAGCCATGAGGACGCTGGAACTCTGGACTTCAGCTCACTGCTGAAGAAGAGGTGAGCCCCTGGGTAGCAGCTCCTGAGGCAGATGGCGAGGCCCCGGTTCAAATCCCCGCAACGCGGTTTTCTGACTGTGCGGCCCGGAGCCGGTTACTGAACTCTCGGAGCCGGTTTCCTAGTCTGTCAGCTGGGACAGTCCTGGTGTTGGGAAGCGCAGAGGGCTCTGCAGACATTGTATCCTGTGAACTCACATCCTCACGGGGTCACCCACGGTCCCCGACACCCGAGTCTACGAGAGCTTACCTCAGTAGGCTCCGGGGACCCAGAGAAGCTGGGAATTGCTCCTGCAGTCCCTCCAACTGACTCTGTGTCCTCTCCCTCTCTCTCCCGGACCCTGCATTATGGCGGATGCTGCTGCGGCCCAGAGAGTAAGCATCAGGCGGGGGCTTTAGGGGGGCAGCAGGGTGCCGGCCGGGGCTGGGAGTCAGCCGGTCCTGGGTGTGGATCCCCACTGACCAGGGCTCTGAGCTTCCGGTTCTCCCGATAGCCACCTGCCAGAGCTCAGGAGGGGCAAACAAGGCAATGTGTGCGGTGCAGCGTAAATGGAGGGGCAGGGGTGTGTGTGGGGGGACACGAGGGCCCATGGGCTGTGGCCCCAGGTCCGTGTGGGCAGGGGGCCCACGCCTCTAACGGTCCACTGCCTTTCTGCCCTGCGGAGCAGCAGTTTCCGGAGGTGAGTGCCTGATGAAGCCCGCACCCCTGCCACCCCCGCTTCCCCGGGACTCCCCCGTGCTGAACCTTAAGTCCAGTGCCAGCTCATGCTGCACCACCAGAGGGGAAGGGGCAGAGGGGCGGGGCAGCTCCTTGGTCCTGGGCCCCAGGGGAGGGAGGGGTCCACAGGGTATCCCTTGAGGCCTCTCGGCCGGACTGCGGACGCAGGGACTCGAGGCTGGAGGCGCCAGCCGAGGAGGACGTGTGGGAGATCCTGCGGCAGGCATCCCCGTCCGAGTACGAGCGCATCGCCTTCCAGCACGGCATCACCGACCTGCGCGGCATGCTCAAGAGGCTCAAGGGCATGAAGCGGGATGAGAAGAAGAGCACAGGTGCGCTGGCGCCTGCCGTCCAAGAGGACAGGGCACGCTCGTTCGCACACACGGGGTGCGGTGGGGGGCGGGGGACAGTCCAGCTTAGCCCAGAGACACACGGCGGAGACCCGGAGAGAGAACGGGGGGCGGGGGTGGGGGAGGTGGGGGGGTGGGAGGACAGGGCTGTCTGGCACAGCCACAGGCCACCACGGTGGGTGTGCGCCTTCTGGGGGAGCAGGGGCGGCGGAGCGGTGGGGGGCAATGACCGCGGTGCTCAGCCTTTCAGAAGAAGCTGGAGCCGGCCTACCAGGTGAGCAAGGGCCACAAGATCCGGCTGACCGTGGAGCTGGCCGACCCCGACGCCGAGGTCAAGTGGCTTAAGAATGGGCAAGAGATCCAGATGAGCGGCAGGTGCGGTGGGGTTGGGGGTGGTGGGAGCAGGCCCGGGAGCTCCAGGGGGCCCTGGAGGCTCCCTAGCCTGCTCTCCCTGCCTCTCGCCACCCATGTTCTCTATCTCTGCCCGGTTCCTGCCTGTCTCTCCCCATTTTCCTCTCTCTGGGTCTGATTTCCCATCTTCCTGTTTCTGCCTCTGTTCTTGCTCTTTTTCCCTTCGTCTCGCTTTCTCTCATCGGGACGCTCCCGTGGCCCCTTCTACTCCACAGCAAGTAAGGCCCGGCTCCCGGGGGGAAGGCTTGGGGTGGGGGCACGGGGTCCCAACAGGGGGTTGGGCAGGGCACCCGGGGCCCAAGAGGTGAGTGATGGCTTTCCCCCCACTCTCCCGCGTCCCGGGGCGCAGGTACATCTTCGAGTCCATCGGTGCCAAGCGCACACTGACTATCAGCCAGTGCTCACTGGCGGACGACGCGGCCTACCAGTGCGTGGTGGGTGGCGAGAAGTGCAGCACGGAGCTCTTCGTCAAAGGTGGGCCTGGCCCCGGGACCCTGGGAGCCTGCGGCCCTGGGGGGCAGGGCTGCAGACGACCGGGCCGTCTCGTTCTGCCTACGTGACAGAGCCCCCCGTGCTGATCACTCGGCCCCTGGAAGACCAGCTGGTGATGGTGGGACAGCGCGTGGAGTTTGAGTGTGAAGTGTCCGAGGAGGGGGCCCAGGTCAAATGGTGAGTGCCTGGGGCATGGGGGCGTGGGCAGGGCTGGGGGTGCGCACTGTGGGCCTCCCTGAAGGAGGCCACAGCACTTGCTGCCCGTCCACTGGCCAGGCTGAAGGATGGGGTGGAGCTGACCAGGGAGGAGACCTTCAAATACCGGTTCAAGAAGGACGGCCAGAGACACCACCTGATCATCAATGAGGCGACGCTGGAGGACGCCGGACACTATGCGCTGCGCACCAGTGGGGGCCAGGCGCTGGCCGAGCTCATCGTGCAGGGTGAGGCCGCTCAGCCCCAGCGCCAGCCCCGGCCGTGCACGGGAACCAGGCCCATCCAGGATGGAAGCCTGCGTGACCTTGGGCCACTCACTCTGACACACTGAGCCTTACCTTTCTCATCTGTAGACGGCAGCTGCTGAGGTGGTGACCTCAGAGAGCACTGGGGGGTCAGGTGGGCCTGGTTGGTGTCCCCCCCACCCTAGAGATTCCTTGTGTGCCCTGTACCACCGTCTGCACACACGCATCACACTCATGCATGCACACGTGTTTGCACGTGCCCACGTGATCGCCACAGGGGTTCACGCCCACGCCCACACACACCCTCCCCAGCTCACTGGCTCTGCCCCGCCCCCCAGAGAAAAAGCTAGAGGTGTACCAGAGCATCGCGGACCTGACGGTGGGCGCGAAGGACCAGGCGGTGTTCAAGTGTGAGGTGTCCGACGAGAACGTGCGGGGCGTGTGGCTGAAGAACGGGAAGGAGCTGGTGCCCGACAGCCGCATAAAGGTGTCCCACATTGGGCGGTGAGTGTGCGGGGCTCAGCCCCATCGCAGAGGGGGGCAGGCAGATGGGGGGGAGACGCTGATACAGAGACAGGCAGAGAGGCAGAAGGAGAAACAGAAAAGCAGACAGACAGAGACAGAGACTGAGATAGAGATACATAGAGAGACAGGGAAAAACAGAGACAAATTAAGAGAGATAGAGACAGAGACAGAGATGGACAGAAAGAGAGACAGACACAGGACAGAAACTGAGATAGACAAAGAGAAGAGAGACAGAGACAGAGAGACGGAAGCATACAGAAGGGAGTCCTGCAGAGGCCGAGGGCAGAGATAAGAGAAGCAGTGAGAGAGACAGACAGGCTGGGAGCCCCCCAGCCCCCGGCCCCCAGCTCATGACCAGGGCAGGGCAGGAGGCCACCCGGAGGCCAGCTCTGGCCAGGGGCCCTAACTCTCTCCCACTCTCTTACTCATGCCTCGAGCATCTGGGCTGGCCCGTGCTGGGCCCAAGGTCACAGAGATTAGTGAGACCAGCCCCTGCTCAGTCTTCAAGGGCCCAGCCAAGGGGCACTTGTAGATTGTCTACCTCTGAAAACAAGTGAGGGACTGGAAAGTCAAAAATAGAGAAAGAAAGCATTTAAAATACCAGACCACCACTGAGCTAGGGGTGGGGCAAGGGCCCTTGGAGCCCTGACTATGGTAAGGCTGTTGGGGGGGGGGGTGGCCCAGGGGGGTCCCCTGAGCCACCAATTCTCTGCAGGGTCCACAAACTGACCATTGACGACGTCACGCCTGCGGACGAGGCTGACTATAGCTTTGTGCCCGAGGGCTTTGCCTGCAACCTGTCGGCCAAGCTCCATCTCATGGGTGAGCTGGCACCCGGCCGGGGTGGGGGCCCCGTTGCTGGGCTCTGCCTTCGCCCCCCTGCCCCATGCCACTTGCTCATCCTTCTTTTGCAGAGGTCAAGATCGACTTCGTGCCCAGGCAGGGTGAGTGTCGGGACCTCTTCCCTGTGCCCCCCTCCACCCATGTCCCCCTCCAGTCCCCAGCAGAAGGAAGAGCAAGGAACCTGGAGTGGGGACCCCAAGACCCAGCCCCAGCTCTACCACTCACAACTATGGGCCAGTTATAATCTCTAGAAACCTCAGTTTCCTCATCTCTAAAGTGGGAATCCTGATAGGACCTCCTCCATGGGGGGCAGGAAAGTTGAGATGAAATGATGTGAGACTTCATTATTAAATCTTTTCTGCCTTTTTTGTTTTTTAATTATTTGTTTTTACAGTGGGGAGGGGCAGAGGGTGAGGGAGAGAGAGAATCTTAAGCAGGCTCCACACCCTGCCCAGAGCCCGACTCAGGGCTCCGTCTCACAACCATGAGATCATGACCTGAACCGAAAGCAAGAGTCCGGATGCTCAGTGGACTGAGCCACCCAGGCGCCCCAAATCTTTTCTTTTAGAAGTACCCCTGCTGCTTGTAGATTAAACATCTATCAGGCATTCTAGAGTCCTAACTTCAGGAGAATAGTCCAGGCTGAGGCATGCTCTAGGTCAGTGCTTTCCAAACTAAGTTCACTGCCTAGGATACTCCATTTTAAAAGGCGTTCCATGGTGAAGTAAGTTTGGGAAGCACCGAACCTTGCTCCACCTCTTGCTGATTCAGAAACTGTGTTAGCATGTCAAAGGCTCTAGAAAATCCCGTGGTAAAGAAATGTGCTAAACTGTGTTTTAATCCAGGGTTTCCTACTTGATTTGACCATGGAAACGTCTTTTTTCTTTTTTCTGGCAGGACATTGGTGTTCCCCCTAAACACAGTATGAGAAATGCTTAGGCGACCTAGCGTTACAGACCTCCCAGGGAACTTCCTGGGGGGAGGGGGGAATGGGAACGTTCTAGATCTCGATGGAGGGATGGTTGCTCCGGTGTACACATTTGCCAAAACTCGTCAAGCTGTGTGCTCAAATGTTGGCATTTTATTCTGTGTAAATTATGCCTCAGAGGGCGCCTGGGTGGCTCAGTTGGTTAAGCGACTACCTTCGGCTCGGGTCATGATCCTGGAGTCCCGGGATCGAGTCCCACGTCGGGCTCCCTGCTCAGCAGGGAGTCTGCCTCTCTCTCTGACCCTCCCCCTTCTCATTCTCTCTCTCAAATAAATAAATAAAATCTTTTAAATAAATAAATAAATAAATAAATAAATTATGCCTCAGAGTGATTTAAAAACAACCAGGGACATGTGCTCCTTCCAGTTTCCCCCCTCTGTCATGGGCCTTTCTCTGACCTACCCCATCCCCGCCCAGAACCTCCCAAGATCCACCTGGACTGCCCGGGCCGCAAGCCGGACACCATTGTGGTTGTGGCTGGGAACAAGCTACGCCTGGATGTCCCCATCTCCGGGGACCCTGCGCCCACTGTGATTTGGCAGAAGACCATCACACAGGTACTCCCTCCTCCACGTCCCCATCTGTCAAATGGGCGCGTGGGACCGCCCGTCCCCGACCCACGTGGGGGCACAACCTACAGCCTGTCACTGACGCTCAGGGGCCAGGGGGGTGGGTGAGGTGGGCAGCAGAGTGGGGGTGGGGCAAAGGGGGGGACAGAGGCGCCCCTGGGCAAGGATTCTCTCTGGGCTGAGTCAGCCCCTGTTCCCCGCCCCCCACTTCCCTCCTGTTCTGTTCCCAGAAAAACAAGGTCCCGGCAGGGCCAGCCCCTGATGCCCCAGGGGCTGCAGGTGCCAGTGACGAGTGGGTGTTTGACAGGAAGGTGAGTGCGGCTGACGGTGGGCTCGAGCTCGTTGGCCTTCCGTCCTCTTCTGCCTACATGGTCTCCACCCTTCAGTGAGGTCTCCGTGAAGGTGCCACATCTGGCTAGCTGTGCTCCTGCCCCGGGCACGGTCGCCGTGGGACGCCCGTGCCTCAGTTGGGCAAAGTCCCCTTAACATTGCTAGGATGCCCTCCTGACGGGGCTGTTCCCTGGCTCCCAGCTTCCCCACCAGGGAGTGGGTTTCCCTGTACGACCAGCTGCCTGGGCACCACTCAAGTCAGCTTTTCTGGGCACCATCGGCTCCTCCACCCACCTGAGAACTTTCAGGATCCCCAGCTCTGTAAGGTCATGTTATTCCCATTCAGCAGATGAGAAAACTGAGGCACAGAGAGAGAAGTTCCACGACAGAGCTAGAGCTAGAGCTAGAGCCCAAGACCCTCGCCCCAGTGCTTTGCCCCCGGCAGGCACGAAATCAAGGTTTTGGGACTAGGCGCTCACATGAGAGTTTCCACTCAGGCTGCATCTGTTCCCCGGACCCTGCTCTGAGCTCTGATCCTACCTCGGGCCACCGCAGAGGCTGTCGAAGCCGGTGGGGTCCGACTGGGGCCCTTCTCCCCAAGCTCCCCTCCCCCCCAGCTGCTGTGTGAGACCGAGGGCCGGGTCCGCGTGGAGACCACCAAGGACCGTAGCATCTTCACTGTTGAGGGGGCAGAGAAGGAAGATGAGGGTGTCTACATTGTCACGGTGAAGAACCCCGTGGGCGAGGACCAGGTCAACCTCACAGTCAAGGTCATCGGTGAGGCTGGCTGGCCCAGGGCCAAGAGGGAAGACAGAGGGGCAACCAGGGAGGGCCCATCCATTCACTCGTTTAGTCGTTTGACAAACATCACAGGGCATGCTCTCAGCTCCGTGGAGAGGGTTGGGATTAGGGTGAATATGGGCAGTGGGGAACCATAAAGCGTTGATCACAGGCTGGTGACTTGATCAGAGCCGTGTTCTAGAAATGTCCATGGGGTGGTGGAGGCAGGCTCTAGTTGTTGTGAGAGAACTAGCAGCATCGGCCCTGGGCCTGGGCAGGGCTGATGTGGGTCCACCCCCCGCCCCAGATGTGCCAGATGCCCCGGCAGCCCCCAAGATCAGCAATGTGGGTGAGGACTCCTGCATGGTGCAGTGGGAACCACCTGCCTATGACGGTGGCCAGCCGGTCCTGGGTGAGTGGAGGGCACGGGGATAGAGCCCGAGGGCCGGGGTGTGGGGGTGTCTGGGCCCCAGACTGGAGCTCCTGCCTCCCCTCCATCAGGCTACATCCTGGAGCGCAAGAAGAAGAAGAGCTACCGGTGGATGCGGCTGAACTTTGACCTGCTGCGGGAGCTGAGCCACGAGGCCCGGCGCATGATCGAGGGCGTGGTGTATGAGATGCGAGTCTACGCGGTCAACACCATCGGCATGTCCAGGCCCAGCCCTGCCTCCCAGCCCTTCATGCCGATCGGTGAGGCTGCCTGGCTGGCACTGCCCCTCGCCCCTCCGGTCCACGGCTGCGCTGTGGGCGGCCACCACACTAGGCGTTTACATCATGGTCCCCTTTAAGCCTCAGCAGGGGACAGTCCTCTTCATTTCACAGATGAAGGAAGGGGGTTCCCAGAAGTTAAATGACTTGCGCAACGTCACCTAGCTGGTAGGGGTGGAACCGAGACTCACACCACTCTGACTGTTGGTGCCTCTCGGGCCTCACTTTCCACATCTTTAAAATGGGGATGATGACAATATCTACTCTATGGAACTGCTGTTAGGATGGCATACAGCAGGTGCTCAAATGTTAATGGTCCCCTCTTCCTCGTTCCCTTCAACCAGGGTTTGTCATATATGGGACAGAGTGAGGGCACTGGCTGCCTGGGGGGTCCAAGGGGCTTGGGTCTGTGGAAAGGACCCTGGACTGGACTCGGAGATGGAGTTTGCAGAGTCGGCTCCATCACCCCGGGGAGGACCATCTGGGATCACGGGGGTTGAGAGGGAGAAACAGACGCTGAGGGTGTGCCAGGCTCTTGAGCACAGCTGTTCCTACCAGGACACGACAGGGGGTGGGGCAGCTGTCGGGGGCAGAGGCAGGCGCCCCCCTCTGGCCCTAGGAGAGGGCACAGCTTGCAGCAAGGAGCAGGGGTGCCGTGGGGAGAAGGCTCCAGGCCTCTCTCCTTAGGGACTGACTCCCAGTTTGCTGAACTCTTAGTCAGCTCGTATAACCATACAGCGCCAGGAGACTCCCTGTTTTAGGCCGGTTCTTCCTTAAATGCTACATTTACAGCATTTCCTCTGTTGTTGGACGAAGTGGCTCCTTGTAAGCACATTTGCGTTCTTTGGGGTATCTTTTCCTATTCAGAGCTCTCTTTTGTGTTGCTGTTGCTGTTCGTTTGTTTTTAAGCCTGTCTAGAGACATGTCTTTTCACAGAGCTGAAATATTTCTGGCAGAGCTTGGAAGCCAGACAACGGGGAAAGTGCCCCTGTGTGACCAGTGGCCAGTCGAGGGTCTGGGTCCCAGCCCTTCAGTTTTCTGGGTGGTGCCGGCCCACCCGGACCCCTCTCTGACTCGCCCTCTGCCTAGGCCCCCCGAGGGAGCCCACCCGGACCCCTCTCTGACTCGCCCTCTGCCTAGGCCCCCCGAGGGAGCCCACCTGGACCCCTCTCTGACTCGCCCTCTGCCTAGGCCCCCCGAGGGAGCCCACCCGGACCCCTCTCTGACTCGCCCTCTGCCTAGGCCCCCCGAGGGAGCCCACCCGGACCCCTCTCTGACTCGCCCTCTGCCTAGGCCCCCCGAGGGAGCCCACCCGGACCCCTCTCTGACTCGCCCTCTGCCTAGGCCCCCCGAGGGAGCCCACCCGCACCCCTCTCTGACTCGCCCTCTGCCTAGGCCCCCCGAGGGAGCCCACCCGCACCCCTCTCTGACTCGCTCTCTGCCTAGGCCCCCCGAGTGAGCCCACCCACCTGGCGGTGGAGGATGTGTCCGACACCACCGTCTCCCTCAAGTGGCGGCCGCCGGAGCGCGTGGGAGCCGGAGGCCTGGACGGCTACAGCGTGGAGTGCTGCCGGGAGGGCTGTGAGTGCTCCGGCCCTGGGCCTCCCCACCATTACCCTCCTCTGAACCAGCCTCCGGGCCAGGCAGCTGTCACCCCGCTGGGCCCCAGATGGCCACGGGAGGGTGCGCAGCGGGGTGGCCTGTTGATGCTGACGCTTCCCGTGGGCTTCCCCCGGCCAGGCTCGGAGTGGGTGGCCGCCCTGCAGGGGCTGACAGAGCGCACCTCGATGCTGGTGAAGGACCTGCCCACCGGGGCCCGGCTGCTCTTCCGTGTGCGCGCCCACAACATGGCAGGGCCTGGAGCCCCCGTCGCCACCAAGGAGCCCGTGACGGTGCAGGAGATACTGCGTGAGTGGCCCTGTGCAGTCACAGGGCGGATCTGCCATGTGCACCCTGGTCCTTGGGGTCACTGGAAGGGGGCACATCCAGGGAGCCCCTGCTGGGAAAAGGGACCGAACGCTGTGCAGGGAGAGGAGGGTCGGAGGCTTTATTCGTGCCCCAGGCCCAGGGCAAATATTTGGAGAGGGCTCCCTGAGTTTTTCCGGGACAGGGTTCTGGGACAGGGAACGTGGAGGTCATTACGCCATTGTCTTTGAGCTCTGTTCTATGAGCCTCTCAGTTCCACAGGTATTGTCCCTGTGCTCATGACTCAGCGTCAGATTGGCCCATCTGGGATCCACTTCCCATTCTTCTATTCCCAGCAGAGGATCAATTATGTAAAGATTGGAAAGAGGCAGCAGACCGGTGGAAACAGCCTGAGGGATAGGGTAGAGACCAAAACCCTACATTTGCATCCTGGCCTGTGACTTGCTAGCTGTGTGACCTCGAACCCGTTGCTCACCCTCTCTGATCCCTGCCTCTCAGAGCGGTGTGGTGAGGCTGAGGTGGAAGCAGGAATTTTGTAGATGACCTGGGGCCGGGACTGGGGCTGGGGGAGCTAAAGGAGGGGCGTTTTCCTTAGCTGCAGCCTTCTGGCTCCGCCTCCGGAGGGGAGGAGCTGTGGCGCTCCTCAGGGCGGAGCTTTCCCCTTGCTGAGCCGCCCGCTTGGCACCCACAGAGCGGCCACGGCTCCAGTTGCCCAGGCACCTGCGCCAGACCATCCAGAGAAAGGTTGGGGAGCCCGTGAACCTCCTCATTCCTTTCCAGGTAGGGCCAGCCACCCTCCCTGTCCCCCGCCTCGCGTGTCATCTATGCCTAGCAGGGAGATGTGTCTCGGGCTGACCAGACCCTGAAATGCCACCCAGTCGTGCCAGGCTCGGGGGTGAGCTGTCCCTCCCCACAGGGCAAGCCCCGGCCTCAGGTGACCTGGACCAAAGAGGGGCAGCCCCTGGCAGGTGAGGAGGTGAGCATCCGCAACAGCCCCACAGACACCATCCTGTTCATCCGGGCTGCTCGCCGGGCCCACTCTGGCACCTACCAGGTGATGCTGCGAATTGAGAACATGGAGGACAAGGCCACGCTGGTCCTGCAGATCGTTGGTGCGTGGTGCTGGGGCCCCTCCTCTGGGATGCCCGGAGCCCCCACAGAAGGCGGCGGGCCAGCTCAGGAGGTGTGTTCCAGCTGGGCTCTCTCCTGCAGACAAGCCAAGCCCTCCCCAGGATATTCGGGTCATTGAAGCGTGGGGTTTCAACGTGGCTCTGGAGTGGAAGCCACCCCAAGATGATGGCAACACAGAGATCTGGGGGTACACGGTACAGAAAGCTGACAAGAAGACCATGGTGAGCCTGGGGTCCTGGGCCCCCCATAGATACCCTCCTTAGGCCCAGGCAGACCTGGCCCCAGCTCCCGCCCCAGTCGTTAGAATGGGTCTGCCGCTCATCCTCCCTCTCTGACCTGGTTCCCTCCACAGTTGGGGTGCAGACACCAGGGGTCCCCAGAAGAGGTCCCTGGCAGATAGTAGGGCCAGCCCCCAGAGAGACCCCCTTTCCTCCACACCCCCAGGAGTGGTTCACCGTCTTGGAGCATTACCACCGTACTCACTGCGTGGTGTCAGAGCTCATCATTGGCAATGGCTACTACTTCCGGGTCTTCAGCCATAACATGGTGGGACCCAGTGACAAAGCCGCCACCACCAAGGAGCCTGTGTTTATCCCCAAACCAGGTGCTGTACCTTTACTCCCACCCCCAGCAGGAGCTGGGGCAGGGAGGCGGTGGGAGCAGGGAGGGGGCCGAGTATGGGGTGACACTCTTGGTACAAAGTCCTATCACCAACAGGCATCACGTATGAGCCCCCCAGCTATAAGGCCCTGGACTTCTCTGAGGCCCCGAGCTTCACCCGCCCCCTGGTGAGCCGCTCAGTCATCGCCGGCTACAATGCTACCCTCTGCTGTGCTGTCCGGGGTAGCCCCAAGGTACAGAGCTTGGGGTCCCGGGCCAGGCCGACTCAGGAGGCAGGGTTCAGAGGCTCCAACCACCAGCGGTCCTCTCCCCAGCCTTTCCCTGCGTTCTGTCCCACGGGGCTCAGGGCCGGGCGCCTCTGCCTGAAGAGGGCCTTGGCAGTCTCCATCGGTTCCCTGTTCATTCCCTGCTTGGGTATCGTGTGGACTCCAGTGGGAGCCCCTAGAATAGAAACAGGTTCCCGCGAGGTCTCCTGTCAACCTGAGATGGTCTCCCTTCCTCCCGTTACCTGACGTATAGCCCAAGATTTCCTGGTTCAAGAACGGCCTGGACCTGGGGCAAGATGCCCGCTTCCGCATGTTCAGCAAGCAGGGAGTGTTGACCCTGGAGATTAGAAAGCCCTGCCCCTTTGACGGGGGCATCTACGTCTGTAGGGCCACCAACTTACAAGGCGAGGCACAGTGTGAGTGCCGCCTGGAAGTACGAGGTGAGGAGCCCATGGGAACAGGGTCCGGGGTGGTGGAGAAGGCAGGGAACCAGCTGGGACCCTGCTGGCCTGGCCCACGCAGCTCCTCTGGCTGAAAGAGCAATGCCCCTGTCGTGTCCAACATGGGCATTGGCTTCTGGGCTCCGCTGCCACAGCTGCCCGCTCGGCCTCCCAGGAGGCTGGCGGGGGGAGGACGTGCAAGGTGCTGGGAGAGGGAACACACGTGTGGCATGGCCTCCTTCTCCCCTGCAGTGCCTCAGTGACCCAGCTGGCTCCCCGGAGACGGCCAGGTATGTCCTCCAAGCCATCCCGACGCCCCCGGCCCGAGTCAGAGGCCGAGCCCTGGTCCTCGGTTCGGGGGCAGCCATCAGGAAACAAAGGTGCAGGCGCCTCTTCCCAGGGTTTCAGTCAAGTGCATTCACAAGGGAACCCGTGTTACAGGTGCTGCAGGATGCCGGCCCATGTCCCGGGAGCCTGGAAGGACGCGGCACAAGCCGCCTTCCTGCTGTTGGATGTGTGTGCTCAAGTGTGTATCCGGGGGCTGGGCTGGGGGAGTGTCAGGATGGCAGGGCTGTGAAGACGAGCAGGCCTGGGGCTCTGCACAGACCGAACCACTGGAGCTCCCCCTGGAAGCTCTCAGGACTTTGGGGCAGAAAGTTGGTGGGCGCAGGAGATGGTGGCTGGGGACAGGCCTTCCTGGCCTGCCGCGTGTTCTCACAGGCTAAGGGCAATAAAAGACGACTGCAGTCAGAGAGCTGGCTCTTCTTGTCCGATGTGTTTGTTTTCACAAAAAGCCCAGGGAAAGACACTTGACCTTCCGAGCAAACTGAGGCAGGTATTCTGTCTCCCGGGTGAGAGGGGAATCCTAAACCCACAAGACACTAGAAGAAACCTCCGTCTTCCCCCACCACGCATGTTCTTCCAGTGAGGAAAGCAAGGGGCAGTGACGGAGGGGGTGTATTAGCAACAGAGCTGACACCCAAGGCTCTCCCGCCTGGTCCCCCGTGCTCTGTATGCTCTTTGTCCTGCTGACCTGTGCTCACAGCAGCCTGGACACGGGGCGGAGCTGAACTTCAGTGTGGCTCTGGGCCCATAAGGCCTGGAATGGAGCTGCCCCAGGCTGCCTTGGGGTTCCAGTGCGTAAGAAGCCCACGGCCCTTCCACACCTGTTTCCCAGTAGGAGAGGGCAGTCCTGTCCAGCACAAGATACTGGGAAACAGGGCCCTCCTCTGCTCTTCCTTCCCCCGTGGGAGCCTCAATCCAGTCATCAGTTTACTTTTGGGAAGAGGAAGCCAACGGGTCTCAGAAGTGCCCTAACAGAATGTGCATGGTCTTGGGGCGCCTGGGTGGCTCAGTCGGTTAAGCATCGGACTCTTGATTTTGGCTCAGGTCAGGATCTGAGGGTCATGAGATCGAGCCCTGCATGGGGCTCCACGCTGGGTGTGGAGCCTGCTTAAGATTCTCCTCCCCTCCCCCACTGCCCCTGCACTGCTCTCTCTCAAAAAAAAAAAAAAGAAAAGAAAAGAAAAGAAAAAAATAAGCGGATGGTCTTTCTTGTCCTAGGGAGTGCCAGAGGTTTCCCCATGGCATAGAAAAAAACAATTCCAGGAAGCCTGGTCCTAGGGTTCCTTCTGTCCGAGTTCTACCCAACCCAAGGCACTGCTGGCCAAGAGCTCAGAGCCCGGGGCTCCAGGCCCTGTCCAAGTCACACCCTGAGTCACATCCCCTCTCTGGACCACGCCTGTGAGGGGCAAGGGGAGCCTTGGTTTTTCCTTCACTGCTACGTGACTCTGCTCAGGTGTCTCAGCCGGGTTTGGCTGCTTCCTCTGGTGGCCAGTTCTCAGCTCAGCAGCCCCCTGCAGGGCTAGGGGGCAGAGGGCAGGAAGCCCTCCCCAACCTCTCCCTGGGCGTCCAGGAAGCCAGGTGAGGGGCACTGCTGGGTCGGTGGGGTGGGAGGCTGGGCCTCCAGCACGCCAGGACTCGGAGGACCATGATCTCCTCTCTCTCCTGCTAGGCCTGAGGGGCCTTCGAAGAGTCCAGGGACAGCTCCTCAGGCCCGGGCCGAGAGGAGGCAGCGTTAAATATAAGGCAGGAGGAGCCCAAGGCGAGTTAAGGACATTTATTTCACATTCACACATCTGTACATTTTCTATAAATAACGTAGAGGCGAACTATGCACAATCCTCTCTTGCCCACTCCCAGGCCATCCCCCACTCTGGCACCGAGGGCCAGGGGCCGCTGTCTGCAGACACGGGCCACGTACACTGAACGTGGCCCTGCCCCACGCTGCTCCCTGGGCACGGGAGCCAGGGGCCTCTGAGGCTCTCCCAGCCCAACCACTCTGCTCTCTCAGGCCAAATGCCAGGCAGACCTTAGGGAAACTGCCGCTCGGCAAAGGGGAGCCCCTCGGTGCTGCCCCCCTGCAGGGGCCACGGCGGGCGGCCGCCAGCCTGGGAAATGCGTGAGGGGGAGGGAGGCTGCCACTCACCCTGCCGCCCCGTGACTCTCCCGGCCTTTCCCTGCCCACCTCTCGTCTGGGTGGACAGGCCTCAAGCTTCCCTCCCTCGGTACCAAATGGGACTTCGCCCGACACCCAGGCACACCGGGCCCCAGAGGACGGAGAGCCAGAGTCCTGCACTGGAGGCTCATAACGACAAGGACGAGGAACCACAACACGAATGTCTCAGGGACACGCGATGGTGGGCTCATACCGTGCTCAGAATTCTCAGAAGCCACTGGCCCCAAAGACAGACACACATGGCTCTTGAGCCCTGAGGGGACAGCGGGCTGGTCTCCTGGGAGTGGAGAGCGAGCAGGCAGAGGAAACCCGCTGAGCCCTGTGACAGACACTAAGACACGTGGAGACACACAACTGTGAACCAACTAAGCCACAGCGAGGGGCTTGCAGAGAACACACACGCAGCATCGTGCCCTGGCGAGCAGAAGATGCAAGGGCACCCCCTGACCTGGGGGCTCTTAACCCCTCCCATCAGCTCGAGACGGGCCGGGGCGGGGTCCTGAGATCCTCCTCACTGCTACGAACTGCAGCCACGTACGAGAAGAGACACAACACAGAGTAGCAGATCTCATGGGCCTAGAGGGGAGAGAGAGACCAGACGGATCAAATTCCTCAGACTCCCCCCTCTCCACGCAGGGAGATCTGCCCAGCAGAAAAGTCTGCCCTCGCGCTGGGCTCAGCCTCACAGCTGACTGCCGGGCCTGGGGGTCTGTGTGTGTGTGTGTCTCTCCCGGGGCTGAAGGCTCGTTTCGGCTTCCAGACCAAAGGCAGCTCTCCAACCGTCCCTAGTCCGCCTGCCCCCGTGCTCTCAGGGGGCCCGCCCCACTCCTGTGTGAGGGTCCCCAGGGAGCCCTGTGCACACTTGGCCTGCCGGCTTGGGTGGCACACTCACCATTGGTGTCTTGTACTTGTGGCTCACCACTTCTTTAATTTCAGGAACTAAAACCGGACGGGCAAGAGACAAAACAGAAAGTTCAAAACTGAGAGCGACAGTGCCAGGCTCCCCCAGGCGGCAGCGCCCGGCACCGGGGTCCCCTGCCCCGCGGTGGCCTGTGCCAGGGGCTGCAGCAGCTTACACTCTGACGGCACCTGCCCAGCCGCTGCTGGACGAGAGGACACTGCCCCAGACTCCGCAGCCAGACCTGTGGGGTCTGCTGGGGCTCCCTGCTCGATGGCCACGACTCTAGCCGCTTCGGGGAGAGCCTCCGCACAGGAGAGGGCTGGCCTTTCACCAGCCTGCTCGCTGCTAATGTCCAGGGCCCCGAGGAGCTGCAGTGGGGCGTTGCCCCATGTTGGTCGGGTGAGGAGCGTTGTCTCTAGCCTGTGCCTCACCTTGCTGAGATGCCCGAGAACTCATCCCTGTTACCAGCCCGACACTCTGTTCATGTTAAGCATGGTTCCCTGTACTCCCAGCCCCTACGCAGAGGGTCCTTAGGCTGGATGAAGAAGTGGCATGATACTAAAACCCAGCAGACTTGTAAGTGTCCTTCCCTGAGTGGCAAGAGAGGCCCAGGCCTGCCTGTGTGAGGGAGAGCGTCAGAGGGCTCTGGAGCAGACACACCGAGCAGAAGACAGGCGAGTATAGCACCCGGGGAGGGAGGTGACAGGGAGCATCAGGCAAAGTACACACATGTCCACAGCCCAGAATGCAAGACTAAGTCACCCCTGCCCCAGCCATGCAGGGGTTCTGCTTGGCCAGAGGAAGGAGGAAGGCCCCCCGGGGGCCCAGCCATCCTGATGGCCCCTGGAGAAGGGAGCAGAGGGGTGTGGTGTCCCCCTGGGGGCCAGAAAAGGTAGGATGAGAGTTGGCCACACCTTCTTCTGACCCTGGGAGGTAGAATTCGGGGGGACCCAGGATTAACAGGGAATAAACTCATCATAGGTAGAGCAAGAAGCCCAGGTCCTTCTCCTGAGTTGGAAGATTCCCCCAAATATCTCTCTGGCAGAAGAGAGAAGGGAACACACAGGGGAGAAAACTCAGAACCAGTCAGCCAGCACGGGGGAGGTGGGGGGGGGCGGGCAGAGAAAAGGGCAGTGTGAGCAGCTGGTCTGGTTGAAGGGAGCCCGTCCCACCCATGGCAGGGCCCAGGCAGGGGCCTGGGGGGGAGGCAGCACGAGCCGAGGTCACTTTACCTGCTGGAGAACGAAGGTTTTCATAGCAGCGATGAGGGGCACAAAAGAATGAAGCACAAACACAGCAGGAACTCAAAGCCCCAGGGTGAGAACCCACTACACCACCGGTCAGCGTCGGCGCCTGGCTGCGGGGATGCAGGGAGGCTGGCCGCCAGCCTCCCGCGACAACTGCCCTGCCTGCCTCTGAGGCCCATTAGGCTTCCCTGCCCTCTCGAGTGAGGCTGCCCGGGCCACCGCACGGCCCTGCTCCCGCACAGAGGCCAGGCGGACACCAGGGCGGCACCGGGGTGGCTGGACGGAGTCCCGGGCTGCTAGGAGGAGCTCAGCAGGCGACACGAACACAGCAGAGCTTGGAAACTGCCCGTCTGCCTTGCCCCAGAACTTTCTGACCACCAGCTGGCCGAGAAGGGAAGGCGGCGCCTGCTCCCGGAGCCTCCGCAGGAGCGCCTCTGACCTCTAACCCCGTCTAGGGCCACTTTCTCTTCGGCGACCCGTTCCCTAGCAGTCACTGTCTCGCTCTTCCTTCTTCTTCCTTCCCCTCGCTCATCACGGGTTCCCTTCTCTTCCCTATCACTCCTAAGCCTCCTGACCTCTCTGCAGAGGTGGTTCTTCTCTCTGCCTCTAGTCCCTCCTCTGGAGCGCCGAGGTTTGAGTTACTGCCATGTGAGTCCAGACCTAAGAGCAAAATAGTGTAATTACCAAATTCCTCCAGGACAAAGACGCCTCGGACTGTATTGCACTTTTTAATGTGATTCAGCTCTATGAAAACCTGCAAGAGAGGGAGGGAGGGAGGGCGGGGTCAGGCCCGGAGGCTCTCCCCCTGCCCCACAACTGCCCACTCTCCCAGCTACAGCCCCGCCCCCACACAGAAGACCTAGTTCCCAGAGTGAGGGCCGGAGAATCCACACACACGCAACTCAAAAGCGCTAAGAAGCGAAGACAGCAGAAAGGGCATGTACCTTCCGCTCCTGGCCGGAGGAGAAAGCATGGGAGAGAAATGAAGGCGTTAGTTTTAATGGTCAAACCCAACCCGAAGGCCCCTCTGCTGTCCTGGGCTGCCCGCCCATCCCCTCTGCCCAGGGCAGCGCTTGGAGGACACGGTGCCCCGGGGGTCTCCCCGCTCAGCCCATCAGCTCTCTACCCTTCCATGCATCCTCCTCCGGCGCAGAGGGCTGGCACGGGTGCAAAGCTCCCCTCGGATTGTCCTTGGGGTAGGAGATGTTGATATCTTCCTTGACAAAATCCAGGCTCTCCCAAGAAGTACACGGAGAGAGAATAAAATGGCTATCGCTTAGGAGCTCCGACCAGGAGTCCTCCAAACCCTATTTGTAATCCTCACATCCATGTAGCCCAGTGTGTAGTACGACCCTCGTTTTATAGAGGAGGACACGGGATCAGAAAGTTTATCTGCCCATGAGTAGCGAAGCTGGGCTCTGAATCCAAGCACATCCTGACTCCAAAGATCCGTTTGTTACCCCACCCTGTAGGACTCCACCAGAGGGTCCAATGCTTCCTCAACTCCAACAGACCGTTCATGGTGGAAGATGGACCCCACGGCTGTTCTCTTGTGATCAGTCGGGGCCTGACTCCCCTCTCTGCAGGATCTCCCTTCTAGGGCAAAGCCTTAAGCTACAGACCAGCTTGTACATATCCATGGACTGGTTAGACACTGGGTCGGTCCAGAGCGGGGGACCCAGAAGGGGGCTGGCTGTTGTTTAACAAGATCTCCTCTTCGGAAGGTGAGGCATCAGGGCAAGCCACGGCACTAAAAGGCAGTCAGAAGCCTGCTCCCCAAGAAGTGCTGGCACCTTCGTGCTCCAGAAAAGTACTCCAGTAAACCTCTCCTTGGGCTGACCCGAAGGTCTCAAGTATGCTATTTAATATATTAAAATCACGGACAGTAAATGTACTGCTGGAAATACACTGCCTGAGCAGCTGTTTCCCATCACACCGAAGCTGCCCGGTTGGGTTCCTGAAAGAAGAAACTAAAATGGCAAGGGGAGGAAGCAAGCCACGGAGTCCAGAGGGTCACCTCCCCTGAGTGTCTGCTGCCTGGCCCGGGGCTGTGGTGCTCACACATTCAGACCTGGCTCACAGCCTCAAGGAAAGGAACCAGGACGTCAGGGAAGAGGGAGGGAAGGCACTTGTGTGAAGAGTCAGAACGGGGAACGGACCTGGGCTGATGCGCTGGCCTCAGAAAGGAATTAGCTTAAGGAATGTCCACTGAGAGAAAAAGTAACACTGTGTTAAAAGACCAAGAGAAAGAAAAAAAAAAGTCAGCTCCTATGGTGGAATCACAATGAGAGAAAGATGTATTCTGAAGTGGTCCCCAGTCAAAAGAAGGGGAATGGGGCCTGTGGAGCAGGGGACAGAGTGGGGACACTCAGAGGAACGAAAAGAATAGAAAGAAGAATCAGCAGGAGAAATAGGCAAATAAACACACATACTCCAGATAGGACAGACACAAGCTACACACACACACACACACACGCACACACGCACAGGCACACGCACACAGGCTTCACGCACACCAGAAACACGCGAGGAGATGAGCTGGTCTAGACTCTTCAAAGCAAAACCACCAAGCAGAAGCACCCCCTGGGAATAAGGGAAGGCAGACATTGTGCGAAGAAGGGCCAAGTGAGACGCTCCCACTCACACTGTGCTGAGTCTAACGGACGGAGGCAGCCTAGCCACCACGGCTCCCTCTCTTTCCCCGCCTCCCACGGAGGCTCCCCACTGCACCTTCCAGGTGGTTGCCAACGTCACTGTGCCCTCCTTCTGATTTCTCTCTCTGGTCCAGCTGCTCCCATCCTCCCACTAGCCCCAAAGGCCCGCAGGCTCACTGGAAAGCACTGGGACCTGGACACCAAGCCTTACTGCAGATGGAAGAACTGGGCCGGGCAGCCGGGGCTGCCGCTCCCACCTACCTGGTTGTGCATGAACTTGAGATTGATCCCTTCTAGGGTGACCTGCAGCAAGCCACCCTCACCAGTCTTCATGTCCTGCACGGGGAACTCGCCACCTAGTTCAGGGCCTGTGGTGGGGGAGGAGGTCATCAGCTAACTGGGGGGCTGGGGAACCGTCCGGCCTCTGACGCTCAGAAGGATGGATGGAAACAAACAAAAGGCCCTTGCTCGGGGAGTCCTTGTCTTCTCACCGGGTTTGATGCTCTGCTGCCGGGCAGCGGCCCGCTCCATGCTGTCCTTCACGCAGTAGTACAGCTCCCGACACTGCGGCACAGGGCGAGGACCATCCTGTCACCCAACCTGCCAGGTCCCCCCGCGCTGCTCTCCACCGCCTGCCAAGGGCCGGGGCACCGGGCCCCGGAGACAGCTCTGTGCGCCCCACACAACAGCGGAGGCCAAAGGGGGGCTCTCGACATGGGCTGTGGCATTTTAACCTCCTCGCCAGAAACTTGACGCCTGGCCCTCAGCATCCCCCTCCGCCCGAACAGAGCTCCTGGTACCTTCTTGGTATAGAACTTGTTGAGCTGAGTCTCAGAGCCGTTCCTGCGCCACAGGCACAACACCTTGGTCTTGGGGCAGTAGGTCATGTTGATGAGCTTCTCGTACCACCAGCGCTCATGCACCGTCCCGAGGTTATTGCGCAGCACCACGCAGTCGTCGCAAACCTGCGGGGGGACCGGTGCTTGCAGCCTCCGTTGCCGCGGGCCGCGCTGGCCTGCCCCCCGGGGGCAGCACGGGGCAGCTGGTCTGGGAGCACCCCACGGTCAGCTGCCCTGCCCCCGCTCACCGTCCTCCTTTGCTGGGGACACAAACACTGACCTGCTGGACCTACTGTCCGCTGGGAGGTTTGCTGAAAGAAAAGGAATCACGGAGAGGAGCCGGCGAGCAGGGAGGGGGAGCAATCAGTGTTTCAATTTCCACCTCGCCCAGCGTCTACCACCTCTCACATGCTCTAGACTTATGAGGGTGTCTCCCGCCGCCAGGTGCCAACCTTACGGACCATCTCTGTGGGTGAGCGCAGAGGCAGGGGTTACGGCAGGCTTAACCGAGGAGAAAAATATGGAACCAAGGCAATTTCTAATACTGGCTCAGCCGTAGTTCGGCATATATCTTTTCAATAATTAATCACATTAGTGACACTTGGGCAACGCTCACCGCAGAAAATATTATATAATACCGGATGATGTAATTGAAAGGCAAACTCCTCCTTCACATTCTCTTTTTAATACTGTAAGTCCTTTGTAATTAATTAATTAATTCTGAGAGAGAGAGAGTGCGCGTGCACGCAAGTGAGCGTGAGCGGCAGTGGGGATGGGCAGAGGGAGAGGGAGAGAGAGAATCTTAAGCAGGCTCCACGTCTAGGGTGGAGCCCGAAGCAGGGCTCAATCTCATGACCCTGAGATCATGACCTGAGCCAAAATCAAGAGTCAGACGCTCAACCCACTGAGCCACCCAGGTGCCCCCTTCACAGTCTCTTCTTATTCAACACTCTCCCTCTAAGATCAGACTGTGTTAGGTTTCCAGCTGTCCATTACTTAGCTATGTCACCTTGAACAAGCTGCTCTGCATCTACATCTCCTCGTGTGAAGATTAAATAAGTCAATGTGTGTAGAATTCTTAGAACAAAGCCAGGCATATAGGAAGTACCCTAGAGTTAGATGTTGTAACATTATAATTATAATATAAAAAAATGTAACAATGATTATTACGACCCCACTGATGGTTCTCAAATCTTTCTCCACACAAGACCCATCTTCCTGAGTTCCTGAACCACTCTCTATCTGGATGGCTCACAGGCAGCACCTCGAGCTCATCATTTCCAAATGTGAAGTCAGCATTTCCTCCTGGGCAGATGCTCCTTCTGAGTCCCCTAGTTGAGTAAATGGTGTCGCCATTCACCCAGCTGCCCAAGCCAGAAACGAAGGAGTGATGTGAGACTCCTTGTTTTCCCTCTCACTACACCACTGAGTCCCATCCATTTCACCTCAAATACCCCTGGAACTCTCCCCCTCCCCCGCTCCAGCCATTAATTCATACTTCTTTCAAGTCTCAGCTCAAAGGTCACTTCTGAGCGGTCATCCACAACTCCTACACCCTCTACTATGTATTCCCATACTGCCTGCCTATGCCCTGAGCATCTTCTCTCATAACACTCATCATACTTTATGACACTTTGTTTCATTAGCTGACTTCCCCAATGGCTTGTCAACCCCATAAGGACAAGAGAAACCATGTCTCTCTTATTCATTGCTATAACCACATACTCAGAGTAGCTGGCATATCGTATGTGCTCCATAAATATTAAATGAATGAAAAAGGAATACACAAGACTACCAGGTTTAATCTACTACCTAAGAGTTACAAGGTTCTAAAAGCCTTATGAAGGATAAGGTCATATAGTAGCTGAGTAGAAATTAGAATTCTAGCCCTAGTCTGACTCTAGTTTTCTCCAGGTGAAAAATGAAGACTACTACCCCCACTTTCCATAATCCTTTAAGAACACCATGTAAAGGTGAGGGGTAGGACAGGTATTTAGAACAAATGATTTCTAGGCTAAAGAGATGACAGTAATAATGTACCATACTCGCCTATGCTGCTGGTGGAAAAATAAACTGGTATAGTCTTTGGGATGGTATTTGGCAGAATCTATACAAATTTTAAATCTATATAAGCTTGATCCAGAAATTTCACATTAAGAATCTAGCCTATAGAAATTCTCATGTGAAGGGGCACCTGGGTGGCTCAGTTGGTTGAGTGCCCAACTCTTGGTTTTGGCTTAGGTCATGATCTTATGGGTTGTGGGATGGAGTCCCAGGATGGGCTCCACGCTCAGCAGGGAGTCTGCTTGAAGATTCCTTCCCTTTGCCCCTCCCCCAACGCATGCTCACACACATTGCTCTCAAAATAAAATAAAAATAAATCTTAAAAAGAAAAAGAAATTCTCATGTGTATTCTCAAGTATATTCAATGAAACATTTAAAAAAAAGTGAGAGGGACTAGTTGAATAACTTATGGTATACATCCATATAACACCTAATAGCTAAAAAAACAAAACAAAACAAAATTAATCATCCATTTAAAAAACAGGGACAGGGGTGTGTGGCTATCTCAGTTGGTGAAGCATGTAACTCTTGATCTTGGGGTTGTGAGTTTGAGCCCCATGTTGGGTATAAAGCTTACTTAACAAAAACAAAGCAAAGCAAAACAAAACAAAAAACAAAAAAAGAAAAAAACAGAGACAGATTTAGGTAACATGTAGACATGGAAAGATGTCAGTCATAAATTAAAAATCAAATTATATCTCAATATTTGTAGTTTGATAACCACTTTTGTAAACACTGAAACAAAATTACACATAAGTAAATTGTATTTATACAAATATGCATTTTTAAAAATCAGGCCAAACTCTTTAACAGTGGTTACCTCTGAGACATGGCACTGGAAGGAAGTGAAGGGAAACTTTTACTTTTTATTTCATTTACTTCTATATGGTTTGAAACTTTCACAGCATGTACTGTTCTACTTCTGTAACTTACTATTATTTTTTTGAGAGAGAGAGAGCGCTTGCATGCACAAGCAGGGAGGGGCAGAAGGAGAGGGAGAATCTTAAGCAGGCTCCATGCCCAGTGTGCGGAACCCAACTAGGGGCTCGATTTCATGACCCTGAGATCATGACCTGAGCCGAAATCAAGAGTCAGACACTTAACTGACTGAGCCGCCCAGGCGCCCTAATCTACTTCTGTAATTTAAAAAAAAAAGTAATAAAGGGGATTTTTAAAAGTCTTTGCAATCGCTCTCCCAGTGCTCCTGCAGCCAGCAGGCTGTGCAGAGATGAGAAAGGCTAAATCAGGCTAAGCGTAGCGAGTGGCTAACGGGGTGAGTGAGGTACAGTCTTATTTGACACCTTAAGGGAGAGGCATCTATAAAGTGATGGATCCACCCATACTCCAGGAACTTTGCATGAGGCTCCCCTGTGTGGTGGTGAGAGTTAGTCCTATACTTCAAGGAATCTTCTGGATTTATTCTTTAAAAGGAAAAGGAGAGGGTGAGAATCACCTGCCACCTCTTTGTGGTGCAGATGTCCAAAGTTAGTCCTCAGCTTGAGGAGACACCTAGCCAAATTCTAGAACTTCACAGTAACATGAAAATGACTCTCTTCTCGGCTACACCAACATGCATGGTTCTACTTCAGGGCAGAACCCCTGCCCCATGTTTGATAAACCACTCGTTCAAAAGCTGTGGATGTAAAAATCAAACTCAACTAAACCAAAAGAAAACAGAATACTTGTAAAATTATTTAATTTTACTACTTTATATAGGAGTTGTACTTGATTCCTACAATTATGTAGAAGAGATTCATTTTAGAATTAAAAATACAGAAATAAAGAAACCACAGCCAATTTCCTTTACAATCTTGGAATAAGGAAGGGTTTTTCTAACTATGACTCAAAACCCAGAAGCTATAAAAAAAAAAAAAAGATGAATTCAACTACATAAAAGTAAAAAGATTCTGCCAAGAGCTGGAGGGAGGGTAAAAAGAAAAAGTAAAAAAATTCTGCATGGCAAACAAAACAAAACAAAACAAAACCCATAGGCAAACTCAAAGGACTAATGAGGAACTTCACAGGGAACAATAGATCAGGCTGCCCACATCTCAACCTACTGATCTCTAAGAGAGAGAGATGGCCATATGGGGCAGCAGGCAACATACAGCACCAACCATGAAGTATTCTTGCCAAAATATTGAATCTGAAACTCATCAAACCCCTAGGTTGAACTACTAGCTTATAAAAAATACAAGTGATGGAGAAACATGTTAACACCAAAGAGATGCAATCAGCAGAAAGTCTAGAATGTGAGATAGTCCATGGGGCACATTTCTTCAACGAAATAAACGGCAAAGCGGGAGGGGAGCTATTATGTGTTATGAGATACGTCTGAGTCCTGTCAGTCAAAGCCATCAATGCATTCTTCCTTCGGTGTGGTGATGGCCTCTGCGAGCTCTTACAGAGCTGCGCGTGTATGGGGGGCAGCAGGCGGGCACATAGATACTGAGATAAGTCAACTACTGTATAGCAGCACCATGGAGTACCATGCAGCTGTAAAAAGAATGAGAGCCAGAGGAAATACAGTGAATGACATCGTAATGATGTATGGTGACAGATGGTGACCACACTTATCATGGTGAGCACTGCATAATGTACAGAATCGTCGAATCACTATGCTGTACACTTGAAACTAATCTAACATTGTACATCAACTCTTCTTCAACTAAAGAAAAAAAAAGAGAACCCTCTTTTTGTACTGACATAGAGCTCTCCAGGATATGTTCAATGAGAAAAGCAAGGTACAGATCAATGGATCTGATGTGCTACCTTTCTGTAAGAAAAAAGAAAAAGAACCTATGTTCATATTGTATTGTGTTTGTATAAAATACCACTGTAAGATACAAAGGAGACCACAGAAGTGGTTACCTATAGGAAGAAGGGGTGAGGGGGATGGGAAATTGAGAGGAAGGAGATAAGAAAGACAGCAAGACTTCCCAATGCCTACCATTTTAAGTTGTCCTGACTTACGGACAATGCGACTACATCATGTATTCAACATCTATTTAAAACAAATGATGGTCAATTATCCATTATATTACTTGAGTAAGAGCCTGACAATTTAATGATAAATGGATCACGAAGATGAACGAGATTAAGTGGGAGAAATCAGGTATCAGGTCTAGAAGTTCCTCATGACTCTCAAATGTCCCTTTGAGACATATGAACTAGCATTTACCTCCATGAAGAAGATATCTCCATTTGTGTCTGTCCCTGCATGTACCACAAATGTCTGCTTCTTCATGTGCCGGCTGCCGCTGGACCGGATATAGAGATCACGTCCATTCTGAGAAAAGAGAGATCTGTTAGGGACATCCATATATCTCTCTCACAGAGCTCTCTGGGCCAAGAATTCTGCTCCCACCCCAACTTCAGCTATTAAATTCCTACCAGTTTACTTAGCACAGTGCCATCTGCTGGTCACAGGCCACAAGGGACGTGCTCTCAAACTTCAGGGTCTTAGGGCCCCTGTATCTCTTAAAAATTATTCACAACCCCCAAGAGCTTAGGATTATGTGGGGTATATTTATAGATATTTACCATATTAGAAATTAAAACTGAAAAATTTAAAAATTCATTCATTTTAAAGTCATTAATAATATACCTGTTACATGGTAATACAAATATTTTAAATAACATTTCCCAAAACAACAACAACAAAAAAAGAGAAGACTGGCACTGTTTTACATTTTTCACATGTTTGTCTTTAAAAAACAGCTGGATTCTCATATCTGCTTCTGCATTCCATCCATTGTGTTATGTTGCTTTGGGAGGTATATAAAGAAAATCTGGTCTCACAGATATGTATTTGGAAAAGGGAGTAGTATTTTAATAGATTTTCCAGATAAATATGCATATTTTTCTTTGGTAATTACACCAAAACTTGAGAAGTAACAGTTTCTGATAGTTGCAATATGAAATCTGAAAACCCATCAAAATGAACATTTTGTACTTTGTAACATGAAATCCGTTTGTCTGCCTTGCATTTTGAGTGGATCTTCACTTATACTTGAATTTCTACCACCACCCAACAGTCTTTTGGAAAATACTGGTTTAAGGAGTAATGCAGCTCTTCCAAATATTAAATATTGACACACTTCATTAGAGAAGATAAAAAAATCACATTGATTAATATCATCAATCTCATTACAAAGCCTTTAAATATCAGGAAGCTTCATGCTTAGAAGTCTGCCAAATAAATACCCAACTCTGAATAACCACAGTTAGTCATTCTTCCAAGTAAAAACGATGTCCCATGAACAAAACTGACAGTTCACCTTGCAACTCAAATTGTCACAAACTGGTTTTCCTTGAAACAATCATATTTTGGTTTGCAACACAAATACTTCCTGTATATTTCTCATTTTGTCACATTAAATATTAAAAAGATGTATAATCAATGATCAGATTTAGTAAAATTAATGATTTTAATGCTTTCATCAAGAACATTCATAAGTGCAACTATTTTTCTTTCTCTTTCTCTTTTAAACTGAGAGAGCGCTGCATGGCTCCTTGCATGGTTCAGTACCACTGCCTTCACTATGTGAAGGTAACCAGCAGTTTATCCATCACTGCTTTTGTACCATCAGTGCAAATGTCAACCCGGTTAAAAAAGGCAAACATTGTAGTACTATGATGAAAATAGGTTTCAGCTCGTGGAGCCTTAGGAGTCCACAGACCACATGCTGAAATGGCTGCACCAGGATAGTTTTAGTACAGAGAATCCTATCCCAGAACAGAAGGACTAAACCCTTATCTAGACTCAAAGCCCTATTTTCAAAACTGGGGTCTTAAAAATATACAGGCCAAGAAATGACCCGTGGGGAAGCCTCTGCATTAGGCGACGAGGTCCCAGCCAGGGAGGCGACGCGACAAGTACGGTGGGAGGGGAGCCTAGGAGACGGCGCAGACATGCTTACCAGGTTTGTCAGCTGATCAAGCACTTCATTGATTTGCTGGCTGTACACAAGCCCAATATGGGACTTTCCCATCAGGCGCCTCACCTTCTTCCGGATGTCATTCTTATTTACCTGGAAAGCCAAAGCGAGATCTTAATGAGGGATCTGCTCTCCTTGCAAATGACGTAGAGGGAATGTACAAGCAAGTTTCCTACCATTTGAGACAATTCGGAGTCCACACACTGAATATGAGAGAAAACATTCAACTGTCTATTCTGCCAACAGGCTGGGAAGGAAAATCCTGGCTGTCTCTGGGTGGCTTCTATAGAAAAGTAGCTCTAAAGCAGGTCTGGTTCAAATGGACTGGAGTTCAAGGAGACACTTCCTCCCTATCCCCAACCAATACTGTAACATTCACCCCTGAAGGGCCCTAAGAACCCCTGGGGCTCCTCAGAGTATAGTTCAGAAATGAGGCCTCAGAGTAGCGACATTCTGGCTCGGCTGTAGCAGAGACACCTTCCCGGGGTTCAGGATCACTACCCTTTCCCAACCAGAGTTCACTGGGACCCCTGGAGTTCAACAGAGAGGAGTGAACCTTACGACAGAAACTGAAACAAACTAAGTCAGCCTGTCAGGTGTTTTCTGCGTCTGATCAACTAATCCCTTTATATTTTGAGAGGCTAAGAGAACAGGAGGAGGAGAAACTCAAGGGCTCTCTCTCAAAACAACTCTCTTCTACCCATCAACCCCAAACTTATGTTTCCCTTTCAAAGCAGAACTCTTCTATTTGGTAACATACTTTTTCCACAGCTATAACAACCAAGTACAACCGAGTCAACCTAGAACCTATACTATTAATTTTTTAATGAGTAGCTCTTTTTACATCTATGGAAAATTCTATACGATAAAGGGCTAGTGCTGAAAAATGAATTCTGACTATCCTTCCTAAGGTTTTAGAAACTGATACTTAAATTTTTTTTTAAACTCATTGTATTCTGTAGGGAGTTCTACTGGCATCCTAAAAGTACTTAGCAAAGGAAGCCCATTTAAAAATTCAAAATAGGGGCACCTGGGTGGCTCAGTCGGTTAAGTGTCTGCCTTCAGCTCAGGTCATGATCTCAGGGTTCTGGGATCGAGCCCCATGTCAGGCTCCCTGCTCGGCGGGGAGTCTGCTTCTCCCTCTCCCTCTGCCCCTGTTCATGCTCTGTCCCCCTCCACTCACATAAATAAATAAAATCTTTAAAAATAAATAAAAAAATAAAAATAAAATTCAAAACTTGGTAGAGTATGCAACTCTTTTTTCAAAAAGATCATTTATTTATTTTAAAGATTTATTCATTTAATTTTGAGAGAGAGCATGCAAGTGCGCGAGGTGGGGCAGAGGGAGAGAGAAAGGGAGAAACAGACTTCCCACTGAGTGGGGAGCGTGATGTGGGACTTAATCCCATGACCCTGAGATCATGACCTGAGCCGAAACCAAGAGTCACACGTTGAACCAACTGTGCCACCAAGGTGCCCCTGTTTATTTATTTTAGAGAGAAAGAGAGTGGGGCAGGGAGGGGCAGAGGGAGAGGAAGAAAGTCCCAAGCAGACGCTATGCTGAGTGCAGAACCCGACACATGGCTCAATCCCACGACCCTGAGATCATGACCTGAGCCAAAACCAAGAGTCGGATGCTTAACCGACTGTGTCACCCAGGTGCCCCGAGTGTGCAACTCTTAATCTTGGGGTTGTGAGTTTGAGCACCATGCTGGACATAGAGATTACTTAAAAATATTTTTTAAATTTTTTATTTATTTAAAAAATATATTTTATTTATTTGAGAGCGAGAGAGAGAGCACAAGCAAGGTGAGGGACAGAGGGAGAAGCAGGCTCCCTGCTGAGCAGGGAGCCCGATGCAAGCCTCGATCCCGGGACTCTGGGATCATGACCTGAGCCGAAGGCAGATGCTTAACCGACTGAGCCACTCAGGTACCCCTGCAAAATTTTTTTCAATAAAAACAAAATAAGATTCAAAATAAACAAATGGTATGGAATCACCACTCATCTTTACAACATTCCTTAGCACAGTAGCCTGGCAGCTTCAGACAAATGGGTCATGTGTGAGCTGCAGAGAGACCTCACACTTTCAATCAGGAAGAGAGCCCTAGTAAGATGCTCTGACAGCTTCCCAAGTGCCCCAGAATTTAGGTTACAGGAACAAGCCTCGCCCTTCTGCCATCAGCAGTAGCTAGGCACAAGTGAAATCGACATTACCTTCATCAGTAGCATGTAGGAGATGAGGTTATGCAAAAGCGTGGCCAGCAAACGATCTTCATCATCTTCCAGGCGCTTCCGGTCATGTTCTCCCAGGGACAGGTACCTAAGCAGGAGACCAGCGACAAGTCGGTCCTCAGGTGGGAGATCACAGAACTAATTTGGAAGAGGCTGAGTTTGCATTTTCCAAGTGTTTACTAAGTCTCATACCTGTCGATCATTTCCTGGGGACCCTGGTCCATACCCATTCCTTCTCTCTCCAACATCACAGCATCTAGGAATGCATCTTCCCAGAACTGCATTTGGTCCCATAACGTAGAACGTTCTTTGCCTGCATGGAACGGAATTTTTCTAGGGGCTTATTTAACATATAAAGAATACAGCTGCCAAACCAAAGTAAAGAGTAAACTCCAGATAAAAGGGACAAATTCTAGGAAAAGCAAACGTGAGCCTCTCCACCCCAGAACTAACATTCCTGCCACCAGCCCAGCTCCTCCAAGTGAGGCCCAGCCCCTCCCGAGGAGGAGGGAGGAACACAGCACACAAAGAAAGGTGGTTACTTATAGAAAAGGTCTCCATAGCCGCATCCTCTAACTGGTCCCACATCGATCCTTTGTCCCTTCCTGCCAGTTTGTGAGCAGGAAGGATCATGGTAGCAAGAAAGGAAAGACAGACAGACAGAAAGACAGAGGCTGTTGATTAATACCAAAATCCAGTCTCTTCTAGTGCTCACCTACGGCTTTTTCCAGACCCAGTAGGTCACCTTCTTCAGATATAAACACGCCCTCTAACATCAGCACTGAGACCAGCACAGAGCTGAGCAGCTACCCATCTGGTGCCACCCTCTTCCCCATCTGAGTCCAGCTTTCCTCCAGTGCAAGAGGCCTTCCCAGTCTGTGTCTCACCTAAGAGTCCCTCGTAGAGATAGACTCGCTGGCTTACATCTTCAGATGAGCGAACTGGGCTGCCCACCAGCTTCTCCTTGACACTTGGCTTCAAGTTATGGGCTTTCCCCTACAAAGAGGTGATAGGTCAGCTGACAAAGGTACCGACGGACAGGGCACAGTAAGCCGCGCAGCGCACTAAGAGGCCCACACACCCATTACCCTCCGTTAATAACATGCACTCTAGCAGTCCTGCTTTTGCTACTGTGCTTGCCTCAAGGCTTTGACCAGAAGTCAATCTGATAATACTGATTTCTGTTACTGCCTCCTAAAACATGCAATTGCATTTTCATTCTGCTTATCTTTACCCTTTAGTCTCTGTAAGACTCTTTGTTCTTAAAAATAAATAAATAAGAGGCAAATCCTCTGTAGCAGCATGATGCAACAGAAAAAAACACTGGTTTTGAAGTCAGACTGACCAAGGTTCAGATCCCTGTCTCTTATTAGCTGTGTGACCTGAGGCATAAAACTTAGCTTCTCTGAGTCTCGTTTTCCTCACCTGTAAAAAGAAGGTTATATAATATCTACCTCTTAGGACCATTACGGGAATTAAATTAGAAAATACATATAAAGCACTTAACAATGCCTGGCACATGGTTGGTATTGGATAAATGTTAATTTCCTTTTTCCTACCATCTCTTAGAAATATCTGGCCCTTAGAAAAATCACTAACTTTACCTGCCATTTCTGCAATATTAGACTTTCTATTCATTCAAAAAAGATTTCAAGTGGGTAAGAGGCAAATTTCATGCCCATTTCACAACTCATGAGACAACCTAAGCGGAGAAGCAATTGATCAAAGGTTATTAGGCAACACCTAATTAGTGTGTCTACATGCCAGTCTACAGGTTCACAGCCTAGTTCTTTGTTCAGTGGACCATACTGACTGACTTCATAGAACTCATTTCTTGCTAAAACAGCCTTTTTTTTGAGCCAAGAAATTTAGGTAATTGTTCTCAGCAACTCAACTGTACAAAAACAGCCCTTACCCACCAGCACAGAACAAGTAAGAATTTGTCCCAGGAAGGTGCCAGGAAAGGCAGCATACAGCTGAATGGCTTCTTGCAAGACTGCTATCCCATAATGTCTATCTTAACATCCAGAATGGAGGCACACTAGAAGGATTTAAAATACTCTCAATAAAATGGTCTATTTAGACTCAGGGAGAGTTAAGGTCCATTAACTCGAACGGCTCTGCTGACCCTCAATCTCATGCTCTACCTTTGCTCAGGGATGTCATTTGCTCTATTAGAAACATACACAGAAAGCCCTGAGGGTGGGAATGATCACCAGTGTTAAATACTTTAAATTTTATCTTCCATTCGCCCCACAAACCAAAGATAAAGACTTATAAGCTCCTATAAGGAATATCCATTCTCAGGGCGCCTGGGTGGCTCACTCAGTGAAGCGTCTGCCTTTGGCTCAGGTCATGGTCTCCAGGTCCTAGGATCAAGCCCTGCATGGAGTTCCCTGCTCAGTGGGGAGTCTGCTTCTCCCTTCCCCTGCTTGTGCTCTCTCTCTCTCACTTTCTCTCGCTCAAATAGAATCTTTAAAAAAATTATTTAAAAAAGAATACAGATTCTTGGGATGCCTGGGTGGCTCAGTCGTTAAGCGTCTGCCTTCGGCTCAGGTCATGATCCCAGGATCCTGGGATCGAGCCCCGCATCGGGCTCCCTGCTCCGCGGGAAGCCTGCTTCTCCCTCTCCCACTCCCCCTGCTTGTGTTCCCTCTCTCGCTGTGTCTCTCTCTCTGTCAAATAAATAAAATCTTTAAAAAAAAAAAAGGGGGGGGGGCGCCTGGGTGGCTCAGTTGGTTAAGCGACTGCCTTCGGCTCAGGTCATGATCCCAGAGTCCTGGGATCGAGTCCCACATCGGGCTCCCGGCTCAGCGGGGAGCCTGCTTCTCCCTCTGACCCTATCCCCTCTCATGCTGTTTCTCTCTCTCTCTCTCTCTCAAATAAATAAATAAATAAAATCTTTAAAAAAAAAATATTGATTCTCAACTCTAATAAAGTGACAAGTGTATCAGACTGCTTAATGCTGCCTAAAGAGGTATGTATACACCAAAATGCAGTGTGTCTAAAGGCAAGGACTAAACAGAATTACTTTAATTCCAACTGATCACTGGCTTTTTTTTTTTTTTTTTAAGATTTTATTTATTTATTTGACAGAGAGAGAGCCACAGCGAGAGAGGAAACACAAGCAGGGGGAGTGGGAGAGGGAGAAGTAGGCTTCCTGCGGAGCAGGGAGCCCAATACGGGGCTCGATCCCAGGACCCTGGGACCATGACCTGAGCCGAAGGCAGACGCCTAACGACTGAGCCACCCAGGCTCCCAATAAAATGCTATTTTAAAGTGCTATATAAATAGGGGCGCCTGGGTGGCTCAGTCGGTTAAGCGTCTGCCTTCGGCTCAGGTCATGGTCCCAGGGGCCTGGGATCGAGCCCCGCGTCCAGCTCCCAGCTCAGAGGGGAGTCTGCTTCTCCCTCTCCCTTGGCTTGTGTTCTCTCTCTCTCTCTCTCCCTCTGTCAAACAAATGTCTAAAACAAAAAAAGTGCTATATAAATATAGCACCGGAAGTGGCTGGAATAAAACCAAACTATCCCCCAGCAAGAGGCAGACTGACACGGAAGGAGAGTCGCTGTTGTCCTGGCGTTGCCACAAGGACACCTATCACCTTGTCTACTGTAAATACAGGGATAACTGCTACCCAGGATCTGAAGCCCTGATCTGACTGGGCGGGGAGCCGGACTCATCAGTGATTCAGGGGAGGGTCCTAAAAGCCCCAGGTCATGGAGTAAAATAACTCTAAAAAAAGCCTTAGAAAACATTTTTCTTTGAAGCCAAATATATGGGGATAATCCACTCCTTACTTCCTCTTTTCCTTCTAATTGTCCCTAATGTTTCATTCTTTTCTAACCCACTCCCCTCTCATGAGAGAAATGATCTCCTTTTGTTAGTAAACCAAACTTACAAAGATGGTGCTGGTAGCAGAGTTGGTCTCAATCTCACTATCGGACAAGGTGCCCCGAGAGCTTGCCAAGTGGGCGCTGCCCTCACCGCCTGGCCCATCACCTGCATTGCTGCTCAGGTCACTGTCTGCTCCAAGGGTCTCTCCAGAGCTATTACTCACCTGGCAAGGAAAGAAAGGTAGTAAGGGATAGTCCTCAGTGAAGGGTTCGCAGAAATGCCCAACTGTTAGAACTCTCTACTGCCATTAACAAAAAAAAAAAGGGCACTGAACGTCAAAGGTGCGTCAGGTAGCCTCTGGAAGTACCTTCTTTACAAGTTGAGAAGCCCTGGGTGAAATCTCAGGGTCTGATCCCACGCACACAGACCTACGCCAGGTGAGCATCTCCACCGTGAGAACCAAGCTGACACGAGACTAAGAGCCTCCAAAGGAGAAAGCAGCCCCCTTTTCCAAAGGGGCACTCACACCCCCACCCCCCAAGATGCCAGTGTGGTGTTCCCCTACCACGGTGCTAACTTCAGAGTCCTGACTTGAGCTTCGGATCATAACAGCTGGACTCACACCAATGACAGAGTCTGGATCAGTCCTCTGAAACGACATGGGAACTCAGACATATTAGAGGCGGTGTCCCATCTACTCTCATTTCCCTAAGAAATACTGTATCTTCTTCCTTCTTCTCAACCCCAACCTACTATTATCATCCCTAAACAGGTCATGAGAAGTTTATTTTTTTCCTGAATATAAGATATACATGACTTGGGCGCCTGGGTGGCTCAGTCAGTTAAGCGACTGCCTTCGGCTCAGGTCATGATCCTGGAGTCCCGGGATCGAGTCCCGCATCGGGCTCCCTGCTCGGCAGGGAGTCTGCTTCTCCCTCTGACCCTCCTCCCTCTCATGCTCTCTGTCTCTCTCTCTGTCTCAAATAAATAAATAAATAAAATCTTTAAAAAAAAAAAAAAAAAGATATACATGACTTGCATGACAAAAAACAATAAACATTAAAGAAATACATGCTCACTATAGAAAATACATGAAAGAATACGGAAACAAAAATAAGCCATAAACCTACCACTAACATTAATCACTGTTAAGGTTTTAGTATACTTCCTTTCAGTCTTTTCTACATACATTTTAAAAATAAAATGGGAATCATACTGCATGTAGCTTTGTAAAACATCTTCCCATGTCACTAAATTTTTAAAAACACAGTCTTCAGTAGATTCTAGTATCGTATTATGTACATATATTACACTTATTTCATCATTCTCTCATCACTGGGCATGCATGTTGTTTTGACGCTGTAATTCACAACAAAGTTGTCACAAACCTGGGAACCAGATGTCAGGCTCACGCCACTGTCCGCACTGATCTGGGACTTTTTCTCGTCTGTCTCACGGAGGTCAAAGACGGGTTTGATTACTTCAGGCCCTGGGTAGGGGAAAACCTCTGTCACTCCATACACAAAGGCCAGGGGCAGGCTGGTGAGGGGAGTGGGACAGCACACAGCCAAGTCCCAGACCTCAGCAAGCCCCAGTCACCTTTCCAGGGACTGCCTCCACATCAGGCCACCGGAAGAAGTCCCCACATGCCTTAAGACCCAAGTAGGACAAATTAAACCTGGTCTCAAGGGGTTCTGCAGCCTTCTCTCACAACCTGAGAAATTTCTCAGCAAATCATTCTAAGACAGAAAGCTCCACAAACAAATGTCTAAACTACATTCCCCTATACTCAAGAGTTGGAGCTTCCCTGGAGTGTGAAACCAATTGAGGGTCCCCAGGTCACTCAGTGATTCCCCAACAAATGTGTCTAAAGGGGCTAGAAAAGGACAGGCCCAACGAGATACAAAAACACCAGCTGTTTCTGTGGACACCGACTACCCCAACCCTACACCTTTCTACATTTGAGATAAAAACCACCCTCGTTTTTACCCCACCCACCCACAATGGTATGGCAGAAGGACAGAATGACAGAAAGCAAGAAAGCGTGCCTAGGCAAGCCACCAGAGAGAGCTGGGAAGCCTCAGACTCAACACGGAGGGACAGCAACCATCTCTGCCAACTGTGCCCACAGGCCTTCTAACGGGTGAGGGAGATACCAGCCAATGAGGGGCACTGAAATAGGCAAACATTCTCCCCACCAACTCTGGAGCAATAGGGAACCATGTTCTAAGGGACTTTACTCAGTAGACGCCCTGATTACCGCCTGATTGCTAGGAGGAGAGGGGGAAAGAAGCAGCCTACAAGTCACATACCTGTGAGTCACATACCACCTACCTGCTTTTATTCCAAATACCTCCCAAGAGCAAATTTGGGGTGGGGCTGACAAAGGGAGTCTGCCCCAACTGGGCCTGGGGAGTTGGCAGGTATGGGAGATTTGGGAACAGGAAGGGGCATTTGTTCCTTACTCTGTTTTTCCAAAGCTTTTTGCTTTTTCACTTCCTGGTGCTTGTTCCACAATTCTACCCCAGATGCAATGTAAGCAGGAGAGAAAGACAGACAGAGTCAGAGGCTGGTCAGACAGAATGGAAACCCACCCACCCAAGCTGATTCAGTCTCAGGCACAGGATTACAAATCAAGAGATAAAGAGATCTTCATTTTGGGGGGTTAACAATCAAGAGAGCTAAAGCCCCCCTCCCCCACTCACAGACTAAAGACTCTAAATTCCTAACCCGAGCCTGAAAGTGGTAGTAAAAACCCTGCGGAACATGAGAGATGGAGCTGCCTTCGCTCAAGCTCCTCCATTTTGGCCTGAGGAAACTGATCCTAACAAGGATGGAGCACTTTGCTCGAGATCATATAACTCAGGACCAGTTTAAACTTCCACCACGCCATGCTCTCTCTGCTAAATGAGCTGGGCAACAACAATTTTTAAAGATTCCAGAGAAGACAGATGATCACCTCAACCAGCCAAAGGGGTTCGGAAGCGTGAGCACCAATCTGTTTGATTTGCTGGACTGGACAGAGGCCACTCAGGCAGGCAGTTAGCATCCCTCCTTGCCACTACCAAAAAATCCAATTCACCCCCAAAATCAGTCTTCCCTGCCAAGTGACCCATTCTTAGCCAGTCATCAGGAAAAATGCTTCCGGTAAAGGTGACGGAACACGAAATGGTCAAGAATAGCATATTTGTTGGGGTAAAGAAAAGAGAATACCGATGATAGCATTCTTTTCCTGGAAGAACTTGAGTATCTACTTAATCCGATCTCCTTGTTTCCCAGATGAGGAGACAGAGACCCTGAGAGAGGAAGTGCTTTGCCCAAAGTCTCATTCCTAGCTGGAAGCAGATACAGGACGAAAACTCCAGGCCTTCAGACTTGCGGGTGGGTACTTTTTCTAGAACATCACATCAGGCAGGAGAAAGGCAGGGTTGACCGCCTCTAGGACACTGTTCTGCTGGCTAGAGAAGGGGAGCTCCCCAACGAAGGACTGGTGCCTCATCGCCATTTATGGGAGCACAAGACAACTGCTAATGGTGTGGCAAAGAAGCATCCATTAGAAGCATAATGCCCACGGAAACAGAACCAGACAAAGAAAGGCACAACCTAGATGACCCAAGGTCAAGTACAGAGGGGGTCAAGTGGAGGTGTCACCCAGAGAGCTCACTAAGGCACTGCCTTAGGGGGAATGGAGAAACATTCAACGTAAACAAGCTCTTAATCAAGTCCAGGAAGGAAAGGTTTAAAGAAAAGCTGATTCAGAAATCTATACCTTGAGGCCTAGGGCCCAGGGAAATGAGGTTGCTGGACACCCCCCAGAGAAGCAAATTTGAGGGTAGTGTCATGGTTGGATGGGGGTAAACCGGCCCAGACGATCATAATTTTATAGACCAAAGGTGCATCTATAAACTTTCTTACAGCTTCCAGGAGCTCACATGGCTCTCCACTGTGTGAAGAAATTCAGATGTAAATAAAAAGAGGGACCAGGAATAGAACTCAGACTCCCTGCACTAAACCTCACTGAGCCTTCTAAGCAAAACTTCCCTTCTTCCCCTAAGACGTAGGTGGGGGTGCCTATAAAGAAAGCATAAGGGATAAAAAAGTACAAAGAAATACCATCAGAAATGGATGCAGACCTATCTCCCTCTCTAGAAAGCAAAGCATGGGGGAAAAGAAAGGCAGGATTCTGGATGAATTGAAAGGAGGGAGAGGTATTTAAGAAGCCAGAACCCTCTCTCCACCACACCAAACACAGTGATACATACCAACAGATGCTACAAAGTTCTCTTCCTTTAAACTTCTGGTGTCCAGTTCTTTAGGACCCTTTCCTGCAGCACTTGGCGCCCGAGGTCCCAGCTGCGGAACTCTCAGCTGTGCCGTAGCCTTTGGGTCCCCCCGCCCAGCCAGGCCAGGATCCTTGCCAACTGGGGTATTTACACTCTCTGTTGGACTTCTCTTCCGCTTGTCTGGTTCTAGGAAAAGATCGAATAGAGAAAGAGGTCAAAAGAAACAGTAGGTGGGAATCGAGCTATGGGAGTGAGGCGGGAGAAGCAAGGCTGCAGGAGGATGGAGAATGGAAGAAGTGCAAGGAAAGAAAAGCGGACATCTTTTTCGTGACAGAAAAATACCCAGTACAGACAAACATGCATTAAAAAATAAAATCCCGAAGCCTGACGGGAAGTAGCCTGGCCCCAGGAAACTTGTAAAAGAACAAGTTCCCTAGGGGCACCTGGGTGGCTCAGTCGTTAAGTGTCTGCCTTCGGCTCAGGTCATGATTCCAGCGTCCTGGGATCGAGTCCCACATCGGGTTCCCTGCTCAGCGGGGAATCTGCATTCTCCCTATGCCTGCCACTCCCCCTACTGTGCTCTCTCTCTCTCTCTGACAAAATAAATAAACAAAAATCTTAAAAAAAAAAACAAAACAAAACACAAGTTCCCTTTCGTTGGAGATCAGTGAGAGAGTTGTGGACGGCGCTGGCCCAGCCAGTGTGATCCTACCTTTACTATAGTAGTGGGTCTGGGCAATCTCCAGAAGCCCAAAGATGCTGGCCATGCCACCCAGACCTGCGTGGGCATAGGACTGCTCCAGGCTGAGTACCGTGCACTTGAGCAGGTCTAACATTCCCTTGTACACCTTTCGACTGATCTCCTGCAACAACAAGCCAGGGGTGAGAGTTGGCAAAACTGCCTTTGGTGTCCAGGTCCCTCTTCCAGCTGATTCCAGCTCCCCACCCCAGACACTGACCACGTCGGGGATGGCATCCTGCCGGGCATCATCCTCTGACTGCACTGTGCGGTTCAGCTTGCTCAGGACAAAGACTCGCAGTTGCTCACTCTCCAGTAGCCGACGCACCTTCTTCATGTTGAGCCAGCCAACGCCCTGGCCATCCAGCACGCTGTGGACCACCTCCTTCAGGAACTGCTGGTTCTCACTATGGGGTCCACACACCACTTCTGTGGTCATCAGCTTCTGTGCAGAGCACTCCCCCTACTTACCAGACTAGATGCTTGCCTCCAGGGGCGAGACACAAAGCCATGTCTCTAGGCGTCCAAGTCCCCTGCACCCCCTGCCCACACCCCCACCCCGCGTACCCAGCACTGTGGTTTCATTCTCCTCGCTGGTGTGGGCTACTACCGTCACGTGGGGATTCAGTCAGAATGGGCAGTGCGCGCAAGAACTGATTTCATCTACCCAACTGAGAGGTGCTCTCCCACTCCTGAGCATCCCTGAAGTGGTACAGGAATCGCAACCTCTAGCACAGAACTTCCAAAATAGCCCAGCCATTTGTTACCTAGAATTGCTGGATCGACCCTGAGGTGATGGAGGCTCTCTTTTCACTGTTGGGCTGTGTTTAATAACAGACGACTTCTGGTCCACTAAGGCCCTCCTGTTTCCTATAGCCAGGAAGGTAGGAATGAGAGTAGCCCTGTGTCAGCACCGCCCTGGGGAGCCATGTTCCACACCCATTCCCCAGAAGGGCTGGGTGAGGGTGGCCCCGGGGTATCACACATAGGTAGAAACCAGCCATGGCAACGTGGAGGAGGTGGGGATGGAGACTCAGGCCACTCCACATGCACCAGCAGCACGCCCATGGGCAAGCACGGGCGTCACGGGGGACGGGGCAAGGCAGGTCACTCATGTGATACTGCTTGCCCCATGAGGAGGACGGCCCTCAGGCAGGCACGGAAGATGCTAGGAAAAAAAGATCATGCACAGCTCACGGGTAAGACCCACCTTCACCACTCCCGGGGCCGGCTTCAGTAACAATCTCCATTAGAGTATTTAGCCCAAATACTGGGACACAAAATACACAATTAGTAGGTGCACCATGATACCACAACCCCTGTTCCCCTCAACGGAGCTGTAAGTCAGACAATCTGAGGATTCTCCCAAAGCTTAGTGCACATGACCTTAGTTCTCAGGCACCTCAGAGCTGGAAGCCAAGAGATCAGGAAACCACCAAGGCTCTAGGAAAGACCATCCTTAAGACTATGGTCTCTAAAAGCCAGGGGCAGGGTAAATGACATGAGGGACCTTCAGGTACTACACAGGCACATGCATGAAAGAGGGACTGCTGGTTTTCATGAGACATCTAGCACAGGGGTCCAGAGGGCCTGCCGGGTATGCAGGGAGAGGAGACCCATCTTGCAGATGCTGTCATGGGAAGTGGGGCGGGGGTGTGAGGATGGGAGGCAGATGGGAGCAAGAAGGACAATAAATGAAGTGAAGCATCAGCATGCGATGAAGGCATTTCAACTGCTTTCCTCCCCAACTGCATCAAAGCCAGGGATGCTAACACTTTTCCACCCCTAAGCTACTGAGTCGTGTGTGAATTTGTGCCCTACACCTCTAGCTATTATGTCCCTCTGCCTACCCACCCTATGTTCCCATCCCCACCAGAGAACACTCCTTTGATTCCTGAAGTTTTTAAGCACTGAGAAGAGAAGTCAGTTAAAATATATACAGAGCTGCTTCTCACTATGCTTTCTATTGTAATTAAATATTTCAGCACAATAGCTAGAGAAAACAAATGTCAATAGAGTAAATTCTAAAGAGCCCTTCAGACGCTCCGAGATCACAAACGAAAATCAAATAAGGTCTTAGCTGCTCTTAGAAGCCAACCAAATACTATCTGGCCCACCCACAGGGCCCATCAACATGAAGCCAAAGTAAGAGGCTTCTTGGCTCTATGAACACCGCCAGGCTCTCGCAACCACCCCCAGCAGGCCAGCTCCCTGGGATGGAGTTCCTCCTCTGTTCATGCAGTAGGAACCCGGCAGATGACTGGTGGCAGCTGATGACCCCTGTGTTAATTATGGATCCCCCCAGAAGCAGCAGTAATCTCACAGTTGCTCTTATCCTAAATGACATAACAGGGCCTTCCCTTCAGCTACGAAGATCGTTTCCATCTGAAAACCAGTCAGAGCCCATCATGTGCAATGAAAGCCATGAGAAGCGGTATGAGGGGCCACAGCCAGATCAAATGAGTCATCACAACAGGGCTCCTGACAAGCACCCAGAGGCCTGAAATAGCTCCCGGAGAATCCTGGTTCGGCGGAAGGAGGGTTGTAGTTACCTTTCAGACTGGGGAAGGGTGTGGTCTTCTCTCGGGCACTTTTGGTGGGCAGTGTGAGGTTTGAAAGACTGAAGCTTGTACTGTGGTTCCGATATAGGCTGCCTGTCAAGGGGAGGGTGGGAGAGCGAGCAGTTAGGAGCATAAGGAATCAAAGCTGATGACTGTACCATCATCTCCATCTTCCTCCTTTTCAAACATAATCCCAGTACCTCTGATCTACCATAGAAAGGACCAAGTCTATAATTTAGGGCAACTGCCAGGATGGCTCAAAACCCAGTAACAACTTTCTCTGACCACCTCCCCTGGTAATAGCCGAGTCTCTCATCAACTGCTAACTCAGCAGGAAAGCTGACAGTTAATGCACTTTTGGTCAGAAGTTGGTGCTGTCCCTACCTGGCTTCTGAAAAAACTCACAATCATAATTATCTGGTCCCTGGTCTGTCCTCAATTTTTGACTGACACCACCCCTCATTTCTGGAAATATTCTCTAGGCACAAAAGTCAACCTCATGTAGATTTCAAAGTGTGTTCACGAGAAAGTCCTCCACCAGGCAAAGAAGGTATTAGATACAGAACCCAAATCAAATTTGACCACTTTATTTCCACAAAACATATGACGTTCAATACAATGACTCTTTCTCAGTCGACCAGCTATCTTACCTGAGACAGACTGAAACCTCTGGGGATAAAGATAGAGACTAATCTGTGCCTGTCCTTTACCCATGAAAATACTTTATTCACTGTCACCCAAACAACCTGGACTGGGGCTCGGTAACACCAATCCAGCCCTACATCTCAAGTTCTAAGCAGCATCCACCGTGGCCAGGCCCTACTGCAGAGAAAATGCGACAGAGGCAGGAGAGCTAAAGGCACTTACTGGCAAAAGACATGATGCCCCCGAAGCCCTCGGTGCTGTTGTTGGAGACGGTGGAGGTGGGTGAGCTCGCTCGAGAGTCTGACTCTGCGTCTGAGTCGCTTGCCAGTTTCAAGCTGTTGGGCCGCAGCAGCTTTTGAGCCCTTGAATGCACAGTGGCACCTATGAGCCCCAGGCAGGGGTACCTAGTCTTGGGAGTGTGGGCCTGACGCTACACTGCTGTCGCAGCTCCCTTCCCGCAACTTCTATGTCTAGATCGAAGCACCACCTTGGGATGGCGGGCCACCAGAGCATTCGGACATCTCCAACTTTCTGATTAACCCTCACCCAGGGTCCACTGTAGTGGGGTCCTTGAGTCACCCATCTAGAAGGAGTCCCCAGGCTCTCACCGACTGCCATTGACATGTTGGCTGAATCGGGGAGTGTAACTTTCCCCCTGTTCATCATCATCTTCCTCAGGGGGAAGGCCATACTGGGGCTCGAAGTATGGATTGTCATAGGTTCGCCGGCGCACTGACCCCTCTCCAATTTCTGTCTGGCGCCTGTCTGCGTTCGATTTGCCAGTGCTGGGAGGCACGGGAGGGAGGGGCTTGGAGACACCTCCTGCTGCCTTATCGTCCACCCCTGTTGAGTCGGCAGGTTCCTAAAGGCCACATTAAATAAAAATTGGTCACCCGGTGCCCAGTGATACTTTCCTGTATTCTCAGTTTAGCAGGGCCAAGCCAGGCCTATCAAGTTCCCATCTCCTATCCCAAGGGAATGTGGGAGAAAAGATCTCTGTGACACCCCTGTTCTCTGTGCCCACAAACTATGCAAGGGGGATCTTAGCTAAGCCCTGAACAAAGCCCGATGAGTTCTTTCTGGGGTCAAAACTGTGTCCCCTAGGCTCTAAGCTGGGAGACCTATGGCGACGAAGACAGGAAGAATGTGAAGAGGCAAATTAACAGCTTCAGCCTTGACTTTCTAAGGGAAGCATGGCCCACATCCCACCCTTGTCCATCCTTCCAAGCCCTCACGTACAGAAGTAGCTCCATGGATGACCATGCTGGGGCTACTGCCAGTGGTGGTACTGGAGCTGGAGCGCAGAGGCGGGCTCTCCTGAGGGTGTTCGCTGTCTGGGCCCGGCTCCTCTGATTCCTTCTGGCTCTGCAGCTCATCAATCTCCACCTCACTGGCATCCCCCAGGGCTGCGTGTGTCAGTGGATCCACACCTGCCAAAACCCCAGGTGGCAGGTACAGACCACACGGCCCCAGAGCCCCAAACCCTGCCCAGAGTGGCCAATCCCCCCAAGTACACTTACTGGGGGTGTCACCATCGATGCCACATTTCATCATTTCACTGACAAAGTCGCCAAGAGAGGAGTAAGAAGAGCTTGAGTCATCATAATCCATACTGTCACTGCCACTGCAGAGCGAAGAGCACAAAAATAAAAACAAAAATAAAAATAGAATGGAAGAAAGGGGCAGGGAAAGGAATCAGCGATCAGCAGTAGGAAAAATAAAAAAGGAAGGACTCTCATACACACACACACACACACACACACAGGAATATTACTCAGCCATAAAAAAGAATGAAATCTCGCCATCTACAACAACGTGGTTGGAGCCAGAGTATAATACTAAGTGAAACAGGTCAGGGAAAGATAAATACCATATGATTTCACCCATATGCAGAATTTAAGAAACAAAACAATTGAACAAAGGAAAAAAAAAAAAAAGACAAACCAAGAAAGAAACTCTTCTTTTTTTTTAAAGATTTTATTTATTTATTTGAGAGAAAGAGAATGAGAGAGAGCACATGAGAGGGGGGAGGGTCAGAGGGAGAAGCAGACTCCCTGCCGAGCAGGGAGCCTGATGCGGGACTCATCCTGGGACTCCAGGATCATGACCTGAGCCGAAGGCAGTCGCTTAACCAACTGAGCCACCCAGGCACCCCAAGAAACTCTTAACAATACAGAACAAGCTGATGGCTACCAGAGAGGAGGAGGGTGGGGAGTGAAATAGGTAATGGGGATTAAAGAGTACGTTTATCACGATAAACACTGACTAATGTGTAGAATTGCTAAATCACTGTATTGTACGCCTGAGACTAATATAACGCTGTATGCTAACTACACTGGAATTAAAATTAAAAACTTAAAAAAAGGGGGGGGCGCCTGGGTGGCTCAGTTGGTTAAGTATCCGACTCCTGATTTTGACTCAGGTCATGATTTCAGGGTTGGGGGATCGAGCCCCACGTCGGGCTCTGCGCTCAGCAGAGTCTGCTTCTCTCCCTCGCCCTCCACTCCTCCGTGTGCTCTTTCTCTCTCTCTCTCAAATAAAGAAGTCTTTAAAAAAAAACTTAAAAAAAAAAAAAAGAGGTGCACTCTTTAATCAAGGCCAGGGAACAAGATAAAATAAGTAAGCTAACACAAAACAATCAGCCAAAATATAACCAAGGCTTCAAAGACTAACTAACGTCTAAGTCCTATGAGACTTCGCCACTGTGCTCAATAAGGGCTAGTGACAGCCTTTTTACCTTAAAAAGCGGTTTTGCTGCTCACCTGTCATCAGTGGGGTCCGAGTCAGAGTCGTGCTCTGGGGGCACACTCAGTGCCTCAGCCAGCTGGGAATTGCTATCGTAGACTCGATAATGGATAGGCTGCAGCTGATGAGCATACCACTTTGGCTTGTCACCAATCAGGGCTGGATCAAACATGTCTACCCAAAGAGAAGAAAGAACAGTTAGCAACAAGGAGAAAAAAAACAAGCGGAACATAAAAGAAAGATAGGAAAAAGTCTAAAGCGAAATAGGAATGGAAGGGGCAGGTCAAAGATGAGAAAAGGCAAAGGCAAAGGGAAGAGCCATCAGGGGACAAAGGCAGAAGGTGGGGCAGGGCAGAGCAGGGGGCAGGGCAGAGCAGAGGGCAGGTGCACTCACTGTTGTGAATTCGCTGGAAGGCATAGTTGGTGGGGTTAAGGATCCATTCTCCAAAGTACTCCACAGCCTGAGTCCTGGCCAGCTTCTCAGCAAAAGGAGTCTGCCGGGGACGTGAGGCTAGAAAGGAGCCAGCTTGAAAAGCTACCACAGGCCGAGGGAAGAGACGCAGGGTACGTGTGTGCATCTGAAAGCCCTGCAGCACGTTGGGGGAGTTGAAGAAACGGACCATGGCCACTCTGGGGACAAAGGGGATGGTGAGATAATCCGAGTCCCACACCCTGCACTGTAAGGACTGCTGCAATCCAAGGTCTCAGACCACCTCCCCAAGCCATCACTTCAGAGGCTTCCAACATCCAAGGGAGAGGAATCTTAAACAATCATCAATCTCTTTCTTCACTCGAGGTCTAAAAGGCCTGAGAGTATGAGGAACTAGTTCTTCTCTTTGCTTTTACCAAGGTGGCAAATGCAACTACTGAGAGAGCAGAACCCAGTTTAAGAGCTCGTGATTATCCAGTCATGGTGGTCGTACCTGGTTGCAACATCCACAGAATCCACATCATTGCCATAGATGAGTGGGTTGAATTCAGTGGAAGGTGTGGACTGCAGGTCGTTAGAAGGTCTTCCCAAGAGAAGGGGGATCTCCTGGCCTTCATGGAATTTCTCCAGATTGAGGATGGGCTGGGTGTTGAGACTCATGCTGGCAAGGGCCTGTGGAACAACAAGAAATCCCCTATGGAATGCAGATTCCTGGGCAGCTGGTCAATCTCATCTCCTAGGAAAGAGCCTTTGACATAAGAATCCAAATACTTTAACCTTTAGAAGATAATCTGAATTATATAGCCTTTCAGTTTAAGCCAACCTAGCTCAAGGCAACTTGATCAAATCTGGAACCCAGGGCAATAGTTTTCAAATTTATTTTAGCCATGAAATGTTGTTTCAGTTGAAATCTATATGAAAATATAAACAACTGAAACACTTAAAAGTAAAGCTTCTCTGAAGGACATAAGGAACCCAGAACCTCACATGTTCAGTGTTCCCAGCCTAAATCAGCCCCTCAGAGGCTCCTTGGGGCAGTTTGAAAACCACTGGTCTAGACCAGCAGTGCTTCTTAAATATTAATGAGCAGAGGAGTCACCTGGGATTGTTGTTAAAATGCAGATTCTGGTTCAATATATCTGGGGTGATCCTGCACTTTTAACAACCTCAGGCAATGGTAATGCTGCTGGTCCATGAATCACACTTCAAGTAGCAGAGGTAAGAATACAGGATTAATGAGCCCAGGGATTCTTAACTCCTATAAACATGTAAAGTACAATTCTACATATCAAACTCTCCATCTCATTAGTCATACGAAAGCAATCATCAAGAATGAAAACACAGAAAAGGCAGGCAGAGAACTTTCTCAACTTGCAATCCTCACCAGTCTCTGCAGTAACAAGACACCATATTACATCAGCAGGGATGAAGCAAGTGAGAGGGAGAGGGATGCTACAGAATGGCCCAGTTAAACCCAAACAGAGATCTAGAGGTACCGCTGAGCAACAAAGACAACACGGAGATTCCTGAAAACCCTTCAGATGAGAACAAGGATTCCTATAAAAAAATACGGAGTCATCTACTGGTGGTCCTACATAACACACACAAAAGGGCGAAGGAATAGGACCCTATCGTATTTTACCTTCAGGTACTGTGTTCAGCATGCAGAAGAGGAAGAAAATCAATCAATGAAAAATGTATTTAAAGGATTACTCAAAGAGAGGAATTTTTTTTTTTTAAAGATTGTATTTATTTGACAGAGCGAGAGACAGCGAGAGAGGGAACACAAGCAGAGGGAGTGGGAGAGGGAGAAGCAGGCTTCCCGCAGAGCAGGGAGCCCGATGCGGGGCTCGATCCCAGGACCCTGGGACCATGACCTGAGCTGAAGGCAGACACTTAACGACTGAGCCACCAGGCGCCCCAAAGAGAGGAATTTTTGAAGAAAGCATTCTACAGGGACCTAGAAATCAATTCAAGAGGAAAATATAAAAGGAGTCAGATTGTCCAAATGACTAGCTCCTTCCTTACAAGACTGACAGAATGCTCTAAGGCCATAAAGAATGGTAGACATGAGGGGAGCCTGGGTGGCTCGGTCGGTTGAATGTCCGACTCTTAGTTTCGGCTCAGGTCATGATCTCAAGGTAGTGGGCTCCAGCCCCATGTTGGGCTCCATGCTCAGTGGGAAGCCTGCTTGAGATTCTCTCCCTGTGCCCCTCCCTCTCCCCACGTGCTTTCTTAAAACTAAATAAATCTTAAAAAAAAATAAGTAAATAAAAGCCCTTTTTGAGATTCATCCTGACACCCAGAAATGGGACACACCTCTTCTTAGCTAAGAAAATCTATTCCATTGACGTCTGAAAGGAAAGTGGCTCTTACGACAGCTACAGCCTATGGCCGACCTAGAGTAGCCACTGCTCCCTTCCTTTTCGTCACTCTTCACCCACCTGCTTCAAATGCTTTTTCAGCTCTAAGGATTCCGGTTCTGGCAGGGTTGGGAGCACTTCTGCATTGGTGGGAGCAATCACCTGCACCAGGAAAAAGATAAAAGGCATGAGCTTAGAATTAATTGCTCAGGAGTTACTCTTACATAGAGTAAGTAACAAAAATAGTAAGTTGTATAGGCAATATTTTCACCTATATGTGAGCACATATATTACGTATATACACGTATGTATAAAATATGCACATACACACCTAAAAAGAAATACACCTCAATGTTACTGGTGACTATCTCTACGTGATAGGACTGTGGTTTTATTTCTTTACACTTATTTGTATTTTTAAAGTTTTACAATGAACACATATAAGGGTTCCTGCTGAAGTTTGAATGTATTCACGCCACAGAATATTAATATACATTTTAAGTCTGCACTGAAAGACACTTTCTTACTAGAAACCACACCCCAGGAAAACCATCAGGTGAGCTATACTGTGTGTAGTGTTCCCACAATCACGACTGCCCTACTGCTCCTAGAGGCAAGGCAGCACTTCATTCTGGCAAAACTGAATCTTACCCTCCTTTGAGCCCTAACCAAGGGACTATTAAGCCAATAAAGTAAAAGCTAAGCATTTAAAAAAATTGTTTCAATGAGTCACACAAGAGAAATCACCTAACTGAGGACCTTCCTGGGAATAATCTAGAAAAAGAAAACACTAGACAAAGAAATCCTATTAGACTCTACAGTCCCTCAGCCAAGAGCCTCACTCTATTGCTGTCCAGATCCACCAGCCAGGCATCATCGGGCATTCGGAAGTCCAGTTTGTAGAGGAAGAAGCTAGCAGGGACCCCAATGATGTACGGAGTTGGAGCCAACAGCAGCTGTGGAAAGAAAAGAGGGTAAGAAACAAAAACTAAACCTATTCTGATCACTTAAAGAATCAGGATCTTTTCAGATAAGGAAATGCAGGTCCACAATCTCTTTTCCAAAACTCTTGAGGGTAGGTGTGTTTCAGCATTCACAATTTTTCAGATTTTAGAATGGTAACAATGTATATTCTTCTTTTTTCTTTTTTTTTTTTTTTAAGATTTTTTTTTAATTTATTTATTTGACAGAGAGACAGCACAAGTAGGCAGAGCGGCAGGCAGAGGGAAAGGGAGAAGCAGGCTCTCTGCTGAGCAGGGAGCCCGATGCAGGGCTCGATCCCAGGATCCTGGGATCATGACCCGAGCCGAAGGCAGACGCTTAACCGACTGAGCCACCCAGGCGCCCCAACATTTACTTTGAAAGTAAAAACCATAAATAACATAGGTTTTGCCATCAAATCAGTTCAAGTTAGGTCATGTTTTACAGACAAATAAGTTATAATAAGGGATTGAAGACAAGTACTGATTTACAACTTCTTGCTATCGATCATTCTCCCTCAGAGCTGGACAGAGCTGGAAGACAGAGGTGACAAAGCCAGAAAGCACCTGAAACTCACCTGTTCTGCTGATGCCATGCAGGTGGGCAGCAGTGGGATTACAGGAAACATATACTCCAGTGGGTAGATCATCGCCACAAATGCCATCACAGACATGGAGAGGGCATTGTAGTCTCGGGACTGTAGCACCACCTGCCGCAAGCCGTACCACAGGGTCATTCAACAGCATAAATAAGGTGGATGAGAAAACAGTTTCCAGCGCTGCAACTTCATTTCCATTTCACCACGCCCTAGGGCTCCGCGAGCATAGCTTCCACAGTGATCTCTGCCCCATGCCTTCCCTTCCTGGTTCTTGTTCTCCCAATTCCAGGACCACCCACTGGAATAGAGCTACTGATATTTTCAGAGAATTAGGTCAGTCTAGTTAAAGATAACTCAACTGAGCAGCAAACCCTCTGAATACATGCTACTGAGAGTACCTCAATTCAACCCACACCTACAGAGTACCTGCTGTATACCTGGCATCATGTTACCTCCTAGGGACAAAAAGATGAAAAAGATGTAGGCCCTGTCCTTAAAGGTCTAGAAAGCTGGCTCTCTCACCTTGTGCTCTAACAGGATGCAGGTTAGCACCTGAAGACAGGCATCCACACCCAGAAGTTCCAAGGGAAGGTGCAGTGGGAAATCCACTAGGGTGAATCGAGAAGGGTCTGGAAGAGCAAAGGTCAGAGCTTGTTGGAGCTCCTGGGGTAGGACCTCAATGTCTACTCGCTTCTGCCCAGAGACGGGTACTGGGGAGCGCAGCAATCGATAGATCCAGGCCTCAATTTCTCGAAGGTCATGCAGAAGGGCACTTGACTTCTCCTCCACTAGCAACGATCCGGTAAAGATGCGCCACATAGTGTCCCTGAGGAGCAGAGAGCGGGAAACAGACACATAAGCACCAAGAGCTCATACCCCACTGCAATACAATACAGTAACCATATGGTAAAAATGATAACAACTGGAAAAGCCCACTCTTTGGGCTCAGCTGGGACCAGAGGGTATATACAAGAGTGAGAACAAACGTAAAAACGTGTACATAGCAGGACTTAGATTCCTGCCTGCCATGAAACAGCAAACTCCAAATATTATTACGTTAGAAAGTCTAACTCTGCAGCAGTCTTTCCCTTAGGAAGGACTAATATATGCTTAAATAGGTGGATGAAGGGCCTCAGGCTATTTTTTTAATGATTTTTTTTTTTTACAAAAGTTTATTCTTAAATGTACAACAGGATCTAAGACAACACTTCCTTCTAGATATACGAAGGCCCTCAGGCTTCAGAGGAAACTTCCCGCCCCTCACAGACCAGTTACATCTCATCTCTAACTGCTTCCCTCTCTCCTGAGTGTCAGCGGCAAACCGTACCTTTGTATGCCTCGAGGGATGCCCAGTTTCTTGCCCAGCAGCCGCTCACTGCAGCAGTCCACCAGACGTTTGAGGGTGTACAGACATTCTCGGAAGGTGGAGAAGAAGGGATAGTGGCTGAGCACACACAGGGATGTCAGAGTACTATTGCGGGAACGGCCCCCTGCCTTAGCCCGGGGTTTGCCCCGAGGAGACTGACTGACATCGGGGGCGGCGTCAGCATTGGGGGGCTGCAGGGATGAGCCACTCTCTGAGGTCTCAGTGCCAACCTCTTCTGAGGCACAGGTGGCACGGGGTCCTTCCTTCCCACGGGACCCTGCCCCACCTTCCCCCTTTTCCTTAGGCATACGCTTCTGGAAGGAGCGGTAGAAGTTAACACAGATGCCATAACGGGTGACTCCAGTGTCCTTGTCAGTGAGGGTGAAGACAAAAGACGTGTCATCCCGCAAGCTCATGCGCCGCTGCCGCACACTCAGACAGCCCTCGGGCTGGCAGAAGAACACTACGTCTGGGGGCAGGGGGAACTCGGCATGGTCCTCCAGTGGGTATCGCCGCAGTAATTCAGGAGTCTGGGCCACACTATCACTGCTTGGGTGCCTGAGGAACATAAAGACAAGTTCAGCAACCTGAAGGGATAGGATGCCGTCTCAGATGTCAACCGCGGTCCAGAAATAAAGCTCAAAATGCCATTTTGGATAAAGTAACCTAACTGCATGACCTTGGAAAACATGGGTGCGGCTTGCAGCACTTAGCTGGCAGGCTGAATGAGATCTGTACTGTCATGAAGATACCTGTCTTGAAATGCAAGGAAAATTGCAGCAATAGAATTATTACTAAGACCTTAAGATGATTAGCACTTTTAAGGGTGTATTAGCTAAAGAATTACTAACAGGGGGTAGTATGTAGGTAATAACAGGGGAAGAGTGAGATATGCAGAACGATGTGGCTGTTGGCAAGGGGATAATGACACACGTCGTGGTTATCGCAAATGACAAGACAAAAACCAGGCTCTTCTTGGTTACCTGGCCCCTACGATCACCAGATAATCAAGTAACCGAGGACAGAGCTTCTTCTTTTGCACCATGGTTCCAATTCATCAGTTCATTTCAGAGAAACTTCAAGGCACCACACAAGGAGTCAGTGTTCCCAGGAGAAATTCTGATGTTATCTGAAAATTCAAGTCCAATAGGAAAAAAGTACTGATAAAATCCACTGCTGTGCCCAAGGGACTCATCCCCCTCAGCTTTATTCCAGCCAGGGTCAGAGGTCGGCTGGGCTTCTGTCGTAGTCCTGACGATGGGAGAACATGACACTTTTCCTAGCCCAGAGCTTGGTCTAGGCTTATGAAATCACAGAGCCAAATATCAAGAAGTAGGATACATAATGGCTCACCTCCCCCATCCCTACAAAGCAGCCCATTTCCAGCCTCACTCTGGGTGCTCTGTTTCTGAAAAAACAGACCCAGTTAGTCTCACCTGGACTCAGTCATTATAATAACAAAAACTAAGTCACTTTAAGGACAGCTTCAGGGTGGATCAGGATCAAACCAGACTCTAATCAGCACTAATCTGTACTCCTACCCCTAGATGAAAACCTAATTATTTTCTGTTTCAACATTCTGCATTCAGCTTCATGTGAAACTACCATAAAAACTGTATACTTCATGCGCTCAGACAATAACGGCGGGCTACTCTACCCTGTGCACTCTCAGATGAAGAATATCTATGCCCCAATTGCTTCGTCTAAACCATTTTTTTCTTCCCTCTTCAAGCAAGAAAGGGGCCCACTGGCTACCGCCACTAGCTCTGCCCTTGGTGCTGAATCATAGTCTTTCTCCTCTGTTCTAGGACTGGAATCAGTGATACAATACACACAGATGAGACTTTGTCCTTCTTGTACCTCTTACACAAATTAAGAATTAGATGCAGAAATAACAGAATTTCTGCAAGGACAGGGAGAGGCGCTCAGAGGAATTTCTAAACCATAGTCCAAAAAGTAGGAAAAGCTTACGTGGTCTTAATTATAATTTAAGTCCTGTTGGGTCTTCATACTCTTCTCTAAGTAAAATGTTTCACTCCACTACAAGGCTATCTTCAGTGCGTAGTGGATTCTACCTCTGTACTCCACACATGGTCACACTAAGACCTCCTTCGCTATACACACAGATATTCCCATTACACTACATACACACACGTCACTCCCTTCTCTGCTGCGGCGTGCACTCCCACACCCAGACATGCATAATCCCTGTGTGCTTAAGGTTCTATTTGATTTAGATAATGAGAAGTTCTATCTTTCTTCTTCTCTCCTTAATAATACATAGACTGCTTTGCAATACTCTCGAATCCTCAAAATACTGCTCCCTCCCTTCTCTTGCTCCCAATAGAGGACCTGCAGGTAATAGGATTTGGTATTGTCTCCATAGCGACTGTGGCGCCCAGGACTATTTATAGCATAGCCACGGCCCCTCCCCTGCTTGGTGACCGCACAGTGCCAGCAGCTGCTACTCCAGAGTCGGCCAGGGCCATAACAATTCATTCTCCTTGAATCTAGAGACACCTCTTCCACTGGCAGCACCGGCTAATTATTAGGTTATCTTCTCCCCCATCTATTTTTAGTTTATACTCTGTTCTAGTTCTGGATTTTGAGAGAGATATCTTCTTTCCATGCAACCAAAACCAAGTTTCCATGCATGCCATATACTCATTTCTAGGTACTACTACCACCCCAAAAGGCCTTTGGTTCTCTCCAGTGCCATGGAATCATGAGCAAACTGCAGAAGGTGGGGCACTGTTATAAAGTTGATCTCCGGTCCTCCCAACCAGAGTAAGAAGGGGAGGGAAATAGAGAAATGAAAAGGGACATGGGTAAAAAAGCATACTTCTTTAATTATACGGAAAATGCTTAGGGTGAGAGCCAATGTATCTTAAAACAGAATTTACAGGGCCAGAGCTCAAGGCTAAGACTTGAAATCTATGTTTATACTGAAAACCAAGAGCCCTTTCCTGCCAAAATCTCAACAATCACACCTGAAGTATCTTCTATTAATATATTATTAGGGCATCAGACCTCTAGCCTTGATGGGATCTCAGCCCTGCCACTGAGAATCATTTGCTAAAACTCAAGTCATTACCATGCTCTACCATGTTCATCTCCCTCCAGAACCACAAGGACCCTGAGATCCTGTGACTGTTCCAGAACTAATGATAGGATAGATTTTTAGCCACACTTCATACCTCATCAACAGCCACCACCTCCGGTTATTCAGATTGTAGAGATAGGCTTTTCTCCACATTCTCTCCCCTCCCCAGAAAGACTAGCATCACCTATAACTCACATCCTGTCTTCATATCAACCCAGACTCAGACTCTGCCTTTTGCTTCAACCATGTTTACTAATCGGGAGTCCCTGGTTCTCAGCTCCTATATTCCCCATCAAGCTCAAAACGCATACCTATCTGCTTCCTCATCCACTCCATCCAGACGCAGATTTAGAATCCACAGACCTTTAAGTTCTCTATGTCTTTTCAGCCTACAAATGGCCACGTTTAGCAACGCTTTGGATTAGTCCTTCGTTTGGGGGACAGAATGTCATAGTAAAACCACAGGAACCGGAGAGCGAGATGACATATTTGCTGACGTGAGCACAACAGAAGACTCTCTCCCCTCCTACCCAGGCAGTGACCTTGCAAGCGCATCAGGAGAGACCGGTCAGCGTCGGGGAGAATGAGAGCAATGAGGCAAGCAATTGGCAGGGTTGGAGAAGAGGGGAGGACAGGAAGAGGAACAATTTAGAGATGCACGAGGATGGGGAGGGAAGCAGTTGCAGGAAAGATGAAATGGTATCTCGACTCTCCAAAAAGCCTGTTTTGAAACACCAAAAACAATTTTTTTCTTTTTCAAAAAAAACCAAACATGATCTCCAAACCGTGATCAAATACAAGGTGCACACTCAGGCGCGCGCGCGCACCCGCGCGCGCCAGGTGCTTATCCCGGCTCGGTCCCCAGCAAGACAGCTCTGCCCGCCCCCTCACCTGCTGGACAGTTCTCCCCCGCCCACGCCCCGAACCAGCGCCACCCGCCAGCCCGGCAGGAACCGAGCCTAGCCGCCGTGAGCTGAGCCCAGTCCGGCAGCCCGCACCTCTTCGGCGGCTCCGAGCGCCCTCACTTCTAGCCCCTTCCCCTTCCCTACGGACCGCCCCGCTTCCCCTCCAGACCCCGTGCCCCCTCCCCACACTCTTTAGGGCCTCTTCAGAGGCGGCTTCCCCCTAGAGCCCCCGTTTCCTCTCAAAGCCCGTTCCCCCCGGGGAGCCCCGTCCCAAACCCTTCCAGGACCCCCAGTGGCCTGACCTTCCTACCTCCCGAGCCTTGGGGAACCGGCCAGGCCCAGCCAGACGGACCCCAGCAGCTGAGCGTCGGAAGCTCGCCGGCGCCAGCGCCGCTGCGAGCGCGCGCCAGTTCCGTGTCTGCACCGGGGGGCGCGTACCACTCGGAGCCGGTGAGGGAGGGGGAGGATGAGGGGGCCGGGGGCTGTACCACGCACCACGGTGGGGAGGGGTGGTACAGGGCTGCACCAAGCCGAGCGCTGAAGGGTGGAGCCAACCTCGGGAGAAAGGCGGCTACGCACACACCTATCCGTGTGGGAGTGGGAAGGCGATGGGGCGCGCTGGGCCAGCCCAGCGCCAAGCGTGCCACGGGGAGGACCCAAAGGAATACCTTTTGTTTAGGTTGCACAAAGAAATTTTAATTTGACATGGTAATAGAGCCCATTTCGACGAGATGTATAATGATCTGGAAGCGACTTCTCAAGATAAAACTGCTCCTGAGACTTTCTGAGCGGCCCCCACACCTCACCCTCCCTCCCCCCGCTAGCGGCTTGGAAGTGCCCAGCAGCCGGGGCTGCAAAGCCGGCTCTCCCGGAGGTGGAGCCTACCAATTCAGGGACGGCGGGGGGGACCGAGGCCGGAAGGCCCGGCCGCAGTCTCACCTACACGGGAGCGCGCAGAGTGAAGGGGGCGTGAACGGCGCCGCGGTGTCCTCTGGGAAATGGAGTCCAGCCCTTCTGACAGGCCCAACCCACGACGGGGCAGCCTCCCCCTGGCCTCAGGGCACTTGTCTTCCCGTCCCACAGGGCCTGGGGCTCTAGAGCACGGACTGTTGTGCCTTTTTTTTTTTTTTTTTTTAGGTACCAACACAAACCCGAGGTATTATGGGGGCGCGCACGAAGACAGATGCACGACTGAGGTGTTAGGTTCTGAAAATTCACCCACACTCCCCTTCAGAAAGACAACCGGATCCCACCTGGATCATTAAACGGGAAAGGGGTATCTAAGCCTCAGCATTTCATTTACCCTCATAGGACTAGTAAAAGGAGGTCCCCTCTCACTGCCAAGGCTGTCACTTGTGACTTATCTCCCTCTTCTGCGTCTGGAGGCAGATCCTAAAGGACGGTTTCCTCCTCCGTGGCCGTGCCCCCACCCCTAAGAGAAATGGTTTCTCTCATTCTATCTTCCTTTTGGTCTTTCTGTACAAACAGCGCCAGACCTATCAGTGAGGCAGCCCCGAGGCATTTATGGCCAAGCCGCAGAGTGACAGTGGAGAATTTCTCTGGGGGCCCTGTGGGGAAAACAGGAAGTGGTGGAGGCAGGACGGGCAGGGCGCTGGAGAACCTTGTGCAAAGTGGCCCCCAGGCCCATCCATGTGGTTGGGGCAGTACAGTCTTCAAATGGAGCACAGTTTTAGCAGGACCCTCCACTGCCCAGCAGCCACAAACTCCCAACCCTTTGACTCTCCTTTAATGCCACATGAGGATCTCCTTTGCCCGGCTCCCAGGAATGTTTGCCCTTCTCAGTCTGCTTCACCTCTAGAAAGCAGCCAGGCGCCTCAGCCTTCCAGCCCAGAAAACAGAAGATATGGGGGGTGAGGGGTGGGTGGAAGAGCCGTCATTCGTGCACATCCCAGATCTCAGAGAGCAGCGGGGGAAGCTTTTTGTCCTGCAGGCGCAGTGCAAACACTTGCTCTGAATGGACACTGCTCAGTGTCCGGAGGCTCACCAGTTTCATGAGCATTCGTGGGAACATCAGTCGGTCCTGGGGGAAGGAGAGAGACAAGTACAGTTTCTGTCTCTCCCCAGGGAAGAGGGCAAGGGTAGGGGAATTGTGGGAAAGGTAGTGAATTGTCTGTGCAAGATGTAGTCAGGGAAGGATTCTTGAAGGGAAAGTAGGTGTCAGGGGATGAGTCTGTGGGGAGGAGGAAAAGGGGGGAAACGCAGGGGGAGACTCACATGAGGGTGGTGGATGGAGACGTAGGCATGCAGGGCCTCCACATATGTGTGTTGCAGCCTCTCTACCTGGAGCTGGTCCTGCACGTTGGGCCGGTCTATAGGTCACCAACAGAGCTGAGGAGCAGGTCTGGCCAAGGTCTTAGTTCCATACCCCAAATCATAACCCCAAATATATGGACATGCCCCACCCAGCCCCTCCCCAAAGTAGCACAGCAAGGGCTTCCACTCGCACAATTCCTGCCCTATGGGGCCTGCAGCCCCCTTTGGTGCAAATCTCTTGCCCCTTTTCCCGCCTGCACCTCCTCGCACCTGCAGAGAAGATGCTGATGGCAATGAGCAAAGCAAACTCGGCATCATTGAGTTGCAGCTCATTCATGGCTCTGGAGAACTCGAAGATGGGGTTGATGAACTCCACCTGCAGCCCTGGAGAGGAAGAAGGGAGGCTGGGACATGTAGCACGGGCAGCAGGAACTTCCTTCTCTCCTCCAACTCCTCAACTTAGGACTGTTAGGAACTCGCTAAGAAGTCTTCAGGGCTCTGCTGGGCAACATTAGGCAAGTTTCTTAACTTTTCTAAGCCTCCTCTGTGAGCTGGGAGTCCTATCTGAACTTAAAAGACTGTGGTGATGGTGAAATCACAAAGCAGGCAAAGCATGTAGTGCTGTGCTTGGCCCACAGGAGGTGCTGGATTCAATGATAATACCTGCTATTCCTGGAATTCTCCAGGGCCCCACATGACTAGAAATAGAGGCAATGCTTGTTTTTGTTTACAAAGAAAACTTTTTCACTGGCAATTGGCCTTACTTATTTGAATACCAGAGATACATTTCATGTTTCACGTCCCAGCAGGAACATAGCAACGTGGTTGAGGGCATGGACTGTGACATCACACTGCCTGGGTTTGAGTCCTGGCTCGACCATTTATTAGGCTGTGTGACCTTGGGTAAGTTATTTAAGCTCTCTGGGCCTTGGTTTTTCCATCTGTAAAATGGAGATAATAATAGTACCTACCTCATAATGGGTTCTTAGAATGGTAAACTACTATATAAGTGTTTGTTAAATTAGTAAATGAATGAATAAATGAATGAGTAAATGTAAAACATAGAACCAGTCTTCTTGCCGAGGAGGGTAAAGTTCAACAAACCATGACCTACAGTCATGACATCTAAAGAACACTTCTCCCATTACAAAGGCTACCCACCCCACCCTGTCCCCTAGGCTTTCTCAGATTTCTTTTAGCAGCCATCTGCTAACTTTTCCATTCGAGGCTTCCTGATTAGTCACTTCCTGTACTTTCACCCTGATGTTTATCAAGTGTGTGTTGAGACAGTTGAGACATTTAATGGATAAGTGCCATTTTATAAAGCCTTTCTTGGTGGAGTGTTGAGCCTCAAAATGTGCTGAACGGCCCCTTTGTACAGAGAGGATGGGGAGGTTCTGGAGTTGGGCCGTGCGCCCTCCCAGGGCCGCTCATGCTTGCTGAACACGCGCCTCCGCTGCTATGGATCCACATCCTGAGTTGTCCGCCGCATGCAGCACACGGTAGCGGATGCAGAGATGGACAGAGACCGGACAAAAGAGAGGCCCTGCCCCTCCTCCCCAAGACCTCACTGACAAAAAGAAAGGCAAACATGATGGCATCAAAACTGCTTACGTCAATGAAATCGATAAATAGGTGCTGATTCAGATGGCACGAGTCCACAAGTGCTGAAGCAACACCGTAGACATGAGAATGGCAAAGGGTTCAGAAAGGAGGGTGTTCGGAAGGAGGCGGCGGCCATGCTTTGGAAGGACGGGGATAATAAGCATTTGGGGACCAGGCAGATAAAGGGAGCAGGGCTGGGCTTTGAAAGCTGGAGAAAGTCATCAAATTGCCCCATTAGGTGCCTACACACTCCAGCAGCACCACGGGGCCCTACAGAAGGCAGGAGATGCCCACAGAGCTCGGCCATGCCCTAGAATTTAAGGGAGGCCTTCCTAGAAAGTTCACTGGAGGGGCCTGTGTTGGAACAAGAGGCATATGAGCTGCTCTGTGTCACCAGAAACCAGAGAAGATTATGAGCTCTGCCCTGGAAACCAGGACCTACCAACCCCGAGAATGGAGTCATAGCCTCAGCCCTATTTCACAGACCTACTCCCTCAGGTGTTCAACTACTCGGTCTCCTGTTGAGCCGAAGTTCTAGTCTCTCCAAAACCCTCTCAGCCTTCCATTCTCTCCCACCCCCACTCCCATAATACAAACATTACCAACAATTGAATATGAGGAAACCAACATTGCTTAGCCCGCAAGCAAGTAGCAAAGAGCAGCATTGTGAACTAATTCTTGGAGAAAACACTCAGGTACAGCATGGGGATGGGAGTGTTTACTCTTATCCTAAAACTGCCCTAAAATTGCCATGTTTCAGCATGTTTTTAGCTTTTCAGAAAAAGCAACTGAAAAAGAGTAGGGGGCAAAATCAGTCCACACAATCCTTAAAGAGCACAGTCAAGTTCATCAGTAAATACTAAAAGGCTCCGTGCAACGGTTTTCAAGCTTTTTTTTTTTCTAGCTGCGAAATCATTTCTTCAAGCAAAACATTACGCAGAAGCACAATATTAAATGGAGTTTCTTGTTTGGCTAAAGAGAGGATGAAAGACAGTCCTGTGCCTCTCTGTTCCTCCTCTAAGGTGACACTTCTATGGAGCCCCTCAGGTTCCCCGAAGCACTGAAAACCACTGGCCAAATGCAACAGAGGACAGGGGTCTCTTTGGAACAGCGAGAGAGGCCTATCACCACCCCAACTTTCTATCTTGGAAAAACAAGTGGAGCCTTCCCCATACAGCCACCCAAACCCTGGGCCTGTGTCTCTGTAGTCCCTATGAGCCTGATGACAAAAAGTGTCTTTCCATCCAACCTGATCCTTTTTTGATCTCAGTTCTTACCTGCTTTGGCAAAGTCTTCCCGGTTATAACTGAAATCCTTGAGGAAGGTGATACTCTCACTCCCAGGGTTGTACCTCCGAGATGTCTCCAGAAGCATCACCTGCACATAAGGAGCAGACCTCAAACAGGGACTCAGAAGGCTGGTCTTGGCATGGGGCACCTTGGCTCCCCACCTGGCTGCCTGGAAGCCCCTGCCAGAGACAGTCCCACCCTGGTGCTCCCTTCACCCTCGGCCTTGCCAGCCACCTCGATCGCAGAGGTTTTCAGCAGGGCGATCTGGTCCTCCCGGCTGAGCTGCAGGAAGCCAGGCAGCTGTTTGGCAAAATCAACAATCTCCTGCACAGAGACGATGGCTAGTTCGGTGAAGTGGGCAAAGCGCTGCTGACGGGCCTCCCGGCTCTGGGGATCGGGTGCCATGGGCCAAGGCTACGCAGCAGGGCAAGGGCGGAAAAAACAACCAACACTGAGTCAGCTATCCAGAAGTCGCTGGGCGCTCTGGGCGCAGCCCCCTCGCCCCAGTTCCCTCAGTTACCGTGACCCGAAGCCGGTCAGAGAAAGAGCGTTGGTTGCACTGTTGCTGGGCGGCCACCAGCTTCTCGATCATGCCCCACTGCTCGGGGCTGAGCTGGGGCAGGACTTGGGGAGGTGAGGACCCCCTTGGGGTCATGGACGTGGCCTGAGCCTGTTCCTCCTCTTGCCGCTTTAGTTTCTTCAGGCGGATCTGCTCTTCGGACAAGACACCTAAGGACAGGGTTGGACGTGCAGAGGGGAGAAGCGAGGGAGACAAGAAGCGAGGGTGGGGCAGAGGGGTAGTTTGAGGCTCTAGAAAAGCAGAGAGCATCGGGTAAAGTCAAGGAAGAAATTTTAACCCATACTTGGGGACCGTGTAGGAAGACCCCGTAGGCTCAGCTGCCTGTCTGCTCTCACACCCCGGTGCCCCTTTCCCCCCAGCCTCTCCCCCCAACTCCTGTCCCCAGACACTCACACTCCTCCCGCATGCCGGCCTGGCGGCACTTCCGAAGACGACACTCCTGACATTTGCGGCGCATGTAGGTGTCCATGGGGCAGTGGCCCCCGCTGTGACAGACATAGCGTGCCCCTTTGATGACGCTGCGGCGGAAGAAGCCCTTGCAGCCCTCACAGCTCAGCACGTTGTAGTGGAAACCGGAGGCCTTGTCCCCACACACACTGCACAGCTCGTTCCCCAGCATTTTGGGGGCTGGCCCCTTTTTCCGCTTTTGTGGACGCAGCTCTGGATACAGGGGAGAGCCTTCATGTTCTCCTCCAAGGAGAAAGCATGCCCTGAGTACTCAGTGACCTTCATCCCCTTCACTGTATGCTGTCTAGTCTGTTATGAGAAAGTAGCTCTCATGTGCCAAGTGCTATTCCATCCTAGGTACTGCCTGAGCCCTTTATATGCATTGATCCTCACAACCGTAACAGATAGGTCCCGTTATTATTTCCATTTTACAGATAAGGAAACTGAGGCTCAGAAAGGCCCAAGGCAGAGACATTTCACATTCAGATCACTCAGATCTAGTAGAATCCAAAGCCTTTGGATTTAACCATGATCTTATAAGGTAAACAGCCCTAAGGTACCCCTCCCAGATCCAGGGGGCCCCTACCTCCTCCAAATCCAACAGCTCCTCACCTGTAGACTCTGGAAGGGTATCCACCCCAGGGAGCAGGACTGCAGGCTCTGCTGCCTCCAGCCCTGCCCCCAGAGAGCCCCCAGCAGATTGGGGAGTGCTGGCTTCCTCCCTGAGGACGCCAGTGTTGCCTCCCAGCGCCTGGCTGCCGGCATCTTGTGCATTTGGCTCCCACAGCTCCACTGCAGAGTCTGAGCCCCGAAAGAGAGGTACAGGGGGGTCTCAGGCCCCTCCCGTCCACTGCCTCAGCGTCCTTCTGGGAAACTGCAAATTTATCTCTACCCCTAGAGGGCAGCAGGACCCTGGAGTTTGTGTGGGCTCTAGGGCTAGTCACTTGCAGTCCCCTGCACCTCAATACCTTAGATGAGGATGTTAACCTTTGTCCCCTTGAGGGGCTGACGTGTATCCACTTCAGAGGTCAGACAGAACTCTTCAAAGCCAATGCTGGTAAGCACTAGACAAGCCAACTCTCCCCAGCAGCAAGCCCACATTGAGAAGGACCAGCACCAGACCCAGCGTGGAGGTAGTCTGGGCAGAAGGAGGCAGGCAATACTGAAAACGACTCTGGACTGCTCTCCAGGGCATGGCAGAAGGCAAGTAGTGAAGGAGGCTGATTCCTGAGGGAGGAGAGGAGCTGGGACCTGAGCGCAGAGGAGAGGGCTGGAGTGAAGAAGCTTACCGGGAGAAGCATCAGGCACAGGGGCCTCCAGCCACAAGGACATCTCTTCCTGGAGCCCTGGACATTACCAAGGAGGCTGTCCTGCGGGAATGACCCATGTTACAGTCTTCAGAACTGGGCTCCTTTCTGGCCTCAGCAACCTTCTCCTCCTGATCGTACGAGTACTAATACGCCCGCTAACATTTACTTGCTGTATATGTATATATCAGCCTGTGCTAAGGCTTTATATGCCTTCCTCTTGATATGCCTATGATATCATGACTATTCTTAAGCCCATTTTATAGATGAGGAAACTGAGGTTCAAAGAGATTAAGTGAATTGCCTATAGCCACACAGGCAATGATAGAGCCAAGATTCCAACTCTGGTCTCTCTGAGACCAAAGTCTTAGCTGTTGGCTAAGATGGCCACCTTGCCACCTTTTCTCCCCCAGGGGATCCCTCCAGGCCATCACAGAGTGTTTGGGCACATATGCCCAGCTTCTGTCAGAGCCCCTTCTCCCCGCCTCCAGCACTGGGGACAGCCAAAGTTGGCTAGGACTAGGGCAGGGGATCGAGGCTCACTCACCCAGTAAGACTGTTTGTTAGATAACTTCACTGCTGTCACTTTCCAGGGTCCCAGAACAAACCTCCTGCCTCCAGGAGTCGCTCCATTTCACAGCCAGGACCCCCTCCCCCCAGAACCCCTCAGGAATTATTCTGGGACCTAAACAGAATCCTGTTGCTACCTGGGCTGCCATCACCATCATCCTTCACTTCTCCCCAGAGATCCCTTTCTAAGATCTACAGGGTACCCCCCCCCATCCCAGACTCACACACAGAGCCCCAGGCCAGTGCTGAGGAGCAGACCCACCGAATCCCCCAGGCCACCAGACTGCCTGGCTGGGGCAGTCTCTGGAGCCCCCTTGCTGGGAGGGGAGGACGGTGCAATCCCCTGTCTGGAGGCCTCACGCTGGCGGAGCCGAGCCGGAGCTGAGCAAGTAAGGGACCGGAGCCCCAGGGAAGTAATGTGGGGAAAGGCTGCGGGGAGCGACTGCCAAGGGGTCGGGCCACTTCTCCTTCCTGCTCGGCAGAGCGGAGACAACTGACCAGAGCCCTGGCCGCCGCCCCCCACACCCACGGGGCAGCTTCCCCACCATGTTGACTCCTCCCCAGCCCGCCCACCCGCCCCCTCAGCCCAGCCTCACCCCTACCGCCCCCCGCCCCCCCCCCCCCGCCTGGCCCCCAACCATGATAGTCGCATTTCCCTGTAAACCAGCCCAGTTCCACGTCTCTCCCCTTCCTCTCCTCACCCCGGTGGCTCTTAGCTGCTCTTACAGGACTGCCTCCCCAGCACCCCTACCCCAATCCCGGCAGCCTCCACAGTCGGTGTTCCCTCCGGTCCATAGACACCTCGTAGAGCAAAGGTCCCGGCACTGCCCGGAATTGCGACACTGAGCCCCAGCCTGCTTTCCCAGCCTCCCTCCTCCTCCCCTGCCTCTGGGAAGGGGCCAAAAAGCTCCCCCCACTAGCCCCAGGCCTCAGCCAAACTAGTATAACTCCAGGGATGGAGAGGCAGGTGCTTATCCTTCCAGGGAGTCTCTGAGTGGCGGTACCCTGCAGGGGCCACTGAGATGTGAGCAATGGCAGGCCTGGGATGGGGGTGGGGGCGGAGATGGCAGGTGACCCAGGTGCCAGCCCAGGATGGACCTGGGAAGGTATGCAGGTTCTCACATCTGGGAACCGTTCCATCTGAAGTGATGGTAGGTTCTATCCAGCATCTACCACAACTTATAGCCATAGCTGTCCTGCCCTGTTCCCTGGAACATGAGATCCATCCCTGAAGGGAGATACCATGTTTTATTGATTTTATCTCTCCTGTAGCCCACGGAACAGGGCCTATCACAGAGCAGGCAACAGAGTAGGTACTATGTTCCTGTTTGTTAAATGAATAGGTGAACAAGAAAAATAGTATGATCCTCCTCTACACCTGTTAACTCTAGTTCATTTAATCTCATCATGTTGATTTAGCACCTGAGTTCTGGGCCTGGCTTTGCCTCTGCCTCTTAGTAACTATGATCTTGGTTAAATGAGTTACATAATGTCTCTGAACCTGTTTCCCTACCTTTAAAATAGGGATGATATTAATAATGGTTTTTGCCACATAAGGTTGTCATGAGAAGGAAACCACATATTACATAGCTCAATGTGTGGCACATAGTAAGTGTTGAAGAAATGGTAGCAGTTATCATTCCTCTCTCAATTCTTTCATCTATAGGTCTTCCCATCACCTCAAATCTGTACACTGTTAACCTTCCAGTGCTTGTTTCCATATACAAACCCCTCACTATCTCTTTTGGTCCTTAAAGCAGCCCCAACAAGGAGGGAGGGTAAATAAGAGGAGCACCATTTCACAGAGAGCACTGAGCTCATGGGAGGGCCCTTTCCAAGACCACACACAGTTAGTGACCAAGCTGGGATCAGCATCCAGATGTCCTCACTCTAGTCCCTGTGCTCGCTCTTTCTCCTGTGTCCGAGTCCAGGAATACTCGTCTGGTTGCCTCTCAGGTCAGGGGGACCAGTGAAGCACTAAGATGGGAGAAGCTAGGGCTGGTGGGCTGCAATGGGAGAGACAGAGCACCCTGGGGATGCTTCAGTCCAGATGTGGGAGGCGAGGAACTGAGGTTACTGCTGGTTGTTCACCCCCTGCCCTGCTCCCAGTTTCCTGCTCCCAGGCTCTTCCTGTTTTGCTGTGAACTCCAGTTCCCATGGGCCCCACATTAAAGGACAGAAGGACAGAGGGCCAGGGCAGGCAGCCAGAGGGATTGAACCAGATGAACAGGGCACCAGGGAAGAGAGGGAAAAGGGAAAGAGTGGACAGAGGGTGTGGAGGAACAGGATGGGAGAAGGACAGGGAAAGCAGAAACAGAGAAGGAGCTTGGTGAGAGATGGGAGGAAGCACAGGGTGGGGCGGGGGAACAGGCGGGGTTGGAGAGCAGAGACTTGAGAAGGCAGCAGGCTGCATGGTGTTGCAAAATCTGCCCATGTATTCACTTTCACATGTCAGAAAAGCCCCTCTGACACCCCCCCCATCTCAAAGTTCTGCCTCCAGTTTTAGCTCTTGTTCCCTCTTATCACAAGATCATCGCCTCATAAGGCCACCACCCTTGTCTGAGCATCTCTGAGTCACGAGCACAAGGCTCTCCATTCCTCTTGCATGTGTTCCTTTCCTGATTTTCACAAGGCCCCAGCTGTTCTGGAAAGTAGACACCAGGGACTCCAAGCCCTGGGAAATTGCAACCATCCTGTCCCAGCATCTACACCATCCATCCAGTTCCTCCTCCACCTTTCCCCACCCCCAGAAGTATAGCCAGAGATGTCACCGCAACACCTGGTTACAAGGAACATGGGCTGTAACGTGGTCTGGGGCTTGATGACCTATCTTCTGGGAGCTGGAAAACACCTCTCTCATCTACTCCTGATCCTCAGCTCTCCCTCCTGACACCCTAGTCTCCCTGTAGCCCAGGACCCGCGAGCACACACGAGCCCCATCTGGAGCCCCCTTGACCCAGGCTAGCACCAGTTGCTCAGCAAACAGGTCAGGGCACCGTCCCCTCCAAGCCAGGGAGTCAGTTCACTTTATCTCAGGTAGAGAAGGAGGAAGCACTGACTGTGCTTTACTGCCGGAGCTACCCCTTCAGGTTACAGGGGTTCAGGAGCCTCCCCCACCATGAAAAGGGAAAGGAGAGGAAAACGGAAGAAGACCAAAACCTGCTGGCACTATCTCCACAGAGTTTCTGCAGGCCAACCACTGGGACTTCTCTCCCAAACCAGAGCAAGTAGTCAGATGATCAGCAGCTGGGGTCACATGTCTCACTTTGCCAGACCCACCCCCACAGAATGGTCCCACCAGCCCACAAGTGTTAGGTGCAAAGCCTCCCAGTGCCATAGGGCCTTTCCTAGGTTTCTTTGGCTCCTAGGGGATCCTAGAACCTTTGGGGATCTTCCAGGTCACATTTGTGACCCCTAAACCTCCAGAGGCTTTTACTTGAAGCAAGGGGAATCTTGAAGCAAAAACAGAGGAGCATTCACCAGTTCCCAGTCACATGTACAACTTGATAATTCCCTTGAAAGTACTTGAAATCCCATGAAGCAGGCCACAAGGTACGGTCTGGAGGGACACACTGGGGAAACTGGTTCTTGCTCCCTCCTTCACCATTCTGGAAAAACGCAGAGTGTGGGGGTCATCTTGCAGGGCACTCAAACAACTTCTGCCCAACCTCCAATCACAAGATAGAGAAGAACCCAGGAATTTCTGCTTCCCAGGCCTATGAGTTCAGAGATGATAGACCAGGCAAAAAGGAGAAAAGTAACTTTTATTACTACACATATTTATCTTTGCATGTGTTATTTTATTTATCCTCATATATAACCCTAGGAGATAGTTACTAGCAAGTGGGCAAATATCAAATTTGAATACAGGTATAACTGACTCAAAAGCTCAAACTCAAAATCAAACAAACAAAAAAATACCTCACTCCATTACACAAAACTGCCTCCGCAGATGGAAAAAGTGGTTAACTCACCTGGATTTAGGTTTGCTTCTGACAACACAGGGTGGAAGAGTGGTTTCCAAACCTGGCCTCGTTTTCAGAGATTCTGATTTATTTGGTCTGGGGTAGGCCCCTGTATCTACCTATCTATCTATTTACATGCCTAGTTTTTTGCATCTGTAGTTAGGAACCAAGGTATGCAGACCACGGAATCATCTGGTAAAAAATATGTAGAAGCTGGGGGTCAAGACACCAGGGCTTAGCTCTTGGTTCTACCATGTACTTGTGGTATAATCTTCACTCTTCCTGGATTTGTGTTTCCCTACAGAAATGAAATCATATCTGCTCCATCAATCCCTCCTACATAGGATACTTGCAGGCACAAAGGGTACAGACATACTTTAGCAAGTGGGAAGAAAAGCAAAAGATGAATTTGTTCTACTCGCCAAAATTTAGTGAGCCCAAGATTTACATTCTGAAATCACAAAGGTCTGGCTACAGTGCAAGAAGAGTAAGGGATATACTAAAAGAAACACTCAAGGGGCGCCTGGGTGGCTCAGTTGGTTAAGCGACTGCCTTCGGCTCAGGTCATGATCCTGGAGTCCCGGGATCGAGTCCTGCGTCGGGCTCCCTGCTCGGCAGGGAGTCTGCTTCTCCCTCTGACCCTCCTCCCTCTCATGCTCTCTGTCTCTCATTCTCTCTGTCTCAAATAAATAAATAAAATCTTTAAAAAAAAAAAAAAGAAAGAAACACTCAAGAACTCCCACTACTATGCAGAATTTTGCCTGTTAGCTGTGCCCCATTCAACCCCACCAATGTGAAAAGGTTTCCTTTGTCAGAATCTCTATTGAAAGTATTTGGGGGCCACCCAATATGGGTTAGCAATGCAGTTTGAGTAGCCTGCAAGAAGTGGCACATTACAAAGACTAATTGGGAATCAGAAAATTTGAGTTTTAATCCCTTCTCTTAAACTCTGTGACCCTGGACAAGTTCCTCTCTGGCTTTGTTTCCTTACCCTTTAAGGTAAGGGGACTAGGTTAGATTGGGGATTCAGAGATGCTGACTTATGAAAACTACTGACGTTCTTCATGAACCTCTTGAGATTATGTGCAAAATTCCATTTGTGTGTGTGGACATTTTTCCGGAAGACAGGGGAGTAAATTTCCATCTGATTCATAAAGGCCCTTGCGAATAAGTAAGAAGATTAAGAGCTATTTGACTACCCATCCTTCAGCTCTCAATTTCTATTCACTCCTCCATTACAACTCTGTAAGGTATATATAATAAGGTATATATAAATAATTGGATCCGAATAGTTCTAATTGGATCCCATATAGTTCTCATCAGGTTTTATTTCTCCAACCATCTGAAGTGATTTTACTTCCAGTGGGCAGATCTGAATCAAAGCATCCCAAGGGCCTGTGATCCTGGAGCTCTGAGTCACACCAAGCTCAGCCACAAAGTCATGAAGCTAAATTGGCTGCACCTGGATCCTTACGGCCAATGCCTAGAGGGCCTCTGATTCTGTGGAAACTCCACTTACTCCCACTTTATGATATATTCCTTCCCCTTATCCCTATAGATCTCCCCACTGGTCTGAAATTCCTCCCCGGTGGATTCACTGCTTTGGTTTCGCAAAGTCTGAACATACGGTGCAACCCACTCGTTTCGGAGGAAGCGTGACACCTTGCAAGACATCCAAAACTCGGAAGTGGAAGGATGGGAGGGCAGGGAAAGGACTGGAAGGGAAAGTGAGAGGTCTCCTGGAGCTTTGCTCAAAGGCTCGAGCTGTAGGCTACACTGGGACTAACCTCAAGAGCTCGGGGAGTCCAAAGAACTGTTGACACGCTGTGCCCTACACCAAACGGGGCCTCCGCCGGGGAACAGAGCCAGAGTCAAGGCTCAAATTCCACCAGAAGGCAGTAGGGCGCCCTACACTTCCCAACCCTCGCCTCAATTCGGCAGCGGCTCTGGCTCTGAGCTCAGGCCCGGCCGCACCCCGGCCCGAGGGGGCGCTCGCTCTCCCATCCAATGTCCGGCCCACAGCAGGCGCCACCTTGTTACTGGATCTCCGCGGCAGAGGCCAACCCGAGCTCGGGGTTCCCTTTACCATGACGAGGTCTTCAGCATCTTCTGCCGCGCGAGGTTGCGCTACACTCCCACGCTCCTCCGCCCGGCCGCATCACGAGCCTCCTACACGCATTCCCTCCCAAATTCCTCCTTCTCCCACCATCGGCCCTTCCTTTAGCAAGATGGCGGCGAAGGCACTTCCGGCGTGTGTCCTTACCGGTGCGTCCGGGCGGCAGCTGGAGGTGCCACGCAGCGGGTTCCAGCCTTTTTGCAGCAGAGTCTCTAACGGTGATGGCGGGCAGACAGTTTGCGTGGAGCGGGGCGGCTCTTCTCCATCTCCTTCTTGGCGTGAACCTGATGGTGATGCCCCCCACCCAGGCCCGGAGTCTGCGCTTCGTTACGTTGGTAATGAGAGACGCGGTGGCCCAAGGGCTCGCCAGAGCTGGAAGGGCACAGGCCCGCTGTTGGAGGGAGGGGCGGGGCTTGTGCTGGGGTCGGGGTCTTTCACGGAGCTGAAGCCGGTTTAGGAGGAGACGACCGGCCTGGAGGGTGGGGGTCCGGTTCGGAATTGGTGGGGAGCCCGAGTTCTTTTCGGGGAGCAGGCAGGGTGTAAGTACTTCCATATCAGGGCATAGGTCGGGTGAGTCTGTCCTGGGACAGGGCTGTTACAGAACGGTCAAGAGACGCACCCTTCACCCTTAAGCCTTTGGTGATTTTCCCTCTATTTCCCCCATCACCTGCATTGCTTTCCTTTCTCTTTCTCTTTCCCACCTGTGTCTTTGGCTTCGCCTATGGTCTCCAGGGGCATTGGTTGGCCAAATTAGAATCTCTGGAACCTGTTCAAAGTTACTGACTTCTGAGTTGGGGGTCTTTTGCAGTGGGCAGAGTTAAGGCTTCACAGGAGTAGGGCTTCCCTCCCCTACAGGGGGCAGAGGTGGGCTCTGTGTCCCCATCGAGGAATCTTCTCACCTGTAGGCAAACCATTTTCTTTCCTCAGCTGTACCGACATGGAGACCGTTCGCCAGTGAAGACGTATCCCAAGGACCCCTATCAGGAAGACGAGTGGCCTCAGGGGTTTGGTCAGCTAACCAAGGTGGGTGGGAAGCCAGCCCCCACTCCGGGGGGTGCTGTAGAATGAGTGGCCTCGAGAGCAGGCTACAGAACTTGGGGGCCCCACCAAACTGTCATTTCCCTTGTAGGTGCTGACTTTGACCAGATTTCTTAACCTTACTTTCCTCTGTGCCCAGGACAGGTGCCATACACAATGGGCCACTTAATAAATGACTTCTGTGATCAGATTAACCCACTCCCTCTTCCAGCCAGGGTAAATTTGGAAAGCAACAGTGCCTAAGCCCTGTGGGACTTGCAGCTGTCCCTTCCCTGTTAACTCTTGGGTTTGCCCACAGGAGGGGATGCAGCAGCACTGGGAGCTGGGCCAGGCTCTGCGGCAGCGCTACCACGGCTTTCTCAACACCTCGTACCACCGGCAAGAGGTAAGGCTGGGAGCTCAAGAGACAAGGGAAATGGAACCTGCTGTTCTCACCCTCTGCCCTCAGGGAGCCTGGGGCACTCTGGCCTCCTTCCACGCATTTTTGGTTACACCTACAGGACAAGACATCCAAGAGCTGTGTAGAACAGTTCTAGAGACCAAGTTGCCCCTCCTTGACTTGAAAGGGCAAAACAGATCAAGCATCCAAGCTCAGACTTAAGGGCCTGGCAAAGTCTTTTCTGATTCTTTGAAATAACCTGGATTTTCCATCCAAGAGGCTTATTGAGTACCTACTAAGGGCAAAGCACTGTGCTAGCACTTGGCATGTAATGGTGCACCACACAGATATGATCTCGGTCTTTGTGGAGCTTAGAATGTAGTGAGGGTGACAGATGATAAACCGCCCAGGGCCAAGAGATAAAGAGCAGGGATCACATGTAGAGAAGGCGTGTCAGGGAAGATTGGCAAGTGTTGCAGCTCCTTGAGGCCCTCTACCCAAGGATGGGGATCGCTGTTCCTCTGGTTACCACTGTGGGCCACAGGCATCTCAAGAGTCTCTCGATGTTATTGTTCCCTGCCCCACTGCTTCCTCCTCCCTTTGCACAAGCAATTATCTCTGTTCCTTCTTTCCTCTCCCTGATCTCTAAGCCACTTCATAAAGGGGTATGTGTGGTTGGAGACCGTTTCTGCCCTCAAGGACCCTGATGTTGATAGGGAGATAGGCGTTGTTAGAAAACCAGACAGAGAGACAGAACTGACAACCTTAGTGACTAAGCCCTTGGGACTGGGAAGGCATTTGAACTAGAGCCATTCCCACAGGAGTTCTTCACAGAGTGGTGACAGCTAGCCCCTAGCTGAGTGTTTGGGCCTTTGCTGAGTAGAGGGACAAGGAAGGTCAGAGAAGGGGAGAGGGCCACAGTTTGCTGGGTAACCATCAAGAACAGGTGCTTCCGCTACGGCCCCACCGAGGGGCCAAAACTCGCCCACCCCACCCCCACAGGTGCGACTGGTATTGTCCTCTGCAGGTTTACGTGCGAAGCACAGACTTTGACCGTACTCTCATGAGTGCTGAGGCCAACCTGGCTGGACTCTTCCCTCCCAACGGGATGCAGCGTTTCAACCCAAATATCTCTTGGCAACCTATCCCCGTCCACACGGTGCCCATCGCTGAGGATAGGGTAAGACTGGCCAGCCCTTCCCTGGAGGCGGTGAGAGGGGTGACTCTGGCCATGAGCCTATCGATCCCCAACTCCTTCCCTGCCTCTGTTTCCCCACTTTGGTCTGCAGCTGCTGAAGTTCCCGTTGGGCCCATGTCCCCGTTACGAGCAGCTGCAGAACGAGACCCGACAGACACCAGAGTATCAGAATGAGAGTATTCAGAATGCAGTGAGTGGGGTTGAGGTGGAGGTCAGCACACTGGTCCTTTCTCCCAGGGCAGTACTCATCCCCTTGATCCATTTTTCATAGCAATTTCTGGATATGGTGGCCAACGAGACAGGGCTTACAGACGTGACACTGGAGACTGTCTGGAATGTCTATGACACACTCTTCTGTGAGGTGAGCCCACTTAGGGTCCCCGGTATGGCCTTTCTTCCCTCGCACCTCCACAGGCCCAGGTGAGCAGGACAAGTAGCATACAGTGCCTGAATACCACTCCCCCTGGGGAGGTCCAGGCAAGCCGCTTCTTGTGAAACAAAGGAATTTCCCTCGTGGGTGAAAAAGAACCTCAGAGTGGGAAATGGTTTATTACATGTCAGCAGTTCTTGCCCCTCTCCACCCAGAACTCTCCTGGTATCCGACTCTATTCTGCCGAGTCACGCTTTTCGTGCCTGAGCTTCCTTTCCTGTGTCCTGTCCGCCGTGTCTCCTGGTTCCAGTCCCTCAGCCTCACATCTCCTCTCCTCTCCCTTCCTGACACACACACAGGCACCTTCCCGCTGGGGAGGAGAGCTGTCCCCGGAGAGGCTCTGGCCTAGGCCTGGGGAGCTAACCTGCCCACTGCGATACACAGCAAACACACGGGCTGGTCCTGCCGCTCTGGGCCTCACCCCGAACCATGCAGCGTCTGAGCCAGCTAAAGGACTTCAGCTTCCGCTTCCTCTTCGGGATCTACGAGCAGGCAGAGAAGGCCCGGCTTCAGGGCGGTGAGTGACAAGAGCAGCGCGTCACTCCCCTCCTCAGGACCCTGCAGCATTAAAAATCTTCTCACACACTTACTTCTCCAGCTCTGGTGCGCTCTGCCCCTTAAAACCAGACCTCCCCCGTTAGCCACTGAGGTCTCACCATTGCTCCAAATGCTTAGCTCCTCTGTCACTGTAGAATGACCCCTGTCAAGTTTGTGTGCTTCTTTTCTACCGTTCATATTCTTAAGCGTCACCCATGTCAGAAGACCCTCTGTCTCCTTAAATGAATACCTACCTCCAGAGAGCCACCAGGGGCCACTTTGCAAGAAGGCTGAGAGTAATACAGATGCCAGTTTCTTGATCCGAGCACCCAAGGGAGGGCCGGCTGTCACACCTTCCCGAGCCCGCATGTGGCAGAGCTCCCATGCGCAGCCGCCGTCTTGTGTGTTCTGAAGCAACTGAAGTTTTTATTTGTTCCAGACTGGAGTAATTGTTCAGTTACGGACAGGGCCTTGCAGCTCATTTATAAATGGGCAGGTCTCTAGATCTGTGTTGAAATACGGATGTCTCATTTTATCTTGCTTCCCTCTGTAAATGTGAACGATCTTAGAGAACAGGGGTGCTGGAGAGTTTCCCGCGTGGTTCCCATGCCCCTAGGAAGAGTTCCCTGTGCAGGTGATCAGACCCAGGACTAGCAGAGGGTGAAGGGCCACAGATAGGTCTGGTCAGAAAACGGGGGTAGCTGGCGCCACTGACCCTGGGGACTCTTCTCCTTCAGGAGTCCTGCTGGCTCAGATACGGAAGAATCTGACCCTGATGGCTACCTCTTCCCAGCTCCCTAAGCTGCTGGTTTACTCTGCGGTAAGCTCCCGTAGTCCCCAACGTGCCGATGTCAAGCAGGGAGCTGGATTTCCTCTCTTCAGCGCCTGGGTGTGGGGGCTGGGGGTGGGTACGCGGTGCTGACGGGGAGCTCCCCTCTCTTATAGCACGATACCACCCTGGTCGCTCTGCAGATGGCACTGGACGTCTACAATGGGGAACAGGCCCCCTACGCCTCCTGCCACATATTTGAACTGTACCAGGAAGATAATGGGTGAGTGTAGCCACGGGTCTGCCCTCTGGAGGGGCCCTCGTGTGGTGGCTGTGGGCAGCCCAAGGGCTCAGTTACAGGCCTGCAGAGCAGCTTCCATCTTGTCTCCTGTCAACCCTCAGGAATTTCTCCGTGGAGATGTACTTTCGGAATGAAAGTAACAAGGCTCCCTGGCCCCTGGCCCTGCCCGGCTGTGCTCACCGCTGCCCACTGCAGGACTTCCTTCACCTCACAGAGCCCATCGTGCCCAAGGACTGGCAGCAGGAGTGCCAGTTGGCGAGCGGCCCCGCGGACACAGGTGAGCTGGTGCCTGCCTCTGTGAGGAGCATCCCAGAACAACTTTCAGTTCCTACCCACAGGTCTCCAGAGAGCGGCTGCACCTCTGACCCCCTCACTCATTTCCCCAGACAGCTCACTTCCCCACCCTGAGACCACCGCTCACGTCCTCCCTCCTCATTCTCAGGCAATGGCCTCCCTTCTCGTATCCCTGAGAAAACGGTGCTGTCCAGGAGAGCAGGGGCTCATCCTCCCACCAGCAGATCTTGCAGCTCACTTGCTGGTGTGAGCCACTACCGAGGGCCAAGCTCTCCACGGACACTCCGGGTCCCTCTCTTCTCACTTCCGCAGGGACTTGTGGGGCCTCAGTGTTCCCCGTCTACTGGGTCAGTCCCATCTTGAAAGTGTAAGGAAGACCTGTCAGGGCCCCATCTTCCTCCAGCCACCGCTCTGTCCCTGATCCCTGTGCAAGTGGAATCCTTTGCCTAGACTCTGGTTTTGCTTGTTCTGTCACTCGTGCTAGACAGCCTTGTGTCACCTCCTCCAGTGAAGCCACTTTCCTCAAGGACCAGTGGCCGCCTCTTGTCAAAGCCTGACCAATTCTTAGCTTCTCTCATCTCTCAAGGGCATGATATAATAGACCTTTCCTTCTTTAGACACTTTCTTGGCTTCTCTGGTGTTTCTTCTGACTTATACTTAGCTTTCTTACTGGCTTTTTCTCCCCACTAAACAGTGGATGGCCCAGGTCTTATCCTGGCCCTTCCCCATCTGTGCCCACTCCCAAGGTGATCCCAGCCAACCTCGTGGCTTCACATACTACCTCTATGCAAAGTTCTATCCTTTTATGACTCAGATTCATGACCTTTTCTCTGAGCTACAGACTCACATATCCAGCTGCTAACTTGAGATCTCTCCAAGTTGATATGTCTGAAACCAAACACTCTTACCCCTAAATCTACCCTTCCCTCAGGCTTGCCCATCTTAGCAAATGCCACATTAGTCACCTACTTGCATAGTGTGACCCTGAGCCCTCTTGAATACCATCTTTCGCAGACCCCATATCCAGTCCACTAGCAGATCCTATCAGCTTGACCTTTAAAATATATCCTCTTGGGGTGCTTGGGTGGCTCAGTCGGTTAAGTGTCCGCCTTCGGCTCAGGTCATGATCCCGGGGTCCTGGGATTGAGCCCCACATCGGGCTCCCTGCTCAGTAGGGAGTCTGCTTCTCCCTCTGCCTACTTCTCTCCTCTCTGTCAAATAAATAAAAATTTTAATATATATATGTATAAAAATCAGTTCACATCACTACTCTTCTCAGAATCTTCCAGTGGCTTCCCATGACAGTGAGAACAAAATCCACGTTCTTCTCCATGGCTTTCCAGGTGCTTCTTGTCTGATCCTCTGCTCTGATCTGTTTGCTCCTCACTTACTCTGCTATAGTGATACTGATTTCATAGCTGATCCTAGAATATGCCAGACTTCTTCCCACATCAGGGCCATTTGTACTTGCTTCCTGTCTACCCACCCTCTCCGCCCTTGCCCCAAGACCCTGTTCTCTCAGATCCAAGTGTCTCAGTGACTCAGGTCTCTGGTCAAAATGTCATTTCCTCAGTGATCCTTTCCCTGACTGACCTACCTTTCCATCCTTTTCTCTTTGCTTTGCTTTGTTTTTTGTTTTTTAATTTTTTATTTTTTGACAGAGAAAGAGACAGCAAGAGAGGGAACACAAGCAGGGGGAGTGGGAGAGGGAGAAGCAGGCTTCCCGCGGAGCAGGGAGCCTGATGCGGGGCTCGATCCCAGGACCCTGGGATCATGACCTGAGCCGAAGGCAGACGCTTACCGGCTGAGCCACCCAGGCGCCCCTGCTTTGATTCTCTTTATAGCATTTGTCACTAACCCATGTATGTCTCCATTGTAAGAGCACCTGGTGTACGGTAGATAGTCAAATATTTGTCAGATAGAACACTGATAGGCCCTTTTTCTCCCTCTCCCCCACCCAGAGGTGATTGTGGCCTTGGCTGTATGTGGCTCCATCCTCTTCCTCCTCATAGTGCTGCTCCTCACCGTCCTTTTCCGGATGCAGGCCCAGCCTCCTGGCTACCGCCACGTTGCAGACAGGGAAGATCATGCCTGACAACCACTCAGCCCCCTTCCCTCTGCCTCCTAGGGGAGGTGGGCTGGGCCCTTGCTCCTGATTGTTGCTGCTCCCCAGCCCATGGACAGGAGACCCTGGGATGGCCTCCCTCGGATGACCCCAACCTAGACGAACAAGTGGGACTCAGCTTTGCCCATGGCACCTGTCATTCAGCATTCATGTGCCTCCCTGTTCACCAAGTACTGTGTTGGACTTTGGCTTCCTCCAGACAAGATTTGCCTCCACCGTGCTTATTAAGGACCAGAAGTGTAGACAAGTATTCAAGTTTCACTCAGGACCTGAAAAACTGAAGGAGTTAGTGCTTGATCAAGCCTTGCTCTCTTCCAGCCCGGGGTTTTTGGCAAATAGTTCAGAGGACACGGTCTTGCCTCTCAGTGCTTATTTTAGTGGGAAAAACTGCCCAACATTGGAGGTACAGACACTGGCTGCTAAGGAACCGGACCGCCCAGAGGCCAGCCAGCCAAGTTTTCCTTTGTTCCCCTGAAGCCATTAGAGTCAGACCTAATGCTTCAGGCCTCTCTGTCATGCTGCAGATGGAGCAGGTCAGGAGGGGGTTTGTACCGGGGAGGGGGCGGGGGAGGGGGGAGGGGGCGTGGTTTGTGGTACAGTCATGACACTACTGTCCTGCTCAGCTAGGCTGGGGTCTCCACGGACCAGAGGCCACTGCAGGGTGTGAGCTGGACAGCTTGTGACTGTGGCCAGAATAGGGCTAAGGCAGCTTCCAGAGAATGAATGTTCTAGACTCTTAGTGCTGTTTCTGTGCTTTTTCTTCTTTTGGGGGCCCCGAGGAGCCCTTTGACCAGGTCAGTGCTGGAAGATCCACTCAGAAGCTCAGTTGGGTATGGTTTTATTAGCCAAGTCAGTAGTGAGCACGAACCAAAAACCACTGCCTGATCCCTCTGTCACTGCTCATCAAAGAATAGAAAAGTACCTTGGCTCCAGGAGAAGCTTGGCTCCAGGCTAGATAGAGCAGGGACCCTTGGGGCACCTGGGGCACCAACCCTGGAGAAGTTTCTGGAGCTAAGTCCAGAGCAGTAACATGCTAGTGTCCCATGCCACAGTGTCCCTGCTCCGACCCTAAGACTTGGATACCTTTGGCCCTTTAACACACAGCCGCCTCTTCCCAGAGGATTTGTTCTCAGGCTTGGCCCGCACCTTCATTAATGTCTCTCATGTCCGCATCCCAGCTTCCTCCTGGCTCCAAATGAGAATGTGATAACCTAGGAGGAGTGAGACCAGTCTGACTTGCACCTTCCACGATCAGTCTCTGAGAACTTGGGGCTGGCCCAGGGAACCCAGGACTTGGTCAGGAAAAACCAGGATGCCTGGAAGCAGCCAGGCATCGTCATGACCAAGACAAAGCAAGAGGCATGGAGGGCCTAGGCCAAAGAGTCCACTGTATCCTGTAAATCTTTACTGACTCCTACCCTGGGGTGACTGGCAGGGCTAAGCTGAGGGGAGCCTGCACTCAACCTGGGGGGTAGGGTAGGGCTTGGCCAATCTGAGATACAACCTGCTTCACTCACCCATCACAGAGGCCAGCGTGTCCCCCATGGGATTGAACTCATTGAGCTGCAGAGACAAGGGCATAAGCATCAGGAGGAGGTGAGGTATTGGGAGAAGGGCACATGAGGGTTAATTTCTGGTCAGGTAAGGTAGGTTGAAGCCCTGCTTCCTCCCCTCATCATTTGAGGGCCCAAACCTCACCGAAATGATACCAGAAGATTCTGGGTCATAGAGCTGATACATCATCTTCCCTGAGTTTCCATCAAACACATCGATCGTCCTTAATTCATGGGGGGTACAGCTTTTGAAATTAGGATCTGGGTATCGGCCCACGACAACGAGGTTGTACCGAGGATGCCAGGTTGCCTAGGAGATGGAGAGTTGTCATGAGAGTAAATGCGGAGTACTATCAAGAGGGACATCAAAAGTATTCTTTGCCACTCACAAATGTTAATACAATTGCCAGCAATTTAATAATGGAGATAAAACCCACATGAAACTACAAGAACAGCTTTCAACTGCATGTGCCTCTACCATCCCAAATTTTTAACCCCAAATTGGCATCTCTGGACCTTGGGACATCTTCAGGCCTTTTCTGTCTTTTGTATTTCCTGAGATCATACCAACTGATAAATGTTTTAACATCAGCTTGACCCAGACATTAACCAAAGCCTACAACCAAGCAAAAACCAAGGACATAAGTTCTGAAGTAGTCCCACTACTGTCCCTCCTCCATCAACATGAATGCTGAAGAGTTGAGCAGAATATGGCTAGTGACCAAGAAAAGGAAGGAAACCTATGTTCCCCTATGTTCCAAAACAAATCTGGCAGTTAGAATGACAGAATCAGATGGGGTTTTCCTAAGAAATTGCAAGAAGTGTTGAAGGAGGAAAAACATGGTTAGCAGGAAGGACAGAGTGGTATGTGCCATGGCTTGGAAATAAGTCACAAGTCCCACCTGGGAAGCTGGAAATTGTCCTCACTGGATACAAAGTGAGAGATGACACACAGATCAATGGGAACCAACCAGTGAAGAACCCTTGTTCTTAAGAGCCTGGATTTGATCTGAGGTATGCGGGAGCTACTCTAATATTAAATGATCACTGCTGACATTGTACGTCCCAGGCACTAGACAAGTGCTTTAAGTATACAGATTCTTCACACAACCCTGTCCGTCAGATACTGTTACTCGCTTTTTAGAGATGAGGAAACCGAGATCCAAAATTCAAGCAGCTTACCCACGAACTCTAACCAGGGGTGTCAGTCTACCTGAAGCTGGTGCCCCCACCACTATGCTATGTTGATGAAAGAAATACCGGCATGAAACCCGGAGGTCTGGAGAGGGGCTGCGGTGTTAGAAAAAGAACAGAAACCAGGAGAGCAGAGGAACGGGCAGAGTTGAGGCTGCCTGGGGCGTGTGCAGGAAGGAATCAGAAGACTTAAAGACTGTCAGTCTTGGGGGCTGAGTCAGCTGGGGGACCAGCAGCACATGCAGATAACTGGAGGTGAGGGCAGAACAGCAGGGAAGTGGGCTGGGCCCAACGAACCAGGAAGAGCTTACGGGAGACCAAGAAAACGGCAGTGCAGTGGGACTGCAGAAGGGGGACAGAAGTTGCAGAGAGTGCTGGGAGAGAAGAGATGGCTTCGTGTAGGTACAGGATGAGCTCTGGGATTAGGCATTTCCAGATCTGGCCTCTCCCTACCTCGGGCAGACCCGGCCCGTCCCCGTGATCACAGCTCCCTGCCTCCATCACTTACCTTGATGGGCGTCAGGTGCTGGAAGTGGCGGTGAGGGTGTGGGATCAGGCTTGGGGGGCAGTCCCACTGGGAGGCCGAGTAAACCCGGAGCTCACTCTTCTGGTCAGTGGTCAGGAGCTGGGCTCCATCAGGACTGAAACAAGCTGGCAAGTGAAAAGCCCCAGAGCTGAAGGAGCCCCAGGCCCTTGTTATCCTGGCTGTCATAGGCCTTCTCCTGCAGGGGCACCCCTCTCTCCCACTCCTCTCTAGGCAGGGGTGGAAGGGAGGAGGTGAATCTGGACTGTGAACAAAAACATCCTAGAAACTTGGGGCACCTGGATGGCTCAGTCAGGATAGCCGCCAACTCTTGATTTCGGCTCAGGTTGTGATCTCAGCGTCCTTGCTCAGTGGGAAGTCTGTTTGTCCCTCTCCCTTTGGCCCTCCCCCTGCTTGTGCTTTCTCTAAAAAAAATAAATCTTAAAAAAAAAAAATTCTAGAAACTTAGCAGCTGTTGGAGGCAGCTAGAACCAGAAAGTTTCCAAGACATCCACTTGGCTGATGCTCTCAGGGTAGAGATTTAACCTAGCAGCTTCTAAAGATTGAGGGAAAACCCTGGAAGTGGTTGGACAGGCAGGGTCTGCAGGAAGGATGAGGTCTGGTATATCACACCTGCGTTGACAGGATGGCTATGCGGCAGCGAGTGGAGGAAGCTGGATTTCCCTCTAACCTGGCGCAGGTCCCAGATTTTCACTGTTTGGTCTACAGAGGCTGTGGCCAGGAACCAATCACAGCATGGGTTCAGGGCCACATGGGTCACTTTCTTTTTGTGCATTCTCAGATTCCAAAGCTGCAGAGAAGGGCTCGGTTCAGGTGGGGCGCAGGGAGGCCGGGATGGGTGGGGGGTTGGTTAGGGAGAGAAAGGGAGGACCTGGGCTCCAGAGAACGCACCTCCCTGCCATCCATGTTGAGCAGGATCACGTGCCCCACATTGTCTCCCGTGACCACCATTCGGCTTCTGGCAGACACATCCAGGCTGCAAAACCAGAAGCTGGAGGGAGAAACTGTGCTGTAAGATTCTTGGGGACAGAGGCAAGGTCCATTCAGTCACTGTTGTAGCTCCAGCGTCTAGTGTACAGTTAGACGTCCCACCAGTATTTGCTGAAGGAGTAACTGTCTCGCCACAGACTCCCAGCGAGGAGCCCACGGACTTGTCTACCGTCCGACAGAGAGGATGGGGGTGACGGAGCTCAGAAATGTGTCCAGTTAGTCAGCTAGTCAGAGTCCCTGAAGCAGCCACAGCTCAGACCATAAGGCAAGTCCCCAGGCTAGCCTGCCCCCTAGAGCCCTGGGTTCTGAGGAGGACTCGTTTATTGCTCTCTCCCTTCCCTCTCTACCCTTTGGGCCAAAGGAGATGACAAACCAAACGGGCTGCCCAGCTCTGTTCCGCAGAGCTGGTGAGAAAGGAACTTCTGCCCCCTTCTGAACATTTAGGGAAAAAAGCATACACAACTTTGGGAGTTCTGTCTTGCTCTTTTGTCTCTCAGACTACTTGAGGACGAAGGGATGGGGTTGGGATTGCTTCAGGGATCCTAAAACCTGGCCAGGAGAGCTCAGGTTCATATTTTTTTCTCTCAAACACTCAAATCCTTGCTACAGTGCCAACAAATCCCCTACAAATGTCTTTCAGAGGGAGGGTTTCTTGTGGACAAATAACATGGAACTGAGTCTGTCCCGTCTCCTGCCCTGACCTCTGTGGGGCCGCCCAGGATAACGTCCAGTGCTAGTTAGACCCCCTCACACACACCCCGGATTCTTCAGAGAACAGTAAGAGTCATGTCTCTGGCCGGAAATCCAAGTGCTGAGCATTTTGTCATTTCTCCAGCCACTTGCTCTTGGGGTGTCCCATGTGCTCTGCAGACAGGACTCTATCCCTTTCAGCTTCCATCAAGGAACTGGTCGCGTCATCACACCCCAGTGACGTAGGGAATGAAATCTTAAATTCCTAGTTCCTGCTCCAACCTTTAAGTGGCTTTCCAGGCCAATGCCATGTTGACTAGTGAGAAACAAGGTCTGGTCTAACCCAGGAACGCCTTACAGAAGAGCCGAAGCCCTTCCCTCGCTGAGAAGAGCAGAGGTTCTAGAACCCCTCCCTGAAGCAGTAACACACCCGGAACGCAGGAAGAGTGGCTACGGAAAATCTCAGAGGGAAGTGTAGGACATGGCTGCCACCTTGCAGTTCTCCCCTGTACCAGGTATGGGGGACACACATGAGATCTGGACGCTCTCACCAGAACTACACCGAGAGCCCAGAAGCCCTTTCCCTCCTAGTGAGGCTACTCACTTGCAGGTGCCTGAGCTGGTAAAAACTCGGAGAGTGTTGCCTTTAAAGTCTTGCAGCCTAGTTGTTCCCTCCATTGAGGAGGTGAAAAACTGGTTGGTATCAAGAGGGTTAAACTTCAGCCCAGTGATGCTCCCTCCAGCTCCGATCTAACACAAGGAAGAGAAAAGCCAGTGAGTGATGCCAGCTCAGGTGGAGGAGGAGGCCTGGGTGCACAGGCCCCGCTGACCAGAGAGCCGGGCAGGCAGCGCGTGCGGCCAGGCCAGCCCGGAGGCCCTGACACGGCGATGCGCTCCATGACGCTCTTTCTTACTTAAGACTTGAGTTTTAATTGAGTTGTTAAAAAATTAACAGACGGTACATTTGGTTGTCTTTAGAATACGGTTCTATGAATTTGAACACACAGTAGAGGTTTGAATAACCACCACCCAAATCTGGATGCAGAACAGGTCCGTCCCCTCAAAAAACTCCCTTGTGCTCTCCTGTCATAGTCACACCCCCTCCCCACCTTGTAACCCCCCTGGCCACCGGCCACCGTGGCTCTGTTCTCCATCATTATGCTATGGCCTTGCCTTTAACAGACTGTCATAGGAGTGAATTCTACAGTAGGCATCCTTTTGCAACTGGCTTCTTTCATCTCACTCAGCATAATGCCCCTGAGATGCAGCCAGGTTTCTGTGTGTACCCATCGCTCATTCCATTTTACTGCTGAGTGTTCCATTACATGGATGCACCACAGCTTACTTATTATTGCCTGGTGCTCTTTAGAAGAGCTTCAGCTTGGAACAGGGCCTGGATTAGGAGGGCAGGAGTCAGATCTGAGCTCCTTCCTATTTTCTCGAGACATCCCAGACAAGGATGATGAAAACAATCACGATAACATCAATAACATAGCCTCATTAAGTGCTTATGATGTATCAGGCACAGTTTTAAGAACTTGACAGCTTCCAGAGCTCCTTCTCTACCTCTTACGCTGCCGCTATCCCAGCCTCACAGACCTAGCGTCCACTTAGCTCACTCAACGTGCTCACCGGCATGTTCCGTCCCCTGTACAAAGCATTCTAACCAGTGCCCATGGTCCGCCCAACCCTTGCTCCCGGGATCATCTTCTGCTCCTGACAGCTGAGTCCTGTGCTCACCCAGGCTTCGTGGTGTCTGTTCTTAAACCCGTATATGCATGTTGTACTTTTTGTTGTAATTATGTAATTTAATTAAACATGTAACTTAATTACATGTCATTTATTAAGCATTTCATTAAAAATTTAAACTTTAAACATTTCAACAAAACATTTAAGCATTTACTTAAACATGTAATTTAATTAAACAGAAGAACTACGCGCAAAAAGGAAGACCACTGTTATTTCTATGAAAGCCACGTTGAATACTTTGGAAAAACTAGATAAAAATGAGTTGCTAAAAATGATATAGTTGCCAGATTAAGCATGGGTGAGATACTTATAAACACTTAGGGTGGGAAATAATAAAACTTTCAAAAGAATCTGCAATCAGATTGCTTCACAACTGCCTTAAAATTATGTCTCCATGGGGCACGTGGGTGGCTCAGTCAGTTAGGCGTCTGACTCTTGGTTTTGGCTCAGGTCATGATCTCATGGGTTGTGGGATCAAGCCCTGTAATGGGCTCTGCACTCAGTGAGGAGTCTGCTTGGGATTCTCTCCCTGTGCCGCACTCATGCACGCTCTCTCTTTCAAATGAATAAATAAAATCTTAAAAAGAAAAAAAATTTTTTTTTTAAGTAAGGGGAGAGGCAGAGGGAGAGGGAGAAGCAGACTCCCCCCCCACTAAGGAGGGAGCCCGATGCAGGGTTTGATCCCAGGACCCGGAGATCATGACCTGAGCCGAAGGCAGATGCTTAAACATCTGAGCCACCTAGGTGCCCCAATAAAAAAATCTTAAAAAAAAATTATGTCTCCACTTTCAGGGAAAGGGAAACTAGACCCTATAAAGAATACATTATGGGTGTGGTTTATGTAAGAGCAGGGGAACCCTAATCAGTGGACCGTTATTCTCAGAAAAGGACTGGTCCTATGTCAGAGCATCAGTAATAAATACATACATAAACATTTTAAGTCAAAATGCACGTGTGTTCTTCTAGTAAGGGTAGACTTAAGTGGTTACAACCCCAACTCTTGAACTGAGAAGGAAGAACAAAACCAGGGCAAAGTATGATAAAGAAATATATTGGAGACTTCCAATACCAGAGATGGTGGTTAGCTCAGGTCGGACCAGCCTTCTGTTGAGAACTAGAAAAGGGAAACAAAATCGACACCTATAAAGAAAAGTTTCTGAAGTCAATGGAGAGCTATGAAGGCATCAGGGACTTGAAGACCGGCAGCTTAGGGAGAGGAGGAGCAGAAAGATAGGCCTGACTTTGGATGCTGCTTTTCCCCTTGAGGCCTATGCAGCCCAGAAAGCTTGGCTTTGAAGCAGAGGAACTGAAAGGCAGAGAAGCTGAATGGAAAGTGGTGGGTGACTTCAAGGCTGAGAAGCTGGGCTGAGGTTTTGCCAGTCTCGCAGGGCAAGAGGAGAGGTCGTGGAAGAAATCCAGCTTTTAGTTAGGATCTCTGACACTCTAGAGATAAGAACAAACTGGAAATAGCCTGACTTTCATAAAGACTGAAGTCCAGATTCAAATCATTTCTTTCTTTTTTTTTTAAGATTTTATTTATTTACTTGACAGAGAGAGAGAGAGAGAGCACAAGCAGGGGGAGTGGCAGGCAGAGGGAGAAGCAGACTCCCCACTGAGCAGGGAGCCCCATGTGGGGCTCCATCCCAGGACCCTGGGATCATGACCTGAGCCGAAGGCGTACGCTTCACCGACTGAGCCACCCAAGTGCCCCCAGATTCAAATCATTTCAGTCTCATTGGAGTAAGATGATCTGATTCCATCCTACCTGCCTGTCAGAAGGAAAAAGAATTGTCTCTGGAGAAAAATACCGCCACTCAAAACTTCAAATTATCTCTACAAGTTTTCATATGCAATATTTGGCATTATATCTAAAATCACCCAGCATATCAGAAGATAAGGCCAAATAACCAAAAACTATGAGGAAAAAAATAACATTTGAAAGACACAGGAGATCCAGATATTAGAGCTATTAGATACAGGCTTTAAAATAATTGTGATTAATATACATTAAAAAAAAATAAGACCTGGGGCGCCTGGGTGGCTCAGTCGGGTAAGCGTCTGCCTTTGGCTCAGGTCATGATCCCGGGCTCCTGGGTTGGAGCCCTGCACTGGGTTCCCTGCTCACTGGGGAGTCTGCTTCTCCCTCTCCTTCTGCCCTTCCCCCAATCATGCTCCCCCCAACTCTCAAATATATAAAAGTCTTTTTTAAAAACTAGACCTAATTTAAAAATGGACAAAGGATTTGAACAGACATTTTTCTGAAGACATGCAAATGACAACAAACACATGAGAAGATGCTCAACATCATTAGTCATCATGAGATACTACTTCACACCCACTTGGATGGCGATAAGAAAAAAGATGGACAATAACAAGTGGTGACAAGACAACCCCTGAAATGGGAGAAAATATTTGCAAACTAGATCTGATAAGAAGTTAGTATCAAAAGTATATGAACAACTCAATAGCAAAAAAACAAACAAAAAACCCCCCAAATAACCTAATTAAAACTGGTCAAAGGACCTCAATCGACATTTCTCCAAATAAGACATACAAATGGCCAACAGGTATATGAAAAGGTGCTCAGCATCATTAATCCTGACATCATGGAAATGCAAATCAAAACCACAATGAGCTATCATCTTACACTTGTTGGAATGGCTATTATCAAAACAAAAGGTAACAGGTGTTAGCAAGGGTGTGGAGAAAAAGGTACTCTTGTACCCTGTTGATGGGAATGTAAATTGGTAGAGGCATTGTGGAAAACAGTGTGGAGGTTCTTTGGAAAATATACCACATGATCCATTAATCCCACTTGTGGGTAGATAGCCCAAGGAAATGAGCTTTTCACGTGTTATCTTCCCTCCTGGGTTCACTGTAGCTATTCACAATAGCCAAGGTAGGAAAACCACCTCAGTGTCTGTTGACAGATGAAGGCATAAAGAAAATGTAGTATGTATATATGATGGAATATTAGTGAGCCTTTAAAAAGAAGGAAATCCTGCCATTTGTGACAACCAGGATGAACCAGGAGGATGTTAGGCTAAGTGAAATAAGTCAGACACAGAAAGACAAATACAGCGTGATTTCACTTATATGTGGATCTACAGACGTGGAATTCATAAAAGCTGAGAGCAGAATGGTGGTTGTCAGGGGCTTGGGGATGGAGGAGATGGGGAGATGTGGGTGAAAGGGTACAAAGTGTCAATTATGCAGGATGAATAAGTTCGAGAGAGCTAATGTACAGCATGGTGACCATAGTTAATACTATATTGTATATTTGAAATTTACTAAGAGAGTTGATCTTAAGTGTTCCAGAGCACACAAGATAATATGTGAAGTGAGGAACGTTAATTAGCTTGACTGTGGTAATCATTTGCAATGTACACATGTTAAAACTCACACTGTATGCTTTAAATATGTGCAATTTTTATTTGTCAGTTATATCTCAATAAAGCTGGAAAAGAATACAAGTGTTGTTAAGGATATGGAGAAGTTGAAGCCCTCCTACATTGCTGATGGGAATGTGAGATGGAGTAGTCACTCTGGAAAATGGTTTGGCAGTTCCACAAAAACTTAAACATAAAGTTACCATACGTCCCAGCAATTCCACTCCTAGACATATACCCAAGAGAAATGAATATGTATGTTCATATGAAAACTTGTACACAAATATTCCTAAAAGCATCCATAATAAAAGAAGGCTAAAAATCAATGACTCAAAACATCCATCTCAAGAAGTTGTGAAAGTAACAGGAGAAGAAAGTAGGAGAGGGGTGCCTGGGTGGCTCAGTCAGTTAAGCATCTGACTCTTGATTTCGTCTGGGGTCATGATCTCAGGGTCATGGGATCGAGCTCCAAATCAGATTCTGCACTCAGCATGGAGTCTGCTTGTCCCTCTCCTTCTGCTCCTCTCCCTGCTCTCTCTCTCTCTCTCCCTCTCTAAAATAAATAAATAAAATCTTAAAAAAAAAAAAAAGTAGGAGAAAGAAAGAACAGAAATGAATGAAACAGAAAACAAATATATACTGTGAGAGAATTAACAAACAAAAGTTGGGGGATGCCTGGCTGGCTCAGTCAGTAGAGCACATAACTCTTGATCTCAGGGTTGTGAGTTCAAGCCCCACATTGGGCATGGAGCCTACTTAAAAAAAAAAAAAAAAAGTTGGTGTTAAATGAAAAGACTAATAAAATCAATAAATCCCTGGTGAGACTGACCAAACGGAAGTCACAAATAATCAATGTAATAGATCAAAAAAGACACATCCATATAAATCCTACACATTTTAAACAATTATAAGAGGATATAATAAGCAATCTATGCCAGTAAATTTGAAAACTTAGATAAAATGGGTAAATTCCTTAGAAAAATACAAATTTGCCAAACTGACAGAAGATGAAAGAGAAAATCAGGGGCGCCTGGGTGGCTCAGTCGTTGAGCGTCTGCCTTCGGCTCAGGTCATGATCCCAGGGTCCTGGGATCGAGCCCCGCATCGGGCTCCCTGCTCTGCGGGAAGCCTGCTTCTCCCTCTCCCACTCCCCCTGCTTGTGTTCCCTCTCTTGCTGTCTCTCTCTCCGTCAAATAAATAAATAAAATCTTTAAAAAAAAAAAAGAAAGAAAGAAAGAGAAAATCAGAATAGTCTGATATCTATTAAAGACATTGTATTCACAACTAAAAACTTTCTTGCACAGTAAATTCCAGATCCTGGTAGCTTCACTGCTGAATATACTAAACATTTAAGGAAGAAATAATATCAGTCTTTTTCTTAACTTTGTTTTCCAACCATCTCAAACTCTTAGCAAAGTTGCAAAAATTGCACAAAGAACTGGTTTTCTGGAAAAAAAAATGCTTTTCTGAAAAAAACCCTGCTTTCTGGAACCATTTGATAATAAATTGCCAACATGATGTCTCATCACTCTCAAATACTCTACTGTATTTCCTACAAGAACATGCTCCTATGTAACCACAATAAGACAATCAAAACTTAGGGGTATCTAAAGTAGTTCAAACTCACAGAAACAGAAAGTTATAATTGTGGTTGCCAAGGGCTGAGGGAAGGGGAAAATGAGGAACTTATTCAGTGGGTACACAGTTTCAGTTTTACATGATGAAAAAGTTCTACAGTTCTGCTATACAATAATATGAATATAGTTAACACTACCATACACTTAAAAATGGTTCAATGATAAATGTTATGTGGTTTTAACACAATTTTTAAGAAGTAATATTACTTGCTGGAGATATAATTGGAAAGGTTAAAAAGGGGGGGGAGAAAATTTAAATGAAAAATTCGAATATAATAAACTAAAACAAACATAAAAATCACTCAGTGTAGGGGTGCCTGGGTGGCTGTTGATTAAGCGTGTGCCTTCAGCTCAGGTCATGATCCCAGGGTCCTGGGATCGAGCCCCATGTTGGGCTCCCTGCTCAGTGGGGAGTCTGCTTCTCCTTCTCCCTCTGCCCCTCCCCACTGCTCGTGCTCACTCTCAAATAAATAAAATCTTTTTTTTTTTTTTTAAATCTCAGTGTAACATCACATTAGCAGAATAAAGGGGAAAGATCAGCTGATCTCAAGAGATACAAAAAAGTATTTGATGAAATTCGATTATCATTCATGATAGGAACTTCTGGTAATTTATTTTATTTAGAAATAAAAGGGGAACTTCCATAGTCTGATAAAGAATATTCAAAAACAGACAAGTTTTAAAACACAAACAAGCTCCTATATATATACCCAAGAGAAGTGAAAACAGGTGTTCAAACAAAAACTCGTACATGAATATTCACAGCCATTGTATTCATAATAGCAAAAGGTGGAAAAAACCCAAATGTCCATTAACAGATGAGTGGATAAATAAAATGTGTCATATCCATATGATTAGACTATTATTCAGCTATAAAAAGGAATGAAATACTCATACAAGCTACAGCATGGATGAAACTTGAAAACATTAGGCTAAATGAAAGAAGCCAGACCCAAAAGGACAAATATCATGTGATTCCATTTATATGAGGTACTTAGAATAGTCAAATTCATAGAGACAGAAGGCAGATCAGTAGATCTAGGGGAGGGTAATAGAAAGTCATTGTTTAATGGGTACAGAGTTATTTTAGGAAGATGAAAAAGTTTTGCAGATGGTTGGTGGTGATAGTCGCACAACAGTGCAAATGTACTTAATTGTGTACACTTAAAATGGCTAATATGGGGGGATGCCTGGCTGGCTTAGTTGGAAGAGCATGCAACTCTTGATCTTGGGGTTGTGAGTTCAAACCCCTTATTGAGTGTAGAAATTACTAAACAACAACAAAAAACCCTTAAAAATGGTTAAAATGGTAAATTTTATGTTAGGTGTATTTTGCAACAATAAAAAGTAGAAGAAATCATACTTAATGATCAAATATAAAAGCCTTCTATGATCAAGAACAAGACAAGCATGTCTGCTATATTTAATATTCAACAATGTACTAGAGGTCTTGCCAATGGAATAAGGCAAAAAAGAAGTATAAGAATAGTAAGGAGAGAAATCAAACTCTCATTATTTGTAGATGACAAGATCGTGTAGGGAAAAATTTTAAATCCTCAGACAAACTATTAAATTAATAAGTGTGGATTTCTGCTTCCAACCATGATGGAGTATCATATTCTCCTGCATTGAACAACTAAAAAAATGGACAAGCTACATGAACTAGGTTCTCAGACATTGGACAACAGGCAGCACCAGACAGGAAGGAAAGAAGGAGATAGCTTTGCCATTGCCCCAGCTTAACTGCGTGGAGAGAGTCCTCAGGTTGCAAGACAGGGAGGAACCACACAGCCTAGCAATCTCACTGAACTGAGGAGACAGAGTGTTAGGAAAGCCAACATAGCAAGAATTGGTGGGCAAAATGCTGGGGAGGAGAGAGACACACAGAAGGAGCATTCTGGAGAGTTTCACAAGGGTCCCCTCAAGTCTTTGAGGGAAGTATTAATGTATAAATGTGTCTGAGGAAACTACCCAAGACTCGGGGAGGGGGCAGGGAGAAACACCGTAAATAAGCAGGGGAGAAATCCTCAGAACAGTGTGTAGTCTCAGAAAGACTTAATATACAAAACATCGAGTCCTCAGAAGGGTATTGCCTCAGGGTGAGGACAGCTTATATTTATAGGCTGCCTTAAACCTATGCTAACTGGGGTAGACTGAATAATGGTCCCCAAGATGTCCATGCCCTAATCCTTGGACCCTGTGAATAATACGCTAGATGACCAAAGGGACTTTGCATATGTGGTTAAGGATCTTGAGAGGGGAAGATTATCCTGGATTATCTGGGTGGGATAGATATAATCAAAATCAAAATGGTCTTTATAAGAGGAACACAGGAGGGGCGCCTGGGTGGCTCAGTCGTTAAGTGTCTGCCTTCGGCTCAGGTCATGATCCCAGGGTCCTGGGATCGAGCCCCACATCAGGCTCCCTGCTCAGCAGGAAGCCTGCTTGGCTTCTCCCTCTCCCAATCCCCCTGCTTGTGGTCCCTCTCTCCTGTGTCTCTCTCTGTCAAATAAATAAATAAAATCTTAAAAAAAAAAAAAAGAAGCAGAAAATCGGGGTGATGCACTTTGAAGATAGAAGAAGCAGCCATTGCCCAGGAATTCAGATGGTTACAAGAAGCTGAAAAAAAAACAAGGAAACAGATTCTTCCCTCAGAACCTTGAGAAAGAACCAGCCCTGCCAACACCTTGACCTTAATCCAGAAAAAAATGATTTCAGAGTTCTGATCTCCAGATCTCCAGAACTGTAAGAGAATAAAATTGTGTTGTTTTAAGATACCAAGTCTGTGGTAATTTGTTATAGAGGCAATAGGAAACTAATATAGTAACTATATTAACAAAGCTTAAAAACAAGGCTTCAAAGTATCAAACTGATTATAAGTAACTGCATCTCAGAACAAAGCCCAACAATATTTAAAAGAATACAACACAATCCAACATCCAACAATGTAAAATTCACAATGTCTGGCATCCAATGAGAAATTACCAGGCATGCAAAGAAGGAGGAAAATAGAACTCATAACCAGAAGAAAACTAAATGAATAGAAACACCCTCAGAAGTGACACAGATGATAGAATTAGCAAAAACATTAAAACAACTATTATGAACACACTCTATATGGTCAAGAAAGTAGAGGAAGCAGTGAACAAGAAAAAAGAAATGGAAGCTACTTAAAAAGGCCCAAATCAAACTTCTGGAGATGATATACAGTATCTGAAAAAAATACATCTAATACAGATTAGATAATGCAGAAGATCAGTGAAAGAGAGACAGCAATAGAAGCTATGCAAAATAAAATGAGGGGGGGATTAAAAAATGAACTTTATCAATGACCTGTAGGAAAACACCTAGTAGCCTAACATATATATAATTGGAGTCCCAGAAAATAAAGGGGGGGGGGAAACTATTGAATATTTATGGCCTAAAATTTTCCAAATTTGATGACAAACCCATCAATCCAAGAGGTAAAATGAACCCCAAAGAGCAGAAACATATAGAGAAATAGAGTAGACAAATCACAATCATTTTTAAAGTAGCCAGAAGAAAAAAAGAAAAGAAAAATCATGTAAAGAGGAACATAAGAATGAGAGAAGACTGCATCAGAAATCATCTCTAAGGGCGCCTGAGTGGCTCAGTCGGTTAAGCGTCTGCCTTCAGCTCGGGCCATGATCCCAGAATCCTGAGATAGAGCCCAGTGTCCGGCTCCATGCTCAGCAGGGAGCCTGCTTCTCCCTCTCCCTCTGCCTGCCTGTCTGCCTACTTGTGATCTCTCTCTCTCTCTCCCTGTCAAATAAATAAATAAAATCTTAAAAAAAAGAAAGAAATCATCTCTAAAGTAGTAAAAGCAAGAAAACAAAAACAGAAGCCTGTGAACCTAGAATTCTATACCTAGCAAAAGTATCTTTTCCCCTAAAAAAGACAAAAGAAAAAAAAAATGTATCAGCAGCCAACCTACATTATAAGAAATATTAAAGGAAATTCTTCAGGCAGAAGGAAAATGTTACCAAAAGGAACTCTAGGGGTGCCTGGGTGGCTCAGTCAGTTAAGCGTCTGTCTTTGGCTCCACAACTAGGTACTTATTCAAGAAAAATGAAAACATATATCTACACAAAGCTTGTACATAAATGTTCATAATAGCTTTATTTTTATTTGGAAAAAATCCAAATATCCTTCTGCAGGTGAATGGATAAATTGTGGTGCATTGATATAATGGAACACTACTGAGAAAGAAAAAAAAAAAAAACACTACTGAAAAGGGCGCCTGGGTGCCTCAGTTGTTAAGCATCTGCCTTCGGCCCAGGTCATGATCCCAGGGTCTTGGGATCGAGCCCCGCATCAGGCTCCCTGCTCAGCGGGAAGCCTGCTTCTCCCTCTCCCACTCCCCCTGCTCATGTTTCCTCTCTCACTGTCTCTGTCAAATGAATAAATAACATCTTAAAAAAAAACAAAACACCCGACTGATACATGTATAAATGTAGATGAATTTCAAATAATTATACTGAGTGAAAGCCAGAAAAACAAAGTATATATTATACTATGTCATTTATATAAAAAATGCATATTAACCAATAGGGTTAGAAAGCAGATCAACGATTTTCAGAGGTAGGGAGAAGTGGATTACAAAGGGGTATGAGGAAACTTTGGGGCTGAAAAAAAAGACACAAATAACTCATATCAAGAATGTGAGGGGGCGCCTGGGTGGTTCAGATGGTTAAGCGTCTGCCTTTGGCTCAGGTCATGAACCCAGGGTCCTGGGATCAAGTCCCACATCAGCCTGCTTCTCCCTCTGCCTCTCTCTCTCTCTGTCTCTTATGAATAAAGAAATAAAATCTTAAAAAAAAAAAAAAAAGAATGTGAGGGGAGGTATCACTAAGATCATGTAGACATTAACAGGATAGTAAGGAAATGCCATGAACAAATTCATGTCACTAAATTCGACAATTTAGGTAAAATGGACAAGTTTCTTGAAAAACAAACTACCAAGCTCATTCACAAGAAACAGAGAACCTAAACTGCCCCACAGCTATGAAAGATATTGAATATATAGTTAACTCCCCAACAAAGAAAACTCCAATCCTAAAAATACTACAAAGGTTTTAAGGAAGAGGGGCGCCTGGGTGGCTCAGTCAGTTAAGCGGCTGCCTTCGGCTCAGGTCACGATCCCAGAGTCCTGGATCGAGCCCCGCATCGGGCTCCCTGCTCAGCGGAGAGCCTGCTTCTCCCTCTCCCTCTGCCTGCCGCTCCCCCTGCTTGTGCTCTCTATCTCTCTCTCTGTGTCAAATAAATAAAATCTTTAAAAAAAAATTTTTTTTAAGGAAGAGATAGTATCAATTCTACACAAATAATTCCAGAAAATACAAGAGGTAGGAATACCTCCTAACTCTTTTTATGAGGCCTGCATTACCCTGATACCAAAGGCATTACAAAAAACAAAAGCGAATTACAGGATATTTTTAGTGGTCATCTGGTATATGATTTTAAACTAGAATATCTGATATAATAAGTAAAATACAACAGATTGTAGGGTAGAATACTTATGTAATAATCTAGGCAGAAGTTTGGGTGTGTATCATAGTGTATACACATAGAGAAAGAGGCCTCAAATGGAGATTTCAAGTACTTTTTATTCTTTATGCTTTTCTCTGTATTATTTGAAATTCTCATAAGCATGGATCATTTTACAATAAGAGTAAAACCAAGTTATCTTCATTATGAAAATGTCATACATGTTTCCTTGTAAAGATCAGAGCCAAGGTCAGAGGACTAAAGAAGTAACAAAATGAGGGGCGCCTGGCTAGCTCAGTCAGGGGAGCATGTGACTCTTGATTTCGAGGTCGTGAGTTCAGGCCGCACGTTGGGTGTGAAGCCTACTTAAAAAATAAAAAAAAAATTTTTTTTTTTAAAGATTTTGTTTATTTATTTGAGAGAGAGAATGAGAGAGAGCACATGAGAGGGGGGAGGGTCAGAGGCAGAAGCAGACTCCCTGCTGAGCAGGGAGCCCAATGAGGGACTCGATCCTGGGACTCCAGGATCATGACCCGAGCCGAAGGCAGTCGCTTAACCAACTGAGCCACCCAGGCACCCCAAAAAAATTTTTTTAATTAAAAAAAAAATGTAGTAGCAAAATGAGGCATTGTTACACCTTCAGTCCCTGTTCTCAAATCAACTTTCTGTCAGTATCTGGAAGTAAAAACAGAGAGCTCTCCAGACCACTATACCCTTCTTCTGCTCCAATTTAGCCTCTTGCTAGTCTCAACGTGCAGATGCTCAGACCAATCTCCGAGACGGTGTGAAGAAATGTCACTTAAAGGCACATTATACTGAAGAGTGGTATAAACCAAAGCAGCCTCAGCCTGGCACAAGTTTAAAGCAGATGTCATTTCCCTTTTGGTCAGGAGGCTCTTCCCCTAGGACACCCTTAGGCTACTTCTTAAATTTCTCTATTCCCCTGTCCTAGATTCCGAGGGGGGAAAAAACCCAAAAAACCAAAAAAACAAATCTCTTCCTGTCTGAGCTCTGGGTTTTGACTTCAATTTAAAACTGCCCCTTCTGGTGGTCACCTGTCTCACCAGCTGGGCAGGAAGCTGAGCTCTGTCCACAGCATTCCTCTGGCTGCCCTTCTTCTGGCTTCAAAGCACCTGTTTTCTTGAACACCCATCTCATCCCAAGCCTGTCTAACCTGGCCTTTTATGATGGGCTGCTTTGAGGAAACACTTAAGAAAACCCATCCTGGGTTCGCCCTTGGCCTCATCTATCTCTTCTGTTCCATTTCTGGGTATACGCCCCAAAGAACTGAAAGCGGGGATTTGAAGAGATAATTTGCATACCAACATCCACAATTGTTCACAATAGCCAAAAGGTGGAAGCAACCCAAGTGTTCATCAGCAGATGAATGGAGAAGCAAAATGTGGTAAATGCATCAAGTGGAGTATTATTCAGCCTTAAAAAGGAAATTCTGACACCTGCTACAACACGGATGAACCTAGAGGATGTTATGCAAAGTGAAATAAGCCAAAGGATAAATATTGTGATTCCACTTATGCAAGATACTCATGAGAGCGTCAAAATCATCAAAACAGAAAGTAAAATGGTGGTCGCCAAGGATAGGGAGATGGAAGAATGGGGAATTAGTGTTTAGTGGGTGCAGAGTTTTACTTTTGCAAGATGGAATTCTGGAGACTGGCTACACAAGAACTCCAATGTACTTAAGGCTGCTGAACTGCACACTTAAAAATCGTTAAGAGGGTACATTTTAGGTGTATTTCATCAACATCTTTAAAAATCAGAACATTTCGGGTGCCTGGGTGGCTCAGTTGGTTAAGCGACTGCCTTCGGCTCGGTCATGATCCTGGAGTCCCGGGATCGAGTCCCGCATCGGGCTCCCTGCTCGGCAGGGAGCCTGCTTCTCCCTCTGACCCTCCTCCCTCTCATGCTCTCTGTCTCTCATTCTCTCTGTCTCAAATAATAAATAAAATCTTTAAAAAAAATAAATAAATAAAAATAAAAATCAGAACATTTCATGTAAAAAAACTTAGGGCTTCAGGCTTCATTTGAACAAATCAGATCTGATACCACCATGGGACCTAGATTCCTACATGTCAGCCATCTCCAGTTTACCACTGACCCCATCCCCTATCATTCTTTTTCCTGTTTGGCTTCCTTAAGCATGTGAGTTTGTGGCTTCTGTTCTAAACCCAGAGCGTCACTTATTACAGTACAGCCCTCCACTGTCAGCCCCTCACTGGGCAAACTAAGGGTCTTCTCTTTGGTGGAGAGGCCAGCACCTTCACCCCTCAGCAATTAATGATAAATACTAACCATCCCTAAAAAACACTATGCCAATCTTTGCCCTGAACATACTCTGCCTTTCCTTTTTCTCTCCATTTACCTAATTATTGTTCTTCCTCATTCCCCACTCACCCATGAGCCTTCTCTGTTGACTCTAACTCACAGGAGGTTCTTCCTTCTCTCACGTTCTGTAGCATTTACCATTGGTACTGCCAATTATCTTGTATGTATACATCCCATCTACCCAGTTACACTTCAAGGCCCTCATTCGTTCAACAAACATAAAGCAGCTACTCTAGGCCAAACATTGTTCTAGGCACTGGGGATATGGTGGTGAACCAGAAAGACAAGGTCCCTCTTATCATGGAGCTTACTTTCCAAAGACATTTGTATGGGCAGAGACATACAAATAAGTAAAACATTTCAGGTACTGATAAACCTTGTTCGGGGGGGCGGGGGGGAAGCAGGGTAAGAAGAGAGGGAGTGAATGAGTGAAGTGGAGGCTACTTTAGACAGAGTGGTCAGTGAAAGCTGTTTGAAGAAGTATATTAAGCCAAGACCTGAATGGTAAGAGGGAGTCAGCCATGAGAAAACCATGGGAAAGAGTACCCCAGTCAAAGAGAACAGCAAGTGCAAAGACCCCGTTTTAGGAATAGAAATAGCTAGTGTGGCTAAAGCCTAGGAACCGAGGAAAGACAGTAGGAGAAGACAAGGCCAAGAGTTAAGAAGGGGCTCAGATTCTGTCCTTTGTGATAACTTACAAGAGGGTGATCAATATTTTATACCTTCTCATGTTTTAAGGGCTGGCACTCAAGGAAGATTTGAGTAGCATTACCACTGACTTGTTTGAAAATACTCAGTTCCTTCCGATCCCAATCATCTCCTCGTTCCTGGATAACTTTTCATTCCTTCAACAAACACTTCTTCAGCACTACTGACTGGCACAGGGAACTGCTCACCCCTTTAATGAAGGTGGGTTTGTCCTTTATGCCAAAGTTCCAGAGCATGATATCTCCCCCTTTGGAACCCACAGCCAGGGTGCTGGGGTGAGTTGGGTGCCATGCCAAGGATGTGGCCCTCCTGTCAAAGGGGGCAGCCTTTTGGAATATCCGGTAAGAAGCCAGAGAGTGCAGAAAGGCCTGCTGGAGACCCTGACACAGAGAAAAAAAAAAGAATTAAGTTGCATTAAAACCCAAAGTCCTGGGTAAATTGCCAATCTCTGCCTCCTCCATAGACGAGCTCTAGGGCCAAGTCCTCCCACCAAAGGAAAACTAACTGCCTGGCTCTGTGCTTGAAAATATTTGCAGTGTGCATGAACTCATCCTGGAAAGCAAGAGGGCAGAGTGCATTCCAGATGAGACCTTTACAGCATAAGACTTCCACCTGGCTGAATGCCCAGTAGGTCAGTGCCCAAGGTAGAGGTGATCTGACCACTGACAACCCACTGAACCGACCCAGCATCTAACTTGAGAACATCCCAGTAGTGAAAAGGTACTGGGCAACCCCTTGAGCACTTCAGCCAGGAAACGCCTCACCTGCTGTAGTGATGGCCGGACAGCATTGCCCAGCTTATGGTGGTGGAGGGCCCTGACGATGCTGCATGATGGCGGGACCTGCAGGCTAGCCAACCCCGCCCAAAGGCAGCCTGAGTCAAATCTTCTGCTAGAACCTGCCAAGCAGAACAGACACATGTTTTCCTCTCTCTTCTCACGCACGGAAGAGTTTCCTGCTGAAATCTCAGAAAGAAAGCCTTGTTTTTTCATGCCGCATAGCCAGTCTCTCCCATCACCTCCTAAGGCCTTTCCATGGTCTGCTCACTCTCACCCAGCACAAGAAATAAAGAATGAGAAGGGATTCAGCCCCTTACCCCAAACACTCCCCAAAATAGTAATTCTGAGGTGAAACTAAATATGAAATCATATGAAACCAGACCCTTGCAGGGTTTCTGAGCAGGGAGCCAAAGAGACACAGAGGAATAAAGTTTACGCAGAACTCTTCCCAGTGGGTTGGAAAACTCATACTAGGGTTGGGTGGCAATTTTAAAATCACATACGATGCACAATAAAAGGATTTTAGGATAGCACAGAAGTGACTGGGGAAAGACCGATCTTTAAATCCTGTATTAAAATAATGTAGAGGTGACCAGTTGTTGGCCCCAAGTCCAATCTGTTCTTTTGGAAACCAGCAGGATCCAGAGGGTCTGGCACGGCTCTAAATTAAGCTGCTTTTGGGCGCCTGGGTGGCTCAGTTGGTTGGACGACTGCCTTCAGCTCAGGTCATGATCCTGGAGTCCCGGGATCGAGTCCCGCATCGGGCTCCCTGCTCAGCGAGGAGCCTGCTTCTCCCTCTGACCCTCCCCCCTCTCATGTACTCTCTCTCATTCTCACTCTCTCAAACAAATAAATAAATCTTTAAAAAATAAATAAATAAATAAAGCTGCTTTTGGAGAGGTAGATCCACTTAGAATAGGAATACAGATGTATCTGAGGACCTGGTCTCTATGAATCTGGCCTCTTGACAGCCCATCCCTTCTTCTTATGGACAAAAAGCACTTCATCAACAACGCCCTGCTCCAGTCTTTTGTGTTCCCCCACTCTCCTTATCGCCCCAGGTTCAAGCCCCAATAAACCTGAGAGAGTGAGTTTTCTAAGGAAGGAAATTGAGGGTTCTTACAGCGGAAACCAAGGACACACAGCTAGCAACCATGACTATCGAAATTCAGCACACACACCACCAGGCAAGGTAGGATTATTTTAAGCAGTCCTCCGTGTGTAAAAATCCTGGTACAAACAAGGAATTGGAAGGTCCGTTGTCTTATGTAATGGAGCTCATCTGCCTCTTCCCGTCACCTGAGGGGGGTTAAGCCCAAGCTCTGTGATGTCAAAGGACCTGCAGAAAAATGCACAGCCCGAGGCATCCGAAACTTGGGGCAGCCTCGAGAAACCAGTAGCACCCATCCCCCACTCCAGCCTCCTGCGTGAGAACCCCAAAAGGCGGAATTATTAAAGCAGCAGGCGCAGGCAGTACCGGGGCCCTTCACACAGAGCTTCTTGGCCTCGGGCTCCAGCTCCCGGGGGCTTCTGCTCCTCTTGCTCTTGGGGCGCACTGCCACCTCGAGGGTCTTCTGGGTTTCTGGGCGTTTCCTAGGAGCCATCGCGTCCTCCGTGCGAAGGGGTACTATGCCCTATGCCGAGATCGTGGAGGGAAGATTGTGAAGCCTCCGGGGAGAAACAAGGCGGGGACCGGGGAACTAAGCCAACTTCCCGCCAAACAGCCACACCGCTTTCAATCTGGCTTCTGGCTCCGGCCCCACCCCTCGCGGAGAGGCCCCGCCCCTCCCGCGAAGACTGGTGCACGCGAGGGGAGGAGCTCATGGGCTCCCTAGGGAAACGGGATAGCGCCTACGTGCTGGGCCGGCTTGTGCCCGTCAGCTGATCTGCCAGAAATAAAGATGGCCGCCACTGCTGGGTCACCCAACTTGAAGCCTCTTCAGAGTCCGCGCTGCCCGGCCTCCGCGGGTCCCCAGGAGACCCGGTGCCAATCAAGGCTTCGGCTCCGCCTCCTCTGGCTTTTGATCTCGGGCTTTAGGATTGGCTGGTTCTGGAGATAGGCCGCTTTGTAGAAAGCTAGCCACCTCCCTGCGGTGGAAATCAAACTCTTCCGGCCAGCCGGCTCTGCCATAGGTGTGGAGTACTTCTGTTTCCCCAGCATCCCCGAATCTCAGCTTCTCTGCGCAGCGTGGGTGAAACTTGCAGCTTTTAGCTAAGGTTTCCCCAAACCTGCTGAGTGTCCGCCTAGGGCGTAATGATGAGCTGGAGAGGGGCGCCTGGGTGGCTCAGTCGTTAAGCGTCTGCCTTCGGCTCAGGTCATGATCCCAGGGTCCTGGGATCGAGCCCAGCATCGGGCTCCCTGCTCGGCGGGAAGCCTGCTTCTCCCTCTCCCACTCCCCCTGCTTGTGTTCCCTCACTCCCTGTCTGTCAAATAAATAAATAAAATCTTAAAAAAAAAAAAAAAATGATGAGCTGGAGGACATGCAGGCCAACTGGGCTAAGAGGTCTTGTGCCCTGACTTAAGCCAGAGGCCAAGGCATTGACTCTCATAGGTGACTCTCTGCTCGGCCCCGGAGGAGACAGTTCGGGTGTATCCTACTTTCTGCGGCGAGCCAGACAGGATCTGTGGTTAATGGAGGACTGCCGGGCCTTTCCTTCTATCTGCTAAACTTTGTCCCAGGCGATATGCAAGCGTGAGAGGAGACAACAATACATTAACTGTAGGTCCTACACTCACGGACAGGTAGGGACAGAAGACATTTACAGAAATAACCCTTGAGAAGAAATGAATGCTCCAAAAGAAAAATTCAAACATGGTTTCCTGATGGGAAGATGGAAAGATAAGGTCAGAGTGTTAGAAAGGTGAAAGGCAAGCCGTTGGCTTCTCCCCTGCTGGCTTGTAGCTGTGTTTTCCGAGCTGTGTCACAGAAGCAGACTCACCCCCTTTCCTCAGACCAGCCATTCGTTTTACCTCAGCAAGGTTCTCAGTTCTAGGGGGATGCCAAAATGTAAGAAATGACCCTGCCCCTAGAAAGGTTTACAACCTGCCAAGCAGAGAAGAAAAATACATGCGAAACAAGTCAAACCATTCCAGAGAGAAGGCAGTTGAATACTAAATTGTGGTGTGCTGGCCAAGACTTTTAGATGCATTCAGAAAAGATAATCCAATGGAGAAAGAAGTATTTAGGAAAGCCTGGAGGGGAAGATTGGATTTTGTGGAGTTCAATTTGAATTTAAGTAGGGTTTGGCTGGAGGAGGGAGAAGAGCATCCTGGGGAAGAGCTTGGTGAAAGTTAAGAATGGGTATGAGGGGCGCCTGGGTGGCTCAGTTGGTTCAGCGACTGCCTTCGGCTCAGGTCATGATCCTGGAGTCCCTGGATCGAGTCCCGCATCGGGCTCCCTGCTCGGCAGGGAGTCTGCTTCTCCCTCTCCCACTCCCCGTTTATGTTCCCTCTCTCGCTGTGTCTTTCTCTGTCAAATAAATAAATAAAATCTTTAAAAAAAAAAAAAAAAGAATGGGTATGAGTTATGAGAAAGACAGAGGCAGCCCCTGGCATCTGGGGGCTGGCCTGGGATTTCAGTTAGACCGTGGGGTTCTGTTGAAATAAACAATTGCACAAAACAACATCAGACAAGGCCACTCTGTGACCATGATCAATCAAGACAAAAACATGATCACTCATGTCTGAATACAGGCAGAAGTAAGAACATTGTCCAGGGGCACGTGGGTGGCTCAGTCGTTAAGCGTCTGCCTTCGGCTCAGGTCATGATCCCAGGGTCCTGGGATTGAGTCCCGCATCAGGCTCCCTGCTCTGCGGGAAGCCTGCTTCTCCCTCTCCCACTCCCCCTGCTTGTGTTCCCTCTCTCGCTGTGTCTCTCTCTGTGAAATAAGTAAATAAAATCTTTAAAAAAAAAAAAAAAAGAACATTGTCCAAACCACAAAAAAAAACAAACATCGCCCTATTAATTTGGCTAATATGGAAGCAGCTTCTTTGCCGATCACAGCTTAACTTTGCTTTTGCTTCATTCCTCCCACCTTGTGGATAAGATTTACTGATACCCAATCATAGAATCACTCCCATTTCCTGACAACCTCCAATCCAGAGCAATGCCCTACTTGCCTGAACCCTTATCCAAATCATCCAACACAAATCAAATCTACAAGTCCTTCTTAACAACTTCTTACAGAGATGTTCCACCATCTGCATTCGCTGTTGCATTGAGCAATAACCCCCAAGTTCAACTACAGGGTGTTCTTTTTTTTTTTTAAGATTTTATTTATTTATTTAATTGACAGAGAGAGAGAGAGAGACAGCGTGAGAGGGAACACAAGCAGTGGGGAGTGGGAGAGGGAGAAGCAGGCTTCCGGCCAAGCAGGGAGCCCAATGCAGGGTTCGACCCCAGGACCCCAGGATCATGACCTGAGATGAAGGCAGTCTCTTAACCAACTGAGCCATACAGGGGTGTTCTTGATAGTGTTTGAGTTGGAGGCATTGACATTTATGAGTAGGGTAGGAGGCAGCTTGAAGAGGAGAAAGTTGGTCATATTGAGGATCTGTTCCCAGAGGCCAGATTGAGGGGGAGGTTGAAAGGCAGGCAGAATTCAAATTTCATTCATTTTACTGACATTTATTAAAACCTACTCTGTTCCTGGCAGTATTCCAGTGAAAGAGAATGCTGAAATGAAAAGTGCTCTTTTGGGGCACCTGGGTGGCCCTGTCATTAAGTGTCTGCCTTCAGCTCAGGTCGTGATCCCGGGGTCCTGGGATCGAGCCCCCACATCGGGCTCCCTGCTCGGTGGAAAGCCTGCTTCTTCCTCTCCCACTCCCCCTGTTTGTGTTCCCTGTCTCGCTGTGTCTCTCTCTGTCAAATAAATAAATAAATAAAATCTTTAAAAAAAGAAAAAGAGAAAAATGCTCTTTGGCCCTATGGAGTGTGCTTTCTATGGTGGGAAAGATAGGTAATCCTACTGCTACAATTGGGTGTGATGAGTTTAATGAGAGAGGAAGCATTGGGTTTGGGCAGGGCTGGGGGTGGGCACAGAAAGAGGACACTAACTCAGCATGGAGTGGTGTTAAAAAGGAACAGTGTCAGAGAAGGGGCCCACTTAAGCTGAATCTTGAGAGATGGGAGGGGTGGGGGAGGATATTCCAGGCAGAGGGAGTAGGAAATGGGAAGGCAGTAATTAGCTATGATGGATTCATGAGCAGAGGAAATGTCCTGCTTAATGCCAGGATTTCTGTTTTTAGGATAGGGAAGGTTTTCCATGGTGAATTAAAAAAACAAAAACGCACGTGAGTAGTGGAAACCCGCCTTGAACATGCCAGGAAAGTGTTTTGTTTCAGGTTGTGCTTTGGGGCATTCTTACCCTGGGTTTTGCTGTGTTTCACCATGAAACAACTGTCTAGTGACTTACTGTCACCCATTTGCATCTGAGGAGCCATCAGGAGCAGGTGGACAAAAGTATTTAATATATATATATTTTAAGATTTTATTTATTTATTTGAGACAGAGAGAATGAGAGAGACAGAGAGCACATGAGAGGGGGGAGGGTCAGAGGGAGAAGCAGGACCCCCGCCGAGCAGGGAGCCCGATGCGGGACTCGATCCCGGGACTCCAGGATCATGACCTGAGCCGAAGGCAGTCGCTTAACCAACTGAGCCACCCAGGCGCCCTATATATATATATATATATATATATATATATTTTTTTTTTTTTATGCCACTAATCTGATAAGGAGGGTAATGGTGCAGCTTGGCTCTGGTTTCCTGCCAGAGGAATGGCTATGCTATGAAGTCCTGTTTATAGATGCTTTGGTCTTATCTGTGACATTACCTTTGACATACGGCATCACAAGGCAATTCATTCAAAAGCTGCTGGTGATAGCAAATGAAGGTCTCGTGTTCACACTGGAAGCCAGGCAGACCACGAGCATGACCCTAAATAATGCCAGTTTCTTTGATCTGCAAAACAATATGTGGCTTACGTGTTTTCTGGAACAAAGAGTATGGCACAGTGGGAAGAGCATTGTTCTTAGATGATGTCTCTTGGATTCCTCCTTTCACTTCTCTCTGTCTAAGTTTCATCATCACGAAGCCCAGAGGAGGTACTTGCTGGTCTTTCAGATCCCTCCCAGTTTGAAAACCTGGGATCTTGTGAGCTGCTGCAGAAACCAGTGACTGCTTCCACTCTGACCTCCCTATGGGAAGTTTCCATCCAGTAGGAATCATTTTTCTGGTGCAGGCCAGTACATGACTCTGATTCTGACCAAGCCGTCTATGGATCCAAAAGCTCTGCTGAGTCTGCAAAACCATCCATAATCCATGAGGACGGTGTGTGCAGGCTTCCCACACACAATTACTGCATCCAGTGGTTTGCAAACGACAGCCTCAAGGGTTCTGCCAAGCTTGCAGGGAAATGACGTTTAAACTCCTCCTCAAGGATCGGAAATGGACCAAATACAGCCTCTAGAGTCCTTGTTCCTTGGCATCTCCGATACATAGTTAAGTGCCCAGATATGAATAAATTCTGGAATAGTGCTAAATGAAAACATGGCTCTGACCCTCTAGGATGCCTCTGGCATCCATTTTCAAAAACACAATTTGGGGTAGCTTTGGAAGCGTCAGACAGCTGTGTAAATACCGAAAAAAACCCACCTTCCGTCTTCGCTGTGGGGCATGAGGCACCATCCACGCTCTAAATCAATATCCTGTCGTGCAAAACCTGGGTGTGGGATGCCAGGAAACTTCCCCAGGCAACTGCCAGAGTCCTGAGGCCATCTGCGTTAAAGTGCTCTGTGAACTGTAAAGTGTTCTACAAATAGAAGTTGTTATATAGGGCGCCTGGGTGGCTCAGTCGTTAAGCGTCTGCCTTCGGCTCAGGTCATGATCCCGGGGTCCTGGGATCCAGCCCCGCATCGGGCTCCCTGCTCAGCCGGGAGCCTGCTTCTCCCTCTCCCACTCCCCCTGCTGTGTTCCTGCTCTCACTATCTCTCTCTCTGTCAAATAAATAAATAAAAATCTTTAAAAAAAAAAAAAAAGAAGTTGTTATATAATCTCCTGGCAATACGTTATTTACCCATAAGAGCTGAACGAGGTGGTGAAGAAGCTCTATGCCATCCTCAGGAGCTCGCGCCAGGCAAGTAGCCATCGTGGGAAGCGCGGGGACCAGAGAGTCAGAAACCAGGCGTTTGAATTCTGGCAGTGCCTTCTACTCACTCTCTTCCAAAGACTCTAAAACTCCCCAGTAGCAGAAATAAAAATGCTTCTCTCTGTGGTAGAGCCAAGCCAGTTGCCTATGGGTGGATGAATCACATGCTTGTGGGACTGGGGGACTGCATTTATATTCCCCTTACATTCCCATCCTCCCACTCCAGTCTCCACTGCCCCGCTTTGGCTCCTGTCCCTACTATGACATTGATACTCCTGGAGCATGTGACAAAAACCTGGCCCAAGGAACCACAGCTTACTTTCTGTCTGTAGAGGAAGGCAGTGGGCTGTTTGGGTAGCTGCGGTTCTTCCTGGTGAAACCAATGGCCTGGAGGAGGCTGTCTTGGTACGATCCACTCACATCCTCCCCAAATCTTCAGACTTTCAGGGCGCATCTCCGCAGACACATTTACTGTACACTGTCCCTTTGTGTTTGGCTTTTTCTGTGTCCTAAGGCCCTGGAGTCTGAGAGTTTTGTCATAATTCTAGGCTGCCTACCAAGCCACATTTGGGTGGCAGCATGGAGGCTGCTGACCTATTCTGCAGAGAGGCATGGTAGCGAAACTGGATGAAGAACGTCTCTGAAAGGCAGCCTGCTTTTTCAAGTTCATGTCGTATTTTACTGGATTTCCAAGGCTAGCAGCTGTGGCCTCCTCCAGGCTGGTGTGGTAGGTTGGTACCTGAAAAGAGAAATCCATATCCGAATTTCCAGAACCTGTGAATGTTATCTAGAAAAAAAGGGATCTTTGTAGATGTAGTTAAGGGTCTTATGATGAGGAGATCATCCTGGATGATCCGAGTAGGTCTTAAATCCAGGGGTAAGTATCTTTGTAAGAGTGAGGTGGAGATGACAGAACATTGTGTGTCAATCATAATTCAATTAAAGACAACAACAACAACCACAAACCATTGCATAAGGTGTTGAGTTGTAGAATCTCTGTGTTGTACACCTGAAACTAATGTAACATTGTGTGTCAACTATACTTCAAAAAAAAAAAAAGAGTACAAAAATAAAAACAGTGAGGCAGAGGGGAATGAGACAAAGGCAGAGAGACAGACACACAGAGAAGACAGAGGCTGCAATGTCCAACCTTTGGACAGAATTGCAGACCTGGAAAGAGTTGCGAAAAGGTTACAAAGAATTTCCATATACTCGTCCCTAATTTCCTAAATGTTACATCAGATAGAAGTACAATACAGTGATCAAGAGGAGAGAATTATGGATTTTCTGGCTGGCTCAGTCGTTGGAGCATGCTACACTTGATCTCAGGGGTCGTGAGTTCAAGCCCCATGTTGGGCATAGAGCTTACTTAAAAAAAAAAAAAAGATGAGAAAATTAGTACTAATGACACTATTATCCAATCTACAAACTTTATTCAAATTTTGCCAAGTGCCCCAGTCATGTCCTTCTCTGGTCCAGAACCCAATCCAAGGTCACATGTTGGGATTCATTTTGAAATGTACCTCTCCCTTACCATCCACATTTAACCCATCAGAAAGTTCTATCGATTCCTTCCCCCGGACACTTCTTCCGTCCCTGTACTGAGCAGCTGCACCTAGAACCAGCCCCTATCCCTGGTACCTAGATGACCGAAGCAACCTCCTAAATGGTCTCCCTCTTTTTGTCTCCCTCTAATACAGGGGCCACGTGGTTTTTGTGTGAAGGGCTTGATAGCAAACATTTTAGGCTTTTCTGACCCTGCAATCCCCATTGCAACCACTCCACTCTTCCATTGCAATGTGGAAGCAGCCATAGACAATATGTAAACTAGTGAGCGTGACTGTGTTCCAATAAAACTTTATGGACACTGGTATTTGTCCTTAAAACCTTCACATATCACCAAATCTTCTTTTTTTTTTTAAGATTTTATTTATTTATTTGGCAGAGAGATAGAGAGAGAGAACAAGTAGGCAGAGAGGCAGGCAGAGGGAGAGGGAGAAGCAGGCTCCCCGCTGAGCAGGGAGCCTGATGCAGGGCTCGATCCCAGGACCCTGGGATCATGACCTGAGCCGAAGGCAGCCACTTAACCGACTGAGCCACCCAGGCGCCCCACCAAATTTCTTTTGATTCTTTCCGACCATTTGAAAATGTGAAAACCGGGGTGCCTGGGTGGCTCAGTCCGTTAAGCGTCTGCCTTCGGCTTAGGTCATGATCCCGGGGTCCTGGGATCGAGCCCTGCATCGGGCTCCCTGCTCAGCTGGGAGTCTGCTTCTCCCTCTCCTTCTCCCTCTGTGATCTCTCTCGATTTTACTCTCTATCAAGAAAATAAACAAAATCTTTAAAAAATAAATAAATAAGTAAATGTGAAACCATTCTTTGCTCCTGGGCCATCCAGCCTACTCTTTGCTGGTGCCCTGTTCTGATCTGTCCCTCACACAACATCCAGAAAGACACCCCGTCACTCCTCTGCTTAAATTCTGCGCTCAGAATAAGACAAAGCCTGCAGTGTTTGGATGCTGCCCGCCTCTCTTACCTCACCCTCGACCTCTCGCTCTCTCCTTCACCACGCCCTACCTACTCTACCTTCTTTCCCAGGAGGTCAAGTTCCCATTTCTGGTTTTTGCACATGTTAGTCCTTTCCTGTAGCATGCTCTCTCCCAGGTTCCCTCTTTACCCAGCCAACTTCCATTTGTCTTTGGGGTCTGTTGGGCTGTCTTGGGGCAGAGAAGCTGAGACTTCCTGAAAGAGTTCTTCTCCGACCCACCCTCATTGAAATTATGCTCCCCTCATAGCACTATATCCTAAATGTGTTTTTTTTTTTCCCTTTAGAACACTTATCACCATTTGTAAATACGTATGCAGGCCTTTATTTGGTTTTCCTGGAAAACCCCACAAAGCCAAGCTGCATGTCTGCTTTGTTTACATTGTGGACCAAGCACCCAGCCTGGTGTCTGGCATCGTGGGTGTTCCTTGGAAGTCAGCGAAATAAATGGATCCTCCACTAGAATTCCTTTTTGGCCAATCAGGAGGCCCCCAGGGGACTTCAGAGAAGGGCCCCGAATGAACCAGAGCAGGCAGGCTTCCCGAACAGAACCCTCCGCCTACTGACCTGATACCTGGGCTGGGCCCTGGCAGCTCAGGGCACCTTCCAAAGAATCTGCCCCGGGCAAATTCCTGACCCTGGAGAAGCTTTCTCTACGGGCCCCACAGAAGCCAGCTATGCATTTTTACTCTAATGCCGTCCATCTGCTGTTCTTCCTGCCCAGAACAGCTTCCCCCACTGAGGTTCGCTCCTCTCCATAACTCTGACCATTTCCTTCTACCTGGGGTTGCCTGCCATCTTAAAAACAGAGCTGTTGAACCAAAAAATACTTTACTCAGCTGCCTGTCAGGAATGCTGGGCAATGTCCAGAGGCCACGAAGAGTAACAGAGCAGCCTGCTTGCCGCCCTCTGCCTGCTCTCCTCCGCCCTTCTCAGGGCTGCCTGCCAGACTTCTTTGGCTAAATCTCCTCTAGCCCCTCCATGCACACTTCCCACTGCCTGTAGGATAAAGTCCGAACTCCTCAGCCCACCTTGCAGATCTTCACTGTTCAATCTCAACTCATTTTCCAGCTTCATCTTCCATCTGCCTCCACCCCATCCTGAACTCAATATTCTAGATATTCTAGATCGGAACTGTCCCATACAGTTGCCACCAGCCACCTGCGGCTGTTACATTTTTAATTAAAATTAGATTTTATTAAATTTTATTAAAATTAAAAATTCAGCTCCGGGCGCCTGGGTGGCTCAGTCGTTGGGCGTCTGCCTTCGGCTCAGGTCATGATCCCAGAGTCCTGGGATCGAGCCCCGCATCGGGCTCCCTGCTCAGCGGGAAGCCTGCTTCTCCCTCTCCCACTCCCCCTGCTTGTGTTCCTTCTCTCACTGTGTCTCTCTCTGTCAAATAAATAAATAAAATCTTTAAAAAAGTCTTAAAAAAAATAAAAATTCAGCTCCTAACTGCAAGTGCGAAATAGCCACAGGTGGCTAGTGGTTACGTATGGGTCAGTGCAGCTCTACAGCGTTCCCATCATTGCAGAAAATTCCATTCAGACAGCACTGTGTTAGACAATAAGATCCACTCAGGATTTCCTAAAAACTCTTTATTATACAATTTACATACAAGTACATGCTCATTGCTAATTTCCTAACACTACAAGAATCTCTTTTTATTTTTATTTTTTAAAGATTTTATTTATTTGACAGAGAGAGACACAGCGAGAGAGGGAACACAAGCAGGGGGAGTGGGAGAGGGAGAAGCAGGCTTCCCGCCGAGCAGGGAGCCCGATGCGGGGCTCGATCCCAGGACCCTGGGATCATGACCTGAGCCGAAGGCAGACGCTTAATGACTGAGCCACCCAGGCGCCCCTTTTTTATTTTTTTAAAGATTTTATTTATTTATTTGACAGAGAGAGAGAGAGCACAAGCAAAGGGAGCTGCAGGCAGAGGGAAAGGGAGAAGCAGGCTCCTCGCTGAGCAGGGAGCCTGATGCAGGACTTGATCCCAGGACTCAGGGATCACGACCTGAGCTGAAGGCAGACGCTTAACGACTGAGCCACCCAGGCGCCCCTACAAGAATCTCTTTTACCAATTCTAGACCTCTCCCTAGAGATAGCCACCAAAATCAGTTTGGTATATATTCTCCGAATTTTTTGTGTGTTCTGGATTTTGGTTTTTTTTTCATCCAACAGGGTCTTGGAGCTCTTCATATAAGAACACATCTTGGGGCGCCTGGGTGGCGCCATTGGTTAGGCATCCCACTCTTGGTTTTGGCTCAGGTCACGATCTCATAGTTGTGAGATCAAGCCCGGAGTTGGGCTTTGTGCTCAGCCTCTGCCCCTCCCCCTGCGCGCTCTCTAATAAATAAATAAATCTAAAAAACCAAAAAACAAAAAACATCTCCATCTACCTTGTGCTTCAGGTGCTGTAGAGTTTAGCCATGGCATGAATGAATTCTAGGTTATTCAACTATTTTTTTTTTCTCTCCAGCACTTTGGTGTTTATCGTTATTTCCAAATCTCTGGTGTATATACAGGATTTTTTAAGTGGCTGACGTGGCCGGTGGGCCACTCTGAGGGGCAGGGCTTGGGCCCCACCACCCTGTCCCCGGAGGGAGTCCCTGGGCCGGGGCCTCTCAGCACCGTCTGACCTATGCACTTTGGTGACCGGCCAGCCATCAGCCTCTTGATGGACATTTGCTTCCAGTTTTCCCTTACTGCAAACAAATACTACATGCAAACATCCTTGTACCTTTTTCTGCACTTCTACACATGTTTGTCTAGGGTAGATTCCAAAAAGTGAAATTGCTGGATCACCAAGTCATATGCTAACACCTCTGGGGCTTGGCACACCCTGGTGCTCCTGCCTACAATGCCTCTTCACATGACTAATTCCTGCTCATCAAGCCCAATCAAGTGTCATCACCTGGTGAAAGGTGGTCTATTCTGGCTCTGTTTTTCCAAAGTACTTCCTACCCACACTGTATTAGCCTACACCTAAGACTATGCCTTATTTATCTTGTATTCTCAATACCTAGAAGAGGGCTTAGCATAGAACAAAAATTCAAATGATTTCTCCACTGGATGACTGAATGAATAAATAAACAAATAAAGGTACAGTGCTTAGGACATTCCAGAAACTCAAGGTGAGAGAGTCTGTGAGTGTTGTGAACTTAGGCGTTGGACCAATCTGCCACTGGTGCCCTGAGCCAGGCTGCCTCTCTCGGTTTCTGTCTATCCAGCCTCTGACCCCGGGCATCTCATTTTGAACTCCGTTTAAGTTCAGTATTTCGAGGATAGAGCTGCATGAGTATTCAGGGGCTCTCTGGCCGCAGAGCATAGAAATCTGAGCCCCTAGGGACAGCAGGGGGTTGGTGTTCCAAAGGCAGCTCTGTCTCCTTTCACCTTTGAAGCGGCTCCGTATGCTCTGGGTTTTAGTTTATTTTTTCTCCCTACAGTACCTTAGGGGCAATTAAAATCAGCTGCAATATTTTTGCTTTCTGCCTCCTGATTGGAATCTAAGAGAAGCCAGATGCTTTCCAGTCCATATCCCCTTCTCCTTGTGATCTGAGGAATAGCCCTCTTTTCTGAATCTCTCTCTGGCCTGGCTTTCCCAGATGCCAGTCTGGCTTGCAGCCTTTATTTTTAATGGGGTTTTAATAGGTGGTTCCTGCAATTAATTTCATTCTTGTGTTTTCACACTTTCTGTCTAGGTGCCTAATGGCCCCCAGGCACTAGGTGGGATGTTAACTGACTTAAAATAATACAGGACAGTATAGCTGTCATTATAGATTAGCCCAGCTCCTCTCATTTACAGCTTTCACAATCAGTAATTAGCTGGGGCACACGGTCCATTTGGGAGGTCAGCCGGGTCACCTGTCATGTTTCATAGAGGTAGAAACAGAAATATGGAAAAAAAAAAAAGTGACTTTTTCATGCCCCAACAGAGACTGGGTGTTGAAACTGGTTTCAGAAGCCACATCCTGCTGGGTACACACCCAGTGAGCGCCAAGGCCAGGATCCACTGCTCAGGTTGGATTTGCCAAACGCGCTGCGTCCTGGATGCCCACAGTTTCACCCTCCCACTAGGGCTGTGGAGCAGCTCAGTCCTCAGCAGCTAATGCTACCACCTGAAATTACCCTCATTCATTCTCTTCAGGGCCCTTTTCCATTTTATGAGCGAATTTATCTGCATAAAGAACGCATCAGCGGTTCCTCTCGGATTCAGAAAAATACTTTTGCTATTTTTAAAGCTGCAATTTAAAAATCCGCGCACACGCACTCACACTCCTCAGGGAGTGGTGGTGGGGCGGGGAGTGAGGCAGAAGAGTACGTGCTGGAGAGAGAACGGCTTGGCCTTTGGCTTCCCAAAGCGCAACGCCGTCCCCCTGGGGGTGCACTCCTCTGAGCCCGCTGGGGCTCTGCAATCCCCAGCGAATTTGCGCCATCAGGACCCTCTGAGCGCCCGGGGCGTTGGACCCTGCTAACCCGCCTCCCCTCTCTCCTGCCAGGCGGAGGGCTCGGTCGTCGGGTCCCCCGGCCCAGGAGGGATCGGGAGGGACGGAGAGGCCAAGCAGGTGGCGATTAGGTCAGCCTCGGAACATTCTTGGACCGCTCCAGTGGATATAAATAACAGACAGGCAGGCTGCGAAAAATCCCAGGGTGGGGGCAAAGAGGGTGAGAGAGAAGGGACTTATTGAGGGTGGGGTGGCAGCGTGGCGATCTGGAAAAAATCTACCAAAGCTGGTGACTGACAAGGGGTGGGGGTGGAGGGGCAAAGGGATTTAAGAATGAATCGTGGTACAGAATCTGGGACTAAGAACACGGAGGGGGAGGAGCGCATGCCTTTTTGCCCCACCCCCACCGCGTGTACAACGCAGTCCTCAGATTGGCAGGCAGGGCTGTGCATGGAAAGGGCACGGCTTTGGAATCCGGGTCTTGCCCGACTACGGATCTTTTGCAAGCTGCTGAAGGTCTCCCGGCCTCAGTTTCCGCATCTGTACAATGGGAATCCTAATGCTTCAAAGGGGGTGGTTGTGAGCCTCGCCGGAACTAACTTATAAGAAAGGCGTGCTCAGCAAAGAAATGTTAAGGCAGTGTAGCCCCCAGCCCTCCCTCCAAGGGGTACCCGGGCAGGCCCAACCCCTTCCCGCTTCCACGGGTCTCCCAGGCTCTGCAAAGGCCGGGAGGGGCAAAGCCGAAATCCGACTCCCTTGAGCCGCGCGGCGCCACCCCGCGGAGCGGGCGCCGGCGCTTCTCGCGTTGCAGCCGATGCCCCACGGCCGCGCTCCGGGAGCCGCGGGTCGCCGCGATGCCTGCAGCCCCTGCGCCCCGGCCTCTGGCCGGTGGGGTTGGGGCCGCGGCCTCGAGGAGAGGGCGGGGCCGGGGGCCGGGCTTCCCGGGGGAGGGCCCGGCGCGCTCCGGGAGGCGGTGGCCCCGGCCCGGGCGCGGCAGGACTCCGGCCGGAGCGTGGCCGGACCCCCACCCGCCCAGACGCCCAGGAAGGACGCGGTGAGTGCTGCCCCGGCGGGAACCGCGGGGAGGCGGCGGCGGGAGCGGCGAATCGATCCCGCCCTCTCCTCCGGCTCCTGAAGTTTGCAATGGGACCGACTCCCGCCCTGGGAGCCCCCACTCTGCGCGAGGACGGGAAGAGCGCCGCCGAGCCGAGGGGGTGTCTCATCTGCGGCGCGGCGCACCCCGCGATTTCCCAGGCCGGCGGAGGAGAGGGCGGCATCGCGGCTGGAGGGCCACACCATGTCCTAGGGCTCCTCAAAGGCCCCCAAACGCCCCGGGGACCCCTCGCTCTTTGCAAAGAGCCCTAATTCCTGGGCCGCTGCCCCGGGTCACCTTCTGGAGTCCACGGCCGGGCTGGCCCAGGCAGGGTGCGCCCCCTCCCCTCAGCGGTGATCTGCTGGCCCCACCCCCGCCGAGACCAAGTTCAACAAGTTTGGCAAAGAAGTCCCAGAGCCTCCATGGCTGGGCCCGGCCCGGCCGCTCCGCGTGGGCTCCACCGGCTCCGAGTGGTGCAGCTCCGGGCCGGCAGGCGGGCCGGTCGAAGGGCGCCGTCCATAAGGGCTGAGGCCATATACACGGGCAGCCACTGGGCTCCGAGGGTTGGTGTAGAGGCTCCGGGTTTGGAGTGCGTCATCAGGGAGCAGGCACCTCGGGCGGCAGGTCGGGTTTCCAAAAGTGCCCCTTTGTTATGCCCCTCCCTGGCCCTGCCTCCTCCCCTTTCCCTGCGCCACCCCTTCCCCCACCCTCCGGGGCGGCTCTAGCTGCTGGTTCCAGCCACTCTAGCCTAGGCACCCCTCTCTGGACCAGTGGGCCGCCCACCACTGTGCCTCCACATCCTAGGGCTGCGGCCGCCCGGGAGGCGCTGCTGCAGGAGGCCTTGGGCGCAGCCTGTGACTCAGGGGGACGGGCGGGGCAGGACGGCCGTGCTCCCTCCCGGGGGCCTGCCCCCAGCTTCTGGGAAGGTGGGGGCTGGTCTGCGCGGAGGTGGGGGTGGGGGGACCTACCTGCCTTAGGTAGGGAGAGTGGGTTCTTCCCCGAGTCTCAGCACTTCCTACCTTGGCCCCGGCGGCTCTGAGGAGACCGTGCCAAGCGCCCTCGCAGACTTCTGCCCGCCCAGTAGGTCGTGGCTACCTGGGCTGGAAGCATTCATTATCTGCCTTCAGAGCTCTTGCCGGTGGCCGAGTGTGTTCTGGGGACCAGTCTGGGTCTCTGCTGAAGTCAGGAGGCTCGGGGTGCCCCTCATGGCACGCAGGGCCCACCCCCATAGCTAGATGCAGCCAGGGCTGTGGGGCCTGGCTGTGCCTGGGACTCGGGCTTGTGTTTGCTCTGGGAGGCGGGAGGGAGCAGTGCCAGCCCTGCACACACAGCTTGCTCTGTTCTGGGGCCAGAGAGAGGGAACGGGTGGGGGGCAGGTCTCCCGGGAGCCTGGAGGCTGGAGCAGGCAGGGGGCCCAGGCCCCTGGATGCCTGACTGGGACTGCTCCGAAGGCCCTGTGATTTACAGCTGCGGCTCTGTTTCTCTCCATCTGGTTGGCAAGTCCTTTCTGGGTAAATGGGGCAGGCTCAAGAAGAAGCAAGGGGAAGTGCTGAGGACCCCGGTGGGCCAGCCACTCTGTCCCTCTCCTGCTCTGTACCCAGGCCGCAGGGCTGCACGCCTCAGCTCTCTCTCCTGTTAGCTTAGGGCTGGATTCCACCTAGGCCAAGCTTTCTCACAGCTGCTGTAGCCAGCAGGTTTCCTGGTCCTTTTCCTGTTTCTTCATTCAGCTACCAGCTCCAGTGCCCAAAGAAATCCGCAAATTGGACCCCCTCTGTCAATGACTGGGGACAGATCCTCTCCTGTCAGTGACGATCCGATGGAATATATAATATATAGCCTGACGGAGGGCTCACAAGGGGCTGCGTGAATGGGGGTAGAGCAGTGGGGTCCGGGAGACTGGAGTTTTGAAGGATGGATAGTGGCTTGTCAGTTTGGAGGGGAGCAGTGTGATAGAGCCCTGCTTTGGGGGCAGTGGGCACCTACTCTGTCCCCGTGGGCCTGGCGGTGTCCCTTGGGCTTGCTCAGAGGAGGAAGCGGTTTCCTTCTAGGGGCTTAAGTCAGTGCTGGGGACAGCTGAGCCACTGCCAAGAGGCAGGAGGGGAGTGGCCGCGTGCCACTGTGTCCTCTAGCCTCTGGGGTGGTGGCTCTGGGGTTGGAATCCACCTTGCCCTCCTCTACGGTTCTGGTGCACACTCTTAGAATGGCTGATGGCCTCTCGGCATCCCCATGCTGCCCCAGACTCTGGGCTTTTTGAGGGCGGGGCTGAGTTGTTCATTACCCAGGGAGGCTTGTGGGACCTCAGTGGATGCTGTGGAAGACGATGAATGTCCCTTGTGACTGTCAGGCCCCTCACATTTCTTGCTCATTGCCTGTGAGTCTGAGACCAGCCCTGGCACGGAAGACCAGGAGGCAGAATTTCTACCTCACCAGGGCAGTAAAATGCACTTGTTCAGCTTCTTGGCCAAGATCAGACTCAGGCTTCCTGGCTCCCAGTCTGCTCTTGCGGGCAAAGGGAGTCACTGGAGTGTGGTCGGGCGCCCTCCGACTTGGCCTGGTCTGGTAAAGGGTCATCTTGTTGTTCAGGGGAAGGTAACAGGGCCTGGCGTGGGCAGGTATCCTCCGCTCTGATCTGTAGTGGGGAAGGGGGGCAGCGGGGCCCTATGCCCACCACCCACCCCCGCCTGCCACCTAATCCCCAGTTGGATCGTGTGACCTGCCTGGCATTCTCCTGGCTGGAATCTGGCGCTTCTGACAGCAGTTGCTATATCGGGGGAGCCGGGCACCGCCCTGGACGCTCTAGGTCCCTGCCCTCACCCCCTGCCTTGCTTTTGTTAGCTTCAAGGCAGAATCACAGTGGCAGCTTTGAGAGTTGGACATCCAGGTCCCTGAAGTGATCTCTAGGCCCCAGGTAGGTGGAATGAGGCTGGGTGGGGGAGGGGGTGGGCAGATTCAGGGCCCAATGGCCATCCTTTCTCCTATCCCAGCCCCTCCTGGGACCTTCCAGACCCCCACCTCCTAGCTCTGACAGTTCCTTGGATGGTAGGGATAGCCATGGGGACAAAGTCCAGGGATAGGAGAGGATCTTTTTCTCTCCCCAACAGTGTATTATCTGGCTTCCCTGCTTGCCCCTCTGCCCTCCACAGCCCCCATCCGCCACCATTCCGTGCTGCGGGGACACCATGGCTCCAGAGGAAGACGCTGGAGGGGAGGCCCTGGAGGGCAGTTTCTGGGAGGTGAGCAGCTGGGTCCTAGGTTTGGTGGTGGCACTGAAATGCACTCCCCCCCCGCCCCCACGGGCCCAGCCACATGTCCACCGGAGGAGCTGAGCTGTCAGCCCCAGCCCTGGAGGGGGCTTCTCCCCGGTGACACCACCTTTCTCCTGTCTGCCCCAGGCTGGCAACTATAGGCGGACCGTGCAGCGGGTGGAGGACGGGCATCGACTCTGCGGGGACCTGGTCAGCTGCTTCCAGGAACGAGCCCGCATTGAGAAGGCCTACGCCCAGCAGCTGGCTGATTGGGCCCGCAAGTGGAGGGGCACCGTGGAAAAGGGTGAGCCAGCGCTCGGGCCTTGCTGGCAGCAGAGGCCGCTGAGGGTGGGGAGATCAGGCGAGGCAGCTTCTTTTTTGTACCTCTTACGAGAAGTTTGAGGAAGTTTGAGGATTCGGCGTATGCCTTCCCTTTGAAGAGGGAAGAGCTTCCTGGTTATTCTTAACAGTTGTTAAGAATAATCTAGCTGTTAAGAGTTTGCAAAGTATGGTCGTGAGTTACTTTGATGTTTCTAACAGCCCTGTGGTGGAGATGGTCCTGTTCTACCCATTTTCTAGAGGAGAATCCAGAAATTCAGAGAGGCTAGGCAACTTGCCTGAAGTCATACAGCTAGGGAGAGCTGAACCTCGAATCTAGGCCTTCTGACTCGGGAGCTAGGGATCTTTCCATCCTAACAAGCTTGTTCTTCCCTCTGAGGCAATAGAGTGTAGTGGTTGATGCCGCAGAGTTGGGTTTGAACCTCAGCTGCAATGTTTTGGGCAGTTAACTTGCGGCTGTAATGCTTTGGGTGATTAGTTCACTTTCCTGGGCTACTGTTGTTCACCTGTTAAATGTTGATCGTGACTCTGTTTTCATGGTGGTGGGTAAGGATTCGGTGAGATCGCGTATATCCCTAAGTAGCCGCTGACCTCTTTGTTGTTCACCTTTGCATCCCCCGCTGCGGGCCTGGCACCCAGGGCAGGCCCCTGGGGTGAGGGGGGTGGGCTCATTTCTGGCGGCGTCCCTGGCCGGGTCCCAGCCCAGCCCTTCCCTGCAGGCCCCCAGTACGGCACGCTGGAGAAGGCCTGGCACGCCTTCTTCACGGCAGCCGAGAGGCTGAGCGCGCTGCACCTGGAGGTGCGGGAGAAGCTGCAGGGGCAGGACAGCGAGCGGGTGCGCGCCTGGCAGCGGGGGGCCTTCCACCGGCCTGTGCTGGGTGGCTTCCGCGAGAGCCGGGCTGCGGAGGATGGCTTCCGCAAGGCCCAGAAGCCCTGGCTCAAGAGGCTGAAGGAGGTGAGCCTGGGAGGGATGGGTCCCTTCCCGAATCCGCCCCGGGGCTGGAGGGGCCGGGGCTTGGCATTGCAGGGTCTCCGGATTTGTCCCCGTGCGTGCCAGGTTGAGGCTTCCAAGAAGAGCTACCATGCAGCACGGAAGGAGGAGAAGACAGCCCAGACTCGGGAGAGCCACGCAAAGGCGGACAGCGCCGTCTCCCAAGAGCAGCGGCGCAAGCTGCAGGAGCGGGTGGACCGCTGCACCAAGGAGGCCGAGAAGGTACCGGCGCGGGGCACGCCTCTCCCAGGCCCCGAACTCAACGCTCTCGTGCGCGTGGGCCACCCGCTGTCCAGATCATCACTTAAAAGAGGAGCCAGAGAAAAGCTGATGCTTTACCCAGGGCAAGAAACGGTTCAGTTTCAGGCGTTGGGAGCATCTTAGCAGTTGAGGGGACCGTCCAGCTCCTTTCCTTCCGCTGTGTCTCCTCCCCTCCCCCCCCACAAGCTCTCACGTTGCCTGCTCTACCAGAGCGCCCTGTCCTCCAGCTCTATCTGCTGCTCAGTTTCTACCTCCTCCAGGAAGCCTGTCCTGATTTCTCCCTCCCCGTTCCTCGAGGTTGACCTCATCTCACCCCCCCATCTTCGCTCACCAGACTCTGAAAGTGGCTGTGCCCAATGTCCCCTCCCCTGTTCGGCTGCTGGGGTCTTGGAGGGCTGGGGCTGTGGCCTGATTGCCGCAGGTGCCTGGTCTGAGGTCTCCCCGCGGCCCCCCCGCCCGCTGGCGCTCTGTAAATACTAGTGGAGTCCTGAGTGGAAGAAGGTCTGGTCCTCACCAGGCCCCTCCTCTCCCACCCAGATGAAAACCCACTACGAGCAGACGTTGGCGGAACTGCATCGCTACACCCCGCGCTACATGGAAGACATGGAGCAGGCCTTCGAGAGCTGCCAGGCGGCCGAGCGCCAGCGGCTCCTCTTCTTCAAGGATATGCTGCTTACCCTACACCAGCACCTCGACCTCTCCAGCAGCGAGAGGTATGGCCTGCGAGCTGGGCATGGAGGCCTAGGGGTAATGCTGGGTCTGCTCCATCTCCCTCGGGCTCTGGCCAGGCGGAATGAGTTTGGGGGGGCCGGTACTGGGGCCCAGGGCTCCCCAGGTTGAGGTTGTGCCTTGGGCCACAGGTTCCACGAACTCCACCGAGACCTGCATCAGGGCATCGAGGCAGCCAGTGACGAAGAGGATCTGCGCTGGTGGCGAAGCATCCACGGGCCAGGCATGGCCATGAACTGGCCGCAGTTTGAGGTCCGCATTCTGGGCTGGCTGGGACTGGGAGGGGCGGTGGGCTCAGCCTGGACCGCAGGAGGGAGGCTAGGGCTTGGGATGAGGGCTGCCACCACAGCAGCCCAGCCTGACCCTAAGCACTGTCCCCACAGGAGTGGTCCTTGGATACGCAGAGGACAATTAGCAGGAAGGAGAAGGGTGGCCGGAGCCCTGATGAGGTTACTCTGACCAGCATCGTGCCCACAAGAGATGGCGCTGCACCCCCACCCCAGTCCCCGGGGTCCCCAGGGTGAGAGCCAGAAACCTGGCTGTGGGAAGGAAATAGCTCTGCCCCCTGCCCTGCCCTCTTTCCCTCTGTCTCCTTCTCTTCATTCCCTCACACCTGAAGTGGTTGACAGTTGGTGCCAGGAACCTTAGGACTTACTTAGTAGTTGTCATGATGCCAGTGTTCACGGTGGTTTAGCTTTGCCAGGCGGTTCCCACGTTCGCGCTCATCTACTGCTCACGTCGGCCCTGGGTGGCAGGAAGCGCGCCAAGCTCACAAGCATGTGTGGCAGAGGTCAGACTAGGATCTTTCAGTTCTTTCCCACCTGCCTCTCCCAGGGTTCTTCCAGAGGGCGAGCCCTTGGCCCTGGGTCCTAGGCTCTCTTGCTCAAGGCGGTCTTGTGCCCTGAGCCTGCCGCCTTCTGTCTCCCCTCTCTAGCGGTGGGCAAGATGAGGAGTGGTCAGATGAGGAGAATCCCCGGAAGGCTGCCACTGGGGTGCGGGTGCGGGCGCTCTATGACTACGCCGGCCAGGAAGCTGATGAGCTGAGCTTCCGAGCAGGTACCCAGGGACGCCTTTTCTGTTCCTTTCCAGCCTTCCGCTACCCCCTCCCCTCCTTTACAACCTGAGCAGGGGTGTGGAAAAGGGAAGCCTGATGCCTGCTTCCCAAGGGCCAGTTGTGTGATTCTGAAAGGCTGCTCTGGGTCCAGCCCCCAGGAGTCAAGAGTGCCTGCTCTGAGCCCGCACCTCCCTCTCAAAGTCACCAGCTGGGGCCTGCTTGATGCCTTCAGGGTCTGGGGTGGGGTGGCTTGCGGACTTTGACCTCTCTTTGCCTGAGGCATGTCTCTTCTTGGGGCTGGGTTCTCCTACTACCTCCTCCCCCTCAGTCCTTGACCCAGTTGCAGGATTGGGGCTGGGCCAGGGCAATGGGTAGTGAGGAATCCCCTTTCCCCCAGGGGAGGAGCTGCTGAAGATGAGCGAGGAGGATGAGCAGGGCTGGTGCCAGGGCCAGCTGCAGAGTGGCCGCATTGGTCTGTACCCTGCCAATTACGTGGAATGTGTGGGGGCCTGACCTCCTGTGACAGCCCTTCTGCAGCGTTTCTCCACCTTGCATCAGAGCCCAGCTTCTCTTGGACTGCCGGACCTGAGGGCCCTGGACCATGGTGCCCCTGCTGCCCTTCTGTCCATTGAGGAGGAAGGAAGTCCTGGGACCCGGGGAGGGGATCCGCCTGCATCTAGGAAGGGACTGGTAGGGAAGGGCCAACTGAGTCTAGGCTGAGGGGGTAGATGGGGAGGTCAGGTGACGACAGAAGGGCTCAGGGGTGCCTGGGCCTCTCCAGGAATGGGTGGGTCTCCCCGGGAGCTGTGGACCCAGTTCCTGGTCTTAGTGTTTTGGGGTTCCTGGGGTGGTCTTGGGGTGAGTGTAGTTCTGGGCTAGCAGCACTCTCTTGTGGTTTGTTCTAGTGTGTATTAAACTTGGGGAAAAAAAAAAAGCCACTGTCAGACGTGTGTGCATCTTTTCTGATACTCCACCCTTGCCAGGCTGCAGAGAGCATCTGGGGAGAGGCACTGAGTGGGAGGTCTGTGGGCCTAGAGTTTGTTATGGGCAAAGGTTTGGCAGCTTGGTATCTGCTCTGGCTAGTATCTCCTTTGAGGACCTTAATCTGGGGTGGGAGGTACTCAAGATTGGGCTTGGTGTGAGCCCGCCAAGTTGGAGGCTGGGTATTGAGTTCTGGGCTGGACGGGAGCCCAGCCAGTTTGTCTTCCCGTTCAGGCCGGTGGGACCGTGAGTGCTGGGTAGAACTGTTAATCATTACTCATGCATCGGGAACTGGCCCCAGCTGAGGCCCCCCGCCACCGGCCCCCAGCCTCGCAGCCCTCACGTTCCGGGAGATCGCCCCACCTGCCGGGGGTGGCGGGGCGTCCGGGTGGCGCTCGCGCGAGGTCTGGGTCGCCGGTGAGCCGTTGCTCCGCCCTGGCTGCGGGTTGGCCCCAGCGTGGCGCGGCGTGGGTCCCGCGACCGTTGTAGAGTCCCGGGCTGCCGCCGTCTCCGCTCCGGTTGCGCAGGCCGCTCATTGGTCCAGATCCGGACGAATCGCCCCACCCCCGGCTGGCGAGGGCGCTGCTGGCGCCGCGCCGGTGCCCCGCCTTCCCGGCCGCGGATTGGCCCGCGACGGGACCCGTTGGTCGCGCTGGTGTCTGGGAAGGAGAGAAAATGGCGGCGGAACCAAGCAAGACCGAAATCCAGACTCTTTTCAAGCGGCTTCGCGGGATTCCGACCAACAAGGTGTGCGAGCGGGAGGCGCGCGGGGTCCGGCGCTGGCGGAGAGGGAGTCTCCCGTCTCCCCTGGGGCCTGAGGGAGGGAGAGGGGCGGACGTGGGCTGTTTCCCTGGCGTGTCTGCGCCCGGCCTCGACTCGGGGGCCCCTGACCATTGGCTCATCGCCTCCTCCACCCAGGCCTGCTTCGACTGTGGCGCCAAGAATCCGAGTTGGGCCAGCATCACGTATGGTGTTTTCTTGTGCATTGACTGTTCTGGGGTGCACCGCTCCCTGGGCGTCCATCTCAGCTTCATCAGGTGGGGTCTTCTTGCGGCTGCTGTGCTTCTACCCGGCCGGCCGGGGCTGTGGGCTCAGCAAGGGAGAGGGGCTGCCTCGATTGGACCGCTTGGCCGGGGAGGGGTCCGGTGGCCGCCCACGGGAGGGAGCCGCCTGTGTGGGCCCCTTGCCAGTAGGCGGTTTGTGTCCGCGTATAGGTTAAAATTTCCTTCTTTCCTGTGGGTTAAACTTGACACTCCGAGTATTAGTTTTGGGGAAAAGTTAGCTGCATTGACCTTGTTGCTGATCTGTTGGTCGAGTATGTCTGGAGTGAGACTATGACCGTCCTTAAGGGGAAAGCCAAATCCAAGTTTGAGTGCTTGAGAATTAGACCTCCTTTCGGATCTGGACAATAATTAGTGCTCTTTCGACTAGATAATTGAAGAGCAAACCTTTCACGGACGAGGTAGAGTGGAGGAAATAGGGTGGTGGCTGATTAATGTTTCCTGGGCGCCTACTGCAGCCTGAGGCCAAATGACAGGTATGGGTCTGCCAGGGAAGCGTCTTCTGGTATCTGCTGGTGGGTGACATGCAGCCCTTGCACACAGGTCCACAGAGTTGGATTCCAATTGGAACTGGTTCCAGCTGAGGTGTATGCAGGTCGGCGGAAATGCCAATGCGGTAAAGCTCCTTCTTACCATCCTCCCCACCCCCATCCTTCTGCTTGGGTACTAACTTTACAGTGTCTTCCTAGGAGGCTCTGTCATTATCTCTTTTCAGAGGATTTTCTGGTCTATAGTAACAGTGTCCACTATTCTCTAAACTTGGAAATTGTTTTTTCTCAAATGGACTTCAGATTCAAACTAAATTGGACAGGTGTTCTTCGGGAGAGGCTAAAGGAGTTGGGGCCTCCACAGTCATCCAGATCTCGTGAGCCTGGATGAAGGATGGGCACCGTGGGGATGGCATGCTGTCTTCAGGCAGGGTTGAGTGAGGGCTGAGGTTCAGTCGGTCATCTCAGAGGATGGGAGGCCTTTTATTTGCAGGCGTTTCTGGGGATCTTTACCTCTGTGAAAAACTGCTGATGTCAGTAGGGTGTATTCATCATGTATAAATAATAACCGGTTGTTACAAGGGGGTGCCTCTTTGGCTCTGGGGAATCACCTGTAGCATGCTCTCTTCTCTTCCTTGCTCTCCAGACAGCTTTCTTCCGCCAACATGGATGTACAGCCAGTGATGCCAACACCAAATACAATAGCCGAGCTGCCCAGATGTACCGGGAAAAGATCCGGCAGCTGGGGAGTGCAGCCCTGGCTAGGCATGGCACTGATGTAAGTGCCTGTTCCCCGGGGCGAGGGGAGTGGGGTGAGTGGGGAATATTCAGAGCCCTGTGTTTCAGGGGTGTCTTCTTCCTTCTAGCTTTGGATAGACAATATGAGTAGTGCTCCCAGTCACTCCCCAGAGAAGAAGGACTCTGATTTCTTCACGGAACACACTCAAGTGAGTACCCACAAGGAATGTTTCACATGATTGTTGCTGGCAGGTGGCTTACTTACCAGGCCAAGGCCTTTTGTGATCATGTGGCATGGAGTCCATTCACCTTGGGATGAGACCTCAGCCAGAGAATGTCTGCAGCTCACTGCTGCGTAGGCCCAGATGTTTCTTCCTCTTATGAGTAGGTGTGCAATGTGGCCCTCCTTAGGAATGGACCCCTATAAACTGGGATAGTAGGGAGGAGGAGAAGCTTCTTGAGAGCTCAAGAAGTGTCTGGAGCTCCAGACAGCATTTCCTGGATTCTTTCCCCATAAGGAAGGTACTGTGATTGGGGACAAGGAAGGGATTTCCTCCCCAGCAACCCACCCCTGGCAGAAGGTTTCCTGTCTACCGGCACTGGGTGCTGAAGTCAGACTCTTAGTCTGAATTCCTGCTCCTTCCCTTAGCATTTCTAGGATGGTGGCTAAGTCATGTAACCTGTTAAAACCTGCGTCTCTGAAAGAGCTACATCTACCTCATAGGGTTTGTCATGATCATTAAGTGTATTTATATGTGAAAAGCCTTTAGACTTGTGCTTGGCAGGTGGTAAGTGCCCAATAGTTGTTAGTTGTTGTGAAATTAGGGGAATGAGCTCTGACTCTTAAGTAAGTAGCGGAGGGTGGAGGTGGCTGCGAATTTCCTGTTTTGTTCTTCCATCATCAGTAGCAGCTATACTTTTACTCACTAGTCTCCGGTCTTCTTTTCTCCTGGGCTTGGAGGAGGGCCTCATACCTACAAGGTACCTGTAGTTTCTTGGCACTCCTTGCCAGGAGGAGTGGCTCATCCAAGCTTCTGTAATCTGGCTTCTTTTTCAGCCCCCTGCCTGGAAAGAACCAGACCCCAACCCAGCAGAGACCCAGCAGCTAGCCCCTTCTACAGAGATCAGTAGCCTGGCACGTGAGTTCAGTCCAGATTTCAACCGGGTGTCCTGGTATTGGCAGAGGACTTGGGGCTAGGAAGGGGACACTTTCCTATATTTTTCAGTGGGCTAGGATTCATTTTAGTCTCTTGGAGGAAGTGGTGGGCATTCCTTTTATCTTTCGGTGCCCTCAGCAAGCTGAAGAAAGCCAGTCCTCCCTATTCTTATCCTATCACTTCCCTTACGGGGAAGTCACTGCAAGCTCTGTGCCTTATACCTAACTCCCACCATTGCATCCACAGAGCCGGAGCACGGCCCCAACATGGACCTGCTTGGCACCTCACCCAAAGCCTCTCTGGGTCAGTATGCCACCTGGCAGATACAGGGTGACTGGGAGAGGGTGCGCCTCCAGCGTTCTTTTCAGGTCTGCTCTTACCTAGTCATGTGGACTGAGGCCATGAGATTGAGCATCTGATCTCTCTGGAGTGGGGACTGGGATTGGGTTTGTGGCTGCAGCATGAGCTGCAAGGACTTCAGAACCAGGCCCTTTGAGTTGATAAACCTGGTAGCTGGTGGACAAGGCCTGGGGTCTGCCTCTGAATGTGGAGCTGGGTCTAGCCAAAGTGTGGGGAGGCCAGTATGAGACTGGACACCTAACCCTGGAGTCTGGGGCAAGATTGGCCTGTCTGGTCCATTTCATGGGATGGGGGTGCAGCTCTCACAGCTGGAGGCAACACTGTTCTTTCTCAGCCTGTGGCCTTTCAGTTCTTTTTTTTTTTTTTTTTTTGATTTTCCTTAGTGTTCTTTAGTCTTGGTTCAGCATTAGAACAGTCTGTTGGCTGACCTCGGTGGTTCTGTTGACCCTTGGGGGCTGGGGCGGGAGGCTAGCAGAATGACTAAAACTGAGCCCATGCAAAGGCTGGTATGGCTTGGTCTAAAGTGAGGCTCTCTAGAGGCCTCTGGGAATAACTTTGGCCTCTGGGCTTGGGAGTTATATGGAGGCTCTGGGGTGGGCCCCTTGTTAGCCATGTCTTTCTCTTTAGAGTCCATGCGTCTGTCACCTAAAGGGGCCCTTCCTGCCAGAGGTAACCAGAAGCTGCTTGGGGAGCCCAGCGCCTTGCATGGCAGCTCCCTGCTGTAGGAGCTGAGGCTGGTATTTAATACCTGCCCCTTGCCTAGTAGTCTTCGTGTTGGTTCAGGGACTGTGACAGTCTCTGGTGCTTTGGGTCTAGGTTCTTGTCTCAGTCTGCTGGGAGTCAGGAGCCTCACCTAACCTTGTCTGTCTTTGGCTTGGACTCTGCTGATGCGATCTGTTGGGACTGGTGGGTGGCAGCCTTGCCTTCCTCTGTCTGAAGCTGTTCTTTGTGGAAGCTCTTGCCAAGAAGCTGCATGAGACGGACTGAGCCACCGCCTCTGACCTCCCTTTGTCTTCACTCCTGCCCCATCTTCTTTCTCACACAGAACCGAGAACCTCCCTCATTGGCAAGAAGAAGCCAGCAGCAGCTAAGAAAGGGGTAGGCGAGAGAGGCAGTGTGGTGGTGGTTAGGAGCTGGTGTCAGACCCAGCCTGGATGCACCCCTTGACCCTGCCACTTACTGGCTGTGTGACTTCGGCAGAAGTACTTTTCTGAACCTTGTCTGTGAAAGGGCTGTCAAGATGCCTGTCTTTAAGGGGCTCCTGGGAAGAGTCAGTGCGATGTGCGCCTCGAGGGCCTGGCACAGACTGGCCCTGGTCAGCAGTACCTGCTGTTTGCGGGCCCTGAGGCCTCTGCTGGCATGGTATGGGCCACCTCGTGCCGGCTCCAGCAAAGCCACTCTTCTCCCTCTTGCCCATGCTGCTTGGCTCCCTAGTTTTTACCCTAAAGTTAAGAAGGAATGCTTCCTTTGCGGGTGTGGCTAGAGGACCCATGCTTGGGGGGGAGCACAAGACATTGTGGTTGTTGGCAAGGCCCCCATCCCATCATTCTCCTCCCAGCTGGGTGCCAAGAAAGGCCTGGGGGCCCAGAAGGTGAGCAGCCAGAGCTTCAGTGAAATGGAGCGGCAGGCCCAGGTGGCAGAGAAGCTCCGTGAGCAGCAGGTGGCTGATGCCAAGAAGCAGGCCGAGGAGTCCTTGTGAGTGTTTGCCCCAGGGGCCCCGGTCATGTGGGGTTGGGTGGGCAGGTAGGACAGGTAGGATGGGAGCTGGACTCTGACATGTTTATTCCTTCAAGGGTTGCCTCTATGCGCCTGGCCTACCAGGAGCTCCAGATTGACCGTAAGAAGGAGGAAAAGAAGCTACAGAATCTGGAAGGGAAGAAGCGAGAACAGGCAGAGAGGTTGGGCATGGGCTTGGTGTCCCGCAGGTGAGGCTCAGCTCTGGGGTGTGGCGGGGAAATGCCATTGTTCTCCTGGGAGCCACTGCAAATTCTTCCCAGGAGTTTGGGTTTCCAGGCTCAGTCTTCCCCCAAGGCTGAAGATAGATGACTTTGCTAATTGTCTTAAAGTGCTTCGTATAGTGCTTGTCACAGAGTAGGTCTGTGCTCACTTTGTTTGTTAAATGAAAGAAACACAGGACTGGGTGCTTTTTCGACATACTTAAAAGGGTAGGGTGATGTTGCTTAAGACCTCCCTGAGAATGACAAGGCTCTTAGCATCCCTAATCCTTGTCCACTAAACGCCATTGCTGCCAGGTGTGCGAACACCCAGAAATGCCCCTAGACAGATGCCTTTTGGCATTGACAGTATCCTGCCGTTTCTGGACCACTGGGCTTATGTTGCTGTCGTTTTCTTAAAAACAAAACAAGGACTGCAAACATGCGTTTTGTTTGCTCTCCACTAAGCTTGCATCTAGAGATTTCAATAACACTAGACTTTTGATCTCTCTTAAAAACCAGAATATTGGACAGCACCAGGTCCCGGGGCTGCTGTCTGGTTTCCCAGTGAGAAGAGGCAGAGTTGGGCAGGTGGTACTGACTCCTGAGAACTTGCTTTCTCCCTGCGTCATGCTCCATGGAGGCATCTTAAGGATTAATTTCACTTACACTCGTTACAAAATATCTACAGCTTTTAGCTGGCAGAACCCTAAAGACTGACTGTTTTACAGTAGGGTTTTAAATAGGGTAGGGTGGGTTTAAGTTAAAGATTCTATTGCACCGCAAAAAAGAACAAACCAGCTGAAAAAATTGTTCAGACCCTTTAACCCAGTAATTCCTGTGACTGAAACAGGGAAAGGGAGAAGACCTAAAGTCCTTTCTGGGATTAAAATGTGGTGTTTCCCTGATTAGCTGTGGGTTACACAAGTAGTACACAGATGGAAATGGAGTTACTTAAATCCAGCCGGCACGTGGTTTGAAAAGATTAAGCAGAAATAGCCAGCCTTACCTTCTTTCAGAGAAGTAGATATCAGGCCAAAAATACTGAATTTGGAATCAATAGTTCTATGTTCAAAATCTAGTTGGGCCAATTAAGAGATCTGTGGACTTTAGGCAAGTTGAGTTGCTTGAAGTCCCTTTTTTCACCGGTAAAAAGACCTGGTAATACCTCCTGCGCAGGACTGCCGTGCTTAGTAAATCAGGCCCTTGCGGAGCTCACGAGTCCCCTGTAGCCAGGATTGCCGACCAGTATTCCGGTTTTTAGGAGAGATCAAAAGTCTAGAATTCCTCCTTTGATACCATTAGACTCCTTTTCTCGGTTCTGGGGCATTTTGCATCTTTTCCATGTGAACGTGTCCATCTTGGCAAAGGATGTGCCTCACGGTGCAGCCGGTCTGTTGAGTTGTTTTTAAGGACTGAGAGCACTACCGTCTGGTGCACGGCATTATTAAAATAACAGGCCAACGAGCAGTCCTTTGCCAGGGAAGCCCTGCTTTGAGAAGACAGGGCTGATGTGCGGACAGTTGAGGATGTGCTCCAGCTCCGCGGGGCCCCGAGCACTCCCTGCTCGGTCTGGCCCAGCCCGGGGAGAAGGCTCTGGGTGGTCCCAGTGAGAGAAGCCAGGGTCCTGCCGGCAGCGGGGTGTCTTCTCTCGACACCACTGCTCAGCGCTGCTCTCCGGTGGCTCTGCTTGTCTCCACAGCTCCGTCTCTCACTCGGTGCTGTCTGAGATGCAGGTGATCGAGCAGGAAACCCCCGTGAGTGCAAAATCCTCCCGCTCGCAGCTCGACTTGTTTGATGACGTTGGTACTTTCGCCTCTGGACCCCCAAAGTAAGGCTGTTGTTGGGGTGCAGACTTGGCCACCATGTTCCTCATCAAGCTTTTCTAAGTCACTCTACTGTCTCACCAGGTACAAGGACAACCCCTTCTCCTTGGGGGAAAGTTTCAGTTCCCGCTGGGATACGGATGCCGCCTGGGGTATGGACCGGATGGAGGAGAAGGAGCCAGAAGTGACCATCTCAAGCATCCGGCCTATTTCAGAAAGGTGGAGTGGGCTAGGGCAGCGCAGTCCAGCAGGATTTTCCTGTGATGGGAATGTTCTGTGTACCTGCTCTGTCTGGGGTGTCGTGGCCGCTAAGTCTGTGCCTCCTGAGCTCTTTACATGTGGCCGGTGCAGCTGAGGAACTGGGTTTTTAATTTAATCTTAATAAGTTTAGCCACATGTGGTTCGTGGATATCAGATTAGGTAGTGCGGGAATCAGACTTCGGTTTGAGCTGTGCTTTATCATCACAGAAGGCTTAGCAGCTTCTTTTGTTCAGGGTCTGTTTCTCTGGCAGGAGGGGCCTGATTTTATGCTTCAGTCCTGACCACCCGGGGGTTATGTGTCTCTGGTCACCACGTTATTTGTTATTTGTTTTTTGGTTTTTTTTAAGCTTATTTTATGTTAATCTGGGCAAGATTTAACTGATAAATGATCTGCACATCATTTGTAAAATGGGGACGTAAGTATTGACTTCACAGGGTCCCTGGAAGGATTAAATGTAAGCGACCCTTACAAAGCACCTAGGCCAGGGTTCACACATGTTGGCGGGAGGTAGGCGTGACCGGACACCTTTACATCCACACTGGGATGCTTTTGAGGGTGAAATGCCGGGAGAGTTGGCATAAACTCAGGCAGACACATATGGTCACCCTAGTGTTAGGCCAGTTGTCACTTGGAGGAGACTGGCGGTAGTGATGTTCTGACGTCCTAGACTTTGATGAAGCTGGAGGTTTGGGGCGGAAGACTAGTCCCCTCTAAACTGTATGTCCATGTGGCCTGGCGGAGGCACCGTTAGCTCTCTCGTGCCCGGGCTTCGGTGTGGAGAAGAGCGGGGCCTCGTCCAGGGGAGAGGGTCCATGGGTGCCAGGGCCACAGCCCCAGGAGGCCCCTGGCGCTGTTTGCAGCCTCTGTTAGTAATGGGACTAGTACTACTAGGCTCTCATAGGAATGGGAAGGATCAGAGGTATCCACATCCACCCACTCAGGGTCACAAACAGAAGAGAGGTGGAAAGCCGGAGCTCAGGCCTCGAGTCCAGTGAAGCACGCCAGAAATTTGCAGGAGCCAAAGCCATCTCATCGGACATGTTCTTTGGGCGGGAGGTGGATGCTGAGGTAAGTAGAGTTGTCCGTCCTGAGCCTGGAGGCCGCAGGTGGAGTGGGAGTTTCCTCCTTGCCACTGCTTTGGGCGTTAGCACCAGGGTGTCTCCGCAAGTAAGGAGTTTTTGAGTCTTTGGTGAAAAGATCCCCAGGCCTTCGTCTTTCTTCACTGCAGCATGAAGCCCGGTCTCGACTCCAGCAGCTCTCGGGTAGTAGCGCCATTAGCTCTTCGGACCTCTTCGGGGACGTGGATGGAGCTCATGGAGCAGGTAGGGCCACGGGGGTAAGGTGCACACTGGGCCCGGCCTGTGAGCAGGGCTGGAAGGTGCTGTGGGCTGAGGAGGGCTGCCCGCAGGGCTCTGAGCCCGCCTTTCCCTTGCTTTTACAGGTAGCGTATCGCTGGGCAACGTGCTCCCCACAGCTGACATTGCCCAGTTTAAGCAGGGTGTCAAGTCTGTGGCCGGGAAGATGGCCGTGCTGGCCAATGGTGTGATGAATTCTTTGCAGGTGAGCCTGGGGCTGTTTGGCCTGGGGCAGGTGGGTAAAGCAGTAGAAAGTAGTCCTTGGAGGATGGCCTTCACCACTTCCAGACACTGCTGCTGGCTGGCTCCTGAGCCCGAAAGAGAGCTTTTTCTTTCTCTGGAGGGGCAGCTTCTCTCCTTTGAGCTGGGCACCGGGGCAGGGCCGCTCCCTGGGACGATGCCCTGTCTGCACTGATTTCTCCAGCCTTGTCATCTTCCCTCTCTTTCTCCTTCCTCTCCAACTTCAAGACCAGGCAGGGCTTCCCCCTTGGGATCTGGCCACAGCCCCTTTCCTGAGTCGCCATAAAATCGAAAACTGTCTCTGGCGTCGTGAGATTGGAGCCCGAGTCCCCGGAGTACCCTAGTCCTGCAGGGGTGTGGTGGGGGATGCTGCTGCAGGTGAGAGACTTTGACTTTGTTTCTCCTTCCCCCATGTCCAGGATCGCTATGGCTCCTACTGATCCAGGCGCCGCGGCTCAAGCGTATGGTGGCAACAGCAGCAAAACCCCCACGATTCCAAGGCCACGGGCGCTTGCCTTGTGGAAGCTGGGGAGGAATTGTTACTTTTTATGTGTTGTGTGTGAGTGGGGTGGCCTTTGAGGATCTCGGGTGAGGGGGATGGGCGGTCCCAGCCTTGACCTCTGTCTGTAGACTGAGCCCTTTATTCTCCTTCCCTCACACCCCTGGCGCGTGTGCTGGACGCTGTCCTCCGATCCTGCCCCCCACGCTGCAGCTCGCTTGTCCGGCCACACTGGGTGCAGGGGGAGAGGGGGAGGAGTTCCCTCAGGCGGGCTTCTGCTGGGTCCAGCCCTTCCCCAAGGAGGGAAAGTGAGCCGTATAAGGCTTTTTTGCCAGCTCTGGGATCCTTCCAGGTTGTCTGGGGTTTGGCCCCCGTCCTCTGGAACCCGTGGGCATGTCTAGAAAGAGTTCTGCTGTGGACCAGCCCCCAGGGGGAGGGAGGCTCCGGACTCGCTGCAGTTATGGCTCCAGCGGCCTCTTCTGTGTGGTGGGGGACAGCGGGGGGAGGACCTTCGTCTGGGCCTTACTGAGGGCTAGAGACCTTCGCTGGTACCTAAAGGTTTCATTTGGGATCAGACTGGAGGCCCGAGTGATCTTCTCCTGTCTCACCGCCCCTTTTTACAGTGATCACTTGAGGGATACTTCTCCTGAGTGTCTCGGAGTCCTTCCATACCATCCATTGTGGAGCACAGGACCCTCTGTCCCTTCTTCCCCTGCTTGGTGGCCATGGTGGGTCTCATCTGCCCTATGCCCCGCTCTGGATGCTGTGAGCATAATGCTGTCCAAGGAAGCAGAGGACATGGGGGACAGAAACAGGCTCTTGGGGCTCAACTTTTTTCTTCTGTATCATCCTGGTCTTGGGGGGTGCCTAGACCTCACCCCCCCATCCCTCAGTGAGAGCTTGAGGCATGACAGAGCTGCAGGCCTCGCCCCCTGGCCACTGGGCCCTGCGCTGTCCTCGTGCCACCCCCCCGCCCCCGTGTCGCCAGTCTGGGCCCACCCTGCCCGCGGGGGGTTGGGGATTGGGCTCCCAAGCAACACAGACCATTCTTCCCTTGCCCCCTCCCCCAAAGGGACTTGACTTTCTTTCTGGACTGTTTGTATTGGAACAGTGGTGTCAAATAAAGCCTTGCCAGGGCAGTGGGCCGCTGTTGGTCTGAGTGAAGTAGTGTCCTTTCTGGATCCTGCCTCCCTGCCCAGTGCAGGCCCCTGGCCTCACTCTCTGGGCACCCACCGATACGGGTAGGGCGATGGTGCCGAAGCTGAGGGCACGCTCTCCCGGGCCTCCAGCTTGTCTCTTCTCTGAAAGCCAAAGGCCCCTGGCTCCTCGGCCCTGTGCTGCCGCGAGGTCCGGTGCAGCCTCGACCTCACCACCCTGTTGCACGCGGAGGAAAGAGCTGGTATTAGTTGGCCCTTTAACTCCTCCAGTGAGCAAGCCTAGCAGCCCCACGCCTCATCCCAGCAGGAGGCTTGACTGGGGTGTGTTTTTTCTCAGGGGAGTTTAAAGACAAATGAAATCTACAGCCTTAATGGAAGCCTTTTAAATCCAGGAAGAAAGGATGTATGTGTGTGTAGAACTCCCTAGCTTAGTAACCTTTTCCCCCAGTAGGGGCTCCTGGAATGTATCTGCCACCTTAGGGGTTCCTCAGGGTACAGGGGTAAATCACTGGTCTGGGAGATGCATGATTAGAAAGGACGGGCAAAGGGGCCATGGGGCTCTAAGCCATTGATACCTAAAGTGCGGGTCTGGGCCTTCCAGCTCTGGAATCATCTGGAGTGTTCATAATCCAGATTTCTGTGCCCCCGCCCCAAGCCAGACCTTGGTTACTTGTGTCGTAAACCAGCTCCCCAGGTGATTTGGATGCCCACCAGGATCTCCACGCTGCTGTCAATCAGCCAGAGGCTGGAGATGGTGGTGGGCCTGGGGAGTTCACAGGTCTTGGATCTTCGGTAGGACTGGAGCTTCCAGTCCCCACCTGGCTCTGCAGGGTTTTGGGAGCTAGTTCCTGAAACTATCTTGGGGTGGGTTGGGGTAGGGGCTGTGCTAGGCAGAGAGGAGCCCAGGAAAATGTGTGTGCCCAGGGTGGTGACCCCCACCTTAGGAGGCAGCCTGTTCTGCTTGGGTCCCTGGGTGGTTTTACTTTCTGGATGACCCCTGGCCAATTCAAGGTAGTTGAAGACCACCTGTCCTTACCTTCCTCCAGTCTTGGCTGGAAGCTTGTCTTCCTCAGGCCTGTCAGTCTCAGCTGTATCCCCATTGCCCCAACCCTGAGCAGGTGCTTAGCAAACATGTAATGAAACTCTGGCTAGAAGACTCCGCAGTGCTAACCCTTTGGGGCCAGGGTCTTTAGAGTTATGGGAACCTGGCCTTGACTCCTCTGAGCTTGTTTTCTGAAGGCCCATTCCAGCTGTGAGCACATTGGAAAGGCTGCTTGCTGTCCTGTGCAGGAGGGTCCCTCTTGGCTCGTTAATCTGAGGCTGGTCCCCTGGCCCCCACCTCCCAGCCCTGCCAGAAAAGCTGGGACTCGGCACCACAAACGCAAACTCACCCCTTCCCTTCACCCCCTCCTCAGTCTGGTGGCTTTAGATTCACCACTTACCAGATACAAGGGACTTTATTCATTTAACATACTGAACTGTTAGACACAGAGGGGACTCGAAACAGTTTTTGAAAGTGGACTTCTTGCCTACCCTTCATCCTATGATGCTCGTGGCTCTTCCTCCAGCCGAAGGCCACCGTGTTTAGGTCCGCCCTATACTTGCCCCACAGGTGTCACCCTTGACCATGCAGGCAAGGCCCTGCACGGTTATTCATGGTCTCCCCTTCCTCGAGTTGCTGTGAGGAGATCACCCTCATGTGGTGGGGACTGTCAGTGAAAGTCACCTTCCTGATGGCCTCTGCTCATTCTGCTGTCAGCTTGGGTCCTGACTAAAGTGCAGAGGCTGACAGGGCCAAGGAGAGTAGGCTGTTACTTCTCAGGGTCACTGCTGGACTTGGCTGATGACACCGGAACCCCGCTGGCTGGTCTTTGGGCTTGGGCTGTTATTCAGGCTTTTCACCAGCAGAGGGCAGCATGGCACAGGAGTGGGGGAGGAGGTTGGGTGGGAGTCCCAAGGGCTGGGTGGGAGCTGGATACACGGGCGTGGTGGACAGGACCCTTCAGACTCCTCAAGTCTCGGACTCGTCCGTCTCTTCAGTGGAACCATCGCTCTCTGCATCCACCTTGCGGGCGTGATGGAGGGGTCTCCAGGGAGAGCCAACCCGGGGAGGGGTCCGGGAAGGCAGGCAGCCGGCCTCTGGATTGGCAGGGGCCGAGTTGACCAGGCCTGGGACCTGGGCCAGCCTGAAGGAGGGAAGAAGCCCAGAGGGTAGCGAGGTGCCTCCTGTCTACAGACCAGGACTTCCACGTTCACTCTTGCATTTGGATGAAACCATGGGCTATATTCCCCAAGGACTCAAAGAGAGGCTACCTCAAGCCTCTGCTGGAGCCCAAACCCTGCCCTGACTGACGGGGGTGTCGCGGAGAATCGCTGTGTGGCCCACAATAGGGCACTGCCATGTCCAAGGGACGTATGGCCTTCCCCACGAGGGGGCAGCATCTTCCCACCTGACACTTACAGCCGTTCCAGCTCCTCATCCATGGCTGGGTCGTGCATCAGGTCCCCTTTGTCAGGCAAAGCTCCTACAAGATAATTGGGGGGCACAATCTGAGTGTCTTTTAGGCAGGCTCCAGTCAGCCACATTCCCAGGAGATGCCTCCGTGTCCCTCACCTTCATGTCTACCTGCTCTGCTGACCCTGGGAGGGCTCATCTGAGATTTGAGAAGAGCTCTTTCTAAAGAAAATTTTTTTTGAATTTGAGTACAGTGGACACGCAATGTTACATTAGTTTCAGGGGTACAACAAGGTGGTTTGCTATCTCTCTATGTTTGCCGTGCTCACCACAGTGTGGCTACCATCTGTCACGCACACATTATTACAATGTCACTGATGATCTCCATGCCGTACCTTTTATTCCCATGCCTTGTTCACGGGGAAGAGCTCTTAAGAGAAGTTTTAGGAGGACTGTTACGGGGGCAGGAAGTTGTGGCTACTGCTAGATTAACTTGGTGAAGCCATGCCTCCCCTCTGCAGCTTGGGGTAGGAACCACAGCTATGAGACGTCCTCACACTCAAGGTCACTGCACACACAGGACGATCCCCTTCCAAGACTGGGTGGTGGGTTGCGGGCTGGTGCGGGGGGTTCGGTTCCTTCCTTGAGGCCCCCAGGTCATGGGAGCCAGAGACAGAGTGTGTCCAGCTAATCCCCGAGTCAGAAATTACCCAGTTTTGTGCCCCCCAAATCAGAGGGAGCCCACTTTGGAGACAATATGGTCAAAAATGCTGCCTCGGAGGGCGCCTGGGTGGCTCAGTTGGTTGAGCGACTGCCTTCGGCTCAGGTCATGATCCTGGAGTCCCGGGATCGAGTCCCGCATCGGGCTCCCTGCTCGGCAGGGAGTCTGCTTCTCCCTCTGACCCTCCTCCCTCTCATGCTCTCTGTCTCTCATTCTCTCTGTCTCAAATAAATAAATAAAATCTTAAAAAAAAAAAAAAATGCTGCCTCGGCTCCTCAGAGACTCTCTGAGGGGCGAGAAGAGCAGGCTGGGCACCTTCCGCGGGGCCAGGAGCCGCCGGGCCGGGAGCCACCTCATCTGCTCGGTCACAGCTCTCTCTGAGCTGGATTCCTCAGCTACAAACCGAAGGGAGTGATGCTTCGCTGCTGGGGAAAGGTGAGAGGAGACAGTCTTGGATTCTCCCTGGAGCTGTGAACAGTGGAGGGAAGGTGGAGCTGAAGTCTGCAGACAGAAGACTTCTCACCAATAGATTGTTGAGGGAAAAAGCTCACTGGTGGTCAGAATGTAGATCTGGCAGCTAGCAATCCTGGTCTCCAGAAAGCCTCAATCTTAAACTTACCCATCTGGCTCTAGTTCAAGTCCCTACTTTTCCAAAGCTTTTTCAGATGATGTCCCCTGGCCCCTTTTGCTCTTAGTGGTTTTCAAGCTATGTTCCACAGAGCCCTCTCATTTTGTGTGCAGGAGCGTGTGGGTGTGAGTGCCTTGAGAACTAAGGGAACAGGACAACCCGTCCCCACAACTGGCTGCTCCCCGAGTAGCTCCAGATCTCTATTTCATACACTGGAGATGCGGGTGAGGGCGGATGCTTCTCTCCATCTCCTGCTCGACCCAGCAGTAGTGCTTGTTAAAAGTGGCTGACGGAGTGATTGCCCTTTTTAAAGGCCCTAGAAAAAGTGAGGTCATGACGTTGTCCAGGCTCTGATCCCATGCTAGTTAGCTTTTCCTTTTCCTTCCTGTGGGCTGATTGGTGGAAAGGAAGGGAGGGCGGTGAGTTACCCAGGTGTGAAAGGAAACCTAAGCAAGTCCCCACCCGCTGCCCCCTTACTCCTGACTTCTGACTCCTATTTGCCTTTCTACTCTGGTCCAGCCAGAGACCTTGGCGACCGGCATCACTTAGTTGAAGGGGTCCCTAGACCTGTGCACACCCCAGAGCATCAATTCAGAATAAGGAGGCTGCTAGGCAGCATCGTGCCTCAGTGGGCCTCAGTCAGTCCTGTTGGGGCTTGCGCTCCTGTGTGCATCCCCAGCAGCCTTTATATTTTGAAAGATCTAAAGCAACTTGGCCTACTATGGTTGGCATTTAAAGAATATTAAATTTCCTTCCCTTGACCCCCTTCTCTCAACTGGCAGAAGGAAGGGGAAGGCTATGTGTTCTTTGGGACTCAGGAACCTAGGGCCTCAAGCACACCTGGACACCTCTGAAAGACAGACAAATAACCCCTCCAGCTCTGTGGACGGTGGCCTGGTGGCTCTTCCCTTGGGAGAGCAGCAGGTGGGAGAGGGAGAAGAGCGGGGTGGGTGGAGAAGGCCAACCAGTAGGAAGAAACGACAGACAGGAAAAACTGGGCCAGTGCAGGCCTCTCCCCCCATTTTTTGCTCCTTTTCAGATTAATCAGTTTTCTTTTTCTTTCCCCAGCTGGGAAAAAAGGCCTCCTCAGACACACCTTTGCCCTGCTTACAAATGGGAATCAGGTCTCTTTGATATATAATCTCCAAAGCCACTGAGTAACTAGCCCTGTGTCTGCCCAGCCTGCAGGCCACTCCCCAAAGCAGAGCTGGGGATTCGGTGGGGAGGGGCTGGGCACACCCCTGCCACCGAGAGGCGGCTTCATGTTGGGGCAGGGCCTTGGGTGGGGAAGGCTGTCCCTTCCCACCGGAGTGTGAGAGGCCTAAGAGGGCACCATCTTCCTTGTGCACGTTCTGGCTCCCTAGGCCTCCAAGTCTGACCCCGAGAAGTCAAGGTGCAGATGGGGATGCCCCCTCCCCCAAGGGGCCATGTCTGCCAACAGCAACCAGCTCCTACGTGGCTTCGTGCGGGAGGCGCAGGACAGCCTAGCCATGGCTAGCCCTGGCTTACCTAGGGCTTGGTTGATCCCATGATGCTTTGAAAGAGCCACAAGGAATCCGTAGAAGGTCAGTCTCTGGACGTTGCTTAGTACCTCTTTGACAAGTGCTGGGGGTGGGCAGCTGGAAGGGAGAATACAGAGCCAGCCTCAAAGACCAGCAAGTACGAGAGCCATCTTTTCATCCAGCGCTTCAGGCTGAGGAGGGGGGCCCAAAGCCAGGGCTGAGGGACCCTGCCTGCCTCGGGGGGGCCCTGAGCCCCCCGGGGCGGGTAGCAAGGTCTTGACTGGGGCCGGAAGGGGTTGGTATGTTCCCTAACCGGCGCTCTCCCTCGGGGTGTGGGAGGAAGGGGGGTGAGCAGCCTCTCCTGGGGGGGACCCAAACGGGCTGCTCCGTCTCTAAGGAGACCTTGTACCACATAGGACAGCTTCACCCTCCCTTTCTGTCGAGGGAATTCCTTGTACAGCAAATGTTTGCCCCTTCTCTCCAAAAAGCCAAGGCCATTCTATCTCCGGGCGAGGAGAAGGGGGCCGAGCTGGTCATCTAAGGCGGGTCTTGCCACGTGGAAGCATCCTCCCGGGGAGCCCCTGGGAAGCGCTTCCGTCAGCAGCCTGGCAACCGTGCAACCATCGAGGGCCCTGGAATCGGAGCATCTGTTCCGGAGCCGGCAGCCAAGTCCCCGGGGCGCCCGCTTCTCACCTGTACTTGGGCCGGTCACACAAGTTCTCCAGGCCCTGGGAGAACAGCGAGGCCTCCACTCCCTCCAGCACGCTAGCCTCGCCCAGGGGAGGCCGCTGGCGGTGCGGCCCGCTCGATGATGACGTCGGCACAATCACCGTATTGGGGTTCTTGCCCGCCAGCAGGTCCTGATAGATGGCGGCCACACTCTCCAGGAACTCTGTGTCGCGTCATGGGGGAGGGGCACAGGTCAGGCAAGGACAGCATGCAGGGTCCCTTCTCTGTGAGCTCAGCGCCCCACCAGCCCAGGAGCCCCCGACCTCGGGAGCGGGGACACCACCGTGTCATTCCGCTGCAGCGTCCCCCCGTCGGGGTGGTTGCTCCTAGCCCGGGCAGATGCCCAATTCCATACCTTCCGAGCACCCTGTACCTTCGTTTTTGGGGTATTTGCTCTGCCTTCTTGCTGGAGCGGGAGATCCTTGAACAAAGGCGGGGATCGTGCCTTGTCCCCCTCCTGCCCCAGCCGCCGCACAGTGCTGGGCACACGTTAAGTGCTGGACGTATTTTCTAGAGTGTGAACGTGTGCCCAGTCGCGCTGGCAAGCCCCATCTCGCCCCACCTCACTTGTAAGGCCACCCGCCTCTTTGCCTCTAGAAAGCGCGGTGGAAGGCCAGCGTGGAAGAGAAAGCCTCAAGTTGCTAACTTATTGCACATTTGAAAGGCGGGAGCCGAAGCTTCTCCCAGACGCGGCTGCCCCTTGTCCAGGGCCCAGGAGCTTCAGAGAAACGGGAAAGAGCCGCCTGCAGCTGCTAAGAGCAGGTGACAAGAGCCCAGGCTCCAGCCCCTGCCAGACCGAGCCTTTGGGCCACCATCAAGAAAACAGAATGTGGCGCCTGAGAGAGGCCAAGGCTGGCTCGGGCCACCAGTTGGCAGGGAGGCCACGTCCAGGCTCCAAGGACAGCCTTCTGTTTACTGGAAGAGCCCATTTTAAACAAGTGTGTTTATGGACATAGTCAGCAATCTCGGACCCCAGCATTCATGCGATGTTGCCGTGTGCACCGCGTGAGCTGGTGTGCATCTATGTTTATTCGTCTACTCCTGTTACACCTGATTCCAGAAGGGATTTAAAGACACAGCTGGTGCGTGTGGGGAGCAGCATGGGCTGGTGTCTGCTTATGAAAGGCTGTGTGCCCGCACACACGAGCCGGGGCCGAGGGACAGCCCCCCGACGGCAGGAACAGTGCCGAGGGGCCCGGAGCCCGGCTTTGGAGCGAGCCCTCGGTTCAGGTCTGGGCTCCGCCACTCACCAGCTGTGACTTGGGCTCCTCCCGTCTCAGCGGGTCTCCGAGAGGACTAACTCCTAGGGCTGTCGTGAGCACTACAGTCAGCGCCCTGCCCAGCACAGGGCGGGCGTGCCGTGCGCCCCAGCAGCGTGCACGGGGCTAGTTACCATTGCTATCACTTAGATGGAGGCGGAGGGAGTCGGCTGTGCACACCGAGCCTTGTGACCACCAGTGGGGACGAGACGTCCTGTCCGTGACCCATGGTGAGGCACGCCACCGAAGGCCGGGGGAGGGGGGAGAAGTGTGTAGCCCGGCAGCAGATGGAAAGGACACTGGGGTGGGACAGGCAGACACGGCCCTGACAGGAGCCCACGCGGGGCCCTGGAAGTCTCTCACCTGAGTAGTAAAACTGGATCTGGAAGGCAAAAAGGAAATCTGAAAAAGACATCAAGCAGTCCATGGCGTCATCCATGAGCACAATCCTGAGGGAGAAAGAGGGCGAAAACGTGAGAGGCTGTGTGTGGGGGGGGTGGGGATGGGGAGCATGTGCGTGAGCTGTTTCTGGGGCTCCGGCCTTTCTTGGGACAGCAAGACATTTGGGAGAGGGATCCTCCCAGTCACCTCACTTCTCCGTCAGTGGGACTCTGCCACCAAACTGCGCCGACCACACGACCAAGGACAGGCTCCCGTTCAGTCTCTGTGGCACCAGCTAGTGGCTGGAGCATGGGGGGCGGGGGGCAGCAAGGAGAGGGTACAATGGTAATGCAGCCAAGATTTCTTCTCATGCTTAAGCAGTAAATCCTTTCACCCTGCGGTGAGGACCATTTAGTTCAGAATAAATACAGCTGAGCAGAAAAGGCAAAAAGAACAGCCAGGAAGCTTAAAGAGGTCTTGGCAAGTGGCACTGAGATTTAATAAGCTACCAAGGGCCCAAACAACTACAGGCACCTCCGTCCCGGGACACAGATGGCAGACAAGGGAAGAGGGTACAGAGCTACTGGGGACTCTGCACTTGAGAGGGTCAGAGACACACCCCATCGTGGGACACCGCCCCTCCTTGCTGTCTCCCTCTCCCTCCGCCCCACCCGCTGGGGGTTCCTCCCCAGGCCCTCCCACCTCCTAGGAAGAAAACCATCTGACGACCCAATGATCAGACCAAGGCCACGCTCATACTCTGCTCAGGGCCTCATGCAAGAGGGCACAGGAAGGGAAGGAAATTAGCACTTGCTGGGCTCTATCCAGGTGCCAGGCCGGGCGCCAAACTTATCTACTGAAGGGGAGCGGGGCCCCCCTGATCTGTTTCTGACTGGCCCTCCTGGCTTTATCTTTCCTGTTTTGCAAAATTATTTTATTTTGCTCTCTCGTGTCCAGAGAGAGCTGGCACTGCACACCTCTGGGCGGCGGCGGCATTAGAGTAGAATGTCAGCGGCCCCCGCAGTTGTGCGAGGCAGCTGACCCTGCTTTCAGAGCTCCCCGAAGAGAGAACGCGCTCCTCCATCTAGTTGTAATGACGATAGAAACGGGTAACGTGTACCGAGTACCTACTTCACGGCAGGCACTGTACGAGGTGTTTAACTATAGTAAATTTTATTCCACAACATTCCTATGAGGTAGGTCTTGCAATTACTTACCTTTTACATGTGAAGGGACTAAGTCTCAGAGAAGTCGGCTTGCCGAGACCACACAGCTGGGGAGTTTACTCCACAGGCCATGGTACTTGCCATTACGGCACACTGCATCTTTTATTTATTTTTAATTATTAAAAAAAAAAGATTTTTATTTATTTGAGAGTGAGAGAAAGAGAGTGCACAAGAGGGGGGGAGGGGTAGAGGGAGAGGGAGAAGCAGACTCCCCAGTGAGCAGGGAGCTGGACACGCGGCTCCATCCCAGGACCCTGGAATCATGACCTGAGCTGAAGGCAGATGCTTAACCGACTGAGCCACCCAGGCGCCCCTCACACTGTCTCTGTCTAAAGATAGAGAAGTGTTAAAATGCCAAAAAAATAAATAAATAAAAAATAAATAAAATAAAGATAGAGAATATAAACACTAACATTTTATTTCTTAATCTATATGGCTAATTTATTTTCTTTCTTTTCACCTATATTTTAAGGTCTTTTTTTTTTTTAAGATTTTATTTATTTATTTGAGAGAGAGAATGAGATAGAGAGAGCATGAGAGGGGGGAGGGTCAGAGGGAGAAGCAGGCTCCCCGCTGAGCAGGGAGTCCGATATGGGACTTGATCCAGGGACTCCGGGATCATGACCTGAGCAGAAGGCAGTCGCTTAACCAACTGAGCCACCCAGGTGCCCCTATTTTAAGGTCTTAATATTTCTTTTTTTTTTTTTTAAGATTTTATTTATTTATTTGACAGAGAGAGACACAGCGAGAGAGGGAACACAAGCAGGGGGAGTGGGAGAGGGAGAAGCAGGCTTCCCGCAGAGCAGGGAGCCCGATGTGGGACTCGATCCCAGGACCCTGGGATCATGACCTGAGCTGAAGGCAGTCGCTTAACCAACTGAGCCACCCAGGCGCCCTAAGGTCTTAATATTTCTCATGTATCTCTTGGGGAAGAAAAAAATCTGCCCCAACTACCAGAGTTGAACATTGAAATTCCAGCTGGAAAAAAATTCAAGGCCAGAAGGCAGGAGGAAGCAATGCTGCTGATGGCCGCAGGGGGGCGCCCTGGTCCCTCCATCAGTGGTTCCCGGGACCAAATGCAGAGCCATAGACCAGGTAGTTGCCCCCATTTCTCCTAACCCACGAGAACCGGGGCAGACAAAAAGGAAGAGAGAGGGCACAAAGCCCAGATTCTGATATCTGGATGGGGAGGGAGAGGCGACAGAGGGCAGAGAGAAGGCAGGTAGGGCAGACTGCGGTTAGCAAAGACACCCAAACTTCAGAGGAAGAGTGAGCTCTCCCAGAGCACTCGGGGGGTGGGGGGTGGGGGGTGGGTAGAGCCACCTCAAAGCTTTCCCAACCCAGGCGCAAGCAGAGAGGAGAGGGTCCCTGCAGAGAGAAGCCAGTGACCTTTCCTTCCTGCCCTACTCCCAGGACAGCTAAGAACCCGAATGGCCTGAAGTTAATTACTAGGGAGAAGCACTGAGCTGAGAACGTCCCCAAGCAGGAAACCACGAAGGGGAGCCAAAGCCTTTGAAGATGTTACTTGGCTTCTCTTCTTTATCATCAACCTGGACCCAGTGCTCCTGTTTATAGCAATTACCTCCATGTACTATTTCTTTCTTTATTTCTTCATTTATATTGCGATACAGTTCAAATACCGTAAAATTCCCCTTTAAAAGCGTAGTGTTTTTCAGTATATTCACAAAGTTATGCAATCATCACCACTGTCTAATTCCAGAAGTTGTAATTCTTGCTGATCAGCATGCTTCCGAGACAGGCCCTGCCACACCAGGGCTTTGAAGCCAATTGCCATAAGCATCTTCCTCCCTCAGCCACAGAGAGGACTAGAAGCAGCAAACAGGCGCCCTGCAGCCTCTGTTGGGGCCATTCTATACTGTGAACGTTAGCAGCCTCTTTTAAGATGGGCATCTGGGGCAGGGGCAGCCGTCAGAGGGCAGGAGAGCCACCACGTAAGCGTGGCAGGCTCCGTGGCAGCAGGGCGGCTCTTCGGCGGGCTGGAACTGACATTGGTCGGGAGGGATCAGCAGGGTGGTTGGGGGAAGCAGACCGTGGCAGGGGATCTCTTTCTCTTTCTAAGGGACGTGTGGCTGGATCCCAGCAGAATGTGTGCAAAGGACGGAGGGGTTTTCTCAGCTACGGGCAGTGTGACTGGCTGCCAAAACAGCCACCTGGGTCTCAGTTCTCAGGAACAGCAGCACCACCCCCTATTCTGCTTAGCCCGAGACCTTAAGTCTTGTGGGCTTCCTGGAAACGGCCTCCCTTGCCCGCCCCACGGCAATCACCAGGTCCTAGCCATCCCCCGCTAACGTGCCTCTTGAGCCTGCCGACTTCTCTCCACGTCCACGGCCACCTCCGATGCCCACCTCCGCATCTTTCTTGTGCGCCGCTGGATGCCCTCCTGCCTGGCTTTCTGCAACGGCTCTTGCCTCCTTCTAGTTGACTATCCACACTGTGGTCACAAAAACTTTTTTAAATGCGATTTTGACCACTTTACGACTCTGTTTAAAGCCCTTCACGGGCTTCCCATTGACCTTAGACCAGGATCCGCCATTCTTACTCTGACTTATGAGTCCACGTGATCCGCTCCCTGCCTCCCCTCATCCCTCTAGATGCACTGGAGGCCACAGGCAGCCTCCCCCACTGTAATCCAGTCACACTGACCCTTAATAATCTTCCCAATGCTCCCTCCTTCCTCGTGCTCTTCAGACCAGCCAGTCCCCCTCCCTGTAACGCTCCCCGCCCTTCATGCCACCCTCCTCACCTACCGAATGCCCGCTCCTTCACATCGTAGCCTAAAGAGCACCGCTGTGGGAAGCCTTCCCCACTCCACACTAGGTAGAAGTAGGCCTCCCTGCTACCAGCTTCCGCAGTTCCCTGTGATCTCATCCTGTTCATGTCTGTCTTTGCCCCAGGACCATAACATCCACCAGGTGGGACCTCTGTCTCTCAGCTTGTGGCTTGACTCCAGGGTCCAGCATGTGCAGGGCCCTTGGTAGGCACTCAGTAAATATTTGTTGAATGAAGGAAAGCATGAATAAATACATAAGAGGGGCCACAGTACTCTTTTCTTTTCCCCTGGCCAGCTGACATCTGGATACTCCATTTAAGAGGAACAAACTAGAGTCATGAAATAGGAGTGGTGAGTTACAAACCACGACATCAGACAAATGACTGCATTTAGATCCTTTAGCTTAGAAGAAAAGACTAAGGAGGAAGTGTGGGCTGAGACCTGACTTTTCTTTTTTTTGGGGAGGGGGGTGCAGAGGGAGAGAGAATCCCAAGCAGGTCTCCATGACCCTGAGATCATGACCTGAGCCGAAATCAAGAGTCAGACGCCCAGGCGCCCCGAGACCTGACTCTTGAAGACCGGCCTCTGAGGAAGATGTAACAGGGATCTGAAGTCTGGCCCTAGAAGACGTTCAGACTGCTCAGCTCTGTGATTACAGCTACTCTGTGAGGGGGTGAGCTGCCTGTGGCTAGAGATATTTAAGCAGAAGGCTCATACTTCCCAAAAGCATGAAAGAGCTTCTTCCAGCTCTGACCGAGTGTGTGGTCCCAAGGGTGGGACAGAACGGGCAGCTTTGCTGTTAATGCTGGTTCTGTAGTTTGCTGTTCAGAGGGCCTTTGGCCGCCGAAACGTCTGAAAGACTTAGAGAAAGAGGCCTTTAGAAATATGGCATGTTGCACTGTCCATCTCCAGACGAATGCTTGGACCCATGAACATTCTGGGTATCTGGCAGTGGAATCTTGGCAGAGCTGTGGGGAAAGGCAGGCAGGAGACGACAGGCCTGTCTTTGCCTTTGGTGACAGGGACAAGCCCAGGTTGTAGGCCCTGTGTCCCACAGGCAGCTCCTTCATCCTGGACTCACACTTGTCACCGCTGCCAAAGGGCTCACGAAGGAATCTCTTGGAAACGAGGTCACCTACATGTGCTGTTTTCCATTTGATGGCCATTGGCTCCGCACCGCTTGCCGTCAGAGGCCTCCTGCTAACAGACCTCTGGAGGAGCCACATGGAGCCAGCAGGGAACCCTTGCCAGCAAGACCTTGCAAGGATCCTTGCAGGCCATGCCGCAGGACTGGAGTGAGGGGCCGTGGGAGAGACGTCAGGCAGTGCAGTTCAGGTGGGCTCTGAGCAGAACCATGTGGAGGGTGGAGTCTGGGGCAGGCAACATTCTGGAATGAAGAAAGGACACTTGGCAGGGTCGGAGCTAACCCCGAGGGGGCTGGCCCCTCTCTCCCTCCCTCGCCCACTTCCAATAGCTGGGACGGGCTGGCTGGCCAGGGGTTACGTGAGTGCCGAGGACAGCTTTCAGTCCGAACCTACTGACTTGCCAACTTCCTCTTCACGGCCCGGGTCAGTGTCCCCGGACTCAGGGCGCGAGCTGCCCCGTCTGCCTGGCGTTCTGCGTTGCCAGCAGCCTGGGGGTCAGGGGCCAGCTCCACTGCACACTGGCCATGTTATCGTGTCTCTCTGAGCCTCAGTGTCCTCGTGTAAGAGAGGAGGTGATCATAGTTCCCATTTCACAGGATTCTGGTGAAAAGTCCATATGATGATGCACTGTGTTCCATGTATAATGAACACTCAAAATAAGCATGAGTTGCTATCAATAAGTGTATTCTAGTTGGCTTAAGGTGCTGGAAGAGCTCAAAATAGCAAGTAAAAATAGAGCTCGGAGGAAGCGAGCGCTACCAGCACCCAACCACGGGGAGGCTCTCAGCGGAAGCCAGCTATCTAGTTTCGAGCCCACTTTGGGGGGAAGCCAGCCCTCTGCCAGGGCCAGAAAGAAGAGCCACCTTCCATGACAACACCTCTTTTAGGAGGTCAGACGGCCGGTGTCTTTCATGGGTGAGGTGGGTCCCCAAGTGTGCTGGGACTCAGGATGCACCTCGGCGGGCTGTGCTTTTGTATCCACGAGTGAGGATGAAACCACCTGCTGGCCACCTTCTGCAGGTGGGGGAGGGGAAGAAGCTGCTGCTGAGGTTTCCTGGGACGCTTCCTTAGGGTCGCCCCTCTTCTGGACTGTGGGGGGTGCACCCTCATGCTGCACGAGCTGCCGCAAGTCCAGGCCCGCAGAGCCGCTTGGGACGTCCGGGCCACGGCTCTCCCCTGGCTCCAGCATGCACCTTTAGGGTACCCCAAACCCCACCTGCCCTGCGGTGCCTAAGCAGCTTGATCCAGAGAGTGCAGACAATCAACTAACAATGGTTAATATTCATTAGGGCCTTACTGTGTCAGTAAGCGACATACTTAACAGTAAGGAACATACATCTGTCATTTCATTTCCTTCTCATATTAATCCTATGAGGTCAGCTCAAGGAATATCTTCACTGAGAACACACAGGTTCAGAAAGATTCAGAAACTTGGCCAAGGGCAGGGGCTGTAATTCAGACACAGGTCTCTCTGACTCTAATCACAGCTGTACCCGGACAGAACACGGAGGCTCCATCCTCTCTAGTGGCAATACCACCTTACTGGGGACGCTGTCCCTTCTTCCACTCTCGGAGTTTGTTCGCAGTGTAGAGCACCCGCCCCAGGAGGGCTGGGAAGCTGAGGCCCCCATACTGCTTCTCTCCGCACAGATCTTGAAGGCCCTAGCATAGCCATTTCAACCTCATTCTCCCCGCCCCTCCCGAGAAGCCTGGCAGCGGGGGGCCAACTGTTTCTCGCTCTTAGGATAAATACCAAATCCAGTGCATGGCCTTGTGGGACTCTCATTTCCCCTTCTGGTCCCCAAACTCCTCAAACTCCAAGAACCACTGGCTTCTTGAAGCTCCTCTAGGTCATCACTAGTGAGAGCCTGGCGTCTCTTCCAGGCTGCTGATTTCCCTTCGACTGCTCTTCGTGTCCATCACTCTCTACCTCCATCCTGCCCGTCCCTCTTGTTGTAAATGATATATTTAAAATGTCAGAAAATGACACAGAATAACATAACAAACACCTGTGGACCCCTAGCCAATTCATCAAACCTTACCATTTTGCCATCCTTGCTTCAGTTTGGAAAAGCTTTGGAAAAGATTACACACGCCATTGAGACCATCTGTGCACCCCTCCCTCACCCCACCCCTCCACCCTTCTTCCTCCAGGAGCGCTATGGGAACTTGGGGGTTGAGTATCCGTCTGTGTGTTTTTTATACCATAATAACTCACAGAAATGCCTATATTCTTAAAACATTATCTGCTTTGTTTTGTTTGTTTTCAAACTCTATCATTCTGGAACTTGATAGTCTGAGAGATATCAGTGTTGCTGCATATATTTCTACCTGTACCCATTTTCGTGCTGTACACCGTCGAGCAGTATGAAGATACCACACTTTGCCCTTTCTTCTGCGGAGGGGTGTGCAGAGCACTCCAATGGTAGCTATTACAAACAATGCTGCGTATTTCCTTATAACCAGGTATACCTGTAAACTGGGCAGGGAGCCCGACATGGGCTCGATCCCAGGACCCCGGGATCATGACCTGAGCCGAAGGCAGACGCTTAATGCCTGAGCCAGCCACGCACCCCTACTTGTGAACTTTTTTAGATCTTCCTAAATTGCCTCAACGTGATGGTACCAATTTATACTTCCACCAGCACTTTATGAGAGTTTCACATCCTCACTGATGCTTGTGTTATCAGACTTCAAAATTTTTGTCATTTGATGTAAAGTGGCATCTCGATTTAATTGGCATTTCCCTGATTCCTAGTGAGTTTGGGCACGAAAACATGCCCACGTGCTTATTAGCTGTTAGGGTTTTCTGTGTATTGCCTGCTCATATCCTTGGACTATTTTTGTACTAAGGTTCTTCATCTTTTCCTTATTGATTTGTAGGAGTTCTTCATCAAAACTTCTTTAGACTAAAAATTCTGCAGACCAATCTATTGTTAGTTACACACATAAATATCCTCTTCTAGTCTCTGGCTTGTCTTTCAACTTTGTTTATGCTATCTTTGGTTGAGCAGAAAATTTTAAATCTTTTTCTTAAAAAAAGATTTATTCATTTATTTCAGAGAGAGAGAGAGAAAAGAGAGAGTGGGGGGAGGGCAGAGGGAAGAATATCCAAGCCGACTCCCCGCTGAGCACAGAGCCCCACGTGGGGCTCAGTCTCAGGAGCCATGAGGTCATGACCCAAGCCAAAACCAAGAGTCAGATGCTTAACTGACTGAGCCACCCAGGTACCTCTTGGCTTTTTGTATCTTAAGATACCTGTTAGCCATAAATATATTTTCCTCTCTTCTAAGAATATTATAGTTTTGCCCTCCACATGTAGGTCTGTCATCTATGTGAAACTGACTTCTGAATATGATATGAAGTAGGAACCTAACTTTATTTTTTCCTATGTGAGTAACAAATTGCCCCATCAATGCTTATTGAATCATCCTTTTCCCTACTGCTCTGCGATGTTATCTTTTTATATATCACGTTTTTATAAATGCGTGGGTCTGCTTTGGCCTGTCTGCTGTGATGCATTTGTCTGTCCTTACTCTAGGACCATACTATCTTTTTTTTTTATTTTAATTTTTTTAAATTTTAAATTATTATTATTTTTTAAGATTTTATTTATTTGACAGAGGGAGACACAGCGAGAGAGGGAACACAAGCAGAGGGACTGGTAGAGGGAGAAGCAGGCTTCCCGCAGAGCAGGGAGCCCGATGTGGGGCTCGATCCCAGGACCCTGGGATCATGACCTGAGCCGAAGGCAGATGCTTAACGACTGAGCCACCCGGGCGCCCCAGGACCATACTATCTTAGTTATGGTGACCTCGTAACTAAGTCTTCTTAGCTGTTAGGGCATGGTCATCTCTTACTAATCCTTTAGGCCCCAAACTCAACGTCTCTTACTCATGGAAAAGCCTTTCATGATTCCCCAGGTTAGGTCTAGTCTCCTGTTTGTGTGTTCCTATAGCACTTGGCACTTCATTTATTTAATGTCTGCAGCTCTATCAGTTTGTAAGCTCCTTGAGTGGTAGAATGACATCTAATTGGCTTCCCGTTAGCCTCTTCACAAGGATAAGGACCAGCACATAAGAGGCACTTGATATCTATTTGGTGAATGAAAGAATGGAGAAGGAAAGGATGGTCTGTTTTGGCAAAAGCTCTTTGGGGCAAGCCGGGGAAGATATCTAGGCGGAAAGATATTGCCAGGGAGAGGCATAAAGTAAGACAGACATTAAGAAAGCATAAAGCTGTCTCCTCAGTGCAAGGCATGAAGTTTGGCAGATAGTAGATGCTCAGGAAACATTTGAAAAATGAATACAGGAACCACTCCCCATTCACTCGTTACAATTTCTTAAAATAGGTGATATTTTTTGAGGGCCGCGTGACAGGCATTTTACATGCATTATTTCATTAAATCCTAAAAACAATTTTATGGGGCAGGTGTTATTATTATTTCCATTTTACAGATGAAGAAATTGAGGCTTAGAGAAATTGGTCAGTATCGCAAGCCAGTAAGTGAAAGAATTGGGATTTGAGTCCCAGGCTGTCTGGCTCCAGCACTTAAGTCCTTCACCATTAGGTATCTGGCCTTTGTGACACAGGGGCCAGCTGAAAAGTGACCCTCTTAAATGGGGGTGAGTTGCTATGTCTAAAACCAGATTCCTAAGGAGCTTGTGTGTTTTCGGGTCACTATGTGTATTTAGCACATAACCATGATAAAAGAGCTTTCCCTATTAAACATGTATTACTCATTAGGGAATTGGGCTTCGGTGAGGGAGAAGTGAGTTAAATCGTGTTTTAGATGACAAGAGAGAGAAGGAAATGTAATTCCTTTTGATGCAATGAATTCTAAAAACGCCAGGTTGAGACTGGCCCGCAATACCCTGAATCAGTACTTCTCCCAGTGTCGTCCCAGACTGTCAGCGTCACCTGGGAAGCTTTTGGAATATGAATTTTAGAGACCCACCTAGGATTCACCAAACTTTGGGGATGGAATGCGCCATCTGGGCTTTAATAAGCCTTGCAGGTGACCCCATGTCACTTGCACCTTGAATGGGTTACAGGTGTGATGATCCTCTTGGCCCAGGAGGGAAGGGGCCAGAGCCTGCAGGCTAATCACGGGCAGTTCTATCTCTACTGACTTCTTGTTATATGTATATTTTTTTCTTAGTGTTCTGAAGTGAAAAAAGGCCAGAAATAACTGCCTTAGGGAGCTGAGGAAATTCTCGTTTATTTTTTTAAAAATCTGGTAAAAATAATGCCAACATTATTTTAACAGCAAGAAACTATTATATATTGAAGGTGTACAATGTGCCAAACTATATATATACAATGTATGTATACAACAAAATTATATATATTATGTTATATATGTATACTATATAATATGTAATATATATGTATATCATATATTATATGTATATTATGTTATATATAATATATATATAATTTTGTTGTTGTTGTTAAAACTTACACCACCCTATGAGTTATTGTCTATTATTCCCCATTTTACAGATATGGAAACAAGGCTTAGAGAAGTTATGAGAAATCCTCAAGGTCATCCAGTTAATAGCACACCAGTGGCATGGACCGTCTGGTCTTTCCAAGGCCATGATGCTTGTGCTCTTACAGGTCAGGGTTAGTACTACCACTTCTAACATTGAAAGTTTACTCTGTACCAGGCATTACTTTAAGCACATGACATACTTCTTCAATTATGACAACTATTATTATTTCCATTTGACAAATGAGGAGACTGAGGCTCAAAAACATTAAATAACTTTCCCAAGGGCACAAGCTGGTAAACTGTGAAACGGGGATTTGAGCTCAAGAAGTCTGGCTCCAACTGCATGCTCCTCACCTTCAGGGAAAGCCTCACAGTCCATGGGGGATGGAGACAGAGATTTAAGGATAAAACTACCTAATGCGGGGCGCCTGGGTGGCTCAGTCGTTAAGCGTCTGCCTTCGGCTCAGGTCGTGATCCCAGGGTCCTAGGATCGAGCCCCGCATCGGGCTCCCTGCTCAGCAGGAAGCCTGCTTCTCCCTCTCCCACTCCCCCTGCTTGTGTTCCTTCTCTTGCTGTGTGTGTCTCTCTCTCTGTCAAAACAAAACAAAACAAAACAAAAACAAACCTACTTAATGCCCTCCACTGCTGCGGGAATGCATGAGGTGGGGGGCATCTGTGGGTAGGCCTGTCCTGCAGCCCATTTGCTGTCTTTCCTTTCCTGTGCTTCCTGCTCACACCTGCTGCCCCAGGGCCCGAGCACAGTGCTCGTGGCCCCTAAGCCAGGCACACGTGAGACGCCAGGTCCCCAAACAGGCTCTGGAGCACAGCTGCCTGTGGATGACATTCTTCTCTGCACACATCATCACAGACTGGAGCCTCCTTCTGCCGCCTGTCCCCAGACCTCGGGGACCCGAATAAAGTCAGCCCAGCCATGAGACGGAGGAATGCAAGGCCCCTTCTGGCAACAGTAGTTGCCTTGGAGGCCTGACCACCCCCCACTGTGATTTTGATCAGAAGCCTGGTCTTGTGTGTGAGGAAGTTGGGATCTTGACCTTCAGGACAAAATATGAATAGCTTAAACTATTAGAGAACACTTTCTGGGATATATACAATTTTTTTCTATACACACACCAGTTGGAGCAGAGTGGGGAAAGAATGGCCCTGGGGAGGCGGGGTTGACCCAAAAGCCTGATACACAGGGAGCCAACAAACTTCCCCCAGTCCTGAATTCACCTCTAATTTCATAGCCAGTACCCCGAGGATTGCGCTGGGCCCTTCTTTTTTTTAAAGATTTGTTCTTTACTCGTTTGAGAAAGGGAAAGAGAGCACAAGGAGGGTGAGAGGCAGAGGGAGAGGGAGAAGCAGACTCCCTGCCGAGCTGGGAGCCCGATGTGGGGCTCGATCCCAGGACCCTGAGATCATGACCCGAGCCGAAGGCGGATGCCCAACCACCTGAGCCACCCAGGCGCCCCGAGCACTGGGCCCTTCTGTTGTTTATCCTCGCATCCTCAGAGTCCCCTCGCACTGCTACTGACGAGGACTGGCTACAGGGCTTCCTCCTCCTCCTGGAAAGGGCTAAATTTTCTGTCACACAGTAGGCGTTTTGGTGAGGAGGGGATAAGCTTCACTTCTGGCCACAGCTAGGGGAACGCCACTCCAGAAGTCGGCTGGTATCAATAATTGTAAGAATTCGTGAATTGGAGGGGCGCCTGGGTGGCTCAGTCGTTAAGCGTCTGGCTTCGGCTCAGGTCATGATCGGGCTCCCTGCTCTGCAGGAAGCCTGCTTCTCCCTCTCCCACTCCCTCTGCTTGTGTTCCCTCTCTCGCTGTGTCTCTCTCTGCCACATAAATAAATAAAATCTTAAAAAAAAAAAAAAGAATCCATGAATTGGAGATGACTGTGTGACTTCTGTTCTAATTTTGCGTACTTACACGTATCAGATTGTTGGGAGGGTATGGGAGATGGGCGGGACAAGTGCAAAGCTGTGGCTGCTGGGGGTTGAAAATTGTCCAGAAGGTCACCCTCATTAACTTGCCATCCACCTTTCAGAAAAGGAGGTCAGAAACCAAGGGGAGATGTCACAGAGTGGTGGCAGGCAGCAATGGAGCCCAATGTTAAGCTCCTCGAGGGGCCCGAACTTTATCTGCCAGGAGCATAAGAGCTCCTGGCACGAAATCAGCACTCCAGAAACATCTGATGAAACCTACTGACACCTGCTATGACAGAAATGAGCCCTGAAAACATGACGCTAAGTGAAAGAAACTGGTCACAAAGGACCACATCTTACATGACTGGATTTATTTGAAAGATCGAGAACAGGCAAATTTATAGAGACGGAAAGCAGATTAGTGCTTGCCCAGGGCTGGTGACGAGGGAGGAATTGGGGAGTAATGGCTAAGGAGTGCAGGATCTCTTCTGGGGGTAATTAAAATGTTCCAAAATTAACTGTGGTGATGGGTATGAATATCCTCTGTGAATATACCAAAAGCCATTGAATTTTATAATCTAAATGGGTGAATGAGATGGTATGTGAATTGTATCCCCAAAAAGCTGTGAAAAATTTGTGATGAATATATAAGTGAATGAACAAATGAATATAGGATACAGTTGCTGATTTTTGTTCTTAGAGTTACTTAGAACCATGGACTATTAGAACCATGTAAAATGCCTGACAAGGGATGTCATTCATATGTTCATGCAGTCAGGAGACAGAGTGTGTAGCATGCATCTAGGAACTGTGCTGAGCGACAGGCATCCAGCAGCAAACAAGTCTGGTATAGATCCTGCCTGCCCTCATGTAGTGCACACACACACACTAACTGTTCTCTAGGAATTCTTCAGTTAAAGATCACAGTTGATTTTTATCATCCGGCTATGTAGAAATCATAGTACGATCTTTAAGAGTACCGAGTTTTCCCCCTAAAATTTTGGGGCTGAATCTTCCTTAAAGTGATCTGACCCCAAGGGGAGCTGTCATTAGAAATCTCAAGATAGGGGCGCCTGGGTGGCTCAGTTGGTTAAGCGACTGCCTTCGGCTCAGGTCATGATCCTGGAGTCCCGGGATTGAGTCCCGCATCAGGCTCCCTGCTCAGCAGGGGGTCTGCTTCTCCCTCTGCCCTCTTCCCTCTCGTGCTCTCTGTCTCTCATTCTCTCTCTCTCAAATAAATAAATAAAATCTTTAAAAAAAAAAAAAAAGAAATCTCAAGATAACTCTACTTGGCTGCTTTTACTTATTTATTTATTTATTTGTAAAAGATTTTATTTATTTATTTGACGGAGACAGAGAGAGAGAACGCAAGCACATAAGCAGAGGGCGCTGTAGGCAGAGGGAGGGAGGGAGAAGCAGGCCCCCTGCTGAACAGGGAGCCCAATGTGGGACTCGATCCCAGGACCCTGAGATCATGACCTGAGCTGAAGGCAGACACTTAGCCAACTGAGCCACCCAGGCGCCCTTACTTGGCTGCTTTTAAATTGCAAGAGATAATCTCCCACATTTTATTTTCAACTATGGGGGAAAAAAATCTAAATCTCCTTTGGATAATAGGCAAGTTAAAATGATAAAAGTTGAACTGCAGCTTTTACCAATGGCCGATTGCCCCTGGAAGAGTTAAGTATCCACTGAACAATGGGGGGGAAAAAGATTTTGGGGTATGTGATCACTAAACAAGTTTTGCACATGGCAAAGTTTTGACCAGCAAAATCAGTGCATGAGCCGTGACCGGCAAACAGCCTGCCCCAGTGTGAGGCTGGAGCCCATCGTTGGCAGCAGAGGACTTCCCATCTCTTTAGTTGGCAGAGGAGCTGGTTGGCTCATTTCAGAAGGACTGAGAGGGTTCTGGGGATAGTATAGCCAATGCAGCTGTGGTTTCAGTGGGTTGAACCACCACGAAGAAATGATTTCACAATACGAGCAGGTAGGAGCGTGAGGAGGTTAAGAGCAAAGTCTCTGGATTCAGGCAGTCTTGGGTTCAAGTCATGCCTCTGCTACTTCCAAGCTATCAGTAAATTCAGGCCATATACTTGACCTCTTTGAGCCTCCGCTTCCTGTTCGTTTTTTTGTTTTGTTTTGTTTTTGTTTTGTTTTTGAGTTATATCAGTTTCCTCTTCAGGAAATAGGAAGGTAACAGTTTTTATAAGGATTAAGGGAGATAATTAAAGTAAATGAATTTAAATGAAACAATGACGGTAAATGCATACATTATGATTTAGGTAAGATGGGCATTTAAAAAAATATTATTAAGACTTTACTTTTTTAGAGCAGTTTTAGGTTCACAGCAACATGGAGGGGAAGGTGCAGAGATCTCCCATATGCTCCCTGCTCCCATCACGCACAGCCTTCTCCATTGTTAATATCCCGCACTGCGCCGGAGTGGAATGTTTCTTACAACTGATGAACCTACGCTGATATATCATCATCACCCAAAGTCCGTACTTTACATTACCCTTCACTCCTGCTGTTGTATGTTCTCTAGCTTTGGACAAATGTATAAGGACAGGTATCCATCACATATAGTACAACAGTTTTCCTAAAAATCCTCTTTTCTGACAATTTCAGACAACACAATTTTTGAAATCCTTCCATTTGCAACCTTAGCTCAAATTCCGTGTTAAGGAAGTTAACGGAGGCATAGTCCAAAGACCTCATTTGGTTAAAAAATGTGAATGACTGTGAAACCAAATGCAGAAATTAGGGGGTTCTAAACTATTTCTGCCAAGTCTTCCTGGTTCTGGACTAATCTTGAGAATCTTTTAGCAGAAATAATACAATTTATCCTTCCCTCAGATGGGCTTTATCACCTTCATGCCTTTCCAGTCTCCAACCTCAATCCGCTCCTTCACTGGTCTCTGCCAACTCTTGTCTCTTCTCTTCTCAGGATATTCTCTAGAGGTTTCTGTGTGTGTATGTGTGTGTGTTTGCCTCTTCATCTCACCACCCCTCAACTCTATCTGCAGACCCGAAGTCTCCCCACAGAAACCACAAAGGATCATTTGGCTTCCCTTTGGAAATGGCAGAAAGTGAGTATTATGTTTTGGGGCAAATTCCAAATAGACCCCCCCCCTCCAAATGCCAGTTTCTCCCTAATGGTTTTTTATTCTTCCTAATGGTTTGTTTGTTTGTATACATTTCTGGTTTCTCTAAGAAGCCCTGGCACACAGAGGGCTGAACTGGCTTCTAGAGCCCCGGGGACATACCTGGCTGCTTTCTGAGTGAGCTCCAGCGGGAAATCCGGACATAGCAATTGCAGCAAGCAGTGATACTCTCTCATGGTCAGCAAATCTGAAGTTGAAACGGAGAGGAACACATTAGGTCCCTGTGTGGGAAGGTATTGCTCTCTCTTTGGCCCTTCCCAGGGTTTCGGACTTCGTCTCAGCAGAGCAGCTCTTACAAAGAGCTGAGTCAGTGTTATGGGTGCGCAGGCCACTAACCTCTGGGGGTGACATTTTAAGATCACTGTTTCTACAAAGTTTTTCCTGGGTGAAAGATACCCAGCTACAACATTTTGGCTAAAGGAGTTTTACTGGTTTGAAAAATGGTTGGTGAGAAGAGAACAAGAGGGGCACCTTGATCAGCCTTCTTAGTTTGGTTTTCCTTGGGTATGAAAATCCACAAGAACGAGTCATTTCAAAGCTGGTTAAATCTGCTGAAGTTCTCTGGCATGGTAACATTTGCCACAATATGCCCAAAGACCATCCACAGAATATCTGGAAGCACTACTAAGGCAAACTCAGTCTTGCAGTATATGGAGAAGAATACATCATAGCAACCCACAGGCCTTACTACTCTGTCATCCAGGATTGCACACAACTCTGGTCATCCTGTTATAGGAAGCCAAGACAAATGTTCCAGATACACAATCAAGGCAACCAAATGAATCCTGATATACCAAAGCAGTGGTCTGGGAGAGATGAGCCCGGATGAGGCTCTCTTAGCCCATCAGAAAACCAGAGAGGCAAATCTCGGGATCCCAAGGGAGAGGAAATACACTGATGTGTAAAGGTTGTTTTGCTACTGCGCGGACCAAAGCCAAAAGGTTTTAGACCAGCCAGGTGGCAGCAGTCCACAGGTATTCTGTACACCAAAGCATTTTACATATGGAGAGACAAGTTAATGGTAGAGCAAGAGCAGGTAACCTGCCAGCCAGCCTAACTGGGAGAACGAGCGAGAGAAGGGAATCCAGAGGGCATGGCCACATTTGCGGAATGAAGATGATGATCATAGGCACTTGGTTTCTTTGGACCTAAGTTAGCCCAAGCCACAGGAATCCAGATCTCCTGCCCTGCTAGTTTGGTTGATGCTTTTCCAAGATAAAAACCCCAAATCTCCAGGGAGAGGCCTAGACTCCTACTACTTTTTCATCAAAGCTCAATTCAAGGTGGGGGCAGAGAGTTAGACTAACCACACTGCCAAAGTCAGGGACACCAAAGCAACAGACTCAGCGTCAATGTAGGTCAAAGGATCAAGATGGCTTTTGTGGCCTTCGTCTTGGCCACAATGGGGTGTGCACTTTCCTCTCCTCACTCGCCTGACCTCGGGCACAGCCTGGTCAGAGGTTTTGTTCTTCAAGGGATGGAGGAAGAGCCCCTCATGGTCTCAGAGATTTGAGGTAAGGGGCAGGAAAGGTGAAGGGAAGGGAGAAAAGCTATTGAGTCTAATGGGTTCCCACATTATTCTCACTCCAGAACTCCCTGTATAAAGAGGAGAGATTTCTGGCAGGAAGTAAATCCAGGCATACCTTGGAGACACTGTGGGTTTGGTTCAGATCCCTGCAATAAAGCAAATAGCTCAATAAAGTGAATCAAATGAATTTTTTGGTTTTCTAGTGCATATAGAAGTTATGGTTACACTAAACTGTAGTCTATTCAATGTGCAATAGCATTATGTGTAAAAAAAAGTACACATCTTAACTTAAAAATACTTTATTGCTAAAAAATGCTAACCATCACCTGAGCTTCCAGCAAGTTGTAATCACTGATCACAGATAACCATAATGATAATGAAAAGGTTTGAAATGTTTTGAGAATTACCAAAACATGGCACAGAGACACGAAGTGAGCAAATGCTGTTGGGAAAATGGCGCCGATCAACTTGCTCAATGCAGGGTTGCCACAAACCTCCAGTGTGTAAAAAATGCAATGTCAGTGAAGCACAAATATGCCTGCAAAGGAAAGTTCTATCTTTGAATCGTCATTGCTTTCCTAGGCCAAGCTTTGGTGGATATATCTGATACCATTCCTGGAGGTCCAAGTGTTTCACAGAAATCCATATTTGTCCCCCCAAATTACCTACAAGATATCCTTGGGAGGGTAAACCAGGTAGAGAAAAATGAGAAGCCCAGAGAACTGTGTAACTCTCATATTTAATCAAGAAAAACAAGGTTGGGCATCAATCTCAGCCTCCTGGTTTCCAGACCCTCAGCTCTCTTTAGATTCTTTTTTTTTTAAAAGATTTTATTTATTTATTTGACAGAGAGAGACACAGCTAGAGAGGGAACACAAGCAGGGGGAGTGGGAAAGGGAGAAGCAGAGCAGGGAGCCCGATGCTGGGCTTGATCCCAGGATCCTGGGATCATGACCTGAGCCGAAGGCAGACGCTTAATGACGGAGCCACCCGGGCGCCCCTCTCTTTAGGTTCTTGATGATATTATAACTCATGTACTTCAAATATTTGTTTCCAAGGACAGAAGAATGATTTATAAAAATCATTCTGTATTTCTCTAATGCAACAATAGCTCTTGGAAATACTAAATACATCAGAATAACAGAACACATCCTGTTCACCACTTCTAGAACTTGACTTTCCTAAATGTAAAATGAGGAAGATAGATAAAGAGACGAATGAAAGTCCAGGCAAATAGAGAACTTTTGCCACCTTAATTGTGGAAGACAGTTTTTTGGTTTTTTTTTTAAGATTTTATTTGAGAGAGAAAGAGCATGAGTGGGAGGCAAAGGCAGAGGGAGAGGGAGAAGCAGACTCCCTGCTGAGCAGAGAGCCCCATGTGGGGCTCAATCCCAGGACCCTGAGCTCATGACCTGAGCCAAAGGTAGATGCTTAACCGACTGAGCCACCCAGGTGCCCCAAAGACAGCAGTTCTACTTCTATTAATGTAATGGCTAGATAATATCAAGGCCACATGATTTTGAGCGAGAGGCCTCTGCTACTTGGAGACACTCCTCAGTTGTGTAGTGGGTATTTGGGGGAATGGTGAGTGATAAGACTTGTTCCAAAATCAGAACATTGATGAGCAAATAGGAGCTGTCCCTGTCCTGTCCCTCAGGTTAGGGTTCAAATCTCAGCTCTGCAATTTACTTGTTGTGCAACCTTGGGCAAATTGCTCAATCTCTCTAAATCTCAGTTTCTCATCTGTAAAATGGGAATGATGATGCTTACCTTTCAGGGTTGAAGTCAAGATTAAAACAGATGATGTCTATAAAGTAGTTAGCAGATTGTCTAGAACACAGTAACACGAAACAATGGGGGATATTTTAGTTTTGTTTTTAAGTCCTGGGGGCAAAGATAGGAGGGAAGAAGAAAGTGTTCCCAGCTGAGTTTACATGCTTAAACACCCAGGAGTGGTCTGCCTTGAGAATTCTCTGTCAGGTTGCCTGAGCCAAATCTGCTTTTATTTTTTTTAAGATTTTTAAAAAATTTATTCATCTGAGAGAGATAGAGTGCACCAGCAGGGGGAGGGTTAGAGGGAGAGGGAGAAGCAGACTCCCCACCGAGCAGGGCGCCCAATGCAGGGATCGGTCCCAGCACCCCAGGACCATGACCCAAGCCAAAGGCAGATGCCCAACCGACTGAGCCACCCAAGTGCCCCTGAACCAAACGTGCTTTTAAATACTCTTTTGCAGTATTCATTCGTTCACTATTACCACAGGCCTGCTCAGCCCCAGCCACTGTCCTAGCAACAAACAAGCCAGCAGTCTCCCCAGCTCCTGAGGCTTACACTCAGACCCTAGTTAACCCTAAATGCCTACTTTGGGCCTTCTGAGAGCTCTCCAAGATCTCAAAAGCCCTTTCAGGCAACCCTTTGTGCCTCAGGAACAACAGTAATGAGACTGAATAGTCACCAAGCCTTGAATTAACTCACTTAAACTTCACAACAACCTTATGAAGGAGACTCCATTATTCCCAGTCCCACTTAGATAAGGACACGGAGGCTTAGAGAGATGAAATACAGTTGGCCCTTGAACAATGTGGGGTTACGGGCACCAACCCCCTGTGCAGTCAAAAATCCCTGTATAAGTTTTGACTCCCCCCAAAACTTAACTCCTAATAGCCTGCTGTTGACTAGAAGTCTTACTGATAACATAGTCAATTAACTTATATTTTGTATATGTATTCCTATACTTATTCTTTTTTTTTTAAGATTTTATTTATTTATCTGAGAGAGAGCAAGAGTGAGAGAGCACAAAGCAGGGGGAGTGGCAGAGGGAGAAGAAGAAGCAGAGAAGGAGAGGGAGAAGCAGACTCCTTGCTGAGCAAGGAGCCTAATGCGGGACTAGATCCCAAGACCCTGGGATCATGACCTGAGCCGAAGGCAGGTGCTTAACCGTCTGAGCCACCCAGGCGCCCCTTTATACTGTATTCTTACAATAAAGTGAGCTAGAGAAAAGAAAGTGATATTAAGAAAACCATAAGGAGAAAATACATTTACGGTACTGTATTAAAAAAAAAATCCACGTACAAAGGGACCTGTGCAGTTCAAACCGTGTTGTTCAAGGGTCAATTGTCATCTATCTGGTGAGTGAGAAAAGAAGGGTCCAGAGCCTGGGGGACAGGAAGGGAACATGGCTTCCCAGAGCAAAATCCTAGGCTGGGAGGGAAAGATGGGGGTGTGAGGCCTGGATGAGCTTAATATTGAGAGCCAACGTTTTCTGAGCACTTACTAGGGGCCAGGCACTGTTCTCGCAAGGGTTTTCCTACGTCGACTCATTTAATCTTCACTATGGTTATCCCTATTTCACAGATGCAACTCAGGTCATGGATGCTTAAGAGGTAGAACTGGAATTCAAACTCAGGCAGTCGGGCTCCAACGTTTACCCAACCAACATTTTCAGCACCTTGATCTTATCAGCTGTAATGTGTGAAGGCTTAAGAGCTTGTTTTTCCCTCCAAACAAACTGCAGGAACTAAAGAGCTCCAGGTGAACTGGATCAAGGAGACAATTCAAGTGAATTGGGATTTTTTTTCATGTAAGAAATTTAGTCTGAAAGGTCTAATTACTGTCAACAGACAAGACTGTAGCCCCAGCAGGCAGAGCCAGTGGTGCTGGGCCAGAGGCCACCTGGGGGTGGGGAAGGAGTACACCCCGTGCCGCCATTTCCCAGCCCCGCCCACCTGCCAGGCTCCCGTCCTCCTGGCAGGTGCAGGGAAGCTGAGTGGTATGTACCAACAGATGCCTTCTCCAAAGGAACCCCACATCCCCAACTGGGAAAGCTTCAGCCCGCAGGTCCCGAAAACTCAAAGGCAAAGGCACAAGATGGCTTTGGTATAAGATCAAAATTAGAACACTCTCCACAAACTGGTGCCTTTCTTTCTGTGGGTGGTCAGAGCTGTTAAACATTCTTATTCTCCACCTTGTAACAGTCCCATTGACTGGGTGCCTGGCTCTGGACCAGGGGTTTTTACGTCCTTGACCCTCTCCTTTCCAGAGGCAGTACGGTTTAGCACTGTGGCTTGTAGATGGACTCCAGAGTTATCCGACCTGGGTCCAAACCCCAGCTTTGCCACTGACTTCAAATTACTGGACCTTTAAACTCTCTGTGCCTCAGTTTCCCCACCTATAAAATGAGGATAATGATAGTACCACCATCATACAGTTGTTTTTTTTAAATAAAGATTTTATTTATTTATTTGTCAGAGAGAGAGGGAGAGAGTGAGCGAGCGCACAAGCAAGGGGAGCAGCAGGCTCCCCACTAAGCAAGAAGCACGATGAGGGGCTCCATCCCAGGACCCCGGGATCATGACCTGAGCCGAAGGCAGCCACTTAACCGAATGAGCCACCCAGGCGCCCCCATCATACACTTGTTGTGAGTTAATGTAAAGTACTTAGAACAATGTCTGGTCCATCAAAAGCACTGTTAGTATTTGCTAATATTATTTTAGAAATAAAGAAACAAGGGTTTCTTGAACTAAGGTTAATTACCTTCTCAAGGAAATAGAGCGAGTCAGAGGAGGGAGAATGGTGATTTAGACCTAAGCCTGTCTAGCTCCAAAGGTCCCGCGAGTTCTACTCCAGCAGGTGCGATCCAGCTGGTTTGGGGAGGACTTGACTTCTGATGGTAGGACTGTTCACACCAGGTGACTGACAGACTTTCTGTTGAAGTTAAACATATAGATACCCTCGGGGCGGGCCACATTAGATTGCACAGGGCCCAGACTTTGTAATCAGATGACCCGGCTTCAAAGCCCGGCTCTACTCCTTAACCACTAGTATGATTTGGACAAGTTACACAACTTCTGTGAACCTTGGTTTCCTCTTCTTAGAAACGTGAATAACCACAGTACCTACCTAATGCGGTTGTTGTAAAAATCCAATAAGGCAATTTTTTTTTTTAAGATTTTATTTATTTATTTGACAGAGAGAGACAGCGAGAGAGGGAACACAAGCAGGGGGAGTGGGAGAGGGAGAAGCAGGCTTCCCGTGGAGCAGGGAGCCCGATGCGGGGCTCGATCCCAGGACGCTGGGATCATGACCTGAGCCGAAGGCAGACGCTTAACGACTGAGCCACCCAGGCACCCCAAATAAGGCAATTTATTATTATTATTTTTTTAAAGATTTTTATTTATTTATTTGAGAGAGAGAATGAGAGAGAGCACGAGAGGGAAGAGGGTCAGAGGGAGAAGCAGACCCCCCGCTGAGCAGGGAGCCTGATGTGGGACTCGATCCCGGGACTCCAGGATCATGACCTGAGCCGAAGGCAGTCGCTTAACCAACTGAGCCACCCAGGCGCCTGGCAATTTATTATTTTTAAACATTTTTTTAAAGTAACCTCTACCCCCAATGTGAGGCTCGAACGCACAACCCCAAGTTCAAGAGATGGGGCCTCGGGGCGCCTGGGTGGCTCAGTCAGTTAAGCGTCTGCCTTCGGCTCAGGTCATGGTCCCAGGGTCCTGGGATCGAGCCCCGCATCGGGCTCCCTGCTCCGCGGGAAGCCTGCTTCTCCCTCTCCCACTCCCCTTGCTTGTGTTCCCTCTCTCGCTGTGTCTCTCTCTCAAATAAAGAAATAAAATCTTAAAAAAAAAAAAAAGAAGAGATGGGGCCTCTCCAGGCACAGGAGGCATGTCTACAAATTTGGGGGGATGTGAGGAGATGCTAGGAGCTGTAAAGTGCTGAAAATGGGAAATGTCCTGTTCAGTGGGTACCACAATTCTCAGCGAACACGATACATCCCGGCAGGCAGACTACATTCCATGTGCTTGCTGACTCCTAGCACCTTCTTATTAAGTGCTCAATCCAGTCAGCTTGCGTATTTGTTTTCATAGGAATATATCACCAATTCTATCATGAAAATCAGAGGAAGCCTAGGGTTTACTTCATATTAATTCCCTTTACCACTGTTACAACTCTAGCGTGAATACTATAGTTTTCAGGATAACCAGTCCTGACTCAGAATATTCTTTGGTTGGTTATCTCCACTCTAATCCTAGAGGGTGATAGGTGAGGTTATTTTGACAAAGGAAATGAATCTAATCAGAAATTAACTGGTGCCCAATAACCAGGGCTAACTTGTTCTCACCTCCTTCTTTCTTGGAAAAGAAGGATGAAGACCTTCTCTTGTCTTTTCCACATCTGGTCTGCCTTCTTGCTGTCGAAATTCCTGTCTCTGAAGCTCTGTGGGGGCAGCTTAGTCATCTCTACCTCCTCCTTGAAGACCACCATGTGTGCCCACACATTTGCTCAGAAGAACTGCGGTTGTAGACTCAGATGCCTCTGCCCTTCTTGAGAAATGGTGCCTTTTCCAGGGCTAGAGTGGTGTCATTAAAGGAGACCAGAGGAGGAGTGCCAGACAGAAGGAACTAGGGCCATGTCTTTGTCCCTTACTCAGAGAAAGGCTTTCCCAAAGCTGAAATTAAGCGTTTTTAGCTCCAAAAGGATGGGGGATGAAGTGGGGTTTAGTCTGAATTTATTTGTGTAAGTGCCTACATGTTGATGGCTGGGTGAGCTTGTGCCAGGACAAGAGCTAGAGATAATGAAATGCTACCAAGCCATGGGGAATCCCAGTGGATTGAACAACCTCTAGTTGGTTAGCTGCATAATCTCAATGGGAGGCCACAGAGGCCAGAGAACACCACAGCCCATGAGTGGACTCTCCAATTTTCAGTTGCAATTGTTTTTATGTTCTTTTATGCAGGGCTTGTGAATGCTCATTCTAAATGGCACTCACCCTCAGCCAGCCTGCTCTGCCAAGGGATGCTCGGAAGGACATGGATAGTTTGGGGCATGACCACACCGCCCCTTCCTACCCTCAGCGTCCTGAGGCTTTGGTACCAGTCCGCAGCTGAGTAAATACTTCTCAGTGCTACTCCGCAAGGCCGGGGGTGGGGGGCGGCAGTGAGGGAGAGTGGGGAGGAGAGGAGAGGAAGGAGGCAAGACTGTCTGACAGCTTCACTCTCCATGTAGCATGTGGTCCCACAAATCACAGGAAGATTGCTAACAGCCTAGAGCCATGTTCCTGTCGGGCAAAGCCCCAGAAGAAGAGCAGGCTGAGTTCTGAAATTTTGCCTTTTTTGACAGCACTGTTGTTTTATACTATAAATGGAGGGAAATGATCATTAGTTCCCTGAAAGGGAAATGATTTTACAAAAGGAATGGAGAAGGACTGGCTTCCATCGACCCCTGTGGGGTAGAGTAGTTGGGCCATTATTAACACTATCCTTTGCCAACCCATTACTCCCCAGAGCGTGTTTAGTGCATTTAAACAGAGGCAGAAAGCCAGATTCTTTCTTTATTATGACTAAGCCCAACATCAAGTGACTCTGTTTGACCAGTATATGCATTCTAGGCAAGTATTAAATCAAACATAGTAACAATTACATGGCAATTTTTAGAAAGAACAAAAGAGACTCCCTAGGAATTGTTTGTATTATCAAAGATTTAAAGAAATGTGAGCATTTCTAATCCGGGTCTGAAAATTCTTCCACAGGGATTGTGTATGGCACATCAGGGCTATCTGCTCTGGTTGTTAGGCTAAACCTGGGCCGTCCCTAGCTCCCACTGTGGGACTGAACCAGAGGTCTGATCTGATCTGGTAAACATCCCCCATATCATGTTAGACCCTCTCTTTTGTCCATCACGATGGAGCTGTTGGGGGTTCTGGGGAGGACACGGTCTTCGACAGCTTTGATGACATGAACCACAACGGGCTGCACACGGCCAGGGCGGGCAGCCATATGGCATTGTGGAAGGAAGCACCAGTGCCAGGAGAAACGAAAGCCTCTCTGCAGTAGCAACAGGGCTGGCCACTCTGGCACGAGCACTGTCTCCTGACAATTTATTGAGGAAATGGGAGGCAGCTCTGGACACCAAACTGTGCGGCAGGATATCGGCGCCATAAGCTCTCGGAGGGCCCAGCAGCTTATCAGGGAAACTATTTCAAGCCTAGTATCTGCACCCATTCACATCTTAGAGACCAGCGAGTCCAGCTCTACCAGGTGTTGCTACTTTACATTTTTGTTGGAAACAGGAAGATAGGAAATGCTCCTTGAAACAGAGACTTCAGAGCCAAGGTGTAATTATTATCCAGGGAGAAGCAAGTGCTGTGCCGAACTCCTGTGACCCAAACCTGTTCTGAACTGAACAGAAATGGTTAAAGAGGCACAAGAGGTGAGGTGGAGATAGAACTTCAGTCCCTTCTCATGGTTACTGGGAGAGGAAACGTCCTGCCCTCTCAATGATGGTGTATCTGGAAAACCTCACTCAAGCTTTGAAAAAGAGGCAGCATTTTAAATTTCCTTACACGGGTTTTTATGACCAGAATGAGGGTTTTCATTTTGTTTTGAAGGGGGGAAAGGTCTGATCTCCCACAGACACATGTTATGACACAGAGAAAAGAACTCAGCCTGAGTTCTGCAAATAACTAACCACATTATTCTGGGTACAACGCTTCTGGGCCTCCATTTTCTCACCTTTAAATAAGAAAGATGTGGTATGTGAGGGTTGAAAAAAATTTTAAAACAGATCACCTTTTTTTTCAATGGAAATCTTATAAGGAAACTCAATGTATAATGCAGATAGAAACAAAGACTTTTTTAAAAAAAGATTTTATTAATTTATTTGAGAGAGAGAGAGAACAACCGGGGTGGGGTGGGGGGGCAGAGGGAGAGGGAGAAGCAGACTTCCCACTGAGCGGGAATCCTGACGTGGGGCTCAATCCCAGGACCCTGAGATCATGACCTGAGCTGAAGGCAGACATTTAACCCACTAAGTCACCCAGGTGCCCCAAACAAAGCCTTTCTTAACCTTCTCCTCACCTAGCCTAGAAGTGCAAGGGATGAAGTGGCTGGGAGAGAAGGCCTGAAACACTGCTTTAAGACTCTAGGGCTCTCTGGAGGATGGTTTACAAAGCCCTGACTCTAACTCCTAAGTGGGACTCACCCACTAAGCCCCTTAGTGCCTACTTAAGTAGCGCAGCCTCCTGGATTGGCCAACCAGGATCCAAATCCTGGTTCTTCAGCTAACTGGCCACATGACACTGAGCAAGCCATATAGAAATAAGAGTGAATATTAATACTAACACCAATGATAGTAACAGTACGAACAATACTGATACTAATCGTGAAGAGTTTTTGAGAAGATTAAAATCGATGATTTAAAAAAAGAAAGACTGGGGACACCTGGGTGGCTCAGTCGGTTAAACGTCTGCCTTTGGCTCAGGTCATGATCCCAGGGTCCTGGGATAGAGTCCTGCATCAAGCTCCCTGCTCAGCAGGGAGTCTACTTCTCCCTCTCCCTCTGCTGCTCCCCCTACTTGTGCTCTCTCTCTCTTGCTCTCTCTCTCGGACAAATAAATAAATAAAATCTTAAAAAGAAAAAGACTGGTAGCTACGCTGGTGGTAAGCATTGCATAATGTACAGAGATGTCCAATCACTATGCTGTACACCTGCAACTAATGTCACATTGTGTGTCAACTATATGCAAATAAAAAAAAATTAAGAGAGAGTAAATTTAAAGTGCTAGTATATGGCCCAGGGAAAGTATTCAATAAACAGTACCTGCTCTTGTTATCGCGCTCCTGCTTTTGAGGTACACAGGTGGGATGGCACCTGTGTAACAAAAAGGAACAATTCATCCAAGTCCTCCAGCTCAAGCCAGTGGGTGGCTAAAACAATCTTATTCCTTATCTCATGTTTATTTTATCTTGCCTTTGTTCTTATTGATGAGAGAATAACAGACTTCCTGCCTGAAGGCAGGTGCACACCACTTTCCTTGAGAGTCAATGCACTGCCAATCTTCTATCATCTCAGACTGAAAGTACTGATGAGTCATATTTATAGAGAGACTGTATAATCATGAAAACCATTTTCATATGCATTATCACTTTTGATCCCCATAAGACCCTTGAGAGATGGGGAGAGGAAAATGGTATTGTTCCCATTTTTATAAACAAGGGAAATGAGCCTCAGTAAGGGACAAAATCACCAAGTAAATGGTAGAGCCAGGATCTAAGCAAGCCTTCTCTTTCCAGGTCAAGGCCTCTTTCCACAACATGGGCCAGTTCCTTATGATGCCCTTTCTTTCTTGCTATATGGACCCTGGGACCCTGGGACCTCAGCTTGCTTTTAGGTCTTCTTATGGATGAAAAACAGCCAGCACAGTGAATTCCATAATGAGAATGCAGTAAATGTTAGCCGCAACTGCTGTTATTGTTAGTATTACTGTTAATATTTAAATCGGCTACCAGCTAGTTCATCTTTTTCTCTCATCCTTCTCCTAGGCTGGCTCCAGGGTCAGATGTGGTCTCCCTGACTCTCAGCTTCCTTGCTGCCCCCAAAACAAAATGATAGACCCTTTCTATTTTTAGGTGACTTGCTGCTAATCTCTATAAGAAAATAGAGAAGGGAACAACAAAAATAATAAACATTTGAAGCCATTATAGACCTGTATCTGCAATTTTAACAGGATTGAACACAGATTAGCAAGAGAAAAGTATATTTAATGTACACACAAATATGCTTCCAACTACCTTTTTCCTTTCCAATTTAAAACCAGGCTGGGGCGCCTGGGTGGCTCAGTCGTCAAGCGTCTGCCTTCGGCTCAGGTCATGATCCCGGGGTCCTGGGATCGAGCCCCGCATCGGGCTCCCTGTTCTGCGGGAAGCCTGCTTCTCCCTCTCCCACTCCCCCTGCATGTGTTCCCTCTCTCACTGTGTCTCTCTCTGTCAAATAAATAAATAAAATCTTAAAAAAAACCCAAAAAACAAAATCAGGCTGACAGGGGTGACTGGGTGACTCAGTCAGTTAAGTGTCTGCCTTTGCCTCAGGTCATGATCCCAGGGTCCTGGGGTCGGGCTCCCTGCTTGGCAGGGAGTCTGCTTCTCCCTCTCCCTCTGCCCCTCCCCCCAGCTCGTGCTCTCTCTCTCCTATAAATAAATAAATAAATAAATAAATAAATAAATAAATAAATAAAAATTAAAAAAAAATCAGACTGACGGTTGGGATGGAATTTTATTAATATTAATTAATATTATTATTTTTAGGCAATCTCTACACCAATGTGGATCTTGAACTCATGACCTTGAGATCCAGAATCACACGCTCTACTGACTGAGCCAGCCAGGTGCTCCTGGGATGGAATTTTAAAAAGTTATCAGCAAAACTGATGACTTGTCTGAGAAAGCAAGCCACAGAAAACAAAAAACCAACAAAAGTATTTCTCTGGGCTTTCTGCTGTCCAAAGTAGCCATAGAATAAATAGGAAGTGGAAAAGATTATGCATTTGATTTACTTCAAATGCATCTTCCTTCTCTTCTAAATAAATATAAAAAGAAGCAGTGGCTAAAAGTTACTCACTAAGAGTGAGTTGAATCAAGACAGACTAAAAAGAAAAAAAACAATCTAAGGCCCTGGTTCTCTATGATTGTGTGAGTAGGGGAAGGCTGTTGCCAGCATGTAGGCGTATTTATAAAGACCACAGCCTGTTCTCTCGTCAGAATCCACTGACTTCCACCAATGATGATGGATTTCTGGCTACCCATCAACTAAAAAAATAGACTTAAGAAACAAAAACAGAAGGAACCAGAAAGAGGGTTGGACATAGATAAACACATACATCTCTTCAGATGAATCCACCTTTGTCTTTCCTGCTGTTTTCTGTCTTTTGTGGGCATATATAACGTACCCTATCTATAATTATATGTATATGTGTGGCTAAGAGGAAGAGGCAGCTAGAGACAGAAGAGTGCCTGACTTTTTTTGCGACTGGAAATGGCACTGGGATGGGAAAGGAAATTGATGTTAGCAGTTACTCTTCCTTAAAGCCATCATGTTTTTCAAAGTATGGTTTTCAAAGTATGGTTTTCCTGGTAAAAGATTCTCTGCCTGTAATGTGAGTGAATCACTCATCTTATTTTAATAAAAATGTGAACCAAATGATAGTGGCTCTGCACCCTGGGAAAGGACACAATGGGTAGGCTTTCTGAACCCTGATCCTTATCTTTCAGTGGGACTGGCAGGCATACAAAAAGAAAGGAAAAAGATGAAAAATATTCCAGTGGCATCAAAGGATGGACCCACCCAATTTCTTTCATGCACCGGTATTCTAAAAGACAAAGTCTGGTCTTATTCACTGGGGTCTGGACAAGGTGCCTGGTTTCCTCGTGGATGGGTGGCCTTCAATTTGACACCAGCTCCTTAGGTCTCAGTTTCCTCTGCTGCCAAGCCTCACGTGTAAATGATCAGGGTCGATTAGACTAAGTTAAATAGACTTTAAAGTATTTAAGATTGTATACCCTTTTGACCTTTTGAATTTTGTCACCTTCACGGTGCCTGGGTGGCTCAGTCGGTTAAGTGGCTGGCTCTTGATTTCACCTCAAGTCATGATCTCAGGGTCCTGGGATCCAGCCCCTTGTTGGGCTCCGCTGTGCCTAGCCAGGGAGTCTGCTTGTGGAGTCTCTCTCTCCTCTCTCTTCACCCCTCCCCGACTCACGCACACACGCGCGCACGCGCGCACACACACACACACACACACACTCTCTCTCTCTCTCTCTCTCTCTCTCTAAAATAGATAGGGGGGCCTGGATGGCTCCGATGGTTAAGTGTCTGTCTTCAGCTCAGGTCATGATCTCCAGGTCCTGGGATCAGGCCCCACATTAGGCTCCCGACTCAGCAGGGCGTCTGCTTTTCCCTCTCCCTCTGCCTCCCCCCCGCCCCCATCCTCCCCCCAGTGCTCTCTATCTCAAATAAATAAAATCTTAAAAATAAATAAATCTTTGAATTTTATCACCTTCATATATAACCCAGTTGAAAAATTAAGAGAACAAAAGTATAAGCACTGGGAATATATCAAAGAGTCTTAAAAAAAAGCACAACCACTCAGAACTATTTTTAAAAGTGCAAACTTTTTGTCTCAATAATCCTCAGGGTTCTATTTGAGTCTAAGGTTCTATGATTCTTTCATTGTAATTCTCTGTGGTTGAGGCAGGAGCACAAAGAACAGGTAGGGAATGATGTGAATACAGGTAGCATGGAACTTGCTAGAGGAGTGGGAACGTTCCGAATCCATGTTATTGCACTCTAGTGTAGCACGTGTGGTAGCTAAGAACATGAGATTTGGAATTAAGATGGGCCTGGGTTCAAAATACCTCTCTTATTTCCTAGGTGTGTGGCATGGGCAAAATTCTCTGAGCTCCAGTTTTCTCATCTATAAAATCGGATAATTCTTCTTTCTCAGACTCTATACAACGGGGACCCCTGCTATTGCCCTAACTGCATCTCCTTCGACTCATTTCTTGCTCAGACCATTCCAGCCACACTGGCTTTGTATTCCGTGAATATGTTAAGCATGCTCTTGTCTCAGGCTTTTATATCTGCTCTCCCTTCTGCCCCAAATCCCTGTATAGCTCTTTCCTCCTTGGGGTCTCTGCTCAAATGCCATTATAAATAGTAAGGCCACCTCTGGCCATAGCATTTAAAACAGCAGAGCTCTCCCTACTCCCTGTCTCATTTTCTTGCTTGATTTTTCTCCATAGTACTTATTGCTGTATGTTCTACTAAATATTTTTTAACTAGATTACCTGTCTCCCTACTAGAATGTAAGCTCCAAGAGGGCAAAGAATTTGCCTCCTTTATTCACTGTTGGTTCTCAGTAAATAACTGTTAGAGGAGCAAGACTGCTCTGATAATTAAGGGAGTTACTGCTTATGAAGCTCTTCACACTCACTGTCTGAGACAGAGATCGGCTGGCAGATTTTGTTTGGCTTGAACTATATATACATATATATGCATATATATATTTTTACAGATTTGTTCTGTTTTATTTATTTATTTATTTATTTATTTATTTATTTATTTATTTATTTATTTATTTTAGAGACAGAGAGTGGGAGGAGGGGAGGAGCAGAGGGAAAGGAAGGAGAGAGACAAGCAGACTTAGTGCTGAGCGTGGAGCCCGACCTGGGGCTCAAACCCACGACCCCGAGATCATGACCTGAGCTGAAATCAAGAGTCAGACGCTTTAACTGACTGAGCCACAAAGGCGCCCCTGAACTGTATTTTTTTTTAATTTGAGGCTAAAACATTAGAAAAGTCAAGACATTTCCTACAATACAATCTAGATTCCAGATATCTCTTTTCTAAAAAATCAGAGGACCTGCAATAGCGGACCAGCATTCCTGCATGACCACAATGGGCTGGGGCTGAAGCAGAGGCTACCCTTGTAAGTCTGCCACGGCCCCCCTGCAGTGCTTCTTACATTACCTGTCTGGTTATTGCCGGCACCTGAATTTTTAACCCCAGATGTAGAATTTCTCTGGAAAAGCATTTACAATAGAGGTTTAATTCATGTGACTAGATGGATGAGTTTAAAATGAAAATACATAAACTTAGATGACCTCATAACATTAAGAGGAAAGAGCAAAATAAAAATTGTTGCATATAGTATGATCACATCTTTGCTTTAAAAGAAAACAAAAGGAGGGGCGCCTGGGTGGCTCAGTCGTCAAGCGTCTGCCTTTGGCTCAGGTCATGATCCCAAAGTCCTGGGATGGAGCTCCGCATCAGGCTCCATGCTCGGCGGGAAGCCTGCTTCTCCCTCTCCCTCTGCCCCTGCTTGTGTTCCCTCTCTCTCTGTGTCTCTCTCTGTCAAATAAATAAAATAAAATCTTAAAAAAAAAAAAAAGAAAACAAAAGGAAATAAATTTGCATAGGAAAAAGAATGGAATATACCAAAGTGTTAATAATGGTGGTTGACTCTGCACTTGGGGATTATGGGTGCTTTGTGTTTTCTTACAATCAGAAAAATAAATAAATAAATAGTCCCCCAGATTTAGGGTATGAAAATTATATCTCAATAAAGTGGCAGAAGGAAGGAAGGAAGGAAGGAAAGATAGGAAGGAAGGAAGAAAGGAAGGAAGAAAGGAAGGAAGGAAGGAAGGAAGGAAGGAAGGAAGAAAGGAAGGAAGGAAGCCATCCAGAGAAATTGTCACCTTCCTTCAGATATTGATTTCCATGTCTCCATTCTCAGTGGTTCTGTGTTCCCCCCCTAAGTCACCTTGTTCTGTCTACAACGAAAAGAGGGTACAAAGCTGATCTTCGCATTTTATAATCCTTTATATGCTTCTGGATCTTATTATAATGCCCTTGGTCCTTCCTTATATATGCTTACAGTTCAGGCTCACTGGGGGCACATTAAAGTTATACGTCCCTTCAAATGAGAACAGAGGAGAGAGGCTATTGGTTTTCCTTCCTTTCCACAGTCCAAGACGATTTCTGTTTCTTCCTGGGAACAGTGTGGCTGAGCAGAAGGGAAGGCTCGGGAGACTCAGAACCCTGCCTTGGCTCTGCTGGACTTCCTCACTGCAGCAAGCTACTTACTCTTTAGGTCTTAGTTTCTTCATCTGCAGACTGGAGATAACCATCAATTGTCTACTTGAGAGCAAAAAGGCCAGATCTAGGATCCTGTGATTCCCAAGGCTCTTTTAAGTTGTGGAGCCTCAGAATGGACTAACTTCCAAGGCCGAGAACAACAAAAATGGTTTCTCCAGGTATCTGTAGCCTGCAGAATAATATCTAATGTATCTAAAACTTAACTAATAGGGGATCTCAAATATCTAAATGCCAATAAGTCTCTAAGTATGCAAAACGGATGTTACAAAGTTCACACACTAAAGCTCATGTGGTTAACCTACAGGTTTCCGAGATAACTCTGATTAGACTCACAGTTTTTTGGGGTTTTTTTGTTTTTAATTTTTTTTTAAAAGATTTTATTTATTTGACAGAGAGAGACACAGCGAGAGAGGGAACACAAGCAGAGGGAGTGGGAGAGGGAGAAGCAGGCTTCCCACTGAGCAGGGAGCCCGATGCGGGGCTTGATCCCAGGACCCTGGGATCATGACCTGAGCCGAAGGCAGACGCTTAACTGACTGAGCCACCCAGGCACCCCTAGACTCACAGTTTTAATACACTTGGCCATCTATTTTCTAAGCTCAACATGGACTAGGCACGGTAAACTGGGGGAGGAAAAGGAACTATAATAGGCAGGTGCAAGGACAGCAGTGAGAAAGTAGGCATTAACAGCATGATAGGAACACAGAAGCGGGAAAAAAATATTCTAAATGCAATCTGGATGCATTTAGGGTACACTTCAACAAACTCGAAAGGCAATGGTGTTTCCCAGCATAATACAATACTTTATATTTGTTAAGATGATGCTTAGATGCCAAGATAAATTATATTTAAGAATGCAGGGAAGGGCATTATATGTATATTTAAATATATTTTGAAAAGATTTCAATGTAAATTATATTCAAAACAACAAAAAATTGGTACCCAAACTTTAATTATAAAACAATAGGCTGTAAAACTCTTCTGAGATTTTCTATATTTACTGTCTCTAAGCCATTTATTTATCCTTTTTTATACACTGTGCACTGCCTCCTGGTGTTGGTTATGTGTTTTTAAGCTACCTTCCTGAGTGCTGTACACTCTTCGTCTCATCTAAGTCCTCATAACAGTCCTATTGGATAAATATTGTTGTTCTCTTTTTACTTGCAGACCACAGGGAGGTTAAGTCACTTACCCAGTTACATAACTAGTGGGAACATGTTCAGGCTTTGAACTATGGATCCGCCTGAATCCAAAGCATGTGCTTTTAAGCATCCCACGATTTATCAATGGTCTGATTATGATATATGTGTTTGTTTGTCCCATCGCCACCACACTGAGTCTTGAGAGTAAGGACTTGGGACGCCTGGTGGCTCATTTGCTTAAGCATCTGCCTTTGGCTCAGGTCATGATCCCAAGGTCCTGGGATCAAGCCCTGCATCGGGCTCCCCGCTCCAGGAGCCTGTTTCTTCCTCTCCCTCTGCCTGCTGCTCCCCCTGCTTGTGATCTCTCTCTCTGTCAAATGGATAAATAAAATCTTAAAAAAGAGAGAGAGAGAGTAAAGACTTGATTTTATTTGCTTTTCTATGCCACAGAGACTGATACATAGTGACACTCCAAAAGTGTCCAACAGATTTTATCTTTAGGTCTTCCTATGTAGATTCCAAACCTTAAAGGCAATGCAGTATATCCCAATGTTTCTCCAAGTATGAGTCATGGATCATCTGTATCCCAGGCCTACAGAATCAGAATCAGAATCCTCAGGGTGAGGGTATGCGAACTTGCGTTTAAACAAACAGCTCGGCTGACTCTTAAAATTTGAGAACTATTGATCTAGTGGTTGAAAGTACATTCTTTGGAATTAGTCAGTCCCAGCTCCACTACTTCCTAGATGAATGATCTGGGGCAAGTTAGTTATTTCAATTCTTTGAGCTTCAATTCCATCATTTTTAAAATGGGGATAACATAGACAATTATCATATGGTTTCACTCATATGTGGAACATAAGGAATAGCACGGAGGACCACAGGGGAAGGGAGGGAAAACTGAAAGGGAAGAAATCAGAAAGGGAGACAAACCATGAGAGACTCTGGACTCCGGGAAACAAACTGAGGGTTACAGAGGGGAGGGAGGTGGGGGGGTGGGGTAACAGGGTGATGGGTATTAAGGTGGGCATGTGCTGTGATGAGCACTGGGTGTTATACACAACTAATGAATCATTGAACACGACATCAAAAACTAATGATGTACTATATGTTGGCTAACTGAACATAATAATAAAAAAATAAAAATAAAATAAAATAAAATGGGGGTAACATAAACACCAGCCTCACAGGGTTTTTGAAGGGACAAAGTTCATTCATTCTCCAGGAATTATGGAGCATCTACTATGTGCCAGATATTGTTTTTTAGGTGCTTAGGATACATAGGGAACAAAGAGACAAGCTCCTTGCCCTCATGAAGCTTACCTCATATTGGAGAAGACAGATAATAAATGATAAACACAAACAAATATACTATAGATTAAGTTAGTGATACCTATAATGGAAAAAAGTAGAGTAGAGCAGATCAAATAGGGAGTGTGAAGTGGCAGTGGTGGTACAATTTTATACCAGTTTTTTTTTTTTTTTTTTAAATAATCTCTATGTCCAACGTGGGGCTTGAACTCACAACCTCGAGATCGAGTCACATGCTCTACTGTCTGAGCCAGCCAGATGCCCCTTCAATTTTACAGAGAGTAATCTAGGTAGGTCTCATGGAGAAGGTAAGACCTACATAAAGATTTGAAGGAGGTTAAAAAGTAGCCTAGGCAGACATCTAAGGGAAGAAGGGAAGAACATTCCACGCAGAGGAAACAGCCACTACCGAGGCCTCTTAAGGAGGGTGTATGTCTATTGGGAAAGAGGAACAGCACAGAAGCCAATGTAGCTGCAGCTAAGAGAACAAGGGAGAGTGGAATAAGAGATGAGGTTGGTCAAACACCTGGGGCCCGTTCATGTAGTGGCCTTTTAGGCTACAAGTAAAGATTAAACAAGACAGTCATGTCAAACGTTTAGAGCAATATATAGCACATAGCAAACATTTATTTTTTTTGAAGATTTATTTATTTATTTTAGAGAGAAAGAGCATGCGTGCGCACACACACACACATGCATGAGTAGGGGGGTAGGGGCAGAGGGAGAGAATTTTCAAGCAGACTCCCTGCTGAGCAGGCAGCCCAACTCAGGGCTCGATCTCACGACCCATGAGATCATGACCTGAGCCGAAACCAAGAGTCGGATGCTTACCCGACTGACCCACCCGGGGGCCCCTAGCACACAGTAAACATTTAACGGATGGCATCTACATCTGTATTTACATCAATATCTTCTGGTCCCTAAGCAGAGCTAGTCTGGAAGGTCAGGCTACAGGGACTGTAGCACTTTTTATGTACTTTGGTGGGGTTATAGAGTCCTTCAACATTTCCCAAAGCATGGAAATCAAATAGATCAAAGGTGATCCCCAGCAGTAAGTAGAGTTGGTTAATTCTCTGCAGGTGTGCAGAAAACTGAACTAACAGAGACCCACAAAGTCAACACAGCATCAATAAAAGATGGAAAGAGTGGGGTGTGGATGGGGTGGGCTTGGCTGAAACCAACAGAAGAAGAGTCATTAGCAACGTAAGAGAAAAAGTAGTGGAGCGTGGAAGGATCACTTACAGCAGTTGAAAAACATACTCATATCAATGAGACCACAAAGTCAGGAGAATAATGACTACAAACTGCCGGGGAGTAAGCCGGGGAGCCCAGCAACATGAATGCGCTTGTATGGGGGGAGAAGACAAAGTAAGAGATTCAGGCAAAACTATCCCCTTGCCTGGTGGAGGTTCTTTAATCTTTAAGCTCTCTCTCTTGACACTAGGCACTGATCTTGCCCCAACAAGACAAAGGATAACTTCTGAGGAGCTAATACTTCTTGTTTGGGCGAAGGACCTCTGAGGAGATAAGCACCATGTGTCTGTCAGGCTAAAAGGACGAGTTCTCTCAGTCATCTTGTCTCATAATTAGGCAGGTCAGAGCTAAGACATACCTACCCACCCTCCATGGCTCTCCTAACAAAAAGAACTGCAGGGCTCCAGAGCTGTGCAGACGAATGCAGTCTCTTTGGGACCTAGAGGCAGGCAAGGATGTAAGGAAGGCTGGATGAAGATACCCAGACTGGGCTTTAAATTGCTTTAAATTGTTGTGCCAGGGACGCCTGGGTGGCTCAGTCGGTTAAGCGTCTGCCTTCGGCTCAGGTCATGATCCCAGAGTCCTGGGATCGAGCCCTGTAATAGGCTCCTTGCTCGGTGGGGAGTCTGCTTCTCCCTCTCCCATTCCCCCTGCTTGTGTTCTCTCTCTCTCTCTCTCTGACAAATAAATAAATAAAATCTTTAAAATAAACAAATTGTTGTGCCAGTTTCTTCTGGCACCTGCCCTATGGAAAGCAACACCAGACACAGTCCAGTGGAAATCTGGAAGTGGGCATCCTTTGTGGCCTCCATTACGCCAGCTTGGCAAGGGAGAGTGTAGTACTTCGTCTCTGTGACCCTGATTTAACCGACTCAATAGGGAACAGTTTCCTCTGAGTCAGAAGAAATGATGAGCAACTCAATTTATGTGATCTTTGACTCAATACATTCAATTTATCATTAAAAACATTATCAAAACCAGTATGAGAGGGGCGCCTAGGTGGCTCAGTCGTTAAGTGTCTGCCTTCGGCTCAGGTCATGATCCCAGGGTCCTGGGATCGAGCCCTGCATCGGGGTCCCTGCTCCGCGGGAGGTCTGCTTCTTCCTCTCCCACTCCCCCTGCTTGTGTTCCTGCTCTCACTATCTCTCTCTCTCTGCCAAATAAATAAATAAAATCTTAAAAAAAAATCAGTATGAGAAAACTTGTATTTTTATTCCATTCCTCAAACCATTTGTCTGTCTGCCTCTACCATCTCCTGAGAGCAACCACATATTTGGGGAGTTGGGGAGATTTTTTTTTTTTTAAAGATTTTATTTATTCATTAGACAGAGAGAGAGCACAAGTAGGGGGAGCAGCAGAGGGAGAGGGAGAAGCAGACTCCCTGCTGAGCAGGGAGCCTGATGCAGGGCTCGATCTCAGGACCCTGGGATCTTGACCTGAGCTGACGGCAGGCGCTTAACGCCTGAGCCACCCAGGCACCAAAGCTGGGGAGTTCTTAATGGCTCCATTCTTACCTATTTACTCGGTTAATAAATATTAAGTGCCAGCCAACTGTATTCTATATTCTGTGGGAAGAGCAACGGATGAGACAGAAAAAAATCCCTATTTTCATGGAACTTACATTCTAGTATGTGTATATGGGTGGAGAGGTAGACAGTGAACAAGGAGATGAATAAAATACTTGCAGAAAGTGATCAGGGCAATGACATGCGCAACACAGGAGTGGTGTGACATGGAGTGACTGAGGGTGGGACATTAGATGGGGTGGTCAAGGATAATCTTTTTCGGAAGCTGCCAGTTGAGCTGAGACCTCACCAGAGGAGGAGTCGGGCATGCATGCAATCCAGCAAATGCAGACCAGGAGGTGGGACCCAGCAGTGAGAGTGTTTTGCTTCCCACTTGCCTATTCTGCACACAAATGCTGTTTCTCTGTCACTGGCATGTTACGATCTGCTAAAGAAATTGCTCTCTGAGGCCGGGGAAAGGAATAATAAATATTGAATGAAATGGAATTTCAAGGCGCGCCGATGACTGGACACACATACTGGCACGGGGTGGGGGGGCGCAGATGTAAGTACGCTGATCCCAGAGTTGAGATAAGGCAGGGGCTGCAGAAATTGCTTGCCCCCCCCTCCCCCCCCCCGCCGCCCCGCGTCGCCGTCCGGCCTTACTACCCCGTTAATTGGCAGAGCAGTCCGCGTGAATGAGCGCAGGATGTCCAAATCGCAGCGCTGTTTCACACAACATCATTTCAAGTCACCAACTGACAGGATTTAGCACTCTGTGTCTGGCAGCAACCAGCAGTGAAGCAGAGAGAATTCCACTGGATTATCCAAAGCATCTGACCCGCAAATGAGGAGTGAGAAGAACGTTTTTTAAAAACAACTCCTGAATGGTGCAGTGAGCCAATTCGACATTGAACAGAGACGCACACATACCCAGCCGCCTCTGAGGCAAAAGGTCAATTTCTTGAGCTTGTCCCTGTTCTTCAGAATCCAAGTTCTTGATCTATGCTCAGTTCCTCATTTTCCTAGCCAAAGGGGTAGATGTGAAGTCGAGATGGGCCGGATGGGCTGCTCAACGGCAATGCTCTGTGCCTGACTCCAGAGGAGCGTTAGAACTGGAGTGGGGGACAGCCGGGTCAGTGGGGGAGGAAGAGCATGCCGTCAGAAACGCAGGCCACGTCTTCTATAGATAAAGTTCTGATGGGCTGGTTTTCACCTGCAGAAGCTGATCTTTGCAGCCAGAGCTACAAAGCCCACCACAGACCCCAGGTTTGCGACGAGGGCACAGAATGCAGGAAAGAAGCATATTTCCATGTAACAAGAAGTGCACAGTACTCAACTGCCCCCGCCTTGTGGATTTCTGAACTTTCTCTTTCTTACTCTCCTGCCCAAGTCCCGAGACCCCCCACGTCTCATCCTTCTCTGTTCCAAGCCCTTCTCACACAGCTGTTAGGTAAGATTTACTGATGGAATGTGTTTGCAAAATCTGTTTTGTTCATTGGAACATGTTTATCTAGAAAGAAAGAAAAAACCCTGTCCCTTCTCACTATTTACTTTTTGGTGACTGCCTTCTGGGGTTTGGAACTGGATAAACAGCTGGACTTCGTGGAAGGATTCAGGCGGAACGCCAGGGTGTGTATATAGATCTTGATCTCCGTGTATATATGGCAAATAGGCCTCACCACACAGCTGTGCTGGTTGTGGAGGGAAGTGAGGGGACAGTATTTTCTGGATGAGAGGAATCCCATTGCTCCAAGGTGTACCTCCTTGGGGAAACTTTGGGCTGAGGGATGCCAGATGGTTTCTAGAGTTCTAACCCCAGATATATGACCCCAATTTCATTTTCTGGCCTCTGGCTGTGGTAATTAAGAGGTCTGCCAGATTCAAAGCTATTGCTTATGTGTACTGGATTTGTATGAGATATATATGCATATATATCAGAGATATCAGATATATATATATATATATATATATATATATATATATAGGCACCCATAATGTGCGGGTGTTGCACTGTCTACAGTGATTAGTGAGCTTCGAGCACTTTGCAGTATTCTGGCTGCTTCTGTGCTAAAGGCATGCCCACAAGGGCTGTGGTTGTGTTGTGTGTGTGTGTGTGTGTGTGTGTGTCTGCCCACAGAAGTTGTGGAAGGCCTGGAGTACAATACTTCCCAGGCCACAGAAAAAGTATAACTACCAGAGGGAACAGGGGACAGAGATCACTCACGGGACAGCATGCTGCTGCTGACAGGGGGTTGGGAGGGGTGGTAGAGAAGCAGTCTCCCTCCGAATTTTTTGACCTAGTCCAATATAAATCTCTACTGCAGGGAGCAGTGGTGGAGGAGGTCTGTTTTTCATAATTCAGTAAGTTTCAACTCCAAGGTTTGAAGAAACCTCATTACATTTCAGGGTAATCTTCTGGAAGGGCCAAAAAAATCTTCCTTTGCTTCACAGAATAGGGTTCAGGTGGATGTTTTCTTCCTTCCTGGCAAAATTCCTTTAAACAGCCATGAAAAAAAAGATGACAGTGCCGCCCAAACAGAGAACTGGTGCCAAACAGAGCCAAAGAAAACAAAAACAAAACCCGAAAGAACCTCCCAAACTCCCAACAAAAAAACTCCCTGGGACACAGTGGACTGTGTTCACTAGGTTCAGGTAGCTCAAAGACGAGAACATTCAATAATTAGACTCTACCAGACCAAGGTGCTATAGGTAATGGGACCTCAAAAAGACAGAACAAAAGATCCTATTTCTAACAAAGGTCCTGCAGACCTTTATACTACAGTGAGCAATGAGCATGAGGGATGCTGCCCAGGAAATGAAAGGACTCAATCGTTCCTCTTCAGTGAGTGGAGCCCAAAAGGAGTGTTCCAGGGCGCTCTCCCAAACACTCTTTAATAATACCATCCAGAGCCTTTGATTCAAGGAACATGCTGAAGAATAAACAGCCTATTAATCTGAGTTTTCTGGTGTGCCTGAGTATACAAAGCAGCAATGAACTAACCCCTTGGCTCTTGCCAACGTCCCCGACTGCACACCATCCGCTGCTTCGCTGCATAGCTTGGCTCCTCCTCTCCACCACTGCATGCAGTTTGTCCCTGGAAAAGCTTCAGGGTTTGGGGGCCCTGATGGTTTCAAATGAGGATGCCCAGGCCAAACCCAGGGTGCGAGGAACTGGAAACAGCGCATCCTTGTTTGGCCATAGCGGCCTACCCATGTGACTTCAGGCTCAAATGAAAACTGTGTGGTGGTGTGACTGGGTGAGGAGACAAAGTCATCAGTCTGCGTCTTTCTGAGCCAAGTTAACAGCCACTGGCCTGGGAAAGGAAGGCCCAGTTTCAATTGCTTCCCAGTCTTTGTTACCTTGGTGGCAGGAAGGGCTCCTGCATGGGTGGGCTTTGGGTGCCATTCTGTGGAGACATTCCTGGGCGTTTTGCCTAAGTAAAAATTACCAAGTAAGGTCCCTGAGTTTTCAAGGAGGAAAGAAGAAGAAAGATGGTGGCTGTTTCACGCTCAGATCCTTTCATTATGAGTTGTTCTTTAAATAAACAATCAGGTGTAACTTCTGTGATGACAACCATTTGGTGAAGCATCAGGTTCTCCTTCCACCCCCAAGGAAATCACAGATAAAGAAGCGGATAGTATGAACTCTAAGTAGGAAGCTAGAGTTCAGTGGCTGAAACTGTGTGACTGAGGCTAGGATCACAGGCTCAAATCAACCACAAGAGCCAGGCAGCTTCTCTGTGTTGCAGTCACTGACCTCACGCAAGGTGTGTGCTTAATTATAAAAGGAACTGGCCTGACGAGGTGGATAATTGGTTTCATTGCTACCCAACACACACACACACACACACAACCTCAAAGCATATATCCCACTGACCCCAAATTTATATACAAAGGAAAAGTTTCCTTTCGAAAAATAATTTCAAAGAGGTCCTTTGATTTTAGAACAATTAATTCTAAAGTCCTCTGATTCTACTTTCAGAGAATGACTTTGTGTTTGGTCTCTTGAACTGGAGAAGAAAGGGCACGCATCTTGCAAAAGAGAAGGAATGGCACAAAAGCTCACACACTTGGCAGGAGTGAGTCTGAGACGGCACAGGATGCAGTGGTTAAGAGCATGGGCCCTGAAGGCAGACGGATGGAGGCCTGTCACTTGCTACCTGTGTGATCTTAGACAGGCTACATAAAATCAAGGAGCTTCAACTTCCTCACTGATGAAATGGATTCATTCTTACGGGATTAGTGTGAGGATTATACAATGTATCAGAAATGTTTAGTGCAGCCTGGGACACAGTGAGCGCTCAATGGATGATAGCTGTACTCTTTGAATCTTCTAAAAATAGGCACAGGAATCAAACATGGCTCTGTGGAGGGACCTGACTGGCAGCTGGCACCTGAGCTACACGAAGTGGGAGTTTTTCATCTCCTTATGAGGCTGGGCTTAGAAGGTCTCCAGATCTTTCCTCAGTGCACTGGCAACAAGAGTTTGAGTTTGATGGGGTTACTGATCAAAGGGCAACGAGAGATCGAATCCTAGTACTCTAGGGACCTCAGTGTTGACTTGGGAGCTGCAGATTGACCTGGAGCTTTCCCACCAGAGTCTGGCTTAGCAGATACAACCTCCTTCCTCTAGGCTTCCACCTGTTGAGACAAACAGATGTAATCTGAACACAAGAGGGGCCTTGCAAGCACAGATCTGGTATCAGACAGCCTTTCTCTGCGGCATTCCTGGGGTTATAAAATGACAAACATTTCAACAGGCTGAATCTAACCCTTCTTGCCCTGTAACTGGGGGCCTTAGGAAACTCCTTCTTGTGATTAGAACCATCAGTACCTCCCTCCAAGGCTGTGAGGTGGACTTCATTAATATTGATGAGCTGTAGCTCGTTAACCTCATTTGATGTTTATTTACAACCATTCTTCTCATATGCTAATGAGGGACACTGGGCTCTTCAGATAGAAAGGAGAGAACGGGACCCTCTCTGCCAGCATCCCCTTGGCAAACTCCTGTCCCTTGAAACAGAAGTTTGCACAGAGGGAATGATGCCAAATGGAGGGAATGCAGCAGAGAGGACAAAATGATGTGAAAAGAATGTCTGCAATGTGATGGGGGAGAGAGAAGCCCAGCTGCTGGGGCCACGGTGTGACTGAGGTTTGGTTACACTCACATAGGGGGTAACAAAGAGAAGTTGAAGGGCGGGGATCCAAGGAACTATGAAAGGAGCAATATGTTAGATTTTGGAATTGGGGTGGGGGGGTGGAGATGAGTGGGCCCCATGGGTGTCAGGGGGCTTGAAGGCCTCTCTCTAACTCATTTAATTTTCTTCTATGATCTTAACAAATCAATAAACAGGGGATTGGGGTAGATTTCTGTAAGGCAGTTAAATGCCACAGCAACTAATGCTTAGCAATGCTTGGCTTGGACAAAGAGTACTGCTCATAGTCTGAGTGTCACTGGGAAATGGGCAAGCAGGGAGAAATAATCACTGTTTCTTTCCCCGTAAGTCATGGTTGTGTCTATTAAAGAATAGGATGATTAAGCAAAGAAGAGTCAGAGGCTGGGGGAAAATATATATATATATATTTAAATATGGCCATTCTATTGTTTCAGGGCTACTGAGCCTAATGGGATACAGGGCCTCTTCCAAATTTCACAGTACATAGCAAGTCAATTTTGGGTTGGTTCCATCCATTCAAAAGGTATGAAAGGACTATATGACATATGAGGGATGGAGGGAAAAAATTTCAGATATATAAATGTTTATTAATATTAATATCCTAAGCAACATCAAACTTAAAATTTCTTAAATACTGAAATGCCAATTCCCATTGTATTGCTTATCTTCATGGCTTTGCACTTTACATTGCTGCTTAGACAATTATTTCCTTCCTGCCTGTGGGCTCCACACCCTCTCCTTTCTCCCAATCTGGCTTTTTCAGTGAAGTACTTTGAAGATTGTTCCTACCCTTGATGTGCCTTTCTGGAAGGCTAAAGAAGCAGGAGAAAAAAGGAATCTCTTACCCTAAAGATTTAACCACATTTATTTAAGTACAAAGTATTGGTTCTAACAGGTAGATTTTATGTTTGAGTTGTTTGTCTGAGATCATTATCCCTTAGGGTATAAATTTGATCTCTTTCAAGTTTTGTATGAACTCAGTTGCTGTGGGACTGAAGGAATCAATAGCAATCTGCATTCAACCTGGCAATCTGCAGCTCACCTATGTTTAGGGACAAACACATCTGGAAGAGTAATTGACCAGAACAGTGTTTCTCAACCCTTTTTTTCTCCATTTTGTGCCTGCCTCCACACCCCCCCCCCCCCCCGCCTTCATAGATATTTTTTCCAACTGTCCACCCCTCGTGAAATTTCCTCTCAAAGAACCAATATTTGCTGCCTTGGGGGCAATACTGCTACCATTGAAAATGCATGTTCTAGAGACTTTTTAAAAGTATATCATCTGACTTAATGTGTCTGGGTTTGAACCTAACATTCTCCTAAAGTGAACCATTGAACACAATTATACCTCTGTTCTGATTTTGTAAAAAGAAAGAAAGAAAAAAGGACATTTTTGTGCCTATCTAGTGATAGTTCTTCCAAAGAGATCAAAATCCTTTTTTTTCACACTGGACTTGATCTATCCAGAGAATAAATGGCTTACTTTTTGGCAGTGGGTTAGCTTTTTACAATAGTTCTATTTGAGTGCAGGAAGAGGTAATAGATTGTCAGGTCCCCTAGGGACCCCCAAATAGTTCACTCTCCTAAAAGTCAACAATATATTCCCTTGTAAGAGTAGAATTAAGTTCATTATCTCATTAAATTTCTCCCAAACTCCAGAGGAAGATAGTGACTGGCATCACTATTCCCCACTTACAAGCAGAGAAATGATGACATGAGCCATTTAGTTAGTAGTTTAATTTAGGTCACAGGGACTGAAGTTTCTTCATATAAATATCTTGGCTGTCATACGAGGTCGCTCTGAAGATTTCTAGACCCTACCTATGTCTTCTGGTTCCTACTCCTAGGATCATGGCGTTCTGCTAGAGAAATGATTATAAAGGTGGTTCTGCCTCTGCCAGCCACTTTTCTCCATCTGACAGCAGAAAAGCAGAAGAAGGTGCAAACAGATAAGAACTGGGAGAAATGAAGTGACCTCAGGCTATTGTCCTAAAGGTTACTGTTTCACAAGTAAATGGCTTAGGCAGCATAGAACACCGCACAGGGAGGTGCACAAGGTTTTTCTTTTCTAAGATGAATACCACCGTCTTTGCAGGGTTCAAATGAGATGTATTAAACCATGATGCACTCCTCAGAAGATGCAAAGACCCAAATCAAGACCTCCCACAAGTAGACTTCAAGTAACATGAGAAATTTTATTTAGCAGTCATGGAAACTGACCACATTTTAGAACTATCTATACTTAAAACTCACCATAAGTGAGTGGGAATTAGCAACTGGCAAACCAAATAAAAAACACTATCTACAGAGCTCTCCTCTGTAAACTGGCTTCAGGATCATTTAATTCTCCCAATTAAATCAGTGTTAAAATTCCCTCAGAACAAAATAAACTTATTTGTTCTAAAGAGTTAGAGAATTCAAGAGATGACTTGTCTATCTCATGCCTTCAAGTAGATCTGTAGGTAATCCATTCCTCATAAGCAGACTCTATTCTACTAAAAATGAAACAAAGAACTTCAGAGAAGGGTATTCTGCAATATTGCTTAGAAACCCAGTCTGACATTAAATAACATCATCTCTAATAAATTTGCCCTCATGTGTGACCTCAGTCCTTCACACTGTGATAGAAGTTAGTTTCCTTTTTGTTTGAAGAGATGGAGATGAGCTAAGTAAGGGTTAAAGTCTTTAAAGTTTAATTCAGAATGCTCAGAGCCAAAAGATACACCCTAGATCAACATAAACACATTAAGGCAAAGATCAAAGTATGTGCATTTAGCTCAACTAGCTTCTGATACAGAAATGTTATGCTAGTGCTTCTGCTGCTATAAGCCAGAACAAATTTACTTGAGAAAGGGCAAAAACCAACCAACCAACCAACAACACTTCACAGTTTGCCTCCAAGAAAATGAAGCTTGGACTAAAACAGAACCTAGAAGATACAAGGTATGAAATCGAAAGATTGACTCTTGTGTTACAGAAGAGGCATTTAAATGAAAAGCCATTTCCTACTGGATGCCATAACTCAGGAACAAAGGGGGTGGGGTGGGGCAAGTCCTTTAGAGTCTTGGACATCCCAGCAAGGAAACTAAACTGAAAATCCTCCGGCTTGGACTAGTTGAGCAGAGAAAGAGAACCCACCCAAACCACCGTTCACATTGGTTGCAGCAGCTGTCAATGAACTGGAAAGGGCAGTGAGCAGAAATGAGCGTGACCATGCTCCAATCTTGATTTGTTAATGTCAGCAGCATTTGTCTATCTTCTTCTACCATAACTAGTTAAAGAAACAATCCTAGATTCAGGAAAAGGCTAATCTTTTTCATTGGCAGGTGACCAAAGAAAACACATTCTCCAACGAGCAGTATAAAGCAATAAAAACAAGACTGTACTTATCAAACATTTTTATCTGAAGTGCTCAAAACATTTACCAATATTATACCCAGTTCCCACTTCCCCTTCACCACTTTCCCCCCAGCTGTGGGAGGAAAAACAAGCTTTTTGTAGGAAGGATGTCTCCTCTGCACATTGATGCAAGTCTGAATACAACTTTAGGAAAAGAACCTCCCAAAGAAGGTGTGGGTGGGGATTCTCCAGGGAGCCAGATCCTCCAAGCACCCCGGTAAAAGCTTTGCTCTACCACTTCAAAGCAGTGTGGTAAAGTTCCTGTTGGCAGCCAGAGAGGAAGAGCAATTCTTCATTTGGGCCGGGGTCCAAAAGGGAGAATTCAGAAGGAAGCGTAAGAGGCATTTTCCCATCCAGATATAAGTAAGGAAACAGACCCAGTGACTCATTAATCCTTTTTTCTAGAGGTGGTATTATTATCCTGGCTTTATGCTTAATGAACAGTAGTGTGGAAAGTTGTTTAAGATAATTTGCTCAAAGTTACAAAGTATGTCTGTGACAAAGAGCGGCATAGACTCCAGGGATCAACTTCAAACAGTGATAGATATAGGTTATCAGAAGAGCCCTTAGAGGTTTGAAAACTAGAAGTGAGTATACTCCTTTTTCTTTTACTGGAGAACAGGAATGGGTAGAAAGATCTATTAGACCAATACACCCAGTACAGTAGTCCAACCTCAGGGGAATAGATTTAAAAAGCAATATTGCAATGCAAGGTTTAAGTAAGCAACAGGGAGTACTATTTGTTCCACAGCTTTGCACAAAACACATAATTAGGTGCTGTCATACTATATTACTAATGGGTCAGACATACTGTAGTGACAGTCAGTGATAGTTGGCCTTAAAAGTTTGAGAAATACGGTTAAAAGAAACAAAACAATCATTGCCTTTGCTCCATATCCCAAGTGGTGGGTCTTTTCTGGACACAGATATCTGAGGTCCTACTCTAGACAAGATGCAGAGACTTTTTCCCCAGAATAATATGCTGGGCACTGAAGAAGTTCCTTGCTTCATTGGGACATCTAGAAGAAGCCAAAAAGGGCCTCATTCAAGTATTAAATCTTGTGGATAAGATGATTTGAAATGTTAAATTTGCAATGGCTTGAAGTAGATGCCTTTTATAAAAATTCACTAGAAAGTCCCAATTCGTCTTTAACTTTGGAACCATTTTAATAGTAATCTTATTTTTTTCTGCAGGGCCTTGATATTGCAGAAGCAGCTTAGAATGATACAACTGAGAAGGGATTTTAAAAAAGATGCTTATTAATTTTTATGAGGAAGTCAGATTGAATATCAACTAATCAGTAACCATTTTGAATGAATAGACTTTATAATGAACACATAGGTCATGATAAAAATAATTAGGATAAAAAGAATCTCTATGATTCCATGAAACCAGTTTATAAATTGCTTGAGATAAATCTAGTAAATCTGAATGTGACCTTGATTTGTCATAGCAAGGCACCCAATTAATGTTTGCTTCCCTTCACCCAGACTCACGCCTCCAGGCAAGAAAGCAATTAAACTTTCGTTAAAAATCCATTATCTATCCAATTTTATGAGGCACCTAGAATAGGCAAATTCATAGAAACAGAAAGTAGAATAGAAGTTACCAGGAGTTAGGGGTGGGGTAGAGAGAAATGAGGAGTTATTGTTTAATAGATACAGAGTTTCAGTTTGGGATGTTGAAGGCCTTCCGGAAATGGATAGTGGTGATGGTTGCACAATATTATGAATGTACTTAATGCCACTGAATTGTACATTTATCAGTGATTAAAATGGTAAATTTATTACGTATATTTTACCACAATTTAAAAAAAGATCTGTCTTGTTTTAAAAAATATCCAAATAAAGGTCTCTCTAATCATTCCTTTATAATAATGTGGTCTAGAAAGTTCCCCAAATTTATCTGTTCATCAGAATCACTTGAGGTGCTTATTAAAGTTACAGATTCTCTGGCCATACCCCAGACTGGCTATTTGGGAACTACTGGGTCCTAAGGTAGGCTCATGAAGACATGGTTGGATGCTGTCCATACTGGGGTACAGTGGTGCCAATTCAAGAAGCTTATTAACCCTTAGACTTCTTCCCATCTGTGTTTTCTTTTGTTTTTGCTTTTCTCAATTTTTTATTGTGATAAAATACATAAAACAAAAAATTTACCATCTTAACCAATTTAAAAAAAAAAGATTTTATTTACTTATTTGAGAGAAAGAGAGCACGAGCAGAAGGGAGGGGCAGAGGGAGAAGGACAAGCAGACTCCCTGCTGAGCAGGGAGCCTGATGTGGGGTTTGATCTTAGGACCCTGGGATCATGACCTGAGCTGAAGGCAGACGCTTAACTGACTGAGCCACCCTGGCACCTCCATCTTAACCATTTTAAAGTATACAGTTCAGTGGTATTAAGTACATTCACATTGTCATGCAACCTTCACCACCATCCATCTCCAGAGCTCTTTTCATCTTGCCAAACTGAAACTCTAAACCCATTAAACAATATCCTCCCATTCCCACCTTGGCCCTGGCGACAACCATGCTACTTTCTGTCTTTATGATTATGACTACTCCAAGTTACCTCGTGTTAGGGGGAATTATATAGTATTTGTCTTTTTGTGACTGGCTTATTTCACTCAGCATGATGTCCTCAGGGTTCGTCCATGTTGTAGCATATATCAGAATTTCCTTTGTTTTTAAGGCTGAATAAAATCCCATTGTGTGTAGACACCACGGTTTGCTTATTCACTGATCTGCTGATAGACACTTGGGTTGCTTCCACGTTTTAGCTACTGTGAATAATGCTGCTATGCACATGGGTGTGCAGATATCTCTTTGAGATCCTACCTTCAGTTCTTTTAAATATATACCCAGAGGTGGAATTGCTGACTTAATACCTGGTAATTCTGCTTTTAATCTTCTGAGGAACCACCATACTCTTTCCCATAGTATCTGTACGATTTTACAATCCCACCAACAGCACTCAGGGTTCCAGTTTATCCACATCCTTGCTCACACTTGTTATTTTCTGTTTTGTTTTGTTTTTTTAAAGATTTTATTTATTTATTTGACAGAGAGAGATGCAGTGAGAGAGGGAACACAAGCAGGGGGAGCGGGAGAGGGAGAAGCAGCCTTCTTGCGGAACAGGGAGCCCAATGTGGGGCTCGATCCCAGGATCCTGGGATCACGACCTGAGCCAAAGGCAGACGCTTAACGACTGAGCCACCCAGGCATCCCTATTGTTGTTAATAGTAGCCATCCTAATGGGTTTGAGGAGGTATCTCATTGTAGTTTGGGTCTGCATTTCCCTAATGATTAGTGATGTTGAGCATCTTTTCATTGCATCCTTTCATTTCATTCGTGGCTGACTGGTGATTTGTAGATCTTCTTAGGAGAAATGTTTGTTCAGGTCCTTTACCCATTTTTTAATTGGGTTGTTTGTTTTTTTGCGTGTGGTTGAGGTTCTTGTGTTTTAATAGTTATCAGATTTAATTTACCTAGAAAAGGGTCTGGTTTGAATCTCTGATATAGAAGTCTTTTTTTTCTTTTAATTTTATTTATTTATTTGACAGAGAGATAGAGAGAGGCAGAGAGTACAAGCAGGGGGAGCAGCAGAGGGAGAAGGAGAAGCAGACTCTCTGCTGAGCAGGGAGCCTGATGTGGGGCTCGATCCCAGGACCCTGGGATCATGACCTGAACCGAAGGCAGACACTTAACCATCTGAGCCACCCAGGCACCCCACAGAAGTCATTTTTGAGAGATAGATGTTACTGTTCAATTACAGTTCAACAATTATTAAGAGTCCTCTCTGTACCAGACAGTGGACTAGACATTAGGATTATAGAATTCAATAAGTCATGGTTTCTGTGCCCAAAGAACTTAAAGTCTAATGGAGAAGACAAACAACTGATTTCAAAACATGTTGATAATGTAATGACAGGGAGCTTAGAACATACAGGACAAGGTTTAGCCCACTTGGTAGGCTGAAGTAGAGGGATGCTGAGGCAAGGGGTTCCAGAGAAGGTGCTACCTGCGATGAGCACTGGAGTAGGGGTTTATCCAGGTGAAAAGACAGGGTGGTAGTGCTAGAGGCAAAGCCTAGACAAAGGCGTCCTGATGGGAAACAATATATGAGATGAGGGAACTACCAGTACTTGAGTTCAGTAAAACTGAAGAGTAGATTTCAAGGCGAGGGGTTGCTGGAAATGAGGTTGAAGAGGGAGGCAGAAATCAGGTCACACAAAGCCTTATGCACTTCATTCTACAGATGGTTTTAAGTAAAAGAAGAATAGCAGCACAGTTAGATTTTCTTCGTATATAGATCACTTGACTCCAAAGGGAGCAAAATGGATAGGAGAGATTGTAAAGGTTCAAATGAGACCTGGGGTAATGATAATGGGAATCAAAGGGAAAGGTCAGGGATCCAAGAACTATTGTAAGGTAGGATCAGTGGGACTTTTTAGCTGACTACATGTGAAGGGGGAGAAGAAAGGAGGAGTCTAGAATGATAAGAGTATAACTCTGGGAACTGATAGGGGGAACCCAAGAGGAGAGGCAGATCCAAGGGTGAGGGTGAGGAGTTCTGTTTCTGATGTGTTGAAATGAGGTAACTGTCAGACACACAAGTAGGGATTGTATGAGCCTGATAGGACGTGGATGTGTGGGACTGGTGCTCAGGAGCCGTTTAGGGCTAGAAATATAGACTTAGGAGTCATTTGCCTAAGGTAGTGGGAAAAGCCAAAAGACACAAGACTGCCCAGTAACTATGTGTAGTGAGAAGGGTAATGAGCCAAGTATGGAATCTTGGGAAATTCCAGCATTTAAGCTGAGGAACAAGGGACAATGGGACGGACTGGTCAGAGAGGGAGGAAGGAAGAGGTAGTGGCACGGGTATAACTTTGAAGCCAAACAGAATCAGTTTTAGAATTTCTTCTCCACTATTTCTTGTATGTCCTTGAACAAATTAGTTGTGAGCCCCAGTTTTCCTATTATATAGGGATAATACAGTAATCCCCCCCTTATCTGCATGGGATACATTCCTAGACCCCCAGTGGATGCCTGAAACTGGGGATACTACTGAACTCTATATACGGTTTTTCCTATACATACATATCTATGGTAAAACTTCATTTATAAACTAGGACAGTAAGAGATCAACAGTAATTAATAATAAAATGGAACAATTACGACAATAAACTGTAACAAAAGTTATATCAATGTATATCAATACCTTATTGTACTGTATTCACCCTTCTTTTTGTCATGATGTGAGATGAAAAAAATGCCTACATGGTAAGATGATAAAATGCGATGCAGTGAGGTGAACGGTAGGCAGTGATATAGTGTTGGGCTACTATTGACCTTCTGACTACCTGTTAGAAGGAGGATCCTCTGTTTCTGGATCCCTGTTGATCGTGGGTAACTGAAACTGTGGAAAACAAAACTACACCTAAGGGGGCACTATGGTCACACCTTACAGATTGTGATGAGGATTAAGTGTGATACTGTTTAAACTATAACTTTAAAAAAGTGCCTTTCACAATAACTACCTCACTGTAGGCACACAACAGATGTTACTTCTTTTTTTTGTTAGTCTGGCCCTTTTATGTTTCTTTCCCTGTAAGTAACAGGAAGTAGGGTATCCTTAGTTGTTATGTAGTTTTTAGCTTAACCAAGGGTCATATTGGAGACAGCCTGGTCTCTGCCAATCTACAGTTACTCTAAACTGAAGCCACAAAGATGCAAAAAATTCAGCTTTGCAATAGTAGTCTCGATGTCCATAAACTACTGCTCTTCTTCTGTGTTATTTCTGTTTTTCCAGGACACTAGTCCTTGGGAGCTGCTTTGCAATAAAAAAAAGTGAGCAAATAATAACATATTTGAAATGAGCCAGGAGGAATTCATAGCTGTTAGAGGTGACTCCAGGTTCACTTTTGGCTCAAGGAAGATATGGGAGTTTGCTATTATGGTAGGTGGTGAAAAGGTGCTGGAACGTCCCAAAATATTAAAATTAGAAAAGAAAAAAATCCTTCATGATTCAAAGATTAATTTAGCAGAGTTTGTTTTTTTTTTTAATTTTACTGGAAGCTAAAACATGTATTACATCACCCTGGCAGGCCTGTTTTTAATGATCGGTAAGCTTCATTCAATGAAGCAAGTATCCTTTAAGGCTTTGAAGGGAGAGAGAGAAAAGGGTGTTTCAAGTCCCTCAATTTACTGCTCCAGTATTTCTAATAATCATGTGAGTATTTCTCCTTTTGACTGGAGAGCAAAGGAAAACAGAAACCTGTGGAAACTGGAGTTGGACAAGAGAACAAAGTTCATAGATGAAATCCTGTCTAATACTGGCAGCTGAAACGAGACTCACCCCTTACGGCCTTTAAAAAACCGATCCAGCACAGTCCCTTTTGTGCCCCTTAGTGGTTTTTAAGAGTCACAAAAGGCTCTTCAGGCTGATCTAACCAATCATGGGAAAGTTCTTTCTGGAAAAAGAGGCAGTGCAACGATTACTGTACTTTGTCATGGTCATGCCATTGGTAGGCCATTTCCCCTCAGAGATGTATTTCTCTAATTAGAGTGATGAGCTGAAAACAAGCAATTTTTAAGTCAATCAATACAATTGAAATATCTCCAAATAACACAATAGTTTTATTCTTGTGATAATTCCCTTCCTTCATTCCAAAGTGAAACTATCTTTCTACTATGGTTATGTATGGTTATGTATGGTTAAAAAGGAGGACCCCCAGGAACGTATGAAATGGTGCCCGACATACAGCAGGCACTCCGTAAAGACTTGCTGGATGGAAGAATGAACACACAGAGCAAGACAAACATCTTCTCTATATGGCCTCTGTTCTTTTTGTATTAATCTGAGGCTAATTTAGTTCTTGAGAATCACACCATCCTGTTGTTCAAGACTCAATTCAAGTCTCTTGTAGTTTCATTGTTAAGGTGCATGTTATCATGCCTCTTTTTCTTGACCAAATTTTTGGGTGTTTAAAAATTTTTTTTATATTTCTTATTTTATATTTTCCCATTTTAGTTGTAAAATGAGCCTGTTGCCCAAGCCTGGAACCTGTCTAACTGGAACATAGAGGTAAGAGTTACAAACAACAAGATTAGCTTCTCAGTCCCCTTGGCATCCTCTAAATCACCTTTCATGACACTCATTATACTTGTGTTACTTATTCATTCACTCATTTATTTATTCGACAAATATTTACTAAGTCTTAATGTGTGTCAGGCACCATTTTCAATGCGGAGGATATAGCAATGAACAAAAGGGACCAAAATCCCTGCCCCCGTGGTGTTTACATATGGGTGCAGGGAAGGTCAGACAAAACAAGAAAAACATGTCATGAAAAACAAAATAGTAGAGGATTTATTCCAGATTACAAGAAACTAAAGAGATGTTACCAAGTACAATGTGTAAACCTTGATTCTATCCTGGGTCAGAAAACAAACAGCTAAATATATTTGAGAACAATTGGGAAATTATAATTTGCACTGGATGTTAGATGGTGTTATGGAATTGTTGTTCTTTTTTTGGGTTTTTTAGAGGTGGGGAGGAGCAAGGGGAGACAGAGAGAGAATCTTTTTTTTTTTTTTTTAAAGATTTTATTTATTTATTTGACAGAGAGAGAGATAGCGAGAGCAGGAACACAAGCAGGGGGAGTGGGAGAGGGAGAAGCAGGCTTCCTGCCGAGCAGGGAGCCCGATGTGGGACTCGATCCCAGGACCCTGGGATCATGACCTGAGCCGAAGGCAGACGCTTAACCATCTGAGCCACCCAGGTGCCCCCAGAGAGAGAATCTTAAGCGGGCTCCACAACCACGTCGATCTCATGACCCTGAGATCATGGCCTGAGCCAAAATCAAGAGTTGGATGCTTAACTGAGCCACCCAGGTGCCCCTGTTGTTCATTTCCTAAATGTGATAATAACATCAAGGTTATGCAGGATGATAGGAGAATGCCCTTACTCCCAGAGCTATGTCAGGGTAAGGTGTCAGGGTTCCTGTAACTTAGTTTCAAATGATCTATCTATCTATCTATCTATCTATCTATCTATCTATCTATCTATCTATTATCTATCTATCTATCTATCATGTATCGTGCACAAACATAACAAAATGTTAGCATTTGGTGAATCCAGGTAAAGGGCATACAGGTGCCTTTATAATACTCTCATAACTTTCTGGTAGGTTTGAAAATTTTTATAATAAGGAGTGGTAGGAGTGGGGGAAACCAACTGCATTTCTAGTCAGAGATGTGGGTCACGATTAATTAGTTTGACTCTCGTTCCTCAACATTTTTCTGTAAGTGTGTTGATCCCTCATCTAGAAAGACTGCCCTTCATTATATCCCTAGCAACACTTTCCCTTTTCCGTTGCAGCCATAGGAAAGGCTGGCATATGGGAGAGCCACAGGATATTCTCTCAAAGTATCTCTTTGCTATGGTTTTGTTAAATTAACATTTAATAGGTGGAGCACACGGTGCTAGATGGTGAGTCTTGGGTTCAACAGTAGACCACAAGAGAAACTGAAATAGATATGTTTATTTCCAAGAGGTCCTGGCAGAAGCAGAAAGCACACCTTGAGGGGCCACATGGGGAGGTCAAGGCGGGGTGCAGAGAGAGAGAGAGTGTGACAGAACCTGGGACAACATGCCTTTTTTAGGGCCTGTGGGTGGAGCGCTTTGGGGTTTCCAGGCTAAGGCTGGATTGGTCAATTCAAACCAAAAGAGTGAGGCTTTTGTGAGCTCCATGGGGGTCTTGTTTAAGGGGCGCACAAGGGAAGGCCCTGGGAGGCTGGGAGACTGTGGATCACAAGGGTTGTTAGGGAAGTCATATCAGGAACTCAACTGCTTGTGACTCTGTCAGCTGTTATCTAGAGCATTCGCTCGCATGAGGGGACTAGGGTCAGTTTAAGGTCTCTGCAGGCCAAACAAAATGGAGGCTGAGGCAGCAATAGCCTGTAGTAGCTTAGCTCAATTCTCTACACTCTTCCTCCACCTTGATCTGAAATGGTGCTTTTACATATATGTTATTCACACACTTTATAGTTGCATTCAGGAAAGCTTAATAAAATAATTACAAAGTGCAGGAAAAACACAAGGACAAAATATGAAGCAAATTAGCCACGAAACCAGTAATATGGGGTGTATATTAGATTCCTATGGTTGCTCTAACGGATTACCACAAACTTAGTGGCTTGAAACAACTGAAATTTATTCTCGTAACAGTTCTGGAGGCCATAAATCCAACATGTGTCTTACAGGGCTAACTGAGGTGTCAGCAGGCTGGTTCCTTCTGGAGGTTCTGGGGGAGATTGTTTCCTTAGCGTTTCCATCTTCTAGAGACTGTCCTCATTCCTTGGCTTGTGGCCCTTTTCTCCCCCTGCTTTTTTCCTCTTCTGTTATCAAACCTTGTCTGACTCTTACAAGGGCACTTGTGATTATATTAGCCAGGATAATCTCCCCCATCTCAAGATCCTTAACTTAATCCTATCTGCAAAGTTCTTCTCTCGGTATAAAATGACATTCATAGATTCCAGGGCTTAGGAACTGGGTATTTTTGGGTGCTGTGCCATTATTCATTTTGCCACATGATGAGAGAAAAAACAAAGGGTCATATAAATAAGAAATAAAGGAGAGGATCCTCACTTATTCTTTGAAAATACATTAAAAGGTACAATATCATTCCTCCTTAGAAAGGGTATTCCTCATCACCATAAACACTTAGACTAAGATAGTAAACCTGGATGGAGGTTCTCAGACCTCACTTTCCTTTTGGCTCTACCACTTACCATTTATTTATTTTTAAGATTTTATTTATTTATTTGAGAGAGAGAGAGCGCACAAGTGGGAAGGAGGGGCAGAGGGAGAGAGAGAAGCAGACTCCCCGCTGGGCCGGGAGCCTGATGCGGGGCTTGATCGCAGGACCCTGGGATCATGACCTGAGCTGAAGGCAGATGCTTAACTGACTGAGCCACCCAGGCGCCCCTACCACTTACTATTTAAACAATGTCAGACAAATTATTTATCTGCTATGCTTCAATTTCCTTGTCTTTAAACCAGAGGTAATAATATTTACTCAAATGGTGGTTGAAAAGATTTAATACTATAATGCGTGAAAAGATTTAACACAGTTCCTGACACATGTAAATGATGGTTGTTACTATTTTATTATTCACAGAATAGGATGTGCAACCTTCATGATGCTAAATCAGTACATAGTATTTCCAGAGGCCTCTAGTGACCCCTTCTTCTGTGTGCATTCTATATAATAAGTAAAGCTTACTCAAATGTCAAAATTTTTTTCCAATTTTAAGCATATTTGACAGAAGTATCTCTAAACTATATCAGAAACTTCCTTGTCTTACCAAAAAGATAATAGTGAACATAGTTCCCTTTTGCTTAATCACTCTGGCTTAACATTATGAATACGGCTTACTGTCCTGGAGCATAACAGAAAGATATTCTCAAAGAGCAAAAAGATTAATAAAATCATTTATTTGTCCCCTACATGGTAAATGACCTTAAAATACTGCTTTTAATATGGATTTTCTCTTCACTGTTTGGACCTCTAGTGACTCTCTTTTCTGATAACATTTATCATGATTGTTGGTGTGTGGCTGTGATATTGTGATTTATAAAAAATATATTTTTGGTCATTGGGATGACCAAAATATTTTTCTCATATATGTTTGGTCTTCAGGCACAGTTCCTGTCTCACATCTCCCAAAATCCTTGAAATTTCCTAAATGTTGAGAGTGATGAAAGTGTCTTTTGTTTGTGAATGAGATGACTTTCAAAAGCACAGAAGGATGTGGTTGCCAGAACCAACCTTGTGATTAGGGGGTTGGAACTTTCAGTCCCATCCCCCTACTGCTGGGGAGGAGAGAGAGCCTGGAGATAGAATTCAATTGCCAAAAGCCAATGATTTGATCGACCATGCCTATGTAATGAAGCTTTCATAGAACCCAAAAGGGTGGGGTTCTGAGAGCTTCTGGGTTGGTGAACATGTGGAGATTTGGGGAGAACAGTGCAGTTGGAGAGAGCATGGAAGCCCCATGTCCTTTCCTCACAGCTTGTCTTCGGTATCTCTTCCATCGGGCTGTTCCAGAGTCATATCCTTTTATAATAAACTGGTAGTCTATTAAGTAAAACGCTTCTCTGAGTTCTGTGAGCTGCCTTAGCAAATTACTCAAACCTGAGGAGGAAGTCCTGGGAACCTCAGATTTATAGTTAGTTGGTCAGAAGTACAGATAACCACCTGGGCTTGCTACAGGCATCTGAAGTAAGGCGGTGGGGGGCAGGCTTGTAGGCCAGAACCCTTACCCTCTGGAATCGGATGCTATCTCCAGGTTGATAGTATCGGAATTGAGGTGAACTAAGTTGAATTCTTGGACAACCTGCTGGCGTCTAAGAATTGCTTGGTGTTGTGTGGGGAGCCACACCCCTATGTTGGAATTGGGTCCAAGAACCTAATTTAGTGGCTAAGGCTAGCAATACTTTAGACCACTCTCACTACCTCTTTTTTCTTTTTTTTAATATGCAGCTGATGACCTGATCAGTATTTGAAGATTATGCATTTGTAAGACGCTCCCTGTGAAACTCTTAGGAGACTTCCTGCCTCGCCTATGAAGACACATATAAACTCTGTAAACAATGGCTCTTCAGGGACCATTTTTTACTCACTTTCAAATTAATGGCTATGTTTTGAACACCTTAGAAGTTTGATTGCTATGTTGGTAAGATATTAAAGAGAGTTCAACCATGTCAGACACTAGCCTGAGGATCTGACTAATGTTTAATGCAAATCAAAACACTAGAAAAAAAAAAACACTAGAAAATTAATCAATTTAAGGTGTGACACTATCTTCTATTTAATGATCTTATCTTCTCAAAGTGACCCATTAAATTACACTGTCCACCTGGAGTTGGAGAGTTCTTATGTTTTTGTTTACAATGAACATCAGACAATCCTTGAGGCTAAAGATGGACATTCTATACCCGATGTATACAAATGTATACATAAACAGAGGAAATCTAGATTACCCAGTGATTTAGTCATATTAATTCTTGCTTCGACATTTTTACTGTCAACATTAATTCTCCTGCTTAATTGAGCCTTTTGTTGATAAAATACTTTTTTGTTTGTTGGTTTATTTCCTCCTTGCCCTCAGGGAAGGTATGTGAACAGCAAGTCTTATCTTTGCTGTAGACTGGGGCCTCTGTGTCAGTTTTAGCGGTGGCCCATTCTTAAATGGAAAGGAGAGCAGGACACTTAGAAAGACAAGCTGGTACATTACACAATTAAAATTCGATGAATACTCAGATGAGCCATACCTACATTAAGTATAAGTATAAAATCCTTTTTTTTTAAATTTAATTTATTTATTTGATAGAGACACAGCGAGAGAGGGAACACAAGCAGGGGGAGTGGGAGAGGGAGAAGCAGGCTTCCCGCCGAGCAGGGAGCAGATGCGGGGCTCAATCCCAGGACCCTGGGATCATGACCTGAGCCGAAGGCAGACGCTTAATGACTGAGCCACCCAGGCGCCCCAAGTATAAAATCCTTAATAAAACCAAACAAAATCAATTTTTGGATTAACTGTCATTCAAATTATCCACGTCACTGGTATTTGCAGGTTGCCTATGCATTTTAGGTACACCCATTAAGTATTACTAAATTGTATTTATTAGTACTGCTCTTAAGGCAACATAGTCCATTCATTTTAACTTACAAAACAGATGTAATGAATTATAGTGATATATGATGCTTCTTTCTCTATATTTTCCAGGAATCCGAAGAATCATGAGTTTTTTAGTCCTGCCCACAAGGGCTTTATAGTAAAGAGCACATGTATTAGGTATATACTAATAACAGTTTAATAAGTGCCATTTACAGGGTACCTACTGTTAAGCACTGTATAGAGTACTTTTTATACTGTGGTGGTTTTAAGATATGTCCACAAAATCTCCTGATACTCCCCTCTCTTCGAAAGGTGGATCCTAATTCCCTTCCCCTTCAGTATGGGCTAAACTTAGGGACTCACTTCTAAGGGACGGAATAAAACGAAAGTGACAGTATGTGACTTCAGAGACTGGGTCATAAAAGGCACTGTGGCTTCCTGCTTGCTCTCTCTCTTTCTCTGAGATCACTTTTTCCGGGGAAGCCACTGCCATAATCATGAGAAACATGTGAACTACCGAGGCCTCCTGCCAGCAGTGACGCGAGTGAGCTTAGGAGTCCCATTCAAGCAAGCCTTCAGATGATTGCAGCCCCAACCTAAGTCTTGATTTCAAGCTTATGAGGGACCTTGAGCCAGAACCATCCAAGTAAGTTGCTCCTGCATTCCTGATGCTTAGAAACTGTGTGAAATAGGTTTGGGGTAATTTATTACATAGCAATAGATAACTAATATATACATACACATATATATTTTATTCTCACAACCACCATGGATAAGTGGTATTCTGAGAAAACAAAGCCTTAGGTGGTTACTTAACTTACTCAAGGACACACGGCTATTGGTTGCAGACCCATGATACCATGCCCATATTTGCTCCACTATATTATACTATCTCTTTTCAGGTCCTGTTTCTTTCAGGCAGCTTATTAGCTATCTCTCTCAACTTGCATTAGCTTGCCATCAATGTTCTCATTCAAACAATGGATTAGGGGGAAAAAAGAATGGCTAAGGATGTAGTCCAAAATTACACTTCTGGAGATGTCCCTTTAGGATGATATGAACCCATTAATTAGCACATTTTTGGTATGATTGTTCAACCAATTATTTATCATCCATGCTATATTCCTTCTGCTTATTCACAAGGATATCATGGAGATGTTATCAAGGACCTGCTGAAATTCAAATAAACTAAACGAATATAAAAAATATAGCCATACTAAGTACAGCTTTCTCCCAATTTATCAGTCTAGTAATCCCTTCAAAAAGGGAGTAAGTTTGCATTGACTATTTCATTTCCTTCTTCTTCAGTATTATGGCCATTACCATCATGCATCCACCACTCCCATCACTTCACAATTATCACTGATTTTGATAAATAACCATTTTAGACACATTATTTGGTTTAAATCTCAGGACTACCCTATGAAATAGGCTGTTCTCTTATTATTTCTACTTTACCAATAGGGAAATTTGGCTTATAGAAATTAAATAACTTGCCCAATGTCATTTTACTAAGAGGTGAAAGAGCTGGGGTTGAAAGCAGGCCTTCCTTACCCAAGTGTGGGCTCTCTTTCTTTCCTTTTCCCCTCTTTTCTTCTTCCCACTCCTCCCCTCCCCTCGTCCTCTCCCCCTACTTCTTCTTCAATAAACTCTGATAGGTTTACAGTTACCACAGCTTCCTTTCCTGAATATCTACAGATATTTATTCATTTTAATAAATAGTTAAAGAATATCACCCAAGATAGATATCAAGGTCAACAACCTTCAGTCTGCTGATGACCTTCTGAATATTAGTTCCCTGACTCCAATCTTTGGAGCTTCTCTCCGCCCCCACCCCTCCCCATAATGGGCACAATTTCCACTTTCTAAAGACTGCCAGCAGTGGTTCAGCCAGCTTATCTACTAGGTCTCTGTACCCTGGAATGGAAATTAGATCCAGAAACTTGAGTTCATTTAAAGCAGTTAGGTGATCTCTTACAATTCCAGTCATGTTTGATTTCATTCCCTGGAACTACTGTTCATTCTATCTTTTCCAGTCCAAACAGCATCCTCTTTAGGGACGCCTGGGTGGCTCAGTCGGTTAAGCATCTGCCTTCAACTCAGGTCATGATCCCAGAGTCCTGGGATCGAGTCCTGCATCGGGCTCCTTGCTCAGTGGGGAGCCTGCTTCTCCCTCTGCCTGCTGCTCCACCTGCTTGTGCTCTCTCTCCCTCTCTCTCTCTGACAAATAAATAAATAAAACCTTAAAAAAATAAATTAAAAAAGCCAAACAAACAGCATCCTCTTTGAGAAGACTAAATCAAAATAGGAGGTGAATGCTGTTTTTTTATTCATTCATTAATAGTATACCATCCACCTAGGCTTCATTGTTCTTTTTGCTACAATGTAATTTTTAAAAGTTTTATTTATTTAAGTAATCTCTACACCCAACGTGGGGCGCAAGCTCAAGACCCTGAGATCAAGAGTCACATGCTCCACTGACTGAGCCAGCCCAGCACCCTGCTGCAATGTAATTTTTTAATAAGGAAGACTTTTATATATGCACCGCTATGTTTATTGCAACATTTAAAAATTTTTTATTTAAATTCAATTAATTAACATATAATGTATTACTGGTTTCAGAGGTAGAGGTCAGTGATTCATCAGTCTTATACAACACCCAGTGCTCATTACATCACATGCCCTCCTTAATGTCCATCACCCAGTTACTCCATCCCCCTACCCACCTCCCCTATTGCAACATAATTTACAATAGCCAAGATGTGGAAGCAACTTAAGTGTCTATTGATAAATGCATGGATAAAGAAGATGTGGTATATGTGTGTATGTATATATATGTATCATATATGTATATAATGGAGTATTACACAGCCATAAAAAAAGATGGAATCTTGCCATTTGCAACAACATGGATGGACCTAGATGGTATTACGCTAAGTGAAATAAGTCAGGTTGAGAAAGACAAATGCCATATTATTTTGCTCATATGCGGAATTTAAAAAACAAAACAAATTAATAAAAAAACAAAATACAGGGGCGCCTGGGTGGCTCAGATGGTTAAGCGTCTGCCTTCGGCTCAGGTCATGATCTCAGGGTCCTGGGATAGAGCCCTGCATCAGGCTCCCTGCTCAGCGGGGAGCCTGCTTCTCCCTTTCCTTCTCCTGCTCCCCCTGCTTGTGCTCTCTCGCTCTCTCTGTCGAATAAATAAATAAAATCTTAAAAAAAAAACCAAAAACAAAATACAGAATCAGATCTATAAATACAGAGAACAAACTGATAGTTGCCAGAGGGGAGGGAGGCAGGAAGATGGGAAAAATGGGTGAAGGAGAGTGGGAGATACAGGCCTCCAGTTATGGAATGAATAAGTCATTGGAATAAAAGGTATATCATAGAATATAGTCAACTATATTGTAATAGTTTTATAGTGACAGATGATAAGTACACTTGTGGTGAGCCTAGCAGAGATATTGAATCACTCTGTTGTATACCTGAAACTAATGTAACACGTGTGTCCACTATAATCAAATAAAAAATTAAAATTAAAGGGAAGATTTTTAATTTTTTTTAAAAAGATTTTATTTATTTATATGAGAGAGAGCACAAGTGCATGGGGCTCAATCCCAGGACCCTGAGATCATGACCTGAACTGAAGTCAGATACTTAACCCATGAGTCACCCAGGCACCCCAAAGGAAGACCTTTTATATTGTCTTCAGTATTTTGCCACAATTCTCAGTTTTTCTAGTCTCTTATTTTCCCTTTAATTTAATACAATTCAGTAAATATTCATTTATACATGCTTTGATCCAGGCACTTGGCTAGATGCTAAGAACATAGAAGTAAGCAAAAAAGATAAATGCTCTCACGGAGCTTATAGTCCAATAAGAAAGGCATAATTTAAGGTAACAATTGTATGTATGAGAAGTGTTAGGAAAAGAGTGTAAAAGAAGCATATTAAACCTAATTTAAAAGTTCAAGTCTTCTTAGAAAAAGAAGAACTTAAAAAAAAATTACCAACTGTATATAAACTCTTTAGGAAAAGACAGGAGGATATACCTCCAAACTCATTTTATTGGACCAGAATAATCCTGACTCTCAAACTTACAAGAAAAGAAAACTGTAGCCTAAAAGACCTCATGCAGATAGATACAAAAATCATTAATAAAATGCTAAAGGAATCCAATGACATATGAAAATGATAATAAATCATGACTAGAGTGGATTTATCCATATGAACAGCACAAAAGAGAAAAATCATATGTCACTCAATAGATTCAGAAAAATAATTAAAAAATTGAATACCAATTCACAATAAAAATTCTCACCAACTAAAAATAAAAGTAAACTTCCTCAACCTAATAAAGGGCATCCATGAAAAACCTCCTATTTAATTCTAAAGACTGAAAACTTTCTGGCCAAAGCAAGGTTATCTGCTCTTACCACTTCTTTTTAATATTGTAATGAGGTCCTACTCTGTGCAATAAAGAAAGAAAAAAGAAAGACCTCTACAGAGATTGGAAAGGAAGAAGTAAAACTGCCTCTATTTGCATATGACATGATTTTGCATGCAGAAAATTCTAAGGAATCCACAAAGAAACTATGAGAACTAATAAGTGAATTTAGCCAAGTCACAGGATACAAGAGGAATATACAAAAGCAATTATATTTCCATTGTCTTGCAATAAAAAATTGCTAAAGAAAATAACTTTAAACAATTATACTATTTATAATATTAGCAAAAACATGAAATATTTAGGGATAAATTCAATAAAATGTATAAGATCCATATATTAAACACTATAATGCATTGCTGAGAGAAATATAAGAAGACCTAAAGAAAAATGTACTATGTCCATGGATTGGAAGATTCAATATTAAAAAGTGGACAATTCTCCCCAAATTGATCTACAGAGTCTTCAAATCTCAATCAAATTCTTCTCAGGATTTCTTTTCTTTTCTTTCTCTCTGTCTGTCTTTCTTGTTGTAGAAATTGACAAGTTTATTCTAAAAGTTATATGGAAATGCAAGGGACCCCTAATGACCAAAACAATAATGGAAAAGCAAAAGCTAAAGTGCATATGCTACTTTCTATAAAGCTAAAGTAATCAAGACTGAAGTTTAACAAATAGATAAATAGAACATAATAGAAAATCTAGAAATGCACTCACATATATAAAGTCAACTAGCTTTTTTTTTAACAAAGGAACAAAAACAATTAAGTGGGAGAAGTAAAGTCTTTTCAACAAATGGTGCTGGAACAAACCACTAGCTATCCAGATGGTACAAAAAAGAAACTTGACCTCAACCTCAAACCACCCACAAAAATTGATTCAAGATGGATTATAGACCTAAACATAAAAGCTAGATTTCTAATGCTTTCAGAAGAAAACGTAGGGTAATACTGTCACAAACTTAGGGTAGGCAAAGATTTTTAAAAACTGGACCCAGAAGGCACTAACCATAAAAGAAAAAATTGATCAAATGGACTTTAAAAACTTCTGCTCAATGAAAGACACCATTAAGGGAAAAAACAAGCCAAAGAATAGTAGAAATATTTGCAATATGCATATCTGACTTGCAACCAGAATACATAAAGAACTCCTACCACTCAATAATTAAACAACCTACCCAAAACTGAGCAAAAGATTTCAAAAGGCACTTCATAAAGAAAATGGCCAATAAACAATTAAAAAGTGTTCAAATTCATTAATCATCAGGGAAATGCAAATTAAAACCACAATGAGACACCACTCCACACTCACTAGAAAAGCTAAAATTAAAAAGTCTTTGCTCACTTCAGTAACACATATATCAAAATTGGTATGATACAGAGATTAGTATGGCCCCTGTGCAAGGATGACAGGCAAATTTGTGAAGTGTTCCATATTTTTAAAAATAACCTTATAGTGATAATCATTTCACAATATTTACATATATCAAATCATTACATTGTACATCTTAAATTTAAACAATGTGGCATGTCAATTATATCTCAATAAAGCTAAGGGAGAAAAGAAGACTGAAAACACCAAGTTACCTAGGATGTGTTAACAATAGGGATTTTTCAGACATTGTTGGTAGGCATGTAAAACAGTACAACCACTCTGGAAAAAGTCTGCCACCAATTCCACCCTTAGATATTCACCCAAGAGAAATAAAAACATATGTCCACGAAGTTCAGCATCCTTTCATGAAAAAACTCAGAACAAATTGGGTATAGAAGGGAATGTACTTCAACAAAATAAAGGCCATTTATGGCCCACAGCTAACATACTCAATGGTGAAAAGACTGAAGGCTCTCCCTCTAAGATTAGGAACAAGACCATGCCTTTTCAACATAGCACTGGAAGTCCTAGCCAGAGAAATTAGGCAAGAAAAAGAAATGGACACCACCCAAATTGGAAAGGAAGAAGTAAAATTGTCTCTGTTTGTAGATGATATCACCTTATATAGAAAATCTTTTTAAAAAAAATCCATGAAGGGGCACCTGAATGGTTCAGTTGGTTAAGTGTCTGCCTTTGGCTCAAATCATGATCTCAGAGTCCTGGGATAGAGGCTGAGTCAGGCTCCCTATTCAGCGGGAGTCTGCTTCTCCCTCTCCCTCTGCCCCTGCTCGTGTGTGCTCTCTCTCTCGCTCACTTTCTGTCTCAAATAAATAAATAAAATCTTTAACAAAATTGAAAAATTTTAAAAATTAAAAATCTGTCAAAAAACTGTTAGAACTAATAAATGAATTCAGTTAAGATGCAGGATACAAAATCAATATATAAAATTCAGTTGCATTTTTATACATTAACAACAAACTATCTGAAAAAGAAATAAAGAAAACAATCCCATTTACAATAGTATCAAACATAATAAAATACTTAGGAATAAATTTAATCAAAGGGGAAAAATCTATATACTGAAAACTGTAAGACTTTGATGAAAAAAATTGAAGAAGACACAAACAAATGGAAAGATATCTGTGTTCATGAGTTGGAAGAATTAATATTGTTAAAATGTTCCTACTCCTCAAAGCTATCTATAGATTCAATGTAGTCCCTATCAACATTCCAATGGAATTTTTTACAGCAAAAAAAAAAAAAAAATCCTAAAATTCATATGAAACCACAAAGACCCTGAATAGCTAAATCAATCCTAAGAAAGAACAGAGCAGGAGATATCACACTTCCTGATTTCAAACTATATTACAAAGTTATAACATAATCAAAACAGTACGGTACTGGCATAAAAACATTTACACAGACCAATGGAACAGAATCAAGAGCCTAGAAATAAACCTATGTGTATACAGTGAACTAATATTTGACAAGAGAGCCAACAATACTCATTGGAGAATGGATAGTCTCTCCAATAAATGGTACTGAGAAAACAGGATATTCAGGCAAAAGAATGAAATTGGACCCCTATCTTACACCACTTACAAAAGTTAACTTGAAATGGATTAAGGACTTAAGTGTAAGGCCTGAAACTGTAAAACTCCTAGAAGAAAACATAGGGGAAAACTTCTTGACATTGGTCTTGGCAATGATTTTTTGGATGTGATACCGAAAGCACAAGCAACAAAAGCAAAAATAAATAAGTGGGACTACATCAAACTCAAAAGCTTCTGCACTGCAAAAGAAAGGGTCAACAAAATGAAAAGATAACCTACAGAATGAGAGAAAATATTTGCAAACCATATATCTGATAGGTCATCAATATCCAAGATATATAAGGAACTCATACAACTCAATAGCAAAAACCCCAAATAATCCAATTAAAAAATGGGCAGGGGACCTGAATAGATATTTTCCCAAAGAAGAGATATTAATGGCCAACAGATACATGAAAAGATGGTCAACATCACTAATTATCAGGGAAATGCAAGTCAAAACCACAATGAGGTATCACCTCACATTTATAAAAATTATTATTTAAAAAAAAGAGGTAACAAGTGTCAGCAGAATGTGGAGCAAAGGAAACCCTTGTGTTGGGGAGAATGTAAATTGGTACAGTCATTCTGGAAAACAGTATGAACTCCTTAAAAAGTTAAAAATAGAACTACCAGGGGCGCCTGGGTGGCTCAGTCATTAATGGTCTGCCTTCGGCTCAGGTCGTGATCCCAGAGTCCTGGGATCGAGCCCCGCATCGGGCTCCCTGCTCTGCGGGGAGCCTGCTTCTTCCTCTCCCACTCCCCCTGCGTGTGTTCCCTCTCTCTCTGTGTCTCTCTCTGTCAAATAAATAAATAAAATCTTAAAAAAAAAATAGAACTACGGAACAATCCAGCAATCCCATATTTGGGTATATATCCATAGGAAATGAAATCACTATCTCAAAGATATATCTGGACTCCCATATTCATTACAGTATTATTCACAATAGTCAAGTCAGGAACAACCTAAGTGTTGATGTATGAATGGATAAAGAAAATATGGTATATGTATATAGTGAAATACAATTCAGCTATAAAAGAGAAGGAAATCCTGTCTTCTACAACAATATGGATGGACCTTGGAGACATTATACTAAGTGAAATAAGTCAGACAGAGAAAGACAAATGCTGTATGATCTCAAATTATATATGGAATCTAAAAAAGCCGAACTCATTGAAATTGAGAGTAGAATGGTGGTTGCCAAGAATGGGGGTGGTAGAAATGGGGAGATGTTGGTCAAAGGGTACAAACTTCTAGTTATAAGATGAATAAGTTCTGGGGATGTGATGTACAGCGTGATGAATATACTTAACAATACTATATTATATACTTAAGAGTTGCTAAATCTTAAATGTTTTTACCACCCAAAACAACAACAACAAATTCCCCCCCCCCACAAAAAAACCACAGGTAATTATGTGAGGTAATAGAGGTATTAACCTTATTGTGGTAATCATTTTGCAATATACATATGTATCAAATCATCACTTTATACACCTTAAACTTATATAATGTTACATGTCAATTATATCACAATAATGCTGGGGAAAAATATGTGCACAAAAAGAGTTGTAGACAAATGTTCTTAGAGACTTTATTCATAGTAGCCAAAAACCACATAATTCACATGTTGATTAACAGATGAACAAAAAACAAATTGTGCTATATTCATATAATGGAATACTACTCAGCAATTAAAAGGAACAAACGTGCTGGTACATACCACAATGTAGATGAACATTTCTCCAAAGAAGATACACAAATGACCAATATGCACATGAAAAGATGCTTAACATCATTAGTCATCAGATAAATATAAATCAAAAGCATAATGAGATACCACTTCATACTCACTAGGATGCTGAAATTAAAAAAGACAGATGATATCAAGTGTTGGCAAGAATGTGGAGAAACTATAACCCATGCATTGCTAGTGGGAATGTAAAATAATGCAGCTACTTCGGAAAACAAGCAGTTCCTCACAAAGTTACACAAAGAATTACCATATGACCCAGCATTCCACCTAGGTATACACCCAAGAGAAATGAAAACATATGTTCACACGAAAACTTGAATGCAGATGTTCATTGCAGCATTATTCATAATAGCCAAAAAGAAGAAACAACCCAGACGTCTGTCTCTGGATGAGTAGATAGCAAATGTGGTACACCCATATGATGGAATATTATTTGGCCATAGAAAAGGAATGAGGTATGCATCCGATACACACTACGCATGGATGAACCTTGAAACCATTATTTTAAGTGAAAGAAACCAGACACAGAAGCCCACATATTGTATGATTCTGTCTATACGAAATGTCCAGAATAGGCAAATCCAAAGAGACAGAAAGTAAATTAGGGGCTACAAGTGGGTGGGTGGGATAAAAGTAGTAGGTAATTAGTAATTAGAGTTACTGCTAATAAGTATGGGTTTTTTTGGGGGGTGGGGAGAGTTGGTGATGAAAATGTTCTAAAATTGGTTGTGATGATGGTTGCACAACTGTGTATGAATACACTAAAAACCACTGAATTTTACATTTCAAATAGGGAATTTTGGGGAATCTGGTTGGCTCAGTCGGTAGAGCATGCAACTCTCAATCTCAAGGTTGTGAGTTCAAGCCCCATGTTGGGCATGGAGCCTACTTTAAAAAAACTAAAAAATAGGGGCGCCTGGGTGGCACAGTTGGTTAAATGTCTGACTCGTGGTTTTGGCTCATGTTGTGATCTCAGGGTCATGAGATCGAGCCCAACGTCAGGCTCTGTGCTCAGCATGGAGTCTGCTTCAGATTCCCTCTCCCTCTCCCTCTGCCCCTCCCACTTGTGCTCTCTTGCTCTCTCTAAAATAAATAAATAAATAAGTAAATAAGTAAATTTTATGGCATTCAATTATATCTCAAGCTATTATTTAAAAAAATTTTTAAAGAACCATTTATACAATCCTTTTCTGTGAGTTTTCTGTTCATTTCCTTCATTAAATTTTCTACAGAATTTTTAGTATTTTTCTTTTATTCATTCATTTGAAAGAGAGAGAGAGAAAGAGAGAAAGAAAGCATGAGCAGGGGGAAGGGGCAGAGGGAGAGGGAGAAGCAGACTCCACACTGAGCAGGAAGCCGGACTCCATACTTGATCCCAGAACCCTCGGATCATGACCTGAGCCGAAAGCATTCACTTAACGGACTGAACCACCCAGGCACCCGAATTTTTAGTATTTCTATAACTGATTTTTAGGAACTCTGTATGTAAGGAAATTAGCCTTTCATCTGTAATATAAGTTGCAAATATCTCTCCCTATTTGTTGTTAATCTTTTGTTTTTATATATAGGGTTTTTTTGTCAAACAGATTTTTCATCCTTTTTTATCTAATGAAATACATCAATAGTTTCTTTTATGACTCCCAGGTTTTTTGTCATTCATATTTAGAAAGGCTTTTCTCTCTGTGAGATTATAAAAACACTTTCCTGTGGTTTCTTTGAGTGCATTTATGGTTTCAATTTTTACATTGAAATTTTTGATCCATCTGGAATTTATTTTCATATAAGGTGTGAGGAAGGAATCCAACTTTTTTAAAGATGGCTACTAGTTGTGCTCATTGATTTCAAATGCTCTCCCTCCTCCAACATAGGTTAGTACCATTTTCATATTTGGGTCAATTGGGGGCTTCTCCATTCTGGTCCATTGATTTTTACTTATCTATTCATGTGCCAATAATGAACGTTTGTATAGAACAGTGATGAAAGCATGTATATTGGAGCCAACTTTCTGAGTTTAAATTCAACCTCTGCAACTTACTGGCTCTGAGTTTGAGCAAGGTCATTGTAATGGGCTGTTGTGAGGATTAAATGAGTTATTTTATCTAAAGTGCTTAGAACAGTACCTGGGACATAGTGTTTTGTGTTAGCTATTTTATTAATAAAATTTTATAGCCTTATAATAGATTCTAAATCTGGTGGAGCTAGTGCCCCACTATATATTTTCTTTCTCAGGATATTCCTGGTTATTCTAGTCTATTTAGTTTTTCTATATAATCTTTACAATCAGCTTGTCTTAACAAAATAAGCAAACAAGCCAAATAAAATCCTGTTTTTACTGAGATCATGCTAATTATAGATTAAATTAGGAGCACTGACAGCTTTATGATTTTTAAGTGTTCCTTTCCAAGAACACAGTATGCCTTTCCATATGCCCAAGTCTTCTTTCAGGTTCTTCAGTAGTGTTTTATAGCCTTCTTCATATAGTCTTGCACATTCTTTTTTTTTTTTTTTTTTAAGATTTTATTTATTTATTTGAGAGAGAGAGAGCATGAGAGGGAGGAGCGTCGGGAGGGTCAGAGGGAGAAGCAGATTCCCTGCCGAGCAGGGAGCCCGATGCGGGACTCGATCCAGGGACTCCAGGATCATGACCTGAGCCAAAGGCAGTCGCCTCACCAACTGAGCCACCCCGGCGCCCTAGTCTTGCACATTCTTGTTGGGTTTATTGCTAGGTATTTTCTCTTGCTATTGTAAAAAGGGGCTTTTGTTCTTATCTGAATACATAGAGGCTATTGTTTTTATTTCTTTTTAAGATTTTATTTATTTGACGGAGAGAGAGATAGCGAGAGAGGGAACACAAGCAGGGGGAGTGGGAGAGGGAGAAGCAGGCTTCCCGCTGAGCAGGGAGCCCGATGCTGGGCTCGATCCCAGGACCCTGGGATCATGACCTGAGCCGAAGGCAGACTCTTAACCATCCTAGCCACCCAGGCGCCCTGTTTTTATTTTTTATAAAGATTTTTATTTATTTGGCAGAGAGAGAGTGAGAGAGAATGAGTGTATAAGCGGGGGGAGTGGCAGGCAGAGGGAGAAGCAGGCTTCCCGCTGAGCAAGGAGCCTGTCTTGGGACTCAATCCCAAGACCCTGGGATCATGACCCGAGCCGAAGGCAGATGCTTAACTGACTAAGCCACCTAGGGGTCTTTCCCAAGACTATTAAATAAATCATTGGTTTTAGTATATTTTGTCTAATTGCCTTGTTGAAGTTTCATACTGTTTATAATAGATTTCAACTTATCTGGGGGCTTTCCAGGTTAAGTATTTGTGTCACCTGCAAATGATGTAATTTTCCTTTTCCTTTAAAATTTTTATGTCTCTTATGTCTTTTTCCTAATAGTATTATTGACTGAAATCTTCAGAATAATGTAAATAATGGTAGGAAACAGTAAAGAGTGAAACTGTTTTTATAATTATATCTAGAACTCCTATCTCCTATTTCCTCCTGAGATGAAGACAACATGAAGGCAAATAAAAGATTTAAAATTTTAAAGAAGAAAAAAATAAATAAAATGAGATTTAAAAAGAATCTTAGATATAAGAATTTTAGAAAAAGCTCCTATGTTAGGAAAAAAAGGTTATACAAATGTAACTCTGCGTAATCTATACAGTGTAAAAACACCCACGAATAAAAAAATACCAGAACAAGGAGAGAGAGGTCTCAGGAGAAACCAAACTTGCTGACACCTTGATTTAGACTTCTAGCCTACAGACTGTCAGAAAGTAAGTTTCTGCTGTTTAAACTAAAAAACCCCACCAAAAACAAAAACAAAGAAACCCCAAACAAACAAACAAACAAAAACCCTACTAGGAATAACAGCAAGTATATAAATGGTGAGGGCTGTCTGTAGTGGGTTTGGAGGTGATTATTTTTCTGCTTCATTACACCTTTCTGTACTACATTTCTACAATAAGCAAGTATTTCTTTAATGATCAGAAAAAACACAAACAGAAAAAAAAGAATTAAGTATACTGCTTTTTGGCTGAACGTGACTTTGAGCTTATGTCTTGACATTTGAAATCCCTATCACCATGTTCTCCTCAGTCCAGTTTTGTGATCTACATCAAAAATGCTTTATCTGTATCTTCCATCTGGCTAGGTAGTCTACGGTCTAATCCCATGATGATGTCACTTCTCTTCTGCTCTTCTTTTTATCTGAATCCAGATGTTCTCCAACATGCTTCCACCCTCAGATTTGTGACTAGATACACATGCAGCTATAGATCTTTTTGATACCAAACTGCTTTGCTTCTCTTACGTATCTTAAATATATTTCTTTTTCTTTGCCCATGATTCTTCCCACAAGACCTCTGAATGACACACAGATGGAAGTATCCCAGCGGCAAATCTGCTCTTTGGTACTCCTGAGCATTAACTCTCCTTGAGCAAGCATTGTTCTCAAGTTTTTGAACCCTGGGATGTCTCCTAAGACACTCCAAGGAAACCCTCTCCAGCCAAGATGATGACTAATACAACTGTTGGAGATACAGCGTTCTTGGAGGAAGTCCAGAAACCATATTGATTGGCTTTATTACAAATTCATACTATCTAACCTCAACTGGATGCTCATGGCTACTGGGTAATCTTTTAGTCATCTCCTTCTGACTTTGTATTGCATTCCTTACAACAGCTGCCCCAGACATTTTCCATTCTCAAATTTCCAAACTAACCCTTTGCCCCAACTCCCAACTCTAAATAGATAAACTATTTTACTAAGATTGAAGTCATCTGATTTTTTAGTCCTTCAATTTCCTTCCCCTATGCCTTAATATTTCTTTTTGTCTTCAGTTAATCCTCACCTCTTCCTTCCCTCTCTGAGAAAGAATCTTTCCTACTTCTTACTAAGATTAATCTCTCCACCTGTGCTCCTGAGTCCATGTTCTTTCAGTTTCTCGGGGACCTTGCTCTATCAATTATCCCTTGCATTTGCATCTTTAATCTTGCCTTTTCCATTAACTCCTTGCTATCTACCTGCACATGTTTAAGTGATCCCTTAATCTAAAAAAATCTTTCAAAGGCTACTCGCGGAAGCTTTCTTCTCCTTTTGTTTTTCAAAGCCAAATTTCTCAGAAGGGTGTGCTATATTCATTATCCCCCTCTTTCTCACCACCCATTCATTCACTCAGTAATCCTTTCAGTGTTGCTTCCATCATTCAACTCAACTATTCTCTTGTAAGTTATGGATGATCACTCAATCACCGTAGTAGATTCGAAGGATCTCTTCTTAGTTCTCCACCTGTGACTGAACTGTTGACCATCTTTTCCTTGGAACTCTCCTCCTTGGTTTCTGTAAGGTCATATTATGCCATTTCTTTTCATACATTCTGATGTTTCTTCCCTGATTCTTCTTCATTCTCTCACCCCCCCCCTTTTTAAGATTTCATTTATTTATTTGACAGAGAGAGAGGACAAGCAGGGGGAGTGGCAGGCAGAGGGAGAGGGAGAAGCAGGCTCCCCGCTGAGCAGAGAGTCTGATGCAGGGCTCAATCCCAGGACCCTGGGATCATGACCTGAGCCAAAGGCAGAAACTTAACCAATTGAGCCACCCAAGCACCCCAGAATAAATTCTGGAGGTCACTTTAGATAGCTTTTCAATTTATTGAGCAATGCCAATTTAGTTAGAAATTAATTCTCAGCATTTCACATTTCTTTTTTTTTTTAGATTTTATTTATTCATTTGAGACACAGAGATACAGAGAGAGAGCGAGCATGAGCAGGGGGGGAGGCAGAGGGAGAGGGAGAAGCAGGCCCCCCGCTAAGCCAGGAGCCCGATGTGGGGCTCGACCCCAGGACCCTGGAGTCATGACCCGAGCCGAAGGCAGACGCTTAACCATCTGAGCCACCCAGGCGCCCCTCTTTTTTTTTTTTTTTAAGATTTTAAAAACTTATTTATTTGAGAGAGAGAGAGAGAACAAGCGTAAGTGGGGGTGGGGGGCTGGGGGGCTGGAGAGAAGCACAAGCAGACTGCCCGCTGAGCAGGGAGCCCGATGCAGGGCTTGATCCAGGAACCCTGATATCATGACCTGAACCAAAGGCAGGCGCTTAACTGACTAAGCCACCCAGGCACCCCTCTCACCCTTTAAATATAAGGATCTCCCAAAGTTCTGCCCTTATCCCCCTCTCTCACTACACTTTTATTCCTCAGTGATCTCATCCATTCACATGATTTAACTACTGACGATACTTCCTCTTCCAGTCTCTGTATCAGTCTTGAATCCCTGCTGACAAGTTCATTTGAAAGGTGTGCTGGCTTTTCAAGCTCAGTTGATTCTAAATCAAACTATAGCAGTAACCTTTTAACTAACTCCACTTAACAAATTCACCTAGTCTTCTGTTTTTCACTTTTCATTTTTTAATAATATGCTTATGCTGCTCTTTCTTGATTTTTAAGTTTTAGATATTATCTTTGGACTCTTAGTTGAAGATGAAAATTATCTTTTTTTACCACTTATACATACTTCCCATCTTCCAAACTCTCTAATATATAGTACCAACTTTAGCTTAAAATATTCAGTACTTATATTTTTATGCTACATAAATATTATTCGTAACCAAGCTGCAAGGTATATTATTAGTACATTGTTCCTTCTTATACAACTTTTCATTTTTCTTGGAATAATGGCCACTTTCTTGGTTTGCTTGGAGTTTCTAAGTGTTAAACACGACTTCTTTTTTCTTAAATTAAAGATTTTATTTTCAAGTAATCTCTACACCCAACGCAGGACTCACATTCACAACCCTGAGATCAAGAGTCACACAGACTCCACTGACTGAGCCAGCCGGGTGCCCCTAAGCATTATTTCTTTAACGGAAGTATTCATCTCTAACTCTCCAACTGAATGTAGTCTAACACAACAGGCTTTTTAAAAAAAGATTTATTTATTTGAGAGAGAGAGAGTGCAATGGGGAGAGGTAGAGAGAGAAGAGAATCTTAAGCAGAGTCTGTGCTTAGTGCAGAGCCCTACCTGGGGCTCAATCGCATGACCCTGAGATCACGAGCTAAAACCAAGAGTCAAGATGCTTAACCGCCTGGGGCACCCAGGGTGCCCCTAACACTACAGATTTATCAGTTCTATTTTTTATATTCTTGTACATATTCCTCTAGGAGTTTTCTGCTGCTCCAGTTTGAATTGGTTGTTTTCTAGCTCTTCTACACAAATGCAAGTTGTCTGGGACTAGGCTTCATTATCGTCCTAAGACTTCTCTTAACCTCTCTCCTGTGTTGTTGGATCTCTTGTTTCTAGATCCCATAATTTTATCTTTTTAGATTTATTTCCATTTTTTGAGGAAACACATCCTTCAGTAGTTCCATGAGAAAAGCTGTGTGGGAGTTAAAATTTATAAGCTCTTGCCTATCTAAAAATCTACATTCTATCTCATGGTTGATTGATAATTTGGCTTGGTACAGAATTTTAGGTCAGAAATAATCTTCCCCTAGAATTCTGAAAGTATTGCTCTATTGTTTTTTAGCTTCCAGTGTTGCTGTTGAGAAGCCTGATGGCATTCTAATTTTTCTGTTTTCTTTTTTTTTCAGTGTTATACTCCTGGACAGGGCCTCTAAATTTCTCATATTATTTCTCCTACTTTCCCTTTTTTTGGCTTCTTCTGGGCAATTTCCTCAACTTTACCTTTCAGCCTTTATATTGAATTTTTTTTTTCTTTTCTTTTTAGAGGGGGGAGGGGCAGAGGGAGAGCAAGAATCCCAAGCAGGCTCCACACCCAGCGCTGAGCCCCAATCTCACAACACCTAGATCACAACCTGAGCCAAAATCAAGAGTCAGACGCTTAACCAACTGAGCCACCCCGGTGTCCCTGAATTTTTTATTTCTGGCATTCTAATTTCTAAGAACTCGTTTTTGTTTTTGTTTTTTTTCTTTATAGCAGGCTAGTCTTATTTAATGGATCCAGTATCTTCTCTTTTTTCCTCCTATGGATATTAATAACAGCTTTCTTAAAGTTTTCTTTTCCTTGTATTGTCACCACTTCTGAGTTTCCTCCTCCTCTGCCCTGTCAGTTTTGTCTTGGCTTCTGACTATCATGTTCGAGACTTCCTCCACATGACTGGTGACCCTTGAGTATGTTCATCCATATTTAGAGTGAGATATTAAAAGACTGGTTATCTGAATGGATGGAGCTTGTTAACATTGATCTTTTACTGTACAATGAATAGGTTGAGACCTGGTCATTTCACAGTGGAACTCCTAAACATCAGATTCGTAGGGACTTTTTCTGGAGTTACTTCAGTTTCTCCAGAAAATATTCCAGACTTATGTCTGGAGGGGATCCATTTGGCAGCCAGCATTCTGAGAGCTAAGCAAAGGAAGGGAACAGGGTATCAATATTTGGCATATAGACACTGTCTTAATCTCCTTGTTTTCATTAGACCATCTTACCTCTGCTCTGAGTCTCTCATTCCTGAGTTCAGAGTTCCTCCAGTTTAGTTTCTCCAAACTTCTGCTGGATTCAGAAGGGCACTGACATTGATGCTTGATGAAGGGGAGAGGATCTGGGGACCTAACTGCTCCTTATAAAGACTTTCAACAAATCTTCCTGTTTTCAGCTTTCCTCACACCCTCAATTTCAGAGTAACTATCACTTCCAATTCCTGACCCCTGGACCTCTGTTGCACAAATTGACACCTTTCCTTTTTGTAGGTAGTCATCAGCTTTCTCTGCTAAATCAGTTCCTACTTAACCATCTGCTGTTCAGCTTCTAAAATTTAGTTGACACCTGTCGGTTACTGTAATCTCTTCTCTTGTTCTGTTTGTCCTTTTGGCTTTCTATCCTTCTTCCCCTTTATTATAATTTTAGTGTGTTCTACAGAGAGAGCAAATAAACATGCATATTTGGCCTGACACTTTCTAGTAGTGATCTATAACTGGTTACTTACACGTCCATTGTCTCTCCAACTAGATTATGAACTCCTTAAAAAGAGAACTATATCCTCCTTATCCTTTTAGTTCCAGCACCTAGAGTAATAACCTTGCACAGGGGGCACATTCAACAAATACTGTTGAGTGAATGAAGAGATGAATGAATGAGTTCTCTGCATACCTTTCATCACCTAGCACAGTGCTATGAACACTGAAAGCATTTAATAAATACATGAATTCAAAAAGGAAAGCCTTATGATTGACATTTTGTATTTAAAATTTCAAATATATGGTTCTCAGAAGAACTTGTTTGCCTGACATAGTTTACACAGTTACAGTATTTAGGGTGTATACTACAAATTTAATGTAATCATGCTAATCAAGTTAACTACTGAAGTGAATCCTGACTTCATTGTTTGGAAAAGTCTCAATCTTAACGTCCTTTTCAAAAATAAACTTTTGTTTTTGTTTTGGCCACATCCTTCATGTCCTACTTTTTATTTTTTTTAATAGAAGAAGAAAGGGATAGGAATATATTAATCACAAATTAAAAGACTATACAAAAGCCACTGGCTGAATTGAGTACAAGCTTCTGGACAGAGATGAGAGAATTACAGAGTATTCATCCTGAAGTCTTCCATCTTCAATACACTAACATAATGAAATGCAGCCATAGTTTTTATGTCACTTTAGGTCAATATTCAGAATAATTATATTGACTTTTCTAGGATCTGCTTTTTAAAATGCTCAAGTACAGGGCACCTGGTGGCTCAGTCAGTTGAGCATCTGACTTTGATTCTGGCTTAGGTCATGGTCTCGGGGTTGTGAGCTGGAACCCTATGTAGGGTTCTGAGCTCAGTGGGGAGTCTGCTTGGGATTCTCCCTCTCCCTCAGCCCCTCCCCCTGCTTGTGTTCTCTCTCTCTCTCTCAAATAAATAAATAAATCTTTAAAAATGAAGTAAAATGCTCAAGTATACTAAAATATAGTTTGCAATAGATCCAAATAAAGGCAGCTTATGCAATAAGCTTGGTAAGAGAGCAAATTTCTCTACCACAAATCATATTTGCTTATTACTCTAGATAAGCTGGTTTCCTCACTGTCCATTCAAATACCATTATCGCTGCAGTGCTCACACTGCCTAAAATGTCCTCTTCCCTCCTCCTAGTCAAATTCAGCCGTCTTTCAAGGTCCGACCTGAGCCTCTATTCTGTCTCTTCAGTAGAAGCTTCCATGTGACCTCTTCTTCCTGGTGACCTGGGGCACTCTTGGAACCACATACCCTGACACCTGGTTACACTCTACACCACTCTTGAGTCATCTTCCTAACTAGCTTGTATGTATCTTGGCAGCAAGGCCACACATTTCTGTATCTCATAACTCCTAGTATTACTTTGGGCACATAGCAGATGCTCAAACAAAAGGTTTTTTTCTTTTCTTTTCTTTTTTAAGATTTTATTTATTTATTTGAGAGAGAGAGTGAGTGAGAGAGAGCATGAGTGAGAAAGAGAAAGAGAGAGAGCATGAGCAGGGGGAGGGACAGAGGGAGAAGCAGACTCCCCACTGAGCAGGGAGCCCGATGCGGGGCTCGATCCCAGGACCCCTGGGATCATGACCTGAGCCGAAGGCAGACGCTTAACCGACTGAGCCACCCAGGCACCCCCCAATTTTCTTTTTTTCAAAATAAAAATAACTTCATTTTTATTGTGATTGTGGAAATGTTGCATGATCATTATAAAAAAAACCTCAAACAATACAGAAAAGTGTGAAGAAAAAGTAACATGCCAGCACTGAGAGAAAACCACTAATAACATTTTGGTAAACCTCTTTTCCAAACATTCTGGTATGCATATAAACATGCACAGACATAAGATATATATAATTTTATATAAATGGTATTACACCATTCTGCTGTTCTGCAACTTGAGGCAACAAATGTCGATTTTTCAGTATTACTTCCTTGTCCATCATTGCCTCCTGGATTTAATTTTATTTTAAAAGTAGCAGTGTGCTTCCAAGGAATTATCGGCCAATTATCATGACAAATAAGGCTGCGAACACTGGAATTACATATTTTTCAGGCTACTCATTCTTTTGTCATCAGATCCACTGTGATTATAATGTGACTAAATTCATCTATCTGTTCATATTCTAAGGTATCAGTCACCTGGTAAATGTCTTCATGGACTACCCATTAATGTTTGCATGTTTTGTTACACATCTTTCCTGAGGTTTCAGTTAGCGAGTACATTCTTACATTCCTCCTGCAAGTGATGGAGGTGGTGATAAATACTTTCTGGTATCAGTTTCGTCCCACTTGCACGGCCTCTTAGTACTAAAAGACTTTTAAATGATAGTGGTGATGGCAGAACCTACTTCATAATTTGTTCATGTAAAATCCATTAAAACTGGGTTTTTGAGAGATAATAATTTAAAGCTCTGAAGGTCCTTTTTGGTTCCTATGTATCTCGAAAAACAGCGTGCAACCCATGAAGTTCCTTCTCATCAATCTCCATGCCAGATGAAAACTTCCAGAACTGTTTTTTAAATCAGGGCAAGGAGAAAAGAACAGGGCAGGGAATCCTTGGCTGCAAGAGCCGGCTTCAAAGAATTCAGTGTGCTGGGAGCAGTACCCAACTGGGCGCGACTAACTGCACCCTTTTGCACCAAAGCCAGAGAACAAAGATAAAGGGTGAGGAAATGAAGGAGATTCTTGAACTGACTTCCCAGGAGGAATCTCAGGCCGGCCACACCCAGTCCCTTCATCTTGGTAAATAAATCAGCAAAACTGCAAATGGGCTGAGCAGCGTCCCTGCAGGAACCTCTCCCACAGAGTGGGGATTTCTTCCTTACTGCTCCTACATGCAACTTCCCAGACCCGCGCTTGCCTGCAGGGGAAGTGTGTGCTCTCCCCAAGTCGTGGCATGTTTATCAGATGAACAAACAAACAGCAAATAGCTCTTGGAGGGTTTTCCCTGTTTCCTGGCAGCAGAAGGACGGCAGCTGTTGTATGGTTAAACTGGGGATTTGGCCTTTTTAATATAGTTTTAGAAGTTTGGTGTAGAAACCCTCCTTTCTGTTCCTATTTGATGCTTAAATTGAAATTTGAACTGTTCCTTCCAAGACGCGCTAATCTTATTGGAAATGGACTGTAAATAAGCATGGCCCATCCAATCATCCAGCAGGCATTCATGAATTTATTCACCCAGCATTTAGAGCACCAAAAACAAGCAAAGGCACTGAATGAGGATTCAGAGATAAAATATGCCGTCTCTGCCATCAAGGGAGTTAACGATGATACTTATCACAATGACATAAGCAGCTGGCTTTGCTGGAACGGGTATTATGTGCCAAGATTACTAACTGCTTTAATCTGTTATCTCACTGCGTTTTCACAACTTTGAAGTCATATACTCTCCATTTTACAGATGAGAAAGCTAAGGCCTGGAAAAGCACAGCTGTATCTAATAAAAAGTCCACCTGAACCTAAGGCTACGTAACTCTAAAAAGGCTTTCTCTTCAGTGATTCATGGGGAAGTTTGACACTACAAATTTATAATCTAGATGGGGATGTAAGAAAGACAGAAAAATCCCTTTCTTCTCAACTCCACGTGATATCTTAGGAAAAAGTTTCTACGTTCGCCAATTACTACGTGTAAAATATGATAGAATAAGTGCCATGAGAGAGATCACTTTTTAAAAAAATATTCTATTTATTTATTTGACACAGAGAGAGCAAGAGAGAGAGAGAGAGAGAACAAGCATAAGCAGGGGGAATGGCAGGCAGGGGAGAAGCAGGCTCCTTTCAGCAAGGAGCCTGATGCGGGACTCGATCCTAGGACCCTGGGATCATGACCTGAAACGAAGGCAGCCGCTTAACCGAGCCACCCAGGCACCCTGAGAGAGATCACTTTTGAATGGAGGTAAGGGAGGGCAAGGAGGAGAGGATGTGATAATCACAAGGACTGTTAGATGTGTTACTGGAGCCAGGTCTACCTGAGAATGGGCAGGAACGTAACAGACGTGCAAGAAAGTTCTACACAGAAAAGCAAAACAAAGGTGTGCAAGGGGAAAAGCATAGGAGTGTTTGGGGGGAAAGTGAATGTCTTTGTGTGGTTAGAGTCTAGGCTATGAGTAGGAAAGTAGCGGTTGGAAAGGCTGAGGTTAGATCATGAGTGGCCTACAATGTAAGGTAATGGAATTCCTATTTCCTTAGTAGGCAATACAGAACTATGGACATTCTAAGCAGGGATGGACAAGCCCATAGCTGTGCTTTAGAGAATTATATTTATGAAAGATTTTGTAGCAAGTAGTTCTCAAGCTTCAATTGTTATCAGGATCACCTGCAGAGCTTTTAAAATGCATGTGCCCCACAAAGAGTTCCAGAGCCACAAGAACTCTCATAAACTACACTTAAATGTGGAGAATGATACAATCACTTTGGAAACCTGGGAACATGTGCTAAAGCTGAACATACACATTCCCAGCAATTTCACTCCTAAGTACATACCTAACAAATCTATATACCAAGAGACATAAAAAAGTATGCTTATAGCAACATTGTTTGTGCCAATCCCAAATTGAAAACAACCCAAATGCCACCTACTGTAGAGTGGATAAACTGTGGTTTAAATAGAAAATGGAATTCTGTATAACAATGAAAAGAACTGTAGCTAAGCCCAACAACAAATGAGAAATACAACATTGAGCAAAAGAAGCCAGACACTGAAGAGTACATGCTCTATGATTCTAGCAATGGAAAGTTCAAAATCAGGCACATAAAGGTTATGGTGATAAAAGTGAGACTAATGAGGGGCACCTGGGTGGCTCAGTTGTTAAGTGTCTGCCTTCGGCTCAGGTCATGGTCCCAGAGTCCTGGGATCGAGCCCCGCATCAGGCTCCCAGCTCCGCGGGAAGCCTGCTTCTCCCTCTCCCACTGCCCCTGCTTGTGTTCCCTCTCTCGCTGTGTCTCTCTCTGTCAAATAAATAAAATCTTAAAAAAAAAAGTGAGACTAATGATACCCTAGAGGGGATTAATGACTGGAAGGGGGCCTGGGAGAGGCGTCTGCGGTGCTGGTCATGTTCTCTATCTTTATCTGGATGAATATTATATGAGTATGTTTATTTTGTAGGAATCCATTGTGCTATATGTTTATTATTTTGCACGTTTCTCTACATATGTTATATTGCAAAACATTTTTTTACTTAAAACTTTTCAAAAAATAAAATAGCATAGGCCCCAACCCAAAAGATTCTGATTAAATCAGTCTGGGACAGGGCCTCGGCATCACTATTTTTTTTTACGTTCTCTAAGTGAACTTGATATGCAACTAGGGTTGAAAACCACTGATGTAGAGCAAGGACTGGAGCAAAGAAAAAAAAGTTAAAAAGTTATTCAATGTTTCCCACACTTGAGAGATAATAAGAATCACCTGAAATGCTTGCCAAAAAAAGAAAGTCCCAGGTACCTCCCTTGCTGACTGATTTAGTAGGTTGGGAGATGGGCTCAAGGAATCTGTCTTTTTGACAACCTCTCCAGTGTTGGGTTAATTAGGACAGCCTCTCTGATTAATTAGAGTTCTAAATTAGGGTCAGGTGGTGGCAGTGGGAATGAAGAGCCGGTTACGCCAAGCAACATAAAACTGGAAAACATTAAATTTTCAACACTACTTATACTTGCTTTTATATACTGCCAGTTTAAAATCCACCAAAACAAACAAATTTGAGTATGGTTTATTAAATTGACATCTTTAACCTAAGGTGGTTTTATTTTGATTCACAGTGTTTAAGTTTAAATTAGTCATTTACTTTTGTTTCTAACAGAACCATGAAATCAGGAGATTTTAGAAGCCTAAGGCATACCATTCTGTTTCTGGTACATCTACTTTAGAGAATGAGTTTAATAACATCTCATAGTACAGTCTCACTTCAGCCTAACTTTTAAAAAATCCTTGGTTATATTTTCAAAGAACTTCTAAATTCTGTTTATTATGCCCTTCAAAGCATGAACTACGTAGTAAAGCAAGTACTATACTTCCCCCAATAATAAGAATCATGATTTTTAAATTTTCCCCCAATAATAAGAATCATGATTTTTAAATTTTAAATAAAAGATGGAATAACTATATTATTTTCTCTTGAAGACAGGTAAAATGGAACTTAAAATTAAAGAATTTGTAGCTACTTTCTTCTGTCTGTAAAAGCAATGAAAGCAGATCACAGACAAATGCAATACATTCTTATGCCTTAACTCCTTTGATCACATTTTAGGCTTTCAGGAAATCACTCACTGATCTCAGAACCTGAATGTCATATTTATGTTTACTTAGCATCAGAGCAGGAGCACTTGACTGAGAGAATGCCTGAATTTATCAACTGCCTGGGAGACATTGGGCCCCAATATCTGTGGTGGGGGCCCTGATTTTTTTTATCAGTATGATGGGGGAAGGGTTGAAGTACCTCAATAGTTTTCAAACCAGAAGACTAGAATTCTTCAGAGGCATTAAAAGTTTCTACAAATGTTTAATTTTAATATTTTTCTTATTAAAAACGTACCTTTATTTAACATCTATGAGAAAAACAAAATGCACACTAAATCTTTCACATAGTAAATTTTATTATACAGACACAACTGACCTGTGCTTTCATGTTAACTCACTGTGGAGTTTCTCCTGTTGCACAAATGTGTGTATGTATATATATGTATATTTGAATCTGTAAATGTGCCACTGATTAGAAAGCTTTTTATCTGCCCTGCTCATTTTCTTTTCTTTTTAATCCAGGACTATATTGACATAAAGACTGAGATTACATAAAATCTTTAAATTCTACTGGGTGAGAGTACAGATGTTAACAAGCCCTCCTTTTACTTGCCTCTATATGATGTGGTTATGGAACCAAACAAAGTAGGTTTATTACTTTATAAAATATTTGATAATTATAAAATAGAAGTCTTCAAGTGTTAAGATACTAAAGTGGTAAAAAAAAAATGTAGTCATGTTTGAACTGGGACTGGAAAAGCAATGGCAGAAAAAATTTATGGAGTGGAGGATCATATAAAGGCAAGGCACTAAAATGTCCTCAGAAGTTGTGTAGATAAGCACTAGCAGTTAAAATTAGGCAAGCAAAAAAAAAAAAAAAAATTAGGCAAGCATTATTTCAAAACACTATAGGATAAATGTTATGCACATTGATATGGACTGTCAATTTTATTAGGATAAGACTTTTAGATTGTAAGGGCACCTGGGTGGCTCAGTCGGTTAAGTGTCTGCCTTCGGCTCAGGTCATGATCCCAGGGTCCTGGGATCGAGCCCCGCATCGGGCTCCCCGCTGAGCGGGAAGCCTGCTTCTCCCTCTGCCTGTGGCTCCCCCTGCCTGTGCTCTCTCTCTCCCTCTGTCAAATAAATAAATAACATCTTAAAAAAAAAAAACTTATAGATTGCAGACCTTTCAGAGTTACTTGCAGAGATGTCAGTAGTGATAGAAGAATTTATTCTTTTATACTAAAGTTTTCTAACAGACATAAGGCAGTTGTCAGAACAACAGTCAATGAAATCAATTGCTATTATTTCTAACTTAAATAAATGCATTAAATATAGGTTTACGAACTTGGAAATCTTGCTGATATTTTAGATAAATCAAATAGCTCAATTAAGGCTTACAACATTGCCATACTTATAGCCTCCGATAAGATGTTAGTAACGAATCAAAACAGGATTTGGACTCAGCATGCAAAACAATATTTTTCTATGTTGAAACTGTGAGTAAATAGATGGCCTTGGTATTAGTCTGCTTGAACTGCCATAACAATACCATAGACTGGGTTGCTTAACCAACAGAAATTTATTTTCTTCCAGTTCTGGAGACTGGAAGTCCAAGATCAAGGAGCTAGCAGGGTCAGTATCTGGGGGTATCTCTCTTTGGCTGCAGAAGGCCACCTTCTAACTGTGTCCCCACATGACAAAGAGAAGGCACAGGCTCTCTGGTGTCTCTTCTTTTGAGGACACTAATCCTTTTGGATCAGGACCCTACCCTTATGATCTCACATAACCTAAATTACGTCCTTATAGGTCCTACGTCCAAATACAGTCACCTTGGGGTTAGGGCTCCAACATATAGATTTGGGGGCACATAATCCAATCCACAGCAGCCTCTGAGATTTCTGATTTTTTTAAGAAATAACACCACTAATCAACTCATATATAATGTTATAAGACACATTTATTTTTCTTCAAACAATAAAGTTGGTTTTTTTTTTTTTAAAGATTTTATTTATTTATTTATTTGACAGAGAGAGAGAACACAAGTAGGCAGAGTGGCAAGCAGAGAGAGACGGAGAAGCAGGCTCCCCACCGAGCAGGGAGCCCGATGCGGGGCTCGATCCCAGGACCCTGGGATCATGACCCAAGCCGAAGGCAGACGCCCAACCGACTGAGCCACCCAGGCGCCCCTAAACAAATAAAGTTTTTAAACTAGCTGTGGGGACGCCTGGATGGCTCAGTCAGTTAAGCGTCTGCCTTCGGCTTGGGTCATGATCCCAGGGTCCTGGGATCGAGTCCCGCATCGGGCTCCTTGTTCCGCGGGGAGCCTGCTTCTCCCTCTGCCTCTGCCTCTCTCTCTCTCTATCTCTCATGAATAAATAAATAAAATCTTTAAAAAATAAAAAAATAAAAAAAATAAACTAGCTGTGAAAATTGTTAATTGATTTCCCCAAAGTGATTATTCATCAATTAGGAATGTGAGCAATTGTTAGGTACAGTAGTTACTCAGCTTTGACAAAACAATTTACTATCATTCCTTTTTTGAATATTTAGACATATAACTAAACTAATTCAGTGTAACAAAAAAAAAAATTGACTGGATGTCAAGATGTTAAAAACAAAGCTAAAAGTATCTGAAGCTAATTATCTGTGTGAATCACAATTTTCTTGACAAGCTTTTATCTCAAAACCAAATCCTGGAAAGCTTTCCCCCCAAATCAGGAACAAGACAAGGATGCCTGCTTTTGCCACTTCCACTCAACACAGTACAGGAAGTTCTAACCAGAGCAATTAGGTAAGAAAAAGAAATAAAAGGCATCCAAGTTGGAAAGGAAATGGTAAAACAATCTCTATTTGAAGATGACATCATCTTCTGTGTAGAAAACCTTAAAAATCTCTCTTTCATACACACACACATGATTACAACTAATAAATGAATTCTGCAAAGATGGAGGATACAAAATCAACATACAAAAAACAACTACAATTCCACAAAGTAGCAGAGAAAAATGTAAAAAGGAAACTAAGAAAAACAATTCCATTTACAATTGTATGAAAGGACTAAAATACTTAGGAATAAATCTAAGCAGGGAGGTGAAAGACTTGCATATTGAAAACTATAAAACACTGCTGAATGAAATTAAAGAAGACTTAAAAGAAAATCATAGGCCCCAAATCGTGTCACTTAGATTAAGGTCCTATGTCAGTAAACCAAGACTTAATACCTAACCTAACTGCAGTTTTAACCCCCCAGGAATGTAACTTTTAACCAGTCAATATGGGAGTTACCTGGTCAGTAAGAGAAAATTTACTGATAGATCTCTTCCAGTCCCCTTAGGAGGGTGACCCTTAGCAGATTCTTCACTAATAATTTCCTTTTCTCTGCTCCTTGTTTATCTTTAAAAGCCTTTCTTTTTCAGCAGCTCAGTGAAACTCTACCTGCTAGATGGGATGCTGCCTGATTCATGGATCTATTTTTTTTTTAAGATTTTATTTATTTATGAGAGAGAAAGTATACAAGAATGAGGGGGAAGGGGCAGAGAGAGAGGCAGAGGGACAAGCAGACTCCTGCACTGAGCACAGAGCCAGACTCAAGGTTCAATCCCACGACCCTGAGATCATGACCTGAGCCAAAACCAAGAATAGGATGCTCAACTGACTGAGCTACACAGGTGCCCCCATGAATCTATTAATAAAGTCAATTAGATCTTTAAAATTTATTTGGTTGAGTTTTTGTTATTTAACAGAAGAATTAACATTGTTAAGATGTCAATACTATCCAAAGAAATCTACAGATTCAACACAATCCCTATCAAAATCCCAACAAACTTTTTCACAGAAATGGAATAGTTGATCCTTGAGTTCATATGGAATTGCAAGGGGCCCTGAATAGCCAGGACAATCTTGAAAAAAAGTATGAAGTTGGAAGACTCAAACTACCTAATTTTGAAACTTAATACAAAGCTACATAACTTAAAACAGTATGGTACTGGCATGAAGACAGATATATAAACCACTGGAATAGAATAGAGAGCCCAGAAACAAATCTTCACATGTGTGGTCCATTGATTTTCAACAAGGGTACCATTCACTGGGGAAAGGACTACTCAGGTCTTTCCAGCAAGTGGTGCTGGGGAAACTAGATACCCGCATGCAAAAGAAGGAAGTTGACCCATACTTTATACCTTATATAAAAATTAACTCAAAATGGATCAAAGACCTTAACTTTAAAGCTGAAACTATAAAACTCTTAGAAGGACACTGAATTTGACAATGATTTCATAGATACAACACCAAAACCATGGGGAACAAAAGAAAAAATAGATAAACTGGGCTTTGTCAAAATTAAGACCTTTTGTACATCAAAGGATACCGTCAAGAAGGCAAGAGGACAACCTGCAAAATGAGAGAAAATATTTTCAAATCATATATCTGATAAGGGATTCATATCCAGAATATATAAAGAACTCCCACAGCTCAACAACAGAAAAACAAAAAATGTTATTCAAAAATGGACAAAGGACTTACACATTTCTCCAAAGAAGACATACAGATGGCCAACAGACACATGAAAAGATGCTCAACATCATTCATCATCAGTTGATGATGAGATATCAAATAAAAACCACAATGAGATATCACCTCATACCTGTCAGAATGGCTAAAATCAAAACCTCAGGAAACAAATGTTGATGAGGATGTGGAGTAAAAGGAACCCTTGTACACTGTTTTTGGGAATGCAAACTGGTATAGCCACTGTGGAAGACAGTATGGATGGTCCTCAAAAAATTAAACATAGAACTGCCCTATGATCCAGTAATCACACTACTGGGTATTTACCCCAAGAATACAAAAACACTAATTCAAAGGGATATATAAGCTCCTATGTTTATTGCAGCATTATTTACAATAGTCAAACTATGGAAGCAACCCAAGTGTGTATAGATGAATGGATAAAAAAGATGAATGGATAAAAAAGATGTGGTATATATCTACACACACACACACACACACACAGAGGAATATTATTCAGCTTTAAAAAAGAATGAAATCTTGCCATTTTCAATGGCATGGATGGAGCTAGAAAGTATTATGCTAAATGAAATAAGTCAGTCAGAGAAAGACAAATACCATACAATTTCACTTATATAGAGAATTTAAAAAACAAAACAAATGAGCAAAGAGGGAAAAAAAGAGAGAGAGACAAACCAGGATACAGACTCTTAACTACAGAGAACAAAATAGATGGTTACCAGAGAGGAAGTTGTTGGAAGGATGGGAGAAATAGGTGAAGCAGATTAAGAGTACACTTATCTTGATGAGCACTAATATATGGAACTGTTGAATCACTATATTGTACACCAGAAACTAAAATAACACTGTATATTAACTACACTAGAATTAAAATAAATTTTTAAAAATGCAACTGGTAAAAAAAACAAAACAAAACCCAATAGCCAATAAGTACATGAAAAGATGTTCAACATCATTACTCATTGGGGACGTGGAAATCAAAACAATTAGATACAACTTCATACCCATTTTGATGCCTTTTATCAAAACAGCAGGAAATAGCAAGTGTTGTTGAGGATCTGGAGAAATTGGAACCCTTGTGAATTTCTTGTAAGAATGTAAAATGGTGAAGCCACTATAGAAAACAGTATGGCAATTCCTTAAAAAGTTAAACATAGAATTATCATATGACCCAGCAATTCTACTCCTAAGAATATGGCCAAGAATCAAAGACCAGGACTTACACAGATACTTGTACACCCATGTTCATAGCAGTGTTATTCACCATAGCCAAAAGGTAGAAGCAACCCAAGTGTCTGCTGACAGATGAATGGATAAACAAAATATGATATATACACACAATGGATAGAAAGGAATGAAATTCTGAGACATGCGACAACATGGATGAACTGTGAAAACATCATGCTTAGTGAAAAAAGCCAGATACAATATCGTGTAATTCCACCTATATTAGATACCTAGCAGAGTCAAAGACATAGAGACAGAAAATAAAATACTGGGGCTAGAGGATGGGGAAATGGGGAGTAATTTTTTAATGGGTAAAATGTTTCAGTTTGGGAAGATGAAAAAAATTAGAGAGATGAATGATTGTGGTGGCTGCACAACAATGTGAATGTAGTTAATGGCACTGACCTGTACATTCAAAAATGGTTAAAATGGGGGCACCTGGGTGCTCAGTAGGTTAAGAGTCTGACTTCAGCTCAAGTCATGATCCCGGCGTCCTGGGATCGAGCCCTGTGTTGGGCCCCATGCTCAGCAGGGAGTCTGCTTCTCCCTCTCCATCTGCCCCCAGCCCTCAGCTCATGCTCTCCTTCTCTCTCAAATAAATAAGTCAAATCTTTTTAAAAAAAATGGTTAAAATGTTAAATTTTATGTTATTTATATTTTATCACCAAAAAAGATTTCTCTATTTAAAAAGTGGTTAGAATGGTAAATTTTATGTTATGTATATTTTACCACAATCAAGGGATAAATATATTTTAAAACCCTTAACTTAGTCCTAGTTTCAAGACAAGATGACTTCTACGGTCCCTTTCAATTCTAAAATTTTTTGAGACAGCAAGATAACAAGGCGGAAAGAAAAAGAGAATCTAGTCAAGGAATAAGATCCTGACTCCTTCTGAATTGAGAGTGTAACTCTACCTTTCAAGTGATTATAAATGGACCAAGAAGTTCTAGCAATGGTAGCAAACTCAAATGCCCTCAGAGGCCAGGCAGGAGACGTAAGCAGATGAAGCAAGGCAGCTGGGGATGGTGGTAAATCTGAGGCCACCACATGCCCTGTCTAAAGGGAGCAGCTGTACCTTCGCCCTGGCAAACTGCCTCTCTGTTGGAATGTGGGCATGGTATTGGGATGATTTTCCATTCTTTAAGTGAAATTGAATTGAGATTTTTATGTTAAATTTTTGGCATCTAATTTTAAAAAATTATTATTTTTTAATTATTTTATTTTATTTTTTTAAGTAGGCTCCACACCCAGTGCAGAACCCAGTGCAGGGCTTGAACTCACCACCATGAGATCAAGACCTGAGCTGAGATCAAGAGTCAGACGGTTAACTGACTGAGCCACCCAGGCGTCCCCTAAAAAAATGATTTTTAACATTGCTAGCCAAAGAAAACATAACTGCAGGCCAAGGCACATGCAGTCAGCTGACCACTACTAGTTAGTGATTTCTTTTGGAGCATAAAGGCATGACTCGGAATATAAAGGAAAGGAGGTAGTATAGTTAGATCCTCGCCAATGTTTAAAGTTTGCATACAGATCATGGGGCGCATGGGTGGTTCAGTCAGTTAAGTGTCCAACTCTTGATTTCAGCTCAGGTCACGATCTCAGGATCGTAAGATTGGGTTCAGTGCTGGGGATGGAGCCTGCTTAAGATTCTCTCTCTTCCTCTCCCTCTTCCCCTCCCCTCCATGCTCTCTTTCTCTGTCTCAATAAATAAACAAACAAATAAATAAATAAGTTGAGTAAGTAAATAAATCAAAATAAAGTTTGTATACAGACCATGATCTAAATCTTTTAATCCTTGTTTGGAAGCACCGGAGGGTACTGAATATTATTTTAATTAGGTGTCGATCGATACTGTATAGCTTTGAATGGGCCAGTTTTTAGTGGGGCACTTTGAATGTGAAGTTTATGCCTCGCCTACAGTAGGTGATCAATAAGGAGTAGCTATTATTATTTTCAGTCAAAGTCCCTACACAATATTGAAAAGAGTATAAAGCTCTTCTGAAACCAACACTACCCTCTAATATAAGAGATAATAATATAATCCATTCAATAATCACAAATTAATGAATAGTGATTGGGAAGTGGTGAGCCTTCATATTAAATAACAAAAAAGAAATCATTTATGTATGTTAGATGCTAAAAATGTAGTTATTGGCAAAACAAACAAGGTTCTTGCCCTCATCAAGCTTATAGTTTAATAAGGGAGGTGGACATTAAGTAGAGTCATCCAAAAACACTTAGCCAGAAACTGTAATAAACAGTATGACTAAAAATTACAGGATGATTTGCAAAAGAATAGTGAAGGGATCTAATTCAGATGACGAAGGGAGGGACAAAGAAGGTCCTTTAAGGAGCTGACCTTTAAGCTAAGATTCAAAAGGATGAAGAGACGTTAGCAACCTAACAGTATTATGCCTGGAGGGCGAAGAGGGTTGGGTGAGAAAGGAGGTAGTGACAAAAACATTCCGGGAATCATTGTGTGACATGTGTGATAGCCCCAAATAACCGAAATAAAAAAAAATAAAGGAACATTAAATAGAGGGAAAGATTAAAGTTATTGTAGGTAGTGAGGTGAAAGATTTGAGGTGACATCACACGTCAATGTTCTCCCTGGAGGAAAGGTTTTGAAGAAGGAAGTAAAGATGGAAAAAGAAAAAAAAAATTAGAATTGAAAAGAAATAAGTAAAACCGCAGACAGGAACCAGGAACTGAAGGTTGAAGAAGTTGTTTATTGGCCACATCAGTTTCTGGGACAAATGTGGAGCCGTGGAGCTCTGGTGGGAGCAGGTGCAGAGGACAGGCCAGAGGAAACCACAGGACTGAAGAGATTACATGGAAGGATTTTTGTCTGTTTGTTTAAAAAATGACAAAAGCAACAAATGCTCTTTAATATTTCAAACAAGACTGCCACCCATTTCTGAAGTAAGCACTGTTAATCCTCACAGAATGGTTTTTAGTGGTGAGGATGAGGATTAGTGAAAAGCAAAATCAGGTGGAAATTTGAGGCAGTTCACAGAGAAGTCAGACCAAAAGCTTTATTTCAGCCTAAATTGTCTGCATTTTCCCTTGCAATCACTTTAACCACCATAACATTAGATATTTTAGGAAAAACAGTTTTTATCATATGATTATATAGACCGACTGCAAGTCTCTGATCCCTAAACTGTGATCTTCTTTCATAAATGCAGGGATTTTTTTCTTTCAAATCTCTGATTATCAGACCACAAACTCCATGAGAGCAGGAATTTCTGCTCTCACTCCCTGCTTTATCACTAGCAACTAATACATAAATGTTTGTTGAATGAATGAATATACCTAGACTATGAAGACAAATCACAGTGAATTCAGAGTAAAACATAAAAGGTTAAAGAATTGGAGGAAAAAAAAAAAGGAAAGGAAAAAGGAAGGGAGGGATGAAATTGGCAATACTTTAGATTCTGGCATTTATTCTTGACTCTTCTCTCCCACACTCCTACCCAATCAATCAGCAAGTCCTGTCAAATCAACCTGAAATAGTTCTTCCTCTCCCTGCCACTTCCTGTTCTGTTGTATTGGCTCCTAACTGGTCCTACTCCTGCCTTCCATTCCATTTTCCATGCTTTTGCCAGTCTCATATGTGAAAATACCACACAAATTGGTAAGATTCAACTGACTGGGATGATGTTTCCTTCTTATGTACTAAGCACCAGCCACAATGAACTTCTTGCAGTTTCCACAGGAACCATGTTGTTTCATGTCATCATACTTTTAACTTTCTGAATCTGTTTAATTTTCTGTGAAAAAGTGATAATAAAAGTATCCACCTAACACATAGGATCATTGTAAAGAAAAATTAGATATTCCACATATGAAACAACTTCATAAATGTTAATTGCTATCATTATTTTCACTTCCGATATTATATTTTTTACATCTAGAAATTCCATTTGCATCTTTTTAATATCTTCCATTTATCTCCTAATTATAGCCATGTTTTCCTTTACATACTTGAGCATATTTATATGATTTAAAATAACTGTTTGAAGGTCCTTGTCAGCTAATTCTATTATTTCTGTCTTTTTTGGGTCTGTGTTTCTACCGATTGATTTTTCTCCTGGTTATGGGTCATATGTTCTTGCTTCCTCAAATGTCTGGTAATTTTTAATTGGATGTCAGACATTGTGCATTTTATGTTATTGAGTGCTCGATTTTACTGAGTTCCTTTAAGGAGTACTGAATTTTGTTCTGGTATACAGTTAAGTTACTTGCAGATAGATGCGTTTAATCCTTTTTGTTTTTAAGCTGCTAAGGGCTCTATCCAGTGTCAATGCCCTGTGTACTTTGAGGTTTCTCCACTTTGGCTGGTAGCGGCATGAACTATTCCTAGCCCTGTGTATACTCCAGGAACTGTTTGGCCTACTACTGTTTTCTGGTGGTTCTTTTTCTAACCCACACATGTGCAGAGTTTGTAGCCAGAGACTCAAATACCCACTTGCAGCTCTCTGGAGCTTCCTAAGCAACTCCCTCCTCTTTGGTACTCTGCCCTGCAAATTCTGGCCACTGTGGCCTCTCCAAACCCCAATCTCTGCCTCCTCAACTCAGTAAGACTGCTGTGCTCTTTGGATCTCCTCTCCTGTACTGTTGCTTGGCAACTGCCTCTCAGAGACCACAGTCCCAGATTAACTGTTGTTTAATATCTGAAAGAGTTGTTTCAGATACATTGTTTGATTTTCTAGTTGTTTATGGCAGGAGGACAATTCCCTAAATTAGTACTTCTTCATGGGCAGAAGAGGAAGTAGCTCTCGTTCTTTTATTAAATGAAATATAATATACATATTTGTTCATTTGTAAAAGCATAAAGCTCAAAATTAAATTCTAACAAACTAAAAATAAACTGTGGACAATAGCTCTTTTTTTTTTTTAAGATTTTATTTATTCATTTGAGAGAGAGAGACAGAGGAGAGCACAAGCAAGGGGAGAGGCAGAGAGAGAGGGAGAAGCAGACTCCCCGCTGAGCCAGGAGCCAGACACGGGGATCGATCCCAGGACCTGGAGATCATGACCTGAGCTGAAGGCAGACGCCCAGCCATCTGAGCCACCCAGGCGCCCCAACAATAGCTCTTTTGAGCCAATATCTCTAAACAGAAGTGAAGATTTACTTCAGGGAATTTTAATCTTTGCCAGACTTGGAAAATTCAGATTGATCTTTCACACTGAAAGAAATACCAAAGTGAGAAGTTGAATTTTAAAGGCTTATTACATATGAATAGGTCTTTTTGCTTCCAAGACTCTAAAGTTGCCTAGATAGCAAGAGGTTCACTAAACCTTCATGAGGTTATTTGAATTTCAGACACAGGAAAATTAGCATCATTCAGTACTCAGTCATGCAGAAACAACACTGCATCCCTATACTTGCTAAAAACTGCGATAAACCGTTTCTTGCCAGAAGGCATCAGGTCCTTAGTTTTCTACAGGTGGCTTCATTTTTAGATGTTATGCTGGAACTCTGATCTTCTTTTGCTGTTTCCCAGAAGACCTAGTTTCTTCTTGATAATGCTAAAATATGTACAAGATGTTCTAAGGAAGTCATCTGAAGAAGAACAATATAATATCAGCTCCTCTGAGTAGGAGTCAGGTACGTGGCATTCTAATTGAAAAAATGGGGCTTAATAAGTACTTTCTTTTGGAACTTTGCCTCTGAGTGTTTTTGCTTGTTCTGGATTAAAATTGGGAGCTGACACACTTCGGGACTGAAAGCTGTTCTAAAGTTCCCTGGAAGAAACTGAGAATATATTAAAATGATTTAACTGAAGATTTTAGGATCACCTAGATGCAAATGTTGCATTTGGTCTTTAAGAAATCAGAGGCTGTCTGATTAAGAAGCCTAACAATAAATATCCAGCATAAAATCTAGGTCTTGTTTATGGTACAGGAAAAACAGGGAGAACTTGGAGCTGCTTCCTCTTAGCAGCTGGATGAATCACTGGCAGCTGCTGTACGAAAGGTAAAGAAACCTACATCTGCTCAGAGTCCAAATGCTATATGGATCCCTTGTGATAGTAAATAGATTCTGGAAGAGGCCCCACTTCTAAATCAGGAAAAGAATTAAGGAGATCTAAAGACTGTTTTCCATAGTTATCTCCATGTGCCTATTCCACAAAAACCAGCTCTAGCTGTATGCACCATTCTTCAATATAGTGAGTATTCAATAAATATCTGCTGACTGACTAAGGGACTGGGAAAGGATTAGGAAAAACAGGTTCTGATGAAATACTACAGACTTTACCTGTACACTCACAGCTCCCAGCTTTGTTTATGTAGAGACCAATGGGTTAGTTTCTCTGAGGTAGTTCACTTAAAATTGAGTCTGCTTTGATTTTTGTCCACTAGTGCATATAGTCAATAAAGGAGATGATACTATTCTCAGTACACTAAGTATTTCTGCTCAATAGTGTAATTGAGATGGATAGTCTCTTGAGTTACATGTCACAGAAGCCGTGATTAGAATAATAAAAAGAATAGAAATAGCATATTAGCGTCTTAGTAAATTTGGGTTTGGTTCTTATTATCTCTTACTACTGCAAATCTAACTATGCTCTCTGCCTCCAGACTCACCCTCTAAGTCATTTCTTTTCTTTTAAAGATTTTATTTATTTATTTAACAGAGAGTGAGAGAACACAAGCAGGGGGAGCTGCAAAGGGAGAGGGAGAAGCAGACTTCCCGCTGAGCAGGGAGCCCAACACATGGGGCTCAATGGCAAGACCCTGAGAGAGCTGAAGGCAGATGCTTAACCGATTGAACCACCCAGGTGCCCCACCCTCTAAGCCATTTCTATACTGCCTTTCAAATGATCTTTCTAGAACTCAGATATCATCACACCATTCTTCTGAATAAAATCCTTTAACCTACAGAATAAAATCTGACTTCTTTTTTATGGCAAAAATGGTCTTTCAGACCTGACTCTTCTATTCTTCACAGGCTCATCTCTGCTAACCCCCTTCACAAACTCGAGCCATTCTGATCTTCTCAATGTCTTAAATATTCCAGGTTCTTTTATGATTTTACAGCACAGCACATGCTCTACCTAGAATGTCTTTCTTTCCTTTATCCATGTAGATAACTCCTACTCTTCCTTCCCAAATTAGACCAAACAACCAGTTCTCAGGAGAACCTTCTCTAATCTCTTCGTTCCCCTTTCTCTAACAATAGTGTCCCCGTCCTACCCCCACCCTCCACTCAGGAGTTTCCTTCTTTGTGTTCATATCATTTCTTCAATTTGCTGCATGTATCTTAATATTTGCCAAGAGCAAAAGCTCTGGAGTCAGATTGCCTGGGTATGAATCCCACCCCAGCATTTGTTGTATAACCTTGTCAAGTTACTTAAACCTCTCTGATCCCCAGTTTCATTAGCTATAAGATGGGGATGACAGTATCTACCACAGAGAGCTGTTGTGAAGAGTAATACATCACCACACATGAAGTGTTCAGAACTGCACTTGGCTCCTCATAGGTATCATTAGTGATAGTGTTGGTACTAGTAATGGTGGTAGTTTCTGTGACACAAGACAATAGCTCCTCAAAAGTAAGGTGTTCGGGGAGCCTCGAAGAGCACATACTCAAACAGTATTTATAGGAACAAAAGAAAGACAGAAGTTTGGAAGGAAGAAAAGAAGGCAAGAAAAGAATTTAGGAAGACTTACCGCCATTTTTGCCCACAGTTCGGAAGCATTTCCAGAAGGCCCGTAAGAATGATGCCCTATTGTGAGGGGTGGCTTGGATGAAGCTGAATTCCCGAAAGAGAATGTGAGTTCCCTGACATACACTGTTAAAACTGCAAAGAGAAAAATCAAGGAGTCATCATTAGAAGAAGAGATATGGAAGGCTGGCATCAGAATAAAAAATCAAGACCACACAGAACCATTGCCAAAAAGGAGGAAAATCTTTTCTCTCCAACAAAACTCTGAACTATAGATTAGACCAAGTGTTTCAAGGAAGAAATCCCTTCATATAACCATATCCTTCTGAAAACTCTTGGAGTCCAATTCCTCTGAGTGTTTCCTACCTCCCACATATATGCACTGAGGGAGTTTTAATCAGTCACGGGAGCATCTTAAATAGAGGGAAATCTTTCAGTCTTTAACTGGATGACATTGGCACTTGTACCTTTTTGGAGAATACTTCTTCTACCACATTTGGAATCATTATTTCTGTACTCTCTCTGACCTACATCAGCTGCCATAAGAACAACACGGCTCATGGGGACATAACTGGATTGTCTGTTCCAGTTTGGGGGTGATGGATACCTTCTTGACAATAACCTCAGAGACAAAGCCATGTGCCAAAGGATACAAAAGGTTTCAAATAGAACATTAAGGCAAATAAGAGGAACAAGGGTAAAAAGCGGCCCCAAATGAGAGTATGAAGCAAAGCCCCAGGGCCCAAGTGAGTCATTGTTTAAGCTGGGCCGGATAAGGGGAAAAAATATACTCCATTGCCTTTGGGTTCTTCTGCCAAAGAAATAAAGGCTGTAGAGCCTGGTGTAATCTAAAAATGGAAATTCCACCAAAGAATAGGCAATTATCCAGTAATCAGCACAACTAAAGGCAGACTTCAGGTTCCAGAAAACTCCTAAATTCCCTGACAAGTAAATCATGAGTGGAAAATATGTTAATCTTTGTAGAGAAGCAGGCATTAAACTGAAGATGGCAAAGCAATAGAGAGACAGTGGAAATTCCAAATGCCACTTTTCATTTGCTGACAATTTAAAGTGGGAGCAAAGCTGAATCTCTGAACCAAACAGGAAAAAATTTCAGGAGTCATCTGTTCCATTTTCCTTTTCCCTGACCAAGTTCTGAGGGAAGCATCTAACCTGTCTTTAACATAGAGTATGTTATCACTTAAGATAAAATTAGCCTCTTCCTGTTAATATTAATAACATTGTATGAAAAAAGCAAATTACATGCTCTTCTCCCTGTGGAAAACTAGTGTAGAAATCTACTTCTGACACACTATGAGGAAGCATGAGGAAAACATCTGGTAAAGAATATGTTAGAAGAGAACTTTTTAAAAAAGTATCGAAAGTGTTAAACATGCAGTTTGCAATGCTGTTGTCTTGAGCAAAGGAATATGAAAAATAAAGCAAATGAGCTGTTACAGGTAATGGAGTAGGTCACATTTCTAGCAAATGAAGTCTAAAATGATAACAATCTAGTTTAAATTTATGAAGCTATCCAGCAAAGAATCAGTCCCAAAGTATGCTTCATACCCCCCATGGGAAAAAAGCTGGTGTCTAGGTCATAATCTGGTCTGTAAAGAAACTCACACTAGTGGAATTATATCCTCAGTGTAGCTTTTTAAAAATATATTTTTTAGGGGTGCTTGGGTGGCTTAGTGGGTTGAAAGTCTGACTCTTGGTTTCAGCTCAGATCATGATCTCAGAATTATGAGATTGAGCCCAGTCCCGGGCTCCATGCTCAGCAGGGAGTCTGGTTGAGATGCTCTCTCTCCCTCTCCCTCTGCCCCTCTACCATGCCCCCCAGCTTGCTCGCTCGTGCTCTCTCTCTGTCTAAAAATAATTAAATCTTTAAAAAATACGTATCTTTTTTAAAACTAGGGAATAATTTATGCACTGAAGAATCTGGCTGAGACTCATTGTACGGATAAGAATTTACATAAGAAGTTATAAAATAAGAATTTTAAAAAACAAACTGATAGACCAAGGACATATAATATTGAATACAAAAAGATTTATAATTATATTTCCACTACTGTCTTAAGATCATCCCTACCAATAAAATTTAGCTGGTCAGTATAGAGATCATAATCACTTTACTTAAAGAGTTAGTAGATAATATAATCAGTGAAAATCCTTTTAGATAAGATGGCTGTAAAAAAAAGCAGAAAATACAATATATTGCTCAAAGCTTTACTGTTTCTCCTCAACCTGAAATAACTTTTCCCTACCTCCATCTGTTAAAATTCTATCCAGTTTCTCAGGACATCTCAAATGCCACATTTTGCATGAAGTTTTTTCCTGATTCTATACTCATGCCCAATTCTCATCATGCCTCACTTATAACTAACTCTCTACTGGTACTCCGAATCTGCTGCCTTTGAAAAAAGTTACTGGACTTATTTTTTTTTTTTAAGATTTTATTTATTTATTTGTGTGAGAGAGAATGAGAGAGAGCACAGAGAGGGGGGAGGGTCAGAGGGAGAAGCAGACTCCCTGCCGAGCAGGGAGCCCGATGTGGGACTTGATCCCGGGACTCCAGGATCATGACCTGAGCCGAAGGCAGTCGCTCAACCAACTGAGCCACCCAGGCGCCCAAGTTACTGGACTTATATCACCTACAAGACTGTAAGTTCTATGGAGCAAGTAATTAGGTTGTATTCATCTTGGTCTCCATCACATTATCTAACATATAGTACATACTACTCCATAAATGCCTTTGGTAGTTGATTTAGAAAGATTAGAAAGAATAGATAAGTAATACCAGGGAAAAGTATCAGATTTATATTTGTAGTCAGCCACACTGGAAATACTGAAGTCAACATTTTATAACCTTTTTAAAAGTCCAGGACTTTGGCCTGATATTAGCATTGTAGTATTGCAATACCAACTTTGTTTTGATTAGTATTTGCCTGGCGTATCTTTTCCTGTGCTTTTAATTTTAATCCTTCTGGGTCATTTTGTTTTAGATATTTCTCTTGTAAGTAGTATATAGTTGGATTTTGCTTTTTACCCAAACTTACAGTCTCTGTATTTTAATAAGTCAGTTTTTAAAAAAAATATATTTGATTAATTTTTGCCATCTTATTACGTCTTTTCCATGAATATTTTTTCTTTGGCTTTTCTTTTCCTGCTTTCTATTGTGTTAGGAAAGTTTTTTTGTTTTTTTTTTTTAAGATTTTATTTATTTTGAGAGAGAGAGAGAGAGCAGGGCGGGGGAGGGCAGAGGCAGAGAGAATCTCAAGTAGACTCCACACTGAGAGCAGAGACTGAGGTGGGGCTCAATCTCAAGACCCTGAGATAATGTCCTGAGCTGAAATCAAGAGTCAGACCTCAAATTTGACAGAGAGAGACACAGCGAGAGAGGGAACACAAGTGGAGGGAGTGGGAGAAGGAGAAGCAGGCTTTCCGCAGAGCAGGGAGCCCGATGTGGGGCTCAATCCCAGGACCCTGGGACTATGACCTGAGCCAAAGACAAACGCCTAACGACTGAGCCACTCAGGCGCCCTTAATTTTTTTCTAATTATTTTCTCCCCCTCTTTGTTAGATTAAGCTATGACAGAATCTGTAACTTCTTAGAATTCCTCTTAAAAATTCAACATACATATTTAGCTATAGTTTTCCTTTTTTTTAATTGAAGTATAGTTGACATACAATGTTATATTAGTTTCAGATGTACAGCACAGTGATTTCGACAATTCTATACATAATGCAGTGCTTACCACGGTAAGTGCAGGCACCATCTGTCACCATACAGAGTTATTACAGTATTATTGACTATATTACCTACACTGTGCTTTTCATCCCTGTGACTTATTTATTTTATAACTGGAAGATAGTACCTCTTAATCCCCTTCACCTATTTTGCCCATCCCCGACCCCCTCCTCTCTGGCAACCATCAGTTTGTTCTCTGTATTTATGAGACTGTTTCTGTTTGTGTATGTCATGAGCACACAATGAAGGTACACACATGAGTTATGTCTTTCCACATTGTCAGCTGTATTCAGTCATAAAACAAGGTTAACGTAATTATAAAGCAGGTTCAGGATTCCAAACTCAATGACATTTCACCATGTGATTAACTTGGCTTCTTACATGGCACACAAAGCAAAACACAAGACCTAAGTCACACAACAAACAAGATAACACGGGTGGGCGGGGGGGGGGGGGGGATTGGGTAGGAAGTGAACAAACCAAACGCGAAGTCAGTCTGTAGGTGCACAGTTGAGATAAGGCCGCAGGCCAGTCTGGGTCAGCTCTTGGCACTTACTGCTTATTCTGTTCAAGCAGTGGAGGATCTCAGTTCTGTTCGGAGATCAATCAGGCAGAGCCTTCGGCAGTGGCTGCCTTTTTTAAGTGCTCAGACATTGAGGGGTCAGTGTCTGGAGAGTCTACAGTTTGCTGTAAAACTCCTTCCTTTTTAAAGGGATTTAATCAGTCTTGAGACCTTGCAGACCTCCTGTGCTTCTCCTAGTTATCAGTCTGGGGTGTTGTCAGCTGGTGCTGGTCTCAGTGATATCTGATAGCTTCAGAACCCTTAACTGCTTGCATCATGGCTTGACATAGGCCCCCGTGACATGAATGACTCCATCTTTCTCTCTACAGTGTATGTTTGTTTGTTCATTTGTTTTGTTTTTTAGAATCGACATATAATTGAAATCATATGGTATTTGTTTTTCTCTGAGTTATTTCACTTAGCATTATACCCTGTAGGTTCATCCCTGTTGTTCGAAATGACAAGATTTCCTTCTTTTTATGGCTGAGTAATACTCCATTGTATATGTATACCAAACCTTCTTTACCCATTCATCTATGGATGGACACTTAGGTTGCTTCTATATCTTGGCTATTGTAAATAATGCTACAATAAATGTGGATGCATATATCTTTTCAAATTAGTAGTTACACATTTTTTAAAATGTCAAGTCACTCATTATTTTTATTACTCTCCAAAGCAAGACAAGAAGCAAAGCACACTCTAAATAACCTATGAGCACTTTTCTCATCTTCTGATATTATTTTCTAGATTTTGACTTCTATCTTTTAAATTAAAAACTTTTTTAATATGGTAAAATGCTTATAATACTTACTATTTTAGCCATGATATTTATCATTTTAACTACTGTAAGTGTACAATTCAGTGGCTTAAATACATTCACAATGCCGTTAACCATTACCATTATCTATTCACAGAATTTTATCATTATCCCCCCCAAAAACCCTGTATATATTAGACAGTAATTCCCCCTTCCACCTTCCTCCCAGACTTTAGTATCCTCTATTCTACCCTATCTCTATGCATTTGTCTATTCTAAATAACTCTTATAAGTGGAGCTGTACAATATTTGCCCTTGTGTGTCTGGCTTCTTTCTTTTTCTTTTTTAAGATTTTATTTATTTATTTGAGAGAGAGTGAGAGCACAAGTTGGGGGGAGAAACAGAGGCAGAGAAAGAAGCAGGCTCCCCACTGAGCAGTGAGCCTGATGTGGGGCTTGATCTCAGAATCCTGAGATCATGACCTGAGCCAAAGGCAGATGCTTAACCAACTGAGCCACCCAGGCGCCCCTTTTTTCTTTTTTTAAAGATTTTATTTATTTATTTATTTATTTTAGAGACAGAGAAAGAGAGAGCATGCACCAACAAGCAGAGGGAGGGGCAGAGAGGGAGGGGGAGAGAGAGAGAATCTCAAGCAAACTCTTCACTGAGTGTGGAGCCCCATGTGGGGCTCGGTCCTACAACCCTGAGACCATGATTGAGCTGAAACTAAGAGTGGAAACCCAACCCCCTGAGCCACCCAGGCGTCCCTGGCTTATTTCACTAAGTTTTTAAGGTCCATCCATGTTGGGCTTATATCAAATTTCATTCCTTTTTAAGGATAAATAATATGCCATTGTAGGTATATACCACATTTGTTTATTCATTCATCTGCTGATGAACACATGGGTTGTTTCTACCTTTTGGCTACTATGAATAATGCTTCTATGAACATTGGTGTACAAATACCTCTTCTTCAAATATCCTGCTTTCAGTTCTTCTGGGTATATACCCAGAAGTGGAATTGTTATGTCATATAGTAATTGTATATTTAAATTTTTGAGAAAACACCAAACCGTATTCCTGGTGGCTGCACTATTTTATCTTCTCATAGCAGTGCACAAGGGTTCTAATCCTTACCAACACTTTTCCTCTTTTTTTTTTTAATAGCCATGCTAGTAGGTGTGAAGTGGTATATCTCACTGTGGTTTTGATTTGTATTTTCTCATTGAGTAATGATATGCTGATCATCTTTTCATGTACTTATTGGACATGTGTATATTTTCTTTGGAGAACTGCCTATTTAAGTCCCTTGCCCATTTTTTAATAAATTTTTTTGTTGTTGGGTTGTAGTTCATTATATAATCTGGATATGAATCCCTTATCAGATATATAATTTGAAAATATCTTCTCTCATTCTGCAGGTTGTCTTCTTGCCTTCTTGATAGTACACTTTGAAGTACAAAAAGTTCTTAATTTTGATGAAGTCCATTTTATCAATTTTTTTTCTTTTGTTCCCTATGCTTTTGCTGTGATAACCATAAAATTGTTGCCAATTATAATGCCATAAAGACATTTGGTTGTTTTCTTCTCAGAGTTTTATAGTTTTAGCTCTTAAATTTAGGTCTTTGATCCATTTTTAGTTAATTTTAATTTTTATTTTTTTATAATTTATTTTAGAGAGAGTGAGCGGGGGGAGGGGCAGAGAGAGAGGGACAGATAGAATCCCTCAAGCAGACTCCCTGCTGAGTGTGGAGCTGGATGCAGGGCTAAACTCCAGGACCTTGAGATCCTGATCTGAGCCGAAATCAAGAGCCAGCCACTTAACCAACTGAGTCATCCAGGCACCCTGAGTTAACTTTTATATAAGGTATAAGGTCTGGGTCAGCTCTCTTCTTTTGCATGTGAATACCTAGTTTCCCCAGAACCATTTGCTGGAAGGATTTGTTGAATAGTCCTTTCCCCAGTGAACAGCACCCTTGTTGAAAATCAATTGACCATACATATGAGGGTTTGTTTCTGGGCTCTCTATTCTATTCCAGTGGTCTATATGTCTGTCTTTGTGCCAATACATACTGTTTTCAGTACTGTAGTAAGTACTGTAGTACTGTGTATTAAGTTTCAAAGTTAGGAAGTTTGAGTCTTCCAACATCATTCTTCTTTTTTAAGATTGTCCTGGCTTTCTGAAGTCCCTTGTAATTCCATGTGAATTTGAGGATCAGCTATTCGATTTCTGTGAAAAGTCTGTTTGAATTTTGGTAGAGATTGTGTTGAATCTGTAGATTTCTTTGGATGGTACTGACATCTTAACAATGTTAAAAGTCTTCCTACCCATAAACACAGGATGTCTTTCCATTTATATAGATCTTTTTAGATTTCATTTAGCAGGGTTTTGTAGTTTTCAGTGTGCAAATCTTTTACTTTCTTGGTTAAATTTATGCCTTGGATGCCTGGGGTGGCTCAGTTGGTTAAGCGTCCAACTCTTGGTTTCAGTTCATGTCATGATCTCAGGGTGGTGGGATCGAGCCCCACATCAGGCTCCACACTCAGTGTAAAGTCTGCTTGAAAATCTCTTCCTCTCCTTCTGTCCCTCTCCCTGCTCATGCATGCATGCATGCACTCTCTCTCTAAAATAAATAAATAAATAAAATCTCAAAAAAATTTATCCCTAAGTATTTAATTCTTTTAGTTGCTATTATAAATAGAATTGCTTTCTTAATTTCCTTTTGACTGTTGACTACCAGTGTATAAAAACAAAACTGATTGGGGTACCCGGGTGGCTCAGTCAGTTAAGCATCTATCTTTGGCTCAGGTCATGATCCCAGGGTCCTGGGATCAAGCCCCACATGGGGCTCCCTGCTCAGTGGGGAGCCTGCTTTTCCCTCTCCCTCTGCCGCTCTCCCTGATTGTGCTCTCTTGCTCTCTCTCTCTCAAATAAATAAGATATTTTAAAAAAACCCACACAACTGATTTTTGTGTGTTGATTTGGTATCCTGCATCTTTGCTGAATTTATTAGGACTAGTAGCCTTTTTGTGGATTCTTTGGGATTTTCTACACATAGGATCATGTCATCTGCAAATAGTTTTACCTTTTCTTTTCCAATTTGGATATACCTTATTTCTTTTGACTTCTACCTTTTTAAATGTAAAAAATTACTCATTACTTTTAAAGGTCAATAATTAATTAAGTTTATCAACATATCAATTTTCATGCTCACTACTATTCTTCATTGTGTTCCTTCCCTCTTTGTTCAATTATTTTCTTGCTAAAGTACATCATCCTTTCAGACAGGTCCACAATCACTTATCACTTTGGACCTCTCTATTTTGGAATTGACAAATTTTTGGATTTTATAAAGGCAATAAGTTGCACAAACCAGATGTGGTATAGCACCCCCAGTGGGGCTGGGGTAGCAGCCCATAGTCAAGCATATTAAAATTTCCACAGTGAAACATATATTTACATTAAGAAGAATAAATAAAGAGCAAAGATAGTCTCATAAACTAGTCCAGGTCAGGTTTGCTCCCAAATGAGTCTGCAGAAAACTCAGCAAAAACAACTTCAGGTTTTCTATGCTCTTTTGATTTCAAATTGTGAATTTCTGAATATTCACAGACCTGTTGTTTTTGCAAAAGCCTGTGGGTGGTAAATGCTCTCAGTTTTCATTTTCTTGAAAATATCTTTATTTACCCTCTGGAGTAATGGTTTAACCAGGTGGAGAATTTTGGGTTGTCATTTATCTTCTCTCAGCACTTCGAAGATACTACTCCATTGTCATCTAGCATCTATCACTGTTGTCAAGAGGCCATCTGTCAAACTCCTGTCATGCCTCGTTGAGTTAATCATTCTTACCACTCATATAAGCTATTTTCTTTATCATTAATGTTCTGTGGATTCTATAATGTGTCTATCATGTAGGTATATTTTTAGTTATCTTGCTCAACACTTTAATCTGACTTATGTCTTTTGTCTCAGAGAATATCTTTTAAAATATTGCTTCACTGCCATCCTCTCTATCCTTTTCTTCTCCTATTAGATGTACTAAAATGTTTCTGTTCTGTGTCTTTTCATAATTTTCATCTTTTATCTTTGTGTTGTACTTAGTATTATCTTCCAAATTATGAATTCTTTTTCTTTTATGTCTGGTCTAAAGTTTATTCTCTCTGTTGAATTTTTTATTTATTTTTATTTATTTTTTAATGACCATGTTTTAATGTTTTTCTTTTTTAAGATTTATTTAGGGGCACCTGGGTGGCTCAGTCATTGTCTGCCTTCAGATTGGGTCATGGTCCCGGGGTCCTGGGATTGAGCCCCGCATCGGCCTCCCTGCTCAGTGGGAAGCCTGTTTCTCCCACTCCCACTCCCCCTGCTTGTGTTCCCTCTCTCTCTGTGTCTCTTGTCAAATAAATAAATCAATCTTTTTTTTAAAAAAAAAAGATTGATTGATTGATTGATTTTAAAGAGAGAGAGAGAGCAAGAGCACAAGTGGGAGGGCCAGAGGGAGAGGGAGAGGGGATCTCAAGCAGACTCTGCACACTGAGTGTGGAGCCCGACATGGGGCTTGATCTCACAACCTTGAGATCATGACCTGGGCCAAAACCAAGAGCTGGACACTTAACCAACTGTGCCACCCAGGAGCTCCTGTTGAATTTTTTAAAACATCCATAACTTTTTTACTTCTAGAATGTTTAATTGGTGTTTTAAAGAATTTACATGGTTTTGTTTCTGCTTCCCAATTTTTGTTCTCTACTTGTCCTCTCAAGTTTTTATTTCAATCCCATACAGTGTAATATTACCGTACAGTGTAATATTAATTTCAGGTTTAGAAATTCAGTGATTCAGGGGCGCCTGGGTGGCTCAGTCATTAAGCGTCTGCCTTCGGCTCAGGTCATGATCCCAGGGTCCTGGGATCGAGCCCCACATTGGGATCCCTGCTCGGCGGGAAGCCTGCTTCTCCCTCTCCCACTCCCCCTGCTTGTGTTCCCTCTCTCGCTGTGTCTCTCTCTGTCAAATAAATAAATAAAATCTTTAAAAAAAAAAGAGTTCAGTGATTCAGCACTTACATACAACACCTGGTGTTCATCACAAGTGCCCTCCTTAATCCCCATCACCCATCTAGCCCATCCACCCATCCACCTCCCCTCTGGTAACCAGTAGTTTGTTCTCTATAATTAAGAGTCTGTTTTATGGTTTGCCTCTGTCTCTTTTTTTTCCCCCATGTTCATTTGTTTTGTTTCTTAAATTCCACATATGAGTGAAATCACATGGTATTTGTCTTTCTCTGACTTATTTCGCTTAGTATAGTGCACTCTAGTTCCATCCACATCATTGCAAATGACAATATTTCATTCTTTTTTATGGCTGAGTAATATTCCTGTGTGTGTGTGTGTGTGTGCGTACTACAACTTATTTATCCATTCTTTAGTCGATTAACATTTGGGCTCTTTCCATAATTTGGTTATTATTGATAAGGCTGCTATAAACATCGGGGTACATGTATCCCTTCAAATTAGTATTTTTGTATCCTTTGGGTTAATACCTAGTAGTGCAATTGCTAGATCATAGGGTAGTTCTATTTTTAACTTTTTGAGGAACTTCCATACTGTTTTCCAGATTGCCTGCACCAGTTTGCATTTCCACCAACAGTGTAAGAAGTTTCCCATTTCTCTGCATCCTTGCCAACACCTGTTGTTTCCTGCGTTATTAATTTTAGCCATTCTGACAGGTGTGAGGTGATATCTCATTGTAGTTTTGATTTGTATTTCGCTGATGATGAGTGATGTTGAACATCTTTTCATGTGTCTGTTGGTCATCTGTATGCCTTACTTGGAAAGATGTCTATTTATGTCTTCTGCCCATTTTTAAACTGGATTATTTGTTTTTTGGGCAATAGAAGAGATCAATGAAACCAGGAGCTGGGACTTGGAAAAAATTAATAAAGTTGATAAACTCCTAGCCAGACTTATCAAAAAGAAAAGAGAAAGGATCCAAATAAATAAAATCACAAATGAGAGAGGAGAAATCAGAATCAACACCACAGAAATACAAATAATTATAAGAGAATATTATGAAAAACTATATGCCAACAAATTGGACAATGTGGAAGAAATGGATAAATTCCTAGAAATATATAAATTACCAAAACTGAAACGGGAAGAAATAGAAAACTTGAACACACTGATAACCAGCAAATAAACTGAATCAGTCATCAAAAATCTCCCAAGAAACAAAAGTCCAGGACCAGATGGCTTCATAGGTGAATTCTACCAAACATTTAAAGAAGAGTTAATACCTATTCTTCTCAAACTATTCCAAAAAATAGAAATAGAAGTAAAACTTCCAAATTCTTTCTATGAGTCCAGCATTACCTTGATAACAAAACCACATAAAGACTCCACTAAAAAAGAGAACTACAGGGGCACCTGGGTGGCTCAGTTGGTTAAGCATCTGACTCTTGATTTCAGCTCAGGTTATGATCTCAGGGTCCTGGGATCGAGCCCTGCATCAGGCTCTGCACTCAGTGGAGAGTCTGCTTGAGGATTCTCTCCCTCTCCTTCTGCCCCTCCCCCCTGCATTCTCTCTCTGTCTCTCTGTCTCTCAAATAAATAAATAAATCTTTTAAAAAAAGGTAACTACAGGTCAATATCTCTGATGAACATGGATCCAAAAATTCTCAATGAAATACTAGCAAATAAAATCCAACCGTACATTAAAAGAATCATTTACCACGATTGAGTGAGATTTATTCCTGGGCTTCAAGTATAGTTCAATATTTGCAAATCAGTCAACGTGATATACCATATTAATAAAAGCAAGGATAAGAACCATATGACCATATGATACTTCCAAGAGATGCAGAGAAAGCATTTGACAAAGTACGACATCCATTCATGATAAAAACCCTCAACAAAGTAGGGTTAGAGGGAACATACCTCAACATAATAAAGGCCATATACAAAAAACCCACAGCTAATATCATCCGCAATGGGCAAAAACCAAGAGCTTTCCCTCTATGATCAGGAACAAGACATGGATGTCCGCTCTCACCACTTTATTTAATATAGTAATGGAAGTCCTAGCCTCAGCAATCAGAGAACACAAAGAAATAAAAGGCATCCAAATTGGCAAGGAAGAAGTCAAACTTTCACTATTTGCAGATAACATGATACTCTATAGAAAACCCGAAAGACTCCACCAAAAAATTGCTACAACTGATACATGAATTCAGTAAAGTCACAGGATACAAAATCAACATACAGAAATCTGTTGCATTTCTACACACAAATAATGAAGCACCAGCAAGAGAAATCAAGGAATCAATCCCATTTACAGCTGCACCAAAACCCATAGATACCTAGGAATAAACCTAACCAAAGAGGCAAAAGATCTGTACTCTGAAAAGTATAAAACACAGATGAAAGAAATTGAAGAGGATACAAAGAAATGGAAAAACATTCCATGTTCATGGATTGGAAGAACAAATATTGGGTTTATAAAAAGATTTTATTTATTTATTTGAGAGAGAGAGAGCATGGGAGGAGCAGAGGGGGAAGGAGAGGGAGGGGGAAAGAATCCCAAGCAGACTCCGTGCTGAGTGCAGAGCCCAATGCAGGGGCAGACCTCACCACCCTGAGATCATGACCTGAGCCCAAACCAAGAGTCAGACGCTTAACTGACTGAGCCACCGAGGGGCCCCTGGAAGATCAAATATTGTTAAAATGCCTAGATTACCCAAAGCAATCTATAAATTTAATGTAATCCCTATCAAAATACCAACAGCATTTTTCACAGAGCTAAAACAAACAATCCTAAAATTTGTATGGAACCACAAAAGATCCTGCATAGCCAAAGCAATCTTGAAAAAGAAAAGCAAAGCTGGAGGTATCACAATTCCGGACTTCAAGTTATATAACAAAGCTGTAGTGATCAAGACAGTATGGTACTGGCACAAAAATAAACAGATTGCTCAATGGAACAGAATAGAAAACCCAAAAATGAACCCACACCTCTATGGTCAATTAATCTTTGACAAAGCAGGGAAGAATATCCAGTGGAAAAATGACAGTCTCTTCAACAAATGGTGTTGGGGAACTGGACAGCAACATGCAGAAGAATGAAACTGGACCACTTTCTTACACCATACACAAAAATAGACTCAAAATGGATTAAAGATCTAGGGCGCCTGGGTGGCTCAGTTGGTTAAGCGACTGCCTTCGGCTCAGGTCATGATCCTGGAGTCCCGGGATCGAGTCCCACATCGGGCTTCCTGCTCAACAGGGAGTCTGCTTCTCCCTCTGACCCTCCCCCCTCTCATGAGCTCTCTCTCTCTCAAATAAATAAATAAAATCTTTAAAAAAAATGGATTAAAGATCTAAATGTGAGACAGGAAACCATTAAAATCCTAGAGAAGAACACAGGCAGTAACCTCTGACATCATCAACCATAGCAACTTCTTACTAGATATGTTACCTGAGGCAAGGGAAATAAAAGCAAAAATAAACAATTGGGACTTCATCAAAATAAAAACCTTCTGTACAGCAAAGGAAACAAGCAACCAAACTAAAGGCAACCTACAGAATGGGAGAAGATATTTGCAAATAACATATCTGATAAAGGGTTAGTATCCAAAATTTATAAAGAACTTTTAAAACTCAACATCCAAAACACAAATAATCCAGTTATTCTCTTTTTTAAATGATGACCATTCCTTTTTTATGTCCCTAAGGATCCTAAACTTTATTTCAAATTCAACTTAAAATAATTAATTAGTCTTATTTTCTCTGGAGTAAATTTATATTTCAATTGTAGGGTTTATTGGCTCTTTCTTAGTATTAGTTGTTATATATTTTGGAATTCAGCATGTAGACTCACCTTAAGTGGGAAGTTATCACTGTCTCCAGTTGCTCACTCCTTCACTCTCTCCTGAGGACAGATCCTAGTCTAGGATCAGATCGTATATTGGGTGAATTAAGGCTCCATTCCTAACGATATTGGGGATATCACAGAGACTGTCACTGAACTCTTGAGTAGCTCAGACCACTCAGTCCTGGTTGCAAGGTTGTCTGCTTCCTTTCATAGACCCAGGTTTTATATAAGCCATTTTCCAGGTAGCAATCATAATTTTTTAAAAAATCTCCTGCCCTGGGCACCTGGGCGGCTCAGTTGGTTAAGCGACTGCCTTTGGCTCAGGTCATGATCCTGGAGTCCCAGGATGGAGTCCCGAATCAGGCTCCTTGCTCAGCAGGGAGTCTGCTTCTCCCTCTGACCCTCCCCACTCGTATGCTCTATCTCATTCTCTCTCTCAAATAAACAAATAATCTTTAAAAAATAAAAAAATTGGGCGCCTGGGTGGCTCAGTCGTTAAGCGTCTGCCTTCGGCTCAGGTCATGATCCTGGAGTCCCAGGATCGAGTCCCGCATCGGGCTCCCTGCTCGGCAGGGAGTCTGCTTCTCCCTCTGACCCTCCCCGCTCTCATGCTCTCTCTCTCTCATTCTCTCTCTCAAATAAATAAACAAAATCTTAATAAATAAATAAATAAATAAATAAAATTAAAAAATTAAAAAATTAAAAATCTCCTGCCCTGTGTGTGACACATTTAGTCTACTGTTCCATGAGAAATGAGCTCTCAGTTTCCTATGCTTGTTTCTGAACCCAGAACATAAGAGGCCTGTGGTTTTAGCCCCATTAGCATTGTGGTTTGTTTGGTTTCTCGCCCATAGATGAATTTATATTGATTTTACAAAATGGCTATGTCCTTTAAATTTTCTCTTCAGAAAATTTTATGTATCATTACCATATGTTTGTAATGGATAAGAAAGCCAAATCATAAACACTGCAAGCCATTATAACCAGAAATCCACAACAAATTTTCTACCTGCATAAAAATGCACATTCTTGTTACTTTTTCATTGTATTTAACTGAAATAAAAGTCTTTTAATAGACATCAATCTTACCTCTAAAATCGAATAAAAATGTTCCTAAAAGTATTTTAAAGGCCACACAGAAGTATACCATAATGTCTTCCTCAAACAGATTTCTCCAAAACCAGTATTCAAATTTCATTGAGTAAATTCTTCCATTCTGTAAGTTGTTGGGTTTTTCTCTTGAGATTTCAATTGTTTTGTATTTTTACATAATTTCAAATTTACAGAAAAGTTGCAAGAATAGCACAAAGGATTCCCGAATACCCTTCACCTACATTACTCAAATGTGAATATTTTGTTACATGTACTCTCACTTAAACGCTCTTTCGCATACATATATAAATATTACTATTTTTCAGAACTGTTTAAGAGTTAGTTGTAGACATTATGCTCCTTTAACCCTAAATACAGCATATATTTCCTAAAAAAGAAGGAATTTCTCTTTTATGACCATAGTATAATGATCAAAATCAGAAAATTAAAATTGATACAATATTATTATCTAATTTACGGGCCTTATTTTTTTTAATTCATGTTTTTTTTTTGAGAGAGAGAGAGAGCACACACAAATGGGGGGAGGGAGGAGAGGGGGACTTGCAGACCCACGGTGGAAGGAGGGAAGTGCACGCAGCCAATCCTAGGACCCTGAGATCATAAGATCATGACCTGAGCCAAAACAAGAGTCCGTTGTTTAATCAACTGAGCCACCCAGGCACCCCTAATCTATAGGCCTTATGATGAGTATTTCTAACCCCTGTTAAAGTATTTATTTAAAACTATGAGAAAAATTAGGTTGATGTTTCTTGAAAAACAAGAACAAAATGAAGATTCCTCTTAGAACCACTGTTATTTATTTATTTAGTAAGTAAGTAATTAGGCTCTATGCCCAATATGGAGCTTGAGCTCATAACCCTGAAATCAAGAGTCTCATGCTCTACTGACTGAGCCAGCCAGGCGCCCCAAACTGACTTCTATGTCCTTTTGACATGTCCACACAATTCTTTGATCACTTCCTTACTTTTTGAAAGAAAAAGATGTTCCAGGCTCATCTTGTTCTTTCCCTACCCAATCCTAGAGCCAGCCATTTCTCCAAGAAGTACAAGTTGCTTTTATTAGAGGACTGTTGTTTTAAAACCTAGGTAGATGCTGGATGTGTTCCAAATGTATCATTATTTCTAGGCTCTCCCAGAGTCAGGGTAAAGACAAATGAAGATTTATATATACCCACTCTGCACATGTGCATACACACACACACACCTCTAGATTCATTTCTATATATCTAGCTATCTACATATATTAAAACCCATGAATCCATTGATTCAATTCCAGCGCTACACAGGGCACATTCTAGCCTTTTCCCTTTTCACATCTGAAACTTCCTCTCTAATTCTCTAGTTGGTGTGACTGGGGAGTTGTGTTTAATGAGTACAGTTTCAGTTTGGAAAGATGAAGAAGTTCTGGAGATAGATGGTGGTGATAGTTGCAGAACAATGTGAGTGTACTTGATGCCACAGAACCGTACACTTAAAAAGTGGTTAAAATGGTTATTTTGGGGGCGCCTGGGTGGTTCAGTCATTAAGCATTTGCCTTCGGCTCAGGTCATGATTCCAGAGTCCTGGGATCGAGCCCCGCATCTGGCTCCCTGCTCTGTGGGGAGGCTGCTTCTCCCTCTCCCACTCCCCCTGCTTGTGTTCCCTCTCTTGCTGTGTCTCTCTCTGTCAAATAAATAAATAAAATCTTAAAAAAAAAAAAGGTTATTTTGTTATGTATATTTTGTTGTGTATATTTTACCATAATAAGAAATAAATTAAGATACTGGTGTCAAATACCCAGTAGGTATATTTATAGGATTGTCTGATGGAATGACTAATTGGAAACTATAACCAAAACATTTTTTTAGAGTGAATCTGAAGTAAGAATGACTATGGCTTTGCTCCTGGAAGAGTGGACCAAAGATAGCAACATTGGTATCACTTAGAAGCCTGTTAGAAAGCAGAATCTCAGGCCCCACCCCAGACCTACTAAATCTGATTCTGCATTTTAACAAGACTCCAGGTGGTTCACACGCACATTAAAGTTCAAGAAGCACTCCTCTGGGACAGATTCTTCCACTTCCCACTTTTGTGACTTTGGGCCAGGTACTTAACTATTTTGTGCCTCAGTTATTCTTTATCTATAAAATTTGTGATAACAGGGGGCGCCTGGGTGGCTCAGTCATTAAGTGTCTGCCTTCGGCTCAGGTCGTGATCCCAGGGTCCTGGGATGGAGCCCCGCATCGGGCTCCCTGCTCCGCGGGAAGCCTGCTTCTCCCTCTCCCACTCCCCCTGCTTGTGTTCCCTCTCTTGCTGTCTCTGTCAAATAAATAAATAAAATCTTTAAAATAAAATAAAATAAAATTGTGATAATAGTAATGAAAGTTGCCAATGATGATTAAATGCGATAATAATGCATGTTGTGTTAATGTCTGGCAAATTCAGGGATCATCAGCTATTATTATTACTTTGCTCAGTAGAAATCTGTGATGGTTGGTTTCAGGGGCTTTTCTAAAAATAGGAAACTTAGGAAGTCGGTATTTTCCAGAGATGGTGCTTGGCTTTAGGAGGTAATTGGGGAAAAGGAAAACTATGTTTTCCTAATTAGCCCCAAAACTACTAATAGTTTTGGCCAAGTATGAAGAAGACCCAGTACAGTAGAGTGGAGGTGTCACATTCAGTCACAATGGGGCAATGTTCTTCTTGTTAAGGTATGGTAGGACCAGACAAAGGTTATTTACAAAATATAAATGGAATGGAAGCAGCTTTTATTGAGACAATGCCATATTTTTAAGATATTTTGAAGCCTAAGTGGTCTGTTTTTCACATGTCTGAAATCCTGTGTGAGATATAATCTTTCAGCTGAAGTATCACTTATATTTGACTTACATGATCAAGGACCAGATAGGCTGGGGGAGTGAGGTGGCAGAGTGTGAAATACTGACAAGGTGGGGAGACAAAAGGACAGATACACAGGCCCCATGAATTGCTAGCACTTGGGCCACGGCTCTCAGAAGATGTTGTTGAGTTCCTAACCTAATTTCTCTGGCAGGAGATCTTTCCTTGTCCCAGAAAAGACTTCTGGAGACAGAGAGGATTAAAAAAAAAAAAATATTGTTAAGAAGTGAGGTTGCTGGGCTTGCACTTTACTAGCCGGAATCCCTTTATCTTTCTTGAGAGCCCCCCAGATCTCTTTTATTCTAGGTCAGTAATTTAACACTCTCAACTCTCAATTCAAAGCCTGTAATGACCTTGCTGTGCTGAATTATTAGCCCAGGATATAGAAAGAGAGAGAGAGGGAGGGAAGAAAAAAACCCTAAAAACAACAGAGGCCTTTTGATCAGAGCACCAAACTGCAGTTCGCTGTAACTCAAGCTGCCCATTCTTATATGGCAAGAATTAAGGACTCCCCCTGCCAGGCAGGACCCTATTAAAAGACAATAGCTGTTTGAAAAGGGTAAGCAAGTTGATATGGATATAATAGGCCACATATGGGGGCCCCTTTCTACTCTGAAATAAAGCTCCTTCTTAAGAGTTGTGAGCTGGGAAATCCAGCATTCAGTAAGGCAGGAGGAGGAGGTATAATAGAAGAGAGTGAGTGGGTAGCCATGCAGAAATGCTTGAAGGTGCTTCAGGGAAAAGGGAGGAGGGCTTTGGGGAGCCTGCAGAGATGAGCATCAATCACTGAGGATAGAGGCTTTCAGAATGGCCGGGTGCTCTTTGGTCCCCAAGAGGTTTTTAGGGCCAGTGATGACAAAGATTTGGCTGGAACCAATATAGTGGTTAGTTTCTCTAATGGGTTAATAACAATTACAGCAAAACAAGCAGGAACATAGTAAGCTCTTGCCAGGAATGATGCAGCTGGCAAAAAGTGATCCTTTCTGCCTTGTTTTATACAATCTAACATGTCAACATCCTAAACTGATTAATACCATCTAGCGCCACTATATGTTCTTGTTACCTTTAGGATGGGATTAAAAAAAAACCCTGTAAAACAGAGACAGTGGACCCCAAAGAAACTGCCTCCTGCCTACAAACAATACCCCTTCTCAGATATAGAGAGGTAACCACAGGACACAGGACTCCACTCTATTAGTTAATCTATGTTTGTTTATCTATCACCTGAACAGTGTGCTCATTAGCAGATGCTGCTTTTGGAGGATCCTAATCCACAACAGAATTTCCCAACCACTGTTTTAGCTACCTCTAAGATCTTGTTAGTATATTACAAAACAAGGAATGATTTAAAGTGACTTAAAGTATTTAAACACATTAATCTAGTTATCTATAACTAAATTCTGAATTCCCAAATCCCTAAGCAAAAATATCAGAGAGATATTTTTCTTTCCTCTACCACCCTTTGCTAACTGCCAAATGAACAGCTCTCCAGTTCCCATCCACTACAATTAATGGGCTAGCTTGATGGAATTTACAACTAAAGAAAAAACACGAGGGATCTCTCTCTAACACTTGCTTGTTCTACTGAGTGGTCAACGGGGCACTAAACTGATCTTTAGCAAATTAAAGGGTTTTGCTGATTAAAGAGAAGGTCTAGATTCCTAAGAAAAAATCCTGCATCACCACTCAGCTTCAGACTCCAAAAAAAAATATTATTTTTACAAAAGTTATTAGAGATAATTGTTTCCATAAAATATTGCAATTTTAAACGACTCTCCAGTATGTAGACTCCTTCATTTAAGATGGGGTCATCGTATAGGAAAGGAAGGATGAGCAATGGAGAGCACCAAACACTATGCTGATTCCCCAATTCATGCCTTAGCATATAGTAACCATATTTTTGGAAGTTCACATTGGGACACACAGTCCAAAAAATTTTTATTTGGTGTGTGGACCACTTACAGGTGTGAGAAACAGCTTAAAGAGTCTCTATATATCAGTATGATTGGGTAAGTATGTTTAAATGCCATATCAATTGATAAATATCAAATGTCATATTATTTGATAAATCTTAAAGGATATACAGCCTACGTAATCTGAAAAATAAAAATTCTACAGAACAGCATGTGTAGTATGATACAATTTATATAAAACTACATATCTATGGGTATATATGTAAGTAGACAAGTAGTTTGAAAGAACAGAGAAAATGAAGGAAAAAATATTGGAGAAAATTTCTAGGAATGGAAAGATTAAAAGGATCCTTATAAGCCTAGCACAGTGAATGAATATGTGTGCACACCAAGGCACACACTGTAAAAAATCAGACTCTGTCTTTCATTGGGGGCATGGCAAGATCACTTTGTAGAAGATCATGTAGGATAGGAGATATTGGTACAGCTATCTTTGGAAAATATAATCAGCCACAGTTGCCCTCTGGCCACAACAATTTATGTCCCTCCCAAATGCAAAATACACCCCCCCACCGAAACCCCCAAAGTCTAATTCCATTTTAGCATCAACACAAACTTCAGGATATTCACATATAAATCAAGTCCAGGTACAGATGAAGTTCCTCCAGTGCAATTTCTTGGGTACAGCTCCTTGTTTAATTCCTCATTCTAAACACCTGTAAACTAAAGAGACAAGTTATATGCTCCCACACGCCCAGTATGTACAATGATAGTGATAGGATAACCACAATAAACTTCCATCCAAAAAGAGGGAGAATGGGAGGCAAGATAGTTCATTGCAGTTCTGATATCCGTCCACCCACACGTCTCATTTCTATGATTTGAGCCTAGTACCTTTCTCTGATAATGACTTTCCATGGCTTTTGACTCTGAACTCTGGGCTTTTGGTTTCATCTTCTGAATCATTCTGAATCATACTTTCGTTTCCATAAATCATAGTCTCAGTTTGCAGCTGAATAGTTTTCTCAGCTTGCTTCCTGCTCATAGAAGTCTAGGGACCACTTTTTTTTTTTTTTAAAGATTTTATTTGTTTATTTGAGAGAGAGAGAATGAGATAGCATGAGAGGGGGGAGGGTCAGAGAGAGAGGCAGACTCCCTGCTGAGCAGGGAGCCCGACGCAGGACTCGATCCCGGGACTCCAGGATCATGACCTGAGCCGAAGGCAGTCGCTTAACCAACTGAGCCACCCAGGCGCCCTAGGGACCACTTTTTATTTTATATTATTTATGTCTTCTTTAGCCCAAGCTAACGGGGCTTCCATAAATACAATTCTCTTAAAAATGATGCTGAGGTTTTTCTATTAACTTTATTGGGGTTTACTCCATTGGACAAAACTATACCCACAAACCTCTTTAAGACTGGCCCTTCCCTATTTGGGTTCCCTATGAAGCTGTTGCTCTTTAGATCCTTAGGCTCTTATCTATCTGAAAGAATCTATGAGGGGGAAAAAAAGGAGTCTATAAGGCTCCACCCAGAAATCTTGCTGAGGTTTTAACAAAGGGTTCATCTTTACCCTTGGACCACATTTCTCTGCCAGCACTCTAGATTTGATCTTTGTCCTGAGGCACTTTCTTACTTTGAATACTTTCTGCTGGTTAGAAAAATTGTCCTGAGCTCTCTATATTTCCTCTACATTCTACCTGAAAACAAAATAGTTCATTCTTTAGTTCATCTCTCTCACATTTTACTGTAGGTAGCTAGAAAAAGACAGGCAGCCCAGAAATCTCCACAGGTAGGAATGTCGTACTCACTATGTAGATTTCCTATTTTTCACATTACCAAAAATGACAGTATTGCCAAATTTTCTGTCATTACATAACAATGGTCCTCTTACCTCCAACTAACATTTTCCTCACTCTCTTTTAAGCCTTCATTGATGGTCTCCTTGAGGCCCATTAGACTTTCACTATCAGTCTTTTCAAGGTCCTTCTGGTTTCTGCCCGTTGCCTGGTCTCAAAGCCAATGACATATATTTTAGGTTTTTGTTACTGCAGCCCTTCACTCCCAGTAACAAATTTTGTTCCAATCATCGGTTGCCACTAAACTTAATGGCATAAAAAAATAACAATTTTATTATTATGCTAACGGATTGAGTATGTCAGGAATTATACAGAGCACAGTATAGATGGCTTGTCTCTACTCCATGATGTCTGGACCTGAATTGGGAAGAGCTGAATGGCTGGGGCTGACTCAAATAGTTGGGGATAGAATTATCTGGAAGCTTGTTCCCTCACATGTCAGACACCTAGGCTTGAAGACGAAATTTGTGGCTGGGCTTCTTACAACTTGGCAACTGGTTAATAAAAAGGGGTCTCCTGAGAGGCAATGTCTGAAAAGTGAGTTCCCAGAGACCAAGACACAATGTTGGGGAGGCTGGGTGGCTCAGTTGGTTAAGCGTCTGACTCTTGATTTTGGCTCAGGTCGTGATCTCAGGGTTATGAGATTGAGCCCCACATTGAGCTCTGTGCTGAGTGTGGAGCCTGCTTGAGATTGTCTCTCTCCTGTTGCTCCTCCCCCCATCTTCCTCCCCTCTCCCCTCTCACTCTCCTTCTCTTAAAAAAAAGTTCACATAGTGTTACACTCATATTCAAGGGAAAAGGACATAGACGCTACTTCTCAAAGGCAAGAGTGTCAAAAAATGTGAGGTCCTGTTTTAAAATGAGTACACCAAAAACAAGGATGAAAGATGACAGGAAATCCCAACGGTAATGGTGAAAGTCCAGAGAATGCTACTATAAAGCAGGCATAAGGATAAAATAATACAGATAAAGCAGGTCGGAAAATTCTGGGAGAGACTTTAAGAAGATAAAACTGAGAGAGAATGAATCCATACAAAAAAATATCAATATACTTGCTTCAGTCAGAGTCCTGGCAGTTAACAGATAATAAATTTAATAAGGGTATTTACAAAGGTGTGGAAAAGGTTAAGGGAAAGTGGATTACCCTGGAACTAACAACAGTTAAGATCTGTTACGACCCCAGGCCTGAAGAGACAAGTGGAGGGAGTGGCTCCTTGAATCTAGGAAGAGTAGGGACCATCTAACAGAAGCTGTGACCTTCAGTAGTGGAATAGAGCCAACCTTAACCCACAGCAAACTGGTAGGGAGAGCATATACCCCAAGCTCACCCTGTCTCCTCCTGCCCGTCAATCTCCTGCTTTAACCTAAATGGGAAGCCACAGGGCAAGGGAATCTATGGATGAAAGTCCATACAGATCAGCCCTCCAGGGTAATGTGGAGAGTAGATCTGCAGGGGCAAATGGAAAATAAATAGCAAGTACCGAAAGGCAATTTATTCAGTTGGGTAGAGTTTGGAGATAAATTAGTGATAAGTTTACAAAAATTAATCAAACAAGGGGAAAAGAGGCAGTCTTGGGGGTAAGAAGATTGTGAAACTTAGTTCAAGTGTTAATAGTGTTTATATAGTTATAAAATATAAATAGTAAATATTGATATAACCAAAATCTTGATATATGTATATCGGGAGATTGGGGAGTAAATAAAATTACATATGTGTGGTAGAGTGTGTTAAAGAGAAATAGACTTACATTTCACACAGTGGGAAGTCAATAGATAATGCCCGAATTTGAAAAAAATGAAGTAGCAACATAAGCAAGTAACTTAGAGATACAGAAATAAATGCCAAACAAATCACTCAAAGAAGTAGAAAGTGGTTACCTATGAGGAATGGGAAACTAAATTGAGAGTTGGCATAATGCCTTTTTTCTTTTTTTCTTTTTTTAACTATTTTACTCTTTAAACTGTATGCATGTATAACTTTAATTTTAATAAATAAATAAATTAGATAAAGAATATTCAGCTTAGAGGGCCACCTGTTCTGGGACACCCTTCCTGACCCCTCAAGCTTAATTAAGATATTCTTCGTTTGGGCATTCTTATCACCTTGAGCCTCTAGTTAGCTCAAACCACAAATTATTTAATTATTGACTTATTTGACTGTGAGTACACTCTAGGTAGAGACCATGCTTTATTAGCCATTGTTTCCCCAGCACCTGTCATAAACCCAGGCATATATGGATATGTAAGAAATATTTCCTGAATTGAATAATCTTAGCCAATGGCACCAATACCATACCAGGCGTACAGAATAGAAAACTTCCACGACCGAACTCTCTTTGTAACCCCTCACTTACATATTGTCCTGAACTCTATTACCTCAGTGTTATAGACTGAATGTCTGTGTCTCTTTCAAGTCATATATTGAAACCTAATCCCCAATGTGATGGTATTTGGGGGTGGGGCTTCTGGGAAGTGATAAGGTTGGAGCCCTCATGAATGGGATTCTTGCCATTATAGAAGAGGCCCAGGAAAGGTCCCTTGGCCCTTCTGCAGTGTGAGTATACAGAGAAAGAAAGGCCATCTGTGAACCAGAAAGTGGGCTCTCCACAGACAAGGAAATGTGCCAGAGCCTTGATCTTGGACTTCTAGCCTGCAGAGCTATGAGAAATAAATTTCTGTTATTTATAAGCCACCTAGTCCATGATAGTTTGTTATGGCAGCTCAAATGGACTAAAGCATGGATCATAGACCTTTTGTCATTCTCTGAAAACACAAAACCTCTGTGCCCTTGCTCATGCTGTTCCCTTGGCTAGCAATGCCCTACCTGTTCAGTTCCCATTCTCTATTATTCATCTTCTAAGGAACACTTGAAGTACTATTTCTTCCATGAAGTTTTCCTTAACATTCATAGAATAAATCCCTCCTTTCATTTATCCCAAAACATGTTGCCTGAAATTCTACTTGGCATGTATTTAGTAGCATCATAATAGTTATGCTTATGTCTGATTTTCCCCTTGAGTTCATAAGTTCCTTGAGTTCAACTGGCTTACTCATCTTATATCTTTCACTAGCATGGTACCCAACATATAATAGGTCCACACTATAGAATAACAGTGTTTTTCTGGTATGAAACTGCCATTATTTTTGCCTCCCATGAGAATGACAGTGAATTCCTTGAGGACCATGTCTGGCACAGAGACTGGCACATAGTAGGTGCTTAATAAACAGTTAACAAATTTTAAAAATTAAAAGAAGACCAGGCAATGAGTTTATTTCTTAGCCTGTGCAAGGTGCTGTCTTTTATTGTGTCTTTCTTCTTATTTCAACATAATTGAGGCTTCCACAAACGGGCCCTATCCTAATTATACATTTCCTGTTTGTTGCTTTTCAACATGTACTAGTCCTCCACAAGTCAAGTTATACTCCTTTATGACCTCTTCCTGTGTATGATATTTTCTACTTTTGCTAATATAATTACATTCCTCTAAAACAAAGGTTCCAAAATACTTCCTCTTACAATAAAGGTAGAGAAGGTAATTTAGACTAAACTTTCTGGCTGAGAAAAACTAGATGAATTATTAAAAGCATCTGTTTGAAGTATCAGACAGCCACAGAGGCAAATGAAGAATGACAAGGCCAAGTTATGAAAGGAGAATAAAATCCAAAGAGGTCAGCCTAGCATTTGGTGCCCCTTTTCCCCATAAACAGGAATTCTAAATGGAAGAGTCCATGGATTGAATTCAAGGGATCCACAAACTTGGATAGGAAAAAAAAATTACATCTTTTGTTTTACAAACCATTAACTGGAATTTACTATTTCCTTCAGTTATGAATATAAACATAGTAAAATTAGCAGTACATGTGATTTTGTCAGTAATAGAAACCTCAGATATTTTCATATCACATTAAAGTTGTCCCAAATATCTCACAGTATCATTTATACTCATTGCCACTTCAAAAATAAGATATTATTACACCCACTAGTCGTTTCAGGGGCTTCTGCCAGTCCTGAAAGAGACAGCTGATAGACTGAACAGGTAATAGTTTTGAATTAATGTTAAGTTCCTGAATTTTCAAATGACTCCTGAGCCTTGGTAGTCAAAAAACTGGAGCTTAGGACAGACCCAGGCTGGGAAGAGGGACTGTGGTGTATCCCTAAGGCTCTGCTTGGCACCCTGAAAAGCTATACCTAGAAATAGATCAGCCCTCCCTGATACTTAAGCCTAGCTTCAAATTATTTCAAGCCCTGACTGGATTGAGGTAATCCAGGATTGCTAGTGCTCAGGCCATCTGCCAGAAGCAAATGTAAATCCTCTCTGAAGAAAGATAATAGCATTCTAGGCTTTACATTAGCTCTATAATTTTTCATATACAATGTACAACACTCAACTAGGGAAAAAAAGTATACTATAATTTAAGACAATGGAGTAAAGAGCCAAGGGACAGAATAGATAATAGACACAGACCCATAAGGAATCCAGATTTTGAATTACGAACTTTTATTTATTTATTTTTTAAAGATTTTATTTGACAGAGAGAGGGAGACAGCGAGAGAGGGAACACCAGCAGGGGGAGTGGGAGAGGGAGAAGCAGGCTTCCCGCAGAGCAGGGAGCCTGATGCGGGGCTCGATCCCAGGACCTGGGATCATGACCTGAGCCGAAGGCAGATGCTTAACGGCTGAGCCACCCAGGCGCCCCTTGAATTATGGACTTTTAAATAACCATGCTTTACCATGTTCAAGAAAATGAAGAATAAGAATTAGTAAAGAAACCATTAAAAAAAATCTGAATGGTAATTCTTGAACTAAAAAATACAATAATTGTGGCTCACCTGGCTAGCTCAGTCAGTAGAGCATGCAACTCTTGATCTAAGGATTGTGAGTTTGAGCCCCATGTTGTGGTGGAGAGATTACTTAAAATCTTTGTTTAAAAAAAACAAACAATAATTGGATGGGGTGGCACAGATGGTTAAGTGCCCGACTCTTGATTTCAGCTTGGGTTGTGATCTCAGGGTCATAAGATCAAGCCCTGTGTTGGGCTCCACACTCAGTGTGGAGTCTGCTTGAGGTTCTCTCTCCCTCTCCCCCTCCTGCTTCTGCCCTCTCTCTCGCTCTCAAATAAATAAATAAATCTGTAAAAAAAAGTAAAATAATTGGAAAAGGCTATATACTATATGATTCCAACTATATAACACCTGGAAAAGGCAAAACTATGAAGACAGTAAAAAGATCAGTGGTTGCTGGGAATTGGGTGGGAAGAAGGGATAAACAGGGAGAACACAGATAATTTTTAGAGCAGTGAGAATACTCTGTATGATACCATAATGATGGTTATATGTCATTAGACATCTGTCCAAACCCCTAAAATATACAATACCAAGTGAACACTAAGGTAAACTATGAACTTTGGATGATGATGATATGTCAACGTAGGTTCATCAATTATAACCAAATGTACCAAAAGCAGGGAATGTTGGTAATGATAATAAAAATAACAATAACTGTTGCCTTTGCATTTTGGCAGCACAGGATACATAGGAAATCTCTACCTTCCTCTCAATTTTGCTGTCAACCTAAAACTACTCTAAAAAAAAAAGTCTTTAAAAAACAAACGAAAACGTCTTATTTAAGCTATATAAAATTTTCACAATAAACTATAGAAGTAAAGAAAGCAAAGTTAGGGGCGCCTGGGTGGCTCAGTTGGTTAAGTGACTGCCTTCGGCTCAGGTCATGATCCTGGAGTCCCAGGATCGAGTCCCGCATCGGGCTCCCTGCTCGGTGGGGAGTCTGCTTCTCCCTCTGCCCCTCCCCTCTCTCATGTGCTCTCTCTCATTCTCTCTCTCTCAAATAAATAAATAAAAAAAAAAAAGAAAGCAAAGTTAATTAAAATCTTCTTTGCTGCTGGAAATAAAAAAGAAAAATGAAGATGCACTATGGGAAGCAAGACTAAGAGAAGTATGAGAAACACTAGTAAACAAATCTTAAGGTTTTTCAAACTTGCTTTCAACATTCCTGGTTTCCCCAGCTTGCAATTTCTTTTTTTCTCTCTTTTGTATTTAAAGCAGATTAAAAGTGTCATGGTAAGATACAAAAAACACAAAAACAAGAATAAGACAATAATTGGAATTAAGAAAGTACATGGGTTTAACAGCAAATTACACAAAATGAAAAGAGAATTAATGCACTGCAAAATAGGTCAGAAAAAAAATCTAGAAGAAAGCATATAAGATAAAATGATGAAAAATGCAGAAAAGTACGTAAGAGAGGATACCATGAGAAAGTCTAAAGTTTGTGTAACTGGAACCTCAGGAGTAAAGACAGTGAAACAGAAGCAAATCTGAAAAGCTAAAAATTGAGAACTTTCAAAAACTGATAAAAGACATCAAATTACAGGTTCAAGAAGCACTAAGAGCATGAAGGGGTTTAAATATAAAGAAAAACAAACCTAGGTACATTACAGTAAAACTACCAAAGACCAAGGAGAAATATCCAAAAAATAGCCAGAGATAAGGACAGATTATTTTTCAAAGGTGTAAGAATGACTGATAGCTGACTTATCAACAGAAACTGTGGAAACCAGAAGAAAATGGAATAGTGTCTTCAAAGCACTAAAAGACAGTAACTGCCAACCTAGAACTTATACCTGAAAAAACTACCCTTCAAAAATGAAGGTGAAAATTCCAATAATGTCTATAGGTAGTTAATAGTTTTCAATTAACTGATTTTCATAATTATACTATCGTTATAGAAGATGCTAACATTAGTGGAAGTTGGGTGAAAGACATATAGAGACTATATGTTTTTGTTGTTGTTGTTGTTTTTGTTTTTTAAGTAGGCTCCACGCCCAGCATTGGGCTCCAACTCACAACCCCCAAATCAAGACCTGAGCTGAGATCAAGAGTCAGACGCTTAACCAACTGAGCCACCCAGGCACCCCTATGCTATTTTTACACCTTTTCTGTAAGTCTAAAATTATTACAAGAGAAAAAAAAAAGTAAAATACAGTTTCAGAATGAAAGCTAATGTCAGAAAGGAAGCTCCACAAAAGTTGGGATTTCTTGTCCATTTTGTCACTGATGTATATCCCGTAGTGTCCAGAACACTGACTAACACAAAGGCATTTAGTAAATATTTGTCGAATGCACAAACAACAGTAGTAGTAGCTATCACTTATTCAACACTTAGTATATCTTAGGTAGACTATCAAGCACTTTACATTCATTATCCTTCCAACAATCATGTAACATGGAATTTTACACTTTATTTGTGAGTCTCCCTATTTTATAGATGAGGCTAAGCAACCTGCCTAAGATCACATATAGTAAGTGGCAGCCGTCAAACAAAGCCTCCAAAGTCTGTGTTGTTAACCACTATGCTACAGTACTTTCGTGTCACATAAAAATATTTATTTCTCATTTGCTTATTCAAATTCTATTCACCTTTCTAGGTTGTATTAGTCAGTGTTCTCCAGAAAAAGAGAACCAGTGGTAAAAATGTACATACAGTTGACCCTTGAACAACAGAGGTATGAACTGCACAAGTCCACTTATACACAGATTTTTTACAGTACATTCCTATAAATGTTATGTTCTCTTCTTTATGATTTTCTTAAAACATTTTCTTTTCTCAGACTTCCTTTATTTTAAGAATATAATAATATAACATACAAAATACATGCTAATCAACTGTTTATGTTATCAACTGTTTAAGCTTCTGGTCAACAGTAGACTATTAGTTAAGTTTTTGGAGGAGTCAAGAGCTATACATGGATTTTTTACTGTGTTGGGGATAAATGTCCCTAACCATGTGTTGTTCAAGGTAAACTATACATACAAGAAGAGATTTAGCTTATGTGATTACGGAATTGGCTCATGTGATTATGGAAGCCAAGAAATCCAATGATCTGCCATTTGCAATCTGGAGAACCAGAAGAGTTGGTAGTGTAATTCAATCCAAGTCTGTAAGCCCAAGAGCCAGGGCAGTCAGTGGTGTAAGTCCCAGTCTTAGTCCAAAGGCCCAAGAATCAGAGGGCCAATGATGTAAGTTCTAGCCCAAATTCAAAGGCACTGATGTCTGAGGGTGGGAGATAACGGATGTCCCAGCTAAAGCCAAAAAACAAAAACAAACAAACAAAAAAACCCAAAAAAGCCACATTCACTCTTCTTCTACCTTTTGGTTCTAGTCAGGTCCTCAAGGAATTGGATGATGCCTACCCACATTAGTGAGGGTGGATCTTCTTTAAAGTCTACCAATTCAAATACTAATCTCTTCTGAAAGCACCCTCACAGACGTACTCAGAAGTAATGTTTTACCAGCTATCTGGGGAAACCCTCACCTGGTCAAGATTACACATAAAATTAACCATCACATAAGTCAAGACACACTCCTCTATGTTGCCTTATTTAACTTCTCTAGTACCCATTATTTCTCCTTATTCTCAGATCTCAGAGCACAACTTAATGCCATTATGTAAGGTCTTGAATTATTAACAATTAACAATTATTCTGTTAATCAAAAAGCATTATCTCCTCAACCAAATTACATCCCCTTATAGGCAAGATGACCATATCTTACAGCCACATTTGAAACTCTGTAACGATACTTGATATTTTGGTAAAGAGATAAGAAAAATATGTAGTTGGAAAAACCATGCAAAGAACAATATTTTGGGATGCTTTAGAGAGCAGGCTTGTATGGTTTAAGATTCTAAACATCAAATTTGACTCAGAAAAAAGCTACCTTAAAAAGGTAAGGGTTTGGTTTTTTTTTTGAGATTTTATTTATTTATTTATTCAAAAGAAGGGGGAAGAGGGAGAGAGAAAGGTAAAATGATGTATAAAACGGCTGGCTATGTAGAATTCATTCTCATTCCCCTTTAGCTCCAGTTCTCTGGGATTTTCGCTTCTCTACTCCTTTGTGGATCTCCTGGAAAGTGATAGTCTTATTCTTCTTTCTCTTTATATGGTATTAGAGTTGAAGATTTTGAGGACTTTTTAGTCTCTGTTGTTTTCTGTAACACTTTTTGCTTACCCTGCATTTTATGTACTTTTTTGGAGATTAAAGACATTTAGAGAGAGAGAGAGGAGGAGGGAGAAGGAGAGAATCCTAAGCAGACTCCACACTGAGCATGGAGCCCAATGCGGGGCTCGATCCCAGGACCCTGAAATCATGACCTGAGCTGAAATCAGGAGTCTGATGCTTAAGTGACTGAGCCATCCAGGTGCCCCAAAAGGTGGTTTTTACATCATATTTTCTATAATACTTCTTTTTCGTTATGTCAAGTTAGTAGGTGTTCAGGGCATTTTGGACATAGCGGTATAATTCTCTTGGCTAACCCCCTTTGAGAGGGCATATATATTGCATAGACGGTGGAGTTTGAGAGTGTACAGATGAACAGTTATCCCCACACATGTAAACTGCAGCTTGTGTGATGTAAATATACTCTCCCTGCCTGGAACTGCCTGTGTAACATGGTCTCTTCGGGCTCTGTGGTTTCTCAGTACATTCCAACTGTTGGGAGGCTGGAGCTTGGCTCAGCAAGCACAGATAAACAGCTTCCTGCAGCAGGCTGCCAGGGTGAGGAGCAATGACCTCAGCAGAGAATGTCTGCTTTTCATTACCCTGAGCACATCACTGCACCACTAGAGCTAAGAGGAGGAACAATACAAGTTGGATAGACTTGACTGGCTCAGGTCTCCCATTACACCTTGAATTTTTTAATCTTGGCAGCCAGAGAAAAGAGGGTATAGCCAGGAAGTGAGGAAATGGCTTATCGGTGGGAAAAGGAAAGACAAAAAAGCTTTCTTAGGCTATTCTCTGAATGAACTAAATGATGAGTCAAGTGGCTAACGCTAAATGGCTAATAGTCCTGCAGGAAATCATCAAATGTCTTTCATCTCCAAAAAAGTACATAAAATGCAGGGTAAGCAAAAAGTGTTACAGAAAACAACAGAGACTAAAAAGTCCTCAAAATCTTCAACTCTAATACCATATAAAGAGAAAGAAGAGTAAGACTATCACTTTCCAGGAGATCCACAAAGTAGGAGAGAAGCAAAAATCCCAGAGAACTGGAGCTAAAGGGGAATGAGAATGAATTCTACATAGCCAGCCATTTTTTTTTTTAAGATTTTATTTATTTATTTGAGAGAGAATGAGATAGAGAGAGAGCATGAGAGGGGGGAGGGTCAGAGGGAGAAGCAGACTCCCTGCTGAGCAGGGAGCCCGATGCGGTACTCGATCCCAGGACCCTGGGATCATGACCTGAGCCGAAGGCAGTCGCTTAACCAACTGAGCCACCCAGGAGCCCCATAGCCAGCCATTTTATACATCATTTTACCTCACCTGTACAACAACCCTGTGAGATAGGTATTATCACCCCTAGCAATGATCTTGACCTGGAAAATATAACACAAGGAAGGACATTAACAAAGACATTTGTTGTTGATGTTATTTAATGACAAAGGGATGAATTCAAGGCTGCTTCTATGGCCACCCGGAAATAGCATTACTGACTGTTACAGCCCCAGAACTCAGCAACCCTGGGCCAACGTGTCCTAAAATAAATTTACATGCTCATGACATTTTCTAGTAAGATAGTTTCCACTGTGCTGGTCAAAATTGCATCTGATAGTTGAAGAAAGGAATCACAGTTATGGCCTCAGACAGGAAACTGGTTGGACATGACCCCTCTTGAGGGATCCTGAGAAACAATTTGTTTTGTGGGGAAGTCACTGACTGGAAAGATGCACCTGCCATGGGGCTGGAAGCTAAGAGACAGACAAACATCTTAGCAAATCATAATAACAGAGAGAAGCTTCATTTGACTTTCATTTCACTTTTCTCAGGGAAGAAGAATCTTTGTGTGGCTGCCAAAATCCTAACTGTCCCTCCTCCTTCCCCTCTCTCCCCTCCACCCCCATCCCAGTTCATTAAAGACCTTCTGGTTAAAGGTGCCAGAATGTGTCATTCTTTCCTGCTCTTGTGCCAGGTCTGTGCTGCCAGCACCACAGATCTTCTAGAGTTCTGAGCAAATTATGGAAGAAATTAAAAACACTGAGAAATTTAAACTGTTCTGTTGTTGATGAAGTAAAGTTTCTTAACTTCTGCTGAGCTAATTCACATTACTAATAGCACTACTGATCTGTAAATTCAGATTTGTGTGTGTCTACCTAATTGCCAGAGGGGTACTCAGAGAATTATCAGAGCAGGAGAATGAGGAGAAATATCAGTGCTTGGATGGGACCAAATAAAGATTCTTTATATTATTTATCGAGTAACATAAATTAAGTAATTTCTCTAAAGGGAAATATTTCCGTGTAGAAAATTACACCTAAATTTTATACTAGCTAGCTGTAAAAGCTGCTCCCATGAAAACAGAAATAATATCACTGGTTCTTGAGAATACTTCAGCCAAGGATGGAGTTCCTTCATTTCCTCTTATTGAACAGTTTCACAACAGCTAAATTTCTCTTAACTTGTAGAAGGGAGGGGAGGGGAGTGAGAACCCTCCTGACAGGGAGAATCTGGGCCCAATTATTACTCCCACAACTTTTGACTCTGACTTCTAAATGAGTCAGGGGACCAGCGGGCTGTGAAATGGCTTCCTCAGTTACCAGGTCAGGTGCTGCTGGATGGTTTCCTGTAATCAAAACATGAAGGTACTGAAGAAGAGAGATGGATTCTAAGCAAGTAAGCAACTTCTACCCTTGATAAACCTGGATTTTTAAGTTTCCAAATAGATTTTTGGTGACTCTCAATCACCACTATGTCTCCCTGCAGCACTTTTGCTCTGGATACTCCTAGTGACATAGAAAAGAACCAGAATCCTCTATAGATTTTTACAAATGCCAGAAGTGCCTGGGCCAATAATAGTGAGGACAGGGTTGCTCTAGTTGAAGGCAAAATCTATTCCTGGCAATTATCTGAGTCTGTGAGAATCCAGATGCTGACAATGAGAAATGGGTAATTTTCTGTTATAATGTGTCAACTCCAGCTAAGAACTGAACTATGGAAAAAAGATGGGGGGCGGGGCGGGGAGAAGCATTACCCTTTTAAAGAAGTCTATAATAGGATTAGTCACCATTACTTCGCCATAGCACATTTTGGCTCAATTTAACAACAATAAGTAGGGAAAACACGGAGCAGAGATGGCCCAGAGAAGTCTCAAGTCGATCCCTCATTCAGAGCCATGAGCCTGGAAATCAGTGAACTCCTGGTTTGTTCTGATGTGTTTCTTGTTGCTCCAAAACTGCTACTCTGTTGCCACGGGCACGAGAAGAACCCAAAACAACATTACTTAAATGCTGGATGATGGGTAATCCTAAAAAAATCTGCCAACTTTAGAACTGAAAGTTTACACCCTGATTGTTCTAGATTACTTAGGAGAGAAGTAGGTCATCTTTCACAGGGTTTAGAGCACCTGTTTAAAAACAGAAGAAATAGTACATATTTTATAATGATGGTTTGTTTTTTTTTAGAGTTATACTTAAAGTGATTTAGGAATATGCACCATTGGAACTTCCTTTTCATCTCCAGGAGTGAATTAATGAAGTTCACATTTTATGGATATATTCTAATCAAGACAATTAAAAAAAAAAGGATTTGATGCTGGTATCTTTTACTATAAGAGTATATTAAAAAAGGTATGTAAATTCCCAACTGAATTCTGATGATTAATATATATCAAGATATAATAATGCTCTTTTTCTAAAAACTAAGATTTCAATCTTCATATTAATATTATATATAACGCAGGTAATTTTTATGTCTAATTATTTTATTATTTTCACTTATTATATATGAGCAATGCATAGGGAAACCAGTTACTTGTAAGGTGGCTTTCCCTGATCACTGCCTGTTAAGGTTATTCCATTCTGGGTAGCAGCAAATAAAATCAATCATACTATCTTTTTTGGACACAGAAAGCTTAGGTAACAAAGGTGGACAAAAAGGTGAGTCACCTGAACAGAGATAACTTATTGGCTCTTTGAAGGGATGAGTTAATCATCCCATGGGATAAGCCCTCAAATGCCATCTCCAAGAGGCCTTCCTGACTATCCTGTGTATCACGTTACCCTAGTTATTTCCTTGTTATTTATCTTGTTATGGTCATCAGCTATGTAACCTTGGTAATATTCTTTTTGTGTACCTGAATTTCCTAATGCATAAAATGAAGAGAATATTAAAACCCCACCTCATGGTATTGTGAGAATTAAAGATTTTTATTTTTTTACTTATTTATTTTTTTAGAGAGAAAAAGAGCATGTGCACATAAGGGGGGTGGTGGCAGAGGGAGAGGGAGAGAGAGAATCTCAGGAAGGCTCCATGCCCAGTGCAGAACTCGACATGGGACTTGATCTCACCACCCTGAGATAATGACCTGAGCCAAAATCAAGAGTCAGACACTTAACCGACTGCGCCACCCAGGTGCCCCAGTATTGTGAGAATTAAATGAGAGAATACATGTTATATGCTTAGAACAGTGCCTAGCACACAAGTATTTATTAACTATTAGCTATTGTCGTCATCATCAGTTTACTTGTTTATTGACTATCTCCTGCACTAAACCTTTACATCCATGAGAATAATTACTTTATTTGTCTTGTTCACTACTCTATCTCCACTACCTATTACACATAGGCACATAGTAAGCGCTCAAAAATAATTGCTGAATGAATTCATGAGTGAATGCTGTCTTATATTCTCACATATCCTTGAAATAAACCTCTATCAATGAAGGTATCTGTGTATTTGCAACCAAAACAGACATCACGAAAGTATCCCCAAGAGGTTAAAACCATCATTTAGGGGCGCCTGGGTGGCTCAGTCGGTTAAGCGGCTGCCTTCGGCTTAGGTCATGATCCCAGGGTCCTGGGATCGAGTCCTGCGTCGGGCTCCCTGCTCGCCGGGAAGCCTGCTTCTTCCCTCTCCCTCTCCCCCTGCTTGTGTTCCCTCTCTCGCTGTGTCTCTCTCTGTCAAATAAATAAATAAAATCTTTAAAACAAAACAAAACCATCATTTAAAAAAAAACAAAAACAAGACACTTGATCATAAGAAAGAGCCCTCCTGGGCCCACCAACCAAGACCACAGAGTATCATTCATTTCTATATTAGTATGTGGAGGTCAAGCTCCCTGATGCCACAGTGTTGTAACTATCAATTTAGCCTGTGAAGAATGGTTCCCAATCCTGATAGGAATTCTCAGATTTCAGCCTGTTTTTCTCTCATCATTATTTTCCAATGTCTTAAAAAACCACATTTCTCATTTGATCTTTACCACAAGAACCTGGTCACACTCTGCTGTGGTTTCTAAGTTATAACTACTCTAGCCTCATTTTCTTGGATATACTTCTTCAGAGGTCCTGACCCCATGCTGACACTTGGGTCTATTCTTAGAGTGGCACCTCTAAATATTAATTCCTTTTACCTTCCACTGGTTGAAAGACAACATTCAGAGGTAGAGGTTGCATACAACATAAAAGAAAATCCTCTGGGATTTAGTATCTTTCTTTCAAGAGTGTCCAGAAGAATATGATCTAAAGAGCTCACAGTCTTGCAGACATACACACACAGTACAGCTTAGCTACTCATGTTTTGCAGCTTACCCAGATTTACTGGAACAATCATGGATTTGTTGGAAAACACCAACAACCAAGGAGTGACAGCACAGGTGAGGGGACAAGCAGACCCAGAGAAGAAAATCAGCAGGAAAGCCTTCCTTCCAAAAACAATTTCAAAAATTGCCCAAGATTATAGAGTGAGGACTTTTAAGAATAAGGAACCGTTCTTTCTAGGGCAGTGTCATTATGCTGCTGTGAATCAACACAAAACTGAAGCCTGATAAGGAAGGATTTTCACTAGATAAATAAAATTCATAATCAAAGAAAATCAGGAGCTTCTACCACTCAGGTCTCCTTGTCTACCAAATACTACTTTCAATTTCATCATACATCCATACCTTTCAAGTCTTTTTTGTTTGTTTGTTTTAAGATTTTGGAGCTTTGATGCTAGTTCATTTCTCAAAATAACTTGCCTTGGGCCAATATGCTTTCTGAAAAGTGTCAGGTATGTGCCATTCATAAACATTATGTAATTTTTAGTTTCCTGAGGACAAGAAACAACTCACTTGGCAACTAGATTTCTATCAGCACTGTGGAAAATCAAGATTTTTTTCAACAGTGTATTGGTGGATAAAAGTTACAGTTGATAGCATTCAATAGCATTTTGAAACAGTTATAAGATTTACTATTGGCTCTATAGAGTTCAGTATCAGTTATTTAGACCAGTTGGGTTCACTTTTGGAGTACTACATACATGGCATACAGCTTCTTATATGGCAGAAAATAGAGCTTACTCAAAAAGAATCAATAAAAAAGAGAGAGAAGGCAAGAGAAAGTCCTTTTTACTGACAAGAACAAGAATAAGAGTAAATAGTGTGCAATAACTTAAAATACAGATACAGCTGTATATTCAACAAACATTCACCTAACATCTATTATGTGCTAAATATCATGCCAGGCACTAAGAACACAAAGATGAAGAGCCTGTCCTCAAGGAGCCAGTGTGATAGGAAAGACTTATAAAGGATTTGGAGGGTGGGGGAGGTAGAGTAAAACGAAAAAAACCAGGAAGAAGCATTGCCCCCAGAAGAGTCATATTTCACTTGGCAAGGAGCCTCAAGAGTGCTGGTACAGATTAAATGGCCTAGAAACTTGACCCCTAGGCTTGTCAGTTCTGTAAGAGCAAGCAAGGCTATTCAATCTCAGTCTTTATTCCCTGCCCACCTCATTTGCTTCAGCCCACACCATGAGAACAAGAGTCCTTCCCTGATCCTCCTTTAGAGGACTGGGAAAAGGGACAGCCTCTGCTCCTAGAGAGCCTGTTTTTCCCAGGGACTTGAAATTCCAAGCCATAAGAAATCTAGACTTCATCTGCAAGATCCATAGCTTGGCAAAAGAAGTTAGGGAGAGTCAAGAATCCCCCTAACAGCAACCCAAGTTTAGGCCATTAGAACAGCTGTCTGATCTTTAAGGAAGCGGTGGAGCATAGAAAGGAAAAAATATGTTTTCAAGGAGGATAGACTTGAGCTCATGATTCCCCTTAGATAGAAGCCTGTTAGGGTACCTGGGTGACTCAGTCAGTTAAGCTTCTGCCTTCAGCTCACATCAGGATCCCAGGGTCCTGGGATTGAGCCCCATGTCGGGGCTCATTGCTCAGGGGGGGAGTCTGTTCCCCTCCCCCCAAACCCCGCTTGTGCTTGCTCACTCTCTCATTCTCTGTCTCTCTCTCCCAAATAAATAAATAAAATCTTAAAAAAAAAAAAAAAGCCTGTTAGAGGCTATTCTTCCTTAAAATGTTCCCAATAAACCCTAAAAAAAAGGAAGGAGAATCCAAATGATTATACAAATATGTGATGGCATTTTGGAAATAAAAATAACATTGTGTATTTCTTTAACACACCCTTTCATGAAGACCAAGGAGTTCAAAACGGATTCTCTTTCAGCCTAAGAACAGTTCTGTGACATTAAAAAAGTAGTAATCATTTTGACTTTTATACACTCCAAGCATGCTTTACAAAGAAACACAATATGAAAGTTATTCTGCCTCTACAAATACTCTAAAATCCTTAGCTGATTGACACAGCATCCTTTAGATGTAGAAAGAAAACTGCAGAAGCAAATCATCCTACGCATTTCCACAAGAAAAGCCAGCCATGAAAAACACAGGCCAAAGGAACACGGACAACAGGCAATCACAGTAAGTATTCTGAATAATGGAGAAAGTTAAAATTATAAGAGGGACCTAAAGAAACAGATCTAACAGATGAAACAAATAGTTCTTGAGCTACCATAGCCATGACCACTCATAAGACTTATCACTGGACGGGGTGCCTGGGTGGCTCAGTCGTTAAGCACCTGCCTTCAGCTCAGGTCATGATCCCAGGGTCCTGGGATTGAGCCCAGTATCAGGCTCCCTGCTCTGCAGGAAGCCTGCTTCTCCCTCTCCCACTCCCCCTGCTTGTGTTCCTTCTCTCATTCTGTCTCTCTCTGTCAAATAAATAAATAAAATCTTAAAAAAAAAAAAAGACTTATCACTGGACAAAACTAGCTGCACCAAAAGCATGTTCCAAAACGTGTCTGGGCAACCCTCAACCAGCTTACCAAAGCTCAGCATTCACTGCCACTACATCATCAGCAATACCCTGCTCTATTCTTCATATACCTTGCCTGCTTCCAAGTGCCTCCTCTGGGCTCGCCCTATTGGCCAAACAGGTACTTACTATTCGGTGAAGAACCTGGCCACGCCGTACTGGCTAATATCTTCCTTATTCTCTAGCAGCTGGCACACTGCATCCTCCATGTACGTGAGGACATGTCGCTGGGCTAAAAAAAAATCAAGACAGAAAGAGAAAGAGACAAAGAAAATTAGTCTTCCCAGTCCCAGTAGGAAGCCATGAAAGTCAACCTAGATGTTGGTTCTGCCCTAGGAAGTGGACTAGAATAGGCAACGCAAACTTGCTGGCCCTAACTGAGCTATGGTCTCAAAGGGCAGAATGGGAGACAATGTAGAACATGACCTATTGCCATGTGATTGGCTATTATTATTAATATCAACCCTTCACTCTCCATTTCAGTGATGAGGGTGACGTTAATGAGGGTGAGGAGCTTTAGCACCATTTAGCTACATTTAGCACCATTTAGCTACACCTGGGAGTTCTTTTCTTTCTATCTCCTTCCACCCTCTTCCACTTCTGCATGTCTCAGAAACTTAACCCAGGGAGTAGTGATGCCATGCCTGAAGTGTGGATGATCTGCTTGCAAAGAAAACTCAATTCCTTAACAGCAAAAAAAGTCGTGGAAAAGTTTAAGGAAATTTAATGAAAATGTCAGTAATGGTGCTATAAATTATTAGCCTTAGGACCATGAAATCTGTGTGATTCGATTTACCAGAAATCACATTTTCTGCATTTGTTGTGATGGGAAAATGTGTGAATTAATCATGGGCTTGTAATAAAGGGTGTATTAGAATTAGACAGACCTTGGTTTGAATCATGGCTCTGTCTTTGGTAGCTTAATCCTGGATAGTTATTTAATCTACACCTGTTTTCTTCTTTATCACATGTGGAAAGAAACATAATTTAGCTCTTTCTCAAAATATGGTCAATCAACTTCTTGATCTGAATCACCAGAGTTACCCTGTTAAAATACAGATTTGTAATCTGACACCATCTCAGACTTAGTGACCTTAAATTTCTACCTAGAGCCCAATAATTCTAAAAAAAAAAAAAGTTTTTTTTTTTAGAAACTTTTAAATATAACATTGTATGCCCCATTTCAGATGTACAACATGGTGCTTTGACAATTCTACGTATTACTCAATGCTCACCACAGTAAGTGTAGTCACCATTTGTCACCATACAATGTTACTGCAATATTATTGACTGTATTCCCTATGCTGTACTTTTCATGGAGCCCAGTAATTTTTAACAAGTACCTTTCATGCTTCTTATGTACCTGGAAGTTTAAGAATCACTGGTTTAGACCTTGGGCTTTAGAGTTCAGAGAGACCATAGTTCCATTCTCAGCCCTACCAATTCCTAACTGTGTGACTTTGAGCAAATGACCCTCCAAGCCTATTTCCTCACTGTAAAATGTGGATAATAATACTATTACTATTCATAATAATAATATTAGTAGTTCCTACATCATAGGATTATGAGAGTTGAATCAGATAATACATGTAAAATACTACAGTCCCTGGTTTGCTTGATAATATAAATTCTTAAGAGCCTATCTCAAAGGTCTATTGGGGGTTTACTTCAATAAACAACATAGGCTAGAGTTACCATTATAACATGTGCTCAACAAATGCTTGTTCCCTTTCCCTGAATTTTATCTTTAGGCACAACAATGATATCCTGGCACACTTCACATAGAAACTTCCAATTACCATCCAAAAATTTAAAAACAAACAAATTTAAAAAAAAACCAAACTTTTCTTCTGGAGCAGTGAGAACAAAAAACCTCGTAAGTAATGAATATCTTGTCAAAAAGCAATTCCCAAAGTTGTTACCAAGATGGACATTTGTCTCTTTTATAGTTTCATCCCTCAGGAAAATATGGAGGAATTACCTAAAATTTATAAAAAATAGGTACTTCAAGGTACCTTGAGGTGGCTCAGTTGGTTAAGCATCCAACTCTTGATTTCAGCTCAGATCATGATCTCAGGTCATGATCTCAGACTGAGCCCTGTGTCAGGCTCTGCACTGGGCATGGAGCCTGCTTGGGATTCTCTCTCCCTCTCCTTCTGCCCCTCCCCCACCTCTAAAAAAAATAGGTACTTCAAAAAAACATTCCTGAAGTCCTGGCAGTCTAGTGAAAGTTAAAAAGCAAGTAAGTTTATCTACCCAAGCTGTACTCAGGGGAGTTTTCATTTGACAATGGTAACCTAAGGTTTCACCACGTTTGCATGGGCCTAAAGTCCAGATGAATGACATGTTTACATTCTGCAACTTATTCTGTCAATATGAGTGCTTCCCAAAGCTAACAAGTATCAATGCACTGCAAACATTCTCTAGCCTCCCACCCCCCAAAAAGAGGTGAAAATAAAGTTAGTGCTTCAGAAACAGTTCACCCAATTGGAAAACTTTCTTCAAGAAATGGCCGGGGCGCCTGGGTGGCTCAGTCGTTAAGCGTCTGCCTTTGGCTCAGGTCATGATCCCAGGGTCCTGGGATCGAGCCCCGCATCGGGCTCCCTACTCCGCGGGAAGCCTGCTTCTCCCTCTCCTATTCCCCCTGCTTGTATTCCTTCTCTCACTGTGTTTCTCTCTGTCAAATAAATAAATAAAATCTTAAAAAAAAAAAAAAAAAAAAAAAGAAATGGCCAAAACTGAGAATGAAGAGATAACACATGCCAATTTCTGGCATTCATTGTTTTATACTTTAATATATATTAAATCGGGAAGAAAATGGCCAAACTCACATTAGAATCAGCGACACTGTCACCTCTGTATTCTCCTTCCCTTTTTCCACCCACTTATTCTGGTCTTACAAAAAGATTCCTTCCGGGGCACCTGGGTGGCTCAGTTGGGTAAGCGTCTGCCTTCCACTCAGGTCATGATCCTGGGGTCCTGGGATTGAGCCCTGTGTTGGGCTTCCTGCTCAGCAGGAAGTCTACTTCTCCCTCTCCCTCTGCTCCCTACCTCGCTCGTGTGCTCTTTCTCACTCTCTCTCTCAAATAAATAAAAATCTTAAAAAAAAAAAAGTTTCCTTCCTTGGACTAGATGGACTTTCTTTGACTTAGATCTACCTAAGGCTAGTACAGGATTGGAGTGTTTTGGATTTTGGTTTTGATTTGATGGTGGAAATGAAAGAGCTCCACTTAGTTGCAAATCCTGCTGCTTCTCCTCCCTGACTTCAGGGACTAAATGTCAATGTGAAGGCCCTTTAAGGGAGAAATATTTTCAGTGCAATTGGAATCAAAGTACTTTTGTCCTCCTGGGGGTGGGAAAGAGGAGAAATTTTCTGGAAAGCGACTTTGCACCAAAAAAAGGTTGGGGCATAGGGAGAGAAAGAAAGCAAGGAAGAAAAAAAAAGGACTATGTTTAACATTCATCTACCAATCTGATGTTTATAGAGTTTAATAGTATTACACATAATAATGGTAACAATTTGAAGCACCTGTGCAACTTAGTGAACAATATGCCAGATACTGTACTCGTTGTCTTAACATGCATTATTTTAGTCTTTGCCACAATCCTATGACACATACATATTTTGCGTACCTCCATTTACAAAGGGGAGAACGAGATTTATAGAATTAAAGTAGCTTGCTCAAGATCACACAGCCAAGCTAGTGAAAGGAAAAGCCAAGACTCAAACCAAGAACCCATGCTCCTAACACTATACCACACTGCCTCATCATTAACATTTTGTGTAATCAGTTTTCCAGTAAATATGATCTTTATTCTACATAGAGCACAAAGGCAGGGGCATATGTTGATAGTAAAATCATCTGAGAAATGTGGTCCATTTGTGTCTGTGTGAACGTGTGTGTGTGCGCGCACGCGCATGGGAACATCTTGTCCCCACCTGCATGGGTGTGTATGCCAATCAGCATTTTGTGTGAAGTTAGAATTTGTCATCGAATTTCAAAGTTTCTTATAAAGAACCACTCTACCACAAAGTATTCACCAGCCCCCATTCCTCGTTCACAATGTGAAAACAGAAAGCCCTGCTGCCCTTTTTATTTGTGGGTGAAGGCAAGCAGCTAAGAAGAGCCAGAAAAGGCAGGGAAAAGTTCCTCCCTGCAGAGAATTTCCCACAAGCCAAGTTCGAAGAGCTCTCTCTTAACCACTATTCTCTGGTGGTTTCCTTCACCTGCAGCTCTTATCAGTCCAATGTTCTCTCTGTGGGCACCACCCAACCCTGGAAAATCCTTGCAGTTTATCAAACTTCAATGAGACAGAAGTTCAAAGCTCTTGTCTGGCAATAAAACATGGAGAGTGTCATTTTATATTATTTTTTAAATGCAAAGGAATAGGCTTTAATTTATGTGAATGATTAAAGTATAAAAACAGCACACCTGCACCCCCGAGGGCAAAGATATCTGGGCACCTTAGCTGCCCTCCTTGGAAAAGAAAAAACGTGTCAGATTGCCTTTTCTTCTGCTGCTTTGCCGTGATTCTTACAACAAGCCCAGGGTTAACTTTTCTAACATGTACCAATAGGCTCTATTGTTCTGAAATCCACACGAAGGCCCAAGGTCCCTGTCTTGCTCAGATAGCATTGCTCTCTGAGATAAGCACTTATAATTTCAACATGCTACATTGAAAAATCGAAGTGAAGTATAAGTAACACGTATGATCGTTATATGAACCTCTCAAATAAAGGCAATGTGAATCAGAAACTTCTTGGTTCTGTGTAATGGCCTCCTGCTGATTGCTTAATCTCTGTATACCACAGTCACTCCTGCTATAAAATGGGTATGATACTAGGAATGATATGACTAATAATAAACTACTTCTTTGGAAAATATTTGGTATATACAAAAAGTAACACATCAATGATTATATTATTATTGCTACATACTGATTCTACAGATTAAAATGACACAGCAATTTTTTGCAATGGTTAAGAACATGGGCTCTGAATTCAGGTTGACCTGGATTTGATTTCTAGCTCTGGCACTTACTAACGGTGTAACTTTAAGCAAGTTACCTAATCTTTCTGCCGTTTTCTATAAAATTGGGGAATAGTACCTACCACCTAAGCTTGTAGTGGGAATTAAATAAAATAATTTATGTAATAATCTTGACATAGTGCTTGGCACAGAGTTAAGTATGCAATAAATATTAGCGATGATTTTTATTATTGTTGTTATTACTACAGTTATTATTATGTACCACCCCCCGACATTGCAAAACTCAGAAGACAGTAGGTTTTCTTTTTTTTTTAAAGATTTTATTTATTTATTTGAGACAGAGAGAATGAGAGACAGAGAGCATGAGAGGGAGGAGGGTCAGAGGGAGAAGCAGACTCCCTGCCGAGCAGGGAGCCCGATGCAGGACTCGATCCCGGGACTCCAGGATCATGACCTGAGCCGAAGGCAGTCGCTTAACCAACTGAGCCACCCAGGCGCCCCAGACAGTAGGTTTTCAACACTAATAAACCACCAAGCAACCAACTTACTATAGCCCCCCACTCCCTTATTTAAAGTTCTGCTCATCCAACCAAGGATATTTACAGATTATCTTCAAGGACTCCTGGGCTATATAAACCTTACACGTACAATAATATACATAAGCATATGCCCATTTCAGCTATAACCTTTAAACTTGTAGGAAACATTCACTTATTAACTGCTAATTACTCAGGAGGCTCTAATTTACATGGGGAAAGTCCAGAACTATTTCTTTTCAACTCTCTTCCCAAGCATAAATACCATCAAAGTATTAGCTTGTTTGTTTTGCAATCAAATAAAGGGTCCCGTTTGGAAATTATTGCTGGAGGGGCCTAGAATTTCCACCTACATTAATTAGACCATTCATTTTATTATTATTATTTAATACAGAGTCCCTATACTAGAATAAACAAGTCTCACTAGAAAAATATTCATATGAATTACTACGTGATATTAATAGACACATAGAAGAGCAACAGCACTGTAAGTGAAAAGCATAATATATACATATATTCAACTTTAAATCTCGCTTTTTCCTTCCTTGCCAGACTCCTTCTGAGACATATTTTAGTCTTTGAAGCCTCTTGAAATTCAGATCCTGGCTGGCACAAACGTTGAATTAAATTAAGGCTGTTCTCTGAGATAAGAAAAGTAACCCTGTTAACCAAACAACTTGACATGTAAACTGTTTAGAAGTTTCAAGTTCAAGATCATTTATAGGGCGCCTGGGTGGCTCAGTTGGTTGAGCGGCGACTGCCTTCGGCTCAGGTCATGATCCTGGAGTCCCGGGATCGAGTCCCGCATCGGGCTCCCTGCTGAGCAGGGAGTCTGCTTCTCCCTCTGACCCTCCCCCCTCTCATGTGTTCTCTCTCTCTCAAGTAAATAAATAAAATCTAAAAAAAAAAAAAGATCATTTATAAATCACTAACATGAATTGATTTGATTTGATCTTTTGAAGTACAAATAGATAGCTTACTGGTTTAAAAAGTTAATAGACCTCTAAAATTAATTATTTACATCCTCCATTTTTACTCGTATGTCCTGATCCAGGGAGATGGCATATTCTGGTGAAATATTTTATCACCCATAGAAGACCATCTTTGATCTTAGACCACACTAGGCCAATTTCCTCTGACCAAAGGAGATGGGAAATGAGGAAAACCAGCACATGTAATCCTTATACAACTCAATGAGGTAAGTAATAGACTTTTTTGAAGCTCAGAGAGGTTAAGGAATCTGCTAAAATCTTAATAAATGGCTGATCTAGGATTTAAACTTAGATTTTACTCCAGAGCCTATGTCCTTCCACTGTAACCTACAACCTCTCAAAAACAAAAACAAAAGCAAAACATAATAAGAAAAATCCAAAACCCTAAAATGTGTCCCATTTTATACTGTATTATCTAGAAATTTCTGGCTATCCATGTAAATACTAGAAAAGAAGCTTAAATTGGTAAATCAGGTTAAAAGTATTTATCTGATTTAAATTGCAAAAAAATGTTTATTTCTATTAGCAATAATCGTGCCTCGGATAAACCTCATTGGCTACGACACTGCCGCTGTGCAAAGCTAAAAAAATGTTTATTTCTAATTACACATGTACTTATTTTTAAAGATTCAAACAGTACAGAAAAAGTTAAAAACCAATCCCAGTTCCCATTGGTAACAGTTGTCAGTTTGGTATGCATACTTTAAAAAATATAGAAATATGTAATTTGTGAGCTTGGTTTAGTTTTGTTTTTAAATAAATGACATATACTTTTTTCTTAACCTTGCTTTTTTCACTCAACCATGTCTGGAGATCTTTTCTAAAACGATATGGAACCAACTTACCCTTGCAGTATTTCTCAATGGCAAATATTTCTCTATCGATAAATAGGCTGTTTCCATACTTTCATTATAGCAAACCTTGCTGTGTTGAACATTCTTATACATGTTTCCCTGTGCATATGTGGAAGAGTTTTTCTATGGAATTGGCATGCCATAGGACGCACACATCTTCATGGTTTTTTTTCCAGTTTTATTAAGAAATAATTGACAAACATCATCGTATAAGTTTAAGGCATACAGCATGACGGTTTGATTTACATATATTGTGAAATGATTATCACAATAGGTTCTGCTAACATTCACCATATAGATAAAATAAAAAAGAAAAGAAAGAAGAAAAAACATTTTTCTCCTTGTGATGAGAACTCTTAGGATTTACTCTCTTAATCACTTTCCCATGTATCATATAGCAGTGGTAACCACAGTCATTATGCTATAGGTTACCTTCCCAGTATTCATTTATCTTATAACTGGAAATCCGCACCCTGCCTCTCCAGCAGCTTCCTCTAATTTCCTCTCCCCCTCCGCCTCTGGCAACCACATGTCTGATCTTTTCTTCAGTGAGTTTGGGTTTTTGTTTGTTGTTTGTTTTTAGATGGCATATGTAAGTGAAATCAAACAGTATCTTTCTCTGACTTATTTCACTTAGCATAATGCCTTCAAGATCCATCCATGTAGTTACAGATGGTAGGATTTCCTCAATTTTTGTGGCTGAATAACATTCCATTATATATACACACCACAACTTCTTTATCCATTCATCCATCGATGGACACTTAGGTTGTTACCATGTTTTGACTATTGTAAATGATACTGCAGTGAACATTGGGGTGCAGAAATCTTTTAGATTAGTGTTTTCATTTCCTTTGGATATATTCCCAGAAGTGGAATTGCTGGATCATATGGTAGTTCTATTTTCAATTTTTTGAAGATCCTCCATACTGTCTTCCATAGTGGCTATACCAGTTTACAATCCCACCAGCAGTGCACAAGGGTTCCCTTTTTTCCATATCTTCATGTCTACTTAGATATACACAATTGCTTCACGAACGGTTATTCCAATTTACTCTTCCCAGCCGTAAGAATATCTGTTTTCACTATTCTTGGTCTAAGACTTTGTAATTTTGCCAATTTAACAGCTATAAAATAGCTTTTCACTGTTGTTTTAATTTTAGTCTTCTTAAGTACAAATAAAGTTAAGCATATTTTCATGTTTATTTGTATTTCTTCTGTGAATAATCTGCTAGTATCCTTTGCCCATTTTCCTCTCTGGTTCTTTTTTCTTCTCCTTGATTTGTAGGTTTTTTTCTAATTCTATATATTTTGCAAATATATATATCTACCTTATGGCTTTTCTCTTAATTTGTTTGTGGTATCTTTCATTGTACAGACATCTTAACTGTTGATACAGTCAAAAGTATTTTACTGTGGCTTTTGTGCTTTGTGTATAGTTCAGACAGGCCCTCTCCACTCCAAGTGTATAAACCTATTATCTTATATTTTTTTCTAGTATGATCTTTACTTTAAGTAATTGTGTCCTTTATCAAATCATGAATTCACAATTAACATAGTGAGCATAATATAAAAAGAAATTTAAAACTTAGAGAAAAATAAAGTAAAAGTGTTAACCCCAAATCAGGCCTCTTCAAACATTAACTAGCTCCAAATATAAAACAGCTGTGCGTCAAGTTTAACTTTGGGTGCCCAGAAAAAATTGTAAGTGAATCACACATTGCATATGAATATCCTGATAAACATCCTTGATATAAATGTAGGAAGCTTCCCTCCTTCAATAGCTCTTGATCATTACAGGGTTTGCTTATGGTAGTTAAACCTATAAATATAGGGACGCCTGGGTGGCTCAGTCGTTAAGCGTCTGCCTTCGGCTCAGGTCATGATCTCGGGGTCCTGGGGTTGAGTCCCACATCGGGCTCCTTGCTCAGTGAGGAGCCTGCTTCTCCCTCTCCCTCTGCTGCTCCCCCTGCTTGTGCTCTCTCTCTCTCTGACAAATAAATAAAAATCTTAAAAAAAAAAAACAACCTATAAATATAATAATAACAACAGCTAACATTTATTAAGCTCTCTGTGCAAGACAGCCTTCTAAGCATTTTACGGGCATTAATTCATTTAATTCTCACAACAGACTTATGAGATGGGTACTTTTCTTTTATCTCCATCCTACAGATGAAAAAAAAGGAAGACTCAGATATGTAATTTACCTAAATGTTAATGGTCTGGTGAGTAGCAGAGACAGGATTTGAATCCAGGCCTAGGTCAGGACTGCACTATATCACAGCCCTTAGAGAGCTATGCCATGGGGTGCCTGGGTGGCTCAGTCGGTTAAGTGTCTGCCTTCATCTCAGGTCATGATCCCGGGGTCCTGGGATCGAGCCCTGCATCTGGCTCCCTGCTCGGTGGGGGAGTCTGCCTCTCCCTCTCCCACTACCCCTTCCCCTGCTTGTGCTCTCTTTAGCTCTCAAATAAATAAATAAATAAATAAAATCTTAAAAAAAAAGCTATGCCACATGACATATGTCAAGTGGACATTTCTAAGGACAGAGTTACAAATTAAGGAAAGCTCTTTTACATTAATAGTTAATTATAAAACAGACGAAACTAATCCAATGCATTTGGGCATCCAAGCCACCACATTGCTGCTACACAGCTAGTCAAACTCAAATACTAAAAGACACGCTGAGGGCAAACAAAGCATTACACATATGTTAACATCACCTGTGGCAACCAGAAAACAAGAGGTCACTAAAGATCTTTATGCCAAGTGGAGGACGAAAAACTAAAGCCTACTTCCCTCCACCAGTGGGGATCTTGTACAAGTTTACAGCTGGACAAAGGTGTGTGCTTTGACATTCAAACATTTGCTAGTCAGCCATTCATCCTTCCTTCTTCCCTTCTTCCTCAAACTGGTGATTTTTGATATGTTGGGGATATCGATGAAGGCTAAGTACTTAAATCCTATTGCTTCAGTATTTCTAGTCTAAATCTCATAATATAAAATTAGTAGGTTGGAGGGGCGCCTGGATGGCTCAGTCAGTTGGGCATCTGCCTTCGGCTCAGGTCATGGTCCCGGGATGCTGGGATCGAGCCCCGCGTCGGGCTCTCTGCTCGGGGGGAGGCCTGCTCCTCCCTCTGCCTGCCTGTGTGCTCTCTCTCTCTCTGTGTCAAATAATAAATAAATAAAAATCTTAAAAAAAAAAAACAAAAAAAAGAATTAGTAGGTTGGAGTTTTGTAATTTCAAGTGCCAGAAGCTACAGAAAAAAAAAATTTTTTTAAGGAGGTTTTTACAGAGATCCAAACTTAAAGCACTCAGCTAGCTGACCATAACAAAATGTACTCCCTGAATGTCAGAGAAATCCGAAGTGGCACTGAAGTGTCCCACAGTTACAATCTATGCGACACATGAAGAGCCAAGTAATAACTGTCATTACAATAGCTTTGCAAAAATAGTCACTCATAGAGCAGCATTGTTATCAATTCAACTCCATAAACAGTCATAGAACTATTTTCCAGAAGGCACCACAGGTTAAATAAAACCCAAAAATTGACAAACATGGAGTAAATCAAGTGCCACTCCTAATGTCATGTCAGGTAGGGAAGTATTAAAGTTACAAGGCAAGGGGCGCCATCAGTTAAGCATCTGACTCCTGGTTTCACCTCAGGTTGTGATCTCAGGGTTGTGAGATCGAGCCCCATGTCAGGCTCCAAGCTCAGCACGGAGTCTGCTTGAGGTTCTCTCTCCTTTTCCCTCTGCCCCTCCTGCTCGTGCTCTCTCTCTCTAAAATAAATAAATAAATCTTAGAAGAAATTTAAGCTATAAGGCGAAAATTAATTGTGCTATATAGTCATCAAAAGTTGTAGCCTTTGGGGAAAACCATGCCTTTACAAATTATTAGCAATTATATTCGGTAATATGCAATTAACTATGAATATACAGATTAGTGGTATTAATACAACAAGGTGCTAATGCAGTACCTTATCAATTACTTGTCATTTTATATTCAAACCATTTCACAAAAATTAACAACTCATATAACACTAACAGGACCTCATTTAGTTTAATGGCAGAAAGATACAGAAGTGAGTTCTAATTTAAAGTAGCTGAAAACTCTCAGGCTTAGAATTCCTGATCCTCTCCCTTCTGTTTGATACTGCCTCTGTATGAAGGTGAGGATTCTCTTTCAACCATGAAGTCTCACTTGTCAAATTCCCACTCAGAACTATGTCTACACCCTGCTTATGGGATATGGCTGTAATAATGCCCAATAATCCCTTTGAGTGTCTATTTTTGTTATGAAAGTAAAGATGCTATGTAGTTATTTATAGATGCTCCAGAGGTCTAGGCCAAAGTGCACAAAAGTGATGGGGTGAATGACTGGAACAGCATAGGCTAGACTGGCCCTAATTTAGATTACACAGAAAACTCATGCTAACACTTACCATATCATCTAAATCACCAGTGTCAAACACCAAAATACCATATAAAAATATACTTTGGGATCTATTTTATCAAACCAACATAATTTTTGACTCCTCACTCACGGCTACATTGCAATGTCCAAGCCTACCTTTCCTGCCAGGCTCAAGTCAAATGCCACCTTCTTCACGAAGCTTTCCCTGATTCTCTCCTACCCAGAAGCAATCTTTCTTTTCCTGAACTCCCTAAACACCTATTTTAAATATCTCCAATGGCACTTTCTACCTTGATACAGAGTTATTTCTGTTATACATGTGTTATCTTCTTTGTTAGACTTCCGACTCCTTACAGACTGTTACCATGACATTTATCTTTTATCCCCTTTAACACTCAGGACCATTCGATGTCTTCCACATACCATTCAAATATTTACTGAATGAATACATAAACTGTATCACTATTTATACACTGTGGTGCTATTCTTTATTCAACTCAACCACTTCAGGATTGTGCCTCCCAGGTGGGAAACACTAAGTACCAAAACACATTCTGCTACAATATTAGGGTTCTTACAGGAAGCCACTTTTGTCCCGTTCTCAGCCCCTCTTTCTGTTGCCCTTTTACTGCTCCTTCCCTCTATTCCAATAAGAAAGCATTTGCTCCTTCCATTGTTACTAAGGGCCTCATTATGTTCAAGGTAAAGTGAAAAAATGCATTCGATGCAATTACCAGTTCCTCACAAATTTGGGGGCTACTTGTCATTTCAACATCCAAGACTTGAATAAAAGAAAGTCCAAATTCTTTTCACTCCTAAGAACTATTTTCTTTTTTCTTTTTAGACAAAATGGAAGCACACAGCACAGGAAGCAGTCCTCAGTAAGCCACCGTTCATAAACAGCTTTGCTGAAAGCGTAACAAAGGTTCTGTTGTGCTCTCGCATGGCAGGGCCCGTAAGCAGCAGGGGCAGATGAACTCTACGAAACAAAGGTTCTGTCTTCATGCAAATGTTTGCATTAATAAAAAATGAAGAAAAAGATATAGAAAATGCAGGCTAGCTGGACATAATAGGTCTCTAAACGGGAGGTTTTCACATTTTTCAGGCGGAGTCAGCAGGTCTTTTAAAAACTTTGTCATTCTGAACATTTCACAGACATCACAAGAAAGACATGCAAATAACAGAAGCAAATCAAAGGACATCCCGCTGCTCTGCTGGCGCCTCCCTCATCCATGCCTGGTTTGTCATTTTCTGCTAACCCTAGAGCTGGCTGCTGTTTTGTTGAGGAATGGAGTCCCTAGCTCATGTGGTAGTGCTCAGCCAGCTGGCCCCCGCCCTGATGACATTACAATGCAAGCCATGTACTACCGCTCAGGGCCACGTGCTGCCAGGCAACCAGTCCAACGTGGGTTTTTTACACACCCGCTGGCAAATCTGCATGGGAAAGAACCTCTAAACTGACCACTTAATAAGATATGATCTTCTGAAGTGTGAACATCACTGAGTAGTTCTCTGCAGACGGACTTACTGAGGACCAGATATACAAAATCTAAAACCTGTGAGGGGAGAGGTTTACCTACGATGCGCCAAGCACTGTTTTATGTGTTCAACCTGCCTTGTCTCATTTTATCCTCACAACCACCAGTTAGGGTAGATACTTATTAGCCCCATTTTACAGCTGAGGAAACTGAGCTTTACTGAAGTTATATACTTGCCCAAGGTCACACAGCTAATAATGGCAAGCCAAGACTCAAAGCTGCCTGATGGCAAATTCTGTTTCCTTCTATACATTTTTCTCACCCCTTACTTCTAGGTCTTGTGACTGACACCTAGCTGACTCTGAAAATATCACAATGACCATATTCACCCACTGCAAGGCCACTGAGGTGTACCTCTTTCTCCATTTTAATCATTAGGAGTCTTTATCATTCATTTTTAAGAGTGAATGGCTTTTTTTGTTAGGTTATGATAAGAATCTACTTAAAGCTGCAAATACTTTCTCACAGAAAAATGGATATAATTTAATATGTTGTGCATAATTTAGAGGATTTGAGACCCTCCTAAGGTTCATCTATAGCTCCCCTGAGAGTTTATGACCTACATGTTAAAAAAAACAAACAAACAAACCCAGAACCCACATCTTTCTTTCCAGGAGCACATGGTGGGCTTTCTTTCACAACTATGGCCCATCAAATCCCCTGACCCGAAAATTCCATTTCCTCCTCCATTTCCATTGAACACACTATTCCTCTTCAACAGGATTTGAAATCACTTAGGGCCTCCCACAGATTGTTCCACCGGCCTCTCTCGGTTGTACTAAACTTGGAACCAGTAGCCAATCACTTCATTACTATTCTCACCACTGCTCCTGAATTGCACAAGCTTAAGGAGTGGAAGGATTTTAAGATCATATCATTTAACTACCATCATTTTATAGATAAAGAAATTGAAGGGGCGCCTGGCTGTCTCACTGGGGCATCTGGCTGGCTCAGTTGGAAGAGCATGTGACTCGATCTTGGGGTTGTGAGTTTGAGCCCCACATGGGGTGTAGAGATTACTTAAATAAATAAAACTTAAAAAAAAAATTGAAATCTTTCCTCATTCTTTTCACTCTTGATTCAATGATGGAAAGTACCTGGGCTTCCTCAAATGCAGCTCTGAAGTTCTCCATATTTCCATCTATACCCACATTGCCAAAGTTTTTCTTTGTACAAAACAAGCAAAATAAGTCAGGGCAAAACTAAATTATTTTCAAATATATTTTCACACTCCCTGAACGGATCTAAACTTCTAAATAGAATAGCCAAATTATATTATTCAGGCTCCTTTTATTCTACTGATAGTCTATTCAGGTCTCTGGTGCCAAACATAATCCAGGAAAAATTATAAATAAATTTTTTCTTGAGCTATGATAAGTGATAATAGGTATTATAAAGAAAGTGTTACCTTTATTTAATATAATGGTTGGCTAGAAGATAATCTAAGTACTGATGATCAGACTAGTGAATTATGCTGAAACCTTAATTTGGAGACAACCAAAGGAGGCAAATTATTACATGCCTTTAAGATAAAGGCAGAACAAGAATGTATTTTAGAAAAAATAAAGAAAGAGGTCATTTCAGGGAAGAAAAGTGGCAAAGCTCAGCAGTACTGGAAACTTGGGAGAACCAAAACATAATCATATCCTATAGATTTAAAAGAGCTGGTTGAGGGGTGCCTGGCTGGCTCAGTCAGAAGAGCCTGGGACTCTCGATCTCAGGTTATGAGTTCAAGCCCCACACTGGGTGTAGAGATTACTTGAAAAATAAAATCTTTAAAAAAGAAAATAAAATAAAAGAGCTGGTTGAATAAAAGCAATTGTCTACAGAACACAGGAGAGGAAGAAAGGGGTAAATTGGGACAGGGTGGAAACAATTCCACTCAATGTATGCCTTATTATATATTTTTTGGACCTCTGAATGTGTTACCCAGTAAATGCATATGCATATATGTATACTATGTATATTGCACATTAAGCATGTATATATAAGCATATATTAATACTGTGTATGTGCACAGTTAAAAAGATTGCACGTTGAGAAAATGCAGATCCTTTTCTTTTTTTCTTCTTCTTTTTTTTTTATTAAGCAAACTCTACCCCCAACATTGGGCTTGAACTCATAACGCCAAGATCAAGAGTCACATGCCCCACTGACAGCCAGCAGGCACCCCAGAGGATTCTTTTCTTTTAATAATAGCTTTATTGAGATATAATTCACTTACCATAAAATCCATCCCTTTAACACATACAATTTAACAGTTTTTAGTATACTCAAAGAGTCGTGCAACCATCCCCATTACTTAATTTCTTCATTTCTTCAACCCTCCAAAACAAGTACCCATTAGTAGTCACTTCCTATGCCTTCTTCTCCCAGCCCCTGAAAACTATTCATCTCCTTTTTGTCTCTATTGTTCTGCCTAGTCTGGACATTTTCTATAAATGAAATCATAAAATATGGCCTCTTGTGACTGGCTTCTTTCACTTAGCATCATGTTTTTGAGGTTCATCTCAATACTTCATTCTTTTTCTTACCGAATACATTTCATTCTATGAATTTACCACCTTTTGTTTATCCATCCATCAGTTGTATTCACCTTTAGGCTATTACGAACAATGTCACTATGAATATTTGTGTATAGATTTTTGTGTGAACGTTTTCATTCTCGTGGGCATATATTTAAGAGTGGAAGTGCCGATCATATGGTAACTGTATGTTTTATTGTCAAACTGTTTTCAAAAGTGGCTGCATCATTCTATAATCCTACCAGACATGTATGAGGGTGTAATTTCTCCACATCCTTGCCAATACTTGTTATTGCCCATCTTTTTTATTTTAGCCATCTTAGGGAGTTTGAAGTGGTATCTAAGGGCTTTGGTTTGCATTTTTTTGGTGATTATTAATATTGGGCACTTTTCCATGTGATTATTAGCCATGTCTTCTCAGTCTTCTACTTAGAAAGGCCTATTCAAATTCTTTGCCTACTTTTTTTCTTTTTCTTAAGTATTTTTCTTTTTTTATATAGTTAACATACAGTGATACATTAGTTTCAGGTGTACAGTATGGTGATTCAACACTTCCATATATCATCCAGTGCCCCTTCAAAGTGCCCCATCACCTATTTAACCCATTCTTCCACCCCCCCTTTCCCCTCTGGTAACCATCAGTTTGATCTTTATAGTTAAGAGTCTGTTTCTTGATTTGTCTCTCTCTCTCTTTTTTTCCCTTTGTTTTGTTTCTTAAATTCCACATATAAGTGAAATCATGGTATTTGTCTTTCTCTGACTGACTTATTTTGGTTAGCATTATACTCTCTAGCTCCATCCACGTTGTTGCAAATGGCAAGATTTTATTCTTCTTCATGGCTGAATAATATTCCAGAGACAAGGCAGATTCTTGTGATACAGTAGTACTAATAAAGCATTTATACAATGGGACTTTGATTTCCTCAGAGATGAAAAAAAACTAAAGTAAAAGGAACTAAAGATATTTATAGATAAGAGACTTCCAAATTAAACCAGTATATCCCTTGCATTTTCGAAGGTTTTTTTCTTTCTCATTTTTCTTTTCTTTTTGGTTTACTTAATATTATATTTTTTCAAAATTTAATGTAGTACTTTGTTTTGACATTATAAATTTATTTATTTATTTATTTAAAGTAGGCTCCACACCCAATGTGGGTCCTGAACTCACAACCCTGAGACTAAGACTAAGAGTCTCATGCTCTACCGAATGAGCCAGCCAAGCACCCCTATAAATATTTCCTTATACAAACACTGCTGAACATAAAAATATGTCCCTAGAATTTTTAGTTTTCCTGGCCCAAATCACTGTGCTATCTCCCTACTGGAGATACATTCTCTTTGATTCCTTCCCTAATTCGTCCAATCTCTAGTGATCTCCTTTTTTTCCTGAACTCCTATTACTTATCACATAGCACTTGATCGCACACGGACTCAGCATGTCACACTTATTTCATCTGTTAGTGTCCTCAACTACATTACAATACAATTGAGGACATTCCTTTATTTTTTAATAATTATTTAATACCTAAGCATGGTCTTCATCCTTGAGGAGCTTACCATCTATTTGGAGAAGCAGACATACAAATTAACAATTATAATATAGTATAATAATTGTTATAAAGGAGGTATGTAAAAAGTATAAAGAGTAAGAGCGGCTTTGTTGCCTTGGAGAAAGAGTTTAAAAGAAGGAGGAACATTTAAGCTGAGAAAGGATGTGAAAGAATTTAGCACATGAACAAGCGGAGGGAGGATATTCAATAGAGACATAGCAGCACAGGCAGAAGGATGAAGGTATTTTTCATATTTGCATGGTGGATCTGAAAAGCTAAAAATAGTTCAGTTTTGCTAAAAGATAAGTCTAGACAGCATCATCATTATAAAGGGTCTTATAGGAAGCACACAGATTTTGGGAAACCATTGAAGGATTTTGAGCAAGAAAGTGACCATCAGACTACTACTTCTGAAAGTTAAGTACAGATACAAGACAATCAGCTGTTGAAAGAGTCTAGGCCAGAAATAATAAAGACCTGAATTAGGGAAGTAACAATGAGTATGACAGATCAAAACAAAAGAGGGATAACCAATAGAAGTTGATAATTGATTGGATATAAGAAAAGATGAGAGGGAATTTAGGATGGTTTCTGGGTTCCTTTCTTGGGCATTTGGGAATATGATGGCCCTATTCACTAAGAACTACAGGAGGAAGGGTCTGTATTATATCCCTTATAGGTCTTTTGCAGTATTAACCATAGTGCTGAGCACACACAGTCAATTTATTCTGTTGACCAACTGGCTGTATTGAAAAAAGACCACAGAGCCTTCTGCTTAATAATCTCAATTGGCCACTTTCCTAAAGTTGGTATCGAACACCATGCATTGGCACTAGAAAAGAAATTCTGGGCACAGGATCACTGGAGTGGACTAATTTATCCAGGAAATAAAATTAAATAGACAGTGCTTATGTGAATGTAAGGAGTGTATGTGTGTGTGCATGCACATGTTGGGGAGGAAAGGGGAGGGCAATTCATAATAGAAGACATCCATATATTTATATAATGCTGTGACGAAGACTGCTAGTTGCCAACCCCAGCAACCTTTTCCTCCTGAAACATATTCCAATTTTTACCTGGGCTCATGGCCTCTGGCACAAAGATCATATTTTCTCATCTTCTTTTGTAGCTAGACCTTAGTCATGTGACTAAGCTATAAAATATAAGCACAGTTTTGTGTGGGTCTTCTAGAAAGTTCTTAAATGGAACTGATTCAGCTGAAAGATGTCCCTCATTTATCTCAGAGGATAATAAAGAGTTCCTTCAGTCCCCATGGATCATAGGTAAAAGATGGAATCTCTGGATAAGATGTTGTAGCAAAAAGATGGAAGCCTGAGTTGCTGATTATACCTTGGAGCATGTCATACCAACCATGGACTGCCTATCTTCAGACTTCTTTTCCACAAAAAGAGAAATAATCTTCTAACTTGTTCAAACCATGTTATTTTAGGCTTTTTTCTGCTGTATCCAGACAAACCTACTGTTAACATAAAGCATCTATATATTTTCCCAAAAGTATAAATGTAGGGCTCAAACTAACATACCAATGAGAATGCTCGTTGGCCTATTCGTGGATATAGGTTAGTGCATGCTAAGATGATAGCATAGAACATTTCAGACACTATCCTAGCATTTGAAAAGATGTAATGCTTATTGAAGATCTCAGTGCTTTTATTATCATTGCTGTGAACAGGTAAGGTCTTAATGACTTTAAAAACTTGAACTGTAACATTTGTAATACCCCTGAAAGTTTACTAAATATTTTTACATACATTATCTCACTGAACCTTCCAACCAGCCTAGGAGGTAGATAAGGCTGGGATTATTATCACCATTTTACAAATGAGGAAATTGCCCAAGGTCACACAGCTTGTAAGTGATAGGGCAAAAATTTGAACTTTAATCTCATGAGTGTAAATATTTTCCACTGAATCACAGAATTAGGATAATTCTTAGAGAAATTTAGAAAGCTCAAAATGACCACAATTATCTCAAAAATAACTGATATAAACATGATTGCAAAATAGACCACAAATCAATGTCTTGGTACTTCACAGAACTTACATAAAGATGTCTTAAAATTAATTTTTCCACTTTTCAACTGAGTTAACATTCTGTTCAATTTTAGAACTGATGACAGCACCATTTCCTTCTGAGGTCCTATATTTTGCACTAGAGAGAAGAGTGAACAATGAGGGGCAGTGCATGAAGTAAGAGGTAGCAAAGGGGAAGAAGTGGTCTAATGACCACTTCTCTTTGGACAATGTAGGTCAGATCCTATCCAGTTCCACCTGATGGTGGTATAAGATGCTTCTACAGTTGCTTCCAGAAATCTCTCTTCAGAAAATTTATACGGCTCAAATAATCAGACTCATGGAGAAGTGAACTGACCTTAAGTCCAGCTCTTAAACTGAATTGATCCCAGTCCTGCTACAGAAAAGCACCCAGGCTCAACAGCCTAAGCAAGTGGGGGTCTCATTATATGAGACCTAGTTTCTTTTCTTTTTTTTTTTTAAGATTTATTTCTTTATTTGAGAGAGAGAGCACACACGAGTGGGTGGAAAGGCAGAGGGAGAGCATCTTCAAGCAGACTCCCTGCTGAGTGCAGAGACTGATGCAGGCTAGATCTCATGAACCAAGAGTTGGAAGCTTAACCGACTGAGCCACCCAGGTGCCCCAAGACCTAATTTCTAATCCTTGTGCTACCAATGACTCCTTGGGGCATTATGCAAGGTATTTAACCCTTCAACTTCATGTCTTCATTAGATTACCGGGGAGAAGGATACTTTACTTCCCAGAACTATCTGGAAGCCTGATTAAGCATAAGTAAACATTGTTTAGATAATGTTTAATATAAATGGATATGGAGAATGAAATTTCTGCTTTCTTTTCTATTTTTCTAAATTTTTACTCTGTCTTTCCAAAACAAAATGATCCAACAGAAAGCTTCATTAATGGATCTAGTTTAAGGAAAATGTTCAGCTGAGGAGAAGAATCTGAATGATACTAGAGGGAGAAGGAAAAGAAGTAAAAGAGACTACTTTCAGTTTCATTTTCTTGAGATTATAAAAGCATGGAGCTGATAGCAATCTTATTAGGTCATCTAGCTTAATCCTTTTTTAAATTAGAAGATCAATATGTTATTGCATTTTAAGTCAGTTCTTAGATACAGAATTCCTTTATCTCAAAATAGCAAGGATTTCCGTATCTCTGTGGTCCCTTCTCATTGGTGTATACACAGATTTGTATTGGGGTTCTACTTTACCAAAATATTTCATTTCATATGCTTTTTCACATATATATAAAGTCTTCTTGGGAATTATTTAGTGATATAATATTCCACTCTATTAATCTACTTCAGTTTGCTTCTGAATTATTTCCAGTTTTTTCTTAAAGATAATGTGGCTATAAACATTTTTATACAAACAACTTCTTTTCTTTTTGAGTTACTTCCTTAGGATATATTCCCAGAAGTAGGACTTTAGGATCAAAAGACAGGCTCATTTTTATAGCTTTTGTTATGTATTACCAAATTGCTCTCCAGAAAGACTGTGCCACCTTCAAGAAATAGAGACCAATTTCTTCGCAGACATCTCACTATAAAGCTTTAATTTTAAACTAACTCAAAAGGGTCTTAATTTGCAAAGTTTAAATTATTGGTGAACCTGAATATTTAGTTATCTTTCCTCTTATACAGACTTCTAAATTTAATTGTAAAAGCAACACATGAATGTAATAGAATACAGAATGGTATAAACATAAGGCTTCCTTACTTGTAAGCACTCTCTTAATTCAATTTCCCAGAGTATTCACTGTTAACAGATTGTTATACATCCTTCCAGAACTTTTTCTATGTGTGATCATACATATATTTGCAAATGTTCCTAACGTGTTACAGAAATGTAATCACACTGTACTCTGTAACTTATTTTTTCACTTAAAATTTTATGTACATCTTTCCCTGTTAATGAATGTAACTCATTTTTTTAATGGCTGCATAGGGATATCTATTATAGAATACTTATTATATCTATTAATTTCTTTTTTTTTAAAGATTTTATTTATTTATTTGAGAGAGAGAATGAGAGAGACAGAGAGCACATGAGAGGGGGGAGGACCAGAGGGAGAAGCAGGCTCCCTGCCGAGCAGGGAGCCCGATGCGGGACTCGATCCTGGGACTCCAGGATCATAACCTGAGCCAAAGGCAGTCACTTAACCAACTGAGCCACCCAGGCGCCCTATCTATTAATTTCTTAACCATTGTCTTATTTTTTTTTTTTTTTTTTTTTTTTTTATTTATTTGAGACAGAGAGAACGAGAGAGAGAGCACATGAGAGGGGGGAGGGTCAGAGGGAGAAGCAGGTTCCTTGCTGAGCAGGGAGCCCGATGCGGGACTCGATCCAGGAACTCCAGGATCATGACCTGAGCCGAAGGCAGTTGCTTAACCAACTGAGCCACCCAGGCGCCCAACCATTGTCTTATTGATGGGCCTGCAGATTGACTCTAATTTTCCACTTTTACAAAGAATAGTGCACATGAACAAACTCTTAAATAATTTCCTTTGGCCACTTGTCCTGAAGGGACTTAGTTACTATAATACAAATTTGTACCATTTATTTCCTTTACGTGTCATATATTAACTTTTAGTTATCATATTCATCGTGATTTTCCCTATCTTGTTACTTCCCTTTTATCTTTGCTATTTATCCTATGCAAATTTAAAAAACAAATTCTATATACACGTCCATCTGCTCTCAAATATCTACTACTGGTTTATGTCATAAAATTATCTCAGGGGTAAATATACTTGATTATTTTCTCCTGGATATAAAAGTATTTTAACATCTTAATTCAACTAGAATTCATTGTACCCATAAGGTAGGAGGTGTGAATCTAAATTTATTCCTTCCACAGTCCTTCCAATTATCATGTAATAAATTTTTCACATTATCAGCTATACTTAGTTTGTCACAAATTACATAGATATGTACTTTGGCATCTATTTTTGAGATATATATAAAATCATACAGTATGCAGTCTCTTGCGCCTGGCTTCTTTCATTCAATACTATGTTTGTGAGGTTCATCCATAGAGCTGTGAGTAGTTGTTCATTAATTCTCGTTGCAGCATAATAGATCACTGTTGCATATACCACAATTTATTTATTAATTTTCTTATTGACAGCATTTTTTAAGTTTCCAGTTTGGGCCTAATATGAATGGTGTCACTATGAGTGTTCCTGTATAAGCGTTTAGTAAACATATGCCTGCATTCAGCTGGTTCTGTGCCTGGGAGTAAATGAATAAGTCATAGGATATGCTCAGTTTTAGTACAGACTGCCAAACAGTTTTCCAAAATATACCCATTTACACTCACACAAGCATAAGAAAAAACTTTGACCATTTATAATTTGTGGCCCTATATTCATCTTTTAAAAAAAATGTTCAGGTCTTAATATCTAATGCTATAAAAAGTAACAGTAGTTTGGTGTGCCTGGCTGGCTCAATCAGTAGAGCATGCAACTCCTGATCTCCATGTTGGGCCCCACATTGGGCATAGAGCTTACTAAACAAACAAATAAATAAATAAATAAATAACAGTGGTTCTAGGAGACATCTTTGTTTTGTTCTTGTTTTTAAGAAATAGAAACCTAATTTTCTCATAGTTTTATTTTATTTATTTATTTTTTAAAAGATTTTATTTATTTATTTGAGAGAGAGAGCACAAGCAGGGGCACAGGAGAGGGAGAAGCAGGCACCAGGCTGAGCAGGGAGCCTGATGTGGGGCTCAATCCCAGGACCCTGAGATCATGACCTGAGCCGAAGGCAGATGCTTAACCAACTGAGCCACCCAGGTGCCTCTTTTTTCATAGTTTTAAATAAATACTTAATAAAGGTTAGAAATACTCTATTTTTAGTTCTTTGGGAGTTTATCAAGGTTAGAAACTTCAACAAATTAGATAATTAACTTTGAGTCTTAATATCCATTAATACCCTCTTAAGAGTATATCCAGTTATTACATTTAATAAATATTTTAGAAATTAGACTAGTATTGCATTTCTGGGGTAGACATATGTCACACTATTTGCTAGAAATTTATTAAGGATCTTTCACACTTTTGTTTATATCTTAAGATAGTTTATGCTAAGTGAAATAAGTCAAGCAGAGAAGTCAATTATCATATGGTTTCACTTATTTGTGGAACATAAGGAATAGCATGGAGGACATTAGGAGAAAGAAGGGAAAAATGGGGAGAAATTGGAGGGAGAGATGAACCATGAAAGACTATGGACTCTGAGAAACAAACAGGGTTTTAGAGGGGAGGGAGGAGGGGGGATTGGTTAGCCCAGTGATGGGTATTAAGGAGGGCACGTACTGCATGGAGCACTGGGTGTTATACGAAAACAATGGATTGTGGATCACCACATCAAAAGCCAATGATGTTAATTTTAGCCATTCTGACTGGTGTGAGGTGGTATCTCATTGAGGTTTTGATTTGGATTTCCCTGATGCCGAGCGATATTGAGCACTTAATGATGTAATGTATGGGGATTAACATAACAATAAAAATTTTTTTTAAAAAAGCCAATGATGTATTGTATGGTGACTAACATAACATAATAAAATTAAAAAAAAAAAAAGATAGTTTATAGTTTCCTCTTTTAGGATTATTTTTGTCAGGTTTGAGGATCAATCAACACACTATTGCCCCTTTAACTGAACTGGAAAAAATAATATTAGCTAATATTTATGGAGCTCTTTCTATGTGCCAGGAACAGTTCTATGAGCTTTATTCATTTAATCTTCATAACAGTCTTGGAACACATGGGTGGTTCAGTCAGTTATGAGACTGACTCTTGATTTTGGCTCAGGTCATGATATCAAGCCCCGCATCAGGCTCCACACTGGGCATGGAGCCTGCTTGAGATTCTCTCTCTCTCTCCCTCTCTCCCTTTACCCCTCCCCCACCTCTCTCTTTCTCCCTCTCTAAAAAAAAAAATCTTCATAAGTCTTATTACTATTCAATTTGCAAATTGGGAAACTGATAAAAAATAAAAATAAAACAAAACAAAAACAAATTGGGAAACTGAGCATAGAGAGGACAAGTAATTTGCCCAAGCTATTAAGAAATATCAAATCAGGGGCACCTGGGTGGCTCAGTGAGTTAAACATCTGCCTTCGGTTCAATCCTGGGGTCCTGGGATCAAGCCCTATGTCAGGCTCCCTGCTCCATGGGGAGTCTGCTTCTCCCTCTGCCCCCCACTCCCCCCTGCTTATGCTCTCTCTCTCAAATAAATAAATAAAATCTTAAAAATATATATATTAAATCATTAAAACATTTTCAACAAGAACAAAAAATTGAAGGACTTCTACCTGATTTCTCAAGACTTGTGATAAAGACAGTAATTAAGACAGTGTGGTATTAGCATAAAGATAAATATATATAGTGATGAAATAGAAGAGAGAATCTCAAAATATGTACACACAAATATGGCCAATTTGTTTTCAACAAAGAAGATAAGGTAATTCAATAGAAAAAAGATAATCTTTTCAATACAGAGTACTGGAACAACTGGATATTTATAGGCAAAAAAAAAAAGAGCCTTAACCCTTACCTCACACCATTTAAAAAAAAAATCAACTCAACAGGGTCAGAGACCTAAATGCAAGAATTAAAACTAACTTGTAAGAGACAACAGAAAGAAAAAAGAAACTCAGGAGAAAAAAAAAATGCAGGAGATGTGGACACAAGCAAAACAAAATAAAAAATAAATAAATACCACAATAGAAAGACAAGATAAAATCTTGTACTCATGAATTCAGAAAACAAAAAATAAGTAAAGAAATGTAAAATATAATAGTAGCTATTTTTAGAATTCAACAAGATTAGAAAGGTCAAAAATACTCACAGAAAGTACAACAACCAAGAAAAAGACGGAAAAGAAGAGAGAATGATAGAAAAATTAGAGGATGAATCCATAAGGTCCAATGCCTGAGTAACAACAGTTCCAGAGACAGACGTGAGAAAATATCAAACACATAATTCAACAAAACTTCTCAGAACTGAAAGATATGAATTTCCACACTGAAAGGGTCTCAAGACGGTGAATGAGAAAAAATCCGTACCAATAGACATCTTTATGAAATATCACAAATCAAAATAGCATTAAATTTCTCAACAATAATATAAAAAGCTAGAAAGGGAGAAATGTTTTTAAAATTCTAAGGAAAATTATCTCCAACATAGAATTTTTTTAAATTTGTGATCAATTGCTTTGTAACATTTTAAAGCCAATGTGCTTTTGTATGTAGGCTTTATTTTTATTTATTTATTTATTTAGATTTTATTTATTTATTTGACAGAGAGAGACACAGCGAGAGAGGTAACACAAGCAGGGGGAGTGGGAGAGGGAGAAGCAGGCTTCCTGCAGAGCAGGGAGCCCAATGTGGGGCTCGATCCCAGGACCCCGGGATCACGACCCGAGCCAAAGGCAGCCGCCCAACAACTGAGCCACCCAGGCGTCCCTCCAACATAGAATTTTATACCCACACAAACTATCCATCAAATCTAAGGGTAGTATAAAAACAGTTTCAGATCCCCAAAATCTTATTTGCATGCATCCTTTCTCAGAAAGCTACTGGAGGATGCCACCTAGCAAAAAGAAGGAGCATATAAGGAAAAAGGAAAACACAGGCTTCAGGAAATATGGAATATAACTTGAGAGAGACAAATAATACACATGATAAGGAGAGAGGATTTAGAGAGCAAGCAGGCCAGATTGGAGAAGGAGAACTTAGGTGAAGAAGTGTTCCAGGAGAGTTCTCTTGAGGAAAATAAGTTGAAACTTAGAGAACACATGATGTGTCTGCATAAACTGAGAGACCTCTTTGCTCTCCTAAGTCTTTTATATCTGTTTCTCTAACTCCAAGAACAAAACCCTGAAAACCTGACTTCAAAGACAAAGAAGAGGTGGTCAAGTAAAGAATATCAACTTTCAGCTCTATTTCTAAGCTTAATTCTTCACCTTCCTTACTTTCCAACTCTGTTGATCAAATATATTTATTCCTTGTAGAGTCAGGTTTTTTTTCCTTTTTCTTTTTATTGAGATATAAGTGACATGTAACATATTAGTTTCAGGTGTACAGCATAATGATTTGATATTTGTATATATTATGAAATGATTGCTACAATAAGTCTAGTTAACATCCATCACCATATATAATTACAAATATTTTTCCTTGTGATGACAACTTTCTCTCAGCAACTTTTAAATATACAATACAGTATTATTAACTATAGTCACCATGTTGTACATTACATCCCCAGGACTTACTTATTGTGTAACTGGAAGTATGTACCTTTTTCCCACCTTCACCATTTCATTCACCCTCTCCCCGCTCAGTTCTGGGTTGTTTATTTTTAGATTCCACATATTAGTGAGATCATATGGTATTTGTCTTTCTCTGTTTGCCTTATTTTAGCACAGTGCCCTCAAGGTCTATCCATGTTGTTGCAAATGACAGAATTTCCTTCTTTTTTATTGCTGAACCCTTGGAGAGTCATTTTATGAGCATCTTAATGATCTCAAGTCCATTCCCACGTCGACTGGGAATTGCTGCTAATCAAGAAAAATGTTACCTATAAATTGCTTTCAAATATAATAAAATGTTTGTCTATACTAATTATAATGATATTATATTATGTTTTATAACTATATAATTAAATATTTATCCATATTTGAAGATCAATAAATTTTTTTAGGACTCAAATATTTTCAAAGATCTCAGAACAGTTTATAGATTAGGTACAACACCAATAATGCTTAATGGATAAATGTGGCCCTGGTTCCCACCTCCAAAATAACCTTGCATCCCTGCCTTTGATCCCAGAATTCCTTTCCACCTCTTCTGAAAACATATTCAGTTAATCATCCTTTCCTTCTCCTGGATCTTCCCTCTCTCCTTCTCCAAGGCTCCCTTTCCTTCAGCCTATACACATATTCAAGTCTCTCTCATCTAAAAAATTAAAAACAACAAACTCTACTCTTGCTATCACCCCCTCTCCTTTTCCTTCCCCAATCAACCAAACATCTGGGGGAAAAAAAAAAACCTGAGTCTACCTATTGTCTCAACTCCATCCTTCCCATTTACTCCTCCATCCAGGAAAATCTGGCATCCTGACACACTACTCCAATGAAACTTCTCACCTAATGCCACTAACAACCTCCTTTGCAGTTCTTATCTTGTTTGACCTCTCTGAGGCAACTGATATCACTGAACACTCCCTCTACATTGAAACTCACTCCATCCCCAGTTTCTGTGGCACCACCTTTTCCTTGTTCTCCTAAATCTTTTACCAATCACTCTGAGTCTAGGAAGATCAATATCTTTATTTATTGTAAAACTAGCTCTCTGGAGACAAGATTTAGATTCCTACATGGGTCTCTGACTCCCAATTAAAAAAAAAAAAAATAGGCAGCAAAGTAACCACCAACACCCAGCAACCAACACAATTATAAAGAACTAAAACCCGGGGCACCTGGGTGGCTCAGTCGTTAAGCATCTGCCTTCAGCTCAGGTCATGATCCCAGGGTTCTGGGATCGAGCCCCGCATCGGGCTCTCTGCTCAGCGGGAAGCCTGCTTCTCCCTCTCCCTCTCCCCCTGCTTGTGTTCCCTCTCTCGCTGTGTCTCTCTCTGTCAAGTAAATAAATAAAATCTTAAAAAAAAAAAAAAAAGAACTAAAACCCTAACATTGTATGAGTTCACTAAAGTGTAGAAAGGAACTATTCTGATTAGTTGGAAATGTTTAAAAAGGAAAGGGAGGTGATACAAGAGAGATGACCGGAGACTTAGAGTTAAGAAAAAAAAAAAGAATGAGAACAGGGATAGGGATAAAATACTTCTGCACTTTAATTTTGAAAGGTAGAGATAGGGGAGAAAAAGTTAAACACCCTCCAGGACATCCATGCTTCACCTATGAATAAGGGTAATTAGCTACCAACACCTCACTTTCAGTGGGAGAGATGTCTCCACTGTAAATACCAGGTATGCCAGATTATTGTTTGCATTCCCCAAAATCTGTGCTCCTATTCTTCTTGCACATGATTGGCTGAAGTTCAATTCCCAGGCTCCTTTGCAATTAGCAGGGGCCTTATATTAATTTCTCATCTATGAAAAAGGTGTGTTTGTAACTTCTGCCTTACTTGCTTAAGAGGTGTTTATCCTGGAGTCCTTCCCTCCCCTTAGCCTTTCTATCGGCTGGAAATGGCTACAACTGAGGCATCCTAGGAAATCTTGGGTCTCAAATCTTATGAAAATACCAATAACAGAAGAAGAGATGTCAGTGATAACTTTGTCATTAAGAAACACAAATTCTTGGGGCACCTGGGTGGCTCAGTCGTTAAGTGTCTACTTTCAGCTCAGGTCATGATCCCAGGGTCTTGGGATCGAGCCCCGCATCAGGCTCGCTGCTCAGCGGGAAGCCTGCTTCTCCCTCTCCCCAACTTGTGTTCCCTCTCTCACTATGTCTCTGTCAAATAAATAAATAAAATCTTTAAAAATATATATATAAATTCTTGGGGCACCTGGGTGGCACAGTTGCTTAAGCATCTGACTCTTGGTTTTGGCTCAGGTCTGATCTCAGGGTCGTGGGATCAAGCCATGTATCAGGATCTGCACTCAGCACAGAGTCTGCTTTCTCTCTTCCTCTCTTCCCCTCCATCTGCCCCTCGACAGCCCCCCACCCCCGCTTTCCCTCTGCCTCTCTCTCTCAAATAAATAAATAAATCTTTTAAAAATATATAAATTTTTTTTTGGTGTCCCTGTTCTAAACATAACAATCAAAGCTGTTTTTATTACTCAGCTGAGTTTAAGAACTTTCTACTTGGGGAACCTGATGTCAGGTCCTTCAACAATAATTATTTTCTCTTAACTACTAGGAAATATGATAAGAAAAAGTTCACAAGGCGAGACAAATCAACCACTTCTTTTCCTTGTAAGTGTATTTTTCCTTTAGAAATATGAAATCAAAACCAAATATTTGCTGGAAAGGCAAAGGTCAAAACAATCCCTATGTCCAGACATGGCAACACAGATTAGCAAGACTCCATTAGGCTATTCACAGGCATAACCTTGATGAGAAAAAAAGGCAGGACCATTGTCCCTGAAGACCTAACCTATTTTCTTCTACTTATAGATTTACAATTCTGTACCATGCCAGCCTTGAAGACAAGGCAGAAGACCAACTGCATATGTGAGACTTTGTAAGTTAACCATGTATCTAAATACCATGTTTGGTGGCCTATAGACTATCAAAAAAAAGACCATTTTAGGTCTTATTAAATATTTTAAGATACTTGGTATATATTAATTCATCCTCTCAGCCCCCTGTGAGGTAGGTTTTATCAACTCCATTTGTTGGGGAAATTTGATCAAGGAGAATAATAATAGCATTTTCTATTTACAAAATACCTTCCTTATAAAGAGCTCCATGTGTTTATCTTCTCAATCTTCTAACATTCCTGTGAGGTAGGTGGTAATATTACCTTTTCCTTTCTTTTTTTTCTTTTTTTTTTTTTTTAGATTTTATTTATTTATTTGACAGAGAGAGAGAGAGCGAGAGCAGGAACACAAGCAGGGGGAGTGGGAGAGGGAGAAGCAGGCTTCCCGCGGAACAGGGAGCCGATGCGGGGCTCGATCCCAGGACCCTGGGACCATGACCTGAGCGGAAGGCAGACGCTTAACGACTGAGCCACCCAGGCGCCCACCTTTTCCTTTCTTATAGGTAAAATGCTATGGTTCAAGGACCTTGATGACTTACTCATGTGGTAGCCTGTATTTTATCCACTAACTAAGAACATAGTGCTTGGGATTGACACTAGACCATGGATTCGAGTTTGAACTGCACATAATTCAAAAGTGTCAAGCTTCTAGTTTTCTCTATAGCCATCTTTCAACACATCACATTCCAAAAACGATTGGGGTCATGCTTGTTGTTTAAGCTCATGTGTGCGCTGTTTATAAAGCTTATTATCATTTCTCTAAATTGAACTATTTAAGGTTTATCTAAATGCCCAAAAGCTAAACTATTTTTTGTTTACTGTCTGTGCACTAGCATTGTAAATGATGTCATCAGGAATGTACAAAACTCTTAGACAAAGCTGCAGGGCCAATAAAAGCAACCCACTTTGGGAAACGTGCATTTCTTCTTCTTCCTTTTTTTTTTTTTCTTTTTTGAAGTAGGCATCACACAAAAAGATGACTCATTAAGCCCCAAAGAGTTGACTCCACCATGTGAGGGCTTCTTATGCAGCCCTCTACAAAGAGACCTGAGTGGCAGCATGAGGCCTCCTCTTCTGTGCATTTTCCTCCAGGCAGAATGTGCATTTGTGTGGCTACATACACAATTATAATCTCCCCTGAAAAGCAATTCCTTCCATATGACAGGCTGAACAGTGGCCTGAGTGCTAGCCTCATGTTGCCTGTGCAGTTAACATGCTGAAATTCCAGACACATTTAATCTCTCCTTTCTGAGAAACTAAGATGGGACAGAAGAAGTGAAGCTGGAAAGAACTCCACACAGAGAGAAAGGAGGCCAGCCCAAGCGCCCAAACTCACTTTCTCATGGGCTGAGCTTCTTTGTGTGTTGTCTACTTACATGTCAATTTGCAGGACTTTGGGGCATGAGAACCATGGAGCCGAGTGGTTCTGGCCGCCTCTCCATTTGACAAGCAAAGCCAAAGACATGTGGCCTTTGGTACATTTCACATTCAAAAGTGTTATTGTTTCAAACATGCCTATTTTAAAATATGTAATTTTCCTATTTAGCATGCGTTGTATGTAAGTTGGCCACAGGAGGAGTTCTGCCACATGATTAAAAAAAAAAAAAAAAAAAGGCAATGTCCCTAATGCAGCCCTGTCCCTGCTAGATACCTCTGTTTACTGGGGGCCAATGGGGCTATCCCAGGTGAGAGAAGTCTGAATTTAACAAACACCTGATATGAAGGCCTGGGCACAAACAGATTTCTGTCTGAGATTACAGAAACTGAAGCTTGTGTTTTATCACAATTACCTGTAATCTCAGGGCCAGATAATAGTATTAACGAGACCTTGAGCTACACAATAGGACAGCTGGAAAAAGGCTCTTACTCTCCAAAGAATAGTGCTTTTAAAAAGCTAATTCAATGAAGAAAAAGAAAGGGCTCTGAAAGTGCCTTCTCAAACAATATTTACTTTTACCGGGTTCCTGCTAATCAAACAAAACTTAGTCAAAAGCTTTTATGAAAAATACATGTGATGATTTCAGCAGTAATTGCTTTGTTCAAAGAAAGGTGCTTAAGAGAAAACATAGCTAATGGGATCAGTAATTTGGTAAGTTCAGATGTGTTTGGGAAAATCCCTCCTCTCTTTGATAAATCATTAAAATTCTGCTCAGATAAATGTGTTTTGACTTGAAATTCCAATCATAGAATGAGCTATTTCCTAAGGCCCCTGGGGAAGTGGTGCAAGGGCAATCCCAACGCAGAGAACCCAGAGATTAGTTTGCAAGGGTAATTCCAGTGTTAATCAAAGCATATTACTCTGTCCAACTATAGGTTGGGATCTCCTGGAGATGCCCCAATTACCATTTTTAAAAATGGGTTAAATCTTACTGTTATGTAACCAAAAAAGTAGAAATTACGGCATCAAGCAGTAAACTATCCTTAGGTATAATTAGAGTTTAAAACCAGAAGAATCTAGGGCAGATTTTAATCAGTCATCCTTTTTTTTTTCCATCCATGGAAGAAGGAAAAAAAAGTCTAGTGTCTCTCTATAGTAGGAATTCAGTAACTATTTGTTGAACTGGATTTTTCTCTCCCTTTTTAAGAAAAAAATTATTCTGCTACTTAAAGCAGACCATTCATTTAACAATTGAGCACTTAATTTGAGCCAAGCAGTGTGCTAGATTTTGGAAATACTGAGAACAGGCCTGCCTTCATGGCTTACATTCTAGTAAGAAACAGACAATAACCAAGTATACAAATAAGTATATGCAAATAAGTATACAAACAAGATAACTGTGATAAGTGCTAAGAAGGATATGAACAGGATAATGAACTAGAGATAAGTTAATGGATCATTTGTCTCTTCTGATCTCTATTATTACTTTTTAAAACTTTACGGACTCAGCCTCCTAACATTACTCATTTAGCAAACACGGTATTTGTGTGAATAAAAGTGATGCCCAACTTTTGGACAGCAGTTGGAGGAAAGATTTTAATATTACTTAAATACATAAATGATGAGGTTAAAAATTTACAGAACCATTTTAAAACCCTAGAATAACACAGAAATCACCTACAATTTAGTTACCTTGAAGAAATGGGGGTGGGTGAGGGTCTGGAACAACATGCTTTAGAATTCGCTTGCTCTCTTTTTTACCCCCAGTGAAAATTATCACTTGCTCTCTCTTTTTTTCCCCAATAAAAATATATTTATTACATGGGATGCCTGGGTGGCTCAGTTGGTTAAGCGTCTGCCTTTGGCTCAGGTCATGATCCCAGGGTTCTGGGATCAAGTCCTGCATTGGGTTCCTTGCTGAGCCGGGAGCCTGCTTCTCCCTCTGCCTGCAGCTCCCCCTGCTTGTGCTCTCTCTCTCTCTGACAAATAAATAAACAAAATCTTAAAAATATACATATATGTGTATATATTTATTACATTTATTAAATAGCTTACAGAATCCTTGGAAAGGTTGAAGAAACAGAGCCTAGGCTGAACTTCCAGGAAAAAGTCCTGAAAGTATATCCCGGAACTGGGCCGCCTAGGGAACTGCTGCCCTGTCAGAACTCTGAAGCTGCTAGCCAAACTGGGAAAGTGCCCAGACAGTGGCACGCACCTGGTTCACCCACTCGCTCTATAATGACACTGGCTACACTGTCACTTTGTGGTGTTGTCATTCGTGAACATGTCCCATCTCCTCCGTACGGCATTAAGTTTCCCAGCCTCGAGGGACACTTTATATTCATGTCTTGCTACAGGAGTGAGGGTATTCAGGAAAGAAGGGACAATGTGGAAGAAAGGAAAAGAAGGAGAAGTGGGGGGGAGAAGAAATGATCTGTAAACATGCTCTTACTATTTTAAAGTGACCATTTTTATGTTATAAACCTAGTTTCCAAAGATTCAGGAAGTCAGTGTAACATCTATAATGTTTTCATTTCTTTTCTGCAACAACCCAGGCACTTTAAAGTCCTAAGGGTATTTCTGCTAACTTACGGTGAAGAGCAATGTTTCCTAGCATATGGTTGGGTTTGGAAGGTTCACTAATTATATTCAAACAAAAATAAGTTTTCTCATCAGGATTCATCCATAAATAAACAAATAAATAAATAAATAAACAAACCATTTAAAAAGTGTTTGGCAGTAAGACAAGTAAATATCATGTACTTTGATATCAGCAAACACAAAAAATAGGATTAGTAAAACTTAAGAGTCTTCTACATAGAAAGAGTCCTATGTCAGAACCTCTGCCAAGGCTTGAAGAAATTATATTAACCTTGAGGCTGGAAGGGACTATATCAGTGATTGTTGGATGTTGTCTTAGTCCAAATACTCTGAGAAGCACACAAGACAGGATCAGACATGCCAGAGATATACTGGGGGAAAAACCCATGGGGCAACCGTTGTGGGGGGGAGGGGAGCCGCAGAAGGCTGGGATTGCTGATAGACCACAATGCAGGGTTGACCTTTAAAGAGAGAGAGAGAGAAAGAGAGAGAGAGAGTTTAGACAGCAATGCAATGGGAATCCTCAAGCCAAAGCCACCATCAAAAGAATAAGTCACCTATCTCATAGAAGTGGGTCTGTCCTACCCAGCCATTGGCTGGAAGCCGACTGTGGGAAGTGCAACCTCAGTGTGTACAAGGTGTTGGATTCAGAGCTGGAGTTGAAGGTCAATTACCCTCCCCTTCCCTCCCCACAGCAGGACATCTGAGAACACATTTTTATGGCTGCCACAGATGTATTATATACTTTTTAAAAAAGTTCTCCCTCTCCCTCTCCCTCTGTGCTCTCTCTCTCAAATAAATAAATAAAATCTAAAAAAAAAAAAAAGCGGCGGGGGGAGCCTGGGTGGCTCAGTCATTAAGCTTTTGCCTTGGCTCAGGTCATGATCTCATCTGGGTCCTGGGATGGAGCCCTTGCTCAGCAGGGAGTCTGCTTCTCCCTCTCACTCTCCCTCTGTGTTCTCTCTCTCTCTCAAATAAATAAAATCTTAAAAAAATAAAAATTAAAAAGTATAGTTATAATAGTTAATATTTATTGAGCACCTACCCCAGGTACTCTAAAAGATATCTAACTCATCTTTGTACTCTCTTTTCACAATGTAGACACAATGTAGCAGCCAAGCATTGCTCTAAAGGTTTACATGTATGAATAAATACTATTATTATCCACATATTGCCCATTAGGAAACTAAAGCACAGAGAGGTTAAGTAACTTCTTCAAAATCACACAGCTACCCAAACTACATAGATTACTGTCAATAAAACTCTCCTGAATGGTTTATTTTTAGAAGTTATGTTCTTCATTGCCTGCCTCTACAAGATGAGTTCAGTGGCAAGAGGGAACTGGAATTTTACTATTCCCTGATCCATCCTGATTCCTAGGATGCCCCCTCCTGGCAGAAATGTTAAATTAAGCCTTTGGAGTCACCTGAACTTACTCCAGGATCCATGCATAGATCTATACAATAGGGAGCCTCAATTTTGGAGTTGCTCAAGGTATTTATAGCATGGAGTTTTACAATATGGACTCTGTGGAGTCAGACTGCTGTATTAGAATTCTGCCTCCCTGACTTACTAACTAGTTTTTTAATATCTTTATGCTGCAGTTTCCTCATCTGTCAAATGGAGAGAACAATTAAAATTATCGGGGCACCTGGGTGGCTTAGTAGGTTAGACATCTGACTCCTGGTTTCAGTTCTGGTGGTGATCTTGAGGTCGTGGGATCAAGCCCCGCGTTGGGCTCCACGCTCAGTGTGGAGTCCGCTTGTCTCTCTCCCTCTGCTCCTCCCTCTGCTTACGTGCACTCTCTCTCTCTCAAATAAATAAAATATTTTTTTAAGTAAATAAAATATTGGGGCACCTGGGTGGCTCAGTCAGTTAAGTGTCTGCCTTCGGCTCAAGTCATGATCCCAGGGTCCTGGGATTGAGGCCCCCATGTTGGGGGTCCCTGCTCTGCGGGGAGCCTGCTTCTTCTCCCCAACTTGTGCTTTCTAGCTCTCTCTCTCAAATAAATAAATAAAATCTTTAAAATAAATAAATAAATAAATAAATAAATAAATAAAATATTTTTAAAATTTTATCTTCATTAATATATGTAAAGCACTTAAAATGCTACCTGGTACATAGTAAGAGCTTAATTTTTTTTTAGTGCCTAATTAAGTCTTAATTGTTGTTGTTAGCTGCTCATATTTGAGGTTCCCGGTACCCTAAAATGAGATTATTCACATTCAATTTAACGTATCTGTTTGTATTAAGTGTGTCATTGTGAAAGGCAGGTATACAATGATGAGTAAAATACAATTCCTTGCAAGGAAACTTACTTGCAACTAATGAACTATTTAAGAGCTCCATTTCTAACAGGAAAGCAAGGATCACAACCCTTTGCGGCAAATAAGCATTTTGGTTTTGTCTATTTATATCTTCTTGGTAGAGAGGGCAAAACAGGCTATGGAATTGACAAACCTGGGTTTGAATCCTGGCTTTGTTATGCATCATCACCTATGTGACTTTGTACAAATTAATTAGCCTTTCTAAGCCTTAGTTTCCTTATTTGTAAAATGAGATGACATTAATAACTACCAAATGAGAATAACGATACCTACTTTGTGTAGCAGTTGTGAGGAATAAATCAGATAAGGCACAGTGCTAAGTATACATGAAGTGCTTAAAAACTATAGCTTAAAAAAAACTATCCAATTTCCTGTGATTCCTCTAAAAGAATAGCCTGCAAAGGAGAAAGACCATCTCTGATTTCCTAGAGTTATCAATTATGCCAACCTAATACCAAACTTACTGAGAATAAGTAGTTCCCATGGAAACAGAAGAGGTAACTTGGAGCGTGAGTGAAAGCATGCACCTTACCAAATTAGGTGGAGTAAAAAATAAACCTCACACCCTCATGCGTATACTCAGGTCAGCACGTAGGTGGTGTGTTTTGCAAATCTGGGACAAGAACAGGCTGCCCTTCGGCTCTAGAGAGCTCTCCACACCCAACCAGATACACAAACACACCTCAGCCTCTGGCAGAAGCTTCCAATAAGTAGATTTCATAAGGCTGGAAATCTTTCAAGGGTTCTATACTTATTTCATCTCCTTACCAGACTCTCCTCTATTCAGCCCTCAGCATTGACACAATTTCTATCATTACATTCTGATGACTGCAGGCATGAACATCATTGAGCTGATTCTGTAATGATGATCTGAAGATCCTAAGCCATTCCAGAGCATGATTACAGGTTTCTAATCCACAAAGTCAGCAGGGCAATGGATCAGTTTACCCAACTGATGAAAGATTGTTTTCTTCACTAATAGTCAAAAGGCAAATATAAGGCCTGGCTAGCAGACAGAAAGGGAAATCTATAGGTATTCTTAAATAGGTACTCCTGTAATTTCTACCATAATACTAATAAGAGGTCTTCTGACACACGTACCAAGGGGTACTCAGCTTTGGCTTTTCTGTTTCACTGAATGTGTAGAGCTTTCCTGTCCCTGCAATTTTCTTTTCTCTATATGTATTTTCTTCCCTAGGCCTATACATGTAAGTGACTTTATAATTTATAAAAGAAAAAAAAGAAAGAAAAGATAAACCCTCTACGGGTATTTAAAATTTTAAAACCAGGAAATATTTTATTAATCTATTAAGAGTGGCTTTCAATGGTCATTAAATTGAGGGTGAATACCTCAAAACCACATCCTGTAAAAGAGACCAAACTGTAATGGATAGGGGTTGTTCCCAACTAAAGACAAATGCATTTCAGCAGAGTTAAATGATTTGATGAACCATGAGGAAGCCAGTGAGTAGTATGACCCTGCTTAGGGCAGTATGACTGTCCAGATGCTGAATGAGACCAGGAGTTAAGAGGCTCAAATATGCAACAGAGCCTGAAGAAGCACTTGCCCAGGGTTCAGATGTTAGGTGGACGTTGAAGCTTTTTGAATCAATTTGAGACTCTGATTTTGTTTGTAGATTCATTATCAGCATTGCCATTGAATTAGTCTTCCTGAAAAAGCCACTATGGAGGGACCACCAACTTTTATTCACCAAAGCAGCAGTATATTAAATATGCCAAGACTCTGAGGTATGTTATTTAAACAAAAAACACCCAAGGGACCGAATAATGGACTAAACTTTTCAAATATTTTATAGATTCATTGAGTATGGGGTAAATAAGATACAATACATAAAATCTTTTGCAAAAGTCTAGGCATTGCTAGACATTGCTATTATTATTCATTTGATACAAAATTATCTGTGATTTAACTATGCCCTTTTGACTAATTAACAGATGTGGTCAATTAATCTCTCTCTCTCTATATATAAATACACACATTTATCACACATACATATATATGCATATGTGTGTATGTATGTGTGTACATATATATGTATCCATATATATATACCTCTTTCTATATATAACTTTAGAAAGCCAAATAGCCCTCAAACTTGGTAAAAAGATGCTCAATTGCACAAAAGAAATGTACATTAACTCTACCCTGGGCTATTGCCACTTAACAGGTTGAAATCATTCAAAAATTTGATATATTTTGTTGGAAAGACTATGGGGAAACAGGCATTCTTACATAGCTGGTGGCAATGTAAAATGGTACAACCTCTACAGAGGGCAATTTGGTAATATCTAGCAATATTTAAAATGCATATTCCCCTGACCTACCAATTTTACTTTCTGAAATTTGTCTTTGCAGATATACTAGTAAAGGAACAAAATTGCAGGTTATTCAGTGGGGTATTTTTAGTAATAGCAAAAGGCTAAAAATAACTTGTCTACCAATAGAGATTTGGTTAAATTATTTAAATACTATGTAGCTAAAAAAATTTTTTTTAAAAGAAGGAAGCTTTCTAAGACGACATCTCACTCTAAGATCTATTAAATGAGAAAAGTGTGCACTATACTCTCCCTTATGTACATAATAAACTAATCTGGAAGGATACACAGGAAACCAGTAATAGTGGTTATCGCTGTGGCGCTAAGGGTGGAGGAAAACTGGCAAGTGGGGGTAAGGGGGTGGGGGGTGGGAGGAGACTTCACTATAAACGTCTTTATATTTTTAATCCAATTTCCACAGTACCCATTAAAAAATTTAAACCAGAATTGTTTTTCATTAAAAATTTTTTATAATACATCCATACTATTGAATATTATTCAGCGATAAAAAGAAATGGGCTATCAAGCCAGGAAAAGATATGGAGGGCCTTAAATGCATACTGCTAAGTGAAGAAGCCAGTCTGAAAAGGTTGCCTACTGTATGACTCCAATTGTATGACATTCTGTAAAAGTAAAACTTCAGAGACAGTAAAAAAGATCAGTGGATGCCAAGGGTTGGGGGGCAGGAGTAAGGATGAATGGGTAGAGCACAGAGGATTTTTAGGGTAGTGAAACTACTCTGCCTGATACTATAATGGCAGATACATGACATGGAGTAGTCAAAACCCATAGAACTGTACAACACAACAAGTGATCCCTAATGTAAAGCATGGACTTCGTTAATAATGATGTATCAATATTGATTCATCAATTGTAACAGATGCACTACATTAACGGCAGATGTTAATCATAGGGGAAACTGAGTGAGCGGGAGAGAGTATATGGGAATGGCTCTATGACATCTGCTTAATTTTATGTAAACTTAAAATGCCTCTAAAAAATAAAGCCTATGATTTTTTTAAATGTATGTGCATATATGTACACATATATACACACACACACACACACATATATATCCTCTTTACACCCAGCAAAGGCCTTACACATTGAAGGTGCTCGATGAAGTACTACAGCTACCGCCTCAGTAGTCAAGAGCTCAAGCTCTGGGGTGGGCAGATTAGCTTCTGATTCTAGCTCTACCATATTCTAGCTGTGTGGCCTTATTTACCCAAGTCACCTCTTCAGCCTCAGTTTCTCCGTCTGCAAAATGGAAGAAAACCACAGCATTTCTTCCTAGGGCTGTGGTGAAATATCAATTTTTTTAAAATGCACGTAAAGGGGCGCCTGGGTGGCTCAGTTGGTTAGGCGACTGCCTTCGGCTCAGGTCATGATCCTGGAGTCCCGGGATCGAGTCCCGCATCGGGCTCCCTGCTCGGCGGGGAGTCTGCTTCTCCCTCTGACCCTCCTCCCTCTCATGTGTTCTCTCTCTCTCAAATAAATAAATAAAATCTTAAAAAAAAAAAATTTAAAAAAATGCACGTAAAATGTTTAGCATTACGCCTAATGTAAAAGAAATGCTCAAAAATGTTAGTGGCCGCTCTAACGGTAAAATGATTGTTCACAGAACGACTGATGTGGCACTTCAGGTTCCAAGGTCACTGCACCACCAGCATGATCTATAATATTCCAAAAGGGCCCCCAAATCCTCAACTCCAACCTATCCCACTTTGAACACAATCCACATCGCCTGAGCCCGTACACCTCAGACGTCCTTCGACCCCCAATGCTGTTTTCCCCCTGGCTCGGCCTTGCACGTCCAGGCCCGGGAACGCGCCCCCCGTCCCCGCCCCTCCCTATTCCACGCCGACCCCGTTCCCACTCAGCCCCCTCCCCGCCCCCTCCCCAGACCCGGGCCTAATTGTCTGCACTTCTTTCCTTCTGCGAAGCTGAAGGAACTCCTACCCAGATACTCGTAGTCCGGTAGGGCTAGGCGCTCCGGACTCAGCATCCTTGGACCAGGGTAGCTTCCAAGCTCCAGCTCTCCGGCTTCCGGAACCCAGGTCGCCGGGTCCCTTCCGTTGCCAGGGCAACCACGGGGCGGGGGGAGGCGGGAGGTGGAGGGGGTGTCACGCAAACAGTCTCCGTATCGCAACCCCGAGCTGGCCACAGCCGTTCCGGAAGCCGTCGCTTCACGGCGGTCGAGGTTTCCGAGGACTGCCGTTCTCGAGGAGTTGGTTTTAGAGGAATTTGAGGTGGAGCGTTCTTCGGAATCTCTCACATTTCCAGGTGTCGGACAATTGTCAGCCCTCCGCAGCCGCAATTTCTGAATTTCGTAACTGTGATTCCTACTTTGCACAGCTGTTACCTGAACTCACAATAATAGCTCCCACCCCGAAATTCCCAGAAACTCTCATGTCCCATGACCTATTTTTATCTCTTTATTATTTACTGCCTTAAATTGCTACCAAGTGCTTTTCACAGCGTATGTTTTGGCTGCACCTTGAGGTCAGGGATGTGTCTTTCTGCCCATGTCCAGGCTGGACGCGCAGAAGGTGGTTATTAAATCCTCTACGAGTTCATTGACATTTCCTCCCAAATTCCTCTTTATCTTTAGTCCCTCCTTCTGCCCCTACCCCTTACTATTTGATATCCTCCTCCCCAAGTGTCTTTTTTTCTCCGGCCAAGACACTTCTTGAGGGGATGTGGTGCACAAAGGAGGGCACTATTCGATTTTTTTCTTCATATGCCTTATTGCTCACTTCTCTTTTCTTTTTTTTTTTTTAAGATTTTTTTATTTTATTTTATTTGAGAGAGAATGAGAGAGAGCACATGAGAGGGGGGAGGGTCGGAGGGAGAAGCAGACTCCCTGCCGAGCAGGGAGCCCGATGCGGGACTCGATCCCGGGACCCCAGGATCATGACCTGAGCCGAAGGCAGTCGCTTAACCAGCTGAGCCACCCAGGCGCCCTCACTTCTCTTTTCAAGAAGGGAGAGTATCAATTGGTTTTTAACTTCCCAGATCTCCAGATATTTCTTTTTATTTTTCTCCCCACTCCCAACAACAGATTAGTGATCTGTAGTTCCTGTCACAGTTGAAACCTAACAGAAAAAGCCACTCTATCCTCACTTTTTAATTTTTGTGTAAAAGAAAGACGGAGGAAAGACAGGAAGGAAAAAAGAAATGAAGGAAAGAAGGAAGAAAAGAAAAATCATGCTATTAGAGGAATGACTGTGAAACTAGTGGACACCTACACTGGGAGGAAAGGGAAAGAGGAGCTTCTTCTCTTTGTGTCAGTTGTCTATTCTTAGTCTTCTCCCGCAGGAGCTTCAAACCTCCTAATTCTCCCTTTCCCTTAAAATTGTGTATGTCTTATTTCTAGGCTCCCATGAGTCACTCTGAGTTTGGATGTGGTAAGGATAAAGGGACAGAGCCAAACTAGGAGCAGCATTTAGCTCATAATGAATTTACTAATTTGGTATTTAATGTCAAGTCCTGAAAATTTGATAAAAATATTTGCTTTCTTCCTCCTTTTCTTCCTCCACTCTTGCTTCTCGCCCCATCCCATTGCTGCCCCCATCCCCACCCCAGTGCAGCTTGAGGGTATGGAAGTTTCATAACTTTCACACCTGTGGCTTATTACTACATTAATAAAGTAACGGGATAGTAATTATTAAGGCCTACAATTTCATTTTATTTCCAAGCAACCTGAAGCTATTTGCAGATCATTTTATTTGTCCTCATAAAAACTTTCTAAGGCACTTCCTTTTTTTAAGCAGGGAAACTGAGGAACAGGTCAGGAAAATGACTTGTCTAGTATCATCCAGCCAGTTGGTGGGAGAGCTACAACAGGATCTCAGCTATCCCAACCTCCAGGCTAGTGGTCTGACCACTAAACCACACAGCCTCTTTTTTAAGGGTTTGTTGGCTTGGTTTTTATTTATTTATTTTTACTTTTGCTCTGCCCTGCCAGCAACTGGAAGCTCCCAGATAAAAGAAGAGACTTTCAAGTCCAGGCTGAACATTTGACATCCTCTTATTTGTGGAGCATTATCCTAGGACTCGGAGGGTGCTGCTGCTGGGATCTGTGTGGTGGAGCTGGGAACCAGCCCCAAGAATATAGCTTTGTTTGGGCATTAACCCATTTGCGGTTATAATAATGATAAGTTTCAGCACCAGTGGCGCCCGACTGTTAATGACTCAAAGAAAGCTAAATAAGAACAAGATGTCATCTCTGGAGCAATTTGTAGCTTTTTCCTACAGCTCCATCCCTTCCATAAAAATCCTGAGGACCCATATATTTAAAGTCAGTCTTCCACTCTTAATGTCTTCAACAGTCTATTGAGGAAGAAAAGGGTAGGAGGTTGCTAGACTAAGGCTTCAAGAAAATTTGAGGTTGCACAGAAATAACAGGTAGCCTTACTGATGTTGGAAATTACTGACTGCTTACATTTTTCTTCTTTATACTTATATATTCTCAAAATTTTTCTATAATAGGCATGTATTATAATTTGAAAACAAACAATGACTTGAAATTCTTCAAAATATATATATATATATATATATATATTTTTTTTTTTTTTTTTAAGTAGGCTCCACACCCAGCCAGCATAGATCCCAATGCAAGGTTTAAACTCACAACCCTGAGCTCAAGACCTATGCTGAGATCAAGAGTTGGATGCTTAATTGATTGAGCCACACAGATACCTCCCTTTAAAATACTTTTAAAGCAGAAGTGATGACCTTCCAGATAGTATTTGTTTTTCCCAAGAAGGAACAGCTACTTTTAGATTTGTCTTCTGCCACAGAGTAAGTGATAACAGATTTTGGCCACACCTCAGTGGCAGAGGAAACTTTTTTTTTTTTTAAGATTTTATTTATTTATTTGACAGAGAGACACAGTGAGAGAGGGAACACAAGAAGGGGAGTGGTAGAGGGAGAAGCAGGCTTCCCGCCGAGCAGGGAGCCCGATGTGGGGCTTGGTCCCAGGACCCTGGGATCACGACCTGAGCCGAAGGCAGACGCTTAACCACTGAGCCACCCAGGCAACCCCGACAGAGGAAACTTTTTAGTGAAACATACACAACAAGGGTCTTAAGAAGAGTGGAAATATACAAGCAATGTTAAAGACAGGTGTAATTGTGACCCTGTTGAATATTAAGGAAAGGACAAAATGTCAGCTTTCAATTTAGATAGGTTTTCAGATTCTTAAATTATTATAACATATTTCTGAAATGTTACCTAAACAAATAATCATCCAGGTAAACAACTAAGGCAGAAGGTAACACCATAATCCTGAATATAAGCAAGTGATATGAAATTGATCAAAGCATAGGGAAGGTATGAGATGCTAAAGTCATTGCCACAACATAAGGAACAGAAAAATCAAGCTCAAAGCAATCAGAAAAACACCCACAAGAGAGGATATGTGGAGATGTCAGTTTATCAGATTATAATTCCTAATTATAAGAAGAAAATTAATAGACATCTCTGGCTCTGCAAGAGGACCTATGAAGAGATTAATAGGGAAGAAATTTCTCCCTGAAACTGAACACTCCAGGAAAGCAAACGTGAAGATACTAAATAGTTTTAAACTTCAAGGAAACAATAAGGAAAGAAAAAAAATGCAGGCTGAATTATTGCTACAAAATAGGTTGAAGAAACTAGGACAAGCTTTTATTGACTCATCAAGCAGAAAAGATGCTAAAGGCAAAGTAGCTACTAAGAAATGCAGGTCATGAAATTCATGCTGAGCTCCTGGGCTCTTCTTAAAAGACTCATATTCCATAAAAGCAAAGCAGAAACTAAGTGTGATGCCAGTGTATGGGATTAACATGTTTAAAGTAAAAAAACGCTATTTACAGACAAGTCATTTTGAACTGCTACAGGCCAACAGCCCAGCAATTTGGGAGAATTTGCAAAGAAAAAAGAAATGTTCACAAACTCTTAGACAGTTAAAAATAACTAATGCATTACAAGAAAGTGGTTAAGAGGACATGGCTTAAATTGAACCAGAGCTCAAACGTGATTACAGACTTGTACCTTCTTGTTATATTTTCAAATGCTGTAGAAAGAATTGGGAATTATACTTTCATATAGTTTGAAAGGGAAAAAGATTTTCTGATCCTTCTTGGTAGCCCACAAAAAATAGCTCTGCCTTCCTCTGTCCTCGAGTATGCACCTTGATAAGCATTTATGTCATTAAAAAAAATTGTTTGAACTCTCCTACTAGATTGTGAGTTCCTTGAAGGCAGAGGCAGTGTTCATTCATCTTTAAATTTCTAGTGCCTAATAGTGTTAAATAGATTTATTTTCCCCTCTAGGTTAAAAGCCTAGAAAATGAAGGCCATCCAATCCATAGGATTTATGGTTGCTTCTAGGAACCAATTCATGAAATAAATTCATTAAACAAAAGGCCAGCAAAATGCAAGACATCATCGAGAAGGGCATTAAAAATCAAATAGAGGGGCGCCTGGCTGGCTCAGTTGGAAGAATATGCGACTCTTGATCTTGGGGTCGTGAGTTCGAGCTCCATGTTGGGTGGAGTTTACTTAAATAAATAAACTTAAAAAAAATCAAACAGAAAGCATTGGCATATCCTTCCTAGGTCTAAATACTGTGTGTGAGAGATCACCATATGTTAAGAAATGCCCAGAAAAAGAAGCAACTAGCTCAACAAAAGGCATACAGATAATGCTGCATGTGGACAAGGTAAGAGATTAGTTCAGGAGGATGAGAGGGAATATACTAGGAATCATTAAATAAACTTAGGATATGAATTGGAACTTCCCAAACTTTAGAATCTTAGGGCAAAAAGCTGCAGTCTCTGCATCTATTTTCCCCCCCAAGCCATCCCTAGATTGTTACAAGAATTTATTGTTCTAAAACTCAAATCTGACCACGTTACTTCCTTACTTTAAAAGTGTGACTGACTCACCATTACTAGGATGAAGCAAAATTCCTAAACGTGCAGACAATGTACATCTCTTCACAATCTGATCCCAACCTACTTTTCCAGCCACCTTGCCATTCACTCTTCCCTACGTACCAGCCATACTTTCCTACTCATTATTCCCAGACATACTGAGCTCTTTCCCACCGCCTTGCTTTGGTATAAGCTCTTCTTTCTGCCTAGAATGTACTTCTCCCACATCTTCTGCATAGTAAACTCTTACATATCCTATACGACCTAGGATAAGTGCCATGACCTTGGGAAACCTTATCTAACTACCTAAATAAAGTAGGATAAAGGCAGTGAGAGAGAACAAAGCAACTTTAGGGTGATAAGATGGGGTTTCTCTGAGGCTGGGATACTGAGCTGAGACCAGCCATGAGAGGGTCTGGGGAAACAGTATTCTAAGTAAAGAAGGCAGCTCATGCAAAAATTGGAAGAAATGCTAGCATGTTGCAGAGCTGAAGGAAAGCCAGTGTAGCCAGAGCAGAATGAATAAGGGGAGAATAATAGGCAAAGGCCAGGTCATGAAGGACCTTGAAGGCCACATGAGAAGCATGGATATTATTCTAAGTGCAATAGGAAACCATCAGAAAGTTTTAAGCCCAGTAAGGACATGACCTGATTTATGTTTCTTAAGAAGTCACTTTGGGGGGCGCCTGGGTGGCTCAGTCGTTGAGCGTCTGCCTTCAGCTTGGGTCGTGATCCCAGGGTCCTGGGACCAAGCCCCACATCGGGCTCCCTGCTCTGTGGGAAGCCTGCTTCTCCCTCTCCCACTCCCCCTGCTTGTGTTCCCTCTCTCGCTGTCTCACTCTCTGTCAAATAAATAAATAAAATCTTAAAAAAAAAAAAAAAAGAAGTCACTTTGGTTGCTGTACATATAGAGAATGAATTATAAAAGGGCAAGTGTGAAAACAGACCACTTCCACAGATGCTTGATTCATGTTTGTTATTAAATGAGTGTTTATTCATTGATCCATTTGTTTATCCACCATTCTAAATTTATTTTTGCTGCTGAAATAAACAAGATATACTGAAATATTTGCTGCAAAGGCTCTACTTATATATGCCAGATGTGTGAATATCAAGCTTTCAGGAGATAAAAATGTGCTTAGAAAGTCTTGCTTTCCAGGGTGTGCCCCAAGTTAGGCCAGGGAACTGAATCAGCCACTGTACCCCAGCCCCTGATGTGAGTACCATTGCTGAACTGGAACATGAGAAGTATTGGCACTAGAAATGGTGGTGAAGGGTTTGTGATTAAAGAAAATGCCAATCAGACTCTTTCCTTATACTTTCATTTTTCCCCCACTCCCTAGTAGTACCCCCCTGGACTTAGATAAAAGCATCCATTGTTAAAAGTTAATGATACTTTCCCATAAATCCTCTGGACTCTTTCCTGCTCAGGGCCTTTGCAGATGCTATTCCTTCTGCCTCCACTCCCAGCCTGATGACTCTTACTCGGCTTAAGTGTCAGTGCCATTGACAGGCCTTCCTTGAATCCCCAAATCTAAATCAAGTCTCTCCTTTCATAGAACTCAGTAATTTTCCTTGAATGTCCCTATCATTTATAGCTTTAAATTCATTTGTGGAATCATTCTTTCAATGCCTCTGCATACCTGTGTCCCCTCCCAACCCCAACCATCAGACTGTAAGTTCCAGGAACCCAATATATCTGTTTACCACTGCCTCTGCCTTGCCTGGAACATAATATGCCCTTAATAAATACTTACTAAGTGAACAAATACTGGAAATAGGCCTCCCTAGGCAGAAGTGGCAGGTGTAGGACTCCTTTAGCTCCTTTAGCTGTGCTTTTTCTTGTTTTTCCTTCTACAGCTTTAAGAACTCTTTCCCTCCACTCCCACCGTGTTAACAAGAAGGTGATTCTGGAGAGTAGATGGAGCAATTCTTTGTAGACTTACGTTAATCTTTTTTTTTTTTTAAGATTTATTTATTTATTTGAGAGAGAGCAAGAGCTTGGGTGGGAGGGGCAGTGGGAGAGGGAGAGGGAATCTCAAGCAGACTCTGTGCTGAGCTTGGAGCCTGACACGGGGCTCGATCTCACAACCCTGAGATCATGACCTGAGCCAAAATCGAGAGTCAGACGCTTAACTGACTGAGTCACCCAGGTGCCCCTCATGTTCTTAATCTTTTAAACCAGGGTCTCTCAACCTTAGTACTATTAAAATATGGAGCTGGATAATTCTTGGTTATATCATTCTTTGTGGGGAGGGATGTCCTGCTCATTGGAGGATGTTTAGCAGCTTCCTTGGAGTCTACCCATTCACTGCCAATAGCACCTACTCCCAAAACTGTCTCTTGGGATGGCCCCAGGTCTGCAAAATCACTCCTGATTGAGAACCACTGTTTTAAAGTGTAATACTTCAGGCCTGTTACTCTTTCAGGTGGATTATGTCTAGAAATTCAGGTTGTTGAATGATGCCTAGGTTATAAGAGAATTCTTCCAACCCAACCAGATCAAAATAGTGCCCATTTCTATCTGGTTTCTGTAGCACTCCCTGTGTTTCCTTTGAAAAGGCCATTAGTGATGGTCTAATTCAGGGCAATATTCTGATCTTGGAAACTCAGTTCCCTGGTCTGTCGTAGAAGGATGAAGGAAGGGGTGGTGTTTCTGGGGATACTAATGCCTCTGAGACCCCTCTGGAATTGGCAGTCCCCTACAACTTTTCTAGGGGCATGTCCCAAAGGACAATAAAAGGGAGACAAACAGCCCATTCTGGCATGCTTTTCAGGATCTCTCACTCCAAACAAGAAAGTCTGAGAGGCCTGGTAAAAATAAATATGGCTTAGCACTCCTGGCATAAGAGCAGTTTCTGACAGCCAAGACTTAACTCACCCTAGGGGGTGACCCAGGCAGGGACTATGCACGAAGTTCCTTTCTACCCATTGATATTCCCAATGACTCACAGCAACCAGGGATGGCTCTGTGCACCAGAACTGTGCTGAACCACGGAGGAGGAGGCCTTGGGATGCACACACAAAATGCAGTCTCTTGAGCCTGAGTCAGACAGGGACAGCCAGCCTCCCCCTTCCTCCTCAATCCCAGAAAAACAACATAAATCATGCCTTCTGGAAGGAAACCTATCCTTCGCATACAGATGTTTATAAATGCTTAATCCCCTGACATTGAAAGTATGGTGACTGCCTGTCCTGGATTTTTTGGGACAAATGTATTCATTATACCACATGTCCTTAGTTTTCATGTGGAAAAAATATGGTCCTCGGAATAGTTAAGATCTTTCTCAACAGGTCAAAAGGCATAAACAGCGTGTATCCAAACCCTGAGACCAACCAAGGCCACATCACAAACATTGTGGGGGTGGGGGAGATGGGTGTTAGAATCAGCTTCTTCTTTTCACTTCTTTCTCCTTGGATTTTAGGCTAAGGTGACGGAGGTCATCAAGGTCGACTGTCTTCCCTAGCAGTACGATCACGTAATCCTGACCTGACTCGACTGCCGCCTTCAGTCAGCAAGAAGAACTACACACAGAGAAAATGCCTCCGTATTAGTTACCATGGTGATGCTGGTTCAACCACATTTCATCTGTGTACAAATTTCAGGCAGAGCAGTATAGAGAAGTACTGGCTAAAGGAGTTAACACTTCACTTTTTTTTGTTGTTTTTGTTGCTGTTGCAAAGTTCATGTTAGCTTTGGCCAAAAATGATAATATGAAATGAAAGCCTTCGCAACATTGAAAACAAGCAAGGATGAAATGTCAACCTCGCCATTAGAGAAATCTCCTAACATCCACTTTGCACTATACCAAATTGCTCTCCCCTCAGCTGACAAGGAGTATTTGGGTCTTCCTGACTCTATTTACTACTAAGAGGAAAGCGGTTTAATGAGATTGCAGAAGATCCAAAGCCAGGGAATGTCAGCATACCAGCTTGGAGGGAAAGCTGATAATAGGACCCTAAGGAAGCTGGGGGCTTGGACAAAAGTAACAAGACGAGATTCAACCAAAAAACAAAATTAACTCATATTATGAATACACTCTGGGGAGAGCATAGGCCACGAAGCTAAAACAAGCGAGGAGTTTATAATTTTCTGCAGTAACCGGAAAGTTAAATACTGCCGTTAAGGCCCTACAGACGGAAGCCTAGAGGAGGCTCTGGTCTCTGGGAAAGTGCAACTACAAGTAAAGACTTACTTCCTTACCCTTTCCTTCCTTGCCAGGATCAGAAAGTCAAAGAAGGTGAAAAGGCTAACAACGCTGATTTACAAAGACAGCAAGGAGGAACTATGTCTGGATCAATTCTGGACGTCTGAGCTGGGGCGACAGGACCCAGACAACCACCTCAGGAAATGAGTAAATGAAAAGGGGAGGTCGTGGAATTATTTAGCCCTAGAACAACGCTGCCTAGACCGGGGTGGGGGTGGAGCAAGAAGAAAATCTCAGAAAAGGAATTTTGACAGTGAGAATGCTAGTTAAGATACAGCACTCCAGGCCCCCTGATGTCCCTTGTTTGATGTTAATAAAGACCGGGGAGGATTATGCATTAGCAAGCCTTGCGTATTCTGAGACATCAATAAAGTCTGGACTTGGGCTGGTAGGGGGGCCGGGGTCACGTCCCCGCGACTTGGGTCAGCCAGGGTGCTCCTCTCTGGCACAGAGTGAGAGGGATCGAGAGAGTTGCCGCTGGGATAATGTTTTAAGTTAGGGACATTTGAGCAGTAGTAATGGGGACACGGAGGGGGGCTCTCTCGAGGACTCGGAATGTGGGGGCGGCCTGCAGAACGGGGCCAGTGCAAGAGGCGCGGGCGGGTGGGGGCCGGGGACCGGGGGGCGGGGGCCGAGGGCGGGAAGGGGCCGGCCCGGCGCTGGGGGCGGGACCAGGCGCGGTGGCGGTGGCGGGGGCTGCGGCGCGGGGGGCGGGGCGGCCTGGCCCGGGACACCCCCCTCCCGGTCCCCTGGCGGGGCGGCTTCGGCTCCGGCAGCACTGGAGGCAGCAGCGGCCGGACGGCGACTTGCGGGACGCGCCGGCCGCCGCGGACCGGGACGCTTCCCCTCCGGGACCCTGCGCCGACTCCCTCCGCCGCGCCGTCCCGCGGGAGCCGGCGGGACCCCCCGGCCGACAGGGAGCGCCGGCGGCGGCCGCGGCACCATGAGGCGGCCGTGGGGCGCGCTGCTGCTTGGCGCCCTGCTCTGCGCACACGGTAAGCGGCGCCGCCGCGCCCGCGCCGCCCGGCCCGCCGGGAAAGTTTGTCCGTGGGTCCGGCCGCAGCAGGACTCACCTCCGGAAAACCGGGCGGCGCGGGCTGGGGCCTGAGACCCCGCGCCCTCACTCCAAGCAGTAGCCCTGAGCGTGCGTGCAGAGGAGAGTAGCAGGAGCTCGCCCAGCTCTTCCAGCCCGAGAGGGGCGGCCGTGGAGGAGCTCCCCGGCTCGGATCTGGGCCGGGCTCAGGGAAGATCCGAGGCGCCCGCTCGCCTTCCCTCGCCGCTCTTTGAAGAACTGGGGGCTGCTTCCCTTTCAGGTTAAGACAGGGTCTCTGTGTCCTTGGTACGAATGAATGTGTGCGAAGAAAGGGAGGCGGGGAAGGATGGTCGCTAAACCATAAATTGTAAAAAGCCCTCTTTGCGGGGCCCGGGGGTCTCGAGCGGATTCCCGGAGCGGGGCTCCAGTGGAATCGGAATGCTTGTGTTCTGGGGATTCCCCTACTCGGGGAACAGTTCCTCGGACTCCAGACCTTGCTCCCACCGAGGGTCTTTGGGTACTGCTTGCTCGCAGCATCTCCCCTTAGTGGTGTTTTGGGTTCCCTCTCTTGGCTGCGACCAATCAGCTTCCTGCCCTGGATCCTTCCCGGTGGGGGGGGGGGGGGGGGAGAGGAAGACCGGGTTGGAAAAGGAGCAGAGGAGGGACACGGGGAAGAAACTGCTGGAAGGCTCCCGCAGATCCGTCCTACCCGGAGTAGTGGGGCGGGGGGGCGGGTATCGCCGAACATCAGAAGGCAGCCTCCGGGTCCGCGCGGTGACCCTCGGGGGAGCTGGACGGATGGCAGCAGAACTGCTGCTTCATCTGCTCCTTATTAATAACTTGTTTGGTGCCCGTACGCAACTGTTGTGTGTGATTAGGGCTCCAGTGGAATCTGTTTCTCCACAGTCGCCTAGCACCGAGTGTGTACCCCGTGATTTAGCAGCTTCCTCTAGTTTGTGCCCAAAGATCAAAGAACTTTGATCTCTGAACCCCAACCCGATTCAGCCGGGGGGGGCGGTGAGATCCGAATCTTCTCATTCTCGCAGCCCGGAGGAGGGGGTGGGGTTTGGAACGGAGGGGTCTCTAGACCCTGGGCCTGGCTTGCACCGGTTCTTTCTTTAGCGTGCGGGAGCTCGTGTGGAAATAGTGCGGATTTCGGCACTTGCCTGGCAGGGCGTGGAGATGCCTGGGCACTCGTTTTAAAGATTGGTTTACCTCCCAAATCCAGAACAGAGTTCTCGTGTCTGTTATTTAAACTACCCGTGGGTTTTAAACGACTTTTTCCATGCCCTCTCTAACGCCGACTGAGCTCTTTCTCTCGGCTCTTCCTCTCCGCGTAGTAGCCTGGCCGAGCCACGTTCCTCCTCGCACTGTGCTCTCCCCCTCCCGGGCTCTCTCCTAGAAGGTTATTTGTAGCCTCTTTGGCGTGTCGGGACAGCGGCCCTACTGGGGTAGGAATGTAGCTGCTCTTCCCACCACATGGGCCCCTTAAAGGGACAGCTATGCTTTTTGGGGGGTTTCCCCCTTCGGGCTGCAAGAGAAGGGGATGGAACTTTCCTCTCGGCCCCCTGGAGGAAGTTTTGAAAAAGATCAAGAGAAATGGCACGGCACTGGGAAAAAAGGAAAAAAAAAAAAAAAAAGGCTAAAACGGATACCAACAGGAGGAGATTGTCGCCTTCTGCCCTAGGGAAAGGGGAGCTGGAAGGTTCTGGGCTGAGACTGATCAAGAGGATTTTATTGCTCCAGAGCTGTCAAAACTGCATATACTACATCTCCACTGAGAATGGAGGTAGCAAGTTGTGTATATTTAATGCTTCACAGAGAAAGGATGGGGGGCTTCTTGATAACTCTTTTGGGTTCTTTTTTTTTTTTTTTAAGATTATTTATTTATTTATTTGATAGAGAGAGAGAAGCACAAGCAGGCAGAGAGGCAGGGAGAGGGAGAAGCAGGCTCTCCGCTGAGCAGGGAGCCCGATGTGGGACTCGATCCCAGGACCCTGGGATCATGACCGGAGCCGAAGGCAGCCGCTTAACTGACTGAGCCACCCAGGCTCCCCTCTTTTGGGTTCTTTTTAAGGATAAAAACTTTATTTTTTTTTTAAAGATTTTATTTATTTATTTGAGAGAGAGCACAAACAGGGGGAGGAGCAGAGGCAGAGGGAGAAGCAGGCTCCGTGCTGAGCAGGGATCCCCTCACTGGGCTCTATCCCAGGACCCTGAGATCATGACCTGAGCTGAAGGCAGACCCTTAACCCACTAAGCCACCCAGGTGCCCTGAGGACAAAAAGTTTAATAGATACTTCTGAGCATGGGAGACTTTCTGTGTGCATGTGTAAGGACACTCAGGGGCAGGAAGATCTAAACTTCCCCTAGCCTGATACTGAACCATCCTTGGAGGTCCGGGGGGTGGGAGGAAAGGACAGATTCATGGTTCACCAATGAGACTGAGCAATTGCTCAACCAGAAATATCACCAAGAAGGTCCCTAACACTATGTTCCAGGGGCTCATGGAGAAGACAGTGTTTTATAGTATGGATGCAGTACACTAAGGTTTAAGGTGCTTAGTTGGATGCTGCTAGTCCTGTGGGTTTTTCCTAGATCCTACGTGTTTGGCCTGAACCTACATAACACTCCAACCTTGAAGATTTTGTTAGGAAACTTGATTGCTGTTGACAGCCCTGGGTATCTTTCTCCTGAGAGTTGAGGTGAGGCCTCAGACAGTCTACCACCATTGGAAGAGTAGAAACCATGTTTGTCTTGGAGATCTCTTCCAGATAAGCAAAAAGTTGAAAATTCTGCCCAGGTGCTTAAGTAGATAGAAGGCTATTTCTGAGGTTGAGTGCAAAAGAGTAGAGCTGAGACTGATCTCCTTTCCATCTGGCTGTTGTCATGGTGCTTGATTGACCTTGTCCCTGATCTTGTTGGACTTGTGAAAGATGCTTGGCTTGTCACTGATTTTGGATTTCCTCTTCTGTCCCCTCTTGAATATCAGATAACATCTTTGGGACTGGCACATGGTATTAAGAATGACAGGTGCAAGGGAACCAGTCTGGCTATGTCTGATACAGAACACGTTGGGCATGTCCATCTTCTGGGCCAGCAAAGAACACAGAAGGTCACAGAGGACAGGGTATTTTATAGGTCTTTGTTCACTCTTTCTACTGATTCGCTGATAATCTTGATCCCTAAGAAGAGGAAAAATAGGAAGGATTGGCTATGTTGCTTCTCCTTTGAAGAGAAGGTCAATACCAGGGGCTTCCTGGATAGGGAATTTCAGGGACTACTTTAAGAAGAAGACTTGTCTTTTTTTAATGATTGGGCACATCTCATAATTATGAGACAGTTCCATGCCCTTGGTTGAGTAAGTCTGTTAGAGCCTGTTCCAGCCACAATCTCTACATTCCTTGATGAAGCCTAGCTACAAGTTTTGCCATAGTTGCCTAGGCATGGAGCATCTGGGCCCCAGACTGTGTCTGGATTACCATCTCATCTTCAGCAGGGGAAGTCCTTCTCCCCTTCTCAGCATGGTGGGATTCTGTGTCCCAGGAAAGACTTCCTAAGGACTGGCTGGTTGGCAGGGCCCGAGTTTGGCCCTATAAATAGCTCTGATGAATGCCTGTGCTTGCTGCTCTCCCTCCAGCTTAGAGCTGACAGGGTCAGGCTCTTTCTCCCAGATACACTCAGGAGCATTCCCTAAATTGGGCTCTGCACCCATTCATTTGTTCATTCATTCAGCAAACACACATTTGCCAAGTACTAATCTTAACCACCATGTATATAGCTTGGTGATTAAGCAACACAGGCATCCCTGGGTTTGAATCTTGGCTTGGGCACTTCTTGTGACCCTGTGCAAAACACTTAATCTCCCTGAACTTCAGGATTCTTATCTGTAAATGGGGGGCGAGCTGGAGTAGTAATAAATTATCATGCGAGAATATTGTAAAAATTAAATGAGATAAGGGGCGCCTGGGTGGCTCAGTTGGTTAAGCGACTGCCTTCGGCTCAGGTCATGATCCTGGAGTCCCTGGATCGAGTCCCGCATCAGGCTCCCTGCTCGGCAGGGAGTCTGCTTCGTCCTCTGACCCTCCTCCCTCTCATGTGCTCTCTCTCATTCTCTCTCTCTCAAATAAATAAATAAAATCTTTTAAAAAAAATTAAATGAGATAATAGTGTATTCAAACCATTCAACACAGGCTACTCCGTCACTGCAGGCTTGGATAAATGTTAGCTGTTTGTTAGCAAGTTTGCCTAAGTAGATTAAAGATGGTTCTTACCTTTGGACTATGGGAGCCAGGTAAACAAATCCTTATACTGTAGTGTCATGCGCTAAAATGGAAGGTCAGCCCTTCATTCATTTCAGCTGGTTTTTTGCTTTTCTCTTTTAAAGATCTTGCCCCTTCTTCCCACCCCACCTTGAAAACCTAATGAAACCTAAGCATAGTTTCCCTCCTGCCCATACTTCCAGAAAGGAGATCTGTTAAGCTATACCATGAGTCTAGGGAGCCCACACCACCTTAGTTCTCCTGAGATAGGTCCTGGGAGATGGGGTTTTCCTCTGGGAGCTTCCTTGTTAAAAGCTCTGTGGTCAGGGATGAGGCCAGGGATCTCACTCTAAGGATGCCGTGACCTGGGGTGAGAGGTGTTGGCTGAGGTCTCTTGTAGCTGGAACAGTTTAGAATTCCAAGCTCTCCCTCCCACTGGCCTGGGAAAGGAGTCAGTCCCCAGAGCTCATAAGGTAGTAATTGCCCCAATTTGGGGGCTGGGCCATTGCAGCGCCGCCTTTCTTCATGACTACCGTCTTCAATCAGGAATCCTGTCAGTGTGCAGGGATGATTGATGTGGGTCTCAAGCCCATGACTCACCCCCACCCCAGCCCCCAGCTCCTCCACCCCAAAGTTTGACCCCTGTTGTCTCTTTGTTTCTTCCTTTTAAGTTGGTGCCAGTGATGTGATGTTTTTGGGGGCTGCAGAAAGTTGACCGTAACCAAGAGCAGCCGGTAAGAAGAGCTGATTCTCTGGCCTTCCTGGCGGTCGGTTGACTCCATTTTCTGTTCTGCATTTTTGATTTAGCAAGAAGCAAACATCTTAGGTGCCCTTGGGCACCTCTTTACGCCCTTCTGAGCAAACTTCATTCTTTCACTGCACTTAGGCATTCCCGTAGCTGAGTGGATTGACTATAAGCGTCCCTAACACTCATTCCCCTGCTCATTCAGGTCAGAGTGAGGCAGGGCAGGGCTCTGCCTGAGACCCAGCTGGGAAAAGCCTTGCTGGGACTTGCTGCAAGCCCTGACTTGGCCTACGGGAGCTACCCCCTCACCTCTGCACGGAGCCAAGGATCTGAGCTGGGAGCAAAGTCGGAGACAAAAGACTGGGAGCAAACCTCCCATCTGGCTGGGAGGCAGCAACACAAAGGTGCTGCTGCATAATTTATCAGCAGAGGTTTTCTGGGGTGGGGAGGCTCTGGGCTCAAGGCAGAGTCTTTTTGGAGGAGAGGGACCCTCCTCCTGTCTGGGTGTAGGCTCAGGCAGGTACTGAGTAGGATACTGGGAAGGACACCTGATCAGCACGTGAAATAAAGCTTGGAGATCATAAATGCCTCTCCAAGCTCAGCAGCTCCATTTCCTGCCAGGACTACAGGGCGGGGGTGGGAGAGGCACTCCAAATGTACCTTTGGTTGGCGTCAGCCTTGGGAGCATGCCTGCCACCACCTTTTAGGCATGAATGAGGACAAGAGATAGTTTCTCTGTTGGGTCAACTACACCCTTCCGGTGACCAAACACAGACGCGAGGTTATAATATCCATAAGCCTAGCAAATAAGAAAGGGGAGTTCTTTCCTCCTCTCTCCACTCCCCCAACCCTCCCACTCCTCAGGCAGTTTGAACAAGAAATTTCAACTACAGGTTCAGAGAGGGGGTAAAAGCAAATGGTTCTAATACGCATCTCCCCCAAATAAGAATTTCTGCTCTTCTGGGAAGCATCGATGGTAACCATTTTTTACATCACAAACTGGGACATGTGGTCTAAATAATATAGAGTTACTTCCAGGGCAGTTAACATTTTAAAATCTTTTGCTACCTCCCTGGCACTGGGGTATTTATGGCATATTACCACATTTACTGCTCACAGTGTCCTGATGAAGTAGGTACTGTTAGGTTCCTGTCTTACAGATAAGAAACTAAGGCTCAGAGCAGTTTGTCACACAGCTAGTGAGGAACTGGCCCAGGATTTGAACCCAGAGCCTAAGCTTTTAAGCCTCTAACCCATACAGCCCCTTAGTATGGAATATTTTATATCCAAGCTATAACGAAAGATCTAGGTTGGGACTATCTATATTATGTCTTAGATTGACTTCCCCTCTCTGTTTTCAGTCTTCATCCTCTCATGGATTCTCGATGCAAAAAGAATAACTTCTCCATGCTCTTGACAGAGGGAGGCTTTATTTATTTATTTAGAGGTGGGGGCAGAAGCAGAGGGAGAGAGAAAATCTCAAGCAGGCTCCACGCCCAGCATGGAGCCCGACACCGGGCTCGATCTCACAACCCTGAGATCGTGACCTGAGCCGAAATCGAGAGTCAGAGGCTTAACCAACTGAGCTGCCCAGGCGCCCCAGAGCGAGGCTTTAAAAAGTTCCCAGGAGGAGAGATGAGGTTTGTTGCTTTCGTGAAGCCATGTATTACTGTGTGGACCTTGTGTTTTGAGAGGTGGGGGGAGAGGAAAGCAGTATTTTGAGCAGCACCTCGCAGAGCACAGCCACATTCAAGCCCTGTTGGATTTGTGAAATCTGTTGACTGAGCTGCTGGGCAGGGTAAGTAGACTTTTGAGGACCTGCAGGGAGACAGCCTAGTATCATAGCTACGTTACTGGGTTGAGAGAGAGGACATATCTAGGTGAAGATGATGGGGATTAATAACAACAACAGTAATAGCTCCTTACCTTGTACTTCATATGTATTATTTCATTTAAACGGCCCAGCAACCCTGTGAGAGAAGTACTATTATTACCCCCATTTTACAATAGAGGAGGCTAATCCAATTCTGAATTGCTCTGTGATTTAGGTTCTGAATGCTCTTTTCTATACTTGCCTCCTAGGAATTTGTTGATAAACGAGGTAAAGATAAAGGATACTATGAGCCTGGAGCTCCTCCACAGAAAGGCACTGATGCAGGACTCTTGCCACAGTACCCTCGTCCCCCTCTTCCTGTGGTCATTCATGCCACCAGCTTAACCCATGGAGGGGGGCACTGCAGCTTGGTCCACAGTATGGTTTTTAGATACCTTGAGCCCTGAAATAGCAGGGCTTAATAGTCATGGGGTGGCTGGATAAGACGATTCTGGGTGAGTCAAATTCTATCATAGTAATAGCAAGAGCTGTTGTTCACTGAGAGCCTAGGATGTGCCAGGCATTATGCTAAGTGCTTTTTATGAATTAACTAATTTAATTCTGATAACGTCCGTGTGAGGTAGGGGCTATGCTTATCCTGATTTTCCTGATGAGCAACTAGGGTATAAAGAGATTTAAATAATATGCCCAGGAGCAGATAGCCATGTTCCCATGCTCTTAACATTATGCTCCCCTGCCTCATAACTTTGGAGATTGACCATTACGAACTTCTTTTCCATGGTTAAGAATGGCAAGAGAGGGCTGAACTTGACGGGACCAGTAATCATGTGTCTGAAGCTGCCCCTCCCTGAGGCAGCCCCCGAGGAGATGACTTCACCTGGTAGATTTTTCACACCAGGTGAGGCTGGCCTCTAAGGATTTAGGGACAGAAATAAGTAGAATCATAGCATGTCAGTATCACAGCCTGCCAATCCAGTGAGCAAAAGGAACTCTTGTAGGAGAAGGAAGTGGTCTGGAACTGGATAGGACCAGGATACCCCCCTTAAAAAGAAGATTCTTGTTTTCTTCCGTACAGATTAGGTAGGAAATAACTACTTTTCTTTCTTTTTTTTTTTTTTAAGATTTTATTTATTTGACAGAGAGAGAGACAGCAAGAGAGGGAACACAAGCAGGAGGAGTGGGAGAGGGAGAAGCAGGCTCTCCACAGAGCAGGGAGCCCGATGCAGGGCTCGATCCCAGGACCCTGGGATCATGACCTGAGCCGAAGGCAGACGCTTAACGACTGAGCCACCTAGGCACCCCACTACTTTTATTTCTGATACTCTGGGCCTCTCTTTTCCTTTGACTCCAACATGCACAAGACTCTACCTAAATATAGCATTCATTCCTTCATTTTACAAACTTGTATTGATCAACTACTACATACCAAGCATTGAACCGTGCACTGTGAATACAAGGCAAAAACTCTGTGTCATACAACTCCAACGGCCAGGAGGCTTATGGTCTGTTAAGTGAACAGGGATCCCACAGCGGGCTAAATGCTGAGGAGGCACAGAGGGCCTCTGGAGCACAGACCAGGGGCTTTCAGTTCATCTGGGGCCTCATGGGTCCAGGTAGGGCAGCATCAGGAAAGGGTGCACTTCCTGGCCTCCTTCTGCCCACCATTTACCTTTTTTGTTGTTGGCTCTGATGTTTTCTAAGCAAGCTCTGTCCTTTGGAACAGGGGCTGTTTATAGGTGCCCAGGGCTCTCCTGATTCCAGGTATCTTATGGATGAGGTGAAATCCATTGCCACATGGCTCCTTGCTCCCACTCCTTTTAGTTACGAGTTTTGTCTTGCTCCATGGGTAACCCTTTCAGTGAGAAACACTGACTGCTTAGGCTGCCCAAGGAGATGAAATCAGTGGATCTGTCCCTTGGTTGGCCTGGATGTAGTTTATTTCATTTCACATAATTTATCCTTATTAAATGAGGTTAATATCCTCATCATTGCCAACAGTGGGCAAGAGGAGAGAGGAGAGCTTTGGTGTGTTACAAAAACCCTTGATATGAGTGATGATGGTTCCTCCCTTTCTATTGTAATCCCTTCCCCTCTGGTAGCCGTCTGATCCCAGCACTCACAGGACACTCCTTAAGCCTTCTCATTCCTGGTTCAACTTGAAAAAGCTGCTCTGTAGCTGTGTACAGCCACTGTCCACCGTGGGCCTCTAAGTGACAGGTGTGGTCCCCCCTTCAGCTGAGCATTCTCTGGGATGGTAGAGAGCGGTGCCTCTCTAACCTTGAGTATGCATCAGTGTCCTCTGGGAAGCTTGTTGCAAATCCAGATTCTGAGATCACATTAGGAGAAGAATACTGGTCTAAGGGGCAGAATGGGGCTGCCATCCTGGCTCTCCTACTGACCCCATGACCTTGGCCAAAGCAGATAACCTTACCTATTAAGTGGGGACTGCAATAACTAATGAGGGTTGTTGTAATGATTAAAGGTGAATGAAAGTTTGCATGCAAAATTAGCTTGCAAACTTTTTAAAGAGTTACTGCAAATCATTATTATTTGTTGTCAGAAGCCCTGTTCCTTTCTGGACCAACACAACACAGAGGCCCTGGTTCAAAGCGCTGGGGCTCCAGACTGTCCCTGCTTCACTACTTTACCTTGGGGCAAGAGACATTGGTCTTTAGTCTGAGCAGTAACCAGAAGGAGAGGTTACTGCCTGAGATCCACAAACTCACTGTGTATTTGCTAATGGAGAATGCATAAAGGAGAGGGATCCAGGAGTCTCAGTGTTGTAAACTCCCCTTTTTGACCTCCCCTTTTTGGAAATTCTCAAGAGAGCGATACCACTCTTTGGGAGGCAGTGTAATGAAGTGATTAAGAGCAGAGGCTCTGGGATCAATCCGCCTGGGTGTGAATGCTGGCTTCAATCCTTAGTTAGTACCTGTGTGACCTAGCAACAGACTTTGTCTCTCTGTGTCTCAGTGTCTTCAACTTTTGTAAAGTGACAATAATAGCAGTGTCACCTCCCAGGGTTGTTGAGAGCATTCAGTGATGTAACATAAGAAAAGCACTTAGGGCGCCTGGGTGGCTCAGTTGGTTAAGCGACTACCTTCGGCTCAGGTTATGATCCTGGAGTCCCTGGATCGAGTCCCGCATAAGGCTTCCTGCTTGGCGGGGAGTCTGCTTCTCCCTTTGACCCTCCCCTCTCTCATGTGCTCTCTCTCTTTCAAATAAATAAATAAAATCTTTAAAAAAAAAAAAAGAAAAGCACTTAGAAAAGTATCTGAAGGGCACCTGGTAAGTACATCCTCAGTAAATATTATGGTTGTATTATTATAAAGCTTTTGCCATGCGCTGGTCCTGTGCTAAGCAGTTTACATGGATTCGCATTTTATAGATGAGGAAACTGAGGCTCAGAGACCTTAATCAACTTGCTCAAAGTTGTAGAGTTGGTGGTAGAACCAGGACTTGAACTCCAGTCTCTCCAGCAGTTTACATGGATTTGTATTTTATAGATGAGGAAACTGAGGCTCAGAGACCTTAATCAACTTGCTCAAAGTTGTAGAGTTGGTTGTAGAATCAGGACTTGAACTCCAGTCTCTGACTCCAGAATCTATGCTCTTTACTACAACGTTCCACAAACATCTGGTATACCACCAAATGGATGTTGCCCTTCTTTCCTTCAAAACAAGGCCGTGAGGATCTGGGTAGGTGGCTGAGGCAAAGGAGGCAAGGTGTAAGTGGTGGGATTTTGGTTAACCTCCCAGGAAGACCCTATGAGCCCATTCCCATGTATCCCCCAAAACTGGATGACTTGCCTATCAAGGGTAGGGAACACTTTGGGGAGAGATCTTTTCTGTTGTTGAATTGCTTTAGGTCAAAAAGGCCCAAGCCCCTGGAGGCTGAACGGAGTGTGGCTGGCAAATAGCTTTCAAGGCCAAGAGCATAGCTGAGTACTCTAACTTAACCGCTTTCCAAAGTGAAGGCTGAGCGTGCCACCCGCCCTCATCTGTTTCCTTTCTTCACTCGTTTTGTTCAAAAGGGTTAAAAGCTGTCCTTTCTGATCGCAGCCAGGACTTGTGTGAAAAGGCAGAATTCTACCTCCGGGAATCCCAGAGGGGCAGCGGTTGTCCAGAGAGCTGGCTTTTTGGAGTATAATGTGTCTGTTTACTGTAGGAAAGCCCAAGCGCAGGGTTTGCCTGATGACGGCTGCTATGCCAGGCAGGAAGCCGGGACTCTTGGGCCGCCTGCAACTAACTCGGTGCCCACCCGATGGAATGCTTTGTTCCTGAAGTCTGCTGCGGGAAATCGGGACTTCTTTTATTGTGCAGCCAAAGGCAGGGGGTGGGGCCCTAAAAAAAAGAAAATCAGCCGGGGACTGAAGGCTCCTCTACCTTCGGTAATATTTTTTAACTTGCAAGCAGCACCGCAATCCTGCTGTTCTTGCTCTCCTAATCTTGGTGCTTTGGGAAAAATTTAGTCCCTGCATCCACAACAGTCCACGGCCCCAGCCTGTATTTACTGAACATCTTCGGTGTGCCAAGGCACGAGGTTAGGTTCGTCCACGTTGACCTTCTGGTCCAATCCGTGTGGCTTTTCACAAACAAGGAAGCAGAGGCTCAGGGAGCCAAGCGACTTGTACAAGGTCACACAGCTGGTCAGGGGAGCCCAGTCTGTCTGCTCTGGTCCAGGGCACCTCTCGTGCTTTCCTCTCCTGCTCCTCCAAACCTCCCTTCTTCCTCTCTGGTGTTGTCACCCCCTTCACCCAACGTGAATTCTTGCTCCCTGCTGTGTTCTCGACCTCTCTTGACATTTGGGGCTGGAGAATTTCTTTGTTGTGGGGGCCTGCCCTGTACATTGTAGGATGTCCAGCAGCATCCCTGGCTTCTACCCATTAGATGCCCGAAGTACCCCCAGTCATGACAACCAAAAATGTCACACATTGCCAGATGTCCCCCTGGGGGACAAACCATCCCTGATTGAGAACCACTGAGTTAGTCTTATCTTTTCTCTTCACCATTCCTCCCTATGAAGGGGATCTGCATGCTGGGAAGCCCATTGAATGGAGTCCTTTGGAATATTTAGTCTTTGCTGTTTCATCCAGCCAGAGTTCCTTAAAGTAGTACCCATAGCTGTGATGACCTGGTCACAAAAGTTGCTCAGGGTCTGAGTGAAAAAAGCCCATTCCCTTCTCCGTGCTCTCTGAATAGGCCCAAAAGGATGGGGCTGGGGCAGGGGCTGGGCCAGATGGGTCTTCAGTGCTTCCCTGGGGAAGAATCCTCTGTCCTGCACGTGCAGACAGACCTGGACAGACAGGAGCCCTGGGCTTGGAGTAAAGCCTTCCTCTGAAGTGTAGAGATGCTGCACCTCTCAAAACGATTCCTTTGGTTTCCACAGGAAATCCAGCATCTTTTCTAGGGCAGCTGATTGCCTTCGCTTATGGAAGGGGAAGGCGAGGTCTCAGTTGAGGATCTGGTGAAATTTGTGGTCCTTTACTCCAGAAATGTACATTTTGCCTATAGTTTCAGTGGTTCACTGATCCCAAATGCTGGCCGGCCAGCCAGCCAGCCAGCCAGCCAGCCAGCCAGCCATCTATCCAGCCATCCAGCCATCTATCCAGCCATCCAGCCATCCATCTGCAGATTAGGATAGGAATCCATGCCTTATGCTCACACTTACCTTTGGGGGTTCAAGTGGAGAGGGACAGCTTCAGGGCTCTCTCCTTGCTTTTGGAGGGGATAGCAGTACACCCTTTCATTCTGGGCCTTAATTCCTTCCCTGTTCCAGCCCAGACTGAGGGCAAGGCCCAGCTAAGGGGAGAAGAAAGCAAGGGGGAGAGATGAGCAATGAGCGGTGGCCCCCTTCTTTCCCAGCTGCAGCAGCCCAGCGGGTTAGATGAATGCAGGGAGGGGGGGAGAGTGACCCTGGCAGAACCCTTTGTTCCAGCTGAGGCTGGAGCAGGGGCACTGAGCCATTCACACGCCATCCCAGGGCATCCTGCTGGGCACGCTGGGGAGGGGGCACAGCAGCCGGTCATGGGACTTGGCCAGGCAGATAGCTCCAAGCTCAATAGGGAAGCCCAGCTGCATGCTGCTGAGGCTGGGGGAGGGGCTGCTTCTGCCATCCTTCCTCCGGGCTGTGGCCTGTCCCACAGACAAGAAGGCTCTGACTGGTCCCAGTCACTCTGCCCTGGTCCCCTCCCCCTGGGACTCTGCTTCTCCTGGTCACCCTCCTCAAAGGTGAGTTCTAACCTCTGATCGGGAGACTCACAACAGCCTGTGCTGCTTCCTGGTCCCCTGTATGGATTCCTTATTCCAAAAGGGGCTCCGGCATTTTAATTCCACTATTTCTTGCCCTCCCTGGCCAACAACCAAGGGTCTGGTCCTGGCCAGAGGCAAAAGCATCCATATTTCAACGTAGCTTTGGAGGGAAGGGTACTGAGTTTCTCTCTGCATCACCCTTTCTGTCCCCCTGCTCCTTTTCCCCAAGAGCACCGTCTCTCTGAGTGGCATTGTTTATCTCCGGTCTCTTGGGGGTACTGGGCCAAAAGCCCCGATCATAGAAGGGGTACCTGGACTGCTTATGAATCCAGAGCCACAGATTATCTTCTTGACCATTTGTGCATTGGAGGAAGGGGGAAGGCATGATTGCATGGTCTGCATCTCCCCGTGGTATCACTGTGGCTCCCTGACCACTAGACTAGGCTCCTCTGCTTTACTCTCTGGAATGCGCTTTGGTTAGGCAGGAGCCGAGCCCTCACTGGTTCCTTTCCCCTCTGCCCAGGCCTGGCCAGCAGCCCCGAGTGTGCTTGTGGTCGGAGCCACTTCACGTGTGCAGTGAGCGCCCTCGGCGAGTGTACCTGCATCCCTGCGCAGTGGCAGTGTGACGGGGACAACGACTGCGGGGACCACAGCGATGAGGACGGCTGTAGTAAGCGCCTCCCTCCCCCACCAGGCACCTCCAGCCCCCAGCCCCCAGGCAGCGGCGGGAAGCCTTAGAAGGAGAACCCAGGGATGAGGGTGTAAGGGAGTGTTCTGTGCACTGGCCGTGTCAGACTCAGCACATTGGACTCCTGTGAGGGTGACAGATATTGACAGATGGGTGGCTTCTTCACAGTATATATGGCTCCAGTCCTCCTGTCTTTCCTATATTTTCCATGCAGATATGACCAATAAACTGTGACAAGTGTGGAAGAAAACACCCTCGAAAACTGTAGGCAGTCTCTTTAAATAGATCTCTCCGTATTTATGTGAATATATGTTTGTATATTTGTACTGCGTATTTGTGCATTTTTTAATGTGCATACTACATGTGGATGCAGATTATTTCTGTATATCTTATGCTGGTATTCTGTATAATCATATCTTTTTTAATAATAGGAACTTTGTAAGAAATCTTATAGTCTCTTTAAATCTTCCTTTCCCCTAGCTCAGTAATGTATGCACAACAGGCTAGGGCATCCTGCCTCGGATCTCTAGGCCTGTTGCTGCTGAGCCAGTTGTCTGGGGTGCCACCTGCAGCACCTAGGTCTGAGGGTGGCTAATTAGTCTAATAAGATTGAAGCTACAACCTGGACCTTGTTAACCCCCACCGGGTCAGCTAATTGTGATGATAAATGGCTCACTTTCATGTAGCACTGTCATGTGCATTCTCTCAAAAGACCGCTGTGAGCCAAGTATAATTACTCCCATTGTTACAGTCAGAGAACCTGTGGCTCAGAGAGGGTACCTGACTCACTCAGTGTGATAAGTAATGAGTTCTAGAACTGGAAATTGAGCCCAGATATGTTAATCATCATTTAACAGGAGGAAAAGAAAAAAAAATACACTTCTCTTTCTTGCTCATGTTTTTCTTACTGCCCTCTCAGTGGTTTTGGGTTCCTTGGGCTGCCCTGCCCTGTGAACCCCTCGTGGCCATTCCCTGCCAGTAGTCTGGCTTCTCAGCTGTGGTTTCTGCTTCGCTTCTCCATGAGCTGGGGGCAGGCATGGGAGTCTGTGAGGAAGGACTGCAGCTCACGCGGGGAGACGTGGGGGCAGGGGTGTTGGCAAAGGGTTTCCAGCCCAGGTGAGGCTGTCTTCGGTAAGTGTCCCAGGCTCTGATTCTCTGTTGTGTTCTTTTGCCGGGACTCAGTGCTGCCCACCTGTTCTCCTCTTGACTTTCACTGTGACAATGGCAAGTGCATCCGCCGCTCCTGGGTGTGTGATGGGGACAACGACTGCGAGGACGACTCAGACGAGCAGGACTGCCGTGAGTGCCGGTGGCGCCAGGCGGGCTCCATCAGGCTCTGCTGGGAAGGGATTTTCAACTAGAAAATGATGCCCCAGGTCCACGTCAGCTCTAGGGTCTTCAGCTCTTGGTTAGATGAGCCCAAGAGAGGGCCCCCTGCTTCAGATCCCTCCTGGCAATGTTGGGATAGCGCAACTGCCCTGTTCTGTGGGCCTGTCTGTCGGGCCTGCAGCGGCCTGACTGCTGTGTGCCCGCAGCCCCCCGGGAGTGTGAGGAGGACGAGTTCCCCTGCCAGAACGGCTACTGCATCCGGAGTCTGTGGCACTGCGATGGGGACAATGACTGCGGCGACAACAGCGATGAGCAGTGTGGTGAGTGGAGCTCTGGGGTGGGGGTGGGGGGACGGCTGCGGTGGCATGGCCTCCGGGACAGTGGGCAGCACCCGTTCTAGCACTGCTGCACCCTCAACTGCCTGGGTATCTGGAGCACCAGCAGGAAGGCTGAGGGGCAGAACCGTGCAGACCCCCCGGGAACCGCGGGGCGGGACAGGAGCCCGAGGCCCAGTCTCGCCAGGGCCGCGGCTTCCCCCCACCGCAGTCTGCACCAAGTCTGTGATGTCTGGCAGGGATTGGGTCAGACCCTCAGGGGCGGTGAGGGGGGGCTTTGGGGGTGATGGAAGGAGCGCGGCCTGTAGGGCTCCTGCAGGATCGCTGTCCCGTTGCGTCCCCCAGACATGCGCAAGTGCTCTGACAAGGAATTCCGCTGCAGTGACGGAAGCTGCATCGCCGAGCACTGGTACTGCGACGGTGACACCGACTGCAAAGATGGCTCTGACGAGGAGAGCTGTCGTGAGTGGCCCCAGAACCCAGGCTGGTGGGCTGGGCCGGGGCCGAGGGCGGCATCCCAGGGGCGCGAGGGCCAGGCTGCAGGGCGCATGCGCAGTGGGCCAGGAGCGCGGGTGGGAGCCCGTTCCCCAGGTGCGGAGGGACGGCTCGCGTCGGTCCACCCGCACACGGGAGTCCATCGGGACCGTCCCAGATGAAACTCGCTCTCCTTGCTTGAACGTCTCACCCCCTGGAGGAGTCAGGGCCTCTGTCCTGTGTCCGGGCCTGAGTGTATGCCGCTCCCGACCCCTGCCTGCCTTCCAGCCTCAGCAGTGCCCACGCCCCCCTGCAACCTGGAGGAGTTCCAGTGTGCCTACGGCCGCTGCATCCTCGATATCTACCACTGCGACGGGGATGATGACTGCGGGGACTGGTCAGACGAGTCCGACTGCTGTGAGTGGTCTGGCCAGCAGGGTGGAGGAGGAGGGAGGGAGGCCAGGCCCGAGGAACTCCTGGAGTGGTAAGGCACAGGTGCCAGCTGGGGCAGGAGCTCAGGGGAGGGGTTTCCGGATTCTCAGCTTCCTGTCGGGCAGAGACGGAGGAGCTGGGTGCTGGGGCCGGGCTTTCTGGTCTGCCCTGGACTCTGTGTCCTGGGACTGGCCAGCGACAGGAGTCTGTCCTGTTTCCCCAGCCTCCCACCAGCCCTGCCGCTCGGGGGAGTTCATGTGTGACAGTGGCCTGTGCATCAACGCAGGCTGGCGCTGTGATGGCGATGCGGACTGTGATGACCATTCTGATGAGCGCAATTGCAGTGAGTGGGGGCAGGGCCAAAGGGCGGAGCCGGAAGTAGGGAAAGGGCCCGTGGAGCCAAAAAAGCCACCGTGGATGAAGACAGATGGGACAGGACTGTTGTGGACGGTGGTGTAGGTTGGGCACGGCACAGAGGCGCTATGTCCAAAAGGATGCCAGTCACACAGTGGATGTGCGCATTCTGTAGTTCTAGAGATTTGTATATATGTCCCGGCAGTTTTCTTGCGGGTAGCAGGAAGGCGTCTTGGGGGAAAGGTTGCCTTTTTTTCTGATTTGCACAAAGACACAGTTCAGAAACCGGTGAGGAGGAGAGTGGCGTGGATGCTGGCATGGAGCGCGGGGTGGAGCCTCGGGCCGCAGCGGGGCCAACCTTTCACGAGGCCTCTGCTTTGCGCAGCCACTTCCATGTGTACCGCCGAACAGTTCCGCTGCAGGTCAGGCCGCTGCGTCCACCTGTCCTGGCGCTGTGATGGGGAGGACGACTGTGCAGACAACAGTGATGAAGAAAACTGTGAGAACACAGGTGGAGTCTCCCGGGAGGGGTCCCCAGGCCCCTTGACCTGTGGTTGGGTTGGAGGACAGGGGTGGACGGAGGGGGTCACCACCGCCATTCCATTGGGCTACAGGGATGCTTTCGTCAGATCTTGCCCACGGCCTGGATTTTTCCTGCCCTTCACAGTTACCAGTGTCAAATCCAGGTGCATCTGTTACCCGCCCAGCCTTATGGCCTGGAACACAACATCAGCAGCCTCTCATGTTCTGACTCATACACAGCCAGCCCGCCTGTTGCTCTGGCCTCGTGAGCGGGGACTGTTCTCTGTGGCTGACAGCCCCCTGACTGCCCTGGCCGTGCCGCCAGGTGCAGGACACGGATGCACTCTCTCCTTTGTCCCATGTCCCTCACCATTCCACTGTGGTGTCCTGGGAGCGAACAAATGCAGACATCCAGCCAGCCCTGTCTGAGCTGCTTCCTGCCCTGGACCCCGACCCTCCCACCTTGAATCTCATCTGTCTCCAGCTCGCCCTAGAAAATGACAGGCTCCCATCCTTTTGTTGACCCAAGCCCTGCCCTGCTGTGACCTGCCTCTCCCTCCCGCCCTGCTCTGCTCCCCCACTCTCTAGGAAGCCCCCAGTGTGCCTCAGACCAGTTCCTGTGCTGGAATGGGCGCTGCATCGGGCAGCGGAAGCTGTGCAACGGGGTCAACGACTGCGGGGACAACAGTGATGAAAGCCCACAGCAGAACTGCCGTGAGTGTCCCCAGTGGGCGGGCCTGGCCCCTGGTCTGTGGCTGAACCCCACCCATGTGGTTCAAAGAGAATCCTCCCTAGGGATTCTTGCAGCCTCGGGAGCTGTTCTTCGTGGTCCAGGTGGAATGCCAAGTTGGCTGTCTGGGGGAGGATTCTGGGCTCAACTCCCATCTCTGCCTTGGCTGGCACAGGGCCCCGGACGGGCGAGGAGAACTGCAATGTTAACAACGGTGGCTGCGCCCAGAAGTGCCAGATGGTGCGGGGGGTGGTGCAGTGTACCTGCCACACAGGCTTCCGGCTCACCGAGGATGGGCACATGTGCCAGGGTGAGCTGGGGCCTGCTTTGGAGCTGGGCAGGGGCAGCGGACAGGCAGCTGTGTCTCCCCTGGGTCCGACATTTGACGGATGCGACCTCATTTCATCATCCCCCTAGCAGGTGGCGATGGTCCTGTCTGTTTCACAGATGGGAAAACCAAAGCCCAGAAGGGTTAAGTAACTTACTGATGGCCACAGAGCCGGTGAGAGCAGAGTTGGGATTCCAGCCCAGGTCTCCATGACCTTGAAGCCCTTAACCACTTGTTGTATAGCCTTCCCACTAGGCCTGGAGAGTAGATGGGTATGTGGGCCGGGAAGCAACTAGTCAGCCTGGGAGTTGGGGTGGGAGGATGGCAGAATGGAGATCTCCTGACCCTGCCCGGTCCTCCCAGATGTGAATGAATGCGCGGAGGAGGGGTATTGCAGCCAGGGCTGCACCAACAGTGAAGGGGCCTTCCAGTGCTGGTGTGAAGCAGGCTATGAGCTCCGGCCCGACCGGCGCAGCTGCAAGGCTCTGGGTAAGGGCTATTGGCGTTCGGCTCGCTGGGCAGAGGGCTGAGCCTGGAGACATCCAGGGGCTCCGGTCCCTGGGGATTTGCTGACAGGTAGAGAGAGTTGCATCTCCGTAAAATGGAGCTGTGAGTTGCATTCTGAGCCCCAAGAAAATCTCCGCTGGGGTGGGGTGGGCGGGAGAGTATGCTTTGGAGGCTCCCACTCTTCTAGTCCTGCTCCCAGCAGCTCTGGACATGCCCTCGGGGACAGGGGGCCCCATTTGTCCACTGAGGAGCTGGGGGCGCATGCTGATGGGTGTCAGGGCAGCTCTGGAGCCCAGTGGGGGCCCCATTTCTATGCCACGTCCCAGGGCCGGAGCCTGTGCTACTGTTCGCCAATCGCATCGACATCCGGCAGGTACTGCCGCACCGCTCCGAGTACACGCTGCTGCTCAACAACCTGGAGAACGCCATTGCCCTTGATTTCCACCACCGGCGCGAGCTCGTCTTCTGGTCAGACGTCACCCTGGACCGGATCCTCCGTGCCAACCTCAATGGCAGCAACGTGGAGGAGGTTGTGTCTACAGGGCTCGAGAGCCCAGGTAGGAAATGAGGCCCTGGGGGGAAGGCGGGGCCACGGTGTGTGCAAAGCAGCGGTGGAAGGGACAGGATAGTGGCTTGCAAGCCTTGGGCAGCAGAACATCTTTTTCTTCCGGCGAAATCGTGGATGGAATTCTAGTAGAGAAAACATGAATTTTATGGGTTCAGGTTTATGACATTTGCTCATTATTGGGCTCAATAGTAAGGAGATGTTTTGATGAATGTAATCATTTGAAATCAGAGATTTATGGGCAGCAGTTACAATTCGCTCTAAGTCTTAGCATTTGGTTCAGTTCAGACTTTCGTTTTGATTGCTTAGTATTAAGGATATTCTCCTCGACCCAGATAGATACATCCAAATGTTTACAGATTAAAAAAACAAGAGCTCACTCTGTAATCTCAGGCCATTCTGCAAGCCAGTGAAGTGGATTAGAATCTGGTATCACGCACATTTGACTCATATGCTTATGGAACTTCTGAAGTACCTCTACAAAACTCTGAGCCAGTTTGCAAACCCTTGAGGCAGTGCGGGGAGCAGGGGGGTGGAGGACCCTGGGCGTGGGTCAGGGAGCCAGGATTCAGGATAGAATATGGTTGGCTGAGAGGAGGAAGTGCTTGACCTTGGACAGTTCCTCGACTCCTCTCTGCCTCAGTTTCTCCATCTTCACGGAGATTCTAGTATTGAGCTCCCAGAGTTGTTCTGACGATCAAGTGAGTTGGTGTACGTAACATGGTCAGAACAGCGCCCAACCCAACACCTTCCTGTAAGATTTGGCTCTTGTTACGTGGGCACAGAGGACACCTGGCTGAATCCCTGACACTTTCCTGTTGCCTCTTTCCATCAGGGGGCCTGGCTGTGGATTGGGTCCATGACAAACTCTATTGGACCGACTCGGGGACATCAAGGATTGAGGTCGCCAACCTGGACGGGGCCCATCGGAAGGTGCTGCTGTGGCAAAACCTTGAGAAGCCCCGGGCTATTGCCTTGCACCCCATGGAGGGGTGAGTGAGTTGTGTCTCAAGCTCCCAAATCCCTCTTGCAACCTCTAGGGACAGTTCTTGGGCCAGACTTTGTTGGAAGGGCCTCTTCACAGTGTGGCCTTAAAACAGCATGGGCTCTGCACCCAGACATGCCTGGATTCGAGTCCTGGCTCTGCAGGAAATGGCCGTGGGGTCTTGGGTCAGTCTATATCTGCCTGCACTCAGGCACTTATAATTGGGGATAAAAAAAGCACACCTACCTCCTAGCCGTGTGAAGATTTTAAAAGAGACTCACTTTTTAAAATCGAGGTACAGGGGTGCCTGGGTGGCTCAGTCATTAAGTGTCTGCCTTCAGCTCAGGTCATGATCCCGAGGTCCTGGGATCAAGCCCCACATCAGGCTCCCTGCTCCACGGAAGCCTGCTTCTCCCTCTCCCACTCCCCCTGCTTGTGTTCCCTCTCTTGCTGTGTGTCTCTCTGTCAAATAAATAAATAAAATCTTTAAAAAAATAAAATAAAATGGAGGTATATTTATACATATATAACCTTATATTAGTTTCAGGTGTACAGCATAATGATTCAGTATTTGTGTATATTGCAAAATGATCACTGCAATAAGTCTTGTTAACATCTGTCAGAGTACAACAGTTACAACAATTTTTTTTTAAAGATTTTTTTTATTTGACAGAGAGAGATACAGAGACAGGGAACACAAGCAGGGGGAGTGGGAGAGGGAGAAGCAGGCTCCCCGCTGAGCAGGGAGCCCAATGCGGGGCTTGATCCCAGGACCCCAGGATCATGACCCAAGCAAAGGTAGAGGCTTAACGACTGAGCCACCCAGGCGCCCCAATTTTTTCTTGTGATGAGAACTTTTAAGATCTACTCTCTTAGCAACTTTGAAATAATACAGCACAGTGTGATTAACTGTAGTCACCATGCCATACGTTATATCCCTATGACTTACTTATATAATTAGAAGTTTGTACCTTTTGACCCCCTTCACCTATTTCACCCACCCAAAATGTGATGCATTTTAAATGGCTAAGACACATTAAATCATTGCAGGCGCTTAATATTTTTATTAGTTCATAGGGTTGAACTAATTAATAAAAATTAATAATTTTTGTTATTAGAGAAAAGAGTCTCCCACAGGGTTGGAATTTTTGTCTGTTCTGTTTACTGCTATATTCCTAATCCCTAAGAGACAGCCCTGCAAGTACTATTAAAAAAAAAAGGGGGGGGCACCTCAGTCGTTATGCATCTGCCTTTGGCTCAGGTCATGATCCCAGGGTCCTGGGATCGAGCGCCGCATCAGGCTCCCTGCTCGGCAGGAAGCCTGCTTCTCCCTCTCCCACTCCCCCTGCTTGTGTTCCCTCTCTTGCTGTCTCTCTCTGTCAAATAAATAAAATCTTTAAAAAAAAAAAAAAGAATTGTTAAATGAATAAATGCCCTGCTAGAGACATTTAAATTCAGACATTTAGAAAACACTCCGTGGACTACACACAGAATGTGCCTCCTACTAGTTGGACTCCCCTGGGTTAAATGGATAAAAGGCCCCAGTCTGATTATTATTCCTGTTACTACCTGCCTTCTGTTGCCTGTCTCTCAATTTCCTTTTGTCTTTTCCTAGTACCATTTACTGGACAGACTGGGGCAACACCCCCCGCATTGAGGCCTCCAGCATGGATGGCTCTGGACGCCGCATCATTGCCGATACTCACCTCTTCTGGCCCAATGGCCTCACCATTGACTATGCTGGGCATCGTATGTACTGGGTGGATGCTAAGCACCATGTCATCGAGAGGGCCAATCTGGACGGGAGTCACCGCAAGGCTGTCATTAGCCAGGGTGAGGCCCTTTCTCCACTCTCCTTCGTCTCTCATCCTTCTTCCCCAATCCCAGCCCCCAGGAGCCTTGGCAGAGGGTGAGATTTGCGCAGTTGCCAGGCCTGGGCCTGGAGCCCATGGTAGGCTCTGTCTGGACTGAGGTCCTTCTGGACTTTCCCCAGGCCTCCCCCATCCCTTTGCCATCACCGTGTTTGAAGACAGCCTGTACTGGACAGACTGGCACACCAAGAGCATCAATAGTGCTAACAAATTCACTGGCAAGAACCAAGAGATCATTCGCAACAAACTCCATTTCCCCATGGACATCCACACCCTGCACCCCCAGCGCCAGCCTGCAGGTAAGAAAGGACCCACCTGGTAGACCTCCGGTGCCTCTGAGAACCTTCCCTGCACCTGTCTCAGCTGCCATTGTTTCCGGCCGGGGAATTTGCGGTTGGCACGGATACGGGCCAATTTCTCCCTCTGCTGGACATTTAGGATACAACATCGAGAGTCAAGAAAATCGGCTTCACTGTCGCCATCTGATTCAGGCAAACATTTATAGGATATCTCTTCTGTCAGGGATTCACTGTGTTCGCAGCTGGGACAGATATAAAAAATAATGAGACATAGTTCCTCCTTCCAGGGAACTCACACCCTGGCTAAACCCCTACTCACTTGCCTTGGGGTGGACTCTGCCAACCTTTGGTCTCTCCTGATCCTTTTGCTCTGGGCTCTTTGAACAGGGAAGAACCGCTGTGGGGACAACAACGGAGGCTGCACCCACCTGTGTCTGCCCAGTGGCCAGAACTATACATGTGCCTGCCCCACCGGTTTCCGCAAGATCAGCAGCCACGCCTGTGCCCAGAGTAAGTGGGTCTGGGGCACCTGCCTTAGTGGACGTGCCTTGTGAAGGTGGGCGGAAGGAACAGGAGATAGGAATTCAAGGGATTGCCTGTCATGGGGAAGAGCCAGGCTCCTCAGATAGCCCCTGGAGAGGAAGAACTTAAGAGGCTGATGGCTCCTATATCCAAGCTGAGGCCTCAGGGCTCAGTGGCACAACCCAGTTGAGCATGAATACCTGCAACCAGGCTGGTGGATCATTTCACCAGGTAGGATGCTTTATCCATAGGCAGCGAGAGGGTTCCAGGCCCTTCTAGAAAGTAGGGGTTTCTGTCTCTTTACCTTTAGCCTCACCCTATTAAAGACTTCCTTCCAGCTCCTAAACCAGAGAGCCAAGGTTAGGACCTCTGGTGATGCTCTGTATAGATAGACCCTGGATAAATAAGTGTCTAATGAGTAGGAGATTATGGGGTTCCCTGGTCGTTCCCTGAACTGCTATTTTGGCTTCCTTTGAGCTCCTGCAGGGTTATTGCCTTGAGAGGGTAGCCCTGTCTAGCTCAGAGTTGCAGGTGACTTTTCCTAAGAATAGTCCAGAGAGGGGTGATCCAGGAGTATAACATCACCAGCAAGGAGCTAGGGGTAATTCCTCACACATCAGCAGTTGCTCTTGTTTACTGCTGTGTACTCACTGACCCTCTTGTCCCTTGTTAAAACCAAACTTCTCTTGGGATCTGGGTCCTTTCCAGAGAGTGATATTAGGGAACTATTCAGAGGAACAGGGGCTATTCATTCAACACGCATTGATTGAGAACCTACCTTCCTTGCATTCTTGTAAGTGCCCAGCTTTGTCCCTCTTGTCTCAGTGAGGTACAGGTTTCCCCAGGAGCTCCCCCTAAGCATTTCCCAGAGCTTAAAAGAAGACACTCGGTAAAGTGAGGCAGGAAGTGCCTTTCAGGCAGAAATGTATACTGGGAAATATTCAGATAGACCAGAATGGGGCAAGGGACGGAGAAGAGCCAGGGGAAGCAGCTGTGTAGGGGGGTAGCCAGAGCTCCTTCTCCGGAACCAGACCTGAGTTCAAGTCCCAGCTCTGGTGCTTTGTAGCTGGGGGAAGCTGGGCAAGCTCCTTGACCTGCTGTTAGCCTCAGGGTTGCTAATCTAGGAAATGAGAATAAGAATGACGTGAATCACAAAGAGTTGCTTTGAGAGTAAAGGAGGCAAGGCAGGCCTGGCAAGGAGTGAGTGCTCAGTAGTCATTGTTGGGTAATGTTGTGAAGAGAGGGATGTAGGTGATGGAGTGGAGCGGAAGCCCTGAAGCAGGCATGGAAGTGAGCAAGGTCAGATGGGGGTGGACGGACAGCCAGCCAGTGCGTCCAAAGAGGCTGAGCAAAGAGGAGAGAAAAGGAGGTGAAGCTGACAGACGCTTAAACAGGATACACTTCCAGACCCTGGGGAGAGTCTGTTTCCTAGTCCATTGACCCTAAAGCCTGAGTCTGTCAACACGGGCCTGCCCAGTGCTCACAGAGGGCCTGAAGTGTGAAGAGTAGGGGACAAAGGGCACCAGATCCCAGGAAGTGTGATTGAACCAGATGTCACACAGGTGAGCGTCTGTGTCTGTCACTGTGATTGGATTTAGAGCATTAAAAGAAGACCCCTTTCGGCCTTTGATCAGGTCTTGACAAGTTCCTGCTTTTTGCCCGAAGGATGGACATCCGTCGGATCAGCTTCGACACAGAGGACCTGTCCGACGATGTCATCCCACTGGCTGACGTGCGCAGTGCTGTGGCCCTTGACTGGGACTCCCGGGATGACCACGTGTACTGGACAGATGTCAGCACTGACACCATCAGCAGGGCCAAGTGGGATGGAACAGGACAGGAGGTAGGGCCCATCGGGGAGGGCAGAGACTGAGGGGCGGAATCCAGCTTCTCCTGGGTCAAGGCTTCCCATACCTTTGCCAGCCTTGAGAATTGGTACAGTTGGGCCCCAGAGCTGAGGTACAAGTCCAGTTGGTGCTGACACCTTTGCTTTCTGTCTAGGTGGTAGTGGATACCAGTTTGGAGAGTCCGGCAGGCCTAGCCATCGATTGGGTCACCAACAAGCTATACTGGACAGATGCAGGTATGTTCAGGGCAGCCATGGCTTGGCTCTGTGGGGGTCTTCTTATTGAAATTCTAGCCTCAGGTAGAAGGGGCCCCACCTAGACCACTTGTCTTGGCCTAAAGTTCTTGGCAGGTCAGAAGTGGTGGGGCTGCTACAGAGCTGAAGCTATACGCTCATATCTGAGGGTTTGGCATTTGCCAATCAGAAGGCAGCTAACAGTAGCTGCCTCTGTAGCTGGTTCTCAGGAATGTTTTGAGGCATTTCAGAGAAGGAAACTCTGCCCTGTGGTTTTCCTTCCATCACTGTCTTAATAAAACAAGCATTTTCTATGAGCCAGGTGAGTCTGGGAGGCAAGAGGAATGCCTCATACCAGAGCTACTCAAAGTGTGGTCCTCGGACCTGCAGCATCATCTTCTCCAAATTCAGTTCACTCAGTATCTGTTGCGCATCTGTTGTAAAATATTTCCTGATCATCTCCGGCATGCCAGGCTCTGTGCTGGGAGTGGAAGGCAGTAGGGTGAAGGACCAAGAATAGAGTTAATATCTTTGCCCCTTACTTCTTGGTAGGGACAGACCGGATTGAAGTGGCCAACACAGATGGCAGCATGAGGACAGTTCTCATCTGGGAGAACCTTGATCGTCCCCGGGACATCGTGGTGGAACCCATGGGCGGGTGAGCACCTGTTCCTTTGGGACAAGCTCCACCCATCCCACAGCTCTGAGCACTAGAGGGGAGTCTGGAGGTTAGCGGGAATGCCCAGATCTTATGGGCACAGGCAGCAAGAGCATCTACAGAAACCACAGAGGCACAGTGACAACTCCGCCCCCCCAGTGGACAAGGAAACCTTTTAAATTTTTTCATCTTTTTTTTTTTGTCTGCTAACAAAAGGAACTCATTGTAAATAAACCAACCAACAAACAAATAAGTAAATAAATCTGTAGTAAGTGAAGATTTCCTATAGCCTCACTCTGCAGCAATAACCATTGTTAACAGTTAACGGTTTAGGGTATTTTTCCAGATTTTCTTTTTTTTTTTTTTTTTTAGATTTTATTTATTTATTTGAGACAGAGAGAATGAGAGAGACAGAGCACATGAGAGGAGGGAGGGTCAGAGGGAGAAGCAGGCTCCCCGCCGAGCAGGGAGCCCGATGCGGGACTCGATCCAGGGACTCCAGGATCATGACCTGAGCCGAAGGCAGTCGCTTAACCAACTGAGCCACCCAGGCGCCCTTCCAGATTTTCTTTTACATGCATATATATATATTTGTTGGTGGTGGTGGTAGTGGTTTTGGTTCTACCACAATGGCATACTGTTTTGTAATTTGGGTTTTTTTTTTTTTTCCACTTAACTATATATTCTGGATATCTTTCCACTTGATAATATAGAGCTGTCTTATTCTTCTTCATGGTTATATAGAAGAATTCCATTAAATTTGTGTACCATAATTATTTAACCCATCCAGTCAAGGAAACATTTCTTTTTATTTTTTTTAAGATTTTATTTATTTATTTGACAGAGAGATAGAGAGAGATCACAGGCAGAAGGAGAGGGAAAAGCAGGCTCTCCGCTGAGCAGGGAGACCGACACGGGGCTCGATCCTAGGACCCTGGGATCATGACCTAAGCCGAAGGCAGACCTTAACCAACTGAGCCACCCAGGCACCCCAAGGAAACATTTCTTTTTCTTTTTTTTTAAGATTTATTTATTTGTTTGAGAGAGAGAATGAGAGAGAGAGAGAGCACATGAGAGCGGGGAAGGTCAGAGGGAGAAGCAGACTCCCTGCTGAGCAGGGAGCCCAATGCGGGACTCGATCCTGGGACTCCAGGATCATGACCAGAGCTGAAGGCAGTCATTTAACCAACTGAGCCACCCACGTGCCCACATGGACACCTTGTACCCCATTCTTCCCTTCTTTCTTTATCCCCAAATAGGCCTCATTTGCCGAATACTCCTTGAGCCATTGAGCTCTGCCTTTATTAAAACTCTGGGGAACCTTTGGATAGTGATAGAACATACAAGACCTTCGGAGACAGCTTTGAGCCCATGATGGGGCTGGGAGCTGAGGCAGGAGGCTGGGGCAACGAGTGCAAGCAGCTGACACCCTAGGCACCCCGAGTCCCCACGGCGTGTTAACTAGAAGGCTTGTAAAAGCTTCCTTGCCTGTGCCCAGGTACATGTATTGGACCGACTGGGGTGCTAGCCCCAAGATTGAACGAGCTGGCATGGATGCCTCCGGCCGCCAGGTCATCATCTCTTCCAATCTGACCTGGCCTAATGGATTAGCCATTGACTACGGGTCCCAGCGGCTTTACTGGGCGGATGCTGGCATGAAGACGATTGAATTTGCTGGTCTGGATGGCAGCAAGAGGAAGGTAAGGGTGGTGTTAAGGCATCCTCCCCCAACCCCGACAGCCTCCGGGGCAGCACTCCCTGGCCAGCAGCTAGGAGGACCCAGGCTTGATGGGACCAGCATGAGGGGTGTGCTCTTCCTTTGAGGCTGTGTCTGCCCTTCAGAGCTGAGGAGGCTGGGTGGGGGATTGTTGCCTGGTGATGAAGGGAAGCTAGGGCTTTCTGTAGATTGTGGTGCACAGACCTTCCTACTAACTGTCACAACTGACACTATTTAATCACCAATTGCCCCCTGGACCCATGAGAGATCGTTCTCTTTGTTTTTGATGTTGTTTATTGGTATAATTTCAAATTTACAGAAAAGTTGTAAGAATTGTCAAATCGGTGAACCATTCTCTTTCTAACCACACAAACACACACACGTGTGATTATTTTTCTGAACCGTCTGAGATTAAATTGGAAACATCCTGCCCTTGACCCCAAAATATTTCGATTTCCTAAGAACAAGGACATTGTCTTAAGTAATCACAGTGCAATGATCAAAATCAGGAAGTTTAACATTGATACACTATTACTGTCTAATTAACAGTCCATATTCAGTCTCACCACCAATTGCCCCAATAATATCCTTTATAGCTTTTTTTTTTTTCCTTTTTTTTCTTTCTGAGGCCAGGATCCAATCCCAGATCACAACTGTGTTTAGTAATCAGGTCTCTTTAACCTCTAACCTGGAACACTTCCTCATAATTATTTAACCCATCCAGTCAAGGAAATAAGTCCTTTCTATGTCTTTGTTGAGCTTTGTATTTTTAAAAATCAAATGCCAGTTATTTTGTAGAACGTCCCTCAATCCATCTGCTGTTTCCTTAGATTCAGATTATGTGTTTGGGACAGGGGTACTACATTAAATAAAGTCGTGTCTCATCAGCAGGCACAGAGGTCAGCTTGTCCCTTTACAGTGAAATTAACTTGCCGTGGGTAAGATGCTTAGTTAAGGTGGTGTCCACCGTGCAGTTGCTGTTTTTCCTTTTGTAATTAGTAAATAATTTGTGCAGAGATACTCTGAGGTTATGTAAATCATACATGATCTTTTACTATCATCACACAACCCTCGGAGCCAGGCGCCGTCACGATCATATCACAGATTGGCAAACCAAAGCTCAGAGAGATTTTCTTTTTTTAAAGATTTTATTTATTTGTTTGACAGAGAGAGACACAGTGAGAGAGGGAACACAAGCAGGGGGAGTGGGAGAGAGAGAAGCAGGCTTCCCGCGGAGCAGGGAGCCCGATGCGGGACTCGATCCCAGGACCCTGGGATCATGACCTGAGCCGAAGGCAGACGCTTAATGACTGAGCCACCCAGGCGCCCCGAGATTTTTTTTTTTTTTAATCAGAGAGAGAGCACAAGCAGGGGGAGTGGCAGGCAGAGGGAGAAGCAGGCTTCCTGCTCGGGACTCGATCCCAGGACGTTAGGATCATGACCGGAGCCGAAGGCAGCCGCTTGACCGCTGGGCCACCCAGGCGTCCCTCAGAGAGATTTTATAACCAGCTCTTGCTCAAGGTCGCACAGCAGGTGGTAGTGGAGGGACTGCATCCTGACTCCACATGTGGAGGTGGCTCCCTCTTGATCGCCACTCTGTACTGTCGCACCTTGCTGGGGGATGACACAAGTGCTGGGGCCCCCGGCAGGTGCTGATTGGAAGCGAGCTCCCCCACCCCTTTGGGCTAACCCTGTATGGGGAGCGCATCTACTGGACTGACTGGCAGACCAAGAGTATACAGAGCGCTGACCGGCTGACAGGGCTAGACCGGGAGACCCTGCAGGAGAACTTGGAGAACCTTATGGACATCCACGTCTTCCACCGCCGGCGGCCCCCAGGTGAACAGCCCTCGGCCCACCGTGGCTTCTCCTCAGCCTTCCTTTGCCGTAGACCTCCCTACTGACCCCTCTCCTCCTCCCTACCCAGTGTCCACGCCATGTGCTAGGGAGAATGGAGGCTGCAGCCATCTGTGTCTTCGGTCCCCAAATCCAAGTGGCTTCAGCTGTACCTGCCCCACGGGCATCAACCTGATGCCTGATGGCAAGACCTGCTCACCAGGTAAGTTGGAGCAGCACAGGCCAGGATAGAGCCTCTCCAGAGGGGCAGTGGCTCTCTTCCTTCCCTGTAGGTGGACTCCAGGGTGGGCTAAGAAACTGTGGGTCCCGGTACTCTGAGAGGCATAGGAGAGACCAAGAAGTTTTAGAGAAAAGGAGAAGTCCAGGATGAGCCCAAGGGACCAGGTAGACAGGATCATAGGCGGAGTCTAACTTGTTCTTATGGGGTCTCTATGCGTTTTAGAAAAAGATGCTCTTTTCTCAGATGTTTTGCTTTCAGTATTGGAAAATTGTCATAATACACCGATTGGGTTAGAACAAGTCACTTTAGTTCTATCTGCCGAGAGCTGGTATAATAAATATTAAAACATATGTGCTCTCCAATGTCATGGTCCCTCCCTTGGAAGTGGCACTTTGTGAGTGTACAACTTATGTGACAGTTGGAGGGTCCCAGAAGCAGGGCCTGGCTGCCCAGATTAGAAGTTGATGTTTCTCCCTAGGGGATGCTACGTGCCAGGCCGCATTTGAACCCTAACTTCCTTGGGAATTTGAATGAGAAAGGATCTGTGAATCGGCCCTCCCCGGGTGTAGGGAAAGCCCTTTCACTTAACATGAAGTTTTTTAAACCTCACGGTAAAAGTTCCTGCAAAGTGCAAAGAGCTCTCATTTATGACTGTGTGTCAGGCCCAGTGCTAAGTGCTTTCTATACACGATCTCTTCTAATCCTACGGGATACCCTGTTATCCCCATTCTACAGATGCTGAAGCTGAGGCTTGAACAATTTAAAGAACTTGCCCAGGATCGCATCACTAGAAACTAACAGAGACGGGGCATGCACTCCCGTTTGCCTTACTCCAGATCCTCTTACTGGCTACACTAGGGTGACTGTCCTCTTTCCTTTTGTCCCCACCCGAGCAGGCATGAACAGTTTCCTCATCTTCGCCAGGAGAATAGACATACGCATGGTCTCCTTGGACATCCCTTATTTTGCCGACGTGGTGGTACCTATCAACATTACCATGAAGAACACCATTGCCATTGGAGTAGATCCCCAGGAAGGTCCGTGTGGCCCTCTGTCCCCGACCCACTGCAGCTGCTCTTCTTCCTCTCCTACCACCTTTGCTTCCTGCTAAGAGCCTGGGGCTCCCTGTTCCCTCTGGCACAGCCCTGCCCCATCTCTGTAGCACTTTCTCTTTGGTAATGAGGGCACGGTTTGGGGCCTTGCTTCCATCTCTGCCGAGAACATTCCTGTTACGATATTTCTGTATCTCCCTTGATTTCCTCTGCTCAGGAGTAGAGGACTCTCTGACATGCCCTGGTGTCTCAGGGCATGGGTCAGCTATGGGTGGCCCTCTGGGAGAGGCGAGGGTCCAGGCTGAGCTAAGCCTTCCCTTTCCAGGAAAGGTATACTGGTCAGACAGTACCCTGCACAGCATCAGCCGTGCCAATCTGGATGGCTCGCAGCATGAGGACATCATCATCACAGGTGGGCCTTGCTCCCAGCCCAGGGACCCCCTGTCTGGCTGCAGAGCTGGGGAAGCATCCCATCTGTTTTAAGGCAGGAGCCAGTGTGTGCTCTTGACTTCCTGCAGGGCTGCAAACCACAGATGGGCTCGCAGTGGATGCCATTGGCCGGAAAGTGTACTGGACAGACACGGGAACCAACCGGATTGAAGTGGGCAACTTGGACGGGTCCATGAGGAAAGTGTTGGTGTGGCAGAACCTTGACAGCCCGCGGGCCATTGTGCTGTACCACGAGATGGGGTGAGAGCCAGCTCTGTGGTTCAGGGCGGCGGGGTGGGCCAGCTCAGCTGGGGAAGAGAACAACGAAGCACAGGCGTTCCTCACAGCAACGCGGAGACTGACCTCACTGGGGCTGTTCCGCTCCTTCTGACTTCCTTCAGGGGGGTAGGACAATGTAGCGGTAAAGGGCACGAGCCTTGGAGTCTGAAATCCAGGATTCAACATTCTTTACCATTTCTTAGCTGCGTCTGTCACTTCGGGTCCCATTCTTAACCGCTCATCCTCAGCTTCCTCACCAGTAAGTTGAGGTGATAGTGAAAATGAATACCTCATGCTCTTGTGAGGATTAAGTGAGAGAATCCATGGAAAATTCCTTTTTTAAAAAATTGTGGTAAAAAAAAAAACAACGTAAAATTTGCCATCTCAACTGTTTTTAAGTGTATAGCTCAGTAAAGTCTATGCACATGATGGTGAAACAGGTCTTCAGAACTTTCTCGTCTTGCAGATCCGAAACTCTAGTCCCGTAAACAGCAACTCCACATTTTGCATAAAATACTTTTCACAACATTTGGCATGGGGTCAGTACTTCCAGTATGTAGGAGCTACAGACGTAGCAGCGAGTATTTTTCCTGGCCCAGGTTCATGTACTGGACGGACTGGGGGGAGAACGCCAAGCTAGAGCGGTCTGGAATGGATGGCTCAGACCGGACCGTGCTCATCAGCAACAACCTGGGATGGCCCAATGGGCTGACTGTGGACAAGGCCAGCGCCCAACTGCTCTGGGCCGATGCCCACACTGAGGTGAGAGTCCTGCTCCTGTCACTTCCTGGAAGCCTGGGAAGACAGGAGAGGGACTGTTCAGGATCTCTACTCAGGACTCCTTGTCTACTCACAGCCATCCCCAACCCTCTCCTTCCTCCACAGCGAATTGAGGCTGCCGACTTGAATGGCGCCAGCCGCCACACCCTGGTGTCCCCTGTGCAGCACCCCTATGGCCTCACCCTGCTTGACTCCTACATCTACTGGACTGACTGGCAGACCCGGAGCATCCACCGTGCCGACAAGGGGACTGGCAGCAATGTCATCCTGGTCAGGTCCAACCTGCCAGGCCTCATGGACATCCAGGCCGTGGACCGGGCACAGCCACTGGGTGAGAGGACCCCTAGGGCGGTGAGCTGGACCTGGCTTTCCAGGGGTAGCTCGGCGTCTGAGATATGTCCGGAGCACAGAGATTCTTTTATGATCTCAGAGGCAAGGACCTCCCTAAGCCCCCTTCCTGGATCAGGCCGTGTTCCGTCTGGGTATGGCTGGGACTCCAACTGCATGATGCCGTCACCTTCCAAAGACCTCCTGAAGGGAGACATACCTGCTCCTTCTCCCTCATCCCTGCCAGGCACCAAATTCTGTCACTTAGAACAGAGGAGAACCAGGCACAAGAAACTAGGGCCTTTGTAAGCTTCCCACAAGAATCCAGGCTGGGTGTCAAGGCTCACGCGTCTCGCCTCCCCAGGTTTTAACAAGTGTGGTTTGAGAAACGGCGGCTGCTCCCACCTCTGCTTGCCTCGGCCCTCAGGCTTCTCCTGCGCCTGCCCCACTGGCATCCAGCTGAAGCGAGATGGGAAGACGTGCGATCCCTCCCCCGAGACCTACCTGCTCTTCTCCAGCCGAGGCTCCATCCGGCGTATCTCACTGGACACGAGCGACCACACAGATGTGCACATCCCGGTTCCTGAGCTAAACAATGTCATTTCCCTGGACTATGACAGTGTGGATGGGAAGGTCTATTATACAGATGTATTCCTGGATGTTATCAGGTATGAACGTCACTGAAATCTCCGGAGGACGCAGACCTATGTCCCATCCCTGATGGGGTGAGGTCATGGTTCATGTTGACCTCTAAATAGACTGAGTGATTTGGTAGTTTGGATAGTGAGTTCTGATCCTGACTTGTTCGCTTGTCATTTACAACAGAGTTCAGATTTGGGTTTGTTGTTGTCGCTGTTGTTATTTCTAGATTAACAGAAGCCTAGTATGTAAAACAAACGGATAGTCAGGCTATTGGGACCTGGAGCCTTTACCCCACTATTGGGCCCTGTGGGAGCTCTAAGCATCCCCTAAGACTCATTGATGAGTAGGCCATGTAGCTAAACCACGTATCTGTATTATAATACAGGAGCCCTGGACAAATGCCAAGGCTTATGGTTGTTCACAAGGTTGTATTTTGCTGTTTTAAAAATATTTTTGTTTTATTTTACTTTTTATTATTCTTTCAATTTTTTTATCCCATCATAACTGAGGAATGTGATGCCCTGCCACTAGTATGAGGGGTTTATGATGGCAGAGAAAGAATTCTCTCGTGTGAAAGAATAGGGTCATTCCCCTTTGTTCTCCCTGAGGGGCATATTAGAATCTCATGCTGGAGGCGCCTGAGTGGCTCAGTCGTTAAGCGTCTGCCTTCGGCTCAGGTCATGATCCCAGCGTCCTGGGATCGAGCCCCACATTGGGCTCCCTGCTCAGCAGGGAGCCTGCTTCTCCCTCTCCTCCTCCCCCCTGCTTGTGAGCGCTCTCTCTCGCATAAATAAATAAAATCATAAAAAAAAAAAAAATCTCATGCTGGGAACAGGTGGGAATATGTAGTTTAGAGAAGTTCCCTAAGTGTTTGTGACATACCCCCATCCTGTGGTTGAATTCCCTGGGGTAGGACTAACGTAAAAATACACAGGTAGATTTTGACAAATTTGCCTTTCGTATAATTACCACCTAGCAATCCTTATCTCTTCCCTAAGGTATATGGGGAATTACTAACCTGTCTTCTGCAAGACATGGGCCCAAACACCTCCTATTTATAACAGGAAACACTCTGTCCTCCCAAGAATTTGTTTATTAATTCTGCTAATATTTTGAGTACCTACTGTGCTAGAGGCTGAGGAATGTACTGATTGATATGTGGTCTCTGCCCCTATGGAGTTTATAGTCTAGTAGGGATCTAATTATAGGAACATGGATTAAAGTCTAGGGGTGACTGGCTGGCTTAGTTGGAGGAGCATATGACTCTTGATCTTGGGGTCATGAGTTCGAGCCCCACATCAGGTGTAGAGATTCCTTAAATAAATATACTTAAAGGGGGGGCAGTCTATCTCTGGTCAGTCGGGTCAGTCATCCAGCCCTGGGCTGTTCCCTCAGGAGAGCAGATCTGAATGGCAGCAACATGGAGACAGTGATCGGGCGTGGGCTGAAGACCACTGACGGGCTGGCAGTAGATTGGGTGGCCAGGAATCTGTACTGGACGGACACGGGCCGAAATACCATTGAAGCATCAAGGCTAGACGGTTCCTGCCGCAAGGTGCTGATCAATAACAGCCTGGATGAGCCTCGGGCCATTGCCGTTTTCCCCCGCAAGGGGTAAGTTTATGGCCAGCAGAGGAGAGACCCAGGGAAGAAGGGCCTGATGAAGAGTCCCTTGGAAGATGCCTATGTACCAATGGTGTCGGTGTGTCCCCCGTATCCTCTCAGCCTCTGGGTGCCATCTTCCCATGCTTTGGTGATGATGGCAGTGTTGTATCTCAGGTACCTCTTCTGGACCGACTGGGGCCACATTGCCAAGATTGAGCGGGCAAACTTGGACGGCTCTGAGCGGAAGGTCCTCATCAACACAGACCTGGGTTGGCCCAATGGCCTTACCCTGGACTATGATACCCGCAGGTGGGAACCCTGTCCCAGGAGCTTCCTGGAAATTGAATGGGCAGAGGAAAGGATGGTGGAGATTCAGATAGTGAAAACAAAAAGATAGAAAGCTCCTTGGTAGGTAAGGAGGGAAAAAAGCAGCGAGAAGGATGAGGGGACACATTCTTAGATCAAGCAAGGGTTGCTGAATCGGGCCCTCAATCCTCGGATTTTGTTTGTGTGGTTTACATGTTTTTGATTTGCGTGTCTTTAGCAGAGCACATCCTGTGGCTGGACCACAGGTCCCATGACCCCTTACCCGTTGGAGGGTGATTTTTTTGTGTTTGTTACTTTTCTGATCCCTTCACTCATTGGAATTTGCAACTCCTTGTCTAGATAAAAAATGCTAGAGGGCGGGAGAAGGGGGTGAAAGGGGCTCTGAAGCAGCCAGCTTCCCTTTCTGCCCCCAGAAGAAGGGAAGGGAATCAAAGTCACCTGGAGAGTCGGGCTAGAGAAGAGGAATACCTTCTTCCTTCAACCTCAGTGAAGTCCTGGTAGACCGAGATCTCTTCTTGAAGAGTGTTCATAAGAATTCGGGCTTCGATTCTTGGGATCAGATGAGCCTGGAGGGTGACTCCTCTGAGGTCACAGCTCTCTACCCCACCCCAGACAGCTCTGACCCCCCGCTTGAGTCACCAACCTCCCCTCTTCAGCTTTGGAACTTGCAGTGACCTCTCTCATCAAGGGTGGTTTTTGACGGCCTACAGCCCCTGCTGGTTCAGCTCAGGAGGGGGACAGATAGCTCCTTGGGGGGAAGGCTTGGCCTTCTTGGCAAGCATTTTGAGCGGCCACCTTCTCTCTTTTCCTTCACAGGATCTATTGGGTGGATGCACATCTGGACCGGATTGAGAGCGCTGACCTCAGCGGGAAGCTACGGCAGGTGTTAGTCAGCCATGTCTCCCACCCCTTTGCGCTCACTCAGGTACTGGCTCAGGAGAGAGGTAACTAAACCTCCTTGATGGGCGGTGTTGCCTTGGGATCCCAAGTTGGCAGCCTCAACCCTAGTTGCTACGCGACGGGCGTGCTACCGAAGCTCATTTTAGGGGTGTTTCCTGTACACTGAAGCCTTGCCGCCATGTGCCTGCTGGTCCTGTCCCACCACCCCACGTTCTAGCGTTTGAGGAAGGGGCTCGAAAATGTCGGTTCCTGGGCCCTGGGAGATGAAGACTCTGCTTCATGAGCGTTGGGCCCAGGAATGTGCATTTTAACAGGTTCCCTAGTTGATTCGAGTGCTGTGTTTCCAACTGCTGAGCCCAGACAGCTGGCTTAGCGGCAGTAGGGTGGAGTGGCTACGAGCCCGAGTTTTGAGGCAGCCAGCCAGGTGCTATGTGTTTATTGAGAGCCTCTAATCTGCCAGCTCCATGGGTTCAAGCTCTGCCTGTATCATTGAACAAGTGCAACTTCGGACAAAAGACTGAACTTCTCTAAGCTTCACTTACCTATAAAATAAGTGAGTTTAATAGTGGTGTCTTCCCGAAATATATGCAAAGCGTTAGCACACTTATCTGGCCCTCAGTGCGTGTTATTTTTAATCATTTTAATTATCACTGGCTGTCATTTTTGTTGTTGTTGTTTTTATTTTTTTTTATTCTTATGTTAATCCCCATACATTACATCATTAGTTTTAGATGTAGTGTTCCATGATTCATTGTTTGTGCATAACACCCAGTGCTCCATGCAGAATGTGCCCTCCTCAATACCCACCACCAGGCTAACCCATCCTCCCACCCCCCTCCCCTCTAGAACCCTCAGTCACTGGCTGTCATTTTTGAGTTCTAACCCCGTACGATAATTCGGGGAAGGGAAAAAGGAAGACCTGCCAAGCCTGGGGCCAAAACAAGGATTCTCAATCATTTAAAAATCTTTGTTCTTTTTTGACTTTCCACTTATCTGTATTGTGCATCGTATCCTACCAGCCAATAAGATTTTGGCTCTACTTAATGATAGGCTCCCCCCACCCCGTACTCCAAATGTAAAACTACAGGATGATATTGAATATCTAAATTTCCCCTGAGATTTCTGATATATACCCGGAAGCAGGAGGGGAACCACCTTCTCTGCTCTCCCCACCCCTGATCGAGAATCTCGGGATCACTGCATTAGAAGGCAGCTTCCCCAGGCGCCTAGGTGGCTCAGTCAGTTAAGCGTCTGCCTTCGGCTCAGGATATGATCCCAGGGTCTTGGGATCGAGTCCCGCATCGCACTCCCTGCTTCTCAGGGAGCCTGCTTCTCCCTCTGCCTCTCTCTCTGTCTCTCATGAATAAATAAATTAAAAAAAAAAATCTAGGGCCACCTGGGTGGCTCAGTTGTTAAGCATCTGCCTTTGGCTCAGGTCATGATCCCAGGGTCCTGGGATCAAGCCCCACATCGGGCTCCTTGCTTGGTGGGGAGCCTGCTTCTCCCTCTCCCTCTGCCTGCCCCCCTGCTTGTGTTCTCTCTCTCTGTCAAATAAATGAATAAAATCTTAAAAAAAAAAAAATAGAAGGCAGCTCCCCCCAGAAGTAACCAGAGGATTTGGGCCGGGACTCTGCCCAGAAGTGCCGGGACCTTGGAAGGACCCCTTGTCTCCAAGTTACTCCTAATTTACTAGGTATAAGAACTCATTTATTCATTGAGCCACGCAGTCAACTGACTGAGGATTAGGTGTTAGTGCTAGAAATTGAGAGATAAAAGAAATACATTTTTGTCCTTGAAGAACTTAATCTTACATGACAGACACATAAGCAAATGATCATAGAGTGTCAAGACTCATTTGTAGAAGGCACAGAACGGCATGGAGGAGTGAATTCTGTATGGATTGGGGGAGATGTCCCGGATAGTACCATACTGGGGGACACACGGAAGTTGGCGTGCTGGACAAGAGAGGGCATTTCAGCAGAGGGAGTGCACGTGCTGAAACACAGAAACGCTACTGGGGTCAGACTGTTGAATAATGTTTACTCTTTCTTGGGTTTTCCTGTTGAGTAGCAGGACAGATGGATCTACTGGACAGACTGGCAGACCAAGTCAATCCAGCGTGTGGACAAGTACTCAGGCCGGAACAAGGAGACAGTGTTGGCGAATGTGGAAGGGCTCATGGATATCATTGTGGTTTCTCCTCAGCGACAGACAGGTGGGCTCCTGGGTCCTGAGCCTGCTTCCTCACCATTGGTGGGGTGGTTGGTCTCCCCAAGGACTCTTTTTTTTTTTTTTAAAGATTTTATTTATTTATTTGACAGAGAGAGACACAGCGAGAGGGGGAACACAAGCAGGGAGAGTGGGAGAGGGAGAAGCAGGCTCCCCTCAGAGCAGGGAGCCCGATACGGGACTCGATCCCAGGACCCTGGGATCATGACCTGAGCTGAAGGCAGTCGCTTAACCAACTGAGCCACCCAGGCGCCCTCCCCAAGGACTCTTAATGACCAAGACAATTAGACTCACAGGAGAGCCTTGTGGTTCCCATTTTAAGATCCTATACCTTTGTCAGCGCCATGTGGTTATACCCCTTCTGCCCTACTGCCCCTAGGCATGAGGTGCCCTGGAGCTCCTCCTTTCTGAGAAGTGTCAAATTGGAAGACCCGATTCTGTCCCAAACCAGACACTCATCCGCTTTGCCTCTAGGGACCAATGCCTGTGGTGTGAACAATGGAGGCTGCACCCATCTCTGCTTTGCCAGGGCCTCAGACTTTGTGTGTGCCTGTCCGGATGAGCCAGATGGCCGGCCCTGCTCCCTTGGTGAGTTGGACTGAATGGCCCCCTGGAACAGCAGAGCCCTTAGGGCAGCAGGGGATCATCAGCCTCAGCTCTGTCCTTCTCGGTGGGAGCCCCCTCGGGGGGTGTTATAGCAAAGTGACTGGGAACAATGAGTTTGAGCTTTGCAGTAGCACAGACCTGGGTTTGCCTGGCTTCTGGCATTTCCTGGAATGGAATTCAGGTCTCCTGGTTCCCTGACCCCTGCTGTGGCCTGTGTACTGCTGTCTTTTCCTGACCTTTGTGGACCAGCTAGCCATCCAGAGCTATTAATATTGGAACCCAAATCCATTTTATTTACAGTATGAAGAGCCTCTGATGAGGATGCCTAGGATAAGGGCAGCTAGAAGATTGCTTTGTCAAGTGTCCCAGGTGTTCCTCTTGGATCATATGTAGAGATTTGGGGCTCCAGGGGCTCACTCCAGTCCTTTTTCTCTCCAGTACCTGGCCTGGTGCCCCCAGCTCCCAGGGCTACCAGCCTAAGTGAAAGGAGCCCAGTGCTACCCAACACAGTACCTACCACCTTGCGTTCCTCTACCACCCGGACCCGCACATCTTTGGAGGAGGTGGAAGGAAGGTAAGTGTATTCAATAAGGGATTCAGGGCTCTTTTTTCCAAATCACCATCCCCCACCAGCAGAAGACCACAGTCTTAGCTCACTCATTCTGGTACATGGGAGGTAGAGCACGTCATTAGCCACCAGTCCCTGCTCTTTGAGGCTGGAGATGGCATTTTGACTTGTAGATTGTTGCAAGTGATTTTCTTTTTAGCTCTGAGGGCAAGAAGCTTTAAGTGCAACTTTAGAGAGAGATCGCTCAGGAGGAGTTTCTTACATGGCATTCCTCCTTCCTTGCTGTGACGTTTGTTCTCACATAACCTATTTAGTATATGGTCTGTCCTACAGTTTACTTAGAAGCCACCAAGTCATAGTGGTCTCTGGGCTGTGGCTTTATGACTTGGAACATCCTCAAGGATGTGATGGCTTTAGCTTATAATGACCTCAAACACACATGCACATATGTGTGCATGTGCGCATGCACCCCGTTATTAAATAAGCCAGCATAACCATGAACAGTTCTCAAATCAAGTATAAAATATTCTATTTAATTAAATTGATGGTACTATCAATTTAAGATGCATACTGAGAGTTTCAACTGAAAACATGACCAACATCAGTCATGAGATGCCATTGATTATGACACATTCCTGTTCCAGAGGTGTTAGACTATAGAACAATGCACATCTTAAGGTGGATTAAACATGATGTTACATTCAATTTAGAGAAATTCTTTTTTTTTATTTATACTTTGCAAAAAAAAAATAATCTGGAAATACAGATGGGAATAAAGAAGAAATAAGTACCCATATACAGTTACTCTAAATATTTTTTATTTGATATATGTATAAATTGCAAAATGATTATCACGGTGAGTTTAGTTAACATCCATCACCACACATAGCTACCAGTTATTTTTCTTGTGATGAGAACTTTTAAGATTTACTCTCTTAGCAACTTTTAAATGTAGAATATAGTATCGTTGACTATCGTCACTATGCTATACATTATCTCCCCAGGACTTACTGATCTTATAACTGGAAGTTTGCACATTTTGACCACCGTCACTCATTTTATCCATCCCTGCTACCTCCCACCTCTGGCAAACACCAGTCTATGAGTTTGGGTGGTTTTGTTTTTTTTTCGTATTCCACATATAAGTGACATTGCACGGTATTGGTCTTTTTCTGTCTGATTTATTTCACTTAGCATAATGCCCTCAAGGTCTATCCATGTCGTCACAAATGGCAGAATGTCCTTTTTTATGGCTGAATAATACTCCATTATATATTGGGGCACCTGGGTGGCTCAGTCGGTTGAGCATCCAACTCTTGATTTCAGCTCAGGTCATGGTCTCAGGGTTGTGAGATTGAGCCCTCCATCTGGCTCCGTGCTCAGCTCAGAGTCTGCTTGTCCGCTCCTGTGCTCCATCCCCCACTCACACTCTTTCTCTCAAATAAGTAATAAAATCTTAAAAAAAAAGAAAAAAATTCCATTATATGTATACCACATCTTTTTTATCCATTCACCCATCAGTGGATACTTAGGTTGTTTCTATGTCCTGGCTATTGTAAATAAGGCTGCAGTGAATGTGGGGGTGCAGGTATGTTTCCAAGATAGTAATTTAGTTTCCTATTGTTAAATTTTGATATCTGTCTTTCCAGGCATCTTTCTATTAAGACATTTTTTCCATTGTAATATACTGTCTTTTTATTTTTAGTATCAACTTTAGCCTAAAAAGATAATTGATTTCAATTCTGAAAGCAGAAACATGATAATAATCCCAAATGAGAACTCTAGACTCATGTCTTGAAAATTATAAAATTTGTGTGGTGCCTGGATGGCTCAGTCAGTAGAGCATGAGACTCTTGAGGTCAGGGTCATGAGTTCAAGCCCCACTGGGTGTAGAGTTTACTTAAAAAATAAAAAGAAGGGGCACCTGGGTGGCTCAGTCGTTGGGCGTCTGCCTTCAGCTCAGGTCATGATCCCAGGGTCCTGGGATCGAGCCCGACATTGGGCTCCCTGCTTGGCGGGAAGCCTGCTTCTCCCTCTCCCACTCCCCCTGCTTCTGTTCCTGCTCTCACTATCTCTCTGTGAAATAAATAAATAAAATCTTCTAAAAAAAATAAAGAAGAAGGGTGGCTTAGTCAGTTAAACATCTGCCTTCGGCTCAGGTCACAAACCCCAGGTCCGTGGATCAAGCCCCGTGTCAGGCTCCCTGCTCAGCAGAGAGCCTGCTTCTCCCTCTCCCTCTCCTTCTGCCCCTCCCCCTGCTTGTGCCCTCTCTCTCTCACTCAAATAAATAAAATCTTAAAAAAAATTAAAAATCAAAATCTGAGAACTAGAATTGGCATATTAAAAAATACGCCAGAACAGACTAAAATTATAAAATTTGCACATGATCAAATTCATTCTATTTGTCCCATTTTCTCTTTTTGGAAATTTATATAGAAAGGCAAACATCCAGATATAAACATGTATCTTTCTCACTAACTTCTAGGTACTATCAATCACGATTAATCTGATTTTCTTTAGGATAATTTAGAAAACTTTTGAACCCCATCAGATATTTTCTAACGGTCAAAGTCTATTTGAAGACTCTGTATCTTGGTTTCAAATGTTCTTGCAAATAGCTTTTCTCTAGCCTTTTAGGAGATGCCTTTAATTGCCTGTTCATAATGTGCCACAAAGAAGTTACCTTCTTAGCATTTCAAGTTGGTTCTCTGAGCCCTCCCTCTGGATGTCTTGCATATTCCCTTGTGAAAGAATGGAGAGAAGAAAAACAATTTTTTTTCAAGGTCTCTTTTGACCTTGTGATACTCTGTATCCAATCAGAGGTTTGCTTGACTGGTAGCTTCTTCCAACTCATCCTGGTAGCTTAATAAATCCTACCATTGATATCCTTAGTGTTCTGTCAGCAGGCTTCTGGCTCACTTCCAAACCTGCTTCTCCTTTTTAGAGGAATCTTTTTTAAAGAGTAGGTATTTTAAAACCCATTTAAACATGGGGCGCCTGGGTGGCTTAGTCATTTGAGCAGCTAACTCTTGATTTCGACTCAGATCATGATCTCAGGGTGGTTAGATTGAGTCCTGCATGAGTCCTGCATCAGGCTCTGCCCTCAGCAGGGAGTCTGCTTGGGATTCTCCCTCTCCCTCTGCTCCTCCCCCTACCCACTCATTTTCTCTCTCTGTCAATAAATAAATATATCTTTTTTTTTTAAGATTTTATTTATTTATTTGACAGAGACACAGTGAGAGAGGGAACACAAGCAGGGGGAAGTGGGAGAGGGAGAAGCAGGCTTCCCACTGAGCAGGGAGCCCGATGCAGGGCTCGATCCCAGGACCCTGGCATCATGACCCGAGCCGAAGGCAGATGCTTAATGACTGAGCTACCCAGGCACCCCCCAGGACTTTCCCTCTTTCCTAGAGGAAGGCAGGATCTTTATCAAATACAAGTGGCCTTCACATTCAGTTTTCTCTGCCCCACAGATGCTCTGAAAAGGATGCCCAGCTGGGCCTCTGTGCACATTCCAATGAGGCCGTACCTGCTGCTCCAGGTGAGCCCTGAGTGCCCAACTGTTTTGACAAAGAAGGTGTAAGGAATCAGAGTCTCCACTCATAACTTCCAGAACCTTCACGGGGACTCTCTGGGGTTGTTGAACCCATGTCTCAGAGTAAATCCATAGAAAAGTAATATTAGCTGGCTACCACTTACAGAGTACTTTCCATATGCCAGCCATTTGTTAAGCTTTGTATATGTGTGTGCACATACACACGTGTGCATATATGTATGTGTATGTACACACTCAGGTTTCACTGCCACCAGGCTATGAGCAATTTATTATTTACATTTAGCCAATGAGAAAACATAGGCTTCAAGTTAAGCGTCTTGCCTTAAGTCACATGGCTAGTAAGTAGTGGAATTGGGAATAGAGACGTTGGCAGGCTGATAGGTTTCTTCTCAGTCCCCTACCCCTGTGGCCTCTTCCCTGACTGTCCTCAGATGGTGTGGCATCCAACCCCTAGCAAAGGAGCCCTCTGTCTTCCAGCTGGAGGATTGTCATTGGTCCCCGCCTAGCCTCTCTCTGTTCCTCCTAGGGGAAGGACTTCATGTCAGCTATGTCATCGGCGGACTCCTCAGTATTCTGCTGATTTTGGTGGTGATTGCAGCTTTGATGCTGTACAGGTAACTTCAGCCTCATTGCGGGGGGCACGTTTCCATTGGTCCTCATTAGCACGTCGGTGATTTCCGGAGGCTCCACATCTTGCTGATCCGACCTCTGACCAGCCCTACGTCAAGATGGGTCCCTGGTCGGAGCAGCAGAAAGGAAGGGTAGAACCTGAATCCTGACTCTTCTTCGCCATTCACAGCCTGAGCAGGTTCCTCACGTTATGACCTAGCAGCCCTCGGGACTTTCTTCACAGACTAGGATGCTGAGGGCACGGAGATTTATTCCCAAGGTCACGCAGTAAGAGGCAAAGCTGGGACTGATGCTGGCATCTCTGCTTTTCCACTACTCTACCTCATCTCAAACCATGGAAATTGGAAAGGCTTTTCTCCTCACATAACCATGGCTTCTACTGCAATATTGTTTGACATACCATTGCTCAGTAGGGATCATCCTGGGAAGGTGGAGTGTGTCGTTTCCAGTTTAGAATCCTCTTTTTATGACCTTCTATGTATTTTCCCCAAATGCTTTAAACACAGCTTGCAGCAAAAATACCAGGATTTTGCTATGCTGCTGTATTTTGCTATGTTGTAACAATAACAACAACAGTGCTAATAATAATAGTAACAGTTACTATGTAGTGAATATGTATCAGTGCCACAACAATGATTGTAATACAGGTATTATTATTCTTCACTCTACAGATGAGGATCTAAGGCTCACAAAGTTTAGATTGTGTCCACCAAGATCCCAGCTAGTGAGTAACAGAGAGGGGATTGACACAGATCTGTCTTGACTTGGTATATTAGCTGTCTATTGCTGGATAGCAAACTATTCCAAAACTTAGCAACTTAAAATGACAACCATTTATCATCTCACAGTTTTTGTGGATCAGAAATCTGGATTCAGCTTAGCTGCGTGCTTCTGCCTCACGGTTCTCTTGTAGGCTGCAGTCTGGGTATCGGCCAGGGTTGTGGTCTTATCTCAAGGCTTGACTTGGAAGGGATTCCCTTCTAAGCACGCTCAGGTAGCTGTTGGCAGGATTCAGTTCCTCACAGGCTGTTAGACTGAGGGTCTCAGTTCCTTGCTGGCTGTTGGCTGGAGGTCTCCCTCATCAGTTCCCTGCCTTGTGGGCCTTCCCAAAGGACAACCGACAACATGGCAGCTTGCTTCCCCAGAGCAAGCAGAAGCAAGAATGAGGGAGGGAAGGCAACCTAAGACGGAAGCCACAAGTTTCTTTGGAACCTAAGCTAGCATCCATCACTTTTGTATATTCTGTACATCAGAAATGAGTCACCAGGGGCACCTGGCTGGCTCAGTCGGTGGAGCATGTGATTTTTGATCTCAGGGTTCTGGGTTCGAGCCCCACGCTTGGTGTAGAGATTACTTGAAAATAAAACATTAAAAATAAAATAGAAGTGAGTCACCAGATGCAGCCCACACTCAAGGGGCAGGGATTCAGAAGGTGTGCGGACCAGGAGGCAGCGATCACTGGGGCCATCTTAGAGGCTGCCTACCACATTTGGGTTACAACTTCCCCAGGTATCAGGGTGCCTGGGTGGCTCAGTTGTTAAGCGTCTGCCTTCAGCTCAGGTTGTGATCCCAGGGTCCTGGGATCGAGTCCCGCATCGGGTTCCCTGCTTGGCGGGAAGCCTTCTTCTCCCTCTCCCACTCCCCCTGCTTGTGTTCCTTCTCTCACTTTGTCTCTCTGTCAAATAAATAAATAAAATTAAAACAACAACAACAACAATGAACTTCCACAGATATTACCCCCATAAAGATCTGAACTAATTTCTCATCACCTTTCCTCCTAAAGACACAAAAAATCCAAGTTAACTGATCCTGGAATGGGGAACCTGACCTACAGCAACCCCTCCTACCGAACTTCCACTCAGGAAGTGAAAATTGAAGCAATCCCCAAACCAGCCATGTACAATCAACTGTGCTATAAGAAAGAGGTAAAAATTAAAATTTATATTCAAGGTGGGGTTTTGTTTTTTGTTTTTGGAGGGGGGATGGATATGCTCCAGTTGCCTGAACAGTGAGGGATGCTGGGTAGTCCCATCTACCATTTTGGAAGTTACAGTGGACAGAAGAACTGAATCTGTATGGGATCCTGGAGAGATCTAGACTATCTAAGGGACCAGCTTGAGGGATCTTAGTGAGAGCAAGGTTAGTAAGCAGATTCCAGAAGATCGAGGTCTGAAAGCATGTGAGTGTGCACCTCCCTGCCAGGAAATAGTTTCCCCGGTTAGGTTTTCCCTCCTGTAGCCATCATTCCCCTGCAGAGGGGCTGTACCCCTCTGAAGCACCCCAGATTCCAAGACAATACCCCCAAAACCCGAGAGCTCCTGGACTCTCCTTTTTCTAACCTCTGATCGAAGCTGTTGGCACCTATGGCTGGGAATGGCTGGGTTTTTTTCCTATTCTTCCTCTTATCACAGAGTCTTAAGAGATTTCTCTAGAATTCTGAAGGTTTACTTGCTTTTGCTCTCTTAACTCCTTTGTTGCTTCAGTGAAGATTTATGTGCTGAATGCTTAGGCCTGAAAAATACTCCCATTTCCACAAGGGACCAATATCCTGCAATTTCAGATCTTCCTAGTCTAATATGACCCCTGCTTTTTCTAAAATCCTATAACGTTTCATCAGAAATCATATCCCTTATGAAACCCTAATTGGTCACTCGCCTGGCCTGTCTAGCAGAGTCGACACTTGCCCTCACCTCTACAGGGCTCCCATGCATAATAAGTACATTTTACATAACAGTCACATGCTTTCTGGATCCACGAATTTCCATATTAAAAAAGCTTCCACTGGAAGCTAAAACTCCACCTGCAGGGCTAGTTTGCAGTTTTAGGGATGGTAGAGCCCTCCTCAATTAGGTATCTTTGAGAGAAAGACTCCTGAGTCTTAGGTTCCTAGAGTGTTTGATGCCCCAGAGAAGAACCATCATAAGGGTCCTAGGTTAGACCTGAAAAGTGTGACCTCTTTCTTCTGTTGTGTGCTTTTCCTCAGCCGCTCTTTCACCCCTCTGACAGTCTTTCACCCTTTCTCTTCTGATTTCCTCCTGATTTCAGGTACCTGTTGCGGTGTGTTTGGAGAGGGAAGGGTGCCCCCCCCTCGAATTGCCAGTGCCATGTCCCCTACCTCTTCCTAACCTACCCAGCGTGTCTCTGTGATGAAGACACTGCATGGCTCCGTCTAATCTGGTGCTAATTTCAGCTCGGAGGGTGTGATGTGTGTGCACTTGTGTGCTGTCTGTCTCTGCTCTGCGGAGGATGCTACCACTCCTAGGGGGCCATCATCAAAGTCTCCTGTTTAATGTAGGGGCTCAGTCAGGAGAGCGTGCAACTCTTGATCTCAGGGTTGTGAGTTCGAGCCCCACGTTGGATATAGAGATGACTCCAAAATAAAATCTTTAAGAAAAAAATGTAGGGGATCAGTTAAATATCTGTGGAGTTGAGTTGTTACTAAAATAGAGGAGCACTTGCAGAACTCTTGGCAGGAACACCATCCCAGGACAGAACCTAAGCTATGGCCCGTTTTCTCCTGGTACTGGTGGCATGTTGGTTGGTATCCCCCAGAAACCAGGAGTAAGCCTACCCTTTGAGAAATCCATAAAGGGAGAAGTCTGAGTAGAACTTCAGGCTGTCCTTGGACCAATCCCAGGTTGCTTGGGAATGGCCCCAAGGCTTGTGGGAGCAGAGCCAGAGTAACCTCCCCAGAAAGGTTATAGGTTACGGGACCCCAATGGATTGACGCTCAGAACCCAAAGAAGAAGATTTTCTAGATCCCTCCTGTCTGACCTCCCACAAGTTTTCTCCTTAACAAAATTAGAAAGAAGAGAATCAAGAATAAAAGAGCCCAGAAGTAGTTTAAAATCCTGAATAAATGCACATCGAATTGCCTTTATCTGTTCCTTTTGATCATGTGTATATCAGCATGATGTCCCGTTAATAAGCCACAATAACAATGTAACAACAGCTAACACGATTTAGTGTATCTTACGTGTCAAGCACCTACTAGCTGTGTTCCATGTGTCTCTTCTTTGAGCCCTCACAGCGATTGGTTATGAGGTGTGGCTACTGTTACTCTCCCCACATTGCAGATGTGGAGACTGAGTTTAGAGATGCTGAGTAATTTACCCAAGGTGACATAGCCAGTGAGTGGATGATGCAGGCCTGGAAGCCATGGTTCTCCCTCCTTCCTGTCTGAGAATGGGGATAATCATCCTGCTGCTATTCTTTTAGGCTGACTCATCTGTTTGCTCTGACCAAGTCTCCCCATTCGTTTGTGGGGTCTTTGTGCTCCTCACACCTCCTCTCAGCCCATCCGCTCCCTTTTTCGGTTCACCGTGAGATCCTGTCTAGAGAGCTAACCGTGTCTCCCCACTCTCCACCCTAGGGCGGGCCTGACCATAACTACACCAAGGAGAAGATCAAGATTGTAGAGGGAATCTGCCTTCTGTCTGGGGACGATGCTGAGTGGGATGACCTCAAGCAACTGCGCAGCTCACGGGGGGGCCTTCTGCGGGATCATGTATGCATGAAGACGGACACAGTGTCTCTCCAGGCCAGCTCTGTTTCCCTGGATGACACAGAGACGGAGCAGCTGTTGCAGGAAGAGCAGTCTGAGTGTAGCAGCGTCCACACCGCAGCCACTCCTGAAAGACGGGGCTCTCTGCCGGACACAGGCTGGAAACATGAACGCAAGCTCTCCTCAGAGAGCCAGGTCTAAACGCCCACAGTCCCTTCCCTCCCTGCCCGTTCCTTCTTTACGAACTTCTGGTCCTTGTGCTCACTTAGACAACAGGCCCCCTTCCTATGTGCTTGCTCATCCTTCTCCTCCACCTCCCACCGCGTAACTGCTCCCAAGCCCTCCACGGGAGCTGTTTCCACCTGAGTCCGTAACTACCCGTGCACAAGAAATGATGGTGCATCCCGAAAATTTAGACCTGGATTTGACCACGAACCTCACCTCTTGCACTCCCTCCTGAGCCCCCGAAACTAGGCTCGGGAATGATTCCTCATCAGTACAGAGCTCCACCTCCCCTTTCCCTGGTACCCTGCCCCACGAGAACTGATGATCCAAGACCTCACTGTCCCCCAGCAGAGCCGGCCTGGCCACTTCTCTGAGAGAACTTGCCCATCAGGGGCTGGGGCAGGGGTCAAGGGGAAAGAGAGAGATGAAGGAAAGAGGCTGAGAGAGGAAGGAGGAGTAAGCCCAGCTGGTATGGGTGTCTCAGAAGCCTCCAGCCTCAAGTGCATTGGTAATATGAGAAAGCTTTTAGGGGTGGTTGGGCTGCATGTCCTGTCCATTGCTGGCAATGGATATTATTCGTGCCCTAAGAGCTACTGTTTTTTTTTTCAGCTGCCAATATTGGTGAGATCTGGGTGTGGCTCAAGTTGTTCTTCCTCCTGCTAGAGTGTCTGGAAGCTCCTACCCCGATGACAGGGTCCTTATCGCATGGCAGCTGGCTAATATGAATTCCCCTGCTGGTGCCACCACTGGCCAGTACCCTTATGTCTTTGACTCTGAGTAACCAGGTTGTGAGCAGGGGCTTAAGGAATGTGGGGCCCCGAGCGCTGAGTCTCTGCAAGGTCCAACCAGCGCTGCTTAGACCAAAAGTAGCATATCACCTGAACCTTAACATTCTGCCACTCTCTCCCCACTCATTCCCCAGGATTCTAAGCATAGAGATCCTGAAACACCTTTCATACAAGGGCCAAGAGTTTTCATAAAGGGTCAAGAAGAGCGATTGGGTTATAGACTTGGGGCACGCAGGGCCTCAAGGGAAGTATCCATGAGGTTCTGTGTTCTCTCTCAAGTGCTCAGGGATCTAAGTTAGTGGACAGAGAACCTGTGGCTCTAGGGGTGGTGACATTCCCATTCCAACTCTCTTCCCAGCTAAGTGATGGACTTCCCAGGCTGTGATGCCATCACTTGGTTCATGCTCGTTCACACAAAGACCGTTTGTCTCCTGTTCGGATCAGGAGAGTGGAGACTTTTTGTCTGCCCTAAGCCTTCTACATAGCCCCCCGCCCCCCAATTTGCTTTTTCTGACTTAGCCTTGTAGTGGTGAGGAGAGGGCTACATCAAGACACAAAGTCGGGGGCAAGGAGTAGAAAGGGAGAACCACCAATGAAGCCCTCTCAGCCTAGGGCAGATCCAGACCCTTCCACCCAGGAATTGGAAGCAACAGGAGAGGGCGACGGGCTGAGAATAGAGGTGAGGGCTTCTCGGGGAAGCTTCCTGATTGGAAACATCTCCTGTGGTTATCGGTATTGAGAAATCAGCTGCCACACATGTGAGTGAAAACGGAGAAGAGCAAAGCTTTTCTGGTCAGTTCTGAGCCTGCTAGAGACAGATGCCAAGCCCTGAGCCGGGCTGGTAGTAGCCAACCCAGGTCTGGGCCCACACAGGACAGCCTAGCCAGGCCAGCAAGTCTTTTCCAGTACACACACACAGTGGGAAAGGTGAGGTGCCACTTATGGGAAGGAAGGGAGACATTTCACACTTGACGGGGCAGTTAAAAAAGGAGCACTTTGGTTCCTCAGACTCATGGTTGAGGATGGGAGAAAGTAGGAAAGTGGCATTTTCTTGATTGGAAAGGGGGGAAAGATCTTATTGCACTTGGGCTGTTCAGAATGTAGAAAAGACATATTTGAAGAAATACCTATTTGAGCACTGATTCACTATGTAAAAAGCAAAACCTCTCTGTCCTAAACTAATGGAAGTGATTCTCCCGCGCTCATGTGTAATGGTTTTAACGTTACTCACTGGAGAGATTGGACTTTCTGGAGTTATTTAACCACTATGTTCAGTATTTTAGGACTTTATGATAATTTAATATAAATTTAGCTTTTCTTAATCACCGTGCCTGGCTTGGAGTCATGACTAATCACTACACCCGCTCTGTCTGGCAGACCCATGCTTTTGAAAACCTTCTTGCGATATCACCTCTAAGTCCTTCGGGGATGTGAGGACGGTGAAGAGCCATAAAAGGTGTGAGGTTCCTGGCTGGAGGTTCAACTCATCTTGAGAAGACAGGTCAAGACCAGAGTTCATTGGCTTGTGAAATCCAAATTTCCTCTAGAACAGGGATGGCAGATAGGTTTCATCTCGAGTGCCAACTTTGGTTGGTAGTGGCTGCCTGAGGTCCTGTTGAGACTCAACGGGGAAAGTGTCATGATTGTTAGTGACATCTCCTTCAGGCACTGGAGGGAAGTGTCATGGCTTATACACCATGTATCTTCTATCTCTATTCTAGGTCTATGAGGACCTCATTGTCCCAGAACTTGACTTTGCCTTGCTGTGATAGTCACTGGCAAGACTGTCTGATGTAGTAGGAAAAGGACTGGGGACAAGGAAGGATCATCACGGGCCCAGATCTGCTACTAGCTCTTCTTTTTTTTTTTTTTTTTTAAGATTTTATTTATTTATTTGACAGAGAGAGAGACAGCGAGAGAGGGAACACAAGCAGGGAGAGTGGGAGAGGGAGAAGCAGGCTTCCCGCGGAGCAGGGAGCCCGATGCGGGGCTCGATCCCAGGACCTTGGGATCCTGACCTGAGCCGAAGGCAGACGCCTAACGACTGAGCCACCCAGGCGCCCCTTGAGTACCCATTTTTATTTATTTATTTGACAGAGAGAGACACAGCAAGAGAGGGAACATAAGCAGGGGGAGTGGGAGAAGCAGGCTTCCCACCGAGCAGGGAGCCCAACGCGGGGCTCGATCCCAGGACCCCGGGACCATGACCCGAGCCGAAGGCAGACGCCTAACGACTGAGCCACCCAGGGGCCCCTGCTACTAGCTCTTTTTGATCTTAGTCAAGTTTCATAGTTTACTCTGACAATGGATCAAATCAACATTGATGCCTTTTTTTTTTTTCCTTTTATTTTTAAAAAGCTGCCTTCTCATAATTTATACAGTACATCTCAAGGCTAGGACAGGAAGTTGGGGATCCATTCTCAGGTTCTCTGCATATGACACCTCTTCAGTGATGATTGGGAATCATGGAAGACTTGGTGCCAGATGTAGAATTGTATGCCAAGGCTCAGTAGTTGATTTTCTAAACCACAAGCCTCTTATTGAATAATGCTTCCATTCATTCCTTTATCTCTTGCTGGGGACCAACCCCTGCCCAAGCCTGACCCACAGAGCTTAGAATCTAGCAACAGCCTCCATCCCCACCCTACATCCGCCCCCCCCCCCCAAAAGAAAGACTGAAGATTCTTGTATTTAAATAACAGGAAATCTGAAGGTAATTTACAGTGACCCCTTCCAACTTTGGTGAGGGGTATGTGTGCTAGAACAGAAACAAATCACATAGCTCAAGGACAATCATCCTCTTATTCCACCTTTTTTTTTTTTTTAAAAACTCACACCAGAGAGAACAAAGGAGACATTTTAATTGATGAAATCCAGCCTAAAGCATAAGCCTATATACCTGTAGAAAGTACTCCCTCCCAAAGGCTCAGGGTGACAGGCCAGACCATGAACAGTGACCACTAGAGCTGGGAACTCAGGAAGAACTTTTCAAATGAGAAGAAAAAATGAATGCATTGAGAACACACCATTTGCTCAAAAGACTGGGAGAGGTTTCTGGAAAGACAAAGTTTGGTGAATGCATTTTGACACCTTGTGATCACACGAGCCAGTATAATCAGGTATTCAACACTGCCTGAGCCTTAAAGGTCTTGAGGAAACTGCGACTTTCCTGTCACTTTAGGGTTAGGAAATGGGAGAGGAAAAGGAGGCTGGGCCTCATGGTCCAGGTCTTGATAAGAATCTGGAGGGGGTGCGGACAGATGAGACTTCAGCAACAGTGTCAAGGACTTAACACCCTGTTTTCAGGTTATGATCATGCTCTGGCTTTTACTTTCCTGATCAGTAAAATGAAAAGGTTGAGGCAGATGATTGCTAAGGTCATTTCTAGCCTGAAACTTTTTATGTTCTTCCAAGAAATCTTGGGGATGAAACAAGAGCTGAGAATTCCTTGTCTGGTTCTCCGGATATAAACCCTGATGAGTAGGGAGATGGTTGGTCAGATTCTAACAAACTGGACATATTTTTACAAGCTAATCATGTTCAAAATATAGTCACTGCCCTTCTTTCTGTATTGCATGAACAAACGATGGAAGCTAAGATAAAAAGATCTCTGTGGCCCCTAGAGAGATCTCCAGGGCATGAATTGAAGCTTTCACCAAACCTAATCCTACAGAAAACAAAGTCAGTGCTGCAGAGGAACTTTGAAAAAGCATCTAAGGAGCTGAGGGTGCGCAAGGCTCTAAGTGTAATGCCCTGAACTTCAAGAACATAGAGTAAACTTTAGTTACTTCTACTTATGGACATAATGAAAAATGTAGATGAGCCCTTTCCATGGCTAAGAAACAGTCTGTGAGTATGTCTTTTCTTCATATGTGAAGGTGACTCAGCTGATCCACTTAATAGGATGTGTGTCTGGGGGTGTTTCAGGCAGCCTTTGTTTTGTAGCATTCCCTCACTTGCCCATTTGTTTTCTCTCTAGATCATTCTCCCATTAAGCAGCTGACAGAGGCTAAGCAGAGCTCAGCATATGGAACAGAGTTTTGTTTCCAGTCAAGGCTCCAACTCACAATCTTGGACTCCTTGACATGATGTTAAAACAGATCCAGACAGCCTAATTAAGGGTCTGAGTTTAAACCCAAGGCTGGAGTTAGCCCCAAGCTACTCAATCTGCCTATGTCATTTTACAAGACACAAAGAGCCAAGAACTCTCACTTATCTTGTCCTTCTTGGTGGTTTTCCCTCCAGTCCCTAAAAGCCTGTTGACAGCCTGCTAACAAGTTTCCTATCTCCCCCTCTGCCTCCTTCCACTTTGGTGGGGCTGGTGCTTCTGTGGTCAGAGTTCTTGGACAGCCTGCATCTGGGGGGCTGTGGAAATACGGGCTCTGAGAAAAGGGTTATTCATTCCCTTCATTCAATCACCTATTCAATGCAACTAGTGCAGTCTGGGAGAGGCTTGGAGGCCAGTCAAGGCACAAAAACAGCCACCTGAGACCATGTTAATGTCACCAGTGCCGTCTCTAGGGAATAATGCATGAGGTACCTGGACTAAAAGTTGAAAGGAAATGAATCACTGAAACTGTTCCTCTTAGGCTGCAAGTATGGATCCATAGCCCACGGTAGAGCTCTTTCTTCCCCAAAATGCGGTTTGTGATTACGATGGGATGAGCACTGTCCCCACCCTAGCAGGCTTTTCAGAAATGCTCAGCACAGTTATTCAACGGCCACAATGTTTGGCGTTTGCTCACTGCTTCCAGTTGCAATAATACAGTGTTCACCATGATCTCTAATGCCTACAAGGGTTTCACTGTCCTATTAATATCTTCCTTATGCAGAACTACCGAGAGGCCCCTGGGATAAAGTAAGCACCCGTCACTCTAATAAATACATAGATAAAAGCTATTTGGTGATAACCCTGGCCTGCAAAAGATGACTGGCCAAACATTTATTGAACACCTGCTATGGAGCAAGGTATTATGTTCGGTTTCTACAAGGCCCTACAGGATCTTCCACTCCCTGCCCTACGTTATCTATCAGGCCTCATCTCCTTCTACCCTCCTAGTGCCAACTACTCTGCTTCAGCTACACAGGCCTCCCTGTTTCTCTAACCCGAGAGGCATGCTCCCAATTTAGGGTCTTTGCAAACCTGCTCCCCCTGGCTGGCACTTCCTTCCTGTAGAGAAACTCGCGGCTAACTCCTTCGCTTTCAAGTCTTTGCTTAAAGGTAACCTCCTTAATGAAACCTACTCTGATCATCCTTTATAAAATTAATGTCTTTCTAACTCTACCTCCCGATCCCTTTTACTGTATTCTTTTTTCTTTTCCCATTGCACATAATGTCTAAAAACGTACTATATAATTTATTTATGTGTTGATCGTCTATGCTTGTTCACTATAACATGAGTACCATAAAAGAGGTATTTGTGTGTGTGTGTGTGTCTGTCTGTCTGTCTGTTTTGTGCACTGGTTATCCCAAGTGCCTAGAAGAGTCCCTGCACATATTAGGTGCTCAATAAATATTTGTTGAATGAATGAACAAATAAATGAATGGAATCAGACATCCAATGCCCACCTGCTAGCAGGGCTACACATAAGCCATATAAGACAAAAAGGAATTTGCCATCTTGTTCTAAAGCTCTCCAGGATCCAGACTCCATACATCCTTTATTGAGCAAATTCCAGTTTACCATCACATTCTCCTTATAAATGTAATCTTCAATTTATTTCCCATAATATTTAAATAAAGTAAACATGCCAATGACCAATGACTTAAGAAGACTATTTCTATATGTTCCTAACCCATTTCTCAAAGGTTACTGTGACCTTTTTGCTCTGCTTGGTTCTTCTCTCCTTCCCCTAACCTGTGGATCTGTCCTCATGCCCTATCTTTTCGCTTCCCACTCTCCTACTCTGTGGTCTCATCCACTGCTACAATTTCACCTTTTCTACACCTGTATCACTTGAGTCCTCATTTTTTCTCATAGTTCTCACCCTGTATTTCCTAGACCTACTTAGAGATTGTGCTTGAATGTCTCATTGGTACCTAAAAGTAAACAGGGCTAAAACTAAATTCCTTGCCTTCCTCCTGAGACTGGCTTCTCCTGACTTTCTACTTCCATTTGGGCAATCACTGCCTCCCAATCCCTAGGCTCAAAGCCTGGCACGCTCTTTGACTCATTTCCGTAAATGGGCCGCACCCTCACTTTTGCACCAAGACAGTTGCCAAATCCTTCACGCTCTTGAATCTGTTCTCAGCATTTCCACTGCTATCACCTCATTGCAGACTCCTAACTGGGCTTCCAACCCAGTTAGGGTTGGGTTCTAATCTAACCCATTTTAGACACTCAAGCTAATTAGTTTTCCTAAAGTGCAATTCTGAATTTGTTGCTCTCTGGCTCAGAAACCTTTGATAGCTCCCCATCACCTACTTAAAGTACAAATTCCTTACCTTGGTATTCAAGCCCCTCCTAGAATGTTCCTTTCTCTATCTTGTATCCCACTACTTCCCAACATGTGCCCTGTTCTAAAATTAAACTCACATGTTTAATTCCCTACATATAATGTACTTTCTTATTTCTGTGCCCTTGCTCCTACTTGTCTCACTACTAGACATTCTCCCTGCTACTTCTTTTAAAAAAATTAACATGTGAATGGCAAAAAATTCATTTCCCTCCCTACCCACTCCCCTTGTTAAATAATTTCTTGAAATTCCAGGAATGTTCTAACCATTTTCAGGCATGCACACAAATACATATGCATTTATAACCATATACAATAAAATTATTCCATATATGCTTTTCTGTAACTTGCCTTTTTTTCAGTAAAATAAAATTTGTGCACTTTTTCTACACCAGCACATACAGATTAACCACATTCTTTTTAACAGTTGCATAGTGTTCTATTGAGTAGATATGCTGTACTATATAACAAGTTACCTATGAATGGACATGTAATTTCTAGGGCACGGGGTTTTTTTGTTTGTGGGTTTTTTCCCCTATCTTAACAGTAAATATCTTTGGGTATATTTTTCTTTGCATAATTGCACAGATCTGTAGGACAAATTCCTAACAGTGGCATTATTGGGCCAGAGATTATACACATTTTATGGTATTTTTTAAGATTTTATTTTTAAGTAATCTCTACACCCCATGTGGGGCTGGAACTCACATCTCAGAGATTAAGAGTTGTACGCTCTTCTGACTGAGCCAGCTAGGTGTCCCACATTTTACATTTTAATAACTGTGAAATCATCCTAAAAGTTTGCACCAATTACAGTCTTACCAACAGTGAGTTTGAATGTCTGTTTCTCAAAAAATGTTGGCCAACCAACGGTTGTCAAACTTTTTCATCTTTACCAATTTGATAGATTAAAAAATAATCATTTTATTACTTTTACCCATCCCTTCTCCATCTTTTAGTCTGTTGGTAATTACATATCTTTGAAATCCCATTTTAAAAGTCCATCCCTTTCACAGATCGTCCCTTACAAATTTCTTCCTTTGCTAAGCATCTACAGTTTTTCTTTTACCTAGGTCTCATGCTGCTTTGAATTTTAGTGATTAGACTATATGTTTTATTCTTCTGACCACTGTAGTTTGCAAATTTCTTGGAAAGACCTGATCTTATTTATAGAAACAGAATTTAGAGCTAAACAAGACTTTTCTTTTTTTTAAGATTTTATTTTTAAGTAATCTCTACACCCAAGGTGGGGCTGGAAGAGATCAAGAGTTGCAAACTCCATTGACTGGGTCAGCCGGACACCACACCCCACCCCCTCTTTTTTAAAAGATTTTATTTTCAGAGCTAAACAAGACTTTTAGAAATCATATTAACCAAGCCTGTCGTTTCTATAAATAACAGGAGTATTAAGCATTTGCAGAATGCTTACTGTTCAAAGGCCTTTCCTAGACCTTAAATTAGTTATATTAAATCCTCACGTTAAGCTTACAAGAGAAACATGGTTATCCTGGTTTGAGGAAACTAAGCTACAAATGATTTACTGAGGAAAGTGGTTTACTTAGAGCGGGTCCAAGACCAGAATCCAGCATCCTGGCTCCATTCATTGCTCCTTCTACGATATCCCAGCTGCTTCTCCTTTCCCTCACGCACTTAGCTGCACAATCAATATTTGGTGAATGAAATGACTTTTTAAAAAAATTGCCAGGTGTTGACAGTAGCTTGAATAGCCAAAATTAAATAAAGGAAACATGCTGGTGGCCGGGGATGCACAGCTCTCTACACATCTTTCGCCCTTCTTTGGGGGTCGGGGGGGCGGAAAGCGCTGTCGGCAGCTTTTGCTACAGCGACCCTGTCCCCACCCGATCAGGCCGCGCCGGGTCCGAAGAAAGCACGGCTGCGCGCGGCCCCTTTAAAGCTGCGGGCGGCGCGTGCCCACAGGCCTTTCAAATGGGCCAATAAACGGGCGATGGGCGGTCCGCCGAGAGCCAATAAACAACGAGGACACTGCGGGGTGTGCGGCGGCCCAAGCGGTTTCAAACGGCTTAGAGCAGGCCCCTCGGTTCTGACCCGGCGGAGGTGAGTGGCCGGTGGGCCCGACCCACCCACCTAGGCCCTCGGGTCCTGGCGTCGCGCGCGCCGGGTTGCCTTGAACTCCGGGCGGGGGGCCTCCGCGACGCGCCCCTCCTTCGCCGCACGAACCCGGCGGTCTGAGGCGGCGAAGCGGGGCGGAGGCCGGGGGACGCGCGGCTGGGAGGGCGGGGGGCGTGGGCGCTCGTGTGCGGCCGAGGCCGCGATCCGGCTGACTCGAGCGCGCCGCGGCGGGGCGCGGGCCGCAGCGTCGGGGGAATGCTGGCGGCGCAGGGCCGCGCCTGGCGGCTGTGGGTGTTCCGGGGCTGGGGCGGGGGCCCTGCGAGCGGGCCCTGCTACGGTGCCCCTCGCGTAATTGTCAAATGAATGAATGAGTGAATAAGAACCTAGGAGGGCTGTTGTGGTTGTGAAGGGCCCGGTCATCTCGGAGCGTGACAAGGACTGCGGTACCGGGGCCTGCCCGCGCACCTGTGTCCCTGCCGGCTTGCTGCGGTTTTAACAATTCCGATCATAACCGCTCCGCCCTCACGCCAGTCTTTCTCTATCAAAAGGTGTCAGTAGAGTTCAGGTATCTTTCCAGCCCTGAAGGTTTGGCGGACCTTTGCGGTAGCCACCAGTGCAGGTTAGCTTGAGCAGGCCTGCTTCTTTAAGGTTCGGTAAGCTAGATTTTTTACTTTTTAGCCCTTACCACTCTTGGGCTGTTGAGATAGCTACCCTGCAATCGTGGTAACTGTCAGGCAGGATTTAAATGCATCCTGTTTTGCTTCTGGGGTAGAAAATGGTGAAAGCGATGTTGCCAGAGTGGCTACTGTGTGTTAGAAAATATATTCGTGTTGATGAATCCTAACAATGAGTTTTTCATTCAGCATCAATAGAGGGTAAAGTGGTTTTTGCAGAACTTGCCCCAAATTTATGCTTGGCTCTAATTCTCAAGGGGAACTAAGGCATCAAATCTTGGCCCAGAAATGCTGCCTGTCTTATTTTATGCGTAATTATAGTAATTGAAAACTCATTTTTAGAGAGGTGAACTCCTTCTTTCTCCATTTTCATCACCCTGAAAAGTCCTTCTTTGACCTAAAGAGCCAATATATTAAGCTAACAAATTTTTGAAACTTTTTAAGAAGTCTAAAAGATTTGGACTTTCTGAAGTGACTGGATAAACTGTAATGTTGTTTTAATAAAATTTAATGATACATAGGTGAAATCAATTTATTTTGCCAGCATAAATTAAACTTAGTCATCCGTGAGAAAAAGATCTTACACAAGTTTTCTAAGTCTGCTCGCTGGAGCACTGGCAAGTAGGGTTTCCCATAACAATATACCTTATACTTTATTACTTTCAACGTTTTGATCATCAGCTTTGAATTATGAACAGTAGTATAGCCTACAACTGACAGCTCAATTTTAGCAGCAGAGCTTTTTCTTTTATTTATTTTTTAATTAAAAACAATTTTTTTAAAGATTTTATTACTTATTAGAGAGCATGAGTGGGGGGGGGACAGTGGGAGAGGGAGAAACAGGCTCCCTGCTGAGCAGGGAGTCTGATGCGGGACTCCATCCCAAGACCCTGAGATCATGACTGAGTCAAAGGCAGATGGTTAACCGACTGAGCCACCCAGGCGCCCTGTAGCAGAGCTTTTTAATTGCAGTAAATTTGAATACCTTAATATTATGAACACTGTTCTAGATTTTGAGGAGGCAATTAGAAATAATAAAAACATCTTTAACAAGGCCTTAGGATATTGTTTAAAATCTTGATGTGGAATGAAAACTTTTTTCTTTATTTTGAAGTAAAACCAGGCTCTCTTAGGCTTCTTGACTCAATGGAGTCTCATTCATTCATTCAACACAGACTGAGGTTGATGCCTACTGTGTGTTAATCACTGTTCTAGATTCTGGGAATATACCAGTGAACCAGAAAAAGACAAAGCTCCTGACCTAAGGGAGTTTGACAGTTTTATCTCTCAAACAATTTGCTACACTCAAACAGTTTGCTATCTATAATCCCTCTGGCCCAGCTCTGGTCCTTGAAAAAAATAATACTCAAATACTTTATTAGCAGTAGCTAACATTTATTGAATAGTCACGGGGTGCCACATTTTATCTTTTTTAATCCTCACAGCTTTTTACAGATGAGAAACTGAGTCTTCGAAAGGTTATGCAACTTATTCAAGATCATACAACTAATAGAATCTGAATTTGAACCCAAGTTAGTCTTTCTTCAGGGCCTTTGCTTTTAACCTGTGGTTGTACTATATGAAGTAATGAGGTCTGTTAAGGAGAATTCAGGAGCACTTTCTCGGTAGAATACTTCCCCTCCCTTTTTTCTTAATACTTCTAGCAGAGCCATGAGAAAATATGATAGGCATGGTAGTTTTTAGAGGGAAGATGGGGCGGTTCAAAATACATTATTTACTGGACAGCTGTGACTTTGGGGGAGATACTGGGGGAGCATAAAAGTGAGATCTTGATCTAATTACCATTGAAGGATTCCTGGTGAGCAATGTTGGGAGTGGTTTGAGATTCCTAAATGACTTTTGTATTTTTACCTCTGAAGTTCACTTATCTCATTCCTATCAGGGCGGTTGCCTTGTTTACATGAGATATCTCAAGCATGTTAAACTTACTCTTTTTGGCCTTTACATTTGTTGTTCTCTTTGTATACCAGCTCTGCTTAGGTCTCAACTCAAATGTCATCTTAAAGAGACATTTTTTATGCTTCCAATTAGAGTAGCCTTCTTGGCCACTTTTGCCTCACTTTCCTTTTTTATTCACTTCATAGCATTTATCACTATCCAATAGGTCATTTATTGTTTGGTTGTGTATTGTCTGATTTTCTCACAGAAAAAGAACGCAGAGCACAGATTTTTTTTCCTTCTTCTACCTTTGAGGTTACTTCAATGCTCACACAATGCTTGGAACAAAAAAGGTAGTCAAAAAATATTTGTTGAACAAAGTTGGCCAAAACTGTCATAGTCTTTATGTGATAAAGTGATAAAAACAGTAAGTATGTAACTAAAGCTGGCTGTGTTACTGTGTTTTTGGATGTGAGCCTTATCTCAACAGACTAATTTGGAAAGTCTTAAACTAAGAAAACTGGAAAAATGGTAGTTTTATGTTTGTGTCAACTGGGAGGGAAGGTAGATTTGGCTTCCCCACTCCTGCGTTTGTTGTTGTTGTTGTTATTTATTTTTCAAGATTTTATTTTATTAAGTAGGCTCCATGCCCAGTGTGGGGATCGAACTCACAGCCCTGAGATCAAGATTACATGCTCTACCGACTAAGCCAGCCAGGCGCCCCCCTCATCATCATTTATTTATTTATTTATTTGAGGGAAAGAGAGACAGGGCATATGTGCACGCTCACATGCGAGTGGTGGGGGACAGAGAAAGAATCCTAAGCAGGCTCCACACTCAGTGCGGAGCTTGCTGGGGCCTGTCATGGGGCTCCATCTCATGACCCTGAGATCATGAGCTGAGCCGAAATCAAGAGTTGGATGCTTAACCAACTGAGCCACCCAGGTGCCCCTGTTTTTTGTTTTGTTTTGTTTTTTTAATTTAAAAAATTTTCTATGGAAGTTTTTAGGGGTATTGGTTAAGTATATTTTAGGGTATCCCACTCCTGGAATTTATCTGATGTTTTTCTCATGATTAGACTGGGGTTATGGTTTTTGGGGATGATAATGACAGAGAGAAAGTGCCATTTTCATCATATCATGTAAAGGATACATACTATCAGCATGATTTATGACTGTTGATACTGACTTTGATCACCTGGCTGAGGTAATGTTTGTCAGGTTACTCCTCTATAAAGTTAATTTTTTCCCCCCATTCCATACTGTCCTCTTTGGAAAGAAGTAACTATGTTGCCTACATTTAAGGAATGAAGAGTTATGCTCCCTGTTCTTTGGGGTGGAGTATCTGCATAACTTATTTGGAATTCTTCTGCATGGGAAATTTGTCTTTCTTTCCTCATTTGTTAATTTACTCAAGTATTATATTAGTATGGAATGAAGGATATCTGTTTTATACTTTGAGTTATATTCCAATACTACTTTTTTTTATTGCTCAGATTGTTCCAGCTTTGTCCATTGGGAGCTCTTTCATTTGGCTCCTGTGCCCCCTTTAACATACTGACATCAGTGTGTATGTGTGTGTGTGTGTTTAATAATTATTTTTTAACACTCCCTTACTTTCTGGCACTACAAGATGATCCAGGCTCATCTTGTATATCTCTTGTCACAGTGCTAAAAATCAGCTATTTTTCCAAGGAGCTCTGCTTCCTTTTATTGGAGAATGATATAAGAAACCCAAGATTTGGGCATTAAGTATTCTCATTGCTGCTTTCTTTCTTTCTTTTTTTTTTTTTTTTAAGATTTTATTTATTTATTTGAGAGAGAGAGCACAAGCTGGGTAAAGAGCAGAGGGAGAAGCAGACTCTCTGCTGAGCGGGAAGCCCGATGTAGGACTCGATCCTGGGCCTCCAGGATCGTGACCTGAGCCGAAGGCAGATGCTTAACTGACTGAGCCACCCAGGCGCCCTCATTGCTGCTTTCTTTTAAGCCCTCTCAACTAATGGAGCAGAGTTAGTTTTATACTAACTCTTGTATATAGACCTGTCTGTAAATATTTCTGTGTGTAATCATCTCTAACTATATTTATTAAGTTAAACATGAGTTCTTACTGGTATCTCCAATTCTAGTCCATTATCACATAGACCATTCTAGCCTTCTCCCCTTGCTGATCTGTGAATTTCCATGTCAACAGTAGAAACCTGGCTTCCACTATCCATTTACTTAATTGTTCAATTCCAGTAAACATATATAGCAGCATCAGAGTTGTTAACCCGTACTCTCATGGGAAACCACTTTATCAACAGAGTACAGTGCTTATGTACAGTTCCTTGTGCAGTTATTTTGTGTAATGTCCCTTCTTTTGAGTTTATCTAATATTTTTCTCATTATTAGACAAGAGTTACATGTTTTTGGAAAGAATGCCACAGAATACCGTCATTTCATATCAGGGGATATGTGACATCGACATGATATCACTGATGATGTTGATCTTTTTTTTTTTTTTTAAAGATTTTATTTATTTATTTGAGAAAGAGAGAGAATGAGAGAGAGCACATGAGAGGGGGGAGGGTCAGAGGGAGAAGCAGACTCCCCGCCGAGCAGGGAGCCTGATGCGGGACTCCATCCAGGGACTCCATCCAGGGACTCCAGGATCATGACCTGAGCCGAAGGCAGTCGCTCAACCAACTGAGCCCCCTGATGATGTTGATCTTGATCACTTAGTTAAGGTAGTGTTTGCCATGTTAATATGTGAGGTTACTATTTTTCCTTTTCTATATTGATTGTTTAGAAGTGAATCACTCTGTCTAGCCCACCCTCAAAGTGGTGGAGGGCTTAAGTACCACTTAAGAGTATCTACATTTATTATTTAGAATTTGGGAAGGAAGATTTGTCTCTTCTCCCCCATTCATTTCTTTATTCAACCATTTATCTATCAGTATATCTATTTTGTACTTTTAGTTATAATCTGATTCTGTGTTACTTATTTTTTTGCTCAGTTGTTCCAGCTTTGACCATTGGGAGATCTTTCATGTTGGCTCCTGTGTCCCTTTGACATGTCTCCGTCCTTTTTTTCTTTTTCAGCATTTCCTTACTTTCTAGTACTATAAGCTGCCCCAGACACATCTTTTATTTTCCCTGGCCCAACCCTAGAATCAGCCAGTTCTCCAAGGAGCCTTGGTTCCTTTTACTGGACAGTGATTTATAGAAACCAAGATCTGGGTGCTCCGTGTGCTCATTGCTGGGGTGTCATTATTTCTAGGCCCTCTCAGTGGACAGAGCTAAGTAATATATGTATGTATGCTAACTCATGTATATGCATATACATACAGTTGTTTCTGTATCTTTCTGTATATTAAAGTAAATATGAATACATACAGTTCTTTCCAACTTTCAGAGGAAGCTTAGGTCCCAAACAGATGTCTTCTTTGTAACTTGCTTTTTACTGAGATCTAACTTTTTCCCCCAATTAACACTTTTTAAGTGCCACAGAAAACATTGCTTTTCATGACCTGGTAACAGCAGTGGTTGACCTGGGATGTGATCTTTGTTTAGATGCATTCAAAGCATAAATTCTGACTCAGCTGGAATGGTCATATATTTTTGGCATAGATACGGTGTCAGATAAGCCATGGTGACCTCATGTCTCTTGACCTTGTCTCTTCAAACATGATTTTTTGTTATTTTATTAAGAGATAAGAGACCTACTTCTTTGATCTCTTAATTATATTTTTTAGAGATTTGTTATTAAATGATTTTTAGATCCTTTCTATAAAGATGAGAAAAAAATTGAGTAGTTTCAAGAATTTCTTGAAATTCATTTGTTTAATGTAGATGTGTTTTTGCTTTTGTTTTTTCTTTTCATTTTTCAATCATAAGACTTGAAGTAGCATACTTCATCTGAAAGTCAGCTACCAGGAAGTAAACCAAAAAAGGCTTTTCAGCAGCCTAAGTAGGTATCACAAATTTTATTGGCCTCCCTCAAGTAGATCCTGTTCTCTCTTAGGCACAGTTTCAGCTTGCTTGGTTCTTTAAATCAAGAGCTAAAACTTAAAAAGGCAGCACTGTTACAAGCTAACTAAAAGTGTTAGCTTGATCAAAAGGGTTGAGAAGAAAAGCTAAAATGTTAAAACATTAAAATTCAAAAAAGCTATAGAACCATTTAGATTTGGTGCAAGTGTCCCTCATAACTCTGTGGCAGTAGGGGATTATCCTGAAAAGTTTAAATGATTATTAGTATACTTTATTTAAGAAGACTGGGAGGCTTAGGTATTTCCTTAGATTTATATGAAAAAAAAAAGTTACATAAAATTGTTGTTCCAAGGATTTGACTTCTCCTATTTGGCTACTTTGGCTGTCTAGAACATCTTATTCCCTAATCTTTTTTTTTTTTTTTTTTAATTTACAGTGTTTTTTTTTGTTTTTGTTTTTTTAAGATATTTATTTATTTGACACAGAGAGACACAGCGAGAGAGGGAACACAAGCAGGGGGAGTGGGAGAGGGAGAAGCAGGCTTTCCGCTGAGCAGGGAGCCCGATGCAGGACTCGATCCCAGGACCCTGGGATCGTGACCTGAGCCGAAGTCAGACGCTTAACTGACTGAGCCACCCAGGCGCCCCACAGTGGTTTTTTTTTTAAATAATCATTTTATGTCCTTATCCACTTGTAGTATGAAGTCCCTCATTTGTAGATTTCAAGAATCTTTTTCAGTACTGTTATTTCACATTTTTCTTTCGGTCTTTTTTTATGTACATTCTTAAAAAAAAAAGTCTCACGAGGGGCGCCTGGGTGGCACAGTCAGTTAAGCATCCAGCACTTGGTTTTGGCTCAGGTCGTGATCTCAGGGTTCTGAGATTGAGCCCCACATGGGGCTCTGTACTCAGTGGGGAGACTGCTTGGGATTCTCTTTCCCTCTCCCTCTGCCTCTCCCCTCCCACTCGCGCGTGCTCTCTCTCTCTCTCTCAAATAAATAAATGATTCTTAAAAAAAAAAAAAGTCTCATGAGGGGCGCCTGACTGGCTCAGTTGGTAGAGCATGTGACTCTTGATCTTGGGGTTGTGAGCTTGAGCCCCATGTTGGGTATGGAGATTACTTAAAAATAAAATCTTAAAAAAAAAAAAAGTCTCATGAAAGGCTCCTAGTCTAGAACTAGTATGAGTGCTTCATTTGGGAGGAGAGACCAAATCTCATATCAGAAATCTCCGTGCAGTAAATAAAACTTTTTTTACGCTTCTGAGGACTACTTATTTTGAGCAATGTTTAATATGGGGGAGATCCCTCCAGACAAAATATGGACAGTCCCTTTGAGTATCATAAAATGGCATTTACTTTTTTTTTTTTTTTAAAGATTTTATTTATTTATGTGACAGAGAGAGACACAGCGAGAGAGAGAACACAAGCAGGGGGAGTAGGAGAGGGAGAAGCAGGCTTCCCGCAGAGCAGGGAGCCCAATGTGGGACTCGATCCCAGGACCCTGGGATCATGACCTGAGCCGAAGGCAGACGCCTAACGACTGAGCCACCCAGGCGCCCCAAATGGCATTTACTTTTTTAATTAATAGCAAATCTGCTTCCTATAGGATAAAAAGGAATAGATTATCTGTACACCCAAAGAAGCAGTTTGTTTTAAACCAGAGGAGACTTGCCTTTCTTGGTCCTAAGAGTGCTGTGCTAACTTAGGTAACTTAGGCCTTTCTTGGACCAGAGGACTAAAATACGGGTTAAAGTCTGAACTGAATCTAGAATCCCTGAATGACTGGGATGATGCTTATAGCAACATAATAATGGTAACTACCATGCTTGAGTGTTTGGTAGTTGCCAGGCAGTCTGCAGTACTCCTTCCTTACATAAAGTCACTGGGTTTGTATAATATGGCCCTTTTTAGTCCCTGTTTGGCTACTTGAGTTACAATTCTGTTCTTTACTTTTGCTTAGCTCTTTTGGACTTTCACACACAAGCCTTAACATTCTCTATTATTCCCACTCATTATGCCTTTGCCTGACTAATCCCTATTAATTTCCTTTAATTCTCAGCCTTAATTACAGGCATACCTCAGAGATACTGCAGGTTCAGTTACAGACCACTGAATAAAACGAATAGCACAGTAAAGTGAGTCAATTAAATTTTTTTTGGTTTCCCAGTGCATATAAAAATTATGTTTACACTACACTGTAGTCTGTTAAGTATGCAATAACATTATGTCTAAAAAAAAATGTGTATACCTTCATTAAAATATATTTTGGGGGACACCTGGGTGGGCTCAGTCAGTTGAGCATCTGCCTTCGGCTCAGGTCCTGGGATCAAGCCCTGCGTCAGGCTCCCTGCTCAGAGGGGAGCCGGCTTGTCCCTCTCCCTCTGCTGCTCCTCCTGCTTGTGCTCTGTCTCTCTCTCTTAAATAAATAAATAAAAATCTTAAAAAATAATAATAAATAGGGGCTCCTGGGTGGCTCAGTCGTTGGGCATCTGCCTTTGGCTCAGGTCATGATCCCGGGGTCCTGGGATTGAGCCCCGCATCGGGCTCCCTGCTCAGTGGGAAGCCTGCTTCTCCCTCTTCCACTCCCCCTGCTTGTGTTCCCTCTCTCGCTGTCTCTCTCTCTGTCAAATAAATAAATAAAATCTTTTAAAAATAATAATAAATAAAGTAAAATATATTGTGAGGCGCCTGGGTGGCTCAGTCAGTTAAGCGTCTGACTCTTGATTTTGGCTCAGGTCATGATCTCAGGGGTCGTGAGATTGAGTGCCACGTCAGGCTCTGTGCTGGGCATGGAGCCTGCTTAAGATCCCCATCCCTCTTGCTTGTGCATGCTCGCTCTCTCTCAAAAAAAAAAAAAAAAAGATATAGATATACACACATCATGTATATATAAATGCTAACCATCACCTGAGCTTTCAGCAGTTTGTTATCTTTTTGCTGGTAGAAGGTCTTGCCTTGATGTTGATGGCTGCTGGTGGCTGCTGAAGGTGGGAGTGGCTGTAGCAATTTGTTAAAATAGGACACCAGTGATGGGTATTAAAGAGGGCAGGTACTGCATGGAGCACTGGGTGTTACACGCAAACAATGAATCATGGAACACTACATCAAAAACTAATGATGTAATGTACGGTGATTAACATAAAAAAAAATAAGACACCAGTGAAGTTTGCTGCTTCAGTGGACTCTTCCTTTCACAATTTCTCTGTAGTATGTGATGCTGTCTGATCGCATTTACCCATAGTAGAACTTCTTTCAAAATTGGAGTCATCCTCTCAAATCCTGCTGCTGCTTTTTTTTTAAAAAAAGATTTTATTTGTCAGAACACAGCAGGGGTGAGGGGCAGGCAGAGGGAGAAGCAGGTTCCATGCTGAGCAAGGACCCTGGGATCATGACCTGAGCCGAAGGCAGATGCTTAACCGGCTGAGCCACCCAGGCGTTCCCCTGCTGCTGCCTTATCAACTAAGTTTATGTGACATTTCAAATCCTGTGTTGTCATTTCAATAGTCTTCACAGCATCTTCACCAGGAGTAGATTCTATCTCAAGAAACCACTTTCTTTGCATATCCATAAGCAGCAGTTCCTCATCCATTAAAGTTTTATCATGAGATTGCAACAATTCAGTCACATCTTTAGGCTCCACTTCAGATTCTAGTTCTCTTGCTTTTTCCACCACATCTGCAATTACTTCCTCCACTGAAGTCTATAACCCCTCAAAGTCCTCCACGAGAGTTGGAATCAGCTTCTTCCATACTCCTGTTAATGTTGATATTTTGGCCTCTTCCCATAAATCATGAATGTTCTTAATGGCATTTAGAATGGTGAATCCTTTCCAGATGGTTTTCAGTTTACTTTGCCCAGGACCATCAGAGGAATCTCTGTGGCAGTTACAGTCTTATGGAATGTATTTTATAAATAATAAGGTTTAAAAGTCAGAGTCACTCCTTGATCCGTGGGCTGCAGAATGAATGTTGCGTTCGCAGGCGTGAAAACATTAATCTTCCACATCTCCATCAGAGCTCAACTTGGGTGACTAGGTGCATTGTCAATGGACAGTAATATTTTGAAGATTTTATTTATTTATTTGACAGAGAGAGCACAAGTAGGCAGAGAGAAAGAGAGAAGCAGGCTCCCTGCTGAACAGAGAGCCTGATGCAGAGCTCGATCCCAGCACCCTGGGATCGAAGGCAGATGCTTAACTGAGCAACCCAGGCGCCCCTGAGCAGTAATATTTTGAAATGAATGTTTTGGGTTTTTTTTCTGAGCAGTATGTCTCAACAGTGGGCTTAAAATATTCAGTAAACTGTGTTTTAAACAGATATGCTGTCATCCAGGCTTCGTTTGGTTTATAAAGCACAGGCAGAGTAGATTTAGCATAATTCTTAAGGGCCCTAGTATTTTCAGAATGGTAAATATACATTGGCTTTAACTTAAAGTCACCTGCTACATTAGCCCCTAACAGGAGAGTCAGCCTGTCCTTTGAAGCCAGGCATTGATTTCTCTCTAGCTATGAAAGCCATATAGAAGGCTTCATTCTCACTGGAAATCTGTTGTTTAGTGAGGCTACCTTCATTGATATCTTAGCTAGATCTTTTGGATAACTTGCTGCAGCTTCTTCATCAGCACTTGCTGCTTCACTTTGCACTTTGATGTTACAGAGATTACTGTCCTTAAGCCTCATGAACCACCCTCTGCTGGCTTCAGACTTTTCTGCAGGTTTACCTCTCTTCTGTCTTCATAGCATTAATTGAAGAGACTCAGGGCCTTGCTCTCAATTAGGCTTTGGCTTAAGAGAATGTTGTAGCTGGTTTAATCTTGTATCCAGACACTTAAAACTTTCTTCGTATCAGCAGTAAGGCTGTACCATTTCTGCATTCACTAGCATACCACTTTTAATTTTTTTTCAAGAATTTTTCCTTTGCATTCACAACTTGGCTAATTGGTGTAAGAGGTCTAGCTTTTGGGTTATCTTGGCTTTGGACATGCCTTCCCCACTAAGCTTAATCATTTCTAGCTTTTGATTTAAAGTGAGGAACGTGGGACACCTGGCTGGCTCAGTCAGTAGAGCATGCAGCTCTTGATCTCAGGGTTGTGAGTTTGAGCCCCACATTGGGCATACTTAAAAAATAAATAAGTAAAGTATTAAAGTGAGAAACATGCAAACCTTTTTTTCACTTAACATTTAGAGGTCATTGTAGGGTTGTTAATTGGCCTAATTTCAATATTGTTTTGTCTCAGAGAGCAGGGAGGCCTCAGGAGAGAGGGAGAATAGGGAGGCTTGAAAGGCTAGTGGGTGGAGCAGTCAGAACCCAACAGCCTTTATCCATTAAGTTTGCTGTCTTGTATGGGTATGGTTCATGGTGCCCCAAAACAATTACAAAAGTAACATCAAAGATCACCAATCAAAAAAAAAAAAAAAAGATTACTGATCACAGATACAGATCACCATAACAAATAAAATAATAATGAAAAATGTCCATGTCCAAAATGTGACACAAAGTGAGTAAATGCTGTTGGGAAAATGGTGCCCATTGACTTTTTGATGCAGGGTTGTCACAAACCTTCAATTTGTAAAAACCACAATATCTGGAAAGTGCAATAAAGTGAGGTATGCCAGTATCAGTTTCTCGGGGAGACCTTCCCTGACCCCTGAGTCTAGATTAGGTGCCTCATAGTAGCAGGCCCCTGACCCCTGGGCTACTATATTGTACAACCTATACTTAGCACGTAGCTGAATGCCTAACAGAGTAACCTCACGTGATCCAGCAAGCAAATGTACTTGTGGGGCAGGGGGATAACATGGATGTTGGGATTCTTAACATGTATAAGGCAAAATCTCATTTAAATTTTACAACATTTCGTTGAATTACCTTAGGCAAGTTGCTTAATCTCCATGCCTCAGTTTCCTTGTCTGTGAAATGGAGGTGATAATATCAACTTCAGAGTTATAAGAATTTAAATGAGTCCGTACGTGTGAAGTGCTTAGAATAGTGCCTGGCACATAGGGAATGCTCCAGAAGTGTGTATTAAATAAAGAACCACATGATGATCGTACTGTTAGGACAGATGATGAAACTGAGGCTCAGCTAGAGTGTGACAAAGCAAGTTTTAGGACTCAGATCTATCTCCAGAGCCCACGATGACAGGTTTAGATTGAATTTAATCTTGACTGGAGCTCTCTACAATCAGACTTATTGCAAACAACTGTTCTACTGCCATGGCTTTGCCAAAGTCAAAGATTCTAAAATTAAAATTACCCTCTTTCAATGATTTTATAATAAAAAATGGATAACTAAGAAAACAGTGGCAAAACTTTTAAAATTTCAAAATCTGTTGCTGAATGATTTCTCACTTTGAAAAGGGGCTTATTTCAGAATTCCATTAAATATATCCTATTTTTCTGACATGTTTGAAATACACATTCAACATACAAAATTTTATTTATAAATAACTCAAGGAACACATTTATTATGTATTTAAGACTTCTATGGTTTGATGAAATGGTGCTATTTTAGAAGTTATGTTAGAGTTCGAAGCACTCTGCTAGATGCTGGGGTAATAAATAAGATTCAGTTTCTTCTTTCAAAGGAGATATGGTGCCCAAAAAATGTTAAGGGGGAGAAGTGAGGCTTAGCTTATGGAATGAGTATAGACAGAACTAGCTTCAAGATTCCAAGCTGGAATTTTAAAGTTTTAGAGCTTTTAAAAACATTGAAGCTTGTTTTGTTTTTCGTTTTTTTTTTTTTAAGAAAGGAAGGCCAAGAGGGTTCCTGGGTGGTTCAGTTGATTAAGTGTCCAATTCTTGGTTTTGGCTCAGGTCATGATCCGGGGCCGTGGGATCGAGCCCCATACTCAGTCCCTCTCCCTACCGCTCTGCTCTGACCCACCCCCCCTTAAATAAATAAATAAAATCTTTTAAAAAAAAAAAAAAGGCTAGGTATTAAAGTGAAAAAGTAAAAGTTCTTTAGCCAGCCCCTTAGACACACTTCTTAGAAGTAGCCATTGTTAACAGATTTCTTTGGATCCTTCCAGAAAATTTGTATGTGATTTCAAACGTGTACAAAGTTGTATTCGTTTTCTATGGCTTCTGTAACAAATTACCACAAATTTGGTGGCTTTAAACAACAGAAATTTGCTCTCTCACGGTTCTGGAAGCCAGAAGTCCAACACAATTTAGGTCAGTCTTATGGGGGCTAAAACCAAGGCAGGGCCATGTTCCTCCCAGACACTCTCTCAGGAAGAATCCCTTCCTTGCCTCTTCTGGTGGCTGTTGGCATTCCTTAGTTTGTGTCAGATCACTTCAGCCTCTTCTAATTTTGCTCTTTTCTGCCTTTATGTGTCCTTCTCTGTGTGTGTTAAATTTCCCTCTCTTTCCCTGTTAGAAGGATATATGTGATTGCACTTAGGGCCTGTTAACATAATCCAGGATAATCTCCCCATTTCAAGATCCTTTATTTAATCACATCTACAAAGACCCTTTTTCCAAATAAAGTGACATTTACAGGCTCTAGGGATTAAAATCTAGTGTCTTTGGGGGTAGTTATCAGCCTACTACCAATGTGTACGTCCCCCATATGGTTTTACTAAACACAAAAGTTAGATTTCATGTACTGTCTTCCAGTTTTCTTTTTAAAACTTAGTATTTCTTCCACATTAATATTTAAATATTTACTTTAGTCTTCATCTTTTTTTAAATAGTTACAGAGCAGTTTACTGAATGGATGAATGTCTCACTTTTTAAAAGTTGTAAAAATACACAACACACAAAACTTACTATTTTTTTTTAAAGATTTTGTTTATTTATTTATTTGACAGAGAGAGGCACAATGAGAAAGGGAACACAAACAGGGGCAGTGGGAGAGGGAGAAGCAGGCTCTCCGCTGAGCAGGGAGCCATTGCGGGGCTCGATCCTAGGACCTTGGGATCATGACCTGAGCTGAAGGCAGACGCTTAACGACTGAGCCATCCAGGTGTCCCTAATTAAGTACATTTTAAATTAAGTACATTCACGTTGTTGTGAAACATCTCCAGAACTTTTTTTCATCTTGAAAATCTGAGTCTGTACATTCTCTTTCCCCCTTCTCGCAGCCTCTGATAACCATCATTCTACTTTTTTCTGTGAATTTTACTAGTTTAGATACCTCATATAAGTGGAATCATACAGTATTTGTCTTTTTGTGACTGGTTTATTTCATTTAGTGTAATGTTCTCAGAGTTCATCCATATTGTAGCATGTAACAGGATTTCCTTCCTTTTTAATGTTTGTATTCCATTGTATGTATATACTACATTTTGTTTATCCATTCATTCTTTTTTTTTTTGAGAGAGAGAGAGAATGAGAGACAGAGAGCATGAGAGGGAGGAGGGTCAGAGGGAGAAGCAGACTCCCTGCCGAGCAGGGAGCCCGATGCGGGACTCGATCCCGGGACTCCAGGATCATGACCTGAGCTGAAGGCAGTCACTTAACCAACTGAACCACCCAGGCACCCCGCATTCATTCTTCAGTAGACATTTGTGTTGCTTCTACTTCTTGGGTATTGTGAATATTGCTGCTTTGAATATGGGTGTATAAATCTTTTTGAGACCCCACTTTTAATTTTTTTGGATATGTGTATGTATGTATGTACATATGCATAGACATACTCAGAAGTGGGATTGCTGGATCACATAGTAATGTGGTATTCTATTTTTAATTTTTTTTTTTAAAGATTTTATTTTATTTCACAGAGCAAGAGAGCACAAGAATGGGGAGCAGCAGAGGGAGTGGGAGAAGCAGGTACCCTGCTGAGCAGGGAGCCCGATATGGAGCTCCATCCCAGGACCCTGGGATCATGACCTGAGCCGAAGGCAGATGCTTAACCAACTGAGCCACCCAGGCGTCCCATTTTTAATTTTTTGACCAGAGTATCGTTTTCCATAGCAGTTGAACCATTTTACAGTCCTACCAATGGTGTGCAAGGGTTCCTATTTCTCTACATTCTTGCCAGTATTTATTTTAGTTTTTTTTATATAGTAATCATCTTAATGGGTGTGAGTTGATAATCTCATGGTAGTTTTGATTTGTGTTTTTCTTCTTTTTTTTTTTAAAGAGAGCATGCAGGCTTGCTGCGGGGGGGGGGGAGGGCAGAGGGAGAGGAAGAGAGAATCTTAAGCAGGCTCCACACTGGGTGTGGGGCTTGATCTCATGATTCTGAGATCATGGCTTGAGCAGAAATCAAGAGTTGGTCGCTTACCCGACTTAGCCATCTAGGCAACCCTCTTTTTATTTTATTATTATTATTATTATTTTTATTTTTTTGGAGAGCATGCAGGAGTGGAGGAGGGGGGAGGGGCAAAGGGAGAGGAAGAGAGAGAAATCCCAAGCAGGCTCCATGCCCAGTGCGGAGCTGCAAGTGGGGTTTGAGCTCACAATCCTGAGATCATGACCTGAGCCAAAATCAAGAGTTGGATGCTTACCTGATTGAGCCACTCAGGCACCCCTCAATTTGTAGTTTTCTGATGATTAGTGATGTTGAGCATTTGTATATCAGACTTAGAGAACTGTCTATTCAGGTCTTTTGCCCATTTTTTTTCGGTGGATTATTTGGGTTGTTGTACAAGTTTTTTATATCTTCTGGATATTAACCCCTTATCAGATACATGATTTGCAGGTATTTTTTTCCATTCTGTAGGTTGCCTTTTTTTTTTTTTTTACACTGGGCGTGGAGCCCAATGCTGGTCTTGAACTCATGACCCTGAGATCAAGAGTTGGTTGCTTAATTGACTGAGCCACCCAGGCACCCCTGTTGGTTTTTTACCCTGTTGTGTCGGCACTCGATCGCAGGACCCTGGGATCATGACCTGAGCCCAAGGCAGACACTCAACCTACTGAGCCACCCAGGCACCCTGGCTAAAACTTTCAATACAATCTTGAATAGGAATGTCTAGAACAGCCATCCTTGCCTTGTTTCTGATCTTAGAGGAAAAGCTTTCAGTCATTCACCATTGAGTATGATGTTAGCTATGGGCTTCTCATAATGGCCTTTATTATGTTGAGGTAGTTTTCTGATATTCCTAGTTTGAGTGTTTTTATCACTGAGGATGTTAAATCTTGGCAAATGCTTTTTATTGTATCAGTTGAGATGAGGGTGTGGTTTTTGTTCTTTTGTAATGAGTTATGGTATACTATATTGGTTGATTTTGGTATGTTAAACCATTCTTGCATTCCAGGAATAAATTCCACTTGGACATGGTGTATAATCTTTTTAATGTGCTGTTGGATTCAGTTTGGTAGTATTTTGAAGATTTTTGCATCAGTATTTATCAGCGATATTGGTCTGTAGTTTTCTTACAGTGGCTTTGGCTTTCATATCAGGGTAATTCTGGCCTAATAGAATGAGTTTGGAAGTGTTTCTTCAATTTTTTGGAAGAGTTTCAGGAGAATTGGTGTTAATTCTTCTTTAAATGTTTGGTAGAATTCTCCAGTGAAGCTGTCTGTCCTGGACTTTTAATGTATCACTTTTAAATCCCCTTTAAGTGATAGTTGATAGTAGAATGTTCAGCTGGGTATGGTGCCCTGAGTAGAACCATGGGAATGCCTGCTCTGAATGTGACATTGACTTCTTGGTGCCACAGATTGTGCTTAGATGTGACTAGATGACTCAGAAACTCTCCTTCCCCATTCTTTGCATATGGAGAAGTAAATACAGTTCATATTTCAGACTTACTGAATCAGTGTTTACCTTTACCACATTACTTTCTTTGCCAGGCATAAGAGACATATGATTGTGTTTTTTGAGCGGTTTGTGTGAATTCCTTCTTTTTGTCCTGGGGAGATAATCTATTCTACCAGAGTGAGAGTACCTGGAAAAGCTCTCTCCTCTCTTAAAAAAAACCCACCCTTCCTCCTTAAAAAAAAATTAAAAGAGAGTGCCTGGAAAAGGAAAATGATGGTAGAACCTATATGCATGCAAACTGGTTTCAGATTATCACTACAGCTGATACCATTCCTTTGTAGTAATTTAACCAAGGGCTGAAGAGAATGAGGTGATGAGATTTTGCCACTGAAGTAGAAGAATTTTCCAAACATTTAACATTAGCTGCAGATGTTGTACTACTGGAGAACTTGGAATTGCAAGCGTGCTGTTTATCATGTATAAATAGTGGTTGTGGAGCACGGTCTCATAAAATTTCAGAGGTGGGAGAGCTGTTGATACAAACTCCTTGTTTTATTCATGACAACACTAAAGCCACCAAATATTCAATGACTTCCCTAAGGTTTCACAACTAGTTAATGGTAGAACAGGGATTTGGAGATAAAAATTTTCTTCTTTCCAGCCTGGTGCTCCTCTCAGATTGGGGAAAAAAAAAAAGTGCCTTCCTACACTTCTGCCTGAACACTTGTAGTGTGTAACTTTTTAAATTATAAAATCCTACTAGCGAGAGGCAGAGCTTTTTTTCTTTTTTTTTATATTTATTTTTTTAAAAGATTTTATTTATTTATTTGAGAGAGAGAGAGCATGAGAGGGGGGAGGGTCGGGAGGGTCAGAGGGAGAAGCAGACTCCCTGCCGAGCAGGGAGCCCGATGCGGGACTCGATCCCGGGACTCCAGGATCATGACCTGAGCCGAAGGCAGTCGCTTAACCAACTGAGCCACCCAGGCACCCCTTTCTTTTATTTTTAAACTCATGGAATACTTAATATATTTTAAATAAATTATGTTATAAATTTAATATCCTCGTACTTTTTTTCATTTTTATTTTTTAGAGGTGGGGGAGGGGCAGAGGGAGAGGGGGAGAGAGAATCTTAAGCAGGCTCCATGCCCAGCACAGAGCCCAACACAGGGCTCAATCTCACGACCTTGAGATCATGACCTGAGACCAAGAGTCAGACACTTAACTACCTGAGCCACCCAGGTGCCCCTTGCACTTTTCTTTTAAATTTAACCACAAACATATATATTCCTAAACAGTATATTGTTTGGGTTTATGTAATTATATTGTATATTCTTTAGTACTAGCTATTTTTTTCTCAGCATGGTTTGCGAAATTCATCTGTGTTTTTGCTAATAGTTGTCTCCATTTGTTTTCACTGCTCTATAGTATCTTTTCTGTGAATATAAGACAGCTTGTTTATCCATTCTCCTGTCAATGGATATTTTAATTGAAATATAATTTACATGCCATAAAATTTATCCTTTTAACGGGTACATACAATTCAGTGGCTTTTTAGCATATTCACATAGTTGTGCAGCCATCACCACTGTCTAATTCCAGAACATTTTCATCACCCCAGAAAGAGACTTCATACCCATTAGCAGTCATTCCTCATTCCCCCTTTCTCTTTCTACCCACCCCAGCCCGTGGCAACCACTATTCTACTTTCTGTCCCTGTGGATTTGTCTGACCTGCGCATTTCATAGAGTCAGACTCATCCACCATATGGCCTTTTGTGCCTGGCTTCTTTCACTCAGAGGCATGATGTGTTCGAGGTTAACCCATGTTGTAGGATATATGGCTATTTCAGTCCTTTTTACGGCTGAGTGATATTCCATTGTATGGATATATCACATTTTGTTTACCCTTTTATCAGTTGGTGGATTTCTGGGTTGTTTCCCCTTTGGGGCTCTTATGACTAATGCTGCTATTAACATTTATGTACCAGTTTCTGTGTGGACATAATGCTCAATTCTCGGGAATGGGCTGTTAATACAAATATTTTCCAAAATGGATGTACCAGTTTCTTCATGCTCACCAACAGTGTATAAAAATTCCAGACCCCCTTTTTAAACGATTTTTTTGTAATAGTGGACAAAGTATTTATGTAAGTTTTAAAATATTTTCTTGAAACTTCTTGCTTCCTAATCAAGAGAATTATACATTTGATAAAGATGTTTAATATGATTTGTTATGTAGAGAGATTGTTGATGCTATGGATAAACTCACCTGAATGTTGGAAAACCAGTTCCGCTGACAGATATATAATATATGCTTTGGTTTGTTCAGTTTACCAGGAGTACTTTTTGTTTAGCCTTATAGCTTGTTGATCCAGATAAAATGACCAGATTTGACTACTCTTGGATAGGATTAGAAAGAGTAATTTTCATTGATACTTCTTCTTGAAAGTGTTATAAAGTAGCATTTAAGATTCATAGCAAATGATCAATGACTGGTTTGTAAATGGAAGAGTACGTTACAAACCATTAACACTAAATTGCGGAAAGAAGTGGCTTTAATTCATAGGTGTAAAAATACAGAGCCATACTAGAAATTAGTACCAAGTAATAAGCCAGTTACACTTGAACTCTCAGACATTGCTGGTGGAGGAGGAATGCAAAATGGTTCATATAGCCACTTTGGAAAACAGTTTGGCAGTTACTTATAAAATTAAACATACACTTAACCATACCACCCAGCATTCCCACTCCTGGGTATTTGCCTAACAGAATTGAAAACTTACGTTCATACAAAAATCTATAGCAGTGTTTTTCATAATTGTTAAAAGCTAGAAACAACCCACATGTCCTATAACTGGTAACATGGAAGAACAAAATGTGTTAGATGATACAATGAAATATTACTCAGCAAAAAAGAGGAACAAATTACTGATCTGTGCAACAACATGGATGATTTCAATTGTATTATAAGTGAAAAAAGACTGCATACTGTATGATTTTTTTTTTTTAATATGACATTGTGCAAAACACAAAATTGTAGACACAGCATGCTGATCAGTGGTTGGGGGGAGGAGTGGGGGATGTTGACTACAAAGGAACACCAGGGAAAATTTTGGGCTGATGGAGATGTTCTCAATTATGGTGATGGATTCTCTGTGTCTGCCAAAATCATAGAACTATGTAGTAAAAAGAGTGAGTTTTACTATATGTAAGTTATACCTTAATAAACCTTACTCAGAAGCTCTCAGCTTAGGGAATCTCTCCTCTTCTATATATAATATTTACTAAATTATTTCCTAAACAGTTTCCACATTGCCATGTTAAGTAGGAGACTACTAATTGGTAATTTGTTGAATTATGAAGGTTTTACATGTCCAGTTTAGTCTCTTTATGGTATAGTAAAGAAAAAAGCAATAGCCTAAATAAGATGGGCTATGTTTAGACTGTTATTGGGTAAAATATTTAAGAGCTATTCAGGAATATTTACCTGTGCATTTGGGACAAAAGATACAAATCCCTATAATAACAGTCTTGAGCTCTGATGTCTGAGACCTAGCTGTACAATCAGTGGATTTTTTTTTCCTCTAAATTTTTAATTCACTAACAAGCACAGCACTGGGTATTATCCATTTGTGTGTGTGCATGCACATATATATTCACTGTGCTATGCTTATTGACAGTTATCTAGACTCCTATGTCAAAGAAAGTGTTGATCCTAATTTTTGTGATAAATATTTATTATTAAGTATTCATTTTGTATCATACTGGGAGAAAAGGATGATTAGGGTACATTCTAGCCGTTGCCCTTGAGGTGCTCACAATCTAATGGGGAGGCTGATCTGCATTATCCTCAATAGTGTGATATGCTTCATGGGGATAAAATGAAAGGTCTTAATTACCTAATTCAGAAGTATCATTCATAGTTAAATGCACTTTAAAATGAGGTTTTCTTGGCAGTTCAAAATCACACTATTTCTAATCTGAATCCATTTCTCCCTGGCAGCCTGATCCTAGAATTCTCTTAAGATCTTATGAGACTTTGTAACCTTGATCTGTTGCCTAGTCAACAGAGCAGTCTTCATGCCTGTCCTATGGAATCTTTATTTCCATTTGAACCCATGTTTGAGATGGAGGGTGTTAGGGCACTTATAAATGGTCTTTTGCTTCACCAAATTGATTCCCATACTTGTCTGGTGGTAGTTTAAGGTTTTAATAAGATGTGTTTATTCATCTAGATTAGATGGAAGAATATAGGCTTGGTAAACACGTAAATCTCTTTCCTGATGGTATGAGACACAAAATGCAGTCAAACCTTGTAAACTGAGATTGAGGAAAAATTCCTCCTATGAAAAGAAAATTAAAACTCATTAACAACCTATGGAGAGATCAGAGACCATTACTTATCTCCCTGAGATAGTAATGTTTCTACTACAGTTTTCTCAAGAACTCTTCATATTAAATTGGATGGCTGCACATCACAACTGTATTTGCATTCAGGATTTCTTTATCTACATAGACATGTGAATTCTTGGTCAGTTTTTGAATTCTTGTGCCAGTTCTTGGCACATTTTGCTCGCAAGAATGAGAATGTTTTCCATTTCACTTCCTATTACCTTCCTACCCATCTTCTATCATTGTCTGGGATTTCTCTTGTTGTAGAGAAGGAAGGCTGTGAAAAGGGTGAGGTAAAGCAATGCAGGCTGCCAGAATTCCTTTCTGGGCCTTTCAGTTACCATTTGAAGAACAGTAACTGCTCAAATTTATGGAATAAGCAGCGTACATAATGAGGGCTATCTATTTACCCTGATGCTTGGGCTATTGCCTGCAGCAATTTTTTTTTTCATCCCTGGGGGAGGGATTAGGATTGTGGTAGTAGGAACTGGTCATCTCCTTTGTTTCTGGAACATTGCCTGTGTTGCTACCAAAGAAGAGGCCCACCCTGCCGGGGTGGAGCCTTCCTAGTTGGTCCTTCATTTGCCTCCTGCCTTGGAAACCCTGTGGGCTGGAAGCAGCACCCTGAGTCCTCAGACCTCTGGGCGAAGGTGCGGCCCCTTTAAGTCTTCGGTGTGTGCCGGGAGGGGGACGAGGTGGGGCGGGCACTCTGACAGCGAGCTCTGGGCCCCGCCCCCGGAGGAGGCGTTTCCCAGCGGCCCTTCGCACCAATGCCGCCGCGGCCCGCCGGGTATTCCTGCTGATTCCGCTCGGACCGTAGGGCCCCCAGACCTCTCCCTGCTCGGGGAGCGTAAGTGTCAAACTGCGGGCGAGGGTCAAGCATCCTGTGCCCATGCCGGAAGTCCTGGTGGACTGTGCAGGAGACTTTCCTGGCCTATCAGAGGCTTAGGCTGCGAAAGAGCGTAAACAATGCCGGCTGCAGTGAGCTAAAGCCTGGGGCATCTGCTCTACTTCTGGGTGGTGACAGCAGCCCTAGGGTGCTTGTTTGGATATGCAGTGGTTGAGCGGTGTCCACGACCCAGCTTTGCCCCAGCCTGGTTCCTACTTGGGGTGAGGAGAGGATTGCTTTTACCCGAGTATATATAACCCCACTGAGCTGGATGGGTGGAGCTGGATCTCGTGTCCTGGGCCTTGGGTCCTTCGCCTGGGATTTGGAGACCTGGGTAGTTTAGGGATGAGTAAGCATTAGATTTTCAGCTACCATGGTACTGTTGAGCAGTAACTGTGGAAGTTGACCTAATTCACAGCCGGGTTTAGCTTTCCATCTCCCCAGAGGCCTGTGTTGGTGTGGGTCGCCCTTTTGGAGACATTAACAGTGATCGTTACTAGGGAGAGTCTAGTTAATCTTCTGTCCTGCTGATATGAATAGCAGGGTGTGTAAGAGACAGCTCAGACACCCCTCTTTACTCTTCTCCTTCAGAAGGAATTTGTGAGAGGCCATCATCCCAGGACTAGGACAGCAAGCACACCCAAGTTTGCCGAGATAACCTGCTAGAGAAGCAGTTCAGATTTCTGGCTTCCTGATAATGCAGAATACTCCAGCAAGAGGTTAATACTTGTCCTTGTTGATGGGAATTACCTGGAGGCAGTGAGGTTTTTTAAATTAGAGGGAAGGGCTTGTCATTTTGTTACTGGTTACTTAGAGATGAGCTTTTGTCTGGCTTGGCCAAGTAATAAAAATTTTAAATTTTCTGTGACAGTTACATAATTGTTATGCTTCTTTAGTCCATTTGTCCTTCCGATACAAGGTTTGAGTAAAACTTTCTGGGCCTGTATATGTGTTGTTTTATCCCTGTATTATAATAATTTTTTTTTTTGAGTGAATCTATTATCATACTTTATTGGTCAAAGGGGTTGCTTTTTGAATGGGCAGAAATTTTCCTCAAACTTACCTCACGCTTATTCTGTGCTTTTGCAGTAGCATTTCCTTAGCCAGAAGTGAGAGTCCAGGAATGGTAATCAGATCCAGGTCTCTTGTATTGTGATGGTGAAGAGCTTTTGTAGGTCAAGAGCTTGGGAATTAGCCATAAAATAGTTCACTGCCACAGCTTCTTCCCAAGTAGAAAGCCAAACAGTCTGTTTAGTAGCTGTATAATTATTCTTATAGACTGTCAAGTTATAGGAACTTCAAATAAAAGGACACTACACTTGGACCTATGAGTGGTGCAGCAGAATTGGTGGACTGAGAGAAAGGAGATACAGATTGTAGGCCCAGCTCTAACATTTCTTATGACTTAGTCTCTTGGTGCCTTACTTTTAGCTGGTTGATGAATGAGAAAATGCATAGATTGCTTGGGTCTATATGTTATAATAATACATAATGCATATTTAATAGGTACTTTGTTATTTAATTGAATACTAAACTGAAAAATCAGTTTGAAATTTATTCTAAGTTCTACCTTTATTTGTGACCTTGGAAACATTTCTTAACCTCTGGTCTAAAAATAAACAATTACATCTAAACCTTTTTCAGCAGTAGTGTGGACTGTATGGTATTTTGAGCTCTTTGGAAGATGTTTTAGATACAGCAGTGGTATAAGATTATAATATTTCTGTAGAACAGATTTATTTTAGCTGGCTTCCTTGCCTTATCCTCTGTTTCAGGCCAGGGGGAAGCCTCTTGAGAGGTCTGAATAATTTGAAAGTATGAACATTTGTAGTATGGACTAGATTGAATGAACCATAGTAAGCATCATATATAGTTCAAATTAATTTTATTAATGCTTCTCTTTGTTGGCAACTTTATTCACTCTTGAAGCATCAAACCTTACTATGTAATGACAACTTGACTTCCCATGTCTGTGTTTATAAAATCCAGAATCCCCTGTTTAATCCTGGTGCCACATTTCTAACCACTTGAAGATCCTATTTCTCAAGTCTAAAACCAAACTCATCATATTCTTCACCTCTTCTCTACTCCCCAAAAAATAATCCAGAACTACTTCTGATATTTTTATGTCATTAGCACTACTGTCCTCCTAGTCACCTAGACTGGAGTCTCCTACTAGGCTCTTCCTACTCCCACATCCATACTTGCTGAGGCTTACTAATTCTAGTTCTTTATTGTAACTCCCTTCAGTCCCCCCTGCCCATCCTTTCCATTCCTAAGGCCCCTATGGCTCCTATTTACCTTTGTCCTAGAGTACTGCAATAATTGCCTATCAAGATTCTATTTTTCTCTCCCTTTCAATCCATTCTACATAGATTTTTCTTTCTGAAGTAGATAGGATCGTGTCATTTCCCTGCTTCCGTCATCAGCATCTTCTGCTATTTAGCTTAATATTCAAGATTCTACATGATCTGACCCTAGTCTACCTCTCATCTTAGACTATAATAAATGGAGCCATTCACTGTTCTCTGAACATGCTCTGTACTTTCCTATCTCCAAGACTTGGCCTCTTCTTTTCTCAGCCTAGAATATTTCCTTTTCTACTTTGGTTTGTTTGTCTGTTTTTTTAAAATCCCACCTGTCATTCAGCACTGAGTTCAGATGCCATCCTTTCTGTGAGATTTTCCCTGACTATCCCTCACTCACGGGTGGTTAATCCTATTTTGAATTCCCATAACCCTGATTCATCCCTTGCTTAAAGCACTTTCCACACATAATGTATTTTGTATTATGATTATTTGTTTAGACTTCTTACTTGTACTCCTGTGAGCTAGGTACATCATTGTTTGCCCATAGGGAAATTCAGTGAATGTGAATGCTTAAGGTAAAATTGGAATAGAGTAATTCCTTATTATTAGACCTTGTTATTAGAAAGGACTCTAACCTGTGCAGCCAACCCATGCACATGTAAAATGATCAGTAGCTTGAACAAATCATTCTTATTTTTCTTACCGCCTAAGGACTTTTGTTCGTAAACTTTGTTAGTTTTTTTTTTTTTCTTTTTTTAAGCAGTTGGGTTTTTTTAAAGATTTTATTTATTTGAGAGAGAGAGCGAGCACAATCGGGGGGGTGGGGGGAGGGAGAAGCAGGCTCCCCGCTGAGCAGGGAGCCTGAAGTGGGGCTTGATCCCAGGACCTTGGGATCATGACCTGAGCCCAAGGCAGCTGCCTAACCAACTGAGCCACCCAGGCCCCCCTAAAAAGCAGTTTATATTTAATGAAATATAATTTATCTACCACTCACCATTTAAAGTGTACAATTCAGTGGCTTTTCTAGATTGTGCAATCATCACCACAGTCAATTTTAAAACATTTTCATTACTCCAGAAAGAAATCCCATACTACACTCCTTAGCCTTCACCCTTTTAATTTCCCCCAAACACTTCAGTCCTAGGCAAACACTGATCTACTTTCTGTCTCTATAGACTTGCCCATTCTGGATATTTCTTATAAATGGAATCATATGATATGTGGTTCTTTGTGACTGGTTTCTTTTAGTATAATGTTTTCAAGGTTCATCCATGTTATAGCATTTATTAGTACTTCATTTCTTTGGTGTGTGTCATTTTTAAGCGTGCAGGTCACTGGTATTAAATACGTTCATTATGTTATGGAACCATCACCACCATCCATATTCATAATTTTTTTCATTTTGGAAAACTGAAGCTTTATACCCTATTCCCCAATCCATCCATTCACTGACAACAACCATTCTCCTTTATGTCTCTGATTTTGACTACCTCATTTAAGTGGAATCATACAATATTTTTCTCTTTGTGGCTGGCTTATTTCACGTTAGCCTAATGGCCTCAGGGTTCATCCAGGTTCTAGCATATGTCAGAATTTCTTTTTAAGGCTAAATAATATTCCATTTTATGTGTATTCCACATTTTAGCTATTGTGAATAATGTTGCTATGAAATGAACATGGGTATACAAATATGTCTCTGAGACCCTGCTTTCAATTCTTTTGGGCATATACCCAGAAATGGAATTGCTGGGTCATATGGTAATTCTATTTTTAATTTTTTGAGAAACTGCCATACTGTTTTCCACAGCAGCTGTACCATTTCACTTTTTTTTTTTTAAGATTTTATTTATACGAGAGAATGAGTGAGTGAGAGATAGCACAAGTAGGGGGAAGAACAGAGGGAGAGGGAGAAGCAGACTCCCTGTTGAGCAGGGAGCCCGATGTGGGGCTCATCCTGGAACTCTGGGATCATGACCTGAACTGAAGGCAGTCGCTTGATCAACTGAGCCATCCAGGTGCCCCCCCTTTTACATTCTTAACAACAGTGTACAAGGGTCTCAATTTCCCCACATCCTTGTCAACACTTGTTTTGATAGTAGCCATCCTAATAGGTGTGAGGTAGTATCTTAACAGTTTTGATATGCATTTCCATAATGATTAATAATGTTGAGCATCTTCTCATGTGCTTATTGGCCATTTGTAGATTTTCTTTGGAGAAGTGTCTAGTCTAAAGTCCTTTGCCCATTTTTTAATTGGGTTGTTGTTTTTGAGTTTTAGGAGTTGGGGTTTTTTAGAGCAGGCTCAGTCCCACGACCCCGAGATCATGACCTGAGCCAAAATCAAGAGTCAGGCACTTAACCAACTGAGCCACCCAGGCGCCCCTTAGGAGTTCTTTATAGTACTTCATTTCTTTTTATTATTGAATAATATTTCATTGGTATGGACTTAACCATATTTTTTTTATCTGTTCATCAGTGGATGGACATTTGGGTGGTTCCCATTCTTTGGCTCTTGCGAATTTAGTTTGGTTTCAGTTTGCTATGTATGTTGAAAGCAGTACTACATTCCTCTAAAGAAAACATTCGACCTTTAACTTATGTGACTTCTAATGAAATTGTTACATTGTATTCTATATGTATTCCATTTTATATAGATTCTGAGGTTCCTCTTCATTACTTCCTGTATATATTCTGAATGTTCCCAAGGCCTTTACTTTCCTTTGTGATAATGGCTAGTTAGCATTTGGAGATAGACGCAAAGTTCAGCTTTCAAATAAGTGCTGACTTTAATGACCCCTTCTCCACATGTTCTAGAATTATAGTCTACCATACTTTTGTTTTTTATTAATCTCAAGGAAAGATTTTCTTTATCAGTTGGTAGAGCCGTCTCAATAGAATGGGGGCTTTGGGGCGGGGGCGGAGGGAGGGGGTTCCACTGCATGAATAATTCCAAATTACAGTTACAATTAAAACTGAAGTCATTCCCCTCTTATCCAAAGGCAGGTTAACAGTGTTTTAAGGCCCAGTTGGGTAGTTAGACTTGATTATTAGGCAGCTGCTGATGAGGGATGATTCCCCCTTAAATTTTAAATTTAAATATCTACAGTATGTAAATCCTTTTGGAGGCAAGTAAACTTGTTTTTCATATTATGCCCATTTACTCTTTATATTTTCTTTTTCTTTTTTTTTTAAGATTGTATTTATTTATTTGACAGAGAGAGTACAAGCAGAGGGAGAAGCAGGCTCCCCGCTGAGCAGGGAGCCTGATGAGGGGCTGGATCCCAGGACCCTGAAATCATGATCTGAGCCAAAGGCAGACGCTTAACCAACTGAGCCACCCAGGCACCCCTACTCTGTATTTTCTTTCTTTTTTTTTCTTTATATTCTAACCGAATTAAGTAATCACCAAAATAAATCTTTATTTATTTATTTATTTTTAAGATTTTATTTATTTATTTGACAGAGAGCGAGAGAGGGAACACAAGCAGGGGACTCAATCCCAGGACCCTGAGATCATGACCCAAGCTCAAGCCAGGTGCTTAACCGACTGAGCCACCCAGGTGCCCCTATTTTATTTTCTTTCAGACATTAAATTTATGACTTGTATTATCATTTTCAAACAACTGTTATGAGTAAAATGTTGACTAAATTCAGTTTGGGGTATTTGTGTTTGCTCTTTTAATCCTGTAGAATTACAAAATAAAGTCAATTGTATTTTGGAAATAATTATTTTCAAATTAGGAATGCCAACTACTGATAATATATAAATTGCTAACATTCGTTGAGTCCTTGCTAGATGCCAAGTACCTAGTCTTAAGAGTTTTAGATGGACTAACTCCTTTAATACCCACAATAGCCCTATGAGGAAGGCTTATCCCCTACTGATGTCCCCACTTTACACATAAGCATGCCGAGGCAATACATTTGCCTAAGTAATTTACACAAGGTCTCCTCTTAAGTGGTGGTTTTGAAGATACAGAATTTTTTTTTAAATTTAGATTTCCAGATAGAAATAGAAGGTGATAAAATTTTCTCAAGTTTGATAAAACCGTTAGTGCTTTTTGGATTATTGTGTTTTTTTTCCCCTTCCCCAGCAGACATTTATTGATCATTTTATATGTGCCAGGCAGTGTGCATGATGGTGGTTTGAGGGGCAGGCACATCTACCTGTCCTGTAAATGCTGGGTGTCATCTGAACTCTGTCCTGGACCCTCTTCTTACTGTGTACTCTTCCTTGGTGCTATCGTCCTTCCCCTTGGTTTTAATTACATTTATCTACTGGTAACTTCTAAATTTTTATCTCCAGGCCAGATCTCTCTCTCTTGAGCTCCAGGCTTAAATCTCCAAATGCTGTACTTGTCTACACTTGTGTGTATCTCAAACAGCTTGTCCAAAACTTCATCTTCCTCCCTCTCTTATACCCCTTCTACATTCACTCTGTAAGAACATTCTTTAACACTCCTTATATCTCTAAAATCCACCCGTTTTCCTTTATCTGCTTTGCTACTATCCTTAGGTCCAGGCCACCATCATCTTTGTTTTAGACTGCTGTATTCTCACTGATTTCCTTCTATTGTTACTGCCTTCTAAACCATTATTTACATTGCTTTTTTACAGGTACAACATACAGTTTTCAAAAAATGCAAGTTTGATGGCATATGTAATGTTTCCTGTTGACAGTCCTTCAAAGTTTCATTTTACACTTGGGGTAAAGTCCAAATTCCTTAACATTGCCCTCAAGACCTTCCAAGGTTTGATCTGAGCTACTTTCCAGCCTGACTTTACACCCCCTTACTTTCTGTGTTGCATTTTATACTTTATCCTTGCTGAACTTTTTTCACTTCCTCAAACTACTATAATAAAAGAAGTTAGAATAGGTGCTATGGCAGTTTCTAAACTCTTAGCTCCATTTCTGTACTTGTCTCCGATACATTTGTGAACGAGCACAAGTCTTTGGACCACATTTTGAGTAGCTTTGAACTACAGTACACACATGGATGAATTTTACAAATGAAATATTGAATGAAAAAAGGAAGTTATGGAAGACAACACACAGATAATACTTTTCTAAAGCTCACAAATAAGCCCAGTTAATTTTGTTGTTTAGGGATGTGTGATTGTGACTGTGGCATAAAACTAAACGAACTTCAGGAAAGTGCTTCTGTGGGAAGAAGGATGGGGTAGGAAAAAAATGCACAGATGCAGTAATGTTAATGGTAGTGTTCTAATTTTTGGACTGGGTGCTAGGTCATCGGATCAATTTTATTATAATGCTTCATAACATATATTGTGTATATTTTCTTGTATATGTAAAAAAACTAAATTCTAAAGTTAATATTGAAATTAAAACAATTATGGTAGAATATTAGTGGATAAGTTCTTTTTTTTTTTCTTAGTGTATCAATCCTAGAAGAAGACAAACACAGAGCAAGAGTCCCCAGTGCCACATTTGTAAACAAACACTGTATTCATTATTTCAATGGCTGGGGAAGTTTTGGTATGAAGCAAGCCTTTCCTTTGACTAGAAAGAAGCAAAGCCATAAACACCATTTTTTAAAAACTCAGACAATAAAGTAGTAGAAGCCATTTCAGAAAGTATAACATAATGGCATCTAAATTTTATATGAGGCAATTAGGTTGGATAACCTTTTTCTTCGTGTTTTTAAAAGCAACCAACAAGAAAAAAAGAAAAAGTATTGCAGTGAACTTAAAGAATACTGACAGTCAAATGCTGACAGTTCACATTCTCTTGGTTGGGAAATGTTTGGAAAGCTTTCATTGAGTGTCTTAAAAAAACCAAAAAAACCTCAGAAGATACTGCCTTTGAAGCTCCAACTTGTGACAAGAAAGTAACTTTGGAGGTTTTCAACCCAGGCTGCACATTAGAATCACCTGAGAACTTTAAAAAAAAAAGGAGGGGCGCCTGGGTGGCTCAGCCGGTTAAGCGGCTGCCTTCGGCTCAGGTCATGATCCTGGGGTCCTGGGATCGAGCCCCACATCAGGCTCCCTGCTCAGCGGGGAGCCTGCTTCTCCCTCTCCCTCTGCCTGTCTCTCTGCCTACTTGTTCTCTCTCTCTCTCTGTCAGATAAATAAATAAAATCTTAAAAAAAAAAAAAGAAAAAAAAATTTCTATTGAGGTGAAATTCACGTAACATAAAATTAACTCTTTTAAAGTGAACAATTCAGTTTGCCTTTTGTATAGTCACAATGTTGTGCCAGCAGCACCTTTGTCTAGTTTTCAGAACATTTCCATCACACCACAGTAAAACTCCTTACCCATTAAGCTGTTAGTTCCTATTTCCCACACTCCCCAACTCCTGGCAACCCCCAGTCTGCATTCTGTTTCTAAGGATTGATCTATTCTGGACATTTCATATAAATGGACTCCTACAATATGGGACCTTTTGTGTTTGGCTTCTTTCACTTAGCCTCATGTTTATGAAGTTCATCTGTGTGGTAGCCTGTGTCAGTACTTCATTCCCTTTTGTGGTTGAAGGCCATTGTAATTACATATCAGAATTTGTTTATTCATCCATTGATGACAATTTGGGATATTTATTGCCTCAGGTGAATAGTGGCGCTATGAATATGCATGTACATGTACTTGTTGGAATACCTGTTTTCAATTCTTTGAGTATATACCCAGAAGTAGAATTGCAGAGCCATATGATAATTCGATGTTTAACTTTTTAAGGAACCACCAAATTCGTTTACATGATGGCTGTACTATTTTTCTTTCACTTGGGGAACTCCGAAAATCCACAGATCTAATAATTTTTATTGTATTTTACAAACATATTAGTGTATAGTTACTTGAAAAATTTTTTTTAAAGATTTTTATTTATTTATTTGACAGAGCACAGCAGGGGGAGCGGCAGGCAGAGGGAGAGGGAGAAGCAGGCCCCCCCGCAGAGCAGGGAGCCGGACGCAGGGCTCGATTCCAGAACCCTGGGATCATGACCTGAGCCGAAGGCAGACGCCACCCAGGCAGCCCATTGCTTGAAATATTTAAAAAGATGTATCGTTCACTAAAGAGTTTGAGAAACACTGCATAGTTCATTCATTTAAATTGCCATATAATATTTCACTCAATGAATATACCACTATTCATTCATTTTCTGATGAACTAGTGAAGTGTTTTCAGCTTCTGGCCTTAATGAACAACATTGCTGTGAATATCTAGTGTAAGATCTTCTGGAAAGAAGTTGGCATCAATTCCTAGGGTGTATACCTAAGAATGAAGTAGAATATGTACATCTTCAACTTGGGTAATGCTTTATACTTTATAAACTGTTGTAATATTTAATAATATTAAAATGCTATTATTGGTAGTACTATTATTACTGTATACTGTACTACTTTATAAACTGCTGTACTATTTTATCTCCCACCATTGCTGCAGAATCTCTATTAAGATTTGATTCATTCTCTAAAACTCACTGCTATTCTCAGGGTTCTGGGGGTTTTGGAGAGAAGACTTAATGAAAATTCCACTTGCTCTAATAAACTTAAGTCTTCAGGTATACAACTTTCACTGGGATATTCCATACATTTCAATGGGAGGGAACAGGCTGTAAAAAAAGAGGCATTGACTGAATCATAGTATGATTCCAGTTTTGCGTTTCAGGCAAGTTACATAAATTTTATGAGCCTAGGGTGTAAAGTGGAGAGAATATCTTTCTTTGATGTAGTTGTTGTTAGTACAAAGTGAATCAACATGTTTAAAAAGTACTCCACACATCACCCAATTCATAGTAGACACCATTAAGGTACATATTCATTAAACAAATATTTATTGAAGGTGTATTTTATGTCAGACTGAGACTGGGGATGGAGAGATGAGCAGGATCCCTTCTATATTATATATAATACTGAAAAATTGGAAACAATCTAAATGTCCAGTGTTAAGATTGTTTAATTTTGGTATATTTATAAAATGGAGTGCTATGTAGCCTTTAAACATCATGTTCTCAAACATGGGAAAATGTGGCTATATGAGAAAAAGATTATAAGAGGATTATCCCTGTCTCTTTCATATAGTTTATACATTGCATGTTCATTGAAAGAACTCTAGGGGCACCTGGGTGGCACAGTTGGTTAAGCCTTGGACTCTTGGTTTGGGCTCAGATCTTGATCTCAGGGTCATAAGATCCAGCTCTGCATGGGGCTCTGTGCAGAGCACAGAGTCTACTAAAGTTTCTCTTTCCCTCTCTCCCTGCCCCCCAAGTAAATAAATAAATCTTAAAAAGAAAAGAAAAAATTCTGGAAGGATTCAAGTGGATATACACGTCAGTGCTTATCATGGTTAATAATTGGTGGTAAAATTGTTTTTTAATACTTTACTTCCTTCATATTTTGTCTACCTTCCAGATTTTCTGCAGTTGACATACATTACTTTTATAATCAGAAAAAAGGTGTTATCTAAATGAATAGCACAAAGTTGGTAAAGGAATGTTGAGTATAAACCTAACTAAAAATGATATAAACTTTATAAAGGAATGGTTCATTCAAGGGTTTAATTTTTTTACTAGTTTATGTAGTGATACTTTCTAGAGTCATATTTACCAGAATTAGATAGAGAGCTGGGTAACACTGAGATTTTTCCATATTGATTATTTTCTAAAGGAATTTTAGGTTAACCTTTATATGTATGACTTTCTTTGAAACTCTTTTCTTGCCCTTTTAAAGGCCAGGTAGCTCAGCTCTTCAGTTTTATCCTGGCTTTGTTACGTACCTAGGAAGTTCCCATTTGGGAAAATATGTAAGCGTCTTTTTTTAATTATTTATTTATTTATTTTTTAATTTAAGTAATCTCTACACCCACCATGGGGCTTGAACTCAACCCTGAGATCAAGAGTTGCATGCTCTTCTGACTGAGCCAGCCAAATGCACCATTTTTAAAATTTTTAGTTTTAATTTTTATTTTTTTTCAAAGATTTTGTTTATTTATTTGACACAGAGAGAGAGAGCACAAGTGGGCAGAGTGGCAGGCAGAGGGACATGGAGAAGCAGGCTCTCTGCTGAGCAGGGAGCCGGACCTGGGGCTCGATCCCAGGACCCCAGGATCATGACCTGAGCCGAAGGCAGCCACTAAACCAACCAAGCCACCTAGGCACCCCTGATGTGGCATTTTTTTTAAACAAATATCTCTCCCCTCTAGATTCATTTAGACTTTTTTAAAATTTTGATTGTTTGTTTACTTAAGTAAGCTCTACGCCCAACATGGGGCTTGAACTCACAACCCTGAGATCAATAGTCACATGCTCTACTGACTAAGCCCTCCAGGGTGCCCCTCATTTAGATTTTTTTGGTTAACTTCTTTTCTTCCACTTTTTAAATGTTCGATTAATAGAATTAAATGGGCATTTGACCAAAGAATGAGCTTTTTTACTCTTATTGAGGCATACATGATAAAATAATAATCTCAGTAAATTCATTTTGTCTTACAAGACTGCTTGATTGCTAGACTTAACTAGTTACCAATTTGTTTGACCAGGAATTACTCTTAATTCTGAGGAGAAACTGGAAGCACAATGGGAGATGACAGTGAGTGGATGAAATTGCCGGTTGATCAGAAATGTGAACACAAGGTAAGACTTTCCTGGAACTCAGATTTCAGTGTCATTGGCTTATTTTGTCAGCACTTTACACTCTATGGTACAGTGTAGAGCTGCCTGATGATTACACAATACAACTGAGAAACAACATGCTTTGGAGATTAGACAATAGTATGATTTCTCATTTTTTAAAAAAGATTTTATTTATTTGAAAGAGAGAGAGCGTGTGTGCTCAAGTGAGTGATGGGAGGTGCAGAGGGAGAGAGAGGGGAGAATCTCAAGCAGATTCCTTGCTGATCGCAGAGCCTGACGTGGGGCTTGATCTCACAACCCCAAGATCATGACCTGAGCTGAAATTAGGAGTCACATGGCCGCTTAACTGCCTGAGCCAGCTGGGTGCCCCTGATATCTCATTTTTGAATCATTACATCTTTGATTATAAGTTGCATCTTTAATTGTAAGTTACATATTACAAAAAAGGAAATGCTAATACTTGGATACAAAGTGAGATATGTGTTAGGAATTCTAGATGGCCTTGGAAGAATATCGCAAATATTAAACACTTACAAGAAAAAGTTTATAAGCTAATCTTCTTTGAAAACTCTTAAACTTTTTTGTTCTAATTATGGGGTCCTTTATTCAAATTACCTGGTATAGGGTAGTCATCTCCCCATCCCCAATTAACAGTAGATAATAATATCATTAAATTGTGTTTTGTTTCAAAATACTTTTCTTTTAGCTCTGGAAAGCAAGGTTAAGTGGGTATGAAGAGGCCCTGAAGATCTTCCAGAAAATAAAGGATGAAAAGAGCCCAGAATGGTCCAAATTTTTAGGACTGATCAAAAAATTTGTGACTGATTCCAATGCAGTGGTTCAGTTGAAAGGATTAGAAGCTGCACTTGTTTATGTTGAAAATGCCCATGTAGCAGGAAAGTAAGTTGTTTCCTTCCAACTATTCTGGTAAAACCCTTGTCTGGTGCTGCATCGATTAATTTGTGTATATTTATGGATCGCTGTCCTTAGTTATTAGCACTTTTAGAAGATATTGATTTTCTTACTTTCATAGCTCCTTGGTACTTGTTTTTCATTTGGTTCTTATCTACTCTCAGAAATCTAAATGGTACATGAGATCTCTAAAGAGGAGCAAATTAGAAACGAAATCTTGAAAACCGTGCCTTAAGGTTTGATGAGCAAGTGAGTTTCCTTTTGAGCCTTTTGTGTGGGAATTAACTTTAAACCAGAGGGAAAACCTCTAGTAACTTTTAGAAGAAACTTGAGGGTGTTAGCAAAGGAATTATCAGAATTCCAGTGGAAAGCATTTGGGTATTACAAAAATCTCTTTCTACAAGGCTTCCCAGCAAGGTGATCTGAGAAACACATCTTTCTCTCTGTGGTGATTAGGCATTTTTATCTCTTAGGAGAGATGTTGCTAACTAAACAACCTCTGTGACTCCTGGCCAGTTTGACTTGAGCTGCAGATGATCCAGGTTTCTAATCACCCACTCTCCCATACCTCAGAAACCTGGTTTTCTAATGCTAGTCTTGATGTCATTGAAAGGAGCCCTCCATAAAAAAAAGGGGGGGGAACCCTCAACTTAATTGCACAAGAAAATACATACTTGACTTACTTCAAAGATTATACCAATAAAGATAATCATTAACCTGACAGTTTTGTTACCAGCATCACTGAGTTTCCCTTGTCATTAGTGAGAACATTGCTTTATTTTATTTTATTTTATTTTTTTAAAGATTTTATTTATTTATTTGACAGACACAGCGAGAGGGGGAACACAAGCAGGGGGAGTGGCAGAGGGAGAAGCAGGCTTCCCGCCGAGCAAGGGAGCCCAATGCGGGGCTCGATCCCAGGACCTCGGGATCACGACTTGAGCCAAAGGCAGACGCCTAACGACTGAGCCACCTAGGCCCCTGAGAACATTGCTTTTTTTTTTTAATTGCATTTTTCTTCTGATACCATAAACTTTTTTGACAAATACATGTAGTCCCAACCCACTCAATTCCTCTGATTTCCAATGGTACAGGTTTTATTTAATTTAGAAGAGACTCAAAGTAGTACAGTTACTGTAAAATCTTGCCAAGGAATCAGGAGCAGCCTTTTGTTATTAAAGGTACATACCCATTCCCTCCGTGAAGAAATTCTCTTATTCCAAGAAATGTTTAAAATGACCTTTTAAAACTTTTTCAAAAAAGCAAGAACTCTGTAATCCTATTTTTTTAAATATATCTGTATGTATATCTATGTATCTGTCCATGCATATAGAGAGATAAATCTGGAAGGATGGATACGAAATAGTTGAAAGTAGTTTTCTCTGGGTAATGGGATGTCAAGGGATTTTTACTTTCTTATTTGAATTTTCTACATTTATAAAGAGAAAATAGGGTTCTGTGTCATTGCCTGGTGTGACATGTCTTACACTTTTATTTGCGTAAGTTTGTCTTTCATGTCTTTCTTGAACATAAAAAATTAGAGACTCATTTACTTTATTTCTAAGCATTTTAAAAAGTATTTGTCGTGTTCCCCCCCCCATGACCTTTTCCAGCTCTTTCTACTAAAGTGTGTTTTGTGTATGGTGGTGGTTGTTTGTACTCTATATTACAGAACCACAGGTGAAGTTGTATCGGGTGTCGTAAGTAAAGTGTTCAACCAACCCAAAGCCAAAGCCAAGGAGCTAGGCATTGAGATTTGTCTAATGTACATAGAGATTGAGAAAGGAGAGGCTGTGCAAGAAGAGCTCCTAAAAGGCCTGGACAACAAGAACCCCAAGATTGTAGTGGCCTGCATAGAGACACTGAGGAAAGCCTTAAGGTAAGACTTGTTGCTTTAGTTTTGTGAACTAGAATATCTCAGTTGAATTTGAGTTCCTGGCTTAAACAGAAATGAAAACTGCTGGACTGGACTTGGCGTGCCACACTAACCAGGAAAATTGACCTGGGAAAGCTAGTCATTCCTCAAGTGTGGCGCTTTCTATTCAGTGATTTTAGCCTTCAACTGGTGTTACATAGTTATTTTTTCTAAATCCCCTTCTAATGAAGATGAGCAGGGGAGATTTCTGACCTGTTTTCAAATTAGGAATTGGCTTTTTCGTGGAAAAGCACTCCTCAGGATATTTAAGCAGTCCTCTTGTTATCTTCAAGCATATTTATGTACTTTGAAATGTTGGCTAAAGACTGTTTATTTACTGAAGCAGACCTTTGTTTAGATGCCTTTTTAGTAAAGTAGAAGTAAATACTATATGCCTTTAAACAGAAGCACAGCAATAGCAAATAGAAAATAACTTTTACTCTTATGAAATAAGTTATTTTCAGTGCTAGAATTTCTTGTTTGGCAGTGAAGTTTTTCATGAATGAGATCTTTTTCAGGAACAAGTGGCTGTAATTTGGTATGGAAATCTGAATGAGACGAACCCCTAGTTTGTTCTGATTTGGCAGTCCTTCTAATCTGATATCCTGTCCCCATTACTATCCACATGAGAAACTTTAGAAAGCAGCTCTAGTGAAATCCTAAATGTGTGGCCTATGGCAGTGACAGTCATCCCAACTCAGCTCGCTTGCAATTTTGTGTATGACCTACTTCTTAGAGAAAATGCTTCCTTTGGTGTTTATCTTACATGGAAATATCAAAATTCCTAAATTTTGTTAAATGATCCTCAATTTATAAGTCTTAAACTTTTACATTGTCTTTCGCTTGGTTCATAAAGTTCTTCTATAAAATTTATAAAATTTTGACTTTCACTTAGATTCTTGTGTAATAAATTTTTCCTCATTTCAAGCCTAGTATAGTATAGTAGGTGTGTTCTTATGAGTAGTTTTTATGAGTAGTGTGCTCAGTCTATCATCTTAGAAATTTATTGAATTAACTTGGTTATCAAGACTATGCTTGTTTCGGGGTGCCTGGCTGGCTCAGTTGGTGGAGCATACGACTCTTGATCTTGGGGTTGGGGCTACTTAAAAATAAAATCTAAAAAAAATTTAAAGACTGTGCTTATCTCCGTAGATATGTTCGGTCCTTAGTAATGGATCTCTCTCTCTCTCCTTTTTTTTTTTTTTTAAAAGATTTTATTTATCTGACAGACAGCTAGAAAGGGAACCCAAGCAGGGGAGGTAGGAGAGGGAGAAGCAGGCTGAGCAGGGAGCCCAATGTGGGGCTCGATCCCAGGACTCCAGGATCATGACCTGAGCTGAAGGCAGACGCTAAACAACTGAGCCACCCAGGCACCCCAGTAATGGATCTCTTAATAAAAACATGTGTTATGCTATAATCAGCCTTTAAAGATTTTATTTATTTGAGAGAGAGAGCATGAGCAGGGGGAGGGGTAAAGGGAGAGGGAGAAGACGACTTCCCGCTGAGCAGGGAGCCCAACTCGGGGCTCAATCCCAGGACCCTGAGATCATGAGCCAAATGCAGAGGCAGATGCTTAACTGACTGAGCCACCCAGGCACCCCCATATGTGGTTTTCTATAGTAATATGTTTAGTATCAAGATGAGGTTTTGTTTTGTTAATCTGTTTTCCATGTGGACCTATTCTGTAGGTTTTTCTTACATCTTTCGGTAGGCCCGGATAGTGAAACAAAAAAATCGGATGAAACAAATCTGGTAATGTAAAGGAAGATTCCTGAGATCCCAGATGTTAGGTTCTTCAGGCACAGTGCTGAGTGCCCTGTTTCATAACCCTAAGTTCTTATTTTTCCTATAGTCTTAAAGGTCAACTGAGCCAAGTTAAAATGTTCTTTTCTATTAAAATAAAGGGTATTTTAAAGGAAATCTTGGAGATCATCTTATTTTCATGTTATCATATCTATATTTAAAATATTTACATACCACGTATCTTTTTAAATATCATTTCTGAAGGAGAGTATTTTCTGTCTCCTCTAACCTATTGGCATATGTCAGTAGCTATTACTAAAAATTTTTGTTGCATTTGTGTACAGGAGATAAATTTATACACATTAGATAAATAAATAATAGATAAATGAGTTGACCCTTGAACAACACCGGGGTTATGGGAGCCAGCCCCCATGCAGTCAAAAATCTGTGTATAAATTTCGACTTCCCCAAAACCTAACTACCAGTAGCCTACTGTTGACTGGAAGCCTTAGAGATAACAAACAGTCGATTAACATATTTTGTATATTATCTCTATTATATACTGTATCCTTATATATAGCAAAGTAAGCTAGAGAGAAGAAAATGTTATTAAAATCAAAGAAAGAGAAAAGACATTTATAGTACTGTGCTGTAAAACATCCATGTTTGAGTGGACCCACACAATTTGAACCTGTGATGTTCAAGGGTCAACTGTATATGAGTTCTACTACAAAAATGTCAGTGTTGTTTCATAACTGAATCCCTCTTGCTCCTGAATTTGTTATGCAGAAATGTTAGCAGTGACTCAGAAAGCTAAATTTGGCCAGTTAGGAAACTTAAAAATATAAAATGTGACAAATATATAAGGTTAAATGTGCTACCTTTTTGAAAGAAGTCAGAATGCAACTGTTTTCCCCATGAAAAACTGAAGCAAAGAGAGATTTAGGTTGCCTGGAGTTGTAGGTGATAAGCTTTGACGTCAGGAATGAAACATGCTGCCAGGATTAGTGATCTGTCAAGTTGAGTGAACCACCTTAATTGTAAGAACTATTAAAAACTTACTGCAAGTAGGGGCGCCTGGGTGGCTCAGTCATTAAGCATCTGCCTTTGGCTCAGGTCATGATCCCAGGGTCCTGGGATCAAGCCCCGCATGGGGCTCCCTGCTCCACAGGAAGCCTGCGTCTCCCTCTGCCCGTCCCCCTGCTTGTGTTCCCTCTCTCACTGTGTCTCTCTCTGTCAAATAAATAAATAAAATCTTTAAAAAAAACAACTTACTGCAAGTAGATTTCACTCATCTAAATATGTATAAATTGATTTATGTTTTCAAGCTTTTATATGTATATACATATATATTTAAGATGTTACACAAATTTGGTCCTTTATAGATTTGAATTATCCCTAATCTGGTTACCTGCAAGGTTAGTTTTAAGATTTTTATATTCTGGACCCTAGACATTAAATAACACTCTTAGAAGAGTGGTATCTAAACATAGATGTTAGGAACTCCTTTTTTTTTTTCTGCCTTAAAAAATCTCAACTATTAGTATATAATAAGTACAGAACTGCATTTGAGTGAATGAAAACTTAACACTACCCAAATATATTGCATGTTGACAAGTTTGTTTTTTTCCCCAATGTTTTACTTCTAGTGAATTTGGTTCCAAAATCATCTTGCTTAAGCCAATTATCAAAGTGTTGCCAAAACTCTTTGAGTCTCGAGAAAAAGCTGTTCGAGATGAAGCAAAACTAATTGCTGTGGAGATTTACAGATGGATTCGGGATGCTCTGAGACCCCCATTACAAAATATAAACTCTGTCCAGGTGAGGCACAAAGTTTTTTGGTTGTCTTTGCATAAGACTAATATGAAGGTATTTCTTTCCTGTTGTTGATATTCTGTCCTTACAAATAATTATTTTTGTTCTTAATTTTGAAATAATTTGATTTTTTTTTCTTCTGAGCATAGCTGTCTCTGATTTTATTTTGTCCTCTCAAGTTAAATACCATACACTCAGTGATTCCAGTATGTCAGTGTTGAGTCTATAGTAATTTAAAAGATCCCTTTATAATGCTGTTGGGTGGCAGGACTTAGTATCTGTTTGGACAACATGCATTTTATCTGTTTTTTGTTACAGTTGGTTTTAGAGACTTTATCTGATACAAATATATCTGAATTCATGAACTAATGAGTGTCCTAAAAAGTGAATTTTATTCTTTTTTCTAAGTGCTTAGACATACATCTTCAGTAGTAAATATGTCAGTTTGATTTATGTTACCAAATGTATAATTTTTTTAAAATTTAAATTCAGTTAATTAACATATAATGTATTATTTGTTTCAGGGGTACAGGTCTGTGATTCATCAGTCTTATATAATACCCAGTGCTCGTTACAACACATACCCTCCTCAATGTCCATCACCCGTTATCCCATCCCCCGACCCTTCTCCCCTCCAGCAACCCTCAGAAACCTCCCCTCCAGAAACCCTGTTTCCTAAGATTAGAAGTCTCTTATGGTTTGTCTGCCTCTCTTGTTTCTTCTTTTTCATTTTTTCCAGTGTATACACTTTAAATGTATCTTTTCTTTTTGCCCTGTTAGAACCACATAAATAAGAAATTGGTTTCTGATGTTAGTAAATATAAATGTTAAGTATGTTCTCTAAGAATGAGGATGTAGGTATGTTTTTAAAAATATTTTATGATATTTGTAGTTGAAAGAACTAGAAGAAGAATGGGTCAAATTGCCAACAGGTACTCCTAAACCAAGTCGATTTCTGCGTTCCCAACAAGAACTAGAAGCTAAATTGGAACAGCAACAGTCAGCTGGTGGCGATGCTGAGGGAGGTAAGCCAATTTTAAACACTGGTTTCTATGAAAATTAGCAAGAACAGGCCCTACCTCAAGAACCTGTGTTTACAGGGGCACCTGGGTGGCTCAGTCATTAAGCATCTGCCTTTGGCTCAGGTCATGATCCCGGGGTCCTGGGATCAAGCCCCCACATCGGGCTCCCTGCTCAGCAGGAAGCCTGCTTCTCCCTCTCCCTCTCCCACTCCCCCTGCTTGTGTTCCCTCTCTTGCTCTTTCTCTCTCAAATAAATAAATAAATAACATCTTAAAAAAAAAAAACAAAAACCTATGTTTACTAAGCACATTTTGTAGGACTGCCATTTAATACAGTATCAATTGTTTATAGCATTAATAACTAATTCCCTCTATATCACGATTTCATCAGGGTGTGAAAGGAGTGATAACTATTTGATAAGTAAAAACCTTCCATCCATTTTTAAGGTTTGTTTTGTTTTTCTCCTGGAAGGTGGTGACGATAGTGATGAGGTGCCACAGATAGATGCTTATGAGCTTTTGGAAGCGGTAGAAATTCTTTCCAAACTTCCCAAAGACTTTTATGACAAAATTGTAAGTAATGGTAACCTTCTTTCATTTGTTTCATTTAAAATAATTCCTTGATTATAATTAGATTGTTCTGCTGAGCCCTTTTCCTGGTATACCCCTTTGCACCCCATATCTTCCCTAGTAGAGTGAATCAGTTGCTTCTTTGTTCTCATACTGCTGTGTATGCATACCTACAATAGCAGTTTCTTTTAACACATCTTACCAAAACCCAGAACATTATTCCTGACTTCTTTTTCCTCATTGTCTCTCTGGTTTTACCTTTAAATAACTGTCAGATTCATCTTTTCTCCATCCCACTGCCACTACTTTACCCCAGGGTTCCTTGACGTTGGCACTATTGACACTTTTTCCAGATAATTCTTGGTTTTGGGGGACTCTCCTGTGCACCGTAGGATGTTTAGCAGCATCTCTAGCATTACCCACCAGATATCAGTAATACCATTCCTCAAGTCTGATAACCAAAAATGTCTCCAGACTGTGCTAAGTGTACCCCAAGAGACATAGTTATCCCCAACGAAGAAACAGTCTTATCCCAACCACCACCATCATCTCTTGTCCCACATGCCATGGTAGTCTTCTTGTAAGACTCCCTGTCTCTGTTCTTGTCTCCTTCCCATCACATTTCCCAATATAATCAAAGCTGTGATTTTTGAAAATAAAAATCTTCCCATATCACTACCTCACTGAAATCCTTCCAGTGGCTTCCATGAGTTTAATGTGATGTCTGAAATCATCCTGTAGCCATCGAGGCCACCTAAGGCACCTTTGAGGCCCCTGCTTACCTTGCAGCCTTACCTTCTGTAATTGCTCTCACTCTGTGCCCCTGTCATCCTGAACTCCTTGTATCATACATGCCACACTCGCCGCCCCCAACAAGCTCTGGACCTTAATATACGCTGTTCTTTCTGCCTATAACATTCTCCCAATTTACCCCATAATACTTCTTCATCCTCTACATCTCACCTTAAGGATCACTTTTTAGGGGAGATCCTACCTGTCAGCCTAAAGTAGATTAAGTCCTCTTGCTGTAATTCCAAAGCAGCCTGTACTTCTCTTCTCATAGTGGCCATGACCTAGTAGTTATTTATTGCAGATCTTCCTAGCTTTGCCAGCAAGCTGCTTCAGTCCTCCATTGACTTCGGATTAACAAATATTTGATAAATTAAATCGCACTGTGATCTTCCCCAGGGTGGCGAGTTTGTCGTCTTTGTTGTATCCCCAGTTCTTTCAAATAGTGGGTGTGCAAAATTTTTGAATGATTGCTTGATCTCTAGTGAAGTATTTTCTACTTTATGGCCATAAAACAGAACAATTGTACCACCAATGTCTAAAACTGATCTCTAAGATTAGAGCAGTTTTGGTGGTTGGTTATGTGATTGTCTTTTTCTGGTCTTTTTAATATTGTCAATATGGGAATTCCTTTCGCCTGTAGTTGTACCACTATGAGATATCCTAGAAACACTTTCTAGCAATGTTTCCTGTTTAATACTTGCTTACTAACATTTGCCTAGAAAATGAGAAGGAAGTCTATGGCATCCCGTTCTTTTACTTATAGAACTTTAGGGTTATGAAATGTTGTGAAAACACTTATGTATGGACAAAATTTTATATATATGAGCAAAACATTCTGATGGGCTGCACAGTTTTGCAGCTTTGTTTTCTAACCAGCTTTAGAAAAAAGTTTCTGTAAACAAAAAATAATGACATATCTTTGAATTAGGAGTGCGAGAAATACTTTTATTTTTTTATTTTGCCTCCTAATTTCTGCCTACAAGTGACTCATTCTGTGCCTTGCAGGAGGCAAAAAAATGGCAAGAGAGGAAAGAAGCTCTGGAGGCTGTAGAAGTACTAGTGAAAAACCCCAAACTGGAAGCAGGCGATTATGCAGATTTAGTCAAAGCATTAAAGAAGGTAAGTGAGAAGAGTGTCAACACTGGTAAGCGGACAATAGGCCAGGCCTTTGAGTTTCTCGCCATACCCTTGTAAAGGATTGTTTAAAACGATTGTCCTAGGTTAGTTTGGAGGGATTGGTTTTCAGTCTTTGTTGATTATCATTTTGCTTTATGCTGTCTGGTAGCATACACAAACCTCAAGAAAAAGAGGGGCTTGGTGATGTAGAACCAGATATTCTAGTTTTATTTATTTATTTATTTATTTTTAAGATTTTATTTATTTATTCATGAGAGACAGAGAGAGAGAGAGAGGCAGAGGGAGAAGCAGGCTCCCAAGGAGCAGAGAGCCCGATGCGGGACTCAATCCCAGGACCCTGGGATCATGACCTGAGCCGAAGGCAGACCTTAACCATCTGAGCCACCCAGGCGCCCCAGATATTCTAGTCCTATAGTTCTATAGGATGAACTATTTAAATTGGCTCTATTTAATGGGACAGGTGTTAAATATGAAGAGTATTTTCCCATTAGATAGAAAATTATGCCACCTTGTATATCTGCGTGTAAAGTGAAGGATGTGTGGTCATCATAAAGCAGGCAAGTGCTGAATAAGAAAGAAATGCTTTTAGGGGCACCTGGGTGGCTCAGTCGTTGGGCGTCTGCCTTCGGCTCAGGTCATGATCCCAGCGTCCTGGGATCGAGCCCCGCATCGGGCTCCCTGCTCAGCGGGAAGCCTGCTTCTCCCTCTCCCGCTCCCCCTGCTTGTGTTCCCTCTCTCGCTGTGTCTCTCTCTGTCAAATAAATAAAATAAAATCTTAAAAAAAAAAAAAAAGAAAAGAAATGCTTTTAGAAAATACTCCTTTGGTGTTGCTGCTGGTTGATGAATTTGTATGTAGTGGCTTTTCATAAAATCTGAAAGTATAGATCAAATACTGTGAATAGAGTTAAAGAGTTTAAGAACAAACTCTAAAGACGTGTTCTTGAATAGAGAAAACTTTAATTTGCTTCTTCAGCCTGAAATTACAGAGGATTAGAATGGTGGTGGTGGGGTTAATCTTTAGTTATATGCACATATAGGTACAGTAATTCTCATTATTCATAGTGGGTATCTTCTCTAAAGCCATTACAACACTGAATTAGCGAATACTTGACCCAGTTGCTCCTAAGGAAACACAGGGGTGGGGTCCTGCAACTCTTTGGTCTCAACATTTTCATCAGTCGATATATAACTTGTTTTATTCTATTTGAAGAGGTCTCATTTAATATATATTATTGATGCATTAACACTGAACTCCTGGCCAACAGCACTGTAACTCATGCCTGAACAAAGCTTATCTAACACATAATTTCTGTGTCAGGCCTTTTTGCACTTAGGAACACTAGACAGCACTTCAGCACTATACTTGGGGGCCATTTTAAACAGTGAAAGCACCAATAAAAATCACAAAAATGAAAAGAAAAAAAAGAAAAAGAAATGCAGCACTAAACAGATCATGAAAAAGATACTTGTTCACAGTATGAGAGCTGAAAGAAGAAGGCAGAGTGTTGCTTTGTTCATTCTCAGCTGGGAATGTGCACACCAGGCAACTCAGAGTTTTCACAGCTCTGTGCTTGTCTATGAATGACTAGGAGAGTGCTGTGAGTATTGATTCGGGGGTTATAAATAAATCTTAACAAGTAGGTGAATTCGCAAATATGAAATCCGTGAGTAACGAGGATGGGCTATGTTTTCTCATAGTCAGCTTCCCATGCTTTCCTCCAAGTGAGATTTGGAGGCAGAGGTATGATTTTTCCCAATCTGTTTAGTCCTCAGTCTTCCAATCTTGAAGAGCCCCAAACCCAGGCAAGATTAATTAGAAGGGAATTGCCCAGAGGGAAAAGATTTCACCAGCCTGGAGCATGGGAGGAAAGAGAAAGGATAGAAAGGCACTAAGAGAGGGAAATGAGATTCTAGTGGCATTGAGAACTTCAGATTCTCTCTAAATTCCAGCGTATCATTTTTATCTGTAATCTTATTACTTGTCCCTGAATTCTCAGTGCCTCAGATAAAAACTTTTATTTTTTCTTATCTAATGATACACTATTAATTGATGTTCTCCACATGCATTTTCTTAGGATATTAGCTGTTCAAATAAATACTGTTCTGTGATTTCCATTGGCATTTGAATATAAATATACTCTCTCGCTGTATTCTTTACAGAGAGGATCATGGATTTTATATTTGGGTAGACATAGACAATAGATTTGTGTGAGAAACTTCTCCCTCTTCATATGGTGGAGTGGGGGGCAATTAAAGGCTTACAAACAAGTAAAAATTTTAATTTTGTGGCTAAAATATTTAAAACAATGAAAAATTAATTTCGGTTGTATAAATAAACCAGGAACGAGGCATTTTAAAATTTTTTATGTGATTTTACTTGCATGTAAACACAAACTTCATCTCCATATTATGTTGACTTAACAGAGACCTGTCAAAAATGGGGAAATGAGGAAATGGAAAAGAATGAGACTGAATAGGCTACAGACCGATCCCTCATCCCTCCATAAATGGTCTCTTCTCTCTGTTGTCTATATCAAGTAATCCCAGTTTTTTTGCCTTTAATACAAGTAATGCAGAACTACTCATTTTGAAATTCCTTTCAGTATTTCTGAAATTATTTCTTGAGGTGTCTTCTTTCAAGTTGTCACATGACTTAACATATTTTGTGGGCTTTCCTGTTTTCACAGGTTATAGTTCTTTCATTTATAAGATACTTTTTCCCCTACCCCTTACCCTACTTCCCCCCCCACAATAGCTTCTTTGACTTGGCTAATTACCTATGGATGCTGGTAGATGCATATATTTTTTTAATCTTTAGATTAAGGTTTGGGTCTTCAAGGTATTTTATTAGCTTGCTAGCTTTTTTTGTGGTATTAACCTTTTTTTTTTCACTTGGTCTTTCTACATTTCCCCCCTTACTGCTTATATTCATCATAGTTTTCTAAACATGGTGGATTTCATTGACTTCTGACTATGTCAACAGAGTGTTTTTGTTTTGGTTACTATTAACTAGTCGCTTACATTACTAGTTAAAAATAAATACTAAGTGATAATTACAGCTGACCCTTGAACAACACAGGTTTGAACTGCATGGGTCAATTTACATGTGGATTTTTTTCAATAAATACAGAACAGTACTGTAAATGTACTTTCCTTGTGTTTTTTTTTTTTTTAAGATTTTATTTATTTATTTGACAGAGACAGCAGCGAGAGAGGGAACACAAGCAGGGGGAGTTGGAGAGGGAGAAGCAGGCCCCCCCGCCAAGCAGGGAGCCCATGTGGGGCTCGATCCCAGGACCCTGGGATCATGACCTGAGCCGAAGGCAGACGCTTAACGACTGAGCCACCCAGGCGCCCCTTTCTTGTGATTTTCTTAATAACATTTTCTTTTCTCAGCTTACTTTATCATAAGACTATAGAATATAATACATATACAAAATACGTGTTCATCAACTGTTTATGTTATTGGAAAGGCTTCTGTAGTTAAGTTTTGGGGGAGTCAAAAGCTGTATGTGGATTTTTGACTACACGGAGGGGAGGGGGGTCAGTGCCCCTAACCTTCACATTGTTCAAGGATCAACTGTGCTTAAAATTATTTTGTAGGCCTAGATTTATGGGAGAAGTGACAGCACTTTTAATTATAGAATATTTCCCATTATTTAGGTTAAATTAACTTTGTGAGCTAAAGCTTCCTTTCCCTTTCTCCATGAACAGAGTCATGGAGATTTTCAAATCTGGAATGGAGTCATATGCTATTTTTCTTAAAAATAAACACTTCTCCACCTTCCCCACTCCCATTTCCCAATTTAGAACAACCTGTTTAATCAAACTACGATGTTTGACAATGAGTGTTGAAGGCAGATAGGCCTAGTCCATCACTCACCTATAAGTTCATTCAATCCTTTACCATTTTGAACTATAATAGGTTCACAAGATCCTCTTCAGGACTTTCCATCAGGACCATTAGTGTCTAGGGTTCAGCTCCCACTGGTTATTGCTCTAATGGTGAATAGGGAGAGCTGTTCTTCATTGAACTAAGATTTCTTAGAATGGGGTCTGGCATGTTTTTGATGACCATCCCTAGAATATACATTTATATGCTAAATATGAAGTCTGCCATCTAAATAATTCTTGTAAGTTCTTTTGGTTAAAAAAAGAGCATCCAAACATTTATAAATGCCAGTAGTGAGTTTAATACAGAACTGAATGGAAGTTTTTTCTCTGTGGATTTATAGTAAAGGATTTAACAAAATGTTTATTAGGACCTGATCTCATCTTCTCATAAGAAAAATGGATTTGCCATAACATGAATTTACAGTGTGAATATGCTTTAGTAAAGAAAGCAAAAGCTTTGGAGGCAAAACAGAGCTGGGTTTAAATCACATCACATCACATTTGCTAGCTCTGACCTTGAGCAAGGAATCTATATTTAATTTCTGAAATCTGCAAAATTTGATAATATTACCTAGTTTATAGGGTTTTGGTTGAAAAATTAAATGAAATAAGGATTATAAAGCACCTATAAAATTATGACATTAATTTGTTTTTAATAAATGTTAATCTTGCCTCTTAATCGTTACTCCTTAGCACTTAGGGAGTGCATGAAAGTCCATCTAGAACTTCCTTGCATGCTCTACATTAGGGGTTGTTTAATTCAGGGAATCTGGAAGGAAGCATTCTACTTATGGAATATAAGATCTTAGGGACTGAATAAATCCGAGGTGGAATGGAAGCATTACTTCTACCTGGGAAAAGAGTAAAGCGTGAAAGGAGGGTGGTAGTATAAATAATGCTGGAAACTCTGCTAAAAGACTCTAAATGCACACTTGATGATCATTAGGTATGTAAAATGGCAGCCGCAAGGCCAGAAGCTCCCTGAGAGGAATGGTTGCAGTGGTATTTGCGACTTAGCGTCCCCATGGACTTCTTGAAAGTACCTATACCAGTTTCTGCTGGTGTTCCTTGGGTATAAACGTTGGAGCTGTTGCCCTGTGGTGTCTTTCCTCTGAGATACATTGTCTTTTGGCTTTTCCTGCCCCAGAGCAAAGTCAGCAGGCCTGTAGCTTCTCTGCCATTATCAGAGTCCCCTCCTGCAGAGTTGTGCAGTGCTGACAACCCAGACTACCACTAATGGAGAGTTAGCTATTTGAAGTTGTGGTTCTGTGTATATGTTACTGGCAGAACTTTAAGACAGGAGACTAAACAGAATGAAAGGACACCCTCAAATTTGATATTGTCAAGGAAGAATTTTTCCTCTTTTGTAGGAAACAGAATTGGCTATCCATTAGCATAACAGCTTGCAGAGTTCTTTTAAGAATACATTTTCAGTTCCCTTCTACAGAGTTGTGACTATTTTGTTTTCCTTTCTTCCCCCCTTTTTGTAGGTTGTTGGAAAGGACACCAATGTCATGTTGGTGGCTTTGGCAGCAAAATGTCTTACTGGCCTGGCTGTTGGGCTAAGGAAGAAATTTGGACAATATGCAGGACATGTGAGTAACACTCCTTTTTAGATACAAATCAACAACGTTAACACGAGTGGCAGACTTGCTTGCTTTATAATATTGAGCATAACCCCTCACAACATTTCAGTAAAGATGTTGGTTATAACTAAATTCATTAGCTTTATATAGAAAATAGGGTACATGGCCTAAATACTTAGTTGAGTTGATTTGCTTATTACTTACTTATTAATATTTTGCTTTGTTCTTGTAAGATTATATGCAGTATAACAGGATGAAATGAAACTTGTGATAACCACTCAAGAGAGTGGTTATGAAAGTAGGAAAGACAGTATAAGACCAGAAGTGAGATGAATATGTAAAACGTATTTTTAGTGTTTTCTTTCTTTCTTTCTTTTTTTTTTAGATTTTATTTATTTGACAGAGAGAGACACAGCAAGAGAGGGAACACAAGTAGGGGGAGTGGGAGAGGGAGAAGCAGGCTTCATGCCGAGCAGGGAGCCAGATGCGGGGCTCGATCCCAGGACCCTGGGATCATGACCTGAGCCGAAGGTAGACGCTTAACGACTGAGCCACCCAGGCGCCCCTTTAGTGTTTTCCTATTCAAAATATAATTAATTTACTTATATACTTGAAACGTTTTATATAGATTAGCCTCTTGGTGTATCAGTTTAATTTATTCTAAGAAATGTGACTGGAGGGCGCCTGGGTGGCTCAGTTGGTTAAGCGACTGCCTTCGGCTCAGGTCATGATCCTGGAGTCCCGGGATCGAGTCCCGCATTGGGCTCCCGGCTCGGCAGGCAGTCTGCTTCTCCCTCTGACCCTCCTCCCTCTCATGCTCTCTGTCTCTCATTCTCTCTGTCTCAAATAAATAAATAAAATCTTAAAAAAAAAAAAAAAAAGAAATGTGACTGGAGCACTCAAGTTTGGTAACAGTTTTAATAAATTGAATTGTTTTCTTTAACTGTGGCATTTGTCAATTGGCCTCGGAATCTGGTCTGAATTACTTAGAATGGCGCAGCATCCTGGAAATTGACCATACTAAACTTTAGAGTTGAACTTGCTAGCCACTTGATCATTTGATTACCTAGAATGACTTTAGAAGCTAGTTTGTAGTCATGTGTCAGTTTTATGTTGTGAAGTTAATGTCTAAGCTCAGTTACGGTATTTGGAGCTTGCTTACTCATAGCATTAAAAATAATTTCAGAGAATTTACCTGAAAAAAAATACGCTACCAAATAAAAATAAGTCATGACTAACTTGTTACCAGGGAAATAAAAATATGGGTCCATAAAACTCTTAGACATGTAAATTATGAATTGGATAAAACTATAAATAATATTTTAAAGCAATAATATTTATTATGCAATACTTGTATGTATATATGCAATCAGTGTGTTAATTAGCTTTTGGTCAATTTTCTGTTACTTATTAGCATACTTTTTTAAAAAAAGAATATACTTTGTCTTAATAACTTTTAACCTAGAAAACAATTTTTAGGGTACATTTTAATTTACTAAATCCTAGTCAGATGATTTCCTGGCCCAGTTTGAGTTCTGATTCTGGCTTTGTGACATTTTGTTATGCAGCTTAAAGTTACAAAGCTTATAGTTTGGAGTATTACCCCACCCCCCTTAAAACTATCATGTACAGTATTTGATGTCAAGCATGTTAATGTTTCAGGTTTATTTTCTTTAGCTATTTATAAGCTATCTTTTTCATAAAATACATATAAAAGTGAACTTTAGCTTTATAGCCATTAAAACATCTTGATTTTCAAGTTTATAACTAACTCCTAGTATTAAAAAGTCTTTTATATTTCTCCACGGAAACTATATTCCTTCTGGTCTCTATCACTTCTGTGAAGTCTTAAAAAACGTTTTTTGGATGCCTTTGAGCTTTGCTGTATCTTTTGGACCTTAAAAGACAACTTTAATTTGCCTGCTAGCACAGTGCCTGGCACTCAATAGGTAAATTAAGTATTCAATAAATATTTTATGAATTACAAATAGTTTATAAGATAAAAATTATAAAATTCCAACTTTATTGATCTAAACTTAGTACTTGAATAAGAGGATATCCTTCTGATCAAAATTGCTATGATTTTTAGTACTATTTCTTTTTCTTAGTGTAATAAAGGGGTGGGAGACATCCCAGTCTGGTGAAATATATCAGAATCTTAGGTGGGAGGGAAAGTTATATGTTATACCTGTTCCCCTATCCTAAATCCACCTAGTTGAGAATCTTTTTGTCTAATAAGAGATGTTACTGATAGAAATGGTTATATGGTTGCATTAAGATGTAGATGCAGAAAAAGGGTTGAGAAGCACTGCTACCAAGGTGCAGAATGGGAACCCTTCATTGTTCTGGCATAAGATCCTTGTGCCCTTCAAGAAAGGAAATGACTTTTTATCCAACTTAGATGTTCACTTTGTTTCTGTAGCACCACACATTGTTTAAGAACGGCTTTATTGAGATATAACTTACATGTAAACTATAAAATTCACCCTCTTAAAATGTATAATTAAGTGGTTTTAATATATTCACAAGGTTGTGGAACTATCATGACCATCTAATTCCAGAACATTTTCATCACCCCCCAGAAAACCCCTCTACCCATTAGCAACCACTCCCTGCTGGCAGCCACTAATCTACTTCTGTCTGTGTGGATTTGACATTTCGTGGAATCATTTAAATGGATCCTATATTATGTGGCCCTTTATGGACTGGCTTTTTTGATTTGGCATATTTTCAAGGTTCATTCGTGTGGCATGTCAGGACCTCGTTCATTTTTGTTGCCAGCAAACAAAAAGCTCTTCGCTTTTACAGGTTGTGCCAACCATTTTGGAAAAATTCAAAGAGAAGAAGCCTCAAGTGGTACAAGCCCTGCAGGAGGCAATTGATGCAATCTTCCTCACTGTAAGTGGACAACATGAGTTTGCATTTGTGTCTACAGTAAATTTTGTCAGTGTAATATTTTGATTATTCTTAGAGTTGAGAAAAGCTCACTGACCATGTTTTCTTTTCTAAAGACCACACTACAAAACATCAGTGAGGATGTATTAGCAGTCATGGATAATAAAAATCCAACCATCAAGCAGCAGACATCTCTTTTCATTGCAAGAAGCTTCCGCCACTGCACTGCTTCTACCCTGCCAAAGAGCTTGCTAAAGCCCTTTTGTGCTGCGCTACTTAAGGTATAGACTTCTCTTTGGAACTGGGGGAACTTTTTATACTTAGAGAAGATTTTTTTTCCCCCCATACTAATTATGAACTGTGACTACTTGACTTTCAGATTTCAGTAGATTATGGTCTTTTGAGGAGCAGACCCTCTGTAGCTGTGGAAACTGAATCCAAATTCTTGTACTCTGTGCTCCTATTCTCAAAGAAAAGTACAAGTTAGCTTTATGATTCCACTAACTGCTAAACATTTTGTTTCTTATTTGGCCCATATACTGGTGTTCTCTTGGATCTGGCCAAGCACACAGGCATACAGTTTGGAGTCTTTGAAGATCATTTGCATATGAGGCATTTTAAATAGAGGGTAGGAGGAAAAGGAAGCACTTATTTGCTGAATGGATTACCAGAGGTTTCCTTACCCAAAAACAATACGTGAAAGAGTAACTGTTAGTTGGCAAAAGGAAAGCTACACTTAGCTTCAGCAAACTGTAAAAAGCAAGTTCTTTATCCAATAATCACCAGTCTGAATTAAAATAAGTAATACCTAAAATATCTTGTATTAAGATCATTTTGCTTCTTCTGGACCACAGCATATCAATGATTCTGCTCCTGAAGTCAGAGATGCTGCATTTGAAGCATTGGGTACTGCTTTGAAAGTGGTGGGTGAGAAAGCAGTAAATCCATTCTTAGCTGATGTGGACAAACTCAAGCTTGATAAGGTAGGTTAGTGATAGATTATAATGAAATTGGACAACAGTTCTCTCTGTATATTATGATTTTGTTTCCATTTTGTCTGTTTCATGAAGACAAAAATGCTGATCAGCTTGTGAAAGTTATTTCATTTGCCACTGGTAGTTCAGGCCTGGAGTGCGAAAACATAGCTTCTGAGGATTTAAATTTCATTTGAAGCTACAGTGGTGATATGAGTAGAAATAGCTTTCAAATTATAAAAAAAATAAAATAAAGCTGAGTGATCAGTCTATAGAGGAGGTAAAAAGAATGTTTTAAGATAAATTTGTTTCTAATATCTGGAAAATTACCTTTCTAAATATGAATGTTTTCTATCAAAAATGTGGTTGTATGTTTATTATAATTTTAATTTGTGTAGCAATAAAATATAAGAAAGTGGATAATTTATTTTCACTGAAAAGGAAACTCTCTGAATTCTCGTATATTTGTGGTTTAGGTGACTTATTAAGTACTAATGTAGTGATTGTATTTCAGAGCTGGGCTTAATTGATGTTCATCTCAATTTCATTCTCTAGATCAAAGAATGTTCAGAAAAAGTAGAGCTGGTACATGGTAAGAAAGCTGGACTAGCCACTGATAAGAAGGAATCCAAGCCTGTTCCCGGAAGGACTGCCACTTCAGGGGCTGCAGGAGATAAGGACACAAAGGACATGTCAGCACCCAAACCAGGACCCTTAAAAAAAGCACCGGCTACTAAGGTTAATAGATGAGTTGGAAAATATGGTTTAAAAGTTAGAATTTAGTAAGGTAGGATCTGAATCTCAGGTTCGTGGTTGTCCTTCCAATATGATTTCATTTGAGAAATGAATTCATTACCACATTGAAAATATAGCAGAACATCCATCAACAAAGAGTATTCCAATAATACATTTGGTTAAGTAAACTTTAATAGAGCTAAAAATGGTAATGAATGTATAGGAGCACATTTTGAGGGATCTTAAAGTATCATTAAGTAAAAAATGTGGCAGGGCACTTAACAATAATACCACCTTGGTCATTTTGCTGATAATGCTGCTAAATCACGTCACCAAGTCTACTTACCAGGCAAGGTCTTGTACCTTTGTACAAGTGTAGAAGAGGGAAATGCCTAAAGGTGAATATGGCATTCTTTTAGGGAACACTTATCCTGTGGACTCTCTGAAGCATGAAGTTATCTACTGTAGATGCAGAAAGTTTATTCCTTTCCCCATCCTGAACCCTAGTATGAAGTTAGGGGAGAGAACTGGTATTTAATAAAGCATCACTTTGGGAAGTGTTTTACCTAAATAATCTCATTTAATCATCAAATAACTCTTGAAATAAGTGTTTTGTGATTCCCATTTTTCCAGAAAGGGAAAGTGAAGCTCAGCAAGGTTAAATATTCTGCACTTGCTCTTACAACTCACTCTGGTATTTTTATTATTCACTTGTTTGTTTACTCTGTCACCATACACCATATCATAAACTTTAAAGGATAAAGATCTTGTCACTGCTCAGTCCCGTATGCACAGACAAGATTCTGGCAGACAGCAGGAACTGGGCACGCATTTGGCGAATGGCTAGCTTTGCAGAACTGGGATTTGGACCCAGGTGTCTCGAACTATAGTCTGTGTACTTTCATATTCATATTATGCCATTTCTTCAGCATTCTCATGCGGGGTTGGCAGCTGTTCCCTTCTGTCTCACCAGCTGTTGCCTGTCTGGACAGTGACCTGGGCACAGTACCTTAAGGCCTTTTCTTATCTTGCTGAACCCTGCCATGCTGGACAGCTCTCTCTTAAAAAGAATCTTTTTTTTTTTTTTTTTTTTTAAAGATTTTATTTATTTGTTTGACAGAGACACAGTGAGAGAGAGAACACAAGCAGGGGGAGTGGGAGAGGGAGAAGCAGGCTTCCCGCTGAGCAGGGAGCCCGATGCGGGGCTCGATCCCAGGACCCTGGGATCATGACCTGAGCCGAAGGCAGAGGCTTAACGACTGAGCCACCCAGGCGCCCCTCTTAGAAAGAATCCTTAAAAAAAAAAAAAAAAAGTGGGGGAGCAACCTGCTTCATTCTTCTTTTGAAAAGACTTACTACCAATATGCCCTATTAAGCCAATAAACATACATGTCTGTTAAAAAAAAAAAAAAAACTAGGAGATTTGTTAATTGAAGTACCTCTCTATACAGAGAGTGCTATTTATTATAGGAAAGGATCCAGAAGAGGTGTTCTGGTTAATCAAAGAGTACAGAATCTTCTATTTTTAGGGACAGAAAACAATGAAATCTTTATCAGGTTGTTATTACAAACCACCAAAATCATACTGCTGATATGAACTGACAAGTATTGGAGGTTTTCATTTGATTAAAACACCAGCATTTTCATTTTGGCTAACTACACCTTAAATGCTTAGATTATGTTCACGATAACATTGGTTTCAGAGGAGGTCTGGATGATGAAGAGTAATTTGGCCCTCTGTCATTATATCTTTTCTTTTTAGGTTTGGGCATAGTTTAACAAATTTCCAAAATAGATAGGAGGAATGATGTGAACAGTGATGTGTGTTACCGCATTAACGTTACTGCCATTGGCTGTGTGCCTTGGGATAAACTGATTTTCTTGTGACCTTTCAAAACTGGAGTGAAATACATTTAAATCAAGATATTTAAATAGAGTCTTAGCAGATAGAAGCCAGTGGGTATAATAAAAAGTATGACCAACTAAAGTTTATTCCAGGATTGCAAGGATGGTTCAATATTAATATTTGAAAACTTAACTAAATTTAGAGATGAAAAGAAATCTAATTTCAGACACTGAAAGGGAATATAATAGATTTCAGCATACCTTCATGATAAAAATTCTTAACCACATAGAAATGGATGGATACTTTGACATGACTAAATATATAGAGATAGATTTATAGACAGCAGTAGACCTGGCAAACCACAAGTCAGCATCATGCTTCATAGTGATGAAATACTAGGAGGACTCCTATTAAAGTGAGGAGTAAAACAAAAAATGCCTGCCAGTACCATTATCGTTTAATAACGTTCTACAATTAGAAAAAAGAATAAAGTAAAACCTGTGTTAATACGAGGAAGGATAAGGCAGAGGTACCACTTTTGTAGATCATATGGTGATATACTTGGAAAATAAAAGTAGGCCAGCTAAAGGACTTTTACAACAATAAAAAGATTCTTTTCTGCGGCCATCTTCAACATAGCTAGACTACTTGCTGCCATTGCCATAACAACCGCTCTATTCCTTCAAAATTAAGTGGTTCTACATTGAATTAATAATATATTTTCTTATTATTGGGGTGTCTTGTAGTGAAGTATTGGGTAGCTGCTAGAAGTTAGAAATTGTCCCTAACTAGTGTAGGAAGGATTTAGAGGTATTTAAAGGCATCAAATGTTAATTCTCAAATTAATCTGTAAATGTAATATAATTACAGTCCATTTTCTTTTCATTTATCTCTTTAGCTCATTCTGAATTAAAGGTTCTTAATAATGGGGTCTGCAGATTTCCCCATGAATGGTCTTCAGGAGGTCTGTCTGCCCTTGAAAGTGCTAAGTTCTGTGGGTACCAAAAATACCCTGTATTTGGTTGGTTGTGTGGTCTCTCATTTTTAATCAAATTTTCAGGGAGTCTCTGGCCCAAAAAAGTTGAAAAACCACTGTTTTGTAAATTCTAAGTGGTTTAGTTTGTTTGTTTGTTTTAATTGCTTTTAGGCTGGTGGGCCACCTAAGAAGGGGAAACCAGCTGCACCAGGAGGTGCAGGGAGCACTGGAACCAAGAACAGGAAAGGATTGGAGACCAAAGAAATAGTGGAGCCTGAGCTCTCGGTCAGTATTCTGCAAGGTGCCTCAAACTCATAAAAGCATGGAAGGTCAATTCCTGGAACATTTGAGTTCTTTGTTTGCTGAGTTCTACAACATATAGTTAATTGATATTTTTTTAGCTTATTGGAACTGTGCCTTGGATGAACTTCCCCATTATAGTAGTAGAATAGAAGCCTCAGATACTATAGCATACCTGTGGAGTGTTCATGTAGTTTGGCCTGGGGTATTTTTACATTCTTGTCATCTCTTTCCTTAAGCAATTCTTTTTTTATTTTTTTAAGATTGATTGATTGATTAGAAAGAGAGAGTGTGAGAGTGAGCATGTTACCAGGAGTGGGGGGAGGGGCAGAGGGAGAGAGACTCTGTGCTGAGTGTGAGCCCGACACAAGACTCAGTCTCCTGACCCTGAGATTCATCAGCCTGAGCTGATGAAACTAAGAGTTGGACACTTTAACTGACTGTGCTACCCAGGCACTCCCCCTTAAGCAGTTCTTAATTTTAATGTTTTTGTATCTTACAGATAGAAGTATGTGAAGAAAAAGCTTCAGCTGTCCTTCCTGCTACCTGTATACAGCTGCTAGACAGCAGTAACTGGAAGGAAAGGCTGGCCTGTATGGAAGAGTTCCAAAAGGTAGATGCATGGGGATGAGTTGAATGTGAAAGAACATTACTCATATAGAAGTGATGAAATTGACAAAGTGCTTGTCCTACCTGTGGTGTCTTATATCCAATAAACACGTTTCAGGGTGTTAACTAAAGCTGAGTGGGGGGGGGGGGGTTGGTTTTTTAGCTCTGTAGTGTTTATCTTTCAATATCTGCTTTCTATGGTTTCTGAAAACTCGTAACTTAATATTTAAGTAAGTTTATTCTGAATTACAAGATTTAGATGAACTTTAATATCACAGTATTTGTTCATTAAACTTACTAGGCAAACAGATCACTCCACTTAAACTGCCCCTCATCCGTTTCTGTTTCCCTCTTTGTTGTCATGATTCTTAGAAGAACAGAAGAACAGACATATTACTTGGTATGAGAAGCTCCTTTCAGAAGTCTGTGTTGGAAAGGAGCATGGTAGTTCCTTTTTACCTTTACTCTGATTCTAATGAGGAGGGTGTGTAGAAACCACAAGAGGCAGGAGACCTGGCTTTCAGTTCTGCATGTGCCATCCATCAGGTTTAGACCCTAGTTTGTGTATCTTTGAAATTTAATACTTAACCGCTTCTAACCTATCCTACTTTGGTATATGTTTTTAGGAAAATCAGGTAACTCAAAATATGTATAAGCAGTTTCTGCCACACACTAGGCAAATGAAAACTGTTACGGTTACATTCCGTGGACCAAATTCTTTGTGAAATTCTGAAATGTGGGGTGGGTGGGTGGGTGGAAGAGTTTCAGTGGTATTAATATAAAACAACTATACATCAAATATCCAACTTAAGAAACAGCTATCTAAGCTCCCTCTATAACCTTCTTTGTATCCATTCCTCTCTTTCAAGTCACCTGCTTGGCTTTTTTATGTACCCTTTCCCTGGCTAATCATTAACCCCTTAACTCTCAGTCTATTGTTTTACTTTAAGGCTGTTGAACTAATGGATCGAACTGAAATGCCATGCCAGGCATTAGTAAGGATGCTGGCCAAGAAACCTGGATGGAAAGAAACCAATTTTCAGGTAATTTTTAATTGGGGATTTTACTATCTTTCATTGAAATAATTTCCATCATATCATCCTGTAGAGTGAAAGAGGTATAGTATTTGGTAATGACTTTTAGCCTTTTTTTAAAACACTTAACCAGTGTGTCTTCTAACTTTAAATGTAAACAATGGAGTGTGTGCATTTTTATTAAACACATAACTATATCTTTGTGTAATTAGGAGTTTATATATATGGAAATATTATCTCTATATTGTTTGTGTAATTCACATATATGCATTTTTCTCCTCGTAAGTTAGGCCTAGAAGCCTCCTAATCTTCACATATGCAAGAGGGGGATAGACAGGGAGACAAGTTTCTTATTTGTCTGGATAAAAGATAGATGATCTTTAAATTGCCAATGAAAAATCACCACATAGTTTAATGTATTAACTGATCCTAGAGATGAAATTTAACAGTGCTGTTATTAGTCTAAAAAGTAGGTGTAAAGGGAGATACAAGAAAGTGATACAGAAAGGAAAAGGAGAAAAGTTGCCTTCTCCTCTAGATATTCATAGACCTTGTGGAAACAAAAGTTTGAAATATGTCAGGTTTATTTTTAACATCCTGCTACTCTCTTTTGCTTCTCTTCTGCCACCTCTTGTTCTCTCTTTAGGATCCGTGGCTTCCTCGCACACTGTGTTCCCTTAGCACTGTTCCAGCACCTCAGCCATACCATCCAGCTCTACAAAGCCTTCCTCTGCCAAGAGGTTCTTGCGCTGCCCTCCTCCCCTACACGCCACTTTCAAAACCCCTCTTTGTGCAGTTTCTTAGGCGAAAAAGCATACCTGATTTGAGCTGATACCCGCCTATGTGTTAGATCCATAACAAAGGATAATTTTATATATGTATTTTTCTTTATAACAACTTCATTGAGAGTATAAAACTCACCATTTTGAAGTGTACAATGCAGCAGTTCTTAGTGTATTCACAGAGTTCTGCAACTCCTACCACTCTATAATTTTAGAATATTATCGTCACTCCAGAAAGAAACCCCATACCCGTAAGCAGTCACTCTCTTTCTCCCCAGATTTCTCCCCCTACCCCCCGGTCCCTGGGCAACTGTTACTCTACTTGCTGTCTCTATGGATTACTTCTCCTGGACATTTCATATAATGAAGTCTTTTACCTAGAATAATATTTTCACTGTTCACCTATATGGTAGCATGTATTTTTATCGCTAAGTAATATTCCATTGTATGGATATAGAACATTTTATTTACCCATTTATAGGTTGAAGAGAATTGGTGTTCTTTCCACTTCGTGGCTATCTCTGTGAACATTCATGTACAAGTTTTTGTGTGAGCACATATTTTTCTTTAAAGATTGATTTATTTACTTATAGAGGGGGAGAGCATGTGTGAGTGGGGGCAGGGGGAGAGGGAGAGAGAGAATCCCAAGCAGACATCCGACTGAGCATGGAGCCCAACACAGAGCTCGAGCTCAAGACCCTGAGATCATTACCTGAGCAGAAATTAAGAATGGGATGCTCAACTGGCTGAGCCAACCAGGTATCCCTGTGTGAGCACATTTTCAATTCTCTTGGATATATACCTAGAAGGTAATTTGCTGGGTCATATGGTAACTATGTTTAACTTTTTGAAGAACTGCCAAACTGTTTCCCAGTGTGGCTTCACCATTTTATATTCGTACCAGTAGTACAAGAGAATTCTAATTTCTGTACATCCTCACCAACTCCTGTCATTTAAATATTCAAATAGGACAGAGAGAAATATTGAAGGGCAAAGGGGTCCCAAGAGCCATACATCTGCAGCCATCACATTAACATCTTTAAATTGTTTTCACATCTTCTTCATTCTTCCACTTAAAAATCTACAAGTTCTTTAAATCCCTCAAGTTCTGTTGTATGTATGTCCATGAGGGTTATAGTTTTTTGTGGGCAACACTAGTGGGAACTCGGAGTGATGCAGTTAGTTTGGTCATTTATTATGTATTTCAGGTTGTGTATTCAGTACTATATGATAACAAGGATAAAAATTATTTTGCTTCTTTGTTTAAAACTTTCATTTTTAAGGGCATCTGGCTAGCTCATGATCAAGAGCATGAGGCTCTTGATCTTGGGGCGGTGAGTTTGAGCCCCATGTTGGATGTAGAGATTACTTAAAAAGTAAATAAATGAATGAATGAATGAATGAATAAAATTGTCATTTTTAGGGGTGCCTGGGTGGCTCAGTTGGTTGAGCGGCTGCCTTCGGCTCAGGTCATGATCCCAGGGTCCTGGGATCGAGCCCCATGTTGGGCTCCCTGCTCAGCGGGGAGCCTGCCTCTCCCTCTCCCTCTACCTGCCACTCTGCCTACTTGTGCTCTCTATCTCTCTGTCAAATAAATAAAATCTTTAATAAATAAATAAAATAGTCATTTTTTTAGTTTGGTCATGTTCTCAGTTGTCCCTGTGTTACATCTTTACTATAAAAGTAAGTAAATTAAGGGGCGCCTGGGTGGCTCAGTTGGTTAAGCGACTGCCTTCGGCTCAGGTCATGATCCTGGAGTCCCGGGATTGAGTCCCGCATCGGGCTCCCTGCTCAGCGGGGGGTCTGCTTCTCCCTCTGACTCTCTTCCCTCTCGTGCTCTCTGTCTCATTCTCTCTCAAATAAATAAAATCTTTAAAAAAAAAAAAAAAGTAAATTAATGTTTTTGGCTTACTCATAATTTTATGATACTTATCCTTGTTCAGGTGATGCAGATGAAGCTTCACATAGTTGCTTTGATTGCCCAGAAGGGGAATTTTTCCAAAACTTCAGCTCAGATTGTCTTGGATGGCCTTGTGGACAAGATTGGAGATGTGAAATGTGGGAACAATGCAAAAGAAGCTATGACAGCAATAGCCGAAGCTTGCATGTTGCCGTGGACAGCTGAACAGGTTAGTGATAGAGCTCTCTCTCCCCAACTTTTCCCAGCTTTTCCCAAATTTTAATTTAAGGTTACTAATTAAACTGTAGTTCTTTTCTTCCTAAGTCAAACCATTTTTTATATTCTGCATTTTTATCCTTACCTCTAATAATATACTGTTGCCTGATAATTAGAATTTATCTTGGCCAAGAATAATCTATTAAAAGATGAGAGTGATTTTCTCTTAAGACATTATAATTCAGAGTGATCACTAATGAAAAGTTGTAAAGTCCAGAATGCTTTTTTTTTTTTTTGAAGATTTTATTTATTTATTTGACACAGAGAGAGATAGTGATAGCAGGAACACAAGCAGGGGGAGTGGGAGAGGGAGAAGCAGGCCTCCCGCAGAGCAGGGAGCCTGATGCGGGACTCAATCCCAGGACCCTGGGACCATGACCTGAGCTGAAGGCAGATGCATAACGACTGAGCCACCAAGGTGCCCCAGAATGCTTTTAATACTACTGTCACTTACCTCATTTTCTTGTGTAAGTTAAATATTTCATTCCTAAGGCATTTTTTTTTTTAAGATTTTATTTATTTATTTGACAGAGAGAGACAGCAAGAGAGGGAGCACAAGCAGGGGGAGTGGGAGAGGAGAAGCAGGCTTCCCGATGAGCAGGGTGCCCGATGAGGGGCTTGATCCCAGGACCCTGGGATCATGACCTGAGCCGAAGGCAGACGCTTAACGACTGAGCCACCCAGGCGGCCCTTTCATTCCTAAGGCATTCTTGCAGTTCTGTCAGGGTTGGAAAAACCATGCTTAATCCACTTCTACCTTTATGGCATACTATATTTCTGTGAGAAATATGAGAAAAAACACATGCTTATTTTTGTTTTTTCCCTCTTTTTCACTTTAGGTTATGTCAATGGCTTTCTCACAGAAGAATCCCAAGAATCAATCAGAAACTCTGAATTGGCTATCAAATGCAATCAAAGAATTTGGTTTTTCTGGGTAAGTCAGAAACAAATCAGGTACAAAATAATTAAATATTGTGTCTATCTCTAACTAGTGATTCTTTTTGCTGTAGCTGTCTCTGCTATTTCTGAGACACCAGAGCTGGGTCGGCTAATTTATATAAAACAAAACTACCTTTGTTCCTCAAAAGTCTGTATTGGCTCATGGTCCTGCATTTTCATGTCCACTAACATTAGAGCTCTCTAAATTATTTCTCCTTAAGTATTAATAACAATCCCTCAGAAAAGCCACTTCCAAGGATTTCTAGTCAAATATATTTCGAAATTACTACATATAATCACATTTGTTTAGAGACCTATCATGCATGTTGGTGAATTAAAGTCTCTGAAGGTCATGCAACAGAGAAGCTTGCCTAACTTTATTTTTTATTATTATTATTATTTTTATTCATTCGAGACACAGAGATACAGAGAGAGAGAGCGAGAACACGAGCAGGGGGAAAAGCAGAGGGAGGGGGGGAAGCAGGCTCCCCACTGAGCAGGGAGCCCAGCGCGGGGCTCTATCCCAGGACCCTGGGATCATGACCCAGGCGCCCCAGCCTAACTTTATTAACCCACTGTTTCCCAAACTTGTTTGCATATTGAACACATTTGTTTATTTAACAAAATTTTATAGAGCTTACTTTATGCCAGGCACTTTTTTTTTTTAAAGATTTTATTTATTTGAGAGAGAGAAGAGATAGCAACAGAGATAGTGAGAGAGAGTAGGAGCATGGAGGAGAGGGAGAAGAAGGGCTTGATCCCAGGACCCTGGTCATGACCTGAGCTGAAGGCAGACACTTAACTGACTGAGCCACCCAGGCTCCCTTATGCCAGCCACTTTCTAAATAATAATTCATTTGATTTAATTCTCATAAAAACCATGTGAGGCATTGTTATTCCCATTTTATACGTGTGGAAACTGGGCACACAAAGCTTGAGTAATCTGTCCAAGTCACAGTTCCGAAGTGGCAAAGCCAAGATTTGAATCCAGGCATTCTGGTTCCAAGAGAAAGTACTATAACTGCTATACTATGTTGCCTTTCTCTGTGCCATGCTTTTTTTTACAATATACTTCTTAATGTGTTACAAAATAGTTTTCTAGGGACGCCTGGGTGGCTCAGTCAGTTAAGTGTCTGATTTCGGCTCAGGTCATGATCTTAGGGTCCTGGAGTCGAGCCCCCGCATCAGGCTCCTTGCCCATCAGAGAGTATACTTGTCCCTCTGCCCCTCACCCTGCTTGTACTCTCCCTCTTTCTCTCTCAAATAGATAAAATCTTTAAAAAAAAAAAAAAAACAACACCAAAAAAACCCAAAATAGTTTTCTACATTCTACCAAATAAAGAAATGCTACTCTATAAGTTATTCAAGTGACATTCAAGCAAAGACAATTGTTTGGGAGCACCTGGGTGGCTCAGTCAGTTAAGCGTCCAACTCCTGGTCTCAGGTCATAGATCTCAGGGTTGTGAGATCAAGCCCTGTGTTGGACTTCATGCTCATTGGGAAGTCTGCTTGAGATTTTTCTCTCAACCTCTCTCTCTGCCCCTTTCGCACTCCCGCATACGCTCGCTCGCTCTCTCTGAAATAAAATAAAATCTTAAAAAGAAATAAAATAAAAATAGCAAGGAGTGATTATTCTTCAGTAGGTAGTAGAGGGGAATGAGTTGTCAGGGGGCAGTGGGAGGAGAAAAGATGGGAGAAAGAACTGAGCCAGGTCACATTGGGCCTCAGAGTTTTGAGTTAGTTGGAAACCATTAGATGGTTTTAAGCAGAAGAGTAATAGGATCATTTGGACTGTAGTCAGAATAAATAGTGAGGATTGAAAAGACTAATTAGTCCTATCAAGAAAATATACTGGCTTGGACATAGTTTGTAGAAATGGAAGTATTAGGATGCAGAATGTATTTGGAATATCGGAACAGGAGTGGCGCCTGGGTGGCTCAGTCGTTAAGCGTCTGCCTTCAGCTCAGGTCATGATCCCAGGGTCCTGGGATCGAGCCCCACATTGGGCTCCCTGCTCCACGGGAAGCCTGCTTCTCCCTCTCCCACTCTCCCTGCTTGTGTTCCCTCTCTCGCTGTGTCTCTCTCTGTCAAATAAATAAATAAAATCTTAAAAAAAAAAAAAAAAATCGGAACAGGTTACTGAGTATAGGAAAGAGAGGAGTCAAGGATGGCCTGAGCGAATGGAAGAATAATGTGGCTCTTTACTGAGGTAGGAAAGACTGGAAACAACAGCATTTGGGTTTGGGGTGTGGTCAGGAGTTTTGGTCTTGACAGATGTGGGACATCTACTATACATTCAAATGGAAGTGTTACAAAGGCTGTATGGATATACAGATCTGAATTCAGAAGAGGGGTCAACACTGGGGTTTAGGAGTAATGAGCTTGTAGACAATATTTAATGTTCCCTGTCAGTGACTGGAGAGAGAGAATAGGTGAGACTTGGGGACATAGCCAAAGGGAGCCAGTCCTGGAGTCTGGCTTTATAAAACTCTTAAGTATTCTGAGAGTTTCATTTATTTGTTTTTAATTCTAAATGTTACTTCTTTCAGGTTGAATGTGAAAGCTTTTATTAGCAATGTGAAGACAGCTCTTGCTGCAACAAACCCAGTGAGTACATACCACATATGTAGGAACATTACAGCCATCTTTGTGGTTCTGTTCTCATTTGCAAAGTTCTTTTTGTTCTGTCTGCCAGGCTGTGAGGACTTCGGCCATCACCCTGCTTGGTGTGATGTACTTGTATGTTGGTCCCTCTTTGCGAATGTTCTTTGAGGATGAGAAGCCTGCCCTTCTATCCCAGATAGATGCAGAATTTGAGAAGGTAAAGATTCCAAAAATGATACAGTCCATTGGTAGACGTAAGAATGCTCATAATAGTTAAGTTTAAGCTTTTAACCCTTTAGAATGAGGAATATATATGTATTTGCTTTTATATGCATAAAGTATCCCTAGGAAGAATTCATAAGAAATTGATGGCTTTGTCTATGAGGAGGGCGACTGGATAGCTGTGGCATGGGAGGGGAGATATTCCTCTTTTGTCTCTTGTACCTTTGGAATATCAAACATTTTTATTGTATTGCCTATTCAGAAAGTATATCAACATTTAAAATTGTTTTAAATAAAAAAAACTTGGCCTTCCTTGAATAAACTTTCTAATCAAAATTGCTGGGTTTGGGCAGACTTGCTTTATATTTATTGGGCATCTAAGTCAAAAGACAATTTCATGATTGAAAAGTCGTCAGATTCTAGTAGGTTTGTATAAAAATACCTTTTGCCATATAGTCTCAAATTTGGGATCTAAGTAGGAATTAAAATATGTACTGTGTAGGGGTCCTTGGGTGGCTCAGTCAGTTAAGCGTCTGACTTTTGATTTTGGCTCAACTCATGATCTCAGGGTTGTGAGATCAAGCTCAGGGTTGTGTCAGGTTCTGTGCTGGGTGTGGGGCCTGCTTAAGGTTCTCTCTCTCTCTCTGCCCCTTCCCCCCTTTCTAAAAATAAATACATACATACATACATACATACAGTGTAGTTTATAAATATTAAGTAGTATGAAGGAATAGGAAAGTTTGACATAGGCGCATTCTCTAACTTGTTTGCTCTCGTACCATTCATCAAGTTCATTAGCCTCACTGATTTGTTTGTGTGTAGATGCAGGGACAGAACCCACCTGCTCCAACCAGAGGGATTTCTAAACACAGCATAAGTGGTACAGATGAAGGAGAAGATGGAGATGAACCAGATGAGGTGGGCACTGATGTTGTGGATCTTTTGCCGAGGACAGAAATCAGGTAGGTTTATTGCAAATGATTTACTGGATTTATGTAGTGAAAAAAAAATTTTTTTTTTTGGTAGTGAATTCTTAATGGTACCTTCTCTTCCTCGGTCAAGAGTACTTCTGTGACATTATTTCTTTAGGAGTCTGGAATAAAGGATTCTGTCTTCTGCTTTTTCAGTGATAAAATCACTTCAGAGTTGGTGTCTAAGATTGGTGACAAGAACTGGAAGATCAGGAAAGAAGGCCTGGATGAAGTGACAGCTATTATCAATGAAGCAAAATTTATCCAGCCGAATATAGGTGAACTGCCAACTGCTTTGAAAGGCCGACTCAATGATTCAAATAAAATCTTGGTACGTAGAACATGTGCCTGTTCTTTTTCTCTCCCTCCCCTCTTCCCTGCAGGAAGTTCCTTTTCAGTAATCTTCACCTGCAAAAAAAATGAGTGGCCACTTCATTTGCTTTGAACTAGAATTCCTTTAATTTCTTAAGTGCCTCAAGATGGGTTGGTAGGTGGCAGGTTTATTTATCAAATTTTCATGGATGTCATATTTGCTTTTTATAGAACTCTAATATTAAATATCCTTATATAAAACTCTGTTATATTCATAAACACGTTTAATTTCTAATTTTTAAATTTGGGTTTTTATGTCAGGATTTTCTTAAACTAGGCTTTACCTTACTTTAAAACAATAAAGCACTATCCATTCTGGTCTAAAATTCTAATACTCCAGTGTTATGAACTAATGATAAAAGGACAGGCCACTCACTGCCTATAAATTATTCATAAGCTAATTAGAATAGCATCATAACAAACTGACTACCCTGTCTTTCAAGTAGGCCCAAAACTTCTAGTGCACTGACTACTTAGCAGCAAACTTGGAAAACTTGGAACACTATTGCTCCTGGTTTCATCATCAAGTGTTGGCTCTTTCCCACTCAGGTGCAGCAGACGTTGAATATCCTCCAGCAACTGGCAGTAGCCATGGGCCCAAATATCAAGCAACATGTGAAGAACTTAGGCATCCCTATCATCACAGTCCTTGGAGACAGCAAGGTAAACCTGACTCCTGACCACAACTCCCTTCTGGAATAGGCCAGCCACATTCTTGGGCCAAGACCAATTCTCAGTGTGTGTAAGAGTACACATAAACAGTCTATAAACAGTCTATATACTATTTTCCTCCTATAAACATTAGGAGGAAAATAGTAAACATCTGTACCTCCCAAGCAGTATGAAGGTGAACAGTTATGTCACTCGCCTTGCGACCCTTAAGTAAGTTATTTATTTTCTTCGAGGTTCAGTTTCTTTATCTATGAAATTTCATTCTTACAGAACTAAATAAGAATCTGTACATAAGGTACCTGTTACTGTCTCATACAGTATGCACTCAAAAACTGTTGGCTATTACGATTATGACATCATCGTTATAAGTACTGTTATGAAGAGTGAATACGTTCATGAATTTTGGGGTCATGTATTTATTTTCTTCCTTGTTCTCCTGAACTGCTGGAGCAGGATCTTCTAGTACTTCAATTTCACAGTCCTAGAATTAATCTCCTCGAAAGTTGCAAGCCTCTTATATTTAGCCCTAGATTGAATATTTGCATGTGTCTTTTTTTGTGTGCAATTCATTTAATATGAGGAATTGGGGTATTTTAATGTTTTTCATGTCAATAAGTCCTCATTCTGTGAACGCAAGTTAATATGAAAACATAAGTGTTCAGGCAAATTGTTAGTAATTTCAGTCTAACTATTAGGAGTTCTCTACCCTGTGGAGTTACATTCTTTATAGATAACCATGGACATAACAGCCCTGAGAGCTTCAGAAAATAAAACCTCTGAGTTTATTCCCCTTACGTGATACTTTATGCCCAGGTCACTGTTTTTGCCTAATTTAACTGAGTACAGGACCTTACAGTTGGAGTTTTATGTTTCTTCTTTACTTTGGATTTTCAGTACAACCATAGAACTAGATTCTGTGTCAGAAAAGTTGATTCCAAGTATGTTCATGTGGACCTTAGAGAAACCTCCGTTGTTCATGTTCCCAAAGTAACAAACTGTTTCACTCCCTACCTCCAAACCATAACTGATGTTATCTTTACTAATTCTCTTCTCTATTTAGAACAATGTTCGGGCAGCTGCCCTAGCAACTGTGAATGCTTGGGCAGAACAGACAGGCATGAAGGAATGGCTGGAGGGAGAAGATCTTTCTGAAGAGCTCAAAAAGGAAAATCCTTTTTTGAGGCAAGAGGTAAGTATTACAAATATAATGTGCTTTACTCATGACAGATTTTACCTTCTTAGAGGTCCGGACCTACCTAATAAATATGCTTGTATGAATAGAATGAGTTTCGTTATGAAACAGTTAATAAAATGAAACCAAATTCCTGAAGCTTTTATACTCATGTGCCTCTTTTTCTCTCCCCCCCGGCTTTGATATCCGTAGATAAAACACTAAACCTCAACCTAAACCTTCCATCCTATACAAACATTAACTCAAAATGGATTGTGGACTTAAATGTAGAACATAGAAGTATAGAACTTTTATTTTACTTATTTTTTCAAAATGGTGTTTGAACTTATGACCCTGAGATCAAGACCTGAGTTGAAATCACGAGTTGGTCACTTAACCAACTGAGTCACCCAGGCACCCCAAAACTATACAACTTTTAAAGATAATACCGGTGAAGGGCGCCTGGGTGGCTCAGTTGGTTAAGCGCCTGCCTTCGGCTCAGGTCATGATCCTGGAGTCCCGGGATCAAGTCCTGCCTCGGGCTCCCTGCTCAGCGGGGAGTCTGCTTCTCCCTCTCCCTCTCCCCCCTCTTGTGCTCTCTCTCTCTCTCAAATAAATAAATAAAATCTTTAAAAAAAAAAGATAATATCGGTGAAAAACATCAGGATATAGAAATTCTTCAGGCAAAGAATTCTTAGACTTGACTCCAAAACCACAATCCCATCAATGGAAAAAATTAATAAATTAGACCTCATAAAAATTAAGAATTTTATTCTGCAAAAGACCATGTGAAGATAATGAGAGGTAGCTACACCACAGGAGAAAATATTTACTAACTCAGCATCCAACAACCATTATCTAAAACATGGAAAGAATTCTCAAAGCAGTTTAAAAAAAAAAATAGTCTAATTAGAAGATGGGCAAAAGATGGGGCTCCTCCTTGCTGACTCAGTTGGTGGAGCATATGATTTTTGATCTCAGGGTCATGAGTTTGAGATCCATGTCGGGCATAGAGCCTACTTAAAAAAAAAAAAAAAAAAGAAAATGGGCAAAAGACATGAACGGATGTTTCATTGAAGAGAAGATGCAGGTGGTAAATAAACCCGTAAAAGTTATTCAATATTATTAGCCATAAGGGAAGTGCAAATTAGAACTACAGTGACACATCACTCTACAACTATCAGAATTACTGAAATAAAAAAATAGTTTTAACACAAATGCTGGCAAGGATTTGGAGAAATTTTAACACTGCTGGAGGAAATGGAAAATGGTACAGCCACTCTAGGAAAAAAAAGGCTTGGCAGTTTCTTCTAAAACTAAACATGTAGAGGGCACCTGGGTGGCTCAGTCAGTAAGTGTCCAACTCTTGATTTCGGCTCAGGTCATGATCTCAGGGTCATGAGATTAAGCTCTGTGTCGGGCTCAGTGGGGAGTCTACTTGGGATTCTCTCTTTCTCCCTCTCCCTCTGCTTCACTCCCCACTCATGTGTACATGCCCTCTCTCTCTTTCTAAAATAAATAAATCTTTTTTTAAAAATCCCGAAACTGAACAGTTACTATATGACCCAGCAGTTGTGATCTTGTGCATTTATTCCATAAAGATGAGAATTTATGTCTACATAAAAATCTATACACGAATGTTCATAGCAGCTTCATTCATGATAATCAAAAACTGGGGGACAGCCCAGATATCCTTCGACAGGTGCAAGGTTAAACCAACTGTTGTACGTCCATGTGGTAATACTATTTAGCAATAAAAGAATCACTGATACGGGCAACAATTGAGGGAAATCACCAAGGAATTACGTTGAGTGGCAAAACCCAGCTCCAAACAGTTACATACCATATGATTCCATTTGTGGGATATGTTTGAAATGACAAAATTTTAGAAATGGAGAACAGATTAGTAATTATCAGGGATTGGAATGGGAGAAGGGAGATGCCTGTGGTTATAAGGAGGTAACCTGAGGGATCCTTGCAATGGAACTGTTTAAAATCTTGACTGTGGTGTCAGATGTAGTAACATATATGTGATCAGACCATAGAACTAAATATCCACACAGACACAAATGAGAACAGCAAAGCTGGGCAGTCTGAACAGGATCAGTGGATTGGATCAATGTCAGTATCCTGGTTGTGAAACTACAGTATAATTTTATAAAGTGCTACTGTTAGAGGAAACTGAGTGCATGGGATCTCTGTATTATTTCCTATAACTCCATGTGGCTACAATGATCTCAAAACTTCAATTAAAAAATAAATACAGTTATGAATTATTTGGGAGGAATAGAGAAAAACTGTCGATATAGGGCTGAAAACAGAAGTCCTGGTAGACCTTGTCCTCTCCTGATCAAATAAATGTTCTGCATCTTCTCTAGCTGAGTAATTCTTAGAATTTTTTTAAAAAGATAAATGAAAGATTTTCATCTGTAAAATGAATTAAGAACTATTAAAGCTTGGGAGGGAGTGCCTGGGTGGCTCAGTCGTTGGGCATCTGCCTTCGGCTCAGGTCATGATCCCAGGGTCCTGGGATCGAGCCCCGCGTCAGGCTGTCTGCTCTGCGGGAAGCCTGCTTCTCCCTCTCCCATTCCCCCTGCTTGTGTTCCCTCTCTCTCTGTGTCTGTCTCTGTCAAATAAATAAATAAAATCTTTTAAAAAAAAAAAAAAAAACTATTAAAGCTTGGGGCGCCTGGGTGCCTCAGTCAGTTAGGCGTCTGCCTTTGGCTCTGGTCATGATCTCAGGGTCCTGGGATTGAGCCCCACATGGGGCTCCCTGCTCTGCAGGGAGCCCACTTCTCCCTCTCACTCTGCCTGCCGCTCCCCCTGCTTGTTTTCTCCTGCTCTGTCAAATAAATAAAATCTTTAAGAAAAAACAACAACAACAACAACTATTAAAGCTTTATAGTTTAATGCCCAAGTGTGGTCTAAAGAACCGTGTCCTTAACGACTGGGTGGCTCAGTCGTTAAGCCTTTGGCTCAGGTCATGGTCCCAGGGTCCTGGGATCGAGCCCCGCGTCGGGCTCCCTGCTCCACGGGAAGCCTGCTTCTCCCACTCCCCCTGCTTGTCCTCCCTCTTTCACTGTGTCTCTCTCTGTCAAATAAATAAATAAAATCTTAAAAAAACAAACAAAAACCGTGTCCTTAAAGAAAATTGTCATCTTTGCATATATCATTTAAATATAGCATTGTTCTTGAACAATGAAAATTACTGATTTCATATTGGAAACTTGAGTGTAAGAACTAATTCAGTGTTCGGTACTGATGCAGTCATTAAGCCTAAGATTATAAGTAATAAGTTTCCCCTTGAAGTGTGTAACCGGTCTTTATTTCTTTTGGCAGCTTCTGGGCTGGCTGGCTGAGAAACTACCGACTCTTCGTTCCACCCCCACAGACCTTATCCTTTGTGTTCCTCATCTTTACTCGTGCCTGGAAGATCGCAATGGAGATGTGCGGAAGAAGGCCCAAGATGCCTTGCCTTTCTTCATGATGCATCTGGGATATGAGAAAATGGCCAAGGCTACCGGGAAACTAAAGGTACTATTTCTTGTGGTTGCTGCTCTTAAAAGCCATTAGAAAAATATTGAACATGAGTATATATAGGCAAGAGATCATATTACCTCCTAGGAGTTTCACTTGAAACCCCAGTGAGAGCAAAAATATGTTGAACTCCCAAGAACCTGACTCTGCAGGGACAAAAGTTGTGACCTTCTAGAATGGTAGCTAATTTAGTATGACTTCATAATGTGTGTTACTTCTCTTGCACCGTGTGCCGCCTCCCTTACTTCATAGGTATTTCAAAACTGGGAGCTCAGTGATGTGTTGGACAGCAGCTCTGTTAGTAAGCATACTCTGAGTGTATCATGTGTGTGGCCTCTCACTTCTGTTACGTTGTTTCCCTAGCCAACTTCTAAAGATCAGGTATTGGCCATGCTAGAAAAAGCCAAAGCTAATATGCCAGCCAAGCCTGCTGCATCTGCTAAAGCAACTTCCAAACCAATGGGAGGGTCAGCTCCAGCCAAATTCCAGCCAGCTTCAGGTAACTCTATTTTGAGAGGGTTAAGGGGGAAGGAAGTAGCCCAGGGGAACTCAAAAGAAATCCAGCCTTCATTTCTTACCGTATTTCCAAACAGCTTAGATCCTAGGCCCTCCTGCCTTCCCTCCCTCTCTTCCTCCCTCCTCACCCTTCTACCACAAACATTTGTCAAGTTTTATGCTAGGAATTGTGCTGAAGGTATGAAGACGCTTAATTTGGTTTACAATTCCAAAAAGGGGTTTCGGAATAGCACATTGAAATACTCCAGAAAGTGAGTGTTCCATCCTATTTTTAAGGTTTCCATACATTTTCTGCTATTGGATATAATAGAGGGGGAACTGGGACCATCTAGTCTAATCCCCTTTATTAAGAGATGAGGAAACTCTAAAGATTAAGTGACTGGCACAAGGACAGCCAGTCAGTGCCTAAACCAGCATAGAATTCCTCTTCCTCATTCCCAAATGAGTTCTCCTACTGCAGTGCCTGTTTGCCGATTCATTCTCTTACTAATCTTTTAGAGGAAATTCTTGATTTCATCACACTAATGTTATAATTCCATCATGTATAAGTAAAACTCTAATCTGTAACCACTTCTTCTCTAGACTTAACTACTTAAATAAAATATTATTCTTTTTAATGGGGTAGAAACTATTCATGCTATAGAGTTAGAAATTGTACATGTGCAAAACTGTTGGTATCTACATATATATTCAATTACAACGTTTGTTGGAATCTTGCTATACGGTAAATACTGAGTACCAAAGATGACAGACCCTACCCTTAAGGAAGTATCAATCTAAAAGGTTTTTTTAACTGTTATGTAGAAAATAGTTTTAAAACTTCAGCTTAACTGTTGGCAAAGTAGATATAGATTGAGTTAATTTCTTAGGGTTATGCTTAAAAAAGGAAATTTAGGCAGAAAAAAAGATTAGGAAAAAATCTAATTGAAAATACTTTCTAAATTGACACATTTAAAGCTGTAGGGTTTCTCATCATTATGTATTTAACCTGCTCAGAATAAAGTGATATTAGTTAGAGTTTATATTTATAGTAGATGCCTTTTTTTCTCAAAGCACCTGTTGAAGATTCTGTTTCCAGCACTATAGAAACCAAACCTGATCCGAAAAAGGCCAAAGCTCTAGGAGTTTCCTCTAAAGCAAAGGTATGTTAGCTCTGCATACTTAGATGTAGAATTGCTTTTAAGTGTGTTTTATACGCTGAGTCATTCTATTAGGAAAGATCATATTATGTATGAAAGAACATTACTACTTTTTTTTTTTTTTTTTTAGGACTTTATTTGAGAGAGAGCGCGCATGAATGAGAGCACAAGTAGAGGGAGAAGGAGAAGCAGACTCCCCACTAAGTAGGGAGCCTGATGCGGGGCTTGATCCCAGGACCCTGGAATTATGACCTGAGCCAAAGGCAGATGCTTAACTGACTGAGCCATCCAGTCGCCCCTACTGTTTTTTTTGTTTTTTTTTTTAAGATTTATGTATTTATTTGAGAGAGAGCAAGCCCAAGCCAGGGGAGGGGCAGAGGGAGAGAATCCTCAAGCAGATTCCCTGCTGAGTGCAGAGCCCGACGAAGGGCTCCATCTCATGACCTGTGAGAGCCTGACCTGAGTCAAAACCGAAAGTTGGACATTCAGCTGACTGAGCCACCCAAGTGCCCCCGCTGCATTTATTATTACATGCTTATATAGAATGGGCACTCTGGCCATTTGTTTGAATATTATTTGTTTCCTTCCCTTTGCCTGGTCCTTTAACTCTGAGTTAATTTAAATAGATAATTATCTTCTAAATTGTCCAGTTGAAGCTGTTCTTTTCCTATCCTCCCTACTGTCCTCATACCAAATTTAACAAGTGCTTATTTTAGTATTTTGATCACAAGTGCTTTGAAGTATTTTTGACACTATTCTTTTTTCCCCCAGTCTTTTGCAGTTTGCAAAGCAGTTTCACATAAATGATCTCATATTTGTTTTAACTGAATGACTTCAGTGTTTGAACTAGAAATTCTGGCCTACTAGAAATAATGGGCTCTTGCTACATTTATATTAATAATTAATAATGGTTACGGTTTTGAAATTCAAGTTTTACTTTAAATACATATTCTCAGTTTTCACTATTTTCTTTCCATCTGATACAAAGATTTAGAATCTTGGATTATTTTTCAAAACCACTTTAATAATTTAAAATGTTTCTAGCGGGGTGCCTGGGTGGCTCAGTCGTTAAGCGTCTGCCTTCGGCTCAGGTCATGGTCCCAGGGTCCTGGGATTGAGCCCCGTATCGGGCTCCCTGCTCTGCAGGAAGCCTGCTTCTCCCTCTCCCACTCCCCCTGCTTGTGTTCCCTCTCTCACTGTGTCTCTCTCTGTCAAATAAATAAAATCTTTAAAAAATAACAAAATAAAAAAAAATGTTTCTAGCAAGTTTCTCTAGAAACAGGTTCAGAGAATCTCTAGTTATAATGATGTGATAGAGAAAGATTTTATATGCAGAGAAACAGAAAAGCTTTCTTGACTAAGACGTGTAAATGCCATTCAAAATGCCATTAATATGGAAAGCTGTAAGTGGTGTTGAAGATTTCAGGAAAGAAAGGAGCTGTCCAGGGGCGCCTGGGTGGCTCAGTCGGCTAAGCAGCTGCCTTTCAGCTCAGGTCATGATCCCAGGGTCCTGGGATCGAGCCCCATGTCAGGCTCTCTGCTTAGCAGGGAGCCTTCTTTTCCCTCTCCCTCTGCCTGCCGCTCCCCCCCTGCTTGTGCTCTCTCTCTCTCTCTCTTCCTCTCTCTCTGTCAAATAAATAAAATCTATTTTAAAAAAAAAACAAAGAACGGAGCTGTCCAATAAACAAAGAGTCTGTGACCCAGACCAATGATACATAGTAGTTTTCCAACTATATTACATGCCAGTACAAGGTAACCCACTTGAGTTATGTATTTGAGAATGTTACTTGAGAATGTATTATTAAAAACATTTCTGGGGGCTCCTGGGTGGTTCAGTAGGTTGGGCATCCGACTCTTGATTTTGGCTTAGGTTGTGAGATCAAGCCCTGGTCGGGCTCTGTGCTCAGGGCGTGGAGCTGCTTAAAAGATTCTCTGCCACCCCCCCCACCCCCCACCGGCTCACACTCCCTCTTAAAAAAAAAAAAAAAATTTTAGTGGGGTGCCTGGGGGGCTTAGTTGGTTAAGCATCTGACCCTTGATCTCAGCTCAGGTCTTAATCTCAGGGTCTTGAGCTCAAGCCCTGTGTTGGGCTCCATGTTGGGCATAGAGTCTACTTAAAAAAAAAAAAAGAAAAGAAACAAACATATGTTTCTGGAAATGTACAGAAAGTTAGTATGTGCAAGATTCTGTGGCTCTTCTGTTTCTTTCATGGGGAATATAACGTTGAGAGTGTCTGTTTTATAGAGAGCCCGCTTACCGGGCAGTAACATCATATTCCCAAGGACGAGTAGCCTAGCTAACCAGTGTTCCCTGAACCTTGGCTGTAGAGTGCACAAGGAAAGAAAGTGCCCAGCAAAACCAGCTTAAAGGAGGATGAAGACAAATCTGGTCCTATTTTCATTGTTGTTCCAAATGGAAAAGAGCAAAGGATGAAAGATGAAAAAGGATTAAAGGTAAGGAAGGGACAAGAACCTTCAGGAGTTTTTTGCTTTGTTTTGTTTTGTAATCAAGAACCATTTTACTGTCTGGAATTCATTTCATTGTGAAAAACTGGGTCTTTTGCTAATAAATTATAGCTTGTTTCTCTTAGGTTTATGGGAGCATTAGTTACTACAAAAGGAACTATAGAATGGAGCTATTGCCTGTTCTTCCTCCAAATGGAAAGAAACAGAAATTGTTTTAATTTTTATAATAAAAAAATGGAAAATATTAATTGATTTTTATCAACTACATATCTGTAGTAGGGTACTTGTTTAATCCTTCTTGTACCTGATACCTCAAAAGACAGATCTGGTGACTATCTGTCTAATTCATTTCTCTTTTTATGTTATTTTGGTATTTTTAGGCAGTTAAATTTTTTTGTCAGAATACATGTTTAAAAAAAATTCAAGCAGTATGAAAAGTACAGAGTGTAGTATAAGAAGCATGTCTCCCCCTAGCCCCCCTCCACAGGGAAGATATATTGCCAGTATTTTTGTGCATTACTCCAGAATTATGAATATTTCGTACTATATAGTTATATATGTATAAATGTATAGCGCTTTTTACACATGGGAGCATGCAGTACTCTTTGTTCTGTATTTTGCTTTTTTCTTTTAATGATGTTTGAAATATCTTAAAGGTCATTACATAACTGTGTGCATATATCCATTCATTCTCTTTATTGGTACATCATGTGTATGTACCTTTCTTTATCCCCAACCCACAATATAAACATTTAGGTTTCTTCTAGTCTCCCACTATTATAAACTATTCTGCCGTGAGCATTTTGAATGTAGGTACTTGTACACATATGTGAATATATCTTTATTAAAAACTCCTACTAGAATGTATGTACGTATTTAACTTTGATAGATATTACAAATTTTCCCTTTATTAAAATTGTACCAGTAGTATCCACCATGTTCTACAATAAGAGAGCATTGATTTTTCTAGTGAGAATTGCTGAATTGAAGATGTTAAGAGTTAACCTTCCAGAAGTATGACTGCTTGATAATATATTTTGCATTCATATTTAATTACAAATTAATCTCGTCGAATTTTAAAATCCTATTATATTGATTTCTGCAACTGCTTTAAATAGAATTCTCTACCTCATTTCAGTTGAACATCTCATCATCCCTTTCCCTGTTTTTTTTTTTCAGGTGCTGAAATGGAATTTTACTACTCCACGGGATGAATACATTGAGCAACTAAAGACTCAGATGTCTAGCTGTGTGGCTAAGTGGTTACAAGATGAGATGTTTCACTCAGACTTTCAGCATCATAACAAAGCCCTTGCTGTCATGGTTGATGTAGGTTTACAGTAGATAAATACACGTGTATCTCAGATCCATGAAAATACTGAGCCTTGTGAAATAACCAGAAGTTAACGTGACTTGAGAAGGAACTAGAATACACCATGTTCTTTGGCTTTAGAGTTATAGTATTACTTGATAGAATAAGTGACTGTCATAATTGTAGGTCTTAAATAGAATCTTAAAAATCTGTTTTCTTCTTGGACTCTAGTAAAATCTATAATGTACTTACCTAATAGAACTCAAATTTTTATACAGTCTTATTTGTCTTCTGTTTTAAGCACTTGGAGAGTGAAAAAGACGGTGTTATTGGTTGCCTGGATCTTATCTTAAAGTGGCTTACCCTGCGGTTTTTTGACACCAATACAAGTGTCCTGATGAAAGCCCTAGAATATTTAAAATTGCTCTTCACCCTGCTAAGTGAGGAGGAGTATCATCTTACTGAGAATGAAGCATCTTCCTTCATCCCCTATCTCATCCTCAAGGTAATGCATTGTTCTCATTCTGGAAGACTGCCCAAGTTCCCAGCTGACCTCAGTTCCCATCCTTTATTCCCTCTCCCTTTTCCATTTATTCTGTGATGATACCTTTCACCGCTCATTCCCGTGCCCCTGTTCTTCCAAGATGTGTGACGCATGGAAGGACCCTTTGCTACTCAGGAACTGCCTCAGTCGTTATTTTCCTTGTCGACTAGGTTGGAGAACCAAAGGATGTCATTCGTAAAGATGTCCGTGCCATCCTGAACCGGATGTGCCTTGTCTACCCAGCCAGCAAGATGTTCCCCTTCATCATGGAAGGAACCAAATCCAAGAACTCTAAGCAAAGAGCAGGTGAAGCAACAATTTAAATTGAGGCGTGAGTCTGTGCAGCAGTGACCTCGAAAAGAAATAGTTTGTAGATGAACCGAGGACATTTCAGTGTCTGTGTGGTTGATTCCAACCTTCCGATTTGGACTGTGGGAGTGATGAGTTGCACACTGGTGGAGCCACAGTATCAGGTGATACAGGCACTGCTCAGTACCACCCTGCTGACAAAATCAAGTGCACAGGGGCCATCTGACTCACAGGCATCCCTTTCTTCCAGGAGCACTTGCTGTAATAGTATTATATGATTGTGTGTGTGTGGTTTTTTTTAAGATTTTATTTATTTGACAGAGCACAAGCAGAGGGAGAGAGGGAGAAGCAGGCTCCCCGCTGAGCAAGGAGCCCGATGTGGGACTCGATCCCAGGACCCTGGGATCATGACCCAGGCTGAAGGCAGCCGCTTAACCGACTGAGCCACCCAGGCGTCCCTGATTGTGTGTTTTATCAGAAGGCAGTAAACAAGGAAAAATTCTAGGTAGAGCCAGAATAAGATTTTAGTTCTTCATGTATGCCAAGGAAAATGTATCTAGTAAAAATAGGTCTCGGGGCGCCTGGGTGGCTTAGTTGTTAAGCGTCTGCCTTCAGCTCAGGTCATAATCCCAGGGTCCTGGGATCAAGCCCTGCATCGGGCTCCCTGCTCCGTGGGAAACCTGCTTCTCCCTCTCCCCCTGCTTGTGTTCCCTCTCTCGCTCTATCTCTCTCTGTCAAATAAATAAATAAAATCTTAAAAAAAAAAGGTCTCTAAGCCGGAATATGTGTTGGGTCTCATTAATCTAACCTTTCTTCTCCATTAGAGTGCCTGGAAGAACTGGGGTGTCTGGTCGAGTCCTACGGCATGAATGTTTGCCAGCCAACCCCAGGGAAAGCCTTAAAGGAGATAGCGATTCACATAGGAGACAGGGACAACGCCGTGCGCAACGCTGCCCTCAATACTATCGTCACTGTGTACAACGTACACGGGGATCAAGTGTTCAAGCTCATCGGAACTGTGAGTGACTTCTCGCTGAACATTGTCAGCATGTTGTGAATTGTTAGGAGTCCGCTTTCATACCATCGCAACTCCTAAGTTTTTACCACTTTTTATTATAAACTCAACCCACCAGTGTGTCCTTGAGTCCAGATAAACCCTTGGGGGTGTCTGATCGTTGTAGGACATTTATGCTATGTCTTACTGGAAACCAGGTTTTCTTTTCTGCACCTTCTCCTCATACAGTTTGCTTTAGAAACAAGAGCTGTTTTTGAATCCTATCCTGAACTAGTCTGGGATTTATGTTCTGCCTAGAAATCTGCTCTGTAATTTTTAGTGCATTTAGTTTTTAGTGAACAAGTACTCACATGTATAATGTAGATCTGGTACCTGTCAGAGGAGAGGAGCCACAAGCCACACTCTGCAGACCCACCAGGTGCTGCTTCTGATTGCTGACTTTGAGCCGGGACCACTCATGGTTGTACCTCAGTCCACTCCAGTGACCTCTGAGTATTACATATATTTACACAGTTTTTTATACATTTTTACCTGGATTAATCTGTTTACATCCTCACTACAGGTCAGTGAAGGAGAGAAAGCAGATGGGAATTTTACAGATGATCAGCAGGGAAGCTTCTAGCCTTTCATTCACATAGTTAGTGTTGACACAGCAAGTATGAGGAAGCGTCATTTAATCTTGGACCTTTTCATTTGTAGTTCCTAATAGCCTTTCCTTTTGTATCCTTGCCTTCTTTCGTAGATTCTCTTATTGTAACAGGTTTTAACAATAGTTGATTGTAAATGTAGCTAGTGTTCTGGAAATAAACTTACCCCAACATAGTAGGTTCTGCTTGCTTCAATATGTGAATGGATATTGACTCTTGAGTCTTCCAGTTAAATTTTTTAAACTCTCCTCATATCCTGGTAGAGGGGCGTACTAATAATAAATTCAATTTGGCCTCTTTTTACAGCTCTCTGAAAAGGATATGAGCATGCTCGAGGAGAGGATTAAGCGGTCAGCAAAGAGACCTTCGGCTGCCCCAGTAAAACAGGTGGAGGAGAAACCTCCGCGCACTCAGAGCGTAAACTCCAATGCCAACATGCTGCGCAAGGGACCAGCCGAGGACATGTCCTCCAAACTCAAGTATGTAGATGGAGACAGTTGTCTAAGAACATCTCGGTGGCCTTTGCCTCATGTGCTTAATGCTTATCCTGTAACATAATCTTGAGTTCCTCTAGCCATTACCATGCATGCCAGAGTGTCTGGGGAAATGTCTTGTAACCAAATGTTTAATTCTTCAGTCTTCATTGTCTTTGTCTTTGTCTCAAAACCACTTCTAAATAGTCTTGTGCCTTCTTTCACTGCTTTTCCGTGGACAGAATTATGTATCGCACTTATAGGATGTAAGTACTGCCTGCTAATTTCTCATTAGCAGGGCTCTTATATCTTTCTAACTTCTGACTTGGATTCATCCCCTCTGGAGGGCGATTGGTTTAGAGTTTAGGTTAGAGGGTGTCCATCAGTATCCCATGAATCAAGCCTCCCCAGAAGTCCACTGGCTAGCAAAAATGGCAACTCAGTGTCATGGCGAAATTATTGGTTCACCTTTGTCCTTGTGTTATACCTGGCCATGCTCAGGTTCCTATTCTTCAGATAAAGCTAATAGGTAAAATGCATGCAAACCAGAATTGGCATAGGGACTCAAAATACTGCCTTCTGAGCAAGACAGCTCTCTTTTGGGCTATGTCCATTATCTAATGTTAACCAACTTGAATTTGGAAACCTTAAATACAGATCGCTTGGATGTAACACTGGCTCTGACCTGTCAAGAGTGAATATTCCTAAAAAGAGATGACTGTCCCTCAAAGTCTAAAGTATACCGAGCACTGCATGGAAGAATGCTTATAATTAGAAAAACTTAAAATACTGGTTAATTTGGCAGAAAAGAACCAGCCAGCCTAGATTTATCTTAAATTTTTGCCCAAGTAGAGAGCTTTGAGTCAGTATATTTTATTAATTATTTTCTGCCCCATCTGGAATAGCAGTACAAGGTTTGTTGGCTTTAGTGAACTAGAGAGAATTTGGAAGGTACTGTAAATACAAGGTAAAATGATCTGCTTCGTGAGCCAGAGTTGTTGCCATTGAAGGCACTTGCTTAGACTCAAGGACTTAAATCATTCAGGGGGGCTGAAACCAGAAGTTGAATATCTGTCTTGAAGCTTTGGGGCAACTGGCAGTGTGACTCTTGCTCTTTGGTTCAGAAGTCTCTTTAGTTCAGGAGCCTCCTTTTGCTTTCCTTAGCCAAGCCCGAAGCATGAGTGGGCATCCAGAGGCAGCCCAGATGGTGCGCCGAGAATTCCAGCTGGATCTAGATGAGATTGAGAATGACAGTGGTACGGTCCGATGTGAAATGCCAGAGCTGGTTCAGCACAAACTGGATGACATTTTTGAACCGGTCCTTATTCCCGAACCCAAGTAAGTTAATCTCTTTCATTTAAGTGTCAGCAGTGCATGATCATGAGAGTGCATACGTGGAAAGAGCTTTCTGTGTAGTCACAATTTTTTGGAACTGATTACTGTATGGCTGGTGACAGTTCTTTTACTCAGACCTGGAGCTAGTGGAGAACTGCGTAATTCCAACTCGCTGGGATGTCTTGTAAGATTGAATTTTTTCCCTTTGCTCTGCTCTCTAGAATCCGGGCTGTTTCTCCACACTTCGATGACATGCACAGTAATACAGCATCCACAATCAATTTCATTATCTCCCAAGTAGCCAGTGGTGACATCAACACGAGCATCCAAGCTCTGACACAGGTAATGGGGGTATGACCCCTGACAGTAATTCCATTGGCAGCAGAGGCTGGACGAGTGGTGGCTGCATACAGGTCACAGAGTTAAAGGAGGTAGGCAGCGTTCAGCACTGCCCTGATGAAAAAGTGCACAGGGACCACTTAGTGTCATCACTTGCTTCCCAGGAGGTGGCTCTCATAGATCCTTTCTCTTTATGCTTGCATTCATTCACCAGAAGCTGGAGCTACAGCGCTGAGTAAGTAGGGACCAAATCTCATGGAACTTACTTACTAGTGGACAGAGAAAATAAGTAAACAAGAAAATATCAGATAAGAGCAACTACTGTGTAAATAGAACTCAAATGGGGTGATCAGAGAGAGGAGCTGAATAGTTACTTCAATTGGTGGTCAGGGATGCAAGCAGAGGGAACAGCTAGTACAAAGGCTATCGGGTAGGAATGAGCTTGGATATTCAAGGAAACGATTCAAGGCCCATGTGCCCAGAGCAGAGTGGGCAAGGGGGAGAATGGTACAGAATGAGATTTGAAAGGTGAACAGAGATCACATCATGTAGACCTTTAAAGCCGCAGGGTGTAGGTTGTTTGGATTTTAAGTGTGATGGGAAACCATTAGAGAATTTTGAGCAAAGAAGCTACATGTTTTTTACAAATCATTCTCTTCTGCTTCCGTTTCCTAACAATCTAGTCCTAAAGCCAGTAAGTTGGTAGAGCAAGGTAGGTATCCACCTTGTGGCAAGGTGGTGAGGGTGGGGAACCATCGTGGCCCAGTTGCGAGGGTCTCAGAGCCCAAGTGTTGTGAGGATGGTGTCATATAGGAGCGGTGATGCAGAGTCAGGAGTCAGAGCCCAAGCAGGGTGAAGAGGATGTCATGCAGGCAGCCACTCTGGCATGATAGTAGGATCCCAGGCAAGGTGAGGAGGATATCCATGTGTGTTGCAGGGGGCGGGGCAGCATGCAGGTGGCTCAGAATGGGGAGTCAGAGCTGAAGCAGTAGACATCTGCATGGGGAAGGACTGGGGACAGAGATGGGAGATCGGTTACATACAGAGGGATTATTCAAAGAAATATAAGGAAAATAGAAGCCACGTTTTTTTTCTTTTCTTTTTTAAGATTCTATTAGAGAAAGCATGAGCAGGGGCAGAGGCAGAGGGAGAAGCAGACTCCCCACTGAGCAGGGAGTCCAACTCGGGGCTCAATCCCAGGCCCCCCAGGATCATGACCTGAGCCAAAGGCAGATGCCTAACCGGCTGAGCCACCCAGGCACTCCTGAAGCCATGTTTCTTACTGTCCGAAAAGAGCACTACAAATATGAAAGGAAAGCAAAATAGAATAAACTCTGGCATTGGACCAGAATTAGATTAGATGTGTCAGTATGAACTCATGATTTTCAATACAGCGATGTAGAAATAAATATCAATGTAAATGTATGTATATGTGTGGTATAAATGTATGTTACAGGTATACATGTATATATATATAATACACATATATTCCCTAATTCTTTTCATTGAAAGGACCTGAGAACAGCAATACCCCAACAGCAACAAGCACCCCCAAAACTTGGCTTCTAAATACCATTTTCCACTAAAAGGGAATGAGGGCTCTTTGGAGAAGGGGTAGATTCTAGGGCTGAATTAGAAAAAGTACAAGATAATCCTGGAATATCGTATTGTACCTGACAGTAAGGATAGGCTCAAAGAATGATAGGGACATGTCAGAAGGACCCGGTGGCCAACTGTTTGAACAGGGGACAGTTTGAGCATCAAAATCAATAATGATAGTAATGACGTATAACCCAATGAACTGAATAAAATTCAGGAAATAGATTCAATAAAATTTAACAAAATAGGAAACCCCAAGTCCATGTCCATGTAAATTAAAAATTTATTTATTTATTTTTTTAAGATTTTATTTATTTTATTTGAGAAAGAGAGACAGAGAGCACGAGAGGGAAGAGGGCAGAGGGAGAAGCAGACCCCCTGCTGAGCAGGGAGCCCGATGCGGGACTCGATTCCGGGACTCCAGGATCATGACCTGAGCCGAAGGCAGTCACTTAACCAGCTGAGCCACCCAGGCGCCCTAAATTAAAAATTTAAAGAAAAATGAGATAGTTTCATAGTACCTCCCCACAAAATACAAAGGACTAATATACAAAGTGTAACTAAGAAATACAAAATACTTTTGAGTAATTTGACAGTACAGAAGCTTAGCAGACACCAACTTGAAGTGCTCAAAGTGAACATCAGTATTAGGACAAGATAAAATCATGTGCCACCTTGTAGGATCCAGTGAGAATTCAGCATCACTTTGCTGACATTCCTAATGTCATCTGATCATGAAGAAACCTCAAAAAAATGCAAAACTAAGGGATATTTTACAACCGTCAAGGTCAAGAAAGTCAAGGAAAGACTGAGCATTGGTCTAGACTGAAGGGAGATTAAGAGACATGACTAACTAAATGCAGTGCATGATTCTAGAATGGCCTTTAGCTATGAAGAACGAGATCAGGGCAATTGGAGTAAATGGAATGGGGCCTGAGGATTAGACTGTAATAACGTCAATACTAATTTCCTGATTTTGTGTTGCCTCCTGAGTATGAAGGAGAATGTCCTTGTGACGAAGAAATACACAGTAAAGTGTGAGATGGGCATGGAGCATCACATTGACAACTTACTCTCAGCTGATTTGGGATTTTATAAGTTCTTTTACAATACTTCCGACATTTCTATAATGTTTGAACTTTATTTTTACTAGAAAATGTCTCTCTGGCCACTCTCTCAAGACCAGATCTGTTAGGAAGCTATGACTGAAATTCATATGAAAGATATTATCACGTGCACTAGGATTATCACAGTGGGGAAGAAAAGTGGATGGTTCCAGGGTATCTTTCATAGGTAGTGTCCACAAGACTTGGAGACAGATGGGTTGTGAAAAGTAAGCTAAGAAAAGAATCAAGAGTAACTCCATGATTTTTGGCTTGAGCACCTGGGTGGATGGATAGTGGTGCTGAGAATGGGGAAGCTGGAGGAAGAACAGTCTTGAGAAGTTGGAAATTAAGAGCTCTGTCTTTGCTGTGTTGAGTTTGAGCAGCCAGTTACACATCTCCACGAAGACAGATGGCTGGAAATAGGAGAATTGGGAATCTTAGTACAAGATTTTTGCTACTGTTTGACAAATAGTCTCCTGTTAACAGTTTTAACCTTGGAGGGACTCTAGAAAATAGTGACTTGAATACATGCATTCCTGCTGCCTTTCTCTATCAACTTCAGTCCAAACCCATCTGCATTTTCTGAGCAGAGGAGCTGCTGGGTCAGGTAGGTGGTATCTGAAGTATATACAAGTGTCAAGCTCCATCTAGTACAAGTAATAAGCCTTTTCCACATATAGGCCTTCAGGAAAACCTGAAGTTCAGTAGTGCAGAACCCGGGGAAGACGATCAAAACACCAAAAATCCTGGAAAGAAATCTCTTTCATCCAGGGAGACCAGCAGATCCCCTAAAGAAAGGACAATGGTGGTTTATATGAGTGTTAATAGAAGGACCTGGTGTTCTCCTTGGCCCCCAGGGAACTATAGGTTGCTGAACAAAAAGGCTGAATTCACTGTCAGGCTGGGAAGTCTCTAGCTTTTGTACCTTCAGAGACAGAAGAGCAGAAGTGCCTGCCCTTGGTGCCATGTGACTAGCTGGCATACCACAAACTTAGAAGGGCAGGAACTGCTGTGTTTCCCATTCTCAGATTGCCACAATTGAGGATTTCCAAAAGGCAGACCCAAGAATGAATCCTGACTAGGTAAAGAATAATAATGAACCACACCATAAGAGACCCAGTAACTGGGAAGAAGAATGAAACAGAATAACCAGAATGGGAATCTCCTAGCACAATGAAACTGCTGGCGGGGACAAGATGACCACAGGGGAGGGGAGCAGGGTGTGGGAAGAGTACTTAAAGAGGATTTATTATTACATATAAAGATTCTCTCTAGCAAAACAAAAAACAAACAAAAAAAATACATGGTTTTAGAATTTTAGGGGCGCCTGGGTGGCTCAGTCTTTCTGCCTTCGGCTCAGGTCATGATCCCAGGGTCCTGGGATCGAGTCCCACATCGGACTCCCTGCTCTGCGGGAAGCCTGCTTCTCCCTCTCCCACTCCCCCTGCTTGTGTTCCTGCTCTTGCTATCTCTCTCTGTCAAATTAATAAATAAAATCTTTAAAAAAAGAAAAAAAGAATTTTAAAATTTAGTAAATGGTCTGAAGGGAGAGGATGATCACTACAGAAACCAAATTAGTGGTCTAAGTGACAGGGGTGACAAGACCATTCAGTGGGGGAAAGGACAGTCTTATCAACAAATGAAGCCGGGAAAATGGATATCCACCTGCAGAAGAATGAAGTTAGACTCTTATGCTGTATACAATAATTAACTCAAAATGGATCAAAGACATAAGTGTCATAGCCAAAGCTATAAACTCTTAGAAGAAAACGGGGGAGAGGGGTGTCTCCTTGCGGCAGTGGCAGCTCGAGAGCGGAGTATGGGTCATGGCAGGACAGGTATTTAAAAAGTTTCTTCCCCTCTTGGCCTGAGTTTTAGTTGAAAGGAGTACAGCCGAAACTGCTACCAAAGGAGGCATTTTGCTTCCAGAAAAATCTCAGGGAAGACCATTACAAGCAACAGGAGTCTGTTGGATCAGGCTCTAAAGGAAAGAGTAGAGAGATTCAACCAGTTGGCGTGAAAGTTGGAGATAAAAGTTCTTCTCCTACAATATGGAGACACCAAAGTAGTTCTAATGACGAGGATTCTTTTTTTTTTTTTTTTTTACATTTATTTATTTGAGAGAGAAAGAGAACAAACGAGGAGGGGTAGAGGAAGGGAGAGAATCTCAAACAGACTCCCAGCTGAGTGTGGAGCCCTACACAGAGCTCAATTACATGATCCTGAGAACATGACCTGAGCCAAAATCAAGAGTCGGAAGCTTAATTGACTGAGCCATCCAGGCACCCCAAGGATTATTTCTTATTTAGAGAATGTGACATCATGTATACTGAAATAAGCCATTATTGAAATGGCATTGCGTGAAGCTGCTCATTCCAGTGAAGTTGTGAAATCTTTCATCAGGTGAATAATTTCCATGTCTCACTTTTATAATAACCTAAAAAAAAAAGAAAAAAAATACCATAGAGGAAAATCTTCATGATACTGGATTTGGCAGTGAATTATTGCATATGACACCAAAAGCAATGTCAACAAAAGAAGAAAAAATTAAATTGAACTTCATCAAAATTTAAAAGTTTTTTTGTTTTTTGTTTTTTTTTTTTAAAGATTTTATTTATTTATTTTAGAGACAGAGCACAAGAGGGGGGAGCGGGAGAGGGAGAAGCAGACTCCCTGCTGAGCAGGGAGCCCGATGTGGGACTCGATCCTGGGACTCCAGGATCATGACCTGAGCCGAAGGCAGTTGCTTAACCAACTGAGCCACCCAGGCGCCCCCAAAATTTAAAAGTTTTATGCATTAGAGGTAACTATCAAAAGAGTAAAAAGAGGGGTACCTGGGTGGCTCAGTCGTTAAGCGCCTGTGTTCTGCTCAGGTTATGATCCCAGGGTCCTGGGATTGAGCCCCACGTCGGGCTCCCTGCTCGGCGGGAAGCCTGCTTCTCCCTCTCCCACTCCCCCTGCTTGTGTTCAGAACTCTCGCTGTCTCTCTCTGTCAAATAAATAAAATCTTAAAAAAAAAAAAAGTAAAAAGATAGCCCACAGAATGAGAGAAAGGATTTGCAAATTATATACGATAAGGGATTAATATCCAGAACACAGAAAGAACTCCTACAGCTCAACCACAAAAAAAAAAAATGGGCCAAGGACTTAAACTGACATTTCTCCAGTAAGCACATGAAAAGTTGTTTGCCATTTTTAGTCATCAGGGAAATGCAGATCAAAACCACTTCACACTTGTTAGGATTTTTTTCTGAAAATGGGAAATAGTAACTGTTGGCAAGGATGTGGAGAAATGGGAACTTGTGTGCCTTGCTGGTGAGGACATAAAATGGTGCAACCACTATGGAAAACAGTCTGGCGGTTCCTCACAAAGTGTAACATAGACGTACAATAAGATCCAGCAATTCTCCTCCCAGAAAGCAGGGACCCAAACAGACAGTTGTGCACTGGTGTTCATTGCGTTATTCCCAGCAGACAAAAGGTTTGGAAAACAAGAGTCCATCAGCAGATGAACAAACAAAATGTGGTGTGTACGTACAATGGAATATTATTCAGCCATAAAGATGAATTCTTTTTTTTTTTAAAGATTTTATTTGAGAGAGAGCATGAGAGGGGGGAGGGGCCGAGGGAGAAGCAGACTCCCCGCTGAGCAGGGAGCCTGATGTGGGACTCAATCCTGGGACTCCAGGATCATGACCTGAGCCGAAGGCAGTTGCTTAACCAACTGAGCCACCCAGGCACCCAAGATGAGTTAAATTCCTTTTTTTTTTTTTTTTAAGATTTTATTTATTTATTTGACAGAGAGATACACAGCGAGAGAGGGAACACAAGCAGGGGCAGTGGGAGAGGGAGAAGCAGGCTTCCCGTGAAGCAGGGAGCCCGATGCGGGGCTCGATCCCAGGACCCTGGGATCATGACCTGAGCCGAAGGCAGGCGCTTAACGACTGAGCCACCCAGGTGCCCCTAAGATGAATTAAATTCTGATGTATGCTATAACATGGATGAACCTTGGAAACATTATGCTCCATACAATAAGTCAGGCACGAAGGGACAAATACTGCATGATTCCACATATATGAGGTCTCTAGAATAGGCAGATCCATGGAGAGAGAAAGTAGAATAGAGGTTACCAGGGCAAGGGGGGACGGGAATGGGGAGTTATTATTTAATGGGTACGGAATCTGTTTAGGATGATAAAGTTCTAGAACTAGATAGTAGTGATGGTTACATAACACTGTGAAGGTACTTAATGCCATTGCATTACATACATCAAAATGGTTAAATTGGTAAGTTTTATATATATTTTTACTATTATAAGAAAATTAAGATAAAAATAAAACCCTCAGGAACAAAAATGTCCATATAGCTAGGAATAAATCAAGCATTTTACAAAGAAAATTGAATGATATTAGAGAATTTCCAAATAAATGAAGTATACTGTGTTCACAAGGTTCAGGGTCATCAATTGCCAATTCTCCTCAAATTAACCTATACAGCCAAAGCCATTCTTATAAAAAATCTCAACAGTTTTTCTGTAGTCATGAAGCAAATTCTAAAATTTATATGGGAGATCAACGGGCTTGCAAATCGCAAAGTCAGTTTTTTTTAAGACTTTAAAAATGAGAACACAGTGGAGAGGGCTTATGTCACCGGGCATCAGCCATGACTACAGAGCCCCTGTAATGAATAGTGTAGTTAGTATTGGCCAGGACAAGCAGATAGACCATTGAGATGGAACAAAGAGCCCAGAAATAGACTCACATCTATAGGAAACTTAACACAGGAAAGACCTTAAAAATCACTTGGTAAGGGGCGCCTTTGTGGCTCAGTCGTTAAGCATCTGCCTTCAGCTCAGGTCATGATCCCAGGGTCCTGGGATCGAGCCCCGCATCGGGCTCCCTGCTCTGCGGGAAGCCTGCTTCTCCCTCTCCCACTCCCACTGATTGTGTTCCCTCTCTCGCTCTCTCTGTCAAATAAATAAAATTTAAAAAAAAAAACAATCACTTGGTAAAAGCTAGATTAATCAGTAAGGGGTGCTAGGACTAATTATTTTCCATGGGAACAACAGATTGCTATTTCCTACACCAAAGTATATTTCAGATGCATCAAAGACCTAGATGTGAATAGGAGAACATTTTTTACTTCACATTATGTAAGGATTTCTTTTTAAACTAGACACAAAACATAAAAAATAGAAATCTTTACTACATTAAAATTTCTAAAAACTTCTGTTTATCACAAGATACTCTGTTTATAACAAAATGAAAAGACAAGCAGGGCGCCTGGCTGGCTGGCGGTGGAACATGTGACTCTTAATCTAAGGGTGGTGAGTTCAGGCCCCACGTTGGCTATGAAGTCTACTTAAAAAAAAATGAAAAGACAAGTTACAGATTAAGACAATTGGGACAGGTGTAGTAGATGAAATACAAGGACATGGGAATTAAATAATTCTTACCAGTTTAGAGGTCAGAATAGTGGTTTAAAAAAAAGGGAAAACCCAGAAAGAACAGTAACCCCTGGTGGAAGGCAAGGTACCAGCTTGGAGGGGCAGGAAAAGAGCTTTTGGTGTGCTCCTGATGTCTTATAGCTTGTTCTCAGTGGCAGATGTACAGATGCATAGGCATAGAATTTCATTAAGTTGTATTCTTAGGATTTGTATATTGTATCATATTAAAGTTAAACCTTAATAAAAAAAGAATATTAGTGGGGCACCTGGGTGATTCAGTTTAAGTGTCTGACTCTGGATTTTGGCTCAGGTCATGATCTTGGGGTCCTGGGATTGAGCCCCATGTCAGATTCCCTGCTCAGCAGGGAGTCTGCTGTCCCTCTCCCTCTGCCCCTCCCCCCACCGGAGGGGGCTCTCTCTTTCTGAGATAAATAAATCTTTTTAAAAAAAAAGGATAGGGCACCTGGGTGGCTCAGTCATTAAGCGTCTGCCTTCGGCTCAGGTCATGGTCCCAGGGTCCTGGGATCGAGTCCCACATCGGGCTCCCTGCTCTGAGGGAGGCCTGCTTCTCCCTCTCCCACTCCCCCTGCTTGTGTTCCTGCTCTCGCTATGTCTCTCTGTGTCAAGTAAATAAATAAAATCTTTAAAAAAATATATTAGTAAACAGTAAACCAGATTTAATATATATGTAGAGAGAATTTTACAGTCTCTGAAAATACGTGTTTTTCGTATCTTAACAAATGCTATAGTAAAAGATACACTGACCAGATTCTTTCCTGGTAACCCAACACATTTTTTAATAATGTCACACAAGATAATGGCTACTTGGAAAAGTATGAAACACCCTCCTGACCCTTTGATCAAAAGAAAGGAAAAACAAAACTTTAACAATTTTATGTATGTATGTATGTATGTATTGAGAGAGAGAGTCGGGGTGGGAGGACAGAGGGAGAGAATCCCAAGCAGACTCCCTGCTGAGCGTAGAGCCCAAAGCGGGGCTCATTCTCACAACCCTGAGATCATGGCCTGAGCCAACATCAAGAGTTGGAGGCTAGACTGAACCACCCAGGCGCCCCACCCCAAAACTTTTTTTTTTTTTTTTAAGATTTTTATTTTTACTTATTTGTCAGAGAGAGAGAGACAGAACACAAGCAGGGGGAGAGGCAGACAGAGGGAGAAACAGGCTCCCCGCCGAGCAAGGAGCCCGATATGGGACTCGATCCCAGGACCCTGGGATCATGACCTAAGCCAAAGGCAGCGGCCTAACCGACTGAGCCACCCAGGCGCCCCCCGCAAAACTCTTAATAGTGAATAGGAAAGCATTTCTCTTTCAAACTCTACTGAAACTACTGAACTCAGAAAAATATATTGCCTGAAATGCATTTATTACTGAAGAAAAGCTAAAATAAAGGAACTTAGTACTTATCAGAAATTAGAAAAAAAATAAATTTAAAAGTAGGAGATAAACTACAATTCATGAGATGGATTTTTAAAATAATAAATCTAAATTTGTTTCCTGTGAAACAAAAATTCCTTACTAGCCTGATTAGAGAACAAAAATATAAGTGTCAGGAATGAGGAAGGAACCACCCATAGATAAGGAAGAGACTGAAAAAAAATAAGACCTGTAACCCTGTGGAAATTGAAACAATTGATCTCCCCCTAAATTTTTTTAAATAACCAGGGGGTTTGGGGAGACCGTAAAATATTAGGAAACCCAGAACAGAACAAGACATTTGATCATATAAAATTTTAAGATTTTAGTCTAGAAGGTTTTAATCTAGAGCCTGGGTGGCTCAGTCAGTTGAGTATCTGCTTTCTGCTCAGGTCATGATCCCAGCATCCTGGGATCAAGCCCCACATTGGGCTCCCTGCTCGGCGGGGAGCCTGCTTCTCCCTCTCCCTCTGCCTACCACACCCCCTGCTTGTGCTCTCTCCCTCTCTCTCTGTTTATTTATTTAATAAATAAAATCTTAAAAAAAGAACACAAGATTTTAATCTAGAGAAATTTACCATATATTGTCAATAAACAAGTGGTATATTGTGGAATATATTTGCAACCCATATGACTAATAAAGGATTAATAGCTACATTTCGGAAACAGAACTTTTATGAACTCTTGAGAAAAGGAGAACCCAACAGAAAAATGACCAAATGATGTGAATAGGCAAATCACAGAAGATTCCAAACAGCCAAGCCAGTAAACATGTGAAAAGAGGTCCAGGCTCTCTGCCACAAAATGCAAATTGACGTAAAAACAAGATAGCACTTTTTGCCATCAGAGTGGCAAAAAGTAAAAAGAGTAATAACACACAGCTGATAGAGATTCTGGAAAAACAGTAGTCATACATTAAATGTAGAAATGTGAATTAAATGTTAATGCCTTTTGGGATGCCTGGGTGGCTCAGTCGGTTAGGCGTTTGCCTAATCAGCTCATGATCCCAGGGTCCTGGGATTGAGCCCCGCATCGGGCTCCCTGCTCCGTGGGAAGCCTACTTCTCCCTCTGCCTGCTGCTCCCCCTCTTTGTGCGCGTGCTCGCTCGCTCCCTCTCTCGCCAACAAGTAAAATCTTTTTAAAAAAATGTTAGTGCCTTTTTAAAGAAAACAATACAGTAATATCTATTATGCCATTTAAAATGTATTCTTCAGACTAAAAAGTTAGAAATAAAAACACAAGTACGTTAAGATACTGTATATACAGAGATGTTTATTGTAACATTATTTATAGTAAAATAACCAAACTGGAAACACACTGAAAGTTTATCACTAAGGGAATGATTGAGTAAATTTTGCTACACACAGTTAAGCAGCCTTTAAAAATAGAGCTATTTTTTTTTTTTTCAGATTTTATTCATTTATTTGACAGAGACACAGTGAGAGAGGAAACACAAGCAGGGGGAGTGGGAGAGGGAGAAGCAGGCCTCCCACCGAGCAGGGAGCCCAACATGGGGCTCGATCCCAGGACCTGGAATCATGACCCCAGCCAAAGGCAGACGCCTAATGTCTGAGCCACCAGGCACCCCTATTCTTTTTTTTTTTTTTTAATAGAGCTATTTTTTTTTTTTTTTAAGATTTTTTATTTATTTATTTGACAGAGACAGCGAGAGCAGGAACACAAGCAGGGGGAGTGGGAGAGGGAGAAGCAGGCTTCTTGCTGAGCAGGGAGCCCGACACGGGGCTCGATCCCAGGACCCTGGGATCATGACCTGAGCCAAAGGCAGACGCTCAATGACTAAGCCACCCAGGCGCCCTAATAGAGCTATTCTTGTGGCCTTTGGGGATTTTCATAATTTTCTGTTGAACTAGAAAAGCCAGATGCAGTGATGTGTATGTACTATAATCCTCTGGTAGAATAAACAATGCCCTAAACCTTGACCCCATTTATGTGTGCATGTATGGGTGTATATGATGCTGTGAACCTGAAAGATGTTGACCAGGCGTTAATGTTAATTATCTTAGGAAAAAGAGTAAGCTTCCCCCTAAAAAAAGAGTATTTTTTATGGTGTCTGTGTTGAAGCAGCTTTGTTAAACACCCCCAGTTATATAAAATTGTGTGTCCATACGGGGTATAACATGCATAAATCTAAATAGAAAGTAGGACCACTGGCTTCCAGAACACCATGGGGCACTGTTCACACTGCAGTCTGTAAATGGTGCTCCCTGGAATTGTGCAGTAGGACAGCCCTGCATGAGGATGGTCAGTGAAGAAGATTGGCATGCTTGTCTGGGTGTTATTTATGTAATCATAAAAATAAAGGTCTTTTTACAGTAGTGAATGGGAAATACATGTTTTCCCATAGTTGTACATTTTACCATTAGTGACAGCCAGTAGACCAAAAAGAACACCAGATCAGGATGTGAGAAGCCTGAGTTTTGAGTTTGGACTGAGTAGTCTGATCTTTCTGAGCCTCACTTTACTTATCTGGTAAATGGAAATCTTAACTTACTACTTCTCAGAGCTGTTGGATGATCAAATGAGATATAATGGGTATTAAAACACTTTAATAGATGAGACATTTAAACATAGGGATTCCCTGATCTTCTGAGTAGTGAACCTTTCAGAATAGGATCTGTGACTAATTCACCTAACAGTATCTTGCTCAGTAAACATGTGCTGAATGTTTGAATACTAGTTATTTATATGTAAAGTGACTGGATTTTTTTCAAGGTAAGATATTATAAGTGCTTTGCAAATATTACAGAGATATCCTTTGTAGCATTTTCCTGCTACTTAAAGTATGATGCTTGGAGACTATATCTTGGGGTTTTTGTTACCAGATCGATGAGGTCCTGAGACAGGAAGACAAAGCTGAAGCTATGTCTGGCCACATTGATCAGTTTCTGATAGCCACGTTCATGCAACTAAGACTCATCTACAACACACATATGGCGGATGAGAAATTGGAGAAAGATGAGATCATCAAGCTGTATAGCTGTATCATTGGCAACATGATTTCGGTAAGGCTGCTTCTGTAGAATGTGAGCTTCCCTTCAGTGTCTCATCCTACCTGGGTTCTAGAGCCTGAGTCTGTAGTTCCAGTGAGTCCTGCGTCACTTACTGGGTTTTACTTGCAAGCTACGGACTACTTTCATCGGATGTTGGGTGACACTCCAGTTTGCCTTATTGTTAGGATACAAACTAGAATGCTTACATACTACCTAGAATTCTGCGTCCTACCCGTGTCTTCATCAGGCATGATAGGCCCTGGGTGCGTTGTCACAGATAACTGTTCACCCTAAAAGTACTTCTGTAACAGGAAGGAAGGAAGCACTCCAGTTAATTTTGGCGGTTAATTTGGCTATTTCCAGAGGTATGAGGGAGTCTGGTGATTTTTTTTTTTCCCCTAATACTCTGAATTTTTTTTAATACAGTAAAATTGTTTGCTAGAATGTGCCACCCACATTTATCTTCCTTGCTGTATACTCTGGGTTTCTTACCTCTCTAACACAAGGATGATTGGATAGCTGTTTCAGATTGAGAGCCTCGCCCGGGAGGCCTCCACCGGAGTGCTGAAAGACCTGATGCATGGCCTCATCACCTTAATGCTAGACTCTCGAATTGAAGATCTAGAGGAAGGACAGCAGGTGATCCGCTCTGTGAACCTCTTGGTAGTGAAGGTGCTGGAGAAGTCAGACCAGACCAACATCCTGAGGTAAAACTATAATCTCACTCCAGAGCCTGGAATAGCCTCTCTTTCGTCTGCCCGTGGAAACCAAAGTCACTAGACCAATTACAACTTTAGGTTTGCCTAGTTATGTTGATTTATTACTCTTCTCTTCCTCATGAACCAAGTGTTCCAACCTGAGACAGCATTAAAACTAGTAACGACTCAGTAAGCCAGCCAGCATAGTGAGTTTTCTAGAATAGGACTGTAGTGTTTGTTGGTTACCTCCCCCTTTCATGTACATTTCAGGCACATTTCTCTCTCAGCTACCAGTGACAATGAAAGTAGAGTGAGGAGCTTTACCATTTATCAGGTGGTAACTGAGGAAGCTTAAAGGATTGACGTTTATTTTCTTCACAGCTGAATGTCAGGTAATCAGAGACAGTCCTGATCCATGAGCTCTCAATTTATTAGATGGATACAGTTTACACTTGGCCTTTTAATTACTAACTTTAATTGGAATGCATGTTTGAAACTTTTTTTTTTTTAAGATTTTTTTTATTTGACAGAGAGATAGCAAGAGGGAACACAAGCAAGGGGAGTGAGGGTGGGAGAAGCAGGCTTCCCGCCGAGCAGGGAGCCAGATGTGGGGCTCGATCCCAGGACCCCGGGATCACGACCTGAGCCGAAGGCAGACGCTTAACGACTGAGCCACCCAGGCGCCCCATGTTTGAAACTTATTAATGTTATCATGTTGGGATTTTTTTTTTCTAGTGCCCTACTTGTTTTGCTCCAAGACAGCCTGCTAGCAACAGCCAGTTCTCCCAAATTCTCAGAGCTTGTTATGAAGGTAAAGTGGAAATAATTGGATTTCTTTTCTTTCAAAGATGCCGTACCTGGTTAAAGTGTGGGGAAAGGGGAGTTGAAAGTAGGACATAGACTTAAATCGACCAGGGCACACCTGAAAAATATACTTGGTCTCCGGTTTACACCCCAAGCTCAGGCCTCAACAGTTCTTGGCCTCAAACAGTGAAAAGGGAAAGACCAATTGTCCTAGAAACAAAAGGCAATTAGTTTGATGAGACAAATTTTATACCTTTTGGGGAAATAGGTATGTATAGCCCTGTAATATTTCGGTCTTTTTGATGGAAGACCCCAAATGAACATTTCTGCCCCATTATAATCCTGTTATTACACTGTAATAGTTTGTCTCCTTGCGTTAGATTTGGTTAAGCTGTATGAACTATTCTCTTCTCGATCCCACACCCAGTTCTCCACATCTTCTCACTATTTAAGACCCATCTCCAGGGAGTTGGGAAGAAGGTGTGGGGATGATGACGTGGATGACTTGTCACACACTAACCAGTGACGTGCTTGAAGTGAGTGAAATTGTTCATGTTTTAACAGCTGAACTCAAAAGACATGGTGATGTTCCACACTTAACCCCCCTGACCATCTTTCAGAAGTGACCCCAGAGCCTAGAGCAGGTGAAAGGTGGCAGGAATTATCTTCATTCTTCAGCCACTCCTTCTACCTTGTATTTCTTTTTCCAATAGTGTCTCTGGAGAATGGTTCGACTCTTGCCTGATACCATCAACAGCATTAATCTGGACAGAATTCTTCTGGACATACACATTTTCATGAAGGTCTTCCCTAAAGAGAAACTGAAGCAATGCAAAAGTGAATTTCCCATAAGGACCCTAAAGACGCTGCTACACACTTTATGCAAATTAAAAGGACCCAAGGTAAGTGAGAACAGCAGCTGGTCCCTGAAGGAGCTTGAGGAGAGTATCATGGATGTGGCATTGCCGCCATCTGAATGTGCATGTCTCCCTCAGATCCTAGACCACCTAACAATGATTGACAACAAGAACGAGTCTGAGCTGGAGGCCCACCTCTGCCGGATGATGAAGCACAGCATGGACCAGACAGGGAGCAAGTCTGAGAAGGAAACAGAAAAGGGAGCATCTCGAATAGTAAGTGTCCTGACTGGAAAGACTGAAGGTGGTGATCTTGTCAAAGGCGTGAGCGCTGGAGCCTACCTTTCTGAGGGTCGAAGGTGAAGGCTTGGGGATTGGGTCACTCTCCTGCTATAGTTCTATACTGTGAGCATTTCCATCTTGAAGTTTTCTTATATGAACTAGTTAGAACTATGTGGTTTCCACACAACCAAAGGTTGTTGGATAAATCCACTGTGAGCTCTACTTAATTAGGAAGGAATGGGCCAGGTCCTTCCTCATCAAGTTTAGTTGAAAACCTGTGACTGGAGGTATTCGGTGACCCAGAAAGTTGGGGTTTTCTGCTGCAGACACTGGTGCTTCTGTTATTCACAGGAACATACCAGTAAAGTCTGGGTTTTGAGACCTCTTCAGTTCTTATCCAATCATGGGTTCCTAATTAATAAGTCTAGCCAGTCCTTTGTGTCTTTCAATTGCAGGATGAAAAATCATCAAAGGCCAAAGTGAATGATTTCTTGGCTGAGATTTTTAAGAAGATCGGGTCTAAGGAGAACACTAAAGAGGTGAGAGGGGCGGGGCAAGCCAAATGGGCATCTGCTTGATGGAGAAGGGCCACTGACTAATGTCCGCCCCCTCTTCCTTTTCCTTGGTAACCAGGGCCTAGCAGAGTTATACGAATATAAGAAGAAATACTCAGATGCTGACATTGAACCATTTCTGAAAAATTCCTCCCAGTTCTTCCAGAGCTATGTTGAGAGAGGCCTTCGGGTGATTGAGATGGAGAGGGAGGGCAAAGGCCGTATTCCCACATCCACAGGTATGGCTTCCTCCAGTGGCTGCAGGGATGAGCTCAAAATAGCTCCCCGCTCAGGAACTGGAGGTTTTGACTGGCTTAAATTTGTACCTATGCTCCTCAGTCCCTGATGGTCACTGTGATGTTCACATTGCTGCAGACAGTGGCCAACTGTCACCTGACTTGACCCATCGCCAATGTTTGATAGGGGCAGGTGTTCCCTGCCCTTGAAACCGTTTCTTCCCTGTGCTTCCAGGTGTCCGTGCTCTCTTGGTCTCCTCCAACCTGGCCTTCCTGGCCTCTTCCTTCTTGGCCTCTCTGATTCTTCCTTTCTCTGGACTCTTCTTAATCGTGGCGTTCTCCAGGCTTCAGTCCATAACCATCTTTTCCTTCTTACTCTCATTCCCTTAATTAAATCATGTATTCTCATCACTTGAGATACCATTTACATGCCAGAGAGGCCCAGGGTTGTTTGGGTCCAGCTCAAACCTTCCTGATCCCAACACCTACATCCTACCTGATGTATGTCTCCAGTAGAGATCGTCAACTCAGCGTGTCACATATTCCTCCAAAACCTGCTCCGTTAGCTTTCTTCTCCATCTCAGATGATGGCAACTTTGTCCTTCTAGTTTGCTTTAGACCTTTTTTGCCTTTGAGTCATGTCTTCCCCTCTGTCCGGAAATCCTTTTGTTCTGCCTGCAAACCATGACAGAATCCTCACTCACTTCTCAGGACCTTCACAGCCACTGCCCTGGTGTGAGTATCCTCACCTCTCACCTGGTGTATGGCCCTGTTCTCCCAGCTGATCCCCTGCTTCCAGTGTTGCCTCCCCATCATCATTCCCACACCTAGCATCAAAACAGCACTTCTCAAACATTTTCCAAAGGTTCTCCCTTTCTCAGCAAAAGCAAATGGCCTTACAGAGGTCTACAGGGTCCTACATTGTAAGGCCCGCTGACAGCTCTAAGAGCCACCCATCTCCTGCTACTCACACCGACTCCTGTTCCACTCCAGCCCCCACCAGCCTCCTTGCTGTTTTGGAACGCACCAGACATGCACCTGCTGGGGGCCTTTGCACCAGCTATTTCTTACATGTAGATTGCTCTTGGCCAAGATAGCCTTGTGACTAGCGCGCTCTCTTCCTTCAGATCTTTGTTCAGACGCCACTGTCTCAGACCTTTCTTAAAATCTGCAGCCTACCCCCCACCCTTTGATCAAGCACATGGTATGTCCATATGTAGACATTCTGCTTGTCACACTTCAAGGAAGAGACTCTTAAGGTCTTGGAGAGGCATAATTTCAGATGTTAAAAACAAAAACAATTTAAGAACACAATTGAAGCTTCAGCCCAGCAAGATACATGGTGAGAGGGAACATGATTATAATCTGAAAACCACAAAGGAACACGGTTTTAGAGGCAAACAAATTCGAGATTTTAAGAGTAGGAGTTTCAGGGAACTCACAAAGAAGTAAATGTGGGACAGACGTGCGCCCTCAACTCTGCACAGTGAACAGGGGTCTTTCTTTTGGTTTAAGGCTCCTGACCGCTGTTTTCTGTAACCGACAGCTCCAGGGTCTTCTCTTTGGCTCCCGCTCCCGTAAACATAATTGGCAGACACTGGCGTTTTCACTGGGCCAGGGGGGTAAGGTTTCAACCTGACATTAGGATGGATGAGCTGTCGTTGCTGTCACTCGGCAGGACCTGTTGAGTCCCTCCCCTGTGCCAGGCAGACAGACAGAAACCTCTGCTAGAATTTAAAATCCACAAGGGCAGACACAGACACGGAATGACTCACCACCAAGTACTACACCGTATGGCAGGTCAGAGGTGCTAAGCGGACATATCATGGTTTGCTTGATCGAGGTGGGGTCCGCTTTCTCACTTCCCAAGTCCTTTCTGGTGACGTCCACAGCACATGTGCAGCCCGAGCGTGTAACCCCACTGATTACGGAGCAGTTGTGTGCGGGGAGTGCTCAGACAGCAGCCCTCTCCACTGGCCCTCACGTCCTTCCTCAGTCACTGGCCCCCGGGCAGCCCGTTCTCCGATTGTTTACATTAAGGATTCCTTTTTTCCTATACAGTAACCTTTGGTGCTACTTTTCGGTTTACCGTAAGGGAGTTTTTCTTCCCAAGACCACATCTTTTTTGGCTTATATAATGTGTTTTCTTTGATACCAAATTGGGTATTTTAAATGCCTACATGTTGTGATTGTTCCTTCTCAGAACATTAAGAAGACCTGTGATAGATTTTTCTGGTTTTTCCCTCTCCCGCCAGAATATTGTTCTCTATGCTGGGGGTGACAGATGCGCCGTTCCTGTCCCTCTTCTGGGGGTGTTTATTGGACACCTGCGTTTCTGCCTCTTCCCCATGCATACACTGTCGCCTGAGCTCCTTGCTCTCTTCCCGGTGTGAATAAGCACTTCCCCATGTATCACCTGGTCCAGACCTAGTCTAATTGTTGCCAGCATTTCAAGTCCAGGCGTTTTACTTCAGCTGGACACCGTAGCCTCGGGAGCAGTCTAGGCTTTTGGATGGCCCAGGCCAGCGGCCGGGTGACAGGCTGCCACCCCCTGCAGATCCCAGGATGTGGGTGGGCAGCCCAGCTTACGCTCTGCTCTATTGTTTCTTGAAGTTCTTGCTCAGCTTATCGTGTATAATTCATAGCACCCTTTATCACCAACTCCAGATGGGACTCTGGTGGATTTTTTAGTCTTTACAGTGGTGATATCCAAGCCCCAAATCATTCCCTGTGGCGACAGATGAGCCCGGGTGGTCTGGAAGTGGGACGTGTGTGCATTGGAGTGTCCTCTCCCCATCTCCTCTCCAGGCGTCTCCCCACAGATGGAGGTCACGTGTATGCCCGCCCCCCCAAGCACGGTGTCCTCCATAGGGAACACCAACGGAGAAGAAGTGGGGCCGTCTGTCTACCTGGAAAGGCTCAAGATCCTCCGCCAGCGGTGTGGTCTGGACAACACAAAGGTAGCGCTCCTTCCCTCCCGTGTGGGGCAGGGCCAGGCCGGCCCGCTCTCCCCGAGCTGCGGCCTGACCTGCTCTGCCGCTGTGTCTCCTTCTGTCCGCAGCAAGACGAGCGGCCCCCGCTGACCTCCCTGCTCTCCAAGCCAGCAGCCCCCCCGGTCGCCTCTTCCACCGACATGCTGCACAGCAAACTCTCTCAGCTCCGGGAGTCCCGGGAGCAGCACCAGCACTCGGACCTGGATTCTAACCACACTCACTCTGCCGGAACCGTGACCACGTCCTCGTCCTCCACAGCGAACATTGACGACTTGAAAAAGAGACTGGAGAGGATAAAGAGCAGTCGCAAGTGAAGCCGCCCCTGGCCCGCGCCCCGCAGCTCTAGGTCACTAAACTCGGCATCCCCCTCGCGGCAGGGGCTCGGCGGGCCCGGTGCTCGGACCGGCGGGGCGCGGGCCTCTGTCCGTACTGCTTCTCCGCCGGCGCCCTGCCTCTAGCCGACTGTCCGCGTCGTAGTTTAGTGCACAGACTTGTCAACAGCTGCCCTCCTCTCGGCTCCGACTAGTCTCCACAGCCTTTGTCTTTTATTTTTAACTGCTCATTTGTAAAGTCGTCCCGATCTTTCCTAGCTTTTCACTATTAGAAACTCTTTAATAGTTCTCCTTTGAGTTTGTGAGCTCCTCTCCCCGTAGCCCTGAAGGGTCACTGTATTCTGTATGAATGCATGGCATGATACAACTAATTTAAGAGTCTTTTATAAATAAAGTTTGCATTAACTAGAACGGTCTCCCAAGATGCTCCATACCTGGGCAGCTCTGTCACGTGTCCTTGGGACCGGCTAGCCACCCAGCCAGCGGAAGCGGAAAAGGTACCGCCTGAGGAGCACGGCCTTGTTGGGGCGCACAGACTTGTGCTTCTGCTCCCCTGGAACAGGAGCAGCTCCTGGGGGGGGTGGGAACAGAGCAGTCCCTGTCTTCCCCATCGTGAGGTCCTGGTCACGACTTCCCTCCCATCAGCACTGCGGTGCCAGGGAGCCCTCGGGCTTCCTGCCACGTTGCAGTGAGCTGGGGCCCAGGACGGGCCGGGCTGCAGTGCTCTCCGCACGGGGACTGGACTCGGGGGCCTCTGACCGAAGGAGCTTCCCGCCTGCTTTTCGGTTCCCCTCTGAGTCTAGACCCATAGCTGCTTCCCGTTCAGGCTAAGTGAGGACTGGAAAGTGAACAGAGGAGTCGCCTCCAGAATAAATTCGCCAGGGTCTCCCTCCACGGTTAGAAAAACCCGTTAGTACCGAGAGGCTCTGGATTCAGATGGGTGACTTTCTGGGCAGCCAGGAGGGTCAAGGAATTCTTCTAGACGATCTTTTACCCAGCCGGCGCTCAAGAAATGAAAGGTTGACAGAAAGTGAATCCTCTGTTGAGTCTAGTTGAGCTTTTCAGGTGGGCCCTGCGCTGCCTGAAATCACACTTCCCTCTCGCCCCTGCAGCGGGGCCAGGGGAGTGGGCATTCCCTGGAAGGCAGACGGAGAGTTCGGTCGCTGCTGGGCTGGGATGAAGCATTTGGAAAAAAGAGTGGCTCTGCTCGGGTCTTAAAGCTCTGTTGGAGGGAAGCAGTCTTGAGAATGTGAACCCTGGTTTCAAAAGCACAATTGGGATATTCTAACTCTTAATCCCTTCCCCGCTCTGGTGAGAGCTCTGGGCTGCCAAGGTCCTGCAAACTCACGGAACTCCCAGTTTTTACCCTGCTTCCCGGTCAACCAGAACCAAACAACAAGGGCCAAGAACTCAGTCCCAGTTCTCTGTCCCTTGATGTATTGAAAAATGGGGAGGGAAGTGGGTAAAAGTGCCTACCTTCGGTCCCTTCCCACTTCACACCATGAAGTTTAAAGATCTTCGTCGAAGATTCGCGGCCAAGCGTGGTAAGCGGGGTGGCGGCCATGCTCTTTCCCTGCCTCACCCCCGGACTCAGGCATGAGACTTGGCCACGGTCCTGCCGAGAATCATCCAGCGATCCGCAGGCCGCGCCAGTTGGGGTCAGCATGGCGCCGGTCGCGGGCTGCGGTGCCCAGCTCCCGAGTCACAAATGCCCCAGAGGCAGGGGCAGCTGGGAAGATGGTGGCGCCCCGCGGAAGGGAATGTGTCAGAGCACTCCAGCCTGGACCGCTGACCTCTGCCAGCAGCGACCTTGAAGTCAACGGGCGGCCACAGGGCAGCTCTAGGTCCCATTTCTTAGAGAAGCCAGTTGCTGGAGCCTGTAACTCGTATGGGACTAGAAAGTCCGGGAAGCAGGCACCGCACCCACGTGCTCCTGGTAGGGGCCGGAGAGGAGTGGCAGAGGGACCTCGCGCCAGGCAGCAGGGGAATGAAAGCGGCGGTGACTCGGGGACCGCGTACCGGCTCCTGGGCTTCCTGCTAAGTACACGCTGCACATGACCTCATCTCCTCCTCACGGCCGGATTAGGTAAGGAATGGCCTCATACCTTCTACGTAAGCAAACCGGCTCGTGGAGGTCAGTCGTGGTTCTCCCTTGTAAGGGTGTCGCCAGACTAGGAAGCCAGGCAGTCTGACGCTGGGGCCCATGCTCCTAACCACCCTATCCCACAATACTCCCAGATGAAGGCACTTAAAATACTGAGCCTTTGGGGGGCATTAAATCTGATGTCACTTTAATGGTATGTGGAAGGATATAGGGACTTAACTAGGAAAGTCAGAGGTAAAGATGTACCTACTTACCCCTCCTTGCTCTGGTCTGTTCCCTCTGCCTCATCTCTGGTCCCGGGACGAGCACCTTAGTGCCCCAACAGCAGAGCGACTGAAAGCCCAGGCCTCAGTATCTTCTGTTTCAAGTCCAACCTTAACCCTTCTCAGCTGTGTGACCTTGGACAAGATACTTCTAGTCCATCTCCTGACCTACCTCTCAGGAGCATTACACGAGGGAACCCATGAAGCCCCCCCGAGTGTGGAGCATTTTCAGTGCTCAGCCCCTCAGGCCGCCACCTCCCCGTCACCTGCCCCCCGTTCTAGGAGTGGTGGGCTCGCTAAGTCCTGTTCCTCCAGTCGCACTGGCTCTGAGCTGCCCACGAACACACCGGGAGCATGGAGGCTTGTTGACCGGCACTTTTATTGAGAACTATATAGTTTTAGGAACAAACCACAAAAATAATTCTGCTGGATTGGTTTCTGTGATTTTGCAGTGAGGAGCCTAGAATGTGAGCAGCCCGCTAACTTCCAGACTGATCAATGACCTTCTGTATCCACTTCTTCAGGCGGAACACGTGTGTGTAGAAGCCATATTTTCCATCCCTGTCACAGCCTTCACCCCATGACACGATGCCCATTTGATACCAGCGGTTGTTAAAGGGGCTCTGAGGAAGAAACATGGGGTTTCCAAGAGGGTGAGTCCAAGGCATGGCAGCAGCACCCTGTCAGGCAACTATTTCTGAAAACAGTCCCTCCTAACTCCCCCCCAGCCCCCGGAAGGCCTACCCACCCTCCTAGCCTTTAGCCCCACGCTCACCTTCATGACAAAGGGCCCCCCACTGTCGCCTTCACAGGCATCCCCTCGTTTCCCTTCACTGGGCTTGAAGCCTGCGGAGAGAACAGCAGTGCTTAGACGCACAGCTCACGCTCCCACCACTCCCCTTGAAGAGACCTAGGTGGCGAGTGTCCACTTGACCCTTTGGGGTCCTCCTTCACTCCCCATTTTCTTACCCCCCCGCCATGCAATCCTTCAGCATGGCCTCTCGGCTCCATCTTCAACATGCATCCCAGCCTAGCCACTTGTCCCCGCTTCCACCCCTCATCACATTACATGTAGCTCTCCCCTGAACTACTGTCCCCGAATTCTACTTCCCCCCACCTACAATCCATTCACTACCCAATAGGCAGAAGGACTTAAAAATACGTTAGACCCACAGGTGGCCTGAGGATAATGGCAGTTGCCTTTACCCAGAATCTGCCCACATGCCCTCCATAAACAATAAGGAACATGAAGAACAACAAAAACTACACACACACAGTCACCATCAGCACTGGAATACAGAGACCACCCAAACTTGAAATCAACATATTTAATTGTGCATCTAATATTAACACTTATGTGGCGATGAGACCGTACATATCTACTAGAAAAAAGAAGTGGGTACAGTTGAATTGGAACCTTGTAAATGACCCCAAATCTACAAAATGAATGAAACTAAATAGATCCATACCAAGATACTATAGGAAAACAAAAAAACAAGACTAAGAAACAGCTAACAGAAATTCTCCCCCAAAACACAACCATGAAACAGAAGAAAACTATAACTGAATTAAATTTCCTCAAGCCGATTTGTACAATGTAACAAAACGCCTTGAATCAGAAATCCAAAAATTAAAAATAAATGGACAAAACAATAGGAGGAAATGCAAAGCAGAAAGGGATTGAAATGGAATTCAGACCAAAGAAGAAATCTGAACCTCTCAAAAAGAAAAATAAAACCATGGAACAAAACTAATATTTATGACATAATCCAAGAAAACTTAACAGAAATAAAATAAGATTGAAGGTATGTTGAAAGGAGCCACATGAGGTAGCTGACAAAACTGACCTGAAACACTCCACTCTGAGACAGAGCCCAATAAAACTTCAAAGATGAAGGAAAAAGCCCTCAAGACTTCCAAGCACAAGAGACCAAATACCTTACAAGTTCCAAAGAATTACACCAGCATCTGATTTTTCAAAAACAACAAAGTAAGTAACAACAAAGCCATATTTTTTTTTAATTGAAGGAAATGTAAGCCATGGATTTTATATGCAGTCAAGCAGAGCTTAAGGTGTCAAGACAACAGAAAAACAATTGTAAACACATAAAAACAGGAAATTCTACACCCATAACAGTTGTTGAAGCATCTACTAAACGGCAAGCTTCATCCAACCAAGAGATGAAAGCTTCAGCCAAAGGACTGATTAACTGTTCTGACAAGTAGAAAAAAATGCATCTAAAAATATCAAAGAAGATCTTGAAAGAGGAAAGTAAACTCCCTGACTGCTGTATAGACAATAGGTCGGAGTTAACAATTAAAAGGTCATAAATATAAAAGGAACTAAGTGCATTTCAGAAAGGTAGAAGCCCAAAGATAATCATTAGACCAAAAATGCAAACCTTCCTAAACATATAAATTTAAAAACACAAAAGATCGCATAGGGAAAAAAGAGCAAATGAAACATAATACATGTAATAATTACAAAGTAATATGAATATTAATTCAATCATATCAATAAATATGAATGGGCTTAACTCACCTATTAAAAAAGAAAAAGATTTTTAGTTTGCCTCACAAAAAGCAAGACCCAACTATGCTAGATATAAGAGACAAAGTGATTCATAGAGGCTAAAAGTAATGGGATGGACAAAGGTATATCAGGTTAATGAGAACAAAAAACGGGGGCTCCTAGGTGGCTCAGTCGTTGGGCGTCTGCCTTCGACTCAGGTCATGATCCCAGGGTCTTGGGATCGAGCCCCGCATCGGCTCCCTGTTCCGCGGGAAGCCTGCTTCTCCCTCTCCCACTCCCCCTGCTTGTGTTCCCTCTCTCACTGTGTCTCTCTCTGTCAAATAAATAAAATCTTAAAAAAAAAAAAGAGGGCGCCTGGGTGGCTCAGTCGTTAAGCCTCTGCCTTCGGCTCAGGTCATGATCCCAGGGTCCTGGGATTGAGTCCCACATTGGGCTCCCTATTCGGCGGGAAGCCTGCTTCTTCCTCTCCCCCTCCCCTTGCTTGTGTTCCTGCTCTCGCTATCTCTCTCTCTGTCAAATAAATAAAAAAAAAAAATCTTAAAAAAAAAAAAAAAGAAATGAAAACAAAAAACAGAACAGAGATGGTGATCCTGAAATTGAAAATAATTTGAAGAAGTATACTTTTAATGTTAAAAGCCACAATTCACAATGAATAAATAACAGTTATGAATATCGGGCGCCTGCGTGGCTCAGTTGGTTAAGCGACTGCCTTCGGCTCAGGTCATGATCCTGGAGTCCCGGGATCAGGCTCCCTGCTCAGCGGGGAGTCTGCTTCTCCCTCTGACCCTCTTCCCTCTCATGCTCTCTCTCATTCTCTCTCTCTCAAATAAATAAATAAAATCTTTAAAAAAAAAAAGCATTTTGAAAAAACAAAAGTTATGAATATCTGCACTAAACAGCACAGCAACCACATTTATAAAGCAATTCAAGGAGACAGAAATACATTAGCAGAATTTAACACAAACTCTGTACAAAGACAGATCAAGTGAACTGAAAAAAAAAATAAGGATATAAATGACCTAAACTGGGTGACACCTGGCTGGCTCAGTCGGTGGAGCATGCGACTAGATCTTGGGATTGTGAGTTCGAGCCCCACGCTAGATGTAGAGATTACTTAAAAATAAAATCTTTAAAAATAGATAAATAAGGGGCACCTGGGTGGCTCAGTCGTTAAGCATCTGCCTTCGGCTCAGGTCATGATCCCGGGGTCCTGGGATCGAGCCCCGCATCAGGCTCCCTGCCCACCGGGAGGCCTGCTTCTCCCTCTCCCACTCCCCCTGCTTGTGTTCCCTTCTCTTGCTGTGTCTCTCTCTGTCAAATAAGTAAATAAAATCTTTAAAAAGGGGGGGGGATAAAATATATGTGTGTGTAAGCTCATTTGTGCAAAAGGAAATACAGGAAGAAAAAAAAAAAACCCACAAACTACTGAGACTGGTTGACCATATAGAGCGTAGATGGAAATGGAGTCAGCTCATTTGTGCAAAAGGAAATACAGGAAGAAAAAACCCACAAACTACTGAGACTGGTTGACTGTAGAGCCCAGATGGAAATGGAGTAGAAAGGATGGGGGGTAGCAAAAGGATAGAAAGGAAAAGAGAGTGTCACTTCTCCAAGTATACCTGTTTTAAAGGGTCTGAGTTTTAGACCCATGTTAATACTCCAAAAATAAATAAAAACAACGAAGATGGGAGGGGGGACCCCAAATTGAATACAATCAGAAACAACTTAGCCTAACTCTATTTTAAATAAATAACACAGCAAAGGGGGGCGGGGAGAACTAACCCAAGTTCCTTTTGAACACAGTATTTCAACTAGGTACAGATGTGCTAAAGACAGAAACTCTGTGAAGAAATGCTAAACACCAGTGAGGAGGATTGTTTCTCACAGTGAGATGGATGGGTGATTCTGAAACAATGTATTCTAGTAACGATCCAATAAGTTACTATATGATGAATAACAGGAGTCCAGTTTCTCATTGTCAATAGAGTTACAAATATGGAAAAGGAGAAGCTAAAATTAATCCTGCTGGATTGCAGTGGGAGGTTTCAGACAGAGAAACTGATAAATGACAGAAAGAAAAATCGATCTAGATGTCACCGTATGCATCGTACACGTATTTTCTAGATCTGTCTGCTGAGAGGACGCAGAAGCAGTAACACCCCAGTAGCAACGTGCACGCATAGCACCCAGATCGTGGCTTCTAAACGCCATTCTCCACTAGCAGGGAAGTGGAGACCATCTTGCTGTCCCAGTGTAAGAAGGTACTCAGGGAATGACAGGGACATCAAAAGTCACAGAAGCCAGGCTGAGGGTACTCCCACTGGCCAAACCTGGATAATTTGAAAATCAAAATAAATGATGATAGTAGCAGATTATAACTCTTAGAATAAAGACCCGTGAGTCCACACTGATAGAATGAAAGAAAGGAGAGGTCTTCCTTCCAATGAAACCACAATAAACATAGAAGGAATGACAGAATTAGAAAATCACCATTTGGCAGCTCCCGGAGCTGGGAGAACGGTTTGATGGGAAACAGGATGCAGAGGGTCAAAGCTGCTCCCCACAAGATACTTACAAACAAAACCTCACAGCAAGAAACCCACCAGATGCAGACACCACCTTAACCAAGAGGTCAGAGTTAATCTCCCCAGTTATGGTGAGACATATGGACAAATGGACATCATGGGCCTTCTCTTAGAAGGACACAACCTCACTTGGCCTGAATGTGATCACAAGGAAACCAAAACCTTAGACAAATCAAACTGAGGGCCAAGCGACAGGCTCACTGGGCTGCACTTACGAAACCTGTCAAAGTCATGGAAGACAAAGAAGGAGGACTGACGACTACAGGCAATGTGTGATCCTGGACTGGATCCAGATGAGAACACTTTTTTCCCCTTTGCTACAGAAGATATTAATAAGTAGGACAACTGGAAAACACTGGAATAGGTCTATAGATTAGATAACAGTATAGTATCATTAACTTCTTGATTTTAACAACTGCTCACTTGCTATGTAAGAACATTCTTGTCTGGATAGACTCACGTACGTGGGTAACAAGGCATATGTACAATTCACTCTCAAACAGCGTGTGTGTATTATGTGTGTATGTCAATAAACACAAAGTGCAGGGACAGAATCTGGATGACAATATACAGGAATTCTTTATATTATTTTTGCAACTTTTCTGTGAGTCTGAAATTATACTAAGAAAAAATTTTAAGTAAGCTCTACGCCCAACATGGGACTTGAACTCACGACCCCAAGATCAAGAGTCCCATGTTCCACCAACTGAGCCAGCCAGGAGCCCCATACTAAAAATTTTTAATTTAGACCATCTATTCACCCCCCCCAAACCCTCCAAAATTCCGTCTCAATAAAAACCAAAGTCCCTCAAGACCCTAAAAGAACTGCCTATCCTCTGCCTAGCCCACCTCCCTCCCCTCATCTGTTGCCCTGCCTGTGTTTACTGCACTCCAGCCACACTCCTGTTCCTCAGACACCCTAAGCAGGCACCCACCCCAGGGCCTTTACATCTGCTCTCCCTCACCCTGGAGTGCACTTGTCCTAGACTAGCTCACTTCTTCACTCCTAGTCTCTTCTCAGAGAGACCTTCTCTAACCTTGTCCAACCACTCTTTTTAGACTGCCTTGTCCCCATCTCTCTCTCTCCCCCTTACTTTGCTTCATTTTTTTTTCTGCTAGATTCTACATCTGTTTATGGACACTCCCTCCTAGGAAGGAAGTTCTGTGAGGACACAGGCATTGGGTCCTTGTGGTAAATACTGATCACAAAAGGCATTCAATAAATATTTGCTGAATGACTAAAGGAAGGAACAAGGCTTTTCCCCCACCCATGGCCTCATGCTGCTATCTGGACTCACACGGATCGACAACGTAACCAGTGACTACCACCATGCCTAGCACCTTACTATATACATACTATCTCATTTAGCCCTCACCCAACCTCATGGGACAGAGACTTGCATCTCCATTTTAGAGAGGAAGAAACTGAGCGTCCATGAGGTTATGCAACTTTGCCCAAAGCCATTTGGCTTATAAGTGACCAGATTCAGGACTTGAATGGGTCTGCACCCTTCACATGTCTCAATCCTCCTGCCCTCCCACCACCCCAGCCGGGGCCCAGACATGCCCTGGGCACTTGCCAGCACAAAACATGTTGTCGGTGATGCGGATCCGAGTGGAGGCCTTGCACACCGGCCGCTCCACAATGGGCAGGTTCACCACCTGCAGGACACTGGGCTGCACCTCGGCAACGTTGGGCATCCACATCTCCTTCAAGTTGCCCCAGCCAGTCACCCGCCCTTTGTATCCAGCGCGGAGCAGTCTTTGGGGGTGAAGGAAGAAGGACTTCGTGAGCACCAACACCTCCAGAAGTCCCACCAACACCTGGCCCCAACACTGTCCCTTGGAGACCAGAATCTCAAACACTGGCTCAGAAAGAATTTCTGGGTTTTCTCCAAGCCTCCCCACCCCACCCCACCCAGGCCTGGAAAGGAGAGTGTCTATTGGGCCCAGAACCCAGAACCCAGCCCAGGGCCACCACTCGCCCCCTCCTCGCACCCCTCCCCCACCAGCACCCACCTGATTGCGGTTTCCTTGTCAGGCAGGCACACAGGGTGGATGTAGTTGCTGAAGGTGATGGGCTTCTTGAGCCTCAGCAAGGCTATGTCACGGTCCAAGTTCTCCCTCCAGTTGTACCTGGGGTGGATGTAGATCTTTTCCAGCATGGAGATCTTCTCAATGCTTCGCTCATACCTGTGCAAACAGGGAGACGGGGGAAGCTGTAAGCCATCTGGTGAAGGGCAGCCAGTTCCTGCCTGCCCTCAGGGTCCAGGAATTGGGGTGACCCTTGGGCCACCCTTGAGGGGAGAGAGCTGCCTCCTGCCCTGACAGCGTCTGCAGGCTTAAAGCTGTTCTGGGCTTCCGAGTCAGAGAGCCCCGGCAGGTGGGGGAGGAGTGCAGGCTGGAGCCCTGGTCCAAACAGCCTCCCTTCAGAGCTCACACCTGGGCGGCTTGCTGGTGCTTGCAGAGGAGCTAGGGGTGGGCCAGGATTTCACCCCCTGCAAAGTCTCAGTTTCTCTTTCCCCGGCTCCCAAGCCTCAGTCCAGACATGGCCAAATGGCCTTTCCAGCAGAGACTGCTGGGTTTTCTACTGTGGGACATGTACAGACATATCCCCCCAGAGCCACCAGAGCCCTCCCAGTCACTCTGGAGGACTCTGACCCCTGCCAGACATCCCCTGGTCCGTACCTGGTGCGGGAGTGCTTGCCAATGCGCACCAGAAGGTCATTCTCGGTGAAGTTCTTGTCCCAAGGTGGGTACAGAAGACAGTGGGCAGCCGTGAGGACCCAGCGGTCACTGATGAGGCTGGCCCCACAGAGCAGCTCCTGGGGACTCTTCCGGAATAGCATCACCTGCCTGGGAGAGGGAGTGGGAAGCGTGAGGAGCTGGGGGGCTGGCTGCCCCTCCACCTCCCCTAAAGTAGAAAGTCCCAGGTTTAAGCATAGGACAGAGGTGCCTGCTGGGCCCAGACCCCAGCTTGACCTGGCTGCCCTGGCCGACGGGGGCCTCCACATGACACCGAGGGGCTGCCTCCTGCTTTCTGCACCCCTCCCCAGCTTTTGCAGGTCCAGAATTTGCACAGCCTGGCATAGCTCCTGGGTCAGACCCCTTAAGCTCTCTGGGCCTCAGCTTCGCCTTCTGCATGTGAGAAGCAACACCCCTAATCTCAGAGAGGTGCCGCTATCACCATCTGGGAAGCCCAGGCCTGTGAGGGAAGGGCGGCCCCAGAAGGAGACCCCGGGGGGCCACCCCCACGACGCACCAGGGCGCGAGGCCAATTTCCGCGTCCGAACCCTCCACGATGCGCCCGTCGATGTAGGAATCCAGAAGCTCGTGTTCCGTTTTGTCCTTCACCAACCTCTTCTCGAACAGAGGCCGCAGCCCACAGTCTGCACAGCAAGCCGGGTGTGAGGGGCCGAGCTGTACCCCGCGCCCCGCGCCGCCCCCGCCGCCCCTGCCGCCTGACCTGCCTCCCCGGCGCCAAAGGTCTTCTCGTTGAAGAAGGGTTGGAACTTCTCGTCGCCGGTGCGTCCCTCGATGGGCGCGTCCGGGTCCTCGACCAGTCCGTCGCCCACCTCCTCCACCGGCTCCTCTGCAGGGAGCAGGCACGGCTGGGGCCGGGCCGAGCCAGCCTGCGCGCAGCGCCCCCCCCGCCCCCCAAGCACCCCGGGCGGCCCTGGAGGCCCCTGCGTGAGAGCGCAGCGCAGGCGACCTCGGAAACTCGGCGTCGGGCCTGAGCCGGGTGAGCTGCGCGTGGGGCCAGGCCCGCCCGGCCGCGGGGAGACCCGGCTGCAGCGGACCGCGCCCCCCAGCGGCGGGGCAGCCCCGCCCCCGGGGAGGTGCTGCTCGGCCCCGCCCCGGGCCCCGCCCCCAGCCTCAGGCCCCCGCCCCGCCTCACCGCAGTAGTCCAGGTCGCAGTACTCGAAGCCACCGGGCTCCTCCGACACGTAACACCACGCGCCCTCCTCGTCCCCGTCCGGGTTGCGGCAGAAGTTCTCCACCAGCGGCACGGCAGGGTTGAAGTCCTGGTCCTTGCTCAGGGCCTTGGCCTGACTGCTGGCCCAGCCCAGGCAGGGGGACCCAAGTGCGGTCACCGCCTGGCGACCCTGGTAGTACCGGCCACGCTCAGGGAGGCATTGCTCCGATGGAGGTGACAGATTCACCGTGGAGCCTCTGGAGCGTGGGGTCAGCTGCACAGTGACGCCCTCCCGGCCTGGTGGGTGGGGAGGCAGGGGAGCAGAGTGGGTGGGGTGGGACCACCGGCGGCCAGGGGGTCAGGGTTTGACTCCCTGCCTTGCCACCTTCTTCCTATGTGACCTCAGGTAACTTGACCTCTCTGAACCTCACTTTGCTTGCCTATAAAAGGGGTGACTGATACCATTCTTGCAGGGTTGAGAGATTTAAACAAAATACATGCTGTGTCTGGTGCATCATGAGGCAGAGATAGCAACTCGGTTTCACCTCCGGGGCTATCTGTAATCTACTGGTAGTGACTGCCTGGAGTTTTTACAGAAGGAGTCTGTTCTTATAGGGGCACAGCAGGAGAAGTAGCTGGGATGACTACATGCGCAGAAAGTCAATTTCAGCAGGCCTGCCCAGTGTTGGGGGTGGGCAGGCTTGGTATATGGTAGCTGCTTTTGTTATCATGACTGGTCCCTTGCTATAAGACCAGTCGCAGGACCAAGTATTGGGTCCAACAGGGATGCGGCGGACAAAGAACACCAACCCATATTTGGTAGATTGATTGCTGGTACTAATTCTTTAGTACCCCCGCCTCGATCCACCTCCTCTGCCCCGTGGTTGTATAGGCAAAGGTGTACTTCTCCACCTGCTGGCTTTGGCCGTGAGCATGTGGCTCGCCCTGGCCAGTGGAACGTGGGCAGAACGGACGCACCAGTTCCGAGCCCAGGCCTTGAGATACATTGTGTGTGTCTGAATAGGTTTTTTGGTTCTGCCAAAGGGAGATGGTGCCTTTCAGCCTCAGCCCCAGGATGAGTAATGTGGAGCAGACCAGGACCCAACGACACAGGGAGCCAAGCTCAGCTGGAGCTGGAGCCGACGCCAGAAGCGGAACCGGCAGCCAAGCCCCGCCTACAGCAGTGGCCACCGCAGACACAGGCAAGCGCAGCTAACAGCAGCTCAGCCGCCCAAGCCAACCCTCAGACATAAGAAAGAAATGCTTATTGGTGAATCCCCTGAGCTTTTGTGGCTGTTTGTGACTTTGTGGGGTTTGCAGCATTATTGTGGCTAGAGCTCACTGACACACCACGCGAAAGAATAATGACAGCATCACGCCAGGCGGGGCCATATGAGGTTTGCTCTGTGGCGCTCAGAAAGGGCCACGTGGACTGAAATAGTTGGGGAGGGCTTCCTGGAGGGAAGAGGGCCTCGAGCAGGAAGGAAAGCATATTTGGAGGGAGCCACAGCCTGGGTCACAAGGAAGCAAAGCCTGGGAAGGCAGGGTTCTTCCAGCTATCTCTGGTCTCCTGCCTTCACTGACCCACGGGCCCAAATATGTTGTGAATGACTAACCCATGCTTGAAGGTAGCCAGGATCAGGCTCTATGGAGAGCCCTGCGCCTTGGCCATGGGCTGCCCAGCCCTCCCCCGCTCACCGCAGACAGGGATGCTGCACTCCTCCCTCCGCACGGTGGGGTCTGTAGTATAGCACCAGGGCCCAGTGGTGCTGCCGTCCGGGTTACGGCAGAAATTCTCCTGCAGGTCAGCCCCAGGGTGGGTGGTAGAGTTGATTCTGGAATAGGAAATTGCTCAGCAGAGGCCGTACCCCCCGTCCAGTGTCTGCCAGCCCCATATTCTCAGCCCACTGGCCCACAGCCCGTCACTCACTCAGGCTTGTGTGGGTAGCGACTCCTCCAGAGCTGGCACTCGATGCCTGACCGGGTGAAGTTCACGTTCCCGCGGTAGTTCATGCCCAGACCTTCAGCGCAGCTACCTGCAGAGACCCCAGCCCCGGTCTCTTACCCTGAGGCCCTGTCCCCTCTCTCTCACTTAGCAAAGCCCTGTCTGTCCACCTCCTCCAAGCTACCTCTGCTCCATGACCCTTAACCCACATTTCCTCAGCTACCTCCTCTGTACCCAGCAGTTCACCAATCTGTCTCACAGCACTCACCAAGTGTGTCACATGAGTGCCCACCACCCATGTGACAACCGTGTGTCAGACACTGTGCCAGGCACTAAGGACATAGCGAAGAATAAGACATAGTCAAGGTAGGTCCCTGCCCTCATGGAGCTTATAGTCGGTGGCTCCTCGTGGCCAGTAGGATGACAAAGCGAACATGGTCCTTCTAATCTGGCCCTAGTCTACCCGTCCTGTTATCAGAGATCCTCGTGTCAGGGCCTTTGCACAAGCTGTTTCCTCTGCCTGGGTGTGCCCATCAGTGCATCCCACAAATCCAGGTGGAACTCTGCTTCTTCTGGGGGGTTGTCCCTGATCCTGCCAGCAAACTAAATGCTCCTTCTCCTGGCACTGTCTTGGCACCTAGAACAGAGCTTTTCCAGCGATTACACTGATACTTTGTATTTTTGTTTCCCTATGAGATTGGGAGCTCCTTCATTCTCTTAGAATCCCCAGCACATGACACAGTGCCTGGTACATAGCAGGGGTTTAGTAAAATTCCTGTTGAATAAGTTATTTAACAATAAAAGTATGGAAAAAAAAACCAAACAGAAGTATGTTAAAAAGTGGTTAAAGAGTTACCGTTAAGAGCTGTGGTCTATTGTTATCTTAAAGGTGTATTCAGAAGACTGGGGAGGAGGGTGGAGGCTCATTGCAGGCTCCGCAAGGTGATGGCATTTGAACTAGTCCTTGTAGGACAGGGAAGTTTGCAGGAAATGGTATAGTTGTTCCCGGGGAAGATGACAATGAAAGCAAAGGCCAGGAGGCAGACACATGTTGTCATGTTCAGGGAAGTGCTTGCTGTCAGAGTAGCTGGGGGTCTGGGTCCATGTTTTGGTGCAATGGGAGATAAGGCCAGAAGGGAAGGTTAAGGCCAGAACCTGCCAAGTTTGCCAGGCTAAGAAGCCTGTGCTTTATTCTGGAGGCACTGGGGAGCCACCCAAGGTTCTGAAGAATGAATGTGACCTCATCAGGGCTCTGCCCTGGGAACATGGGGAAGACTGACTGGTGGGGGCTCGCATGAAAATGAGGCCTTAAATATGAATTCCTCATCCATTCATGCATTTGTTCCTCCAACATGAATCCTCTTCCTCACTGCCGGACACAGAGTCAGGTGCAAAGGCATCCTTGACCGCAGGAACAGAACGGCAAGGTCAGATGCTGGGCCACAACTCCTAACCCACCCCACTCTGCTCTTCTCCCAGGCTGTCTGCTCACACCCTGCCCCCCACCCCCACATCGGCTCCTCACCTTCCAGACATTCAATGAGCTTTTCTCGAGGTTTCCTCACCGACTCACAAGCTGGAAAAGACCCAGAAACACTTTTGGGATTGGGATAGGGACAGGAAGGGCTCAAGTAGAGGGTGGGGGGGACAAAGTGCAGAGACAAAGAGATGGACAGAGAGATCGAAGGAAGGAAGGAAGGAAGGAAGGAAGGAAGGAAGGGAGGGAGGGAGGGAGGGAGGGAGGGAGGGAGGGAGGGAGGGAGGAAGGAAGGAAGGGAGGGAGGAAGGGAGAAAGGAGGAAAAGAGGCATGAGTGGAGGGATGGATGGATGGATGGACCAGAAGATTCTCCAGAGTAGAACATTCTCTCATTGGGGTCCCCAGGACTCCGTTCCAGGAGCAAACCCTTCCCAGTGCTCACCTATGTACTTGGTCCAGAATACATCCTGAAAAATAAGAGCCAGCGTGAGGGTGTGGCATATCCTGTTTCATTTCATTTTGTTTTTCAGTAGACTTTATATTTTCCCCTCATGCTTTCCTCTTTCCCTTACCCTGGTCATGCAGGTGGCAGGCTCTGGGGAGGTTTGTGGTAGGTTCTTACTTTTGTTTCCAGAAGCCCAAGCCCACTGAGGAGAGGAGTATTTGAGGAGAGGGGAGCCCCCTGCCAACCAAGACCAAAAGGGTTCCCATAGGTGGGCTAGATTGAAGAACGGAGGACATGGGGCCCAGGGAAAGCCCTGAGGAAGGGAAAGGCTGCACAGAGCTCTTGGAACCCTCAGGCCTCGCCAGAGTCCCACACCCCACAGTAGCAGCAGGGCTGAAGCCATGAGGGCCGGGGCCTCCAGAGACCCCAGTGCAGACAGACATCAGAAGATGGAGGAGCCCCCGATGACCTGGAGCCTCACTAGGCTGCCAGACCTTGGACATTGCCCAGGTGTCTGGGCCTCCAAGAAGGGCTGAGGTCACTCATCTTGGCAGCCCAGTGAAATGAGGCTGAAGAGCTGGGACATCCCTTGCTGGGCCCACCTGGAGGGACCTGGCCCACCCCTCCCCAACCCCGACCTGGTGCATAGCCCAGCCCTCACCGTGGCAGTGGAAGACTCCAGGGCCTCAAAGGCCTCCTCGTAGCTGCACTGCTCCTCCACGCACTCTCGCTCCAGGTTCCCCTTGCGCAACTCCTCCAGAAAGCCGCTGTTGGCGCGGCGGGCCCGCCGGAGCATCGAGAGTGCTTGCTGAGGGGCCAGGAACACTGCGGTAGGAGGGGCGTGGGACAGTGGCCTCAGTGAGCCAGGCGGTCTTGGCCACCGTGGGGGCCGGAAGCAAGCCTTGCCTGCCCTCCCGGCTTCTGAAAGGGGACGTCTGGGACGGTGGCAGGACCCAGAAGGCTGCCGACGGTAGCCCACTGGCTCCTCTCTATGCACTGGATAGCCCGCTCTCCATATGGCAGGAGAGACGCAGTACATCCAGACCTTAGCGCCCGACTCCTTCCCTACGCTGTATGCTGTAGGCTGAGACCCACCTGGGCGTCGGCCCTGTTGTTCTCGGTCAAGCCAGGAGGCCCCGGCCCGTGGGCCCACATCCCAGCCTGTCAGCCTGTCCCAGCCTCCAAGCCCCTCTTACCATGCTGGCTGTGCACAAGGCTACACAGGACAGCTAGGGCCAGGCAGCCAGGTACCCAGAGGCCTCGGATGTGCGCCATAGTGTGTCAGCTCCTGGGACTCTGAGGACTTGTCCTGACCACTCTGGGTTAATGTTGAACTAACATGAAGAAATCAGCCAAGAGGGAGAGGTCAGCAGGTCAGGGCCATGGGACTAGTGTATAGATAGTCCACTCCGCCATCCAGGAAGACAGGTCCTCTTGGGACCAGGGACAGATGGTCTGGGAGGAAGTCACAAAGGAAAGACCAGTGTAAGTAACCACCATCGTCCAGCCCCTCCCTCCTGAGACGTGGGCCAGCTTGGGCTAGTGGGGTCACAAGATCTTCCTGAGGCTGCTTCCAATCCTAACACATGGTGATGATCTCTGTGAGCCTCAGTTTCTTCATCTGTACAATGGGAACAGTACTTTGTTGTGAGGACTAAAGGAGATTATGAATGTAATGCCCGTGAAATGTAGTAAGTGCTTAACAATCAGTAGGTATATGGACATAAACCAGTAGGGAGGTTGATGTAATCACAACACACAGATCTGAGAAAGCTGAGACCAGGGTGCGGCCAGATGAGAGCTGCCTCTCAACCACGTTCCCACCCGGGAGCTGGGGAGGGGTATCCACGTGTAGTGGCTGCTCAGGAGGAGGAGCCAGGCCCACGGCCTTTGAGCCTCTGGTCTATTTTCTCGCACCTCCTTGGACCTGCTTCTGGCCCCAGAACGGGGACCAGCCCAAATCCTTGGGTCTCCTCAGCAGGGCCCCTCCCTCTCCTCCTCTCTACCTGTCCCGGGCCAGGCCTGGAGTGGCCGCCGGTCCTACGCTGCCCCTCGCCCAGCCCTGCTCCCATCCCTCCCCCATTTTCTGTTTGCCTTCCACAAGGTAAATATTAGTCCTGGGTCTAATTAGGACAGAAGGACAAAGAGCAGGAACACAGGGATCCCATTTTGCCATCCTTCAGGCCCAGCTGTATGGGTCTAGACCACCATCACGTAGAGTCTGGGAAGATCACAGGGCAGGGAGAGGGTTCGCACAGAACTGGGGCTCAGGACTCCCATGAATCAGCTTAATTCCTGGGTGGCCCAGTTCCTGTGTGTGTATATATATATATATATATATACACACAGGATATATATAGATAGATAGATATCGATAGATAAATATATTCCAATTTTTTTTTAAGATTTTATTTATTTATTCACGAGAGACAGAGACACACAGAGAGAGAAGCAGAGGGAGAAACAGGCTCCCAAGGAGCAGGGAGCCCGATGTGGGACTCGATCCCAGGACCCTGGGATCATGACCTGAGCCGAAGGCAGACGCTTAACCATCTGAGCCACCCAGGCGCCCTATATTCCAATTTTTCTATATATTTTTTAACCCAAGGTTTAACTTATATTTAACTTATATTCAGTAATGTTAGAACAAATCCTGTGTTTAAGTCACGTTTTTATGCATATGCCCATGTAACCACCACCAGATCAACATTTTTAGCCCCAGACTTCTGCCTGTTGTCCCTAAGATCGCCACTACTCAAACCACCATCACTCTAGACCAGTTTTGCCTATTTTTGAACTTCATCGAAATGGAAACCTACAGCATATACCTGTTTGTGCGAGGCTTCCCAGATTGTGTGTATCATGTATCAGCGGTCCATTCCTTTAAAAGCTGTGTAGTATCTCATTGCATGACTATCCGTTGGATGCCTGTTGATGGGCATTTGGATTAGTTTCCTGTTCGGGCTGCATGAGTGGTGCCACTACAGAGTTGTGTGCAAGCATAGATTTGCTGGGTCATAGGGCAGGCATATGTTTTGCCCCAGTCACGGACAAATGGTTATCCTGAGTGGTGGTACTAGCTTACACCCCCACCAGCAGTGCTTGAGAGTTCTAGTTGTTCAGATCCTCACCAACCCTCTATATTGTCCATCCATTTCACACTATCCATCCTGATACACGTGCAGGTGTCTCATTGTGGTTTTCATTTGGATTCCCTGTTCACTGAGGGAGTTGAGCCTACTTTTTTTTTTTTTTTTTTGGCTCCCGAGAAGTGGACAAGAGAGGTGTGGCTTCCTCCTTCCTGCTTCAAGACAGGTGATCCTCTTTTTTTCTGAGGACCAGCTGGAGCCAGTGCTGAATCAACCAGGAGAGGGAGAAAAGGCAAGAGTAGAGGGTGTTGGCCAGGAGGGCAAAACACACAACACATGGCACCTCTTCTACTGAGGCTTCAGGGTCCCCTTGTTCCCTCACTGTCAGAACTCCCCCATCCCTACAGACAAGCATCACAGCATAAAAGAGAGCACCAGGCCTGGTTTCACCATCTATAAGATCAGAATTAGAACAGTATTTGCTTTGCAAGGCTGTTGTTGAAAAACTCATACTGGCCTCTTTGCGGACTTGCTGAGCCAACAGCATGCTCATGCGCAGATATGACCACTAATGGGCGTCTTGGGCCATGTCTTCCTCAAGCTGTTTGCAGACAATATTCCAAAGCAGAAAACTTGGTTCTCTAGGCCCTGGGAAGATACCTGAAGCTTTCTGCTTAGATTTGGTTCCTGCTTTCCCAGACTTACGCCTGCATTTATGTGTTGGGGTGATGAATTCACACATCGTGGTACCAGTGACAAATCCAATTAGCAGGGAGAACTTCGCTGATGAGAACTTCATTTTGAAGACGATGGGTCCTGACATCTTGTCCATGGCAAATGCTGGACCCCACTGAAATGGCTCCCAGTTTGTCATCTGCGTGGTTAAGACGGATAGGTTGGATGGCAAGCATGGGCACTCTGGCGAGGAGAGAGACAGTGTGGATATTGTGAAAGCCACGGTGTTTTGTGTCCAGGAATGACAAGACCAGCAAGACTCTAGGCCATTCTGATAAATTTGGTTTTGCATTTTATCTGATCTACACCATTCCTTTTGTCCCTGCAGAAGCACCCCCAGCTCTCAGAGTTTGTGATCTTCGGGTTCTCACTTGCTGCAATTCTTTGGAGTCCACATATCCCTGTCTCCCTCTAATCTAGTTGGATTCAGAGTTAAGTTTATCATTATGAAGTAAATACTAAGCTACCCCTTCAAAGTATTAATGTTTGTAAAGTATCACAATGCCTGCCACATAAAAAGCACCCAATAAACACCACTATTACATATGAAACAGGAAATACACAATGCTGCCTGTGAAGGGCTCTTCCTAAAATAGTGAAACTGAATTAAATGAGCCTCTAGATTTAATTACTCGTTTATAGGAAATACAGATGATAAAGGAAGAAGTTAGCCACCACCACAAGGAATGACAGACATTTAGCAGAACAAATGGCCCCAGTCTCTCTGGCAAATTCATGACATGGAAATGGGTGGGTTGGAGAGACTGCTCAGGATAATAGAAACCAAGGAGAGGGACGCTTGGGTGGCAACCCGGGCTTCAGGGTTCACTACAAGCACCCCAGCCTCTAGCAACTGTTCTTCTTGGAACCCTCTGAGCCCAGTGGTGCCATGCAACTGAACACGTCCTTCTTGCTTCTCACCCCAAACACATGCCTGCACACTTAAAGCGGATCACATTTCCTCTAAGCACAAGGCGACAATGAGAGGTTGCATTTCTCCCAACAAGTTGACGTCAAACAAAATCATGGATAAGGCCAATGCTGTGTTATCAAATGAAGCTCTGTAATCACTGAAAACAGTAAAATTATGTTCCAAGACAGAATTTCAGAGCTGGAAAGAGGGTCAGGTATCATTAAATCCAGACGTTTTGAAGCCTAGGGCTCTGTGCATATACTAAGAATGGCCTTGTCCTTATGCATATTTTTTTAAACTCTCAAAAATTGCAAATTTAGGGGCATCTGGGTGGCTAAGTTGGTTAAGTGTCTGTCTTCAGCTTAGGTCATGATCTTAGGGTCCTGGGATTGAGACCCACATTGGGCTCTCTGCTCAGCAGAGAGGCCGCTCCCCCCTCTCCCTCTGTGCTCACTCTCAAATAAATAAATAAAATCTTTTAAAAAAATTACAAATTTACCCTAAGACAAGAATAATTTTTTTCCCTTTTTCGCTGAAATTATGTCTTTTGAGGTGGTTAATTACCTTGTTTCTTCCCCTCAATCTGATCAGCATTTTAAAATGAGTGAATTTCTCCCTCTCTGGCAGATAAATAAATAAAATCTTTCAAAAGAATTTTTAAAAAGGAGTGAATTTGTTTAATCAAAAGCTTTTAAAATATAGGATCCAGGGGTGCCTGGGTAGCTCAGTCAGTTGAGCATCTGCCTTCGGCTCAGGTCATGATCCCAGGGTCCTGGGATTGAGCCCCTGCTCAGCGGGCAATCTGCTTATCCCTCTGCCTCTGTCTCTCCCCATCCCCCCCAACTTGTGCTGTCCCTCTCTCTCAAATAAATAAAATCTAAAAAATTTTAAAAAGGATCCATAGAAGAAAAAGTTAGCAAAAGGGCTCAAGGATGGAGCTGAGATTGGGAAGCAATGATCTGGTCCTATTTCCCCATGTCACTGTAAGGAAAGGGAATCTCCCCAGGTGGGGAGCTAACTGATCAAGGTTGTCGAGAGTTGGTGATAGAGCTAGGACCAGGACTCAGATTCCTGCCTCTCAGACCATTGCTCTTCCCCTCACATGACCTTCATCCCCTGGCATTCTGCTAGAGTATAGCCTCCCTGTTCTATGAAGCATACCCAGTGCACATGTACCCGATGTATGAAACTATTGTGCATGATGCTGACCTGCCCCAAACAAGCAACACCTATAGGAAACATGCAAGCACCTTAATCTTGTCTTCCAATTTAGGAGGGCTGATTGCAATACCACAGCTACAATTTATTAACTGTTCACCACGTGCCGGGTACATAGTACTGATGAGGTAGGTACCATAATTATCCCCACTTTATGGATGAGGAAACTGAGGCAGAGAGAAGCCAAGTAACTTGCTTGAGTTTATGCAGTCCACAGCTGAACCTGTCTAGAGATGGAGCTCTTTACAGTTCATAATGCTTTTCCTTGTTTACAGGTCCCTAAAAGTGATTCAAATATAATTCTATTGTAAGATTTTCTCATACTGTTAAAGTTGCAAATGGGGAAAGAAGATCCTTTTTTTTTTTTAAGATTTTATTTATTTGACAGAGAGAGAAGGAACACAAGCAGAGGGAGTGGGAGAGGGAGAAGCAGGCTCCCCGCTGAGCAGGGACGGCCACGTGGGACTCAATCCCAGGACCCCGGGATCATGAACTGAGCTGAAGGCAGACGCTTAACGACTGAGCCACCCAGGCGCCCAGAATAAAAGATCCTTAATCTCCTACACCTCCTGATGTTCAGTTCAGCAGCTGTAGACTCCGCAGTTAAAGCTGCCTCCAGGTTTAAGGTGTCCGGCAACATTTTCATAGCACCTTCGCCCTAGAGCAAGCAGCGGCATTCAAGTTCAGTAATATATGCACCAAACTGTTAAAAGTGACTTTATCTTGGGGGGAAAAAAAGTGAGTTTACCCGGGGGTGGAGGAAAGAAGTAGGGAATAAAGGAACTTTACCATTAGGATGAACAAGAATTATTTTGACATCAGGGGAAGGTACTTCCTCAGTGAAAAAAGTACTCCAGAGATTAATCTTTTCAAGAACAGTCACTGCGTTTTAACTGGAAGAGCACTAAATTAGGGGTCGGAAGACCTGGGCCCTGTCCTCGTTCTGCTACTCTCTGGTCTCAGGCCTTGGCAACGACTGCTCTCGAGGCACCCGCGTCCTCCTCTAACACAGGGAGCTCGCACAGTGCCCCCCCCCCCCCCATGCCTGCTCACATCTTACCACAAATGCTGGAGAGCAGAGGCTCCCAAACCACGTGCCTTTGGATTTGTTGGCTTGGATCTGACCCCGCTCTGCATCACATAGGGACAGCCTTAACGGAGAGAAAAGTTCTTCGTCTGTGTGTGGGATGGAGCAAGGGGGTGCGAGCATCCCAGGTTTGGGCCTAAGGAGGGTTGTGGGGTGTGGACAGGCCTCCCCAGCAACCCAAAGCATGCCCACCTTGCCTACACAGCTCACTACCGAGTGAGGAGTATGTCCTTCGCTGCACAGCTGGGGATCACGTGATGAGAATGTCCCCAGGATTCCTAAAACCACTGGGCACACGCCGCCAGCTGAGCAGCCCTCTGAGCCGGCACGACCCTGCCAGAAGCGGGGGTTGGGAAAGAACAGGACCTAGCACGGCTCACGCAGGCTCCAAGAAGCAGGGCTGGCTCACTCAAAACTATTAGCAGCTATTTTTCAGGCTTTGGATGGTATGACCTTTCTCTCCAGAGCGCCACGACTTCCTGCTGCCCCCCTCCCCGTGGACAATTTCAGAATGCTCTGTCAACAGGTTATTCGACTGGGTAGGTGCTGGGTAAATGTCAGGGGCAAAGCAGGAGACGTTGGGCTGCCCGTGACGTTGTGATCGAGTGCTGGGAAGCCAGAGAACACCCCACGTTTCAGTCCTGGCTCTGCCAGTTACTGGCTGTGTGATCTCGGCCAGCTACCCACCCGCTCCGACCCAGGGTTTCCTCATCTGTGACACAGGGGTCACAAGACCTATTCTGCAGGACAGAAGGAAGGAAGAAGAATCTAAGTTCTTGGGCGCCTGGGTGGCTCAGTTGGTTGGGCGACTGCCTTCGGCTCAGGTCATGATCCTGGAGTCCCGGGATCGAGTCCCGCATCGGGCTCCCTGCTCAGCGGGGAGTCTGCTTCTCCCTCTCCCGCTCCCCCCTCTTGTGCTCTTTCTCTCAAATAAATAAATAAATCTTTAAAAAAAAAAAAAAAGAATCTAAGTTCTTCCTCTCTTGACGCCTACTCCTCAAAGCAATCCAGTCTGGCTTCCAACTGCCCTCACTCCTCAGGGCCTTCACAGACTTCAACCGTCTCGACAGCAGCAGACGTTCTTGCCCACTTCTTTGGTGAAACGCTCTTCTATCCGCTTCTGTGACACGTAGTCGGCGGGTTTTCTATCCTGTTGGATGCAGATTCCGTGTCCCTTGCAGAGCCGCCGTCCCCTGTGTGACCCCGGAGGGCTGGGCCATGTGGACGGCGGTCCGGCCCCTCCCCTCTGCTCACCCCCCTCCTTCGATGCCCACCTAGCCACTAGCGTCTGTCGTGCCTCTCCCTCTGCAGCAATCTTCTCCCACTCTTGGCCGACTTCTGACCGCTTGCTTGTGATCTCTACTGTTGGCGCTTCAAACTCGGCCCACCCCCAACCAGAATGCTGTCTCGTTCCCACCCCAGTGCCACTTCACGTACGAAGTCAGAAACCAGGAGTCAGCTCTCCCTCCTTCCCGCAGTCCATGAGTTCTGTCACTTCTCTCTCTCAGAGGACATATCTGCCCCAAGTCCTCACCACGGTCTGCAGTCCCCAACCTGCCCTCACCTCCGTCCGTCCTCTGCCGTGGCCACTCTGCTCCTTGCTCTTGCTTGAACCCGCTGGACCTTGCCAGTACTGTTCCCTCTCCCTGGAATCCAGCTCCCAGACATCCACGTGGCTCATCTCCTCCATGGTTTGGGTCTCTGCTCCTGCTCATATTATCAGAGGCCTTCCCTGACCGCCCTCTGTAAAATCACGCTCCCCATTTTAACCTCTCCCCCTGCCTTTTTTTCACTGCATTTACCGTCATCTGACGGGTCTTGTTTATTGTCTCTGCACACCAGGCTGTAACTGGGAGAGCAGAGGCTGTTCCTACGCCATCTCCCTAACTAGCATGCAGGAAGCGCTCACGTGTTGGATGAATGATTCCATCTCTCTGCATTTCTACCGCTACAACCCCACTGCCCACAACCACACCTCGCCAGCCAATCCATCCTTCGGTGGTCTCTTCAAACACAAATCTAGTCACGTCATTCCCCTTCTCAATGTTCTGAGAATAAAGCCCCAACTCTTGAAGCAAGGCCGTGTGACCCGGCCCCGCCCCCTCCCCTCGCTCTCTGCCCCAGCCCCATTGGCCTGTTGCTCACAGCTTCCCCCCACCTCCCCGACTCTAATCACATGGCTCCCCACAAGCAGCCCCCGGCCCCTCCCCTTTCGCACCCAGCAGATCAGGCTGAGATGCAGGGCTGCAGTGCCAGGATTAATGGCCTTACTCCAGCATGAGACCGTGAGAGTTTGTCTCGGCTCTACCACCTCCTAGGAGCTGTCGCCTCGAGCAGGACACTTCAAGCTGTTTCCTGATCTGTAAAACCAGAATACTACTACTACCACCAACCTCACAGGGCTGCATGAAGATTATATAAATAAACATGAAGAACTAGCCCACGACAAGGGCTGAGTGTTTATCACCATGATTCCTTGGGGACACTGTCCCTGATGCCCCAGGCCAAGTTAAACCATCCCATGTAACACGTCCATGTGGCACTAGCTACAGATCCTCTGCAAACTCTTGTCCAACGCTTCCTGCCCTACATCATGAGCTCTGTAAAGGATGTCGCCCCGGTCTGGCTCACAGCCACGTCCTAGCACCCAGGGTGGCCCAGGCCCACCGCTGATGCAAAACTGTGTTCATTCCTTCCCTCAATAGGGCTATCTTTGGCCAGGTCTTCAGAAGGCTCCTTCAGAAGGCTGCCTTCATTGAGTCTGGTGTCTGTCAGCACAGAAAGAAAACCAATGTCACAGCCCTCAGATGGTGAGAAAGGCTGCCCAAACCAGCTACAGCCCAAGTTAGAGAGAACTGTGAGCCGTGAGCTGAGCTCAGCATCTGGTCTTTTTTTTTTTTTCCAGCCTCTGGCCTTTTAACCCTCAAGTCACTCCATTTGGTTCAAGATGGAAGTGCTTGTCCCTCAGGGGGCTCAGTGGGAGTGATGATCCCAGCCCTAAGCACCCCAGCAGGGCAGCTCCAGGACTACCTGGGTGGGGGGGGGCACTTCCGCTACGTTTAAAGGACAAGCACCTCGAGGAGTTCCTGGAGAAGGAAGCAGAACAAGTTCTACTGGAAGTCAGTAAGAAGTTCTTAAACCTAGAACAGGTTTTCCTTACAGTCCTGGGAAACAATGCGGTGGTCCATAAACAGGAAGGGAAATCCCTGACCTGCTTCTCAGAGTAGACTCCATCAGGCAACCCAAAGAGAAAGACGCAGACACCCAGCAGCTAGAAAACACTAGCTTTATATAGAACTCCCCTGGGGGAGAGGGTGGGTCAGGTGCCCGTCTCTACCTCCACCACTTCTGCCCAGGCACTAAAGGCCATGTCCTTATGGATGAGCACCAGGCTGGAAGTGGGGCCTGGTTCCTCAGGTACCACAAAGCACTTATCCTGGCTCTCAGAAACGGTGACCTCAAAGACGTCCCGGGCTGGGGAGACGTCCTGTTCCCTGCAGGTGTCTAGCTCTGGCTCAGTCTGCAAGAGTACCGCGGTGGGCTCAGAAGCAGCAGCAGGCTGGTGACTGAGCTGGTGCCGCTTGAGGCTTTGGGGGAGGGTGTAGCCCATGCCGCAGGTGGGACAGCGGTAGGGCTTGTCGGCCAGGTGGGATTTGAGGTGGCGCCTCAGCTTGGTAGCCAGCGTGTAAGCCCGGCCACACTGGGGGCATGAGAAGGGCCTCTCCCCTGAGTGCAGACGCTCATGAGCACGCAGTGTATGTGGGTCTCGAAGGGCCTTCCCGCACACGGGACACAAGTAGGCCTCCCCCGTGTGCGAGATCAGATGGCGCCGCAGCTCAGACAGCTGCGGAAAGGCGTCAGCACAGTGCGGGCAGCGGTAAGGACGCTCCCCTGTGTGCAGCCGCAAGTGCCCACGCAGGTTGCCCCGCTGGCGGAACGCCCGGCCACAGTGCGGGCACAGGAAGGGCTTTTCGCCCGTGTGGAGCCGCATGTGGTTCCGCAGGGAGCCCTGGTTGGCCAGGGGCCGCCCACACACGGGGCATGGGCACGGGGCAGGGGGAGCTGGCACCTGGTGGGTCTTGCGATGCAACCGCAGGGAGGGCCGGCGGGCAAAGGCCTTGCCACACTGGTCACATGCAAAGGGCCTGGCACCTGAATGTACCACCTGGTGCTCTTTGAGGTCTCGCCGGGTGCCATAGGCCTTGTCGCACTGTGGGCAAGGAAAGGGCCGCACCCCACGGTGGCCCAGCATGTGGGCTTTGAAGCTCTCCTCCGAGCTATAGCTCTTGCCACACTCAGTGCAAAGGAAGGGTTTGTGGCCCGTGTGCACAAACGCGTGCTTCTTCAGGTGGCACAGCTGCAGGAAGGCCTTGCCACACTCCCCACACCGGTACCGCCGCCTCTGTTTCAGGGAGCTTCCTGCTGGGCCGGCAGGGCTCCGCAAGCGTGCAGGGAAGCCTACCGGCCCCTGCTGTTCTCCCGCCTGCTGGGCCCTGGGCTCCGAGGTCTTTTCTCTGGGTGGGCACTGACCACTGGGGCCATGTAACTTCTTGACCAGGTAAGCATGCAGCTGGTTGCCCCTGGCAGAAGGCGAGCAACCGGCCTCACTGCTCTCTGGGCCCTGCTGGGGCGCAGAGCTGCTCGGAGGTTCAGGTGGCACCTGTGTCTGGGGTGGGTCCTCCTCCTCCATGCCGCCATCCTGAGGGGGCAGGCCGAGCGGTTGGCTCTCCTTGGAAAGTTGATCCTGGGCTTGGGGCTTAAGTCCAGGGCTTCCCATGCTCTCTGCCTGGATGCTGGGGGTTGGTGGCTGGTGACCAGGATCTGCAAGGCAAGAGTGGGGTGCTGGGGTCAGGAGAAACTGTAGCAGGTGGTGGCAATGCTGTCACCAGGAAATTATAAGAATATGCGTCTCTTCCTACTCAGCCCCTGAACTTCAGCAGGAGCAAGAACACCGATCTCTTCCTTGGAACATGAACCACATGCTCTGCTTAACTTCATGTCCGGTCTCAGGTGCCTCCTGGGGAAGCACTCTTGGGAACCATGGTTCTCCAAACCTCCGGAGAGTCATAGAGAAGGCTATCCCAGAGGCCCTATTCTCCTTCTGGAGACACACACTTAGGATGAATTAGGCCACCACCTCCTCACCTTATCTTGTCTGAAAATAAAGGAACTTCCACCCCCACCCCAGGTAGAAGAAACATAAGAAATTGGAAACCTTATAAACAGCTTGCTGTCTTCATCAACATGACCTTACTATTCCAGAGAACTTACTCAGGAAGATAAATACCGATACTGTTCGTTCTAAGGAAAAGACCCATCACTCTGCAATAGAAAGCATCAAATGACAAGTTATACCCCCAAGACTCTCTGAGCCTCTTGCCTGAAAATTCTAGCCTGGGGGTCCATGGATACTAAACGATTATGTCATGATCCTTATTCAATCCCGATCAAGCCCCGCCCCCATTCCACACTGGAATACCCACCTTATACCAGACTTCAAAATTTCAATAAATATTCAGGCTTCACCCTTTCCCCTCAGAAAACCTACTAAGACTGTAATGTTCTCCTTTATCTCTGTGATTCTCAAAGCTTTGCTTTGTCTTATCAACAGGTTGTTCTGGTGATAATTTGGGAAGATAGCATCTGTTTGCCACATACCTGCCCAAGGTTCTGCTGCATCTTGCCCTGGGGAGTCCACCTCCCGTTGGACAGCAGAGTTCACTTCTGTCACCACAGCCATGGCTGCCTCTTCTTCTAGCCCGGGCTGGGTGGGGCTCAGGCCCGCAGAGGGAGGCTGGGGCCACAGTAGCAACTCAGAGCCTGGCAGTACGACCTGGTACACCTGCAGATGGAGCTTCTCGCTGACCCGCACCAGGGCCACGTTCCCCTCACCTTCCAGCCTGCCCCGCTGCACCAAACTGCAAAGCAGAGGAAGAGCTAGCTCAGGAGACCCTCTTCAAGTGGCCCTCCCTAAAGTCCCAGCTTCTGGGCAGTCCGAGTCCTAAAGACCCCATGCCTTTGGAACACTCACTGCAAAAACTCATTGGGTGGGGAATTACAGTGGGCTTCTGGTTCCGTCTCATGCCATGACAGAAAGCCTCAAAAAGGACCATCTTCACTACATACTCTCCTGTAACTTACCTGATCCAGCCTGAACTCTGCTCACAAGCACACACGTCTCCCCATGGGCCTAGTGACACGTCCTGAAATAAACCAATAAGAGTCCTTCTCCCATGTGTTTGGGGGGACCAGGGTGGGGGAAAAAAGGGATGTAACCTCTCCTGAGACAGATCTAATACGAAGCCCCTGGAAGGTTAATGTTCTGGTTCTGCCTCTACAGGACTGTGTTGTCTGATGTTTCATCCAGTAAAGACCAAAAGACTATCCCCCTCACCTCCCTCCCACTGTGTGGAGAATTACTAAATTGAACACATTACTGCCTTCCAGTGAGTACCAAACAAAAAAAGGAGTTAAGAGGTACATCATCTTTTAAAACTTACTATGCAACCAAACCCTTTACCTGCACTATTTCATCTATTGCTCCAAATAACCCTGGAAGATTACAATAAAACGGCCATGCCTTCACCTTACAAATGAGTTAAACGACACACGTCATTTCATTAGCTAGGTGACAAAGCTGGGATTTGATTCCATGGCTTTTTAATCCTAACCACCTTTGCTCTTGATTTTCATCACTCCTGACACTATACTAATCTAGCTTTCAGCACCTTTCTGCACCTTGATTCCCTAACTACTGCAAGTGAGGGGAAGAGACAATCCTGGAGAGAAGGGGCAAAACTATCACCTATCTCTTGAAACACCCTGCTTCTTCTAACTGAAGAGCTGTCCAGAAGTGGCTGAACCTCTTCCACAATTTCAGTCACGGAGAGGACAAGTCCTATTCTTCAATACCTCCTCCTGCCGCGGTTTCACTCCTTCATCCTTCTGCTCCGATACAGACTCCTCTTCCAGCGGCCCCCAGAGCAGTCCAGGCTGCAGGGCTTCCCCGACACACCAGACCCCTAAGCGCTGCTCCTCGGCGAGTGAAGGGCCAAGGGCCAAGCCCCGGGGGAGGCTCTTTAGAGCCAGGAAGGCCCGGGTCGCCCCGGGCGGGAAGTCCTTGAGGCCCTGAGCACAGCCTTGTCCAGAAGGGATCCATCCCAAGTCCGGGCCCAGGCGCGGGTCAGGGGCTGCAGGGAGATGGGGAAGCAGTGAGGGGGCGACCCAAGAGGACGTGCGGGTGGGGATAGGTGAAAGAGGAAACCGCAGATCCGGCTAGGCCTTGGCAGTCTGAGGGATCTAAGGGCTCTAAATGGGCCGCTCGGAAGTTTGAGGGGGTTCTAGGACGCTGAAGCCCCCAGAGACTTCTAAGGGCACCGGAGGAGGATCCCGGGTTAGGGAAGAAAAGGGCCTGGGGTAGAGAGTCGACCAGGCAGGGAACGTTAGGTCTATCTAAGGCCAAGGCCGAGGGTCGGAGACACCGCAGGTCACTAACCGAACCGCAGTCTCTCGCCCTCGGAGAGCAGCTCCTCCGCCTCCTCCATCCCTCCAGAAAAGCCTCCCTCCGCCGGAAGTGAGTGTTCTCTTCTCCGCTCCCCCCGGAAACAGTTATCGGCTTCCAAATTTCCTGTCAGGAAAGAATGCTAAGAGCCAGACTTATCGGTGCACAGACCCGGGAGTTGGGGAATACCGACGAGGCAAAACTCCGTCCGAGAACAATAAGAACCATAGGATTCCAGAGGACCACCAGGGATTCCAGCATCAGAGAAAGCGGAACTAATTGTTCCAACCACCTCCTTTTGGGAGGGACGGGTCGGACACTTACGGTGTCCTCCCCCCTCCCACCGGCACTTGCGCCGGCACGTGCAGGAAGTGGGCGGGGATCCTGGAAAGCCATATTTGGACCGGGCAGCGAACCGGAAGTGGGTTGGAGGTGTGGCGGAAGTGGTTGGGGAGAGGAGCGCGGGAGGGGGCGGTTCCCGTTCTACCGTGGAGCCGGATGTTTGCCGAGCTTTGACAGGCGTGGCAGAGGGAGCAGTGCCCGACCACGGTGAGCTGCAGGGCGCGGGGTCTTCCTGGGGGGGCGGGGGGGAGGTGGGAAGGAAGAGACTAGACAGGTCACCGGAAGGGACAGGATCCGGAGGGGGATGATCCGAGCGGATCCGAGGGGGGGAGCAGGAGTGGGATGGGGCCTAGGAGCCTGACTTTCCCACGGCAGGGATTCAGCCCCACTCCCGGGTCTGCAGTGACGAGACTTCATCTCCTTCGCTGCTTTTCTCCTGCACTTCCCAGGGAAGAGTCCAGGTCAGATCGCAGTCATCGAGCAAGCCCATGGGAAGGGGAAGTCTCTGATCCGATCTGGCGAAGCTCTAAGAACAAGAAATTTGGGGGAAGTATTCCAGCCTGCCACTAACTAGGCCACGCTTTCATCTCTATTTCTTAATCCCTGAAATGGGATAATTACACCTGGTACGGGTTTTGCAAACTGAAGCTCTGGACAAATGCACTTGTAGTTGAAAGCCTTGCTATTGTATCGTGGGATTTGCATTTTCGCAATGCTGGGGCCCCAACTGGGAGGGTGATCCCAGTGCCAGAGAATACTATTTCAAATTGTTATCTCAGCTCTTCGTGAAGATTAGGGGAGAGGCTTTACTTTGTCTTTTTATGAACCCTCTCTGAACCTTCAGAATCACATGAATGACAGTCATTTAGAGAAATGTTGAGGGATTGACCTGCATCAAAAGACCACCTTATAAAGACATAGATTAAAATCTTGACTCTGCTGTATGACCTACCTAAACAATTTGCTTATTTTTTCTGGTCCTCACTTTCCTCAAACAGTAAAATGGGCTTAGTAGTATAAACCTCACTGGTGCTGTTGTGAAGTTAAAAAGTAATTTGTCTACTTTATGGTGCTATATAGGCCCTCAACAAATACTGGTTGCCTTCTCCATTTAGGAGATGACCTCATTCATTCAGTCATTCAACAAATGAGAGCATCTATGTGCCGAATAGGTCAGGGATTCTTTTTTTTTTTTTTTTTAAGATTTTATTTATTTATTTGACAGAGAGAGACACAGCGAGAGAGGGAACACAAGTGGGGGAGTGGGAGAGGGAGAAGCAGGCCTCCCGCAGAGCGGAGAGCCCGACGCAGGGCTCGATCCCAGGACCCCGGGATCACGACCTGAGCCAAAGGCAGACGCTTAACGACTGAGCCACCCAGGCGCCCCTAGGTCAGGGATTCTTTTTTTTTTTTTAAGATTTTATTTATTTTTTAGATAGCGAGCGAGAGAGAAACAGCATGAGAGGGGAGAGGGTCAGAGGGAGAAGCAGGCTCCCCGCTGAGCCGGGAGCCCGATGTGGGACTCGATCCCAGGACCCTGGGATCATGACCTGAGCCGAAGGCAGACACTTAACCGACTGAGCCACCCAGGCGTCCCTAGGTCAGGGATTCTTAAATGGATTCTCAGACAGCCTGTGAACCCCTTAAAATTGCAAAGAAGATTTCATGCATGTGCTGATTTTTCTTAGGGAAAAAACCCACAAATTTCATCAGAATTTCGGAGAAGTCCAGAGGTTAAAATCTCTGTCTAAAATGATTTTCAAAGATTTTTGTATAAGTAGGTGTTTTACCTACAGAGAGGGGAAATACTAATCTCAGGGTAAGGAATATTTTGCACAGAGTGGAACAGGTCTTGTAGGTGACTCGAGTCTTGGGCCGCCAGGATACTTCATTTCCATCACTTTATATTAGAATTTCCCTGAGGGCGCCTGGGTGGCTCAGTTGGTTAAGCGACTGCCTTCGGCTCAGGTCATGATCCTGGAGTCCCTGGATCGAGTCCCGCATCGGGCTCCCTGCTCAGCGGGGAGTCTGCTGGTCCCTTTGACCCTCCTCCCTCTCATGTGCTCTCTCTCTCTCTCAAATAAATAAAATAAAATAAAATAAAATAAAAAAGAATTTCCCTGAGCCGGCTTCCCTCACCTTCCCACTGAGCGGGAGCTAAACTTCAGGGCTCACAGAGGGAAGCAGCTGTGGGTTGGAGGCCAGTCTGGCTGGGAGGCAGAAACAACTGTGATTAGTTTTGCTGGAAAAGGCGGTCATGGAATGGGGGAGGGGTCAGTTCTGGAAGAACAGACAAAATTGAGGAGTTACTGGAAAAGAGGTGGAGTTCAAGTTCAGCAACCCCTTTAGAGAGTGTCCGTCTCCTTCCCTCACACATACTTCAGCTTGCAGCTGTCCCTTCTAATCCTGTTTGCTTTAGTGCAAGTATTTTAGAATACTGGAGAGTTATGCTTCTGTACGGGAGGAGCCTGTGCTTCTATAGATAAGGAAATTTAAGTCTAGTTAAGGAAAAGACTTGCCCAGCATCCTTGCAACTCATTGGCTCAAGCAGGACTATAATCTACTTCTCCATATACCTCACCCCATGCCTTGTTCATTGCGTCAGGCACCCACTGTTTGCAGAAAGACTTCTGGCGTAGCTGTGGGCAGGGCTAACGGGCACCAAGTGCGTGGGCAGTGACAGAAGAGAAGGCATGGAGAGAAGGCTCAGGCCTAACAGGGGTTATTGTGAGCTGAACTCTGTGTCTGTTACCCAGTGGAGTCCCCTTTTGGGGAAGACAGCCATGCAGCTGAATGGGGGAAGGAGCCTGTGGGTAAAGCAAGAGTGGATTCCTCAAGACTTAGGGTTGCCTGCATTAGAGGCTTGAAGGGGAATGAGTGAGGTGGGGCGGGGGACACAGCAGCACTCGCTGGGAGAAGTGCGTTTCCAAATAAAAGAGGGTCATCTTTCTCTGTGCTCATGGAAGGGACTTATATTTTGGTAGTATCCAGCAGGAGTGAATAAGGGTAGCAGATAAGAGACCGGAGGAAAGGAAGAGAAAGGTTTTTTGGTTTTTGGTTTTTGATTTACGGCCGTTTGGCTCTTCGGCTGCTTGGCTTTGGCTCAGGAGCTTGGAATGGCTTTTGCCACTGAAACAGCATGGTTGCTCCGGTAACAGGATGGTTGTTGCTAGGCACAGGGGGCCGGCTTACCATCCAGAGTCCTCAGCTGTGAGGTGATGGGTGCTGAAGGTTGTCCTGTTGCCTTTGAGCCCAGAGGTGCTCGGCGTCTGGAACCTAGCTGGCAGCTGTCCCCGCTTCTCCCACCCTGTGCCTGGTCTTGTCCGCACTCTTTATCTGTCCTGCCCATTCTCTGACCATATATGTCATTTTTGGGCTCCAGGAATGTAGTGGCTTAGAGCAGCCTCTTCTCTGGGGCTGGACTGAGTGGATTGAATCCCCTCCCTGACCCACATGGTGAGTCTGGGATGGCAGGGGGTTGGCTCCCAGTTAGGTCCGAGGGCAGAAGCTCGCAGCCACATCCTTTACCAGCCCCAGACCTGGGCAAACCCAGCTTCCGATTCGGCTCCTCTCCCTCTCCGTCTACTGTAGCTGCGGGCCTGGTTTTCACCTCCTGTCACTCAGCGCTCTGGATGCCGTGGGCTTCCCCCTTTCCCATCTGTGCTCTCCAATCCTTGGGGCAGTCTCTTGACCTTTCCCACCTTGAAACTACATCTGGAGCTCCCTGCGGATTAGAGTGGGCTTGGGAGCCCCCAGGAAGCTGCAGATTGTCTGCTGTGACTGGCAGGCAGATTCCATCCCTTACTTCTTGTTCCTGTCCTGGGGCAAACCCAGCTGGGCACCTTGCCTGTGGCCTTTTTTCTGTGACCCTGGGGTCTCTGGCCACCTCCTCTTCCCTGGGCCAAAAGTGAGAGGAGGAGTAGCCAGGGCCACCATTAACCTTTTTCACGAATGGGGTTTGGAACATCTCTGTACACCTTAGATGCTTGCAGCACCTCTCCTCTGTAACTGTTGGGGACTGGGAAGCTTCTTTGCTCCATGACCCCTGAGGAGAGGTGCGTGGACTTTTCTCCCCTCTGCAGCTGGGACTGCATGACTGTACCAGATGGGCGGTGGGCAGCACAGGGCCCGGCACGGCTCGTCCCTAGCCAGCTGGAGGACCTGAGGGCAGGCACCGAGCTGCGCCATCCTCTGCCCCAGCTGCCTTTTCTGGCAACACGCCTAAACTGTGGAGAACCCAGGGCGACATGGAACTCTTGGCAAGGATGCGAAGTGTTGAGGAACAGGAACAGGGGAGGTTGGGGGAGGAACGAGTGAGAGCAGGAGGGTTTGCTGTATCAGTTACAAGGGAAACGAGGGTGTCCCTGACTTGCCACCCCCACCCCAGGTTTCTCTTCAGGTTCTGTGGAGTGCAGCTGTGGGGGACAGGCCTGGTCATGGACCCGCTTTCAGAGTTGCAGGATGACCTGACCTTGGATGACACCAGCCAGGCCCTGAACCAGCTGAAGCTAGCCTCCATTGATGAGAAGAACTGGCCGTCGGACGAAATGCCTGACTTTCCGAAGTCAGGTGGGTGCTTCCGGATCTCAGGAGGCCCTACGGTGCCTTAGAAGGGGAGTCTCCCTTTCTGTTGAAGGGGGGCAAGCAGACCAGCCCCAGGGTGGGGCTGGGGGCACACGTCCTACGGAGTGGGGGAGGATCAAAGAACACAAGTCTCAGGGAGAACACTGCCAGCCCCCCAGGTTATCCCCTGACTTTGCGGTGTTCCTCAGATGACTCCAAAAGCAGCTCCCCGGAACCTGTTACTCACCTGAAGTGGGATGACCCTTACTACGACATTGCCCGGCACCAGATTGTGGAGGTGGCAGGTGAGCATTGCACCTTTTGCCTCCTGGTCTGCCTTCCTGACTTGAGGAAGCCCGCCCCTCGGGCCACAGGGGAAGGGACTGGGGGAGGGGCGGGCACCTGCCCTGTGATCTCACCCCTGACCCTGGGGCTCCTGAGCCACTGTACCGTTTTTTAAAATCACAGACTTGATTGTGATGGCCACTTGGTCTCTCCACCGACAACCACATGCTGACCTCTGACCCCATTGTCTCTGTTGGCTGATGGTGGGTGGGAGGCAGTGTGGCTTAGTGCCTTTGAAGTCAGAGAGCAGTTTGATTTCCAGCTCTGCTCTCTGAACTCCTTTCTTCCTCACAGGGTCGCTGAGAGGATTAGAGTAGCGAGTGTCTGTCAGGGCCTAGCCGGGAGCCAGGACATAGTTGGCCCCGAATAAGTGGCCACTAACCTCCCTTCCCTTTGCCCTGATGTCAGCTTTTCCACCCCATCAGTTACTGGGGACCAGGGAGGTGCCAGTTCCTTTTGGGGGGAACCCTACCTCCAGGGAAATCTGGAATGGCAGAGCCTCCTTCCAGAAGTTAGGGGCCCCATGACCCCCTGGAGCATCAAGTTTCTGGCAGATGTGCTACCGTGCTGAGCGTGGGTATGGAGCCCCCCCTTGGGTCTTGGCCTCAGTGAGCTCCCACTTTCTTGTTCATAACGCAGGACCCGGAGCAGGGGAGGTAGCAAGGATGTTGGTGACCGATTTCTGCCCTTAGGGTCCTACTACTACCAGAAGAGGAAATCAGAGTGGTAGGATTGTCTTTTCCCTGATGGTTGTCTGTCCTCACTGGTGGAGGACAGGTAACTAACTGTAAGCCAGGATGACAGCATGGCCCTGCTCTGAGGCATTGGGGTGAGCAAAGGAGGCCGGGCAGCGCATGGCCCTGGAGTGCAGCGTGCTGGCTAAGGGGGCTCTGCAGGCATCTGGCTATAGGGAAGCCACAGGGAGCTCTATCTCTTCTGAATGCTGGGCTCAGAGAGGGAGGGGGCAGTTGAAAGATTTGCCCCTAATTTCAGAGGCGTTTCCAGGGCATTTGTCTTCCTGGTGCCTCTCCTGGTCTGAGTCGGAGGCCTTGGCTGTGGCTCTTTCACCCCTATAGAAGCAAGGTTGAGATTTCTTTCCTGGCCCGGTCCTCACCTGGGCACAGGAGAGTCACCAAAGGTTCCGAACTTTCTTTCCTCACTTCCAGAAATGGACCTGATTGGGGCATGGGGGTGGGTATCTGATGTGATGTAACATAGTCTCTATCCTCCTGGCCGGTGTGGCCAAGACACAAGGCAGAGCAGGGGGGGCCCACCCCCACCCCGGCACTGGGTGACCCCTTTCCCCACTGCAAGCAGAGCTGCAACATGTTTCTGTTTCCCCAGGGTATGATGAGCCTGAGGGGGCCCAGCCAGGTAGGTGTGTTCCTGGCTCTCTGCGCTTGGCCTCTGGGCTGTGGATCAAGAGGGGCTCTTGGTGGAGGCCAGGTGGGGCCAGCTTAATTGCAGCCCCACTCCAGGGAGCTGGGAGCTGGTGGTACCTGGGAGCCGGAACTAGCAAAGGGTTTACAGGAGGTTTGACAGGGTGGTGCCGTGTGGGGACACATCCAGAGCCCAAAGGGAAAGGGGCTCCTGGGGACGGAGGGGCCATGGCCCATGGCGGGGGGTGCGGGGGGGCTGGCCTTAGTGCTGGCTCAGGGCCCCGCTGGTGGGGGTGTCCCCATGGCTGTGCCTCTCTGGCTGCTCCGAAGAGCGTGGATTGGCACCACCAGAGCTGGAGTCGTTTGACGAGACCATGGTGACGTCCTTCCTGGGAGGCCGGTTTCCCGGCATTAGAAACTGGAGAAAGAGCCCATGTTGGAATGGAGGATGGGCGGGGGGTTGTCCCCAACTCCTCTGCAGCCTCTGTTCTCCGTGCTGGTCGTAGCTGTCATGCTCCACATTCAAACTTGACTTAGTCCGAGTGGGTTCTTTCCAGTGGCATGCTGGCAAACATTTAACAGTTCTCTCTCTGGAAAGGGAGCGGAAAAAAAGGCTATTATTTATTTGTAGCATTTGTAATTTCTACCACAGCAGATTTCAAGCACCAACAGGATGTCAACTGGCTACACTACACTACCACTTAACAATTTAACAAATGTGTGAGCCGGCCCCGCCCAGTGCCCCAGCCCCCACCTCCCATCCCCTGGGCCTGCTCTGCAGGTTGTGGGCGGGTGGTGGCTGGTCTGGTGGTTCCCAGAATGCCTGCTGGAGGACTGCAGTGTTGCTGATTAACACCCAGGCCACCCTGGGAGCGTTCCTGATCGGTATCCGGGGAATGCAGAGGCTCCCTTCCCAGGCAGCTTGCTCTTTTCCTGGTGCTTTCCACAAATGCCGTGTCTTCTCATCGAGCCCTTGCCCCCAGTGCCCTGGAGACACCAGTGCACCCAGCTCCTCTCCCTTTAGTCTCCAGGGCAGAAGTCTGTTCTCTTCTGAGCTCAGGAGGGAAGTTCCCAGCCTTTTCACACTTGCTTCTTGTAGTGGCAGTTACTTTGTCTGCTGGCAGATGCCAAGCCACCCAAGAATTTGAGCAACGGGACTCCACTCCAAGGAGGGGAGGACAGGGGCTAGGCCCTGGGGTCACCCGCATCTCGTTCCTTGTCTGAGAGTCTTGCCATCCAGCCCCTCACCGATCCACCTTTTGCCCCAATCCCTGTTCGACGTAATCCAACAGGTATTTTTAAGCCCCGTAGTCAGCATGGAGGATTCAGTGAGGAAAAACACGCATTACTTCCATCAGGGAGCAGACAGTCCAGTGAAGGGGTTCTTAGAACTGGTCCGAGTCCTTTTTGAGAATATGAGCGATGTGGACCTCTTCTAGGGTATATGTGCATGTGTTTGTAGTGTTTTTCATTTATCATCATGGCCTTGGTGGAGCCCTGGTTGAGAACGCAATTTCCCATTATGAGGGCCTCCTTCAGCCCCTCTGATGAGTCTTGCCTCAGCCCTGCAGAAAAGGGTCAGAGCCTTGGCAACCACTTTGGAAAAGTACTGACTCCTGGGTTAGGTCTCTGAACAAGAAGAAGCATCAAGATCATGGTTTACTAAATATGGAGAAGGACACTCCGCAAGGCATGGGGTGGGGAGTGGGCCTTAATCCTCAGAGGTAGGTGGACAGACTCCATGCATTTCATGGGTTGTACTGGTATTTTCATTTGCCTCTGAAGCAATGGGAATTAGGCAAGTGTGGTTTGGTGTCTCTGGAGAGGTGTGAAGGTAAAGATGTAGGGAGGGTTCCTGGGACGTGGGGGAGTGGGGACCAGGCCTTGTCCTCATCGAGCTTTGTTTGATGTCCCTGATCCGTCCTGACCCTGGAAGAACATCTCACCTTGGAGGGCAGGAGCTCCCCGGCTTCTTGACAAAGCCAGATGATCAGACCATCAAATAGTGACCAGTTTTGGACGAACACCCCTGAGCGATTACAGCCAAACGAGCATTTTTCCCAAAGCATTACAAACTCCTCTGAACTCCCATGTTCTTTAGAATATCTTTCATGAGAGAGGATATGATTTTTAGAAATGTCCAGAAGTCAATCAGAGCCAAGTATGGTTAATAATCCTAGTAATACAATCAGCAAGTGCTGCTAGTGGTCAAAAAAGAGAGCTGACCATTGAGTAATCACTCCCGTGTTCTCCTTGGCCTTGGACTTGCCCAGAAGGCAGCGTCAAGACGCTTTCCAAATACACGCTGCCCAGAGTGGGTGCTTCTGGAATAAGCCTGGGCTTTTAAGAGGACTGACAAGGTAACAATTGCTTTGGTGGATGTGACTTCCAGTTTTTTTAGCTAGCCATTTTATTTATTTATTTTTTTTAAGTTTTTTTTTATTTATTTGACAGAGAGAGATACAGCGAGAGAGGGAACACAAGCGGGGGGAGCGGGAGAGGGAGAAGCAGGCTTCCCGCGGAGCAGGGAGCCCGATGCGGGGCTCGATCCTAGGACTCCAGGATCATGACCTGAGCCGAAGGCAGACGCTTAACCATCTGAGCCACCCAGGCGCCCCTAGTTAGCCATTTTAAAATGTGCAATCGGTGCTATTTCAGACATTCACAGGGGGGTGCAGCCGTCTCTGTTTAGTCGCACCATTTCATCCATACCCACGCCAGATCCCATAACCATAAACAGCCAATCCGTAATCTCCCCTCTTCCAGCAACTGACAACCACTAATGTGCTGTCTCTGTGGATTTACCTATTCTAGATAACTCCTATAAACGGAGTCATACAATAGGTAGCCTTTGGGGTCTGGCTCCTTTCACTTAGCACCATGTTCTCAAGGTCCATTCACAATGTAGCATGGACCAGTACTTCATTCCTTTTTATGGCCAATCTGTATCCCACTGCATGGATATACCACATTTTCTTTCTCCATTCATGCATTGATGGGCATGTGGGTGTTTCTGCCAGGTGTGACTTTTTACAAAGTCACCTTATTTTTTAGACCCCAGCTCAGTAGCCCCGAACCTGTCCCTCTTTCTTCAGCCACACATGCTTGAGTACAGACACCTGCCCAGAGGTGGCTCCACTTCGGCCACTCTGGCCCCTGTTCTACGTGGCACGGGTCTCCAGGCCTGGCACCCTTCAGTTCCTCGCCCCGCTTCTCTCCGTTGATTTTCCACTCACCGCTCCATCTTTCTCCACACCTAGGAGATGACAAGTATGGGCGGAAGATCATTGTGTTTAGTGCCTGCCGAATGCCCCCGAGCCACCAGCTGGACCACAGCAAACTCCTGGGGTGAGTATCCACGGGGAAGGTGGTGGGACCGGTGCCCAGGCCCCCCAACCCCCGCCATCACCTGATGCATTCTCCTTCCTGTCACTTCCAGTCCAGAGGTATCAAGCCGCCTCCCTCCACGCCTCCCCTCTACTCCAGAGGGAGCTAGCTATTCTTTACATTTGAGGGATAGCACCGGGCTAAGAGTTGGACCTGGTTTCTAGTCCAGGAAACTGCAACCTTGGCAGGTGTCTTCATCTCTTTAAGCCAGTTTTCCTTCACCGAGGGCATCAAAATGCAGCCCTCCTTCCTCGTAGAGTGGAGATACTACACGCAAACACGCTTGGAAAAGTAAAATACCGTCCTCCGGTGCGGACTGATGGTTATGAGCAGCACTTCTGCTGTGCTTGCAGTTCGTCATTTACATGAATGATTAGTGTTATTTGGTGCCAGTGGCCTCTGTACCTGTCTGGGTTCTGTTAGCAAATACATGGAATAGCTCTGGTTGGTCTAGAAATCTGATGCCAGTTGGAAAGCTGATTGCAAGCAGGAGTTTGACAGACCTGTTCTTTTTTTTTTTTTTTTTTTAAGATTTTATTTATGGGGCACCTGGGTGGTTCAGTCTGTTAAGTGTCTGCCTTCGGGGGCGCCTGGGTGGCTCAGTCGGTTAAGCGTCTGCCTTCAGCTCAGCTCATGATCCCAAGGTCCTGGGATCGAGCCCCAAGTTGGGCTCCCCGCTCAGCGGGGAGCCTGCTTCTCCCTCTCCCTCTCCCTCTGCTGCTCCCCCTGCTTGTGCTCTCTTTCTGTCAAATAAATAAATAAAATCTTAAAAAAAAATAAAGATTTTATTTATTTATCTATTTCAGAGAGACAGAGAAAAGGCAGGGGGAGGAGCAGAAGGAGAGGGATAAGCACACTCTGTGCTAAGCGCAGAGCCCAGCATGGGGCTCGATCTCACGACCCTGAGATCATGACCTGAACTGAAACCAAGAGTCGGACGCTTAACCAACTGCGCCACCCAGGCGCCCCTGACCCTGTTCCAATAAGCAGTTGTTATTGAGCCACCAGTGGGCCCCCGGCATGCGCTGGACCTCCATGAAGGTAGAGCCCTAACGGACTTATCCTGAGGCGCCTTAGTGCGTGTCCAGTTAGCCCCTTGCACTTCTTTCCTGATCTCTTTAAAGCACTCCCTGAAACTGAAAGCGTCTGCACTGCTCATACCAGCTCTTTGGGATCCTGAATGGTTGTGTGTGTGTGTGTGTGTGTGTGTAGGGGGAGGGGAGGGGTCAGGGACAAGCCAGCGGTGCGGCTGCAGAAGGGAAAGGGCCTGAGTGCAGAGTCCGCAGTCCTGGTGGGAGTCCAGCCCTGTGGGAGTTTTCTCTCAGGCTTTCGGAGCCCTGCTCCTGTCACCCCTCAGATGGGCAGACAGAGCCTTGTTGAGGCCCATCCCATGGCCCAGCCAGGAACAGGCCACGGAGCTCAGCCTGAGGGTAGCTGAGTCACACACCCTACCCATTGGTTTCACCAGCGACTGAGTTGGCAGGTGACAGACTCCTGGCCAGAGAATAGTCTGAGTGGGAGGAAGTCAGAGGAAGGAGCTGGGAAAGCACCCAGTTTTCAGGAGAGAGCTTGCTGAGTGAATCCGCACCACTCGGGGGGCTTCCTCTGACTTCTGGAAGCCCCCCGACATCCATCCTGTCCGTCCTCCATCCCTTCCTGGAGGGGTCTCCCTGCCCCCATGCAGCCTGTGGGGCAGCGCTTTCCACGCAGATCAGTCCCATTGTCGCAGCCTTGGCCTTTCCCGCTGTCCAGCCACATCTAGGGGGTTGAAAGAGAAAGTGCCTGAAGCTTGGATTCAGAAGACCAGTTCAATTTCACTGTGCCTCTTACTAGCTGTGTGGTTGGGGCAAGTCTCTTCTGAACCCTATACAAATAAGAATTGTGCCCACCTCACGGGGTTCTCATGGGCATTAGGTAAGATAATATACATGAAATGCAGGGGCGCCTGGGTGGCTCAGATGGTTAAGCGTCTGCCTTCGGCTCAGCTCATGGTCCCAGGGTCCTGGGATCGAGTCCCGCATCGGGCTCCCTGCTCCTTGGGAGCCTGTTTCTCACTCTGCCTCTCTCTCTCTCTCTCTCTCTCTCTCATGAATAAATAAATAAAATCTTAAAAAATATATATATACATGAAATGCCCTCATATACATTTGTAAAATATTACAGATTTCAAGGATTTAGAAAAATGTAACTATAAAGAAAAAATATAGGCAATGATAAACAAAATCTCCCATGAACCTACCACCCAGAGAAAAAAACTGCTGTTAATATTTTCGTGTATTCACCTTTTTCTATAACTCATACAGATCTTTGTGTAGTCACCTCTGTATTTTACATAACGTTATCTTCTGAACACTAAACACGCTTCAAAGACATCTTTTAAAAACATGTTATTGGCATACATGTGTACAGCAAAGTAAATTGTCATACTACTTGATGAATTTTCAGAAACTGAATACACCCATCCACACCCACAGGCCTCCCTTTGTTCTTCTAGCTGCTTCTCCAAAGGGTAACCACTCTCCTGACACCTAATTTCACAGATTGCTTCTGTCTGCAGAAACATCCTGTGAGGTATTCTATTTATAGATGGCCTGTAATTTATTTAACCAGTTCCCTGTTTCTGGACAGTTAGCTTGCTGCTCAAAAAAAATGTTTTTTCCATTGTAAAACAGGCTGCATTGAACAGCCTTCGACAAAAATGCTTCTGTTCATTTCTGATTGTTTCTTTAGGGTAACTTCCTGGATATGTTTTTACAGGGTCAAAGAGTATGAACATTTTTTAGCTTCCGATAAACATCACTTTATGGCTCTCCAAACCGCGATAACATCCAGCAAAGCGGGGGGGGGTGTGTATTATCACTACAACTTTTGCTATTTTATAGTTGCAAAATGCATCTTTTCATGTGACAGCTCTTTGCAAGCTGGGAAGTGTACAAGGGCTAAATTACTGTATAGCAGTAAGGGCTGGGATCACAGTAACAATCCAGCATTTGACACTTCACATGCCTGCCTGTGTGGTCAGCAGAGTGAACTTGGGAGTTAGTTCATCTCCAGGCTCCAGCACAAGCTGTGTGACTCTGGATAAGCACTTAACCTCTCCGAGCCTCACTGCCCTCCCGTGTAAGGAGGAGATAATCTCAGCCCCAACTGTTCGGAGGAAGGCATGAGATAATGTACGCAGAGTGCTTGTCAGACACTAAAAGCTAAATATTGATGAATGGTGACTGTCATCATCATGATCGACTCTGGGCAGTCCTGCGGGGAGTGTTACTCCCGTTTTTCCTGCAGGTATGCCAGAGGGCCCCAGTTCCAGTCCTGGTCTCCTGGTTTCTGGCCAGGACTGCTGTTCTCCTCCTTCTTCCTCCGCCCAGCCCAGCCGCGACCCTGAACCTCCTCCACACCGTGCAGCGGGTGATTGTGCAGCCAGATCGGGCAGTACACGGAGGCGGAGGATAGAAGCAGGGGACCCCCGGGCACCGGGTCGTGCCTCCGGGGGCCCCTCCTGAACCGAGTGGGGCTTTGCTCTTGTAGGTACCTGAAGTACACGCTGGACCAGTACGTGGAGAGTGACTACACGCTGCTCTACCTGCACCACGGCCTGACCAGCGACAACAAGCCCTCCCTCAGCTGGCTCCGGGACGCCTACCGCGAGTTTGACCGCAAGTGGGTTGGGGCCCGGGGGCAGGGGGCTGCGGAGCCAGCAGCTCTGCTAGCTTCCAGGCTGCCCTCTGCTTGCTCAGGGGCTTACTCTGTGCCGGGGGGAGGCAGGCGCCCGCGCCTGGGTGAAAGCAAAGATTCTGAAGTTGGAACGCCCTGGGCTTAAATCCCAGTCTCGTACTTCCTCGCTCTGTGACCTTTCCTGGTACTTAACCTCTCTGAGTCTGTTTCCTGATCTGTACAGTGGGACCACCACGGCACTTACCTCTCAGGCTTTCCCTGAGGACACAAATCAGAAAATGTACCCGGAGAACCTAGTTCTGTGCCTCTCCCAGCACACCCGCTGCTGAGTTCCTGTCGTCTCTCTGCAGGTACAAGAAGAATATTAAGGCCCTGTACATCGTGCACCCCACCATGTTCATCAAGACCCTGCTCATCCTCTTTAAGCCCATCATTAGGTGAGCGGGGCTGATGGGGGAGGACAGTGGCTTCCCCATGCTTCCTGTTGAACTCTGAACCAGATACTTGAGCAGGCCCAGCACCCTGGAGACAGGCCATTGTGGGGCTCAGCCACTGTCTGATCTCGGGGGGCTGCTGAGGGGATGGTGGAGGCCTGCCGAAATAAGCCCACCCGTGCCCTTTATTCTGCCGGCAGCTTCAAATTCGGGCAGAAGATCTTCTATGTGAACTACCTGAGCGAGCTGAGTGAGCACGTGAAGCTGGAGCAACTGGGGATCCCTCGCCAAGTGCTCAAGTGAGGCGGGGGCAGGGGCTGTGTGTGCCCGCCGGGCTGGGTGTACGTGTGTGTCATGCTTGCTGGGGGCGGGGGAGAACATGCCAGCCAAGGGGAGGTGGAGCCTCGAGAAGCCCCGGGTGAGCAGAGGAAGTGAAGGTAGTGATGAAGAGCCTGCGCATGGGGTCGGAGAGCGCGGGCTCGGATCCTGCTTCTTCTTTTTTTTTTTTTTTAAGTTTTTATTTTTTTTTTTAAAGATTTTATTTATTTATTTGAGACAGAATGAGAGAGAGAGCACATGAGAGGGGGGAGGGTCAGAGGGAGAAGCAGACTCCCCGCCGAGCAGGGAGCCCGATGCGGGACTCGATCCCGGGACTCCAGGATCACGACCTGAGCCGAAGGCAGTCGCTTAACCGACTGAGCCACCCAGGCGCCCTCGGATCCTGCTTCTGTCGCTTCAAGGGCTCCTCAGCCCTGACTTGGTCGTGGGCAGAGCAGGGTTGCTAGGAGGGCCGAACGAAGTGACTCTGCAGGAGCACAGTGAGGGCCTGACAAACAAGGTGACTACAAAGTCAGGCCGGCGGCCTGACCCTCCCATCTGCCTCCCCCAGGTATGACGACTTCCTCAAATCCACACAGAAGAGCCCTGCCACGGCCCCCAAGCCCATGCCACCACGGCCCCCTCTGCCCAACCAGCAGTTCGGGGTCTCGCTGCAGCAGTGAGTATGGGAGAGGTGGGCAGGCCTGGCACGTGGGGGCCGCAGAGAGCGGCAGACCCCGCTCACTGCCCCTGTTCCCAACAGCCTCCAGGAGAAGAACCCAGAGCAGGCGCCCGTTCCGCTCGTGCTCCGGGAGACCGTTGCCTACCTGCAGGCCCATGGTGAGTGCCAAGGCCGCTCGCTGGCCGCAGGGCCTCCAGGACCTGCCCCTTCCCCTTCAGCCCCGACGCCAGGCCCCTCCTCAGTCTCGTCTCCCAGCTCCCCTCGGGAAGCTGCCAGGCAGGGCTGAGAGGCCCCACATGCACCAGCGCCCACACCGACCCTGCCTGGAGCCCTGAGACAGAGCGGGTCCAGGCGTCTACACCCTGCCCCAGAGCCGAGACTCACCGGCCCCGCTGTTTCCCAGCTCTCACCACTGAGGGGATTTTCCGAAGGTCAGCCAACACCCAAGTTGTCCGGGAAGTACAGCAGAAGTACAACATGGGTGAGTGGTCTGGGGGTGTGCCCAGGCCCGCAGGGCCCGTACAGATCCTGTGGAGGGGCAGGGGAAGGATGGGGCATCAGTGTGACTGTGAGGGGGCTGCTTTGCCGTCTGCCCCCCCGTAAACAAGGGCCCCACGTTCCGTTCCTGTCAGAGGTTCTGTGGCATTTGGGCTGATGGCATGCGTCCTGCTCCTGCCTGGCTGTCCCAGGCCTGCTGCCTCAGCGCTCAGGCTTCCGGGTCCCGGGTTTCAGGTTCATTCAGAGACGGGGAATCACCGTAGTGTGTGCTGGGAGGCCCCATCCTACCCGGTCCCCTCGTCACAGAGCAAGAGGGGAAGGCCTGTGCAAGAGGAAGCTCCACGGGAGGACGGGGCTGGTGCAGTGGCTGCGGGCAGTGGGGTCTGCTTGGCCTCCAGGCCTCTAGGCGGGCTGCCGGCCTCCAGGCTAGGCCCAGCTCCTCTCCACCCCCTCCCCCAGGGCTGCCGGTGGACTTCGACCAGTACAATGATTTGCACCTGCCGGCTGTCATCCTCAAGACCTTCCTCCGGGAGCTTCCTGAGCCCCTGCTCACCTTTGACCTCTACCCCCACGTTGTGGGCTTCCTCAGTGAGTGCCCCTGTCTTCCCTCCCCGGCTCTGTGTTTTTTTTCTGCTGGGTTGGAGCCAGGGCTGGACTCAGAGCAGGCAGGTTTGGCCTGTCCTCCAAGGACAGTCTGGGTGGGGTCTCCCCTCTGGCCTCGTGCTGGCCCAGCGCCGGGCCGCTGTGACCCGGGCCCTGGTTCCTTGCAGACATTGACGAGAGCCAGAGAGTGGAAGCGACGCTGCAGGTGCTCCGGACACTGCCTGAGGAGAGCTACCAGGTGCTTCGTTTCCTCATTGCCTTCCTGGTGCAGGTGAGCCCGGGGCCTCAGCCTCTGCTGTTCACCTGGAGGAGGGCGGGGGGAGGGGCCGCCACCCCGCCGCTCCCGGGTATAGGAAGAAAGGTCTGTGGCTTCCTGCTGTAGCCCCCTGATTCCCTCCACAGATTTCTGCCCACAGTGACCAGAACAAGATGACCAACACTAACCTGGCTGTTGTCTTCGGCCCTAACCTTCTGTGGGCCAAGGATGCTGCCATCACCCTCAAGGCCATTAATCCCATCAACACGTTCACCAAGTTCCTTCTGGATCACCAAGGGGAGTTGTTCCCCAGCCCTGACTCCAGGGGGCTCTGAGCCCTGCCCTGCTGCCCCTTCTTGGAGAGCCCCAACTGGGACTCTTCCTCCCGGCTTCAGCCTTATCGGAGCTTGGGGCTCCTGCCCAGCAAGGGGCCGTGAGGCCCTGCGGGCTGGAAGCTGGGGCCAGCCAGCCGGGCAGCTCTTGCTCCCCTTCTGTCCAGCCCGCCTCGCCAGCCCTGGAGGCCTCGCTGTAACCACGAGACGTTTTTCTTCGCCTTATACTTCTCACTGCCTCCTTGGATCCCTGGCTCCTTGCCAGGCTCTGCAGAGCTGGCCTTGGCTCTTCCAGCGGGGAAAAAGACTGGCCCCAGCAGCTGCTTCCCCACTTTCTCCTGCCTCTCTTTTCCTGGCAACTGCAGATGCCTCTGTCATGCCAGCTGGGCTGGTAGCTGGGGCTGGTCCCCTTCCTGGCTGCTGGGGAGTAAGCAGCTGAGCTGGGTTGGCTTGGGCCCGCCCTACCAACGCACCTCCCTGCCTCGGTGAAGGCCTGTGCGCAAAGCATCTGCTCCTGTCCTCCCCTCTGAAGGTTCAGCCTTGGGTGTTGACACAGCTAAGGACTGGCAAGGCCAGAGGCTGCTTCCTACTTCTGCCTCCTTCTCTTGCACACATCCTGGGTCAGCCCTTCTCAAGTGATACTGCCCCCAGGATGTTCCTGCCCCCTGGTTCTGCCAGGACTGGCAGCTTGGATGATAGGGCTGAGTCCCAGCATCCATCTGAAACAGACACTCCCATTCCTACCCAGAAGCCCCCTGTGTCTGGTCGGGCCGGTGACAAGCAGTCTCAGCCCCCCATGCCTTGCCTCCCCTCCCTTCCCACTCCCGCAGATCCTCAGCCTAAGCTCTTGTGGGCGGGTCTGTGGTGGGGTCACATGGGTCCCTGCTCCGGCCAGAAGCGACTCAGTGCCTCAGGATCTGTGGCTTCTTCCTCCAGCTAGTGACTCCTGGAGGGGCTGAGCGGAGACCTTGCTAATTAAGTCAACCCCTGCCGGGGGAGTTCTAGCAACGTCCCCCAGGGCCCTGTCGTCTTTAAGAAATCCTGGACCCCGATCATTGGTACTTCTCATTCCAACTGTGTTCCTTAGAATTACACGCCTTCTTGGTGAACCGCGGGGACCCCACTTCCTGCACTCGTCCCCTGGCAGCAGAGGGAAGTACCTGCACAGTGGTCCTGCCCCCCTAGCCTTGGCCAGAGCTTGTACTGTGGGGGCCCTCATTGACCAGCCCAGCCCCATCTGCGCGGTGGGTGCGGCCTGGGTCCTGACCTCACTGGGCTCTCTCCCGAGGATGCTAGCATGTTAGGACTCCCGGGGGCCTGGAGTGGCTGCTGGTTCCTTGTCAGTCCCTGCGTCTCTGGCCCAAGCCGGGCTTCTGCTTTCTGCCCTCCTTTGTGTATCAGGTGTTACGCACAGCCCATTTTACTGGGGAGCCTCATAGAACTCTTAGGTCTTTCTCCTGTCCCCTGTCCCACTGGTCTGTCCCCGGGGGGAGAGGGAGAGTACTGTGAATCAAGTGTTCACATTCACACTTAATGACTTCCTGGGCACCAATCATGTATTTCACCTTTGCACTTTTTGTATTTCAATAAAAAAGGAGATGGAAAACTGCACCCCCTCCCCCGGGTGTCCGGAAGCACACCTGGAGGCTCAGAATAGGCTGGGAAGTGTGTGGTTGTGGAAGATGAGCAGGTGGGGCCTCAGGAAGTCCCCCTCCCCAGTCCATCTGACCTCGTCCTTCTTTGTCTCGTTCCCTTGGGAGTGGGCGTGAAGCCGGCTTTCTGACGTCCTCCAGGCTTGGACGTGTGAACAGTGACCCCATGTTGTACGTGTGCAGCATCCCAATGGGCCGCCAAGGGCGGTACCCCATGACCACAGCCTCTTCTGGCCCTGAACAGAAGGGACTGTGGCGAGAGCAACATGGGCTTGAGTCCTGGTGCCATCACCCTCCACCAGCTCCGCTTGATAACAGCCGTATCATCAGCCCACCTGGGACGGTCTTTTCATTTCTGAGGCTCTGAAGTGACACACACAGGACGTAACAGAGCAAGTGCCCAGTGGTGACCAGAATGACCACTGTTGCAGAGGAATGAGGAGATGGTCCCAACCTCATGTAGCACCTACGATTGGAAGCCTCGTGTGACTGTTAGCTTCTTTCTCCCCACCCTCCCCTCAGCGCCTTGGCCATTTCCACCTGCCACCCGGTCCCACCGAGGCTAGAAGAGAGCCAGTTTTCGTCTCTTGACTAGGTTTTGCTGCGCTTTAAAGATTAAGATGGCAAAATTTAAGTTACGTGTATTTTACCACAATTTAAAGATAATGGTTTGTCGCTGGGAGGGCAGGCCAGAATTTCTCTTGGCACAGCAGTCAACGTCAAGTTGCACCTGTCTGCGGCCTGCCTGTTGAGGAGTCAGGTGATGGTGGCCGGTTCTCTTTCCCCTCCTTGCTTGCTCCGGCCGGCGGAGCGGGTCCAGAGCTGCAGGATCGAGCAGCGGTGTGAAGCTGGTGGTGACAAACACGGGCCCTGAGCTGCAGGGAGCCAGCCCTCACCCCGCTGGCCCCAGCAGCAGGCCCCGGCAGCCTCTCACGGGCTCTGCTCTAAACTGGGTGACTGCTTACAACAGAGGAGCAGTATCCCAGGGCAACTCTGAGAGGGGAGCAGATCAGGAGAGCTGTTTACTCGGGTTGGACTCCTGGCAGGACCTCTGCGGAGTGACTCAAAAGCCAGTTTACCCCTGCCTTGGCAACAGCAGGTCTCGGGGGGCCAAGTGTCGGGAGACGCTTTAAAGGGGCAGGACACCATCATGAGACACGGGGCAAGTGAACACTGTTTTGGGGGGGAGGGATCCCAACTGAAGGTGAAGACAAGGGACAGTCTCTTCACCACTTCTGACTCAGGGGCTGGGTGACTGTCCCAGCTGCCTGCACGGTCAGTTATCACGGCCAGTGTCAGGTGCAGTTAAACAACAAGCTAGGGTCCCAGGGCCCACAACAGCAGCAGTGAGCAGCCTCCTTTTCAGCCCTAGCTCTGGGCTCAGTTTAGAACTTTACCTTTTTCTGCCCTGGCTTCAGCCTGAAGTGGGGGCAGGGAGGCAACCCACACTACAGTTGCCCCCGTCTGTCAGGCAGTTGGTCCCTTGCCTCTAGAACCATCTCTGCCTCTGGGACACCGGCTCCGCCTCCCACTCCCGTGGCCCAGTTAGGAATGAGTTAGGAGGCAGGAGCTAGCTTTACCAGGGCTGACAGGCCTGCCACAGAAGCCCCCGGGGGCCAGGCAGGAATAATCCCCCGGGCTCTTCTGCTCGTCGTCGTGACTCCTCAGGGAGCACCCCGGCGCCCGGCTCGAGCTGTCTGGCAGATGGGGCAGCGAAACACACTCGATGCGCCTTTGACTTCCTGATACCTCACTCAGCCCCTTCCCCTCTGGTTTGCTCAGCCACATCGCCTCCCCCTAGATTAGCAGACAGATACCAGCAGCCGAGGGAGGCCCCCTTTCCCCGCTCCTGCTGGAAGCGCGGCAGAGGCCTGGCAGCTGTTTCGCCCTCAAGCCAAAGGCTCCGGCCTGGAGGCCGAGGGGGGGGGGGGAGGGACGGACGATGCTGCACAAGCAGCTGATGACGATGCTGGCCTTCATCTAAGGGGGCTTCTGCTTTGCGTGTCGGCTTCACACACGGTATCTCACTGACCAGTCGCATACAAGCCCCCGAAATGGGAATGGTAGAGCCAAGAAAACGAGGCGCTAAGTTTCCTGATCAACCCAAGGTGGCACTGCGGCCAAAGGTGGCCGAGCCCCAAGACGCAAACCAGCCTGCCTGACTCCGAAGCCATTCTGCACTTCGCATCCACTGCTCTTCCTCCCACGGAGGGGCCGTCGGTTAGCGGGGCCCACACACAAGCGGGAGAGCGCGGGTTAGCACTTTAGACAACTGGCAGGACAGGACGCTGTCAAGTACAGAAAAAATTTATTGGAAATCTCTCGAATACGTTTTAAAGTATAGCTCAGTATTTCCAAACAAGGTGGGCTGGAGGAGGCGGAGGGACTCTGCCACCTGGAGACGGGTGATGGGCCCCAGCCCTGTCCCGGGGGCTTCTGCAGGAGTCAGTCCAGCGGTCACCCCTGTCAGTGTTTGGGGCCGAGGGCTGAGGGCCAGCCTTGACAGTTGCTCTGCTCCTCCCATTCTCAGCTCAGGGCTCAGCCTCCCTGGCCTCTCACTGACAGGGTCCTAAAGGAAAGCCTGCTGCCCGCAAAGGCTAACAATCAGGAGTCAAAGAGGACAATGGCTAACAGGCCTTCCCATGCTCGGCCTCAGGACAGTGGCTGAGATGCTGTGGCAGGACGTGGGGGGCGGGGGTGATCAACAGCTTACCAGGGCTTCACCCCTCTGAGCACTGGGGCCTGCGGGGTAGATCTGGATTGGTTTAGCAGGCCATGGGTGCACTCTGGCCCCGAAAGAGGAGGGCCAGCCGGACACCACTGCTGGGAACATTTCTTTGTGGCAGCAGAATGCATGCAACAGGAGCAGGACTCAGGCTACCTGAGACAGCCTGAGAGCGCACTCCAGCCCTCAGAGTTGAGCCTTATCAGTGGGAACGATGTCACATGCATTTACTAACAAGCAACTGAAGACCACCTGCCCCAAGGCAGAACAGCTGCCGCCAATAACAGCCCAGGTGGGCCAGGAGGAATGGGGCGGGCCTTGTTTCCCTTGGCCAGGACTACCGGGTAGGCTGGGGGAGGGAGAGATGATAGGTGGGTGAGGCTAAGTGCTTGACTGACTCAAGGAACAATACCTAAATGGTTAAGTCAATCCTATGCCTAGCTTTGGTTTCTCAACAAGGAACCAATCCAGCTAGTAAACCTCAGGACGGGGTGCAGACCCTGGGATTAAAGAAAGGTGGTAGCCAGGCCCAGGTGGAAAGAGGAAAAGGCCCATAACCTAGCCCTGAGAAACAGAAACAAGTCCCCCCAGAAGGAGGGGCCCCTCTGGCCTTCCCCGGGGCCACAGTGGGGCACATACATTGCACTCTATGTCACTGCACGACTCTGAAGAGTTGTACACACAGAGTTGTACACATCTAGCACCCAAGACTTCCTGGGCTGCGAGAATGGAGTCAGTTGCTCTGCAGAAGCTGGGAGAGATTCAAGGCTCTCACCAGGAATATGTAGGAGTCTAAGGTAAAGCCTGTCGTCAGTTCAAGTGCAGCGATTCTGGGAGGTTCCGTTGCCCTCAGCCAGCCCTATTCTTGGATCCCACCTTATGTATATGGGAAGGAAGATCCTCAGAGCAGCAACCCAGAATCTGAGGAACCTCCTGAGGAGGAGGCCCTACTCCAGGAAGAGGCCCTCCACCTTCCCCAAGTGAAAACATCTTACCTCAAACATATTTTCTCTATAAAATATCTGATTTCTCTGAAAAGTAATAAATATTTACCATGTTTTATAACCAAGGAGCAGCAATAGGGGGAGGAAGGAGAGAAAAAGAAAAAGAACCTTTGCTGTGACTCCCAATGAGAGAATCCTGGAGACCCAGGATTCTGCTTCCATGGAGCTGAGGAGCTGAGCACAGCCAGCCACCAGGGCTGCTCAGAGCCTCGGCTGAGAGATGGGCTGGCACAACCCTCAAGGGTGGGAATGGCTGACTCTGGAGTTCTTGCCACCTTGGGCAAGAGGCCTGTCATATTGCCAAAAGTATGGGCACAGGGGCGCAGACAGGGAAGGAGAGAGAAGAAGACATCAAACCAAAGGGGACCAAAAAAGAGCCTAAAGGAGCCCTTCCTTCTTCCTCCCAGCACTGTCTCCTTCCTCTTTCTGCCTCCATGCCAGGCTCTGGGCCAGGAGCTGGAATGTCAAGTGCTTGATGGTAAGTCAGCAAGGGGCCAGCTGCAGGGAGGACCCAGGGCAGGGGGCCGGCAGGAGGAATGGGATGACAGCCATTGTGAAGCAGTCGCTGATGGGCGGTGGAAGCAGATGGCCCTGCCGAGGGCCCTTTTGTTATAAAGTGTCTTCCAATCTCCAAGGCCAGGGGGTGAGTCTCTCAAATGCTATCACCGGGCTTGACTGCTGCCATGGAGTCTCCAGGAGGTGTCAGAACAGGGACTTCCGGGTCCCCATGGGGGAAACCAGCCTCTTCTCCACCTGGAGCAAGATGAGGGATGGAAGCAGCTGATGAGTGGGAGGCTCTGTCTCCTGGGACCACAGAAAGGGGATGCTGCTGGTACCCGTGGACACCAACTTTTACTGCAGGGTTTCTACAAAGGCATCAAATTCTCGGACATTCTTCTCGTGCACAGCCAGCTTCTCTGGTAGTGAGTCCTGTATCAGGAGGGGAGAGAAAAGCTGCTTATTCAGGTAGGGTCCTGAAGAGGCAGCTAGCGCAGACCCCCCGCCCTGGCTGGAGAAGGGAGCACAACCCAGAGCTCAGCGTCACAGTGCAGGCTGGGAGAGCAGGAGATGCTGGGCCGGGGGGCAGGCACCGCACAGTGGGCTTGTGTCCAGCAGGATTTGTGGGGGCTCGGGGGCTCAGCAGAACAGCCCAGGGAATCAAGTGGGCCACACACTTACCGAGCTAGAAAAGGAGCATGCCAACAACAGGATGACACAGAGAAGTTACCTTTGGCACAGATCAGACTGACACAGGAATGAAACAGTAGGCCTAGTATGCTACAGATCAAGAAAAGTTTAGGAGAGTTCTTCATGACCTGTGCTGGGCAGAATCCCTTGGGGGCACAGGAACAAAGGCGTCCCAACCACGCTCCCAAGAGAGTCTGATTCAGCAGGTCTGTGGGGAGGCCTAGGAATCAGCATCTTTATACCTGCTGAGGAAGGGGCGTGTTAGAGAGTTAAGAGAAAACAATAAACAAGAGAAAACAGAACCTGAGAAATTAAGTTTAACTGCCCTCAAGAATCAACTATTAATAAAAATTTGACCCTAATCAGGTGCTCTGTTTCCACTGCTGAATGTGCATCTGAAGAGATTTCCTGACTGGCACCAGGTGCTGAGGAGAGTTGGGCCTGCCCCCCCCAAGAACTGGCAGGTGGCCCAGACATGCTGGGGGCACCAGGGCAGCGGCGGGAGGCGGGGGTAACTGGCTACTCCTGGCTGCAGAATCACTCAGGGAGCCTTTGCGGTCCGGTTTCTTCCAGGCCTGTTTCCAATGAGAAGCCAGAGGGCCAGTGGCTGAAAGCCTAAAATCAGAAGCCAGACTCTCTAGGATCAAAGCTGTGCGTTGCCGGCTCAGTGCAACCAGGGGCAAGTTATCTGTTTACAAACTGGGATAATAAGAAAAGCTACCTCTTAGGATTGTTGAAGATTCATGTAAAGCACTTAGAAAAATGCTTGGTACCTAGTAAGCCTCAATAAATGTTAATAATAATGATATTGTTATAGTAGTGTTATTACTGAGCATGCTTTTCTGTTTCGAGCAAAGCAAGGGCAGATATTCCAAGATTCCTACTTCTACTAGAGCCATTCCTCTAATGTTGATATAGAAGGTGACATTTCCACCCCACCCTGACATCCTGTGGTGTTAGAGTAAGCAGCTAGTTAGGTTTTAACCGGATGTCTGGAGGCCAGCAAAGGGGGAAGTGAGGGACAGCTATCGGGAAAGTCAGAGGCCTGTCCTGGCTGGCCGCACTCAAAGACAAAGAAGGCCAGTGACCCGGACCAAGTGAGGGAGAAAAGGCATGAAAACCTACTCCCAAAGAAATCCTCCTTCCAAATAATAAATATGCCCCCCCTAGTTAACAACTGTCAATAAAAGAGACCCAAACGATGGGGTGCACAGCTCTCCCGAGCTCGCCCGCTCTCTCACCTCAAGTGTGCTCTCACTAAACTCTTCACCTGCACCACTCAACCACTGTGTCTGGTCTGTCTTTGAATTCTTTTCTTACGACAAGACTTAAGAGCCTCCGGGGACATCCTGGCAACAGGCTGCGTGGAGGTGTAGGGCACCCGGAGTTTATAGCCGTGCAGCATGCTCCTCTGCCCTTTGGACACAGGAAATACGCTAAGCAGAGATGCAGAGATTACAGTCAGTATCAGGACATCTGGCAAACTCAAGAACTGCTGGCTGAATCGGGAATGAGCTCTCTGAGGAAAGAGCAAGAACACCAATGCTCAGGACCTCACGTTTCTTCTGCCCTGTACTGCTGGCGTTCTGCCTGACAAGCAGAACAGCTGAACGCAGGAGCGACTGGAGCAGCTTGGCTTCGTGGCAGCCGCAAGCCGAAGACCCGAGACAGTGAACAGCAGGGATGGGAAGTAATGGTGAGCATGGACAGAAGAGGAGGAAGTCGATGCAAGCAACTTCAAGACAGGGACTGCCAGGCACAATGCAACCTCAAGTGTGATCAACAGAAAATAAGGATCTAAAGTGTCTCTTTCCTGTTATAAAGAGGATGGGAGGTGTGGGAGGTGGGGCAGTAAGACGAAGAAATTTCCAGGCCTTTGGAGCAAGAATGACCATTCAAAGAGGATAGGAGGTTGCAGGCTGAGGTCTGGCAGGGGAAGGGGTTTCCATACCAAGTCCTCAGCCATGGACTGCGCTCCGATATCTATGGAGAGGCTGCTCAGCTGAGGGGGATTCTGAAATTCACGATAGAAGGTCCCCAGGTCCATCGGAAGAATGTCATCTTTAGAAAAAGCCGGTTTCTACAAAAATAAGACAGACTCAGTTTAGCTTGCCTTAGATCACAGAGGAAAATCAGGGGAAAGAAGCTATGAACAACCCTCTTTCCTTCCAGTAATTATCAGAGAAAGGGTTCCTCCAGGTTCATCTTAGGGGGTGGAATTGCTATACCTTTCTCCTCTGGGCAGCTGAGCTCTAGCCCTGGTGCTAACCAGGTGCTAAGGTTTATGTTCCCTTCCCTCAAACTCCTTTCCTTAGCAAAGGGCCATCCATTCAGGCAGGAATAGGGCCTACATGGATACCACTGGCAAATCCTCATTTAGAGTTGAATTTCAACCAAAGACACGGCACAAAATGCCTTCTTGTTCATGGGCCTCCAAATGTATCCCCAAGCAGGGCATGGGGGCAGGTTCCCCCCATGAACTGCACAGCCAGGTGCCCACCCATCCCATCCCCTATCTGTACCAGTCCCTCTGATCCCTGCGAAGGAAGTCCTGTTCAAGTACCCTGGACAGTTCTTGGTTTATTTCCCCTATGGCAGCAAAGGTCCAAGAAGGTGATGGCAACTTACGAAGTCGATCATGACAAAGTCATCGTGGGTATTGCCACTGCTGCCCCCACTGGAGCCATTCGAGTGCAGGCTGCCCTGGAGAGGGGATTCGGTCTGTGGGGAGTCCGGAGGATTCACCTGTTTCAGAACAAGGTGGAGGTAGGGGCTGGTTCCATGCACTGGGTGCAAGCTGCTGTTAATAATCAAAGGATCTGTAAGGGACCCAACCTGGTTGAAAATCTGTAAGCCAGGAGCATGGTTAATAGTCTGTGGAGGAACAGTGACTTGCCCAGGAAGACGACACACACAGCACCATCTGTTAACTTAAGTCAAAGGGGGACTCACCATGGGATCGGCATCCTCCAGCTCCAAATTCTTGGGAGCAAACATGGCAAAGGGTATGTCCAAACTAGTTAGGGTCACCTGAAGAGACACGGAAATTTCAGTGCCCACCCCTGCCCCAGCTTTTACAGGCTTCCTCAGAGTCCACCAGCTGCCTGTGGGTCCAGCAGATTTGCACACCCAGGCTGACCACACTGTCCTCAGGTTCCCATCCTGCTGGCGAACCCCAAATCTCCCCGCCTCCCATCACACACCCATAACATAAACAGGGTTAGGGCCCCCCTGGACCCCGGGAGTCAGCTTCGGAAGCCTGACCCACAGTGATTGGGTAACAACTGTTCTGCACTGGTAGAGCTGAAGAGGAACTTCTTATTTTGAGTAAGGCTGAGGCCCTGACACTTGAGTGCAAGGTGTCTGTACCAAATGGTGCCTAGTCTTCCTCTCCTAGGGGAGTGTGCTTATATGATCACAGAACAAGAGCTGTGAACTTCTTTTGGAGAGCAGTCACAGGTTACTAACCCTCTTCCCAAAAAATTCACACATACACACACACACACACACACACACAATTTTGCATGCACTTTCAGGGGTCTCACAGACCCTAAGTGAAGAGCCCTGCCCCTAAGGCCTCACTCTAAAGGCTCAGACATGCTCACAGGTGGCAATGCCAGAAAAATCACCTGGTTGACGGGCTTGTTGACAAAAGCCCCCACTTTGCGGACAAAGATGGTCTCCAAGACATCGTGGGGGGATGCCCGGCCCTCACTGCTGTTTGATACCGTTTCAGTATCCTCGCTGAAGAAGAAAGACAGTGTTGGTACTCATTCTCAAACCACGGCAGAACCTACTTGGTTGCCCATAAACCCACCGCTGGTGGGGCTGCAGTCCAGAGCAGGAGTGGCCCCCCACCAGCCGACCCACGTGGTTAACGGTAATATGGGGCTGACTGCAGCCACTGTCACTCTCCCTTTGAGTTGACAGCAGAGGACTGCACTTCCAGGAGCCACTAAAAATGAGGCATATGTGAATGAAACTCAAGTGTTACAACTGTGTAAGGCTTACATTAAATTTAATCTGAAACACCTCTGGTAAGCATCAGTTACCAAGCATACAGCAATCATGCATACAGGCAAACAGAGGTCTTAACCGTGATTTTAACAGTAATCCATGACATAGGCAGACTCAAGCTTTAAGCTGTTCTCTGCCTTCTTGTTTTGTTATCTAAAATTACCATAAGAAGGAATCATTTACAGGGTTTATATAGTTGTGTGTTAAATTTAAGCCTTACCTCACAAGGGGCAGTGTCATTATCCTAAGTTGAGAGTCCCAAATTTGGCTCTTCAGATAGGCAGAGCTTTCTCTGCCCATGACACATCGCCCGGGCTGAGGTCCTCTGTGCTCCACACCACGTTTCCTCTCCTCACCCCTAATCAACCCTCTGTTCAGCAAGGTCTTTCAATGGCACATTTCATTTGGCTGCCCACTCCTTCCCTCTCCAGCTCTCCAGACTGATGTGGAGTCCTGGATGATGGGGGATGGGGGATGCAGGTGGGGGTTCACCCTGTGGCCACCAGGCTAGTAGTCACAGCCCCAGCAGCAGCAGGGGCTAGGAAAGGTCCTCTGGCCAAAAGCAGAGGCTCAAGGTAGGGAGGACTGTGCCGTCCAAGAGGACGCCAGCCAGCAGGAAAGACCAGCACTGAGGAAAGGCCTGAGCTCTGATGACCTGCATTTAAGCACCCATTACCCCAAGGAGAAGAGATAGGGTCCTCTATCTCTAGCTACTCCCAGACACGCTTCAGGAGTCAAGGCTCAGAAAACTAGAGTGTAAAACGACTAACGGGATATTCCTTTGATTATCTGACAGGGAGAGGGATAAAAGGATGGAAGTTTGGGAAACCAGGAATGAAAGTAATTATTTTTCCTGGTGGATGGCACAAAAAGATCTTCCCAAATAATTTCCCTCCAACTGCTCCACCGTGGGAATGAAAAAAAAAAAAATCTATTATCCAAAAGTTCATTTAGGATGTAGTGGGGCAATCAACGTCATTATCTCTGGGGCCTTGCAGTCAAGGGAGGGCAGGGCAGGTCAGGACAGCCTCATCTTCCCATGGGAGAACTCCCAAGTGTAAGGGAAAGAGGAGCTCGGCCTGAGCCGGGCCATTGTGTGGGCTAAGTGCTCTTTGGCAAATTACTTAACCCTCTGAGATCCTCTCATCTTTGAAAAGGCGGTAACAGTGGTGATTTGTGCAGGGTAGGATAATGAGAACTTTCATGTTCTACCTCATCAATGTCTTCATAATTTGAAATTTACAGAATGTATCACTTCTGTAATCAGAAAATACAAAGATTTTTAAAAATTTTTACCAAAGAAAAACAGTTGTTTCTAAAAAATCTCCATGAGGTGCTAACATAGCAGAGGAAAAACAACAACAACAATAATCCTAACTACCACCACAGATCCACTGTGGCCCCAAACTTGAGGGTTACAGCAAACCACCTGCTCTGATCCTCAGGAAACACTGAGGACTCATTCCAAGGGAATGAATTTGGGGGTAAGAGAAAAAAAAAAACCCACATCTGAAGGTCCCCTTCACTGGAAGAGGGTGATAAGAAGTAGGTCCCGGCTGTTGGCTGTTAATAGCAAGCTCGGGGCAGCTTCCTTACATACCAGCTGCAATGTAAGATTCTTATCGAGAACTTTAAGAATTCCACATCTGGGGCCTCAGTGCCACCCCTGAGGCAATGCTGAAAGCAACTCTTTACTGACACCAGATAGGCACAGGTGTCAGGGAGGATGGGCCCCTGGCTGCCTGAGCAGCCAGGCCGTGAACTCACCTGCTGGAAGGTGTGGCAGCACAGTGCGCCCCGTCAGACGGAGTATAGGTTGCCAGTCTCTCCTGGTCAGCCTGGGCACCGTGGGCAGGCTGGTTGGGAGCAAGGGGTACCCCACCTTCCTTCCCAGGAACCATGAGCTTTGGGGGAAAATGGAAGAATATAGTGAACAACGGCAGTGTTCTTGGCCTGGAGAGGAAACTTGGCCTGGTGTGATGGTAGTGCCTCCGAGCTTTTCCACCACCAATGCTGCAATGGGCGGGAAACCTTGGATCTGTCTTCTCTGGGACTCAGCTAATGGGAGACGTGACGTATGTGGTAAGAACTACAGAGGGAGAGGAAAGAGAGGGAGAAAACACTTGGAAGCTCTTCTTTCCTTTCTGAACTCTAGGAGGCCCTTCCTCCTGGCGTCACCTCAGCCCTCTGAAGTTACCTAAGAGCCTTGTTTCAGAGCACTTAGCATAATACTGGCTCGTGAAGAGGCCCCTCCACTGCCTCAAGGCAGGGGAGGCAGCACAGGAACCCCCGGGGTCCTCCCCATCTTTAAAGATACCTGGTGAGGGTGTGTGGCGTTTAGGCCAGCAGCAAACACTACTGGGTAAGCCAGGTCAGCTGATCCAACGCCCAGGGCAGCAGGCTGATAGGAAAGGCGAGAGCTTGAGAGCTAAGCGAGAGAAAAACAAAGAGGGGCAGAAGAAAGGAGGAGGAAAAAATAGGCAATCCTAGAGTATGACTAATGATCAAGATTGTGGAGAGGTAAGGAATGGATCCCAGCCCACATCCTCATGCGGGGCGGGGGTGGGGTGGGGTGCGGCTGACGTAAGGGTTAAAGACAGAGCAGGCCATTACTCTGTGGCTAAGAAAGCACAGACTTGTTTGCAGTGGGACTGACATTCCCAGCTCTGCAGCCTTCCAAAGGCCTCAAATGAGTTCCCTGCTCCCCCTTTTCCCAGGGGCTCAGCTAACTGTTGAGGTTTCCAGCCCAATGGACTGGCGAAGCACAAGCCCGAGCAGAACTTGCAGCCAAAGTCATTGGTTTTTCCCAGGTCATTCTATTTTCTCCTTTGTCCTTGAGGTCCCTTTGAAACAGAAGGCGTCTTCCCTAATCACACCCTCCATCACCCCTGGGTATGGGAGAGTTTCTATTTATACTGAAAAAGAAAGAATACCACTCTTGGATTGTTTATTTGGAAATAAGATATAAATAACTCCATGTATTTTTTACATCAATGGTAGGAGGAGGGGCAAACGAAACATCCTATTTTGGGCTGCTGTGCTATGGCTGCATCCTGTTAAAAATCAATTACCAAACCTCAAATAACCCCCAGAACACTTGGGGACATTTAAATAGCTATTCCCTGTACTTTATGTATAATTTTTACATAAAAAGATGCCGTCTGATTATATCCCCTTCTTCCCAGTATGGACTCACTTGATGGGAAAAGGCCAGTCCTGCCATGGGGACCCTCAGAGTGTCCGTCACCACAGGAGTAGGGGTCTGAAAATGTGCCTTTGTGACAGTAAACACACACTGTGCACAGATACACACGAGACAGGAGAAACAAGAGAAGAAAACAGAAAAGGGACTTAAGAAAGAAGTGAAAACAACTCTGAAAGGGGAGCCAGCCATAGGGGCTGAACTGCACGCTGGAAGTCAGGGGTGCGGCAGGGAGAGAGCAACATGGCTGCCTCCCGAGAAGGACAACTTGGAAGCGTCTGAGGAAGACACATTTATCCCAGGGGGCATACATGCTTGTCGCCCTGATGAGCAGGTGGAAAACAAAGCTGAGTCAAGCTGGTATGACTTGGCAAAACAGGGAAACCCGAACCAAGCATTAGTGTGTCCTTAGTCAAAAGAGGCGGAAGGATGTTAGAGAATGGCCTCCAGCAGCAAGGCCTTGAGAGCAGGTGCAAGGCGTGCTGAGGATGAAGACGCTGAGGTTACAATGCTAGACTGGAGACCTTTTCCTGGGGACCCAGAATCTGCAAGGATAGGTTTAAACAACTGACATTTGTTGACGAGAACTTTAAAAATGCTCAGGTCCAGGGCAATGGGGTGGCTCGGTCAGTTAAGTGTCTGACTTTGGCTCAGGTCAAGATCTCAGGGTCCTGGGATCGAGCCCCGCGTTGGGTTCTGTGTCCAAAGTAGGGACCTCTGCCCCTCCCCCTGCTCATGCTCTCTCAACTAAACAAATAAAATCTTAAAAAAAAAACAAACGCGGGTGCCTGGGTGGCTCAGTTGGTTAAGCGACTGCCTTCGGCTCAGGTCATGATCCTGGAGTCCCGGGATCGAGTCCCGCATCGGGCTCCCTGCTCGGCGGGGAGTCTGCTTCTCCCTCTGACCCTCCTCCCTCTCATGCTCTCTGTCTCTCATTCTCTCTGTCTCAAATAAATAAATAAAATCTTAAAACAAAACAAAACAACACAACAAACAAACGCTCAGGCCCCCAGCTGCAGACTTGACTATGCCATCTGCGGCAGGAGGAATGGGTGTGTACAGGTGTAGGCATGCGTGTGTGAGCACAGGTGGACGCAGGACAGTGTAGCCCCGCATGGTGAAGGAGAACTTGATGCAGCAAAAGCTGGGGCACTTTAAAAACTCTTAGATTTCAAAGCTAATTATGATTATTTTGGGTCTTGCTGTTCTATCTTTAAGTCTTACCAATTAGCTAGTTAATGCTTAGAACGGGAGGTCGGACCTGAAATCACAGTAGCAGGTTCAGGGTCACAGCTATTTCCTGACTCGACTTTGTGCCCACATGACACAATGGTCCGTATTTTTTTTGGAAAACAAACACCACATTAACATGCATTTACTGGACCTTTGCAAAAAGCTCAAATAGAAGTTGTTGAACAATTATGCAATTCCCTGGGTTAAGCCAAGGAAGAAACTAGTTCAATATTTACAGGAAGGATGAGACTTGCTGGCAAATCATTTTCTCTTTCTGTTCTACCACTAAGGTTGAAAATGAATACTTTTGCACCAAACTGTACCAGCCTCAACTAGAGGTACTCAGAGGGTAGTGACACAGCCCACCCACAGGATGCTCAGTGTTGGTAAGATCTTGGCACAATCTACTTTCAAACTGTAACAAGACACAGCAGGCAACTGATACCATGAGAAAGATAGGCTCCCCTTACACAAGTCAACAAACTCCGTGCAAACAGGAGATGCAGGAACTACTTAATTTCCCCTTACTTTTGGGGTCAGGTCAAATTTCCACTGTACTCGAGAAAGAGACAAACTGATTTGTAAGGCCCAGCCTCACCATCCTCGTATCTCCCAAATCACAACTTCATTTACTGTTTACAAATTTATCACTTATAAAACAAAATAGGGGCACCTTGCTCAGTTGGTTAAGCGTCTGCCTTCGGCTCAGGTCATGATCCCAGGGTCCTGGGATTGAGTCCTGCATCGGACTCTCTGCTCAGTGGGGAGTCTACTTCTCTCCCTCCCTCTAAGCACCGCACCCCCCTCGTGCTCTCACTCTCTCTCTCAAATGAATAAATTAAAATTTTTTTAAAAAATTAAAAAATAAAACTTCAAAGAACATCAAACTTGACATATTCATATTTTGATCATCTAAAAACTAATCTACTTGTACTAATGTGCTCTGGTGGCCTTTCCCTCTTTTTGGGTCAGGATTGTTCTATGTCAGTAAGAGAGCCAGAAGCTGCCCCCTCCCAGAGCAAACACTCATGGGGAGAGGGGAGTAACAGTAACATGCAAACTGTCTAGGCAACTTTACAAGAACCTCCTTAACTCTAAATGGGGACAAAAGAAATAACAGAGACCCATGGATTTTGTAATTTCTTTCACACCATTCAGCTAGCTTTTTTTTTTTTAAGCTAACTTTTGTGCCCAACTTCCGTTTTGGAAACAGATGAGAACCGTAATTTTAATCCAGTATCTCCTAACAACTCAGAATGAAGTAAATTTAAATATTTTCTTAATTTAAAAACACAGAAAATAAAAATCTATGGGTAGTGAATTAATTTGTTGGGCTCCCAAAACAAGATGGTGAAAGGGGATAATCTGGGACTAGTTTAGAGAACACAGAACTGAGTTAGGTCTAGAAGAGACTGCCTAATGTGCAAGTCAGAGAGGAGGGGAGTGACAGAGGGGATGAGCAGGCAGAGCCGGGAGCTGCAGGCCATGAGGTGGGAGATGAATGACTTGCGGTGGAAGGGAAGAAACGTGCCCTGAAATCAGTCATCTGGCAACAAACGACTCCTTCGCCAAAGCAGACTTGGTACCGTGGACATTACACAATAAGGCCACACAGGTGGGTGCGCTTGGGAAGCTGGGAACCTTGTATGGAGCCTGTGTTTCACTGAAACTAGGTTTGACACCGGAGATGGACTCAAGTGGAAAAGTTAATGGTTAAAAATGTTCAGATAAAGAATGCAGATAGCCAGATATCTGTGTCAACTATGAGGAAAAACTGCACGGCTGGTTTCTTATTGGCAGTCTATGCCCAATAATTATTGGTTCCTTTTGTGCTCCTTCCATGGTTAGGAACCATATTTACCACTTCAAAAGTGAAGTAGCTACCAAATTAACAAGAGTAGGGTAGAATACCTCTCTGGTATCACAATGCATTTGGAATTCTGTGACTCATTTTCTAGGGAATTTTAAGATGTCTCTAGGAATGTAAAGGTTACATGTAATCTTGTGGGTTAAGAATGGTTACAGGCTAGAGGGGCGCCTGGGTGGCTCAGTCGGTTAAGCATCCGACTCTTGGTTCGGCTCAGGTCACGATCTCAGGGTTGTGAGATCAAGCCCTGTGTTGGGCTTCACGCTCAAAGCAGAGTCTGCTTCAGATTCTGTCTCCCTCTCCCTCCCCGCTCTGCCCCTGCTTGCATGCACATGAGCGTGCTCTCTCTCTCAAATAAATAATACAAGCTTAAAAAAAAAAAAAAGGCATGGTTACAGACTAGAAACATTGCAGTATTACCTGCTGGATAAGAAGGCTCCCCCTCACCCCTCAAAATAACCCTCTGGAAACAATCACCAGGACCACCAAAAGAGACTGTATCTAAATTCTGGTACCAGTTCATGCCCATATATATACCAAATAACTATAGCCCCCCCCAGAACCTGTTTCCCCCTACCTGAGACGGAGGGGAGGTGGAAAAAGAGGTGGTACACACTTCTTGAGAATCTTCCACAGAAGGATATGTTACTCCAGTGTCCTCACCAGCAGTTCTATGATGCGGGGAAAATAAATCATCAATTTTATAGTGACGGCAGTTGATTTGAGAAGGACACAGAGGGAGGTTAGATAAGGATGCAAGTTGTGACAAGAACTGTTTCAGGCAGAGCTCAGTATGGCAAAAGAGGCGTGGTGAGTCCTCGATAATGTCAAACATACCCCAGAGAACAACATCTAGAGGTTGACCAAGGCTTTTATTTTTAACCCAAACATCCTACCTGACATATGATTTGAGAATATTTTCTTAAGCCTGGCCAGTGTTGGGACTAAAGAACTGTCAGCAAAAGAGATGCAGTGAAACAAAAATCCAGACTCCAAAGGTGACCCCATCCAACTTCAAAAGTCCTTCCCATAAAGGCAGTATCCTTCCTGATACACATCTGTTCCGACCTCTACAGAATTCTGTTTTCTGGGATCTGAGTCTGCTTCAGATTCTCTCTCCCTCTCCCTCCCCACTCTGCCCCTGCTTGCATGCGCATGAGCCTGAAGATTCTAATCTCTAACTAAACTGTGCCAATGGTCACCAGAAAACCATTTAATTTGTGAAGGGCATTCTGTTTATTACTGCCACTCTTGTAGTCTCTAAGTAAAATCAAATTGAAAGTCAAATCACTACCGTCAAGATCCAAAATGTCCAAGAATTTTCTCAGTCTGTATATTCCAAGGCTTGGTGTACCTTACAGGCAGCAGCAGGAAGGGAAGCTAACCACTCCATTTCTCTCCCTGTGGGGTCTCCATCACTGCGCCCTGCCCACTGGTGAGTGCTGAGAAAGGCACTCTATGTACAAGATGAATGCCTCTCCCTAGCTGCAGTTTGGGAAAGCCCCTACACATTCCTCACCTGTAATTACAGGGGTGCATGGGTGAGGAGCTGGGATAGGGACGGTCCACAAAGTGATCAATGATAATCCCCATGATAGGTGGAGTCCTCTCAAACTGCCTGTAATGCAATAAGCAGATGACAATATTTGTTAGAATGCCTTGTCAGCCCCCCTGAAGTCTTCAGAGGACCCCTCACCTTATATCTATTGGCAGGTACCACTAGAGTCTTAACTATTGCATCCCTAAATATAAACCACAACCCTACATTGATGGCTCTGAGACACTCAGATTCTTCCATCTGGAAACGGGGCTCTCTCTCTGAGTTTATTTTCCAGAAGGGGACTGATTTCAGCAATGGCAAAGCTGAACTATAAGCTTAGCCACGGAGTTTGAGGGAAAAACAAACTTTAATATCTTGAATTCATCTTTGGAAGAGCTCTTTTGGATTCCAAGGTTCTTTCCTCACCTGGTAGACATAAATGCCAAGTTAATTCTGTAAGCACAAGAAAGAGTGATGGTGCCCACAGGGGTGCCTACTGTCCCAACACGAACTGTCTGGAAACCTAGAAGAAGAAATATACAATTAGCTTTTCCCTAGAGAACACTGATACTGTCTCTAGTCTGGCTTTCCCTGAATCATGCAGCCTATCATACAATCTCTGGCTTTATCTATTTCACACCATGAGTGCAGCAGCCTCAATTTCATATAGGTTTATGTGTGTGTGTATATATATATTTTTTTCTTTTGATTTATTTTATATGACCTAATATTGGAAGGGAAATCAGAATTCTATTTCCAGATAAACCTACCTTCAAAGAGGCAAAACAAACTGTTAGTCCTAAAGTCTGAGCAAGTCCTAACCAACCCGGCCCAAATGTGTCACATGCCCAGTGAGACAGGAAAGGGGCCCTGGGGCTTTATCACACGAAGCCCTCGGTTTATGTAGGCACAGAAGTGACTGCACTTCTACTCATGCTGCCCCCCAGAACTAAGTATAGGAAAGAGCTGGGGGCCTTGTAGGCGATTATTTCCAATAAAGCTTTCCTGGTTTTCTTGGTTTCATGCCCAATTTTCAAAATTGCTTATGCTCATCAGAAACATTTAACATGCTCATTATAGAAAATTAGGAAAACAGACAATGGTATAAAGAATAAGAAAAAATACTGAGTTACTAGAACTCTGGGGAAAATTATTCAGTCATTCCCTGGAAGCTCTTTGGACCACCCACCGGTCTTTTCCTTACTTGTATCACACCTATTAGAATCACAAGCTACATATTATGACAGGCAGCATCCAAGCCCATCTCTGAAGTCAGGAAGGCTCTTAACACTACAAATGCTTTTCAACCTTGATACATACCTTCTCCTAAGCCATTCAGCTGAACTTCCCCAAAATATATCCTTAGGAAAGAAAGAAAAAGAAATAAATGATTCTTTATTCTAAGGGCCTCTATAGCCAAAACAAACAAAACAAACCCTTCCTTTCTCATCTGCATGACCACTTCTCCTAATGGAGCAATAATGTCACTACTTCAAGTAAGCTGCAGGCATAGAGATGTATATGGGAAGAATTGGCTAAGAAATAAGGAAAATAATAATTAAGTGGAGCCTGTAATTTTAGTTTCTTCTTCCTGCTCCTGCAAAGTATACCTCCTGGGGAATAAAGAATCTAGAAATAAGATTCACAAAAAGATCTCACACCACTATTAGAAAGTACTAGATTTTTTTTTTTTTGAGGTATATTCACCAAATAAGATTATATTAGTTTCAGATGTACAAGACTCCATATTTGTTTATATTACAAATTGATCATCACAGTATGTCAGGTTAACATCCATCACCTACATACAAATGTTTTTTTCTTGGGATTAGAACATTTAAGATCTCCTTTCTTAAGGCGAACCCTCTTACACTGTTGTTGGGAATGCAAACTTGTGCAGCCACTCCGGAGAACACTATGGAGGTTCCTCAAAAAGTTAAAAATAGAACTACTGTACAACCCAGCAACTGTTCTACTAGGTATTTTATCCAAAGGATACAAAAATACTGATTCAAAGGGGTACATGCACCCCAATGCTTACAGCACCACTATCAACAATAGCCAAATTATAGAAAGAGCCCACATGTCCATCAGCTGATAAATGGATAAAGAAAATGTGACATATGTATTTATTTCCGTTATATATTCCTTATATATAAATTCCATATAAATAATTTCCATTATATATTCCATATATACATATACTCAGCCATCAAAAACAATGAAATCTTGCCATTTGCAATGACGTGAATAAAACTAGAGTATAATATGCTAAGTGAAAGAAGTCAGTCAGAGAAAGACAAATTCCATATGATTTCACTCATATGTGGAATTTAAGAAACAAAACAGATCAACACAGGGGAAGGGAAGGAAAAATAAAATAAGATAAAAACAGAGAGGTAGGCATATCATAAGAGACTTAACTACAGAGAATACACTGAGGGTTGCTGGAAGGGCGGGGGGTGGGGGATGGGTTAAATGGGTGATGGGCATTAAGGAGGGCACTTGTGATGAGCACTGGGTGTTACATGGCAACTTTCAAATATGCAATAGAAGGTACCAGATTTTGAGAGTGGTCTTCAATTAAGGGGAGCTCTCCGTGCTTGTCACAAGTCATTCCAAAGTAAACTGCTTAAGAAATTCGAAAACCTTTTCCATGATAGAAGAATTACATAAGACTATTCTGAAAATACAAAAATATAAGCACAGCAGAACTTTTCTCTGAATTTTCCTGGGAAGGGCAGTCTATATTAGCTATAGGTCTGAACTATAAAACATTACAAACTACACTACAAAACATTATTATACTTTTCTAGTAATATGGTTAAAAATTAAACACATACATGGCTTTGTTCAATTAAAAACAAAGCTCCAACAATGTACAAAGCCCTATGGTTAGGCGTTAAGCATGAGATAAAAATAAGCTAGGGATGAGATTCAGGGTAAATCTGAAGCCTAGGTCTCACAAATTGTAATACATGAACGAAAGGCACAGACACCATAAAGCAGGGGTCAGCAAATTTTTGTTAAAAGGATCAGATATTTAAGGCTTGCAGGCCATACAGTCTGAGGCAGACTACTCGGCTTTGCTGTTGTCCTGCAAAAGTAGCCACTGATGATACACAAATGAACGGGGCAGCTGTGTTCTACAATAACTTCATTTAGGGGTGCCTGGCTGGCTCAGTCAGGAGAGTGTGAGACTCTTGATCTCGTGGTCATGAGTTCCAGCCCCACGCTGAATGTAGAGATGACTAAAAAAAATAAACTTAAAAAAATAATAATAAAATAAAATAACTTTATTTATAAAAACAAGCAGATGGTCTGCTGGCCATAGTTTACTGACTCCTGCCATAAAATAACACAGGAATGATGTCGATAAAAAGTTGCCAAAAGACATTTTGCTAGCAACCTCTGGTGGCTCAGCCAGTTGAGCATCCAACTCTTGATTTTGGCTCAGGTCGTGATTTTGGGGTCCTGGAATCAAGCCCCGTGTTGGGCTCCCCGCTCAGTGGGGAGTCTACTTGTGTCTCCCTCTCCCTCTGCTCTTCCCCCTGCTCGTGCTCTCTCTCTCAAATAAATAATCTTTTTTTTTTTAAATAAAAAGCTCAGTACTCATTTGAATACTGGTAATTCGTATAGTGCTTAAAATAACCTAATTCTCTAACCACCTTCTTGGCTATATCCTTTATGCCATTCAGGTGCTAAGCAAAAGTTTTCTTCACAGACAGTAGATGGCAGTTAACTTTAATTCAGTCTTAATGAACAACAAATTCAGAATGAATTTTTATAATGATGTAATTCTACAGTGACATGATTAAATCTACAAGGCCAGAGGAAAAATGATTAAATATAGCTTTAAAAAAAAACCCAGAAGGCTATTCTTTAATGGTATAAGGCTCTACTATTAACCTGTTAACAATAGTATAGGAATGCCTGGGCGGCTCAGTCAGTTAAGCGTCTGACTTTGGCTCAGGTCATGATCTCGAGGTCCTGGGATTGAGCCCTGCCTCAGGCTCCTTGCTGAGCGGGGAGTCTGCTTCTCCCTCTCCCTCTGCCCCTCCCCCTGGCTTGTGCGCGTGCGCTCTCGCTCTCTCTCTCTCTCTGACAAATAAATAAATAAATAAATAAAATCTTAAAAAAAAAAAACAACCAAAAAACAATAGTATAAAAAAGGGGGAAAAATAAGCCAAATCTACCTCTGAGAACACCCACTTCTCTATGGTTTAAACCATATTATTTGTATCCAAAAGCACTCCTAAATGATAAACAGTGAGCAATAAATACTGTATTACTCCGGAGATACAGAATAAAGGAAAGCTTTAAACACTGGTAATCAAAAGGACTGAGTCCTTGTTAACTAAGCTGACGACTAGTAGTGTAGTATGGCTACTTATAAAAGAACCAAAATGAAGGGGGCTTAGCATAGGTAAATGAAAAGTAAGAGTTATAAGCGATCTTTTGTTATATACATATATTTTTAAAGATTTTATTTCTTTATTTGTCAGAGGGAGAGAGCACAAGCACAAGCGGGGGAGTGGCAGGCACAGGGAGAAGCAGGCTCCCCACTGAGCAGAGAGCCTGATGTGGGACTCAATCCAAGGACCCTGGGACAATGACCCAAGCCAAAGGCAGATGCTTAACTGACTGAGCCACTCAGGTGTCCCTCTTTTGTTATATCTGAATAAAGATCTAGTAATTTTCAAATGGAATACTCAACTTGAAACCCAAAGACTACAGAGAAGACAACAAAAATATTTTAAATACTTGAAAAAATAAACATGGGTGAGGTTGCTAGATTACTGCTAAGGAAATTAAAGAATGACTTGATAACTATTCTCAGGTAGTAGTAGATTGTTACAGCATAACTAGTTGAGTCTCTAATCCTTAGTCCTTCCATCCCGCTATATTAATTTCTCCTCACAATCAGCTCTATACATGTAAGCCAAAGGCTAAAATCAGTAGCTCATCACTAATATGAAAAGAGTCTTGGGTGATTTGGGAACTCCTGGCTTACCAGGCTCTGTTCTCACACTTTCCTACTTATCCTCTACACCACCACTAGGGTCCATCTAACAAACTGAGCACAGCTCATATCCTGTCCCCCCTTCTATGCCTTGCCATCTGTTGCACTCCCCACCTGGAATGATCATTCTCCCTCACTTCTACCAGCTGAAATTCTCTCTGCCTCAAGGTCTAGCTTGAATGCCACTTCCTTCAGGAAGTCTGTCTGGTTTCTCCCACCCAGAACAAACTTTCCCTCCCTGTGTTCTCCCAGTACTTTTCTCCTGATACTGTTATGTATGTAGTTTTCCAATCCTGCTTTTTATTATAATTATGCATGTGCCAAACGGTCACCCGAATAGATTAGAAACACCTGTAGGGTAGGGCCTGTGTACAGTTCTTCTTTGGGCCTAGCACAATGCTTGCATTAAAATGGCACTCAATAAATATGTGTTGAGGTGAACTACTCTAAGGAAAATACTCAAAGAATCACTGACGAGTTCTTTATATCCACAGACAACTAATCAAAAACAAATTGAATTAGCAGTTTGTTAGACAAGTTTTAATTCTGAAATACAAAAGGCTATGAAATCTTCTCAGGACAGTCTGTTTTTTAAGTTCCTTTTTCAGCTTTCAGACGTCTATCAGTACAACCTCAAATCCATTCCACAGGAATCATTTGACCTTGCGCAGAACAAAAGGACAAAGAACCTGGTACCTTCAGAAAGCTGAGGATCACAAAGGAGGAGGGATAGACAATCACAGTAAAGCTATAGCATCAACTACCCTACCAACCCTCTGTCCAAAATTAATCACAGAATACCCATCTACCAGTCAGACAATGTGCAAAGTGATGGGGCTAATGAATGAATCAGGGAGGTGAGCACCATGCTACTTACCTGTACAATATGACATATTCATGCCCCTGTTTTCTGGAGAGTCTGTAAGCTGGTGTCACCCTAGTTATGGCAAGGAGGGACTTCAGCAGCAGCGACAGTCTGTTGTACACCGTGTAGGAAACTTTAATCTCTTTATCACACCTGCGGAGCACACAGACACGCTCAGCATTCGCCTACTCAACTCACATAGAACCAAGAACAGAAACGCAATGGATATAGAGGTGTTAGTTATGTTCTGTCTAGTGACTGAGATTCATCTGTTAGCATTATTCATGACTTCTGATAGAATATAACCTGCTTTGCAGTCCATATAACACCTTTCACAGAGTATTACAGTCAACAGAGATAACTGCAAATTAAGTGTGAGAACTGCATAAGATTAAATTTATCATGAAAACATGTTCTGAACTAAAAGTGTAATTAGAGTTCTTTGTCAGTTTATCAACAGATTATTGAGGTAAGCAGAAGTTTTACTTTTTTGTGCTCTAGAACCAGGCAGATAGATACCAAAAGGCACCTAATATATTTTTTTCTAGCTTTGAAGCTGTTATCTAAGAAATAAAGCTACACATGTAAAAACAGTAATTCAACACTGCAATTATATTACTGGAGGTGCAAACAATTTCAATATAGTATCTTATGAGCTGTCTACCTCTCTACATCTAATAGGAAATTTGGAGAAAAGTCTGTTTGGTACTAAAATTTTTAGACTAAATAACGTGGCAATTGCTTTCTCCTTAGAAAAGAAAAATAATACCCACACCTCACAGACTTATTATTAAAATTTTTCTTTTGATGTGTTGCTATTTCCTCCATTCTCCTACATACTATTCTTGAAAACTGAAGCTTCAGGCAGGAAATAAGCTAATCTGCCTTGAAGGAAGAAAATGGAGAAGGAAAATAACATGCATTTCCAATCTATGACCAACACAACGTGTAAAAAGGAGTAGTGAAGGGAAATCGTTTTGGATGTCTGCCACACAGAAAACAGACAACACAGAGCAGTCATGTTACAAGAGCTCGCAAGGGATTTAATCAGAGAACTATCTGTACTCTGGGAAAACAACAAATCCTTTTCAGTCTTTTCTCTGCTCCTTTCCCTGTGGCATCTAAGTTTCTCTGGACTGACCCTCCCGCTGAAGGTCATCTCTGTGCCTGGGCTGGAAGCCAAGCATGAAGCAAACTGTAGCAAAGACCTATTGGCTTTGTTAAGTGGGAAGAACACCCTCCATTACTGATAACGAAGCCCCGCTTTTCACATGACGTCATCTGCTTTATTCTCAGCTACCACAGCCACGGACCCTAAGACAGAGCACTTACTTTTCATTCATTTCGAGACACCAAATCTCTAGCTCCATGGAATCTCCCTGTAGATGGGACAATTGAAAAATATTTCAGTTTTATTTGTTTTAATTATTTCTTTTATTATAAAGCACGATACAGTCACTATAAAAATACTGGAAAATATAAATAAAGAAAAAAATCAATTTATAATCCTAATCAGCCACTTTAATAACTAACGTGAGGGGTGCCTGGCTGGTTGAGTCAGAAGAGCATGAAGCTCTTGATCTCAAGGTCATGAGTTAAGCCCCACATTGGGTGTAGACATTACCTAAATAAATAAATAAATGAACTTAAAAAGATTTTTTTAAAATGTGAGATTATACTATATATGTTATTTTTATCACCTTTTCATTAATAAACATAACATTAAGTTTTCCTTATAAAATTCTACACCACTTTTAATGGTTGCATAGTATTCTACCATATGACCATCATTTCATCCAAACAGTCTCCCAATCTGTGGACATATAGGTCATTTCTAATTTTTCACTACTACAAACAACGAGATAAATAGCCTTGAGATTAAAACTTTGTCCTCACCCTAAATTAATTTCTTAAGACAAATTTCCAGAATTAGCATTGTTAGATTAAACAGTACTTATGCTTCTAAGACTTTTGCTATGTATATCCAAACTGCTCTTCAGAAAGGCCAATACTTCAGATGGAGAGAGCCTTTCCCTCCAATTCTAGAGGGGATATTTTTAGGTGACACCCACTGTTAAGGAATACCTTAACAAGCTCCTCACTTAAAAATCTTTTTAGTTGTGTAATGTCTTTAACCAAACTGTTCAGTCTTTCTCTGGTGCTCTGAACAGACTTAGTCTAGTGGGTGGAAAAGAAAAACAGAAACTAAAGCCAAAATCCTTCAACCCTGTAACACTCCTATGTGCCACTTAGTAAGAAGGGTGGTCATACTTTTGAACACAAGTAACCTTATTACCAATCAATTGGAAGAAGGCTATTCTTTTAGATTCTGGTGTAAACTTGGGTTAGTTATTGGAATACAGAACTTACTTGTTCTAGATCAAAGTTAAGTATGTATCTTTAATATATCTTTTTCATCATACTGTCATTTCTTTAAATTTTTAAAATTTTTTTAAAAGATTTTATTTATTTGAGAGAGAGAGAGCACATGAGAGGGGGGAGGGTCAGAGGGAGAAGCAGACTCCCTGCTGAGCAGGGAGCCCGATGCGGGACTTGATCCTGGGACTCCAGGATCACGACCTGAGCTGAAGGCAGTCGCTTAACCAACTGAGCCACCCAGGTGCCCCCATCATACTGTCATTTTTAAATGACGTGATAAATTTTTAATTTCCCCTGGTCCCCCAAATCAAGGGAGGATGAACAGTAGGAAGTATGCAAGACAAGTTGGTGCAGTCTGTCTAGGACAATCGGAACATTTTATACTCAGACTCACCTGGGAAAGGAAAGAGTTCTTCTAGGGATTCCTTTAGGACTCCCTATGGATCACTAAGGAAAGTAATTCATAGTATAAACTGGCAATACAATAAAGAAGAATAGGAAGTTTTGTATTTTGGGGTGCTAAGGTTTCCATGGAATAAGTACTGACATCATTCATTCAATAAAATTCATCAAGAACATACTATGTGCCATCCCGGACAATGTACCAGGCACAGAAGATGATTATCTATTCATATCCTGCCCCATTTCAAAAAGAATTTAAAGAACTACAAAAATAAATAAGATGTGGCATGACTGCTGACCTCAAGAATGAAAGTGCAAAGTATGAACAGGAACATGTATAAGTTATGTTGGGCACTTTACAAATAAGGATTAAATGAGAAAATATAAAACCCTTCAAGACTATGAAGTGTCATGTTAGTTTGGTGGTGTTGGTGCGGGTGGGGTTAAGTAATTTGGCCAAAGTTACTCAGCTGGGATCTGAACTTGGGTCTGTATAGCTCCAAAATCCAACTGCCTTTTATTACACCACGCAGCTTCACAATCTTCTAGTGGAAATAAATTAATAAACACACAAGTAACAATATATGCCTTGATCCTGATGTGAAATAAGGTAAGTAACAACACATCTAAAAAAAAAAAATCACAATACATCAATTATATTTTAGAAACAATGTCAACAAAGCACATGGTAAGTCTAAAGAAGGTAGTTACCTCTCCCCCGAGAAAGGGGGTGAATTTTCAAGAGCACATGAGTCTTGAAGGATAAGTAGAACTATTTCACATATAGTTGATGTATGAGGACGACAAAGAGCCTATTCCACGTGTTTGGGAGGATAAGTACAAAAATCTGACCTCCTCAGAGAGCGCTACGTTCAGAGAGGGAAGAGACAGGAATGAGGCTGAGCTGGAAGCAGGGTGTGAAGAGCTTTGAGTGCCAAATGAAGACACCATCCTGGCCATAGCCTTACCTCAGAAGTCTTGAGTGAGATCTCCACACACATCGATCTCCCAACGGCAGGCAACTGTCCCGCCAGGGCCTTTTTTGCTTCATGTGTAACCTCTGGGATGTCTTTGATTGCTAAATTGAACTAGAAAACAAAAGGGACTTTGTGTTAAACACTTACAAGAAACATTACGGCAACTTAAAGCAGTGAGATGGTTATGCTGGCTAATGCAGGCATTGCCTTGAGTAATTAAGGACATTCATTCATTTCTCCCTTGCCCAGAAAAGATATCCTGATTCAAAGCCCCAAAACTCAGGCTGAAAGAGCTAATGACTTATTATATAATAAGATTAGTTAACAAGGTATTTTTCTAAAGACTAAGTTTTTCACCTATTGCAGAAGAAAGATGAGAATCAAACCTAGGACGAACATTCGATGAAGAACACACTTTCCAAGTGAATGAATCAAATGGAATTAGATATATTAATGTTATGATTTAGAATACTATAAATTGTATTCTTTACAACTGCACTATGTACGATTCCTTATGACAAACATGCCTTAACAAAAAACAGGAATTTTACCCAATCTGAACCAGTTGGGGATGAAGATGAACGAGTACAAATCTTCTCGCCAAGTCGAGCCTGGACAATCACTTGGACAGTCTAAAAAAAAGGAAAAAACAAACAAAAAAATATCAAAGATGAACAGTCTTAAATTAATTTGACTCACAGTCAGAGTTAACACCCTCTGAATGCAGGGTTAAAAAGATGCCAATGATCATAACAACACTTTAGGAAAGGATAGGATTTTAAAATTCAAGAACATGTAAAAAAAAAAAAAACCATGACAAAAATAATACTGCAAATATTTCCGAGGGCATAATGTCAACTGATTAGAGAAATTTTAGTTTAAGGCTTGGGATCTGTAATATTCTCACATGGCAGAAAGAAATTTGCACATGGTGGCTCTGACTTTCATAAAGACAAGTCCAACCGTAGGTTTAAATATTCACTGCCGTACACTTATGTAATCATAGTAGATTTAAACCAAGGATTCCACACTTATTTATATCACTTGGCCCATATGGCAAAAGTCTCCCAACTAATTTTACAACCAGAATCTACTGCATGGATTGTTTTTTACATGGCAATCATGAGAAGGAGGAGTGATAGAGGTGGAAATGATTTTTAGATTTAAGAAAATATAACTTCTAAAGTATTCAAAATTCAGTTTTAATTTCTCATTTACCCAGAAGGGAACAATAAAATGGAAGTTAGACATTTCAGAGTTAGTTGATGCTTTAGGGAAGATGCCCAAAATGCTGTCCATTCCAGTCCACAATCTTTGTTCCCACCCCAAGGGAACATACTGTGCCAATAACCTGGCATAATAGTTTGACATTTCTGCAAACAGCCTTGCAAAAAAAAAATATTTTTTTTTGAACAAGTAGCTGTGGAAAATTGGAAGCTACTTTTTAGTTACACCCCCAGTACCGCCCCCAAACTTCACAGTTTGGTTTACAACAGACAGAAGTATCCCTTAAAATGGGCAAGCTGCAAGCTGTTATTCTATGTTTCCAAAAAGGGAGAAGCACGGAAGTTATTTCTAACAGTTCTGAGCTCAAGAGAATAGATAAATTACCTTGAGGGCAAAAAATTTAATAAACTTGTCCAGGTCCTTTCTGTCCTGGGAACTGAGATCAGTTTCCATTGCCTATAGGAATCTGAAACAGGAAAAAAAAAAAAAAGTGTTGAAAAATGTGACTAGTATCTTTTAAATTCAAAGCATACAGAGATGGTATTGTCTAGCTGTGCAAACAGTCATGTGGGAGGGAAAAAAAATTCCCCCTAAGATACCAAAGTGAAAAATATTAAGATAGTATCTTTTGAGGAAAATAAATTGCTCACCACAAAGAGAAATCTAGGCTGTAAAATTTAATTCCAGAACACACACACACACACACACACACACACGAAAAGACCTAGGGACCTAAATAATGGATGAGGACAAGCCATTTTACCTGCATCTGAAACTTTAAGCTTTAAATATAACTTATCTATTAAAAATACTTCTACTACCCACCATAGTGAGGACTAAGTTTTAACAAGACAAAAACTCTGTTAAAACATAAAATGAGGGGTGCCTGGGTGGCTCAGTTGGTTAAGTGTCCGACTCTTGATTTTGGCTCAGGTCACGATCTCAGGGTGGTGAGACTGAGCCCTGTATTGGGCTCCGCAAGAGCTGGGAGTCTGCTTGGGATTTTTTTTTTCTCCCTCTGCCCCCCCCGACCCCCGGCACATGCTCTTGCTCTCTCTCAAATAAATAAATAAAATCTTAAAAAAACATAAAATGAGATCATTTGTATTCCTTCAGAAGAGCACTAAATCAATTTAACTTTGGGGGATTCATGGACCCCTTTTGAGAATCTGATAACAAGACAAGCCCTTTCTCTAGAAAAATGCACATATATAGAAATGTTTGGCTGTTTAACTCAGATTATATCCTATGGATTTCATGGGGCACATCATAGCCCCTCAGGCTGAAATGATTTCAGATAGGGCTGGTATGAGGAAGAAAAAGCATTTAGGGAGAGAAGAACATGAACAAAGAGTATCAGCAACAGAGAACAAAATGGATTTGGAACTATTAAGTATCCCAGTTTTCTAAAGCACTATGTATGGATAGGGAAATAGTATGGCTGGTTGGGGCCAGATCATGAGAATCTTGAATGCATGCAAGCCTGATCTGTACCTAATACAACAGAAATGGGAGCTCCCTCAAGACTTCTGAGTAAAGGAATTAACACAATCAGAATGCTAGCATCATCTGAATGGTGCTTTAGAAAGATAGCTTTGCTGGCATATTGTAGAACAGTTTTGAGTATGAAAAGCAGGGAGACCAGTTAAGTCCTTGGCAATAATGCAGGCTTGTGGTCAAGGGTCAAACTCTAGTACAGTCATGGTTTGGAAACAGTATGGATGGGAGATATTTTAAAGGAGGAGCTGACGGGATTTAAGGACCAACTACAAAAAGTTTGACAAGATTTCAGTTAACAATAAACAGGAAGCTAGTTTTAAGGAAAGATAGAAGAGAGTTGAAAAAGGAAATATTAAAAATTGAGATATAATACCACACACAAAAATAAATTCAAAATGGATGAAAGACCTAAATGTGAACAGGAAACCATCAAAATCCTAGAGAACACAGGCAGCAACCTCTTTGACATCAACCGTAGCTACTTCTTACTAGCTAGTCTCCCGAGGTAAGGCGAGGCGAGGCAAGGGAAACAAAAGCAAAAATGGACTGCTGGGACTTCAAGATAAAAATCTGTACAACAAAGGAAAAAATCAAAATTAAAAGGCAACCTAGGAATGGGAGAAGATATTTGCAAATAACATATATGATAAAGGGTTAGTATCCAAAATCTATAAAGAACTTATCAAACTGAACACCCAAAACACAAATAATCCAGTTAAGAAATGGGCAAAAGATATGAATAGACATTTTTCCAAAGACATACAGATGGCCAACAGACAAATGAAAAATTGCTCAACTTCACTCATCAAGGAAATACAAACCAAACCTACAATGAGATATTACCTCACACCTGTCAGAATGGCTAACATCAACAACACAAAAAACCTAACAGGTGTTGGTGAGAATGTGGAGAAGGGGGAACACTCTTACACTGTTAGTAGGAATGCAAATTGCTGCAGCCACTCTTGAAAACACTATGGAGGTTCCTCAAAAAGTTAAAAATAGAACTACCCCATGATCCAGCAATTGTACTACTAGGGGTTTACCCAAAGGATACAAAAATACTGATTCAAAGGGATATATGCACCCCAATGTTTATAGCAGCACTATCAACAATAGCCAAATTATGGAAAGAGCCCAAATGTCCTAATGGATAAAGAAATTGTGATACACACATACACACAACGGAATATTGTTCAGCCATCAAAAAGAAGGAAATCTTGTGGGACACTTGGGTGGCTCAGGTGGTTAAGTGTCTGCCTTGGCTCAGGTCATGATCACAGGGTCCTGGGATCGAGCTCCACATCAACCTCCTTGCTCAGGGGGGAACCTGCTTCTCCCTCTCCCTACCCCTGCTGTTCTCTCTCTCTCTGACGGGGAAAAAAAAAAAAGAATGAAATCTTGCCATTTGCAATGATGTGGATGGAACTAGGGTGTATTATGCTAAGTGAAATAAGTTAGTCAAAAAAGACAGATACCATACGATTTCACTCATGAAGAATTTAAGAAATGAAAGAGATGAACATGGGGGAAAAAAAGACCAAGGCAAACCATAAAACAGAACTATAGAGAACGAACTGAGGGTTCCTGGAGGAGATGTAGATGGGGGATGGGCTAAATGGGTGATGAGTATTAAAGAAGGCACTTGTGATGAGCACTGGGTGTTATATATAAGTGATGAATCACTAAATTCTACTCCTGTAGCTAATATTACACTATATGTTAACTAACTGGAATTTAAATAAAAACTTGAAAGTACAAAAAAATAAAAAATAAAAATAAAAATGGGGTATAACTTACATGTAGTGAAATGCACAAATCTTGGGTGTACAGATCAATAAATATCTTATTGTTTTCACTTCTATTTCAAAAGATATTTTGTTTGTATACAACCATATAACCACAATTCAGATCAAGTTACAGAACATTTCCAATAATCTAGGGGGCTCCCTTGTGTCCCCTCAGTCAGTAAACGCACTAAAAAATAACCATTATTCTGACCTCTATCATCATAGATCAGTTTTATCTATTTTGACAAATCATTCCATTTATATAAATGGAATCAAACAGTATTAGCTCTTTTGTGGGTAGCTTCCTTTTTTCAAGTCATTCCTGTGAAAATCATTTATGATGCTGCATGTGGCACTTTATTCTTTTTCACTGCTATGTAGCACTCCACTTTATGAATATACCACAACTATTTTTTTTTTTAAGATTTTTATTTATTTGACAGAGAGAGAGAGAGACAGCGAGAGAGGGAACACAAACAGGGGGAGTGGGAGAGGGAGAAGCAGGCTTCCCGCGGAGCAGGGAGCCCGATGCCGAGCTCGATCCCAGGACTCTGGGATCATGACCTGAGCTGAAGGCAGACGCTTAACGACTGAGCCATCCAGGTGCCCCTACCACAAACTATTTATAAATTCTAAGCAGGTTGTTTCCTGGTTTTGGCTATTATATTTTTACACAAGTCTTTTGGTGGATATAAATATTCCTTGCCATCAGATGTAAACCCAGCAGTGTTATGTTGGTCCAAAGTATACGTAGTTTTATTTATTTTTTTTATTTTTAAATTTTTTTAAAGATTTTATTTATTTATTTGACACAGAGAGACAGTGAGAGAGGGAACACAAGCAGGGGAGTGGGAAAGGGAGAAGCAGGCTTCCTGCTGAGCAGGGAGCCCGATGCGGGGCTCGATCCCAGGACCCTGAGATCATGACCTGAGCCGAAGGCAGTTGCTTAACCAACTGAGCCACCCAGGTGCCCCAGTATACGTAGTTTTAATAGACAACGGACAGTCTTCCAGAATCTGTACCAATGTACACTCCTATCATCAGCATATGAGGGCTCCAGTCGCTCCACAGCTATACCATTACTTGGTACTACTAATTCTTTAATTTTAGCCATCCTGGCAGGGGTATGGTAGTATCTCATTTAACCTGTATTAAATGATTAGTGATTAAATTAGTGATTAAATGATCACTGAATTTCCCCTATCAGCACCTTTTCATATGCTTACTAGCTATTTGGAAGTCCTCTTTAATGAATGAAGTACTAGTTCAAGCCTTTCACCCATTTAAAAAATTAGGTTATCTTTTTTTACTGAATTGTAGAAGTTTCTAAAACGTATATAGTGGATATAAGTACTTTGTTGGATATGCACTATAAATATCTTCTCCCAGTTTGTGTCTTGCCTTTCTTATGGCATCTGTTTCTTTTCATGAGAGTCTGAATATACTAATGGACAAAGGCCAGACTACTATATAAAAATAGAGCTCTGACCCACAACCTGCAGGAACCAGCCCAGGAAGGAAGCCAAACTAAATCTCCATTATCGGGGCGCCTGGGTGGCTCAGTTGGTTAAGCGACTGCCTTCGGCTCGGGTCATGATCCCAGGGTCCTGGGATCGAGCCCCGCATCGGGCTCCCTGCTCCGCGGGAAGCCTGCTTCTCCCTCTCCCACTCCCCCTGCTTGTGTTACCTCTCTCACTATCTCTCTCTGTCAATTAAATAAATAAAATCTTAAAAAAAAAAAAAAATCCCCATTATCTAGCCCAAGAAGCCAACATACTATCTACAGTAACCAGTCAAGGAAGTCAGACTATCTCTAGCCAACTAACTAGTCCAGGAAGCCAAACAACAACCCCTGTAAAAATTGACCCCAAACAGTCAAGACTTGAGTAATAACTGACAGTTCCCTAATTTTTGTCCCTGCTTCCAACTTAGGACCAACCACAGAAAAACCAAATATATATCCCTAAACAACTACTACACAGGATACCCCCACTTGTAGTTAGGCTGCCTATAGTTTTCCCATGCCAATAACCCCGTATCAGGACATATCTGAAAGTTTTCCCTTTCTTCCACTATAAAGCTTCCCACTGGTCTACCTGCCTCTGAGTCTTTGCCAATGCAAGGGATGGCAGCTAACTCCTGGGCTATGACAAGCTCTGATTAAATGGCCTTCACCCATTCTCATTTTGTGGTCTTTATTTCCACATTAAAAACAGCCTTACTGAGGTATAACTGACAATAAAAAATATACTGGAAGTGTAAGACATGGTAAGGTTGTTGTGTTTTTTTAAGATTTTATTTAATTATCTGAGAGAGAGAGAGAGAGAGAGCATGAGCTTGGTGGGGGGAGGGGGGGTGGAGCAGAGGGAGAGGGACAAGCAAACTCCGCGATGAGGTTGGAGCCCAACAGAGCTCAGTCCCACAACCCTGAGATCATGACCTGAGCTGAAATCAAGAGTTGGACGCTTAACCAATTGAGCCACACAACTGCCCCAAGACACAGTAAGTTTTGACATCTATTTTTAACTGTAAAACCATTACCACAAAATAGTGAACATACCTATCCTTGAGTTTCCTCATATTCCTTTGTAATCCCTCTTCCAGCACCTCCTTAACACCCCATTCCTGGGCAACCACTGCTGTGCTATCCCTATAAATGCCTATCTGCAGTGTCTACAGTTTTATATAAATGAAATCAGACAGTATGTACTCTTTGGCTTCTTTCACTTAGTATAATTAGCTTGAGATTCATCCATGCTGTGTTCTATGTTCATAGTTCATTTCTATCTATTGCTGAGTAGTAGTATCCTCTTATGGAGTCTTTTGATTAACAGAGGTTCTTAATTTTAATAAGTCAAATTTCTCAACTTTTTTTTTTTTAGCACTTCTTTGTGCTCTGTTGAAAATTTTTTTGCTGATCTCAAAGTCATGAAAATCTACATTTTTTTTCTAAAAATGTTATTGTTTACCTCTCATGTTTATATTCGTGATCCATCATAAATTAATTTTTCTTGTGGTAGACATTTGGGATCGAGGTTCATTATTTTTTTACAATCAGTTCAGGTTATTTAATAGGTTGAATTAGAAACACCAGAAGATTGGGCGCCTGGGTGGCTCAGTTGGTTGAGCGACTGCCTTCCGCTCAGGTCATGATCCTGGAGTCCCTGGATTGAGTCCCGCATCGGGCTCCCTGCTCAGCAAGGAGCCTGCTTCTCCCTCTGACCCTCCCCCCTCTCATGGGCTCTCTCTCTCTCTCATTCTCTCTGTCTCAAATAAATAAAATCTTTAAAAACAAACAAACAAACAAAAAAACACCAGAAGATCAGGGGCACCTGGGTGGCTCAGATGGTTAAGCGTCTGCCTTCAGCTCAGGTCATGATCCCGGGGTCCTGGGATCGAGTCCCGCATAGGGCTCCCTGCTAGGCGGGGAGCCTGCTTCTCCCTCTGCCTCTGCCTCTCTCTCTCTGACTCTCATGAATAAATAAATAAAACATTAAAAAAACAAAACAAAACACCAGAAGATCAATCTGAAAATATCCAATTTATAACTAATGGAAAGGTTAAGACTGAGGTTAAAGTTGGAGAGAAGTAGATATTCTCCAAAAAGAAGGAACAGTTTAAAAACCATAGTAGTAGGAGCACCTGGGTGGCTCAGTTGGTTAAGCAACTGCCTTCGGCTCAGGTCATGATCCTGGAGTCCCAGGGAGTCGGCTTCTCCCTCTGACCCTCCCCCCTCTCATGTGCTTTCTCTCTCTCATTCTCTCTCTCTCAAATAAATAAAATCTTATAAACAAAACAAAAACAAAAGCATAGGAGTAGAGGAAATCACCATGGAAGATAACAGGGAAATAACAAAGGCCCCAAGAAAATGACATAAAAGAACCATAGAGAGAAATGCCAGAACTTATCAGAGAAATAGGAAAAAAGATTTCTGAGCAGTTATCACTGAAACTGAGAGGAAGTAAGTTTCAGGATTGAAGGGATGGTCAATGGTCAAATAATATAAAAGTTCTTGTGGAGGAGGCAAAACTTTACCTATACCCCCTCAGGTTTTCAGCTGGGCCTCTTTAACAAAAAGATTAACAAGAGAAAAACAGTTTATAACACCTGCAGTGCACATCTCACAAGAGAAACCTCAACAGAAAAATAATTCAACAGTGTGGCTTAGAACTATGGCTTATATGGGATCTTCAACAAAGAATGATAAAGTTGTAGAGAAATGACAAGACAAATGAAAGCAGTTCTAGGCTTTCAAGGGTGGCAAATTGGGGGAAGATAAATATATGGGAGGAAACTAATGGGGTAAGGTTTGTTTGCAGATTCCACCAGTGCCTTCTCTGAGCTGCTAAGAGTGTCTCTAGGAAAAGGAGAATTTATCTCACCTTCAGGCAGAAAAGTGGAAGGTAAAGAAAGGTTCTCCTGTATTTGCTGCTTAATTGCCTTCAGATCAAAATAATTTTTATGTCAAAGAGGCATATTCTGGGGTGACACATTCTGGTTTCCTTCGTTTTCAAGGTGAGAAAAAGGCCACTGGACTTGGCATCGTGTTGTAATGACCTTTGAGAGGATCACTTCTTAAAGGGGGGGGTGCTTCAGCTAGATTCTGAGAATTTAAACAGGAAGAGACCTCAAGCTGCTGTGAAAAGGATTTTCTCTATGGTATAGCACTATCTGAGCAAATTTATGGGGGAGGGGGGAGAAACCAATGAAGGAGAAATAAAACACCTAAGAAGCAGCTACTGCAGGACTCAGATGGCACAGTAGAGTCCACGGTGATCAAGGACAGGTTAAAGCCTGAAGTGATCCAAATTATAAAGGACTTATCTTTTGGAGCCTACCATGTGTATGTTTGACATTCTTTTGAAGCATACACCCACCTTCTGACCTTCCTAATTTTGGTTGAAAACACAAACAAATGTTATGGTAAAAATAAAAAGCCTTTTAAAGGGTTAAACCGCTCAAGGCCCTAAAGCAACCACAGCAACAGATCGGAGATAAGAATAGTGCTGGAGGGCTGTACTGCCCTTATTTTATACTGAAGTGGGGAATGTGTTCCCAACACCAGAACATCTACCAATGCAAACATAATAGCACAATGACTCTTGTGACTTTTTGTACCTCGGTAAGCACTAAAAGGATTATGTAACTAGAGTTAGTTATTGAGCCAAACGGGGTGAGATCTCCACTGGGGAAGAAGTTATCTACAGGCATCAGAGCTTTTTGTTCCCTTAGGGCTCACCTATCAAGCAGTTAATTCATTCTTTACAATATAAATGTTACATAAAGTTTACCCTATGCCTTAGCTTTTTGCGAAACGCCTTCTTTGAGTGTTTCAAGGACTTTAAAGGGAAATTTGGAACAAACATTAAAAAGAGATCTATAATTCTTCCCTTTTTCTGCCCTTTACTAATACTAGCCGGTTACTAAATCCTTCAAGTTCCTGCTTATACAAAATCCTTTTATATGTGCTACATTTTCATTTCCAAAGAACCACCTTAATCCAGGTCTCATTTCTTATCTGGAAGAGACTCACTTGGTTAGTTACTCTACATTTGAAGATCAGGATATGCCATCCCAAAATAAGCCACTCTGGCATAAAGATTATTTTAAGCTGAGGACATTTGAGATTCAACAGATGTAGAAAGAAACCTTCTTGGGCTTCCCTTATCTGACTAAAAGCAGGAACTTCTGAAAAATGAGGACAGCCATAAATTCCCATTTCAGGTTGGCATCTACTCCCAAGAGATCACAAGTCCCTGCTCTGGGGGAGTTTCAAGGTCGGGAAGAAGATGGAAAGACCATTTGCACCTACCTAAACAAATTTTATCACAAACTTTCTTATCTCCCATTTGTTCTCCTAAAGACTCATTTGTCTTTTCTAAAGAAACTGATTTGTTCTTCCTATAAAAGTCTTTTCTCCAGGGCACCTGGCTAGCTTAGTGGGAGCGGCATGCAACTCTTGGTCTCGTGATCGTGAGTTCGAGCCCCATGTTGGGTAGAGAGTACAATAAATAAATACATACATACATACAATTTTTTTTTTTAAAGCCTTTTCTCGGCTGTGACTAAGGAGGAATGTCAGGGTGAATGGACGGCTCCAGCTCCTGAGTTCACTGCTATTCAGCCTGAAGTCGCAGACTGGTCTGAAGGCGTGCCCTCTGTGCCTATTCAGCAGTTCCCTACTGAAGACTGGAGCGCCCAGCCAGCTACTGAAGACTGGTCTGCAGCTCCCACTGCTCAGGCCACTGAATGGGTAGCAACAACCACTGAGTGGTCTTAAGCTGCTCTTCCACAAAGGCAAACAAAATGGAAATAAGGTTGATGAAAAATAAACAGTTTGTAAAAGCTGGGGGTGGGGAGGAGGAAGCCTTTTCTCCTAGGCCCCTTTCTCTTGCTAAATTAGGCATATAAGTCCAAATTCTAACCACGTGGGTTATTCACCACTGAGTACTCCTATGGTTGCTAGTCTTGTGTCAGTTTAAATTTCAGGCCCCCAAGTACTAAGCGTAAGAATGTATAGGAAGTTTTCCTCAACACCTTCTTCTAGGTTACACTGTAAATCTTAGGCACAATGCTGAAAGACTAATGTAAGTAAAGCATTGTATCATTATATTGCTCCTATGCTCCAGAAATTTTGACAAACTCCTAAGTCTAACCTTCAAGATTCCCCATGCAAAGTCATTAGGGGAAATAGGTTAAAATGACTTTGAAAAGGTAATCAGAGGCCTGCTGGCACTTTTAAGAAAGATCTTGGTCACTGAGATTACCAAATAAATGGTGATCCAGAACCAGTATCTAGTCCTTGGATGTACATACTCAAAAAACTGATTTTATTAGTTCAATCAAGGTTTTGAGGACAACTTCAATTACAAGAGACAGTTAATATACCATAAATCCGATTTATTATTTGAAAAATAAAACTGCTAAGTAGACGGAAAGAGAAGCATCAAGTGATCAACATACTGCCCTTCCTAAAAGGCGGCCACTTTGTGAAAGTAAAATTATTTCAGTTGGTTAAGTAGTTATCATCCCACTATGAGGTTCATATATCTTTCTCTACCTCAGGGGCAAGCAAACTGGAATTCCAACAAGAGTCTAGAGAGGGGTCCCTGGGTGGCTCAGTTGGTTAAGCGTCCAATTCTTTATATCTCAGGGTCCCGGGATCAAGCCACACTGGGTGCGGAGCCTGCTTGGGATTCTCCCTCTCACTCTGCCCCTGCCCCCCAATGCCCTTTACAAAAAAAAAAAAAAAAACAACACCTAGAGAGGCTTCTTACCTGACAATGTATTCATTTGGCTTTCTTTTCTTTAGACATTGCAGAACATGGCCCACATTAGTCACTGTCACCAACACATTTTAATTGACTAAAAGCCTGTTTACATTAAGGGTGCAGACGCCCTGATAGGGTGGGTTGTAAGGCAGTGCAACAGCTGCTAGAGGATTGCGCCAAAGCAGGGCTTTGGGTTATCACTTAGTTCAAGTCAAGGCCATTTTGCCTCTTAGCATTATAGTGTCTCAATTATGTTGCAAATTCTTCTGCAACCTTTTAAATTTCTTATCCCTCTCCTGATCATATGCTGAATATGTACGTTAATCAGAACTACTTACCACCTTCTTTATTAAATTTTTGCCCTAGGGACATAACCTAATTACTATGTATAATTTCAGATTTACAAAAAATTGTATGTGGTTCCCACCAACATATATTTGATTAAATTTATCAAGTGTTACCTTTTATAAAATGGCTTAACTAGGTCAAAAATATAGTTACAAATCGTAATCCTCCCCCAAAGACTGCTGCCCCCTCAACACCTGTTTTGTTTTTTTTTTAAGATTTTTATTTATTTATTTGACAGAGAGACACAGCAAGAGAGGGAACACAAGCAGGGGAAGTGGGGGAGGGAGAAGCAGGCTTCCCCCAGAGCAGGGAGCCTGATGCGGGGCTCGATCCCAGAACCCTGGGATCATGACCTGAGCTGAAGGCAGACGCTTACCGACTGAGCCACCCAGGCGCCCTTTAACAACACCTGTTTTCCCCAGACTCACCACTTAGAGCTTTTCCTCCTGAGAAATAACCTCAATTAAGGCCTTTCTTCAAGACTTACAACATTTAACAAATAACAAAAATTTTTTAGTGGGCTCTGAATAGCAATTTCATGTCAACAACATTCTCTGCACATCATTTTCCTTTTTTTTTAGAGAGAGTGGAGGGAGAGGGAGAGAATCTTAAGCAGGCTCCATGCCCACTGAGGAGCCTGCCATGGGGCTTGATCTCACGACCCTGAGATTATAACCTGAGCCAAAATCAAGAGTCGGACGCTTAACTCACTGAGCCACCCAGTTGCCTCCATCACTTTCATTAATAGAAATTCCTAACAACAAATAACTCTTTAAGGTTCCCAAAGTGTTTAGAACGTGTAGAGATTTATACCATACTAAACTATTTTTAAACAAGTATCGAAAATATAATAAATAAGCAAAATGTGTATACACACACACACACAGAGGAATATGACTCAGCCTTAAAAAGGAAGGAAATTCTGACACGTGCTACAACATGGATGAACTCATTAGCTAAGTGAAATAGTCACAAAAGGACAAATGCTGTATGATACCATTTATATGAGGTACTTAAGAGTGGTCAAATCATTGCCATAAAGTAATATAGTGGTTGTCAGGAGCTGGGGGAGGAGAAGGAGTTAGTGTTCAACACTATAGAGTTTCAGTTTTACAAGAAGAAAAAGTTATGGGGATGGGTGGTGGGGATAGCTGCATAACAATGTAATACCACTGAACTATACACTTAAAAATGGTTAACGTGGTAAATTTTATGTTATTTATATTTTAACGCAACAAGAGAGAACATGCCATTAAATAAATTCTCCCGTTGTTACGTAAAGGATGTAGATGATCATCGACATCCAAATACTAGATAGAAGATTCTACATCACTGCTCCAGTGAAAAATATATAATCAACTAAGGGAAAAGCAGACTTAACTGGATAGGCAGGTTCTCTGGATCTTTGACTTACTTTCATACTGAAATGTTAATTTTCACTTAAAAAGCACAGAAATATAAAGGTTACAAATAAAGGCAGAAAAGGGGGCACCTCCGTGGCTCAGTTGGTTAAACATCTGCTTTGGGCTCAGGTCATGATCCCAGGGGCCTGGGACTGAGCCGCGAGTTGGGCTCCCTGCTCAGCAGGGAGCCTGCTTCTCCCTCTCCCTCTGCTTCTGCTCTCTCTCTGCACTTCTCCTGCTTCTGCTCTCTTTCTCAAATAAATAAAATCTTTTTTTTCTCAAGATTTTATTTATTTATTTGACACACAGAGAGATAGATAACACAAGCAGGGAGAGCGGCAGGCAGAGGAGAAGCAGGCTCCCTGCTGAGCAGGGACCTCCCCGCCCCCCCCATGCGGGACTCTATCCCAGGACCCTGGAATCATGACCTGAGCCGAAGGCAGACGCTTAACCGACTGAGCCACCTAGGCATCCCTCAAATAAATAAAATCTTAAAGAAAAATTTTTAAAAGTCAGAAAAAGAAATAACAAATGAAAGATATCAACAAAATATTGGGGGGAAAAGTGAAGGTTAAGTATAAAGGATTTCAGGCTTATGTTTATTTCTGCTCACTCCTAAAATATCATTAAAACAAAAAATGGTGGGGGCGGGGGGAGGGCTTAAAAAGCATACACGCAGTGACCAGAAGAATGGGCATGGAGATAACAGCATCACAGTTCTGGAAGACAGAAAACAGAAGGAAAAGATAATTGAGAAGAGCAGAGCAGAGATGATCAGATAATTGACTGAGCAGAGCAGAGCTGATCCATATCCCAGCCAGCCATGAGAAAACCTTAAACAAAAGCAAGCTCATCTGAACCAAAGAACCGGAGAGGCTAAGGAATGAGAGTTACCAGATCTCTTAAAAGTTGAATGGCAGATGGGGCTGAAACAGGAAGATTATTTTATAAAAGTCCACAGAAGAAGCAGACCCCACTCTGAGCCCTACATCCCTTTCATAACCCCACTCAGGGCAACACTGCCCTTCCTAATGTTAGATGACCAGACATTAACTTTTTGGAAACAATGAATCAAAAAACATGCTGGACTTCAATGATCAAGTCTATATGAGGCACTCTGTTCTGAAGAAAAAAGATTCACGGCAGCAGTACTCCAGTTTCGAAGGGGAAACAAACCACTTTATTGATATTATAAAAATCTAACAGAGGGGCGCCGGGGTGGTTCAGTCAGTTAAGCATCTGCCTTCAGCTCAGGTCATGATCTCAGGGTCCTGGGATCGAGCCCCACGTGGGGCTCTCTGCTCAGCAGGGAGTTGATTTCTCCCTCTGCCTCCCACTTATGCTCGCTCTTTCAAATAAATAAAATCTTAAAAAAAAAATCTAACAGGGGGCGCCTGGGTGGCTCAGTCGTTGAGCGTCTGCCTTCGGCCCAGGTCATGATCCCGGGGTCCTGGGATCGAGCCCCGCGTCGGGCTCCCTGCTCCGCGGGAAGCCTGCTTCTCCCTCTCCCACTCCCCCTGCGTGTGTTCCCTCTCCCACTCTGTCAAATAAATAAAATCTTTAAAAAAAAAAAAATCTAACAGAAACAGAAGGAAGAAAAGGGAAATTTGCATAGGTGAGGGCAATAGTAAGCAGTAAAGGAGAATAAGGCAGTTATATCAAATCAGGTACTTAAAACATCCAACCTCATTAGTGGAAGCCCAGTGGAGACAGTCAGGCTGGAGTCCCAATTGAGAGGCATGGGCGGAGCGTCCTCCCCTCAGGTGAGACTTCCAGCTGAAAATCCCCTAAGGGCCGTATTCATAGGGCAAATGACAGGATTTGAAGTTAAACACTTGCTCGCCTACGTGCAGTTTGGAGCGAGCTGAATTCCTGTTACCATGTCTTAACATCTTCAAGGAGCCTGGGCCCTATGCGCTTGCCTCCCCCCCTGATTCCGTTCTGGGGGACCAGCCCAACCTGGAGCAGGAAGGGATGTGAGGCAAAATTTATAGCGTCCAGACCAGAAGGGCCAATTCTGACCTGGAGGCCAGCTAATGTCAACTAATCAGGCTCCCCTGGTCACTTATCCAGCACAAGTCTCACAAACAACACTCTTTACCCTGTCTGTGTATGTGCAGGTTGGGGTGATCAGTTATGCAGGACAAACCATAGAAATCTCCATCTATACAATACACACTCCCACTCCCATCTCTGGAGCCTCCTTCTTCGCTTGGCTTGAAAAACAGTGGCGGCGATGTTGGAGGCTTTCATCAAATGATTGGCAATCCCTTGGCTGTCCCATTCACATTTGAGCATGAGGCATCAAAAAGACAGCAGAAACTCAGGGTATATGAGTGAGGCTGGTAAATTGGTGGGGCTCAGAGGGTCAAACTACACCCCCCCTCCAAACTTTTTCAACTGAAAGAAACCTCGAGCGTCAGTACATAGAGGTTTTGCCCTGTGAGGACACTGAATTTCCCCCAAAGAAGCCTCCAAGAACCCTGTCCTGCTGGGGACAAGTTTTCAATTCCTTTAGTAAATACCAAGGAGTGTGATTGCTGGGTCATATGGTAAGAGCATGTTGAGTTTTGGGTAGGGGGATGGGTGAAATAGGTAAAGGGGATTAAGAGGGACAGACTTCCAGCTATAAAATAAGTAAGTCACAGGAATGAAAAGTACAGCATAGGGAATATAGCCAATAATACTGTAATAACCTTGTATGTATATCCCATTTCACTGATTACATATGATGCTAAGTATCTTTTCATATGATTCTTTGCCATCTGTGTATCTTTGGTGAAGTGTCTGTTAAGGTCTTTGGTCCATTTTTTAATGGGGTTGTGTGTTTTAAGAGTTCTCTGTATATTTTGGATAAGTCTTTCATCAGATGTGTGTTTTTTGCAAATATTTTCTTCCAGTCTGTGGCTTGTCTCCTAATTCTCTTGAAAACTTTAGGTTTTTTGAAAAGCAATTTATATATGGAACTAATCTAATATTGAAAAGTTAACACTTCCATGATTTATTTTAGGATATTATTAACCAAATTCAGTTGTTTTGAGTAACAACTCCTGGCATATTAACAATACTGCTTTCATATTTATATAATGCTTATTTCTATTCATGCAAAGTACAAAATAGTAACCTCAAAAACTATTAAAGAGATTATAGGATATTTTGCCTACAATTAAAAAAATTACTGACAGATGCTCAGCACAAACGTTATTTTCAAGATTGGTAAGAATTTAACGCTGTACCTATCAACCACTTTTAGATTTCTTTTAAGAGAGGAAGAAAGTGCACAAGCACCGGAGAGAGAGAGGGGGGTGGGGGAGGGGTAGAGGGAGAGGAAGAGAGAATCTTAAGCAGGCTCCATGCCCAGCCCAGAAACGACTGGGGCTCAACTTCATGACCCTGAGATTATGACCTGAGCCAAAATCAAGAGTCAGATGCTCAACCGACTGAGCTACCCAGGTGCCCCTCCATAATGCACTTTTAAACTCATGTTTATCATGCACGAATATGAGGTCTGGGGAGCACTGAAATTAAAACTCACAATTTTATATTTACTTTTCCAGCTAACAATGGAAGAGCAGAGACAATCTTTTCTTGCCATTTTTTCTACAGCAAGGACTTTCACATTTTCCCCAACACTGGTTTCAGAGGCAGATGTACAATAAATGGGGGAAGATTAATAGTTCTTTTTTTTTTAATCAGGTGAATTAGATGTTTTGTTCTTGTTTTTTTTAAAGATTTTATTTATTTATTTGACAGAGAGAGACATAGCGAGAGCACGAACACAAGCACAGGGAGTGGGAGAGGGAGAAGCAGGCTTCCCACTGGGCAGGGAGCCAGATGCGGAACTCGATCCCAGGACCCTGGGATCATGACCTGAGCCGAAGGCAGATGCTTAACGACTGAGCCACCCAGGTGCCCCAGATTAATACTTCTTCACAGTAGTCAAGTATTAAGTGTATAAGGAATAACAAAATTATAAAAACCACCAGTGGGGGGGAAAATCACCAGTAGATGATAACCACTGTGTGACAGTTTGCTGGCAAATGGGATATTTACATAATCTTCCCGCAGATTACTATTACTTACAGAGAAGTCTGGTAGATCCAATCTTAACAAAATAATGAAAAGAAACATACCAATGATTTAAAAATTGACATTACATTCCTCTTGATGTCATGTAGTAAGACGGACGTATCACTTATGTAGCTTTCCTCCTAAAACAGTATAACTGAATCCAACCAGGAGGAAGCAATTAGATGAGGTTAAATTAAAAGACAGGGCATTTTAGGGGCACCTGGGTGGCTCAGCCAGTTAAGTGTCTGCCTTCGGCTCAGGTCATGATCTCAGGGTCCTGGAATCAAGCCCCACATCGAGTTCCCTGCTCAGCAGGGAGTCTGCTTCTCCCTCTCCCTCTGTTCTCTCTCAAATAAATAAATAAAATCTTTTTTTAAAAAAAGGGCATTTTACAAAATAACTGGCTTGTAGTGTTCAATAATGTCAATCTTATGAAAGAGCCCCCCCCCAAAAAGGCTGAAAAATTGTTTTAGAATAAAGTCAATTAAAGAGGTATGACAACTAAATGCAATGCTTGAGCATGGACTTTTATTTCATTTTCTTAAAGATTTTATTTATTTATTTGACAGAGACATAGCAAGAGAGGGAACACAAGCAGGAGGAGTGGGAGAGGGAGAAGAAGCAGGCTTCCTGCCGAGCAGGGAGCCCGATGTGGGGCTCAATCCCAGGACCCTGGGACCACGACCTGAGCCAAAGGCAGACGCTTAACGACTGAGCCACCCAGGCGCCCCGATCATGGACTTTCAAAGTTTTTTTTTTTTAAGATTTTATTTATTTATTTGAGAGAGAGAGAATGAGAGACAGAGAGCACGAGAGGGAGGAGGGTCAGAGGGAGAAGCAGACTCCCTGCCGAGCAGGGAGCCCAATGCGGGACTCGATCCCGGGACTCCAGGATCATGACCTGAGCCGAAGGCAGTCGCTTAACCAACTGAGCCACCCAGGCGCCCAAAGATTTTTATTTATTTATTTGAGAGAGAGAGAGCACTAGTGAGCACAAGCCTGCACAAGGCGGGGAGGGGCAGAGGGAGAGAGAATCTCAAGCCGACTCCACGCTGAGTGTGAAGCCTGATGCAGGGCTTGATTTCAAGACCCGAAGATCATGACCTGAGCTGAAGTTAAGAGTGGGTCGCTTAATTGACTGAGTCACCCAGGCGCCCCCATCATAGACTTCTAAGAAGTTTTCTATAAGGGAACCTGACTGGCTTAGTTGGCAGAGCATGCAACTCTTGATCTTAGAGTTTTTGGTTTAAGCCCCACATTGGGTGTAGAGATTACTTAAAAATACAATCTAAAATAAATAAATAAAGGGCGCCTGGGTGGCTCAGTCGTTAAGCGTCTGCCTTCGGCTCGGGTCGTGATCCCAGGGTCCTGGGATCGAGTCCCACATCGGGCTCCCTGCTCGGCAGGAAGCCTGCTTCTCGCTCTCCCACTCCCCCTGCTTGTGTTCCTGCTCTCGCTATCTCTCTCTCTGTCAAATAAATAAATAAAATCTTAATAAATAAATTAATTAATTAAATAAAATAAATAAAATCTGAAAAAAGAAGTTGCTATAAAGAACAGAATTGAAACAATTGGTAACATTTGGTACTGACTATATACTCGGTAACACTTGGTGATGAATGTATACTAGGCATACTAGTAACTGTACACTAATGTTAAACTTCCTGAATTCGATACAATTACACTTTGGTCAATGCTCTTTTTTTTTTAAAGATTTTATTTATTTATTTGAGAGAGAGAGAGAATGAGAGACAGAGAGCACGAGAAGGAAGAGGGCAGAGGGGGAAGCAGACCCCCTGCTGAGCAGAGAGCCCGATGTGGGACTCGATCCCGGGACTCCAGGATCATGACCTGAGCCGAAGGCAGTCGCTTAACCAACTGAGCCACCCAGGTGCCCCGGTCAATGCTCTTGTTCTTAGAAATACATGTAACTTTTCTCAAGGGCCCAGCAAAAAAAAAAAAGGGAAAGGGAAAAAAGAAATTATATATTATTATGTTATATAGCATATGACACACAGAGACATATACTGTATGACAAAGCAATGCGGTAAAGCACGAACAATGTGTGAATCTAGGTGAAGAGTATATGAGAGTACATGGTAAAATTCTTAACAATATTTCTGTAGATCTGATGGTTTTCAAAAAAAATTTTTAAATTAACAAACAAAATCAATTCTCATCAAATGATCTGTAACAGGGTAGAAAACTTAACTTGCACCTCGCATAAAATTTTCTAAAACTAGGTCTATCTCCTTGTAAACCTATTTCAAATACAGTTTTTCAAACATCTGAATGACTGCTCTGGCTGTACTTACAAACTCCGTCACAGAAAATCCTTGCCTTATCATGATCCCAGGGTCCTGGGATCGAGCCCCGCATCAGACTCCCTGCTCAGCGGGAAGCCTGCTTCTCTCTCTCCCACTCCCCCTGCTTGTGTTCCCTCTCTCGCTGTCTCTCTCTCTGTCAAATGAATAAATAAAATCTTAAAAAAAAAAAAAATCCTTGCCTTGGAGTAAAGTAGACAAAGACTTCAATGCACTGTGTCATGATACACAGGAGTCATTCTCTGAGGGGGACATCCAACAAAGTGGACTGAACTGATGTTGTTAGTCTTCCCTCCTGCTACAAGCACATAAAAATGCAGATAAATTATGACAATAAAAAGTTGTGACCTACAACTGAACAAGAAATATCGAGAAAGCCCAGGCTCCAGAAAAGGTAAGTCAATGCCATAGATGTAAGGGAAAAACTGATGCCAGGGAGCTGAGGTCTATGGGAAGCAAGGTCAGGTCAGGTGGTTCTTTTTTTTTTTTTTTTTAAAGTAGGCTCCACGCCCAATGTGGGGCTTGAACTCACAACCCTGAGATCAAGAGTCACACTCTCTGACTGAGCCAGCCAGGCGCCCCCAAGGTCAGGTTCTCCTAATGAATATATGAGAACAAGCATGGGGGTGGGAGATAGTACCTCAGTCTTACAGGCAGGTAGAAACCCAGTGCTTTGCACAAAACTGCAGAGCCAAGTGCTCCTTGATCACAGAGGCCAGAAGAATCCTAGAAAAGTAATAAAGAGGTTTGTCATCCTACCATGGCAAGGTTGGGAGGTGGGAAAATCACTCTCAAAACTTCAAAAACATTAAGTCAGTAAAGTACCTAGACATAAGATCCAAAATTACATTACCTACATTCATGATAAGGAAATAAAAAGCCAAGAAATTAATCTAAAAACTGGTCCCAGAACCATTGTAACCCCTAGAAACAGGCAGAAGCAAGCCTGAAACAGCGCTGGGAGAAGCTTTCAACAACCTTGGGTTATCAAGAGCCTGCTGACAGGCCACACTCACAACCCTTCCTCCCAACTTTTAGCTAGATGAATTCATAATTTAAAAATTTACAGACTGAAGGCACCTGGCTGGCTCAGTCAGAAGAGCATGCAATTCTTGATCTTGGGGTTGGGGGTAGAGATCACTAAAAAAATTAACCAAACTTTTAAAAAAAATTAAAAAATAAAAACTTACAGACTGCACATAGAAATAAAACATAAAAAAATGCAAAAGAGGGCGCCTGGGTGGCTCAGTTGGTTAAGCGACTGCCTTCGGCTCAGGTCATGATCCTGGAGTCCCAGGATCGAGTCCCACACTGGGCTCCCTGCTCAGTGGGGAGTCTGCTTCTCCCTCTGACCCTCCTCCCTCTCATGCTCTCTGTCTCTCATTCTCTCTCTCGCAAATAAATAAAATCTTAAAAAAAAAAAATGCAAAAGAACAAGACAATATGAGAGACTACACATCTGAGATAAGAATGGGCAAGTTGAAAGAAAATGTTTACTTGTGAACATGGCAAACATATAAAAGAGAAAGTTTATGGGATCTACAGAATGCTAAGGCCCAAATCATCAGGAGTCAGTGTAGGCACAAGAGAAACACAGTTGTAAAGATCTGAGTATAAGGTAGCAAGGAAAGATAGTTTTGAAAACTACAGAGTGCACAGGATTGGGACTAGAGAATAGCTTGGAAGGAAGGGGACAAAGACCTAGAGCTTTTGAACTGCAGAGGGAGGGGTGATTTAGGAATTTTTTTTTAATCGTTTTATATAGTTTTTCTTAAAAATTGATATACAATTCACATATCATAAAAGTCACCATTTTAAAGTGTACAGATTTTTGCTTTTTAGTATATTCACAAAGATGCACAACCATCGCATTTTCTTTACACTAAAATGGAATTCCACATCTGTTATCAGTCACTCCCCAATTCTCCCTCCTTCTAGTACCTGGCCACCACTAATATTATGATTTGTAGCTACAGACTTGCTTATTCTGGACATTTCATATAAAGGAAATTATATAATATGTGGTCTTTTTGTGATTTGTTTCTTTCACTAAGCATAAGGTTTTCAAGGTTCAATCTATGTTGTAGAAGGTCTCAGTACTTCATTCCTGTTTATGGCTGAATAATATTCCATTGTATGGCTACACCAAATTTTGTTTACTAATTCATCAGTTGACGAACATTTGAGCTATCTCCGCTTTTTGGCCATTATAAATAATACTGCTAAGAACATCACGTACAAGTTTTTGTGTTAACATATGTTCTCAGTTCTTTATATATACCTACAAAGGGAATTACTGGGTCATATGGTAATTCAACATTTAACTTTTTGAGAAACTGCCAAACTGTCTTCCAAAGCAGCCATACCATTTTACATTAGGTAATGGGTTGAATTTTAAGATTAGCACACAAAATGAGGACAAAAGGGACAGAGATGACAGATATTATTATAGGTCTTTCTTCCTTTCCTTTTTCTCCAAGTATTTCCTTGTTCTTCACAGTCCATCTCTGTTCCTCCTTTCCATTTTTATCCATAATAGCCCAGATAAATATGCTATTGCTGTATTAATTTTTTTTAATTTACAAAAACAGTGGATACGTTTTCTCTCAGAAAACAATTAAATGTAGTTGTAATTTGTATGATTTCAAAATAACTTTTTTAAAGTTTTTATTATGAAAAATTTTAAACATCACTCATCTTCAACAATGTGGGATAAGGTCTGTCTTTGCCTCTGCAGAAACACATGTAATTTCTCTCTGGAAGAAAACAATGTCACCCTAGCCTCCAAATTATCTCTACAATTTTTTATATACACTAGCTGGCACATATTAAAATAAACTGGGCATTCATGGAGATAAAATCCAAATGACCCAAATCTAACATATACAACAGACATTAGAAGTATGTTAAAAATCAGACACATTCTTAAAAATTACTATGCTTAGGGGTGCCTGGGTGGCTCAGTCATTAAGCATCTGCCTTCGGCTCAGGTCATGATCTCAGGGTCCTGGGATCGAGCCCCGCATCGGGTTCCCTGCTCGGCGGGAAGCCTGCTTCTCCCATTTCCCACTCCCCCTGCTTGTGTTCCCTCTCTCTGTCAAATAAATAAATAAAATCTTAAAAAAAAAAAATTACTATGCTAAATATGTTCAATTAAATAAAGCACAAAATTGAGGATTTTCACAGAGAACTAAACACTGCAAAAAGAACCAAGTAGAAATTCTAGAACTAAAAAACAAAACACTAAATTAAGAACTCAATGGTTGGGCGCCTGGGTGGCTCAGTTGGTTAAGTGACTGCCTTCGGCTCAGGTCATGATCCCAGAGTCCTGGGATCAAGTCCCACATCGGGCTCCCGGCTCAGTGGGGAGCCTGCTTCTCCCTCTGACCCTATCCCCTCTCATGCTGTTTCTCTCTCTCTCTCTCTCAAATAAATAAATAAAATCTTTATAAAAAAAAAAAAAAGAACTCAATGGTTGAGTCTAACATCAGATTAGACCAGAAGATAGAAACACTGAACGTGAATACAGGCCAAAAAAAAGTATCAGGAATGAAGTACAGAAAGGCAAAAGGACGGAAAATAAAGAACAGTGTATGAAAGACACAAAGTGACCATGTACTCTCGGGATACTTTTGAGAGTTAAAGGGCATGATTTAAGGTATTTAATCATACCATGACAACAGGTACAAAATGAGACATGTGGTTACCTGAGACATGGCGGAACACAGGGAAAGGTCTAATATATGTGTAAGTGGAGTCTCAGAGGGAGAGGAGAAAGAATAGGGGAGAAGCAAAATTAGGAAATACATAACTGAGAATTTTCATGTAAAGGGGTAAAGAAAAATAAGGTGGGTAAGTATGGCCAGATTATTAGGCAGTCATGAAAGTGAGCAAAAGAGGCTCTAAAAGATTAGTAGGGAGTCAATGCAGATTCTTCTTTGGGTAAGATTTAGGGACATTAATTTGAATACAGAGAAGGGAGGGTAAAGTAAAGGGACAAGAAACAGAGAGACCAGCTAGGAAGCTACTTTAGCAATCCAGATGGGGAGTTGGTGATACACTAGATTTAAGGTGACAGAGACAACAAAGAAGCAAAAGGCAAATAATTTCAAAGAAACAACTGAATAATTTGGCAAGAGATTATATAAAAATGACTCCAGATAATATCTCTAGTCCTTAAAACTGGGAAAATTTAGGGGTGCCTGGGCAGCTTGGTCGGTTAAGTGTCTGACTCTTAATTTTGGCTCAGGTCTTGATCTCAGGGTTGTGAGTTCAAACCCCTCATTGGGGGTGCCTGGGTGGCTCAGTCGCTAAGCATCTGCCTTCGGCTCAGGTCATGATCCCAGGGTCCTGGGATCGAGTCCCACATCGGGCTCCCTCCTCAAGGGGAAGCCTGCTTCACCCTTTCCCACTTCCGCTGCTTGTGTTCCTGCTCTCGCTATCTCTGTCTCTGTCAAATAAATAAATAAAAATCTTAAAAAAAAAAAAAAAAACCTCATTGGGCTCCACCCTGGAAATGGAGTCTACTAAAAACAAAACAAAACAAAACTGGGAAAAGTTAACTAAAGTTTACTAAAAAAAAATCTGTTTTCCAGGGTTTTTTTCTTTTTAAGAGTTTATTTATTTAAGAGAGAGAGAGAGAGCAAGCATGTGAGCACACACAAGCAGGGGGGGAGGGGCGGAGGGAGAGGGAGAAGCAGACTCCCCACTGAGCAGGGAGCCTGACATGAGGCTCGATCCCAGTACCCTGGGATCATGACCTGAGCTGAAGACAGTTGCTGAACTGACTGAGCCACCCAGGCGTCCCTGTTTCCAGTTTTTAACATAAGAGTTTTTAAATGTTTTAGATTCAGAATGAAAAGCTCAATATGGCAAATCAGTAACATTTAAGAAAAAATAGTTAAGTACAAGTTCAAGTACAAACAGACAAAACATTAATTTCCCCACTTTCTAGGCGTTAGAGTTATTATTAAATTGTAGAGATCCTCGGGGTGCCTGAGTGGCTCAGTCGTTAAGCGCCTGCCTTCGGCTCAGGTCATGATCCCAGGGTCCTGGGATCGAGCCCCGCATCAGGCTCCCTGCTCCGCGGGAAGCCTGCTTCTCCCTCTCCCACTCCCTCTGCTTGTGTTCCCTCTTTCGCTGTGTCTCTCTCTGTCAAATAAATAAATAAAATCTTAAAAAAAAAAAATTGTAGAGATCCTCTTTCCTATTGAGAAAGTTCTTTGTAGACAAATGAAGAACAGAACAGAAAGGTTTAAACAACTGAAATAGTCTTCCTACCTAAGAGTTACAAAGAAGTTTGAAAATAAATAAGCATAGAATACTCAGCTTAAAAAAAAAAAGAGGAAGAGGAAAGAAAGAAAAGAAAAAGAAAGCAGAAGTAGCAATATTTTGGAGTGCCTGGGTGGCTCAGTCATTAAGCGTCTGCCTTCACCTCGGGTCCTGATCCCAGGGTCCTGGGATCGAGCCCCGCATTGGGTTCCCTGCTCAGTGGGAAGCCTGCTTCTCCCTCTCCCACTCCCTCTGCTTGTGTTCCCTCTCTCACTGTGTCTCTCTCAGTCAAATAAATAAATAAAAATCTTAAAAAAAAAAAGGTAGTATTATTTATAGCAGGATTCTAGGCCAAAAGTTATGAAATGAGATTAAAAGGGATACTGAGTAATGACAAAATACTCTCAGAAAATATAACAGCCATAAACCTTTATATATAAGTAATATAGCAATAAAATACATAAAGCAAAAATTCCTAGAGATACTAGGAGACCTTGATCAAACCAAAACTATAACCTGAAGATTCAACATACCTCTTTGACAGCTCAAGTAGATATAAACAAAAATACAGAGGATCTGAATAATAAAACCAAGTCTCTATATATGTAATGGTATACATGGCAAGTCATCCAATCTTTCTATATCTCAGATTCCTTTCTTATAAAATGTCGGTAAGTAATACCTACCTCATAAAGTTGTGGTGAGGATTAAATGAGATAGTTCCTGTAAAGAGCACTTCCTATATATGAGACCCTCAATAAAGGTCTTGTTATTTAACTCAACTTTTCACATTCTTTCCAGTTCAAGGAATGTAATAAATTAATCATACTCTTGACTATTAAAAAAAATTTCCAAGATGCTTTTTCCCATAATCCAATAAACTAGAAATACACAACAAAAAGTTAACCATGTATAAACTAAGAAGCTTTTTATAATAAAAAATGAAATAAAAACGAAAGTTATAATTACTTAGAAATTAACAAAATGGAGAGTATCTGACAACAAAAAAAATGACATACAGCAAAAGAAGCATTCAGAAGAAAATGTATAGCTCTAAATGACTTTATAATTTAAAAACTTAAGTATTCAATTTAAGAAACCATAAGTAAAACAAACGGAAAGAAAATGGGAGGTGGGAATAAAGATAAAGCCATGCTTAATTAACTATTTATTCCAAAGAATAAATAAGGCCAAATATCTGGTCTCTTGAAAATTCCAACAGAAATAGATTCAGGAGTAAAAACACCCTTAAACTTATAATTAAAAGAGGACATCTAAATTTCAGTATTTCTCAGTATTATCTCTTTCCTAATGACTTAATAGTTGTGGGCAATACAGAAGGAATTGGAGGGGGCGGGGAACAGACAAACCTTAAGACTGGAGAGAATATAAAAGGATTTTTAACTCCGTATTTCTTTCACATTTGTGTGAATCAAAAGTCAAAAGTGAAAGCAGCATTTTCCAAAATGACAGTATTAAGTTAGAACTTCTATAAATTCTTTATTTACCTTTATTTTACTAAGAAGATACTACTGACCGACAGTCAACTGTTCATGTTAACTGAGTTGTTTTTGTAAGTAGTGGTCCCTTCTCTTGTAACCAACGACATATGGGGGACACCATGAGGGCAAAACAAGTTTCCTGTGCCACCTACACTGGCATTTAGAGGATTTCTTTTCTTTAAATTTTATTTATTTATATGACAGAGAGAGACACAGCGAGAGAAGGAACACAAGCAGGGGGAGCAAGAGAGGGAGAAGCAGGCTTCCTGCTGAGCAGGGAGCCCGATGCGGGGCTCGATGCGGGGCTCGATCCCAGGACCCTGGGATCACGACCTGAGCCGAAGGCAGACGCTTAACAACTGAGCCACCCAGGCACCCCTAGAGGATTTCTCTAATAAACTGGCCCACAGTTTACTCTACAGTTAAAAACAACTATTTAGGGATTTAAAAACCTATTTAAAAGATTTAAAACTGATTTTACATTCCTGAAGGATTTAAAATCCTTTTAAGATTTAAAACCCAAACTGTAAGAAAAGTTTGTTGATGGTCCATGGGCAGAGAGGCCTAGATAGCCTCCTTTGCATTCTTCCTGGCTGTATGCCCTTATCGTATCAAGGACTACTTACAGTTTTTATTGGTCTCCACAATTTGAGAGGAAGCAAGGACCAGCAACCTATGCACCCTCTCCTCTATTAAACCCATGCATGAAAAAATTGTTCCTTACTCAGCTCAACACCCCAAATTGGCTTCCAAATCATCCACATATAAAATCTAAGTAAACTTTATTCAAGAATTAACTTTTAGGGCGCCTGGGTGGCTCAGTTGGTTAAGCGACTGCCTTCGGCTCAGGTCATGGTCCCGGCCGGAGTCCTGGGATCGAGTCCCACATCGGGCTCCCGGCTCAGCAGGGAGCCTGCTTCTCCCTCTGACCCTTTCCCCTCTCGTGCTGTTTCTCTCTCAAATAAATAAATAAATAAAATCTTTAAAAAGAAAAAAAGAATTAACTTTTAGGGGGAAAAAAAAAACTTTTAGTAAAGTATTTGAAGACTCTCAAGTCAACATACAAGCCATTAAAAAATAAAAAACAGGCGCCTGGGTGGCTCAGTCGGTTAAGCGACTGCCTTTGGCTCAGGTCGTGATCCCAGGGTCCTGGGATAGAGCCCCACATCAGGCTCCCTGCTCCGCGGGGAGCCTGCTTCTCCCTCTCTCACTCCCCTGCTTGTGTTCCCTCTCTCGCTGTGTCTCTCTCTGTCAAATAAATAAATAAAATCTTTAAAAAAACAAAACAAAAACAAAAACGAAAAAGAAGTTGAATAATAAAAGGTCAAAACCGAGGAATTTTTTTAGGTTACTCTTCATTTTCTAATCTAAGCAGCATTCCAACCAGTGTTATGAATATAATTATTCATCTCTTCCATAATACAGTAAAAACTGTTTTAGAAGGAAAAGAAATATTTAAAACTTAAGTTTCAGGGGCACCTGGATGGTGCAGTCGGTTAAGTGCGGGACCCTTGGTTTTTGCTCAGATCTGATCTCAGGGTTATGAGATCAAGCCCCAAGTCTCCCAGTGCTCAGCGCCTAGTCGGCTTGGGACTCTTCTCCCTCTGTTCCTTCCCGCTGCAAGCGCACGCACTCTCGTGCTCTCTCTCTCTCAAATAAATAAATAAACAAATCTTTAAAAATGAAATTTCTGGTGTTTTAGGTATTGCTAAGATTAAATAACTTCTCTCCAGATAAAGATTCCAAAACAAACCTTTCACTCCCACTTGAGCAAAATATAAATGCAGAATATTGGGAATGCACCTTATCGAGTGGGTACTTTTTCTAAATAGTCAAAATTATCTTTGAAAAATCACTCACACAGTATGACTTGGGTTTCTGAAAGCTCAAAAGTTAGTACCTTCTTTTTGCATTTAGGCTATGGGCACCCTGCTCTGAGTCATGGAGGTCATATAAGCTAATACAGTTAAATCAGGGTGGATGGGGGCAGGACAGACAATAGAAAAGATTTCTTGTCTCCACCTCCATACAGCATAATTCCATTATGCATATATGGTAGGACTTCACTGTGTCCAGCTGATTCTTAGTCCTTAAATAAAACAATATAATATGGAGTGTTTAGGGGCTCAAGATCTGCAGTTTTTGATGCAATTTTTTAAATTCAATTTTAGGGTGCCTGGGTGGCTCAGTCGTTAAGCATCTGCCTTCAGCTCAGGTCATGATCCCAGGGTCCTGGGATCGAGTCCCACATTGGGCTCCCTGCTCGGCAGGAAGCCTGCTTCTTCCTCTCCCACTCTCCCTGCTTGTGTTCCTGGTCTCGCTATCTCTCTGTCAAATAAATAAAATCTTAAAAAAAAAAATTCAATTTTAATAACCACTCTTAAGGGAAAAAATACAAATACACAATAAGAACTGTTAAGTGTAATGGAAAACCCAGTGTTTTGCAATTTTTATGAAATGTGAATCTCAAAAGTTGCCATAGCCTTAACTTTATACCCAAAAGGGTACAATCTGAAAACAGTGCATGAATTAACTGCATTTATCTTATTATACGAATCAGTACATTTGACACTTGCTTCAGCACTTATTCATCATCCACTGTGCATTAAAAATATTAACTCAGGATTCCATTTCACAAGTATTTCTGCTCAGCTGAAAAATGGAGTTGAAAACAAAATTTGTAATTTAGCTGGGGCCACAACAGCCACATATAAAAAGGATTAACATTAATAAAACACCGGAAAACCTAGAAATTAGTGTAAAGAAAGGATCTGTTTTTATTACTGCACATCTCCTACTGAAAGTGTTCAATAAATTCTACCGTCTTAGGAGACGAGTTTTAAACTAAGTATAATGATCCAGCTCTCTCTCTCTGAAGGGAAAATACTAAAAGTGAAATGCTACGATCAATTGACAAGGCAAACTGAGAACTGACTTGGAGAGTGAAAACGGAGATGGGTTAGTGATGAACCCAAAAAGGTGTTTAGCCACTTACCCAGAGATTTATTAAATGAGAATGGATCGCCGGTTTCCACAGGTCGTTCCACTGCCAGTAAGAAGATAGTCGTGAACCTTGGGTCCCTTTTTTCACTAGTCAACAGTCACCCTCACCTACACGCGGAGTACATATTTGGCACTCAGCAAGTTTTTTGTTTGTTTTTCCAACAAATCTTAATTGAATGAAAACCTACCTCACTCATATTGGTACCAATCCCGGAGTTAAGGTCCCACAAATTCCAAAAAGCCTTACAAATAACCCAAAAAGCTGAGAAAGTAGAGACGAAAGCTTTGTGGATTTCTGTTAAGACTAAGAGCCATCGAGGGCCAACGGGGCCTACATCAACCCGACTTCCCAAAGAAAGCTCTGGGGACTGTACTGCGGCTACTCGGCTTAGTCCTCACAAGGAGGTACCCGATAGGCCGCAGATCCATTGCCCCCCACCCGGGGGCGCTGAATGATCTGGGGGTATCCCCACTAAAGTTAGTACCTGCGAAGCTGCGACACAGAGATTGGCTCTGGGCTCTCATTACGGAGGCCGGGGCCTGGGGCCGGCCAGCTGCGCCTCCTGGCTGAGGACTCTACGCCCCGGAGCTGCAGTGACAGCAGGGGTCGCAGATAGATACCTCAAGCCTCAGGAGGCTCGTGGCTCATGGGCCCCGGGTGTTTCACTCCCAGGACTGCGCGAGTTGTCGCACTCACGTTGACTGGCGCTCTGCAAGAGTGCCCTCACAGCTCAAGCGATCACTCCCGCCTTAAGCCCAGCGGCCGGTCGACTCCCGGCGCCGCCATCGTTAGTGTTTGTTTTCATCCGCTTGGATGAAGGCGGGGGGAGGAAGAGGGCTATGGGGGAAATATAGCTGCCTAACCTCATCCGCACTTTCGCTACAGTTTGGACGCCCTATTTCATCTCTTTCCTCTTAATTACCATAAAAGTTGATTTCCTTTCCATGTAAATCTTTCTCACCAATTTTTCCAAGTGTCTCAGAAGGAAAGAAGGGCGTAAAGACGGGGGTCCTTTAAAGGGTGAGAACGTTTGAGCCAAGTGTGGAATGTGCGCCACCGAACCGCACGCCGCCGCGGAAGCGGCAGTAAGAACGCAGCGTGGGGAGGCCGCTGACGCGAGGAGGCGGTGCCTATGGTGAGCGCCGTGGCGGCTAGTGCGCGGCCGCGGATTCCAGTGGAGGGCCGGATCCGGCTGGGTGGGTGGGTGGGTGGGTGGGGAGTGCTGCTGGTAACGCTGCAGCCGCGGAGAGGTGGGTCGATGGTCCTTGGCTGACTTTGAGTGGCCGGCGCAATCAGATTTCTAAGTATCATTTCTAAGGCACCTTTTAAAAGTGACGGAGTCGCATCCCAGCTCTGGCTCACCCAGCCTCTTTTGCGCCTTTCTTCCAACCTGTCTGGGCTTCCTTGCTTCCTGGCCCTCAGCCTCAGGATTTGGATTTCGGGGGAGAAGGGATAGCCGGTTGTTAGAGCACACGATCTGTGTCTACCAGGCTGGACTGCGGGCAGTTTTTTGCCTCCATCTCTCTTGCTAGACTGGTTTGAGCACCCCTCACGTCCCTCTCATACTTACAGGTGGAGCCAGAAGGCTTGGGTAATGAAACCCGGCGTGACTAATCCCTGACCTGAGTAGTTAAGACATGTTAGCCAGTTCGTGGCCTGTGTAGTTAGGAGCAGACCTCTTTTGCCTTATGGATAATTACGCTATCGCCTCCATTAATTTTTTTTTTTTAAGATTTTAAGTAATCTGTACATCCAACATGGGGCTGGAACTTAAAACCCGGAGATCAAGAGACCCTCCCTGTAGGGACTAAGCCAGTTAGGTGCCCCGCCTCCATTAATCTTTTGCTCTTCCCCGGTTAAAATACCAAGCATTAAGTGAGCTACAAAAATCATCTCCCATTTTCTTTTCCTTCCTTCCTTCCTTCCTTCCTTCCTTCCTTCCTTCCTTCCTTCCTTCCTTCCTTCCTTCCTTCCTTCTTTTTACAAACTCTAGTGTGGAGGGAGCTGCTCTGCTACATACAAAACAGCTTCCATTATCTTTTAAACCACAGCAAGCCTATGTGCAGCCATGAGTTAGTGGAGAAAAACCCAGAGTTACAGGTATAGCACCTTTTGCTTGGACAGATTGGAAGTTTGAGAAAAGGAGTTGTTGTACCCTTTGAATCACTTTAAAGTCTTTGGTCTGTTTCTAATGCTTTTTTCTTTTAACCTTTACAGAGAGAAGATTATAAATGCCAGAGCCATTTAACTGATGGTTAGCTGCTGAATTCTGACACTTCCTTAAATACCTTCTTGCACCAACATCTTCACTGGGAGGAGGAATTCAGGAAAAGTAGCAGAGGGAAGGAGAGATCACATTTACATGTACCATGGCTATACCAATAACAGTACTTGACTGTGATCTCTTACTCTATGGCCGAGGTCACCGGACATTGGACCGCTTTAAGCTGGATGACGTCACTGATGAATACTTGATGTCCATGTATGGGTTTCCTCGACAGTTCATTTATTACTTGGTGGAGCTCTTGGGGGCGAGTCTTTCTAGACCTACTCAGAGATCCAGAGCTATTAGCCCAGAGACACAGATCCTTGCAGCACTGGGCTTCTATACTTCAGGTTCCTTCCAGACTCGGATGGGAGATGCTATTGGAATCAGTCAGGCATCTATGAGTCGCTGTGTTGCTAATGTAACTGAAGCACTTGTGGAAAGAGCCACACAGTTCATTCGCTTTCCAGCTGATGAAGCCTCCGTGCAGGCTCTAAAGGATGAATTCTATGGGTTGGCAGGGATGCCAGGGGTGATAGGGGTGGTTGACTGTATCCATGTAGCAATCAAGGCACCAAATGCTGAAGACCTCTCCTATGTGAACCGCAAAGGCCTGCATTCTTTAAACTGCCTGATGGTGTGTGACATCAGAGGGGTGCTAATGACTGTGGAGACCAACTGGCCAGGCAGCCTACAGGACTATGCCGTGCTGCAGCAGTCTTCCCTCAATAGTCATTTTGAAGCCGGAATGCACAAAGATAGCTGGCTGCTTGGTAAGTTTGCAGGTGCACATGCTTCATTTTGTAGCCATAGAAAAATGATGTAGCAGAACAGAATGAAATTTGAGAATCTATAGACCTAAGTCTCAGCCCTGTTCTTGTTTTAATGAGACCTCAGATGAGAACTCTCTGAGCCTTAATTAAAAAAAAAAAAAAAAAAAAGAACACTTAGAAGACATTTTATTAAAGTTTAAAAACATAATATTTGATCCAGAGCCTCACTTCGAAGGATTTATCTTGAGGCATATGTTCATAAATCTGAACACTGGTGATGTGAAATAAAATTACGCTGCAGCAGTGTTTTGTAGTTGGAAACAAAAGCAACAACAACCCTACAAAAACATTTCCCTTAAATACAGCTGAAATTCTTCATCAGGACAGATCTGGTTAAATATAATACATCCATACAACTGAGCTTTAACTTTTATCATGTGTAAAATGTTAAAAATAATGCCAACAGCAGTAATACCTGTTGTTAGGATTAGGTGATATATATGAGAGTTCACTATAAAGTATTGTACAAATACAAGATTTTTGTCATTGGTTATTGTCACTATGATACCTATATGAAAATGATAGCAGGGGCGCCTGGGTGGCTTGGTTGGTTAAGTGTCTGCCTTGGGCTCAGGTCATGATCCTGGGGTCCTGGGATTGAGCCCTAAGTTGAGTCAGACTCCCTACTCAGCAGGGAGTCTGCTTCTCCCTCACCCCCCCACCCCCCCGTCACTCGTGCTCTCTGTCTCTAACTTGCTCTCTCTCAAATAAATAAAATCTTTAAAAAAAAAAAAAAGAAGAATGATAGCAGACAGTGCATTTCCGCAGTTCTTGTGGGAGCTCACTACACAGATCTACCCAAGTGCCGTTGGGAAGCCTAACTTAGTGATGTAAGTAGGACAAGACTCCATTCAAAATTGAGCAGTGCAAACTGGGGTGACTGCATAGCTGGGAGAAATATAGTTGGGTAACAGTGATAATATCCTTGAGCCTGGCAGCTTAATTCTGTGTGTTTGTTTGTTTTAAAGCAGACAGGATTACGTAAGCAACAGAACAAAGGTTATCTTCTATACAACATATTATGTGAGAGATGAAAAGAAACATGAAGGATTGGAAGACCTCTCTTTCAAAACCACTAATCATATCTGCACTGAGTGTGCTCATAACAGTATTTAACATGCAATAGATGCTCAGAAATTATTTCTCTTTAATATTCTTTATTTCTTCCCTGTTCCAACTGGGAAGAGACTGCTGTCACAATCATTGGTTTAGAGCTGCCAGGGTACTGCGTGTGATGTCTTGGAACTCAGTGAGTTTCTTGAGTTGTTGCTTCTACATTCTGTCATCAGTGTACCCCCTTCTCTTTATCCTACTGGACTTTTTTCTTAATCCTACCTTGTGCGGGAGCTCCTGGGTGGCTCAGTCAGTTAGGCGTCTGCCTTTAGCTCGGGTCCCGATTCCAGGATCTTAAAAAAAAAAAAATTCCAGGGGTGCCGGGTGGCTCAGTTGTTAAGCATCTGCCTTCAGCTCAGGTCTGATCTCAGGGTCCTGGGATCGAGCCTCACATCGGGCTTCCCCGCTGGAAGCCTGCTTCTTTCTCTCCCACTCCCCCTGCTTGTGTTCCCTCTCTCGCTGTGTCTCTCTCTGTTAAATAAATAAATAAAATCTTTTCTAAAAAAAAATCCTACCTTGTGCCTTTTTTGAATTTCAAATTTCATTTTTTTTAAGATTTTTTATTTATTTATTTGAGAGAGAGAGCGCTCAGGGAGAGAGAGCACAAGCAAGAGCACAGAGAGCAGAGGGAGAGGGAGAAGAAGACTCCCTGCTGAGCAGGGCTCCATCCCAGGCCCCACACCCCCATCATGACCAGAGCAGAAACGAAGAGTCAGACACTTAACCAACTGAGCCACCAAGCTCGTTTCTTATGAAATGACTTTGGTACCTTATTGTAAAGCCAGCCAAAGTATGCTGAGCACTTAGAACTTGTCAGGCAGTGTTGTAAGCAGTTTGTATTGGATTATCCCCCTTAATTGTTATAAAAACTTGAAAAGTTAGGGTGCCTGGGTGGCTCAGATGGTTAAGCGTCTGCCTTCGGCTCAGGTCATGATCCCAGGGTCCTGGGATCGAGTCCCGCATCAGGCACCCTGCTCAGCGGGGAGCCTGCCTCTCTCTCTCTGTCTCTTATGAATAAATAAATAAAATCTTTAAGGGGCGCCTGGGTGGCTCAGATGGTTAAGCGTCTGCCTTCGGCTCAGGTCATGATCCCAGCGTCCTGGGATCGAGCCCCGCATCGGGCTTCCTGCTCAGCGGGGAGCCTGCTTCTCCCTCTCCCTCTGCCTCTCTCCCTGCTCATGCTCTCTCCCTCTCTCTCTCTCTCTCTCTGTATCTCTGTGTCTCAAATGAATAAATAAAAAAATCTTTAAAAAAGAAAAAATAAAACCTTTAAAAAAAAAAAAGGGAAACACAGCCAGTGTGAGTGATTCTAAATGTTCCCCTTTAAAAAAAAAACAAAACTCTTGAAAAGTTAAATACTAATATCAACATTTTTATGGAGGAGGAAATTAAGGCACAAATATCTAAGTCACTTGTGGTTAACTTTCATTAACTTTTTAAAAGATTATTTATTTATTTATTTGTTCACCAGAGAGTGCACAGGTAGGCAGAGTGGCAGGCAGAGGGAGACCAGAGAGCCTGATTCAGGGCTCGATCCCAGGACCCTGGGATCATGACCTAAGCCAAAAGATGCTTAACCACCTGAGCCACCCAGGCGCCCCTCTGGTTAACTTTTAAAACTAGGTCCCATGAAGAATTAACTCTATTTGGCAAATAGTTCCTCTGTTAAGGACTTCAAGGTCATGTAGGAATTACTTATTCTCTTTTCCTTCACACCTTGGGACCCCAGATTTAGTCGGAAACATGGCTTCGGTTTTTTTGAGGTATTTACAGGACATAGTTGGAAATAAGGGAAAGCTGACAAATTTTTTTTTTTAGGTAGGCTCTACGCCCTATGTGGAGCTTGAACTCATGACAAAATCAAGAGTCACATCCTATACTGACTGAGCCAGCCAGACACCTCAACTCTGATAATTTTTTTTTTAAAAGATCTTATTTATTTATTTGAAAGAGAGAGACACAGCGAGAGAGAGAACACAAGTAGGGGGAGTGGGAGAGGGAAAAGCAGGCTTCCCGCGAAGCAGGGAGCCTGATGCGGGGCTCGATCCCAGGACCCTGGGATCATGACCTGAGCCGAAGGCAGACGCTTAACGACTGAACCCACCCAGGTGCCCCTCTGGTAAATTTTTATATACTTTCCTGATTACCCTCTTTACAGGAAGAGTGGAAGTGGGAGAGATGGATATGGTAACATTTAACAAATCTTTTTTTTTTTTTTTAAAGATTTTATTTATTTATTTGAGAGAGAGAATGAGAGACAGAGAGCATGAGAGGGAGGAGGGTCAGAGGGAGAAGCAGACTCCCCGCTGAGCAGGGAGCCCGATGCAGGACTCGATCCCGGGACTCCAGGATCATGACCTGAGCCGAAGGCAGTCGTTTAACCAACTGAGCCACCCAGGGGCCCCAACAAATCTTTATTAAGACCAATTTTGGTATCAGGCTACATGCTAGGCACTAGGGATGGGAAAAGTATACCCAGGTGGAAATTGATTCCCTTAGTACTATTAGCAGTTCTAGCATATAACCCTTGCAAAGCCTCCATTACCTCTAACAGGAAAACTAGTTTGAAGACCCCTGAACTAGTAGTGTTTCACAAATTTTCCAGATCAAGGGAGTCATCTGGGGAATTTATTAAAAATATACATCACTGGGCGCCTGGGTGGCTCAGTTGGTTAAGCGACTGCCTTCGGCTCAGGTCACGATCCTGGAGTCCCAGGATCGAGTCCCGCATCGGGCTCCCTGCTCGGCAGGGAGTCTGCTTCTCCCTCTGACCCTCCTCCCTCTCATGCTCTCTGTCTCTCATTCTCTCTCTTGCAAATAAATAAAAAATTAAAAAAAAAAAATTAAAAAAAAAATATACATCACTGAGCCCCATTTCAAACTTTGGGAATGAGAATCTTCAAGGAAAGAATCTAGACATTCATTTTTAACAGGTGCCTCAACTGATTCGTACAAATAGGTAAGTTTGGAAAACACTGGTATCTAAAGGATTTGTTGGATAATGGGGTAATAATTTCGGGGAAGATTGGCAATATTATGAGGATGACAAGATGGTAAAAAAGATAAGATGGCTAATCATATCTTAACACCATCAGATTTGTGGAATAGTTCTAAATTGGCCAAATGTAGAATTGATTATGAGTCCCTTCATTTTTTGTTTTTAGTATGAAATCATTTTGGTAAAATTTAAAACCAAGAAGAACAATATTATATTGCTTAGATACAATATAAACAAATGCAGAGAAATGACAAACATAGAATTCAGAATAGTGTTTCCATCAAAGGAGGGATATATGGGAGCCTCTGAATTTTTTTAGCATAATTTTACCATGGTGTCATCCTTCATCTCCTCATTCTCATCTCTCCCTTCAGAATTGCGTTACCTTATTCCTGTTATCTAAATGTACCTACTCCTACAAAGGATTCAGTCTGAGTTCTTATTTCTTCAGCTCTTGGCCTAGTCTTGTTAAGCAGCTTTGGGTAAGATCTGCCAGAATGTCTTGTGGATGACTGATCATGTAAGCAATTGTAATCTGTTTAGCAATTCTGATCCTAATCCCCTCCTGAGTGTCTGTTTTCCAGTGGTGCTTGAATTATAATCAGGTAATAACCATGGGGCATGTTATAAAAGGTCTGTATTAACTAGCTTATCCTTTATGTCTCCCCAGTTAAGGCTCATACTGTTTCTTAGAGAAATGTTTAACGAATACCATTTAGTATCTCTGTGCTTTGGCATTCACTGTAAATGTTTATCTTACTCTCTTACAGCATTACACCATTGTTTCTGTGACTCTGAGTCTGACATTAGCATTTAGTGACTAGCTCCTTCTCCTTCCTTTGCATGGCATATCACAGGATGGCTGACTGATATTTTGATCTTCTCATTGGTAAAATGAGTTTGATAATATCCTACCTGGCAGGGTCGGGATTGGATAATACAAGATAAGACTTTTTTTCTTTAAGATTTTATTTATTTGACAGAGAAAGACGCAGCGAGAGAGGGAACACAAGCAGGGGGATTGGGAGAGGGAGAAGCAGGCTTCCCGCGGAGCAGGGAGCCCGATGCAGGGCTCGATCCCAGGACCCTGGGACCATGACCTGAGCCGAAGGCAGAGACTTAACGAGTGAGCCACCCAGGCGCCCAAGAGATAATACTTTCAAAGTGCCTAACACAGTGCCTGCTACATAGTAGGTATTCAATGAGTCACTGATACTATTGTCGTTATTATTTACAGCATCAGTTTCTTCAGTATTTAGTAGGTGTGAGTTCAATTAAAATAGTTCGTACTTAGGGGGAAAAAAGTCAACTAAATGTAAAATTTGAAAATATTATGAGACTTCTTAAATATTTAACACCATTCCAGTATGTACAATTAATACACTGTTATATGTCAATTATGTATAAGTAAAAACATAAAAAAATTTTCTTAAAGTTGATCCAGTTCTTAAAAATGTAAGCTCCTGAAAGAAAGGAGTCCTGTATATTTTGGAACAGGACCTAGACTCTGAACAGTTCATAACTATTTACCAAAACTGATAGTGGGTCAGGAACACAGCTATTGTGCAAGTTGGTACTCCCAGAGCCTATTTGTCTCAGATTTCTAAGGGCTTGTGCCTCTGTGTGAGACATTTCATCTGCCAACTGTAGAGAGTCAGGACAATTAAGCATCATAGAAACATTGTACTGTTTGTTGTAACAGGACTTTGCATCCCAGTCTTGAGTTTTATTTTGTTCTTAACACTGCCTGAGATCATTCGACAAGGAAGTCACCTTAGGAAAATGCCTCGTGTTTATTATTTTAATTGACTTCTGATTTGATTTCCTTATCGCTATTACTATTTGTATCATTGTATTTATGTTCTCCTTGTTAATGTGAAATTCTGCCAGTCTCTCTGTTACAAAGGCATGGTTCTAGTGAATGTAATATCTAGGAACGCCTGAGTTCTGATCTCTGCCACAGGCACTGGGACTTTCATCTTACTGTTCTTAGCACTGAGAGAATGAATGATTGTTTTCTATGAAATACTCTGAAATCCCTAGGTAGTGCTTTCAGACCTGACACTTTAATGGTAAAGTTAGAAATTTTCCTCACAAGTATTTTGAGCTCTCCTGGCAGAATTTGCTTTTTTCTCTCTTGCACTTTTTCTCTTTGGAGATTTTGAAGATTGGCTTGCTATATGATAGTTTTTACTAACCTTTTATTAAAGAACAATATCTCTGAGTTCAGAAAATCTGGGATTTTTATTTCCTTCAGTGCCTTCACCTTCTTCCCACATTTTTTCAGACGTGGCCTTTTTTTTTTTTTTTTCTTTTCTTTTTTAAGCTATCAGCCTTTTTCTCTGTTGTTTTTAACAAGGATATTTCCAGCCAAGACCTATGTCTTCCTTCTCATGATCCTGGCATGCCTTCTTTTTACCACATTTCCCTCTTGGTTTTTCTGGGGCACATTGGCTCCAGAGTCTGCATTTTCTTATCCATTCTCTGTATATGTTCCTAGATTTTCCTTTCTGTTTGTATTCCAATTAGAATGATTTATGATTTCTTTGGACCTTCCCCACAGGTGACAGTTCCTTCTTTCTGCGTACTTGGCTCATGACCCCCCTTCACATTCCTGAAACTCCGGCCGAATATCGCTATAATATGGCGCATTCTGCAACTCACAGTGTGATTGAGAAAACTTTCCGAACCCTCTGCTCCCGATTCCGCTGCCTGGATGGATCCAAGGGAGCACTGCAGTATTCACCAGAGAAGTCCAGCCACATTATCTTGGCTTGTTGTGTCCTCCACAACATCTCCCTGGAGCATGGGATGGATGTTTGGTCCTCTCCAATGACAGGACCCATGGAACAGCCCCCTGAAGAAGAGTATGAGCACATGGAGTCCTTGGACCTGGAGGCTGACCGAATCCGTCAGGAACTGATGCTCACTCATTTTAGCTAATGTGAAAGGTGGAGGGGAGGGGAAACTTTCCAGAAGGAGTTGTGACAAACTTTCCTCCTCACCACCCCCTACAGAGTTCCATCATCTAGCATGACTGAATATGTAGACACTTGTCACAAATTGACATTTAGTCTGTGTGGTTTATTTATTTATTTTTTAAAGATTTTATTTATTTATTTGAGAGAGAGAATGAGAGAGGGGGGAGGGTCAGAGAGAGAGAGGCAGACTCCCTGCTGAGCAGGGAGCCCGACGCGGGACTCGATCCTGGGACTCCAGGATCATGACCTGAGCCGAAGGCAGTTGCCCAACCAACTGAGCCACCCAGGCGCCCTAGTCTGTGTGGTTTAGAAGGGTTGTGGCTATACCAGAATATCTTGATTCATTTGCAAATATATTAGCTAACCCAAAACCAAGCCAATATTTCCCTGCTATCCACTGAACTCCAGGCTGAGCACCACTCATTTGAAAACTCACTAGTAGCAGACATTTATGATTGTGCCTATAAAATCAAAGCAAAGGGGAAAATGGCACTCAGCCAGAATGTTTTTTATTTAATTATCTAGAGATTTCAAATGAAACCAATATTCATTTGTCCTGAATTATTGGATGGGATTTTAGCTTTTCTACTTTGCTGCCTACTATAGGCATCATCTGAGGCAAGTGTAAAGAGCAAATTTAAGTTAGGGAGTGGTCTTCTGACAAAAGTAAGTGGCTACTAATCTGAGTTTGCAGCTTTGTGTTTTTTAAGAGGATGTTAGGGACAGCCGAAGAATCCATCTTTCGTCTTTCTGCAATAGTTGGACTGTGACTTGGACCTGGTTTCTAGGGAGAACATCTGGACTCCAATCTCCTCTTTCCAACCCAGAGTAGGAGTTAGAGGCTAAATCGGTTTAAAAAACCCAAAGAGCTTCAAGAAGACAAGTCAAATACAGATAAAATAGCAAGCTTACACTTTACAGATCTAAAGACCCCGATAGATTGATGGACAGAGGAGATTCACCCAGGTTTTGACAGCTCACATCTAAATAGATCACATTTCTTATGCTCATGATGTTCGAATGTCTGTTTGGCCATTCTGCTTTGAAATTCCTTGAGTAGAAGGAAGATTTAGGGAATAAAGAAGGCATTGTGAAAACAGTAAAAAAGGTAAAAGGAACATAATTTCATGGTGTGAAATGAATTTTGGTGTTAGACCTACTTGGATATCTTGTGTGCAAAGTGATGGACAGAATTTCCCAGAAAATAAATAATCCCCCACCAAGTCTTATTCTAAAATTATACTGATATAAAAATAACCTGATTGGAATAATGAAAGTGTGAATTAGGTTCACACTTTGGTTCCTTTGCTGGGACAAAAAAGACTTTCCTGAGGATTGTCTTGTTCCCAGTTTCTCATCAGCTCACCATGTGATACTTCAGAATTGTGCTCTTGGATCATTTCCTACCTGCCTTTGGCAGTGTTAATCTGGTGATTTTCAAAGTAAAGAAATGAACAGCTGATGACAGAAGAAATTTGGAAATAAATTGAGGGTGACTCATCCCCACGATTAAAAACAATTATGGATTATTATCTGCTGTTTATTTCTACTCCAAATGCTATTTCCCATCATCATCCTACTCTATAAAGAGTGGGTCCAATTGGCAGGAGGTTGAGCTTGATATGTACAATGACGTCATGGAGATGAGAATGGACCACGAAGAGGTGCCTAGGAATGTTAGTTCTACTCATTGTGCAACGGAGGTGCCCTGTTACATATTTTTCCTTTGAAAAGTCTAACCTGTTACCAAGCTTGCTTTGTCTTCCTCATGAGGCAATATTTTAACTCTTGCAGTCTTTCCAGGTTTCCTGAGATGGGTATTTTTCCCTACAGAGTTTTGGTTCTGTTGTGCATATTGCATGAGGAAAGGATGACTGACATCTGCGTATCATAAGTGGCAAGGTAGAGTGTGAACTTCGAAAATGCCTGGCATTTTAGCCTGAAAAAAACTACCTTAAAGGAAAATTGGGGTTTTTCATAACTCACTAGATGGTAACATGAAGCCTGAGTGGGAGGGACAGTCTTGGAGAGCTTTCAAAAGCAATTTCAAGTCTATTACTTGCACATCAAAGATAATTTCTAAGTGCTGAACCGAGTGAACATTGGCTGGCAGTGTTTTTCCCTGGGAGCATTTTATTTCCTAATAATTTCACAGAATAACCGTTCAAATCTATTTTTTTAATCTCCTTTCAACGTGAATTTTTATAGACCAGGATTTTTTCAGTCCTTAGTTACAATTTCCCCCAAAATGATCTAGTGGTGGGATCAGGGTCTGTACTTCCAAATTGCCAAGGGTTTGCTCCTAGGGGCTTTTTATAAGTGCCTGTGAAGTCTTCTCTTGAGGTCCTTATTGTGGATTTTTAGTATCTCCCTGGTACAGTTTTGGGAAAGAGTCAAGGATTATGTCTGTCTTATGTAAGCTTCATCTTCCCAGAGATGATGCCATCTGGTCAGCATAGGAGTTTTCCAGATTTGCCCTTGGATGTTTCAAGACAGCAAAGTCCCAGAATATACTAAGAGAAAAACCACAATATTGGGTCATCACTGGCTTACCAATTACAAATTATACAAAATAGAGATCTCAGACCCATTCTTAGTTTAAAATGAACTGAACAGAGATGGAGCTCCTTTCCTGACCCTTGGACTGTAAAGGATATATAGCAAATTAATCTAAGTTTAGACTAATGGGGTCATATAGTGAAGACGTAAAAGAGGTGGTGGGGAGAGGAGCAAAATAGAAGCTAGACAGATAACAGACATACTGTGATTGATCCTGACCTGAAATGATAAATTGAAAACAGCTCAAGGACTGAGCTTCTAGCAGTCGCCGTTCCTGGCAATGGAGGGGAAGTTAGGAGGAGGACAAGAAAATAAGAAATCAAGGAAACTTAATCATTGTGCATGCACATGTCCTCAGGACCTGTATTGCTCTCTAGGTCCAGCCCAGAATTTATGAAGTGGTAAGAATAAGAGATTAAGAGTTTGTTGACTCTAAAAATGGCAATGCAGGAAAGAAGGGAAAGTACTAGCTGAATGCTGGGAACACTTCAACTTCAGTTCCCTAACACATCAAATGCACAGGCTTTTTTTCTTTCTTTTTTTTTTTAACGACTGCACTCTAAACCCCCTTTGCGATAGTCAAATAGGAATAACGAGATCTCTGGATACTAAAGAGGAGCAAGGAAATTAGACCTTGAAATCCTAAGTTAGTACATTAAACAAATAAAAAAGTCCATTTGAAAGGACCCATGTTTGCCCAACAAAACATTAAGGATCTATCATTCTCTTGAGACTTTAATCCTTATATATAGAGCTCTCTTTATGAAAGGGCTGATTTCTTTGTCGTTCTAGAGTCTTAACATGTTCATACATTTTGGGGCATCTGGGTGGCTCAGTCATTAAGCATCTGCCTTCGGCTCAGGTCATGATCCCAGGGTCCTGGGATCGAGCCCCATGTCGGGCTCCCTGTTCGGCAGGAAGCCTGCTTCTTCCTCTCCCACTCCCCCTGCTTGTGTTCCCTCTCTTGGCTGTCTCTCTGTCAAAAAATAAAATCTTAAAAAAAAAAAAATGTTCATACATTTCAATCCATTGATAAATTGTACCACTGAATATTTATCCTGTATAAATAATTCCAAAGAAGGAAGCACTTCCTTTAATTCTGTGAATGATTACCTGCTGTTCTGGGATCTCTCCCTTTCCCTGTGCTGCTTCTATGTCATTACCCTGCTTCTACTTTACCATCCAGCCCAAAGTGTGCACCTTAACCCACAGTGCCATGAGACCAGGCTACAAAAGAACAGAACAGAATTGCAACAGCAAAACCTACAATTGGCTCATCATTTTGGCTGCTCAAGGCCCAATTCCTCTTCCTGGAATTCCTAATAAGATGACTCACGGTACTGCTACAGAGTTCTTTCAATCCTAGGTTCAGGCCCAATTTCTACCATGCAGAGTGTAGTAGATGTTGCTTAGAGCCCAGAGCCAATATAAGGAAAAATTTTCTCCCCTTCTTTTCCCTCCCTTCACCCTTCATGCCAGGCAATTCCCCCATGTTTACATGTCCCAAGCCTCTTTTCCTGGCTTAGTCTTTTTTTTTTTTTTAAAGATTTTATTTATTTATTTGAGAGAGAGAATGAGAGACAGAGAGCACGAGAGGGAAGAGGGCAGAGGGGGGGGAAGCAGACCCCCCGCTGAGCAGGGAGCCCAATGCGGGACTCGATCCTGGGACTCCAGGATCATGACCTGAGCCGAAGGCAGTCGCTTAACCAACTGAGCCACCCAGGCGCCCCTCCTGGCTTAGTCTTTACAAGTTCCTTCCGTGTGATTGGCAGTGGCTAGGTCCGTTCTTAGGGGTACCAACTGTCCTGGTTTGCCCAGAGCTATTGCAGTGTTAGCATTGAAAGTTCTTTGTCCTGGGAAACCCCTAGTCCTCAGCAAACTGGGACAGATGGTCACCCTACTTCAGGGGAAGCATCATCCTACCTTCAAGGGGGTGACTCCTCCAGGAGAATCCAATCAGAATACAATAATCAGTAATCAACATAAGAATGAATTATTGAGGGGTGCCTGGGTGGTTCAGTTGGTTAAGCGTCTGCCTTGGGCTTAGGTCATGATCCCGGGGTCCTGGGATCGAGCCCCACGTCGGGCTCATTTAGCTGTTTCAAGACAGCAAAGTCCCAGTATGTATTAAGAGAAAACCACAATATTGGGTCATCACTGGTTTACCAATTTCAAATTATACAAAATAGAGACCTCACACATATTCTTAGTTTCTTAGCTTCTCCCTCTCTCCCTTGCTTGTGCTCTCTCTCCCTGTCTCTCTCTCTCTCTCAAATAAATAATTAAAAGTCTTAAAAAAAGAATGAATTATTGAATCATAACACCAATATGTAAGCATCAGTGATATATCCCAGTATGATCTTTACTCTGCCCACCTGGTTTCTTTTTTTAAGTCTTCCTCCAGTGTGAGGAGATTCCTGTAGGTTTGAGGATTTCAATTCCTGATCTCTTTGATCTACTCTTCTGTCCACATTGACTCCCATAAGAGCAAGCAGTAGTTTACTGTCACACTGAAGCTTAAATCCACACTTGTGAAGAAACAGTTCTCTAGAGAAATCTATCTATAGAGATGCAACTCTGCCTGCAGAATAAGCCATCTTTTCCATGGTTTCACAGACCAGTTTAGCCTCATCTTCTCAAATATCTCCATTTTCAGGTGATGATCTTAGATTTTTTTTTTTAAGATTTTATCCATTTTTTTACAGAGAGCGTGAGCACAATCAGGGGGATCGGCAGAGGGAGAAGGAGAAGCAGGCTCCCCGCTGAGCAGGGAGCCGGATGCGGGGCTTGATCCCAGAGCCCTGGGATCATGACCTGAGCTGAAGGCAGACTGAGTCACCCAGGCGCCCCTGATTTTAGATTTATATTTGCATAAACTTCAGGTGTTTTCCCCAAAATAAAAGTCTCCAATTTTTGAAAGACTGAAAATTGCTTGTAGCCTTGAAATTAGTTTCTTTAGTTTTTCTCACTGAAATCAAGCTTTCAAAACAATGTTATTTGGGTCAAGTTTGAATGAGGGCTGTGGCTTTAGATGCTTATGCCCCACAAGCCTTTCTAAGAAGGAAGCTTCTCTAAAACATATATTCTGGGAATAGAAACTCAGCCCTGGATGACAGCAAAGGGAAGTCTATTTGCTGCTCCTCATCTGGCTTCAGGAATGTGGCAGAGACTTCTTATTTAGTTGGCACTTAGTATTCTTTGGCCCTTGACTTTTAGAACTGCCCAGGATAGGGCGCCTGGGTGGCTCAGTTGGTTAAGCCACTGCCTTCGGCTCAGGTCATGATCCTGGAGTCCCGGGATCGAGTCCCGCATTGGGCTCCCTGCTCGGCAGGGAGTCTGCTTCTCCCTCTCCCACTCCCCGTTTGTGTTCCCTCTCTCGCTGTGTCTTTCTCTGTCAAATAAATAAATAAATAATCTTAAAAAAAGAACTGCCCAGGATAAAGACTAATTCCCGGTTAGGTGTGGGTATGTGACTAAATTCTGGCCAGTGGAATATAAGTGGGAATGTCCTGTGCTATTTTCAAGATATGTCCTTATGGCGGAAGACATGCCTTTCTCTTTTCAGCTTCCTGCTGGTTGGAATGTAGACATGGTGGCTAGAGCTCGAACAGCTGTCTTGGACCTGAGATGAAAGCCACTTATTGAAGATGTCAGAGCAACAGGATGAAAGCCTGGTCCCTGACACCAAATGGCCACACCTTACCCTAGGTTGTGCATCTCTGGATTTCTTTTATATGACAGAGAAATAAATCTCTACCTTGCTTCCTTACTCTTTTTGTTTATGTGCAATAGGTCCTAATCATTAATAAAAAGGTCACAACTGCCTCTTTCCAAAAGCAGCAATACCTATTACACAGAAAATGTTTGGGAGCAACATGCATATCCAACAATGGGAAGCAAGGTCAGTATATCCTCTCAATGCAATATTGTGCAACTGTTAAAAATAACAACTATTAAAGATTTTTTTTTTAAAGATTTTATTTATTTGAGAGAGAGAATGAGAGAGAGAGAGCATGAGAGGGGGGTGGGTCAGAGGGAGAAGCAGACTTCCTGCCGAGCAGGGAGCCCGATGCGGGACTCGATCCTGAGACTCCAGGATCATGACCTGAGCTGAAGGCAGTCGCTTAACCAACTGAGCCACCCAGGCGCCCCACAACTATTAAAGATTTAATAGGGAAATGATTTAATGCAAAATAACACTGTTGTATCTCTGCTTAAACTTTAAAACATTATGTAGGATATTTCCAAGGACTGCATGGGAACATGAACCAATTAAAACTTTGTGTTTTGGAAGCAGATTATTAAATTCTTTCTTTTTTTTTTAGACTTTTGTAAATGTTGTTATAATGTTTACTCATTTTTAAGTCCCCTAAAACAGTAGTAGACAATGAAACGCAGTGTTTTGTCCTCATATTATGGATGCTGGTTTTATCCTGTATTATATACATGAGTTGTCCCTTAAATATTAAGTTACAGACTTAAAGGAGGAGATTTTTAAAAAATTATAATAAATTGTAAATAAAGCTAATGTTGTAAGGATGTGGTCTTTTTATTTTTTTAAGATTTTATTTATTTATTTGACAGAGAGAGAGAGTGAGAGAGCACAAGCAGGGGGAGCAGCAGAGGGGGAGGGAGAAGCAGGCTGCCTGTAGAGCAGGGAGCTCCATGGAGGTTCAATCCTAGGACCCTGAGATCATGACCTGAGCCAAAGGCAGGCGCTTAACTGACTGAGCCACCCAGCCGCCTTGAGGATGTGGTCTTTCACTTTGATTAGATTACCCGCTCTTTAAGGGCTGGGACTATCTTACTTCTTTTTTTTTTTTTTTTAAAGATTTTATTTATTTATTTGAGAGAGAGAATGAGAGAGCACATGAGAGGGGGGAGGGTCAGAGGGAGAAGCAGGCTCCCCGCCGAGCAGGGAGCCCGATGCGGGACTCGATCCCGGGACTCCAGGATCATGACCTGAGCCGAAGGCAGTCGCTTAACCAACTGAGCCACCCAGGCGCCCCTATCTTACTTCTTTTTACACCTTTACTGTCCAAGTCTCCTCCCTCCCTCCTTAGGAGGGGATAGGGTAGACTGTATTATTTATTGCCCACACTTGGTAAATCCATATTTGGAGTGATCTATGTGATTTATTGAATTGACCTAGGATGTACAGATTAATCCACATTTGTGCTGAGCATATTAGTTTGTCTACTAACAGACTTCAGAAAGGGGCTATTGCTGTGAGGATGAAAATGTCAACTTTGTCAGGTTCTGACCCAAAGAGAATTTTGATTATTATGTAAGAAGCACACCTGTGGTCCCAGGCCTTTGGAATAAAATTAAAAAGCATGTGTTTTTTTGGGTTTTTTTTGTCCTGCCTTCAGGTCAGCCTACAAAACCCTGAATTTTCCCAGCTTCTCTTTGCTACGCTTTGCTAAAGTGGAGCTTTAACAGCGATTACTCACTTTATTTCTCAGTCTGGATTCTCTCTCATTGTCTCTCTGTGCCTGTCCTATATATATATATTTATTTACCTCACTGTCCGTGAGGAAACTAAGAGTCACACTTGCTCAGCTGGGATAAATAGTGTTGGGAGCGCATAATGTAGTCGCTGAACTGCCAAGTGTTACTGTGCTACGACTTGATCTTCAACACCCAAGAAAAACTCCAGTGCTCTAAACGACTTAGCTGGCAACCAACACAGAAAATGGCAGGAGCACCGGCTACTTTACTCCACGGCTTATGATCTGGGTTTGTTTATTCATGCCTTGGACAGGAGTCGGACCTAGAGTTGGAGCTGAGCTGTTTTTCGGCGCTCGACTGCACTTCCTCGAACGATTGCCTGGGCGCTCTTCCTTCGATGTCTGAGGCGTTTGTGTATTCGGTGATCTTTTGCGCCGTCTTCTTGCTTGATGTCTTCTGAGCGGCGGCGGCGCCGGGTCGAAGGCTGACTTATCTGCGAGGCCTCTCGCTCAGGCTGCTTTCTCCCGCTGGTCGGTAGAGCGGACCCCTTGCTTCCTTCCTGCCTCTTCTTCCAGTCGGTGGCTGAGTCCCCCCCGCTGGGCTGCAGACGGAGCTCCCGCCCGCCTTGCAGGTAGGCCCGGGAGGAGCCTGGGAGGCCCGGCCCGGCATCCTTGCGCCGGCGGGTTGAGAAGACCTTGGCGCCGGCGGGTGGGTGGGCGGGTCGGCCGCGGAGACACGGCCGGAGGTGGAGCTACCCGGCTGTGTTCGGGGGCGCGGTCGGAGAGGCGGCGGGGAACTGAGGGAGAGGCCAGAAGGAGGGAGAGATGCTGGGGCTGCTCTGCGCGGTTCGGTAGGAAGGGGATGTTGGGTCTAGGGCGGGTGTTGGCACCCCTAGTGTGGGGGGAAAATCGCTTTCCAGGAACGGATAGAGCTTTGCGCGCTTTGACCCTCCGTTTCTCTTCCCACCTCCCCACCCCCACGGCTCCGGGTGTCATGACTCAATTGCGCTGGGGACCCCCTCTGAGTCCGGCCTTTGAAGGGACCTTTGAGTAGGTGGAGGCAAGTGGAACATGGCCCCCAGTCTACTCTTAGCGAAGTGTCATGTTCTTGCTTTTTTGGGGTGGGGAAACTGAGACTGAATTCTGGTACTTGACTTTTCCCCATGTCCCCAAAGATCTTTAAATGCACCTTAAGTCGTTTTTTTGTCATTTACAAGTTCGCCTTTTTTTTTTTTTCTATTTACCTGTCACTTTATGCACACAGAGACTTGTCATTTGTGATCCCTCCTACCTAGGAAATCAGATTCTGTCACTGGTACTTCATAAGTAAAGAGACCATGCTGGTTTTGCTTGTCAAAGTCTGTATCATTTTCGTGAGAATAGCAATGACAATTCTGTTTCTTGATAAGAAAATTTCGTTTGCTGTCCAGTTTGCTTTCTGGTTGATACTTATTTCTTCTCCTTCCCCTCAGCTTGTTCTCAGTGGAAATCTTCTAACTATGGTGTTAAATGGGTTAATGTCCAACGGAGGATGGTCAAGATTTTGAAATCAGATATTTGTCCTGAGAGTGCTTTCTAGGAAGAATCCAGAGGCAACCCAAGGAGGCGCGTTCGGAACAGTTTTATTATATTTGATTAGTGGTTTAGTTATGCATATACTAAACAGGTTGTGTGTAAGAATCATTCAAATATTGAGATATTTAAATAGAAAGTTAAAATTCCGGCAACTCCATTGTGTTTTCCTTTTCTCTCCCAACTTGGAAACTTTGGGGACTAAGTGTTCTTATTAATTTTATTTTCATTGGATTCAGTGTCATGATCCTAATTTGCGTAGCTTTTTTGTTGAAAAAAATATTCAGTCTGGAGGTCATTCTAGGTTGAATAAGTATTTCCATAGTCTGTAGAATCAGTAGGACAGTGGTTTTAAGAGAAAATAGACTAAATTTCTAGTTCTTAGATGGAAACTATACAAGTCTATGATTTTTTTTTTTTTAGAATTCTCATGAGTTTTGGAAAGATTATTGTTCCTCTATTTTTTTTTTTTTGAGGTCAGCAATATTTAAATGTAGGGCCCTTGATCATGAGAGATTTCCTAGTTATCAGGACCTCAGTACTTCCAGAAAGGGTTTAATGAAGAGCCACCAGACTGTGGAAAATCTACATTGGGAAGTTAGGCTAAGAATGTGTGCTCTCTGGAAAAGTTTTTATGGTAGAAGAGAAATTTATAACAGAGGAAAGAATTTAGAGAAGGCCGTGACATTATCTCCTGGGGATTTATTCTGCATAGAATTTATAGTTAGTATAGTATATCAGCAGCTCCTAATTAATGCTAAATAATAGATGGAGTTTGCTGTGAGTGTCACAAAAAACGTTAGGAACATTTTGTTATGTTTCTGTAGGAGATAATTAGCAGAGGTTTAAGTTGGATTGAAGAAGACAAGAAATTTGGTTTTGGTGCTGGTGGTGGGGTTATAGGTATAGAGCTTCTTATGAGCTTCTACCCTGCTTTTTGACAAATTCACTCCACTGTTTACCTTTCTTGGTTAAATCTTGTCTGTTCTGTCTGTCAGATCAGGCTCTCTTCTGGCATTTCCTTTCAGAAACTTACAGGTTCAGAATGTGACTTAATTGTTTTATCTTCTCTTTTAGTGAGAAAGTTCTTGGGGATTATTAAGATATGAACTTCTTTGAATATCTTCTAGAACTTATCCTGGAAGGAGTTACGTCTGTCACTTGGAAAAGATTAGTTATAAATGTCATTTGAAAACAATTGGTTATTTTTACTAACTGTAATAACTTCTTTTTATACTGTATAATTTTCAAAATATTTTCAACACGTTAGGAATCGTATGAAACTTTTATGCTTTTATTAATTTATTTTTTAAAGTAAGCTCCACATCCAGTGAGGGGCTTGAATTCATGATCCTGAGATCAAGAATTGCATGTTCTACTGGCTGAGCTAGCCAGGTGCCCCAAAACTTTTTTTTGATCATGCTCCTTTCTGCTCCTTATTAATACTGAATCCAAACATTTATGATCGTCAAGGGTCTTCATGAATGTTGACAGTTTTTGTTGACAGTTTATCTCACTATTCCCATTTATCTTGCCCTGAAAGGAATTGGAAAAAAAGAGTTTTGTTGTTAGCACACTGAGGTCTCTTTTTAATTTTTTAAACAATTTTTTTAAATCTTTTTTTTTTTTTTTTTTAAGATTTTATTTATTTGACAGAGAGAGACACAGCGAGAGAGGGAACACAAGCATGGGGAGTGGAAGAGGGAGAAGCAGGCTTCCCGCTGGGCAGGGAGCCTGATGCGGGGCTTGATCCCAGGACCCTGGGATCATGACCTGAGCCGAAGGCAGACGCTTAACGACTGAGCCACTCAGGCGCCCCTAAACTATTTTTTTAAAGATTTATTTATTTGCCAGAGAGAGAGAGCACAAGCAGGGGGAGCTGCAGGCAGAGGGAGAAGCAGGCTCCCCGTTGAGCAAGGAGCCTAATGCGGGACCCGATCCCAGGACTCTGGGATCATGACCTAAGCCGAAGGCAGATGCTTAACTGACTGAGCCACGCAGGCGTCCATTTTTTAATTTTTTAAAATTTATTTTTAAAGATTTATGTATTAATTTGAAAGAGAAAGAGAGTGCACGCTCATTGGGTGGGGAACAGAGGGAGAGGAAGAGAATCCCAAGCCGACTCCCCGCTACCACATGGGGCTTGAACTCACAACCTGAGACCATGACCTGAGCCAAAACCAAGAGTCGGAAGCTCAAACCGACTTAGTCACCAGGCGCCCCAGGTCTCTTTTTTTAAAGATGTGTCTCGGCCTTGATAGAGTTATTTTGGGATGGGATGCAGATCTTTTTGCCCAGTGGTTTGTTTTACCAAAAAACAAAACAAAGCAAAACAAAACAAAACACAAAACCCTTAAGTTCCTTTAATCATAGTCATTCTTGTTTCTTTCTCCAATTGTTTCTCATAAACCCAGAGAGAACTTTCTGTTTCTTGTCATAATTTCTTTTTGTACAGAAGTACTATGGTACAACCTGTCCCGTGGTTTGGGGGTAATTTACATTTTATATTTTCAAACCCCTTTTCCCCCCCTAGTTAATTAGATCTATTTTTTTCCCTTTTTGCAAAGCTAAAATTAGTTACTGATAGATAAAAATTTTGTGATCAGTTATTGTCAGAACGTATTTATGTGCCCAGTAGTATGTGGCAGTCTGCCAAAGTGATGTGGTAAGAAGAAGACAGATTAAGGAATCAGGAGACCTGGGTTTAAGTCCTAGGCTTATGAACTTCCTTAGCTGAGAAATCCTGTACAAATTATTTAAGGAGGCGATAGGGAAGGTTACTGCCCTTTATTGGGCATGTTCTTTATATGTATTAGCTCACTGAATACTCATAGCAGTCCTTTAAGGTGAATATTATTTTCCCAGTGGATACTGAACTCAGAGAGAGTAAATAATTTGACCAAGATCACAGAGCAGGTATCTAGCAGAGCTGGGATTTAAATCCAAGGCTTTGAATACTTTTATGAATCTGTATTTAAAGAATGGGAAAGAGAATACTTCTATAATATTTCTGTAGAGAAAAAGTACATGAAACTGCCTTAAAAAGGTAAAGTGCTCTTCAGATGTTAACTGCTGTCCTATCTTACAGAAACAATGAGTAGATGTCATCTAGGTTCTTGGACACCTTGCTTCTTTCTTTTTTTTTTTTATTTTAAAGATTTTATTTATTTATTTGACAGAGAGAGACACAGCGAAAGAGGGAATACAAGCAGGGGGAATGGGAGAGGGAGAAGCAGGCTTCCCGCGGAGCAGGGAGCCCGATGCGGGGCTCGATCCCAGGACCCCGGGATCACGACCCAAGCCGAAGGCAGACGCCTAACGACTGAGCCACCCAGGCGCCCCATCTTCTTTCTTTTTTTTAATTTTAATTTTATTATTATTATTTTTTTTACCTTGCTTCTTTCAAGGCAGCATTATGCCTGACAGTCATGGAGGAGAGAAGTGACAAACATTAAACCAGCATGGGAGGAGCTTACTAATATGTAGGTGGAAAGGAGTGCCTGCAAGTGCTAGTGAAAGACAAGTTTGAGGTGCTGCATGTTTATGAGGTGAGACTGAGATATTTACCCCCTCTCTTCCAGTTAGTCTTGCCTGTGCATCTGTAGATTAGTAACTTTTCCATCTTGTTCTCTGTCTCTTCTTGGGGTTTATAATCTCTACTTCTCCACCCAGACTTCTTCCTTTCTTCATTGAGTACTGTTCTTGTACTGTGTTATTTCCTAAGGTGCAATATATTCCTCACAGACCTTTTGGAACTATTTCTTGATTGTGACTCTTCTTTCTTTCCTTCTTTCATTCTTTCTTTCTTTCTTTCTTTCTTTTTTAAAGATTTTATTTATCTGAGAGAGAGAGCACAAGCAGGGTAAGTGGCAGATGGAGAAGCAGGCTCCTCACTGAGCAGGGAGCCCGATGTGGGGCTCGATCCCAGGACCCTGGGATCACGACCTGGGCTGAAGGCTGACACTTAACCGACTGAGCCACGCAGGTGCCCCGATTGTAACTCTTTTTCAACCCTTACCTTTTCAGACTTTTGTTCATCTAGCAAATATTTATTTAATGCTCATTAGATGCTGGGATACAAAGGTAGACGTGAGTGTACTTGCTCTTACCAAGTTTATTCCAGTGGGGAGCAGAGTTGACTAGGTACCTGGTTAATATTGAAATTTAAGCTGTGCTCTGAAAGAAACAAATGGGGGCTGACAGAGAGATGAAGGAGTGAGGAGGGCACTGGGTTTTCTTGGGGATTAGAGTCTTCAGTTACGGCATCCTTAATCCCCTTAAAAACTTGCATTCACAGCAATTGCATTCACTAAATTAAGGTTCTCTTGCTGCCATCACAGTGGAAGTCTTCACTTAAGATTGCTACATGTAATATTTGTTCTTGTATCATGACACTGGATTTGGCATAATAAAGGATGACTGTGACTTAGAAATGTCCAGCATGCTTGGCTAATAAGTTTAATTTTTTACTTCTAATGTGACCTGAATTTAATTGGTTCTCATTTATTAATTTTTTCCAATCTAACTGTTCTTTGGAAGTTGAGCTCAATGAATTTAAACATTGAATACATGCCTTCAGGTTTATTTGTAGCAGGGACTAAGCTGAAGTTCTTAGCCTTATGTGAGGGGAAAGACTTTGAAGGATTGTCATGAAATTGAGAGAGGGAATATGTAGGCTACTGCTGAATATGTGTAAACAATAATACAATGTACAATACAATATATACAGTACAATAATACAATCTTGTTTGGTACCTTTCTTCCAAGATATTACAAGTATTTTGTAGTTTTTTTTTTGTTTTTTTTTTTACTATTTCTGGAATTGTATTTCTGGAATTTTTTTTTTTTTTTTTACTATTAATTGGAATTGTATTTTTTTTTAAAGATTTTTATTTATTTATTTATTTATTTGAGAGAGAATGAGAGACAGAGAGCATGAGAGGGAGGAGGGTCAGAGGGAGAAGCAGACCCCCCGCCGAGCAGGGAGCCCGATGCGGGACTCGATCCAGGGACTCCAGGATCACGACCTGAGCTGAAGGCAGCCGCTCAACTGACTGAGCCACCCAGGCGCCCTGGAATTGTATTTCTATCTGTAGAATTGACTGAGGCAAATTTCACATTTCATGATTTCATCATTTGTTTATTTCTGCTTCCCAGGATAGAACATATATTCATTCTCCCATGAACCAAAATTACTTTGTTTTAGGTGTGTATGTTTATGACGTAATGAAACATTTAAAGTTTTGCTGAGTTGCTTAGGATTAATATGCCTGTTTGATTTGGGGAGAGAATAGGAGTAGTTCAGTCTAGGTGACCAGTGAAAACAGGGTAGAAAAACATGTCTTTCCAGACTCTTGAATAACAGCCTAGTGGTACTGATTCTTGGAGTCAGGCAGTCTGAGTCCAAATCCCAGGGCCACTATTTACTAGCTCTGCAACTTGGGCAAGTTACTTTACCTCTCTATGCCTTTCCTCATGTGTAGAATACCATGCAGTTGCGAGAATTGAATGAGTTAATACATGTAAAACATTTAGAACAGCAGATAGCGCTATATATGACAGCTGTTATCATTTTCGGTATTACTATTATAGCATGATAAGGATTTTTTTTTTTTAAGATTTTATTTATCTATTTGACAGAGACAGCGAGAGCAGGAACACAAGCGGGGGGAGTGGGAGAGGGAGAAGCAGGCCTCCCGGTGGGCAGGGAGCCCGATGCGGGGCTCGATCCCAGGACCCCGGGATTACGACCCAAGCCGAAGGCAGACGCTTAACTGACTGACGCCCCGAGAATCTTTTTTTTTAAGATTTTATTTATCTATTTGACAGAGAGAGAGACAGCGAGAGCAGGAACACAAGCAGGGGGAGCGGGAGAGGGAGAAGCAGGCTTCCCGCGGAGCAGGGAGCCCGATGCGGGACTCGATCCCAGGACCCCGGGATCACGACCTGAGCCGAAAGCAGACGCTCAACGACTGAGCCACCCAGGCGCCCACATGATAAGGATTTTATGTTCCCCCAAACAAGAACAAATAATGGTGATGCTTAGATTGAAGTTTAGGGTCTTTTGAGAGAACCTGAATAGGAAGTAGGAATTTAAAGCAGCATATTTGTCTCTCCTTTCCCTGTGCTTCAAATTAGAGGATGCATCTTTACTGGGAAAGAGAAACCTAGAAAGCAACAGTGTCTGAAAGAATTCCAGATAGAAAAGAAATGGCAAAATTTTGAGGATTCTGTAATATGTGTGGTAAAACAGGCCAGAGCTATTTTAGGAACAGAAGAACATTTCTTTGCAAAACAGGTAGAAAATTTTTGGCATCTGAATTTTACCACCTATTTGAACTGTGATTCGTGGTTGAAGTATTTGGAAGAAGTTGACTTAAGGCACAGAAAAGAATGATATTTAGGGAAAAGTCAAAGCTACCAAATCACCTTGGGTAAACTTCTGGAAGAGTGAACATATTTTACGTATAGTGGTGAAGACTGGGAATCCAATAGAGTTAGCTTTTTTTTATTACTCTTGTTCCTTTATACCCTTATAAATTGTGGGTGGCTTCAGTCTTTGCCTTAACTGTTTTTGTTTTCCTCTCTGAAGTCTCTGTAATATTCCTGCTTTGTCATTTTAAAGACCTATATAATGATTATAGTGGAGTCTTGTTTTTTTTTCATTCATTCATTCATTCATTCAGTAAATGTTTATTGAATGTCCACCACTGCGGTAAGTGTTGTGGATACCATAATAAGAGCTGATCAGAACCAGTGCTTATTGAAGTGCTTTGTATCATTGATTCTTTTTATTCTTACAACAGTTTTATGGTGTAGGTACTTTTTATTATCCCCATTTCATAGATGTGGAGATTGTGGCACAGATAGGTTAAGCAGTTTGCCCAAGGTTTCAAGCTAGTTAGTGGCAGCACCAGGATTGGAATCTAAGCAGTCTGGCTGCATTGTCTCTTGCTTTTAATCCCTAAATTATACTGATACTAAACTACTTTAAACAATTCTAAACTCTCTAAACTACTACCATTATACTAAGACTACAGTGATAAAATAGACACTGTCCATACCCTTATAGTCCAAAGGGAAGAGAGACCATAAACAAAAAAATACACCAATAACTGTATAATTGCAAAGTGTATCAAGTCCTATGATGGAAAAGTAAAAAAGAGATTATAGTAGGGGAGCCTGAATTATATTGGAGCTTTGGGGACGTTTCTCTGAAGAAGTGATATTTAAGCAGAGATTAGAAGGATGAAAGGGAAAGGCAAAGGGAATAGGATGTATGAAAGCCTTAAGGTGGAAAGGAACACAGCACATTTGAGAAGCTGGAAGAAGATTGGGTGGCTGGAATACAGTGAGCAGTGGGGGAGGAAGGAGAGGGGCATAGGATGAGGATAGAGACATAGGGAGGACTGTGTTAAGGATTTTGGATTTTTTCCCTAAGTATAACTGGAAGCCTTGGAAGAGTTTAAGTATGAGTGTTGTGACCTAATACATGATTTTAAAAAATTGCTCTGGCTACATTGTGGAAAATATTAGAAATTTGTGGAAAAAATTTTGGAAACTGGAAAATTTGGAAGAGAAGTGGGAGAAGTATGAGAGTTAAGATGTCTTACTGTGGTCCTGGCAAAAGATGATCATGGCTTGGATTAGGCTCTAGGCAGTGGAGATGGAAGGATGTAGAAAGACTCATAGACATTTTATTTTATTATTATTATTATTTTTTTTTAAGATTCAATAGATACTTTAGAATTAGGACAGGCAAGACTTAAGGATGGATTGGATATGTGGGAGGAGAGAAGAGTCTAGTATGATTCCCAAATTTCTGGCTTGAGCCTCTGGGTAGATGAAGTTGCCATTTCTGAGATGGACATTTGAGAAGGAACAGATTTTGACTAGAGTTGGGAAGTAGAATGAAGACCTTCAACTTTAGTCATGCCGAATGTGAGCTGTCTGTTGAAAACATGTAAGTGGAGACACCAAGCAAGTAGCCTTTGAGTGCTGCTGGAAGGGCCCTGGCAGTAAATCTGGATGTTCTTGATAGGTAGTATTTACAGTCAAGAAAAATGGCCAAGATTACCTAGAGGGAATGTATGTATAGACTAACAGGAGGAGAGTGTTCCCGACCAAGATCCAAGGAATTTAATAGGAAATCTCAGAAACTGAGAGAGGAACATGTTTCAAGGAGAAAGTGATTGCCTGTATTTTTTGGATTTAGCAACACAAAGATCATTGATGGTCATAACAAGAACAGTGTTGGAGGAATGTAGGGCCAGAAGCCACACTGAAGTGAATTTAAAAAGTGCAAAGGGAGGAAGTAGATAGAGGTGGTCTCTATATTTTGGTAATTAGCATGTCTGTCTCCCCATAAGAAGTAATACTTGAAGAAGTAATATGACGATAGGAATGGTGGCCTAGCCTTGGTGGCCTAGCCTTGGTATCTTGCCAGGAGGTTATATTAAAGGAGAAAGAGATTAAGGACTGAGTTAAAATGGCAAGAGTAGAGATTCTCATGGTCTTTATATGTGGCCTTGGAATTTAAGGGTTTATGTCTTTTTTAACTTTGCTATCATTAGCTTCTCTGTTTTTAGCTCCCTACCTAATGCGTCTTTGTATTTTGGTACTGCTGGCTTTTTAAAGTTCATTCCTTACCTTTATTTTTTCTTGTTGCTTTTCTATGGCCATTGTTGCTAGAGTTAATTAGCTGATATGCTTGGTTATTTATCTCGTTACTCATTCGCTTATTTTTATTGGCTCTTATTGCCATATAGAATACTGTATAACTGTGATTCTAGACTTTATTTTGATTTCTGTTTTGTTTCTCATTTACATATTCTTTGTTTAGAGTCTAATAGGCTATACTGAGATAATATTAAACATTTTTGCTACCAGTCTACCTGGAAATTTATATGATGACTTCCCTGGGAAGGGCTAAGCATTTTATGGATATTGTCCCCATTAGTTCTTCTAGCATTCTTTTTTTTTTTTTAAAGACTTTATTTATTTGACAGAGAGACAGCGAGAGAGGGAACACAAGCAGGGGGAGTGTGAGAGGGAGAAGCAGGCTTCCCACTGAGCAGGGAGCCTGATATGGGGCTCGATCCCAGGACCTTGGGATCATGACCTGAGCTGAAGGCAGACCCTCAATGGCTGAGCCACCCAGGCGCCCCTCTTCTGGCATTCTTTTTTTTTTTTTTTTTTAATTTATTGAGGTAAAATTCACATAACACAAAAATAACCATTTTTTAAAATTTATTTTTATTCTTTTTGTTTGTTTGTTTTTTATTTATTTATTCATGAGAGTCAGAGAGAGAGATAGAGAGAGGCAGCGGCAGAGGGAGAAGCAGGCTCCCCGCCTAGCAGGGAGCCCGATGCGGGACTCGATCCCAGGACCCTGGGATCGTGACCTGAGCCGAAGGCAGACGCTTAACCATCTGAGCCACCCAGGCGCCCCTTATTTTTATTTTTTAAGGATTTTATTTATTTATTTGAGAGAGAGAGAGAGAGCACACACACTCATGTGAGTGGGGGAAGGAAGGGCTGAGGAAGGGTGAGAGGCAGAGAATCTCAAGTAGACTCCCCAGTGGAGCGGGAGGACGCGGGGCTCAATCTCACCACCCTGAGATCATGACCTGAGCTGAAAACAAGAGTTAGACGCTTAACCAACTGAGCCAACCAGCGCCCCACCAAAATTAACTATTTTAAAGTGAACAATTCAGTGGTGTTTAGTACATTCACAGTGTTGTGAAACCACCACCTCCATAGTTCCAAAACATTTCGATTATTCCAGAGTAAAACATCTTCCCAGTTTATGCAGTTTCTTTTCATTTCCCTCCTTCCACCAGCCCTGGAAACCAGCAATCTGGTTGATTGATCTATTGTGGCTCTCTCATATAAATGGAATCATAGGGGCGCCTGGGTGGCTCATTGGTTAAGCGTCTGCCTTCGGCTCAGGTCATGATCCCAGGGTCCTGGGATTGAGCCCCATCTCGGGCTTCCTGCTCTGCAGGAAGCCTGCTTCTCCCTCTCCCATTCCCCCTGCTTGTGTTCCCTCTCTCGCTGTCTCTCTCCCTGACAAATAAATAAACAAAATCTTTAAAAAAAGAAACGGAATCATAACAGTACGTAACCTTTTGTGTATGTATATACCAATAATCTGTCCATTTATCCATTGATGAACATTTGGACTGTTTCTACCTTTTGGATATCATTAATAGAACTACTGTAAACATTCATGTATGAGTACTTGTTTTCAGTTGTTTTGGGTATCTGCATAGGAGTGTAATTGCAGGGCTATCTGGTAATGTATTATTGTTGTGATTCTTCCCAGACCATAGGGATCAAGCCAACATCTGCAGCTTCCACAGAGTGTGTGATTTGAGAGTTGTTGGCCAGGCTTAGATTGGGATTGAGAATCTCTTTCCTTTATGTTTAACTTTTTGAGGAACTGAATTCTCCTAACATACTGGTTTTATTATTTGCATTTTACTGATGGGGTGATTGAGGTACAGCATCTGCATGGTTTTAACTTCCTATCTTCAGAGCAAGTCGGTGATGGAACTGGGAATTTAAGACTCTTAATCATGTTCTTTGTCTAAGATGACCCATTTAAAGCCATGTTGCATTTACATGAAGCTTCTTAAAATGGGCTTCCTATATTTTATAATCTCTTGAAGGGATATTGTTCAGGTGGTATTAAGCAGATGTTCTTTTTCCATAGAAGACAAGAGGGAATGTGTTTTAATTGCAGTGGAAGGGATATAGATTACAAATAGAAAGAATTTCCTGACAAGATACTGGAATATTACCAAGGAAGGTTGTGAAATATCTTCAAAGAGTTAGTAACTATCTTTCTAGGATGATTTAGGTGTGGACTTGTTAAGGAATGAGGGAGGTGAGAAAGATGACTTGCTGAGGTCCCTGGTAACCCCAGGACATAGTTGTTTGATGGTTACTCAAAACAGTATCTCTGGCATTGTAATGAGTATATTTTCATTTTCTTTATGAAGAAATAATCAATAGAGAGTAGGTAAATTGCTCAAGGTCTCCTGGTAAAATGGAAGATTAGCACTCTGAATCTTTTTGGCTCCTGGGTTGAATGCTCAGGGATGTGTTTTTTATCGTAAACGAGTCTTTTCATGGCAGTGTGATGTATTATTGTTGTGATTCTTCCTAAATCCTAAGGATCAAAGCCAACATCTGCAGCTTCCATAGAGTGTGTGATTTGAGATTTGTTGGCTGGGTTTAGATTAGGACTGAGAATCTTTTCCTGTAAAAATTGGTTTGGTCTCCTGTTATACATGTAGAAATGGGAACACATTATCAATAACAGACTAAGGTAATAGATTCTTAATGACTATTTAGGAAGGGCCAGGTTAAAATTGCTTAGGTGAAGGTGCACATGACATACGTGTATTTTTGTATTGTAATATTTGGAGAAAAAGAAGTCCAGAAGATGAGCAAATGAACATTAGATTCTGTTGTAGAACATAAACATAAAAATACTCACTGAATGCAGTATTAAGTTGTCAGTTTAAATGCTCAGCTCAGGAAATGCCAAAGTTAAGGTACTGAGAACGTTAACACATTCACCAGACACTTAGAGTTTACATTAAAGTATCTCATAAGGGATCTCTTGTCTATTATCAAAATCATGGTTTGAGGTCCATGGGTCATTGACTGACTGGGAAGCTAACCTGGGAGGGGGTATTACCTTACTAGGTAGGTTTAATGGATTTATTATGTTCATTTTTTTTTTTTAAAGGTTTTCTTTTCTTTTTTTTTTTTTTTTAAGATTTTATTTATTTATTCATGAGAGACAGAGAGAGAGAGAGAGAGGCAGAGGGAGAAGCAGGCTCCCAAGGAGCAGAGAGCCCGATGCGGGACTCGATCCCAGGACCCCGGGATCATGACCTGAGCCGAAGGCAGACGCTTAACCATCTGAGCCACCCAGGCACCCTATTATGTTCATTTTAGTTGAGCTATGAGAGCATTTACTTGTTCACGTCTCTGCTACCAAAAATATCAAATATGTTTATTGAGCTTTCTTGAATTGGCAACAAAACCTCTGCAGGATAAAAGAGAGGGGAGCCAACTTTTGAATACTTACCATGTACTGGGAATTTTGTATTTGTTTCTCCTTGTAATATTCATAACAAACCTATAAAGTGAGTGGTGATATCTCTATTGTAAAGGACAGGAAAAAGTAAAACTTTTTCTTTCCAAAGGTTATACACATGGTAAGTGGCAAAGCTGAGATGGAGAAGTTAGAGTCTTCTGTTTTAAATTAGTGTTTTTCTTTTTTGTATACTATCATTTCTTTTTAAAATTTAATTATTTTTTTTAAAGTAGGCTTGGGGCGCCTGGGTGGCTCTGTCAGTTGAGCATCTGACTCTTGGTTTTGGCTCAGGTCATGATCTAGCAGTCATGATGGGGCTCCATGCTCAGGTAGGGAGTCTACTTGAAGATTCTCTCCTCTGCCCCTCCCCCTGCTTGTACATGCACACCCGCCCCCCCCTCAAATAAATACATCTTTAATAAAAAAAAAAAAAATAAAGTAGGCTCCTTGCCCAACATGGAACTTGTACTCACAACCCCAAGACCCAGAGTCCCATGTTCTACCGACTGAGCCAGCCAGGTGCCCCAAGTTAGTGTTTTTCAAACTGTGTTCTTTGGAGGTGCCTAAGGGGTGGCTGTGAGAGTCGGGAGGAGCTTTGGTTCTCCCACTCTGCTTAAACCAGAGCAGCTCAACTTTGATCTCTTATATTTTAGTGTTTTCACAAAAGATTGCATTTGGAAAAAGGGTATCTGTTTCTTAAAAGAAAAGAAAGAAAACCTGGAAGACCACTGAGGAATCATGAAAGAAAATTAATGAAAATAGGGGCGCCTGGGTGGCTCAGTTGTTAAGCCTCTGCCTTTGGCTCAGGTCATGATCCCAGGGTCCTGGGATCGATCCCCACATCGGGCTCCCTGCTCCGTGGGGAAACTTGCTTCTCCCTCTCCCACTCCCCCTGCTTGTGTTCTTTCTCTTGCTGTGTCTCTCTCTGTCAAATAAATAAATAAAATCTTAAGAAAAAAAATTAGTGAAAATAACCTGAAGATTGAAAAGATGGCTAAATTACATAACTGCCAGTCAGGAAATTATATCAAAATTTGAAGTGGCTTGATGTCCCAGCCACATGTGCAGTGTAGTTATTCTGTCCTTGGAGGGGAGTGTAGGATAGTGGGAAAAGAGCGTGCACTCTAGAGTTGGAATTCTGGCTCAGCCCCTGGGGTAGCCGTGGGGTTTGGAGATACTTCTATAAACCTGGTGCACATAAATATACAGTGGGGTGATAACACCTGTCTTTCAAGAGTGGTTCTAAGGATCAGAAATAACATGCAAGGTGCCTGGCTCATAGTGGATACCCCTAAAATACTAGTTGTTGGTAAGATGATGGTGATGATGTTGATGGCTTTTTTTTTAATAGAGTGTATTGACATTTCACCCCCAAATGCCTGAAGAGCTTCTTCCATATCAAGGATAGGCAGTCCTTTACCTCTGTATGTACCACATCATGGTGTTTGGCATGTTAGGGTTTTTTTTTTTTTAATTTTATTTATTGGGCAGAGAGAGACATAGCGAGAAAGGGAACACAAGCAGGGGGAGTGGGACAGGGAGAAGCAGGCTTCCCAAGGAACAGGGAGCCCGATGTGGGGCTCGATCCCAGGACCCTGGGATCATGACCTGAGCCGAAGGCAGACGCTTAACAACTGAGCCACCCGGGCACCCCAGCGTGTTAGTTTTTGATAGTCTTTATTTAATTTATTTATTTATTTATTTTCTTTAAAGATTTTATTTATTTATTCATGAGAGACAGAGAGAGAGAGAGGCAGAGGGAGAAGCAGGCTCCGCCCGATGTGGGACTCGATCCCAGAACTCTGGGATCATGACCTGAGCTGAAGGCAGACGCTTAACCAACTGAGCCACCCAGGTGCCCCTTGATAGTCTTTAAACTGTGCATGTTTATGTATTCATGAATGCATCCTCATTTATTTTTTTATTTTTTTATTTTTTTTAAAGATTTTATTTATTTATTTGACAGAGAGAGAGATAGAGCCAGGAACACAAGCAGGGGGAGTGGGAGAGGGAGAAGCAGGCTTCCCGCCGAGCAGGGAGCCCGATGTGGGACTCGATCCCAGGACCCTGGGATCATGACCTGAGCCGAAGGCAGACGCTTAACCAATGAGCCACCCAGGCGCCCTGCATCCGCATTTATTGATGAAAAGAGAAAAACCAAGGGCACCTGGGTGACTCAGTCGATTAAGCGTCTGCTTTCCCCTCAGGTTGTGACCCCGGGGTCCTTGGATTGAGCCCTGCATGGTCGTTGTCAGGCTCCCTGCTTAGTGGGGAGTCTGCTTCTCCCTCTCCCTCTCCCTCTACCCCTCACCCTGCTCATGCTCGAGCTCACGAGTTCTCTCTCTCTCTCAAATGAATAAGTAAAATCTTAAAAGAAAAAAAAAAGAGAAAATCTTTACTTCATTAAGTTCATTTTTATTGGACTTAAAAGAAAGAAGCAGTGGTGGGAAGGAACCCCATACAATGAATTGAGAAACCTGGGCTTTTGTCTCAGAGCTACTCTTAGTAAGTCTTGTAACAATGGACAGGTGAATTTAACTTTCTAAGATGTTACGTTCAAAATGATGTCTGAGTCACTTTTAACTCTGTACATCCATGATTTGACCAAAAATGTTAAAGATAGTTTATTTTCATTGCCAAAATTAAATTTTTTTTTTTTTTTTAAGTAGGCTTCATGCCCAGCTTAGAGCCCAATGCAGGGCTTGAACTCATGACCCCGAGATCAAGACCTGAGCTGAGATCCAGAGTCAGACACTTAACCGTCTGAGCTGCTCAGGCGCCCCTCATTGCCAAAGTTTTAAAAAATTACAGTATTATTTTTGGAGAGGGAGCTTTATTGCTGGCATGCGCTGGCAAGCTTTTGTTCATACTTGTTGAGTATGCTCAGGGCAGTGTTTTGTATAGAAGGACGTTGTATATCAGGGAAGAATTGAAACTAAGAACAGTTGTAAGGAAGCTAATGTGAGAGATTATCATTTGCTTTTGGATGGATAGCTGGATTCTTCAAACCCATAGCACTTTGTACTTCCTTGTGGGTAGTTCTTGCCACATTTCACTATGGGAGCTATATAGTTACAGTATACTGTGGTTGTAGACTCCTCACTAGACTGAAAAAGCTCTTTGAGGTTAGAGGCCTATTCTGGTTTTTGTTTTGTTTTATTTAACCTCTCTGTCCCTGTCACCTACAATAGGGCTGGGCATATTGTATAGTTTCCCCAAAATATGCTAAATGGAAAAAAAAGTTGGATCAGAGTCAGCAGACATATGTGGAAAATGGCATCTGCCTAAGTACATGTGTTGAATTTATTGACTCTCTTCTGTTGGCATGTGATAATATAGAAAAACCTGTTAAAGTGGGAAGAGCAGTAGGTTTATAGCTTTGAACACCAACTTTATCATGTACTCACTGATCATGGGCAAGCTATTTCACAGTGAGCCAGGTTTTTGTCTATAAAATGGGAGAGGGATAGAAGGGGGCTTTAGAGATAGACTATATAAAATATTAGCACTCAGTAATAGTGGAAGTAGTTATTACAAAAATGGATGTTTTAAAAAAATTACCAACAATACATTTTGCACTTCTCCTTGAAGGAGGAATATGTTTTCAGGAAGTTTGTTTGCTGTGTCTTGAGTATGTGGGAGAATTATCCCCTCTAGCAATTTTCTGCTGAAAAGAAATCTTTTAGCATTTCTTCCTCTGTGGGCCTATGGGATAGTTCCATGGAGGAGGCATAGAGGGGGTTGGGATCCTAGAATAGCTGCTGAAGACCTTGCATTTGTGCAATCTCTCCTATATTGTACTCTCCTGTTCACTCTCACTAAATGCAGCTGACTTAGCTACTAGACATTAGCATGGTAAACATTTGTCAGATTTGTCCCAGTCAGAAAATATTCCGTACCTGCCATTCTGCTTGGTGTTTAAAGATTTTTTTTTTAAGTTCTCTACGATACAGTGTGATAGGTGAAGTAGAAAGGTTGCAGGGTAGTATGTAGTTTACATAATCCAATTTTGATACAGAAAAAAAGAACTGCCAGATGTTTATATAAGCAGTGAGTTTGCATTGATATCTCAGGAGGGTGGGAATGGGAGGGATTGGGAGGGTGTGACAGACTGTTGTTTTACTTATTACAAGGAGCATGTGTTACCTTTTTAAAAAAAATTATTTATTTATTTATTAATTATTATTATTTTTAGATTTTATTTATTATTGACAGATAGCAAGAGAGAGAGAGCACCAGCAGGGGGGGAGGGGCAGAGGGAGAGGGAGAAGCAGACTCCTTGCCAAGTAGGGAGCCCGATGTGGGACTCAATCCCAGGACCCTGGGATCATGACCTGAGCTGAAGGCAGATGCTTAACCAACTGAGCCACCCAGGTACTCCCTGCCTTTTTTAAACTTTTTATTTTGATATAACTGTAGATACACAGGCAGTTGTAAGAAATAATAGTGAGTGAGAGAGAGAGAGAGAGAGAGATCATGTGTACCCTTTACCCAGCTTCCCCCAATGGTAAAATCTTAGAAAACCATAATACACTATCAAAACCAGGATATTGCCATTGATATAGTCAAGATACTGAACATTTCCATCACTACAAGGATCTCAGCTGATGCCCTTTTATAGCCATGCCCACCCCCCAAATCACATGTGGTGCACTTACTCATTTACCTTGATTTCTGGTGCTTTGCTCTAGAATCAAAGCAATAATAATAACACTATAGTTTTCCTTGTCTCTTTCATCTGATGATCTTCTCTCACTATTATTTCTTACAACTGCATGTAGATCTACAATTATCTCAAAATAAAATGTTTAATTTAAAATTATAAATATTAATTAATACAGCCCTCTCGGAGGAAGTAATGGTTAGCTCTGGTGAGGTTAGCTCCTTTATGGGTAGGTATGTTGAGGCACGGATGTCCTGGAATTTGCCTAAGGGTGTAGCATGAGTGAGTCACTGTGTTCTGACTCAGATTCACCTGAATTTATTCATTCTCTCTCTCTTCTGAATCAACTGTTTATAATTATGACCTTCTAGGTGTGAGGACATGAAAAGGAATTTTTCCTGTATCTGAGGTTTAATGCCTGTTCTATAGAAGCAGTGTGTATTATGGCTAGAGCATGGACTTTGGCAACTGATTTGATTTTGAATCTTTCCTCCACATAGGCAAATCATTTAACCTCTCCAAACCTCAGTTTTGTGATTTGTGAAATGGGGATAATGATAGTATCTATCTTCATAGAGTCATTGTGAGAAATAAATGAGATAATGTATGGAAAAGTGGGTAGCACTGCCAGGTGTGTAGCAAATATTCAATGAATGTTACATAAAAGTATTGCTTTAAATATATGTTATATTCTGCCACTTATGTTTATCAGCTGGCAATAATTCAATAAATATTGGGATTTTTCTGCCACGTACTTACAAGGTTTTAAGATCACTGTTTACTTTTGGGACGTCTGCCTTCGGCTCAGGTCATGATCCCAGGATCCTGGGATCAAGCCCAATGTCGGGCTCCCTGCTCAGTGGGGAGTCTGCTTCTTCCCCTCTCTCTGTCCCTTCCCCCCCACTTGTGCACTCGTTCTCTCTCTCAAATAAATAAAATCTTTTTAAAAAAAGATCACTGTTTACTCTTGAGGTAAGGATGCTTTCAAATTTAGTCATATATAATTACTTAAAAATAGGAAGTAATGTTGGGTTATATTTATTATAGTATTAATTTATATGAAAATATTTTAAGATTTCTCCTGACTTACTCATATTTTCTCAGGCTCATTCATAGAAAAATGGAAAGTGATTCACAGCTATTGATTTCCTCCCTTTAATCTGACCCCCCCAAAAACATTAATTTCCATATTTTCTTCCTAGCATGAAAGTATCCTCAGATTTTTTTTTTAAAGATTTATTAATTTATTAGAGAGAGAGAAGGAGTGTGGGGGTGGGGGAGGGACAGAGGGAGAGGAAGAGAGAATCCTCAAGCAGGCTCCTTGCTGAGCGTGGGGCTTGATCCCAGGACCCTGAGATCATGACCTGAGCCGAAATCAGGAGCCAGCTGCCCAACTGACGGACCCACCCAGGTATCCTGAAAGTATTCTCAATTTTTAGTTACATAATCACGTAATCTTCTTGAGGGCAGGAATGTTCTTGTTCAGTAGAGTATCCTCAGAGCCTAGAATAGTGCTGAGTACATGGTAGATGTTCAATAAATGTTTCTTGGCTATCGTCATTTTTGTATCCTTCTCTTCCCCTTAAGTGTTTTTATTCAGAAAGTTGGGGAAATGGAATCCAGGTTCTAGTCAAAGCTTAAAATGGCTAGGTTCTTAAATCCAGTGACTTATTTTGATTGGCTGAGAAATGTGATTGGCAAGATGGACGAGCAGCCAGACCTTTTAGCATAAGAGCTCTACATTTAATAATTTGACTTCTTCTTTTCCTGAAGCCTTGAGGGAAATTTTTTCTTTCCCTATTCTAAACAGCCAAGAACCTGACCTGGGCTGACTCTAACATTGGAGAACAGTGAACACAGTATCTGCTGAGCCAGGGACTGGGAGTCAAGCTCCGTTCCGATGCTATCTGAAGGAAAAGCCTGAATTCAAATCCTGCTTTGGCTACCGACTCATTTTGCAGACCTAGATGCATTTCTTAACCTCTTCCAGGTTTTATTTTTCTTAACTAATCTCCTCTCAATAATCTCCGTACTCTCATCTGTCCTGGGGCTTGTGAGGATTCTCGGGGTGATGTTCTCACAGCATCTTCCACTACTGTTGCTGTGGCTCCAGAGGTTTCCAGGAATGCTGGGGGCAGTGTGTTACTCCTGGGAGGAGATTCACAGTCATCTTTTTCCCAAAGACTGCAGAAAACAGAAAGATGCCAGCCTTCGTGATTTGAAATCGGCTCTACTTCAAACTCCTAATGTTGGTGGATGAAAGGTATGTTTTTGCCAAAGTCATTAGGCCTGTTTGCGTGAGGCAGCTGGGGTCAATTCCACAGTTCTGGGGTTAAGCTGTTTTTGCCTCTGTGAAATTTCTTGATCAAAAGCTACTTTTTTTTTCTTTGCTTACTAATGGAAAATCTCTTGCCATTTTTGTGCATTTAAGGGTAGCCTTCCTGGTTTCTTGATTCTGTTGATAGCTTGGGCCTCAAAAATTGAGCTTCACTTTCTTCTTGGTTCCATGGTTTCCTCCTTGCTTTCCTCCTTGCTCTTCCTTATGTTTCCAGGGGTTCTTGTATTCTCAGTGCACATCTTCCCCAGAATAGTTTGCAGATAAAACTTCATTTCTTTTTTGTTATCCTTCTGAGGTAAGTGGCAATAAGAAAGATTGTCAGTCTCAAATTTGGGACTTAAAGGCTTTCTATTTCCAGTTGTTTTTTTTTTTTAAAGATTTTATTTATTTATTTGACAGAGACAGACACAGTGAGAGAGGGAACACAAGCAGTGGGAGTGAGAGAGGGAGAAGCAGGCTTCCTGCGGAGCATGGAGCCCGATGTGGGGCTCGATCCCAGGACCATGGGATCACGACCCGAGCTGAAGGCAGACGCTTAACGACTGAGCCACCCAGGCGCCCCTCTATTTCCAGTTTTGATCACACTTTGTGTTCAAGTACAAACTCTGCTGTGTTTCAGACATTAGGTTACATCGTTGAGAGTCACTTTAGGAAGCCCTAGTAAGCAAACTCTGTAGCAGAAAATCTAGTGTTTTTTCCTCCTCTTTATTTTAATAACAGTAATTAGAATTTAGTTTTGTGTCTTCAAAGCATTTTGTAAAGCTGTTAGCCTATTTGTGATATACAAATAGAAGTGTGCCTTATTCTGAGTTATATGAAAAACATTGGGGGTGATGGTGGATCTGAGAACAAAAAAGAGGTCATATTGCTTGCTTATCTCTTGATAAACTTGGGCTGACCACCTTTGTACCAGGTACTCACTTCATTATTACCTCTTAGCCTGACTTTCTAGATGGAGACAATTGTATTTTGGAGTATTTGTAATTCTGAACATAAATGTTGTGCGTATCTGCAGTAGGAATGCAGGTTCTGTCTAATTATTAGCATTTTATTTCTGGGCTTTTGGCTTTTTATAAAGGGTCTGTGTATAATTTTGATTGTATTGGTTTTGATTCTCTAAATTATTTGCTTCCAGTTTGTTAGGTGATTAGAGGTACTCTCTGATTCTGCTTCGTGGCTCCTCTGATTTCCTTTGCACTCTCAGAACTGTGAGTGCCAAACTTCTTTGTGCGAACTTCCATTGGTTGTGTACTGTCCTTATTGTTGGTTCTTAACTTGGCTTTTACTTCCAAAAGTAGTAACTCTGCTTGAATTTTTTGTAACCCATTTCTTCTAATATACTCCAAGGACATTATTCCTTTAAGGTACAAAAAAGGTGTGATTACTTTCAGTTTGTACATGGAGAAAAATGAAATTCAGCACCAGTGTGATTTGTAAAAGATTATATAACAACTTAGTGGTACAAATCAGTCATTGAAGCTTCTTACCTCTTCATCTTATCTTTACCCATTAAATCACATCACTTTTATATCTGGCACTTTCAAGCCTCAAAGATAAAATATCTCATATTCCCGTCCCTGCTCTCAGACTATCCACTGCCTCTGTACTTTGTTCTAAGTATGCTGTCTTTCAAATACGAAGCTGCCAGGCCTGGAACTGACACATCATCCCTTCAGCCACATTCTGTGCTCAGAGTAAGTCACCAGGTCAGCCTGTATTCATGGGGTGAGAAATATGTTATCTCTCAGTGGGTGGGGCAGTATGGGAGTAGGGTAGGACAGAAGTGATGGCAACTGTCTTCGGAGAGAATCTAGCACAGGATGGTAAACTAAGTTAGTGATAGAGCCTCTGGGAACTAACTCTGGCAGTGCAGGGAGGTCATAGCACTGGCGCCTGCCTCGTGGGTGAGAAAGGGTTGGCCTGAGACTGTACGCATAAGAGTCCCCTTCTTTTCTGAGATGTGTTTATGTTGTAGTCCATGTTTGACAAAAGAGTATGCACACGTTTGACAGAGTATGCACAATCACATCTCCTGCTGATTAATTTTTTCAGGATCTGTATTCTCTCCTAGCAGCCAGACAGAAGTCAATGTACTGTGGCATCTATCTCTATTTCCTATTGAGAAGTAATTTTTCTTATTCGATGGAGTTGGTAGTTGTGTAGGGTAAATACATAGTAGCTGAATTTCATGACGTAGTCTCATATGGTACTTTATCAAATTCAGAGTTATTTCTGGTCAAAGGGTTTATAGTCCCTTTTTTCTCTCAAAAACTATGTATTGCTGTAAAGGAAGGAGTGAGAATTTTTTTCGTTTCTCCTTAATGTCATTCATTCATTTCCTCTCCTTTGAGGAAATGAACATTACAAATATAAAGCAAGCAGATTTCCAGTTGATATTGTAAGACAGTGAAACATTTATTGAGGGCCTAATACACGTGAGGGTAGTAAATGACAAAGAAGAGAGACTGAATAGGAGGTTGTATCTCAGGCACTATGGAGTTTTCTGTAGTAATTAAGTATCCAGATTCTGGAGCCATACTTCCTGGGTTTGAATCCTGAATGCACTACTGACTGACTTGTTCCCTGGGGACCTCATGAACCCTGATGGAGGGGCCATGAGGATTGTAAATTAGTTACTTTATGTAAAGTGCTATGAACAGTGTCTGGGACATGAAAAGCACTAAGAAAGTGTTAGGAATTATTATTTTAACCATTACCTTGTGGCTTTATTTTATTTTTTTAAAGATGTCAATACTCAGATCTTTTATGTGAAATGGTTTGGAAACTGCTGCAGTGGATAATTCCATTTTGCCTAGAAGAATTTGTATTAAATTTAATTTATCTGATTGTTTATAGGACTTCACGGCCTAAATTTTTTTATTTTTCTTACTGCTATTTTTTTTTTTAAGATTTTATTTATTTATTTGTGAGAGAGAGAATGAGAGAGAGCACAGGAGAGGGGGGAGGGTCAGAGGGAGAAGCAGACTCCCCGCCGAGCAGGGAGCCTGATGCGGGACTCGATCCAGGGACTCCCGGATCATGACCTGAGCCGAAGGCAGTCGCTTAACCAACTGAGCCACCCAGGTGCCCTCTTACTGCTATTTTAATTTTAATTCCTCATTACAGAATGAAATTATTCTGGTACAAGCATTGGAATTCTAGAATAGTGAGTACTTTTCATTTGGTAAATCTTAATCCTCACGGCAACCCTATCATATACATACCATCAGTGGTCACATTTTATAGATGAGGAAACTGAAGTGGTAGGGACGTTAGGTAACTCTTCTAAGAAGCCCTCTTTTACCAAGAAAATGTCAGAGCTGGGATTCATTCAGCCAGTCTGATTTCAGGGCCCATATACCACTATACTGTGTCATCACTTACCTAGAAATTAATGGATAAAAAAAAAAATATTTCTCTACCTAGATTTAACCACAGTTATCACTTTGGCATATTCTAGGATATCTTTTAGAAGTCCATACACAGCACATACACAATTCAGGTAATAGTTGATGTTTTCCTGCTTCCAGGTGTGTTTGCCTTCAGAATGTGTTCCCTGGGTCTACCTGTTCTAGATTTGTGTTGCTTTGCCCCAAATTCTTTGCCTGCCTCTAAGCTCAGTCTCGTCTAGGAGTCTGGCAAGAACTTTATGGTCAGGTCTGGTTGCTCACTGTGGAGCTCACATTATGGACTTGGATCCTATATAGTATCATTTGAAGTGTCCTAAAATGTTTTGGAAAAAGTCCTATTAATGAAAACAAAGCTGCCAATTGTAGAAAACTGTGTGTATTTCCACCCACATGGAGTTTCTAAAGAGTACTGGGCTACTTTTAGGCCTCTAATTAAAGGCTTGACATTCTGTCGCTAATTTTCCAGTTGTTGGGAGAGCTTTACTTATGCAAGTAATCCTAGATTTAGTATTTAAAGAACTATTTTTTTTTTCTTTTAAAGAGTTAACCTTGGGGTGGCTGGGTGGCTCAGTCATTAAGCGTCTGCCTTCAGCTCGGGTCATGGTCCCGGGGTCCTGGGATCGAACCTCGCATCAGGCTCCCTGCTCAGCGGGAAGCCTGCTTCTCCCACTCCCTGCTCAGCGGGAAGCCTGCTTCTCCCACTCCCTCTGCTTGTGTTCCCTCTCTTGCTGTGTCTCTCTCTGTCAAACAAATAAATAAAATCTTAAAAAAAAAATTATAAAAATAAAGAGTTAACCTTGGGGGGGTGCCTGGATGGCTCAGTTGTTGGACGTCTACCTTCCGCTTGGGTCATGACCCTGGGGTCCTGGGATCAGACCCAGCGTCAGGCTCCCTGCTCAGCGGGGAGTCTGTTTCTCCCTCTCCCACTCCCCCTGCTTGTGTTCCCTCTCTCGCTGTGTCTCTCTGTCAGATAAGTGGATAAAATCTTTAAAAAAAAAAAAAAAAAAAAAAGAGTTAACCTTGGGATGAATCCTCTGTGTTATGGAATATATGTTGGTATTACATAATTGATCTGACTCTTAGACTTCTTACATGGTTAGTGCAGTGGAGAGAGATGCAGTTACTCAAAGAAATGAGGTGATTTTATTCCATTTTAACAGTCCCTTACAGATCTTATAGTTTTCTGATTCACACCCCTGGAATGCTATTGGAAGGGAGGATTTGGGATCTGAATTATTAGCCAGGTTGCAGATATAATTCTGACTTGTTGGTTCTGTTGTGTGTGTGTGTGTGTGTTTTTAAGATTTTATTTATTTATTTGTCAGAGAGAGAAAGAAAACAAGCAGGAAGAGCGGCAGGCAGAGAGAGAAGCAGGCTCCTCACCCAGCAAGGAGCCTGATGTGGGACTCAATCCCAGGACCCTGGGATCATGACCTGAGCTGAAAGCAGATGCCTAACCAACTGAGCTACCCAGGCGTCCCTGTTGGTTCTGCTTTTTAATTCACTTTACTTATGGAGAGGTAGCTCAGATCTCATTTTATTATTATTATTATTTAGAGAAGGAGAGAGAGAGAGAGAGAGGGAGGGAGAGAGAGTAGAGAAAGAGAGAATCTTAAGCAGGCTCCACAGCCAGCACAGAGCCTGATGCAGGGCTCGATCTCACAACCCATGAGATCATGACCTGAGCCGAAATCAAGGGTCGGATACTTAACTGACTGAACCACCCAGGTGCCCCTCATTTAATTATTTTTGCCACAGAGATATACTTTATTTTCCTGAGTACTTTTTACTTTGTTGATGGTAATAGCCTTTGAAATGTTTCTTAGAAAAATCTGCTACTCTTGGGAATTGTTAGCATTGTGTATCTCTGGGGTTTTAGTTGGCTGTATTGTTTGGTCAAGGAGACCATGGTGAACCCCAAAGAGGATTCAGTACTAAGGACAACAGTAACAGCAACGATGTTGACACTGTACCACTCTTTTCCTATTGGAGCTTCACAGCAACCTGATAAGTAGATATTACCATTCCTGTTTTACAGAGAAGGAAACTAAGTCGCAAAGAGGTTAAGTAACTTTCCTGAAGTCCCCTAGGGAGAAGGTGGAGTAAAAAGTTCCTGGCATTAGATGATCAAATTGCTAGGGGAACCTGTAAATCCAACTTTTAGTTCCCACTGGGTTGTGGCATACTCTCTAGGTGATTTTTATTATTAGTTGTTAAATACAATTATGTCCTAGAATTAAAAGAAAGTCTTTAAAGGTGGTTTATCTTCCCATCTTTTCAGAGTGATCAGTCATGTTATGGGGGACGGGGCATGTGGAAAGGGGTATTTGTTTTATGTACACATCTCAGTTGTGTCCTTCCGGTTCTCCTTGCATAAGGCCCTCGGTAACCGAGATTTGATTCTGGGGACTATGTAATGGCATCACAAAGACTATTCTTGGCACCCTTTGTCTCAGTCTGCTTTAAGGGACAGATTGGGAAACTTGTTTCTTCCTCCTTTTTAAAAAGAGGAATGAGAAACACACTTGACTGGCACTTCCTCCTCAGCAATGGACCTGTCTGACTTCAGTCTGATTTAGCTCCTTTTGTTCCTTATAGAGAACAAAGTAAAATCTCTTCTCAGGTAGCTGTGAGTCTAAGTCCCTTATCCTTTTAAAGAAACAGAGCAAATATTTTTCTTCAGACAGAAGAGAAACTGCAATTGTTTTAGGCCCTTTGACTTCCTGGCATCAGTCCAGCTTTCTCATTTGAACTTTTAGTATGTTTAGGTCCTTGGGAATTGATAGACAAGCTCTTTGGCAAGCCTGAGCTTGAGGTTTTTAGGATTTTTTTTTTTTATAACATACTTGTAGCAGCTCTTTCCTCTTCCAGTTCCTTTAGGAACTTTTTTGGTTGTATCACAGTTTTCTGAATCATACAATGTTTGTGACCTATATTTCCTTCCTCTTGAGTTACACAGCTCAGGTCATATTTTTTCTTTTTGTATGAATTGGACTGCTGCTGTTTTCACCGCATGTTATAAGATTATAAATGGTTTGAATGTATTTCTGTGAAAGTACTTTTATGTCACACTCTTAAGACAAATGACCCTCAAAACTCATTTCTTCTGAACTTCTTTGTATTAGGTAAAAGAATTATGAGCTCAAAAAACAAATTAGACTCCATAAAGGCTTAAAGTGAACTAATGGGAACTGTGTTTCTTGCACCTTCCTGGTTAGTAATTATTCAGCTGTGTGGCAGTTTCACTTCCAGACTTTTGGTGTTAAACCATGAATTGTCAGGGTCACCAAGTAGATTATTTTCTTCCAGTTATTTTGTCCTTAGTTGCTTCAGAAGGTTGGCTTACAGCACGTTGTCATTTTCAGTGTGTACATACTTATTCCGTGCACTAATGAGGGATGAGAGCTCTACCATGAGGATACAGACTAGAGTTTGTTCCTTTGTCACTCCTTAGGGAACTTTGCTGTATGTGTCTAGGAACTTGGAGCTGTGTCTTTCTGTAAAACCTTTCTGACTTTTTACATTTTAATATGGCAGGGAGAAAACTCCTTTCGGCACAGGCTATAAATATGTTTCCTTCTGTCTGTATTTGGATACATCTAGTTGTGTACTTTTCAGATTGCAGCCATTTGTGAAATGTAAAGAGCCCATTGTTGTTTCACTTTTTACAGTAAGCATTTATTACTTTTTAAATTTAAAAAGTGAAAGGAACACTGCCTTTTCTAATTATTAAATCACTTATAGTCTACCAGCTAAAGACAACCATGGTTAGTATTTATATTTCTTTTGTATCATTATATTCCAAGATATATATTATATATATATATATTTTTTTTTTTTTTACAAAATTGGGATCATACTGTATATGTAATTTTGTATTCTGCTTTTTTCACTTAAGAGGTATTTTTTTCACATCATTAAATATTTTTATTTATTTTATTTATTTATTTATTTTAAAAAGATTTTATTTATTTGACAGAGAGATACAGTGAGAGGAGGAACACAAGCAGGGGGAGCGGGAGAGGGAGAGCAGGCTTCCGGCAGAGCAGGGAGCCCGATGCGGGGCTCAATCCCAGGACCCTGGGACCATGACCTGAGCCGAAGGCAGACGCTTAACGACTGAGCCACCCAGGCGCCCTCATCATTAAATATTTTTAAAATAAACTTCTAATAGGTAATACATTTCAAAAATAAAAATGACACAAAACGAAAATATTTGAGAAGTCTTGCTTCCATCTTTGTCTCCATTCATCTTGTCCCTTCAGTCCCTAATGAGTGACCATTTAATTTCTTCTCTTATTCAAAAGGAGCACTATACATAGTGCTCTGTACTTTGCTTTTCCCCTCTCTTCACAATATTTTATCTTGGAGATCTCTTGTTATCAGTACCCAGAGAATCTTCCTTACCATAGATTAGTCATCTAGTACCCTTTTTACATAGACACTTGGGTTGTCCCCAGTTTGTGCTATTATAAACAATAAGACAGAAGTAGTAATTAAAGGGGGAAAAAACCCACTTACTCTGCTTCAGTTTTTAAGGCAAAGTTCTTTCCAAAAGAATGCCAGCTAATAAATGTAGAAGTAATGATGGAATTGGAAAAATCAACATTTTTTCAGCCCCTAAATGAAATAATTCAAGAAGGAATCATCAGTGACTGCTAAACTATTAAGCAAAAAGTTGAGAAGGAGCCAAATATTAGCCACAGATTGCTAATTGTAAAGGAGGGACTGTACCTTTATAGAGAGCTCTTTCAATTACAGACTCAACCAAGTTGTCATATTTTGCCAAACGATCACATAATTTACCATGTCCCACTAAGTGGGACAGCCTGACAATATGTGCCACTGCTGTGCTTCATCGTGTGGTACATACATAGCATCACCTGTGAGGCATTCTTGCCAGAAACTGCTCAACCTAAATCTAATCAGTGTTTTAGACCTAACCTTCTGTTTATAGGAAATGTAAGGGATAGAGAGGTAAGCTAAATGACACTGTGAAGAAACAAACAGACAAAACTGAGATGTAAGACATTGTCCAAGTCATGTGTCCTGGGCTTTATTTTTTTATTTTTTTATTTTTATTTTTTAAAGATTTTTTTTATTTATTCATTTGAGACACAGAGATACAGAGAGAGAGAGAGGGAGAGAGAGAGGGAGAGAGCATGAGCAGGGAGAGAGGCAGAGGGAGAGGGAGAAGCAGGCTCCCCACTGAGCAGGAAGCCTGATGCGGGGCTCTATCCTAGGACGCTGGGATCATGACCTGAGCTGAAGGCAGACGCTTAACCATCTGAGCCACCCAGGCACCTGTGTCCTGGGCTTTAAAAAAGCTTGTGTTGGGGGCACGTGGGTGACTCTTGATTTCGGCTCAGGTCATGATCTCAGGGTCATGAGATCAAGCCTTGTGCGTTGGGCTCTGAGATGCGGGTGGAGCCCGCTTAAGATGTTCTCTCTCTTGGGGCACCTGGGTAGCTCAGTCATTGGGCGTCTGCCTTCGGCTCAGGTCATGATCCCTCAGTCCTGGGATCGAACCCCTCATTAGGCTCCCTGCTCAGTGGGGAGCCTGTTTCTCTCTTTGCCTGCTGCTCTGCCTGCTTGTGCTCTCTCTCTGTCAAATAAATAAATGAAATCTTAAAAAAAAAAAAAAAAGATTCTCTCTCTCCCCCTGCCAGTCCCCCTCTAAAAAAATAAGCTCATGTCGTAAGTAAGTAAATGTAAAACCAACCAAGGCAAAACTTGGAGGCCATTCTAGAGTAAAAGAGACTAAAGAGACATGACATCCAAATTCATTGCTTGAGTTTTGGTTGGATTGTTTTTTTTTTTTTTTTTGTAAGCCAACTATTAAAGACATTTTTTAGACAGTTGGGAACATTTGAATAAGGACTGAATATTAGATGATAATCAGTGTACTTACTGGTATTGTGGTTATGAAGTCAAATGTCCTTATTCCTAGCAGATGCACAATGAGGTATATAGGGTTAAAGCATCTTGAAACCTGATGAAATGGTTCAGAAAAAAGTAAAAAGAACAACACAAATGTAGTGTGTTCATAGAGCCAGATAAAGCAGATGTGACAAAATATTAACAATTCTTGAGTCTAAGTTGTGAATAGTGTGTTTATTGTATTATTTTTTCCAACTTTTCTGCACATTTGAAATTTTTCATAACAGTTGAAACAGTGCTATAGTGAATAACATTTTACATGTATTTTTCTGAAATGCCATTTTTTTGGGTTGCATATTCTTTAATTGTTGCATGTGTGTATATTTTGCTGCTGGTTGACATTTTAGTTGAATTTTTATTTTGTGATAGTTTTATGCCCTTATGGCTTAGTGGATGAGAAAAAGGAATTAAATTTTTTTCTTCTCTTTTATCCTCTCTCTGCTGCTCTGGAACTTTAGTGGAGAAAGAAAAAGAGAGTGAGAAAGCTACCCCAAAGCAGTCCTCATGCACATGCTTTTAGGTAGGAGATAGAGTTGAAGCTATTGCATAAGAACCAGAATTCGGAGCTCCTGGGTGGCTCAGTAGGTTAAGCATCGACTCTTGGTTTCAGCGCAAGTCATGATCTCAGGGTTGTGAGATCGAGCCCCGCGTTGGGCTCTGTGCTGGGCATGCAGTCTGCTTAAGATTCTCTCCCCCCCCCCCCCAAAAAAAAGAGAGAGCTAGAACTCAAGTAATGACCTTTTAAAATTGGTTACCTGTTCTTTGGCTTGGAGGCTGCCCAAGTGATAAGGAGGGGGGCTGGTGGCTAGGGAGGCAGTGTGGTGCAGAAGGGAGGGCAGGTGCTGTGTTGTGTTTTGTTTTTGACAGGTTTTTAGAATTTTATTAGTAACAAAAGTTCTTCCTGCCTGATAAAATAATAAGAGTAACTGCTTTAGAGAATGATCTATTCTTTAGATATAAGCCTGAGCTACTGAGGATATGAGAAAAATTTAAGGATGAAATATTTTTGTTACCATATATGTTAATTAACTAGAATTTAAAAAAAAAAACTTGGAAAAAAAAAAGCATGAAATATTTTTGGAAAAAAAGTTTTGGGTGGCGCCTGGGTGGCTCAGTTGTTGCGCGTCTGCTTTCAGCTCAGGTCATGATCCCAGGGTCCTGGGATCGAGCCCTGCATCGGGCTCCCTGCTCCACGGGAGGCCTGCTTCTCCCTCTGCTGCTCCCCCTGCTTGTGTTCCCTCTCTCCCTGCCTCTCTCTCTGTCAAATAAATAAATAAAATCTTAAAAAAAAAAAAGTTTTGGGAGGAGGGTCTTTCCTGAGAGAGTGTCATTAAATGAAAAAATACTTAGCTCTTTGAGCTAGAATTGTATTTGCAGTGGGAAGCTTCTCTGATTGCAGAATAGATGTTCTTTGACTTTAATGTCCATCCTTTAGATTTCCATGAAGACAACTTACAAGGACCTGAATGGCTTCATTTTAGCTGCTTCAGCTTGTGGAGCTATTGCTTGCTCCTTCTCTTCCTGTGCCTGGTGTGACAGTGGCTGCTGAGCGCCATGAAGGTGGTTCCAGAGAAGAATGCTGTCCGGATACTCTGGGGGCGAGAACGGGGCACTCGGGCCTTTGGAGCGCAACGGCTTCTGCAGGAGCTAGTGGAAGATAAAACTCGGTGGATGAAATGGGAGGGCAAGGTAGGAAGAACATATTTTTGACGTTGGGTTTGTAGGGGTGACCATAGAATGGGGTTTTAGAATGGGCTAATGATGTAGAGTGGGGGTGTAATTTATTTTGTGTGAGGGAATTGATATATCTAACTTAACGGAGTTTAAAAAATAAATTTGGAAGAATTTATGGGCTAGAAATATCTTTTCCCTTTAGAGCTAAACATTTTTCTTAAAGGTATTTTGGATTTCTTTCTCTCAACTTGTGGCTTGATCATTGTCTCCAGTTTTTTAGCTTATACTGAATACTAATCTACAGTGGCTCGTGTGCTTTTGAGAAAGAGTGAGCCATAGTTTATAAATAATGTATCTTAACTTTTTTTGGTTTGTTTTTCAGAGGGTAGAACTGCCAGATAGTCCACGCTCTACCTTCTTACTGGCCTTCAGCCCAGACAGGTACCTGGTGCTTATCTATAACTTAAGACTTGGTACAGCATTGCTTTCTGTATATTGGTCCGAGCTTGGTAACATCCCTAAGGGTTCTTTGAAGCTTTGCATGAACAGAGCTTTGCCAGAAGGGGAAAGAAAGTAGATGAGCAGTGCTAACCATAGAAATAATGGGGATAAGCAAAGGAAACAATGGACCTTGAGCATCTAAACTTGGAAAGTTTCTCAATTACAATCCTTTGCCGGTGTGATATAGGCCACTGATGGCATGGATTATTTTTCAGCTGGGAAAAAATAGTCTCTGAAGGGGATCTGTGTCATTTGGGGACAGTGTAGAGAAGCCAAAGCTTTTAAAGATCAGAATACTTCTGTTGTTTGTGATGCCTAAGGTGTAGTTTTTCCACATTGGGGTGGGGAATACTCGAAAGCCGATTATCCAGAACTGATAAAGTTTGTTACCCTCCTACATGCTTCACATTCATTTCCTACTCTTTGCTTCCCTAGGACTCTGTTGGCCTCCACCCACGTGAACCATAATATCTATATTACGGAAGTGAAGACTGGCAAATGTGTTCATTCTTTGATTGGACACCGCCGTACTCCATGGTGTGTCACTTTTCATCCCACCATCTCAGGCCTTATTGCTTCTGGCTGCCTAGATGGGGAGGTCAGGATTTGGGATTTGCATGTAAGTATTTCCATTTCTTTGGTATTCTAAATGCAGAGAGTTGTTTACCATTGAGTTCTTAACTGGAGGAGAGACTAGCCAGGTTCTTAGGACTACCTCTGAGTAAGTGGTATTCGTTGCCCACTTAAATAAGGGGAAGTCTAGTCCCTATTCCTCCGTTCTAAGATGAACACCCTATTTAACTATTCTTCCATCTGCCCATTGTGACATAGTATAGGAGGTTCTAAAATATGTTCAGGATAGATGCTTTTTTTTTAGAGCAAGGATTGTACTGTATTCTGATCATGATTGCCAAAGCAGTATGCTTCTTGTCCTGATGACTTGCTAGTGGGTTGTTGTGCACCATGTCATGCACCAAGCATGCGTTTTCACAGGCTTCAGAAGCAGGAACTGTGTGGATGCTCATTGCTTTGGATTGTAGATGCCTTGGCGAACTGAGCTGACAGTAATAATTTTCTGATAAATTGGTGACACTGCCAGATCACTGATTTTCTACATTTTACAGTGGACATATTTAAAGTAGGCCCTATAAGTAGTCATTTTACCTTAAATGGTCCTTTCTTGAAATTGACATCCCAGTCTGCTATCAGTTTGTAACCTGAGAATATTTGGGATTGGTTCATTTATAGGGTGGCAGTGAAAGCTGGTTCACAGACAGCAACAATGCCATTGCTTCTCTGGCTTTCCACCCTACGGCTCAGCTCCTGTTGATTGCCACTGCCAACGAGATCCACTTCTGGGATTGGAGTCGGCGGGAGCCCTTCGCTGTGGTGAAGACAGCTAGCGAGATGGAACGGGTCCGGTGAGTGCTCTGCCCACCAGCAATGTCTGGCATAAGACTAACATGGCAGAGAACATTTACACTTGCTGTCACCTCAGGAAGCAGTTTGCTATACCTGCTCAGAGCAGGTGGTTATCTGTACAGCTCTTTCAACTTTTTTTTTTTTTTTTTTTAAGATTTTATTGATTTATTTGAGAGAGAGACAGAGATATCGAGAGGAGAGCATGAGTGGGGAGGAGAGGGAAAAGTAGGCTCCCGCTGAGCAGGGAGCTCCGTGTGGGGCTCGATCCCAGGACCCTGGGATCATGACCTATGCTGAAGGCAAATGCCCAACCGACTGAGCCACGCAGGTGCCCCACTCCTCCGACTTTTTAAGCTGCTGGCCAATCTAGTTCATTTTAGCTGTTTCTGATTGGTCTCATCTCCTGGTCTCTGTAGACTAGGGTTGTTAGAATGTCTTTTAGGTTCAAAACTATCTGGGTTTGGGGTAAGGCCCTTTTTTGGGAAACCTGAAAGGTGTTCAGGTGGAGGTTAACTTGGCGGGAAGTTGCTAACATCAGTTATTTGTGTTTATCAAACTGGAAAATGGAGATGTCAAGTGTATCAGATCTGCTAATTGATATTTAGCCCTCAAGATCAAAACACACATTGCCTGAATTAAAGTTGATGCATTGGTTTTCTTTGGTCCTCTTGGTATTGAGGTTGGATATAAGAAAGTTTTCTAGTCTCAGCTATGTCACTTGGTGCTGAGACTGTCCATTGTCACCAGAACTCCTGCTTCTTGCCAGTGTAGCTGCTTCGTGAAGGAAGAACTAACTAACCCTGTGGCAGGGTATGGGAGTGTGCTACGCTTTACTGTTATGATAGGCTCTTCGCTATGAACAAGCATTTGTCTAATGCAGCTGCTTCTTGGTACCGAAGCCTAGATGCTTTTTGAAATTATTTTTGTGATACATATTCCCTTATTCTGGCAAGTGTGAGGAGGTACCAAGAAGTATTGAGCCCTATTATTTTGATCTCTTTGAAAGTTTTGAAAGTTTCTAGCATGAAGTGGATACCTGGGTAATCCCACAGTTATCAGTAGTGATTGCTATACATTTGAACACAGGCTTCCTCTTCTCAGTTAACATCTGTGTGTGTCTGTCTTTCTCTTTTGTGTTTTCAGTCTGGTGAGATTTGATCCTCTTGGACACTACTTACTCACAGCCATTGTTAACCCCTCTAATCAGCAGGTAAGTTAGTCAGCAGTTCCAACTCCACCTAAACTGGGAGTGGTTTTCTAAACTAGCGTTCCAATTCCGATTATATTGGACTTGTAATTTGTAATGCCCAAGTGTTTCTTTTTCAGTCGAGATTGAAAACTAGCTTTGGACTGCATATTTAAAGTGCTAGTCATAGTCTTGACGTGGGAGTCCATTCTGAAACCCCCAGTGATCACCTTATTCGAAGTAGTGTTGGATAGCTTGTCATTTTTGTGCCTCTGGTGGTTGACATTTTTGCTTCCCTCACTGCCTCCGTGTCAGAGAGATGCACTTTGTAAAAGAATTGGTTTGCCCCCTTACCCATTCAGAAATGTCACTAATTGGAAGTGAATGATTTAATTCCATAGGATGATCCTGAAGCTGAAGCCAGTTAGTCCTCAGTGCTTCAGGGTAGGGTTATTGTCTCTCCATGAAGATTGTTTTCCTTGGCTGGTTGTCAGTAGTTAGTTTTCCTTGATTTACCTGGAGGTTCTACCTAACTGCCTCGCTCTCCCCCTGCCCCACCTCGCTCCACATTGCAGGGTGATGATGAACCAGAGATCCCAATAGACGGAACAGAGTTATCCCACTACCGTCAGCGTGCCCTGCTGCAATCACAGCCAGTTCGCCGGACGCCTCTCCTCCACAATTTCCTGCACATGCTGTCCTCCCGCTCCTCTGGCATCCAGGTGGGAGAGCAAAGCACAGTGCAAGATTCTGCTACCCCCTCACCCCCACCGCCTCCCCCTCAGCCCTCCACGGAGCGCCCCAGGACTTCCGCTTACATCCGGCTCCGACAGCGGGTCAGTTACCCCACAGCTGAGTGCTGCCAGCACCTTGGGATCCTGTGCCTTTGCAGCCGCTGCTCTGGCACTCGAGTTCCTTCCCTCTTGCCACACCAGGACAGTGTCCCCCCTGCTTCTGCCAGGGCTACTACCCCTTCCTTTTCTTTTGTACAGACCGAGCCCTTCCATCCCCCGGAGCAGGCCTCGTCAGCGCAGCAGGACCAGGGCCTCCTGAACCGGCCGTCTGCCTTCAGTACAGTCCAGAGTAGCACTGCCGGCAACACGCTCCGCAACCTCAGTCTGGGTCCCACCCGGCGCTCTTTGGGAGGCCCTTTGTCCAGCCACCCTTCTAGGTACCACCGAGAGATAGCTCCTGGGCTGACAGGGTCCGAGTGGACCCGGACAGTGCTCAGTCTGAACTCCCGCTCTGAGGCGGAATCCATGCCTCCGCCCAGGACCAGTGCCTCTTCGGTGAGTTTGCTGTCTGTGCTGAGACAGCAGGAAGGTGGCTCCCAAGCGTCTGTGTACACTTCAGCCACAGAAGGGAGGGGTTTTCCAGCTTCAGGGCTGGCCGCTGAGTCAGATGGAGGAAGTGGCTCCAGCCAGAACAACTCAGGCAGCATTCGCCATGAGCTTCAGTGTGACCTGAGACGCTTCTTTCTGGAATATGACCGGCTTCAGGAGCTGGACCACAGCCTGAGTGGAGAAGCCCCCCAGACCCAACAGGCCCAGGAAATGCTCAATAACAACATTGAGTCCGAGAGGCCAGGCCCCTCCCACCAGCCCACCCCACACAGTAGTGAGAACAACTCCAACCTGTCCCGTGGCCACCTGAACCGCTGTCGCGCTTGCCACAACCTCCTGACCTTCAACAACGACACCCTGCGCTGGGAAAGAACCACACCCAACTACTCCTCTAGCGAGGCCAGCTCCTCCTGGCAGGTCCCCAGCACCTTCGAGGGCATGCCATCGAGTGGCAGCCAGCTGCCACCCCTTGAGCGGACTGAGGGCCAAACGCCCAGCTCCAGCAGGCTGGAGTTGAGCAGCTCTGCTAGTCCGCAGGAGGAGAGGACTGTGGGGGTGGCCTTCAACCAGGAGACGGGCCACTGGGAAAGAATTTACACCCAGTCTAGCAGATCTGGAACTGTATCACAGGAAGCCTTACATCAGGATATGCCCGAGGAGAGCTCTGAGGAAGATTCACTCAGGAGGTAAGCAGGTGCTTTCTTGTTTTCTCCTGCATCCCTTACTTTTCTCCTTACGTCTCTTCCTTCAGTCCTGTAGATGTTGTGGCTGGATCTGGAGTGTCTGGAACCCATGCATCTGGTTTTGGTCTCCCTGATGTCCATTGCATCTTCTTGGAAAATCTTGCTCTGGTGGCAGAGATAGAATGGGGCCTAACAGTATAAGTCACTTGGTTCTGCTAGCTCCTTTTCTGGCTAAGCTCGTGAGACCTTTAGCCTTAAAGGAGAACGTAGATCAGGTTAGAGGCACGAGAGGAGTTAGAGCCATTGACTTCCTTTGCCCTGCTTTTTGACCTTCTTGGAGGATTGTATGTGCAGCACTAGTTACTGTGAAAAAAGAAAATGTCCCAGAGCGCTTAGGAATAAGTAGTGAAAGAGAATCCTGCTTGGTACAGATTAGTGTATTGGCTCTTTTTCAGTCGTGTCTCTTTGGACAGCTGTGTTCATCTTTTAAGCCCTATCTTTTGGAATATTGCAACTTGACAAAAGGGAAAAGAAAATAATACATACATATACATACATACATATATGTATATAAAAATATATTATTTTTTAGATAGCAAATTAGTTGCTTAGTTAAGATTCTTTGAGGAGATCTTCCAGATGGACATTCACCTCAAGGTGGGGAAGAATAATAATTCATAGAAGGAAGGCCTCTCCATACTCAGATCAGCATCCCAGGCAGCTCTTCCATGGAAGAAACAGAGTGGGTGTAGCTGACCGCCCACCACATGTTCCATGTATGGCTATGTGCGCATCTATCTTGATTTATTAGGGACTTCTTTCTGTAATTCTGTAAAGGTCACATCTAGCGTAATCACCAACTCCCAGAATATGCCTGTTGGATCCAAACAGCATATTGCTCTGCATTACATCCTCTGGTGAAGCAACTGAAATTTCTGACATAAGCTTCTAACAAGGGTGGGAATATGGATTGTGCACATAATGTACTTTTTATTTTGGGAGAATGCTTTAGAGAGAGTTACCCAGTTAATAAGTATTTGTTGAACGGTTACAATTTTTCCAGCACTGTGCTAGGCACTGTAGGGAATACAAAAGAAGTATAATACCTGGTCTTTACCAGCTGGGAGTGTTATTATAGAGGCAGGACTTATTTACATGCAATTATATAAAAAATGTAGATGACCCAAATGCTTCATTGTGTGGTACTGAGATTAAATGCAGTCTCATTTCAGAGAAAGGGAAGTACCATCAGAGGAGGCTGTACAAAATCAAGTCTTGAAAGATGGGTAGGATTTGGAAAGGGAAAGACCTTTGTATTTTAGGGGACCAGCACATTCTAAGACAGGAAAGAACATGTTCAGTGCAACATGGTAGTTACTAGGGGCTGTTGCTGAGGGGAAGATAGGACACTTGGTTGGATATGAAAGATAGACAAAACAATAGAGATTGTTACTATGCTCATATAATTGAGACCAATTCTGGATTAACATCTCCTAAATTCCCAGCTTTGGAATATTTTGCCTTGTATAATGACCCATATTAGGAACCTGAGACTTACTCCTCTTTGTCAAGAGAGGTGGGAAGGTAGCAAGCATAGCGCCTGACATAGAGTAGGCATGCAAGAGGTTTATGAAAGGTAGTTGTAAAAGAACGGTCTTCAGTTACTGCTCTAAAAGCCTCCCAGGACCAGTTTCCATAGTACCCGTGGGCTTCTGGTCAGTTAGCCTTTGTGCATTCTGTTTTGGCAGTACCTCTTCTGGTGTTGTTCTGAGAAATACCTGAGTGGTTTAAAGTAAACTCTATTTGATAATAATAAGAGAGACCAATTACTGAGGGCCTACTATGTGTTAGGTACTGTATCTTTGCATTAATTATTTCTAATTTCCACCATAACTCTGCAAGGCAGGTATTAAATGTCTCATCTTACATTTGAGGAAAGTGAGGCTCAGAGAAGTCGAGTTTCTTGTTAAAGATCCCTAAGTAGGTTGCTGAGTGGGGATTTGAATTCTAGTTTGTATGACTACAGATTTTTCTAAGCTGCCAACCATGGTATATTCCTTAGTATGATACCTCATTTTTAGGTGAACCATTTTTATTTATTTTTAGTTTCTTTTAGTTTTTTTATTATGATAATCTTCAAACATATAAAAATAAAGAGTAAAGTATAAGTGAATTTTCATATACCTATCATCTGACTTTAGAAATTATTAACACTTGTCCAGCTTTCATTCATCTGTATCCCCTGTTCACTCCCCCGACCCCGACATCATATAATTTCATCTGAAAATACTCTAATCTGTTTCTCTAGAGCAATGCTGTCCAATAAAACTTTCTACAGTGATGTAAGTGTTCTGTATCTGTGCTGTCCAGTATGGTAGGCATTAGCCACATGTGGCTATTAAGCATTTGAAATGTGGCTAGTGTGAGCTGAGGAGCTACGTGTACATTTTAAAATTTTAACTAAATGTAAATAGCCACGTGTGATTAAAGTATTAATCACTTCTTAATAAAAGTACTGTTTAAAACCCAGAAACTGGGGCGCCTGGGTGGCTCAGTTGGTTAAGCAACTGCCTTCGGCTCAGGTCATGATCCTGGAGTCCCGGGATCGAGTCCCACATCGGGCTCCCTGCTCGGCAGGGAGTCTGCTTCTCCCTCTGACCCTCCTTCCTCTCATGCTCTCTGTCTCTCATTCTCTCTCTCTCAAATAAATAAATAAAATAAAATAAAATAAAAGCATTAAAAAAAAAAACCCAGAAACTATGTTTGTGTTTTAAATAAAAAAGTTCAAATGTTTAAAAATGTAGGCTGTAGTAAATGAAAGCCCTTGCCATCTTGCTGCAAACAATTGTGTATATATATTTTTTCTTTTAAAAATATACAAATAATACATGGTTTCGTTGTAAAATATAGTAGTTACATGATTTATGGAGTCACTTGAGCTAGGATGAGATGTACTGTGGGGGCTGACAGCCTCCTCAAAAGTGAGGTACATTGTAAAATATTCCAAGTGCATAGCCTTTATAGAAGGGCCATCACTTCCTCATAATTTGAGTGGCTGCATTCTAGTGTAAATTACTAATACATACAGGTGCTACTCAGTATCTTCTGCCACCTTCAAAAAGGGACCTGATGTTCTCTAGCTGACGAGCTGGCCCTTGCTTGGATTTCCCCAGCAGGTGTCACTGTTGGGCTGTTGCTGCCGCTAGACTAGGCTGGCCGGCAGGAATGGAAGGTGTCCTTAGTCTACTTGAAGGGAGAAGGTTTATTCTTTGGCCTTGTAGTAGGAGATAGACAAAAGAAGCATATTTTGATCTTCGGTGCTGCTGATTTAATTAATAATGTTTGCAAATAGAATATTGAGCACAAGTGTGTATTAAGCACAAGTGTGTATAGTTCTGTTACTGAGCTGTGATAACCAGTTCACAGTTTGTCTCCTTTTGCCTGTGGGCAGTAGAGGGCAAGCTGCCTGTGTAGTCTTGACTCCAGCTTACAACTTATAGCTTGGGTGGCAGGCCTTTTCCTCACCACCAGGAACTTTTTTTTTTAAAGATTTTATTTATTTATTTGACAGAGAGAGAGACACAGTGAGAGAGGGAGCCACAAGCAGGGGGAGTGGGAGAGGGAGAAGCAGGCTTCCCGCAGAGCAGGGAGCCCGATGTGGGGCTGGATCCCAGGACGCCAGGATCGTGACCCAAGCCAAAGACAGACACTTAACCAACTGAGCCACCAGGCGCCCCCAGAAACTTCTTTTTGGGTCTAATAGCCCAGGATCTAGTAGAAGATCAAGGTATTATGGCTCCCTGCAGCTTGCAGCGGGAGTCCCTGTGGCTTCGAAAGGCTGGTATTAGGAAAAAGAGAAAATTATTTAAATGGCATCTTAAAACTGGAGAAAACCTAGAGTGTATTTAGTCCAGCCTCTTTTTTTTTTTTTTAATAGATGAAAAAACTTAGATGGGCAGAAATGACTTTTTAAGAGGTGCTTATAACAACGGTGGGATTCAAACCCTTAGGTCCTAAAGAGGGCACTCTTTCCTCCTCTTCATTTGCAATTAGTGCTTTCACATATTCAGTTTTCTCTATCGGAACCTCTGTTGCTCCTATAGATCATTGGCGAGGGGGGAGTGGGTTCTTAAGTCAACTCTCTTGTAAGATATTGGAGGTCTAATAGATCATTTGTAATTATTGTCTCTCTGTAAAAATATAACCAATACAATGTTTTAGGGATACAGGAGAAACACTGTTTTAGTTAATAGCCCATAGAACTGCATTGATGAGTTTTTTTGAAGTGATCCCAGTTTGGGAAGTTCACTGTAAAAATCCCAACGAACGGGATATCAAAATCTGGGCCAAATCTTCCTCAACTAAATTATGTCTGCATTCCTTCTCCAGAAAGGTGACAAGGCCTTTCGTCTGAAGTATTTAGTAAGATTGTGTTCTGAGAACTGATGTCTTTTGATCTGCACTTTTCCCTTATGATAAAAGACGATTGGGGAAATTTGGCCCAGAACATTGAAGGTTAGAGTTGGAACCCCGCATTTGATTTCTCAGTTTTTTTAGACTTTGTGAGGGAATTGCTTTGGAGTTGGAGCAGTCTGAAGCCTCTTGAGGCTTTGTGGGCCAACTAACTTGTTTGATGCCTCAGCACTAGTCACATGGGGATTTTCCAGAGAGTGCTCAGCAGAAACATCATTGATAGAAAAAATAAATGGATATATCTGCAGGTCTAATCATAGGTCCACAAGAGGGAGAAGGTGACCTAGAAATTAGGAAAGCACCAGTCTTTTCAGCTTGATCATAATAAAGACAGGGGTCCATCTTTAGTGCTTTGCTGTGCCACTGACCTTACTGGATCTAAAGAGTTTATATATATAAAATCACTTTTGGTTTCTTTGGGTGGGAGTATACTCAATTTATTATTCAAAACCTAAAACAGCTGTCCCCTTTTCCTTTGAGAAAACTTCACTGAATGTCCCAAATAATCACTTTCTCTTTGTTGCTTGTACTAGATAAAGATATTTACTTGTAATATTGACCCAAGACCGATTATTGTGTCATATCCTTTAGTCTTCTAAGGAGTCATTGCCTTAATAATTTCTTGTTGAATAAATGAAGTGGCATTATCTAGAGTTATACATGGAAGACAGCTTCTATAACTTGAGCTCAGGTGACCTAGAACTTGTTCCTCTGATGTTCAACTGTTGTGCTATGTTTCTAACTTATGTATTGGTTGTCCTGAAGCCTTTAATAAGTCTTATTGCACCTGGTCTGCTGTCCTTCCTGTTGGCTCCCACTGATGACTTGGGGCCTACATATTCCTTGAGTGCACCAGCATCATACAGCTTTCTCTCTCTCTCTCTCTTTTTTTTTAAAGATTTTATTTATTTATTTGACAGAGAGAGACACAGCGAGAGAGGGAACACAAGCAGGGGGAGTGGGAGAATCAGGCTTCCCGCTGAGCAGGGAGCCCGATGCAGGGCTCGATCCCAGCACCCTGGGATCATGACCTGAGCCGAAGGCAGATGCTTAATGACTGAGCCACCCAGGCGCCCCTCTCTCTTTTTTTTTAAGTTTTTATTTTAATCATGCTCATTACCACAAGTGCCCTCCTTAATCCCCATCACCTATTTCACCCATGCCCCTGCCCACCTCCCCTCTGGAAACCACCAGTTTATTCTCTATAGATAAGAGTCTGTTTCTTGGTTTGTCTCTTTCTCTCTCCACCCCTCTGCCTTTGCTCATTTGTTTTGTTTTTTAAATACACATATGAGTGAAATCATATGTTATTTGTCTTTTCTGAGTTATTTCACTTAGCATTATACTCTCTAGCTCCATCCGTGTCATTGCAGTTGGGAAGATTTCATTCTTTTTTATGGCTGAATAATGCTCCAATGCATATGTATACACCACATTTTCTTTATCCATTCATCCAACATAGGGGTGCATGTATCCCTTTGAATTAGTATTTTTGTATTCTTTGGGTAAATACCCAGTAGTGGATTGTAGGATAGTTCTATTTTTAACTTTCTGAGGACCCTCCATATTGTTTTCCAGAGTGGCTGTACCAGTTTGCATTCCCACCAACAGTCAAGAAGGTTCCTTTTTCTCCACATCCTCCCCAACACCTGTTGTTTTTGGTATTGTTGGTTTTAGCCATTCTGACAGATGTGAGATGCTATCTTATTGTAGTTTTGATTTGCATTTCCCTGATGATGAGTGACAATGAACATCTTGTCATGTGTCGGCCATCTGGATGTCTTCTTTGGAGACATGTCTGTTCATGTCTTCTTCCCATTTTTAAATTGGATTATTTGTTTTTTGGGTGTTGAGTTTTATATGGTCTTTATATATTTTGGATACTAACCCTTTCTCAGGTATGTTCTTTGCAAATATCTTCTCCCATTCCCTAGGTTGCCCTTCAGTTTTGTAAATTGCTTCCCTCTCTGTGCAGAAGCTTTTTATTTTGATATAGACCGATAGTTTTATTTTTGCTTTTGTTTCCCTTGCCTCAGGGGACCTATCTAGAAAAAAGTTGCTCTAGCTGATGTCAGAGAAATGACTGTCTTGCTTCTAGGATTTTTATGTTTTAGGTCTCACATTTAGGTTTTTAAATTCATTTTGAATTTATTTTTGTGTATGGTGTAAGAAAGTGGTTCAGTTTCATTCATCTACATGTAGCTTTCCAGTTTTCCCAGCACCATTTTTTGAAGAGACTTTTTCCCATTGGGTATTTTTTCCTACTTTGTTGAAGATTAATTAACTGCATAATTGTGGGTTTATTTCTGGATTTTCTTTTGTGTTCTATTGATCTGTGTGTCTGTTACTGTGCCAGTACCATGCTCTTTTGATCACTACAGCTTTGTAATATAACTTGAAGTCCAGAAATGTGATGCCTCCAGCTTTGCTTTTCTTTTTCAAGATTGCTTTGGCTATGTGGGATCTTTTGTGGTTCCATACAGATTTTAGGATTGTTTGTTCTAGTTCTGTGAAAAATGCTGTTGGTATTTTATAGGGATTGCATTAAATGCGTAGAGTGCTTTGAGTAGTATAGACATTTTTAACAGTATTTGTTTTTCTAATCCATGAGCATGGGATGTCTTTCCATTTCTTTGTGTCATCTTCAGTTTCTTTCATCAGTGTTTTATAGTTTTCAGAGGACAAGTCTTTCACTTCTTTGGTTAGGTTTATTCCTGAGTATCTTATTATTTGTGGTGCAATTATAAACAATTGTTTTAATTTCTCTTTCTGGTGCTTCATTACTGGTGTACAGAAATGCAACAGATTTCCATACATTGATTTTGTATCCTGCAACTTTACTTAATTCGTTTATTAGTTCTAGCAGTTTTATGGTCGAGTCTTTTGGGTTTTCTATATATAGTATCGTGTCATATGCAAATAGTGACAGTTTTACTTTTTTTTACCAGTTTGGATGCCTTTTATTTCTTCTTGTTATCTGATTGCTGTGGCTAGGACTTCCGGTACCATGTTGAATGAAAGTGGTGAGAATGGACATCTTTGTCTTATTCTTGACCATAGGGGAAAAGCTCTCAGTTTTTCCCCATTGAGGAAGATGTTTGCTATGGGTTTTTCATATATGACCTTTATTATGTTGAGGTATGTTCCCCTCTATACCTACTTTGTTGAGGGTTTTTATCATGAATGGATGCTATACTTTGTCAAATTCTTTTTCTGCATTTGTTGAGATGATCATATGATTCTTATCCTTTCTCGTATTGATGTGATGTATCCTGTTGATTGATTTGTGAATACTGAACCACCCTGGAAACCCAGGAACAAATTCCACTTGACTGTGGTGAATCATTTTTTTAAATGTATTATTGGATTCAGTTTGCTAGTATTTTGTTGAGGATTTTTGCATCTATGTTCATCAGAGATCCTGGCCATACAGCTGCCTCTTGATACCATTTTGTTGGTATTTGGCTTGGCCTCTCATTGATATTAATACCTCTGCCATTCAGTGTTGTTGTTTCTCCTTAAAGACTCTCTGCAGTCTCGGGATGCCTGACTGGCTCAGTGGAAAGAGTATGTGACTTTTGATCTCAGGATCATGAGTTTGAGTCCCACATTTGGTGTAGAGATTACTAAAAAAAAATAAACTTAAACAAACAAACTCTGCAGTCTCAGTGATGGAATACTTGGTCTTTAATAAAGAGTCCAAATTAGATGCGAGTAAGCCAAATTAAATGTGAAGGTTCTGTTTCCCATTGGTGCTTTATGTTTGTTTCTGTGGAAGGCTTTCACTGAATCTGCTTAGAGTAGAGTGTTTCAAATTTGAGAAAGTGGGTGCTCTCATTTTGTTTTTTTCATTTTGGTGTCTGAGCATTATTAAAATTATCACAATTTTTTAGTTTTGAGATGATGAAGTTTTTTTGTTTTTGTTTTTGTTTTTGGTGAGGGGCAGAATCCTTATAATTAAGAGAGAGTTTTGCTTTACCTCTAATTATGCCCCTAAAAAATTGGCGGAATGTTGTCTTTGGTATTCAAGTTACAAGAAATCCTTCCTAATCTTTTGAGTTCTTACTCAGAAGTTTGGCATTTGAGAACAAATAGGGAAGAATTCTCAGCCAAGAGAAATTAATTTGTGATATGACCAAATCATGGCTTGTTCTGGGAATAGAGAGAAGCAGGTATTGAGAAATCAAAAAGGAGACAAAACTGATAGTGGAATAAGAAGCTTAGTTTTCAGAGAGGTATAGGGGAAGCTGGGGGAAGGTAAACCCAGGCCTTAGAGGAGAGACTGAGGAGTATGGCGAGGGCTATCACGTGTGAGTGAGGCTCTTACTATAATCTTGGGCATTGGGCTAGTGAAATAATTACTCTAATTGACTGACTGATTAGTTCATTCATTCATTCATTCATTCAGTTAACAAATATTTACTAAGCACCTACTTTGTGCCAGATACTGTTTAAGCACCAGCAGTGAATCTCTCCTTCTAATGGGAGAAAGACAATAAACAAATAGATAAAATAGCTAGCATGTCAGGTGGTGATAAGTTTTATGGAGAATATTTTATTTTATTTTATTTTTTTTTTAAGATTTTATTTATTTATTTGAGACAGAGAGAATGAGAGAGAGAGAGCACATGAGAGGGGGGAGGGTCAGAGGAAGAAGCAGGCTCCCTGCCGAGCAGGGAGCCCGATGCGGGACTTGATCCCGGGACCCCAGGATCATGACCTGAGCCGAAAGCAGTCGCTTAACCAACTGAGCCACCCAGGCGCCCGAAGAATATTTTAAAATGTAGGAGGTGCTGGGATGGAAGTTTGCATTGTTACGTAGGAGATCAAAAGAAGTCTGGGAAGGTGACATTGGAGGAGAGACCTCAAGGGAGTAAGAGGGTCAACTCTGTAAACAATGGGGGCAAGGGCATTCTAGAAGAGAGAAGGGCAAATGCAAAATCCCTGAGACGCTTGGCTGGAGCACAGCAAAGGATGGCATGAGAGAAGATGACGGTAGAGAGGTGATGGCAATCGGATTATGCAGGGCCTTCTAAGCCATTTAAGGGATTTTACCTCTTAGAGTGGTTTGGAAAGCCATGGGAAGCAGAGTAGCATGATCTTATATTTTTAAAGGATCACTGTGGCTGGTGATTGAGAATAGACTGAAGAGGCTCTGCTAAATAGGGTAAGTTAAAGTTAGGCAACATCACACGCTTTTAGATTCATTTGTGTCTTGAGACTGGTGAAAACCAGAAGGCGGGAGTCTATGATTATGTCAGAATTAGAAAGGCCTTAAATGTTTGGATGAAAAGTTGCTAAATAAATAAAGAAAGCCTCTTTGCAGGCAGTCTTATCTGCAACAAAGCCTTGCCCCCCCAACCATAATGGCATGTTACTGAAGCTTTGAGAAAGGGAGAGCCTCAAAAAGCTATAGTGAACGAGAGATAATCAGTGGAAATTTTGAGATGCTATTGTTTTCTGCTTGTAAAACAAATACAAATTCATTTGTAAAAATTCAAACATTACAGAAATGTGTGATACAGAAAGAATGTTCTCTGCAGTGCTAATTCGTTAACAATTTGTGTTAACTCCAGAATTCTTTTTCTATGTAAATAAAAACACGTTTTTTCTTTATTTGTAAAAATGGGATGATACTAAATCTACTGTTTTGCCGTTTAAATGTTTCACTTGATATGTCATGGACATTTTTCCGTGTTGGTGTATATAGAGCTGTTGCATCCTTTTTGAGAGTGGCATAGTATTCCAGCAGTTGAATGCACTATAATTAGTTTAAGCAGTGCCTTGTTGATAGAATCTGGATTGTTTCCGTGACAGACAGTGCTTGTCATCTTTGTGTACTTGTGCAGGTGTTTCTAGAGGAGGATGAATTTTTAGAAGTACAATTGCTGGGGCCAAAAGTATATGGACATTGCTAATGGTAAATGAAAATTAATTGTATAGTATTATTACTAATTTAAGATATTTTCTATTTCCAATTTTATTTCAAGTGAATATAATTTCATCAATTGGGACTCATAATCCTGGTTTGCTTTTTTTTTTTTTCTTCTCCCATAAGATCGTAAGTTTCTCAGTAGTAAATTCTACCACTGGGTTTTTCAGGAATCTTGTTCCTCAAGGTTGAAAAGGAGTTTTGTTTTCTTAGTTCTAAATATCTGCCACCTGGAGATGTTCATATACTTATCTTCTCCAGCCGTTTTGTATCAGGGAGACATAATCTTGGTTCCATCTTTGACATTCACTTACTGGCTTTAGGCCACCTGGTCTTCAGGGCCTTGTTAAATGATTGGGAGAAACCAGGCATCTTTTGCCCTGTCTTAAGGCAGTAACATTTAGATATTTGACTTATTTGCCTTTGGGGGTTTCTTTCTTTGGCAATATGAGGGTGAGGGTAGCGTGGAAGAGAGGTACCAGTGTTAATCTTTTTCATCTTCACTGCTCACGTGCCCAATGAGGTCACTCTATATTTGAGCCTCTTTGAATTCTGAGCATCATCCCTGGTTATATCTTCTATATCAAAGGTTGGCAGACTTTTTCTGTGTAGGGCAAGGTAGTGAATATTTCAGGCTTTTGTAGGCCATACGGTCTCTGATGCAAATATTGAACTCTGCCATTGTAGCATGAAAGCAGCCAGAGACTACATATAAGTGAATGAGTGTGGCTCTGTTCCAATAAAATTTTATTTATAGACACAAATGTGATTTTCATGTACTTTTCACGTGTCATGAAAGAGTCTTTTGATGTTTTTCAGCTATTTAAAAATATACCATTTTTAGCTCATGGGCTGTACAAAAATCGGCGGCAGGCCAGATTTGGCCGACAGGCCGTGGTTTGCCAGTCCCTGCTTTATGTATACGTGATTTGGAAGAGAGTCAGGTGCTATCGTAATAGAAGGCATTATGATCATGAAGGCTCTGAAGAGGTAGGTAGGGGACTCCTGCACTGGTTCTCTCTCTCTGCTTTGGACTAGATGTCGTAAGTATTGGCTCTTACAAGATTCTTTGCTGGTTAAGAGCAGGCGTAAGTGCATAAAGAGTTTCTGGTTTCCTCTCCTATCTGCCCTGAAGCAAGGTTTTCCAGCCTTGCTTTGTATCTGTCTTGGGAATTGTTTGCAAGTGAGAAGGCTTGCCCTGGTGTGGGGGAGGGTGTGAGCCTCCAGGCCTTGCAGGCAGTATGCTTGACAAGCAGTCCTTCTCCCACTGCAGGTCAAATTAGCACCTGTTAAGACTGATCTAAATTATCCCCCATCATCCCTCCCTCTGGGGCTGGATGGTGTAGAGCTGGCTGTGTGCTTTGTATACACACTGTGAACTTGAAAAGATGTAATCGCTTCTGTCAGTTCTGAGTGTTGGAGTGTTACAGGGACTACAGTGGGATTCTATGTGTTGCTGCAGATACACTGGGAGCAATTTCCCTGAGTACTCATTCTTCCCCCTTCAGATCCCCTTCTGTACCGTATCTGTTCACAGTAGTGCTCTAAAGGGTGCGTTGGAGGTTTTGCTAAGACAATAACACCAGGTGTATGGGGTTCTGTTTGCATAATATATTTTGCTAATTGTAATCGGTCCCAGCTCATTAGAGCTATGCAGGTAGCTTCTCCTCCTCCTCTTAGATTTCTTATATATTTATGGGGACAGGAGGATCCAGTGCATCTTAGTTCTCCTTTTGGGAGCACCCCAGACAACGTATTTGTGTGAGCAGATTTGGCTTTAGTGTGTGGGCCTGTAACATTAATCCAGAGATTGCAAAATAACCTTCAGGTATGTTTATTTGCCCTTACAGTGTTTCTAAAAATTTCAGGTTTTTTTTGACGTTAAGTGCAGATTTCTGGATTCTATTGGGAAAAAAAATTAGAAGATCTGGCTTGTATTCCTACATAATAACTAACAGTAGGAGTTGAGTAGTTATTGCCCCTTTAGTCAGAGCATGGAAGTTTCTTTGTGCCTTAATCTGTACTGGGCTTTTATTTATGTTTCTTAATCCAATTTCGTGTTGGTTACCTCTGCATTAGCTCAAGCAAAATGTTGATGGTTTTGTGTAAGCAAGTGTTTTTTTTTTTTTTTTAAGCTTTTATTTATTTATTTGACAGAGAGAGACACAGCGAGAGAGGGAACACAAGCAGGGGGAGTGGGAGAGGGAGAAGCAGGCTTCCTGTGGAGCAGGGAGCCCGATGTGGGGCTCCATCCCAGGGTCCTGAGATCATGACCTGAGCCAAAAGCAGAGGCTTAATTGACTGAGCCACCCAGGCACCCCCACCCCCTTTTTTAAAAGTAGGCTCCATGCCCAACATGGGGCTTGAATTCACAACCCTGAGATTAAGGGTCTCATCCTCTGTCGACTGAGCCAGCCAACTGCCCAGCTGGGCAAGTGCCCTACCACTCAGCTTCACCTGGGGGAGGCACTGGGCATTGCACTATCCTCTCCTCTACCCAACCCCTCCTGCCTAATTCACCCGCAAGGGGTCCCCTGCTGGCTGTTAGCTGATGTCCTGACAGCCCCCTCACCTGAGAAGCTGCCTGACTTTTTTATAGCAACAATTAATAAACTCCTCCTCTGTTTCCAGAGAGGGAAAGTGGGGATGCCAGGCTTATTTGCTGGCTGGGTCAGACTTCAGTGAGCAGCTTTCTGTTATGTCAAGTTATGCAGTATGAAGGTAACCTTCCTTTGAAGATGGACTGTGTGAAATCTTGGAGAAGAATGCCCTCACCTCTCCCTGTGAGCAGAGCACTTTGGGGAGAGGGGTGGGTTCCAGTGAAAAGGCTGCTTGGGTGCCACCTGCCAGGAAATTAAAATCAAGTTAGAGCAGGAGTTAGAGCAGAAAATTGTAATAATAAAGGAATCAAAGGCTGAAAGCATGACCTTGTCATAAAAAGAGAGTCACAGTTTGTTAACATTGTGCCCTTTTCCTTTGCTGCATCAGAGGGTATGAGTGTGAATCTTTTTACCTCTCTTACTTTTTTCCTCCCCTACACATGTTCCCATACATTTCTCAGTTTTCCTCTCTTCCTGCTGTCTCCTTGGATCACTTCACCTCAGCAAGGTGGCTTTTATCCTTTCTTTGTTCTGCTGGCAAATGTGACCTCCCCCTTTTTTTGGTCTTTTTGTGATAAAAAACACGTCAGTTTACCCTCTTAATTTTTAAATGTACAGTATGGTTAAGTATATATACATAGAGTTGGACAACAGATGTCTGGAACTTTTCTTTTTGCATGAGTGGAACACTATACTCCTTGAACAATTTTTCATTCTCCCTACCCCCCATCCCTGGCAACTGCCATTCTGTTTTCTTTTTCTGTAAGTTTGATTACTTTAGAAGCCTCATTTAAGAGGAGTCTCATGCAGTATTTGTCTTTTTGTAATTGGCTTATTTCACTTAGTATAATGTCCTCAGGGTTCATCCATGTTGTAGCGTGCGACAGGATTTCCTCCCCCCCCCCTTTTTTTTTTAAGATTTTATTTATTTGACAGAGACACAGCAAGAGAGGGAACACAAGCAGGAGGAGTGGGAGAGGGAGAAGCAGGCTTCCTGCTGAGCAGGGAGCCCGATGTGGGACTCGATCCCAGGACTCTGACGTCATGATCTGAGCCGAAGGCAGATGCCCAATGACTGAGCCACCCAGGTGCCGGGATTTCCTTCTTTTTAAAGGCTGAATAATATTCCACTGTATATACATTTTCTTTACCCATTCATCTGTCGATGGACATTTAGGTTACTTCCACATCTTGTCTATTGTGAGTAATTCTGCAGTGAACATGGGAGGACAAATATCTCTTTCAGATCTTGTTTTCAGTTCTTTTGCATATATACTCAGAAGGAAGATTGCTGGATCATATGGTAGTTCTATTTTTGATTTTTTGAGACGCTTCTATACTGTTTTTCACAGTGGCTGCATCATTTTACAATCCCACCAGCAATGTGCCAGTGTTCCAATTTCTCTACATCCTCACCAACATTGTGATTTCCTGTTTTTTTTGGCAGTGCCCATCCTAATGGGCATGAGGTGGGTATGTCTTGTGCTTTGATTTGCATTTCCTGATGATGAGTGATGTTAAGGATCTTTTCATATGCTTGTCCATTTGTAGATTTTTTTTTAAAGATTTTTATTTGAGAGTGAGAGAGAGAGAATGAGAGAGCGCACACACGGGGGAGGGGCAGAGGCAGAGGGAGAAGCAGACTCCCTGCTGAGCAGGGAGCCTGATGTGGGACTCCATCCCAGGACCCTGGGATCATAACCTGAGCTAAAGGCAGATGCTTAACCGACTGAGTCACCCAGGTGCCCTGTAGATCCTTTTTTAAGATTTATTTATTTTAGTGACAGAAAGCATGCATGCATGTGGGGGGGAAAAGGAGGGATAAAGGGAAAGGGAAAGAGAATCCCAGGTAGACTCCCTGCTGAGTATGGAGTCCAATGCGGGCTTGAGATCATTACTTGAGCCGAAATAAAGAGTCAGATACTCAACTGACTAAGCCACCCAGGCACCCCCATTTGCATATCTTCTTTGGATAAATGTCTGTTTAAGTCCTTTGCCCACTTTTTAATTGGGTTATTTGGTTTTTGGTGTTTTTTTTTTTTTTAAAGATTTTATTTATTTATTTGACAGAGAGAAACACAGTGAGAGCAGGAACACAAGCAGGGGGAGTAGGAGAGGGAGAAGCAGGCTTCCCGCGGAGCAGGGAGCCCGATGCCGAGCTCGATCCCAGGACCCTGGGACCATGACCTGAGCCGAAGGCAGACGCTTAACGACTGAGCCACCCAGGCGCCCATGGTGTTTTTTTTTTTGTTAAATTGTAGGAGTTCTTGATATATTCTGGATGTTAACCCCTTATCTGGTAGTTTGCAAATATTTTCTTCTATTCAGTAGATTCCCTTTTTACTCTTTTGATTGTTTCTTTTGCTGTGCATAAGTTTTTTTAAGTTTTACACAGCCCCATTTGTCTTTGTTTTTGTTGCCTTTGCTTTTGGTATCATATCTAAGAAATCATAGTTCCTTGTAGTGTCATAAAGCTTTTCCCCTATTTTTTTTTTTTCTTTTTGTTTGTTTTTCCCCCTGTGTTTTCTTCTAAGAGTTTTTATAGTTTCAGGTCTTACATTTAGGTCTTTTTTTTTTTTTTTTTTTAAGATTTTATTTATTTGAGAGAGCGAGAGAGCACAAGCAGAGGGGAGGGGTAGAGGAAGAAGCAGATTCCCCCTGAGCAGGGAGCTGACACAGGACTTGATCCCAAGACCCTGGGATCATGACGTGAGCCAAGGGCAGATACTTAACTGACTGAGCCACCCAGGCACCCTTACATTTAGATCTTTAATCCATTTTGAGTTAATTTTTATGTATGGTGTAAGGTAAGGACCCATCTTCATTCTTTTGCATGTGGATAGCCAGTTTTCCTAGTGCTATTTGTTGGAGAAACTATTAATTCTCCATTATCTGGGGGTCTTTTTTTTTTTTTTTTTAAATAGGCTCCATGCCCTACATGGGGCTTGAACTCATGACCCCGAGATCAAGAGTCACATGTTCTACTGACTGAGCCAGCCATGCGCCCCACCATTATCTATGGAGTCTTGACACCTTTGTCAAAGATCATTTGACCATATACACAGGGGTTTATATCTGGGCTCTCTATTCTGTTCTGTGTCCCTGCCTTTATACCAGTACCATAGTGTTTTGATTACTGTAGCTTTGCAATATATTTTGATATAAGGTAGTGTCAGGTCTCTAGCTTTGTTTTGCTTTCTCAAGATTGTTTTGGTTATTACACTATATAGTTAACTAACTGGACTTTGAATAAAAACTTAAAAAAAAAAAAGATTGTTTTGGCTCTTGTCCTTTGAGATTCCATATGAATTTTGGGTGTTTTTTTCTCTTCCTGTAAAAAATGCCAGTGGAATTTTGGTAGAGATTGCATTGAATCTGTAGACTGCTTTGGGTAATATGGACATTTTAACAATATTAAGTCTTCTGATCCCTGAACCCGGAATGTCCTGCCATTTATTTGTGCTTTCTTTACTTTCTTTCAGCAGTGTTTTATAGTTTCAGTGTGCAAGTCTTTCACTTTTTTGGTTAATTTATGAGTATTTTATTCTTTTTGATGCTGTTGTAAATAGGACCATTTTCTTAATTTCCTTTTCAGCAAATGTAGTCCTTTTAAAATTAAAACGAGAAGGAACTTTTTTTTCTTTAAATTTCTCCAATCTAGTGTCTTCTCAGAAGTCCAGCAATCTTCTCAGTATGCTTTTCTGATTCCTTTTCATACTGGTCTGTTACAAGTTCTCAGAAAGAACTAAGGCAGAAGCTGGGCTGATCATTTTCTTTTAGCTCCTTGAAGGCAAAGGAGCATTGTAATATTCATCCTAACAGAGTTGCTGACTTTTTAGTCCTTCATAGAGCCACTAAATTTGGCAGTGATGTTAGATGGTACTGTTTTGGATATGATAAAGTCAGAGAGTTGGGGTAGTTATATCAGAATGTGTTTATTGTGTGCTCTTTGGCTGGTGGTTCTTAAAGTGTGGTCCCTAGACCAGGAACATTAACATCTTCTGGGAACTTGTTAGAAATACAAGTTCCTGGGCTCACCCCAGATTTACTGAATCAGAAACTTGGGGTGGGAGGCCATGTTATTTGCATTTTATCAAGCTCTCCAGGTGGTTTTGATACACATTAAGTTAGAGAACACTATTTTAGGCCACCTAGGAACTCTTTTAACACCATTACCACCATTCCCCCAAATCTCTGTAGTGTACTAAGATCCTTTGCATTATTCATCAGCTTTTATTTTTCCTTTTGCTCTTGTCCCATATGATGCAACGTTGCTTTAACTCTCACAGTCTCCTTCTCTCTAATTATAACATGTACTAATAGAAAGATACGGAGTTGAGCATCACTGGATTCAATTTCTGGCTCTGTTTTGTGACCTTGGGCAGTTAAATAGCCTTTCTGAACGTCCGTTTTATCAATTGGAAAATTATGTGAGGGTTAAATGAGTAAAGCACCAGTTACTTTTGCAAATTTAGATGCTCAAGAAATGCCTGCTCTTTTTTCCCTTTGTCCTATTACTCTGCTCAAAATACAAAACAAAACAGGCACCTGGGTGGCTCGGTTGGTTAAGCGTCTGCCTTCACGGCTCAGATCATGAGCAGTGGAGGCTGCTTCTCCCCTGCCCACTGCTTCCCTCCTGCTTGTTCTCCGTCTCTATCTCTGACAAATAAATAAAATCTTAAAAAAAAAAAAAAATACAAAACAAAAACATTTTGCCATGGCATATTGCCTGCAGATTTTTTTTTTTTGGTCGGTATTATTTTTGAGGCTTCAGGCTTTATGGGGTATCTGTGAAATCTCTTCATATAAAATTGGAATAAACCAAGTTCATAAAAAAGTGAGGTGCCTATGAAGGGTGGATAGGGAATGGTTATTGAGATAAAGCTGGTGCTAGTTACTTCCATTAGTCACTTGCAGTGGACACAGTGAAGTTCTGTGTTAGAAAGTTCAATAATACAGAAAGTAATTTGGCTCATAGCAAGAGAATGGGATATTATCTTCATTTTTCCTGCACTCTTTCTTTCTTTCTTTTTTTTTTTTTTTAAGTAGGCTCCACACCTAGTGTTGAGCCCAGCGCAGGGCTTAAACTCATGACCCTGAGGTTAAGACCTGAGATGAGCTAAGAGTCAGACTGCTTCTGACTGAGTCACCCAGGCGCCCCTTTCTTGCACTCTCTTACAGTGATTTGTGCAAAAGAGACAGGTCCTGCCTCATGATAAAGGAGGGAGCATAAATAGCCTTAATTTCCCAAATTCTAGGGCCACCTTCTACATTAAGAAGGAGCCATCCAGGGCAGAAGTGTGTTTCAGAAAGATAGAGCCTGACTGGGATAAGGAGGAGAGTAGCAAGTCTTTCCAAATTGACATTGACATTTCTGACCAATACCAGGACTTTGTGCTTTGGACACTGAGCAGGTTTGTAGTGAGTTTTGTTTAAGATCTGTTTCCAGATGTCTTGTTTGGTGTTTTGTTTTGGTAGCCAAGGTTCCTTTGAGTACAGATGTGATTACTTCAGGCTTATAATTAATTTCATGGACTTAGTTCTAATGCTGCTATTTTGACTAGCTTGAAAGTTCTACAAGATCAGAAACTATTTCATTCATTTGTTGATGTATAGCAAACCACACAACAAAACTTAGTGACTTAAAATAACAATTTTATTACCTTCCATTGTTTTTTTGGGTAGACTGGGCTCAGATGGGAAGTTCTGTTGGTCTTGCCTGTGGTCTCTCTAGAGTCACCTGGAGGCTCAGTTGGGACAGCTAGGTCTCTCCCTCTTCCTGTAGTCTCAGGGACTCCTCTCTCCATGTGCCCTTTCCAGCCAACTAGCCAGACTTTTTACTTAGCAGCTTAAGGCTTCCCAAAGTGACAGTTCCAAAAGGGAAGAATGGAAGTGGTCAGTTCTTTTAAAGGCTAGGGCCAGAACCGGCACAGCTTGCCACATTCTCTTGGTTAAAGCAAGAACAGACTGGTCTAGATTCAGTGTGGGTGGAGACCATACAAGGACAAGAATACTAAGAAGTATGGTTCTTTGGGGTCCATTTTTGGAGCCTACTACAGGAACCATATCTATTTTATATACTAATGTATACCCAGTGGTTGATACTTAATAAATACTTGGGATTTGAATCAGTGATTGGATAGACTAACAGATTGGTGGATGAATGACTGACTGATCTTATCAGTTTGAGTGAGTTTCATGTGATTCTTAGGGTTCAGATACCCACCCATGTTTATGCCCCTACAGTACTCGTCCTTCTCGACACATGTTTTCTTTCAGGGAAATCACCTTTTTAGGCATAGTGACATGGGTGACCAGAGTGCATCATATTCCCTGCAGACACTTTGGGAGTTGTAATCCCGGGGAGAAAAGAATAATTGGTATTCATTGGACTGTGTAGTGGCTACTATACATACTTTACGTATGTTCTTATTTATAGCAACCTTGGGGAATAGGGATTTCCCTTTAAATTTGGACATTGAAGATAATGGACTTTCCCAAGGTCACATAGCTAGTAAGTGATACAAGATGATGAATTTAAGCTATATTCTCGGGGCTTCTGACTGCCGTATTCAAGAAGAGCATGCGACTCCTGATCTCAGGGTCGTGAGTTCAAGCCCCACACTGGGTGTAGAGATTATTTAAATAAATAAAAATAAAAAAATAAAAATAAACTTCATTCTCATTCTAAAGCTAAAGCACTGACTTGTGTCCTTTATTAGTTATTCAGTTTCCCTTGGTTAGTCTTAGACTATTAAGATATAACAGAGGTGTTTTCAACAGCAGCTAATAGCGTTAACATTTGGGGCTGGATAATTTTTTTTTTAAGATTTTATTTATTTATTTGACAGGGAGAGAGGGAACACAAGCAGGGGGAGTGGGAGAGGGAGAAGCAGGCCTCCCACTGAGTGGGGAGCCGATGCAGGGCTCGATTCCAGGACCCTGGGATCATGACCTGAGCCGAAGGCAGACGCTTACCGGCTGAGCCACCCAGGCACCCCGGGACTGGATAATTCTTTATTGTGGGAGTCTGTGCTAAGCATTGTAGGATGTTGAGCAGTATCCCTGACCTTTATCCACTAGATGCCAGTGCACTCTCCCCACCCATTTACAACAACTGTGTCTCCAGACATTGCCATATGTCCCCTGGGGGGATCCCCTCCCATTGAAAAGTTATTTCATGATTTGCTGTCCTTCAGTTTTGCTGGTTTTTTTTTTTTTTTTTTAATTCTCACAAGGAACTGGCAGTGTCTTCAAACCACCTCATTCTGTAATAGTTGTAATAGTACTACCTGGTTCTTTTTTTTTCTAAGTAGGCTCCACGCTGGGTGTGGAGCCCAAGGCAGGGCTTGAACTCACAGGGCTTGAATTCACGACGCTGAGATCAAGAGTTGGATGCTTAACCGAGCCACCCAGGTGCTCCTGCCTGGTTCTGATGGTCTTGAGTCATGCCTTTCTCTCATTGCCTCTCTCTTCTTTTGCCTTGTCTTTTTGCTTTTGTCTGTGATTCCCCTCTATCAAATGCAGCTGGACAAAGTAGTGTTTGTAAGGACTTTTTTTTTACACAGGTATCCATTTAGCAGGCATTCACATTGCTGAGATAACAAGCATTTGTGGTAGTGAAAAAAGGCAGTTTATATCTTCTAATTATGGTAGGGGGGAAAAGTAAAATATTTTTTTTAAAAGATTTTATTTCTTTAATTGACAGAGACAGCGAGAGAGGGAATACAAGCAAGGGGAGTGGGCAAGGGAGAAGCAGGCTTCCCGCTGAGCGGGGAGCCTGATGCGGGGCTCGATCCCAGGACCCTGGGACCATGACCTGAGTTGAAGGCAGTTGCTTAACCAGCTGAGCCACCCAGGCGCCTCAAGGTATAATATTTAGTAAGCTGAGAATTAAATGGCTTCCAGGCTCCACAGAGTTAATCTTCAGGGTAGTGTTTGATTGACATGCTGGAGGATGTTAATGTGCAGTTCTTTTGAGGAACGGGGGAGGAGAGTGGAAATTGCAGTTTCTCTACTAATTGTACTTTAGGTGTCATTTATGACAATTTCATGTTGTCTAGACAGAGGGAAATGGTGGAGAAATTATTCTAGTGGAGTCAAATGCGAGTCCAAAAGGAATCAAGAAGGTTGCTGAAGTCAGGATCAGGGTGGAAGAGCAAGTCATATCCCCCCAGAGGCAAATCAGTGAAAATCAGATGTCACCAAGAGAAGCGGCTCAGAATGAACCCAGGATGTAAGAAAGGGATTGTACTCGGAGCTTTGTATTAGCTCAAGGGCTAACAGTGGATTGTTTGGGGGCCCAGCTGGAGTCTCTGCCCCTTGTCTATTTCTGTAGACTCCAGAAACCTCATTACAGACATGAGCCAGGAAAGCTGCCTCTTTGCCTCTGGTTAGTAAATGCTCCAGCCCACTGTGTATTCCTTTTTCCTCATTCTCTTATAAGGCTTCATTTACTAATTCTCTTTGCCCTCCTGATGTTGGCCCTAAGGCTTTGCTTTATATTATAATATATAGTGTTTACAATATACCAGGGTCAGTGGCCTGTCATTTAAGAACAGATGGCCTTCGTCAAGGGTTTTTTAAATTTCAGGTTAGGAATAGAAATGTGAAAAATGATCTAGGAAGAAGTGTACAGGTTTGCTGTTATTGAAGCAGTAAATGATTCTACCTAATATATTCATTGTAGAATTAGTTGGTATAGATAAAGCCTTTTTTGGAATTATCTGTTATTCTGAATAAAATTAGCTGAGAAATTAGGATTATCGGATTTTGTAAATCTCTTCTTGATTTTGGAGGAAACCAGTCAATTAGGATGTACTGCCTCTTTTTTTTTTTTTTTAAAGATTTTATTTATTTATTTGAGAAAGTGAGAGAGAGAGAGAGCACAAGAGGGGGGAGCGGGAGAGGGAGAAGCAGACTCCCCGCCGAGCAGGGAGCCCGATGCGGGACTCGATCCCGGGACTCCAGGATCATGACCTGAGCCGAAGGCAGACGCTCAATGACTGAGCCACCCAGGCGCCCCAGGTTTAGATTTTAATTAAGAGGCAGTACATCCTGGGGCGCCTGGGTGGCTCAGTCGGGTAAGCGACTGCCTTCGGCTCAGGTCATGATCCTGGAGTCCCGGGATCGAGTCCCGCATCGGGCTCCCTGCTCGGCGGGGAGTCTGCTTCTCCCTCTCCCGCTCCCCCCTCTTGTGCTCTCTCTCTCTCTCACTTTCTCAAATAAATAAATAAATAAATAAAAATCTTTAAAATCTAAACCTGTATATCACAGCTCTTGCTTGTCTGGCTATGCGTGAGTATCAGAACTACCTGTGGAACTTGTCGTCATTGATACGCTCTTACTCATCCTTTGGTGAAAAGCCCCTGATCTAAATTTCTAATTAAAAAAAGTGTGTGGTCTGTGAGCTGACCTTCCAAGTCTCCTAGAGAAAATGAATTTGGAGACAGAGTAAACATATCCATGTAGATCACCTTGGGCCTTTGAGTTCCGCTGCTGACGAAAGTGAGTTTTTATTATAAATTGAAATTTTATAATTCAAATGTAATGTGTTGAGGATATGCAAAAGCTAAGCATAGCGCCAACCAATCATTTTATAATTTTATCAAAAATCACCACCTAAGGTGCCTCTGTGGCTCAGTTGGTTAAGCATCCAACTCTTGATCTCAGGTCTTGATTTCAGGGTAGTTAAGTTCAAGCTCTGCACTGGGCTCTGTGCTGGGTGTGAAGCCTAATTAAAACAAACAGACAATCTACCAGACAGTTAGCAGAGGGTCAGATATTCTCAGAGGGGTCTGGCTGACTTCTCAGGTAAGACTTTTGTATAACTAGATACACAGTTATATACCGATTATGAATTCTGTTTCCAGTTTCTTTCCTTTTGGTATCTGTGATTATGTTGTGCTCTGATGTTTTACCATCTGTCTCTCGCTGCACAGAGGCATTGAGGAATACGTTAATGTTTTGTAAAGATGTTTTGGTGAAAGGCATTGTTTTGAGCCCCATGAATTGTTTATGCTTGATGATAGTAAAATAAGGCTGATCCATAGGACAGGCACTGTGAGCTTTTCTATAGTATGTCTTTTTTCCCCTTGGTGTCGGCCTTTTCGCAGTGCCACCTTGCCTTGGTCTACCCCACAGCAGGGACAGGAATTGCCTGCCGGGCTTCATTGGAAACGGCATCGTGCTCTAAGTGCACCCCTAGAACTAGGGGGCCCTGCAGTGATCAGATGAGTGCCTATCGTTGGATAACTTAAACGATAATTGCCAGTGTGTGAAATGGGGAGGCTTGGGTGCCTCCGCTTTAAAGCAGAGATGTCAATTTGGAAATCATAATAGAGGTGTCATTTCAGAACACACAATTATTTTTTACAAAGAATAAGGGCTTGTCATCTCCCAGCCCAGGCATGCGCCAAGGCAGAGATCGGGGGCTTGCAGAGCAAGATTCAAAAATGAAGAAGGCAATAGTACATCCAAGTTTCTTTGGCCTCCTGTCCCTCCATCCCCCTGAAAACATTGCCCTCTTTCCCCTTTGAGGTCTCTTTTAGCAATATACCATCCAGGAGCATCTGTGGTAGTTTCCCAGGCAAGTAGCCAGCCGCTGACTTTATGATTTAATAAGCTTCCCAGGGACCAGGCTGCACTGCATTTATCAAGACAACTATGTCAGCACTTTAACCTGAGCAGCTTAAGTGACCAGAGGGATAAAGGGTGATGTAAGCAGTTCCTGAAGACCTTGTTCCTTCAGGAATTTTAGTGTGAGTTTTTGGACATCTAGCAACCTTGTCTGAATGTCATGCGGTCAGTGAGGGGCAATCAGATATGTCTTCTTGCTTATTCTTCCATATCTACTTAGGACTGCTGATTTATTCACAGGCTTTTATTGGTCTCCTATTACATGTTAATTAGGAGTTTTAATGGGGACAGAAGGATGACTTGGACCCAGTACATGCTTTCATGTGGCTTGTAGTCCAGTAGCAGAGACAAAACATACTTAGAGGTAACGATAGTACGTGGTGACTTGGCAGAGGCCTTTTTTTTTTTTTTTTTTTTTTTTAAGATTTATTTATTTGACAGAGAGAGTGCAAGCAGAGGAAGCAGCAGCAGAGGGAGAGGGAGAAGCAGGCCCGCTGAGCAGGGAGCCCATGTGGGGCTCCATCCCAGGGCCGTGGGATCATGCTGAGCCAAAGGCAGACACTTACCAACTGAGCCACCCAGGCACCCCAGGCAGAGGCCTTTTAAGAGAGGTTTCAAAATGCAGTGGGGTCTTTGGGGAGAGAGTAGAGAGTGTGAACTTTTGGATGGAGGAGTCAGATGTTTGAGTTTTGAAGGATTTTTTAAGGCAGAAATAGGAAAAAGAACTTTCCAGAAAGAAGCAATGGCCAACCTAAATACATGAATGAGATGAGGGTGTGTTTAATTTAGCTAGAGCAGTGCTTCTCAAAGTGGCCTGGGATTCCTGAAGTCAAAACCATTTTTGTGATAATGCTGAGCTGCTCTTTGTCTTTTTCACTATCATTCTTCCACAAGTGTCTGTGGAGTTTTCGCTCTGTGACATGTAACAAGGTTATCACTCTGGTATGTGTGCTTGTGTTAGGAATTTCTCAATTTTAATTTCAAATGTAAATATTAATAGATAAAACCCGTATAAATAAAAGCTCTTTGGGGTCCTCACTAATTTTTAAGAGAGTTAAAGAAGTTCTGAGGCCAAAAAGGTTGAAACCCACCATGCTAGAGTATATCATATATCCAGAAGAAATGAGAAATTCAGCTGCAGAGCTTTGGAGCCAAGCTGAGGAATTTAGATTTTATTTTCTAGGCAGAAGGGAGCTGTTGGTTTTGGGTTTGGCTCCCTTGAACTAAAATAGCAGATATCACCCAGACATCAAAGTTAGGCTGGGAAATTACTCTTTAGGCATGGGGCATCAGTGGCATCTTGGGTTCTTGGAGCAGGCTTTACATATCATGTAGGTCACAGAGTTCTGGCAATTGATTTTTCCCAGTGATTAGAGGAGGTTTAAACATATTTATTTGCTTTAGGATATTGATTTTTTTTCTGTCATCTGACAACTAGTTTTAAAAGAATATTTTCAGGATATAATTGTTGAGTAAGGGAGAGTTGTCACTGGCTTATTCATTCTGTCTAGACATGTATAAAGGTACCCAAATTTTCTGCTTCTCAGCTCTGATATCTATTGGATTTGAAATGAAAGTTCTTTTTTAGATGACCCATCTCATCTGCCTTGACAACTTTGTTCTTTCCCAGAGCTTTCTTCCATTATTTTTTTTTCATTGTTTTCCTAGTAGTCATCAAAGGGTATAGTGGATCTAGGGAACCCACTTACACATATTCAGAGTATTAATCAGGAAAGGAAGAAATAGCTGTAGTAATTTAAAATGTTAGGAATTTTACAGCTTGAATTGTGTTTCTGTTGACTAATGATTTTATCAGGTTTTAATATTAATTTTTGATGACTTACTCTAGTATGTAATACTTTGATTTCATGTTTTTCTGTTCCATTTCTTAGTGACTTCACTTTATCTTTCAAAGGATTTTATGTAAGCAAATATTTTAGAGCAAGGGGTGGGCAGATTTTTTCTGTAAAGGACCAGGTAGTCAGTATTCTAAGCCTGTTCCTGTCAGGATTAACTCTGCCTTGCTAGCTCCAAAACAGCCATAGACAATATATAAATGAGTGAATGTGGCCATGTTTGAATAAAACTTTATTTATAAAAACAGGCAGCTGGGGTGCCTGAGTGGCTCAGTCGGTTAAGCGTCTGCCTTCAGCTCAGGTCATGATCCCGGGGCCCTGGGATCGAGCCCCGCATCGGGCTCCCTGCTCAGCAGAGAGCTTGCTTCTCCCTCTGCCTGCGACTCTGACTATCTGTACTCTCTCTGTCTCTGTCAAATAAATAAATAAAATCTTTTTTTTTTAAGATTTTATTTATTTATTTGACAGAGAGAGACACAGCGAGAGAGGGAACACAAGCAGGGGGAGTGGGAGAGGGAGAAGCAGGCTTCCCGCCGAGCAGGGAGCCCGATGTGGGGCTCGATCCCAGGACCCTGGGATCATGACCTGAGCCGAAGGCAGACGCTTAACGACCGAGCCACCCAGGCGCCCCGATAAATAAAATCTTTAAAAAAACCAAAAAACAAAAAACAGGCAGCTGACTTGGGGCTAGTAGTTTACCATACCTACCTTAGGGCATTAGGGCAACTTGCTATTTTAAGAAATCCTTTTTAAGAAGTGAGTAATTCTTGGGCGCCTGGGTGGCTCAGATGGTTAAGCGTCTGCCTTCGGCTCGGGTCATGATCCCAGGGACCTGGGATCGAGTCCCACATTGGGCTCCCTGCTCAGTGGGGAGCCTGCTTCTCCCTCTCCTACTCCCCCTGCTTGTGTTCCCTCTGTGTCTCTCTCTGTCAAATAAATAAATAAAATCTTAAAAAAAAAAAAAAGTGAGTAATTCTTTTGAGAATGAAGAGTTTTCTTTTTAGTTTTCAGTGGTTTACTTTTCAGTTTTGTATATTGAATGTTTTTAATTTTTTTGACTGTTTTTAATTTTGAAATAATTTCAGACTGGCAGAAAAGTTGCAAAAATAGTGCAAAGAATTCCCATATACCCTTCACCCACATTCCCTAAATCTTAGCATTTTACCACATTTGCTTTATCATTCTCTCTCTTTTGCTTTATGTATGAGTATGGTTATGCTTTTACATATTTATGGTTTTTATGTTTATGTTTTGTGCTTATTCTTTTAATTGTATGGTTTTTATATTTATATATTTGTGCTTATATTCTTTTGAATGTTGGATTTTCTTAAAAGTAGGATATAGTTTGATAGAGCAGTGGTCTTCAGATTTAAAAAAAATACTTATATTAGTAAAAGGCTTTTGAGCAATGTGTGTGTGTATTATATATTATGGTTATACATTATAAATAAGAAGTTCTGATATTTTCTTCTGTTCTCCAGTGGATCAAAATAGCACAACTCCTGTGTATCTCACTTGGACACCACTGGTACAGAGAGTGAACCAGGCAAACTTGCGAAGAAAGAGGGGTTTTTGTGTGTGTGTTTTTTTCCTGTCAAGGGTTTCAGTGACTCTTTAAAAACATTTCTAAATTGTGATTACAGGTCAGAATGAAATGGCAGCTTCAAGCTTGAACAAGTGTGTCTGAACCCCCTCCTGATTCTTACCTGATTTTGCATTATTGAGTTGCATGAGAGATGGTTAAGTCAGGTCACATTTGTAGTGGCCAGAGAAGAAGGTGCACAGCTGCCATCTCGTCCCATTTTCTTACGTCATTTCTCCAGTGATGGCTGTTTGCAGGAAGCTGACTGTAGGAGAGAAGGATCTTTCTTTGGGGTTCCTAGGAGTGGTGGTGACATTTAATCATCTGGTAGCTCTAGTTCTTTCTGTGTTCAACACCAATTGGAGAAGCCCTTTTTATTCTTTCAGACAGTACTTGTAACTGAAGAGAATTCAGTGTTTAATCAGTGATAAGTGTGTGGGGTGTTATTCATAGTAATTGGCTCTCCTGATTTTGTGTATTAGCAGTTAAAACGCCATATATATATATGGCTTATATATGGCTTTGCCAGTCCACTGTATTGCCTGGCGAGCATAAATGGTGCCAGCAGATTTTGTAGTAAGTAGGCACAAGGGATGCATGTTCCAAAAGAACCTCATCAGGGACTCCCCAGAGACAAAGCTTAACATTTTGGTTTTACCCTGATTAAAGAAGTCTTTCTGGGCGCCTGGGTGGCTCACTTGGTTAAGCGACTGCCTTCGGCTCAGGTCATGATCCTGGAGTCCCTGGATCAAGTCCCGCATCGGGCTCCCTGCTCGGCAGGGAGTCTGCTTCTCCCTCTGGCCCTCCCCCCTCTCATGTGCTCTCTCTCATTCTCTCTCTCTGAAATAAATAAATAAAATCTTAAAAAAAAAAAAGTCTTTCTAATGAAGATAGGAGGTTAGGGTGGGAAGTAGACGTTGCAGGATTATAAAATGGAATCATTTAAATTGAAATTATCTAATCCAGACTCTTCTAGTTCAAGAATCTCCTTTACATGATCCTTAACAAGTCATCTCATCTTTCTGAATACTGACACTGCCTTAGCATAGTAATAGGGCGTAATACTGGCTTCCTAACTTAGCAGCGTCATTTTCCAGGCAAAGAAGTACTTAAAAAAGGTATATGTTGGTCGCTCTGCAGGATGCTCCTTGCCAAAGGGCTTCTGCTTACTAAGCCATTTGGAGGAGAACCTTACGGGGCTCAGTTATACTCAGGACTAACTCCAGAGCCCTTTGGGATGGAACAAACTTCTCGGTGTTCAGGGATGTCAGCTGCTCCCAGATCTTGCTTCCGTTCAACTCCTTCCCAATTCCTATAGAACTAATTGATTAGTATTGGACAAGTATTTATCTAAGATGGTATAAATGTCCTGAATAGATATTCTTCTCAATTTCACTTTTCTTCTTTTTCCAGTCTAGGTACCTCTCCCTACCCCTTCCTCTCACAAACATTCTGTAGTTCAAGACTCAAAGACATGCCATTATTTTATGTGCCCCTAATGAAAGAAAAAAAAAAAATCCTGCCAATTAAATTATGTCAGGGATGCCTGGGTGGCTCAGTGGTTAAGCGTCTGCCTTGGGCTCAGGTCATGATCTCAGGGTCCTGGGATTCAGCCCTGTGTTAGGCTCAGTACTCAGTGGGGAGTCTGCTTCTCCCTCTCCCACTGCCCCCTCAATCCCGCTCATGCTCTCGCTCTCAAATAAATACAATCTTTTAAAAAAAATAAACTGTCACACAATTATAAGATGCATCCCAGTTTCAGACCTGTTAAAATGGGAGGGTATCTCTTGGAATTGATGAGAAGCAGCGTTACTGCTGCTGTCAACAGTGATATCATTGAAGATCCCAGGCCCCAGAGATGTATTTTATTGCTTTCTTCTCTTCCTCATTGGTTGCATTGTAATATTCTCTTCCTTCAGTGGTAGGACTGCTTAAAGTGAATTGTGTGGGGGAGGTATTAGGCCTGGTTTAGATAGAAAGCATCATTTAACAGTTGGTTGTCCTGGGCAGGAAAGGTAGCAAGCCAGATTGACAGGGCTTTTGCTGTAGCTCTTCCCCAGGCTGTTATGGGAGATGCTTTGGTGAGCCAGTTGCTGGGATAAAGTGACTGCACATGACTCTACCTAAAGCCAGCTGGTTTTAATAACAGTGAATTGAATTAACTCAATTGGAAAAGATTGGTAGCTGCTGTCCTTATCTTGCAGATCTGCTTTAAAGAGTCTGGCAGGGAGCCGGAGACCTGTTCCCGGGAGAGCCAGGCAAGATGCTGCTGGAGAGGAACAATATGCATTTCTTTCTTGAGACCATTTCCTTTGAAACGTGTTCTATGGCAGGAGCTTGACGGGCTGCCAAGGCACATTTGAGTTGGGAAGCAGTGTGGCAGACTCGGCAAACTGGGGGGTCCCTGGGCCATGTTTATCAGATGTGTTTTAATTGGCCCTTGTACAAAGAGGGAAAAAATGTTTTAGCTAAAATCTAACAGTCAGGAGATTTCATGGAAAAGTCCAGATTTCTGGCTTCCCTTAAAAAACAGGAAGAGCCAGCAATACTGAGCCCACATTCTAGGTTGGACTCACAGTTGAAACATACTCACTTTTTACCTGCAGGGAGCCTGGAAGGTCCTACAGTAGGGCATTGTGGTTTGAAGCATTTTGGAGTTGACTTTCTCTGGAGTCCTGGTGCTCTCACTAAATAGCCCTGTGCACAGTGCCATATACTTAACTTTTAGGCCCAGTGTTCTCATGTTTGTATAGTAATGCCCACCTTGCTAGGTTGTGGTGAGTTTTAAGTAAGGAAATATATATGAAGTGCTTAGTATTTGCCTGGCACCAAAGAAGTGCTCAATAAAATGTGGGTGTATTGACATACGATCATTTGAACTTATGATTGGGCTAGATTATATAATTAAAGATTTTTGTCAGTTAAGAGAGCGTGAGGAGTACTCCTCACAAAAAGGGTATGGGCAGAGCAGAATGAGTAGAAGATAAGGGGATGTGGATTAGGAAACATGGAGAAAACTGAACACCAAGATGAATGTTGGCACTACCTGAATATCTCTGGATATGCCTAATTTTCCCCTCCTGTGTTGATCCCAACCTCCTATTTGTCTGCTGGAGATACTGCAAATAGAAATAAGATCATGTCTCTGAAGCACTTGTTCATTTCTCACAGAAGAGCAGTATTCAGCATAATACAGTGGCCCTGTCCAGTGTGGGAGCTTTGTAGCTCATTTATTTATGTCTCTAAGTATTTAGTTTGTAGGAAGGGTGTGATCCCAGATAGCAGGTGCTAGCTAGCTACAAAGGGGGATGTTATTTATCTCTCCCCCTATTTTTCCCTTATGAATGACCTCTGAGTTGGTAATTGACAGGGATTATTGCCATTTTTTTAATCTCTGCTAGGAGGCTGCTGGAGTCTTCCCTCATTTCATTATCCCGTTATGATGGAGCAGGATCCAGAGAGCACCCAATTTACCCAGACCCAGCGAGGTAAGGCCAAAGTGAGAAATGGCACTAGGTGGGGGGGAGGGGCTGCCCTTGGGGTTGCCAAGCTGTTGGAAGCCCCATTCTGTGCCTCTCTGGTCCTGGTGCTCTTTTACTCTTCAGTTAACAGTTTTGAGACAGGTGGTTCAGGTGATTGGGAAGTGTTGCAGGTAAGTGAACAGAACCTCTGGTGGCAGAGGGTTGTGACTGAGCTCTTGTGTTTGGGGCTCATTTCTGTAAGTGGGGCACTTAGAAGAGGAACCTGAGGAGGCCACTGGCAGAGTCACAGGATACTCTTTTTTTGCTGATCAGGGAGGCTATTGCCATTCAGATGGAAAGCCAAAGGGGGAACAAGTTGTTATTAATAGGGAAATTACTTACAAATTAAAACTAACCAACTAACAAATAATCCTACTTGCTCTCATTTGAGAGAGAATTTAGGCTATCAAAAGGTAGAAGTCAAACTCATTCAGATGTTCAATTTTTGGATGCAACCTAAAGGAAGAGATGACTTACAAAAGGGTAACTAAATAAAACAAGTTGGCATTTTATTAAAGTGTTTACCTTACACTGATCAGAAGATATTTGAAGAGTTCTCAAAGAGATTAAAAAAGCACTTAGACAAGTTCAAGGCCCACCCCTAAGTAATACTGGTGACTGAGGACCAAGGATGGGTGTTGAGTTGATGTATAACATTTATTTATAGTGACCAGCCCTTTGGCGTTGTCACAACCAGATTTACTGATTCTGTTAATGACCTAAATAGGGGATAACCTTTACATTATGTAAGCAATACCAGAGCATATGTGAGGCTTTGCCAAAAGAAAGAGCAATTTGTAATGGTGGGGTTGGCAAGTTAACAAATATAGGTTAGATGAAGCTAAATGAGCTTTGCTTTAGATTAAGAATTTCAAGTCTGGAAAGACCCATAGACCAAGTTGATTCTAGAGATATTGAGTGATTTCACTGTTGCCACAGTTATGTCATGATACTGAGCATTCTTTCTGAGAGACTAATGAAAGGATTCCCCATTACCCTCTTACTTCCTTTTCCATACCCCCGAAATGGCAAATCCAAGGATCGGGGAACATTTGGAGGCAGCTGAGATGATGATGACCAAACCAAGGAAGTTTATGTTAGTCTCTGATCACACTTGAAAGTAGTAAGTCCTAAATAAGAGAGGGAGATTTTATGTGTCAATCAGATTACTCTGAAACACTGAGAAGAGAATTTCTTGCTATAAAAGAGTTTCTTTTAGGACAGCAATAGGAATCCCATCCCCAGAATTTTTAGCCTGACAGAGTTTAACAGTGATCCTTAAAGACCATTGTTTGTCCTCCTTTCATGTAATGAATCTTTTATTTACTCCCACTCAGATCTCTTTATCACAGAAAGTGTCATACTTTGTGGTGTTGCTATTTTTACATTTTCTCTCTAAACACAGAATAGGTTTTCTTTGGAGGAGGAAGTATTCTTCCTTGAAGAAAACTTGCGGATTTATTTAAACATTTAAAATTTTTACTTGGGACACTAGAGTTTGGTGATTATCCAGCTCTTCAGTAGGAGGATGATTGCTACCTCATACTGGTTGTTTAATTTCTTTTTCCTCTTAGACTTCACCATACACAACACATATAGGTCAAAGCCTTTATGGGGCATTTCAGCATTCAGATCCTTAGCTTCCCTCTGGATACCTAAAAAAGATGAGGCCAGGATGTACTTGTATTTGATAGTTGTGCCAGGAATCCGTTTTTCTTTACCATTGATGCATAGTTTTGTAGCTTAGGGAATTCCTATCCTATAGTGAAATTAAACAGTTGGGGTTACCTAGTGCTGAAATTGTGCCCTTACATAAAAGGGTAGTCTTTATTATTGTCTGCATCAACATTCTTTCTACTTCTGTCACCAATAATACAATTTTCCCATTAGTTAGGGTGGGCTATCAACTGAGGAATGAGTATACTTATGGTCACTTTTCAGAATCAGTTCCAAAAAAAGAATCTTCACTCTGTTCTTGAAATGTTTTTTACATTCTTTCCTAGTCTGATTGACTTGAGAATTTAACCTTCAATGATTGACTTCTGGAAGATTTCTGTATATTTAGTAGATAAAAGAACAACTCAAGAGTGCTGACTTTTGTCTCTTGAAAATTTAGGATTGTTGATTCATCCTTGAAAAATGTATGGCAACAGGGGGCCAATGGATAATGAAAGCTCCACACGTTGAGACTTTTAAGAAATGATTCTTGTACTCTGATGATCTTGGCCAAGGCATCTGTGCATCCCTTGCCCACCTGCTGTATAATTTGGATTCGGGGATGCCAAATACAGTATATTGTTCTATTACAAGGACTTTTGAGTTCCAAAGATTGTAATTTGGCCTGCTTGGGAATTCCATTTGATGATTGGCCAGAAGGATACCACCTCTGATGACTGGCATTTCAGAGGTAGCCTTAGTTCCTATAGCAGGTGACTGCAGAATCTCTTTGGTCTGAGTCAGTGGATTTACTGAGGATTTTCCCAGAAAGTTTGTCCAGGGGTAATGAAAAGTCAGGCAGCAAGATTTTGTAAATAGTTTTCCGATCAATTGATGTAACTATTACTATTTCCATTCTCAATCAGTTTCTCCAGATTTCTAAAAAAAATGTTTTTTTCCTTTTATATTCAAATATTATAGAAGTTAAGATTCCCAGGAATCCTCATTAGGATTGCTGTGTTTCCTTTTAATTTTTTGTTCTAATTGCAGAAATACATATGCTTTTATATATATTCGTATATGCATACCATTCTTCAATTTTTCTCCCACTTAAATTTTTGCTTTAGAGGGCTTTTCTTGTGTGTATATAGGGATGACTTATTCTTTTTTAATAGTTACATAGTGTTTCTTTGTACAGATATAGTTTACTTAATCTGTTGGTGGGCATTTGGGACGTTTTCCAGTTTTTCACTAATGCTAACAACATATACAGATACATACATACCTGTGTATCCTTGTGTTTTCCCGTATGATAAAATTCCTAGTGGAATTGTTGAGTTAAAGTGTCTGCCTCAGGCAAGTTTTAAGGCTGGAAATTTCTTAGTAATCCACTTAATATTATCATATAAAACGTTTTTCTATTATTGTTCTTCTCTCACTTTCTTAGTATGTAGCAGTATTGTGAAAGATGGAAGAAAAACTTGAGAAAGAAGGGAATCTGGTGAATTGTATGGGACACTGGATGTTTTCATGGAATATGAAGACACTAAGCCACAGTTAGAAGAATAGAGGTCTAGACTAATTATCCACTGAGAATAGCCATGGTAAAGGAGAAGAAAAAGGAATAACTGTTGCCTACTACATTGCTTTGTGCCCACGTAGCCTCTAATGCTCTGTTGTAAGAAATAGAAAAATCTTTTTTCCCTGTTAGGTTTTGTTTTCCTGAGTATCTTTTAGTCTCTTTTTCGATCCTAAATATTTTCTCTGTGTTACAAATATCTGTGAGTAATCCATAGATCTGAGAGGTTCAGGGAGCTCATTTTAGGGGGCTAGGACAAATCTGGAGCTGTGTGGATTTGTTGGAGAGGAAGGACATCCTGGTGAAGATGGCGCCTTCTTTGGTCATGCCTGGTTTGCCATCTCTTGACCTCTTTCTCCTGTATAAAATGAAAGAAGACCTGGCCCCTAGATGATTATTGTGGTCTCTTTTCGTTTCTTATATTTTGAGTATGGATGATTGAAGAAGGCCGTGAATCTGTGTGAAGAGCACCCTAAGAAACTACGAGGGGTCCCTTAAGAAACTAAAAAGGAAGGTCCAGTGTTATACCCTTGGGAGGGGCAGCCGTTGAGCAGATGATGACTGATTCAACAGCCTCTTTGCCTTCTCTCAGAACAGAAACACTGGTGGTAGTCTGATAAGCATATTGTGCAGTACAGACCTCCTGGTGAGTTAAATGCCCTTTATTTTTCATGTCTCCGGAGTTCACCTCAGCAGGGAGATGCCCTGGGAGAGCTGGATTTACTGTCTTTCACAGTATTCCCCACATTAGTGCTAGTTTGTGTTTGTCCATCTCTGTCTCTCTCAGATTATCTCCTGCTGCATACTACGCCCAGAGGATGATCCAGTATCTCTCACGGAGAGACAGTATTCGCCAGCGCTCCATGCGCTATCAGCAGAACCGTCTCCGTTCTTCCACCTCCTCTTCCTCAGACAACCAGGGCCCATCAGTAGAGGGAACCGACTTGGAGTTTGAGGACTTTGAGTAAGTACCTCCTTAGCTTGTTTCTTCCCTGTCCTCCCAGCTGTGTGTGCTTCCCCGTTGACCGCTGTCCAAGCAGCAGTGGTTGACATTTTTGCTTCAACCCCCTAAGTTATTATTTATTATGAGTTATAGGATGGGGTGAGGGAAAGGGGGTTAAAAGGCTCAGCCCCCGCCGCACCTCCCCACCTCTGGCAGTTGTGCTGCTGATTCACCGGAGCCTGTGGGGAGAGACAGCCCACTGGCCCTAGGCCAGGCTGGAGAAGATGGTACCGCTCATAGGCAGCGCTTCTATTTCCCTTTCGCATGAACGGTGGCTGTGGAAGTGCTTCTCATGGCCTGTCTTCCCAACATCAGGGAGACAGGATGCTGGATATTTTTTCTCTTAAGCAGAGTAGGTATAGAGACTAGAAATAATGAGAATGCCCAGATTTCCCTAAAGACAGTTCCTTTTAGTACCCTTAAATCACACGGATTCTTTGAGGTCCTACTCCATTGCCTAAACTTTCTCCCTCCCCCCACCTCTCCCATAAGGATCCTTTGAAAGTTGCCTGTCAAATTAATGTGGTGGCTTGAGAGGTGATTCCTTGCTCTTCTGGTGTTTTTGAGTGGTTGATTGGAGGGCGGGGGTGAGCTGGAGGAGCACGGTTAGCCCCACACACAGTATTAAACCCTCCGTCTCACTGCTGTGTTTGAACTCTCTGACCTGCTGCTCCTGACCTTTCTAGCCATTCGTTGTGTTTCTTTCCATTCTCAAAGCTTCCCTGGCTTATATCAAATTGGACATTTGGCTCTTGTTTTGATTTCCTGTATTTTGATATTCTCAAACATGCAAAACAATTGAGAGAGAGAGGTGTTTAAGGCTTTTTTTTTTTTTCTCCGTCTGTACTGGAATAGGACAGCCTGTCAGTCATTTTCCTTTATTTCCCCTCTGCATCTTGACATAGCCTGGTCAGGTCTGGGATATTAAGAGTTCTTGCCTCCCCTTCGACCTTCCTCTTCCATGAGCTGAATGGATGGTTCCCCAAGAGTCACCTTGCAATAGAGCTTTAAGATGCGTTGGAGAAATCTCTCTGACAGTGATGACTAAGAAGGTGGAAACAACCTTTATAACAATTTGCCTTCCAGTTATGATTCTTAAACACACTAGCAATTGTGTACTTGGAAGCAGAAGGCAGACTGACTGGGCGGTTCATTTGTCTGGGGAAGATGTAAACGTGAAAGAAATGCAGGGATGCCCTGAAGCAGCTGCGGTGGCACGTGGAGCAGGGGTGCTGGTCCTCTCTCATCGGCTGCCCACTGGCTCCTAGCCCATGTCATTCTTCCTTCAGTCCACTATAGGGGAAGGTGGATGCATATACTGGCCATGAGGGGAAAGAGAGTCTCCACTCTCTCAGTCAGGCATCCGCCAGGAGTGAAATATGTTCCCCTGCAGGTTCTGATTATTTTTTCAGCACTGGGGTCTATTCGGGGAAGCAGTTTCAAGTACATGCCAAGACTGCCGGGACTTAGTACCGCTGAAAAGCCTCAGTAATCCTGGGGAGCTCTGGGAGTCAGTGCAGATCGCATAGCCTCCCTCCATGCACGTTTGGAAGGCTGTGTTATCTCTTTGCAGTGGTGAAACGTGGCGCTGATGCCTTTGAGCTGTATCTTGCCTCGTGACTTGTCCTTCACAATGGAGTTCTGGGTTAGTTTAAAATGTTCTGTTCTCATCTTACCTTCTCTTTCTTCTGCTACCACCTCCTCCCTCTCCTCTTCCTTCCCCCTCGATTTTCCTGTGTCAGACTGCCTCCTCCTTGTGCTCCCCACAGCCCACCTGTGCTCTCACCTCCCCCCTGGCTTCAGCACGACCTGAATTTACACTGCCTTCCTCACCTTTCCTGCACTGACTTACCATTGTTTCTCCCTAGGGGTCTTCCATTGCTCCCTGGTAAGTAACAATGGGCTGATTTCTCTCATGCCCCTCTGAAAGTTCTTCACAGGGTGTTTGCCTTTCTTTTTGGGCTGATGCAGACTGTAATCTTGTTTTTAATAACAGCTGTGGATTAGTCACTTCAGTATTAGTAGTCCAGGTCTCCTAGTGAAGGAAGTTGCTAGCTGGCTGATGCTGAGTTACTGTCTGTTCATTCTTTCTCTGTCTCTTCCCTGCCCTCCTCCTTCCTGTTGTAAACTGAGTGCTGCTTGTGGTTGCTCCTCTTCTCTTAATTTGTAGGTGCTGTGAAGCGGGAGTGAGTGAGAAATGAGGGAATGTACCGACCCATTTTAATTTCTCTGCCCCAATCCTTTTCCTTAGCTTTGATAACTAGAAGGAAGGTCAGAAGCTTGTACAATCATAGTTTATAGTTCTTTCAGGTACAGAGAAGCAGGTAAGTTAGACACGGCCTGGAATCCTCCTAACACTTAGGGTGCCATTAAGAGAGACTGTTCTACTGGTTTCCTCGCCTTCATAGTACACCATGCTCCTGCCTTTGCCATCCCACTTCGACATCTTCAGCTCTCTTCCCATTTGCTAAGCCAGGGATCATTTTCCCATTCTCTATCTTGTCCCATCTAGGTATATAAAGTAGCCAGATCCCATCTTTTTTGGTTCTTTTCCATCATTTATTGAATGAAAGATATCAGCTATAGTAATATTTTTCATATGTATACTAATTTATAACATACAACACATTTGTAATATATATAAATATATTAATATACTTTATATATATATTTAAAAAATTTTTTAATCCTTATAATACCCTAATGAGGTATTTACTCCATTGTAGTATTTTTTTTTTTTTTTTAAAGATTTTATTTATTTGACAGAGAGAGACACACTGAGAGAGGGAACACAAGCAGGGGGAGTGGGAGAAGAAGAAGCAGGCCTCCCGCAGAGCAGGGCACCCGATGCGGGGCTCGATCCCAGGACCCTGGGACCATGACCTGAGCCGAAGGCAGACGCTTAACGACTGAGCCACCCAGGCGCCCCAGTATTTTTTTTTTAATGAGGATACAGAGACGACCAAAATCAGACATGTCTGAGATTCGAGAACAGGAGCAAACATACTAAGTGTCTGGTTTTTATTGTCCTGCAAATTGATTGATCGATTTAAAGATTTTTATTTATTTATTTGACAGAGCAAGAGAGCACAAGCAGGGGGAGCAGTAGAGGAGAGGGAGAAGCAAGCTCCCTGGAGCCAGATGCGGGGCTCGATCCCAGGACCCTGGGATTACGACCTGAGCCGAAGGCAGACGCTTAACTGACTGAGCCACCCAGGCACCCCTGTTCTGGAGATTTAAAAACCTTTAAAAATGGAGGGGCCTGGGTGACTCAGTCGGTTAAGCATCTGACTCTTGATTTTGGTTCAGGTCATGATCTCAGGGTTGTGAGATCAAGCCCCGCGTCAGGCTCTGCACTCAGCGGGGAGTCTGCTTGAGATTCTCTCTCCCTCTGCCCCTCCCCTGCATGCACTCTCTCTCTCTCTCTCTCTCAAATAAATAATAGATCTTTAAAAATATATAAATAAAATAAAAACCTTATAAATGATATAGAACCACATTTGAGCTCTTGCTCCCTGAATTTGCTGTGGAAGAAGACTATCTAGATTTATCTCTAGGGAGGATAGCTTTGAAGTTTGGTCAGCATCAGGTTAAATTTTCTGTTCTTTTGTGGTCTGGATTAATGACCATCTACCCAGGCAGGCATCTTCTCCTGCCATTCATCTCTCTCTGCGGCCAGGATTGAGACTGCAGGGTCCCTGTGTTTATCAAAATGCACAAATAGGACATCCAGAAACCTGCTGTCAGAAGGTCTGTCCTGAAGTCTTCAGCATCTGTCTTTGCATAAAGATGTTCACAAGCAGGGTAAAGGTGTGGCTGCCCCTGACGTTGCTGTCTGCCTGCTTTTGAGCCCAGACCATCTGCTAGAATGTAGAAAGCAAATAAGCATAAGGAAAAATGCCATTTTAATTTTCACCATCCCTTTGGAAAGAGAGGGAGGCTTTTATGAAGCACTGCAGTTAAGTGCCGTGTCCTAGTCATTGCTGAGGCCTGCACAAGAGGTGGTATGTGTCTGTTGTTCCTGTTATCCTCACCCCCTTCCTCATGTTATCTCTTCTTCTAAATGTAATTATAATCCCAGAATCATCCCCAGTTTATTCCTGCCCTTCTTGTGTCTTTTTGTAACTGCTTTGCCTTCCAAGGCAAAGAATCCCCTGAACCGATGACAGAATTAGAGAAGCTTCAGATTGGATCAGTCGCAAATATCTCCACCAGCATACCAGCCAGAGGGGAATTATATTCACTTCTTAAAATTGTTGCTAGCACAGAAAAGAGCAAGTTCTTAATTTACCGTTGTGACACTGGGCTGGCTTTGGAAAAACATCTCAATGGGAATTCTAGTCCTTCAGCCTTAAGATGAAGTCTCTTTAGGTCTATTACATTTGTTTTCTTCATTTTTCTAATTTATCTGGTTGTATTTGATTTTTTACCCAGAAATGCATATTGTGACCAAACAGGCAAAAATGTTTCACCGTATGGCAGTCATTTCTAGGTGCCAGAGATGGGTCTGGTTCCTTAGCTTGGCATGAAGTGTTGTGGCAGGACCACATACACATAGACAGCCTCATGCAGAAAGAGTTCCTCCTTTTATGGTCCCCGTGCTAGACACCTTCTGGCAAGGAAGTTGTTAAAAGGTCTTTTGGTCTGTGATGTAGCTGAGGATTCTGAAGGCTGTTACTCCGCTTTGCCATCTGACTGGGCTGGTGTAAGAGAGGTTGCTTGCCTTGAGTTCAGAAGTTAATATTCTTCACCTGCTCTTTTGCTGTAACTGAAATTAGTTGAGCCATGGCAAAGAAAATACGTGAAAGCCAAACAGTACTACTGTTATCATCTGTGTATAGGTGAAATTCTGGTAGCTTTGTGAGACTCCTATTTTTGCTTCAAGTTCTTGTGGCTAGGAATTCTGGTAGCGTGAAGCTGCGTGTCCTTGGTACTCCTTGCTCCCGCTCTCTCTTCTGTGCCCAGAATTTCCAGGACTCCTGTGGGAGTCAGTGACTACTAATAACAGATACATAACTGTAGCCAAGAAAGGGAAGGGTAAATCTTTAGAGAGTGTTCTTGTCTACTTCATTTTGAAGAGGAGTTGCCTTTGTTCCTTCCTTTGACTTACAAACCACAGACTCTTTGATATTAGAAATACAAGAGAAATTCTAAGGAAACACACTTTAAAGTTATTCTCTTTATAGACTGGAACCTGCTGCAACAGTCGGGAATCAGGCATAGAAGAATAGAAGTAGTTCCTAAAGTGGGATGAGATAAGAAATTGTTCTCTTTCTTTTTATTAGAGAGTTTTAAATAATTTCACTTACTTGATTTTCATAGTGGTTGATTGTTTTTTTATAAGGTGGGTTTATAAAAGAGAAAGTTATGTCTTAAAATAGGACTGTCATTTCTAGATACACTTGGGAGAAAGACAAATGCACAGTCATAGAAACATGAAATAGCATGGAATATTTCAGAAATTCCCTTGTTGATAAGTTTGGCTAGACTGTAAAGTCCAAGATATGTGGTAGATGAGCCCCGAGAGTTAGGGTGACACCAGATCTTTGGCGAGTCTTGTGTACCTTGCAAAGGAGGTGAACTTTTATCTTGTAGGTCAGGGAGTCATTGAAGAGTTTTAGGCTATGAATTAACGTGAGCAGATTTTTACATAATAACTTACAAGACAGACTGTAATAAGGTAGCACTAAAATACAGAGCAGCATTCTCTGAAGGGAAGAGAGTATTTGGGGAGATGTGAGGAGTCTCCCTGGGTTTCACCTGGGTGGATAGACTGCATAGGACTTTGATGAGTTGATGTGGAGGATGAGCGTGGAGAAGGAGATTCTAGGAGATTCAAAGGGAATAGCTTAAGCAAAAGTCCAGTGATCGAAGATTTACAGGGTTTGTTTGGGGGAGCCTGAATAAATCTGTGGCTAGAGCTACAGAGTGTTTGTAATGTGAAAGAGAAGATCCAAAAGGCCTGAACCGAGGGCCTGGAATGCCTGGCTGAGAAGTTTGGACTTTATTCTGATCTGGGGGCAGCCATTACTGAAGACGTATTTGAGGCAGCTACCTCTGACAGCATTCGTTAGGGTGACCTAAAGTGGCAAGTATATGGAGGGATGCAGGAAAACCAGTTAGGAAGCAGTGGGCAAAATACAGGAGAGGACACTCGGACTGGACGTTACGTGTTGGGCGTAAGAGGCGTGTTTTCTAAGAGTGGGGCCAGTTTGTGAAAATTCCTGGGAAATGAGCTTTGAGAGCTCGGCTGTTTCACTTCCTGCTCTCCAAATGAAATGTTGCCCGAGTCCTTTTCAACTCCTACTTGAGCCAGTTTTGAACTAAGTTGGTAAAACAGCAGTTGACTCCTAGAGCAGCTGTGGTGGGAACTGGGATCACTTGTCAGTGCCCGCTGCCCCCATAGCCTGACAACTCTTGTCTAGAGAATTGCCCTGGGTTCTGGTTTAGGCTGAGCCAAATTTGTCATTTGATTTTGGGCAAGTCCCTTTCCCACCCTAGGCCTCAGTGTCTGATCTGTAAAATCAGAGGGGATAATCTCTGAAGTTTAACCCTGAAGCGCTCAGATCTTTGTGGGAGCTGACTACCTTAGATGAACTTCCCTTGTGTTCAGCAGAGGCAGAATAATGAAAAGTCTCAGAGAAGTGAGGAGACTTCCTGAGGATTAGGAACAGGATATCTGGCACCTGGAGAGCCCCAACATGTTTCTAAAATATATGCCTACCTGAATTCTAGCTCTTTCCTGAGGATTTTGAGCCTGTTGCTTAGAAATATAGACTATTGCTTGGCAACTTCAGAATTAGCATTCTTTCTGGGCAAGTAAAATATATATGAATATTTATTATAAGGAATGCTAGAGGAGAAAGAAAAGGGAATATGTATGGATTGTACTTGGGCATAGCATGGGAAAACACAGAAGGAAAGAATTAAACAGCCAGGTGGGGAGGAGGGGGTGAAAGGGAGACATAACCACTTAGAGATCTAGATTTGTATTCTTTTTTTTTTTTTTTTTAAGATTTTTTTTTGACAGAGACATAGCGAGAGCAGGAACACAAGCAGGGGGAGTGAGAGAGGGAGACGCAGGCTTCCCGCAGAGCAGGGAGCCCGATGTGGGACTCGATCCCAGGACCCTGGGATCATGACCTGAGCCGAAGGCAGACGCTTAACGACTGAGCCACCCAGACACCCTAGATTTGTATTCTTAACATAAAATGAACGATAGGAGTATGGAATGTATGCAAGTGAAATTAAAGGTAGAATAAGGGAGGAGAGGAATTTGTAATCGGTAATTATCTTTTTCCTTAGGGAAAAGTTAAGGCTCTGCAGTTCCAAGAGACATGTGCTCTTAGGTATCCCCTATGAATGACACCCACGGGCCCTGTGCCTTCCTCCCAGAACTCTAAGCCCTTACACGTGTGCACAGTCCTTTGGCAGTAAAGACAGGGCCCTCGGTTTCTTACTGAGAGCACCCAGGTAAGGAAAGGACTTGAGCCATCCAGGGACAGCAATACCAGCTAGGCCTTCTGTTGTCTGGAGATTGAGTAAAAACAGAAGAGCATAGGAAAACACTTATTTTTTTAATAGTCTAATTCTCAGCGAAGTCAACTGTGTATTGTCAAGAGGACAATGGCCTTTTGAGCTTTTTGCTGCAAGAGCTTCATTTATAAAGGCCCGAGTCAGAGCCATTTGTCCTGAGGAGTAATGACAACCTGACTGTCTGGTCAGGACTCAGACAGCAGTCTGTAGGTGTGTTTTTCATTCCTTTAAATTACAGCCTCTCTCTGAGGCAGTTAATCCCAGGCATTTAACAAGAGTTGCTGCTGTGTGTCTCTCCCTTGTTCCAGAGATGCATTTTCTTGTATTTGGCATTTGTCTCGGATGCCTTATTGTTTGAAGGGTGTTTTTCTCCTTATAAAATCTTTTACAAGAAAATCTTATTTTCTTCCCCCTCTCCTTCCCAAATACCCCTCTGAGAGTTAATCAGAGATGCACAGAATTGAACAACTGGGAAAGCCATTAATAACTCCGCCAGCTTCTGTCCTGCTGGCTTAACGGCAGCTTCTGGCTGATGAAATTGATGAGGATTTCTCTGGTGTTTCCCTGAAAAGCATTTTGGTGACAGAGTCCTCCTGTGAAGGAGGAGCAGTACCAGCATATGTGCATATTCTGCTTCTTACTGGCTGGGTTTGTTTGCTTTTTTTCCCCCAAGTCCCCTTGAGAGAGGGCACAGGCTGTGTTCCATTCAGCCCCGGTACAGAGCACCTTCGCCATTCCTAAGGTGAATGGTCTGTCTGGGTCTGCCTTTCCCCCCTGCTCATCTGGCAGACAGCCCCTGGGCCACGCACATTCAGTCTCAGCCTCACTCACTTGGCCTTCTTCAGCCTGTGCAGCCTCGCCTCACGTTGATCTTACAGACAGCACTGAAGTGAGTGGCAGAGTCTGTGTGGCTTTGTAAATGCAGCATTAGTTTAAGTACTTTTAAGTCCTTAGCCCTTTTCTTGGAACTCTTAGCACTCTCCCTCTCCCTTTCTCCTGTTTCCCATCCCCGCTGCAGATATGCTATGCACTGAAATTGGTATCCTTGGCTGAACTGCTTACTTCTGAATCCTCCCTTCTTTCTAGGCTACAGAATCTAGGGTCATGAGTTGTTCTTTTCACCTCTAGTTTACTTGGAGCCTTGCCTTTAGTTAGGGATTTTTGTGGTCGGTACTAATTCCCAGAGCCTTTATCCCTCTCCTTGCCTCACTTGTCCCGCAGTCAAACCTTCTGGCCTTTGCTACCTTTCCCATTCCTGTTTTTAGGGTTTTTCCTGGAACAGTGTTGGAGCTGTTTTCTCCTAGATGTTCTGTGTTGTTCTCTCACTGTGTGTTCATCGCATTCCACAGTTTTCTAATAGTTCTGAGGCCTGTGCTCTCATTCCTGTCCTTCTATGCTAGAGTCCTCAGTGCTTTTAATTTTAAGTCTTCTCTGTATTTTATTGAGACGCCATTTAGCTCCTACTTCTCCATCATTTGTCAAGATGTCAAGCTGAGGGCCAGCAGATACATCTCCACTCAATGTATAACGTCTCTCATGTTGCCGAATGTGACCATCAGTCTGAGACTTTGTGTCTGAGCCAGCTGATCTCATTTGTATTTTCTTATATATCCCCCAGTAATCTGTGAATACTATAAATCCATTATCTCTGGCCATGTTTTGTGTCCCACCCCCCCTTTTTCATATGGAAGGAGAAACTGAATCAGAAAGGAGTTGATTGGGGCGCCTGGATGGCTCAGTCGGTTAAGTGTATGACTCTTGATTTAGGCTCAGGTCATGATCTCAGGGTCATGAGATCAAGCCCCGAGTTGGGGTCTGTGCTGAGCGTAGAGCCTGTTAAAGATTCTCTCTCTTTCTCTCCCCCACCCTACCTCTGCGTGTGCACTCTCTAAAAAGAAAGAAAGAAAGTTGTCGGTTTTAATAACAACGAAAAGAGGCTTGTGAATTATGTCGAAGGAGCCCAGTTTTCCCCCCAGCCCTGATGTATTTGTCCATTTTTCTAAATTGTCTCCCTGTGTCCTTTCACCAAGGCTTGTGCCCAAGTCTTTGAGCACTGGCAGCTGCTGATCAGAATGATCTAGTGCACTGGCTTCTCCTTCCCTATGCTTCAGCCCTGCTGACGCCAGATAGAGACCTGTTTGTTGTCCAGGGGGAGAGGAATCTTTGGACCTTGCAGAAGCCAGTTGTCAGCTCCGCAGTGTGATTGATTCTGGGAAGGCAGCTCTCTCGCAGAGCTATGGAGGAAGCACTTGCATTTATCCCATGGTGCTCCTTTCTCTGGCTTAGTTTCTAACCTTTTGAGGCTTAGGGACCCTTTTTAACTTCAAAATGTTTTCTAACTTTTCTCATGATAATTAACTGTACTTTTAGTGCCCATTGATAAGTAAAATATGCTGTTATGAAAAGCTGTCGAATTCATTTGTACTTTTTTTTTTTTTTAAAGATCTATTTATTTGAGAGAGAGAGAGGGAGGGAGAACATGAGCGAGCCTGGGGAGGGGTGGGGGCAGAGGGAGAGAGAGAATCCGAGAATCTCAAGCAGACTCCCCACTGAGCTGGGAGCCTGACTCCGGGCTTGATCTCATGACCTTGGGATTATGACCTGAGCCGAAATCAAGAGTCGGACGCTCAACCGACTGAGCCACACAGGCGCCCCTCATTTGTACTTTAAAGTGAATTGGTACTTTGATCAAAATTTGAAGCTACATATATTTGAAAAATCATAATATGCTTAATTTGAGAACTATCTTATTTGTTTGATACTCATTTTTTTCTGTATGCATGTGGCTACCGAGATCTTATAACAATTTGTGGGCTCCCCAGAGCTGCAGTCTACTGGTCAGGAACTTCTGATTTCATTGTTTTTTTGTTTTTGTTTTTTTTTTATTTATTTGAGAGAGAGAATGAGAGAGAGAGTACATGAGAGGGGGGAGAGTCAGAGGGAGAAGCAGACTCCCTGCTGAGCAGGGAGCCCAATGCAGGACTCGATCCTGGGACTCCAGGATCATGACCTGAGCCGAAGGCAGTCGCCCAACCAACTGAGCCACCCAGGCACCCGATTTCATTGTTTTTATAACCTTTTTACTTTCCATATAGTCTCTTCTTTTCTCTTTCTCTCTTTCTGTCTCTTTCCCCTTTCCTCTCCCTTCATCTGTAGAGTTTCAAGTCAAGGGGATATGATATGTTAAGGAAAACAATAGTATGCCTTCTCTTTGGGGAAAATAAAGAGCAAGTGCTGACTTTTAATGGATCAGCTTCCAATATCTCTCATATTGATTTCTCTGTTAATGCTCAGCATCCAGTCCCACCAAGATATAAAAACCTTCCTAGGCTTTCATTTCTGGCTTGTAAAGCTCCCAGTGGTCCATTTGAAAGCTAAAGTATTAACTTTAGTTCCAGGGCCAGTTTGAAGATGATCTCATTAAGTTGAAGATAATCCAAAGGGAGAATTCAGAAAAAATACCAAATCAAGCTTTCAGAGGTTCATTTATTTTGTGAAGTTGGTTAAGCAGCTAATTAACTGCACTGTCCAGCCGGTGCCCTTTGGCTTATTGTTCCTTTGATGCATTAGAAACTAAGCCACGTGAAGTCCCTGTCTTGTAGGAGGCAGTGGAGTATAGTGGAAAGAGCAAGGGCTTCAGAATCAGATAGATATGCTTTGAATCCTGCCTCAGCCACTTACTAGTTGTGTGACCTTGGGCATTTGCCTTCCTGGTCCTTAGTTTCCATATCTGTAAAACAAAGCTAATAATACCTCATGGGATAGTTAGAAGGATTAAATAGGGTAACATGTTAATAACCTTTATATTAGAGGGGCGCCTGGATGGCTCAGTCATTAAGCGTCTGCCTTAGGCTCAGGTCATGATCCCAGGCTGCTGGGATCGAGCCCTGCATCGGGCTCCCTGCTCAGCGGGAAGCCTGCTTCTCCCTCTCCCACTCCCCCTGCTTGTGTTCCCTCTCTCGCTGTCTCTCTCTGTCAAAATAAATAAATAAAATCTTTAAAAAAAAAAAAAAAACCTGGGGCGCCTGGGTGGCTCAGTTGGTTAAGCGACTGCCTTTGGCTCAGGTCATGATCCTGGAGTCCCGGGATCGAGTCCCGCATCGGGCTCCCTGCTCAGCAGGGAGTCTGCTTCTCCCTCTGACCCTCCCCCCCTCATGTGCTCTCTCTCTCTCAAATAAATAAATAAAATCTTTAAAAAAAACCCAAACCTTTATATTAGAACTTAGTAGATATTTAATAAATGGTGGTTATTACTATTGCTTTAACAGACCATAAAGAAAACACCTAGACTTTCTTCTGTTTACTCGAATGCTTGGGATTACATTGTCTATACTCTTCATCATTGCCAATTTTGCAGTCTAAAAGGGACTGCCTAGTCTTTTTCTTGTGTTGTTTTTCTTTCACTTTTCATGAGTGATTTTTTTTCCCCACATCAAAGACCTAAACAGACTCATTTAGAGATAACCATTTGCTGAATGAAGTTGATGGGGGAATTCTTTTCTTCCTTCCAGATTCCCCAAAGCCAGAGTTTCTCTGTATCTTTCTTTCTTTTTTTTCCTCTGTATCTTTCAATCTAGAAAGAGAAGTTTATATATTTCCATTCTGGGTCCCTTGGAAGATCTAAACTTGATTTCCATTTCAGATGCTACAGGGTTCAGAGATCACATTAACTCATGAAAAATCATCCTCCTTCTTACTGAACTGTCAGCAAATGCTCATAAATCTTTTAGTTGAGGTACTCCAGAAATGTAATATATTGTGCCATCCAAATTAGTAAGCAACCTGATGACTAATTTCTCTGGGTTCTTCACCTAAGTGTAGAAATTTCGTTTGGGGAATGTTTGTCTTTTGGGCTGATGGCTGGTTCTGCTTAAGTGACTCTCTTATATACAGTCTTCTTGTTTTCTCCAGGGACAATGGTGACAGATCCAGGCACCGAGCTCCACGCAATGCCCGGATGTCTGCACCTTCACTTGGACGCTTCGTTCCAAGGTAAGAACTGGGTAGCCAGCCTTTGTGAGGGAGCCTTTATGAGAGCCTGGGATTTCGTTTTTAAACCTACTTTCTGGACTTTGGATTCCGTATCTGGAATTATTTCCTGGTGAGCCTATAATCCAGCCCTGCCACTTAAAGACTTGATAGGAGATGATTGGCCACAATGAAAAGAGATAGAAAAGTGCCTGGGGAGTATCCTATTCAGGATTAGAAGCCTGCGAAACTGCAGAAGAAAGATCAGGAAGGAGATACAAGTCTGCAGAAGGACAAATTCCAGGAATTTTTATAATGTGCTGGGCTTCTGTGGATTCCTAAGTTTAGTGGATCCCTTAGCCTTGGTTATTGGGGGGTAGGTGGATAGTATATCTCCTTTGTTTTATGGTAGTCTTTCATAGGCTTTTCACACGTGGTTCCTTCTTATAGGCGTTTCTTGCTGCCTGAGTACTTGCCTTATGCGGGGATTTTTCATGAACGTGGACAGCCTGGCTTGGCTACTCACTCTTCTGTTAACAGGGTCCTGGCAGGTAAGGAAATGTTTCTTCGGATTTTGAAAAGTTGAAGGGGCAGGGAGCCAGATAAAGCTTTCCCCCCCTTTACCTATGTTGATGTAATGGCATCTTGTCATGTGGCTGAATACTCTGTTTTGAGGTCTTGTACCCAGTTCCTTACTTCCAAGGCAGAAAACTAGAATGCAGCGAAGCTGTTTATCTTGCCCATTCCCACTTCCTTCAAATATCTTTTTTTTTTTAATTGTTTAAACTCTTTGTTTCTTAATCCAGCAATTAGATTCTAGCTATGCTTTTAATTGAATGATAAAGGTGTTTTGGTTGGTGAGATACTCATGAACCAGATCCTGTGATTTAATTAGGAGCTTAATGCACACCTCTGCAACCCTTCGCTCATCTGCCAGCAGATGGAGTTTCCAGGCACTGTGGAATCTTCCAGGGAAGGAGGAGGAGGAGAAGAGACCCATAAGGCTGGCTCAGAAACCTCAGAAACAGAAAATGGGCTGGACAGTGCCAGTTGGGGCAGTTTTATGGTGACTGAATAGCTTAGTGACCGTTTTTGGCCTAAGCTACGTGGTGTGACCAGGCTCTCAGACGTAGTACGTGCTGCTGCTTCTGGGCAGTGTCTAGAGAAGGAAACAAAGCAGAATTCTGTTTTTTTTCTGACAGAGGTTATTTCCCCACCACACTCTTTCCTCCACTTCCCCCTCACCTCCAGTGCCAACCTCTAAATTTATGTATGTGAAGGCATAAAAGGTATAAAAATCAGTCCACGTTTAGGTGTGTCTTTAATAAGCATTTATTAAAAATTCCTTAAAGATACTATGTTTTGGAAAATCTGGGCCATGTAGTGGTTAAAGGTAGGAAGGGATCTGGGTGAGGCAGTAACACTGTCAGCCTGGGAGAATGTGATTTCTAACCAAGCTATGACAGCTGGAAGGCCACAGGATCTCTGGTCTCCCCTAGCTAAGACTATCCTTGACCCAGTGTCAAGGCCTAGAAGTCCTAGAAACCTCAGTGGTTTCTCTGCTAGCCACCAGACTCTTTGTCGGCCCAGCTTGGCCGGGGAGCAGACTATATCTGGGTCCCCTGACAACCTTGTCTGAGGACCTCTGGCCCTAGTGGGTAAGCAGACGCCATGCCTCAGTGCCTCTCCATGCTTGGTGTTTCTGTGTGGCTTGGCTGATGGCATGTGGAAGCTCCTCACTGGCAGATAATCACTTGCTGCCAGGCAATACTATAGAGCTCTTCTCCACCCTTTGTTCCACACATCTGCCTGCATCACCCCACACAGCACCTCCTGTTCCTCTACTGCTAGAAAATCTGTTTCCTTGGCATTTAGCTTTGCTTGGGAACAGCTCTATGTTTATTTCTTCCTTAGATTTAAGAACTCTACTGCCATTTCCTGTTTCCTACTTTATGCCCAGAGGTCTGACCCCCAAATGGCCCACTTTCACTTATGGATACTTTTGAATATAGGGGTTGTGTTCCAGCAGGCAGCTGTTAACAGATATGAAATCTACTGAGAAAAGTTCTCAAAGAATGCAAAGTATCTCAAGGGGAAGGAAATCTAGATTCTCAAGAACCTCTCTCTTGAATTAGGTTAGCAGATGGTTTCCATTCACAATTAAACCAGTTTCTTCTGTTTTCTCAAGATACACATTACAGAGAACCTATTGGTCTTTTCATAAAGGCCCTCAACGTTTGTAGATACAGGTTTCCTCTGCTGTCCAAAAGTAGTGTGTTTCTACGAAACCTTATGCAAGCCAAAATGGCGCAAAGCGAAGAAGCAATTACCATTAATTTATATGGAAAACATTTTTAGTATACCCAAACCCAAAAAATAACCTCTCTCAGGCTTTTCTGATACCTTAGGACACATCTTGCTAACAGATGCACACAATAAATTGAGATAAAGCACAGATGTGCTCACAGACACAGTTCAAAGCTATGGCAGCTTGATGCTGAGAGTGCATGCTGCCTCTGTAACAGCTCACTGTAAAGCAAATGCTGAACGCTATTGTCACTTTTCACCTTTTTTCATAAGAGTGAAAGTCCTCTTCAGATTTCCTTCAGTTAGTGAAAACAAGGTACTAATGTTGGTCTTTTGTAAAAGTGAAGTGGTGTAACACAAACTTTCAAGAAGTGGGGGGGGGGGGGTACCTGTGTTTGGATGTCCCTCCAGATTCTGTTGACAGCTGTATTACTTCTGTTCGTCTCTTGAGAAAATTCCAAGAATAATAACAACAACCAAAAAAAAAAAAAAAGCCTAACATTTATTGAGCACTTGCTGTATACTAGAGAGTATTTTAAATGCTTTTCCAGTTATATTTCATTTCTTTCTTGCAATAATCCTGAGATAGGTACTATTACCTAATTAACAGTGGAGGAAACTAAAGCCCAGAAGGCTAACTTGCCCAGGGTGATACAGCTAGAAGTTGAGGAGCCAGAACTGAACCAGGCAGTGGGACTCCAAAGCTTCCTAGTCTGCCTCCCTACAGTTATTTTAAAGGACAAAGTATCAAAATAGCATGCTTCTTCTAGGACCTTAATCTGGAAGAGGGAAAGAGCTCCCAGGGAAATTGGCTGATTTCCAGGGTTTTTCTTAATTGCATTAATTCCTGTTTTATTTATTCATTTACTTATTTATTTAATCTTTTTAAAAGATTTTTATCGTCAGAGAGCACGAGCACACAAGCAGAGGGAATGGCAGGCAGAGGGAGAAGCAGGCTCCCCGCTGAGCAAGGAGCCTATTGCGGGACTTGATCCCAGGACTCTGGGATCATGACCTGAGCCGAAGGCACTTAACCGACTAAACCACCCAGGTGTCCCTAATTCTTCTGTTTTAAGCAGTTTCTAGACATAGCCTTTTATGACCCAGTGGTGCTTGCTGAGGAAAATCATTATGTAGTAGCCCTTTCTTTGAGCCTTCTAGCCCTCATGGATGCAGATTTTTGCTTTTTATTAAACTTACTGTGATCATGTAATAGAGCTCCTGTGATAACGGCTTTTGGAGTGAAAGACAAATTGGCCTGTTAGCAGTAAGCACTCCCAGTTTTCCTGGAAAGGCAATTTCACTTGTATGATTGGAATGACGTTGTAATGGTTTCAAAACAATTATATTCAACAGGTATTTGTTGTGTAGCTATGTGCCCGGGACTGTTCTAGGCTACCAGAGTGAATAAGAGGCATGATTCCTGTCCTCCTATAACTCCCAAGTCTAGATGGTTGACCATACCTCAATCTGGCTGTTTGGTTCTTAGCTCCAAACATAAAGCCAAACCTTTTTTCTTTTTTTAAAGATTTCATTTATTTATTTGAGAGAGAGAGAGAAAGCACGAGCAGAAAGAGGGGCAAAGGGAGGGGTAGAGGGAGAAGCAGGCTCTTCACTGAGCAAGGAGCCCGATGAGGGGTTATCCCAGGATCCTGGGATCATGACCTGAGCCGCAGGCAGATGTGTAACAGAATGAGCCACCCAGGTGCCCCAAAGCCAAACCCTTTGAAAGGTGAATGCCTTTTTGCAGGGGTGAAGCAAAAACACACCTGCAGTATTTGGAGGTGTGACCAGTACTGTGGTGGCAAATGAGTCTCCAGTGGACCCATAGCCAAAGCCATTCAGAGTCATCAACAAAAAATGGATTTGCAGAAAATTAAGATCCATTCTACCCACTTCCTCCCACATGAACCTGAGAGTGGTAATAGAAAACAGAAGTTACTACAGAGAAGTGTTTTGATTGTTAATTTCCATCTCTTCTTCTTTATCTTACTGCCTTCCCCACAATTCTGTAGGTTCCTGGTGGCCTCTAGTCACCCATCAACCCATGCCATGCCCCTTCTTTGGTAACACAAATTCTGAACCTATACTTAAAGTAGTGTAAGTAAATTTAAAGCTCCTGCAACTCTGTCAGGTGTATTTCTGGGGAAACACACAGAAGTCTGGGGAGCTCCCCCTGCTGACTTTTTAGTAGACAGCTCTAGCTCTGTGCAGTAACAGCCACTGATAATAAAGAAGGACATAAAGTTAATGACTGCCTACAATGAGCCACGTGCTGTCCTAAGTGCTTTCCCATATATTACCTCCTGTAATCATTATGGCAACCCTGTGAAGTAGATCATGCATTTCCGTTCTGCAGGGAAGAAAACTGACATTCAGAGAAGTTAGGTCACTTGCCCGATATAACACAGTGAGAGGCAGACCTAGAACTTTAAACCAGGTCTGTCTGCCTGACTCATAATCTTCTGTGCCATGTTTTGCCTGAGTTCAAGTAGGGGGTATCTGCCAAAAGGCTTGTAAGCTTACAATTTTTTCTGCATGTTTGAAGCCTCATAAAAGTGAAATGAGAAGCCCTGGCAATTACTGGAAGAACAAAAAACTTCTGAGGGATAGAGACCTGGGTAGTGTAGGGTATTAGTTATATGTCCTGCCTAATCTTTTTGACTTTCATCCTAATGAGCATCTGTTCCCAGCAGATGTGGGCCTGATGTACTTAATTTAGTGTTTTGATTAAAATCAATGGGAAGTGTCAGGGTTTTCTTGCTCCTTGCTGCAGGTCATTGGGGCCTGGTCGAGTGTCCTGGGCTATAGATGGCTTTGTGCCCAGGCATCCTAATTTTTCTCTTATGATCTCTTCTTTGACCCACTAGACATTTAGGAGTATGTTCTCCAATTTTCACATATTTGTGAATTTCCCAAATTTCCTTCTGTTGTTGGTTTCTTATTTAATGTCACTGTGGTATATGATTTCAGTTATCTTAAATTTATTGAAACTTGTTTTATGGCTTAGCACATGGTCTGTCCTGGCATATGTTACCTGTGTGCTTGAGAAGAATGTGTATTCTGTTGTTGTGTGGAATGTGCTGTAGATGTTGGGGAGAACTACTTGGTTGATAGTGTTGTTCAGGTTTTGTATATCCTGGCTGATTTTTGGTCTAGTTGTCCTACCCTTTGTTAAGAGTGAGGTATTGAAATTTCCAATTATTATTGCTGAATTGTGTATTTCTCCCTTTAGTTTTGTCAGGTTTTGCCTTATATATTTTGAGACCTTGTTGTTAGGTACATATATTTTTATAGTTGTTATGCCTTCCTGATGAATTTAACTCTTTTACCATTATAAAATATCCCTCTGTCTCTAGCAATACTGTCTTTAAATCCGTTTTTTCTTATATTAGTATAGCTACTCCAGCTCTTTTATGGCTGTTGATTGTGTGATATATATTTTTTCTATCCTTTCAACTTTTAACCTATTTATTTCTTTGAATCTAAAGTAGGTCTCTTATAGAAAGCATATACAGTTGACCTTTGAACAATCGAGGGGTTAAGGGCACAACCCCCATGTAGTTAAAAATCTGTGTATAACTTTTGACACCCCAAAAACATAGCTACTAATAGCCTACTGTTGACAAGAAGCCTTACCAATAATATAAACAGTTGATTAGCACGTTATTTTGTGTATTGTATGTATTATATACTGTATTCTTATAAGCCAGAGAAAAGAAAATGTTATTTAGAAAATTGTAAGGAAGAGAAAATACATTTATAGTACTGTATTGTATTTATCAAAAAAAATCCACATCTTAAATGGACCTGTGCAGTTCAAACCTGTGTTGCTGATTTTTGTTTTTTATACAATCTTTGCCTTTGATTGCATTATTTAGTTCATTTACATTTAATGTTGTTGATACAGTTGGATTTTGTGTGCCATTTTGCTATTTCTTTTCTGTATTTCTAATGTCTTTTTTGTTCCTCTGTTTCTCCTTTGCTGACTTCTTTTATATTAAGTGGTTAGCTTCTAATGTACCATTTTAATCTCTTTACTGATTTTTAAACTGTCTTTTATCAGGATCTACTTCAGACTTATACAGACTTAGTTCTGGTAAGATACAGAAACTTTGCTACACTATAAATCTATTCCCTTCTCTCTCCTTTGTGCTATTATTGTCATGTATATTACATCTATATATATTACAGACCCAGCAATGCAGTGTTAGAATAATTGCTTTATATAATCTCATGTCCCAGGCATCCTTCTGTTTATTGCCTGTTGTGGGTAAGACAGAGCTACCTCTTTTGTAAGACTTTACTTTTCCTTGTTAACTTTATTTTTGGTTGTCTTTTGCCTTTCTTAGATGTTCCCCATTTCCCTGGTACCTTAGAGAATTACTTTTAGGAGGCCTGTCTGGTCTAGCTTGGCCATGTAGGTGGGCATCTGGGGCCCTAGGCTTGCTGACTTTTAGGAATTACCTTGATTTCTCAACCTGGTATCATAGCTCTCTAATACAACAAATTACCTAATATAGTAGATCTTTGCTTGAATTGGCAAATCTGGGAAAGATGAATAGTATGTGTGAATATGGTTGAGGGCTATCATGGTATACTTAAATGAGTATGAACATAAATGAATAATAGTTCTGGTGTTGGGCCATTTATCTCCATGACTGGACTCTTTATCTCTCTGTCCTGTACCTCTCTGGTACCTAGTAGCCAGGCAAATAAAGTGAGTGACACATTCCAACTCAACATCAATTAAGATGGCTGTTTATAAACCCCAGATAAATGGACAATTAGTAGTGGCGGTACTAGCTAGTGCTCCTTTAATAATTAACCCAATTACCTTTCATTCTGCTCCAGTGATGAAAGTGAAGGCGATAAGGGGCTGGCTTGGTTGCCTGGGAAACAGAGAAGTAAATGCAGCACTCTTTCCAGAGAACCCAGCCTTCCTAGATAGACACCTTACAGCACCCAAGACTTTTACTTACTTGGTGTCCACCAATCGCTGGAGTATTGGGGTCCTCTCTACCCCAGCCTTTTACTGCATCTCCTTATACTGCTAGTGAGAAGTGTGCTTATTGAGAACCAGGGTCTTAGTTTCTAAGCTTAATTGCCTTTGCTGCTTCAAGTTTTTCTAGGGAAAAATACTGGGCTTTGTCAATGAACTTTTCTATCCCATATATATATATATATTTTTTTTTTTTTTTTTTTTAAGATTTTATTTATTTGACAGAGAGAGACAGCAAGAGAGGGAACGTACAAAAGCAGGGGGAGTGGGAGAGGGAGAAGCAGGCTTCCCACTGAGCAGAGAGCCTGATGAGGGGCTTAATCCCAGGACCCTGGGATCATGACCTGAGCTGAAGGCAGATGCTTAATTGACTGAGCCACCCAGGCACCCCTATCCCTTTTATATTATATGACTAAGTTTTTCTGTGTCTCTGTTTCTCCCCCAGGAAATTTCCTCTTGATCTTTACCTACTTGTTGACGCTTCCCCACCTGTGCCCTTTCTTTACTGTCATTTTGAAGTTTATGTTGCGCTTTTCTAAATGCTTAACATTTTCCAGGGCACTTTGGGTCTTATGAAAGAATTAAATGGTTCTGCCCTTAGGGAGTTGACAGTCTAGCCAGGGAGTGGCCTGATTTTCTATTTTGTTTTCGCCCTGCTACTAAAAATTTAATAATTCCCCTGGGACTTTAACTGCCAGTTCTGATTAGCTAAGGAGGATGCAGCTCAAACATGGTGTGGACTAAGGATTTATGTGTTTTGGGACAGTTTGAAGAAACTCTGACTGTGTCCCCATTTTTCTTTTGATTGGGTCTGTGAGGATGAGTAAGTGGGAGTTTAGGGAGGATAGCTGCCATTTATAGTATATAGTCTGCTTAGGAGGCATTATAGCAAAATGTTTGAGTTTGGGCTCCAGAGCCAGGCTATCTAGGTTCAAATATTCATTCTGCTACTTCCTAGCAGTGTTGTCTTGGTTAATTTATTTTACCTTTTGGGGGCCTCAATTTCTTTATCTGTAAAATGGGCATAAGAATAGTTCCTAGCTTATAGGATTGTTTAAAGGATTGAATGAGTTAAATGAGTGAAATTAAATGAATGAAACATTTAGAATAGTATTTTTTGGCACACAAATATTCAGTAGATGTTAGCTATTATCATTATTATGATTTTTATTATAAATTTTGGAGACTAGGATGAGTTAGAACTATGCCAGTCTCCTCACTGATTATAACCTTGCTGATCTCTCACTGTTTTTCTGTGTTCTCCCCAAGTGGGGCTCTTCCTGGGTTCCAAGCAGGACTTTTTCCCCTTTCGCTATGGTCAGTGAGTTGAAAATACTGTGGATCTTTTGTTCTGTGGCACCAACAGATGGTAACCTGAGAGTCCTTGTGTTGATAATTTGACAGTCTAGTGTGTCCTCTGTTGCCTGTAGTCTTGTTCCTCAAGCAGGGAAGAATACAGGAGTCACAAAGTTTGCATATGACAAACTATTTTCTGTCCCCCATCAGGACTTGTGTTGATAAAATGAGCATCTACTCAGCAGACCAAGTGTTTGCTTCTGTGTACCCATGGCAACGTGGGATTCTCAAAGTGTAGTTCCTGGACCAGTATCATCATTACCTGGGAAAGTGTTATAAATGCATATTCTTGGGCCCTACCCCAGGCCCACTGAATCAGAAACTCTGGTGGTAGCCCCCAGGAATTTGTGTTTTAAAGAGTCTTGTAGGTGATCACGATGTACTTTAAAATTCGAGAACTCACTGAGCTTAGGAAAAGATGCAGAGACAGAGGCATGGGAAGAGATGAGGTGGTAATACAAGGACCCCAAGATACATTAGTGCTGGTGAGACCCTGTTGTATAACTCTTCTTCATCTGGAGCTGTTACTAATGGGGAAGAATGAATGAATTCTTAATTACATACAGAGTACTCAGCTGGTATATCAGCCATTTTGATTCAGTGAGCATTTATTGAACTTCTGTTGTTTAATGGTACAGTGTTAGGTGTCCAGATGAACAAGACATGATCTCTGCCCTCTAAAGCTTACCACCTCCTAAGTTGGTATTATGCTAAATGCTAGACTAGGAGTATAAACAGAAAGCTGGTTGTGGGAGCTCAACACCTTACAGTATTTCTACAGCAGGAAGTGAGAGGAATTGACCTATGTAACCTCTCTCCCAACTTTTTTTTTTTTTTGAAAGATTTTATTTATTTATTTGAGGTAAGAGAGAGAGTGAGAGAGCACGCGAGCCATGGGACAGAGGGAGAGGGAGAAGCAGGCTCCCCACCAAGCAGGGAGCTTGACGTGGGGCTCGATCCCAGGACCCTGGGATCATGACCCGAGCCAAAGGCAGGCTCTTAACCGACTGAGCCCCCCGGGCACCCCTCTCTTCCAATTCTTAACCAATTTTTCACCTGTTCCTCTTCCTTCTCCCAAAAAGAGAAATATTAATGTCAGTATATCTGGATTGAGACCCCACTGTTTACTTGTACTTTAAGCTTTCTGTATTCTGGGGCTTCCCTAGACATAGAGTGATCTCACAGCTTATTAAGTCCTGTGGTCATCCACTCCTTAGAAATACTAGTCATTTTGAAGGTGCCAACTTAAGATGGCCTCTAATTTTAAGTACTCAGTGTAATGCCAGAACCTTTATGTCTCTCTTCTTAGGTTATGTTTGTTTTGTGCTTTGACATGTTTTGTAACCCCTCAAAACAAACGATACTGTATAGAAATCTACAGAGGAGATGTGAGGAAAGAAAAAGCTAAAATGTGAGGTCAAAGCCCATATTTTCTAGTGGAAGCAGTAGCCAGACAATCTCCACTTTATTTGAGATTAGAGATCTTCTGCAACCCCTGGCAAGACTTGGAACAATCCTTTTGCTGTTCCATCTACTCCAACAGTTTTACTCACATGATCAGTATAAATGCTGGAAGCTAATAAACCATGCTAACTTTTCACCTCTCCTTTTTAAAACTCTACACTCACATAAGCTTTTCTTTCTCTTTCTCTTTTTATGAGCGCAAGCAGCCTCATTTATTCCAAACTGGCTGGAAATGCCATGGAAGCTGGCAGACAGCACCTCTCACCCTCTTTACCAAAGTAGAGCCAACCTGTGGGTGTTAATTTCCTTTCTTTAACAACTGCTAATCCACAAGGCCAACTCTTCCCCAGGGTCCTTGTGCCACTCAACTGGAAGCCAAGAGCAAGCATAGATATCTTGGTATAAGCCATGATGTGGAAAGAGGCACCTGCGAGTGGGTGACCAGGGACCTTATGGAGTGTTGAGACTTCCTGGAGGTGTTTCTTTTGGTCAGGAGTTAATTTTCACCCCAGAGCCAGGTAGTTATCCTGTAGCCACAGTTTCTCATTATTACAGGGCTTCTGAGATCGGTCCCTTGGTTTGTCCTAAGCCCAGTTCACTGCAGCTGTATGCACCATGCAGAAGGGGCCCAGCTTCACTCCTGTTGTTTTGAGCAGTGGGACTATATTCTTTGGGAATGCCTGCTTGGCAATAAACTCATGATTTTTACTCTTTTTTTTTTTTTTTTTAATTTTTTGTGATTTTTACTTTTGAGGCTTATGGCTGGCAAAGCACATGCTGGAAGTATTTGTTCCTAAGCAGAGAATTTAACTAGTCTAGGCTACAAAGGAACAGAGGGAAAGCTGAACAGGAGGTAAAAGGTCAAAGTTCCCAGTGGAAACAAGGGTATTGTTCAGGAAGGTGAGGTGTACTTTAAGCAAGTGAAGAGGATATATATTACTTATTTTCATAAATAAATCTGGCTAGAAAGGTAAATTTTCTCCAGAATCTGCCATATTGCCAGTGGCTGCTTTTGGTAGTACCTACTGGTTTTTTCAACAGCAAGATTCTACCAAGGTCTATTAATTATAGTTTCCCTTGGACTGGTAACATAAAGGAAAGGACTGACATGGAAATATGCACAGCCTCTCCTGCCTATTAAAGTTTTACCTGGGCAAATATGTCAGAGGCTGTGCTAGTTCTATAGCAGCACTTAAAATTATCCAACGTTACCCTGCATGCTGACTGGCAAAGGGTTGTGAAAAGAAAGAACGTGGTAAGTCAAGCTTAGCTTTGACCATGACCTAATATTGGATCACATTTGCAAAATGTAATGGTTATGGAATATGGTGCTTCAAATGTGCTTTTTTTGTTGTTGTTGTTGTTAAGATTTTATTTCTTTATTTGCCACCCAGAGAGAGGGAGAGAGCAAGCACAAGCAGGAGGAGCAGCAGTCAGGGGAGAAGCAGGCTCCCCGCCGAGCAAGGAGCCCAATGTGGGGCTTGATCCCAGGATCCTGGGATCATGACCTGAGCTGAAGGCAGCTGCTTAACCAACTGAGCCACCCAAGCGCCCTCAAATGTGCTTTAAAAAACAAAACAGACCAAAAAACCTAAGGGCAGTTATGGTATGCTAAGTACTGTTCTAAGCACTTCTCACATATTCACTTAATCTTCACAACATTCTAGTGATGCCCTGTTTCTACTCATTTTTGCAGATGACGAAACTGAGGCATAGAGGGATTGAGTAGTTTGCCCAAGACCACAGCTAGTATTGGCAGAGTGGGAATTGGGGATGCAAGCAGTCTGGCTTTAGATCAGGACTTTTCAAACGGAACCATCATGGGGTATGGGTGACTCCTTGTTGGTAGAAAAACAGACTGAAATTTAAACTCTGGCCTTACTTTAAAGAGAACAAAAATAATTTGTTTGGTTCCCGAGACTGCTACTGGGGAGGGGGCTACGAATTCTGCTGTATTCTTGTTGCAGTTCCTTTGCCCTAGAAAGGGGGCCCTGTAGAAATACATTCCCAAACAATGAATCCTGAAGAGGTAATTACACTGTTGCCATCCCATTGGGAAGAAGGCTGGGGCGGTGATTACATTCCGAAACAAAGCTGTTCGGGTATAATTGCACTGTGCTGCTCTTATCAGTCTGGGGAAGGCAGGCCTCTGGGCTCCATCCTCATTTGTTTTTAAGATGAAATCCGAATAGCATTCAATTAATAGGCAAGACCCAGGCACAGGGAAGTCAGCCAGAAGAGCCAAGAGGACATTAACTTGCTATTGCATTTTCCTTCTACTTAAGTTTTGCAGACCTTTAAGTATCAGCAAATTTGAGGGAGAGCCCATCAGAGAAAATGTATTTGCTGCTAATGAAGGGTTGGAGACCCCAACTTAGAGGCTGTGCCCCAAAGCCCTCATTGGTCTTTATGCAAAGAGATGGTTGGGTAGCAGTGAAATTTCCCTCTTCCGTCAGCAGCTTTTGCTCTATCAAAAGATGGCCGAGGGCGCCTGGGTGGCTCAGTTGGTTAAGCGACTGCCTTCGGCTCAGGTCATGATCCTGGAGTCCCTGGATCGAGTCCCGCATCGGGCTCCCTGCTTGGCAGGGAGTCTGCTTCTCCCTCTGGCCCTCCCCCCTCTCATGTGCTCTCTCTCATTCTCTCTCTCTCAAATAAATAAATAAAAATCTAAAAAAAAAAAAAAAAAAAAAAAGATGGCCGGCCCCTCCCTCAAATCTTTCTCTAAGACTTCTAGCATATATGTTTTTTCATGTATGTGGCTTCTAGTCATGGATCAAAAAGCTCCTCTGTGGTTCTATTGAGATAATAAGGCTGACTTTTGTTAAATTTTGGCAATAATCTCTCGATCTGGCCTGGAAGAAGAAACAACACTAATTTAATTGTTTTGTGTTATGATTCAGAGAGTACAAAACGGCCGATGGCCTCTTAGGCATGCTTGTTGAACTAGAGCAGAGAAGGGGGGTACGGCTGGATGTTATCAGGCTGTGGGTTGCATAGATCCTTCAGAAGTGGCGTAGCCTTGGGGTGTCTGGCTGGCTCAGTCGGTAGAGCCTGCGACTGTTGATCTCAGGGTTGTGAGTTCCAGCCGCACATTGGCTGTAGAGATTACTTAAAATCTTTAAAAAATTTTAAAAAGTGGTGTAGGCTTGGCCATTGCATCAGTTAGCCCTTTCTGCCTCACAAACCACCCCAAAATTTATTGGCTTAAACCAGCATATATTTTTCTCGAAATTCTGTGGGTTCAGTGTGCAGTTTTTCTGGTCTGGGTCGACGTGGATACTGTTTGTGGTCAGTTGATGGCTTGGCTGGATATGTATGGTCTTGATGTATAGGCAGAATAATGGCTTGCCAAAGATGTCCACATCCTAATTCTGGGAATCTGTGAATATGCTACTTTCTGTGGCAGCAAAAACTATGCAGATCTGACTGAAGTTACAGATTTTGAAGTGCGGGGAGGAATTATCCATATGGACCCACCCATTCTAATCAAATGAGACCTTAAAAGGGGAAGAGAAAGCATAGTCAAAGACATGCAATGATAGAAGATGGAAATGGCCCTCAGCTAACAAACAACAAGGAAATGAGGACCTCAATCCTATAACTGCAGGGAACTGAATTCTGCCAGCAACCCAAAGAGCAGGGAAATAGATCATCCCCTAGAGCCTCCAGAAAGGAATACAGCCCTACCAACGCCTTGATTTTAGCTCCATGAAGACCCATATTGGATTTCTGACCTGCAGAACTGAAAGCTAGTAAATTTATATTAAGCCATTAAGTTTGTGGTAATTTCTTTTTCTTTTTTTTTTTTTAAGATTTTATTTATTTGACAGAGAGAGAGAGAGACACAGTGAGAGAGGGAACACAAGCAAGGGGAGTGGGAGGGGGAAAAGCAGACCTCCCGCAGAGCGGGGAGCCCGATGCGGGGCTCGATCCCAGGACCCTGGGATCATGACCTGAGCCGGAGGCAGACGCTTAACGACTGAGCCACCCAGGCGCCCCAAGTTTGTGGTAATTTCTAATGGTAGCCATAGAAAACTAATATACAGATGACTTCATGGACATATCTGGCAGTTGGCAGGCTGGTTAGCCTCAGCTGGGATGATTTATCTCTTTACTGTTCACCAGTAGGTTACCTCATGCTTCTTCACGTAGAGTCTCAGGATTCCAAAGAGAAAGAAGAGAGGTCCGGCCTCAGTGCACAAGCACGTTTTAAGGCTCTGGTTATGTCACTTTGTTTCATCAGCTAGAGCAAGCTACGGGGCTAAGCCTGGAGTCAGAGAGGGCACTCTCCAAGGGTGTGAATACAGGGAGGATTAACTCATTAAAGGCAATTACTGTAACATTGTACCACAATTTAGTAGATTTTTTGAGATCTGTGGTAGCCTAGTAGCTCACTCTAAGCAAATTGCCTTTTTTTTTTTTTTTTTAAGTGTCCTTACATGTACTTGAAAGTTCCAGCATTTCAAGGGATATAGATGTATAGATTTGGAACTTCAGAGAAACATCTTGGCTTAGATCATTATTTGGATTATTCAGAGAGACCTGAATTTAGGAATTACATCCAAATAGGAAGCTGTATCCTGGTTTTCTAGATAAAATGTTTCAAAGAAACTACCTTTTATCTTTCTCTGGGTGTTTTCTGGGATGTAGCCCTCTATTTCTGTGTGCTGGAGGGTGAAAAGATGTGAGGACAGATTTGTGGGTGGTTGGGCCCCTTGGGGCCACATGTATTTCTGTGTAGGAGTAAGACTGGCAGAATTAACAGTACGAGCACTTACTAATCGGCTGTCAGTGAACCGGTACCTGTGGCATCATTTATAATCCGCAGCTCCTTTAACAGAAGCAACTTGGAAGAAAATTTCCTGAAAACGAAGGCAAGGGATCTTTGTGTGCCCAGTCACTGTGTCATGTTGTGCTTATTTATACCAGCAGTTGGGAGAAGCTAGAATTGAGTTCTTCTCAAGCATAGGACTTCGCTTTTGTTTGACTTTATTGATGAGACTGGTAAACAAAGCAAAACACGATGTTATGGGCTGCGAATGTGAATGCATGGATTGGACCTCAGGCACGTAGAGACAAATTTCATATTCACCAGTGATTCTTTTAGGACTTCCTTGATGTTCTTTCAGAGCCATCTCAGTGACTGGTAGGATGTAGACTCTGCTGTGGGCAATTTTGTTCAAAATGGGACAGCCTGTGTACAAGAGAGGTGTATACTTACCATTGAGAATTTTAGCTGGCTTTGATGAGATCATCCAGCTCAACAGGGCACCCAGTATGCTTATTAAACATCTCTTTGCCCTGCCTCAAAGCTTAGCCAGGATTCAAGAAAGTACCATGAGGCAGAAAGGGAGCTGCTGCCACAACTTGAAATGTACATGTGTGACCATGTCTGCTACTAGAAAGTGAAGTGACATGCTCAGCTGAGCCTGGGATGGGGAAAATGCAGATTCCACTCCCAAGAGGAGGGGGAGCAGTGGTGTACCTTGGGAAAGAAGAACAGCACTGAGAATGGAAATGTACAGACTGTTTAAAGGGCTTATCTCTTACTCTCTGATAAGAGGCTTGAGTCTGTGGTGATGAGATCCAGCCAATATCCTTCTTTTCTTCTGCTTTTGCTCTTTGGGTCCCCTTCCCCTCCTATCTTTACGTTTATCTCTCATGGGTCACAGAATTTTAACTGGATTTTCTTTAAGGTAAAATGCATACAGCTAACGTAAGAGGTAATTGAGAGTTTATGAAAGCCACAGACTGTTTCTTGGTCTAAATATTTTCATTGATTCTGCTGAAGTGAGGTGACTGGGGAAAGTGGTAAAATGTTCTATTGCTTATTAGGTAAACTAATTAAACCTGAAAATATCAATGTAAAGCTGAGATAAGGTTTTTCGAACACCCAATTCCACCCTCATGTTCTAGATGAAAAGACTGCAGGGAGAGCTTAGGAACACCTGCTCTGAAGAAGTTTCCAGCTAATCTCATCTTTGTCTTACCTCGGAAGAATTTTAAGGTCTTATGGGATAGAAGCAGCCAGCACCACGGGTTAGCTTGGGAATCTTTGGATACCTCTCTACCACCATTATCCAACCCAAGCCACCCCTAAAAATACTCCATCTAGGGGCGCCTGGGTGGCTCAGTCATTAAGTGTCTGCCTTCGGCTCAGGTCATGATCTCAGGGTCCCGGGATCGAGCCCTGCATCGGGCTCCCTTCTCTGCAGGAAGCCTGCTTCTCCCTCTCCCGCTCCCCCTGCTTGTGTTCCCTCTCTCGCTGTGTCTCTCTCTGTGAAATAAATAAATAAAATCTTAAAATAAATAAATAAATAAATGAAAATATGCCATCTAAATGAAAACAGTGAGCTTGCTCTGCTGGCAGCTTCCAGACCTGTCCCCACCCAACCCCACCCATTAAACTGTTGACCCTAAGACTCATTTATAGACTTTCTCAGGCTGCCACTGGTACAAGTAACAAGAATTGGCCATAGAATTTGGAGATTGTAATGGTGAAAGAAAGGCCGACTGTCCTTTCATTCCCCTCAGACTTCATGTATACTTTTTGTCTCTTTCTATTCTTATTTCCCTGTTTTAAGTTTGGTTAGCATAGACTTACTAGTCTTTGTTTTCAGGCACCAAGTAGAGTTGTCTACCTTTTCCTTTATGTTATTAGTATCTCTCCCAAGTGGGAGAGGGGCTTTTTTCAAAGAGGCTAATGCAGCTTCTGGAGAGAGAGACTGTGTGTGTGCTCTTTCTGACACCCAAAGAAAAGCCATTGGAGTTTAGAAATTCTGAAAAAAATAATCTTAGTTTTGGTATTTTGGGATATTCTTTATTTAAAGATGCCTGCTTTTGGAGCACCTGGCTGGCTTAGTTGGTAGAGCATGTGTCTCTTGATCTTGGGGTTGTGAGTTCAAGCCCCACATTGGGCACAGAGCTTACTTTAAAAAAAAAAAAAAGATACCTGCTTTCTTTGCCCTCCTTATTTTGAATGCCACAGTCTGCTATTCCACCTCCTTCCAGATCTGAGACCTTAGAATAAAAGTGAAAAATAGATGGAAAGAAATTATGGGAATCTTTTTTTTTTTTAAGAAAGAATTATTTTTCTTTTTCTTTTTTTTTTAAAGATTTTATTTATTTATTTGAGAGACCACAAGCAGGTGAGGGGCAGAGTCAGAGGGAGAGGGAGAAGCAGACTCCCTGCTGAGCAGGGAGCCCCACGTGGGGTTCGATCCCAAGACCCCGAGATCATGACTTGAGCCGAAGGCAGATGCTTAACCAGCTGAGCCACCCAGGTGCCCCAGAAGTTATGGAATTCTTAATATCAAGAGCTAAGCAATGTTGGTCAGAATTTGACTATTTTACATTTTACAATTTTACATGACTCATAATTTTTGTGTGGGGAGTATAACTGAAACAAACTATCAAACTGGGAATGGCCTAAGGGCCTTGTCTCTGAAGGAAAATGTGAGAATTTTGAATCCTTAGGCCTTTTAATTGTGGCAAATTGAATTCTGCTCAGAGCTCCTCGTATATCTTCCCTTTGTCTTTCCTTCATTGGGCAGTTTGTGATGAGAGGGGCTTTTTTTTCTTTTTAAATATTTTATTTATTAGAGAGCACAAGCAGTGAGGAGGGGCAGAGGCAGAGGGAGAATCCAGCTCCCCACTGAGCAGGGAGTCCACTTGAGCGGCCTGATCCCAGGATCATGAGATCATGACCTGAGCCACAAGGCAGACCCTTAACCACTCAGGCGCCCCTGGGAGGGGCTTTTTTGTGTGATTAATAAACTCATCAAAGTTTATTCTAAACGAATACAGGTGAGATTAAGGTTCAGCCTACCTCCCAGAGACATGCATGCCTCTTTTCTCCTTCTTCAACCTAGGACCTAGGCATTAAACAGTTGATTCTTTCATTTATGGTCTCCTTTGGCTTTGGTGTTCTTAAATGTTGAACATTAGGAAATCTCAAGGAGTCACCCATACTGCTTGCTTTTGAGAAACCAAAGGTTTGAATTCTTTTAATCATGATTAATCCTTTGTATTCCAGATTATACCTAGCATTGAGCCCTGGAGGCTGCCTGCCATCTAGGTTGACTAGGATTTAAAGTTAATTGGGTTACTATTCCACTCTCAGAAGGATCTAATGTACTTTATTATTTATTTATTTTATTTATGCTGTTGAAAAGACTTTTTTCCCATTTAACAATGTATTCAATCCACCTCAACTCATTTTCTCCTCTCCTCTTCTCCATGCATTCAGGCTGATCCTATGAGAACATAGTGTGGTCCCCTCCTCATGTTACAGATCTATGGAACATCTCAAGTTGAGCTTTAAAATTTACATTTCTCAACTATATACTGTATTGCTTCTCTTCTGAACTTTCTTGACTTTTGCTTTTTCCTTCTCGTCTTTCTGCTCTAAAGACCATGTCCAGGATCTCTGTAGAAAAAGGTAGATAGGGATTAGGTATCCTTCGTGAACCAGGACTGTATTTCTCTTCTTGAGCCTAGTCTTATCTGCTAGCCATAGGGAAAAATCTCAAATGAGTACTAGTCCTTTGTAGGTTCTCCCCCTTCCCTCTGTCCAACAGACAGTATAGCTACACTAGAACAAAGGGCAGAATTTGAGGTAGCAATTAGGGTTTCTTTTTGTATTTGAGAAGTGTATGAATGGATCTATTCTGTTCATATTGATCTTACATCTCAGAACAATTATTTCTTCGTTTATTCTCTTATTCATTGGAAACTATTTTACCTCACTGGTTCTAATATTTACTGACTTCATTATGAAATTAATCAACAGGAAAAAATACCAAAACTGACTGATTTTACAACTATATCCATTGCTATACGAATGGATAATATAGTCTTGTTTTCAAGTTTGTGTGTAATAAATTCAATGGAATATCGTTTTTGAGTGCTACTATGTGCTAGGTCCTATGCCAAGTGCTGGGAAATTTTTTTTTTTTTTTAAGATTTTATTTATTTATTTGACAGAGAGAGACAGCGAGAGAGGGAATACAAGCAGGGGGAGTGGGAGAGGGAGAAGCAGACTTCTCGCGGAGCAGGGAGCCTGATGCGGGGCTCAATCCTAGGACCCTGGGATCATGACCTGAGCCGAAAGGCAGACGCTTAATGACTGAGCCACCCAGGCGCCCCAAGTGCTAGGAAATTTTTAACAGAAAAAAAAATTAGGTTAACTTCATTAAGAATCCTTCCATGTTCGATTATTTTCCTACCTTTTCAGTACTTTGAATTACTGTTGTTACTCTGGATCCAGAAGTACTAGATTTTAGGTGATTCTTACCCCTGATCATTACATCACTGTCACAGTTTTCCCCACAAGTAACTGGAGAATAATTAACTTTATTCTATGACAAAGCTTTAACCCAAAAGATGTCAATAGAATATTTATCCTATCAAAGAAATGTGTTACAAAAATGCAAGCTATCACTTCTCTAGTTTTCCTTGTGTCTCTTCACCACACCTGAAGTTCCTACTACTCAAACCAGACTTCATTAGTCTCCTTTTCCTCAACAAGCTGTTTTCTTTCCAGCTTTGGCTTCCTTCAATCAAGTCAGTCGTCTCTTCCTGGCTATCACAGAGGCTGTCATTCTGTTGTGATACAGGAGGATGTAGTCCTTAATGAGTGCCTTTGGCACTGTTTGTCAGTTGTTTACTTCCCAATGATGTTGCATTAAAGTTTTAATTAACCACTAAATTTAAGTTGACTTCTTAGTTGAGGCAGCTTTCTTTTCCTGAAGGCAGGCTGACTTTTGTTGCATAGCTTAGCGCAGTGGCATGCCACCAAGTTTAGATCAGTGTATAAAATGCACATTTGCTAAAAAAATTTTTTAAATTGTTGATTTAGAGACTGAGGAAGTCACACACGTGTTCTAGAGTAGGATACAAGTTGGTAGGAGTAAGAGGTAAGAGGCTGGTGCCAAAGAAAGAGCTTGTGTTTCCCAGAGCATGTGAGAAGTTAGCCTGGTGAGTAGGTGAGTGAACAGTCCGGGCTTGGGACAATAGTCTGCTCATTGACACGGTACCAAAGTCCACTAGATAGGCTCCATGAGACATTGTCTTCTTATAATAGTGACTGTGTTTTTATTATTGTTGACTTGAGTGTTGTTATGAGTCTTTTAATCCCTTCAAATATACTGCCTCAAAATATAGTATGTATGTTGTGTTCACAAACCCAGATGTATGTTGTGAACACAGAAAGACTTGGGAACTACTGATCTTGTGTGTTGGAAGTTGAACTAGAAGTTGACAGCCTGGTTATTGTCATTCTGCCTCCTTCACTATATAATTTTTTTTTTTTTAAGATTTTATTTATTTATTTGACAGAGAGAGAGACAGCGAGAGCAGGAACACAAGCAGGGGGAGTGGGAAAGGGAGAAGCAGGCTTCCTGCCGAGCAGGGAGCCCAATGTGGGACTCGATCCCAGGACTCTGGGATCATGACCTGAGCCGAAGGCAGACGCTTAACGACTGAGCCACCCAGGCGCCCCCTTCACTATATAATTTAAGTGAGTCATTTAGTCTCTGTCCACTTGACAGGAGAGGATGTGGTGCTTACCTCCATGTTCCTTCTAGGGATTAAGTAGGAAAAAATGGCTAAGTACTCTAACTTCCTTTGGAAAAGATATCAAGTCAAAAGGAATAAAAGTAGATCTATGCCTTAGCACTCAGGTTATTTGCAGTACCTGAACTACTTAAGACACATTGGGCCTGCCAACTTTGGATGTTCTGGTGACAGGAACACCTTAGTGCTAAGAGACAGGCTCAGGTGGCTGAAAAGGATCCAACTCAGCTTAATAAAAGGAGTCACTAGAGAACATCTGACTTGTGCTAGGCACCCTTGGGACATAAATACTGGTGGAACACAATGGAGGTGGTCACAGCTGCAGTAAGGAGGGAGGTCGGGCCTGTCCAGGGTTTGCGCATCATCTTCTCAGGCTAAATGTAGTTCATGACATGTCCTGACTATGCTTGGCTAATTATTATTTTGACCTCTTTTCCAAGCATTTAATATCAATCAAAGATCTTAGGCCATTGGCCACTCCTTTGTAAAAGTTAATGTGGTTGTGAAACGAAACCTCAAATACTGAAATAAAAAGTTATTCCTTAACCCCTTTGAGAGATTAAAAATGCCAACATAATCTTAAGGAAATAGCTGATAAACTTTTATAACTGAATTAATTACTAGCTTGGAGAGAGGCCATATATCTTAATAATAAGGGCAGTTGAATTCAAATTTCCTCTCACTTCTTACTAACTGGGTGACCATGGGAAAGTTGTTGAACCTCTCAGAGCTTCAGTTTCCTCATCTGTAGAATAGGGATTCAGTACGCCTTTCAGCAACTACCCTATTTAAATTGCCAACCCACCACCCCTTCCATTTTCCATTTCTCTTCCCTGTTGTGTAGTTCTCCGTGGTTCTTGACATAATTTCACATGCTATGTGGTGAACTCATTTCTGTTATGTTTCTCTCCTCCTCCCAGAATGTAATTGCCATGAAGGCAGGAATTTTTGTCTGTTTTGTGTATTGTCTGACAGGAAGTAGGCACTCAATAAGTATTTGTCTAATGAATAACCAAACTTCAAGGTGACTGTGAGGGTTTAATGAGACTCTTTTATTGAATGAAAACTTATTGTGACCCTTGGCACATAATAAGCATTCAGAAAATGGTAGCAATTATGAAGTTTTTCTCAGAAGATAGTATAGGTCTTACTTATATAACTGATTAGTGTAAAAGTATTTTGCTACATATTTTTGAAAAACGAATATAAGGGGCACCTGGGTGGCTCAGTCATTAAGCGTCTGCCTTCGGCTCAGGTCATGGTCCCGGGGTCCTAGGATTGAGCCCCGAGTTGGGCCCCGTGCTCACTTGGGGAGCCTGCTTCTCCCTCTCCTTCCCCCGTCTCCCCTACCCCTGCTCATGCTCACTTGCTCTCTTTTTCAGATAAATAAAATATTTTTATTTTTTATTTTATTTTATTTTTTTAAAAGATTTTATTTATTTATTTGACAGAGAGAGAGACAGGAGAGAGGGAACACAAGCAGGGGGCGTAGGAGAGGGAGAAGCAGGCTTCCCGCTGAGCAGGGAGCCCGATACGGGGCTCAATCCCAGGCCCCTGGGATCATGACCTGAGCCGGAGGCAGACGCTTAACGACTGAGCCACTCAGGCACCCCAATAAAATCTTTTTAAAAAAATAAAATAAAATGTCTGGAGTTATTTTCATTAAAGTGACAACTTGGAAAACTGAAGAAGACAAAAGCAAACAGGAAAGCTGGGGTGGAGCTGGTGGACCAGGAGGAAAGGAAAGCTTTTCAAAGGGAAGTGATCAAAGGAACACTGTTTAAGAGAGGGCAGTTCTTGAAGAAGTTAAACACAGTTACCATATGAACCAGCAATTCCACTCCTAGGTATATAGCCAAGACTACTGAAAACATATGTCCACACAAAAACTTGTACATCAGTGTTCATAGCGGCATTATTCATAACAAGTCAGAGTGGAAACTGTTCAAACGTCCATCAGCTGATAAATGGGTAAATAAAATGCGGTGTATCCATACAATGGACTATATCATTCAGCCACAAAAAGAAATGAAGTACTGGGCGCCTGGGTGGCTCAGTTGGTTAAGCGACTGCCTTCGGCTCAGGTCATGATCCTGGAGTCCTGGGATCGAGTCCCACATCGGGCTCCCTGCTCGGCAGGGAGTCTGCTTCTCCCTCTGACCCTCCCCCCTCTCATGTGCTCTCTCTCTCATTCTCTCTCAAATAAATAAAATCTTTAAAGAAAAGAAAAGAAATGAAGTACTGATCCATGCTACAACATGGATGAACACAGAAAACGTGATGCTAAGTGAAAGGAGCCACACACAAAAGGCCGCATTGGTATGATTATATCTATATGAAATGTCCAGGAGAGGCAAATCCAAAGAGACAGAAAGTAGCTGTCAGGGACCGGGTGGGAAGAGAGGAATAAGAAGCGACTGCTCATGGGTATGGGGTGTCTGTTTGGTGTGATGAAAATATCCTGTAATTACACAGTGATGATGGTTACAATTCTGTGAATATACTAAAAACCACTGAAGTGTATGCCTTGAAAAGGTGAAGTTTACATGTGAGTTGTACCTCAGTTAATAAAAAGACAAATCAAAGAGAATGAAGAGGGACTAGGAGAAAGTCACTGATTTAGGAGCGCTAACTCACTGCGACAGAACAGAAAAGGTAAGAGATCATCCATATTCTTGTAGATGAAGCTGAGAGCAGATCAGTGGAACCAAAGTAAAGAGGAAATCTTAAACTGCTTCACTCAGCCTAACTCTACGTTCTTCAAATATCTGTCCCAAGAATTTGAAGCGGCTCTAAAATCACCTTCGTACAGCAGAGAGAGAGGGTTTTGTGAGCTTTTAGCGAATTTAATAGTATGCATTGAGTGATGCCAACGTATAAGAACTTAATGAAAGTGCAAATTTTTACAGCCTAAATTGCATCAATTAATTAGGGAACCGGAATTTGATCCCAAACCTTAAACATGCAATTCACTTAGGAAAAACATTAGTGCTCTACCCTCGGGGCACAGGATGGTGAGAAGTACTTAGGAAGCCCTCAGACATTCGTTGAATGAAGGCATGTTGGCTGAAAACCAGTGCTGCCTTCTGGGAGTGGTCTGTGAGCTGTGAGAACGATGGGTGGCAAAGGTGAGAAGACTGCGCAGGAAGCAGTATGTGCTGGTAGTTACACAAACCAAGAAAGCTCCTGCATCCCTTGGAAGGAAAAGGAAGATGGAATCAAATGTTAGATTTAGTTGGTTTAGGTTTTGTACTTCTACACATACAGCTGTAATATATTTTAATTTAAAGTGCCCCAGGTAATAGATTTGGGTGTATGTTAAACTCTCCAGCTCCTAACCCTTCCTCCCCACAATGAAACCATTATTTTTATAACAGGATTTTTCTTATTAGTTTGAATGTCTTAGGAATATAATCCTTGCATTACAGCAAAATAAGCTATGGCAGAAGCACTGGGGACTCGAAATATGAAAAAAAAACAACCCAACAAGGTTTCTGACTTGGGAACTAATAACCTAGCAGGAGAGAGAAAATATGTACACAAAATGAAAAGACGGGAAAAATATTGTAAAACTGTACACCCTAAGTACAATGTGAAGATAAGTTTTCTTGACAGTAAAATAAATCTAAGAGTAAGACATAGCAATATATAGCAACATTTTTTAAAGTTAGAGTCATCTAATATCCGTACCTTGCATTCTGATATAACTCATCACTGTGATTTATATTTGGTTTTCTTTTTTTTTTTTTTTTTAAGATTTTATTTATTTATTTGAGAGAGAGAGCACGAGTGGGGGGCAGGGGTGGGGTGCGGCAGAGGGAGAGGGAGAAGCAGGCTTTCTGCTGAGCAGGGAGCCCAATGCGGGGCTCAATCCCAGGACCCTGAGATCATGACCTGAGCTGAAGGCAGATGCTTAATTGACTGAGCCACCCAGGCGCCCCAATAACTCAAGACATTTTAATAAATTCTTTTCACTTTGGATGGCCCACAGCCATCCTCTATTTATTTTTATTTTTTTATTTTAAGATTTTATTTATTTGACAGAGAGAGAGACAACGAGAGCAGGAACACAAGCAGGGGGAGTGGGAGAGGGAGAAGCAGGCTTCCTGGTGAGCAGGGAGCCCGATGCAGGGCTCGATCCCAGGACCCTGGGATCATGACCTGAGCTGAAGGCAGACGCTTAACGACTGAGCCACCCAGGCGCCCTGCCATCTCTATTTAATGTGTCAAAAACCAAACTTTCTTTTTTATAATGTTCTCCCCTTCCCTGCTTTTGCTAATGCTGCCAACATTCTTCTTGACCCCAGGTGCTAGGCCTGTGAGTTTTTATGGATTTTTTTTTAAAGATTTTATTTATTTATTTGAGATAGAGAGCAAGAGAGAGAGCACGCATGAGCCAGGGGGTGGGGCAGAGAGAGAGGGAGAAGCAGGCTCTCCGCTGAGCTGGGAGCCCAGTGCAGGGCTCTATCCCAGGACCCTGGGATCATGACCTGAGCCGGAGGCAGACGCTTAACCAACTGAGCCACCCAGGAGCCCCTGGATTCTTACTTCTTACCAGCTCTGCCATATTCTGTTCTCCTGCCGTGTTCAGATGGTTCATCCCTGATGGAATCCCTCATTGTTCCTTCCTTTCTCGTCTCACTGTTCTAACCCTGATTCTTTTAACTGGTGGCACCCTGCTTATTGTTGTCCTACCTCTGAAATACTTGCCAGAGTAGTCTTCCATAAAATGTGACCAGACTTCTGGTAAACATGAAGGAATGAACACCTGTGTATATCTCCACCCTCTCCTAAATCTCCTCTAAAATGACAGTGAAGGAATTAGAAAAAAATACATGCTCATTGTATAAAGAGAAAGGGAAGAGAGGGAGATGAGTAGTGACAAGAGCCTTTCTCGTGCAGAAGAAACAAAACTATGTGAAAGGAAATACAAGTTTACTATTCCTGTATGCTGTGAACATTTATGTAGTCTTAGTACTGTAAATAATTAACATTATTTAACCTAAAAATGTGTTGTAGCTATTTTGGATGGATGGGGGAGGAAAGAGGGTGGGAGAAATCATCTCCCATCATAGGAAGCAGGTACGTAATAGCCGAAATGGAAAATTTAGTGACAGTAGAAATATGACAGTTACTTATCAGAAGAAAATCAGCTGAAAGATTTGAAAAGTAATTGCTTCTGGAGAGCAGGAATCAGGCGAGAGGAAGGGGCAAGAGGCTGCTACTTGACTTTATTAGTCTTGTAATACTCTAACTGTTAAAATTATGTGTATGTAGTGCTTTGATAAAAATTAAAATTTAAAAGCTATCCACTTTGTAATTCCGTTACTCAAAAATTTCAAAGAATTTCTATTTCCTGCTGCACAGATGACAAATTCCTTGTCTTTTTTTCAGCCTGACTTTTATATTCTTCTTTATATGAGCCTTTGCTTCCACAGAACTGATACTAGCCCTTGAAACCTGAATTGCCTTGAGCAGTAGCCTCTTTCCACCCTGAACCCTTTTCTTCTCCTCTCCTAATTTCCAAATCCTGTCACTCCTTCCTTTAAGCCCAGCTCCTGTTTCCACCCTAAGTTTTCCAGATCTCCCCTCCCCAAGCCCAGTGGCCCCTCCTAAGCAGCTGTGGCTCTAGTTGTCTGTACTACTCATTAGACACGTTGTCTTTTCTTGTTTGTGATGTTTTTGATGTAAGTCTTATCTCTCCAAATGGATTATAGGCTCCAAGCAAGGAAGAAGGACATCTTATTACCGTTTTATATGTATTTTCCACAGTGCTATATTTGATAGATATCTGTTTAATATTCAGTCCTCACTTAACCATCAAAAAGCTTTCTGTTTTGAGATCACTGCTCTTTATTCTAGGCATGTCTCAAGACTCTGTACTTTGGTCTAAAAAATCTCTCTATCTTTGTCAGCCTTAGTGAGGTTGAAGGCCAAGGCTTTATCTCTTTGCTAGTGACACTGTTGTTGATTGGCACAGTGTGCTAGTCGTTTCATAGAACATAACGTAGACAATCCCTAATCTCCCAGTAAACCCTGTGGATGTTTAAGCATTTCACAAGTTTTGTATTATTTGAGAGAAATGCTAATTTTATCACCACCATCACCACTTGAGGGATTTATGAACCTTCTCCCTTTATACTCCCTTGCCTTATGATCGCCTGCACTGCAAAGAGCCAAGAAAAACAGAAAATAAACACAGCCCTCTGCAATTTCCTTTTTTCTTGGCACTTGAAGAACAACCTCCTGGCTTTACACATGCCCTAGAAAGACTTCATCTGTGATATGTCCTCTTCCACTGAACTAGAGCTCCAGTGTGACCTGAAACACTTAAGTCACTAGTTCTTAATCTTTTAGAGGACAGTGAACTCTGTGAGCATGTATGTTTAAAGCTTGGACTCTCCTCTCAGAATAAAAGGTATACACGTAGCTGTATTAAAGTGTACCCAGGATTTTGGTTTTATTCAGGTATGATAAGGCCAACAGATACGGAGACCATTGCCATTAAAAGAAAGATAGTTTGTTACTTAAAATTCCTGGAGTAAAGGGACACGCCATACTGTGCAGGGCCACGTGGGGAAGTATCGTGGTCAATCAGGAGGCAGAAGGAGGGGAGGAGAAAGTATGAGCTAGCGCCCTTCTTGGGGTTTTCAGAAGGAATGGATGAGGCAGAGCAGATGTGCTGAGTAAGCTTAGGATTAGATAGCCTGAATAATTTTGTCAGGCTCTGAGCTGTGAGGTGGTCCCTGGTTGTCCGTACATGGGCCTGGGGTGGCTTAGGACAGAGGAAATACCAGTTTGCTGTGTGAGAGTTTGATAAAGAAAGTGGTTGTCAGTATGGAAAGGGGTTATCAGAATGGGCTCGGTTGGTTTGCATGCTTGTAGGCAAGTTGTTTGCTATCTCTAGGAATTAGCTGGCCCAGGGAGGGGCAGGCAGTTCCTCAGTAGGCAAGGCAGCCAAGATGTCAAAGCACCATAAAATCTAGAAAACAAAATACACAATTAATATAATACTGTACAGACACAATTTTATTTGCTATTTTAGTGGTTTTTTGACCTCTTGAAGCCCCATCTGTGGACCCAGATTTAAACTCCACCTCGGGCTTTGCAGGCTCCGTGTCTTTGAATACAGTATTCGAGTTTAGTTCTTCTCTTCGTAAGAGGGTCTGTAGTTAATTATCTGTTAAGCTAAGAGAATGTAGCAACTGCTCAGTTTTTTATGGTAAAGCTTTTCTTTCTGCTTTCTTTTGACTTTTATACCAGGAGCTTATTTGTGGCTATTTTGTGCCGAGAAGGATAGGCCTGCATCCCTAATTGCTGCATCAAGTCTGTGCTCACAGGGCGTCCTGATGACATTTTAAATACATGGAAATTTTTGAATGCATGAAAACATCTAGTGCTGATTCTCTGCTACATTTTTGCTCTGGCACCTGCTCCTCTCTTCTTGGAATTTATCTCATTGCCTAATTCTGTACATTGTCTCCAAACCTTTCATTAAGCATTGTTGGAAATTTTGCTTTTTAACCTCAGCATCCCTGCTTATCTTTTGAACAAAAACAGAACCATCTCTGACTACTAGGCATTTCCTTGAGTGAAAAGCTCCCCATCTCGCCTTTTCTGACTTTTCAGAGCATGAAATGGCTGTGCTAATCCTGTTGGCCTTAAGGCAAGAGCCTTGCAGAGTCAGACAAAGGGGACCGCCTGCTCCCAGCTTGGATCTTCCAGAAGCCAGAGGCAGAAACTTTTTAACATTATACCAACTTGCAGTCAAAAATCTGCCCATCATTGCTTTGCTTTGGCTGCAGTTATGAAGGAAGTAAATTCTTGGAGTGTGTCCTCTGCATGTAACCATCAATTTCTTAGTGCCCTGACTACTATACTTCGTAGGTTTCCAGAGGTTGGGTGCTTTCCTAGAGTTTTAGCAATAAAACAAAAGGGGTTTTAGGAATTCTGGAAGTGTCCTTCTGCTGGTAGAGTGGATATTTCTCAAAGGCAAAGGTATTTTGGCTTCAAGTCAACAAATTGAGTTGCAACTATGCTTTGTGCAAGGTGCTCTGTAGGCTACAATGAGAGGTGCTTAAATCTCTCAGAGGGACTTAAGATAGTAGTGAGAGTCACACATGTTCAAGTAACCATTTGTGTCTATATTTAATATGGAGTTACTGTATGCCTTCTGTGACAGAGCATCAAGATATTTCGTCTAAGATGAGAGAATTGTATGTGTCCTTCCCCTCAAAAAAAAATCCATTTACAATGTACTGTGGGGATTCAGGTTCAGGGAAGGTTTTGAGTAAGTACAGAACAAGTGTGGTTGGTGTGTAGATTTTGAGTTGAACCTCTGGTGGACTGAATTTTGTACCTATCCTCAAATGGAGTGAATAATGACAGAGAGTCCAGCCTGGACAGGAGGGCAGGAGGTGAGCAGAAGGAATATGTCAGAATAAGAGAGATTAAGCAAAATGCTTAGGGCTTCCAAAGAGACAATCGTATCAGGTTAGTGAGATCAGAGAAAGCATCCCAGAAAAAGGGATTAAAAGAGTCCTTGAGTAGGGCTAGGGGATTGGGAGATTTTAGTAAACATTTATTAGAGGAGAGAGGAAGGAATCTACATAGTAGGAACAGTGTGAGCAAAAGTGTCAAAGTGGGGATATATTTAAAACGTATTTCCGGGGCGCCTGGGTGGCTCAGTTGGTTAAGTGACTGCCTTCGGCTCAGGTCATGATCCTGGAGTCCTGGGATCGAGTCCCACATCAGGCTCCCTGCTCAGCAGGGAGTCTGCTTCTCCCTCTGACCCTCCTCCCTCTCATGCTCTCTGTCTCTCATTGTCTCTCTCGCAAATAAAATCTTAAAAAACAACAACAACAAAAAACGTATTTCCAAAATGATATGAATAACAAACAATGGGAGATAAGCACAGAAAGGTAGGTGACAGACAGGATATTGAGGGCCTTGAATAGCAAACCAAGGAATCTTGCTCGATTTAGGCAAGGAGGAGCCATTAAAGCTTTTTGAACAGCTGAGCGACACAGTCAAAACTCTACTTTTAAAAATAATCTGGCATTGAAAGATGGATTGGAGCAAGAAGAGTGGAAGGGAAGGTAGATAATTTTGTAAGGGACAAGAGCCCATGGCTTAGTGTTAACTGCAAATTATTTCATGATATTACTCATACCCCAAGGGCCTTATAGAGAAGTTAGCATCTTATTACGCTTTCTTTATGATGACGAGCAAGAGTCCTAAAAAAGGTGTGTGCACCACCATGAGCATTGGCTTGCAGGCGTCCCAGAAGTGTTATGGCAGGTCCAGTGTTTCTGAGAAATGCATATAAGCAGTTCTGGCAGAAAAGATAAGACTAAAACAGATCTTAATCTCCTTCTGCTTTTCCCTCTTTTTAAAACTAAAATTTTGCCACAGGCCCTTTTCAGAAATTTATCTAACCTGGCATTAAAAGTAAACCTTTATTGTCTTCAAGGTAAAATGTTAGAAGGCAACAAGATGGTATCTAAGAGAAAAGCTTGGGCCTGGGCATCTGTTTGTACATTTCATTGCTGCAGACAGACTGTTCCTGGTACGTACCCAGGCCTTGGAGTCTCCACTTTGGTGGGGTACAAAGTTTGTGTGACCATCTGCCATTCATAGCTGCCTACTGGATTGTTTCACCGGTGTAGTAGCTTAGGCTTTGCATGGTAGAAACCTGATTCATCTAGACTCAGGGCATGTTTCTTTTCTTTTTTTTTTTTTTTTAAGATTTTATTTATTTATTTGACAGAGAGAGACACAGCAAGAGAGGGAACACAAGCATGGGGAGTGGGAGAGGGAGAAGCAGGCTTCCCGCGGAGCAGGGAGCCCGATGTGGGGCTCGGTCTCAGGACCCTGGGATCATGACCTGAGCCGAAGGCAGACGCTTAACGACTGAGCCACCCAGGCACCCTCAGGACATGTTTCTGTGGGCAAACTCTTTTATGTCAGGATTTCCAGGCAAATGAAATGTAGCCACTTCTGCCCACCTTTGGAATTTTGTGGGGCTCCATATCCCAAACTATTTCATTTCAGCCAATTACTGCCTCGCCCATACCTTGTTGGACAAGGATTAAGATTGTGGGAAAGCATTTAAAGGTCTTTCTTTTGTGTCCCTAGTTGCTTGCTTCTTGCTTATTTCCTCCCTTCCTATCCATTTCCTCCTTTCAATAATGAGACACTTTAACACTACAGAAATGCATAACACATATATTCAGGAACGTATGTATATAACAAGCATTTGTTCGCCCACAGCTGAGATTTAAGAGTTGTTAACCAGTTTGCCCTGTTTGCCTCAATTTTTAAAAATAAAATCATTGCAGGGGCGCCTGGGTGGCTCAGTCGTTAAGCGTCTGCCTTCGGCTCAGGTCATGATCCTGGGGTCCTGGGATCGAGCCCCGCATCGGGCTCCCTGCTTGGCGGGAAGCCTGCTTCTCTCTCTCCCACTTACCCTGCTTGTGTCCTCTCTCTGGCTGTCTCTCTCTGTCAAATAACTAAATAAAATCTTAAAAATAAAATAAAATAAAATAAAATAATTGCAGATAAGGTTGAAGTTCCCTTTGACTTCTTAATTATATTTCCTGCTCTACATAGAGTCAAGTCCTATCATCAATTTGGTTTAAATAATTGCAGTCCATCTTTTATAACTTTTTTTTTAAGATTTGAGAGAGAGACAGGGTGCAAGTGCAGGGGTGGGGAGGGGCAATGGGAGAGGGAGAGTCTCAAGCAGACTCTGCACTGAGCATGGAGCCCAGCTCCACGCTAGATCTCATGAACCTGAGATCATGACCTAGACTGAAACCAAGAGCCAGATGCTTAACTTATAGGGGCCACCCAGGCGCCCCTATAACTTAATATATTAGTAAAATATCATTGTTTTGTGTAGTTTTTTAAAAAAGATTTTTTATTTATTTAGAGAGAGAGGGAGAGTGCGAGCAGGGGGAGAGGGAAGGGGCAGAGGGAGAAGGAGAGAACCCCAAGCTGACTCTGTGCCGAGCTAGGAGCCCGATGTAGGGCTCGATTCGAGGACCATGAGATTGTGACCTGAGCCAAAATCAAGAGCTGGATGCTTAACCAACTGAGCCACCCATGTGCCCCTGTTTTGTGTTTTAAGAGTTGTATTTATATAAATGGTATCATACCACATGTATCATTTTATAACTTTTGAAATTCAGTTTTGTTTTTATCAATCCACATTGACACAGTTTGATTGATTTGTTCTTTTTAATTGTTACATAATATTTTAATATTCACTTATATGCGTTTTCTGATCTATTCCCTTACTGATGAACATTAAGTTTTCTAGATTTTTACTATTACAGCATGCCTCAAACTTTTTAAACATTTCTCCTTGTGTATATGTGTGGCATTATCTCTAAGATATTCACCCAGAGATGGAATTGTGCTGGCTCCTTTTAGTCACATAGCACAGATTATTTGACTAACAAAGACCTAACTTCTTAGATGTATGAAGAGCGTCTCAGGGCACCATTCTGACAGACACTCAGTGAAAATGGGAAACTCGTGATTTGTGAAACTTATTGCAAACCCAGGACCAAGGAAATTTTCTCAGTCCTTCAACTAGTTAGCTTCATGGAACAGATAAATGTATGTGTTAAATTTGGGGATATTAAATAGCAAAAAGTATAACTTTTTAATAGATCATATAAAGGTAACTCATCACTCTTCTTGCCCTTTTAAAATCCGTAAAATAATACAGGTTCATTGTAAATAATTAAGATACTATCAAAATATGCACTGTAAAAAGTTTAAGTGTCTCTTCATTTTATTCCTTGTTGATTTGGAATGTATCTTTCAAAATTTTTTTCTATGCACAATCAAATACATGCGTGTATTTACTCACCCATATAGTTTTTTCCATTTTGTTTTTTAATAGAGGTGAGATCCTACAGAATGATAGATCAAGGATATCTTTCTATGTCAGTACTTGCAGACTTTTTTTTAATGGCTGTGTGGTGTTCCATAGTGTGGTTGACTATAGTCTAACTTTTTTTTTTAAGATTTTATTTATTTGAGAGAGTGTGTGAGCACAAGCAGGGGGGAAGAGGAAAGGGAGCAGAAGCAGACTCCCAGCTAAGCAGGGAGCCCGACATAGGGTTTGATCCCAGGACCCCGGGATCATGACCTGAGCCGAAGGCAGATGCTTAACTGACTGAGCCACCCAAGTGCCCCTAACTGTTCTCTTCTTGATGGATGTTTAGGTTTATTTACAATTAAAGACAAGCTCTTTTTGCAAACTGTGGTTGCTTAGTTCCATTCTTGCATGTATATACTGGACTGCAAATTCCCTTCACATGTGATTTGGTTCTTTATAATTCAGCCTGTCCCCATAATAGATATAAGCAGTAAAGACTGACTAGGATGTGTTTTCTCACTTGTAGAAAGAGCAGTTTGTAAGTCTGGCAATGACATTCCTTGCAGTTCCCATCAATGTTCTTCACCCTTGTATATTTCGTGTTTGCTATATGAATGACAATATGCTAAGTCCCATGACTGCACAGTATTTCAAATGTGAGTAAAAAGTTGACCCCTTCTGTCATCTTAAAAAAGAAGGAGAGGCGCCCAGGTGTCTCAGTTGGTTAAGCATCTAACTCTTGGTTTCAGCTAAGGGTCATGAGATCCAGCCCTACGTTGGGCTCTGTGATGGGCATGCAGCCTGCTTAAGATTCTCTTTCTCCCTCTCCCTCTGCAGCACCCCTAAAAAAAAAAAAAAGGAAAAAGCATGCAGTTCCAACTGAAAATAGATAGCTAAGTGTACAGAGTTATCAACACTTGAACTGGGAGCAAACTTTATGTACTTAACAGCCAGGTAACCTAAAAGGTGACAAATGTTTTACGTTATGAAAATGGCCAGTATTGTGTGGGCAGGGATTTCTGTCTAATTCAGAAAAGTTTACAGGAGGAGATAAGATTTTATTGAGGTTTTACAGGCTAGAAAGGCTAATCTGGATTTATTGTTTAGCTTCCAGGTACATCCTTTTAGCTGTGTCTCAATATGGGGCTTGTTAATAATGCTTTTCCACTTTGTGCCTGATATTAATGTCTGAACAGTGGATTTTAATTAGAAACTATTTCAAATTCGCTATCTTCATGTGACAAGTGTTCATCTCCTAGGATCCCACAGCATATGCATGACTCTGGGGACTACTCGAGCTTCTGAGCAGTTTGTGGTTTGAAACAGACCCAGTCACCACACTTTCTCCCACTTATTTTTGCTCCAGACTTCTACTACTTGGTGCCTGTTCTTTAAAACAAAGGTCTGAAATCTTTTCCCAGGATTTCAGGATCTAGAGGAAAATAGCCTGGCTGAGCCAGTAGAGCAGAGTGTCTTTTCAAATGTCTTAAATGATCTAGTTGCTAAGATTTTTGCTAGGCCCTCTTTTAGCAGAATCAAGATGTAGTTTTTTACAAAATTCCAACCATCTTCTTACAAGCAGTTGCCACAAGCATTAGGAATTGCTGTCCTTTTCATCTTACTTAAAAAACCCAAGTCTTGTTACAAAAACCAGGTCGGCTGGATGCTTTATTTCAATGTCACAAGTCCCAAAATACACGATACTTCCCTTGGACCTACTCGTGGGAAACCTGTAAGATCGTTCCCCTTTTAAAGGTTTCTCTCATTCCAAAGTGAATGTGAAGCTGATGCTCAGGACTGAGTGTTCTACTCTGTAGTCCACTTTCTCATTGACTTTACCTCTGACCGCCAAGCCCCAGGGGCTTCTTTGTTAGCCCTCGGAGCTTAGCCTTTCTGTCCCTGGCTCAATAGTAATGTGGCAGTGGTTGCGGTAAAGTGACAACATGCTGCCCTTGGCGCTCCAAAGTCTCCTCTAAACTGAGTGAGCCAGGTTTTGGATTAGAGAACTTCATTGCGGGGGGGGGGGGGCGGCGGGGGGCGGCGGGGGGAGTTTGCCTTCCCCTCAGAGAGTCAGTCGCCCTGGCCTCCTTACACGTTGGTCTGGACTGACTCAGCTGGGTAATGCTGTACCCTAAAATGTACAGGTGTGATTTGACAGGAGCTTTTCACCCTTTACAAACTGGGCTCCCTAATGAGAATGTAGGCTCATAGAGCAATAATTCACGTGTAGGTGGCCTGTAAGGAAAGTTTTAACAAAAGAGTTGGTTAAGAAGCTGATTTATTTTCTTGCTTTAACTCTTGTCATGTGCTGAGTGGGGGTGGAAGAGGAGGGGCGGGTGGGGAATGGCGCTGCTGAAAGCATTTATCTTCATTTCTGCCATCTCGCAGTGTTTATTACCCTGTGATCGACAGATGAGCAAAGCTGCCAGTCAAACCCACGTTCAGCACATTTCCATTTCCCTTCATTGCAGATTTTAGGCTTTTGAAATCTGCATCCTCTTTGCAGCATTAAAGGTCGTTTCCCTCCTGCTGCTGACAAGCCCAGGACCCTCTGGTCCAATTCTGCTCACTTGTGCTTCCACCAAACAATAAAAGCTGCAGAAGTCTCAGCAATTTAAGACAAGTGATTGGTGAGAGCCATTCAGTGTTTGAGTCAGTCATATGCTCTGTTCATCTTTCTCTTTCACCTCTTTCTCCCTCAGTCCTTCTCCTGCCCTCCCCCCTCTCTCTGCCCATCCTCTTGCTGCTGAGCAACCCTTTGAGCAGCTCTATTGTGCAACAGTGGGGATGGCAGCCTCCCCGACTTCTTTCCTGGCTTCTCTCACGGACCTGCCGAAGCCAGTGTCCTCTCAGCAGCAGAGGTGGCCGGGTCCTGTAGTGAGTGCCAGGTTGTGGGGTGTGTGGAAGTGGAGGCCGAGTAGTTCTTACTACTCTTACCCCCTGTATGTCTTCCGTCACAGGTAGAGGCTTTGAGGAAATCCTGCCTGGTGGGAGTGAATGTTGGATTTTTAACTTTTGTTTTTCTTTGGGGGTTGTTGGGGTTTTTTCTTCATTTCTCCTAAACTCTGTTTTAGAATGTTGTTCCTGGTAATCTTTTAGTAGCATGTGTTCTTGTGGGGTTATTTGTTTTTGTCTTAAATAATGTTTGTGGGTGGAAGAAAGGTAATGATATTCATTTCTTTGAAAATGGATGTTCTGCTTTCATAATTACTTGTCCCAATTACATCATTAGTGTAAGTGTTAGATAATTGCTTCATTAGGACATATATATTGAAGAAAGGCAGGTCTACAGAATGGTGATGAAAATGGGCCTCAGCCTCTTCATCTACCCACACAGGAGCATCTTAGCTTGACTTTAGAGAGCTAAGAGGTACCAGTCGCCCTGCCAACAGTCAAGATTAATCCTGGGGGCACCTGGGTGGCACAGTCGTTAGGCGTCTGCCTTCAGCTCAGGTCGTGATCCCAGGGTCTTGGGATCGAGCCCCACATCGGGCTCCCTGCTGGGCGGGAAGCCTGCTTCTCCCTCTCCCTCTCCCCCTGCTTGTGTTCCCTCTCTCACTGTGTCTCTCTCTGTCAAATAAATAAATAAAATCTTAAAAAAAAAAAAAAAGATTAATCCTGGGTTTTAATATGTTGGAAGGAAGGAGTGAGGACCTGGTGAAGTGCAGCTTACTGTCTTTGTTTTAGGGTGGAATACACTGCTGAACTCCAGATGACACTGGTACATTCAAGGCAATGTGATTGAATCACTGGTGATCCCTGGATTAGAAAGCAGAAGTATCCTTATGGCAACTCCACCACCTTTGAGCCTTTCTGAATCTATTCTGATCTAGTTCTGATCTATTTGACCCCTCTGAATGGCTTTTTAAGGGAAAATGGCCATGCCCAGCCTAGAGGTTACCTTCTCCCATCAGAACTAACTGCTTCCTGTAGATTTGAGTATGATCCTGATTTCATACCTTGTCTGTGGATGACTTTGGGTGCATGGTATCTAGTTAATGTATCTCTACTTTCAAGTGCATGCTAAAAACTAAGGCCATTACTGCATGCTTCCACTCAAACAGGTATCTAAAGTAGTTGAATTCATAAAACAAAGTAGAATTTTGTTTTATGAGGGCCAGGGCAGGGGGCAGGGGGAGGCGGCAGGAAGGGGAGTTGTTTAATCGGTATGGAATTTCATATTTGCAAGATGAAAAAGTTTCAGAGATTGGTTTCACAGCAGTGCGAATATACTTAACGCTGCTGAACTAGTTAAACTACTAAACACTACTGAACACTTACAAATAGTTAAGATGGTAAATTTATGTTAGGTGCTTTTTGTCACAGTTGTTTAAGAAATTAGTACCAGATTTTTTGTATTACTTGCTCTGGAAAGGAAGTCTCTATCCATTGCTCTGGCCCTAATGAATATAAGATTAATACCTCTTCCTCTCTTGGTGTGTTATAAAACTTACTCTGCTGTGGTCACATAATCTTGGTTTGAATTGTTATTTTGAGAAAATTTTTGGTGAAGCTATGATGATATGTAGAAATAGTTCATAGCTATTTCTTTTCCCTTCCTTCTGTATTCCAGGCCTTGCTAATTTCCTTGTTGAGTTCTCAGACTATGATTTGTTGTTTTGTTGGCTTCATCCAATGCCTTTGACCTCAACAATAAGACATTGCCTTATCTTTCTCTGATCTGCCCCTAAAGTTCATGATTTGTGTATGGGCTAATGCTACCCTTGTTCTTTGGGGCTGGAACTTTTAGAGCCTTTAGGAGTTCATTGGACAATAAAATTCTTTTGATTTAGGGGCCCAGTTCCTGCTAAGAGCATGTATAGTCATTGATATCTATATCTATAAAATGTTTACCCATTTACCCTTTGGTTTATGTTAATACATTTCAAATTTATATTGTATAATGATTTATCTTGATCAGTTTAAGTGACCAGTTAGAGCAGTTATTAAACAGCTTAAATCTGATAGAACACATACCTTACCCAGAACATTTCCTCTGTCAGAATTATAGACATCTACGTGATACCTGTTCATGGTTTTATTTTTGTTTTTACAGAAAATGATGTCCCCCTAATACTCCTCTTATCTTTTATTTTAGCCTCAGGAAAAAGTGAAGACTTGGTTTCAGCTATAGGTAATATACTCAGAATTGAAAACCTGAAAACCTCTTTAAAAACCTACTTTTTGAGGCGCCTGGGTGGCTCAGTTGGTTAAGCGTCTGTCTTCAGCTCAGGTCATGATCCCTGGGTCCTGGGATTGAGCCCTGTGTCTGGCTCCCTGCTCATCAGGGAACCTGTTTCTCCCTCTGCCTCTCCCTCTGCTGGTTCTCTCTCTCTCTCTCTCTCTCTCCCCCTTCCTCCCTCCCTCTCGCAAATAAAAATCTTTAATAAAAAAAAAAAAAAACGTACTTTTTCCTTCCACAGGAAATAGTTCTGTTTCCCTCAGTTTTATGATTGCTAGGTTCCATGCAGTGTGTTTTCTATAAATAAAAACGATTATACAATGGAATATTCTTTGGCCGTAAAAAAGGGTGAAGTACTGATACATGCTACAACATGGATGAACTTTGTAAACATGGTGCTAAATGAAAGAAGCCAGACACAGTCACCTGTCGTATGTTTCTATTTAAGTGAAATATCCAGGGAAGGCAAAACTATAGAGACAGAAAATAGATTAGTGGTTGCCTTGGGCTAGGAGGGAAAGAGTGGGCCACAGTGGAGGGGAGTGACTGCTAATAGGTAAGGTATGGGGGCAGGAGGAGGATGAAAATGTCCTGAAATCAAATAGTAGTGATAGTCATTGTAAAAAATTGGTTTTGATAATGGTTGCACATTGGTGTGAATATACTAAAACCCCTTGCATTGTATACTTTAAGTAGGTGAATTGTACAGTATGTGGATTACATCTCATAAAGTTTTAATTTTTAAACAAACTATATATAGTTTGGTCATTTTCTTCAGTGTCAAAACTGTAAATGGGAATAAGAGACTTCTACCCTTGGAGGAAGTCTTGTTATCTGCCACCAGGGCCTCTTTCCAGGTCCCCAGGCTATAGAATAATTGACTGTGGTCTCAGATGAGATTTTTTTAAATGGTGATAAGGCGACAAAGTGAGTATGACAGAGTGCTTAGTTATATTTCCTTCTTAAAGCAGATTTAAAGACTGCATTTGAATGAAGCTTTCTGGAAACAAGAATAAGTGTTCTTTGTAGGATGCCATTCAGTATATACTTAGGAAGAATGCTTTTTATGTCCAAATAATCCCATGTTGTATTGCTCTAAGAAAAATTACTTTTCATGGACCGAAACCAGTTTATTAATTTACAAAGAGCTTAGACAGTCTGCAAGAAAAAAACTTAACCAAACATAAAAATGCATGGAAGATGTAGGTAGGCACAGTACACACTAAAAAAATACAGTGAGCCAGTAAACGAAGATACTCACCAGTACTTGAAATTATTAAAGATATGCAAAGGGGGGCGCCTGGGTGGCTCAGTTGGTTAAGCGACTGCCTTCGGCTCAGGTCATGATCCTGGAGTCCCGGGATCGAGTCCCGCATCGGGCTCCCTGCTCGGCAGGGAGTCTGCTTCTTCCTCTGACCCTCCTCCCTCTCATGCTCTCTGTCTCTCATTCTCTCTCTCAAATAAATAAATAAAATCTTTAAAAAAAAAAAAAAAGATATGCAAAGGGATCCCAGAAATGGGATGCCATATTTTGCTTCCCAAATTGACCAAAGTTTATATTGAGTAGTATTTTTTAATAAAAGCCTTATTGAGAGGGATGCCTGGGTGGCTCATTTGGTTAGGTGTCTGCCTTCTGGCTTGGTCATGATCCCAGGGTCCTGGGATTGAGCCCCACATCTGGCTCCTTGCTCAGTGGGAAGTCTGCTTTTTCCTCTGCCTGCCACACTCTCTCTCTCTCTCTCTGACAAATAAAAAATAAAATCTTTAAAAAAAAAAAAAGCCTTGTTGAGATATAACTCACATACCATATTGTTCACCTATTTAAAGTTCAGTGGTTTTTAATATATTCACAGTTCTGCAACCATTGCCACTATCTGTTGATTTCCGAACATTTTTATCACATTCCCATACCCATTAGCAGTCACTTCTCCCTTCCCCCTTCCCTTCCCCTGCCTCCTCCAGCCCTAGGCAACCACTAATCTACTTTTTGTCTTTATAGCTTTGCCTATTCTAGACATTTCATGTAAATGGAATCATACAATATGTGGTCTTTTGTGACTGGCTTTCTAAAAAGAATTTTGAAGAGTTGATAAATTGGGCGGTTGGACCTGCCCTGGAGTTTCTGGTCTCCATTCTATTGACCAATTAGCAAGCTGGTTCTTGACTTCATATCACAGCTAAGCAGAAGGATAGTAATTGTGTTTCCAGGCTGATGAGTCTTTGGCCCCCAGCCCCATTCTTATTCTATCTTCCCAGTAGCAGCACATTCAGAGATGGCCATTTTGAATGAGGCAGCCTCAAATGGAACAATTTTATAGGACTGAAACATAATTTAATAGTTTCCTTCTTTGTAACTTGCCCTTTTTTACCCTCCCAAATTAGCTTCTCTGATACATTTGCTAATGATTCCCATTGTTCCGTATTTTCACTGTACTGTTGAATCATACTCTTCACTTTCCTGCTCTCTCTTGGAGAGAGGCTAAAAGCTGTTTTTGAAAAAAGGTTTCTAATTCTCCTTTCCAAGCAACAGAACAGAGGAGTCAGAGAAGCAGAGGCAGAGAGAGGCATGCAGGCTATCAGGTTTGGTAGAGCTCATCTACCACGTGACTGTCATGATTATTAAGATTTTATCCCTAGACACATTCCCGAGGCTTCCAGCCGACAAGTTGAAGACATGACTGAGAGAATGAGACTTGGCAGCTTGGTTTTGCTGCTGTTCTCTGGTGGTTGGCCAGGATCACTGGATTTAAGTTTCTTTTTCCCCTTGTTTTGTCTCTTGTTAGAATCATCCTTATTTACTCTTTTGCTCTGAGGCTCCAGGGAAAGACTCTGTGGTCATATGATAGAGAGTGAGCTGCTGTGACTTATAGACAACTGCTCTTTCCACTATCTCCTATAACATGAGCGAGAGTCTGGGGCTCTTTATGTCTTTCTCTCTGTTTTTATTTCTTAATTAATAGCCGCCTTTTTTTTTTTTTTTTTTAAGAGCAGTCTTAGGTCTACAAAAAATTGAGTGGAAAGTATAGAGTTCCCATATACCTCCTCCCACACACATACCCATAGGCCACCCCCACCATCATCATCCTTCTCCAAAATGGTACATTTGTTATATATAATCCACAAACCAACGCTGACACACTGTTATCACCCAAAGTCCATAGTTAACATTAAGTGTGAAACTTATGGGTTTTGGCAAATGTATGATGACATATATCCACCATCATAGTATCCTACAAAACAGTTTCACTGCCCTCAAACATCTCTTTTAATGCTACAACTATACCTCCCTCTCTCCCTGGCAAACTGCTGGCAACCACTGATATTTTTACTTTGTCCATAGTTTTTGGCTTTTCTAGAATGACATAGTTAGAATCATACCATATATAGCTTTTTGCTTCTTTTACTTAAATTTCCTCCATGTCTTTTCATGGCTTGATAGCTTGTTTCTTTTTAGAGCTGAATAATATTCCACTGTATGGTTGTACCACAGTTTATTTATCTATTCTTCTATTAAAGGACATCTCGGTTGCTTTCAAGTTTTGGCAGTTATGAATAAAGCTGCTATAAACATCTGTGTGTAGGTTTTTGTGTGACATATGCTTTCAACTGATTTGAGTAAATACCAAGGAACATGATTGCTGGATCATATGGTGAAGAGTATGTTTAGTTTGCAAAGAAACTGCCATACTGTCTTCCAAAGTCGCTGTACCATTGCATTCCCACCAGCAAGGAATGAGAGTTCCTGTTGTTTCGTATCCTCTTCACCATTTGGTGTGATCATTGTTTTGTATTTTAGCCATTCTAATAAGTGTGTAGTAGTTTCTCATTGTTATTTATTTTGCAGCTCCCTAATGAGAAAGATGTTGAGCATCTTTTCATATGCTTATTTACCATCTGTTTATCTTCTTTGGTGAGGTATCTGTTCAGATTTTTTTGCCAGTTTTCAAATCAGGTTGTTATTGTTGAGTTTTAAGAGTTCTTTGTATATTTTAGATATCAGTCCTTTATTAGATAAATGTTTTGCAAAGATTTTTCTACTGGTCTGTGGCTCGGCTTTTCATTCTCTTTTTCATAGTGTCTTTCACTGAGCGGAAGCTTTTAATTTTAATGAAGTCAACTTTGTCGATTTTTTCTTTCATAGATTGTGCTTTTGGTAGAGAAGTCTTTGCCATACCCAAGGTCACCTAGATTTTCTCCTGTATTAGCTCCTGAGAATGTTACAGTTTTGTGTTTTACATCCAGGTCTGTGATGAGCCCATTTTTATGAGAAGTACAAGGTTTGTATTTAGATTCATATTTTTGCATGTGCACCATTTGTTGAAAAGACTGTCTTTCTCTATTGAATTGCTGTTGCGCCTTTGTCAAAGATCAGTTGACTTTTTTTGTTTGGGTTTATTTCTGGGCTTTTTGTTCTGCTCCATTGATCTATTTGTCTATTCTTTTGCCAGTGCCACACCATCTTCATCACTGTAGCTTCATAGTAAGTCTTAAAGTCAGGTAGTGTCAGTCCTCCAACTTTGTTCTTTCCTTGCATACTGTGTTGGCTATTCTGGATCTTTTGCCTTTCTAGATAGATTTTAGAATTTGTCAATATTCATAAAGTAATGTTCTGGAATTTTGATTGGGATTGCATTGAATCTATAGATCCAGTTAGGAAGAATTGACCTCTTAACAGTATTTAGTCTTCCTATCCATGAACATGGAATATCTCTCCAGTAAATATTGGAGATCTTTTGTGATTGCTTTCATTGGAGTTTTGTAGTTTTCATCATATAGCTCTTATACATATTTTGTTAGATTTATACCTAAATATTTCTCTCTCTCTCTCTTTTTTTTTTTTGGTCTAATGTAAATGGCATTGTATTTTTAACTTCTAATTCCTATTCCAGTTATTCATTTGTCATTGCTGGTATATAGGAAAGCTATTAACTTTTTGTATCCTGCAATCTTGATATAATTACTTAATAGTTTCAGGAGTTACTTTTATTATTCTATGGGATTTTCCACATAGACAAACATGTCATCTGCTAACAAAGACAGTTTTATTTCTTCCTCTCTAATGTTTTGTTTCTTTCTCTCCAAGTTTTGTTTCTTCTTATTTACTTTTCTTACTGCATTAGGTAGGACTTACAGTAAATGATGAAGAGGAGTAGTGAGAGGAAACATCCTTGCTTGTTCTAGTCTTAAGGGAAAATCATATAGTTTCTGATCATTAAGTATGATGTTAGCTGTAGCGTTTTTGTAGACATTTTCTATCCAGTTGAGATAGTTCTCCTCTCTTCCTAGTTTCCTGACAGTTTTTATCATGAGTAGGTATTGGACTTTGTCACATGCTTTTTCTGCATCTATTGGTATGATTATATGATTTTTCTTCTTTATCCCACTGATGTACTGGATTATATTTATTGATCTTCAAATGTTGAACCAGCCCTGAATACCTGGGATAAATCCCACTTGGTCATAGCATATAATTTTTAAAATACATTACTGGATTTGACTTGTTAATATTTTGGTGAGGATTTTTGCTTCTGAGAGATTAGTCTATAGTTTTCCTTTCTTCAGTGTCTTGGTCTGGTCTTGGTGTTGGGGCAATACTGGCCTTATAAAATAAGTTAGGAAGTAGTCCCACTTGTGTTTTCTGTAAGAAATTGTAGAGATTTCATGTAATTTCTTCCTTAGATGTTTGATAGAATTTACCAGTGAACCCACTTGGGCCTCGTGCTTTCTGTTTGGGGAGGTTTTGGGTTTTGTTTTTTGTTTTTTTAAGTATTCATTTATTTATTTTTAGAGGGGGGCGGAGGAGGCAGAGGGAAAAGAAGAGAGAGAATCTCAAGCAGACTCCCTGCTAAGCACAGAGCCCATTGCAGGGCTCCATCTCATGACCCTGAGATCATGACATGGGCCGAAATCAAGAGTTGCTTAACCAACTGAGCCACCTAGGCACCCTCTGTTTGGGGAGGTTATTAATGATTAATTCAACTTAATAGATATAGGCCTACTCAGGTTATCTATTTCTTCTTGTGTAAATTTGGGAGACTGTGTCTTTCAAGGAATTGGTCCATTTCTTCTATATTATCAGATTGTTCATAGTAGTCTTTTATTATTCTTCTAGTGTCCACACATCAGTGGTGATGGCCCCTCTTTTATTTCTTATATTGATAATTTGTGTCTTCTTTTTTCTTCAGTTAGCTTGGCTAGAGGTTTATCAATTATATTGATCCTTCTAAAGAACTGGCTTTTGGTTTTATTAATTTTTTTCTGTTGATTTCCTGTTTTCGGTTTCATTGATTTCTTCTCTCATTTTTATTTTTTTTTTCTTACGTTGAATTTTTTTGAATTTGCTCTTTTTCTTATTTCCTAAGGTGGAAGCTTAAATGGTTTTATTAATTTTTTTCTGTTGATTTCCTGTTTTCGGTTTCATTGATTTCTTCTCTAATTTTTTTTTTCTTACGTTGAATTTTTTTGAATTTGCTCTTCTTTTTCTTATTTCCTAAGGTGGAAACTTAAATTATTGATTTTAGATCTTCTTTTCTAATAGATACATTCAGTGCAGTACATTTCCTTCTAAGCACTGTTTTTATTGCATCCAACAAATTTTAATAAGTTATATTTTCATCTTCATTTAGTTCAAAATATTTTAAATTTTTTCTTGAGATGTCTTCTTTGAGCCATGTGTTATTTAAAGTGTGTTGCTTAATCTCCAAGTATTTGGGGATTTTCCAGTTGTTTTTTTGCTACTAATTTCTAGTTTAATTCCCTGTCATCTGGCAGCATACTTTGTATGATTTCTATTCTTTTAAATGTGTTATAGTGGGTTTTGTGGCCCAGAATGTGATGTGTCTTGGCCTAGGCTGTTTTTCAAGGAGAAAGTTACTCAAGTGTCTAGGGCCTTGACATTTGACCTTAATTCTAAAACTAAATGCGTCTGTCTCTTGGCTGTGGCACATAATTTGCATCTGTCTCTTGGCTGTGGCACATAATTTGCACCAATCTCTATAAAAGGACCTTTATCTATGACTTGTTGATTATACAGAGCTATACCCATAGAGGAAAAGCATACCCATGTCAGAAATGGGAAACTAAGTTTGCTAAGGGAATATTTGTATAATGCTATGCCTTTGATTAGTTTCTTTCCAAAATCAGTATCACTAAGAGTTTGCATGCTGTTAGCAGTGGGAATTCTAGTAGTGGTACTTCCTAAGAGCACCTATCTTGGAGTTAAAATGTAGGCTATATAAGCTTGGAGTTTTCTAACCAGGGATGATTTTGGTCCCCAGGGACCATTTGGCAAATGTTTGGAAACAATTTTGGTTGTCATAACTGGGTGAGGGGGTAGTGTGCCACTGGCATCTAGTGGGCAGAGGCCAGGGATTTTGCTAAACATCCTCCAAAAGCCCAAGACCAACCCACGCCTTAAACAAAGAATTTTCTGGCCCCAAATATCAGTAGCGGAGGTTGAAAAACCCTGAGTCTAGCTTGTTCCATCCGATCATTACTGAGAAAACCTTGAGGCCTCAGAAATCTCTCAGCAGTCTCTCAGGATTTGGCTTCTGAGGCTAAGTGCCTCCTATGTAAATACCGTGTAGCTTAGTCCATTAATTCATTCTGGCACATTTCCTATACTTTCAGCTTAGTGGCCAGAGGCCTACTAAATGGTTGGGGCTTTTTAATAGGGTGATACTTTTTCTTCCTGATGTTTCCGAGAGACAGGCTCAGCTGGCTTGCGGCTCTTGCAGAAGAGAACCTGGTGACAATACGCTAATCTGTTGCTGGCATCTTTTGCTTCCTAATCTATGTTTACACGGCACTGAAAATCGACTCCCTGGTGCCAGGCTCCATTTCTCCTCAGCGCTCTGGCACCGTTGGCAGAGAACACCTCCCCAATCCCTTCCACACAGTGCTACCCATCCGTGTTTATTACATTGCACAGCTGTTCTCCAGAAAACATTTCTGGAGGCATGGATGGTACAGGAGCTTCTGGAGCTGGGGGTTTGGAATCTTAATCGTTGTGTTCCCAGTTGCAGATCCACAGCACTCTTAAAGCATCTGGTATTTTCCTTAACTGTTTTCCTGATTGTAGCTCCCATCCTCTCCCCCAGATTTTAAGCTCTGAGAGTACGGGGTTTGTTTCTTCAGTTTATTTCCTACTCTTTTTTAGCAGCTAGCATTTCATTCATCAACTGAGAGATCAACTGACCTTCTATTATTTTGTGTTTTATGCTTTTCTGTTAAAAGTTAGAGGACATGATAAGGAACTACAATGGTGTGAGAAAGACTGGTGGTCAGAGGGAGATGTCAACTATCTAGATAAACAAGCCAGGGGAACACTTCATAAGCTCAGTGATGTTGAGCCTGGATCAGAGTGAAACTGAGTAATTCTTTCCAGCGATGTGGTAGACCTTAGAACTAAAAAATGATTTTCATTATCAAAGGGACCTAAAAAAATAAAATGTTCCTATTAAGAAAGTCCTATATGTAGCTTACTCTCCTCATGACCCAGGAATCGCTCAGCAAAAGTTCCCAAGTCAGGTGTAATTATTATAGAATATTCTATAAAGGTTAAAATTATTAAGAACATATATTTATTTACCTCATTGAGTGATATGCCACAGGACCTTCAGTAGGAGTTTGAGGTCAGTGGGCTCGTTGACAGCACCCCCAAATGCTATAATTCTCAGGCCTTCAGGGAGATCATGACCATTTGGGTCTATGTCTTTGAATCTGTAAGATTTTAAAGAATAAATTGTGGTGGGGGTATTGGTTTATCTAGAACCATATTCCTCAACCTTTATGTAATTATTACCCTCCTAAGGAGATTTTGTAGACATTTTTTCCCTAATCATCCCCCCTCCCATGAAATTTTAATATCATAGATAGGCTGTGTATCTGTCATATACTACAGTGTATTGGAGGCAAGCTAGTGATTGCACTAAGATTTCCCCATGAACCAGTTTTCGCCCCCATGGGGGCAATATTACCCATATTGAGAATATATAATCTTAGCAGTATTATCATCTTGGAAATGAACTGTTTCACCTTTCTTTACAAATTGAAACTGGGACAAGGACACCATCAATAAACTAATGTTGAAGAGAGTCTTCTCATGTAATAACTTGCTGCAACTGGAGAAGAGTACTTTTCTGGCTTGTATGGAGGACATTTTCTCTCTGAACAACCTCTCTTGACCATTTGAGGAAAGAATAGGGAAAGACCAGGAATGGCAGAGCAATAAATGCAGCTCACCAAAAGCGGGGGGTGGGGGGGGGAACTGATGACAGGACCCTTTTGTAATGATACGCAGAGGAGGAAGATTGTGATACTGAAGAATCTAGGTATAAAATTGTCCATTGTTCCAAGGCTAGTAAGTTCTAACAAGTTCAGTTTCTTGAAGTAGGTGATTTGCAGCAGAGAATACCATTTAGGTTGTCTAGCATACAACAGTGTTCTGTTCTCCCAAGAGGGTTTGGCTCTGTCTGATCAAAAGGGTGGTTGTGTATGCAATGCACCTCGGAAGGAGGAGGAGGAAATGACATGTTCATGTAAATGAAATACAACTGCAAATTAAAGTGTCACCCTGTTAAAAAAAAAATCCATTTTTTATTTAATTGGTTACCAAGGAAAAAAATGTCATGCAGAAGTGTATATCTCAGGGAAAGTTAAACCGTGAGATGTTTCAAGTGAATCCAGATTCAAGGAAGTTCTCATGGGGCGGGAAGGGGAGGGGTTTGTAAAATACTGCCTTAATAAAAATATTCTGATACTGAAAAGCCAGACTCATAAATTTCTGCTGTGTTACATGCCAGGGGTCCAGAAGAAATTAACAAACATGACTTCATTTGTTCTTTACTGTCTCTATCTATCCAGTCAGCTATATACTGGCTGCCTCTTCCCTGGAGGAAACCTCCTTTTGAGATGTTTTATTTGGAAGAAGGTTGTGTACAAAGGAGGAGATGCTTTCTCCCAAAGAGTGTTGCTTACTACAAAGACATCCAGGAATGAAATGCTTTTCTGTGTGGCTTTTCTGTGTTAATGTTGTCCTCCCATTTTTCACTCCCCCCCACTGCCACACGCATTTTTATGAAAACTCATCTGTCTCTTTAGACTGAGAGTCTACCAGACAGGACATATACGGTACCTGCCACATTGTTGGCACTAAGGAAATGTTAAATAATCGTGGGAGGGGCCGGTGAATGGGATTATGTTTCTGGTAGAATTGTTGTTGAGATATGTTTGGTTTCTCTTTGAGATGGGGACTTGGCAGATGGTTCTTCCTCTTCCCCCTCTCCTGCTAATCCCAGTACATGTTGTTTTATGTTTGCAGAGGAAACGTGGATAAAGACTATACTGTGCTCTCTTTGTCTTCTCCCCCACCAGGGGCAGTGATTGGTGATGGACAGTCTGCTGTGGCCAGTAACATTGCCAATACTACCTACCGGCTCCAGTGGTGGGACTTCACTAAGTTTGACCTCCCTGAAATCAGTAATGGTAAGTCAAAGTGGAGCTGGTGCTGGTGGAGGGGGTATTTCTTACTGGTGAGCCTGAACTCAGAAACCCATGGAGTACTGGAGTTTTCATCATCTTGTTGAGCAGCTGATTTCCCGGTACCGTTTCTGCAGCTCACCATCAGTAATTCAGCAGACATGTTTTAAGCACCCACCCTGAGCAGCGACCCATGGTAACTGCGGTGCTAGGAGCAATGCCAAGATGGACACAAAGATGAAGGTGTCTCTCTTCTGGGGAGTTCACCTACTAGTAGCTAATTGTCCTAAGCCTCAATGTTTAAGTGGAACTGAGAAGCAGGGAAAGAGAAGGGAGTATAGGAACTGAGAGCTAGCCCTTGTGCCCCTTGAGGAAAGACTGTGGTGATGTTAAACTCATTTATTAATCCAGAGCTGGATGGAACAAAGTGAATGACATGGTCAGTATTTAATTTACAAACATATGTCTGAAGTCTGCAATCCCATATCCCAGTTGTTCATCACAGCATTTTATTTTATTTTATTTTTCAAATATTTTGTTTATTTAAGAGAGAGAGAGAGAGACAGCATGAGCGAGAGGGGCAAAGGGAGAGGGAGAGAGAGAGAATCTCAAATAGACTCCACGCTGAGTGTGGAGACCAGTGCGGGGCTCGATGCCAGGACCCTGAGATCATGACCTGAGCCAAAACTAAGATTTGGATGCTTAACCAACTGTGCCACCCAGGTGTCTCCCATCACAGCATTTTAGACAACTTAATTCAATTTCTATCTAATGAAGGACTTGCACATTCCTAGAAGTAGCAGTTTAGCCTCTGCTTAAATACTTAAAGTGATAGGTCACACTATCTGGTGAGATGGCCTGATCTTTCACTGATAAGCTTCTGTTATTGTTCCCTTGCTGTTATTTCCTCCCGTTGGTCCTGGTTCTACCTCTGAATCTCCATAGAATATGTCTAATGATACCTCTTCTGATGGTTCTCAGCTGTTTGAAGATAAATTGTCATTTCCCTTTGAATATTTCTTCTCAGGCCAGACTTCTTCCTGAGATTCCTTTTACTGATCTGGTTTCCAAATCCTTGACAGTTCTGTTCACCTTCCCGTTTGACTTTGGGGGACCAGAACAGAATAGAAAACTCCAGATGGGAGCTGTCCAGTACATAGCGCAGTGGTGGTTTGGACAGTGTTAATTCAGCCTGAGATTTCAGCAGCTTTTCCTGAAGCCACTATTCAGTTTCGGTCCCTTCAAATCCCTAGATAATTATTAAGAAATCGAGGCTCTACCATTCTGTTTATTTGTGCAGTTTGAATCTTTTAAAAACCAAAACAGGTTTGGATTTGCTCCTGTTAAATTTTATCTTAATAGTATCAGTTGCACTTCCTAGCTCCTCCCTCTCAATGTCTTTTTGAACTTTGGATTCAGTCCTTTTCTCTCAGTCTTACATCACCTACTAATTTGATAAATACACTTTCTCTCTCTTCCTTTGGTTTACTAGGAAAAATGGTCGATCAGTTAGGATACTGTACTGGGCCTTGTGTGATGTTGCTGTGGACTTCCTCTTGTGTCAACTTTGGTTCCTGAATTAGCACCCTGGCCTGGTGTTCACAACTGAAGCCCACATTTTTTTTTTTCCCTTTTAATCTTGTCTGCAAGGTATTGTAAGAATTTGTCAGATGCCTTAAAATAATCAAGATATTCTCTGTCTGTGGTGTTTCCCGATATGCCAGTCTTGGTATCCTTATCAGACCATGAAAATGAGGTTAATTTTTCATGTCCTGATCTTAGTGAAACCACAGTAGCAATCATTTCTTTCTTTCTAAGTGCTTATAAGCCACATGTTCAATAATCTTTTCTTTAACTCTTCTGGGAATCAACTGCAATCTACTTTTTCCTTTATTGAATACCAGGTTTGCTTGCTCATCTCCAGATTTCTGGCCCAGATCTTCTTTGCCACAATTTATTTCCAGTTATTTTGTTTTTTTTTTTTAATTATAATCTGAAATACATTCACCATTCAAAAAATTTTGGACTATAAAATAATAGACAGTAAAAAGTTTCCCAACTCTGCTCTCAGCTATAGGCCACTCCTCCCCAGAGGCAACCACAATTAGCAGTTTCTTGTGTATCCTTTCAAGGATATTGTATGTGTGTGTGTGTATATATATATATATATATATAGGCAATGCAAATGTATGTTTTTCCATCTTCTGTTTAACCCAGATGGTAACATGTTATACACTCTACACTCTACACTCTTCTTTCTACACTTTGCTTTCTGTACTTACCGTATATCTTGGTGATCTTTACGTACAGTATATAAAGAGTTTACTCTTTCTTTTTTAATGACTGTCTAGTTTTCCATTGTCCAAGTGGAATCTCTGGGTTCCATCTTTTTTTTTTTTTTTTTTAATTGTATTTATTTATTTGACAGAGACACAACGAGAGAGGGAACACAAGCAGGGGGAGCGGGAGAGGGAGAAGCAGGCCTCCTGCCAAGCAGGGAGCCCGATGTGGGACTCGATCCCAGGACCCTGGGATCATGACCTGAGCCGAAGGCAGACGCTTAACGACTGAGCCACCCAGGCGCCCCTGGGTTCCATCTTTTAATCAGTCATTTTTCAACTAGTCTTCTCTGAGGAACTTTTAAATTGTTTTCGGTCTTTCCTATACAAAACATGTTGCAGTTTGTCATTTTGCACCCGTGCAAGATTATCCACAGGATAAATCCCTGTAGGATAAATCTCTAGAAATGGAAGTGTAGTTAGGAAGAGTACATACATCTGTGATGTGGGTAAATGCTGCTAAGTCACCCTCTGTAGGGGTTATGCCAACTTATACTCTTATCTGCAGTTTATGAGAATGCCTGTTCCCCCTAAACTCTTGCTTGTAGACTGTGTTACCATATTTTTGGATATTTGCAAATCTGATAGGTAAAAAATAGTATGCAGGTATTTTAAATTTGTATTTATCATATTACAAACCAGGTTGTGTGCCTCTTTACACACTTAGCTCGTGTATATTGCCTTTTCTTGACTGGTCCCTGTGCTTTACCTATTTTTTTTGTGTTGCTGATCTTTTCCTTACCAGTTCTACAGGAGCTCTTTCTAAATCAGAAAATTAACGAACAAAAGGAGTTTCCTAGTTGTCATTTTTCTTTTGACTTTGCTGAAGGTTATTTTTGTCATAGAACTTATTTTAAGTAGTCAGAATTATCCAACTTTCCATTTATGGTTCCCAGGTTTTGTGTCATCATTAGGAGATCAGTTAGTACTTTTCTATTTTAGTTTTTTTTACCTTTAAGTCTTTGATTCAGAGAAGTTTAACCTAGTCCCAAATAAGCAGAATATGAACCAACTTTTACCCCATATGGCTACTCATTTGTCCCAACCAGTTTATAGACTAATTCATTTGTGTCCATTGATTTGGGATGTCACTTTGATCCTATTTTTACTTTCCTGTATATATTCAGATGTATTTCTAGACTATCCATTCTGTCCTAGTGATCCGTTTGATTATTCATGTGAGAGTACTACAGGGATTCAAGTTTTCAGGCATTGTGTTATAGAATCTGGTAGGACCCGTCTCTTCTTGTTATTTTTTTGAATCCAAATTTTCCTGTTTGCTCAAGCAGTTTTGTTTCCCTGTATGGACTATTTTGCTTCTTCCCTTCACCCCCCTGAAAAAATCCTATTAATATAATTACTGCAGTCACATTAAATTTGTAAATTAACTGAAGGAGATTCAATATCTTTATGGTTAGATTTAAGAATATGGCATGATTTTCCATTTCCACAAGTTTTTGTTGTGTTTTAGGAATGTTTTAAAGTTTTCTTCATATAGATCCTTTACAATTCTTTGATTGATTGATTGATTTGAGAGAGAGAGAAAGCGCGCGCGTTCATGCAGGCGAGCAGGAGGAGGGGCAGAAGGAGAGGGAGAGAATCCCAAGCAGAATCCCTGCTGAGCATGGAGCCTGATGCAGTGCTTGATCCCACCACCCCGAGATATGACCTGAGCTGAAATCAAGATTTGGGTGCTTAACCTACTTAGCCACCCAGGCGCCCCTAGATCCTATACAGTTCTTTAGTTTACTGTCAAAAGCTTATTTTTAAAATCCTACTACTATCTTACTGAATTGTTTACTAATTGTAGTTGTTACTCAGGTAAATCTCCTGGGTGTTCTAGGTTTTTTATCTGTAAGTAATGATAATTTTACCTTCTCCATTCTAAGTTTTACATTTGTGATTTCTTTCTCTTGTCTGTTAGCTTTGGCTACCATCAAAATAATAATAATAATAAATAATAAAATAATAGCAGTCATCCTCATATTGCTCCTGATTTTAGTGGGAAAACTTCTTTTTCCCAGTACTTTTTTTTTTTTTTTTAAGTTTTACTTATTTAAGTAATCTCTATACCCAACGTGGGGCTTGAACTCATGACCCCGAGATCAAGAGTCACATGCTCCTCTGACTGAGCTAGTCAGGCGCCCCTAGCTTTTTCCCAGTAAGCATATTGCCGGCTTTTAGGTTGAACTAGAACTAGTTTATCATTTTAAGGAAGTCATCTATTCTATTTTATTAAGAGTTTTTATCAAGAATGGATATTGAATTTAGTCATGACTTTTCAGTATCTATGAAGATGATCGTATGTTTTTTTTCCTCTCCTTTGACCTAATAGTATAATCATTATGTTAATAGATTCTGTAATATTGAACCCATCCTTACATTTCTTGAATAAACCCCACCTGGTTCTTTAGTGTAAAATTCCTTCCCTGTAGCTTGCTAATAAACTTTTTTCACTGATATTTGTAAGGGAGATGGCTCTGTCCAGGCTTTTCTTTTTTATGAAATCTATGGATTTGGGTATCAATGTTACTATGCTTGTGTTATAAATATAATTTGGAAGTTTTTCTTTTTTTTCTTTGGAACAGTTTAAATAGAATTGGAATTACTTAGACTTTTTGTGCTTTAAAGGTCTGGGCCTGATGCATGCATGCATGCTTGCTGGCTTGTTCACTTGCTTGCTTGCTTTTGCATGCGTAGCGGGAGGTAGTTCTTTGATAACTTTCTCTGTCAACTGTCCTGTGATGGTTAGACACGTGAACTCTTAAGCTGCACTATCTGGGTTTGAATCCCTGGTCAGCCATCTTCTAGCAGTGTGACCTTGGTTAGTTACTTAATCTCTCTCCACCTTCATTTCCTTTTCTATAAAATGAGAATTTAATAGTGCAAACCTCATAGGGTTATTATGAGAATTAAGTTAGTTAATAAAGTTAGTCATTCTGAACAGTGCCTGACATATAGTAAATGGTCAGTGAGTGCTAGCTATTTTCATCATGTTTTTTTCGAGAAAATTGCACCATGATTCTTTGAGAGTATGGCCATAACTCTAAATTCCCACCTGCCCCCGTCTTTACTACTCTGAGGTATGTAGTCTTCCTCTCTGGAGAGTGATGTTCATGTGAACAAGATGTTGCTCTCACCCTGTTGCCTTATCTGTAATGGGCTTCCCATCCTTCTCAAGCATGTTGTTTCTACCCAGTCGGAGATCATTTGCCTTGCTAGAAACGCAAAATATTTAGAATACAGGCATTGAATATGCTGCTAGCATAGCTTTGATGCCCTTTCTGGTTGTCCTTAACATGTTTTGTATAAGCCTCAACTTGTTCCAACTACAACTTCCTATAATTCCCCTTCTGTGTTTCTTCTTACATCTTTTGATCCTGACTCTTGTAAAGCCTGAGTTGATCAGAGAGCATCATGTGCAACCAGAGGACTAGTTTGGCTCATGCATGGTGTTAGAATTCTGCTTTTTAATAGTGCCCTATTTTTCTTAGTTTTGACCTTAGAAGAAAAACTGCATTCTGGGAGTTTAGGGCATATATGTCCGATGATAGCCAATGTTCCTTTCAGTGGTATTACCCTCTAGAATGACAGTCACTTTTATCTGAGTTTCCTGTCATTAGCTCTTAACTGTGTTTGCTGGTTGGTCTGAATAAAGTCTAGTTACAGTTGGCAGCTTCACTCTTGACAGATTCAGCTGTGAGAAAAGTAAGTAGGGAATCTTTTTTGCTGTAGGATTCATTTCTGAACACCACGTACCTCTTAGTGGAGGGTAGCCTTTGGCCTTGGCACAACCCGTGCCTGGGAGCCACTGGGCTTGAGTTTTACTCATGTGTTCAGCAGCCACTATGTTGCTGGTCATCTGACTTATCTGAATTGTATTTAACTTTTCTCTGGAGTTAGTTGAAAATTCCTTCCACGTGTTTCTCTCAGGATGCACCATTAATGAATTACTCTCTGTAAATTAGAAGTTTATGAAAAGGCCTCACAGATGTGGATAATTTCAAGAACACTTTCCTGAAAAAGTAGCTCATTGGGTTCACCCTGGTTTTTAAGAGTGAGCTCTTACTGGTAAAGAGCATTGGTCACTCGGGTGCCCTGCCAGCACCAGCCTTCAGAAACCCCGCAGCTGAATGGTGTAAGGCAGACTGCACCGCAGGAGATGTAGTGATTGCTGCCTGTGGGGAGGGCTTGTAGTGTCATCCGGAGGACTGTGCAGGAGGTCTTATTCTGCAACTTGAGGGGCTCAGAGATAGCCGAAAGGCAATTTTCCTGCTGATTTAAACCCCTTCGAGTTTTCCAAATCAGTATCTAATATATTTACAAAAGCACTGCAACTGCTAATCACTCCCATGGCCTCATCTGACCAGCCAGCAACAGGCTACAAATCGATCTTTGTACAAGGTGTTTGTTTATAATTTATGGAGCTGATAGGAAGGCAGAGCCATCTGCTCCTCCAGGCATCAGTATTTCTAGCCCCTCCCATTCCCTGCTAGGGCATTTTCACTTGGAAATCATTTATAATTAGGAGGAGATTACATTGCAGAGTCTGGAACATGGCTTCCTGCTGTCTTCTGCATCATTTTTTCTCCCCCTGGAGCTGCCCCCTGAAGCTCTTAAGCAGCTTTGATTTGAAAAATCCTTTCTTTCCTAACCTTTATTTCCATTTTGAGCTGCCCCATCACCCTTCCCCACATGTGTTTTTGCCTTTAAGTGCAGGGCAGGTTGCTGGAGCTACGGCTCAGGGATCAAGGACTGTTTGGTAAGGTGGCAGTTGTCCAGTGTGGTCCCACACCAGCAGCATCAGAGACACCTGGGAACTTGTTAGAAAGGCAAATTCTCAGGCCTCACCCCAACATTCCATGTTTTAGTAAGCCCTCCAGGTGACTCTGATGCATGCTAACACTTGAGAAGCAGTGTCGGAGGGCCAGGCAGGGAGCAGAACAGAGATTTCTAGTGCTGTGTGGGTTGCTAGTGTCTTAGGCTTTATTTCACTTTACCGTTTTCTCTACCTGCTTACATTATTGTTGAGTCCAAAAAGAGTGAGTTGTCCTTGCCAAAAAGAGTGAGTTTGCCTTGCATTACTTTCCTAGGGCCCAAGAAAACAAGTAAACAGGTCCAAGAAATCTCGTCCTGTGTAAATTAACTCATCGAAATTGCAGCGTTATGAGAAGTGGCACAAGTGAATTGGAGCGGTGACCACTCACCATTGTAACTGAACATTTCCATTTCCGCATGGGAAATTAATAGACAACGAGCGGCAAATGTAAGCTGCTAATTGGAACTTTGAAAGAAAAATGAAATTGTAAACACACCACCCAGTGCTCGCAGAAACGAAGCTACCAAATCACAGTGTGCCTGCCACATCCCCTTCATTAGGGCAGGAGTGAGACCCTGGATCACTAGCGGCACAGTTTCTGCAATTAAACCTGCTGCCGGAGAAGCTGTGCTCGAATTGTCATCATTCTCTTTTCATTTGTCATCTGCATGTCTGTCTGTGTGCTCACCACAATGACTGGGAGCACTTTTGAAACTGGGTGGGGCTGGTGGGGAGGGGACGAAATTTGGGAGGTGGCATTATGATTCCAAATCATCATAATGTAGTAAACACAAACATAGCGGCCTGGACTGGAGGCTGACAAAATACTTTTTGTCTATATGCCCAGTTTTTCAGGGGTTTAGAGCCAAGCTTTCCAGAAAAAGGAACACCTTACTTGTACTCTCCTTCCCACCCTGGCCCTGCTTAGGAATTAATCTGGCAGTAAGCAGTTAAATGCTTTTTTTTACTTTAGTGGTGAGCTTTGAGGGTTACTGTAGGCTTCGACACGTTTGACGGAGTTGCATGTTAACACACATGAGTGAAATCATAACAGCAAGATAGAAAAGCATACTTTCGGGCGCCTGGGTGGCTCAGTTGGTTAAGGACTGCCTTCGCCTCAGGTCATGATCCTGGAGTCCTGGGATCGAGTCCCGCATCGGGCTCCCTGCTCGGCAGGGAGTCTGCTTCTCCCTCTGACCCTCCCCCCTCTCATGTGCTCTCTCTCTCTCAAATAAATAAATAAAATCTTTAAAAAAAAAGAAAAGAAAAGAAAAGCATACTTTCATACAATACCCACCGTGCATTTTTGAGACATTAAATGTGGAATAAATGGTAATTGTGCAAAACTGTCTTAAAGTTTGGTGGCTATGGTCTCAGTTTTCAGTTTCTTTTTATCTTTCTGAAGGTTGTCCCAGCCTCGAGGTTAGAAAATCAAGATGGACTCATTCCTGACGCCTCCCCCCGTTCCTTCCCCCCACCTTTTTTATATATCCCCAACTGGAATCATGTGTCAATCCAGGGAAGGAGGAAAAGATTGTCATCTTTTTGGCACCAGGCTTGGGACCCTGAGTAAGGAGCAGACGGTCTCAGTGCTAACTAGATAAATCTAGCCACACAGGGTAGAGCAGATGGTGGGTTGGAAGTTGAGCAGTACAGAGCCCTAATGGTGATAGCAGTGAATATTTGGATGTCATTATTTTATTAGTTAGCAAACAGAGCCATCCTTGTGGTCCCTTCTCGGTGTTATGTGTAATGGTGCTGTAGGTGTGAGCCCCCGAGAGTTGGCACAATAGCCTAATCAGTGTGTTCTGATGTCTTTTTTGATCTACTTTGTCATCTCTGTGGCTTCATTAGCAACACACAGGGAAAGGAAGATGAATTTGAGTGTTAGAAATCACTGAGTCCCTGAGCCCCTAAGCCTCAGGCCCCTGAAAAGCAGTTCTCTGTTTTGTGTTCCTTAAAGTAATTTCCTGGGGAAACTTGCCCTTGATCTTCCAAGGCAAGCACTTGGGCTTCCTGGAATAGATCACCTGGAATCTGATGAAGGCCACTGAGCTTGGCTTCTTCTATCTTTCTTCCTTTTTTTTAAACCATAATGTGTTTGACAGTGGACATCCAGGTAATCTCTAAAATAAGAGAAGGACCAAAAAGTTTCTTTGCAGGTACATTTGAAGTAGATCTAAGTGAGACAAAGCCCAGAGGAGCTTGGTCCCTTTGGTCCCTTTGTTGTGCTGTTCTGCTTGTGCCCACGGTTTGGGCACTCTGTTCCCAGGCTCACCTCAAGGGTAAGCCACTTTCTCCTGGCAGGGAATTATACAGTGGGCTTCGGAGACTGGAGACTCGAATGAAAATCAAAACAAAGCCTGCAGGCACAGACGCAGTGCTGGCCAACGTCTCATTAGTCATGTGGAACGGGATCTCCCCATCCCCACTGACACATTCTTCCACCACCCCTATCCCTACCCTGTTCCCTTGAGCCTGCTGCCTCGCTGATCCTGGGCTTAATTCTTAGTAGCTGCTAAGTACAGGCTGGGGCTGCTGCCCCTGGATGCTTGCTTATGGTATGGATAAGGCCTAGAGCGTAGTGAGAAATGAAGAGTTCCAGCCATCCAGCCACAGCTGGGATGTGTTTCTCTTTGTCCTCTCTTGTGGCATCAGGGATTCGTAGTAGCAAGGAGCTGTCCAGAAGACTGAAGTCTCTAACTGTTCCATTTCTCTGGAATGAGAAAATAAGACACAAACTAATGAAATGACTTCCTTCTCCGAGGTCGCATAGCAGCTATGCAGTAAGACTCTCACCCCAAGGAAGCTTTACCTGGATCACCTTTCTCTTGGAATCAGTGGTTTTGCATTTTCATTCATCTTAGTTTTGATCTTTTGGACAGTAACAGCTGTTGAATAGCTCTCCAGGAACAATTTTTAATAACTTTTTCCTTATCTCTCTCAAATGATGTTTCCTAAGTGTGAGCTGAGACTCAGCAGGTGGTTGTGATTGTGTTGACTATCTGTTGTTTCCTTTTAAAGTGGTAAAAGACACATCTCTTTCCTGCCTCTTGTGTTCCTTGTTTCATGACATTTTAGTTTGATTGACAGGGTGGACTTCAGCATTTTTAGAGAGGGTTCAGGCCCTTAGAGAGGCCCCAGAATTTCTTGGCCCAGAATTTTTTACACCATCAACTCCAAAACTTTCTTACCCTCTTTTCTTTCTTTGTCTGATGCAGCTTCCGTGAATGTGCTGGTGCAGAACTGCAAGATCTACAATGACGCCAGCTGTGACATTTCTGCAGATGGCCAGCTCCTGGCAGCTTTCATCCCTAGCAGCCAGAGGGGCTTTCCTGATGAAGGCATCCTGGCAGTGTACTCCTTGGCCCCCCATAACCTGGGTGAAATGCTCTACACCAAGCGATTTGGTAAGGGATAGGAAGCCCAACCTAGCGACAGAGGGACGCTGATGCCTTGGCATGGGCATTCCTAGGTGAGGCACAGCTTAGGAAGGAGTAATGGTCATAGCCTGCCCCTGCTTCCCTGGGGCACAGGCCAGAGGAAGATGGCTTTGCAGGAGTCCTGGCTGGTAGCATTGCAGAAGACTCTCAGAGTAAGAGTCCTTCCTGCCATAATAGCGTCACCAACACGCTCCTGTTGTGACGGCCACGGATAAAGGAGGAGCTTTGGTCACGGCTTGGCACACTCCTACACTTCAAGGCAGTTTGGTATTGTGGATTAAAAGTGTATGTTCTCTTTGATCCAGCAATCCCACTTCTAGGGAAATAATCAGAAAACTATACAAAGATTTATCTACAAGGATGTTCACAGCAGTGTTACTTATCATAGAGAAAAATGTCAAATGGTGAAGAATTGCTTAAATAAATGATGATGCACAGACAGGGCAGAATACCATTTGGCCTTTAAAATGCTCTTATAGAAGAATATTTAATGGTGGAAAAATGGTCATTACGTATGAAGTGGAAATAGGAGATTTCAAAGTACTATTTACAGTATGGTGCCAGTTTTTTAAGATATGGTGCTGTGATGGCAATGGTTAGCATTTGTCAAGTACTTTCTGTATGTCATACATTGTACTCAGTACTTGACATGCCTTCTCATTGTCCTCCTCACTGCACTCCTGTGAGAGAGCCCCTGGGTAACCAAAGATGCAAATTGGAAATAAGAGAAAAAGACTGAGAGGGAACATTATTTCCTTGTGATGGCAAGAACTCTGGGAAACGTCTCTCTGTTCTGTTGGCTCTCAGGTCCCAATGCCATTTCGGTGAGCCTGTCCCCAATGGGCCGATACGTAATGGTGGGCTTGGCCTCGAGGAGGATCCTGCTGCATCCCTCCACAGAGCACATGGTGGCCCAGGTCTTCAGGCTGCAGCAGGCCCATGGTGGCGAGACCTCCATGAGGGTGAGTGCCATGGCTCATGCCTCCGTTGTAGGGCAGCTCTCCAGACTTGGCAGGGTAGTGAAGGTTAATGGTGTGACCTCCCAACCCGGGTGAGAGGTAGCATGTTTGTAAGGAGTACGAAAGACTGCTGTCCAGCCCATCTGTGACCAGCAGGCTTCACTTTTAGAAGCTCTGGACTATTAAAAGGCAGGAGCTTTCTCACACCCTAGTTCCTGAGCTGAGCTCCCGAGAGGCTTGAAAGTATCTTTGGATGAAGCCCAAACTGAATACCTCCTTACCTCAGTGTGAGACCTTTGGTCTGGAGATACATGAAGGACACAATGAAATATTTATGCTTATTAAAAAAAATTTTTTTTTGAGGAAGCAAGCTATAAAAAGTGATATATAATATGAAATGTTCTTTTCTGTGGGTTGTAATCATGTTGGAAGATGAGGCCTTTGCATAGCTGCTATGCTCTTAACCGTCTCATCCATTTTATTAGCAGAAGAAGGTCCTATTGGGACCCTCTCTTGTCTGAGGTGGACCTCTCTTGTATTGCCATAAAAGCCTTCTGGGCATCGTGGGGTTAGTGGCCTTCTGGACTCAACCATACTGGTTTCTGAGTTCCCATGGGGGCTCATTTGCTTTTGCCAAGGGGAATTGAGCATTTGAATGGTTCTCTAATTAGATGGTATTTAAGCTCTGTCTCAAGCTAAGAACCTGTGAATTCCCTTAGCACTTTGTGTTGTGCCATTTATAGTTTTATGCACTTGTTTATGTGTTGTTTTGTGTTTTCTTTAGCTGAGTGGTATGTATGTTTATTCTGCCCAGTTAGGTTCAGTGTAAGCTCCTTAGGGACATATCCCCCAGGGCCCTTCATTTAGTGCGATGCATGTAGATGCTTGATGCCTGGAATGGAAGCATTTGTTTTAAAGAAAAAGCTAGCGATAGGATCCATTATGTAGAAAGTGACAGAAAGTGGGTGGCCTAGCGTGGTGGTCACCAGCCTCTTCCTCCCATCTCCTACAGGGACCCTCTGTCTGACTCTACTGAGTCACTTTCCAAGCACTCTGAATTTCAGAAGGCCCTTTCTTGCCAGTGTGCCTTCTACCTGCCCCTCCGTCCCCCAAACCTGACTTTGGCAGCTCTTTCCCTTCTGCGGGACCTTTCTAAATCACTCCCTCCTTGTGCCACCACCCTCCTTGGTTCCCCCGAGCTTATGTTAACACTCATCACATCAGATTGCACTTAACTTGTTTCCATGTCATTCTCCTCTTTTGGACTGTGAGCTCCTCGAGAGTGTAGACCATATCTGTGCCATGTTTATGAAGTCCAAGTACCTAAGAAGGAACCTGACATTTAGGAGAAGCTGAATGAATGGAAGAGAATCTCAAGAAAAGCGTCCTCCTTAGCATTTCTAGGGGATAACGAGCAGAACCAGTGATAGGTGACAGCATGTTCCACGAAGCCCCTGAAAGGGTAGAAGCAGGCAGTCTGTGTGCTCTTGACATCATACTGACAGGAAAGTCCCGATTTCTGAATCCCAGGTGACTTTGGAAGGATCTGGTATTAGGTGCTTGGGAGAGGACATCATGAAGTTCACAGGCCTGTTTTCTTACCTAGATATTTGAGGATGGACATTGAGGTTTAGTTTACATATTATTTTGCTTCTCCTCAGCAGATTTGGATGGTAAAAGTACCTGGTGTCTGCCTTTCACTACCTAGAATCCTGGTCCCAAAAGCTGTTCTTCTAAACCCTTCCTGCCTAATTGTGAAATAATTGTTTATCATCATTAAGAGACAGGATCTGATTTCGGCAACACTAATGGACATCTCCAGCCTCTTCCGGAAGCCAGGGCTCCTGCCCAACTCCCGGGTCCAGCCTGCCAGTCCTCCATCCTAGCAAGGTTCCTCCTTCCCATAAGTAGCTAGAAACATCTGGCTGAGGGCAAACAGCTACAGGGCGGAAGCCAAGATGTTGTCACATATGGGGCTGGCAGCTCAGGGAATGCAGTTGGAGGAGTCTGCTGAGGAGGTGTGGTAATCCACTGCTGTCCTGCTAAGGGGCTCAGGGCGGCTAGCCAGCTGCTGTATGCCTCGTGACAAGAGCTATTTCTCAGGCCTCCTAGTGAGGCTTTTTTGATTCTCAGTAGGCACCATCTGCCACTTAGGGAGCTGAAGTAACTAGAAAGCTCCCATTTGGGAAGTGTTCCTCTCACCCAAGAGACAGGATCCAGCCTTCTGAGCAAGGTTTTGCTTACCGTTTTCCACCAAGTCTGACTTTAAACCCCTGCGCTACAGAAAGGTTTCTGGTTTTCCAGGTCTTGGTTGCCCCTTACCTCCAGAGGCACCAAAGCATTCAGCAAATGTCCCTGAATTCAGTCATTGGTGGAAGGGAAGACACCAGCTTTTTTGGATAGCTGTGCTGTACCACCGTTTAAGGCAAGAAGTGCCTTTTTGTCTGAGAACAGGGAGCGAGGGTTTAATGGGACAGTAGAGCATCTCCCTCTCTGCACAGGTAAGTATAGGTGGGTGTGTCCATCTGTAATGTCAAGCTCTGTCTTCAAAGGAATGCTTTTGTGGGTGATGGGCCTGTCCTCAAGCTTCTCTACTCAAAATCCCCCTTCATTTTAGTCTTACCTCTTGGAATTCACTATGGTAATATTCAGAGAGGTGAGCTTGTTGGGCCAACAGACAGTCCCAGGAGAACGTCCTCCAGAGCATTGACTTACCTTATTTTAATTCCCACTAAGTGACATCTCTCCCCAAGAGATGATCTCTTATCCAGTCCCATATGAAAAGTCTTCTGAAAATCAATGGCTAATTGCTGGCTTGCCTTGGTGCATTTATTCTGAGCGGTTCTTCAGACCTCTGGATTAGTGCTTCTCAAACTGTGCTCCTTGGATAACCTGCATTAGATGTCCTTGTCAGAAACAGACAGCACTTGAGGCCTCAAGAGCCACATAAGAATGGGGCGGGAGGGGCACAGGTGTTTGTATTTGTAAAACAGGCTTTCCAGGTGATTCTGATATGCACTCGAGTTTGAGAACTGCTGTTTTTAATGACTGCTTTCTTCATTTGAGGTCTCTGCCCTCAGCGTCCTCAGCAAGGAAGGGACACAGTCTCAGGTTTACTTGTGGTTTTATGCATGGTGCTCTGATCCTTGGCTAATCTTGTTGTGGGCACGGTGGCCTTTGGGCTCCATTTCCCACCAGACTCTTACTTGGCTTTTTGGCTGACTGTGCTTCACCTCCCATCTCTTCTCAGCTGTTGCTGCCCTCCGGGGCCCTCCCTTGAATAGCCATGTGCTGGATTCTGTTCTTCGCCCATGTTGAGCCATTTTAATTTTTATCCTTGTTTCTAGGATCAGGGTCCTTTTGATATTTCCCTTCTCTGCTTCTGAGGCTAGGCTCAGTCTTCCCAATTTTAGTATGATTGGCAAGTCTGGAAAAATAAGACTGAGCACATGTTTTATCTCTCCCTTCCCTCCGTCCATTCCAGCCTCCTCCAGGCTGGGGATGCCACTCTGCCTCAGGGGCTTATTTTCGGTCTGACTCCCTTGCTTTGGAGCCAGGGAGGGCTTTTTGTTCATTTCTGTTTGGTTTTTTAAGTTAGGCATTTGGAGATTGCTGAGCTGAAGTTTTGCTGAATTCTCAAAACACGAAGCTGCCTGTGTGCCCTCCCTGCTTTCATTTTCTAATTGGAAGAAGGCATAATATTGTAACAGAAAACTGCAATTAATTTTCCAAAATAGTGGCAACTTGCACATTATAATAACTTTGGTTGTAACCAAGTGAAAGCATAATAACAAAAATATAAAATTACTAATGACACCAGAAATAGTCCTATACCATACTGCTCTTCCACTTTTGTGTAAGTAATAAGTGCTGTTTTACCTACAGCAAAAGTCAGCAGCTGGGGGTGGGTGGGGGTGGTTCTGGGGCATTTTGAGCTGGAAAGCAAGAGTAAGGATTAGTGCTTTCAACACAGGAAGTAAAATGCTGTCTACTCTTCTTCCCAGATGCATAGACCATCCCCCCAGCAGGTAGGGGATGTGGGCACATAAGTGGTTCAGTAAGAACTGAAGCGGTCCTCACTGCATAATCCCTGCAGGTCCTAGAGGCAGGGGTTGCTTGAATCTCACCAGTGCTGTTCGCTTTTCTCTGTGGTCATTTTATTGGCAGAAGTGATGAATGAGGGGCGCCTGGGTGGTTAAGTCGTTGGGCGTCTGCCTTTGGCTCAGGTCATGAGTCCAGGGTCCTGGGATCGAGCCCCACATTGGGCTCCCTGCTCGGCGGGAAGCCTGCTTCTCCCTCTCCCACTCCCCCTGCTTGTGTCCCCTCTCTCGCTGTGTCTCTCTCTGTCAAATAAATAAATAATCTTTAAAAAAAAAAAAGAGAGAAGTGATGGATGAGGACACCATCATTTGACTTGGATGGGAGGAGCTCTAGGACAGAAAGCAGTTTAGCTCTCCTTTCTCTGTGGAACAGCATAGTGCTCTTTAAGGTAAAGCCTCAAATACTTAAGGGTCAATTTTATTGAAAGCTTTTTCTTTGTGGCTATGTGGTAAAACTGCATTCAGGTGTCGAGCAACTGTTACCTAGATAGATTATTGGTCTGGAGGGGGTGCTGGAAAGAGACCAGCCCCTCTCTCCTTCCCTCCCTCTCCCCCTTCCTTCTCCCTTCTCTCCCCTTCCTCTTCCCCTTCTCTCCCCCATTTTCCTCTCTTCTCCCCCTCTCTCTTCCTCTTCACTCCCCTCCTCCCCTACTTCTTTACCTTGAGAGTTCTGCTCTTCAGTGGTGGACTGTCCCCATTGTGCACCTTCTTCCTCTGGAACTCTGGCTCCAGAGATAATGTATCCCCCCTCATCCTCAAGCAGTCCTAGGAAGCAGGGAAGGAAAGGAGCTTTGTTACCATTTTTTTTTTTTTTTTTACAGACCTACGATCTACTCAAAAGTAACTGGGCTGTAGTTCTCAATGTGTACTCCCCTGGGACCACATCAGCATCATCAGAGAACTTAGTAGAAATTCAGATTCTCAGCCTCATGTGAGACCTGCTGAATCAGAGGATCTAGGGGTGGGGCCCAGCCATCCTTGTTTTACCAGGCCCTCCCGATGACTGCGCACTCAGTCAAGATGGAAAACCAATCATTGACTGCATGGGGATTCTAGTTAGACCTCACCTGTCAGTGTAACTTTGTCCTTTTCCTTTTTGCTCTCACCCTGTCTCTGGAACCTCATCTGATTTATGTCTATGGCTCCTATTAACCAGATCTTTCAGATACTTACAGGAAGTTGAGAAATTGATGAGTACCTCCCACCTAAGGCATTCTGGATCATGCTAGCATCCTAGTGATAGTACTTTAAGAACCAATGCCGTGAGGCCTTTTTCCATTTCTGATTAAAATTCTTACCTGCCCACAGTTGACTTGAGCTCTTAACTGCCAGCCCATGCCTGCTTGCCTGCGTGCTATAGAATACAGAGATGCTTCAGCTTAAAAAGTGAGAAGCAGTATCTTTATCTTTCGCTCCAGGCCCTTCCCCATCTGAAGGAGTACTTCTGGAGTTCCCTTTTCCAGCATTCCACCTACTGTTATCCTTTGATGGGATACATCACTATGATGCCCATTAATGGATATCTTAGAGTCATCCTGATTATAAAGAAACATCGGTTGTCTTCTTTTTATAGCCATTTTCGGTCATTTTTACAGCCATCTTTACAGAGCCCAGTGATGACTGATTATTATTATAAGTTCATTAAAATGAACCACAGAAAAGGCTTGGTATCCAGAGTGTTCAAATTAGTCACAACTAAATTGTAGCTTAGATCCTGGGGCAGGATGGGTGTCTAGTGCTGTCAGCACTGACCAGCATTTATGTAACTAACATGTACAGGCTCTTTGGGCCTGTCCTAGCTCCATTCTTCAGTATGTAATCTTCACTGTAGCCTCCTTGCCCTGAATTTAGCCTGTGACATAATCCACTTCCCTAGATTCTGAAAGTTTGATTTTCAAAAGTGATCTAGAACTTAGTTCAATCCCAGAGTATCTCCAGAAATCTAAGAGAATAAGCCTTTCTTAATCTTGTTTGGCCTTGGGAGTGGCAAAAACCAAAAATGAAGGTATTTTATTTTTGTATCCTGGAAGGGTACTATTTCTTCAAGGGGAGATTGGGATAAAAGAGAGACAGCTTTGTTGTCAGAAATGATTTACTCCTTCCCAAGATTTTGTCCTCATTAATTTTCTTAAAGCTGCCTGTCAGTTGATTAAAAGCTGCTTCCGCTGCAATTATCTTAAAGTTGACTTCTGAGATGTGGTACAAAGCATCTATCCTCAGAAAGTTCCTTTCTTCAGCACATTGCAGGAAAGGGGGAGGGAGTAGGGGAGAATCAGGGGTGTCTCTGATGCAGTTTGTCAGAGAAGGGAGGGGGCAAGATAAAACATTAAAAATAACAGAGCTACAATTAGTTTAGGTGAATTTTTCCATGACAGATTCCTCTCGGGTAACTGTAATGATTTCTTTTCCCCCATGGCCTCTTAGTAGAGTGCAGTCTATTCTGTGCATTATTCTTTACATTCAGCAAAATTTTATTGAGCTCCTACTATGGGCCAGGTATTTTGTGAGGTTGGGGAATGCCATGCATAAAATGGACCTAGACCCTGCTCTCTTACCACACAACTGGCTTGCTTTTATTAAAGATTTTATTTATTTATTTGACAGAGCACACAGCAGGGGGAGAGGGGGAGGGTGAGGCAGACTCCCTGCTAAGCAGGGAGCCCCACACGGGGCTCAATCCCAGGACCCTGGGATCATGACCTGGGCCGAAGGTAGATGTTTAACTGACTGAGCCAGCCAGGCACCCCCACAACTGGCTTCTCGACTGGTCTTTGCAATGCTGTATTCCCAGCCTTCACTGCACGGGGCACACAGGAGACACTCAGCATTTGTTCCAGGAATGTGTGTCCCTTTGATATCTTGTGCTCTGTGTATTCCCCACACATGCATGAACACACACCCCTGCTCACCAGCACCAGTCAGTATGTCTAGCACATGTCTTAGTGATGGTAATTGAATGGAAGTATCAAGGAGATAACCCTTATGAAAATAGGGCGTGTCCTACTCATTTCACAATTGTGCCCAATATCGGTTTCTTGGGGTGCTAGTCCCGGCCCTGAGACATGGTGAGAGATTCCCAGTAGATAGTTTCAAAAGCAAAAGGCAAAATGTTTTGTTTTTTTCAAGAATTGGTAGGAGAACCAATTCTTGCATTTGTAGAAGCTGAACATATTTTAATGTATTTTAAGTATAAAATACAAAACATTTTAATGTTTAACCATCCTCAACACTCCTCTTCCAAAAATATATATCAGCTAAAACATGTGGAATGTGTTGGAATATATTGAAAGACTGTTATCCAAGGTGAGTATCTAGAACAACTACTCATTTGGCCATTTCCTTTGAGATTTGTGAAGCCAAGGGAAGGTCAAGAACTTGTGCTGTGCACAGACATGTGGGAATAGGAGGAAGGAATTATTTTAATTTTGGGGGGATTCCAGGAGCATTAAGTGCCTCAGTATTTCATTTAGCACCAAAGTAGGTCCCTCAGCTGAAGGAACCTCTCTGCTTTGATCCTAATAGCCTGAAATGGCCTTTGGAAAGCATCAAGCCAATTGAAAAATAAAATTCTTGCCCTTTGACTGTCTTTGCGGGATCCCTTTGAGAGGAGTAAGTGAATAAGACAGAGTTTACAGGTCTCAGTAAATCACAGGAGGTTGGCTAGAAATGACTTCAAGGCAGCAGACTGTCAATGGCAGCCAAGGGCAACACATTCCAAAAGTTAAGAAAAGGGGGCACCTGGCTGGCTCAGTAGGTCGAGCGTGTGACTCTTGATCTCGGGGTCTTGAGTTCAAACCCCACGTTGGGCCTAGAGCTTACTTACTTACTTACTTACTTTATTTATTTATTTTTTTAAAAGATTTTATTTATTTATTTGACAGAGAGAAAGAGAGAGCACAAGCAGGGGGAGTGGCAGGTAGAGGAAGAGGGAGAAGCAGGCTCCCCGCCGAGCAAGGAGCCCGATGTGGGGCTCGATCCCAGGACCCCGGGATCATGACCTGAGCCGAAGGCAGTTGATTAACCAACTGAGCCACCCAGGTGCCCCATACTTTATTTATTTTTTTTAAAGATTTTGTTTATTGGAGAGAGCAAGCAAGGGAGAGCACAAGCCGGGGGAGGGGCAGAGGGAGAAGGAAAAGCAGGCAGGCTTCCCCGCTGAGCAGGGAGCCCCTTGTGAGGCTCGATCCCAGGACCCTGGGATCATGACCCCAGCTAAAGGCAGATGCCCAACTGACTGAGCCACCCAAGCGTCCTAGAGCTTACTTTAAAAAGAAAAAAAGAAGGAGCTCTTGCTCTTCTTTTCTGCTGAGAGAACTTTGGTTTGGACAAGGGTGGTCTAGGCAGATTTATTCCTGCTTCAGCTGAATAAAGGGAAGAGGTAGGTGAGCTGGTATTCTGAATTATATATATTTGCTTAGATTAATATATATATATAATTATTTATTTTAAGATTTTATTTATTTGAGAGAGAGAGAGCGAGCACAAGCAGGCAGAAGGGCAGAGGGAGAGGAAGAAACAGACTCCGCACTGAGCAGGGAGCCCCATGCAGGGCTTGATCCCAGGCCCTGGAATCATGACTGAGCCGAAGGCAGACAGTTAACTGACTGAGCCAATCAGGAGCCCCTTATTTTTAAATGGTCACTTTAAAATCAACCTCCTACAAGTTCTAAACTCCAAAGTAGAATGTAAAGAAGGCTTAGAGACAGTAAAAGAAATGAAAATTTCTGAAAAACAATCAGATTTTCTTAGAGATGAAGAAACTTCAGTAATTCATTAAGCAAGTCTGCAGCTCAAAAGGAAGAAAAGATGACCAGAGTCTCTCCCCCCCCCTGCTCTGGGAAGTGTACATTTCTCAGCCTCTGACAAGATGTGTAGCCATCCATTTCCAATGGAAAGGTCAGCTGTCTCTTAGTATCTCCTTCCCATTGATTTCTCCCTCTTTCCAGAGAGTTAATTTTCCTCTAGTAACCCTCTCTAAAAGCTTAAGGCCTCCCCGATTTCCATCATTACCAATAAGGCATTTTTCCTCTTCACATGTCCTTTTTCCCTCACAGCCCCCTTAGCTTGTGCCTTCTCTCGTGGGCCTTCCAGCCTCAGTTTCCAGTTGTCCCCTACCACCAGCTTCCATTGTCTTAGTTAAAACAGGGAAGATCTGCTGAGTGCACGCGACCTCTTGCCACCGTGGAGCCATTCCAGTTTTACAGATGATGAGCTTCCCAAACCCAAACAAGATAACCACAAAGTTTTTTCTTTCAGCTTCTTAACTGAGCTGATCTGAACAGTGCCATTTGCTGCTTGGACTAATGGTCTGAGCTTTATTGCTATGCAGCCGGAAAGAAAACATCTTGTTGAGGGCAGCAATACTTTTCCTCTAAATTTTAAGAGGGTGGAGAGGAAGGTTTCCCAGTGAGCAACTCTGGTCGCCTCTCATTCTTTTCCTGTCCACCTCTGAACAAGAAACAAGACCTCTTTAGTTTTGATCTGGAAGCTGTTTTCTTTCTTTTTTTAAAGATTTATTTATTTGACAGAGAGAGAGACAACGAGAGAGGGAACACAAGCAGGGGGAGTGGGAAAGGGAGAAGCAGGCTTCCTGCTGAGCAGGGAGCCCGGATGCGGGGCTCAATCCCAGGACGCTGGGATCATGACCCTAGCTGAAGGCAGACACTTAAGGACTGAGCCACCCAGACGCCCCTGGAAGCTGTTTTCTTTTGCTCCTACTTGCTCTTAGTTTGAGGGATGGAAGGGCAAGGGGTACGAGAGATGGTCTTGGACCCCAGAAGTGGAAGAATCGTTATCTTCTCCCACTCCCTTGGAACCGTAAAGATCTTGGCGACCTGACTCATTCCCTGGTGACGTGCTGAGACTGCACTGAGTCTCCTTCTAGCATATTGATTCCAGTTCCCTTCATGGATGTTAGACAGAAATGAGAACAGTCTGCTTGGGGAGGGGGGTTACTGTCAGCATTTGTCATCTACCAGGGAGCAGCTGTAGCCGAGACAGGTGAAACTAGGACTCTGCCAACATGAATCAGCAGCGGGGTTTTCCATCCAGGCCCACAGAGGGTCCCCACATCCGGATAATCCTCCTCCAGTGTCATGGAATTCGGTGGTACAGCTTCATGGGGAAGAAGGGAGAGAGGGATTTTTGGCAGGCCCACCCGGTTTTGTCCTGGACGAGTGTTAAGGAAACCTTTACTTGAGATATATTTGGGGTGCCTTTAAGGGAAGGCCAGAGCCGTCCCTTAACACTGTTTCAGATCTTCTTTCTTGTCAGTGCAGATGAACCTTGAATTTACAGAGCCAGGGCTGGTCCCCACTGGCGTCTGGGAGGAGACTGCTCCCTGAGTCACTGGGTTGGAAAGACTGCTGGCCGAAACCCTAAATGGTGTGGGAGTAGCCAGAGCTACCGAACCTCCTGTCCACATTGGGAAACTTCTTGAGCAGATACTCTTCTTGTCGCTAGGACTGACTAATTGTGAGGCGTATACCCCCCTCGATGAGGTGCTTTGAGAGCTCCGGCCAGAGAACAGAGTGGGAACTACATCTCTGGATGGTTCTGAAAATGGGCCAGGTTCTCCTTCCTCTGGGCTCCTTGAGTTTCAGGCATGTGTGAATCAGGAGTATTGGACTGGATGGCCTCTTCAGGACTGTAAAGCAGTGTTCTGCCCATCCGGCATCCTCTGTGCTCTCATTAGCCACCCCCCATATGTTTTGCTCTCCTCTCCCTCTTTCCCACCCCCGTATTAGAGTGTGATAAGCAAGCAAGTGCTTATCAGGAGTCCTGGAGGCTGCTGATCCTCACGTGGCATTTTCTGGCTTCCTGCCACAAAGCGGGATTTAGTCTTAATACCCAAACATAGGAGGAGACGGGCACTTGGGAGTTGCCCTTTCAACGGTGTTTAAGGACTTGACAGGGGTCAGGGACCAGGGGGGACTGCCATAGTCCGAGGACAAATCAGTGCGCCATGACTACTATAGTCATGGAGGTTGTGAATATCTGTGCAGCAAGGTCTGGGGGTCTCAACCTTTAATGACCTCTCCCCTGTCCATCTGACCTTGTCTCACCTGAGCTTGGTCATCCATCATACTGGTCTCTTGAGGGTTTTGTCTCTAAAGTCGGTTCCTGTACTTAGAAGCAAATTGATAGTATTTGCTTATTTTCTCTGCAGCAACTATAAAAGGTAAATATGTGACATGTGAGAGGCTTGTTTGCTTCTTTACTGGTCTGGAACATTTCTAGAAGAGTTCTCTTAGCTTTTCTTTGAGACCTCCATCAAAAAACTCGGCACAACCTTAAAGCATCTATTTTACTAACCTTATTATCCCCCTTCTTGCATGGCTACTTTCTCTGCCCAGCTCCCTGAAGTTATGAATTATCATGACTTTAGGTGAGACTCCTTTGTGAAGCTTTGTAGGGCCGCCACAGGCCAAGACCAAAGCTCCCCTCGCCCAACCCACTGAGATTAATACACATCCCTCCTTAATTAACCCTGGGTGTCCCCTCACTCATGCCACCGACCCTTGAGGCGAAGGAAAATTAAACAGTCAGTGATCCTGGCCACACTGGCCACACTGGTTAGATCCCAGCCACTTTGTCCTCTGAGTGTATATGTCAACTCATATTTAACCATCTGACCTATTGGGGGGACAGAAACCATTGATTTCTGGGAAGGAAAACCTCTGTGAGAAAGGGTAAAGACACCACAGCCCAGCCCCTGATGTGAAGGAAAAGGGTTGATGAGGTGCGCAGAGCAAGGCAGGCGCTGCCATCTTCATGGAGAGTCGGCCATCGAGGCTGGAAGAGAGTAGTAGCGGAGGTTTGTTGGAGGCGCCTCCCTGATTCATATGTGCAAGGAAGAGACGATCCGAAGGTCAAGCAACCACGTTCTGTATGACTAGTTTAGAAATTGATAAACTCCATTGGGCTCTTTTTCAGTAGTCTCCTCAGTTACACAAAAGATTCTTGCTCATTCTTACATTTGGAGTTACAGAAAGGGAGGGCGGGGGAGGTTCTTAAAGCGGCAGCCGTGGGGCAGTCAGCCTTATGCCTCAAAAGAGAGCCAGTTCCTTATGTGTAAGAGACCCATCCAACTTCCGGACGGCGCAGGGCCGTTCTGGCACGTGCCACCGGCTGCCCAGGCACATTTCTCAGCACCACAAAGCCTGGGAAATCGTCACAACAGGCTTCTCTGTGTAGGTGTCAGGATGTTGAGAACTCGTGCTGCTTGCTCTGCGCTCCATTCTAGAGCCCGTCCCGGGGAAGGCCTTTCAGGTAGATGCCCAAGGCACATGAACAAGCGTTCCCGCATCCAGGGCTTATCACTTCATTTGTGTACGTGCAGTGGACCCTTAGCCAGTTTTTATGTCCTTTCTTTCCTTTTTTTTTTTGAATTTTAAATCTCTCATCCAGGTAATCTGAAAAGTAATAATTATTGTACCACCCTAAATTCATTTTTGAATATTACTTTCTGAACCACATCTCGTTTGGTCTCCCATTTTTTTCCCTCCATCAGGGGGCAGGGAAAGGCAGATGTAGTTCATCCCCGTTTTACAGATTAAAGCCTGAAGAGGCCAAAAGGGAAAACCTTGACTAAAACCCCAGTTTATAGATTCTTGGCTTTCTCCTTTTCATAGACCCTAACGACCTTTTTTAAAGCCCCAGGTGCAGATTCCTGGTAATAACAGCAACAGCTATTAAGCAGTGAGCTTGCATTGTGCCAGGCATTTTCTACACATGTCTTTTCATCTCTCCAGTCATTTGGCTGTTGGTGCTGTCTCTCTCTCTCTTTTTTTTTTAAAGTAGGCTTCCTGCCCATGTGGGGCTTGAACTCATGACCTTGAGCTGAGATCAAGAGTCAGATGCTTAACTGACTGAGCCACGCAGGCACCCCAAGTGCGGTCTCTTTTTAAACTGAGATCTGGAGATGTCACTATTCTAGAGAAGTGGTGTCAGGACTCCAACCCAGGGCTTTCTGACTCGAAAGGAAGTCTTCATCCTTCATTCTCCCACTGCCCTGCCCCTGTCTCTGACTAAAGTTGCTGTGGAATAGGGTGCAGCTCAGTGGCCAGAGAGATCGGAGGTTTTCTTTCACCTCCGGTCCAAACCCTAGCCACAGCTAAGCTGCCTCCTGAGAAAATAGTAGCTTTGGAAACAAGCCGACTATTGAAGGGGACTCTCTCCCTTGGAGAAATGGAAACGATCTATTTAATGGCGATTTATATAAGCTAGAAAGAAATCACGTACCTGGTTCAAGATCCCCCTCTCCCCTGCTTCCTACATCTTAGTGCACCTTTTAGGTTTCCTTAACAATAGCAGTTTTAACATTGCTTTTAATTAGATGAATTAAGAATGTTCTCTGGTGTTTTCACCCCCTCCCGCCCCCCTATCACCTTCAGTTCCCCATTGCTGTGAGAGCTGTGATTGCCATGGTAACGGGACTCCCAGTTGAGCTTGACTCTCACTGGTCTTTCTGGTCAGGGGAAAGTTAGGGGCAGGCCTTTCTGGTGAACAGAGTTCTGACTGCCTTTCCAGGGGGCTGCCTTAAAGCCATGAAAAGAGCTAAAAGGCTGTAAGGAGCGCACAAGCAAGCTTCCTGCAGAAAAGCCCAAGTGTGCCCTAGTCTTGCTTGAGAGAGTTGTAGCCTTCCTCCTAAAGTAAGAGGGCCCCAGCCTCCCAAGTTTGCCAGTATGTGTAAGAGGCCTTCTTTCCTCCCTGTGGTTAACTTGCTTCCGGCCATAGAAGGGACTTTGTTATTCTTGGTAACAAATTTTTCTCCTCGAATTCTCTTTTCTTCCCTCTTTTCTCCCCCACCCAGAGAGTTTTCAACGTCCTTTACCCCATGCCTGCCGACCAGCGGAGACATGTCAGCATCAACTCTGCCCGTTGGCTGCCCGAGCCAGGGCTTGGCCTGGCCTATGGTACCAACAAAGGAGACCTGGTGATCTGCCGACCAGAGTGAGTGGCCTAGGGTGGGCGGCAGCGTGGGCGGGAGGGGGTCATCCAGGCCGAGGACGGGAGTAATCGGCATCATCTGTGGGTCTGGCCGTGAGGTGGGGTCTTGTAGATGGGAAATAGAAATTCTGCTAGAGCCTGCCTCATTCTCTGCGTCACTCCATAAAGGGTACTTTTCACTTAGGGTTGCTAGGGTTAGCTCTCTGTCCCAGAAATCTTCAAAAGACTGGTTTAGTTATTATGTCTTCTTAAATTTTAGGCAGTATTTTTTCCCTTTGTTTTCTCTTGTTCTCTGGTTACCTATTGATAGTAAAGTTTCTCTGCAGGCAAAAGCATAGATATCAAAGATTCTTTTCTAAACGCCTTTTGAAAAATTCAACAGGTGGTCTTAGGTTTGTGTAAATGCCACAGACATAACTTAAGAAATAAAATTGGAAATAGAGTATTGTTAAAGCCCTAATTTGTCAGGCCACTGATCTCTAGCAGCCTGGCTCTGTGTCCTGCCTGTTTTCCTTTCTGCTTGCGCTTCGTAACAGTGAAGGCAAATTGAAAAGTTCCATTTAGAATCAAAATGCTTGTTATCTGGTCTTGAAGTAGGGGATAGGAGGGGACACTTCTGTCCTGGGTCCTGATGACACCCCTTCCCCTTCCCCTGGTGTTGTGGAGGATAGAGGTCTCTTCTTTCACTTGAGACCCTGGGAGTCAGCCAGGTCTGTCATCAATTTCCAGACCCAGCCAGGTGGGGCACGTGAAGCTCTGTGCTTCAGTGCAGATCAGGCTGATTGCTGCGTGGGCCGCCGCAGGGTTCCAGCCGACTAAATGCCACTTCTGCCTCCACGCCGTCCTAATGCTGTCCTTCACTTGGCGCAGAGTCTTCTCCAGGGGTGTTCTGTGGATCACAGAGCATGGCGTGACTGCTCTGGTAGGGTCTCTGGCTATTGGAAGTGTCTGCATTGCCTTTTGATAGGGCCTTTGGTGATTTTTCCTAGGGTGTGTATTTGGGTCAGTTCTTGTGCCTGGTAGGTGACTGGTGACTGAGCCCTTGTCAGCTGAGCTGGGTCAGTGGCTCAGGGGAAAGGAAACCCAATTCTAAGGGCAGCTCTTTCATCCTATCCTGCATTTTTGGAACCCCTCCCAAAGAGAGGCTGCCGTCTGCGACCGCGGTTCTGCCAGCTGCACTCTCCTCAGGTTCTGTGTCCAGAGGGCCCCCCTCACTAGCTGCTCGTGCCTTTCCAGAACCAAACCAGCCTCCTTGGCGACTGTGCCGCTGTTAGTCCTGGCGCTGGATCTGTCCTTTTCTGCCCTCCTTCTGGCCTGACCATAGTCCTGGGATCAGTCTGCTCTGAGCGCTTTCTTTTTCCCCAGAGCACACGAGACTGATTATCTTATCTCACCCTCTTAGGAGTTCATAAGAGGACTCTGATAGGCATCTTTTCCAAAACTGGCACAGAATTCTGGACCATAATTTTATTCTTAACCAACACTGTAGTTTACAGGCCTTTCTTTCCCTGTTTCTCCAAGACATCCTTCCTCAACATTGTCTTGTCTGTAGCTCCAGCCACTAAACCTTTGTCCCAGCCAGACTCCCATCCCCTTCCCTTGTAAAATTGACCTGCTCCCACAGAGGCAGAATCCCTACCTCCAGTTCGTCGTGGTCCCTCAAAGGCTTTTATGTCTGAAACCCGGCCTCCGCACTTGGTGTGAGTCACAGACACCTCAGCCAAACATGAAGCTGGCTTTGGCCTCTCTTCTCTCTTGTCTCCCATATGTCGTCTGCGACATCCAGCGTCAGCAGGCTGGAGCCATCCTGGACTGCGTGGGGAGCGTAGCCGCAGGAACTCAGGCCTCTTCCCCGATCAAGGGGGCACTAGCAGTCGACACCACCAACAGTGGCCCACCACAGACCAAGTCGCGTTGGCCCGAGGGAGAGCTAGCTTGGCCTGCCTGTGTGGGGTTGCTGTTTCTCCTGAATTCTTGGGTCATTCTGGCAAATGCCCCAAATCTTAGGGCTGCATATTTGAGGGAACCATGTAAATTAAGACAGACATGACTTTGTCCTAAGTTGTTCACAGCTTCTCCGCTTCTCAGTCCCCTTCGTATCTGTGGGATTTGGCTTCAGGCAGGGAAGATGGAGCAGTATTCAGGTAAAGACGGGAAGACTCAGCCCAGGCCTCCCAGCAGATAGATCAGTGACAGAATTAGGCTTCCTGACTTTCTAGTTCCGCACTCTTTCCTACAGCTGGTTTTTTAACCTTTTTTCTATCATGAATAACTTTAAAATTCTGATGGGGGCGCCTGGGTGGCTCAGTCGTTAAGCGTCTGCCTTCGGCTCAGGTCATGATCCCAGGGTCCTGGGATCGAGCCCCGCATCGTGCTCCCTGCTTCGTGGGAAGCCTGCTTCTCCCTCTCCCACTCCCCCTGCTTGTGTTCCCTCTCTCGCTGTGTCAAATAAATAAAATCTTTAAAAAATAAATAAATAAATAAAATTCTGATGGAAACCATGTACGCTCTTCCACAGAAAAATATACCACAAGAACATCCAATTTCATTGCTCTCTTAAGACCTCAGGTAAAACATGCAGCTCTAGATCACGTTGAGGCATTGAAGAGGGTCAGGTGATTGACACGGAGGGAAATGAGAGAGGAGAAGCGAGAATGTTCACATCTTTTGAACAGTCTGTGGTTGGTCTCTGGCCTAGAACAAGGAGAACAAACGAATAGGACAGTAGGAGCTCAGCGTTGTTGTCTCTCCGGTAGATAGGCAGCTGGCCTGAGGCTCACCGCCCTTCCCCTGGTGACAGAGCTCTGGCACAGCTGTTCCCGAGGGCACAGCAGCCGGCTGGCCAGGGTTACAGCCCTCCCCCCAGAACAGGTGGTTGTCTGCCTTCGTCCGCCGACACCGGCAGCTGCACCCCGCTTCCTGCTCTCTGTCTGCCTCTTGATTTCTCCTCTGTTGTCTTAGCCTCTGCACTCTCTCCAAGCACAGACAGAGGTCACAAGCCCCTTGGGCATCTTTTGGTGGTACTAAAATCCCACTGATAGTAGAAGAAGGGCCTCAGGAAATACTCCCATCGCTCTAGGGAACCACATTCTGATGACAGGCGAGGAGACGAACACTAGCCCTGTAGCCCCTGTGCAAAGCCATTAGGGTGGCTGGTAGCCCGGTCACCCCACCCTTCCTAGCAGTGAGGCCCTCCCTTCTCCTTTGCTTTGCTCCACCCACCCACCCCCACCCCCCCGCCCCGTCACTCCTCCCAAGCTGCTGCTGTGCCTCTGGCTGACTGCCAGGCCAGCCAACACCCCCACCAATAACCATAGTGGGTGTGAAGTACCAGATTGATGTGAGGGGGTGCTTGCTCACTTCCGGCTTCATAGATCAGCCCTACAAATGGGGGGGAGGTGTTGCTGGGAAGACCACTGCTTCTCAGAGTCAGCTCTGAAGACAGAATTGAGGGACTCATGCCAGAAGAAACTAGGCCAGGACTGTGGGGCATCTGGCCCCCTGGCTGAGTGTGGCACCCCTGACAAGGCCCCAGCTCTGTCCCTTAAGAGGAAGCTACCTCTGTAAACAGTGATTGCAATCAAGCATCACTGACCAAGGAAGAGAAAGGCACACGCCTCAATCAAAAGAGGAGCCACAGAGACTTCATCTTTCCGGCTGTCCCACAAGAGCCAGGTGCCAACTCTTTCCCACGTTGCAGGGATAGTGGGGATAAATGCCCGTCCTTCTTTCCAAATAGTATGTAAGTGATAGATGAAAGAAGAATATTCTCAAAGGGAATATTCCCTAGAAGTGGAGAAGTTCAGGGGTGCCTGCCTGGCTGAGTCGGTGGAGCATGCAGCTCTTGATCTCAGGGCTGTGAATTCGAGCCCCATGTTGGGTGTAGAGATTCCTTAAAATCTTAAAAAAAAAAAATTGAGAAGATCGGAACCATAATCTGCATGAGAGCGTGGTCACCACTGAGAAAGCTAGGACAGCTCCTAGCTATGTTCAGGCAGCCCCAGAAGGTCCCAGGTGTGAGGGAGTCACTGAGCCCAGCCCAGAAGCACAGCTTACAGATGGTGCTGAAGGAAGCCTAGGGTGAAGTGGAAGTAAGTCCCTCTGAAAAGGCTGACCCTGCTCGGCCTACCCGTGCTTCCTCAGCCCTTTGTGTGTTTGCCTGGCTATCAGGAAGAACCCGGAGCTAACAGTGACTCATTGATCCTTACTAAGACCCAAGGAGAAAAGAGATAGTTGGGAGCATTCTTCAGCTTGTAGACAGAAATCAATGATACCGGGTATTGAAGGCTAAGAGTTTTAGTCGCCAGACAGGGTGTCTTCAGGTCTGATCCTTGGTCCAGTACCTGGAATTTTAACCAAACTTTAAACACGAGCTTGTTGTAGTCAAGCTGCTCTGACCACAGAAAGTAGAACAGGTCCGGGCTCCAGTAGACCTGTTGGTGGGGGGCAGAAAGGATGGGGGGGGCGGCAGGAGAAGCACATCTGCCAGACTCCGTTGTCTCGTGCTGCTTGGCCGTCGACCTCATCACTGAATGTCCTGAATCCACAGCTCTGAGCTGACACTGCATGCTGCCAGATGGAAAGTGTTTGAGGGGACCCTTTGATCGTCAGCATCATGCTGACAGTCCCAGCCCAGAGAGTGGGCCTTCAGGTGGCCTGTCTTCTGAGACTGGAAGGGAAGGTTCCTGGTCGTGCAGCTCATGGCTCAGCATAGGTCTAGTGTGGACAGTTTGTTGTCGCTAACCGGCCCTGGCTAGCAGGAATTAGAGGAAGGATTTGGCAGGGCCCCAGATGGTACTGCCACCTGTCAATAAATCTTGACAAGTTTGTAAATCAGAGGCTCCCTGGCAGCTGGCTTCACATGGGGCCTCATGCAGCCAGGATTTGCTCAGCAAACTCTGCAATGATGGCTTTGTTTTTGGAGGCCTCTGTTGTTGACCTCTGGCCCTTTGCCTCTTCCGTTGTGGAAGGTCCTCTCCTATCTCCCCTGCCCTGCAGTGCCCCTGCTCTTCTCAGACAACACCCACAAAAATAGCTGAATGCTCTGAAGAGGAAGGAGCTGCTCCTTTTTAAAGGGATGGTCTGAAGAAGATCACACCAAATCCGCAGCCCTGCGGGCCCCCGGGGGTAGCCAGGAGCGGTTAGACCAGACAGGGAAGGAAGAGCACCTGTGCTTGGCTGTGGCTCTTTCCCTCCAAAGACACTCGCGTGCCCTCAGGTGAAGTCCAGTCCCCAGAATCTTCATGACCCTCGAGAGACAGATGAGGGGTTCCAGCCTAGGCCTGTTCCCCTTCACCTGCAGTAGCACAGCCTCCTGACACGTGGTCCCTTGTCAGCCAGGCCCTGTCCGGTGCCCATCCTGGCTAATCCTGACTTCACTCCGCCCCGCGCCCCCAGCTGGCCTTTCCCTCATGACCCACTGGCTTTGATTTCTCTGCTTTTTGTTGAAGAAGTTCTGCCATTAAAGGAAGATGGCTGAGGCCTCTAGATTAAAAAGTTGGCTTTTGTCGGAGCTTGTCTTAGCTTGGGCAGCCGTTACAGAACACCACAGACTGGGGGATCTTAACAGAAATTTATTTCCTCACAGTTCTGGAGGCTGGAAGTCTGAGATGAGGAGCCAGCAGGGTTGGGTTCTGGTGAGGGCTGTCTTCCTGCGTCCTCACATGGTGGAGAAAGCGAGAGATCTCTTTCTTATTCTTCTTTTTCTTTTTCTTCTTCTTTTTTCTGAGATTTTATTTTTAAATAAAATTTTTAAATAGGGGCGCCTGGGTGGCTAAGTCTTTAAGCGTCTGCCTTCAGCTCAGGTCATGATCCTGGGGTCCTGGGATCGAGCCCCGCATCAGGCTCCCTGCTTCGTGGGAAGCCTGCTTCTCCCTCTCCCAACTCCCCCTGCTTGTGTTCCCTCTCTCACTGTGTCTCCCTGTGTCAAATAAATAAATAAAATCTTTAAAAAAAAAATTTTTTTTTTAAATAATCTCTACACCCAACGCGGGCTCAACCCCAAGATCAAGAGTTGCATGTTCCACTGACTGAGCCAGCCAGGCACCCCACTTTTGTACTCTTCTTATAAAGCCACAGTCCTTTTGGATTCAAGTCCCACCCTTATGGCCTTACTGAACTTTAATTACCTCCTAAAGACCCTCTCTTCAGCTACAGTCACACTGGGGTGGGTATAGGGCTCCAATATCTGGACTGGGGGGGGGGGGATACGGTTCTTCAAGCACGTGTGGGTGCCCCCTCCCATTTAGGAGCCAAGCCGGCTGTTCTGAGTATCTCTTTCAGTCTCCAGAGGGACACCAGAGTTTTGTTTTGTTTTGTTTTTTTGAAAGATTTTATTTATTTACTTGATAGAGAGATAGAGCAGGAACACAAGCAGAGAGAGTGGGAGAGGGAGAAGCAGGCTTCCTGCTGAGCAGGGAGCCCGATGCGGTGCTCGATCCCAGGACCCTGGGATCATGACCTGAGCTGAAGGCAGACGCTTAACAACCGAGCCACCCAGGCGCCCTTGTTTTGTTTTTAAGTGAGGTCTGTGCCCAACGTGGGCCTCAAACTCACGACCCCGAGATCAAGAGTCCCATGCTCTACCAACTGAGCCAGCCAGACGCCCCAGGGACACCAGAGTTCTGATGGGCTCAGACACCTCTTCCCCATCTCCTGTCCCCACCTTCACCACCAGCACCCCACCCTCAACCACAGTGACTGCTAGGTAACACCTCTTCCAGGAAGGAATCCTTAAAAGCAAAGCAGTCTGTGTAACAAGATTGCTGCCTGGGGTGGCTTTGTAGGTCATTATAGAAACATGAGAAGCCACTGCTTCCCTTCTGGTAGCAGTGCCCATGGGCGATTAGAAGAAACGGCTTAATGGTCCATTACAGGGAAAGGAGGAAGCAGGGCAGGGTTGGCAGTGGGAGAACTGAGAATGGTAAGGTGCCTCATTTTCCTTCCTGCCTGCCCCATGGCAGTAGGGAAGACCCAGTGGCAAGAGCCTATGCTTTCTCCGTTTCGGAGCACGAAGTCCAGACTTTAGGTGGGGCTGTCTATGGCACCCTGTCTCTCCAGGGCCTCCCCAGCCTCTCATTTGCCATCTTAGCTCCTTTCTTTATGTCTGAAGAACACTTAACCCACTGCCTACGGATAGGGTGGCTATTCTTTAGCTATCTCTCAGGCCCAAGGAGGAGCTTGTTAGGCATTGTTCAGAGGAAGGAAGAGACTAAAAACCCACCACTACAGGCATTTGGGCTGTTGGAGAGTCGTCCGCATTGCTCCAGTACTGAGCGTCCTGGTCTCAGCTCCGCCCCAGGAGAGACTAAAGAGGGCTGTCGGGCCACAGTCCACAAAGCCCAGGAGGTGGAAGGAGTTCTGGCCCTTCTTTCTCTAATGCTCTCCACCTTTTCTCCTCCACCCTTCCCAACTGATTTTCAGGGCCTTAAACTCTGGTGTTGAGTACTACTGGGACCAGCTGAACGAGACTGTCTTCACGGTCCACTCCAGCAGCAGGAGCAGTGAAAGGCCTGGGTGAGTTTGGGAAGGAGGAGGGCACAGCTGCAGGAGGGAGGCTTGTCCCTTCCTCCTGTTTCAGATGGGCTCTCGAGCAGTGCCCCCGGACTGCTCTGGGCTCTCTGGGTGCCTCTCCTCAGCCACAGCAGCTCCTCTTTGATCTGCTTCATGCATTGAGCTTTTGCAGTTTCATTTGAGAAAAGCATTCTATGGCTGAGGAAGAGAACAAAACCTCTGCTCTTAGAGTCTTGATTGAGAACAAACTAGGACATCCTGTGGCCCTTTCCCATCCTGGCCATGGTGTCTGGGCACACTGGGGTAAGGAGAGAAGACAGCACTAGGGAGGGATGCTGTCCCCAAGAACTGTGCTTGTGGCCCAAGGAGAATCTGCGGACAATGCTGCAGGTGACCAGGGCCTCGGGGACCAAGCTGCTCAGAGCTGTAGCCCAGGGACAAACCCTCCTCAGGGGCCAGAGAGTAGAAACCTGGTACCGACCCACTTATCACTTAATTTATTAATGAAGACTGGAACATTCTGACAAAAAGTGCTGGGTCAGTAATACACCTTAGGCAATCGCTGCTTCCTAGAGGAATTATAGGGCACAGCTAGAGGAACAGTCCCCAGAAGCAGCTAGAAAGGAGTGGCTGGTGCCTGTCACGGAAGTCCTGGGCTCCCTCTGCTGCCAGCCCCAGCTCTCCCAAGGGGCTGGCACCTGGGGAAATGCCCAAGGGAAGAGGGCTGCCGGCTTTGGGCCTGGGCCTTGCTCCCAGGTCAGCTTGTGCTGCCTGCCTTCAAGGACCTGCTGTGGGAAGGCCCTGAAGGAGTCCAGAAGGGCTTTTCCTCCAAAGTGGAGAGCCAGGGAAGATTCCAAGAATTTAAACTAGAATCCTGTCAGCATATAGTTAGAGGGAAGGAAAAGCTAAGAGAGGAAAGGTCCTTCTGCTGCTGCTCACCCTTTGTCCCACAAATGTCAGCTGGTGGCTTCCTGAATGTAAATAAGAGTCTTAAGATCAGCCACCTCTCCCTCCCCAGAAAGACACTCGCTGTTTAAGGGAGTGACAGAACTAGCTGGTTTGCAAACTTGGGTGGTTCTGCAGCCTCCTCTCATTGTCCCAGAGCTTGGCCTGATCCAGAGGCATGACCTGCCGTCGGGAGGGAGCGCAGGAGCACAGGGCTTGTCTTTGGAGCCTGTGGCCTCTGCTCCAGGGGGCTGTGCCCTGAGGGTCGGTGGGGAACAGGTGGGACTCTGGGAGGCGTGCTGTCCCAAGCCCTGCCTGACTTCTGTCTGCCTCTCCCCCACCTAGAACTAGCAGAGCTGCATGGAGGACAGACAGAGACATGGGTCTGATGAACGCCATTGGGCTGCAGCCCCGGAACCCCGCCACCTCCGTGACATCTCAGGGCACCCAGACTCTGGCCCTTCAGCTGCAGAATGCCGAAACGCAGACAGAGAGGGAGCTACAGGAGCCGGGGACAGCGGCTTCGGGTCCTGGGGAAGGTAAGAGTCACATAATTCTAGAGGGGAATTACGACGGGGGGGGTCCTCTCACCCCTCCTGGCCCCTCCGCAGAGACAAGTGGTGCTGAGAAAGGGCCCTCCCCTCTCCAAAGGAGTACCCTCTTACCTGCTTGGGAACGCTCCCCCGGTGGCGCGAGGAGCGTCCTCAGGCAGGAACAGCGTTTCCCTGATCTGGCTCATTGTTCCCAGCAGGCTGAGCTGCTCGTACAGCTCTGCTCAGCTCCCACCAAGTACCCTGACCGCCCTCTTCTGTAAAACTTGGAGGATCCAGGCTGTTCTTCCAGAGAGAGCACACAGGAAGTGGCCTAGATACGGAAGAGCCTGCAGGAGAGACTCAGTGCCACAGGCTCTTGTTCTGGGACGAGCACGTGGGGCCTGGGCACGCGGGGCCTGGGCTTCGGGGCTGACCCACAGGGTAGCTTGTCGAGCCGCGGTTATACCCATGGCTCCTTGCCGTTCTGGCTGCGGCCGGCACACCAGCAGCCCCTTCCTTCACCTTCCTCAGGCGTGGCTCGGCCAGCCTCAGCCCTGGCTCTGTGCTGGCCTCACACTTCTGAGAACCAGTTAGCACTTCCCAGCGGTAGAGCTTGAGCCACTCTGGAGTCTGTCGGCAGCTGTGCTAAGAAAGCTGTTCTCACCCAGTCGCTCTCCTTACCCGCGCCCCAGCCCCCTTGCCGGTCGGAGCTTCAGACAAGGCAGCCTCCAGGCACACACACATGCTTTGGGTCTGTGTTGAGCCATTTGCTCAAAAAACGGCCACAGAAGGAAGAGCCGTGGTGTGCGGGAAGCAGAGTAACAGATCTGCCTGTGTCTCCCAGGGAGCAGCTTTCCATCCTGTAGCCCCACGCAGGGCGCTGTCCCTTCACCACCGTGAACGGAGATTTTTAAAAATTGAGTCCGTTTTTTGGGCCCAGGCCACATCCTCATCTGAGGCCCATGACTCTTTGTTGGTTGTGGCCAGTTTCAGAGGCCAGCACCTCATTCCCATCGTGTCTCCTCGCCCCAGAGGAGAGCAGGTGGCGGAGGGGGAGCTCTTCAGAGGCCAGAGGCGCTCTGCGGCAGGTACAGCCCTCCGGCGCTGGAGTGCGGGCAGGGTGGGCTCAGGTAGCTCGCTGCGTCGGTCTGGGGCCCCATGACCTTTGCCTGGAGCTCTGCACCCCAGCCCTTCTCAGCACCCCAGTCCTTCTCAGCACCCCAGTCCCTTTCAGAAAGCCCCTCACGCAGACAGAAGTAAGGGGAAAGGTGTGGGTGGTGGGGAGGTATGTCACTGGCCAGCTCCATCTCTCCTGGCGCCAGGAGCCTTGTTCTGAGGTGCTTCCCCCCCGGACCACCAGCCTCTCCTGCCACTCTGGTAGCAAGGCAGGGGACCAGGAAGCAAGAGTCTGGCTCTCTGGCCCACCTTTCCCATCCAGCAGGCAGGTGTCGCAGCTCCGCACACCGCTGCCTCCACTCTCACCCCTGTTCCTCTCTCTCCGTGTTGGCCAACTGATGGCCGCAGCTGCAGGAACATGTAGAGGAAGCCCTTAGTGAAGTTAGGTGACCCTTTTCCTGGCCCTTGCTAGAAGGTGGGGCCAGGGCGGGAACGCCTGTGCACCCCTACACACCAGAGGCCCAGGGGGGTTAGTGGGGGAAACGGCCCTGCCTGACTGACTCACGTTCTGGGGCTGCCCCTCCTCCCTTAGCCCTTTTCTTGTCAGCACAGAAGGGTTTCCAGGCCACTCTTCATTTTCTGACTCTCTAAAGATTGGATTAAAGTCTCTTCAGCTCTTTATAGGACTTCCAGGAAGAGCCTTCCACGGGAATTTTGCAAGTTATCAGCTTTTTAGCTTGTCCACCTTCAAAGCTTCCCTACCCTGTCACTCGGAAATGGAGGGGAGCGTTCCCTGGGCTCGCTCTTTGCTCTCCACACTGATCCAGTGCCTCCCGGCATACAGTAGGCACTCAGGAAGTTTGTGGAATGGATGGATTGTGTGAAGGCAAAGGCAGCCTGCCCCTGAGCTTGGCTGTGCTCACTCCTGCCTGTCTCTGACCGCTGGAGAAAGGTTGCCTGGGCCTTTTCTTGTCTGGTGCAGATGAGAGCCCCGCTACAGTAGCCTGGGCCCGGGGCCAGGGAACAGCAAAGGTGGAAAGCGAGGGGCTGGAAGGCTAACGGGTCCCCCGAGGGCAGGAAGGGCAGCTCCTCCTTTCCCTTCCACTCAGCCTGGCTTCCCTCTTCTGGGCAGTGAAAGCCCCAGAATTAAATGCAGTTACAGGGCATTATGGGAACTTGCTGATCCCATCCTGGCCTCCGCACTCAGAAAGTACCTTAGAACTTGCCAAGGAAAAGATATCCTGTCAACACTAACTCAATTTCCCATTTTTCAAAGGCAAAAAGAAATGCTTTGGCTAGGGAAGGAGACAGCAGAATTAACCTCTGTGGCCACTACTGCTCCTAGAGCTAATAGCTTGGATCCCCGGCCACAGCTGCCTTTTCCCTCAGGCTCCAGTGTGTTTTCTTCTTGCAGAATGTGCTAGCTGCTTCCAGTGGCTCTTAGCCTTGGCTTGGAGTCCCTGGGAGAGAAGCTCAGCTCACAGCTGTGTGCACTAGCCGTGAGGAAGCCGGCCACGGGCACAGCTTAACTTCTTCCGTCTGGTCTCTTTGGAGCTCTTACTTTATGACTGATACTGTGTTAGGCACCAGGAATCCAAAGGTGTCGCAGAGGGAAGCAGCTTCAGAGATGAGAGCATTGTCTTCTCCTTCGAAAGCAAGCCCAGAAAGGGAACAAGCGCTTCCGCACTTCCCGCGCAGCAGAGGGTGACGTGTGACCAGGTTTCACAGACTACCTTAAGTCTGGAGCACCTGTAGTCAGCCTGGGAGCCCTTTCATTCAGCCACACGTTCACGTGCCAGATGGACACCAAGGGCAAGACCACGCATTAGCCACCGGACCCAAAGATGGATAAAACTTACTCGGAGGCCTGCAGGGACCTGCAGCCCAGGAGGAAGATACCAAGCCACAGATGACACACACGGAGGCGTGGGGCACTGCGAGGGCTCAGGGAGAGAGCAGCCACTCCCAGCTGGGGTCCCCCGAAGGCCAGGTGGGAGGGGTGGTATTCACATTGACCTTGACATCCCCAGGGTGTCCCCAGTGTGTGTGAGCAGGGGCAGGCAGGCTCACCGCAGTGCCCCGTTGGCTTTGGTAAGATCATTGGTGCAGGAAGGGAGGATGCTCAGGGAAGTGGCTACGACCTGACCAGAGGGCCCTTAAATGTCGTGCTAAGGCATCTTGACAACTTTGAGGGCCCTTGGAATTTCTGGGTTTTAAACAGATTAGGGACTTAACTAGAACTCAGTGAATCTGAGCTTTATTAGAATGGTAATAGCAGCAGCGTGGAGGCTGGGTGGAAAGGGAAGTGATAAGCAAGAAGCCCAGTCACGAAATACAGCCACAGTCGTGGTGAAACATGGCCAAGGGCAGAGCCACGGGTGCAGTGGGAAAGGGCAGGAGGGCCTCTCCGAGGACCTGGCTGTGGCACCGCCCTTGGGGCCCCAAGGCAGCCCTGTCCTGGCCCTGGAAGGGAGCTTCATGAAAAGAGCTGATAGTTCGCTAGGCACAGAGCCCAGCACAGTGAGCGACAACGCCAGCAGGCCTCGGGCCAGCACCCTGCACATCCCAGACCCAGCTGGGAAGGCCCTCAGTGCACAAAGTTCTTGGAAAGCAGTGGGGGTGGCAGCGAGCACAGAGAGGTCCCCAGGGGGCCTCGCCAGGCAGCCCTTTGGGCTCACAGGATAGGAGCTGTGCTGGCACCGAGGCCCTGGTTGACCTTTCCTCTTACCCTCTGCCCCACTGTTGGAAGGCTTTGCCCCCTGGGAGGAGTGCTAAGAGCCCTTCAGAGACTTTTCTTCTGCCCTGGGAGTTGGCGCTGAGCTGTCGGAGGGGGAAGCAGGGAAGGGCAGCCGCCTTAGGGGGTTGGGGGAGGATGGGGAGCGTTGATGGGGAGAAAAGGGGAGAAACACAAACCGCAGGCACGTAAGTGAAAGCTGAGGCCGAGTCCCCACTGCTGAGTGCTGAAGAGAAGCGCCTGACGAAGACCCATGGCGTGAGGCTGCCAAGCACTAACAAGGAGGGAAAGATCTAATGGGGCCTTAGCCACCGCGAAGCTGTGGAACTGGCTGGCTGGAAATCCAGCTCTAACAAGGCAAGCAGAGAAAAGGGACTGGACAGGGAGGGAGCAAAAAAAAGTCTTACAAAAATAGCTGTTGACAATAAGTACCCAAAAAAAGAAAAACCCTCACCATCAGCGCCCCCAAATCTGCAGAATCTCAAACTGGCCAGCAAGTAGCCGAAGGAAATAAATTGATAGGTAGTGCTAGCCCTGACAGCCCCAGGGGTCTTGATCGTAGTTGCCCACAGGCTTGGGTCAGCCAGGGGGCTGAGCACAGGTGGAGGGAGGGTCCCTCAGGATGGAGCCCCACTCCCAGGCCCCAGGTTAATCACCACAGCCGTCGCCAAGTGCCCACCATGCCCATTACCCCATTTCCTTGGCCCAGCACACTGTGCAAGGTGGATGTTAAGGGACTCATCCAAGGTCACACAGCTAGTGAGCACAGAATGGGTTTGAGCCAGAGCCTCCTTTGCTCCCCCACAAGGGGAGTGGGAATGCCCAGGCCTTTGGGGAAGGAACAGAACCTTCTCTCCCTCCCTGGAGATGTGGGCTGAAGCCTCAGGCCTGGGCAGTTGGCTGTCTCCAGGGAAGGATGAGGGTATCAGGCATCCAGCGCAACCCAAGGAGAACAGTAAATGGGAAACAGCTTGGGAAAGCTGGTGGTTTCGGAAAGAGGGAAGAGAGGAGACAGAATGCCTTCTAGGGAACAGTTAAAAACCCAGTCTTTCTCGTGGGCTTTTAGGAAGTAAACAGAACAACACTGAGGGAAGACAGCACAGCTTTGAAATGAGGCAGAGCAGACTATTTGCCTTTGGGCCACACGCTGTGGGTTGCCCCCTCTTTCCACACACCAGGCAGCACGCCCTCTCTCTGGGCCAGGTCTCCCAGTTTCCCGGACAGGGAGACAGCAGACAAAGTAAGCCATCTGTGTCCACCCCGGCCACCTTCGTTCATGTAGTGACTAGCCTGCCACTTGTGCCAAATGCCCTCCTTCTGGTCCAGCTCTGCCTCTTAACTGGCTGAGTGGCCTTGGCCACCTCATGCCATCCTCAGCCTCAGTTTCCCCACCAGTAGAACAGAAGTGGGAATTACGACCATTTGGGGAATCTTGTCTAGCTTTCAAGTCTCTGATCCTCCAAAAGAGGGAGTCGGACTCTTCTCGTTTCTGCTTTTGGCAGAGAATCCCCCAGCTCCTCCTCACGGTGGCCTGCCTGCCTCAGTGGCCCCGGTCAGCCACGAACCCCCTCTGTCCTGTGCTCCCTACCTTCCAGGTGAGGGCTCAGAGTCCGGTGCAAGCGGGGAAGATGCCCTCAGCAGGATCCAGCGGCTGATGGCGGAAGGGGGCATGACAGCCGTGGTGCAGCGGGAGCAGAGCACCACCATGGCCTCCATGGGTGGCTTCGGCAACAGCATCATCGTCAGCCACCGCATCCACCGTGGCTCCCAGACCGGCGCTGAGCCCACGGCCGCCCGCGCTGCCTCGCCCCGGCCCTCCGCCTCTCGGGGACTGCTCCCGGAGCCTGGGCAGCTGGCAGAGCGGGGCCTGAGCCCCCGGACAGCCTCCTGGGACCAGCCTGGTGCCCCCGGGCGGGAGCCGCCCCAGCCACCCCTGCCGCCTTCCTCCCCGGTCCCCTCCCCTCTCCCCCTTCCCGGCACCGAAGGACCAACCCTGCACTGCGATCTGACCAGTAACAGTCACCTTGCTGATGGCGGTGGCAGCGGCCGGGGGGAAGCTGCAGGCCCCAGCAGGGAGCCACGGAACAGGTAGAGACCCATGTGTGCACTGGTGCTCCCCCTCGAACCGCTGAGCAGAAACCGGACCTCACAGCTGACTGGGAACTGTACGCGCGGAAGAGCTGCGGGCTGCATCAGGGAACAGGAGCAGGGTGGGGGGGATTGTCGAGTGAAGTCAGAGGCAGTGGGCATGAGGCAGTCGAATGGGCAGGGCTTGCCTCGGGACTAGAACCTTCCAGGATCTGGAGCCCAGGGGAGCCATACTGCTGTGCTCCGTGTGAATGGAGGAGGAAGTGGGTATCCCTGCCATGAACCCCCCTTTCTCCTAGAAACATGGCTGAAGAGACTCACCCTTGGGCAGAGAGCCCCAGAAGGGTGAACTGTCTTCCAGATTGGGGCCAAACCATCCGGGACAGTGGCCGCTGGGGCAGCTTTGCCCTGGCCCCCTGTGGGGGGCCACTAGGAGCCCAAGAGCAGGAGGAGCAGCCTGGGCCCCAGGAACCACCTGTGTCTCTGAGCCTTCCAGAGCTTCAGCCTCTCTTTATCATCTTACCCCACAGAGACCACAGCCACGGGTCAGGCCAGGCTCCCAGATTCCTGAAGACAGGGACTTCCTGCACTTACTGATGGGGGACAACCATGGAGCCAAGGGAGCAGCCTGCTTGCCTGATACAGGATGGGGTCAAGGGACGGTGGGCAGGTCCTCACTCAGGAGTGGGGGGTGTAGGCTGGCCAGCCCCCGGGGCTTGTCCACCAAGCTCCTCTCCCCCTGCCCCCTCCCCAGCCCTCAGAGCAGCACCTGTGGGTGGCAGTATTACATGAGCCCAGGCCAAAGCCAGACCCAGGCTGGGGGAGGGGATGAGACTCCAGGTCAGAGTGTGAGGTCTCGGTCTGTGACTTAAGGTGTTGCATGTGGAATCTTGAACTGTACGTGTAGTTTCTAGTGGAGAAATCAAGGCTCTGATTATTTTGTTTTTAGTATGAAAATGTGATTTCTTTTCTGTTTGTAACTCATCATAGAAACATTGTGGTGGGAGGAGAGGGGATAGTCTGACTGCTAATGAGGGAAACACCAAAGATCTACATCATTAAAATGATGACATGCCCCTCACCAGGCTCCTCTCTGTTTGTTTCCATGGAGGATGAAGGAGGGGGTGGTGTTGGGGGTGCGGGTGGGGGAGGGGCGTCATTGAACTAAGCGGGCCTGGGTTCTGTCAGGCACTGTGTCTGGTGCTGCTGTCCTATGTGGGGAGCCCTGTCACCTCAGAAGAAGAAGCCAGTCAGGTACGGGCTGCCACATGTGCTGGGTCTCTGTGCCTCACCACCTCCTGCTTCCCCCGGGCCTGCTAAGGATTGGGGCAGCCTTAACAGTGACAGGTGGGTAGGTAAGAATGATGGAAAGTCACCCGTCCTGATTGCTTCCTACCCAGGACTGTGGGTCTGGAATGAAGATGTGACTGGGACTGGCCAAAAAGCTGCTGGATCCTCTCTGGTCCCCGGAAACCACCTATCATGGGTGTCTGGGCTGGCCAGGCAGGGAACTTGGTCTTGTCTACAGGCATCCCTCTAAGATGCCATTTGTGGCTGCTCAGGTTCCCCTTTACTTTTTGTCCTTAGCAGAGTGGCTGAAGGGCCTGCCGTAATTGTGGGCCTTGGCCACTTTGAGTTTCAAGCCAGTTAGAACGTGGGACGATACTTGCCCCAACTCTTACAGAAGGGTACAAGGAAAACAGAGCCACCCCAGGGATTTTTGCCAGCAACAACTATTTCTTTCTTCTTTTTTAAAAGATTTTATTTATTAGAGAGCAAGCATGAGTTGGGGAGGGGGGCAGAGGGAGAGGGAGAAGCAGGCTCCCTGCTGATTCCAGGACCCTGGGATCATGACCTGAACCAAAGGCAGATGCTCAACCTACTGAGCCACACAGGTGCCCCAGCATCATCTATTTCTTGACTATCTCTTGTGTGCCCGACTCTGTCCCACATCCTCTGGGACTTGTAGAATTACTGTACCAACAGAGACAAAACCAAAAGATTAAATGGGCAAGCAAGTAATACAAAACAGTGTGTAGAGCTATTACAGTTACGAACGCTAGAATTTTCTAGAACATTTTAGTCCAGAACCCACAGAAGAGTGGGTTCTGGACTAAAAGACACATCAACCAGCTGTGTGACCTTGGGCAAGCCACCTGCCTTTTCTCTGCTCCACTTTCTTCCCTTGTAGTAGGATACAGGGCTTGTATTATGTAACCTCTTACAGTTACTTGGAACTCTATAATTTCGAGTCATTCTAGGTCAGCACTGGAGTGGTTAGGGCCAGGCTTCTTAGAAGAGGTAGGATTTGAACTACTCATTGAAGGACCGAAGGATTGCCCCACTGCAATCCCTGCCCTCCACCCACGCACTCCCATCCCACAACCCCCCAGGAGAGGAATTCCTTGGTCTGACAGTATGGACTATGAATTTGTTGAGTATAAACCACGTGCCAAGGACTCAATGTGTACTATCTCGATCCTCATCACAGAAGCCCTCCCAGATAGGTACTGGTACTATCCCCCCACCCCCCGCCCCAGACCACACAACTAACTGAGCCAGAGTTTGAACCCAGATGAGAACCCGACTTGCTCTGTTATTTTGGAAAACGGGGTATGAAGATGCCTTGTGGATGAGAGGATCCAAATTTGGTCCTGCCTGCCTTGCCTGTGCCCTGTCTAGCCAAGGGTGAACCCAGCAGCTACCTGTCAAACTTGTGTTTCCACATCAACCCCTTCCCTTCTTTAGAAAGCCCTTGCCTGGTGGATGGAAGCTCCCCTACCAGTAGTAAAGCCTCAGGGCCCCTTGCCTGTCATAACAAGGTTGTGGGGTCAGCAGGGCAGAGCTTGGCAATCCCGTTTGGAGATGAGGAATTCGGTTCAGAGGAGTTCTATAGACCCAAGTTGTCTATGAACCCAGTTGAGTCAAAGGCAGAGAGCAAACACAAAACCAGGTACCCCGGTTCCCAACTCAGCTCTCCACAGTTCCACTATTGGGTCTGGGATTGGAGTGGCCAACCCTACCACATGGTAAGGGTTTCAGGAAAACTGGAGCAACCTTGCCTGACAGTTTCTGGAAGAACTCAAGGCAGTGGTTGGAGACATTTCTGATTTCTGTGGCCTCCAGTCCTTGGCCTGGCTTGTTTCCTGTGTGACTTTGTAAGTATCTGGCCGCCCCCCTCTCCCCATTACACACACACACACCCCACAATTCCACCTTCCTAGGAGCACCACCCTCTCCTGGATTTATGGCAAAGTGGAACAAGGGCAGGACTGTTATCTGATTGTCATATGAACCAACTGAGCCCCTTTCTTCATCTGTGAAGTGGGGGCAAGAACAATATCTTCTCTCGTCCTTGGTTATGAGGCTCATGGGAGACCGGATCATTCACATAAAGGACGATGGCTTTTCACTCTAAGCCTAAACAGCCAATTCCAACTGCCCTGGGGAGCACCCGAGGACCTCTTCCTCAGTCAGCGTGGGGAACTCCACACCAAAAGACCCGCAGCGCTGGCTCTTACCCCAATTCCCGCCCCTTCTCTGGCAGCTCCTGCCGCCTCCCCTCCACTGCCTTACCCGCCTCCACCGCCCCCCTCACAGCCCCCCGCCCGGTCCTGCGGGAGGGTGGAGGGGCGGGACCTGAGTTGTTTTTCCAAGAGAAGGAACCGGCGGTCTTAAGGTTAATCGGGTGTTTGCGCTCAAAGAGTTTGGGGTGACAAGGCTCAGGACCTGGGCGTGGTGGGGGGAGGGATGAGTCCGACCCTGGCTGGCCCCAGGAAGGGTCGTGTCAGATGGAGGCAGAAACGCGGCTGCCTTGGAGCGCGGAGCGGAGCCTACAAGGTCAGTGTCGAGGCGGAGCTCTCCAAGGTGCTGAAGCCACCCGACTCGGTCCCGCGGACGCCCCAGCCGCGGACTCTCGGGCCCTCCCGCTCCTCACAGGCAAGGCCCCAAGTCCCCAGGCCCCGACCCGTGCGGTTCCCGGAGACCTCAAGAGACCGCTCGCCCTCTGGGGTCTCGTTCCGGGCTCCGCCCCGGGTGACCTTGGGCACTCAGCTTTCCCTCACAGGCATCGGTGAACTCGCCCTCCGGCCGCGGCTAGCTAGGCGGCGCGTCCCATCCCGGGGCTTGGAGAGAGGATGCGCACCCCTTCCCCGGCCTGCAGCGCGGGAGCCGGGAGCCGGGCGGCGGGGGTGGGGGGCCGGGCAGGGGTTGTGTGCGATGGGCGGGCTCCTCTCTCCCTGGCGGACTGTTGCCTGTCTTCTCTCTCCAGCTCCTTTCTAGGCCCCGACGGCGCCCGTCTTCTCTGATAGCCCGGCGGCCGACATGCGGCCCTGAGGCTGGAAACTGCCGGTCCTCGGCTCTCTGCCCCGACGGAACCGTGACGGCTGAGCCGACCCCACCCACCCGTAACCTCTTGCTGGGGTCAAACACTCGCGCCTCCGAGGTCCCACTGTGAGCGGGGCCCTGTAGGGAGGGTGGTCCAGGAGGGGCGCGAGACCACCTCCAGGTCCCGGGTGCTTGGTCAGAGCGGAGGCGGAGAGCGCAGCCAGACGGGGCTGCCAGCTCCCTCCCCAGCCCGCGAGGGGGCGCCGCGTCCCCATGACAACGCGGACACCCCACCCCACCCCCCACCCCAGCCTCCCGAGAGGGCAGCGCCCCCCGCTAAGCCGTACTGTCAACCGTGGGCGGTGCCCCTACAGTGGCCGAGCGCGGAGCTGTCGGCCGGCTCCAGTGAGGGGCGCGCGTAGCTGGGGTTCCCGATGCCCCGGGTGGTGCCCCCCGCGCGTCGCAGTTGGGTGGCCGGCCCGGGGCGGGCGGCGCGGCCCCACCAGGATTGGCTGCTTCCCCGTGACATCACGCGGCTCGGGGAAAAGTGCGAGCGTGAGCGCGAGTCGAAGCCACAGCGCCAGGAGCTGCGGGCGGAGCAGGGGCCGCCCCTCGGCACCCCGTCCCCGCCCCCGGCCCGCGGCCCGGCCACGCGCCCCGCCCGCTGGCCCGCGGGCCGCCCGCTGGTCCCGCCGTCTGTCAGGTGCGAGGGGACCGGGGCGGAGGTGTCTGGTAAGTGACTCCGCGGCGGCGCGGGGGCGGGGGGGACTCGGTTGCGGTAGAAGGACGTGGGGCTCCCGGACCCTCTGAGGTTCCCCGGAGGCGGGTCCCATTGGGACGGGGCCCCAGGCTCCTTTGGGGACGAGCGCGGTGCTGGGGGCTGCACAGAGCCCGGGGGTGAGGGGCCCCGCTGGAAGAAAGACACGGAGTCTCGGAAGCTTCTCCAGGTGCGCCTCTGGGAAGGAATGGACATTCAGGAGGTCGGGGGAGGGTTGCCCGCCCACAGCCCTCAGGGCGCCAGGGGCAGCCGTCGGGGGCGGGACCCCGCACTCCAGCCCTCCCACCTGCAGCTCTGGAGGGCACCAGGCTCTGGAGCCCTAAGGAGCCTTTTTCCCGCCCGTCTCCCCGCCCCCCACCCCCCGCGCTACCAGCCCATTCCGATCCATGAAGTCCTCCATCCGCGACCTTGAACCCCGACGGAAATACCCCTACCCGCTCCTGGCGCCCTTCCCCCACTCCAGGACTACCCCCTGCTGTTGCCCAGGCTCGGAGCCCGGGAGAGCGGAGCCAAGCCCTGGGCCCAGTGGCGGAAGTGTCAGGCGCAATGTCTTTGCCAAATCCCCTGAGCCCCTTCTCCCTCCTGTGAACTCTTGAGTCTCTTCTCCCGCCCCAGGGACGGATCCAGGGGCCACAGCCTTCCCGGAGCCCTAGAGTGAATGCCTAAGAACCAAGGACCCACACCCCAACCCCCTCCCCACGGCGTCCAGAGCACGCGCTCCCTTCTCGTCCGGAAAAGGGGGGGGGGCCTCCAGAACCCGGGAAAGCACGGTGCCCACGCCCAGAGGCCGCAGGAACTGCGTGCTAGGGGGTTGGGGGGAGGGCGGGGCACCGGAGAGCCAGGGCCCCATCAACCGGGAAGGAGACCTGGAGGAGCCTCCAGATGAGCCCAATAATAACTCCCAACCCGGCCCTCGAGGTCCGCCCTGGCTCAGGGCTCGAGAAACCGGTGCCCACTCTAGCCGCTCGGGCCAGACGGTGCCTCTCCTGCGGGGTGCAGGGTTAGAAGTGTGGGTGGGGAAGAATCTTACACTCAACTGACCTAAGCCGCGGCTGGGCCTCCCCGTTTTGGAGTGTTGCCGGTACACTCCCGCGGGCAGACCGGGCACCCTTTGGCCATAATGCTCCGTGGGCACGCTGAGCTGAACCCCGTGTCCTGTAAGGCCAGTGGGGCGACTCCGGCCGCGGCCCCTCGACAGAAGTCAGTTCCAGGCTGGGACTCCACACTGCAGCGTTGGGGACCCAGACACCACTGGGCGCTGCCTGAGACGATGCCCCAAGGTCAGGGGGCCCGTGGCAGCCCAGATTGTAGCCTGGCCGCGACCCTTCCCCACCCATGAGCGGGGCACGATCCAGACACTGTCTCTAGACTCGCTTCTCTGCGCTCAGACAGCCAAAGTCTGAGCTGAGTCTCCCGGCAGGGCCCGGAGCGGTCACCTCCTGCGGGCCCTGCATTTGCTCCTGTGCACAAACTCACAGTTTGTGCATACTCACAGTTGTGCATATGCATTTGCATACCCGAATCGTGTGCATCCCCCAGGCCACAGCACCCCGGGCCGCACACGCACGCACAAGCACGTGTCCACATGGCACGGGCCCGCTCACGCGCACACGGGCCCCCGGTATCCAGGCGTGGCCGAGCGCGCACACACGCACATGCAGACAGCTACTCGCTTGTACTCGCGCTCCCCAGTAATCACACACAAACAGAACTCGCACTCGCCTTCCCGCCCACACGTTCCTCCGCGGGGCCGGGTGGAAGCCGGGCGCCCTTAACTTTCCCACCATGGAACCCGCGCGGAGCCGAGGGCAGCTCCTGGGCAGGGCCTGGCAAGGGGGTGGGGGTGGGAGGGAAACCACGTCCTTCCCCTGGGAGGCCCTGCCCTGGAGCCTCCTCTGTGTTCTCGGTCGCGATGGAGTTGGGGGCGGTGGCGAAGAGCCGCCCGCCCAAAGTCCGGAGCTGGCACCCAGGGCTCGACATTGCCATCTAGCGGTGCGCACAGCCCTGGGCAGCGACTGCTTGCTTCCCCAGATCTCCGGTGGGCCTGGATCGCAGAGAAAGCCCCAGAGAGGGTTGCTGTCAGAATGTCTGCAGGGAAACCCGAGGGGTCCAGAAAGAGGGTGGGGAGGAGGCGGCGAGACACCATGCCTCACCCCTTCTGCTGCTGGCAGCTTCCCCTAGCAGACCCAGAGCGGAACTAAACCACCTGTCACCTCCTTGGAGACAAGATGTCCCCCATGGAGATAAGAGGCCTCTTCTCTCCTGGGAAAGCTAAGTGGGGGAGCTGGCAGGGAGTGGGTGGGGACCCTTAGTTCTTTGGTTTTGAGCAGTGGACAGCAGAGGCAGGAAATCAACCTGAGACAGGTTGAGGTTGAGAAGGTGGCTCCTGGGTTCGAATCCTGCGCCCCCCCCCCCCCCCGCATTACAAACCGGATGACTTTGGGCAAGTTAATTAATATTATCCTCATCTGTAAGAAGATACTTCTATCAGTGAGATGGGAATACGAATAGTACCTGCCTTCTCAGGCTTCTGTAAGGATTAAACCAGATAATCTATATTAAAAAGCTCAGAGGAATTCCTGACTCCTAGTTAACAATAAACAAGGGCTATTATGTTTTTCATATTTGGCACCTCCAGTCCCATTCCCATCTCGCTGGCCTGTGTCCTGGCCCCGGAGGCTCACAGGGCTTTCCTGGGTGCTGGCGGACAGATCCGTCCTGCCCACCCTGCCCCTGCTTGCACCTGCCTGGGGAGGGTAGCCTCTTCATGCTGGGTGCTTCTGCTCTCCCAGCTCAGAGGGTGACACCTCTCAAAGCTGAAAGGGGGCTGCCAGAGACCCCAGAGAGGGTGGTATTTAGTCTTTGCCCTTGACTCATGTGTGACCTTGGAGATGGCAAAGCCCTTGTTGAGCCTCCCCTCCTGAGAACCAAGGATTTGGACAGGCGAACATGAACTGCCAGGCCAGGGGGCTGGGGCTGCGTCTGCAGAGGCGAGTGAGAGGGTCTGAGGCCGGGCGTGGGGCAGAGGGTGGTCACCCTGGCACTTGCCTCCAGCCTCTGGTGCATTTTCATGCTGCAGATGGAAAGTTTAGTTGCTGGTCCCCATAGCTGCTCGGGAGGGGTCCCGCGGACCCAGTCCTCTCTCTTTTGCAAATGAGAAAGAGAGGGGCGGGAAGGTGAGGTGGCTGGTCTAGAGCCAGGACCCTGCTGGCCTTGGGGCCTGGGCTGCTGGCTGAGGGCTCCTTCCTCCACACCGGCTGGCTCTCCCTCTCTCTTTCTCTCTCTCACACACAGACACTGTGTATACGACAGCGCGGGGCTGGCGGGGCTGGGATGGGGCCCGTGTGCGTGTGTGTAATGGTGCGCGTGTTGGCGGGTGTGAAGGAGGCTGGGCTGAACGGCTGCCCTGGCACAGCGCACTGGGCGTGGGCCTCGCTCACGTGTATGGGAGAGGAAGGCGGGGGAGAGATGAAGAGGAACCTGGGTGGGAGGGGGGTGCAGGCTCAGGGGAGGGGCCGTGTGGGTGGGCCGGGGGGACGGTGCCCTCGGGCTGGCCGCGGGCCCCCCTGCGACATTCCCCTGCCCTCTTCCCTCTGGGACACTCTGGGTCCCCTTTGGGTTCCCAGTCGGGCCCAGGGCTGGCCCCGGCCCCTTGGAAGCCATGTGTGTCTTTCCTCGGCTGACAGGCCCTCTCAGCTTCTCACTCCTCCTGGTCCTCACTCAGCCCCTGGCTGTGGATGGTCCCTACTGCCCCTGCACTGTGTCCCCACCCCTCCGCCCTGGGGCTGGGAGGGGGAGCTCGGGGAGGGGCTGCCGCAGTGGTATGCACCTCCCAGACCCCTCTGCATGGCACGCTCCTCGTCCTCGGGGGTTCCCCACTCCAGGCCACCCCGGTCATCCCAGGAGCCTGCCCCAAGGTGGTAGCACTGGCTCGGTGGCGCTTTGGGCCTCGGCTGCCAGCACCCTCAGCTCTGGGGTGGCAGCAGGACGTCAAGGACTCGTGGAAACTTGGGCGGGTTATTTAACATCTCTGTGCCTCAGTTTCCTCACCTGGAAGTGGTGAAAAATAAAGGTTTCTACTTCACAGACCTGACGTGAGGAAGACATTAGCTAATATTGATAAAAAGTACAGAAAGTGCCGGACGCTTAGTAGACAGTAAGTGTTAGCTGCTAACATATATTCTTGCCTGTGTCCCCAGTGCCATCTGGGAGGGTGGAGGACAGGTCCCCCTGTGATGTTTGGTCACAAAATGACTGACGAGGTGAATGAATGAACACTTCTGGCCAGAGCTACATGCTGACTCTGGGACCACTGAAGCCCCTCCCCATTGCTTCTCTGGGCCCCGCACGCCCTGGCCTTCTCTTGGCGCCCCACACGTGCCCCAGGGCCTTTGCTCTGGCCATTGCCCCCGACTAAGCCACCTCTGCAGCTCTTCACATGGCTGCCTCCTTGCCATTGTCCAGATCCCCTCCTTGGAGAGGCCTTCACTGATCACCCAGCAAGGAAGCGTCCCTGTCTGTCCTCTGACTCACCCACTGTACTGTTGCCCTGCCTTGTTCTCCTTCTAGCACTCTTTTTGCGGCTCGCATGTTTGTCTGTCTGCCCTGATCAGATTGTCAGCTCTGTGAGGGTGGGGCCCCGTGTGTGTCTCCATCCCTTCTGTAACTCCTGCACCCGGAACGGTGCTTGCACACGTAGGCCCTCAATACGCAACGGATGGGTGAAGAAACGAGCACACGATGCGACAGAGTTCTCCAAGGCTCTGCAGGGTGATGTTCCTCTGTCACCTCGAGTTACCTCTCTAAACCACTTCGCCAGTTCACCCTTTCCTCTCTCCTTCCTCCTCCAGACACTGGCCGCCCACCACTGCTAACCAAAATGGCGAACTTCACACCCGTCAACGGCAGCGCGGGCAACCAGTCGGTGCGCCTGGTCACATCAACCCATAACCGCTACGAGACAGTGGAGATGATATTCATCGCCACGGTGACGGGCTCGTTGAGCCTGGTGACTGTCGTGGGCAACATCCTGGTGATGCTGTCTATCAAGGTCAACAGGCAGCTGCAAACAGTCAACAACTACTTCCTCTTCAGCCTGGCGTGCGCCGATCTCATCATAGGCGCTTTCTCCATGAACCTCTACACCGTGTACATCATCAAGGGCTACTGGCCTCTGGGCGCCGTGGTCTGTGACCTGTGGCTGGCCCTGGACTATGTGGTGAGCAATGCTTCCGTCATGAACCTTCTCATTATCAGCTTCGACAGGTACTTCTGCGTCACCAAGCCCCTCACCTACCCAGCCCGGCGCACCACCAAGATGGCGGGCCTCATGATCGCCGCCGCCTGGGTCCTGTCCTTCGTGCTCTGGGCACCTGCCATCTTGTTCTGGCAGTTCGTGGTGGGCAAGCGGACGGTGCCGGACAACCAGTGCTTCATCCAGTTCCTGTCCAACCCGGCGGTGACCTTCGGCACCGCCATCGCCGCCTTCTACCTGCCCGTGGTCATCATGACGGTGCTCTACATCCACATCTCCCTGGCCAGTCGCAGCCGAGTTCACAAGCACCGGCCCGAGGGCCCCAAGGAGAAGAAGGCCAAGACTCTGGCCTTCCTCAAGAGCCCCCTGATGAAGCAGAGCATCAAGAAAGCCCCGCCCGGGGACCCGGCTCCCGAGGAGCTGCGCAACGGGAAGCTGGAGGAGGCCCCTCCCCCGGTCCTGCCGCCCCCGCCGCGCCCCGTGGCCGACAAGGACACTTCCAACGAGTCCAGCTCCGGCAGCGCCACACACCACACCAAGGAGCGGCCGCCCACGGAGCTGTCCACCACGGAGGCCACCACGCCCGCCTTGCCCGCCCCTCCCCTCCAGCCGCGGGCCCTCAACCCCGCCTCCAAATGGTCCAAGATCCAGATCGTGACGAAGCAGACTGGCAATGAGTGTGTGACAGCCATCGAGATCGTCCCGGCCACGCCCGCCGGCATGCGCCCGGCAGCCAACGTGGCCCGCAAGTTTGCCAGCATCGCCCGCAACCAGGTGCGCAAGAAGCGGCAGATGGCGGCCCGGGAGCGCAAGGTGACGCGGACCATCTTCGCCATTCTGCTGGCCTTCATCCTCACCTGGACGCCCTACAACGTCATGGTCCTGGTGAACACCTTCTGCCGGAGCTGCATCCCCGACACGGTGTGGTCCATCGGCTACTGGCTCTGCTACGTCAACAGCACCATCAACCCCGCCTGCTACGCGCTCTGCAACGCCACCTTTAAAAAGACCTTCAGGCACCTGCTGCTGTGCCAGTATCGGAACCTCGGCACCGCCAGGTAGGCGGGCAGGGGCGCCCAGGAGGTGCTGGCGGCCACGTGCGCGCGCGGAGCCACGTGGGCGGTCACGTGGGTGGTCCCGCACGTGGCTGCCGGGGAGCGCTCTGGAAGCGTCCCCCCGAGTTCCTGTTCCCCGACGAGGACTGAGGTGCCCAGGACCCCTGTGAGGCTCAGGAAGAAGCTGTGGCGGGATTCCGAGAGACCAGGTCTCCGCTCGGGCTGCGGAGGCTCAGCCCCAGAAGCGCCTGAACCAGGACTGCCCGGCCCGCCTCCGGGAGCTGGGAGGCGCTGGATTCTGGGGCACTGCCCCATTGTGACCAACCAGCGTGGCTGGAAGAATGGACATCTGGAGGGGAGCAGAAGCCCGGGATCCCCTTGGGAAGAGCAAAGGAGCCGATGCTTGGGAGAGGAGGCTTGGGAAGGGTCTCCCCGTTCTGCTGTAGTTGGTGCTTGCTCCCCGCTGCACCCCGCATGTAGGCCCAGCCCGTCCTCCCAGGTCCCATTCCAGGGGCAGAGCTCGCCCCTTGCTGCAGCTACTCGGCCAGGCGCTGGTTGGGTGGACGGGTGGGCTAGCTGGAGGCCAGGCCGTTGTGGGCTCTCAGGCCACCCCCCCACACACTGTCCTGGGGCAGCTGGGAGGTCAGTGTCTCACACTCAGGAACCGAGGTCTGGCTTCCTGTGGTCCCACGCTGAGCAGAGAGGCCCCCCTGGTTCTGAAGAGCTCTCCCAGCAGGCTTCTGCAGCATGTGAGGGAGGCCTGGGTGGCTGGGGAGAATGGGGACAGACTTGACCCACACAGGCTTCAGTGGGGGGGGGGCAGGGGGGAAGGCAGGCAAGCAGCCCCCATCTCTCCTCTCCCAACGGACAGAACCTTCTATTGGTAGTGAGCTATACCAAAAGACCTTTGCTTGAGAGTGGCTGCGATGAGTGTCAGTTCTAGGGAGCCTTCTGGGTTCCCTCCCAGCCTTGGTGTGGTCCCTGGGAAGACCAGACTGAAAGGCTCAGGGGACTGGACGGCGGCACCCTTTCAGGAGTCGGGGCCCTGGAAGCAATTTTCATAACCACTCTGCTTTTTCAATGAGCTCTGGGGAGCACTCACCGCCAAGCCCCCAGCCCCCTAAAAGCCAGTCCCAACTGCCTTCCCTTTCCTTCACGAGTCCCTGCCCCAACAAATTACCACAGCAAACTCCCTGGGTTGGGGCTTTTATATATTAAAGGAAAAGCTTTTATTGGGAAGAAACAAAAAAACAAAAACACAACGGTTTATTTATTTCTCAGTAATGGCATCTTTGTGGGGAAGAACAAAAGCGGGTACCGGGATTCACATCCCTCTGGGGCAGGAGGCTCAAGCTGTCCACAGTCCCCTGTCCCTCCCGGACACTTGGGGGTGGGGGGTGGAGGAATGAAAGGGAAGAAGCAGGGTATGATTGAGAAAGCTAACGAGTAGACAAAAGGCACTGGTAGGTGAGCTCTTGGGCCTGTGAGAGGGAGGGCACGGGCCCCGGGCTCCTTGGCATCCAGACCTGGCGGCTAGTCCTTTCCCTTCCCTTTCTTGGCTGTAAAACAAGCAAGAAACAACGTGTTAGCTGAGTTCAGGTGACCTAGTAGAGACACCGCCCCCCCCCCCCCAGCCTATACATTAGGGAGAAAATTCTGCCCCCTAGTGGCTGTAGATCAGCGGACCCCGGTACCCCGTGGGAGAGCGCAGCCATATTGATGCTGGACCTACCCCCACACCAACTTCTATACTTTCACTGGTGCTCAGAAAATCTTCGGAAAATCTTCAAGTTCTTGGTCCCCACAGCCCTCAGCCTCCACCTCCTCCCCTAACAAGTGGGCTGATTCACCTCTGCCCTGATGGCCTCTCTGGGCTGCTGTGAATCAGGAACCAGCTAAGGGATGGCAGGACCGTGAAGTCCTTCTGATACTAGAAAGGACCCAGGCTGACCAAATGTTCCCTCTGGCTGGAGAGATGACAAAGCGAAGCCCTTCCAGGACAACTCCCTGAATCCTAAGCAAAATGCTCCAACAGAACAGAGCGAGTTTGTTCTTCCACTCGGGCCAGAAGGACTTAATAACTCCTGAGCACCTTCTGTGGGCCACCCTCAGTACCTGCCCACCTAAGGTATCTCTACAGACAGGAAAAACCGAGGGCAGAGATGTCAGGAAGTCACCCGCCACATCCAAAACCTCAGGCTTAACCATTCCCTTTCACAGGTGGTGGCAGCCCCCGGCAATGACCCCCACACCCTCCTCCACTTCCCTGACCTTTGGCTTTGGCTTTGGTCTTGGAGGTGCAGGGCTTGGTCACGCGGATGGTCTCCTGGCACTGGGCATTGTACCGCGCCTTCTTCAGGGTGCCTTGGCGGGCTTTGGTGCCCGTGCCCCCATCACACGCCCCCCAGCTCTCAAACTTGTACTTGCAGTCGGCTGGCGGGAGAGCGCCCCGGGTCAGATCTGGGCAGCCAGTGGCTGGAGGCCACAGACCTGCCCAGGTTTCGGTGAGGCTGGGCCCGTCCCCTCTCCTGCCCTCCGCCTGCACCCCACCTCACCTCCAAACTCCTTCTTCCAGTTGCAAGGCACCCTGCACCGGATGCGCTGAGTCTGGGCCCCACAGGTACCCTCGCGGAAACCCACGCCGCAGTCCTTGCTGCTGGGGGTGCAGGGCCCCCAGGTCCACTCCGCGCACTCGCTCCCCGGGCCGCCCTTCTTCACTTTGTCTAAGACGCACGGGGAACGGAGCTCAGACATACTCGGGGATCGCTTCCTGGGGTCCGGGCCTCGGAACCCCGGCGGCCAGGCCCGAGGCTGCCGGCCTCACCGGCCCGTCTCCAGCCCTCCTCCAGTCCCCCACACCCCGTATCACCTTTCTTTTTGGCCACCGCGGAGGTGAGCGCCAGCAGGGTGAGGAGGGCGAGGAGGAGGACGCCTCGGTGCTGCATCCTGCGGAGGAGAGGTCGGGTCAGAGGCCCCCGCCCGCCCCCTTCCCCACGGGGGGCCGCACGCGCGCACCTCCCACCCCCGTCCCCGCGCTCCAGGCCCACGGGCCGCGGCGGCGGCGGCGGCGGCTGGAGGGCTCTGGGGTCGGCCCCTCGCCGCTAGCCGGGGCGCACAGCCGCAGGCGTCTCCCTGGGGGCGGCCTGGAGCCCAGGACGCAGCTCAGACCCCCACACGCCTCCGGGCTCCGGGTCGCCTGGGGCCCAGCGGGCGAGGGGCCGAGGCCGCCGCCGCACGTCGGCCGGGGCCCCCGCGCGCTCACTCGCTCGCTGCCCGCCGTGCTGCGCTCCCTCCCGCGCCGGGCCCGTCCCGCTCCGGCCGCCGCGGCCCCTTTTGTCTCCAGAACCGGTCTGAACCGGTCACATGGGCCCCCGCCCCCTCCCCGCCCCCCACCCCCACCGAGGAAGGGCCCGCCCCGCCCCCTCCCCTCAAACCCGCGCCGCCCCCCGACCCCGGCGTCCCCGCCTCCGCTCCCGCCCCGCGCCCCCGGGCGCTCCTACCCCGGCTTCCCGCCGCGGGTCCCCGCACCCCCCGTTCGCCCCGCCCGGGCCGTCCGCGTTCAGACGACGGGCTCTGCCGGCTCCCCCCGCCCCAGCTCCCGAGCCCGGGTCTCCCGGCCCCAGGACCCTGTCCTGCCCTGGCTCCCCCGGCCCCTGCCCCAGCCCCAGCTTTCCGCCGCCGCCTCTGCCCCCTCCCCGGGGCCGTTCTCTTTCCCCGCAGGACGCCCGCCTTCCTTCCCGGGGAGGGAAGACTGGGAGGATGGGGACTTGGGAGGGAGCTCGGAGCCCCGGGGGTGTCACGGGTCCCGGCGCTCGGCGCGGGGCCCGCATTCCAGCCTGTGTGCGGCTCCGTCCCCCGATGACTGTTTAACCCCGTCGAGGACCGGCCCTCTGCGCCCCCTTAGCTGCTGGGGAAGGAGCGCCAGCCCCCACCTCGGGTCGCTTCACCAAGTGTACAGGGAGCCGCTCTGCTCGGTGCTCGGGGAGCCCCAGAGAAAGCGCTCGGGCTCGGGGGACGCGGACGGCGCCGCGCCTTTCAGGAGCGCAGGTTTTCGGGGGCGGGAGCTGGAGGAAGTTGGGGGGTTGGGGAGGAGCCCGCAGGCCTGGATTTGGTGAGGCTTGGGAGCTGACAAGCGCCGTCTGAGAAGTTCCAGACCCAGCCAAGGCGGCGGCGGCTGCAAATGCCCACCCGTTCCGACCCTGGGGCCTCGGGGATCACCTCACCCGATCCCCTAAACAGCAAAAGTAACTGGGGCCTGGGGGAGAGGGCTTGCCCAAGGCCACAGGGCAAAGGGGCCAAAGAATCCAGGCCTCGCCCCCCGCCCCACCTCTCTTTCACTTTCATTGTTGTCGTCCCTGCGGGAAGCGGGAAGCGAGAGGAAATCAGCTCCTCCCCCGGCCCCGGCGAGCCGTGCCGCCAGGCCGAGGTCAGGTCCCGGGCAGGCCCTGAGACCCCACCCCCAAACAGGAACCAGGATCCCCCAGAAGAGGGTCTGTAGAGGCCCAGGGTGTCCAGTCTCCCCACCACCAGACCCCGCTGCTTCTGGAAGACCTCCTCCGCAAGAAAAAAAGAGCAGAAAGGAAAAAAGTCCACTTTACTGAGTCACACCCAGCTGTAAACATGTCACCACGAGAGCCCCACTCCAACCCCCAGGCCACACGGTCGGCGGTGGTGAAATGACTGGGTACACGGGGAGGGTCCGGGGGGTCAGGAGCCAAGCAGGGCGGCGGGCAGGCAAACGCAGCAGGCTCCGTGTTTCCGGGAGGAAGCCCCGGGGAGGGTGGGGTCGGGGCAGGAGAGAGGGCCCAAGCTGCCCGCAGGCTCAGAGTCCGGGCCCTCGCGGCCCAGGCGGCTTAGGAAGCCTCTTCCCGAAGGCTCCCTGATAAGGGCCCCAAGCCCCGCTGCCCTCCCCCGCTCCCCCTAACTCCTAGGGAGGGCACCCGCCGCAGGGACGGTGACGGTGGCCCTGAGGTGGTCCCGCCCCAGTCCCCCAAAGGCCTGCCCGGCCCAGTCCAGTTTCTTGTTCCCCTGTCAGGCCCGGGTCAGGCTGGGGCCTCAGGGGGACAGGTGGGATCCCCCAGCTCCTCAGAGTCCAGCCCCAGGCCTGGGCGGCTCCTCAGGGGGCAGCACGGGGCTCCTTCCCTGGGGCACGGGTCCCCCCGTGGTCGTCCGACTGGAATGTGGCAGTGAGGTGGGCGATGAGGGGGCTCCTCCCCTGGCTGGCCCTGTCCCTCCTGCTACACGGCCGTCTCTTGGTCCTCCCGCTGGATCATCTGGTAGTGCTGCCGGTTCTCCAGGTAGGCGGCGAGCTCCGTGTCCTGAGCCTTCTCGGCCCGCTGCCGGGGAGTGTCGCCCTGGAGGGGGGGGGGGCTGCCATCACTTCAGGGGCCTGAGGAGAGGGCAGGGGACCTTCCATCCAGGTGGCCGGTGAGGAAAAGAAAAGCTTCAAAGGACAGGCAGTCATGGGCTGCCCACCCGCCCCAACACCCCCTTCTCCAGCGCAGGCTCAGGTTTCTCAGAGTCCGGAGGGTGTGGGTTGAAGGACAGCTTCCAGTCCTAAGAGGTGGCTCTCCTCCATGGCTCAGCGCTCACAAGGGCCCGCGCTGGGGAAGGGGCTCCCTGCCAGTCTGCTCACCTGCTGGTCTGTCTTCATGAGAGAGGCCCCCGCCTCCACGATGTAGTGGCAGATGGTACGCTGGCCCAGGGCTGCCGCCTGGTGCAGACAAGTCTCCCCACTGTGGAAACAGGGACTGGCTGTGGACCCCCATCCTGTCCTCGGGGCCCTCTTGTCCCGTCTCCAGAGGGCTATCAGACACAGAAGGGAACTCGGGGCTGTGGGGCAAGGGCCGAGCGGATGTGGCCTGGAAGGGTTTCTAGGCTCTGACCGGCCGAGTGGGAGGGGCTAGATGAAGACGGGGCAGTTTCCAGGGTGACCAAGGTCTCGCACTGCCCAGATACTCACTTCTCCTCCACAGCGTCAAGGATCTCTGGGGGGGCTGGAGGAGAGGGGAGGGGGCGGTCAGGGAAGCCGGCCATCTCCCCTCCTCCCGCCCTGGCCCCGGGGCCCCAGTGGCCCAGCTCACCGTGGTCCAGCAGGTAGCGGACCACGTCCTTGCTGCCCGTGCTGACGGCATGGTGCAGGAGCGTGCGGCTCTGCTCGTCCCGGTGCATGAGGTCGCCCCCAGCTCGGTGCAGCTCCTGGAGCTGAGGGCAGGAGGCAGAGCAGGGCTGGGGCTCCTCACGGCCACCCGCGTGCCAGCCACAGAAATGTCCCCCAACTCCCATAGGCCGCAGGCCTGACCCTACTGTGCTCACACACGTCATCCCTCTGGGCGTCTTTCTGAAGTGTAGGGCAGAGACCCGGGGCTTCTGGGCTCCCCGGGAGCACTGAGCACCAGGCCCTGGGGCCTGTGGTTCCTCTAAGACTTGCTCCTCTCTGAGCACCGGGGACAGGCACACTGTGCCAACAAGCCCCTACGAAGGGACACTGTGAGCTGGACAGGGGCAAGGCGGAATGGGACAGTCAGCACGGAGACCCTGCAGAGGGCCAGACGAGACAGGCTAACTGGGCCCCACCCAGAGGCCCTGCCCCCCGGGGCGCGGGAGCTCGGGGCGGCGGGGCGGGGGGCCGAGCCCTCCTAGTACCTTACAGAAGTTGTTCCTCTTGGCCGCCTCTATCAGCTCCTCACCTGCACGGAACACCTGCCCGTTACACCCTGGGGCCGCAGGCGCCGGCCCTGTGTGGGTGCAGACGTGCTGGGCGGAGGCGGGGGCCTGCCCAGGGCGGGGGCCCTGGCGGGTTGTGGCCGTGGGGGGCTGTGGGGGGCTCCACCCCCACCGGGACCAGGGAGAAGGGAGAGGCCTCACCTTTAGGGGGCGCCGCATCCCCTGGTAGTGACCTGCAAGCAGAGCAGGATGAGACGGACCCAGCGACAGCTGTCACCCCCCTGCCCCGACCAGGGGGCGCCCTGTGTGCTGCCGACAGTTTACTGAGTGCCTCCTACACAGCAGGTGCCACGCCGGGTGCCGGCGACACAGCAGCGAACAAGACACATGGAGAGCTTGCTCTCGCGGAGCTTACATTCTAGTCAGGGAGACAGACCCGTCAGCAAAGAAAGAAGGCCTCCTCAGAGCGGACAGGGCTACGAAGAACACAAGGCGGCGTGCTGGGGTCTCACAGCAACGTCAGCCGGGGCTCCTGGGACGACTTCTCTGGGGAGGAAACTCCCAAGCTGAGGTGTGAGTGGAGCGGGGAGCTCGGGGAGGACCGGGGACAGTCCTGAGGCGGGCACACTGGGGGCCGCGAAGGGCCGGGAAGGGCACGGCACTGGGCAGTGCGGACGGAGGGGAGCTCGGAGGCCCCGGCTCAGGCTGCCGTGCTCAGATGTTGGGGGACAGCGGACAGGACTGCAGAGGAGAGGTCAGAGGGGGAGCCCGGGTCTCAGGCCAGAGCAGCAGGGTGGATGGCGACACCACTGCCCCCGGGGCGGGGGGGCGGCAAAGGGCTGGTCAGTTGGGTTTTGGCCAGGTTTGGTTCTCTGCCAGTGACTCAGCCAGGGAGGGGCCTGTGGGGACCCGGCAGCCAGCTGGACAGTGGACACGCGTTTGGCGCTGAAGGCAGGACGTCAGGAGGTACCAGCTTGTAGGCGGGGTTTCGAGCCAGGGGACTGGAGGAGACGCAGGACTCACCGGAGCGTGGGTGAGCAGGGGGAGGTGGGGAGAGGGGAAGTGGGGGTTGGGAGGTCAGGCCGGGCTGATGCCCCCAGCAGCTCAGGGTCCAAGATATAAATCTCGTCCTGTGCGATCTCAGTCACATAGTTGAGGTGTTCCTGTGGGTGGGGAGGTCAGGGGCCAGGAGTCAGGAACCTTCCAGGGTAGCCGACGGTGGGAGTACAGATGCAGCCAGGCCCGCAGGCCCGGAGAAGCCTCCGGCAGGCGGAACCTCCGTGAGGGGGCCCTGCCAGTCTCCCTCCCTGCTGCCCTCCCAGCTCCTTCCCACTGCTGAGCCTTTGCCCGGGGCACCCCGCACCTGGCCAGAAGTGCCTTCACCCCTGTGGCTCACCGGACACTTTTCTGGGCACCCGCCAGCTCCCTCTGCCTGTGGGCAGCGTGCCTACCCCCCATCTGCGAGCACAGGCAGGTGTGCCGGCACCACCCAGCAGGCCGAGGGGCAAGCCCATCTGGAGGTGCGGGCCAAAGGCAGAGGGGCCCCGGGGTGGTGCTCACCTGGGCCCGGTCGATCCTGTAGAAGCGGCTGGCAGTGGTGGCTGTGAGGGGGGCAGAGAGCTGTCTGAGGCGGCAGGAGGCCCTTATACAGGCCCAGATAGTCGCTGCCCCACCGGGAGCCCTGCGGGAGGGGGCAGGACACAGCCCGGGGACACCAGGAGCTGGTCCTTTGGGGCCACTCACCATCTAGGAAGCACCACTTAGGGGACAGTTTCTGGGAGGTGGGGGACTTGGCTCCAGCACCTTCGGGCTCCTGCCAAGAGAAGCAAAGGCCGAGAGTTGGCAGAGAAGAGAAACTAGAGCGGGTGGGCCCACACGGGGCAGGCTCCCGACCCCCTCACCTGCTGGAGCCTCTCGATGTGGGCACGGCAGAGCTCCAGGTCGCTGTCTCCGGGGACCACCACGGTGCCCAGTGGCACGGCTGGTGGGCAGAGCAGGCTGTCAGCGGCTGGCCGTACCCCCCTGCCTGGCCCTCAGGGCCCCCAGCAGCTCCTTGCCACCCAACCCCCCCCCCCCCCGCCCCGCTTGCCACTCACAGGCCTCCTTGAGCTGCTCCTTGTCGTAGTGCAGGGCCTCGTAGTCGTGCATGCTGACCCTGCTCACCTGGATCCGCAGCTGCTCAGGCACGGGCTGCTGGCTGAGGCACAGGTGGTAAGAGAGCACTCGGGAAGGATCCTCGGCCGGGCGCCAGACCGAGGGGCCCTGCCTCGCTTTCCCGGGACAGGGCAACTGGTAGCCCCTTCTCCAGCTGGGGAAACTGAGGCTCGAGAGAGGGGCAGCGTCTGGTGGTGGCTGGGAGGGGAACATACTCGCTGTGCAGGGGGGCGGTGCTCCGCCGCTTGGCCTTCTGCACCATAGTGGCCTGGTTGCGCAGGGCGATGCGAATGCGCGAGGCTGAGAGCTTGCAGGGCTCACCATCCACCTGCACTGGGATGGCCTTGGACGTGGTGAGTACCACCTCACGGCACTGTGTCAACCGCTCGCCGTGCCCGCCTACCTGCAGCGCCGCCTGTGGGTGCAGGAGGCTCAGGGCAGGGGCAGGGGTAGTGGGGCCCCAAGTTCTGTTCCCCGCATGGATGCTCTGGCCAGGGAACAGAGCGACAACAATCCCCCAGAGAGCAGAGGGAGGATAGGACCCCAGTCAGAGAGGGGAGGGGAGAGTGAGACCCTGGTCAGAGAAGGGAGGGGGAACCCCAGCCAGGGAGAGGAGCATGAATTCTCCCATCTTGGCCAGTGAAGGGAAGTTTGGTGACACTCCCCCCTTCCATCCTTTTTTTTTTTTTTTTTAGATTATTTATTTATTTGACAGAGAGAGAGAGACAGTGAGAGAGGGAACACAAGCAGGGAGAGTGGGAGAGGGAGAAGCAGGCTTCCCGCAGAACAGGGAGCCCGATGCGGGGCTCGATCCCAGAACCCTGGGACCATGACCTGAGCCGAAGGCAGACACTTAACGACTGAGCCACCCAGGCGCCCCTCCTCCTTCCATCTTGGGACAGTGCTCCTGGTCACTGTGGGGACAGAGCCAGGGCTGCAGGCAGGTCCCATGCTGGCCCACTCACCAGAGATGTCATGGTAAAGCCAATGACCTCGAGGTAGCCATCGTCGTGCCGCTGGGGCTCAAAGTCGTGGTGCTCCCCAGGGTGGCCCCAGGGCATGGTGCCTGCACAGTACCTGAAGGGGAAGGTAACACAAGGGCCTTCAGAGGACTGTCGTGCAGGGTGGAGACATCAGGGCACACACAGGGCCCTCCTGTCCTCACCTGGGGATATTCAGGAAAACAATGCACTGGGGTTTCAGGTCCTGAATCTTGGGGGTCAGGTCAGTTCCGTCACACTGCAGGCAGGACCAGGGGAGGGTGTAGGGTATATATGGTGCCAAGGTGGCCTCCGTCCCCGCTGGGCTCACCTACCCTGCCTGCCAGCTTGGCCCGCTTACCACCACTCGGATGTGCTTGGCCAAGTCCTTAGAGCTGCCCATCAGGAAGTCAGAGAAGGCTGTCTGTGGGCGAGAGAGGGCGTCACCATCTGGCGACAGGGACTTTTGCTCACCACTGCCTGGCAGGGGTCCTGTGGCCTGGCACATACAGGTATGCAGGGGGCACAGGCGGGAGAATAGTGGGCATGGCGGGGAGGGGGGAAGGGGGGGCCTGTTGCTGGCAGATCCCAGACTCACCCCGGCATAGAACATCTTATTCCGAAAGCGGCTGTTGAATTTCTCTGGGTTGGCCTCTGGGGGGCGACAAGAACCGGGACAGTCAGTCCTTCTGAACCTGCTGGGGCTTCCCAGGCTGGGGTGGGAAACGAGGGCTGGGAACTGCCAGGGGCAAGTTCTGACCCTCTCGGGACCCTCCTGTGTCCTCCCCTCCCCAGCCTCCCGATGCTTTCGCAGCAAGTGGTTGCCCACCTCGAGACTCATGAAATTCCAGGGTGACATGGGCATCAAAGCCCAGGCTGAAGTAGTTGTTGAAGACATCCAGGGGCAGCTGGAAAAAGGTCAAGGGCCCAGCATGAGGGCTGGGCCACACAGCCACCTCCCTGCTCTGGCCACCAGGCTGGCTTGGGCCACACAGCCACCTCCCTGCTCTGGCCACCAGGCTGGCTTGGCCCACGCAGCTTTGGACGCCTTTCCCACAGTTAACAGGATCCACCAGAAAGCTCCTCCCTCTAGCCCGAAGCCTGCCTTCAGTTCCGCCCTCTCGGCTCCCTGCTCCGAGTGCCCCGTATCCCAAACACCCTGGGCCCTGCTGGCACGCTCTTCCCTGCCTTTCCAGTCCCCCCACCCCCGACACTTCGTCCACAAGCGCCGTATTCTGTAGGGGCTCCGTGAGAACGGGGACTTTGTTTTGTTGCTGCTTAAAATGATGCCTGGCATGTGGTGGATATTCAGTAAATATTTGCCCAGAGACTAGCTTATGGGGTACCATTATCACCATCGTACAGGAGAGGTCGAAAGTCTGGAGAAATGAAGAGATTTGTCCAAAGCCCCAGAACCGGCAAGTGGGACAGAGAGTTTTCCCCATCACGGCCCTGGCCGACCGGCAAGTGGGACAGAGGGCTTTCCCCATCATGGCCCTGGCCGACCTACCCGGTCAGTGGCGCCCTCATCACGCTCCTCTGGCCCTGCGTCGGGGTTGGGCTCAGCACGGAGGTCCCAGCGGTCTAGCTGCACCACATTCCCCTCCTCCACGTGGGAGAGGATCTTGGACACAGGCTCATCCGTGTAGCCCTGGGGGGACAAGGCAGGAACTGAGCCTCTCTTGGGGAGAGCCCCCCCCCAGCAGCACAGCCCACCCCCCACTCCCCGCCTCTGGGCTCTTACCCCACCCCAGTTGAGGGTACGGGCCAAGTCATTGCCAGTGCCCAGGGGCAGAATGGCAACAGGGGGTGGTGGCTTTAAGCGCAGCTGGTCCAGAGTGGAGAGGATCCAGCCGACCTGGAGGGGGCAGAGCAGAAGAGGCCAGGTCAGACCAGCGGGGGCCCAGGCTCGGGCCCCCACTGGAGAGGCAGGAGGACTCACCGTGCCGTCGCCTCCACACGCCAGGATGCGCAGGTTGTGCACTTTGCGGTACATCTCCAGCCTAGAGTCAGAGGACAGGAACAGGGCCAGGGTACGTGCGCCTGGCCCTCTGCGCCAGGCAAGCCCTCCCCACCATCTCCACAGAGCCACGGCAAGTACTTACGCCTCCTTGGGCCCTCCCTGGCTCAGGTCAAAGACTTGTCGGGGGTTGAGATACCACAGGAAGGACTGGATGATCTTAGCGCCCTGTAGGGGGCACCGGGGGAGTCGGTCAGGGCTGGTGGACTGAGGTGGGGAGAAGCATGTGAGAAGGAGGACGGACGTGGCTGTGGGAACCAGGCCCAGCAAAGGGCGAGGCTCTGATTTCCTCAGGACCTCTGGGCAAGAGGGATGGGGCAGGAGCCTGCAATGGAACCTGGGAGCATTTGCTGGGGAGGGAAGGGTTGCGGAGCTTGACCCCGCTCCTCCCCCGGAGGCTTTCAATGGAGAGGGAGGCTGTGCGTACCTGGTTGCCCCCACTCTTGGGGTTCACAAACACCAGCAGGGGCTTCATGAGGGGCGACGGGGTGGGCCTGATGATGAAGGGTCTCCAACGGCCCTCCTTGGAGACAGAGAGACTGTAAGACTCTACCCTGGCTAGACAGACCTCACGCTCGTTCTTGGCAGTGCCCCCTCACGTTCTGCCTCCAGGGCAGACCTTAAGGTGGGCCTGGCCACAGAGAGGCAACTCGGATCTGGCCTCCCACCTTCCCCAGGGGCCCAGGGAGCTCAGCACTTCAAGAAACAGGCCCCTCCTTCCTGTTCACCTCCAGCCGCCCACCCAGCCCCAGGACTAACCTCTGGCCCTTTCTTGCTAGATTTCCTCTTGAAGGATGCTCTTTTTTTCTTCTTGCTTGCCTTGAGGGTATTCTGCAAGGGAAGCAGGGGCATTGGCGACAAGGCAGGTGGGCTGGGGCAGCTGGCAGAGCCCACGTGTGGGGGTGGTGTCACGGGTGCAGGCAGGACTCACCTGCGGCCTGCGGGCACGGAGGATCCAGGTGGGTGGGATGACCACAGCAGCGTGCACGCCCAGGGAGCACGGCTCCTCTATCTGTTGCAGCATGAAGCAGGACACCTTGCTGTGGTACTAGAAGGGCGGGGGGCGCAGCTGAGCTCAGCCTGAGCTGAGCCCTGGGAGCCCCCCTCGCAGTGTCACCCAGGGGACAGCCTCCAGGGGGCCGGGGCGGGCACCACTTACTGCCTGCTTGCACCAGGAGCAACTGATGGCCACAATCTCCTTGCTGTGGAAGGTGAACTTCTGCTGGAAGCCCTAGGGTGGAGAGGGTGGTTGGGGCACCAGCGGCCAGGCCCAGAGCAGCAGGCCCAGCCCCTCTTCCGTGGCCAACCTCTCTCCACCCAGGGAAATTGAGCCCATTTTTAAAAATTAAAACAACTGTCAAATAAGCCCCTGGAGCAGGGAGGCCTGCGATTCTCTGAAGTTACCTGCAAGGCGCTGGGTGCACACACCCGATCTGTTAGAAGGGGTCACAGCTAACTCCTGCCAGTGGAGATTCCCTCCTTCCTGACCCCAGACCCTGAAGCCCCCCGGTACATGCTTAGAGTGCTTCACACTTCTTCACGGCACCTGTCACATTCATTCCCTTGTTCATTCCACAGACATTTACTGAGGGCCTGCTGTGTGCCGGACCCCGTGCTCGGCACTGAAAGTGAGCAGAGGAAAGAGGGACGAGGCCCCGAGACCTTCCAGAGCCTGCGCTTACTGAGGGAACCAGAGCAGAAGCAGATGACGAGTAAGTGGCCGCCACGCTGTGGACTGTGCTCAGGAAGACTGCCCGCAGAGTCTGTCTTCAAGCCACAGCCTCCTCCAGGAAGGCAGGGACCTCATTACCCAGCTCGGGGCTCAGCACCCAACAGGGGCGCAACAAATACTGTGCTCAGTTACCAAATCAGTACGTCTATATACAATTCTCAGAGGGCTCCCGCACAGCTTCAAGGCGGTCCAGATACACCGCACGAGAAGCTCACTTTCTTCCCTGCTCTCCTGCTCCGTCCAGAGACCTGGGTGTTTTGGGACTGACGGGGCACCTCAGCCAGGTTGGGAGCGAGCCCTAGGACTCTGCACTCAGGAGACACCGTCAGCCACGGGCAGCTCACACTGGACTCATGGCCCGAGGCTCGGGGGCCGCAGGGTCCAGGTCCGGGGAGGGGAGCGGGCTGGCCCACCTCCTGGGGCAGAGCCTCACCTTCCCACAGTGGCGACACTTGCCATCCTGGCGTCGCCGGTGTACCCAGTGGTGCCGCACAAAGGTTGGCTGGTGGAGGAGGAGAGAGAATCACTAGAGTGAGGGGTGGTGAGGCGTGAGCCCTGAGTGTGGCCTGCACCCCTCAATATATTAACGTGAGGCGTGGGGCTGCAGGAAGCTCTGCAGAAGCGTGAGTGAGAGTGGCTGGAGGCTTCTCTCCATGGCCTCCAGGTGGGGGCCGAGGCTCCGGCCGGGGGAGAAGAGCGAGGAGGCACGAGAGGCAGGCGGTGCCTCCCCCCTGCCCTGCAGGCAGGGCCAGCCAGGCCTTCCCCATCGAGGCCCTCTCCGAGCCTCAGCCCTGCACCTCCCTGCACCCCAGAGCAGCCTCAAAGGGGCACTCTGGAGACACTGCGGAGAAGGCCCCTCAGGAAACCTGGGGCCTCCTCACCCATAACTACCCTGGGCACTTACCTCACGGATGTTCCTGGAGCCTGATTCGCGGAAGGACGGCTTACAGCGGAAATTTATCTGTGAAGCATTGCAATGACCACCGAGATGTCAGAGCCTCCTTTCAGGGGCTCAGGCATCTAGCCACCTTCTCCAGCAAAGTGTCACTCAGGGTCATCCTCACAAGGCAGGGATAGCCCCAAATCATCCTGGGAGCCCTCAGAATATGAGACCCCTCTTCTCAGAAGCCCTCCTGCATCCCTGCCGCCTCTCCACTAGCCAGAAGGACCCTTTCCTTCCTCTGTCAGTCCGCTGGCATGGGGGACACTGGGAGTGTCCACCTCCCCCACTAAAAGGCAGCACGCTGTGCTCCCCCCCAGATTTTCCCTCACCCTCTGGGGCTCCCAGCCGAGGTGCGTGCAGGCGCCCCGATCCTTGCTGGCAGACCTGCGCTGGCTGGTCCCTGGAGACCATTAGCTCATCCGTGGAAACTGGTCTGGTCTCCAGCTCGGGCTCTGGAACGCCTGGGGCTAGGTTTGTTTCTCTTTTCCCAACCGTCCCTGCTTCAGCCTTAGCACAGTTGTGGGGAAACCTTGCTCTAGGAGTCAGGGGCTGGGGCAAGTGGCCCACGTTAGCCTTGTTCATGCTGTTCCCAGTCCTACAGGCTTTCCCATGTGCTGCCTGGGGAGCCCTCCCACCCTCTGCCCGGACCTGCCTCCCCAGGGTTCCCTCTACTTCCCTTCGGAAGCACGGGGCCCAGACACGCCACCAGCTGTCGACACACTGCGGACAACCGTCCTTAGGGAAGGGTCTCTAGGGCAGGGGTATGTAGAGGACAGGGCCAAGCTTGGGCAAGACAACAGCCCATTCTAAATGTGGACTTCGGTGTGGGTAAAATGGTGTCTTGGCTGTCACTCACTCATTCATCCCACTAACAGTCAGTGAGCCCCACTCTGTGCCAGGCTTGTTCTGGGCAGTGGGGTAGGGTAGATAAAAAGGGGGGAGCAGGATTCAAATGCAGGCATTTCAGCTCCAGGGTCTTTGGCTCTACACCACCACGCAGGCTGGGACGCTCTTGGCAGGTGAGGCGTGTAACGTGAATAGGCGTGCAGAGACACACACGGCACCCAAAGGGGAGGGGCGGGAAAGGCTGAGCACGCATCCTCACCTTCTCCAGTTGTTCGATGCAGGGGGTGTGCACCACGATCTTGCAGGCTGCACACTTTCTCCGGGACACTGATTTCTGCTGCAGAAAACGAAGAGAGGGCCCTGAGGCACCAGGTAACTCCATCCAGGATGCTGCCCCAGGGCAGGAAGAGAAACCCTTACATGTGCCCCGGCACAGCTGCCCTCTGTGTTCACTGGGAATTCGCAGTGCTGGCATCAGAACACAGTCCCCATTCCTCCTGCCATCCATCCTCAGGCAGCCCTCAGCAGGGGCGCTCAGGAGAGCGCCTTGTTCCCACCTTCCCTGGAAAGGGCTACAGCTGTCAGGCCAGCAGAAGTCCGCCTACAGGCTTCTAGACCCGCTCCACCAGCAGGGGGCAGCATGCCACCCAGGGCTCACTCACCAGCATCTTAGCTACACAGTACTGCTCCCCAACATAGCAGAAGTCCCCCGACACGTTGGTCTCGAACCAGATGTGTTCCCCATACGTCGCGGACTCCTAGACCACGAGATGAGCGTGCTCAGCGCAAACCTGCTGCCTGACCCATCAGTCAGTCCCTGCCCTGCCCTACAGACTCACCTCTCTCCCAAGACAAACCTGCTCCAGCTACCGCAATCTACTCTGCTCCATCCTGTTTCCCCACTGTCCCTATTTTTTTTTTCTGAAGATTTAAAAAGGTTTTCTTAAGTAATCTCTACACCCCACGTGGGGCTCAGACTTACAACCCCCGAGATGAAGAGCCGCAAGCTCCACCAACTGAGCCTGCCGGGCGCTCCTCCCACTATCCCTGCTCTTGAGGGCTGGGCTCAAACGTGTCCACCCCAGCAGGTCTGCCCTGATCCCAAAGGCCCATGGGCTCCTCCCGCAGTTGCCCCCCGCACTTCCCTCCACCTCCAGCTGCTGCCCTGGTACCCACCTGTCCCTCCCTCCCAGCACCCTGCCACTCACGCTCCAGTCCACAGTGCTCCGGATCTGCCGCTCTGGCTCGCTGCACAGGGCCCCGGGAGTGGGAGGAGGGGGTGCCAGGTGCTGGAGGCCCGACTTGGTGATGGCTTTCCTGCAGAAAAGGAGATCGCTGAGGCCAGCTGAGCACCTGGAGGCTCTGCTTCCTTCCCCCCCTTACCTGGGATCTCTGCCCTCACTGTGACTTCAACCCCTGGCCAAGACGGGGACCGCAGTGAGGAGGGTAGGGGATGCCCCACGGCAGCCTAGGGCTCTGGGAGGTTCCCTGCAGGAGACTTAGCCCTCCTCACAGCCCTTGTGGGGTGCGCTGGCTTCCAGGCACTGTCCAGAGCTATTCCCAAGAGGGGTGGGGGGGGCGGGCCGCAGGCCAGGCAGCGCCTAGAGGTCCTTCCCCCAAGCCAGCCCCCTCGCCCTGCCAGCCGCAGCTATACCTACGGAAGCAGGGCAGTCCAGGTCTGGGGTCCTGCCGACTTGCGCCGTAGGGCCACCTGGCGCCGGCGGGACAGCGGGCGCACACGGGCGGGCATCAGCGCACCAGCTGTGCTGCCTGAGGCTCTTCGGGCCCCAGGGCCAGGGTGCTGGCTGGGGGGCCGCTGCTGGCTGAGGCGCCGATAGTAACCATGCAGGCCCCAGAGGGTGCGGTCATACACCACGTCCGCAGGGACCAGGGGGGCCGAGGCCCGGCGCCGGCGCAGGCAGCGAAGCATGGGCACGAGGGTGCCCCGGTGTGAGGAGGGCCCTGGTCTCTTGGCGCCCGGCTGGGGGGCACTCAATGCCGCAATGGCCGCGTCCTCCTCCTCAGGCCTGCCTATGAGCCCAGCCAACAGCAGGGGTGTGCCCAGAGGCTGCGCCCCGACCGTGGCAGGCTGGGGGGCGGGCACCTCATCCACGACGAAGCGGGGGTTGCAGGCAGGGGGCACGGTGCTGGAGCGCCGGCGGCTGGTGCCCCGGGCCCCCACCCCGCAGCTCAGGAGGCAGCCCTGGAGCTGTGCGCTGGAGCGGCGCCGCTGGACCAGCAAGGAGGAGGCCTGCCCGGCAGGGGAGCGGCGTCGGGCCTTGCCTGTGGGCAGCCCCACGCTGCTGGGCCGCCGCTGCCCCTCCCCGGGGCCCGGCGCCTTCCGCTGGAAGCGTCTCCTAAAGAAGGTCTCCATGGCAGGGCCAGGCGGACGGCTGTTGGGCAGAGACCGGGAGCATCAGGAGCTGGGCCAGCCTATGGCCCACCCTGCGCCCAGGAGCCCAGTCACAGCCTCTGCCCTTTGAGCAGAGAAGGGACACAGAGGGAGAGGGGGAGGGCCCACGGCCTCTGACCTCCATAAACACGGTGTTTGAGGATACCACAGAATCCTCAGGGGAGCCCACATTTACCACTGCCGGAAGCACTAACATCCCGTCCCCCCCCAATTATACCCTATGCTGCCCCAGGAGTAATGGGTACAAGGGGCTTCCGGCCAGCCATGCGGCTCCTCTGTCCAGGCACCATAAACCACAAAGCCCTGGCCTTCGACTCCCTCGCCTGAAGCTGATGGAAAAGAAAAAAAGGAAGCTGGAAGCCCGCAGTCCTGGGTTCCCGGTTGCAATCGGCCTCTACAGACGGAGGGGCCAAGGATAAGCCTTTTCTTTTCCTCTCATTGGGCCTTTGTTTGGCTACCGACTCAGGGCAGCTTAGGTTTAGGTGTCCCCTCCTGGGACATGGCACAAACTAAGCTATGATAATAAAACGAGGCTCTCTGAAAAGAAATTCAGTCCGGATAAGACCCCCAGATTCTCTCAGCCCCAAGTCGTGGGGTCAGGCTGAGAGTGGCACTAGAAATGGAGCCAATCTGACTTAGGGATCAAAGGACCCTGGGGACCAAGGCCCTCAGGACTGAGGAGAGCCGCATAGGGGGAGAGCCACCCTAGGCCTCACGCAGGGCCACTTTGTATGGGGAGCAACAAGAGGACTGAGCCAAGAGAAAAGCCTTCCAGGTATGTTCTGGGTGTGCATCTCTACCTCTGAGCGGCTAAAAGAAAGAACTTTCCTGTACTAGACTGCTCTGTCTTACCCTTCTGCAGAGGCCTAGTATGGATCTCCCATGTGTGAAAGTACCGGCTGATGGGGGATGTTTGAACACCCTTCCAGCCCTGCTGCCAAGGGAGCCTGTGAACTGCACTGTGTCCGAGGGGCCAACGCTGGAAGCTCCAACTCTCCGCCCCAGAGTTCCCTCCTGCAGGGAGGCAGAACCCATGGGGACCATCCTTCCTCAAACCATCCTCCCTTGACCTGTGCTGAACACGGGCCCAGCTTCCTTCACCAGCTCACCTACTCCCGGCTGCCTCTTCTTCACAGGCTGCTGGGATTACTGCACCCTCACTTCTTCCAAAGGTGGGGGAAGGGCAGGAAGCCTGGTAGGCTTGGGGGCCGGGAGGGGAATGCCTCCAGAATGCCCAAGGATGGCTGTGCCCCGCCATCAGGTGACCTCCTGGGCCCTGGCAGCCACAGAGAGGTCAGAGCCACAGCCATGGGACATCTGCCTGGGGCTGACAAGAGAAACCCGTCCACCTGCTGAGGGCCTGGCAGAAGTCAGGCGTGGTGGTGGCTGGGAGCCTTGGACAAATGGTGGTGGGTGCTAGGCTGGAGGACTCAGGCCCGGGCTGCGTGTCTACTGCCTGTTTCTCCCACCACCCGCTCACCCACTCTTTAATCCGCGACGACCCCGGGAGTCTGGGCAAGCAACGCCAGGCCCTGGATGGGTGTGGGGGTGTTCAGGGAGAGGCACATGGGGCCAAGGTGTCCGAGCTCCCATGATCAGTGAGCAGCGGAGGCAGTGTGCCGGGGGGAGCAGTGCTCGAGACTGCCTGTTACAGTCCCCGGCCTCTGCAGGGGACAGGGAGAAGGGCAGGAGGTAAGCTCTGCGGGTAGGAGAACGAGTGTGGACAGAGAGCTCTCGGCTTCCTACTAAAATCAATAGCACCACAGCTGACATGTTTTGAGTGCCCACCATGTGCCAGGCACTCTGCTAAGCCCTTTACAAACACACGTATCATTTTATAAACCAGAGCAACGTGGAAGAATAGGTACTGCATCCTGCCATGTTCCTGATGGGAAACTGAGGCACAAGGAGGCAACTTGCCCGGAAGTCCACAGCGAGTCAATGGGGAGCCAGTGACGGAACCCAAGGCTGCGTGAAGGCAAAGCCTGTGTTCCAGGAGCCACAGTGGAGAGTAGGGTCTTTCCTTCTGGGCCATGGGACTGGGACTGAGCGGGGATGGTGCAGGGAGGGGAACCCTAATAAAGGCAACAACGGCCCCATTGACTCAACACCTACAATGGGACAGGCCCCGAGCTAAGTACTTTCATTTATCATCTCACTTGATCCCCACCACAACCCCACGAGCGGGCAGGGTCAGCGGCTCCGTCACAGAAAGGAGGCCTGAACAGGTGCAGTACGTGCTCCAGGTCACAAGGCCAGTCAGTGGCAGAACCGCGACCTGAACCCAGGGCTGCCTGACTCCGGTCTGCTCGGCACCCAGGAAGAGAAGCCCGAAGGCCCGGCTGCCCGTTGCTGCCTGGGCGCTGGCTCGTCAGCACTCCCCCGGGGTGTCGGCTTTCCCCGCCCGTCTGGTCAGGCCGCCCTGTGACAGCTGCCCGGCCTGGAGATTAGTCACCCGGACACACCGCCTGATGCTAGTGTCACCCAGAAAACAAAAGGCCACAGTCGGTAGGGGGAGGTGCTGCGGGCACTCTGTGAGCAGCGATGAGGCCTGGGCCCTGCCGGCTGTCCCAGACCCACACTGACAAGAGAGGCCTGGAGTCGCATCGGCGGCCTGGCGGCGCAGTCACTGCGAGCGGGGCGCAAGGCGGGCTAGGCCAGGCCGCTGTTGGGTGACCTCGTGCAAAGCCGTCCCCACACGGGCCTCAGTTTCCTTGTTTGTCCAAGGAGGCTGCGAGACCGAATTGATATTTTATGACAATCTGTCCTGCACGGTACCCGTGCCTCTATGTTCCCAATGCCCCCTCCCCCCAGGCCCCACGCTTCCTGCTCCTCTGGTCTCCAGAGAAACCTCTGCCCTCTGGTTCCAGACTTCCTATCTCTGCCGAGGCTTCTCCTGGGTCCAGTCGGAAGCCCCCCGCGGGCCTCAGGCCCCAGCCTCTCCCCACCACGCAGCCCCGAGGGGCGCTGTCTTCACACCGCTCTGCTTGCCATCTGCAGCAACCCACGCGCTACGTGCAAAGGCCACTGGAGGAGGCCCCCCGGGGTTCTGACACCAACGGCAGAGCAAAACGGCTACCCCTCAGCCTTCACGTGGGGGACCTCACACCCAAAGGGGACAGGGACCTCCAGCTGGCTGTCGAGGGCCCAAGGAGAACTCCCCAGCTCCGCTGGCTACGGGCTAGAAAGAACCAGACTCCTGGCCTCCCGGCCCAGACCATCTCACCCCCTATGTTAGTTTCAAGTGGAAAAGCCCAAGGGCCTTGGAATCCTGCATCTGCCATTGCTTTCCCGGGTGTGGATCGACTAACCTTTCTGATTCTCAACTTACTCCTCCGCAAAATGGGGATACCACCTAGTTCAGAAGGTTGGCCTAAGGGAGGTTCTGATAAAGTACCTGGTGATACCAGGCAGAGGGGAGGGGCATGGCAGGGCCTACACCCGCAGTAGACACAGGGGTATGTGGATCGTGCCATCTCCTGGGGTTTGTCTCTGCCCGTGGCGGGAGTGGGAACCCAGAAAGGGAAGCAGGAGAACCCGGGGTGGCCACCACCCACCACATGAAGAATAGAGCCTGGCAGCCAGAGTCCCCTGGGGGTATCTGCCCATGCTGTAAGGGATGCCCTCTGCCCCTCATACCAGGCCTGGCGCCCCGAGGTGCTGGCACAGGACACCCTGTGGGATGCAGCCAGGGTTCCCATTCCCGGCTGCGAGCAGGGCCCCACATGCCCCTCTCCTCAGGGAAGGCTGGGAATGGTGCACAGTGGCCCCATTTCCAGCAGCCCCAGAGCAAGGGCCTGGCGCGGCCTCCCTAGGGGGATACTGGTCAGAAGCCACCTCTGGTGCTCTGCTCTCACAGCCCGAAGGTCAGAGGGAAGGAGCTGGGGACAGCTGGAAGGGAGGCCTGCCTCAGGGCTGGTGAGACAGGGTCCCCCTTTCCCAAGGTCTTTACTTGCTAAGAGGAGCCTGCCCAAAACAAAACAAAACAAAACAAAACAAATGCGCAGCGGGGAGCAGGTGGCCAGGGCTGCACAGGAAACACAGCCAGCAGGCCAGTAATGTTTACCTCCACGGGGCCTGGTGGGGGCAGGCACCTAGCCCACCCTTTCCCTTCCCTTCCCTTCCCTTTTCCATCAGCTTCAGAGCCTCATCCAGGAATGGTGGTGCCTGGGCCCACCCTGATCCGTTCCTCCCCAGACCCACCCAGACAGCTACAGGAAGGAGGAAGCAGAAGACAAGGAAGAGTTGGGGGTGGGGTGGGGGTGAGTCCCCTTTGACCTGATCTGGAAGGCAGGGTGGCAGGCAGGAGGTGGGCGAGCGGGTGGGGCCTGGGGTCCCTGTGGGCAGGCGAGCCGGGGCTCTGGCTGGGGCTCCAGGCTGCTGGCCTGTGGCTGAGCAAGTCCTAGTTTGGAGAGCGAGCCGCTGTGGCTGCTCCTCTACCCCCTCCCCCTCGCCACCCTCCTCCCCCGAGCCTGAGACAGCCGTTATGAAAATAACCCGATTGGTAACCAACTGCACTTCCTCTCCCAGCGGCCGCTCCAGGCCCTGCAGCAAGCAGGCGGCCGGTGGGCGGCCTGGCGCACACGCGCACCAGTCCTGCCTCCTGGCTTCTCTTCCCGAAGGCCCCAGAGCCGGGCTGAGCAAAAGCCCAGTAGCCTCCCCTCCACCTGGTACCCAGGAGAGCACACACAGCCCCTGCCTTGGCTCCTGGAGGAGGTCTGGGGAGGCAGACGTGGGGGGTGGGGCGTGCCCCTCTGGCTACCTAATGTCCTCTCGCACCCACTGGACAGGTGTTCTGGGGTCTGGGGCAAGCGTCTGAGACAGCTAATCACTGGCGCCCATCAAAATAACCACAAAAACAGATACCCTTCGAGTCTTTCACAACTCACAAAGCACTTTTTCACAAGCATTATCAGACAGGAGGCTTGTGATTCTGCTGCGCGGGTGGATTATCGTCCCGCTAGCCAACAGGGCACCTGAGGCTCCCGGAGGCCTGTGGCTGCCCGAGCTCAGAAGTGGCTGAGCTGGGGCCATCCGTCCTGGGTGTCCCGGCCCCCCCAAGGGGGCCTGCCAGAGCTGCCCCGGCTTGTGTCCTGGAGAGGCCAGCCCGTGTCACACACATCCTATCCAGAATGCCACCCCCCTCCGCCAGCTCACACTCCTGGCTCTCAAGGGTTGACAGTGGCAGCTCTCAAACTTCCACGACCTTCTACATTCTTAAAAATTACTGACGATCCCCAAAAGGTTTTGTTTACAGGGATAAGAGCTATTGCTATTTACCATATTAGAAATTAAAACTGAAAAAATTAAAAAAATATTGACTCATCTAAAAACAGTAAGCTCAGGACGCCTGGTGGCTCAGTCGGGTAAGCATCTGCCTTTGGTTCAGGTCATGATCCCGGGGTCCTGGGATGGAGCCCCACGTGGGGCTCCCTGCTCAGCGGGGAGCTTGCTTCTCCCTCGGCTCACTGCTTGTGTTCCCTCTCTCATACACGCTCTCTCAAATAAATACAATCTTAAAAAAACCCAAAACAAAAAACCCCCAATAAACTCATTACGTGTTAACATAAATAACATACTTTTTTAAATTTTTTATTTTTTAAAGATTTTATTTATTTATTTGACAGAGAGAGAGAAACAGCATGAGAGGGGATAGGGTCAGAGGGAGAAGCAGGCACCCCACTGAGCTGAGAGCCCGATGTGTGACCCGATCCCAGGAGTCTGGGATCATGAGCTGAGCCGAACGCAGTCGCTTTACCAACTGAGCCACCCAGGCGCCCAACATACTTTTTTTTTTTAAAAAAACACCCTGCGTTTTCTTAAAAAAAAAATTAGCTAGAAGAGTGTCATTGTTTTAACTTTTGCAAATCTCTTTAATTTCTGGTTTAATAGAAGACAGCTGGATTCTCCTGTTGGCCTCTGCGGTCAATCTGTTGGGATATGTTGTTTTGGTGGAGAATGTGAAGAAAATTCTGCCTCACACTGACATGTAGTTAGAAGAGGAAAGAGTATTTTAATAGCCTTTTCAGGCAATTATGGATGTTCTTCTTTGCTACTACATTAAAATATGACAAGTGGTAGTTTCTTAAAGGTTAGTGGCGATGTGGAATCTGAAACCATATCAATGAACTTTTCACTGGTCTATCTTGCATTTTGCATTCTGTAACATCAAGCATTGGAAAATGTATTTTACTGAGTTAGGCAGATCTTCCAAATGTTGACACATTTCCTTATACAAAATCAAGAAATCATCACTACTTGCTAACATCACTACTGGTCTCATCAGAAAAGTCTTTTAAGTCCTGAGAAGCTGTCAGGCCCTAGACGGTGGACACAAGGTCTCTAAAATTCTAATTTTTGCTTTTCAAAGGCTCAAATTTTATCATTAGCAACAAATACTGATGCTGGTTTTAAAGTGACAAGCTCACTTCATTCATTTTTGAGAAAATGTCTGCCAAATACCCAAGAGTCTGAAGAGTTTTAGTTTGGTCTGTCAGGTGTTCTTTCACGTTAAAATGGTGTTCCTTAAAAAAAGTAACTGGTACAGCTCACAACTCAGCAGCAAAGCCACTTTTCAAGACAAGCATCACAGTCCGGTTCGCAGCAAAACTGCCTTCTTCACACAGAATATTTGGAAAGATGTATACTCAACGATCTGAACTTTGCAAAATTGTACGGCATTTTGTTGTTGTGAGCACGAGGCACACAACGGCTTCTAGTGTACGTTGAGGGCCCGGCCTCGGTTTGCACTGTCAGTGCAAATGCTAACACGGTGGAAAGGGCACGAGCCAGGGCAGCTCTGAAAGTATCATATGCAAACAGTTCCAAAGGCACCAATCCTCTGGAAGGGTCGTGGGCACCCCCAGGACCATACTTTGGGAACCACTAGTTCAGAACGAATTCCAAATCCTCCGGCCTGGCAGGCGCGGCTTCTGCAGTTGTGGCACTAACTCAGCCTCCCATGTCCTGACGCAAACCCGTGGGCTCTAACCGAGCCATCCTGTCCTCTGTCCCCCAGTCTGGCCGTGCGCCAGCATACCCTCCACCTGGAATACTGGCCTCTTCCCACCCCGCATCAAAATCCCCCCTGCTCACAACTGCCCCAGGCGAGAATGCACCACTCCCACTAGTCATCTCACACCACTTATTTGGCTTCTTCTCTGCCACCGGACCTCTGGGAGCCCTAATTCTTTCAAATCCATATGCCTTGTTCCTCCCACCTGGCCACCAGGCCCCAAGCTCCCGGGGGCCAGGGCCCAGGTCTTGTGCATCTGGGCACGGCCCCGCACAGTGCCTAGCAGAGTCCAGTGTTTACCACCGATGGGCTCAGGAGGAAGGAAAAGGGAATTCCGTGGGGGAGGGGCGAGAGCCGTAAAGGAAGAGAAGGGCTTCCTCCGCCTCGGTACTGCACCCAAGGGCTGACCACAGGGCCCAGGCCGGCCCAAGCCACTTCTCTTTGTTGGGCACAAGGGGATGGCAACAGCTTTTGTTTTAGCAGCTACCTCCCCCTCCTCTGCAGAGTGACCAGCTGAGGCCCCTTTCGGGGCCAGGTGCCATTGCCCACTCCACGCTCTCCGTGGCTTTCCTTGTGAAACTCGGACAGCAGGACTTGGCAACGTGAGGGTGGTGGGCAAGGAGGGGAGAGGAGGAGTGACTCAGACGCTTGGGGGCTGGGCCCGGGCCCAAGCCCCCGCTCTGAGCTCCTTGCTGAAGCACTCCGTCTCTCCTTCGTGTCCCAAGTCCCTGCCTCAGGGTCAGGCTCCTGCAAAGCCGGGGAGAAACGTCTGCGGAATGACTGACTCACTCACCCCTTTACAGCCTCCCCTCCCAGCAGCACCACAGTTCATTTTAGAGTGACCGTTGACCCCTGATTGGTCTTCCACTGTCAGCTGAGCCAAACGCAAAGCCCTGGGCCAGGACTCGACTGGCCCCTCGGCCTCCTGTCCCTTATCTTCCATACTTTCTTACATTTTACTTGACAGACACACAATGCGCTTTGTGCCAGGCACTGTTCTAAGCATTTTACAAATTTAAACTCAATGAACTTCATTACGATGATTAGTATTATTATCCCCATTTTATAGGTGAGGAAACTGAGGCACAAAGAGATTAAATAACTTGCCTGTGGTCATACAGCTACGAAGTGGCAGATTCTAAGCCAGAGTCTGCTCCAGGTCCATGCTTGAAACCCCTCACTCTCCACCTCTGGAAGGGGCCCTCTGTGCTCATGCCTTTGGCACCCAGTAGTCTATCTGGAATACCATTCCCCTCTTCTCCTTAGTGACCTCTCTCATCTTTCTCCTCTTGTCTTTTCAGAGTTGGCTCAGACACTGGCTCTGCTGCGAAGTTCCTCCCAGCCCCCTCTCCCGGGGGGTTGGCTGCTCCCACACTCAGGCCCTCTCTTGGTTATTCTCCGCCATCAGAGCTAGTTTGCAAGTCTGTACCCCCCACCAGACTGTGAGCCCCCCGGGACCATCAACTGCCCGTAATTGCATCCCCAGGGTTTAGAAGTGCTGGACTCGGACTGAAGAGGGAATGGAGGAAACAATGAATGGTCCAGGCTCCGCCGCATGGATGAAGCTGAGAGCAAAGAGCTCCGGGCACACCGACCCAGAGGTTGGCCGGCTCCTGAGGCCTTCTTGCCAGCACTGGGTGGACAAGTTGCTGGTTTGGGCTCTTGCGTCTCAGAGGCACACGCTGAAACCGATCCCTGACGGGGTTGCCTATATGTCTCCGAGTCTCCCAAGCCCCTGCTGGCCCCCAGGTCCTTCTTCCCTCCTGGCCGAGACCTCTCGTTGCCCTCTCCTGTATCTGCAGCAGGCTCCCATTCCCCATCTGTGCGGAACAGCATGCCCTCCCACCATTCCTCATTCAAAATTTAACTCCCTCTGCGCTTTCTGTCCCTGTTGCTCCCTCCTCCATCCCCTAGAAGATCTTCTCAGAATCAGCCGTCAACCCCTCCCCCCCAACTCCCCACCCTGCTTCTGTGCACAACACGCAGGGCCTTTTCCTGCCTTTGAGGCACTGTGTCTAAAATCTCTCGGAGAAGTCGCAGGAGACAAAGAGCTTTTGCAAGGATTTGGACTCAAAGGTCCAGAGGGGTTCTGCCTCTGACCAGCTACAGGACCTCAAGTGCAAGTCTCTCAACCTGTCTGAGCCTCAATTTCCTCATCTGATACTTGGGGATAACACCCACCCTGTCTTCCTCATGGGAGCTTGAAAGTTTGTTCATGGTAACCAGTTCTTCAGTCGACCAAAACTTTAAAGAAAGGAAATTAACCCCAGAGACCTAAACATTAGGACAATCACTTTGGAGCATAGCTTGGCAACGACCATCTAAGGGGAAGATACACCACCCTGTAACCAAGCACCAGTGGAATGAACACACGAGGAGCCACGTCCTGGAACAGTCTCTGGAGGACGCTTCCAACGGCAAAGATACTGCCAACAACCCAACTGTCCATCAACAGGGGACTGGGCAAATAGGCTGTCATCCAGTTGCAAAAGGGATTAGTATATAGCAGTCAAAACGGGTACATCAGAGCTCGTGTCTCAAGATGGTTAAATCTCCAAAACGATATGGAGAAAAAAACTTGAATTCAGAATATGTACGGTACACCATTTAAATCAAGTGCAAAACCATCCAGAACAGTACTATGTGTTGCTATGGACGGATACCTATGTAGGAAACATTTTTAAAAGGCATGAGAATACAAATACACAAAAAATAGGATTGTGGTTTCCTCTGGGGAGGGAGACAGGGGGCCTCTACCTCTATCTAAAGTAAATACAGCACGATGGTATGATTTGACCAAGGTGGTGGGTGTTACATGGTTCTGTACGCTTTTCTAATTGTAAAATATTTTGTGCTTTTTAAAAGATTTTTTAAAATAATTTTTAAGAAAACCCCTCCTCCCCTGAGGGAGAACAGCTCCCTGGGGCTGCCCTGGGTCTTCCATGGATGGGTTTCAGCAGTGGCATGGAACCCCAACTATGTTCCTTACACTGTCTCATAGTAGGAACCCCGTGTCTGTGGGGCCGGAAGGTCTCCCCCCAAAGGATGCCTTCCAGAGGAGGGTGAGCGGGTGGCAGGTTGTGTCAGTGGGGTGTCTGTGTGGGCTGGGGAGCAGGAACCAGCTTGCTCCCTTTCACAACCGCCCCCGCCTTAGTAAAATGTCAGCAAGCTGGGGAAGGGGGGGCGGAGAGCCAGGCAAGCTGTTAACCCGCGAGATGCTGATGCTGGGGCGTGGGTGGTGCAGGCCCAGGCTCCCAGACAGCTATTTTGGCATGTGCTGTGATCGGGCTCAGCCCTGGCAGGGGAGAGGCCTCTACGTGGGAGCTCTGGACTGGCGCTCTGCCAGAAGCAAGGGGGAGGAGGTCTCTGAAAGGGAGGGAGAGGGCTCCGGGGCCCTTCCTCTCTCTTCAGACCTCTCACCGTGAGGTGCTGAGCACAAATGAGGCCCAGTGCACTGTGCTCTCCCTCCCCAGCACCTCTCCCCAGGCCACAGGCCACAGGCCACCCGTGACCTCAGGGTGATATCAAGGGTTCCTCTGAACATGTCTCTTGAGTCTTCTGCAACGTGTACTTTGAAAGCAAGATAAAAGATCACAGACTTGCCCCTCCACTCCACACCCAGCCAGGGAGCCCATGACAACCTGCTCACAACCCATTCTCCCTCACACTCTCATAGTCCCATACCCAAGGGTCCCCCCAGCCCAGCCTTGCTCCCCCTGCAGCTGGGATCCTGGTGGCAGTTCTCCCTTGGGGTCCAGGAGCGGAACGTCTCATGGGTCTCACTCCACTCCCATACAAGACAGAGTACTCAAACCCCTTTTTAGGCTCTACCAGTTTGGGGATGGGAGACTAAAACAAGAAAAGGGTGCTTGTAAGTAGGACAGCCTGTGTTGTGAAAAGATCCAGTGTGAGCTGCAGGATCCTGGGCCAGGCCTCTGACCTCTTTGAGCCTTTGTTTCTCCTCTGTAAAATGGGAATAAAACCAACTACAAGACTAAGGATTACACGAAACGGATAGATTTACAGACTTCTGGCAACTGTGAACTGCCAGAGAAAGATGAGCTGGCACATCACACACCTGGATGCAGGGGAGTGTGGGGAAGGGTGGGAGTGCTCGTGTTCTCAGCCTCCTCCTCCTCTCCCTGGGCCACAGAGCTCCTGGTCTCAGACCTGCTCTCCACCACCTAACCAGGTCCCTGGTGTCTCAGCTGAGGAAGGGGGCAAAAAGGCAAGAGGGCAGAATGATACAGAGCTCCTCAAGGGCATCTGGTCACTGCTCTGGCCTACTCTTTTCCTACCCAAAACTACCTTCCAAGGCTCCCAGCCCTGACTAGAGTGCCAGGCAGATCCCACGCCGAGAACTCTGGGGGTCCCCTAAGGGCATCAGAGGCTCCACAAAGGAAACAGAGGAAGCAGTCGAGTGCTTGGCACCACCCAGAGGCGCACCCACTAACCTTGCCCAGGAACAAGGGGAGCCAGTAAGCCTAGATGCACGTGCAGCAGTTTCTCCTTCTTACCCCCACCGTCTCCCATGATGACTTACAGAACTGCTCAGGGGGCAGCAGCAGCCTCCAGAAGGAGGCAGAGGGGGCAGGGAGGAGGACAGGTGGAGGGTAGGGTGGAAGGTGCCAGATGAGGATTCCTCAGAACACAAGGCAGGCTGTGGGGTCCTGAGATGTGGTACAAGTTGACACGATACTGGAGTCAGGGGACTGGTGTCGGGGTCCCAGATAACCCCTAGCTAGCTGTGAGACCTTGGCCCAGTCAGGGCCACATCACTGGGCCTCAATCTTTAGGGAGGGGGAGGGGGAGGGTTGGGCCAGGGACTGTGGAAGCTCCCGCCCAGCCTGCCTTCTGCCTCCTTCTGATCGGCTCTGCCCTGGCGGCGGAGTATCAGGTAACCGGCCAGTGGGAGGTGTCTGTGGGTCCACCCACAGCAGGTGTTTGGTACAAGTGGACTAGCTGGAAGGAGACTCTCCCCTCCCACCACCCTCTCCACAATGGTAGCTGTCGCCCCCCTGTGTCGCTCTAGCAATACTGCAAGGACAAGTTGCCCGTCAGCTTCTGGCCATTGAAACTCTCTCTAGCCTTTGTAGGGATATAGGGACCCAACCTCTGCTTCTCCAAGAGCCCGGGCACAGGCCAAGCCTCAGGGCCAGTGTGCTCACTCACTTCCTCCTCTGCTTGGGGGGATGACTGGCAAATTCTGGAGAGGGCTCCAGGAAGCCGAGGAGGGCAGGTTGGATTCTCTTTCCCCTACCTCCAGCGGCCCGGGGCCTAGGCTTTCTCTGACTAGGGTCACTCCGTCCTTCCTCTACCTTGCCTGGGAGGACGTCCACTCTCCTGTTCTCTTTTGCCAGCTGGGGAAGCTCTGCATCCTGAGATTTGACCTTTTTGGAGTACAGTACGGAGAGACAACGACAGGAGTTGCCCATCCCCTCCCTTGACCTGTAAGCCCGTGTGTGGCAGCAAAGGAAGACAGACAGTCCTATCCCAGTGCCCGACCTCGGCTGGCTCCATGCTGGCACATGACACTGGGGGGGGCGAGGCGGCAGCAGAATGGGGTAAACTGACGCAAGCTCAGCCACTCGGGTCCCTTTTTCTTCTCCAGCTGGCAGGAACCCAGGGACTCTTACTTGCACCTGGTCCTCTGGACACCTGGGCCACTCCCAGTATTGGCCTGAGTAGGACAAACCACCCAAAAAGGCTTCTTTGTTCCCAGGCATCCGGCACCACAGACGGGGGTTCTCACCTCTGCAAGAGGCATCCCTCAACACATGCCTCCCCAACCACTGCAGAAACCAGCCCAAACTTCAGCTCAGGCAGCCCAGCGGGCACCCTCTACCAGTCTGGACTGCAGGCCCATGCTCACTTGGGGCCATGTGGCATCACCTCTAAATGGGACCTATTGTCTCAAACTTGTTCCACAGGTGCATTTCCTGCCCTCTGGGAACTAATGACTTTGAGCACTAAGGAAGGGCAGGGGTGGCAGAGCCAATGCTCAGGCTCCCAGGGGCTCTGGAGGCCCAGGCTCCTACGTCTAGGTGTGTGAAACGCCAAGTAATTTCTTTCTTTTTTTTTTTTTAAAGATTTTATTTATTTATTTGACAGAGAGAGAGATAGCGAGAGCAGGAACACAAGCAGGGGGAGCGGAAGAGGGAGAAGCAGGCTTCCCGCCGAGCAGGGAGCCCGATGTGGGACTCAATCCCAGGACCCCGGGATCATGACCCGAGCCGAAGGCAGACGCTTAATGACTGAGCCACCCAGGCGCCCACGCCAAGTAATTTCTGATGCCCCTGAGGTGCAAAACCAGTTAATCCACAAGCTGTGCGACCTGCCCAGGGTCAGGCTGCTGGGACCAGGCCAGAGGAGAAGGAAGTCCTCTCTCTAGGTGGGCCCTGGAAGAGCAGGAGGAGACGGAGTCAATTTCCCTCCCACTTCTGACTGACCACCCCCTAGGCCAGTAGGATCTGAAGGATAAGGACAGAGGAAAACCGGTATGTCCTGGGATTAGGGCAAGGCCTATACAGATTCTTCCGGGAGGGGCTGATGGTTCCCAGCAAGGGTCCATGAGGTGGAACGGAGTTGGGAGCATCATGGCCTGGCTTTTTGTCTTGCTACGCTACAAGAGAGGAGATTCTTACTGCTCCCCAGATTCCAAGAGGGTGAAGCCAGTTGTGGGGGTCTGAGACGTGCTTTAAAGAAAAACCTCTTTAAGGAAGATGCCGAAGAGGCTGCCATTCAGGAACTGTTCTACCTGCCCAGATCGGGGATGGCAAACGCGCGGCCCATGTACCACCACTACCCCTCCCCAGCCCACAGCAGAGTGCTGATTATAGACCCAACCACCAAGCCAAGATCCGAATGCAGCAGCCACCACCAATCTATGTGTCCTCTTTGGTCCTCCCTTCCAGCCACTGTCGATTCACTTATCAGGGCCCTCAGCCCCAAGGTGTGAGGATGGGGTAAATGCAGAGAAGAGCCTGGTTAAGGGTGAGGAAAAGAGGGACGGGAGGGGCTGGCTTCAGCTAGGGCACTGGGGACTTTTACCTGAAAACAGCAACCAGCAAAGGTGGCTGGACCAGATTAAAAAAGCATTAAAGGGGTCATGCCCAAAGCAAGTGTACTATTCCAAACGTCTGCCCCCCTCCTCCAACCCAAGCAAGGGAGAGGGGCGTCAGGCCCAGTGGCCATCTGATTCTCTGAGTTCCTGGGCCTGTCAGGGAAGTCTTTTCCCCTCACTGCCCTCTCCCTGACTCTACTGGGCTTTCCGAATATATTCATTTCTGAATGCCCCACTGCCCCAGCACAGAGCTACTACGCAGAGACACTCCTTACTTGCTTCCAGAGGTCGCTGTTTGATTTTCTTCTCATTAAGCAGCCTATCAGATGACTTACCATCCCCAGAGTGATGTAATACTTTGGTCCTCAAATCTGGTAGCATATTAGAAACACTTGCGAAGCTTTAAAAAAAAACAAAACAAAACACCCAGGCCCAATCTCCAGACCTGATGAGTCAGGCGTGCTAAGGATAAGATCTAGGAATCTGAATTTCCTAAAGCTCCCTAGGTCATTGTGATGTTCTGTTCGGGAACCTGGTCTAGAGAAAGGGTTTTTTGGAGTAGAGTTCAAACTCTATCTCTCCCTCTGACTTGCTGTGTGACTCTGGGCAAACCACTTATCTCTTTGAGCCTGTGTTTTTCCTCATCTATAAAAATGGAAAAGTCACACCTATCCTGCTTAGAGAATTACGTAAAGGTATTTGTTGGTTTTCTTGCTTCTTGTTCTTCCCCTGAACGTGCCTGGGGTTCATCCCACATGCACAAACCTGTGCCCTTCAGGAGGGGCACAGCCACAGGTCACAGGAGCCCAACACTTGGTACCCTGTGGGCAGGGACAGGAAGCCTCTGGCGGAGCCCCTCCCTCCCCCTCCGGAGCCTGTGAACACTGGAGGCTACATCCTGCAGAGCTGGGTGTAAACTGCTCCATCTTGTCGGGCTGTGGGTGACAAAACAGAGGCACTGGAAGCCTTGCTCCCTGCCCTGTTTTATATGACATTGAAGCTTGTGTGGCTTCACAAGAGCCCATGGAGCTCCATCTGCCAGTGTGAGAATCGTGATCTCTGTGTGTGCTTGGTGACACGGACACAAAGAACAGGGCCCTGGCCAGGGTAAGGCTGGCCGAGGGCATAGGTCGGCATTATGGGTTCACCAACCCGCACAACAGGCGAAAACTGCCCATGTTATTGGTGGGTAAAGTCTACCCTGGGAAAGGTCAGGGCAAAGCTCGGGGAGGGGGTGTGCTGAATGCTACCAAGCAGGGCAACCGAAGAAAAGTGAGAGGGAGGCCTTGGGCAGGCTCCAAGTGGTCAGAGTCCAGCCTGAGTTGGCTCTGGGGTCCTGAGCTGATTGGCTGCAAGCTCCCTGGCCACTGGAGAAGGGCAGGGGTCAGTCAGGAAAAGGCCCAAGGATCCAGGTGGGGTACTCATGGGACTCCACCTTCCCTCACCTTACACCAGGGCTGCATGGCAGGAAGCGACTCCCAGCCAACACGGGCACACATGCCATGAGCCGCCTGCACTCAATCTTTCCACACCCTCCCCCAGTTCCTAAGGAGCTTGAACAGCCAGGATTCCAGACTGCAGCCCACCCTATCCCTTACCCAGCAAGAGCTGGATGGGCATAAGGGGGACAAATGCCTACTGCCTAGCCCAGGTAGAGGCTGGGGTCTCTCCACTAATTAAAAGCAATATAGAACAGGGGCGCCTGGGTGGCTCAGTTGGTTAAGCGACTGCCTTCGGCTCAGGTCGTGATCCTGGAGTCCCGGGATCGAGTCCCGCATCGGGCTCCCTGCTCGGCGGGGAGTCTGCTTCTCCCTCTGACCCTCCTCCCTCTCATGCTCTCTGTCTCTCATTCTCTCTCTCAAATAAATAAATAAAATCTTAAAAAAAAAAATTTAAAAAAAAAAAAAAAGCAATACAGAACAGGTGGCCAGGCACCCCCCAACCTCAAGGAGAGGCTTAAAGTGATGAGCAATTAGCTCAGTGACCAGTGCTCTGGGACAGCCATGTGTTGTGACAGTACCAACAGAGGCCATGTTCTGCAGATGCCATGCAGCGGTGGTAGGCAAACGCCCCCACCGAGGCGCGGGGGGTGGGGTGGGGCCGTGACTGCGGCCAGGGGGGCTCAGAGGGGGCCCCGTTCTCTCAGTGCCCAGAACGGCTGAGTGTCCAGGCACGGGGGCCCTGCCTGCTGGTCCTACCCTGCAGGCAAGTCGGAAGCTGACCCCGTCTCGGTACCACAGAGGAGGCGCGCTAAGCTGCCCGGTGCCAGCGAAGGACTCCCACTCGGTGCCAGTGCCGGGACGCTGGGGGACGACCCCGACGCGGAGCCAACCCCAGACAGCCCGCACTGCCCGTGCCCGGCGGAGACCGCCACTCGCTGTCAGTCCCGAGACGGCCGAGCGACGCCTCCCGGTGCCCGGCGCCGTACCCGCCCGGTGCCGCGGTGCCCACCCCGCGGCCGCCGCGCTCACCTGTGCCCGAAGAGCCGCAGCCCTGGGAAGCGCCGCTTGTTGAGGCGCCGCGGCGCCTTGTCCGGCTCGGGACCCGCGTCGCGCTCGGAGCCGCTGGACGAGGCGGAGGCCGACTCCGAGTCGCTGCTCCGAGCCTCGGGGCTGCCGTCCCGCGGCTCCATCCGGCCCTAGCCCCGGCCGGCGGCGGGCCCGCGGGAGACGCCCATGCCGGGCCGGCGGCCGGGGCTCAGCACGCCGGCTCCGTGCCGCCCGCCGCGACCATGGCGCGCCCTCGCTCCGCCCGCCCCGCGCCGCGCGCCCCCGCGCCCCACGCCCAGGTGCCCGGGAAGCGGCAGCCGCCGCTCCAGGAAGTGCCGCCAGCCGCGGCCGCAGGACCCCGCATAGCTGGCCGGGCCGCTGCCTGCCCGCCGCCGAGCACGCCCCCTCGGCTGAGCTGCGGCCCCGGCTCGCGGCGCCCTCTGCCGGCCGCCGGCCGCACCGCAACCCGCGTCGGCGGCCGGGGGCGGGCGGGGCCCGGGAGGGGCGGGGCCCCGGAGGTCCCACCTCCCCACCCCTAGGCTCGTCTTCGGGGATCCAACAGTATCTCCTTGGGCCTCACACGCCCGCACTGAGCACACCCAGGCACACACGATCTTTTCCTCCCCTTAGCCCCGCCCCGAACAATCTACGCGCTCACAAGTGCACACCCGCGAGGCAGCTGTCACCACCTCTCTGCCACAGCCCCACCGGTACGGACGCCTCTCTTGCACACCCTGTGCCCACTCACAACCACTCATACAGTTTCCACCCTTACCAACCCTTGGCTCTCCCAAATCACACCTCCAGGAACAGAAGTCACACAGTGTTCCCCATACACGCAGAACAAACACGCCTCTTACACACACTTAGGCTCACTCATTACTTAAACTAACACATCCCACCCCAGCGTCACACTCAGATATATATATACCAGGACCAAAGTCACTTAGTGACCCTGGCACACACCAACAAAGAACATACACGTTTCTCATACAAATTCATCTCTCCTCCGCTATTCACAGTTGTTTCCAACCCTTTCGCACACGCCTAACACGTCGTGTTCCCCCAACACAATATCCAATGGATCCTGTGGATCTCTTACACTGCAGGAGTCACCCGCACGCCTCTTACACACTCATACATATGGACACATAAGGACACACTCTCATTCACCATCATAGACACCCACAGGGAACATACACATCTTTCTTCTGCTCACAGATACCCCCCAGGACAACAGTTACGCGTTGCCACGTCCCTCTTGTACGCGTATCACCCACCCAGAAACATACCTCGCGGACACACACATGCAAACACAGCCCCAAAGGCAGCAGAGGTTGTCTGCCTCTAGAGAGGAGGAACGCGGTGGGAATGCGAGCAGTCACCTGGGGGTGGCACAGCCAGGACACGTGCTGGGAAGCCGCGGCTGGGGCAGCCTCTGACAGCTGGTAGAGGGAGGCCAGGAACCTGGAGAACACAGTCCTCTTCCTCCCAAACTCTGCCACCCTGATGCCCGCATCGGGTGCCCGCTGTTTCTATTAGCACTCCTCTCTGCAAAGCCACATCCTGTGTCACCTTCACTTTCACCCTCTCCTCTGGTCTTCTGGCCGCCCATTTTCCAGCTTTACCCAGCCACATATAACCGCTGCTCAGGGCTGTGACCTGTGGGCAAGCCTGTGGTTTTAAGAAATAGCCAGCACCCAGAAGCTCAGAACTTACTCCCAGCGTCCTTCAAGGTTCCTGTGGGCCTGGAGAAGGTCTGACCAGGGAGGTGGGGCACCAGCCCTCCAGCTAGCAGAGGTGCCAGGGGGACCAGGAGGAGGGCAGTGAAATCCAAGAGGGCCTGACACTGTCCTCCTGGGGTGCATGGGTCCCTCTGAGGAAGTTTCCCAATGGTTCTGACTCCAAGCTCTGAGGGAGGAGACCAGAGGCAGCTGGAGACCCCACTGAGTTTGAACACAGCCTTACAACACCCAATTCCACACTCACGTGGGGGCTCCTCTTCCCAGATCCCCCTGCTGTTAGCTCCTTCAACCCAGCCTCCCGCCACACGGTCCCTCCAATAATTCAAACATCGGAACTCCCCTCACCCTGTCAAGAACACCTTTGCCCTTTTCTGAGCCTCTGCAGAGCCACTGGACTACAGGTGGGTAAGCTCACATTTGCCACCAACCCCCCACCCCCACCCCAGAGAAAGGAGGACTCGGAGACAGCCAGAGGTCCCCGTGCCCACTCCTGGGCCACCTCGAGTACCTACTGTGTCCGGGGGGCCTCGGCTGGGATCTGTGGCACGTCCCAGGAGCGGTAGCGCCACATCTGCCTCAGTGCCCCCGGCCTTTCCCCTTCTTCTGTCCCCAGCGCCTCCTCGGGGCCCAGAGCTGTGGCCTCATTGCAGCCTCCCCCGGTACTGTGGCCAGCCCCCAGGACGCTCATCCTGCCCGGCGACTCTCTTCCTCTTTCGGCACTTCCTGACCGGGGGGCCCTGCGAGAGGCCGGCCGGCTGCCCCAGAAGAGGGCCAAGGCCTCGTAGGCGCCTTCCGCTGGCTGGGGCAGGAGGCTGGTTAGGAAGAGGAGCTGCATGGGACGGCAGGAGGCAGGTGAGGACAAGCCCAGCCCAGCCCCCAGGAGACAGCCGGAGTCAGAGGCTTGCCTGGGCTGGAATCCAAACCTCAAGCTTCAGTCTGGCCTTCCTCTCTGTGCAGACTCTCTGTGCTCTTCCCCTCTTGGTCCTGCTAAGATCTCCCACTTCATCACACCTAGGAGGGTACATTGGGTGGGCAGTGGCTAGCCCCCAGCCATGCCTCTCTCTCCTTCACACCTCTGCGAGCGTCACACCATCTAACACAGGGCTGGGCACGGGGGACAGTGGCGGACTGGAAAGAGTAACCAGAACGGAGCCAGAAGGTGTGGGCTCATGTCCTGTTTCTGCCATTTACTGGATCAGGTCAGAGAGGGTTACTTCTCTGAGTCATCTTCAATCCTTTCTGGAAGAAGGTAGGATATAAACAGATAGATTGATGAATATATGTCCGGGAGCTTTTCTGAGCCTCAGTTTTCTTATCTGTAAAATGGAAGGGGGGGCAATGGTAATAATTGGACTCATGGAGTTTAGTGAGGATTAAATAAGAGGTAACAGTGTTTACAAATTAATTCATTCAGTAAATATTTATCCAGTGCCTTCTACGCATCAAGTGCTTAGACTATATAGACTATATAGCAGTAAGCGAGGAACCAGGGCTCCAACCTCACAGAGCTCAGATTCTAGTGGGGAAGACACCTAGGAAACAAATAATACATGAAATAATGTCAGGAGTGCTATAGAGAACAATGAAGCCAAAATGAAGGGGAAAGAGTTTGATGAGGAGGGAAGAGTTTGATCTCCTCCTTAGGTAGGAGATCAGGGAAGGCCTCTCTGAGGAGGTGACATTTGAGAACAGACCTAAATGAATCGAGAGAGCAAACGACATGACTATTTGGGAGAACAGCATTCTAGGTGGAAGGATCAGACATGGCAAAGGTCCTGAGTAAGGAAAATACTTGATGTGTCTGAAAAATAGCAAAAAGGCCTGCTGGACTTTGAGGTCATTGTGGAGATTTAGTACATAAATAGTAAAGCATACACTTACTCTTTATTGTTAGGGTTGGTTCTGGGATGGAAATCGTCCCTTCCTCAAGCACTCTTTAAATCACACTGCTCTGTAATTAGTTCTTGAGTTTTATATGTGTTTGTTACCCCAGAAAGGCTGTCAATTTCTTGAGGACAGAAATGATGTCAGTTCAGTTCAGTTCAATAAACATTTACACTACAGAACTTGCAGACACAGGAACGCACACGTGCCATCCCAGCCCTTGGAAACCTCCATCTGGTGCTATAGTCACCTTTGTGTCCCTCATGACTAGAACATAATATTTCTCAATAAATATTTGTTTGATAAATCATGCTATGTCATGAATAATGAACACTCAGTAATGATAAAACAATGCCTATTATTTCTTGGACAGTTCTGTGCCAGAAACCTTGGAATCCTTACAACGACCCGATCCTGTTATTTTCCTCCTTTTACAGATGGGGAAACTGAGGCCCAGAGCTATTAAGCTCATTTGTCCAAGATCACCCAGCTGGTAAGCGGTAGAATCAAGAATCTTACCCCAGAGTCTGTAACCTTAAATAAGACATCCCTGGCCTCTCTGGGGTTGAGACATAGCATGGTGATTACTCTGCACTCCCCTTTCCAGCAGCTCTCCCTCCAGCCCATCATCTCTGAATTTCTCTGGGCAGGTCCTGTATGCTGTGGCCCATCAGAGACTCTGCCAGCCAGGCCAAGGCCTCTTCTAGAAGGACCTTGTTCTCCTTGCAGGACCATGTTCTCTTCTCCCAGGGATTCTGCAAGGAGCTTGAGCAGTTAAACAGAGGAAATGGGGCTGGGCTTGTTTTTAGTCTGAGGCTTCTGGCAGCTCTGGAGTGGCAGAGAGCAGGAAATGTGACTCCTGAAAGGGGAAGCCGGACAGGCTGGAGGCTCTGAGAGGCAGAGCAGTCCTGACTGTGGGACCAGGATCCCCTTGGGCTTGTGCTCCTCCAAGCTGCCAGTACTTTCCAGGTGGAGTTGGCAGGACAAGGCTGGAAGGGACAGGTGCACGGTGCTGGGGAGGATGCCCTTGACAGTTCCTAGGACAATGTGTGCCAGCATTGGGGAGCTGGGGACCCCTCAGAATGCACCCAGATACGCACAGGAAGAGGAATCTGGGTAAGAAAATTATTCTGGGCTTTGTTGAGGCCCCAGAGGGTGAGGTGTTCTACTTTCAGTGGCCTGGATGAGCAAGTGGGAGCTGGGGAAAAGAAATGTACCAGGGCACGAAACGCTCAACCCACGATCTGGACAGTCTCCGCTCTCAAAACCAGCCCAGCCAGCCTCCTTGGCCTGACCTTTGAGGCTCCTTATGCTCCGGTTCCTGGTGCCTTCCTTTTTTTGCCTCTTTGTCCAGGCTTTCCCTGTGGTGATTTTCTCTCAGCTCATACCACACTGGTGCCTGCCTCCCAGTAGGTGCTCAATAAACATCGCTTCTCTTTTTTTTCACACTTGTTTTAACATGCCACCCTCACCCCTGCCAATCCCTTCCACCTTTGGTGCTCTCCTTGGCCTGTCTGCCCATCAGGGCTTACCAGTCAAGCTCTCCATCCTTCCAAACCCAGGCCCAAGAAGCAAAAGCGGGAAGGTGAAGAGTCCCAGACACAGAACCCACGGGTTCAAATTCCAGCCCTTTGCTGTGTGACTCTGGGCACGTGACTTAACATCTCTGGGTTGGACCAGATGATTTCTAAAATCTCTCTGCTCTGATTCATTTAACGCTCCTTCCCAGCCTCTGGATTTTTAACTTATTCATTTGTATGACAAATATTTTATAAACACCTAAGTCTCGAAGGCTGCCTTAGAGCTATAGCATTCTCACCCGACCGATTTATCTCGGACACTCACTTCTGTTCCCAAGAATATTCCTAGATCGTGTGACCTTTTGCACACACCAGGCTTGTCTCCTTACAAGATTCTTGACCCCTGTGCTGCGCTTAGCTCCGGCTGAGTGCGCAGTCTGTGCTCAGCAGCTTCCCATGGAAGTGGAGAAGTGCTGAATAAAGGTGCCCAACAGGCTGGGCAGGAGGAGGGAGACCGCCTTCCCGTTTGCACTAGAAGCTGTGGTGAGGGGTGGGGAACTTTTTGACTCTAAGTCCCTCCTCAGCCGCTGAGCCTGTCCTCCAGGCACCTGCTGAAGCCCTTGGGAGCCACCCAAAGCCCAACAGCACCTGCTGATCGCTGGCCTCTGCCCAGGTGCGGGGCCTCTGCCCCCACAGAGGAGACAGATGTACCTGAGTAGGGCTGCAGGTGCCACTGCTAGCGACAGATGGAAATTTGATTAGACTCCTTCTGGGCAGCCTCATTAAAGTCATGTGCAGGACGAAATCGGGAGGGGGGGCTGGGATCCCCCACCGGGGCAAGAGAGCTGTGGGTATGGCACTGGCAGCTCAAGGGCAGTCCCTCAAACCACGATCTCTCTTGGAAACTGTCCCTTGGCACCTGCCAGGTCCCCAGGCTGGAGGTGAGAGGACCTGGATGGTTCTTCCATTACTCTGGGTCAGCAGGATCTGCCCAAAGGAGCTCCCTCCCACCCCTGCTGTAGCCAAGCCCCTGGGGCAGGATCAGCAGGCCTCCTGCCCTTCAAGCCTCCTACCCCCATCTATCAGGTCATAAGCCCCAGTTGCAGAAGCGGCTTTCAGCCCTCATGCCTCCTGTCTTGTTACCCCTCCTAGAGATATATGCGTTTAGAGCCAAAAGAAAAGATCCTTAAAGATGAAAATCCAGGCCCTTGGAAGCCTGAGTAAAAAGGGCTTTGGAGTGAACTGCCCAGCAGCCCTCGAATTCCCACCTACTCTATGGACACTGCTTAGTCTTCCTTCTGCAAACATCTGTAGGCTGAGGACACTGGTCAAGCACAGTCGAGCTCAGCAGAAGCCAAATCTCATCCTAATGCCTTCCCTACGCACTTTGCATATCCTTGAAGAGAAGTCTTCCCCAGCCTGTGCCAACCCTTGTCCTTGGGACCTGGATGCTTGAGGGGGCCTCTCTGAATGCCCTGCTCTGAAATTGTACCAATTGAAGCAAAAATGAGACTCTAAGCCAGGCTTCCTGATGCCTGGCCCTGGGCTACATTTTCATCAACACACCAGAGAAGTACCTGTTCAAATGCCTCTGCTCAAACTGGTCCTCCCAGCTTCCTTCGGAAATGCCCAAATGGTTTGTGCTCCCCTGCTGCTGGGGTGGGGGCATGAGCTGCTGGGGAGGGGGGGGGGATGTCCCAAGCACTGTGTGCCAAAATAGGGTTGGAGAAGCCCCTCTCTCTGGGATCCCAATCCCTGCACTGCTCTTGGCCCCACCTTTGGGCACTGCCCTCCGTGGCCTTTGACTCGCTAGTCAGCAAGAACCTCAGGTCCCTGAAGGGAGGAAGGATCTCCAGGCTGGGCCTGGTCCCTGCCCTTCCCAAAGGAAGAAAAATAGATAGACCCCCCCTTCCCCCCCCAGCTTCTAGCTTCCTCTGGCAGCAGACCCCTCCTCCAGCTCCAGCTCAGCTCTCTGCCCCCGGTTTTTACATTTTTAATTCAGGACAGAATGTGATCTCTTGCAGCTCCTTGCTTTATCCTGTTGCTATTTAAATTACAAATCGGCCCCATCTCCCTGTCACTCTTGGGTTATTTTTAGCTTCTGGTAAATAGCAGCAGGGAGAGTTGGATCAGGTGCCCCTCCCTTGAGGAGCTGAGTCCCCGCAGCCCCGTGCCCACAGGAGGGGCACCCTTCCCTGCCAGTTGGCGTCCCCAGTTGCTTCCCCTCGCAGCCCCTCTCTGGGGGTGGAGGGGGGAGGGGGAGGGCTGCGGTCTGGGACGTGCACCCATGCTCAGCTCTTGCTTAGCCTCCGTTCAACCCTACCATTCCCAGGTCTTCTTACCCATCCATCACTCAGGGCCCACCTCCTTCGGGAGCCTTCCCTGGACACCCGCCCACCCACCCCCACCCCCGGAGGTCCAGCTCTAGAGGGCCAAAGATATTCTAACTTGTGTCTCATCCTTGCTACAAGTCAGGAACTTTACATGTCTTATCTTCTTTAATCTTCCCAGCCCTTCTCCCGTGCCGGTATTATTGTTCCTGTTTCTCATATGAGGAAACAGGGTCAGAGGGGAAAGTGACTCAACCGGCTAGGAATTAGAACCCAGGTCTCTCTGACCCCAAAGACGGCATGTGTGTGCAATGCCTCTCTCTCTCGGGAGTGTGCTTGCCGCTTCGCCCGACGCGCAGGTTGATTCTCAATGCCAACCATCACTGTCTTTTCTGTGTGTTTGTCCCGTCCCGTCTATTGGACCAGGGATGGGCAAACCACGGCCAATGGGCCATATCCGGCCGGCTGCCTGTTTTTGCGTAGCTGTGAGCTAAGAATGATTTTTACAGTTTTAAATGGTTGGAAAAAAAGCGAAAGAATAATATTTGTGACAGTGGAAATGATAGGAAATTTAAAGTTCAGGGTCTATAAATAAAGTTTTTCTGGAATGCAGCCACGCTCATTCATTTACATATTGTCTGTGGCCATTTTTGTGCTACAATGGCAGGACTGTGGGGCTTGCAAAGCCCAAGATATTTACTATTTGTCCCCGTACCAAATCATACCTTTGGCGGGGGAAGGGACCATGTCCCACACTTCTCTCAGGGGAGCCCCCTGCCAGCACAGGCGAGTGGTTCAGCTCACATGTTACCTTTCCTCTCTCCTTCAGCTTCTTCACAGGTTTCTAAACGGGCTTCACTAGCAAAATCACCTGGGAGGGGTTTTTAAAGTTGAGGTGTTCAGGTCCAACCCCAGACTACCTCCAGCTGGGTCTCCAGGGATAGGACTCTAGAAAGGATTTTTAAAAAGATCCCCAGGTGATCCGGTGTGGGAACCACTGGGCTTAGCTCCGGAGGCCCCAGCTCTGCGTCTTCTGACCCTTTCAGACCAAACCCAATGTCCCTGGTACCCCCTCTGGCTTTTCCCAGGCTGGACGCTGCCCTCCAATGGTCTCCTAAGCCCAACCCCGAGCGGTCGGGACTTTCTCAAGTATAGGGAAGATAGCTTTCCTCAAGCCCAGATGCAGACACGGGAAGATCCCCCACTCCCTTTGGCCACCAAGAGTCACTACTGGCCCAGACCCGCCATCTTTCCATCCAAGGAAAGCAGCTGCCAGGGCCACATCCAACCCGCAATGGGGCTGTGGGAACCTACTTCCCAGAAGCCATCACGTCCCTAAGAACTTCTAGTGTCCTGCCGAAAGCCCCCGTCCTCACTTGCGTCAGAGACAGCCCGGCCTCAATCCTGCTTCCGCTTCCCCCTCTTCGCCCTCAGATTTTTGTGCCCCCGCATTTCTCTCTAAAAGCCTTTTCTCTCTGTGAAGGGCTTTCAACTGCTTTTCTTAGCAACTCCTCACAGCGGGGTGGGAGGTTTATCTGCGAGCCAGAGCTGCATGGAACTGTGGCAGGCGGAGGATGTGAAAAAGGCCCTATGGGCCCTGGGCTTGCCGCCCCCCGCCAACCCCCTGCGACCTGTACCAGGAAAGGTAGCATCAGTCATGGGGCCATGCAGGACTGCAGCCACACGGGAGGGCTTAGCTAGAAATCCAGCTCATTCCACTGGGGTCCCCTTGAGAAGCCCAGGGCTGTGCTTTCCCAGGGCTTCTTCTGCCCTCTCCCCAGGGGGGCTCTTGCCTTGATGCCTTGGTGCTGCTCTGGTCCTAAGATCAGGCTCCTGGCCTAACTGCGGAGTGTGAGGAGGTGCCTTGCGTGATCTGTCCAGTGGTGACAGCTGGAACCCCCCCCCCCCACCGTGCTGTCTCCTGTAGCCCTCATACAGGGGACCTGGAGGTCTCCTCCGCCCTTTGCAGCTAGAGAGGGGTCTCAGCTGGGCCACCCTGCATCCTTTGTGACTAGAGGCCTCGAGTTTGGGCTGTGGAGGGGTGTCCATTCAGGAACCACCCTGGGGGGGATCCCAGCCCTTGCCACTGCTTCTGTGGGGAGGTTGGGGGGGTGCACACACACACACACACACCTCCCATCTCGGCCCCTTCATTATTCTCTGCTTCCAATCCTCTAACCCTCAACCCGATTCTAGCATCCTTTCCAGCTTCAGATGCTGTTTGTCCCTGTTCCACAGCCAAAGAAAATCTTGGGATCATCCCTTTATGTTACAGACGAAGAACTGAGGCGCAGAGACAGAGAGATTGCCTAGCTCAAGCACATATAGTAAGTCCCTGGCAGAAGTGAGATACAAGCCAGGTCTCTGGACTCCCAGACTAATATTTCTTCCAGGATGCTACATTCTATTCTCCATTCCCCGTCAGTCCCTGGTCCTCTCTCCTCCCCCAGAGGACTTTCAGAGGCTCTATTATCTGCAACCAGGAGGCAGGGGACAGACGATGACCTCCTCTCAGCCAGGTGTCCTGGAAGAACTGGAAATGGAGCCCCCTGATTCCTTGCATACCCCAGAAAGTGAAGGTAGAGCCCATGTGAACCCAACCTACTTCCTATTTATTCTGAGCATCTCACTTCACGATGGTGAGGTTTCCTCCCCTTCTCTTCCATCCTCCCTCAAGTGATGGAGGCCTAATGGTCTCATAGTCCATTCAAGCCCTTCAAACTCTCAGGGCTGGGCCAGTTTTATGAAACACTTTCCCAGAAGCCCCAGGGAGAAGCAGGGCAGCCTGAGACACTCCTCAAGTCCCTGAGTTGTAAACAGACAGGAAACCTGTCCTCTCTAACCAGGCCAATGGCTTCAAGGACTGCAGAAGCCTCAGTGTCCCTGCTGGACCCTCCAGAATCTGGGGAGTCTAGGGGCTTTAGAGGGGCAGCAAGTCCAAGTTGAGGCTGTGGTCTGGGAGAGGAAGAAGAAGGGGTGGGCTGCCCCTGCCCTGTCCCCACCCACTCCTCAGACCCCTCCTCTGGGTAACTTGCCCACTCTTGTTGGAGGGGCAGCCCTCCCTCACCCCATTCTAAGTCATAAATGTGGTCTCTGGGGCCCACTGCAGCTGATTCCTCCAGGAAACCCCCTGGGCAGAGAGGGAAGGACCAGGGAGGCTGGGAAACTTTCACAGGCAGAAGCTTCGAGGGAAGTGAGGGGTTCACTCTGCCACCGGCGAGGCCAGTGAGGGCCTGACAGGGCAAAAAGGTCCAGGAGGGGATTCCTGCTTCATATCTAGGCAGCAGGATCTCAGCCATGGGGGCAGGGAGCACCTTGTCACTTCCACAAGCCAGTGCCTAGCACATGGTCAGCCCACAGGGAAGGTCAGGTAAGGCCTATTGACCGAACAGGGGGTCTGTCTTCCCCCAGAAGAAGGGCCAGGGGCCATCTCCTGGCTCTCCTCATCAGAGAGAAGTTTGGGAGGATCATGTCTTCGTTATTTCTCTCCTCAGCGCCTAGTACAGTGTCTGGTACTCAGGTAGCATTAGTAATTCCATGTTGAATGAATAGGGCGGTTCATACAGAGAGGGGCTCCCCCAAGCGCCCCCTTCCCCTTGCACACGGAGAGCAGAGACCCCTCGGTAGTCATTTCTGAATCCCCAGAGCCTAGAGCAGCGCCAGGCAAGCAGCGGGTCCTCAATGAATGTTGACTGAAGGGGGGGGGGGGGTCCTAAGCGTTGCGCTCCCCTCTGCCCCCATCCTCCTTACCTGTAGGACACCTGCTTGCGTAGGTGCATCTGGCGGAACCGCTCCTCCACGGGGGGCACAGCGGCCATGCCCCGGGGTCCCTCGGGCCGCGGCTGCGAGACCTCAGCCTCCTCCCCCCGCCGGCAGCGCCGCCGCACCACCTCCTCCTCGGCCGCCCGGCCGCCGCCAGCCCCGTCCCCGCGGGGCCCTCCGCCGCCCGGCCCCTCGGCCATCCCGCCGCCGTCCTCTTCCCGCGGCTCCTGCGGCCTTTCGGGCTTCCCCGCTAAAGGGCAGTCTCCCTTCCTCCTGGGCCCGGGGACGCGAGGCGGGGAGGGAGGGAGGGGAGCCCCGGGGCCCGCACGTCCCTCCCGACGCCGGGGCTCAGACGACGGGAGCAGCGATTTGCCCGGCGACGCGCCTGGGCAGGCTGGCGGGGATCCCCCCGCGCCCCGGGGGTCCTTGGTGGGTGTCGGGGTGCTGCGTCGTGCGCGCCGGGGCGCTCCCCGGACGGCTGGAGCCGGAGCCCGAGCCGAGCCGGAGCCCGGGCGGCGCGCGCGCTCCTGCAGCCGCCGCCACTGCCGCGCACCAGAGTGTCACCTTAGAGACACCCGCCAGCCCGCGGGGTCCGGGGGGGAGGCGGGGGGAGGGCGCCGCCCCGCCTAGCCAGCCGGTTTGGGCACGGAAGGAGCGATCCCGGCCCAGCCGGCGGCGGGCACGAACCCTGCCCCGGGCCGAGGCCGGGGGAGTGGGGCGCCCGCCAGAGCCCACCCCTGCACCACGTTCCCCGCACCCCGCTTCTCGGCAGCTGCCAATCACCGCCCCGCCCGTCAATCAGCTGCTGTGATGCACACCCCCCCCCCGCCCCCCAGCAGCCTTCGTCCCGCGCTTTCCGGCGCGGGCATTCGCCGATGCTGCGGGCAGGTGGTTGTTGTTGGGGGCGGGGGGAGGTGTCGGGGGCGGTGACAGGAGCTGGCTTTAACCCTGTCGGTGCCACGAGAATTTAGAGACCCAGTTAGATTTGGGGAAGGGCACGGTAAAGGGAAAATGCTCTGGGATGCATTAAATTCGGGGATGGGCCTGATGGCCGATAACACAATCTCTAGGCCTAGAGCTCTTCCGGGAGAGTGACCCCCAGCTGGGGGTGGGGGTGGAATGGGGAGCTTCCTGACCCTGAAGCCCAGAGGCCTCAAGGCCCAGCTAGCTGCCTCCTACGACCTTATCCCCCTGAGGCTCTTGGGCCAGGGTCTTCCAGAAGATTGAATCGTCCTCCTGGGTCAGTTGAAGCTGATGGGAGAGGAGGGAGCCAATTCAGAAAGAAAGGACTAGAGGTCTCCTTGGAGTCCATTTGGGACTCCCACTCTACTTCCCCCTCCAAATACCATGGTTCCCCCTTGCATCCTCTGCTCTTGTCCTTGGGATGTTCATCATCTGACCCTCACATCCGGATGATGATGAGACCCTGGCTAACTTATCAGATCTAACACCTCCTATTCACTGTCCCAGACTCATCTTTCTGAAGCCGGCCTTTGACCATAGCACTTACTTTCCCCCTCTGTGGAATTTAAGGTCTCCCTCTGCCTACAGGTTAGTGTGGCATTCAAGGCCTGCTTCTATCTTCTCACATCCTATGCTCCCTTTCCATCTATTTCCTTCCACTCATCTGCACTCCTTATTCTGGGAATAGGCATCAGGCCTGTACAGCATTGTTCATCTGCAATCTCCTCCTGTTAATGTATTTTCAAATTCTGGGGCTCCACTCAAGTGCCCACTCTTCCAGGGAGTCTCCCTGGATGGCTCCAGCTGAAAGACATGCTCCTTCCTCCCAGACCTCATTGCCCTCTGCACCAGGTGTCTAGTCTGTGTCCATTCTGGTCTGTGGCTTATCTTTTTTTTTTTTTTTTTTTAAGATTTTATTTATTTATTTGACAGAGAGAGACACAGTGAGAGAGGGAACACAAGCAGGGGGAGTGGGAGAGGGAGAAGCAGGCTTCCTGTGGAGCAGGGAGCCTGATGCAAGGCTCGATCCCAGGATCCTGGGATCATGACCTGAGCTGAGGGCAGACGCTTAACGACTGAGCCACCCAGGCGCCCCTGTGGCTTATCTTTTGCCACTGACTGTGAGCCCAGGGAGGTGGGAAGGAACAGACACGCAGAGGTAGAGAATGGGCTACAAAGGGGGAGAGCTACTTGGAGTTCCTCCAACGCTCAGCGGCCCTACAGTGGCCGTCCTCCTCTGGGCCTTTGTGCAGATTGTTCTGGTTGCCTGGAGTGTGTCCTCTTCTCTAAAATCCTGTTCATTAGTCAAGGCCATTCTCAAGTGCCACCTCCCCCACGAACCCCTCCCTGATACTCTGTTATAGATGCCATCTCCCTCCTTCAGCCCCGTAACTATTTCCTGGGCCTCTGGCAGGGCCCTCCCCTTCACACTCGAACAATAACTAACATCTCATTTGATTCTCACCACAACCCTGGGTGGTAGATATTATCACTTCCTCCATGTTACAGATGAGGACACTGAGAAGTCATTCGAATTATTCAGGCAAATAAATCACTTATATAATAAATAAAACCCCCAAAGGGCAGGGCCCGGCTCGCCTCAGCTCTGCCTCCCACCTCTCTCTTAGTCCGGCCCTCCTATGTTAAATGAATGGAATAAATGGAATTAATTTAAACTTCTTGGCCACAGGGGAGCTTCCTCCCTGAATCCAAGTTCTAAAGAAGCCCGCTGTTGGAGGGGGTAGGGCAGGGTACTTGGGAGCGCCCCCCCCCCCAGGTTGCCGTTGGGATTGCTAATTTTCCAAGCAGTCTGGCCCAAGGTAACCTCCTATACCATGAATTATGGTAGTTCTGGCTGGATTTGACATTCCCTCACCAGCTGCCTAGAGGCTGGGTTTCCAGGTTGGTTTTTCCTTCAGCTCTTTCCTGCTGAGCTCTCCCCACTCAATCCTTTTTAAACTGAAGCATCTCCCCTCTGTCCTCACACCTCCCCCACTTAGGACCAGCTGCTGTGTTATCGGTGAACTTCAGCGCTGCTCACTTCCCAAGAATTCAAGGGAAAAATGAAGGCCCTCTCCCCTGACCAGTCTGGCTACCTTCTGCAGCCTCTCCCAGCTGCGGCTGGCGTCTCTGATCATCTCCAGCCCACTGCCTCTGCGCTCAGAAATTCATAGCTAATGCCTTTTAGAGTGTTTACTGCATAGCTGACCTTGGGCTAAGAGCTTCGTGTGCAAGCTTTCACTTACCCCTCACAGCACCCCTTTCTGAGGGTGGGGACTATTTCACAGAGGAAGCCACTGAAGCCCTGAGAGCTAGTTGCCTTGCCAAGGTCACCCACTGAAGTGCAGCCCAGACATCAGCACCTCTGCCCTTAACTGCCACTCTGACGACAAAGCAATTAAGCCTCCTTTGGAGCTGAGTTCCCAGCCTAGCTCCCCCAGTGACCCCAGGAGCACCTGTTACCTACACCCCAATTTGGCCAGATGGCTCCTGGGACCATCCAGCCCTCTGAAATTGGAGCCTTGCTCTGGCTTACCCCAGCTCCAGGCATTGCCCATGGTTGTTCTCCCTGCTTCTAGAGCTTTGGTTTCCAGGTGTAACAAAGGGTCTGTTGTGGCCGTCCGCACAGGATGACTGGTACCAGGACAGCCAGCAGATGTGTGTGTGTGGCAGAGCCGGCTGCCAGCGGAGTGTGGGGGCTGCAGCTCCATCTCCAGGGACACGTGGGGGATGCACCACCCCTTTAGGGGTGGTTATGCATGGTCCCAGAGGAGGTGGCATGTCAACAGGGGGCTTGTGCAAGGGGATGAACCCTGCATCCTTACAGAGGCAGGAAAGGCTGTCTTGGGTGGACGGGCATAGCGTGGTGATCGCAGATGACCTCACTTAGACCAGCTCACCAAGCCCTGAGCTGGGTTAGCTGGGTTAGCTGGTTAGCTGCTGGGTTAGCTGCTCTAGGAAGCCCCCATGTCCTTGGGTTCCTTTTTAAAAAATATTTTATTTATTTATTTTATAGAGAGAGGGAGAGAGCGCGAGCATGGGTGTTTGTGCACAAGTAGGGGGAGCGGCAGGGGGAAAGGGAGAAACAGACTCCCTTTTGAGCAGGGAGCCCTATGATCCCAGGACTCTGGGATCATGACCTGAGCAGAAGCAGACGCTTATGGACTGAGACACCCAGGCACCCTCCCGCCCTTTTAATAAGATTTATTTATTTATGTGGAGGGGAGGGGCAGAGGGAGAGCTAGAGAGAAACACAAGCAGAGTCTGCACAGAGCATGGAGCCTGTTGGGGGCATGGATCTCACAACCCTGAAATCAGACCTGAGCTGAAACCAAGAGTTGGACACCCAACCAACTGCGCCACCCAGGCACCCCTAGACATCAAGCCCTTTGGCATCAGGAGCCGGGTCTTGTTTGTGTTCCAATGTTAGCATGGTGCCATGCAATAAGGGATATCCTGTAAAAATTTGTTAAATGAATGAATGAATAGATGACGAGGGGTCCCACCAAAAGTCAGCTTGATCTCCCATTCCTCTGAGCGGTTATTGCAAACTTTCCCCTTCCTCCTCCCCCCTAATTCAACTCCCAAGCCAACCCTCTCCATTGCCCCATCCCCCAACTGCACAGTCATGGGGGGCTGCCTCAGTTTCCTGTCTCCCCACATTCTGCACCCCCAGAATGCCCTCCCCGCAGAGTGTCTGGGCTTCTCTGGTCAGGAGTGGATCTCTCCATCCACTCCGTGGATCCTTGCCCCACCTGCCTCATTCATCCTCTTCCCTCTCTGTGGGATCTTTGTCTTCTAGAAATAACCATCGTCAACTCTCTCCCATTCAAAAGAATCACTATATTGTACACTTGAAACTAAAACTGTACTGTATGTTAACTAACTGGAATTTAAATAAAAACTTAAAAAAATAAAGAAGAGCTCCCAAATTGCTCTTGATCTCACCTACCTCTGCCCTCTAGGTACCACCCTCTGTTTCTTCCTAGCGGAGTTCCTTGAAAAAATTCACTGTATCCCCAGGTCCCCCTGGCCTCCTTCCCATCCGACCCTCCTGATCTCACTTCCACCTCACCTCTCCCCAACACAGCTCCGACCAAGGTCACTGGTGACCGCCTCATTGTCCAAGTGAGCAGACACTTTGTCTTCTTCTCATCTTTCCTAGCTCTCAGATGCCATCTGACACCACTGAGCTCCACTCCTGGAGGCTTTCCTCTGTTGGTTTCTGGGCCACTCTTTTCTCCTTTTTTTTCCCCCCCTCTCCAGTCGTTCCTTCTCAGCCTCCTTGTTCACTCCTCACCCTCTACTGTCTCTTAATGTCCATATTCCTGGAGTTCTGCCCTCTTCTCTCTTCCCTTTATGTAAACTCAAGACTTTAACAGACCACCCGGATGAGGACAATGTCCTCATTTCCAACTGGGATCCATTTCTCCTAAGCCCTAGACTTCCATGTTAACAGGAACATTCTACAGGCAACTCAACTTCGAGATGTGCTCAAATGAATTCTTTTTCTCTCGAAACCTGCTCTTCCTCCTGTATTCCCTGTCTCGGCCAATGAGCCCAACATCCACTATGGCCTCCATGTCAGACATCTCAATGTCATCCCAGGCTCTGCCCTCACTCCTGCACCCGACAGCTAATTTGATGTCAAAGCTGTTGCTAATTCTTTCTAATTATCTCTGGAGTCTATCTCATCCTTGTATACCCCCTGCAGAGCCCTGGGACAGGCAAATCTGATGAGCTCACTCTGGCTTAAAAATATTCAGTAGCTCCCCATCACCTTCAGAATGAAATGTTCTTGGTTTACATCCCCGAAAGGGCCAGGACTGAGGTGAGGCTAGCTGAGCACCTGGGTGTACAATTTAAGGAGGGGCTCATTCTCAGGCTTGTTTGTATAAGCACCTCTATGCATGTGGCACCCTAACTGTCCCCTTGCCTCACTTCAGTCCCGGCCCTGTTTCTCATGGCTCCGTGCCTTTGCCCTTGGCCATTCTCTCCACCCCCAACACCCTTACCCCTCTCTACCTTACCAACTCCTACCCATCCTTTAAGACTCTGTTCAAGGGCCACCTCCTCTGAGTTGCCCTCCCTGACCCACCCAGTCTGAAATCCATGACACTCTTCCGTTCCCCCCTCCATCACACCAGCCCTGATGGTTGGTTTCCTCCCCAGCCTCCACCACCAGCCTAGCGCCTTTGGGGACAGTTTGTTGGGTGACGAACAGAGGGAACGGATGCATCTCAGGAAAGACGTCTGCTAAAAGTCATTGTTAATGATACTAAAAGTTTAGGGCAGAGAGCCCAGCCTTTCATGGCCTTGCTGTAGGGGCCGGCGTGTTCTAGCAGCTAAAACTGATGCCCAACAGCAGGCAGTGAAGTCCCTATCCAGTGGTCAAGATGAGGCTGTGAAGGAAGAGGGGTAGAGGATGGGGCCCGATGGCCGGTTCTGAGGTTCCATAGCTCTGTCTGGTCTTGTCCAGCTTTTCCTCTGGTGGGCGGCTGGTATAGACACCATCCCACCCCCATGCCCTGCTTCTGGGTAGGAAAGTATCATGCCTGCCTGATGAAGTCCAAATGCCTTAGGAAGGCATTCAAGGCCCCTTGGAATCTGGCCCCTGATCACCATCTGGCCTCAACCCTCTGCATCCTTGCTACCACCGGGCTCTTCTAAACGATTTGAATTTCCTCGAACTTTTCCTGCTCTGTCCCATCTTGGAGGCCTTTGCTCGGGCTGCTCCCCTTCTTTCTGGAATGCCCCTTTCCTCTTTCCTGCCTACTTCCAACAGTCCATGTTGCCTCCTCCAGGAAGCCCTCAAGTCTGGGTGAGGTACCCTCCTCTGTGCCATGACCTTAGCACACCGATTGATATTGCACAGCTAATCTTTCTTGGAGTCACCACGGGCCGGGCCCTGTTCTAAGCCCCTTATATATATAATTTACCTCATTGAATCCCCACAACCACCTCCTGCCTTCCTTGGGTGTTATGTCCTCCTTTTACAAACAAAAATGGAGGCTCAGAAAGACTTGGGCTACACAGTATCTTACTTTCCTATGCTGTGTGACAAATCACCAACGAGCATGGCAGCTTAAGATGACATACGGATGATCTCAGATTCCATGGCTCACAGTCAGAACAGCCCAGTTGGCCCTGTGGGGGGGTCTCATCTGGAGCCGAGATGAGGCATGTTGAAGTTGTTGGTGGAATTCAGTGCCTTGCCACTCCGGCCCCGAGGCCCTCAGCTCCTGGAGGCCACCCCCTCCACGCAGTTCACACAGGGCTGTTCACTTCAAGGCCAGCAGGAGACTGTTTCTCTTCAGGAAAAGCCCAGTCCCTTTCTAAAATGGCTTTCACCTGATTAAGCCAGGCCCACCAAGGATCATCTCCCTGTTGAGGAACCCAGAATCAGTTGATTTGGGACCTAATTACACGTGCAAAATCTCTTTACTTTTGCCGTAAAAGGTCACCTAATTATGGGAGTGACATCCCCTTATATTTACAGGTCTCCTGCATACCCCAGGGGAGGGGATTAAATAGGTCTGTATGGGGGGAATTTGGAGGGGAGGGAGAGTCGGGGGCAGGAAGCTTGGGGGCCATGTTAGGATTCTGCCTACCACACCCAGCCAGTGAGTGGCAGCCCCAGGAGTTAAACACAGCTCTTCTTACTGTGGGGTCTGCACCTTTGACCCAGCTGAGGCAGAGGACACAAGAGCTGAAATGCTGGCGGGTCTCAGGAGGACCTAATTGGGTACAGCATGGAAAGCGTCTGGCACAGTATCTGGTCCAGAGTAGATGCTTGATCCTAGCGGTTCACATCCCCAAAGGCCAAGACTGTGGCTGATACGCCTCTCTGCCTCCATGGTCAGCGGTTGGAGGAGGAGCCCTGGGGTGGGGGGATTACAGCAGTCCTCTGGCCATCTAGCCTGAATCCTGCGCCTGGCTGGAAGAGGGAGAAACACCCTCTCACATGAGCACGCCCTCGATGAGCCCCTGGTGGAATGTAAGATAAACTTCCTCTTCTCACTCCCCCTCTCTCGGTCCTGGTCCCCTTCCCCCCACGAAGAGAGTGCCCTCCCCGCCCCCCCCCCCCATGAAGGAAGGCACAAAGTCAGGAATTGATGCTGCATCTTTTTTTTTTTTACTTTTGCCTTCTTAAAGCATGTGCTCAGCTCATGGAGGAAGCAGTCTGGCAATTAGAAAGGCCCAGCGGCTTGGGCTGCGGCAGGGGGAGGCCAGGTGAGGGCCAGGGAACAGCAAAGCCCGCACTAACTTCATAAAATATAAAACAAGGGAGGGGTGAAGGGAGGATGGAGACTTGTAAAATACAATATCTTAGGGGATTGGCAATAATAAAAAATAAGGTTCATTATTTACAAACAATTTCTGTTCTTGGTCTCTGTACAGTGGGGCGGGGCGGGGAGGGGGGTGTGTGTCGGTGTGGGGATGGGTGTGTCTGTGGGGGGAGCAGGGAGGCAGTGGTCGTGTTGGTCATTATGAGAAAGGAGGGAGTTGGCCCAGTGAGTGGTTTATCTGAGAAGGACGGATGGCTGTGGGAGGGAGGGGTGAGAACAGAGTGGTCGGCCCAAGGTAACAAACAGTCCAAATGTGGTGGGGAAAGGAGAGGCCCTGGGAAAGAGTGGGGCAAAGAAGGGCTGGGGAGAAGTGGAACGCTTTCTCCTGGGATGGGAGCCCAGGGGGCAGGGGGACAAGCTGGATCCGGGTTAGAGAGCAAGACAACCCCTCTTCTGGGTGCCAGAGGGTACGTCCTGTGTCCTGGGTCTTGGCGCGGCCTAGGAGAGTTTGATGGTGGTATTGGGGCCCAGATCCCTGGAGAGAGAACAGAAGTCCGGGGTGAGTGTGTCCAGTGAGGATCCTCTCACCCCTCTGTGCACTGGATCAGAATGTGAGTGGGAGGGGGCCTTGGGGAGGCGTGGCTGACATGGGGACTCCCCTCCCCGCAGAGCGTGGGTGGAGCCTGGGGCCCCAGGAAGGGAAGGGGCCACCCACCTACCTCTCACGGAACCACTCCTTGGGGTGAGAGAAGTCGGGGCTGGTGCCGTTTCCACCAACGTCTTTTGGCCAGGCCTCACTCAAGTACTTGGTGGTCTCGTGGGTGCTGTCCAGGTGGTCATGCTGCAGGTGGTCCTGGGGCCGCTGCTCAGCCGGCCCCCCCGGCTTGATTTCCCAGCTGTCTGGGGGCTCCACAGGCAGGAGGGCACTGCGGCCCTCCTCCCACGAGCCTGCCCCCTCGTCGTAGAACAGGAGGCTCCGGGAGGGCACTGGACAGAGAGCTCATGGTGAGCCTCCGTGCCAAGGCTCCCCACTCCCAGCCACATTCCTGGCCCAGTAGTGAAGGACGAGGGCCTGAGTCTGAACCCCAGCTCTAACACTGCCCACTGGTATGACCTCTGGCGAGTCAGGCCTTTGCGTTAGCCTTTCTGAGCCTCAGTTTGCTCATCTGTAAAATAGGGATACTAGGGCCGAACCTCATGTAGATGTGGTTTGATGAGACCATAGGGGCAAAGTGATTGAAACTGTGTTTAGTATGCACTCCGAGAGAGTAGTTCTTCCTAAGCAGAGGGTACCAGGGCGGGGCATCTGAGAGCTGGGTTCTTTTTTTTTTTTTTTTTTATAGATTTTATTTATTTATTTGACAGAGAGATCGCGAGAGCAGGAACACAAGCAGGGGGAGTGGGAGAGAGAGAAGCAGGCTTCCTGCCGAGCAGGGAGCCTGATGTGGGACTCGATCCCAGGACCCTGGGATCATGACCTGAGCTGAAGGTAGACGCTTAACGACTGAGCCACCCAGGCGCCCTGAGAGCTGGGTTCTAATCCTACCTCTACTATTCACTTTCTCTGAGACCTTGAATCAATCTCTTCCCCTTTCTCTCTTTTTAGAAGATTTTATTTACTTCTTTGAGAAAGTGAGAGCACTTGTAGGGGGGCTGGTGCAGAGAAGCAGATTCCCCACTGAGCAGGGAGCCTGGCTGGGGGGCAGGGGAGCTAGGCAGAGGCTTAACCCCCTGAGCCACCCAGGTGCCCTCTTCCCCATTCTAGGCCCTAGGGTGCACTTCAGGACAGTGAAGGAAAAGAAAACACGTTTGTGGGATATCTACTCTGTGCCAGGCATTGTGCAGAGCCCTTTGACCTGTATATCAAATCACGAGCATCTCCCAGAAACTCCTGGGAAGGAGCTATTTTTAGCCCTGTTTCACAGAACAGGTGAGGTTCCAGCTTATCAGGTACTTTGGCCTATGCTGGAAGCGAGAGGCAAACCCAGGGCTGCCTGGCTCCAGGATCCCCCAGCACCTTCCGGGCCCTCAGGCCCTGACCTAAGAGTGTGTGTGAAAGGCACTCCCTGCCATTGAGCAATGCAGCAGCCCTGAAAGCCCGCCAGCTCCAGAGGCCACTTCCTACCACAGATACACACAGGGCCTGCAACCCACTGCATTCACTCCAAGGGGCTTTGTTCATCCACACTGGCCCCACCCCCCACTTCCCTCCCTTCCTCTCCGCAGGCTTCCTCTACCTCCGAAGACCCCAGGGCCCCCCTGGCCTTGGAAAATGGATATGGGACTCTCGGCCCTCACACCCCTGCGGCCCACCTCCCTCTGTGACTGTCCTGTCTCTTCTCAGGCCACGCTTGTCCAGGGAGTGGTTTTCGCTCGCTACCTCCATTTCCTCTTCCCCTAGCCCTCCCCACCCCTTCCTCCTGTCAAGGCCCTGCTGGTCTAGCTCCTTCTCCCTGCCTATCTCTCCTTCTTTTTTTTTTTTTTTAATCTCTCCTTCTTGAATCCTACTCCTCCCCGTCTCCTCCCTCTCTGACCGCCCCCCCCCCATCTGCTTCCTCTTCCTCCTCCTGCCCTGCCAGATAATTCATTCCTGGTAGACGATGAACAGTTAGGAAGTTCCTCTGTAGGTCTATCTGAAGTACCTTCTGCTTCTGGAAATCCATACTATTCTTTGCTGCACCTTCTACCAGTTTCTCCCCTTGCCGCCTGCCTATTGTAGCTTTTCTCTCCTCTGGTGAGGTCTTCAAAAAGGGAGGGGATGCACTCACTGATTAAGCGCCTACTGTGTGCCAGACCCTGTACCAAGAGTGTGCGTGCCCTGTGCCATTTAGTTGTGACAACACCCATGCTCGGGGAGTGCAGAACTGTAACTCCTGTTTTTCAGATGAAGACATGACAGCTTAGGGATGTCAAGACACGTGCCCAATGTGACACAGTTAGCAAGGGCAATGGCAGGCATGACTGACTCTGAAGCCCCATGCTCTTAAGCACTGTATCTTGCGGTCAGTTCCCCATGGGCTGGTAACTATCTGAGCCCACGTCACCACCACCCCTCCTCTGCCCGTGCTTGACATTACCGGTGCATCCTGGCACTCCGTAACACAGTGCTCCAGCCACCACTGTCTGATGGGAAAGTGCCCTTGAACCGAAACTCACATGCTATCCCAGTCCCAAAATACTAACTGTTCCTAGCAGATGCCCCGTAACCACTGGTACCATAATTCCTGGGGGCTGGGGTGGGGGCGGGTAGGGTGGGAACATTCCGGCTGTCCCCTAAACCACCCCCCACCCCCGCAGGCCACTCTTGGGTGGGCTGGGATCAGGTAGCCTGCAGTGTAGTCCCAATTCCACAACTAACATCGAATAAATCATAGAACCTTGGGGGGGGGGGCCTCAGTTTCTCCATCTGTAAAATGAGGAGGTAGAATGAGATGTCGCCAACCCAGAACCCAGCTCCTCCCTTGTATCTGGCTTATGCCCAGAAGTTGGGACCCAGGGAAGGTCGCCTGGCTCAGGGCACTCACTCTGACTGGCTGTGTAGACGCTGTCAGCGGCCATGGGGTCTTCCTTCACAGTCTGGGAGCTGGAGGAGAACTCAGGGAGGCAGGGCACAAGGGAGCCCAGCACCAGAACGAAGCACAAGGCTGCCACCTGGTAGTGGAGAGAGTGGTGGTCAGAGCAGGTTGGGGGGGGGGGGTGCAACCCTGGCCATCCCCAATCCTTCTCCCCCCAAACCAGTAGGTATAAAAAGCTCGGTATTTTTCCAAGAAAGCAGCGCCCAGAGCCAGCCACCCCCTAGATGTGCAGTCTTCCACCCTTTTTGGAGAAGGTGGAGGAGGCTGCTCAGGCCATGTCAGCCCTTGGTAGGGGGCCACCACAGGCAGTGTTAGAAAAAGAGGGAAGTGGTCAACACGGTTATCACCTATAAGGTGGGGGAATCAGGATAGTGAGAAAGGAGTACTTGGGCGTGGGGGGGTGGGGGACAAGCGAGGGGACAGAGCATCACACCAGATTCTCAGCAGGAGGAGTTAAGAGTCACACAGCCCGAACTAAGCCCACCCCACATCATGCCTGCCACCTGAGAGCATGAGGATCTCAGAGGGCCTGGGGAGCGATTAGCCAAGAGGCAGCAGGCTGCACATTTCCAGGACAGTGTGGAAGACGGATTTGCAGATGTCTGAACCACACCCTGCACATTTTTTTTTTTGAGGATTTTATTTATTTATCAGAGAGAGACACAGTGAGAGAGGGAACACAAGCAGGGGGAGTGGGAGAGGGAGAAGCAGGCTTCCCGCCGAGCAGGGAGCCCGATGTGGGGCTCGATCCCAGGACCCTGGGATCATGACCTGAGCCAAGGGCAGAGGCTTAACGACTGAGCCACCCAGGCACCCCCACCCTGCACATTCTTTTGGGCTTCTAGAGATTTGCTCAGCCTTCTCCTCGCTATTCATTCCAGAAAGAAACAAGTGCCTCCCAACCTGTGTCTCCCTAAGCCCTTTGCCCCCCAGGGTATAGAAACTGCCTCCTCAAGGGACTTGCCCTGCTATCCCCTAGCTGGGTTCACGTGAGTCACTACACATCCACATTGTGTTAGAACTGGTCAGGGAAGGTCATGTTCTGGAAGGCTCCATGGTCTTGGTGAAAGAGGCTGGGGTCTTCAGGAGCCAGCTCACCAGGCACTAGGATGGTGTACCCTGGTGATGTTGCCAATCATCAAAGCTCTGCCGGCCTTCCTAGAAGGCCAGCCTGGGGAAGACTCGTCCTCATGTGGCCCTGTGGTGAGGGAATAGCACCTACCATGAGGCAGGTCCCAGTCTGGGTGGCAGCCATCTTGTAAGGTCTTGAGATCTTGTTGGTGACCAGAGTCTGGAGTTTCTGCAGCTGCTGGAGCAGGGTCCTGAGGAGGGCACAGTGGTCACTTGGCAGGCTCTGCCCCAGCAGGCATCTCTGCCTCCTGGAGCTCTCCCAGGGAGCACCTGGGCTGGCTCCACACTTGGCTTCCACACCAGGTGCCCGTTTCAGTCAAGACAGAAAAGGTCACCTCCCGCTTGGCTCCTCTGTGGCATGGCTTGGGGAACCTGGGGCCTGTCTCGTGATGAATAGCTGGGTCACCCTATGGGGGCTCAGGGGTGCCCTGTGATGCTCCTGGCCAAAGTGGGGTGGGGAAGAAGGTCTGCCCCACCTGGGCTGAGGTCACCTTTTTCTTCACCTACGCCAGCCACAGCTACAGTGACCTTCCTTCCTTTGTACCCCACGATTCCCGGAGCTGATAAGAAGGCCATGTCCGGCGGCTGTCTGGTGTGTAGTGAGGGTCCAGTAAATATAGCTACCACTTTGGTTAATTTTGTCACTGTTGCTTGTACCAAGGCACCTGTAACATCTCGTTTCTGTTCATGGGTTTCCATGTCAGTCTCCTTCACTAACCGTGGGCTCCCTGAGGGCGAGGACCGGGTCCCACCCAACGACGTGCAGTCCTCCGGGCACACACTGGGTCTCCTCAGCCCACGCTTGGCCAACCACAGTTTAACTGTCTCTTTCCTCCACCTAGCCGGGCACTGGGGTTGCAGTTACCAGAATGCACAGCAGGTGGCGAAAGAGCTCCAAGGGCCTGGCCCTATTTTGGGCCAGAGAGGAATCTGGGCCAGAGGTACAGGGGTGAGGAGTGCGGCCCCGCCCCCCTTCCCTGAGTGGGCGGCATTCTCCAGGTCAATCTGGGGAGTGGCTGGATCCTGCTGGAGAAGCTGGGGGAGAAGGAAGGAAAGAAGGAAAAAGCCTTCTGTTGAGCACCTGCTACATACCAGCTGTTGTCTCTTGTCATTTTAATTTACCCCAGCAAATAATTATTAGAGACCTACTGTGGGCTCCTGGCTAGGCACTATCAAGAATTCAGAATAACCATAAAAAAAAAAAAAAAAAAAAGAGGAGAAGAAAAGCTAACACGAATTGAGCATTCTTAAATGCCAAGCACAGTGCTGGGCCCTTTACCGGCGCCGTCTCATTGTATCTTCACAAGAATCCCGTGAGATAGAGCTTCTATCATCCCCATGTAGACAAAACAACTGGGGACCAGAGAGGTTTAACAGTTTTCCCAGAATCACAAAAATGGCAGAGTGGGATTAAGAAACCCAGGCTGTGACTTTAGGTAGCTGTGACCTGTGCTGACCCTATACTGAGGTTTCGCAAAGGGAATTGTGCATTCGAATCACTGAAGGATCGTGTTGAAATGCAGATTCTGATTCTGTAAGTCGGGGGAGAGTCCCGAGATACGGCGGTTCTTACAAGCTCCCAGGTGGTGCTGATGCTATTTGCTGGTGAGAAGAGCTCTGAGTTGCAAGCACCCACCCACCCCAGCGGTTCTAACGTTAGGGTACGTCAAAATCACCTGGAGGGCTTATGAAAACACAGATTGCTGAGCCCTCCCCAGGGAGTTCCTGATTCAGCAGGCCTGGCTTGAGGTCTGAAAATCAGCATTTCCAAAACTTTCCAGGGGCGGCTGCTGCTGGTCTGGGGAATTCCGCTTTGAAAGCCATTGCCCTCTACCAACTCACTTACGCGGCTCAGCTGCCCTGTCAGGTTTTTAGAGCTATGCGCGGATGAAGAAAGATGGGAAGCCGGGGTCCCAGGCTGCAGGGTTCCTGTTTCTGGGGTTCCTGTCATCCTGAACTCAGTCACCTCTCCTGCCTCCTGCCTCCCAGAGCTATGTCAGAGCCGGGCCCTGGCTGCAGGAGGGCAGGGGGCCGGGGAGGAGGCAGGTGGTACCACCCACCTGTTGGCATTCTCCAGGGTCTCTACCTTCTTCCACAGTTCGTTGTTCTCTGACGTAAATGTCTCCACCCTGAGGGGGCCAAGCAGACACAGGCTCAGGGCCAGGCCCCAGACTCACTGCTGCCCTCTCTGCCCTGTCCACCGCTCCCTGAGGCATCCCAGGCCCCGAGCCCCAAGCCCCCTGCTCCGGTGCCCTTTGAGAGAGCCCTGGGGACAGCGGGGCAGGCGGGGGAGTGGGGCCCAGGCCCACCGCCCTGCCCAGGATACTTACTTCTTTTCTAGACATTCCACGTACTCCTTCTTCTTACGGCGGCTCTCCTGGGCCGAGATCTAGGGGGGAGGCCGCAGAAAAGGGGTTACCACAGCCACATAACCATTTCCGGGGGCCCCTCAATTTTAGGGCTGGTGTCACCAGGGGAGCCCTAGGACAGGGCCAGGGTCCAGCTCATGCTTTACCTTATTCTTGATTTTTCTCCGGACCCTCTTTAAGGCCTTTTCTTCGGCTTTGGTGAGGGGGAGTTTCGTGGGGATGGGGTAGCCCTCAGCAATCAGGGTGCGTTTCTCCTCCTCTGTCAGGAGCAGTGGCCCTGATGTCCCCTGTAATTTCTGTGGGAGGTAGGACATGATGGTTAGGAACCAGACAGCCATGGGTTCAAATCCAAGCGCTGCCACTGACTTTGCGTGACTGAGGGAAGGCACTCCACTCTCCTAGCCTCGGTTTCCTAACTTGAAAAAGGGTGGATCTGAATGAAATCCACTAACATGTATCAACAGTGCTGGGAGCCCAGCATGTTAGGCATTCAGTATATTATTGCAGGGTCGGGGTAGGGGGGTCCCCTAGATCCCATTCTGGAATCCACAGCCTCAAAGCTGACTTGTCCAGAGCCCCTAAACAGCAACCCCCTCAGACCCCTACAGTCTTCACTTGGGAGGCTCCATGCAGGACTCAGCTCCATGTTTCCCAGGCGATTTGGGGCCTCCTGAGGCCTGTTCCCAAGCGATGCTCCATGGAGCCAGCCTGGGTCATCCCCTGGGGGTCAGGAATGTCAAGTTCTAGTCCTGGTTCTGCAACCGTGGGGGTGTGGCAGGCCTCTTGGACCTCTCTACCTGTTTCCTCTTTACCCCAGAACAGGATTAGGAGATTCGCACTCCCATCTGCTCTGAATGCTGATGGGGATGGGGATCAGGCTTGGGGCTCCCCGACCCTTCCTCGCTGGTCGTGTGCGGGGTGGACTAACTCAATCCCTTGCCTCTAGGCTCAGCCCACCCCCAGCTGCTTACGTGAGGGGCGGTGAGAAGGGGGGAGGTGGAGATGGCCGTGGAGGAGCGGGCCATGGGCCGGACAGGGCTGGAGGGGGGCAGAGAGCGGGGACTCTGGGAGCCGTCACTGTCGCTGCCGTGGCTGCTGGGGGGCGTCAGAGGCATCTGCACCAGGTCCTCTGGGGAGAGCGGGGGGAGGGGAATCCAGGTTAGCAGGGTTGCATCCCATCTCTGCTTGGACATCAGAGGTCAGCCAGCCCTGACACTGTGGGGGACGGAATACTGGGGCCTTGACCAGCTGTCCCATCAGCTGTCCCATCCCCTCTGCCATGTCAGAAAGATGAGCTGACATCCAGAAGTTCATTTCCGAATGCCATCCCATCTCCAAGGCCACAGAGGCCTGGCTCCTCGGTGTGGCTGTCACGGAGGCCGGATTCTCGAAGACCCTCCCCCATCCCTGATTTCACAGGGTCCAGGCCCTTGGAACCTCCACTGGTAACCCCAGAGGTGACTGGAGTTTGCCCATAGCCAGTCCCACGGGATCGGGCTGGGCAAGCAACGGGCTCCGTCACTTCCTTCTTCCCACTGCCAAACATCTAGCCCAAGCAATCCCAGGGTTTCCACTTCCAGCTTGAGCGTGACAGGACAGCAGGCTTTCAGCAGACCAGCCAGGAGCCCTGCGGTCCCCAGCCTCCCCCTCCCCGCTGCTGCTCCGTGGCTGCAGCATCAGGAAGACTGGCACCCTGCGGTGGTCAGGGAAGATCCTGGGCAGAGCCACGAGGACCGAGAGCCCAGCTGCAGGGAGAGCTCCCAGGACAGCACAGAATGCCCGGATCATTGCAGAGCGGGCTGAGGCTCCAGAGGAACAGCTGCATCCTTCCAGACTCAGCCCCTAACTGCCCTCTGCACGAGTCCTCTCTCCCTCCCTGCACTTTGATTTGCCTCTTAAGGGTGCCCTAATGTGAAGAGCCCGGAACGTGGAGTCAGGGAGCCTGAGTTCAAGTTCTGCTGTCACCCGCCCTGAGTGTGTGACCTATAGTCATATTTATTAACCCCTCCCGGCCTCACTTCCCTGTGGAAAGGGAGTGAACTGACTGCAGGGAGCCTTGAGGACGCAATGAGCTCATGTATATGAAGATGCTTTACGGACTGAAGGGCACTCTACAAGATGATGTGTTTTCACAATGGCCCCTTTCTACCTTCTGTGAATATTCTCTCCGAGGGAGTGAATAGTGTGAGGGCGAAGCTTGGGTCTTACTCATCTTTCTAAACCTTGTGCTACTCAGCCCAGGGCCTGATACATAGTATATGCTTAATGAATGTTTGATGAACTAATGAGGTAGGGTTGGAAAGATTCAGTTAGCCTATTCTCCTTCTGGCCAATCCAAGAAGCTTCCTCTGTGTTCCCTTCCCCCCGTCAGGTCTGGGGATGTGCCTCCAAGGCCTCCTAGGTAATCTGCCATCTTTAACCCATATAGCTGCTAGGAAACGGGCCCTCACTACTCCGTGATCTACTTGGGCACAGGACTGTCTTCTCCCTCTGCCTTCCCAGACATGTCCAATGAACTCTCATTGGATGGATGGATGGATGGATGGATGGATGCGTGGATGGATGGATGGGTGGCTATAGAGTGGGCTTCCATTAGTGAATGACAGGAGGGGGATTAGCAAACAGGGTGAGCGTGTCAATAACAGAGATGACAGTTGTAGACTGGGTTAAAAGGGAGCTGGATGGATGGAAAGTGTGCAGAACAGGGAGGAAAGGATATTCTGGGGAGAGACGGGGGCTGTTGAGGGAGATGGGTGGGCTGGGCCAAGGGGGTAGGGAATGCTGTCTGCCCAAGACTGGAGAGGAATAGTCCCTCTGGACACACTTACCTGGTGTCACTTTGAGGAACTGATTCACCTCCTGGGGCTCTGCTTTGATCACTGGCAGCTGAGTCATCTCTCCTGGGGCCTGAGGAAGAGACAGGCCCAGCTCCATGAGCTGCCCTTGAGGCTGTCTCCACCATTCAACCTCCTACCCTCCCTGAGGCTGGCGGTCTGCTCTGCACAATTAAGGAGGTGGCTGGACTCAGGGTTCTGGGTACAGCCCAGAGGGAGAGAAGGCAAGTTCTCAGGCTCGGAGAAGCCAAGTAAGACCTAGGAGAAGAGAATGGTGGCTAAGTAGTTAGTGTAGTTTAGACCTTAAGCTTGGAGAAGGAGGGCTTCTTGTGGCCTCCAAGGCCAAGGCCATCTTTTTGATGGAGGCTGCTCTGTGCTGACTGTGAAGGCTGCATAGGCCTTGGTATGTGGGTTGCCAAGAGGAGAGAAGGAATGTCTGGTGCATTGTAGCTGTTCAGTGAAGGGTAACAGTAGCACCAATGAAGAAGGCCTTAACTGGCTGGGGGATCAGGGTGAGCTCTCTAAGCAGCTCAACTTGGAAAGGAGTCCGGAAGTATAAATAGGAATGTTCCAGATAAAGGACAGGGCAGGTGGTAAGTGAAAGGAAAAGAATTCCAAGCAGAGGGAAAAGCATCTGCGAACGCACAGAGGCTAGAGCGCATGGCCAGATCTGGAAGCTGCAAGTATTCAGGGTGTCCAGAGTATAGGGGTGTATGTCAGGGGGGAATGGTAGGAAACAAGACCAGAAGGCCTGGCTAGAGGGTGGGGCGGGGGTGGTGGTAGGATTCACAGAGGGTAGAAAGGGACCAGACAAGGAAGTTTGAAACAATAAGGAGTCCCTGATGGGTTGTATCACAAGGGATGGACAGAACTAGATTTATGTTTTAAACAAACAATGCATTCCCATTTCTTTATATTCCCACTTGCTGTTCCAGAAAGGACATCAAGAACAGGTATGGCCTACTAGGGATTTACCCCAAAGGTACAAGTGTAGTGATCCGAAGGGGTACGTGCACCCCAATGTTTATAGCACCAATGTCCACCATAGCCAAACTATGGAAAGAGCCCAGATGTCCATCAACAGATGAATGGATAAAGAAGATGTGGTATATATCTACAGTGGAATATTACTCAGCCACCAAAAAGGGAAATCTTGCCATTTACAATGACGCGGATGGAACTGGAGGGTATTATGCTAAGCAAAATAAGTCAATCAGAGAAAGACAATTATCATACGATTTCACTCATATGCAGAATTTAAGAAACAAAACAGAGGAGCATAGGGGAAGGGAGGGAAAAATAAAACAAGAGGAAATCAGAGAGCGAGACAAACCATAAGAGACTCTTAACCATAGGAAACAAACTGCAGGTTACTGGAGGGGGGGATGGGGGATAGGGTCACTGGGTGACAGGCATTAAGGAGGGCACGTGATGTAATTAGCACTGGGTGTTATATGCAACTGATGAATCACTGAACTCTACCTCTGAAACTAATACTACATTATATGTTTTTTTTTTAAGATTTATTTATTTATTTGAGAGAGAGAGAATGAGAGAGAGAGAGAGCACATGAGAGGGGGGAGGGTCAGAGGGAGAAGCAGACTCCCCGCCGAGCAGGGAGCCCGCTGTGAGACTCGATCCAGGGACTCCAGGATCATGACCTGAGCCGAAGGCAGTCGCTTAACCAACTGAGCCACCCAGGCGCCCAATACTACATTATATGTTAATTAATTGAATAATAATAATAGAAGAACATGTATGGCTTCCTGCACATGATTATCAGCACGCATCTAGGTGGTGTTCTCTTTGCGGAAGGCACTGTGTTGTTGGGTGCTGGATTTCAGGACCAAGTCTCCCCTCTGGGTCCACAGCCAGCAGAGAGAGGCCATGATATTGTGATTGGGACACAGAATCTCCAATGTAGGCAGATGAGTAAGAATCACAGAAGGTTCAAGTTGGCAGGGACCTTGGAGATTCTCTGGTCTACATCCCAGCTCAGCCCTCAAAGTGACAGGGAGGGCACTGTGACGCAGAAGGGTGGGTCACCCAGCCCATTACTGACAATGCCAACTTCTGGTTCCTGTGCCTTCCACAAGAGCATCGTGATCTCCCTAGAGTGGGAAGTGTGGGCTTCCAGGTCTTGTAGGCCAAGTTTGGAATGCAGTTCATTATTTCTGCGTGTGGGATTTTTTGTTTCGTTTTAGAGAGAGGGAGAGAGGTGGGGGAGGGGCAGAGAGAGGGAGAGAGAGAATCTTAAGCAGGCTTGATCTCACATCCCCGAGATCATGACCTGAGCCGAAACCGACAGTTGGATGCTAGACCAACTGAGCCACCCAAGCGCCCTGCAGCTCATTATTTCTGACGGTGTGATTCTGGGCAAGTCGCTTAGCTCCTTGAGCCTCATTTTCCCTCTCTGAGGCATGTGCCCAACCTCCCAGGACTCTGGCGGCGGTTGCTGCTGCACCTTCCCTTCCTGCTTCGGCAAGGCCCAAGGAGTCGCTGAGCCAGTCTTGGAGATGGTCACAAAAGATCTTCCACCTTTACAGGTGACCCTTGGTCCCCTAGGTCAGTGCAGGGGTGGGGAGGGGCTGATCTTGGCCTTTGGCCGCATGCATTTTGATCAGGTGAGACGTGTGGCCAGCAGGGGGCAGAGCCAGTCAAACCCCCAATCTAGGGATTTTTAAGACGGCCCTTTTGTAGACTCAGGGCTTGAAGCCCCTTAGAGGCAGCTCATGCTCCCATTTTACAGATAAGAAAACTGAGGAAGAAAGAGAAGGTAACACGCCCAGAGCACAAATGAGAGCTAAACTGGGACCCAGGCAGGGCCTGGAGTCTGGGCCTCACATTCCCAGGAGGCTCTTCAGATGTCGACCTTGGATCTAGAGTTGAATGCTGTTATCTATGTATCATGGGGGGTGATGGGGGGCTGACCGGAGCGTATGAGGTAAAAAATATCGATCTCACAAACATATACAATTGAAATATTGACAATGGTTGTATTCTCATTTTGGTCATTCTTTTTAAAAATCCTGACACTTTGAGACAGCTATCTGACCTGCGCTCTCTCCATCTCTGAGACCCTGGACCGGGCCCCTGATGCCCAGCTCTGCCAGGGCCCCCGTCAGCTTCCTTCGGCACGCAGTGAGGGGCCCAGCTTACTTCGAGGGTGCTATGGATTGTTCCCATTCTAGGACGGCCAAGGGGCAGCCCAAGGGGTAGGCAGAGGCCTGGTCCAGGAGTTCTGACCCTCAGCCCCCAGGCTCACATTGTTCCCAGTCCACCCAGCCCTGGGCTACACAGGGCTTTGAAGGCCTCTTCCCACAGAGACCCCCGCCTCCCCCGGCCTCCCTCCCTCAGCCCCTGGGAACAGTCCCCAGGCTCACCTGGTGGGGGACGGGCAGCCTGGACAGGGGGCTGAGGCCCAGCAGCGGGGTGGTGGCCAAGGCGGCAGCAGCTGCCATGGCCGAGGAGGCGGCCAGAGGGTCCACGGGCAGCTCCGGGCTCTGCTCCTGCTTCACCATGACGGAGCACAGTTTGTGTCCCAGCACCCATGCTCCATGTTCCACGTCTGGGGAAGGGGGCAGGACCAGGCTCAGGGGACTCCCCGAGCAGAGGGCTCTGCCGCCCTCCTCCCGCCGGGAGCTGCTCTAGACTGGGCTGAGGAAAGATGTAGTGTACAAACAGGCAAGGGCAGAGAGGGGCGCTGGGTGAGGTAGGCTGGGGCCAGAAGAGGTGGGGCATCTTCTTTACTCTGCAGCTCACAGAGCAGGCGTGGACAACAGATCTGGACCCCTCCTGACTGGCCGTGTGACCTTAGGCAAGTTGCTTAACCTCTCTGAGCCTTAGCTTCTTCATCTGTAAAAGTGCCTGACAAGAAGTAAATGCTCAATAAATGCTAGCTATTGTTAACACAATGACTGCTAGTCAGTGAACATTTGCTGAGCACTGTGCTAGGCGGCGGGGGACCTGGTGAGAGTCGCAAGCAGTTTTAGTGCTGCTGAGGAAGGGGAAGGTGGGCCCAGAGAGGCCAGCAGGGGTAGTGTGGCCTTGGAGACTGGGCTCACAGCTGCGACTTTGTCCTAAAGGTAATGAGGGAAGCACTGAAGGGTTTTAAGCACGCTCAGATTTGTAATGTCGAAAAAAATCATGTTGTGTTTATGTGGAGACAGGCCTGACTGCAGGCAAGGTGGAGGCCGGGAGACTCGCAGGAGGTGACAGTCCAGCGAGAGAAGATGAAGCCTGAGCAAAGTGGGGATGGAGAGGAAGGGACATGCTGGAGACAAATTCAGAAGGGAGGATCCACAGGACCTGGTGACGGGGTGGGGTGTGTGTGTGTGAGGAGGTGGGGGTGGGGAGGGCATGTGGGTGGTGAGATGTGATGATCAGGTTTCCCAGGGTAGTGTCCACTTCCTGCCTTCTTTGTGAGGCTCCTGGCCCCACCTGGGCCACAGGGCTGGCAGGCATCACCCCTTTTCCTGATGGGTGCCTACAGTCCTGCACTCCAAGTCAGCCCTGCAAGCCCCAGGCAGTGGTGAGGTGAGGCGGGGGTCTGGGGAGCCAATATGCAAGGGAAGGGCCAGGGCGCTCTGGCCTTTGGGGCCCGCTGTGGGTAGAGAGAGGGGGTCAGTGGTGCCTGGTCCCACCTCAGAGACGAGGCCCCACCCTGCTGGGAGCCTGAGCACCCCAGCTCTGGGCCACAGGCTGCCCCAGGGCTCCAGGAACACCCACAATCTTCCCAAATTACAGGGCCAGCTGTCCAGCCTCCGGGAAGCTGCCCCTGCAAAGGGCCCAGAGACAAATTGCTCTAAAAATAGACTTGGGGTGGCCGAGGAGCTGCTGGGCTGGCCCAGCGGGGGTGGATGGAGAACCTACCATGGGAGGAGGTCCACCCCACATGCTGCTTGCCCCTCCCCTCCCTGTCCCCGCCTGAGGACACGCGGACGTGACTTCCAGAAGCTTGGCTGAGAGGCCAGGGCATGCAGGGAAGCTAAGACCTCAGCAGCCCCAGCCCTGAAGCCATTTAAACCCCAGACGGAGTCCCTGCCCTCACAGGGGTGAGCGGGGTGGGGTGCAGAGTCCCAGCTCTGCCCCGGGGAATCTCAAAGACCGTCAGAAGCACACAGTTGTTGAGCTGTCACTGGCTCTCAGTCCTTGCTACATACGACTTCTTTTATCCCTCTCAATAATCCTATGGGGCAGGCACTATTATTCTCCCCATTTAATAGATGAGAATATCAAGAAACTCATTCAAGACCACTGTCCTCTGAAGAGAAAGAGGAATTAAAAATGCTGTTCATTGTGCTAGCCACTCGAGTATTACCAGGACTTTTATACGTACAATGATAATAGCCACTAATTCTTCTTACATATTATGTGCTGGGCACTGAACTGGGTACTTTATGTATAGATTTAAAAACCCTGGCCAGAATTCCTATGACACATATATTACCTTCATTTCATAATTGCGGAAACAGGGGCCAGGGAGATGAAGCAACTTGCTCAAGACCACATGGCAGCACGTGGAGGTGACGCCTCATGATGCACAGCAAAGCCCGTTTGGGTCCACACCCCGTACCCTGCCGGCCCTCGAGGGGGGCGAATGTGATGGTGGCAAGGGTGTGCAGTTTAGCAGCAAGGGGCTCACTTGCTCCCAAGTCCTTACCAAGCATTTTACCGTGTGTGTGACCTAAACCACTCGGCTTTCCTGAAGCCTCGGTTTTCTGAGGAGGGGAAGAAGCTTTTGAGGGACCGGGGTGGGGCACTGCAGGCTGAGATGCCCAGGGGCTCCCAGAGGAGTCACCCCAAACACCTCTTGGAGGAGTGCTACCTCCTGCCCTTTTTTTTTTTTTTTTAAGATTTTATTTATTTATTCATGAGAGACAGAGAGAGAGAAGCAGAGGGAGAAGCAGGCTCCCAAGGAGCAGGGAGCCCGATGCGGGACTCGATCCCAGGACCCTGGGATCATGACCTGAGCCGAAGGCAGACGCTTAACCGTCTGAGCCACCCAGGCGCCCTACCTCCTGCCTTTTTGTTCTCTCTCATATCACACCTTCCTGGGCCTTCTGGGTCTGGGCTGGCCCAGGGTCCTTCTACCCTTTCTTACCTTGGGTGGTGTCCTCCATCTTGATGGGCACAAGGGGGCTCTGAGGCGCTGAGTCACCGCTCAGGGAGTAGCTGTGCTCAGCCTGGATGCCTGGTGTGGGGGAGTCCAGTTCCATGTCCAGTAGAGGGCTCTTCTCGTCCAGCACGGGGTCATCAAAGAAACTGCTGAACAGATCGTTGGAGAAGTCCTCCATGTTCTCCGCAAAGTGGTCCAGGTGCTCCGGAAAGTGCTAGGGAAGGAGGAGGGGCATGGGGGCGGTCAGCGGAGCCTGGGAAGGGGGCGCAGATGCTGCTGGGGTGGGGCCCCCAGGCCCGCCACCACCACCACCGTCACCACATCCTCTCCATTATTCTTCCCTCCGTCATTAAGGCCACCACCGTCCCCACTCCCCATATCCCCAGGACCAACTATTATCATTTCTATCACGGCTGGCACTGCTGTTACCCCCGCCTCTCCCTCCACCCCCCGCTGCCATCTCCAGCCTCACTGTCATTATCCTCAAGGGTGAGCTGGGGAGGGCTCAAGAGCATCCCCGCACCAGGCAACAGACTACCAGGCTCTCATTCTGGCCCTGTGACCTTGGTTCAATCGCTCAGACCGCCTGAGTCTGTTTCTCCGTCTGCCCTACTTCATGGGAAGACTAAGGAAAGAGTGTGTGTCTACGCCAGCAAGTTCACATCCCAAAGGCAATATTGGTGACTTTCATATCTTTTGCTCGAGTGCAAGGTGGTGGGATTATCAAGGCTGCTCCTCCCCTCATTAGCACAGTCCTCACCTGTCCTCATGCTTCCAGACTCTCCGCTTTCCAAGACTTTCTTTATGCCAAGCGATTAGGCTCTGAAGCCATGTTACTTGGGTTCGAATCCTGACCTTGATACTTCTAGCTATGACTCAGTGCTGATGAGACTGTGGGTGGTGACTCATTAATGGGTTGTGAAATCAATCTAGTAGGTCACAACCAGGATTTAAGAAAAAGTAAAACAGAAAAAAAAATAAGAGTAGAAAATACCAGACTGCACTTCACATAGTGAAATTAAATACCTGGTGAGGTTTTCGTCCCAGTTGTGTGTGTGTGTGGACTCAGTAATGAAGTAAAATACATTTCTTAGAAACAAAAAAGTCTGAAAAATATTCGTCTCTGAGATCTTGGGAAAGTTAATTAACCTCTCTCTGCTTCATTTCCTCCTTTGTACAGTGAGGATGATAATAGTTTCTGTCAGGATTGTTATGAGGATGGCCCTGGGTACATAATACTCAACAAACATTGCATCTCATTATTAATAAAGCACCCGGTGGCTGGTACATAGTAGGTGCTTATTTTTTTCTCTCTATAGAATTATAAACATGTGCCTATTGAATGCGTTTGCTGGTAGGTTGGAAGAGATGGTGGGAGGGGGGGTTGCTTCAGGTCCTGGAGTCCAACCTGGTGAATGGTTAACGACCGGCTTCTGGGGGATTGATTGGTTCAGGGTCAGAGCTGGTGGCCCTTTCTCACATGGAATACTCAAAGCCTGCCCCAGTCCTGAAGGGGTGAACAGAAAAGCCCTCTGAGAACAAGCTTCAGAATATTTCACTTCTCTGTGCCTCCGTTTCCCTATCTGCAAAGGGGAAATAATAGTTCCACTTCATTGGAACTGTCATGAAGATCATGAAGATTGTTGTCATGAAGATCAAATATTTGTTAGGTGCTTAATACTCACCTTATAGGATTATGAGGGTAAAATGAGTGAAGTACACACACCACTTACACATAGAACACACACACATTAATGCACGTAGCAGAATGGTGCCTAGTATGTAGTGAGTACTCAATGGTTGTTAGCCATTATTAGTATGAAAACTGCAGCTACTCAAAGCCAAACTCCGGGCTTGAGCTGAGTTGAGCTGAAGAATGATCAAAGAATCAAGGACAAAATAAATGCAGAAACCCATTGACTCAGGTACTCTCTCCCCTTTCCCCAGTTTGCCAGAACTTATCATCTACCCTACATTTTTACCGTGATTTTATTTTTTAAATGTTTTATTTATTTATTTGAGAGAGAGAACGAGAGCACGAGAGGGAAGAGGGTCAGAGGGAGAAGCAGACCCCCCGCTGAGCAGGGAGCCCGATGCGGGACTCGATCCCAGGACTCCAGGATCATGACCTGAGCCTAAGGCAGTCGCTTAGCCAACTGAGCCACCCAGGCGCCCTTACTGTGATTTTAACCTTCCAGAGTGCTTTAAAAAGCACGACTTTAGTTAATCCTCACGATTACCCAATGAGATAAGGAAGTTGCATATCTGCATTTGACATATAGGGAAACTGAGGCCCAGGAAAGCCAAGTACAACAGGGAAGTGTCCACAACCCCTCATTGCCCAGTCCTTCCCCAACTGTAGCAGACATTCCTCTGTTCAAGAACTGCCCGTTGGCCAGGCTGAAAACTCCCTGAGGCAGGATCTATATCTTGTTCACCTGCTGAATCCCAGCACCTGGCCCATGATAACTATTGTTGCAGGGACATGGCCTTGTACCCCAGAGGGCAATGCCATCAGCATGTCAGTTGTTCATCAGGGCCTGGGCTGAGGCAGTACCAGGAGATACTAGTACGAAACACATCTCTAAGAATAACTGTGATCCCACACTAAGGCCATTTACAGGGTACCCCCCCCAATCATCCAGCCAGCCCCAGGCAGGATTGTGCTAGCTACACCCTCTGCAGGGCCTGGGCCAGCCCAGCTGGGGGCGCTTTGCCCCTGCTCTCTCTCTCAGGGTCTCTCAGAGGCCTGGTGTGGGGCCCAGTGGGAGGGTGTTGTGAGGAAGGAGGGCAGTGAGTCAGCCGCTAAGGTATTCCTCCAGCAGCTGCTTCTCAGGCGATAAGGGTTTGCCAAGCCCTTTCCTGGGGCCTGGGAGAGGAGAAATGCTTCCTCCAGTCTGGGCTGGGGTCCCTGAAGGCCTTAACTCCAGGCAGATGAGCCAGGTCCTTCTAAGAGACCCCTTTCGGGGTGTCCACAGAAACCTGCTCAGGGAGCTCAGCTGGCCCCCTTTTGTGGGCAGCCCCCACCTGCTGGAAATGGCAGCCAAGACCCAGCAGGATGGAGCTTCCAGAGGATGGGAGCCAAGTGGAAGGGGAGGGCGGCCAAGGGGCAGGCAGGGTGGGAGTGGAGGACACTCAGAAAACCCGGTCCTCTTTGCTCAGGGCTTCCTTGTGTGCTGGTCGGACCCCCCGTTGGCAATGGTGGGCATGTCTCATCACCTCCAGGCTAACCTCCTGCTCATGGAAGCAGGCCAGAAGGGACTCCCTTCAGAGAGTTTTGTAGCCTGATTTCTATCTGGTGCCTGGCTTCTCAAAGCAGCTCAGTTATGGCTGATTGATATCACATTAGAGACAGAAGGGACCTGAGAAAGCCCATGGCCCTCCCTCTTGTTCCTCTCACCCCATTTCCTAATGAAGAAACCAAGGTCCAGAGAGGGAAAGAGGCCTACCCAGGGTCACACAGCGAGTTGGTGATGTTGAGGGAGGGGGTCCTCTGAAGCTCTGAGGCTGCACAGGAATGGGGGTCACCTTCTTGTCCTCTCACTTCTTCCACGGTACCCACCCTCCCCCAACTTTGGAAAGCCCACTCTGGGGATCTCAGGCCTCCTCAGCTCCAGCATGCCCAGGTTCCCCCCCAACCACACCCAGCTCTACCTCTAGTTCACACGCTAGAAGCTGAGGTTTCACTACTATCGGAAGGAAATTATTGCCCTGAGGGAGGAAGGGGGGTCTTAATCTGTTACAGAACCTGGACTGGATCGCCTGACGGAGAAACCAAGCAGCACTCGGAGATCTTGGAGGATAGGAGGTTTATTTAACGCTGGCGGGCTCAGAGGAGAATGATCTCCAAAGGTCTGTGCCCGGAGCACAAAGGGGGTAATTTATACACTTTTACTTCCGTGTATGTGGCACTTTCCCGCGCCGGGCAGGCGGGGCAGGAGGGAAAACCCCGAACGGCCCGGAACTGGGATTCCCTAGCTGGCTTGGTCGGCCACCTTAGAACACAGATTTCCCTTATCAAATCTATAAACAGCAGGGGGTCGTGGGTCAACGTTCAGAGGGGGATAGGGTTCCATGGGGCTGGTGAACCTTCTGGGGTGCCTTTCCAGGCAACCGGGATGGGAAGCCAGAGAAGGAAATATTATGATTTGTTTCCCTCCTCGTTAAAGACTTTTTCCTACAGTCATGCCAACATAAGCTCCTTCTCGGAGGCCACGCGCAGTTAGCCCCGGCTTCTCTCTCTCTCTCTCCCTCTCTCGCGGAGCGGTCTCGGACTCTGCTGCTCGCAGCCCCCCGCCCCGCGCACACCTCTCCTAGCGGCGCCCGCTCCCGGAGCCCGGGCTCAGCCGCCAGCCCTTTAAATGTAAAGAAGGAGCGGTCCCACGAGCCGCTCGCGGCCCGCCAGAGGTTAACGCCTGCGCACCGGGGCGGCCCCGCGCCGGAGTCAGGCCTGCTCATTGGTGCGACCCGCGGAGCTCCTGACCAATGGGAGGAGGCTGCGGGCAGCCGGCGGCGGCGGCGGCGGCGGCGGGGCGCGAGCGAGGAGCGTTCTCCGTTTCGCGCACCGCGGGGGCGTGGGAAGGGCCCGGAGCGCTAGGTCCCGCTGTGTGTCCTTTTCTGCGGCAGAGGCACGGACGGCCCCTTGGAGCTTCCAGGGGGCCGGCAGCCCCACGCAGTCCCAGACCCTAATGAGTTGCACGGCCCCCGAGCAAGCGGGGGGAAGTGGAGAGGGAGGGTCTCTTCGGAAGTCCCTGGCTCGCAGGGGAGGCCGCGCCGCAATTCTTATGTCCCTTGGCGGCTCTTCCAGCTCAGCTCCTTCCGTCCCTCTGCGAACAGTCCTACCACAGGGCGCAGTGACGGGGCAGCGGGTCCTTGGTCGTGCGGGGAGTGGGAACGCTCCTGGGGCCGTAACAGGACCATCTGAAGCTCCTCTCAGTTCCCCTCCCGTAATTTCTCCACTGGGATCAATGCAGAGAGAGGGAAAAGCTCTGGGAGTGCAGCTGTCTGAGAGGGTGTGTGGGAGAAAGTTCTCCCCAGACCTGGGGCAGCCTCAGAGCGCCCCCTTCCCTCCGCCCCTAGCCCCACGGCGCGTGCACCCCGGGCCCTGACTTCTGCCTCTCCCCTCGCCCGCGCTGATTCAGTCTGTGCTTCGGGAAAGGAGGGAGGAGACCAGAGTGGGTCCAGGCTGAGCTGTGGGATAAGGAGTGGGAGGGGGGAATCCCGAGCCCGGACATTCCTTCCGAGAGTGAGCTCTGGGGAGAGATGGGAGGAGAGTCCTCTCACATTTCCTTCCCTCCCCCACAGACTGGGCCACATGCCCCCCTCCCCCCCATACTGACCCATACATTCCGGGACGGTTACTTGCCTCGTGGTCACTAGAAAATCGACCCCATTTCAAGCTGAAGGGCCACGAGTCTGAGTCAGTGCTGTGCCCTGAGTGTGCGGATATGGGGGGGGGGGAGGGGTAGGCTCAAGGGAGACAAGGAGGGACTTAGGGGAGGGGAGGTGGGCCCCTGGGTATCCAGTTGTCAGGCCCTCCCTGTTCTTAAGCATCACCATCCAGGCATTTGGGGACCCCCTTCCCAGAGCCAGAATCAGAGGTTGTCCTGTGAAGGGAAAAAGGCCCTGGACTCAGACTTTGGAGGCCCCAGTTCAAGATCCAGCTGTGTTCTGGGGCAGACCTGGGCAGGGGCAGGTGGTGTCTCCTGGCCAGGTCTCAGTTACCCCATCTGTTATAGACCGTGTTCCTGAGGCAGGGCTGGCAGGCAGGGACAGGGTGAAGTGAACTAGTCTTCAGAGAGTGGGCTCTTTTCCTCTGTCCTGGCCTCCCTGGGGACTGGGAAGGGATGGAGCCAGTTCTCCGGTCCCTGGAGCCAGTCCTCCGGTCCCTGGAGCCAGTCCCTGAGCCTTCCTGGCAAGGGCATGGGGGTTAAGGGGGGCGCATTGTTCCAACCTCCAACCTCACTCTCATCCCCCATTCCCCACAGGCCCAGGGAAGGCGGCTGCTGAGGTTTCATATTTTCCCTCTACCGAACTATTCACCACAGAGCCCAAGTCCAAATAAGCAGAAATGCTTCTCTCTGTGTGTATGTGTGTGCATACGTGTGCGTGCGCTAGACAGACATGGGCTGTGAGGTTCCTTCTTAACACGGGGAAACACCACTTTTCTGATACCACACAACGTGAGATCCACATCCACGGACACATTCCACATACAGCCTGGCACACACCCACTCAGGGGCTCCCCTAGGCTGACACCGGTAGGCACTAAACACAGCCCCAACAAGGACGCCCTCCTCAGGTGTGATCAGATGGACACACATTCTCCTGGACACACACACACAAATGTGCAGCCACCCCAGAGATGGTTAGACACGGCCCCGCACCCTCTCACTTGAACACACACAACATGTCACACCACCACAGAACTAAATGCTGACTGCGCCAACCCACATGCCTGAGTCATATGACCCCCAGCGAGGGAGCTTTGGGAGTCCCAGGCTCGCCAGGGGCTGGGACAGTGAGGGCTGGGACTGGAGGAGGGGATGACACGGGGACTGAGCTTTTCCATGCGTGTGCTGGAGAAAGGAAGGGAGAGCGGAACACGCAGGCTGGCACCCACCACAGGCTGCTTCCGTGTGTGCTGCAGGGCCTGGGGAGGGCATGCACGTTCTCCATAGCCCTCAGCCCTGTTGGTCTGGCTCTCCACTTCCCTCTCCTGACACTGGTAACCCTTCCCTAGCCAGGTCGCAGATCCCTCAGGAAAGTGGAGAGCTGGCCTGCAGGTTCCTGGCCAGCCCCTGGCATCTTCCAACCAGACGGCCCATGTACTGTGGCCCAACCCTGGGGTTAGTGCCAGGTACTGTCTGGGCAGGAGGAAGCGGTGGCAGTGAATGCCGTCGCCCAGGGCTGGGATTAGCTGTGACTGGCACCACTGAGGGCCCAGCAGCCCACAGTCTGGCTGCTGGAGATGTCGGTCTGTACACGGTGGCCAGAGGATCCCTGTGGGACAGCTCAGGACACTGAAGACTAAGTGCCAGGGCTGGCACTGGGGACCTCTGGAGAATAAGGGCATCCAATCACAGCCATTTATTCATCACTTATGTATTCGTTCAGTATTTACTAAGCACCTACTACGTGCCCAGGCCTGTGGATATAGAGATGAACAAAGCCCAATTCCTGCTCACAAAAGGCTTTCTGACTAGTGGTGTGAAATACCCCATTGGTGAAGGTAAGTCTAAGGCGTGAACTCTGATCGGTCTCCGGAGCATTCTTCACCCTCCGTTAAGAGGAATCTTCTAGCACATATGACTATGTGACTCTCCTCCTCAGTATCTATCGATGACTCCCTACTGCCCTTAGGATAGTTTCCAGGTCCCTTAGTATAGCTTGAGATGCTCCAGCCATACTGCCTCTATGTCTTGCTGTGTCCAGTTCTCAGGTGTATCTCCAAAGCCTAGCATTGGTCCCAGCACGTGGTGGGTGCGCAGGTGTTTGCCGAGTGACTGCCTGATGGACTGAATGAGTGGGTAAATGAAGGAATGTGCCAGTGAGCTAATGGACTGAGGCCTTTCTTCTGCAGCTGAGCCTCCAGGAATGACAGCCCTGAATTCTGCTTCCATGCCAGCTTGCAAGCTCCTGGCCTCCTTCCCTCTGCTCCTCCCTAGTGGGGCCTGTTGTATCCAGGTTGTTGTTTCCCAAGGCTTTTTTGTTCTTAAGCCCCAGACAGACCAGTTCCTGGGGACCAGAGTCCCCCCACCCCCCTCAGTGCCGTAACAGCTGCCCCCAGGGTTTGACTAGGCCCAAGAGTAGCAGCAGAGCCCCGCGGCCACCCAGCCAAGCCGCGCTCGGGAACCCTGGCCAGCTGGAAGGCCCTCCTCAGCTGGAGCCTGCCACCCGGCTCTGGCTGGAATTCCCTTGGCCTCTTCCCTCTCTCCAGTGCACTCAGCGTTCGGCCTCTGGCTTCCTCAGCTGTCCCGGACTGTCTGAGTTGTCCTCAGGTTTTATTTTTGGAAGAAGCTGCATTCTCTCTCCTTATTTACTCCTTTCCTTCAGGGAAGGTGTGGGACCCCTGGGTTCGGCTGGGGATCAGGCTGTGGCTCTAGCCTCAGGGGTTTGGACCTCACTGGAACTCCAAGGGAGGGGACCTCCAAAGACTCCTGACCCATCAGACGCTTCAAAGCCAGCTGCCTCTGTTCTCCTCCCCCCACCCAGTGTGTGACTAATGCTTGCCCCTGCCCTTCTTGAAGAGCCCCACAACAGCCAAAAAAAATCATCACCATTTTCCAGCTGAAAAGAATTCTGGCATCACTGGGTCCATCCCCTTTTATTGACAGAGGCAATGTACTTCAACGGTTAAGAGCAAGGGAGGCAGACTGATGATCCAGTTCTAATCCTGGCTCTGCTACTTACTGTGTAGCCTTGGGCAACATTCTTAACCTCTCTGAGCCCCAGTCTCGGCTCTAAAATAGGGGTACTGATCTCTAACTACTAGGTTGGCTGTGAGGTTTCAATAAAGGATGACATTTGTAAAGTGCCTGACACAACGCAGGATGCGTGGAAGGGTCTCACTGACCTGGAGCTGGTATTATTACTATTATTATTATTACAGAGAGGAAAACGGAGAGCCAGGGAAGGGAGGGGACTTGCTCAGGATCACACAGCTTGAGGGAAGCGGCCATTTCCAGAGTCTTTCCTCTGTCTCGATCTCCCTTCCAAGGAGAAGGGAGGGACTGGCATCAGCCTCAAAGAGGAATCTCCTTGAGTCAGCCGCATGGGCAAACCCCTGGGTCTTTGGTGTGGGCCTCCTACCGCCATGCCCAGGCCCTCCTCCGGGGCAGGCGTTTCCCCCAGGGCCTCAGCGGCCTCGTTCTTGCTCACTGGGGATGAAGGGTCTGGGGAGGAGACCCCCGCACTCAGCCCCAAGGTGGACCTCAGGCCAGCGGGACTCTGCGAGGAGGGGGAGTGCTGGGTCCTGACATCACAGAGTAGAGAAGCTGGAGCTACAGCCATGCAGGCCAGCTGGGGCCCTTCCAGCACGTCCAGATGTCTCAGGAATGTGCTGAGCTGGGAACTACCTCGCTCCTTCCCTCACCACCCCCAACCCCTCATCCCCTCATATGCTTGCTCAAGCTCTGCCTTCGCCCCACCCCCTCTACCCTTTCTCTTTCATCTCTCCCCAGGAGGGCCTCCTGTCCATGGTCCCTCTGGTACCTGGCCGTAGTCTGGCTCCCTCTCGACCTCTTCAGAGGTCATTGAAGGCAGGAGCCCTTCCCCTTCTGCAGACCCCATGGGCTGACCATGTGGGGTGGGGGGAGATGGGAGCCTGAGCTAACTGGGAGGGGAAAGTTCTGAGCAGACAGTACATGCCAGATCCCAAATGTGGAACTGATTTGCAGCTCTGGGAGAGGAAGGGGTGAAGGCCTTGGGGCAGCGGAGGGCAGGGCTGGGCCTCTTCTCTGGGAGGATGATGAAAGGGGCTCTGGGCATCTCGTCCCAGCTAGCTGGGTGTGAGGGCCAAGGAGGTGAGGGTGCCAGGCTGGGCTGGCCTCAGAAGGAGGGCTCAGATCCTTCTAGAGGGCCCTGGGCCCTACAGGGACATACCTTGCCTGAGAGTGGAGGGTCCGGAGCTGCAGGAGGGGTGGGGGAACCCCATTAGGGCCCTGGGGTTGGGCCAGGAGGAAGGACTCGGTTCAGGCTAGAGCTCTCAGCCCTGAAGAGGGAAGCCTGTTCCTTTGCGAGGGTGGAGTCGCCTTGGGCCTCTCCAGGTCAGCCTGGCCCGAGGGCTGGGGATGAAAGAGCCTGATGGGAACTGGTACTCCTGGCCCAGTGTGAGAGTCACATCAGGGCACAGGGTGGAAGTCAGAGAAGAGAAGGGACCTGGGCTTAGCTACTGCCTCAGGCTGCTCCGGACTCAGGGAGGGCCCACAGTCCTCTCTCCCTTTGGGCAGGGTCCCTCAGCATCCAGGCAGGCTGACAGCAGATTCCTAATGAACCCTAGACCTCCTAGCACTGAGACAGTTCAGAGTTGTGGGGACCACAACTTTGTCCAGCTCAGAACTATCACTGGCTCCCTCCTGCCTGATGAAAAAACTCCCAGCTCCTAAGCATGACATTCAAGATCTGTTGTACATGCATCTCAACTTACCACTGTAGTTGGAGACCCTCATCTTTCTCTTCCCTCCATCCTAGTTGGATGACCACTCCTAGCTCCTCAAAACTGCTGTGAGCTCCATTGCCCCAGGGCCTTTGCTTATACCATTCCTTGTGTCTGGAATGCCTTTGCCCTTTATCTCTTCATTCCAACTCCTATCATCCCTTAAGGCCCAATTAAAATGCCACTTCCACAACCACTTCCTTGGTTGCCCACCTGTACCACCTGATGTCCCTCTTGAACCGCCATAGCACTTATAGATTGTTGGGTTACTGGTCAGTATCATGCCTTGAACTCTAAGTAGGCACAATGGGACCCATCTCTCCTTCTGAACTTTTATCTCCTTGAGGGTAGGATGCAGGATGGAGTTCATCCTTGAACCCTCTGCTGGGCCTCACACAGGGCCTAGCATATAGTGTGCCTAATAATGAAAATAATAATAATAACAGCTAATGTTTATGTCCCAGGCACTGTTGTAGCTCCTTCCATGTAGTATCTCATTTAACTTTCAGAAGATAAGGTCGTACCCTCATTTAAAGTTGAGGAAACTGAGGCACAGAGAAGTCAAGCAGCTTCCCCAGGTTCATTCATTTAGCAAGAGGTTGAATCAGGATTTGAACCCAGGCTCTGAATGCAGAGCTCATGCTCTGAAGCAAACTGATTGCTGAAGGAGTGGCTGATTCTCTGCTGCCCCATTCTCAACACCCCGTGCAGAGCCAGGTACAAACTATGGCTTCAAATTCCATGCAAATGGGGCCCCACTTGGGGCCCCAATGTCGCTCATCCCTGGCCATCCCCTTCCTGAGGCCCAGAAAGAGCCTTAGGAAGGGGTCTGGCATCTTTTGTCTGTACTTAAAAGAGCCTTCCAGCTCCCAAGAGGTCAGACAGACAGGGAAATAAAATCTCTACAACCAGGGCTCATGAAAGGGATGGAGAAGGTGGGACCCTCCTCCAAGGACTGGCCAATGCTGGGGACCTTCCTTCCAGGCCATGACAACAATAATCAGAATAAAACGAGTGGCAACAACTATGGTTTATGGAGGCCTCACTAGGTGACAGGCACTGTGCTAGGCCTTATCTAAGTGAATCCTCATAAGAACCCTATGTTCTGGGGCGCCTGGGTGGCTCGGTCGGTTAAGCGACTGCCTTCGGCTCAGGTCGTGATCCTGGAGTCCCGGGATCGAGTCCCGCATCGGGCTCCCTGCTCGGCGGGGAGTCTGCTTCTCCCTCTGACCCTCCTCCCTCTCATGCTCTCTGTCTCTCATTCTCTCTCTCGCAAATAAATAAATAAAATCTTTAAAAAAAAAAAAAAAAGAACCCTATGTTCTATGGTCATACTTTATGGATGAGGAAAATCAGCTGCGAGAGGTTCAGGCACCTGTCCAAGTTCACACAGATGACAAATGGTGAGAGCCAAGATTTGCTCCCAGGTCTGAGCCATTAAAGGAGACCACTCATGGCCACCACACCCCACCTCTGGTATGTTTTTGAGGTATTAGCTATCTGACCTGTGGACTCGCTGTCTGGTCAGGTTGGGTCTGGGAGTAGGCACCAGGTCTCAGGACATTCCTGTTCAGAATCTACCCAGAGTGGAGTGGATTCAGGGTCCCTAGCACAGCTCTCCCCCGAACTCATGTGGCTTTGAGAGACCCAGATATTCAGAGCTGGGCCTAGATCTTCAATGGTGCTAGTGAGTACACATGTATCTATTTTATTATCCTTTATAATTCATATGCATGCACCATATATATTCTTTTACGATACAAAAGTCTAGTATGGTAAATTGAAAGGTAGATGTGGAATTTAGGTTAAAATTCACTATTTCAATAAAAAATAAAATCCACTTTAAAAAAAAGTATCATTAAAGTTGTAAGTGTGAAAGTGTCCTTTCTTCCACTATCTGTTCATCTACCCGTCTATCCATCCATCACCCCTCCCCACTCCTTCCTTGTTTTCCTTCCTTCTATCCATCCAACTGTCCATCCGTCCATCCATCCATCCACCCGTCCATCCATCCATCCATCCGTCCGTCCATCCATCCATCCATCCGTCCGTCCATCCGTCCATCCGTCCGTCCATGCATCCATCCGTCCGTCCATCCATCCATCCAATAAATAAGCATTTCCTCAGCACTCAGTCCCTATAGCTATAACTAGACAACAAAGTAATTGTCTGATGTTCCTGCTCTCAAAGAATTCTCTGTCTAGTTCAGCAGTGAGGAAGCCAAGGCCCAGAGAGGGGAAGTGATTTGCCCGAGATCACACAGGGAGTTTGGGGAAATGGGGTGAGAAGAGGTGAGGAGAGGTGAGGACGGTCCAGGCAGAGGGGCACACAGTGGGCAAAGCCTTGGGCCTGCCTGCCTCTGAAGCAGGTCCCCTCAGTGGCTGCTTTAAAACTGCCTCCTGGCTCTCCGTGAGGGCCTGAAGAGCCTGCCTTACTCCTCTGCTGCTTTCATTTTTGTTTTCCTTTTGGAAGGGGAAAAGGGGGACAGCTGCTGCTGTCCACAGCCCAGATGTGTCAGCCTCTCTGGGATGGGTGAAATGGTGCCTGGGCCAAGAACCAAGGGCCAAGGGCCAAGGGCCAAGGAAGCTGCAGTGAGGGCTCAGTCCCGGGAGAGTTGGGAGAGGACTCACAGCAAAGCTGGCAGCAGGGAAGCCCATTATTGCCCCAGTGCTCAAGTTGACCTTGTTGGTGATATGCTATGTCTAGGTCATGGAAATCAGACTCTGACATTCCAAGGAAATCGATCCCTTTGACCTATTTTCTGTGATGGTCAGAGTTCTGGACCATCTCTTGCACCTCCCAGCCTCTCCTGAACCAGACGCCCCCACCCTTACCTTCTCCCCCATCCTGGTCAAGGGTCCTGCCACTTATTCTGACTTCCCCTCGTCTGCTTGAGGGGGTTACACAGTGTCCCAGCCAAAGCAATGCTCATGGTCTTGACTTAACTCCACCCAAATCTTCCTCCTCTATCCTGCCCCCTGGAGCGCAGAGACTTCCAGAAGAACAGCTTGTTCTCCAGCATCTGGAGCTGGTTTCTTGAGGGAGGTTCGGGGGCAAGCCAGGTCCCAGAGAGGGATGCTCTGGGAGGGCCTCTGTACTGGGATTTGCAGGAGGCACATGGTATGGGGAGGGGAAGACACAAGGTGGGGGTGTCCTTGGTCCTCTCCTCTCCTGCCACAGTAGCCAGGCCAGGCCAGGCATATATAGACTCTCCTGGGGAGTCCTGGGAGCTACAGAGAGCGGAGGTCCAAGTTCCCAGGTGGGCTGGGGAGCAGCATCCCAAAGTGAGTCTGAGGACAGGGCACAGGATGGGCGGGAGGGGGGGCCTCTGCTCGGCTCTCACAGGCCACGCAACCCGCTGGCTCTGCTTCTAATGCTCCGGGCATCCAAGGTGCCCTGACGGTGGCAGTGGGTGAGAGTGAAGGCGGGGCCCCTCTGATATCAGAGAGCCCAAACTTTCCTCGCCCTAGAGAGCAAAGTGCAAACCAGAACGAGAGAGAGAGAGAGAGAGAGAGAGAGAGAGAGAGAAGATGGTTATCTCCCCAACTAGACTCTCTCCATGGGACCCCTGCCTCCTTTCCAAACTCTGCTTTCTTATCTGCACAGGGGACACTGATACCTCTATATGCTCAAAAGAGACAGTGCCTTCCAGCAACTCCTTTGCCAATAGGGATGGGGCCATGAGGGACGGCGTGTGCCAGGTCACCTCCTCTAAGAAACCCTCTGTGACCTCCATCTTGGCTGGACGCTCCTCCTCGGGCACCCGCCCTGCTCTGCTCCATCCAGCGCCCCGTGGTGCTGCAGCTTCGCCTCTCTCTCATGGCAGTGGCTGAGGTCGCTATGCGTAGTGACCAGCAAGGGGCTCCTTCTGTGCCCATTTGTCAAAGGCCTGGATGCATGTACTGAAGAACGACCAAGCGAAGCCCCAGCTGGTCCAGGGAAGCCGGAGGGACCCCATCGTAGTTTGGGGTACAGACAGCATTTTCGTGGGATCCAGCATCCCCATCACCCTCAGGGCTGGCCAGGCCAGGACCCTGAGAACCCCGGGGCCCCTTCTGGAATGAGCAATACACTTCTCGAACGCTCAGGCCTGTCTTTTAAAAAACATTCTCCCCTTCCCTTCCAGGGACTGCTCTAGTCTGAAGTAATTTTCTCGACAAATACAGTAAATCCTTGAAATGGAGCAAAGTCCACTACAAGGCAACCCAAACTTGGCTCTGTCCTCTGCCTGGGGCCCACCTCAAATAAAGGTGGGCAAAACTCTTATCTTGGGGCGGGATGGTTGGTAAAGAAGTGATGCAGTTGTCCTTCTCTGGAGCTTTCTCAAGTTGGTCTGCTGCATGTGGTAAGGTCCCACGAGCTCTACTTTGGGGCTTTTTGCAATAGTATGGACCAACAGAAAAACGCTGCTTTTCATTGCTCCTGAAATAACATAACTCCACATTTTACGGGACTGAAAATTTTGGACGTGGCTTCTTGTCTCTTATGGCGGAGTTTTACTATATTAAGCACCTATTTTGTACCACAGCACTGGGCTAGGTTTATGGCAATGAACAGAACCGACAGGGTCTCTGTTCTCACGGAACTTGCTTTCTCAGTGGAGGAGATGGACAATAAGCCAATAACAGAGCTCTACACTGGAATGAGGGCTATGAAGACATCAAAGGGCTGAAACAGAAAATGAGAGGGGGCCCCACTTGAGGTGGTCAGGAGCTTGCTCTCAAGAGGTGGCATTTGGACTAAAGAGAATGGGATGGAGAGAACTGGAGGGAAAGCATTCTAGATGTCAGGAACAGTACATGCAAGTACATGCAAAGGCCCTGAGGCAGGACTAGAAGAGACTTTGTTTGAAGCTGGGTAAGTGTGGATCCAGGAGTCCCAGAGCAACCTGAACAAGAGAAGACTGGGGAAGATGGAAGCCCTAGAGCCAATGTTCAAAGATGGAGCTGAGTGGGGCTTTCTAAGCCACAAGTTCAGATCTGCTGTAGGTCAACTAATTATACATTATCCTCATGCAGGGGCTCCGGGGTTCTGTGCATAGGAGGTGGATGGCTCAAGGCAACCACAACTCCCTGGAAATCATGGCGATCCCTTCCTGAATCTCAGAGACAGTATGGGTTGCAGGATCCTGATGGCTAGGGGCTAAAGCACCCTTTTTCCTCCTCCCTAAAAATATGTGAGGTCTGGGCTGGGCCCATTTAGCCATCCTTGGTTGAGGCCCACTCTGTGTCAAGCACTGTGTTGGGCCCTGGGGATATCGCCGCGAACAAGACAGATAAACCCCTGTCTCAAGGAGCTTGTATCCCAGTGGGGGAGGCAAAAACAAAACAAAATACCCCTGCCCCAAACAAACTCAATGTTTTGGAGGAGGACTAGGTGTCTGGGGAGATCTCCCTTCCTGAGTTGGAGCCCTGAGATTTTGGCTTCCCCACTGATCCTTTTCTAGGGGATTCTACTCTGAGACCAGAGTGCCTTGGCCCTTAGGTCCTCTTTCCTGTTGGTGAGAATTTAAAGAGACACACACACACCCCTCCCCTTTTAGGGGCTGTTAAAGGCCCACACACAGACATAGGAACACCCAAATGCACATACTTCTCTAATCTCCCTAATCCCCCAAGGCCAGGGTGGTGATGGTGGTGGTGGTGGTGGTTCTCTGTTTCCCTATTTAGCTCCAGAGAAGCTGGGCTATGGGCCTGGTTTAGCCCCCACACCTCCCTTCCCCTGGGCTGGTCCCTGGGTCCTAGTCATTCCCACACCTGGCCTCCCCAACTGCTGGGAGGTAAATGAATATACTGGGCAAACATCCTTGCAGCTTCCTGCTGCTCCCATCTGAGAAAATAGCACTCCCCTTCCTCCTCCTCCTCCTCCCCACACCCTCCCAGCTGGGGCGTCTCTGGGATCCAAAGCCATTTCTCTCTAGAGAAACTAGAGTCATCCCCTCTCCTTAGCCAGAAGAAGGCAAGAGGCACAGAGACCTAATATCTCTATCTGGAGACACAACCTGTTCTCCCTCTGGTCCTTTATCCCAGTTTCCTGAGCACCAGACCCTATCTCATACCTGCCCAGGGGCTGAAGGATCACAGGATACAGGGGACAAGGGCTCTCCTGTGGTCACATCAGGAACTGTGGGAGGGTGGGGGAGGGAGAGGGAGTAGAAGTCCCGCACATCTGGCAGGAAGCACAGCCCCTTCTGAGGGGTGTCTCGGAGAATCACATGGATAAGCTGGGAACAGCACGAAGGTATCTTCATAGAAGGTAAAAGGAAAGCATCCCTGACCCCTCCAAGCACACTTGACTTGAATTGCATACTCATTCTGTCTCTGCCCAAGCGAATGTGTATTTCTTATAGAGTTGTGTCCAGTGTGAGCATCAGAATTTTGGGTTCTTGCTTTTTGCATGGAGCAACAGACCACACACATTTTCCACATGACATTATGGTCTTTATCTGGATTTTTAAGCAGGATAGTGAATACCCGGTTCTCCATCTTCTAGACTGAGAAACACACAGACCCTATCCCTTCCCATCCTTACCTTGGAAACATTTCCCTACCCTCATGCAGAATGAAGAGGGAGCTGGGGGTAGGGTTGGTTATGTGGTCCCAGCTGTAAGGGATCTTAGACATCTAAGTGGAGGCACCAGAGAAGGAAAGTGACTTGCTCAAGGTCCCACAGCAACTCGTTGCTGCATAGTTCTTACCACCACCCCATCTAGTTTCTGGAACAAGTTAACTATAGAAACTTACCTGCCAGGCATTTTCCTCCATTAATTTTTAGTTAATTTTCTTACCACTATGGGGAAGGATCTATACCTCCATTTTTCAAATGAGGGAACCAAGGCCCAGAGGAAGAAAAGCCACCTGTCTGAACTGCCCAGCTGGCTGGTAGCAGAACAGCCAAGAACCAAATCTCCTGGGAGTTTTTGGTCTCTCCTCTTAGAAATCCTTTCCTCTCTCCCTGCCTGGCCTGGCCCTGCCTAGTTCAAGGTCAGCCCCCAGCAGGGCTTTCCCTCCCCAGTCCCAGTGCTGGATACCACTGTCTAATCCTGCCTCCTTTCCTGTGCTGGACCAAGGCCCAGCTGAGCAGCTGGGGACACAAGGCTGAATGGAGGAGCAGGAAGAGGCTGTAGGCGGCAGAGTTCATTCAGAAGAAAGCCCCACTCAGCTGCTGAGGGCACTTCACTGTGGTGGTGGGGAGGGCTCTACCACCCGCCTTGGCTGCAAGGCTACACGCTCCAACAAACACCTCTCCCTCTGACCAGTATCTGTTACCAACTCTAGGAGGGGTGTACGGAACCCCCAATCCCTGCCACTTTATTCCTAGGATCTGTGCCAGACCATCCTTAGAAAGACCTGACCCAACCTCTCCCCACTTTATAGACGAAGAAGCAGAGGACCAGGCTCACAGTGGGATGCCCAAGCAGAGGCAGGCCTAGAACCCTGCTCTCCCCACTACCAGCCCAAGTCCTCTCCCCTCCTCCACTTGGCCTGTGTGCCGAAGTGTGCTCCCTTTGACTGGGACCAGGGGCCATCCTCAGAAAGCAGGGTGACCCAGATCTCCCTAATGGAGGGCTGGGAGACCTCACACCCCATGCCTCCCGGTCAGGTTCCTGTCCCTTGGCTTGTTTCCCCACCATCAGTCTAGAAGCCTGGGACAACTGAAGTGGAAGTCCAAGATGCCCAATCCTTGAAAGTCTCTGTGCATTTGGCTCTTATCTGGCCAAGTTTATCGTGGTCCCAGGAGCTAGAGGCCAGCCAGCAGAGACCCGTTAGGTGGGGTGTGTGTGTGTGTGTGTGTGTGTGTGTAGAGAGAGAGAGAGAGATGGGCAGTTTACTGCACGGGGTGTGTGTGTGGGGGAATCCCACCAGATTCCCCAAATTGTCCACATTTCAACCCAGCAGGCCCTTCTGAACCCAAATATTTTCTTGCGTTTCGGAGCCCATGTCCCTCCCCCCAGAAGGGTTTTAGGGCTGAGCCTGAGAGAGGGAGGAAGGGAGGGAAGACGAGAGAGAAGCCACGTTTCCTTAGGGAGGGAGGGGAAGAGAGAGAAAGAGAAGGACAAGCTCAGAGACAGAGACAGTCACGAAGACACAGGGAGAGAGACAAGGTCAGGGAGACATGAGGGACAGAGGAACACACCTAGAGACAGAGAGATGGGGAGATAGATCTCCCCCCTCCTGAACCATCACCCTGTGCTGCCCTGACCATCTGAGCGTGAGCGTCAGGTCCGTCTTTGGGGAACTCACGGAGCGGCCGCGGCAGAACCCCTAAGTTTCCAGGACTGGCTCAGAACCCGGGTACTGCTCTGGCCCCCCAAGGGGCGTCGGGTCCCTGGCCTTCCGAACACTTCCCTGTGCGCCCCCCAGCGGAGAACCAGTCGCGGAGCCACCGAGGTCCTAAAGGGGGCGCAGGAAGGGGCGCCGCCACTTTGCGCCCAATCTGGTCGGGGGACCCCGGGAGTGGGTGGACGACGGCTAGAAGACGTGGGAGGGGGCAGGATTGGTGTCTCTCGGGCTCATATCCAGGGATCGGCTGGCCCCGACGCCTCGACGTCCCCTTCCCCTAGAAAGCCGAGGTCAATGTATCCGCGGACGGAGCCCCCAGGAGGGGTGCGCATTAGCGCAAGCTCAGAGGCTCCGGTCCGGGTTCGGGGTCTAGGGGGGTGTCGAGGGATCTGGTCTCCGAATCACAGAGCTCTCAACACGTGTGTCTCGGGGACCCTGCACCGAGCCCCCCTCCCCCGCTTCTACCCGGTCCTTCGGGGAGGGGGGAGGTGAGGCAGGCGCGCCGCGAAGAGGGGTGCGGAGTGGTGGAAGGGGGACGTAGACCCTTCGTCTTACCGCATTGTTGAGGAAATCCGACTCGTTCAGGTCCCCCAAGTCCAGGAAGCTGGATCCGGGGAACAGCCTGTCGGCCGGGAAGGGCTCCAAGACCGCGTCCATCGCGGCCGGCTCCGGAGACCCCCCTTGCTCGGGCTTCCCTCACTCCAGGGCGGCGGCGCGCCCGGCCCAGAGCTCCTGCCTGAGCGCCGGCTAGCGGGCGGGGGCAGATCCGGGGCAAAGCCCCGGGGAGGCGCGGGCGGAGGCGGCGCGGCCCCGGGTAGGGGGCGCCGGGGGCGCGGGGGCCTTAGGGCAGCGGCGCGGAGCTGGCTGGGCTCAGGGGCCCCGGGCGCACCGCGAGCATTTAGCCGACTCCTCCTCCTCCGGCTCCTCCCGGGGCACAGCTGGCTTCCATGGGGAGCCTGGGAGTGGGGCTGAGGGCTTCAGGAGCCCCCCGGACAGGGTGGGAGCGGGGGGTGGGGGAGCTAAGCGCTCCCCCGGGACTGGGTGGCTGCCCGGGGCTCTGCTCTCTCTGCGTCTCCCTCTGCACGGCTTCTGTCACTTTCCTCTCTGTGAAACCGGGAACCCCTGGCTGGTTAGCCCAGCTGGCCGAGGCGCCACGCCCCCACATCAATATTCACGATAACTTTCATATTAATGAGAAGAGGGAGCGGCCTGAGGAATGGTCCCTCCTCTTTTTTTTATTTTTTATTTTTTTATTTTTTGGTCCCTCCTCTTTTAAAGAGACATCTGCAAGCTAATCTTCCTTGCCAAAGTCTCTGTTCTCTGGAAGATCAACGTAGGGGCTTGGAGCAAAATTATCCTGGAGCCAATAACTGTGTTCCTGGAACCTCGGCATCTTGTTGAGGCTTTGCCAACCACTCTCCCATAAGTTCAGGTGGGAGCTGAGTTATTTCCATTCTTCCAGCCTTATGCTAGAGCCTGAACCAAATCCAAAGTGGGGCAATTCCATCTCATGGGCCCCTCAACAGATCTCTCAGTGGGGAGATTTTTCACATGTCTCCTCCTCCAGGGAGACTTCCTTGGTTTGCAGGCTGGAGCAGTGAGCATCCTAGACACTCGAGAGACAGGGTGCTCTTACCTCCGTTGTGGCCTGTCTAATGTGTTATTGTCATTGTTTGCTCACGTGTCTTTGACCCCACTGGACTCTGAGATCCTTCAGGGCAAGGAGTGTATCCAGCTTTCTTGTTTGTTGAAAGGGCCCAGTGAACAGCAGAAATGAGGCGAGGACCCCTCTTCTCATCAGTTGTCCAGTCCCTGTAATGGTTCAGAAGAGCAAGACATTGAAGAACAGTGGCCATGGAGCTTGCTAGGTGTGGCTGGCTGCACACCCAGGGTCACCGAACACTCCCAGTTCCCCAGAATCCCTTACCTAAGTGGCCTGCTCAGGAGTTCAGCTTAATCTCTTGAAAGGGCTGATAAACAATCACCAGGCACCTGAACAAATGGAGGGAGTGAGAAAGGCACTCCCTCAGAGGGCTGAGCACACCGGGTTCCTGCCCAGAAGTCATTAATAGGATTAAGTGTGTCCTCTCGGTTTGGGGCTTTTAATTAGCTCAGGAACCAAAAAGCCTTTAAGAAGCACAGATGTCATTGCAGTTAAGCCAGAATGTCACCGAAATTGCTCTCAGTGCCAAGGTGGGCAACACACCGTGAGGCAGAGATAGAAGCTGTTTGCTTGCCTGGGGCAGGGAGGCAGGCCCGTGCTTTCCCTCCATCTCATGACCCGGTTGACAGAGTTCTGGAGAATAAGGTTCTGACCTCCAGGCTGTCACATGATTATTAGCTTCCAGGCCTCCCGGAGAGTTTGTTTCTGAGAAGCTGAGAATATAGCCCGTGCTCTAGGGTTCACCCAGCAGTGCAACTCTGAGCCCTTAGGGTGGGCCAAAAAGCAATCAGTTGACTCTCAAAACAGTGACAGGTAGAATTAGGGTGCTGGGACCACGGGCGTGTTCCCACATGCCTCACATCTGGCCAACTGGGGAACCTTAACAACACCGAGAATGTGGCTGATCCTTTTCCAGGAAGGTGTGGGGGGCGCAGTGTCCGGCTGGGCCAACACACCAGTCTGGGATGGGTGAGCTCGAGGTAGCAGGTGTCTGGGGTCCAGCTCCCCAAGCTGGAGTCCTTGTAGGCCCCCAGGAGGAACAAAAGTGTCCCTCTGCTTGAGGTTGGCTAGAAATTTTGCCTGTGTTCCTCCCAGCTGGCTCTGTAATTAGAGACAGAGGCACCATTTAAGTGATTGGGGAAGATTATATAGTTTTAGATAAATAGGATTAGAGTGTCCTCTCTTTCCTGATTCTTACCCAGGTGAACACCCCAGGAAACCATTGAAAATGATCCTGGGGAGACATTCTGGTTCCGGCACCTCCTGTGGAGCCTGAGAGGCAGGATCTCCCAGGAAAAATCCTGGGGGTGGGGGGAGTGGGGAGGAGGAGAGAAGAGAGAATGGGCCGTGCAGAGCCTGGCACGTAGTAGGAGCATGATCATTTTTTTTCTGGGATGAAGGGGATGACGAAGTCCAGCAAAGATGAGAATGGCAGGGGATTTAGTCACACATTCTGCAAGTTTTACTGAGCATGATGAACAGTCCCTAGACCAGGCACTGGGGATACAGCGGTGATTAAGAATTTTTCCATAGTCAATGAGGGAAGAATGGGTAGAAAAAATTTAAGAAGATGATTTCAGATAGTGGGAAGACCACGAAGGAAATAAAGTAGTATGATACAACTGAGTGGGGGAATGAAGCCCTCTCTGAAGAGGGGATGTGTGAGCTGAGAACGGAAGCTTGAACTGAATGGCAAAAGGGAGCAAAATGGAGGGAAAAGCATTCCAGACAGAGGGAACAGTAAGTAGGAGAGAAAGAGTGGGAGGGGCAGGCACTGATGTGGGAGCTAGAGGATGAATGGGAAACTCCGGTGCCCTCTACCAACCTGATACTTAGGATCATACAGAGGCTCGAGGCTCTGATCTATTCAAGTACTGAAAAGAGTGGAGCTAGTTCAGATTAGAGGGCCCACCTGAAGCCTTCTGGAGCAGTGCATCCCTTCTGTATCTTCTCTTACCGATTTTCGATTTTCAGGGAGAGGAAGTTAGCTCCCTGGGTCTGAAGTTTGGGTTCTCTCCTAACAGGGAGGGTCTGCTCCCTCCCCACCAGTCCCTGGACCTGGTTCCACAACCCAGCCCCTCTCAGGCCCCTTCTCTACATCTGAAGGGTCAGGGGAAGGAGACCAAAATTGGCTCTGCAAACACCCACAATCCAGGTCAAGAAAAGCACAGACTGTAGCCCCTTCTATTATGGGCTTAGCAAGATCTGGTTGTTGCTTTCCTGCTGCTTTGGATGTGACGTGAAAGGCATAAAGGCATCCCAACCCCGCAGTGACACACAGGAGAGAAAGGACGGAGAGAAGCTTCCTGCCTGTCCCGGACCCTGAAGGTCAGGTGGAGAGAGGGGCTCCTTGTCTGGCTGAGCTGTGAGTAGGGATGGTGTGTGTGTATCTGAGGGTGGGGGAGCTTGGATGGGGACTGCCACACTTTGATACCCCTGGAAAGTCACTGTCCTTCTCTGGGGTCTCAGTTTTCACATCTATACAATGGGAGACGTGTTAAGGACGCATAGGGTCCCGTCTTCTCCAAGGACCTTCTAAATGTGCCTATACCAGGACAGGTCTTGTTGGAGAGTGCAGGTGGGAAGGGTGAAGGGCCTGCCTCCTTAGGAAGCCTGGCACTCCTATGTTCCAGGCTCCCGCCTGGAGCCTCCAAAAGGGTGCAAGGCTGGGTATTTACACTTGGCAGGCAGGCCCTGGGTGGTGGTGAGAAGGTCACCCAAAGTAAACCTGCCTTGTTTGCCTGGATTGTAAAGGGAAAAACACTTTGGCATACTCTAACAGGAACTTCTGAGAAATGAAAACATATTCATCCTGGAGATTAGGCTGACTTCCGGGGCACAGATGGGGCCCTTTGTTCTCTTGTGGCTCCCTAAAATGGGCTGCACAGCTGTTCTCCCTGTGTCCCCTGCTGGGGCTAGATGTGGAGTCCCTGGGGTGGCACCCTGTCAGGTGGGTGGGGGTGGGCTTCAGACCCAGGCTCTCACTCTTCCCCATCCCCTTGGCCTGTGGTTCCTCCCCTGCTCCACCCCGAACCATAAAAATACCTGAAATCTATTGAGTACTTGCGTTGTGCCAGGCACTAAATACTTATATTATCGCGTTTAATTCTTGGAAGAAGCTTGTGAAATGAGTATCATATTCACTGATTCTGGGATGCACGTTTTAGCATCGCTGAAATCAGAATGTGTCTTATAATCGATGGTATGTGGTAGTTAGGTAGTTTTTTCCTTGTTAATGTACATAATATAGTGGTGCATCATATAATTGATGATATCGATCCTTAGATTTGATGAAACATGATTTATTATCATCCCCAATCCTCAGATGAGAAAACCGAGGCTTGCCTTAGGTCACCAGCTTCAATGAGGCAGAGAGAGGGCTGAAATCTGGGCCTCCAGGCTTCTTACCCAGGGCCCTTTCCACTCACCCCAGATGAACTGCCTTTGCAGGGTTTGCTCACTAGGGAGAGGCAGGAGCTGAGGGGAGGGCCTTCCAGGGCCTTCCTCAGCAGCTAGTGAATCACCAGCCACCCTTCCTTGGAAAAGGACCTTGAAGATAGATTTTTTTCCCTCTCCAAATTCTCTGAAGACTGAAGTTCCTTAAGGACTAAGAAAACACTTGCCTCTCTTCCAGCGACTTTTCCTGGTAATTATCTTAGCTTCACTTTCCCTGAATTTCTGTTCTACTGTCCCATCTTTGGACTGGAGGCAGGCCCGCCCCTTGGCCCTTGGTCTGCCTGCCGCCTGGAGAACAGCTCCACCCGCTTCCTGCTTTGCTCAGTCCTGCTCTGAACTCACCCTTCTTTCCTCTACCTCGAATCACCTGTAGCAACTCTGCTTCTAGATGCCTCTATAACTCAGGCCACTGGCTCCAACCCCAGAGACATACATACGTACTCTCAGGTATCCAGCCTCCAGCCCCTTTGCTTTCTAAGTCAGAAGTCAGGGGAGAAAAATCAACCACGCCAGGCTTTCCTTTTGCCTCCCCAAGCCCTCATGTTGTCGGGCACACTCTCCTGCAAATCCTGCCCCACCTAGGCCTGGCAGAGCTGGAAATAGGGGACTGAGAGGGAGGAAAGTTCAGAGGCTGGACCCTGCCCATTATCTGCCGCACTTGCCAAGTTCACCCCCAGCCTGCCCCTATGCCTCAGTTTCCCCAACCTCCAAGGCTGGCGAGGCCGAAGTGGCCCATCAGCAGGAAAGCACAGAGGCAGCATCGGGCATTTAAATCCAAAGCTTTGCTAAAATGCACCCAGGCAGTGTTCAGGTTAGCGGGGACTGATAACACTCAAGGTTAAGCCAGGCTTTCAGATTCTTTTCTGTAAAATGAGGGTCTGGGACAGGATGATTGCTCAGATTCCATCCTACCAGCCCTGAGCTGCTATGATTCTGTCTCCCTCTGTCCAGAAAGCAAATGTGGGCTTTGTATGTGAGGTGCCCCTGTGTTCTCTGGGCATCGATTGGCCAGGAGCTGAGTGTGCAGTCCGCAGCCATGTGACCATGCCTGCTCACGCCGCTCGGGCGGCTGATCCTGTGTCTGGAGGTGCGGACCGACCTGGTCGGGGGTGGGGGGGCTTCTGCCATTCGTGCCCACGTTTGAGCCTCAGGGGAGAAAGCGCCAGCTCACACCTAGGGGTGGGCCCACCCCTCTGTGCACATCCATGCCAGCGCGTGCGGCCGCCAATCTGGTTTCCATCTTCTTCCAATAGGCAGCAGGGCTGGGGGAGACTGAGTGGAATATTAATTGTGCTTTTGCACATGGCTGAGCTCCATGAATGTGGTGGTAGGAGGGAGCAGCCTGAAGCTATGTGGGGAATGAGGGGCAAGCCACAAGAGTGGGGTTCCCTGGGGTTTATAGGCCTGTTCCAGGGGAGGCAGAGTCCTGAGACCCAAAAGGGTGGGTGGTGGGGGGAAGGAGAGAACTTTTGAGACCAAGGATCTGAGGACAGCAGGAAAGAATCTAGTGAGGTTTAGGGCAGTTCCAGCATTGGCCTTCCCCAGAGCCTGGTACATGGTAAGTATTTAATTAGCGTGTGCCGAAGGATTGAAGAGCTGACGGCTGTGTGCACGAAAGATCTCACAGATACTCCTTACCTGGGAGGAGACAGAGGACTGAGGAGGAAGGAAGGAAGGAAGGAAGGAAGGAAGGAAGGAAGGAAGGAAGGAAGGAAGGAAGGAAGGAAGGAAGGAAGGAAGGAAGGAAAGAAGGAAGGAAGAAAGGAAGGAAGGAAGGACAGACCTATTAAGCACCTACTATGTGCTGGCCACTCTAAGGATTGCCGTCAGGCATTTTATTCTATTTCAAACACACAAAAGCTCTAGAAGATAGCCTCATCTTCACTGTGCACACGCTCCTCCTCCCCAACTTGCCCCCTTTGGAAGGTCCAGGGGAGAGAGCTTCGTTGACTTCAGGACACAGAAAAGCGGGTTGCTTCTGAGCGGTGGGTCTATTTTGAATCTCATGGCCACTTTGGATTTTGTGTCTCATTGAATTTCCTTTATTTGGGCTGTCAGGAAGCTCAGAGGTGAATTTGCTGGGGCACACCTCTTGCAAGAGGATCTCACGGGTGGTGCATCTCACAAACTGACTGTGGCCCTGGCTTCATCTTAGGTCTTTATCCCCCTTTCTCTGTATCCTTTTTCCTCTATTAAAAGCTGTCTAATTCCCTTGTCTGCAGGGTTTCCCAAATATCTTTAATGTACCCTGAAGTGAGATAAGGTATAAATACAAAAATATTCTTACTTTTTTAGATGAAGAAGGTGAGGCTCAGAGAGGTTATGTTATTTGTCCAGGGTTACAGAGCTATTAAGCAAGAGAGTGGGAATGTGATCTTAGGTCTGTTTGACTTAATCTTTCCACTGTACCAGACTCTAGGACTGGACAAGTTGCCCAGTAATTGGGGGCTTTCTGGGGCATTGGAAGGAGCCTGGGGGCTTTGCAGACTCAACCCTTTAACTCTTGGTGGCCCTCATCCAGGCTCCTCTGCTTGAAGAGCAGGTCCACATCAGGGCTCCCATCCCATGTCATGCAGAGAGAGAGAGGACTTTGGGGGCCATGGGCATCCCCCATCCTCAGGGACCAGCCCCAGCTCCCATGGCTAAGCAGAACAAACAGAAAACCAGCAGAGCTGGCCTTGGCAATCACCAGTGAGAGCAAATATATATTCCAGATGCTCTGAGGAACATTTCTGGAGCCTCCAGAATTGAAGGGCGGACTAATTCCCTGGAGAAAATGAATGGATGTGGGCCCAGGGGAGCCACATTTTTTCTCAGCTCTATGGCAAGCAAGCACCAAGGATCCAAGGATCAGGGTGAGGGGCTCCAATGGTGTGTGTTCTGGGCGCTGATCCCTTGCTGCACCCCTTCAGGCCTGTCCATCTGGAGTCTGTCTCCCCTGGGGAGCCCGTGCATGAAGACTTAGGGATTCCCAGGGTCGGCCTTAACTTATCCATTAGTGAATTCAGTCCTTACATGAGCGGGCACCACACATGTGTTCCACAAACCTGGGGACTTCTGGGAAGGCACAAAGAATAAGTCTAATCGAGAATGGAAGGGGATGTTGTTCTGAGAGCTGAAGTGGAGAATGACAGTCTCTGGCAACCCAGGGGACCCTGGCAGAGCCACACAGTGACGTAGAGCCAATGAATAAAGACTCCGTCCCTCGGGCCTGTCCAGATGAGCCCTGGGGCCTCTAATGTGGGATGCCTGCAGACACTTGCATGCATGGCCCAGGGGAGAAATCATCACAGAAATAATGATTCTCACACACTGCCATATATTATGGTCCCATGGCCCTTCAATGCTCTGCCAATTTGCCATGAGGATCTCAATCTTCTGAATCCATAAATTGCCCCTATAAATCAATAAGATAAAGACCAAAAATCCGATAAATATACTGGCAAAAAAATATGAACAGTGGGTCTGGTACATTTATACAATAACATTTATCACGTTTCCGGATCTATGCTAAGCATTTCCTATGCCTTTTCTTATTTAAGCCTCGTTTAAGCCTTATCACACCCCTTGGAGGCAGATACCAGGATTATCCTGTTTTCCTGAGGCTCACACAGTGACTTGGTCCGATGTCATAGTCTGTACTTACAGAAGTACCGCTTGGGATGACAGCCACCCCAGACTGGGACCCAAGGCCTCAGGAAAATATGGCAGGGCCTGGGGAGGGAAAGTGAAGGAGGGGCTGCCAGCTGAGGTGAGATCCTTTCTACCTAGCAACTTGGGAAAAAGCCTAGAACCCCCAATATCCAGGCAGATGGCTTTTGAGGGTTTTTTTTTTTTTTTGTCTTTTTGAATTTGTTGAATAGATAATATGTCATGGAACTCAAAACATAAAAAAAGGAATACAATGAGAGTTAATCCTCCCATCCCTATACCCTCCATCCTCACCACTACGTTCCCACCCTTTAACCAACGTATAATCAATTTAATTACTTCCTTGGGCATCTTCTTTGGGGTGTGTATGTGTGTGTATGCGTATGTATCCATATATTTTTTAGAGAGAGTGGTGGGGAGGGGCAGAGGGAGACAGAGAATCCTAGGCACGCTCCATGCTCAGTGTGGAGCCCGACGCGGGGCTCGATCTCACGATCCTGACATCAAAACCTGAGCCGAAATCAAGAGTCGGACACTTAACCAACGGAGCCCCCAGGTGCCCCATCTCTTTCTCTTTTTTAACTGAAAAGAGGATTATTATATACATTGTTCTATATCTTTTCCCCCCTATTTTATCTGTTTTGGAGATCTGCCTATATTAGGACATAGAGAACTTCCTCATTCTTTTTTTTTTTAATAGCTGCATAGCTACCCACTGTATGACCGTACCTTAATTTATTTACCTGTCCCCAAATGATGGACATCTGGATTATTGCCAAGTTTTTACTATCACAAACAATGCAGTAATGATAGCCTTGTTCAAGCACTGTATATCTGTAGGGTAAATTCTCAGGCATGGGATTACTGGGTCAAAGAGAATATGCATTTGTAATGTCAATAGATATTGTCAACTAGTTCATATCAATTTACACCCCCAAGCAGCAATATATGACAGTGCTGATTTCTCTACAGTCTTTCAAATAGAGGATATTAGTAAACTTTTGAATGGTTTCCAGCTTGCATTTCTCTTCTATTAGTGAGGCTGAGAGTCATTTTAGATGCCCTAGAACACTTTATGTTTCCTTTTCTGTAGACTCTGTTCATATTCTTTGACCTTTTAAAAATTAGTGGTTGGTCTTGTCTTATTGATTTTTAGAAGCTCTTTACATGTTAGGGAGATTGTGCTATGATTTATAGGAGCAGTGAGGCCACAATTGGCATCCCCTCTGGGAAAGGCAGTAGAGGTAGATTCTTCCCCACACCTCCACCCTCCCATCCAAACTCAGTCATTTATTCAATGAGCATTTATTGAGTACCTCTTGAGAGCTAGGCTCTGTGCTTAGGCATCAGAGACCAGAGGAAGAGACAAAGCCCTTAGGTTGCTCAAAGTCCAGTGGGGTCTCGGATCTGTGATCAGACAGGTTGTACGGCAGTGTGAGATGAACTGTAGTTCAGGGATTCAGAATGAGTGCTTCAGGGCAAGGAGAGAGGAAGCAAAAGCCTCTGCCTCCAAGTAGACTCTGACATTTGTCTCCATCTGGGGCTGGCTTAGAGCTGCCAAGGCTTTGCCGGCCTCCCTGCTCCTTGTGGGTTCGGCCCTCACACCCTGATTGCCGAAATGCTCTGCTCCAGGAAGATGGCTCTTCTCAGTACATATTTACAGAATGCTTCCTGCATGCGACTTCCTTCCCTGCCCCTTGCTGGTCCTCACCATCTCATTCTATCCTGTCTTGCATCACTTACCACCTGTTGCTGGTTTGCATTCCTCCACTGCCCAGAGGATTGTAATCTCCTCGATGGCAAGATGGTAGACTTTCCTCTGGGTCCCCTCTCCAAAGGCTTGTTGGATGATGGATTGTCAGATGGCGTGTTGGCTGTTAGGGAAGCTGGAAATCACGGCTCCCCTGCATTGGGGTGTGCATGGGGGGCAGGTGAGATGGGAACACTTGGGCACAGGAATGGGTGATATGCCAGGCTGAAACCCCAGCATCAGGGCCCATCCAGAAAAGGGTTAAGCTTGCTGGAGTTTTGTATATGAAATGGCACCAGGAAAAAAAAAATGTGCAGACTAGCAATTGAGCCCTGTCTCATCCTGGTTCAAATGACATTGTCTGAGCTTCCCCAGCCTCGCCTCCTGCACTAATTACAGACCTTCCTGGGGAGGAAGACTGGGGCCAGGAGGTCTTCATTACAGGCTCCTTTGCTGGAGGGAGCAAACCCCAATGACCGAACCCAATGACCAAAAAAACTCTCTTGAAGAGAGGCCCGGGGTTTCCTCCGATGCACCTCCCTGCTGCTGCCTGGCTGGGAAAGGGTTAAGAAGTAGGCACGGACTGGAGGAACAGGCCAAAGTGTAATGCCAGACCCAGGCTGAGCTACCCATCCCCTCCCCCCCCTGCTGCTCCACTGCTCCACTGCCTAGGCTTGGGCCCCCCTCCTGCCTCTTGCCCCCCAAGATGGCTGCTGCCAGGGCTGTGTCAGGGCCCCCCCTCTGTGGTCGCCTGCCTGCTGCCTCTCCCTGTGGCCTGTGGAGACCTCGCCTGCCTTCTTTAATCTTCCATTTATCTTGAGGCCTCGCCCCTCTGGAGATTGGCTTTGATGTGGTGCCTGCTGGGGGGGGGGGGGTGGGAATCAAGGGTTTCTGAGGCCTGGGCTGGACTCTGCCCACTGCCCCCAGCCCAGGTGGGGCCCAGAGGTCTCCTGGCCATCGGCGCGAGACCCTGAGGGTGATCCCTGCAGACAAGAGGGCAAGAGTTTTGGTTCTTGATCTTCAGGCACATGAAGGGGCTGCTACTTGGGCCCCAAACTGGACGACTGGACTCAGAAGCAAGAGTGTTGTTACCACACTGTGTAGTTTATTCTTACACCTGTCTCCCCCACTGCTCCCCCATCGACTCCCCAATGATAACAGCAATAGCAAAAAAATAACAGCATTATGGTGTGCCAATGAAGTGCCGGGTACCAGGTTAAGCATCTTCCATTTATAACATAATTAATCCTTATAGCTATGTGCTATAGGTATCATTTTAAAGGGGAGGAAACAGGATGATTGATATATTCCTGTTCATAAAAATTTACTGAGTTCCTACTATGCGCCAGGCACTGTTCTAGGCCCTGAGGGTGTAGTAGTAAACACAGTGCGCACATTCCTCCCCTTCTGTACCAGTAGGTCGTAAACAAACGGTCAAATACACATAGTATCATGTCATATAATATGAAGACAGTACTTTCAAGAAAAGTATAGGGCCATCATTTTGGACTCAGTGGTGTCCTCCCGTGTGAAGACACAGAGACGTGGGCAGCAGGAGGGAGTTCGCTCTGTGACAATCTGGGGGAAACCGTGTCCGGGAGAGGGAAGAGAAGGTGTGAAGGTTGGACGTTGGAGGTGGGAGGTCCTTGTTTTGCTGCGGGCACAGCCAGGAGGCCAGTGGGACGGGAGGTGGACAGTGATAGGAAGAGAGCTGGGTAAGGGAGCGGGAGCTGGGTCATGCGGGGTACTGCTGAGTGTGATGGGAGGGTTTGATCTAATTTGTGTTGTTGTTTTTTTATGATTTTATTTATTTATTTGACAGAGAGAGAGAGAGTGCAGAAGCAGGCAAAGTGGCAGGCAGAGGGAGAGGGAGAAGCAGACTTCCCCCTAAGCAGGGAGCCCGATGTGGGACTTGATCCCAGGACCCTGGGATCATGACCCAAGCCGAAGGCAGACGCTTAACCGACTGAGCCCCCCAGGCGCCCCTAGATATTGAATCAGAGACTCAGACTAAGTCGCGGAGGCTAACACCTAGCTCAGGCTCACCCAGCTAGTCGGTGACACTGAGGTTCAAACCTTGGGGATAGACAAGGCTATCATCTCCCACAAGAGGCTGGGGCTGTGGCTCATTCCCCTCGGCATCCCCTGTGCCCCGCAGAAGGCCTGGCACAGACTAAATGCTAGCAAATGCCTGGGGAATGACGGGTCAGTTCCAGAACTTCCACTGACCAGGTGGTGGTGGTGGTGGTTGGGCAAGTCAGTTAAATTTCTCTGAGTCTCAGTTTGTCCATCTGGAAATTGGGGAGAGAACAATATATCTGTCTTGCCCAGAGGACCACATGGGGGGGGGGGGAATCCAGGAGACCTGGTGTGCAGAAGGGCGAGGGGTGGTGTGAAGTGTCCGAAAATGCTCTGCGGTCTGATTTCATCAGTCCTTACTCCCTGATGGCTCTTGACATGATCACTGAGGGGTGCACATGTGTCCTTGTAACTGTGTGTCCTGCCCACGGGGCCAGGCATGTATGTCCATGTCACCCGACGTAGGTATGTGTGAGCCTACGTATATACGTCTGTTTACCTGTGTTGACGGCACCTGGAGGGCAGCTGCCTTGGTCTGGCTCTCTGTGGGAGCTTGGGCTCCGGAGCTGGGGCAGAGGGAGTGGAAGACACAGACACAGAGGGCCTCCCTCTACCTCCGTCCATATCGTGGTCCCTGGAATTCCCATAGCTCCTGCACCCTCTGTCCCGGCTCATCGTGAAAAGTGAGGGAATTGTCCGAATACCTGTCATTCTATCCCACCTGTCTGTGGGCCCCTGGGGGCCAGGGCTACTCCAGGGAGCAACACGGTATCTGCTGGATGATTGGTGCTTAGTAAGCAATGGATGGATGAACAGATGGATGGTCCCTGGTCTCTGGAATCAGAAGGGCCTGGAGCTAGAGGGCTTCGGGACTCTATTTGAACCAAGTCACTCCTCCTATCTGGGCCTCAGTACCCTTTTCTAGAAATGAGATTTTTGTCTTCATTCATTCCTTCATTCATTCACAGTCCTCCCTTGTGAATGTTAGGGTACTGTCGTATGTTCTGGGCATGCAGACATTATTGAGAATCAGGGCTGCCCTCAGGAAGCTGAAAGGTGTCACAGCCGTGGGTCGCAAGAATTGCGACGTCAAGTTGCTCAGAGGAGGGAGTGGCCAGCTCTGCATCCGAGGGGAGGACAGGGAGATTTCCTGGTACATGGGGTCCTTGATGGGGGTCTTGGGAGGATAAGCAAGTGTTTGCCCTTTCTGGGCCAAGGGGATAGCATGCCAAAGATCCTGGAGGTACGACAGAGCCTGGCACCCTAGGAGAGTGCTGACACTGGGGTACCGGCCAAAACTTATCAAGGCCGGCGGGGCGTGGTGGGCGACAGGGCTGGAGAGGGCAGCCAAGGGCTAGATCATTCGAGGCCTAGGCCCCTCCAAGGAATTCTAAGAGTTACCCTGAAGGTAAATGGAAACACTGGCAGATTTTGAGGGGAGAAAAATAGCATGATCGGGATGCATTTTCAATAAACCGCTCTGCTGTGGTGTGGGCAATAGATCGGAGGTGAGTAAGACTAGAACCAGCCAGTGGAGTTAGGAGGCTTTTGCGGTTCTATCCAAGAGGGGGAATATAAGGGCCTGAACCAAAGTTAACAATAGCCCAGTTATCCAGGGCTGACTATATGCCAGTCCGGCTCTACGTTAAACATTTGCAAATATTATCGCCATTTCATCCTCAGAGCCACCCTGTGAGTAGGTGCTATTATGATTACCTCTTCCCCTGCAGGGGTTCTGGTTAAAGGGGCTCCATCACCCCCAGGGAGAAACCCCCCCGTCCCAGGGCACTGCTGGTGTATACACATGGGGGGTAGGGGAGGTGGGTCAGCCAGCACGGTCATCTCAAGGCCAGACCCTGGCCCTCACTTGCCTCTCTCCTTGGGCTCTGAGGCCTGCCATACCAGGGTGGGGAAGCATCCCCCGAAGGAGTCTGGCCCTCGGGTCCGAGCTGAGCAAATGGGATCTGCTTCCTATTAAGAGGTTTCCGACTGGCCTGGCCATGTGGCTTCCCTTTGTGCTTCCTCTCCTGGGCCAGTTTGAAATGCCGGCCTCCCCCACTTACCTCTGTGGACTTTCCCAGGCCCGGTAGCCAGCTGGGCTGACTGACGTCAGGACACGGGGGGCCGGCGAGCGTGCTGAATCGCCCCCGCCCTCAGTGGACGCCCCAGCCTCTACCTGCGTGTTGCTTTGTCCTTCACAGGTCAGGGCGTTGGTTTTCTTTTTAAATAAATAAAGCTGAACCTGACTCACAACTCAAGAGAGGCTGCAGCTCTCCTCAGAGCCATGAGCATCACCATGGTAACTGCTCCATCCACGAAACACTTGAAAATGTAGTTATCAACAGTGACACTGCCTCTTCCTTCTGGCCTCCTAGCAGCCCTGGGCTGCACAGTTCTCGGATCTTCGGTGCCAGGTGAATGGCCCGGGGCTATGCCTGGCTCCCCAGAAAAGCAGGGAGTTGAGGTCCCCACTCCTGCTGACCTGCTTGTTGCTTGCACGTCCTTCTGGAAGGCCCTGAGAAAACCTCTTTCATGCTGGGGCAGGCACTAGGGGTATGACAGGAAGCCCGCAATTTGGAGTCATGAGTCTGTAGCTTCATCCATGATTTCTATTGGGACGATAAGATTGTGTGGCAGGTGCAGCTTGCAGAGAGGATAAGCCTAGAATTGAGATGAACATAAGGATGATAGCAATAATAATAGCCATGTATTGAATGCCTACCACCTGAGCCAGGCAGCATATAAGATGCTTTCTATACCTTGTCTCCAGTCCTTTGCTGGAATTACCTACCTAGAGGCAGTTGTAATTAGTTTAATAATATCTAGTATTTATTGAGTGCAGAGACATACTGCTAAGCACTGATGTTTATTCCCACGTGGGAAGCACTACGATTCTTCCCATTTTACAAATGGGAAAATCAAGTCTTAGGGAAGTTAAATACTTTCCCTGAGGTCACTCAGCTATGGAAGGATGGAACTGTTATTTGGGTTCAGGTGTGTCTGACAGGTGTCCTCATTATTTTGTTACAGCTTAACGCTCAATCAAGCCTCAAGCCACATACTGAGCAGATGGAGGCTCCAGGTTTGCCTGGTTTAAGAGACTTCCTCCAAACGCCTTGACTGATAGTCCTCCGCTAAAATGGTTTCTGATCAGGGTGCCTGGGTGGCTCAGTTGTTAAGCGTCTGCCTTCAGCTCAGGTCATGATTCCAGGATCCTGGGATGGAGCTCCGTATCGGGCTCCCTGCTCATTGGGAAGCCTGCTTCTCCCCTTCCCACTCCCCTTGCCTGCATTCCCTCTCTCGCTGTGTCTCTCTCTGTCAAATAAATAAATAAAATCTTAAAAAAAAAAAAAAGGTTCCTGATCATACTCATCAGTCACCTGGGGAGACTGAAAGAAATGCAGATTCTAGGCCCACCAACGTGAATTGCATCAGGTATTTGGGTGTGGGCCTGAGGATTCTGTATTTGAGGCAACGCTGCAGGCTGAACTCTAATATCTGAAAATTTAGACTTCCTGGAGAGTAGGGACCATGTCTTCTCTGAGACATCCCCAGGGACTGGCAGAGGGCATGGCCCTGAGAAGGGACACAAAAAGCACTGGTTGAACTTGAATAAAGAATGAATTGGCGGGCGCCTTCGGCTCAGGTCATGATCCCAGGGTCCTGGGATCGAGCCCTGCATTGGGCTCCCTGCTGCTTTTCCCGCTCCCTCTGCCCCTCCCCCTGCTCTCGCTCTCTCAAATGAATAAATAAAATCTTAAAAAAAAAAATGAATTGGGCCCATCAAGTCCCCTTGCCTCTCCAGGACCAGGTCCACCCCTGGCTCCTGAGAGTCCCCAGTCTCCTCCCACTCACTCCCTAGCCCCAGCCCGCAGCCCCCCACGTCCCCCAACCCATCTTCCTCCTGCCCAGGGCAGAACTGTCCAGCAGGTTCTGCCCGCCACCCCAGCGGCCCCCCTCCCCTGGACTTCCTCTGCAAGGGGAACTGAGGGGTATACCTGTTGCCAAAAAGCTTCATTTTTTTTGCAGAAATAAACTCAGACCCATAAGCCAGCTTTCAAGGCAGATACTACCCTGACTCCTCAGCAAAATGTCATTGGTGGGCAACCCCAGGGTGTAGAGGAAAGATTGGGATCTCTTCCTCTGACAAGTTTTAACCATAGAAGAGCCTTATTTGTCAGAGCAAAACACCCAAATATCAAGTAAGAAGGCACTGGATCTATAAGTAATGTTACCTGCGTATTATGGAATATGAAGCAGCCATTAAAAATGGAAGGATATTTAATGATGTGGTCAAACATTCACCAAAAAAAGAAAAAAATGGGATATACAACTAGGTGCCCTGGAAATATGTTTGTAAAATGTGGCAGAGATGCCAGTTAGCCCCCCAAAATCTGTTCTTCCCTTTTTCTATAGTAATAAAAGCTCTATTCAGATAAATCCCATTTCCTGGGGGTGGCGGGATGGGACTTAGTTCTGGCTAGCGTGGTATAAGCAGGCGTGATGCATGTGAATTCTAGGAAGCATCCTTCGAGGAGACAGGGCTCTCTCTTCTTTGCTGCTTCTTCCTCCACTGGCGGTCTTGGGTCACTAGTGGAAGGCATGCGCTGACGATGGAGAACCCCAGGTAGAAGGGGCCTGAGTCCCTGATGGTCACGGGGCTACTGTACCAGCCTGGGCTGCTTACTTCTGGACATCAGTTCCTAGAGAGAGAAATGAACATGTTTAAGCCACTGTTCCTTTGGGTCTTCTGTCATTTGTAGCTGAAACAATTCTAATCAATGTCAGATGTATTGTTAAGTAAACAACAAAATGTAAGTTAAAAATAATATGAATCATAGGATTCTGATTTTATTGTAAAATGTGTGTTTCTATATATTTACCTGCATACCTAAAAATGTGGACAGCACGATTAAACACGAAAATGTTAGCAAGGGTTATTTCAGCGGGGTGAGGCTGCAAGGATATTATGTGTTCATTTGTTTGCTTGTCTGTATTTTCTAACTTTTCCACAACAAAAGTGTACTACTTTTCAGGTAGGAAAAAATAAATAAGTGGTGTAAATGGTATGATCCTAATGGGATCAATGTGGATCCTAATCATAAGAAATATACCTTACTCATGATTACATGGGAAAAAAACTGAAACAAAAAGAAGTGCACTAAAGTAAAGATTAAGATCCAAGGGCATGGGAAACTGCTCAAAATATATTATGAAGGGGAAAAAAGGTTATTAAACAGTATAATTCCATTTTGGGGGGTAAAAAGAATAAAATGAACCTAAAATAAGTACAATGTTATATGTCAATTATATTTTAATTAAAAAAAGAAAGAATAGGGCACCTGGGTGGCTCAGTCGGTTAAGCGTCTGCCTTCGGCCGAGCCCCGTGTTGGGATTGCTGCTCAGCGGGGTATCTACTTCTCCCTCTCCCTCTGCCCCTACCCCGCTGTTTGTGCTCTCTCTCTCTCTCAAATAGATACATAAAATCTTAAAAAAAAAAAAAAAAGCATAAAAGGACATGAATACATGCTAGAAAAAGGACCAGAAGGAGATAAGCCGATAGATAAATGGTCTGGTTCCAGAGGAGAGATTCTGGTGATTCTTATTTTTCTACCTTTTGGCATTTCGTGAATTTTTCCCCAATAAAGCTGTATGAATCTTATTGACTTAAAAGTATTTTTATTTACAGGTGCCTGGCTGGCTCAGTCAGCAGAGCATGCAACTCTCGATCTTGGGGTTGTGAGTTCGAGCCCCACGGTGGGTGTAGAGATTACTTAAAAATAAAATCTTAAAAAAAATGTTTTTATTGAGAGCAATTTTAACAATACAAAAAAAGATGTTGCAAAGAACAATAAAAATGATTAATATTTGGTTATACTTAATTTCTGTCTTTGTTTTTAAGAAACAAGGAGTAACAGGAAAGCCCTCCTTACAGACGTCTATCAGGATCCTGAAAAAACATTTAAATGTGAGAGCACTTGCCCTGGGTGGGATGGCTGGGGGGGTGGGGCGGGGGGGCGCTGTGGGAGGGCAGGAGAGAAGCAGCACTCAGGGACTTTGACTTCCTTCTACCTTCAGCTGAGGGTTTGGCTCTAAGTGCCTATTTCCAGGACGGAGGTGGCCTGGGTGCGAGGGTGTCAGATTTGCCTGGCACTTCCTCTGGAACATTCAGCAGCAGGCAGGGCTGGAAGAGGAGGGTTCCGGTGAAGCGCTTCCCTCCCGAGGTCAGTTGGTGCCCAACTGGTGTTTACAAAGAGGGTGGGGCCCCAGGCGCAGGGCTCTGAGGCCTTTGCTCTCAGGGGAGCTGGCTCATGGCAGGCCACAAGCAAAGAGTGGCAAAACCACTGTCTCCTGCAAAGCTCAGAAGCCGGGCCGCAGCTGGGAGGATGCTGGGAAATGAGGGGCCTGAAGCTAGGTGGTAAAGTGGTCAGTGGAGGTTAAGGAGATCCAGAAGGAAGCAGGGAAAAAGGGACGGGACAGGAGCATTCACACTGACTGCACCTATTACCATGGGTAGTTATTATCTTCATTTTCCAGGAGAGCTCTGAAAGAGGCTCAGAAGGATTGGGTCACACCAGGCCCAGGCCTCATGGCTCCTGGACTGAGGTCCAGGCGGAAATTCAGGTGAGCCCAAGGTTCATGCTCCTCACACCATACCGGGTTGTGTCCCATGGGGCAATTATGAGAGAGCCATTCTGTGTCGCTCAGAGTCTGGGGCAAGGCGTGGGGGGATGTGGAGGTTGATTTTCAGGAGGCAGTGGGATCTGGGGATGAAGTGCTCTGAGACAGCCTGTCCTCACTTGGCGTGAGTCGCCCCCTCTGGCTTGGGGGGCTCAGAGAGGCTGATAAGGTCTGAACTGATTTTGGAGAAGAGTTTGCCAGTGTCCTTTCTTCTTGACTTTGTGGAGACCTGAGGCCTCCAGGCCCATAGCCAGCTTTCCAGGAAAATATTAGAGTGTCCCCCTGGGAACTGAGGTGGGGAAGAAAGCGGAGCCACCCAGCCGTTCACACCTCACTTACCGAATGCACAGTCCTCCCTGATTCTCTCCTGGGCCAAGGTGGAGGTTAGACTGGTGTGTCCACGTGCATGTATACACACACACACACACACACACGTGCACGAGTCCATACAAACATCAGCAGAGGCAGCCTCCTAGTGGACCATCCTTTTCAGCCTTGCCCTTGTCTCTAACATCTGGCACACCGCCCGAAGGCGGAACAGGCCCGGAGGCCCACGCCAGGTCATGGGCGGGCTCGGCAAGCAATCCGTTTCCCTACTTCCTTGACTCAAATGCCAGGGCCAGTGCCCTCTCGATGTCAGAGCCATGGGCAGTGAGACACATTAAATCATCCTGGGGAGGCTGGAGGCTTCTATCAGATGAAGTTGGTTGAAATTCTGGCTCTGCCACATTCGGCTATCCGACCCTGGGCGGCTTTCTTAACCTGAGAGGTTCAATGCCTTTATCAAATGGGGATGTGTTGGTTGGTGGTGATAACAGATACCACCTCCTCTTCCAGTGGCTGGAGGGGGAGTGAGGAGTAAGCCCGAGAGCGCACAGGTGGTGTTGGGGTGCTGTGCGTAGAGCCTGGCATACGGCAAACACCCAGTGGCAGCGCCTAATGCTTGTGTGGCCCTTGGCCTCTCCCACCCCCAGCCCCATTTAGTGATCCAGTCTTCAGTCTGGAGTGGCAGGGGAGGTCCCAAACCTCTTCCATCCCCTTCTTAGGCATGGAGTATTCCTTTGTTCAGGACCGTGTTGCCTACCACACCTGAGGACCAGCAGGAGGGAGAACTGTGGTTGAGTCTGAGGTACCAGAGCGATGGGTGCCAGTCCTTCGGGCAGGGAGACCAGCAGGTGGCCCCGTGATGCATCACCCCCAATCCTGCTGCTTCCCCGTTTGACAGCCCCACACTGGCTGTGACTGTATCTCTTCTGTCCCTGCTCTCCAAAGATCCTCACAGGTTGTGGATTCTTTCTTCTAGTCCTGCCCAGGCTGTTCTTCACAACAATGATGAACGCAGCTCCCAGTTACTTACCTCAGTGTCCCCACAATGCAGACGAGGACACTGAAACCCAAAGGGTCAAGCGACTCGGTCATCATGGAGAAAGTGACCCACCTGAGACTGTACTGAGGCTGGGAAGACGTGAGTGGCAGAATGGACCCTGCTGGGTAGGAAGACATTCTTCTGCACACTCAGACCCCATCGGTTGCTCCTGGTTTGGGATCCATGGGGTCCCGCTGGGGGCTGCTCAGTTCTGCTCATAGTCAGCTAACCTGGTGCTCAAGGGGATAGGATAGGATAGGCTTCGACTCTCCTTCATGCCCAGGAGTTGCCTGCTTGCTATGGTCTGAATGTTTGTGTCCCCCCTCAAATTCATATGTTGAAATCCTAATGCCCAATGTGATGAGGTTAGAAGTTGGGCCTTTGGGAGATGCTCAGGTCAAGAGGGTGGAACCCTTTGAATGGGATTAGTACCCCTATACAAGAGACCCCGTGGAGCTGCTTTGCCCTTCTACCACGTGTGGACATAACAAGAAGTTGGCAAGGTGTGATTCGAAAGAGGGCTTTCACCAGAACCCAACCCATATAGGCACCCTGATTTTGGGAGTCGAGCCTCTGGAACGGTGAGAAATAAATTTGTTTATGAGCCACCCAGTCTGTGGTCTTGTGTCATAGTGGCCCCAGCAGACCAAGGCACTGCTGCTCAGCCCGCCTGGGGTAGGAGGTGAGGACCCGGTCTGGGTGAGGTCCACTCAGGAGCGAGAATGGCTGGCAGTGCGGAAAGAGGGTGTGGGAGTGGGGAGGCAAGTGAGTTAGCAGCTATGGAGAACTGCCACAACCTCTGAGGCTGGAAACTCACAGGGAGGAGGGGTTGGTAGAGAGCTCAGGGCTGGGGCTGCCCACTGGGAGCTAGGGCCAAGGAGGAGGCTGTGGCCAGAGTTGCTGCCTGAAGCTGGGGGTCTGGAGAAACACCCAGACTTCTCTCCTCTTCCTGCCCCCCTTCCTCCGGCACCTTTCGCTGGGTGAACCTAGTCAGAAGCCAGTTAGCAGGGGAGTCTGTCATATGACATTTGCCCTCTGAGATGTTGAACAGAACAGAGAAAGTAAGGAACAGATGTGATAGCAAATGATAAGCAAGCAAGCAGGATAGCGGGTGGGCAAGCTCCTGATGCTGATGACCATACTCCCCCTTATGAAGAGGACTTCTGCTCGCTACTGGTTGGGTCCAGTGGAGCTGGCCACCCTCCTTATATCTGACTGAGACTGCCTAGTGGTCTTCGTTTGCCTTGTCCTTCACTTCAGTGACTGCCTTTCTCTCTGGTCCTAAGTTCTTCCCCATCAGCATTGCCCTCACAGGGCTGGGGTCTTACTGTGCCCTTCCCCCTTGCCAGCCCAACTTAGAAGACCAGAGAAGATGCTGCCAAGAGTCTCCCACCAAACACTCTGGTTAAGAACCTGAGGTCCGATCCAGCTCTGTGGCTTTCTGACTCCAACCACGCAATTTCGCCTTCTCAGCCTCAGTCTGCTTATCTGTGAAATGGGACTAGCAACAATACCTCCCTGCAGAACTGCTGTGAAGATAAAATAAGCTAATGCAAGTAGAGTGCTGAGCACAGGGCTCAGCTCTTAATGAGTGTCCTATAAATGGCAACTTCAAAAAGCATGGGAAGGAACAGTTGGGAGTCACCATAGACTCGGGAGGAAGCACCTCTGGACCCTCAAGGTCCTGGCTGCCAGGGTCCATTACTAGTCATTTTCCTTGAGATCTAAGTCTCCCACATTCCAGGGGGCTGAGTAATGGGACAGCTCTTTCCCCGGTCTCATGAAGTTCTCAAGGCTAGAAGGAGGCCTGCATGTGTTGCCTGGAACTGGCTTGCATGCCCATTCTGAGCAGCACTAACGGCAGTGGGAGGGTTGGGCAGTGGGCACAGGAAGCTGAGTGTCCTCACCACAGGACCTACTGAATGTCTGAGCATTGCAAGGCCCCCTCCCCGCTGCCTGCCAGTGTTTCTGGTCTCATCTGGAAGGACAACGCTGTGACGGTCCAGGCCCTCCCGAGGCCTTTATCTTTTGTGCTTGGGGCTGGAGGTCTAGTAGCCAATCAAAAATCTCTTAGGTTGGGGCGCCTGGGTGGCTCAGTCGGTTGAGCGACTGCCTTCGGCTCAGGTCATGATCCTGGAGTCCCGGGATCGAGTCCTGCATCGGGCTCCCTGCTCAGCAGGGAGTCTGCTTCTCCCTCTGACCCTCCTCCCTCTCATGCTCTCTGTCTCTCATTCTCTCTCTCTCAAATAAATAAAATATTAAAAAAAAAAAATCTCTTAGGCTTAGTATAGTATTAGAGTATCATGGGCCTTCAGAGCTTGAAAAGACGTCGAACAGAACCCTAGGCTTGTTAGTGCTGGAAGGGGCCTCCTGTGGGACCACAGGGAATTGGGGCAGGAGCCCAGGGGGACCTTCAGTAGACTGTACATGGCTAGTGCTAGATGGGTCTTCAGTCCGAGCACAGAATGACTCCTTCAGAACGAGCCTCAGGCAGAGCCATAGGACATGAGTACGGGACAATGTGCTAGATGTAGCTGATTCAACTCTCTCATTTTATAGCGGAATCCTCAGCTCCCTGTATAAGTAGCTAGTTGGGGGGGGGAGGTTCCGAGAAGAATTTGCCAGACATGAGGTCCACGTGAGTACTTTAGGGGTTTAGGCTGGCGCAGAGAGAAAGAAGATTGCTTACAGCTTCTATGGGGGTAGTCATTACAGGTAAGAGAAGAAAAATAACAATGGAGCATTTATTCCACAAGTGTTTATTGACTCCTGTGTGAGGCCCAGCAGGGATGGGACGAGGAGTGAGACCCCGTAAGGTAAGATGTGACAGAAAACCAACCCAAGCTGGCTTAGAAAAACGGACATTTGTCGGCTCGCCTAACCAGAGGCGCAGAGGCAGGGCCTCAAATACAGAAGAGTAAGCAAAATAGAAATTTATGTCACTTTCTATCCTATAAGAGTTCAGAGAAAAGTCATCCAAGATCGAGAGAAGGGCTCCGCCATCCTCCACATGTGGCGTCCCTCCCTGGGTCCAGGGAGACTGCTTTCATTTCTATCATCTTCTAGGCAGGGGGAAGCACATGCACAATCCTTCTGACGGCACAGCTTAGAAGCGGTACAATCATTCTGCCCACAGTCTGTGGTGAGACCTTAAACTCAAGGCCACAGCAAGCTACAAGGGAGGCTGGGAAATGTAGCTTTTACGAGGCAGCCATCTGCTTGGCCCAAAATCAGGAGTTCTATTATTAAAGAAGGTGACTGTTGATATTGGGAAACCAGAAAAGCCTCGACTGCACATTGATTAGTTTAGGCCCAAGTGCTTGAACCAATTCTTGGAAAGGGCAAGTGGGCCAACCCCTGGAGCCGGGCATGGGGTCAGCTTCCACTGAGGCACATGGGCTTGCGTAAGCCTTTGGACTCTGGGTCTGTTTGTTCAGCGGCTTAGCTTGTACGCTAAATAATACACCGTGCCTTGCATTTCTTTGGCTTCTTTTAGGAAGGGAGAGAATGGGTGTTGGGTAGTCAACCAGCAGGGAACACTACATGACCTGCCTTGGAGGCCCTCTGACTCTGGGTCAGGGAAGGGACGTCTTTAAACAGATAACTATGGGTCAACGTGACAAATGGTAAACTAGCAGCTATATATAAATCCCAATGAAAACAGAGGGAAGAATTAAGAGAAGGCTGCTAAGAAGGGATAGGAGAGTATAATGAGTTCATTTTGTCTGCGTCTCAAAGGATAGGTGGGAATTCCCCCAATTATTTTGGTTGGGGAAGGACAATTCTGACAAAGAGAACAGCCAACTCGCAGAGCTGTGGGGGCACACGGGGTGTGGCTCGTGGCCTGGTGTGGCTGGAGAGTGGGAGGGAGGTATGCTGGGAGCAGGGAACGAAGAGCGCCCAAAAGTCACGAAAGTCACAGGAGGAAACAGCCTGTCTGACAGGCCTCTGGAAGCCATGCAGGGTTTCTTAACCCAGCAGAGATGTGGGCTTTGTCTCTGTCTTTCTCTGAGGTAGAGACTGGAGGATGACTCGTTAGGAAGCTATTTCACAAATTCGGCTGAGTAATGAAGAGAGCCTGCATCGGGGTTGTGGTGCTGGGAAGGGAGACAAGGAGCTGGGATGACAGGGAGCCTGGGGGTAGGACTAACAGAACTTGGTAGCTGGGTGGTTGAGGGGGTTGACCGGGAACAAGGAGGGGGTTAAGTATGGCTAAACATGATCCTAAGTTTATATGCTTGTACTAGAAATCCAGAGAAGGAGTACAGGAGAAGCAAGTTTGGGGATGAGAGGAGAGGATGACTTCCCACCGTCTGAAGCCTGCTCCATGACAGGCTTCTTTGGGATCCTTGGATACACAACATTCTCTCTTAACTCAGGGCTTCTGAACACTCTGTCCCTACTCCGCAAAACATTCCCTCACCCTCAAATCTCCAACTGGCTAATTCCTCATTCCCTCCAAGAGCCCTTCTTGACCCCCCCACCTAGGTGACAAACCCTCTTTGAAAAAGAGAAATGGTATGCCATTTCTTCTCTTTACGTGCCTCTCGCTCAGGGTTGTTTAACGTCCGTCTTCCCTGTCTCAGCCTGTCAGATCCATGAAGACAGGGGCCATGTCTGTCTGTTTGCCCTTCCTTCTCAACACCTTGTATGGTGTCTGGAACCCCATAGGCACTCATGCTGGGTTCCAAGTATTCAACACTTGTCATTGGAAATAGGAGTTGGCTAATAGTTTTTATCCAGGCCCACTGAGATGTGATGCAAGGCAATGAGGCCACCATGGGGACCGGTGGTGTGATCGGTTTATAGACCTGGATCACTCTAGACCAGTGGTTCTCAACCAGGGGCAATTTTTGCCTCCCAAGGACATTTGGCATGTCTAGAGACATTTTTGATAGTCATGACTCTGTGTGTGTGTGTTTTTTTTTTACTGGCATCTAGAGGCTAGAGGCCAGGGATCTTGCTAAGCATCCTACAGTGCACCAGACAGCCCCCCATAACTAAGACTTATGCAGCCCAACATGCCAATAGAGCTGACACTGAGAAATCCCACTCTAGAGACTGGTGAGCCAACTGGATGGTTAAGTTCCCATCTGGCCTGCTGGTTGCTATGGCCCAACTGAAGGAGAGCAAGATAAGTTTAGCGGCTATCATAAGAAATATGGACTTGTGATGTGCAGCCAGGAACCACCTTGGATTGGGCCTCAGTCAAAGGTCCCAAAACCCTGGGCAGTTTCCCCTTAACTGAACTCCCGGCCATAGCCCAACAGACCAGCCTGGCACTCGCCCCTCTCTGACTCACTCCTTTGGGTTTCTCTTGCTCTTTGGTGGAAGCGGCCACCACACTCTCTTCCCACCCCATCTGCCTCACTGATTATTTTCAGCTTGGCTTGCAGAGGCCCAACACTGCAATTACACCCCAACCTCAATGGCTCCTTCTGAAAATAACATTTGGGTCGAAGAAAACCTCAGTCTGGTGGGCTGGATTTTATACTAAACAGTTAAAGAGTGGGTGTGGGCATGGGGGTTGAGAGGGGGACAAGGGAGTGGCACAATGGTACAATTAAAAGAAGAATCTGGAAGAAGGCGAAGGAAGAGGAAGTGAAGAGAGGGAAGGGGTGGCGGTGGTAAGGGCAGTCGCAGGAAGAAAATCTACCTCCTGGGCAGGGGTCAGCCATCTTTTAGAAGTCTTATGCCAAGTCTTCATTTATGCCTCTAATTGAAGGTTTTGTTTCTGAAATAACTTGCCCCCCCCCCCCCCCGCCCCATCACTGAGGCCTGGGAAATTCATGTCTGCTTGGGGCCAGAAGAATTAGTCTATGGGCATACCAATCTTTATCCAAGCTAGTGGCCAGATTTTCCAACCCTGAAATAGGAGCCACATGGTTTGACATAGGATTTTTGTTCTCTTTCCAGGTGAGAATAGCAGTCTGGGAAATGTAGTTTCACGATGCTCGTAGGTGGAATTTCCATGGTCAGTGCAGAAGAGTGGACAGGACCTTTAAAGTAGGGATTCTCACGGATATCATGAGAGATTTATGGGTTGCTTTTAGTTCTGAGGAGAGAAGGAAACCGTTGAAAGAGACCTCCATCCTACCTGCCCAGGGGGAGGGGGGTGGAGATGTAGGGGGTGAGGAAAGAAAGAACTTGGAAGCACTTTTGGAATTCCAAAGGAGGCAGACAGATTTAAAAAGGCCGTATGAGGTGAGATTTGGGGAAATAGGAGAGTTCCACACGGTAGTTAAAAGCTCTGTTCTGGAGTCAGACCGACTTAGGTTCAAATCCAGACTATACTAACCACCTGGGTGATCTCCAGCGGTAACTTAGCTGTTTTGGAGAGTCCAACAGTGCAGGCTCTAGAGCGAGGCTAGTAAGGATTTGCATCCTGGCTCTGTGATCTTTGGCAAAGGTATTTCACTTCTGTGTGCCTCCCATTTTCCCTTTGTAAAATGGAAGGGTATATATCAGGACCCAAACCTTCTCACAGCACCACTTCTAAGGTGTCCTAAGGCCAGAGAATAAAGTGCTTAGTTCAGTGCCTGGGACATTGACAATCACTCAACATATGTTAGCTCTTTTTTATTACCTCTGGAGTTTTTCTCCAAATGCAGTAGGCAAGAAACTTTTAGCTAACATACACATTTTTTTTTATTCGAATAGTTCTGAATTTATTTTCAAGTGTATTAAAATATATGACTAACATATCAAACTGTGGTTTTGCTAATGTTATTGCTTAGGGCAAGACTATGTAGAAAAAGGGAATCGATTTAAAGTTAATTTAGAGAATAAGGAGAGTTAATAAAAGAAGTCAATTAAAAATATATAATATAGATGGAATGTGGGTATGGAAGAAAACCATGCAGGCAATACCTGAGTGGCTGAAAAAATCGGAAAATAATCCACGATACTTTCTGCTAATAAAACCTTCTAAGGCACATGGATGGAGAAATGAGGCAGGAAGAAAACGATCAAGACGATATCAGAACGTTGCCTTTACCCCCCTCTGTAACCACTGTTGTTCCCTTTTTGAGAAATCCGTAGGAGGGCACGGACAAGCGAGGCCTGACGCCCTAATGAGGTCTTGGAACCCCGATAGCTTTGTGGCTTGCGGGGGCTCGGGGAAGGCAGGCAGAATCCAAAGGCCCAGCTCGGGAAACCGAAAGCCAACTCCCCAAGTTCTCTCTCCCGCCGCGTTTAGGGAGATTCAGGCCTCTCTGATTTTTTTTGGATCACTGGGTCAATCAGTCAGCCAAGGCCTCGGGAGAAGTTTAATTAAGCTCAGATCGCCGGCGCTAGCCGCCAAAGGTCTCCCTGCCCGCCCGCTCCCCCCCCCCCCCCGCACATCTGGTGAAAAGCTTCTCCCCCGCCCGCCCAGGCGGGGCCGCAGCCCGCGCATGCGCGTCGGCAGGGCGCCCAGCGCCCCGCGGCAGGCTCGGCTTCCAGAACCGAGCGTTGCAAACTGTTGCATCAGACAGCAAGCAGCCGGCCGGGCAGCCAGGGTTTCTAGGAAGATAGGAAGGGTTGGAGATCCTCTGTGGTCGAATGCGAGCGGGGGCTGTCCCTCACGGTGTTTACACGCTGGTAACACGGGCCCCTGAAAGCTCAAGCTTGCGCCAGTCCGGGGAGGGCCTTAGCCACAGGTGAAATTCGCTTAACCCCACTGCCTCGGCCCCCACCCCACGGCCCCAGCTGGACCAACAGAACTGGACTCCGTCTGCTCTATTAATGGCATGGGCCCTAAAGGAATGAGCTGGGTCTGATTTCTCTTCCCAAGTACAAGAATGCCCCTGAGGAATTTCTCACTCTGTGAAAGTGCAAAACTAATTTCCCCAGACAAGAGCTGTTGCCGGTTCCCAAAAGGGCTTGGAAAGACCCCAGCAGGAATGCTCAGGGGTTCCAAAGCTCTTCACCCCAGCTGCTGGACATGCAGACACTGACCACCAAGAACGTCTTGGTGGGTGGACACACGTCCTTCACAGATAGGCCTTCTTTTTAGAGTATCTCAGGCCCCTGTGTATGGAGATTTTGGACATCAGCCAGAGAATGCACAACCACCAGGAACTCACAGACACAGCACAAATGTAACAGTTCTCTAGATTCAAGTGGCTCTGCAACTCAGGTAAGGGAAGAGTTTTCCTCACTACTCCCTCATTCTTCTGGTCCCTGGGCCTCTGCCTTCCTCAAGGGGAGAGAAAATGATGCTGTAGCTAGCTAGCAGGGATGGGACAGTCTTGGGCGGGGGGGTCAGTGAGAAACTCAAGAAGAATGAATATGATTTGGAATCTACTCTCTAAAGGGATTTCCAGGGCCCTCATCTGAATTCTGTGGTTCAACGTTCTTTTTTTTTTTTTTGGAATGGGTGAAGACCAAGTCATTGAGTATTAATGGATTTTCCAAAAAGACAAAAACTGACAATGTATACCTTAAGCATTCTGTCTTTACTAGAGTGTTGATGTTGAAAACCTATTCCATCTGAATAATCTGGAAAGCTAAAACAGGGCTAGTGTTCTTCCTTCCCCTCATTATTTTGAATAACTCAATCCCAACGTTCAATAACAAAATGACCTGAAAGACTCAGCATTATCTGACATATCCACTTGCCAGCCAGTTACTGTTGTTTGTTTAAGCCAACATTTTCCTTTGAATGGTGGGGTATTATGGCACTACGGGATTTTGTTGTTGTTGTAACCGATGCTTCATAAATATGGCCCAAGCTATTAAGGTTGTCCACAATGATCATATGAACTGAAGGCATGCCATCTAGGAAAGGGTAGGAAGGAGTGTGGGCAAGTGCATTTCCAGGCCTTGCTTCTGAGGGTATATCTCAGGACCCAAACCTCCTGCCCAATGAATGTCACCAAGGTGGTATCCTGGGGTCACAGGGCGTGGTCTCCCGGAGCTGCCAGGAGCTATCCAGAATGTCAGATATGTCTGAGCGATAGTCCCCACCTAGAGAAGCAAGTCATTGACTATTGTGGGGCCTCTCCAGGCATGAAAGTTGGAGCCCCGAGGTCAGGAGCTGAGTAGGAACTGGAGAAAGTGAGCTCTTGAGCTCATGTTAAGTTCTCTGTTGTACCCACAACACTTACGCATAGTGGGCTGTCAATGCATGTTTGTAGAATGAATGCCCTGAAAAAATGAGGGAAGGAGCAGAGAGAGGTAATGTCAGAGAAGTCCAAGAATTTTGCAAGAGGCCTCCGGGGATGCCCAGGGCTCTTTTGTGTTGGGCAAAGAGAGTCCTTGTAGTTCAAAGACAGGGCAAGAGAATCAGAACCGTGAAGTGACAGGTCTCCTGAGGTCCCTTCTGCCTCAGGTTCCCTGTTTGGAAAGGCCTCCAGTCAGTGATTCTATTTAACCAAGCCTAGTGACATCATCATCCATAACAGTTGCCTCACATTGACTCAGTTCCCAGAGAGAAATTCTGGGAAAGTAAGGGGTCTTAGGGAGGGTGTGTGACTAAGACCCAGGGGACAGGAAAATCCCCTAGAAGCCACACTCTAAAACCATAAGCAAAGTGGCGGCCTGGATGGTTAGATGATGCAGGCACACACCAAAAGCATGATTCGTTTTCCACATTTCTTGGGCACTCACCGATTCTAGACACTATACAGAGCCCAACCCCAGACAAAGCTCCCGTTCTAAGGGCTTATGATCTAAATTCCTTGTGGAAAGTCTGTCTTTCAAATGTTTAAAGCACCTCATTCAATCCTCATTTCCACTTCAAGTCATGCACCTCCTTCCTGAGAAACCCACCAAGTTTGAAATTCATAGCTGGCCTTCCTTCTGTTTTTTTGCTATTTATGTGCCAATTTAAAGGGTGGGGAGAGCTACGTTAATTTAAAAATAAAACACAAATAGCAAAATGAGTCTTGGTTAAAGTAAAAAAAACACAGAAGGCATTTTTTTTTTCCCCTCTCATATTTTTCAGATTTTCCTAGAACCACCTTTATTTCCTCAGAGCCCAGTCATAGAAAGTGAGTGGGCCTCTCTGGATGCTCTTCCAAGCAAAAGCTACAAGCCTTATTCCTATTCTCCTCTCATTGAACCTTTAGGTTTTCTTTTTCTTTTTCAGACATTTGAGAGAGCAATTGAAGCCCCTAATTCACATGTGGTATTTCTAAGCACTCTTAGAGTAGATTTTGGTTTGTTTTTGGTCGGTTTGTATCTTACCTCCTCTGTTCAGTTGGATCAGCTTGTACATTCCGGTGATGGGAGCATGGCATTAAAGTTAGATCCTCCTGGTGGATGCCCAGATTGCCATTTACCAGTCTTGTGGCCTCTTCTATCAAAAGGAGAATAATGGTATACTCCTCTCAGGGCTGTCATGAGGATTAAGGAGTCAAGACACATAAAGGGCTCAGCACAGAACAGGCTCTTAAGACACTGTAGCTATTAAAAATAGATCCTTTCAACCAATCTGCTCCTTCCTTAAACAAGCCCCTCCTCCTGTTTCGGGCGAAGAAAATTAGTTATCTATTCCAAGTCGATGATTTATCCCCATTTTACATCACCAAAGCGCCCGTGAGAAGGGGAGACAAAGCCGAGGTTGACCTGCAAACACCTGAGCCTTTTAGTGGAATGGAATCAGTGTTGCCTTTCAGCAAGAGGCGACCAAATCAGCGGTGCAGGGACTTGGGGAAGCCTTGAAGGCCCACGGTGGGATAACAGGACCACAGAAAATGGGGGAGAGTGATCAGGAAAAGCAGGCTCAGGGGTGAGATGAGGGGCCAGAGGGGTGCCAGTCGCCAGGCAAGAAGGATTCCCACTGGGGGCTGGGGGGGGGGGGGGGCGGGCGGTTCTGAGTCCAAGCGTCCGCAGGCGGAGGCTGCCGGCCCCGGGGTCTGTTGACCATGGGACCCGAGGCGCGTGCGACAGCGCCCTCTGCCGGCCGCGCGGAGCAAGCCGCCAGCCCCGCCGCTCTGCAGGTGGGACCAGGGATCCCTCCCGCTGCCTCCGCCCCCGCTCCATCCCTTCTGAGGACCGCGCGGCCGGGTCCCGACCGGATTCCGGGACACGCGTCCCTATCAGACGCCTGCGGGCTGAGCAGAGATGATGCTCGTAAACATCCGATACACCCGGGGATCGGAGGCCGCGGGAACCCACCCAAACCCCGCAGAGGCTGCGCCTCTTGGGACCCGGGGCCAAAGCCTCCTGGGCTGTCGGAGGTGGTTTGGAAGTGGCATCACCTGTGGCCAAGACCGCGGGTTCTGCGGACAGAGAGGAGCCCTGGGTTCGCTTTCTGCCTCATCCATTTTCCAGCTAGGTGACCTTGGGCAAGGTACTTAAATTTCCATGTGCCTTAGTTTCCTCATCTTTAAGATGGAGAGAATGATCCCCGACCTTATGGGTTGACATGAGGATTACATGGGATCAGACAGCCTGGGTTGGAATTCTGGCACTGACATCAGCTAGCTGTGTGCCTGGGGCAAATTACTTAACCTCTCCGTGCCCCGGTTTCCTTAAAATAGGGATAATAACGGTACTTACCTCCGAGGGTTGTTGCCTGCAAAACGCTTAACACAGTGCCTGGCACAGAGTAAGCGCTCAATAAATGGTGGCTCTTATGGTTGTTGTCGTTATTATTGTTCTTAAGAGCGCTGAGCACACGAGCAGAACTCTAGCGGGCTGCTATTATTAGTCTCTTTCTTGGGTCCGGCTATTTCTTTCCGGGCATTGTTAAAATCTTTTACCATGCGGTCGCGTCCTTATCAGTAGCCGAAGGACAGCCGGCCTTCCTGAGATTGGAAAAATCGAGGTTCCCCTGGAGGAGGGCCAAGGACGCGGCCGCGGGCTGCAAGGACCGGGACCTCCCCGGGGGACACCCGCGCCACGCCGCCGCCGCCCGTGCCTCCATTAGCGCGCTCAGAGCCGCAGTGACGTCGCCAGGTCCCGGCGGTGGGGAGGCGCGGCGCGGGGAGGCGCGGCCTGGGCACGCGGGGAGCCTGGGGGTGCCGGGGCGGGGGGTGGCCGGGATGGCAACCCGGCTGCAGGAGACGTCCGGGGCCGCGCGGTGCCCTGCTGTCCTCGGCGGCTTCGGCCGAGGCAGCCCGGGTCGCTGCGGGAAGTCCGCGGCCGGGGTCGGCTGACCAACCGGCGCTCCCCCCGCCCCCGGCCTGCCCGCGCCGTGCGCCATCAGGCTCCGCCTGCACCCCGCGGGGAGGCCGCGGAGGCCAATGCCGGGCCCGCCCAGCCCGCGCGGGGTTGGTCCCGGCGGCTGCTCCGCGTCTGCGTGGTCCGCCCCCTCCCACCCTTCTCCCCCCCACCCCCACCCGCCCCAGTCCCATTCCTCGTCGTCCCCGAGAGACCTGCTCACTTTCTTCTTCCTCTACCCTCCTTCTGGACCAGCTGGTTTGCTGGGAGCAGTCAGCAGCCGCCCCCAGGAGGCGCTTCCAGTCCCAGCTTGCGGGGACCCCGGCGCACCCATCCCGCTGCTCGCTGGAAGGTTCCGCTTGGCTTGCCCTGCCCGCACCTCCGACTTGCCGAGCCTTGCCCCCATTATTGCCCATGTCGGCGGTGGAGCTCCCACCCACCCATCGTCCTAGATGTCTCGCCTTCCCTCCTAAATACCTCTTCGGGCACTCTCCACTTCTTCCAGGATGGCTTCTTAGTTCCATCTGTCCTGGGTTAGGCTATTAACATATTCCTCTCAAAGATCTCCTTGTCTGCACCCCAGCCTCCTTCAGATCCATTCTCCACACGTTGCTAGAGCCAGCCACCTACAACCCATGTCTGGCTATGCCTCTCTCGGCTTGAAGCTGTCTGCCTTCATGGACACTCTCTGCCTTCATGGACACTCTCTGTCTTCATGGACACTCTGGTCGGCCATTTTTGAGCACCTTCTGAGCTAGTCCTGGGTATAGGACCCAGGTGGGATCATGCTATGGAAGGTCCTCAATGTCTTTATTACTGTTGGGTCCTCTCCAGGGAATTTGCACCTCACTCCCTCCTTCTCCTTCCCCAGTTGGCTTCCTCTTACTCATTCTCCACAACTCAAGATATGAGTCACCTCTGACAGGAATGCCTTCCCTGTTCTGCTATCTATGGAAGAGAAGTCTCTCTGGGTCCCAAAGCTTCCCATCTCTGCTGCTTTCCTCATAGGGTAAAGACCTGACCTTCAAGATGGCCTATGAGGCCCTGCATGGTCTGTGCACACCCCCCACCCCCATCACCTCCAACTCCAGCCCCTTTTCCCTCTGCTCTGGCCACAGTGGGGTCTCAGTTCCCAGTCTCTATGCACACCCTCTGACCCCCAGGGTCTTTGCACAGCTTGTTCTCTCTGCCCGGTACACCTTTCTGCCCTTCCTCACCTACTCAATTTTTGGCTCTCATCCTAAGTGAGCATCATGTCCTCAGAGGCAGCTTCCCTGACCCCCTCCCCTAGCCCCACCTCCAATTCAATCCAATCCTTCTTGGATAGATCAAACATGTAAAAAACTACAGGAGAGTAATATCATCAAACCTGTTTATTCTGCACCCTTCCCCTGCCCCTCCAACCTTTGCCAAAGCTTAACATTTGCCCTAATTTCTTCAAATCTTTTTTTTAAGAACATAAAACATCTTTAGATCTAGATAGGGCCCTTTGAACCCATGTCTGTCCCTCTTCTAAGGTAACTAATCACTCTTCTGCTTTTGGGATGTATTATTCCTATACGCGCTTTTGCATTTTTACTACATTTGTTTGTGCCTATAAACACTTCATAGAATTGTTTGGCATGTTTATAAACTTGGGGGAAGTGGCATTATACTGAATATATCATTGTACTACTTGCTTTTTTTCACTCAGCGTTTATGATTTGAAAATATATTCACATTGCTACATGTAGTTCTAGATCATACATTTTCACTGCTAATTCGGGTCCCATTGTATGAGTTCACCACACTCTATTTACCCATCTCTTTCTGAAGGACGTGTAGCTTATTTTCACATTTTGTGTTGTTAGAAACAATGCTATAATTAATGTTTTTTATGCCCATCCCCTTGCGTGAAAGTGAGCCATGGGCAGATACTGGTGTGTGAAATTGCTGGACCCAGGTCATGTGAAATGGCAGCTTCACTCAGCCTGGCTGAACAGTTTTTCAAAGTGGTCGTACCAATTTACACTTTGATAGCAATATGTAGTAAGAGTTCCCGTGCTTGGCATCCTCAACAACACTTGGTAATGTCAGACTTTAAATTTTTGCCAAGCCGATGGGTGTGAAGCGGTATTTCAACGTTTTAATTTGCAGTCCCCTGTTTACAAGAGAGACTAAGCATACTTTCATTTGTTTATTGGCCATTTGCCTTTCATCTTTTAAAAATTGCCCTTGGTTTGACACTGCTTCTATTGGATTATCTCTTATTATGTGTAGGAGCTCTTTATATGTTCTGGATACTAATCCTTTGTCAGGCTGTAGCCCATCTGATGTCTTTTACTCCACTCAATTACAGTTTAAATCTGTGGAATTATTTGATTAATGTCCGACTTTCCCACTAGACTATAAGCCCCAGGAGCAGAGGGACCATCCCCTCTGACTAATGCAGCGTCTAACACCTACCAGCAACTCAATAAATACTTCTGGACTGAATTGCATTGACATTATTTGTCTTTTTGTATGCTTGTGCTCAGGCCTCACCCTCAATGCCTCCCAAGGCCCTAAATTCCTCAAGAGCAGGAATCCGGTGCTATTTTCCTCATCTTTGTATCTGCATCTTTGTCTCTATCACAACACAACACTTCTGGCACAGAGGATATGTCCAATCATTTTTGCTTGATTAATTTTATTTGAGCCTTCTCTTTCCTTTCTCCTCAACCTATCTTTTTATCTCTAAGCCCAGTTATATATTATCTATAAAATGAACCTCCTTGGGTGTCTGTGAAAATCACAAGGTATACTGTATGCCAGTAAGAAGAGCAGTGCTTAGTACACAGTTAGTGCTCAATAAGTGGTAACTTCCATCGTTCCCACAAGAATCATTTGGGTGACTAAAGATACACTCTGTTTCATTTTAACAGACCAAATTCTTTCAGAGAGAGAATAAAAGTGAACTTCCTGAAGATCTGGTGAGCGGGTTTTTTTTTTTTTTCCTTTATTGGCATTTGACCCATTATATAAGGCTCAGTCCCAACACGATCTCTGAAAAGCATCAAATATCATTCTTCTCCTTCTCTTTTATACATTTCAGACATATCAAAGGCATATGAACCATACATAGAATTCAAACCTTTAAGTGGAAACATATAAAGGCCAATTCCACGTCTTTGGCCAGAAGTCAGAGAGCAGAAAGGAGGTCTGTCAGTGATACCAGGGGTGGGATTGAGTGGCTGTAGCCAGGGACAAAAGCAGAATTCTTACATCTGTTTCCTACATCTGCCATTGATTGTGTGACCTTTGATCTATTTATAAAATGAAGACGATAATCCTTGCTTTTTCTGGGAGGCGGAACTTCATTAATTACTCTTTTTTTTTTTTTTTTTAATGCCTTGAGATCCCATGAAAGCTGAAATTTCGGCTATATTTAAACAGTGCTCCCAGCCGCACCTGTCCATGCAACAGAAGAATGAGATCTTTCTTACCAGAAAGTGAGGCCCGGGAAGGTGGATTTGCGCGCCTGACGGTGTGCGTGGCCATCAGACAGGGGAAACCCCCTCCATCTGGGGCCCCGAGCTCAAAGGCATGAGAAATCTCAGGGCAGCCTTTATTTGATCAAGATGTCATACTCCGCAGAGGCCCATCCTCTCTAGGGTTTCATCCCTGCCTGAGGAAAGCAGGTGTCAGCGTCGGGCCCACTGCATCATGAGCTCACCAGAGAGAACAATCAGAGGCGCGGTGACGGCTGGTCCTAGCCGCCGCCTCTCCCTGAAGGCCCGGAAGGAACTTTGCTGCGGGATGTAACCCGAGAAGGTGGGCTGCCTCTAGAAGGCAGTGTAGGCAGGGCCCCCTCTGGAGCCTGACCTTCTCTTCAACTCCAAGGTCTGGGAGAGGGACCCGAAGGCCCAGGGAGGGCTGAGATCCCCCTCTGACAGCTCTGGGTAGTAGCCTCCGAGGGTTACGCCTGCCCCTATGGCGGCTGTTGGAACTGGCAGCACCGTGTTGCAGTGGCTGGAGGAGAGAGCCCTTGAACCAGAAGACCAGGCTCTAAAATCCAACTGCAAAACTTACCAGCTGTGCAGTTTGGTCAGTGAGCCTCTCTGAGCCTCAGCGCCGCACCTGTGGGCCGGGGATAATGATAACCTGTCGGGGTCGTCAAGCAAGATCACAAGAGAAAAGACATGTGACAGTACACAATACACAGAACTGTGGAAAGGGGGGAAGCCAATACTCATTGAGAAGATGAAAACCCTAACAACTCATTTAAGTCTGAGCAGAGCTCACTCCCTTTTCAGTTTTTTTCTTTCTCTCTATTCTTAAGGTAATACTTGTACATGATTAAAACAACAACAACAACAACAACAACCACCCACACCAAAAACCAAAAAGCCTGAGAGAGGATACAATGAGAAATGAGCATCTCTGTCGTTGGAACTTCTTGTAACACTTTCTCCTCCCCCGGTGGCAATAAATATTAAATAACAGTGCCAGGTTCTGGTGTATCTTTCCAGGGTTCACCAGTGCACGTATGAGGATGTATGTGGATTTTAAATTGTGCCTCCTTTTGATACAGATAACATGCGATCTACGCTCTTCTTGTACACTGCGGTTTTTTTTCTCACTACACAGTGTTCCTTGAAATGACTTGCAAGTCAGTATGTATAGAGGCCCGTGCCTTTGAAGGCTGCACAGTATTGCACTGCATTTGCTCAGCTGGTTCTCTGCAGATAGACATTTAGGTCTGTGGAGTTTCCTAATGCTGCCGTAACAAATTACCACACGTTCAGTGGCTTAAAACGACAGAACTCTATTATCTTAGAGTTCTGTAGATCAGAAGCCCGAAATGGGTCTTGCTGGGCTAAGAGCAGGATGTTGGCAAGATTGCCTTCCCTCTGGAGGCGACGTGAGGGGAGAATTGGTTTCCTTGCTCTTTCTACCTTCTAGAACCATCTGCATTCCTTGGCTTGTGTCCCCTTCCTCCATATTCAAAGCCAGCAACCGTAGGTCCAGTGTTTCTTGAATCACCCTATTCTCATTCTCCTTTTCTGCTCTCCTTCTTTCACTTCTGAGGACCCTTGTGATTACATTGAGCCAACTCAGAGAATCTCCCTATTCTAAGGTCAGCTGTGTAGCAATCTTAATTCCATCTGCAACTTTAATTCCCTTTTGCCATGTATATTCACAGGTTCTGGGGATGGGGATGGGGATGGGGGACATTTTTGGGGGGCATTGTTCTGCCTGCCACAAGGCTATTTCCTGTCTTTTGCTATTGCAGACAGAACTGATGACTGTCTTGTGTAAATGTTGTTTCCTACCTGTGACTATCTGTGTGAGATTAAGTCTGGTAAGTGGACTGGGTAAAAGGACATGTATTTTAAAATTTGGGGAAGGTATTGTCAAATTTCATTCCAAAGGGATTGTACCAATTTACACACCTACCACCACTGTATTCTTGCAAGTTTAAAGAAAAATTAGTAGCTTTTATTTTTTTAAGAGCAGTTTTAGGTTTACAGAGAAATTGATCAGAAAGTAAAGAGTTCCCGGGCACCTGGGTGGCTCAGTTGTTAAGCGTCTGCCTTCGGCTCAGGTCATGATCCCAGGGTCCTGGGATCGAGCCCCGCATCGGGCTCCCTGTTCGGCGGGAAGCCTGCTTTTCCCTCTCCCACTCCCCCTGCTTGTGTTCCTGCTCTCGCTATCTCTGTCTCTGTCAAATAAATAAATAAATAAAATCTTAAAAAAAAAAAAAAAGTATAGAGTTCCCACATCCTTCCCTCCCCCCTCCATAGTTTCCCCTCTTATTTACATGCTGTATTAATGTGGCATGTTTGTTACTACTGATGAACCAATGTCAATACATTATTATCACACGAAGTCCATACTTTACATTAGGGATCACTCTTGGTGTTGTACATTCTATGAGTTTGGACAAAAGTATAATGACATGTACCCATCATTATAGTATCATACAGAGTAGTTTCACTGCCCTAAAAATCCTCTATGTTCTGCCTATTCATCCCTCCCTCTCTCTTTCCCCAAGCCCCTAGGAAACACTGATATTTTTACTGTCTCCATGGTTTTGCCTTTTCCAGAATGTCATATAGTTGGAATCATATAGTATACATCCTTTTCAGATGGACTACTCTCACCTAGCAATATGCACTTAAGGTTCCTTCATGTCTTTTTGTGGCTTGATGGCTCATTTCTTTTTATCGCTAAGTAATATTCCATTGTATGGATGTACCATACAGGTTGTTTATCCATTCACCTATTGAAGGACATCTTGGTTGCTTCTAAGATTTGGCAATTACGAATGAAGCTGCTATACAGTTGACCCTTGAACAACATGGGGGTTAGGTGAGCCGACCTCTGCGCTGTTGAAATATAACTGGAGTATAACTTTTGACTCCCCCAAAAACTTAACTACTAATAGCCTACTATTGCCCTTACCAATAACATAAACAGTCGATTAGCACATATTTTGTACGCTATATGTATGATATGTATATTTTTACGGTAAAGTAAACTAGAGAAAAGAAAATGTTATTAAGAAAATCATATGGGGCTCCTGGCTGACTCAGTCGGTGGAGCATGTGGGCTCTTGATCTTGAGGTTGTGAGTTTGAGCCCCATGTTGAGTGTGGAGATGACTTAAAAATAAAAAATAAAAAAAAAACAAAAAAAGAAAATCATATGGAAGAGAAAATGCATTTGCAGTACTTTTACTATATTTATCAAAAAATCTGCGTACAAATGGACCCACACAGCTCAAACTTGTGTTGTTCAATGGTCAACTGTAAACATCCTTGTGCAGATTTAAAAAAAAATATTTTATTTATTTGAGAGTGAAAGAGAGCACAAGTGGGGGAGGGGTAGAAGGGCAAACAGACTCCCTGCCAAGCTGGGAGTCTGGTGCGGGGTTTGATCCCAGGACTCCGAGATCATGACCTGAGCCAAAGTCAGACGTTCAACTGACTGAGTCACCCAGGTGTGCAGATTTTTATGTGGATATAAGTTTTCAGTTGAACCACTTTTTACACATCTTTGAACATACAGTATTTTAGAAACCTTTTTCACCTTGGCTAATCTGATAGAGGAAAAAATGGCATCTAGTTGTTTTAATATACATTCCTTTAATTAAGAGTGAAGTTTGACATCTTTTCATATTTACATTTTTATTTCTGGAAATGGTCTGTTCATGTTTGTTTTTCTATTGGGTTGTTTTTTCTTAGTGATACAAACACACTTTTTATGTAAAAAGGAAAATTGGAAATGTGTTATGTTTTTACAAATATTTTGTCCAGTTTACTATTTGTCTTTTGGTTTTTTTTTTTCATGTAGAAAGCTAGAACCTTTATAAGTCAAATTTATACCTTTTCTTTTTTGGGGGGTTTTTGTGTTTGTGTCTTGCATTTTCCACTCTAAGATTTAAGAAAAAAATTCCCTGTTTACTTTTTATGTTTTTATGGCTTTCCTTTTGACATTTAAGTCTTTGATACATCTGGATATATTTAGGTGAAAGGAGCAAGGTAGGGTTCTAAGTCCTGCCTTCCCCCCCATTGTTAACCCATCAGGGAATGTTGGTCCAGGACCACTTTCCAGATAATCTATCTTTCCTCTTTTTGGAAATGCCACCTTGATTATATACTAAAGTCTGGAGGGTAATTTTATTTTATTCGGGTCTTTGGAGGTAACTGTTTTGCTTACCAAAGTTATACATCGTTGTTTTAAAAATAACGCTTTATTTAGAAATAATTCATATACTATAGTATTCACCCTTTTAAGAATACGATTCAGGTTTTTGCTAACTTCACAGAGTTGTGTAATCATCACTGCTATCTAATTCTACCACATTTTCATCACCCCCACAAAGAAGACCTGTACCTGTTAGTGGTCCTTCTCCACTCTCCCCTGCCCGCAGCTCCTGGCAATCATGGATCTACTTTTCATTTCTATGGATTTGCCTATTTTCAACATTTCATATAAATAGAATTATACAGTATGTGACATTTTATGGCTGACTTCTTTCATTTGCTGTAATAGTCTCAGGGTTCATCCATGTTGTAGCATGGATCAGTACCTCATTCCTTTTTATTGCTGTGTAATATTCCATTGTATATCTCTACTACATTTTATTTATCCATTCATTTATTGATGTACATCTGGATTATTTCCATTTTTTGGCTATTATTACTAATGCTGCTATAAACATTTGTGTACAGATTTTTGTGTAGACATATGTTTTCAATTCTCTTGTGTCTATCTATCTATCATCTATCTATCTATCTATCTATCTATCTATCTATCTATCTTTCTATCTATCATCTATCTGGGAGTAGAATTGCTAGGTCATATGATTACTCTATGTTTAACTTTTTGAAGAACTGCCAGACTGTTTTCCAAGGTGGCTGCAGAATTTTACATTCTTTCCTAACAGCAGTGTATGTGGATTCCGATTTCTGCCCATCCTCCAACACTTGTTAATGTTTACCTTTTTGATTATAGCCGTCCTTGTAGGTGAACTGGTATCCAATTGTGGTTTTGATTTTCATTGCTGTAATGACCAATGACGTAGGGCATCTTTTCCTGTGCTTATTAACCATTTGCATATCTTGTTTGGATAAATGTCTATTGAAATACTTTGCCCATTTAAAATTAGATTATTTATCCCTTTTTATTGAGTAGTAAGAGCTCTTTATATATTCTGGACACTAGTCCCTCATCAGGTATATGATTTGCAAATATTTTCTCCCATTCTGTGGGTTGTGTTTTCACTTCTTTAATGGTGTCCTATGAAGCACAAATGTTTTTAATTTTGTTTTTTTCTTTATGCTTTTAATTTTGATGAAGTCTAAATTTATCTGTTTTTTCCTTTTGTCTGTGGTTTCCGTGTTCTAGCTAAGACACTACATTATGTTTTAATGTCTGGTAAAGAGTCTATCCTCACGGCCCTCCCCCACAAACTCCCCACGCTGGTCAGGCTATTCTTGCATGCTTATTTTTCCACACGAACTTTAGAATCAGTCCATCTTGTTCCAAAAGCAATTCTTTTTGTATATTTTAAAAATTGGAATCACTGTAAATATAATGATTTGTGAGGACTGACCTCTTTATAATAGCACATTTTCCTATTCAAAAAACGGGTATGTGTTTACATTTATTCAGACTATTAAGCCTAGCAGCATTCTTATAGATTTAGCACATTTGTATCAGTTGTGTTTTTGTTGTGGCCCATCTGAGTGGAATCTTTTTTAAATATTTTCTAACTGGTTGATGATTGCATATAAGAAAGCTACCCATTTTTGTTTATCAGTCGTATAATCGGTCATCTTATTGTATTGATACTGAATGATTTTACTGATAGATAATTCCTGAGTGAGTTATCCTGCATTTTCTAGGCTTCCAGTCACATCGTCTAAAAATCATGATAATTTTGCTTTCTTCTTTCCTGTTTTCATACTTCTAGTTTTTTTTTTTTTTTTCTGTTGTACAATTGTATAGGCCAGCACTTCTAGAACAATGTTAAATAATGCTGGTTAGTGGAGATCTTTATTTTGCTCCTGACTCTAAGGGAAATGCTTCCAGTGTTTACAGACTTTGTAGAGAGGCAGGTTCCAGCATCTCTTCTTTTATTGTATTCTTTTTGTCAGGTTTTATACATGGTTCTGTTGCTTCATAAAAAGAATTTGGAAGTTTTCCTGCTTTCTCTTTGCTCTGGAACAATTTAAATAGCAGGTAGAATTCACCCATGAGACCATCTGGACCTGACACTTTTTTGGGGTATAGCTCTTTAAAAACATCCTCAATTTATTCTGCAGTATTTAATAGGTTTCGGTTTTTTGGAGTGTATTTTTAAAAACTCTTCTGGAATTAGCAGCCGTATTTTCTATTTTCCTAGAAAATCATCTCTTCTACCTTGGGTTTAAACATTTCTGCTTTTTGGTTGACCAAGGTAAGTGCTTAGGGTTCTGTTAATTCACTCAGTGTCTATGCTAAGGTGATTTCTTTTCTTTTTTTTTTTAAGATTTTATTTATTTATTTGACAGAGAGAGATCACAAGTAGGCAGACAGGCAGGCAGAGGGAGAGGGAGAAGCAGGCTCCCTGCTGAGCACAGAGCCCGATGTGGGGCTTGATCCCAGAACCCTGGGATCATGACCTGAGCTGAAGGCAGATGCTTAACCACCTGAGCCACCCAGGTGTCCCGCTAAGGTGATTTCTTAACTCTTGTGTCTTATTTTGTGTATTTGATCTTGAAAAAGCTGGTGGGAGGTCTTCCACTGCAGGACCGTCTGTTTATATGGCCAGTCTGAGGCCGAGGGTTCCCAATTATGAAATCCCCCACTGCCCAGCCAGTTCGATTCTGTTCAAGATGGCGTAAGACAGGCATTTCTTCCTTTACCTGGCTCTAGCTGTGATGGATTGTTTGCCATGTGCCAGACACTGTGCTAAGCTTTTTACTTTTGTTTTCTCATTGAATTCTCACACCATCTCCTGAGAGATACAGAACTGCATTATTATTCCCATGTTGCCAACGAGGAAACAGAGACTCGGGGAGATTAAGTAACTCACCCAAGGCCCCAGCTGGGATTCTGACCAGGGCTGTCTGCCTCAGGACCCATTCCACGTACAGGCGTCCTGCCCCACCCCCACCCCCCATTCTGCACTTGCCTTTCCCCTCATCTGCTATCAGCAGCACGGGACTGGCCCAAGGTGGGGGGCTTCTAACTCAGGCCCATGTTTTCTGCATTTCTTCTTCTTCTGCTTCTTTGTTTTTTAAGATTTATTTATTTTAGAGAGCGAGTGTGCACACAGGAAATTGGGGAGAGGGCAGAGGGAGAGGGAGAGAATCTCAAGCAGACACCCCGCTGAGCATGGAGCCCAACACAGGGGCTTGATATCAGGACCCTGAGATCCTGACCTGAGCTGAAATCAAGAGTCCCGTGCTTAACCAATTGAGCCACCAAGGTGCCCCCCATTTTCTGCACTTCTGATGTGCCTCACAGTGTGACCCCTCTCCATCTCTTAGATAATTTTTGAGGGCTTTCTCTGTGTTAGCCACAGTGCTAGGTGCTGGGACAATGGCTCTCAGACATCATGCTTATAATCCAGTAGGGAAGGAGCTGTGTCACCAAGCTCAATGATGATGCTTATTTAAATAGCAGTCTCCCCTCCCCCCCCAAAAAACAGCCATCAAATCATAATGCCTTGAGGTATAATTGTAGAGAGAGCCCAGGACTGGTTTGAGTCACACAGGTCTGCCCCTTAATAGCTCTGTGATCGAGACTTGCTACTCCGTTCCTCTGAGCCTCTTTCCACGTCTGTAAAATATGGATAACATCACACACATCTTTCACGTGACAGGCATACATCTTACAGTTGATGGGTGTCTCTCAAGGATCCTTGACAGTGTTGTTGTTTCTGTTCCCTGTGACATGAAAGAGTGGTGTGTCCTATGGATGGTCTTAGAGTTGATGACATATGATAATAATCACATGGTTGCTGTGGGAATGAAGTGACATAAAAGAAAGAGGAAAGCTCTGTATAAATTTAGGTTACATAGTGCAAGAAGCCTGGGCTGGTGCTCTAATCCAGACTTGGTCATCACTACCCAGCTGGGTGACTGGGGGCAGGTTACCTGCATTGTGTGGTCCCCCCCAATTTCCTTCTCTGGTCTTCCTTCTCAGCAAAATGAGAGATTTATTTAATTTGTTAATTCAGCCAACATCTCCTGAGCACATTTTCTGGGCCAGGCTCAGTGCCCCAGGGCCATGGGAGCGCCTGGCTCAGCAGGATGCCGACAGGGAACAAGATTTTCCTTGTGAGCTGTGCTATGAAAAAGATAGAGACAGGAAGGGTGAGCTGATCTCAGGGGGCTCTTCCAGCTTTAAAGTCTGCTCTTCTGGAAGTAGGAGGGGCCAGATAGGGCAGGTGTTTGGAGAGGCCATTTGTTATAGGGGTTAATGCACAGGCTTCTGGGTTGGACAGTCGTGAACCAGAACGTTCTAGCTGTGTGACCTTGGGGCAAAGCCTTAACCAATCTGAGCCTCAGGACCCTTATCTGTGTAGCCAGAGTGACAGTAGTCCGTATCTCATAGGATTGTTGTGAGTATTGAATGAAATACGGAATGTAATTCACTCAGCTCAGTGAGAGGTAGTAATAAGCGACTAATGAATGGTGGCCCTCTCCCTCCCTCCCTCCTTCCTTTTTGCCTCTCTCTCTCTCCCTCCCTCCTCTTTCTCCCCAGTTTACTTTCTGTACTTGGGAAGCAAAAACCTGTTGGTGCAGGAATCCCTTGTCCAAAGTTTCCTACTTTCTGTTTGGAGGTTGGCACAGAAAAAACAGCTCCGGTAAATAAATTTGCCTCTCCCATTGCTGGCCTTTGTAGTGGTTCCCAACCTTTCTGAAAGTTTCTAACGTCTGTCCGCCATGCTTGCCCAGTAGCCTAAGGGACTCAGGGCATTTTCCTCAGTGGAGCGGTGTAGATACAGAACCCAAGGTCTAGGTACTTTTCAAGGGCCTACGGAAAAGTTTGAAATCCAAAAAAAGCTATTGGCTCCAAAACATGAAAAGGAAACTGTAAAATCAAGAAATGTTTAATTAAAAACCTATTAAATGTCACAGCATGTTAACATCATGAATTGTTAAAATTTATGGTTTCTTTATGTTTGGAAACAATTTGTAGGTTGGATTTTTCTCACTTTGCAAGAGTTTCCAAATATGTACAATAGTTATTACTGAGAAATTATAGCCAATTATAAATTGAGTTGTTCACCAGTTGTAAATTAAATGAGTATGTTTAACCAAATTCAATAGCAAGAGTATAAAAGGCTGCTTAAAAAATTTTGCAGTTAAAATTGTTATTATGGAATATTTTAAAGTATTTTAAACAATGTAAGCCCTCTCTTGGGCCAAGGGAAGTCTTTAAAATGTTTATGCTGTGCTTGGGAGGTTGTTAACGCTCTTTTTAGTTTTTCTCCCCACCCAGGATAGCTGATTTTTCTAGCCCTTTGTGAGAATCTAGCATTTAGAATTTGTAATAATTTTTGAAAATATTCACAATGTAATAAAAAATTGCAGGACATTAAACTATAGATCAGTTTGATCTCAAGTAGTTTAAAAAATTCATACATGCATAAAAAAAGGACTAGAAAGAAATATACTAGAATGTTAATAGACTCTCTTGGTAGAAGAACGTGCATAATTATCTTTTCTTTTTTATAGTTTTCAGACTTTCCAAATTTTCTACAATGAAAATGCATTACAATCAGAAAAACAATTTTGGTAGTTAAAAATTTTTTTCTTACTACAAAAGTAATTTATGCTCATTATAGAAAAATCACAAAATACATATAAGCATAAGGAAGGAAAAGAAACATGAAAATTCCACCCACCCAGAGACAACCACTGGGTCCTTCCAGACCTTTTTTATGCATACATAAACATTTATATTTTTGTCACAAAATGGGATCATTCTGTACATAGTACTGTTTTGAAACCTACTTCTTTCCCTCACAATATATATTGAGAACATTTTTTTTAATGTTAACAGCACATTTCTGCAAGATGATTTTAATGGCAGCATACCACATTTTGAGGATTAGTCATAATTTATGTGACCTCTAATTATTAGACATGTATATCGTTCCCAAATTTTCTCTATTACAAAGAGTACTGTAATGAAAATATTTTAAAGCATCTAAGAAGTCTTTATTTTCATAAGGAAATCATAGAACACTACCCAACAGACATTTGCTTTTGAATGATGCCAGGCTGAGGATCCAAAGGTGTTTAAGTAGTGATTTGTGCTCTGGAGGAGTTCCCAGTCTGGGGGGTAGACAGAGGCGGGAGCCGTGAACTCTGCCTGAGAAAACCAGGAAAGACTTCTCTGGGAGGGTGACGAGCCCAAGACTTGAGGATTGAGTAGGAGTTCATCAGGCAGATAGGGTGGGGTGAGCAGGGAGACCTTCCCTGGCGCAGAGAACAGGACAGGAGAAAATGGGAAGGTAGCCTTTAATTTAGAGCGCGTGTGATGCGCTGGGTACTTAAACATAAGTTTTCTCATTGAATCCTCACATCAACTCTGCAAAGGAACCATTATCATTCCTATTTCCCAGCCAAAGAAACTGAGGGTGCGTGTTTGTTTCCAGAGGTAGAGCCAGGATTTAGACGTGAGTCTCACTTTAAAGTCCACGCTCTTTCTTTCTTCCTTTCTTTTTCTCCCTACCCACCCCCCCCCCATGATAGCAGAGGCAGTTCTGTGCTCCCAGGGAAGGTAGGAAAAGGTCTAATTCGTTTTCTTTTCATGTGCTTTTTCTTGGTAGCAAACATCCCAGCTATTTTAAGGCCTGTGCTATTCCCTGCCACAAAGAAGGGCTTAAGTCGCAGCCCTCTTCCATCTCTTCCTTACAGAGACAGAGCTTGAAAAGAGAGGTGGGAGCACCCAGTCACCATCTTGGGTGCAGTCCTTTGCCACCCCTTGAGGAAGCCTGTCTCTCCTCTGTACCTCATTTGTCTTGGCTCGAGGACACAGAGTTAGGCTCCGAGTGGGCTGTTTTAGGAACGGTGAGACAGAGCATGGGGGATGGGGCGGGGAGAATTGGAAGGTGAGGGCCCGAGAGGTGAGCTGGACAGGTGGGTCATGCTAAGGCTTATGTTACTGACATTTGCTAGGGGATGGACATGGCCAATTGGCTCCTTAGGAAGAAAAGCCAGACTGCTCTGGAAAGGATGGTGTGTCCTAGAGAGGTACAGATGTTGGAGAAAATGTGATATGGACCCAGAATAATAACAGGTAACATTTTTTGATTGGCAGGCACTGTGCATGTAAAATATCCCTAATCTTTCCGCCCATTTAAAATATTCTTAATCTTTATGGGGTAGGTGTTATTATTATCCTTGTTTTCCAGGTGAAAAAAGTGAAGCACAGAAAGGTTAAACTTGTCCAAAGGCACACAGTAAGTGGAAAAGCCAAGATTTAGACCAAGGCAGCCTATTCTCAACCTTCCGTCTAGCTTCGCTCTCATTTAGCTGAATGAAGCAGGCTGTCAGCTCTGTGAAGACAGGGGTCCTGTAAGTTTCACCACCAGGGCAGAGTCGAACCTGTGAAACGATGCACTATCAGTAAATAGGATTTTTAAACATTTATTATGACGATAGTAGAGTTATATATAATGTATTTAATGTATTAGAATTACATATATTAATAATATTAATAATTAAGTGTGGAAGCGATGACTATAGACTAAAACAGCAACACGGGAGTGGGAAGGAAGAAATGTTTCTGAATTAGAATTGCGGGGTTTGGTGACAGGATGTGGGGTGAGGAGTGGAAGGGGAGGATTCTGGGTAGATGACTCGATTTCCAGGTTGGAGAGCAGGAAGAGGGTGGGGTCCTTAATGAGGCTCGGCCTGAGGGGTTGGGGTAGAGAGTTATGCTTGGGCCGTATTCATTCAAGGGGCCCATGGGCCTTAACCCTGGTCCCTGAGGAGCATCTCTTGAGAGAATCCTGTAAAGCTTGTTCTTCTGATTTGGATAGCAAAAATAACAGGTTTACAAACTTCTCACGTGCTAATTAAAAAACTAATTAAAACCCATCAGCTCTAAAAGGCATATGGTTTATTTAAGGTTGATCCAAGCTTGATGTTTGGTTAAACAACGTTTTAATAAATCATAAAACGAACTGGCTCTCATGATACTAGTAAACTTTTCCAATTTACTGGATATGTTTCACATGTGGTTTTTTTCCCCCCCCCATTTGAAGGACATTAAATGAGGCAGTGTAGATAAAAATGCCTACTGCCTCATGGTCATTTAAAATTTCTTTTCCTTGAACCCCTCGGCAACTCTGTGGGGGTAGATATGGTCTTTATCCCCATTTTACACACGAGGAAACAGGCACCCTTAGGAGAGGTGAAGGGAGACACATACAAGATGCCTTGGCACGGAAGTAGAAAAGTCAGAACTCAAACCTCGGTCTCCTCCACTGTTGCTGTCTATTATTTAATTATCCCCAAATGTAGCAGCCTAAAACAGAAAATATTTATTATCGCCCAAAGGTGCTCCTGGTCAGGAACCTGGAAGTGGCTCAGCCCAGTGGTCTGGCTCAGGGTCTCTCAGGAGGTTGCTCTCAAGCTGTTGCCAGAGACTTCAGTCTCCGGAGGCTGGACCAGGGCTGGAGGTGCCATCTCTAAGCTCCCTCATGGGGCTTTCGGCAGGAGGCTTCAGCTCCTTGGCATGTGGGCCTTTCTGTGGGGGTGTTCATGACATAGCTTTACCCGGACTGAGTGATCTGAGAAAGAAAAAGAAAGGGGGAGGGAGGGGGAGGGTAGGGTAGGGGAGGAGGGGCAGGGGAGGGGCAGGGGAGGAGGAGCAACCAAGTTGGAAGTCATAACCTCATCTCAGTAGTAACATCCCATCAATTCTATTCCTTAGGAGCTAGTCACTGGGCCAGCCCCGCTCTAGGGCAGGGGACTTCACAAGAGTGTGAATGCCAAGAAGCAGGGATCTCTAGGGGCCACGTTAGAGGCTGCCTCTCACAGGCACCTTTTCCACTCCATTATACCATATCTTGTCATCTTCATCTTTGCAGCCCCCTCTCCTCCCCCAGAATTGCTTTATAAACTTCATGAAGTTGCAATGTGACCAGTTTGGGGTGACTTATATTTTCTGGAGACAGACAATAGCATTGAACTACTTAGCAAACCAGGAAGTGGAAAATGGTTCTGAGAGGATCCAATCCCGTTCATTGCCAAGGCAGTGTAAAATGCAACATGTAAAAATGGACTTAATTGGTGAAAAATTAATTAGACGATTAAACTTATTTCTGCTTAAATACATTTAGGTGTTAATTAGTAATTTGACTTGAGGTTTATTTTAAGGTGGATTTGTTATCCTGACTCTATCCTTTAAGAAATGATCTCTGTTTAATATGCCACGAACACTCCTGGTCTTGCGGAGAAAAAATGTCTAGTTCATTGTCATGGTTCTTCTCCAGATGGGACTTATCAGGGTCAGACTGGCCCAGAGAGCAAAAAGGCATTTGCTTTGGAAGCTCCATCAAGAGGAAAATCTTTCTATTGCCTGAGGGGCTTTTCTGGGAAGGCTGAATGGTAGTGGGAACGACATAGGATTACAAGTGGAAAATACAGGGACTCCTTACATTTCTCTGCTCCGTGACTTTGGGCGAGTTACTTATGTTGTCTGGGTTTCGTTTTCTACATCTGTAAAATGAGGTGGTGACAGTACATAATGTCTGAGGTCACTTCACCCATAAAATTCCATGATTGTCAAGTACAGTGCTCTCACTACAGGGGGGAGACTCTGCAACGATTTTCTTTTCCTTAAAAAAAAAAAAAAAAAAGAATTCTTAGCCTGGTCTGTTTGTTAGAGTTTGTTTCACAGGGTATCCTATGCTCTGGTTAAACACAGTGGGTTGAATATGTGTTTACTGCCATGTTCTCTTTAAGTCCCATTTAAATGAAAAGGACAAGGAGAATGGGCAAAGGGACATCAGTGGACAAGAGAAGGGATGGAAGGAGGAGATAGTCAAGCCGTGTGGGGGAAAATGCCCACAAGAGGTCCAAAAGCTTGCCCTTCAGAATCCCAGAAAGACCCAGGCATTTCAGGGAGTCACCGAAGGTGGAGTGAGGAGAATGAAATGAAATTTAATGATGAATTACATTCATCATGAATGGATGAATGAATGGTGACATCCTCTTCGCAGGATTCCAAGGATCTAAATCAGGAGAATGGCAAAAGAAGCTTCTAGGATTCTAGGATGACAATGGAAGCAACCAGTCCAGATGGAAGGAGAAAGCCAGTTACGGAGATCTTCTAGAAAAAAACAGAATGGGTAGAGATGATCCAAATTGCTTGGTTTGAGGAAATATCAAAAGGCTGTTAGAAGGCCTAAGAAAAACTATTGCTAGCTATCCAGAATAATAAGCAAATGAAAAAAAGAAAAAAAAAAGGTAATTATTAACTTTGGGGTAAACAAAGAGTTGTCCAAAAAGAGAAGCATATCTTGGTACACTAGCTCAAGTGAATACCAATTGTATAATCAGAATAAGGTCAACATTAAGTGTGAACGTAAGCAGGAGTTATAACTACATTGAGCCGAAGAGGGGAACCGTAGTGCTTTAGAAAAGAGAACTCCTCATTCATCAGCTGGACGCTAGTTGATGAGGAACTCAACAGATGGAGACCTAGCATCTTAAGTTTGTTCTTTAGATTTATAGAGGTAAATACCAGAAAAAAACATGCAAAAGAATGATCGTGCTGGCCTCTGGGTGGAGAGGAGCTGTTTTTCATTAAAGGTGTATTTAGCACAATTTAACTTCTTAAACTAAGAACAGTCATTACTTTGAGAAAGATAAAGGGGAAGTTCAAAAACTTTGCATCTCATGTATGGCCCCCTTCGTCATCAGCCAATGCGAACAGAATAAAATTGCCTCTTGAGGTTAAGACCTGGCTCATGCTTACACTGCTCTCTGAGTTTGATCTGAGGAGGCCTGGAGAGGTCATCCCGCCGGCAGACGTCACCCCTGCTGATGATGAATGTCCACTATGTGGCGATGGTGGGGAGGGAAAGCAGTGGACTGGAGTTAAATGATTTGGGTTCAGATTTAGTTTCTGCTGCATGTTAGCCAAGTGGTGTTATGGAAAAAAAAAAAAAAACTCATCTCAAATATTCCCTGAGCACCCCCAAGACAGCTGTTAGACATTGGGGATACACATCCCTGTCTTTGGGGAGATTAAGGAAGGGGATGAGTTAGTTTCCTCACAGATAGGGGCACCTGGCTGGTTCAGTCGTTAGAGCATGCAACTCTTGATCTCGGGGTTGTGAGTTCAAGCCCCATGTTGGGTGTGGAGCCTACTTAAAAAAAAAGTTTCCTCATGGATAAAATGCGAACTCATTTATTCACTTATTCAACAACTCGCTTCCTGCCAGTTTCGGGTCACAACCCATGTCTGTTGTTTCCCGTCTGCTTCCTAAGCAAGGAGCCTGGCACCGAGCTGGGATCAAAGGGCAGGAGAGCCTGGCCGCCGGGGAGGCGCAGCAGTGACTGAGGCTGGGGCTCTGGGTGGCCAGCCTGCAGAGCACACGGAAGACGGTGGGATGAAGAGGGGCCGGGAACGCAGCATCTCAGGGCAAAGGCCCAGACTCAAAGCCGTGGAGCTGGGCTGTGGGGTCACACAGCGGGGGTGCTAGCTCCGCCCCACACTGCACCATTAAATTTTCCTTCTAGGACTATCTTCGGAGGGCTGGGAAGTGAGAGCCTTAAAAAATATCTAGGCCACTGGGGCACTTGGGTGGCTCAGTCAATTAAGCGTGTCCGACTCTTGATTTTGGCTCAGATCATGATCTCAGAATCGTGGGATCAAGCCCAGAGCTGGGTTCCTCGATGGGCATGGAGCCTACTTAAGATTCTCGGTCTCCCTCTCTCTCTGCCCCTTCCCGGCTCCACACGCGTGCTCTCCCTCCCTCTCTCTCTCTAAAAAAAAAAAACAACAACAAAAAAAACAAAACTAGATCACTAATTCCTACACTTTTGCCATTCATAAATCAGTAACATTCCCAAGCTGATTTGGTGGGCCAACAGAGAGTAACCAACTTATTTGCTAAACGAAAACATGAGAAGGAAACATAAGGGGAAAAAAAACCCCAGCTACCATCTACCATCATTTCACAAAAGAAAGGACAGCTTCCTATAAAAAATAGGAGAGACAGTCTCAGAATAAAGGATAGACTTTTACATTGCCTGAAGTTACCTTCCTTCATGAGAAACCCTACGTGGGCCTTATTTTTCTCATTTCAGTCATGGGGAACTTTGGGTGCAGACCAACACTGAACCGAGGTCAGTTTCAGGCACCACTTTAGTCACCGACCCTTCGTGTTATGGGTAAAGAGATCAAAGGTGAAGCCTAGATCAGATGTCGGGATTACAGCAGAGCCAGGATTGAGAGCCAGGCCTCCCAGCCTCTTCCTCAGTTTCCATTTGTAATACAAACCCGCTCTGGTGGGCAGGAAAGAGGGATCACTGACCAACTGCTGCCCCAATGACAGGAGAGACAAAAACTTGAGGAGAATGGCTTCCCAATGAGGCTACTGTCCTCTCTCACACCTTCCTGACACCTCCAGGCTACCCACTCTCGAGGGACCCTCCTTGGTCTTCCTTGCTGACTCAGGACTCTTTGCGGATCCGAAGCATCTGACACTGTTGACTGTTCTCCCTCCTTGAACCTCTCCCTCCCCCTGGTGTTTGCTGCCCATGTCTGTTGGTTCCCATCTGCTTCCTAAGCAACTCTTTCTCCTTCACTCATTCCTCTTTCTGCCTTACGATGGTGGGTTTCTCCTGGTGTTTACTCCTCAGCCCACAGTGATCTCATTCATTGCTATTTACACACGGATGGTTCTCAAACTTTTATCCCTGGTGCCATCCTCTCTTCCAAGCTTCAGATTCATGTCGTTAATGGATACGTTAATGTCCCCACCTGGAACTCTGGAAGGCACCCAAAGTAATGAGGTGCAATCAGGAAGCTTTCTTTTCCTTCTAAACCTGCTCCTCCTTCCCTTTTCCCCTGCCTCAGGCTACAGCGATCACCCTCCACTCTACCTCCAAAGCTAGACTTTTGGAGTCAAACTCAACACCTCTCGCTTCCTGCCAGTTTTGGGTCACAAATCCAACCCATCCTTTCTTAGAAATGTCTTTCTAATCTGGAATGTCATTAAGCCCATCCTCACTGCTTGTCGGTGTCATTTCTTTCCTTTGCTAGTGCACCCAGTGTAGCGATTCCCTAATTGACTCCCCCTAAGTGACAGGAGCACTCTCCTGTCGCTCTTCAGCCCAGCTGCTCTATCATCTAAAATACAAACTTGAGCATGCTGCTCTCTTTCTTATGAAACCTCTAGTAGAATGAAAAATTTTTTTAAAAAAAGGAGAGTTTTAAAAAGTATAAGCCTCAATGCTGATGAGGATGCTGTGAAACCGGCAATCTCATTTATTGCTAATAGAAATGCAATTTGTTGAACTATTTTAGAATGCAGTTTAAGAATACATCATAAAGGCTTAAGCATATTCAGTCTTTGACTAGTAATCCTATTTCTGAGAAGCTAGGGAAATAACCCCATCTATGGAAAAGCTTTATGAACAAAGATATTTATGACATCATTATTTATATGGAGATAAATTGGAAATAGCCTAACTGTATTACAATAAAAGTAATCTATGATACTGGACCTATTATACAGCTATTAAAAATGACATTTACTCAAAGAAAAAAGACAAAATAAAATACACTAAAATGTCTGTAATGATTATTTCTAATTGGTGGGATTATGGACGACTTTAATTTTCTTCTTTATAATTTTCTCTATTTTCCAAAGTTTCTGCCATAAATAATTGTTATAATTAGGTAAGAAAATTTACTTTTAAATAATGCTTAGAATAAATTTATGGTAACTGAAAAAAAGAGCATGATATCAAATTGTACATAAAACATAATCTCAGTACAAACACAAATGAGAATGTAAGGAAATATAACAAACCATTCATACTGATTGCCCTGAGGTCATAGCACCCTAGGGGATTTTTGTTGATTTCAGCTTCCTGATTTTCCAACTATAGTGGAAGAAGAGTGTATACACACACACACACACACACACAGAGCACTAAGAAACTCTCCATTGCCTGCAGGATTTAATCCACATAATTTAGCATGGGCTACATGCCACAGGGACCCTGGATGACATTTTAAAAAAATTGAGCTATAATTTGCATACCATAAAATTTCAACTTTTAATTTGTACAACTCAGTAGTTTTTAGTATATTCACAAAGTTGTACAACCATCACCACTATCTAATTCCAGAACATTTTTATCAATTCCAAAAGAAACTCTGTACCAATTAGCAGTCACTCCCCATTTTCCCCTTTCCCCAGCCTCTGTAAATCACTAATATACTTTCAGTTTCTATTAATTTGCCTATCCCAGACATTTCATACAAATAAAAGCATACAATATGTGGTCTTTTGCATCTGGTTATTTTATTTAGCATAATGCTTCAAAGTTCACCCATGTAGTACCATGTTTCAGCACTTCATTCCTTTTAATTGCCAAATAATATTCCATCATATGGATATACCACATTTTGTTTATTCATTCATCAATTGATGGGCGTTTGAGTTGTTTTCGCTTTTTGGCTATGTGATTCATGATGCTGTGAACATTCATGTGCAAGTTTTTGTGTGGACATATGTTTTCAATTCTCTTGGGTATATATATTTGTATATATATGTATATATATGTGTATATATATATGTATATATATATGTCATACTGTAACTCTATGTTTAACTTTTGAGGGACTGTTTTCCAAAGCAGCTACCCTATTTTACATTCCTACCAGCAATGTATGAGGGTTTCAATTTCTCCATATCCCCCCTGACACTTGTTAATGTCTGCCTTTGTCATTAGAACGCTTTTAGTGGTTATAATGTGGCATCTCATGGTTTTGATTTGAATTTCCACAATGAGTAACGATGGGATGATTTTCATGCACTTACTGGCCATTTGTATATCTTCTGTGGAGAAGATCTTTTGCCCATTTTAAAATTAGGTTATTTGTCTTCTCATTGCTGAGTTGTAAGTGTTCTTTGTATAGTCTGGACACTAGTCCCTTATCAGATAAATAATTTGCAAATATTTTCTCCCATTCTGTGGGTTGTCTTTTTACTTCTATGGTCTCCTTTAAAACACAGAATTTTAAATTTGATGAAGTTCGGTTTATCTATTTTTTCCTTTTTGCTTTTGGTGTCATAGCTAATAAACCATTACCTAATCCAAGATCATGAAGATTTGCACCTAGGTTTTCTTCTAAGAGTTTTGTAGTTTTAATGTTTATACTTGGGTCTTTGATCCATTTGAATTACTTTTTGTATGTGGTATGAGGTGGGAGTCTAACTTCATTCATTTCCACGTGGATGTCCAGTTGTCCCTGTACCATTTGTTTAAAAGACTATTCTTTCCCCATTGTATTATTTAATATGCTGGTTGCAAACCAACTGACCATAAATATAAGGGACAGATGACATTTTAGCTTAATTGCTAGTCTTCGTCAGACTTCTCAATTTGCTAAGCTTTTCCTATCCTTGATACCTTTGGACCAGGTTGGTCCTTCACCTACCTTCCGCTTGTCTTGATAGCTGACTATCTTCATTCTCCAGGTATTATCTGTACCCACAGCCTTTCCGTCTCCCCCTCCCCTGCCCCACCCCCCAGAAGTCAGATTCAGTGTCCTTGGAACATTTTGCACATACTTCTTTTTTTTTTTTTTTTAAGATTAATTATTTATTTATTTGACAGAGAGAGAGACAGCGAGAGCAGGAACACAAGCAGGGGGAGTGGGAGAGGGAGAAGCAGGCTTCCTGCCGAGCAGGGAGCCCGATGTGGGACTCGATCCCAGGACCCTGGGATCATGACCTGAGCCGAAGGCAGACGCTTAACGACTGAGCCATCCAGGCGCCCTGCACATACTTCTATCATTGCTCTATTCACATCACATTAAAGTTATTTATTCCTGAATTCATCCAGATAGACTTAGAGATCTCTGATAGCTGCAACCATGTCTTACTCCTCTTTGGAACATGCAGCACAGCACCTGGCACTTAACAAGTATTTCATAAATGTTAGTAGAGTGACCATTGACTGAAATTACTGAAAATAAGCACTATGCTGAGAACTTTAATGGGAAAAGAAAGGAGCAAATTGTTGGATCAATGCCTCGCACCCTCTCTCTTTCTCCGATTCCGGAGAACAGTATTTGTTCATTCATTTGTTCAAGAAGTTTTTATTAAGTACCTATTATCTGCTAGGCATTGAGCTGGAAGCTGTAGGTCATGTGGTGAACACAAGCAGACATGGCCCCTACTGTTAATGGTGCATACAGTGTCGTGAGTAAAATCAACATTAATAAAGTAATCATATAAACATGAAAAATATGAGTGCCTGTCATCAGACCATCTCTAGGCTCTTTACCTACCTCCTGCTCATGTGCTCATTGATAGTTTGACTACCTGGCTCACTGACTTTCTCTGTACCTCCACTCCTGCCCTCGTCCATGGGGACTGTGAGACCAGGTAGACGGCCCTCTGTTACCCTGCCTCTTGTCTCTTGACGCCGCGATACCATGGTCCCCTCCTCCTCTCCACCTCAGCCACAGTCACACACAGACCTTGCCATAACTATAGCACTTCTAAAGTTTCCATTCTAACCATCCCATTCAGACCATCACCAGGCATCTTCCCAACTCAGTGATCCTAGGACCATCATTCCAACAATTCTCTGACCCTTTTGAGGTCTTCAGTCCACTGACTCTCTACCATATTTTCCTGTCTTTCACCACCTCTCACCTAGGCCTTCCTTTCCTCCTCACCCAACCTAGACTCTGTGGCCTAGTATTGTGATTGCTTCATAACTCCCATGCTCACTGTTTAACCCTGGTTAAACTCAGTGGAGCACCTCCTTTGCACCTGCATCTGGGCACAGGAACGTGGCTGGAGAACACAACGGCACAGACAGGGCTTGTTTTACTTCAAGTCCTCAAATAACTGGACTGCCTCAGCCCTGCCCAGCGATCCCACGACAGTCCCCGGTCAGTCTGCCACTCTCCAAGATGCCTCTTGGTACCTTCTCCTCTTTTCTCCAGCCCCAGTGCCCTTCTCCTGCCTGGTTCTCAGCTGATGATCTCATCTTCCCATTCACTGAGAAAACAGAGGCCATCAGAATGCTCATTATCCACCACTAAACTGACCAGCCTCCAGCATCAATATGTATGTGCTGTGCCCTCCCCTGTCGCAGGTTACAAATCGTCCCTGGGCCCGTTGTAGTGCCAAGCTCTCCACCTGGGCCCTGGATCCCATTCTTCCTCACTTACTGGAGGACTGACTGCAGTTATCTCTCTCTCATGAATCACCATTGTCACCCTCCCTACTGGAACATTCCTTTTGGCACACAACTATGCTGTAATGCTTCCCATCTTAAAACAAAGTAAAAACCAAAACAGAGACACTCTCCATAATGCTCATGGGCTCCCCTGGTGGGAGCCCTATTTATCTACTCCTGGTTGTAGCAAAATTCCTCAAAAGACTTGTCTACATGTCCTCCAACCTCATGTAGGTTTGCTCTCTCAACTCTAGGCACATTGGTCTTCTGTTCTTTGGACTTATACTAAGTTCATACCCACCCCAGGACATTTGTCCTTGCTATTTCTTTTGTCTGAAGTCGTCATTCCCTACACCTCTTCATGATTTGCTTCCTCATTTCATTGAAGCCTCAGTTTAAGTATCATCTGCTCAGAAAGGCTTTCTCTGCTGCCCTTAATCTGAAATGATTACCCATGCTCCTGCCACCACACTAATCCTTACCCAGCTTTTTTTCCCCTCACAGCACTTACCACTGCCTGACATTCTGGTATACATGTATATGCCCATTTGCTTATTGCCTCTTCTTCTGTTAGAGTGGAAGCTCCCTGGGGACTTCTTTTGTTCACCATTATATTTCTCACCTCCAGAATACTGTCTGGCATGTAGTAGACACTCAGTAACTATGGATTAATAAATAGTTGGATGGCTGAACATGATTCTCTGAGGATATAGAAGGATTTACCTAGTCAGGAAAGGTGGAGAAAGCTTCCTTGAGGAAGTGTGATATTACGACAAAAGGAGGGGGTTAAACAAGTGAGCTGGGGAGGGACAAGTATTCCAGACAAAAAGAGTGTGCAAAGGTCCTGAGGTTGGAAGGAGGGTAGTGAATTCAAGCCGAGAGAAGGCCTGCATGTGGCCCAGGGAATGAGAGGGAGCTGGTGCAAGGTGGGCAGGAGTCCATTCCTCCTATAAAGAATTCCTCCCTGCCATTCCTCCTATAGAGAATGCCACGAAGGGTCTGGAGGCTGGGGGTTTGCTCTGGCTTCTATCCTAACAGCAGTGGGAGGCCTTGGAGGAAAGGCACAGTGTGATTAGATTTGCATTTGAAAAGCTCCCCCTGATCCACTTATTATTGCTAATAACGATGATATGATGATGATGATAAATGCTTGCATTTATCTGGATAGTGAAAGGTCTTTTCAAAGTGTTTTCACACTCTCCACCCCAGCCTCAGCCTCTTGAATCCATCAGCAAAAGCTTTTGGACCTAAGGATACAGTGTTCTCCTGTTACAGGGATCAGGTTTTCTGAATCCCAAATCAGGGCACATGGTCTAAGAAAGGACATTCCCCCCCACGCCTTTTTTCTAAGTATATAAAAGCTATACATCCCAATCACATTTAATTACACATTTAACAAACCACCTCAATTTAAAAAAAAATGCCCAGATATTGAGACTGTTCCAGAAACTTAGGGAGAAATTATTATTGTAAGTAATCCCCCATCCTCACCAAGATACAGTCACACTTTTAGGGCGATATGGATCCTAACATTGTTGGGCCACAAATTCGATATATTATGACAATGATTTAAAAGTCAACCAAAGTTCTTCTCCCTCCTCCTTTGGTAAAAGGGCAGTTGCTCCTGGGAGTCTGGAGGTCTTACTCTGGTTTTAGGGGGTGGGCAGGAAGGCAGAGAGAAGGCTGAGGTCTTGACCTTTTGGGAGCCAGGGGCTCGGGAGGGGGGTCATGAGCACAATGTCCCTTCAGGGAGATAGCCAGGCTAACATACACTGTTGTTGCTGTTGTGTATTTTGAGTGATGGTGAACCTGCTGAGTTTAAGAATGGGAGACACAACCCCAGGGAAGGCAGGGGAGGATGGTGGGTAGGACCAGGGGCAGACCAGGGTGTACAAAGATTCTCTGTTTAATAGGTTCTAGAAACAAATGTGCTTATACACACACAAATACACAGGAGGATACTAAAATCAAGTCTTCCCCCGAGTCTGGCTAGGAGGTGGGCAAAGGGACTTAGTGTGACCTTGCAAATGGATTGGTGGGCCTCAAGAAATCTTTCTAGAACTTTCCTAGAGGAAAGCAAGAGGAAAGAGTGACTTTCTGGGCGATGACTGTGGAGAATGGTCACAAAGGAGAGGCGGAGTGAGCTCTAGGGACCAGGGAATTTATGGCAATCAGCCGTCAGAATTGGAACGTCCATGACTCACGTTCTTTCCTTTTGCTATTAGTAATTGGCATCATTTGGCCGGGAAATAAAAGGCCGAGACATGATTTTATAACTGCTTTCAAGTAGGGAGAAGGTTTTCCTTTGGAAGACAGTCATGAGCTGTTTTGAGCCCTTAGGAGTGGAAAAACAGCTCATTCCCATGCTGGTATAGATTTCCAGAGCTTTTCAGCTTAAGTATAAGAACTGCCAGACCCTGGGGCTGGCTCTTGATAAAGACTCAAGAAGGCCCCAGCGTGTCCTGAGGTCTCACCATGAGGCTTTGGAGTTGGGGGCCCCATGGGAGGTCTGTTGTCCTGCTCCCCAAAACCTCCTCTTCCAGGTGTGGGGGCAGTGGTGGGTGGGCAACCCCCGCACCTGCCCACAGCCCTCTGCACTCTGGAAGGATCCTGAGATGGTGAACCAACCACATTCCGGGAAGGCCAGTCTCCTCTTCTCTTGGGGCAAAGTGGTTGAATTCACTGTCTGAATTATGAATGCAAAAGGGCCATGTCCTTTCCAGTGCCATCTGATGTGAGAAGTATGACAGAAGGGAGTCAAAGTGGGAAGAGACAGTAGTCTCCACTGATTGTTGTTAACATATTTTACAAAAACTTGTGACCATATAAACTCATTGCTGGGCCCCTCTGAGGGCATTGTAAGAGGCTGATGCAAGTGTGTGTGTGTGTGTGTGTGTGTATTGTGTAGGGGGGGTAAATTCCCAAAGTTGCATTAGCTTCAGGGTAGATCTGCCTTTGATGCCCACTACTGTACATTCATGACTTTATTTAATCTTTACAATATTCCTATGAGATAAATGCTGTTCTTTCTCCATTTTCCAGGAGACTGAGACTTGGGGAACCAGGAACTTGTCATACAACTAGGGTGTGATAAGGCAGGGATTTGAGGATTTGAGGATAAGGCAGGGATCCTGAGGATCCAGTTCAGGAACTAGCATTTCTAACCAGTACTCCCCACTGCCTTCTCTTGCCCTTCAGGAGTGTATATTCCTAGAGAAACCAAGCACATTTAAGTAGTCTCCTACTTTTCTTCCAGTGTCTGCTCAACTGTTACCTCATCAAAAAGAGAGGGTTAACCAGGTGAGGTAGGGAGGGATGAGTATTCCAGACGAGAGGAGTGTGCAAAGGTCCTGGGGCTGCAAGGAGTGTGGCGAGTTTGGGAAGCTGAAAGAAAGCCTGCTGAGGGGCATAGGGAATGAGAGGTAGCTGTTACGAGGTGGGCAAGAGCCAGGCCCGGCCATCCTCTTACAAAGTAATGGTCACCCACCCCCCTCCCTGTTCTAATTTCCTGCACTGCACTTTTGATCAACTGACATACTCTATGCTTATTTTCTGTCCCCCGACTCCTTGCTCGAATATGCTTTTCATGAGGGCAGGGACCTCATCTGTTTTATTCATTGCAATACGCCCGGTACCTAGGACACTGTCCGGCAATGCAGAAGGGCATTTGATATATATTTATTGAATTAACCCATTACAGAATTAAATAGTACCAGCCTGTTTTTGATAAATGCCTGGAGCATGTTACAGCCCACAGGTGATAGAGTGGTTGCAAGACCGAAAACATTTCAAACCAGATTATTAGACAGGGTTTCCAAAAGGAGGTTGGCCCGTGAAGGATGGCTAAGCTAATATATATATTTAGGAGGCAATGGCGGGGGAAGGGATAGGATTGGGTAGCGGTCCAGCAAGCTGCTTGGCATGCCTCCCAGCCTCTGCCAGGCTCCTTGGATGTGGGACTCTGTGCTATATTCACACATCATCTAAGTGGGTTGTGAAACACTGGCACTAGCTACCAAGGGATGCTATGGTTTCTCCTTCCTTGGAGATCTTTAAAAATAGGAATAAGCAATCAACTGTCCTAAATTCTTTAGGAAGGAAAGCACTGGCGTGGTTGGCTCCTAAAGTGTATGAGGTAGTTTAACTTTTCCATCTGATACAAGCATCTCAGGAACTCGTGAGATTGGCACTATTATCCCCATTTTACGGATGAGGAAACCAAGGCTCAGGGAAGCTCGTCTCTCTGACCGCAGAGCCTGTGGTCTTCTCGCTCCCCGGAGGCTCTGGCTCTCTCCCCCAGTCCGTCTTTTTAGGACACTTGTGTTCTGTATTAGATTAGCACGTGGTGCTCCCCAAGGCTGACGGTAACCAGTGGCCTTCTGATAATGGTGGTGGCAGACGTGACTCCTGTCACATGACTGAATTCTATTGATGTTAGGGCAGGATTTCTTTGAGGCAGGAGGCTGGAGCGCACCTCCTCTTTAGTTATAAAGAGGTGGTGTGAGTACAGATTAGAGCACTCACTGAATGAACACCAGGTGCCCAATGTGGAGGGGGGTAAGTTACATCAGCCCAGTGATGTATTGTTCCAGCCCCATGGGCAGATGGATATGGAAGTGTGTAAGAATTTTGTAGGGAAGAAGCGGGTGGCAGAGAAAGTGAAAGTCAGGACTTGGAAGGCACCTGACCTGAACACTCTATGCACATCCTTTGAGGAGTGGCATGGGGGCTGTGATATCAGATAGCCTTGGGTCCACAATTGGCACTTAGCCATTTACTAGCTGGGCAGTCTGAGTGAGTCAGCTAACATTTCTCTGTCCATCAGCGTTCTTTGGTTGCATGCAATAGAAACCATCTGTGGCTGCCTTGAGCAGGGGAAGGTCACGGAATAGATAGAGAAGCCCCAGCCTCTGACCTCAGAAAGGGCTGATGGATGAACTGTTCAGAGTGGTGCTCAGGACTTTTCCTCGGGTCTGAGGATTCCTCCATGTAGGCTGAGTAGGGCAGGAGAGGCCTGGGTATCACACGACCCCCTGGGCAGGAGGGCAGGATGCTTCGGTTGTTGGTTCCCTCATTATAGTACCCAGTGGGGGAGGGGAGAGTTCCCCGAAGCAGAATCACGGCAGAAGCATTACCTGCCCTGCAGAGCTTTGTTATAAGGATTTTGAGTTACTATATCTAAACTGGTTTGCACAAAGAACTTCCAGGAAACGGTAGTTACCGCTGTAATAGAGCCAAATCTTGACTATGCCTTTTGCAGATGGTCTGTGGCAACTTTAATTTATTTATTTGTTAATGACAGTGTGCAACTTTAGAAAAGAAAGAACATATCCCTGAGTAGCTAAACTAATATTGATATCCCAGTTAACGCAATTAATAATGATTCTTTTAGATCACCTCATATGTCCATATTGGGATTTCTTTGGTGACTGTTAAATCTAGCCCAATGACTGCCTCGTGGAGTCTCTGTGGGCTCAGGGAGGATAAGCTCATTGTAATATTCGCCTAAGCCAAACAGAATTGGAAAGGTACATCTGTTACAGGGGAAAAAAAAACCCATGGACTGTATTTCAAGACTAAATAGAGTTGATCTGGGATTTCCCTCTGTTTTGGTGTATTCAGGTCACCACTCCCCCTCATTAGTACCGACTGTATTTAACATTGCCACAGTTAATGAAAGCTTTAGTAGTTAAACACGTACACGAAATCCCCTATTACTCCAGGGTGCGTGTCCAAGTCTTCCAGCATGGTTCAACAAACATTTATTGAGTGCCTACTATATGCAAGAGATTTCTCCTTATAACCAGCCTCATGGGGTTCTCGAGCCAAACTTGAGTTTTTTTTCCCCCCAGTAAATTTTATACATCAGGACAGATTTGGCTGTCTAAAGTGGGAGAGAAGGAGCAGTTACACTACAGAATTACTTATCTATGAATTTTAAGATCTACTAAAAGGAACCCTCCTGGTTCCTTTGGGGACAAACATTTCATAATAGAAATGTTTAAAAATCAACCAAGATTTTTAAAAAAGGGTAGCCTGTTTGTTTCTTCTCGCCTAGTGACACTTTTCCTACCAAAGACAAGGGCAAAGAGATTTGCACAGGAGTGTCTTCTGCAAAATCCAGGAAACCACAGCCTTTGGGGCTTTATCAAAGCAGGGAATGACAGCAATTCTCAACCTGGAGTCTTCCTCAAAGACGGCTGTTTCCAGCTCCTTGAGTCAGAAATCACTGTCTCCAAGACAGCAGAGAGAAAAAGAGAAGTTGCGAGGCAGGGTTAAAAAGGTACAAAATATGGCGTATTATAAGACCGGCTGCGAGCAGTGATGTGGGGAAATGGGCCCTCTTCGGCTCTGCTGCCAGGAGCGTAAATAGATACAACCTTCCTGGAGGGTGATTTGAAAATACTATCAAAAGCCCTAAAAATGATTGTGCTCTTGGAATTGATCCCAAGGAAATAGGTAGGGCCATACTCAAAGATATCTTCATAGGAGTAGTCGTTGCAACATTGTTTGTAATAGTGGAAAACTGGAAATAATCTAAATGTCCAACCATAGGGGACTGACTTAGGTTGGTTCAGTAACTTACAGGGCACCCTTCCATGATGGACTATTATTCAGACATTAGAAATGATGTTGTAAAACTAGCTCTCAGTCATGGTTCAGGGGGTCTCTGGAATTATATGTCAAATCATGCGTGTGTATGTGTACGTGGGCACATTTTAGGGGAAGGGAGGATTCTTATGGATTCTCAGATAGGTGCATGACCCAAGAGAGTAACACATCACCACTGTAGAAAACACTTAAAGCAGGAAGGTATTGGGGCGCCTGGGTGGCTCAGCCAGTTAAGCATCTGCCTTTGGCTCAGGTCATGATCTTTGGATCCTGGGATCAAGCCCCGAGCTGGGCTTCCTGCTCAGCAGGGAGTCAGCTTCTCTCTTTCTCTCTCTCCCTCTGCCCCTCCCCACTGCTCGTTCTCTCTCTCTCAAATAAATAAATAAAATCTTAAAAAAAAAAAGCAGAAAGGTGTTGACGACATACTATATTAGAGAGCGAAGGGTAGGGCAAAAGCACATTTAATATAATCCTATTTTTGTAAAATATGTGTGTACACGTGTGTGAGTTTGTGTGCATGTGTGTGCAGGAAAAAGATGAAAAGGTTGTCCACCAAAATGATAATCATATCTCCAAATGGGAAGATTCTTTGTTGTATTTTCTAATATGGTTACCATGAACATGTATTACTATTATATTAAAAACAATTTTTTTTTTAACATGTGAGTATGGACCTTGCAACCTAGAACCACACTGCCTGGGTCCCAACTGGGTCCCAACTGACTGACCAGCTGAGAGGGTCTGCAGTGAGTTTCTTAACTTCTCTAGGCTTTAATTTCCTCATCTGTAAGATGGGGATGATCATAGTTCGTATTAAAAGCTGTAAAATGCCAGGGCCTGGCACAGGGTACGCGCTCAGTGAAGACTGGCTATTGTTAACAAAACAGAAGTGAGGTAGGTGCATGAGCTTCGGAGACACACAGGCTTGGGTTTGAACCCAGGTTCACAACTCCTTAGCGAGGGATCCCTTTGTGAAAGCCTCACTTTTTCCATCTGTAAAATTGACACACTAATACCTATCTTGCTGAGCTAATTTCAGCCCTAGAGAAATATATGTGCCTAATCCTGAGTAGGGGCTAGGAAGATGATAGGAAAGTTCCAACTAAAGTAGAATTGTATTCTTTGGGAATTGACAATCAATGTTTAGAGAACTAATCCTTTGGCTTTTCTTCACGCCTTAACATAAATTTCCTCTTAACCTCATGTTACAGGCTACAAGATGCTGGCCTAGCATGTGTCTTCGAAAAATGTAACATGCTCGGGGTGCCTGGGTGGCTCAGTCGTTAGGCATCTGCCTTCAGCTCAGGTCATGATCTCAGGGTCTTGGGATCGAGCCCCGCATCGGGCTCCCTGCTCAGCGACGAGTCTGCTTCTTCCTCTCCCTTTGTGATCTCTCTCGCTCTTGCTGTCTCTCGAATAAATAAAATCTTAAAAAAAAAAAAAAAGAAAAATGTAACATGCCACCTGTCTGGCTAGTATTGCCATCATGATTACTAAGAAGTGTTACTCATGGAGTTATTACTATGTACCAGTCCTGGGATGAATCATTCTTTTTCTCTGTCCATACTTCATTTATCTCCTCTTTCCAGAACGGAGCTGCTGGCCACAAAAAAATATTGCCTATAAAAGAGGAGAGTTGGGGCACCTGGGTGGCTCAGTCGGTTAAGCGTCTGATTTTGGCTCAGGTCATGATCTCCAGGTCCTGGAATCGAGCCCCGCATTGGGCTCCTTGCTCATCGGGGAGTCTGCTTCTCCTTCTGCAACCCCCCACTTATGCTCTCTCTCTCTCTCAAATAAATAAAATAAAATAAAAAAAAAGAGGAGAGTTGACTAGAACTTAGCCATCCTCTACTTTCCAGTTTTTTGTGTGTCCTGAACCCCACCTCCACAAGTTACCTAATTAAGATATTACCTTGGGGAAGATATTACCATCATCTCTTCTGCAATTTTAGAAGATTTCAGTGTTTGGTGAATATCTGGTATGTGCCTGGCACTGTAGGGCATTATCGTCCTACGGCGTCTCGCATAGGCTGCACGGAGATTCTTCTCTTGCCCTCATGCTCCACTCCACTGGCAATTCTGCCGGCTCTTCTTTGAAAACATAATCCAGAATCTAACCACATCTCCCCACTTCCAGTGCCACCACTCTTGCCCAAGCCACCATGAACTCTTCCCTGGATTTTTAAAATCTATTTTAAAAAATATTTTTTTTAGAGTAGTTTTTTTTTTTTTTTAAGATTTTATTTATTTATTTGACAGAGAGAGACACAGCGAGAGAGGGAACACAAGCAGGGGGAGTGGGAGAGGGAGAAGCAGGCTCCCCACGGAGCAGGGAGCCCGATGTGGGGCTCGATGTGGGGCTCGATCCCAGGACCCTGAGCCGAAGGCAGAGGCTTAACGACTGAGCCACCCAGGCGCCCCTAGAGTAGTTTTTGATTCACAGCGAAGTTGAATAGAAGGTTGAGAGAGTTTCCATATACCTCCTGCCCCTGCTTCCACAGCCTCCCCCATGTATCAACATCCCTCCCCAGAGTGGTATATTCCTTACAATTAATGAACTTACATTGACACATCATTGTCACCCCAAATCCACAGTTTACATTAGGGTTCACTCTTGGTGGTGTACATTCCATGGGTCTTGACAAGTCTATAAGGCCATGTTTTCCATTAGAGTATCATACAGAATAATTTTATAGCCCTAATAAAATCCTCTTTGCTCTGCCTATTCATCCTTCCCCCCCACCAACTCTTGGAAAGCATTGATCATTTTATTATGTCCATAGTTTTGCCTTTTCCAGAATGTCATATAGTTGGAATCGTACAGTATATATAGCCTTTTTAAAGTGGCTTCTTTTACTTAGTGATATACAGTTAAAGTTCCTCCATGTCTTTTCAGGGCTTGATAATTTTTTTGGTGCTAAATAATATTCCATTGTCTGGATGTATCACAGTTTATCCACTTACCTACTGAAGAACATCTTGGTTGCTTCCAAGTTTTGGTAATTATGAATAAAGCTGCTCTAAACAGGTTTTTGCATGGGCATAAGTTTTTAATTCCTTTGGGTAAATACCATGGAGTGTGATTGCTGGATCATATGGTAAGTTAGTTTTTAAGAAACCACCAAACTGTCTTCCAAAGCAGCTGCACCATTTTGTATCCCCACCAGTAATAAATGAGAGTTCTTGCTGCTCCACATCATTGGCCGTGTTTGGTGTTGTCAGTATTCTGGATTTTGGCCATTTTAATAGATGTGCGGTGGTATTTCATTATTGTAATTTCCCTAACGGCATGTGATGTGGAGCATCTTTTCATGTCTTGTTGCCATCTATATATCTTCTTTGGGGAGATCTCTATAAAGATCTTCAGCCCAGTTTTAACCAGGCTGTTCATTTTCTTATTGTTGAGTTTTGGAAGCTCTTTGTATATTTTGGATAATAGTCCTTATCAGCTATGTGTTTTGCAAATATTTTCTTCCAGACTGTGGCTTCTCTTCTCATTCTCTTCACAGTGTCTTTCACAGAACAGAAATTTTTAATATTAATGAAGTCCAGCTTGTCAGCTCTTTATTTCATGGATTGTGCCTTTGGTGTTGTATCTAAAAAGTCATCTCCAAATCCAGGATTATCTAGAATTTCTCCTATGTTATCTTCTGGGCGTTTTATAGTTTTGTGTTTCATATTTAGGTCTATGCTCTATTTTTTTATGTGCCTTCAGCCACTTTATGATCCATTTTGAGTTACTTTTTGCAAGGGGTGTAAGGTCTGTGTCCAGATTCAATTTTTTGGCATGTGGATGTTGAGTTGTTCCAGCACCATTTGTTAAAAAGACTATCTTTTTTCCATCGTATTGCCTTTTCTCATTTGCCAAAGATCAGTTGATTCTATTCATGCGGGTCTACTTCTTGGCTCTCTGTTCTGTTCCTCCTATATGTACTTCATAGAAATCTTGTGCACATTTTGTTAAGATTTATACCTAAGTATTTCATTTTTGGAAAGTGCTAAGATAAATAGTATTTTGTTTTTCATTTCAAATTTAATTTAATTTCAAATTCTACTTGTTCAAAGTGATTAATTTTGTATATTAATATTGTATCCTGTGAACTTGCTGTAATTGATTATAAGTTCCAGGAGTTTTTGTTTTTGTTGAATATTTCAGATTCTCTACATAGGCAATCATGTCATATGTGAACAAAGAGAGTGTTATTTCTTCCTTCCCAATCAGTATGCTTTTATTTTCTTTTCTTGTCTTATTATATTAGTTAGGACTTCCAGTATGGTGTTAAAAAGGAATGGTAAGAAGGGACATCTTGCTTCGTTCTTGATCTTACTGCGAGATCTTCCAGTTTCTTACCATTAAGTATGGTATCAACTGTAGGTTTTTTGAAGATGGGCAGAGCCCAACACAGGGCTCAATCCCACGATCCATGAAATCATGACCTGAGCCAAGACCAAGAGTCAGATGCTCAACCTACCTAGCCACTCAGGTGCCCCTAAACTCCTTTACTTTTGAAGGACATTTTCACAGTGTACTGAATTCTATGTTGGTGGGGTTTTTTTTTTTCTCTCTCAGCAATTTAAATATTTCATTCTATTTTCTTCTTACTTGCATGGTTCTGAGGAGAAGTTAGATGTATTTCTTACCTTTGCTTCTCTATAGGTAAGGTGTTTTTCGCCTGTGGCTTCTTTTAAGATTTTTTTCTTTATCTTAGATTTTCTGCATTTTGAATATAACATGCCTGGTATAGATTTTTTTTTTTAATTTTTGTTTTAGGGTAGTTTTAGGGGGGCATTATCCTGCTTGGTGTCTTCTGAGCTTCCTGGATCTGTGGTTTCGTTTCTGCTTTAATTTGGGGAAATTCTCAGCCATTATTGCTTCAAATATTTATTCTTGTTCTCTTGTTCCTTCCTGTCTTTTTTCTCCTTTTGCTGTTCCCATTATGTGTATGTTATATTTTTTGTAGTTGTCCCACAGTTCTTGGATATTCTGTCCTGTTTTTCCCCAGTCTCTCTCTTTTTATTTTTTTATTTTTCAATCTCAGAAGTTTTCTGTGGAGATATCCTCAAGCTCAGTGATTCTTTCCTCAACTGTGTCCAGTCTACTGGTGGGCCCATTGAAGGCATTCTTCATTTCTGTTAGTGTTTTTTGTTTTTTTTTTAATCTCTAGAACATTTATGTTTTGATTCATTCTTAGGACTTTCATCTCCCTGCTTGCATTTCCCATCTGTTCTTGCATGCTGTCTACTTCATCCACTAGAGCCCTTAGCATATTAATCATGGTTGTTTTAAATTCTAATCTGATAATTCCAGCATCCCTACCATCTTTTGTAGTTTGGTTCATGTTCTATCTGATGCATGTTCTATCTCTTCAAGCTGTGTTTTTTGACTTTTAGTATGCCTTGTAATTTTTTCTTGGTGGCTGGCCATAATGTACTAGGTAAAAGGAACTGTAGTATGTAGCTGTGGGAGGAGGAAAGTGTTCTGTAGTTCTGTGATTAGTCTTTTGGCGAGCCTATACCTCCGGACTGTGAATTTCACATGTTCTTCTCAACCCCTCCCTGCCTTAAGTAGGACAGCATGGCTAGAGAGGGCTGGAGTTGAGTATTTCCCTTCCTCTGTATTGCCCTTGCCCACAACAGAGCAGCTCAAATTAGCCTTTAAATTTTAAATTATTTTTTTTCCATTGGATATTCTTTCCTGCTTTGTCAAAGATTAGCTGACCATATAGTTGTGGGTTCATTTTTGGGTTCTCTATTCTGTTCCATTGATCCACATGTCTGTTTTTGTGCCAGTACCATTCTATCTTGATGACTACAGCTTTGTAATATAGCTTGAAATACAGAATTGTGATGCCTCCAGTTTTGCTTTTCTTTTTCAGAATTGCTTTGGCTATTTGGGGTCTTTTGTGGTTCCATACAAATTTTAGGATTGTTTGTTCTAGTTCTGTGAAAAGTGCTGTTGGTATTTTGATAGGGGATTGCATTAAATGTGTAGATTGCTTTGGGTAGCATAGACATTTTAACAGTGTTTGTTCTTCTAATTCATGAGCATGGAATGCTTTTCCATTTCTTTGTGTTCTCTTTAATTTCTTTCATAAGTATTCTGTAGTTTTTAGAGTACAGATCTTTTACCTCTTTAGTTAGGTTTATTCCTAGGTATCTCATTGTTTTTGGTGCAGTTGCATATGGGATTGATTCCTTGATTTCTTTTTCTGCTGCTTCATTATTGGTGTATAGAGATACAACAGATTTCTGCACATTGACTTTATATCCTGAAACTTTGCTGAATTCATGTATGAGCTCTAGCAATTTTTTGGTGGTCTTTCAGGTTTTCTACATAGGGTAATATGTCATCTGCAAATAGTGAAAGTTTGACTTCTTCCTTGCCAATTTGGATGCCTTTTATTTCTTTTAGTTGTCTGATTGCTGAGGCTAACACTTCCAGTTCTATGTTAGATAGTAATAGTGAGAGTGGACATCCTTGTCTTGTTCCTGTTCATAGGGGAAAGGCTCTCAGTTTTTCCCCATTGAAGATGATATTAGCTGTGGGTCTTTCATATATGCTCTTTATGATGTTGAGGTATGTTCCATCTCTCCCTACCTTGTTGAGGATTTTTATCAAGAAAGGATGCTGTATTTTGTCGAATGCTTTTTCTGCATCTATTGACAGGATCATATGGTTCTTATCCTTTCTTTTATTGATTGAGTTGCAGATGTTGAACCACCCCTACAGCCCAGGAATAAATCCCACTTGATCATGGTGAATAATTCTTTTAAATGTACTGTTGAATTTGATTTGCTAGTGTTTTTTGAGAATTTTTGCATCCACGTTCATCAGGGATATTGGCCTACATTCTCCTTTTTAGTGGGGTCTTTGTCTGGTTTTGGAATCAAGGTAATGATGGCCTCATAGAGTGAGTTTGGAAGTTTTCCTTTCATTTTTATTTTTTGGAACAGTTTGAGGAGAATATTAACTCTTCTTTAAATGTCTGGTAGAATTCCCCTGGGAACCTATCTGGCCCTGGACTTTTGTTTGTTGGGAGATTCTTGATTGCTGGTTCAATTTCTTTGCTGCTTATGGGTCTATTCAAATTTTCTATTTCTTCCTCTTTCTATTTCTATTTCAGCTTTGGTAGTGTGTAGGTTTCTAGGAATTCGTCCATTTCTTCCAGGTTGCCCAGTTTGTTGGTATATAATTTTTCATAGTATTCTCTTATAATTGTTTATATTTCTGTGGTGTTGGTTGTGATCGCTCGTCTTCTGTAGAACAGTTTGGAGGTTCCTCAAAAAGTTAAAAATAGAACTACCGTAGGATCCAGCAATTGCACTACTAGGTATTTACCCAAAGGATACAAAAATATAGATTTGAAGGGGTACATGCACCCCAATGTTTATAGCAGCATTATCAACAGTAACCAAACTATGGAGAGAGCACATGTGCATTGACTGATGAATGGATAAAGAAGATGTGCTACACACACACACACACACACACACACGCACACGCACAATGGAGTATTATTCAGCCATCAAAAAGGATGAAATCTTGCCATTTGCAATGACATGGATGGAATATATTACACTAAGTGAAATAAGTTAGTCAGAGAAAGATAAATACCATATGATCACACTCATGTGGAATTTAAGAAAGAAAACAGATGAACATATGGGAAGGGGAAAAGAAAAAAAAGGAGAGAGGGAAACAAGCCATAAGTAACTTTTAATGATAGAGAACAAACAAAAAGGGTTGATGGAGGGATGTGGGTGAGAGATGGGCTACTAAATGGGTGATGGGTATTAAGGAGGGCACTGATTGTGATGAGCACTGGGTATTGTATGTAAGTGAATTCTACTTCAGAAACCAATATTGCATGGTATGTTAGCTAACAAAATTTAAATTAAAAAAATAAAAAAAAATTGAATTAGATTGTTACTCTCCTGCTCAGAACCTTCCAGTGGCTCCCCATCTCACTGAGAGTAAAAGCCAAAGTATCAGGCCGTATGTGTTGGCACCATCTCCAATACTCTGTTCTGTTGTCTGTCTTCTCTCCAACTACAAGCTCTCCTACCACCTTCCTGACCACCTTGTGGTTCCTTGGACTTTCTGGGTGTGCTCTTATGACCGGGCCTTTGCACTTGCTATCTCCTTTGCCTGGAATAGTCTCCCCTCAGACATCCGCATAGTCCAGTCCTTCCCTTCCTTCATCTCTTGTTCAAATGTTATTATCAGAGCAAGGCTTTCCCTGATCACCCAACAGATTATAATGGCTCTTCCACAATCAGCCCACTGGCTTCCTTTCTAGCTTTATTTTCTCCATAGCATTTATCACCATCTGATATACCATATATTTTACTTTGTTCTTGTTGTTTACAGAATGTAAAGTCCATGAGGGCAGGGGTTTTTAATCTATATTGTTCACCATTGTATCACCAGTGCCTAAAATAATAACTGGCATTTAATAAGTCCTCACTAAATATTCGTTGAATGGATTATTGTCATACTTGTAACGATGAGGTAAGGGATGCGGCTAGAGTTCAAACTCAGGTCTTCATGACTCAAAGCTCGTGTTCTCAACGACTATGCTACATTGCCACTCAATTCTGTATTGAATATTGAATATCTGATGCATTCTTCCAAATGGCTATTTCCTACACCCTGGCGGTTTTCTATTTCTTGGCTCTCACTGGAGTTGATTTTTCTGAGTTAGTAAGAACTCTCTATGAACTGCATCCTAATATTTCCTTAAGTTCATTGCATTGCAAAATAGGTTGAAATAAGACTGCCCACTGCATTACCTGCAGGGCTGTCCCTCCTTCATCTCACTTTAAAGCAGCCTGTCTGCTAGCTAAGGGCAAAACACACTGCTCCTGGCCAAACACAGTCTCAGGTTAAGTAGTTGATATGATGCGATCTGTGAAATAAATTATAAAAACCCAGGCAGACCAATAACAGCCCCCCAAGTTTGCATGTTCAACAGCCTTCAAAGTGCCTTCAAGTGCATTATCTATTTTGATGTTTATAATGACCAGCTGGATAGATCACTGCTTATCTCATTGCTGAAGAAACAGAGGTCACAGCTGGTAGCAGTGCTGGACCTAGAACTCTGGTCTTCTGACCCCCAAAACCCAGTTTCTCCTCTAACTGAGTTTCCTTCAGCTGGTTTAACACCAGGTTTGGTTTATAGTTCTGCCAGCTTTTGTTCATACACAGCACCTGGAATCTTGGTGGCTAGGTGAATTGTGTAAGTGGAGAGAGAATGGGGGTGTTTTGGACAATTTTTGGCTCCATTATCCAATTTTTGGCCCACTACTCTGCTTCCTTCTTTTGGTAACAAACCCAGTTTCAATTTTGGACAATTACTCATGTCCCATTGGTGGCAGTCTCAGTTGGGCTGTCAATCAAGGTGGCAAAGGAAAGGGTATTTTGATCGAGCCAAACCAGTCAGATTCAAGGACTTGGGATCTTCACCAGAATGGCAGGAAGATAACATAAGGTTGTGCCAGAAGCAGAGTCCTAACAAGATGGTTGATGGGCTCCTATTCCAGGATGTCATGGCTGTCATTGTTCCCAACTCCACCAGCCTCATTCTCGGCTGTCTCTTAATTCTGTGAGTTGGCCCCATCCTCCTAATACATACCCTTGCTTAAGTTAGCCAAGGTTTGTTTCTGTTGCTTGCAACCAACGAATCCTGCCTGGAGTAGGGAGGAATTATGGGAAGGCTGGCCTCCTCCAGCAAGAGTGGGACTCCTTGTTCAAGATGAGCCGGGGTGAGTGGATGAATATACTGTGGTGCTCTTCTTGGTCAATGGATTAGTGAATGCCGCCTTTTTTTTTTTTAAGGATTTATTTATTTATTTTAAGGGAGAAGGACAGAGGGAGAGGGAGAGAGAGAATCCTCAAGCAGACTTTCCACTGAGCACAGAGCCTGACATGGGGCTCAGTCCCAGGACCCTGAGATCATGACCTGAGCTGAAATCAAGAATTGGCTGCTTAACCGACTGAGTCACCCAGGTGCCCCAAGTGAGTGCCTTCTCACCTGGGACCTCATAGCCTGGCATGGATGTGGACCTGGCAAGGCCCTCAAGCAAGTGAAAGGTCAGGTTGGGGAGGATGTGAGTGGAATGTGACTTTGGGGCATTCCTCAAAGACTTGGGTGGAGAGACCAAGGAGGCTCAGGGTGTCTTACTGGAGCTGAAGGAGTTGTCCAGACAGGAGAAATGAGACCTAAACTTGGAGAACAACTTTTGCTTTGCTGAGAAATTTTGCGATGGCTAGGGCTTCAGTGTCATGTTCTCAGGTCCTGATTTGCATATTTTAGGTAAATGGCAAAATTATGAGACAATTATCACAGAATGGAGAGTGGCATTGGTAGATTAAAGAAAGATTCACTGCTGCCACCCCCAACACGCAGAGAACAGAGATATTCCTCTCAGCGGCATCCCCCCCGCTGCCCCGGCCGGCTGCTTCTCCAATTTTGGCCCTCCACACCAGTTCCAATACCCACCACATGTCTTCTCTCCTGTGGACAAAGTATGTTGGCTTTCCCTTTGCTCATTTTCATGGGTCAGATTTAAAGCACTAAATTCTCCCTTCCAGGGGCTCCTTGCTATTGGTTGGGAAGTCAGTGTATTCTGAGAGCCCACTACATGCCAAGCATGGCGGTCAGTGTTCTTACATAAAATATATGAACTTATTTAATTCTCACAGCAACTTTGTGAGGTAAAATTATTATCCCTGTTGGGGCACCTGGCTGGCTCAGTCGGTAGAGCATGCGGCTCTTGATCTCGGGGTTGTGAGTTCGAGGCCCACGTTGGATATAGAGATTACTTAAATAAATAAACTTAAAAAAAAGAAAAAATATTATCCCTGTTTTTAGATGAGGAAATAAGAGGTTAAATAACTTGTCTAAGCTAGACCACATAACTAAAAAGTAGCAGAGCCTGGCCTTAAACCCATTTGACCAATTTCAAGGCTCTTCAGGAGTCTAGAGCTTTAATTCTACTGACTCTAGCTACTTTCCAGCTCTGTGACTAGCTCTGCAAAAAAATATCTTAGGCCCTAGAATCATTTATTAGTAAAATAATGGTAGAGGTTGGAGATGGAGATTGGTTTTACATCCCGTGCCAAGTCTCGTTAATTGGTTGGTGGCTGTCCGGAGAGTGTGCTGAGAAAGATCCAGAGGCTATGCTAAGTTCATCAGGAAGGAGTTCTGTGATCACTTGGTGATGTTTGCTGTGGGCCTGGCAGAGAAGAGAGATGGTATTTAGGTCACTTGTTAGCCCTCCCTGGCCTAAGTGATCATGAGGAAATTTAGGCTGTTAAATGTTATGATTCTTTGATTCAAACATCCTGAACTTTAAATAAATAAGCCCATCCTGACTATGTTCTTTCTTATCCTCTTGTCTTTCCTCTGCTTGTGTCTTCTCAGTTTTCTACAACTGTCCACAACCTGTCGTCATGGATTCATTGATCCAATTGCAAAAGCATCTCCTTCCCCCAGCCTAGGCAGCATTAAGTGTATCTATTGCTATGTAACCAACCATGCCCAAGCTTAATGGCTTCAAACAGAAGTGAGATATTTCTCATGATTCAGTGGCCCGGCTGGGTAGCCGTGCCCCATGCGTTGTTAGCTAAGGTCTCTCATGGGCCTACAGTTGGCTGAGAACTTGACAGGGCACCTTGGTTCTCCGTATGTGGCCTTGTGCATCTCCATGTGATCTCTCTCCAGCAGGATAGCTTGGACTTTCTTCCCACGTGGCAGCTGCATTCCAAGAGGGAACATTCCAAGAGGACAAGCAGGCCCTGGGGTACAAGTGCTTATTAACCCTCTGCTTGTGTCACATTGCTAATGTCCAAGGCTCTGGATAAGTACAGAGTCAGTGTGGTATTACAGTGAAGGTATTACTCAAGGACTTAACTCCCAGGAGGCATGGTTCATTGGGGGCTGCCAGGGTAACAGTCTGTCATAATAAGCAATTTCAGTATTCCCAGGAATTCTTGCCATGCATTTAAGTAATCACGAAGCGCTTATTGATGTGTTAAATGCTAAGTCCTAAGAGGTATAAGACAGGATCCTCGTCTTTATGGAGTTTGCCACTGGGTAGATAATATAAAACCTACTCTGAAGGAATGAAGCAATACAAGTTAGTGGGAGTGGATTCCAGCATATAGTTGTATGTTCCAAAATTTTACTGTGGGTCCATTATTTGGAATATTTGGAACAAAATGATTGGGCCACAAAAACCTATTTAACCCATAATACAGATAAATTGATGTAGGCTTCTTAAACTTCACACATTTATGCACCAAGTTCATGATTTTTGCTATCAACATGTACGTTTGAACTGTTACTTAATATTCTCCGTTGATACAACTTACTTTTTTTAAGACCTAATTTTATTTTATTTTAAATATTTTATTTATTTATTTGAGAGAGAGAACACGAGTGGGGGCTGAGGGGGGAACAGAGGCAGAGGGAGAAGCAGGCTTCCCTGTTGAGCAGGGAGCCTGATGCGGGGCTCGATCCCAGGACACTGGGATTATGACCTGAGCTGAAGGCAGTTGCTTAACTGACTGAGCCACCCAGGCGCCCCTGAAGACCTGATTTTATTTTTAAATAAAATTTTATATCACTGCTATAAAAGCAAAACCAGTATTATTTGCCATAAATTTAAGAATAATGTAAATAAATGTTAATATAAATACAAGTAAATTCAACTAAAATGTAAAATAGTGATAACACCAAATGCTTTTGAGGATGTGGAGAAACTAGACCGGTCATACATTGCTGGTGCAAATGTAAAATGGTAGAGCCCCTCTGGAAGATAGTTTGCCAGTTCCTTTCAAAACTGAAAACTTACTGTATAACCTAGCAAGTATACTTGATGGCATGTATTGCGGGTAAAAGGAAGACTTATTTTCATGCAGGAATTTGTACATGAACATTCATAGCAGCTTTATTTGTAATAGCCAAAAAAACTGGAAACTACCCTAATGTCCTTCAGTAGGTGAATTGTCAAACCAATTGTGGTACATCCATACCATGGAATACTACTCAGTAGTAAAAAGGAATGAACTGATACACACAACTTGAATGAACCTGAAAAAAAATTATACTGAGTGAAAAAAGCCAATCCCAAAGGGCTGTATACTGTATGATTCCATCAATATAACACTTTTTTTAAAAGACAGATTTTTAGAAATGAAGAAAAGAGTTTAGGAATGGGGAAAAGAGCAAGTTTGTGGCTATAAAGGGGTAACAAAGGATTCTTAAGGTGATGGTACAGTTGAGTATCTTGGTTATGGTGGTGGTGGTTATGCAAGACTGCATAATGATAAAGTTGCATAGAACTGTGCGCACACACACACACACACGAGTGCATCTAAAACTGATGAAATCTGAACAAGCTCTGTGGATTATACCAAAACCAATTTCTTGGTGTTGCTATGGTACTATTGTTATGTAAGATGTTAACATTAGTGAAGATTGGGAGTAGGGTGCATGGGACTCTCCTGTCCATTTCCTTGCAACCTCCTATGAATCTAAAATTATTTCAAAATGAAAAGTGAAATAAAGATTAATTCACAATAATTAAAAGATGTTTGTCAGTATACTACCTAAAATACCTAAAATCACTTCAAATATCACCAGTGGTACATGGATCCCACAGTGGAAGATTCTGAATGGGGGAAATAATAGAAATAACCGAGGTTTAAGGAATGAGGGCGGGACACTCCACGGGATTGGAGAGAGTAGTAACAATAAGCATTTATACAGGGCTTACTCTGTGTTGGGACCTATTCCAAACCCTTTCCAGAAACTAAGTCATTTAATTCTTATAATGACTCTGGGTAGAAGCGTTAGGTTCCATGGGCGACAGATATTGAAGCCAAGATTTGCATGCAGGAAGTGGGAGTACTCTCAGGAACACCTGTGAAGGCTGACGGACACCCCTAAACAGAAGGAGTAGAACTGTTACAAAGAGGTCTCAGCAGATTTGGGCGCGGGGCGTGGCACTGACTCTGGGATGGCCCTGCAGAGTTGTCCCAATTCAAACCAGGGAGCTGAATTATTTACCTCCCATTAGCAAGTCACTGGATGTGGGCTGCCTCTAGGGAGAGGAGAGAAATTTGAGCAAAACAGCTTCCTTTGACAGACGGCAATGCCTGGAGAGGAACTGAACTGTGAGTTGTTAGCAACCAACACTGAAGGGTCCTATGTGCAGTACACCAGAGGATCCACTACAGTCCACCCCTTGTGCTCAGATCCACTTGCTTAATATACTAAGTTTGCCTCCTCAGAAGCTTCTCCAGAAGTCCCTTTCTGGGGACACATAGACGAGGAAGGTAGTAGGGCAAACAACTGCTCTGACTCTCCAGGCTACTGCTTAATATTCCTTGCTACCTCCTCTCCCTGCATTCCAAATTCCCCTCACTCTCAGTTAACATCTGCTGGTTTAGGCAGCTTGCTTGGCCTCAGGCTGTGGTTGCTGCATTTGTCCATTTACTGCTGAGAGTAGACATAGAGTTTGAAGGGACGTAGAGTGTGTCCCAGTGATCATCTGGTGTCAAATATCTTTTTTGCTCTCGTTCTACAGCAGTCCCACCTTCTCTCAATGCTAAGTGTCAGTTGCTCCTTCCAGGAAGATGAACTTTTTCCTTGCCCACTGGTCTCTTGGCACAAGAAACTTAAAGTGATTGGGCAGCCGAAAGTCTAATTGGATTACTGCATCCCTGATAGAAGGAACCTTCTAGGGACCAAGACCTCTAGACTCCTTGAGCTGAGGTCACTGGGAGTAATGATAAGCAGAGCCACTCCTACTTCCACCCCTCAGTCCCCAGACCCATGTACTCTACCTAACTGGGACACAGGACCATATAATGGTCATTGATGTAGGCTCTAGATTATGTCCTGGAGGATGGTGTTCCATCTTCACAGCGTATTATTTCCAAGCTGGACCTCAGTTGTACTTTCAAAAGGCCATTCTATCACCTTGTGAGGCCAGCAGCTTCTGAGTGGTGCAGTATGCCATGGACCAGTGGATCCTGTGATCATATATCCAGAGCCATATCTCTTTCGTGGGCTCTTTGGTCTCATATATTATGTGAGATTCTGTTCCAGTGTATCCAGCATTCTGTCTGTAGTCAGACAAATTCATGCATGGAATATGTGTTCATTCTAGTCTGCTGCCCCAATCAGATTGGAAGGGTTACAATGTCATCAATTTCCCATCAAGTTCTGGTTGCTTTTCTGGAAGGATGGGGCCATTTGAGGCACCCAGTGTTGGTCTCTGTTGCTGATACATTGATATTTGCCAGCAGCAGTAGCCAGAGCGGTCTTGCCGAGTGGGAGCTTATGCTGTTGGGCTCATGCACAGCTTCCATGCCTGCCATTATGGCTACTCTGTTCATGCCGGCTGGTGGTAGAGGCTAGCTGACATCAACGACCTGTGAAATTCTGCCTACTTGATTGTTTGGTGTCCTTTGCATGGTGGATGACCTTTGATGGCTGTTAACATGGAGTAAGATTTTCCCACTTCATGCACAGTCCCATAGGTTCATCTACCTACCTCTTTCCCAGATCACTTTGTCCCTAATCTTCCAATCTTTCTCCTTCCAGACCCTTAACCAATGAATCAAGCCAATCACACCTGCCTTTGAGTCACTATATAGTCTAATCTCAGGCCATTTTTCTTTGTACACCATCTAAAGGATTTCCCTTCACTGTTATCCTTCAGAATCCCCACCTTCCCCCGCCCCTCACTGAGTGGGGCTGTATGCAGCCATGGTCCATTTTCACTTTGCACCCACATACTGAGCTGACTCATCTGTGACCCACGCCCAGCCTTTACCCTTTGTCGTCTGCTGGCCATAAATGATTCCCCATGTGGTCATTGGTGTGAACTGAGGGAGAGGTACATGGGAGTCTGAGCCACCTACTCATGCAGCTTACTTATGCCCTTAGGCTCTGTCCAGGCTTGATACTGGATGTACTACCTCCATCTTTTGATGGAGAGCGCTGAGCCCAAATGACTTTGTGACTTGCTGAGTCTGACAGACCCAGCTTGTGATGGAGAGTTCTGGCTTCACAGTCACTTAATGTCCCATGATCAAGTGCTCTGTGTCTACCGGGGCTCAGTGGAACAGGTTGCTGTTTTTTGAGTGGGATATAGAGTCCTCTGTTCTAGATGGTATGGCCTTGATCCAGAATATTAGGGATCTGCTTTGTGACTCTTCTCAGGGTTTGCCATAAACTCCATACAGTGTCTTTTCCCATCATAGGTGCCTATGATGGGTCACTTGCACCACAGCCTTCACCTGCTAAAGAGCCCTTTCTTGCTCTGGGCTCCACTGAAAGCTGACAGTCTTCTTTGTCAGTAAGTAAATGTCAGTAAGATGTCTTCAAGCACAGGATGCGCTATCTCCAGAACCTGAAAAGGTCTTCCAGGTTGTGGTAGGCAGCCTCTAAGGTGGTCCCCAATGACCCGTGCCTCCTGGCACTCCCTCCCTCATGTATTCTCACCTTGAGTGTGGACTGGACCCACACTCCAGTCCACACTGGTTTGCTGCTAATGCATAGAAAATGGCAGATGGGATGGGATGGCACATCCAAGATTAGGGCACAAAAAGGCTATGACTTCTGTCTAAGACTCCCTGGTGCCCTCTCACTCTCTTTCTCTGTCTCCCTCCCTCCCTCCCTCCTGCCACTAGCTGCTATGTGGAGAGGACAAACAGGCCACAGGGAGAGGTACAAAGACCTACCAGCAATTGCAGGGATGACTTGGGAAAGGCTCTCCTAAGGCCTGCAAAAGTCATAAGAATGAGCTTGGACAGATGCTCCAGTTTCAGCTAAACCTCGAGATGCCTAGAGTCCTGACCAGTCTTGCCTGCAGCCTCATGAGAAACTCAGGGTCCCATTCTTTCTAATCAGGCTCCCGACCTTGGCATAGCAGATCTGCTGGAGTTGAGAATTCAATCATCTTTGGAGTCCTATTCCTCCTATAATTAAGTGCCGGGCCCGATCCTTCATTTTCTCTGCCCTCCAGTGCAGGAGATGAGAGTCTCTCTATATGCTGCCAAAGATGGCCTCAAGCTCTTACACTCTGCCTTATATTGGTGATTAATCATTCTGGGCCTTTCAGTGTCTTTCTCCAGTAAATCAATCGCCTGCCACCCCCAGCAACAGCTATCTCATTCTATAGTCTTTACAAATAGTACTTACCAGAACCTCCAAAACGCTTGATATGCTGCACCCCCCACGGCACCAATGTCCACCTATGTCCCATCCCAGGTCACCAGCAGGGGAAGTTTGAGCAACTGCACTCTAGCCACGTGCCAGGGCTCTCCGTGCGCCACCTGCCATCAGTAATGGGGTCTCAGAGCCAGTCAGCTAGCAAGCAATTCTGCTCCCAAATCCCAGTTTGGAGACTGCTTTCCTAGACCAACCACCTGTTGTAGGTCAGGTTTCCTGGGAAACAGACTCTGAAGCAGAGATTTGCATGCAGGCAGTTTTTTGAGGGGTAGTTTTGGGAACAACACCTGTGAGGGAAAGGAAAGGGAGCTGGGGTGGGCAGAGAGAGAAGCTGGCCTCTGATGCAGTCACAACAGGGACCTCAGGAGATTTTGTGGGGAGGTTAGAAGCTGACGTGCCCCTTTGGAGTTGTCTCGTCAAGGTGAGGAGGCCAGCCTTTCGCACCTGACTCCCCACCCCCCACCCCATTGTCTCAATGCTGGAAGCAGACTTCCCCAGGGAGGGGACATAATCTTGAGCAGTGCAGCTTCCTTCGGTTGAGGTCGGTTGCTGGGAGGGACTCTGTGTGAGCAGTCAGTGGCCATTACTCCTGCAGCTGGGAATTAGGTGTCTCAGTCTTGAAGAGGGATCGTCATGCACACCACCACATCCATTCCAGAAGGTACTAGGTAAGAGGTAAAGGGTTGCTACCTCCCTTTTACAGATGAGTAAGACTGAGGCACAGAGCAGATAAGTAACTTGCCGAGCCAGGAATTAACAGAGCCAGAGCCCATGCTCTTCAGCACCATGCTCTATGCCTTTCTAGGAGGAGGAGGAGGGAGAGAATCCTTCCCCCATTCCTGGGATCATGGCCAAGTCAAGTTAGAAATGCAAAATCTGCTTTTGATATTCCCCAGTCTCCATTTTGGTGCCTTTCTCTCACTTCTCAGAGTGTCTTTCCCAGACCTTGAAGTCATGGGAAGAACATTCCAGGCTTGGGAGTGGAGGAAATGATGTTGTCTGGGTGGGTGTAGGTATGACCAGTATAGAGGCAATGAATAGACTGATTTGGCTATTAAAAAAAAAGAAGTTTGTGCAGGCAAGTAGGGAGCGATAAAGGGCTAAAGGCGACCATAGAGGTCTTGATAGTCAAGCTGAGGAATTTGAACACTCTTTGTCAAGTGGCAAAGGAAGGGAGGGTCTTGAGCAGAGGTGGGTGGGTGAGAATGCAGTGCAAAGGGTGGTTTGAGGAAGATTTCATGTGTCCCCAGGGCCAGGGATGAACTGGCAGGAACAGAGACTGGAGGGAAATCTGCTAGGAGGCTGTGAAGAAGGGCTCTGTGAAGAGGCCAGAGGGAGCAGAGACAGGGAGGATGGAAAGGAAAGGCAGCAGGGTAAGCGTCACAAAGGAAGAATGTCAGGAGGCTGTGTGTGTTAGAGGTGATCCTCTTTGAAGACACCAGCAAGGACAATAGGACTTCAAGCACACTAAACAAAGGGTCCTAGAGCAAAGCTCCAGAAAGTTGGAAGCTCTTCAGGCTTTCCATGGAAAAGGCCACAGAAATCGCCTTTCCACGTGCAAGTCTGAGTAGCCACACGGCAGCTAACCCCAAGAATACAGGTGGTATGTGGGCAGGCAAGAGAGCTGTCAATCTAGGGAAGGATTTTCTTTAACAATAAATAGGGTGCTCGCTCTATGCCAGGCACTGTTCTCTTCACAAATAGCAACTCACTTAATCACTTGGGGTCATTACAACTCTATGAGGTATATATACCACCACCATCCCCGTTTTACAGATGAGAAAACTGAGGTACAGAGAGGCAACGTCATTCGTCCAAGCCTACCCAGTAAATGGAGGAACTGGGATTCAAACCCACACAGTGCCTTCACATCCCATGTTATGTTATTACATGGTCATGACACTTCGGGATTAACCATGGTAAAAATTAAAGTGGGGATAAAAGAGATAATCACCAATTTACTGATATGCGCCACGAGACTCTTAAAATCCTTAGGATTTCTCATTTTTGTTTTAAAGCCGACCACTTCCCCATTTTTATCCTGTGAGCTCATCGTCCATTCTCTATCAGATCTTCAATTCATAAATACGTTTTGGGAAGCCATGCCCATAACTATGTCCCAGGTAGCTAATGAGTCAGGACAGCCTGCTGTGATCTCCTACATTGGCAATGACAGAAAAAATGGTATAGTTTAATTGCAATGGTTATTTATTCTCTCACCAAGTGTTTCATACATTTATACAGGAAAGGACTACCCAATACCCTACTCCGCACATGCACTGGGGTGAAAGTTAGAAATACGGGCATGAATAAAGGCATGGATCCTGACCTCTGAGGGGCTGGAAATCTTCTATTGCCCCCCTGAGCTCCCCAAACCAGAACTCTAAGAGCAACCAACAGTGAGGGATGCAGAACATTCCGTGGCTGTTGGAAGCGGTGGGGGTGGAGGTTTGCTGGATGAGTAGAAGGAGACTTGGAGTGGTTACTCTGTAAGGGGACAGGATGTGCGCCAGTGCCTTGTCTGGATACCATTCTTTCCAACCTGAACCTCAGATGCTTATCAGCTCTTTTCCCACAGTCTTGGAAGAAGCTCAGGGGGCCCATTGTATTGATATTTTGCTGTATCAATGAAAGAGGTGACTTGCTTAATGTGGGTAGAATTCTCTGTCCTCCAGTTCCATCAGTTTCATTTCTATAAAAGATGTTTGATAGCTAAAAGAATACATACGGTATATATCTAGATAGAAAGTGTAATAATAAAAGGAACATTTGTAAACTGCCCAGTGCAATAACATTTCCAATTCTGTTAGCTACCTGTGAGCTCCTCCTCAGTCCCGCCCTCTGCCCCTACCCTCAGAGGTACCACTGTCCTGAATTTTGTGTTTATCATTCCCTTGCTTCCTAGGATAGTTTCATCACATGTGTGCACCCCTTAACAATGTAATGTTTAGTATTGCTTGATTTATTTAGCTTTTATTATTCATTATTATTTTTTTAGGATTTTATTTATTTGAGAGAGAGCACACGAGCAGGGAGGAGGGGCAGAGGGAGAAGCAGGCTGCCCGGTGAGCAGGGAGACCAACACCAGACTCTATCCCAGGACCCTGGGATCATGACCTGAGCCCAAGGCAGACGCTTAACCGACTGAGCCATCCAGGTGCCCTAATTATTTAACTTTTAAAAAATGGTTTCATTCAGGGCTCCTGGGTGGCTCAGTCGGTTAAGCGTCTGCCTTGGGCTCAGGTCATGATCCCAGGGTCCTGGGATCGAGTCCCACGTTGGGCTCCCTGCTCAGCGGGGTTGTCTGCTTCTCCCTTCCTCCCCACTCGTGCTCTCTGTCACTATCTCTGTCTCTCTCTCTCTCAAATAAATAAGTAAAATCTTTATTAAAAAATGGTTTCATTCAGCATAGAGTTGACTGTGATTTGCTTTGTCCCCTCCACATTGTATTTCTTTTCTTTTTTTTTTTTTTAAAGATTTTATTTATTTATTTGAGAGAGAGAGACACAGCGAGAGAGGGAACACAAGCAGGGGGAGTGGGAGAGGAAGAAGCAGGCTTCCCGCGGAGCAGGGAGCCTGACGCGGGGCTTGATCCCAGGACCCGGGGATCGTGACCTGAGCGGAAGGCAGACGCTTAACGACTGAGCCACCCAGGCGCCCTTCCACATTGTATTTCTAAGATTCATCCAAGTAGCTCGTTTTCACAGCTATTTATTAATTCATTCAATAAACATTGATTGGGCCCCTGTAATATTCTATTAGGTGAATATATCATAATTTATTTGTTTAGCTTCCTATTGATGGATGTTTGGATGGTGTTCTTTTTTTTTTTTTGGCTTCTCTGAAGAACGCTACTGGGAATATACTTTCACATGGCTCCTGACACACATGTAGAAGGATTTCTCAAGAGTGCTGGTTTTCTAACTGAGATTCATGATCTTTAGTGGGCTATGAAATCAATTTAATAGATTCAACCAGGATTTTTTTTTTTTTTTAATGAAAGAGAGCTGTAACTACGTGAGTACATTTCATGTGAAGTATTGCTTGTGAAACTTCCTTTTCAGTTAGGTTTGTGTGTCTCAGGCTGTGATGTGAAGAGTTTTCTTACTATGGTTTTTAGAAAAGTTTGGAAGCCTTTACTCCAGGGTGGTGCTTCTTGAACTATCTGTGGGTAAACTGTAACTTTTTTCCAATCTGTTCCAGACTGATACTTATGTAAAATACCATAAACACGATTACTTGGAAAATGAAATGTTATTATATGCAGCAGACATATATTTCAATAAATATGGCGTGGCAGTTATTCACAATAGATGAAAAAGTGGAAACAACCCAGGTGTTCACTGATGGATGAATGGGTAAATGAAATGTGTATATATTCAATGGATTATTATTCAGCCTTAAAGAGGAAGGAAATCCTGACATGTGCTACCACAAGGACGAAGCTTGAGGACATTATGCTATGTGAAATAATCCAGTCACAAAAGCACAAATACTCTATGATTCCACTCCCGTGAGGTACCTCAAGGAGTCAAATTCATAGACACAGAAAGTAGAATGGTTGCTAGGAGCTGAGAGGGCAGGGAGAATGAAGAATTGTTGTTTAATGGGTATGGGATTTCAGTTGGGGAAGATTGCAAATGTTCTGGAGATGGATGATGGTGATGGTTGCACAACAGTGTAAATGTACTTAATGCCAGTGAACTATACACTTAAAAGTGGTTTAAATGGCCACTTTTTGAAAAAGATGTATTTGTTTATTTTAGAGAGAGAGAGAAAGTGCAAGCAGGGGGTGGGTTAGAGGGAGAGGGAGAGTCTCAAGCAGACTCCCTACTGAGCACGGAGCCCGATGCAGGGCTTGATCCCAGGACCCCAAGATCGTGACCTGAGCTGAAATCAAGAGTCAGTTGCTTAACTGATTGAACCACCCAGGTGCTCCTAAATGGTCAACTTTCATGTTATGTCTATTTTACCATGATAAAAAAATGTCTGAAACATAAATATAAGTTAGCAACATCAAGTTGCTATTGCGTTTTCTAAATGCTGAGTTTCCATTTTTGTACTCGTCTCATGAGGGCTTATCACAGATCATTTACTTCCTGGCACCAGTCTGTGGCCTGCACCTAGGAACAGAGAAACTGACAGGTAAGCTAGGCACATGTTCACCTTTACAAGATAATCCCAAATTGTTTTCCAAAGAGGGAAATAATTCACACCCACCAGTAGGTATATTAAGAGTTTCCTGTGCCCCTCATCCTTGTCGATACTTAGTATTGTCAGGATTCTTAATGCTTGCCAATCTGGTGAGTGCAAAATAGTATCTCATTTTGGTGTTAATTTGCATTTCCCTGATTATTCATAAATTCAAGCATCTTTTTACATGTTTATTGACAAGTTGTATTTTTTTTTCTTTTCTTTCTGAGATGCCTTGTTTAAGCCTGTTGCTGATTTTTCTATTGGGTTGTTGGTATTTTTATTATTGGTTTGTAAGTATTTGTTTAGTCAACACATTTATTAAGCACCTGCTATGTGCTCTCTTCTATATGCTGGGAACACAGCAGTGAACAAAATAGACCAAAATTCCTGGTCTCATTTCAGAGTTTTCAGTCTGCTGGGGAGAAGGGGAGACAGGCAATCAAATTATTTAGTCACATATATAGTATGTACGGTAATGATAAGTGTTACGGCTAAAAATAAGGCAGGAAAGGACAATAGGCAGGGCCAGGAGTGGTGGTGAACTTGCAGTTTTTTAAATAGTGGTCAGGGAAGATTTTATTAAAAACATGACATTTGAGTAAAGGTTCTGAAAGAGACAAGGAAATGAGCTTGCAGATAGCTATAGGAAAAGTTTCTTATATATTCATTGGTCAGTTAATGCATTACAGACATCCTCTCCCATTTTGTGGCTTGCCTTCTCACTTTATTTAAGATATCTATATATATCTTCTTTTTAGGGGGAGGGGCAGAGGGAGAGGGAGAGAGAGAATCTTAGGCAGGCTCCATGCCCAACGCGGAGCCCAACCCAGGGCTCAGTCTCATGACCCTGAGATCATGACCTGAGCTGAAATCAAGAGTCGGACACTTAACCGACTGAGCCACCCAGGTGCCCCATTTAAGATATATTTTGATGAAAGAAGTTCTTATTTTTAATATAGTCTAATATGTCAGTCTTTTGTTTTATGGTTAGTACATTTTTTACTTTGTATAAGAAGTCCTTCTCTTTCTTGATTTCATAAAGAAATTCTATATTTTCTTCTAAAAATTTAAAAGCGTTGCCTTGTATGTTTTGCTTTTAATTTACACAGAATTAATTTTTGGATATGGTGTGAGATAGGCATCCATCTTCTTCCCCCCTCCCCACATGAACAATAAATTGTGGACACCATTTAATGGATAATTTATCCTCTCTCTGGTGGTCTGCTGTGCCATGTCTGTCATAAATCAAGTTTCCATAAGGTTTTCCAAGGTTTCGAGGAGGTCTACGTTGGAGTATTTTGTTCAATTCCTTTGGAGAATTTGTCTGTCCCTGTATCTATACCACACTATATTCCTTACTGTGGCTTTATATTTTTATATATCGTAGAAAATGTCCCTACACCTTATTCTTTATTCAAGAATATCTTGACTACTGTTAGGACTCTACACATCCATATAAGTTTTAGAATTAGCTTGTCAAGTTACTTGAAAAACTCTCTTGAGATAAGGACTTGAGTTGACTCAGTAGATCATCTGAAAGAGAATTGATATCATTTTCATGTTATGACTTTTTATTCATGAATATGGTTCATTTCTCCATTTACTTCAGTCTTATCTAATGCCTTTCAATAAAGTTAATTTTTTTTATAAAGGTCTTCCACACCTTACATCATGTTTATTCCTAAGTACCTTAATTTTGGTTGCTATTGTAATTAGCATCTTTTGAAATTATGCTTTCTAACTGTTTATTGCTAGAGTTTAGAAATGCAATCGATCCACCCACCTTGTTAAGCTTTAAAAAATTAACTCCAGTAACTTATCTATAAAGCCTCTTGTGTTTTCTAGTAAACAACTATATTATCTATAATAATGTCAGTCTTGTTTTTTTCTTTTCCAAAACTTATAAATTTAATTATTTTTTCTTTTCTTATTGTACTGGATAGGACCTCAAGTACAATGCTGGAAAGAAGAATTGCAGACATTTTTGTCTTGTTCCTGATTTTTAAAGGGATGCTTCTAACATTTCACCTTGAAGAATGATGTTTGAAGAATGACGTTTGCTGTAATTATTTGGTTAAAAAAAAAATTCTATCAGGTAGGAAGTTTCATTATGAATTGGTGCTGAATTTTAGCAAATGTTTTTTTCTACAATTGTTTAGATAATCATACAGTTTTTCTTCTTTATCCATTAATGTGATGATTTACATTAATAGCTTTTCCAATGTTAAATCACTCTTGCATTCTTAGGATCAACCTAGCTTGATCATGACATGTATTTTTTATACGTGGCTGAACTCAGTTTCTAGGACTTTTGCATCTATGTGCATGAATGAAATTAGTCTCTAATTTTCTTGGCCAGTTAATTTTTTTTTTTTTTTTTTTTTTACATTCCTCCAACAGATTTGTCACTGTGGCTAGGTAGAGGTCAATTATATCCAGTTTAGGAGGCCACCAAATGGGCTTTCCATCCCTAGCATCCATGCACTGATGCTTGAGTACCAACCACAGTAGAGGCCAATGGTAGAGGTCAACAGTAGAGGCCAATGGTAGAGGCCAATGGTAGAGGTCAATGGTAGAGGTCAACGGTAGAGGTCAACGGTAGAGGTCAACGGTAGCCTGGAAGAAGGCCTGGCTGGTTGTTAATCCACATCCCCTTTCTCCCACTCAAAACTCACTTTGTCTAAGAAGCTCTTCTTGATTATCAGCCTGTGATCTACCTTGAGGCTGGGAACCACATCATTTCGTCTCTCTCTCCCTAGGGTCTGGCACAATGCCTACAGAATCATTGCTCATAAACTTTTGTGAAAGAGTCACCCAACCCAATTCTGAGCTCTTCTTGGCTCAGTTGACCTGATTTTAAAAACTGTTTCTTCAAAATGGTCTTGAGCCTTTTTTTGCACACATTACATGCATATTCTCTGTCTCACAGGACAGAGAGTGGTTGATTTGCAGATGCGAATTGTGCCTACAAGGAATTTCTTTTGACTTTCCAATTTCAGAGCCTGCCCTGCACTAGCACCAAGTCCCTTCAGAGTCTTGTCCCATCTGTCTGTTCATCCACGTTCCTCCTCACATGTTGGAAACTCTAAGTAGGCCTCACTCTTTACGGTTTCCAAGTGGGCCACGCTCCACGCTTCTGAGCCAGACCTTTGCTCGTGCTGTGACCTTTGCCCAGCATGCCCGCTCTCCAACCCCTCTTCCTGTGAACCCCTTTGTTTTTCACACCATACTCAGTTGTCAAATCCTTGGTGAAGCCTCTTTCTGCTCCCCGCCTTCTCTTCCTCACCCCCTTAGGGTCAGTCGTCCATCCTATGTGCTCTTCAGATGTTGTATATGTGCCTTTAAAGCAATTGTTTTAACCCGGAAATACTCCAGTGTATATTTTCCAAGATCAGGACACTCTCTTACAGGGCTGCAGTACAATTGTCAAAGTCAGGATTTTTAACTTGGGTACAGATCCATTATCTAATCCACGGTTCATTTAAAAATTGCATCCATTATCCCTTTCTTTAACTTTATTGTAACAACTGTCACATGGTTTTACAGATCCTTGTTCACAATTGTCTGCCTCCTGTGCTCTTGAATGCACACAGTAACCCTGTGAGTTTGGGCTTATATCTTTTATCCCCGGTTCCACTGAGGGGCCTTGTCAGTTTTATCCTCTGTGTGTGTGTGTGCATGTGTGTACGTGTTTCATTAGTTAACGAAGTTATATGGCTTGTCTTCGGTTCCTCTGGTCTTCCCAGGATGGCCCTCCCCTCTGTACCCTGGATGGTGCTTCCTCCTACAGACCCGTGTCTTCTTGCTCTCTCTCTCTCTCTCTGTCCCTCAACCCTTACACTAACTTCATTTCTGAGCCTTCATTTATACTAACTAGTAAATGACTCATGGTGGCTTGCAGTGTCCCTCCTCCTAGGGGTAGTTACCGAGGGATAGAAAAAAAACCCCAAACAAACACTACACCCCTCCTGTCCTCAAGGACCTCCATTTCTTGCACCCTGTGTGTTTTTGTTTCTCCCGCAGAGGCCAGCTCTGTGCCTTGCCTACCATTTGTACTTGGTGACTGCTGGTTTGGCGAATGAATGCAGACACGCAAAGGTGGTCCCTGAGATGAAGAGCCCAGGGTGCAACCACTCGCCCGTCGGGCCGGCTGGCCACGTAATCAATGGCTGGACATGATGTTCCAAACTAGGGTATTCTGTTACTTCTCTTTAGCTCATTTAAAGCCAACAGGCCATTCTGAGAAGCAGGTCAGATTTAAAACTTGGACTGCCCATTTTATGAGGGAGAAAAAAAAATCACAAAGAGACCAAGGAGAGAAATTGAAAAAAAGGCGGAACTGCTCCTTATGAGGGATGTCACTATTTTAAAATGCCTGACTTTTTAGCTGGCATCGTTTATCCTTTAAATGCTTAGAGCTGCATGGGGAGAACATTCTCTAGGATCTGTAGTCAGTTTCCCTGCCCTCAGTATGCTTATCACATATGCCTTGTGCCTTAGTTAGTTCCTATGATTCTTTGAGCCCTTCTGTCTTCCCATTGGTTTTATGTTTATTTAGTTGCACTGTGATGATAAACCTTTGTGGAATACCAGTGATATGCAGGACAATGCAAGAAACTTGAAATGAGGTCCTTGTAATACAAGCTTGACCAGGTTTCTAGGTTTTTCCACCTCTGTTGCTTTTGGTCCATCTCCCCTCCTGCCCTGGGTTCTGTGCATTCACAAGAAGGAGCTACCCTTCACCTGCTCCCTTCACATCTCCAAGCTCCAGACTCTCCCCTGAATCCACATTTCAACCTTTGACCTCCTGTGCCACCTGTCCTGCTTTCCTCAGTGAGGCTTTTCAGGACAAGGATCTCTTCTTCACAGGTTGGCCCAAACGGTTTGATCCCAGTGGGAAGCAGACAAAAACCTTGGTCTTCTATACTCTTCTGGGTACCAGGGCCCAGGCATTTCTAAGGCATTTTTAGGGGTTTCTAAAAAAAACATCCACAGGCAGAAGATTCCAGAGGCTGATGGAGGCCAACACTCTGCCCAAATCTCATCTTCCTCTGCCTGAAGTGATGGGGAACCCCTCTCGAGCTAGCAGTTAATCCTGTGACAGCTGGTTTTGGATAAATAAGCCTGGGTCACCTGATCCCCGGCAGGGCTCCAGTGGAAAGGCTGCGAGGGCCTGCTCCGTCCATCCCTAGGATCATTCTGGAATGGGACTGCTTTCTCAGAGATAATTAGTGTTCTTCTGTCACGGCCCCAAATCAAACCCAGCCAGGCTAATGTTATGACACCTCGCAATATTTGTTGACTCTGTTTTCCTCCTGGAATTGTCATCCTATCTTCCTGAGGTGGAGGAGGAGGGAGAGAAGGTGTGAAAGAAGTAGGGGAACAGACAGGTGGGAGATCATTGTCCTGCAGGGCCCAGAGGGGGCTGCTCCCCACCGTGCCTCTTCTGACGTTCCTCTGTCCAATCTGCTTGTGTCTCTAACTCCCTGGGGTTCTGGCCGGTTCCCCTGGGGAGGTGATTTTTCACAGTGACTCCTCTTGTCCCTGACTTGGGGCTTTTAACACTCTCTGAATTCCGGCCATTGTTTCCTTTTTTAAACGTACACTAAACAGCCCATCTTTCGCTTTGGTTCTTTTCACCTAGCTGGTGCTTGTAGATGGAATGATCGTCCTTGATTTATGAGTTAGCTAAGCTGTATAATTATTTCTTCATCTTTACTCATGGCTTCTTCCACCCCTTAATCACTCTTGTTTTTCCCTAGACTGTCACTTTCTTTACATTTGTCCGGTAATGAGGCAGCCGCTGCTGCGTCCGGTTCCTGTTCTGAGGACTGAGCGTCTGAAGAGGGCAGTTAATGTGCTCAGAACCCGCCCCTGCCCCTTCGCGTTATGAATCAGCTTGTCCCTGACTGGTCAGCACTTAACACTTTCTTAATTTCAGCCCTGTGTTTATTAAAAGTGCATCGACCATGAAATACCGTAGTCCATCTCTCTCTCTCTCTCTTAGTGGATGGAAGGGTTTGTTTTTGATGTATGAATGTATTTATTTGCAGAGTCTTCTGAATAAGACTCTTCACCACGTCGATTTTAGATGCTTTTCTGAATCTACCATTGTGCGAGGAAAGGTGGGAACAGACGTTGCGAGGTAGAGGAGGCCACGCTGGATGCAGCCTGGGTTCAAATCCTGGCTTCCCCCTCACCTCCTAGCTGAGTGGCCTTGGGCAAGTCACTTAACCTGCAAGAAGCCTCACTTTCCTGAATCATCACATGAAAATACTGTCACCCGCATCACAGTGTGGTCACAAGGGTGGGAGGAAATGGCTTGCATGAGCCTAGCACGGAGCAGGTATCCAGTTCACGCACATCTCCTTCAGTTCCTGCGCTAGGCTGGCTCCTTTTCCAGGTGATTCCCAGACTTGTGCAGCCTGTAGACTAGGAAGATCTCAAAATGTATGAGATGAGCCTAAGTTTGCCAACTTTTTATTTTGCCAAGTAGGACAGTATAAAAAAAAACACAACTAACCTCCATCTATTTTCACTAAATTTCATAAAAGAATATTTGAAAACAAAAAGTAACAAGGACATGATTTACGAGTTAAACGTGGAATACATTTGGTGTTACAAAAACCTCTCTGTATCGTTCTTGTTTATCTTACCTCACTAGGGATGCGTGAAAACTTGGTTCACAGATCAGCATTTGGGAGCTGGTGCTCGACAGCTCAGGCTCAGAAGGGTTTTCCAGATTAGGGTTTCCTGCCGTGGACACCTCACTCTGAGGTGGGGAGGGGTAGGGGGGAGTATGAGGGAGCAGCACATCTTTCAGTATTAAGTTTAAGGAAGTGCTGAAGTGTGATTGCTGAGTCCGGGGACCATGGGACAATTAGAGACGCGAGCAGGTGTGGGGAGTTGATGTTACAGTACAAAGTAGGTGAGGAGAACAGAGGCAGAACATTTCATGTCTGAGTTCCAAGTGAAATAATGGCCGTATCTGCATTCTGGGTTTAAAAAAAAACACAAACAGATGCAAGTAAACAATGAAAACTTGCCATGTCTGGTGGCTGAAATGTGCTCGGGCTCATGATGATTTCACTCTGACCCTGTTCCAAGTCATTTGTGGGTTTTCAGACACACACCCCCACAAGGATAGTTTAGGGTTGAAACATTCCATTTCTGGTCTAAGTGCAGAGGTGAATTGTTTTTGAGAAGTTTGAGTTAACTCGGCTCAGCTGGTTTTGCTTAGGGGCATGTGGAAAAATCCTTGTTCCTTTCTAGGAGAAAAAAAATCATACATGCACACAAAGACACAGATATACACATCATTCGGGGGTCTTTTATTTTTTTATTTTTATTTTTATTTTTTTAAAAGATTTTATTTATTTATTTGACAGAGAGATAGAGAGCACAAGTAGACAGAGCAGCAGGCAGAGGGAGAGGGGGAAGCAGGCTCTCTGCTGAGCAGGGAGCCCGACATGGGGCTCGATCCCAGGACCCTGGGATAATGACCTGAGCCGAAGGCAGACGCTTAACGACTGAGCCACCCAGGCGCCCCTCGGGGGTCTTTTAAAGTTGGGTTAGCTCATACCTGGGTAAAAAAATCTTAGCCAGATAGAAAACCTTAGTGGACAACATTTGAACTTCAACAATTGACCTCATATCTGGAAGCAGGTGCAGAGCAGGCCCACACCATGTCTGTGTCCAGGAGGGAGCACGCTGCCCTGTGCTTGGGGCTGCTCCGGACCCCCAGGTCAGGAGCTGACTTTGCAGAATGAAAATCACGGCCACTTACTCTGTGCTGGGTGCTCTGCAGAGCGCCTCATTTGGATCACCTTGTTTAACCCTCACACAACCCTCTGAGCTGAACATTTTAGAAAGCCCATTTTACAGATGAGAAAACCGAGGCTTACATAGCTGTAGGCAAAGTTGTTCAAAGTTGCACCAGAGCGGATGAGTGGCAGAGCTGGGATAGAAACGCGGATCTTTCCGACTGGTGTTTCAGCTGCTAGGATGTTTAGCTCCTAAAATCTTCGGTCTGGTGTGAATGGGAAGAAATGGACTTGAACTGTGCCTTCTGAGATGGCATTTGAGCAAGGAGGCATTGCCCCACCACATAGGCACACACACTCTTTAAACTCTCCGAAGTACTCCTAAAACACATAGCATTTCTCCCCTTCCTTTGAGAAGGCAACCCAGGAAACTTTCTGGATAACTTAGCAGTATTATCAAAAGCCTTAACATGATTATGCTCTTTGACCCAGAAATTGCCCTGCTTGGAACTTATCCAGTAACCAGTCTGCTCCAGGCTTCTCCAGCCCGTGGGTACAAAGTTGGCGGTGCTCAGGTGTCGCCTCCTCCACGGGGCCTGACCAGCCCCACTGACGTGGCTCTCCCCTTCCCCTCACCCTTCCCCGTCTTCCTCCAAAGCACCCACCTCCGGGTGAAATGACAGCACAGAGCTGTCAGCGAAGGAGAGTCCTATGATAGCAGGGATTTTTCTGTTTTGCCCCTGCTTAATCCCCAGTGACTAATACAGCATCTGACTCATCGAAGGCCCTCCGCAAAGGTTCACGCAGGAATGAGTGAGCTTGGTTGCATAAATACCTCAGATCTCAAAATTCTGCTTGACTGGCGGCAGATCTGGTCTGTTACAGACGCCCCACTCTTCCACCCTGCTGAGGTTCCCCTTGACGTCTCCATAAGTCGGTCATGGTCATCGCTTACCACCACTGCCCGTAGGTGGAGGGGGACCCTCAGTCACGTCCCTAAGACCGGTGTCTCACATCCTGGTCTCTCCGATGGCATCCAAGAGCCCCTCCTGCCGTGTCACCTGGACCCGCTGTCCCCCCAACTCCCGGTGCTGCCTCCTCTTTGAGGTATCATGTTGTGTCTGCTTGTGCGAGGACCTGAAGCTCACTCCTTGGCCGGCAGCTCACCCTAAGTGGGCTTGTGTAAACCTCTGTCCATTTGCACCAGCAGCGAGGCACCCACACTTTTGCCAAATTCTGTCAGGGACTGTTCTGCCGCAGAGCTGCCCAGGGCCTCAACACTTTACAGCCCTTTGCCGGCACCCCAGCAAGTGGACGTGGCACAGGGCATCTCCAGCCTCCGGGCTTGCTGGGTGTGGGGGTATCCTTTGGGCCTGCAGTTTCCTTCTCTCCAAGCCCAAGCCCTGCAGCTGGACTCATTCAGCCTGCGAGATGCCCTCTGGCATTCAGCAGAAGTCAAGGAGTGGGGAAGGCACATGGCAGAACCAGAATTAGAGTCTGTAGATGGTGAAGGGGGTGAGACAGGCAACAGAGGCCCGACTGCCTTCCCTGAGAAGACCCACCCCAGCACGATTGCCTCCCTCCCTGCCTACTCCCTTCAAAGCAGGGTTTTTTTTTTTTTTCTGCGATCTGGACTCAGTTTGTTGTTTTGTTTAAATCAACTTTATTGAGGTGTAATTTACATACAGTAGAACACGCCCATTTTAAGTGCACCGTTCAGAGTTCTGGCAAATGTATAAACCCGCGTAACCACAACTACATTCAGGATCTAGAACATTTCCATTCCCTTAAAAAATTCCCCCCACCCATCTCACCCACCCCAGGTACTATTAGTTTTCTATCCCCATTGGTTAGTTTTACGTGTTCTAGAATTTCGTACAAATGGAACCAGGTTGGATGTATTCTTTTGTGTCTGTCTTCTTCTACTTAGGATATTTTTGAGATGCTTCTATATTGTTATGCACATCGATAGTTCATTTCTTTCCCATGACTCAGTGATATTTCATGGTCTGGATTTACTATAACTTCTTTATACATTCACCTGTTGATGGACACTGGGACTGTCCCAATTTTTGGCTTTTATAAATAAAGCTGTTATGAATATCTGGTACTAACGTTTCTAGTGGACATGTTTTTATATCTCTTGGGTAAATATCTGCAACAGGAATTGCTAGTCATATAGGAAATGTACATTTAACTTTATAGAAACTGCCTATTTTCCAAAGTGGCACACAGAGGGAGGTTTGGTCAAAATCCTTTCACTGGCTTTATATAAGTTCTGGATCTGCCTTTTTGTTTTTAATCATTCAAATTAAATCCCATCAGATAAATATACCCGTTTATATATTTTCAAGGATGTTCATTACAGTCTTGTTTAGAAAGTGTTAAAAAAAATCCTGGAAATGATCCAAGTGTCAAAGACTAGTAGACCCCTGATTCTAGGACTGGGGCAGGAAATACACAAGATAAACCAGGAGCATCTTGTCAGGCCAGAAAGTAAGAAAGCGCTCAAAGAAACAAAGACCACACCCACAATGGTAGCAGTCTGTGAAGAGTGAAGAATCGCAGGAGCCAAATGAAAGAGTTGTCGATGGCTAAAAGTGGAACAATTTGAGGAACAAAATAAAGTAATATTGGATTATAACCCAAAGTATAAAATAAATATCCACAAGTCCATACTGATATTAGTGATTGAATATATACGTGGAGGAGAAGAGACATCTGCCATGCAGAAGAATTTCAAATAATTCATGTAGGTACTTTGTCCTCAAGGCGGGGCAGCAAACTCCTCACTCCAGAAGTGTGGGCTTCACAGAGTGACTTTCTTCCAAAGAGTACAGCATGGAAAAGGGGGAAAAGGGGGGAGAAACTTGACAGTGGAAAAACACAACAAAAACAACCCCAGCTGGTTGATCAAGGTGAACGTCAATAGTGATGAGTCGTGTGGATAGTGTGTACCCTTAGTATGATGGGATGAAAATGGAAGTTTACTTCCGTAGTCTTCCTCCCCAAAATATAACCCCAGTCGAATCATAAGAAAAATGTCACATAAATCCCAATTGAGAGGCATTCTACAAAGGATCGGATTAGTACTCCTCAAAACTGTCAAGATCATCAGAAACAAGGCAAGTGTGAGAACTGTCACAGTCCAGAGGAGCCTAAGGAGACATGATGACTAAATGTAATATGGTGTCCTGAATGAGATCCTGGAACGGAAAAAGGATATTAGGTAAAAACCAAGGAAATTTGAATAAAGTGTGGACTTTTGTTAGTAATGATGTTATCAATAGACAGCCATTAATTGTAAAAAACATACCATACCAAGGTAAGATGTTAATAATAAAGGAACCTGTTACTTAGTTGGGTGTGAGGAATATGAGAACTCTCTGTCCTATAAACTGTATACTCTGGATATTCACAATTGTCTTGTAAATCTAAAACTGTTTGAAAATAAAAAGTTTATTTAACCTACCCTGCCCCAAATAGCGGACTACTTAAAAAAATTATAGTAGTTTCATAAACTGGTCTGTTACAGTTTATGTAACTATATACTACATACTACATACTTTAACATATACTACATTAACGCATACTACAACCTTTAACGTAGATGCAGTAGACAGTTATGTGTGGATATAGAAAGATATTTTCAAAACATGTTGGAATGGAAAAAAGTCAGGAACAGAATAGTATGTATGCCCTAATCCCATTCAAAAAATACATATTCATATAGAAACAATGTCGAGGGCTAAGTCAACACCTTAAGAGAAGTTATCTCTAGGTGGTAGCATTTCCAATTATTTACTTTTTCTTTTTGCTTACTTGTATTTTCTCATTTGTCTATGATGGCTCAGTGTAAAAATATGATGTGATAGGCAGAATTCTAAGATGACCTTCAGTGACCCTTGTATAATTTCTTCCCCTTGAGTGTGGGTGGAACATGGGAATAAGATGGCCACCACTCCTTTGAGAGGTTACATTATATGGCAAAGGTGAGGGGATTTTTGCAGTTGTAATCAAATCCCTTATCTGTTGACTTTTGAGTTAATCAAATGGAAGCTCATAGAGGGTTTATTTTTGGGGGTGGGCCTGACCGAAGCAGGTGAGGCTTTTAAAGCATGGGCCTGACCGAAGCAGGTGAGGCTTTTAAAGCGTCTTAGACCATCACTGAGATCAGAGAAAATCCTGCTGGTCTTGAAGAAGCAGCTGCAAGGAACTGAATTCTTCCAATGACCACAAGCTTGGAAGAAGACCCTGAGTTTCAGATGAGACCCCAGCCCTGGCTGCATTGCACCTGTTTGAGCCCCTGAGCAAAGGACCCAGCAAAGCCATACCCAGACTCCTGACCCACAGAAACTTCGACATCATAAATTGGTGTTTTTGATAATTTGTCATGCAACAATAGAAAACCAATAGAGATGCTAACAAACAATAAAACATGAAGGAAAAGGCAACTTAGGACAAATAGAATGAGATAGTTTTACTTCCAAACAAACAAAAAATGCCATTCTTATCCAGCTTTTTTGGACCCATTTGTTGGGCTCTTGCCACTCACTTTTCATGGCTCCTAACTCCAAAGTCTTTCAAACGATGTAGGCAAAGTTGTTTGTATTTTATGCCAATGGATTAATCATACCAAATGCGATGGATAAGAGGACAAATACCCTTAAACTATATGTAGCTGTCATCCAGTAAACTCAAGCGAACAGGAAATAACTCTGCTGTAAAAGATGAAGGCAGAGAAAGCTATTCAAAAATCTGCTCCTTCCCCCCAACAAAATGAAAAAATAGACCCTCTATTTTTTTTAATAATACAAAATCATTATTTTTAAAACCTAAGAATACAGGGGTGCCTAGGTGGCTCAGTTGTTAAGTGTCTGCCTTCAGCTCAGGTCATGATCCTGGGGTCCTGGGATCGAGCCCTGCGTCGGGCTCCCTGCTCCGCGGGAAGCCTGCTTCTCTCTCTCTCCCGCTCCCCTGCTTGTGTTCCCTCTCTCGCTGTCTCTCTCTCTGTCAAATAAATAAATGAAATGTTTAAAAAAAAAAAACAAACCTAAGAATACAAACAAAATGGAAGGACATCCTTCCAAGAAAGTCAGTTTTAAGATTAAGAAATCATTGAGAGAAGGACAGTGTGTGAGGAGCATTAGTTTATGTATGTGGGATGGAAGAAATAGCACAAGTCCCTCATGGGTGCTGGACTTGAACTCATGACCCTGAGATCAAGTGTCATGACGCTTAACTGGCTGAGCCACCCAGGCACCCCCCCCACACACCCAAAAAAAGGTTTTCCATCCCAGACGCTGCCTTGTTTGTTAGGTAGGAAAGAGATGGGAGTTTGAGAAAAATGAAGTGGGAAGCCGGTGGTCCTGGAAGGCTCCTCTCACCAGGGCCGACATCCATCTGGGTTTTCCCACGTTCAGGGCAGCCCTGCCCCGTGACCCAAGCAGGCTGTGGGGCCAGGCTGGGAGGTTGCCATCATAGGAGACATCAACTGCTCGAGTATCCTTTTGACTGTAGAAGGAGCAGAAAAGGAAGCTATCTCTGAGGTGTGATTTAAAAGGTAGGGCCCCCAAATTACTTCAATGACTAAGTTTCACAGTGCTCTAATTCACCATTAAAGATTCATCTTTGGGGGATGTTGAAGGTGTTTCTCTTTTCAAGAAGCCCTTCATACACACAAATATCCTCGGGAGACATAATAGGGGGATCACACCTCATAAAAGATTAGATAGAACCAGTAGGTAGTAAGAGAAAGGTGGAAAGGCAAAAAGAAAGAAATAAGTGGTCCAATTCCTGGAAAAGGTGATAGAGCAACAAGCCTTTGTGTCTTCTGTTTGGTATACATAGGAGTGACACATGAGGTGACGCCGTGTGCCTGTATCCACCTCAGACATTGCTGATGGATTGTGATGCACTTGCTGGCTGGCCTTCAGCATCCTTCCCAACACAGCTACTCAAGATGCCATTACCAGTCAGCTGAGGCAGGCTGGTGAGGGGAAGCCTCCCTGTCGTGAAACCAGGTCCCAGGCAAGCCATGGCAGCTTGGGATGGGCACTAGGAGAGGTCATTTCAAGATGCAGGACAGTAAGTGAGATTTTGGGCCCAGGATCTAGTGTTAAGATAACGTTAGTGACCACCTGAATGGTGTTTGTGATTACAATATCATCACATTCGGAGCACCTGGGTGGCTTAGTCGGTTGAGTGGCAGACTCTTGATTTGGCTCAGGTCATGATCTCAGGGTTGTGGGATTGAGCCCTGTTGTCAGGCTCTGTGCTCAGTGGGGTGTCTGCTTGAGATTCTCTCTCTCCCTCTCCCTCTGCTCCTTCCCCTGCTTGCGTGCACTCTTTCTCTCTCTCAAATAAATCTTAAGAAAACCCCACCAATATGATCTTATTGAATCCTTACAAAACTCAGTGAATGCTCCCATTAAACAGTTAAGAAAAGGCTTCAGCTAGTACATGGTGGTACTGGGATTGCCATCTGACTCTTCTCATACCTCGAGCTTATATTCTTTCCACCCCACGCCCCAAGAGCCTGGCCTCAGGCACAGGTGTCTCAGATCTAATGGGGGTAATGGTAGGATAACAGTACATAAATAAACAGGAAAACCTCTCCAATATGGCTGCACCTCCATCAGCTCATTCCTGGATACAACCTAGATAAAACTCATTACCAATAATCCTCATCTTTCTGAATGCCATGAGCATGAAAACACAGAAATTTAACAATTCATGAATACATTTTTGTTTTAAAAATGCAAATCATTCTTGGGATGCCTGGGTGGCTCAGTCGGTTAAGTGTCTGCCTTCGGCTCAGGTCATGATCCCAGGGTCCTGGGATCGAGTCCTGCGTCGGGCTCCCTGTTCAGTGGGGAGCCTGCTTTTCCCTCTGCCTGCCACCCACCCCACTTGTGCTCTCTCTCTATCTCTGACAAATAAACGCAATCTTAAAAAAAAATGCAAGCCATTCCAAAGTAAAAGTAAGTCTTCCTTCACCCATCCTTACTAACCCTAAAACACTTCCTAGGTTCATCATTGTTAACAGTTTGCCAGACATCCTCCCAGGCATTTTTCTATGCATTTATACACATTTAAATCTAAATGTGCAATAAACAGGTTTTTAAACATATACCAATTGTATTTTGTTATATATATTGTTCTATGACTTATTTTTCACTTCACACTATCTTGGAGAGCTTTCCATTTAAGTGTATATAAATTGACATTTTTTTTTTAAAGATTTTATTTATTTATTTGAGACAGAGAGAATGAGAGACAGAGAGCATGAGAGGGAGGAGGGTCAGAGGGAGAAGCAGACTCCCTGCCGAGCAGGGAGCCCGATGCGGGACTCGATCCCGGGACTCCAGGATCATGACGTGAGCCGAAGGCAGTCGCTTAACCAACTGAGCCACCCAGGCGCCCGACATTATTCTTTTAAACTGCTACCTGGTATTCAATAGTATGTGGCATTGTTTTTTTTTTTTTACCACCAAAGGACATTTATGTTATTAACAGTTTTTCAGTTTTATACACAGTGCTGCAGTGAACAGTATTGTAATCACAGCCTCTTGCACATGAGTGAGTATCTCCCTGGGATAGATACCTAGAATTGAAATTGCTGGGTTAAAAAGTATGTATCACTTACATTTTGATATATGCTGCCCAGACAATCCAAAAATTTGGTACCTTTACATTCTACCAATAGGATGTGAGATTAACCCTTCCCCCTATCCTTGCCCACCCTGGATATTATTAATCTTGAAAATCTTAACCATCTGATGGGTAAGCAGTGATATCTTAGTGTTTTCATTTGTATTTCCTGATTATTGGTGAGATTGAGCAATAGACTTTTTGTTTTTTAGTTCATCTCAATAAACCTCTCAGAAATTGTTGATAATCTCTCCCTAAAATTCTCCCTTTCCTTGGCTTCTGTGACAGTCCACAGAACACAATCCTGGCTTTGCTTCTGCACCTCTGGTCACTCTCAGTCTCCATCCCCAACTCTTCCCTCTCCACCTGGCTTTAAATATTGATGTTCCTCAAGGCTTGGTCTCTCTCCCACCCTCCTCCCAGTACACAGGTCTCCCAATGTACATTCTCTTCCCAGAAGATATCATTCAGGCCCATTCAGGCTTCAAATATTGCCTGTATACCAATGACTCCCAAATTTTACCTCCATTTTCTCCTCTCCTCTTGCTCTGATCTGTCTATTCCACATCTCTCCTTGGATGCGTCAAGAGCATGTTAAATCACCATTCCAAAACTGAACTCAAGATTTTATTCCCCCAAACCCATCCTTCTCGAGGACTCCCAACTCAGTGACTATCTACCAACTTCTGGTTGCCCCAAAAGAACCGTAGGAGTCTTCCTTGATGATTTCCTTGCCATGATTCTGGTATCCAATCTGTTCCAAGTCCTATTGGCTTTATGTTCTAAATATCTCTGGAAAGTGTCCATTTCTTTCCATCTCCACCAGTTCCATCTCCCTAGAGCTTTGGCAATGGCTTCCTCACTGGCTGAATCCATGCTTGGCCTTGGCCACTCTGTGCTCTACAATATGACCAAAGTGATTTCCAAAAGGCAAATCTGATCATGTCATTCTCTTATACAAAGATACAGCCACAAACTTGTTAAACACAAAATTGTTTATAATTGTTGAAAGGAAGAAAGGTAGAAAAAAGAAAGGAAAAAATAACCTAAAATATTCAACAATAACAGTAGGTTAACCACATTTAGTTCATCCACTTGATGGGACAATATACAGTTGTAAAAAAACAAGTATAGTTCTAGCAAATGTTAAGTATCAGATAATTGCTGTTATTTAAAATCTAGAGCAGTGTAGTCCAATAGAAATGTAATGTGAGCCTCATGTAGAATTTAAAATTTTCTAGTAACCACATAAAAAAGTAAGAAGGAACAGGTGAAGTTAATTTTAATAATGTAGTTGATTTAATCCAATATATGAAAATATTTTCATTTCAGCATGTAATTAATACAAAAATCATTAATGGGATATTTTACATCATTTTTTCACACTCTTTGAACTCCAGTGTATTTTACATTTATAACCCGTCTCAATTCAGACACTAAATTTTTATCAGAAATACCGATCTCTAAAGATTTAGATTTCATGAAATTTACAGTTGAAGAGTAGATTGACATACCGACATTATGCCAAACATTGTCAAAAGTTTTTCAGTAGCTGAATCGAGGATCGGTTTTAAAATACAAATGTAAGCTAATCTAAATTAAATTAAATTAGAAATGTCATTCCTTAGTTGCAATAACCACATTTCTAGTGCTCACTTGCCATACACAGTCGGTGGCCACTGTATTGGATAACAGGCTTTAGAATAAGGGAGAGATCACAAGTTCCCTAATTCATTTAGAAGCTTTGCAAATTTTATTATAAAAATCCTTCAAAGGATAAAAAATACAATAGCCCAAACTCTCTTGGGAATAAATGCTAAATAAAATATTAGCAAATTGAATCAAACAATATTTTAAAATAATCATAACCAAATAGGGTATATTTAAGAAATGCAAAAATGGTCCCTCCTTGGCTTTTCTTTTGGCACAAAAGATCCATTCACAATTGGTGTAAAAAATAAAGTACTTACAAATAAACTTAACAAAAATGGATCTTTCTGAAGAAACTATAAAACCTTGCTAAAGGACATGAAAGGAGACTTGAAAAATAGAGGCACACTCCATGATCCTGGGAGGAAAGACTAAATATTGGTAAAGATGTGAAGTCTTCCAAAATTAATCTGTAACTTTATTTAATTAATTATTTTTAAATCTGTCATTCTGATGTAATTCCAACCAAAACACCAAAAGATAACACTTATTGGAGCAGGAAGAGATGGCTAGTTCATTTTAAAGGAATTTTGGGGGTGGGAAGGGCCTTTGGTAGTATGGTGGAAAGCCACAAGTCATGAAGGAAATGATTGACAGGTTTGACTATTTTGGCAGACACTACTGGTTACCAGTGAGATGTAAATAAAAATCTGCTGGGGACTACTGAGAAAGACTTTCCTTCCTGATGAGATAACAGATCTGTGAGATGAAAAAAAAATTTTTATCCTCATCCTCTGCCTTCCTCATTAGACTATGAGGATTTAAGATTTGGAGGTGTCATAGCCATTTCATCTTATGAGGGAAGACCCTGTCAGCACATCGTAGATGGCAAATCTGAGAGACGTCCATAAAGAGACAGCTGATACCTCTGAACCACCACACTGATCCTGGGACCACATCGTACCTCTGGATTTCAGGTTAATTAAATAGTTAATATTTTCTGGCTTAAGCTCCCGTTACTTGACTTTCTGTTACCTAGGGCTGATACAAATATGTAAAAGCAAAAACTCTCCATGGCAAAAGACACAATGAACTAAGTGAGAAAAAATAATTTCAACATAGATGTTCAGGTTAATAGCCTTAACATATTAAGGACTTTTACTAACCAATACAAACAAACAAAAAAAAGAATACTTCAATAAAATAAAAGGGCAAAGAACATAAACAGATAATTCATAAATTAAATTCAATGACAAAGATATAAAAACATGCTCAACCTCGCCAATAATTGAAGACTTACAGATTGAAACCACAATAAAATACCATTTTCGGCTGTCATATCGGCAAAGATAAAAAGGAGTGAGAATGGCCAATGCTGGAGACAGAATGGAGAATCATCCTAACTCATATGCATTGGTGAAATGTAAATTGGTACAATTTTCTACAGAGCAATTTATTAATATGAATCAAATTTTAAAAGATGTATCCTATTTTTCACAGCAATTTTCTTTTTAGGAATTTTTTCAAAGGGAGTAATCAGCCACATGACAAAGATGTGTGTACAATGATGTTTAGGAATAACAGTAAATAATAGTAAAATAATAGTTAAAAACATTGGAAATAACTCCCATATTTCCAACGATAGCTGATTAAATAACTTACGACATTCATTCAATGGAATGGAATTCTATGTAAACATGAAGAAAGATGGTGCATTTTATGTATTGACATGAAAGATACTCATGATCTAGTGATAAGCAGTAAAAAGCAGGTTACAAAACACTATGTGTTATGATTCTGTTTATGTAAATGTGTGTTTATATATACATGAAAACTTGAAGGATTTATTTTTTAGTAACAGTGGTTATCTTTAGGAAGTGGAATTAGGAGGGAAACTTTATTTTTCTGTATTGGATGAATATTTTATACATCAGAAAAACAAATTGGATTCCAGTTTAGGAAATAAGATGTTTCCAGAATAATATGCAGTGATGTGCAAAGACACGTATGACATATTGCTAAGTAGAAAAGGAGAATACAAGTCAATGCTATAGGAAAGAGTTATTTGAAGAGTGGGGCTAATTTAATTGACAATTATCTGGAAAGTTATACACCACAATGTTAACAGTGATTAACTCTTGGGGTGTGCACTGGATATTTGAGTGATTTTTATTTTATTGGTCATACTTCCCATTTAGAAATACATGTTTTAGAGATATTTGTATTGCTTCTACAGAAAAATGTTACTCTTGAACAACAAAAGAAACAAAGAAGGAAGGAAGGAGAGAGGGAAGGAGGGGTGGACGAACCAAGGTTAACTTGGACCCAGCCCCCTTGGAGGACAGCTAGGATCCTGAGAAGCCTACAAGATGTGTGTTGATTTGATGACATTAAATACAAACCCTGACATTTATTTAATTTTTTTTTCTTTTGTCATGCCACAAAGAATTTGAGGCAACTCAAAAGAAAAGATATGATAAATCAGAAAATTACAAAGAAAAAGATATCAGGCTCAAGGAAAACAGCGGTACCCTGGAACAACAAGATGGGGGAAAGCATGCTTTGGGCTCATATACACTTAGGAAAGGTGAGCTCCCTCCTTGATTCCACAGTCCTTGGGGTCCTCTGCTTGCCTGGACGGAGACCTGCAACAGCTGGGCATCTGCACAGAGTGAGCCCATGAAGAGGATGGTTCAGTAGCTACACCATGTGGGGAGTCTGTCTGCCCAGCCTATGACAACCCTTTTTCTTCTGCATCCATAGGGAGCTTGCTGGGGTGAAGCTCTGGCCCATGTGGAGTGGGGCAGAATTCCTCTCCCAGACCTTCCGAACTGGGCCTGAGAGCTGGCCACTGGAGGTGGCTACCCAGAGCAGGGTACATGCACCCCTTAGTTGGGACCTTAGAGCTCACTTCTATTTTGTAAGGCTCCTGGTGCATTAAGAAATAAAGAAACAAGGTTACCAAAACGATGGTATATTTTTTAATGTTTGTATTGGACAAATTAATGCTTTGAACCCCAAAAATATAGTGCCATGCAAATGTTCTGTTCACAAGATAATTATAGGATTTATTAAAAATATTAATTCATGGTGCTCTACAGGCGGTGTGGTCCAGAGCCAGAAGGGCCTGTGCCAACCTCCTGCTTCCCTCCCGCCACGTGCCCGAGGCCGTGAACTCTGGGATGAGCTGGAACAGGAGCAGCTCAAGTGCAGCTGGTACCAGGCAGACATGGGGAGCTGCTGCTCCTGCCTCTCTACCCTTTCCAGGCCTCAGTTCCAGGTCCTTCTGAGGCCCACTGACCTGGCCCCCTGAGACACCTTCATATCCTTCCAACGAGGTCCCTGTCCCTCCTTCACCTAACTCCGCTTGACGTGGGTTTCTACTGCCGGCCACCGAAAGAACCAGAAACAACTTGCAGAGATCCCAGATTCTTACTTTTCACGGGAGGTATGTTTTTTTTTCACTTGCACCGAAATCCCCTCCCAGGGAGAAAGGGAATTTTCAGCTTCCATGGCCCTAGTCTGCAGTGAGTTCATGCGGATTCTCCCTAGGTGGAGGAGGATTGTTTAAAAAATGCTGAGTGGCAGGGAGGAGAATGTCACCTCAACATCCCTCCGCCAAGCCGGGAGAGGTTTGGCTGAGTCTCAAGGACGTAGGTTCAGACAAGGGCAAGCCTGGCTGCCTTTACTGAGAGCCAGAGTCGTTTTCCTGACGCTGGAGAATGTTGGGGAGCCTTGGGGTCCTGCTTCGAGGCCTCTCCTAGAGTAGGTTGGTCCTAAAACTGGCATCTGAAGGGGGGGCGGGGAAGACAGTGCGGTGAGGTATCTGTCCTCTAAGGCGCTGCTTAGCTGACTCAGCTCCGTGGAAAGGTAGAACAGTGAAAGCTGGTTGCGCTCATCCATCTTATTTCCCCATGGTTCCTACGGTGCCTAGAAGTGAGCCTTAAATAAAGCAGACACGCCATAGCTGTTTGTGGTCCCCGGCGCTGCGGCAACATAAAGCCTTTGTCCTTTGCTCTTAGCCCGGGCAATTCTAGGAGAATGTTCCAGGACTCTCCTCTTCCCCTCCTGTTGCAAATGGGAATTCATTCAGTTAGCCAACAAATACTTCCTGAGCACCTACTTTGTGCGAGGCTCTGTCTAGGTGCTGGGAACACAAGGGTGATGATAAGACAGCCACAGCCCTTTCTTTCTTAGAACACACATCTTTTCATTCCACCTTTTACCAGCCCCCCACCCCGCCCCGCATATACATAACAGAAAAACACATAAACAAGAGCAAATCATGTCTTATTTCTCTTGACCCACCAAAGAATACCAACCATGTCGTTTCAGACAGAGAGAGAGAGAGAGAGAAAGGGAGAGAAGGCTCTCCTTCCGATTGCTAGAGAGAAAACTCCCAGTTTTGTGGTAGTGTCCCAGAACAAGGGGCCCATTTTTGTCATTCCTTGTTCAAAAATCCCGTGTCCCCCACTCAATGCATGCACACACATACATATGTTCCCCGCCCAGTTTACATTCATACCATGTACAGCTGGAGAGCAGCGAAGTCTGCCTCCCACATTCTACAGAACGGATTGGCAGCTGGGACTGAAGGCGATAGAAATAAGCTATTGATCAAGGGTTATAAAAGTACTGCCACTGGGATCCCGTGATGCTTGCAAGCTGAGGGCAGCAGTAAAGTGCTACCCAAATGCAATAACATTTATAACCCCAGGGCAAGTGCTTTTTACATGAAAATAAAAAGCTGATCCTCTGTTTAATTCTTTCCCCCTCCTTGGGCCATGGCTGGCCAAGTGCAAGGACAGGAGCTAAGCAGGGCCCCTCTGGATGGGCTGGCCTCTTGCTCTCTGGGTAAGTGACAAGTGATGGGATCTCTTTTCCCCTGGCTGGTGCCTTCTGGTGGTGTGGGGAGTACCTGCACTTTTTAAGCTGCTCTGGCAGGAGGGAAGAAGCAGCCGTGTCCTGCCATCCTGAGGGGCCTGGTCATGCCTGGGCCCCATGGGTCTTCCTTGGTCAGCTTTGTGGATGTTGCCTGGTCCTGTTGGGAGCTGAACTTTTCACTTGAGTGGATGCTAGAAATCGCCCTTTCGAGCTTCATTCTGTGACATTTGTAAAAAGAAGTCCTATCCTGGGGAGAAATAAACGGCGAGGAGAGACGGCTCTGGACGTACTACAACATAGTAATCACATGATGATGACTAAACCTGAGGAGCCCAGCTTTTTCTTCCCAAACTCACCAGACCAGTGCTTCTTCACATGTGTTCCACAGGAATGTCAGTCCTATAAAATGCTCCATAAAAAATGGGGCTGTCTGATCAATGATTGGGAAAATGCTTCCTCTTGGAGATTCCTATTGCATCTTTGCAATTTAAAGGCTCTGAAAAGTCCTGCAGTAAAGGAACAGTTTGAGTTTGCTTTAACAGCATCTCCCAGATTTACCTGATGGCCAAACCGTCCTCTCACTTAGAATTTCTTTCACCTTTTCCTTTTATTACCTAATGCCTACTAACAACACATTTTGGGGAAATGCTTCCAAGTTACTTAGGGAAGGATATAATATCTTGCCTGCCCTGTATTGTATGCCTATCATGTGCAAAGTACTTGACATGAATTATTTCTGACCACCAAAACAACTTGGCAAGTGTTATTATTCCTATTTCACAGATGAGGAAAAATGAGGCTAAGAGTGGATAAATAACCTGTCCAAGGCCCCTCAGCTAAGTAGTGGCTTCACCCAGAGTCTCCCTTAAGCTGTTCTGATTCCAAACTCCACATTTTCCGCTACACGATGTGTCTCCCTACGTGGAATAGAGACTTCTCTTTTTGCCAAAGTGAAGGTAGGTTGCTCTTCTTTGGAGACCCTTGTCCCAGAATCCATTCATTCTTCTTTAAGCCTTGCCTGATTCATCTTTCAGCCTGGCACTAGCCCATATCTCCTTCCTTGTGGCTCACGGGGATTCCCATTAGAAAGCAGAACCTGAATCTAAGTAGCCATGGGCAGGAGTCCCAGTTTTGCCATTTACTATCTATGTGACTTTAGGCAATTTACCTAACCCCTCTATACCTCAGTTTTCTTATCTATAAAATTTTAAGTATGCACAGAATGGCTGGCCCGGAATACTTAGTAAATGGCAGCTATTAAGTTTACTGTTAATGATCAACAGCAAGTCTTCGTGGGGGAAAAAAAGCTTATTAGGGAAATTTTAGGAGTCCCTGTTTTAAATCCCCCAACTATCCTGGTGTGATAAGATACAGAAGTTTTTGTGTTGAAGTTGAAAAAGCTTAAGCCAGCTAAGCCAGTGATGTTTTCAAGTGTACGGGTAGCAAATAGTGGAACAGGGACCTGGGCTCCCAGTTCACAGAAATTTAAGACACATCGATTGCACCTGAGAAGGCGGAGGCATTTAGATTTAAAGCGTTGGGAGCTATTTCCAGTTGAAATCCTATCAATAATGAGGATAAAATGTCTCTGAAATTGTTAAGTTTGGTAAAATTAAATATGAGAAACTTTAATTTTAAAAATTAGATCCAAAATTAGATTGGAAATAGGGCCCACTTGTCTTACCTACTATATCATATTTTGTTTGTTTGTTTGCTTTTTCTGATTATATACAATTACTTAGGCCAAACCATTTTTCTTCTTTAAAACGACATTTTTGTAAATTGACTGAGGTCCTGATAACAGATGAACATGAGATCTCCGTGTTAATGTTGTCATACTCTCAGTTGGTTTTGCCTAGGCTGCTGAGGCGAGGACACTCCAGGGTGAAATGAGCTGTCTTTAGGCACAGTTAGGCACAAAGCTTAGGTTGGAGCATTTCAGCTTGGAATGGGTCTGTTCCCGTCAACCCACTGACGTTTATCAAAGGAAATGTAATATTCATCCAGATTGGAATTGGAATGAGTTTTTCTTTTCTATTAGATGAACAGTGACAACACAATGTACTTGGAAAAATAATAAGTTTGAGCTTATGCTAATTGAAGAAGTAGTATTAAAATAAAGTGTTTGTGGGCACCTGGGTGGCTCAGTCGTTAAGCGTCTGCCTTCGGGTCAGGTCATGATCCCAGGTCCTGGGATCGAGCCCCACATCGGGCTCCCTGCTCGGCAGGAAGCCTGCTTCTCCCTCTCCCACTCCCCCTGCTTGTATTCCCTCTCTCGCTGTGTCTCTCTCTGTCAAATAAATGCTTCTTGTTTTTTTAATTCTCACTCTCAATATATTAGGAGAACATAATGTTTCAGGTCCCTACTTCTCTGTGTCAGCTCTATATAGCTACCTAGGCAATTCTGAGCCCAAAGTCCCTAACCCACTGCTACCCCTACTTGTATTCACTAACCCAGATGCTGGGATGGTGGCAGTGGACTTATTTTAAATTTAATTAATTCCTCTTTCTTTCACTTACAGCACAAGTTTTCAGTAAACTCAAATCTTTTGCAACTTCTTCTTTTTTTTCTTTTTAAGAATTTTTATTTATTCATTTGAGAGAGAGAGAGAGTGAGAGCACGAGCAGGGGGGAAGGTTGGAGGGAGAGGGAGAAGCAAACTCCCTGCTGAGCAGGGTGCCTGACGCAGGGCTCTATCCCAGGACCGGGAGATCATGACCTGAGCTGAAAGCAGATGGTTAACTGACTGAGCCACCCAGGCGCCCCCTTTTGCAACTTCTGTCTAACTGGTTCTCTGCAGGCAAAGAGGGAAATGAGCAGTATGGCATGTCCATTTCACAGATGGGAACATAGACTATACCCAAAAGCTGTAAAAAGCCTCCCATCTCATAGTGCAGAAGAGATCTGGCTTACTGATGTAATAAAGTGTAAAGCACAAATTATCAACCTCTGTTTAGCCCTCGCTATATCTACAGAAATAATGCTCTGAGTCTAGAGTTTTTGAGTTCTGAGAGCCTTCAAAACATTTATTATTTTAAGAGATCTCTTAACATTTCCACCTATGGGAAAATAATATCCCACTTCAGAGATGAAGCGAAAAGGAAAGGAAATTGGCTGGACTTCAAAGGAGGGAATACTCTCTAGGCCTTCTGCCTTTCTGTTCCCACCACTTTGGGGTGTGGTTCTCCATGTGTTCTAGCTTGGATGCACACAGTTGATTAGTTTAACACTAATGGGTGTCAGGTTCATCCAGAGAGCATGACCTCAGTATGTAAATTATTCAGCAATGAGGTTGATGTGACTATTTATAGGTCATAAATCAGTTATAAACTCAGAAATATGAGAACAGGTCCCTAAATAGAGAGGCAACTGTTACCTATCCAGGGCTTAATTTAAATATGCCGGGTTGAAGCCAGGCAAATTTCAAATCTGATACCCTTTGTATTGGGCTTTGGGACAAGTGGATAGGATAGGTGCATTACTTATAACAAGAAATGAGAGGGCGCCTGGGTGGCTCAGTCGGTTGAGTGACTGCCTTCGGCTCAGGTCATGATCCCGGAATCCCGGGATCGAGTCCCGCATGGGGCTCCCTGCTCGGTGGGGAATCTGCTTCTCCCTCTGCCCCTCCCCCCTCTCATGTGCTCTCTCTCTCTCATTCTCTCTCTGTCAAATAATAAATAAAATCTTTAAAAAAAAAAAAAGAAATGAGGGCTAAGTCCAGGTATGACAAGATGGATTTCTATCTTGAGCGAGCTCCAAACATTTGGCTGCCTGATGCCCTGGGTTGAGAAGGATTCTGAGCCCAAGTTCAGGCTCTGGGAAACCCACAGGCCACCGTTGGCTATCCCTAGCTTGGTTACTTCATCCCCTTTATTCATTTGTGACAGATGTTTCATGAAAGTGAGGACACTGGGTCACACTTGTTCGCCAAAATTATCCTGCTGAATCTTCTTTATTGATGCATTCCCTGTAACCGGTCAAGAAAAAAAAAGCAAATTGCTTCCTTTTAAAGACTTGTAGAGCATTGTCGGCCGTTTTCAAGATTGAGATGATGAAGAGGAAATAAGGATGCTCTAAGGTCCAGCTGTGACCAGTTAGGTTGCTGCCTGGATTTGGGGCAACTCCTTGTTGTCATCATCCAGAAGGGAGGTTTCCCTGCCATGTCTAGCTCCTGAGACTCAGTTCTTTTTTATAGCGCCTCTTTCTCTCATTCAAGATCCAAGTCGATTCAAGTGCACAGTTACATCTTATTTCAGTGTGAAGGAATGCCAGGCCTGACAATATACACTTGAGGTCATTCCTAAGCTATAAGTAGCTCCAGTCTCTTAGCCCGGATAAAGTCCTAAACGAGTCCCTTCCTTCGGTGCACAGGCCTTTCAAGGTTCTGACCCCTGGGATTATGATTCCTATGGCTGCTTCTTCTCTCGCTCCTCTCTCTAGACCCACATCAAACAAACAATCACTCCTAGACCTTACTCTGGTCTCTGAAAAATCAGGTCATGTCCTGTTTGGATGCCAGGCACACCCCTGTGGCTTTCTGTTCAGAACTGCACTATCTTTACAGCCCCTTGGTTCATCACCCTGCCTGCTGCCTCTGGGTACTCTGCTTCTCTTAGGCTTTGTTCTCTAGCATTTGCTGGTCTGGGGCCTCAGTGATAGCACCCCTTAGCTGTTCTGATCTAGCTCCCTTTCTGTGCAAAATCTCCCCCTTTTCTAAAAGAATTCTTGTGATCTCCATAACTTCCTTCCTGTTGTCCCTTGGGAAATCATCCTAACTGGATAATCATTTACATGTAGGAAGAGCGTGTGCGTCAGAAGTCATCCAAACTTTTGCAAGTATTATTTCATTTGTTCCTAATAACAATTCTGTTATTATCCCCATTTAACAGATAAGAAGACCGAGGCCCTTGAAGTTAATTGTCTAGAATCATATATCAAGTGGTAGAGGGTAAAATGACTTTGGCTTTATCATTTTGCAATATTGCCGTTTGACAATTCAGAATCACATCTGCACAGCAAAGACAGTTACTGTCTTGTCTGGGAAATCTCCACTGTTTTCTTTCAGATTCATAGTAACCTTTTGGGGGCACCTGGGTGGCTCAGTCAGTTAAGCATCCGACTCTTGGTTTCTGCTTAGGTCATGATCTATGGATCATGAGATCCAGGCCTGTATCCTGGCTCCGTGCTTAGTAGGGAGTCTGCTTGAAGATTCTCTCCCTCTGCCCTTCCTCCCCGCCCCCCCGCTTTCTTTTTCTCTCTAATAGATTAATAAATCTTTATAAAAAATAGTTCATACTAGGGCGCCTGGGTGGCTCAGTTGGTTAAGCGACTGCCTTCGGCTCAGGTCATGATCCTGGAGTCCCGGGATCGAGTCCCGCATCGGGATCCCTGCTTGGCAGGGAGTCTACTTCTCCCTCTGACCCTCCTCCCTCTCATGCTCTCTGTCTCTCATTCTCTCTCTCGCAAATAAATACAATCTTAAAAAAAAAAAAAAAAGTTCATACTAACTTTTTTTTCCCCCCTAATGATAAAACACATGTTTATTACAGGCTTCTCTAACCTTTAAAAACACCCAAAGATTACATAAGTGTGTTTGCTTTGTGAAAATGTACTGATTTGTACAGCTTGTGATTTGTACACTTCTCTGTATGAATGTTATACTTTAATTAAAAAGTTTATATAAAAGAGGGGTGGGATGCCTGGGTGGATCAGTCGGTTGAGGGTCTGTCTTTGGCTCAGGTCCTGATCCCAGGGTCCTGGAATCAAGTCCCGCATTGGGCTCCCTGCTCAGCGGGGAGCCTGCTTCTCCCTCTCTCTCTGCCCCTCCCCCTGCTCTTGCTCTCTCTCTCAACTAAATAAATAAAATCCTTTTTAAAAAGTTTATATAACAGATACCCTTTTTTTTTTTTTTTTAAGATTTTGTTTATTTATTTGACAGAGAGAGACACAGCGAGAAAGGGAACACAAGCAGGGAGAGTGAGAGAGGGAGAAGCAGGCTTCCCACGGAACAGGGAGCCCGATGCGGGGCTCGATCCCAGGACCTGGGATCATGACCCGAGCCGAAGGCAGACGCTTAACCGACTGAGCCACCCAGGCGCCCCGATACTCTTTATTTTTATTTAAACCCTTTATATAGGGTTTATATACACGATACCCTTTATTTATATTTATAAAATCCCTTTATTTATATTTAAACTTAGGAAACACCTCCCTATAACCCACTTTAGAACTGCAATGCAGTTTGTTAACGCTTTTGGGAAAGGTACAAGAGCACCTAGTCAGATTTAAATGTTCCGGACTGGACATACATTGTGCAAGCCGGGCATGCAATGTCTGACCCCATGTGTTTTTATGTGATAGAGAGCTTGTGAAAACCTTATTAGAACATTATTTCAATAAAGGGAAGAGAACCTTATGTGATTGCAACAAACCTGTGCCCTAACCGATTTAATAGGAAAGTTGGAAGGTTGCACACTAGTTTAATGCTACTTTCTCTTGGTTGGAATTTGGGATGCTACTTATTTATAGCAGGGTCTCACTCGCATAGGACTATTAACTAGTTGTTCAAATTTCCAGGTTTCGATGCTCATAGAAAAGAAGTTACAATAAAATGATACGTATTTGTACAATTTGAGGCAATTTACCAAAGACCAATAATAATCTTAACCCAGCAGATATGACACGTTATCTCATTTAAACTCCATAACAACCCTACGAAATCCTATGATTATTTCTGCATTTTGCACATAAAGTGTGGCTTGCGATGGTGCATCATTTGCTCAGGGTCAACCCAGGACTCCATGAGTCTAGAGTTCCTAATTCCCCAAGAATAAGCCCTGCTACTTCTTACTAACAGCTTGGAACCTCACAACAATCCAGTGGATTAAGTATTATTGTTTTCCCCATTTCGGACAAGGAAATAGACCCAGAGAGATAAAGTGATTAACTAGACATTTGCAGAGCTCAGACCCAAGCTCAGGTTCTCAGACTCCAAATCTGGGAATGCCTTCCACTAGATAACGTCATTGCTGAGGCCCACAATACAATTTATTTATGTTGATAATGGATAATCTAAAGGTGGAAATAATAAGATGATAAAATTCTTTTAACATCCCCAGTCTTGGAGGATCTCCCTGTGGTATTTTTAGCTCAGCATCTTTAAGGCAGACGTTTCTACAGTTCTAATTGCAACCATTTTTGTTTTTAACAACAGGTCCAACTTAGGCCTCCTGATCTATATCAGTTACTTTTGGGAAAGGAATTGGGATCTGCTTCTGTGTGGAAGGCAGAGTCACGTGCATGCACGTACACACCTAAATCTGTCCATGGTGTTTGGTCTAGTTCAGTGGTTTTCACCATCTGCCCCACCCCTCCCCCCTACACTCTCCCTGCAATCCCTCAGACCATTTTACCCTCCTTCCTCATACACACACACACACACAGGGGGCATTTGGCAATGTCTGGAGATATATTTGGTTGTCACCACTCTCTGGGAGATGCTATCGGCATCTAGTGGGTAGAGGCCAGGGATGCTGCTAAACATCCTACAATGCCGCCCACAACAAAAAATTTATCTGGCCCCCAAAATGTCAATAGTGCCAAGGCTCAGGAGCTCTGGTCTAGTTAATTCTATTAAACACACACACACCTGATGTTGCTTAGGATTAAATTGACCTTGGAGATTATGGCAAAGCAATGAAATTGAAGGCATTCTCTAGAGAGTCAACTGCTTATCCACCAATATTTATTTATTTATTTATTTATTTATTTATTTATTTATTTATTTATTAAGATTTTATTTATTTATTTGAGAGAGAGAGCACGAGAGGGAAGAGGGTCAGAGGGAGGAGCAGACCCCCTGCTGAGCAGGGAGCCTGATGCGGGACTCGATCCCGGGACTCCAGGATCATGACCTGAGCCGAAGGCAGTCGCTTAACCAACTGAGCCACCCAGGCGCCCCCCACCAATATTTATTTATTTACAAGTTCTACCTGATCCATTTCCAATTATGATTTTGGCTTTCTGTAAACGCACACGCAAGAGAGTTAAAGTGAAGATTTTTAAAAGATCAGAAACCACCATTGAGACAGTGGGGAGAAAGAACATATATTCAACTTCTTCTAGTCACTGGGGATTTTCTGTCATAATTCTTTAAAAATCACATTGATAGGTCTCCTCTACTTATTTAAGCACTTTGTTGGTACAAGCCAGGTTTTCATTTATTCCAGCCCAAAAGGAATTAGAAAAGACCTGGGGAACTCCAGTAGTTACCTCTCTGCCTCAATGAAGGACCCTCAGTTTTTCAGACAGTTTAAATCTCCTTTAGGCTGACCTTTTATGAGACAATGGGGTTACTTTTCAGCCTAAGAAAAAAGGATGATAGTTGAGCGAAGGACAGGCAAGGGGAGTTGGATGAGAAAGCATGTTCAATTAGGCCTTTGTGGTGGGGGTGGGAGTGGGAGCAAGTTCATTACCTTGTTTGAAATACTCTCAAATAGTCAGATCATCAGAAACAATCATGTACAAATACAAGTACAAAACACCTTACTATCCCTGGGTGCAGTGTGTACCACATTACTACAAAACTGTAAAATAAAATTTAGGGGTGCCTGGGTGGCTCAGTCGGTTAAGTGTCTGCCTTCGGCTCAGGTCATGATCCCAGGGTCCTGGAATCGAGCCCCCCCCCACCAATTGGGCTCCGTGCTCATCAGGGAGCCTGCTTCTCCCTCTCCCTCTGCCTGCTTCCTTGCCTGCCTGTCTACCTACTTGTGATCTCTCTCTCTCTCTGTGTCGAATAAATAAATAAAAATCTTAAAAAAAAAAGAAAAAATTAAAAAAGAAAGAAATTTAGAAGAGACTTTTCTATTATAACGCATAATGCCTCTATATAATACTGTAATATATAAGCCTCTGTTATATTTTTCCTACATCAACAGTATCTCTGCATTAGACTGATAGTCCTTATAGGGGGCTAGCTGTTTTATCATTTTGAATGACATTTTATATTATCCAATAGAATCCCAATATTAAATATTTCCTATCAAACAAAAGTTATTTAGATTCCTACCTCCTTTCTTTCTTTTTTTTTCCTAAAGATTTTATTTACTTTGAGAGAGAGAGTGCAGGGAAGGGCAGAGGGAGAGAATCTCAAGCAGACTACCCACCGAGTGCAGAGCCCGACAACAAGGAGCTTGATCCTAGAACCCTGAGATCAGGACCCCAGCCTAAACCAAGAATTGGATGCTTAACCGACTGAGCCACCCAGCTGCCCCTCCTACCTCCTTGCCACCCAGGTGCCCCTCCTACTTCCTTTCTTACACACACACACACACACACACACACACATGCATGCACGCAAAAATTATATGTGGTAATGAGGTAAATGTAAAAAATAGAAACCATAAAAATACAAGAAGAAAATTATAGATATTTTTCTGATCTTGGACTTTGGATGACCTCTTGAAGCAGGGACCAGAAAGCAGGAATATATAGGAAACCACAGATAGATTTGACTACTTTTATAAAAATGAAAAACTGTACTCCAATACTTAATAACATTCAAAATTTGAGTTTACTTTTGTTCAACAGGGTTTTGATGGCTATTAAATAGTTTTGGAGGAGTAAACAGGTTGTAGGAGAGCAAATTCTAAGTTACTGTGCACCTGCTCTTTTTATTACGTCATTCATGTCTAAAAGTCAAACGATTTACTTCAAAGGAGCTTCTGGTATAAACTTTCAATTTTCAGCTTATTTCTGGGATTTTCACTAACTTCTACTAATTGTTAGCTTTTTCCTTTAGTACTTATGCTGCTCAACCCTTTCAAAAATCCAGTAAGGATTATTTTTAATTTGTGCATGAGAAACACAGGGTTCAGAAGGCTTAAGTGTCTGTCTAAGGCCATATAGCTAGTGTGGGTCTACCAAATGCCCATGAGTGGAGTGGCATGCTTAGAAATTAAGAAAGACCCACCAAAATCTATCACGATACCAATCCCACAACCTTGACTCACCCAAGAATCCTTGGACCTCATATGCCACATGAGTGGCCGTGTAGACTGACAAGATATTGGGACTCTATGTGTTCATCCTCTCCAGAGTTAATTTAGAGTGGTTTACTCAGAAAATGAATTTGAGGGCACAGGGAAAAAAAATGTATTATATAGTCCCATGTACCAGGCACTGTACTAAGCACTTGACATGAATTATTTTATTCAATCTTCTTGACAGCCCTACAAATAAATATTAATAGCTGCATTTTACAGCATAGGAAAACTGAAGCTTTGAGAGGTTAAGTAGCTTGTCCAAGGTGTCTTAGTTGAAAAGGAGTGGTACTACTCAGGTGTCAGAATGTGGGTCGGTTTGGTTTGGTTCCACTCCTCCTCAGCATCTTAGAGTTGGAAAGAGAATGTAAATGGAAATATCTATTAATGAATCACAGCTATTCTTTTCCATAGAGTTTGATAGCTATAGAAGTGTGAAGAAAATTAGAGTATTTTAATTAAATGTAAATATCTAAAATGCGATTTTGCATGACATTCATGTTTGATTGACACACAAACATCTTAATGTTTGTCAACTTGAGTCTTCTAAAGCCAGGGTTGGTAAGCCATAGCCCATGGGCCCAATCCTGCTCACCCCCTGGTTTAGCCCACAAGCTAAAAATGCTTTCACTTTTCTCTTTAATGGTTGAAAAAATTAAAATAATATTTTGTGACACAAGAAAAGTAGATGAAATTCAAATGTCAAGGCCCATAAATAAAAGCTTTATTAGAGCACAGCCAGGATCATATGTTTACATATTTTCTATGGCTGTTTTTGTGCTACAACTACGTAGAGTTGAGAAGTTGTGACTACCATGGAGACTCTATGGTCTACAATGTCTAAGATATTTAGTATCTGGGCTTTTACAGAAAAAAATTTACTGACTCCTCTTCTATAGCATTTACATGCTCAGGCACAATTTGAGTTTCTGATTTTTTTTCTATGAAATTCTGAAACATTTTTAAGTTTTTTTTTCCAGAAAGAACACTAAAGCAGTCTTGCTCTGAAAAAATTTTGACAGCCTGGGCTGATTTGAAATGACCTTATTAGGTTGTGGTTCCAGTTCCTAGTTGGTCCAGTTTGAAAGGCCCTGCCTTAATTCATCTCTTACATACATTAGCGTTATCTCTAGGTGGCAAAGCTGGGTCTTACTACCCAACCTGTCCTTCCGTTATTCATCTTGACTGTGTTATGGGTTCAGTTTCACAACATTATAAGTTCATCCAGGCTTCTTGAATCATTTATAGGGATTTTCATTTTCGCTCTCAAACTCTTACACACTTTCTCTGCTGTGAAATTTTTTTTAATATAAAGCTCAGAGTACTAAATGGACTATGCATGTAAAATAAAGCCCATACTTTTTTTAGCTTTAAGAAATCAGAATTTCTAAGAATTTCTTTTTCTTGAGAAACTAAACTTAATTTTGCAGGTCACAGAAGTAAGAAAACACCTTTGTATCTGAGGATCTCAAAGTACCTCTGGTGGAAATACGTAACAAAGTAAAGAACGTCTATTTATTTTTAAATACTGTTTATTTCTTGGAGGAAATACTATTTAATGGGAAAGATGTGACTAGTAACAAATAAGAGTTTAAGGCTATTTCTGGTTCTGTCAATGACTCACTTTGACTTTGGGCAAATCATCTCACCACTGTTGCTCTTTATCTGCAAAAACTGGACTTCATGCCTATGGGAGTTGCATGGCTAATCAATGCCTGGAAAATGCGTAGTGGCAGATGCTACAAAAGTGCTGAGCCTTAAAAACAAAACCACCCCCACCCCCCATTTGTATTCAGTTGAGGTTGGGGTTTATTGTTATTTAACATTCGAAGGCCAACACTATGTTAAGTCCAGCGTGCTGCACAGAACAGATAATATCACTGTCCAGTAGGGATTTTTTTTCTTTAATCTAGAATTTTGGACTTTTTTTTTCTTTATTGCGGTTGGGGGTTATTTTAGAATCTAGTAGTATATCCATACAAAAACATTAAGCTTTAAGTTGAAAACTATCGATTTGAAAATCTAAATAAACCCCCTCCAAAAAAAAAAGGGCCCTCCCCTCCCCGCCAAGAAATCTCTCAAAACAAGAATTCCTCTGATATTTTTTTTTTCCTCCCTGCAGTTCTCCATGTTACAGTCCTTGGAGGTAGAATAGGCATAAAATACTTTCACTAATAAAATATGACAAACCGCCGGATTATACGTGGCCGATTCCCAGTGATTGCCCTGCTACACAAAGCAGAAAAGTAAATGCCATCATCCCCCTTAGAACAAAAGAACTTAGGAATAAAAAACATGGAGAGGGGGGAGAAAGCAATAAATAAAGGTGAGGGAAGGACCCTGTCCCCCGCCCCTCCCCGACGCGAGTGTGGGACTAAGTGTGGCTAATAAAGTGGTTCAAGGGTAGTTATTTGGAAAGGGGGCGGGGTAGTGAGGGGAGGGAGCGGGCTAGCGGCGGCCGGGGATTGCATGTTGCATTCGACTTGAGGTTGCATCTTTCTCCTGTTGCCTGGACCACGCTCCCCCATTGCAGTGCTTCCCCATTGCTTCTCTCCGCTCCTGCCCTCGCGGCTTTTTTTTTCCCCCCTTAAAACTGCTGTTGCACTGGAGGGAGTTGGGGCCGCTCCGGAGCCCCTTTGCAGCTCCTGCCGGCGGGAGGGGGGAGTTGGGCTCGGGCCGCGGAGTTGGGGGGGCCGCAGCGGGCTCCAGCCTCGCCTCGGCTGCAGCTACACGGGAGCCGAGCTGCGGCGCTGCACGGGCCCATCATTGCGGCGGCCCCGGAGTTTGGCCGCCGCCGCTCGGTGCTCAGCCCCATCACCACCGCCGCCGCCGCCGCCGCCGCTGCACTGGAGTTTGGCTGCTGCTGCCCTACTTCACTCTAGTTTAGTTTCACTCACTTTACATCCGGGTTTTTTCCCTAGGCAATGGGGGCCGCAGCACACCCCGTTCCTTAGGCAAAGTGAAATAAATTCGCCGCACCGACACGTCAAGTAGTCCGCCCGCCCGAGCGCCGCCGCGGGCCCCCGCCGCCCCCCCCCGCCGCCGCCCCGCCGCCCCCGGGGGGGGGCCCGTGCGGCCCGGGAGCCGCCGGCGGAGGCGAGGGGGCCCGGGCCGGCCGCCGTACAACTCCGCCCGGCGGCCCCCTCCCTCCCCGCCGTGCCCCTCTACCCCGGCGCCTCCTCTCCACCCCCCCCCCCCGCCCTCGTCCCCGCTTTCCCAGCCCCAGTCCCTCTCGCCCGGCTCTCGGGAGCGGCGGGGGCGCGCACGGCGGCGGCGGCGGCGGGCCGGCGGGGCCGCGCGGCGGGCTCCCGCGCGGGCGAGTGTGTCTGGGCCTGGGCGGAGGGATCCCCGGGCTGAGGCGGCGGAGGTGCTGCGGCCCGGGGCCGGGTGGTGAATGGGCTGGTGGTGCTCGCTGCTGCTGCTGAGAGGAGGAGGAGGAGGATGAAGAGTTGGGCTTGTTTGTCTCCCACAGTTTCTCTCCTGCTGCTCTGATTCCCCCCCACCCCTATTCCGGCCCGGGGCCTGTGTGTGTCTCTCCTGGAGGAGGAGGAGGATCCAGTTCCTCCCCCCACCCCCTCCTCCCCACCCCCCCTTGCCTGGGGAAGAGGAGGAAAGAAACAGCCCAGAGAGAGAGAGTGAGTGAGTGAGAGAGAGAGAGGGAGAGAAGAGGAGAGGAGAGGAGGAGGAGGAGGAGGGAGAAGGGAACAACCTACCATCTTAACACACTAATATCTAAAAAGTGCGAGAGGCCCAGAGCAGCAGCAGAAGCAGCAGCAGCAGCTCCAGCTTCTTCCCTCCCTCCCCATGAAGAAGAGTTCCCTCCTCCTCCTCCTCCTGCTTCTCCTGCTCAGAGTTCCTGCCTCCAGCTGCCAGGGGGGACAACCAGCCAGCAGCAGGAGGGTGCAGTATCCCAGCTTTTCCATTCTCTCTTCTCCTCACTCTCCTCTCTTTTTTTCTTGAGTAGCTCTATTTCCCCTCCCTCCCCCCTTCCCCCTCTCCCCCTCTCCCTGTCTCTCTGTCTTGTCTCTGGTGTTTGTCTCTGGGAGGAACTGGGGCTGCCTGCTTGGAGTTTGTTGTGGGGGGGAGGGAGGGGGAGGGGAGGGGTGTGTGGGAGGGAGGAGGGAAAGGGGGGGTGTTCTCGTCAGGACCCCTCAGTCAACTTGAGATTTGAGCAGGAACTTCCCCTTCGGGGCGCCCCCCTGCGTGCCCTTCCTATTCCTCCCCCCCTAAAAAAAAGACAATGGAAAAACCTTGTCTCCCCCTTCCTTCCCTCTGCCCTCCACCCCTCCCCAGGATAAATTGGAAGTAAGTTTATGAGCAGCCTCGGGAGCCTGGGCGCTGAGTGCAGGGCCGAAGCGGGTGACAGAGGCGGCGCGCCGGGGGTGGCGGGGAGGGGGCGTCACATTGTCCCGGCGGGGGGCCGGGGAGGGGGCCGCCGGCGGGGGCGGGGGGCGCGGAGCCTCGTCCGCCCCCTCGGCTGTCCCTCAGCCCGGGGGTGGTCGCCTCGGCTCCTTCACCACCCTGCCCCCCCCTCGGGATGCTGTCGGGGGGAAGTTTTTATTATGATTATTTAATTAATTAATTTTTTTTTTTTTTTTTTTGGGAAAACCATCTTGTTTGGTGACTGAGGGATCTGGTTAAAAAAAAAAAAAAAAGCTGCGGCTGCTGACGCTGCCGGGCCCGAGTGTGTGTGTGTGTGTGTGTATGTGTGTGTTGGTGCATTTGTCTTGGGTGGCCGGAGCAGCCTTGGGGAAATTCCGCTTATTCTTCTTCTTCTGCAACTTGTTATTCCGGAGAGTCTGCCTGCACCCCTCACCCCGGGCCCGGCCCTCCCGCACTCGCCCCCGCCGCCCGCGGCCGCGGGGCGCCCCCGGGACCCCGCGCGGGCCGAGGCCGGCAGGCCGCTCGGAGAGGGGCCGCGGCCGCCCCTCCCCCGCCCGCGCCCCCGCCGGGGGGAGGGGCGCGCGGAGTGGGACTCTTTCCGTTTGGTCCAGCCCCGTCGTGCACGCAGTTCCCAACACTTCTCGTCATCCTCTCTTTGGTCTCTTTATTCTGCTGAGCGGTGCTGTTAGGATTTCTTTTTTCCCCCTGACCACGTTCGCGATGGTGGGTAGCAGCAAGGTGGCCCTGGTAGGGGAGGGGTTGATACCGAGATTGGGCACCGGGGGAAGAATGTCTCGTTTCAACTTTGTCTGTGGCTTGCACCCCCGGAGAAGGCCACACGCCGGTTGTAGGGTGCAGATGTGCTGAGAGTGATTTCTAAGTAGTTGAGTTGTTGAGATGAAGGTACGACTGCTAATGGTAGGCAGGTTTTGTTTTCATTGGTGAATCTGGTGTCATCATATTCGGGGCATATGTTGAAATATTCTTTGTTTAGGTCTTGAAGTAGAGGACCTCACTCTGCACGTCCACATTTTGTTGTTTTTAAATGATGTCTGCAAGTGTGGCTTTCTAGAATTTCAAATGTGAGTTAAGGTCCGGGCGTGTGTGGGCCTCAGCATTGGCCTTGACAGTGAACTTTGTGGCAGTGTTTTGGATTTCAGAGATTTGCCCCATAGCTGGGGTGCGAGCTGTGCATTTTTTGTTAATAGTAGGTGTCAGGAATGTAGATGCTGAAGCTGGGGACATTAAAGAGAGAACATTCCTGTATTAATAATTGATAGCTGAATATTAGAATCAGATTAATTTGGGTTGATGAAAGTTTTTTTTTTTTTTTTTCCCCAAAAGCAGCTCTGCACTCTAGGAAGGAAGCCTTTACATAGGCACACTTTATAGGGGTTCTTTAGGGCAGGGAGCTAGAATATCTCCTTTTAGAGAGGATACTCATCAACATCTCTGGCTTCACTCAGGGCCTGGTAAGGGGACTGAAATTGGGGCTAAGACATCTAAGTGTACTTTTCAGTGCTTATGTTGTTTGTTTACATCTGGTGTTTATCACATTTGGGCACTAGAAATAAATAGGTAAGTTTTTCTTTTGGTTTTTGAAGAGTAGCCCCTTCCCCCCCCCTTTTTTTTAAGTTTCACGATTTACTTGGTTTCACAGCATTATAGGAAACTGTTACTACATTTTTACTGGAAGTACTATTATCATTTTGATTTTGGTAAGTTCCTTTCTATACTTTTTCTCTATCTTCACTTGTATATGGAATCTACATTGTGGGCTTAAAACTAGCCTATTAGGGGTTATTTAAAATGTCTGAAAAATACATTTTAAAATATCAGGACATACTTGATGGCATAGAGGAAATTTTTGTGTGCAGTAATACTCTTGTTTATCAAAAAATTTCTGTACTTAAAACTTCTGTAGATGGACAACTGTTCTTAAAAGGAGCATAGTAATAGTGCAGAAAATTCTCAAAACACAAACTTCTGGCTAATATGTTAAAAATATTCCAGGTGTTTTTCTTTATGTCAGACTTTTGCTTTTGTTAACATAATGGTATTTGCAATATGACTAGCATTGCTTGGCTGGCCGCAATAAAGTCTTTTGCTTGAGTGCTTTTGAAGGCTTTTTAAGGTAGTTTTTAGATAATTTTGCAAGCTTTATTTAAGCATGTTGCACTTTGGACTCAGGCAGGTCTTATGGAACCAGAATAATAATAGATTTTAAAAGACTCCTACCCACACCAGATTTTCTTTTTAAGAGGTATAAGTGATGGATGGGGCCCTATTTCTTTTAGCTTTGAAGGGTCCATCGTTTTTCCCATTCAGTCATCTGGAAGGAGCTGCCTCAGAAATACTCTTCTTCTGTTTGCATGAAGAACTCTAAATGCTATCCAGCAGGAGGTGCTACATCAAGATAAAGCAAATCTCTTGAATTTTGAGGGTCTTACTACTTATTACAGCTCTGTTAGCTTCAACTAAGCAACAGGATTAACGCCTTAAAGTTCCAGAAAGATTTTGAGTAAGTCCATTTAAAAGTCCATTAATAAATTACATTTGCTATTTGCAACTGAAATCTTTGATTGCTTTTTACCTGCTTACAATATTACACAAAGTAGATTTGTTATTGTGGATAGCTTAAGAATGCCACGCTTAGGTACAGAGTGCTGTTAGAATTATTTTATTTTGATGAGGAATTAGTCTTGTATTGGTGAGTGGGGTGTGAATGTGCAAATGTGAAAAGATTATGTCCAAGGACTGTAAACAAAAGAAGTTGGTATGATGGGGCTTTAGGTTTTGTGTTATTCCTATAATATTAATACAGATAGGATACAGAGATATGAGATTTTGGAAAGGGAGATACTGTATGGAAAAAAATTTAATTTCTTGTGTTTTTTTCCTCACATCTATGGACAGTGATCCTAATAGGTAAATTCTTAGGCACTTAGCTTTATAAATACGTATGGTTGATGTATTTGAGTTGGCCTCCAAAGACTGAGATTCTTGAACTGTAAGTAAAGTTGTATCTGTGAGTATAAGTCATTCCTGATATGTCCGTTAGTAACACTTAACAATAACTGCATAAAGATGAAAGTAGTTTCATAGCATTTACAACACATGCTCCTTTGAAACTATGTTAGTGTTAGGTGAATTGATTGATCTCTGGGAATATCATGCTACTTTGGTGGCTTGTAAAGTTTTGTATCAAAGTTTTAGAAACTTAGGAATGTGTAGAAAGTTTGATGAAGCTGCTTTGAATTTTGTCGGTTTTCTAGGCATAATACTGTACTTTTTTCTCAGTAAGATCAAATGAGATAATACATGTGAAAGTTCTTTGTAAATTGTTGGAAGCCATGCAAATGTTGAGATAGGTAACTAATTAATACATGGACAAAAATTTCTGTCTTTAAAATGTTAACGTTCTTCACATCATTTGGGAAATGAGCACATTAAAAGTGTACCCCCAACACTTTATAAATTTTTTTTTAAATGCTACTGTGGTTACCAAAAAGCTCTTTGTTACAGTTTTGAAGCTTTGTTTAAAAAATGCTGTGGAGGCAGTTTCTCATAATTCAAAAAAAAGATCATTTTTCTTTTTGTAGATCCTGTGAATGTGTATCCCCCATTAAAATTTTTCTTCATTTCTTCATTGATGTGATAGTAGTTGATTTTAGTGAATATTTAAGTTCCTGGATTCTTCTATAGACTCTCATTAACACACAGAGTAACAGATGTCACAGTTAAGGTTTTGAATGTTTTGAGTGATTCTGCTAACTTTCTGAAAAATTCTTACTAAGTAAAGCTTTCAAGCTTGTTTCAAAGTGAAAAAGATTTATATCTGTATGTATTAGTATTAGGTACATATGTATATCATTTTGTTTTTCTCTTTTAGAGGGTTGCATGAGGAAATGACTATTCAAATCTAGAGGAGTGCACCGAAATATTTTTGTGTAAAAATAACCCAAAGTTTAAAACTCAGAGCCTTGATTTGTGGCTTTTTAAATAGACTCTGCTCACAAATTTGGACTAAAATAAAATATAGATAATTGGGAGTCCCTGTGTTTATGAGCATATCAAAAGGTCTGGTTTTATATTTTAGAAGCTACTACTCTTAATGAAATAGCCCCTTTAATTGGAAATTAAATATAGAAACTTGTTTCTTTGTGAAGTGAGAAAAACATTTAACTGTTTAAATAAAAATGAAACCTCTCAGGGTAGTATTGACTTTTTCATCCTACGGACACTGAATAATAAAGTTGGTTTGGGGTTTTTCTTGTTTTTTTTTTTGAGGAAATACGGAAGTTAAGGTTATAGTAATGTGCTTTTAAATTTTGTATTCTTGGTATTTTATTGCTGAAAACTTTTGTATTTAATGGCTGTTCAAAGGGAGAAAAGAAAGGGATTAAAGTTCTAGGTCTCTAACCTTTGACAGAATTCCTTTATATGTATATTCAGACCTGATTTCTTGAAATATGTTTGAATCTTCCTGTTAATTTGTGTTGGGAAATATTCATGATTTTTGTTGACTTCTCAGGAACTTTTGTACATGGGCTTTTTTGTAGGCCCTGAGTATTCTTTAGGTGCACAGCAATATATTTTGATCACTTTAACTTTACCAGGTGTGTATTTTTGATGCTTTGAGATTTTTTCTTTTTAAGGAGGTAATACTCTAACACCACTTTAAATTTGTTCTAGATAATTACTTTTTAAATAGCATATGTTTTCTTGTTTGTATGTACATGTGGCTGTGCTATTTTGTAGGCTTTCCTATAATTCTTGTGTATAAAATTTCTGGAGTTATTTTTTGTGAGAATGTTGAAGCGGACTTTTAAGGGTAACTTTTATATTACTTGTCTGTTCAGTGTTAGACTGAGGTGGTGATGAACTCTTCCACCACATTTAGAGATAATATGTGAGGTTTGGTCAACCTTTGGGTTTTCTACAGCAACTTTCTCACACTAGACACTTGTGTGGCAGTTTGAATACCCCTCCACTTCTCTCCCTCCAATACAATGCAAGGCCTCCCCCTGTTTTAAAAAAAAAAAAAATAGTGCGCAGGTCTCTGTTGAAGGAAACTATTCTTATCTATATTTTGGAATCATCCATGGAAATGTTTTCTGGTTTTTTAAATAGACAAAAAAGTGAACCGGTAGTACGGAGATAGGAAGGGGATGGGGCCTAACAGGTTGGTGATCTAGGCTTTATTTTGACTCTGTTTGTGGGCCTAGGGAACAAAAAATAACTTAAACACAGAAGCCAAAAAGATGGGTTTTGTTTTATTGTTTTGGCTGCATTGAGGATACAAACTGTCAGTACTTGAGGAGAAGGAGCAGCAGAAAGGAATTGATTTTTTTCTGCTGCAGATCCAAGTATTGTTAACCATGTGCGTCTCTGAAGCAGCATACTTACAAATCAAACAGTAGTTGATTCTTTCACTCAATTAACGGTCAAACCCTAGACTGGTTTTTTTTTTTTCAGATTTTAAATAAGTACCAAAAACTTCCGAGTAATGACAATAATTTCCTGATAAAAGTGGGTGATAGTAACCATGGCAACTGCTATCTGGCCTTAATGGCCAGTATGTTGTATTGATGAAGCTTCAGATCCTGTAGGACCCTGTCACTTTTATGGGGAAATGTAGTAACGTGTTGCAGGTGATTTTTAGCTGGATTGTGTTAAATTTGTGTGCCAGCTTACCTTTCCTTGTTAGGAATTTCTTGGACTGTATTCCACAGCATGTTTGTGAAGGTGCTGTTGCCTGAAAATAACCCGCCACCTGTGTTAGGCCTCCTGATGCAGATTGCACTTAGTTCTTTCCCAGCCTCCTTCCTCAGTCTTGCAGAAAATAGGGGTGTGTGTAGAAACTGTATATACATAAATAACAGCTCAAAGTTATCTATTTGGACATGTTATTGATAATTAAAAAAAAAATTTTTTTTTAGAAGAGGTCAGTGGATGAGAGAAAAGAGTCTGGAGTGGGAATATTTTTTTTCCTAAGTGTTCTTTCTGGAAACGTGTGTGTGTGTGTGTGTGTGTGTGTGTGTGTGTGTGTGTGAAATGAGGGGTTAGGAGAGGAGGGCACAGGTATTGAGTAAGAGCTTGACAAAAGAGAAACTTAAGTATTATTGTTTTTGTGTGTGTGATGGTGTTATGTGTCCCTCTTACAATAAGAGTATTTTTCCTAGTGGACATTATTAGAGTATGGGAAATGTTTTTGAATGAGAATTTTCTGCAAGAAAAATTATTTATAGAATATAACTTGAAAGACTGTTAAGAGAAAACCTGATAAAACAATTAAAACTTTCTTGGGGGAGGGGAATAGAGAACTTTGATCAACCAGACCTTTTAAAAAATGGCTTTAAAACTGATGTTTTTAAAAATAATTTAAAAATTGTATAAAATCTTTTTGCTTTTTAAACATTTCTTTTGTATGCTTAGCCTGTTTAAGGTTTTTCTAGTGTGAAAATGTTGATGTAAATATTCATTGATACTTTTTCCAATACGTGCTAAAGAAACTGCCAGAGCAGAGAGCAGACAAGTTAGATCTGAATTTCACTAGGCCCTGATAGTAAGATCTAGTAAATTGTGCTTAGATAGTTCAGACTTTCTTAAAACTTACTGTGATAGGGTGAAGTGGTTTACTTACTACAAGTCCCAGGATGCATTTCGGGTTTTTGCTTCACTCCGGATTAGAGCATTGCATGCTGGGACCTGTAGTTGATTTAAACAGCACAGAGAACCCTTCCCTCTTGTCTACTCCATTTTATACAAACAGCTTCCCAAGCCTCTAAGAACTTTCTGCTAAGTACAATTTGATTGCTAATATTATGATTATCATGGTGCTGATATTTTAAAGTGAGTTTTCAGAAACACCCTAGTGTTTTAGTTTACCTTGGATTAGTTTGGTTTTTTTTATCAGCTACTTTAAGATTTACATGTAAAATAACTGATACATGTGTATGTATGTTTGTGTTTATATATTTAAAACTCAGCTTAGCAATTGTAAATTTTTTTGTCTGCGCTGCTATAGATCACTTTATAATTACAGCATACAGATTACTAACACTTCAGGAGCTTATTATTGTAGGGCCTGATACATATGCTGTTCTCTTTTCTTTGAATGGGGCCAGTTATTCAGTGCCCACATTTAAGTTTAGAGGTTATATAAAAATTATTTTGTAGTAATTGTCAACATCTTGAATCTTAGTATTTTCTAAATGGAAGACAGATTCCTGAAAATAAATGTGATCTCAATGTAAATTTAATACTCATATGGATGTAATCTGAAAGATAGAGGAAACGAGAAGGTTTCTTTAATAATTTGTTTGTATTTTCCTTTGTAAAATTTAAATTTCTATCCTTTCTATTCTTTTAAGTTCTGATACTTTATTAATGAATATCAGAATGTTGTTGCAGGGATTAGATGTTGAAATCTGTGAGAGTGCTTAGCACAGTGCCTGCCACATAATAAAGCCTCAGTAAATGTGTAGAATTAGCAGCAGTAGTGGTTCTTGTTATTAGATAAATAGCATGCTTCACATTTTTTCCTCTTTTTACATGATTATTTGATCAGAAGCCCAGCCTGTTCTGGCAAGACCTTGAGATTTTGGGCCTGTGGTAATGATGTGGCAGTTCCTTAGAATTTTTGCTGTATGTAAGATGTCTTTGCACCTCAGTTTCTCCTTAAGTGATATATGCCTGAAGTTAGCCACCAGCCAGTCGCAGACTTTTGACCAGGGTTCAGCTCTGCCTATTCGGTACTCTTTGCCATTGTACCACAGCCCTTGGTTGACTTCTGAAAGTTCAAAAGATAATGAAAATGTTTTCGTTCATAATGTTTGCACTGGTAAAGTACCCAAACTAGCTGATTAATGAAAATAAGATGCTGCAAAAGTGTTCCTCATGTCACAGTGTATGTTACCTTGGAAAAATTCTGTTGTTGTTAGAAGCACGAGCCAATCTATCACCATAGTTCACAGTGTTACAGGATTGGTGAATTAGAGGCTGGTGAGCAGCCCCAGAAAGAAAATGTAGTTTCAGGTCTGTGGGTTGTACTTATTTAAGTTAGAATCATAAGTCTTTACATTATTTTTCTCTTTTAGGACACTCTAACTTCTTTTAGGTTCTTGAACTTGTAGGATATTTTTATCTGCATGGCTGGTCTCTTTTAGCTTGTTGAGAAGGGAAAGGGACATCTGGGAATATTGAAAAATGTAAGCAAAAGTTGTGATGTATGTGCCTTAGATTGAGGGTATACAGAATCAAGGTAGTGTCTTTCTTAACCTGCTTGGCCCGTATCTGTTCCAGCTTTTTCCCTTGTGCAAAGTTCCTGGAATAATATTGCTGAGGGCTGCTGTGTTTAAGAGAATTCTGCCTTTAGTAGTGATTATTTAAGTACTTGTTCACACAACAAACCAACCACTATAATAATACTAACCTTTTTTTTCTTATAAATATGAACTGAAATTTGTTAATATTTGTATATTAGGCATTGAATAGATTCTTTAGCTGTGTCAAAAATTTGTGGGATCTGATCTGATAATGCTGCCACATTATGTGTGGCTTTGATTTGGATGAATGCTCCTTATCTACATTTTATAATTACACATGTGTGTAATTCTTGAAATACTAAAGTTGGAAATAAGGAGAGTGAAACTGGGCAGCCATGTGTAATCCCCGTAGAGTCCTCTGACACACCTAAAGTATTTAGCACAGTTTTCTGTCTTTTTTAATGAAATGTCCCAGGCCAGTGGAAATGAAACAATTGTGATGGTGTCATAGGACTCAGCCCAAAGACCAATCCTGTCACTAGTGGTGTGCTCTTGGGAAATTCAGCCTGCTGGGCGTTAGTTTTTGCAGTGGTAAGATGGGGATAATAGTAAAAGCCGGTTTCGCTATGCTCTTAAAAGGAATGGATGAGATAATACCGGTGAATGTACTTTATAGACTAAAAAGTAGTATATATAAATTGAGTTTGTAATCACTAATAGATGCCTGAATTTTAAGGTATTTGTCTATATTGTGTAAACAATGTTAATATTTTTAAAAGTTTAAATATATGAGTTAGAATCATATTTGGTGATCTGAATACCCCCCTGCCCATGGTCAACAGACAAGTTCTTAACATGTTTACAGCGTAGATAGTGACAATATGCACTGATGTATTTGTGTGTGTGTGTGTGTGTGTGTATATATAATATACATAAATATACTGGTGTGTTATGGTAATAAAAGCTTTCAATTATGGGCTTTTATATTGAAAACTATTTTTATGTGTTAATATACAAACTTACACAAATACATATATTTGTTCTTGGAAAAGTGGCATAGATATAAGACTAAATGTTTGGCAAGTTGTGAACTGTTCTTGTACTGTAGGGTTATGTTGTTTTAATAACAACAATAATAATTTTATATTTATTGGGTATTATATATAGCGCTAAGCTTTTTTATATATAGGATCTCATTTAATTGTAATCTTCACAGCAATATTATGAGGATTTGCTATTATTATCCTACCCCCATTTTATAGATAAGGAAATGAAGGCCTCCCTGGGATCACATAGGTGTAGCAAATGCTACAACCTGAACTCAAGCCCAGATTTGATTCCAGAGCCTCTCCTCTTAAGTGTCCATAATATTGTACTAAACTTGTAATTCCTCTAGAAACCTAGAAAATGAACTACTAAAGAAGTTTTCAATTTACTGAAATGGCCACAGGTATGATGTATCATTTTGAGAATGTTTCATGTTGATTTTGGTTGGGTTAGATTGAATATTTCGGAAATAGTAAGCATTGGAATGGAATGGAAATGAAGGCATTTGGGATAGTATCTGTCTTGTTTCTCATTGTATGCCAATTGTGAACATAGTGCCTAGCGTGGGTGGGGACTGATATCTATTTCTTAAGGTTGGAATTTGGGCACTTTAGCATCGTAGGTTATTTTATACATTTTCTTAGTAAGTGCAGATATTTTACATTTGCTGTTTTAATTAGTTCTTATGTAACTACAACATTTTAGAGGGTTTGATGAAAAATGTCCTTTTTTAAAAAGAAATATTATAAAGGCAGTGCATCTGAATAATTCTAGCCATATAGATATGTATAAAGTAAAAAATGAAAGTCATCCCATTCTACTTTTAAATTTTCCTGTGCATTAAATATGTACTATATATATCCATTTCAAAAATAGAGTATACCATAATACTGTCTTGAAGTTTACTTTTTTCAAGTGGCTATTTAAAAAACTTGTTTTTGAAAATAAGGCTCAGGTGGGAAGTGGGAGTGAGGTTGGAAGGAGAGAGGTAAGATCTTATACATTAAGATCTTATACATTAAGAAGTATAATCTTATACATTAAGATTATAAACTTATACTCTAGACTGGTTATGACTTATGGGGCAAAAAGCATTTTAAGTTCTTTTTAGTTGTGCCTAATGCCTTAGAGATGGTCATTGTTATTTTTAAAACTTCAAAAAATGTTAACCAATTTAAAATGGCAACACCATTTTCTGTCCTGTGCAAGTAATTTAAGAGGCATCATTTCAGAATTAAATTCTACTAGTTTATTCTGGTAGCTACTATTTATAAAGAGATCAGTTATCGTTTCACATAACTTTTTTTTTAAACTGGTGGGTTCTCTTCTTGGTTGTTTAGAGGCATTCATTCAACATTTACAAATTAAAATAGCATTTTAAAGCTGAGAAAATAATTGTAATATTTTAATTAATGGAAACTCAAACCAAGTACTGCTTAATCGGCATACAGACTGATACCCTGCATAGGAATTTGTCCTGGTGCTCACATCTTTATGTCAGTGGTGTTGGCTGACCTCACCCCCATCCCTATCCCTACTCACTCAACCACTACCAAATGCTATACTGATAATCTGCCATTTTTTCAAGTGACAAAAAAAAAAAAATTATTTGAGTGCCATTTGTTATTCTGGTATTGTGTAAAACAAGACATCCTCAAGGCCTTATAATCTACATTAAAGATAATCCTTTGATTCTGGCTTTGAGAATTTTATCTTGTTGCTAAGGTTATTAGTCATAATTCACCTTTGTAATTTTCAGATTAAAAAATTTTATTTCATAGGTAATAAATTTTTTATTACAGAAGTTTTTTAAAAAAGTCTTCCTAGTCCTAGAATGCACTCCTTGTGTCTAAGGTGCCTTAATGTTTCTTTAGACTCGTATTTAGTGAAGTGCTGAAGCCTGGCCTTAAAATTCTAAGAATTGGATCTGACAGGGCATAGTAGTTTATTTAAACTACAGTATAGTCATTTATTTATTTATTTATTTATTTATTTATTTATTTATTTATTTATTTATTTATTTATTTGAGAGAGGGCACATAGGAGTGGGAGCGGGGGTGGGTGGGTAGGGAAGGCAGAGGGAGAGGGAGAGCGAGAATCCCAAGAAGGCTCCATGCCCAGAGGCGAGCCCCGTCTCAACCCTGAGATCATGACCTGAGCTGAAATCAAGAATCGATGCTTAACTGACTGAGCCACCCAGGCACCCAGTATCATCAGTTTTAACAAGCCAATTCAAGGGTTTTCTCATTGGCAGCATTCATATGTGCTTTTCATTTTGTGTGGCTCAGGCCATGCCCAGAAAGTATTAAGTGTGCAGAGGGCTCAGTTCATGTCATGGATGGTCAAACTGAGGCAGAGACAAGAATCCAAGTAAGTGAATGGCAGAGCCTAATTTTCCTCTCATACTTTTTTTGGCCTGTTGTCTCCAAACTTTAAAAAAATTACTGCTACCAGTAAATGTATATTTATATGTAATTTTCTGAATTCGTGTTTTATGTATGTTATAAAACATACAGGAAAGTTGAAATTTAAAAAAAGGGTGATATTTAAAAATATAAGTTGCAATAATTCTTCCGTGGCCCCCTTCCTTCTCTGGGGTGGGTGCACCCACTTGGAGACGAGTGCTTTAGGTAGGCCATCCTTCTGCAGGAGAGGCAGCCGTGGGGACACCTGGAGGACAGTTGGCACAAGGTGTGGGCTCTTAAGTTGGAGTGATCTTTTGCAGCTTTTTAATTTTAAAGAAACAGCCTTTCTTTCTGTGAAAGGCTGGAAGATTGAGAGTAAAGGCCGAAAGATTGAGAGTAAAGGCCTTGAGAGAGGTGAGCTTAAAAGACAGAAATGTAAGCCTTATTTGTTTTCTTCAGAGTTGACCAAAGAGAAAAGGCTGCCTACCCTGTCAGTTCTTACTCCCACTATAGAGATGGCAGTGCCTCTTTCTGTTGTTGTTAGGCAGTTTATAGAATGCAGGATAGCTTGGTAAGCGTCTTCTCTGTGCCTGATATGACGTAACACTGTGGAGTATGCAGCATGCATGTTAAGTACAAGTGGTTGTATTTGGCTTGTTGCTGCAGCATTTTTGAGGATGTCTTCAAAAGCGGTTCTCATTCGATAGAGTTGGATATGTGCAAATTATTGAAATCTTCATTTCATGAAGACCAAACTTCGTAACTTGAATTATTCTATTTAGTATTTGTTTATTTCTCTCCTCTCCTTCTCCCCCCCCCTCCCCCCCGCCAGTACTTCAGAGTGGAATTCTTTTTCTGAAAGGAACAGATGCTGTTAACTTATCAGGACCTGATACTAAAAAGCCTACAAAAATCTTTGTGCTGCTTATTTTCTTTATTTAATCTATATGCAAAGCATATTATAATTATTGCTGTTAGAGGGTTTTTAAACTGATGGTTCCTCACCCTTTTTGTGCACAGGGGAGATAGATTTGGAATGCCAAATGGACAACTTGGTATAAAGAAATAATGACCACTGAAATAAAACAGGAGTTCAAATAAAAAGCAAACCACATACAAATGTAGAATGAAAATATCTTTTAGTAAAATGTTAGCATGCTGTACTTGGAACAGATGCCACATTAATTCAAAAGAGAGCCCAGAAAATGTGGCAACTTTACGATGTCAATGGAGGGAGCTGCAATAGTTCCTTTTCTCATTGTGTCAAGTTCTCAGTACCTCCAGGTCCAGTCCTGTTCTTCTGTATTTATTTTTCTGGGTGTATTACATGTTAGCATACAAATATTAAATCCATGCTCATTATTTTTATTTATATAATTAAATACATTATCATACTTGTAGATATTAAGGTGGAAAGCCCAGTAACTTGTAACAGTAATGATTTTTCTTTTAAATATGTATATCAAAATTTTCAGAATCTGAGGTAAAAATTGATTTTTCTCTCACCTTTCAAGGCACATTTATGATAATAAGGTAGTCTAAGAATTGAGACTTTCAGAGAGGCCTATGCTTTTTTGTGTGTGTGGTTTTTTTTTTGTTTTTTTTTTTTTGTTTTTTTTGAGGCCCATCCTTTTTTGAATGTAGAATTTGGACAAGTTACAAAACTATGAGAATTTTGCATTTTTTTCTCATTTAAATTTGTAGTTATCATTGGACATTTGTTATGATTTTTAAGTAGCTTAGATTCATTCATTCCTTTTGCGGTGTTCTTTATGGTGTTTGGGAAGAAGGAGAAAGGGTGTTGGAAGGGTACTACCGTACACACTTGGATACTTCCAGACTGACGTTCATTTTATAGAAGATTGTGCTGGGACATCTCTGAATTGCCTACTTGCAGTGCATGGTTAGTGTGATTCTAAGTGTGGAGAGAGATGGGCTGGGGGCTCTTAACCAGCCTTACAGTGTGCCACTTCCTGAGCAGTGCAGTGATCTAATCACCAGGGGCATGTCCTTTGTGCCTGTAAAGAAGTCTGGCGTGCGTGCTTAGAAGAGTACTATAGTTTTCTCGTAAGTAGTCAAAGCACAAAGGCTCACAATCCAGTAATTTTGTTGAAAAGGTTAAAAGTTTTGTTTTCATGCAGTTCAGATAAAAGGAAGTTTTTAGCATGGCAGTAAATAAAGCTCAGTGGTTGAGTATCCGCACTGGAGCTCAAATTGCGGCTTTGCCACGTATTAGCTCTGGAATAATGGTCAAATCACTTCACCCTCTGTGCCTCTGCCTCTGTTTCTTCATATGTAAAATATGAATAAATAATAGTGCCTATAGCTTGAGGTTGTTATGAGGAATTAATAAGTTAACATATAAACTGCAGTTAAGTTCTTGACACATAGTACGTTCTAAATAAATGGTAACTATCGTTAGGTATTACTTAACCTTAATTCTCAAGTCCTTTCTTCTCTCCTCAAGGCTTGGGACAAATGCTGTGTAGTGGGAAAAGAGCCTGAGCTTTGTGGTCTGACCCCTGGGTTGGAATCTCTGTACAACCACTTAAAGTTGAGTGTGTGACCTTGGGCTAATTATTTAAGCTCCCTTCAACAAAGATGTCTCTCATACATGCTGTACACCAAGCCCTGTGCTGTTCATTTGGACGTCAGTTTCTTCATCTGTGATGTAGGGTTGGTAACACCAACCTTCTGGGATTGGCGTGAAGATAAAATGAGGAACTCTTAAGACACTTGATAAGCAATAACTGCTGTTATCATTGTTAATGGTTACAGTCCCACTAAAAGTTTATGGGGAAAGAGTAAATATGGAACAGCTTAGTTTGGAAAGGAGGGTTTTTTCCTGAAATGTCATGGTGAGAAAAGGTACGGGTGGGAAGAGTGTATCTAATGAGTCCTTGTTTGTGAAAGCTCTGGGAGAAATAGAAAATATGTGGGAATATGTCAGTTTTAAGAGACTTTAAAAAAATATTATAGGGCACTTTTTAAAAACTCATAGTGATATATATAAACCTTTTTCTTGTCCCAGCATAGTGGTGTGGTTTACAGTAGGTCACATAGCATGGAGTCAGGAGTAGACTAGGCCTTATAACTGAAAAGTCTAAAATCCTAATCAGCTGGTCAGTCCCTTAGGTCAGCTGCTCGGGACAAAGTGTGTGCTTAACCCCTGAGAACACGTGTTATGCTTGAGTGGAATAACTAGTGGAAATAATTGTAGAGGCACACAAATGCTTTCTAGTAACGATGGACATCATTTATTTGCCTTCTGATTTTGGGCATTTTGCCTCTCTGAAATTTCCTCTCATCTGGTGCCTGGTCTTTTCTTATGGCAATTGTTATTTTCTTTCTATATTTAATTGTCGTATGCTACCTGTATTGAGCCTAGAAACTGGGCCTGAGAACAAGTTGGTTATGAGAAAAGCCACTCTTAAAGTTTCCGCCTTACAATGATCTCAGACTTAAAATATTTTTTGGTAAAGGATTTGAGTTTTTAATATGTCCGTTAGTGTGTGTGTGTGTGTGTGTGTGTGTGTGTGTGTGTAGGTATCTATCTGGTAAGTGAAATCCGTAATTGAGGGAGGGGTAATGATCATTAAGTGTGAAGTAGAATTAATTTTATTCACTACCAATTTGGATCTGAAACTTCTTTGATCTGTATAGTTTTTTCCCTAGGATTCAGCAAATACATTTGCAATAGCTTACCACAACACCCTGAATATGGCATGTGTTACCACTGATGAGCATTTGAGTTAAAGTCGAATAATAGCTTCCATTAACTTTTTGTTCTTACTTACCCAACTGTACCAGTTAATAAAGGCCTAGGAGGTGGATAGGAGCATTTACTAGATTTTATTTTGCCTGTGTTCCTAAAACAACTGTTTCTGCTTTCTGAGCAGAAATTCCAGCAAGTTTGTTTTGATAATGTGCTTGTACTTTATCTCAACAATTATTTTAAAAATTGAACAGTTTTATAGCAGGCTGTGTAGTTTTCTTTTCTTTTTTTTTTTTTAAGTAGGCTCTGCGTGGGGCTTGAACTCAAAACCCTGAGATCAAGACCTGAGCTGAGACCAAGAGTCAGATGCTTAACTGACTGAGCCACCCAGGAGCCCCAGTATAGTTTTCTTTCAATTAAAAAAGTTGTAATGTTACTTTACAATTGCTAGAGTGAGCAGTAAGTGAAGCTTTGTAGTTTTAGAATTAGCATAGTGTATGCACAGTATTAAGTATTCTTTATGTAGGGCTTACAAAACAGTTGCTTCTCTTGGGTGAATGGAATTATAGGAAGTTTAGAAGTGTATTTCATTTCAATAAATACAGGAGTTAGAAATAGACCCTATGAGGTCTTTTGAGTTGTTTTAAAGAATTGTACAATTTTGGGCGCCTGGGTGGCTCAATTGGTTGAGTGACTGCCTTCGGCTCAGGTCATGATCCTGGAGTCCCGGGCTCCTTGCTCAGCAGGGGGTCTGCTTCTCCCTCTGACCCTCCCCCCTCTCATGTGCTCTCTCTCTCTCATTCTCTCTCTCAAATAAATAAAATCTTTAAAAAAAAAATTGTACAATTTTTTTTTTAAAGATTTTATTTATTTGACAGAGAGCGACACAGCGAGAGAGGGAACACAAGCAGGGGGAGTGGGAGAGGGAGAAGCAGGCTTCCCGCGGAGCAGGGAGCCTGATGCGGGGCTCGATCCCAGGACCCTGGGATCATGTCCTGAGCCGAAGGCAGACGCGTAACGACTGAGCCACCCAGGCGCCCCTAGAATTGTACAATTTTGAAAATCAGTCTGTCTCTGACCAATTTGTAAAAGTTGGGCCATTCATGTCAGGGCTGAACTCCTACTAGACTTATGCGGGAACCTGTCTGGTTCAGTGGTACATTAGCTGCTTCACAGAGAGATGTACATCGATTGCACATACTCCCTCCATTGCCTTTTCTCTCCCTTCTCCTTTACTGTCTCTTTGCCATCTCTTCTCTGTATACGCTGTCCCATCCGCTGTGCATCACTCTCTCCAAAGCCACCACCAGTTTATTCTCTCTCCAAAACAAAACAAAACACCATTGTAATGATTAGTTTTTAAACAGAGCTGTTATCAAGACCTTAAGGCTTTAACAGTTTGTGGACCTCCTTGTTTTGGGCCCTTAGCCAGGAGTTGGATAATAGATAGCTCAAAATCACTTGCGAAGTAACTGAGTTATTTGTGAAACATTTTATATCTGGACTAAGGAAGAGAATAGAAAAAGACCTTTTTACCTCAGAAGTTGCTATATTTTCTGGTAGGGGGTGAGGTGGGGGCATAGTGGGGAAAGGGGAGCTTTGTTCCTTAAACTAAGATAAGGAAACTAGGAAGCAAGCATTAATTGATTAGATGGTTCTCTGTACTCCTGTGGACCTAATTGGAAAAGGAGTTGGAAATTGTGGTGTTGCCGATTCTAAAAGTATTCTGATTTAGTAATAGAGAGGACTAGTAGAATTTCTTACTTTAGTTTGTAAAATGCAAAATACAGCTATAATGCCTTGTTTTTAGGCATTGATTGCATTTCATTAATTGGTAATTGCAAAATAGCAGATCTTTTCCTTTCCAGATTTCTCCTGGTGGTTTTAAACTGTTAACTGAATTGTTTTGGTAAGAAAAGTAAAACCTGGAAATGAGTTGTGGTTAAATGTTAAGTTAATGGCCGTATTGGATCTAAATTCAGGAGCTTCTAAGATCTATACAAGGTGTTTCATTTATTATATAATTATACATACTGAAAAACTTATTTGACACAAGAATTTTAACTTTATAGGACTTTTAAAAACTTCTTTGTATGGAAATTTAAAAACATATGCAAAAGCAGAGCGAATAATATTAGCAAACACCACATTATTCTTAACCCAACTTCCAAGTTATCATTTTGCCAATGTTTACAGTGTGTGAAACATACAAGGAAAGTACTTTTATGTTTTTAAAACATGCAGTACAAATAGATCTGTTGATATACTCAAAGAAAAAAATGTGTGTGAGAATGTTAACTCTTTTCATACATTGTAAATTTAGTACTGATAATCATCCTTTAGGATAATACTGCTTTCATTTGTCTTTTAACTTATTGAAGGTGTCTGAATCACTACTAACTTAATGGAGAACCACGTCTGCTGGAAAGATTTTAGTTTTCTTACCCCTTCTATCTTTAGAAACTTACTGATTATTAGTTTTTGAATTTACTATCCTTCTTAGTTGCATTTTATGTACACTTGCCTATCGGCAACTTTTGTATGAGCCACCAGTAATGGTCTTTTCTAGAGGATGTGGGGCAACTTAAAATTGGAAATTCTTAAATCTTATTCAGCATTTTGTCCTTTGAATGTTCTATTTCACCTATGTGTAAATACCAATTGACTAAGGAATACATGTTATAACTTGTAAAATAGTTTGTTGAAGAGGGAGTTTTGACTATCTGCTATCCCTGGACGTGATAGCGGTGATTAGGAACTTAAGTTATTTGCTCCCTTGTTCACTCCTCTTTGGAGGAGTAGTAAGTCATGTATATGCCTGCAGTTGTGGGGCCTGTTCATTACTAGTCACAAGGTGATGGTAGACTTATTTCTGAATTTCCTTGCTTTTATTAGTTTAAATTAGACCCATAAGGATAATTATTCCACCCCAATGCATGAGGAAGCATAGTCGTTGGGTGCTGTGCATCTAAACCCCCATGAAATGCATTGAAAAGGTATCTTTAATGTTACGATGCTGTTTGGCATATTTAGTTTAGTGCAAGGAGTGTACTTATTTAACAGGACCGCTAATAAGCTTCCCCTACACCAAAGACATATTTTTAAAAATTATACTTAAGATGACTTTGTAGTATTCCCCAGTAGAGTTCATCTAGAGCAGCAAAATCTTTCTAAAATAAAACTTATTCCTTTAACCGGTATTCATTTAAGTGGGTTTCTCTGTACTTGGTTTCCATGGAAATAGCGAATAGCTAACGTTATTTATAAGGTGGAAGTAAAATAGGGTGCCTAATGGGACCCCATGCTGCTCTGATGAAGAGACTTAGGAAAAAAATCCATGCTCATGGGATTTTTTTTTAACAAGGTTAATGGAAGCCCTGATTTCAGTCTTCTGTAACAGAACATATTTTTGGTTTTAAAGGCTAGCATTAATATCAAGCAAACTTCTTCTTTTTTTTTTTTTTTGGTGTATATTGCTTTCACTTTCAACTTTTAGGACCACTTACTTATCAGCATGATTGAGGCTTTATGCTTCAGACTCGTGTTTCTTTGTGGTTTTTGTTTCAAAAGTTAAAATCCCCAGCATATATTGTAGCTTTTTCAATTTCTCATTGACATTTCAAAGTACAGACACAAAGCTAAATGTTCATTAATGATAGCAGCAACGATAAAGAATCAATATGTTGGACTACATAGTTTTGTGTTTTGTTTTTACTGTGAATGTTACGGAACCATGTTTAGTTTTCAGGCCTTAAGTCAGGGTTCTTTTTTATTTGTGTTGTGGAGCTAAACCAGTGTAGAAAGAAAAGATTCTAATTTTCTCTTGGGATTTAGAAATGGGGGAAATCTTAATTTCTCTTTCTTTTTTTTTTAAAAAAAAGGGTTGTTGCCAAAGCATTTTTAATTGAGATAAATGTTAATTCTTTTAGTCTTTGAATGTGGATTTGGAGTTAAACCTTGGCTTTTTCCTCATTTCTTCGGTAAGGCCTACTCTTAGTTTTCTAGGCCTACCGCGAAGCCTTGCATTTCTTAAACCCCTTCAAGTGAAAAAATATCATTCCCTTTGTGTTTGTGTTTGTGATTGGTGTGTGTGTGTGTCACTAATTTTTCTATAGCCTGAAAGGCACCTGCTCATTTTCCAGCCTGGTGAGTACCGCAGTGCTATATTGAGAAGTGAGGCAGTATGGAACACAATAAGGTGCTGTAATTTTTATTTAGTAAGTTTTGGTCGTCCTTGGCAGCTTGTGATTGTTATCCGTTTGTCTGGAAGTACTCTGTGATTATTCCTGGCTATCAATACAGCAGGAGTTTTCTTCTGTGATTTAAAAGCAAGGGTTGTAGTGTACTTACGGCTCCATCAGGGGAGGAGTTTTTGTTTTGTTTTGTGTGTATGTGTTTCTTTGGACAGGCTCCTGGCTATACTTGGGTTTATCGTGCTCTAATTTTTAAAAATTTGATTGACTTAATCTTGTTGAATTTTTGTGTCAGGTATTTTATCTCCAGCAATTCACTATTCTGTGCATATTGGTTGGTGCTATTTTCTAAAATTTCCTCAGTGTGTCAGTTGTTTTAATTTAGCTGTTTCTTGTATGTTTTTAAAATCAGGTGTTTACCAGTGACCTGCCTTAGTGACTTTTATTTGAATTATCTTTGTGCTTTAGAGACATAGGAATTCGGGTCTATTATCCCATTTCTGAGAGAACAGTCCCAGTAGTTGCAGTTAGTGCAGTAGAAAGGGTTTTGGCAGATACAGTGCTGGGCATTGATCCTCCTCCTTGGTGCTTATGGTTTACACCCAGAACTCCCATTAGAGTTAATAGGAGACACTTGCTTAAATCCCTATACACCAGGATAAACCCAAACTCTTTTGTAATGCCTTATAGATACCTGAGTTGTTTTTTTGTTGTCGATGGCAAGAGTTTTGGTCCTGAGGTTAGCTGATTATTAGGATAAGAGTTTGAGTTATCTTGGGATATGGGGTGATTTACTAAGTCTGATCTGTAATTAAGAAGTTTATGTTATGATTAGACTCAGAAAACTTTTATAGCTTTGTGAGCTGTGGAAGCTTGTGAATAAGGATTTTTGTACTTTATAGCATGATGAAGCAAGATTTTTTCTTTCCGTTTATTTCTCCTAATACTTCTCAACTATAAAATAGATGATTTTATAAGTTTTTATACATATTGCAAGAGGACTTGGTAAAAATTATTTTTTTATTTGTAAGCCTTCCCTCAGTTACTCTCTGGCCTCTTACGTCTTTTGTCAGCTAATGTTGCTCACATTTTCAAACATAATGTGCACTATCTTAGAGCTTGGACATTGCAGTCACTGGTCAAATATTAGAAAATCACTGTTTACTGTGAATTGTGGATTTTTATTACTTTCATTTATTTATGCACAGTCTAATGGAAGGATTCCTAGATTGAGAGCCGTAAATCTGGGTTTTAGGCTGGGCTTTGCCTCTTACTATCTTTGTAGCTTTTGGCTAGTCATGTAGACTTCTTGGATTGCTGTTCCCCTGTGGATGAAGGAATGGATTTGGTTCTCTCGGGTGTCCATTCTAGCCGTAGGCTATTTGAAGGCCTACTTTCCTAGGTACTGAAGGAAATGGAGGACTATAAGGCAATGATTCCTAATCCCTACCCATCAGGATCTTCTGGAGGGAGTTAAAAAAATACAGATATCTGGGCTCTAAATCAAACATCGTGATTTCAGAATTATTAAGGGTAGGGCCTGTGAATTTATGTATTTTTTTTGAAGTTTTAGAGTTACCCTGATACAGGTTTGAGAACTACTTGTGCAAGGCATTATTTCTACTCGTGTGTGGGGGTGTGTGTGTGTGTGTGTGTAGTCAGGGAGATAAGACATATAAGTTACAATGTGGGACAGTATGTGGTTAAATTTTAAGATGAATGTGAGAGATGATAAACTATCTGAGAATTCAAAGAAAGGAAGAGTTGGGAGTTGGGATAGTTAGGGAAAGTCTCCACTTATTACTGAATCTTTATCTGGACCTGAATGACTGGCCAAGATTTGGCTAGGTGGAGAGACAGTAAAAAGGGTATTGTTAGCATAAGAAAGAACATGCCCACAGTAAGTTTGGGGAGAGGAACAATTCTGAGGACAATTGTAATCTTTATTTTAGTATTCTCCTCTTGCAACTGCTGTAGATTTCCTAAACATTTTGAGGGAGTGAACCATGAAGATATTTTATGGCAGAGAGTGTTCCAGTCAGAGGGAAAAGCAAATAGAAGAGCCCTGAGAAGGGAACTTGTTTTGAGTTTTTGAAGTACAAAAAAGAGGTCAGTATGGCTGGAACAGATTAAGCAATGGGGAGAGGAGGAGATGAGGTCTGAGAGTAGCAGAGGCCCAAATCACTTAGAGTCTCGTGGGCCATTTCAAAGGACTTCAGCTTTTTTTCTGAGTGTGATGGGAAACCATTGGAGGATTTTGAATAGAGGAGTAACTGGATCTGTCTTGGATTTTGAAGAGGTACTCTGGCTGCTGAGAGAATAGACTGTAGCAAGACAAAGATGGAAAGGAGGGAGGGCAGTTAGGAGGCTATTGTGATAATCTAAGTGAAAGATATGGTGGTGGCTTGGATCAAGGAGGTTGTAGTGGAGTTGACACAAGTGGTCCAAGTCTGTGTATTTTGAAGGCAGATGCAAGGTGGTTGGCTATTAGATTGGATATAGGGTGTGGAAAAAAGAGAAGAGGAGTCAAGCATGACTTTAAGATTTTGGCCTGAAGGGATGGAGTTGCCACTTACTGAAGTGGGGATGACTCTGAAGAGGAGGTTGGGGGATAGGTAGTCAAGAGTTTACTTTTGAACTCGTTGAGCTTGAGAAACCTATTTGACAAGTATTGAGTGGGCAGTTGGGTATATGACTTTGGAATTCAGGGGAAAGGTCTGAGCTGGAGATAAAAATTTGGGTCACCAGTGTACAGATCATTTTATAGCCATGAGAGTGGGTGAGATTACCTAACGGGAAGAGTGCCAGGAACTGAGCCCTGGGGCAGTTCGACATTTTGAGGTCTTGAGAGATGAGAAGAAACCAGCATAAGAAATCCAGAACAGTGGCCAGAGAGATTAGGAGGAAAATCAAGATTGGGTGGTGTCCTGGGAGTCAGGAGAGAAAGGGTTTCAAGAAGGAAGAAATGACCCACTGGGTCAAATACTACTGATCAAACATGGAAGTGAGGGCTGAGATTTTTCTATTGGCTTTAGCAACAGGGAGGTCATTGGTGATCTTGAGAATAGAAGGAGGCCAAAGCCCTAATGGAGTGAGTCCAGTAGAGGATGGGGAGAAGGAACTAGGGACAGAGATATGGTTAACTCTTTGAGGGAGTTTTCTTTTAAACGGGAGCATAGACATGGGACAGTAACTAGAGAAGGATATGGAGTCAAGGGAGGCTTTTTTTTTTTTTTTTTTTAAGATGGAAGAAACGGGGCTCCTGGCTGGCTCCAGTTGATGGAGCGTGCAACTCTTGATCTTGGGGTTGTGAGTTTGAGCCTCATGTTGGGTGTAGTGAAATAAAATCTTTAAAAAAAAAGATGGAAGAAACAAAATGATGCAGTAATGAGGGGAAAATTGATGCTTCTTGAAACTGAGGGGAGAAGTGCTAGAGGGATGTCCATGAGAGGGTAAGACTAAGAGGAATGGGGTACACAGGGATGATTATGATATTGGGACCTAAAGGACTAAATCTCATTAAGTAGGATTCTGCTTTTTCTTCTGAGCACTTGTTTGCATTTAAATGTATTTCAAACTTATTTATGCTTTCTGTTAGAAGTTAGGAAGGGCAGATAAAAAGCAGTAAAACTTATTGTATATAAAATTAGTGTATCAGCTTGGTGTAGTAGAAGAGAAGAGATTGAATCTTCTGCGTAAGGTGACATTTTAAAGTGTCTCTGAATGACAATTACCTGTGCTATTCTAGTCCCTTATCAAAATTTATGATTGAGCACAGACTATAAACTTAATTGTTCGAATTTGTAGTGGGATGAATTTTAGCCTAATTTAAAACATGATCTAATGTTAAACCTTTTCTCTGTAAAATTTGTTTATTATTTAATATATGTTCTTCATACAAAGGTTTTAGATATTTTACAAAAGGTACTTAAGTTGTTATTAATCACCTTTGATTTAGTGATGGAATTTTAAATTTTACAACCATATTAGAAATCTGAATGATTCATTTCTTTACCAGCTCTAATTAAAGCAGCTCCCTGTGAAGTTCTGGAGAGGTGAACCATCTTTAGTTTGCAAAAAATCATGGGAAGTTATGTTAGCAAGATAATATTCATCTCTAAAAGCAAAAATAATTTCATTTAGTCCAACTTATGTGTTCTGAGCGCATTTTTAAGAATAAATCTATATTTGAAAAATTTAAGCAAATATGGTTAAAATTTTTAACTACCTTAGCTGAGTATGAAGAGTATGTGAGAAATTAAGTGGACTTTCAGTCACCTTAAATCAAACTTGCATTTCAGACTTAAATACATTTTACATATAGGTAGTGTTAAAGTACACATTTATGTATAGATCTTTCTTGCTCACTCGCTCTTACTAAATTATAGAAATAAAATCTTTTTTAAATCAGTTTTCAAATGGTAGTCAATTAGAAGAAACACTAGTAGTTGTGATGCACAGTGTTTAAAAATCACTAGTCTAAAAATAATTGACTCTTTTTTAGTATCTGAACTTCTTTGCAAAGAGGTGTGGGTCTCCTCTTCCCAGAATTCTTATATATACAGAACTTAGCATATAGTATCGTAGGGTTGGCAAACCCCTCTAAAGCCCATTCATGAGGATCCCTTAGGCATGAAGGATCTCAAGTTTTAAGACCTGCCCTATATAGCTTACGTATAATAATTTTTCTTTAAAATTTTATATGGAGACTTTTCCAAAAATATTTTGCCAGTATTTACTGTTTCTTAGAAGTGTTACTGCTGCACCTGGTTAAGAGGCGGTGAGGTCTCGTGGAAAGGCCAGCCCAGTCAAAGGAATCTCAGGGTCTGTAAGCTTTTCTCCAGCTTTACAACCAATTGGTGTGTGACTTTTGGGGAAGTCATTTAACCTCTCAGCCTTTCATTTCCTATGTGATATCTACAGTCCCTGTAAGCAGTTCTATGACTAGTTTTATGATTTCATGGTTTCACGATATCATGGTAAAATTCTTTATCAATTTGGGATTAACTCTGCTATTGATTTTTGGAGAAAATGCCCTAGAGATAAGATGTTCATCCATTGTGTCTTTTTACTGAATTATGACTTTTCAGAAGAATTCATGTGACTCTACTTTCTCAAATGCCATATAAGTAAAAGTAAAAATCCCAATTCTATCCTGATCACTTTGAGTTTCAACATATTTCATATGTTCTGGTTATAAACCATTGTTATTCTATGTGTTGGAATTATCATCTCCAATTCTGTGCCTTGTTTTTTCATTCTCTGAATGGTGTTTTTTTGATGAACAGAAGTTCTTGATTTAGTACAATATATCAGTCTTTTCCTTTTCATTATATTTTAAAATGGCAATATCTTCTTCTCTTATCTACTTGTTTTTATCCAAAGTCATTCATTTAACAAATAATGCTGTGGGGGATTGATGCATAAGAAATTATCACCAGCATGAGAAAGCTAACAAGAAATATCTCATAGGGAAAATAAGTCATCAACAAAGTTAAGGGTCCACTTAGTCAATTCATTCATTTAACAGATATTTACTGAACATTTACTATGTGCCTGAATGGTACAGAATCCTGTAGGTACTATCTGTAATGTTAAGAATTCACTTTTTAAAAATTGAGATATTATTGACCTGTGACATTATTATTAGTTTTAGGTATACAGCATAATGATTCAATATATGTGTGTATTGCAAAATGATTACCACAATAAGTTTAGTAAACATACATCACCACACATAGTTACAATTTTTTTTTCCTTCTGAGAATCCACTTTTAAATAACCACATCATTCTACAGACCTTGGCATGATTTTTCTTTTGGTTGGAAGTCATTCTAATCTTGGTGATTAAAATAGCCATTTATATGGACTTGAGAACTTTCAGAAGTACTGCTGCTAAAGAAAAGGCAGGATAAAACAGCAAATTGAATTTCTTTTGGAAATGAATGTTAACTGCTTGAACTGGGGCCCTTTTAAATTATTTTACTGCATGTTTGGTATGACTGTACTTGATTAAATAAAAATTTATAATCTGGATGACATGAAGATTTTTTACAATATCCCTCGAAATGAGAACACTATTGAAGTAACATCAGTCAACAAACATACTATGTTTAAAACATAAGGAAGTTTTAGAGCATGGTATGTGGAGTTTAAATAATTTAATAGTAAAATATTAGAAAAATTTTAATTTTTGTTTCCTCATGTTTTTTAACTGAAAAAGAAGTTTGGAGTGAGGAAGAGTTAAAAATAAACAACATAGGGTGTCTGGCTGGCTCAGTCAGTAGAGCATGTGACTCTTGCTCTCAGGGTCATGAGTTTGAGCCCCACGTTGGGTGTAGAGATTACTTAAAATCTTTTTTTTTTTTTACATTATTTATTTATTTGACAGAGAGAGCGCCAGCTAGAGAGGGAACACAAGCAGGGGGAGTGGGAGAGGGAGAAGCAGGCCTCCCGCCTAGCAGGGAGCCCGATGCGGGGCTTGATCCCAGGACCCTGGGATCATGACCTGAGCCGAAGGCAGACACCAAACGACTGAGCCACCCAGGCGCCCCTTAGAAATAAAATCTTAAAAAACAAAACGAAACGAAACAAACCAGTATAGCCTGACTTGACTTTTTAACTTAGAAGTCAACTTAATGGAGTTTAGTTGATCTTAAAAAATGTAATTAATAAAAGCATCATTGAGCATTAGATTGAGATCCCAAAACCTTAATTTTCTTTCTGGCTCTATCACTGATTAAATATGTGGCAGAGAGAAAGGCATGTTTGTTTACGTAGCTTACAGTCTTAATTGGTGAGACTTGAAGAATGTGAATGAAAAGTTTAATTGACATTAGGATGATACAGGGGCGCCTGGGTGGCTCAGTAGGTTAAGCGGCTGCCTTCGGTTCAGGTCATGATCCCAGGGTCCTGGGATGGAGTCCCACATCGGGCTCCCTGCTCAGCGGGGAGCCTGCTTCTCCCTCTGCCTGCCGCTCTCCCTGCTTGTGCTCTGTCTCTCTCTGACAAATAAATAAAATTAAAAAAAAAAAAAAGAAATTATGATGATACAAATAAAATGCTGTTAATTTTAAAGCCTTGTATCAGACAAGTCCATTTCAAGATTAATTGAAAAAAGACCTTTTAAAGACCAAACTAAAGGTCAGTGATGTAACCTTAATTTGTTAGTATAAAGCAATGAACAGTGAAGCCCATTTGTTGGGGATGAGCCTGTATTTGTGTGTTATTTAGATGAGGTACATTTTATTTTTGTGTGTCTCTTAGGAAAGGGAGACTGCCAACTACTTACTTTTCCTTGTCTTGGAAAAATTGTGGAAAAGTGAAAAATGGAAAATTAGAGATTTAACTGCCTTTGGATTTTTTTCCTTGCTGTGAAAACTACATCTTTTCCCATTTTTGGAGTAGGGTGGGGTGGTGGTTAAAAGCTTTGGAGATTTTTGTGTGTTTTGTTTTTTCTTCTTAAAGTCAGAAATCTGTAAGTCTTCAGCTTTAATGACATGTCATAAATCTGTGTTTGTAGTCTAATTGCATTTTCCCCTTCTTCTGCTGTAGGGAGCAAGAGAGCTGAAGGAGAGCCCGTTTCCCCAAAATTGGTAAGTACTTTCACGAGGCAGGTATAGTGTGCCTGATGCTAGTTGGGTAATAATTCAGATGTTCAGTGATTTTTTTTTTTTTTTCAAAAAAGCTCTTTCCCAGAAATGAGGCTTTACTGTTTGCACTGAGTGAAAGTGAATTTTTGTCTAATTTCACGTAGCTGTATCTCAAATGCGTTTGTGTTTCTAATAATACTGCTGGGCTTGCATGTTCCTACATTCGATAACCTGTTAAAATGTAAAGGTCCCCTTTGCCAAAAATGTTCTTAATGCAGTGGTTAGAGCTGAAAATTCTAAAGTCAGGAATTTCAAAAGTTCAGGTTCCTATTGTGTTTTGTATTACTTAATATGCTGTTAAATTTGATGGCCTTAGTGTATGTGCAAAATGGCTAGGTTAATGTAACTATGGGAACCTTGACTTTGAAATTTGGGAATCTTAAGCATTTATATCCTTAAATTTACTGCTGGATTGGCTTCATGTCTGATACTACATTTTTAGTGTGTGTTGTTTGTATAATTCTAAAAGAGGAAAAAATAAGAGAGAGAGTGAAATGTAGCAGTGTGGGGGCATATAGGCAACATATTTTTTTCCTAATATCTACTTTAGTATCTACACTAACAGCTTATAAATCGTCACACTTTAATCATTTTTTTGAATGTCTAATTCAAGATTGCAGATTGCATAGGGCAGTCTAGTGACTAAGGATCAAACAAATATTAACCTTATTTGGAGAGCATGTATTATGATAAAAAATTAAACCAGAGAGCTGGAATAGGATCGTTCCCTAATACGAGGCTACTTCTTATTGTTTTTGTTTTTTAAATTCTCTCTCTCAAATTTTAATTAATGTAGTGGCTGGAGTAGATATTTGGTGAAGGCTTCTTTTTGATAATTCACTGTCCTTGAGGTGTCTCTCTTATCTTTTAGGGATTGGGCTTTGAACATGAAAGGGGGAGGCATTTGAACCAGTTAACCTTGCATTTTACTACCTTTTTATTTTACTTGCCTTTCTTTCATGGAGCCTTTTTAAATAAATAATCAAAACCCTATAGCCCTTTTCTTTGAGATGTGATAGAATCACAGAATCTTAGAGAAGGGACCTTAAGGGCTTTCTCTTCCAGCCTTTTACCAGTGTGGAAATTTCTTCTCCTATATCCCTGACAGATTGTTATTCGGGTACATATTGAATACTACATTTAAAAAAATGTAGCTCATTATTTTCTGTAATATATTCTGAGGAATTCTAGTTCCACAGAAATGAGTAAATATTATTGAGGTGGGGTGGGGGTGGGAAAAATGTTCTGTGGTCAAATAATTTGGGAAATGCTGCGTTAAAGTTAAACAGGTTTCTTTACTGCAGGACTTCTCAGAACCTTTAATATGCTAATGTGCATTGTGAATCTCCAAGAGGGGGATATGATATGCAGCATTCTTGAATACTTCTAATGACAGGGAGCCCACTACCTCATAAGGTAACCCATTCCTTTTTTGTACAGCTCTAATCCTTAGCTCTTCCTTAAATTGATCTAAAATCTATCCTCCCATAACTTCCACTTTTATTAAGTACTTATTGGTTATGCGAAGACCACCACACCCTCTTGTGTTACCCTTTGTGTAGTAAAGATTTATATGATTCTGGCCAGGCTTATCTAGACAATTTTTTGTCATTAAATAGCATTCTAGTAAATGTGGCAATCAACTCTAAAATCTCTGCCTCATTGTCACTGTGCTCTTATACACTACTCTCCAGACTCCTTCATTCTGAATTTCTGTGAGTTTTTAAATTTACTTGCAATGTTCTTGTTGGGTATAGTTGGGCTGATTTTAGTAGATGTGCTTGATTTCTGTAAAGAAAGGTAGGAAATAGAAGAATGTGTGTGTTAGCTAGGCGCGGGCCCAGGGAGCTGAGGTAGAAGCTGCGTATCAGAATGAACATTGGTGGTAGAGAGAGAGATGCAAGACAATGCAGCAGACCATGACAAAGAGAATGCTGTCACAAAACCCTGACTGACACTGTGTTGCGATGGTATGACCTGTATAGGTATTCCTTTTCTTTTTCTAAATAAGGATCTGGCCCGTTCCCCAAAAACCAAAACAGAGAGGAGAGATACATATTTTTTATTCAGACACATTCAGACATTATCATAAATGTAATTGTGTTATGCGTATGTATAAATCTAATCTAATGGTTAGGAAACATCAGTCTCACTAGCTAAGGTGATTTTTGTCAACAGCTATTAACACCAAGACTTGAGCATAGTAACCTTGCCAGTGTTGGAAGGTAGCCTCTGAAATCAGGATTGCCAAATTCTTTGTGCAGTAGCATTTTCTGTTGACATGTGGAGTGTCACCAAAGAAATACCTCCATGAAAATAAGAAAAATACTATATTTTTATGTCATTTTTATTCATGTTATGAAATATTAGTTTTCAATAAGTGCTACTAAAGAGCTTTATTATTAGTATCTGTGATCCTATTAGCTGTATTTATTAGTATCTGTGATCATTTTTAGCACTGTTAGTTAAAAGTTAAAGATATTATTATATCTCCTAGCATTTCTGTATAAATTGAAACGTGATATTTTAGTATTTGACACATGACAAGTAAGGACACATAGATCTGTCAAGACTTTCTACTTTTTTTTTTTAATTTAATTTTAAATAATCTCTGTACCCAATGTGGGGGCTCGAACTTACATCCCCAAGATCAAGAATTGCACGCTCCACAGACTAAGCCAGCCAGGCACCCCTCTACTTCTTTTTTTAAAAAATTAAACCTACTCTAAACAGTGTTCTGTGTAATATATAGATCAAAAGTGGAGTCTTGGGGCACCTGGCTGGCTCAGTCAATAGAGCATGAGACTTGATCTCGGGTCATGAGTTCGAGCCCCACGTTTGATGTGGAGTTTACTTAATTAAAAACAAAAACAACTGGAGTCTTACACCAAGTAAGTATTTGGTATAGAGAACACTGAGCAATAAATAAAAATCTTAAAATAAATAAATAAAAATAAAAAAGGGGTGCCTGGGTGGCTCAGTTGGTTAAGCGACTGCCTTCGGCTCAGGTCATGATCCTGGAGTCCTGGGATCAAGTCCCGCATCGGGCTCCCTGCTCAGTGGGGAGTCTGCTTCTCCCTCTGACTCTCCCCCTCTCATGCTCTCTATCACTATCTCTCTCAATAAATAAATAAAAATCTTTAAAAAAAAATAGAGAACACTGAGCTGTCCATTTTTAGGGAATTCAGTCTGGGAGGACAGTGTTTTATAGACTTATTGTTAGTTAAAGAAACTTGGTAGACAACTTGAGTTTTGATGGGAAAAAAGGTTTCTACCAATTTAGGAACAGAGCAGTGTTTCTTAGCAATAAATTCAGAGGTATGGCATTACTACATTATTAGAATCATAATGAAAGACCTAGAGGTCACATATCTCTAAGCACAACTCTACCCAGCAAAATAGTTAGAAGCCCCTTGCTTAGAGAATTTGAAAATAGGGAAGCCTACAGTCTTCTCAGTGATACACTGTGTTGAGAAGTTTATTAAAAAGTTGGTTTGTATGAATAGAAGAGTTAAGTATGTTAAGAAGAGCATAGAACTTTGTAGTTTACGGGGCGCCTGGGTGGCTCAATTGTTTAAGCGACTGCCTTCGGCTCAGGTCGTGATCCTGGAGTCCCGGGATCGAGTCCCGCATCGGGCTCCCTGCTCAGCGGGGAGTCTGCCTCTCCCTCTGACTCTCCCCCTCTCATGCTCTCTCTCTATCACTATCTCTCTCAATAAATAAATAAAAATCTAAAAAAAAAAAAAGAACTTTGTAGTTTACAAAGGGCTTTTTGTGTAACTTCATCTCTTTTAAACCTCATAACAGTTTTATGAGTAGATGATACTGTTCCCATTTTTCTGATTTATAAGCAAACAAACAAATTAAAAACCCTGAGGCTGAGAGTGGCTACATAGCAAGTAAATGGAATCCGTCTTTTCTTGTTTTGGGCGGGATAGTGAGTATGCTTTACAGACATCACAGCTGTCTTTTTTTAGTGAGATTTGATTATTATTTTTGTTTTGTTGGTTTGTGGAGTTTTTATTTGTTCCTGTTTTTGGTTTTATGTTATTTGAAGGTGAGAAGCCGCTAGGTGTCCCAGTAGTTTGATATGTACGGTTCTGAAGATAACAAATGTTGGTATCTTGTGCTAGGCAATTGCCCTCTCTGATGGTAGCATTTAGAGCTGCTGGGTGGTAAAAGGCATTGTACCTCAGTAAAGTGTGTCTATTACTGCTTTGTGAGTCTGTTTATATTTACCTTGTAGCAACTGATTTGTTGTAACTTACTGGAATTGGTCAAAATATGATAAATCATCTTTTTACAAATTTAGCAAATAAAACTTTTTTTATGATGCTATAAACTGCCCCCAAATAGTCGTCTTATGACAGCTGCATAAGTTGTCTAAACCCCCAAAATATTTTTTAAAAGGATTCAACATGTGCTTGCCTTGTTTTTATAAGCTATAAATATATGTATATAATGTGCTCCTTTAGGTAGAGACCAATCTCTTACAACTGCTATCCAGAAAGAGAACTTTTTGAAGAAGTAGGATATAAAATGAATCTGATAATCCTTCATAAGTTTTTCTATAACAAGTCACTAACTTTTTTAACCCTTCAGTTTTATTTTGAAATAAAATGAATAATTGGCATTTAGTCATCGCCAAATAAAATTTTGTGCCTTTCTCTGTCTCTAATAAGCGGACAACAATCTGATGAAGGAATAAAAGCTGTCAGCTCCTCATTAACTTGAGTTACAGGCTTCTTATCCTGCGAGGCACTCTTTGACATTTTAGAGCCTCCAGGTTAAATCCTGGTTTTACTTTTTCTTTTCCTGAACATTTTGTTTCATCAGTATCAAATTTTCCGAGGCTTTAGCCATCCTCAGTTAATTTTTTTTAATTTTAAAAAAAGTGCATACTTTCTGTGGAAAAATGTCAAAACATCAATACTCTGAAAAACTGAAAGTAAATAACCCTTGTACTACCACCCAGAGATAACCAGTAGCAAATTATGAAAGTGCCACTTGACCCAAACTCCTGACAGCTCAGAGTATTCTTGTTTCTACAGATCTTTGTCAGTTTAATGGACAAAACTTATCTTCTTAAAATTTACATTTCTTTGACTATTGAAGATGGATGTTTTTCATGTTTGTTGGTCATTCTTACTCTTCTATGAGTTGCTTTTTCATATTTTTAAAATTTGTGAGCACTCTAATGTATAAATTATGTTAACCCTTTGTTGTGTATGTTGTAAGTTCTATATTGTAAGTTCTCCATGTTTTTAATCTGCTCTTTGTTTCCAGAGTTTATATGTTGAGTTGAACTATGATGTTCTATGTTACTACCAGTAAAATCAAATAAGGCCTTTTTATTGTTGAAAATACCCCTTTAACTTCAAGGTGATTCTTAATTTGACAAAAATTATAAGGAAGCATTTTTAGATATGTTTTCTGATTAGAACCTTGCAAAAATTAAAACTAATTCAACAAATTCAAGTTGAACTCTAATATGTATAAGTTACAAATTCAAATAGGAAGATTATTTTAGTATTTAAAATTAAAGGGGGAGCACCTGGCTGGCTCAGTCGGTGGAGCATGTGACTCTTGATCTCAGGGTTGTAAGATCAAACTGCCTGTTGGGTATTGAGATTACTTAAAAACAAAATCTTAGAAAAAAATAAAGTTAAAGTGATACTATAGTTTTAACATTTGCTTTTGTATATAGAGTAAACTTACATGACAACAAAAACCTCAGTAACTTCATGATTCTGATATTTAGTTATTTATTACAGTTCCATAGATTTTCTAAGATAATACGTAGCTAAAAAATTGCTTTTGTAGTTTATCGAAACATACCTCCTTTTCCAAATGGTCTCCCCTATACAAATACTGCCTATTTTGGTTGATAGTATCATTGTATAGTAATCCTTTCCTAGCCTCACAAATGTTAAGTTTGAAGGAATTTTATATTTTTGAAATTTATTGTTTTTTAAGTTAGAGTGTTTTGGTGTTACATAACATAGTATATAGATCGTAAGGGAGAGGTAGACAGTGATGTTTTAAGTCTAGCAAGATTAAGCAAATTTAATGAAAATTAATATTCACAGCAATATATTCTGTAGTTAATGATTCCATTATAAGTGTTAAATAAGGTTTTAAAGAAGTTTTAAGAAAACTTAGGTTGAATATGGACTTGATCCATAGATAAATAACTTTTGGGAAGTGTAAAGATTATGAATCTCATTGAATTGGTTTAAGGAGTAGTGGTTCTTTCAGATTCCTGATTGTTCCCTTCCTCAGTTTGTAAGAATGCTGCAAAGCTGCTCTAGCTACAGGTTTTATAGGTACAAAGAGAAGGGAAAGAAGTGAAGTTTAAATGTATTTTGGCAAAAGCAAACTTTTGCTTTGGGAGGTTACCTCAAATCATGTCTAAGGCCACATTCAAGAAAAAAGAAAAAACTTAAAAGAGAAATTAGCCATTGAGTTCATTTAAATTGTGGTGATGAGCAGAGCAGAATAGGAAGGCTCACATTCACAAGTCTAGACTTTTGACGTTATTACCACTTGCAGTTATGCACACAACTAAAAGAGATGCGCTGGCAGGCTTGAAGAAGATGGTGTTCATTGTCAAGATGGAAATGTCTGATCCATTGCTAGACTACCACCTCTATTATACATGAGAGGTTTATTTTTTAACATCCTGTCGTAACGTTATGCAAAGCAGAGTTCAATTGCATTGTATCTGTGTAAAGTATTAATTTGTTAAATGTGAATCTTTAAATGATACGAGAATTTTCCTGTTTTGAGTTTTATTTTTAAAATAGAGTAAGAATCCATCCAGATGAAAGTACTCTGGTCTTCTTTAACCTCTGAGAGACCCTGAACTTTCCAGTTCACTCTGTGTGATGTTTAAAAATGTATGACCCTGTTGTTATGTGTCTCTAAGGACAGTGTGTCCTGGATGGTTGTAGTCTCGCCCTCTAGATTCTCAGCTCATCTAAAGGAGAAGTGGTCTTGTTCAGCTCTGTATCCTCAGAATGTAGTATGTATCACGATGCTGGGCATGTAAGCATGCTTAGATGTTTTCATGACTAGATTAAACACTCCCCGCCCCCATTTCTTACTTACTTGAAGTATTCTGTGGAGGAATGTTCAATGAATAAAACCCAGAAAGTTTTGGTACTAATTCGGTACAAAACTATTCATTTTGGAAAGAAATCTGTTTGGGAAATTTCTTGCTCTGTGTTAGAGTATCAAATAATTTTCAACTAATGTAATTTCTTTTATTTAACACAAATATTTCCTTCATGATCCAAAACATTTTATGATCTCCACAGCTGCAGTGAGAAGAGGAGTTTGTTATTTTAAACGGAAGCTGAAGAAACTGTAGAATTAGCAGACATAAGAGAAAGTGGAAAGGTGGAGGATGGAGTTGCAGACTCTACAGGAGGCTCTTAAAGTGGAAATTCAGGTTCACCAGGTATGTTCCATTATTGGCTTCTCTGTGTTGTGTTATTAAGTAATGGCTAAGATTAGTAAACTGTCCCAATTCTGAATTTCAGTACACTTTTTAATCGTCTTTCAGACAGTTGTCCAAGAGACATATCATTTGCCTTTTATTGCTACGTAACAAACTCACTGACAATACTTATAAGAACTTTAATAAAATATTCCTGACTTCCTTTCCAGAGAAAAGAATGGAAAATATTTTTTCGTATACTAAAGGTGTTAAAAAAAACCACCCAAACTTTTTTTCCTTTTTTTGGGTTCATCTGAAGAACTTTGTTCATGTGACTTAACTTGTATATTTTAAGTAATGAGACATGTTTAAGTTGACTACCATTTATACTGAAGTTTTTGCACATACCTCAGCCTTATGCCTTGATTCCAATCTTTAGTAAAGAAAACATCACTGCCAGAGCACCTGGGTGGCTAGGTCAGTTAAGCCTCTGACTCTTGATTTCGGCTTAGGTCATGATCTCAGGGTCATGAGATCTAGCCCCTGTTGGGCTCCACCGTCAGCATGGAGTCTGCTTGGGATTCTCTCTCTCCCTCTCTTACTGCCCCTCCCCACCCCCCGCTCACACATTCTCTCTCTCTTAAATAAATAAATCTAAAAAAAAAAAGAAAACATCACTGCCTTCACAGATGTTTAAATTTCAGATAATCACAATTCTTAAAATTTACCTCAGGTGCATAGGCTAAACAAACCTTCAAGTATATACATAAAAATATGTTAATAATTGTTCATATAATATCAATAAAATATTAAATATATATTTTTTATGTGTATAACATATTTTATTTAATATAACTCTAATCCAGAACTGAAGCTATCCTTAAGTAAATGGATCATTAACATATATTTTGTAAACAGAATATCACTGTTTCTGTCCCCTTTCTAGACATTAGCTGGATGTGGTCCCAGGTTCAAGATAAACACATACAAACATACAATCAGAAGTGATAAATGATGATGAATTGACTACTTTTAAATGTCTGGGGTGGAGAAGTAGAAAAGAGAAGGAAACAAGTTTCCCTTGTTTTATCTGAATAGTTTAATGTAAAGTTAATTTCTGAAATTGTTGGAAGCACCCCTTAGGTTTTGATAACTACTACATTTGCAAGCTGCTTAGAATTAGGGTGAATGAGAGCTTACAGGAAAGCTTCAAAGGCACACACACACACACACACACACACTATTAAGTCTCTGTGTATTCAGAAATCCCTGCTTCTGCTTTGGATCTGTTAAACTCCTGCTCAGCAGTAGTCTTACAGTTTGCTGTGTACAGGTGAGCTTCTCTACGTGAAGTGTGTTTTGTTTTATGGTAATTTTAAGAAATTTAGTATATAATAAGTTATGCACATTTTATTTTAGTTGGCCTTGCTTCTGTTACTAGTTGAGGAGATTGAAAATCTATTTATAAAATCAAGCTTGTCTTTTTCCCAGATGTATTTTAACCTAGAGTTGTGTTGAATACTTAATTTGGCTGAATGGCAAATGACAACAGTTAAATTCATAATTTGTTCAGAGCTGACATCATCATAGAAGGGATTTCTGGAGAACAATAACCAATCTGAAATTTGTATGGATCAAAGATATTTAATGAAGCTGTGTGATTTTAGGAGATATTCCTCCTCTCAAGAAATTTGGAGATGGCAGCATTGACATTCTGCTTTTAGTTCATCCTCACAAGATATGAACAAGTCCCAAATAAGACTTTCTTGAAAGACTCATCTCCTAAATTGAACTAAATTACTAAAAATGAGAATTTTTTTTTTTTTTTTTAGAAAGGGAGAGAAGGGGGTGGAGGGGGAGAGGGAAAGAGAGAGAATCTCAAGCAGGCTCCACACCTAGGGTAGATCCCGACATGGGGCTTTATCCCTGAGATTATGACCTGAGCTGAAATTGAGTCAGATGCCTAACCAGTGGAGCCACCTAGGTGCCCCTAAAAATGAGAATGAGAATTCCTTTTTTAAAATTTTTATTTATTTGTCAGAGAGAGAGCTAGTGCACAAGCAGGGGGAGTGGCAGGCAGAGGGAAAAGCAGGCTCCCCACTGAACAAGGAGCCCAGTGCGGGACTCGATCCCAGGACCCTGGGATCATGACCTGAGCCAAAGTCAGATGCTTAACCAACTGAGCCACCCTGGCATCCCCAAAATGAGAGTTCTTAAATATTATTTTGCTTCTTTATTTTTAATTCAGGAGTACCAATTTTATGAAAATTACAATTATGAAAAAATTTAATGTTTATTCCTTTTTAAAATCTAGTTTAATTTTTTTTTTAAAGATTTTATTTATTTGAGAGAGAGAGAATGAGAGAGAGCACATGAGAGGGGGAAGGGTCAGAGGGAGAAGCAGACTCCCTGCCGAGCAGGGAGCCCGATGCGGGACTCGATCCTGGGACTCCAGGATCATGACCTGAGCCGAAGGCAGTCGCTTAACCAACTGAGCCACCCAGGCGCTCTCTAATTTAATTTTTAAAATTACATTTGTTGACTCAAAAGGGATGTAACGTTCTTCCAAAAGTTATCCCAGTTTCTTAATATTTACATTGTTTATTTCTCTATATACTTAACTTTTTTTTTAGGATAAATCAGGAGCTTTTATATTCATCCTTAATTATTACACATTTTGTGCAATAGTAATCGTTTATTTATATGGTGATTGATAATATTTCAACTTATATACTTACAAAACATCTGTTTGCACTGTAATTACATTTAGAATGCTTTCCTATTTGGGGAAAAATACTAAGTATTAGTAGTAAATACAAGTGACATGCCTTGTTTGTAAATCTGATGTTATTATTCTTGTTGGATATGTGGTAACCTACATGATCACTGATCATGACAAGTTCAGAAATGCCAGAAATGACATCAAAGTAGGCACTGGCTGTTAGGCTGAGGCCAAAGCCAGATCATACATTTGACTAAATACTGGAGCAAAAGCCTCCCCTTTGCATTTCCAGTTAGGGATGGAATTTGGGCTGAATTGAGCTTACTGGATAGAAGCATGTTAGGAAAGTATTGCTGTGGTAGAAGTATATTTCTGTTCTTTATGGAGAGGGAGATGGTTAAGAAAGTTGCAGTGTACATATGGGTTGATGTTGAGTAAATGGTAAATAATAATGGCCTGTGATGGTGACCTCATCTTTTTTGAGAAACTGCCTTTTTAATTATTCTTACATAGATTTGATGGAAACCATATTTAAACTTCTGGAGTATATACATGGAACAGAGGATAGTATAAAGCAGAGATCAGCAAACTTTTCTGTAAAGGCAGTAAAATATTTTATACTTTGTGAGACATTTATGGTCTCTGTCACTACTACTCTGCTGCTGTATAGACAAAGCAGCCATAGATAATATATAAATGAATGGGTGTGGCTGTGTCCAAATAAAACTTTATTTATAAAAAAAGGTTGTAGGGCGCCTGGGTGGCTCAGTCGTTAAGCGTCTGCCTTCGGCTAAGGTCATGATCTCAGGGTCTTGGGATCAAGCCCCGCATCGGGCTCCCTGCTCCGCGGGAAGCCTGCTTCTCCCTCTCCCACTCCCCCTGCTTGTGTTCCCTCTCTCACTGTGTCTCTCTGTCAAATAAATAAATAAAATCTTAAAAAAAAAAAGATTGTGGGCTGGATTTGTCCATGTACTGTAGTTTATGCGGACCCTTGGCATAAGTATATCCTCATAAGAAATTGCTGCATTCTTGCAAAAGAAAGTAGCTTAATTTTGATAACACAGGGTCAGCTTAAAGTCACTAGGGATTTGGATGGTCTAGTTAAGTTACCTAGCCTCTCCTGTCCTGCCTCTGATTGTCTAAATGCAGCTTGACTACTTATAGATAGAAAAGTTGGTTTATTTATTTCCTCCAGGAGTGGAGGCTTAGTGCGGTTGTCAGTTTTTAAGTTCCAGTGTCATGGAAGAAAACCTTTTTTGGCTTAAATAGGGCAACTTTAGGGGCCCCTGGTTGGCTCAGTCAGTTAAGCGTCTGCCTTACTCAGGTCATGATCTTGGGGTCTTGGGATCAAGCCCCTGTGCCCCTCCCCCTGTTCATGCTCTCTCTCTCAAATAAATAAAGATCTTTAAAAAAAATTTAAAAAGGCAAACTTTAGTATAGTAGCCAACTCTAGTAACTAAATTAAAAAAGAAAAGCAAGGACTTTTTTCATTGAAAAATGAGGCTAGGGGCGCCTGGCTGGCTTAGCCATTAAGTGTCTGCCTTTGGCTCACATCATGATCCCGGGGCCCTGGGATCGAGCCCCGCATGGGGCTCCCTACTCAGTGGGAAGCCTGCTTCTCCCTCTCCCACGCCCCCTGCTTGTGTTCCCTCTCTCGCTGTCTCTCTCTGTCAAATAAATAAATAAAATCTAAAAAAAAAAAAGGAAAAAAAATGAGGCTAGCCTTTAGGCTGCACTGGTAAAAAATATGTGTGTATAAAGTTGTGTTTCAGTTTCGCTGAGCTCTTGGAATGTGTGTTATACTGTTCTGTAGATTAAGGCCAGGATACGGAAGAGTTACTACTGTCACGTATGAAGCAGAGTTTAGTAACATATACCTTGTGTATATGGAGGTTACATTGTTGGCAACCTCAGCTATCCAGAATGCATCTTAGCACCTGAAGTAAGGTTCTTGACCAGCTACAATAAATATCAGAAGTCATTCACCAAAGAGTATACATTTTACTCAAGGGGCATTTCTTAAGCTATCACAACCTGTTTGCTCATCTTAGAATTAGTTCACTGTGCATATCACACAGCAGATCAGAAGCCGCAAATTTGAGTTGGGGTTCAGGGGCTGTTGGAGGAGATGTAATAATAGTAACAAGATTTGCTAGCTAACTCCTTGGCATTAAGATGTAGATTGAAAAACTAAAATGCAGACATGAGGACTCTCTAAATCATAGCAGTTTGGGGCCTTTATTATAAGGACCTATTGTGCTGTTTATAGAATAGTCTATTAATTGATGTAATCATGCCTCTAAGTATCAATCAAAGCTGACTTTTTTTCTTTTTAAGAAGGCAGATAAGTATATATTTTAGAAATATTTTATGACTAAAATATTTAAAAGTACCTTGACACTCAAAGAGAGGGACAGATTTTTTAGTTACATGAAAAATTCACTTGGGGAACAGCTTATTCCCAGATACTTTGAGGAATTAGCTTTCTGATATTTTTTATCCTTCAAATTTTTCTGTCTTGGTTATTGTTATCTTTGGGCAGTGATGCTTTTAGAAGTTGGGTTAAGTCAGAAGATGTCCATTTTTCTTTCTTTTTAATTTATTTGGACTTCTGCTTTCCCGAGTAAAGGTCTTTCTTATTAAGTATTCTGGTAGCACTCTCCTTCCCAGAGGAACCCAGGTAGGTAGCGTTTGTGTTGTTGTTCCACTGAGTATACCCCATGTAGAGAAGACAGTGGCAAAGTCGTAGCTGACACTAGACTCCCTTTATGGTAAGAAACAAACCACTGGACTTGCCAAATCTGTACTTTGCTGTATACAGACAGGCCTGTTTTGTTATGGGAGCAGCTTCTTTCCAGGCCTTTTGGGACTCTAAACAATGACATTTTAAAGGGATGTTTGGCTTTTGGAGCATCCATCTTGTTTAAATTGCTTTTTAAAAGCCCCCATCCCCCACCCCTTCTCCAGATTTGTTAAAAAGCAGGAGCTTGTCATTTCAAACACAAAGTGGTAGTTTGATTTATTTATATACACCTGTGTGTGTATATATATGTATACACACAGAGGTATATATGTATGTATATGTATTTATTAGGAAGAGTGTCTCATTAACCTTTTATGTGGATCACAGAAGCTTTTGGTCTATTCTGATTGTGTGTTGCTCATTTTTTTGGGTAGACTTAAAACTTTAGATTTTTGGGGCCAAGTCTGATTAGCCATAGTGGGTTAAAATGTAAGACTGATGGCTCTTTTTCTCTTTTTATTACCAGAAACTGGTTGCTCAAATGAAGCAGGATCCACAGGTAAAATACTACTTTTATTCATTTAATTTTTAAAATAATTTAAAATAACCATAAGATATTAAAATACAGACCAGGACTTAAGTTTTAGAAACTATCTCATCTCTAACAGCAATTATTTTTAGCATATTGGTCTTCATGTTATAAGGGTTTAGAAAAATTCAGTCATTCTATTATAGTGTAGCTATCATTTTATCTTTGTTTCTGTTATTTATTTCACTTTTATGTTCATTTCTTTGAGTATTTTGGGGAGAAATTGAGTTAATATTCTTCATATGGCTCAGATTTCATTTCCATAAGCCTATTTAGTCAGAATCAGTTTTTGAGGCTTTCTGTATTCTCCAAATTATTGTATATGGCCCAGAACAATTCTTATCTTCTCATAGCTTATATAGTACAGGTATAGTACAGAACATTTAAATACTTAATTCCACTATGATTAAATAATTTCAGAATAATTTTTAAAGAAATTTTTAAAAAATTTATCTTTGAAAGAGCCCTTAAAGAGGGTTTAAAAGTACCTTGTAGGGGCGCCTGGGTGGCTCAGTTGGTTAAGCAACTGCCTTCAGCTCAGGTCATGATCCTGGAGTCCCGGGATCGAGTCCCGCATCGGGCTCCCTGCTCAGCGGGGAGTCTGCTTCTCCCTCTGATCCTCCCCCTCTCATGCTCTCTGTCTCCCATTTTCTCTCTCAGATAAATAAATTTAAAAAAATCTTAAAAAAAATAAAAATAAATAAAAGTACCTTGTATAATAATCCAGCAGCTGTTACCTTCTCTTTAAATTCTCATAGGCGTTTTTGACTTAGGCGTTTTCTTCTCTATCCCTGAAGAGAAATCTTCCTAAAAAGTTATCTTGTCTTTGATGATTACATTTATTGTTCGGGTCGTGTCTCTTTTGTAGCCATTAGACAGTGGGTCACAAGTTTGAAACGTATCAGACTTTCAGGATTTGTTTACCCATAAATCTGTTCACAGAACACTTAGACCCATTGTATATGTGTAAATATATATATTTATACATATATATATATACTTACATACATACACTGTATATATGTAGTTGTTAAACATACCATACATGCCTCATTGTAAGGTTAAGAAAATAAATTCTTGGATTTAAAGAATGGTACTGAAGCAGATTGATTTTTTTGGAAGTGGGAAATAGATTCATTTCTTCAAAAACTTAACACCCAGTGGCCTAACTAGTGTATGTTAACACAATCCATTGATTCTGAGGGCTGGGCATTAATGGCCCACACTTAACTCCTGTTTGACAGTCCTACTTCTTTGGGAAGCTTTTCCATTTTTATTTATTTTTTAAAGTGTATTAAAATTTAAATTAGATTTAGGAAACCAAGAGGCAGTAGACCTTAGATTAATAGACTCTTTTATATTTAATATGGTAACCTACATTGTCAGCAACTGAAATATTACTTGAAAATTTTAGCATTTCTGACAGAGCTAGTGGTCATGTAACAGAGCAGTCTTAAAAGAATCTGAGGGGCCAGTAAGTCGTTGGACAATCTTGTGACTGATCTCATTAGGGAAGCCTTATGTCAAATATACTTATAAAAAAGACAATGTAGAGTAAACATAAAGGGGAGGATGTATGCCCCAACTCTGACAGAAGACCAAGCAGGGTGAAATCAAAAGAAATGCATGTGAAACAATGAAGAAAAAGTAGTCTTTTATTGGAATGATGTTCAGTCTGTTAGTAGGCTGTCCTGCTACATTAAGCATTTGAAAATTTTAATTTTGGATTTTTTCCCCACTTGAGTAAAAAGCAAGCACGCTCAGTGTATCTCATCTAAAATAGTATTCTTTTTTGATTCCCAGAATTTTAGAACTGAGAAAATACCCTGGTAGTCAGTGTGTTAATTTGAATGATGTAGTGTTAAGGCAGTTGCAGCGCTGACAGCTTTTCAAATCTAGGCTAAAATAACAAATGTACTCTACTAAATAAGGGAGAGGGCAAGTAGAGAAAACACTCTTATCTTTATTGATAATGCCATTAAGCATGCAGTGTATGCATACTTATAACTTCAGTTTTCCTGCTTTTGTCTGATTAGTGGAGCTTTAGGTTTTCTGTCAACTGATGCTTTCTAGAAAGAATAACAATATTTCAATAGAAAGGAATAAATACTATAACAGTACAAGATGCTAAAATATAAAACTTCTTGTAATTTGGAACAATTGCAAAGGAACTGCCCCTGTTCCAGTGTTAGGAGCTACATTAGGTGGTGATAATATGACTACAGTTTAATGCATGACAAATTTGATTGGCTAAATGCTTAAGATTGCTTCATCATTTGTAATACAGTATGCATAAAGTCTTCTTGCTACTATTCTGTTAACAAATGAAATATCTTTCTCACAGATATTTTTTCTTTCCAATCAGAATGCTGATTTAAAGAAACAGCTTCATGAACTCCAAGCCAAAATCACAGCTTTGAGTGAGAAACAGGTAGGGGAAAAGGGTGGGGGGCATATTTTTAACATTGTGTTCTAAAGATATGTCTGCTTGAGGCTTCTAGGAGAACTGCTATTTTTCCTCATGTGTGAAAATAAGTGTGGGCAGCCAGACTCAGTTTTAATTTTGTTTGAGCTCTGTTTATCTATTTTTATTTTTGGTTGAAATCAGTGTCTAGAGTATCCCATGGGTATATGTTACTGGCAAATACCTAAAAGCAGTGTGGCAGGCTGCTGTTAACTGTGTTAATTAAACTCTCTAGTTTACCCATAGGGGAAAGAGGTAAAGAAAGTTAGTGGGAGTGTGTGATAGAGAATCTTGTAGTTGCTGGATGTGTCTTGTTAACCTGTTTTAAAGGCTTGGGATGACATTTAACTTACTGTGGAGAAAATGGTTGTAAATAAATAGCTGTAAATGTAGGTCTCCCATTCTGATTATTGTCATACCTTTATGTTATTCTTTATTAGATGGAACCTTGTTGGATTTATTTATATAGAGCAAGAGAAGAGTATCTTACTTTTTTTCCAAGGACATCTGGAAAGTAGTCTTTGGAATTTCTTGTATAATGACCTCTACTTCACCAGTTCAGGCAGCTCCTGCCACCAGGTGGAGTGTGACAATTGATAGAACACTAAGTAAATGTCTATGGTAACCTGACAAAGCATGTGTTTTCTTGTTCCTTCCCCACCGCTCTCCCTCTGGTTAAAAGGAGCAGTTTTCTGTCTTGGCATAGGTGAACGTGTAAACCAAAAGCATAAGGTGATTTGCAGTTGATAGTTCCTGCTAGTGACATCTTATTGAAGATTTTTGACTAAATAGTTCTCAATAATTGATTTTCATGTGTTTTTTTTAAACTTTTATTTAGTGAAATAATAGTAATGAGAGTAATTTATCTCTGGAGATTTCTGATTGTGTTTGTATTGTGTTTTCTATTGTGTTTTAACTAAGGGGAGAAATAAATTTTGAGACCTATGTGGAATGCATGTGAGCCCTTAATTGTTCAGAATAGAATCTTTTTGCAAGCTGAGTGAACACAACTGCTTTTTTTCTCCCCGGTCCTGTTCTTATGCTTCTGTGTTCCCCCATCTTGTCTTCTCCAGAGACAGGAGATATTTTAGATTAGGGAATTGCCAAAATAAAATTGGGAGGAGGTAGCATGGCGGAGAACAATTTGTAAGGGAAAATATAAACAGAGTTCGTTAGTATGTATTTGGCTTTGAAAGTGATTCAGTTCTCTAAAGTCAAATTGATGTGTGTTAGTGAAAATGTTCTAGCTTTAGAATTCTGTTAGCGCTGAGCCTCCTTATAGTTTCAGGGTTAGTTTGACAAGACGCCAATGAATGAGTCACTTTTGCTGAAAAATTCACGTGTTCCAGCAGGGAAAGAAGGTGAGAACTGATTAGTGGAGTTAGGGGGTTGGGGATGCTGCACAAAGTTAAGACACTCTAAAGCTAGATTTGGAGAAAATGGGGCAATTGAAAAAATTTACATTTATTTGAAATTTTTGTGAGAACTGATGTAAAGATTTGGTTTATTTCTATAACTTTTTATTCTTTAATTTCTGTTTTCTACTAGGGACCTCACTTAATAGAAAATTGCAACCATTTATGTTTATGTTCGGTAAGACAGTTCATCAAGTGGTAAACTCTCTCATCTGAACTAAGTTTGGATTTTAGAAACTAGATTTTTAAAAAATGGGCCTGGCATCAGGAAAACCTTAGGTATACAAAGTAAAAAAAGTAGAGAGAATGGAGTCAGAAACTGAAATGCAACCTTGAAATTTTTAAAATATTTGCTTAACTGTTAAAACAACCTTTTTGATAGAACAGAAAATATATTTTTAGGTAGGCTAGTACTTGAAGAAAGCACAGATGTAAAGTTCAAAAGCGGCGTGCCTGGGTGGCTCAGTTGGTTAAGCGACTGCCTTCAGCTCAGGTCATGATCCTGGAGTCCCGGGATCGAGTCCTGCATCGGGCTCCCTGCTCAGCAGGGAGTCTGCTTCTCCCTCTGACCCTCCTGACCCTCCCCCCTCTCATGCTCTCTCTCTGTCTCTCTCTCTCAAATAAATAAATAAAATCTTTAAAAAAATAAATAAATAAAAATAAAGTTCAAAAGCTGGGCCTTCCTCAGACTTATTTCCAACATAAAACATTGATATTCAGTTTAAAATAGTTTTATTTTACAATAAACGCCTAATGCTGAATGCCTAGCATTTTGGTTTTCCTTCTCAAAAGTTCTACTTAGCCTCTGGCAAAATACTGATTTTCCTTTTACTTTAATAACTAAAATCTGATTTATCTTACTCACAAATATTTTTATTTAACAATTTTTTTGGTTGTGGGGAAAATGCTAAATACAGCAAAGTACAAAGAATGTCATATTCCAGAATTAACAACTACTAATCCTGTATCATTATTTGTTTCTATTCTTTTTATACTATGTACACTTTTCTGTCGTCATTTTTTCTATATCCGCTTGAAAATTTATACAAGTAATAGATGCATACATTCTCTTTTTTTGCTTTATTAAAAAAACAAAACATTGTAGATAGTCATTAATTCTTACAATGGGCACGTACTAGTTCTTATTTGTTATTACTACCTCAGTATTTGATACTTAATTGGTTTCTTCCTCAAGACTAATTATGAAATGTTATGCTCCATTTGGGAAAATATGGTCTTTAGTAAGCATCTCTCATGGCTAAAACTTAGTGAATTTCATTGAATTCTTGGTTAGAAGTCTCCAGTGTTTTCAAACTGTAACTTGAGATTTTTGAATAAACTCCCCATTGCAGATTTTGAAGTCAGCTCCTTGACCCACAGGGCTTTAATTTGTGGTTGACAGTTTTAACTCGGGAAATCCCCAGACTTGATTAGTTAAACAAATTATGTGTTATGGAGCCATTAAAAATCATGGTTTCAAAAATATTTTAATCATATAGTGTGCTCATGATAAAGCAAGTGAAAAAGGACGTGCAGCTTTATATGCATTATAATCCCACTTTTGAGTGTGTCATATGTATATATGTATGTAGGCATGTAAATACATATAGAAACAGTGTCACTATGAAATGTGGGAAGGTGATGAATTTACAGGTAGTTTATTTTTTCTTTAAGATCTTGTGTATATTTGCTTTAATCTGTATAATAAATATGTTTCCTTTTTATAACCAGAAATAGACAAGAAACATTATTTAAAAAATCTTCAACACCAAACTTTTGTCTGTTCCAGGGAGAGTTAGCATTTAAATATCCAATGACATTCTCCTCTTGGTATATGAACCACTGTAATCAGAGAATCCATCTATTTTAATACTGAAATGTGGAAGCAACTATTAATTTCTTTAACAGGGTTCATTCTTTTTCTGCACCCCTCCCTCCTCATTTTGGCATGATGTGTGGTCTTTTGCTTGTCAGGATAGAGGTTAGATAATTTTTTAAAATAGTCATCTTTTTATGCTTTTTAAACAAAGTATTATGAACATCTTACATTTTTTAGTGTTTTTTAAAAATACGATTTTTATAGGTTCAAATATTTAGTGGTCTGGCTAGATTATAATTGGTTAGTCCTCTAATATTTGATGATAGGATGTTTCCAGTTTTTTGCTATTATAAATATCGCTATGATAGAAATACGTATGTGAATTTGTTTCTCTCTGATTGCCTTAGGATACATTCTTAGGTGTGAGATTACTGGGTGTATTGGTCAGCTGTTGCTGTAATAGTTCTGCAAAACAAACCGGTGTTTTATTGAGTGACTTAACGACGTTTATTTTCACACTGGGTCTGTACATCACCTGGGGTTTTCGTGATCTAGGCTGGACACATCTGCTTTCGTGATCTAGGCCCAGACACATCTACTTCAGTTTGTGGGTTGGCTAGCCCTGCCTCCAGGCTACAAGTTGGGTTAGATCTGCTCTGTACCTGTTCACTCTGAGGCCTACCATGAAGAGGCAGCAGCTACCTGGGGCATACCCACTTCACCAGAATACCAGAAGCAGACCAAACTACCAAAATACATTTTAAGCCTCTGCTGGCATCAAGTCTTTTAATATCTCATTAGCCAAAACAAATCATGTGGCTAAGCCCTGCAAAGTTACATGACAAAGGGTGTGGATGTATAATTTTATAATAGAATATAAAGAATTGAGAACAATAATCCATCTACCTTACTTGGTTAAAGTTAGTATAAAAGAACTTAAGTATATATATTTTTTAAAAAACGAATTTTTATGACTTATTTCCAAATAGCCTCCAGAAAATGCTGTTATCAACTTAACAGCATATATGACAGTACCTAGTTTTCCCCAGGAGATACCCTGTGGGGGAAAAAAAACATTTTGCTAATGTGAAAGATGGGTTAATAGGTATCTGATGCTTATCTGGAAGTATATTTTTCAAGCTGTTTGTCCATGGTAGAGATACTCCATTGTATTCCTTAGAAACATTTCAGTTTTAGGTTTTATTTTTCTTTTATCCTTTCTCCTATTTTTCTTATTTCTTTTTTAGAGAGGTAGACATCTCCACAGTCTTTGGTCTTTGCTACTGGTTTGCTTTTCCAGCTCTATGTTTAAAATTATAGTCTCTATTCCTTACAGATTGCTTAACCTAATACAAGATGAAATACTTTTCTGGGTTTAATAAATAGTTGCCATTTATGAAACCATTCTCATTTTAAATTTGAACATATTTTACTAAAATAGATTTGAAGCCTTTGGGAGAGAAGTTTCTGTTCCTGTCATAACTAATTATGTTTCTGATGCATAGAACAACATTATTTAAGCCAAGTAGGTGACTTGAACAATGGACTGGGGGTGGGGGAGGGGAAACTGGAGTTTGATTCTATTCCTGATTCTGTAACAGACTTTTTCATAGATTTTGAGTTAATAATTTAGTATGTCTATTTCCTTATTTATGGAATGTTTGAATAATGCCTTTTAGGAGTTTATGAACATGTATCTGTTGAATGCACTGAATGTTTTTGAAGGTGAGTTCTAATTAAACGGAATAGGTTAGCTTTAGTCATAGTGGTTAACTTCATCTCATATGGAGCACCTTCATCTTACATGTCAAGTACCACTTTTTTTTTTTCCAAGTACTACTTTTTTTTAAGGACTTAGAACATTTAATGCAGTCATGAGTAAGTACATCACTGTAATACATAAACTGGGACGTGGACTGTGACTTAGCCATGATTATATATATAATTAATCAGTATCTGATTTGAGACTAGAATCCAAATCACTGTATTCTTCATTCTCTTTTATTTAGTAAATTGTATTCCTAAACTATTCTGTGGTCCTTTATCAAATATTTTTTGAAATGGGACATTAGGCACAATAATTACATTGCCTTTAGGCTTCATTGCCTTGGAGTCAAGTAAGTAAATTAGTTCTTGTAGTCTAATAATGGTAACCTGATACATGACTATCTCCAGCCTCTGATGCTGATGACCATAGAATGTTACTCTTTTTCATTCATAACCAAACTAGTGTGATTGGCTCATCACATTAGCATTGAAAATTGTTATTTTCTTAGAGATTCTTAAATTATGGTGGGAATCTGACCTCATCTTTGTCCAGAGCTTAGGAGTTCCCTAGGATTCAGTCAAGTTCATCCCTCCTGCACAGTATTTATGGGAAACCATTGGTCCAGTTGTTTGTTGAGTTTACTTCCTCTTGTGTACACACGGGATCAGCTTCTTCTGTTTTTTTTTAACCTTTATTCTTAGAGTACAGTTGTCACTATTGCCAATAGTTGTACCTAACTAATCAAAGATTGACAAAGAAGCTTGATGAAGTAACTCATATTTTAATAATGTGTGCCATGTTATTATAGGACATTTTACCTGAGTGTGGTGGAGGGAATCTAGTAAGGTGGTGATTTCTGCCAAATGCAGCAATTTGCTTATCTTAGTAGGTTAGGGCAATCTTCTTAGTTCATTCTAATCATTTATTTTTGATACTGGCAAATGGAATGAGTTTTTATTTTTATTTTATTCTTTTTGAAAGGGAGAGAGACAAAGCAGGGTGAGGGAGCGAGAAGGGTCAGAGAGAATCTTAAGCAGGCTCCACGCCCAGCACAGTGTAGATCCTACAACCCTGAGATCATGACCTGAGCCAAAATCAAGAGATGCTTAACTGACTGAGCCACCTAGAAGCCCCATGGAATGACTTTTTCGTTTCAGTTTGAAAGTCTTAACGTTCATCGTCAGATGTTACATGTCTTGACACTGAACTACTTGGGATCTATTGTATTTTTTTTTCTTTCTATGCTTGTCGCTTATTGAAGAACTTTTGCCTCAAGCAATGAAAATTTAGACCAAGTCTAAGTTTGTGGAACTTTTTTCAAGCACCGTATTTAGGGACTCTTCACTTTGACTCTTTGGAGAACATTAATCTTAACTTTTGACTAGTAGATGGTGTGCAGAACAAAGGCTTATTTAACAAGGCCTTAGACAGTATAACTTTGACTTCATTAGTAAATTACTTTGTGCTTTTAAATAGTCTATTCCCTTCTCCCTGGGATCTGTGTTTTTTCAAATGTCTTTATCATTCTAAGATTCTTACTCTTCTGTTTATTCCTCATACATTTATTGCGAGTTTTCTATAGTGAAAGGCTTGGTACTAGGTCCTGGAGGGTGCAAAGAATGAAAATCTTGCAAATGACATATACCCAATAAAGGGTTAGTATCCAAAATGTATAAAGAACTTAAAAACTCAACACCAGAAAACAAATAATCCAATTAAGAAATGAGCAGAAGACAGACAGTCATTTCTCCAAAGATGCCAACAGACACATGAATAGATGCTCAACATCACTCATCATCAGGGAAACGCAAATCAAAATTGCAGTGAGATAGCAGCTTACATCTGTCTGAATGTCTAAAATCAAAAACACAAGAAATAAGTGTGGGTGAGGATATGGAGAAAAAGGAACCCTCGTGCACTGTTACTGGGAATGCAGGCTGGTGCAGTCACTGTGGAAGACAGTATGGAGGTTCCTCAAAAAATTAAAAATAGAGCTACCCTACAATCCAGTAATCTCACTACTGGGTATTTACCCAAGAATATGAATACAGTAATTCAAGGGGATATATGCACCCTGTGTTTTTTTTTTTTTTTAAAGATTTTATTTATTTATTTGACAGAGAGACACAGTTAGAGAGGAAACACAAGCAGGGGGAGTGGGAGAAGGAGAAGCAGGCTCCCGGCTGAGCAGGGAGCCCGATGCGGGCTCGATCCCAGGACCCTGGGATCATGATCTGAGCCGAAGGCAGATGCTTAACGACTGAGCCACCCAGGTGCCCCTGCACCCCTGTGTTTATTGCAGCGTTATTTAGCCAAATTATGGAAGCAACCCAAGTGTTCATCAGTAGATGAATGGATCAAGATGTAGTATACATACACAGTAGAATATTATTCAGCCATAAAAAAGAACAAAATCTTGTGATTTGCAATAACATGGATGGATCTAAAGAGTATAATGCTAAGCGAAATAAACCAGTCAGAGAAAGACAAATACCATATTATTTCACTCATATATGGAATTTAAGAAAGGAAACAAAGGGGGGGAAAAAGAGACAAACCAAGAAACAGACTCTTAACTATAGAGAACAGGTGGTTACCAGAGGTGAGATGGGTAGGGTGATGGGTGAAATTGGTGAAAGGGGTTAAGAATACACTTATCTTGATGAGCACTGGGTGATAGATGGAAGTGTTGAATCACTATATTTTATACCTGAAACTAATAATAACACTGAATGTTAACTATACTGGGATTAAAATTAAAAAAAAAAAGAAAAAATCTTTCAGTGTTACTTCCCTGTGACTGGTTATAACCTTCAAAATGTTCAAGCTCATTAGCACTGATGCCTTTAGCAGCTCATTCTTGATTGACTCTCTTGCTTGCATCCTCTTACATACCCCAGAAGTTCCCTGGTGTCACCTATCTATACTGGGCTCTCTCAATTCTCTGTGCCTTTGCATATGCTTTCTCTATAGCAGGAATTCTCTTTCCTTTTTACCTGGTAAATTCCTACTTATCCTCTGAAGATCCAATGTAAGCAAAGATCCTCTAGAAAGTTTTCCTTGACTTCTTTCCACTCTCCAGGCAAAGCTAGATACCCTTCTGTGTTTTCATGGTACTTGTGCCCACCTCTCTTATTTGTTTTCATTGCACTGTGTTATAATTATTTGTAAGCTCCTTGAGGATAGATAGCTCCTTGCTCATATTTGTACCCCTCCAGCCTAGCATAGTAGATATGTAGCAAGTGTTTTTTAATGTGTTAATTCATTATGCTTTCAAGAAGCTAGTAATCTAGTAAGGTGGCCTATGATGTCCATGGTAAGACATTTTACCGTTAAAAGATTTCCCATTCAGGGGTGCCTGGGTGGCCCAGTCATTTCAGTGTCTGCCTTTGGCTCAGGTCATGATCCCAGGGTCCTGGGATCGAGCCCCGCATTGGACTCCCTGCTCAGTGGGGAGCCTGCTTCTCCCTCTCCCACTTCCCCTGCTTGTGTTCTCTCTCTCGCTGTCTCTCTCTGTTAAATGGATAAATAAAATCTTAAAAAAAAAAAAAAAAAAAGATTTCCCATTCAAATAGTTCAGTTCCCTTTTTTTGAGAAAAAATATTCTCAATATTGTTTCCTACTTGAATGTTTTAAGAATGTTCAATAACATTTTTTAATTAACATATAATGTATTGTTTCAGGGGTACAGGTCTGTGATTCACCAGTCTTACACAATTCACAGCGCTCACCATAGCACATACCCTCCCCAATGTCCATCACCCAGCCACCCCATCCCTCCCACCCGCCTCCACTCCAGCAACCCTCAGTTTGTTTCCTGAGATTAAGAGTCTCTTATGGTTTGTCTCCCTCTCTGGTTTCGTTTTGTTTCATTTTTCCCTCCCTTCCCCTTATGATCCTCTGTCTTGTTTCTCAAATTCCTCATATCAGTGAGATCATATGATAATTGTCTTTCTCTGATTGACTTATTTCGCTTAGCATAATACCCTCCATTTTTAACTGTTTCAAATCAGAGCAGCTTTGTCTTAGTTTCAGAAAAGGAACTTTTATCAAGTGAAGGAGTATAAACCAGTAAATGAGTTGGGCCAGCAGTCTGGAAACCTGATATATCTAGAAACAGTCTCCTCTGTGATGTTGCTACATCACTCATTTCTGTCTGTTGTACCTCCTTTGGGTTCTCTTTAGGCTTCTCCTGACCTTATAAAACATGCTTACATTTCTTTTATCTTTTAAATAACAAGAATTCCTTTGTTTCTTAATTTCTTTCTGCCATTGCCCTGTCTCTGTGTCACTTCATGATTAAACTTCTAAGAAAGCTTAATCTTAGCTTAGTCTCTATTTGATGTTACTTTTTCCTTACCTTATAGCCCCTTTATCAACCCACTGCAGTTAGTTTCCATCTTCATTCTGCTCTAGTGAGCTCACTGAAACTTCTAGTAACATAATTGCCAAATTTAAAGTACATTTTTTAAACTTAATTTTACTTGAACTGACTGTAGCATTTCAGATTAATGACCATTTCCTTCCTAAGGTTTTCTTCTTCAGAGAACCAAGAACCTTCCTTTCTTAGTTTATTGACCTCTTCAAATGCACCCACTCGCTTTTCTTCTCAGGCACTTCTTCCTCAGCTTACCCTTTAAAAATTAATATTCTGTGGTGTTTCGTCCTTGTTTTTCTTTTCATCTTACTCTGTTTTTCCCCCATGGGTGACATACAGCCTCAGACCACCACTGAATGCCAGTGACCTCCAAACCTTTATTTCTTCTTCCCCTCTCTCTTCTAAGCTCTAGACAGATGTGTATTTTCAGCTTCTGCCTATTGGATATCCCAGAGCTCCATATTCTCCAGATAGAACCCCCTTCAAATTCTATTTCTTTTTTCCCTTTTCAGTTAATGACATTCCATTTACCTAGTGGCCAAGCAAAACGTGGAAGGCATCATGGACCTTTTGTCTCTCTCTCAGTCTCTTATCCATGATTGCAAAGTCTTGTTTATTCAAGCTCCTTAACATTGTCCATACTCCCCTATTTCCTTTCCATGGCATCCCATTGCATCCAGTCCTATCTTTATCATCCAACCTTTCACTATTAACAGGAGGGTATAAAATACAACCCTTGTATGTTGGCTTTCCTGTTTATGACGCTTCAGTAGCTCCCTTTGCCTTAGACTCTAGGAAGAAATCTGGACTCCTTACGGTGGCTCAGAAAACCCCTCATTATCTTACCCATGAGCCTCTCCATTGAACTCATACACACCTTGTCCTCCAGACTTGACACATACTTAAATTTTCTTGGTTATGCTCTATCGTTTCTTCGACCTGGAATATTCTTTCCTATCTTCTTTGTTTAGTACTAAACCTGGCGTAATAGTCTACCTTTTGACCCACAGGCTCATTTACAGGACAGTACAGTACAGAAATAGCCACGCATAAAAAATTGAAAACAAACATATATCAGTGTGCATTAGCAAGTAATACATAAGAGTTGACAATATATGCATATTATGAAGTACTTAACTGAGTGGAAAGATGAATGGAATGTAAAAAATCAAATTGTAAAACATTACAGTATGATTTATTATTTAAAATATAAAATACTAAAAAAAATTTGTATGTATGCATTCATGGTTATTTATACTTGAAAATATGTGGAGGGTGCCTGGGTGGCTCAGTCAGTTAAGCATCTGCCTTCTGCTCAGGTCATGATCCCAGGGTCCTGGGATCGAGCCCCGTGGCGGGCTCCCTGCTCAGCGGGGAGTCTGCTTCTCCCTCTGCTCTTCCCCACCTCTTGCTGTCTCTCTCTCTCAAATAGATGAATAGAATCTTTAAAAAAAAAAAAAAAGAAAATATGTGGGAAAAGTTCTAGATTATTTAGAATTATTTACATGGAGCTGTTAATAGTGATTTCCTCTCAGAAATATGGGATTCCAGAGAGGTGACCAAGGAAGTTGGCACTTTTAACTTTTTATATTCTTATTATCTGTATTTTTTATAAGGAACATACTAGTTTTTTAAATACTGAAGTATAGTATAAATACAGAAAACTACACATATATGTGTATATATTTATGTGTATGTATATATAGTTCAGATACATTTTTGCAAGCTGAAACACCTGGATGACTAGCACCATCAGTATCAGATATTTATACAGAAACTTTTTTGTGCTTTCTTCATTTTACTCTGATTCCCTTCCACCAGAGAAACCACTGTTGTGACTTTGAACAGCATAGATTAATGTTGCCTATATATGAAATCACATAGGGTGTATTTTTTTGTCTTATTTTATTCAACATTATGTTTATAAGATTACATCTGTTTCTTTGGAAGTTTTTTTTTTTTTAATGTTTATTTTGAAATATAAGAGTCATAGGAAGTTGTCTTTTGAAATTTTAAATCACTCAAGAAAAAAGTTTCTCTCTCAGATATATTCATCCCTAACATCTTTTGGCATAGTTAAATGCTTTTTCTTGTGAATTGATAGCTCCTTGCTGTGTTTCTCTTTATCACATTTCTTTAACTATTTGTTGGTATGTTTATCTCCCTTCCAGATTGTGAGTCTCTAAGAGCTGTGTTCTCGTCACACTTAAAACCTGGTGTGTAGGGACGCCTGGGTGGCTCAGTTGGTTAAGCGACTGCCTTCGGCTCAGGTCATGATCCTGGAGTCCCGGGATCGAGTCCCGCATCGGGCTCCCTGCTGGGCAGGGAGTCTGCTTCTCCCTCTGACCCTCCTCCCTCTCATGCTCTCTGTTTCTCATTCTCTTTGTCTCAAATAAATAAACAAAATCTTAAAAAAAAAAAAACAAAAAACCTGGTGTATATGGGGCGCCTGGGTGGCTCAGTCAGTTGAGCGGCTGCCTTTGGCCCAGGTCATGATCCCAGGGTCCTGGGATTGAGCCCCACATCAGGCTCCTTGCTCGGCGGGAAGCCTGCTTCTCCCTCTCCCCCTCCCCCTGCTTGTGTTCCCTCTCTCACTGTGTCTCTCTGTCAAATAAATAAATAAAATCTTAAAAAACAAAAAAACCTGGTGTATACCTAGTGCTTCATGCACAGTGGTATTTAAACATTTGTTAAAAGCAAGAGGTTCTAATCGTGACTGGCCTTGTATCTATAGAATTTCTCTGAACTGGTTTCTTCATCTGTAATATGGGCACTATAATTGCCAGTTCAGATGCCTTTAGCTGTATGTAACTGAAAGGCCAACTAAAAGTAGCTAAAACAATAAGTGGACTTACTCACCTAACGAATTGCTAGAATTCAACTTCAGTGGTTCAGCAACACCATCAGAACCCATGTTCTAGGGGCGCCTGGGTGGCTCAGTCATTAAGCGTCTGCCTTCGGCTCAGGTCATGATCCCAGGGTCCTGGGATCGAGCCCCGCATCGGGCTCCCTGCTCCGCGGGAAGCCTGCTTCTCCCTCTCCCACTCCCCCTGCTTGTGTTCCCTCTCTCGCTGTGTCTCTCTCTCTGTCAAATAAATAAATAAAATCTTTAAAAAAAAAAGAAAAAAAGAACCCATGTTCTAGTCCTCTTTCTGCTCTGCCACTCTCAGTGTGTCAGCAGACATTGCTTGTGGTCATTGCTGTAGCTCCAGGCTTTATATTCTCACACATGAACATTCTGGGGCAAAAATAAAAGGACTAGTTATTCTTAAAGGTCTCTTTGTAAGAGCAGGGAAAACCTTAGTTTAGAGGCCCTTCAACAGACTTTACATCTTATTGACCATTTTTGTCACATGCCAATGCTTAAAGTAGTCACCGGCAAGAAGAGTGGATCCAAGACTGATTTAGGTTCTGGAGCTGAGGACTTGCCTCTCAAACATTTGGAGGCTAGATACCCAAACAAAATTGGTTTTTGTTAGCATAGGAAGCAGAAGGGATAGAGAATAATGGATGATGAAAAAGCAATCAACAGTGTCTGTCTCCATCTATAACTGTAACAGTTTTCTCTACTAATGTAAATTAATTATAATGTATATCTGAAGATGTGTGAATCCTAAAATACTATAAAGTTAAAATATCCATTAGTGCTTGTTACTGGTTTTGGAAAAGTCTCCCTTTGCTACCCTAAGCTAGCAACCTGCTTTAGGGCAAGGAATGCAAAAATAATTTTACTATTTGCCAAAGCAATATATTATAAGAAAGTAAATCTATTATAGAAAATAATGTAATTTATTTCAAATGTGAGCTATAAATTGTTTTTAAAATTGTTTGATATTTAAAATATTTGTTTATAAACTATATCGTCACCATTGTTACTAATATTAATATCCTGTGCCTTTGAAACATAGCAGCCTTGATGTCCCTTTGTTAACAATACCTTCACACCTAAATTATTCAGGGAAACCAGAGTTTATCAAAACCCAATGGTATTTATGGATTTCAGTTTTTTTAAATGTTGAACACTATAAATGATACGCCAGATCACAGATTCTTGCATTTCTTTTTCCCAGCAGATGAGGGTGAGAGTACCAGACAGGAAAAAGAAGTTTACTCTTGGGCTGCTGTCTTCACATGGTAGCTGGTTAGAGAGGCTGCCCTGTAAAATTATCTTCACAGAAGATATGTTCCCTAAAGTTGATTTACTCCGAGTTCAGGAAGCAAATGTTTGTGTGAATCAGTAGGGATTGGCTAACCTCTTTCCGAAAAGCTCTGTCTGAAAATGACAAGAGTGATTATTAGTTCCTGTCAGTTAAGCACCAAACATTCCTTTGCTCTGAAAAATGAGGCCCTAGAAATCTCCAACTAATGTGTTTAATTTGTCACCTTTTCTCCTATTCCAACCTCCATCACCTTTTAAAAAACCTTTCCACCTTTTGCCAAAACAAATTATATCATTTTGACCAAGAAGAAAACTAAAGATAGAGATCAATTCTGAACGTAGTTCTTTTTATGAGCAGTGAATGATTATTGCTGATCTCATTTTATCTAGTACTTCTGTCATCTAATAGAGTAATTGGAAAAGAAATTAGCACTCCTGTTCCTATGGAGTCAGGAAGCACAGATAAACTTATCCCGAAAAGTTATAATGCTTGAAGGAAAAGAATTTAGTGAAGTTGGGGAGTGTGTGCATTGAAAGAACTTGAGATTCGTTTTCCTAAGTATGTATCTCATTTATTACAGATTGTAGCAGTTAGTCATGAATTTGAGACAGATTTATAGAAGCGTAAATTAATCGACCTTTTAATTAAGAATGAGATAGCAGCCTTACTTTATTTTTTTTAAATGTATTATTTCACAGTTCACTTTTTTCATGGAATGTTTATTTGATTTTTAAAATAATCTGGAGTGACCTCAGGCAAGGGAAACAAAAGCAAAAGTGAACTATTGGGACAACACTGAAATAAAAAGCTTCTGCACAGCAAAGGAAACCATCTACAAAACGAAAAGGCAACCTACTGAATGGGAGAAGATACTTGCAAATGATATATATGATAAGGAGTTAATATCCAAAATATGTAAAGAATTTATATAACTCAACACCAAAAAACCCAAAAAATCCCATTAAAAATGGGCAGAGAACCTGAATAGACATTTTCCCAAAGACATGCAGATGGCTATCAGACACATGAAAGGAGGTTCCACATCATTAACCATCAGGGAAATGCAAATGAGAACCACAGTGAGATATCACCTGATATATGTCAGAATGGCTAGAATCAAAGAGACAAGAAATAAGTGTTGGAGAGGATGTAGAGTAAAAAGAACTTTCATGTACTGTTGGTGAGAATGTAAATTGGTGCAGCCACTGTGGAAAACAGTATGGAAGTTCCTCAAAAAAATTAAAAATAAAAATATCATGTGATCCAGTAATTCCACTACTGGGTATTTGCCCAAAGAAAACAAAAACACTAATTCAAAAAGATATGTGCGCCTCCATGATTATTGCAGCATTATTTACGATAGGCAAAATATGGAAGCAACCCAAGTGTCCGTCGACAGAGGAATGGATCACACCCCCCCCAACACACACAGGAATATTACGTGGCCATAAAAAAGGATGGGATTTTTGTGACAATGGATAGACCTAGAGGGTATAATGCTGAGTGAAACAGAGAACAATACCATGTGATTTCACTTACATGTGGAATCTAAAAACAGAGCCGTAAATACGGAGAACAAACTGATAGTTGCCAGAGGGGAGAGGGGTGAGGGGATGGCCAAATTGGTGAAGGGGAGTGGGAGGTACAGGCTTCTAGTTATAGAATAAGTCCCAGGGATAAAACGTAGAGCACAGGGAATATAGTCAGCAGTACTGTAATAGTGTCGTATGGTGACAGATGGCAGCTACACTGGTGGTGAGCATGGCATAACATACAGACTTATTAACTCACTATTTTGAATACCTGAAACTAATTGTTACCTTGTGTGTCAGTTATATTCAATTTAAAAAAATCTGGAGCACAGTCTCCCAGAGTATTAGTCACACCTTAAAGCCCCCAACTAAAGTCAAGGTAGGCAAAAGTAACAGTTGGAAGCCATTTGTAAACACCTGTCACAAAAACTTCTGAAGATGTACTTTTCCCGCTCTGATTTCTGTTTGTCCTAGATACGAGTTCATCAGATGAAACAGTTTTTGCAAACTATCAGAAGTATTGCCCCTGCTGCTAATAGCTGATAAGATTATATACAACTCTTTTTAGATTTTCAGTATCCCTTTTTGGTGACTTCCCTTTCCCTTTTTACTTGCTTGATTATCTTCTTTAGGTATAAAGCATTTTATAGCCATCACTTCTGAAGAGAAATTGATTAGTTCTCCAAAGACGGAAAGACTAGTATGATTCTTTAGAGCAGGGATTGGCAGACTGTGGCCTGCACCTGGGCCAAATCTGGCTTGCTGCCTGTTTTTGTAAATAAAGTTACTGGAACACAACCATGTCTTTCATTTACATATTGTCTATGGCTGCTTTTGTGCTACAATGGTAGAATTGAGTAGTTGTGGCGAAGACCTGGCTGTTTATAGAAAAAGTTTGTCAGCCATTACTCTAGAGAAATTTAACCAGGGGACACTTGACTCAGAGATATTAGGCACAGTGTAACAGTCTAGGGCAGGAGGGAGCACCACACTGAAAATAGGGTATATACTGAATAATGAGAAGACCCTCTTACATACACGCCAGCCCCATGGTTTTCAATTCATTTTAGTACCTCATTTTCTAAAAGCCTCTTTTATTTTGGAGACTTTCTTTCTCCTTCTTGTTTCCATTCTCCCTCTGTCCTCTAGATTTATTGAGGTATAATTAATATGAAATAAACTCACATTTTTAAAAGGGTTTAATTTTTGATGGGGTGAAACCATCAAATCAAGATAATGAACATATCCATCACCTCTAAAAGTTTCCTTGTGTTCCTTGGTAATCTCTCCCTTCCTCTCACCCCCCCAGTCCTGTCCCAGGTAAACATTGGTCTGCTTTTGTCACTATAGATTAAGTTTACATATTTTAGAATTTTAATAAATAGGCTTATACAGGATCTATTCTTTGGATTGTTTCTGGTTTCCAGCTATTAGAAGTAAAGCTACTGTGAACATTCATATGTAAGCCTTTGTGTGGAGATATTCTTTCATCTCTCTTAAGTAAATACCTACGTGTGGTTGGGTGGTATGGTACATGTATTTTTAACTTTAATGAAACTGCCAAAATGTGTACCGTTTACATTCCTACCAACAGTGTATGAGAGTTTTAGTTGCTCCACATCATGACTCCTTCATTCTTAAATATAACAGCCAAGAATCTCAGATATATAAGGGGAGGCACTAAAATGAAAATCAAAACAGACCCAGAAAATTGGAAGGGACATTTCAAAAGAACTGTAACTTTAGATCCTCAGATCAGTAAGAGAAGGTATTGCATCTGTGGGGCAAGAACAGGACGCTAGGAATAAGAGAGCAATTAGAAGACAAAAAGGACTCTTGATAATAAAAAAGGTTTTGAAGATGAAATTGGAATAGTCTCTTAATAAAGGGAAGAGACGAAGGGATCAATGATGGAAGAGAGAAAAATTTTAGAGGATCACACCAGAGGTCTACTGCCTGACCAATAGAAATTCTGAGACAAGATACTTGAAAATGGAGAAGAGAAAATCATCCAGTAATTAATACAAGGAAATTTCTCAGACATCTCATACATTCCAGGTTAATAGAATTTACTGAGTACCAAACAACTGCAAATGAAAAAAGACCCACCCCCCCCATACCGAGAGGCACATCATTGCAAAACTTCAGAAAAACAGGAATAAGATGTTAAAAGCTTCCTCAGAGGGAAAAAAACAGTTGCAAACAAGGACTGGGAATCAGATGGCATCAGACTTGTCAGCAGCAGCCCAGGAAGCTAGAACGGGGAATGATGTTTTTGAAATTCTGGAAAACAGCAACTTGCAATGTGGAATTCTGTTCTCAATCCAACTCTTGATCAAGTCGGACGGTAGGGGAGGCGCCTGGGTGGCTCATTTGTTTGGGCATCTGCCTTCAGCTCAGGTCATGATCCTAGGGTCCTGGGATAAAGCCCTGTGTGGGGGCTCCTTGCTCAGTGGGGAGCCTGCTTCTCCCTCTCCCTCTGCCTGCCGCTCCCCCTGCTCGTGATCTCTCTCTCTCTCTCTGTCAAATGGATAAATAAAATCTTAAAAAAAAAAAAAAGTCTGAGGGTAGAACAGAGACATTGTAGACATGCAAGGTCACAAGACTTACCTCCCATGCACCCTTTTTGAGGAAGCTACTAGAGGATGTTCCCCATTAAAACAAGAAAATGAACCAGTAAAGATGAAGACATGGAACTAGAAAATAGGGAATCCAATACAAAAGAGAGATGAAGAAAATCCCGTTTGATGAAGGAAAAACCCAGATGACTGTTGTACAACAGGTTTAGAGACCCCAACCAGTTTAGTTTGGATGAGGGTGGGGGACTCTAGGAAAGATGTAGCCAAGGGAAAAAATGGACTGATATATTCTGTGATGTGATGTGTTTTGAGCCATCATTTAGAGCAGCTTTATAGCTTCTTTGGAGAGTATGGGGAAGAATTAATGATGTGAAAATAGAAAACCAAACAAATAACAAAGCAAGGCATTTTTAGTTCCAGGAACAACAAAATGTACAAGAAAAGTATAATTGCTGTAAGCTAATTATCTCACCGATTAATGTTTTTTACATGATTCTAATAATACAAACCTTAAATATGGATTTAACTAAACATTGTGGTATGACTGTAATGATAGTTGGGGATGGGATGAGAGAAGGTAGTATAAGAACTAAATTACAGTTATCTGTGGTAAGAATTCAGTAGGTTATGATTAAAGTGAAAAATTGGGAAATCACATTGAGTATATATTTTAAAATAAGAAGCTAAATACCTGAAGAAATCTCTAAAAGACTTGCAAGTGGTTTCCTGAGTGGAACAGAACTAGAGATTTGGAGAGAGTTGGTACAAGGGACTGCTAATTGTATCACAAGTCTTGTATTACTATCTTTTATTTTTTATTTTTTAATTTTTAAAAAAGATTTTATTTATTTATTTGACAAGAGAAAGAGACACAGTGAGAGAGGGAACACAAGCAGGGGGAGTGGGAGAGGGAGAAGCAGGCTTCCCGCTGAGCAGAGAGCCCGATGCAGGGCTCGACCCCAGAACCCTGGGATCATGACCTGAGCCGAAGGCAGATGCTTAACGACTGAGCCACCCAGGTGCCCTATTATTATCTTTTAAAGCTATTTGTATATATTACTTCAGTTTAAAAATTAGATAGAAAAATGAAAGTCTGGACTTAGCATTAGATAGGATGTTTAGTCTTTGTGGGGTATCCTGGACTCCTGAGGCACATCACCTGCTGACTAAATCTTTGGCCTTCCGTACATCCCCAGACTGTGCTAGGGACGCTGCTTGGGCCTCTCTAATTCTCCTTTGTCATTTTTCTTAGTACAAGCCACATGCAGCTCTACAGTTGGTTAAGACATCCCTTAGGAGTCTACCAGAGAGATGAATATGTCCTTTGGTTGCGCTTCTCTTCTGGGTGGAGAAAAGATGTAGGCCCTGATAATTATAATAATATAAAACATAATAAATGCCTATTACTCAGAAGTTTAGCCCCATGGGATAATATGTCTCTTCTGCCCTTAAACTGATACCATCTCGTACCATACTCAGCTCAGAAACTAAACTCCATGAGGCCAGGGATTTTTACTTGTTTTGTTCATCGATGTATTAGCTGTCAGTAAACATTTGTTGAATAAATTGAGTACTCTCTGAATTATTTAAGTTCTAGATATACAAGTGTATATCTAGAGCCCACGGTTGCTGAGCTTGGGCTTTTAGAGGGAATATTAACATGAAAACAATTACGGTAAATTTGAAGTCAGAATATACATGGTACCCAGAGAGGAGATTCTCTCAGTGAGAATAACTTATGGAAGCCTTCACAAATGAGCTGATGCTGGAGTTGAGTATGAAAGGATGAGTAGCAGTTTGCTAGACAGAGGCCTTCCATGCAGAAAGAACAGCATGTGCAAAGGTATAGGAATAGGAAACAGCAAAGCATATTCAGGGACTGCAAGTAGTTAGGATTGCTAGGGGAGAGGTTCTGTCAGGTGAAGATTAGAAGGTAAGCTTATATGGTTTGAAAACAAAGCACTTTGCACTATTATTTTCCTTTTAATGCTCAGTATTATCATATTAGTAATAGTACAATTACATAGCACTTATTATTTGCCAGACACTTCGCTGGGTGCTTTAAATATACTAATTCAATCATTTAATCATCACAGTAACCCTAGGAGATAAGTACTGTTATCCCCATTTTATGGAGGAGAGGTTAAGTCACTTGCCCAAGGTCACAGAGCCAGTGAGTGGTAGAGTCCTGTATGAATCCAGGCCATGTGGCTCACACTGTTTTGAATTTCAAATAACATCAAGGAAAAATATGAGATTTACATTTATTTAAAGGGGTGGATGGATCATACTAGTTGAGAACACTATTAGATTGTCAAGTGAGAGGGAGAGTATTGGGGAGTGTATAAATAAGACAAAGCTAGGGGCGCCTGGGTGGCTCAGTTGTTAAGCATCTGCCTTCAGCTCAGGTCATGATCTCAGGACCCTGGGATCGAGCCCCACATCGGGCTCCCTGCTCAGCGGGAGGCCTGCTTCTCCCTCTCCCACTCCCCCTGCTTGTGTTCCTGTTCTTGCTATCTCTCTGTCAAATAAATAAATAAATAAATCTTAAAAAAAAAAAAAGACAAAGCTAGATCACAAGGGGTCTAGTATACCCATTTCCTTGACTTTTGTTTGCTCTTTCTGCTTTTGTTTCAGGGAAGCTTGATTTCTGAAGCTCTTAACTCTCTGAATTTTTATGAAATTATAAATAATGGCTGGGAGGTCGTCTTTCCTTTTCACCTCAGTGGAATGAGGACCTTCCTCCTCAAATCCATCTACTCAAAACTAGTCTCTTTTGTTTAATATCTATGAGTTAATTTTTAAATAAAAAAATGTGTTACTACAGTATAACTTTGTATGTGTGTACATGCACATGTCATAGCTATAAAAGGAGACTCAGGTATTGGCACCAGGGGTTGTAGTCTATCATTTCTTTAAACTTTTTTTTCATTTTTAAAAAAGTCATGAATGTTCATTTGGAAAATTCAAGGGAGAAAAATCAAATTTCGCTGTGATCTCACTTCCATGTGTAGATCCTTTTTTTTTCTATGCCATACATTTGTATTAAAAAATAAAATTGGCATTATGCTTATTATTTTTGAAATAACCTATTTTTAATGTGTCTTGTGCATTTCTTTACATTTTAAAATATTCCTCAAGAATATTAATTTTGAGTGGTTTGATGGTATCCTATCATATGGGACAGGTTTTCTCTGCTAATTGAAAATAGAGCGTCCCTATGAAACCTTTCATAAGCCAAAATAATGGCATGAAGTGAGGCATATCCCCCAGTTTCTGAAAGTTTGCATTTCACCATCTTGCTTTTATGAAAGACCTACATTAATATGGTAATGGCTTTTTTTCTTTGGATTTGTTTCAGTCAAAACAGGTAATAATGTAGGTCTTTTGTGACAGCAAAGTGGCATAACTCAAACTTTTGGAAAGTAGGAGATACCTGTATAGGGCTTATTTAGTCAGTTCACTATTTTTATTTTTTATTATTTATTTATTTGATAGAGAGAGACACAGCAAGAGAGGGAACACAAGCAGAGGGAGCGGGAGAGGGAGAAGCAGGCCTCCCGCTGAGTAGGGAGCCCGATGCTGCGGGCTCCATCCCAGGACCCTGAGATCATGACCTGAGCCGAAGGCAGACGCTTGCTTAACAACTGAGCCACCCAGGCGCCTCGTCATTTAACTGTTTTTAGACATTTGGATTGTTCTCGGTTCTTTACTGTTTCATGTCTAGCTCTGCAGTATGTATCCTGGAACATAAATATTTGCACATAATTTTGGTTGTTTCTTAGAAGTGAAAAATGACAGGATCAGGAGAAAGTAAGGGTTTTTTACATGTCTTTGTAAAAACTTTGTTCTGTTTAAAGGAATCTGCCTCAAACTAGCTTAAGCATAAAGGAGAATTTATTGGAACCGTGTTAGAACAACTCAGGAACCCAGGAGCAGCTTTTGGGACTAGAACTGGAGAGTTGCTGTCTCTTGTCTCTCTTTGTCTTTCTCTGCATCTGCTTCATTTCCCCTCTCTCTCAGCTTCTGTGTACGCTTGGCAGACAGAAGTCTTCTGGACACTGTATAGTTCCTAAGTTTATATCTTCTCTGTTCAAGAGACCATCCCAGACTTGCTGGCTTGTTCTCATTCCAGATTTTTGGGAAAGGAATGTACTGAGCCTGGTTGGACCAGGTAGCTAGTCCTTGTCCAGTCAGCTTTGGCCAGGGGACCATGTCTCTAGTACAGATGGGCCTAGATCAGGGAGCACCTTTCAGAGAAAAGGAGTTGTATTAGGCTAATATCCCAAAAAGCTTCCAAAGCTAAGTATATTACCTGCTTGCTCTCTGGAAAGATTGTGCCCATTTTTAAGGTCATTTTCTTAAAGAATAAGCTATTTAACATGCTGGATGGACTTCTACCTTGAATGTAACAAAGAGCTTTAACGATTAATTGATTTGGCAAATATTTATTATGTTTCTATATGCCAGGTATCCTTCTAGATGCTGAGAATATATCAGTCCAACAAGACTAAGTCAAGGCCTTTCTTTTAGTCGTGTGTGACAAGTTTGACATGCTTTGAACTGACCTTCAAAATAGCCTTTTAATAAAAAAAAAAGTCTTAATCAGATTTCATTTTACCAAGAGTATAATACAGTTAAGCATAGTGTAAAAGGGAAACATTATGGGTGTTGGATATATCCATTGGATATTGCATATATCCATTCATTTTTTTCTAAGTAAGTGATTGGAAGTTTTGAGGTTCTGATACTTGACATCTTAGAATTTTAAGTTGACCTTCCTCCTTTCCTCACCCCTGTGGGAGGGCAGTGATAGAGTGCAGGGAGGCATTCAGGGTCTTCAGTTTCTGTTCTCTGCAGATTTAAGTGAGATCCTTTATATTTAACTAGACTTTCTTTTAGGTAAGATGTTACAGGACTAGAGTTCTTCTCCTAGTTGGAAAATTAACGGACAGAAAAACCTCTGCAAAGTAGGAAAAGTGGTGTGTTTGGAATTTCCCTCAAAAACAGATTAGACATTTTTAAAGATAGTGCTTTGTACCTATCAGTCAGGTTAGCAGCTAAGACACCCAGTGAGACGCTTGAAAACGTGCTGTGCAAGCCTGGAGTTTTAGAGGAAAATTCCCCTAAGAATCATATTTTTATGTTTTTGTGCTCTGGGTTAGATTTCACCAGAGTTCGTGGGTAGTGCCTTCTCGTGAGACCTGATTTCAGTTAGGATGCGGCAATCCTCCTCTAGTGAGGTGGGGCAAGGTCTAGAATAGCCTACTGACTGTTTGCACTTGTGAGACCCCTCGCTACTGTTGCAGTTAGAGTGATAGTTGGTTTTCCTTATTTCAGCTTGAGCCATATTATATTTGACATTTTTAAAGAGACACCAATTTTTTATTTCTCTATTTAGAAAGCAAAACATGGAGAACAAAAAGTGTTAAGTTTTCCGAAGTAATTCAAGAAATTTCATTCTTTTCTACAGTTTCTAAACAAGATGGGGTTTGGTGGGAGAAGTAAGCCCTAATGCTCTTGGCATCCATTATGTGTATTGAATTAATATTTCAGTGGATCTAGAATGATACTAGTTATGTATTGTACTTATGGTAATTGAAAAAAAGTCACTGAAATAAGTTTTTGTGTTCTGTGGTGCAAATGAGGAATCTTGGTTGAGAAAGACTAGTCTAAAAACGGTAGGAAACCCTGTCCTGGAAAACTCGGAGACACTCAAAGATTATATCCGTGTGAATTGTGCAGTGATATGATAACTGCTTATGTTGTTCTAGGATGGGAAGCAAAAAGGTCTCGAGCATTAATAGCCCTCTGGACATGATCTAGTGAAAAGAACTATTCTGGCTGTTTCCTTTAATCAAGTACAGTATGAACTCGGGAAAAATCTGTTACGGCTTTTAGGTAAACCAAAACAGATTAATACCCATAATATTTTTATTTATTTTTGGTGCTAACATTTGGAGGGTTTTTTTTCCAACACTTTATCCATCTTAATTTTTTTTTACTTTGTTTAAAGCAAATAAAATCAGTTATCTTTATAAGATGTGGCACTTGACTAGCTTTTTAAAAATAAATAAGTAAAAAGCCCATCAGCTCAGCAAAAGGCTAAAATATTTGTGCTTGTAAGTAATGTAACTGTTTTATGGAACTGAGCCCTGAGGGATAGGGCAGCACATGGTTTGTTTACTAACACAAAGCACAGAGATTGTATAGCTAATCTTAAAGTTTCTCTGTCTAAAGGTCTTTTAAACAGGAGCATCTATGAAATCTGCATTACATGTTTACAGCCAATTCCTGATTCATTGGTTGGGAGCGCTCTTGTGGTGAAATAGACACACATGCTAGAAAATGTTCCATTGACAATAGAAATGACATGTCCATCTTGAACAAGTTTAGATTCCTAGAAATTGACAGTTGACATATTTATTCACTATCTTTTTAAAAAATATGTTAGCAAGTACCTATTTTTTTTTTAAGATTTTATTTATTTATTTGAGAGAGAGAGAATGAGAGACAGAGAGCATGAGAGGGAGGAGGGTCAGAGGGAGAAGCAGACTCCCTCCCGAGCAGGGAGCCCGATGCGGGACTCGATCCCGGGACTCCAGGATCATGACCTGAGCCGAAGGCAGTCACTTAACCAACTGAGCCACCCAGGCGCCCGCAAGTACCTATTTTTCAAGAGTCCAGATCCTTGTTTTGAAATCTTGACTGTGATACTAGCTGAGACTAATTTGAAAACAGTCAAGGTTTACAGGTCCTTAAAGTAAAAGTCCTCCTTTTGCCATTGTCATCACTTCTGTATTTAACCTAGAAATAATTTGAATTACTTTGTTATGGATGCTGGCCCACACAGCCCAAGCCAGTGAAAATGTAAAGTCTATTTTGCTTTTGGAGTCTTCCGCCAGATGTCCCATGGAATAAGGTTGGAGTTATCACCTTTGTTGGGAAAGGCTGAAATGAAAACAAAAATGCTGCCTCCTCTAAAAACATTTTTAATAGTTCTGTTTTTCTAAGATGAAATTCAAAATATGAGGCTTTATTACCTGGGAGTAGGGAGCAGAAATGCTGTAACTTTACTAAAAACAACTTTCCATAGAAAACTTGTGTATTTGAAAAGGTATCACGTTAGCTATAGAGAAGCAAGAATATTTTACATTTTAAGACTTTCAATAAAAGGTACATTGTAGAGCCTCCTGGTGGCAGCAGTTCTTTGTTGCCAGAATGTCCTCATTTGAGACACCTGCCAAATGGGAGCTGATTCTGAATTAGCAAAACAGACCTATTCTGCTTGTCTATATATTTTTGAGGCTTTTACCTCAAAGACTCTCAGTGAAATAATGTGTTGAGCATTTTAAAAATTCTGATTTTAGGCTCATTTTCTATTGTATTTTAAATGGATCCCCTAATTGTTAACTTACAAATGCCTTACATCTGAATTAGAGAGTCTGGATGTACATTAAGGTGTTTTGTATTAAGAGATTCCATGATTCCTGCTACTTCTATACATGATGATTCTCTGATGGTGCAATATATAGACCTGGTGATACTTTTCATTGCATCTCAGTTCAGATGATCTGCTAGTAAAGGGATGAACTGACTGCCCTAGGGAATTGGAAAGGTCAATGGGAAGAAACCTGTGGCTAGCATTTGTCTAACAGTAAAAGCTCTGTGCAGAGAAAAGTCTTAACTGACTCATGGCTTAACTGTCACTTGTCAGTCCCCCTGAATGCCTGTGGCCAGAAGGTTGCTGTCTAAGGTACTCACATACATCTCCCATCAGTTGTAGAATGCTTATCAAGAGTGAGTTGTGTTTGTTCCCAAGCCTGTTTATGCCACTTGTTCTTGTTATTGTAATTATGTAATTGAACTGTTACATAAACCAGTGACTTATGAAAAAGCAAGTTGTTCCCATGAAAACCAAGTTAAATGCTTTGGAAAGAGCTGATAAAGGTGAGTTAGTAAAAAATTGCTGCCCAGTAACATTTGGGCAAGACAACTGTAAAAGAATGGGATAAATTATTAATCCAGAAGGATTCTACATTCATATTGCTTCAAAGTGCCTTAAATTCTCACCATAATTTAAAAATCACAGGTGGAGTTGGTGGGAATGCAAACTGGTGCAGCCACTCTGGAGAACAGTTTAGAGGTTCCTCAAAACGTTAAAAATAGAACTACCCTACGATGCAGCAATTGCACTACTAGGTATTTACCAAAGGATACAAAAATACTGATTCAAAGGGGTACGTGCACCCCAGTGTTTATAGCAGCACTATGAACAATAGCCAAATTATGGAATGAGCTCAAATTGTCCATCGGCTGATGAATGGATAAAGAAGTTGTGGTGTATATATATATATACAATGGAATCTTAGTCATCCAAAAGAATGAAATCTTGCCATTTGCAATGATGTGGATGGAGCTAGAGAGTATCATGCTATGTGATATAAATCAGTCAGAGAAAGACAAATACCATATGATATCACTCATGTGGAAATTAAGAAACAAATGAACATGGGGGCAAAAAGAGAAAGGCAAACCATAAAATAGACTCTTTTTTTTTTTTAAAGATTTTTATTTATTTGAGACAGAGAGAATGAGAGAGACAGAGAGCACATGAGAGGGGGGAGGGTCAGAGGGAGAAGCAGGCTCCCTGCCGAGCAGGGAGCCCGATGCGGGACTCGATCCCAGGACTCCAGGATCATGACCTGAGCCGAAGGCAGTCGCTTAACCAACTGAGCCACCCAGGTGCCCCATAAAATAGACTCTTAACTAGAGAGAACAAACTGATGGTTACCAGAAAGGAGGTGGATGGGGGAGGATGGGTGAAATAGGTGATGGGCCCTAAGGAGGGCACTTGTGATGAGCACTGGGTGTTGTTTCTAAGTGATGAATCACTAAATTCTACTCCTGAAACTAATATTACACTGTATGTTAACTGGAATTTAAATAAAAACTTGAAACTACAAAAAAAGTCACAAGTGGAAATGGTAGAGGGTGCATTATGGTTATAATTTATGAAAGACATTTGGACATTCTTTAAGGTGTAGATCCAAACAAAAGGCCTGGCCCTATCTTACAACATTAGCAAATGAATGTTCATTTAAGTTAAAATGCTTAGGTATGTATACAAATTTTTATGGTTTACTGATTTATTTATTTATTTATTTTAGATTTTATTTATTTATTTGACAGAGAGATACACAGTGAGAGGGGGAACACAAGCAGGGGGAGTGGGAGAGGGAGAAGCAGGCTTCCTGCAGAGCAGGGAGCCTGATGTGGGACTCGATCCCAGGACCCTGGGATCATGACCTGAGCCGAAGGCAGACACTTAGCCATCTGAGCCACCCAGGCGCCCCTATGGTTTACTGATTTAGATGACCTCCCCCTCCCCCTTTTTTTAACTGATCCTGACCTGGTCATTATTTTTTTTTTTAAGATTTTATTTATTTGACAGAGAGAGCGCGCACAAGCAGGCGGAGTAGCAGGCAGAGGGAGAAGCAGGCTCCCCACTGAGCAAGGAGCCCGATGCTGGGCTCGATCCCAGAACCCTGGGATCATGACCTAAGCTGAAGGCAGTCACTTAACCAAATGAACAACCCAGGTGCCCCCTGACCTGGTTATTATTGATTTAAGAGAGCCTCTGCTGTATTGCTTTAAGCAACTAAGACTGAAGTGTACTTTTTAGCTTTTAATTCATTCATTCACAGATATTTATGGAACAACTATTCATGTGCCAGGCATTCCACTTGGCTTCAGTGCTGAACAAGGCTGATAGGGATTTCTCTTTTTAAGGATCTTATCTTCTACTGGCATATTAATGAAAGTATAGTGATTTAAATAGTAATGATTTTCTCAGCAATTATAGAATAGTTATCAAAATAAAATCTAGTCTATGTATTGAAGGCCAGACCCACATCTACCTGTGACTAGTGGTTTTCAACCCTAGCTTGTACCCTAGAATAACCTGAAGAACATTTGAAAAATGCTGCATCTGGGGCCCCATATTAGAGCGGTTAGAATCTCTGGGAGTAGAGCCCGTACATACAAAGACATATAAGAAAAAGCAAGTTGAATTTCGTTAAAGTTGTTTGATATTGTCCTAACTAAATCTGATAACCCCAAGCCAATCTGATATAGCATTTATTGATGAATCATCTGGGAACAAATCTGTATGGTGTTGGTTTGTTGTTTCAATCTTGCTAGAGAAGAAACTTTACATAATATAGTTTGTCAGAATAACTATTATATTAATACTCCGGCTTCCAGCTTTTCCTCTTGGAAAAAAATTTTTTAAGAAAAATGACTGAGGGGCGCCTGGGTGGCTCAGTTGGTTAAGCGACTGCCTTTGGCTCAGGTCATGATCCTGGAGTCCCGGGATCGAGTCCCGCATCGGGCTCCCTGCTCAGCAGGGAGTCTGTTTCTCCCTCTGACCCTCCCCCCTCTCATGCTCTCTCTATCTCATTCTCTCTCAAATAAATAAAATCTTTAAAAAAAAAAATGACTGAAATTATCTTTTGACTCTTCTCTGTGGTCGGAAGTGAATAACGTTTACCAATGTATTCTAGCTTTCAGAAACATTTTGGCGAGTTAGAAACCTGAAGAAAAGCATCATATCTTTTATTTGCTTTAAAATATTAATGTTCAGCCCACATGAAATACTGATTAAGGTTAGGAAATGCTGAGCCATGGGGTTCTTTTTACCAGGCGTAGCATGTAGTTATAATTTTATGTATAATGAAAAAGCTAATTGATGTCAGAGGTACTGAAAATATCTTGAAATAAAACCTCTTCTTAAGAATGATTTCATTCATGCTTAATCTTTAGGCCCAGAAACTTTGAAAGTTGAAAGTGTAGTGCATTCATTATTTTTCTTCCTAGCGCTTGCAAGTATAGTTGCATAATATAGTTGTGCCTTTTTTTGTTTATCTTCCCACATAGGTAGTTTGGTCAGAGATGTCCAGGAAGGTGGAAAAGCCTTGTCAACTGAAAGTCAAAGGGAAAATACTTAAGGATTTACTAGGTGATTAACAGGTTTGATAAAGATTCCACAGGCCCCACGGGGGCAAATGATGAGAAAACTAATAGAAGTAGAATGTTATCTTATCAGCACTAGCAGCTAGGAGCAATTTAGCCCCCTGAATATCTTATTCCTTCTGTCTCTACCTTCTGTTTTAGTTAAAATATCAATGCCTCCTGTGTGGTACTTAGCGGTTTCAATTCTGTAAGATAAACATGTTTTGTTTTGTTTTGTTTTTTGCCTCTACCTTTAGAGTTCAGAAAACCGATATACAGTGAGATTGAATGATTTGTCCAAGGTTATTTGGCTGGTTTAGTAATGTGAGGACTCTTGGTTTCAAATGATAGAAATTCAACTCAGAGTTGTTATGCAAACAAGAGAATGTATTGGCTTATGTAACTAGTAAGTTGAGGGATGTAGCTGGTTCTAGACATGGCTGGATTTAGGGGCTTCCACTATGTTTTAGAACACTTTCTCCTCCTCTTGGCATCATTTGCATATCGGTTGTCTTGTACCAGCAGCAGTTTCCTCTGGCAGCTCTTGGTGACAGCCTGCCATTTTGTCAACCCCAACGAAGAGAGAAAGCTTTCTTTTTCTCTGGAAGTACCAGCACAGACATGGACATGATTTTCAGTCCATGAACCAGTCGTCCTTCAGTGGGACCCGGGAGCTAGAGTTGTCTCACTGACCAAACCTGGGTCACGTGCCACCCCTGACGCAGGATTGAGGTCATCCCTGGATGAACTACATCTACTGAGAGCAGGGAGAGTAGTTCTCTAAAACGGTACGAGGGAGGCAGAAAATAACTGGTAAGCTATTGAGCCTGGACTTCTGATTCTCGAGCTGATCTTATTTTCTATTTTAGTACTATTAAAAATGGTAGAAAAATACAATCACAAGAATATAGTTGTCTAAATGTATATAATGGGACATACAATTTTGAAATTTGTAAATTGTTTAATATCAAAATCCGTTTTCCTTCTTCCTGGCAAGTTGAGTATTATGACCTCATAGCATCTTAGAGTCCAGGTACTATTAAATAATCTGATCTCACTTTGACTATTTCATAGGAAGAAACTTGCAAAGGCTACCTTAGTTTTTTAATTCTACTACTAATCTGAAATGTATAGGGGGAAAGGAGGCTTGGCAGAAGAGCCGTTGTTGGATTGTTTGAATGTTCTAGCAGTGCAAGAGGCCCAGATTTCTGGACAGAAGGATTTTTCTCCTAGTTCAGCCTGTCTTCTCCTGCCTGTCTCCCCACTCCCATCACTCTTTTTTGTGTTTGTTTCTTGGCTTGTGACCACTCCTTCCTCCAGTCCTCCCTGCCCCCAGAGCAAAGACTGGAAAGTTTCCCCACCCCCTTGAGTAGAGGTATAATGGCCATTCTCTTCTTTCAGGGAAAGTACTACAGAATGGAATTGCATATTGACATGCTTAAAAGTGGTTAAAAAGAATTCACTTTGCTTGTGTGGACAAGAAGCTTTGTGTCTCTGAGGACCAAAGTCAGAGTATCCTGTCCCAGATATCCTTGGGCAGCTTCAACTTGGGTATCTCTGGAGGCCCTAGAAGCAGCCTAGATGCTGGAGATGTAGGCTTAGGGGCTTCTGTAAACTCTTCTGTGCCCAAGATGGCTATGAGAATAGAGGCAGGAGGTAATGTTAAATGCTCCGGTTTTCATTCCTGCTGTCACCAGAATAAAAATGACCTAACTGTATTTTGGGCCCCCAGGCAGCACTGAAATGACATGCCACCTGCTGACCTAATCCATTTCATTTCTGGTACTAGGATAGCCAAAGCAATTTGCTCAATTTGCAATTGACTATTTACTCTAAAGCAGCAATGATTAGAATCTAGTGTAAGAAATCACAGACTCCATTTATCAAGAATTAAAACTTTAGAGATGGAAAGTTATCCTTTTTTTTTTTTTTTGGAAGAAGTCATTTAAATATGGTGTATTTTACCTCAGAGACTATGCTTTTAGAAAACTACTTTTTGCTGTTGTTCCCTAGGAAGAAGTACAATCTGCTGATGAAACTTGAGATAACAGAAGTGTTTCTCAGTAAGAACTGAATGGAGCAGAGAACTAGGAGACTGCTGTATTTATCTTTAGGTAAAATTTGCAGTTTACTAGGGAAAAAATCTGAATAGCATATAAGCAGATTAATTTGTGTTAATCTAACGGCTGCTTCTCTGGCAAATAGAAGAGAGAGGGATGCTGCTATAGTCCTGCACACACACACACACACACACACGTGCTGGACACACTTCCTTTGTGTGCCAAGAGCTACCTGTGCTGATGAGTTCCTGTTCCTTAGTCCCATTTTTTTCCTCTCCCCCCATCAAGATGAAGTGATTAAAACTTTTTGAAACGATGGTTTCAGGAGCTTGGACTCTGGTCTTGAACACGTGTTGAACAGTTATGTATAGTACTGTAGTTGATGAATTAGAGTTTTAGAAGCACCTACTTCATTGCCCTCCCAGAGATCCCTGTATCAGTAAGTAACATGCTGTGGCAGAATTAGGGTGTCTGCTTCCAGTTCAGCCCTCTTTTATTTCTTGTTGCTTTCTGTGATTCGGCAGCTATGGAATTTGCTTCCCTGCATGGGCCTCTCAGAAGCCAGCTCTCCTGCTCTCCGCAACACGCTCACAGTCAGCAGAACAGGGAAATCACACTGATCAGCACACCACTCAGTTGATCAAAGGAAGCCAGCCACTTTTCTTCAGCAAGACTCAGCGGTATTAGTCACTACGCCTTCTCCTGCCGTGAGCAAGGCCACTGGAACTCTGCTGGCAACATTAGTCTGTGTGTAAAAAGCTGCTTATATTCCCTTTGCCTTGGCTTTGGCTTAGGCCTCGGAAAGTTGGGAAGAAAGAGAAAAATGTCCCCAGGAGCCAGTATCTCTCCTTCCTAAAATTTGGTGTGAAGCATTTCCCTTCATTGGCAATCCCTAATGGCAATCCCTAACTCTGCTGGGAAAAGACTTGCTAATTTTCTTTTAATTGTAAAAGAGCCCGACAGCATACTGAACATGTGGAGACTATGTGAAATATATGACAGAATACGATCTTACATTGATTGAGTTAATTGTAGGTCTGACAAAGCTACAAAATTAAAATAAGCCACACTTTTAAGCACTTAATCTTTTGATTCTGTTGCTTTTTAATGTTTTCTGGGTAGTCTTATGTTATTTTGCAGGGAACCTGTGGGTCTCAATGCTAATTTTTTGGCTATAGACAGCAGTTTGCTCCTTGAGGCTTTAATGGGTGTGTAATTCCCTTTCTTGTAGGCATTTGGCATTTCAGTACAGTTTACAGTATGGAACATGGAAGGGACCCCCTGAGTAGGACAGTGGCTGCTCTTTGTCACTTGCAGCTGTGTTTGCAAGGGAGCATGCTGGCAGCCAGCAAGGAGAGTGCTGTGACAGGTGGGAAGAGCAAAACCAGAAAATATGCTTCTCCCTTCTCTTATCCTCTTTCCAGTCCCTTCTTTCCCCCACCCTTTTCTACCTGACCTTCTGTTTTTCTTCTCTTCCCCTTTTAGAAGCCATCTGTTTCCCTCTACCAGTTCTGTTTGGCTTGCAGATGCCACTGTACAGGAATCCACTTTGTTGGAGCTAGCGTATGCTTGACCTGTGTTGAACGTATGTGTTCGGGCTGGGCTCAGCCTGCTGCACTGAAGGGAATGGTGAGGGCCTGGCACACCAAATTTCATAAATTTTGGATACCAATTCTAGAGACTCAGAAGGGCAACATTATCTTACCACCTGGATCTGAGAGATGATAGAGGGCTTTTAGACCCTGGTTCTGCAGGTTCTGTATTACTTTCTATTAGAGATGGGAGCAGCATTAGTCTGTGTGTAAAAAGCTGCTTATGTACTCTTGGCCTTAGCCTGGGCCAAGGCAAGGAGGGAGAAAAGGAGGAAAATGTCCCACCAGCCAGTTTTCTTCCTTCTAAAACTTGGTGTGAAGCATTTTCATCGCTGTTGTCAGTAACACAAACTGTCACTGTGCAGAGCTAGTTTAGCTGCTCCCTGAGCAGGTACCAGTTCACGTCTCCCTGCTTTGGCCCCCCTTCAGTTCCCTTCTCCTTGGGCACTGCTTGCTGGTGGGGATATATGATGGTGCAGCCACTTCAAAGAACAGGCTGGCAGTTCCTCAGAACCTTAAACATAGCGTTACCATGTGACTCAACGATTTCACTCCTAGGTATACATTCAAAAGTGAAAACATATGTTCAAACCAAACTTCTACGCAAATATTCATAGCAGCATTATTCATGATAGCCCCAAAGTGGAAATAACCATTGACTGATAGATAGATTAAATAACATGTGGTATACCCATACAATGGAATATTGTTTGGCAGTAAAAGGAATGAAGTGCCAATACATGCTACCACATGGATGAATCCGGAAAGTGTTGTGCTAAGTGAAAGAAGCCAGTCACAGGAGGCCACGTATTTTATGATTCCACTTAGATTAAATGTCTAGAATATACAAATCTATAGAGATAAAAAGTAGATTAATGGCTGCTTAGGGTGGAGAGAAGTGTGTGTGTGTGTGTGTGTGTTTATGAGTGTGAGTGAGAGGGTGGTGGGAATGGAGAGTGGCTGCTAATGTGTTTGGAGTTTCTTTTTGGGGTGATGAAATGTTCTAAAATTGATTGTGGTGATGGTTGTACAAGTCTGTGAATATGCTAAAAGCCATTGAATTGTACACTTTAAATGGGTGAGTTGTATCGTGTGTGAATTATATCTCAATAAAGCTATTTTAAAAATTATTACCACATATTTCATTTAGTCGGAGGGCACTGAATTGTCTTTCCTAAAGTTGTAGAGGTTAGGAGAACCCGTATTCTCAAGAATATTGAGATGTAATAAAGGTAATAACTTATTTGCACAGTGTGTCACTGCTTGCCCAAGTTTTCCCATACTTTATGTAATTTGACCCCCACCAAACCCCACTGTGCAGAGGGAAGTGACACATAAGGAAAAAGTGACTTCTCCTAAGATTATACAACTAGTAAATGGTAAGAGCAAGTATTTAATCTTAGGCTTTCTGATTCCTAGTCACTGCACTCTTGTCAGAACAGTGTCAGAGTTTCAGAGAACGCAGTGGTGACCCTTGATGTTTTCCAGATTCTTAATTATGCTTAACCCTCTCACCTCTTGAATGTGACTGAAAAAGCCACTCACCTTCCTGTTTTGCTTTCCGTATCTGGAAAATGGAGATAAGAGTGCCTCCCATCTCAAAAGTCACTGTCTTGGTTTCTTTATGTAGAAGAGGGAGCCAGGCATGTTTCCTATCTCCTGGGCGTATAATAAAGACTAATAAAAAACGATTATAAACTACCTTGTCAGGCTATAAAAATTCTTCATAATAAACTATCAAAGAGTTGTTTTTATCTTTTTTTTTAATGTTGTACAACCTCACAACCTCAGTGGGATGTAATAATAACCACTTGTATCACTTTTCTCTAAGGAGTTCAAAGCACTTTACAGACATTATCAAATTAATCCTCCTGACATCCCTGAGTTACATAGGGAACTGGTATGAGAGGAGATAGAACACAGAGAGGTGAAGTAACTTGCCTGAAGCCTTTATTTCAGGCTGCATTTGTACTATACCGATAGCTCATTTATTTGCCCCCAGTGATATTTATTTGGTCAATTACGTTTATTCTCTATGAGTTTGTCACTTGTTAAACATGAAAAAAATGCTTGTATAGCCCTCCTGAATCACTGTAGATCAGCTCAAACTTTGTTGAGAGTAAAGCTGTTTATTTTGAATAGATCTGTGCCATCCTTGATCTAGACTAGAAAACAGTTCAGAATTCCTGAATATACACTTTTGACTTCAACGTTCACTATGGGGAGCAGTGCCAACTGTGTGTCCTGCTGTGTAGACAGGAGAAATCCTTGATGAGTCTTTGGAAACTACTCTCCTTTGTCCAGACAGTCTTCACAGAGTGAAGGCAGACTTCCTTCCAAGTCGTTGAGTTTTACAGTGTGTTTACATGTAGAAAGCTCATTTACCATCTGGATTACAACCTAGATCTTCACCACTGCCATCATCATTTAATATTGTTTTGGTCTTATGGCTTAATCCCATTACCAACCCTTCTGACAGAGAATATATATGAGGGGAATGTGAAAGATGATTAGAAAGGCCTGTGTGGGACTGCCTAGAGTGGCTTCTAATAACCTGCTAGAAAGCAGAGTAAACCTGACCCATCCACTGGAAAACACTAAATTCTGGCTTTTCTCTTTCGTTGTGTTGAGAGAAGCTCTGGTTTCTTGCTGAGGCTGTCCTGGCAAGGTTTTTGGGTTTGGGTATGTTTGGGTGTTTTTGTTTTTGTTTTTTTTTATATCGATAGCCTACTTGTTGGGGACATACTTATCCCCCGCCCAGAAGTGGATTTCCCTTGCATATTAGCCTTGTTGGCGTGCTACCCCAGGGGAGTCGATCCCAGTACTGTTGGCACTGTCCTGTGTACAGTTAATTAAACCTCCTGCTGTGGACCTGGGTTTCTGCTGCCACTGTTCACTGATGTGTGAGAATTGGGTGAAGCACATGTACCCAAGCTCAGGCGCACTCGTGGAAACAAACCCTGAAAATAGCAAAAGATGAAGTTGGGGTAAAGCCTTCAGCTTTTAAATAAGCTTGGTAATCTGGCTAAGCTGAATGCCAGCACTTCAGAATTCCATTTCTGAAGATAAGACAGGCCCTTTTTGTGTTTTTATCTTTTCTTCCCCAAATATATTGAGTTTTAATATGGTGCTTTATCTCTTTGAGCAAGAAAACAGAGACAGTAGTGCACTCATGGACCACTGAGTCCAGCCCAAAAAGGAGTTTCTCCTTATTTCTGTGATGACCACATTCCAAGAAGGTAAACCTTGACCAGAGTCTTCTTCCCAAGACATGTGGCTGCCATATCCTCTGCAGCATAAAGGGATCAGGCAAGTCACAAAAGACGAGAGTAGAGCTTTCTAAGTCTAGTAATCTACACGTTTTAGAGAACAACAGATAGTGGTTTCCTTTGAAGTTGGGGCCCTGCCCTTTTTCATTAACTGCATGTGCAGAGAGAGAATCTTGATTTCCAACTATTCTTTTTTGAAATACTTTGTAGTGCTTTGGATCTTTCTTGTGATTCTGTTTACTAGGACCTAAAATGCTTATTTAAGCTCTGAATAAATTTTTTCTAATTCCTAGCTTGCTTACTTGGGTAAAATATAGTAAGTAATCAAGCCGGGGTAATAGTGAAGTCTTAAAAACATACCAGGCGCTCTCTCTCTTTTTTTTCTCCACCCATCCTGACTCCCCTCAGCTAATTTTAACTGTGTATATTTATATAAAAATCCATCAGCATCAACCAGGAAGTGTTTTTTCAGCCCTTCCTTTGTGTTAATATCTAAAAAGTGTGCCAATGCTTATGAAGGAAGAAAGGAATAAACACACATGGCAGAACAGGACACTGCATAATAAAAGTCAGTATGTGGTATAGATAATGAGAAAAGAGAGGGCAGGGAAGGCTTGGGAACCCAGGTGGGACTTGGATCCAGAAAGGCAGAGAGAATGGAGGCATTCTAAGTCAGGGGAATTGTGTGAACCAAGGCAAGGATAGAGCAATGAACATGGTATGTAAGAGCAAACATAAGAACTCTGCATACTAAAAATTTTTCGTAAATTGTGGGAAACAAACAAACCAATTTGAGGTTGAATAGTTACGATAGGGCCTGGTACTAGAAGGCTTTAATTGACTACACTGTCCCCTGCCTACAACTAGACTGGCTTAGAAAGCTTTGGATCAGTACCTGCCTTTGTGATCTTTGATTAGCACCTACAAATGCTTTAGCATTTGAAGGCTGAAACAAGTTTGTATTTGGAGGAAATAAGGTTTCATTGGACTGTTTTCTTTTTTTGTTTGTGTTACTAAAACAACATAGTCAGGGAACTAAATCAATTCTCTATCTTGTAGAGAGAAATAATGTCTACAGTTAAGAGAGCGGGGTTTTCTTCCTTAAAAGGAATTTTGTTCCTAATTGTGAAATCTTGCCCTGTTTGTTTACAATTGAAAATGTTTGTGAGTGAAAGGGCAGGTTTAATGTTTAAAAGAGTTTGGATAGCTGTTGCAGAAGCAAAATTGATTTATAACATTGCTTCATGATCTGGGGTTGCCTGAAGGAATAAGAGAAATCCTACATTTACTTATGATAAGTTGCATAGGCTGTTACTTAGAAAAACTGTTTGAAAGATAAATACGAGATCCAAAAGGGGGTAGTGAGGGTAGAGGAGGTATTAGTCCAGGAGGCTCGGCAGTGTAAAGATTGGGAGTTTCTGTTGTAAATTATAATTATGGATTTGAGTAGGAACAGATGACCCTAAAATTTCCAATTACATCTTTTATCTTAATATGAATTTTCTGATGGTTATTTTTGCACTTATTTAAGGTACATTTCATTTAATAATGTATTCTCAGTAAAGCCAAAGAAACCCTATAGCTGTAATGTAGGTAGGCTTTTGAATAGCAGTTTGATTTATTTTCCAGCTCGTTTTCCCGTATCTTGTGTTATATTGATAGTTGCTATTATTTATCTCATTTAAACAGTAGTGCTTAGGTTGAAACTTGATTCTAGTCAATTTTATTATGATGGGTTTGCCATCTTCTCGAATGGAGTACTCCTCTAATGCATTGTTACTATATCATGAAGGTAAAAACAAATTTACAGCTGTTATAACCACAAACCTAACCTTCCATCAGTTTGCTTGATTTACTACAAATTAAATTATATTATGCCTGATATAAATCACTAAATATATAATTTAAAGGAGTTGCTATGATCCATCTTTTACTGTTTTCTTCCCTCACATCCAAATCTGGAACTCGAAGTCTGAAAGGCAGTAAAATGATTAGAAAACTGCCCTTCTGGAGTCCTAAGTGAGCATTCATTTCCATGTTGGTATATGACAGCGGGATCCTTTCAGCTCTGAGCTGGAGATGCACACATTGCATTCAGGATGGAATGTTTGCTCCTTGACTTGTCTGCCTGATTTAAATATTCATACTTCACCAGAAGGAAAAAGCTGCTGACTTCTAAAAGTGGGTCACTTTTTTTTTTTTTAATGGCCCTTTTGGCACTTTGTAACGTGTTAATACTGCCTTAGAGCTGGGGAATAGTTTGGCAGAGCTCATCTTTATCACTTCAGGGGCCAAGGCTTCACTAGGCCACTGGAAGGAGAGAGCATTGCAGATATTAATAGCTAATAGACCATGATATGGGCTTTATTTGCCTTTCTGTTTGCTTTTCTAGATGTAGAATGTAATATGTTAACCAGAAAGGATTAATTTGAGAAAAATCTTTTATGTGTAGATGAATGATAAAGGTGATGATGTAAGTAAACAGTAGTAGCCTGTCTTCAGATGCACAGTATTTCAGAATAAATTCCACAGTTGCATAAATTTGTTTTATTTCTCTATTTAAATATGATAACTTCCAAAAGAGGTCCTTGGATAAAATGGGATCATTGGTAGGGTTTTGAATCTTACTCCTATATCATTTATTTCAGCTTAATGATTATATAAAGTATACTTTATATTGATTTGAATTTCTTACATCTAAGGGACCCAAATAGCATTTTAAACATGAATGTTCTATTTTACCTCACAACATTAAAAATGTAAATATCTTTTATGGAAAGGAAGGGCAGGACATAGGATGAGAGAGGGAAGATAAAGATTAGAATAATAGGAGGTATTAGAAGAAGAGAGATCTTTTGGAGATCCTGATTACCATGTCTTAGTCATAGGACATAGGTGAGATTGAGAGACTTCAAATTACTTGGCCAGGAAAAATGTTATATATTTTACCAGTCTCCTCCTTCAGTTCCCCCAGGATTTGCAAAAATGAGTGGATGGTTTCATTCCAGTCTTACAATGTATCCATGGCCTGCTCTATACCTTACCCTAGACCAGCTCAGGTGGTGATGGATTCTCTTAGAATTGTGCTGATCACACAGACTAATATGGCTTCTTCTAGAATCTTCTTGATCATTGTCAAGTTCTGACTCCCACTTTAAAATGGCCAAAGACTTGTTTAGGTTATCACCTGAAAGTTTGGTTCAGGTATCTCTAAAAATCTGGAATATGACCTGTTGAGGAATATGGTCGGTCATGTGGCTCTCCCACAGGCCTGAGATGTGTTTGCTTTTTATCAGAATGATATGAATTACATTTAGTTGCCTGACATCCTGAAAAATACCAAAATATTATTGAACTGATAATTCTGAGGAATTATTGTTTACCTTCCACAGACATTAATTGAGTTACAGAAGATTTTTCTGTAAATCTCAAAACATATTAAATATAGTAGGGGAATTTGCTGTTTTTAATAAACAGACTTCTAGGATTCAGAAAATAAATTAGATGAATCCTGTTCTCAGAGATCTCTTAGTGTAGAACTTTAAAAAGTTCCAGGGTACATCTTTGCTATTAGGCACAGAAGCTTTCTGTAATAGAGATGCCTACTACTGAAGTATGTTAAGGATTAAAGTCATGTTGTCTACTTGCAGATTGTTCATGGGGGAAAAAAAGATACATGATGATTTGAAGGAAGGTAGAAGGATATGTAGATATTTGGTTTATTGAAGGGATCATTGTACTGTTCTTTGAACTTTTCTGTATGTTTGAAATTTTACAAAATAAAAAATAAAAACAAGAAATGCTTCCTAATTTATTTTAAATCTGGGTCTTCATGTATTAGGTATGCTTATAAAGCAACAAATTGGGTAGAAACTGTACCTTTGGAATCCTGACATGCATGCTTCACCAAGTTAGATCACACTTCTCCTGAAAGAAGCAGGTGATCTTGGCCTGCCTATAATTGGAACCAAGGAAAAGAGACTTCTAGCTTTCAGATTAACCCCTTGGTTGTTATTTCCAAGATAAATTTGACCCAGATGACTAAAAATAATCAATTTTTAGTGTGTTTAGTAGTGTGCAGCAAAAATGCTTTGCTCAAAAGAAATAACCACAGCATTCAAATCATTGTCAACATAGTACTTTCTCTATATGTCCCGGATGTTTCTAAGATTTCATTTGTTACCGACTTGTCTTTTCCATGCTCCAGACTTTTTTTTTTCTTCTTTAGTGACTTTTACTGTGTATTCTATTTTTTTTTTAAAGATTTTATTTATTTATTTGACAGAGAGAGACACAGCGAGAGAGGGAACACAAGCAGGGGGAATGGGAGAGGGAGAAGCAGGCTTCCTGCCGAGGAGGGAGCCCGATATGGGGCTTGATCCCAGGACCCTGGGATCATGACTGAGCTGAAGGCAGATGCCCAACGACTGAGCCACCCAGGTGCCCCTTTACTGTGTATTCTAAAAAGCATTTGTGTGTGTTGAGAGAATTCAATTTTTAAACATATGACCAGTGCTGCTTCTATGTTTGAAACTATGTTGGGGGGTGAGTGAGGAAAGACATGATGGAGAAAAGAGGGAGAATAGGAGGTTGGATTTTTGTATGTGTTTTATAGGCGAGAGCGAGAGAAATAAGTTCATGTATCTACTGCTCACTGTATTATCTTCACCATGAAAAGTCAGCAAGAATGACCTATTTACTGTGTATAGTCGTGTTCAAATCTAGTACACTGACAAAAGATGGGGCCAACCTGGGAAATCCTTACTCTGGCTGGATCAAAAACCTTAATCTTGTGAATGGGTGTGTGTGTGTGCATGTGTGTGCATGTGTATCAGTGTGTAGTGTCCTACAAGCTCTGTCAGTGTAGTTCTAAGGGTGAGTAGATTTATATTTAACTGAAGAGGAAAGGGGGAGCTATTCTTGGGTTTTTACTATTTAAATAATCAATTCACAAGAGAGAATCAGAGCTAAAAGAAAAAACTGCAGTAGTGTTTAAACTTTAACATATACAGAGCCTTCCACTCCCCAGCATGGTATGCAGTTTTGTGTAAGATACTTCAGGACTGAACTGTAAGCAAGTATTTGTTACCAGCAGGAGCTCTTAATGCAGTCCTTTAGCATATATTCTTATTTTCCATACACTAGATTGTATTAGTCGCCAAACCCTAATTTTCTATACCACAATGAGTAATCCAACTATTTTACTCTCAGAGTCATCTTAGATTGGACAAGGCTACAAAATCCCAAGCCCTCACTTCTCCCTAGTGTTTAAAAATTACTACTCAGACATCGTCTCTTCTACTTATAGATTGCTAAATTATTTTGGGATTAAAGAATCCCTAAAAAAACCTTCATAGTCTATGTAACACGGTATTTTTCTTTGTTTATAAGTAGTATTATCACTCTGTACTGTAGGTCTCTCCTTCTACCACCATCCCACCCTGCCTCCATTCTTCCACTGAGGTGGGACCACTGTGTTTAATGAAATTCCATTTCCTATGTGACTTGTATTATGTTCTACCCACTAAAATATAAGAGTTGAGTGAAAAGTCACTTGGGATTACTGCCAGAGGTTGTTCAGAAGAAACCACATCTAGTAACCCTGTTATATCTGGCAGAGTTCATACTCAGAAGCCAGCACAAAAAGACTTGGAAGGTTAAATTCTCCTACTGGAACATTTTCAGTTACATGTGCTTTAGGTTTATAAAAGACCTAATCTCTTTTCCAAAAAAAAAAAAAAAATGCTGTTCATATAATAATAGTAAACTTATTTGAGGGTTTTTTTTTTTTTTTCCATAGATGTGTTGCTTGAAAGTCTTGGGAAGCTGCAGAAAAGGAAACAGATTGATAAGCATTCAGTATTTTTCATTCATGCAGATATTTTTAATCACAGGAAAATTTTAAAATTATTTTCTCTGACTTTAGTCAAGGACTCTAGAAAGCTGCAGATTGTGCAGTTTTAACTGAGATCTTGATAGTGATCTGTAATTTTAGTTTGCTCTTTATAATATTGACCTTTTGTCTTTACCACTGAGAAGGTTGGAGTGAAATACAGAACTGAATTCAGTGTTTGAGATCTACAATTGAGCCTATACCTATCCTGATTTTTAAGATACTGACTCATATGAAGAGTGCGACGATTAGCATATAGGTCTCTAGGTTTAAGTTAGAGCTCTCCATGCCGACTGTGCATGCTTTCTGCGAGTATTATAATAAAAATCACGATGAACTGCTTCCTTCAAGATGGGCCTTGTACTTGTCTGTTCTCAGACTTCCCGACCATTCATTTTGCCTGGGACAAAGTCTTCTGGACTTTAATGGCCAGAAATATGTTGATTTTAGCTAAAACTTGATTTGGAAGTATAAGCAGATAAGAAAAAATGACCAGTTATATGAAGAAAATCAGCAACTTGAAAGTGGGGAATGAAGCTGAGCAATCAAATAAAAACAAAACGGATTCCCCACCCCACCCCTACTAAAACAGCTAATGCAAGAAAATGGGAGATAAGTTTTTAAATTTTTCATAAGTATTCTCAGTGAGGTTTGAGAGGATATTATTTCCTTGGTAAAACAAAAACAGGCTATCCTTCTTACCCCCTGAATAAAAAGTCAAGTCCTTAAAATGGCCAGTAAGACCTCAGGGCCTGTCCTCATTTCCTACTCTGCTCCAGCTGGGCTCCTTGCTCTTCCTTGAATGAGTTGGGGCTGCTCCCAACATTCAGCCTTTATAATGGCCATTCTCTCCACCTGGTAAGTTCTTTATATAGTCACACAGCTAACTCCTTTACCTCCTTCAAAAGCTTAGAATGGTATCTGGCACATGGTAGGTGCTCAATAAATAGTTTTTGAAAGAATGAAATAAATAGGAATATTCAAAAGTAAACTCAGTAGAGATAGTGAATAACAAAATGATTCTGCAAGAAGATAAATTAGTAAATTAGAAGAAAATTAAGAAATTGTATGACATAGTGAAGAGTTAAAGAGATGGAAAATACTGAAAAAATAAACATTGGAGATTAGATCGAAGAGATTTAATATCTATATAATAGGAGTTTCAAAAGAAAAGCAATGATTATAAAGAAATTACAGAAGAAAAAATTACTGAGCTGGAAAAAAAAAAAAAGCCTCAGATCTTGGGATAAAGCTCTTAGCATCAGGCAAGATTATCTGGGGGGAGAAAAAATCATCTTATTGTTAAAAATTTTAAGTTCTTAAATAAGGAGAAAAATCACCCAGACTTCTCAGTGGTTAATAACAAAAACCAAAGAAGTTACTTATGAAGAAATGAGAGTCAGATAAATGTGACATTTTTCATCAACAGCTCTGAATGCTAGAAGATAGTGGAAACTCATAGAATTCTGATGGAACAGGCTTGTGACACCAGAACTTTATGTTTAGGAAAGGAATTAGTGGGTGGGAGAGTAAAAGAAAGATGTTTTTGGTCTCACAAAGTATACTATTCACATAGCCTTTCTGAGAAATACTGTTGTCTGAAAAATTTTGGTTGGATGCACTCTAACCAAATCAGTCAGAATTAAAGAATCCGTAAACAAAAGTTGATTCTTTGAAAAAGATCAACAAAATTAACAAACTAATAATGATACTGACCAAGGAAAAAGAGAAGATTATTCTGGATATTCTAGGTAATACAACAACATAGGAAAAGGAAATGAAAAACCCCATTGGAGCAGTAGATGTATATTGTCATTATTTGCATATGATATGATTGTCTACATAGAGAAACCAGGCAAGTCAGTGAACGTTATTACAAGTAATAATAGTACGGTGGCCATATACAAGGTAAAATCAAAACCAGGAACATGGGAAAAATGATGTAGTCACAAAAGCAAGAAATCTTTTAACACACAGAAATAAATTTAACAAGAAATGTATAATGCCTGTACCTTTATTTTTACTTTGAGATATAAAGGAATTTGAATAAATGAAGATCTGCACCTTCTTTCAGGTTGGAAAGATTCAATGGTTTTTTTAAAAGAAGTTAATTCTCCTGAAATCTGTAAATTTAGTATTCTTCCATTCAAAATTCCAATGGATATTTTGGGGAATGTGACAGATTGATTCTAAAGTTCACCCAAATATAGCCAGGGAAACTTTGGAAAAGACAGGGAATACTCCATTTCTGGCCCAGACCTGTAATCCAGCTGCTCCTGAACAACTTCACTGGAATGTCCCACAGGCTCGTCAAATTCAGTGTATGTCCCAAACCTGAATTCATTATCTTCAATTGTTTTCAGTGATGTTCCTTATTGTAAACGTTACCACTCTCTGTTGTAATAATCAAGCCTAAAACCCGAAAGTAATTTTTGACTCTGAAAGCCATCCTTGGTTGTTCCCTTTCACTCCTCTCCAAAATTTAGTCCTCTTTCCATAATCACTGTTTTAGTCCATGCCATCATCTCTTGCCTGGCTTATTAAAAGAGCCTCTTTGTGGCTCTCCTTGCTTCCAGTCTTCGTCCCTTCCAGTTACTGTAGTTAGAGTGAGTCTTCAAAAATGCAAATCAGAATCATAGCTTAAGATGCCTCAATGTCTTTGCTTTGCTCATAGGGCCAAGTACAAAATCCCGGAATGACTTAAAAACCTGTACGATACTCATCTTTTATCAACCTCTCTTCATTCCACTCTTTCTCTCTTTCATTTCAAACACCAGCCATTTTGGGGCATCTCTGTGCCTTTGAACTTACTATTCCTCCTCCTGAGGCAGTATTCTCCCCACCTTGGTGAACTCAAATGCATCTTTCAAGTCTCAGTGTAAAAACCACATCCTCCTGGAGGCCTTCCCTGACCTCTAGATCAGGTTATGTCCAACCGTTGGATGTTCACCTAGTGCATCCTATTCCTTTTAACCTAACATTCATTGTATTTTAATGTCACTATTCATCCTTTCTTGCTTTTAGGTTTTAAACTCCATGAGAGTCAGAACATCATCTGTTTATTCAAGGGGGTATTCTCTGTGTCTAGCACAATGTAATGTATTCAGCAAATATGTGTAGTGACTGAATTAGTTGCCAGAGTCAAAACATACTAGAAAGTTATAATAGATGAAACAGTGTGACGCTGGCAAGAACAAACAGATCAGCAGAACAAAACAAACTCAAAAATGAAACTTTCATATAAATTGAAATTTAATGAGATAGAGGAAGATGGGTTATTTAGTCAGTTAGAACAGTTGGCTCTCCACTTTAGGAAAAATATCAAGTGCGATTCCTACACTGGTCAGAACTGTTTTGATTGCAAATTATAAGCTCAACTCAAACTAGCTTAAGCCAAAAAGAGGATTTGTTGAAAGAATTCTAAGGTATCCGTGAATGGAAGGAATAGATGAACAACTAAGCTTCAGGAATGCAAGAAGCAGCAAACTTCTTCAGTCCTCACAGACTTGAAAGCTGCTAAAATATTCTTTCTCTTACATCTTATGTTCTCAGCTTCATTTTCTCCTACTGTAAACTTAACTCTGTGTGGCAGAGGATGTAACCTACAGCAGTTTTCAGGCTCAGAATTGTCACTTTTTGAAGAGAAGTGCCCTCCACCTCTATCTCCATGTTGAAAATCCCTGAGGGAGTACTTTGATTTGTGTGGCTGGAGTCGCATGTTTGCCCACCATCCTCATCTAAGGCTTTAGAACAATTGCTTTGTCCAAGGAGACAGGGTAATGTAAGCTCCTGCCCTGCCTACGTGTTGGTTTCCGTGGGTGCGTGTGGGTGTGCGCGTGCTGGGGAGGACAAGGGTGAGAAGAAAGCTTCCTTAAGGCAAGGAGGTGGGTAGCACAGCCACAGCCACAGAGGGACTTGTGATGAGTTGATTAGTCAGTGTAATTTCTGTCTGCTCTTATTTCACATCATATTCAAGAAGTACATTTAAAGTGGATTAATCACTGAACTCTACCTCAGAAATTAATGATACACTATATGTTAATTGAATTTTAAAATAAAGTGGATTAGAGATAAAATTATAAAAATATTAGAAGAAAACAGAGTTTTATTGTTTTTTAAAAAATCTTAGATTATAAAAGAAATTCCTTAGCATGATAAGAAGACCAGACACTACACAGGGCAAGACTTAACGTAAGGGAAAAAAGAAGACAAACCTTCTTTAAGGCAAAAGCAATAAAGCAAAATTGCAAGAACAACAATAAAAAAAACCCAAGAAAAATATTTCAACATGTCTGACAAAGGGCTTTTAGGCTTCATATGAAGAGTTCTTAGGAATCTCTAAGAAAAGGACAAGATCCCAAGGGAAAAGTAGGCAATGGATGTTCATAGTTCACAAAAGTGAAAATGTTAGTGTATGTCACAGAGAAGGAAACATCAGTGAACAAATATATGAAACTTCATCAGCCTTATTAGTATTTAGGGAAATGAGATTCAAAAACTAGAGAGATACCATTTAGCTTCTGCCAGATTGGCAAAAATTATAATATCCAACAACAACAACAACTGTTGGCAAGAATAGAGCAGCAAGAAACTGTGTACACTGTTGGATGAAATGTAAAATGGTTCGACTGCTTTGGAAAACAATTTTGTATTTTCTACCAAATTGGAAGATAAGCATACATTATGACCCAAAAGTTCTACTCCTAGATGTATACTCTAGAGCAGCACTATCCAATAGAAATAGAACACAAGCCACATATATAACTTAAAATTTTCTAGTAGCTGTATTACAAAAAAGTGAGATGAAGTTAATTGTAATTATATCATAATAATTTTAATTGTTTTATTAACTATGTTTTATTTAGATATAAATACATCTAAAATATTATCATTTCAACATGTAGTCAGTATTAAAAGTTACCCGAGATGTTTTACATTACTTTGAAATCTAGTGTTTATATTTTACACTTCCAACGCATCTCAGTTTGGAATAGCCACATTTCAAGTACTCAGTAGCCATATGTGGCTAGTAGGCACTGTATTGGGCTGTGCATCTGTAGAGACATTCTTATATTAGAATATTCATAGCAGCATTGTTAATAATAACATAAATTGAAGCCATTTAAATGTCCTTTGACAAGATAGATAAATTATGTGAATTCCCACAGTGGAATACTATACTTCTTTAAAAAAAAATGAATGACATACAGATAAACGTATCAGTGTGGAGGATTTCACAATATTGGGCACAAAAGAAACACAAGTTATGGAAGAATACATAAAAACTAATAAAACAGGGCGCCTGGGTAGCTCAGTCGGTTAAGTGTCTGCCTTCAGCTCAGCTCATGATCTCAGGGTCCTGGGATCGAGCCCCGCACTGGGCTCTCTGCTCAACGGGGAGTCTGCTTCTCTCTCTCCCTCTGCCCCTCCCCCTTGCTGTGTGCTCTCTCTCCTCTCTCTCTCAAATAAATAAATAAAATCTTGAAAAAAAAACTAATAAAACATTGTATATGGATAGCTACATAAATGGTAAAGTTATAAAGAAAAAAATGATAAAAAATAGTTCAGAATAGTAGTTACCTCTTGGGCAGCAATCAGAGAAGGGCTCACAGGGATGCAAGGATGTGGATATAGCCTATTTCTTAGAGATACATGTATGTACTACACATACATATGTGTTCATACATACACACATGCACTTGGACTCATATAAATCATTGGCCATATTAAAATCATTAATGGCCAGTAAATATGAAGTGATACTCCGTTTCACTAATCAAAAACTTATAAATTAGTACAATAATGAAATTTTTTTTGCTTACCAAACTGGTAAAAATTTCTAAAGTTGTAGGGCGCCTGGGTGGTTCAGTCTGTTGGGCATCTGCCTTCAGCTCGGGTCATGATCCCACGGTCTTGGGATCGAGCCCTGGTTGAGCTCCCTGCCCAGTGGGGAGCCTGCTTCTCCCTCTCCCCGCCCCCCAGCTCATGCTCTCTCTCACTGGCTTTCTCAAATAAATCAATAAAACCTTTTAAAAAAATTTCTAAAGTTTTCAAGTCCGTGTACTTGTAAGGGATAGGCTAGTAGGCAGTTCATATACTATTGTTGATAATACACAGCCTCTCTGGAGAATAGTTTTGGAATAGGAATACAAGTTCTAAATTGGATTATCCTTTAACCCAGCAACTTAACTTCTAAGAATTTATTCTTAGGAAAGATTCAGTAATGAATAAAGATATATTTACAAGGATATTCATGAAATTGTTTTAAAATAATAGTGGAGGGGCACCTGGGTGGCTCAGTCGGTTAAGGGTCTGCCTTTGGCTCAGGTCATGATCTTGTGGTCCTGGGATCAAGCCCTGAGTCAGGCTCCATGTTTAGCAGGAGTCTGCTTCTCCCTCTCCCTCTGCTCCTCCCCCTGCTCGTGTGTGCACTCTTTTCTCTCTCTCAAATAAATAAAATCTTAAAAAAAATAATAGTGGAAAATTGAAAACATTCATTGTAGGGGATTGGTTAAATAAAGTAGTGTATTCATGAGTGTAGTCGTTAAGAAGAAGTGTGGATGATACATGTATTGACATGGAAACGTGTCCATGACAAATTATTAAATAAAATAAGGGCAGAACAGTGTTCCATATATAATCCTAGTATTTTTATCAGAAAGAATAAAATCCCAGTGCTTATCTCTGAGGCAGTTGGATAATTACATGATATTTTAAATTTTTAAAAAATTCTGAGTGAAATTTATTACATTTATAACTAGGATATCTCCCCTTTGTCTTATGAGATTGGCATCATTTTGTAGTAGGATTCTAAGGACACTGGATATTGCTCTGGACTTATTTAAGTCAAACTTTGATACCTTTCCTTTTGAAAAACTTATAGATTAAGACAATTTTCTTTTTTAAAAAAATTTACTTTTTAATTGAAGTAAACTTGACACACAATGTTAGTTTCAGGTGTGCAATATAGTGATCGGACAGTTGTAATATGTTATGTTATGCCATGCTCACCACAAGTGTAGTTACCATCTATGACCATTCAGTGCTATTACAATACCATTGACTATATATTCCCTATGCTATACCTTTCATTCCTGTGGCTTATTCATTCCATAACTAGAAGCCTGTACCTCCCACTCCCTTTCCCCCGTTTTGCTCATCCTCCAACCCCCTTCCCCTCTGGTAACCATCAGTTTGTTCTCTGTATTTAAGAGTCTTTTTGTTGTTGTAGTTAATTTTTTTCTTTGTTCATTTGTTTTCTTTCTTAAATTTCACATATGAGTGAAATAATAGGGTATTTGTCTTCTTTGTCTGACTTATTTCACTTAGCATTACACCCTCTAGGTCCATCCATATTATCACAAATGGCAAGATCCCTCTTTTTTTTGTGTGTGTGTGGCTGAGTAATATTCCATTGTGTATATATACCACATCCATATGTTGCCTTTTGTGAGTAATGCTGCAGTAAACATATGGGTGCATATATCTTTTGGAATTAGTGTTTTCATTTTCTTTGGGTAAATACCCAGTAGTGGAATTACTGGATCATGTGTTTCTCTTTTAATTTTTTGAGGAAAGTCCATACTGTTTTCCACAGTGGCTGTACCAGTTTACATTCCCACCCACAGTACATGAGGGTTCCTTTTTCTCCACATCCTCACCAACACTGGTCATGGTTTATTTCTTGTCCTTTTTAAAAAAATGTATTTATTTATCATAGAATGGGCGTGGGCATGAGCGTGTGAATGGGGGGCGGGGCAGAGGGAGAGAATCTTCAAGCAGACTCTCCACTGAGCGTGGAGCCCCACACAGGGCTCGATCTCATGACCCATGAGATCATGACCTGAGCAGAAACCAAGAGTTGGACACTTACCCGACTGAGCCATCCAGGTGTCCCTCTTGTCCTTTTGTTTCTAGCCATGCTGACAGGTGTAAGGTCATATCTCCTGTGGTTTTCATTTGCATTTCCCTGGTGATTAGTGATGTTGAGCATCTTTTCATGTGTACCTGCATGTCTCCTTTGGGAGAACATCTATTCAGGTCTTCTGCCCCCCCCCCTTTTTTTTAATTGAGGTAGAGCTCTGTCTCTTCTTATTTTTATTTGTTTAGTTTTTAAAAAATGTTTTAGGAGCAGGGGAGAGAGGTGGGGGAGGGGCAGAGAGTGAGGGAGAGAGAGAATTTTTTTTTTTTTTTAAAGAGCTATTCTTTTTTTTTTTTTTTAAAGATTTTATTTATTTATTTGACAGAGAAAGACACAGCGAGAGAGGGAACACAAATGGGGAGTGGGAGAGGGAGAAGCAGACTCCCTGCCAAGCAGGGAGCCCGATGTGGGACTCGATCCCGGGACTCCAGGATCATGACCTGAGCCGAAGGCAGTCGCTTAACCAACTGAGCCACCCAGGCGCCCTGAGAGAGAGAATCTTAAGCAGGCTCAGTGCCCACCACGGAGCCCAATGCAGGGCTTGATCTCATAACCCTGAGATCATGACCTGAGCCGCAATCAAGAGTCGGGCACTTAACTGACTGAGCCACCCAAGTGCCCTTGCCCATTTTTAAATCAAATTTGTTTTGGTATTGAGTGGATATTAATTCCTTATTGGATATTTCATTTGCAAATATTTTCTCCCGTTCAGTAGGTTGCCTTGTTGTTTTTGTTGATGGTTTCTTTCGCTGTGCAAAAGCTTTTTATTTTGGTGTAGTCCCAATATTTTGTCTTTGCTTTTGTTTCCCTTGCCTGAGAAGACTGAGCTAGAAAAATGTTGCTAAGGCTGATATCAAGGACATTACTGGCTATGTTTTCTTCTAGAAGTTTTATGGTTTTTCAGGTCTCACATTTGGGTTTTTAATCCATTTTGAGTTTATTTTTGTGTGGTGTAAGAAAGTGGTTCAGTTTTGCTCTTACATGTAGCTATCCAGTTTTTCCAGTACCATTTATTGAAGAGACTGTCTTTTCCTCATTGTATATTTTTGCCTCCTTGTTGTAGATTAATTGACCATATAAATGCAGGTTTATTTCTGCACTCTATTCTGTTCATTGATCATTGTTTTTGTTTTGTGCCAGTACCATACTGTTTTGATTTTATAGCTTTGTCTAGTATATCTTGAAATCTGGGATTGTGATACCTCCAGCTTTGTTCTTTCTCAAGTTCACTTTGGCTGTTTGGGGTCTTTTGTGGTTATATATAAATTTTAGGGTTATTTGTTCTAGTTCTGTGAAAAATACTACTGGTATTTTGATAGGGATTGCCTTGAATCTGTAGTGTGCTTTGGTTAGAAGAGCACTTTAACAATATTAAATTTTCTAGTCCATGAGCATGGTATATCTTTCCATTATGTTTGTGTTGTCTTCAATTTCTTTCATCGGTGTTTTATAGTTTTCAGAGTACAGATCTTTCACCTTCTTGGTTAAGTTTGTTCCTAGGTTATTTTATTCATTTTGGCACAATTATAAATGGAATTGTCTTCTTAATTTCTCTTTCTGCTACTTCATTATTATTAGTGAATAGAAACACAACAGAATTCTGTATATTAATTTTGTATCCTTCAACTTTGCTGAATTCATTTATTACTCCTAATAGTTTTTTGGTGTAGGACAGTTTTCTTTTTAAAGCAGCATTTAACATTTGGGTTGTGACTTTGATTTAAACTATCAGCCAGTAGAACTATGATTTTCATTTTGGTGTGGAAGAAGAAAGAAAAAGTTGTACATTGGGAAAAATTGTGTAACTATGTGACCCAATCCAATTTAGGACCTTGGACCTATAATGGTACTGCTAACTTTAATCAAGCATTTATTTCTCACCCCATTTCTACAGTATCTGAGCATGTGTCACTCCTGAATATTTAAGGATAATTTCAGCTTTTGAGTGTGGTGTTAATAGAGTCTCTGGGAAAAAAAATAAGATTATTGCTTTCTTTTCCAGACACTGGTAGGCCTTACAGACAAAACTAGAGGAAGAGTCCCAGCCAAACCCTTTTGATTTGACCTGCCTCAGAGGGCCTGTTAATCTAAAGAGAAAAGAATCTGCTAACTAAACAATTTAAAATGTATACTGCCTTGTTATGCATGTTTTTTATAAACTTTTTAGAAAGATAATGAATTTGTGTAGTCTGCATGAACAGTTGGGTTAGATCCTACCAGACCTCTACCTCATTGGGTCCTGTGGACTGCCTTTGGGTTCTTGTTTCTAGGCTTCAGCTCCATTACTTCCCTTCCCCCTCTCTCTCAGCAGATGGCTTCAGGGACCACCAAGGCCCCTTCCAACTAATAGTCTATGATTCTTGCTTTTTTTTTTTTTTAAGCCAAGGAAGTGATATAATCAATCTGAGTTAGGCTTTCTTGAAATTAATTTGGCAGCCGTGTATGTAAAGGGAGAAATGGGGTGCTAAAGTATAGTTAGAATCATATTATTGCAGTTTAGGGGTAAGGAAATTATTTCTGACACAAGTAAGGGGCAAGAGGTATGAGGAGGAAAGGTTGGAATGAACAGTACTGCAGATACAAAACGAGAATCAACAGGGTTAGGAATTGATTGAAACCAGGCCACAAGGCAGGGGGAGAAAGAATGAGATGATTCTGGGACCTTGAGCTTGGGAAGCCAACAATGTATGGCACATGAGCACTTGGTTTAAGTGCTCCCTTATACATAAATTTCTTGTGGACCTTCATTCACTGGTACAGTCTCTAGCTCCTATGGTTCTGCATTATTTGCTATTTAAAACATTTATTTACTTGTGAGCTAATATGGATAGATGCTGCTGTTCTTTCTCTGTTCTTTTCCCATTTCACCCCAAAATACTAGAAATTGCTAATAGAAACACACACATACACACATGTACACACACAATGTGGTTCAAAAGAAATGATATTCAAAGTCTGAAATTTTCAGGTATAAAAAATGTAAGTGAAAATAGTTGAATGAGAGCATAAAATATTACTTGAATGCTAATTTGAGATACAGTGAAAAATTGGTTTATTAAGTTTATGATGCAGTTTTTCTTTAAAAGAATGTATTTTAGGGTTAAAAGATCTTGAGTTTTGTGTCCATGGTTGTTTAAAAGTTAAATTTTAGTAACATCCATAGAGTAGATTAATGAAAAGTAGCTATTGATACATTTTGGGCTGAAATAAAAAGAGTATTCTCCCCATTGTTTGTTTTTTCAGATTATTAATTATTTTTTTTTAAGTGCTAGTATTGAAATCAGAGATTTCAGTCCCCACTGTTTGGTTCAAAGAAGAATCTCATGATCGTAATGCTAGACAAATGTTTAAAATCTGGGCAGATCATATAATTAGAATAAAAGACTGTGCGGTGTCCTCTTACAATGAAAGAAGTGTTTTTGATTGAAGCAAGAGAGCTTAGGGAGAGAAAACTAATTTTCGTTTGTTTGACACTCACTTAAAGAAGTCACAGAATTTAGGGGCGCCTTCGGCTCAGGTCATGATCCCAGTCGAGCCCCGCATCGGGCTCCCTGCTCAGCGGGAAGCCTGCTTCTCTCTCTCCCACTCCCCCTGCTTGTGTTCCCTCTCTCGCTGTGTCTCTCTCTGTCAAATAAATAAAATCTTAAAAAAAAAAAAGTCAGAGAACTTAGAGAAAGAGAGGATAGAAACCAAAATGTAGCTTGGTCATATTCTCTGGATAGTTCTTTTCAGAGGCTGGGATTCTTAACCTGCAGTAGCTTTTAATGTATTAGCAAGATGTTCTCCAGATAGAGTCAGCAGTTTGCTCTATTGTTTAGTAGTTGATTCTTTGTCCAAAGCCTGTAATGAATAACAACCTACTGTATTAGTTGTATATGTCAGGCTTTCTTCCTGCAGCAGAAGGGGTAGTGCATTACATTTCAGTTTTGAGAACAAATTACAGTGAAAAGGATAATTACTAAATCAAGTTATAAAACACTGTCCTAAGAGTCTTTTAAAAACACTTTCATCAATAAAGAGTATTTTATCTGCCTCCCCCTCCCAATTTAGGGATTCACATTCCTATTTTCTTATATGTTTTTGATGTTATTTTTACTGTGTAACTGCAGAATAGGTAAGGTGAGTAAAGTTGAAATACTTTTAACTAAAAAAGCATTCCAGTAGTGATTTGTTGTTTTTATTCCAGGCACACTATTGAAAATGACATGGAACTTATTGCTACGTTTTCGGTTATATTTAAGGAAATATAGTTTAACAATGAAGACAGTGAAGAACTTTTTGAACCTTAAACTCAAAGGGAACTACAGGACAAAAACAATCTGTTTTCAGAACAGTTACTTAGGGCGCCTGGGTGGCTCAGTTGGTTAAGCGACTGCCTTCGGCTCAGGTCATGATCCCGGAGTCCTGGGATCGAGTCCCACCTCGGGCTCCCGGCTCAGCGGGGAGCCTGCTTCTCCCTCTGACCCTATCCCCTCTCATGCTGTTTCTCTCTCTCTGTCAAATAAATAAATAAAAAAATCTTAAAAAAAAAAAAAACAAAACAGTTACTTAGTTGGGCGTCTAAATAGAATAGAATGTTGTTTTGGGAACCTATTATGTGAGGAAAAATTCAACTCAAGTAATTGTTAGACTTTGTGAAACTCAGTAAGTATCAAGTAGAATTAATCAGTGAAAAAGAATCTCAGAACATTAAGTGCAAAAAATTTGCTGAAGATTATGGGACAAGAGGTTAACATTAACTTCTTGAGTTAACTCCTAGATTTCCCTAAAGTTTAGTCCATCATGGCAGACACCACTCCTTTAAGAGCTGCATTTTGTTTTGAAAGGATAAGGTTCAGATTAATAAGCCATGGTCACATCAGCATTGGATTCCGGCTCAGTTTGGAGATCCAGTAGGATTGCAAGTGCATTTAACTGTCTCAGCCATCCTATATTCATGTGTCCTTCAGGGGTGTAGTAGTACACAGTTAAAGCTGGTGACAAATTTAAAAGACCTTTGAAAGATAAGCTTTTAAAGTATAAAGAAAGTATTTTAGCATATAGACTTTTTAGCTTTACAGGAAGCCTTAAAGTATAAGGAGGGAAAACATTTTTTTACCAAAAGTAAATAATGTAATTACTATTCTAATTATGAAAAGTAGAGAGAGAGAGAGAGAAAGGGGGGGTGGGGAGGGGCAGAGGAAGAGGGGGAGAGAGAGAATCTCAAGCAGGCTCCATGCCCAGGATGGAGCCTGATGCAGGGCTCGATCCCACAGCCCCAAGACCGTGACCTGAACCGAAATCAAGAGTCGGATGCCTGACTAAGCCACCCAGACACCTCCAAAACAATGTATTTTTATTGTAAACCTTCAACTAATTCAGCAAAGCAAAAATTGCCTACAGGCTTAGCACTCAACTGTTAATATTTTGTTGTGTGCAATATTATTATTTTTGTAGAAATTAATGTGAGATTGTTCCAAAAGAACCAAGACTTCGCAGTTAAAAGGTTAGGGACAACTGTGTGTGCATGTACTTGAAAATTGAAATAATTTTGCATCCTGACACCAAACAAATGCTGGGAAGTTTTCTTGATAATTAAGAACACAAGCATAGTTTTTGGATAAGACAACTTTTTCAAATCCTTTTTTGTTATAACCCCCACAGCCCACCCTTCAAAAAAAAAAAAAAATTTGTCCCCTGAGATTCCCAACTCAAGTATTTAGAGAATTAATTACCAGCCTATTAAATAATTCCAGCTGTAGTAAACATTAATCCTGTTTGTATTATTAGGCTGAAGTGAACTGAATTCCTTATTGCCAAAGAAAATGGTAGTTTAGGCTACTTTCCCTCGGCATAATATAGGGTCTATCATGGGTAGGGATTGACGTTTCTGTGGTCTCCAAATAAGATTTCTTAGTGTACTTACTACAAACAGGAAAGTAATATGTTGACCACTTTGCTTATTAAGTATCTTCACAATGTGAATTATATGCTGAAAGCAGGATAAAGAGAAGATAGGAATCATTTTTTAAAAGGTGTCCCCCTGAATACTGATTTCCGAGAAGGTAGCTTTTCCATCTGGGAATGAAAGATGTCTCCTCATAGCTTTGGCTGTTAGTTCTTACGTGATGGAAGATGAGTTGGGAATGTCTTTAGCACTTGGGTATTTTAAAGATCTTAAGCAGTACATTTAGTTGATTGGTTTGCTTCATTCTTGAAAGAGTTGTATGCATTAAAGACTTAATCAAATTGCATTGTATTTGGTGTGTTTCCTGTGCAGGCGTCTGCATTCAGGTGTAGGTAGTACTGTTTTCCAAGCCTAGAAAGGGCAGAGTGCTCAGTTGCCTTTATAAAGGCAATTTCTTGGTTGACTGCGATTGAGTGTGGAATTCTAATACTGAGGGCCTAATTTATCACAGAAAATGCAGGAGTGCAAACCTGTTAAACCTCTTATACATGTATAAGTAAGGTAAACAATGGCAGATTAGCATGGAATATCATTTGATGTGAATAATCTTAAAAACAAATTTCCTTGGCCTGTCCATGTTGTACCTGTTAGCACAGAGAAAACTTGTAGAAATCAGTGCATCATCTTTGAAATACAATAAAATCAGGGAGAAAAAGCAGAGTGATGTGAGGCAGCTGCTGCTTGGATTGGCAGCCTATTTATAATCTGGGAGGCTCGTAGCTAGATTGCTGTGCTGTGTGCTGTGCTCTCACACATCAGATAGGAATGATGATTTGCGTGCATATGTGTGTGTGTTCCCACTCTCAGACTTTTAATTTTTCAGAAAAGGATTCCTTTTCCTGCATAGAAATGGAGCATGCTAGCAAAAGCAGATTTTCTGAGTTCCAGACACTCAACAATCTCTCCCCAAGACCTCTTGGGCATTTATCAGTGCTGGGGGAGAGACCTTTGGTGGGCTAGGCATTTAAAGATGTAGGCCTTCTCAGCATTCTTCATGAGGCTGCCTCTGCTGAGTGAGTGAGTCATGTGGGACAGAATGTCGCATTTCAGTACCTTTTGGCTATCTGTGCACGTTAGACAATAACGATTGCCAAGCCAGTGCGTCTCAGGTTTTTTAATTACGGATTTAAATGCCCACAGGAGCTCTGCTCATATGTTAATTCCACTGTTTGACTTTAAAGGATTTTTTTTTTTTTTGCATTTTCTAATTCAGATTATAAAAGGCAATCAGCCGTTCAGTACGGAGACAGTTCACAATATAAACTTGTTTGAGGGGCGAGCAGGGCATAGAAGAGGTAGCTAAAGCTTTTCCCTATTTTTATTCTGAGAAGGGGGAAAGTCCTCCTCAGTACTCTTCCTCGGGTTTTATTTTAAAAAGCCAAAATGAGGTATATTAATAAAAATAACCTTGATGCTGTTTCTGCAAGGGATCTTGAGGTGTTGGGATGGCATTCTTAAGTACACATATTGTCAGCTTTCAGGCACCTTGTGCTATCTACATCATAGCCTGTCTGCAACTGAATTTTTTACCCAGGGCAGTTTTCCCCAAGGCATACTCTACTACAAAAACATTTCCTATGCCACAGAGCTTGGGTGTTTCTGAACATTCTAATGGGATTTTAATTTTAAAACTCTGTCAAAACACAATTACAGAGATATATCTAACCCCCAAAGCACTGACAATTTAAAAGCCAAATATAAAAGAATTTTGGATATTCTGATATTTTGGTTTATCCTTAGTCCAGTTTGCTCACATAATCATGAATAATCAGAAAGCTGACTTCTCTGATGCCCCATCAGAGAAATAGAGAAAACAGGACACATTTGAATAAGTAAGAAGGCATCACCTGGGATTTTCTTTGGCTTAAAGGACATTATTGGGACACTGGCAAAATCTACTTTTGAATAAGGTCTCTAGAAAATAGCATGGTATCATTATTGATTTTCTGATTTTTTTCCCCTAACATTTTATTATGGAAAGATTTCAAACATAAAATAAGGTTGAAAGAAGTTTATAATGAACATCTGATAGGTCATATACCCATTACCTGTACTTGCTCCATCACACATCTGTCTTTGAATCCATCTTATTTATTTATTAGCAAAAAAGTAGTAAAGACATATCATGCCTGCAGCTTACTCGAAAATGGCTCAGGGAAAAAAAGTGTGTGTGTGTGTGTGTGTGTGTAGGGAGAGAGAAGAGAATAAAACAAATGTGGCAGAATTGATATCTGGGAAGTCTGGGTGAAAGGTATACAGGAACTCTGTGCTATTCTTACAACTTTTTTGTAAATCAGAAATTATGTCAAAATTTTAAAGAAAAAATGATATTATAAGAAAAACATAATCAAATCAGAATGTCCTCAGGATACCACAGAATCAATTACTCTTTCTCAGATAAAAGGATTTTTGTAGCTCAGAGCTGAAAATGGTTAGAGTTTTATTGTTGTCTTATCAGGAGGATGATATCACTACTAACTTAACCTATTATGGAAGGTGTAGAGTTAGTGCTAAAACAGGAATAAAGGTAAAGGGGATATCTGTTTCAACAGCAAGAACTTGATTTTTACGTAAAAGCCACCTGTAATATTCACCTGCCTGTTGGTCATGTCTGAGTGAAGGGGGACACAGTAAGTTTGGACAAAGAAAAAACTCAGTGGTGATAAGCCATAAAAACTCCTCCCTTCTTTCAGTCTGTGGTATAATATCGTACTCTCTTGGGAGATGGAGAAAGTTTTAAAAAATAAACGTGGTATGTGTGCCTGAGAGAAAATTCTTCCCCTTCAGCATACCCACATCAGTGTTCTCTCTTTCAGAGAAAACTCCTTGTGTGTAGGCAATGTATACTTACTTCCATAAATTGTCTAGAACACCACTACATAGTTGATGAGTGGTATCTAATAGTGACAAGATTAAAAAGCAAGAATGGAACAGCACAGCCTAATGCTCATCTTGAACAGCTTCCTGTGAGGAATTATTTATTGGAAAGGATGGATGTTCAATAATAAGAGATGGTGGCTTTATAGACTAGCCTGGAGGTGTAGGGAGTCATGATGGTAGAGAACAGGGAAATTAAAGAATCATCAGAGCAGCAGGTTCAGTCTGAGAGACATCCCCATGTCTTATACACGTAAATTAAAGTGGAGAGTAAAAAAATAGAGGAGAATCTGAACTTAGATGGTTACATCAGAGAGAAATTTAATATTAAGTGAAAAGCAATGACAAACATGTTTTAATGGAAGAAAAGTGATATTGCTTATTAATAAGTGGAAAGCACTTTTTTTTTTTTAAAGTTTTTATTTATTTATTTGACAGAGAGAGACACAGCAAGAGAAGGAACACAAGCATGGGGAGTGGGAGAGGGAGAAGCAGGCTTCCTATGGAGCAAGGAGCCTGATGTGGGGCTTGATCTCAGGACCTTGGGATCATGACCTGAGCTAAAGGCAGATGCTTAATAACTGAGCCACCCCCAGGTGCCCCAAGTGGAAAGCACTTTTATGGGAAAAAGAGGTCTACTAATAAAAAGGAGAAGGAGGAAGTAAGAAAGGGATGTGGGGAGAGAGGGAGGAAGAGAGGGAAGGTTCTGATAGCTTAGATGAGTAAGTGGGAGAATTAGGAAAACCAGAGAAGATAATTTAATGGGAGGTAGATTTATGCCTGGATCACTGCATAAATGAGAAGGAAGAGGAAGAAAGCAATCAGTGTTCCAGTTGGCCCAGTATATATATAAAATCATAAAGTTGTGAGATATCCTCAGACACCACCTTGTCCTTTCCTTGCTTTCACATTCATTTGCACCTAAACCAGCATTTCCCAAACTGTGTTCCTTGGAACATTAGTGTTGTAACAGTGTTAACAGGTTTTCCATGCAAAAAGCATTCTGTAATTAGAAAATTTTAAGAAATGTTACATATTCTCTGCCTCTGAGAGATTCTTAATGCACATTATCCATTGAAGATTCTGGGATTCTGTAATAAATTGTTTAATTGCATTTAACTTGATATTTAGCAAATTCTTTTCCAGGAACATACCTTCTCATACCTCAAGGGACACCACTGTTCTCATTACACAGTTTGGGAATTCTGACCTAACCCTTTCGTGGGGCAGGCAGTCTTCCTTCTTAATTTCCTCATCTGTTTCTGGAAATGGATTTTGGCACTTCCCAAATGTTAGTCTAGTTTCTGACATGTTGCTTAAATCCCTTCTGCTTAGGTCCTCTGGCTCCATGCAGAGTAGTAGCCTCGTGCAGGACAGACTCGCACACTGTTCAGAGTGGGCGGGGCCTGGGTATCAGCCCCTCTGCCAGCCCCTGGCCGGCCTCACGGAAGGCCAGGAAACCAGCGACTGCTCGCGCTTACACTGGGACCTTTCTACATCACTTTTTTCTTTCCCAGACCAAGTAATACCAATTATTTTAACTTTTCCTCTATTTATTTTCTAATCTTTTCTCACTATTTTTGTTATACCCAGCCTAGGTAAACTGTAGTAGAAACTAAGAGAACGAAGTTTTGTTGTGCAATAGAAACATTACAAAATCACATGTGTATGATGAACTTTTACTTCTTTTTTGTCATTCTCTCATTTGTTTCTCTCCTTACTGCATTTGTGTCTCTTTAAAGAAGAGAGCATTGACTTCCGATTGTCTCTGTTGCACTAGCACACCCCACATGCACACGCAGGTCTTTTCTGTTCCCACTTAGTGTGATGCCTGCATTTTCTATTCTTGCGTTGGTTTTTTTTTTTTTTCTTGCCAAGGGAATTATTCTCTCCCTCCTGAGGAATTCTTGAAATGTGAGCTTGAAGAAGATAAAGGTCTCTGTCTTTTGACTATTTTCTATGGCACCTCTGTGATGCGTGGCCCGGCGTGATACCATTCATGGATTCAGGACACTGATGGAGGTGGTGGTGTGTGCTTGCTAATCGTTAAAAATTTGGTGAAGGTATTTCAAAAATCTAATGGTCCCTTCCATGTATTTGAAGTGCTTAGTTTAGGGACAATCTTTTTTGATTATGATTATCATGGGTTTGGCACATCAGCATTCAAGACAGGTTACCTTTGTATTTGAAGTCTGTACCCTTGGTGCAGGTCCTAAGAGATAGTTTAAGATATAGGGAGCTGGGAGTCCTGTTCATATTAGAAATTTCATAACTTCTGGAGGTAAATAGGACCAAAGAGAATATTATTTTATATTCTAGATCATCAGATGGTGTTAGAAACACGGGGAGCAGAAAAAGTGAAAGTGGGAGCCAGGTGTGTTGAGGGTCTGCTGTAAAAGACATGGCAGACCCATGCCCTGTGAGACTGTCGCCCACTGTGTATGTACAAGGTGCTTCCTTCCTGCTGCTGCATGAAGACCAATCGAACAATGTCATAGCCAGCTCTCCTGTTCCTTGGTGGCAGTTCTAATGAAAAATTGGTTTGCTGCAGGATATAAGCAGCCACTTAAGGGAATTCTAGTATTGTCCCCAAACATGTCACAGGATCTTACTCTGCAGATGCAGTATGTGTGAATGAAATGCCATGTCTGAGAATGTCAACAGGGAACAAAAGAAGACACTAGGAAATGATCCCACTGATGGCACAAAATAGGGACCAGATCCAAGAAAAAGTAATCCTATTGCCAGTCAGAGTATTTTTGAGGGGCAGAGTTGCCCATTTACTGGTAGTAAATAGCCAGGATAAATAAAATGGAAGTAATGGAAAACCTGCTTTCACATAGAGTCTCTTTGCTTTTCGGAATTGGCCTAAGTTCCTATTGTTCATGTCAAGCCGTGTTTTCAAACTGATGGCCAAAAAAAGGGAGTTAAAACGTTGAGAATGCTGGTCTGCCCTCGAAGGACAAGAGTCTGTGACATGAGGGCTAAGATTATTAGGAACTCTGAAAGTCAGGTGCATGCTGGGTTTCCTGCTGCTTATGGTTACATGGTCCTTTTCTTCCTAGGAGGTATACCTCACGTTTTACTTGCTTCCACAGTTCAGTGTTGTGCTGTCCTTTCTTGTGCATAGCTGCTGTTTAACTCTCAAGCAGAAATACAAAAACAAAGGAGCCAGTCAAATCCAAACAGAATGATGGGACTCAATTTCATCTCTAAGACTGGAATGTAGTCTAACTGCCTGATAAGTTAATTCAAAAGAAAGCATTTAGGTCTTGAAAAAATTTGTTTCAAGTGGTGGATTTAGTGCAATTTATAGCATCAGTAAGAACATGATACTTTGTAATACTGACTCCAGAACTTACTCAGAAGTATGGCAGAGTATCTTTAACTAAATTCTTCTGATCCCTACTTTAGGCCGACTTTGCCTGGATTGGCCGTATACGGGTGTTTGGGCCTGGTTTAATCCTACTTAGTTTATAAAGGCCATCTTATTTTTTGGCATGGCATGCATATTTACCAATAAAAGTTAGCATCTAGGCTAATCTAGATCTCAAATGAAAAAAAATTAAGATTGATTTGATGATGATGCTTAATTTTGATATGAGTTTATTTGAAACTCAGAGCCCAAACTCATCAAAAAGTGCCTTTACTGCCAAGTTCAAAAGCTGACAGTCTTTTCTCCTGTCTCCTGGAAAGCATTAAAAAGCAGATCTTTCTTTTCCTCTTCAAAGAAGATAAAGCAGAAAACCGATAACTGAGAAGTTAGCATCCACAAAAGTTGGAAAATAGAGTATGCGAGTTTCAAAGGCTCCAAATTAAAAACAAAAACAAAACAAAACACCCAAGTAGACTAAGTTTCCAGAATGGGAAGGGGTTATTTTAATTCTTTCTTTTTCTTGCCTTATTTTTGACCAACTCAGTTTGTCTTTAAGTACAATTTTAGCTTCTTACATGATTTGTGTGTTCTTGCTGCTTACAGTGATGATACATTGATTTTGTCATAAAAAGTCTTGCACTGGGTTGCATTGCTCTGAGATGTTATTTTAGAAATTGGTGATGTGCATCTGTGAGAGCGTGTCACGGTGTGCAGTAAGCAGTGCCGTTAAGCGGGTTATTGCCATCTGCTCCTACCTGCAGTTATCCTCAGTATAGCATCATTTTTTTCCTACAAACATCAATTGTTGTCTGTTTTCTTTTTCTAATATAATTTGGTGTTCATTTCAGGATTTTGTTCATATTTGCCAAATTGTCTATTGCCAAGTCATGTGATATATACTTGTAATTGTATGGAATCCCTTCCATAAGAAAATGAGTCAAATAGGTTAGTGAGATTTTAAAGGCATTTGAATGGACACATAAATTAAATTATGCACAGACAGATATTTCAGGATAGCTGTTTCCTCTGAATTGACAAGAGATGAAGTCCTCAGACGATTCTCTTTCAATTTTAGGAAGATTCTTCCCGCCCCGCCCTCCCCCTATAGATTGCGCAACTGGCCTAGTACATCAGAGGCTAAATGGTAATAGTATGTGTTCTCAAGGTGATGATGAGCTTGAGCCCAGACCCTGAGGATGCCCAACCCATCAGGTCATTAGGGTATTCTGAGGAAGTACATTTTGATGCTTTTATAAAAAGGGAGCTTTTGAAGCATAGAACACATTTTTTAAACCCCTACAGTTAGAATAATTAATTTAATAACCAAGATAGCAAATTTTCCTTTTTGCACCAGTTGAGATTACAAAGTTGAAAAGGAGAAGTATAATAATGACATGTAGTTAGGGCAGCTGATTGCATTGTACTTTGCTATTTGATGGTCTTTTCTGTTGAACCCTACCTTATTTTTAAGGAAAAGATTAGTTTTTCCTATCAGTCTACATATTTACAATGAACAAAACCATTGGCATTTTGATTTGTGTAATCTTTGTTAATTTTATAGAAATTAGGAAGAAAACATTACAGTAAAAAAAGATAATGAACTCTTTCCCAGTTTGGGTTTTTGTTTTGTTTTGTTTTTTTAAGAGCAAATCTAGAGTTCTTCATTGTCAGGAATTTTAGCTTACCAAATTGCTTCATGGAGCCCCCCCACCACAGGTAGATAGAGTATCCTCTGTCTACACTCACAGGCAAGAAAAGAGCACATCCAAGGACTGTCAGTAAGGACTGGTCTGCACTCTTATTAGCTTTTAGTATACTCTGATATCTCCTATATCTTTACTCATTCTGAGTTTTGCTAAAATAATTTCATTTTTCACCGTACTAGAGCTGAGAAGATAGCACATGTATCTCATAAAGATCAACAAGTATACATTTTCATGAATTGAAATTTTAGTTTATTTTTTCTCTACATGTTTATTTAATTTTATTTTTGCTGATTTTTGTAGGCATCATGATATTTCAACCCTAAGTAAATACTTCAGCATTTATCTCCAACATAGCCACAGTATCACACTTAGGACATTTTTTTTTTTTTAAGATTTTATTTATTTGACAGATCGCGAGAGCAGGAACACAAGTAGGGGGAGTGGGAGAGGGAGAAGCAGGCTTCCCGCTGAGAAGGGAGCCCGATGTGGGGCTCGACCGCAGGAAGGGGCTCGATCCCAGGACCCTGGGATCATGACCTGAGCCAAAGGCAGACGCTTAACGACTGAGCCACCCAGGCGCCCCTCACACTTAGGACATTTAAGATTGCTACAGGGGCGCGTAGGTGGCTCAGTCGTGAGTTCAAACCCCATGTTGGGCATGGAGCCTACTTAAAAAAAAATTTCCAATCCATTGTTTATACTTTTGTAAAATACAATAAAATTAATTACTAGAGAAAAGAAACTTAAAAATAGCATATCGCATATCTTATTAGATTTATCTTGTTAAGTTTAACAGACATAAATTTACTTTGTCACATTTCTATAAAAGTTTACAAATGTTTATTCTCAGTTTTTTTACTTACCTCAACACGTATCAATAACAGTTTACAGATGAGGATGGGTCATGGATTATACTTTTGGGTAGCTCTAGTCTTGTACTTACAGTTCCCTAGTAGGCAACCATTATGTTCTCTAAAAGCCTTTTTATTTTTAATCCAGGATCCAATCAAGGATCACACATTGCATTTGGTTGCCATTTCTCTTTGATATTTAACCTACAACAGTTCCATGGCCTTTTGGGGGCAGGAGGTGGGGGCGGGGCGATGGATGGGAATGTTTCATTTGTTGACATTTTTGAAGAGTCCAGGGCAGTTGCAATGCTGAATGCCTTGCGGTTTTATCTGGTTGTTTCTTCATGATTAAATCCACGTTAAATTTTTTTTTTTTTTTTTTGCTTAGAGTACATTGTGCCTTCATCACAGCAGGGCACATCATGTCCATTTGCCATTAGTCATTCGTGATCATTGATCATTGGTTGGGATAGTGTCTGTTTAGTTAGTTTTTTAAGTGCTGTAGGTCTGCATTCTAGATGATAGAATCATATAATTGCTCTGTTCAGTTTAACAAACATCTGTGAGAGCTACCAACTTCCAAGCAATGGACTGCAAAAAATGAGAAAGACTTAGACTCTCTTGTTCTCAAGGCACAGACAGCATAGAGGAGATAGATGTTTGAACTACAAATTGAAGGATAAAATAGATCATGGTACAACCCATCATAGAGTTATAAGCAGGGTATTCTGCAGTTACAGAGAAAGGAGATATTAATCCTGAGTAGGGGATTAGGGAAGGGTGTATGTAAAAAACGGTGTTTGTTCTGGGTCTTCAAGAATGGGTGAGGTTTAGACAGGTAGGAGAGGTGCTGGATGGAAGGGAGGGAATAATTTAAGCAAAGGTGCAGAGGCAAGAAAAACCATTTCAAGTTCCAGAAATAGTGAATAATTCAGAGTAGTTGAAGGAATGGATATAGTGGGAGATGAAATACAGTTGTTAGGGGCCTTTAATGCCTCACCTAGGAGTTTAGGCTTTATTCCATAGTTACTAGGGAGAAGACGTGGGAAATTTTAAGCAGAGAAATGACATGGTGAGATCCCTTTTTTGAGAAAGACTGTTCTATCAGCAAAGGGATCTATCTGCTCTTAGATGGGAAAGATACCAGTTAGGAAGATGTTATAAATTGTCCTAGTAAGAGGCCTGAATTACAGTAGTGGGACAGAAGTACAAAACCGTGCAGGAACTAATTAGATGTAAGGGGTGAGGGGGAGGATGGAGTGAACGTGCCTAGGATTCCCAGCTTGAGCTATTAGGGGGTTATTAAGATAGGAAACTGCAAGAGAGGAAAAACAACGATGCGTTTCATCTTGAGCAGGCCAGATTTGAGGTGTTGGTGAGGCATTAAGGTAGAAATGTCTGTCATATGATTAGAAGGGGATTCCAAGAGAGGTCAGAGCTAGAGACAGATTTATTGACCTAAACTATGTCCCAGGCACTGTGCTAGGTACTTTATATAGGGTTCCCTCATTTAATCGTCACAGCAGCCCTGTGAAGTACATACTGTTATTCCCATTTAAGAGGTGAGTAAACTGAGACTGAAGTTAATTAACTTGCCTGAAGCATACAGGCCAGAATTCTTTCCAAGGTATGTGGTCTTCCACTGTTCCATGGAGATAATTGCAGCATTGAGATTGACTGTAGTTAACCCAGTGAATAAGTATAGAGAGGGAAAGAAAAGGGCCTGGGTTAGAAACTTGAAAAGCATCTGAATATAAGAAGATCTAAACTTTTTTTTTTTTTTAAAGATTTTATTTATTTATTTGACAGAGAGAGACACAGCGAAAGAGGGAACACAAGCAGAGGGGGTGGGAGAGGGAGAAGCAGGCTTCCCGCTGAGCAGGGAGCCCGATGCGGGGCTCGATCCCAGGACCCTGGGATCATGACCTGAGCCGAAGGCAGACGCTGAACGACTGAGCCACCCAGGCGCCCCTAAGAAGATCTAAACTTAAAGAGCTTTCAGTGCCATGGGAAAGAGAATCAAGACAATAATGACAGATGAGCAGAGGGTTCCAGGAAGAGCGTGGTCAATGGTGCAACTGCACAAAGAGGTCAAGAAAGACAGAGATAGTGTTTGAGGAAAATTGATAGATGATCACATAAGGGTGAATAGAAGGTGGGGGTAAAGACAGCATGAACTCAGGCTCCAGTAGTAATGAGCAGCTCAGGAATAGATATTGTCAGGATCAAAAGGAAGAGGGGGTCTAGTGCAAGGGAGAGCATAATGGAAGTAGTTTACCATGGGTCCCAAGATGCATAGGAGGTACTGAAGCCATGATTGGCTGATAGTCTGGAAGTCTATACAAAGTGAAGGGCCTAGAGTGTGCACTTTGCTTCTAATTTTTGTGCATAAAGTTTAAAAATTAATGTTACACTAGGGGTGCCTGGGTGGCTCAGTCGGTTAAGTGTTTGACTCTTGATTGCAGCTCAGGTCATAATCTCAGGGTCCTGAGATCAGGCCCCACCTTGGGCTCTGTGCTGGGCACGGAGTTGGTTTAGGATTCTCTCTCTCTCCCTCTCCCTCTCCCCTTCCCCCTGCTTGTGTGTGCATGCAGGCACTCTCTTTCTCTCTCTCAAATAAATAAATAAAAAATAAAATCTTTTAAAAATCTTTTTAAAAATAAAAAATTAGTGTTATACTAAAGAAGCCTTTGGTCTTTCTGTTTTGATGGGTTGCATATACAGCTTTAAAATTAAAAGAAGGCAAGACTTTTTTTTAAAGATTTTATTTATTTATTTGACAGAGAGACAGTGAGAGAGGGAACACAAGCAGGGGGAATGGGAGAGGGAGAAGCAGGCTTCCCACTGATCAGGGAGCCTGATGCGGGGCTCCATCCCAGGACCCTGGGATCATGACCTGAGCCGAAGGCAGACGCCTAACCACTGAGCCACCCAGGCGCCCCAAAAGAAGGCAAAAATTAATAGTAATTCCTTTATTTTTGAAGTCAATCAGTAAATAAAACTGCTCTGAAACTTCCCTCTGCCAAACTCATGGATATCCACATTTTTTGCTTTGGGGAAATTTTGTTAGCTAAAGACATTGCCTGAAATAACATCTCTATTCTGCAGAAGTCAGAGAAGAAAAAGGATCTCAGCCAAAACTCTTTCATGAATTTAGACATGAAAAGCAATGTTTAGTACCAAGTGAGAGATGTCATGAAATACTAGACTTCAAGAGCCAGAAGATATCTTAGAAATCTCCAGTCTTATTTCAACAATTGGTTCATTGAATGCTTCTTGAACACCCTATCACTAGCTAGGCTGAAAAGTGAAGTTACCAGTTGAAACAGTCCATTCTTGTCCTCAAGGAACTCTAAATCCAGTGGGAAGTTCAAAATGCCCAGTAACTCCATTAAGAAATTTAGTGAAGTTGCTTAACTATTTGTTAAATGAATGGAAAAAAATCCATGTTTTAATTGATATCCTCAGGCCACATGGTTTTCAAATTAAGTGATTATATAATCTAATACAGCTATCACATGCTTTCCTAATAAAATTAATATTTATTTTTTAAAAAATTTTTAAAGATTTTAAAAATTTATTTGACAGAGAGATAGCACAAGTAGGAAGAGAGAGGGAGAGGGAGAAGCAGGCTCTCCTCTGAGCAGGGAGCCCGACGTGGGGCTCGATCCCAGGACCCTGGGATCATGACCTGAGCTGAAGGCAGCTGCTTAACCAACTGAGCCACCCAGGCGCCCCTAAAATTAATACTTAAATAAACAACAAAAAAGAAATTTAGCAATGAAGGGGAAAGAGAACTATAATTTAGTGGATGCCCATTTTTTTTTAGGTACTCTACTGATTGCACACTTCATTTTCACCCCTCAAGAAAGAGAAGGAGAATGAACAGCAGACTGAGAGAGAGAGACAGCGACAGAGAGAGTTTTTCATACAGAAGAGACTTATGCTTATTTATAGTTGGAGGGGAAGGAGCCAGTGAAGAGAGAGATACTGTGCACTATTTGGTTACTTTTATTACTCCAGTGCACCCAGCAAGTGAGCCTTACGAATCAACTAATCATTATTACCCCCCATCCACTGGGTTAGGGTGGGAAGCTAGTTAGGGGAGGGGGACAGTAAACTTCCAAAATAAAAGGTAAAGAGAGGTACAAAAAAATTTATTTTGACTTCTTGGTTTCTAATTCTACGGGCCAAGGCTTTGCACACTGGCTTAGGAAATCTGCTGTTTGTTTCTTTCGGAGCCAAGAGTATTTTTATTTTTGTTTTACGATTATTGCTGACTTGCAGTATTATGAATTACTGAAAGATGAGACCCAAAAAAACATAACTCCAAAGTCAAATATAATTTAATTTTGAGTTATCCACACCACTATTCCCAGCACTGTTGTAAAGCAGAAAGGAATGTAGGCATTAGAGTCAGAAAACAAAGATTTGAATCCTGTTTCTGTCATGTAGCAGTGTAATTTTGGACAAATCATTAAATCTCTTTGAGCTTCACTTTAGTCCTCTTTAAAATAAATAGCTTCCCAGGATTTTTGTGAGGTACAAATAACATGTACTTAAAAGAAAAGGCTTTGTAAACTGTAATGTCAGTTATATTTACAGGATCCTGACATTTTTTAAATAGTTGTGTATCTGGGATTGGTACTATACCTGTTTCCAGATGACTTAATCATTGAATTATTAAATCTCCATTATTAATTTTCCTTACACATACTGCAGAGTCTGCTTTGTGGATATGGGTATAAATCTGGAGAAAGCGTTAGATTTTGTCTTAAAAGATTATTCTTTTTTTTTTTTTTTTTAAGATTTTATTTATTTATTTGACAGAGAGAGAGACAGCGAGAGAGGGAACACAAGTAGGGGGAGAGGGAGAAGCAGGCTTCCTGCCGAGCAGGCAGCCTGATGCGGGTCTCGATCCCAGGACCCTGGGATCATGACCTGAGCCGAAGGCAGACGCTTAACGACTGAGCCACCCAGGAGCCCCTTAAAAGATTATTCTTATTCCTGCAATTCTCTCTCAAACCAGGTGTATGTTTTGCCATCTTAGAAGGTAATCTTTTGTTAAATGACTAAATGAATGTTCCTCAGACATCTCTAGGTTTTTTGATTCTGGACTAGAAGTAGGAATGGTCTCTTATTGGAAGCTGACCAAATTGGGATATTTATTTAAATGATGAAAATGCTGAAGTCTGGGGCGCCTGGGTGGCTCAGTTGGTTAAGCGACTGCCTTCGGCTCAGGTCATGATCCTGGAGTCCCGGGATCGAGTCCCGCATCAGGCTCCCTGCTCAGCAGGGAGTCTGCTTCTCCCTCTGACCCTCCTCCCTCTCATGCTCTCTGTCTCTCATTCTCTATGTCTCAAATAAATAAATAAAATCTTTAAAAAAAAAAAAAAGAAAAGAAAATATTTAAAAAAAAGAAAATGCTGAAGTCTGAAATGGCTCATTGTAAGTTGAACTTCTTTCCCCGGATTATAATGACTGATGGTCCATCTCTACTTCCAAGGAAACCCTGAGTACCTAATTGTATAGCCCAGAAAAATGCAAGGTGGTGGAAGAGTTAACACTAGATGAAATGCCCTTATCCTCAGGGGTCACACATTCTGGATCAAAAGACAAACGCATGTATTTAAAACATTTAATAAGGAGAATCCTTGCTGTATGTTGGATAAGAGCATGCATGGGCTCTGGCACCAGACTGCCCGGAGTTAGAATCCTGCCTTTCTGGCTCTGCCACTTACTGCCTTGGGAACCTTGGGAAGTTACTTAACTTTTCTGTGCTTCAGTTTCTCCATCTGTAAAATGGGATACTAACAGTACCTATCTTAGAAGAATTGCTTTGCAGATTAAATTATATAATACATAGTTAATGTGCTTAGAACTGTGCCTGCTAGTAAGCACTCTATAACTGTTTCCAGCTACTATTACTACTATATGCTTAGATGTTAAATTGTATGATTCAGACATTTGGTGAAATAGGCTTCCACAGATCATTCTAGGCAGGAAGAGTAAAGGAAAGTTTTACAGAGGAGGTGGGACTTACCAGAACCCTCAAGGGTGGATGGACACACAGAGGCAGAGGAGTGAAAGAAAGGGTACTTCAGGCCCAGGCTCCATCATCAACAAAAGCTTCAAAATGGGAGCCAATTTGTTAAGTTCACTGAGCTGGAAAGAGATGGATTTTTTCGAAGGATCTAATTAAGGTGGAGGGACAATATGGGTCACATCAGTGGTGGGATGAGAGTGGATAAGGCAGATAAGATTATTAGGCTGAAAATAGCATTTTTCAGTTTGCATTCACATTTATTCACTTAAATTTAACTCTTGTTCAGATATATTTATGGAAGAGAAATATACACTATGTTGTTATTTTTATTATTCATATTTTTATTTTACAAATACATACACTGGAACTCAGAGAGGTATAACTTGTCCAGCAGTGTAAGGTTTTCATACTCTAAATCCAGCCCCATTTCATCATATCTTACAGTTTCTTTTCCTTGACTAGATATACAGGTAGATTTGACAGTCAACCTATCCAGTCAAGGGAGGCTCTTTCCCCCTCTTCTACCATTGACCCCTGGAGTATCTTTTAGGATATTGACATTTTTCTAGTGAAGCAAATCTGGGTCAAGATGGGATATATCATCCATTTCCTGACTCCATCAGGAAAGGAAGAGAGGAGTTCAGATTAAATTTAGCTAATCTTTTCAGAATGCAGGCCATGTAAGGTTCATAGTGGCCTAGGTATGCTTTACAATACGGAACTCCCCTCTATACTTTCTTTTTTCTTTAACAGGACACACAAGTATACACAGACACACACATACAACGAGAATTTCCATGTCCTTGAAGATTCCACACATGTTGCTAAATTTGATCGAATTATCATCTAAGCATTATTCTAGATTATCAGTCTAATACTGACATGGTAGAGCATAAGGGAGAGACATGTAAACAAATACACGGTGCAGGGGAAAATGCCAAAATCTTAAAAAGTTAACATTTCCACTTAGAAGATGGAATAGTTTTCAGGTTACTTTCCTGAACTTCACTTTACATGAATTCCTACCTACTAGTGAATAGAAAAACAGTGAACACATTTTACTTGAAGTTCCTGTATGTTCTTACCCCGAGCATGGTAATCCCAAGAAGTGCCAAGAAGTAGAAGCAGATACGCTGTCAGGCAGGTAAATGACATAGTAACACTGATCACTGTGCCAGGGCCTGTACCTTACAAGAGACTCTGACGTTCCGTGGAGGAGCAAAGTGGAGAAGCCCATTATCCTGAGATTTGCAAATGATAAAAATAAATCACACTTGTGGAAATTAAAGAAAGATTATTTCCATGGTTAGGTTATGGGGAGGGTCCACATCTTTTTTTCTCATCAATTTTTGGGTTAAATTATGTAACTAAATCAAAATTATGATGGATTTAATATTCATGATAGCAGTTTATTTTTAATGTGAAGAAAATTAACAGTAAAACTATGATAAAAGGTAGTTGTAAGTATCTTCTGCAAGGTGCCACCAATTCCTGGCTTCAGATCTCTGTCTGGGCCCCTTGAAAGGCCACCCGGGTCCCTTCTTTATCTCTTAGAACCTCAGCATCACTTGACATGTTTCTGGGCACATGGTAAGTATACAGTGAGCTAGTGTTGATAGATGAGACATTCACATCATAGTCATAAGAAAAATAACTTTTTTGATTAGTCACTCCAGATTTAAGTGTTTTTATTTTTTTATGTCTTTTTTTTTTTTTTTTAAGATTTTATTTATTTGACAGAGAGAGAGAGTGAGAGCAGGAACATAAGCAGGGGGAGTAGGGGAGGGAGAAGCAGGCTTCCTGGCAAGCAGGGAGCCTGATGTGGGGCTTGATCCCAGGACCCTGGGATCATGACCTGAGCCTAAGGCAGACGCTTAAGGACTGAGCCACCCAGGCGCCCCTTAAGTGTTTTTATAACAGAATCATCTGTAGAACAACATTGCAAGATAGCTTTAAACATTAAAACTTTAAATAACCTTAAATAAACCTATTAAATAAATAATAGGTATTATTGTTTTTTTTTTTAATTTTCATTGACTGGATGTTGTTTTGAATTTGACTTTGCACTTTTCTGAGATCTTTGAAAATATAAATTATTAGTACATATTGATTAATATTTTGTGCCTTTCAAGAATAGAAATATTATTCCCTTCTAAGTGAGGATTGCTCATCTTAAAATATTTTTGTGACATTTTTATTGTAGACAGGTTTACCACATTCTTATAGTAGGCATTCAAGATAGTACACTTATTAGTACAAGTGTATGTATATTTTAAAACAAGGCATTTGACCAATTGAATAGATTGTAGTAACCTGGAGTAAACTAGATTCAGTTGAAATCTCACTGATCCCACTAGATGGCGTTAATTCATTAAGTGATAACTCCATCTAACTGAAGCAGACAGCCTCCTTTGTGGTTGAACGGATGATGAGTATCTTTAGAGGTTGAGTGTAATGGTACATTCTTAGACTCCTTGCTATTTATATAGAGTGATTTGTGGTGATTCGGTGGTGTACCGATTATTTGGTAATATTAGGAAGATCGGAAGGCTGAGAGCAGATTTATTCAAACTAAAAAACTGTAATCTACTATATTTTGTTACGTGCTTGTTAATTCTAGCTTTCACTTAGCCTTTACCTAATTGTATATCCTGCTGAAAGATTCTGAACTTACTGTTTTCTCATAGTTTATTACCCTGTTATCATACTTCTTGTTTGGGCTTCTGGAAACATTGGAAAACAATTGAAAATGGGAAGCAGTTACTTCTTAAAGCTCATAGTTTATAACAGGTTTAATTTTAAAATCATTTGGTTCTTACAGGATTTAGATCAACAGTAATCCATTTGTAGGTTATTCTGGTTCTTTAGTCATAAGTGCAAAATAAAATGAACATCCCAATTCTTTAAATCTTTCTTGTCTGAATTGGAATTATTTATTATCTATAAAGACCGTTTTATGCTACATATTAGTCCATTTTCAAAGTTTAAAAATTGTGTTCTACCACAGTCATTTGTAGGCTTTAAATTATTAAGCTATTTTATTTATGCTTTATGTCTTTCTCTTCTTAGGAGTTCTGAAGTGAAATTTTTTAAAGAAATGATGAATATATTTCACCTGCAAAAAAGTCATCCACATTTCATTAGAAGTGATTTTTTTTCTTTATGATCAGATTCACACAGCTAGAGTAAAATTGTTTCAAAATTGATGGGATGATCCATCTTGAGCCATAGAGGCTTAATTGTGCTACAAATATTATTTTATTCATTGCCCATGGGGAGTAAGTGGTTGGTGCTGATGGTTCCCTTCATGTTTATTTAACTATTCCAGTGTGAGGCAGTTCAGGTTTCTTAGTTAAAAAGATTGCCGATAGTTTCATTCACTGGTTGTAATAAAAAGCTGGGAACAATCAAGGTCTTTTGCCAATACAGTTAAAATGACCTGTTTTATAAGTCACAACAGGAAGGTCTGAATATTTGGTACCCATTAATCAAATTAATATCTCAAATGAGGATTTTGCTATTTCTTAGGATCTGAGAAGGCTTTAACCAAAAAAACAGCAACAGCTTAAGGTTATCTTAGGAATGTAGTATAAACAAGGCATAACTATTTTGTGACTGATTTTTTGTGACTTATGAAAATAAGCTCATTTCTTTCTAATCATACCTTATGTACATATTTGTACTTATGCATGTCATACAGGCATGTATTAAAATTTAACTGCATAATCTCATTTTCCATATTCAGAGAAGTTTCTGATGACAGAGAAATCCTATTGTAAAGGGACAAAGTAAACATTGTTGCATAGCACTTCAGCTCATCTACTAGCCTGTGTTTCTTTTTTGGAAGTAGGCCTAGGAAAGAAGAAGAAATTTTGAGTGTATGCAGGTGTATGAGAATAGTGAAAGAGAGGGAGAGATTGTCTTTTCAGGAGACATTAACTGTTTTACAAACAGATCTCTGTGTGGTAAGTCCCTTAGTCTTGAGGAGACAGTTTAATGGAATGCTCTCCAGTCCTGGCAGGATATATATAACACTCACCCACAGTAGAACTTAAGTACTATAACAAAATAAATACTTCTGTGCCCTGCAAACCAATATGAAGGAAAATGAGTTTCTGTTGGATAAGAGGTCAAATGAGCGCAATTCTTTAAAACTGTTACATTGGAAAAAAAAAAGATATAGGATATTCTATTATAGCCACGGATCAAATATTTTAGTTTATGAAATGTCATCACTTACATGTTTTAAGTAGCTTTTAATATGATCTTAGAACAAGGATTTCCTTCTCCTCTGCCCCTCATCCCCAGTGTCTCTTCTTTCTTTTTTTCTTTTTATTGGGGTACAGTTGACATATAGCATTAAATTAATTTCTTATTTCTTGCCTATTAAAAGTGAAATCCGGGCGCCTGGGTGGCTCAGTTGGTTAGGCGACTGCCTTCGGCTCAGGTCATGATCCTGGAGTCCCTGGATCGAGTCCTGCATCGGGCTCCCTGCTCAGCAGGGGGTCTGCTTCTCCCTCTGACCCTCCTCCCTCTCATGCTGTTTCTCACTCTCTCTCTCTCAAATAAATAAATAAAATCTTAAAAAAAAAAAAGTGAAATCCTTTTCCTTTAGTCAAAAATAGAAATTTTTTGCTGTGTCCGAAGCATCTCAGATTGAATCACTCTCTCGTACAGCAGCACCGTCCACGAAGTCAGACCATATCCGCAGACATTGACAGTTGTTAAGAATTCTTTTGCTTTGAGGTATTTGATTTTTATGAAGATAAAATCTGATGAAATTTCTTACCATGTAAATAATTTGGTGATCTTAAGAATTTAAGGAAAATAAATTTTTAAGAATTTAAGTGGAACAGGATAAGAAAAAGGGAGGGGAGAACTTTAATCGTTGGTATGTCTTTTTAATTTTCTACTTTGTGACTCCATTAAAAAAAGAAACCAACTCTGTAATTTTGAAGCAGAGATTCTGAAATTACCACTTTTCTAAAAATACCACTTACAGCTGAAACTTAATATATCTAAGCATTTTAGTTCTGGGGATGATACATATTTTCATAAAGATGTATTTCCAAATGGAAATAGCACTGAGGCTTCTGAAATAGGGAACCTTTCCAAAACAGGCTCGTGGTTGCCTGGGTGAGGAATATTAGGTTGCAACACTCAAAAAGGAAATCCTGGCATAGGAAGCAATTGATGAAGGGCAAATATCCAGAGTCTAATGAAGCTTTTAAAGGGACTTCTGTGGGCCTGCACCCAGGCGCTGGCCAGCACCTCTCAGATGAAAGATCGTGTGCTCAAGAGTGTGCTGAGCCATGCGTATACTGCCATCTTTGCTTCTGTTCTGCATAATATATCATTCTTATTTTTAATCTTGTGTAAGTACTAGTCATCATCCTCGTGAGAATTGCAGCCTTTTCTCACTCTGCCCTTCGTGAACACGTCGTTATAATAAAGGGCAGCAGGGCAGCTTTATGGTGTTTTAAAAACCAAGTTCATCAGCATCTTTAGACCATCAGTTTATTATTTAGTGTCATTATTAGGACTAGGACTGCTGAATATTTTATAACTTTCATTTTAGTAAAGATTTTCTCTTTTTTCTTAGAGCACAGTCAGGGGTAGAGAGGTGTGTTATCCTCATTTTGTGACAGAGGAAACTAATCCTGAAGAGAGGCTGAGTGAAGATTAGAGTCACGTGGATAGGGCGAAAGGAAAACCAGCATCCTGGTTTGTAAGGTTTTTAGCCTTCAGTGCAAGCTTTTTCCTTGTACAGTGGTAAAGGTACAGTGTGTTCCAGGCTGTTCTTGTTTAAGTGGAACTCTTTATATACAGGTTTTCTTTTCAAAACAAGAAACATCTGAGTTATAAAAACGTTTGACCAAGGAAATTATTCTGGCCCTGTTTTTACAAACTTCTCCTATCTCGGAATCTCTCAAAATAATTTTTAAATGGTTTTATGCCATTTGGGGGAAGAAGAAAAAGTCACAGGAACAGACTTAACCTGATTGTGCAGATCCAAAAGAGTTGAAACTCCTAGTATTCAAGCTTTAGTAAAATTTCTGCAGCAGATACATATTTATTAAACTAATTTTTTTTAAATTAATTTGACCTGTGTTTTAAGTCAAAAGGTGCCATCAATCTACTTAATGTTGAGAATGTTACAGTTTTTTTTGTTTGGGGGACTTCCATTATTACAAATTTGGAATTCTGGCTTTTGGGAAGAAGGGACCTGAACCAGGATGTGGACTAGGAACTCTATGGAGGGCATTCGAGGGAGGGCTCTCAACGTCCTGAAATATGTGCAGAACGTGTGTATATGTTCATGCACATAATGACATTTTGGGGGGCAGGCTTCATAGCTCTTCATTATGATCTTAAAAGGGTGAGTGATGCCCCTCTCACCACTGGTAAGAGCCATGATCTAAATCCGTTCTTTTATAAGGTTTGAATAATAAAACATTTTATTTTCCCCTCAAATGAAGAGGACTACATGTGAATATACCTTTCTTCAAAATAGTGCTTTAAAAGCCAGGAGTGTTTGCTAGGGATTGTTCCCAAATAAACCATAATTTATAAATGGTAAGAGATATGGTAGATTACTCTTGCATTCTGTTGGAAAGTTAATAAATTTCATAAGTTGTAGTAAGTACGAATTACAAATTAGTTCCTTTCTGAAACATTAGCCATTTCATGATTATTTTGAGAACTAAGTATTCTAGTTATAAAAGTCAAATATAGAAACAAATCTTGAGGATGGAGCAAAGGAAAAAGTCGCTCAAAAGAGCTCAACTCACCATTAAAACCCAGCCAGTGTGCCAGACTGTAATGATTTAAATCACTAATGAAATTCATGTTATTTGAGAGGAATTTTTTTTTAACATTAAGTGAGGTAGTAATTTTCCAGTAGTCAAATTTAAAGAAAATATTTACTCATGTAAATTGGAGCTTTATTTTTATATATTAGTTTTACTGTTTTGTTTTTACTAAAAATAGTCACTCTTTTCTTTATATTTGCTCATGAAATCTTTCAGAACCACTTCTAGAAATGGCATCATTTTGCCATAAGTATTTTGTTTTCTCCCCCATCTAGTTTTTATGAAGTAGTGCTAACTCTGCCTTAATTTGATTTGGCATCCCTGCAATTGAACATTTGTAAGTATCGTGTATTATGGCCCATCTGGGTTGTCATAGAAACCAAAGACCTCCATCCTCTTCCCTCTAGTTAAAAATGGAATGCAAACAGGGCTTCAAAGTGACGTTTTTCTAGTACGAGTGACAGCCCTGTGAAGTGCAGAACAGAAAGGTTTCTTATTGGTTTTATTCTCCCATGGCCTATCGTACCAGTTAACTCTGATGCGCAGCTTTTCTCTTGAAAATCTGGCAAGATAGTAATGGAATTTTTAAAATGTAAGCATCAGGGGGAAAAAAAAAGAATGCAGTTAATCCTCTTCCTGCTCTTTTCTTACACAAAAATGCAGTGTTGGCTAGCAATGTTTTTGTTTTCTTCTCTGTGTTATTAGCTGGTCTGTTGAAGCTGTGGGACACGTGGCGGAAGCATGGATTAGTCACTACAACTGTGGCTTTCATTATTAGTCTTGTTATTTATTTCTCAGGTCAGGTGAATGTGGTTTTCTCTCATTAGAACCTACAGGCCCATTGGTTAAGTACATGGCAGTAATTTATTAGAATAGAAATTTGTTGAAATGGCAAATCTAAGGGCCTGTCTTTGGACCCGCTTCTAAAATATCATATAGAGCCCTGTTTTCACCACCCGGGTAGACACAGAATCCTTGCCTTTGATGGGTTTTCAACTTCTGCATTCCCTTCAGCTTCTCTATCAGAGCAGTACATGACTTCTATGATGTTTTGCTCCTAAACATCTGTGTTAATAAGTTCTGGTGTGTGATTTCAGTTGTGTTAGCAAAATATCTGGGTTTGATGGCTAAAGATATGTCCAACTGTTGGTGTGGCATTACTCAGAGTTTAGAGTGTCCAATTCTTATTTTAACATAGGTTTTGAATTTAGAAAATGACACAAATAGTGATCTTTGACTGTGAAACAAATAATGACAAACTGACATACAAGCTTATATCCTAGTAGGAGTGTTTCAGAAGGCTTGGATTAAAATAACTAGACAGTTGCACTGGATAAGTTTTTGGTCAGTTTTGAGTCTACTAGTTTTCAAAACGAAAACATTAAAATCCTTAACATCTACAATTTGACTGTTAGCTTAGTTTCTGGTAATTGCGTACTTTCTTTAGTCCCACATCTCAACTGATAGTCATTTGTAGCAGTGAATTCCGAAGTGTTATGAGTATTCTTGGGGCGCCTGGGTGGCTCAGTCAGTTGAGTGTCCAACTCCTGATTGTGGCCCGGGTCATGATCTTGGGGTTGTGGGATCGAGCCCCACATCAGGCTCGGTGCTCAGTGTGGGGTCTGTTTGTCCCTAGCCCTCTGTTCCTCCCCCTGCTCTCTCTCTCTCCTTCTCTCTCTCCCTATCTCTAAAATAAATAAATAAAATCTTTAAAAAAAGGAATTGCTGGGGCGCCTGGGTGGCTCAGTCATTAAGCGTCTGCCTTCGGCTCAGGTCATGATCCCAGGGTCCTGGGATCGAGCCCCGCATCGGGCTCCCTGCTCCGCAGGAAGCCTGCTTCTCCCTCTCCCACTCCCTCTGCTTGTGTTCCCTCTCTCGCTGTGTCTCTCTCTGTCAAATAAATAAATAAAATCTTAAAAAAAAAAAACCAAAAAGAATTGCTATGAGTATTCTCATATATTGATGAGAGAGACCCAGCAACTCCTAGTAGAGTATAAGTAAAGGTAGGGTTTCGCTGCTGTCCTATCTAAAGGTAAGAGAATGCAGTTTCCAAGTAACACTATATTCCTTGGCATATAGTGTAGAAGTGAATAATTTGTTTTCATAGCAAAGTGTGGGAAATGAGGTAGCAGTTTCTTCTCGCTAAACATGTTGCTTTCTTCTTTAAAGTCTGCTGTCTTTGCTTATGATTTGATGGTGTGGTTTGTTTTTTGGTTTTGTTTTTGGTTTTTTGCAAGTATCAAGCAATTGAGAGGGTTAACATGCTAACCTCAACTTTACAGTCAATTTAAAAATTAGAATCTTCCCTTGATCACTATTTCCATTTATCAGTATCTGTTTAAAAAAAAAAAGACTAGGGATGTTGCTGGCTGTTTAGTAAATGTCATATTTCCACCAGCCTTGCAGAAGGTTGTGACTTTGCCTTAGCACAGAGGAACAGGACAAACATTTCTATTCACCACGACTATGACTCATCCTCAGGAGAAAAGTTAAGATGTTTGTGTACAGTGGAGGCAGTAGGGCCTTGAACAAAATGCAATGTGATGAATTTCTCACCCACTAAGAGACAGAAATTCTCATGTAGGTATCAGTCTCTCTCTCATCCCTGTGCTTTGGTTGCTTAATAAGCAGTGTAATATTTGCTTTCTCCTGACCTGTATTTTTAGGTATATTTCTGCATAGTTCTTCCTCCTCTAAACACCAATCTAGAAACTCTTGAACTTCTTTTAAATTATATCTTTTTCAAGTCCTCTACAGATAGATTTTAAAATTTCCTTTCTAAAAATAGACATGCATTTTTTCAAGTACATGTGTTAGAAACAAGATAGGTTAATTCTACATTCGATTCTCAAAGAACAGTCTTCTTAAATGTAAAGAAGAAAGCCCAGTGGAAGTATATATAGGTCTTTCATTGGGTACATATTTGTTTGTTTTTTTTAAATTTTTTTAAGATTTTATTTGACAGAGGGGAATTTTTTTTTAATGTTACACTTTATTTTTTTTTAATATTTTATTTATTTATTTGACAGAGAGAGACACAGCAAGACAGGGAACACAAGCAGGGGTAGTGGGAGAGGGAGAAACAGGCTCCCGCGGAGCAGGGAGCCCAATGCAGGGCTTGATCCCAGGACCCTGGGATCATGACCTGAGCCGAAGGCAGATGCTTAACAACTGAGCCAGGCGCCCCTGGGTACATATTTGTTTATCTTAATATAAAGGGACCTGCAATCAATCACTGGCATCTAAATTTGCCTTAGTCCATTTCTCCAAAGTAATAATTTTTAATTATTATTGATAGCCTATTTTTAATTGTTTTTCTCCCCCCCAAATTTCCTTGGATTTAGCATTGCTCAAAGTGTACTCTCCTGGGTTTGATCTTATCCTCTATATGTGGCTTCACTTTCTCTATTGCTTGCTGTCTGTTTACATATTTTAAAAAAATCTTCCAATAATTTTGCTTATTAATACTCCATAAGAAATGTTATAGTTCTTTTGCATATGCATCTTCTGTTTCCTGAAATAGCTATATAAACCTCTTCAAGAATTTAACCTTTTAATGTTATAACCACAACAGCTAATACAACACTATATACTCTGTAGGTATGTTCAATAAATATTGTCTTCCAACCTTATACTGCTCTCCATCCTGTTCATGGCCTTAACATCCTTTCAAATCTAAGATGAGAGAGTGATTAGCAAAGTACATGCAAAACAGCAAGCAAATTTCAGAGGATGTTCCAAAAACCTTCTCTAATGCTGCTTTAAATTTGTGTGCTAATCACACAGATGGAAACCCATCTATGAATAGGTTGCCAGTCTTTAAAACAAGGAAGGCCGGAATGGTTTGTATTTACAGTTCATGCCCTTGTCCTCTGGGATTCAGTAATCTTTTTAGCCTCTCGCCACAATAGTACATGTATATTCCTGAGTAGCAGGCTGATTGCTGCTGATGGTACTAAAATGTTTTGATAGGAGCAGAAATATGCTGCCACCTTCCTCACGAGCCCAGCGTTCAGAGATGACCTGTTTGCATGTGGGCCTGTGGTGTATCATTTTTTTGTACAAGAGCAGTAGAATAAGGTCTGACTCTAGTTGATTGAAGTGGTAGTTTTAGATTCCGATAAGAGGACCTATCGCTGGTGAGGGAGGTTGAAACTGCAGAATGCGTTTGCAGCGTGAGACAGGTCTGCCCAGCAGCAGGTTGATTTGCACCGTGAGACAAGCAGCACACATAAACAGATGGCTCAACAATGAGTCAGAGCGACAGATCCTGAGCAGGTAGATTGGCTTTTGCCTGATTCTTAACGTGGTTATAGAGAGTGGAATTTCAATTTGTCTACCACTCTTAAAACTGAAAAACAAGTACTGAGTGAATGAAATTCTATTCATTGGGAAATGAAAAATATGCATGATTAGGCAGAGGAGGAATCTGATTGTCACCCAGATCTGGACATTGAAAAACCAACATTTTCAGGAGCTGCTTCCTTAGGCATAGGTTGGTTTTTATCTTTTGGCACATAGTCATTCAACATCATTATGCCGAATGCTTCAGCATGTAACGTGCGGCAAGAAAATATTAAAGTTTTATCATTGGTATTGGGTTTTCAAGAATTATGAGCTATTTAGTTGGAAGCCCAGATCTGATATTTGGGTTAAGAAAAGCATTTTTAAAAAGGATACTGTGGTGGAAAGTATGATAAAAACACACAGTAATGTAAGTTTGTGATGGTATTAAACAAAAGAAAAATATTAATGGAAAAAAATCCTTCAGTTACATACATAAGGCATAGAAAAAAGGAAGAGTATAGTAGAATTCCCAGATCTAATCATCCATCTTCAAAATGTAAATGTAAACAATCATTTCTCTGCCAAACACTTTCAGTAGTACTAAGCATCTCATTAATTTTAAAAAACAAGATTTTGCTGTGGTTTTATAGCTCTAGAACAGTGTTTTAAATACAACATTTGACGAAGGAAATACTGTACCACTTGAGTTCCTATGCTTTAATTTTCTGATTGTCAGGTTACTCTGGTCAGAGACCAACATTTTCAGTATATACATTTGCCAGAGAAAGTGAGGTAGTAATGAGTGGCATTGTCAGGATACCTGTTGACCTTCCTTGGGTCACTGTGGTTAGGAGATGTACCCAGAAACACAAACTAGCATGACAGAAACCTTATTCTGAGATATGTGTGGACTGTGAATGCCCTTAGTTAAGGCAGAGGTATAAATACAGCTACCTTTTGTTTCCCAAATAATTGGGATCCTAGTCAAGATTAATTGTGCCGGCACCTACTTCCCAAGTTGGCTTTCGTTTTATCTGCTCAAGCATGTAACACCTAGCCTTTGCTCAGGGTAGAAAAAGCACTAATCTACCTTTGTGCGTATGGAAAGTAGTGTTCCGGGTGCTGCATTAAAAACTCCGGGAGAATGCATTATTAATGGAATAGGTCTCTTTTTCTCTCAAAAAGGGAAATCATTTATGTGGCCACTGTCAAGAAGGATAGGGATAGACTTAGTGCTAGTTCTTAACTATTGTTTTTTTAAATGAGTTACTGAGAGATAGGTAAGGAGAAATACTTAAGCACGTAAATTTACCTTCACAACATGCAGCTTGTAGACACCAGTGTGATCTAATTGTAATATAGATCACCCAGTAATTGTCTCACCCTGTAAGCTTTAGTATTCTGAATACATTCCTTATAGGATTCCACATTATCAAAGGTTAAAAAAATAATGAATTTGGGGTTTTAGTATTATAAAGATTATCAGAAGATTTTCACATCACTTCTGGTTTAAATAATTTCCCATCATCTGTTTGCTCATTGCAAGCTTTACATTTTCGGTTTGTTTTTGTCAACACGTGTATAATTGAGCTGAGTATGTGTGCCAGTAAGGGGCTGTGGGGCTGCGTTGAGCTTCTGCTTAAGTCTGCAGTACTGAAGTGTTCCTTTTGTTGCATGTGCTGGTCTTGCAGACTCTGTAGAGCCTTATCAAATGCAGCCAGTTGGTGCTGCTGGTGTGAAAGCACAGGGGAGCTCTCATGTGGAAGGTTAATGGAGTATAATTATAAAGAAAAATGAACTGCTCAACCACTCTATCTCATTCTACCTGCACCAAGAGTGACAAGTGCTCTGATCTTTTATAAACCCTGGAGCAGAGGTTTAACTACCTAAAATTATGACAGTATAACTGTCGCACAAACAACCACCCTGTGAAGTATAGGTATGCACCCCTGCGTAGGAATGATTCCTTCCTGTTACACGGTGTCTCCGTTGGGAAAGGAGCACCTTGAACCACCAAGAAAAGCTGCGTGTTAAACATTGTACTTCCGTGTCACTTTTTCTTTTCTAGTCAATTTGTTCCATTTTCTTTTCCTAAATATGCTTTCTCCCCTCTGATTAGTGGCGGGGCTGACAGCCTGCACACGATTAGGTCCATTCCACTGTATCCATCAGATGACAAATATCCTTGCTTTCTCCAAGAAGGTCCATCTTACCTTCCCTCACAGCCATCCTTAAATCAACTGGATTCTTTTAAAGGGGATGGAAACAGTCACCTCTCCTCATTCGCAGCACCTAGACAGAGGTAGGCTGTAGGAAGCTCAAGTACCACTTGACAGGTCTTCCTCCCGTGATCTACAAGTAGCATGAAGATTACACACATTTCTGCAGGCTCAAGATGGAGTTCCAGCCTTACGTCCTTTGGTTGAAAATATCACAGGAAATATTTAGTAAGGAAAATTGCAGCTGGGAGAGACAAGGACGGAGAAGGAGCAAGGAGACATTCAAAGGGTGTGATGACTAGACAAATCTGTGTTACTAGTGTGTCACATTGCCAGTGAACGTTGCAAAGTCGTCCTGCTGCGGAGCTGGGTTGATTTAGTGCTTTTGCCAGCTCAGCATAGAGTTGAAATAAGGTGTTGCAGAACCATGCAACAACAGCGAAACCCCCGACACCTTGTTCTTACCAAGTCTGAAACACAGCCACTCTCGGCGAGGCCGTGCTGCCTACCAAGATGAGTAAAGGCAGCATCACATCCATCAGGCCTGTGGAGACGAGGCAGAAGTGATGGCTGTCACTTGCCCAGCAGTCTTACTGACTAAGCCCCGGTCTCGCATGATGGGTCGGGGAGGAGCAGCCAGGATTCCTCGTAGCTGCTCTGGAAGTGGGGAGGCTGATTTTAAAACCTCTCTGTGTGGTTTATAATGTTATTTCCGCAGCCCCTTTGCATATGGGTTTTGATCATCTGTGCTCTATTTTTAAAAGCAAAATACCTGTATGGTTTTTATGGCAGTAAGATAAATCTGTTAGTGAGTAAAAATTTTAAATCAGCTTTGTATTAGTGGCTGATATGTACAGTTTGCTGTGATATACTCCTTTAAAAACCCGCTGGAATCCAACATTTTACCAGTTTAAATGTTGCCAGCATCCATTCCATTTATTAAATTGAAGTCATTGTTCCAGAATTGGAGTTTTGGCTTGAGGTAGAAGATTAGCAATAGAATCTTAACATTGTCCATCACGCTCCATAGATGAAGGCGTGTATCGTTCTTGTTGGTTTGGCTTCAGTGTGTATCCCTGCTCAGCTGCCAGAGAGAGTATCTTTGATGACCGAAATACTGTCTCTGGCATTTTGGAGCAAGTCATGCAGCACTGCCCCATCCCTTTTAAGAACATTCCCAGACCTTCCAAGTGCTCAGAGCAGTTTATAGGAAACGTGCCTCAGAGTGGGCATAGTCAGTGTGATTTGCTCCAGACTGATCTCTTGAGCTGTCCATGCCTCACCTCTGGCTGTCACATTTCCAACCCTGACTGCATCCTCTGGCTTCTCTCCTGCTTGGCCCCTTCAGTTTGTCGCACAGCTTACTTCCTTGGCTTTCAACAGCCTGTCATTGTTTCCTGGCAGTTTACTGTATCTAGAGACTGATGTCCAGCAAAGGACATCTCTCCCCCTTGGCTCATCTCCCCACACCAGTATGTTCTACATTCAGTCAGTCCACTTGGATATCACCCAACCTCCTGTCAGCCCCAGAAGTGTTGGCTCAGACAAATGAGCTCCAGCTCTTTGTTCAGTGAACAGAGCTTCATTCAAACTACTTTCCAGAGGATAAGGTTTCCATATTCTAGTGCCTATTTTACTATTAGGTAACTGTGTAACTTCTGGTTGGCCATTGGTCACCACATGCCTCAGTTTCCCTGTCTGAATCAGTGACTCTTGCTCTAATCCACCCTACACGGTTGTGAAAATCTTATTTGCTAAGAGGGTATGAAAATTTACAAGTGTAAAGTACTACGTACATGTACAAATGATTACTTAAGCTAAAAATATCACACCATTAGGAAAGTGGTGGAAAGTGGTACCATCATTTTTCATCTACGGTTCACTTAGAAAGTAGAATTCTTGAAAATTTATTAAATAATCCGTATGTTTGTAACATGAATTCCTTTTTTCTTAGTATTCAAAAATGAGAAACAGTTAAATGGCAGGAGATGTTTCTTGTGTTCTAGTTGGGTTCCAAGTCTGATGACCACATTTTGCTTACTTTAATTCCCTGGACAGCTTCAACAAGGCAGTTTTCATCTACAGTGCGGCTGTTTAAGCAGCTGCTTTCTCCAGCCCTAGAGACAGCCACAGTTCAGTGGTAGATAAATGGATTCCAGTTCATTCTTATGTTGGGGTGATGTGACGGGGAGGGGGTTAAATTACCTGTGAGGTGCTTTAAGCTATTTTGATAAAGTCAGCACATTTCTGGGACACATTATTATTAATTTTTTCATTCTATATTTTGTATGTAGTTGTTTGTCTCTCTCCTTTCTTTAGCTATTTTATCTTAACCATATTCTTCTTAGTGCCCATTGATTACTTGCTTTGTATGTCTGCACCTTTTCCCACGAAAGTCACATCCCAGCCGTTTTACAGTGGTAAATTTTAATTAACCAGAAAGCCATTTTAATTTTCTGGTTATCTAAAATCCTTTTTGACTCCCCTCCTATTGTTGAAAAGTTTTCTAAGAAATGGCTGATTTCTCTCCTAGTAACTACAGTTCACTGGATATAATTATTGTCTAGGGATTGAAGACTGGTAGCCCCTAGGCTTAATCTAACCAGCAGAGATATTTTGTTTGCCTCGAAGTGTTAAAAGCAGTTCTTACATTAGTGCCTTCAGACAGGGAGGGCCCTCCCTCTCGAGTTGACCTTAGTCCCTATCACTCATTATCTCATAGCTGGCCTGCTTCATTCATGTACATTACCTGCCTGTGAATTTTCAGTCCCAGAATGAAACATTTTTTAATGATTTAGCTTCTTTGTAGTGTGTCAAGATCATCATTTTGAGCATTAGTTTTCTATGTACAGCACTTATAAAAAGTATAGATCAAGAAATTGTACTGTTGCCATTCAGAGATTCATAGAATTTTAAGCAGAAGAGAATGTTGGAGACTGAGAGAAGCTGAGCCCAAGAATAGGTAAATAACTTACCCAAGGTCACAAATGTGACTTAGTGACAAAGATGAGACCAGGACTCATTTTGACCCTTTGTATTATTTTTGCTGCATAATATTGCCTCTCTACTCATTTTTCCTAAAAGTGGGGAGATATATATAATATATATATAAGATTTTTTATGGGGTGCTTTTGTGGCTTGTTATGTGATATAGTATATAGATGTGAGGGCTCCTAGTCCTTACCAGCAAGTAAAACAATTGGGGCGGGGGGAAGGGGGTGGATATGGAATTAGGTATGAGGAACTAGAAGTGTTAATTAAGTCTGACTCTACCCCTGGCTTGAGACTTAGGTCAAGTCACGTAGATGCTGTAGAGCCTCAGTGTGTCATACCTGGCAGGCAATATGGATCTGGTAAGATTGTTGTTGTTTCTGTTGTAACCATTTAGAAATCACCAGTGCCACATTACACTGTATCTAAAAGTCAAGAAACTGCTATGGTTCATCCAGACAATGGAATATTATTTGGTGCTTAAAAGAATGAGCTTATCAAGCCATGAAAAGACAAGGAGAAACTTTAGATGCATATTACTAAGTGAAAGAAACCAATCTGAAAAGGCTCCCTGCTACATGATTTCAACTATATGACATTCTGGAGAAGGCAAAATTATGGAGACAGTAAATGGTCAGTGGTTGCCAAGGGTTGGTGGGAGGGAGGGATGAATAGAGCACAGAGGGGTTTTAGGGCAATGAAACTATTCCATATACTATAATGGTGGACATATGTCATTATACATTGGTCAAAACTCATAGAATGTACAATTTGGGGAGTGAATCCCAGTGTAAACTATGGATTTTGGGTGATAATGGGGTGTCAATGTAGGTTTACCAGTTTTAACAAATGTACTGTTCTGATGAGGATGTTGATAGGGAGGGAGGGAGTGCAGAGGGTATCTGGGGATTATCTGTACTCTCCACTCAACTTTACTATGAATTTAAAGCTGCTCTAAAAAATAAAGTCTAATTTTAAAAATCAAGGGACTGATCTTATGTTCAGTACAGTGTCCTCTCTTCTGACCCTGCACCTCAGTAATTTTGTTGGATATGGAAACTGGAGAACAGTAGAGGTAAAAAGCGGCTCCACCTTTAGTACAAAGAAGTGTGCTGAAAGAAGATAAAAACAACAAATCATTTTTACTGCAGCCATGCCATCTTTTCTAAAGCTTGGAGTATGTGTGTGTGTACGTGTGCATGTGTATGTGTGTGTGAAAACTTAAGTATTCATATAGAGACTCGTGGATTGGATTTAGTGGTTTTCATAGCCTGTGAAAAATATTTTTCTTCACACTTAAGACTTTGATAAAATACTTAAATTTTTAACCAAATGCTTTTTATTCATTAGGAGATTATTCATGCTTTTCTTCTATATTGCTGAATCTCTAGCTCTCTTTAATAAAATTTCTAGTACTGACAAGTTAAAACAAAAAAGCAAACCCGCTCTGAAATTCTGAAAGATGAGTTCAAGTTTCTTCTGTCTCTGATGCAGAAAACTCAGACTAAACACAGAGTAGAGCAAATCATCTTTTGTCACGTGTCTTGGAAGATCCAGTCCCTTGAAGTTAACCATCTCTCATCTTGGCAGCCTACATAGGTGATGGAATTGCTTCCTCCATGTTGTTTTATGTGGGGTCTTGTCAGAAAGCAAATTTGTAACACTGTTCATTTTTCTCTTTAAGTGATTGTAACAAATATTTGGTGATAAACTACTAAAATAGCCAATACTTTGTGAAATTAAGAGACTCTCATTCAGTAGCTTTGGAATCTTTTAAAAATCTATGTGTTTATACTATTATGGCAGAGATAACAATTATGTTTTTAAACATCAGGAGTGTTGTTCAGGATGTACTTCTGTTAAAGATACTTCCCAATTCAGGGGAGCCTGGGTGGCTCAGTCCTTAAGCGTCTGCCTTCAGCTCAGGTCATGATCCCGGGGTCCTGGGATCGAGCCCCGCATCAGGCTCCCTGCTCCGCGGGAAGCCTGCTTCTGCCTCTCCCACTCCCTCTGCTTGTGTTTCCTCTCTCACTGTGTCTCTCTCTGTCAAATAAATAAATAAAAATCTTAAAAAAAAAAAAAATACTTCCCAATTCAAAATGTCAGTGTTTACAGTGATTTGTAAGACTTACTTTTTTTCACATGCAAGGAAAATACTGCATTTCATCATAGAATATTTTCTACTTGATGTATCTTGCCTAACAGAGTATATCGTTCTAATACCGTTGTCTTTTTCTCTCTTTTAAGATAAAACTGCAGAATTAAGGATTGTTAAAAAATCCTCGCCTTTAGACATGATTGATTCATGTCCTAGTACATGTATTCTGCATAGAATTTGGTTATCTGTTAGATTAACCTCTTCCAGCATCTTATTCTGTCTTCCTGCGTTTCTCATTATACCCAGGGCTTGGGAGTAGGCAAAACCATCTTTTATCTGAGCAGTGTCCCACAAAATAATAGAGGTTTTTGGTTTTGTTCCCCCTTGTCCCTCCTCCTGTTTTAGGATCATTACTGTGCTTAAATTGTATTTTCATATCCAACTTGCCAGGGACAGCTCCTGCACAGCAACCTCCAATCATAATTCTTTAGTGAGGAAAACCAACCACAGCAGCTTCAGGACAGAGCAAAGAGAATTTCTATAGTGGATGGGACAACTCTGACATTAACAAGGCAATGCTGCCTTTTAAGTTGTGGAATAGAGCCATGGAATGATGAATGACAAGCTCATGGTGTGTGCAGGTCTGTAACAGAGAGTTACAGAGGGGCATGCATTTTGATGAACTGGAGCTTAATTTACAAATTAATAGTCTCCGTGTCATAGCTCCTTGTGGTATAAACACAAAGATTCAGGCACTTTTTTATATTAGCAAGCAGCTAAATTGTGCAGATTATAAATGGCTCTTATGTTTGTTTCTGCTGTTCTCATTACTATATCTAGTAATATAGATTTGCTGGGTCAGGTTACATTTAAATTGGACATCTATTTTATGCATTCAGAATATGGCCCTGAACCGCTGTAGAGGTATAAGAAATCTGGGCCGCACCTAGATTTCTGTACAGGGAAATATTCTCTAATGTGTTTGATTTTTGAGATGAAAAGACAACAGGTAGCATTCTCTTTCTTAATCATGTACTTTTTTTTGGTGATTACCATTAAAAAAAACTAACACAAAAATATTTGACTAGATGTTAAAAATCAAGTGATTGAAATATAATTGACATTGGAAGTCAAAGTCATATTTAAGTAGCTGTTGCTGTCAGTTAAAAATTCCTACCAGACAAATTGTATTATTCATTGGTTATCATCCCTTATTTTCACATTGCCCTCAACAGTTTTCTAAAGCACTCCCCATCGTTAATGCAGTTGATCCTCAATATTTTTCTGAAATAGGCAGGACAGTATAGCTTAGTGCTTCAAAGAGAACTTAATTGTAAGCCAAATGGGTTCTGATTTTGCCTTCCTTTGTCTTTTATTGTAGAGAAGTATCTTACAGCCACCATCCCCAGCATGCAGTGCTCTTTTTTTAGTCTGTCTCTGTGTTTATACTATTTTGCCCTCCCATCCAGGTATGTTACATCCTGGAGAACCGAAGCGCTCTAGGGGACACATCTCTCTTGAGTACAACAGCTACACTCTTTCTTGTTGGATGCAAATAAAGGCAGTTCCCAGGTTCTTAGAAGGGTCCCTAGGTTTAGGCAGCATCTGATTACGGCAATCTTAGCAGTCTTTCATAGTCACGCATAAGGAAGGGTGGAGTTTATCTGTTAGAGCATGAATGAACTAAGTAAGAAAAATGTAAACTGCATTTCAATCAGGCTATCAGATAAAGGGTCTAATCCCCTATGGACATGGACTATAAATCCCATTGGCATGAATAAAAGGTCTAATTTCCTGTGGAGATAGGATGTGAAACCTATTGATTTAAATATCATTGTGTGTGTGTGTGTGTGTTGAAGGAAGAGTAAACCCCAACAAACATTTTTTTAATTAAAAAAGTAAGCCGAAGTCTAATCAGTACCATGACATGTGTATTCTCCACCATCTGTTAAGCATCCATGTGGAGAATTTTGAACTTCATTAAAAAAAAAAAAACCTCTGGTAATTCCAACCACTGTCCTTAATTCATTTATATTGTACTGTTCAAATTCCATGACACTTTGCAGAGCTCTAAAATAAGCATCAGTGTTCCCAGCTCTCTAAGATCAAGCAGATCCTCTTTAGCAGACAGCATAAACAGTTTTGTGTATAAGATAAGGTGGTTGTAGATACTGCTTCTGTCAAACAGAAGGGCATATCCCTTTTTAAAAGGTTTAATAGGTTAGAATCTGTTTGTCTAATTCTAACCCTGAAACTGAGTATTGGAGAGTTAGGGGAAAACTTTCCTAGTTCCTTACAAAACAAATAAAATGTAGTTATTTTCAGCTAAGTATATTTTTATATCTGCTGCTGCCAATATTCCTCCTCCTTCCTCTCTGTCAAAATTCTGTCCTGCGTTTCTCCCCTAGAACATTCTCTCTAATAACTTCAGTGCATGTTCTTTCCTTGAATTTTACTTACTGCATTAGCAGGGGGCTGATTTTGAATTTATTGCCTTTTCTTTGTGTTCTTGTTCATAAAATGGTAGAATATTCACTCAGTTTTCTATTTCCTTTTAATTCCTTTAATTTTGTCACGAATTTTATGTCAGTAACATATACCCTATTCTTTAGAGGATAATTATGTAGTAGCATTCTGAAGATTGTTATCCTGTCTCCTTCCTGTGTCTTCAGTGTTGATGAATATTGGTATTACTTTTAAATGCAGTGGTTGAACTTCAGAGAGTAGAAAGTTGGTTTTGTTTTTTTTTTCCATTTTGACTTCCACAAATGTAAATTTCTCCATGTTAGTTTTTCTGTACACCAGAATTTAGTGTCGCTTGTTTCATTTGAGCAATTGGTGAGTCTGAAGACCTGGAAAAGTTTTTCATTGCATTTTAGGTAGGAAGATAAGTAAGATTTGTTCTTGACTTTCCAGATTTGTGAAAAGTTACAAGTCTCTTTCGGTCTCTGGTATGAAGGGTGCAGGTTCTATTTCCAGACTGTATGACTGATTCATGTATGAAAAATTCAAAAAAATGAATTTTTAAGGCAGTATCTTGTAAGAAGATGTCTGAGTGGGGGTTGCCCTATCATAATTGATATAAAACAGGTAATGCAGAATGGAACATGACTAGGTGAATCGCTGACATGCAATTATGGAAGGCAGGGTCTGGTACCTAGAGCTCCTTTTGAGAGAAGCTTTTTAAAATCTGTGTGAGAATTTGATGGAAATAAAGTGGTGGCTTGATTGGAGGGGGGGTGTCCTGCCATCTTTCCGGAACTTGGAGTGATTGACATACGTAACTGAAAAATGAACCCGATTTTCTGTTGAGTCGTACCTATAAACTTACGTATTTTTCTTTGGGATCTGTCTTGCCGACGTGTGAACATGTTGATAATATCGCCGAATGTCACAATATTGATCACCGTGACTACCTGTCTCAGAAACTGTGACTTGAAGTGTTACAGGCTCTGTGAACTCTTTTGCCTGAACAAGCCCTGATAAAACCTAGTGAGGTGAATGTCAAGGGAATCTGAGGCTTGGAATTACATGCTGGGTTTATGGAGCAGTTCCTTACAGATGGATTGATTGGAGGGGGCGGTACTAGCCATTCCGGACACCAGGCCCATTGGCCTGTTGTTATAGAAAACATATTAAGGAAAGAAGATGATACGTTACTGGCTTTTTCTCCCTCCCCTCTGCCTTCATTCTCTACAGCTCTTCCTTTCTCATCTCCTCTCCCTGCCCCCTTTTCTTTTTAACTTTCATTAACTTATTAGTCAGTGACAAATGGCCAGTTTGTGACACTTAGCCCTTTCTCAAAGCTTCAGGTTAATGTTCCAGGATAATTAGCTACATTTCAAGGTCTCCTTTATATGTGACTAACATTGAAAATACCAAATTGTTTACTTCGTATAACCTTCATTTAATGGCCAGTATTTGTTTAAAACACATAATAATAAAAGTATAGGCTCACTTCCTGTGGAAGTGAGAGGATACTTAAGAACTTTGCTTGATAGCACGTAGCTAAAATTTATGAAATTTGATAGCTGTATTCTCTGACTGCCGCGTATAACTGGTACTGATCCAGATCAGGCTCCTGCTGGAGTTAATGACTGGAGTGTTTGCCGGAGCTGCAGGACTAAGCTCTAGAGCAAGACTGGGCTGTGGAACTTAGGAAAGCCAGCGGAAAGGTGCATGGCAGCTCCTTTATCAGCCTGCCCTTGAAAGAGTGTTCAGGGCTTCTGTACGCCTAAGGTGTGCCTCCACTGCAGCGCTCCCCTAACTTCACATCCTTTGTTTTCAAGACACAGTGATATTTAAGTGACAGAGGCATCAATGCTTCCCTTAGACCTTGATTTTTTAAAAAAATTTTCATAGACTTGCACAACTACAAGCTTGGCATTCTTCTAATGGGAACACAGGAGGACAGGGGCAATGTATTTCTGAGCGGCACTCGGAAACATACCAGAGTCTTCTTTCAAAGAAAATTTTACCCAGCTCGTATGATCTGACCCTGTCCCATCTGCGCAGCTTTCTTCTCTTTCCTTTTTTTTCCTTCTCTCAAAGACTAATGCAGGTTTGCAAGTATTTTGATCCCGGTGCCTCCCCACAGGTTCCACAGGCTTTGTTTCAGGCCCTGGGGGAGGAACAGTTGTGAATGCAGTGTGACTCACTGACTCCCACTTTGCTGATTCTGGTTCTGATTGGTCGTCACCTCGTTCTAGCCATATGGCTGCAGAGTACTCTAGCCTGCATCCCTTCCTCGTTCTTTCCCCTACTCTTCCCTTCTGTTGTACACGACGCTGGGAGTGGGTTCCGGGCTTTGTCTCTTGCTTCTAGTTTACCCCAGTTAGGTAGTAAGTAGGAGAGCACGCTGTATTTCCCGGGGATGGCTGTAGAGGAAAAAAAATACCTTTCCTTTTGTGCCTGGTAGAGTAATTACTTCGTTTCCTGTGCTGTTTTTGTTCAAAGTTTATTTTTTGGCAGGTGTCACATTTGTGTTCTATTATTTCCTCATGGTTTCTCTCCTCCCCCTGATTTGAGCTGGGGTTTTTTGTAGAGGTTCTTGGAGTCCCTTTCTTGGGCTACTGATGCTACACTTCAGCTAGTTCGTTACTACGTTTGTTTAGTGCTGGTTATATCTTAGGGAGGAGAACTGAAAGCAGCGCTAAATAGTGATTTAATTGTTAAATGTCTTACTGTTCTGAAGTCAACAAGCAAAAAAATCTACCTGTGATACGATCCTCAAAATTATCTGTAGCACTGCCGCTACTTGCCCTTCTCCCGAACTGTATCAGTTCAATTACTCTGTCTTTTTATACTTGAGAAATAGGATTTTGAAGACTTGAAAGTTAATTTTTTATAAGAATTTGATATTTTTATTAATCTGCATTTTTTATTATTCTACAGTTGGTTTCTGCAAAGACTTTGGACTCTGCACCTTTTTTTCTTTTCTTTGTAAAATTTACTCAAAGAGGCAGTGCTAGCAGAGTATAAAGTTTAGCAGACTTCCCCCCGCCCCCTTGGCCTTTATAGGATATTTTCATTGCCTAAAAAGAATCAATAAAAACATAAAAAATTCTCTCAACAATATATTTCATATTGACTTAAAGTTTTTAAAAATCCATTTTATAAATATTTTAATATTTAAATATGTTAAGCAAGTAACCTTACAAGTTTGGATTCTTTAGAGGATATGTGCAATGAAGTTGGTTAGAATCATAAGGGGGGGGTTTGAAATCAGCCTGGCCATATGGTTTCACTTAACCCTTTATTTAAAGATCTTCATTTACTTCTTTTTCTTCATTCATGATATGTATTAGAACATGGCAGTCTATTTTTATCAGAAATAACAAACCTCAGCTGGTGAACTCACTTGAAAGTATATACTTGCTTATACTTGCTTCTAGCCATTAGGCCAAGAGAGGCAGCCCAAGTCTGGCCCCAAATGGTTTTATATGACATGTTCTCTGAGTCATTTGCTAGTCTCCGATCCCCATCACTTTACACATCATGCGAAGAGACATTTACTTAGCTTACATACTTCCAGCCCTGAGTATAACTGTGGACAAAATAGGTCCTTGCCCTCATGGAGCTTAGCTCCTTTTTTTTTTTTAAGATTTTATTTATTTACTTGACAGAGCGAGACACAGTGAGAGAGGGAACACAAGCAGGGGGAGCGGGAGAGGGAGAAGCAGGCTTCCCGCCGAGCAGGGAGCCCGATGTGGGACTCGATCCCAGCACCCTGGGATCATGACCTGAGCCGAAGGCAGACGCTTAAGAACTGAGCCACCCAGGTGCCCCTGGAGCTTACATTCTGTTGAAATATATTATAGTAAGAAAGTATCCAAATACGCATTTTTCTTGGATTTGAATAAGATCTAGAATATTCAAGAAACTTTAGTTTTTATATTTTTATCCCATGTAACTAAATCCCTCCTCTGCCTAAACAAATGTACATGTTTCTGCAGATCCTATCCCATCAAAGAGGTCCTGCTCATGAGTTACACATTTGAGTAATTCAGAACGAGTATTGTTTGTATGACATATTTCTGAGATCAAGGTTTCTCTGTTTAAAAGTCTGTTTAGGGGCACCTGGGTGGCTCAGTTGGTTAAGTGACTGCCTTCGGCTCAGGTCATGGTTCCAGAGTCCTGGGATCGACCCCGCATCAGGCTCCCTGCTCGGCGGGAAGCCTGCTTCTCCCTCTCCCACTCCTCCTGCTTGTGTTCCCTCTCGCTCTGTTAAATAAATAAAATAAAATCTTTTTTAAAAAAAAAGTCTGTTTAATATTTGAAACTGATAAATGATGTTTGTGTGAATAACAAAAATTAATATGGCCACTGTCTGTGTTATCAGATAGAAAAAGTAAAACTACCAACAATGCGCCAGGCACAGTTGAGTACTTTACGTCCAGCAGCTTGTTTGGTACTCATTAGAACCCTAAGGGTATTGTTAATCACCTCATTTTACGGAACAGGAAATTGAGACACAGATAGGTTAAGTAACTTGCCGAACATCAGAGAGCTGGTAAGTAGCAAAACTGAAATCTGTGTCTCCAGAGTCACGTCCTCACAGCTACGCTGTGTTACCCTGCCAGCCTAGCACACCCAGCTAATAATGGAGCTGAAATCTGAGCTCTGCTGTGGGATCTCCATTATCTTTTCTTCTCTGTGTGGCTCAGTTTCCCTTGACATATAAAGTGTGTCTTATGCTCTTGGTTTCTCCTCATGCGTTGCATGTGTCAGTTTCAGATGTCACAGGTTTTAGATGAAGCTGGTTATGGAAAGATGTCAGAGGTATAGTTGCTGCTGATAAACAATGTTCTGATAGATGTTCTTTCTTTTTGTCTTCATGGGGTAGAAAAGGGTAGTTGAACAGCTACGGAAGAACCTGATAGTAAAGCAGGAACAACCGGACAAGTTCCAAATACAGCCGTTGCCACAGTCTGAAAACAAACTGCAAACAGCACAGCAGCAGCCACTCCAGCAGCTACAGCAGCAGCACCACCACGCCCAGTCGGCGGCCCCCTCTCCCAGCCTGACCGCTTCACAGGTACACGCACCGAGCGGGCCCTGCGGGCCTCCTGCTGTCGGCTGCTTTAGCATTGGTCACGTAGAGCTGGGGCCTGTTTCGGACCATGCTAAGCTCAGCCAGCACCAGACAGAAGTTCCTTTGGCTACTTCTTTATACTATACACTGGGGTAAAAATCCCTTGAAATGCGTTGGCAGAAGGAAATGGTATTACTGAGGAGCAAAAATTAAGATTTCCCACCTGTCCAAAGAAGAGGGGAAAGGTAGACAGTGACAAAGAAAAAAATCACTTCTCTGTGTAGGAACAGAACTAAGGTCGTATTTTGAATTGCTGGAAGTATTTCTTTGCACTTGTTCTAAAAGTCTGTGTGACTCTGCCTTCTCTGGAATTGTTTTGCTGGAACTCTTAGCAGTTAGGTGTGGAGATATTCCAGGAGTGGGACCCTTGGAAACAGGTAGAAAGGCATTCAGAAGAAGGGTGATATGTTTCCATTATTCAGAGCATATGAATTTGTTCTCATATATTGGAGGAAATCTGAAACGGAAGCTACAGGTCCAAACTAGAACTAGGAACTGGAGGCTTAATAACATTGTAACTTGGTATAGCTGTGCAGATGTTTTTGCTGAAAGGGGCACTTAAACTAGCATATAAGGATAGTAAGGCAAGATACACAAAAAGGACATATTTGGGAATAATGTTCAGTTAAAACTATTCAATGAAAATGTTTTTGACATTTTGAATGGTTAAAAATATTTCATAGTATTTATATTATTTTGTATGAAAATTATATGAAAGTCCAATTTCAACATCTATAAATCACATGTTACTGGAACACACACACACACACACACACAAAAGAAAACTATTCAGACTTGATCTCCACACACCTGCCTGTAATGTGGGCATACCTTTTAAAATGGGATGGTTGAGCAGTGGTTCCTGATTCTTAGGGATCACGAGCCCTATAAGACTCTGGCGAAGGCTGTGGATCCTCTCCCCAGAATAATACACATTCACACCTGATAACACTCATTTTTGCACATGATTTCAAGGACATTGGGATCTTCTGAAACTCAAGCATGGGCATCCTTTATGCACCAATACCAGGTCTTCACTATATACATAGAGAAAAAGATTATAGTTTACTTGGTTATTCACTCTTTATGGACATTGGGCTGGTTCATATAGAACATTTTTCAAGTGAAGAATACATTACTTGTAAAAATACTAAAGGTTACTAAAGATAGTTGACATTTAGTCACAGTTACTGTATACTGTTATTCTCCTGAGCGCTTTACATATAATATACACAGCCCTTATCCCAACGCTAACAAGGAAGGTGATATTATTATTATTATTATTATTATTATTATTATTATTCTGTTTTTTAGAAAAGAAAACTAAGGCACAGCGAGATTAAGTAATTATCGAAAATTGTATGGGTAGTATGTGTGGTAGAACCGAAATTTGAACCCAGATGTTCTGGTGAAAAAGTCTGTCCATTCAGTGCTCTTCTGTACTGCCATACAATACCAAAAAAAGAAATGCCAACATTATATAAAATGCCAAAGTAGGAAAAAGAGTAATTCCTGTTGTAAGTCAGATAGCTGGAGCATAAATTTTATCATAATCTCCACTCCTAGGCTCTTTGAAAATTAAGCATTCAAACTGACTTTTAAAACCCCCTGACCAGGACTTGTATTTCTTCTGAAGGATTGCTTATCAGATTACTATTGTTGGAGTTGATTCGTTGGTTCTCTTTGCAAAGTACAGTTTGATCAGAAAGTGTTTACGGGGAAGGAGTGTGGTAGAATTCCTTGTTTCCTGGTATGTACGAGTTTTCTCTCTTAATCCATGGAAACTTACTGTTCAAGTAACATTCCGTGTCCCACAAATCAGAGGAAATACTTATATAATACTTTAATACCTCTTCCTTCCCTAGTAATCTGAGTTCTGTCCTGCTTTGGGAAGGTGAATGATGGTGAGGCGAAGGGCTATCCCCAAAACAGTGTTGTGTGGCATCTCTCCACCTGGTAGCCCACCTGATATATTTAGTTGATTTAGCTTAGCTTGTTTTATACTATTCTGTTTTGTTAAATGCAGATGTATAATTTTAAAAGCCAGAGACCCTCTGAGTTTTTTATTTCTGTCTTGACGGTAAACTGTCAATCAGTATTTACTGGGTGTTCTTGGTGTGTTAGATTCTGGTATACAAAGAGGTAGTTATGGTCCCTGCCTCAAATCTGGTATATTATCATTTTCATCCATTCTGTAAATATTTATTGGGTCTCTATTATATGCAAACACTGTGCTAAGCAGTGAAGAAGGTAGATTCACAAATAAGACAGAATTTAAAAATTTAGAGAAGAAGAGGAAAATGTAAACTGCCAACAAAGAAAAATAAAATGAAAGTACCAGTGAAGAGCTGTGAAAAGGCCAGAGGACAGAGTAATTTTAACTAGAGGGATCAGAGGTGCTTCATGAATGAGGTGACACTTGAGCAGGATGTGGACAGATCAGTGAGATTTTAGTGATAGAGCAGAGGGGAAGAGCATCACAGATGTAGAGAACTGTGTGAACTAAAGTATGGAGTCACAAAAGTAAATGCGTGTCCTAGGAATAGCAGAGAGACTGATGTGGCTGTAGTGTGGATTCTGGGCAATAATGGAGAGGGAGATAAAGCCAGAGGCAGAAAGAAGCTAGCTTGTAGAAGCCCTCCAATGCATGGCAGAACCGTTGGAGTTTTGGGCAGTCAGTGGGAGTCATTAAAGGTCCATGAGGTCAGGGACAAATGGGAAGTTGTATATGGCATATATTAAATATCTAAGTTCGGAAAGGAATAACTATTAAGTAGTAATCAGCACGGGCAAACAGGAGGTGCTTGGAAGAGAAAATGTTTTATTCGAAGTCAGGTGGCTAGCAAGGACCAAGGCATAGCAAGTGGGGGGACCAGTCCCCTTTACTTAGTTAACTCAAATTCATCCTTGTAGGTAGATTGTGAAATTTTTTCAATTTACAAGAAAAAAAATGAAAGACGAGAAGAGTTGAATGCAGGTATACCCTTCAAATTATATTCACAATCCTGTCCTTTTTAATGATATAATACAAATGTAAAGAAGCATGCAGTTAATAAAACCAAATAGAAAATAAACCCTAATGGACAAAAAGAGGAATGGGGTGGTTCTATTTGTAGTCATGTGAGTGCGCAGCAGTTACCTGCCATTCAAAATTAAATGAAAATAGTCTAAAATAGATATGGAAGTTCACTAGAGCCCATAATAATAATCGCTGTAAGTTCTGATTTGTTCATTGGAGTCTATTTTAAATCAACACCTCATGCTCTGCAGGTAAACAACAATAATAACTTGGCAAAAAAAAAAAAAGGAGTTTGCTTTTAGTGCTTCTTGCCATGTATTTCTGCATTAATTTCTAGTTGGTGCAGTTTAAATTTTGTCAAAATTAAAGAACCTCTTCATGACACTGTGGGGAAACTGCTCTCTTATCTTGAAGCCAATCACAATTGGACAATATCAACCAGGGACTAATCGTAGCTTCCAGAAAAATAATTTTCTTTGTTGTTGGATACCTTCCTCTCCTGTGTCTTCTCTTCTTCCTGCCATACAGGTCAGAGGTTGTCATTAGGTTTGGATTTCAAAATTCTAGATTGTCTCTAAACTCTAACACTCCCAAGAGTTTGGTTTATATTCCCAAGCTCCTAGAATAGAATAAGCACCAGACCAGAGGTAAAGATTTAAGCAATACCAGTGTCGATACCTGTTGTAAATAAGTAGTTACTTGATGTATTTTTCAAAAAGTTTTCATTGGTGAATATAGTACTATGCCTTGTGCCTATATATACAGAGAATTATATAGGTGCTAGAATACATGTTGTGAAATTAGCCACAACTAAATATCTATAAAGTAGAATAAAATGCTAACCTGAGATGTCAACAAACTTGTTAGGTTTCAGGGTTTTTTAAGTGTTGCAGTTAATGGTAAGTATATAATTCAGGTGAGTTTGAGGTTTCACTGACTTTTTTCTTAGAATAATCGCTTTAGGGTGACCCAAAATATTGATAGTGATTTACCTGAACCAAGGATGTTTCAAACAAAGTACATGACCTCTTTCAAAGCAGTAACAGCATGCACAATTGTTTTTAAAATCCATGTCAGTGAGTTCTGCTGATTAGAGCTTTTACTTCCATAACCTGTGTTGGCACCAAGATTGAATGCCATCTGGTGTGATTTGCTCACCATTTGAAAAGGTCTTTGTATTTTAATGTCTTAAACTGAAAGAAAGGGCTAATATCACACTGGGTTAAAAACACTGATTACAAATAGCTGGTGATGTAAAGTCAGTCCTTTCTGCTACACTACTGTAATATTTCTTTCTTTTTTTTTTTTTAAAGATTTATTTATTTGACACAGAGAGAGAGACAGCTAGAGAGGAAACACAAGCAGGGGGAGTGGAAGAGGGAGAAGCAGGCTCCCGGCTGAGCAGGGAGCCCGATGCAGGGCTCGATCCCAGGACCCCGGGATCATGACCTGAGCCGAAGGCAGACGCTTAACGACTGAGCCACCCAGGCGCCCCTACACTACTGTAATATTTCTAATGATAAACAGCATTTAGCTTTTATTTGGCTTTCATCATGGATAGATAGTAGATGACCTGCCTCCCCGTCCCCCAGAATAAATACCAGTGTTCCCCTTTTACTCCCATTTCACAGTTGAGGCACTGAGCGAGGAGAATGAGACATGGCTGTGTTGCTGATTAGAGAGAGGAAACAAAGATTTGTGTGATTTTAATTAAGACCATTAATAAGGATTGCTTATAGGCTGTGATGGGATAGATGAGGCCAGATCACTCATTGTTTTCATCAAAAGAAAATAAAGAGATTAAAAGATGAGATGGTGTTTATCTGTGTTTCAGGCACCTAGGAAAAAACCAGCTTAGTACACAAGCACTGACACAGTCACTGAAATGGAAATGCACAAGGGGATTTGTCCAGATCTGTTTCAGGGAGAGCAGGGTCCTTTTCAGCGGTGTGGAGCAATGCTGTCCAATCAAACTTTCTGCAGTGTCGGAAATCTTCACTGTCCAGTTTGGTAGCCACTAGCCACCAGTGGCTTTTGAACACTCGAAATGTGGACAGTGTGACTGAGGACCTGATGTTTTCATTTTATTTTGTTTTAATTAATTTGAATTTAAATGCTGCGTGTGGCTGGGAGCTACCAAATTGGACAGTGCCAGTATAGAGTAAGAAGAAAAAGGTGGAGTAGTATCAAAACCAGCACCAGCATGTTGGACCAGATAAACTTCCATGTTCCTGAAACGTTTGGATCTTTAGGATCTTGAGTGAGTACTGGCACTAGATTAGGTGTGTGTGCCATGTAATAAGGTTGTTTGCATTTTCTTGTTTTGTAACTGCCCCTTTAACTACTCTAGAAACTACAGCTGCAGAGCACAAGCACTTGTGGAGGATCAGTCAAGTCCTGTCACCTATGCTCATCCTCTCAACTATCAGGCTTTTTTTTTTTTTAGTGGTGGGGAAGGGGCAGGAGGAGAGGGAGAGAGAGAATCTCTAGTAGGCTCCACGTCCAGCACAGAGCCGGACATGGGCCTCAGTGTCCGACCCCTACATCACCACCCGAGCCGAAACCAAGAGTCGGATGCTTAACCAACTAAGCCACCCAGGCGCCCCGATCTATAAGGCTTTTTGAAACGCAGGTGTTTGCTTCCACTTTGTCATGTTTCACTGGATCTTTGATTGCTTCTGCAGTTCTCCAGAGAAAAGATTGTAGTTAGTGACTCACAGCCCTTTGGTATCAAGAGCTGGTATTTACTATACTAGGTGGTTAATAGGTTTTATTATCTAGAGTTTGGGATTTACTGCCTTTGAGGCAACAGTTGTGCTAATCCTCATGTGAGTTTCCCTTCCTCCTCTCTAGGGTGACAATCAAAAGAATGAAAAGACACTGTCCTTTCATCTGAGCATTTGTGTGACAGGAGGCAGATAACCAGAATTATACGATGGCTTTCTTCATATTGATGAGGTTGTAGCAATTAAAGACAGAGATGGTGTATACTCCATTGATTTGCAACTTCTACAGAGTTTAAATTAATTGAGAGCAAGCAAAGAATAAAAAAACAGATAAATAGGTACACTCATACTCTGTATCTGTAAACCCACCCCATTCATTGTTGAAAATCCTGTGCCCATATTTGTCCGCAGTTATTACTATGAACTTGAAGCCGAATTTGAAAACTCTGGCACAAACTAGAGCCTGTCTTTCCCTGTAGTAAGAAGTGTCTGTATGTACACAAAGGAAATGTTGTTATGTGGAGAAACTGGATTATCAGAACCATTGCTTTGTTTTCCTCTGGGGATTAGTAGCATACTGTTTAGTGGGCCCACACTTCAGTGTCCTAATATCTGTTCTCATGTCTCCTAGAAGACTGTAACTACAGCTTCTATGATTACCACAAAGACACTACCTCTCGTCTTGAAAGCAGCAACTGCGACCATGCCTGCCTCTGTTGTGGGCCAGAGACCTACCATTGCTATGGTGACCGCCATCAACAGTCAGAAGGCTGTGCTCAGCACTGATGTGCAGAACACACCAGTCAACCTCCAGACGTCTAGTAAGGTCACTGGGCCTGGGGCAGAGGCTGTCCAAATTGTGGCAAAAAACACAGTCACTCTGGTAAGCCAGCAGCTGCTACTCATGTGTGCCCACATGAGAGGGTTCAGGATATGCATTTGTAGAGTATATCCATTTTATGCTCCTGCTGGATTTCTTAGTCTCCATCATTCAGCCATATCAAGTTTTCCTTGAGGCTGACAAGGGAATATGGCATTCCTACCATCTGCTCAAATAACTGTAGAGGTGTCCCTTGACACCAAGGACCAGAATCCATTCAGTGCATTATCTGCAGTCAAAGTATGGCTTGACCTGGGGAGGAATGTCCTTCGTAGTGGCATGCACACAGTTTTATGTAGCTCTCTCCATCCTATTTGCAGACCTGCCTGTGAAACTTGAGTGCTTACACTCTCTGCTTCTGTATTACTGATTTGGGGAAAACTCCCCTCTGGACTCCTTTAGTTCACTATCCCTTGAAATTGGCTGCACCCAGGAAGTACTAGAACAAGCTGAGGCACTTTAAAAATATTCAAGAAACTCACAAATTAACAGTGTCTGTGCCCAAGGACTATCAGAAAAAAAGATCCCTTGAAGAATTACTTGAACAAAAACTGTTCATTTCATGAGATTCTAGGGTAAAACCATTTAGAAACTGATGCTCTCTGAAGCTTGGGGGAAATATAACCAAATTGTGGTTTTAAAGTCCCTTCTTAAAATTGCAGCTAAGCGCTCTTGGTGGCTTTTGAATGATGACCAGTGATGAGTTAAATGAGATAGCAGTAAAGTGAAGCTTCAGCACTGACCAGGAATCTTGAGAGAAGCGACCAGTTATCTCAGCCAAACGCTGAGAGTTAGAAAATTCTCTACAGGAATAAAGCGATTCACTGCTAGATAAAGCGCTTATATTAGGAAAAAGCCCATTTGGCCAGGCAGCAAGTTTGATTTTACTTTGGATCCATTCTTGACTTTTAAAATACGTACGTGCAAGAGTTCTTGAATGTCAAAGGAAATTGGCTAAGATTACCGAGCCTGCTCTGTTGTACATTAGGCGTGTAAGGACACAGAAATGTGGTTGGTTCACTTTGTAGGGTAAAACGTGCAGGTGGGAAAAGGTTTTTTCAGGCAGTGTTAATTCAGATGGTTAATTCTACAGTGAAAACTTTTAGAAAATATTGCCTGACCCAGAGAATAGTGATGCTAAAAATACTGTAAGAACGCCTAGCTTTGATATTGAACAGTTATTGTCCTCTGTGGTTTATTTATTTTTCCCATTTTTTAGCAGGTTCAGGCAACACCTCCTCAGCCCATCAAAGTACCACAGTTTATCCCCCCTCCTCGACTCACTCCACGTCCAAACTTCCTTCCGCAGGTGAGTAAACCAGTGACAAGCCCAGGGATGGGTTAGGTGAGACAGAAGTCCTCATGGGCCCTTTTTAAGCAGCCTGAAGTGTGATTATCAGCTCAGCTTTGCTCAGATCTTACTTAGTTAGCTAAAGGTTCTGGATGCTGATTTCTATACTGGGAAGAAGCTTATTTGATCACCGGGGTTTCTTAGCAATGACCAAAGGCAGTAGCAGGGGCATGTGAGGAAAAGGAGAATTTAAGATAGCCCCATTTTAAACCTCATGATGTTAACTTACTGGAAGTTTAGCCAAACCTGCCTTCCAGTGGGGAAGGAATGCAATCACTACTTTTTTTTTTTTTTTCCTGTGTGCCAAAGAGAGTAGGGAAGGAAACAATAGCCAAACTAACCAGTAGAAACCAGAGAAATTTAGTTTAACTCTGGGAAGTAATGGTATTAAGCATAATTTTTAAACACAAAGCCTTGCCTATAAAAGTTTAGACTAGGGGTCTGCACAGGGAACTTTCTATCTAGGCCCAAGCAGCTCTGCTTGCCCATATTGCCCTGGGAGAATTCTTCTAGCAGTTGGACTAAACTCATCATTCTCATTGCAGGATGTCAGGATTGCCCCAGTCTGGGTTTTGACGGGACTTGACTTGCCTCGTAGAAAGGCTAGGAGTTCCCATCAGAAGCCCCATGTTGTAGGCAAAGAGAGAAGAGTAAGGAATTTTGTGGACATAGGTAATTTCCAAATTGCCTGTGCACTAGGTTTGGGCATTGAGAACATGAGATAAGGTGATTTCAATCATTTATGCAGTAGATCCTTATACCTTGGGTATCAAAAAAGCCAGTTTTCAAGACAGTTCTCTGCCCTCAGAGGGCTTCAGATCTATGTACAGGCAATCACAGTGTCCATTATGGGAAGTACCGGGTAGTCTGACCACACATGGGAGGGACACCCAGCTCATTCTTAAGAGTATTCTAGAAAGTTTCCTAGAAGAGTTGACATTCAGTCTGAGACCTAAAATCCTAGTAAAGTTAGCCTGACAAAGTTTTGGGGGAAGAATAAAAATGTCCCTGGCAGAGGGTAGAGCCCATATGCAAATCCAGTATGGAGAGATGCATGTAAGCCTAAGGAACCACAAGGCAATTTGGCGTAGCTGATCATACTGGGCCATGTAACTGACTCAGGCTAGGGTAAGAGGTGAGGCTGGAGAAGCCCATTGTGCCACAGGCCGTGGAGCCTTCTAGACTATGTGGGAATTTGGGCCTTATTCCAGGAACAACGGGGATCCATGAAAACATTTCCAAACAAATACTTGAAATGATCAGATTTTTGTTTTAGAAAATTCCCTCTTGTCATTGTGTGGAGAATAGATTGGAGATGATCAAGACTGTGGGCAAGAAGAATAGTTAGGACATCATCAACAATAATAGCTAATGTTTGAAGACTCCTGCTCTGTGCCGTTTACTCTGCTAGGCACCTTCTGTGGGTTATCTATTTTAATCCCCACAACAGCCCTGTGAAAGTAGTTATTATTTTTTTTTTAGGTAGGTTCCGGAACCTAGGGCTTAGTCGCTGTTTGGGTCATGACCCATGAGTAGGTTGTGTGAAATCAATTTAGTGGATTGTGACCAGAGTTTTTAAATAAAATGAACAAAACAGAATATGAAACATTAGAGTACATTGCACATATGTAATGTCTCATGAAGCTTTTGTCTTACAGAGATTTAGGTCCATGTCTATATGCATGTACTGGTTACAGTAAGAAATGTATTCCCTACTGTGTGTCTGCAGCAGCCAACACAGGGTCATCTTAAGTTCAGCTAAATATTCAGACTCATGGGACTGTCAAGGCCCACACTTCAACACAAGACAGAAACCAGAGCTTACCAGCAAGACAGCGTCAGACATTTTCTGTCAGCCTGTAGGGCAGTCTCCACAGCTGTTCAGTGATAGCTCAGGTGCAGGGAAACGGTGGGAGAGCCATCCTGGCACAGAAGCCTTACGCCACACAGGAACCAGTGTATCCTGTAACAGTTCCATAGCCATGGCTTTCAAGGTCCCCACACTGGACATGCCCAGTTACAGAAGTCAGCCCCACTTCATGAAGCCCAAAGCATGGTGTCCCATCAAGTATTTATAATTCTCCCCATTCAGATTCAACTTAGCCGTAAGGGATCATTTTTACCATAAGCAATGTTGCCTGGTAACATAGTTGACATTCTTACCCTTAATCAGGTTTCCAGGGGAACAGAGCTGGAGAGTTAACTGCAGGTCAAACTTTCATGCATAAGGGGAAAAGATTTTGCCCACAGGGTCACTGTACAGAAAGTTTGAAAAATGCTGGCTTAAATCAAGTATGTTACCTGAGGTTAGCCAGCTAGTAAGGGGTAGGAACCAGGATTTGAACCTAGGCACGGCTGACCCCATGTTTTTAATCATAATTTTTTATCACTGTTCCAGTAAGCCAAACAGGTAGAGCGATGGCAGGATGAGGATAGAAAGTAGCCATATTTGAGGATTTAGGAAGTAGAGGTACAGTAGGAAACATCAAGAATGGTTCTGAAGTTTATTTAGCAGGAAAAGACCATTTCCTGAGGGGATGATAATAGGAGGAAGGAGAGAGTTGGAGGAAGAAATAGGTGAGTTTTAGACATGTTGATTTTTTATTGTTGTTGTTTTTAAAGATTTTATTTTTAAGTAATCTCTACACCCAACATGGGGCTCAAACTCACAACGCCAAGATCAAGAGTCGCACATTCCACTGACTGAGCCAGCCAGGAGCCCCTAGACATGTTGAATTTTAATTTCTTGGGAGACTTCCAAGTAGAGATATATGACAGGCAGTTGAGTATATGGTTCTGAAGTTCAAGAAATGTCTGGTCCTGAGATACCAAGTATGGACGTCTTCAGTACATAGATGGTAATTGAATCCATGGGATGGGTGAGAACTCCCAGGAAGAGTGAGGAGCTTGGTAAGAAAAGAGGTTCCAGGACAAACTCCATTTAGGATTGGGCAGAGGAAGAGGAAGCCCACAAAGGTGACTTAGAGGAGCAGCCAAGAACGGGGAGTTAGAGAGCAAGGAGTCACCCTGAATCGAAGCCACGGACGTGAAGAAATTTAGAATGTGAATTAAGACCAGCGGCAGCATTATTACCATACTGGGCACAATTCCTGGGTGAGACCAGCCTCTGGATTAGGCATTTGACCTCAGCCCGAAGAGGCAGCATGGTATGGGAGAGGGAGCTAAGGTTTGGATTCAGAAGAACCACTTTGGAGGGTAACATTTGGACCCTCTTAAGAGCTGATGAGTCTTTTATAAGATTATATATCCTGACAACCATAGAATTAATAACACCAAAATGAATATTAATAAATATTGGTACTAAATACCATTTCACATACAAAGTGTGAAAAACCTGGCAATGTCTTAGACTTACAAGACTTGAGAAGTTTCTTTAAGTAATATAATTATCCTCTCTTTCCCCATAGGTTCGACCCAAGCCTGTGGCCCAGAATAACATTCCTATTGCCCCAGCACCTCCTCCCATGCTTGCAGCTCCTCAACTTATCCAGAGGCCCGTCATGCTGACCAAGTTCACCCCCACGACCCTCCCTACCTCCCAGAATTCCATCCACCCCGTCCGTGTCGTCAATGGGCAGACTGCAACCATAGCCAAAACGTTCCCCATGGCCCAGCTCACCAGCATTGTGATAGCTACTCCAGGGACCAGACTCGCTGGACCTCAGACTGTACAGCTTAGCAAGCCAAGCCTTGAAAAACAGGTACAGGCAGAGTATGCATCTGCTTCGGGCAATAGTAGCCTTGCCGTTGAGGCTGGGCTGGCTCTGAGAATGCTTTATCTCAGCACCATTGTCAGTAACCTGTTGCTTATCATGTGATCATTTATCCACAGTGCAAAAGGGCTAATCTTACTGAAGAAAGTTGGGTTGCTTTCCCCACCATCCCCTTCCAGGTGGATTCAGATTCCTGTGGGAGTGAGCTCCCCCTGCTGGCTCTGAGCTGAAATTCACAGATGGGTTCTGCTGCTCTCCGGAAGCACAGACATATATAATACACAGAAAATGGCATATTAGTAAGGGCCCAATAAGAATCCAGATGAGGATATGACTGTGAAAGTCAGGAAGACTAAACAAAACGGGGAAAGGAATTTCATTTGACAGATTTCCCCTGGTTATTACAGATAATGAAGAACCAAATGAAAAAAATTAAAATTTCTAAAAAGCATTTTTTTTTAACTCTAGAGAATACAGCCGTTTTAGCCCAAATATGAAGTCTCTCATGTATATTTCTAAAGTCAGATTTTCTCTTAAAAACACAAAGCTAGAGAAATACAAGTAACCTCCAAAAATACTTAAGGGTTCTGTGACAGAAGACTTCTAAAAACAAGAAAAAGAATTTATAGGCAGTTAACCATATTCTATTTAAAGAAAGACCAATGATGAGAAAGAAGAATTTTGCGAAGAAAAGCATCCTCTTTCAAGAAAGTTGCTTTAAAAAGTCATTGACCTATTTCTAATTGCTCAGGCTTGAGTTCTCATTCATCTGAAAATAGTCTCTGGTGATCCTGAATCTTCTGCTTCTGGATGGCTGACCATGATTCAGAGAGGCTGGCCAGATGGTGGGAATGAGGGGCTTCCTGCTGCCTTGGCCTTCTTGAACAGAGGATCCTTATGCATCAAGCACCCGGCTTTCTAACCAGACAGCTCATAAATGCAGCAGACCTGAGTAAAGCAGGCTGGAAGTAACATGTAGACTTTTATTTTTCAATTTTCAGTGGGAGCCCAAGTAAAGAGATATCCCACTTTTATTCTTAATTTCTCTTTGAAATAGTAAGACAAGCATGATAAAATTGACAATTTGGCCTTGGTGTCAACAAGACCAAAGAAGGTGGAAGAGACTGTGGTAAGCCAGAAAGTAATATATGCCATCTCAAGGAAGCAACTACTTCTTGACGATAACCAATTTTTTTTATCATATGGAAACTTTTCCTTTAAGAAAGGCCAAAAATCCAGAGATTTTGAGAAATCACCTAGTTTTAAAAATACTAATAACTGTTTAAACACCATGTAGGCAAAAAATAGCAATTGCAGGGCAGCTTCACCTCTGGATAAATGGTTTAGAATGTCTGACAAAGACCAAACCAAGCTAAAAGCTTACTTGTTTTTGTTTGTTTGTTTCCCTTTTTTTTTTCACTTGGGTGAAATTCATACCACATAAAATTAACCATGTTGAAATGAAGAATTCACTGGCATTTAGTACATTTACAATGTTGTGCAACCACCACCTCTGTCTAGTTCCAAAACATTTTCATTACTCCAAAATAAAACCCAGTATCTCTTAAGTAATTACTCCATTTGCTCTTCTCCCTGCCTTTGGCAGCCACAAATCTACTTTTTGTATCTATAGATTTACCTATTCTGGATATTTCATATAGATGGAATCATATAATGTGTTGCCTTTTGTGTCTGGCTTCTTTTAATTAGCATGGTATTTTCCAGATTCATCCACATCCTAACATGTATCAGTACTTCAGTTCTTTTTAATGGCTGAATAATAGTCCACTGTATATATACCACAACTTGTTTATCCATTCATCCACTGATGGACATTTGGGCTATTTTTACCTTTTGGCTATTGGGAATAATGCTGCTATGAATATTCAAGTACAAATATTTGTTTGAATATCTGTTTTCTAGTCCCTGGGGGTCTATACCTAAGTGGAATTGCTGGATCATGTTAACAGTTCCATGTTTAACTTTTTAAGGAACTGCCAAACTGTTTCCAGAGCAGCTGAATCCTTTTCCATTCCCACCAGCAATGTATGAGCATGCCATTTTCTCTGCATCCTTGGTAATACTTATTATTATTTTCTTTTTAAAAATTATAGCTATCCAGGGCACCTGGGTGGCTCAGTCGTTAAGCATCTGCCTTCAGTTCAGGTCATGATCCCAGGGTCCTGGGATCGAGCCCTGCGTCGGGCTCCCTGCTCCACGGGAAGCCTGCTTCTCTCTCTGTCCCACTCCCCCTGCTTGTGTTCCCTCTCTCACTGTGTCTCTCTCTGTCAAATAAATAAAATCTTAAAAAAAAATTATAGCCATCCTAGTGGGTATGAAGTGGTATTGCATTGTGGTTTTGATTCGCATTTCATTAATTATTAAAATTGTTGGACATCTTGTGCTTGTTGGCCATTTGTATATTTTCTTTAGAGAAACATCCAAGTTCTTTGCCAATTTCTGTGTTAGGTTGTTTGTCTTTTTGTTGTTCAGTTGTAAGGGTTCTTTGTATAATCTGAATACTAGACTCTTATCAGATTTGCCGGTATTTTTTTCCTCCCATTCTGTAGGTTGTCTTTTCACTTTTTTTTTTTCTGGAAGCCTGTACTTTCCTCATTATATGGGTAGTGTCCTTTGATACACAAAACTATTTAATTTTTTTTTTTAAGATTTTATTTATTTTTTTTAATTTTTTGATAGAGACACAGCGAGAGAGGGAACACAAGCAGGGGGAGTAGGAGAGGGAGAAGCAGGCTTCCTGCCAAGCAGGGAGCCCGATGCGGGGCCCGATCCCAGGACCCCGAGATCATGACCTGAGCCGAAGGCAGACGCCCAACGACTGAGCCACCCAGCCGCCCCCAAAACTATTTAATTTTGATGAAGTCCAATTTATCTTTTTTCTTTTGTTGCTTGTGGTTTTTATGTCACATCTAGGAATCTGTGGTCACATCTAAGAAAAATGAAGATTTACTCTTAATTTTTCTTCTAAGGAGTTGTATGGCTTTAGCTTTTATATTTAGGTTAGTAGTTCATTTTGACTTAATTTTTGTACAGAATGTGAGATAAGGGCCCAGTTTCATTCTTTTGCATGTGGATATCCATTTCTTCTGGCACCGTTTTGTTGAAGAGACTTTCCCCATTTGAATGCTCATGGCACTGTTATTGAAAACCAGTTGGCCATTGATGTATGGATTTATTTCTGGACTCTCAATCCTGTTCTTTTGGTCTGTAGATCTATCTTTATGCCAGGACCAACCAGACTCTCCTAATTACTGTGATTTTGTAGTAAGTTTTGAAACTGGGACGTGTGAGTCCTCCAACGTTTTTCTTTTTCAATATTGTTTTGGCTATTCATGGTTCCTTGCAATTCCTACATGAATTTGAGAATTGGTTTTTTCAATTCTTCTGCCAAGAAAAGGCTGTTGGAATTTTAATAGAAATTAAAGATATTGAATCTGTAGGTTGCTTTGCATAGCATTGTTAACAATATTAAGTCTTCCAGTTCTTGATCATGGATTTCTTTCCATTTATTTAGGTTTTCTTTATTTCTTTCAGCAGTGGTTTATGGTTTGCAGTGCACAAGTCTTTTATCTCCATAGTTAAATTTATTCCTAGGTATTTTATTCTTTGGGGTGCTATTATAAATGTCATTGTTTTCTTAATTTCCTATTACAATTGTTCATTACTGTTGATAGCAATACAGCTGATTTTTGTGTTCATCTTGTACCTTGCAACTTTGCTGAGTTTCTTATTAGCTCTAGTAATTGTTTGTGGATTCTTTGGGATTTCTATATGTAAGATCACATCCTATGCAAATAGAGATAGGTTTAGATTGTCCTTTCCAATTTGGATGCCTCTTACGTCTTTTCTTGCCTAATTGCTCTGACTAGAACTTCCACCACAATGTTGAATAGCACTGATGGAAGTGGACATACTTCTCTTGTTTCCAATCTCAGAGGAAAAGCTTTCAGTCTTTTGCCATTGAGTATGATGTTAGCTGTGGTTTCTCATTCATGCCCTTTATAAAGCTGAGGAAGTTTCCTTCTATTCCTAGCTTTCTGAGTGTTTTATCATGAATGAGTGTTCAGTTGCTTTTTCTGCATTAATTGAGATGGTCGTGTGTTGGGGGTTGCCCTCATTTATTAATGTGGTATATTACACTCCTTTCATTCCTGGGATAAGTTCTTCTTTGTCATGGTGTACATCCTTTTATTTTATTTTTTTAAGAATTTATTTACTTAGTAGAGAGCGTGCAAGCGCAGGGGAGAGGGGCAGGGGGAGGGGCAGAAGGAGAGGGAGAGGAAGAGGGAAAGAATCCCAAGCAGACTCCACATTGATTGCAGAGCCCGACATGGGGCTCAATCTCACGATCCCGAGGTCATGACTAGAACAGAAACCAAGAATTGGGTGCTCAACTGACTGAGCCACCCAGCTGCCACTGTATCATCCTTTTAATATGCCGTGAGATTCAGTTTGCTAGTATTTTATTAAGAATTTTTCTCTAGGGCGCCTGGGTGGCTCAGTTGGTTAGACGACTGCCTTCGGCTCAGGTCATGATCCTGGAGTCCCTGGATCGAGTCCCGCATCGGGCTCCCTGCTCGGCGGGGAGTCTGCTTCTCCCTCTCCCACTCCCCGTTTGTGTTCCCTCTCTCGCTGTGTCTTTCTCTGTCAGGTAAATAAATAAAATCTTTAAAAAAAAAAAAAAAAAGAATTTTCCTCTATATTCATAAGGGACATTGGTCTGTATTTTCTATTTTGGGGGTGTCTTTTGCTTTGGTATCAAGGTAATACTTGTATAGAACAAGTTATAGAACAAGGCTGTATAGAACAAGTTAGAAAGTGTTAATCCTTTAAATGTTTGGTAGGATTCACCAGTGAAGCTGTCTGGTTCTGGACTTTTTGGGGAGGATTTTAATTACTGTTTCAATTTCTTTAGCTGTTACAGGTCTGTTAAGATTCTCCATTTCTTCTTGAGTCAGTTTTGGTAATTTGTGTGTTCATAGGAATTTGCCCATTACACCTATATTATTTAATTTGTTGGTAGTTCTTCAGTGTACTCTTTCCTAGTCCTTTTTATTTCTATAAGATTGGTAGTAATGTCCCCACTTCTACTTACGATTTTTGTGATTTGTGTCTTCTCCTTTTTTTTTTCTTAGTCTGTCCAGCTAAAGGTTTCTCAGTTTTGTTGATCTTTTGAAAGAATCAACTTTTGGTTTCATTGATTCTATTGTTTTTGTGTTCTCCATTTCATTTATTTCTACTGTAACATTTATTATTTTCTTCCTTCTGCTAGCTTTGGGTTTAGTTCTTCTTTTTCTAGTTCCTTAAAGGTTTTTCTAGTTCTTTAAGGTTTAAAGTGAGGTTATTGGCTTGAGATCTTTCTTATTTTTTAATGTAAACTGTTAGAGCTGTAAATTTCCTCCTGAGCACTACTTTCACTGCATCACATCAGTTTTGGTATATTGAGTTTTCACTTTTATTCTTCTCAAGGTATTTTCCAATTTCTCTGGCTGTTTCTTCTTTGACCCATTGGTTGTTTAAGAGTGTGTTGTTTAGGGGCGCCTGGGTGGCTCAGTCGTTAAGCGTCTGCCTTCGGCTCAGGTCATGATCCCAGGGTCCTGGGATCGAGCCCCACATTGGACTCCCTGCTCGGCAGAAAGCCTGCTTCTCCCTCTCCCACTCCCCCTGCTTGTGTTCCCTCTCTCGCTGTCTCTCTCTCTGTCAAAAAATAGATAAAGTCTTTAAAAAAAAAAAAAGTGTGGTGTTTAGGTTCCACATATTTTAAAGTTTTCCAGTTTTCCTTTACCATTGATTTCTAGCTTCTTTACATTGTAGTCAGAGAAGATATTTTGTGTTACTTAAGTCTTTTAAAATTTATTAGGATTTGTTTTGTGGTCTAAAACATGGTCTGTCCTAGAGAATGTTTCATGTATACTTGAGAATGTGTATTCTATTGTTGCTGAGTGAACTGTTCTTTATATGTCTGTTAGAGTTAGTTGGTTTAGTGTTGTTCAGGTCCTCTGTTTCCTTACTGATCTTTATAAAGATTTTGTTTATTTATTTGAGAGAGAGCAGGAGGGGCAGAGAGAGAGGGAGAAGCAGACTCCCTGCTGAGTGGGGAGCCCAGTGCAGGGCTCAGTCTCAGGACCCTGAGATCATGACCTGAGCTGAAGTCAGATGCTTAACTGACTGAGACACCCAGGCGCCCCTCCTTACTGATCTTTTATCTACACGTTCTTTCCATTCTTTAAAGCAAAGTATTAAAGTCTCCAATTATTATTATAGAACTTTTATTTCTTCATTTCTGTCAATATTTGCTTCATATATATGAGAATCTGTTGTTTGGTGCATATATATTTAAAATTGTCACATCTTCTTCATGAATTGACCACTTTTATCAATATATAATGACCTTCCTTGTCTCCTGTAACAATTTTTGGCTCAAAGTGAATTTCGTCTGATACTAGCGTAGCCATCCCTATACTGTTTTGGTTATTGTTTGCATGGAATATCTTTTTTCATTCTTTGACTTTCAACCTTTTTGTAACTTTGGCTCTAAGATGAGTCTATTATAGACAGCACATATTTCAGATCATTTTTTTTTTTATCCATTCTGTCACTCTCTGTCTTTTAATTGGTGGGTTTAACCCAGTTACATTTAAAGTGATTGCTGATAAGAAAGGACTTACGCCATTTTGCTGTTTATTTTCTACATGTCTTATGTCTTCTTTGTTCCGTAGTTCCTCCAATACTGCCTTTTTTGTGTTTGGTTTTTCTTTTTAGTGCACACTTTTGATGCCCTCATTTCCTTTTCTGTATATATTTTAGTTATTTTCTTAGTTATTACCATGGGGATTATAGTTAACATTCATAAATTTTTAACAATTGAAATGATACCAGCTCAGCTTTTTTTTTTTTGAAGATTTTATTTATTTATTTGATAGAGAGAGACACAGTGAGAGAAGGAACACAGCAGGGGGAGTGGGAGAGGGAGAAGCAGGCTTCCCACGAAGCAGGGAGCCCGATGGAGGGCTCGATCCCAGGACCCTGGGATCCTGACCTGAGCCAAAGGCAGACGCTTAACGACTGAGCCATGCAGGTGCCCCTACCAGCTCAGCTTTAATCGTATACAAAAACCCTGTTCCTATACAGCTCTGCCCCCCCATGTATGTTGTTATTGTAACAAATTATATCTCTATACATCATATGCCCATTAATATAGATTTATAATTATTGTTTTATGCATTTCTTTTTTAAATCCCATAGGAAACAAAAAGAGAAGTTACAGATCAAAGATACAATAATATTGGGTTCTGTTTTTACCTGTGTAGTTTCCTTTACCATAGTTCTTATTTCTTTGTATGGCTTTAAGTTACTGTCTAGTGTCTTTTTATTTCAGCCTGAAGAACTCCCTTCAGCATTTCTTTAAGTCAGATCTACTAGCATTGAACTTCCTTAACTTTTTGCAGGATATAGCATTCTTGGTTGATAGTGATTTTTTTATCAGCACTTTATTTTTTCATTTTATTTTTTTTTAAAGATTTTATTTATTTGACATAGAGAGACACAGCGAGAGAGGGAACACAAGCAGGGGGAGCGGGAGAGGGAGAAGCAGGCTTCCCGCAGAGCAGGGAACCCGATGCGGGGCTCAATCCCAGGACCCTGGGATCATGACCTGAGCCGAAGGCAGACACTTAATGACTGAGCCCCCAGGCACCCCTTCTTTCAGCACTTTAAATATGTAATCCCACTACCTTTGGTCTCTGGTTTCTGGGGAGAAGTTGGCTGCTAACCATATTGAGGACCTCTTGTATGTGATGCATCACTTATGTGTTGCTGCTTTCAAGATTCTCCCTTTGCCTTTGGCTTTCAACAGTGTGACTACAAAGTGTCTCGCTATGGATCTCTTTTATTTATTTATTTTTAATTTCTTTCTATGGCAACACAGATTTTATTTTTTTAATTTTATTACTATTATTTTTTAAAGATTTTATTGGTTTATTTGAGAGAGCAAGAACACACAACTGGGGGGAGGAGTGGAGGGAGAGGGAGAAGCCAACTGCCTGCTGAGCAAGGAGCCCAATGCAGGGCTTGATCCCAGGATCCTGGGATCATGACCTGAGCTGAAGGCAGATGCTTAACTGACTGACCCACCCAGGTGCCCCTATTTTATTATTTTTTAAGTTTTTATTTTAATTTCTGTTAGTTAACATACAGTATTATATTAGTTTTAGGAGTACAAAATAGTGATTCAACAGTTCCATACATCACCTGGTACTCATCACGACAAGTGCACTCCTTAATCCCCTTCACCTATTCACCTATTTAACTCATCCCCCCACCCCCCTGCCGTCTGGTAACCATCATTTTGTTCACTATAATTAAGAGTTTATTTCTTCATTTGTCTTTCTCTTTTTTCCCCTTTGCTCATTTGTTTTGTTTCTTAAATTCCACATAGGAGTGAAGTCATATGGTATTTGTCTTTCTCTGACTTATTTTGTTTAGCATTATATTCTCTAGATCCATCCATTTCATTGAAAATGGCAAGATGTCATTCTTTTTTATGGCTGAATAATATTTCATTATATATAATATATATATATACATACACACACACACACACATACACACACCACTTCTTTATCCATTCATCCAACAAAGGGGTGCATGTATCCTTTTGAATTCCTGTTTTGGGATTCTTTGGGTAAATATCCAGCAGTGGGATTGCTGGATCATAGGGTAGTTCTGTTTTTAACTTTCTGAGGAACCTCCATACTGTTTTCCAGAGTGGCTGCACCAGTTTGCATTCCCACCAGTAGTGCAAGAAGATTCCTTTTTTCCCCATCCTTGTCAACACTTAATTGTTTCTTATGTTTCTGATTTTAGCCATTCTGACAGGTGTGAGGTGATATCTCATTGTAGTTTAGATTTCGTTTCCCTGATGATATGTAATGATGAACATTTTTTCATGGGTCTATTGACCATCTGGATGTCTTCTTTGGTGAAACGTCTGTTTATGTCTTTTGCCTATTTTTAGTTGGATTATTTGTGTTTTGGATGTTGAGTTTTATAAGTTCTTTATATATCTTGGATACTAACCCTTTATCAGATACGTCATTTCAAATAGTGAAAGTTTTACTTTTTCCTTACTGACTTGGATGACTTTTATTTCTTTGTGTTGTCTGATTTTAGTGGCTAGGACTTCCAGTATTATGTTGAATAAAAGTGTTAAGAGTGGACATCCTTATCTTGTTCCTGACCTTAGGAGAAAAGTTCTCACTTTTTCCCCATTGAGGATGATGTTAGCTGTGGGTTTTTCATATATGGCCTTTATTATATGTTGAGGTATGTTCCCTCTACGCCTACTTTGTTGAGGGTTTTTATCGTGAATGGATGTTGTTGTACTTTGTCAAATGCTTTTTCTGTGTCTCTTGAAATGATCATATGGCTCTTATGCTTTCTGTTATTGATGGGATGTATCACGTTGATTGATTTGTGAGTATTGAACCACCCTTGCAACCCAGGAATAAGTCCCACGTAGTCATGGTGGTGAATGATTTTTTTAATGTATTGTTGAAATCAGTTTGCTAGTATTTTGTTGAGGATTTTGCTTTCATGTTCATCACAGATATTGGCCTATAGTTCTCTTAAGTGGTGTCTTTATTCAGATTTGGTATCAGGATAATACTGGCCTCATCAAATGAATTTGGAAGTTTTCCTTCCTTTTCTATTTTTTAGAATAGTTTGAGAAGAAAATGTATTAACTCTTCCTTAAATGTTTGATAGAATTCGCCTGTGAAGCCTTCTTTCTGATCCTGACTTTTGTTTATTGGGAGTTTTTTCATTACTGATTCAGTTTCTTTGCTGGTTATTGGTCTGTTCAAGTTTTCTATTTCTTCCTGTTTCACTTTTGGTAGCTTATGTGTTTCTAGGAATTTATCCACTTCTAGGTTGTCCAATTTGTTGGCATACAGTTTTTCATAATATTCTCTTATAATTGTATTTCTGTGGTTTTGGTAGTTACTTCTCTTCTCTCATTTGTGATTTCATTTATTTGGGTCCTTTCTCTTTTTTTCTTGATAAGTCTGGCTAAGGGTTTATCAATTTTATTGATTTTTTTCAAAGAACCAGCTCTGGGCTTCATTGGTCTGTTTATTTTTTTTTCAGTTTCTATATCATTTATTTCTGCTGTAATCTTTATTATTTCCTTCCTTCTGCTGGTTTTAGGTTTTGTTTACCCTTCTTTTTCTAGCTCCTTTAGGTGTAAGCTTAGGTTATTTGAGATTTTTTTTACTCCTTGAGGTAGGCCTGTATTTGCTATATACTTCCCTCTTAGAACCGCTTTTGCTGCATCCCAGAGGTGTTGGACTGTTTTCATTTTAATCGGTTTCCATGTACTTTTTTGTTTCTTCTTTTTGTACTTCTTTTATTTTTGTTTCTTCTTTTGTACTTCTTTTATTTCCTGGTTGACCCATTCATCGTTTAGTAGCATGTTATTTAACCTCCATGATTTTGTGGTCTTTCCAGATTGTGGTTGACTTCTATTTTCATAGCATTGTGGTCAGAAGAGATGTGTGGTATGACTTCAGTCTTAAATTTGTTGAGGCTTGTGTTGTGGGCTACTATGTGACCTATTCTGGAGAATGTTTTGTGTGCACTTGAAAAAAATGTGTATTCTACTGTTTTAGGATGAAATGTTCTGAATATATCTGTTAAATCCATCTGTTCCAGTGTGTTATTCAAAGCCACTGTTCCCTTGTTGATTTTCTGTTTGGATGATCTGCCCATCAATGTAAGTGAGATGTTAAAGTCCCCTATGACTATTGTATTATTATTGATTAGTTCGTTTATGTTTATTATAAACTGTTTTATGTATTTTGGTGCTCCTATGTTGGGTGCATAAATATTTACAGTTGTTCTATCTTCTTGTTGGATTGTCCCCCTTATTATTATATAGTGTCCTTCTTTGTCTCTTGTTACAGACTTTGTTTTAAAGTCTTTTATCTGGGGCTCCCAGGTGGCTCAGTCAATTAAGCATCCAATTCTTGGTTTCAGCTCAGGTCATGATCTCTCAGGGTTATGAGATGGAGCCCCACATCGGGCTCTGCACTGGGTGTGGAACCTGCTTAAGATTCTCTCTCTCCCTCTCCCTGTGCCCTTCCCCCCATATGTGCACACTCACACACTCTCTTTCTCTCTCAAATAAATAAATCTTTCAAGTCTTTATCTGATACAAGTATTGCTACTCTGGCTTTCTTTTGACATCCATTTCATTTGCATGATAGATATTTCTCCATCCCCTCACTTTCAGTCTGGTGGTGTCTTTAGGTCTAAAATGAGTCTCTTGTAGGCAGCATATAGATGGGTCTTGTTTTTTTATCCACTCTTTCACCCTGTGTCTTTTGATTGGAGGCTTTTGTCCATTTATGTACAAAGTAATTATTGATAGATATATATTAATTGCCATTTTATTCCTTGTTTTGTGTTTTTTTCTGAGGATTTTCTCTGATCCCTTCTTGTCTTTCTCTTTCATGTTTTGCTGATTTTCTTTAGTGATATATTTGGATTTCTTTCTGTATATTCTTTGCATATTTATTAGTGGTTTTTTGATACATGGTTACCATTAGGTTATATACAACATGTTCTGCATATGGCAGTCTATATATTAAGTTGATGGGACTCCCATTCTTCTCTCCTCTCCTCCCCATGTTTTAGGTATATGTTGTTATATTTTATATCCTTTTTTTGTGAGTTCCTTGACTTATTTCTTTTACAGAAATATTCACTTTTATTGCTTTCGCATTTCTTACATCTATACTGTCACTTTTGGTCTCTCCTTTCCACTCAAAGAGTCCCCTTTAATATTTCTTACAGGGCTGGTTTAGTGGTCATGAACTCCTTTAGTGTTTGTCTGGAAAACTCTTTATCTCTTCTTCTATTCTGAATGGTAGTCTTGCAGGATAGAGTATTCTTGGCTGCAGATTTTTCCCATTTAGCACTTTTTTTCTTTTTAAGATTTTATTTCTTTATTTGACAGAGAGAGACACAGCGAGAGAGGGAACACAAGCAGGGGGAGTGGGAGAGGGAGAAGCAGGCTTCCCGCCGAGCAGGGATCCCGATGTGGGGCTCGATCCCAGGACCCTGGGATCATGACCTGAGCCGAAGGCAGATGTTTAATGACTGAGCCACCCAGGCCCTCCCCGCCGCCTGCCATTTAGCACTCTGAATATATCATGCCACTCCCTCCTGGCTTTCAAAGTTTCTGTTGAAAATCTCCTGCTAGCCTTATGGGTTTTCCCGTGTAAGTTACTGACTTCTTTTTGTCTTGTGTTTTAAATTTTTTTCCTTGTCACTTTATTTTGCTAATTTGAATAATATGTCTTAGTGTGGCTCTGCTTTTGTTGATTTTGATGGGAGTTCTCTGTGCCTCCTGGATCTGGATATCTGTTTCCTTCCCCAGATTGGGAATGTTTTCAAATATTTTTTCTTCAAATAAATTTTCTGCCTCCTTTTCTCTCTCTTCTTTATTTGGGACTCCTATAATACAAATGTATTATATTTGATGGAGTCACTGAGTTCCCTAAGTGTATTCTCATTTTGTATAATTCTTTTTCTCTTTTATTCAGCTTAATTACTTTCCATTACTCTGTTTTATAGGTCACTAATTTGTTCCTCTGCTTCTTCCATCCTGCTATTCATTCCATCAAACATATTTCTCATTTCGTTTATTGAGCGCTTTATCTCTGCTATGTTATTCCTTATCTCTCTGTTAAGGGTCTCACTCATGTCTTCCACTCTTTTCTCAAGTCCAGTGTGTATCCTTATGATCACTGCTTTAAATTCTCTATCAGGCATGTTACTGATATCTGTTTTGCTTAGATCTCTGGCTGTGGCCTTGTCCTGTTCTTTCATTTGGGATGGATAACTGTCTGTCTCCTCATTTTGTTTGCCCCTATGTGTATGTTTCTGTGTGTTAAGAAAGTCAGCTGTGTCTTCTGTTCTTCCAAGTAGTGACTTTATGAAGAAGTAGTCCTGGAGTGCCCTGCAGTACGGTGTCCCCTGTTCCCCAGAACCTGGCACTTGGGGAGAGTATCCTGTGTGTTGCTTACACCCTGCTGTTGAGTCTGAGTCACTTTTCCTTCAGTGCAGTCATCTGTCCTGACTCTTTGCCTCTTGTGGGCTGTGCTTGCTTTCTGTGGTATTCGTGAGATCCAGGCAGGCTAGCTCTGAGGGGTTGTGCCCACTGGGGAACTGGTGAGCGTGGGGCTGGTAGCACAGTTTTCCCTGGGCCACTAGACCTGTGATGAGTCTCCCAAAGTGCTATGGGTGGCCAGTGGAGTGAGGCTGAATGTGGCTGTGCCTCGTGCAGGACCGAGGGACTGAAGGGGGCATGCTGCATGCTGTGGCTAGGTGGAGCTTGCGCACTAACAAAATCTGCACTGAGCCCAGGGCCGAGACTAGCAGGCATGGAATGGGCCGGTCTTCTAGAGAACTCGTGGGCATGGTGCCCTCCTAGCTGGGTAGGTAGCAAGTGTCTGTGCAGCACTGCCTCCCGCAGGTTTATGCTTGGGGGAAGGGTGGGGGTAGTGGAAAACGGCACCTGCAGCTCCTTTGTTTTTGGAGAAGTCTCCAACATGCTCCAAAATCAGTATGAACAGATCTGTCTCCCATTTGACCCAAGTGTTGTGCACATTGCCATTTTTATTTTGCCTCTTGGCTCAGGCTGCTGTCTTTAAGGGTGTTGACCCAGCTATCACTCACCCTCCTGGTTTGCTCAGTGCTGAGTCAGCTGACTTTTAAAGCTCCAGGCTCCAAGTCCTACTGGTTTAAAAAACTTATGAAATTCAGCCCCATTTTTGAAGCCCAACATTATGGGGCTCAGTCTTCCCCATGTGAGCTCCCTGGTGCAAGGGCCCATTTCTCTGCCATCTCCATGCGCACAGTTCCCTCCCTCCTGCAGGTAACCTCTCTCTACCTTTCTGAACTTCCTAACCTTTCAGATCCAGCTTCTTCTGTATATTTAGTTGGGGAGTTTGTTCTTCCAGTCTTCTGATTGCTCTCTGATTTATTGATTTGGACGTGTTTGATATCTAGTTGTAAATGTAGGGACAGGGAGAGCTCAGGGTCCTTCTGTTCTGCCATCTTCCCCCCAGGCCGTGAATCTCTTTTAGTTTATTCTATATGGATGTCAGTGAGCTTCTTTGATGTGTAGATTCCTGTCTTTCATCAAATTTGGGAAGTTTTGAGCTGTTATTCCTTCAAGTATTATTTCTGCTTCTTTCTCTCTGTCTCTCTTCTCCCTGTGGGAGTCCATAATGCATATGTTGATAATGTCCCACAGATCCCTTAGGTTCTGTTCATTTTTCTTCATGTTTTTCCTTTCTGTTCCTCAAACTGGATAATTTCAGTTGTCCTATCTTGAAGTGCACTGATTGTTTCTTTTGCCTGAACCCCTCTAGTGAATTTTTCATTTAAGCTTTTATACTTTTCAGCTCCAGAGTTTCTATTTGGTTCCTTTCGATAATTTCTGTCTCTTTATTGATAGTCTCTTTTTGGTGGGGACTTGTTCTCCTGGTTTCTTTCAGTTCTTTATCCATGGTTTCCATTAGCTCTTTGAGCATATTTAGGACACTTAGTCTTTCTCTAAAGAGTCCAATGTCTGGGTTTCCTTAAGGCCAGTTTCTGTTGATTTCTTTTTTTCCCACTATGGGCCATACTTTCCTGTTTCTTTGTATGCCTTCCAATTTTTTGTTAAACTGTTCATTTTGAAATTACAGTGTGATAACTCTGGAAATTAGATTCTCCTCCCACCCCAGAGTTTGCTGTTATTGATTGTTGAGGTCTGTTTAGTGCCTTTTCCAAACTGTTTTTGCAAAAACTGTATTTCTTGTCATGTATAGTCTCTGAAATCTCTGTTCTGTTGTCTTGGGTCAGCTAGTGACCTGACAGATTTCCTTAAACAACTGGAGCCAAAAAGACATAATAATAATAATAATAATAATAATAATAATAATAATAATAATAGCAACAACAACTAAATTAAAAAAAACTTTCCTATCTTTGCAGATTCGCTCTGAGCAGGGGTATTCTTCAATGCTAAGCCAGGCTGTCTATAACCCTACCTTAGCCTTCACCTCTTTCTGGGATAGAGCTCAAAGATCAGCCAGAAGTGTAAGCCTAGGGTTCTCTCACATCTTTTCTGAGCATGCATCTAGCCCTGGGAATATGCACTACACTCTGGATTCCCCAGCATGTGTGATACTCCTTCAAAGCCCTTATTCTTCCAAGAATCTTCCTCCTCAGTCTCCTCCTTCCCAGGCCTTTGGGTCTGTCTACCATATACTCCATCCACCATCCCTTGCACCAGGTGACTACGGGTAACATGTCTTTAGATGCTTTCATCAGATGCCACCCCAAAAGCCACTTTTAGCCTAAGGTGGGCAAAATGAAGGTCAGCCTCTGTACCAGTCCTCAGAGAACCATCAAACAGGTCAAAATGCACAACCACAAGTTTTTGAGAACAAGGTCCATGTTGCTTCCCTTAGCACCACAAGCCACACTAGGAACACAGGGTTCCATCCCCAAAGCCTCTGTCCAAGCTGTGGAATGGGGGTTTGTAGATAGGTAAGGAAAAATGCTTTCTTAGTGAAATTTAGCAGCCTCTTTCTTCAGTAAGTGTCCCCCTGGTTGGTATAAGGTTTTTTATTAGATTCCAGAATTCTAAAAAGTTGATTCTGTTTTTGCCAGCTTAATGATTGCTTCAGTGGAAGGACACCTTCTTAGAAATCCCTGTTCTGCCATTTCTCTCACTCCCCCAACCTTAATGTTTTGGGATTGTTTTAAGCAGCTTAAAACAACAAATATTTATTATCCCCTATAGCTTGTGAAGGTCAGGAATCAACATGCATCCTAGTTGGGTGCTTCTGGCTCAAGGCCTCTCGCAAGTTTGCATTCAGACAGGTTGGCCAGGGCTGTAGTCAAGGCTCAACCCGGACTGGATAGCTCCTTTCCAAACTCAGTCACGTGCTTGTTGGCAGCCTGCACTTCACACTGGCTGTTGGCGGAGGCGGCTCAGTTGCCCACCACACGGACCTCTGCATAGTGCTGCTCGCAGCATGGCCTGGTTTCCCCCAGAGCAACAGCTCCATGAGAGAAAGACATCTCCCAAGTGTTTTGATTGTTTTATTTATTTATTTATTTTGGATGCTTTTTGTGTTCTCTATCCAACCCTGAGATAATTGCACTCTTCTTGAGTGAGAGAGAAAATCTGAACCCTGGCTAATTTCTTAGTGGAGAGGAATTGGTTTGCCCTTCCCCAGAGGCATTACCACTACGTGTGTCACTCAGCCATAGAGATGGAATCAAGAGACCCCCAAGGAACTTCACATAGCCTTGGAGGAGCAGCAGACCCTTCCAGCTGACCTCTTATGCCCCCTCCCGCAGACCCCTGCCCTTCCTTACTCAGAAAGCCATGAAAATAAGCTTTCTGGACACCCAGGGCCTTAAAGATAACACTATAAGCTACTTTTCCATTGTGGCCCCTTGTAGTGTGTTCAGTGGTTTGTTTTATGGAGGAACTGTGTCCTTTTTGGTCAGAAAATGTATGTGGGAGGTGAAGTGAGTGATTCTTCTGGAAGGCCTTGTACTAGGCACAGAGGACTGTAAAAAAATGTGTGTAGAATAATGCCTGCTCTCAAGTAGCTTATCATATAGAGGAGGAAATAGGACAGGGAATTGATGAAAAATAAAATATCAGGCAGCATTTGTGCCCCAGAACAGTGGCTGCCACAGTATTGATAAGGCAGATGCTGACATTCTCTTAAAGTAATAAGAGAAGCAGAAAGGAAATATGGAAGTGGCTAGGAAAGAAGTGAAAGATCTTTGTGACTGTATTTGTTTTTCAGATCTGGTAGCATATTTCACAGCATAATGATTTTTGAGAACTTTTGATGTCCTGCTTATAGGACCGAAGCTTCTTCCTCATCAATAATCAGCTTCATTCTCATTTATTTAATTCCTTGCTGCCATACAGAAAGACAGCATCCACATTTTTTTAATTTGAAAAATTAAATTAGGTTCGTGTTCACAGTTTTATATCCACTTTCTAATATCATTTCAGTATTTACAGAGGGGTTCATAAAATGAATTAGCCATTGAGTCATAATAAGAACAGTAATGCAAGCCCAGTCTACCAATTTGCTAGCTGCCATTTGTGCTTAAAGATGATAATGCTACTGGTGTTCTTTTGTTTGAATGGATGCATCTGGAAGACAAGGTTGGGGGTAATCAGAGTGTCAGCCTCTTGCAAGATGACCTTTCCTTGGCAAGTGCATCTCTCCTCTAATGAATGATATAGGCAGGTGTTAAATATCCCAAGTGAGGGTAGTTCTGCATCTTCTCGTAGGTTATGATTGGAATTGGAAATAGGAGAAAGTATATGTAAGATTTTTTTTTTACATTATTCAGATCATTTTTTCTAAAGATTTTATTTATTTATTTGAGAGAGAGCACATGAGAAGGGGTAGGGAGAGGGAGAAGCAGACTCTCCGCTGAGCAGGGAGCCCGATGCAATGCAGGACTCGATCCTGGGACTCCAGGATCATGACCTGAGCCGAAGGCAGTCACTTAACCAACTGAGCCACCCAGGCGTCCCACATTATTCAGATCTTAAGCATGCTATGGACTGGAGTTTGACCCATATGTAACAAGAGTGGGCTTGCTTCTGGAAAACTGCCCCTATATTCTAAAATATAGTGAAATCAGAGCAACCTATACTCATTTTTATACGTAGGAATTAAACTGTGGATTTTTCTTTTTGTATAATTTATACTGTTGTAGTTATAGATTCATATCCACTCTAGTTACACAATTTAATTATTTCAACTGGGGCCTTACATTTTATTTTCCCCCTTCCAAAATGTAATCCATATTACCTCCTTTATTAATGTTTCCAATTTGAGTATGTTCTTTTTTTCTTCCTCGTTGGCTATAGTTAAGCTGTGTTTTCATTTTTTTAATAAAAAGTGAATTCTAAATTTTCATTTAATTTTCCTTCCCTAGACAATTAAATCCCACACAGAAACAGATGAGAAACAAACAGAGAGCCGTACCATCACTCCACCTGCTGCACCCAAACCAAAACGGGAGGAGAACCCTCAGGTAGGCTTAGCCCTCCAAAGGCATGGCTCAGTCTATGAGATGTGACTTATTCTCACAAACCAGGAGGGCCACTTGCTCCCTGAGTCACTTGATTTTCGTTTTCTTGTGCTTCCTCAGTATTCAATAATGTATTGCCAAGTCGGTTTGGCCTAAGGCGGAATAAGAGTGTTGCCTGGAGTGTGTCTGTGAGCTGGCATACAGGCATTTCATGCAGTGTTACAAATTTGAAATGTAAGATTAATGATCATTTTCCCACGTATTCCTCATGATAATTATATTTTGTTTGTCTCAGCCAACACTTCTAAGAGGTCCATCCGGTTCACTTAGTTAAGGTTTATTTATGTTATCGATTATAGTTGTTATATGTGCATTTTTGTTTCTACCATTGCATTGCACCTGATTTCCAAACCCCAAATGAATCATTAGCCCAAAAGTTGTTCATTGAAGCCTAAAAGTAGGGATGAAAATAATAACATCTGTACTACAACTTAGGATAGAATTACAAACTTACGTAGCAAACAGGACTGGTACAGATACACAATGTGAATTTGTGTGTCCCCTTAGACAAGAGAATTTTTTAGTTTGGCTCTTGTATAAGCAGCTCTAAAAGAAAAATGTGGACAGGTAATATGATGATGAATATCTGATAGTTGGATTTTATTAGACCAGCAGTCTATTTCCTTCTGTCCTCAGTGCATTCTTTTTAACGAAACCATGTCAAATAGTGGCATGAAGCCATCAAAACTTCATGTCACTTTTTTAAAGCAGTGATTTATTAAGTTAAGCCAGTTCAGGTTTTTCTAAAACAAGCACAAATTATAATTCTTTCTGATATGAAATGGATATGTTTTTAATTTATCTGTAAAGAAGGGGCCAAAACTTGAACCAGAAAGAAGTACCAGTGATGCAAATTGCTGAGGAACTTATGAAGTCATCCACAAAATTACCAAAGGAAAATGATATCTCATGTTGGTGGTCCAATGTGGGCGAGCGAGTACCACTACGAAGTTTAGTGGTGGATATTTCACCTTCTAATTGGACAGAATCACTGCCATAAAGAGAATAAATTAGCTTGTGGTACACATGTGATACATAATGAGGCAAAAGTTCTTGACAACTTTTTATTCTCTTTATCACTGAAAATCTCTTCCAGAGGAGAGGAGATTTTGTTTTTATTTCATAATTTTTTGTGTGAGCTCGAACTAGACTGGCAAAGATGAGTTGGATGTGACTGGCCAAGAAGAGTACTGTCACTTGATTAAAAGAAGGTGCATCTGAATGTCAGACCACACACTGCTTTACAAACAGAGAACAGTTGGTAGGCAGCCTTCTAATCTTGATCAGGTTGTGAAGAATAGTGAAAAAAAGCAGGAATGTAGTTAATTGGCAGTCACAAAGTGTATGCCGTTTCAACATGCAGTGTGGCAAATGGGCAGCAAGTCTAAGAGTGCTTTTCCTTACTAAAGTACGCTGGCTGTCGGATAGGCTCCCACCTAAGTTTTTGAAATAAGAAATAAAATAAAAACATTTCTTCAGAACCCTGAGGATATCAGTAAAGGACACTTCTGTGTTCTCAAGTGGCTTGTTCAGGGACTGTTTCTTCCTAAAACACTCAGTATCTTAAAGAGCTTGAATCTATCACTTTGGGCCAAAACATCATGGTATTGAATGTTGAGGGTAAGCTATCAGGATTTTTAAAGACCAGATGGTGATATAAACAATTCTACAGGAATATGTGCTAACAATTGATGATATTCTTTATTGATAATAATCAGTGAGAGAAATTGATGATTATCTGGCATATTTAGCAACCACATGCACATGAAGACATACTTTCAGACCACATGACTACAGTGCAAAATAGGGATTAGTTTGTTGCTCTCTCCAACTTTAAGCATCTAATGTTCCAGCTTTGGGGTTCAGTATTCTTTTTTTTTTTTTTTTTTAAGATTTTATTTATTTATTTGCAAAAGACAGAATGAGAGACAGAGAGCATGAGAGGGAGGAGGGTCAGAGGGAGAAGCAGACTCCCTGCCAAGCAGGGAGCCTGATGTGGGACTCGATCCTGGGACTCCAGGATCATGACCTGAGCCGAAGGCAGTCGCTTAATCAACTGAGCCACCCAGGCGCCCTGGGGTTTAACTTCTGATGGAGCGCCGAGAGTGCTCTCCAAAGAGAGATTCCTCCATAATTTTTAGGTCCGTGTTTGGTTTAAAAATGGTAATATTAAGCAGAACCATCTGCTGTTGTTCCTAAAATTCATTTAGCTTTGAGTTAGCATTGTCCAGTCATTGGTAGTAAAAATGTAAGAAATCCTTGCCTGCTGTGACAAGTGAAGTACTTAGCATCTGGAGCTTGTTGTATGGGAGGCTCTTTGTAACCCTCTGCATGTTTTTTGAGTATGAAATCCTCTTCCCTGTAAGAGGATTTTTCTGGAAAAAAAAAAAAACAACTTCGGGCACTCAAAGATGCTGATTTCTGTCATTGAGAAAGTAGAAGATGCAGGCCCCTGACCTTCTCTTTTGATCCTTATAAGACCAGAAAGCCTCCAGAGTGGCTCTGGAAGGTCTGTTCTTTGGTCACCTGAACCTGGCCTCCTTCCTTCAAGCGACCAGCCCGTTGGGCTGGCTTTGCCAAGGAGTCTAACTAGGAACATGCAGTTGACTTTGTGAGAACCCAAACTGAAGTACATTCTTGTTTCTCTGGCACAGAAACTTGCCTTCATGGTGTCTCTAGGATTGGTAACACATGACCATCTAGAAGGTAAGAGAAGATATTCATGGTGCTGCCTTGCTTCTGGCCCAGAGCTTTGTTCTTGAAAATGGTGTTGAATTTATTGCTAGAATGTGGAACACTGGAACGCCAATAGAGTATGATTCAGCTAGTGTGGACTTTCTTTCCTTTGGAGTCAAACTTGCCTTTCCTCTATCTGACGTTCATCCCCTCCCCTCCCTGTTGTCATCCACACTGCTGTCCAGGGGAGACTCCCCAGCTGTCTCTATGACTTCTGTTCACTTTAGAGGAACTCTTTTTTTTTTTTTTTCCCTGACAGCGTGAAGTATCAAATGCCCCTCTGACAAGTCTTTGTCTATATTTTTCAATCACTCTGGGTTATTCGAACTTTAAGAACAGTTACAAAGCTACACCTGTCCTAGTTATTTAACTCAAGAATGGTGAACTATGGTTACTCAGTCTAGGTCTGTGGATAAAGTTCATCCACACCTGTATTCCAGTGAACTACAAATAGATGAGGACAGCTTGTTTATATGTGTCGTGTGCTGTTATGCTCTGGATCACAGAGAGCCACACTGTGGGACAGCATGGTCTTGCTTTCTGAGAGGTGAGAGTAGATGGTCCTACACCTTTGTTCCCAGCAGTATGCTTGCCTCTGCTGAGGCTGCCGTGAAACAGAGGGATGTGCCCCCATTTCTGATTTGTCATGGGAAAACCAAAAGATAAACACTGAAGTTCAGTTTTTGAGGTTCTCTGTACCTCTCTTCTAACTCAAACCTTTTGCTTTCCCAAGAAATCCAAAGCAAGAGGCAAGAGCGAAAAAGAAGAACAACTGCAAATCCAGTATACAGCGGAGCAGTCTTTGAGCCAGAGGTATTCCTGGCCAGAACTTGGCCTTCCCCTCACGTTTTAGTTTTATTTATGATTTTTTTCATCTCCTCCCATCTGAAAACCTACTGAAGAAGAGTACCCTGATTACACTTGGCCAGCTTTGTGAAATGATGGGTTTTTCTCTGGCTAATGATACTGTTTCATTTTTATTATTCACTGCTTTCCCCTTAGTTTTTCGCATAAGTTTGAGCAAATACAAGCCTACCTTAAAAATTTAACTCCTCTTGGCTTCAACACAGCTGTCATCTGAAGCAGAGGCAGACCTTTCTGGAATATTCTATTCTCTCAGAGCCAACTGTATATAATAAAGCCCATTAGCACTGAGACCTTGGGGTGACTTGCACTCAGTCGCTGGCGTGTTGACAGGCATGCTGTGCTTGGTCTATAGCTTTTGTGCCAGTATTAGTAGTAACCATGCTATTCAACTGGTTACCTTTCCCTCTTCAATCCTCAAAGCGTAAGAAGAGTGCAGTCACATACCTGAACAGTACAATGCATCCTGGGACCCGGAAGAGAGGTGAGTACCTTTTTGTAGCTCTCCCTCGCTGTTGCTTCTGCTTTCTGTGTCGTGTTTCTTTCCCCTACTTCCTCCCCTTGTCCTAGAGCCTAACTCCTAAATCCCTTGAACATAGTTTTGTTGTTGTTGTTCTCTGAAAATGGGGGGAGAAGAGAGTGATATTTCTCCTTAGAGTTCTGTATACTGAATCGCAAGCTTCCATTCTTAGGATTCTGGCAAAGCTGACTCAAGGAAATGGCTTAATACAGCATTTCTGCCCCAGGCCCACCAGGCTGTCCATGAATAGCACAGCGAACAGAACATTGTGTGAAAGGAAGCATTTTAGCATTACTGAGGAGAACAGAGCCTGCTGTTGCCAAGGTGTTCTTAGTAGTGTCTAAGTCATCCTGCTGCCGGCGAGACCAGAGCATGACTCGGGTTTCTGTGAGCTGCAGACTTTCCAGGAAAGAGACACGTAGCCACACTGAGAACTTAGAATCTATGAGTTGAGGGCATCTCCAGCGAAGGAAGCGAGGTCATGGTCGAAACAGGCTCTCCGAAGTAGAAGTTCCTAAAGAGCACCGTCCCCATATTTCAGGCCTTGGGGGGCAGCTGGTGCCCCTTACTTGTGGGCGGGGCAGAGGCAGCAGCCCTCCCTGCAGGTCTGAGTAGGTCTTAACAGCTCTGAGTTTGAGCTCATAAACAAGGTTCTGAAATTGTTCTTTGATGTCAGTAATAAACCCCAAGGTCCCTTTCTCCACATGATAATGTGTCCCTGAATTATATTCCAGGCTAGAAAGGTTGCAGAATGAGTAGAGTAGCATACTAATTTTTGCATAAGCACACACTGTCTCAGAGCTCTTGGACGCCTAGGAGGTCATCCCGACCCTTGCAGCAGGGCCGCGACTGTACCATTACCCACCTCCTCGCCCAAAAGAGAGAGCGTACCCGCCCTCAGTGACCCATTCTAATGTTTCATTACCTACCTGTCCTTTAGGTGGCAAAAAAATAGTTCCATGGGAAACCCTACGTCGTTGCTTCCCATTGATTCCTGGGCCACAGTAACCAGTGTCGTGGGTTATTTTTTGTTGTTTTATTTTTGGCAATTTTTAGTGACCTCTGACCCAGTTCTCAGAAAGGAGCCCCCCGTCAGAAGCCACAGTTAAATTGGTGTGCTGGTGGGGGAGTATCTGCTAAGAGGACAGGGGTTAAACGAGCCAGAAAGACCTTGGCATCACTTGCCAAGGTCAGAGGATGAAAGCCTATATTCACAATACCTAGATGTGCCTTCTGTGGGTAAACAAAGAGCATTCATCTTTCACTTCCCCTTTGGGCAGCCCTAAATTCCCTGTCTTTGTACTGCAGACATTGCCAGTTTAACACAGATAGGTAATATTTGTGTAATGTCTGACAGAATCATGACCCTTGTGCGTAATCCTGATATAAATTATAACTGTTGGCAAAGTTGTGAACCTTTCACCAGTGTTTGTAGGCAGTTGTGTGCCTCTCTGGCTTTTTTTTTTTTTTCCCCCTTTGCCGTGCTGAACGTATACTTTTGATCACTCAAAGCTTGGAAGCTTTGATCCTGGCCCTTCTGACAAGGACCCTGGCTTAGATGTATCATAAAGCAGGAGTGGTTGACGAGTCTTGCCACACCCGTCAGGGTCCATTTAGAGATCCTCTGTAGCCTCGAGGCTTGATTCCCAGTGCTCTTGTTCCAGTCAGTCTTTCAGCAGCATTGCTGATGGCAGGGCCTTCTCTGAGATTTGGTGACAGGCCCCAGTCCCTAGACATGTAGTTCACCAGAGTGTTTGTGACGGAAGCGGGGAGACAGTTCTTGATCATCTGGGGAGGGAATCTGGCTCCAGACATACTTAAAATCATTGTCAAGCTCAGATCATCTTTTTAGCTCTTAGGTTCCAGCTAGTCCCAGAACATATTTCTCACTAGCTCTACTAGCAAGGGGTAAGAATAGTTAACTTGGGTTTTGCCTCCTCAGTTTGCCTTTCTCCACCCTCACAAGCAGTAAAGTGACCAAAATGTAGATAGGAGAGAAAAGGAAAAGCAGAAATCCTAAATAAATCCATTTGTGGGACCAGGGAATCATTAATGATTATAAGGATGATGGTTACAGAGAAACCTTAGAGAACAATATGTAGAAGAAGTGGGAAAATAAACTCTTACTCCTAGCTGTGGCCCTCTTTGAGCTTTGTTCTCACGCTAGAAATCTCAAGTCATAATAGTCCAGGAGTGTCACCTTGATCCACCCAAGGCCAGGCCCTTTGACATGACGCAGCCCTCCTGTCATTCTCCAAGGCTCTCTTATCCTCCTTTCTTTTGAGACTCATGCAGTTGTTTCTAATGACATTTAAATCTTTGCTTCACTTCCTCTCTTTGGGACTGTTGTATTAACCTTCTGTCTGCTACCTCACTTCCTTTTCCATGCTAGCCAATGAGGAACACTGGCCAAAGGTATGTAAGATCATTTTTCCCCCTTTCTTTCCCTCCCCCTTTTTCCCCTTTTGTTCCCTTCTCTTGGTATATAGGTCGTCCTCCAAAATACAATGCAGTGCTGGGGTTTGGAGCCCTTACCCCAACATCCCCCCCATCCAGTCATCCTGACTCCCCTGAAAATGAAAAGACAGAGACCACATTCACTTTCCCTGCACCTGTTCAGCCTGTGTCCCTGCCCAGCCCCACCTCCACAGACGTAAGTAACTTGGGAAAAGCATGCTCTCTTTCTGAGAGCTTAAATTGGGGAAACCGTTATCATGTGTTGTCTCCTTACCAGCTGCATCTCCTTGACTAACCCTGGAACAGCAGTAATCCCTACAGGACCCTGTATACCATGTAAGGCAGCTTTCTGCCAGGGCCCCAGGTCCTGCCATGTCCTTGAGAATCCACCTACATCAGGAGGCTCAGTCAGAGTTTTTAAAATCTGGATTTGATCTGTGAATGAGTTCTCAGGAAGGGGGATGGGGTGGGAAGTCAGCTCATATAATTTAAAGGTGCTCAGGTTTCCATCGTCTGTGTTTTGGGGTGAGGAAAAGGAACAAGGTGCACTTTCCCCCAGCAGTCCTTGTTTCCTGCTTAAAGTAGAATTCAGGAAGTGGAAAACTTTTCTTTCAAGCAGCTTTATTCAGCAGAATTGATCAAACAGGTTCCTGAAAAAGTTTAGTAGCCCTGCATGTAGAAACTGCAGGATTGTAAACTAGTACCCTGAGATTTTATTTGGTTTTTTTAATTTGGTTTTTTTTTTTTGTTTTTATTTTACTTATTTTTATGCTTTTAATTTTAATTCTAGTTTAGTTATCATACAGTGCTATATTAGTTTCAGGTGTACAATATAGTGATGCAACAATTGGATACATTACTCAGTGCTCATCATGATAAGTGTGCTCTTTGATCCCCTTTACCTATTTCCCCCAGCCCCCCACTCACCTCCCCTTTGGTGACCATCAGTGTGGTTCTCTCACAAGCACCCTAAGATTTTAAATGAGCATTTACAAAGCAGTGAGTTTAGTCAGCATATACTTCCTGAACACTACTCTGCTGAGCAAGTGCTGTTGTTGAGGCTGGGGCTAGAACAGGGAACAAAACCAACTCCCTGCCCTCAAGGAGCTCCTGTTACAGGGCCAGAGGCAGGCAATAAGCAAAGGAACACATAAAAGGTAATGATAAGTGCTATAAAGAAAACTGGTACAGAATAAGGGAGATAAGACATTATGGCAGCAGGCTCCTATTTTATGAAGAGAGGGAAGAGAGAGCCTCTCTGGTAGGTGTGAGAGTATATCGGGGGAGAGCATTCCATGCAGAGGGAACAGCAGTGCAAAAGCCGTGAGGTGGGCACATACATGGTGTGGAGGAAAAGCTAGAAGGCCAGGAGAGCAGGGCAGAGGGAGCGCTGAGATTTTGGGAGATGGCATCCCAGAGGTGGCAGGGCCCAGGGTGCAGGGCCTTGGGGCTTTTACTTGGAGGGAGATGGGGGAACACTGGAGGGCTTTGAGGAGAGGAGTGACATTAATTTTTCAACTTTTTATTTTGGAAAATTTCAAACCTACGGAGAAGTTGGAAGAAAATACAAAGAACAAATATATACCTTCCACCCAGATTGACTGGTTATTACCATTTTGCCACATATGCTCCCCCACCACACACATTTTGCTGAACTAGTTAAGAAGTTGCAGACACCATGAATCTTTACCCGAAACCCTTCAGCATATATCTTCTAAGAACAAAGATACTCTCTTATATAGTCACAATGCAGTTATCAAATTGAGGACACTTAATATTGAATAAATATTATTCTGTAATATATATTCCATAGTCAGGTTTCTCCAGTTGTCTCAATAATTGCCTTAGGGGCACTTTGTTTTTCTGCTCCAGAATCCAGGTTAAGGTCACTCTTGATATTTGTTGCCATGGTATTGTCTCTTTCATCTCCTTACTCTGGAGCAGTTTCTCAGCTTTTCTTTGTCGTTCATGACATTGACATTTCTTAAAAGGTAGGCCAGTTTCTGTGTAGAGTGTCCCTCCATTTGGATGATCTGATTGTTTCCTCAGGAGTAGACTCGGGGTATGCATTTTTGTAGGAACACCAAATATGAGATGGTGAGTCCTTTTCAGCGCATCACGACGAGCAGCACGTGCCGTCAGTTGGTCTGTCCTGTTGTTGGTGATGTTAGCTTTCATCCCGTAACATAGATCACATCAAATTTCTCCACTTGTAAAGGGGCCTCTTTTCTCTGGCAGAGATAGCTTTGAGTCTATATAAATATCTAGTTCCCCAACAAACTGTTACCAAGTGGTTATAGCATCCTTTGATGGTTCTTGCCTGCGTTTACTATTTTTAAGGTGTTTACAAAATCAACTTGGATTTTAAAAGGATCACTGTGTCTGAAATCTGGAGAAGAGACTGTGGAGAGGACAGGATGGGAGCAGGGAGACCAGTTAGGAGGCAAGAGCTGAGGACGGCTTGGCCTGGTAGGGTGGTAAACGTAGAGATGGAGGAAAGTGACCAAGTCTGCATATATTTTGAAGAGCCAACAGGATTAGGCGTGAGGTATGAATATCAAAGATGAATCCAGAGTTTTCGGCCTACGCAACTAGCAGGATAAAACTCTCCTTTACTTGGGATGGCAAAAGGAACAGGTTTGAGGAGGGAAACCAAGAGTTTCATTTTGTACATGTCCCATTTCTTTTCTGAATTACAGAGCTTGTCTTTAGGATCATCTTCAAGTAAAATGTCCCTTGAACTGGAAGGTTCTCATGCTTACTAATGATCTACCCTTGTCCGAAGAACAAAAGAATACCATATGCACATTCTGAGTTAAAATTCTAAAAGCAAAGGAAGTGTGTCCTCTTTGGAGGACCGGGTAATAGTGGAGTTCTGTTCTCTGGCAGCCTTCCTTCCTTGGACATAACTGATGACTACAGACTCAGCCTTGCTCTTGAAATTCAGAATTTCATCCAGCCTGCCTGACTTTTGGCATTAGTAATTGATACAGGTTTTCTTCCTGTCCTGAGTAATGAGTACCAGGAGTTCTTGTCAGAAACCTTGTTTGCCGGTACCAAAGGTTGTCCCAACTTTTCTGCCGCTGAAGCATTGCCGGAGGGATTGCCGGCTTATGACCTCTTGGTGGGGGTCTCCCACAGTGTGGTGTACAAATGCCAGGGAACAAGTGACATTGTGGTTCTGCGCGTGAGTGAGTCTCTTTCCTAAACGTTGACCCCCTAGTGGGGGTCTGTGGCTTTCTTTGAGAGACTGAACTCGAAGGATCTACTCCGATCAAATCACAAAGTAAAAGCTTCTGCCAGGTGTTGTCTTAAAATGCAAACACTGTTCTTTTCAGAAATCCAAAGGTAAAAGAAGGCTTTTCTAAAACCACTAAATATGTTAGAACTTCCTAAGTTAAACCTAGTGGAATGGATTTTTTTTAAGACAATAGACTTCTACTTTTACAGTATCCCAACACTGGCAGTGATTAAAATCAGCACACAAGACTCTGTATGTTTGCTGCTGGGTAGGACAAGCCCCAACAACATTAATTAAACAATCACAGCTGAGCGGCAAGCATTTCCTGGGGATCAATAACCGTCTAGAAGGACTTGGTAATACAAAACCCAGCCAGACACTAATCCTCAGGATATACCTTGTTGCCACAATCGTTTTATGAGAAGGGAAGATATGTTGACATAGTTATAAAATTCTTTTAGCAAATGATGAAGTTGCGGTTGATATAGCCAGGGTGTTTGCAAAAAATGTACATGCTTGGCTCCTAGCAAAGAATCATGGGTCACCATTTTTCAATTTAACATTTGGTTTATGGTAGTAATTCAGTCACCAAAGCCTGAGCCTTTTGACCTGGAGCAGCACCTCCATGGGACTTCCTATGCTCTCTTTAAGCTAAGCAGAGAACCCCCTCTGGGTAGATAAAATCTATACCTTGGCATTTTATTATTCATTTCTATGGGTAGTCGTTCTCCAAGTGTGGGCCCTGAGACTCTTTTTGGGGTCCATGAAATCAAAGCTATTTTCATGATAATACTAAAATATTCTTTGCCATTTTCATTCTCTTTCTCTCAAGAGTAACCAGTGGAGTTTTCCAGATATTACATGACCTGTAACGATGTCGTAACTCTGCTGGCTCATGGAATGTGCACTTGTGTGTTCTGGGGTTTTACAGTTTTTCAGTATACTATTTTTGTAACTTCTTGTGATTCTGTAATTATTTCAAAATTGAAAACTTAAAACTTTTAATACAGTAAATAGCAATAAGTATAATTCAAATAATATATAAATAAATACACATAAAAGCTCTTTGAGGTCCTTAGTAATTTTAAGATTTGTAGAGGGGTCCTGACATGGAATAGACTGAGAACTGTTGCTCTAGAACATGGAAATAGGATATGAAGTCTTCTTTTCTTCTGAAACTTGAAATTATTTAACCTTTATTTTACATGCTGTCTGCCCTCCACTTCTCGATGTGCTCCTACTCGGGAGCAAAAGAAAGTGAGCAGGACTCTTTACCCAACAGAATAAGATGTCCAGTTTGTTTTGTCTCCTTCACCACTGGTAATTTATCTAGGATTCATGTGAAACAGTCTCTGAAACCTTAAAATTTTTATAAACTTCATAAAGATGCAGACTCACACAGGACTCAGGTTCAAGAAAGACTGTTTCTCTAGAGAAGAGTGCCTTTCAGCCTGATTTTAAGAATGAAAGAAGAAAGTTACAGTTAAGTGAGGGATGAAACCTTAACTTCTTTTGCCTCAAAGCTGAACTTTAAGGCTGCATGTGCGCTCATGCAGTATTTTTGCTCATATACTGAGTATCTTTTTTATTGCCCAGAGATAACATTTTCTTACTAAGAAAGACTAAAATGAGTCCACACTCTGATTATCTTACAACCTTTTGCAGCAGGTTTTCTAGGCTCTGGATACCCTAGTGAATTAGGAGAAAGTTTCCTTTTCTTTAGAGAGAAGCTGTAGGTCTGGGAGGATAAGTTCTTCCAGCAGCGGTGGCCGAGGGCTTACATAGCACAGAAAAGACTTGAGCGCACGTTGCTGTCTGTGCAGAGTTTCTGTATCAGGCCTTCTGGCAGAACAGCCTAGAAATCTAAAGCAACATACTGGAAGCAAAGAGGGGGCTGCAGCTGTGGCGCTGCCTTGCTGGCTGTAACCGCTGGCACGTCCCTTCAGTCTTCCTGCCCGTGGGTCTTCAGTCCTGTTCCTAGAACAGGCCAGGAATGGACCTGCTGAAAAATACCTTTGACCTGAATACCTCCCCCCGCCCCCCAGTGTCCTCCTCTCCAGTTTAAGTAGATCTGCTTTTTTCTGCTGGGGCCTCCTGTTCGGAGGGCTCCAGCAGACTTCCCTGAGAACCAGCACTATCGGTGGTGGGGCGGGGAGACAGGCACAGGGGCTGCTCGTCTTTCTCCGTCTGGTGACGTGTTTTATGGGGAGGAATAAAGCCTCCCAGCATAGAATGGCCCGTTGCACGGCAAATGCCAAATAGTGGTTTTAAGAGGACATTATCAGCTGTTGCTCCGGCTTTTTAAATTCTTCGTGTTAGAAAGCCCGTGTGAGTGTAATTTGGTCCTGACTTAACCTTTTCCCATTTGAACACGCACTGCACTTTTTCTCCCTGAGCAAGCAAAGAATTTAGTAAAATTCCGTTTCTTGTCTGTCTGCTTTCCCCAATCCTGAACTCCCCTAAAAATGGTGGGTAATGAGAATTGTTTGCATCATGTTGTGGAACGTTTTGGTAAATGGATTCCATGGCTTCAAACTTGCTGACTTGGGGGTCGGGCTGCACCAAAACCTAAGGGCTGAGCTGTCGCCTGGAAAGCTTACTTGGGCCCCGGTGGTTACAGAGCCTTTCTGTCAACTCTCGTTTGAGGCTGCTGTCCCGCCCATTGAGCCTCAGCTACATGGAGCAGGTGGGGGCTGTGCCATTGGTAATTCCTTCTTCCCTTGAACACTCGTGTAACATGTTGGAGGGGGCACAGCTAATTATCCGGAAACATACATGTCCAGGATGTGCATGTTAACATTCACATTTTACCTTTTTTGTCCTTTCTCTTACCTTTCCTCTCAATTTCCTAGGGTGATATCCACGAGGATTTTTGCAGCGTTTGCAGAAAAAGCGGCCAGTTGCTTATGTGTGACACGTGTTCCCGTGTGTATCATCTGGACTGCTTAGACCCTCCTCTGAAAACGATTCCCAAGGGCATGTGGATCTGTCCCAGATGTCAGGACCAGGTACTATGGGTGGGTCTGACAGAGTGATGGGCTGAGGAGGAGTTAAGTGCGGTCAGGAGGACCTCCTTTCCCCTCAGATCTGGGGGAATGGCGGAGTCTCTTCCCTCTCCTGGTAGTTCCCCTGGGCACCTCTGGTCTGTTCATGGCACCGCACTCACCCTCGTGGCGTCCATCCTCTCAAGCTTCTCTGTCCTATAACTGAGATGGTGAGTCTGTGTATAGGTGGAAAGACTCTAACTGCTTCCCTTTATTTAAAATGACTTATCTTCTCATGACTTTGCTCTTTCAAAGCCGTAAGACTTTCAGCCTCTTTCTCTAAGAATGGTCCAAACCCAGTAGGTGGTTTTGAGACTCTTCTTTTGGAAATAAAACCCTTAAAGGAAAGTGCCCAATTGACTGTTTAATTCAAATAACAACAGTTTCACTTTTAACCTGTATCATCACCAGGACCAGAGAACTAACTGTAAAGTGGCCGTCTTACTATTTCATGGGCTTGAAACTGTCCTAGCCTCTTCCCTTCTTCTCTGTTTAGTTTCTGGCCTCTTTTTCTCAACTCGCCATGTTCCTTTATGTTTTTATGATAAGCGGTCTCAGTCTTTTTTGGAAGTAGGCAAAGTATAAATAATAAATAGACCTAATAGCTCAGCAAGCTTTGGCATGCTACTCAGGTCTTTGGAATCCTGTTTGAGAGAATTCTGGTTTTCCCCTTTTAATCCTGGTCCTCATCCTACTATCTGCACCAGGTAGTAGACACCAACCTCTCTGTGTTCTCTCCTGAAGCTGCTCTTTGACCATCTGATAATTTTCTGCACAAGGTCCAGATTATACTTTAGTATTTGGAAATGACATTTTGTTTCCTTAGTCAGGCTATCTTTGAGGGACATGTAAAGCGACACCTGAGACAGGCCGGTCAAGGATGCCAGTGGCTGTGGCTGCCCGGGTTGCTGGGCCTCGTGTGTAGTGTACATGAGGAGCTGGGAATGCCCAGCCAGGTCCCAGCCTCTTTCCAAGCTGGGGCTCGAGTGGCTTGGCTTTTCCTGTCCTTGAACCCTCATCCTGTCAGGAGCATCTGGAACTTCATAGTCTAGAAAGTACAGAGCAGGGTTTTGCAGCCGTGCCACCATAAGTCCACCATAAGACAAGACACGTTGCTTGTCACTACACAGGGGATGTGTGTTTATACCTCCTTTCAAGATAAAATTCTAAACCTTGTTTCAGATGCTGAAGAAGGAAGAAGCAATTCCATGGCCTGGAACTTTAGCAATTGTTCATTCCTATATCGCCTACAAAGCAGGTAAAGAATCATCCACACCCCCTTTTGTGGAAGCCTCCCCTTGATTAAAAAAAAAAAAAAAAAACAAAACTACGGGAAGGCCGCATTTGTTTTGTTTTCAAAAGGAAATTTAAAGTTACAAATGAAAAGCTTTTCTTGAACAAATTGAAAAGTTTGTGTAGTATTTTCTTGGGGAGGAAAAATGAGAAGCAGCAGCATCTTACTTAGAGCCAGGCCCACACCACTGACCGTTTTCTTAGCATTCCCGGCTATACACAGAATAAGGGAAAGTCTAGGTGGGCATGATCTGCACGCTGACTGGAGCTCAGGGGAACTTTGGGCAAAATGCCTTCTTTGGCCAGCATTCTGAACATAGTAGCCTTTTCAAAGAATTTATTGTTAAAAACAGTTTCTTTTCTTTTTTTTTGTTTTTCAGCAAAGGAAGAAGAGAAACAGAAATTACTTAAATGGAGTTCAGATTTAAAACAAGAACGAGAACAACTAGAGCAGAAGGTGAAACAGCTCAGCAATTCTATAAGTGTAAGTAAAGTTCATGCCTTCGGCGATGGATACAGATAGGAGGACCCTTCCACGTGCACAATAGTCCATGTGGCTCCCGAGGGCGGATTCGGGTCCTTTAGCTTGTTAACACAGGTAACTTGGGATGGACGCAAAGTTTGCCTGCAGTTACAATTTGGCCCTCAGGACAGGTGGCCAGTTGGTATATGGTGTCTTCGCCAAGCTCTGGAACCTCCCAGTGGCTTTGATCTGAGAGAGGATTTTCAGTCTCCAGGCTAAAGAGATGCAGTAGCAGCTACGGCAGGATGGCCACCACCCCTGTGTGTTCCTGAGTGGGTTTGGGAGGAGTATGAAGCCTCTCCCCACGCCAGGTAGACACAGATCAGGTCCCTGCATAGAAGCCTTTCTAGTCGTCCTAGTTAGCGGTCTGTCTGCATGGCCCGTCACTCCCATCCTTTCTTCCACACCCTGCTGATTGCGTCTCCAGGTTTTCCTGACCAGCCTGAGGAAGAGAGGTTCCTGGAGACAAGTACTGGAAGTAAATACTGCCCGGCCTGGCCTGTCCAGGTTGTATTTGCAGCAGAGATTCTGAGGCTCCTCCAGAGCAAGTTTTATTTCTCTTGAGTAGGTACCCCTCCCCTTGTTGGAGCCAGGTGGCCTCAGCCCTCGTGGACAGGAGGTGGGACCCTGGACTTGGTGGCAGTTGGGCTGTCCCACTCCACTGCTTTCTCCTCGTCACCATACTCCCCATGGCATGCAGGTTTCATCTCTCTTCCTGCCTAGAACAGAAGCCAGCAGCTGTGGGAGACCTTGGGCAAAAGGGCAAAAGACTACAAGTCCATGACTGAGCAGAAGGGTTTCTGTTGGCTGCAGTGTTTGATTCTCCCAAGTATCACTGTGCTACCCTAGGCCTGCCTCTAAATTCTTGCCGACCAAGTGATCCTCAGTAGCCCTCAAATTGAATCCAGATGCCACTGGCTCATTTTCTACTCTCGAAAGCTCAGTCCAGTCCTGAGCACATTAGCACCCATGTGCAAGGCAGAGGCATACCAAAACCTGCCCAAACCAGCCTGAGCGCAGCTCTGGGAATGTTGTTTTTAAATTGCTTTTATTTTGTAGCGTTGGAGTGGTAATTCACATTTGGTTTTAAGTCCTAGTGTCAAGCAGGGTTGGCTCTTAAACCACTCACTCGCCGGGCGGTAGTGCCCCCTCCAGTGCAGAGCAGAGCAAGGTCTAGGGGCTGCACACCAGCCAGCAGGGTTCTTTTCCCTGGAGAGAGCTGCCAGGCCTGTCAGAAAAGCCACGGAGGCTCAGTGCCACTGCCCTTCTCATTTGCTGCAGAAATGCATGGAAATGAAGAATACCATCTTGGCCCGGCAGAAGGAGATGCACAGCTCCCTGGAGAAGGTAAAACAGCTGATCCGCCTCATCCACGGCATCGACCTCTCCAAACCTGTAGACTCTGAGGCCACTGTGGGGGCCATCTCCAACGGCCCGGACTGTACCCCCCCTGCCAACGCTGCCACCTCCACGCCGGCCCCCTCCCCCTCCCCCCAGAGCTGCACAGCGAACTGTACCCAGGGGGGCGAGACTAAATAACAGAGCCCCGCCAGGAGAAGCCGCAGGCTCCCGGCGGCCAGGAGAGCAAAAACACTGAAGACTCTAGAAAAGCAAAGCCGGATTTCTTCTGGAAAGTACAGAATTCTTTTGGTTCTTTGGTTCCAGAGAGAGAGAAGATGCTAGTGCCGGGTGGCACCGGAGTTTGCCAATTGATCCTTCTTATTCTGTGTGTACATGCAAAGATTGGACCATGTTACATGAAATAGTGCCAGCTGGAGGTTCTTTGCCAGCACCATGCCAAGTGAAATAATATATTTACTCTCTCTATTATACACCAGTGTGTGCCTGCAGCAGCCTCCACAGCCACCATGGGTTTGTTTGCGTTTTGTTGGGTGGGGAGCAGGGACGGGCGGAGGGAGGAGAGCAGGTTTCAGATCCTTATTTGCCGAGCCGTTTGTTTAGGTAGAGAAGACAAGTCCAAAGAGTGTGTGGGCTTTCCTGTTTCTAAACTTTCACTACTATAAAACCAAAAAAAAGGAAATCGAGATTTAACCAACCCCAGTGCCCAGAGGAGGGATGGGAGGGGCTGGGAGGGAGCCAGGGTGGGAAAAGTCTATCAAATAAGCAGTATTTCCTCTTGTCCGGGGTGGGGCACAATGCACGGGGAAGTGGACACCGAGGACAGCCACGGGGTCCTTCTCCCGCACACTCCGCCTCACTCCCCGGACGCCCCCACCACTCCCCGCGTTCCTTCCCCGCTTTGGCAAATTGGCGCGCATCCCCGTGGATGATCCGGTTACCTTCCCTCTCCAAGAACAGGCAAGAGGCCTGCTTGGCGGGCCATTGCCCGGGGCAGGGAAGAAGGGTGTGTGTGTCCAGGAAGGAAAACAAGGTGGATCAGTGATTTTTACTTGAAAACAAGCTCCATCCCTTTTCTATATTTATAAGAAGAGAAGATTCTGAGCGAAGCAGCACGCGACCCAGGTGTGTGTGAATTGAATGGAGATGTTTCTTTTCTCTTTTTTTAAATTTTTGTTTTGTTTTGTTTTCTTTAAGAAAAAAGTTTTATTTTGTTGTTTATTTTACTTTTTTGGTAACAAAAACTAAAATAAGGAATAGAAAAGCTGTTTTTCAGGCTGACAGTCAATTAAGGGTAGTCGAGGCCATGCATGGTAGAATAGGAATCATAGTGTCAGTGAGGTCCAGTGAGTCCGTGTGAGTCCTTGTGTCATCGTTCGGGGCACTGTTTTTTATGCAAGGGCAAAAATCTTTGTATCTGGGGAAAACAACAACAACAACTTTTTTTTAAATTAAAAAGGAAAATAAAAGATATTGAGGTCTTCCTAGTGTTACTTAAATTAAGATCAAGGTAAGAAACATTGTAAAAAAAAAAATTACAAAAGTGCTATTTGTTTCCTAAAAACAGTGATTTCTATTAAAAAGGTGTCAGAACTGGAGAAAATGCTGTGTAGTTATAATTTTTTAGCACAGAACCTGCTGATCATGATGACATTTTGCTGTGTTTGTGTCTCAAGACTGGTGGGCTAGTCTCCATGATTTCTGTCCTCTGGACGACTGCAGCCCTGACGGGCAGCGGCCAAGCCCTCCCACCACTCTCCCCTCCTCGGAAAGGACTGTCCTCTCTTCTTGGCGCAGGGATCTGGGCTTCTGTTTTGGAAGCCCACGTGGAGTGTGGATGGTATCAGGGCCCTGCCCTACCCATTGTCTCCTCGGATTTTGCTAGAGCAAAAGGCTGGTGCCTAAATAAGATCCTTTCCTTTGGTGCTGCTCTCCGTCTTTCAGCCACCAGCATTGTGAGTGCCTGGGGGACAACTTTGAAGGACACGGCCAGTGACACTCATTGGTGCCCAGGCACCCTGGCCTTGGTGGGAGGGTGCAGGGGGCAGGCTGGCTGCATCAGCCCTTGGTGCTGAGAAAGAACAAAGGAGTGAGAGGTCTTGAGGGTACATGGTGTCTCTGAGACAAAGAGCCCCAGGGTGGCCTTTGTGTCTGTCTTGCCTTTGAAGAGGTCTGACTCTCCAGCCGCTTTCTCTGCCTGCTGGCTCCAGGTACTGGCGATAGAGTTTACTGCCCTTTGCCCATCCACAAGCTTCCTGGGTGACCTTTGGCTAGAATCGCTGTGCTTGCCTTGGCTTGGCCTGTCTCCTCCTTGAGAAAACCAGGGTTCTGAAAGACTCGGACCATTTCTGTCATCTTGCCTCGTGGGAAGTAAATTTTGTCAGGTGTGTGCCCTCATCGGAGATCTTGGCCCATCACGTGCCTGGCCCACAGGAGGGAGGCAGGCGCTTGTCGCCGCAGCTCTTCTGGGACAGCTCTCCCAAGCCCGCCCCATACTCCATAATGGCCAGAGTCTAGGAGGGGCAGAAAAGGTTCCATTAGTTTCTCCCTCACCCAGTTAGGCCCAGAGATCCCAGTTAGAACCCTGAAAGCAAATTCAAGAGAAAGGGAGACTTCTTAGGTCAAATATGCCTCATCTCTACTGGCCATTTCCTCTTCCCAGGAACGTTAGGGGATTAGGAGTTGTTCTACAGGCCTCAGAGTCAGGCCCTGGCTTCGAGGTTGCCTGAGAGGGACAGAGGAGCTCCCTTTTCTCCTGCAGAAACCAAGGTGCTACGTCTAGTCAGGGAGCTTTGGAGATGCCTGGACTAGTTGGAGGAATAGTTGGCGGAGGTTAAGAGCCCAGCAGCGGGCTGTACGCCCAGTCTTAAGCTCTCCCATTTGACTTGTCTGGGCCCAGAGACTGGGAGTTGCCACATGATACCTGTCTTTTCTTGAAAGGAGTTAGGAAACGATCATCATCACTAGAGGCCTTTGCTCAAAAAGGAGCTGCCTGCGAATTCCCGGGGTGTCGGGGGGAGATGGGGCGTGCGTACAGCTAGGCACTGACCAGCATTTTGCCTGCTGCTGTGAGTACTCACACTCTGGCCTTGCCTGGGGTTGGGATGTGGAGTCTTCCTAAGTGCAGGTATGAGCTGTTCTGTGAGTCAGCTAGTGTGGAGTACAAATGCAACCCTGCCCCCAAACCCTCACATTCTGGACTCAAATCCCAAAACTCTACTTACTGCCAAGAAAAGGCCCTGGTCACCCTGTCTCCTTTTCCTCTACTGTCCTGCCAAGAGAAGACCCTCTCTCTGTGCCCTAGACCTGCGGGTGCTTGTGACCACCTGAGACGCGCATTCATGCCTGCCTCACCTGGGCTGTCCCCACCTCCCTCTCCTTCCCTCTGCTGCTCTTTGGCCATGCCCGGGTTTAGCTGCTCACGGGCCCATCTCAGACCAGCTGGCTTCGCAGTCACTTCACGTGCCAGGGAGTGGCTGGTCTGGGGCCCTTGATCAGGCCCGTGACGCAGGCACTGCACCCTGGAGCTGCTGAGCTCATGTTGCTGTCATCTTCCCGCCTCACGTTCTTGCCAATGCCGCCCGCAGGTCCTTTTTCTCTCCTGGAGCCTGCTGGGTCTTGTCTCACCTCTGTGCTGCGCTCATCCAGAGGTCTGCTTTCTCCCTTCTTTATCAGGCCCTTTGGGGCGACCGGGCTCGGGGCAGCCCCCGGGTGGGCCCTTCCCTGGGTGGCGCTGCCCTGCGGCCACCTCCAGCCAGCATGCATCTAAGTGCCCGGTTTCCCTGCGGGGCCTGCCTGTCCCGGCTTCTTCCTGGCTCAGGCTCAACAGGCAGTGCGAACGGGCACAACGGCCGCCCCATGCCTCTCCCCGCAAGTGAGGGTGACTGTTTCCCGCTCACTAAGTCTGCATGTACGGTTGCTCCTCCAGCCATCTCCGATTCTTCCTCTTGGGGCCAGCAGAGCCTCTGGGCTCTCATCCCAAGTCACACGATGCTCTCTAAGCGGTTTCCTCCCTTCGCTCCCTTTTAGGGTGTGGTCTTTCTGATTTATTCAAAGGGCTTAATTTAGGAGACTTTTACCCCAGGGGTAAAAGGCTCTTCTGGGGTAGTAAGATGGATGGTGGCTCAGGTATTCTTCAGGCCCTGGGTTCTCCAGATTCCATGGCTTCTGTTGGATAGGGGAACTTCGCTCTGTGTAAATGACTGTGGGCCTCACCCCCACCCCTCAGCTGGGCACCCCTGGCAGGAAACAGGAGACCCATTCTCACCCTGACTTATAGCCGTCCTCGGTGTCCGCTCCTCTCCAAGGGAGGGGGTGGCCCCCGGGAAGATTTCCCTGGCCCTCCGGCATTAGTGAAGGGGAGGACGCTGGGGGTCGCCCCCTCCAGAGAGCCAGGGTGGAACTCTAAAGCCCTTGTAGAGGAAGGGCAGGGCTCACAAATTCCACTTTGCTCCCCGCCTCTCCCCACGAGGCCCTTCCTCCCTGAGGACTCTGCCATCCCCCACAGCAGCCTTTGGCCCCTGTACCTCTGTGTCGTTGGGTCCTCAGCCCAGGGTAAGCTGCAGTCAGGCGGGACAGGACGGGCAGCCAGAGGTCAGCAAGCTCCGAGCAGAAAAGAGCCAGCCAGCCCCCAATCCTGTCTCTTTGTCCACGCCCTTTGTGATTTCAGTCTTGGTAGAACTTGTATTTGGAGTTTTGTGCTTCAAAGTTTTTGTTTCTGTTTGTTTCATTTTTGTTTTGAGGGGGCGGGGGGGATCCAGAGCAGCTGATCAATTTGTATTTATTTATTTTAACATTTTACTAAATAAAGCCAAATAAAGTCTCTCAGCCTCATGGTGTTGGGTTTGGGGCAGGGGAGGGTGGGCAAGACACACTCGGGTCCGGGCCCTCCTGCAACTCCAGGGAGACTCAGCTCTTCCTGGCTGACCCACACCCTCATGCCCCAAACCAGAAGGAACATGAAAAAGAGCTTGAAGAACTTTAATTATGAAAAAGGGATGTACAGATGAAGACGGGGAGACCAGCCCCAAATGGCTGGGGCACCGAGAGAGTAGACCCCAGCCATAGATAGCAGCAAGGGGAGGCCCCCAGGCCCCACCCCGCAGGTGCTCCAACTGAAGCCCTTTCCACTGAGACCTTCAATAATTTAAATAGCAGGGAGGGTGGGGAGGGTGGCAGGGTTGCTCCAGCGTCCGCAGGGGGCCTGTGAGAGCCGCGCGGGGGGCAGGGGTGAGCCACGCACCAGGTCAGGCGGGGCTTCGGGGCTGCCGCAGGGCAGTGAGGTATTTCAGGGCAGCGGCCCCATAGCGACGGGACAAGTCCTGGTGGAACTCATCCTTGATGGCCTGGAGGCAGTCGCGATAGGTGGGGCTGGAGCGGAAGTGAGAGATGTCCAGGCTTGGGCCGTGTGGCAGGTGAACGGTGAAGGCCTCGGGCAGCACCAGGAGCTCATATTCCTATAGGGGCGGAGGCACATGGACATTCATTGCCTGGGCTGGGGGGAGGATTGCAGCTCTGGGGGATGGGAGCGGGCTTATTTGAGAGTCCCTCACAGCCAAAGTGAGGGTCAGAGGACAGATCTTAGTTCCATACGGATGAAACTTCTAATAGTACTGCCTACTGGTGCCGTGTGCCACGCTGAGGTGTAGTGAGCTCCCTGGGCCTGGAGGTATCCAAATTGAAACTGGAGGCAGCAAGGCACATCCTCACCTGCGCATCCAGCTCCACGATGTGGGCCACCTTGTTCCAGCCAAAGCCCACAAACCGGGGGTCATAGCGGGGACAATCACGTGGCACCACCACGTAGGGCTCATAGTCAGCGGCCCACTGCACACGGTATGGGGTCTGAGCCTCCCGCCAGCGGGCATAGTCTGTGGGCGCGTGACCCCGGGGCCACTCGTGGTACCTGTGGAACAGGATGGGGCAGGGCACCGAGCTAAGGCTAGGAGCTCAGTGGGGGGCGGGGGGCGGCGGGGAGCGGGGTGGGGCACGGAGCAGAGCCTCTCCTACCGGAAGGTGTAGAGCGAGCCGGAGTCCAGCAAGGCCAGCACTTCGGCCTTGGAACTGGGGAAGCTGAAGCGGTAGTGCAGGGTCTCAAACGCCGGCACTACCAGAGCCGCTCTCCGCTCGCTGCCCAGCTTCAGCTGCTCAATGGAGGCCCTGCGCGGGGAGCGCCCGTGAACAGGGCAGCAGGGACGGACGGCTCCAGGCCCAGCGAGTCCCTGACTTCTCAGCCGCAGGACCCAGGGCTGGCTGGCCGGACCGCCCCGCGGGAGGCAGACACAGGACAGCTGCTATGGGAAGCGGGTCCCAGCCTCCCCTCCTCTCCTATGGCAGCCCAGACAACCGATGTGGCGCCCCCCCCCCCGCCTCAATCCAAACCCCATCTTACAGAGGACAAGAAGGAGCCACCACACGCTTGCCTAGGGCCCCTGTCCACACACACCCGTCTGCCGTTCCTCTCCCTCCCTCCTCAGGCCCACCTGAGGTCGTCGTAGAGGGAATAGGCAGGCAGGAAGTCAATGTCGCTGAGGAAGACGTAAGGCGTGAGGGCCTGGGCCAAGGCCACGTTCCGCAGCTGGTTGACGGGGTAGAGGGGACCCTCGCGGTACACCACGTGGTAGGCCACGTTCTGCCGGGCAGAGAGCACTGCCGAGGCCTCGACGAAACGCAGGAACTGCTGGGCCTCTGCGTCTGTGAGGTACAAGGCCAGGCTCATGGGGCCCGGCCAGTGCCGGCACAGGGCTTCCAGCATCTGCAGCCTGGGGCGAGGGCGGTGGTCAGCCCGGCTGGAGCACCTCCCAGGACAGCTGCGCAGACACCCCTTCACGTGACTTACTGAGCCCCTCCCGGGGCTTTTAAAGCTGCTCTTACCTCATCTTCACAACTACCCCACAGGGGGGCCCTTTCCCAGGTAACCAATGAGAACACCAAAGGCCAGAGATACTAAGACTTGCCCGTGGTCCCACAGCTACAGAGGGGCAGCTCCAGGCACCTGCATGATTCCCCAAACCCAAGCTCCTAACCACAGCCAGTGTCTGCAAGTTCTGGAACTCCTCAAGCATCAGGCAGCGGGCGAGAGCTCTTCCTTCCACCCACTGAACCCGTCCTCCCGGAAACCTCCCCCCGTCCCAGCCCCTGCCTTGGCCCCTGGCACTCTCACCGGTCCATAGAGAGCTGAGCCACCAGGGTGACATCGTGAGGCCGGGGGGGCGGCGGTTCGTGGGGCAGGAAGGTGACGTGCACACGGTGCACGGTGAGCCGCTGCTGCCGGAACTCAAAGCAGGCGTCTTCCTCATCCAGTTGTGCCAGGGCCCGCTGCACCTGACGGGGTGGCGGGGAGACGAGGACCAGGGCTGGAGGGCAAGTCCCCAGACGAGGCCGGGTGCCAGCAGAGCAGGGAGGGGGCAGAGCCTCCCCAAGGCGAGGGAAGGCGGCTCGCTCTCACCTGCTCGGCCCCAGCTGGGGGCGGGCTGGGGCACCCAAAGAGCTCTCTTCGCAGCAGGTTCCCATCATACTCCAGGAAGGTCAGGTAGAGGTTGCGGAAGTATTCCACGTGCTTGTTCTTCACGCGCAGCTTCTTGGGTGAGTTCCAGTGGATTACCTGGGACCCAGGAGGGTGGTACTCGGAGGATGGGCACGGGGAACAGAAGCCCACCGCTCGGCCCCCACCCCACTCACCTTGAGATCGGACGCCTCCGAGTAGCAGCGCTCAGCCAGCGTGTGGTCTGACAGCTGAACGTTCCAGACGCAAGGCAGAGGCTGCACCAACCCCGGGTGCTCCTTGATTACGGCATTGAAGATGTCCTGGGCAGAGACAGCCATCATGCCTCGGCCCAGAGCCTGCTCTCCACCCACCCTCCCACCGCTCCCCGTCAGAGGCTCCCCCAGACCTGGTCTGCCAGGGAGGTGGCGGGCAGGGTGAGGAGCTCCCGCGTGGCCGTCAGCTTCCACATCTGCCCCCAGCCAGCCTGCCGGAGCCGGTCCAGCCGCAGGAGGATCACGCCTGCCCAGGGGAAGGGGTCGTCATGCCCACCTGGGCTAACCCTGCTCCTGGGGTCAGGGGTCACGAAGACGTCTTTTGAGTGTTTACTTTTTGACTTATTGGTATTTTTGGACTGTTCAGACAGGAGCATGGACCACTTCGGTCAACCATCATTCCTCTTGGGGCTGAAGGGGGGAACTGCACAGCTTACAGAGCACCTCCACAGCCATGTTCTCCCTCTCAGTGATCCCAGGGCTGGCAACATCATCCCCATTTAATGGGTGAGAAAACAGAGGCCTAGGGGGACCGAGTGGCTTGGCCAAAGTCATCCAGCACAGCGAAGATTGGAACTGTTTTCCGGCTCTTCTCCTGGTGTTCTTTCCACAGCACTATTCTTCTAGGTGGGGTGGGGGGGATTTCCTAGCATTCAGTGCCCTGCCCAGTCCCTGGGGCCTGAAGACCAGTGGCCACCCCTCCTGCCTGCCCCCCACCACTGTCCCACCTGTGTTAAATCCCCGGCCCAAGGCAGGCCAGGGCCTGTGGTTCCTCCAGAGGTTGCCCAGGTACCAGTCGCTCTGGTTCTCCACAAGACCGATCACCTGCTCGTCTGGGAGGGGAGGGCACGAGGGAGCTGCCTGAGGCTGCCACTGGCCCTCGGCTCAGGGCTAGGCCACAGCGCGGCCCGGACAGGCCAGGGAGGGGGTACCGGCTGGGGCTGGGTCCCAGGCCTCTCACCAGAAAAGTGAGCAAAGAGTGCCCAGAGCTCTGCGATATCAGAGGCGAAGGTGATATCTGTGTCCAGGACAATGACACGGGCCAGCTCAGGGGGCAGGGCAGCAGGCAACACTAGCTTCATTAGCCCGTACAGGCCAGAGTAGTGCTTGTTGGGGATCCAGGAGACCTGGGGCTGTTGGGGCGGGGTAGGGGAGGACAGGGCATGAACCTGGCAGAGAAGGGCATATGAGTGCCAGAACATACTCCGGGTGACACAGGGGGAAGAAGGCATACACCCCAGGGAGGATGAGGGATTTGAGCTTCTGTAGGTGTGATGGGACTGGGGGGTCCCAGGCAGCTCTAACCTCTCCCACACGCCCCCACCCCCGAAGCCCGAGGAGGAAAGACAGGGCTGGGCACTGCCAGAAAGAAGTGCAGAAGGGCCAGGGCTCCTGCCTTGAGCTCCTCCGCGTCATAGAAGCTGACCCGGACAGCGGGCACCATCCACGTGTGGAAGAGCATCTCCAGAATGTTCCTGGCCATGGCATCAGTCACCAAATGGAAGTGCAGTGGATTTTTCCTTTGGGAAGGACAGGTGAGGAAAGCTGACAGGCCCGAGCAGGAAGAACATGGGACCAGACCCGCCGGAGGGGCTCAGAGTGAAAGCACCAACTTCTGCAAAGAGCTTTTCCGTCCCCAGCTTCGGATACTGTTAGAACCACCTTCACACTGTCCCTGTGGTGCAGATGGGGTAACTGGAGCTCCCAGATCCTGCCCAAGCCTGTGTTCCCTTCCCCACGCCTGACTCCCCACCCCCACCCTGACACCTGGTTATACCTGTAGAAGAGCACAGATTTCACCAGGGTGACCAGGTCTCGGCTGGAGTTATGTCCCGCACACACGATGGCCACGTGCAAGAGCTGGGGAGGGGACGCAGAGGTGGGCAGCAGCCCCTCCCCCACTGGACCGTAAGGACCCACGACGGGGCTGGCCCGGCATGGGGCAGCGGAGCCGAGCCCCGCCCGGCAACAGAGCTAAGGAAGAGTGGGGCGGGGGGATGCGGAGCAGGAGTCCACCCCTATTTCACAAATGGGGAAACTGAGGCCGGGAGCAGGGGAGGCATCCCCGGCCGGCTGGTCAGTCCCGGAGCCACCTGGCGGAGGCTCGCCAGGTGTGATTCCCACAGGGGCCGGGGGGCGGGCGGGGAGGCCCGGCTGGGGGCGCGGCGCCCCTGAGAATCCCGCCGCCGGGGGGCCGCGCGCACCTACCTCGCACTTGGGCAGCGGCGGCCGCGGCGGGACGCAGTCCGAGCGGTTGCGGCCCCCGCGGTCCGCAGACGGGTCTCCGTCGACGGCAGCAGCCCCCCGCGGCCGCCCGTCTGCAGAGACACGTGGCGTCAGTGGGCAGGGGAAGGATCCCGGGCCCCTCCGCTCGCCTCCTCGCTCGCCGCGCTCACACTCCACGTCCCCGCCGAACAGGAAGAAGCCGATCAGAAGCAGCAGGAGCAGCAGCGCCGCGGCCCCCAGCGCCCGGGGGCGCCCTCGGGGCAGCATGGCTGCCGGCGGGTCGCTCAGGGCGGGGCTCCACCCCGGGCTGCGGGCTCCATCGCTGTCCCTGCGGATCGGGAAGGGAAGCGGGAGAGGATCAGCCTTGGGCGACGGGGCCCGACGGCCGCCTGGTCCTCCCTCCCGCTCTGAGTCGCCACCTCACCTGTTCCAACGGCCCGGGGACCCCGACCTTCCTCTTTCAGAAGCCGGCCGGGGTGCAGGGGAAGGGGGTGGAAGCGCAGGCCAGCCCCGCCCCCAACCTGGGTTCAGGTTTCACCTCCGCTTGGCTGAGCCCAAAGGGGCGGGGAGGCCCCAGGGGGGTGGGGGGAGGTGGGCGAGGAGAACTGGCCCCGCCCCTGCCCCGGCATCGGACGACCACCCCCCCAAGCCCGGGAGGAACCCGGGGAACCCCCAGGATGCCTGGAGGGAGCAGGGGCAGGCACCCAGGAAGGCCCGGTCCCGTCACCTGCCCTGAGCCCATCCCCCTCTTCCCAGCTCTGAGGCCCCATCTCCTGCCCTTAACCTCCCAACGGGGGAGGGGCCCGTGACCCCGGGATCAAAGGGATGGCGGGGCTCAGGAGGAAGGAGTGGAATGCGGGGCCTCGAGGGCCAGGGACACCTGCTCTGGGCACTGGAGGCGGGGCCGGCCGAGCCCTGCCCGGGAGCTGCGGAGCACCTGGAGCTCCGGGGCCGCTCCACCCCCGCTGCCTTTCGGGAGGCCCGGCCCGCCTGGCTGCGCGGCCCGGACAAAGCCGCCCTGCGAAGGTCGTGTCCTGCCCGGGAGCTGGCAAGGGGCCTCCCTGACGCGGGCACCGGGATCGGCATCCTCCCCCCGCCGCCTTGCCTAGACCGGGGGACTGGGGCTGAGACTGGATTTCTCACTCTGCCCCACCTCGCACCCCGCAGCCCGGCCTCGGCCCTGGAGGGAGTGGTGGGCGCTCTGGCCCCTGAGCGACAAGAGTCGCGGTTGGCTGAGCGCACATTCTCCGTGCCAGGCCCGGTGCTGAGGTTTGACGAGCCTCATCTCAGTTAACCCTCCCCTCAGTCCTGTGATGCAGGCATCATCCTTCCCTAAGAAGTGAAGTGACCTGTTCGAACACCCACCCCTTCCCCAGACCCCTTCCCAGGCTCTTCGCTGAAGGCAAAGTGTCCTGCGGTTCTTCTCTAAGGGCTTCCTGCCCGGGAACTTTGCCCTTGATGTTCCTTCTGCCTGGATTCTACCAGATTCTCCTGACGCCGGCTCCTCCTTCCACATCCCTTGGTTTATTTTATTCCTAGCACTCCTCTGAAGTTGACCTTGCAGACTTGTTTATAGGTACCCCCCCACCCCCGCCCCCAGCCAAAGAAGGCTGCTCGTCAGACTGGAGCCTTGTCTATCTCGTCCTGTACTGGGCCCCAGAGCCCAACCAGGGTCCAGCACCCACTAAACACTAAGTATGTGCGGAACGTGGATGGGATGCACCAGGCCTCTCCGTGAGCCAGCTTAGCCCAACTTCACCTATAAAAAGTGAGGGCCTGGGAGACCCTAACCCCAAAAGAAGCTGTGGAAAGCAGGCCAGCATTAGACCCCTCAAGTCTCCTCCTTCAAGACACTGGGATGCCTTTCTCTGGGAGATGGGGCTTTTCCAGGAAAGTCCAGTTTTGGAGGCTAGAGGTAGTGGTTGCCCCGGAGACTGATGGTGGCTCCCTGCACATCTGGGCATTAAAAGGAGATGAAGGGATGCAGGGGCCATCTTGGCGTCTGGAACTTTGAGCCTTCAGCATCCCCTGACCCTCATCTCTAGCCTGGAGCTGGAGTGGGGGTGGACAAATCCCTCCCCAAGCCCCTCAACAGAGACTGGGGATGGTGGAGGGGGGTAATAAATGTGAGGAAGAGGGTAGAGCACACAGGTCAGGGCCTGGCCAGGGAGTGTGACAGGAGCTGGGGCTTTCGGAACTTACTGTGGTTACTCACAATGCTGGCCCCACCTCCTCCTTAACCTTACTACTCAGGGGAAGCTGCTTGCTGAGCCGCTTCCTGGGCCTCTGAGAGGTTGCTCTGGGGCAGGGGGAATGGGAGCCAGGGGTGGGCCTATGAAAGGGTGCTGGTCTTCTAGGTCCGAGACCTGGTTTGACCCAGCTCTGCCCAGGACTTTGCTGTGTGACCTTAGCCCAGTCAGGCCCCCTCTCTAGGTCTCAGTGTCCTCCTCTGTACTTGTTGGACTGGTCTAGCTCTCTTCTCCTGTGGCTCAGGGCAGACTGAAGGAGGGAGGTTCTGGCCCAACTTGCCCAGAGGCCCTTCCAGCCCAGCCAGGTGACCAATGCCAGGCAGGGACCCAGCAGGGAGGGCCTGCGCTGGGTGCCTCCGGCACACACGTTCCACGCTTTGTTTCTGGGACCTAATCAGTCCTGAGATCTGGAGAGGAAATTCAGGCAGCCCTGCTGCTGCCAAAGTGGCTGGGCCCATGCTCCTCTCCCAGTCCTGCAGGGAAGGAGAGGTTTGGGAACAGGTTCATTAAGATGATGGGGTACATGGGGCACCTGGGTGGCTCAGTCGTTGGGCGTCTGCCTTCAGCTCAGGTCATGATCCCAGGGTCCTGGGATTGAGCCCTGCACTGGGCTCCCTGCTACGCGGGAAGCCTCCTTCTCCCTCTCCCACTCCCCCTGCTTGTGTTCCCTCTCTCACTTTCTCTCTCTAATAAATAAAATCTTTAAAAAAATAAAGATGGTGGGGTACAGGGAGGAAAGGAGAAAGAGCCCCACACTGAATGCCCTGAGTGCTGGTCTTAACCCCAGCTTCTTACTTGACTCACGACAAAGTGGCCTCACTGTGTCACTGCCCTTGCTGGGTTGTGGGCAGTAGGAGAGAGCACTGCTATGGGAGACACACATTGTGGTCCGTTTGGCCAATGCCACGCTATGTGACCTGGGACAAGTCCTTTCACCTACTGGAGCCTCTTATTCCCCATCTGTGAAAAAGAGTTCATACCTAGCTGGCAAGATGGCAAGGTGGCCAGGTGTGGTGTAGGAGTCTGGCCCCCAGGAAGTGGTGAGAAACGATGTTGGCGATGCCCACGACCACCCCCTCTGTTCTCCAAGACCTGTAGCCTCTCCTGAGGCCCCTGGACACATCTCCCTGGGTCATCCTTGCTTGGCATGAGAAGCGAGAGCAGATCTGATTCCCCACCTTATATAGAAGAAAACTAAGCTGGAGAGGAGGGTGAGGGAGAGGGGAGGGCAAGGAGGGGCTGTGGCTCCCTAGTAAGGTGTGTTACTTAAACCGCCTAGATGCTGTGGTTAGACTAGACCAAGATTCGAATGTGACTGGGCGTTCTTAAGCTGATCCTTTGCACACCTGCAGATAACATCCCGTAGAGAGAATCAGGTAAGATAATGTATTACTACTCTCAGAGTAAGGTGAACCAGCGGGCCAGTCCGCAAGGGCTCAGCCCCTTGACCCCACCTAGGCTCCGCCCCTTTCCCCACGGAGCCAATCAGTGGCGGCCTCCCCGGAGCGTCAGATTCCCTACCTCTGGCCGCTTCTCTCCTGCCACAACCCCTATCAGGGAGGCCACCCGGTTAGGGAAGATTCCCAGGAGTCTCCCCCGCCCCTTGGGGAACAGCTGAGGACCGGGAGGTGCATCCGAGGGCCGAAAAGCCCTTTGAGATTGAGCCCGAGTTCAAGGACCAAGTCTCCCCTCAAACCAGTTTACAGATGGGAAAACTCGAGACCCAGAGAAGGGAAACACTCGACCAAGTCACCCCAGGCAAGAGCGGAAGGCCGAAACAGTTTTCTCCGCGAAGATGGGAGTGCATGTCCGCACAGTCCATGCGGGAACTGTGGCCGAAGCCCAGCACTAACAGTGGCTGACCAGGGAATCGAGACTGCGTGGAAGGCTGGATTCTTCCTTGCCTCAGTTTCCCCAGCACTACGTCTGGTGGGGGTCCGGGGACGAGGCAACTGGCCAAACGGGCGCCTGCCAGGACTCTCCCCGCACCTCCCCAAGTCTGATCGAAGTTCCTTTTGCAAGCTACCTCCCAGGCCTTTAAAATACGGTCCTCCCGTTCGAGCCTCTCGGCGTTCTATTGGAAAGACTCCAGGATCCTCCTCCATTCTCTAGAATGAACTGCTCAGACTACCGCGGGAGCGTTCTTGGAACTGTTAACTGCGCAGGCGCAAGAGCAACCCACCCGGAAGGCGGAAGCAGCGGGTCCCCACAACGCCGGGGGGTCGGGGGCGGAGAGTGTGCTTAACCAATGACCTGAAGGAGCAGGGAGGGCGGGATTAGGCCCGCAGTTGCTAAGCGCTACCCTAGTGGGAGGGGATTTAAGAAATGGGGTGAAGGGTGGTTCAATGGCCCTTCGCGTCATCATCCTTCTGGCCCTCGGAAGTTAAGCAACGAAGAGGCGGGCCTAGGACCGGAAGCAGGAAGGAGGGCGCAGGAAGCAGGGTGCTGCAGCTCGTCGTGCTGTCGGTCCGTGAGTCTGTCGGTCCCGAGGGCAGGATGGAGAAACTGCGGCTTCTGAGCCTCCGCTACCAGGAGTACGTGACTCGTCACCCGGCCGCCACGGCGCAGCTGGAGACGGCAGTGCGGGGCCTCAGTTACCTGCTGGCAGGTGCTACCCTGACCTTTGCCCCACCCCTTAGGGGCTCTGACCTCTGACCTCACTGGCCCCTTCCCTTCGGAGTCAGGGTAGTGATCGCTGTGCTTGAGAAGTTCCTTCCACGTTCCCGTAGGGCACAGGGAGGGGATGTCCAGGGCCCCGAAGCCGCAGGCTGAGGCAAACGCTCACCGTCGCCTCCTGTGCCTTCTCCCCAGGTCGCTTCGCCGATTCGCACGAGCTGTCAGAGCTGGGTGAGCGGGGCTCTGGGGCGGATGGGGGGCGGCGGGGCTTCCCAGAGGGAGGACCACCCCGGTTCGCTGTCCTAGGTTTTCCGTTACATGGTCCTGTGCTGAGTCGGACAAAGGTCCTGAGTCCACTGTCTCGGGCCCCCCATAGTCCAGAGACAAATCTGGGGACCTTGACTGGTCAGGCGGCTGGCCCAAGTACCTTGCCTGCCTTTGCCCAGTTAATCCTCCCTGTAGTCCTACGATGTACTGTTACTGTCCTCAGTGTCCAGTAAAGGGGACAGAAATTCAGTGAGGTTAGGGGACAGCTACTGGTGATCCCGGAGCCAGGCTTCAAGCCCAGATTTCGCACATTCGAGGAGCCCCAGACTGTGACTGCCTCAGGTGTTTGCCCGGGGAACCCCGGAGGGTAGTGGAGGTAGAGGTGGAGCCACCTTTCAGGGACAGGCTGCAGGGAGCTGAGGCCCAGAGGCGAGACCACACATCCATGGCTGCTGAGAGCGGTGGGCAGTTCTGGACAGCTGGCTGACCAGGGCTCTGCAGCAGGGCAGTAGCTGCTTTGTCGCCGAGATCAAGCCCTCCTTTCTTGTTCCAGCCACCCACACAAGATCATACTGGGGAGTGGGCAGCTCTGAGGAAGTGGGTGGGGAGGCAGGTGGGTTTCCACACGGCCTGTGGCTGGCGGAGTAGAGCAGGTAACAGGTGATACCTGCAGCTGTGGGGAGAAGGGGAGGGTGTAGAGGCCTCAGAACCAGCCCTTCACGGCCACACTCTTCCTCCCACCCTCAGTGTACTCTGCCTCTAACCTGCTTGTGCTGCTCAATGATGGCATCCTGCGGAAGGAGCTTCGGAAAAAGTTACCTGTGGTGAGAATTCTGTCAGGAGCTGAGGGCGGGCAGCACAGGGACTTGGGAGTGAAGCAGTAATCGCCAGCCCTTGTGTGTAGCATGTACGGTCTCAAGAGTGTGAGCCGTGCCTACGTCCATCTGAGCTTCAAGCCATCTCATTAGGTGGAGGGTCAAGTTGTTAGTACCCCTGTCGCAGATGAAAAGACTGAATTTCAGGGACATAGAGTAGCCTCTGCCATCTGGAGAACTCAGGCCTACACGGGTAGTCTTAGGGGAAAATCCACCTGTCCTGTTAGAGGAATCACCTAGGAGGAGGGCCTGGGCCTGGGGCCCCCGCCCCAACCCTGACCTCTTGGCCTGGGGTCCTTGCAGTCGCTGTCCCAGCAGAAGCTGCTGACATGGCTGAGCGTGCTCGAGTGTGTGGAGGTGTTCATGGAGATGGGGGCCGCCAAGGTGTGGGGTGAAGTGGGCCGTTGGCTCGTCATCGCCCTCATCCAGCTGGCCAAGTACGTTGGGACTGAGGAGGGCAGGCCCTGGGTGGGGGTGACTCAGGCCAGCAGTTCGTGTGGGGTTCACCAGAGCACCCCTGGCCCCCTGCTGGCTAGCCACCTCCCCTGCAGCCCTGCCGTACTCCCAACCCAGGGCTGTCCTGCGGATGCTTCTGCTGATCTGGTTCAAGGCTGGCCTCCAGACCTCACCCCCCATCGTTCCGCTGGACAGGAAGACCCAGGCACAGCCCCCGGGTAAGCTCTGGAGTGGCCCGGCACACGGAGTTAATTTGTGGGTTTAGAGCCAGCCAACTTGAGTATAGTGTTGTCTGTTCGTGGAGCACATCTATTTCCGTCAGCTCAGTTTGTTCTCATCACCCTGTATTGTACAGAGAAAAAAAAGAAAGATGAGGCTAGGGGCAAAATCAGAACTTGAACTCAGGAATCCTGGCACCAGAGTCCTCATCCTTTTTTGTGGAATGGGGGACAGCATGAGTAGGAGACAGAGGTCCTGCCGACCGTGTCTTTGGGCCTCGTTCTGTATATCAAGAGCCACAGTTGCGTGAGGCAGGGTACCCGGCAGATCTGTCTCTTCGGGGCTTTGGACTCCTCACTGGTTGGCCTCTAGGCCTGATGCCTCTGGCCTTCTGTGGGAATCGTTCTTTGCTTTTCCACCTGGTCATATTGAAAGCAAAGGACTGAGAAGACATGGGCCCTCCCTCCGTCACTCCAGTCCCTGGGAGGCCTGGCTTCTTGGCTGGCTCCCCTACCACGAGTCATGCTGCGCTTTCCCCATCCGGGGAGAGTGCTGATGCATGGCCCTGGTGACAGCGTCCGGCCTCAGCCACCACCGTAGTCCAGGCTTACCCACGCCCACCCATTCCCCCCTTAGCCCAGGAGCGTTCGCTGCACGTGTGTTCTCTGCGGGCTCCGCTGCAAACATGTCCCTCTGACAGCATGGCCTTCTGTCTGTCCCTGCTAGATGGTGACCAGAGCGCTGACGGCCAGGAGCAGTCATACGTGGGGAAGCGGTCGAACCGAGTGGTACGAACCCTCCAGAACAGTAAGTGTAGGATGTCGTGGCCCCGGGCGCCTCAGGGCGGAGGTCAGCCCGGGCCTGCCTGCTCATCCGTTGCCCTTGTGTTCTAGCCCCGTCCCTGCACTCGAGGCACTGGGGAGTGCCCCCGCAGCAGGAGGGCCGGCGGCGGCAGCAGCACGAGGAGCTGAGGGTCACCCCCCCCACCCCGCTGGGGCTGCAGGAGACCATCGCAGAGTCCTTGTATATCGCCCGGCCCCTGCTGCACCGTATCCTCTGCCCGCCGCTGGCCGGCCCTCCGGGGCGGGCCCCATGGGGAGTGGGTGGGTGGGCCGTGTGCCGGAGACCTCCTTGACACCTTGGCCGTCAGTGCTCAGCCTGGGCCTATGGGGTCAGCGGTCGTGGACACCCTGGCTCCTGTCTGGGGCTGTGGACGTGACCAGGTGAGCCCAGGCCTGCCTGGGGAGTCCGCTCCCTCTGCCGGGCTTCATGCCGCGGGCCTGTCCTCACCTGAGCAGATGGGCCCCCCGCCCCGCCCCGTTGCTGGCCCTGACCGCGTCCCCTTCTGCCCCCAGCCTGAGCCTCCTGAGCGACAGGAAGGGCCTGAGCCGGAGGGAGCGGCTGGAGCTGCGGCGCCGGACCATCTTGCTGCTCTCCTACTTGCTGCGCTCCCCGTTCTACGACCGCTTCTCCGAGTGAGGCCCGGCCCCGGCCCCTGCGCACGCCTTTCCCCCGCTCCCATCCAGGGTTCGCCGACCACCCGCCGTGTGCCAACCTGCGTGCAGTGGCAAGTGCCAGCCCGGCGCTGCCTCGGGGCGCTCAGGCCGCAGGCCCGGGTGTGCGGGAGTCACGCAGGGGCGGCGCGCCGAGGGCAGGGCCCCGGGGATGGTGGCAGGGGCGGGCTTTCTTCCTGCCCAGTAGTGTGGAGCCCCACTTTGCAGAGAGGCCCTTGAGGTTCAGAGAAGCAGGGCACCTTACACGGAGCCGTCCAGCTAGGCTGTGGCAGAGCCAGGGGCCACCGCCATGCCTGCTCTGTCATCTGTGAGGGCCAGACCCAGAAGGCCCACTGGTGGCAAGTAGGGGGTGGCGTGGGGCCAAGTGCCCCAAGGCCTGCCGGGTGACTGCCTGAGGTCAGACTGCGATCTGAGGAGGGGTCAGGGGCCAGGAGGCAGACTGGAGGCTCCTGTCTTAAGCCCTCTGCTGGAAGATGGCAGTAGTCCCTGGAATTACGCTTAATACTGTGGCCGCACAGCCTCTGTCTGGGTTTGGTTTGGTTTGGTTTTGAGGCCACAGGAAGTGAGTTTGTGCCACACTCAATACCACCTTGGTGCAACTAGCGTGGCCTGGTAATTCCTCTTTTCAGATAAGTTTGCAAGCTCACAAGGTACTAAAGCCAAATCCTATTCCCTGCTCTAAAGGAATATTCTAGAGACTTACATGGACCATATGAGCTCCCCCCACAGACGGCCTGCACTTTGCAGAGGAAGCGAAGCCCCAGGATCTCGGAACTGAGGCATTTTGAGGCGACAGTACCCGCAGAGGTGGCCCCACAGGCGGCAAGCCTCTAGTGTGGCCCCTGCTGAGCGGACCAGCCTAGCACCCTCACAGCAGTGGCCCAGACTGAGAAAGGTCTAGAAACCTGCCGGAGAAGTTCTGGTTACCCCGGAGGAAAGGGAGCAAGCTGCTGAGCGGCTCTGGGGTATAGGCCTTGCAGGGAACCCTCTGGCCTTCCTGTCAGACCGACTGTCATCTCGGGCCGCGCTGCCTTACAGTCGTGTGACCTGGGGCAAGTTACTGAAGCTCTCTGTGCCTCTGTACGACGGGGACGTGCTCTTGCCTGCCTCATAGGGTCGCGGGAGGCCTTAAATGACCTCAGACATACAGGAGCACCTGGTACAGAATCACTTAACAAATGCCGAGTCTTATCATCGTTTCTCTTGTTCCCGTCCCCAACGCTATCGTCTCACCCCAGGTTCTCCTGTGGGAAAGCCCTGTCTCTTAAAAAAAATAGGGTCTTGGCCCCTGCCCCTTCCACTGAGTGTGGGCCCCCCGCCACCGCCAGGCCTGGTCACTCAACATTGGCTCGCGAGGTTTCAGTGTGGCTCAGCGCTTCTGGCTTACTGGGGGTTTCTCGAAGGCAGGGTGGGGCTGTCCTTCCCTTTGGGCCCTCACCAGCCCTGTGTTGGGACTGCCCCAGGAGTGTGTTGGCTCAGGAGAAGGAAGGGCAGGACGAGGGAGAGAGCGGCGGGAGTCTTTGGGATGCTGTGAGGAAGCACCAGTCCTAAGCTGAGCCGTGGGCGGCCCGGGCCAGGCAGTTCCTGCTCATCTTCTCTCTGCAGGGCAAGGATTCTCTTCCTGCTCCAGCTGCTGGCGGACCACGTCCCGGGCATTGGCCTGGTTGCAAGTAAGTGCGGAATGGGGGTGTGATTACCAAGTATCGCAGATCTTTCGAGTGGCCCCGTGTCCCTGACTGTTTCCTCTTTATCTCCTTGTCATTTGATTCTTTTTTTTTTTAAAGGTTTTATTTATTTATTTGAGAGAGAGAGCACAAGAGGGAGGGAGGGTCAGAGGGAGAAGCAGACCCCCCCGCTGAGCAAGGAGCCTGATGTGGGACTCGATCCCGGGACTCCAGGATCATGACCTGAGCCGAAGGCAGTCGCTTAACCAACTGAGCCACCCAGGCGCCCTTGTTATTTGATTCTTGACACAGTCGGGAGAGGGAGCCCAGAGGTCAGGTTGGGTGGGTGGCAGCTCCTGGGCAGGGCCAGGCCGGCCCGTAGAGCCTCAGGGGTTGCTGGAAGAAGGTCCCTGTCCTGAGAGGAGTGTTGGGCCACACTGGCCTGTCAACCTTAGCCCGGCCTCGGGATCCTGGAGCCATACACCCCTGGGGCTTCTCTGGGGCTTCTGCGGCAGGACTGAAGCCCACCAGGCTGTTCGGAGCTCTTACCTCAGCCACGTGGCTTCTCTGAGCCTGAGGGTCTTTGCAAAGGGGGACAGAGGTCGCTGCTGTTGCTGCCTCCCAAGGGTCAGGCAGGCAGGAGAGTCAGTGGGGCTCCTGGCTGGATGGATGTGAGTAGCCGTATTAGGGCAGCGTGGCTGAGAAGGGCCTTAGGTAGAGCGGAGTCAGATGGGAGTCTGGCCCTCAGCCCCGAACTCTCTCTCGTTGCAGGGCCTCTCATGGATTACTTGCCCACCTGGCAGAAAATTTATTTCTACAGCTGGGGCTGACCCATCCCGGGCGGGGGTGCAGGGAGGGGCAGGGGGTGCCCCGGCCGTTGGGACCCCCAGGGCCCCTTCGCCCTAATAAAACTGACTCTGGCAGCGTCCCAGCACGTGGCCTCTCCATGCCCGCCGCCCAGGGCTCCTGGCACTTCCACCTGGCCCACCGAGCACCGCCCCCCCGCTCCCCCCAGATATCCTCTCGACTTTTCACCCTCCGGCGATGGAGCCATGGCGGCCCGCACCTCGTCCCTGGGCCGAGAAGCCTCCCGTCGGGGTGGGGACCTGGGCTCCTCCGGCCACAGAAAGCTGGGGTCTGGCATCCTCGAGCGTGGGAAGCGGCTTGCCGTGGCAGCCGCAGAGGTGAACTCAGCTCCTCTGTCACCGGTCCCTGGTGACAACAGACAAGGTCCAACGGGGCAGGGGGAGACCGCTGCCCGTGTGGCCTCTGGCCAGAGCCTCTGTCTGCCCCTTCCCTGCAGGGCCCTGTCCTCCAGCCTGCCAGCCTCTCTGTGACGGAGGCTGGTGAATGGTGGGCCTGGCTTGGTGCAGTGACACCCTGAGCCCCCGTTTCACAGCCGGAGGTATTCTCCCACAGCTGGTGCTGGGGGCGGGCGTCAGGGGCTGGGAGCCTGAGCTGGTGCAGGTTCAGGGGGTAGGAGCTGGGGGTCTCTGCACACTCCCCCTGCCAGCTCCCTGGTGGCCAAGTCTCCTGGAGCCGCGCACAGGCTACTGGGGAGGGTACAAGCGCCCAGACGGGGCGACTGCAGCCTGGCCTTTCTGCCTGGTCTGTTCCCTTCCTCAGCCTCCGCCGCTTGTCCCCTTTGCCCCGTGAATAGACCGAACTCTCCTGCTGGAATTTCTAGCCGGGTGAGCCGCCCTCAGAGTTCTGAGGGCTCCATCCGCACCACCTCTGTCCTGCCTCACTTCCTCTGACACCCTGGGGGGAGCCACGGGAGGAGGGGCCAGCCCTCCTCTGCTACCTGCCCCCCCCCCCCCGCAAGTGCCTCTGGGAAGGCATGCCCAGGTCCTGGGCCGGAAGGTGAAGGGACAAGCCTTCAGGTGGTCACAGCTTGGGGCCCCGACCTCTGTTGGGTACGGGGACCATTGCTGGGCACGTGCCCTGTCAGCGGGCTCTGGGCCGGGGGCTGTGCGTGCGGCGGGAGGAAAGCTGGCCTTGCTGTCGGGCGCTCACGCATCCGCAGACACACATAAATGCAGCGCGCTGGGGCGTGCGAGTAGGTAGGAGTGTGTACCTGAGGGAGTCTGGGTCGGAGGTGGGTGAGTGGAGGTGCTCGCTGCCTGGACGGATGCCCGTGGAGGGTGCACCCCTCAGGGAGGCCTCGGTTCAAGCAGGGGAAACCCTGCGCCAGTGTGGGGCCGGCTGGGAGAGCAGGTTGTGCAGTGAGTCACTGCTGGAGCAGAAGGGAGGGAGGAGCGGGAGGGAGGGGAAGGTCAGGGCCAAATCCCAACAGGCCAGGCAAGAAACTCAGACCTGCCTCCGGAAGGCAGTGGGGAGGGGAGCATTTTAAACCTCATCCCGGGGCGCCTGGGTGGCTCAGTCGGTTAAGTGTCTGCCTTTGGCTCAGGTCGTGATCCCGGAGTCCTGGGATCAAGTCCTGCATCGGGCTCCTTGTTCAGTGGGGAGCCTGCTTCTCCCTGTGCCCCTCACCCTACTCGTGTTCTTGCTCTCTCAAACAAAATACTTAAAAATGAAAAAGTATACCGCACCCCAGCGGCCTGGTGCGGGGGGGCTCCCGGCAGCTGGTGCCGGAGGCTGAGCACGGGGACATGATGGCAGAAACCTCCAACAGTGGTTGGGGCCAGATTAAGGCCGTGGCCGGGGGATGACAGGGTATAGGTGGCACCCAGGCAGGCTAGGGACTGGGTGTGGATAGAGAGGGAGACGGTGGCCTCTCAGAGGCAAGGAGGGTGAGGGACAAGGGACTGAGTTGGGCAGTGTGTCCAGAACTCAGGGTTCCCGGCGGCAGTGAGGACGGAGGATGGGGACACGGGCTTGTGAGGGATAGTGGTGTCCAGGACACAGAAAGGGAGAGAACCACTGAGCGGTTAGTGTGTGGGCTCAGAGCACACGGGGACAGCCTGAGGAGATGCCAGCACCTGTCACCCTGGGGGTTACTGAGGACCAGGAGCCAGGGATGCCTCTCTCCGGGCCTTGGGCCCAGCGGCAGTCAGGGGCGCAGGGCTGGACCCCCAGTAGGTCTGCTCTTAGAAGCGATGGGGTTTCCAAAGCGCAGAGCCCTGCTCAGCTCTCAGGTCCTGACTCCACAGGTCTGGAGGCGGCCCGGGGTCTCGGGTTTAAAGCCTCGGGGCTTCCGAAGTGAGCTAGGCCCGTGTGCCAGATGGGAGGCTGCGCAGGAAGCAAAGAAAGGGCCCCACAGCTTTGCCTCAGCCTGAGAAGAGACCAGCTCCATGCTATCACGTGGCGTTTATTCATTCAACAAACATTTACTGGGCATCCACCAAGTGTGGTTGGGGATCCTGCAGTGAACAAAGCAGTCTCTACCCTCGGGAAGCTTCCACTCCAGGGAGCAAGTTGTGGGCTTTGCCACCTCACTCAAAATCCGTCTGTCCAGCCTCAGGGGTGGTGGGGAGCCCTGGGGCCAGGCTGTTGTAAGCTTTTGGGGAACTAGGGAGGAAGTCTCTCAGAGCAGGCCCCCCCTCCCCGTTGGCATCTCTGAGCGGGCGGAGGATGTTCCTGGCATCACTGAGGGAAGGACAGGGTGGCGGCGGCAGGAGGTGGGGAGGAGGCAGAGTGGGGACGGTCGGGGCTCTCCACGTGACCTCTCCTGTGCGCCACCGCCTGGGCACAGAGGTACATACCTTACCCCACAGAGGAGAAAACAGAGGCCCACAACGGTGACCGGTACGCCTCCCAAGAGGCAAGGTGGGGGTGTGAACCGAGATCAGACTCCAAAGGTCTGTGCCCTTAACCCTCGGGCAGGGACACGAGCAAGGTGCCTTTTGGCACCTGTTGGCCGACAGCGTCAAAAAACCGAACCGAACCTCAGCTGAGGCTTCTGGCCCCGCCGCGGAGCCCTGGAATGTCCGGCCTTTGTGAGGTGGCCCTGGCGGGTGGCAGCGGTTCTGTCCTCCGGCCGGGGGAGGGGCAGGCAGAAGCCGGGGGACAAGGGCTGGAGCAGGAGATGGTTCTCGCCATGCTGGGGGCTCTGTATCCCAGGGCCGGGCTGAGCCTCTTCCTCCTCTACCTCGTCCTGGCTGCTGCCCTCCTCCGCCCCCAGCCGCTGAGGTAACTCCTGGGGGCACGGGGTCAGCGGTCCACCGGGCGGGGGGCCTGGAAGGCAGGGGGCCCTGCGTGCCGCTTCCCGCTCCCCGCCCTGCCCTGGGCGTCGGGGCTCACCCAGGCCCCCACCCTGAGCCTTCACAGGGAGGTAGGTAGTGGGCTGCAGGGCCAGGGCTGAGCACCCCACCATCTCCCACAGGCCTCAGCGATCTGTCCCTGAAGAACTTTCAGCCCCTCTGGAACTCTCGCAGCCACTTTCGGGCCTAGTGGATGGTAGTATCTCAGCCCTGCCCGCCCCCATTGCCCCCCAGTGTGGGACACATGCCCGGCGGGGGGGGGAACCCATGTCCAGCCGCGGGGACTTTTCATCCCAAACACCACTGTTCTGGGGTGATCAGGGCGGATTCCCCTGCCACCCACACCCCCTTCTCTCCTTAGACTATGGGGTTCGACCCAAGCACCCCTGGCCGCGAGGGCCTCGACCCCTTCTCTCCCGGGCCCAGCAGCGCAAGCGGGACGGGCCGGACATGGCTGAGTATTACTACGACGCACCCCTGTGACGGGAGCCCCTTATAAAGCTATTCTGTGCAGCCAAGGCTTGGGCTTTCCTGACACGGACACCAGCTGGGGGCGGGGGGAGGGGACAGGGAGACACACCCACTGCGGTCCAGACAGGAAATGGCACTTTAATAGTAGGGGCCAGGGGGTATGGACCAAGCTGGGGCTACAGCCGAAGCAGCCAAGAGGCCCTGGCTGGCCCGGGCCCGTCCAGAAGCCTCCTTTTCCTGCCGGGCCGGGGGCCCTGCCGCAGCGCTCTTCTTCCCTGGTGAGGCCCCACACGTGCCGGGGGCCAGCGTGCCAGCCACCCAGAGCCCACACAAGTGACAGAGGGGAACAGGGACTGCACCCCCACCTGCTGTGAAGTCCTTGGGAGGTGGCTGGGCTCGGCCGGGCGCTGGGGATGGGGGGGCGGGTGGGCACTGGCAGGTGGCATCGGCTTGGAGAGAGAGCCAGAGGCCCTGGCAGGGGAAGCGACGCCCAGGATGGGGCCAAGCCCTCGGCTCCTACGACGGACATCCTTCCTGGCCAGAGGCCTGCCCCCCCAGCCCCGCTGCCTCCCAGGCCCCGGGCAGCCTGCTCTGTCCTCCATAGATGCATCTAGTCCCATATATTACAATAAACTGCATTTGCCTCTCCCCAGAAACCCCGCCCTCCCCCACCCTCGGCCAAAGGCCCCCACTTCCCCGTCCTCGGGTGGTGACGGGCGGCCCTCCTCAAGCAGCGCCGCATCCCGTCAGCAGCCAGGTTGTCCCTGTGCGGCCTGCGGGCCCGGGGATGGAGAAGGCGGGGCGGCGCAGCTACTCCAAGTAGATGTCTTCCGTGGGGCACGTGTATTCCACGAACTGCTTGTAGAACTGCTGGAATGCTCTCCTAGGAAGCAGGCAGACACCCAGGTGACGGGAAGAACCCCATTTCCACCCGCGGTTTTTCACCTGGAGCCTTGGGCTCCTGGGCAGGGCTTGGGCTCCCTGGGAGAGAGCTGCTCGCTCTGCTGTCCCCACGGGGTACTTCCTGCGTGACACTGCGATTGAAGGAGGGGCCCAACAGCCAACACGGTCAGGAGCTACGAGGCCACGAGGTGTGCAGAGCTGGGAGGGGGACTGGCGCGTGCTCTGGGGCTGGGTGCCCGGCAGGACACACGGATACACACACACACACACACACACACACGGGCATACCCCACGGACTCTGCCAGGGCTTTGGTGGATTCCTCGGACACAAAGACGTGGCAGGCAAACCGGTGGTCAGCGGGGTGCTTGGTGATGAACCCAAAGTACCTGTGCGAGGAGAACCATCTGTCTGAGGGTGGCGCGGGGGCTCAACCCTCTCCAGACACACTCGCAGACTCGCACCCGACCGACACGGCCCCAGGCCGTCCCCTCACACATCACTCTCTGTCCCCTCCCACTTACTTATTGTTCTTCGGATGGTATCCACAGAAAGAGATGTTTTTTAACTGGAAAAAGTGGCTACATTTATTCCCCTGCAGGAGGGAAATGAGAGGCAGAGTGTCATCAGCCAGCAGGGACCACAGGTGGGAGATCTGGAGGGGGGCGGGCGGCCGGGGTGGTCACCTTGGCCTCTTGGGAATCATCAGCCTTGACGCCAATCTTCACGCCCCGCACGCTGATCTCTAGGACGCAGCTGGATGGCGGGTTAAAGTGCACGGTGAGCCGGCGGGTGGTGGCAATCTGTGGGTGAGGGGCGGGCATCAGGCACTGGGCGCCCCTCTCCCCAGGAGAGGGCGGAGGTCCCGGGCCGGGGGGGCGCGGGGAACAGGCACCTTTTGCATAGCAGCACAGAGCACGTCGTTGCCCTTGTGGTAGGGAACCTGGACGGAGCCCAGGAACTTCACCCGGAACTGGTCCACCCAGTCGCTGGTTTTGGTCAGGGCTGGAAAGCAAGCGGGAAGTGAGGGCTGGCTGAGTCAGCACAAGGGACCACAGTCCCCGGGTGTCCCAGCTCGGCGGGGCCTCCCTTCTCTTGGTGGGAGATGCACCTAACGTCCCCTTTGCCAGGGCCCTCCCTGGGGCTTTGAAGTCACCTGGCAGCAAAGGGGGAATGTGGGGGGGCCCGGTGGCGCCAAGGAGGGGAAAGGACGCTACCTGCCATATGTTCCGGCTCCTTGGTGACCTCGATGGCATAGTAGGCGGGGAAGACCCCCCGGGCGCCCGTGCGCATGTTGTAGGCCTCGTACCAGTAGTCCTCGGCCTGCAGCTCCACCAGCAGAGGGTCGTCCACCTCGAGCTCCAGCTCATCTTCATGTCGAGGCACAAACCTGCCCCCCCCCCCCGACAAGGGCAAGGAAGGAATTCACCCGCAGGGCCTCCCCCCCCCCCCCCCCCCCCCCGTCACCTGTCGGCTTCCCACCCAGCCCTGGGGGCACGCGGCCCCCAGAGCGGCACTGGTTCAATAAACCTCCACAAAGTCTCCTGGGCCTGTGCTCATGCTAGTTCCCGGGGAAGAGCAAGATCACGCAGACGGGCACCTGTCGCCCAGGAACTTGGCTCAGGGAGGAGGTGCCCAGAGCCACTCGAGAACCACAGAGGTTAACAGGAAGTGAGCACTTCCCTGTGGAGGGCGGGCAGGGGTGTGCCTTGTGCATGGTTGGGCATCATCTCTGCCGGGCCCCCTCCCTGGGCTCCGTCCCCCCGCCAGATGTGGGGCTCCGTCTCGGGCTCTGGCGGCACGGCCAAGGCCACACTGCCCTCAATTCTGCCAGGGTGGACCCTGGCCCCCTGGGGCTGAGCGGACGGATGGACACCAGCGTGAGCTCTGGGTCTAGGCCACGCAGGGATGGCAGAGGCCAGGACGGGTGGCCCCACTGTTGCCTGGCCGGCCCAGCCTGCGGCTCTTACCTGAATATGGCCCGGTGTGTCTGCTCCCGCTCCTCGCCGTTGATGACACAGGAGAAGAGCCCGAAGGACTCTGCACCTGCAAGCGAGGGGGCTGAGCTGGAGGAGAGCCCACCCGCTCGGGCTGAGGTTTGGTGGGGGGACAGGTAGCAGGCTCTCAGTCCTGACACCTTTAAGCAGACGGGCAAGGCCACCTTCCAGGAACACCCTCGATTCGGCGCTGCCCCATCCCAGGCCCCCCACCGCGCCCGTGGCAGACTCACTGGAGGAGCGAGAGCGGCCGCTCATGAAGACGTTCAGGAACTTCTTGGAGAAGTGGACGTCGGGCTCGTCCGGCGTGGAGTCCTCAGAGAGGCAGGCGGGGGGCCGCGGCCGGGGGGCCTCCTCGTACTCCTCCCCGATGGCCGACTCGTAGGGCGAGGAGACAGACGCGCAGTTGTCATAGACGGTGGCTGAGTCGCTCTCATCGCTGTAGTCTCCGAAGCACGGCCGCAGGCTCACCAGCTCCAGCTGTGCGTGCTCATCCACCACCAGCGTGTACTTGACCGAGTCGTAGGACAGGGCGCTGGTGTCCGAGCTCAGCGAGGCCCGTGGAGGCGGCGGCGGCTCCCCGAGGCTCCCCCGCCACCCTCCGCCCGGCGGCTCGGCCCGCTCGGGGGACAACAAGCAGTCGAAGCCCTCGTCCTCCTCACTGATGGAGGGGTGCGGCCGGCCCGCCGCGGAGGGGTAGGCCGCAGGGTCTGGATCGGAGCTGACCGACATCCGGCTCTCGGCCGGCGGCAGGAAGGCAGACGTGGGCTCTGCAGGGTCCGGCGGCCTCTGCACTGGTGTCAGGTAGATCTCCTCGGTGGCCTCTAGCCGCACGTCCGCCTGGTAGTGGATGCGGTCTCGGTGCGCGTGGCCCCGGCTGCTTGGGGGGGCGGCGGGGGGGGCGCCGGGAGGGGCCATCTGCGGGGCAGTGCTGCGGTGGCAGGGGCTGTCAGTGGAGGTGCCTCGGTCCTTGGTGGTGGCGGGGCTGCTCGGGGGCGGCAGCTCATCGCTCAGGCAGATGTGCTCATGTGGAGGCGTCTGCTCCCCTGGAGGGCAGGCAGGTCAGCGCTCGAGGCAGGTGGCCTCGCCCTTGACTCCCAGGCCACCCGCGCCCTCCACTGAGCACGGGAAGGCTCCCGGGCGCTAGGCCACGGTGGGCTCTGGGGCCAGTGCTCTCACTCCCGTCCCAGCCAACTTCAGATGGGCCTGCTCAAGGCTGTGGGATGGGCAGTTTATCTCACCTCGGCAAGATGGAGCCTGCCGGGTTGCTCTCTGCAGGGGAAACTGAGTCAGGGCAGGGGGAGGGCCAGGTTAGGGAAAGGGTCCTGACTTACCGGTCTTCAGGGGTGAGGATGACCGAGACACCCGATCCTGCCAACTGTGCTTCTTGCCCAGAGAATTATTATTCAGTGTGTCCTGTACAGAAAACAAAAGGCCCTTGTGACAGAAGGCGTCAACAGTGCCCGGCACAGGGAGGCCCTGGCCCTGCCCCCATCAGGCCATCCCTCGGCCATTTGCTGCACCCCCCACCCCCAGACATACACACACACACTTGCCAAGGGCCTCACCCCCAACCCTCCTTGAACAGCCAGGAGAGGTGGCAAATCAGAGCCCTCCCAGCCAGACCTAATGGCTCTAGACGGCTCTCCCTCCTGGCTCAGGGAAGCTGGCCAACCCTTGGGGAGATGCTCTTATCAGCCTCAGCAAAGGTGGAGAAGACCAGTATGTGTGCTGGTGAGTGGAGGAGGAGAGGGGGAGAAGCATGAGCCGTGTGAGGACAGAGCCAGACCCCCTGTCCCAGACACGGGGGCTTTACGTGGTAGATGCTCACTTCCAGCCAAGTCCTGGGACTCAGGAAGCTATGGCCTAGGGAAGGGGCAGCGATATTCTAGGAGAAGCTGAAAAAAGGATGAGGAAGGGTCTCGCAGCAGCTGGCCTGGGGGGCCGGGATGAATCATCCAAATGATGAATCAATAGCATGGCTCCCCCACCCCTCTAGGAGCACATGACTGAGGAATGACAGATGTAGTCGTCAGCAGCCTTCCTTCCTGGATCTCCCAGGCCGCCCATCCCACATCGTTGGTGCCCTGGGACCCCTCTCCACCATGCCTACAAACAAGGCTCCCCACAAACGATTTAGGCTCCCTCCCCTGGGAACACACTCCTAGGCCCTCACATTCAGGAGTTTGGCTGCCAAAATCCACCCCAGAGGATTCTGGGAAAGGGACCAATCCTTTGCCTGCAGCCCCTGCACCCTCCACCAACAGCCCCACCTCCCTGAGTCCCTCTTCTGTACCTCTCCTGACTGGGCCTGGAAGACAAAGGGCCACAGCCGGCTCTCTCCCACCCTATTCAACCCTCCTTGGCATCCAGCCACCCAGCCCAGGGGCCCTGGGCCCCCAACTCAGCCAAGCAGCTCCGCCTCCCATGCCTCTTCCCTGCCTTCTGGGAATTCCCAGCTGCCCACATCTCGAACTGCCTGCCTGCCCACCTCTTCACAATTCCTCATGACCTTCCCCCAGCAACGACCACTGTAGATGCTCTTTTCTCCAGGCCTGCTTCTGCCCTTCACCAGGACCCCCACACCCTAAAGGGAAAACCTTGCCCCAGCCTGAGGTCCCAAGCTCCAAACCCTTGCGACTAGCCCTCAAAGGTCTGTTCTGCCCTCCTTAAGCCCCCACTGTTCTCCTTACCCAGATCCTTCCACTGTCCCTCTCGCTCCCTTCACTCCTTCCAACACTCCTCAAGGGTCCAAACCCTGTCGGCCCGCCCTGGCCCCTCTCCCTCAGGGCAGATCCCACCTGCCGGCGCAGACCACCTCCCCTGGGCCCTCCCCCTTGGGAAGTCTCACCAGGCCGACTTCTCCCCGCGCCCGCCCGCGGCTCCCTCTCCCACAGCCCCTCCTCGCTCCTCTAGCCCGCCGGCCGGGGCTGGGCCGCGAGTTGCTCGGCGCCCCCCACGCCTCCGGCGCCCGCCCTCAGGGCGCCGCCCCTTCAGCCCCGCCCCACGCTGCCCGCGCCTCACCTGAGACCTCGGCACCTGCGGGAAGAGGTTGAGCGTGGTGGGCCGCTTGGGCCGGTACGTGTCCCCGCCGCCCTGGCCCTGTCCCTGGCCGCGGGGCGCGGGCTCCTGGCGGGGCTCGGCCTCCGGCGGCCCCGCTCCCGGCCGCCGCGCTGCGCGCTCCTCCTCGTCGTCGTCGTCGTCCTCGGCGCCGGGAGTGTCCCCCGCCGCGTCGATCAGGTCCATCTGCAGCATCTCGGCCTGCAGTCGGCTCCCCGCGCCGCCGCCGCCCCCAGACAGCAGCCCGGCGCGCGGGGGCTGCGCGGCGCGGACGGAGGGGCGTCAGGGGGCGGGGCCGGGGCGGGGCCGAGGCCGCCGCGCACCGGCCCCCGCCCGGGCGAGCCCATTACCTCGGCCGCAAAGGGGGAGGTCACGGGAGAGAGGCAGGGGGCCCGGCGAGAGGGGGCCGCGCCCTCCCGCCCCCCGCGAGGATGCGCGAAACCGACTGCTCCCCAATCTAGTCGGCGCCTTTGGCAGTCCACACCGTCCCCTCCCCACGGTGCCCGCCTTCCTGACTCTCTGCACCCTCCCTTTCCCTTGGCAACGGCCAGTGACCTCACCGGGGTTGTAAGCCGAGCCCAGAGTGAGGTCACCGCTGTTGCCATGGGGACGCAGGGTCGCCAAGGAGTTCGGGCCCCATAAGGGATGGAGCGGGGGGGAGGTTAGTATTTGAAGGGGGCAGCGAGGGAAACTGGGAAAACAGTCTCAGCCAGGCGGAGGATGGAGGGAGGGCGGCAGTGCGAACAGGAGGACCTAAGCGCGGCCGGAAGAGGGGTGCCGGGGGGAGGGGCGAGGGGGGCACCTGGACGCGGCACCTGTTCACAGTCCGAGGCCCCTCCAACCTGAGGTGTTCCCTCAGGCCATCCTAAATCTCGATAACTCTAGTCTAGTTTCCGCTCTGCCACTAACTCCCCGGCACCCTGGACAGATCCCCTGCCCGGCCCCCCCCTCACCCCCCCCCCCCCGCCAATCCCTCACCAGTTAACTGCCTCCCCGCTTCCCAGGGAGGTGAGGACTCACTGGCAACAGTGTGTGAAAGCCCCCTAGAGCTTGTCTAAGGCTCCACAGGGTACACCTCCAGCTAGTACTGCCTCAGGGCCCTGGCTGGTCGCAGGGACCACCCTCTCCAAAACTCTGCTGGTGTGTGTTGGATGAAGGGGTGGTGTGGAATTCCGGAACAGGTGTGTGACCTTAGGGAAGCTACCTCAGGGCCCTGGGACCATTCCCCACCCTTGCTGGCCTGGCCAGAGCGGGGAGGGTTGGGGCAGGGGGTACTGCAGGGTCATCCTCACCCCTTGGTTTCCCCCTGCCTGGCAGAGCTTACAGAATCTCCGTAACAGGCAACAGGAGGTCACCCGGAAGCAGGCACCCCCCCCCACCCCCCCCCGCCGCCGCCGCCCCCCGGCTCACATGTCAGCTCTCCTTTGCTAACCGTTCTCCTAATACCACGTCTGCTTTGGCCACCCACCCTGCTGGGGGCTGCCAGAAGCTCTGGGCTCTGCAACCTAGTCCTGTGCTTTGCCTCCTGTTTCCTGGCCAGTGGCCCCTTCTTCCTGTTCTGAAAAAGACACAGGGGGATCCCTGTCTGACCCAAGCTACCCAGATGCTGAGGACCTCCTGGCAGGATTCAGAACTCAGGGAACGGACAGAGCCATCTGTCCTCTGACAAAGCCAGGAGGCCAAAAGCAGCGGCAATGCTGGGTTAACCCTCGGGAGGAGCCTTCAGAACGGCGGGCCAGGGAGGGTGTGCAGGGCTGTGTGGCGTGGTTTGGTGCAATGGCAGCTAAGGGAGTGCCTTGGCTCTTTTTCTCCTGTCCCAAAGCACTGCAGAGTCCACCAGACTCCACCCTTGCTCTGCCTCAGGCCCTCTGCCAAGGCCGCTCTGGAAAGGGTTTAGGGTAGTCCTGACCCTTCCTTTAAGCCTGGCCCTAATTGCTACTGCCCTCCATCTGAAGACCTCCTGGCTCTCCCTTCTTGTGGGCAGTTGAGGGAGCTGCCTCTTGCCTTGGCCCCCCTGGCAAAAACAACCAAAAACTCCTGATGGAGCACTTCATTTCATGAGGATGCCATATAGACCCTGAAGGCCCTTTTGTAGATATGGGGATGCCTTCACTCCTGTCCCGACCCACCCTGTCCCCCACTGTCCTCCCACCCCCGGGGCTCCTGAGAGCCGGCTCTTACCCGCAAGGACAGAGTGTCTTTGCACTGCAGGCTGATGCCACACTCCTCGGTGATCTCTGAGAGGTCTTCATCTTCAAACTCCTCCAAGCTGATGTCATGGGTGAGCCTGGTGAGCATAGGAAGCCGAAGTTACCAACCCAGGGGTACTACTTAGCCCACCGAGGTCTTCCTAGTACCTCTTCCAAGGGGCGGCCCCTTGAAGGCAGATCACAGCCCCCAGAGAATGGGACTTGGTGTCCACCCGCACTGAGGCAAGGGGTAACAGGCAGGGAAAGGGGAGGCTCCAGGTTATTCCCGCTCCTCCCGGCTGGGAGCTATCCATTCTGTTGCCAACCAGGAGGCAGTGCCTGGAAGGCCCAGCTGGTCAGAGCCTCAGCTTGGCCAGAGAAATGCCTCCCAGGGTCAGGGCAGGTACCGAGGCCAGTTCACCCATGGAGAATGCAGAGTTGAGAAGCGACTCCAAGGGATACCTGGAGTAGGGGGTTCCCCGTGCAACCCCTGCAGCGATAAAACCTGAGGTGCTGGCAGAGGCCCCTCCCCAGCCTCAGGAGAGTGCTCCATGCCCCCAGCCCAGGAAGACCAAAGCCTCTTGAGCCCTGGGAGCAAGTGAAGGGAAATGTGGCGTCAATGTGGTGAGTTTCAGCCTGTTCCATGAGAGACTACACCCCCCCATTCTGGGTTCTTCATTTCATCTCTTCAACCACAAAATCGCTTGCCCAGAGCACAGACCCTGGACAGAAGGCTGCAGAGGGCTCAAGGAAGGCCCGGAGTTGGGGCTAGAGGTGTCGTGAGCTCGGGGACAGACCAAAGCACATCGGCACCACAACTCTAACTGGCTGTGCCAGAACCCTCTCCCCCCGCCCCCCAGGCCAGCGCTGTGCCCCCAACCCCACTGCAGCGACTGTGGGCTTGTCCCCAGCACCTGGCTCACCACCAGCCCCGGGCACTCCACCTTGCTTGGTGTGGCTGGGATGTTTGGGAGAATTCTGTTGGAGGAAGTTGGGGCCAGTTCTGAGCCTTTTTCCAAATAAGACCAGGAGATTGAGGTACACAGCAAGGGACACCCAGGAGTCCAAGGTCACCCAGGAGAGGTGGTGGCCCAGCCCCCAGGGGGACCTAGGAGGCGCACCCCCCCGCCTCGCCTCTTGCCTCAGTCAGACCAGAGACCCAGAGCTCCATGGAGCTGCCCCCCCCAGGTGTCCCCCCCCACCAATCCCTGTATGCCCTACCAGTGCTCCCACTGATCCTCCAACCAGCTGTCATTGTCTGGGCTCGAATCCATCTTCAGCACCAACTTCATGGAGAGCCCTGCCTGGCCGGGGGGCTGCAGGGCCCCAGGGCCACCCTCTCATGCCCAGAAAGGTTGGGAGGCCAGGGCTCAGGGCAGGGCTGGGACCTCGGGCCTCCACTGCCTGGGCCTGCCTGTCTGCATCCTGCCCGCTGCAGAACCCTGGGGAGCTCATTAAAAATAGATGGGCCAGCAGAAGAGGCAGTGGCTGCTGACCCGGGCCCCAGCCCCAGCACTTCCCAGCCCAGCCCTCAGCTGCAGGCCGCTGCCTTCCCAGCCTGGCGGCCCCGCAGTGGCGCTGAGGCTGAGGCTGAAGCCGCCCCTGGTTGCCACCTCCCCCTCGGGATCGGGTTACTGCAATCGAAGCCACCGGCTCCACCTGCCCTTCTAATGCCCTGTCGGGGGCTGCGGTGGTCCCCCTCCCTGGCCCAGGCTCATAAGCAGATGGCAGAAATCTGGGATGTCTCCCCCCAAAAGCCAGCCCTGATCTGCTTTAAAGGGCCAGCATCACATTCAGGGTGCCTGGTGATAAGATGGGGGGCTTCTGAAATTCTCCATGAATGGATGCCCCCATCCACACGCCAACGCGCTCAGCCCTCACACCTCCTCGGGGAGGCTTCTGTGGGCCCAGGCAGCATCCACACAGTGGCGGATGACCGAGGAGGGTCTGGACTGCCTCTCCCGACAAGCTGGGTGCACGACAGAACCCTGCCACCTCCCCAGAGTTTCATCCTTCAGCACCCAGGACGTGCCTATGGGCACAGGAGGCTCCATAGCCGGGGCTAAGGGCAGACCAGGTGTGGACCTCTCAGGGCAGGGCTGGAAGGTAAAGAGCTTTATGTCACCGTGGAGTGCCATCCACAGAAGCTGGCAGGCCCCGGAGGGAACAGCAGAGAGGGCTTCTGACCAGGATGAGGGAGCTGGACAGATGAGGCGCTCCTTGAGGCTGGGGAGGAGAACCCAGTGGCTGGCACCAAGTAGGTGGTCAATACAGCCCGGCTGCCTGGACAGTCACAGAGAAGGCACTCCTGGGACTCCGCCAGCATCAGGGAGCTGCAGGGTCACAGGGCATCTGACCCAGAGGTGCCCTCAGGTGCCCCCTGCTCTGCCAGGAATCCCTGCACACCTCTGCACCACCTCCTCCTCTCTGCCGGGTCCTGGCCCAGCTCCTGTCTCTGCAGCCCCAGACCTCCCCACTGGCCTGCTCACCTCAGTGCCCCCATACCGGAAGCACTCCACCCCATCCACCACCCTGCAAAGCTGCCAGAAACACCACCCTTTTGCCCCCCACCCCACAACCCCCTAAGGTTCCCTGCTAGTGGCCGACCCCTTGGCTTGGCATTCAAGGCCTCCAGCTCTGGGTGTGGCTGCCTATGCCTCCTGCACCTGCCTCCCCGGGCTCTAGTCCAGGGCTTGCTTCTCGAGCTGTGCTTGCTGGAAGAAGGTTCAGTTAAGCCCACTCCTCCAGGAAGCCCTCCTAGCCCCCCTGTGCCAGTGCCTTACAGCCCGCCTGGCAATGTTCATTGGTCCCCGGGCAACCCCTCATTTGTGGCTGGTGTCACCATCTGCGTGGACGCAAGGCAGTGTGGGGGGACAGACAGCACCAGGCCTCCATCAGACACCCCACCAGGCTGCTCCAGAGGTGGATGGAGCTCACGTTGCCCACCCTCGTACCCAGCAGGTGAGGCACGCGGGCCCCCACCTGCCCGGCTCCAGCTGGACCGCATGCTCCTGGAGGCTAGAGCTGGTGGGGCATCTTGCACATGCGAGGCCCCGAGTACACGCCTGCCAGATGTTTGTCGGCAGACAGCCTTAGCATCTGCCTGCTCCTCCCCAACCACAGTGTTCAGGGCAGGCCTGCAGGGGAGCTTTCTCAGCTCGTCCCTACACCCTCAGCATTACCCTGTATCCCACGGCCCGGGACGGCAGGTCTGGGGACAGGCAGGACAGCCGTAGCCTCCTTTACAGCGAAGGGCACTGAGGTTAACCGGACGGTGGCGGGGGGAGCATGGGGCCGGGCTTGAAAGCCCACACCGGCCTCCAGCTCCAGTGGGGCAGGTGAAGGGGGTTTCTTATCTGACTTTTTTCTCCTAAGTGTGGCAGGACGGCAGGACGGTCCCCGCAGCAGGCTTGGGGATGGGAGGCACAGGATCAAATCCTGGCTCCTTCACTTAGGACTGGCCGCTCCATTTCCTGAATAGCTGTCGTGCCCTGGCCGCCAACTGGCTTCATGCTCTGCGTCTCCTTCAATCCTCACCGCCACCTGGGGAGATGGTCTTATTTTGCCCATTTTGCAGATGCGGAGCCCTAAGGCTCAGACAGAAGGTGCCGTGAGGCTACCTATAGCTGCGTACCCCCTCAAGGGCACCGCTGGGGATTCACAGAGCGGAGCGGTTGTGAATTGGAGTGCTGTGCGGGGGTCACAAGCAAGGAACAAGGGGACGGACTGGTCAGGCAGTCGCCTTTGCAAGTCACCCCCCACCTGCCCTGCCCCTGCCCTTAGCTCCGCTTCTCCAGGCACTGGATGTTCTGGGTCTCTGGGGGGGGGGGGGGGCTTCATGGAGGGGAAGCTTAACAGACCCTTGGGCCCTCCGGGCTCAAGGAAGGCAACTGTGGGGAGGAAGAGAGGAAGAAGAAGCTGGAGGGGAGGAGGGAAGAGGGGAAGGAGGGATGTTGTCCCCTCCTGATCCCACCAGCCCACCTTTCCCCTGCAAACTGGAGCCCTGAGCACCAGGGGGCCGCCTCCAGCTGCATCACACAACCCCCCGCAGGTCGGCGTCCCTCACCTCCAGGTCTGGAGACCTCAGAAGCAGCCTGTCCATCAGTCCAACCTGCTTGCCCGAGCTTCCCAAGGTCTCATCCAGGTTACCGTTTGGTGGCTCTGTGTCATGAGTTTGCTCTCCTGGGACCTCCCTGACCTCTGGAGTCTATCTTTACATTCGAGGTCCCCTCTTCCTGCATGAACCTCACCTCCTACTCTGGTGCCCCAGTCCTCTCTCCTGGCCAAGCTGGGTCCTCACTGAGTTCTAAACATGCCGCCTCCAGTGCTCCCCACCTCTTCCTGCGATGAGCTCTCCAAAATGAACAAACATGCCCTTGTGCGTGGGTGCTTATTCTGTGGCCTTTTCCCTTCCATGTGCCGTCACGTCTCCCTGCTATCCTCATCCCACCAACGGCAGCCTAGCCCTCTCCAACTCCTCCTCCCAGGAGTGGGCTGGGTCAGGAGTGCGTGCAAAGTAAGGGTGACGTGACAAAGGCCTTAGCGGAACAAGGCCGAACCTGAGCCAGGCATTTGGCTGTCCAGAGGCCATTCCTGTCTCCCCGTTGCTGGCTGGCTGGAAGCGGCATCAGGATGCCCCTGAGGGGCCTTGGGTCCCAGCCATGGTGCCCACAGGCCGCTCTCATGACTGAGAGCATCTGTGGTTCCAGTGTCCAGCCTGTCCCTCTGCGGCCCTGTGTGTGCTGAGCCGACAGCTGGCTCCCAGTGGGTTCTCAGCTAGGCAGGTTCCCCATTTCCCACTGGCCCCCCTACAGGCCACTCTCCACCGGGCAACCAAAAGCAACATCTGACACGCAAATCTGGTCTGGTCACCCCTCCCCAGCTCAGAATCCCTTAGTAGCTTTCCCTGGCCGGTAGGGAAAGGGGCCCAAATTCCCTGTGGCCTGAAGGCTCAGGAGGGCCCCCCTCCACTCTAGGGTGTCATCGTCGCTCCCCCGACCCTGCCTACCCCCCTCCAGCCCCACCAGCTCCCTCAAAGCCTTCCCTGACTTCCCTGACCAGGTAAAGAGCCCTGCTACTGGCTCTCTTAGGCGCACCTGCTGGGGTTTCTGGATCGCTGTGATTATAGCTTTGGGTTCTGCCACCAGTGGGGGGCTCCCCGTGGAGGCAGCTGGTCCACAAGGCAGGACCATGTCTGTTTTGATCAACAATGTGGTGCCTGGTAGCTACTTAATAAATGTTGACTGAGTGAACCAAAGGTCCTTCTAAATTTTCCCCTTAAAATTCTCTAAGTCAGTTGTCCTTCCAGTGCAACTTTCTGTGTTCCCACCTACGTCAGAATCCAGGGTAGAATGTGCAGGTGGGGTGGGGGTGAGCCCTCAGCTCTGAGTGGACACTGGGGTCAGGCGAGGTTTATTCCTCTAGTCTCTACCTCCCTCCCTGACCATGTCCACGCCGGAGTCCTCACCAACGAAACGTTGAGTCCAACCCCGGAAACAAGTCCTCAGGGCCAATCCCTACTTGGGGTTATAATGTGTCTGATGGGTTTATAGCGCTTGGTGCTGATAATGTAGCCGAAACTCTGGGATCCAGTGATTTGGCTTTTGAAAAGCTGCCCCGAGAAAACAATCCCACATGTGGAAACCTTTATATCCAAGGATGCGTATTTTGCATAACTGCAGACTGAAAACAACCAAATAGCTCAGCACAGGAGCTGTTGGGGGTTGGAATATCACCCAGTCTCTCGGACGAGCGTCATAAAGCCTGGGTATGAATGTGGAAAACGGCAGCTGGCATAACGAGCAAAGGGAACGGAGGACCCCATGGTTTCATGTGAGGAATCACACAGCAAGAAGCACGAACATGGACACGCCTGTGAGACCTGGTGGAACCTGGGGAGATCTGTTCTCCTCTGCTCCCCCCGAGAAGCTTTCTGGACTGGGTCATGCCAGCCTGGCCCCAGGCTCCCACTTGGGGTCTGGGGCTGCTGGCCCTGTCGTGGAGCACTTTCCTGAGGGCAGGGGGCCCTCGTGTTCCGCTTGGCACCGACTCCCTACCCTTGTTCCAATGTGCGCACAGAGCCCGGGCCCTGGGACACCGCCAGGAGGAAGGGGACGCGGGGCAGAGGAAGAAGGATGGTGCTGGATGCTCTGGGTGCCCGGACGAGGCAAGGCCTATGGTCAGGGCTGGGAGAAGACTCTGGGAATGAATACAAGAGGAGGGCCAGGGGACAGAGACAACATCCTAGAATGGGTAAGAACCCCGAAGTGGGGATGGTGGCAGTGACCCCATTTTGTAGGATCCGGGGGGGGGCACCCCAAGCCAAGAATCCAGAGACCGACTTCAAGGCTCTGACAACAAAGAGGCGGGGGGCAGGGACCCTGCGTGGTCATGTCTGGGCAAGTGAGGCAAGTCAACACTCTGGCCCCACTTTGGGGGTTCGCTAGGAGCACATTCTACCCCGGATTCCTCAGGGCTCGGAGTTGGGGGGAGGGTGACTCCAGCAGCAACAGCGGTTCCAGAACCCCTCCCCCAGCCGAAACATGGCTGCTGGAACCAGCCTGGTGGCGACGTCCTACACCAGCTCCCTGCTCTCTGCTGCCCCCTGGGTAGTAATGTCCTCTCTGAGGCTTTCGGGGCCACCTCCCTAAGCTGAGACTCCCAGGGTCTCTGGCCCCAGCCCCATCCTCTCCAGTGACCCCAGGCCCCCAACTCCCTGCCTGAATGCTCCAGTTGGGTCCCCAGTGGCCACCAACCTCAAACTCAGGAAGTCTACTAAGTTCGCCTCCCTGCCTGCCAAGCCTCTCATCTCCCACAGGGCAACCCATCTCCAAGGGGCCCAGCATCATCCTGGACTCCTGCCTCCCCAACCCCTTCAACCAGATACCTCACCCAGTGGGCTAACCCTCCCACCCCTGAAATCGTCCTCACGTCCTCTCCTGCCCCTTCTTGTCACACGCAGGATGGCCATCCTCCCGGTGGTCTCCCTGCCGGCCTGGCCATTCTCTACCTAGCGGCCGGTGTGACCTTCCCAAGACAGCGATCCAATGCTGCCATTCCTGCTAAATCTCTGCCACTGCCCACTGACCCGCAGGCCTGGGCTCCCCTGGGCCTCTGGCCTCAGTCACTGTCACACTGGCCAGCCTGTCTGGTAAGGCCTCGTCTGTCTGACTCCCCTCTACACCTGCATGACAGTCAGGCCCCCGGCTGTGCCTCTGGAGCATCTGTCCAGGGAGCCCGCCGAAGTGCAAGTATTTGTGGAGGGAAGTGAAGCAATGGCCACGTGTATACGATCCCGTGAAGGGACAAACGAGGAGGTCTCTGCGCCTCTCGGTGGCCACATCTCTCATCTGCAAGGCAGCTTGGGGAGGTCGAAACCACACCATTCGGGCAGTCACGAGGCCTGGGGTCTGCCACTCATGCGCTGTGTGTTCTTGGGGAAGCCACTCACCCTCTCCTGCCTCCTCCTCAGTAAAGGGGAGGGGGCGGTCGGGATGAGCCGATTTCTGGGGTCCCCTCATCCACAGCTCTCCTCCCCCACGTCCAGAGCAGACGGCCCCCCATACTTTCCCTGAGCATCCTTCGTCCCTCCCATATGGCCCGTCCCACCATCCCTCCCCTTTATCCCACCCCGCCCCCAGCTCAGTGTAGCCAAAGGCTATGTTTCTAGTCTCTTTTCTAGAGTTTTCCTTCTAATGAACATGTATCACTTGAATTTTAAATTCTCTCTTCTATTTTTGTAAGTTACACAAGTAACCTATGCTCCTTGTAGAAATAAGTCAAATCATAACAGCAGTGTGTCAAATAAGTGAAATCCCTCCCCCAGTACCACATCTACAACTATAGGTAACTGACTGGAGTGTTTCTATCATCAGAAGGGAAAAAAAAAAAGAAGAAGAAGAACACCTATCTATTTAAACCAACTAGCAACAAACGGATGCTCTCTCTCCAGCCTCCTCGCCCACAGTGTGCTTACTCCCTGCACACACTCTCCCCCTACTAGTCCCGGGCTCTCTTTTCAGGGTGGCCCCGAAATCAGACTACCTGCATCCAAACCCCAGCTCTGCCACTTACCTAGCCTCTGGAGGCCTCAGTTTCCTCAGCTGCAAAGTGGGGATAATAGTAACACTCTGTTTATATAGCTCTGGTGAGGATGAAACGCTCTTGCGCAGAAAGCCCTTGGAGGGGCGCTGGGCAAAGTGAGCGCCTCCCAGGGACCGGCGCGTCCCCTCCTTATCCTCTGACAGCACAGTCTGTTGTTACTCTCTGAGCTCCAGGAGGCCCTCGCACACCTAATCCTGGCATAATCAACCAGTAAGGCATTCTTGAGCACCGACTCTGTGCCGGGCACTGCGCAAACCAAAATTTAGGTATTGTGTCCTCTGCTTTCTGGAAGTGGACAGAGGTGCGGGGGGCGCACGCGTAGTAACAACCACAGCCCTGCACGAACGCAGCTCTCCACAGCCCTCGAGACAGCCAACACGTGCTGTCCCATCCGGGTCCCAGGACCGTCCTGAGCGGGAGCCAACCCTGGCATCGTAGAGAAGAAACAGGGGCTCAGGGGGTTAAGTGCCCAGTCTTGGGGCACACGGCCAGGAAGGCTGAGCCAGACTGCAAACCCGGGCCAGTGGGATCCATGACCCCACCAAAGAGCCGTGAGAGAGCAGTAACCGCCCAGGGTTAACCCGAGCTGGGTGAAGGGCTGTGCGGGGCAGGACAAGGGAAAGGTCAGCGGGGGCTGCTGGAGCAGGCAGGGCGGGCCATGTGGGGCTGGAGACACTGCCCTTACTATTCCCAGAAGCTGGCCTTGTCCCCACAGCCAGGCCACGGTGTCCTGGAGGGCTGGCCCACGCCTTAGCCTTGGCGCACTGCTGTTCTCGCCCACCTGGCCCCGACTGAACACTCTCCCTGGCTGGTGTCCACTTCATCGGTTCCCCTCACTAAAGCATCCATGATAACCTGCACCGTCACTGGGGATCTGGAAGCAGGTAGAGGGAGGCAAGGCTGTCCTTTGGGCCCGAGACAGGGCCTGGAGGCTGAGGGGCCTGAACACACACAGACAGTCCCAGGCTCTGACTTCCTCTGGGGCCCTCAGGCAAGCCACTGTCTTACTGAACCTCAATCTTGTCATCTACAAAATGGGCAGACTGATACCCACGCCCATGAGGGTAAACGCGCCTGCACTGGGAATGTTCTGAACAGGAATGAGCTAGATAAATGCTCACCAGCATGGAGGGCAGACACTTGAACACCGACTTGATGCACGCTAAGGAATCAATGTTAATTAGCTCACCTGACAGATGGGACTGGCGGGTCACTCAGCTAGAAAGTGGTGGAGCTCAAATCTGAACCCAGGTTCTTCTAAGCTGTTCCACTGCAGAGGGGCCTCCTGGTAGGCAGACAATATTTGCCTCTCGGCATTGTGGGTCATGCCGGGGGAACCTGTCTCAGACCTCAGCCTCATGACCCAGAGCACCAACCACAAAGGCCCCAGCCCCAGAGCCCTCACGCTTGGCCTCCTCCATCTGGTCCCCTCCCTCTGGTCTTCCCGGCTCCTCAGCTCAGGGCCTCAAGGGAGGTTTCCAGCGCTGATGATGCCATTAGAGATCCCCAGGGGTCCCTACCCACCTGAGGGCCAGGGAGCCAGCAACCCCTTGGTCAGAGAGGGGCTGGCGCCAGAGCCCAGCTGGGACCTGGCTGGGGTGAGGGTCCCAGGAGAGGGGAAGGCGCCAGCTCATTAGATGGAGAAACAATGGGGTAAGTCTAGGCCTCCTCTTAGGCTCTGGAGCAGTTACATCCTCGTCTTCCTCCTCTCCAAACGGGGCCAGGATTATAATGGAGGGATATCCATCCCTTCCCCACAACATCCACTGTCCACTTCTCTAAAATCCACCTCCCAATACCAGATAGTGGGCAGAGAGAGGGGTGAAGAGGAGCTCAGAGCATGGTCCTGGGTACTTGATCCAGCAGGAAAACCTTCCACCCAATGTCCTTGGCTACTCCTGGGCTGTCCAAACCAGACTTCCCCAACCAGAGCTGGGCGTGGAGTCTCCTGGTTGAGACTGAGCCTTCTGCACCTGCACACACCTGACCAGGTCAGTGCTTGCTCAAATCTACAGAGCGTCCTGGCCATGCCAGTCTTGGGAGTTAGGCCCCTCTGACCAGACAGGGCTGGGGGAGGGGCCCACGACTTCCTCCTTCCAGCACCAAGGTTGTCAGTTGCCCCGAGAAACTGGGACCCACGAGGCACCCCAGCTTGCTCCCATCTCTATTCAGAAGCTTTCGGACTGGGCATAAGCAAAGCCTTAGCCTGTCTGCCTCCTCCGGGATCTCAATCCAGACCCCAGGCCCTGCCGCAGTCCCAAAGTGGGGGAGAAGGAGGCCTCGGCGCCCCCTCCTCCAATTCCAGCTCGGAATCTCCTAGCCTAGGACATGGAATGGCGGAAAAGAGCTGCACCACTGGCTATGCAGCGGCTATCAGCCTGGACTTGAGGCTGAGGGGGGTTTCTGGGGACTCTGTCCAGGGAGGAGACCCCATCCCCACGCCGCCCTCTCGCTCTCGGGATCGGGGTGTGTGTGTGTGTGTGTGTGTGTGTGTGTGTGTGTTGGGGGCTGGGGACTGGGGGCCGGGGTGGGGGGCGGCGCGGAAGCCGGAGCAGATCAGCCCGGGCTGAAGGGCGGGGCGCGGCGGCCGGGGACTCTCACCTGAAATTGGGCGGCGACGCGATGTGCAGCCCCAGGAACGGGGAGGCGGCTGGCGGGGACGCGGCCCCCCCGCGCAGGCCGCCGCTCTCTCGCTCCGCCATTCTCCGGCACAGCCCTGGCCATCCGGGCGGAGCGCGGCGCAGAGGCGGCGGCGGCGGCGGCGGCGGCGGACGGGAAGGCGGCGGGGGCGCGGCGAGAGGCCGCCGCCGCCGCGGGGCTCCGGCTGGGGCGGGCGCGGCGGGCGCACCTGCGCAGGGCAGGGCGCGGCTCCGGACCGCGCGCCGCTCTCGGGACTGGCGCGAGCTCGGCCGCGCGCCCCCGGGCCCTCGCCGGGGTCTGGTGCGCTCCGCCCCCGCTCCGCCCCCGGCCCCGCGAGCCCCGCCCCGCAGGCGCTCTCCGAGGTGCTGAAGTGGCGGCCCCAGCGGCCCCTGGGCTCGGCCCAGCCCGGCTCTGAGTCCCACACTGACTCCTCTGCCCTCTTCCCCATCCGGCAAGGCCCTCGTGTCGTGCGGGTTCTGCCCCTCGGGTGGGCCTAGCGCCCGGGGAATAAGGGAACTAATGGCGCGACCCTGGTTTCCAGGGCCGGAGTTGGTCCCCAGCAGCAGACAAAGAAGGCGGACAGGAAAGGAGGGCCATTGGAGGAAGGCAGAGAAAGGCGAGATGGTGTCGGGTGTGGGCTCCTAGAGCAAGCCAGGTTTGGAGTCAGGTGGTGTGAAGCCTGGCTTTCCAAGTGAATAGGTGGTGTGGCCTTGCATTAGTGACTTCACAGACTTAAGTTTGGTTTTCTCATCTGTGAAATGGGGACGATAATGGTCCCTCTCATGGTTGTGGTGAGGATGAAAAGTGATACAAGCATGTTGTCACCGGAGGCAGGGAACACCCCGCCTCCTGCTAGGATCCAGGTCTCACCCAATCCTGTCCCCTTATCTTGAGGAGACCCTCTCATGGTCTTTCCCTAGCGGGTCTTCTCGCTAAAGATTGACCCAAGCGCCCCTTCAGCCCCTTCAGCTATTAATGGTGAACTGAACCCTTCCTCTTGGCTTCTCTCAGTTTCTCCTCCCTCACACCAGGACCTTCCCAGATTTCTCTCTTTTCACTTAGCACCTCAATTGCTTGTCGCAGAGCACCTCTCTTTTGCACCCACAGACACCCCATGGCTGGCTTCTCACATTCTAAGACTGGGAGCCAGCCTTTCTTCCTGCTGCCATAGTTGACGTCTTCGGATTCTTCTTGTGGTTTTTGTTCCCTCCAGCATGTCTAACCTCTGCCATTTTCGGCCATGGGTCCCTTCTGGTCTATCCCCTAAGAGGGCTAAGCCCGTGAGTTCTTCTACAGAGCATAGACTGCTGGACACTCAAATTGCTGGCCAGGGCTAGGGCCCCAGCTTTGGTGGGTCAAGAGCCTCTGACCAAACCTCACTGGTCTCTCTGGCCTCCCGAGAACTGCAGAGGCCCTGTCCTTACCTCTCTCTGAAGAAGGGGCAGAACAAACTGTTTCACAGCTTGTGGGATCTTATTTGCAAATCTGGACTGCTTACTAATGTCACCCCCTTTTCCTTCAATGTAGCACCCAGAAAAGAGCTGCAGGCACCTGCCCTGCAGGAAACAGCTCCCCACCTCCAACCCAGAGAACATCCTATTACCTAGTGCCAAAGGCTCTTCTCCCTGCCTGTGGGCCCAGAGGAGTGGCCACTTTACCTTTCCTGCTATCCTGGCTCAGCCCCCCCCCTTTTTTTTTTAAAGATTTTATTTATTTATGTGAGAGAGAGAGAACGAGAGAGAGCATGAGAGGGGGGAGAATCAGAGGGAGCAGCAGACCTCCTGCTGAGCAGGGAGCCCGCCGTGGGACTTGATCCCAGGACTCCAGGATCATGACCTGAGCCGAAGGCAGTCACCTAACCAACTGAGCCACCCCGGTGCCCTCAGCCTCCTTTCACTAGGACCAAACAGTAACCACCTTCTGCTCAGATGCCTGGCTTTTGCTCGCAGGAAAGCAGTCTTGCCACTGTGGCTAATAATTGTTGCTTAAGAATGTGTGCTCGCCTCAACTAGGAGCATCCTCAGGTCAGGAGTGTGTGTGTAAGACAACTCCATTTTCCAGAATCTTCTGCTCAAGAACAAGGCTATTGTAGCTCCTGAGGCCAAGCCAAAGCCACATTAGAGAGAAGCCAGGAGAAGCGAGAGGGAAGGACAGGTCCAGGTCTTGGTGGGAAGGAGCTTCAAAGCAGAGCTAAGAATGAGATGAATCCCAGGGCCCAGTTCCTCCCTTTTCCCCCCTTCTCACTCTGTGCAGGGCAGTTTGTGTATTCTTGGGCCCTGTCTGAGCCCCTGCCCACATGAAGTTGGGGTGTGGTGTGAGCTAACAAAACTCTTCCAGGGATCCAAGGCTAGAAACCATCGTAGAAAAGCCCACATACACTGCAGAGAGAGGCCACTCTCTGGCCAGATGCCATGAGACTCCTCCATCCATCCAGCATCCAGGCCCTGGGCTTGGCCGTGGGCAGATCTCCAGGCACCTAGCTAGAGTCAGTGTTTGCCGCTTGCATCCCCTCCACACCACACAGTGCTCGAGTGGCCGAGTTGAGATGAAGGATGGCTTGAGGGCCTGGAGAGAACCCTGCCGCTGACTGAGGTCGGCCCTGGGGCTTTAGGTGGCCCGAGAGGCTGAGTCACTGCAGGATAGCACTCAGGAACTTCATCCTGGGCCTGCAGTGCTCTGTACCATTCTGACTGACTGACCCCCCCACCTCTGGCCAAGCTCTGGAGCTGCCACTCGTCTGTCCTGCCTGCTCACCTAGGGGCCTCCCGCTTCCTACATCTCTATCCATCCCTCTCCTCCCTGCCGAGTCTGAGGAGGGGTGAGAAGCTTCTGGCTCCAGCAGAACCAAGATGGTCTGGCATAAGGCTTCATTCAGGCTCAGCCTTACTGACTCCTTCCCAGACCTCCCACAAGATTGACGACAACACAGCTTTGCTCAGACAGGATCAGACATTTATGAAACAACTGAATATTCACAAACTGTGGGAGAAACACACCTTCCCAGTAATAAGAAAATCTCTGTATAAAGTGCATTTTGCCTGCGACCATCTCTTCCCCATGCTGGCCCTTGGATTAGGATTTGGGTCAATGTTCTGTGGCAGCCCCAGGGACACCTGGGCCAGAAGAGGGGAGGCATGAAGCCATCATGGAGCTCTGGGCCACTGGATGCACCCTCCCCTTACCCCGACCCTCCCAGCTCCGGGAGTGGACCGCTCTATTCCACTGGGAATGGGCCAGCTTGCCAGGGATGAAGGAGGGGGAGGTGGTCCCGCCGACTTGTACTTCAGGGAAAAGGGCCATCATCTAATAGGCAGGAAAAGGGAAACATCCTGGTATTTGCAGGTGCTGCTAAACAAATCTTGACTCTGGCCCAAGCCCTCTGGCATTCTCAGTTTCTCAAAATAGCCCTTCCAGACTCGCTCTTCTCCTCTTCTGGCAACAGCCCCCAATCCTCTTTCTTCCTGGTTGGGGCTACGGGAACAGAGAAGCCCCCAACTCAATGCTCTGAATAGACACCATCACCCGTGCCCTGCTTCCCCCACATGATTACAGGACATTTCTAGTGGGGGTGACATACATACAACAGTTGGACTCTAAAGGCAGCTTTCTGGCTGAGAAAACCTGAGGACATCTCAGGAAGAAGCCTGTCAAGGTGCTGGACAGCTGAGGGAACAGAGGCCTGACCCCAAGGTTCTGGTCCAAGGACAGAGGAGGACAATGAGGGACAGGGCAAGGGCCAAGGGAGTTAACAGCTATGAGGCTAGGAAAGGTCACAGGGGAGGTAGAGAGGAAAAGGCCCAGAGGCCAGCTTAATGTTACACATGAGGACAAAAATCCAAAGAGGAATGAGCCTCTCAGTTACACACGCACTTGTACGTACACACACACACACTTTGTGGATCAAGTGCAGGCCACAGGGTGGAAGGAAGACTTGCTCTAGCTGACCACACAGTCCTTTTCATTATGTCTTTCTCAACACAGGCCTTCAACAGTGGGAGGGTTGAGGTGGGAGGCCAGGCCACTCCGGGAATGCAAGGCCTTGGCTTCTCTGGGTCAAACCTCCCACCTGCTGCCTCTGGAAGGGTTGGTGTGCTGGGTGAGATCTCAACTCGGACATTTCCCAACTGTCCCTGGCAGTTCCCACCCGCATGCTCCGGCCGGGGTCCTTGGTGTCCAGCTACTGGGAGAGCTGACATGGCAGCTTGGCTGCTGCTCAGTCCCAGGCAGGCCCCAGAAGCCTACAGACCACGGGACAGAATGGCTTTCCCGGCTGGGTGTCAGCTGACCTCCGTGGCAGCGCTGTGGTGTGGCCAGGGGGGCCAGGGGGCTTTCTGCCACCAGGAACCTGGCTTCTTCCTGGTGGAGGCACGGAGTCTCCACAGTCAGCGCTGAGGCTGGCGCTCAGCTTCTGAGGAAGAAACAGCAAAAGCTGGGATTCGATTCCTAACCTGAGGTTTTCAGCCCCAGAAAGGCGGACGCACTTTTCAGGCTAGCGTCTTCAGTACGGTGCATATGGAGCACTAGTCAGGTATCTGGGTGTGCCTCCTGACCACGGTGGCAAGTTTTCAGATCTGTTTACAGCCTCACGCTCAGTCCCAGGTGCTTGAGAGGGCTCTGGAGGACCCAGTGGCAGGACATTTTAAAATAAGGAAGAAGCCAGACCAGGTGATTGTATCTGGACAGCATCTGTCCCCTCCAGCCTGCCCAGCCTTCTGCGTCATAAAGCAGGAACACTGCAGGGCCCTGGCTGCTTCTAGAATCCTATGCTCTGGACAGAAGCCGGCAATGTTGCCCTCCTGCTCCTCAGTCTGCTGTGATGAGAGAGGGATGGGGTGGGGTGGGGCAGATGCCAGAATCCCAGCTAGGGTCCCGCTACTCTTCTATCCAGACAAGGCAGCTGGCTCCCAGGGGCAGGTCTGGCTGAAAGTCACCGCCATGACCTCCAGCCTGGTGTCTGGAGGCTGAGGTGAAGCTGCTACATGTACCCCTCCAGCCCCAGCAGTGTTCAGAAGCACAAGAGTGTAAACAGATGCATGCACACGCAAACAGGCACACCTTCCCCCGCACACGCGTACACACACGCACACATGTTCGCTCCGTCTCCGTTGGTGATCAGCTTTGCTGCAGGTCGCACTCCGCTGCCGCGGCGGCTGCTCGGGCTCCCAGGCTTCGCTCACGGAGCTACAGTGCTGCGGCTGAAAGAGAAAAACAAGTGCACAAAGGAGCGCTCAGGAGGCTGCTCGGTTGCCCGGGGACACAAACTCCTCGGGCCGCTTCTCCAGGGACACTCAGACCGGGAACTAGGAAGAGCCTGGCGTGAACTGCATGGGCCACAGTACCTGGGATGCCACCGGAGGCCTGACCACTGCCCCTCAGAGGCAGTGACGCAGGACCAGCTCTCCCTGCAGGCCCTCTGAGCCTCCCTGGCTCCAGGGCTCAGGGCAGGAGGAGGAGGCCATATGGACTCACCTGAGGCCTTGGGTGATACTCGCTCAGAGGACAAGGGCAGTTTTCAAATCGAGGCACAGTGGCGGCTGCCAGAGACACTCAGAAAACAAGCCGGAGGAGAGAAGCCAGCTGGGACCAGTAATTTGAAGATAAAGGCAATGACTGAGTTTAGAATCAGTAGGTGAGCACATTTCCACATAGAGATAAAAGAACCCTGGCACTGTGTGAGAATACTGGAGGGGGTGGGGGGGAGAGGAGGGGGGTATCACGGAGACACAAGGAGGAGTCATTTTCAGTATTTATAACATCCTGAACTTGGAGCAGAGGGAAGAAATGGCCTCATGCCTGATAACAGAGGACAGGGTAAGCCAGTCATAATGCTGGGTTGCCTGTTTAAATGGTTCTAGTGTATCTCAGAGTGTACAGAGACATGCGGGGTTCCATTAAAGGTTTGTAAGTTTAAATGATGGTGAGGCAGATGATAATAAGGCTCACTGTACATAGGGTCGGTCAGGCACTATACAGTTGCATTTTTTTATTTTTATTTTTTTCAAAGATTTTATTTATTTGACAGAGAGAGACACAGAGAGAGAGAGAACACAAGCAGGGGGAGTGGGAGAGGGAGAAGCAGGCTTCCCGCCGAGCAGGGAGCCCGATGTGGGGCTCGATCCCAGGACCCTGGAACCATGACCTGAGCCGAAGGCAGACCTTAATGACTGAGCCACCCAGGCGCCCCCCCCCTTTTTTTTGTATTTTTGTATTTTTAAAGATTTTATTAATTTATTTGACAGAGAGAGAGGGCACAAGCAGGGGGAGTAGCAGAGGGAGAAGGAGAAGCAGGGAGCCCGATGCGGGGCTCGATCCCAGGACCCCGGGATCATGACCTGAGCCGAAGGCAGACGCTTAACCGACTGAGCCACCCAGGCGTCCCTATACAGTTGTATTATGGCTCAACTGTGTCCTCCCCCAAATTCATATGTTAAAGGCCTAAGCCCCAGTGCCACATAATGTGACTGTATTTGGAGAAAGGGTCTTTAATGAGGTAATTAAGTTAAAGTGAGGTGATTAGGGTAGGCCCCAATCCCATATGACCGGTGACCTTATAAGAAGAGGAGATTAGGACACAGGCACACACAGAAAGAAGGCAGCCATCTACAAGCCACGGAGAGAGGCCTTGGAGGAAACCAACCTGCCAGCACCTTGCTATGAGATGTCGAGCCCTCCGAACTGCAAGAGAATACATTTCTGCTGTTGAAGTCCCCCAGTCAGTGGCACCTTACTATGGCTGCCCTCGCAATCTAATAGAGCTTGTGATCCTGTTAATCCTGAAGATATGGTCTCCATTTTTACAGATGAGAAAACAGAAGGTAGAGAGGACAAGTGGCCCAGGATGATAGCACCAAAAGTCGCCGAGCCAAGCCAGGAACCCCAGGTCTGATGCCAGCACCCGTATTTTTACCACAAAGCAATCTATCATAGTATTGCTCATCAAGATGTACAGAGGATATAAAAGGAAACTCAGCGTGGTGGCATGAAGGCCAATACACATCCGAGCAACAACGGAACTTCGGAATTTAACAGAAGAGGGAAAAATGCTCTGAAGAGTCAAAGACACTGGAGTCAGAGATTCAAAATCAGTCTTCTGACACATGCAACCCTTTGAAGACAAATGTGAAATCTGAAGAAGATTTTATCTGGATCATGATAAGTTATCTAGAAGCTAGGGAAAATAAAGAGCAAACGTAAGGGCGGGTACCTGAATGGGTTAGTACTGAGTGCCTCATTCTTTAACATATGTATTATTATTATTTTTTTTAAGATTTTATTTATTTATTTGAGAGAGAGAGTGAGAGAGAGAAAGAGCACAAGAGGGGGGAGCAGGAGAGGGAGAAGCAGACTCCCTGCTGAGCAGGGAGCCCGATGCGGGACTCGATCCCGGGACTCCAGGATCATGACCTGAGCCGAAGGCAGTCGCTTAACCAACTGAGCCACCCAGGCACCCTAACATATGTATTATTTTCAATAAATTTTTTCCTTTAAGCTTGTACCATAATAAGCTAGCCATGTTTTTCCTATAAATAAATGTATCAGTTTCTAAAACACGCACATGTTTATTGAGACACGCTGTGATATATATTTCACACATGGGTCTTGCTCTGGCCTCTGTTAAGCCAGAGATGACTTTGCTTCTGAAACTGCAAACTTCAGGATTGGAGAGCATACCGGAACAGGTCCTTTTCCCGATACCTCTGTTTATCGTGTTTTCTCCACCTTTTGGGATGGGGGAAGATAAAGAGTGCATAAAGATTCCTTAGAACACAGGCTCTTACTCTGGGGTTCTTGGACTCTTTAGTGGTCCAAGGATAGGCTTAAGGGGCAATCCATGAGGCCCTTGAAGATTGGTGCACATTTTCCTGTGTGTGTGAATAGCTACCACTTTCTGGGGAGGCTCCACCCTTTTTCAGACTCTCCGAAGCAAGGGTAACACCAATAGGGTTTGCGAGCTAATGCCTACATATGGTTGGAAAAAAATATATTACTAAATTAATTTCACTTATTTCTCAATTTAGTTACTAGAAATTTAAAATTATACTTGGGGCATGCATGGTAAATCTGACAGGGCTGATCTAGAGTTTGAAGCAATGAAGTCTTTGTAACTAGGGAGAGAGAAAGCCTCCTCTTTTCCAGATTCTCTGATCAAACACCTGGCAATCTAATTGTGTAGGCAAATTGTTTAATTGTAGCCAGTGATCTTCAAACCTTCTGGCAAATTTGTCTCTAAGTGCTTCCAATAGTTGCTTATAGAGCTAGGGCTTAGCAACAGAAGATGAGTGGCTCAGAGGATATTGGGTATGTGTTAACAGACTAAGGATTTCCAGGCTCCCTCTCCATCTTGATCCTACAAGGGAAGAGACGTGCACTTATTTCATTGGGCAATGGCACTCCACGGTGGCTGTCCAGGGTCTGTATGGGGCCTTTATGGAAGAGCGGACAAGAGGCCTGCCTTCACTCCTGAGATCATGTGAATAATGGATCCACGTACTTGCTAACAGCATTGGCTTGCTTTTGGTTAAAAATGCCCTTTTCACGGACAGGTTTAATTCAAATACTTAGATGGTCTTTTTACCAAAAAGCATCAAAATCCTTTCTCTCTCTCTCTCTCTCTTTCTTTTTTAGCTGTTCATCTTTATTATGTTTTCTTGGGGGATGGCCTAAGACTTCCCAGGTCACTGAATGTATAGAAAACACTATTTTTTAATCAGGTGACTTTGTGAGCATCTTTAATCAAATTTATACGATTATTTTCTAATATGCTTTGCCTGTCAACTTTCTTGGTGATTCTTGTACACCCCACAGTGAAAATGACCCATCATACAATCTGTTGACGGCATTCACTGAATTTGAATTAGGCTTATAATGAATCTCATGTACTTTAAAGTATGATAATCAAGAGGCTATGCTCTTTCATGTGCAGCATGTCCCTTTTCTATCTGGCATACACTGGTAACGAGTCGGAATTCCAGTCTACTACGAGAGCCTAAGATATACCCGGTTGCCTCACATCTAAAATCCGAGCAATGCATTTGTCAGCTCCTCAAGTATTCCGCATCACAATTCAACATTTTCCAAAGGAAAACAACAAATGCCTAAACTGAGAAAGGAAGCAGTCAGGTGGCTATAAGGCTAACACTTCAGACCCATGCTGACTTGGGCATAATTGTGTTACGGGGCAGGCTCGGGAAGGGAGCTGACAGTGTGTGGCCATGGATAAGCCCCTGTGACCCAAGTCCCTCTATGACCGGTTCAAAACCACAAACACAGAACACCAAGGTTTGGAAGAACCAGCTTGTTCTTGTCCACAAAGTTAGTCAAAGGCCTAGTCAACTAGTTCCTCAAGCTGCTTGATCAGCAGATAACTAGACAGTTCTGTGCTCTTGTTCTCAAGCCAGAGCATAAGTCTGCAGAAAAAAGGGGCTGGGGAAATGAAATGAGGCCCTGCAGGAAAGTGATGACAGCAGCACTAAAAGAAAGGGAAGAACAGCTTGGGGGAAGCACCAAGGGAAAAATCAACTCATGAAACATGCGCTGAAAAATCTCTCTCTCAATTGTCCAACTCTTTCAACCTGTCACTAAACACAAGAGCCCCAGAAGCAGCTGCTGGAACACAGAGTGAGTTAATACTGCCTCCCTCAGTGCACCCAGTGTTAAGATTACCCCCCGGGGACCTGTGTACCAGATGCTAACAAGAAAGCCCAGTGTGTGAGGCCACCGTGCCCCTGATCCTGGCCTAGGACAGGTGTGCGGATGAAGTGCACGCAGGAGCTTGTGTCAGCAGAGGATACGCAACAGCTCAAGGTTGGCGGAAACTTCGTTTGGAGCCTGTAACCAAGTCTCAGGGCCCAGGAGCTTGAAAGGGGCAGAAGGCTTGCGACAGGCTCCCAAGTTAGGAACGGGGAAGAAGAGAGGTGCAGCTGGGCCCTGATGGGCCAGGATGGGGTACAAAGCTGGGCTCTCAGCTCCGTCTCTGTCCTCATGTCAACGACACACTTTCCCTTCCTGCACCATACAAATCCTACAGCAACAGGCAGGCGGCATCAGTCAGCCAACAGCTGCTGGGGACGGGGTGGGGGGCAGTGCAGAGGGACACCACCATGCGTCCCAACTTCTCATTTCCAGGGTGAGAAGTGGAGAGGAGAGGCAGCTTGGCGGGCAAAGGCTCCCAGGCCATAAGCGGCAGGACGGCTGCGCACTGGCTGGCCTGAGCGGGAAGCCCGGACACCACACTGTGTCCACTTCCACTGTGTTGGGTTTCAGACTGCCCACTGCCTTTCACACATGCTGGTTCACATAAGGAGGGATACACAACTGAAGAAGTGCCAAAATGACGAGGTGATCCCAGAGGTCAGGCTTTCTGCAGTCAAGCTCCAGGGCTAACCCAGCTCTGTGAACTGTGGGCAGGGGAGGGGAGGGGTGATCCTTGGCCAGGAGCCTTTTGCATTCAGTGGGGCTTCTCTCAACAGATCGCGGTGTACCAGCTGACGGGCAAATGGATCATGTGAGCTGGTTCCCCATGGTAAAATGTTTGGACCAATAAGAAAAATCTGTACACAATTGGAGGCTAATGGAATCCTGGGCAGTCAGCAGCTTTGGGTATTATGGGGAAGCCTCTGAAATGATAGCTATTTGGGGACTGGCTTATTTTTCTGTTTAGTGAACACTGTACAATAAAATCAGATGCAGAACAGACATCGGTGTGGGTTTTAGGTAAGCATGAAACCTACTGATATCAGGGCGTGTTTTACACTGTAAATCATTGTCTGCCCTGTGAACTGCCACAGGTCTGAGGCACTAGAAATAACAGAACCACGAAACGATAGAGCTCAGAGCTAAACAGGGCCTCAAAAGGTTCAGGATGGAGCCTTCAGGCTGGTAAAGATTGATTAGTCACACTTTACAGATACAGCGTCTCAGAAAGGCTGAGTACCCTGCTCCAAGGCACACAACTAAAACTGACTGAGAGACGAGGGGAGAAGGGGCAAGCCTGCTTCTCAGTATAACACGGTGTCAGCTTAGGCCATGTGGTCACAGCTGCGTGGTCCGCTTAGCCCAGAGTGCTGCCTCTGACAAACGTAACAAAAATACAATCCAACACGCCCTTAGAAGCGTGGGCAAGATGGGAACGTGATTTCATCTCCGTGGTGCATTTATTTGTTCAAAGGCTTTGCGTGCGTATGGTTTTGCATTTTCTTCCCCTGCCGTGTATGCTCGATGCAGGGCAGGCGACGAGATGCTATTCTCACTGTTTTACTGATGGGGATGCTGAACGCCCTGAGGGCCAGGCACTACCAGCAGCGGACCCTGAAACACAAGTATACTCTCTTTGTTCGGGGTTTCCAAAGAACACATGACTTCCTCTCCAGTCTGTCTTGTCCTCTGGCCTCCTGGCCCTCACTTCTGAGCAATTAGCCATGATGAAGGGCACAGTAAGCCTTGAGACTCAGTCCTTAAGATCCCAATAGGCCGAAGAATTATTTCCTGGAGAGCAAGGCCAGAGACAGGCTGACCTCCGCACCCTTGTAATGTTTTCACTTGGGGCCATGGCTATCGCCTCTCAGCTGGCGCCCCCGCTGCCGCCGTTTCCTCTGCAGGACGCAGCCCAATGCTTCCAAAATTCCAGTTTGATCATTTCACTCTCCTGTTCCAAAATGTTCCTTAGTGTCCAGAGTACACCAAGGATTCACCTGCCGGACATTTAAGACCCTTCATGATCCAACCCAATGGTAGCTTTACATTCTTCTAAAATTATAATGATAATAATACCTGAAATAATAATACTGGATACTTATGAACTTATGAGCCAGGCATTGGGCTAATTGCCTTGCATAGTACCTAGACACTGTTACCAGTATCCATACTTCCTCGGTACCAAAACCTAGATTTTATTCAGTGGCTCATGGGCCTGACACAGACAATGAATCATGATTGCTCTAAGTCAGTGATTCTCAAAGTACAGGCCCAGAACAGCAGCATCATCAGCTGCTGGGAACTTGTTAGAAATGCAAATTCTCAGGCCCCACCCCAGACCTACTGAATCAGAAATTCTGGAGGTGGGGCCCAGCAATCTGTGGTTTAACAAATCCTCTAGAGGATTCTACTGCTTACTCAAGTTGGAAAACCAATGGTCTAAGCCAATCCTGACAATCTGGATCCCCACTTCCCGCATTGGGGGCGGCTTTGTGACTTAGTCTGGGCTCATGAGACCAATGTGCAAAGCGGGGGGAGGGGTATTCTGGGAAAGCTTTTATTTTCTTGGTAAAAAGGAAGAGAGGCATCCCTTGACAATCTTCTTAATAAAAATTGCAAACCTCCACTGTGCCCCAACCTTTACTATCTCCTTATCAACTTTAATTTTTCTTCATCCCACTTAGAGCCTCTTGACTCTACTTGTTTATTGTCTGTTTCCTCCACCAAGATGTACCCAAAAGGGAAGCCCTTTGTCAGTCTTGTTCAGCATGTCCCAATAGCCCAATGAGAACAGTGTCTAGCAAACTGTGCTCAAAAACTTGTTGTGTTGATTGATGAGTAAGTGCAGCTGTCTCTGCTATTCCTCTTCTTTCTTACTTTGAATGAGGAATTGATGGCTGAGGCTATGGCAGCCACCTTTAGACCACGAAGCAAGAGAATCGCAGAAAAACTGGCTCTGACATTGCTGAACCACCAAGCAATGCCCACCTCAGGGCCTCTGGTTAGGGAAGAAAAATAAATCCCTATTTGCTTGAGCCACAGCAGTCAGCTCTCCTACTCCTAACAGCCCACGCATTCCTATGTGACAGATATATTTAATAAATTTAACTTTTGCAACAACTGAATTTAGAGGTGAGGAGCGAAGTCTCATAGCAGTTATTTGTATAAGATCATGTGATCCTGAAGCTATTTTTCTTGTCTGAAATGCCCTCCTTGTGGCCTAAATCCAACTCACCTTTCAGCCCCAAGTATAAACATCTGTGTCGCATTCCCTGATCACCCCAACCCACCAACAGCCAGCTTAAGGTAAGCGTGTGCAGTCTAGATCATCAGTCTAGGAATTATAAGTTATTTGTCTTCTTTTTCTAAGCAGACTGTTAAATGCTTGTGGATGGGCATCATAACACATCTTATATGCTTACGTTCTTCCTTACACACCTGCTGGCAACAATTTCATTCTGAATTGGATGCCATTAGCTTACTGAGCAACTTTGACCCAGACATTTAACCTCTCTATTCTTTGATCTTCTCACCTGAAAGTCAGAGTACCAGCCTGGCAAGCTTCAGATTTGTAAGACAGAATGAACTTTGCTTAGTATTACAGAGCTAAGAGATAACAAAGAGAGTAGTAGTTCAGATACTATCTAGTAGTATCTAAGGCTGCCGGTGTTTCTAGAACAAACCAGTACAAATCTATCAGCAATGTCTATGACAAAGAGCCTAGTAGGGTAAAGGGCACAAGCATCAAACACTCGTTGTCTTACCCAGCACTCAAGCTTAGACACTCAAACCAGATGGCCCCACCTGGCCCTGAAATGGAAGGGTCGGGGCGGGCGGGGGGGAAGAATCAATTGGCTCCACAGAGAAAAAAATCACTCTCCAGTCTAATGACGCAGACATGGTACATAAAGAACACCTGAGATGACTCAGAAGAGTAATTTAAATTTCCCCAAGAAAGGCATGAAAGTCCCTTCCTCCTCTGTGGAAGGAGCCCGTTTTTATTTTTGTTTTTTTTAATGCCATTCAGGGGGCTTCCAAGCAAGCTGAGTGCTGACAGGGAAGTGCAGAGCCACGGCCATGAGGAAGGTGAGAATGGAGGAGTGGCTTTAAGAGGCACAGATGAGGGGCAGCCAGACTCTATTGGTCCTCAGCTGGGGCTGGGCCTACTGCCACACGCAGCCCTCTGCCTTTCTTCCGAAGGTGAGTGCTGCCCTCCGCTGGCCTGCCCATGGGACATAGCCTGTCCCCGGTAGCAGCCGGTCCTGGAGCCTCCTCAGACCCTGCCCCGGGGCCGTTTCTCCCACAGCTTCACCTCCGAGGCTCTGCTTTCTTTTTGTTGGATTTGACTCACTTTGATAAGTAGAAAGAGCCAAAAAACATTTTTTTCCTTCGTTGGTAAAGAAAGAAAAAGGCTTTACTTTTAAATTTCCTTTGAAAATTTAAAAGGTATACAAGTCAGAATGGTAGAAATTTAAAGTTGAAATCCTAAAAAAAATCATGCAATGCCCACCCGGTTTTAATCTAGTTTGCTGGGTTTTAACCTTCAGCTCCGAACCCACCCCCACCTCTCCCACCTTCCTTCCCAAAGGTGAATCTAAGCTGCTGTCACTCACTCTCAGACATCCCTGCTCGGCAGCTCTGGGGCAGGCACCTCTGCCACCCTGGCCCGTTTGCTGAGTTCTTCACCTGGTGGCTCCTCGGCTGCTTCCAACTTGCGCTTGGGGGACGCTGGGCCACTGGGTAGTGTTCTTGGGCCTGCAGGGAAGCAGGTCCAAGTGTCACACGGACTGTGCAGCAAGCCAAGACGACCTGAAACTGGGCAGTGGCAGCTCCTTAAGGGGCAGGGAGCCTGCCTCGAAGCTATGCCAACATGTTCCTCCTCAGGCCTGCCCCTCGGCCTTCCTTTCAGCAGTGACCTTGCCCAGAAATGTCTAAGGAGAGCACGACCCGGCCTGCTGGCAGTACGGCCAGCTTTTGGGCCCCAAGCCCCACAGGCTCCAGGCCAGAGACGGAGTTGGCGTGTGTGCTGCCCTTGCTCCAGAGGTCAGGCATTCCCTCCATGATGCCGATCGGCCTCCGGAAGCAGTACCCTCGTCTGTGGAGCCGCCTGGCTGGGCAAACTGGAAAAAGCCCTGGAGTTCTTGCTGGTCTCATCTTACTGATATTTATCCCAGAGCCGAGGAGTGGGGGAGGTTAAGAATTCAGCCCCACCACCGGCCTGTGCTGCCACCTCCTGCCTGGATGACCATGGCTGCCTCCTTTCTAGCCTCTCTGTCCTTGCCCCTGCCCACACTGTCCCCTCCACACAGCAGGCAGAGTGAGCTTTTGACAACCTAGATCAGATCCCCACACCTCCACCCTGCTCACGAGCCGGCAGTGCCTTCTCAGGGCACTGACGACAGAATCCTACTCCTCCTCATGGGTGTGGAGCCTGGGGATGCTGCTCTGGCCACAGCTCCTCTTACCCAGTACCTCTTACTCATCGTCTCATTCTAGCTCCTCCCTCGAGACATGCCAGCCACACTGGCTCCCTTTCTCTGTTCCTTGCATTAGCTAAGCTCATTCTGTCTCTTGTCTTTTCTTGCTATTCCCTTTGCCTGGAATGCTCTTCTCCCAGTTCTCGGAAAGCCGGGTTCTGCTTGTGACTTGGGTCCCTGCTTAGACTGGTGTTCCCTCACTACTCCAATCTAAAGTACCATCCCCCTTCCCCGGCCCCTCTCACATCAGGTCATTCAATTTTATTTTCCCCAAAAGCACTTTTTATCTGAAATGATCTTGTACGGTTCCTTTACTATTTGTCTCTCCCAAGCGGAATATAAGCTCTATATATGGGGCACAGACTCATTCCAGCCTTTGTCCTCAGCCCTCAATGACTCAAGTGGCAGTAGGTCTGTGGTGTCCTCTGCACGGACATAGGCCACAGGAGGCCAGCTGCTACTCACCTGCACTGCTCATGCTCCCAGTCTGGCCCGAGCTGGGCTCTGCCACCGGGTTGCTGAGGTCTTCCACACAGGAAGGGACGGACGCCAGCAGACCTGGAAGAGAGGCAGGGGAGCAATCAGAATGCCATCTCACAAGACTGCAGAGGGCCACAGGACCGTTGAAGACAAGATGGGGTGGCGGGGGACAGGGGGTGCTGGGCCATGACTCTGACGTTCCACCTCTCCCCACTGGCCACAATTAAGAGAGGCCTGATCCAGCCCAGCCTGCAGTGCCCTGTGCCGTGGGAAGTCAGGTCAACTTAACAGCTGAGAAGAGAGCACCTGGTCTCCCTTTGCAAATGTTGGGAAATCCCCACAGAGCCCACAGGTACGTCCTTCCCTTCAGTGAGCTGGGGGCTGGGGGATGGGAGTAGTGGCTCCTTACAGAGTCCCCGGTAGCGGGAGAGCTGCTGGTAAATCTGCTTCATTCGCTCAATGTTGAGCCGGCTGGTCTCAGCATGGTTGACGATGGGCCGGGGGTAGTCCACACCAATGATGCACTTGGCTGCCTTCTGAATGGACTCGGGGGCATTCCAGGGCTCATAGATGTATCGAGAGGGGAATCCTTTCAATATGGGCAGGTATCGCCTGAAACACACACGTTGGACAACCGGTCAGCACACGGCGACTCTCCTTCAAAGGGCCACGGGTATCTTACCTTAGGAGCCGGGCCCAGCAGCCAGGAGCCAGAGAGCCTGGACCGCAGCCTCACCTGATGTAGTCTCCGCTGGGGTCTGTGCGGCGGCCGAAGCCCACAGGGCAGTAGCAGTGAAAGAACTGCTGGAAGAAAGCACTGCAGGACAGCCACATCCAGCTGCCTGCATTCACGCTGAAATCCGCATCCAGGAGCAGCTCATCAAATACCTACATGGGGACAGGGTGAGACAGTCAGCCTCGATGGGGACCTACTGCCAGGTGCTCCCCAAGATACCACATGCCCCATGGAGAAGAGAGAGCCGAAGCCCTTCTGCTGAGGGCAAGCCAAGAAGGATTTGGAGGGGACCCCCTGGATCCAGGGATCCCACCCCAGGCCTCAGGCCAGAAGAAGGCTGCCCTTGCTGGGCCTGATGAGAGGGTACGGGCTAGCTTCCCCTGAGAGCGCACTCACCCGGACCCCGCTCTCCCAGCTGACCCAGAGGTCCCCGCGGGTGAGGAAACAGGCCACGGCATGCCGGGCCAGATGGTGAATCCAGCCCTCCTGCCTCAGCTGGGTCATGATGGCGTCGATCCAAGGGAAGCCTGTCTTGCCCTCGGCCCACTTGGCCAGGGCTTCGGGGTTGCGGTCCCAGGGGATCTGGATGCAGATGGGGTTCCCTTCCATTCGGTCAAACCTGGGGTTGTTGGTGGCTGCCGTGTAGAAGAACTCTCGCCATAGGAGTTGCCCAAACAGGGAGAGGGGGGGCGTGCTGTTCCGCTTCACCTGGGGTGGGGGCAGCACACAGATGTAACACTGGCCCAGCTCTCGGCGCCATGTCACTCAGGTCTCTCCCACAGAGCAGTCTGGAGCTGCTACGAATGTGGTGGCTCCCCCCCTGGACACTTGGAGGGGACTATGCCCTAGCAGTGGCCCAGCGTGCCCGCAGACTGAAACCCAGAGCACCCCCTGGCTGTGTGCACCGGGAAACAAACTCCATAGGCCTGGCCCATGATCCTCGTCCTCAAGGGTGCCTGCTTGGCTCTACTTTCTAGAGTCAAAGGGAGTTTACCCATCAGCATGCATAAAAAATGCTCAGTTTAGATTCTGGTTAAATAAGTGATTACAACAGCCTGGATCTGGGGCCTTGAGGGAATTAAAAGATCAGACCAGGCCTCCAAGCAAATAATGACTTTCCTGAAATCACAAGATTCCAAACTGGCAAAGCCACCCCATGCCACAAAATCCTGCTACAGGCAAGGACAGGGAAACAGCGTGAAACGACACAGATGTAAGGATGACCTGCTGAATGCGGATAGTTGGATGTGTCGCCCTCTTTCCTTCTGGGGGCAGGTGCACTACCACAGGGTTATTTGCCTGTGGTCCATACAGGACAGCCCTGCATTCAGCCCGGGTCACTTCCCTGTTACTGGTAGGCAGGTTACTGCTCCTGGGCTCCCCCGTTAAATGCTCCGCGCCAGCCCCACAGAGGGCTGCTGTGCTCTTCCGCTTGGGACTGGTTCCAGCCTTGCCCTCCCTGCCTCCCAGCCCGAGTGCTTGCCCGGCAGATCTGCCACCTGGAGGGTCACACCCTGAGGTCAGCTTTTTGGCCTGTCCTGTTCTACTTGATAACCTGGAGTTTATTTAGATCAGCAGTTTGGGTGGCGCTGGGTTCTGCCACCTCTTGGATGTGACTCCTCCCTACCTTCTCTGGACTGTACACAACATAAGCACCCCCAGAACCCACAACCCGGTCCCCACCACCAGGGCCAGCGGGGAAGGCCTCTTTGCAGGGTGTCTGGCCTGCAACCGGGGGCAGGGCGTGTTGCCCTCGCCGCGCCCTCACCTTTTTATACAGGTCCCACAGGCGGTAGTAGAAGAGACGGCTCGAGAGGCAGCCGAAGCGCAGGTAGGGGCTGAGGCCCGTGGGGCTGGCCAGCAGGGAGTTGGCGTTCATTCGGGGTCTCTCATAGTTGGCAACCCAGGCCTGCAGCAGGAAGAGAAGGCGAAGAAAGGAAAGGCCTGGACGTTGCAGAGAACAACCCCAAGGCACTGGCATAGTGCTTTACCTCGTGGCTCACCGTGGCTTCTCCCATGGGGAGACAATCCTCTGGGCCAGCACTTATCTGTACCTCCTTTTGAAAACGAACCACAAAGCTCAAAGGATTATGTGGCTCTTCTGGGGTTACAGAGGTGCTAAGAGACAGGGCTGGGCGGACTTTGCTTCTAACTCCAGATTCCACCTACAGCTGATAACTGTTTCTACCTCAACTCCTCGCACCCTCTTTTCCTCTTCGTGATGCCTCTTTCACAAACTTTACACCCTCTGCAGACCTCCTCCTCCACACTTCCCCACCACCCCTCAGCAGATGACTTCCCTTCCTTACTGTAAGGAAATGCAAGCCTTCGGCTGAAAAACTCCTCAACTCTTAGCCACCAAATCTACAAACTCACCTGGGTCCACACCTCCCCATCTCCTCCCCACCGCGTCTCTGGTGACTCTGCCCAAGGCCAAGGTCTCCCCTGGCTCTGGAGCTCTCCCCTCTTCCTTCCACTGCACCTTCCATCTCTCCCTCTCCAGTTTCCACTCCAAGAACATTGGGAAAATCATCTCATTTCTTTGCAAAGGAAAAAAAAAAAAGAACCTCTAGGAAGCCTGTGGACCTCTATCCTGTCCACTTTCTTCTCTCCACAGCCCATGTCCCATAGCCACCTGCACTTCTTGGCCCACCCCAGCATGGCTTCTGCCTTCACTGCTGCCTCCAAGCTGGCTCCCACAGAGTGCCTGTGATCTCCGCACCACTGAGTCCTGCAGGTGCTTGCCTACCATATTTTCGGACCTCTCAGCATACCTCACCCTGCTCTAGTCTCCACACCCTCTGTTCCCTTCGCCTCTGGACTCCACACACTCCTGGCTGCCTCCCACGTGGCTGGCTGCCTCCCCTCCCAATCTCTTCAATGTTGGCATCTCAGGGCTCTGTGCTGGGCCCCTACTCAACTGTGTTCCTGGGAAAGCACGTCCAGTCCCATGGCTCCCAATGCCACCTCTGTGAGGATGATCGACACGTTGGTGGCTCCAGCTCAGACTGCTTAGCTACTGCTTAGCTAGACTCCCAGATCACTCCATCCAACTCCCTGCCAGGATCTCTACCTGATTGCTATCCAGGCCCCTCAAAGTGTAACAGCTCTTTTCTCCAGACCACCCTTCCATGGGCATTTCTAGCTCAGAAAGCGCACAGTCATCTACCTGGGTGTCCAAGCCAGAGGCCTGGCCATCACCTTTGACTTCCTTGTCACCAAGTCCTGTCAATTCTACTGTTCAAATACTCCTCAAATCTGTCCTTTTCTTCCCCTCTTGCTACCAACCTGGTTCAGGCTAAGATGTAGACTAGACAACTGTGACAGCCTCCCAACTGACCTCCCTGCATCTCTTCTCATCCCCCCTGTAATTCCATCTCCACAGTGGGAGCAGAGCAATGGCTTAAGAACACCATCCTGCAGGAACAAACGTGCACTGGGATTCCTGTTGCTGTTAGGATAAAGTCCCAATCTTAAACATGGCTTACAAGCACCCCACTGTCTGGATGAGCCTGTCTTTCTTTTTTTTTTTTAAAAGATTTTATTTATTTATTTGAGAGAGAGAGAATGAGAGACAGAGAGCATGAGAGGGAGGAGGGTCAGAGGGAGAAGCAGACTCCCTGCCGAGCAGGGAGCCCGATGCGGGACTCGATCCCGGGACTCCAGGATCATGACCTGAGCTGAAGGCAGTCGCTTAACCAACTGAGCCACCCAGGCGCCCCGAGCCTGTCTTTCTTAAGCTTCATCTCTTGCCACTCTCTTGTAAGCGCCACACTCTTGCGGGCCTTTGCACACGCGGCTCCCTTGGCCTGGAATGCTGTCCCGCTTTTCACTCACTTTCCCTTGGTTAACTCTGACCTTTCCTTCAAGTCTCAACCTAACAGTCACCTCCTCTGCAGGTAACCCCTCAGGTATTAGGTTAAGTGTCTCTGACAAACATTAGGTATATTTGCCTGCTCACGCCCTTACGCACCTCCCTCTGAAAGCCTTTTTATTTTAAGTGAAGTACAGATACGGAAGTAACACCGGTGTGTGGCTTAATGAATTATTCTAAGGCAAACACTCATGCAACAATCACCAAAGTTCAAGAACCGGAACTTTGCTGGCCACCCCAGAAACCCTAGTCACAGTCCCTTCCTGGCCCCACAAGTGACCACTCACCGAACTTTTATAATAATCACTTCCTTGCATTTAAAAATGTTGATGTTTTCCTATTTTTGCAAAGCATATTTGGGAGGGAGGGCTTTATCTTTTTAGTTATTCCTTGCATTTTTTAGAAGGGGGAGGAGCAGAGGGAGAGGGAGAATTTTAAGCAGGCTCCATGCCCTGCAAGGAGCCTGACTTGGGGCTCAATCTCAAGACCCCAAGATCATGACCTGAGCCGAAATCAAGAGTTGGACACTTAACCGACTGAGCCACCCAGGTGCTCCTATTCCTTGCATTTTTAAGTGGGTTTTTTTCCAACCACATGTGCATCCCTAGGCACTATAGTTTAGCCCTGGCCATTTATAGGGCTTTGATGTGTTATTTTAAGTTTCTTTTAATCTATGTATCTCCGGTCATTTCTTTCTTTCCCTTGCTTTATGGAAGAATCCAGGCCATTTGACTTGTACTGATTCTCACAGTCTGCATTTTGCTGATTGCACACTGATGGTATACTGCCTGCAAATTGGTGGCTGGGACCAGAGACAGGATTGGACTCAGGTTTGATTTCTTTGGCAAGACTATGGGGGGACAGAATGCCTGCCTAGCTCTCTTCATGGAGTTAGCAGTCATTAACGTACAACATGTCATCATTGAAGGCTACAAAATGCTGGTATTCTAATTCTATCATTCCGTTTTCATTTAAAAATGGGGATACTTGGGCGCCTGGGTGGCTCAGTTGTTAAGCGTCTGCCTTCAGCTCAGGTCATGATCCCAGGGTCCTGGGATCGAGTCCCGCATCGGGCTCCCTGCTCTGCAGGAAGCCTGCTTCTCCCTCTCCCACTCCCCCTGCTTGTGTTCCTGCTCTCGCTATGTCTCTCTCTGTCAAATAAATAAATAAAATCTTTTAAAAAAAAATAAAATAAAATAAAAAATAAAAATAAAAATGGGGATACTTTTTTTTTTTTTTTTAAAGATTTTATTTATTTGACAGAGAGAGACACAGCGAAAGAGGGAACACAAGCAGGGGGAGTGGGAGAGGGAGAAGCAGGCTTCCTGCAGAGCAGGGAGCCCGATGCGGGACTCGATCCCAGGACCCTGGGATCATGACCTGAGCTGAAGGCAGACGCTTAACCATCTGAGCCACCCAGGCTCCCCAAAAATGGGGATACTTTTAAAAAGAGATGCTTGCCCTCATCTACTATTTTGGGTAACCCAGTAGTAAAGATCATATGGAGTCTCCCCTTTTTGGTGACAGCACCTAATTTTCTTGTGGTGATCCAGCCTTCCCTAATCTCAGTCCAAGTGGGTGAAGTGCAGCTAAGCTCACCTCTGACTCTGGGAGTAGGCTCAGGGTGCAAGTCTGACCAGGGAGAGCACCCCTTCCTTGGCCATGATGACTGAGTCAGGGACTGTCGCATGACCCAAGCCAGGCCAATGAAAACACTCCTCGGGACTTTTCCTGGAGGTTTTGGAAAGAGGCATACCACACTTCCGCTGGTGTGCTAAGCAGATTGAAAATAAGCTGCTGGTGACCACTTTGCCACTGTTTAAGGAAAGCCTACCCGAGAATGAACTAACAGAGACAAAAGCCGAGCTCAGAGATGGAGAATGTATTCCCGGTAGCATTATTTGGACATCTGAGTCCAGCTGTGCCTAAAGGCTACACCTTAGACTCTTAGTTACATGAGCTCAAAAACTTTTCAAAAGTTTTGAAAAGGTACTTTTTCAAAAGCCAGCTTGCAAATACAAACTGATTAATGAAAAAAAACTCTCTTGCTCTTTGCTCTCCTAACCCTTTGAACCACTCCTTTCCTGACCCACAGTACATTGTAATTTCTTGTTTCATGTCTGTCATCTGCAATAAACTACTCTCCTGGAGACAAACTCCATACTTGCCTCATTGGGCAGTCTTTCCAGCAGCTAAGCCATCTTGACATGAGTAGACAGATGCTCACTTCAGTGTTAGAAAATGGAAGACTGAAATAAACCTCCTCAGAGCAGGTTACACTCCTGCTCACAGGCCCCTTTTCCTCTCCCAGTCGTAGGACACAACGTTCCCGTTGGCCACCAGGGAGTCTGTAGGATCCTGACACAAGGCCCTATGACAGACCAGACCCAGGGATATGTGGAAAAGGACCCCCTGACTTGGTGATAGAAGGGGCAGCCCTCCACAAAGTGCTTTTAAGGTGATGATAATCCACAAGGCTATAAGTTAGCTCTTTATACTTGTCAGTCTTATTCTACTCCTGCCATCCTGTTTGTCACCTCCACCACTCTGCCCCCTTGGCCTGGCCTGTGTCCCCAAACTGATCCCAAGAATCTCTGGGTAAAGCTCCTGATGTGGACAAGGACAGCTGGTCCTCCCCAAAGCCCTTGGACATCAGTCTCATCCTTTTCAGTTGGTGGCACTGGCTGAAGGTAACACCCAGATAGGCCTATGGGTCTAAGGGAGGTGGGATCTGACGCACATTTTCACCGCTGGTGAGGCACCTCCAGGGCTGGGAAGCATTTTTCCTATGTAGGTCTGCCTATTTTTCCTTGTTCCATAGTTATCACCTGGCTGCTGGGCCAAATGCTTACTTATCTGAGAATACAAAAGGTTGTGAACTGGTCTACAAACCAGCAACACCGGGCAGAAAACCAGCAACTGACTCAGTCACGAGAACCTTCTCTGCTCCTCTAGCCCCAGGGTCATGGAAGCCATGTGACCTTGTTAAGGAGTGCCTTTGGGGCCTCCGCCTCTTTCCTTCCCCTTGCCAATCCCCACTTCACTGGGAGTGGCTATTTGTTCTCTGTGTCCAAACAAATGGAAATCAATGCCTTGGAGGGGACCCAGCAAAAGGTGAGGAGGGGACACATAAACACAAAGAAATTAATCTTATGGACTTCATTAACCAGATACCCTCTCAGTAAGGGGAGCCTGCATAGAGATGAAAGAAAAGCAATCTAGGGTAAGTTCTGGAATCACACAGAACAAGATCTAAGTCTACTATTTCCTAACTGTGTGACCTCAGGCAAGTTACTTATCCTCTCTAAACCTTAATTTCCTAATCTGTCCAATGGAGGGCTTAACACCTACCTGGTAGGGATATTGAAAAGACGACAGGAAATCGTGCAAGTAGGTACTTTACCCAGGGACCAACATGTGGTAAGCACTCACTAAATGGTAGCTACTATTACTGCTGTTACTGCCGCCAGGAAGGTTTTTCACTTTCAAGCACTTTGAGCTAAGAGGCACTAAAAGCCGTGAAGCTGACCCTCACATCCCCTGCCACCTGGGCGCTAGCACCCGAAGTTCTGTGTCCCAGAAGTGGTGGCCATACCTTCCGTTCCAAATGCTTATCCAGGCGGGCCAGAGCTTCTGTCTCTCCTCCTTGCCAAACAGCTGGGCCCAGTCCTTCGGTAGGGAACCCTACGTGAGAAGGAAGAGAAGGTCACAGGACCAGAGGTCAGGCCATTTCAGTGATAGCTCAGCAAGTCTTGACACATCGGTATGTTCTTTGAGCTTCGTGGGAACTGAACCCTGTGTTCTTGGTGCTGCTGGAGCTGAGATCATCTTAACATTTCAGCGTTTGCCAGGTCATTCCAGTTCTCTTTCCGACGTGACTTTTTTTCTGTCCTCTCCCTTGCCTTCCCTAACCCTGCCACTCCTCATTCCAGGCACACGAGAACATTCCTGTCCTGCCCATCCTATCGGGTTGGCTGGCAATGACTGCTGTTTTCAGGTGAGAAAGGTTAACTTTATTCAGATAAAAAAATGGGGGGTGGGGAGGAAGGGGAGAAAGGGTTCAGTCAGTAACCTGAGGGGCTGACAGACCCCCTCTCAGTGGAAGCAACACTAGTTAACTTGGTATTGAGGAGCCCATTGATGCCAGCACTATGCTGGGCCTGTATCTTCTGAGAGAGAAAGGTACAAAAACAGGAGCAGGAATTAGAAACATAACATTATGTACATGAGTAGGAACAGAAAAGAGACTGGGAAGACATGCTCCAAAATAAGTAGTGGCTATCTCTGGGTGGTGGGGTCATAGTTATTGTTATTCCCATTCTGGTTTCACTGTATCTTCAACACCGGGTATAATAACATGCATCACTTTGACAAAGCAGAAAAAACCTGGTCAGTTATTTTACAAAAAAGGGGGCTCTGGGCAGGAAGTACGCACCCAGCTCCTCGAGGGAGGGCACGCCATAGGTGTCATCGTGGTTCTCCTGGATGTCGGCCCTGCAGCTCTCCATCTGCTGGCTCGTCACGGAGCCCACGGGCTTCTTGGGCAGCTCCATGCGGCTGATGATGGCCTGAAAGCGCTTGTAGGTAAGGGGCGGCTTCTGCCCATTCAGCTCAATAATCCTGGGAATCCCAAAGCACACCTAACGTCATGCACGAGGCCCTTCATTTCAGGTCCCTGCCCGCCCAGAAAAGAGCCCAAACTTTGACGGCTTGGAGGGTGGCTTTCCTTCTCCACTCACAGGTCCCACCCCTAAGTGGAAACGAAGGGGCAAGGGAGGCTACATCTCCATTTTACCAAGAGGGAAAATGAAGCCCAGGGAGCTGGAGCAGGTGCCTCGGGTAATGGAGCAAGGCAGGGCCAAAGCTGGGACTCAGTTCCAGGTTCCCTGGTGTCGCCGTGGAGCCTCCTCAAGACAGAGACTGACCATATCTCTCTAATCACAGAAAAATCCCCACTAGCCTTCTTGGTACTCAGCCTGTGTGTCCAAGTCATGGGAATCCCCATGGCGCCTTCCTCTCTATCCCAGCGTAAGCCTTCAGGAAGTTCTTTGATAAGAACTGCAAGCAAGTTCCCTTGTTGAAAAATCATTGCCTTCTTGGCCCCAATTTATTAGAACAGAGAGGTGGAGAACAGCCTATCCTTCCTAGATCAGAGACTGGGACTGGGATTAATAGCAACAACTATTTAAAGGGTGTTTGGCAGCTTACAAAATCTGCTTTCATGATCAAGGGAAACAGAGCCGCATTCAGGTAAGAAAAGAAGATACAGGACTGAGGAGGAGAATCGAGGCCGTTTCTATAGAATGCCTTGGGGTGGTCGGGAGCCAGATTCCCAGGGCTTTTCTTGTTGGCCGAGCGGCAGCTTACGCAAGACCTGGCTGGCTGGGTGAGTTCACTGTGGGGATATAAGGTTGGCGGCAGCCCCTGCAGTACCTCCCCCGTCCTCTGGCACGCGGCAGGAGGAGGAGCTCCACACCCAGCAGCTCCTCCGGAGAACTAGCTCACGTGCAGAGACGTGTGACCTGGCCTCCTGGCAGCCACCACTGGGTCTGGGAGAGGGGGGCAGGGAACAGTGACGGCTGCCGGCTTGGCAGCAACAGCAGCAAGAGGGTGACAGCTCTGCCAGGGAAGGGGAGGAGAGGGTTTCCTCCTAGACGCTCTGAAAGCAGAGGCCTGTCCCTAGGGAAGGAGGCTAGTCTGTAGTGATGGGCCCCCTGCAGGGAGCTCTAGAGCCTCCTGCACAACATCTAAATGCATGGCCTGGAAACCCAGATAGGCAGAGGAGCCCAGGGAACCCGTATTAGGTACAGAAACAGGACCTATGAGAACAGAGCTCTGTCGGGAAGGGCATAACAGGCAGGGTCCACTGAGGTCAGAAGACAGCCTTTCAGGAGCAGGACAGAAGTGGAAGCATGAGGAGGGGATAGGACAGCAGATCCTAATCTAATCTGCTCCTAAGCAGATCTATGAAGATCTTGCATGGGGATCCTCACTGTTCTCACCGCTCGGCCCTAGTAAGCCTCTTTGCACCCAAATTGGGTAAAGCTCTTTGTGATCTGTTCCACAGGCCCCAACTCTGGCCCATTCCCCTCCAGCTTCTAGAAAATGCCATACTTCATGTGCCAGGTGGCTCTATTGGTAAATCTCCCAAAGTTCTGCTCAGCAGGGGCCCAAACCACCAACTCCCACAATTGGCAACCTGACCCCTGGGACCCATGTCTTACTTGTCCAGGTCATAGAGAGTATGAGAGTTCTCAGTCACCACCTCCACACCGGCCTCCTTGGCCATCTTCATGATGGCTGCATCCCGTTCTTTCCCAAAGGGTTCGGAGTCATATTCAAAGGTCAAGCGGGTCACCCCCCATTCCTGTGGGGAGAGAATCTGTTATGCTAAACAATGTTTGGGGAGAAGAATGCAGCTGAGGACTCAGCTCCTTCCTAGGAAGAGACGAGTCTAGAGACCTGTCAGAATGGGCTGCAGAACAAACTAGGGACAAAGATTTGAACTGGAAAGCAAACAATCTGAGGTTCCCAAGGGTTGAGGAAAGCAGGCCTTTGAGGTGAGGCCACCAGCATGGCAACAGTGGAGCCTGAGGCTAGTGGAATTAAGAGAAAGGTGGGTAGCCCTGTACATTTGCTGTGTCCTGGGGTAGGAGAATGCAGCAGGAGGCTATAAATACAATGCTCCGAGGGGAGCCCCTAGTCCCAGAAAGAAGCACTGACTCACTGGTGCAGACAGCGGGGGAAACGATCACTGCCTCCCTCCTGCCCAGCATGCCTTTCCCAGAGCTCCTCAGAGCCCTACAAACTTCTGGCTTAGTTTTCTTGGCAGACTTGCGCTATGTGAAGTGTCCTAATGGTTTCCACAGCAACACTCCTGAGGCCAGTAGCAAACAGAGCTAATAGGCTCTAGCTCTCAGAAAAGCTGGGGAAGGAGGAGCAATCCTTAGTCCAGAGGTCAGAGAAATCAGACCAGAAGGGCCACATGTTAAAAAAGAAGGGAATTCTTTTCCAAGCCTTTAGGCTTTTCTAGTAGAATTTTCTAGATTTCCTTGCAATGCTGGGAGAAAGCTGGCCCAGTAAAAGGTTGTACAGATAACCCACAGAAAGCCCTAGAACATGACTAGCAAAAAGAAAACCGCATTCCAACCAAAGTCTCTGGTCATAGCCCCTTAATACTCTAAACACCTAGGGCAAATGTCCTGGTCATGCGGGACCTAATTCAGTCCTGCCTGTGGTGTGGGTCCTGAGCAGGGCTGGCTATCCCTCATCCAGGATAATGGGACTAAATATTTATTGAGCCCTTACTACGAGCCAGGTACCATGCTTAGCAATTCATATAAATGACATTAACTTGGTGAATAATAAAAAAAATATTATTAGATGCCACTTTCTCCAAGAAGCTTTCCTTGACCTTCTCTTTCAACAGGAATTTTTCCTGCACGTTGCCCTTTTCCCATCACAGCATTTATCATATGGCAGTGAAGTTGCCCATTACTTGCCTATTTCCCCCATTAAGAGTGTGAGCTCTCAGAGCAGAAACCATGCTGTCTCATCATTATCCTAGTACCTCACTGGGGGCCTAGGACATAGTAGAAGCTCAATAAATATACGGTAGTCGCCTCCTGTCTGCAGGGATGTGTTCCAAGACCACCAGTGGATGCCTGCAACTGAAGATAGTACTGAACCCTACACAGAGTGCTATGGTTTTTCCTATACATACTTACTTAGGATAAAGTTTAATTTATAAGTTAGGCACAACAGATTAACAAGAGTAACTACTAATAGAATAGAACAACTATAAAATATACTGTAATAAAAGTTACGTGAAAGTGGTTCTCGGTCGTAAAGCACCCCTTGCCGTACCTTACACTGCACTGTCCCTTCTTCCTGTGATAACATGAGACAATATAATGCCTACGTGAGGAGGTGAGTGAGGGGAAGGACGCAGGTGTTGCGATGTGGTGCTGAGCTACCCGATGACCTACTGACTCTCTGTCAGAAGGAGGATCATCTGCTTCCAGGCTACGGTTGACAGCAGGTGATGGATAAGGGGAGAGGGGGACTATTATATGCTAAAGGACTGACTGACTGATCCTCCGTACCTCTGGGCCATTGCTGGGTTGGCCTCTGAGGTGCTAGGGGGAGAGAGGGGAGACAATGCAGAGGAGGAGAAGAGGCCACTGTGTTTTGTGGTGTGCTGGTTAAGGACACAAATCTGGAGCCAGAGAGCCGGGGCTCAAATCTTTGATCATCACCTCTCGGCTTCACAACCACGAAGTTATTGTTCCCTCATCTAGAACAGGGATAGCAGCACATACCTCTGGGGCTGCTATGAAAATTAATATATGTAAAGCATTTACTTAGAAGGGCTCTTGACTCCTACTCTGTCCTCAGTGAACATCGGCTATTTCCAGCATGGTTGATTTATATGTGTGTGTCTGTGTGGGGGTGTGGGGAGGTGAAGTGAATGATGAGTGAATGATGAGGTATTTCCTAAGCTGCTTGCCTTGACAGCAGACCTTTCCTCTGGTCTTCCCCCCGTGGAAGGGTAGGGAAGGGAGTTGGGGTGGAAGGGGCTATGAAAATGACCCTGCACTGCTGAGGATGAGGAGAGACTGTCCTAGAGCCCTCTGTCCACGAGTAGTTCTGCTTTATAAAGAAAGGGGCTGGAGCGGGGGCAGGGGAGCTGGCTACCTGATAGAATAGACAGAGGCCTACATAGTACCCAAGTGAAGATTTTATCAACCATTTGCCCCGGGAGAACGGAGCTCCCTCAAAAAGGCTGATTTTTTCCCCAATAAACAGCACATCGCAAGACAGGAAACGCCCCGTGCTAAAAAGGAAAACTTGTCCTCAAACTCCTGGCATAGGAAGAGCCCTAATAAATCTTGTTGGCTGAAGCCAAGGAAACATCTGAGGAAGCCAATGGCATGCAGGGTGGGATAACTTGCCACATCCCTTGTCTGGACTGAGCTGGGAACTTTCCAACAAGACACTGGTTTCACAGACTTTTTTCCTTAACACAGTTTCCATTCTGTCGGCAAACTGATCGGCTTTGCTCCCAACTCCTCTACAGACCAGCACTGACGGGTTCCCGTTTCTGAGTCAGAATATCACCTCATTCAGTCTGCGGGGAAAGTCTAGAGAACAGAATCTCCCTGTCTTCTCTAGGAGTCTGCACACTTACCTTGAATAATCTTGGGAATACGTCAGCGGGCTGTCCCCGGACTACAAACAGGCGAGAGTTCAGTTTTCTTAAGCTTGTATCCAAATCTTCCAGAGACTGAAGTAGGAACCTGCAGAGCCCACAAAGGCCTTTGGGGGTAGCGTTACGAAAGAGGCACTCTTCTTCCTGACAAAGCAGGGAGATGCTGGGACCCCATTAGTACTCCACTCCGGCCAGGATGTGGTGGCCCATGAGCACACCCTCCACTGAAATCCTGACTTGGCCACTTCCTAGCTGTGTGGCTTTAGGCAGTTACTTAACCTGTTCAGTTTTTTTTTCTTTCTGATCTGTAACATGGAGTTGATGTTAGTACCTAGCTCCTAGAACTGCTAAGAAAAGAAAGTCAAATAATGCATGAAAAACATTTAGTACAGGGTCTGACATACAGAAAACCTGGAACAAATGTGAGCTGCTCCTGGGCGCCTGGGTGGCTCAGTTGGTTAAGCGACTGCCTTTGGCTCAGGTTATGACCCCAGGGTCCCGGGATCAAGTCCCGCATCGGGCTCCCGGCTCGGCGGGGAGCCTGCTTTTCCCTCTGACCCTCTCCCCTCTCATGCTGTTTCTCACTCTCTCTCAAATAAATAAATAAATAAATAAATAAATAAATAAATAAATAAATAAAATCTCTGGGCGCCTGGGTGGCTCAGATGGTTAAGCGTCTGCCTTCAGCTCAGGTCATGATCCCAGGGTCCTGGTATCGAGTCCCACATCGGGCTCCCTGCTCAGCGGGGAGCCTGCTTCTCCCTCTGACCCTCTCCCCTCTCATGCTGTTTCTCACTCTCTCTCAAATAAATAAATAAACAGGGGTGCCTGGGTGGCTCAGATGGTTAAGCATCTGCCTTCGGCTCAGGTCATGATCCCAGGGTCCTGGGATCGAGTCCCGCGTCGGGCTCCCGGCTCAGCGGGGAGCCTGCTTCTCCCTCTGACCCTCTCCCCTCTCATTCTGTTTCTCTCTCGCTCGCTCTCTAAAAAAATAAATAAAATCTTTAAAAATAAATAAATAAATAAAATCTTTTTAAAAAAAAATGTGAGCTGCTCCTACTCTGGTGGTTTTTCTGTGATCTGAGGCAAGGCACTTCCCTCTCAGCCTCAGGCAGTGTGTGTAAATAGCCACCTATCACAGGCTGTTGTGAAAATCAAAAGGGAGAACAGGGGAGAAAGCCGTCTGAAAAACAAAAGCAATACCTTGGTATAGAAGCCTGAGGTCCTACTAGAGAGGAACAAGACTGCAATAGCGCTGGCAAATCCTACCTATCTTGTCCACCCTGCCTCTCTCTATTCACGATTTGGGCTGCACATACGTCTACTGCCACAGCCCCACAGCCTGGGCTGGGTCCCCAGTTCCCAGCGTTTCATTTGGCAGGTGGCTCATTCTCCAGGGCTCTGGCCACCAGATTCTCATCCCAAAAGGGAGAAGGCCTTAGAAGGTATTTCTCTACAGGATATCTTCACATGCTTTTGGGGGTAGAGGGCTGGGGGGGCACCCCCAGATACTCAAGAGACCTAGTCTTGAGAGCCGATCACTGTGGAGAAGGAAACGGCATTCACTGAATGCCTTCGGTGTTTTATTTATTTTTATTTGACCACAAACATTTATTTACTGTTCAGGTAGGCACAACCACCTCTCTGAGAAATCTATCAGTACATTTTTATGACATGTGTTTTATTTTTAATTTTTTTTAAGTTTATTTTTTTTAGTAATCTCTACACCCCATGTGGGGCTCGAACTCACAACCCCGAGATCAAAAGTCACACATTCTACTGATTGAGCTAGCCAGGTGCCCCTGACATATGTTTGTTTGTTTGTTTGTTTGTTTTAAAAGATTTTATTTTTAAGTAATCTCTACAACCAACATGGGGCTCAAACTTATAACCTCCAATCAAGAGTCGCATGCTCGGGGCACTTCAGTGGCTCAGTCAGTTAAGTGCCTGACTCTTGATTTTGGCTCAGGTCATGATCTCAGGGCTGTGAGGTCGAGCCCCATGCCCAGCACGGAGCCTGCTTAAGAGTCTCTCTCTCTCAGGGTGCCTGGGTGGCTCAGTCAGTCAACTGTCTGCCTTCGGCTCAGGTGATGGTCCCAGGGTCCTGGGATCAAGCTCTCTGTCAGGCTCCCTGCTCAGCAGGGAATCTGCTTCTGCCTCTCCCTCTGCACCCCTCCCCCTTCTCCACTCATGCTCTTTCTTGTGCTCTCCCGCTTGCTCTCAAATAAATAAATAAAATCTTAAAAAAAAAGATTCTCGGGGCGTCAGTCAGTTAAGCGGCTGCCTTCGGCTTGGGTCGTAATCCCGGGGTCCTGGGATCGAGCCCCGCATCGGGCTCCCTGCTTGGCGGAGAGCCTGCTTCTCCCTCTCCCTCTGTCTGCCGCTCTGCCTACTTGTGCTCTCTCTCTATCTCTGTTAAATAAATAAATAAAAATCTTTAAAAAAAAAAAAAGATTCTCTGTCTCTCTTCCTCTGTCTCTCTTCACTTCCCTCCCTCTCTAAAAAAAAAAAAAAAAAAAAAAAAAGAGTTGCATGCTCTACCCACTAAGCCAGCCAGGCATCCCAACATGTGTTTTATTTATTTATTTTTTTTAATAAAGATTTTATTTATTATTTGACAGAGAGAGAATGAGAGAGAGAGAGCACATGAGAGGGGGGAGGGTCAGAGGGAGAAGCAGACTCCCCGCCGAGCAGGGAGCCCGACGTGGGACTCGATCCCGGGACTCCAGGACCACGACCTGAGCCGAAGGCAGTCGCCTAACCGACTGAGCCACCCAGGCGCCCCCAACATGTGTTTTATTTTTAAATTAAATGAAATTAGCATTTTAAACAGATAATTATGTAATTTAAAATTCAAGTTATAAAAAGGTACCTCGTAAAAAGTCTTCCCTTTATCCGTCAGGAATTTAATTACCCTCCCCAGAGGCAAACAGTGTCATCAATGTTATTAACTGTCTGTTTATGCTTTTTAAGCATGTTTTCTTTTTAGGTCTTTCAATACATTTTGAAGGGAAATATTGTCTTCATTTTATAGATGAGGAAAATGAAACACAGGATAATTAATTTGCTTAAGATCATAATTATTAAGCAACAAAGCTGCCATAGGAAGCTGTGCCCCATATTTAAAGCCTTTTAGTGGCACGCCAGACACGACTCCAGGGGCTGAGATTCTGCCAGACCTCAAGTGTTTGGAATCCCTCTCTGACAAACACAAACCTGAATATAGGTAATCCGTGGACATTCGGAACTTCGTCAGGAACCAAGCCCTGACAGGTCAGCCTGGTTCACACATACCCCTGCTATCTACATTTTGCCATCCCCCACCCATCCCCATCAATGATGGAAATCACGAGATTTTATTCTGAACACAATGAAGCCCCATGCCTCTTCTGCAGCACATTGCATCCCCTGACTGCTGCTGGCTTACAGGAGCAGCCCCTGTTCCCAGGCTGCCAACTAGAACCAGTCCCCTGCTGCTGCCTCTGACGTCAACAACATGACACTCCCAGGGCAGCAAATGCTACAGACCCACATTCCAGCAGGAGCTAAGTCCCACGCTCAGCCCAAAGCATCCTGCTAGCCTGCAGAGACTCTCCGAGAGAGGCAGAGATGGGAGACTATTGCTTTCCGAAACCCCAAGCTCTGCCTCTGTGAATTTTTGTTTTTAAGAAACTGACACCCTCAGAAAAGGAAAGCTAAGCCGGGAGTGACGCACTTGCACTTGTGTTGGCCTCTTCCCAGGCCACACTGTTCCTCTCAAGAGGAAAAGAAGAAAGGCCCCTGTGAACAGCCTTCTACCACCGTGAAACCTGGGCCCTGCTGGGGAGAATGCCCAGAGGTAACTGGAAACTTAAATTCCATCACCTCAGGGCACTGGGTCTCCCATCTGAGGCTCTCAGGAATGTCCCTGCCATGCACGGTGGTGGCCTCCTCCCTCACAGGCCACCAGGCTGCACAGGTTTTCAGTTTGAAGCTATAAATAAGGCTGACGTGAACGTGAAAGCTAGGCTCCAGCTGCCTCCCCAGAGCTGTATTTCTAGACCTCATTTACTAAAAGGAGAAATTCTAAACTAAGCATCTCTGAAGTAAGATGAGTAAGATAACCCCACGAGAGCCCTTTTCTTCTTTGACAAGAGAAGTCTACAGCTGAGGCAGGAAGCAGAAGGCCCGACTCTGAACTCTGCAACCAAATGATAGTAACGGTAACAGCAACAACTAACATTTAATCAGCATTTGTAATGAACCCAGCACTGGTCTACTTATTTTGCATACATTATCTCATTTCCCTCTCAAACAGATCTGTGAAGTAGGTACTATGATTATTCCCATTTCACAGATGCGGAAACTAAGGCACAGATTGATTAAGTAATTTGCTAATAAGTGGCCAGAATTCAAACCAGGCAGTGTGGCTCAGCGTCTGCATTCTTAACCAACAGGCTCTACTGCTTCTTGAGCAGGGCCTCCCGCCTGAGCACTGAGGCTGTGCTGTCCAAGATGTAGCCGTCAAGGGGAACCGCAGCCAACACCTTTGGCCCCAGATCCTTGGTCCTCTGAGGCTCAACAGCTGTGAATCACCCAGAAGCTTGTTGAAATGCAGAATCACAGATGTCCAGGATCAGAATCTGCATTTTAGCAAGAGCCTCTGGTGATTCCTTTGCACACTGAAGTTTCACAAGCACTATTCTAGAAAACTGAACTCCACTTCTAGCTTCTGTTTGTAAGTTGCCTTTCTTTACTTCTAATTTGTTTCTACTAAAATTTTTCTCTTTGAGATCCTGGTTTCTGCCTCCTCTTTGATGCTCTAGATATGCTCTGTTACTTCCAACTTCCCTCCTGAGTCCAGCCCTATAGGGCTTTTCAGGAAGGAGGTTTAAGGATGGCCCCCATAAAAGGCAACAGGCCCCCAGGAGCCCCAGCTGCCAGGCAGCCAGAGAAAGAGAACCCACTGCTATAGCACCTCACCTGCCAGGTGACAGTTTTGCATTACACCAAAGAAACAGGGAGCAGCATTACTACTGGGCAAATGCTTGCTGGGGCAGGGGTACGCATTCTTTCACTGGAGAGAATTTGGGGCCTTTTGCCCTCTCTTAGAACACTCCTGGGGCGCCTGGGTGGCTCAGTCAGTTAAGCGTCTGCCTTCAGCTCAGGTCATGATCCCGGGGTCCTGGGATTGAGCCCCGCATCGGGCTCCCTGCTCGGTGGGGAGACTGCTTCTCCCTCTCCCACTTCCCCTGCTTGTGATCTCTCACTCTCTGTCAAATAAATAAATAAAATCTTAAAAAAAAAAAAAAAAGACCCAGTTTTCATTAAAAAAAAAAAAAACACAACAACAAAAAAAACCCACTCCTCTCCACATGGCCAGTTTCTCTTCACTCCAATGAGGGTGGACTCTAAAGAAAACGGGCCTGGGCATTGGAGATGGTGGCATTTGGGGCTGGCGGCTCACCCTTGGCAGCTCCAAGCTGAGCTCACATGGCCAAAATTCAGAGCACACGGTCCTGTGCGAGCAGTTAAAGCTCACCCTTAGGATTAGACAACATGTGCAACTGAATTACATTATGTAAGTGCTCTGGAGCTAGAGGCGGACAGCACTGGAGAAGACCAAACATGGATTTCCAAAAACACAGAAAGGACTCTGTAAATCAGGCACTCCATGCGGCTAGCCCTTCAGAATAAGACAGGCGGATCTTTAGAGAAAACCTTCCCTAGAGATGGCAGATTCTGCATTGAGGAATGTTTTATTTGTTGTTAACAGGAGGAGGGATGATAGTGAACTCTTTTTTGGATCCAGATTGCCCTTGACCAAGTCTCTCTGCATCAAGCCAAGGTTATCTAACTATATGATGATATCATAGGCTTGCCCAGACTGGCTACATAGGATATTAATAGAAATTAATTTATCCTAAGTAAGAGAGCATAAGCCCCATGGAAAAGGGTGGCCCAAACCCACAATCCATAGCAGGGATTGATCTCTAAGTATCACTCACTTAAAAATATATTTATTCTTTCCTAATTTCAAAGAAAAAGATGAAGATTTTCTTCCCTTTTCGGCACATGGAAACATTTCCTCAGCAGCAGAACAGTGAAGTGATTCTCTTGGGTACCAGTGTGAACAGCTCAGAGAAACTCAGATTTCTCCCCCAGTAGACTACAGTTCTCAATCCCCTGCTTGCTGACCAAGTCCCAGGGACAAACCAACCAAATCGACAGTCTCATAATGATTAGCTCCCAGCACCGGGATGACAGACACATTGTTCTCACCAGGCATCCTGGAGTTCCCAGTTCACCTCATTTATTAATTCTGAGCTACATGGACTGATATTTTATTTTTACCAACTCTCCCTGTCCTGGAAGCTCCTGAATGCAGGGGCAGCACAGAGCTAGGGAGAAAATGATTTAAATAAATGGCACGGTGAATTATTGCCAACACCAATCGAAGTTGCAGGAGCAAGAGGAAGGCAATGAAAACCCATTTTGAGTACCCATTTTTATTTTTATTTTTTAAAGATTTTATTTATTTATTTGACAGAAAGAGACACAGCGAGAGAGGGAACAGAAGCAGGCAGAGTGGGAGAGGGAGAAGCAGGCTTCCCGCAGAGCAGGGAGCCCGATGCCAGGCTTGATCCCAGGACCCTGGGATCATGACCTGAGCCGAAGGCAGACGCTTAACAACTGAGCCACCCAGGCGCCCCTTGAGTACCCATTTTTATTTATTTATTTATTTTTAAGATTTATTTATTTATTTATTTGACAGAGAGAGAGCAAGAGAGGGAACACAAGCAGGGGAAGTGGGAGAGGTAGAAGCAGGTTTCCTGCAGAGCAGGGAGCCCGATGCAGGGCTCAATCCCAGGACCCTGGGATCATGACCTGAGCCGAAGGCAGACGCTTAACGACTGAGCCACCCAGGCGACCCTTGAGTACCCATTTTTAAATCTAGAAGCTGATCACTCCCCCTTTCTCGGGTGGTTCTCACTGCAGTACCTCCCTCCACATGCAGCATATCTGGGCAAGGTGGGGCTGGGAAAAATGGCAAAGGGCTTAGCCAACTAGTGCTTGACAAAAAACGTCCTGAGGCTCACTGAGCTACAATTAGCCCATCAGCTTCCCACTACCACCAAGGCAAGGAGTATGCCAGCCTTTCTGCTCCGCTAATATACATACTTCTTGGTTGCCTTTCTCTGTCCTCTTTGACTCTTAGAAAGTGCCATTTATGGTTATTTTAATCTGATTCATCTGCTGAAAAATGCAGTGCAGCAGTTAGTGTAAGACGTGCAGGAGGAGAATAAACATCTGAGATCTTGATTCCCCCCACCTCTTGCAGATGGCCCACGGCCCACCCTTTCTAGGGAGGCTTCTCAGAGGCAGCAACTGAAGTATCTGCAGAGCTAGGATGTTATGCTGCAGCACAGTAGTCCCAGATCACTCCCAGATCTAGAAACAGCCACCGGAAGATTACACAGACCGTAATTATGCAGAGGTACAGCTGGCTCCATCACTGCCCCAACCCCCAACTGAGTGTGTAAAACAGTCTGCAGCTCTGCTCTGGATCTGATCACGGGAGCAAAGAGTATGGTGGGGGTGGCAAGTGGCATATCTGCTTCCAGGCCCAGGAGCAGTTATCATATTCCATCTGTTTTGTGTTTTTTCACCTCTTTCTTCTTCTTCTTCTTCTTTTTTAAGATTTTATTTATTTATTTGACAGAGAGAGACACAGCGAGAGAGGGAACAGAAGCAGGCAGAGTGGGAGAGGGAGAAGCAGGCTTCCCACGGAGCAGGGACCCAGATGCGGGGCTCGATCCCAGGATCCTGGGATCATGACCGAGCCGAAGGCAGACGCTTAACGACTGAGCCACCCAGGCACCCCTCACCTCTTTCTTCTGAATGCCAAAGCTAATTAGCCTCCCTGACAAAGCACTGCAACACATTTCCCAAGATGTCAGGCTCAAGTCTGGGGTTCTCCAGTCCAGTGCTTCTCAGGCTTCACTGCACATGAGAGCTTTGAAAATTCTAATGCCCAGGCCATAACCTAGAACCATTAAATCAGAATTGGAGGAGGACAGAGTCCAAGCATCTTTTAAAGATCCTTTAGTGGTTCCCATGTGCAGCAAGACTGATGCCGCTCTAGTCCGTCCCCCTATTTTATTTATTTCATGGCACTCAGTTCTACTAAATTATGGTTGTTTACTTGTCTCCCTCCACTAAAATGTAGGCTCCAGGAGCTCTGGACACAACTGCTTGTTCACTGCTGTGTCCCTAGCAACACCCAGATCAGTGCCTGGCAGATACTAGGCACTCATTAAAATCATTGTTCAATTAATATCTACATTCCTACATGGCCTCTGACTTCAGGATTTGACTAAGGCATCTGAGCTGCCACATTCCTTTTCTCCTTCACTTGCTCAAAAGCACTGTCACAAAAGAGTGACCCACAAAAATCCAGAAACACCTAGATCCTAGCAAATCTGAGTTTAATAAGCAACAGAGGTTTTGCTGATTTTTAATCTCCACTACCACAAACGAGTAGACAGTCCTATGCAATGTCCCCCCAACCCCGGTAAAATAAAACCTCTTTCATGACAACGTAACAAGCAAGTAGTAGTCAGATTTATTTACTCTGCTCTAATTGGCACACTGCCATGAACAGAGGGCAAAGTCTGAGGCTTGGTTTAATGCCCATGCCAGGGATGGCCATTTGAAGATGTTTGTCAAACCCAACCTCCTATCTATAGAAACTGGAGCAGAGGCAGAGCAATAGAGCACCCTGAAAACTGTGTGGGCAGGCTCTCCACAGGACTATCTTTAGTTGTTCTCTCTATATAAATGGGGCAGGAGGGGGCATTTAATAGACCCACTGCTTGGGCTACTCACTCTCCTAGCAGGGCACACACCTCGGGGAGGAAAAGAATGGTGTACTGAAAGCCACCGTAGCCTGGGAATAACACTGCCCATCAATGCAACATGGCCACAGGCAAACATCCCCCAGAACAATGCAAACAAGTCAAAGGACAGCTGTGGGGTGTTTTAAAGAGAGAAGGGTACAGGATGTTTCAAAACTCCTTGGTTTTATTTTTTTTTATTTTTTAATTTTTTAAAGATTTTATTTATTTATGTGACAGAGAGAGACACAGCAAGAGAGGGAACACAAGCAGGGGGAGTGGGAGAGGGAGAAGCAGGCTTTCTGCTGAGCAGGGAGCCTGATGTGGGGCTCGATCCCAGGACCCTGGGATCATGACCTGAGCTGAAGGCAGACGCTTAACGGCTGAGCCACCCAGGCGCCCCACTCCTTGGTTTTAAACACTGATTACAGAGAAAAGACATCAGCTACCTACCTGTTAATCCTTTCCCATGATTCTGTCGACTGCATTTCCTGGGAATCATCAAAGAAGGATCTCCTTGATATCACAGCTATCCTGCTCGCTAACTTCAGCATATCAGTTGATAAAAGTCTAATCTATAGTGGTTCAACTGTCCCTTAAAATCAATCTCATGAGAAGAGAAGGAAGGAAGTGATATTTTGGTCCCTCTTTCTTTCTTTCTCTCTCTCTCTCTCCTTCTTTCCTTCCCTCCCTCCCTCTCTCTCTTTTTTTTCCTAGCAAGCTCAACCTCAAGCTAGCAGTTGAGGGAATTCTTCAAAATGGGTTTAAGTACTACTTTCTAGCTCAGGACACAAAGTGCCTCTAACTGGACAAGCTCTTGGGGTCTTCATAATAAAAGGGAGACGACACCTGCCTTATCTAATGCTAAGCCAGGGTCTCTAGGCACCTCCAGAAGCAGGAAGGTCTTGGTGGAGGGAAACCAGGATGGCTGAAGGGATGGATTCAAACAAACCAGAAGCTTAGCGATGACCTTCTGGAGCCCAGCAATAGGCTCTTTTCTTGAAGAATGCCAGAAGCACCTGCCGTGCTACCGACTGGGAAACCCAGAAACGCGTCCCTGCCCTCACATCCCAGTATCTCCTTTCTTCCCCTCCCTGAGCACACCCCTAAGAGCCCTGGACCAGGACCAGGAGTCCCTGCTCTGCCACTCCCTGGCTTCAAGTCCTTGGGCAGGCCAGCTCTGCGTCTCTAGGCCTCAGGAGTTCCACCTGCACAATGGGGAATAAGATCTCCGTCCCACAGGAATGCTGTGAGGCCCCCAAGGGGCTAATACACAGTGCGAACGCGCTGTCAGAGGTCCAGCCCTGGCCCACCCAGGCCATTACTAAGATGACTAATTGCTTCCCTCGTCCCGGCTTCTCCCCTCTGGAGGCCCGGCTCCGTCTCGCTGTCCCACCTCCCTCAGGCCGGGGTCTTTCGGCCGTGGGGCCTGGGGGGCAGAGCCTCCCTCTCTGTAGGGCGGGGGCGACCCGGGCTGTTCGCCGGGCGCGCTCGAGGCCAGGCCGCTTCCCCCGGGCCCACGACCCCGCTCTGGAGCCCCCTTACCTCCATCGGTTGATCCCCACTGAGGAGGAGGCCGCGAACCAAGGGTCCAGGATGTAAACGCAGCGTACGCAGCGCGCCCCGCGCACGGCCGCCAGCAGCGCAGGGTTGTCGTGGAGCCGCAGCCCTTTGCGGAACCAGTGCACCGAGGAGGCGCCATCCACTCCGGCTGCCGAGGCCTGGGCCGCCGCTACCGCCGTGACCACAGCCGCCGCCATCACCTCTCCGAGGGCTCAGGCCTCCGCCGCTCCGCCCCCGTCGGCCCCGCGGGCCCCGCCCCTGGTCCGCCCAGTGACCTACGACGCCGCCGTTCCTCTCTGTGGCCCCACCCCCGAGGCCCTGGAGCGCCTCTGCCATTGGCTGGGCGCCTCCCGCCGGGCGATTGGCCCAGCGACGCAGAGTCTGGCCCCGCCCCCTCACGTTCCCACCATGTGTCGATCGGCCTGAGAGGAGGCGGCGGGCTGAGCTGGTGACGCAAGTTGCCGATCGCTGCAGAGGTCTGGGCGTGGAAGGAGTCTCAAGGGACCGAGGATCTCTTTCATGCGTCCTGTTGTAAGCCTGTCGCTGGAAGCTGTCTGGGCTGGTGGGGGTTGCTGTGACTCTAGCCAGTGACTTAACTGGCATCATCCACTTCTACCTCTAGTCTACCTCTAGACATCATCTGCAACATTCTACTACAGCTACTATTTATTCAGTGCATTTTATATACCAAGCAACGTGATAATATCCTTACATAGACGTCTCGTTTACTATTCTTAGCCCGGTTACGTTCACTCAACAGATCCCAGTGAAAGAGCTGTTATTATTCTCATTTTAGATACAGAGGAATCTGAGGCTGCCACAGCTTGAGTGACTTGCTCTGTATCAGAAAGCGAATAAAAGGATCCCACCTAGATTATTCTGAATCTGAAGCTTCTGCTTTTATCCACAAAGCTATACTTTTATCTGCGTGGAGCTCCTTGGCATTTGAAAGTGGCAGAGTCTAAAGAGGGAGGAGGAGTGCCCTGATGTGCCGCACTGGAGGGGTTGGGGGTAAGGATGGGCAATGCGGAGGATGTGGGTCGAGATAGTAATTACGCCATCAGATGAATTTTTCTTTTTGTTCTATGTTTAGTAGAATATAGAACAATGGTACCTCTGTGCTCCCAAAGCACTGAGCTGGATTCGGTGTGGGATTCAGAGATATGGAAGACACTGCCTCCACTACTCCCCTGGGGAGCCAACTGGAGCCCTGTTATTCTTCTGGAATCTAGCACTGGCCTTGCTGATAGACTGATTGAATGGCAAGAGAGGCATATGAACACCTGCAATGAAGTGTTGATGGTGGGCTCAGATAGCCTAATTTAGATTGGAGCTCTGTGGTTATCAAGTAAAGAGTTTGTTTGAATTTGGCCCAAGGTTGTGTCCATACTCACATCCCTTCCTGAATTTGGAAATGAGCGATGAAGGATTTTAGCAAATTAGGGGCATTATTTGGCACAACTCTATAAACCACTGAATGGTTCTCAGTCCCAGGTTCTCTCTCATTTGCATAAATTGTTCCCTCAAGCCTGAATCACACTCCTCACCCTGTCCCCCCCTTTTTAATTTTTTAAAAGATTTTATTTATTTATTTGACAGAGAGAGCGCCAGCTAGAGAGGGAACACAAGCAAGGGGAGTGGGAGAGGGAGAAGCAGGCTCCCCAAGGGGCAGGGAGCCCGATGCGGGGCTCAATCCCAGGACCACGGGATCATGACCTGAGCCGAGGGCAGATGCTTAACAACTGAGCCACCCAGGCACCCCACCTGTTCCCCCTTTTTAAAAAATTTTATTTTTCTCTTTTTTTTTAAAGAATTTATTTATTTGGGTGCCTGGGTGGCTCAGTTGGTTAAGCGACTGCCTTCGGCTCAGGTCATGATCCTGGAGTCCCTGGATCGAGTCCCGCATCGGGCTCCCTGCTTCGCAGGGAGTCTGCTTCTCCCTCTGACCCTCCCCCTCTCATGTGCTCTCTCTCATTCTCTCTCTCTCAAATAAATAAATAAATAAAATCTTTAAAAAAAAAAAAGAATTTATTTATTTGGCAGAGAGAGGGAGGGAGTGCGCGCGTGCACACACATACAAGCAGTGGGAGGGAGAGGGAGAAGCAGGCTCCCCAGCGAGCAGGGAGCCCCATGCGAGGCTGGATCCCAGGGTCCCAGGATCATAGCCTGATCCAAAGGCAGATGCTTAACTGAGGCACCGAGGCGCCCCTACCCTGTCCCCTTTTTAACTCCAGTTTGTTCTGTGTCACTGCTCAGTATAGATGTCACTTTCTTGCTGTCTGGTCCCAGCCCGCATAGTGCCCATCTCATTCTGTGCTGCTTCTTATCACTGGCTTTAGTACAGGGTACTGGAATTTCTTGTCTCTCTGTGCCATTAGACTATAAACTGATGGAGGGCAGGGGCCTTGGCTTATTCACAGGTGAATTTTCAGAGTTTAGCTCAGTGCTTGGCACTATTTTATTGAGGATTACTTGAGTAAAAGGTGAACAGAAACTAGTCTCAGGTTGGCAGGAACCTTAAAGGTCTATCCAGGCCTGACTCTGTCCTTGTTTTTGAATCCCAAATGCTTGCTGGAAGAATAGATGCCACCTCTCATCACTTTTCTCTTGAGACTTTGTGTTTCCCCTTCTCCTATCCCCTTTTCTCTCCACAAGGTTGAGGAGGAATGGAACAGAGAGTGTAAGGAGGTGGTTCTTTCCCCTAGCCTCAAAGATGGGTACTCTTTCTCTGCTGAACTGCTGTAATGCTTTCTACGTAGACTGTGGGTCCATGAGGGCAGGGACTGTGCTTATCTTGCTCATCAGTATATTCCCAGCACTAGTTTGGTACTTGACATGTAGTAGCTGCTCAATAAATATTTGATGAATGATTTTTTTTTAAAGATTTTATTTATTTATTTGACAGAGAGAGAGAGCGAGAGAGGGAACACAAGCAGGGGGAGTGGGAGAGGGAGAAGCAGGCTTCCCACTGAGCAGGGAGCCCGATGTGGGGCTCGATCCCAGGACCCTGGGATCATGACCTGAGCCGAAGGCAGATGCTTAACGACTGAGCCACCCAGGCACCCCTTGATGAATGATTGAATGTCATTTATCCCTATCTTATTAGGCTATGATGAGAGGCAGTGTAGTATGATGGTTAAGCCCAACATCTTGCACATCTGGAGTGGCTGGATTCAAATTCTGCTTCTGCTTTTATTCTGTGTGACCTTGGTAAACTAGTTGACCTCCCTGTTCCATATTTTCTTAAGCTATACAATAGGGATGACCATAGTAGCGAGGACATAGTAAGCATTTTATGAGTCAGCTACTATTATTCTGAACAGCAGGATCTGTGTCTGCTTTTATCTTCCTTGCAACACCTTGTTCTTGGTCTTACACATAATGAGCAATCCATAAGTTGCTGAGTGAATAAAAGATTTTAATCAGTTTTTTAAAGACCTCAAAATTGGGGCGCCTGGGTGGCTCAGTCATTAAGCATCTGCCTTCGGCTCAGGTCGTGATCCCAGGGTCCTGGGATCGAGCCCCTCCCTGCTCGACGGAGAGCCTGCTTCTCCCTCTACCACTCCCCCTGCTTGTGTTCCTGCTCTCCCTGTGTCTCTCTCTGTCAAATAAATAAATAAAATCTTTAAAAAAAAAAAAGACCTCAAAATTATACCAGTAATGAAAAACAACAATCCCCCAAACCAGTGCAGTGTTGCATGCATTTTTAAACAAAATATTAAGTATATTCTATATTGCTATGTCATTGTCTTTGTTATTTTAATGACTATATAATCCTTCATCGTGTTGATAAGGATGAATTATTTTATTGAATGATTGCATATGGTTTGAGTATAATAACAGGGTAATATTCAAGAATCAATCAGGAGTAAATCTGGCCCTGGATAGAATACTGGAGTGCAGAGTTCACTTTTGAACTTCACACTTTAAAATGGACCTAGAGAGGGGCGCCTGGGTGGCTCAGTCGCTTAAGCAGCCAACTCTTGATTTTGGTTCAGGTCATGATCTTACGGTCATGAGATCCAGCCTGGCTTTGGCTCTGTGCTGATTGGGGTGTCTGCTTCTCTCCCTCCCCCTCTGCCCCTCCTTTCTCTCTCTGTCAAATAAATAAATAAATCTTTACAAAAGAGAGACATAGAGAAATTGAAGACAGACCAAAGAAACCTGTAAATTGCTAGGTAGGTGAAATGTAGCCGAGTACTATTGTATCTTTGAGAGAAGTAAGAAGGAGGTTTGACCTCATAGCTGTATACCTCGTAATTTAAAAGCATCTTTGAAGAGTGGTTGCCATGAGGATGCCAAACGGTTGCTCCTTGTTTCCATTAGGGGTAGAGCGAAAGAATCTAGTTTAAGAAAAAAAAATCTAGTTTATGCCAGGAAGAGTAAGAGATTTAAGGAGGAACTTAGTATTCAGTGGTTTAGGAATGAGACAAATTAGTCAGGTAGTGGGAGGTTTCTTTCTTCGCTGAGGATATTAAGAAGACAGAGGTCAGTCCTGGGTTTTTTGTTGTTATAGTCTTGCATGGAGACTGGATTGGGCAACTTTTTACATTCCCTTTGAGCGGCGCTTTGGGTAAATATTTGATGATTGGGTGAAAGGTAACTAGGGGCGGGAGGGAGGGACGTCCTGGCGAGTTTAAGTTACCCGCGCCCTCTAGTGGTGGGACTGGGAAAGAAGCGGCCGTTCAGTGTCGGGCCGAGCTCCCAGCGTCAGGGCCCTACCCTCCTCCCTTTTGTTTTGTAGACCCACGCAGTGTGCAGCCGTGGCATTCCTATTCCCAAGATTTCGCACAAAGCCTACTTTGATGTTCTTTGAACCCTTCAGCTTGAGAACCTGTAAAACTTATGGGGATTTATGGATCGGGAAGCCAGACTCCTTGTTCCGTTTCCAGCTCTGCGGTGAACTAGCAAATTACTTGGGCAAGTTACTTAGCCTTTCTGTGCTTCAGATTCCTCATCTGGAAAATGCGGATGATGGTGATGGTGATGCACCAGTTGTAGTCATGCAAACAAAGCTCAGTTTACCTTTTTTGCACTAACTTGACTGGATTGTTTCTTACTTCTGCCTCTGGAAAGGATAAGCAAAACTTGAACTATTTCCCACGTGCAGCGTGGAACTGGAGCATGATAAATAGGCAAAAGTCTCAGAATTGAGAGTCCAGGAACAGACTTTCACATAGCTGGGTATTTATTCAGGACAAAGATGTCTTTATACGGAAGTGGGGTAAGGTGGTTTTTCTTGTAATGGCAATCAAACAGATACCCCAATGTAAAAAAAAAAAAGAAAGAAAAAAAGAAAGAAACTTGACTGCTATCTCAGAACATACACATAAATCAATTCCAGGTAGATTATAGGCTTAAATGTGAAAAGTAAAACAGTAAACAAAGCTTTGGGAAGATTATATAGGAGAAAATCCTTATGACCTTGAGGGTAGACAAAGAATTCTTAAATAAGACATGGCACGTGTTAACCATAAATGAAAAAAGACTGATAAATTGAACTACATTAAAATTATGAACTTCTTTTTTGGTCTTTTTTTTTTTTTTAGTTGAAGTATTGTTGACATACAATATTATATTAGTTTCAGGCGTATGGCATAGTGATCCAACGATTCTCTACGTTATGCCGTGCTTACACAGTAAGTGTTGTCACCATCTGTCAGCGTACGAAGTTATTACAGTATCATTGACTATGTTCCCTGTGCTGTACTTTTCACCTTCATGACTTATTTATTTTATAACTGGAAGTTTGTACCTCTTAATTCCCTTCATCTGTTTCGTCCACCCACCCCACCCTCTGGTAACCCCGAGTTTGTTCTCTGTAATTATGAGTCTGTTCCTGGTTTTGCTTGTTTGCTTGGGTATGAACTTCTGTTTATCAAAAAACATTATTTAGAGAGTGAAAAAGCAAACCACAGAATGAGACAAGATCGTTGTAACCGTTAAAATTCTTTTTTTTTTTTTTTAAAGATTTTATTTATTTGAGAGAGAGAGAATGAGAGACAGAGAGCATGAGAGGGAGGAGGGTCAGAGGGAGAAGCAGACTCCCCGCTGAGCAGGGAGCCCGATGCGGGACTCGATCCCGGGACTCCAGGATCATGACCTGAGCCGAAGGCAGTCGCTTAACCAACTGAGCCACCCAGGCGCCCTATGTGTACTCTTTTTTTAATTTATTTTTTATTTTATTTTTAAAAAGATTTTATTTATTTATTTGAGAGAGAATGAGATAGAGAGAGAGAGCAGGAGAGGGGGGAAGGTCAGAGGGAGAAGCAGACTCCCCGCTGAGCAGGGAGCCCGAGGCGGGACTCGATCCCGGGACTCCAGGATCATGACCTGAGCCGAAAGCAGCCAACTGAGCCACCCAGGCACCCATACTCTTCTTTTTAAACAATTTTATTGAGATATAATTTGCATACCAAAAAAACCACACCCATTTAAGTGTGCAATTCGATGTGTTTTACTACATTCACAGACTGTACACCTACCACCACAGTCTTATTTTGGAACATTTTTTCTGACTGACTCCAAAAAGAAGCCCCCAAACCCATTTGCTATCACTCCCCATGCCCTCACTCCCGACCCCAGCCCTGAGCAGCCATTAATCTCTTTTCTGTCTCTAGAGATTTGCCTATTCTGGACATTTCATATAAATGGAATCATACATTATGTGGTCTTTTGTACCTGGCTTCTTTCATTTAGCATCATTTTTCAAAAAAGATTTATTTATCTGAGAGAGAGAGAGAAAGAGGGGGGTGTGGGAGAGGGAGAGAGAGAATCTCAAGCAGACTCCACACTGAGGTCAGAGCCTGACCCCATGACCCTGAGATCATGACCTGAGCCAAAATCAAGAGTCAGACGCCCAACCAACTGAGCCACCCAGGCGCCCCCCATTTACCATGTTTTAAAATTTCCTCCATTGCTAGGTGTTTTGCAAGTAAAATGTTATTAGAACCCAGCCCCGCTCACTTGTTTACGTATGGTCAATGCGTGCTTTGAGCTACAAGGCAGAGTTGCCACAGTGGACACTATGGACAGAAAAGCCAAAACCAGTTACTATCCAGCCCTTTATAGAAAAAGTTTGCAGACTCCTGACTTAGGGCCTTTGAGTTGTGACTTGGGCTTTTTTGTTGTTGTTGTTGTTGTTCGTTATTTTTTGGCATCTACACTGAGAAACGTCCTTAAAGAGAAAGAATAGAAGGAGGAGAAATTGATGCCAAGAACCCAGGTCAACAAAAGCCACACTCTTGGGCCAGACTGGTGAGACTTCCTTACAGCAGTCTCCCAACCAGCTGGGCAGAGAAGCACCGTGCAGGCAAACCCCCAGGGCCTGGGAGCCAGGAGGCAGAGCCGCTCAACAGAAGTGATCTTTTCTATCAGGCGATGATCGCTTGGGGCTCTGAACAAATGGTGAAAGCTACAGGGGAGAGGTTTGTTATGGGAACTGCACTGGCCTTTCCCGTGGAAAAATAAGCAGAAAAGTAAGTGAAGGTTCTGTTAAGGGCAAGAGCTTCTGCGGACCCCGGATGCTGGAGCCTGAGAGGGGGCTCGGCTCAACATCTGGGTGAAATTTGGAACATCCTGAGACAGCAAACAATTCCCCAGGGCTCTCTTATCTTCTTCCTCTGATGCTATCCGCTGCTTGCAGGCTGGGGGTCATTTACATGATACTTACGAAGGGCCATCTATGCCAGAGGCGCTTTGCCAGGACTGGGCATTCAGACAGGAGCTGGAGAGGCTCCATTGTTGCCAGTTGAGGACCTTAGAGTCCGGAGTTGGGGGGCGGGGGGGAGAAGCTTTCCTCCCTGTGGAGGAAGGGCATATGGGCTCAGAGATCATGTCCCAAGAGCAAATGTTTATTAAGCGCTAACTGTATCCCAGGGACCTGCTCAACTCACGTGGTCCTCACAACAATTTGTGAGACGGATCATTTTATTATCGCTGCTTTACGGATGAGGAAACCAACACACAGAAAGGTTAAGGAACTTACGTAAGGTCACACAGCTAGGCAGAGCTGGGATTTGATCCAGGCAGTCTGGTTCCAGCATCCATGTTGGGTGGATAAAGGAGGGCTTCTCTGAGGAACTGATGTGGACCAAGCGTTCACAGTTGCCCATTTCTTACTTTCTGCTTTGTCTTGACCAAACTTCAGTCAGGCTTCTCTCACCTACAGCTCCGTGAGCTCTGCTTGTCCCAAGCCTGAGCAAGCGCAAAAAAGTAGAACGTGTCTCCCCTTATCAGCTTCTGGAAATGTGCTGACCACGGCCAAGATCCTGTTCCTATCAGACCCCCATGGGTCATTTCCCATTGCCTGTCTGGCTTCCCCTCTAGAGATTCTGCTTGCCTCCTCCTTTATCCTATAAAAGAAAAACTTTTTTTTCTGCTGGATATTGAGATGCTCACAGATTTCTGAGACAAAAGTGTGCTCTCTTTTGCAATAGTCTCTTTCTAATAAAAGTATTTCCCTATCTATGTCCAGATTTTGTTTTTATTGGACAACGTTTGAGGTGAGATCTGAGGGGGTAGCAGGTGCAACTCTATGAAGAAAGGAAGAATAGTGCTTCAGGTAGAGGGAATAGCATGTACAAAGGTCCTGAGGTGGGTGGGAGCATTGAGCACTTGAGGAACTAAAAGATTAGATGTTAAGTGAAATAAGCCCCTGATCAAGCACCCAAGTTCCCCCTATCTTTCCGCTCATCTGTCCTCAGATGTTGGCTGCTTCCTTCATGGTGGCAAAATGGCTACAGTGCTCCACACACCTTCTGGAACCCTTCCTCTTGCTCCTTTGTAACAAAGGGGAAAGTCTTTAGGGAAGCACCCCATCAGACCTACCCCCAGGTCTCACTGGTCAGAATCACACACATGCTCTTGCTCAGACCTCTCCATTACTGTAAATATTTAGAGCAATCACAATTCGCCCTTGGGGTATGGACTCAGGGAGGCAAGAGGTCGCCGGACACTTGAACAAAATGAGGGCTCTTTTGGCCAGGAAGAGCGGGTTATGGGTGAACAACCAGCAGTAGCTGCCATTTACAACTGCTGTGAACATGATTATAAACCCTGAGGAATTTTTGGAGGAAGCCAATGGGACGGAATTGACTCTTGCAATCTCTCAGAATAAGCTATGAAGCCTCATGCAAATGTTCCTTACAATAACAGATGGCTTTGTTAGTGGTATGACTGGTATGTAACCATCGCTATTATTTCTAATAGCAAAAGCCACCCCAGAGCCCACTAGATGTGCTCCACCTTCCCTGTCCTTTGGCAGAAACACACTGGGGGTGGGAGGTGGTGAAACCTTCCACATACTCCAAGGCCCCTAAATATTTATAATACTCATTGCCGCTGGGAAGTGGTGAAAACAGCCAGAGAGACCCTCTTCAGGAAGCTTCTCTTGGGGGAGGTGGAGAAAGGATGCTTTAACTGGGACAGGCAAAGGGGCAATGCCATCAGCTCTGGTTCACAGGGATACTGCCGTCTCGGCCCGTGGATTCCGTGTCCTATCAACCTCTCGCGGATGTGACAGGCTGCTAAAGAAGTTATGCTCTAAGAAAGAGATGTGAAAGATGGCCCGAGGCTGAATCCAATCCATGTAGGAGCCACAGAGCCGACGTGGTAGCTTATAAATTTGAGCCATTGTTTAAAAATCAGGAGCTTGCCCATAAAGGTTCCGATTTCCAGCTTCTTTGACAAGATTAGACATTCTAGCGATACAAGCCCTCACTCCCCAATGGCAACAAGTGATGGGAACTGAGTTGCGAATCCCTTGTTTACAACTGTCCACCACAGTGCCCCCCTCCCCCCTCCCCAGCTCCCCTTCCTCATTTACGTTCCTGCTTGTCCCTATTGGTGTTTTCGTGAGTTCATTCCTGTGATTTAAAAAAAAAAAAAAGATTTTCATCTTCTCTGCAAATGCAGTGGGAGGGAAGGAGCAGAGATCCACTGAGCAGATGCAGGCAGCAGAGACGGAGGCGGCCCAGATTTCTGGCCTCTCTAGCTCCTGCCAGGGCAGCCCTCTCCCACCCAGCAGGCTGCAAGGCTGCCGTGGGCCGGCCTCGGAGCTGAATCCACAGGCCCGTGTGGCAGAGGGACAGAGTCACACCCTTCTTTCTGGGGCGAGCTTCCCTCTAGCGATCACATCTGCTGGGTATGTACTAGACGGTGCTCTCAGCATGCAGTATGCATTGTCTCATCCAATTATCGTAGTTCCCTCTAGGAGTAGCAACTATTATATCCTCACTCCACATATTAGGCCAGCAAGGCTCAGAGACATCAAGTCATTTGCCTAGGGTCACACAGCAAGGAAGTGGACAGGAAGCTGAGTCGAGTGAGGTTAACTCACTCAGCTGAGGACACCCAGCCAACAGGTGGCAGACCTGGGGTTCCAGCTCAGGTCCAATTGACTCCAAAGCCTAGAAGTTGAAAGCTGGTGGCCAGAGGGGCAGGCTGGTTTGGCCAGCAGTATTTTTGGAAATGAGAAATTTTTTACCCTTTGCTGGGCTTCCTGGTCCCCAGTTTGCCACAGGTCCCACCAAACTTATTGATTCACACCTTGGCCTCTTCCCTCACGCACGGTACTTGCTTGGCCTCTGGAGAAGATGACAACCTTCATGTCCTTTCCATGTCCTCTTGCCTCCCTGCAGAGTCCAGCCCAGATGACTTTGAGCTCTTAGTTCCAGGACAGAGCTGGAGGTCCATGTTTGCCTTTGTCGAGCCCACCCCACCAGGCATTATGGGAGTTGAGGGCAGAGATCAATGAACTATGGTTAGAGTTCAGGTTCAAGTTCAGGTTCAGCTCCTTAATCATGATGCTCCATGCCTCGGTTTCCCCATCTGTGAAATGGGCATGCTAATAGTACCTGTCTCAGATGTTAATACATGTGAAGTGTTTAGAAGAGTATCTGGTATGTGGTGAGTATCCAACAAATATAATAATAATAGTAATTCTTATTGAAAAGTTATTATGGTGGTGCTCCGTGGGGGACACTAGCCTGGATTCTGCCCCATGACACTGTGACCTTGTGCAAATCAGTCAGTCTCCCAGCCACAGGCTTGTCTGTGGAATCTGGGGCTGGACTCTCATTTCTGTTATAAATTCCCCACTGGGAGCTCAGCGACAGCCTGCTGTCGCCTCCCCCGGCCCCCCCCCGCCCCCGCCCAGCACCAGGCAGTGCCTCCCTTCCCCCACACCCACGCAGCCTTCCTCTCAGCACACCTGGGCCAGGTGCTCCAGCTCAGTGGGCTCTGCTGGCCCCATTTCAGCTGGTTTCAGACCCTAAATTTGGCCCTTCCATGGAAGCCACGGTTTGTGGTGGGGGCAGGGCTAGAGTGAGGGCTGGGCCTGGAAAGGCAGCTTCCCCACCTGACATGTGCCTCGAGAAGCAAGCAGGGTCAGGAGGGCTGAGAGCCATGCTCGACCTTGTCATTGGCCTGGGCATGTCATCTGACCCTAATGGGCCTCGGTTTTCTTATCTAGCAACTAAATTTCACGTATGTTGACTCCTTAAATCATCATGTTATCTCTTCAGTTAAAACAGCTTCCTTTTCTTTCATATAAGGAAAAGCTCAGAGAGGTTGTGATTTAGCCGAGCCCACACAACTAGTGTGTGATCTGAGTCATCTTTTAACCCCAAGATCTAGTCTCCTTTGATCTTTATTTTTTTTTCCTTTTATCTTTAGATGAAAGGTAAAAGCCATGGTTTTATGGTTGAGAGACAGACTGCCTGGGTTTGAATCCTAGTTCTGCCACATATTAGCTGTGTGACCTCAGACAAATTGCTTAACCTCTCTGTGCCTCAGTTTTTCTCATCTGTGAGATGGGAGATGATAACTGGACCTACACAGTGTTGTTATGAGGATTAAATAAATTGACATGTGTAAAATACTTTCAGCAGTGCCTGACACTAAGTAAAATTTATTTAAGTATTGCTGAATTAATAAAATAGCTCCCCTGTCCATCAGGCACATGATCTCAAGCATGTAAAAAAAAACACTTTAGATCCAGACCAGGAGACCCGTGTTCCACTTTGGGCTCAGCCACTAATTTGTTCTGTGCTCTCAGAGACCTCCTTTAAACTTTCTGTGCCTTAGTTTCCTTAGCTACAAAATGAGGGTCTTAGACAAGTTCATCAATGAGCAGCATTTTTTGAAAAACATCAAAACTTTTTTGGTCACATTTTCTTATCTATTTCTATCTGTCAGGAAGAATATTCCAGTGTAGTGGGTGCTATCTGGGCTGCTGTCCCAGCACCCCTGGGGACCACCCAGGGGCCCTGTAACAATGGTCTGGGTGATGTATGTGACTTTACCTGACCCAATCATACCTTCCTCCCAGGAACTGGGGAAGTGGACCCCAAAGGGAGACTGAGCCATATTACAGGTAGCACTCAGGCAGGAAGGTCATGAATTCCTGCTCAGGTAGCTGTAGGGTTCTGGTTCCTGCTCTTTTTTTTTTTTTTTTTAAGATTTTATTTATTTATTTGAGAGGGAGAGACAGAGATAGTGACAGAGAGCACAAGTGGGGAGGAGAGGGAGAGGGAGAAGCAAGCTGAGCAGGGAGCCTGATGCGGGGCTCGATTCCAGGACCCTGGGATGATGACCTGAGCCACCCAGGCACCCCATGTTTCCTGCTCTTTCTGAGACTTGACCTGTTTTGAATTCATGAAATTCAAATATCACCCCTCCCCCATTTATAGGTATCTATCGTATCGGCTAAGTATCAGTTATCTATCACCGCATAATCAATCACCCCATAATTTAGAGGCTTAAAACACCAATTTCCTGTTTCTCTAGATTCTTCCAGTTGACTGGGTGGCCCTTCGGCTGACCTTAGGGTTACTCGTGTGGCTGCACTCACTTGGTGGGTAGGCAGGGGCTGTTGGCCAGGGTGCCTTCGTTCTCTTTCCCGTGGCCTTCCCATATGGCTAGCTTAGGTTTCCTGAGGATGGTCTCCGGATTGCCAGGGGGAGAAACAGAAGTCCAGTTAAGGCCTGGCCTCAGAAGCCCCAGAATATTGTTTTGTCTGTATTCTCTTAGAGCAAGTCACAAGGTCGGACCTGATTCAAGGATTCAATAGATTCCACCTCTTGATGCGAGATGCAGGGTGTGCATTGGGGGTGGGAGGAATGGAAGGTGCTGGGTATGCAGACAAATACCACACCAGTTGCAGTGGATTTCTTAGATGCAGACAAAAGAAACGTAAGTGATATACCTTGTGATTTACATATTTCCACCTAGCACACTCTGATTTCATTTCTCACCACCTCTCAGCAACCTGGGCCTTGCCTTTTCACTTACACCAACCACACTCTCACCCCAGGGCCTTTGCACTTGCTGATAGCTCTGCCTGGCACATTCTGACCCCAGATCTTCTTCTGACTGCTCCTTTGTTACTTTTAGATCTTTACTTACATCTTTACTCAGAGAAATCTTTTCTGATCCCCAAACTAGTCATACCCCTGACATTACCAGGGCCCTAATTACGCCTTCTCTTCTTTGTGGCACCTAGTATGTACTATTTATTTTTTGCCTTTTGTTTACTGTTATTCTTTTCTCAGCAAGGTCCAAGAATGCCAGGACTGTGGTCTGTCTGGATCTCTGACGTATGCCTGGCTCATGGTAAGTCAAACAGTTACTGAAAGAAAGAATGAATTTCATGCTTTTTAGATATTATACTATTAATATGCAAAAAGTTGTGATGAGAGGCAGCTTAAATGACAGGACAGATGATTCCAGGAGGTGATGCAGGGAGCTCATACCAAGGCTGGATAATCTCAAGGACTCTTGCCCTTTCCAGTTCTGCTAGTCCATGACTATAACCACTATTCAAAGTGCTTTGAAGATCTAAAGGCGCGATATAAACACCTAGTTATTACTACTGAGAGCGTGCTTGGGAGTTCTGCGAAGGATGGGGCTTGGGTGTTCATTATACGTGTGATCGAATGGGGTTCCTCACTGAGCTGCAGGATAAACGCTTATGTGTGTCATCTGTATTCCCTACACCTCATGGGTTACCAAGGGACTGTTGTCAACAGACGGCCATAAGAAGGGCTGGATAGTGGTAATGCATACCCCCAGTGGTCTTGGACTCTCCTCCCATGGGAAGTGTGGACTCTGTCTCCTACCCTTGATTCTGAGTGGGCTTGTAATTTCTTCAACCAATAGAGAAAGGCAGAAGTGACATGACGTGACTTCCAAGGCTGGATCAGAAAAGGCCAGCTAACATCTACCTACTCTTCTTGGGACATGAACTCTGGTGGAAGCCAGTAACCAGTAAGGGGTCCAAACACCCTGAGACCACTATGGTGGAGAGATCATGCACAGATCAATAGTAAGTAGAATAGGCTCTTTTTTAGTGCTTTCTTCTATACAGAAACTTCTAGAGTCTTAATGTCCCACACTCTACTTGACATTTCACACTGGATGATGTCTCATTCCAACCAACCACCCGACCTCTCGGACTTAACATGCCCCCAAATAAACTTTTGGTCCCAAGCCCACCTCTCACCCCTTAGTCTTCCCGGTCCAATAAATGGCACTTACTTCCCCAGTTCTGTAAGCCGGGGTCTGGGCATGATTCTTGAATTCTCCCTTTCTCTCAACCCCACATCCAATCCCTCTGAAAGGTCTATTGGCTTTACCTCCGAAATGCATCTCAAATCTGTCCCGTCCCCTTGTCTAGGGCCACCACCCTGGTCTAGGCCAGCATCATTTCTTCCCTGGCCACCACTGCAGCCTCCCGACCGGTCACCCTGACTCCCTGACTGTGCCTTTGCAACCCTTGGCTTTTGCGCCCATCCATTCTCCTCATAACGGCCAGAGCGATTTGTTATTTTTAAATTTTATTTATTTATTTGTCTTAGTATTTTATTGCGTTTTTAATTTTAATTCCAGTGTAGTTAGCCTACAGTGTTATATATAGTTTCAGGTGTACAATATAGTGATTCAACAATTCTATATATTGCTCCGTGCTCATCACGATATGTGTCTTCTTTAACCCCCTTCACTTATTTCTCCCATTTCCCGACCCAGGATTATCTTAACACATATACCAAGTAATGGCGCCCCCAGTGGCTGCCCTTGGCACTGAGAAAAAAATCTAACCTCACCGTGGTCCGTATGGTGCTCCCTGGCTGGACCTTGGCCTCTGACTCCTCTCTTTCCACTCCTCCCTGGGATGAGTGGAACCAGAAGGAACAGCGTTTCCCAGTAATGTCAGGAAGCTGCTAAATCTGCTTCTACCCCTTTTCCTATTTCTGGGATTTTGTCTTCCTCCCCCCACTGTGAGGAGGAACCCAGTGGGAATGACCAGTTGGGTTCCCTAGCTCTGTTCCTGCCACCCTGGCCTTCACATTGGTCCTTGACCACGCCCAGCTCTTTGCCCTCCTCAGGGCCTTTGCATGGGCCGCAAGCTCTGCCTGAACACCATTTCTCTAGCCCTTCCTTTGGCTGGCTCCTTCCTATCATTTGGGTCTGAGGTTAAAAGTTGTGCTCACAGGGGCACCTGGGTGGCCCAGTTAGTTAAAGCGGCTGACTCTTGGTTTCTGCTCAGGTCGTGATCTCAGGGACTCATGACATCTAGCCCGGCGTCGGGCTCCTCGATCAGCACGGAGTCTGCTTAAAACTCTCTCTCCCTCTACCCTGCCCCTCTGCACTGCTCTCTCAAATAAATAAATAAATCTTAAAAAAAAAAAAAAAAAAAAGAGTTGTGTTCACCGAGAGGCCTTCTCTGACTATGCTATCTAGAAGTTTCCTCTCTGATAGTCACCATTTTGGCTATTTGTTTGTCTTTTTCATTGTTCTTACCCTACTTCGTGTATCTGATTGTTTACAGTGCTTTGTCTGCTGCTTATCTCCCTAGTGCATGGGGCATGGTTAGCACCCAATAAAGAGGTGGTTGTTGGTTGATGTTGATAACAGTGTTAAAACAAAGAGCCCCACAGGCCCAAAATGATGTCCCTATCTAACTGCAGTTTCACTCCGTCCTCCCTGCCTCCCCCCCCCCCCCCCCCCCCACCTGCCAGAGATGTAACCTTAACCCATCAGGACATTTTTCTTCCCATCAGTGCCAACTGGTCTCTGGGTCTTCCCCGTATCCCAAAGAAAGATGAAGTAATCTGCATGATAGGACACTTTGCTTTTCACCTAGCAAACAGCTTCCTCTGGAATAATCCTTTTCCTTTGCTGATAACTCTCTTGCCCCCAACCTCTGCCTAGATCAACTTGCCATTTTGTACAACTCCTCTGAGTGCCTGTCTCCTTGCTACATGGGGTGCTGCTCGATTTGTGAATCATTTAATAAAGCCAATTAAATCTTTCCATTTACTTGATTGAATTTTGTTGCTTAACAAGAGCAATAACTCACTGTATTCTCAGGACTAGGCTGAGCACTAATTCACCACCATGTCGTGTGGCAGGAAGGACAGGATTATTCCCGAATCGCGGATTGGAAAAGTGAGGCCCTGAAGCATCAGGCCAGGTCCTTGTTCCTCTTCTTCATCTTCACCCACCAGGTTTTTACTGGGAAGTCTGACTTCTACAGCCCTATCTTCAGAAAGGGAGGAGAGAGAAGACGGACAGACTGGGTGCTGGGATAGCGGTGGGGAGAAGCACTACTTCTGCCTTCTTGCGGGGGGAAACATTCCTGGAGGCCATCTTGTTCCCTTTAAATTCCATAGAGATCAGCTGGCGGGGGGGTGGTGCTGACTGTGGGAGCAGGCTGGGATGCGGGTCAGCTGTTCCCTGGGCTTCATCTGTATCCAAATTGGGGTCCATGGCAGCGTGTGGATCCAAACCCATCTATACACACTGGCAGTTCTTTGTACATGTGTGTGTGGGGGGGTGTTGCAGTGAGGTGGGCTGACCAGTTGTGTTCTGAGAGTTGGGGCTCCTCTGAAATTTTTTTAAACTTATGAATTAATTTGATACTAGAGATGAAGCCAGAAGCCAGGCACCTTTTTGTCTGCACTGTAAAATTTTTGGTAAAAGTTAAAAGTAGAATTTCTCTTGATTCTTATTCAAGAAAGTACAAATAACATTAAGAATGTGGTCTCAATGTTCTGATCATGCAAAGGATGCAGAAATGATCATGTCCTTCTGTTGAAGGAACCTGGCAACGGCTTAAAAATTGATAGGATCAAGTTTGTTTATTTATTTATTTTAAAGACTTTATTTATTTGACAGATAGAGACATAGCAAGAGAGGGAACACAAGCAGAAGGAGAAGCAGGCTTCCTGCCGAGTAGGGAGCCGGGTGTGGGGCTCAATCTCAGGACCCTGGGATCATGGCTGAGCCAGAGGCAGATGCTTGACTGACTGAGCCACCCAGGTGCCCCGATAGGATCAAGTTTAGATTGACCATTGCATTCGAGGCCAAAAAGATGTCATTTAGAATTTGATTTGGGGAAGTTTGTCTAAAATATCAAAAGGTTTTGGACACTTGCCTAAATAGGATCACAGATCATTATGAAACAATACTTATTTATTTAACCGAAGTGACCATAAAAGATTTTAAAGGCAAGTACAGAAGTTATACAGTTGTGAGCAAAATTTAGCTCTTTTAATATTAAGAAAACTCAGTTTTCCTAAGTAAACAAGGACTCGATGATAAAGAGAACATGAAATACAGGAAATTATCCTGATAAGACAAAAAATCTTAGCTTTCTAGACAGATGACTTAAAAGGTAAAGAAAAACTTTTTATAATCTTTTATCAGGAGCAGATCAATAGTCTAAGAAAACTTTGTTGTTTTAACAGATGAAGGAAAATTAAGTTTTACTTTTACATAAGTACATGACTGATTTTGAAGGTCAATTTTATAACCCTTGGAATAAATTCATTCAATTTTAGCCAACTTGACCCTACAAGGTAAGATTCTCTCTCTCCTCAACTTTTTGTATCATTTTGTCCTTTATTTGCCTCTTTCCCATTCTGAACTAAACAGTTTTACTTAAGGACAAATTTGCTTTCTTTTCCTTTAACAAAAATGTACCTCCCTACTTCATACCATTTCTTAGCCAAAAACACTTCCTACTCTTCTTGCATAGTTTCCCTTATTATTTCTAGTAGCTTTAATTACAAATATTAATTAGAATTCTTCACCCTTAGGAGCCCTAATTTCCAGTGAAAACTAAGAAGTAAGCAATTATGAACTGTTGCACTAGTGTCCTTTAGATTGGCAATTTTGTGACTATATTTCAAAATTTCTAGAAACCCACATTTTCCCGTGACACAAGTTTTCAGTGTGGCACAAGACATCTTTACTAACAGACCCCAGTACCTTCAGTTCCTCTATAATAAAGGGTCAAAAGCAGGCAAACTTAGGCTTGTTTAGGAATTAAAAATTAACATGTCAGTATTTTATCTTGTTTGGAAATGATCTAGACATTAAATGAATTCCCATCATTTAATTTAACTTCGCAAAATCCTAAGGGTGAGAGCTACCAAAGATTTGGGAAACTATTTTTAAGTAAACATACCATAATACATAACTGTTGCTGGAAAGTTCACCTAAAAACTCATATCCTGCTTACATCTCTGAAAATCTTTTTCTCCCAACAATTATGTTTAGACTACCCACAAAAACTTCAGTAGACACTAGACAAGGTCAGACATCATCCTAAGCTAACTTTTCTTGCTGACACATTTTGCAACAGAGATAACGTGAACGTATTTGATCTTTAGTAAACCTAGTTAGAATAAAATTATTGTATTTAATGCTGATCACTCTAAATGTATTTTTTTTTTTAAGTAGTCTCCATGCCCAGCATGGAGCCCAAATGCTGATCACTCTAAAGGCATAGCTGTTCTAATTAAATAAAAAAAACTTGAAAAACAGTTGGGTTAATTTCTCTTATATTTCTGAGAGTTTTCAGAATCCTTAATTTACAAATGCACTTTTTTTTTTTTAAGATTTTATTTATTTATTCATTAGAGACAGAGAGAGAGAGGCAGAGGGAGAAGCAGGCTCCCAAGGAGCAGGGAGCCCAATGCAGGACTCGATCCCAGGACCCTGAGATCATGACCTGAGACGAAGGCAGACGCTTAACCATCTGAGCCACCCAGGCGCCCTACAAATGCACTTGTTTTTTAGCCAATTGAATAGAGCTCTTTACAAGTTAATTTTGGTAAAACCATACAGAGGTAGAAATAGATTTCACATTTACAACATACACATGGATGTATCTTGCACTCCCCTAATGATCTCAGGGTCATGAGACTGAGCCCCGTGTAGAAATGTAGAAATGCCCTATGTATAAATAATAAGGGAAACTATGCAAGATGAGTAGGAAGTGTTTTTGGCTAAGAAATGGTATGAAGTAGGGAGATACATTTTTGTTAAAGGAAAAGAAAGAAAATTTGTCCTTAAGTAAAACTGTTTAGTTCAGAATGGGAAAGAGGCAAATAAAGGACAAAATATATTTACTTACAACATGCACATGTATGTTGTAAATGTGAGATATAGACACATGCAAACATACAGACAGACACAAAACAGAGACCTTACAGCTTTTGTTTTAAACTTTTAGCCCTGAGATGGGTACAATAATGCAGAACTCGCAAATTTACAAAAGAGCAGTTGGATCCAAATTTTGTCTGTCAGTTACAGTATGAGTTCACCTGCTCAGATGGCTAAAGCTTTTTTTTTTTTTTGATGGAGGGGAGGTGCAGAGGGAGAGGGAGAGAGAGAATCTGAAGCAGGCTCCACGCCCAGCGAGGAGCCGGACACGGGGCTCAGTCTCACGCCCTGATATCATGACCTGACCCGAAATCAAGAGTCGGAGGCTTAACCGACTGAGCCACCCAGGCGCCCCAGATGGCTACAGCTTTTTACTAACATTTGTGGAGAGGACATTTAAGATTTGTATTTGTCCTTGAGAAGTAATGTCTAATTACCTCCTAGGGTATTTCCATGCCAACACGGTAAGATTTACCTATTCAAGGGACAGAAAGAGAAGGTAAGTTTTCTTCTAGGAGATTTATCACCTTTGGGTGGTGACCGCAGTCCCAGTAAAAGGGAGTACTGTTGCCTTGTCATTAGGACAGCGCCCTGTAAAAATACTTCTCTGGACTTAAGGTTAAATGGGGCCTCTTCAGGGTTGGAAATGGAAAAGGGGGTCATTTGGGTCACTGTGGTCATGGAAATGATAAACCCATTGGATCATGTCAATTTCGTGCAGCAGGAGATGGGCTTCATCTCGATGTTTTCCACTCGCTGTGAACCTTAGCAGTGATCACTGTGATGGAAGGATGGAGCACAGTGCCAGGCAATCACCATCCAAGTGAGAAGGAGGGCCCTGCTACAAATATGGGTGGCTTTAGGGGCTTATGCCTTCCCATTTCCCTCTTCCTCCTCACTGGAGGCCCTGATAACCCTGCCAACTTTCCCTTTGGTGCAGGGATGCCTTGAGAGGTGAGCTTTTAGTTCTGCCCAGTTCAGGGGAAAGCCAAGGGGGCTCAAGATCTGTGGGGTCTCTTCCAAGCATACCGCCAAGATGGATCTTTAAGAAAGTTATGGATTTGGGGGTTTTTAGAGATAATTAGGCAGTTGACACCTTTTGGCAGCTGTAACAATTCAGAGCCTATTCCAAACGAATAAGAAAACCCACAATAGCTGATTATTTCCCCTATCTCCTTGTGCATAAAATCCTTAGGGAAGGTTTGAATTTCAGTTCGGGTATAGTTTTTGGTCTCAGTTTCTGCTTTTTTTTTTTTTTTTAAAGATTTTATTTATTTGAGAGAGAGCACGCGTGAGAGAGAGAGAGAGAGAGATCACAAGCAGGGGGAGGGGTAGAGGGAGAAGCAGACTCTCTGCTGAGCAGGGAGCCCGATGCGGGACTCGATCCCAGGACCCTGAGATCATGACCTGAGCTCAAGGCAGACACTTAAGTGACTGAGCCACCTAGGCACCCTCTGTTTCTTGTTTTTATCCTATTACCTTAACCTTATTTGTTGTTACTGGACAATTTTGGATGATGTCACAGTGAACCCTCTTCGTAGATGGCCACTTTCCTTTCCAGGGTGTCCCGAGACCTCTCCAGGATTAGGATCTGCCTCCACTAACTAGCACAATGTACACCGGGTCTTTGGGAAAAGCCCCCAGGCCTCTGGAGCCCAATCGCTGAGTCTTGGCTTGTTGGTATGCATGGCACCGAGTAACACCTAGAATGACACCTAGCACCCATGAGGGTCTGCATTTGTCAGGGAGCTGGTTGGTGTACCTCCTCAGGGCTCTTAGGAGGCATTGGAACCAGATGTTGAGGACATTTATAGATGCGTTTTTTTTTTTTTTTTTAGGTAGTGACGATAGCCTTGCTATCCAACCCACCCTCCTTAGCTCTCCTTGGCCTTGAGTCTATAAGACCCTTATGCGCATTAATAGTCAGTTAAAGCCTTTGTAATTAGTGGTCTAATTGTCTCATTAGACCACGTGGCCTTGATCATGCTGCTCTGGGGAGATCATTGGATAATCATGGCAGCCTCGAACTTTCGGGTGGGGCTACCGCAGGCCACATGCCACAGAGGCAATATGAGAAAGCCCACAGCGGGGTGACAGACCCCCTGCAAGCCGAGTTCCTTTTCCAGATAGTGTCACCCACCTGACTCGGGTGGTTGGTAAGCAGGTCGCAGGTAACAAGGGCATTCCCCTTGGTTAATTGCAAGGGCAATCATGCAATCCTGCCACCTACACTGTGGTTCTTATGATTGCAAGACACCCTTCGGCAATCACCATCAGGAAACTTGGAAAAAATAAAGGTTTATTACTTACGGGATCTGGAAACTACACAGCCCACCTGGGGCCACACAGCGATGTTGCGGGGGGGGGGGCAATGTGTGTGGTGGGGAGAGGGAGAGAGAATGAGAGAGCACACACAGGCCTGGGGTTCTGCTTTTATTGGGGTTGAAGGTTTTGCGGGCTCACTCTTTATTGGTGAATTCAAAACATAAGAGTAGAAATTTAAAGTGTTAGGAAGAGAGGAAACAAAACAAAAACAAAACGAGCCTTCCAAATGATCAGTTACTGAAATCAACCAAGATCTTAAAAACCAAGAGACCTCCGGTGGGGGAAGTGGCCTGGCTCCTTGTCCCGTCCTGTGGCTGGCAATCTCTGACGTGGATGCCTCAGCCCTCAGAGCTAAGTCAGGCACTTGCTTTGCAGAAAAGAAAAGAACCCCAACGGCCAGGGTTTACACTACGTCTTACTCCCATTTTTAGTGAAATCCACACTCCATTCAGGGCATCAGGCCCTCCTCACTTCCTTAGAAACCACCCACCATGAATTAGATCACCCTTCCCCAACCTTTCCCTGTGGGGGCTAAAAACATTAGGGCATTACCCCAAGGAGATGGAACAGAATTCGCAACAGGAGGGACAGGGGTTGTGAAGGCCGTCCGGAGGCCACGGGGCAGGGGGGTGGGGAGGAGAAGCTTCTCTCAGCCCGGACCTCAGGGAAGAAACGTTAAGTGTTAGTTTATCACCTTCATCAGAGCCAGGTTACAACACCTGCGCAGGGATCGGGCTCTGGGGATGGCACAGCACCGCTGAGGTGGGAGGCTTGGGGCCAGGACCCTTGCTCCATCAGCCCCCTGGGGGATGCAGCTCTGAAAAGGCAGAGTGGGGAAGGCTACCTGGCTCCACCTCCAGGAGGTCTCACCTGGGCCAGGTGCTCCTCAGGAGGGGAGGAATGACACTTCCCAGTGTCAGGGATTGGGATGGGTGTTAATGACCCTGCGTAACCTCTACAAGCTGTGTGGTTTCCCTGTGTTCAAAAGCTGGGAACATAGGGTGCAGATGGTGGGAAAAGGGCGCTTTCCCATGAGGTACCCGATTCCCAGGCCAGCTCCCAGAAGTCCCTGGGGGTGCCAGGGCCAGGGTTGGGGACAAATGATCCTCTGTGCCCTTTCATGGGGCCTGCTGGTCTGGACGCAGAGAAGAGGGAACACTTGTCTGTTTTCTCCCTCAGCCCCGCCCACACTTTCCTCTAGAGGAAGGCTGACTTGGGGGATCAAAGCTTCACTGCCTGTCTTGGGACCCAGACATGTGAGGTTTCCCAAATCCCGTTAGTTGACCTGTGGTGGGGTCGCACCCCCATCTCCCCTGAGTATAAGTGAAGACTTACTGCTGTCTCTTAAAGGTCGTGGACTGTCCCCAACTCCAAAGGTCATGTGGAGGTAGAAGGCCCTGGAAGGGGGACAGGGTGATGCCTCCCTGAAAGCAAGTGTTCTTCCAGAGAACCTAACTGGCTGTTCCCATGGGGTCCCTCCTCCCTAGAGGAGGACAAAACCCAGAAACAGGACAGGGGGTTGAGATAGGTCTGGCAACTTTCTGACATCCCTTGACAACACTGGTTCCATTTTAACCACCAGACTGTGATCAGGTTTGTAAACAATACCCCCTCCAGATCACCTTCTCAGGGTCCAGAGAGATGTCTTCATGGCTATTCTGGCCCTACCCCGGGCCTTCTCCCTGACTGGGGCATCCCCAGGTCCCCAGAGGAGCTCACACCCCCATGCTGCTCTTCTCATCCTCCTTGGGGCTGGGCTCCTCCTGAATCTTCTTCATCTCCCAGCCCCGGACCCAGGTATAGGCAGAGGAGCCCCCCAGCACCATCATGTTGCTTGTCCACCAGAGGAAGCTCTTGGTCTCCTCGTAGTAGAGCACCGCCAACACGGTCTGGGCACAGGCTTTGGCTGTGCCGGACACGTTATGGGTCAGGGGGCTGGTGAACTTGATCTGTAGACCGGTCACGTAGCCGATGGCAAAGCCGAACAGGCCGCCCAGCGTCATCATGCCCCAGAAGTGGGCGCTGCCCAGCTGGGAAAAGTCACGGAGGGCCTGCAGCTCCCCCAGCAGCAGGAGCAGGGGCAGGAAGAGGACGCAGGCGTTGACATTGTTGTAGAAGGTCAGGCGCCAGATGCTGCCATCCACTGCCGGGAGCACCTTCTTGGTGTAGATGGCGTTGAGCGAGACACAGAGGCTGGCCAGCACGCCAAAGAGGGTGCCTGTCCAAGACAGTGTACCCTCTGCCCCCTCCTGGTCCACACCAAGCCAGAAGCCACCTGCAGGCGGGGGGAGGGGAGGGGCATGAGAGATGAGGACGGGGAGGAAGGAGGACAGAGAATTTTGCCACCAGAGTTCACAGAGTGTAATGCAGTCCTCACCCTCCCATCCCTCCCTGCCTCTCTGCAATAGATATGTCCAAGCGCTCTATGACATGCAAAGCACCGTGCAAGGGCTGGGAAGTGGCCCAGGACACGAACCCTTTCTCCAGAGCTTACATTCTAGCAGAGGAGGAAGACATTAAAACAATTCATTTCCCAATTATTTAATTACAACTGTAATGAGGGCCATAAAACAGTGCAGTGTGCTCTGAGAACCCATAATCCGCAACTACGCTGGCCTGAGGCATCTGGAAAGTTATGCTGGAAATGAGCTCCAAAGGGCCGAGTGCTTGGTGGCTAAGGTGACTCTGGGCAAGTGACTTAAGGTCCCAGAGCCTTGGCTTCCTTGTCTGTAGAATGGCAGCCTGTAATGAGGTAGAATTACTTGTGGCCTGAGGTCTTTGGAGACAGTCCACTCTTTCGGACACTCAGTCTGTGTCACCTCCTGCTCACAGAGCCTCCATGGCTCCCCATTGCCCCCCATCAAGACTACACTCTTCCGCCTGGCACACTGGGCTTCCCGCACCCTTGCCTGTCTCTGTCCCACAATTGTCCCGAGTTCTCTCTCTTGTCTCCCTGCTTCTCACGCTGGGACTCAGTGTCCTTGTTCATGTCCTGCACCAGAAACACCCTCCTCCTCCTTTCTGGGAGATTCTACTCATGCTTCAAGATCAAAGTCGGCCTCTCCAGACCCCAAGTCCCCAGACCTCCCCCAGGCCTCATCCTGCCTGGGATTCCCTGCAAGACCCCTTGCCTGCCCTAGGCTGTTAGGCACCTGCCCTTGGGGACGACTACACCATCTCTTTAGCGAGACCCCACCTTCTGAGGAGGCAGGGCCTGAATCTTGGTGTCAGAGAGATGTGGGCTCTAATCAGTTTCTGCCATTGAGAGGCTGGGTGGCCTGAGGAAAGTTGCCTAAACTCTTCTGAGCTCCCATTTCCTTCATCTGTAGAGACCTGGGTCACTTTCTTGACCCTCTCATTCCAACCAAACTACTTCCCACCTTGCAACCAGAATGATCTTCCTAAAGTACAGATAGATCTGCTCAAGTCCTGCCCTGGCTTAAAGCCCTTCCTCGCCTACTACCCTCAGGAAACCTTCCAGACTCATTTAACTTGGGCAGCCTCCTGTCTGGGGAGTCCTGCTCTGGCTCGAACAGGAAGAAACGCACAGGTACTTTTTTCTGTCTAGAACATTCTCTCCTCACCCCTTCTTTATACCCATCTAGTACTTCCTCCAGAACGCCTGCTTGGATTACCCCATTCCCAACCCCGTCTTCCTCTCCACCACCCCCAGGTTCTCTTCTACACCCCCATCACAGCCTTACCCCCGGCAGCAGAACTCACCACCAGGCACCACCACCATGCCCTTCAGGAGCACAGGCGCCCCGTCCACCTTTGCCAAATTCGTCTCCCCAAAGTTTGGCATGGTCTCTGTCATGTGCCTGGCCGGCAGTTAGTGTTTGTTGACTGACTGAGCGACCACGGGAGTGGAGGTTGTTCGGGAGGTGCCTTTGAGGGTTGAAGGAGATAAAGCATCTACTACGTACACTCACGCACGGTATTCTCTTTCCTGGCAGAGCCTTGGCAAACAGCTACCTGTACACCTGCTCTGGGGGTGTGGAGGGTTGGCCAGAGCACCCTCCGTCCTCCTGCTCCTTACTTTCCAATTTCAGAAGGGGCGCCCACCACAAGGTTCTGCATCCGAGAGGGGCTCGCACCCAGAAGGAGCTCTGAAAGGTACTATGAAAGCTGCAGGGGCCCAGGAATAGTCACTGGAGACCCATCTTAAGGGGAAGCCCAACCGAGAGGGGGCCGGGCCTGGGGCCATCAGTATGGCCAGAAAATGCCCTTTCTCAGGAGCCATCACACCATCAGCTACTTTGATTACTTTTAGGATCTGGGCCTAGTTTCCCCAGTGACTTCACCTTTCTGTATGCAAACTGTCCCCCCCTACACCCCAGGTTCCCCGCTCTCCCCCTCCCTCCCCCACCTCCTGCTGGTCTGCAGGGCTCAAATGGAGATTCCTGGGGCATTTGGCTAAGTGAGGCCTGGGACTCTGCATCAGCTCTGGAGGGACGGGGTGGGGGGGTGGGGGGCTCTGAAAATCTGCCAGGGGTCTCGGCAGCTCCTTCTGTTCTAACCTCAGCCTTCTCCCCTCTCCCATCTTGGGGCTGGACTGAGGAGTCTGAGATCCAGCAGTTGCTTGATGAGAGTGACATTTTCTAGGACGGGTGGCAACAATGTGCCTCGGCTGGACTCTGAGACACCAGCAAAGAATACGTAGGTCAATCAACACAAACTTTACAGCCCCAGGAAAAACAGGTTAGAAGAAAGACCACATTCCTGAATGACAGAGCACTGGGAGGATTCTGAGGGAAGTGGGCGCTCCCTTACCCAGAATGCTGCAAAAAACCATTCTGTGATGATGGAAATGTTCTATCATCTGCTCTGCCCAATACAGTAGCTACTGGCCCCATGTGGCTATTGAGCGCTTGAAACGTGGCTACACGGGGCTCCTGGGTGGCTCAGATGGTTAAGCGTCTGCCTTCGGCTCAGGTCATGATCCCAGCATCCTGGAATCGAGTCCCGCATCAGGCTCCCTGCTCCTTGGGAGCCTGCTTCTCCCTCTGCCTCCCTCTCTCTCTCTGTCTTTCATGAATAAATAAATAAAATCTTTAAAAAAAAAAAGAAACGTGGCTACAGATTCAGGTTATAACACCTGCAACTGAAGAACTGAATTTTAAAAATGTCGCTGCATTTGAATGAACTTAAATTGAAATAGACACATGTGGTCAGCCAGTGCACACACAATTTCTAGGGCACAAGAACAGAGTAGAGGGGTTAAAAGCATAGGCCTGGGGGGCGCCTGGGTGGCTCAGTTGGTTAAGCGACTGCCTTCGGCTCAGGTCATGATCCTGGAGTCCCGGGATGGAGTCCCGCATCGGGCTCCCTGCTCGGCAGGGAGCCTGCTTCTCCCTCTGACCCTCCCCCCTCTCATGTGCTCTCTGTCTCTCTCATTCTCTCTGTCTCAAATAAATAAATAAAATCTTAAAAAAAAAAAAAAAAAGCATAGGCCTGGGAGTCTGGCCAATCTGGGTTTGTGCCACCGCCTGGATACTTCCTAGCTGCGTGGCCCTGGGTAAGTAACTTAACCTCCCTGAGCTTCAGTTTCCTTGTTTGTCTGGAGTTGATGAGGGTGATGCTACCACTCAGGGGACCTCTGGGGAACAAAGGAGATGCTATGTGTGAATGATCTGCACAATGTCCCCATAGATAATTCTTCCTTTCTAAGGGTCAAGTGTGGGAAGACAGCTAAAATTTCTCAAAGCTTATTCCTCTCTATTCTCTTAGCCATTACTACGAGCCTGCAAAGTCAGAGGGTGATGGTATACTTATTACAAGATGTATTCTCCTCTGGAAATAGCACTGGATGGGGAGTCAGGGCACTTGAACTCTTGAGAAGCAATACAGTGGTTAACATATGGAGCCAGACTGCTTGAGATCAGATCCCAGCTCTGCCACTTATTAGCTGTGTGATCGTCAACAAATTACTGGACTTCTCTCTACCTTGGTTTTTTTCCCCTCTGTGAGATGTAGCTTATAATCCCATCTTGTTATGAGGGGCCCTGGCTGGGCCCCTAACTTGCTGGCGACCTCAGGAAGCTTATGCTCTCTGGGTCCCAGGCTCTTCCTCACATGACTTTGGGCAAGGGAACCGGGACAGATAAAGTCCAAAGATGCTTGGCAGGGTTGCTCTTTGGGGTTTTGGCTCCCCCATGCCTCCCCACTCCCCGTGGCCCTGGCTGGCCACTCACCGATGATGATGCCGCAGGTGAGCAAGGCATAGAAGGAGGTGGTCTGCTTGAGCAGCAAGTAGGAAAGCAGCACATTGAAGACGGTGGTGAGTGAGCGGCCCACATTGTAGAAGGCCACCCCGACATACTTGAGGCAGAGGTTGTTGAAGGTGATCATGCCGATGAAGACCACGGACAGGGGCAGGACACTGCGGGCCACCTTAAGGTCCAGGCGCAGGGAGGGAAAGTCCATGGCGCCAGGGCAGAGGGCGGCCAGGGTGCTGAGGCTCTTGCACAGCAGGGTGGTCACCAGGCACTGGTAGAAGGTGACGAAGATGGGGGTGTCCAGCTGTAGGGAGGGGCTGTCCAGCAGGTACTTGTTAAGGAACACCATGGAGATGGAGGTGGCCCAGTAGAGCGACACCACCAGTGTGATCTGCAGAGCCCGCAGCAGGAAGGGCTTCTCCTTGCTGGCCTCTGCCTCTCCCGAGGGGTCGGAGGCCCCCATCAGTGCCATGTGCAGGATCCGGGACCGCTTCAGAGGGGCCCTGTTCATGGTAGCGGAGGAACTGGGTCACCCTACAGCCAGAACTCGAGTACAGGGCAGTTCGCTCCTGTCTGCTTTCTGCAAGCCGCAGCCCTCAACTGTCACATGGGGGGTGGCCTAGAGGCCTCCCCACCCAGAGGTTCTGTTTTGGGGGGAGCCCCACAACCTGCTCCCACTCTGAGGGGGCTCATGAGACAAGACACGGGGAGGGGTGAGGAAGAGGCTAAGGTTAGACAGAAGACCTGTCAGGGAAGAAGGGGCTGGTGCCTGGGAGGGATGGGTCTCAGGAAGAAGGGAGGGGAGAGGGAAGGAAGGAAGAAGAGGGAGGGGGAGGAAGGCAGGGCGAAGGTGCTGGAGCAGGGCAGAGGATAGCGTGAGGAAGAGCGAGGGAGGCCTGGGCGGCTGCAGGGAGAAAGGGGAGGCATGCAGGAAGCTGAATGGAGGGAGGGCGTGCGGGGGCGTTTGGAAAGAGGGGTGCAGGGAAGGTCAGAGGTGCTCAGGGCGGGGTCCGAAGGACGCAGGAAGAGGCCGGGCCAGCCCGAGCCCGCAGCGCGCCGCCTTCTGGAGCCCCAGCTCGGGTTCAGCCCCGGAGCCTCCGGACATCCGAGGCCGCGCCCCCCGCGAGGCGGGCCCTGGACTCATTTCCTGACACGCCCCCGACCCCTCCTTAAAGGGCCCGCGCGCCCGGCGTCAGCCTTAAAGCCACAGCCCGCGAGAAACAGCCTTCAGAGTCAGGTTCGCGTCCGGCCCACCAACCGCCTCTCGGCTCCTGTGCACTCCCCGCTCGGGGATGGGGGGCGGGGGGCGATCGGCCTCTGCGGAAGGTTCCTATAGGTGCTTGAGCCTCGTCCCCCTTCCTGAAAGCCCTCCCCAACCCCAGCTCCGTCTCCACCAGAAGCTAACTACCGCCCCCTTCCCGACTCCGCTCACCAGCAGGTCCACCGTCCCCTTCCCCCATCTCGGGCCCGACCGCACCCCCATTGCCTCGGCAGCGCCTAGAGTCCCTGGGCGTCTAGAGAACCCCTACCAGCCCCCCATCCCTCTACTAGCCCCAGCTCACTCTCCCTTGTCGCATTCCCTTCCTTTCCCCCACTTTCACTTCCCCCATCCCTCTTCCAAGTCTGAGCCACCCCCCTTCCCCCCGTGGCGCTCCTTGAGGGCCGAGGCCACAACATCCCTTCAGGACTTCAATCACTCTGCGCGATCTCCCCCCGCCCCATTTGAGAACAGCCATATGCGTGCGAGCCTCAAGGCAACACACCCCCGGCTCCCTCCCCCTTCTAAAAAACCCCTTCCCCAAGCCGGGCCCAGCCGCTAGCTCTGGCCCCAGGGCTGGCGTTCCCGGGCCTCGATGGCGACCCCGCGCTCACCTCCTCTAACGCACTGGCCTCCCGCCCGCGCTGCCGAGCGCTGCACCTGCCGCGCCGCACCTGCAGCACCGCGCGTAGGGCCGCGCCCGCTGGAGACGACTTCCTGCTCCCAGCCCGGGGCGTGGGCGCCAAGCCAACCTCGCCAGCCTGCTCCCCACGTGGCGCCCGGAGGCGGCGGCTGGACGACCCCGGGCCCAGCCTGACCTCGGCCCCGGGTTGTCCCTCCTGTCGTGGGAGCAAGCCTCCTCCCGTTTCCAAGGCCATCCGAAGCCCAGTACCCCGGCCGGGCCCGCCCGGGATACCCCACTCCAATTACCGCCGCTTGCACGTCCCTGGACCCGGCTTCATCCCTGGCCCGCCGCGTGCCCCGCGCCTCGAGCCCCGCCTGCGCTTCCAGAAGTGCGCGCGGGAACCGCTTCCTGCGGGTAGTAAGCCGAAGGTTCTCTGCCATCTTCCAGGAACCGGGCCTGGGAAGTCCGGCACCAGCCAGGGTCCGTCACTCACCAGGCAGCCTGGAGGGCCCACTTCTCCCTGGTTCTTGTTCTGGCACCAACGTTGGGCGGCTCACTTCTGAGTTCTCTTTGTTGTAAAAAGGAGGGGGCCAGCAGGACTATACCAGAGGGCCCCAACTTCCTTGCTCATTACTCTGGCTGGTATGGTTGAAAGTAGGGACTACCATCTGTTTGTAGTATTTCAAACACCATTTAATTAGTACCATTTAATGTACAGGTGAGATGTGTTAGATTTGCTTTAAAATACTCAGAATATTAAAGAGGGAAAAAAAAGAGATGGATGGATAGGTAAAACAAGATAGGCACAATGTTGATAATTTTATAAGAGTCATTTTACTTTTGTGTACATCTGAAACTTTCCATAAGGGGGTAAAACCTGTGGAGTACATTTAAAGTCTCACATGCTAACTGCATAAAACCTGGGCCCAATTTAACACAGCCCTTGGTGGGCTATGCGGAACCGGAAGCATTCCAGGGAAATAAGCACCTTCCAGCAGCCCCAAGGCAGGGGCAAATGCCCCAGAGTGAGCTTTGCCCCAGGCCTATTCTCTTCCATCATCAGGCCTCTGGCCCTTGCTCCCTGGGTCCCCCACTACTCCCCCTTCCTCCAGAGATGGGACTTCCTGCTTCCTAGTTATGGGCTGGTCTCCTGGTGGAGATTGCCATCTGGTCACCTCATCATCTTTGGGATCAGATTACCCTTTGGGGACCGAAGGACTGAAAGGGACTGAACTGGTCATCGGAATTCTACTTGGAGGGTCTCATCCCAGGGCCAGACTTTGAAGGCTGTGGGTTTCATTGTGTTAAGAGCAATCAAGTCCTCTCTGCTCTTCTCTCTTAGTCCTGATGTCTCACTATGACAAATAATTTAATGACAAACAGGGCAAACTGGTCTGCGAGAGGCTCTGGTTTCCTGGAAGGGCCCTTCTCCTTGGCACATTAACAGAATTAATTTATCTGATGAATGTGCTACCACTTTGAGGCCCTAGGGAAGAAATGCATTCTGTATATAGGTCAGATGCTCTTCACTGAGAGAGACCAGGGACAGTCCATGCTGGGTATGTGGGGCATAGCCTGGGCTCTCCGCAGCCCAGGTGACCAAAATGTATCCCTGTCTCTAATCTCTCCTCTTCCTTACATTTTACCTGAAATTCCACCATTAGCTTCAGTCTCCTGCATTAGGGTTGTAATAGGCCAGTAGGGCAAGTTTCCCAGATTCCAATCCTTTTTGTTCCTCATGAGGGAAAGGGGGGAGGGGTGTGTTTCTTAGGGGTCTAGGGCCTCGGGAGGTGTGCACTTTGCACAGTTGATTTGCTTTTGAATTTTTCTTAAGGATTCTTAATTTTCTAAACCGTTCATCATGGGTGAGGTTTTAGGTCTTGTCAAGAGTAATTACCCAGTGTGTGAACTTGGTGTGAAGCAGAACATAAGGTCATCAACGTGACAGGTGGAATGATGTAAGAATCCAGGAAGGAGGGCCCCTTATGGGTGGAGTTCTATTCTTGCCTTGGCAGGGAGCCACTAATGACGTCAGAAGGCAATCTCTACCAGACAGAGTGACCGGAACTAACCTCCCAGGGGTAGGGGACAGTGGATCTGTACCAGTAGGGCCTGAGAATTTCTGGGAACACACAGATGTCAACTCTCTCACCCCTGAGTTCAACAAGAACTCATGAGCCTACTTTGTGTGGCGGACACTACCAGTTGTCTACCAAAATTCATTCTCCCATTCGTCCAAGAAAATTGGATGGTAGCTGGTCATGTGGTTGCCCAGCCAGAGACTACATTTCCCAGCCTCCCTTGTGGGGAGGTGAACCATGTGACTTAATGGATGGTAAAAGGAGGTGATAGATGCTACTTTCCAGGTCTGGGCCCTATGACTTCAGGTGTGTGCCTTCCATGCTCTTGTCTCCTCTTCTCATAACCTGGGACCTAAATGTGTCTATAGCCTAGCTGTGACCATGCAGGCAAGGTGAATATCTTAGGGGCTCTGTGAGCAATATGATGGAAAGAGCCAGGGTCCCTGATTGTGTGGAGCAGAGACACTTGCCAGTGTGGACTGCCTACATTGAAACTGTTAAATGAGAGGGAGGTCAACTTATGTTCTTTATGTACTGTGCAGTTATAAAGGGATCTCTGATATAGCAGCTTTGCCTTTAGTCACATACCCACTGTAGTCTATATTTCCTTCTTCTTATGTACATATTCTCTAGGCAAAATTGAGAAGGCATGACATAATTACAATGACCTCTGACTCTCTTTCTTGCTCTATCTCAGTTTATCTATCTATCTATCTATCTATCTATCTATCTATCTATCTATCTATCTATCATCTATACCTACCTGTCTATCCATCCATCCATCCATTTATTCATCCATCTATTCATCCATCTTGTTTTTATCCAGGACCTGGCACACACCTGCCATAGTAGATGCTCAGTACCTATTTGTGGAATGAATGGAAGTCAGACCACCAGAAGAAGTGCTTGAAAAATCAAGGCCAATTTAAGACCTTTATTGTCCCTAAGCCCTGAAAGTTTATGAGGCTCCTCATTTATCCTATAGGTAATTCAAAATGAAAAATTAATACTAAATTGTAAAATAAAAGTAAGCAGAGCAAAAAGTGTTCTGATTTTTAAAAAAAATTTTTTTAAATTTAAATTCAACTTGACATATAATGTATTATTAATTTCTGGGGTAGAATTTAGTGATTCATGAGTTGCATATAACACCCAGTGCTCATTACATCATGTGCCCTCCTTTATGCCCATCACCCAATTACCGCACCTCCCAATGCCCCCCCACCTCCCCTCCAGCAACCCTCAGTTTGTTCCCTGTAGTTAAGAGTCTCTTATGGTTTGCCTCCCTTTCTGTTTTTATCTTATTTTATTTTTCCTTCCCTTCTCCTATGTTCATCTGTTTTGTTTCTTAAATTCCATATTGGAGTGAAATCATATAATAATTGTCTTTCTCTGACTTATTTTGCTTAGCATAATACCGTTTAGTTCTATTCACATCATTGCAAATGGCAAAATTTCTTTTTTTTTTTTTTAAGATTTTATTTATTTATTTGACAGAGACACAGCGAGAGAAGGAACACAAGGGGGTTTGTGGGAGAGGGAGAAGAAGGCTTCCTGTGGAGCAGGGAGCCTGATGTGGGGCTCGATCCCAGGACCCTGGGATCATGACCTGAGCCGAAGGCAGACATTTAATGACTGAGCCACCCAGGTGCCCCAAAATTTCATTCTTTTTGATGGCTGAGTGATATTCCATTGTATATACAACCACATTTTTGTTGTCCATTCATCTCTCGATGGACATTTGGATTCTTTCCATATCTGATTTTTCTTATGAAGATTGGAATGTTCCTTTGAAAATAATATATTCTTTCCAGAAAAAAATATTAGGTCTTTCCTTTGCTGGTACTTGTGGTAGATGCTATTAATTGTCTACCCTATGAGCTGGCAAACTTCTTCTGTAAATGACCAGAAAGTAAATATTTTAGACTCTGTGAGCCATACAGTCTCTGTAGTAACTAGTCAACACTGCTGCTGTAGTGTTGTAAACAAATGGGTGCAGCTGTGTTTCAATAAAACTTTATTTATAAAGATAGGCCATGGACCAGATGTGGTTCACTGCTTATAGTTTGCTGACCCCTGTTTTACCCTATATTACTTTATCCTTTTTCCTTACTAACATTACCCATATTTTATGTGTATGTCAGTGTTTCCCCCTAAGAATACCTCCTTCTCAGACTCCCTTGTAGCTGGATGTGACCATGTGACATACTTTTAGCCCGTGAGTCATAAGCTGGGGATTTCTGGGAAAGCTTTGATTTTTGGATATAAGTATAGTCTTTGTTGCCTCTTTTTCTTATATGCTATGTGTGTGTGTGTGTGTTTTAAGATTTTATTTATTTATTTGAGAGAGAGAAAGGGAAAGCACAGAGGGAGAGTGACAGGGAGAAGCAGACTCCCTGCTGAGCAGAGAGCCCCATGTGGGGCTTGATCCCAGGACCCTGGGATCATGACCTGAGCTGAAGGCAGACGCTTAACCCACCTAGCCACCCAGGCACCCCATATGTTCTGTCTTTAATGCATACCTGAGGTCTGGAAGGGCGGCAGCTATCTTGTAACCATGAGACAAAAGATCTGAGGAAGAAAGCTAAGGATGGCAGAGGAGAAGCGTGGAGATGAGCTGTCATCCCAGCTCTTGGCTGCATATTATTGTAGGAGATGAATAAACCCCTATCAGAGCAAGCCATTGCAGCATGGTATTCTGTCTCTGGCAGGCAACCATAGTCCCAACTGCAATATGCTCTAATGGGTAATTCATTGTTGCTGGAACTCATGTGTAAGGTTCCGGGAAGGCTTGGGATTGGCTGGCACTGCGTCTGAGCCAGCAATGTAGGGGATACAATTATCAGGGAGTGAAGCCAAGCTGCAAAGCTGGCGGTGGGTGGAGAATTCTAAAGGCAGGGCCCATTTGCTGGAGAAGGATGAGGAGCAGAAGAGCCAATATCAGGATAGGTAAATTCCAAAGCATGGGGTGCATGGCCAGGGATGAGGGCTTTTCAACAAAAAGGAGGTCCCCACATGGGAACAGAGTGGGAAAACTGCAGAGGATTAGCAAAGAGCTAGCTGCTCTTTAACAAAAAATGTTTACCAGAGACATCACCTTTTTCCCCCTGGTCTGGCTTCTGGAAAGCACCTAGCTTTGGACTGTGCAGGCCTTTCTGTTTCTGTGAGATCTAGAGTAGCCAAAGGTGTTACTCTCTAAAGCCCCTGTAATATGCATCTGGGTAATCTACGAGCAGGCTTGCTGTCTCCTCCAGATTAGCAGTTTATCTGTGGGGATTGAGAACCACTGTCAGTCCTTCTTGGCAGAGGATGTTTTACTAACAGCTAACACATGTTGGAGGGTGGTTTCAGGCCCGATGTTTTATATGCAACATGCCAGTCCTTGCCATGACGCTATGAGGGGCAGTCTCATTATCACCCCTATTTTACAGATGAGGAAATTGAGACCCAGGGATGTTGAGTCACTAGCCCAAGGCCACCCAGGGAGGAGGTGAGGGCCAGATTTGAACCCAGGCCAGTTTGCTGAGCTAAAGTTCGTCCTGTTGCATGAACTCAGCTCATCCTGAGCCTAGGTTTTCCAGTTGGTCTCCTGGGTCCCTGGGCCTAGGGAGTGACCCTGGTCTCAAAGGTAAAAGGCTCTGATTCTCATCCCAGATGGTATATGGAGTAGCAGGGGAGAGCTTGTTGAGGCAAAATAGAATTTACTGGCTCAGGTCATTGGAAAGTCCAGGGGGAGTCCTGGCTTTAGAAAGTGCAGCTTGACCAAGCAGCTCAAAAAATGTCATCAAATAGATCCTGGTCTGGGCCCTTTGGCTTTCTTCTTCTTCTTCTTTTTTTTTTTTAACTTTTTTTTTTTAATTCTTATGTTAATCCCCATACATTACATCATTAGTTTTAGATGAAGTGTTCCATGATTCATTGTTTGTGCATAACACCCAGTGCTCCATGCAGAATGTGCCCTCCTCAATACCCACCACCAGGCTAACCCATCCTCCCACCCCCCTCCCCTCCAGAACCCTGTTTGTTTTTCAGAGTCCATCGTCTCTCATGGTTCGTCTACCCCTCCGATTTCCCCTGCTTCATTCTTCCCCTCCCGCTACCTTGTTCTTTTTTTTTTTTCCTTAACATATATTGCATTATTTGTTTCAGAGGTACAGATCTGAGATTCAACAGTCTTGCACAATTCACAGCGCTTACCAGAGCACATACCCTCCCCAGTGTCTATCACCCAGTCACCCCATCCCTCCCACCCCACCCCCCACTCCAGCAACCCTCAGTTTGTTTCCTGCGATTAAGAATTCCTCATATCAGTGAGATCGTATCTTCTCAGGCTCCATGTGATGGCAAAATGGCTTCAAGCATCCCAGACCTTACAGCATTCAGAGTTTTGTTGTTGTTGTTTATTTGTCTGTTTTAAAATAGACTATTTTTAAAAAGATTTTATTTACCTATTTGAGAGAGAGCACGCACGCAGGAGCAGGGGGGAGGGGCAGAGGGAGAGGGAGAAACAGGCTCCCTGCTGAGCAAGGAGCCTGACACTCGACTTGATCCCAGGACCCTGGGATCATGACCTGAGCCAAAGGCAGACGCTTAACTGACTGAGCCACCCAGGTGCCCAAATAGACTATTTTTAAGAGCAGTTTTAGGTTCACAGCAAAATTGAGCAAAAGGTACAGAGATTTCCCATTTTCCCCGACATTCAGGTATTTTAGTCCAGTGGGAAAAAAAGAATTCACCGTTTCTCAGAAGCCTTGAGGTTTACTCTAATTGGTTTGGCTCAGGTCCTATAATCACCCTTGACTGATCATTGTGTTCAGTTGGATAAACCCAGCCTCTGGCTTAAGCTCTTCATTCATCGCAGGCTCCACCCCTCGAGCCGGCAGAGGTGGTGTAAGGGTGGGGAGAGGGTGGCTCTGGGACTGAAATTTAGGAGGTATTGCCAGAAGAAGAGGGATGGATGCTGGCAAGTGACCAATGTGCACTGTGAGGGGCCAGGATTGGATGGGGGACAGAGTATCGGGACAGTTGCATGGACCTCTTCCCTCCTTGGCTCCTGTGGTTCCGCTTTGTTCAGGGCTCTCCCACACTCACCCTTAAACCTGGCGAGCTTCTTGTCCTGCAGGACTGTGCAGACCTGGCGTCCACAGGGGACCCTCCAGTTAAATTAGATCTTCCTGATAATGTACTCTTGCTGCTTCCCTCTGTCCATGAGAGGTGAAGAGAGTACACACAGAAGGCAATGATTCTCTTTTTGGGTAAGAACGTCCCAGGCTCTGGGGCGCCTGGGTGGCTCAGTCGTTAAGCGTCTGCCTTGGGCTCAGGCCCTGATCCCAGGGTCCTGGGATCGAGCCCCACATCAGGCTCCCTGCTCGGCAGGAAGCCTGCTTCTCCCTTTCACACTCCCCTTGCTTGTGTTCCCTCTCTCGCTGCCTCTCTCTCTGTCAAATAAATAAATAAAATCTTAAAAAAAAAAAAAAAAAAAGAACGTACCAGGCTCACTTTAGGAGTGCACCCCCCACCCCCACCGGCTTTTGCAGTCTTTGGGGGGCCATCAGTTCACAAGCTTGCTTTCCTCCAGCCAAAGGGGTGTGGGTACACGACGCAGGCCAGGCCGATGAACCCATGGATGATTTTCTTCTTCATTTGAAATGGAAACAACAGCTACCACCACCACCACGAGACCTAAAATTGGTTGCAGCTGATTTACGGTGGCAGCCATGGCAGAAAGCCTGTTCACCGTTTCCTGCCCCAGAGCTGCCCTGCTTGCTGGTCCTTCCCAACCCCATGCTGCTTTTTCCTCGGTTCTGCGAGCAACCCTGAGCTCTTCCAATGCCTTTTTTACATACATTGGCTGGCGTCCGTATTTGTTGCTTGCAGTCAGAGAACCCTGGGTGCTACTGTGGGCATTTCCTTCTGTCCAAGAAGGGTCAGGGTGAGAACCAGCCAGCTCCAGGGAATAAATCTAGTTTCCAGAACTCCATTTCTCCCCAAGTGCTGGGGTTCCAAGAGCAGGGTGGAGAAAGAAAAGGGCAGGGCAGCAGGAAGTGTAGACCAGAATGTGTAAATACTGACGTGTTTGCAGAGGCTGCCAGCAGGCGGAGGTAGTCAAGGTCGGCTTCTTTCTTTGGGTCTTTGCTCTAAACCCAACAGGGGGTACATAGCAGTGGTGAAGTGGGCTGGTGTGGCTACCTTGGAATTTGAAATTGGTTTATTTAACAAACATCTTCTAAATGGTCTTTGTGTAGGAGCCCTTCCTTCACCCCCTCCCCTCTGTTGGGCTCACTCTTCAGCTCATAGGATTTATGGGACACCTTATGCTGGCATGCTGATGGCATACATTGGGGCCAGGATGCAACCACGTCTATCCTGCACCTGCAGTGTAACAGGTTACTTCTCTCTCTCCAACCAGACTCTCTCGTTTGCCACCGTATCCCTGGTGCCTAGCACGGAGCTCGGCACATGGTGGCATTCAATAAACGTTTGCTGCCGGGCTGTAGAGCTGTTTCTGCATGCTGGGGAGCCAACTGCCCTGCTGACTTCCTGTGAGAGTCATCCCAGTCCAGATGAGAAGCGTGGTAAGTCAGCACGCACCCAAGTTTGGTTTCAGCCTTCCCACTCAGCCAGGCTCTCCTCTTGGATCAGGGCTTCTGCCTTTGGAAGGTCAACTAGTTGAATGCCTATTTCGGTGTCGTGCCTGAGATCTGGGAGATTGTGCACGATCGATGTTTCTGTGATTAGGAGACAGACATCATATGTAACCAGTGTAATTACATCAGGAATACAAACAAGGCAGGTCATTTGAATTTATTATTAATATTTGAACATTTTCAAACATAGGTAAGCATTTTAGAAGTAACTCAAACTGAAAAATCTATTGTGCTTTATATATTGAAATTATTTCGATCAGTATGTGAGTACACATATGTATCATTCTAGGGTAAAATAGTACCATGACGAATGATAATTGAAAGATGTTAATTTTATGTGAAATAATTGCTAAGTTTCAAATATTTAAATAAGTAGGAAAATAGACTGATAAGAAAATAGACTCATATGCATGTTAAGAGAGAATGTATTAGCTAGATAACTTTAGGAACCTTTTATTCTTTTGGAACCAGTAAATGTTTATACAAATTTAAGTAAGAGTAGTAGGCAGAATAATAGAGTTTCAATTATCTTTCATAATTCCAATCTTTATGGAATTGTTTGGCAGAATAGCATTTTTAACATTAAATAAAGTAACTTCTAAGAACTATATTTAATTTGTAGTTATTTAATTCCGTTTAGACTATCAATCTTTCAAGAAAATGTCAATTTGGGAATTATTCATATTTTGTGTTATCAGTTAAAATCAAAACGGCTGGGGCGCCTGGGTGGCTCAGTTGGTTAAGCGACTGCCTTCGGCTCAGGTCATGATCTCAGGGTCCCGGGATGGAGCCCCGCATCGCGCTCTCTGCTCCGCGGGAAGCCTGCTTCTCCCTCTCCCACTCCCCCTGCTTGTGTTCCTTCTCTCACTGTCTCTGTCAAATACATAAAATCTTAAAAAAAAAAAAAAAATCAAAACGGCTGTTTTGCCACCTCAAAATTTTCAAGAAAAATTCTACTATCAAGTACAATACAATCATTGATAAATTAATTTCCATTCAGACATGATAAAGAATATAAAAAGTGTGAAGGAAGATGGAAGGTGGTTAAAAATAAGGGGGTATCCCCCTCTTTTATAAATACAAATATCTTGCCCTTCCATTAAGCTCAGTTGAAAACTGAGGCTACTTAGTGTAGCAAATGTGCAGCGTATAATAGGGAGAGTGATATAACTGTCAATGGTACAAAGTTGAATTCCTGTGGATAATACAGAATTTCTCTAAAGTTGGGTTTAGGGAGGTGTACGTTACGTTCGGGAAAAGGTATCATTTTACGTGTATGGCCCTATGAATTTGACAGATGTATACACTTGGGTAACTACCACAATAATCAAGATAGAGAACAGTTCTATCATCCCAGAAAGTTCCTTCTGGTCATTAGTGAACTGATATCTGTCCCTATCATTTTGGTTTTTTTCCAGAATGTCATACAAATGAAATCATAGAGTAAATAACCATTTGTGTCTGACTTCCACTTAGCATAATGCTTTTAAGATTTCTCCATGTTGTTTGTATCCGTTGGTTCCTTTTACTGTGTGCCATAATTTAATCAGACAGTCACATTGATGGACTTCTGGGTTGTCTCCAGTTTGGAGGGGGTTATCCTTTCACCATAATTAATAATAATTTATTATGTTTATAATAAATAACATAAACCTTATTTCTGTAGCTTTATCTTAAATCTTAAAGTCAGATACTGTGAACCCTCTAATTTTGACTCCTTTTTAAACAATGCTTGATTAGCCTACATCCTTTACTTTCTCATATAAATTTTAAAGATTCTATTTATTTATTTGAGAGAGAGAGAGAAAGCATGAGGTGGGGAGGGTCAGAGGGAGAAGCAGACTCCTCGCGAGCAAGGAGCCCGATGCGGGACTCGATTCTGGGACTCCAGGATCATGACCTGAGCCGAAGGCAGTCGCCCAACCAACTGAGCCACCCAGGCGCCCTCTCATATAAATTTTAGAATCACCTTGCCAATTTCTTTTTTTTTTTTTTTAACGAACATATAATGTATTATTGGTTTCAGAGATACAGGTCTGTGATTTATTAGTCTTATATAACACCCAGTGCTCATTACATCACATGCCTTCTTTAATGTCCATCACCCAGTTACCCTATCCCTCCACCCCCCTCCCCTCCAGCAACCCTCAGTTTGTTACCTATGATTAAGAGTCTCTTAAGGTTTGTCTCGCTCTCTGGTTTTGTCATGTTTTATTTTTTCTTCTCTTCCCCTATGATCCTCTGTTTTGTTTCTTAAATTCCACCTATCAGTGAGATCGCATGATAATTGTCTTTCTCTGATTGACTTATTTCGCTTAGCATAATACTCTCTAGTTACATCTACGTCGTTGCAAATGGCAAGATTTCATTTTCTGATGGCTGCGTAACATCCCATTGTATATTTATACCACATCTTCTTTATCCATTCATTTGTTGTTGGACATCTGGGCTCTTTCCATAGTTTGGCTATTGCGGACATTGCTGCTATAGACATTGGAGGTGCAAGTGTCCCTTCGGATCACTACATTTGTATCTTTGAGGTAAATACTCAGTAGTGCAAATTGCTGGGTCCTAGGGTAGCTCTATTTTCAACTTTTTAAGGAACCTCCATACTGTTTTCCAGAGTGGCTGCACCAGCTTGCACTCCCACCAACAGTGTAGGAGGGTTCCTCTTTCTCCGCATCCTTGCCAACATCTGCCGTTTCCTGACTTGTTAATTTTAGCCATTCTGACTGGTGTGAGGTGGTATCTCATTGAGGTTTTGATTTGGATTTCCCTGATGCTGAGCGACGTTGAGCACTTTTTCATGTGTCTGTTGGCCATTTGGATGTCTTCTTTGCAGAAATACCTGTTCATGTCTTCTGCCCATTTCTTGATTGGATTATTTGTTCTTTGGGTGTTGAGTTTGAGAGGGTCTTTATAGATCTTGGATACAAGCCCTGTATCTGTAAAGTAATTTGCAAATATCTTCTCCCATTCTGTAGGTTGCCTTTTAGTTTTGTTGATTGTCTCCTTTGCTGTGCAGAAGCTTTTTATCTTGATGAAGTCCCAATAGTTTATTTTTGTTTTTGTTTCCCTTGCCTTTAGAGGCGTGTCTTGGAAAAAGTTACTTTGTCCAAGGTTGACAGGTCGCTGCCTGTGTTCTTCTCTAGGATTTTGGTGGATTCCTGTCTCACATTTAGGTCTTTCATCCATTTTGAGTCTATTTTTGTCTGTGGTGTAAGGAAATGATCCAGGTTCATTTTTCTGCATGTGGCTGTCCCATTTTCCCAACACCATTTGTTGAAGAGACTGTCTTTTTTCTTGGATATTCTTTCCTGCTTTGTTGAAGATTAGTTGACCATAGAGTTGAGGGTCCATTTCTGGGCTCTCTATTCTGTTCCATTGATCTATGTGTCTGTTTTTGTGCCAGTGTCTTGATGATTACAGCTTTGTAATAGAGCTTGAAGTCCGGAATTGTGATGCCAGTAGTTTTGGTTTTCTTTTTCAACATTCCTTTGGCTATTTGCAGTCTTTTCTGGTTCCATACAAATTTTAGGATTATTTGTTCCCATTCTGTGGAAAAAGTTGATGGTATTTTGATAGGGATTGCATTGAATATGTAGATTGCTCTAGGTAGCATAGACATTTTAACAATATTTGTTCTTCCAATCCATGAGCATGGAACGTTTTTCCATTTCTTTGTGTCTTCCTCAATTTCTTTCATGAGTGTTCTATAGTTTTCTGAGTACAGATCCTTTGCCTCTTGGTTAGATTTATTCCTAGGTATCTTATGGTTTTGGGTGCAATTGTAAATGGGATCGACTCCTTAATTTCTCTTTCTTCTGTCTCATTGTTTGTGTATAGAAATGCAACTGATTTCTGTGCATTGATTTTATATCCTGCCACTTTGCTGAATTCCTATGTGAGCTCCAGCAATTTTGGGGTGGAGTCTTTTGGGTTTTCCACATAAAGTATCGTGTCATCTGCAAACACTGAGTTTGACTTCAGCTTGTCAATTTCTAAAAAAAAAAAAAAAATTTTTTTTGCTGGGGTTTTATTCAGATTGTATTCAATACATAGATCAGTCTGGGGTGAACTGCATCTTAACAATTCTAAGTCTTTTGATCTGTGAACATCATATATCTTTTCATTTATTTAGGTCTTGGTCTCATCAATGTTTTATTGTTTTTAGCATAGAGGCCTTGCGCATGTTTTTTAAATTTGTCTCTGATTGTTTCAGGTTTTTTGTTACTATTGTAAATGGTACTTTAAAAAAACTCAATTTTTGCTTATTTATTTCTGTATCTAGAACACAATTGATTTTTGTATATTGATCTTGTATTCTGCAACCTTGCTTGACTCACTTATAAGCTTTAATAGCTTTTAAAAAACAGCATTATTGAGATATAAATCACACACCATACCATTTACCCACTTAGAGTGTACAATTCAATGGTTTTTCATATATTCACAGGGTTGTGCAACCATCAATATGGTCATTTTAGATTATTTTCATCACCCCAGCAAGAGTCCCCCACATCCCTTAATAGTCACTCCTCATTTTCCCCAACCCCCTCAGTCGTAAGCAGACAATAATCCACCTTCTGTCTGTATTGACTTGCCTATTCTGGGCATTTCATATAAATGGATTCATACAATATGTGGTCTTTTGTGATTGGCTTCTTTTATTGAACATAATGTCTTCAAAGTTTATTCATTTCGTAGCATGTATCAGTACTTCATTTTCTTTTTTATGGCTGTGTATTAGTCAGAATCCCCCAGAGAAACAGAACCAATAGGATATATATATGTCTATGTGTGTATATATGTATATGTATATATGGAAGGAGATTTATTATGAGGAATTGGTTCATCGTGGAGGCTGAGAAATCCCATGATTTGCCATCTGCAAGCTGGTGACCCAGAAAAGCTGGTGGTGTAATTCAATCTGAATGTGAAGGCCTGAGAATCAGAGAATCAAAGAAATTAAAATCCCAGTCTGAGAGCGGAAGATGACTGTGGAAATGTATGGTATGGAGATTCCTAAAAAAATTAAAAATACCATAAAATCCAGTAATTCCACCGCTGGGCGTTTACCCAAAGAAAACAAAAATGCTAATTCAAAAAGATGTATGCACCGGTATGTTCATTGCAGCCCATTATTTACAATAGCCAAGATATGGAAGCAACCTAAGTGTCCATCAATAGTTGAATGGATAAAAAAGATGTAATACACACACACACACACACACAAATATACACAGAGGAATATTACTTAGCCATAAAAAAATGAGATCTTGCCGTTTGTGACAACATGGGTGGACCTAGAGGGTAAGTGAAATAAGTCAGAAAAAGAGAGAAGCCATATGATTTTACCTATATGTGGAATCTAAAAAACAAAACAAATGAACAAACAAACAAGCAAACAGACTCATAAATATAAAGAACAAACTGGTGGTTGCCAGAGGTGGGGGGTGGGGGGATGAGCAAAATAGATGAATGGAATTAAGAAGTACAGACTACCAGTTATATAATAAATAAGTCACAGAGGAAAATTACAACATAGGAAATAATAGTCAATAATATTGTAATAATGTTGTATGGTGATGGATGGTAACTACACTTATCATGGTAAACATTACATAATGTATAGAATTTTCCAATCACTATGTTGTGCAAATAATATAACATGATATGACTCTATGCTTCAGTAACAGAAACTTAGAAAAGGGGGCAAATTCCTCCTTTCTCCATCTTTTGTTGTATACCCTCAATGGATTAGATGATGCCCATCCACACTGGGGAGGGCGATCTACTTTACTGAGTCTGCCAATTCAAAGGCTAATCTCATTTGGAAACACCCTCACAGAAACCACTAGAAATAATGTCTAATCTGGACACTTTGTGGCCAGTCAAATTGACATAGAGTTAACCATCAGAGGCTGAATAATATTTCAATGTATGGATATAGCACATTTTATTTGTCCACTCATCAGTGAACGCACATTGTGTTGTTTCCAGTTCCTGATATTATAAATAAGGCTTCTGTGAATGCTTGTGTTCAAGTTTTTGTGGGGACATATGTTTCAATTTCTGCAGTTGTTCGGTGGAGTATTCTACATAATTCGGTTATACCTAGTTGGTATATAGTGTTGGATAGGTATTGATTTCCTTATTGATCTCTGTCTAGTTGCTCTATCCATTTCTGTTTTTTTTTTTGATCTATCCATTTCTGATAGTGGGATGTTGAAGTCTCCGACTATTATTCTAGAACTGATATTATGGACTGAATGTTTGTGTCTTCCCCTCCAAATCCATATTTTGAAACCCTCCCCAGTATGGCTGTATTTGAAGATGGGACCCCTAAGGAAGTAATAGAGTTTAAATAAGGTGATAAGGGTAAGGCCCTGATCTGGTAGGATTAATGTCCTTTTTAAGAAGGGACATCAGAGAGCTCTCTCTGTGCATGCACACAGAGATCATGGGAACATATAATGAGATGGCAGCTGCCTATGAGCCCCAAGAAGAGGCCTCAGAATGAAACCTACTTTGCTGGCGCCTTGATCTTGGACTTCCCAGCCTCCATTATTGTGAGAAATAAATTTCCTTGGTTTAAGCCATACAATCTGGGGCATTTTGTTATAGTTGCCTGAGCAGACTAATACAACAGTTTCTCCCTTTAATCCACTCAGTTTTGCTTCATACATTTGGGTCCCTGTTGTTAGATACATATAAGTTTATAACTGCCATATCTTCATGATGGATTGACTCTTTTATCAATATATAAAGTCCTTCTTTGTCACTTGTAAGAGTTTTTGTCTTAAAGTCTATTTTGTGTAATGTTAATATAGCCACCCCAGTTGTATTTTAGTTACTATTTGCAGGGGATATCTTTTTCCAACTTTTTATTTTCAATCTATTTCTGTCTTTGGATCCAAAGTGAGTTTCTCCTCTTAACTATAGGAAACAAACTGAGGGTTGCTGGGTGGCACAGTTGGAGTAATTGAGGGATGGGCATTAAGGAGGACACTTGATGTAATGAGCATGGGGTGTTGTATGCAACTGATGAATCACTAAATTCTGCTCCTGAAACTAATAATACAGTGTATGTTAACTAAACTGAATTTAAATAAAAATTAAAAAAATAAAGTGAGTCTCTCATAGAATATAGTTGGATAATGTGTGTGCGTGTGTGTGTATCTGTTTTGCCAGTGGAGTTACATTTGCTTTTTAATTGGAGAACTTAATCTATTTACATTAAAGTAATTACAGGAGGGAAAGACTTCTGTCATTTTGCTGTTTTTCTATATGTTTTATGTCATTTTTGTTCCTCAGTTCTACTATTGCCTTATTTTGTAATTAGTCAATTTTTTCCTAGTGTGCTATTTTGGTTCCCTTATCTTCTCTTTTTCTGTACATATTTTAGATTTTTTCTTTAGTGCTAACCCTTGGGATTACAGTTAAAATCATATTAACTCTACATTAAATCTAAACATCTAAACTAAATACCAATTTAGTTTCAACAGTATAAAAAAACTCTGCTCTTCTATAGATCCATCCCCTTCTCCTTATGTTGTTATTGTCACTAATTACATCTTTATACATTGAGTGCCCATTAACACAGATTTATACTTACTGTTTTATACATTTGTCTTTCGAATCTTTAGGAAAAGAGAGATTATGAATGAAAAATGCAGAAATACTGCCTTTTATATTTACCTTTGTAGCTATTTTTACTGTTGTTTTTAAATTTCTTCATATGGATTTTAGTCTAGTATCCTTTCGTTTTAGCCTGAGTGACTCCCTTTAGCATTTATTTTAGGACAGGTCTACTAATGATGAGCTCTTTCAGTTTTTTTTTTTTTTAAGATTTTATTTATTTATTTGATAGAGAGAGACACAGCGAGAGAGGGAACACAAGCAGGGCGAGTGGGAGAGGGAGAAGCAGGCTTCCCGTTGAGCAGGGAGCCCAATGTGGGGCTCAATCCCAGGACCCTGGGATCATGACCTGAGCTGAAGGCAGACGCTTAATGACTGAGCCACCCAGGCGCCCCTGAGCTCTTTCAGTTTTTGTTTATCTGGGAATGTCTTAATTTCTTCTTCATTTTTTGAGTGATAGTTTTGCTGGATATAGAATTCTTGGTTGAGGGGCACCTGGGTGGCTCAGTTGGTTAAGCGACTGCCTTCGGCTCAGGTCATGATCTCAGGGTCCTGGGATCGAGCCCTGCATCGGGCTCCCTGCTCAGCGGGAAGTCTGCTTCTCCCTTTCCCACTCCCCCTGCTTGTGTTCCCTCTCTCGCTGTTTCTCTCTCTGTCAAATAAATAAATAGAATCTTAAAAAAAAAAAAGAAAAAAAGAATTCTTGGTTGATAGTTTTCTTTTTCAGTACCTCAAATGTCATGCACTGCCTTCTGGCCACCATAGTTTCTAAAGAGAAATCAGCTGTTAATTTTATTGAGAATCCCTGTATGTAATGAGTCACTTCTCTTTTGCTGCTTTCAAGAGTCTCTCTTTGTCTTTGCTTTTTGACAACTTGGCTATAATATCTTGATGTGGATGTCTTTGATTTTCCTGCTTGGAGTTCATTGAGAATTTAGGGTTTGTAAATTCTTGTCTTTCATCAAATTTGGAAAGTTATCAGCCATTAGTTCTTCAAATAATATCTCTGCTCCTTTCTCTCTCTCTCTCTTCTCCTTGGGACTTCCATCATGCATATATTAATATGCTTGATGGGGTCCCAAAGGCCTCAGACTCTGTTCATTTCTCTTGATTCTTTTCTTTTTCTGCTCCTCAGACTGAATAATTTCAAGCTTGTTGATTCTTTTCTTCTGCCTTTTCAAATCTTCAATCTCTTAGTGGGTTCTTCATCTCAGTTATTGTATTTTTTTTCAGTCTCCAAATTTCTATTTTATTCCTTTTTATAATTTCTCTCTCTTTGTTGGTATTATCTCTTTTGTGATACATCATTCTGGTTTCCCTTTGTTCTTTGCCTTGGTCTTTGTTAGCTGTCTGAGCATGTTTAAGACCATTGACTGAAAGTCTTTTTCTAATGGTTGGATTTTCTCAGTAATTATTTCTATTAATTTCTTATTTTCCTATGAATGGGCCATAGTTTCTTGTTTCTTTGCATGTTTCATACTTGTTTTGGTTGAAAACTGGATATTTTGAATAGTATGATGTGGTAACTCTGGAAGTCACATTCTTGCTCTTACTGGAGTTTGTTGTAGTTGTGGTATCTCATTGTTATTTAAATTTGCAGTTCCCTAATGACATATGATGCTGAGTATTTTTTATATGCTTATTTGCCATCAGTATATCTTCTTTAGTGGAGTATCTGTTTAAATCTTTTGCCCTTTTTTAGGTTGGGTTATTTGTTTTTTATTGACATTTAAGAATTCTTTGTATATTTTGGATAAAAGTCTTTTATCAGATGGGTGTTTTGCAAATATTTCCTTCTAGTTTATGGCTTATCTTTTTATTCTCTTAGCAATCTATTTGGCAAAGTAGAAGTTTTAAATTTTAGTGAAGTCCCAATCATCAATTTTTCTTTTGTGTGTTGTGCTTTTGGTGTTCTGGTTTTGGTGAGCAGGGATTCCTGTTCACATTTGATTGCTGAAAAAACAGGTCTGAAGTGACCTGCTCCCCATCAGTCAGTGCCTGTGCAGGAGCAAAACTCCATCCCTGTTTCTTCGTTCAGGGCATTCTTCACACAGAAGATCACAGGAGGGGCACGTGCACGTGTGTGCTTGCAAACATACAGGTGTGCACACATTTGATGTTGAGAAGCAAGTGGGATGTTGGGTAAAAAGCAATTTGGTTGAACAGTGAGATACAAGTTCTTACCTCTCAGAATAAAAAACAAAATTAAAAAGCTGATGCTAGGAAATGTTCGCCAAAATGGAGAACAAGTGGAATTCTTACACACTGCTGGGAGAAAGTAAAATGGTACAGTCCCTTTGGAAAATATTTTGGAAATTTCTTATATAGTTAAACATACATTTCTCACATGACCCAGGAACTCATTGTTAGGTATTTACCCTAGAGAAATTACATTCAGACTAAGACCTATGTAAAAATCTTCGTAGAAGCTTTATTTGTAATAGCAAAAAATTGGAGACAGTCCAAATATCCATCAAGAGATGAATGAATAAACACAGTGTGGTAGTTTCATGCAATGGAATACTACTCAGTAAAAATGAAAGAACTACTTGCTTCAAGCAACAAAGTGGATAATTCTCAAAACATTTTACTGAGTGAAAGAAGATAGACACAAAAGGGTAGTACCAGACGAGTCATTTTTTACCAAATTGCAGAACAGAAAAACATAAACTCTGATTATAGATAGTGGATCATTGGTTGACTAGGGGTGGGTGGATTGGTTACAAAGAGGCATAAGGGAAGTTCTGAGGGTGATGGATGTGTTCAGTCTCTTCTCAATGTCAATATCAATCAATGCCTTGATTGTATGGTTGTGAAATGGGTATGTATATTTGCCAGAGCATAAACTCTTGCACTTAAAAAACCTGTGCATTTTATTGTATGCAATTACACTTCAATAAAGCTGATACAAAAAAGGTTGGTTGTAACAGTATTTCTGGCCTGTTTTTAAAGTAATTTTTATGCACCATGGAGTGGCCCTGAAACTTTAAAAGTGTATTTTAGCTTTTATTGGTATCTCTTTATGCTCCATCTCCGCCTCCAGACTCTTGGGCTTTTAATTTCTAAATAATTTTCCAGCAATTATGCATTTGTCTGACAAAGTTATAACAAATTGTAAAGTTTTCTCCCTAGGTTCGAGTGAATCAACCCAAAGGAATTTGGTTGGAAATGAATGTTTACAGCCATTAGATCATATCTTGATAAGGTCGTTGCACCCTGGAGAGATTTCGCAATTTTCATAGGCATTTTGAAAGCAATTCTGTCTGCTTTCTAGGTTGTTTCATTTAAAAAATTCATTTGCAGTCATCCATGTCCACTTTACCTATTTAGCTATGTTTTCACAAATTCCACAGAATATTTCTCCTCTCTTCGAGAGGAAGACAGAACTGACAGTTCACAGAAACATTGCCAAACAAGCAGAACGGGCATAATGAACTGAAAAGAGATTAGGACATTAAGTTAACAAACAAAAATCCAAGGTCTGAAAGGGAACTATAAAAATGCAAGAATATTGCAACACAAAGGCATAAAAGATGATTTCATAAAGTTCCCAAATCCTGTCACTAGCTTGCTTTATGACCTTGGGCAAGTTCAACCTCTTCCAGCCTCATCTCCTGGCCTGAAAAGTGGGGGCTAATAATAGAACCCACGTCATGGATTATCATGGGGATTAAATGAGATCATTCATGGGAAAGCCTAGAGCCCAATGCCAGACAGAAGAGGCATTTAATAAATATTTGCAATTATTATTATTGTTATTACCTCCATGGTGTATAATTACATTGGGGAAAAAATGTGAGTGGACATATTGTCAATCTTTTTTATTATTTCACCCAGGGTCATGCTGGGGGTGTGGCTGGCTGGCTGGTGGCTTAGAAGGTGATGTTGTTACTGGTCTGTTGGAGGAAAAGGAAAGGCAGCATAGAGGAGGCTCAGAGGCTTAACTTTGAAGGTCATTTAGTCACTCAACAAACACACGGGTTCCTCAGTGGCCCACGAATATAGCTCTGGGGTGTTGCTCACAGGTCAGTGAGGAGATGACACCCAGGGTGGGTTAGCCTACATGGCCTCTGAGCTTCTGTCCACCCCTCAGGTGGAAGAGGGGTCCCAAAGCTGAAAGTCACTTGAAAGACCCCTGAGCAAAATCAAGCTGGGAGCTGCCACTGGCCCCAGGCGGACCCATGCCTCCTGAGATCATAACAGCTCATGGTAGAAAGTGCTTGGACAGTTCTAATAGGACACTTTCACCTGGGAAGTAGTGACATTTAGACCTGGCAGTGATAGACGGCGAGCATCTGCACACATAGGGAGGGAGGACTCTTTAGGTGGCAAAGTGTAGAGGCAGGAGAACAAGAGATGTATCTGGGAAACATCCAATACTGTTTCTTGTATCATGGGACTTACCTCTCCCAGCCCAGAAGGGCTTCCTGGAGGAGGAGACATTTGGGGCTGACCCCAGGATCTGGGCTCAAGGAAATGACCACACTGCATTGTCACAGTCATCCTGCCTAGGAAGTGGGTGATATTATTAAGATTTATTTATTTATTTATTTTGGAGAGAGGGGTGGAGGAGGGGCAGAGGGAAAGGGAGAGAGAGAATGTCAAGCAGACTCCACGCAGAGCATGGAGCCCCATGCAGGGCTCTATCCCACGACCCTGAGATCATGACCTGAATAGAAACCAAGAGTCTGACCATCAACCGACTGCACCACCCAGGTGCCTGGGAAGTGGGTGGTTATTATTGTGGGTGGATATTATTATCCCCATTCTGCAGAGGTGGCAACTGAGGTGCGGAGAAGGGAAGTGCCTTGGCTAGGGGCTTGCTCAAGGTTGGAATACCAGCGGGTGGGTTCAGAGCCTGCCCTGGCTGTCCCTCCTCTCCTCCTTCCTAGGGCCTAGCCAGCCCACTCCTGGGCCCTGGCTCTGGCCAAGCCGAGTGAGCATCGCAGGAAGTTATTTCAGGCAGGGGAAGGCCAAAGAGACAATTCACAGGAGCTGAACTGAGAGGTTGTGCTTCCAGTGTAGAAAGTCTGCTCCTCTTAAAAATGCTTGAAACCGAGAACCAGCTTTCCTTTACCTCCCATCCCAACATGGATCTAAAGCCCCTTCAGGCTCCATGTTGGGGAGGGGTAGCTGGGACAGAAGGACGGACAACTTGGACCAAATGCTGATGGGAACAGGGGATGGGAGGAGACAGGAGGACTCCTCCGAGGGGAGCCCCCTTTTCCAGACTTCAAGAGAAGTGGACGTGATGGGTGGGTGGGTGGGGGCACCCAACTGGTCCTCTGCTAATGCTGCCTCCAAAGGGGTCCTGCCTGCAGGAGTGTGAGGTGAGTGGCTGGAATGTTCTGAAGTCCATATCTGTGGTTGTTGGGTGGGGTCATTCACCTAGCAAGGGAGATCACGCAGGGTGAGGTCACAGTCATGAGAATTTCAGGTCTGTGGCTTTGGAGAGATGCAACATAAAACTGCTAATAAATGTTTATGCACTGAGTTGGGAATCATGCGAAGCCCCTCAGTTAAAACAGATTGTCAGAATTGCAGTTTCCTGGAGTTGGAGGAGCTAAGTGAGTGGGTAAGTGGGAGCTGTAAGCCTGCCACGCGGCGACGTTGCTTTGGTTATGAAATAGAATCTATATGCATGCACTTTTGTTTGCATGCATCCGAATTTCTTCTAATTTCTGTGGGGGATGCTGGAGACAATTGTGCCGTTTTCCCAACATTCACAGTTATTATAACTTTAAATTTTTTATCTGTATCTTGTAACAATGTCATCCAAGTGTTCTTTAAGTGGTGGTGCTGAAAAATGCACCTGAAAATCAATAGCGTTGGAAAGGAAGTGAGATGTGATAAAACGTTATGAAGAAGGCCAAACCACCGGCAGGAAATGCTGCGCTGTTAATTTAGCAGAGAGCGCTCTGTGAAATATTAGAGATAATGCTGGGGAAATAAAAAGCAGTAGTAAAGCAGAAATATGCCACAATGGGGGTAGATTTATGCAACACATCCTTGCTACTTTGCATTCATTTCCACGGCAAAATTAGCCTGGAAATATGCATGTTTTGAATTATGCAGGGTCTTCAGGAACACATGCTTTTTGCACAAGGTAAGATAGACCTGTTGCTTATCAGCAGGTGGTGTAATGGCCCAGTTACTCTAGGGCTTTCTTAGGCCAGACAGTTTTATCTTCCGGTCCTGGCTTGTGCCTCAGTGACTCCATCTTTAAAATGGAACAGTCAGACTGGCTTATCTAGCTCTATTAGACTTCATAGAGACAGGCACCATCATATGTCTGTTCTGAAGGTGTCTTTTCCCTGATGGAGTCCATAGTCCACACTGAGCTCATCTTTATTAATTGTGAGGCTGGCTGGAGACAAGCTCGCTTTACTTCCACCCCCAGATTTCACAGACACTGGCCCTGGTGACGAGGGGTGGGAGGTTAGAAGGCCCACTGGTGAGCAGGAGAAAGCCAGGTGCGATGGGGACCTCGCACCACCAGAGGGCAGCACCAGCACACAGCTGAGACCGACTCTCCCGGATGCGGTGTCCGGAGGGGACGCGCTCTACGCACTGCAGCCCAGACCAGGTGCCAAGCACCTTGCTGGGTGCCAGGTATAGGGGGGTCGGGGATGGGTTGGGGGACAGGACACCCCATGTCCCTGCTCTTACGAAGTTTACATTATCCTGGAGGAGACAAAATGAATACTTAAGCACATTAATAAAGGAGGCAGTTTTATTTATTAAAAAAATTTTTTTTATTAATATATAATGTATTATTTGTTTCAGGGGTACAGGCCTGTGATTCATCAGCCTTACACAATTCACAGCGCTCACCATAGCACATACCCTCCCCAATGTCCATCACCCAGCCACCCCATCCCTCCCACCCCCCTCCACTCCAGCAACCCTCAGTTTGTTTCCTGAGATTAAGAGTCTCTTATGGTTTGTCTCCCTCTCCGGTTTCATCTTGTTTCATTTTTCCCTCCCTTCCCCTATGATTCTCTGTCTTGTTTCTCAAATTCCTCATATCAGTGAGATCATATGATACTTGTCTTTCCCTGATTGACTTATTTCGCTTAGCATAATACTCTCTAGTTACATCCATGTTGTTGCAAATGGCAAGATTTCATTTTTTTGATGGCTGCATAATATTCCATTGTATATATATACCACATCTTCTTTATCCATTCATCTGTTGATGGACAGCTGGGCTCTTTCCATAGTTTGGCTATTGCGGACATTGCTGCTATAAACATCAGGGTGCACATACTCCTTCGGATCCCTACATTTGTATCTTTGGGGTAAATACCCAGTAGTGCAATTGCTGGGTCGTAGGGAAGCTCTATTTTCAACTTTTTGAGGAACCTCCATACTGTTTTCCAGAGTGGCTGCACCAGCTTGCGTTCCCACCAACAGTGTAGGAGGGTTCCCCTTTCTCCGCATCCTTGCCAACATCTGTCGTTTCCTGACTTGTTAATTTTAGCCATTCTGACTGGTGTGAGGTGGTATCTCATTGAGGTTTTGATTTGGATTTCCCTGATGCTGAGCGACGTTGAGCACTTTTTCATGTGTCTGTTGGCCATTTGGATGTCTTCTTTGCAGAAATGTCTGTTCATGTCTTCTGCCCATTTCTTGATTGGATTATTTGTTCTTTGGGTGTTAAGTTTGAGAAGTTCTTTATAGATCTTGGATACAAGCCCTTTATCTGATATGTCATTTGCAAATATCTTCTCCCATTCTGTCGGTTGTCTTTTGGTTTTGTTGACTGTTTAAAGGAGGCAGTTTTAAATAGCAATAAGCAGCAATAATATCGTGCTGCAAATAAAATAATGAGAGGGTAGGGCACATCAGGGAGGCCTGTTTGGGGAAGTGACAGTTGACATGAGATCTGCATGGGAAGCAACAGTTGAGATCTCAAGATCTAGATGCAGGCAGATACAGGAAGGGTCTGTCTGGGGCTTCCAGAGGGGCTCGGGAAGTGTGGGTAAGGGACAGCAGCTTCCTCACAGAAGAGAAAAACCAAAGGACAGAGCAGCTCAGGCACTTATTCGGGGTCACAGTATGTCAGGGACAGTGTGTGACAAAACCTGAGGAGAACTTACCCTCTACCTCCTTAATTTTCTTTGACCCTTCCTCTCCAATCACCCTGGTAATAATAACAGCCTCCCCACCACTCCCCATTCCTGACCATCATCCCCACAGGGAGACCGGGCAGGGGTCATGGGCTGTGAGCTGGCACACGTCCTCTCCCACTCTGGGTCTCAGCTTTCTCAATTATAAAATACAGGGTCCCCCAAACCTCTAAGCTCTGGATTCTAAAGTAGCAGCTCGCCAGGGACTCCTGACTTCTAGGTCCTGCGCGCCCCCTTGTGGACATCCTTGGAAGCACATGCTCAGCTGGAAAAGACGGTGGGAAAATGATCAGGGCCAATTTCCAAGAGGCTGGTGGATTCTAAGGTATCGCTGAGTGAGCGTGTGTAAGTCTGGGTCTTTCTCGGTGTGCGGTGTTTGTGTGCACATGCATGCACGCATCTGTGCTTGTCTGTGCCCGCGGCTGTGTGTGTGTGTACAAGTCTGTGAGGATGTGTATTTCAGCAGCTGGGACACACGAGGATGATATGAAAAGTCCTCAGTCTTTCTCACAAAGCCCTAACCACTTGCCCTGCAGCCAACTTCCTGCTGTCCTTGCTTCTGTCTGAACCACCACCTGACTTCCCCCACTCTGGGATCCTGGTCCCGCCTCCCTCACTTCTCCCCTGCACTGTCAGTAAACTTAGACTGTTTTTCTCTTTTGCGTCACTTGGGGCTCATTTGAATGTCACAGATCATAGATTCATAGATTTGAATGTCATGGCTCAAGGAATAGTTCTGCTCTGTCCTACCCCCTCGGACCATCAGATTCGCCCCCCTGGAGTGGGGTTGATCACCCACGGTCCATTGTAGGGTAGCAGACACGCGGGGACTTGTACACACTTGTGCCCTGGAGGGGTGAGCAGAAAGCCAGGCGCGTGGTAACTAAGACACGATGGCATGTTAACACAATGCTTTGAATTCCCCGCACACGTGCGTCATCTCATTTGAGTTCCATGACGATCCTTCAAGCCTAGGCGAGGCAGGACTTATCCCCATTTTACAGATGAGGACATTGAGGCCCAGACAGAGAGGTGATAACAGGGAGCCCTGGAGTACCTCTCGAAGCAATATGCAAACTCTCTTACCCGGTTTTCATAACACCCTAGGAGGTGGTTATTATCAATTCCCTTCTTTAGCAGGCAAGGACATCGAGGCTTTCACATTAGGTGAGTGCCTGGCGCTGTCAGGCCGGGGGTAGCAGAGGCAGGACTTGAACTTGGCCTGGAGGTTAAAGGCTGACCACTTCCGCCTGCCACTGTGCCTCCCATCCAGCCGGGGCTCCAACTCGCTGTGCACCATCCCCTCCCCATGTCTCCAGGGCTCTTTTCCTAAGAACCTTTTCTCAGGGCCCCAGGTGGGGGCAGCCTCTGTCTGACCTCCCTTAGTCCTCCCCGGAGTGGGGGTGGGAGAGTCGGCTTACCTGCACCGCTTTCTGAAGCTGCTGGATGGGGGCTGAGCATTAATTATGCAATAACCTCTCTGTGGTGTGCCTAATTGCCTGATAACCATAATTGAATCTTATGGATTACACCAACATTATTGCAGGAGGCTGTTAAGGCAGTTAACGGGAAGCTGTACCAGCATTGTGATATTTGCTTCTGATCTCCCGGCTGGCCCTACTGTGAGCCCTTTCGTGGGGGAGGGGGAAGGGCCGGCAGGAGTGAGAAATAGCACAAATATCACATTCCCTTTACTCCCGGCGGGCACCGTATTCTTTGCCAAGAAAACTCTGCACAGCAGGTGGTATTGTCATTTTGTGAATGAGAAGGTGGCATAGGGAGGTGGAGATTTTCCCCGTTTCATTCTTGATCATTCCTACGGGCCTTTCCAGCATCACCTGGGACCTTTTGGAAAGGTGCAGTCTCAGGCCCCACCCTGCACCTATAGACTCAGGATCTGCGTCTTAATAAGATTCCCAGGTGATTCATATGCATGTCCTAGTTTGAGAACAACCCAGGGCTGCTTTGTTTACTTCTTTATTTATTTTGCCTACAGGGGATCCCTAGCTTCTTATTGGGGTAACAGCACCTTGATTTCCCTTCAGGAAACAAGCCCCTCCCCCAACCGCATCCGAGGCTCCCAGGGAGTACAACGACCCCAAGTCAGGCCACTGAGTCAGGTCCAAGCTTTTTGAGGCACTATTGAGGAAGATACATCCGATCAGATTATTTGGTGACCGCCTGTCTTCCCTCCCTATGCCTGCCTGCCACGGCTCACTGTGGGGGAATGTTCTTCCAACCCAGGCGATGGTGGCCTTGGCCATCTGACTTGTTCTGGTCAATGGGATGTGAATAGAAATGGCAATGTACCTGTTCTCAGCCAGGCCTCTTGAGCTCCTGACCGCCACCATGAGAAGATTTGACCTTCATCTGGAGTTCCATGGTGGAGAATGTGAAGCAAATGGAACCTAACCTGAAGACTTGAGTCCAGCCTAACCCAGCTGATATTAGCCACCCCCCAACTAACCTATAGACCCATGTGTTGGAAATGAATGATGGCATTCTTTCCAGAGTTGCTAAGCTAAATCTGGACCAGGAAGGCAGAGCCTGACTAAGGCTGAAAGCAGCACAGAGGGAAACAAAGCTAAGCTAGAATGAGAATCCTAATCATAAGGACAGCCTTTGTTTTTTGTGGATCTGGCCTTACTTGATGTAGTCAAGACTCTTTAGTCCACTGGCCTAAACCAGAAAGGGAATTAGGGGCTCACGTAACGCAAAAGTTCAAAGCTGTGCCAGTTTCAGGTGAGGTTTGATCCAGTAGCCGACTGATGGACCAGGGTCTTTGTCCATTCTGCTTCCTGTTGTGCTCATTTCATTTGGATGCTGGTTCCCCTTGTTATATGGCATGATGGCTTCCTTATTCAGGTCTAGTAAAAGAGAGGGTCCTTCTGGCTGCAAGGAAACTTCTTTCCCAGGAGCTGGCAGCAAATGTCTCCTCAAGTCTCACTTCCTCACATTGGGTCACACACCCAACCAATAAACCATTCTTAGAGGCTGGGGAGATGGCATGTGCTGATCTGTCTAAGCCAACTGGGACAGGAGCAAGTCAGCTTTATAGAACCACATGGATCCTCAAGAAAGAATCAGGACTTTTGGACTGTGGCGGAGGCGGGGAATGCTGGTTAGGAAGAAGTATTAATTTCCTAGGCTGCCATAAAAAATAACCACAAACCTGGGGGCTTACAACAACAGATATTTATTCTCTCATAGTTTTGGAGTTTGGAAGTCTGAAATCAAGATGTCAGCAAGGTTGGTTTCTTCTGGAGCTTCTGAGGGACAATTTGTTGTACACGTTTCACTTCTGGCGGTGGCTGGAAACACATGGCTTGTGGATGCAACATTCCAGTTTCTGCCCCTAGTCATCACAATGTCCTCCCTGTATGTATCTCTGCAGGACCTTCTTATAAAGACGCTAACCTGTCATCAGATTTAGGGCCCTCATTTAACTAACCACATTTGCAAAGAACCTATTTCCAAAGTCCCCTTCTGAAGTTCCAGATGGATATGAATTTTTGAGGAACACTATTCAGCTCAGTACAGAAGACAATCAGCAAATGCTCACAAGATTGTAATTCTTTTATACAAAAATAGGATTATAGGATCCATTCTGTTAAATTTTTTTTATTTTGAAATAATTATAGACTTACAGAAAAGTTGCAAAAATAGTACAGAGTATCCTTAATATCCTTCGCTTAGCTTTCCTTCATGTTAACATCTTGCATAACTATAATGCAATTATCAAAACTAAGAAAGTAACATTGGTATAATACTATTAGGTAACCTACACACCAGATTCAGATTTCACTGGTTTTTCTATTAATAACTTTTTTCTGTTCCGGGACCCAGTCCAGGATTCACACTGCATTTAGTTGTCAGGTCTCCTTAGACTCCTCTGGTCTGGCAAAGTATCTCCGTTCTTTGTTGCTCATGACCTTAACACTTTTGAAGAGTACCCATTACTTATTTTCTAGAACATTCCTCTCTTTGGTTTTGTCTGCTGTTTTTTTTTTTTCATGACTAGCTCGAGCCTTTTGGGCAAAAATACTCAGAAGTAACATGCCTTTCCCTGAGTGGGTGGGTACGATATCCATGGGTCATATCACAGGTGTCGTTAACCTTGGTCACTTGGTTTAGGTGACATCTGGTGGGTTTCTCTCCTGAGAACTTACTGTCTTCCCCTTTGTAATTAACAAATATCTTGGCAGTGACTGGAGTTCTTCTGTCATAAAAAAGTATGTTTTCTCCCCCATTCATGCTGTTTTTACTACTTTATCCCCCACTTAATACTAACTCTTGGATCCCTACATCTGCCCAGTGGTCCATGTACGACTCTATCATGATTATTACTTACTCATTTCTCAATTGCTAGACATTATTTACTCATTTTCTCCCAATTACAAACAACATGGTGGTGAATGTACTTGTAATTATTGTGACGCCCTTCTGGGAGGATTTTTTGGAAGGGGGGCTGCAATCCCCAAAACAGAAAGTGTGAGGTCAGTGGTATGAGCACTTTTAGTTTTTAATAGATATTGCCAAATTGCCCCTCAAAGAGATTGTATCAGGCAACCATACCAACCACATTCATTCATTCAAGATTCAAGGGGCTTGCCATTGCTCAGACTTGCAGAGGGCACACGGCAGGTACATGAAGCCCCTCAGCAACGCCCAGACCCTTTACAATCTTAGCTCCCTCCTCCTGGGCTCTTTATTCCCTTTCTTGTCTCATCTGCTTTGGCATGAATAAATTCCATGTGTACCATGTTTCAGAAGAGTATCTTTTTTTTGAGGTGGAATTCGTACAAAATTCACTCTTTTTTTTTTTTAAGATTATTTATTTATTTATTTGAGAGAGAGAGAATGAGAGACAGAGAGCATGAGAGGGAGGAGGGTCAGAGGGAGAAGCAGACTCCCCGCCGAGCAGGGAGCCCGATGCGGGACTCGATCCCGGGACTCCAGGATCATGACCTGAGCCGAAGGCAGTCGCTTAACCAACTGAGCCACCCAGGCGCCCCCAAAATTCGCTCTTTTAAAGAGTACAATTTAGTGGTTTTTTTTCCGTGTATTTACAAGGTTATGCAACCATCCCCACTATTTAGTTCCAGAACATTTTCCCACCCCCAAAAAAGAAACCCCATCCCCGTTAGCAGTTACTCCCCCATGACATCCTGCTTCGAGCCCATGACAAACACTGATCTATTTTCTGCCTCTATGAATTTGCCTGTTCTGGACATATAAATGGAGTCGTACAACACGTGGTTTCATTTAGCATAATATTTGCTGGGTTCATTCAGGTCATAGCACGAACCAATAGTTCATTCTTTCTTTATGACTGGATGCTATTCCCGGGCACGGCTACGTCACATTTCGTTTATCTGTTCCTCAGTTGATGGACATTGGGTTGCTTACACGTTTTGGCTGTTGTGAATAATGCTGCTATGCACATTCACGTACAAGTTTTTGGGTGGACATAGATTTTAATTTCTCATGGGTATACATACCTAGGAGAAAAAGTGCTGGGTCATATGGTAGTTTTGTTTAACTTTTTGAGGAACTGCCAGACTGTTTCCAAAGTGGCTGCACCATTTTACTGTCTTTTTTTTTTTTTTTAAGATTTATTTATTTATTTGAGAGAGAGAGAGAGAGTGAGCACGGGGGGAGGGGCCGAGGGAGAGGGAGAGTCTTTTAAGCAGACTTCATGCTGAGTGTGGACCCTGACGCAGGGCTCGATCTCACGACCCTGGGAGACCCTGAGATCGCGACCTGGACGAGAACTAAGAGTCAGATGCCCAACCAACTATGCCACCCAGGAGCCCCTTATTGTCTTTTTGACTGTAGCCATCCTAGTGGGTGTGAAGTGATAGCTCACTGTGGTTTTGATGTGCATTTCCCTGAGGACTAATGATGTCGAGCATCTTTTTGTGCGCTTGCTGGCCATTTGAATATCTTCTCTGGAGAAAAGTCTGTTCTAGACCTTTGCCCATTTTAAAATCAGGCTGTCTTTTTATTGTTGACTTGTAACAGTTCTTTCTATATTTGGGAATCTAGACTGTTGTCAGATATGTGATTTGCAAATATTTTCTCCCGTTCTGTGGCTTGCCTTTTCACTTTCTTTTTATTTATTTATTTATTTATTTATTTATTTAATTATTTATTTGAGAGAGAGAGAATGAGAGACAGAGAGCATGAGAGGGAAGAGGGCAGAGGGAGAAGCAGACCCCCTGCCGAGCAGGGAGCCCGATGCGGGACTCGATCCCGGGACTCCAGGATCATGACCTGAGCCGAAGGCAGTTGCTTAACCAACTGAGCCACCCAGGCGCCCTATTTTTATTTTTATTTTTTTAAAGATTTTATTTATTTATTTGAGAGAGAGAGAATGAGAGAGAGCACATGAGAGGGAAGAGGGTCAGAGGGAGAAGCAGACTCCCCGCCGAGCAGGGAGCCTGACGTGGGACTCGATCCCGGGACTCCAGGATCACGACCTGAGCCGAAGGCAGTCGCCCAACCGACTGAGCCACCCAGGCGCCCGCCTTTTCACTTTCTTAACAACGCCCTTTGAAGCACAAATGTTTTAAATCTTGATGGAGTCCAATTTGTCTATTTTTTTCTTTTGTTGCCTATGCTTTCAGTGTCATAGCTAAGAAAACATTGCTTCATTCAGGTCATGAAGATTTACAGCTATATTTAGAGCAACTATATTTACAACCATATTTAGTACTTTCTTTTTAAAGTTTTTATTTAAATTCGAGTGTAGTTAACATACAGTTTAATATTAGTTTCAGGTGTCCAATGTAGTGATTGAGCGCTTCCATACATCACTCAGCGCTCATCACGACAGGTACACTCCTTAATCACCATCACTTATTTCACCGATTCCCCCCCTCCCCCCACCTTCCCTCTGGTCACCATCAGTGTCTTCTCTATAGTTAAGAGTCTGTTTCTTGGTTTGCCTCTTAGAGCAGTGTACTTTTTAATACAACTTTTTTGACCACTACTCATGGGGAGAAAACAGCATGTATTGCGATCCAGAATTGCTATAAGTGGATACATTCCTATACATGTATATATATTTCATATTTCATAAAAATTTCATAGAACAATATTCTTCCCATTTTCTATCCCATTCTATTTTGTTAAAAATAATGCTGGTCAAGACCCACTAAATTGATCTTGTGACTCATTTATTGGCTGAGACCTGCAGTTTGAAAAACTACCGTTTAAGAGTTTACAAAGTGCTCTTGCGCTCCTGACTTCATTTTCTCCGCAAGGCAAACGGGGGAGGCAGGCGGTGGTGTGTCTGTTTTACGGATGAGGAAACTGGGGCTCAGAGGGGTTAAGTTACTTCCGGTCATGTGGCTGATCCACAGCCAAGCTGGAATTCTAACGCATGCTTGCCCATGTCCATCTTTGCACTCAACCTCCTCATGGTGATGCCCACACATTAGTGTGCTTAAGAATTCCCTGGGGTGGCTTGTTAAAAAATGCAGATTTCCAACCTGTACACACAGAGATTCTGACTGCATCTCCTGGAAGAGAGGACAATGAGAATAGCTGGGAGCTTGTGGAAGGGACACTGACCCAGGACTCAGGACGCCTGGTACTCCCCTTGCTGGCACTGGCCTGGGCTTCCATGAATGTTCCCTACCAGTGATTGAGCACTTACTGTGCTGGCCTGGGGAGATGGCAGGGGACAAGAATGCAGCCAGGCCTGGAGCTCAGGAGCTCACACTCCAGTGAGCACATTTATGAGGTGATGGGATTGGATTTTTAGAGGTTGCTGACTCTGGTCAGTGGGCTATCGCCAAGAAGCAGTGATGTTTTGTTTGCCTGAACCATGTGTGTTCATTCTCTTGAACGGCGAGCCAAACGTATACAAATAGGGAGATTTCATGCGATCATTTGATTGCTGGCGTTTCTTGGAAAGTCAAATGGTCCAATGAGCCTGGGCTTGTGTCTCTGCCGGCCCCTGGTGGGCTGGGGTCGGGCTGGGTCTGCGCCTGCTCAGTTATCACGGCCCCCCTCCGCTCCCTACAGTCTTCGACCCCACCAACTCCTTCATGGGCCGCCTCACTCCTGCGGGCATGTCAGAGTGTGGCCCCCGGAACCCACAGTGCCCAAAGACCCTCCCTGCTCTCACTCTGAGACAGTAGATTTCCTCCAGCTGCACTTGACCCACATTCGGACGCCCCTCAGTTTTCCGTCTGCCCTCTTCCCCAAGCTCTCTCTTTGTTCCCTTCCCCTCGGCTGTGTGCTTTTCTCACAGAGATAACCGTGGTGATGTAGAACACCCACAGGCTCTGGAGTTAGACAGCCCCAGGTTTCAGTGCCAACCCCCTTGTTTCCTCACCGACTGGCCTTGGGTGAGTTACCAAACCCCTCTGTTAAGTAACCTCTGTTTTCAAATCTGTAAAATGGGGAGAACACTCTCACCCACTCCTGAGGTTTCCTTCTTCCATGTAGAGGAAGCATCCATTCGAGTCACGTTCTGGGCTTCTCCCTGCCCCACCCCAGTCTTCCCCAGGAGGGAGGGGTGACATGTCCTCAGTGCACTGGGGACTAAGTTGCTGCTGCGTGCAGCTCCCCCTTTTCTCTTTAGGGGTCTGCCCATCTGCAGAGGGCATGCATCCTCTGCATGCTGTTGTGTGCCCCCAAGTTTCCCAGGGCTCTGACTCCACCAGGGGAGGCTGAGGGGTGGGGTGCCCACGGTCTAGGAATGAGTGTGTTTGTCTAATCCTTGAGTTCAGAATTCTAGCCCTAAGACATACTATCCCCAGTCAGCTTTCCCAGTAGTAAAGAGGCTATTTGAAATTCATCTGCCTCGGTCAGTCTCTCTGTTGGTTGTGAACAGGGGCTGGGAAGAGGGGTTCTCTTTGCCGAGTCCCCTCAGATCCCCTCAGACATAGGTCCTCTGGAAGATCTTGTGAGGGGCAGGGCATGGCACATAGAAGGTGCTCAATAAATGGCAATTTTTTTTTTAAAGATTTTATTTATTTGACAGAGACACAGCGAGAGAGGGAACACAAGCAGGGGGAGTGGGAGAGGGAGAAGCAGGCTTCCCGCAGAGCAGGGAGCCCGATGCGGGGCTCGATCCCAGGACCCTGGGATCACGACCTGAGCCGAAGGCAGAGGCTTAACGTCTGAGCCACCCAGGCACCCCATCAATTATTATTTTTTTTTTAAATACTGCTCATCCTGTTTTAGTGCCTACCTTCAGAAATAAGAAAGCAGGGCCAGTGCCCAGGGGTGGGTTCTAAGGAACAGGAAGACACCGAGATATCGAGAAAGCAGTCCTGATAATACTTCACTTGAAAACTCCCTTGCAGGGTCCTTATAAGTGAATGCAAATTGCATGCAAATCTCACGCATACTTATTAGCAGCCCTCCTCAGGAAGTCTGACTGGATGTGCCCTGGGGAAAATTTGGGTGGAGGTCACTGCATTCCAGGGAGTTTGTGGTCAGAAGCAGGGGAGTGGTTGCCTGGGAACAGTGTGGATGGAGGGTGGGGGGGAAGAGTAGTGGTGGGCAGAAATGGAGGGATGGGATCTCTGGAGTGGGATGGGGGTGGAGGTGGGGGGTGGGAGGAGGCCACTCACGATGGAGACAGAATCCTATGGGAGGAGGGACACCTGAGTGAAGGCCCCAGCTGTCCACATGGCAAGGGGTGGCTTGCAGTCCCATACCCTGCACCCTCCATCAGCCAGCAGCGGTGGGCCTCCTCTCGGTCCCAGGTCCACTCCCTAGCCATTCCTGAAGCTTAGAAACACAGTGTGGGATACTGGAACAGGCCCGGGGTCTGGCGTCAGACAAACCTCATTTACTTCCAGAAGTTGTGTGTCACGTCCAGCTGTGTGATGGTGGGCCAGTTACTTAGCCTCAGTTTCCTCGTCCATAAAATGGGTTCATAATAGTCTCTCCCTTGGAGAGCGCTCGTGAGGCTGGTGGAAGATGAGGAGCAGCGAGGCCTGGGAGGGAAGGTACGCAGCAAGAGTGACTGGTTAGAGCTGCCCCAGAACTTGCACAGCTCAGCTTGGATCTGCTCTCTCTGCATTTACTCCCGATGAGCTCCCTGCATGTAGACACCACAGTGCTCCCATTCTTTGGATGCGGATGCTAGGGTCCAGGGAGGCTGAGAGCAAGGACAGAGTCAGCTTTGTACTGGGGCCTGTGCTCTCTCCCTCTACAGCCTCCTCCCCAAATGTTAGATCTTGCGGGCGTCTCAGAGGCGGCAATCTCTTCATTTTATTTTATTTTATTTTTTTTAAGATTTTTTTAAAATTTATTTATTTGAGAGAGAGAGTGAGAGAGAGAGAGAGCACAAGAGGGGGGAGCGGGAGAGGGAGAAGCAGACTCCCTGCCGAGCAGGGACCCCGATGAGGGACTCGATCCCGGGACTCCAGGATCATGACCTGAGCTGAAGGCAGTCGCTTAACCAACTGAGCCACCCAGGCGCCCAATCTCTTCATTTTATAAATGAAATGAAACCCAGAGAGGTTGGGTGACTTGCCCAAGGTCATTCAGCTAGTTGGAGGCAGACCCCCGTGTCCTGAACTTGGTCATGCTTTCTTGCCTGCACATATCATTCAAGACCCACCCCCTCCCTGGCAGCTCAGCCTGACAACCGCGGGGAGCTCTGGTTCCCCTTCTCTGAGCACAAGAGGCCTGGGGCACATCTTGTGGCACCAATTGCAGGGGGTGGATGCTGGACGCCTCTGGGGCCACAGTCTTTCCGGGGAGGGTGGGGATTGCAGGTCCTAACAGCCCAGCTGGAGGGTCCAGTGGAAGCCTGCTGGGAGCCTTCGGGGGCTTCTCGCTCCCCTCCTCTTCCTCTGCCCCTGGGTCTCTCTGCCCCCACTCATCAACTGTCCCTTCCCCTTTCCCAGCTCCGAGGCTGTCAGTGTTTGGGGGAGATTATGCAGTGTTGACATTGGAATATGAATTAGGCGGCAATAGCAGCCAAATATTGGAATTAGGGAGAGCAGGAGCCCAGGCTGGGATCCAAGAGTGGCTGGAACATCTGTGTCTTGGCTGTTGCAGAAGCCTGACCCTGCCGTCCACCTAAAAACGGCTGGTCTCAGAGCCACAGACAAGCTCTCCTGCAGCCAAGGTCTGGTCCTCCAGTTGCCAGCTAGGAGTCCCACAGACCTTGGCTTCATCAGCATTCTCTGTTCTGAGGCCCAGGAGGAGGCAGATGCTTCTGTTGTGATTTGAGGGACAGACGAAAGTCTGCGCAAGAAAGGATCCTTCATTTAAGTGTCTGCAATCTCGCCTCCAGTGCTGTTTCTACTGGTCAGGTCAGGGTTTGTAAAATGTGTTTCATGGACCCCCAATTCTACAGACTGTTAATAGGTTTTTCTGTAAAAGGGGGTTTCATGGTCACGTTTAGGGAAGGCTGTGTTAAACAGAATTACTGCAGGACTTCTCAGAGCCTTGGATAATTTAAGGAGCATTGTGATTTTCCAAAAGGGGGATAAAGTTTGTAGTATTTCCCAAACTTGCTTGACAGGTAACCCTTTCCTCATGCAGAAATGTCTGGGCTAGTGTTAACAGATCTTACTCTAGCCTATAGCAGCTGTTGGTACCACTGTCCAGGGGCAGGTAGGAGGTAGGCACTCAATGCATATGGGTTGAATTGGAATCTCTTTGAACCTGTTTCTTGCATCTGTAAAATGGAATAGCTGCACCTGCCCTGGGTGTTTATTTATTTATTTTTGGTCAAACAAGAGGACATCATGTGTAGAAGTGCATTTTTTTTTTTAAGATTTTATTTATTTATTTGAGAGAGAGAGAATGAGAGAGAGAGAACACATGAGAGGGGATAGGGTCAGAGGACGAAGCAGACTCCCTGCCGAGCAGGGAGCCTGATGCGGGACTCAATCCAGGGACTCCAGGATCATGACCTGAGCCGAAGGCAGTTGCTTAACCAACTGAGCCACCCAGGTGCCCCTAGAAGTGCATTTTGAACTGCATACTCGTACACATTTCAGGGATGATAATGGTCAGCGCTGTTTCTTCTTTCAACTAATCTTATAAATGTAGACACACTGGCAGCTTGGTGATGCTCCCCCAGGGGCTTTCCCACTTTCCTCTCTAGGAAGAGGGCCACGTTTAATGCAGCATTTGTCAGTATGAGTTCTGTGCCTTCATTAGCTTTCTCACATGGGATCCTTCCATGACGAGCTCAAGGCCAGCTTACCGAGTAGTGGGAAAGGAAGGCACTCGATGCCAGGGCTTGACTCCTGAGTCCAGAGCTCTGTCTGAGCCACTGTGGTGCCTGTTGCTGGCATAGGGCAGAGTGCCACAGAGCCAGGTGACAGAGGCACTTCCTGGACCAGCTCTTGGGGCCACCATGCCCACTAACCAGACATCCTTCCCAGTGCCCCAGTACTGCCCAAGCCCCCTGAGGTCATCCATGCTTGAGTCTGTTGCCCTGAACACTCCCCCTAAAGAGGTCCCGAACTCTGAGTGTGACCTTGGCTGCCCAGATATCAAAGGGGGTTGTCCTCGTGCTCGCTTCGGCAGCACATATACAAAGGGGGTTGTCCTCTTCCTCCCTCTCTTCTTGCCCGTCCCCCTCAATGGGTATCCTCTGAATCAGAAGCTAAAAAAGGCCATGTGCTAGGAGGACTGAGCCACCTTTTCCAAGAGGCCCAGAGAAAACTCCAAGCCATCAAACCAGTGGCCTGGAATCCCTCATTTCTCCTATCCAGGCCTCAGTTTCCCCATCTGTAAGTTGAGGAGTCCCATCTAGCTCTGACAGAATGTAAGTCTATGGATTGATAAACATCATAACCTCCTGCCCTTCTTATTATGAAATGTCTCTTGTAATTCCCTTTCCTCCTGTCTGCCCCCTGATGGGGTCCTCATCATCTCTCCCTTGTGGAATTCCAGCAGCCTCTATCTCCCTGCCTCTGGTACTCATCCACCCACCATGCTGGAGCCAGAGAGATCTGTCTGGGTGCTGTTCTCCTCAGGTCCTTCTCCTGCTTTCAATATTGGGATGACTTCCTACTGCCCCTGGGAAAAGTCAGTGGCCCCAACCCATCTCTGCCACCTCTGCACAGAGACCAGCTGGGATTACTCTAAGCCACCTGAACTCCCACGTTTCCCAGGCTTTGCTCTTGCTGTTCCTTCTGCACCAGATGCCTTCTTCCTTCTCCTTATGATGAAACTGTAGGTGACCTACAAGACCTCACTCCTTCCCGCCCTCTTTTTCTCTTTTCACCTCCCTAGTGCTCCTGTTGTAAATGCCTCTCTGATGGGGTTGCATTGTATTCTAACCAGCCATGTACACACTTTTCACCTCCATAAATCTCATTAGAGTATCAACCATCCTATGTAGTCTCCGGTATTTATAGAGTTTTCTTTAAGTTATCAAAATAATACATGCTCTTGTAACATATCTCAATGGTTTAGAAGTGAAAGTGACATTTCCCCCCTTTCTGTTCCTGTTGGTCAATCCTGTTACAAATGCTGACATTTCTTGTGTTATTCCTCACACATTCGTCTGTGTTCAGCATATATGGATGCACCCAGGTTTGTTTAACTAGCTCCCACAGTTTCCCATTCCCCACTGCTACAAATATCACTGCAATGACCATCTTCAGATGCAAATATTTCTGAAGGTAGAGTCTTAAAAATGGGATTTTTGGATCTCAGAGTATGTATACTCAGAAATGTAATGGGCAGTGTCAAACAATCTTCAGAAAAGCTGAGCTATTTACCCCTCCCAGCAACAGACTTGCACTGATGTTTCAATGTCTGTCTCCTTCCCTTGAGAACAAAGCCTGGGTCTTATTTATGGCAGGGTCCCCTGGCATGTAGTAGGCCCAGTAAATCGAGTCAATCGATGGGTTGCCAAAGCCCTGGTCCTATATTCAAGGTGTCCATCTATCTCTAAAAAGTCTGTGAAGTCAACTGTGGGATCAGGAGACCTTGACCATTCCATTTGGCTCCCCGGGTTGCAAAGAATCTAAGGAGTCCTGGGTACCTCTTTGCAAGTGTAGAGTGTGTGGTTTTTGTCTTTGTAGCTGCCCTCAAGGATCTGGGTTGCCACGGCAACTCTTGAGCAGGGCCCCCTTTTCTCTCCCTCCATCTTGGGAGCCGTGGTTGCTATAACAACCACTGGTTCCCTCCTCTTCCCCCAACCCTGCCACAGGGTGTCCATCTTCCCTGTGTGGGGGCCACTGTTCTCAGGTCTGGAGCAACCTCGATGCCACTTGACCCATGCACGTTGGGGCCTTCTTGAGAGGAGATCTGAGGGGGATCACTCCTGGGGAGGGGTGGCAGCAGAAAGCAGCATGGCCACTGTGAAGGGGAGGGGGCCCAGACGAGGGTAGAGTGAGGACCTTGCTCCTTCCAAGCCTAGTAGGGTCCCTGTTGCCTATGACCAGAAGATGGGGTTCAGGGGTGGTCTGGGGGATCAGCTAGCTAAAGGGACTGTGTGGCTCTGCTTCCTCAACACTCCCATTTTATTTTATTTTATTTTATTTATTTTTTTTTAAGATTTTTTATTTATTTATCTGAGAGAGAGAATGGGAGACAGAGAGCATGAGAGGGGGAGGATCAGAGGGAGAAGCAGACTCCCCGCTGAGCAGGGAGCCCGATGCGGGACTCGATCCCGGGACTCCAGGATCATGACCTGAGCCGAAGGCAGCCGCCCAACCAACTGAGCCACCCAGGCGCCCCAACACTCCCATTTTAGATGGCAGAGCAGATGGAGTAGACACCACCAACTGGGCCCTCGAGGGGGCGGGGTCCTTAGCCTTGGAGGAAGCAGGAGGCCTGGGCCATGGGGCCACTCACAGGCCCTGCCACGAGCACCTTGGAGTTTACTGAGGTCCTCTTTAGAAAGCTTGGAACAGAGGCCCGAGGAAGTGAAACATGGTGCATTTATTAACACGATGGAATACTTTATGCCCAAATTAAAGGATTTTTGAGGATTCTGTTGACACTTGGAAAGTACTGCTAAGAAGAAAAAAAGCAGGAACCAAATTGCTATGTGGATAGTGGCCGCAACTACATAATACCAGTGTGGACTTCTCAGAGACTGGAATTTGGAGGAATGCAATATAAATGCAAATAGAGTTTCCCCACACCTGCTTCTCCGCTAATGGTCCTCCCTCTCTGTGAACAGTCTTGCCATCTGCTCTGTGGCCCAAACTAGAAACTTGGGATTCAAATGAGACTCCTTCCCCTGCCCTCATGCCCAGTTCCTATTGGTCACAAGTCCTGGTGATTCTGTCTTTGAGTAGTTTTCATGTTTATTCCTCTCACATGGCTAATGCCTTGAGTTTACCTCCTTGCCATCTCTCACGTGGAAACCATTGTCCTATCCCCCAGTGGGTCTCTCTCCTCTCAGGTGTGTCTGCCCCCTGCTCCTTCAGCACACCTGCTATACTGCCTCCTGAGTGGCAGATCTGGTCATGGGACTCCTCTCCCTTGTGCTTCCCATTTGCTCCAGGATCAAAGACAAGATTCTTGGCACACGAGGCCCTTCATTTCCTTAGCGCCCACCCAGCCTCTTCTCCCCTGAACCTTGCTTCCAGCCGTGCAACATTGTAGGCAGTTCTCTTTATTCTTCTTGCCTGTAAACACACAATTCTCTCTGCCAGGAATACTTTTCCCTGCCTCATCTGCCTGGTCAGCTCCTATCCACCTTTGAGATTTAGCTCAAGACTTTTCAAGGTAATGGAACAAAGATGTTTCCACTCCGTGTTCCTCCTAAAAACTACAGAAACCACCAGGAGAATAGGAACAGAAGGCTGAATTCTGTCTTTAATGAAACCATACTCCCAAATCTCAAGACATGGAGGGAAAAGCTTCTAGGAGAGGGATAAGTGACTTAGCAGAGAGGTGGAAGATTAAACCTCTGGGTTTATGGGTAGGGAAAACAAGCGGATTTCTTCTACAGTAACCCAGAGAGGGTCAGGGATTAGAGGTACCAGGTGCCACAGGAAGTGGGATAGAAGTAGGGGCTAACAACAGGGGGGTAGTTTGATGTCTGTTAAATCTTTTTTTTTTTTTGAAAGTCTGTTAAATCTTATAAAAAAGATTTATAAGGGGAAGGGGTGCATAGTCCTCCCCAAAGCAGGGGGATTGAGTCTGCAGATACACTGAGAAGACTCCCAGTCTCCTCTCCCACCCACCTACAGAGCACCAGAATCAGGCTTACATTTGTACTCCATCCCCCACCCCATAAGGAGAAAGAAATAAAAACATTTTCTTGGAGGAACTAAACAGCCTCCAAAGAAATGACCAATAGATACTTACATTTAGGGGTATACAGCAGAGAAGCTGGCAGAGGCAATTGAATATCCTAGGGTAAAGCTTACCCAATCAACATGTCAAATTCAAGCACTTAAAATCTCTGACTGGCCTTTTGGTGGTATGCTTTTAAATGTGAACACACAGCCAAGGATCACTGACATCCGAAGGAAGCTTTCCCTCATTTTCCCTGAGGAAAACATGAATCAAGAAGAAATGGAGATGATGCAGTGAGCAGGACATAAGGTCAAAGAAACCATAATTAATATCTTTAGAGAAACAAAAGAACATACTGCATTCATGGAAAAATAGTGAAGTGGAATTAAAAAAAATAATTGGAGAGCAAGAAAGAACTCCTGGAAGTAAAAACTCTGATAGCAAACTTAAAAAAAAAAAGAGTTGGAAGATGATGTAAAAAAACTTTCTCTGGAAATATATAGATATGGGCTAGAGAGGAAGCATAAGAAATTAGGGGATCAATCCAGGAGGGCTAACATTCAGCTAATAGGAGTTCAAGGAATAGGGAAAGGAGGGAATGAAATTGTCAAAGAAATAATACAAGGAAAATTTCCAGAATTAAAAGACAGGAGTTTCCAGATGGTATGGTCCTCTGAGTATCCAAATTTTTTTGAATGAAAAAAAAAAAAACCCCACATCCAAGCTCATTATATTTCAAATGCAGAGATCAAGAGTATTATTCAAAGTTCCTGGAGAGGAAAATGGGGTTAGAATGAAGCAAGTGAGCTGCTTGCCTTGTGTGCAAAATTTAAGGGGCACCGGAAAGCTCAGTAATCAAGATTAAAAAAAAAAACCACGATGCACTACTTTAAAAAAATACAAAACAATTCAAAATAAATAATGGTGATCAAAATTCTCCATTTAAATAGCAAAATTTAAAATAAAGTCAGGATCCAACATGGTTGGGATTTGGGTAAGGCAAGTGAGGTTTCTGTTTTTATTTAAATTGATATTTTGTTCATCACATTTTTTGCATTAATTTTGATTTTTAAAAATATGCATATCTTGATCATCAAATTTTGGTGCTCCCTTAAATTTTCCAGTGGAGGTGAGTGCTTCACTCACCTCACCCTGGACCCAGCCCTGCACAGGAAGAATTGGGAATAACAGTGGTATCGAACTTCTCAACAGCACACTCCATGTTTGAAGTCAATGGAACCAAAGCCTTTACAAATTCTGACTGAAAATGTTTTTCTACCTAGCATTGTATACCAACACAGACTATCAATGAGATATGAATGAGATATGAAGTGAAGACCTTTCTAGACCTACAATGTCTTAAAATAACTTGCCCTCCTATATGCCTTTTCTTACAAAACTACTGAAGGATGTACTCAGTTAAGACCAGGGAGTGAAGAAAGAAGGTGTAGGATCCAGGAATAGGGACCTCAGCACAGGAGACAGGAAGGAGGGGAACTCCTTGGGTAATGGCTAACAGAGTATTGGGAGGACAGCTGTACCTTGGCCCAGGGAGCAGCCAGACCCGATCAGCAGGAAGTCAGAAGGCTTTAGTGGGTGAGGGAGTTTGTCCTCAGGAAAATAAATGAGACTGACAAATTATCCGACAGGTTTGGTCATGTGGAAAATTATACTGAGGGCATGGAAAGATTTAGTCAATTGTTTTTAAAAAAAACAAACCTAGGTTGATGAAAAATGAGGTAGTTATTAACAGGATAAACAAAAAAGGAAAGGAAACAGGATCATAGTCGACTACTTGGCTTAGGAATAAAATCTATGTTCGTGGTCATAATAGTGAAGACACAGAACAAGAATTAAAAAAATTGAGTATTTGCGGGGGGTTGGGGAGGGGAAGAAGACTTCTTGTCTACCACACTAAGAAGATGTCGATCGCTGTTTAGGATGATGACGCAAGCTATCTAAGAATACATGTGCTATTTACAAATAGGTAAAGAACAAAAGAAACAGCTCCAAGAGAAGAAGGTGAGGAAGATGGGGTGGCAGGGTGGGGGTGGGTAGAGAACAAGAGACAGTTATTTTACTTGCATATCTTTTATACTTACTTGGCTTTCCAAAAGATTTACAAGTAATACTTTTATTGAAACAAAAAGATTTCGAAAACCAGATTTGGTTCATGTTGTTCCTCTGTGAAGCCTTCCTAACCTCTTCCCCCTGGGAGCCACTGGAGGAATAGGGCGTGTGTCCCCGGCACTGACACAGAGCGGGGGCTTAGAAAGGATTCTTGAGGAATAAGTGAATGAATTGCTTCAAATACGCTGGTTAAGTTTAGAGGAATTAAAAAAAGAAAAACTTTTGAAGAGGTTGAACTGGGAGAGCCACACCAACAGTAAGGGAGGTTTGTCTTTCATTATCTGTCACAAGTGCTAATGAGACCTTCCTCCCCCCCACTTTCATTTCTGGGGGTGGGGTGGGGTGGGGTTGGTCGAGGTCACCGGCCAGATGGGAACAGATTGGGATTTAGAGACAGACACACCTCGGTCCCAACACTATCTCCACCACTCACTAGCTGTGAGGTCAAGGCAAGTTACTTTACCTCCCTGAACCTCGGTTTTCTCATCTGAACAGTGGGGGAGAATAATGGAGAAACAATACTTGTTCTTAAGGATGAGGGAGGTATAGGTAAAGTGCCTAGCACACTGTAGGGGGTGGCTGAATGGTGGGTGGTTTTCTTAAGCCGCAGGATATCCAATGACCATGGCTTTTCCCTTGACCCCACTTCCTGAGTTCCTGTCCTGACAGAGCCTCCAGGAAGCTCCAGCCTCTGTGTTACATGCCCTGGACACTGGGCTCTGGGTGGGCAGACCATATATTGGCAGAGTGGTTCAGAGCATTGACACACTTTCGGGGCTGTCTGAATCATTTCATTTGGGGAGCTGTGCTGAGATAGTTTCAGTGGTTTGGTCTGGTTTCTAAACAAAAGTTATTTAGGTGGGAACAGATTCAGTTTGAGGTTTCTGTGATTTTCACATGACCTCTAAATACCCTGGATTTGCAGTTTCCCGCTTTCTCTAATGAAAATGTGGATCATCTTGGAAAAAAGAAACTGAGTTTGATGCTGTTGCCCTGCGTATGTCGTAGCTTCCCTCTCTCCGTTTCCTTGGCTCCAACCCTCTCCGACCTCCCTCGCTGTTCCACCCACCCACCCACTCACCAGGCAGTTGGCTTCCATCCGTCCCCCCTTCCCTCCGTGGGAACTGCTGGCTCAGAGATCCCCAAGCTCCTCCCACTGGCCACAGGGAGAGAGCGTTCGCAAGTTCCTTCTGCAGACTGCATTTAACCCCCTTCTCTAAACACTCTCCTAGGTGGGCTCAGGAGCAAGGAAGGGGTCTTTTTATGTTTTAACACATCTTTATCTTCCCTCTTGATTCAGGGATCATTCCTGAAGGTCCAGTCCTGTCTTTTCTTTTACTTTATGGCCTTTATTCTTGGGGACTAATGATCACCTGTATGTCTGTGGATTGTTTCCTTAGTTCTCCCTTTTCCATTCCTGTCCCTCCTTGGAGTTGTACTCTTGAATCTCCAGGGGCCTCCTGGACATTTTCCCTGGAATGTCACCCCTAAGACAGACCCTCTCATCTGTTCCACCTTCTCGCTTCCGTGTCCTAGTCGGAGGCTCTTGAAATCCTAGTGTCATGCCCTGCTTCTCTCTCCTTCATTCCACCCTGCCAACCACCCCCTTCAGCTTTACTTCTTAAGCCAGCCCTCTGATCTAATCAGGGTGGCCTTCACACTGTCCCCAAACATGTGGTCACTCCTCTGTTATGCCTGTGACATCTGGGAGGGCACATCGTCACAGCTGCATTTTTCTACGGGTCTTAATGTTAGCTGATTACACATTCCTTCAGAATCCAAGGATGGTGCAAAGCATCTTGTCCCAAGGATGAAGTTTACCAGTCCCCCAAACTGAGCCACAGACAATGTGTGGCCTCATCACTGTACAGAGGCTCTGTCCCCCAGGGGCAAGCTGTTGGCCTCTTCTCGGCATTTACTGGACTAGGGATGTGTGTGGGGTGTTCTGTGAGGTTAGTTCAGCTCTGTTCTCAGTCCTGACTCCACCCTGCAGGGGGGATGTTAGATCCTTAAGAATTTAAATTCTCCAAATTCTTTGAGCATGTCTAAAACAAATCAGTTAATTTCTCACTTCTCCAATGCATTATTATGCTAACAAAGTCTCTGCCTTTTTACTTAATCTTGCCAAGGAGACTGTCTCCTCAAGGATGGGGAGGTGATATGCATCCCACCCTGCCTCTCATCTCAGATTCATCCCCACCCTATCTTTGTTTATATGGGTCATCTATCTGGGATATCTGTCTACCTCTGTTACATTTATGTAGGCACAATCTACCTATTCTCCAAGGTAGGGAGGGGATCTTAGCCATTTTTGTGTCATGGACCCCTTTGGCGATCTCATGAATACTGTAGACTCCTTCTCAAAAATATGATTTAAAATTTTTTTAGAAGATTTATTTATTTTAGAGAGAGGGAGCGCAAGCACGTGAGTGGGGGGAGAAGCAGAGGAGGAGGGAGAGAGAGAGAGAGAAATATCTTAAGCAGACTCCTGGCTGAACACAGAGCCTGATGTGGGACTCGATCTCATGACTCTGAGATCATGACCTGAGCTGAAACCAAGAGTCGGACGCTTAACCGGCTGAGCTAGCCAGACACTCCAAGAATATGATTTTAAATACATAAAAAGGATTATAAAGGAAACTGATTGTGATGTGGTTATGAAAATGTTAAAAACAAAATTGTGACATAGTAATACTATGATTCTTTACTAACACATTAAATAACCACTGTAATTTCAAAGTAGTGATGAACATAAATGATCTTTTGAGATGTAATATTGGATGTGATAGGAAAATATCTGTTATATCTACTTCTGTGGTCTGTAGCCTACATTTATAATGGAAGGAAATGCTAAGTTTCAGTTAGAGATTAGTGAACATTTTTCCTCATCCAAGTTCACGGGCCCCCTGAATTCTGTCCATGGATTCCATGAGTTCTTATTGTGAGTTCATATTTTGGGCCCCAGCTGAGAACCTTAACTCCCGTTTCCCTTATGAAACCCTCCCTGACTACCACACTTCCAGTTGAGTTTTCCCCCACGCGCTGAACTCCGTCAACATTCGTTCATTTAACTTATATCAAGATTGCTCATATTTGGGACGCCTGGGTGGCTCAGTCGGTTAAGCGTCTGCCTTTGGCTCAGGTCATGATCCCAGGGTCCTGGGATTGAGCCCCGCATCGGGCTCCCTGCTCAGCGGGGAGTCTGCTTCTCCCTCTCCCTCTGCCTGCCGCTCCCCCTGCTAGTGCTCTCTTGCTGTCTGTCTCCGGCAAATAAATAAAATCTTTTAAAAAAAAAAGATTGCTCATATTCATGCAAGCCACGTAACTGATGTTGGAGGTCCAAAGAACAATAAGCAAGACCCAGCTTTACAATCAGTGGACACAATGGACATATTCTCCCCCAACAATAACCCCAAATATAACATGAAAAGCATCACGGGAGATCTTTTTTAAATTTATTTTTTATGTTTTAAAGATTTTATTTATTTATTTGACAGAGAGAGAGGCAGCGAGAGAGGGAACACAAGCAGGGGGAGTGGGAGATGGGAAAAAAAGTTCAAGGGCAGATGCTTAACGACTGAGCCACCCAGGTGCCCCAGCATCATGGGAGATCTTTAAACAAAGGTCTGCAGTATCCCAGAGGAGGCAGAAGTTAATAGTTCAGTTTAGCAAGGAGATGGGGAAGGAAATGCTACAAGAGGAAGGTGGCATTTGACCTTGGCCTTGTAGAGGGAATAGGATGGAAGCAATTTCCACATGGTGGAATTTTTCCTTTGTCTGTCTTGTCACAAGTAAATATGAAGTTCCAAGCAGGTAGGGACCATGTTTTATGTGTTTTTTTTATTTCTCAGAACCTATGACAGGACTGAGCAAGGGCACTCAACATATGCTTGTTGGTTGATTAATGGTGTTTCTTCTTAGTCTCCGTATCAGTTAGCTACTGCTGTGCAACAAGCCGCCCCAAACTCAATAGCTTCAAGCAACAGTCTGTTCTTTCTATGGGCCACTCTGCTGATCTGGGCCAGAACCAGCTGTTCTCAGGTGGGCTCTGTGGTCACTTGCAAATCAGCCTAGAATGGCCTTGGCTGGCTGACCTGGCTCTCTTCTGCATGGTTTTCAAGGAGTGCTGGTGTCAAGTTTGCTGCTCTTCCATTGGCCAAAGCAAGTCATCAGGCCAAGCCCAGAATCAATGTGGAGGATGCTGCTAACCATGGGTAAGGATACCAGAAGGCATAAACAATCTTGGCCATTAATGTAGTCAGTCTACCATAGTTTTGACAATTAAACAATCCGTGTCAAATCCTCTGTGGCCCGGGACAGATCTAAAGCAATCAATCAATACATAAATAAATTAAAGTGGAGGGTGGCAACTTATAAATTCAGCTAGTGATGTGGTCTCTCCCATGGCTACATCCTAAATGCTTGAAGAATGTCATCCGCAGAGACTGGCTCGGCTATCCTTTTATTAGTATTATTTTAACTGGGATGCAAACTGCCTTGTCCTTTCATGTTGGATGTTCCGTCAGTTAAGCATCCCATACAATTTTTCATAGAGATGGTTTCTTTTCCTCGGAGGACATCTGCAACAATCCAGAACACACTTTCCTTGGTACTTGACTCTGAGTTGCTATAAATATCAGACATTCTGTCAGCAGCTCAGGGTCAGAGCTCAGGTCCCCTGAACCACTATCGCTTGTCCCTCTGCCTTGGGTTGTGTCTGTAGGGGCAGCAGACTGGGAGGCAAAGTGAAGTGGAAAATACAGGTCAGAAAACGTGTTCTCTTAATAACTGAGGCAAAAGCGTGCATGTGTGTAGGCAGGTTGATCCATACAATTGCTTTGAATTCTCCAGGCTTTAAGGAAGGTGACAGCCTAATTTGAAAAAAAGTTCAAGGGCAGTGTAGAACATGGTGTGTGTGGGGGGGTCGCACAGACCTGAGTGTGAATCATCTTACCACCTAGGGGCTAGGTAGCCTCTGGCAAGTGGTTTTGATCTCTGAGCTCCAAATTATCTGTAAAATGGAATCCTTCATATTCCAACCTCTTAGATTTAAAAAAAACCCCTGAACTCAGGTACCAGTAGTAGGAATTCTATTCTCTGTTGGTTTGGGAGTGAGCAGGAGGCCTGCATTCTAATCCTCGCCTTGTCACCAGCTAGAGGGCACGTGAGCCTCAGCCTCCTTATCTGTGGCACAGAACAATTAATACTATCCTGCATGGCGGAGCCCGCAGCCTTGTTTTGGCAAGCCAGTGGCATATCGTACAGGGAGTCCTTTTGCAAAAGTAATTTGAAATCCCCTTGAATACATTTGAAGTAATGCCGCAGTGATAGGTCCCTCCCACGTGGGATTTTATGGAGCGCCTACTCTTCGCCCAGCACTCGGCGCTGCCCCTGTTGTTCGTGGCGATACTGAGGAGAAATTAAAATTACAAGTGTGTTTCCTTCCAGATGTTGTTGCTTCAGGCTCAAGGTGCTCTTTTAACTGGGACATCAGGCTTTCTTGAAATAGACAAGAATTCTAGAAACATGACATTGTGCCTGATTCATTGCTTAAACTTGTCGCTGACTCATTCTCTCCTTGATAGTTTTCTTCAACAGTAACTTTAATTACATCATTTACGTATTGTTTTTTTTTTTTTTCCCCCTTGATTTGTTCTCTTCTTCACAATTCTTGTTTATCGTCTCAGTGATTGGGCTGTTTCACCTCTGAGCCTTGTGTAGGTCTTCTGGACTCCGGAAACAGGAACGGAGTTTTTCATGTACCTCTCTTACACACACCCCCAGGCTGGTATCCTTGAAATACATCAGGAGAAAAGAAGACTTTGGACTTTGTTAGTGTTTCATGGAAATTATCTTCTTGGATGCTCTTAGCCGACCCACACAATAGATATAATCCAGTTTAAAAAAAACGTGGGAACAGAGGCTCCGAGAAGGGGCTGTAGCTTGGCCAAGGTCAGGGTGGTAGATTGCAAAAGTGTGGTCACAAATCTTTATCTTCCCCTGCACCCACACCCTTTGCCGCGTCATCTGCAACGTCCTCCTCCTCTGACTCTGGGTTGGGCAACGTGACTTGCTCTGGCCCCTGGGACAAAGGCAAATGTGATGTAAACAGAATCTGCTTAGGACTTGTGCTGTCAACATGGTTTGCCTTCTTTCTTGTACCTCTGCCATGGTCATGAGAACATGCTTGGGCTAGCCTAACGGAGAACGAGGGCCATGTGGAGCAGCGCTGAGTGGCCCAGCCGAGACAGCCTTGGTCCTTCAATGGCCAGCCTAAGGGTGGACATGTTAGTGAGCCTGGCCATAATCAGCAAGAACAGCCTAGCTAACCATCCGAGATGCGTAAGCGGCACATGCTTATTTTTGCATACCGTGGAGGTTTTGTGGTAGTTTCACCGTGTTATTGTAGCAATATGTAACTGATCCAATCAGCGCACGGGAAAAGAGCCGATCCTAGGAAGTGGGCAGGCCTAGGTGTGAATTCCACAGCTCTGCTATTTGGAACGCATTCCTTTTTGAGACTAAATTGTCTTATCTTTAAAATGAGCACTAGTCCTTCCCTCATAGGGTTGCTGGAAGATTAAATATGAGGCAAAATAAATTAAGCCTTGGGCTCCATGCTGGGAGGGGAGCCTGCTTAAGATTCTCTCGGTCCCTCTCCTTTTGCTCCTCCCCCAGCTCTAAAATAAATAAATAAATAAATAAAACAGACCCTTGGGACACAGTGTGGATGGTAGATGATGACCAAAAATGGTCGCTTCTCTCAGCGATGCTCCGAAGCCATCAACTGTGGGACTTTGGAGCTCAGACCAAGAACTGTCCAAATGTGAAGCTAATACATTTCCCATGAGCTCAAAGGTAAAAACAAAGGGCAGATGGCTTGGTTCTATCCTTACAATGACCTGCATCTTCCCTGAATCCTCCATTGCAGTATATTGAGTGGGATGGGCCTTAAAAATGTTGCTTAAATTGAGGGGACTGAAAATGAAAGATTTTCCTTTGGGCCTGCGGTTTAGCCAAATAGATGATTGTGAAATGGGAAAGGAGTGTTGCTCTTGCCCTCGGGATGGTTTTGGTTCTCAAAGCACTATTGGGTGCAGAGGCTGGCCTGGGAAGGTTTGCCCTGATGCTAGTTCCCTTCTGTCCTGTGCATCCAGTTTTGATGACAGATCATTCGGGAAACGTGCATATTTCCCTAGGAGGTTTTGAGATTTTGCTTTGTCACTTGGCCTTCTTTTCTGGGCCCTTTCCCTTCCTTTGAAGCCATTGTCTTCCTGACATGACAAATGTACTCAGGTAAGCTCATGACTAATTATTTCAAGGGGGAAGGAAAAATAAAACCAACCCAAGGCTGAAATTCAGGGCCATTAACACTGTAAACTCTCAGAAGGTGTGAGATGCTCTTTGGAAATTAAAAAAAAAAAAATTATATACATTCAAGGAATGTTTTTTTTCCTAAAGAGAATTAACTTGGGATGTTTTCTATAAAATCCAGCTTTTTCCCTCCCTCCCTCTTCAGTCTTGCCCCAGAGAGCTCACTTCTCTTTATCTTCTCTGATGCTGGCCATAAGGTGGCAATAGTTAAATGCACCAGGCTCTGCCTCACCGTGCGACCTTGGATACGTCACATGGAATTTCTGAGCTTCAGTTTCTCACCAGTAAGGTGACATTTCTACAGGATTTCTTTACAAAAAGTTTTTTTTTTTTTAAAGATTTTATTTATTTATTTGAGAGAGAGAATGAGAGAGAGCACATGAGAGGGGGGAGGGTCAGAGGGAGAAGCAGGCTCCCCGCCGAGCAGGGAGCCCGATGCGGGACTCGATCCAGGGACTCCAGGATCATGACCTGAGCCGAAGGCAGTCGCTTAACCAACTGAGCCACCCAGGCGCCCCAAAAAGTTTTTTTTTTAGAAACATAAAACAAGAATTTATTATTATTTCTTACAGTGCCTGGGGTGGAGTGAGCTCAGCTGGGAGCTTCTTACGGGGATTTCTCATATGGTTGCATCAGATCGTGACTGGGACTGGAGTCACCTGCGGGCTTACTGGGGCTGGATTGTCCAAGACGGCTCACTCTCACGGCTGACAAGCTGATGCTCACAGTGAGAGCTGGGGACTTGGCTGGGCCTGGCAGATGGTGTACCTTGATCTGGATTTTCCATGTGGCTTGGGCTTCTCATGGTGTGGTCTCTGAGTTCTGAGAGGGAACATTCCAAGATGTATGTTCCAAGACGCCCAGGTGGAAGCTACAAAAGGCTCCTCATGGTTCAGACTTGGAGGTGCCAGGATATCACCTTTGCTATGGGATTATGCTTCTCTTGATGCTAAAATTTTATGATTTCATGACCTGGATCCTCTGTCCTCTGCCACTGAATCAGACATAAGTTCACGAAACTGAGCAGAGAGCCAGCTGGGCCTGGGCACAGAGGGGGACCGTGTCTCATGCGAAAGATGTACAAATACAATGGCTGCATCATCCTAATTATCTGGGAAGGGGGCTCAGGGTAGATTGTCATCTACCAGTACCTGCTGCGTTCTTTCTGCACCCACCCCTGGGCTCTGAATCTCTGCCCCTCATCCACCTTGCCACTGCTCCCCTGGGTACAATTACAACGTTAGGCACGTGATATTTTCTCCCATAAGAATGAGAAAGAGAAGAGCCAGTTCCTGCTTGTTATTTAGATGAGAAGACAAACTATGGGAGGGGACAAGATTGCTAAGCAGAAGGCGAGTGTTGCATGCCAAATGGGTGTCGAAGTTAGAAAGTGCTAGAGGCATTCAGGGGGAAGGAGACATGGGGGATGAAGGAGGGAAGGCTTCTCGGAGAAGGTGCCCCTTGATCTGAATCTTGAAAGGTGAGCTGGAATTACCAGGGGGAGAAGTGGGAAGGGTATTTCAGGAAGAGGGACCATGTGAGGCGTGGTGTGTCAGGGAACAGCAAGCCTTGGGGGGTGAGCGCAGTGTGAAGACTGAGCTGGGAGGCAGTAGGAGATGGGGCAGGAGGGGCAGGCAGGACCCAGGGTTGTGCATGGCCTTGGAGGACAGGCGGGCAACAACAGCCTCGTTTTCTGCACGAGGACACAGAAGCTCAGGTAGATAAAGGGGCTTTACTAAGGGAGTGTGTCGTGCAAGTGACCCCGTCAGAATTTGAACCCAGGACGACCTGACTTCCCAGTCCAGTCCCTTCTCCACCACAGCACCTAGGAGCTACCTTCCGTTGCTGCTGCTGGGTTTCCCCGAACGCTCCCCCCACTTCTCTGAGCCTCCTGGCAGACGAAGGGTGTTGCTTTTCTGCACCATTTATTGTAATGACTTCAATTAAACCATCTTGTGCTGGATCAGTGAGCAGCTCTAGGGCCGATGAGCAAGGCTGGCTACCAGGGAAGCAGAGCCTCCTGCCCTTGTCCCTGCCAATCCCAGGGCTGTGCTCCTGTCCCCACACCTGGGGAGGGTTCAAGAGAGGAAACTGGGGGTCCGGGGGCAGGTACAAAGAGACAAGGAAGCAGGTGTCTGTTACCTTCCAGACACGGAGGGTGCAGGGCCAGCTCCCAGGGGCTCATCCTCCCTGGCACCGCCCGCCGCTGACCTTGCTTTGCTGCCTTCCTCTGGTTAATGTGGATTTGCGGCTGCAGCTCTAGGACGACGGGCTGTCCTCACTTGGCTGCCTTCAGTGCGGCCCAGGAGGCAATGAAACCTGGCGCCAAAGGAGAGGGGTCTTTCCCAACTTGCTACTCAACTGTGGCCAAGTTGTCCCCTTCTGAGACTTCTGGGAAAAACAATGGGGTGCACATGGGGAGCCATTAGGCTGTGATTTTCTGTTCCTTCTGATTTAGGACCTCCCCTTCTTTGACCTGCTCTGTGCCTCTGACCCCCATGAAACAAATCATGGGCGCCCTTGCCAGTTGGCTCCACTTTGGGTTGGCCACTGGCAGGAGACCGGAGGGTGGGAGGAGAGAGGGTGGCGCTCTCTGGCCCCGGGGCTCCAGCAGCACTCACTCCTTCTGCCCCGACCCTTCCAAGTGTTTGCAGCCTCAGGGGTTCCTAGCGCCCCTTCCTGGTTCCGCTCATCCTGCCCACCTCTCTGGAAGTAGTCCCTCCTCACGAGCGTCTCTTCAGGTGACCCAGCCAAGTGGAGCTCTGTGTCCTGCGCAGACACTCACGCAGCCTCGGAAGGCCCCTTCCCACTCCCAGATCTGGCGGCCTGGCTAGGGGGAAGATGCTAGGAACTGGCAGACTCTCAGGGCCCCTCAGCTTGGGTTATCCTGTGATGGGGGAGCCTGGGCGGAGGCATCCCAGCTCCCCCCAAGCTTTTCCTTCTCTTCCTTCAGCCCTTGGCTCCTGGGGCCTCAGCTCCGATCCCCAGCATTTGGTTTTCATTTTAAAGCAACTTTATTGCGGCGTAAGGTCGGTACAGTGCGCTGCATCCACTAAAAGCACAGTTAGATGCGTGCCCCTCCTTTTGGCTCAGGTTTGTTCTAACAGCTTTCTAACTGGCCTCCAGCCTTCATTCTCATCCCTGCAAAATCACAATCCTCAGATCACTCCCCGGCTCCTGGGCCTTGGCTGGTACTCCTGTGCCTTGATAAGATCAAAGCCCAAACTCCTTTGAGTAATGTATGAGGTCTTCATGCTCCAGGCTTGGCTTCCACCACTTCCCATGGATACTCCCGCCGCCATGAACTTCTTGCGTCACTCCCGTCAAGCTCTCTGCCTTTGCATGACCTGTTCCCAGACCTGAAGCACCCTGCATCCATACATCGTTGACCCTCAGCATCCCTCTGTGCCTCCTGAATCCTCTTTGCCCTTGAACATCAAGCTGAAGGTGCCCCCGCAGGAGGTCTTCCCTGATGGTGGCCACAGTGAGCAGGACCCCTCTCCTGTGCTTCTAACACATTGTGGGTATTTCTGCTTACACTATCCAGAACCATAAACGTTGTCTATCTGTCTTACTAGAGTGTGATCAGAGTCTCTCCTTCGTCTCTGGACCCCTAGCTACTACCACTCTACATGGTACATCATCCATCATTCGTTCATTCATCCATTCAACAAATACTGAGTGCCTGCTATATGCCCAGCACTCCTGCAGCATGAGGGCCAACGGACTGTACAAGAGGGGTGTTTTAGTCATTTGGCTGCTACCTCTCAGGTCCAAATCTATCTGTTATACTCTGCTGTGTGATGCTGGCTGGATGGTGCCCCGCTGGAGGGCCCGGTCCCCTCTCTGCAGGCTCCTCCTCCTCCGAGTTCCTAGAGTCCCATAATCCCACTGTTTCCTGTGGTGGTTACTTCTGGTTACTTCAGTGCCCCCTTTTAATTTTTTCTCTCCTTCTAATTTGTCTTAAATTGATTCCTTTCATTGAATTATCACTTTTGAGATATCTAGCACGATTCCCATTTTCCCAACTGGACCCTGACTGATGCAGTGGGGAAGGTCCCTAGTCTATAGGCTTCAAGGTCAAGTTGGGGAAGAGAGAGAACAAACCAGTGAAGAGACGAATAGTAAAAGGTGTTCTGATGAAAAATAAGGCAGGGTGATGCAGGGAGCCTGGGCTACTTTAGATCGGGGTTAGTCAGGGAAGGGCTCTCCAAGGTGCTATGTAAGCAGGGCAAGACATGTTAAGTTTCCACCCATGCAAAGAGCTGGGGAAGAATGTTCCAGGGAAAGGTGCCGGCTGGTGCGAGGGCCTTATGGAGTGAGGGAGGGGTGCTGCAGGCGATGAGCTTAAGGAAGGCAGGGGCTAGATCATCCGGGCCTCCTTAGCCATCGGACTTTTTTTTTTTAATTCTGAATGTGTTGGAAAGCCTTTGGAGGGTTAAAACCTGGGAAATGACCAGATCTGACTTACATTTTAAAAAGATCTCTGTGGCTGCTGAAGAAGGGAGGGTCCGTAGGGCGCAAGAACAGAAGCTCTGTTCTTCCAGAGCCGAAGGTAGGCGCCTTTCAAGGATGAGGGAACGGAGACTGAGTTGACGAGACTTGTCCTCGGTCGCTGGCTTTGGACTTTAGGTCCCCAGATCAGGGCTCCTCTGTGGCTGCCCATTCTCTAAGTGAAGCATACTGACAGAGCTCCAGGCAAAGCATCTCGGCCTCGTCTGGGAAGAGGACAAAGCTCCTCGGGCAGCCAAAGACATGTTCTTCCCCATGTTTCTGCTTCACGAAAAGTTTGGTGGTGCCCAACGCATGGCTCATCCCAACTATGCTATCCTGGTCAGTCATAATAACAGGGGGGTAGCCTAGAAAGAAAATAAGACTCCCTAGGGATTTCTGTAGAAGTTGGCTGGAGAGAGTAAGTCCTAAGGAAACATCATTTCTGTCTCTCCCCAAAGGGCACCACCCACATAGACCGTAATATGAATGATGCCCCTTGCAGCTGGGCAGAGGTCCTGCTTCTCCCCACCCCCACTGCTGTCCCCTGGTCCGGCCAACAGCTTCTCACCATATTACAGCCGAGACCTAGGTCTTATGCAAGGGAAGGCCCAGGACAGAAGGGGCCTCACAGCAAGAGTGAAGGATGCCGGTGGGGCTTGGGGTTCACCTTCAACAAGCAGCAGGGGCATTTGGGTAGAACGGAGGGGTCTCTTTCTAAGTAGAGGTGGCAATAAGAGAAAAATATTTCTACCCGCTTCAGGCAATCAGTCTGTGCTTTATTGAAAGAATCCTTCCTCCTGTGAATAATATAATCTGACATTTAGGGGGATGGGAGTGAATGGCTGGATGGGTCCTGAGAGTGCTGCTAGGTGATTTCAGCTGGTAGCATTTTTTTCTTCACAGCTTGGACAAAAGAGGAGGATGGAAGACTGGAAGAGTCTTCAGGAGAGGCCTTTCCATGCCCAGGAGCTGGAGAGGCATGAACTTTGGGAGGCCCAAGCCAGCACCGTATTCGGATTGGCTGTCTCTGTCTGCCTCAGTTTATTCTTCTTACCGACTGGCTACATCCTTCCACCCATGTCAGATCCCTGTTCCAACCAGTCCAGTCTTCCCACCTGCCGCAGTGTCACCTGGGATGGGCTGGGTCCTGAAAGGCCTCGCTGGCTTGCCTCTCGCCACCATCAGATTCTTCCTCATTAAACAAATGAATCACAATCCTAATTAATTTGAGCAACAGAATTTATGTAACGACTCCCAGCAGGATGTCTGCTCTCAGTCGGTAGCAAGATTAATTCCTCTCTGGGAAATTCTAGCCATGCTGGTCAATAAACCTTAATGATGACTGAAATCTCCCATCTGTCTCTGCTCAGGGCAGGTAACCCCTGCTAACCAGACATCCAGTGGGCTTGAGGCGGTACCCCAGACTCCGAGAGGACAAGGACAAGAATCTCCCAGCTTGGATGGGGCCTGAGCCACGTAGAGCACACAGTAGGGGTTCAATTAAGGACAGGTACTGCCCATTTTAGGGATGGTCTGAATCTCTTAAAGCCCACAGGTGGTGTTCAATTTCTACTTATGGAATGAAGAAAAGAGACTGTGTATTGCTCAGCTACTTATAAAACAGTCCCAAGCTCCTGAATTGCAACCAAACCCCTCCGGCTCTTTCCACCATTTACTCCCACTACTTCCCATGACCGTACCCAATTCCGTCTTTTCACTAGTTTGAACTTTCTGGACTCCAGAGACTTGGCTCTTGATGTTCCCTGCCCTTGAACTGTGCCAACCCTGTCTCTCCAAAACAGGCCCCATGCTGGCTGCATGGGAGGGAAGGGTAGTGATGTGGAAAGTATTCTGGAATTAGGTCTAATTCTGGCTCTGCCACTTACTCATTGTACTTCACCTCTCTGTTCATCACCTTTCCCTCCAATGTAAATGACACGAGGTTCTTGGGAAGAATAAATAAGAAAACACAGTGAAAATGTATTGCCCGGTGCTTGACTCACGTAGTAACAGACAGCATTTTAGGCAACAGTAACACAGCAGTGCTCGACAAGAGTCCTGCTCCCAAGGAATTTAATTTCTAGGAGACGATAAGCAATAAGGCACATATGTAAGTTTAATTAGGTGCTCAGAGAAAATAAAATAGAAAAAGTGTTATGGAAAGTGACTGGAGGAACTCTTTGAGGAGACACCATTTTTGTGGAGACCCAAATCCCAGGAATGGAGCAAACGTGAAGATCTGGGGACATGGCATTCCAGAAGCAGGGAAAAGCAATGGCAAAAGGCTCTGTGGTGCAAAGTGACCTTTTCTTTGCTTGATCAGTGGGCCAAGTTTCCGTAGGATTGAATCATTTGCCCAGTTGCTCGGCTAGGAGGTGCTAGGATTGGCATCTGAACCCACGTCTTTTGCCCTTAGGTATGGAGTGCGTTGTCACTCCAGCACAGAGAAGGTGTATGAGAAAGGAAGAGTGACTGCAGATGGGTGGGACACCTTCTGTCTTGTCCTAGATCCATCTGTGTCTTCCTGACAACTTGCAGGATGATAGGATCCTGGCTCCCATTAAGGTCTTCACCTCCACTGGCTCAAGGCATCGTGCAGGGACCACCAGCCCTAACAGCTCCCTGAAGGCACCAGCTTCAATTCCTTCTACATTTATGACCAGGAAGAACCAACTCTTTTTGCAAAATTTTCTCCCCTGATTATAATACATGTTCATGGTTGAAAATCAGAAATGGATAACAGCCATAATTTCAACCTCTTCGGGAAAGTTTGGTATTTATCTTTCTGGTCAGTTCTATGCACACAGATGCTCTGCAAGGTTATGAACATATGGCACATATGGTTTTGGAATACCCTTTTTCCTCTTGTCATGAAAAAAAAAATGTTTTCCAATGTATTTTTTTTTTAAGATTTTATTTATTTATTCATGAGAGACAGAGAGAGAGAGAGAGAGGCAGAGGGAGAAGCAGGCTCCCAAGGAGCAGGGAGCCCGATGCGGGACTCGATCCCAGGACCCTGGGATCATGACCTGAGCCGAAGGCAGACGCTTAACCAACTGAGCCACCCAGGCGCCCCCTCCAATGTATTTTTAACAGCTGACTACAAGGACCGACTCAAATGTAACTGTGTTAGGGCTTTTATTATTATGAGTAACATAACAGATCCTTTTTACTTATAAATCTTTGTTATAGGATGTCCTACAAAGCAGGAGAAGTGTCCCCCTTCTCAAGTGCTGTGTCTTGTGCTCAGTGAAACCGTCTTCTGTTGGGGGGAGCAGGGGCCTTTGCCCAGGAGTGTGGAGCAGAGTTCATGGTTGCTCTCTACTGAGAAATGGACCCAGTTACACCTTCCTCAACTTTCCCTTTCCCCTCAAGCCTCTCCCTATCATTTTGGTCCCAGGACTGATACAATGGGGGAAAGGAGGGGAAGGAAGGGAGAATGCAATTAACGTTCTATTTTGAAACAGTAGATATCGAAATGGTACTCTGGACACAGGAATACCCTTAACAATATTTTTATTGAGTGATCAGTTGGCAGGACGGTGAGGCTGACGGGATCAGGGCCTGGCCTCAGTATGTCAGAGTCTAGGGTGACTGTGTTTATTTATTTATTTATTTAAATTTTATGATGTTATGTTAGTCACCATACATCATTGGTTTTTGATGTGGTGATCCACGATCCCTTGTTTTCGTATAACAGCGTGACTGTGTTTTGCTTCTGTATGGGCCTGCCACGCAGGCGGGCACAGGATGTAGGAGTCCAGGGTTCTAATCCCTGGGGATGTTGGGTTGGAGTGTGGGGTACCCATCTGTGGTAGACCTGCAGAACAAACCTGGTACCAAGATGGTGCCTGAGAAAGCATCCGAGGACCCAGGTCAGGGGGCACCGTTCACTCCCGCTAGACAGGGAGAGTGGATCTGCCTCCTGTGACAGGTGCAGGTTAAGTTTCCTCCCCTGGATTACCACCATCCCCACATCTTCTCCAGGTTCCTGTGTGGCCTCAGAAAACAAAAGGGAGAAAAACATCAAACCAGAGAGAAAAGACACTAGAGAAGAGACAGGATAGGATAACAGAGTGAAAGTGAGAAAAATGAGACAGAGGGAAAATGAGACACCCGCCGTGGGGAGGCTGATGATTTGAAAAATAGAAATATTTTTGGTAGAAGCATAAGCAGCAAGAGTTCCTTTGGGTCTGGACAAACTTGTAACACCGCCACAGCTGACAGCTCCTAATTCACAAGGGCCAATGTCAAGTACTCCCGCCCTGTGGGTCAGAAATATGGCTTTGCCTGCTGTATTCACTACAGACCATCTCCCTAAACTCACTAGGGTGCCCTGTTGCTGAAAAGCAATTTGTCAAACTTTCTGGAAGCTGACTGCTTCTCTGGGGCAGACAATGGAGAGCCCATGCCAGGGAATAATCCTTCCTGAACATGCCTTGAGATCTCCTGAGTTTCTCAGGGAGGGAGTGAAAAGTGGAAGCTGGAGTGGGCTAGAGCCAGCAGGTGGGAGGAGGGAAGGGCTGGAGAGAAGGATATGAGGCAGAGAAGAGGAGAGAGGAGGCTGGCTGGAGGAGGAGTTCCACTTTCCTTGCCCCCACTCACCTCTTGCTGCCAATTATTCTGCCCGCCCCCAGGCTGCGGGAAATGGCATTCTGGCATCCACTGGGAAAGCCCAACAGTCACTGTCAGCTTCTGGAGGTAGTGTAGGTTGAGAAAACAAGAGAAGAGAGCAAATGCAGGGAACTCAGTCTAATTGTGGGTACAGATGCTTGTTCAATTTGGCGAGTGGGAACTTTTCAAAAGAACCTCTTTCAGGAAATTGCAGGAAAGAAATGAAACAACCCACATGCAGGGTTAGAGGAGATTCTTCAAACTCCATTAGATTCACCACCGACCCTGCTTGGCTAGACCCTGGACTAAAAAGGCGTCCTTTCTTTTGAGTCTGCACTCAGGGGACCCTCTGGTAAGCAACTGTCACGGACCCCGATCCCCCACCCACCCCCAGTGTCAGGGCCCAAGTTCTCCCTAGGCGAGACTGCAGCCTTCCTTCATTTGAGCATTCTTTTGGCTCTGGATCGTCGAAGTACTTCTTCATCTCTGGCCCACTGCCTTCCCTTACTTTCAATTAACTGGACTGTGGATAGAAGGGTTCTCCCTCTCTTGAGGCAAGGTGTCTTCCAAAATATCAAAAAGAAAAGGGGTTTGAGAGGTCATGGCGAATCAACCAACTCTATGAAAAAGGAGCCGAGGCCCAGGATCACGGGGAGGCTGATCCACGGTCACACAAGGGAGTGGCAGGAGGGGCAGAATCCAGCCAAGGCAACTTCTCTATGACTATCACTATTACTAAAGCCCAACGTTGGTGCTAAGCTTTTTTCCCTTCTTCCTCCAAGGGCCCTAACCTGCACGTGGGTCTAGGCGGACTTGACTGTCCCCGCCCCACTGCCCAGTTGCCCGTGTTGCACAGTGCCAGCAACGAGCGCAACACACATAAGGAGCAGGGCAGCCGGCAAGTTCGAACAGCCAGGGAAACCATTCGCCGGCCCTCCAACCTCTGTTTCCTGTGAGGCCGTGCTGCTCATTGGCCCAGCAACAGTGATTGACAGATCAGTAACGCAATGGGTGATGAGTCTGGGAAGGGCAGTGGCAGTTACCCGCCAGCTCTCTCATCGCGAGACCCTAAGGTAACGGTTGCCGCAATACTGGTTCAGCCATTTTTCGTGCTCAAGATCCAGAGTAGTTTTAGTAAAGCGTGGAAGGCAGTTTTCTCTCTCAAAAGGAGGAACACATTTGGGGGGGTCTCAAAGTACAAAATGAATCCTCCCAAAGAATATGGTTTTGTCATACCGAATGAGTCACTTTAATAAAAGGGGGCTCCATTTGTTAAGAAGTTGGCGGGGAGGGGCGCCTGGGTGGCTCAGTCGGTTAAGCGACTGCCTTCGGCTCAGGTCATGATCCTGGAGTCCCGGGATCGAGTTCCACATCGGGCTCCCTGCTCGGCAGGGGGTCTGCTTCTCCCTCTGACCCTCCTCCCTCTCATGCTCTGTGTCTCTCATTCTCTCTCTCGCAAATAAATAAAATCTTAAAAAAAAAAAAAAAAAAAAGAAGTTGGCGGGGAAGTGAGTGGGCCAGAGGGAGGAAAGGTGGCCGGGAGTGGGGCCTCCCTCAGAAGGCCGGCGTTGGAGGTGATTTTTGTAGCCTTTGTAGACTGTGTGGAGAGCTGAGGCTGTCCCTGAGGCCTGGATAGGTTCTGGGGCCTGGGTGGAATGATGGGGTCACTGCTGGGGACTCTATAAAGGCCCAGGGGGTGGGGACCAGGTGCGCAGGCCGACGAGGCACTGGTTGTAGCCTTCTTGCACGTGCAAATGGTCTCTCTGCAAAGGCCTTGAAGTCAGAGCTGGCCTGGATGGTAAAAGGAAGGCCTGGACTGTGGAATGATTCCTTAGCATCTGTGGGGATGGTTGGAGCCCAGAGATGGAGGGGCCCAACCTTTAAGGGTACAACCATGGAAGATGTGGCTTCTGAAAGAATGGCGGTGGATCACCACCTAGCTTTTTAGGAGAGGGAGTCAGATGTGGAGAGAGATGAAACAGGGAGTTAGAAGAGATGGGAAGGATGGCAGAGGAAGGAAAGCCTGTGTAGGGACTTGTAGCTGGCGTCCCGGAAGAGCTGAGCAAATGCGTGCTTGCCATATAGTTGTCACTCAGTAAGTGCTAGCTATTATTATTGCTCCTCCTGGAGGGGTGGGTGAGGGGCTGCTTGAGTCTAGTAGTTCACATGGAATAGGAACTGAGTGAAGTAAAAGGGAGCCAGGAAGCCAGGCCATTCCAACTGCTTTCTCTGTCTCCCCTGTGCTTTTGGGAATCACAGAAGCTGCCCCTCCATTGGGGGATGAGAAAGGAGGCTTGAACTAAAGAGTAAGGGGTGTTGGTGAGTGCTGGAGCGGGGAGCCCAAAGGATGGGATGGAGGAGCGAGGAGTGATTGTCCTGTCCTTCCCAAATCAATCTTAAATGAGGCCAGCTAGACGTGAGGTGTGAGAGAGGGAGGGGCAGGTGAGAAGGAGAATGGGAAGTGGTGAGGGCAGGCCCTGGGCGAGCTGTGTCGTCATCTGCATTACAGCTGTCTGCTGGGGTGGGGCCGGGGCGGGGAGAGCAGCCCACTTAGTCCTCTCTCCTGGGCAAAGGGAATTGTGCAAAGATTCAAGACTCCATTGGAAATTCCCCTCAGTCATTGGCACGTGTCAACTTTCTCAGGGACCACTGGTCTTTGAGGGCTGTAAGGCGAAGGCTCCCCCAAGAGGTCCTGAGACAAGAAAACCATTTTCTGTTTGAAAGGAAGGGTGTAATCTCAATGGAGGCTCCTGAATACTCTGGAGAGTGCATAGTGCAGTTCCTAAAGGTTCTGAACAGAGACAAGGAAACTCCCCACATCATACTCCATTTCCCGTGGCCTTTCCTATCCTCACTAGTTTCCATGTTCCCTTGTAGTGAGTCACTGAATCAGAGGCCTTTGGTGGGGGTTGCAGAGTGGGCAGTGCTGAGGTAGCTAAGAGAAGGTGATGTTGAAAGAGGAGTGAAGAATGCTTTTGAGTCCCCAAGTTACCCTGGGTGTGCTGAAGGGTGGGGAACCAGCCGGCCCACAGCGGAAGCACAAAGCCATGTGGACTACCTACCCAAGTGAAGGGGCTCTGGTCCCCAGTGTCTGGGAGGAAAAAAGGGTCGCAGGGGGGATAAGGTAGGCCAGAGAGATCTAGGAGGCGATATGAGGAGCTACAGAGGAGGAGACAAAGATGAGGATGAGAACGACTGAGGCAAAATGGAGACCAGCGGCAATAGGCCCTGAGCTCGGACTGAGAGAGCTGAGGGAGACAGCCCTGAAAAGATCTAACTTAGCTGCCAAGTGCTCACAGTCTTTTCTATCTCTACTTCCACTGAATATGGTTCTACTAATTTTCAAAGAAAATTTAGAGTTCTCCGAGTCTTGCCAGATTCCAGAGAGTATTACATACAAAGTCATACTAACTTACAGCCATTTTATATAAACCCTTCAGAATCTTGCTGAGCCTCACGGGCAACTCCTGATGATCTGATCATGGGGTTCGAAGCCGGGCAAATGAGCTTAGGCAATGGGGTGCTTGTAAGAGCCAAATCTCAGAAGTCAGCTTCTGGGAGCTCTGCTGTCCTTTTTCGCCTCCGCGGATCAAGGGTGGGAACAAGCAGTGGGATAAGGAGCAAGATGAGCTGCTTTGGAGCAGTGGGGTTTCTCACGCTGGGGTGTGACAAGATAGTGGCGTTGCAGGCAGTGACCTGGCACCCGTCAGGAGAGGGCTGGTGGCCCAGGTGTGGAGTGGCGGTGGCGGCTGAGCGTTAGACTAGCCTTGAGCGAAGGCTAGTTTCTGATGCTCTTTGGGTGGCTGGCTCACCGTCAGTGAGTAGAAATGCTTCTGATGAACTGAGTTGGGACCCAGGCAGGCGACTGGGCTGGAAGCAGGGCCTGGGCAAGAAGGACACAGTTATGAAACAGGGCCCGGAAGCCGGTTGCTTCTGGTGGGGGAAGGTACTCTCCCCTCCCCTCAGAGGGGAACCAAATAGGCCAGAGAGGGACACAAATGAGTCAGAGATGGAGAAGAGGACATAAACAGAGGTGAGAGAGGCAAACAGATGTGCCAGACAATCCCGAGAGGGATGGAGTCCCATCAGGCTGATTCTTCTTTGGGTGGTCATCTAAGGAGGTCTCTCTTTGCTCCTTTTCCTGAGATGGTGCTAATACAACACCAGAGATGTTTAGAGTGGGCCCAGGGTTTCCTAGGGCTTCAGAAAAGGACCTTCATCCTCTATAGTACTCACTTCAGCTAACCCCTGTCAATGTGTGGGAAATATGTCCATAGAGGAAACTGGGTTTTCCGTGCGGGAGGGTGAATGCCTTCCCTGAGCAGTGGCCCTGTGCACTCCCAAGTGTGGGAAATGCTCAGGAGGAAGGGGGCTGGTTGGCTGGCCAGGAGCTAATTATCCCCCATCTCACAGTATCTTCACCAAGTCTTCTCTCCCGCCACAGGAAGTAGTGGTGGGGTCTGATGGTCACCAGGAGGTTGTGAGGAGCTGAGGGGGGTTGTCAGGTAGGCGGAAAGGACTTATTCTGAAGGGAGAAACAGTCTGTGGGAGGAGGGCAGGCAGGCACACAAATGCCCTCCCTGCCCTGTCCCTCCCAGGCCGCGTCCTGCCGTTGGCCTATCTACGAGACTTGACTTCCCATCCCTCTTCAGCCCCTTCGCCTGTCAGCCATCATGTATCTTACAGTAAAATGAAGAGCAGGGAGGGAGGGCAGGGAGGAAAGAACAGGGGAGACAGGGCTGGGAGATCCAGAGCCATGATGATACCATACACACAGATGGAAAGACAGATACACTGAAACAGTAACCGAGCCTCTGCTCTGTGGTGCTTTTCATCCTAGTGATTATGCTCCTTGTCAAGGGATATTTACCTCCTCAATCAAGAATTGAGAGCCCTGTGCTCTGACCATAATACTCACTGAGCGAAATTTGCAGTGGGTGTCTCTACTTGCTAAATATAATGGCTCCTCAGCTTAACAAGGAGTTGAAGTGATTCGGAGACAGTGGCTTGTACTGGTTTCCTGACAATGAAGAGCATTTCTGGGGGACAAATCACACCAGCTGCCGCCTTTCCCCTCCACGTGGGCAAATATGGAGAAAGATCTGATGGGGGATAAAATGTGGAGTAAGGGGCAGGTAGGAGTTGCGTGTCCTTATCCCCTAAATCTGTTGGAAGAATCTGGTTGGGAGAGGAGAGGAGAGGAGTTTTGGGGGGTGGACAGGGATGGATGGATAGAAGAGGTGATGAAAAGCAACTGGGAATGTGGACAGGGTAGGGGCAGAGAGCTGTCTTAGTGTCACTCCGCTCTTCGGATGGTTATGCTATGAAATCGAGTCTGCCCAGAGGCCACCAATACAGAGATGGGTACTGGACGCTTCTAGCATCCAGGAGAATTGTCTGTTTGAGGATGGAATAGCATCTAATGTGTTGTAAGTCTCAAAGGAAATAAAAACTCTCCGTCCTCGGGAGGCATTTTCTTACTAATGTCCTTCTCTGTGCAGCTCTCCTTTCCTCCCCCAAAGCCCCTCTTCGGAGAAGGGCAGGACAGGCAGGAGAGAGGATGCCAAGTTGGCTGTGGTGTTATTGTTGCCACGGGAGTGGGTAGAGCTCTTCTACCATAGCAGCCTATGAAAAGACTGGACTTTTTCAAAGGAACTTTTTCAGGGAAATTAAAAGTAAAACAAACAAACAAAAAACCAACCCAAATAAGAAAACATGAAAGATGGGAGCCAAGAGATCTTTTTGACTGGTTTGTAACCCACTGTCATCCTATGCTTTGCTCTTAGCCATTTGGCTCTGTTGGATTCCAAACCTGTTCTCAGCTTGGTTTTGTGGGAAATGGATTCTTTCCAGACTCCGAGGCTTGTCTCCTCCACTGTAGTGTCTTCTTTGCCCTGGTTGGGGAGGGCCTGCCTCTCCCAGTCTGCCCAGAAAGCTCAGCTTTATAGTTTTTTACTTCCTGTCTCCTTCATCCTCTGGATGGCCCCTCTGCTTTTTGGGGTCCTGTGCTTGAGCTGAGACTTCTTTTTGCCAACTAGTGGGGTGCAAAGCCCTGTTATCCTTCAGTTCTAACCTGTGGAGCAGCTGGTTTGGGGGGTGGGAGGGAGAGTTAGGCTGTCACTGTGCTGGGCAGAGAGCACAGATGTCAGGTCATGAGCAAAGGGAAGCAAATGCCATCCAAAACTCATATTTCCATCTTTGTTCTCTTTTTGAAGACTGTTAAGACCCCTCACCCCCAACACCCATTCCCAGCCTCCCAGTCTTCACAGTTTTCCAAAATTAATACTGAAAATAAAAGCACCGTCGAAGGAATTTTTCTCAAAGGAAAAGAAGGGTCATTTCTTTCCAAGGAAAATGTGTTTGGAGTCTAATGATACAAACCAATTCTCAAAGAAAATATGAACATACTCCATATTTAATCTAAAAGTGTACAATATTTATGTTAATAATATATGCAAATAAAAGAACTGCTAAAATGGTAGGCAAGCAGGGGGGAAGAGAAGGGTGTGGACAGGGCAGGGGCTGCCTTCAGCAAGCTCTGGAGTCTAGTGGTCTGTTCAGGAGTCTTCTTGGACATTGGCAGGCTTATGGGCATGTGGCCGGGGCCTCAGGGGGTCCTTGCAAGGCAGTGGGTGCGGGATGTGGGTAGCAGAGCCCAAGTTCTGAGTGACTCCAGGGTAGCTAAGATACTCTGTGACCGAGGTGACCAATGAGGGTCTGTCTGCTCGAGGAGTCTTCAGCAAAAGGCTGAGAACTGGGCCTCAGTGGGTGTGAGCAAATGGACCTCAAAGGAAACTTCCTGGCAGGGGAGAGGAGAAAGCTCTCCAGAGAATGGCAATACCTCTTGAAGTAGCCTGACTGTGTCCTGGCTGGTGGCAGGAGTCCCAGGGGGGAATCCTGGGCCCTGCCGGCAGGCCACAGGTCCTCCTGTTACAGCACTGTGGGGCAGAAACTTCTGGGCCAAGACAGTTTCTTGTCAAGTCCCTGAGCTTTGATAGGATTGGAGAGTCATGATGGCAGTTTGGGGTAATTTACTGAAGAAATATATCCTGTTCCTAGATACAAGGTACCTTTTCGGAGAGGATGAGCAAGTAAGAGGACTAGCATCTTTGTTCCCTTGGCATGCTTGAGGAAGCGGACGCTTTCTGCTTCTCATCATCTTGATTTCTCTAGTCTCCAGAGTTTCTGACTCTTCCCTCCCATCCCCTGGCTCCTCGGTTATTGGGTGAGGTGAAGTCGAATGGCCACAGCCAGGGAGATGGTGAGGAAAGAGACAGCTTCACTGACGGACGATAGAAGAAACCTTCCAGTCTAGAACTGTAAATGGAACCACAGAGAAAGTCAACAGACTAAATAGATAACACTTAGTGAGGTAGCGGGAAGGGCAGGGTCCTGGTCATGGTGGCCATCAGCAGGCTGGAGTCTAAGGTGCCTATGTTTGGCTGCTGTAATGGACCTGGAAGGCCTCTAGAGTTTGTTAGGAGAGTGTTGGAAGGGCCCACCAGGGGGGGCCTTCTGGTGGTGGTGGTGGGGGGGGGGGCGGCGGTGGGCTCTGAGTGCCGTGACTGAAATCCCTGTGGATAGCCGGCGAGCCCCCAGCTAGGTGGAGCAATGCAATGGTAGGAAGTATGAGGTATTATCTCTTTGCTGCACCTCTCGTGGGGCTGCACCGTGCGTGGGCACCCAAGGCGAAGGGATTGGAAAAGCTCTTCTGAATCCCTACCACCATCCACACTTGCTCAGCTCTCCCGGCTCTCCTGAGGGGGGAAAAAAACTTCAGATGGGAGAGACAGAGGGGTGGGGAAAGAAAACAGAGAGGCCAGAGGAGAGAGACAGAAGCATGGAATGAAGTTAACATAAAGAGAGACAGGCAGTCTAGGAAACAGTGACCACCAAGTTTTTGTGTTCCACCAAAAATAGTTCAGCTACTTGGCAGAGCACAGGTAGAGCATTCCCAGAGCACCACGAGCCTCAGGAAGAACTGTTTATTTACGCTGTGCATCTCAGGTAAATCTTTCCAGCCCAGAGGCGTTCACTTTCACAGAAGCAGGCCTGAACCTGGTCAGGATTCATTACCCCTGGTTTCCAGTCAGCTGGGGGGTCGTGGAAGGGGCGATGGAGCGTGTAGGGAGGTAGAGCTCCTGCCACCTGACTCCTTTGTCTTCCTTCCTGGGGCCCAACATAACAAAGACAGCGCCTGCACTTTTGTGGGTAGGCCAGAAAAGAAGGATGTGAAGGGCAGAGGGCTGGAGTGTGGGGAGGGCTGGGTTAGGCGTCCGGTGAGGAGAGGAAGAAAGGGAACAGGTGTACCCCGCTGAGTCAGGCTTCGTCAGACTGCCGGTGTGGGGGAGGATGTTGGGGACAGAGTGGGAGGACAAGGAATGGGAGGTGAGTGGAGGAAGGAGAGTCAGGCTCCTCCCATGCCACTTAGAACTCATTCTTGATACGAGTTTTCTCCACTGTGCCTTGATCCGGATGGGAAGGTCGGGCTTTAGTGTGTGGGAACATGGTGGACACAATCACAAGGGAGTTGCCCACGAACGGTGCTCAGGTATAGTGTGCTGGCTCCGTTTTCTCAGTTCTAAGAGAAACTCTCTCCTTTGCTAGCTCCTTCCTGATTTCTTTGATATCCCGGCTCTGCTTCTGTCTCTCTAAGCCCTCTCTTCAGATTAGTGGTGTTAGAAGAATGGTAAGTTCAGCAAAACAGATGCAGATGATAGCAAAGGGCAGAGAGTTGGCTTTTGTGGGGAGAGGAGAGCTTCGGGGTGGGAATCTTCCAATTCGACTTGAGTTTGTATCTAATAACTACATTGGTAGTTAGAAAAAATAATAAATATGCCAGAGGGGGGCTGGAGGAAGAATGGTAAATGTACTCCTTTGGCAGGTCAGAATCTAGGGTGAGCGTGCTAGGAAATGGTAGGTCCTTGGCTTAGTTAAGTGAGGTCATGGGTGAGGACATTATGCAGATTTTGTGACATGGATGGGCCTGGGTCACTACGTGGAGAATTTCTGATCAATGGGAAAAGCCTCTTCTGAATGATGTAGACTCAGAAGCAGGGTCTCCGGGTGAAGCATAATATGGTCAGCGTGGCTCGTCCTGCTCTCTGGAGCTTGCTCTGATAGCTGGTGGTGACGGATACCTGTGCCTCTTGGAGTTTCCCAAGTTTCGTTTCCATCTTGAGGGGGGAAAATCAGATAAGCTAAAGGAGAGACACAAAGAGAGCAAACCAGATAGTGACTGAAAGGCAGAAACCCAGAAAAGACGATATCTACCGAGCTGTCAAGTCCCCCAAGTTACCCATCTTGTACCATCTGCCATTTGAAAGGATTCTGCTGATCCAAAGTTATATTTACCATGTCTTCAGAGCTCTTAAAAGGTGGAAAGGGGGAAAACAACTGGAACCATACAAAGCCACTTCTGCTAAACTTTCTAAGCTTGCAAGAGGCACCATCTTGAGGGAAAATCTATTACTCTTCCCGTTAATTACCCATGGGACTCAGGTTTGTGTGCAGGGAGAGGGGTGGAGAATGGAGAGACTTTGAGTCAGAGCCAGGCAGAAGACTGCTTCTTCCCTTGTTTCCCTGACTCCCTGAGGGCAGAGAGCAGGCTCTTTTTATCTCTATATCCTGAATGTCTAGCATATTGCAAGAGCTCAGTAAATAGGCATTTATTGAATAGAAATAAATCATTTGTTGAATTTCCATGTGGGTAAACACACAAAATTAGCTCCTGCTGTGGAATAAGGGACCACAGTGGTAGAAGGTAGAGGATGAGATGGTCTGAATTTGGAAATCCAAAGGAGGGAAGCGGAATATATCCCAAATAACCACTATTCAGAATGGGGATAGAATAGGTACTGAAAAGGGTTAGAGGGAAAGGAGGCAGAAGAGTGAAGAAAAGTGAAGGGCATAGCCAAGGTAGCCTAGTGCAAGGGCTGTGTTGCTTTGGAACCCGTGCATACTTCTTCCTCAGAAAGTCCTTAAGTCTTGAGTCATTAAGTTGTAGTTCTAGCAAGTAGGATCCCTGACCCCTTACTAGGGAACACAGCATAGTCAGAGACTATCATTCTATAGCACTTGGGAGGGAGAGGGAGAAGGAGGTGGGGGGAGTGTTGAGGTGGGGGTGTAATGGTGGACCCGGGAAGAGGTAAAGTTAGGGGTGCAACAGAGGAGAGTTACTACCTAAATGGAAGATAACTAGCACTCCTGGCAACAGATGAGATTTGCCATCTGTAAAATCCAGATTGACCTCTTTGCTCAGAGCTGATCTGTGACATGTTTTAAGTGTCATGAAGAGGCCTCTCGAGTTCATCAGGGACCCAACAGCCTCAATGTTACTCCACAGCAATTTGTCATCTGGGACATGCCGCGGGTTGCTGGGAGGAGGTGTCGTCATGACTGCAGAAGAAGGGGAGTTGGTCCAGGAAACCCTGCATCTGACCCAGGGGGAGAAGGGGTCTGGGAGTCTGGAATGCAGGTCCTGGTTCTTAGAAACATATGTTTTGGAAAGGACCTCAAAGGCCTTCGCTCCTGGTGGTTCCCAGGCTTGGATTCACAAATAGCAAAATTTCTCTTCCAAAATTTGGGGGACTAACAGTGTCTTAGGTCAGAATATTAAAAATCTAAACACGATCTACAAGTCTTTCATTTTACAAAAGAATTTGCTCTTTTAACTCCATGAAAATAGGAAGGATATAATCTCAAACAAAACAAACACTGTTCCTCCGATGCGTTTCCGGGAGCAGACTGGCCAACCACCGGTGCTGAGGAATCTCGAGCCAATCGACTTCTCCGCTGTGCTGCCCTTCGCTCTGTCGGCGGGGTGGGCCAATGGCTTGTACCTGGGACAAAATGGAGTCTTGGAGGCTGGGCAGCTGCTAGAGACGCTAGCCACAGCCGCTGTGCCTCTAATCACTCTGGACTAGTTAGTCCCGACTTCCTGAGTATGTCGGGGAGTTTCATGCCTCTGGGTGCCTTCCAAGCTCTGTCGTCGGCAGGGAATGCAGTACCTTCCTCTCCTTCCCATTTTCCAAGTGGCAAAATCCTACTCCTCCTCCAAAACCAGGGCAAGTGCCATATCCTCTGACGTCTATCCTGGGAGCCTTCACTGCCACACTGGGAAGGAATTTTTGATGACTTAACTTCTCTGTATTTCAGTAGCACTGTGTATTCTAGTTTTTCCTTCATATGTTCCATTCATGGCATGAACAGTGTGCTAAGATGATGATTTCCCTGCTAGACTGGGGGCTCTCTGGGGGCTCAGACTGTTTATTTTTCGTATCTTCAGTGCCCGATATATAGCAGGTGACTTAAAAGTCCAAACTCATCAGGAGCTAGTGGCAAAGGAGTTTTGTCAGTTGCTCTAAAATTGATGGCTAGGCCTGCTCTTAGGTCTCTTGGCAGTGGAGAACAGGGCTTCATCCAGGTGCGCAGCTGTCTGATTTGATACCTTGGGGGTTTGGACAGCCTTACCCTTGAGAGTGGTCTTAGAGACCTACCTATACACACTGGGGTACAAAGATAAGATTTCCAGCTTAAGAAATAGTGGGCAGAATGGAAGGCGAGATACCAGCTTGCTCTTGAGGACCAAGAGGAAAAACAGTGGCTTCAGCTATTGACCACCCGTGTTTGAGGAAATGACCTGTTCATCAGGAAGAGAGTCAAAGGCCCAGATGCGAGAACCCAGGTTCCTGGGTCAGAGCAGGACCACCAGCAGTTTGACTTGGTTCAACACCACTGGATGGCTCTTAATAACTTTGTTACAAAGCGGGTCCCTTGGTCTCTGAGTTGGAGACGGGGGACGGGTGTGCCTTTTGGCAGGTGGTAACAGTCATTCAACATGTATTTCAAAGTCTCGTGACGGAGAACTCTCAGCTTCACAGGGTAGTTTATTTTGCTGCATGATAATTGCAATTATTTTTAAAAATTGCTTGTATTGAACTGAAACCTGCTTTGCTTAGAACGAGGACCCACTGGTTCTAGTTCAGCCTTTAGTACCCTGTGAAAGTCCAAAATCTCGTGTCTGCATAAATATATGAAAAAAGCAAGCAGATGTCCCCACTGTTTATTATAAACCTTATTGGCTACTTCAGTCTTTCTCTCCTCTCCCCACTGCCTCCCTATAGTTCTTCATAAAATATATTTTTAAGTCCTGCTCACCCTTCTCTGCACTTGTTCTCAGTCATTAATACCCCTCATAAGTGTGTAACTGCCACGGGTAACACAGCTAGGCACAGAGTGCATAGTTAAATCATTATCTGGATATTAGAGTTCAATTAATGCAGCCAGAGGAGGCTGCAGACAATAAAAGCCCTGATATCGTCCCCATTTTCCTTGAAATTTGAGTTGCTGTTAAGCCAATTTTCTTGAAATTTGAATCGCTGAAATTTGAATCTCCATTTTACTCTCAGTGCAACTGATTTGAGTGCAGGATTTACCAACTATCCTTGGTAAATTTCTTTTTTTCTTGATTAATGTCCTATCTGTTGAGATAGTTTTGAGTCTTAATTCAGTCAGGCAATATTAGTTTTACCTGTCTATTTTGTGATATTGGCTTATATTGAGGGATACTACTTTTATATCTTTGTTTCCATAATTTTAAAACATGGTGAGCGGGATGGAGCCATGCAGAGTAGGACTGTGGTGAATCAGGCAGTCATGGGTTCACCTACTTGTCCTGTCATCCTGTATGTGTATCTCTGCCTGGCTGATGTAGATATTATGAGACACTTTGTCAGACACTTTACTGGTCAAGCTGTATAATCTATCTGTTGTTTCCCCCTGTTCGTAATAATCTTCATCACCCTATCACAATGGGAAATTCGATTAGTATAACATGATTTGGTATCAGTGAACCCGTGATGGAATAGTTTTATACTGATAGTTATCCTAGACTAGAGAAGAACACCAATCTATATATTTGAGGCTAATATCCTTTGAGCAATACACTATTTTCTGATTCTGTGTTTACCAGGCAATATGATTCTACTCTGATCTCTTCATTATACTGCCTTTCCAAGAAGGACAGGTCTTACATAAAGAACTCGGGCTGGCAAATTGATTATTGCAAAAGAATTACGTAGTCATTAAAATCTGTTTCTTAGGAACTTGGTGAGAGTGAATCTATTCACTGGAGCCTGACTGAGGAAATGATAAAATCAAGTTTGTAATACATATTCTGCAAACCCTGGGACGCAGTGGCTCCACCAAAGGGTGGCTGTCCAGGGAAGTTCAGCCTAAAGAAGCCAACCAGAATTTAGATGAGAGAGATCACTTGCAGGTTGTGTGGTAGGGATTAGGGAAAGCTTCCTGGAAGGGTGAGAAAAGAGAAGTCTGCTGTCCATTGGTGTTTTCTTTACTCTTTATTCCTTAACCTTCCTAGATTCTAGGAAGGGTTAAAAGGCAAGTTCCCTCTCACTCCACCTCCCACCCCAATCCTGCCATTGCAAATCTGTTAGCTTGCTCAACCATAGGCAGCCATGAGGCTATTAGTGGAGGTTCTGTAGGTTTATAAAGTCCAGTAAGAATGTTTTCTATTCATGTTGTCTTTAACTAGTTGCTTAGGTCAGGTGGTAATAGCTTATATTTGTGACTTTCCTTTTGAACTTTAACCTCAGTCATTCTTGTAGCTCCTTACTATCGCATGGTTCCAAGATCTTTGCAGGCTAAGGCATTGTGACTCATCAGTGACAAGTCTGTCCAGTTTAGGACCACTGGTCTTTCTTCTTTCTCATGCTTGGGAAGGAAAGGGAATAAGATTTCTTGTTCCTTTCTTGGCTTTTGCCCCTTTCTTAGTGACTTGCTAGGGAGCTGATCCCTATTTGCTTGAGGGAACATTAGACCTTGCCTCTTTCTAGACTTGGGAAATGTCCTTTGTCACTTTCTTGTTTCTCTCAGGCACCCCCTCCTCCTACCTCTAGCATGACCGACTCAGTGGATATGGGTTTTCCCCCAAACCAAAGAGTTCATACTAGGTTGCTTCAGCTTTCTGCAATGACCATGTCCCTGCAGCAAGGATTTAAAAACCCAAGGTTAAATTGGAGGGAGAGGAAGAAATACAAAAAGCCACAACACAAATTAATAACATCTAAAAGAAGTCCTGGTACAAGTATGCTCCTAATGCTACAGTTGATCCTCATGCCCTCCCACTTTTCTTCTCTGTTCTTCTGTTCCCTATACAGACTTCCTCAGGCCTTCTACTTTCCCCAGCTCTTCATTTAGTATTGCTTTGTCTATCTGGCTAACAAATCCAACAGGGCTACAATAGGGACAGTGCTACCTATCAGCATTCCACCTCGCTCGCTTGTTATTGGTCAAACAATTACCTCACCATGGTGAGACGCTACTTTTCGATTCAGAGAACCTCAGAAAGCTCTAGCCCTACGTGCGTACATAATCTGGCACAAGCTTTTCATGTAAGGTGCTTTGCCAGAGGCAGCGTTAAGTGTACGAACTTGGGTCCTTTCTTTATACCTTTAGGGTTCCTTGTATGGGGATGATGGGTGTGGCTTCTGCAGGAGCTCAGGGGCAGAGGATCAGGAGAGGCAGGGTAAAGGGGATAGATGGCAGAAGGGTGATGATCTCTATTAGAAATATATCCACAACCTACTGTGCAAATTCCACTCCACCCCATTACTATTATGAAGAAAGTTCAGTAGTGACTGCCTGAATCCAATCCCAGTGAGCCTCAAGGATTGCTCTTTGAGACTACCGTTTGTCTTCAGAGTTGTTCATGTCATTATTCTGACAGGGTTTACCGTGCACACTTGTGTTGAGGGATAACAGGGAAATATCAGGTGTGATCCTCTTCTTTCTCTACTGTCAACGTTCAGGGTGTTTTACTGGGGACCCTAGGTGCCATGGGGCAGCTGACAGTCTGTCTCCTTTAAGTCTTATTTGCAAGACTTGAAACCTCTTAGAAGTTGAATAGAACACAAGTTCAATAACCCTTAGGTTGTATCGCAGCCTATGTTTAAAGATCTGTTGGTCTGCACATAAAATAAGTTCCAACTATTGTCTGGTAGCTTTAACTTTCTTTTTCAGTTGGTCTGTGTTCTGCTGTTTTTCTGGTGTTGCTGTAGTTGAATCAGAAGCTGTACTGCCAAGAAACGAAATTTAAATTTCCCCTTCTCTGGGTGTCACCCTTGAAGCTACTCAAGTTCCTTGCCATGTCTTGTTCATCACTGTGATCCCAGTGCCTGGCCCCGGACCTTCAGTCCTGATGGTGTGGAGGGCTGGATGATCATTAAACATGAGTTGGCGCCTCCTCCTTTATACCTTGGTTGGCATTACCCTCTGCTGGTTTTCTTTCTGCCCCATGAGCCACTTCTTAGTGGCTGCTGTGGGGTGAGGCTAGGTCCTGGGTTTTTTTGTTTTTTTGTTTTTTGTTTTTTTCATTTCTATACTCTTCTAACTTCAGCCAGACTCCTGATTTTAGATTATATGCCAATGACTTCCCAAGTTTATATCTCATAAGGTCCAGACTGAACTTTAAACTGCTTGAGTGTCCAGCAAGAGTTTCATGCACATCATGGCTAAAACAAAACCTTTGATTTTGTTTCCCAATTCCACCCTCAAAATGTTCCTACTGCATCTCCTCTGTAGTAATAATGGGACCCATGTCTGTTCAGAGCCTTAAAACTGGGTTTATGCTTGATTTGTCGACTTTCTTTACACTTCCTCACCCAAGTCATTATCAAGGAAGTTAACGCTTCCTCCCCAATACATTCCCAGCTTGCCTGCTTCTTCATTACTTTCACTGTTACCACCCTTAGGCGAGGCCACCATCATTGCCAGCCTAGACCTTGATCAGGACAGCCTCCTCACTGCTTTTACTCTTGCTTCTAGGTCTACCCTGTACACAACAGCTGAGCCATCATTTACAAATGTAAATCCAATTCTGCCTTGCTTAAAACCCTTCTCTGGTAGTCCTTTGAGCTTGGGATAAAATCCAACCTTCTTGCCATTGCCTACAAGATGCAGAGTTCACTCATCCCAGTACCTCTTTGGCTTCACCATCTGCCTGCATTCTCTGCTTCATGCCTTCCAGCCTCTAAATACTCCAAATGTATTGTTCTCTCAGAATCTTTGCCTAGCTGTTTCTTCTGTCTGGAATGTTCTTTCCTCTGATCTTTGGCCTGGGTCTTTCTCAACATTAAGCTCTTTAGTTCAAATGTTTGCCTCTTCAGAGAAACTTTCCCTGTGTCCTCTACTTAATACCGCCTCTCCTGCAGGACTCTCTGTCATGCCCTCCACCTTGTTTTCATAGCACACATCACTATCTGAAATTATCTTACTTATTTCCTTGATTAATGTCCACCTTCCCCACTGACAAACAGGCTCCATGAAAGCAGGAACATGGTCTTTCGAATATTCCATTGTATCCCCAGCATCTGGCACCTGGTGAGTGCTCAGTCGATAGCTGGATGAATTCCTTGAATTGTGGAGTGTTGGATGAGTGAATGTTGAATGCCTTGGCAACGCCTATGCAAACAATACCTTTGTAGAGGTCCCCTTGTCTTCTTTCACAACTCAAGGTCTGCGACATCTACATTTTTTCCGGTAACAAAGTCTCAATCATGGTGACCACCATCTCTACTTTCCGGGTGGAATTAACTCACACTCGTTAAATGAAAAGACTAGCTAGCTATGAATTGACCTACACTCGTGAGCTGAACATGCTAAGTTGTTAATAGCCTCCCTGGAGTTTTACTTCTTGCTCCAATGCCTTTAATGATTTTTACATGTTAACCATATCATAACAGTCTCAGGATGCAGAAAAGTTAAAAATTAAGCATCCTTAATTTTGTTTTGTTTGTTTTCAGGTTCTGGTTTGATAGGGAGTGAAAAATGTGTGGAAAGATATTCAAATCAATGTCACCAGTGTTGCTGTAAAGATCAGAGGGCTTAAAATGTGCTAACAGCATAATGAATGATACTGACTGGGACTGCACATTTAATTAGACAATTTATGCCACTTGTGGCTCTCTGGGGTGGTTCCTGACCTCATTCAAATTGTCTCACTTCAGATCAAACTTCTTTGAGAACAAACCTCAATTTTCCCATCGGCTATGGAGTCTTCCTCACTCATCCACGTCACTTTATCCAAGTGTGTCCTTATCTGTATCCTTACCTTTCCAAGCGGGTCTCTGCATCCAGACGTGCCTGTGTTTTTGCACAGATGGGAAAGAACTTAAATCTCCATGGAAAACTTTGTTGAACAAAACTTTGTTTTGTTTGTTCTGTAAGAAGAAAAAGAGGAAGGATTTATTAAGTACCCTTTGTATCTTAAGCAATGTTTTCACATGATGTTCTCTCACATAAGGGATCTAGAACCATTAGTAAAATCATTCTAGGGGGCGCCTGGGTGGCTCAGTCGTTAAGCGTCTGCCTTTGGCTCAGGTCATGATCCCAGGGTCCTGGGATCGAGCCCCACATCGGGCTCCCTGCTCAGCGGGAAGCCTGCTTCTCCCTCTCCCACTCCCCCTGCTTGTGTTCCTGCTCTCGCTATCTCTCTCTCTGTCAAATAAATAAAATCTTTTAAAAAAAGTCATTCTAAAAAATCTTGCTGTCTCCTATGTCTAATGGCATTGCTGGTGGTAACCAGTTATCAGAGAAGTAGATTGGCATTGCACACAGCGTTGCCTCTAGTTCTAACTAAAGAAGTTGCATAGCAGATGAAAGGACTGGCTATTCTAATCACTGAAAAAAGTCTTTTTTTTTTTTTAAGATTTATTTATTTGAGAGAGAGAGAGAGCGAAAGGGAGCGAGAGGACATGAGCAGAGGGAAGGGGCAGAGGGAGAGGGAGAAGCAGAATCCCTGTTGAGCAGGGAGTCTGATGTGTGAGGCTCGATTCCAAGACCCCGAGATCAGGACCCTGATATCATGACCTGAGCCGAAGGCAGATATTTAACCAACTGAGCCACCCAGGCACCCCAAAAAAAGCCTTCTTATCAGAAATCTGACCCTAGTCACAGGGGAATATGAGATCCTAGAGGATAAGAACTGACATGGAAGTTGAGGGTGATGAATCATTTTAGGAAATCCCAATCTGGAGACATCATCTGTGAAACACACAGTTACTGAAAGCATCTCAGAAGAAGGCCCTGCCAGTGGCTGGAGATATCTGTGAATAAGACACAATGGTCCTTGTTCTCATGAGGTTCACTCCCAGATAAGAATCCTTCTTAGGGGGATGCTCAACATTGAATAGGGGAAATCTGAAAAAGATAAGGGGCTGGCCGTGTGAAGACTGAGCCTGGAGGGGCACCTGGGTGGCTCAGTTGGTTAAGCATCTGCCTTTGGCTCATGGTCCTGGGATCGAGTCCCGTGTCAGGCTCTCTGCTCAGTGGGGAACCTGCTTCTCCTTCTCCCTCTTCCTCTGCCACTCCCCCTGCTTGTGCTCTCTCGCTCTCTCTCTGTCAAATAAATAAATAAAACCTAGGCATTTAAACACCTAAAAAAAAAAAAAAAGACTGAGTCTGGTGAGTGCATCTGAAATTCTCCCAGAGTAGACTTAGGTCTTGCCCTTAAGGAGCTTGTAGTCTGGGAGAAAGGACAGACGACATCCATACTGCAAGGCAAAAGTACTAACAGGATCTGCTAATGCCACAGTAATTCAGGGAAAGGAGGTTCTTCAGACTTGGGATGGAGGCGGTGGGAAGATCCAGGAAGACATTTTTGACAAGGTGGCATTTAGTTAAGCTCAGTCTTGCGTGAGAGGTAACATTTGGGGGTGTGGAGATTTGTGGAGTGGGGAGGGCCTGCCTGGTATAGGCAAAGACTGAGTCAGGAGAGGGATTGTCTCCAAACAGCTAAATAGAGACAGCCTGGTAGATGAACCTTCACGGTGGGAGGGTCATGTACAGGCTGCTCCCCACTCTTGTTGTTGTCTCCTGCTCTTCGAGAGGAAAGAATTTAGGAGTTCTGAAAATCTGAAGATTTAAGAGTGCATTGAAACTTCCCCTCTGATTGACTTGAACAGCCTCAGCAGAGGGGAGTAAATGGTTGTTGTTGGTTGGGGGGGTGGTGGTGGTGGTGGTGAGGAAGCTGCCACTGAGGGAGAAGGAGCCTGGAGGAGAAGGGGGCGGTGGGTGACTTTATGAAGGTCAAGGTTAAGATAATGGCACCAGCTTCTGTCTCCATAAACAAAAATTCAGGGTGGAGCTGATGAAAAGTTTAGGACTCTCGAGAAAGGTACTGAATTTTGTAACCTAGGCATTTAAACACCTAAAATGTGTGCTTACATAGTTTTAAAAATAAGGGTTATGTGACGTCTACTCTTGCATTTAAGTATTCTGATAAGAACATGGCTTTTATTTTATTTTATTTTATTTTTTAACAAGAAGTGGGGAACTCATGGGTAAGAGAGAAGGGCTAAAGAAGGGAGAACCAGTATCTGGAACTGAAAGGGAAAAGCTTCCATGCTGGATCACATAGCTGTGCAATTTTTCCTTACCAGGCGTTGGAGTATCGGAATAGTAAAATTGATGTTGTTTCTTTGTTTAAAAGTTAATGGAGAAAAAAAAAAAAGGTTAATGGAGCAAGTTATGCAATGGCTCGAATCTCCTGATCCTCTTCTGTGAAATGATGAGATAGATGGTGACAAAAGTTATGGCCCTGACATGGGCAGCGTGAAGATTAGATGAGATAATATCTGTAAAGCACTTAGCGCAGCACCCAGCATGAAGCAAATGTGTTAAATGTTACTGCCCTTCTTCACTGGTCTGCCTTTAGGCATGCAAACAGGAACACAGCTACCTTTCAGTTCTGACTCCCATTGGATTTTTTCCTTTCTCTGTCCCTCTTTCCTTCGGGCTTCCCCATCTGCTAAAACTGTTGTCAATCTATTCCAGCCCTTTCCCCTTCCCTTCCTTCCTCCCTTCCTCTCCTTGAGGAGACCCTGAAGTTATTACTGCTGCCCCCTCGCTGTCCCACTGAGGTGAACACCCCAGATCATGGTGACCATCATTTAGGATTACTGGAGCCAACTATTCTCATTCTTTGAAACCTGGAAATCCCGGATTGTGATGCTTCTGGTTTTGGAAATGGCCAAGCCTGAGTTTCTTAAGCGTTTCATCCTGGGCTGGAAAGGAGTGTTCAGAGGGCTTATAGAACTTGCCTGTGGGACACGGCCAGGCAGAAGCCATTGGCTTTTTGGGCCTGAGCATTAACTTCCTTGCTGTCCTTCCCCCGGTTAAAGCCTCATTAACATTCAAGTAGACACATAAATGTTCTTGCTCAATTTCATGCTTAGTGAGCTTGTTGAGGGCCCACTGGCTGCCTATTGTAAAGTGGATTGTGGATTTCTCATTAATAGCCATTCAGTGCTGCCTCCTCACCTTTAGGGATGAAGCTGATGCTAAGGGGGAATTATTATTAACTACCATTTCTGCCAAGCACTTTACGTAGGTTATTTAACATAATCCTTACGAATTTGCTATAACCCTATAAATTAGGTATCTTGTCCCCATTTTACATACAAGGAAGAGAGACTCAGAGAAGTCAAAAAGCTAAGGAGGTGGCATGGCTAAGACTTTAAATCTTCGTCTTCAGAGCTCATGCTTTTTCAAGTCCTCCTGCTTATTCTTCTGGTAGTATTGAGGGGTGGGTTGGCCCTGTTTGCATATAACCCCACCAATGTTGAAGCATGCACTTTGGAACACCACTTCCCCCTACACTGGCACGTCTGCCCTAGGCACAGCCACTACCCTAGACATTTTCAGAATGAATACTACCTGGTAAGATTGGAGGGGCGCCCCATGGTCTTGCCTGAGGTCAAATAGGACCTCTATTGATTTATATATGCTATTGCTTTCCTCCTCCCCATCTTCCTCTCCCAACATGCAAAGCATTTTTGTATCTAACATCTCACTGGATCCTCAAAATAACCCTGTAAGGTAGGCCGGGCTGAGATTATTATTTTGAGTGTATGGATGAGGAATTTAAGGCTCAGTCGACCTAAATGAGTGGCCCCATTTTACATAGCAGCATTTTGGGGATAGTGTCCCTTTCTGGTTGCCAAGCCAAATCATTCATTCTCCAAGGGGGTTGGCTTGCTTGGGGCTTTCAGTCGGGGGCCAGCTTTCCATAGGAAAGGTTCTTTTGCAATTAATTGGCTCAGCAGGCCCTGGGGAGGGGCTCCTGAGTATTTGGGGGAACTTCTAGACCAGTGAACCCTTTGGCCTTCCCTTTCTTGGTCACTCCCTCTATAGATTTCTTGTGTGTGTGTGTGTGTGTGGCGGGGCGGGGGAGTTTGCGCATATGTGATTTCATTCTGTCTTGTGCCTCTGTGTGATGGTGGCCTTCTCCATTGCCAGGGTAATGAATAGAGTTAATTCGTAAGAGGAAACTGTAGACAGGAGAACAAACCAGGATCTCTTGTAGGACTACCAGTGTAAGAGGAGATCAGTGTCCTGTTGGGGTTTGTTGTGTAGCTCAGCTTGGGCCTGGAACAGAGGTTGCTGTGGGAGCAGGTGGAGTCATTGTTTTCTTTGTAGTTGGAGGTACAGCTGGGAGTGGCAGGTGGGGAGGTAGTTCTCAGGGACAGCTCCAGATTGGTCTGGTTGGAGGAACAGAGTGGATCTGAGAAAACATACTTTCATGAGTCTGCAGGGGAAGATTGGGCAGAGGATGGACTTGGGTCCAAAACAGGCTGAACTCAAAGGCTGGACAGAGGCATTCAGAATGAAGAGATCTAACACGAAACAAAGCATAGGGAAAGTCTAGGGCAATGTTTTGGCATGTGGGAGTAACTCAAGAAAAGCTAATTTCCTTTTCCTTTTTTGGTCGAGCAATACCATATAGCTAACTCAAAATCGAATGTATATTTCTCATCCAGAATAGTTTGTGCCCTTGTTGCACCTTACATCCCAACTAAGACAGGACCAGACAAAGGCATCCGGTGTCTGAACTTGGAGTCAGACAGATTGGGGTTTGAGCCCTTTGTGTTGCTATGTGAACACTGGCCAGAGTCATTTCACTTCTCTGAGCCTGCTTCTTCATTTGAAAAATGAGGATCATACTTTTCTTGCTGGGTTAGAGCTACATTAGCTGTGAAATAAAGTCTTCGATGCTCAGTAATGGAGTGATAAAGTAGTTGAGCTGCACTCAAATGGACTGGACTAAGTTGCTGTTGAGACTGGAGGAAGACTGGTTTATGAGTGGCCACAGTTCTGACTCCAGGGCCCGTGTTGAAGGCTGCATCTAGGCTGAATATCCTGGGGTGGGAATCCCATGGGGTCTTAATGTCAGGAATCTTTAGAATCAAGTCTAGCCTCTGATCTTAAGGGGATGACATGCGCCATGAGGCAGATTTCCAAGTCCATAGTCCTGAATCCCTGGGGATATGATGACCCTCCAAGCTGGGAGGAGGCTGTTTGGACCCGGAGAATTTTGGCTGCCAAGACATCAGAATCTCCCACGGCAGCTACGTGGAGGACACCTAGATGTTATGTCTGCAGGTTTCTGGGGCATCTGCCCCATCAACCCATAGTCCTTAGGCCCTGTTGCTACGCCCCAGGCTTCTCACACACTTCCTCCTTCTCAGGACGCTCCTTCACCCCAGTCCAGGTGCCTGAGGCCAGCCTGCTGGATTATGCTTCTTTAATCTGCTGTGATTGGGATCAGGGGATTCAGGAGACTGCGTTCTCCCGAGGAAGGCGATTGTGGTGGCCCTTGGGAAAACAGCTCTCCTGTTTGTACTTTTCTGAGACAAAGCAGCAGGGATGAGGACTCTGGACATTTGGGGGCTTTTTGATTTGTCTGGTGGGGGCTTTTCTGCTGGTCCTTTTTTTTCAGATTCTTTCCCAAATCTTTTCCTCCCCAGGAATGATGCAAGCATCCTCCCTGTAACCAGGGTCAGGGATCTCTGCTTGGGTCTTTCCCACTTCGTCTCGTCTGCCGGCGGAAATATCGCGATAGCTTCCTCAGTGGCCCTCTTTCCTCTAGCCCATGTGCTGCAATCCTTTCTCCACGTTGCTGCTGGAATTTGTTTATTCCAGCGAATACCCATCATCAAATAACCATTGAGTGCACAGAGGCTGCCAGCTCTAGTCTCCGGGAGCTTATAGCCTAACTAACGACCCTCCCTCATTTCTGACTCTGCTTTGCTTCTTGCCCTCAAGCTAAATATCCCCAACCTTTGCTCCTGTGGTCAGAAGCCTAGCGGGTGCCCTCAAGCCTCCAGGAGCAGGGGTATAGCGGCAGAAACCACTGCTTCCATCCGCTGCCACTTCAGACCTGAGCATCTCAGCACATTCCACCCCTCCTCTCCCCGCCACATCTCATGCTCTTGGACTTGTCTTCATCGTTCCTGATCCCCAGACCTTTGCGCCTGGGGCTCACCTCCTGGGACTGCCCGGGAATATGATCCTCTCACCTCCACGATTTGCTCTTTGGCCATTTCCTCTTGTATTTTAGAGCTGCTTCTGAAATGTCTTTCCCTCCTGCTTGCTCACCTTGAAGGGTGCTGCCCCTCCTTCCAGGCCCAGCTCAAATGCTACCTCCTCTGGAAGCCTTCCTTGGCTCTCTCAGGCAGAGCTCCGTGCTCCTTCTCCTGGGTTGCCTACCGCTGTAGCTTCTGTTTACTCCCATCACTGCAATTGCCTGAGTTTTGTGCTTTCCACTAGATTCTAAGCTCCCCGAGCACACGAACTGTGGCGATCCTCGTCTTCCTGCTGCTGAACTCTGGGCCAGGAAGCTAGGTATTCCTCCATCCTTAGGGAAGGAGATCTTCTCCTCCTCCACCTGAGTCTGGGAAACCAGAGGGAGCAGGGGATGTGGGAGGTGGGGTGGGGGAGCAGAGCGTAAAATGAAAATAAATAGCTAATTCCTCCTGATAATGCCTGATTTCCTGATTTGATATTCTGCATTAATTATAATGACTTGCTAGGAGATAGGGTATTAATCACTGCGTGTGGCACTTCTCTGGAGTTGCAACACAGCACCCGGCTCCCTGGCAGCGGGTATGCTCAGGAAACCCCAATGAAGATGGAGCAGGTGTTGGTCAGAATCCCTAGGCAGTCCCCTTATGCCTATGTGAGGCTCTTTCAGAGTACGGGGACTGGTGGCAAATGAGAGCTTCCCTGGGGAGCCGACTTGCACGGATTCCCAATAATAAGGACAAGCCTGGTTATGAAGCCTCTGATTGGGGACCTGGGGGACAGGTTCTTGCTCTGACTTCACTGCTAACTGGTGCTGTGGTTTTAGCAAGCCCTCCTTTGGGCTTCGGGTTTCCTTTATTAACTCAAGGGCAGGGGGATCGAGCTAGACTCCAGAAACACGAAGGGGGAAGCCCTCTACCCGGAAATCTTTTCCTCGCCCCCATCTCTGCCTGTCAAAATACTACCCATTCTTGAAGGTCAACCTGTGCCTGTCAGAATACTCCCTATTCTTGAAAGTCAATCTCAATGCCTTGGTCTCTGTGAGCCTTTCGTTGTTCTCTCGGGTGGATAGGGGTGCTCCTTCTTCTGAACTCATTCCATTAGTAGTTGGTGTCTGCTTCCCTTACCTGGACATGCGACTGCCCCAGGGCCTTTGTACTCACTGTTGCCCCTATGGAATGCCTTTCTTCCAGATATTCACACAACTGGCTGCTTGACTTCTTCAGATTGATGGCTGTAAGTGTCTCCATGGAATGTGCCAGAGATGCTGAGATGCCTTCCCTGACCGTTCTATGTAGAACGGCTTTTCTCACTCTCCTGGCTGTGCTTTATTTTTTTTAATAGCACTTAGCCCTGCTTGGGGTTTTGTATATTCACCTGTTTGTTGTCTCTCCTCTGCGGTTAGAATGAGAACAGCTACCTGTCGTTTGGTTCCATGCCTGCTCCATAGGGGGCGCTCACCGAAGACGGTTGGCGTAAATGACTGAGTGAATGAACTGTCCTCATGACCCCTCTGTCTGTCAGGAAAATTTCATTTGCATTAAAGGGAAGCCAGATGGGAGGCCCGAGAAGATCCTGCTTTTTTAATGCAATTTAAGGAGAACTAATTACTTCGTATTGGACATTCGCTCCAGGCCAAAAAGTGTTTCAGGGTTTGACTTACATTTTCTCTCTCTTAGCTTTCACAAAACACTTGGAGGTGTCAGTCCATCCCCCTTAGACATGGCAAAACTGATGAGGCTCAGAGAATTGAGGTCATTTGCCCAAGATCATACAGCTAGGAAGCAATTGCATCGGGACGGGAGCCCAGGTCTGTCTGGAGCTAAAGCTCTCTCTGTTTTCTGTGCTGCTGACTCCCTGAGGATGGGGGGAGAGAGGACGCTGCCCTTGGGAGCCCCGGGATGGACACTGCCATCAGATGTGACATTACCAATGGCGACCTTGCTCTGGGAACCGCCCGGCCCTATTTTCCATCTTGCTCATCTTCCTTCTCTTTATCCTCCTCCTCCTAATTTTTACCTTGTCTCTAAGCCTGGAGGGACTTCAAACTCCCTCCTGTTTTTCTAGGATAGGCATTTCAAATTCCAGGCGAGCCACTGGAGTTCTGTAGGCCTGTTCTTCTCAGTCATTAATCTTGAACTGCTGGGTTGCCAATGAGGGGCGGCAGGGCCCGGGTTTAACTCTACAAGCCTGTCTCAGCAATGCCATACTGCCCCCAACCCTGCAGCCAGGAAACACGGCCACGTCTTCTCGTCAGGTTCATTGTGCCACTTGAACTAAGGTCCCTTCAGTGGCATTGTTCCTCTTGGGCCGACGGAGGAAGGAGCAGGGGAAGGTCAGAGGAGCTGGAAGGCCTCCTGGGGGTGGAGGGATGGAAGAGCTGGAGCTAGGAAGACACTCTGAGCCCCTCTCCTCTCTAGGACTTCTCTCCTTCTTTGGGATCCCTACTCCTCTACTGGGATTCTAGGTGGCCTCCTGAGCCAGAAGATGTAAGGGGCAGGCAACGGTAACCTTGCCTTAAAGTAGATGCCGTTGAGCCATTTGTAATTGTTTTGAGTTTGAGGATTTGCTAGGACCCTCAAACACTGGTAGCACAGCTGTCCTTTAGAGCCAGCCAAGAGCGTTAGCTTAGGGTCTGAGTTAAGTTTTCTCATTCCTTTGGGAGGGGTGATGGACTTTAAAGGGGAGTAATGGGAGAGAGGATAAGAGCTTCAGGTTGACCCTGGTGACTCGGGGGCAGAGACATGCCCGGAGGAGGGTGGCTTATGGGTCAAGTTAGCAACTTGAGTCTCGTCCTGGGCTCTAGGACATGTTTAGCTCTCTGTGGCAATCCTTGTGACTTACCGGTGCAGAGTGGATGGTCCTGTCTGTCCTCCCAGCGCACCCTGTACCTTAGATCTTGTGTGGAGAGAGTGGGTTGGATCCTGTGGGGGCAGGAGGAGGGCTGAGTTTGCTGTCTCTACTCCAGGGTCTCGGGGGAACAGGACTGGGGGTGGGGGCAAGCAAAGGGGGCTGGCCTAGATGTCTGCTGGGGTCTCTTCTGGCGGTCACGTTTTTGGGGTTTATAGAAAAAGGCTGGAGAGAAGGGCAAAGTCTACACCCTCTGTCTCTTTAGTTCCTCCTTTCCAAAGACAGGCACTGGGTTGACACAGTGTGATAAGGAGTCAGGCCCTGGAGACTCCAGAAATTGAAAGGGGACATTGGTGGAGGCCAGCGTGGGCAGCAGGTGGTGCGGAGAGATAGCAGATCCACTAGACCGGGACTGGCCCACTGGGATCTGGAAGGGGGAGCTGGGCCCAGGGTAGGAAAAAAAGAAAAAACAGAAACCAGACCCAAGGATCTGAGGATGGAGACCGGGGTGGAGGAGGAGAGAGGGAGAGGGGGAGGTTGGGAGCTTTTTGGACCGGAGGCTGCTTACTTATCAGAAAGGAAGCTGCCTTTACTGCCCAGCCAATCTCCCCTTTTGCCGCCTGTGAAGGGAGCACAGAGAGATGAGGTTGCAAGATGCGTGTGTGTGCATGTGTGTGCACGTGTTGTGTGTGTGTGTGTGTGTGTGTGTAGAGAAGCCAGGGCTTCTCTTTCAGGATGTGCTCTGCGTAGCTGGGCACTGGCTCCTGGTGATGGATGGCATTCTTGTCCTAGCATGCGACAAAGACAATGTGGGGCACAAAGCTTGCGGAAGTGTGGTCCAAATCTCCTCCTGTTGCCCTCTCCCTTCAGTTCCCCTCTAGACTTGAGAATAGGCCCTAGTTTCCATCTCCAGCCTCCAGCTGTGATTCAGCATGTCCCTGTCCCCAGCTAGGTCGTCTAGTTCCCCCCCCCCGCAGCTGAGCGGGGCCACGAAGATGTCCTCGTTCTTCCTCTGCCAGGCACTCTGCTCGGCTTCCCGTTGCCCATTCTTCCCTTCCGACAATGACCCTCTCATCCCGACTTTTCTCCTTTGCTCCCTTTTTATATGATTCCTATAATCTAAAAGGACTATATGCTCATTATAGGAAACTTGGAAAAGCACTCATAGAAAAGTGCGTAAGAGAATAAACTCAGAACCTCGCTGTGCAGAGATAACACAGCGCTTTGATCTGGCTTCTTTTTCCTGATCTGGTGCTTTATGCAGTTAAGCCTGTATCTACTGTCCATATGGTAATCTGTCAAGCTTTTTCTCTTTATAGCATATGGATTTCCCTATGCCATTAAAGATTCTTCAAATAGATTATCAATAATAACCTATCCTAAGGAGTTGCCACTATTTATTTGATTGTTCAACTTTTATCAGACAGTTATTACATTTTACAGTTTTTTATCATGGTAAATTATGCTGTAATGAGCCTCGTAGTACATAATTCTCTGTCTGTAGTTTGGATAATTATTTCCTCCCCTCTGTTTCAGCCTGGGAAGTGTTTCTACCTAACTAGGGTAAACTCTAATCCACACCCCACCTACAAGGCCAGCTCTGGGCAAAACTGCAAAAAATCTGCACAATCCCTTTTGTGTCTGAGGTATCCAGTGCTTTCCTGAGACCTGTCCTTCCTTTAGCAAGGGGCCAAGGAGACCCCTTTGAGTGGGGGGGGGGGTCTTTCCAGCACCAACTATTGCTCCCTTCCCACCAAAAAAAACCCCCACAAAAAAACCCCCCAGAAAAACAAAAGCCCAACCCAACACACCCAAAAGCTATCTGACTTTTGGTGGAGGTAGATTCTCTTGGCCTGGTTCTGTTCAAGGTGGGTTGGTTAATATTCTCTATTACCCATCTCCCTCGGGCCCTGACCGGGCACAAAACTCCTCTGTCTAGCTGGACAGATGGACCACAGCGAGGCAAAGGCCACATTCTTCACTCCCATCCCATGTCGCAGTGGGAGGCTCTTCCCCTGTCCTCCTGACGAGCTGCTGCCCGCGTAAAGCCCCACACTTGCCTCGAGCAGATCCCGGTTACAGGTCCATGGGGAGGGACCCACTTCTATTGGGGCCAGAGATATACATTGTGAGCCAGAGGCTTGGGACCCAGATCTAAAGGGCAGGGTGGACACAGCCCTGTCCCGGTGGCTGCGAAAGGGTCCAGGAGTCCTTGGTACGGAGAAACACCGGGTCCAGGTTCATCAGGGAAAGAAGCCTTTGCCGTTTGCTATTTCTGTGATGTTTGACGAGAGCATGTCAGTGTGCTTGTTCTTTGTTCATTCTCATTCATCCATCAAACATATATTGAGTGACTACTATGTGTCCAGGCCCCGGGCTAGATTATGAGCAGGTTTAGGAAAAGAAGTATGACCTGGTTTCTCTTGAAGAAGCAGATCATTTGAGGGGGGATTGGTAGGCACACAGATTCCTCAGATAGAACCAGGAGATAATCATGGGAGTTATAGGAGCAGGTGTTCCTTCCAGCTTTGGGATGGAGGTTCTTCCCACGAAGAAGCAAGATTCCACTAGGGCCCTGAAGCAGGCAGGGGCGGGGGCAGGGGTTTGAGTTGAAGAGGTGTGAGAATAGGCACTCCAGGCGATAGGGGCCGAGGTGGGAGGAGGGAGTCTGGCCAGGGCGCCCGTGAGAGGGGAGGGGCCTGGGGGCTTTCTGGAGTTTGTGTCCTCAGGTTGTAGCTTCTCTGACGAAGCCCGTTCTCATAATACAGGGATGTGCTGGAGCTTTGGCGTCACGAGGGTGAGGGGGGAAGACGACAGAAGAAATGTGGGGAATGGATTTAAACCTTAGTGAGTAGATCCCTGGCTGCGGGCCTCGCGGAGCACTTCGATGGCTGAGCCCCCTTTGACGTCTGGCCCCAAGTCCCACCTTGGGAGGAGGCTGTTTCATCCATAAACCTCAAGCACTCGAATAGTGTACCTACCCTGGCCAGGCTCCAGACCAGGAGCTTTCCGGGTGTCCCCCTGAGTCCTCCTGACAACGCCCCCCCGCCCCCCCCAGCTGCAAGCCCCACTTCACACATGGGGAAGCCGGGGCTTGAGTGTCTTACATGGGCTCACAGGAGAACCCAGGTGGCTTCTCAGGCCCGCACCCTGGTCATTCGGCCGGAGTGCCTCTTGATCCGGATGTGAAAACCCAATGCCCAGAGAAGCCAGGAGGTGACTTTTGTCTGTGAATCTCTTCATACCCAGGGCGGGTGGGGGTGGGGGGCAGTGAGCCGGTGAGAGCAGGGTGCCAGGAAGGAAGGGAAAGCGAGGAGAGGGGAGGACACCAGAGAGCTTTTCCTGGACATGACAGTGTTGCCAAGCCTAAAGCCCTATGGTTTCCGTCCTTGAAATACTTGCGAATCAACACTCAGTCTCATCGAATGGAGGCCCCTTGATTCTGGCCCTCAAAGACACAACAGTCTTGATATGCCTTCCATGGAAGTCCTATGCTTGCCTCCTCACCTTGTGAAGAAGGCAGGGGTGGGGGGTGGTGGACGACACTGTCTGGGGGGGTGTCTCCTCTGAGGTGACAGGGTTGAACAAGGGTGCTTGAGAGCATGGATTCATGCACTCAGCTTGGGTTCGAATCCTGGGTCTGCCACCCACCAGCTCTGTGACTGTGGGCAAATTCTGCACCTGTTTCCTCATCTGTAAAATGGGGATAATAGTGCCTACCTATTGGACGTGTCGCCAGGATGAAATGAGTTAATGTGTGTAAAGTGCTCAGAATGTCGCTGCCCATCGTGGAGAAAATGCTGGGTGAGCGTTTGCTATGATTTCTCCACTCTGGTTGAGTGCTTGCTTCTCGGGGAAATAAATTCAGGTTTTTCCAGATGTCTGTGAAGCTGAGACCTGATAGCCACCATCAAAGTGACTCCTCTGGGCTTTGAGGAACCTGCCGTTGTGGCTGAAGCTCCTTTCACCCTGCCCTCTGTCTTGAACTCACGTATCGCAGAGTATTCAAGTACTCTTAATCCTAGACTCTTCGACCCAAAGGGTTTCCTGAGATCATCTGTCCAAATCTTTTGTTCTTCAGAGACTGAGATAGGGAACATGACTTCCCCGGAGATGCCTAGTCAGCTCGGGGGCTTTTGCTGCTCTAAGCCTTTGGGTTCTTAATCCTGTGATGGTGTCCCCCACAACCACAGACACTTGGCATCAGAGGTGTTGGGGGCCCTGCAGGTCGGAAGCCTCAGGATGGAGGGGAGGCCACCTGGGTAACCAGCAGAGGTTTAATTAGGTAAACTGTGCCACTGAAAATGCTCCTCACGTTGGTTTTATAAGGCACATTAGCATGCTGGTGGGCAGGGCAAAGAGGGGCAAGAGAGTCCTTTCTTTTCTTTGTCTGGGGGCGGAAGAAGCCGTTTCAGTCAGTGGAAGAAGAGATATGGCACTTTGGGGAGGAAGGGAGAGGCTGACTGAGGGCAAGAGCAACTTTCAGCCCTACTGGGCTGGTGGGCGGGAGAAGGGGCAAAAAGGGGAGAAGTGCCAGGTGGGGGGGAGGTCAGGAGGCTTGTCTGACATCGTGATGTGCTTACAGGAAGATGGAGATAAGCGCTGGGGACTGGCAGGGATGGTTAGCAGGTACTGTTGACAGTCTCCTCCCCCGTCCTCCTCCAGCCCCCACCCATCTCCACCTCAGGCTGCTTAGGGGGGCATCCGGAATATTCTTGTTGCAAAAGAACTGCTCCAGAGTCTGTCAAGCTCGGGCCAGAACGTGGGAGCCCCCTGGAATTACACTGCCCAGAGGTTTGATCCCATAGGTCCGGGATGGAGTCTGGAAACCTGCATCTTTAACAAGCTTGCTGGGTATTTCTGCTGCCAGTGGTCCGTGGACCACATTTGAGAAGACTGCTTTCTGGAATCTATAGTGTCGAACAGACTGTCTGGGGGAGGGCAGTAGGCAGCCGCTTGGAAGGAACGACGGATGTTTATTCGACATCTCACTGACGATCTAACATTTGTTGACCCTGTGTTTCCTGCCCTGTGCCCAGGCCCTCTAGGAGCTGTGGAGGTGCTCTGCCCCCAAGGAGTTTGGAGATAAGCTGGGAGGACAGACCAGGACCAAAGTATTCGAGTGTGACCCGGAGTGGGACAAGTGCTGTAAGAGACGGACCGACAACACCCGGGCTCAGGGCTGAGCGTCAGGGAGGGTAGGCTGGAAAGTCTTGTGGCACTGGCTCGGGAAGGCCCGGGCTGCCGGGCTGAGGAGTTTAGGCTTTGTTCTGCAGGAGGCTCGGAGAGGTCAGACTAAGCCCCATGGAGGTCAAGTGACTTGCCCAAGGTCACACAGCTAGTTAGCAGGAGCAAGACCAGTCTCCAAACCCACTCATGAGAAATCTTTCAAGGAATTTCAGTAGGGATGGAGATGATATGATTACAAGGGCTTTGGGGACCTTTGTCTTGCATGTAAGATGGATCAGGTGTGAGGGTTTATTATTATTATTATTATTATTATTATTATTATTATTATTATTATCGTGGAGGATGGCTGTGCTGGGGGTTGATGGCTACTTTAGGGAACAATTGTAAAAGCCCCTGTTGTAGGGCCTTCCGCTGCAGCGCAGGGACTGCAATGGTGTTAGACTTCTTTGAACCTGCCACAGCACATGGTATAGGACGAGTGCCACCAGGCCTTCGCTGAATGACTTTTTAGTAGAATCTAAAGAGAGATCTTGGTCTCCCTTGTTTATTGGTGGTGGAGAGAACAGGTGGCCTGGGACAGGTGAGGCCCTCGAGCCACCTGTGCCTCTGACTCCGAGGTCAAAAGCAGCTTTCAGCTCTGTCTGGAACATCTACCCACCCCCTTTCTCTCCCCAATTCATCCTCCATGGTTCACTAGGAACTCTAGAAAATTCATGCCTCATGGTTCACCTGCGGGAATCCACAGTCTGTGAAGGGAATATGCATGAGTGAGGGAGAGTGAGAGGGAGAGGGAGAGCCAGTGATGAAGAGCTGGGCTGCTAACCCCCTCCTACCTCTCCATAGTCTAGGACAGCTCTGTGGGTGTATGTGGGGGAGGGGACGATGAAGTTTTCCTCTTGGCTGTGCAGAGCCTCTTGTTTACCTTCCAGAAGGCCTTGGTCACTGAGTCAGTACCTTACTGGGACAGCAAGGGAGGTAACAAACATCCTGCTCCTACCATTCCTAGAGGCAGATGAACTTGTTCGGGATGGCTGGGGCAAGGCACCCAGTCACCGGGGCATGGCGCAGACCCCACAGCGACCAGAGAGATCAGCTCTTCCTCTAATCCTGAGTTGAGTATAGAGAAAGAGTCCTAATAGATGATTTGGGTTTGAAGTCTGGTCTTGGCTGTTAACTAGCAGTGTAACCTTGGGCAAGTCATTTGACCTCTCTGGGGCTTAGTTTCTTCATCTGAAATATTTGAACAAGACGTAGTTGTATGAACCTTGGGCTCATTTTCTTCTTCCCAAAGAGGATGGGCCCCACACATGAGCTTGGAGATGTGCTTTGGGAGCTTGGTGGTGAGGGGCTCTGGCTATTGGCTTGGGAGGGTCGGAAAGGTGAGATGGTTTCTCCCAGGAATCTCACCTCCTGATCAGGGACCTAAAGAGGAAAAAGAAAGGGGAAAAAAAGAACTTGCAGAGTTTACTTCTGACATGCCAGCCTGGAGCAAGGGCCTAGCCTCCAACCTTATGCCACACCCTCCCTGCCCCGGAGGCTTCTGGCTTGGAGCTCTGGTGGTGGGGAGGTTCACTAAGGAGATAATGGGAGGATGGAAGGTCAAGGTGTGGAGTGGGGGTGGGGTCAGGAATAGAGTGCCTGCAATACCCTCAAAAGCAGAGAAAATACCTTTTTTCTCACCCAGGGCGTGTGTTGGTGCAACATCTAACCTTCCAGCTGCTTTCTGAATTGCCCCTTCAAATCCATCCTGTGCACCCCTTCCAGATTAATCTCAAAGCCCTGCTTTTACGATGAACCTCCCCCACTGCGCCACACAAACCAAAACATTTTTGATTCCTTGCAAAAGCCAAACCAAAATAACCTGTTCTGGTTCATAATGCCTGACACTGAACTTCTAAAACACTTACTATCTGTCTCACTGGTTTGGCACCTCTCTACTGTGTAATCTATAATTGTCTCTTCAAGGTTTCCAAGTAAGTTGGAAACCTATTGACTCATTTTCTTATTCATTGCCTTGACAAACACGTATCGAGTCTTTATTGGGTGCCAGGCGGTGTGCTCTGAGAAAAATGCCTCCTTGTGCACAAGGAGTATGCCTTATCTAGAAACAATGACAGACAAAGGGAATTACAAAGTAGCGTGATCACCAGACCCTTTCTGGACGCTCCGCTAGGGAGTGCACGGGATGGGAATGGAGTCAGGGGCCGAGGTGTGTGGTGGTGCGGGTGGAGGTCTCACAGGGGAGGAGTTGTTGGAGCAGGGCTCACCTTGAAAAATGCATGGGGAATTGACCAGGTGGGGCAGTGTGGCAAGGGGGGGGTCTTGGTGACCCAGTGGAATATTCAAAGTGTGGAGGGAGTGAGAGAAAGAGGGAGGACATCAAAAGGGAATGGCAAATATCTGGAGCATGGCGTCTAAGTATGAACCCGAGGTGAGGAGGGACCGCATCCTTAATGGTGTATCTTCCTTCCCCAGAGCTCAGGTTCTGAAGGCAGTGGGAGCTCCTGAAGGTGCCTTCAGTTGGGAGTTGGGGTGGGGGGCTGGGGGGGAGTGGGGGTTCATTAGGGTACAGGCTTCTTAGGGGACCACTTTAGCCATCTAGGCCAGACATGATGAGCCTTTGAGCTACCTTCAGCTGTGGGCAGGGAGGAGCCAGGAGGGGTCTGAATGGCAGGAGTCAGTCTGACAGAAAGGATCTCCAGTGGTTCTTCCTCCCTTGAGCTTTTCATCCCACCTCTTAACCCAAATCATAGTATCATAGACGCAGAACAAAACCTGGGGATCCTGTGGATCAACTTGTCTTCCAACACACAGTTGGGGAAAATGGAGGCTCAGTCAAAGGACATGCTTTGGCCAAGGTTAAGAAGAGAAATGGGTGCTGGAAATGCATGGGGCCCATGATGATGTGCTGGTTGGATCTGGAGGTTGAATCTACCTACTGGTGATTTGGTATCTGAGGGCTGTCTCCTTTCCAGTTCCTGAAAAAGAGTGAGGCCCAATTCTATTAAGGGGAGAGGAGTTCAAGTTGGGCCTGGTCACGGGTAGAAGGGAGTTAGATAATGTGGAGGCAGCTCCTTGTGATGCTATGAAGGCACCATCTTGCTTCTACTGAGGGAGGCCGAAACTCAATTTTAAAAGGTGCTTTTAACAGAAAGTCCCTATAGCACTTTTGCTCTGTCTAATACTAGGAACAGTGATAAAGAGTCCTAGTTTGAGCTCTTGAAACTACGATCTAGAAATGCAATCTGAGGTCTGTTAGATACTTCCTGAAAAAGAATCCAGGAATGAAACCACGATGGATCTCCAACTATCCCCAGCTAGAAGAGTCAGGAATTTCTGCCGTAGTCAGAGTGAGCTTTGGAAGACAAACTGAAAGCTAGCCATCGGCCATCAAAGGCCCCTGAAATAGAGCTGTGGCGCGAGAAAAATCCAGGCTTGGGTGTGGCTTATGAGGGTTTTAAATGCCTATAAGGCGTGAATGAACAGAACTCTCAGAATCCCTGGAGGAGGGCTCTGGCCCACCCAATGATTTAGTTTCTTGATTACCATAATTATGTATCCATAATGCATGCTATAGGAAGGGAAAATGGCAGCCGGGTCCTGGACTATAATAGTCTAGGTCGGGGTAAGCCATGCGCAGCCTCTGACATGTTTCTTAATAGGAAAGGCGTTGGGCACCCAGTAGACTGCTTACCTAGGCTGTCACTTATAGTTTTTTTTTTACCCAGCGTTTTCCAACCATGCTATCACATGGCAGAGAGAAGGCAAGCGCATCCCAGTCTAGACCATGCAGGTTTTTGAAGCCATAGCGCAGCTGATGTGATTGGAACAAACACACCAATGACTGGATCTGGAGTTAAAGATCCCAGATTGGATATTCCAGCTGTGGTTGGCTGGGTCACATTGCTAGGCCTCGGTTTCCTCATTTTGTAAAATAAGTCTTTGTAAGATGAACACTCCTTCTGCTTCAAGGTCATTTGACAATTATGCGCAAGAGCGCTTTGGTACGGTGTTGGTCTTTGGTGTTTGGCGGGGTGAAGGTGAAGGCCGGAAGGAACATTAGGTAGGACAGCTCAGCAAATGAGTCTAATTAGGTGAAGCGCCTTGTGGCCCTGTGTGTTCAATGAGTGGTGGTGTTTGTCTTTCTGGCGGGGAGAGCTTTTCGTCTGGTTGATTTTGATTTGTTCTCTGGACACCATGGAAGGCATGATTTCCCCCAAACCGTGTCCCGGCATTTTCTCATCATTGTCTTTTTCTCCTCTATGAGTCTGAATGGTTTTGGTACCCTTGTTACTTTCTGCTTTGGGAACACAGAGCCCTGTAGCCTCACTCCCTGTCACTCCCTGGGAGAAAGAGGGTGGGGTGAAGTGTCCCCTCTCTGGCAGCAACAAAGGACAGAGGAGCAGCCAGGAGAGGGAGATGGGCTGCCACACTCATTTACGAGATGAGCTAGCTGATCCAAGGAGACTGGTCAGACCAGTGAGAGAGCAGAGGGCAGTCCTGCTTGGGACTGAGCTTCCGAGCACTCAGGCTCAATACACTCTTCCTAATCTATGACCCAAGCCCTCCCTGAAGGGATCCAGGTATTGCCCTCTGATCCAGACTCCTTCCAAGCACTGTCCTTGGCTCCCTCTCTGTGGCCAGTCCAGGAATGTCCACACTGACAATGTCTTCCTCTTCCTCCTACCTGGGTCCGTAATTATCTTGCTGATCAAGACATGTTTTCCTGGTGGTCTGGATTGTGCTCATATAGTGTAGTCTAGTCTCCTACTTCTAAAAAACAAAACAAAACAAAACAAAACAGAAAGCAAACTCCTCCTGCCTCAACATGAGTGATCATATCCAGAGATGCTTACGAGATACCTTTCTCAGGCACGGTATTTAATGATTCCTCTCTAACTTAATAGCATTTCCCCTCGAGTGAAGCTGTGTTTCATAGCATGTCTCACCACCTTCTGCCTCTTGTCAAGTCGCTTATATACGTGTCCGTGCCCTCCAGCCAAAGGTCACCGGAAACACACCTCTGGTTACACAAACTTGGTTTATTGACTCACTGCAACAATGGAGAAAGGCACTTTATGGGGAATAAGGGCAGTTTCGGTAAGAAGATGTTAGAAAGGACTTATTATAGGATTTGGGACTGTTTAAGTGATTTTGGGAGGAGAGTTAAGGAAGTGGGGCTTTGCTTTAGATTCAATGCTATCAGAAGACACGTTAATTCTATGATTGGTATCTTAATAGATTTGATCTAGGGGGAATGAAGTGAGACTCAGACCATAACTGGGAAGGAAGCAGCAGTTACTTATATTCATATTAGCCAGAATAGGATTTCCGATCATTGCTGTGGCTTGGAAAATACGAAGGGCCAAGTGATAGTGCCAAGTCAGGACCTGTCAGGGGCTACTTTTCCCTTCCTTGGTCCTCCTGTTTGGCCAAGGACAAAGTAAGAGTGCAAGACATTCATCTATGAGATTCAGGTCTTCACTGTGGCCAAAATTCTGCTGATTAGGAGGCTGTTTAGAGAATGTAGTTTGTAGTTGGACCCAAGTTAGTGTCTCCTGCTCCTTTGTGGCAGGGAGAGTTTCTTTTTTTTTTTTAAGATTTTATTTATTTATTTGAGAGAGAGAGACTGAGAGAGAGAGCACATGAGAGGGGGGAGGGTTGGGAGGGTCAGAGGGAGAAGCAGACTCCCTGCCGAGCAGGGAGCCCGATGTGGGACTCGATCCCGGGACTCCAGGATCATGACCTGAGCCGAAGGCAGTCGCTTAACCAACTGAGCCACCCAGGCGCCCAAAGATTTTATTTATTTATTTGCGAGAGAGAGAATGAGAGACAGAGAGCACGAGAGGGAGGAGGGTCAGAGGGAGAAGCAGACCCCCCGCCGAGCAGGGAGCCCGATGCGGGACTCGATCCCGGGACTCTGGGATCATGACCTGAGCCGAAGGCAGTCGCTTAACCAACTGAGCCACCCAGGCACCCGGCAGGAAGAGTTTCTTAATCTTCTGATGTGACATGGGCTACGCAGTAGCTTTCAAGACTGCACAGAATACACCAGGCAGCTGTAACACAGGCAGTGACCAGAAACAGAACTTCTTGTTGGTTCTTGTAATTGGCCCTGAGGACAGGCACCCGGATTATTAAATCCAGGCAATGGAAATGTGTCCCAAGCCCAACTGTTTTTTTCTAGAGATTTGCGTGACTTTTTCCATTTAGCCTACTTCTAGATTGTTCTACTTGAGCCTATAGTGTTTATAGGGTGGTAGCCAGAGGGTTTGCTGTAGTGTGGATTCCCCTGGGCTATCTAAGAAGAAATTAAGGGCTATGTGATCATCCATGACAACTCTGGCTAATACATTTCCATTTAAAATGGTTGGTTTGGCTTCCAGAGCAGCAGTTGTTAAATTGATGACATCTTACTAGGGTCGGGGGAGGTTTTGGACCATCTTTTCCAGCTGAACTATCCCTTCTGTGGGAATTGCGGTTTGCACAGTATGCATGAAGAGTGAGTCTGCTGTCCCCTCTGGCAGTCCTCCCAGGTAGCTTGTGTTTGTCTCTTTTTTTTTTTTTTTTTTTAAAGATTTTATTTATTTATTTGAGAGAGAGAATGAGACAGAGAGAGAGAGCATGAGAGGGGGGAGGATCAGAGGGAGAAGCAGACTCCCTGCTGAGCAGGGAGTCCGATGCGGGACTCGATCCTGGGACTCCAGGATCATGACCTGAGCCGAAGTCAGTTGCTTAACCAACTGAGCCACCCAGGCGCCCGTGTTTGTCTCTTTTTGGAAGTTTCTGGACATTCTTTTCAGGGAAACATGATCCACTGGAAGGCTGGTAATGTTAAACATCTGAAAATCTCTCAGATTTGTCCGGAAAAGGAAAACTTAATGTGTGGCAGGTGGTATAAGCCTGATGTCCACAAAAAAAGTAATATCCTGGTGGGGCACAGACCATATTGGCAATGTCATTTATCCCAACAGGAGAGAGCCAGGTATTTTTTTTTTTTGCCCTCAGGGTGGGAAGCTTTCCTGAACGGAGTTAAACAGCTTTTGCAAAGCACGATGGGGTGTCTCTGGAGAGAACGAACTATTGCAGCAAGAATATGCCCAATATTAGTCTCCATTTCTGATGGGCTAAATTTTGCCGATAGGGTTATAATGACCTAAACAGAAGCATATTCCTGACCGGGGCCAAGGTCCAATTTTTTTAAACATTTAAATTTGGGATTAATTGTATGAGGATCAGAAGGACTTGTGGAAGAAGATCTATCTTCTGTAGTATTGAAAGGAACAGTTGTTAAATGTTTGTCACCTGGCATCAGCAGTAGTTATAGGCTGAGGAAAACACAAAGGAGTTTTATTTTTTTCTTCAGGGGCAGAAGACCTCAGGGGGTCAAAAATAACAGGATTTAGATAGGGAGGTCACGTTGAGAAAGAAGTCTTTTAGTTAGTCAATAGAGAGTGTCGAAGTATAGTCCTATACAAGATTATCAGTAGAGGAAAACAAAATGGTGCCAAAGAATCTGAATTAATCTTGTTTGGTGTCTCAGGTGGCAGTTATCCACTTCTTTGGTCAGCAGCCCGTCTGTTGTCGCAGGCAGAAGCTCTCCTTTTCTGCAGGCAGCTTTTTTCTTGAGGTTTCATAAGAACACTCGGTGTGACATCTTCCAGTGGAATGGGTGTCCAGGTTGGTGACGTCTGTCTCTGAGTAGGGAAACACAAAGCCAGTGATCAACAGCTTGGCATTTTCCTGCTGTGTTGGTTGTTAACAGTACTTGATAAGGTCTTTCAAGGCTCCACGGCTGTTTTTGCCTGGCTACTTCAGAATACAAGCACCCTGAACCTCCTGCTTTCCAGTCACACAGAGGTTGCTTCAGGGGGGGCCTTACCTAGGGTGAGATCCAGGAGTCCTCGATGTTTGCCCTATTATGGAGTCCAGGGTCCTGGGCCAAGGCAGCGAGAGCTTGAACTGAATCTCATTTGAACCTCTATTTCTGTTAATACACCATTACCAACATACAAACAAAGTTGGGTTTATTGACTCATTGCCGTGAAAAAGAACACACATCATGGACAACGGTGGTGTTCCTCAGTGGGCTTTTTTTCTTTCCCGTAAGTCCCCCTCGATTGATCTGGAAGCTTCAGGAAGACAGAACCTATGTGTGGTGTTCCTCATTGTGTTTACTCAATGTGTGACTCAGCAGATGCCCTTAAAATTAGCATCTGGGTAAGGAAATGAAGGGATTTTAGCCTCTTATGGAGAGGCCTGTTACCTGGCAGCCTGAGAACTTACCGTCACTCCTCTTTCTCTGAGGCCGAAGGGGCTGAAAGGAAGACAGACAGATTCATCGGTGGGGAAGATGAAGATAGCACTCCAGAGAGAGCAGATCCCAAACTGGGACTCTCTTCCCAGTTGTTTTCCAAGAATGGGAAGTTGAACTTCTACTCCTGGACTGAACTGGGACCATGGAGACTGTGCAGGGTGTGACTCTTACCGGACAAGAGAGGCGGTGCCTGAGAAGGAAGGGAACTCACAGAGCTGCCTTTCTGGAAGAATTGATGTGACAACAACAGCAAGAATAATTACACTATTTCTCACCTGTTGGTCTTGCTTTCGGTTGCTCCTCCTTCCTTTCCTTCCTCTGCTCTTGAAAAATCAACAATGCCATAAAATATTTGTGCCACTTTCATGCCAGGCATTGGACTTGGGTTATAAAGATGAGCAAGGCATGATGCCCAAGGCTCGCTCTTCAGTGATTTTTGGGGTCAGGGGCAATGGCAGAGAAGTGATAACCAGATTACAACTTCCTGTTCCAGACTCTCTGAGCTCCAGATGACTTTTGGCTTCTTCTTTGGTTCTATGCAAGTACACAGAGAAAGAGGCATCATTTTGCTCCTTGAAAGCCAAGGTGAGAGGCTCCTGGTGGTGACTTCTGGCCACCTGGAGGGAGAGAAAGGACTCACATACTGGAGGTGTGGCCTCAGCCAGCAATTAATTTCCAGCGGCCCAGCACCCAGGGCTCTGGAGGGATAGAAGGGAGGCAGGGTTGGAACAAGGAGTAGAGTGGTTCAGTGGTGGTTCAAGTTGAGTCAAGGCCAAGGTAATTAGGCTGGGAGTGAAAAATGGAGCAGCGAGAGTGGTCTGGCAGCTCGTGGAAGAGGGACCTGTCCCAACAACCCTCAGGACCCCTGAGCCTGTCCTGATCCTCCCCCAACTCCCTGAAATCTGGAGAAGCAGAGCCTGGGTGGGGGGAAGCACACTCCCTGGGACTGAGCTGACTCCTCTCCCCCTGCCCTGCAAGACCCTCACGAGGCCCCCGGGCTTCACTTTCTCCCAGGGCAGTCGTGTCCCTCCTCTCCACGTCCTCTCCCTCCAAATCCATCTTCATTAGTAACTATAAACGTCAGAGTCAGAGCCGTTAGAAGACTGTTCCTAGATAAATAATGCTTTTCATATTTAATTTATGAGTAGTTCTGCAGCCTCTTTGGGGTGTGCTGGGTTAATTAAGAGCTGAATTAGATGGAGCTGCATCTCCCTAAGGAGACTCCATTAAACTCTTTCTGACCAAAAAAAAAAAAAAAAGGAGAGAGAGAGAGAAAGGTAGTTGAAGAGAAGGGTCCCTTCTCCAAGGACACCCCCTTCGTCATGGCCTCAAAAGAGAGCCAGTTGGAGGGGAGCTCAGGATGCTTGTAGTTCAGCTTTTCTTTCTTTTACAGTGTGGAGCTTTCTCCAGCCTCCGAGACAGGTGGTTCCCGCGTGTGGGTGGTGCAGGGAACTCAGCGTGGTGAGCCAGGTCAGCTTTTCTGGCTGGCATGGGGTTAAAGCCCTGTAGCCGGGAAACCAGCCTGGAACAGGGCCATTTGCCTATTGGACCCTGCCAGGAGCCGGATGTGGTGCTGGGGGGAGCTGATCCCAGGTCTCGGGCCAGGACTGTGGCTCTGAAATTTCAACCCCTATGCCCAGCCCTTTCACCCTCAAACTCAGTTCCCTTTGCTGGGGCTGAGCAGATGAGGGCCGTGTTTGTCCTGAGCATTTCATGGGCAGTCGGCAAAATCTCACAGAGCTCTGCCCTCCCCCTGGGAGGACTGGAAGTCTCGCCACCAGGGGAGGCTGCTGTGGCAGCGTTTCTCTGGTGGCTCTGCATCCCCCCGCCTCCACCCCCACTTCGTGGGATCAGCCTGCAGAGCTCCAGCGGTTTAGTCCACCCCTCCCATTTAAGGGGAAGCAATAGGGACAGACTCTTAGAATGAATGGGTACAGAGGTGGACTCAGAATCCTAGGCTGCTGCCACCAATACACTCAAATACACAGGTGTGTGTGTGTGTGTGTGTACATGTGTCTGTGCATTCACAAGCGCACACGCCCCTTTCATGGGCTATAGATTCACAGAGGGCTCTTACACCCCACCAAGCTGGTGGCCCTCAGATCCTCGGAGGTCTGTGGGGGGACAGATGTACAGCCTTGGATCACAAGCAGACCCTCCCAGTCTCCTGTTTCCCTTCATTGTACAGAGAAGAATGTCCCCACACCCCCGGAGACCCTGTCGCAGACCATGTGGTCAGGTAGAGTCTGCACGCTTTCAGAGTCCTAGGCCCTGCCAGCACCCCTGGTGTCCCCAGACATGGTCACCGAGTGCCAGGCGATCACAGCCTGTGTCCTGACCTCGTTGCCACACGCTCACGTTCCTGGTATAAGCTTCGGGCTGCAGAATCAGTCTCTCTACCAAACATGCTTGTACGTGCGTGTGCATGCGTGCACACACGCACACGCACATACCACACGCACACACCACACGCACACACACACACTTCAGCACAGGGCTCGAGTCCAGACTGCGACTTTGTTATGTAAAACAGATGGAGGGCTCTTTATGATGGACCCTCGGCCTCCTGCGCAGTTCATTGTAGGATTGGCAGCCAATGGACAATGAACCTTCTCGTGAAGAATAGGGCTGAAGGGTGTCCTCCGCACAAGCAGGCGCGCGACATCCCTCGACCCTGCAGACTCCGAGCGCACGCCGTTTGCTCCCTGGCCCATCCCACCTGGCGCTGCGACATCTTGTACTCTTGAGGACCGCTTTCCCTCAAAGGGTGACTCCAGCAAGTCAGACCGAAACTTGGCCCCACCTGCCCCTTTACCTTTGCCAGACCTGCAGCTGGTGGGAAGAGGCGGAAGCGTGAACAGGCTGGGCATTGTAGAGATGGGCGGAGGGGCTGCTCTGGTGCTCTCTGCATTTACCTGGTGTCTGACTTGTAGCTCCCCCTCCAGTTTCATGGCCAAGTTCATATCGGGGACAGATGTGGCTTCTCTGGCTAGACCTGTGGGGCTTCGGCTTGGGCACAGTCTTGTGCCCCCCTGGCTCCCCCCCGCCCCCAGTGCCTCGCTGGTGTTCACCTGGAGATGGACTCCCCAAAGCAGCACCAAGGACTTCAGTTCTGACCTGAGGGCTGGGAGGGTCTCAGAGATTGTCTCTCTCCACTCTCCTGTGTACAGGGGAAGAGGAGGGACTTGACCTTGGCTGCAGCTCCAGACCCAGGGCTCCTGGCTTCTGTCAGCCTTCTTCCCTGCCCTGGTGGCACACGCCACAGCTCTTTCTAGTCTTTGCTTTACTTACCTTGTCTTGTCTTTATCTTACATAGGTGTATCTTGCTTTATACAACAGATAAGTTCTTTTAAATGTTGTCTGTGAAGAGGGATTTCCACATCAAATCGTACTGGAAAGTGCATCTTCCCTCCCTCGAGGAGGAGTTTGCTCTTTAGGCCCCTAAGTTTGTAGAGCTGTCGTTTAAAAGGGGCTTTACATGTTGCCTTTGATCCTCGAAAGAGCCCCGGGGATGGCAGGGCGGGCTCTGCTAGAGCCCCTTATTGACCGATCAGCAACTTGGGCACAAGGTCATGTCTGCCGGCCTTCCCCAGGGTGCCTGCAGTTGGCTTTTTGAATGCAAGGGCAGGAGCCCACTCTCCCCCTGTGACTTACAATGCTCAGCCCACTGTCTCCTCCTCTACAACCTTAGCCTGGCCATTCATCACAATGTACAAGAGGACAGCAAAGTGTCCTGGGAGTGACACCACACAGTTTGGTCTTGGAGAAGCTACTTTATGCCTCACAGAGCCTCAGTTTAAACATCCTGAAAATAAGGGACCTGGGGCCTTCCTCACAGAGATCTAGTTAGTGAGGTTGAACGCGGTGTTAGGTACGAACAGCTCTTTATAAACTTTAATAAAATAAAGGCAGCTTGTCCACTCCCCTCGCTGGGAATGGAGGGTTTCCGTGCAGATGAACTGAGGGTGCTTGGCCATTACAGGTGTTTGATAAAAGCGAACTTCTTTCCATTGTTCTTACGGAATCTTCCTCCTACTTGACGTCAGTCCCTGGAAAATCCCGGTCTCAGCCTCTGCCCCGAGTCAGCCGCTAGCGTCTGTGTATTCTTTGCCAAAAGCATAGCAAGATTTATGTCCCACCTTCTGCCTTCCTGAAGCACAGGATGGTCCCCTCTAGGACAGTGCCTGTCCCCTTGGACAATGCCCCCGCCCCCCACATCGGGGCTGGGATTGTGACCCCTCCCTGGGCACTTCCTCTGTGTCGAATATGTGAATGATCCATCCAGAAAAAAAACAGTGCCCACTTCCTGCCTGAACACAGGGTCCTTCTCAGTTTGTCTCCCCTGGGAATCCCAGAGTTGCAGAAGAGGCTCTTCTCGGGAAAGCCATCTGTGAACATATGGGGCACCCTTGGTGTTCTGTTGGGTTTCACCCCAGCCTCATTCCCACATCTTGCCCTTGGAAACCCCCCTCCTTGTAGGAACCTTGTCCTCTCTCCCTCCCTGCTTTTTCTGCGGGCTTCTGGTTCTGGGCAAAGCGTACCAATCCAGATCAGCGCAGGGCAGCAAGGGCCCCCGGCCCCGTGCCCCCCCACCCCCGCAAGCAGGTCAGAGGCCCAGCCCAGCAGGCCAGCCCAGCCCCAGGGGGTGGGCGGCAGTGTGGGTGAGTGAGTGCCATTTGGAGAACTGTAGCTTGTGTGGGTGTAGCTGGAACCTCAGAAGGACAGTAACACAGATGCTGGCATTTGGGGCTGAGTCTTTCCTAGCTCCCTGAAATGAAGGGGCAGTGGATGTCGTGGTGAATCATCAGACAGACTTGTTTGCAGCCCTGTGTGCAGGGTTCTGTCCCTGGGACAGGAGGCTTTCTCCCCCTCCAAGGCTCAGGCTGCGCTTCTCAGTGCACTGAAGGATGGATGGATGGGAGGATGTGCTGGTTCAAGACCAGGATTTGAGTTCCCAGTGTCCTGCTTTGGGGTCGGTTGGGAGAACACACTGACCAGGTCATGTGGACCCCTCATTCTGAGGTCACTTTCTGCAAGTCATTTGGCAGCTTGGTGGCGGCCTCCCATGAGCCGGGCCCTGAACTGGGTCCGGGGTTTCCGGAGGTGAGGAGTTAAGCTAGGGCTGTGACCTCAAAGCCCTCTTCGTCTAGTGGGAGACACAGGTGCATAGACGTTTAAAGGGGCAAAATGGTAACAGATGGGGGTGTGAGAAGTATCATGAATTCCACTTTCCCGGGAGGGAGTTGGGGCAAAGGGCTGGCAGGGTAGGGGACCTGAAGCCAGACATCAAAGCTGGAAGTGGCCCTCGAGACAGATGAGGGAGAGGTAGGGACTGTGGGAAGGCGTCAGGCCAGGCTGTGGTGCCTGGGGTACGTGAGGCAGGGGCGGCTTGGAGGAGGAGGTGGTGTGGGAGAGCAGTGGGCCAGCCCAGACTCAGCCCTGACCGAAGGGCCGCTCTGGGGGCTTGTCAAGGTTGGCTCAGGATCAGAACACGTGCCAGGGTCACCGCTGAAAGCCAGATTGCTCAAGCCAGTATTTTAAAAAGGCAGGTGGAACATGAGGGCTTCCCTGTGGTTTCTTCTGATCCCTGGGCTGCTTAGCAGGTTAAGTGGGACTTGGGATTTGGCCTTCTGGGAAACTGTCAGCCCATCCATAGGCCCTGGGGTCCCTGTGCTGTCCCAGAGCACCAGAATGAGGGTCAGCCAGACAGCAGGCAGCTCGCCCTGCCTGAAGGAGTGTGCCCTGAGAGCTCAGCCCCCTGCCTCCTGCTGGAAGGGGGGGTCTGGAGTGGAAGGGATGAGAGCCGGAATTGACTGAGAGGCTCTGGGAAGGTCCTTCCAGGTTGCATTTTTATCACGAGACCCCTCATTCTCTGGCCCCACGGAGAAGGTGCTCACAGTTCTCTCTGCATGACCTTAACATTTTCCCCACTTGTCGAGGTTCATTTCTTTTCGTTTTCCCTCCCAGGGGGACAGACTTGGACCAAGAGCCTCCTTATGCAGTGCGGTAGCGGGCCTACATGGGGGCCTCCCTCTCACCTGGCTTGGCCTAGTCTCTCTTTGCAGTATCTCTCACAGACACCCGTCTGAGCCCGGCGCTGCTCGCTCAGCCCCTCCTCTGCAGGCTCTGGCCCTTACCTGCTGCCTGCAGCTGTCCCTGGGGACCCAGCCAGGCTCCCTCTTTCCCCCCATCTCCTCCACTCTCCACTTCTGGCTCGAAAGGCCTTACACATCTCTAGGCAAGGCCTGAAGTCCCCATTCTAGAAGCCCAGATTTTTTGTCTGTTTGTTTGTTTCCAAGGATGAGCAGACATGTCATTGGTGGAGGAGCCAATAAGAGGTAGGGGGAAAAGTGGGGAAGGAGGGGGCAGAGGGATGCTTTTCAGGCGGTCTTAAAGTCAACTAGTAAAGCTAATAGTGATAACAACTAGCATTTATTGAGTATCTGCTATGTGCTTGCTACTTTGTTAAATGCTTTGTTTAATACAATTATTTCTCTTACTCCTCTCAACAACCCAAGGACGTATATTCTATTACTATCCCCATTTAAAATGGAGGTCCGGATAGGGGGTGAGAAGAACCTGCTGTTTACCTGCTTCTCTGTGGGGAGCGGGGAGGGCTTCCTCACCAAGGGAGTGGACTCTCTAAAGGCCAGCTAGGTCATCCCCCTGCCTCCAGCCCGGATTGCCTTGGAACACTTTGCTGGGGAGGGCTCTGGACCAAGCTGAGGGGTCTTGGGTGAAAATTGCTTCTTCGCTACTTTTTGGTGTCTTGTTCTGGGTCCCAGTCAGAAGGTTGTTCTCGTGGCCTAACAGACACCCTTCCTACCTCCAGTATATCCCTGGATGATAGGGAGTGTCAGCAGGGGCCAGTGGAAAGAACAGCAATTTTTCTGTTAGTAGGGCCTTGACCTAAGTTTCCACCTGCTCAGTGGGTTGAAGTAGGTGTCTGTACCTCAACAACCTTTCCCAGGGGCCCTATTTCAATGTTCTTTCTGTGGGTCCCCCCTTTGCCTCAATGTCCTCCCTCTGTGTCAGGAGCTAGATCCCGGGCCTGGGGGGCCCTATCCTCTCCATACTCACGCGCCAGCCAGTAGGCCAGTAGGGCCCTCTTTCTGGCAGTCCTTGCTTGTTCTCTGACCCCAGGAGCGGGGCAGGGAGCTCTGTACCCCAGAGTGTGTCTCTTTCCTGTTTCCACAGCCTGACTCAGGGCCCTGTAGGCTGCGGTTGGCAGATTTTGCCCTTTAAAAAGATGTCTTTCTTTGAGCGAGTGAGGAGCTAATCATTAATGTGAAGAGACCCTTCTAGGACAGATGTATTCTGTGCTTACTTAGAGAATGGCTGAGCAAGAGCAGCTGATCCACTTTGGAGAGGGACAGAGATAACTCACCTCCAGGGGAGATTTTTTATTTTATTTTTTTTCTGGAACGCCCAGGAAACCAGATAGGCTGGTTGCAATAACTCTGGGTGTTTCCCCACCTGCCTCTTGGGCTCTAGGGGGATGCTTAGACCTAGCGAGAGCCTCCAGGGGTTAGGCACTCTGGGGGTCTTTTGGAGACAGCATTTCTGGTGTGGATTGAGCAGGGCTAAGGATAAGAAGCAGGGCTGTTTTTATTTTATTTTATTTTTATTTTATTTTATTTTATTTTTTTAAAAGATTCTTTATTTATTTGAGAGAGAGAGAATGAGAGAGAGCACATGAGAGGGGGGAGGGTCAGAGGGAGAAGCAGACTCCCTGCTAAGCAGGGAGCCCAATGTGGGACTCGATCCAGGGACTCCAGGATCATGACCTGAGCCGAAGGCAGCCACCCAGGCGCCCGAAGCAGGGCTGTTTTTAGAGACTCTTTCACCCCAGAGAAGGAACTGCCTACAGCTCTCACCTGCCAAGGAATGACCTCTGGTCATGGGAAGTTTCTTACCCATACAGAGGAGGCTGGGCCTGGCCAGTGACAGGGGAGGTGGATGGACAGAGTGGCCACAGGAGTGCTGGGGAGCAGCCTGCCCTGGGAGTGGAGACTCTGGGCACCCATCTCTGTGATGAGCCCACTGCCCTCTAGGAGCCATGGCACGCTTATCTCTAAAACAGAGGTGTTAACTATTTGTCCCACCTTCCTCCTGTGGCTAACTGATGTGATGCTCAGAGCAGACCTGCTCCAGGGAACTTGGGGACCCCCTTTCTTAGCAGAATGAACCTCTTCCTCTGTGTTCCAGTGTATTTGCCCCCTCCCCATCCCCCTTATTTCCACCTTTTGTGATCATGTGGCCTGGTGCCTCCCTTTCTGGCTTGTCTCTGCCCCACCTCCACCACACTGGAATGTGAGCGGGCTCAGGACAGGGCTGCCGCCTGGCTGGTCCTACTGCTCGGGCGCCCTGCAGGGATGAGACCCAGGAGAGAGGCAGGCGGGCCACCTGTGTGATCCGGACAGGTAAGAAAAATGGGGCTCCGTGATCCAGTGACTTGCCCAGAGCCACTCAGCTTTCAGGCTAGACCTGCCCAGATCGGTCCTAGCCTCCGGGGTCCACTGCGGTGGCGTGGCGGGGTGTGAGTCGGCCCTGAAGGCCCGGAAACACAGAGCATCTGGTAAGGTGAAGAAAACCAGGTGGGCGACACGGCTGAGACATTGGCCCACACCTGTCCTGCCCAAAGTCCCACTATTTTTGTCTTCGTTTTCTTCCCTGTGGTAACTCTTGGAGACCTGAAGATGGCCCCAGTGCCCCATGAGCCTTCCTGCCTCTTGTCCCTGAGATCTAGAAACCAGGTTTCCAAAGCCCTCGACCTCCTGGGGCCCTCCCTGACTGTCCCTTTCCGCTTTCTGGACACCCCTTGTGCAGGGGGGATCCCAGGAGGGACTCGGAGCCCCGGCAGGGAGGGGCGGGTCCTCCCTCTCGGTCACCCTGTCTGGGAAGCACTTTATGAATTTTTATACGGGCTCTGCTCAGAAGATGCTACTCAGTGGGAGGGAGCAGTCACTTTTTAAGACCCACCTACTTTGCTCCAGGCTCAGGGCTGAGGCTCCTCAGCATCTCATTCCCCCCACAGTCATCCTGACGGGGCCAGAGGTATCATTGTTTTTCATTTCATAGATGAGGACACAGAGGCACAAAGGGATGAAGTGACTGATCTGAGGTCCCATGGCCAGGAGATGGCGGAGCTGGGATTTGAACCCAGGCACTTTTGGAGAAGCACCCGCTCAGCGGCAGTGAGCCCCAGCCCTGCATTTCTCCATGGAAGGCTGCCGCTCGCCGCCCTCCTCCAACCCAGCCGGGCAGGGCTCAGGCTGCACCTGTTGGCCTCCTCGGCCTCGGTCTTCACTGAGTTTGCCTGGAGACGCCGTGGAGGGGAGCCCACGAGGCCGTGACAGCAGAGCGAGGAGAGGGGGCTGCGTGGGGACCTGGACAGTTGCCCTTGGCTGGAGGGCAGGCCCGCAGCCCCCAACTTCCTTCAGGGGGCCGTGGGGGGGCTGGGCTCTGTGACGTCAGCATCCCCTCTGCAGCCCCAGCTCGGCCGGCCGGGCCGGCTGGCCTGACTCTCAAGCCACAGAAGGTTCTGGATGGTTCATGGTGGAGCCCAGCCACGAGCTTTTCCTAGCGGAGCAGCCACAGCCCGATGCAGTCTGGCAGGGTTGGAGGAGGGGAGGCAGGCTGGAGATGAGGAGGGGAGGGGAGGGGGCTTTGGAATGTTTGGAGTTTGACTTTGGAATTAAACACACTGAAGCAGTGGGCATGGTGGCTCAGGAATCAGCAACTCTGGTGCTCTTGTATCATTTGTTTTGATTTTGCTTGGTGTTTGAATTTGAAGAAGTGGTACACTCCCGTGGGTTAAGGAAAGGGTTTATTGTGGAGGGTCTTCCTCCAGCCTGCGTGTCCAGCAGTGTGACTTCTCTTCCCCGAGGCAGTCATGGTTTCTGTGTGTCTCTTCAGAGATGATCTAAACACACACAAGCAGATATGTATAGAGAGTATTTTAAGACGTGTTTGCACACTATCTGGAAAATCATGTTTTGCACGTCGCTCTTTTTCATTTAACAGTCTATCTTGGCAATCTATATTAGTATACAAAGAGCTTCCTTAGTCTTTAATTATGGCTGGGTAATACTCCCTTCTGTGGATGTACTGTCATTTTTAAAAAATGAAATATAATTTACATGGAGCAAACTGCACAAATCTTCAGTGGACAGTGCAATGCATGTTTGCATATGTATATACCCAGGTGACTGCCACCCAAACAGAGTACTTTCCATTACCCCAAAAGTTCCCTTGTGCCGCTTCCCAGTCTAAAGCCCTGGCTAGAAGTTCTCATTATTCTGACTTCTAGCTTCTCAACCTCACTTCAGATTCCTTATCTTTAAAATGGGCACAATGTTGGAACTGACTCACTTGCCCGGCATAGTAATTGTCCAACAAAGGATGGATGTCAGGTTTATTTAAGTCCCTGGTCGGTATTCGTTCTTCTACCTCTGCCTGGGCTCTCCGGTTACCTTCAGACTCTCTCTCTCTCTCTCTCTCTCATACACACACACACACACTCACTCACTCACTCACTCCTACACCCTCCTCCTCACTCACACATCGTCTAGCCATGGGGATAGACCAAGAGGGTCATTGTGCAAAGGCCAGGCTGTGTGAATGGCTCCATTGTTCCAGGGCTGAGTGCCCAGAGCCAGCCTGTATGGCACTGACCAGGGCTGGGCTGTCTAGTGGGAGGTGCCCATGGGCCCCTGACCAAGGGCTGACCACACCTGGCAGGACACCCACTTCCCCTCCTTTCCCAGAGGGAGGAGGGAAAGAGCCTTGGTTTGATCCAGGCCTGGGTGGGGGGGTAGCCCAGAGGATGCCTCCCGCTCTCTACTTGGCCTCCTGACTGGAATGCCAGGGCCTGGGGCACCTGCAGACTTACATGGTGACCTTGGCTCTGAGAGGCTGGGGGCAGTTGAGGAATGGGGATAAGGTGAGAAAAGGGAAGTGGGCATTGAATGCTTGCTTATTCCTTTTCCCCTTCTGGTGTGCATGAACGTGGGGAGCCTGAGGGTCTGGGAGATGAACTGGCCTGTAGGGAACCACCTAGAAGCAGGCCTCCGCTGCCAGGTGGCTCACACCCCAGAAACTGGTCCAGGACTTAGGACTGTGTTTGCCTTTGGGCTGGACTCCCCAGTGTGGGACTTCTGTGTGCTGGCACACAGGATGAGTCTGTGCACTTACCTGCGGAGCTTCTCCCGGATTCCTCAGAAGTGATGGTCTTGGCACCTATCTCTTGACCTTATGCCCTTTAATGCTGCCTGTGAGATCTGGTGCAAGGCCCACTCTTTCCCTACTCCTCACCATCTGCCAGCAGGGAATGTACCAGAAGGGCTTCCTACTTTCTCAGCAGCAGCCAGGCCTGGGGAGGGGGTTTGCCTTGGGGGCCAACATGAGGTGAGCCCTCATGAGCAAGAGGTAATGAGGGGTGCAGAATGAGGGCAGGTGAGGGGTATGGGGTCAAGAGGCAGAACAAGGAGGGGCTGGCCTGGAGGCAAGTGAGGGGATGAGGGGAACCTAGAGGGTGGGGGCAAGGGTTTACCAGACAAGGATCCAGACTTCCTAGGGGCTTGATTTCCTCCTGCCTCAGGTAAGTCCCCAGACTGGAATTCCTGGCTGCTCTGGGAAGCCCATGTCCCTAGAGTCTGGGCCAGATTCCTGGTGGCCTCCCAAAGTCCCAGCACACACCATTAGTTGCTCTTCCTTCCTATCCCTGCCAGCTTGGGCACCTGCCTCACAGAGCTTAGGTGTCGACCTGTGCCTTGCCAGTTCTCAGCTGGACCATGCGCCTGGTCTGAACCGTCTGATCCAGGGGCTGAGGCTACTGTGGGCAGGAGCAGGGGAGGGAGCCCAGCCCTCCCAGGATCCTGTCTCTGGGCCAGCCTCCCTTGCCATGGAAATACTCCAACAGAGGCCTGGGAATTACCCAGGATGTGAGTTTTAATTGCAGCCCATGATCCTGTTCTATCTGCCCCCAACTCTTACCACCTTTCCCAGTCCCAGGGCCTGTAAGATATTCCCTGTACCCTATTTTTAGATCAGACACAGACTCCTTAGGCCTTGTTTACCTTTGGTCAGTCTGTCCATCTCCTCATAGCTCTGTGGCTGGGTGTCTCCGGTGGGGTACCCGGTGGGGCCTGGGGTGAGGGGAAACTGAGGCGGAAGTTTCCAGATGAACACAGGCCCTGTGGCCATGTCTCTGCTTCCCCAGCAGGCAGGCTCTGGGAAGCACTGGGGCAAGCGTTGGATTCTAATAGCGCCACCTGATTCTCCTCAGCCTGGGCCTCCAGGGGTGAGTGTGGCAATGGCCAGCAGAGTGGCTTAGGGAAGGTCAACATCTATGCGGGACCTCTTCTTCAGAAGGCAGCTGGAGCAGGCTCCTCCCTCAGCAGGAAGTGGACATCTGGCCTTCTCTGACTTCACCTTCCTCCCCGGAAACTTTGGGGGACTTGGATGAGACTGGCCTTGGCAAGACCAGGGCTGGACCATGTGATGCCAGAGGAAGGATGACGGAGCCTGGGGGATTGGCTGAGGACCAACACGGACCACTCCTGCTTCCCAACCACCAGGCCCAGAAAGGCAAGAGCCCTGGGCTGGCCAGGGTGGTCTGGGCAGCAGGTATTTTGTGGCTTGGCTACTTACCAGAAGGAAATCACTTAGTTTCCCTGTTTCCTCCCCTCCACCAAGATTTGTTGACATCCTCTAATTTACTGGGGGCATTTTGTTCTGTAACTGGAGAATGAGAGGGACTGTCTGGTGGGAGAGAAGGAGTAAGGAGGGAACGGTGTCCTCCTCTCTGGCCCCTTGGCCCGCCTTCGAGGCCAGTGGTTAGACAGTGCAGTCACCAGCAGGACAGTCTCTTTGTCGAGAGGTTCTGGGGCCTACACAGTTGTGCTTCCTGGCCCTGGGGACCTCGGACCCCTGTGTTAAGATGAGGAAAAACTGGGATCCCATATATCTGAGGGACCAGTCCAGTGCCTGGCCTGCGGTAAGACCCTCAAATATTTGTTTTATTTCAACCCCCAAAAAGCTCAGGTCCCTTGATTTATCCAGGAGAGGAATTCATCCAGAGCAGGGTAGAAGTAGGGGATAAGAGGTATATAAGAGATGTATTCTTCGAAAAGTAGGAGACCCAACTGAAGGCTCAACTCACTTCCTGTGTGGCCATAGGAAGTTAAGGTAAGTCACTTAACTTCTCTGGGTCTCAGTTTGCTCATCTGTGAAATGAGGGAGTTGGGTAAGCTTGCCTCCGAGGGCTCCTCCACTCTCTCCCGAATGGGCCTCCTCAGCAGCAGGCCCTCCATTTCATCTGTGGGGAAACTGAGGCTCCAGAGGACAGGTCCACTGGGCCTGCCCGCCTCTACCCAGATTTTCTGGTCAGAGCTCTCTGTACAGGAGCTGTGGGCTCTCAAGCCTGCAGTCTGGGAAGAGCCAGGAGCCATCCTCCCAGGGTTCGCTGCCTTGTCAGCGTCACCGGTGAGACAGGGGAAATTGAGGACCACGGCGGCACATCTTAAATCAAAGCCTGGGCCATCAATCTCCCAGAACAGACTGAAATCACAAGGTGGGTGGCACAGAATGCCCCCAGATGGACCGGCAAGAGATATTAAAAAACTGAAATCTTGAGCCCCCAAATCCCTTAACCAATTTCCAGACACCCAGGGGCCTGCATGCTGAGGAGAGGAAAGAGCATGCTTCATATTAGAATTCTCCAGGAGGGCCTGGGGGCTTTATTTCAGGAAAACCCCTCTGGGAACCTGGGGGCTTCTGAAGGCCCTCTCCTCCTGCTCTTCCCTGCAGGCACCCCCACTAGCTGGGCTGGCTGACTGTGGCCTGGCAGAGGGGTGAGCGTGCGCGGCCAGACGGCTCGCTCCGGGGTTGGCTCCATTGCTCAGCAGCTCTGCAAACCTGGGCAAGCTGCTTAAACTCTTTGGCCCTCAGTTTCCTCATCTGTAAAGTGGGAATGGGAACCCCTCCTTCCTAGGGTTGTTTTGAAGGTTAAACAAAATAATCCACACAAAGCAAACAGCATAGTGCGCCTGGCAGGAGGTAAGACCTCAAACATTAGCCACTAATATTTAACCTTTCTATTATCACACAAATAAGCCCAGTCTGGCTACTGCTGCTTCTCACAGGCTCTCCTGCTCTTTTGCCTTTTTATACCCTATCCATCCCTCAAGCCTCAGTTTAACTGCTGCCTCCTCCAGGAAGCCCTCCCTGAACAATTCCCCAAGGCTCCATCTTCCTCTGACTTCCAAGGCTACCTGTTGTGCACTTGATCACATTGGCCACAAAGGTTCTTTCCCACTTCACTGTCTGGGATCCCAATTCCCCAAGCAAAGGTCTCTGCTTTGGTTTTCTGCCTCTTCTCCCCCCCCTGCCCCCCCAGCGTGTCACTTGCCACAGCACAGTGTGCACAGTAGGTGCACATGAAACACGCATGCTTGTTATTAATTGGGAGATTTCAGGAAACTGGAATCAGAATCTTGGTGTTCCTGAGACCAGGACCTATGTCTATTTTTAGAGTTTAAATATTCTTTAAAAAAAAAATTCCAAATTCTACTCTGTCTTTACATTACAACCACACCAATCTTTTCATGTCAGCCAGATGTACATTTCCCTCCTTTCCACCCGAAATACACCAGAATTTGAAAAATGAGGCGCTGGATCTGAGAGTGTGAGATAGAGAAGGTGTTCTCTAAACCCTGACTATTCTTGTCAGGCCAAAGTCTCAGGGAGGGATTAGCTCTGGGCGAAAGTGCAGGTTCTGATGGCTCAGCTCGGCGCTGTTAGAAGCTGGTTTTCTACGGAGGACAAATGGAATTTTGAAACCCGAAGTCCTTGCTTCTGGAAGGTCAGCACTCTTGTGAGCCATCCCAGAGCACTGCCACTCTGTGGGGGGCTGGCTGGGAAACGGATCTAGTCACCTTGACATTGGGTTGGAGGACCAGAACTGCCATCCTCCTGGCTGCGGTGGGTGGAGGGCAGGCGGGGCAGAGGCAGGGCAGGAAACACACCAGAGGTGATCGGGGATCACACTGGGTCACACCCCGGCTTGATGGGGATCCGCTGCCAGACTCGAGGTGGGTGGGCCGGGGGGGGGGTGGATTTACAATTAAGAATTTGCGATTGTGACCAAGGCAAATGACCCTTGGTCTGGTGGGATCCTGGGGGCGGGGGCCTTCCTACCATCTGGTTCTAGGTGGAGAGAGTTTCTTGATGGTCTGAGTCCTGGGTGCCCCAGAGAAGTACAGGGCCCCCATGATCCCCTGGGTAGGTGAGTGAGTGACGGCTACCCTGAACACCCACCAGCCGGTAACAGTAACAACACGGTGCAACTATTAAGCACTCGCCACGTGCCACACACCGTGCTGAGTGCTTACATGCATCTTACCATCTGGCCCCAGGAAGTGAGGACCAGGATCTCCATCATCCGGACCAAGACCTCCATTATCCTGACCAGGAAACAGGTGCCAAGGCTTTCCCAGGCTGCCTGGAGTTTTCAAACCCTCCGTGGCTCTGGGGCGAGTCCGGGAGTGATGGAGAGGCTACAGCTGGAAATCCGAGATTCAGATATGGGTGCAGATGGAAGCTGACTGCCTTTCCCGGCCTGAGAAGATAATTGTTTGGTCGGAGCTGAGGAGCAGCACGGGGTCCGGCGGTACAACCACCTACCCCTCTGCAGATGAGGAAAGAGGCCTCCGTGGGGGCAGAACTGGGATTCTCTGCCCTGCTCTCCAGCCCAGGGGCCGCTGATCACGTGGTACTCGGCCTGCTTCTCCCTTCCACTCCGGAGAGGCCAGGGGTCCGTTTGTCTTGTCACCAATGAGTCCCTGGTGCCCATGTAGGCCTGGCCTTCGGGAGATGCTCAGTCAATATATGTGCAAAGAACGAAGGACTGAGGTGCTCAGCCTGCTGGCTCTGGCTGTGAGGGCAGATCTCCCCTCCGGAAGGGCCGCAGTGGCTGCACCTTTCCACCTAGGAGTGCCCGCGGCAGTCTGGTGGGAAGGGGGTGGGACTGGCTTGGAGACTGTCCCCAGCAAATCCACCTAGGGGTGCCCCCACCAAGCCACCCCTACACCCCGCCCAAGAGGCATAACTGGAGCAGGGCAGATGATTCATTTCCACATCCGCGAGGTAAAGGTGGAGGGTAACGGGCTAGGGGTGTGTGTATTGGGGATGTTGGCACCGAAAGGTGGATGGCTCCCGTTCTGGGTTCTGGAGTCCCTCCGTTGTGCTGGCTGGGGACGGGGTAGAGGACATCTGGGCCCGGGGCCAGGTTGGGGCCCCAGCCGGACTTCCTGGGGGGCACTCAGGCCGAAGCCCGTCGGTGAGCGCCCTCGGTGGGAGGGCTGGGAGGGTATGGGAAGAGGTGTCAGTGGGCGGCCCCCGCCCTCGCCAGCCGACCCCCTGAACCTCGGGGTGTGGGTGTGGCTCCCTCCGGGCGGGGGTGGGGGTTGGCTCGGGAGCCGGCCTGAGGAGGGGGCGTCCGGAGCGCTGGAGGCTGGGGCTGCGCGGGGCTGCGCGGGGCTGCGCGGGGCTGCGCGGGGCTGCGCGGGGCTGCGCGGGGCTGCGCGGGGCTGCGCGGGGGAGCGGAAGGGCGCGCGCTGGAGGGGTGGGGAAGAGCAGGGGGCGGGCGGCAGCCGAGGGGCGGGCGGCTTCGGGGGGGCGGAGCCCGGACCGCAGCGCCCGCCGCTCGCTCGGCGCTATAGCCGCCGCCGTCGCCGCCGCCGCCGCCGCTCCGCGCTCGGGTCGCAAGGCGGGCGGGCGGGCGCTCGGCGAGAGGCTCCCGCGCCTGCGGCTGCTGCTCTCCTCCGGCGCCCGGGGCTGCGGCGCGCTGGGTCCCGGCCCCTGGCCCGGCGCCCCTCGGGCCCTCGCACCCCGGTCCCCAGTCCCGCGCCCTGCCCGGGAGAAAGCTGTGCTCTGGCCGGGCCGCCCCGGGCTCGCGCCCCCGGGCCATGAAGAGGGGCCCGTGAGGGGCGCGCGGAGGCGGTGGAAGAGGAGGGAGGAGGGAGGCCGAGGAGGAGGGCGCGGAAGGCGGAGGATGCCGCCGCCGATGCCGCCGCCGCCACCCGCCGGCCCCCGGCGAGCCTGACTCCAGACCCGAGGATGGAGCCGGCGCTGGGCGCTGCAGCGGCTCCCGGTGCGCCCCCCACCAGGTATCGGCCGGGCCCGGCGGGCCCCGGGCGGGCGGGAGCGGACCCTCGCCGCAGCAGCGGGAGGGGCGCGGGCGCGGTGGGAGACGCCCCTCCGCTCGCGGACAGTCGCAGCCGGCGGTGCGGGCCGGGGGGGGGGGGCGGGGGTGGAGGCCAGCAGCGCGTTGGGCGCGGGAAGGGCTCCCCGGGGCCGATGGCGGGTGAGCGCCGCGACCACCCCAGCCCTCCCCGCCCCCATTGGGTGAGGGCAGCAAACTTGAGACGCGCGGCGGCCCCGAGGCGCCCCGCTCCCGGCGGCTGCGGAGCGCACTCGGGGGCTGCCCGGGGCTCACCGTCCCACAGTCTGCCCGGCTCGGGGCTGCTGAGGCGCCTCGAGACCCTGAGGTCCCAACGCCTGCGCCAACTTTCCAAACCAGGGCTGCGCCCGGAGGCAGGGGGCTGCCCCTGGCTTCCTGCCCCCGGCCCGGCTCCGAGCCCGCACCAGTCACTCAGCGTTGAGCCGGATGGATGGTGCAGAGACCCCTACGCAAAGGCAGAACCACCCTTCTGCTCTTCTCTGGGTTACACCCCGGAGCAGCTCCTCCCAAGCTCCAGGAACCCAATGCTTGCTTTCACAGTAATAGCCTTAAGTAGCCCTGGCCAGGATGCTAGGGGTTAAAAGGTAAGACCTGAGGATCGTCCTAGGGTGGCACCTTAGCCTGATTTGCCATGCCCCAGGGTGCCCCCTCCCCCATCCCAGACCTACGGGTTCCCAGGATTAGGTTCCTCACCTCAGGTGCAGGTTTCCTTCCGATGGACTTAAACACTGTTCCTAAGCAGGAGGCTCCTGAGAAGGACAGCCTTGAGCCCTGCATCTTTTGGAGGGCTGGTAGGGCAGGGAGCAGAGGGGACCTAGGATTAGGGGCAGGAGGCAGGCCCCCTGGCTGCGAAAGTAGCTGCTTTGGCAAGCCAAAGGAACTGTATGCATTAATGGGAAAGCTGGTGGGGGCTAAGGTACCAGGTACCCATCTTTGGGGCTTTCTGGATCCCTTACGATGGGGCTGGCTGTCTTAGAGCCCTTACCTGGGCAGGCGATTCCAAGGCTCCAGTCCTCAGCAACTGGGGACACTCACAGGCATCACCATGACCCTGTTTCTTTTTCCAAGTGTTCTCACCAACATGACTCACACATTGGATTCACCAGGGAGGTATCAAGCTGCCAACCTGTTCTCTTCCCCTCCTTCCTGGGTCTTCAGGGAGCAGTTGGGGAAAGGAGGGGGTGGATTTGCTGCCCTTGGGCCTTAGCCCCCTGTGGGAGGCCAGGAGCCTGGCACTGTGAACTTTCATTTCCCTGCTATATCTCCACTGGGGCAGGTGAGCTGCCCTAGGCCAGGCCAGGGTGGGGGCAATGGGGAGGAAGTCTCTGCTAATGATCCTCCCAACCCTGCTGGGGCTTTGAAATCCTGGTCACACCCCCCGCCTGGCACATACACTTAACAGCCTCCTCATCTCAAAGCAGAAACACATTTCCCCCCTAAAATCCGAATTTCCCTCTTTGCTAAATATTGCAGTGCTTTTGGCCAGAGGTTTCCTCCTCGGCATTGAAAGTCAAGCTCCTCTTGCAGACAGCTTTCCTCCTCCCTGGCCTCTCAGCTACCTCTGCCACGTTCAGGCCCCAAGTGGGAAGGATGCAGATCCCCCTTACCTCCCTGCCCCCCACCCACAGGGTCTTAGTTCCCGAGGAAGGGTGGTGCTCATGGTGCTGATGTAGGGGTCGTGTTTGCTGGCTGCAGACACACACAGGTGTACATCTGTGCTCCCCTGAGTCTGCAGAGGGGCCCAGAAGGCTGGTTCTCACTGGGGGGGCAGGCTTGTACCCCTCTGGGTTCCCCTTGCCCACGCCCCTGTCTCCTTCCCTTTGCCCATTGTGGCTCTCTCTTTACTTTTCTAACTCACTCTGCATTGGTGCGGGGAGGGAGCATTTGATATTCATAATCTGGTTCAGAGAAGGTCCCGAAGCCCTGAGTCACTGTATGGTTTCCATGGAAACAGACTTGTTCTGAGGACTCGGGTAGCGCAGCAGTGGTGGGGGAGAAGAGAAACATATAGTAAAACCGGGCTCCACAAGTGTGGCAGGAGTTGGGCCAACTCCCTTTGATGGGGGCAGGGAGAGGCTGGGCAAGGCTCTGGGGTCCCTGCAGGAGGGGCTGCCGCTCCCCACACTGGGGTCCCCCCATCGGGAGCTGCTCAGCTTTCCTTGCGGCTCTTGGCAGACTGCTACTTCTCCGTGGGCCTCCTGGCTAGGTGTCCAGGCTCATCGCTGCCGCCCTATCCCTCACTTTCCTCCTCTGTGAAATGGGGAGGAAAGAGCACCTACCTCTTGGGGGGCTGTGAAAGTCAAATATGTTGATATGGGGAACGCACTCATAATGCAGCCATAGCAAATGTTCAGTAAGTGTCATTATTATTAACTCGGGGTTGGAAGGAGCACCGCCTGTGTGGTCACCTGGGTCCATCCTCTTGGGCAGGTGGTCTTGACATCAGGCAGGGCTGGCCTCTTGCTTTGGAAGAGCCTCCCCCAGCCGCCCTGGCTGGGAACAAGCCATCCATTTCTTCCTCCCACAAAGCATTTATTTAGGTTGCGGAGGGCCCGTCACCGTGCTAGGGAGGCCTGGCTCCTGTTCAAACCCCACCTGTCTAGGAGCCTTGTGGGAACAAATTCTCCAAGTCCAGATGGATGGGCAGCTTTCTGCCTCAGCCTCCTTGGGATCGGGCCAGAGGGAGAGGGACAGGACAGGTCCAGGCTTTAGAGAAGAGTTTGGGATGGGGCAGCTTTTCCTGATCTTGGTGGGGCCCTTCCTTCCTGATGAAAGTGGGATCAGGAACTCTCCAGAAAGAAAACAGACCCTGCCCTCCCCCACTCCACCCTCCAGGTTGGAACTTCTATTGCTGAAGTGTTCCCAGCACACCCTGCGAGTCTGGGCAGCTCGGGGCTCTAGCTGGGACCCCTAGCGGATGTGTTATTGTCCAGCCAACTGGGAGAGGGGGCCCCCTTACCCCAAAGCACCTGCCCCGCCGTGTCGGAGCCCTGGCTCAGGGACATTGGGGGCACTAGGGATGGCTCAGCCAGTCTCCCTCACCAGCCCTTCTCTGCCTTGCCACCGTCCTCTCCCTGGCCTGCAGAAAACCCCTGCTCCCCTCCTGTAAGGTGGGCTTCAGCTCTGAGCTCCCTCCCTCACGCCCCATCACGACCAGCTCTCCGAGACCCCTCCGGATCTACCAGCCCTTTCTTCTGTTTTACAGATGGGAAAACGGAGATTCTGGTTTGCTCCTGTGACCCGCACCCCAGCTAGCTGCGGCTGCTCCCAGCTCCACCCCAGCCGTGGGGATGCCCTTCCCTCTTCCCTGGCTCTCCAGGTGGCCCCAGGTGCTGCCCAGCCCACACATCCACCCCCCCCCCCCCCCAATAGCAGTTTCCTGCCAAGGTTCTTCCCCCGCCAGGTCTCTCTGGACCGCTTTGCTGTCCTCATTGGTGTTCACAACACCTTCCAATTTAATATCCTCTGCAAATTTCATTAACGGACTGTTTACTCCCTCTCTCAGGATCATTAATGAAGATGTCAGATAAGATCTGACCCAGTGCCGGGTCTGGGCAGCCCTGCCCCCTCTCCCAGACTCTGTCCTGCAGCCCCTTCCCCCTGGGCTCGCCTCCTCCACTCAGGACCCTTGGGACCTACCCCCTCTTGCTTTCGGCCCCATGACAAGTGCTTAGGGCCAAGTCTGTTTGAATTAATTTTGTAAGATTACTTGAGGCGCTGTATCAAATGCTTTGCTAAAAATCAAGATATATTACCCTGCCTGCATTTCCTTCATCTACCGGTCTCGTAATTCTATCAAGAAAGCTATCAAGTTTGTCAGGTGTGATTTGTTCTTTATAAATCCCCACGGCGCCACGTGGGGGCACAGAGTTCCCGCGTTTTCTAAATGTTTAGAGATTCCCTCTTTGTGTTTGCTCCTTGATTAGAGCTGGAAGGCTGGGAGCTGGGAATTGTGGGGAGAGCTCGTCTCCTCCTCTGGGATGGGGGGCAGGGCACAGCTCTTCCCTTCTCTGGGTCTCTGCTCGGGGCGGCGAGTTGTTTCGTGCCCATCAAGCCCGGGCTGCGTGCTGCAGGCCCCAGGCTGGGTAGCAAGGGTGGGGATGGATGGAGGGCCTGCTGCTCTCACTCAGGGATTCTGCAGGCAGATGAGGAAGACAGACAGACAAGTCTGCAGCCAGCATTCTGAAGGTATCATTAATTGAGTGACTGCCTTGAACCAGGCACTATGCTCAGATCTCATTTAAGCCCCTCCCCGGCCCTGGGAGGTGGTGTGGGCTCCCCTCCCCAGGTACCTGGGGATCAGAGAGGGTAAGGCTGTCCAGGACCCAAGGTCTGGGTTTTGCCTGCTGCTATGGTGCTCCTAACCACTCAAGGCGTAAGTATAGGGTCAGGAGAGCTAATTGGGGTGGTTCAGACAGAGGGTTTTAGGAGGTCAGAGGGGGAAGGAGCGGAAGCCTTCAGGGAGAACCTGGGAGAGATTGAGGACCTCACACACAATGCCCCATAGCCTGAGTCTAGTTCCCCACCCCGCCACTTCTGAGCTGTTGGAGCAAGTCACTTAACTTCTGGGAGCCTCTGTCTGTCACTTGTGTCATGGATCCGGCTGTAGTTCTGACTCCCAAGCTTGGAGAGAGGGTCCAATAAAGTGGGGCACGAAAGGTTCATCACATGGGGCTAGGCCTTCAGCGAGCAGCCATCACGTCCTATCGAGGTACCTGTTGATGTGGGGGCAGAGACACTCATCCGATTTCAGATGGATGGCTCCCAGTGGGTGGCTCTCCCTACACTTGTCCAGGAGACAGAAGGGTGACAGGCTGAGCCTCACCAGCATCCTGGCACAGGGGCATCCGTGCAACCAGCTGTGGGCTAGTGGTAAGTTCTAGGCTTAGGGAGCAGGGAGACCTTATCCTGGTCTTGAGCCCAAACCCTAAACCCCATTCTAGACCATTTCAGGCCAGGTGGGAATAAAGACATTCTTTGGCATCCTCTTGGCTACGTAGGATTTGGACGTTCCTGGGCTTTCTGGCCAAGAAAATACACTTCCCTCTCCTTGCTTAGCCGGAGTGCTTTGGCTGCTGTCTGTCAGGTGTCATACTGCACCAGCTGTGTCCACACCCATGACCTCTTCCAGTCCTTATGATAATCTTCCTTTTTGTCCTTCAGCTGGGGAGGGAGAGCCCCCTGGGAAGTGGTGAGGTGGCACAGACCTGTTTGGGGTGCCAGGGAATCAGGCAGGCAGGGCCTTAGGCAGCCCCCATCCCTCCGGCTGACACCCCGGGGACCTGATCCTTAGAGATGGTCAACTGGTGTTGGGTGAGCCCAGGTCTGGGTCAGGGTGGATGCCCGGGACCCTGGTGGCCATCTTGGCCCTGGCACACCCTGTCCCTGCCCTAGTCTCCAGATGCAGGGTGATGCTCTTACTCGTGGGCATGGCCTGGGAGCTTATGTATTGTGGTTAGGGCCAGAGCTTGGGGGTCCTTAGAGCTGAGCTCGAATCTGGACCCCACCACAGACCAGCTGCACACACCTAGATCGACCCCCTCATTTGTCCGTGCCTCACCGCTCCTCATCTGTGGAGGATGGCAGTGGTACCTGTGGGTAGCACCCACTTGAGGTGAGCCAGGACCGGGGTCATCTCTGGGTATGGGCTCCCACAGCCCCCTCCATCCTGTGTGAGAGGCTCAGGTGAGCCTCTCCCATGCCCAGCCCTCCTCCCCAGGGGCTAGCTGGGGAGGAGGCTGGAGACTCCAGCGTCTGGGGACAGATGGCCCCCCTGCCAGCCCCTCCAGCAGAAGCTGGGAGGATGGGCTGAAGCCCCGGTATCCAGGGGGTGGAGCCTCGGTACTATTCGGGCTCTGGCTGTGGCTGCTGAGGAGGGGTGGTGGTGGTGGGGGACAGGAAACCGGGGCCTTTCCGCCCAATGTTGGGGCAGAAGGGTCCGCCTACCAGAGGCCAGGCTGTGGTAGGACCGGCCTGAGGGAACCGGGCCCTTCTGACTCATCCGTCCTCCTCCTCTGTGAGGCGCCGGGCACACTGGGGCCTTGTGCCAGGAGGTCAGTCACTCTCCCCATTGCTGGGGAAAACTTTCCTCGGGTCGGGCCAGGACCCCGCCAACCCGCTGGGCCCACAGCAGGACCACGAGGCAGTCTCTGCCACCCCGACAACAAGTGTCTCCAACCACACAGGCTGTTCGAGCTTCGGTGGAGGAGGCTGGGGCATCTGTTTTCACTTCCTTAAACATTTTCAGTCCATTACAGCTGGTCTGTAGGCTTGAGGAGCCCTTGAAAATCACACTCCTGGTTCTTACTTAATGAGCACGTGCTCTGTGCCCAGCACTGTGCTAGGTTCTTGATGTTTCTTGGCTGTCTCACAACCCAAATATTTGGAAGGTTCTGTGACTACCTTTCCCGTTTCACAGATAAGGGCAACTGAGGTCTACAGAAGTTACGTGCCGCGCTCGGGGTCTCGTAGCCATCAAGCCGTAGCAGTGGGGTTCAAACCCAGGCCTGTCCGGCCCCACAGCTGGGATGCCCAAATACCACCCAGTTACACCTGTGGGTAACTTCTCAAGGACGCTTGAGGCACCCAGGGGGTCTCCAGTGTCATTATGTGTGGACATCAGAGGGATCTGCTCTGGAGATACCAGAGCTCCTAAGAGGCAGCTGAGTGTCTCTGCTGAGGGTGAAAAGTTGGTGGACAGTCAGTCACTTTCTGGAACCATGACTGTGAGAACTTGCCCCACTCAAGGTGCCTGAAGGAACTATGGGTTCTGCCTTTGGGGTCCGTGGGTAGATACAGGGCCCGGGGACTCTAAAGACTGTATACAAACACCCTGTTTGTGTTGGTGCAGATTCTGGGGAGAAGGTCCACAGGCCTCCCAGTGTTTCAACTTGTGGGGGCATCACCCCAAAGGGAAGTACTATTACCTCCTATCTCCCCTGGGCTGACCCAGACCACAGAGGCTGATTCTGGACCCCATGGGATCTCCTTCCCTGGAAGGTTGCACTGGCTGAATTATGTGCTGGCATACCGCTCACCTTGAAGGATGTTCTGGAACACAGCCCCATGAAACTTGTCCTCGGGCTTATTAGGTACGAGCTGTTGAGAATGGCAGGCTGTGCTCAGGGTTCTCTCTAGGAGACCCCTCGGGAGAAATCTTTTGCTGGATTCAGTACCAGGAATAGCTGGGCATCTCTTGAGCAGATGGTGTAATTCTCATCTCATGGGTCCTATGGAACATGAAATGAAATATTTCCCTTTTCCCGTTGGCCACCAGGTAGCTCTGATCCATCTGGGTAGCCCAGAAGTGTCTTGGCTCTTGTATGCTAATCTGGCTTCTAGTTCTTTTGCACTTTCATGCCCTTTTCACTTACCTCACTTTTTTTTTTTTAAGGAAGAAAAAAAAAACCTTGCTGTTTTATATGTTTTAGCTTTAACTAAACAAACATCTCTGGTGGGTCAGCATTGGCTACCGCTTACGCTTACCGCAGACCCAGGGATTAAGCACTTCCTTTCTGCAGTCTCTCCCAGAGGCCTATTTGCCAACTCCTTCCTCCCCATCCTGTTCCCCCTGCCCCTTGTTCCAGTTCCTGGGGCTCCGGGGCCTAGGGCCCCTCCGTACTGGCTCCTGAGGCTGGTTGGAAATCTCACGTTCAGGATCTTTATTCTTTGCTCTCCCTATCTCCTCAGAGTTCCACAAGCTGTTTTTAGGAAGAAAAGGTGGGGAGGGGAGTCATTTCCCCAACTCAGGCTTCCGTTCCTCTCCGAAGCTCCACGTCCCCTGGGAGGTCTCCCTCTTTTTCAGCTCCTGCCCTGTCTTTCTCGGCAGCACCCACTGACTGCTGTCCTTCGCCGCCTGCCTGAGCAGACAGAGCCCAGTTGTGGCCGAAAGGTAGTGACTTTGACCCTGGTGCCTTGGAAGTGGGGGAGGGGAGAGCCAGCTGGCAGTGCCCTGGGGGGCAGATTAGGAGGCACAGTGAGTTGCCAGTGTGATTTCAGTGCCCCACCCCTCCAGGTCTTGCATGGGGTGGCTTTGCTCTCTCCCAGAAAGTTAATAAACTCAAATGGAACTGAGAGGCTCAGTGTGAGCTGCCTTCCTCCCACCGCTGTCTCCTCGCCCCTCCCACCGGGGCAGCTGGGGTTACCAGATCAGTGGTTGTATATGCATGTATATAAATACTCCCCCCCACATGCATCCCCCTTTTAAAAACAAGAAGTAGCAACCTACCCTTGCACATGTGTTTTCTGGCTCTAGCTTTTTTATCTTGGGCGATGGCTCTGCATTCAGTGTATACAAATCTGTAGAGGCTTCCCTGGAACGGACAGTTGAAAAGAAAATCCTAGGGCAGGGGAGAATACTGCTCGTAAAGGGGTTGAAGCCTCTGAGGTGCCCATGGGTGGGCTTTAGGGGGTCCAGGAGCCTTCTGATTGTGTGTAAAGTTGTAGATACAAATGAATCTTTCTGGAAAGAGGGACCATGTCTTTCCAAGGGGCCTGTGGCCCAGAAAAGGCCAAAGCCACAGCTCTGGGTTGGATGGGGTTTTATAGAGTGGAAGCTGAGGCTGGGGGGGGAGGCTAACTCAGCAGAGGGCGGAGCCCCTTGGCTCTTGGGCCCCATGGGGGCTGCCGTGGACTGGGCTGAGGGGATGGGGCCCAGCTGCCAGCCCAGCTATCTTGTTGGAGGATGACTGGGGCTTTCCCGCTCCCAAAGGAGCATCCCCCTGCCAGCAGTGAGGGGGGTCCTGACTCTGAAAATGGAGCATGGTGTCTTCCTGGGACCAGAGAACCCCAGTGGTCAGAGCTTGGAGGCCCTTAGAGTAGCTGGATCTATGGAAATATCGAGGCACAGAGGGGTCAGGGGATGAGTCCAAGGTCACCCAGCCAGAGAAAGCAGAGGCCGTTCCTGCCTGTGATATTAAGTTCAGTGTTCCTTCCTCTGGGATGAGGAATGAGACTGGGAGGACGGGCCTTCTGGATGAGGTGAGGCTGCGTGTTGCTGCTTGCCTCTTGGCGTGTGGGTGAAGAAGAGAGGGTGCACAGAGCAGAGGCCACAGCTCGGGTGGGGGTGTCATCACCACACCTCAAGGCATCCTGCAACATCACCTCCGCTGGCTGAATCCTCACACGAGGCCACAGCTAGAGGCCCCGAATTCCGAGCCCAGCCAAGAACGCAGGGCTAAGAGGCTGTACTGCAGGATGTGGCCACTAGAGGGCAGCAGGCAAGCCGCTGCGGTGGCTCAGCTGCAGAAAGTTCTCAGGCTGGGAGAGGAGCGGAAGGAAGAAGGGGCAGTGAGCAGAAGCCTGCCAGGCGGAGGTCTGGGCACCGCAGCCAGGAGGAGGGTCTGTCTCACTGTCAGAGTCGGTGAGATCTGTTCTCAGGTACTTACGCGAGACACAAAGCGGACAAGACATTTAATGATGATAACAGTTGCGTACATTTATCGAGTGCTTTATGCCGGGCACTGTGTTAATTAGTCCTCACAATGTTAAATGTGAGTCCTCACAATGTTAAAATGATCCCCATTTTTCAGGTGAGAAAACAGAGGCCCGGAGAGATTCAGAAACCTGGCCATCAGTGGGGCTTTTGCCAGAGCCCATGTCCCAAGCAGGAGGCTGTGTCGTATTCTATGCCTGGCATTGACTAAATGCCTCAAATTCTTTAAATTCTTGCAACCGCTACTATGGTTATACCCATTGTATGGGTCGGGAAACTGAGGCTCAGAGACCGCTAGTGAATCCAGGTCCACACACCTGCTAAGTGATATCCGGGTGGGTGTGGTTCCATGGCTTGAGCCCTGAGGTCTGAATTCCAGTTCTCCAGTGGGGAGGTGTTTTTCACTCCCACCCTGTGCCCTAATCTGAACGTGGCTGAGACTGAAATCTGAGCTTTCTGCTGGGAGTTCACCAACTCCCCGGCCTTCCAACGCAAGTTACAGATTCTGGGCTCCTCTGTCTAAGGCTTGTCTGGATGTTGACTACCCAGAGATGGAGGAAGGTCATGCCAAAGGCTGCTCAAAGCCCAGGGAGGGGCCGTGGGGCTTGCAGGTTGGCTTGGAGGACAAGGGCATTGAAGAGTTCCTTGCAGTGGCCAGAGCTCCCCTGGGAACATTGGGACCTGGCCCTGGGGCCTCTGGTTTCCAGGGCAGATGCCTCCAGCATACCAAGGAAGCTTGGCCAGTCCTGAGCCCAGCTCTGCCAGGCTGGCAGGAGAGGGGGGCGGCATTTCTAGGAGGGTCTGACTTTCTTCGTCTTCCTGTTCCCATGCCCTCGCTTTGCCCTCCTGGGAGGCAGGGGGATGGCCTGTGGCTGGGCCTTTGGACACAGTCCCCTCGTGGATGCTCAGACTATACCTTGTGAACCCGAGTCCCACTTTCTTAGGGATTTATACCATCGAGATTCTTCAGTTACTCCTGATTTATTAGCCAAGGCAGCAGTTTGGAATCCTGGCCTTAAAAGTTTCTCTGGGCTGGGGTGGAGAGAGGTGGTAGGGAGAGAAACTTAAATGCTCCCCTGGATGGGTGAATTCTCCTTTTGGTACGAGAATCTTTGAATTAAGTGAAATCTCTTTCAGCCTTCTGTTTCCCGTCTCAGTGGAGACCAAAGGGGATTAAATGTAGTGGGTCAAGGAGGAGGATTCATGGCCTCCAGAGCACACTGCCTGGGCTGGAATCCTGGCTGTACCCCTTACTAGGAGTGTGAGCTGGGGAAATTCATCTAACCTTGCAGAGCCTCAGCTTCCTTGTCTGTAAAATGGGGATATGACAACATCAACCACACAGGGTTAGTGTGAGGGCGAGAGGTGTTTTTCACTCCACCTTGTACCCTAATCTGTGATCCCCCCTGGGATAAACATCATGAATGCCCAGTAAGTGCTTGCTTCCTTCATGTTCCCCCCGCCCCCATAATTCCTAGAACGGTGCCTGGATCATGCTCGATATCTGACAGATCTTTATGAGTAAGTACAAAGAGAGTCCATCCTAATGATGTGCACTGGGGCGTTGCAACTGTAGACCCTTACTTAAATAACTTAAAAATAATTCCTACACTATTATTAATGGTATTCCCTACCTGTCTTTAGAGGCATTTGTTTTGGGGCACTTAGGCAGGGTGGGCCTGCATTTTGCAGGAGAATCTAATTTAATGCAGACAGGCAGTTTTCTCTGGTCACCTCATCGAACCCTTTTGATGAAGTCAGCATTCTCTGTGGCCCTGGGGTGAGGTAGGGGTGGGATGAGGGGTGTGGTCAGGGCTCTGGTTTTCTCTGAGGTTCCCAAGAGTCTAGACTGTGTCCTTTCCATATTTACTGCCACCTGGTGACATGGTACTCTTCCCTGTAGGTACTGAGTGGAGTTTCAGACTTAAAATAGGACTCCTAGGATCCAGAGCCTCAGCTGGCTCACTGTCATCTCAGCTCAAGCTCTGCGCCCCTTCCAGAGGCAACCAGACTGCTTCAGCTCTGTTTCTTCTTCGCTAAGCTGATGGTAAAGGGGCCAGAACACTGGCCTAAGAATCTGACACGGAGGGATTCGAGTCTCTGCTATTCCTTATTTGCTTCTGCACATTTGCTTAGTCTGTGAGCCTCAATTTCTCCATCTAAAAAATGGGAGTGAGAACCCTGACCTCCCAGAGGAGGCTGTAAGGAATAGCGTGGTGTTCGGAGTTGGCTGAGCCAGGCAGCACAGCGGGTTTGGGAAGTGAGGATCCACAAACCACAAAGGAGTCACGCCAAATAGCGGGATGTGGGAAGAATATTCACAAAGCACAAGTTTATCCCCTCAGCCATGAGCCTTGATCAACAAGACCTTGATCAACAAGGCCAGACAGCAAAGGGAAGGATCTGGAGGTGTTACACTACAGATCGTCTGTACCCTTGTAATACCTGGTCTCTCTCTTGCCAATTTACACACAGGCCCGGGACATTAATCGAATGCATGTTTGAAGGCCAAGTGCATGTAAGCTGGAGGAACAAGGTCAAATCTCCTCAGAGGGAAAGAGCGTGGGCTCTGGGGAACCTGTGAGATGTGCGTTAAACCAAGCATGTGAGCTCAGGCAGGTCACCCCACTCTCTGTGCCTCAGCTTCCTCGCCTGTGAAATGGAGCTAATCCTGGCTTCCACATGAAGCTCCTGTGAGGAATAAATGAGCGAATGCAGGTAAAGGGCTTAGGAAGTACTCGACGGATGCTAACCGAAAAAATGCTACGGTCTTGGTGTTTTAACTTAGAATCCGTGGACAGCATCGAAGTCAGGAATGCTCCCTGGTCCACTTTTGCTTTGAGTTTTAGGTAGCCGTTCTCCTCTCTGGTGTGGTTGGAAGAAGAGCCTCCTGCCCCAGCTGTCCCTTCCGAGCGGGCCTCGGTGTCTGGGCTATCTAGACGGAGCTGTCATTTCCACCTGGAGGTCTGGGGTGAGCCCCTCTGCCTTGTTGACTTCCACCGAACCCCTCTTGGGGAGTCACTGAGAAAGTCAAATTTTGAAGGGTCAGGCTGCTCTGTTGATTTGAAATGCAGGGCCAGTCGGGGCTGTGCTCTGGCCTAGTTTTCTGGAATAACTTTGACTGACACCGTTCCACGGTTGGGTGCCGAGCACTGTCTGGTTGGGTCAGTCTGGTCACGAGAGCTGAACCGAGCTAGGGAGGCCTCAAGGTATTTGTGGCCAGTAGGTTTCTTTGCAACGCCCTTGGATGGTGGGTGTGCGGGGTCCTCCCCGGGGTGGTTGCCTATGTGGGGCACCAACTCTTGGTCAGCTGGGGGTGCAGGCTTGCCAGCTCCCTGCCCACTGGGTCCTGGTGTGAGGGACTCGGACTTGCCAGGAAGGGATGGGTAGGGGGTGGGGGAGGTGGGTGGAGGGCTCAGGAGTCAGGGGGCTAGATCCCAGGGGATAAAAGGTGGCCCTGGGATAGCTGGAGCCCTGAATCAGTGATAGATCTGGGAGAGCAACCAGGGCCCTTGTCAGCCGGCCCTGGGGGGGCAGTCTGTGAGGACACAGGACGTAGGAGGGAAGGGGTGGGAAGGGCGATGTTGACACACCGACCTCCCCCCCTCAGAACGCTTCCCCTCCCTCTCTCTCTACAGTCTATTGCTCACAGGGCCTCTGCACAGGCTGGGACTGCCAGCTAGGCCAGGAGACCTGGCAGCTGCGGACTCCCCAGCTCGGAGCAGCCCCTCTTTGGTGAGTGGTGGAGCCCTTCCTGCCTTCACTCTGGGAGCAGCCCCAGCCCTCCGCCAGGGCCCGGGAGCTGAGCCAGCCTCTCTTGGGGGCGACTTCCAGATGCTCAGGCTGGCACCTTGCTCTGGACCTTCCCTGCTCTCCTGCCCCTGCCCCCCTGCCCTGCCCCCACCTTTGCTTTCTCCATTCCTTGAGATGCCCCTTCTGCTGCACCCCCTCATCTTCTCTCCATCCTGCCTGGTTCTCTGGGGCCATTGCTGGGTCATATGTGGCAGATTCTGCTCTGTGGGCAGAGAGCTGAGAGCTGAACGGTGGAGGCCCTTGAGGACTAGCTGGGGTGGGCCCCTCCACCCCCCCAGGAGCCAGTTCACTCTGTTGTCAGTGGGGGTCATCTGCCCCCCACCTGCCCCTTGCCCCAGTGGCCAGGAGCAAACCTGGAGGGTGCTTGGGGCCTGGGAAAGGATGCTTTTCAGCAGCCCCTGGACCTTTCTCTGCTCTGGGCCAGTTGACTCTCGTTGACCGTGGGGGTCCCAGAAGTCCTCATCTGGGTAACTGGTCACCTGCACCCCTAAGTTGGTGTGGTGGGCTTGACAAGTTGTCCCCCTCTCCTGGCCCAGTGCACGGATCCTCATGGTGTGCATCTGACAGGAGCTCTTTTTCCTCCTGGGGTGGGCAGGGGATGGAGGAAAGATGCCCAGTGGGGAAGCTGGTGCCTGCTCGTGGGGGTGGAAGATGCAGGTGGGCCCCAGAGGTGCTGGCAGGGGTGACAGGCCGTGGCAGGAGAATGGCTCGAGGCAGAAACTGCTGGGCCCCTGAGTGTGTGAGCTGGGGAAGTTAGCTTCTTGCACAGTGGGGCCCCACTAAGGAACTCCAGGTTCATGATGGAAGTCCCCTGCAGCATTCGTTAAACTCTGCATGTGGGGAGTCAATTTGTTCGGTCCCAGAAGCTCCCAGGAGTCCCCAGAGAATGTAAAGTCTAGCTTAGAAGCTGCTCAGTCCTTAGGCGCATGTATGAGCATCGGGCAGGGAATCCGGTAGGTCTGGGGACCCCCTGGAGACCAGCCCGTCCAAGGGAGCAGGCTGGGGCCCCTGGCACGGTGATGCATCTCGCGGCAGGCTGCTCCCTGAATGCCGCCCACCTTTGCCCGCAGACCTCGCATGGTGGAGAAGCAGCCCCATGAAGGTGCCTAGCCATGCAATGTTCCTGGAAGGCCGTCCTCCTCCTTGCCCTGGCCTCCATCGCCATACAGTACACCGCCATTCGCACCTTCACCGCCAAGTCCTTCCACACCTGCCCGGGGCTGGCGGAGGCGGGGCTGGCCGAGCGGCTTTGCGAGGAGGGCCCCACCTTCGCCTACAACCTCTCGCGCAAGACCCACATCCTCATCCTGGCCACCACGCGCAGCGGCTCCTCCTTCGTGGGCCAGCTCTTCAACCAGCACCTGGACGTCTTCTACCTGTTCGAGCCCCTCTATCACGTCCAGAACACGCTCATCCCCCGCTTTACCCAGGGCAAGAGCCCCGCGGACCGGCGGGTCATGCTGGGCGCCAGCCGCGACCTCCTGAGGAGCCTCTATGACTGTGACCTCTACTTCTTGGAGAACTACATCAAGCCGCCGCCCGTCAACCACACCACCGACAGGATCTTCCGCCGCGGGGCCAGCAGGGTGCTGTGCTCCCGCCCCGTGTGCGACCCCCCGGGCTCCCCGGAACTGGTGCTGGAGGAGGGGGACTGCGTGCGCAAGTGCGGCCTGTTGAACTTGACGGTGGCCGCTGAGGCCTGTCGTGAGCGCAGCCACGTGGCCATCAAGACGGTGCGGGTGCCCGAGGTTAACGACCTGCGGGCCCTGGTTGAAGACCCCCGGTTAAACCTCAAGGTCATCCAGCTGGTCCGAGACCCGCGCGGCATCCTGGCCTCCCGCAGCGAGACGTTCCGCGACACCTACCGCCTGTGGCGCCTCTGGTATGGCACCGGGAGGAAGCCCTACAACCTAGATGTGACGCAGCTGACCACGGTGTGCGAGGACTTCTCCAACTCCGTGTCCACCGGCCTCATGCGGCCCCCGTGGCTCAAGGGCAAGTACATGTTGGTGCGCTACGAGGACCTGGCCAGGAACCCCATGAAGAAGACCGAGGAGATCTACGGTTTCCTGGGGATCCCCCTGGACAGCCATGTGGCCCGCTGGATCCAGAACAACACGCGGGGTGACCCCACCTTGGGCAAGCACAAATACGGCACCGTGCGAAACTCGGCGGCCACGGCCGAGAAGTGGCGCTTCCGCCTCTCCTACGACATTGTGGCCTTCGCCCAGAACACTTGCCAGCGGGTGCTGGCGCAGCTGGGCTACAAGATGGCCACGTCGGAGGAGGAGCTCAAGAACCCCTCCATCAGTCTGGTGGAGGAGCGGGACTTCCGCCCTTTCTCGTGACGAGGGCTCCGTGGGCGGGGGTGAGGGGCACATGGTGTCAGTTTTGATAAAATGGACCGTTTTTAACTGTTGCCTTATTTCCCCCTCCCTCTCCCGCCCGGTCTTTGTGTCCTTCCTGCCCCCCGACCCCCAACAGGCCCCGCCCCCCCTTCCTTCTGCCTCTTTTTGTCCCTGAAATTTGCACTATGTCTTGGACAGGAATCACTGGGGCGGAGGGGGCATGAAGCGGGGTAGAGCCCCCAGCTCATCCCATTCAGACACACGGCTGTTGGGTCTCTGCGTGGATGGTGACAATGTTTACAAGCACCACACTCACACATTCACATACGCACACATGCACACACATGGGCGCCCACGAGGAGAGGTACCCCCAAACCATGGAACTTCTGCAGTATTTCCAGTGGCCCAGTGGTCAGGGTATGGTAGTTTTGCACTGTCTTACTTCCACAAGGTAAGAGGATAAAAACAAAAAGGTCACCTCTCTCTAATTTATGAATGGTGTCTAATCCCTCCCCATCCTGCTTCCTGCCCCCAATGCCCACTGCCCCCCTTGGAGCAGAGAACCTGCCCCCCACTCTACCCCTCCCACGCCCACCCTGGCCTGCCCTTGCCTGCCGGCGAGCAGGTTTTTACTGTGAGGTGAACGTGGACCTTGTTTATTTTTTTCCAGTCTGTGGCGATGCTGTCTGTCTGTCCGTCTGAGTCTTGTGGCTGCCCCTGGACCAGTGATGGCTGATAAATCTTAAGGGTTTCTGATTGATCTTGGGGTCCATCTGTGATATTTCTTTGTGCCAAAAAGAAAAAAAAAAAAAAGAGTGGATCAGTTCGCTAAATGAACATTGAAATGCTTTATCTGTGTTTTCTGTAAATAAAAGAGTGCAATAATATCTGGGCGTGATGGTAGGACATTCTGAAGGGCCGAGGGCAGGCCTGGGTGGAGCCAAGCGTTTCTGGTTTGGGGGACAAGAGAGAAGGAGGTGGAGGTGGTGATTCAGTGGCCAGTCTCTAGCTTTTAGAACTCATGTCACCCTATCACTGTCAACACTGAGTTCAGTGGTTCATTTGCACTCAGTTGGTGGAGATGAGGCACCTTATAGCCAGGGGTGATGTTCAAAATATTTAACACGCAGTGTGGCTTGGGATGAAGGTCGGGATGAAGTCCTGGTGACCCCTTCCTGTGCCAGGTGTTGCCCCTTTAACTGCTGGGTCTGGGGCCTGGCTGGCTCGGGAGGGGGGCCATTCCCCGGGTGGGGTGGCTCAGGGCAGTGGCTGCTGATCAGCTGGCCCGGAAGAATTTCAGCATTGTACCCAATAGTGCAGGTGCGCTGGTATCTACCCTGGGGGATCCCAGCTGTGCTGTTTCCCTTCCCATCCTTGGCAGTCTAGCAGCTTCCTCCAAGCAAGCAACTTCCCCCACTGTTTCAAGAAAACAGCTGGTCCCTGGGGTGGAGGTCACAGCTCTGTTGTCCTGGGACAATGAGAGCCCCCGGGATCAAGCAGTCCCAGTGGTCCTGGGCTTCCTGAGGAAACTCACTCCGGGGCTATATTCTTTGAGTCAGGAGGATATGGATTTAGCAGCCATAGCAGGTAGCTGGGGTAAAAGGAGCTTCGTCAAGACAGGCTATGTTGTTTCCTGCAAACATAACAGCGAGTGCTGGCTTAAGCCGGTCAGGGCCGATACGGTGGCCCCGGGATTGTGTACCCAGATATGAGGGGCCCGGGCTCTTTCCATCTTGTTGCTGCTCCATTATCCTGAGGTGTTTCTCTTGCCTGTGTTGTCCAAGATGGCTCACTAGGCAATGGGAAGGGGAAGAACAAGGAAGGGAGGGCACAGCTCTGCCATTTGTGAGCAAACCCCCAAAGTTACAGAGGTCACTTCCACTCACGTCTCATTGGCTCTAGCCAATGGCCGCATGTAACCCCAAGGGAGGCTGGGAAAGGTAGTCCGCTATCTGGGTGGCCATGACTTCTGAAGGGGCCCATGAGTCAAAGGCTTATCTCCCCGGGCTTCAGATTTCCTCTCTGCAAAAGGGAGTCAGGGTGAGTTACACCTGCGTGCTTCCAGAAGAGTTTGGAAAAGTCGGTCAGGACTGGCGGGCGGGGCCTGGTGCTCTCAGCCCCTGGTTCACGGTCTCTGCTTCTCCAGCCTGTGGTGAGGGAGCCAACCTATAAATTGGCTTCCTGGCATCAGTGCTCAGGTGATCGCTCCCTCAGTGCCCTTGGCTAGCTGTTCTAGCACCCGGGGAAGGCCTCCAATGGATGTCACGGCAGGTCGGTTCTTCCCCTGTTACAGTAAATGGTGCTGTGGCACTTGTCTCCCAGGGAGGTCCCTTCTCTTTACTTGCCCACTGCCCTGCCTCGAACTATCCTAGAGCTGGGAGGCTCCTCTCCCTTGGGTGGGTGGCTTCGCGGTGGAACTGGGAGACACTGGAGCTGGCCCCTCAACTGCCATGACAGATGGCGTTAATAACATTGACTGGGGCTTTAGAGGCAAGTCCCATTGAAGGATCGGATCACTCATTCAAGTATTTCTGACTCATCTGTGTACAGGCCCTGGGGTTATGGATACTCTTTCAAGAAAGACTGTCTCGTGGGAGGCAAACAGATAAAAAGATGGTTACAGCATTGGTGAAGCACGGTGCCCCCAGGTGTGAGCCACGCAGGCAGGACTGGGCCCCATACAAACTTGATCCTAGAAACCACAAGGCCACTGTAATAAGTCACAGGCTTTTCCCCTAGGCCTCCCGGTGTCATTTGATGTATCTTTGGTCTTGGGGGCTTAGAGAAGTCAGGGAGGGCTGCTTTGAGGTGGTGCTAGCTGAAGCCAGTCTTGGAGAGGCGGGCTCTGGCCTTACACGGGGTGTGGGAAGACTGTTTACTGCTGAGTGGGGAGCAGGTGCCGAGGCATGGAGGTGAAAAGGTATGAGGCATTTACAGCAGTGGGGGCTGCAGGCAGCAAGCGGGGGGTAGACCGTGTTCCACATCCTGTTCCCAGCTTCTCAAGCTTGGAAAGTCCATTTTACTAGTTCACCCAGGGCAGTTCCATCTTCAAGGGATTTATTTATGATGATCAGCTACACATGACAGAGGGTTTGTCTGCTTCCAGGACCAAACTCCTAGACTCCAAGACTCCTGTCCTTTCGGAGGTCCTGCGTGTCTGGCTCCCCCACTCCCAGCTTCACCCACACCAGGCTCTTCTTCATTCTGCACTCTCTCGTCTTCCCCCTGCACTCTCTCGTCTTCCCCTTTCTTTCAATTCCTCGAACACACTGAGGTAGATTGTTACGGTTATAGCCCCTAATTTGTTCACACCCGACTCTGGGCTTAGCCCTGTGCCTTGCTTTGGCCAATGTGACAACAGCAAGTGTGGTGGGTATGGAGACACGAAATGGACCTCTGGAGGCTGTCCTTTTTGGCTTGCCTGGTGGGAGCCTTTCGCTGCATGTGAAGGAAGCCCAGCATAGCTTGCTGGGGAATGCAGACCGTAAAGTGAAGAACTGAAGCTCCCCAGGCAAGGTCAGTCAGTTCTTCCCTGACTTGGCAACTGACTCAGACGCACAAGTGAGTCCTAGCCAAGATCAGCCACAATATGACCTGAATTGTTGGAACTGCCTGGCTGAATTCAACCCAGATTTCTGACCCACTAGATGGTGGGTTAAAAAAAAAAAAAGTGGTTGTTGTTTCAAGCCACGATGTTTTGGAGTGACTTGTTATACAACAAAAGCTAATGCCATTCTCTGTCCCACGGGGGCCTTAGCACAGACCAGACCATTCCTTATGCCTGCGTCACTCTTTTTTTTTTTATTTATTTGCGAGAGAGAGAATGAGAGACAGAGAGCATGAGAGGGAGGAGGGTCAGAGGGAGAAGCAGACTCCCCGCCGAGCAGGGAGCCCGATGCGGGACTCGATCCTGGGACTCCAGGATCATGACCTGAGCCAAAGGCAGTCGCTTAACCAACTGAGCCACCCAGGCGCCCGCCTGAGTCACTCTTAACTCCTCTCTTTGCCTAATTAATATCCACTCATCCTTTGGACCTCAGCTTAATTATCAACACTTCAGATTAGTTCTGTTGTCCTAAGTATAGGCCCTTATATAACTGATTCTATATCTCATATTTGTATATCCTGCTTTTAGCCCTGATGGCACCGTGTACATCTCCTTTATAGCATTTACCACAGTTGTAATCACACCTTTTATTACAGGACCTGGCACATAATAGGTGTTGAATAAACACTGGCTGAATGGATGAAAGAGTGAATGAAACAGGTACTCCCCACTTGCTCACTCGCCTGGGACCTTCATGAAGAAGTGGGCAAGGACTCTTAGGGATCTGGATGAGACCTGAGGCAGCTCATGCCCTCCCAGGCTGTTCTGAAAAGTTATGGGGAGTTGAAGGGCGCCTGGATGGCTCAGTGGGTTAGGCGTCTGACTCTGGATTTCCGCTCAGGGGACGTGAGATCAAGCCCCGTGTCGGGCTCCACACTGGGTATGGGGCCTGCTTGAGATTCTCTCTCTCCCTCTGCCTCTCCTCCACCGCAAAAAAGAAAAGTTATGGGGGGTTGAGCTGAATTTTGTCCCAGGACTCAATGTCCACCATTTCTCCCCCGCCCCGGCCCAACCCCAGTCAACAGTTCTTTCTTTCTTTCTTTTTTTTTTTTTTTTAAAGATTTTATTTATTTATTTGACAGAGAGAGACACAGCGAGAGAGGGAACACAAGCAGGGGGAGTGGGAGAGGGAGAAGCAGGCTTCCCGCGGAGCAGGGAGCCCGATGCGGGGCTCGATCCCAGGACCCTGGGACCATGACCTGTGCCGAAGGCAGACGCTCAACGACTGAGCCACCCAGGTGCCCCAGTCAACAGTTCTTTCTAATTCCGCACTGACTTCCCTGTTTCTTCGCTGCGGTGCCTCACCTGCCTGGCCACTTGTTACAATTTCCAAGGTAAACGCTCTGGAGGAGAATACCAGCGAACAAACACGTGTATAGAATTTTACAGTTTACAAAGCATGCTTCCCTTCCTATTAGTCACACCTGTCCAGTGACTGTTTCCTGCTGACACAGAGGCACCTTTTCCCAGCCAGGAAATGGTGGTTAGAGCACCACGTAGGCATGACTGGCCCTGCCCCACTTCTTCTTTGTGTAGCGCTTTGATGGCTTAGATCCTAAGGAGTTATTTCCTGGTCTCGTCCCCACGCTCCGGTCCGTCCTGTCGAGTCTTTTCATTGCAGGTTTCCTCTGTTTGTGTGTTCCCACCTGCTCACTCGATTTTCTTCTCGCCAACAGCACTCCAGCCTCCTGGTCCCGCTTCCCTGGTGCTCTTGGGGACTCCCTGGGCTCCACTTCTTATCATCCCAGAGGGTACTGTCCGGGACAAACCCCAGTCCCTCCCTGGGGAAGAATTTCTCCCTGCTGAATGCCTCTCCTTGTTGGGTAGGAAAAGATATGGGAGAAGCACCTTCACAGACATAATGAGAACACACATGCTTTCCTGTTTCCTGAGGGCTGGAAAACAGGTTGGAATCAGATCCTCACAGGCAGGTGGTCAAGGTTGGGACCCATCAGGGAGTCTGGCTGAAGCCGTGGGCTGAGTGGTCACTGGGGTGGGCTTCATGTTTGTGTGTGTAGGTGCAGCTGGGGAGCTAATGCCAACGTTGAGGACCTGGCTGGTCCGGGGGCTTGCAGCCTGCCTGCTCAGAGCACACACAGACAACCAGCAAGCCTTCACAGAGTCCCAAAGTGCTCCATCGAAACCTCGGATCTGCCCACCTGCCCAGCTCTCCTCTATGTGCGCTGTTTGCTTACAGGAGGTGAAATTGCAGGTGACTTGTATTTACAGTTGGGTCGTACTCATCTTGGGGACCATTGTGATCAAAAGTGAGTTTCCAGGTTCCAGTCCCATCTTTGCCCCTACTTGCTGTGTGGCCTTGTGCACATCACTTAACCTTTCTGAGCCCCCTCGTCCTTATGTATAAGAGATAATCATTCTTTTTTTTTTTTTTAAAGATTTTTATTTATTTATTTGACAGAGAGAGACACAGCGAAAGAGGGAACACAAGCAGGGGGAGAGGGAGAGGGAGAAGCAGACTCCCCGCTGAGCAGGGAGCCTGATGCGGGGCTCGATCCCAGGACCCTGGGATCATGACCTGAGCCGAAGGCAGACGCTTAGACTGAGCCACCCAGGTGCCCCCAGAGATAATTATTCTAATACCTGCCTCAGAGGGCTACTCAGAAGACTGCATAAGGTAGCGCTTTTAAGTGCAGAGCATGGTGCTTGACACACAGGGGGTGCTCAGGAAATGCTGGCTGTTATGGCCTCGGGTCATCGTCACCTCTAGGTTAGATGGACTTGACCTTTCTCCCCCCTTCAGGGTATCTGCATTCATGCTCTTTTTCCATTCACAAAGGATCATTTTTAGCGTGCGGGCCCAGAACATCTTCTTCCTTTTGAAGACCCGGGGAAGCCCACTGTCTCCAGTGATGAAGGTTATAACGTTTTCTTAAGCCTGAATTTTCGAGCATCCTGGAGTGGGGCTGGGAACAGCCAGCCAACCACACCCGACCCTTGGAGGCTTCCTCCTCTGGCAAATGTCAGCATCACAGCTGCAGGCAACAATGCCTTCTTCCTGTATTGCTTCCTGCCTTCTTCCTTCTTTGGTAACACCTCAGCCTTCAGCAAGGTCACCCTGGCCTTGAGCTGGCTTTGGGAAGCCGGATATGACTTTGGGACCAAGCCTTTGCCCCGAGGGGAGCAGGAGGCATTTTGAACCATCCAGGAAAAGCAGAAAATTAGGGATTTACGTGACAGGAGGCTCAACTGGAGACCTTGTTCACTGCATCTTGCTGGACAAATCAGAAATTTACCCTGAGCCTCAGTGTCCCAGCTATGGCCTGGGGGCAATGATCAAAAAGAATGTATCTTCTGCAGTAATCGACAATGTAGGTTACATATGTCCATTTAGTCAAGTTAAACAGATGGGCAAAATGCCTTTCTTGATTAAAAAAAAAAAATTCTGTTTATTCTAGTGATTATTGAGAAAGGTTTGTTAATGATTTCATCCTATGATTATAGATTTGTTTATTTCCACATAAGTTCTGTCATTTTTTTCTTTATGATTTTGAGACTTTATTTTTAAATGCATACAATTCTAAGATTTTATTTATTTAGAGTGAGTGTGTGCACAAGCAGGGGGAGGGGCAGAGGGAGAGAGAGAATCTCAAGCGGGCTCCCCATGCCCAGCACAGAGCCCAACACGGGGCTCGATCTCGAGACCCTGAGATAACGATTTGAGCTGAAATCAAGAGTCAGACGCTTAACTGACTGAGCCATCCAGGCACCCCTAAATGCATACAATTCTAAAATTGTCATGTATTTCTGGTGACCTTGTATCATCACGAAGTGTTCATGTTTACCTGGCAATGCTTTTGCCTTAAAGTCCATTTTGTCTGATGTCAATATAGCAACACCTGCCTTCTTGGTTAGAATTTGTTTAATTTATGGTTCCAGCTTTTAGCCCATATACATGTCTTGCAATTGCTGGTGTGTTTGAATTTATAGCTACCATCTTATTTTGTGCTTCCTGTTTGTCTCACCCATTATATGCTTTTTACCCCTCCTTTTGATTAGTATGTATATATTTTATCTATTACATCTTTTCCCCTGCACTGATTAGAAATTACATATTCATTTCTATTTCTTTAGTGGTAACCTTAGAAATAACAAATTATTTTCTCCGTTTATCCAAATCTAAAGCTAATCAATATCTTTACCGTTCTCTTGAAAAACACACTTAATCCCTTAAATATGCTTTAATTCCACTGGCCTTCTTTTAAACTTCTCTGTGGTTGTTGTGATGCATTTTTAAAGCTAAAGCATTATATATGGTCTTCTGTTTTGTTTTGTTTTTTTCTAAATCATCAACTTTATTAGGTTATCATTTGCACACAATAAACTTCACTCATTTTTTTTTTTAAGATTTTATTTATTTATTTGAGAGAAAGCCAGAGAGAGAGAGAAAGAGAGAGCAAGCACAAGCAGGGGGAACCACAGAGGGAGAGGGAGAGGGAGAAGCAGGCTCCCCACCGAGCAGGGAGCCTGATGTGGGGCTCGATCCCAGGACCCTGGGACCATGCCCTGAGCCAAAGGAAGATGCTTAACTGACTGAACCACCCAGATGCCCCTAAACTTCACTCATTTTAAGTATACTGTTTGATAAGTTCTTTTTCTTTTTTAATTAGGAAAGATTTTATTTCATGCAACTAATGTGCATGACAGTTCACACATTCATACCAGTGGAAAAACCATTTGATAAGTTTTGACAAATGTGTAGTTAGGTAACCATGATCACAGTGAAGATGTAAAACCTCTTTATCAACCCAAACGTTCCCTTGTGCCCACTTGTAGCCTATCTACTTTCTCCGTTCCTGGCCCTTGGCAACCATTGAACTATTGCTGTCGTTATAGTTTTACCTTTTATTGAATTTTGTGTAAATGGAATCATACAATATGTAGCCTTTTGTGTCTAGCTTCTTTCACTTAGGTGACGGTTGAGATTCATTCATGTTGAACGTACCAATGGTCTGTTTCTCTTTTATTGTTGAGAGTTCTTCATTCCCCTGTACAAATCCAAACTTCCACTTGGTATCATTTTCCTTTGGCCTGAAGAACTTTCATTTTATTTATTTATTATTTTTTAAAGATTTTCTTTATTTGAGAGAGAGATCGAGAGAGAGCACACAGCAGAGGGAGGGGCAGCGGGAGAGGAGAAGCGGACCCCTGCTGAGCAAGGAACCTGACGCAGGGCTCCATCCCAGCACCCCAGGATCATGACCTGAGCCAAAGGGAGACGCTTAATGGACTGAGCCACCCAGGTACCCCAGTAAAGAACATTTAATTTAATTAATTATTATTTTTTTTTTTTTGCTGTGGAGGCTGACTGATTATAAATTCTCCCAGACTTTGTTTGAAAGTCTTTATTTTTACAAGAGATTTTTGTTGGCTTTAGAATTCTAAGTAGGTTGTTTTCAAAGATTTTGATTCATTCTTTTTTGCCTTGTATTCTTTCTATGAGAAGTCTTCCATAATTCTTAATTTTTTCCCCTTTGTATACAATATCTCTTTTCTCTGACCACTTTTAAGATTTTCTCTTTATCACTGCTTTTCAGGAGTTTTGATCATGATGTGCTTTGGTATGTTTATCTTTATTCTGCTTGGGGTTCATGGAACTTCTTGATTTGTGGGTGTATAATTTTCACCAAACCTGGAAAAGTTTCAGCGATTTTTTTTCTTCAAATATTTTTTTCTGTCTTGCCCTTTCCAAGACTCTGATGATACATATGTAAGACACCCTGACATTGTCCCATGGATGACTGATATAAGTTCATTTTCCCCCCTAGCCTTTTTCCTCTCTGTGCCTAATTTGGATGGTTTCTAACACTACCCTCTCAAGCTGTCTAATCTTATTTCCTGCAGTATCTAATCTACTGTTAATCCCATCCAGCATATTTTTTCCATTTCAGATTTGTATTTTTCATCTCCATGTGGCCCTTGGGTCCTTTTACTTTATAAATTTCCATTCTATATCCTCATTGTGTTCATGTTCTCGTTTAAATCTTTGAACATTTGTATACAATTTATAATGTTTTAAAGTCCTCGATGATGAATTCTATACTCTTAGCCATTTCTGGGTCGTTTTTATTAATTAATTTCTTTTTCTCCTGGTTATGATCATATTTACTCAATGCTAGCTTTTCCGTAAACTTAGTAATTTTTGATTGCATGCTGGATATATCAATCAAGGGCCAGATAAAGACGGAAATCTCATCAGTAATTTGAACAGGACAATTTAATGCAAGTAATTATTAACTAGTCCAATGTGGTTAATTACTACAAGGGGTAAAGGAGGACTCTAAGGAATATAGGAATAATATATGCAGGAAGCCCTTCCTCTAGGGCTGAGGGAGTGTTGACAGGAAGAAATGAAGAACTTGAAAGAGACATCTCCAGCCCTGCCCCCTTTGAGTCAGACCTTGTTGGAGAGGGTGTCTCTGCCATATGAACACACAGCCTTCCAATGGAGAAGAAACTTGCCAGAGGGTTATGCCAGAGATTTCCATTTCAGCAACATACTTGATGGCTGAAACACTCATTAGAGGAGGCAGCTGGGTCCTAGCTGGTCTGCAGGATCTACCTGTCAGGTCAACAGGAGGCCAGGGTTCCAGGGGGCCAGTGCTGGTTCAGGAAGTGGTCTATTAGGTGTTTGGAGAACTTGTTGGGGAACAAGGGCCACTAGGCCTCCTAAACAGCTGTGGGGATAAACTACACCAGAACCAGGAAGAGAAACTTCTTTCTTAGCAATGATCTTGCAGTGACACCTCCCCACCTGCCTCAGCATCCTTCAAAGACAAAATCTAGCATAGCACCAAGTATTCAGGGTCCATCTCCAGTATTGTAAAGCAGGACAATGAAGGGTGCATTTAGAGCTAAGAAGCAATAAACTGGCATATGGACATTATGCATTTTTCTGTGTCAAAAGCTGGATTTGGGTGGATTCCTTTATAGAGTATTGGATTTTTTTTTTTTTTTTTGGCACAAAGTTCAGTTACTGGGGATCCTTCTGATCCTTTCAAGGGATAATTTTAAGCTTTATTATGATGGCTCCAAAGCAGAGCTACTTTAGTGCCAATTACTAACTTGTGACCCTTCTAAGGATCCTATCCAATGTCCCATGTATTGTGGATTGTCCCCACTCTGCATAGTGGGAACATGAACTATTCCCCTCTCTGTGTGAGTTCCTGGACTTGTGTAGTCTGCTACTTTCCAGTGTTTTTTTTTTCTTGACCTTACAGAGTTTCACTCTATGCATGTACAGATCAGTACTCATTCAAAGATTCAAAGAGACCCCCTCTGCAGCTCTCTGGATCTCTCTCTCTTTTTTTCTCTGTGCATGTCCCTATTCTCTGGCAGGCTGCTTCACAAATTTTAGCCACATTGATTTCCTTAAACCTTGATATCCATCTATTCAACCCAGTGACACCATTGAGCTTTGTTTGCATTACTTGTCCCCTAACTGCAATCTGCAAACTGTTTCCAGAAAGTTTGCTGGGACAATCATAGTGCACATCTCATTTGTTTCTTTTCTTTCGGGGCACAGTCCCGTGCTATTTGTTTTTCCAATATCTGAAAACATTTGTTTCTCTCTCTCCCCACCCCAACCTTTTGGTATATTTTCCTAATTGTTTATGGTAATAGGGAAAATCCTGAAGCAGTTTAATCAACTTCATGAGCAGAAGCAGAAGTCTCTTGTCATGTATTTTAATTTTGTATTTAAAAAAGTCTCTTGATACATTACTTTTTATATAATTTAAGCTTAGTCAATATTTAATTAGATTTACCCATATGATTTCTTCTTTCCTCTTAGAACTTCTTTCTGGAATTTCTTTTTTTTTTTTCATTATACAACTTTCATTGAGGGTCTGCTAGTGGCAAATTTTCAATTTTTGTATATTTGAAAATGTCTTTAACACTTGATTTTTCAAGATATCTTCTTGGGGTATGAAATTTGGGGTTGGCATTTATTTATTTTCTCAGCACATTAAAAAATAACATTTCACTTTCTTCTGGTTTCCATTGCTACAGATGAGAACCAGCCATCACCTAGTGGTGCTCCTTTTAAGGACAATCAGTATTTTATTTCTGACTTAAAGAAAAAATCCTTCTCATTAACTTCGGAGTTTGAAGTTTTACTATGATGAACCTAAGTGTACTCATCTTTTGATTTAATCTACTTGGATTAATTGGGCTTTTGAACCTGTTGTCTTTCATTAGTTCTGAAAAGTTCTCAACTATTAGTTTTAAAAATACCGCCTCTGCTTTGTTCTCCTGCATTTCTCCTTCTGGAATTCTAATTAGCCATCTATTATATGTACTTATCTATCCTTCATTCTTATTTTTCCCTTTCATTTCCTATCTTCTCACATCTTGTGCTTAATCATGGGTAGTTTTGTTTTTTGTTTTTTTGGTAATTGTTTTCCAGTTCACCAATTCTCTCTTCAGCTGTGTCTAATTTGTAGTTAAGCGTGCACACCCAGTATTTGATTGCAGTTGTAATACTTCTCATTTCTAGATGTTAACTTTGTTTCTTCTTCAAATCTGCTTAGTTATTCCTTACTGTTTCTTGCTCCCTGTACATATTTTCAAGATTATTTTTTATTTCTTTAAAAAATAGCACACATAATTATTTTACAAGTTGTATGATAAGTCCAGTACCTGAAACCCTTGCAAATTTGTTCTGTTGTCAGTTGTTCCTATTGGTTCTCGGTCAGAATGCCTTGTTTCCTTGTGTATTTGGTTAGTTCTGTACTGTGGTTTGTGCATTTTTCCTTGGATTTCTATTTATGGAAATTTGTGAGACCTGGGATTGCAGAGAATTCTTCCAAAGAATATTTGTTTTCATTTTTTTGCATCTGCCAGGCCACTGGGGCCACTTACTGGCAACCACCATGGTAAATAAAATTCTTGGTTTGTGGAGTTTGGGGACCACCCAGGTTGTGTGAATCCAGGTTATAAACTTTTGTAAGGGATGCTTGAGGTTTCCAAATTCTCAGTAGTACTTTTTCCATTTACTACTTAGTGCTCAGTTTTAAGACAGTTCATTCTTCTCTGGGTCCCCATGAAGGAGGGGATTGTTAGTATTTCTCATTCGTCCTTAGCCTGAGAGGGTAACCCTTGGAAGTCTCAGCTATTTAAGAGGAGGAACTCCTATCAGACTCTCCACCTTGGGCAAACCCTGGGCTTTGTCAGCTTATCCCTGGGACACCAGAGAAACCAAAGCTATGTTTCTCAGGGTTCAGTGAATGCTCTCTGGGCAAACACAGCTGCCACTGTCCTTACCTTTTTGGTTCTTGCCTTCATTCCCTGCATTTTTTGCCTTGTGTGTTATTTACTTTCCTGCCAGCTTATTTTGCATTGAAGAAGATTTTTCTTATTTTATAACGGATATTTTAGTTGTTTTCAAATGGGAGGGTCTAGCATGTATCTAGCATTTTGTATTACCCCAAACTGCTGTACTGGGGTCACACTTAGCATCCTTCTTCAGTACCTAGAACATACATTCTCAGGCAGTATTTGGCAAATAAATGAGTGGACATGGGAATGAATGAAGATGTGCACACAGCTTTGGTTGCATGAACGGTTCATTAGCCATCTTGGAAACACCATGAGGTCAGGGACCTTGCCTAATGAACTCACCATTGCCTGAAACTCTCTGTAATGACCCATGCCAGCAGGTGTCAACAGATCTTGACTCAGAGAGGTCTAGGCGTAATGGGAAATCTGCCCTCATAAATGACACTTGTCTAATGCACAGAACAATTTTCCGAATCTGTGGGTCTTTGGGAATGGTTGGTTTTCAAATGGCGGGGTGGGGTTTCAATGGCCTGTCTCTGCTCTCTTCCTGGTTCTTCTGGGGCTTCCGGCTGCAAATATCCTCTCACAGTGATGGAGTTTTGCCTCTGGTTTTAGTGTTGTGATCTAAGCCCTTGCAGCTCAAAGTGTGGTCCACATACCAGCGGCATCTACATCACCCAGGCACTTGTTTGAAATGTAGACTTTGGGTGCCTGGCTGGCTCAGTTTGGAGCATGAGACTCTTGGTCTCAGGATTGTGAGTTTGGGCCCTACATTGGGTGCAGAGATTACTTAAAAATAAAATATTTTTTAAAAAAGAAATGTAGATCTTGGGCCCCACCCAGACTACTGATTCAGGACCTTCATTTTTTTTTTTAAAGATTTTATTTATTTATTTGAGAGAGAGAGAATGAGAGAGAGCACATGAGAGGGGAGAGGGTCAGAGGGAGAAGCAGACTCCCTGCCAAGCAGGGAGCCCGATGTGGGACTCAATCCAGGGACTCCAGGATCATGACCTGAGCCGAAGGCAGTCGCTTAACCAACCGAGCCACCCAGGCACCCCAGGATCTTCATTTTTGATAAGATCCCCAGGTTATTCATATGCACATGAATGTTTGAGAAATACTGCTCTAACCCAGAGCTCTCCAATGTATGTGTGTGTGTGTGTGTGTGTAGAGAATGGATTATAGGCTTGCAGTGAGAAAATGATTTTTTATAGCCTTCAGGTGGCCCTGCAGGATGACCAACTCATTTCGGTTTGCTTGGAGCTTTCCCAATTTTTGAGCTGAAAAAAAAACCACATCCCTGGAAACCTCTCAGTCCCAGGCAAACTGGGATGATTTGTCCCCGTACCAGACAGGGCCCAGGCATCCTGGTCTCCCAGAGGGAAGCAGAGCAGGAACTGTGGTTCCAGTAGTCTTCATGCTGAGGAACAACATCTGGCACCATGTTGGGCTGGGCATGGCTAAGGAAGTGTTTCATCACCTGGACAACCTGGACACCTGTGTCAGCAGCCAGCTGCAGAGCACTGTGATCCCCACTGTGGACAAGGGGTCCTTGGACTTATAAGAGAAGTTCACATTCCTGGAGGCCCAGTGCGCAGTCCAATGCAGGCCAAGTTATGAAGGGGGAGATAAAGAGGTTGGGCCGGATCTCCAGGGTAGAGCTGCTCTGGGAGAAGGCTCCAACCCCCCGTCTTTATGTAAGGTAGTGACTTAAGCCCATTTGTAGGTGATTTGTTCTTTTAGTGGCATCCATGTTAGCTGCAAAGAGAGAGTTCCAACAATACATGCACACTTGGCAAATTAGAACTTCATCATTATTTTGAAATACTTGGTATGAAATGTTTGATTGTGTTCATAATCCATTCACATCATCACAAGAAATTTCAACATTACATTTGTCAAAGAAAGAAAAGGAAGAGCTGTTAGATTCTCTTAATATAATTTCAAGTGTTATACATTTTTGAATGGTTATAAAATGCTTTTACATTTTTTATCATGTACCGTGTGAACAAAAGTTTCCTGTGAATAGTGACTTCCAAGAATTTCAAGAGATCCTCATTAGAAAGCCCCACCCAGAGTTACGTATGGCATTTCATGTATAAAGCCTGATATTAAAAAAAAAAAATGTTCATGGAAGAAAGCTCAAGGTTCTCATTTAATTTTTTGAAAAGATTTTATTGGAAAGTTTTATACATATTCAATATTTAATATCTCCTTATTCCATCGTACTTTTATCAGAATTATATAATATAAAGAAAATGGAGTAGTTTTCCCACCTAGCTCCCTATAGATGCTCCCAAGTTACCTCCAGTTTACCCCAATGCACTGTGCAAATTTGACCACTTTCTCTGTGTGCCCAAGTGTGAAGTACCTGGGAAGTCTTGTGGTAACCCTCTGTGCTCCCAGTTCTCTGAACTGACTCGGGCCCCTCTCCCCCTCACTGCGGAGGCACGGGGGAGAGAACAAGGCTAATCGCAATACCCTCCAAGACTTTCCTTGCTCCACTCTCGCTCCTCCCATCTTCCTCCCTCTTCTTCTTTAGTGAAAATCCAGCTGCCTCCAACGGTTGCTATGGCAACCCTAGGGCTGGCAGGAGCAGGGCTGTGCTGACTTAGGGATGGGCTTCCATGACAGAGCTGCCCCTCCTCTCTGGGGCAAAATTATGATGGTGGGTAGATGGGGTCGGAGCACTCAGGGACTGACCCAGCCTTCTGGACCATGGGACCTCTGCACTCAGAGCTGCTGGGGACACACCCTTGACCTGGGGTCTCTCAAATACCTGGCTCCTACACTTCACATAAAGCCTCGGGGTCTCTCCAAAGGTGAATTCACCAGAAGGCCACACTCTCTGATCACAGTCGGTTTCAACTGGCCTTTCTTCTAGGCCCCCAGGCTACATCTTACCTCACCCCTTGCACAACAGGCAGCTAGAACCTGAGTTTGGCCTCCAGAGTTTTGGAGTGTAACTTGATAGGTGCGGGTGGTGTGGGCCTTGTGTCCGAGCTTGGAAGTCAAAAGGATGCGGGTTCAAGTCTTGGCTCTGCCACTTTGTAGCTCTGGGAGCTTGGGCGAGTCATTCAACTATACTGAACCTCAGTCTTTACATGCGTATGGTGGGATTATTAAAGACCCATCTCATAGGATTGCCATTTGTAGCTTCCAGGACCCCAGGAACATGAACTGCTTTTGTAAGTCCAAGGACCCCTTGTCCACAGTGGGGATCACAGTGCTCTGCAGCTGGCTGCTGAAGGTGTCCAGGCTGTCCAGGTGATGAAACACCTCCTTAGCTACGCCTGGCCCAACATAGTGCCAGATGTTGTTCCTCAACATCTGGATATTAGAGTGGCTCCTCAGGTACATCCATAGAAGCCCACAGTTTAGCAACTCCCCCCCCCCCACCTCCTCTGCCAATTTAGGGCTCAATCTTCTTCTTCCATCTGATGGTATTACATGGAGATATTTGTGAGCTCATACTTTGTCAAGCTCTCAGATCAACTCATGGCATTCAGGAAATGCTCAGTTAGTGAGGATTGATGTTACTATTTCCCTCTCACTTTCCTGACTGGTTTCCCTTCTTTTCCTTTTTTCTTTTCTTTTCTTTTCTCTTTCATTTATTTATTTTTTTTACAACAAATCCCGCCAGGCCCTGGGGGTTCAGGGGGCTGTGACCACTTTAGCTTTTCGTGTAAACCTGACTCTCGTAGAAAACAATATCCCGAAGCAGAAAAAAGAAAAAAAAAATCAAACTGTGTACATAAATCAATAATTCTGCACCAAGTGAGAGTAATTAAGAAATGAAACCACTAGGAAATACCCAAGAGAGCTTATTAGAGAAAATAACCCTAAAACTATTATCTAGCGGTTCAGAAACACCTACTCTGGGTGGTACTCAGCTCAGGGTTTGCAGCTGTGCCCCATCGGACAGGGGCGTGTGATGACGGACCCTCTGGCTGTTCTCACTGGTTGTGGTAGCTCCATGGGGATTTCCTCTGCTGGTTCTGATGTTTATTTTTTTGGCAGTGGACTAATAACCATTGGCCGGTACCAAATAACATTGATATTCTTGTTTTGGGTACTTTCTCGGCAGATTTTACTATATCAAATAGTGTTTCAGGTTGGCTTCTCCAGGAAGCAGGCTCTGAGACAAGTTTAGTGTGCCGGGTGTTGATCTAGGAGGGTCTGTAGGTTGATCTAGGAGGGTCTGTGGGATGAGGACCGTTCGGAAGGGAGGGGAGGGAGCAGAATGCAGCAGAGGGAGAAGTCAGGCTGGGACAGCCCAGGCTCACCCCAAGGGGGCTCTGCAGCTGATGGTGGTCCAGCAGAGCTCTCTGAAGGGCCAGGATGGCAGAGGCTTTTCTCCACCCGCCTCCTTGGTCAGTCACTGGAGGTGGGCCGTCCTGGCAAGGGCATGTCCTCTGATGATGGCTCTGTGCAGCTGACGTGGATGCTGAAGGGGCACTGCGGGCAACAGGGGCACCACACCCTTCCTTGAAGGGGGACCTGGACTGCGCATCTCTGTGGTCATCACAAAAAGTAAACTGAGGCTGGGATGCGGGCCTGGAGCCTTGCTGGGTCACACGGGACATTATAGTGGCTCCTTAGGTATATCCATGGAACCCCACAATTTAGCAACCTCCTCCTCTCCTTGCCTGCCAATTTAGAGCTCAATCTTCTTCCATTGATTAGCAAACGAGCTCAGATAGGAAAGGGACCTGCCCAAAGTCTCCTGGGGCAAATCACAGACAGAATTGCTCAGTGAGCCTATGCCCTTGTTCGGGTCTGTTGGGCTGTCACCTTCCCGGCAAGGCTCGCTGACTCTGGGAGCTGCGTGAGATACTCCTGTATGCACCTGGTCACTTTCCAGACTCCCCATCAGGCCACGAGCTTGCCAAAAGCAGGGCCAATGAATGAGACAGCTGTGAAGTGAATCTTATCCTTAGGAAGGAAGGAATGAGGTCCTTGGCAGCATGGTACAGGGAGTCTGGGCCCATTGTTGGCCACTCCTATGGAGAAATATTAGGGCCCTTTTTCTTTTAGTCTTTAGTTCCTCTCCCCTGGCCCCTAAGGGATGAACCTCCATCCAGGATTTTGGGGTTCAATCTCAGGAAACTCAGAAGTGATTTAAACCCACTTCTCGATTCCCGATGTGCATCTTTGGCCCATGAAGGGCGATCTGAGTGGATTTCTTTATGACTTCCCTGTTCCACTGCTGGCCCCTTCCTCTGCACTGGATATGCTCAATACACTTGCTCTTATTTTTATGATTTTATGAAACCTATATTATTTTATGTGCATGGATTTTAATTTATGTAGATAGTATTGTGCTAAAAACCTAATTCTATTTTTTTCCCCTTTTCAGCATTTTATGTTTTTAGAAATCTATCCAGGCTGTTGATTCTAATTGCTGTGTCTACTGCATTTATTCATCCCTCAGCAATGGAAGCCTAGTTTGCTTCTAAACCTCCCCTCTCCCTGTCCCCTGCCTCGAACAGTCCCACGGCAGAGATCCTCATCCTCTCCTTCCAGATCTGCATGACAATTTCTCTTGAATCTCCGTCCAGGAGGGAGTTTCTGGTAAAAGTGTATATGCATGCTTAAATTGCCTAAGTAGACTCACACTTCCTACTCTTAAAGGACCAAGTACTCATCAAGCCCCGGGGCTCGCTAGACCTTGAACTCTCTTAATTAGAAGAAATAATTTAGAAAATTATTTAAAAATTATTTTTTTGAAGGGGTGGGGAAGCACTTTGCCAGCCAAACAAAACACAGAAGATGGATTCAGCCCATGGTCTCTAGTTTACAAGCCTGAAGGCGCTTTAACCTTGGCCTTTGCATGCAGAGGGCACACATCCCTGACATCTCCTTTGTGTCTCTCCAGGGCCCAGTCCGTGTTCACACCAACAAGCCTTGAGCAGAACTTCACCCCCTCCTCAAATAGACCCTGTGTCAGAACAGGTTCCGCATGTTGTAAGGAAGAACATTTGCAGCCTTCCTGGCCTTACCTCTCTCTCCGACCCCTGTCTTCGGGGACCACCAGCTGTCAGAACAGATGAGATTTATCTAGTGGGAGGCGCTCCCTACCTGTGTTGCCCTTCCTGCCCAGCAACCCCTCCCTGAAAGGTGAAGGTTGTGGGGAGAAGAACTGAGGACGGGGGGGGGGGGGGGTTTGGTGGTGGTGGGGGCTGTTTTAGTTTGGGCTGCTATAACAAAATGCCATAAATGCTTATAAATAACAGAAATGTATTCCTCAGAGTTCAGGAGGCTGGCAGTCTGAATTCAGGTCGGGTTCTGGTGAGACTGCTCACTTCTGGTGGTATCCTCATGTGGCATGAGAAAGAGGGTGGTGAGCTAGCTCTCCAGTCTGTTCCTACAAGGGCACTCATCCCATTCCTGAGGGCTTCACTCTCATGACTTAATCACCCCCAAAGACCCCACCTCCAAAAACCATCAAACTGGGGATTCGATTTCAATATATGTGCTTCCGGGGGGATGCAGTCGGTCTGTCATGGGGACCATCAGCCCTTGGTCCAGCTTCTCCAGCAAAAACAAAGATCGTTGTTGCTCTGAGCCTCTTGAGTTTGAGAGAGCCTTTGAGAGTAGGGAATGTCCAAACCATTGTGTGGCCTCAGACAAGGGCCGCAGGTGGTCAGAGATTCTTTATAGCATTTGCTTTTAAGAGAGAAAAGAATATTAGCTTTAAGTCTTCTTGTTTTGAATCAGAGCATCTGGGGCTCCAGCCTGTGCAGCTATTAATCCCCACAACTCCAGTTGGGCTTTCAGGAGCTGGCCAGGTTCCCCTGCTGGCACCCAGACTTCCTAAGGCCAGATGCCCACCCCCCAGCCACCCTTGGCACAGCAGAGTAGAGTGGGTAGGATGTGTGGGTTCTGGAGTCAGGCGGTCCTGGGTACAAGCCTGACCCTGCTGCTTCAGACTGTGACCTTGGACAAGCCACTTCACGTCACCAAGTGACTTGGACAAGCCACTTCACGTCACCAAGTGGCTTGGACAAGCCACTTCACGTCACCAAGCCTCAGTCTACTCATCTGCAAGATGTGAGGCTATTACCCACCACACAAGGTGCTCTGAAGTTTACATGAGCTAATGGTTGTAAAGCCCTTTAGCAGAGCCTGGCACATGAACAGAACTTAACGGATGGGAAATTCAAATAGCAGCTCACGGGAACTTGGGATGCAGGCGAATAGAGCAATACAGCAATCAGTAGCTAATGTCCTTGGGTCTATCATGTGCCAGGTGCCACAACACCTGGGGCTGCAGGTGGGCTGCAGGTGGGCTGCAGAGGGACCCGGGCATCTAGCGAGGAGGCAGAGAGAGGAGGAAGGGCCAGTGACCGTACAGCCTCCAGTGTGAGGGATGGTTTTATTTTTAAAGATTTTTGACTCATTTATTTGAGAGAGAGAGAGAACAGAGCGAGTGAGTGAGAACATGAGTGGGGGGGAGGGGCAGAAGGAGAGGGAGAAGCAAGCTCCCCACTGAGTGGGGAGCCAGATGCAGGGCTCGATCCCAGAACCCTGAGATCATCACCTGAGCCGAAGGCAGACACTTAAATGACTGAGCCACCCAGGCTCCCTGATGGGTGGTTTTTTTTTTTTTTTTTTTAAGATTTTATTTATTTATTTAACAGAGAGAGACAGTGAGAGAGGGAACACAAGCAGGGGGAGTGGGAGAAGGAGAAGCAGGCTTCCCCGTGGAGCAGGGAGCCCGATGTGGGGCTAGATCCCAGGACCCTGGGATCATGACCTGAGCCGAAGGCAGACGCTTAACGACTGAGCCACCCAGGCGCCCTTGATGGGTGGTTTTTAAATGTTTCTTTGCCAAGCATTTACTGAGTTGCAACGTTGGAACCCACTCCCGCTGGTTTAAGCAGAAAAGGGATTTATGAAACTACATGGGATCATGCACAGAGTCGTGGGCGGGTGGGAGCAACAAACCTGAGGTGAGGCTCCCAGAGGGACTCAGGCCTGCGCTGCCCAACTGGCTCCATGGGTTAAATGAAGGCAGCCACAGCCCAGGAGCCTATTTCGCTGCAACCTCGGTCTCTTCTGCCCCCGGAAGTTGGCCTTGTAACTAAGGCCACCCGGAGAGCTGGACCACAACACAGAAGTCTGTGCCTGTGGCTGCCTGGGCTTCAGTTCTGAACTGGGGACTCTCAGGGCAGAGCCCAGGCCTTGCACCTGCGTCCTTGCCGCAAGGGAGCCTGGGAACCGAGTTCTGAAATAAACTTGGGAAGGCAGAACCGATAGGGAATTTCCCCAAACGAGAAGCTTTTCCAAGGATGGATGCTGCACAGTCACAAATAAGGCAGATGTCCCTATGTCCCTACCTGAAGCACCATGTAGGGAATGTGGGGGCATGTGACAGAAGGGGGGCTAGACCTGGCTCTTAGAGGTGTTCCCTGTCTAGCAGGGCAGACCGACATCTACGTGTGTAACACTGCAGGTGACTGGAGGGGCTTACAGGGCGCGGACCACCCACCCACCCACTGCATGTCTGTGCCTGGCTCCGGGGGCCTAGTTGGTATGAGAGTATATTTGCGACCCCTCCAGTGACGGTGTGCAACAGTGGAAAGGGGAGGGTCGGCCAACCTGGAACCCAGTCCTGACTTTCCTATTGACCACCCGTATGATTTAGAATCTTAGTTTCTCTGAGCCTCAGTTTCTTCATATGTAAAATGAGGATAGTCCCACCCACCATCTAAGGGCTGGTGTTCATGTTACTGATAATGTATGTAAACTGCCTGGTATACTAGATGTCCCATAGAAGGGAGTCGTTTTATGGTTATTGGCATGAGCGTGATGAGAGAGGCTTCTTTTGGTGGGGGCCTGGATGCAGTGTTTCAGGAGGTGGATGAGAGGTTGGGACAGACAGGAGGGTCCAGGGCCCGTGTGCCCTGGGCATTCTGGGATGTGTTACTGTTGGCTCACAAAGGCGTCCTTGGGACTAAAGGAGCAAACGTTCATTTTTGAACTTCAACTTAAATTGTCATTAAATAAAAGAAGCAGCCCTGTCGCTCTAACAAGTGAACACCCCCCTCCCCACAAAGGGTATCCTCGGTGCTTTTCTCAGAGTCCCTACTGGAACAGGACAGCGAAGAGCCAGACTTCAGGTTCTGGGCCGCTGGGTGGAAGGTGATCTCTGTCCTGCATCTGGGGATGTCCAGCCAAGGGCTTCAGCTCTCTGGGTGGGAACGGAAGTGAGGGAGTAATATCCACCCAGGGTGGGCAGGTTCTCGCATGGTCAGGTCCCAGGTGTGGAGACAGATAGGTGTGGGGGTAAAGCAGGCGGCAGGCACATTTGGCCCCTTTTTTCTGGTCTCCTCCGTATTCCGGTAAGGTACCAGCCCTAGGCTCTGCATCCCTCAGCTTGTCTGACACTGACAGCTGTCTGGAGGATGCCACAGAGGCAGGGCAGGGACAACTCAGCACATTCCCAGTGGTGTACCTCTGGGGCATCTGCGTCCTCTGGGTCCCAAATTGCTTGCTTCTTCCCTGGGGAAACTGAGTCAACCCATCCTACCCTTTCCTCAAGCTCCCACCTGCCCACATGGGCTGCTTCTCAGAACTTGACCCTGAGAGGTGCCCCAGAATGTCTTCCGGAGGAAACAGCCCAGCGGGGGCATTTTGGGGTAGTAGAAAGAATGGAAAGGCTTTGGGGTCAGGCAGACTTGCTTTTGACCTCTGGCTCCCTCTCTTACCTTTGGAGTGATCTTGGGCAAGTGACTTGCTGTCTTCACCTGTAAGATGAACATTTAAATATTTCTCTGATGGAGTTATTATAAGATCAAGTGTGATGCCATACATACCTGGCAGGATTTCCTGCCTCAGAGAAGGCTGGCCGACTATTTGTATTCTGATCTATTCTCTGTCTGTCTGTCTCTCAGAGAAACAGAGCAGCTGCAGAAGAGTCCACCAGAGTCAATCCACAGGTGAAAAACACTGATTTAGAAAGAGATTTTAAATGCTCTAAAAAAGATGGGAATTATAGACAAATTTGGTGAATGATACAAATGATTCATCGCATAAGCCTCTAAAGAGGAAGACTGCTCAAAAAAGGGTTAGGAAGTTCTAAAAAATAAACAAAACACAGTTTAGACCATTCAATTCTGCCTAATTCAATAAATATTAAAATAATGATGCCTAAAGACATCAGGCTTAAAAGGTGAGGTTCAAAGAAGGAAGAAAAGACACAACTAAACAGAAGATCCTCTTTAAGCTGGATTAAACTAAAAGGGGCCTTTTGGAAGAGCGTAGGGGTATCTGGTTTCAGGTATGGCTTGATTCAGGAGCTCAAATGATGTCATGGGGCACAGGATAGAAGTCCGTGATGGCTCCATTCTCACATAAGAGCTCCTCCTGTGATAGCCAACTGGCAGCAACAATTCCAGACTCACATGCTCCCAGGCTCAAGCTCAGCAGGAGATGGAGGCCAGCAGTCCTAGAAAATGTCTCATTGGCTGGATTGGTTTTTGTGATCATCCCTGAATGAATCACTGTGGTCAGTGATTTTATTGCAATGCTTTTATTGACCAGGTTGGCATCACATGCCCACCAGTGGGGGTGGGGACAGTGTGAAGTCAATACCAGCTCTCTCCATGAACTTAGAGTGGGGAAATTTCCTTCCTCCCCAGAAGGAAATTAAGCACCATTACCAAAAGAAGACAAAATGGATACAGGGTGGTCTAAAAAGCAAATGCCCACTCTGGTAGGTGTGAGTGGACAGTTGTAGGAACCAGAAGGCCAAATGAGCTAAGTCTTTCTAAAACATCAAGGATAACAGAAAGGAATTTTTGTGAAATTTACAGCAAAAAAGAAAACCAGGAATAAAAGAGCCACTACTTGAATAAAATGATGTGTTTAAAAGTATTTCCAAGTGGTGACTTTTAAAATTTGTTTTGTAAACAAAGATGGTATAATGTCTTTCAGGGATGGGTGGAACAGAGTTCGTTGTCTTCTATTTACTCCTGTCCCTTCTCTTTGGCAATACAAACTCGGCCTGGAGGTGTGAGACAGGTGAAAAAGTTATTCGAACTCACCCGGCTCTGCTCTGGTTCCCTGCTCTGGCTGAACAAAGAACTCACGGTCCTAGACCACTTGTGGAGGAGATCCCTGAGCCACCATCTCCTGTTCTTGAGAAATCACGAGGTAGCCAGTGTTCCTGAAGATAGGTGAAGGATATACACCATTCCACTTTTCAAAAAAGGGAGAAACGACAGACCAGCACCCTTTTCTCCATGCAAAATAGGAAGATGGATTATTACATATGTGTTTTGTATCTAGAAAATAAGTGAGCATCACTGGGATCCAACATGGGTTCACTAAGAACAAATCTTGTGAAATAATATAATTTCTCCCTCCGACCACTCTATAGAACTTGAGCAAATTTTTTTAAACTTTAATTTTAACAATCAGAAAATAATCCAAAAAAGAAAGAATAGCATGAGGAACCTAACGTGCCCATCCCCAGCTTCAACAATTTTCGACACATGGCCTGTCTTATTTTACTCCCCACCATACTCTCTCCCTCCACCTCTCATGATTTGGAAGCAAATCCTAGACCCTACATAAACATTTCACCGTGCCCCAGAAAACCATAACCATAGCAAAGTCCTGTACCATTTAGGGGTCCTTAGTGAAAACAGAAAGCACGCTGGGCATTTCAGCAGAAGTAATAATTATAGGATTCAGTCACCGTCCCTAGGGATGGGGAGCAAGAAGAGGTTGGGATGACAGAATCTAGAACAGCAGAGCTGGGGCTCAGATTTCCAGGGGGCTACTACCCAGCTGCTGCTGCTGGGTCCTCTGAGGGGGAACAATGAAGGGTCGGTACTGGAGCAATGGTGTTAGAATCCAGCAAGCTAGCAAGAAATATTAAGTCCCTTCTCCCTTCTCCCATATTCCAGTCTCTTACTGTCCACATGGGCAGAGCTGAACATAAAGTCAACCTGTAAAGGAGAATGGTGATTCCCAGAGATCCAGTGCCAGCATCTCAGAGCTGGGAGGGAAGGGGCTTGGAGCTGAGAGACAGTAGCTGAATAACTGACATCCCTCTGCATAGGCAGTATTATATATTCATCAGGAGGTACACAATGCTTGGATGATTATCTTTTTATATGTTATCAGTAATTGTCATGATTACCTTAATCCACTAATTCATTTGGGATTACAAAGTCAGTAAAGTATTTGACAAGATACGTCATGATACCCCTCTCTGCAGACCACATGGAGAGATAGGGAATACAGATGGAAAGCTCTTTGGGTGGGGTAGTCTTCAGATGAACACTTGCAGTGTTGATGAATGGTTCCATGTCCACCTCTTGGGAAGTTTCTGGTGGTTGGGTTTTTGTCCTTGACCCTGCACTATTTAGCATTTTTTACCAATGACTTGAATGAAGACAGAGTATGTAGGGAAGTTATTCAAAGATATTTGTAGAGGGCAGCATTGCAGACCTTTTTTTTTTCCCCCACATCATGGCAGTGATGGAAATTGTTAATATTTGTACAGTCTATTGGGGAAACTCTGAGAGATTGCTCATAGCCTAAGGTGACTAGCCTGGAATCTGGCTGTCCCAGGCTCTGTTTGGCTGATCCAAGGACTGAGGGGATCAATACCTCAAGGCTCGAGGGGATCAATATCTGAGACATACCCAAAACTTACTCGCAGCTCAGCAGCTTGGAAGCTCTAGTCTAAAGAGATGCTTATGGCCAGAAATCTGCCTCACATCACAACCAGCCCTCTGTATGAGGGCCTCAAGGGAGGAAAGCAAATGGGCAGTCAAATTACCACTTTATTATTTGCTGTGTTGATGTCTGAACTTCCAGTGAATTGCTCTCTGACAACCTGGGCTGGGGCTCAGGTTATCAGGGAGTAAGCTCCAAGCTTAAGTGGGGTGGGGAAGGAGCTTTCCCTCTTTTTAAACCCTAAACGAGGCAGTCGCCTGAAACCAGATCCAAAATGTCCCTGATTTTAAGACATATCTAGGGACTAAGCCTCCTGCCATGAAAGAGAGGGTTATAATCTCTTGTTTCTGTAGTACAAGTGGGAGGAGAGGAGAACTCCAAAGACAGAGCTAGAGAGTCTGGCCCCCTTCCATAGTGGGGTTAGGGTGAGGGCCGGGGATGGGAGGAAGACCCTAGGCTAACTGAGCAGATTACATGGACTGAAAAGGAAGAGAAAAGAGCTAATCCCGTGTGAGTAATCTTTTAAAATGTATTGTGCCCATCGTTTGGGCACCTGCAACCTAATTATCAACTCCTCCTCCCTGTATGCGTGTGTATTAGTTATCCATTGCTACATAACAAATTATCCCAAATGTAGTGGCTTAAAACAACGAACATTTATTATTCCACAGTTTCTGAGAGTCAGGAATCTAGGAGTGGCTTGACTGGGTAGTGCTGGTTCTCTCGCAAAAGTACAGTCAAGATGTCAGCTGGGGCTGCCATCCCTTGAGGCTTGACTGGGGCTGGAGGGTCTACTTTCTTCCATACTCACCTACTTGACTGTTGGTAAAAGCTTTGGATTCTTGCAATGTGGGGCCTTTCCATGGGGCTGACATGGCTTTCTTCCAAGAGAGAGAAAGAGAGAGAGCAAGCCCCAAATGGAATCTTGGAAGTGAAATATGGTCACTTCTGCTGTATTCTATTGGCCACACAGACCAATCCTGATACAATGTAGGAAGGGATTATACAAGGGTGTGGATACTAAGAGGTGGGGATCACTGGGGGCTGTTTTGGAGATTGGCTACAACAGGTGGTTAGTAGGCAAATGGGGAGATAATACACTTCCTCTAGAGCCCTTAAAGATATGGCAGTCCCATCAAACTGGCAGAAGACAGAGTGTTGGGAGGCATGATCAAATCCTCTCACGACAGAACCAGGATCTGAAAAGACCTTTATGGGATTAAACCTAACAAGATAAAATTGAACAGGAACAACGAGGGGTCCTGTAATTGTGTCCTCAAAGAAGCACCCACAGCAATTCTCCACAGGAGCATAGATAGATCATCAGTAGCAACTCTAAAAATGACCTAGGGTTTTAGCGGTCAACAGGGTCGTAATGAATCAAGAGTTTGATGTGGCTGCCAAAACTGCCACCGTGGTCTGGGCCAGGATAGGGAGAGAGAGTTCTGCTTGCCTCCAGTCTGGGCTGGCGCTTTGGGAGTACGGAGTTCTACTGAGTTCCAGGAAGGAGATAAATTGGAACTTATCCAAAGGAGGGGCCTAGGATGGCCAAGGAGACAGGGAACCTTGCCTTAGGGAATGAGAGAGGATGTATGAGGTATGTGGCTCAGAGAAGAGGTCATGGGGGATACTAGAGCTGCTTCCGTTTTTAAAAGGAAGCCGGCTTGTTCTTTCTGCTCATAAGTTCCAGAGATGAGAGATGGGAAGTGGGGGGAAAAGGAAGAATTGTTAAGCAATTAAAGTGGCTCTAAGATGGGAAGCTCGCCCAGGTAAATTCTGGGCATCTAGTCACTGGGGCTGCATGGCAGCTGAGGTTGGCAGGCTGTGCAGGGGGCTCGCACACATATGGGGAATTTAGTAAGATGACTTGTCTGCTTCCCACTGACTCCCACCTGCCATCATCTTTAGCCTCCTCTTTTTTTTTTTTTTAAAGATTTTATTTATTTATTTGAGACAGAGAGAATGAGAGAGAGAGAGCACATGAGAGGGGGGAGGGTCAGAGGGAGAAGCAGGCTCCCTGCCGAGCAGGGAGCCCGATGCGGGACTTGATCCCGGGACTCCAGGATCAAGACCTGAGCCGAAGGCAGTCGCTTAACCAACTGAGCCACCCAGGCGTCCCTAGCCTCCTCTTGAGACCAGACAAGACCCAGACTCATAGCCCTGCAAGGAAGGGCCGCTAGCTGTGGAAGAGTATTCTACAGGGGGAGAAAAGAATCTTAAGCTAGAGCATGGCCCAGGGAGAGGGGAAAAGACAACCATCCTTGGGGCTCCCCACATCCAGACATGGGTGTCTCCCCTACTCCAAATACCCATGGGCTGTGTCTTGCTGTGCGTGAAAGCTGTTCCCTTCCATTTCTTGCTCCCCACCTCCCCCCAAATGGAACCACCAGCTTCCCAGTTAATGTCTTGTCACCAATTCTTGATGGATGCTCCTGATCTTTGGCCCCCAATTGCTGTTCTGAGGCCTAAGCCTACCTGGAGAGTGTCCCTCACTGGCTGGGTCACAGACAAGGGCAGTGGGTGGGGGTTAGTTGTAAAAGCCCATAACAGAAAAGAAGGGGTTTATGCAGCAATTGACTGAAGCTAGTCCTGTCCCTTCAGGTGAAGGTGTGACAGAGCCTGAGGGGGTATTTGGGCTTGGCTTTCAGTGGAAGGAGGAAGCCCTACCCACCTCCCTCCCCCACACCCTCCTTGAATTAGTCAGACTTGTCTTTCCTCTTGGCAGTGCAGGGACTCTTGTCATCCAGAGCAGACCCATGGTGTCTGCGTTGCTGCTGACTGCTCGCTTGCTGATCTCACCACCTTCATGCTTGTCATGGGCCAGTGGTCGCATCTGTCTTAATGAGTTACAGGCATTTTCTGTAGAGCCAGGCAACAGTCCCCAAGAGCCCCCCATGTTGTGTGGTGGTGATGGAGAGTTCTCCTTCACCCTCTAGATCATGTCATTTGCTAAGATTGCTATTTGGGCTCCATCCTTAAATCTGCCCAAGGGAAAACGAAGAAGCAGGTGAATAACTGGGAGGGTCCAGTTACTTAAAGGACACGTAATGTTGAGAAAACATAATGTATTCATGCATCCATTGCCAATCATCCACCCAACCATTTACCATCCACAAGTGCATGTATTTATGAATTTGTCCATCCATCATCCATGCATCTGTGTATCCACCCATCCACTTATCCATCCATCCGTCATCCAGATACCCATTCACCCAACCATCCATCCATCCATCCATCCGTCCACCATCTAGGTGTTTGTTCATCCAGTCATCCATTCAAGTGTCATCTATGAATCCATCCTTGACCCATCCAATCGTTGATCTAGCCAACTATGCATTTATGCACCATCCATCATGTCCATCTGTGGTGGACAGTGTGATGTGCTGCCCAGATCCCCTTACAGTGAAGGACTTGTTGCCTCAACTGCTAGCAATCCTGGTGTCAAGAAGCCTTTAGAGGTCAGTTCCCTCGAGGATTATCTCTGCTGCAGACAGTTGCCTTGCCCAAGGTCATGCCCCCTCCCAGGGCAGCTCACATCCAATGACTGATGTAGGCAGGGGTATAAAAGCCTCATCATCCTGGCCCATCAGAACAACTCTGAAGGTCTGTTCTTACTTCAGAGCTCCCCATGTGTCAGCCAAAGCTATTTTGCGGCTTGCATTGCAGCTTGACTTTCCTTCTGCCTGTTCCTGCTTCCCTCACCTCCTTTCCACAGGCGTCGATGCCGAAGGCATGCCTTAATAAACATCCTGCACACTCAGCTCTGCCTCAGGGTTTCTTTCCTGGGGAGCTCAACCTATGACTGATACCACCCTTTCATTCATAGATGCACTCCTCCACCCACGTGTCCTTCCATCCAGTTAATAAGCATTTACCTTAAACTTGCTCTGTGCACAGAGTTGGGCATTATAAAGGATACCGACATGAATCACACATGAGTTCTAATTTTAAAGAGCTCACAGTCTAATAGGAATGATTAGAGCCATCCACCAATGGCTCCAATAAGAAAGTCAGAATGAAGAATGGTCTGTTCAGGCTGAGGGGATCAGGGAAAGCTTCATGGAGGAGGTGGCACCTGAGATGGGCCATGAAGGACAGGGGGCAGGGAGTGGACTTTGGTTATGTGGAACTGAAACAAAGGTGGCTTTTTATGTAATAAGAATAGTCTGCAAGGCATGTAGAGTGCAAAATGAGAATTAGCTCCCCGGAGGGAAGAGGCAGGTATGACAGCTGGGTGCAGCTGGACCTTGGGTGACCTCATGACGTCCGCTTCCTCTGCTCCCCACCATGCTTCTCCCCCACAGAGCCCTTCCTTTGCTCCCAGATCTTCCTCCCACCTGCCTCCCCTCTGTACCCACAGGAAGCATGGGTTGGTCACCAGCCAAAGCTTTGTGGTCTGGCCATGGGGGAAGGGTTTAGAGGCCACAGCCGAGAGGAGGGCAGGACACCTTCCTGGCTGCAGGGAAGAGGAGGTGAATAACATGCTGGGCAGGCTGTTTTATCCAAAGCTGCTCGCTTCCCAGAAGGCTGCTTGCTACATCTCACTTTTGGATTAATAAGAAACCAGATGGGCTCAGCTGGTTGGTGAGAGTCGCGTGCTAATGAGGCCAAGGTTGCAGCGTGACCCCTGGAAGGGCCTGGAAGCTTTACACACAGAAAGTCTGTTCACAGATCTTTGACCCGGGCACAGATCGTAACCTTGATCTTGGCCAGGTACACAGCCCCTGACCCCTGCCATCAACTGAGGCTTGACCGTGAGCACAGATTGAGCCCTGTATCTGGCTGCAGAATGAGCCCCAAATACCAATCAATCAATTAATCAGCCATCTTGACAGCTCTGTCGAAGAACTTCTAGAGCCACTGAAAGCTGCTCCAGGACCATGGGGGATGAAGGCATTGCCTTGGGGCTGCAGCCTGGCAGGCCCAGCGCCAGGCTCCATGAAGTCCCAGGTGGCACACCTGGGTCTGGGGGAGGCATGCTCAGGGATGCTGATTTCTGTTCACTGTCAGGAAAGACTTTCTGTCTTTTGGTTTCCCCACAATGCAATGAGCTGCTTTTTCAGGTAGTGAGCTCCCCATCAGAGAAAGAGTCTAGTAGTAGCTGTTGGATAAACATCCATCAGTGACTCTTACAGAGGATGCCTACACTGAGTGGGGCCCTCTTTGGACACACCATTTGCTGACTGTGTGACCTGGGGCAATGATTTGCCTTCTCAAAACCTTGACCTCCACATCTGTATAATGGGGATAAAGAAGTATATATTTCCTGGCCCTGTAGTAGGTGCTCAGTGAGACTGCGTATGAGGCACCAAGCGCAGTGCTCAGTGAGTGCTCAATACATTGTAGGCATCCTTATTATTGTTCTAAGATTATCAACAGAAGGAGGGCTGTCAAGTATGGGTCTCAGGCATTTGAGAATCCTGCCCGTTTTGGCAGACAGCTATGGTTAGGGGTTAGCCTGTGGCCTAGAGAAGGGGCAAGGCCACAGACCCAACAGAGCCCATTCTCCTCAACCCCAACCCCTAGCCCATCACACTTGTAACAACCCCGTGGCCCCTTGGCTTTATGTCCTGAGCAGTGAGTGGGGCCAGGGACTCTCCATCCATATGGGGAATGCCAGCATACACTCCCACCCTCCCACTCATGCTCAAGCAGGATTAATGCCATTCTGCAGGCTCGGGGAGAATCTCAGGCGCCTCTAATGGTTACCATGGCAACGCTGCACAGGGAGGAGCAGGGTGGGCCTGACTTGGAGAAGGGAAGCCTGAGTTTCCAAGGCAGCCTTGCTGTCTAGTTTGCCGCTTGACGAGCCAACTGTGGGGTGGGGATAAGGTGAGGGGAGAGGGTGCTCAAGCATGACCCAGTCTTCCTGAGGCCTGAGATCTTCCTGAGCTGCTGAGGCATACTCTGGTCTGGGGTCCTCCAGCGGCCAGGTGTCTCACCAGGAGCCTGGCAGTGACGTTCCTTCATCCTGGATCTCTGCTCTGTTCTTAGACCCCACGGTGATTTCCCTATGTCCCCCACAGCAGCACCTGGAGCTCTTCTGAACTGCCCTTGTGCCCCAGATGCTGTAAGGGAAAGAATGTGAGAGGACAGAATGAGTTTACTAAAATTCAAATTCGATCAGGTTTCTCCTCTATTAAAAACCTTCAGTGGCTCCCTAGTGCCCTCAGGATAATGGCCAACCCTTTATCACTGCTTACAGGGTCTTGGCACCTGTTCCCTTCTACCCCTTCATCTCCTTTCCTGCCATTTCCCACCTCATCCCCTGGACTCCAGGAGTCCACCCCAGGAGTCTTAGTGACTCTGGAGGGGTGCACACTCTCTCACTCCTGGGGCCTTGGCCTGTGCTAGTTCTTTCTTCCTGGACATCTGTCTGCTTACCTGGCTGCCTTCCACTCATTCCTCTTTTCTTAGCCTAGATGGTGTGACCCCTGGGAAACTCATGGAAGGATTAGGAGCCCCTCTTTTCTCCCCAAACACTGTCCTCTCATCACAGCGTGAATCATCCTAGGTTAGAATTGCCCCTTTACTTGTCTTCTTCCTCTGGGCTCTGCACCTGCAGTGTGTGGCTCAGGTCTGTGCCCAGGAGGTGCTTGGTGACAGTTGTGGAATCAGTGAATGAAGGAGGCCCCTGCTTGTCCTGGACCAGCTCTCCTAGGGGAGGTGGTGAACTGGGCAGAGCCTGGAACCCCCAGGGACTGGAGGAGAGGCTGGGAAGTGGCTGCTGTAAGAGTGTTAGCACATCAAGCTTCAGAGAAAAACTCAAACAAGACCCTAGACATCTGGGTTCCCCTATACCAGTGAGGACTGGAAACCATTTAAACATCGGGCCTTTGGGAATTGGGTCAGCCAGCTGGGTCTGTCTTCTCCATGGAGAATTATGCAATGATTGTGCAAAAGGAAAAAGGAGCCCAGAAGATCACAGCAACAACCATGCAGGCACATGGCAAAATGTTGGGGTAAAGTGTTATACGTGAAAAAGCAGAATGCCAAATCGTGTGTGCCTCAGGATTACCGGGACTACCTCTCAGGGGACACCTGGGAGAGGAAATCAATATCCCGTGAATATTCCACCCACTTTAGAGGCTAGCAGAGAAGGGCCTGCCTGGGGTAGGAGGCAAAAGAGAGAGAAGTAAAGGCAGCTTCCCAGCTCCTGGAGGAAAGGGGTTCACCCCTAAGAGGCCGAGAAGGAGAGAGAGAGAGAGAGAAAGAGAGAGAGAGGGCCAGAATGCCTTGTTTCCCATCTCTCCTGCCTCTCCCCTTTGACAGCCTTAGGGCCCTGCTGGGAAAGGCAGCCTACATTTCCCCCTCCCTGGGCCTCACATGTGATCTTTCTCCTTTTCCTCTGGACCCTTGCGAGTCTCAAGCAGAGGTTTGCCCTCATCACAGGTCCTAGTGAGCTGTTCTCAGACTAGAATATGAAGCATTTGTGTTAAAAGAGAGGCCAAAATGGGCTCTGTGGTGGTGGAATAATCACGGAAGAAAAACTGCAATCTTGATGGGGCAGATTGGTGGGGAGGTTTTCAGGGGCCTAGGGCCAGCTCTGTGTTCCCAACAGAAGTTGGGTTTGGGGTGACCTTCACTTTCTCCTTTGTATTCTTCTGTACTTTCTCAATCATCTAAAATAAACATGTTTACTTTAGAAGCAGAAAAAAAAGCTAATGAAAGATTTTTCCTCCCCCACCTTGGACTGCTTTTATTTTGCCATCCCCCCCGCCACCCGCCCGCCCAAATCACCCTTAAGCCAGGGAAGGGCCCAGCACAGATGGCAGGTTGGAGAGCAGAGCCTTCACCCAGCCCTCCTTCCAAGAGCCAGGGAATAGGGACTATGGGTTTGGAGTCAGTTAGTTCTAGATTTGAGTTCAGACTCCACTGTTTACCTGCTGTGTGACCTTAGGGGAGTTACTTCACCTGAGCCCTGTTTCCTCATCTATGTTACATAGTTAATAACACTTACGTCAGGGTTCTTCTGGGAATTAAATATGTTACCAGTTTTCTGTGCCTAGCACATTGTCTGGCCCAAGATTAGCATACCATAAATGGTGTCTTCCTTTTACTATGGGAGAAAGAAAAGTTGTTTGTAAAAGCAACTTCATAAAGCCCTACATGAAAACCTCTATTCAGAGCTGTGTTCTGAGCCTCAAAGTTTGACTTGAAGGATGAATTCCAGGTCAGTCTTCCTACCCTGGTATCTGGGGATGGATGGAGCTCTCAGCAGGCTGTGAATGTGGGTGCTGCTGGCGTGTGGTTGGTCTCTGCTGATGCCTACCATTTCACCTGTCAATGAGACCCACACCGCTATGGGTAGGAAGTCTTGGTGAGATGGGCGAGGTGGTGTGGCTGAGAATGTCCACATGTCCTTTGAATTCCAGAGGATATGGAGGAACAGAAAAACGTATTGGAAGAAACAATAGCCCAAACCCTTCCAAATGTGATGAGAAGTACATATGCACACATCCAAGCAGTGCAACGAATCCCAAACAGGATACACACACACACACACACACACACATTTACTGGTATATCAATCAAATTTGTAAAAACCAGTGCTAAAGAGAAAATCTTAAAAGCAGCCAGAGAACAAAAAACAGAGGAACATGATAATAGGATCACAGACTTCTTGCCAGAAACTATGTAAGTCAGAAGATAATGGGAATTGTATTAACTAAGAATTATACATCCATTGGCGGCACGGTAAGATCTTTTCCAGACATACAAAAGCTGAGAGAATTTGTCTCTGGAAAACTTGCACAATAAGAAATGTTACAAGAAGTTCTTCAGGTGGAACAAAAATGATACAGAAGACAAATGGAGCCATATACAGGAATGGGGAGTGTCAGAACCGGTAAACATATGGGTAAATAGAAGTTTTTTTTCCCCTCATTTTAAACTTTCTTTAAGGTATAATTTATATTGTGATGTTTAGGATACAGATAGAAAGAAAATGTTTTCAGCAGTAGTATAAAGGACAGAGGGAGAAATGAAAGTGTATTGTTTTAAGCTTTTGCAAACAAGTCAAAGCTACATAGTTTAAACCTTAGAACAATCACTAAAAATAAAACAAAGAGGTATAGCTAATAAGCCAATGGACATAAAATGGAATAATAAAAAAAATACTCACCTAATCTGAAAGGAGGCAAGAAAAGAGGAAGAAGGAACAAAGAACAGATGAACATCTCACTTAGCATTTTAGAGATTGTCAGACTGGATGAAAAAAGCAAGACCAAACAATATGCTGTTTACAAAAAACTTACTTTAAATATAAAGGCACAGATAGAATAAAAGTAAAAGAATGGAAGAAGATGTGCCATGCAAAAACTAATTATAAGAATGTTGGAATGGCTATATTAATGTCAGACAAAGTAGATATTCGTTCTAAGTCAGAATGAAGAATATTACCAGGGATAAAAGAGGGACATTTTATAATGATAACAATTTGATTCTCAATTCTGTTACTCTCCACCTAGATGATGTGGACCCTGCCTCTTAGCCTCTCTGAGCCCCTCAGTTTTCTCTTCTGTAAAATGGGTTACCTACCTTGCAGGATCAACATTGGTAAAAAGCTCCAAGCACGGTGCCTGGCTTTGTGTGATCTCCATGGTTCTTACTGTTATGAGTGATTCCCCAGATGCTGCATCACCCTTCCCCAGAGCACAGTCTCTGTCTCTTTACCAGGCCTCCCACCTGGGCTGCTTGACAGTTATGTACACCAGCAATCACCCTCTGGCACATAATGGAGGGTTGCTGACTTTATCATTGACTTTTATAAGGAAGCTCTTTGATGGCTACTGGGAGCCCAGGCTGGTGAGTTATGATCCAGCCAATTCCTGGCAGTATGGGCTAGGCTCATGAGTAGCTGGTCACAGGAAAAGTTTTGGGGATAAGTTGTTTGCTTTCTCTGAGGTCCTTGCAAGGGACGTGGAGTCTTTTGGGTCCTCAAGACTGATGGCTATCTCTGGACTTGGATTTTTTTTTTCATTTGAGTAAGAATTTCTCATCTGTGATAGCCCAGATATGCTGTAAGAAATAAAACCCCAAGTAACTAAATTTTAAAGACAACTTCAAGGGACTTTTCTATTGAGAAATTATTTGCCAATAATAATAATAATTTTAAAAATAGGAGAAGAAGGGGGCGCCTGGGTGGCTCAGTCATTAAGCGTCTGCCTTCGGCTCAGGTCATGATCCCAGAGTCCTGGGATCGAGCCCTGCATCGGGCTCCCTGCTCGGCGGGAAGCCTGCTTCTCCCTCTCCCACTCCCCCTGTTTGTGTTCCCTCTCTCGCTGTGTCTCTCTCTGTCAAATAAATAAAATCTTAAAAAAAAAAAATAGGGGAAGAAGGATGTTTCTGGGGCAATGGCAAGATTTCTGGGCTTCAGAGTTGTGTAGATCTGGATTTGAATCCCGGGTTTGCTACTGTGTTCATTTGTTCTACAAGTATTTCCTGAGGATCCCAGGTCCTGTAGGGATTGGGGATACAGCGGGAAACAACAGATACCCGAATGAAGGAGAATCCAGCCAGGCCAAAATAAGAGAAACAGCAGAGGGAACAGCAAATGCAAAGGCCCTGGGGTGTGATTTGAGGACAAAAGGGGGCCAATGAGTTTGGAGGGGTGTGAGTGGGGTGTCTGGGTCATGCAGACCACTCCCCCCCCCCCACCCAGGTCGTAATGGGGTAGGGAGTGGAAATCCTTGGAAGATTCGAAGCCACTTACCAGCTGGGTGTCCCTGTGTCATACTTAATCTGCCTGAGCTTTAGTTTCTTCATCTGTAAAGTGGGGTGACACCAAGCCCATTTCATGGTATTGTTGGAAAATCAGGCAACATGGTGCACATAAAGAACTAAAAAATGATACATGAGACCTTGCAGGTACTTGACAAATGCTGGTCTTCTTCTCTCTCTGGACCCTCAGTTTCCCGGAAATCGAAAGGATAAGACTTGGCGGTTTCTGTGGCTCCATCTAACTGGAACATTTTCGGTGCTTATAAAAGGAAGGAGAGTTCTAAAGCTAAAACGTTAGGAACATTACTTCAAAATGAAGATAAAGTATCTCAGAAATTGTGTTGTAAATCATTGCTGAAATAGGATTCCGTTTATAAAAATTCAATTGGAGTGCAATTTTCTCAGGAACACACACTTACTGTACAGAGAAAGGTCAACCTGTGAGTAACACTCTCCCTTCCAGACTCTCCCCTGAATCTTGGCACAGGGCCTGGGGCAACTCTGGGGATTGTCTATAGGTGACTGCCTGAGGCCCCTCTATTCAAGAGCTCACTATCCTTCTGCTCTGGTCCGATGACCCTTAAGCTCTGGATCAGGCAGAGGGGGAGAAAAATCTGTAGGGAGGAGAGAGGTCCTCTAGGAGGTCCTGGAAGTCCAGGGGGTTCACACGAATCTCCAGACTCAGTGCCGCTGACTCCTTTAGTACAAGGAACTCTGCGTGCTGCCACACTGGACTCCTCGATCTGGGGCAAGGTGTGTCCGAATCACCCCTCCACGGAGCTCAGATTTAGCGCAAGTATCTTTTTAGCAACCTCTCCAGCAGTCTCTACCAATCATCTGCGGTTGACGGGTGAATAAACCTCATTGCCATTCCTGATCGAGTCTTACCTCCTCGGATCGGGCAAACTGAAGCCCAGAGAGGTGAAGTGATTTGCCCAAAGGCACACAGCTAAGTGGCAGAGCCTAGCCTCCTGGCTTTCCTCTGCCCCCTGCTGGCCCCAGGGTGTGAGAGGCCGTGGGAGAAGGTCTGTTTCCAGGGACAGAGATGTGTCATTTCCACATTGCAGATATGGCCACGGAGACGCAGGGACATTGGTCCAATAGAGCTAATAGGAGCTTCCAGGACCGTAGTCCTGGCTCGGTCACCTCTCCCTCTAGCTTCAAGGATGGGCCCTGATGGACTTCAGACAATCAGCGGATCCTCTCCCATGGCCACAACAATTTGTTCGTGATGGACAGTCAGGTCAGTCAAAACCAAGGAGAGGTCATTCTGGGGCAGGTTCTGGCTGTAATCTGGTTTGGCCACCAATTGACTGTGTGATCTTGAGCCCATTGTTTCAATCTGGGCCTCCCATGTCCAAATTTGAAAAATGTTTGCTTGGGGGACGGGGTGGGAGCAAGATTACAATTTTCACACTGGCAGTCAAGGAATACCCGGGACGGGTCTCAGGACATGGGGGCACCCCTACTTCCTCTTCCCTCCTCAAATTTACCCAGACCTACTCTCCTCTCCTCTGGGCTTCTGTGGAAGGTTTGGTTTGCAGAAACCACAGGTTTTGCATCTGAAAAAGTATGGTAGCTCTAAGGACAGGTGCCCTCACAGACTCCTCCCTACCTGCTCTGCCCAACTCTGACCTTCCAAAACCCAGAGGCCTACACAGGAGCTGAGAGCCTGGGTGCACTTCGACCCCCATTTTCAAAAAAGATCAATGAACATTTATTGAGTATTTACTGAAATGCTATTGAGTACCTTGAACTGCGCCAGGCCAGTGGAGTCTGTCTGAAATAGTACATTTGTTTGTTTGTTTTTTAAAGATTTTATTTTGTAATTGACAGAGAGAGAGAGAGAGAACGCACACAAGAAGGGGGAGTGGCAGAGGGAGAAGCAGACTCCCCACGAGCAGAGAGCCCGACGTGGGGCTCGATCCCAGGACTCCGGGATCATGACCTGAACCGAAGGCAGGCGCTTAACCGACTGAGCCACCCAGGCGCCTCAGTACATTTGTTTAAGAGGAATATGGACACATGCTCAATGAGGAAAATGTGGAAAACAGAAAATCACTGAGAAATAAGTACAATTCATAGATAATCCCATCTGAGCACACCCGTTTCAGAGAGTCATTCCTTTTCCTCTCTTCCTCTTTGTCTCTTAGTGTTTCTGTCTGCAAGCCCAGTTTCTCATTTGGACCCTAGTCCTGCCCTTGGTTCTCTTCCCCTTCCAATTTTCCAAAGAGAGACCCAACTTACAGATGGAAAACCACCCCTGATCTACTCTTCAGTTCTTGTGGAAGCCATGCTCAGTGTTTCAGGGCATGAGCAGGTAGAGTTCATACATCCCTCTTTCTGCAGAGCCAGGGGCCTGAAACTCCAGGCTAAGAGAGGCAGCTTCCTCTAACGCCATAATCCATCCCAGCAGGAGTTGGCGGGAAAAAGACAGGACATCCACACTGGTGAAGCAGACAAGGGCCAACATAAAATACCTTGAAAGGCACAGGAGAGATCCCATGGGAGGAAAATTCTAGCTCTCTCCAAGGACCAATGCAGAGAAAGCCACACATCCTTGCAGAAAGTTAAATATCCCAGAGGATATTAGTCTTTTACATGTTAGTACGAATGAGGTCCTTAGATTTTCCTTGGGGTGGGATGAAGTCTCAGGCAGCAGGCTATCCAATGTCCCAGAATGGTGATCCTTCCTCTGTTCTCCTGTGCCATCCTCCTCTATTATTGCTTCTTTCGCAGTGCATTAGAATTTAAATGTGTGCCACCTTCATGAAACTGAGTTGCTGAGTCTTAAATCCCCAGCGACTGGGCCAAAGCGAGCATCAGTAAAACCTCCCTGAATTAGCTCTCCTCACCTCACATTGTGCTGCTCCACTGTTTTTCCACTTCTTATCTGGAATTACAATTTGGGATCATACATTCGTGTACTCAAGTGTTCATTTCCTGCTGCCTCTGCCACCAGCCTGTAAGATCTATGGAAGTAGGGGCTGTCTTAGCTTGGGTTTCCCCCAAAGCAGAGCTGAGACAAGGACTTTTGTGCAAATATTTTATTTGGGAGGTGAGCCCAGAATGACTGTACTGTGAAGGAGCAGGGAAGGGAGGAAAGTCAGCAAAGGATCTGCTAGTCAGGGGGTTACTGCTGTGGGCAGCTAGAAATCAGTCTCATTGGGGAGCCTCTGAGAGTTTGCGGAACACACCTCTGAATTTTCTCCCTAAAGGGCAAGGCAGCTCATGCCTTGTTAGTTGAGGATTACTTCTGGGGTGTTAACACTGGCTCCTGATGGGGGGGCAGGGGGAATGTGCTCCCACAACTGGAAAATGCATGCAGGCAAGATGAGGTGGGAATAAATAGGTAGAGATGAGTGGGAACGGAGGGCATGGGGTGGGCACACTCAGCATCTACGTTGCGTGCACCTCTGTATACTCAGGCGGCAGCTCAGTGGCACAGATGTGCGTGGTCAGTGGTCCTGGAAGACTTGTGGGCTGACTCAGTGAACAGGGGACTGTCTTTAGATAACACTCGTTCACGGAGCAGAGAACGCTGGAGCAGAGCGAGCCCTTAAAACACCCTCACCTCCAGTGTTTCCCAAATTATACAATGCCCCTTGGAGAAAAAGTCTCCATGGACACTAAGCCTACTGTGTATTATTGCCATCTTTGGAGAAATACAATCCATGCTAACATGGATTTTGAGGACTCCTGCAATAAAGATAACTCCCTCCTCTCTCCCCCCTTGACCCATTTTGGGAGCTGTGGCTGGTCCAAAGCCCTCACTACTCAGATGGAAGGCTGAGGTGCAGAGACGGGAGGGAACTTTCCAAGGCCTGGCCCTGCTGACTCTCACCCAGACCACTGCGCTATGGCATGGGACAGTATTCACCTCTCTCCACCTGCTTCTTGACCTCCTAAGCTTTAGCTTCTGGAACAACATCAGCGGCACCTGGAGTTCTGCGGTGGGTCCTAGCAGACTGTTAACTTGTCTTCCAGCCCACCACAACTGGAGTCCTAGATTTTTCCAGGTGGTTTGGGGGAGAGTTCCCTTCATGGTAGGGTGGGGCTAGGTTCAGGCCTGAAGGAGGGGCTGGGAGAGCCAGAGAGGGCAGGAGACTTGAAGCGGGCCAGAAATTTCCAATATGTTTACCCAACGCTTAGGCTGAGTCTCAATTTATTTACATTGAACATTTCGGTAACCATCTGCTCTTAAACTAAACGGAAAATTATCCTTCTCCTACTGTGATGGCAGCTCCCTCAGATGTTTTTAATAAAAAAATATCTATCATTTTAATGCAGACAGCTCAGCTAATAAAAATGATCTGTGTCATTAGTAATTATCCTACAAATACAATGCAAACTAGCAGAGAAGACTGCAGGGCTCCCCACTGCCTGGAGCCCTTCCTCCCTCCATCTCGGGCAGGGAGTGTGGCCCAGCACCTAAGGGAGAACAGGTGAGTAAGAGGAGGGAGGACCGTTGGAATTCATAAAGACCAGTGCCAGGCCGGCCCACAGAGGGTCCGCGCACAGCTCTGGTCCGGTTCTGCAGCATGTTAGAGCAAGAAGGGGCAACAGAGGTAACATATCCCACTGGGGGCTTAAGGATATGAATGATAATTACTGGCTTCCCCCCCAGTTTCTGCCATGTGACCCTGCAAACCAGAAACCACCAACCATATCAACCAGTCCTTCTGCAGGAAAGGCAGCCCGAGGGTCTCAACCAGGGGTTGTAGACTCAAATGCCTTTGGGGGCCCCACATGTAATATAAATGTGTGGAGCTTCAGAGGTGTAGGAAAAACAGAATCATGGGCCCTTGGTAAGCCAGAAGATGCATTTCTCACCTAAAAACATGTGAATTAAAAAAAAACATTAAACACGGACTGGGGAAATTAAATATGTCGCAGGCTGGATCTGGCTGTGGGCCATCAGTTTGGGACTCCCCTCTCCAGAGCCGGGAGTGTCTGCACCTCTGCTACATGCTGAGAAGTAGATGGAGCTGACACCAGGCTGGAACCTGGGGACAGGCGTTGAATGCATCTTGGAAACAGAGCCTGAGGTTTCCCAAATCCGGAGCCTTTCCAGGCAATTGGATCCTGTAGTTGGGTAGGTGGTAGAAGTGAGGAAGGAGGGAAAGGGATGTTCGTTAAGTTTCATGTTCAAGTTGGGGAGTCGTCCCAACCCCGTGTAGATGGAAGGATCAGTTCAAAGTCATTCAGTTGCAAGGGACACAAACCCACGTGGCTTGAAGAAAAAAGAAATATTTCGGCTTATGTAACAACAACAACAAAATCTGGGAAGTAGTTCTAGGTTCAGGCACAGCTGTATTGAGGGGCTCAAATGATGCCTTCAGAAATCTTTTTTTACCCATTTCCCAGCTGAGTTTTCTCCTAGAAGGGTGTCTTCAGAAGCCACCCATCTCCTGGGACAAGATGGTTGCCAGCAGCAATTGGCGCAATACCCACCCCTCTCAGCAACCTTATCGGTACGAGCAAGACCCTCCCGAAAATACCAACCCAAAATACCAACCGAAGTCCCAAAGTTGAATTCGTTTGGCTTTGATTGGCCCAGTCAGAACACACTCCCAGCCCTGAACCAATCACTGTGTGGCCAGGTGATACCACACTCTGATTGGTCAAGGCCTTGCTCCCAGGCCCACCCCCCAGGGGGTGGGGTCAACTCCTGCGGAAGCAGAGGGTCTGAAAGCTGCAGAGGAGCGGTTCAGAGGGAGGGGTGAGTGGATGCTGCACAGACACCACCCCACAAAGGAAAATCAAGAAAAGGATAAAAACTAGAGATGTATTGGGTGCCTCCTGTGTGCCAGAGTGGTCTGCACACTGGGCATACATGATTTTATTTCATAATCCCAGGAGGTAGCTATTCTGTCGCCAGGTTACAGAAGAGGAGCTCTGAGGGGCTCGTCACTCCCCGAGATTGCCCAGCTGGTGGAGAGAAGGCTGTGCTTTGTAGCTGGCATTGAACAAAGGGCCTCTGGCTTCAGTGTGCATAGCCAGCCCGTGCACTGTACTGTGTCCCTCCATGCTCGCTCGGATCCTGCAGGCCGTCTGCTTTGGCCATTATCCCTTTTCCTATTGGGGTTTGTGCCTTTTCTTTATTGACTAGTAGGATAAAAAATACATGGCCATAGTCATCTGGAGGGGATCTGTAATGAGAAGTGCATGAGACTGAACGTCTGCCTTCCCCATCTGACTGAGAGTTCCTAGCAGGGCAAAGAATTTGTCTTATTTATCATTATCAAAGCTTAGGATTGGGCTCCGGTGGGGTCAGGAGATCTGGATTCCAGGCTTGAATCCGCCCAGCCTTCTTGGCCTCTCTACTGTCCCAAGGGGGCACCCAAGTGTTCTCTAGTGCATAGTTTTGGAACTGCAGGTGGGTGGTAGGGGTGCTCACTGAGGGCTTTTTGGATTTGAACATTCTCTAGGACATGCTAAGTCAGCTTGTGGTTGACTGTTGACACTGGTCTCTGCGAATTCCAGAGCCCAATGTCTTCCATATTGGAAGCTGCCCTAGACAAGTGCTGGTTCAGGAGAGAGTACAAGAGGGATGCTTGTCTCACCTGAGAAGTCCAGGAGTAGAAGAGGGGGCGCCCAAGTTCCTTCTCAGACACCCCGCCCTGTCCCCTTCCAAACTGATATTGGACTGGCCGGCATATATCTAGGGAAGGGAGTCCGAGCCCAGAACTCAGGCTCAGTTCTCCCTCCTCGGTCATCACACTGATCACTTTCGATCTAGCTGTGACAGCCATGCAGACCTCTCACTTCCAGGCAGCTCTGGAGGGACAGGCAGGGGCAGGAGGGAAGGGAGGCCGCTCCAGCCCCACGGCCCCCTCCCAGCTTCCCAATCACATCAAAAATTTCTCTCAGCATTGTTTCCAGCCCCATTAATATTCATAAGCGACTTTTCTATTGTGTTTGCAATTTTCCAGCAGACAGACAGGCCTACATTCCCCCCGTGTTAATAGGATGCAAAGCTCACCAACTCAGATCTTATTAGCAAATCTCCATTAGATACCATGGACCTTCTGGGCTGCATGATAGGCGAGCTTTCCACCACGGGTGACAGCTGGAGCAGGTCTTAATCCAATATGACTTTGCAATCCCCACTGCAGAGGCAAACCCGAGCTGGAGCCTGAGCCAGGAGTGGATCAGGCTGAGCTGGGCATCCTATTAAGGGGTGGAAATGGGAGTAATTGGGATAGCCAGAACAGAGAGGCTGGTATGGGTGGGCTGCCTCTCTTCCCAGAAAGAGACACTTTATTAATCCCTTCTTTTAATCACTTAGACTTAAATTTATTCAACAGTATGATCACCGAGCACTTCCCTTGTGCCTGGCCCCGGGCTGGGTGGTGGGATGTGGGTGTGACCATGACCTGCTTTCTCCCACCAGAGGCTCTCTGGGTAGTTGGGAGGAAGCTGTGTTCACGCACACTTGCCCCATAGTGGGTGCTAAGAAGAGGGATGCTCAAGGTTCTTTGGCCTCCATAGTGGGGGCAGCCAAATACACAGGGCTTAGCAACATCTGGGAACAGGTGAGCAGCATCTAGGCAATGTGGGTGGGGAACACAGAGGCTGAGAGTCATTCGCAGCTCTGCCCTGCCCTTGAAGGCACTTACTGGCCGCATGACCTTGACCAAGCCTCTTTACCTCTCTGTGCTGCATCCCACCTGTAAACTAGGATTAACAGTAGCCCCTTCGTCCTAGAGGTGGTATCTGGATTAAATGGTGCTTGACACATAGGAAGCAATATGTAAGTCTAGCTATTACTATTATTATTTATTTGGGGGAACTCCGCGGTTGTTCCCAGTTTCAGCTTACTTCACCTGAGCCTCAGTTTCTATATTGTGGGGAACACGCCTGATGCGTAGGACAGTGCCCGGCTCTGTCTGGGCACACAGAGGCCCGCGTTAGCTCTGTGGCTGCTTGTTGTAAGGTCGAGGCAGTCAGCAGGCCCTCAGGGAGGGGTGCTGTGTGGTTCTAGTCCTAACCTCATCAGCCACGGGAGCCACCTGGGTGTGGATGAGGAAAACCCAGGTCCTGGATGAAAGGTGGTCGGAATCTGTGAAATCACAGTGTTGAAGTTGATGGTGTAGAGGGAGTCCTACGTGGATTCGGGCCCCAGTGGACCATTTGGCCCTAAAGGCTCTAGAAATTGCCCTGAGAGTCTGGCCCCCGGAGGAGCTTTGCTCTCCTGAGGCCTAAGCCTCTTGGGCTGGCCAAAGAGATGGTAGAGTGGCCCCTCTTTCCTTCCCCCACCCCAATAAGGGAGCTGTGACTCCTAATTCCCAGACCCACTTTGGCGGAATGCCTGGACTCCCCTCCTTACGGAGGGGAATTTCTTTTCTTTTCTTTTTTTTTTTTTTAAGATTTTATTTATTTATTTGAGACAGCGAGAATGAGAGAGAGAGCATGAGATGGGGGAGGGTCAGAGGGAGAAGCAGACTCCCTGATGAGCAGGGAGCCCGATGCGGGACTCGATCCAGGGACTCCAGGATCACGACCTGAGCCGAAGGCAGTCGCTTAACCGACTGAGCCACCTAGGCGCCCCCGGAGGGGAATTTCTCGCTGATGGATGGCCCAGCTCATGGGCCTGCTTCTGCAGTCCAAACTGATCTGGAGCCGTTCTCTGTTCATCCTGGAGCCCCACGTCTGCCCCGGCCCCCCTCTCTGCAGACTGCAGCAGCTGTAGTCGATGTTGCCAGTCATCTCCAAATGCCTGGGGATAAGGAATGGGGCTAATAAAGCACCTGGGGGAAGTGGGAAGTTCTCTAAACTCCCTTAGTTGGTGTCAAGGCTGAGGACTTTTTCTGACCCAAAAATCCGTCTGTGTCCTCAAAGGCAGCTGAAGCCTGGATGCTTTGCAATTAAGGGGCCCAGGAAGGGCAACTCTGGATTTCCCTCTGGAGCTGAGGCTCTCCAGGGAGAGGGCACAACTGAGGAGGTGGGGGTAGCAGATGCTGGGTGGGCAGGGTGACTTGGTTGTTGGGGACTTGGGCTTTTTGAGTCATAGACACCTGGGTTGGAACTCTGAGCCAGCTGCTGGATAGCTGTGTGACCTTGAGCATGCCCCATAACCTCTCTGAGCCACCCATGGGGTGATTATGGGGACTGAGTGAGCCGGTGCATGGAAAATGCTCAGTAATGAGGCTGTCATATAATAGGCCCTCAATAAAGGAGAACTGTAATTATTGTTTCTGTTATTTTGGGACTAGCCTCGTGGGGTCCTCAGCTGGTGGACAGCTGAGCCGTTCCATCTTTGGGAGAGTAAGTGGAGCACGGCTCTGCCCTTTGACCTCAGGCGGGACAGCCCCAAAGGATGTTAGGGAGGAGACTGAGGCAGTATTGAGCTGGCTGAGCAGGAGAAACAGCCTCCCGCAGAGCTGCATCAGGTCGGCGGCTCCCAGCAGGCTCTGGTGTGCGTGCGCAGGGACTCTCTCGTGGGCTCACGGGTCGTACCATCCGGCCACGCAGAACTGAAGCCTCCGCAAGGGCACAGCTGCCAGGAGGCTTGGGCGGTGTGTAGGCCAACCTCATCAATTCTTTAAACCATTTTATTAGTTTTTTTTATTGCTTCTGTAACAAATTACTGCAAGCTGGGTGTTTTATACCAATACAGATTTATTCTCTCATGAGTTTGGAGGCCACAGGCCCCAAATCAGTATCATTGGCAGACATCAAGGTGTCAGCAGGGCTGTGCTCCTTCTGGGAGCTCCAGGGGAAGAATCCGGTCCTTGCCGCTTCCAACTTCTGGAAGGGCTGCCGGCCTTCCTTGGCTTGTGGCTGGATCTCTCCAGTCTCTGCCTCCGTGGCACCTGGCCTCCTCCTCTTCTGTCTGTCACATCTCCCTCTGCCTCCATCTTATAAGGATACATGTGATTGCATTGACAGCCCACCTGGATAATCTAAGATCAGTTCCCCATGTCAAGATAGTTAATTGTATTTACAAAGTCCTTTTTCATTTTTTTTCCATATAAGGTAATATTCACAGGTTCCAGGGACTAGGACATGGATATCTTTGGGGGGACCATTATTTAGCCTACCATATCATTAAAAAATTTTTTTGGAGATAATTTTAGTCTTCCAGAACAGTTGTAAAAGTAGTACGAAGAGAGGCGCTTGGGTGGCTCAGTTGGTTATGCGACTGCCTTCGGCTCAGGTCATGATCCTGGAGTCCCGGGATCGAGTCCTGCATCAGACTCCCTGCTCAGCAAGGAGTCTGCTTCTCCCTCTGATGCTCCCTCCTCTCATGCTCTGTCTCTCTCTCATTCTTTCTCTCTCTCTCAAATATATAAATAAAATCTTAAAAAAAAAGTAGTACAAGAGTTCCCATATGCCCTTCACCCAGTTCCTCCTCATGACTGTCTCACACAATCATAGAACACTTATCACAATGAAGAGGCTTATCTCATTACAATATTATTTGCTAAATTTCTGAACTTATTTGGATTTGAAGGGTTTTTCCACTAATACACTTTTCCCGGTTCACACTGTGTTTAGTTCTCATGCCTCCTTAGTCGCCAATCTGTGACATTTCCTGTCTTTCATCATCCCTTATGACCTTGACACTGGTCAGCTATTTTGTGAATATTCTCCAGTGTGTGTTTGTCTCCTGTTTTCTCGTGATTATACCGAGGTTATGCCTTGCTGGGAGGGATGCCACGGAAGGATATGCTTCCCCAGTGATCACATGGCGGGAGGGGAACATGACGTTGGCGTGTGGGGGTGATTTCTAACCAGGGAGGTAGTGGTAACCAGGTACGTTCAACACTTGGTTAAGGAGTCTGCTAAGATTCTCCATGCTAAATTTACTATTTTTCTCTTTATAATTACTTATTTGAGAAGAGATACTTTGAGACTATGCCCATACCCTGTTTCTGCTTAAACTTTCGCCTGCTAATTTTAGCATCTGTGGATGGATCTTGTCTGTGACAATTATTACTGCACTCTTCCATTTCCTTCATTCCTTCTACACGTATTCCTCAGAATTCTTCTGTGAGGCAGAGATGTATCTTTCCCTCTATTTATTTATATCTGTATGGACTTGTGGGTAGGTGCTTTATTCTTTGGGTTAGAATCTGATGCTATTGTGATTTCTCATTTTGCTCAATTTGTTCCAGCGTGGGCCATTGGGATCTCTTTGAAGTGGACTCCTATGCCTTTTTGATAAGCCTCCATCCTGTCTGTTTTCTTCCTTTCTTTCCTTCCTTCTGAGAATAGGTCCCTCCTGACTCTGAGGATATAACATGTGGCCTCATATGGGCTTAGAAATTAGTTCCAACCTTTCTGAAGAGGTCTGAGGGTTTCTGGTAGAAAGGGCTACATTTTTACTTTAGAATTTCTAGCACTTAGGACGGGCCTAAGACACGAGACATACTCAAACTTGTAAGTTTTCTTCATTCCCTTTCCCCCCCAGCGCCTTCCTCCAGTCCTGGGCACCAAAGTTCTGGCCTTCTCTCCTGGACCTACGTCCTGGGAGGCAGGGGAATGTCTCATTAGGAATGCGGGCTTTGGAATCACTTCTGGGTTCAAGTCCTGTTTCCACTGCTTCTTTGCTCTGTGACGTTGGGCAGCTGACCTATCCTCTCTGTGCCCCTATAAAATGGGGATGATGAACTCAACCTCAGAGGGCTCATGTGAGGATTTCAGAGATAATAGATGCTGGGGAGCCATGGCTGGGACTGCGGCACCTCCATGATTGGTTGGAGAAGAAAAACCAAAGTCGGGGGCGGGGGGCAGGTGGTATCTAAGCTGGCCGGCCCTGTTCCAGGGGTGCCCCAACTTTATGTATTCATTTTAAATAGAGGAAATTTTTCTAAATCCATAACAATAGGTGATTTAAAATTTATAAATTTGTGGAGCCTTTGCTTATAAACATTTTTACAGATAAGAATAAGAAAGATCCTTCATCAGGCCATATGTCTTCTTTCTCTGTTTGCAAGTCGGGTTCCCATCTTTTTCATGTCATGCCCAGCATGCTCTGGTTCCTGGGATTCGGAGACCCCCATCGGCCTTGTTGAGCACCCCTCCCCCTTCCCTCTCTGTCTCCTCAGCCCAGGGAAGGCAAGCAGAGGGCAGACCAGAATAGCTTCCTTCCCGATTGGAAGAAAAAGCCTGATGTATTAACGACCACACTTAACATGCCTCAATTTTAATCCCTGCTTTAAATTTGGCACAATTGTTTTTACAATAAAGCCTGATTTTTTCCACAATAGGGTGCTGAGGGTATGTGCTTTCCATTCAAACACAAAGAAAGCCCACTTTACTTTATAAAAAAAAAAAAAAAAAAAGAGAAGAAAAGAAAAAAGGAATAAGAATCAGCTTTTGTTGTACTAGAAATTCACAGATTTAAGCCAGATGCCAGGCTGTTCAATATCTGCCTCCTCTCCCTGCCCCCACATCCCCCTCAGCCTCACCCTACTCCACAGGCATTCCCTAGCGCCCACTGTCTCCCAGGCAGATCAGGGATGAGCGAGGCACATGGCTGTCCTCCAGGAGGGGAAAGGGACCTTCTCAGTGAGCTGCAGGCTGACAGTGAGTAAGCTAGACCCAGACCCTGTAAACCACATCCTTGGAATCAACGTTTCCCAAAGTGTGGGTTCCCCGGAAGGCTTCGCGTGCTCACAGACCTGGCATTGAGTCTCCCTGAATCATGAATGAGAAGATGACTCTATTTTGAAATCATTTTCAAGGTTGATCCTGGCGGGAGAAGTTCTCCTGGGGCCTGGTGTGTCATTCATGGCACCCTAGCCCTTATCCATCTCCTGCTTTAACAAAGAGAGCAGAGCTCTCTGTATTTGTAGCTCTATCGTTATATTTGTGGACAGCGATTCTGGATTTCCCATGCAGGAGAGAGAAAAGGCTCTTTTTAGATCTGCATTAAAAAGAAGGCAGTCAATGTAAAGAAACGTATTAAGTTAATAATGCTGTGGGTGGTGTGCAGACACAACATAATTCTGAGGGTGGTGATGCTCCCATGCCTGAAGAGTAGGAGGAAATGATGCAGGTTAACATCCTCTTTGTGTCTGTTTCCCAGGTGCCATTCCTGATCTCAAGTCCGAAAGTCTCAGCTCTTAGGTGCCAGGAGGCGTGGGAGGGGTATTTGCCCATCATTGGTCCAAAGTGCTAGGAGACATGAGCATCCCTCGAGGTCAGCTTGGCAATGGCAACAGTGACCAGACAGCGTCCTCAAAGGGAAGGTGCAACATGGGGCAGAGCATCGTCTCAGGTGGGGCTCACCTCCATGGGGAGAATTTCTTCCAGCCTGTCCTTAGAAGCCCTGAGTTTGTCTTTCTTAAGGAAAATGGTCTTCCTGGTCCCTCTGTGGCCCTAAATTGGTGTGTGTGGTTTAGGGCTCAAGGGATTCCCATGTAGTTGGGGAGAAAGTGGAGAAACTCCTTAATCTCACCGACGGTGGAATGAAATAGGGGCTAGATCAAAGCACATGTGATGTATCCAGAAGGAAACATAATGAATTCTAATAGGTAAGCAGGGAAGGCTGCCTGGATGAGGTGGCATTTTAATAACACCTTGAAAGGTGAGATGGGCACAGTGTGTGGCTCAGGGCATTCTTTCAGGATGTTCAGAGACCCCTCCCAGGGAAAACCTAGGATTTGGATTTGATTCCTGGCTCTCCCTTAGGCTAGCTACATGACCTTGGATAAGTCACTCCACCTTTGTTTCCTTGTCTAAAATGGGCAGTGAGGTGGGGTGTGGTCTGTCTTGCTGCCTTTTGCAGACTTGAGGGGCAGAATTGCCCCACAGTCTAATTGGTGAGAGTCCTTCCATTTTTCCTGCAGCAAGTGAGAAGCTTTTCAGGAGATCAGTTCCAAGTTACAATGTAAGGGGCCACGGGGCTTAAGGCCCTGTCTTGGGTGTGTTCCCTAGAACTAGAGCCTGAGATGGGATTCTTATGCATGTGTTTTATTGAAGGAGGGCTCTGAAGAGGAACCTGTAAGGAAGGGAGAGAAGCAAGATAGGGCAGAAGAAGCCAGGCAGAGATGTGGTTTTGGGAGAAGTTGCAGCCTGATCCCACTGGGAGCTCTGGAGTGGGAATTGTGTCACAGAGTCTGTCCCATTTAGTGGCAAAGGGCTTCCCTGGTCTTTGGCTATGGGCTGCCCCTGGCGTGGAGGGAGGCAGCTTGCATAGCCCAGGACAATCCTTCAGAGAAGGGTACAGGTATGAACATCCAACACCTGGGGCGGGGCGGGGGGTACCAATAGCATCTACTGCAGGTTCCTCTGCTTTTGGGAAATAGCAGTTTTCTCCCACTGTTGTGGCTTCCAGTCAGGGCTGGCCTGGTGAAGGAATAGACCCGAGGGAGAGCTCAGGGCCTTTCCCCATGGGGGGACAAATGAGGTGACATCCTGCCACAGAGTGGACTGTGAGCAGAGAGTGGAAGATGGGCATCGACACAACCAGGCAAGCATGTGGCTGGCAGGATCCGGTGGGCCCAAGTTTTCAGTAGCCCATAAACCAGACAAATGCATATTTGATAGAAGTATAATTCCAGAGAATGAGGGCCCCTGTTGGCCCAGTGGTGAAATACAGTGGCTGTCTGACCTCTTGCAGGAATAAATCTGCCCAGTGGTGCTTTCCAGCCTGAGACACAGAAGCCCCTCTGATGTGGCTTTTTCTGGAAGAGCTTAAACACTTAGCATGAGGATATTTACTGCCTGGTGGGACAATGGGACTTCAAGGTCATCCTGGCCACAGCTCCTCACCCTGCCCCAGGCGTGCCACTGTGCCGTCCTGATAACCTGGGGCTGCTGCCACTGTGGGGCTGGAGTGAGCGAAGCCAGCACTGAGAAGGAGGGGGAGGAGGTGCCTGTCTCTGCCTCCTGGGCTTTGTGGAAGGAAAGGGGCCTCCAGCATGGGGAGGGATTGGGCAGACCTGGGTGAAAATCTTGACACCCCTAGATGGAACCATCTAGCTGGGTGACCTTGGCTAGGTTACTTTTCTTCTTTGGACTCAGCTTCTTCAACCACAAAATGGGGCTAATAATAGTGCTCATGGGGCTGTGGGATGATTAAGTGGGCCAGCACACTGAAAGTGTTTTGCGGGGTCTCTGGCACAGAGTTGGTGCTCAGTGAAGCTCAGCTATCTTGACGGCATAACAAGGATCTGCCTCTAGGCCTGCCACTGGCTAGCTGTGTGTCCTGGAGCTAACCATGTGAACTCTCTGAGCCTCAATTTCCTCATCTCTAAAATAGGTCTAAGCATACCCACCTCATAGATCTAAGGATTGTAGAGGTTGAACACAAGGCTCCCGGGCTATGTAAGGGCTCAGTAAATAATAGTGGTGGTGATGATGATGATGATGATGATGATGATGATGCTGAAGCCAAAGGCAGATTTTAACAATATGGGGGTTAAGCCCCTCCCTGCATAAGACCTGGGTTAACTTCCCTCTTGCTTCCTGGACCACCTTGGTGCCCAGCAGCCCTGGGCAACAGGAGAGGGGGCTGCAGGAAGCTGTCCTACCTTATGTCTACCTGCCCTCCAAGTGAAGATTTCTGTTGAGACTTGGCCCCAGGTTCTGGTTTGCAGGTGCTGGGATGGCAGAGGGGCACAAATGGGGTGAGGTGTCTTCCTTCATCCCGACCACCTGCCCTGCCCATTGGCTCCTGCTGCAGTCCTTGCCTGGAATACTTGCTCTCCAGTCTTCTTCTGGCTCACTCCTAATTATCTCTGATATCATACTCTGGTCCCTGTGGCCCCCTCCTGTGTACTCCCTTAAGAACAGGGGCATTCTCTAGGATCACCTATCACACTGTATTAATGAGCACTTATGTGCCCAGCACCAGGCTAAGTGAGACACATGCTAAGTACCCCCTCCAGTCCATGAGGGCAGGGGCCATGTCTGCCTCTGATTCCCTGCTCAGAAGATTCTCAGTGATTATCTATTGAATGAAGGAACAAATAGACCTGGTATTGAGGCGTTTGGTTAGCAGTGGAGACTGATATCACCCTGGCTTATCAGTTCCTTTAGGCTAGGAAACCATGGATGAGGAAGAGAAAGCGACTGTGTTCTTTGCTTCCCAGGGGCACTGAGCCCCGAGTCCCCACTAAAGGGTGTAGCTCTTTGATGCTCTCCTGTCATAAACCATCCTCAGTGCCATGTAGTTCTCCCTACTTTACCAAGTGCTTCCCCATCTCACCTGAGCCTCCCATGACATCAGGAGATGGGAAGGACAGTGGTATCATTCTAGCTTTATAGATGAGGCTCAGAGATGTTAAGGATCTGGCCTAGGGTGACACAGCTTCTGGTGGCCGAACTGGGAGCCAGGACTCCTGACTCCTTGCTGAGGGTTCTTTCTCCTCCATTCCCCTTTACCACCTCCTGGGCCACATAATCATGAAATCCCAGAGTGTCAGAGTTGGTTGGAGTCTTAGAGGTTGTGTTACACAGATGGGAAAACTGAGACCCAGAAAGGGGGAGGTAGCTGCTCAATCCTCCATGACTAGTAAGTAGGGAGCATGGGCTGGAACCCAGATATCTTGGCTTGAAGCTAGGGCCTGGAGGGGGTGGGTTCATAGTTAGCAAGTATAGTCCTCTGGTGTGGCTACTTTGGGACCCAGCACAAGAGGGTTCATTGTCATAGCCTGGAGGTTATTTTCACAGACAACTGTTATGATATGTTCTTGGCCTACACACTTTCCAAAAAATCTTGGCCAGCTGAGCAGACGGGCATCTGTCATGGCTATAATGAGGAGGCCGTGGGACTCACTCATCAGGCATCCCACTTAGAAATGGCTTAGAACACCCAGGCAGAAAAAAACAAATGTGCTGGGGTGGGGGAGGGCAGAGCTTTCAAGTGAAGGAACAGGGAACCCAAAACGTGGGCTGAAACAGACACCATTTCAACACTCGGGACAGTTCCAGGGAGGGCCGTTACTCAGGCACTTGAGCCCAGGGATCTGCAGAATTTTATGATCACAAACCTGGTCTCCAGTGGGGCTTGTGGTGTGGTTTTTTAATGGAGAGTCACTGATTTTCTGTAAAACAAAAAGAATTCAAGCATTCACAGAAGCATGATATGACTTAATTTTGTAGAATTTTGTGGCCATTTGTTCTTAGAAACCAAAACAACTTTTAAGATTAAGAAGCATAATAACACTTGAGGAGATGAAATGATTTTTGGAAATATGCTTGAACAACGATCATTCACACTCCCTCCTCTCTACATTATAGCCAGTAGGGGAAAGGAAAAGGGAAGATGGAAGGAGGCAGGATGAGAATCAAAGAGGAAAACTAACAGATCCACAGAGAAGGAGAGGAAGAAGCGCACAGAGAGGAAGTGGGATGAGAGCCCAGGGAGGGATGGAGGGAGGTTCTGTAGGTCCTAGAGTCTCACTATGTTTCTCATCCTCTTCCTGACCTCTGATGGACCCCAGGCTGCTTGGTAGGATTCCTTCTTAAATGTTCCGAGATTAACCACTTTTCAAAGTTCTCCAACTTCTCATTATGCTCAAAGCTTCAGCAACTCTGCTCCGACTGGAAGCATTACGACAGTATGGAACCATGATGGTTTCCCTGGTGCCACCATCAGCAAAGATTTCAGTGAGTGCCACCAAAACTCAGGATGTGTGGTGGAGTTAGCCTTAGTCTGTGATCCTTCATTTCTGATGATGAGAAGCTGACCCACAGGGGACTGATGTCTAAGGGCCACTGTTGAAGAGGCGGGAGAACCCTCCCTGTGGGCCATTCAACCATTCAGCAGAGGGACCAACCGGCCAAACGTCTCCATGGCCCTAGCTCTCTGCTGGTGCTCATCCCAGCTGTCCCCGTGCATCAACCTTATGCATTAAATGGCATTTGATAGTCTCCGTTTAGGAAGGTGGGAAGGTATGAAACAACCTCTAGAAACATTCCCATTACAATAATTAAAATAAAAAGGATTAAAGGTATACATTTCTGTTGTGTGGAGAACCCACTCATGTGTAATACCTCAGTGCCCACTTATGTTGGACAATAAGGGATATACTCTTAGTCAGAAAGACTCATCCTATTATAATGAATTAATCTGAGCGGTGAAATATAATGATAATGCAACATGGTATGAAAGGGAATTAATATTCTAAGTTTCTCTCACATGCCAGGCCCGGTGCCAGGGGCTTTACATGCTGTGATAGAGTGGATTACCGTTCATCAAATATTCCCTCCCCTCTCCTTTGAGGCAGTGCCGTTCCCTCACCGCCTTCTGTTGGCCTTGGTCTTGTGATTTGGTTTGGCCAGTAGGAGCTGGGCGGAGGAGACTGTGGTTCTGTTCCAAGCCAAGGCCTTACGAGGCGTCGTGTGTTCCGACTTGTCCACTACAGCAGTGGACCCACCAGGAGGAGAGAAGTCCCCCTCGATGTGGGCCTCAGAGTGAACACATATAGAGCAGAGCCGGGTTCAAACCACAGTCTGAAGCAGGGCCACCCAGCAGAACCCCATCTGGATCACTGAAGCTCCGTCACCCTGCAGACCCGTGGAATCCAAGAATAGTAAATGCTTGTTGGCAACTACTGAATTTGGGGGTCATCTAGTTTTCAGCGTCATTCTGTCAGCATTAATACAGTGTGCATTGTCTTATTTAGTCTTTGCAACAGGTCTATGGTGTAAGTACCATGATTTTTCCCCACTGTATAGGAAACCGAGGCCCAAAGACAGGAAACGCCTCACGTAAGGCCAGAGAGTGAGTTACCCAGTGATGGGCCCACATTTAACCCATCCTTTTTTGATAAGGTAAGGAGAAAGCTGCTTGGCCTTCTCTGCTAGCCCCTGCGTGTCTTTCCCACTCACCAATCCTCCAACCGGCCTGGGGTGCTGGGCAAGCTGCAGGGGGATCTTCAGAAGCTCCTTTCAAGGAGCCAGCAGGGGTCCCCCCACCCCATGGCTACTGGAAAAGGTCACATTTGGTGATTCAGCCTACAGAACAATGACATTTCAAGGATCAAAGAAAAGGTTAAAATATTCCTATAAATCTATTCTTGGGACTTTTAAGTATTTCCAATGTAAAGGGAAAATGTCATTTCTTTTTCCCCCAAGAGTGGTGGAGGGTGGGTTGCTGGTAATGGGTCTTCTTTCATTTTTCTTGCCAGGATGAGCAGGGAGGAAGGAAGGATTCCCTCCACATCTCTCCGCATGCAAATGAGGGTGCAGTTAACCCCAAACCTCATTTGTTTATGGAAATTGAATCCTAAATGCCCCCCAGAGGAGCTTCTCCAAGGGGAAGGATGGACTGGGCCAGATTCCAGCACTCTCCCACTCCCTCTCTACAGAGAGACCTCCAGGCTCTCAGGGTTGGGACACAGGTGAGGTCCGGGCAGGGGCCCAGTGAGGAGGTGGGGAGGAGGGTAGATGACCTGGCAGAACCTGTCCCAGGGCTTCCAGTCCTTCTGTCCAGCTGCCTTGTGCATCCACATGGATGTGCCTTGGGCTCCTCAAACCCAGCGGAACCCAGACTGACTCATGGCTTTCTCCCCCTGGATCTTGGCAGGCTGCCCCACCCTCCTTCACTCACTCATTCAGCGAATGTGTGTGGAGCGCCCTCTGAGTGCCAGGCACTGTACTGGGCACTAGGATAACAAGGGAGGGGACTCCTGCCCTTGGGCAGTTTGTAGATTATTTGGGGAGACAAAGCAAGAAAGGGACAAGGTCTCTGCCTCCCTCCCACCACCACCACCCAGGGGAAGGACTAACACATCTGTGAATTGGATACTGATGAAACCCATGGAAGGGAGTGACTAATTCTGTGGGGTAGTCAAGGAAGGCTTCCTGGAGGAGTCGGTATTGAACTGAGGCCAGTCCAAAGGAGCACTCCAGGCAGAGGGAGCGCACACAAAGGCCTGGAGTCCAAGAAGCTGCGCTTGTTGGAGATGTGGGAAACGCTGTGTCCCACAGGGCAGCCAGGGTCTTCCACCCGGCTTCTAAAGCCACTTTCCATCAGGGGCCCGGGTTGCCGGCACGGTGGGCCCCACCCCACACAGTCTTTGAAAAGACGCTGTTATTCATAGTCCTCAAGCCATTGCTGGCCTCCCACATCCCATCAGTCACCAAGCCTCGTTCTCATCTGCCTTCCAAACCTCTCCTCACGGCCCCTCTTCCTCCCTGTCCCCTGCCACCCCCATTCCCGGGCCTCAGCATGTCCGTGGGGCTGTGTCACAGCCTCTGAGTGTTGAGGGCCTCTGCGGGGAAGGCCCCCTCCCACCCTTGGCCTGCCCTGCTGCAGCCAAAACAGACCTTTGGACACATCAGCCTCGGCATTGGACCTCCTTGTTGAGGGCCCTTCAATAGCTCCCTGACGATGCTCGGGGGATAAGGTTCTAGATCCTGAGCCCTGCATCCAAAGCCCTTCAAGGCCAGAATGCCCACCTCTCCAGCCTCGCCGGGGGCCCCGTGTATCTTATGCCTGCTGCGGCCTCTCTGAACCAGCTGCAGGAGCTCCTCAATCCCTTCCTGCCTTTGTGCGTGCTGTTTCCTCCACCTGAAATTCTCTTCCCTTGTGCTTATCTGCCTGACGACTCCCACTTGGGTTTGAGACTCACATGAACAAATAATATAGTAATGAAAACAATAAGGACTAGAATTTACTGACTACCCCCTCTGGTCTCTATCTCATTACATTGCTTTATTGTTATGGTCTCTGCAATAGTATTTTTTATGTATGGCTTTACTGTCTGTTGTCCATCCCTCCTATCAGAGTGAAGGCTCCATGAGGGCAGGACTTGATTTTCCTGTGTCCTTAGTATCCGGAATCTTGGTTGGCACTGAGTAGGAGATCAAAAGGGTTTGTGGAATAAATTAAGAAATCATCCAGGGCGCCTGGGTGGCTCAGTTGGTTAAGCGACTGCCTTCGGCTCAGGTTATGATCCTGGAGTCCCGGGATCGAGTCCCGCATCGGGCTCCCTGCTCGGCGGGGAGTCTGCTTCTCCCTCTGACCCTCCCCCCTCTTATGCTCTCGCTCTATCTCACTCTCTCTCTCAAATAAATAAATAAATAAATAAAAAATCTTTAAAAAAAAAAAAAAAGAAATCATCCATTAACAACAACGTTATGAGGTGTCGACCATTCTTGTCCCCATTTTAAAGATGAGGAAACAGTCTTTGGTAACAAGGGCTTTGGCAGCTACCTCAGTGATCTGTTCCTAGGTCTCTTCTTGGGAGCCCCCTGAATGCAGGGGCCACATCTAATTCCTATCCAGAACCCTTGGGTCCCTAGAAAAATTCTGGAAGTGTGTATGGATGGCTCCTGTCAGTGGTGGGAGGCTCAGTGGTTTAAAAAAAAGGGGGTGGGTGTCTGGGGTAGCTTTGGGGGAGACAACTCATTTACTTGAAGCTTGGCTTCCCAGAGCCGGTTTCCAGGCTGGGAATGAAATACAGTGATGGTTCCCACTCGTTCCTAATTGGCACGGAATTCCGTGGAGCAGACTGGCTGTGCTGCTGGCTCGGCTCAGCGGGGCCCCAGGCGGCAGCTGGCATCAATAAAAGAGCTCACGTTGGGGTGGTGGGAGGTCAGCCCATGGAGGCAGCGTGGGGTTGTAGAGGGAGCACTGGACTGGGAGTCCTTAGTCCTTAATCTGGGGCAGTGGCGGGAACCCAGGTTTGGGGTTAGGAAAAGGCCAGCTGTGCAGCCGTTCATCTTTCTGAGCCTCAGTTGCCTCATCTCTGGAATGGGCATGGCCCCCACCCCTACCTCCTGGGGCTGTTGGAAGGCCAAGACTGTTGTTAGTCTGTGGGCCCCGTGCCTGCGCCCTGTGCTGCAATGTGGGGAAGGGGACGCGGCTGGCCAGGGGTGGGGGCAGGGGTGGGGGAGGGGAGCCCTGGGAAGGGTGGGCAGGGTCAGCTGCCTTCCTGGGTTTTATCTCCCGCGCCCTGGGAGCCTCCAAGCTCCAGAGCACATTCTTTGCCCAGACCTTGGAGCCCTGGTGCCTCTCCCTAGAGGGAGGGTCTGAGGGTAGAGTGATCGGATCCCTCTTCCCAATTAAGCCACTTCGAGAGTCTGAAGAGGAAGCGTGGCCCATGGTGAGGAGTGCTGGTGTCAGAGCCACGGCCCTGAGGGCCAGTCCTCCGCCCCATTGTGCAATCTCAGGTCACCCACCGCTCTGTGGCTCAGCTTCCCCATGGGTGAAATGAAGGCCCTGGGCCGGATGATCGCCATGGGACCAACCAACTCTGATTGAAGTTAATTCTTTATTTCTGTCCATATTAAACTTCCATTTCCTGCCAGTGGGCCTCTGGGAGGGGCAGACTGAACAAAGGAAAGCTCACGAGGAGTGTTGGCCTGAGAACAGCTTTCAGGGGCATCTGTTCTGTTTTACTGAAGAACGAAGAATTCTTAACCTAGGGGTTGATAGTGTGACTTTACGTGGGGGACAAAGTGAAGAATTTCAGGGGGCAGAGGGAAGCAGAGGGACATGGAGGGAGGGGAAGTGGGGCCATGCAGGCTGGGCCAGCGACAGCCATGGGTGGAGAACAAGGACAGTGACAGAAGATGATGGAGATGAGCATGGTCCCTGCAGAAGGTGCTGGAAGGTGCACAAAGTACCACTGTCCAGGCAAAAAGCCAGGATCGTAGCCCAGGAGAGTGGGGTTGGCTGGAAGGGGTACTCTCAGATCATTCTTGGGGGCTGCTTTGCTATTAAGGGGTCAGGGCCTGGGATTTAGAGTCTCACCGCTCCCAGCTCAGCCACTGACAGCTGTGTGACTTTGGATAAGATACTTAACCTCTCTGAGCCTCAGTGTTCTTGGGGTATAATGGGGATAACCAACCCCTCTCACAGGGTTGCCATGAGGTATCAATGAAGTAACCAATGTGAAATGCTTGGTACCAGCCCTAACCATTGTAAGCCCCCACTAAATGGTTGTCCTTGTAATTCTCAGGGAGGTACTATCTTATCGTGGAGGCTGTTTCTGGGCTCTGCAGGGACAGCGGCTATAGCCCTTGTGTCTTAAAGACCCCTCGGGGCCTGGCGCCCTAGAACAGGGAGATGCCTTGGGAGCTAGAGACTGTCCTGGAGCCCCACAGGCTCCAGTGTGAGGAGAGCTGTCCCACGTGCCTGGTAGGATGTTATCGTGCAGCATCGCAGGTAAAAGCAGAGGCTCGGCAGCCAACCTGGCTTCCCAGTCCTGCCACCTGCCTGCTGTGTGACCTTAGGGCAGTCACCTCCCCTCTCTGAGTCCCAGGTGTTTCATGTTTAAAAGGGGCCGATAATAAAGGCAGCCACCTCATGATGTTAACAAAGATGAAATGACTGAATGTACATAAAGATCGAGACCTGCATGAATAGGGCAACCCCTTGGTACGTGTGGCTACTGAGCACTTGAAATGAGGCTGATCCAAATTGAGATGTGCTGTAAGAGGAAAATAACCAGTAGATTTAGAAGGCTCAGAACCAGGAAAATAGGGAAATATCTAACAATTTTCATATTGATTACATGTTGAAATGCTAACATTGTGGATATATTGGTTTTTTCTTGATATATTGGGTTTTGCTAAATATATTAAAAATAATTTCAGGGGCAGCTGGGTGGCTCAGTTGGTTAAGCGTCCAACTCATGATTTTGGCTCAGGTCATGATCTCATGGGTCATGGGAGTGAGCCCTCAGCGGGGAGTCTGCTCCGGATTCTGTCTCTCCCTCTCTCTCTGTCCCTCCCCCCACTTGCTTGCTCTCTCTCTTTAAAATAAATAAAAACATAAATTTCACCTCTTTCTTTTTGCTGTCTTGAATGTGGCTGCTAGAAAACTAAAGTTTACATATACGGCTTGCGTTATATTTCTATTGGTTGGTGTTGATCTAGAACGACGCTAGACACTTAGGCACGATGGCAGCATCTGCTGTTTTTAGTATTAGCTGTTGGGTTCGAGTACCGGATTTATAGCTTCCTGCAAGTTTATTTAAACCTCTCCAAACCTCAGTTTTCCTCTCCGTAAAATGGGACTAAGGTGTTTAAATGAATTCACGCCTGCTAAAGTGCTTAGCAGAGTGCCTGGCACATAGGAAGCACTCAGTCGATGTTAGCCATTATATGGTTGGCCTGTGGGACCAGAAGTGAGGGTTTTCACTCTCATAGATGGGAGAAGGGCTCATCTGTTACCCCGCAGGCAGTGTGGATGGGGCTGAGCCAATGGCGCTTGCTTTTCCCACAAATGGGACCTGAGTTCTGAGTAAACTGCCTTGAGCCAGAGGTTGAGCTGTTTGGCTGATTATATTAAGGGAAGGGTCAATAACACATTAATGGGATCAGTGGCCCCATTAATCTTCCTCTAATGAACAGCCGCTCAAGCCAAACCGTCTTTCCCAGATCCTGGAAGACATTTTGTGTTGGCAGGGAACTTGCTGGGTAGAAAGAACCTCAAATCCTATAAAAGTGATTTAGTGGCTTTGCTGGGGAAAGGCATGCTGCGGATGTAGGACAGGGGAGAGTGGAAACAGCAAAGTCATAGCAAACCTCTCCAGATCGAAATCCTAGAGCCAGCCGGGGTGGGAGGGAGGGTGGTGGAGGGGACTTTGATGAGGATCTGGGGGGAGGGGAGGGTTTAGCTCACCATGTCTGCCTCAGACACCCTCACCTCTGAATCAACCAATTGTTGGGACGGCCTGGAGGACCCAGAGGGATGGTGATGGACAGTGGGGGACGCAAGATGGTCACCAGAAGTCCAGGGTTCTTGTCCTCTTGCCGGCAGGGTTGAGCTCTGTGACCGTGGACGGGTCACTCTACTTCATCATCTATGGGGGGGGGGTGTCATTAATGATGTAGAGCAGAGCAGCCTTGCTGGCAGGTGAAGTGGCCGCGGGACCCAAGAAGGTGCTGAGCTGGGGTGGAGGGATAGGAGGAAGAGACGGGCAGAGGCCGAGGAGGACCAGATCCAGGTGGTTTGACTTTGGAAACTCTTTCTCCTCTGCCCCTATATCTCACCCTCTGCTTGAGGATGCTGTGGTTCTGCCATCAGCACTTCATTCCTTGGGGGCAAAAGGGTCTTCCTCTGGGCTCCAGGGATCTGTTGGAAGACACAAATGGCCCTGGGAGGCTGCCCAATTCTGCCTGTCCATCAGTCCATCTACCTGTCCATCCACCCCCACTGAAGGGAAATAGAAATGAATGTAACATGAAGCCCACCTGCCCTCAAGAAACAGCATCTAGAAGGGGAGATCAGATGTGAACCCATGTGGCCGTGAGTCGGGGTAGTAAGTGATCTGTGCCATAAGGAGGTTTGCACGGCGCACTGTGGGGTTTCAGAGGACAGATGACCCCCCCCCCCCCAATCTGGGTGGCTTCCCTGAGACAGTGGCATTTAAATCAGGCCTTGGGAAAAAACCTTCGAGATCAGCAAGTCCAACTCTCTCTTGTTACCCAGAGGGAGGAGATAGAGACCCAGAGGGAACATGTAGCTCAGTGTGGCTGCACTCACCAGGGTGTACAAGATTTGGAAAATCAGGGACAGGGAAAGGCATTCCGGGTGATGGAACAGTGTCAGCTAAGTCCTGGGGGAAGGAAACCAGCGCATGTGGAAAAGGCACCAGACAGTTCCTGGTGACCAGAGATTGAGGGGGAGTGGCACACTGAGGCAGATGCAGGCCCCAAGTGGGGTGGGAGTGGGGGTCCCAGGCTTATGGAGAGCTGTGCCCATGCTCCACCCCCACCATACTGTGGGCTGTTCCTCCTCTCACTAATCCCATAGACCCTGGCAGACTCCCTGGAGGTGGCTCACCCACCTGAGATGCCCAGCTCAGGATGGAGGGAACCTCGTTTGCTTCCAGTCCCCGGGGGCTTCCTGGGGTGGTTTGTGGCCCTGGAAATAGCAGGGTGACTATCTGAGTGGGCTTTCTTGCAGCTAAGACACTCTATCTCCCCGAGCCTCAGTTCCCTTCTTGTGAAATAGGACCCCCAGCCTGCTGCCCAGAGTTCTCTTGGGCTGCGGGAGCCTCAGGTACAGAGTTACAGCCATGAGGGGGGCAGACTGGATGCTCATATAATTATAACTGTAGCTCACATTGATGCAGCACGTGCTGAGCGCTGGGCACGGTCCCCAGCACTTACCGTGCATCTCTTCCTCTGGCCTTCAGATGCCTCGATGAGATGGCCATCATTGATATCTCTGTGTGGGCACAAGCCTGAGGATCCTCCACAGAGGCTCTTGGGCAGCCTCAGGAATGTTTGGAATGAGTCAAAACAAGCCTTGCCCTCGTTCCCCTCTTTTGACCCCATCAAGGTCATCCATCCTGTGCCTGGAATGCATCCCACGAAGGGGATTATTTCTTAGGTAGCCCTTTCTTGGACTAGCTTGGACTCGTAGGAAACTCTTCCTTCTGTGGACTTGGAATCATCCTTTGGTTCCTCCCGCCTCGGGGTTGGTGTTGTCTCCTGAGTCCGCATGATAAGAGGGTCCCGACAGACTTGCAGCTCGCTGCAGATGGTTACCACAGCCCTTGCCCCTGTCCTCTGTTGGCCTCTGAGCAGAGCTGCCTCAGACCTCTCATGTCTCCACTTGCTAAGGCTTGCACCCCTGGCCCCCCTGTCACGCTCATCTGAAGAGCTCCAGGCTGGGGTGGAGGAGGTCTTCTTGACCTCCCTCCCCTTCCTGGGCCAGTACATCCTGAAGCTAGAACAACCCAGCTCAAGGCAGAAGGAGGTAAATGCTCTTTCAGTGGGGTGACAGTCAGGAAAGACTAGCAGGAGGCGGAGGCCAGTCCACATGGAGGAAATATCCCACCCCTCCTCCCCCACCGCCCTTCAGGACTTTGAGAGCTCCTCCTCCCAGCCTCCAAACCCCAGCCAACAGTGGAACAAGATGCCACCTGCAGGAGAGTCTCCAAAAAGAAGTGGAGAGATGGGAAGTGGGGTGGTGGATAGGGGTAAAGTTAGAGAACAATTTGAACATTCATCAGGATCTGTACCAGTGTGTGTGCCCATCTTCATGTACTTGACCAAGAGGTTATGGACAGACCAGTCTTCCTTTTGTGATAGAGCAGTTGGCAGGGGTCAGACCTGGACACACTGCCAGGTTTATTCCAATGGGAGCAGAAGTAGATAATCCCCTCCCCTCTTTCAAAACTCATACTTCTGTTAACGCAACCTAAGAACACATTGGCCTTTTAATAGCTGCACAATCCTGTTGACTCAATTTATGCTTAATGTTGGATAAAAACCCTAGCGTGCTTTATATTCCTTGTTCCTGAGCCATATTTTCTGCCCACTCCAGCTCCCCTTCCCTCAATCATACCCTGTTGCAATTTGTCTATTGGACTATCCAAATCTGCTATGGAAGACATAGCCCTGTAGCTCACCTCCTGGGACTTCTCTTGAGTCCAGCTGACAATCATCCTGCTAGAAGCTCTTGCCACCACATCTCCCTTCCTCTTGCCCAGGCCAGCCCTATCTATTCTTCCTCAGTGGGCCACCTGGAAGAGAGGACCCAACCTCCTCTTCCCACCATCCTCCATCTGGGCCTGAGCAAGCTCCACAGAGCAGAGGCAGGAGGTGAGACTGGCAACACAGCTATTTTCACTCTGACATTTTCTGTTCCTGAAAAATCTCACTTGAAGCTCATTCTGACGTTTGCCATCTTTTGAAGGGGAAGGGCCGAGGTGCCTTCTACCTTAGGCTGGATTCCTTGTAAAAGGAATTTTAGGTAAATTCCCACTTTACCCCACACCAGCGCCTTCTCAACTCTAGGAGAGAAGTTATGGGAAAAAAAATAAAATAAAAACCAGAATTAGCCTTAGATTAGACCCACCTAGAAGAGTGGGGCCAGGAGATGGGGATGCGGAAAGGGGCCCCGGAGCAATCGGCAGGCTCCACGTGGAGAGGGGCCTGGGCCCGGGCTGGATGGGTCCTCAGGGTCTGGAGCTTAACATGGCAGCTTCGCACATCCAAGCAAGGAAAGAGGCTGCTCCGTGGAGGGGGGCTGGGCCCAGAGACCACAGCCTTGGAGACTTACTTAGGGCATTGGCATTTTATTGGAAGGTTAGAATGACTTCCACTCTCGGAGACATAAGGAGGCCTGACAAATTCTATCACTGTTTTAAAGATTTTATTTATTTATTTGAGAGCGAGAATGACAGAGAGAGAGAGAGAGTATGAGAGGGGGAGGGTCAGAGGGAGAAGCAGACTCCCTGCCGAGCAGGGAGCCCGATGCGGGACTCGATCCCGGGACTCCAGGATCATGACCTGAGCCGAAGGCAGTTGCTTAACCAACTGAGCCACCCAGGCGCCCCACTATCACTGTTTTATAGTTTGGAAATACAATATAGATTTTATTGCATCTTCCTTTAAGCAATAGCATGGCCTGAGAAAGCAGAAGCTAGTAAAGCAGTATCGAAGAGAAGCAGATACGTCTTTATATATCAACAGGGGCTCTAGGGAGGCGTGGCCTTTCCTGCGAGGAAAAAACCAGAAGCCCGGTTCACCTGTTGGGCCACATGGGTAATTGGGAGTGTGTTTCTGAAAAAGTCTTCCAGATTTGGGACCTCACGGGACATCGAGGAGGGTCCCCTCTCCCTTGAGGGTTTGATTTAGTTCAACAGCTGTTTACTGAGCATCTACCTTGTGCCAGGCCTGCAGGAGGGGTTGCAATGAATAGGACCCCATCCCTGTCCCCACACAGCTCACCGCTCACAGTCTGGAGCAGGGATAAGCTGGGAAACAACGAGTGAGGATGTTGGACAGCAGCAGAGTGCAAAGAAGGTCCCCAGGGTGGCAGGGTAGAGGAAAGAGGGAGGAATTCTGATCAGGGAGCATCTGGGATGGTATCACAGAGGATGTGACATCTGAGCAAGGTCACAAAGGACAGAGAGGTGTCAACAGATATCCCCTCTGAGGCTGCAACCTTGCTTCACCTTCCACCTTCCTCATCTTAACTCAGTGGCTCTGCCCCCTGAGTTAGGTGTTTAAGCCAGAAACCTGAGGGACTCATCACCAACATGACACCTGTCACCAAGCCCTGTTGATCCTACCATCAAAATATATATCAAATCTGCCCCCTTCTCCTCCCCTTCTACTGATGCTGCCCTGGCTCTTGGCACCTTCCACACTTGCCTGAACACTACAGTATTTCCTCTAGTAGATACAGGTCATGTAGGGCTGCCTGGCTCCCTCTCACCGTATTTTCCATAGAAGACCCTGGTTTTCATCTGGGGGATGTACCTCTTCCCCTTCAAGGCACATAGTTCCAAGGAAGCTGGCTCTATTCCTGGCTCCATGGGTACAGCATGTGGCCCAGGTCAGGCCAGTTGCTCTTTCCATTCCGCCGGCTGTGGGGATCGGGTCAGTGTTGGGCACAAGACTGAGGTCAGACCAATAAGAGCCCATGAGACTCGATTCTAAGACTTGATTGTGTTATGACAGAGATGTACTCTACTCTTTCCTGGCTATGCCTGGATAAGAGCAAATGTGGGACTGGAGCTAGGCCTACCATCTTGCCCCCATGCAGTGTGATCCTAGGGAAAACAGAGCCAGCAAGAGGAAGGAGGGGCAAGAGATGGAAGGAAAGAAACTGGGTCATGGCGGCATTGTTTGAACCTTGATCAAGCCTTGCCTGAATCCCTTCCCTATCCCTGGGCTTTCAACTACACTTGTTAAAAATTCTGTTTTTACTTGAACCACTTTGGGTTGGGTTTTCTGACATCAAAAGAATGATGTAGCTTCTTAGAATCTCCACACACTCTCTCCTGCACACCCCAAATGTTTTTCATGCTACAGACTATAAAACCCTTTAGTGACTGCCCACTGCTCTAAGGATAAATCTCCAAACCTTAACATGGCCCACAAGGCCCAGCATGATCTGGACCCAGCTTTTCTTGGTCTTATTCACTATAATCCAGTCATGCTGAATTCTACTCAAGTTTTCAAATATGCCAGCTCTTTTCCAGTTCAGAGCCTTCCCATACACCGTAACCTCTGCCTGCAACTCTCTCTGTCCTAGTTCTCCACCTGATGGGTTCCTACTCATCCTCCATATCTCAGCGCAAAGAGGACTGCTCTCAATACAATAAGTCCCCATTATGCTCTTTCATAGTGCCCCGCTTTCATTCTTCATAGCACCTAAGCCAATTTGCAGTTAGGTACATGCACATGAGTGTGTGAATGTGAATGTTTGTACACTCCATAAGGCCAGGAGCCATGCCTGTCTTGTTCACCATGCTCTCAGTTATGCCTGGAAGAGTTCCTGGTACATTCTAGAGGCTCAATAAATATTATTTGGCTAATGGAGTGAAGAATAGGTAAGGATTAGGTCAGGTTGGGCTGGGCTGCCTGAAATTATAACAGGGGCAGAAGTTCTGGACCTGAACAGGAAGTATGTCGTGAAGGAAGTGTAAGAACCCCAGAACAGAGGCTGGATTAGGAAAGCTGGCCCAGGGCCAGACCACGAGGGCCTTGAGTGTCTAGCGGAGACATTTGATAGCAGTTTCCAAAGTGTTTTCTGGGGGAACACCAGTCCTAATAGATGCTCTGCCAAAAGAAAAGACCAAGTGGATCAGAGGTTAAATAGAAAATGGATGGATTCTATTTTAGATGGTTGGAAAATAGAACCTCTGGGAGAAGCACAGTGCATGTGATCATTCCAAGGCTCTGACAGGTCCTGCAGTGGCAGAATCTTAGGTTAACTAAGTGTTGACCATTAAACCCCTCCCCACCAAAATAGTTACACTTGTAGGATGAATATTTCCATATTTATGTGATGGGGAGTATCTTACAATTGATAATGCACATGTAATATAGAATTTCTTTAAAGTCCCTGAAAGCTGTTTTTTTGTTTTTCTAATCAATAGGGCTTCTCACAATTGACAGTATCTTAGAATTGAGGCCACATGGCATATATTGCAGAAGTAATGATCTATGGAAGCCACTTGTGAAGAAGAAAGGGACATACTGTAACTTGCACTTTGGGGAGGCCATTCCTGTAACAATGCGAATGGATTGGCGGGTGCCGCGCAAGGGTTAGTTGGAAGCCTGAAATCTGGACCTTCCACTCCTACCAAGGCTCCCACTGACAGGTCTTGGTGAGTGAGGTGCTCACTTCATCCCTGAGCACCTGTCAATAGGAAAATTTAATTAGGATGCTGGGGTATTGTTGAAAGGTTGGATCAATTTCCCCCCGAGGAGGCCTCCTGTCTTCCAATGTGAAAAGACAATCTAGAAAGTACCTATTGCTTTCGTGCTGCTGTCCAGGGGTGCCTCTCGCGGGTGTCCAGGGGCCGACGCTGTTCATGGAGCCTGGGGGCAGGACCATGCTCTCCTCCCACAGCACATCCTGATCTGTCAGGAGATCCTGTCGGCTCTGCCTTCAGAACATACCCAGGGCTGAGGAACCATGGCTCTTCCCCTGGGTAATTGCGAGGGCCTCCTAATTGGGCTCCCTGCTCTGCCCTTGCCCTGTGCAATCTATTCTCAACCCCACAGCCCAAGAGATTTTTTAGAAATTAAGTTAAATCATGTCACTCCGCTGCTCAAAATCCTGTGACGACCCCAGGGCCATGTCATTCAGCAGAGGGCCTGTGTCCTCACCGTGGCCTATAAGGGCCCTATATCATCTGACCTCATCCCCTATGACTCTCACTGGTTCCTCAGCCTGGTGCCCACTCCCCAGGGAACCGTATGGCCAACTCCCTCATCTTTTGTGTCTCTGCTTGGATGACACTTCTCGGTGCTGCTCTCCCTGACCACCTACTGAAGATAACACCCTCCCCCATCGCTGCCATTATTCTGGGTCCCTCTATCCTGCTCAATTTTTTCGTTATCACCTGGCACCTTCCAACGTACTGTCGTGGGCAGAGCGGAAAACACCCGCAGACTCCAGCCCCCTGGCCAACATTCCCCTTCTCCCGGTTCTTCAATCAAACATGAATCTAGATGTTGCTTCGAAGGGATTTTGCAGATGGAATTAAGGTCCCAAATCATTAGTCGACTTTATTAAAAGGGAGATTATCCTCCAGGGGCCTAACCTGATTAGGTGAGCCCTTCAAAGGGACTGGGCTTCCCCTGGTGAGGGAGATTCAGAGCCAGAGGGGGGGTTTCTATGTGTGAGAAGTTGCCGGCTTTGAAGAGGGTGGGGGCCACATGGCCAGGATCTGGGAGTGACCTCTAAGAGCAAAGAGTACCCCCCACCAGCAGCCCGGGAGGGACTCAGTTCCTCCAGCATCCGCATGAACTTGAAAGGGGACCCTGAACTCCAGAGGGGAACATAGCCCGGCCACCACCTTGAATTCAGCACAAGACACTGAGCAGAGGACTCAGCTCACTTGTGCCTGGACTCCTCAGCCATGGAAACTGTGAGATAATTAGTGTGCCTTGTTCGAAGCTGCAGGAGTAGAATACAACTACACCAAGCTGCGTATTTCTGTTATCATCTGTCTCTCCCTGTAAGAACGCAAGGAAAGGGATTTCAATCTGTTTTGTTCGCTGCCCTATCCTCAGTGCCTAGCACAGTGCCTGCCATATAGTAGGTGCTCAATAAATATCAGTTGAATGAATGAATGGATGGGAGTGGTCCCAGCCTCAGCACAGCCTTGTCCTCCAGGAGTCCCTGTCGTCAGGGGAGATAACGCCCCAGCCATACACAACAAGGTGGAAAATGCTAATGGAGCAGGAGAGGTGCGGGGCTGCTTGTCTGCTATAAATCCAGCCTGCCGCCCAGCGATGATCTGTATTTTCACAGCCCCAGCAAAGCACTGTCCTCCAAGGGGAAGCATCTTTGGGATATTAGTGCACACCCCAGGTAATTAAAGCCAGTCCGGCCCCACCTCCCCCTGTGCTCACCGTGAGGTTGCTTGGGAAAGCCTGGTCACCCGCGATTGCCCTGTGCTGAGAAGGATGGCTTTCGGACACCTACCTAAGTAATTAACCTATTAAAACGAAAGCGATAAATCCTGGTGCCAAGGCGCGGCGTGGGGGCGGGGTCTCTGTTGTGTGTCTTTCATTCAGATTTCAAAGCCCATGTCACTGTTGCTTTACAGCTGCAAGGGCAACGAGCCTGTCATTCTCTGGCTGCTGGGGATCAGCCACTGCATGGAGGTCTGTGATGGGGTTGCTGCTCCCCAAGCCCAGCAGTCCCGGTTTGGGACTAGCCCATGCTGCCTTTGGAGGAGGCGGGTCCGGGTCTCCAAGGGCCGGGGGAGGAGATTCTGGAGCTCTCCTCTGAGAGCCCAGGTTTCCTCCCAGGCTTCCACCCCTCTCTCCTGCTAGGCAGGCGTTGGAACCCAGAGCCCAGGATCTAAAGATTTTAGAGCAGGAAGGGACCATTAGAGATCCTTCATGTTACAGCTAGAACCCTGAGACCCAGAGAGGGTGAGAGATTTGCCTGAGGTCATACAGCAAATCAAAGGCAGAGCCACAACTGGAACCCAGGCTCCTCCCACATGACCACATGTCTGTCTGCCTCCTTGAGGGTCTCTGGGTTGACCTCACTCCCCGGAGGGGAACAAGATCTCCACTTCCAGCCCTGCGAGGTTCTGTTTACAATCTGTGAGACCACGCCTGCAGATGGAGGCTGATGTGAGAAACTGAATCCGGGGGAGTAGATATCGTGAGCGCCTCAGACTCCAGTTTACAGATGAGGAACCAGGCCCGTCGATGAGCAGCGTTGGCCCCAGACCTCCTGGCAGGTCAGAGGTGAGAAGCCGGGGTTTCTAGCTCCTGGCCGGGGCTACCTCTTCTGACTCCCTCCAAATGGTCTCTTCTAACCGGAAGAAAGAGGCCTTTGAATCAGGAAACTTTGAGGAGCTGACAAGGAGGGAACTCCAGGTGGAGGGGACAGTATGACTTAACACCTTGGGAAAAGCCCCCCCACTTTAGAGAGCCTCAGTTTCCCCATCTGTAATGTGGGGATGGTTGTCATTTCCTTTGGTGAGCTCATTAAATACCATCTTTATGTCGGTGACACCCACATTTATATCACCAGTTCTGACCCTTCTGTCTCGCACCAGATCAACTCTCTAATTGTGAATCCTAGTGCAGAGTGAGAAATTAGTAAGAATTTCAAGATGGCCATAAGCAAGAACGGGGCTCGCTGAGCATAGGTCCTTGCACTACTGCGTGGGCTGTCCGCCTGTGCGCCCCGCTCTCTGGAGTCCAGACCCCTACACCTGACTACGGACACCGTGACCTGAAGCCTCCCAGGACCCTGCAAACTAATGGAGACCTGATCGAGGCTCTGGATGCATGCCATGCCCCCACCTCTCCTCTCCAGTCTCCCCCATGGCTCCTGTTCACTCAGCTACCTAAGTCCTAACCTGGCGGCCACTGGATTCCTTCGTCTCTTAACCCCCAGGTTTCAGTTTATTACCAAGTAACTTCCCTCCTCAATTCATCTTGAATCTGTTGGGTCCTTTGAATTTCCATCAATGGCCCCAGCCCACTTTCCCTTTTCTCTCCCCCTGATGTAATTCCCATGCTCATCCTGGGTTATCTTTAAAAAGCAAATCAGGCCATGGTACTTCTCTGTTTAGCACCCGTCATGGTTCTTTTTTACATTTAGAATAAAATCTACTCTCTGAAGAGACCCTGCCTGAGCCGGCTTGCGCCTTCCCCTGCACACTGCCCTCCAGCTGCGCTGGTCTCTTCCCAGTTCTTCAAGCCCTCCAGCTCGGTCCCACCTCAGGGCCTTTGCATGTGTGTTCCCTCTGCCTGGAGCACTCTAATATCTGACTTTTTTTTTTTTTTAAAGATTTTATTTATTTATTTGACAGAGAGAGACACAGCGAGAGAGCGAACACAAGCAGGGGGAGTGGGAGAGGGAGAAGCAGGCTTCCCACCGAGCAGGGAGCCCGATGTGGGGCTCGATCCCAGGACCCTGGGACCATGACCCGAGCCGAAGGCAGACGCTTAATGACTGAGCCACCCGGGCGCCCCATATCTGACTTTTAATATTCTCACCCAGACCCTCTTCCTCCTTCCTGACTTGACTACACAAAGCGCTGTAGGATTATAGAGAAGAGAGTAGCAATGGAAGTGCGAATGGTGTTAGTGACTGTCACTGTTCATTGAACACTCATTGTGTGCCGGGCTCTGTTCTAAGCACTTGATCCATAATTAGCGTAGTTGATCCAGGTGAGGAAACAGGCAGAGAGCTGATGTGCACCTGCTTTGGTCACATGGCCAGTGACATCAGGTGAGGGGAGGCTGAGAAAGGTTCTCAGAGCAGGGAACATCCGGGTCGTGTCCTGTCTTAGCCTCAGGCAAGGACATGAGTGAGCTTGCTTTGTTGGGGAGGTGAACCCAGGAAGCAAGAGGTGGGAGAGTGGGCATGGGGTAGGGGAGGAGGGACATCCAATTTGAGGATGAGTGATGGAGCTGGTTGGTCCTGCTTTGGGCAGCTGGGGCTCGGTCCCGCTGGGGCCCTTTGAAGAACAGGGTAGAATATACCTCAGAGTTTCCCTCCAGAGGGTAGGTGGCTGGGCATTTATCTAGTGTCTTCTGTCCCCCTGTGCTTGAAGGTTGTGCCGAGGACATACTTCCTGTTGCATCTGTGCTTGGGCTGAGTGGCCCTGGAGGGAGGGCACTGAGACGAGGATGCAGAGAGGCACCGTGGAGCCTTGAGACAGGACCCGGGCAACCAGCACGGAGTATGTCCCACAGCAATGCCGAAATAAGGAGGTCTGGGGGAGGTGACGTGGGGACCTCAACACTCTGCTGCAGGTCTTGAACGGGGGGGTAGAGGTTTGCCGAGTGACAAGTGATAAAGGGCACTCTAGATGGAGGGACAGTGTGAGCAAAGGCGTGGGGGGGATCCTCCCAGGCCCACTGCGGCCCCCACTTGATTGTTCTGTGTGGGTCCGGCCTTCGGGCATGTTTCTCCCTTAGATTAATTGACGGTGGCCTGGGGAGCAAGCCCACCATCTCCACGCTGGTTCTGGAAACATCAGCTCGGGCCATAAATCCCCGTCCGGAAGGCCAGCAGCCGACCCCTTTGTGGCACCTGCTTTTTTTCCCACCCTGCCTTCCCACGGCGACAGTGGTCATAACTGAAAATCCATCAATTGAGGAAAATATCCTGTGACTAAAGCTTCTAGGAATTCAGCCACGTTTGAGAAGTTCATGTTCCTTTGTCCTAACTGCTTCTCCAGCACTCGGCGAGCGAAAAGCTCTGCTCACCAGCGTGCTGGGCATGTTAGTCTCCAGACACGGGCGGGGGGCGTGTGGGTGGGGAGACTCCTACAGTCACCCCTTCCTCCGCGGGGCCCCACTGGCCCGGGGGTTTTACAGAGCCTTTGCCTTCTTCTCTCCTGGGAAGGCTCACAGTCGCCAGCGTCACAGGCAGGCGAGACGTTAGTATTCCCATTTCGAAGATGAGAAAAAGGAGGTCAATTCCTCGGAATGCTCTAAACTTCTCTGGGGACCCAGACAGTGCTGAGTAATAGGTGAGTAATCCCAGACTCCCTGGTCTTCTCCCGGCTGTCCCCGGCCACCAGCTTCCTGGCTTGCAGAATGTTCCTAACCTCCCTGACCTCAGTTTCCCTATCTTCATAATGAGGATACCAATATCTTTGTAGGGTTGGGTGAGGACCAAATGCCAGCTCCCACCAACGTTATCATCATGACTGAAAGGGCCCCAGAGCAGCGCCCTGCCTCCCACGGCCAGGGCAGCCCGGCTGTGTGCGGGAGGCCCCCTCCCCAACTCCCTGGGCCCAATTGAATCTGAAAACAATGAACCAGCCTCCGTGAGTGTTTCCAATCGTGACAATCAGAGCAGGGTAAAAAAAAAAAAAAAAATGGAGAAAGAAAGAAAAGAGAGTGAGACCAAATTATTTTCTTCAGGGGGAAAGAAATCTCATCTGGAGGCGTGCTCCGTGGCAGGGAGGCTGCGGCGCTCGGTGTGATACAGGATCCGGCCATCGCCTTGCGGCTGCTGAATTGCTGTTGGCATTTCTAGCAAGAAGCCACCACGGGCCCACTTCCTATAATATACTAATTAAAGGGCTGTTATTCATGTGGGAGGCACCGTGGCCAAGTGACAGGCTGGTGGCTGACAATGTTCTGGGCCGGGGGCAGAGCTTGGAGGCCAGGAGGGGTTGGCTGTCAGCTGCCCCCTGCCCCTGCACCCCCCCCCCCCAGGCCCCCAGGCCCACTGCTCCCAGCCCGCTGCCCCTGCCCACCGTAGGCTTGAGCTGTGGAGCTGGAGAGCAGAGAAGGGAAAAGGAGAAGGGGAAGTCAAGGGGCAGATGCTGGGCACCCACCAGGTGCCAGACCAGGCTCTTCGGGTACGTTGTCTCGCTCACCGGCACATCCAGCTTTTGAAACAGGTTCTGTGGTGAATCCTCTCCTGGAGCCTCAGTTTCCCCACATGCAAAGTGAGAGGTGGGCAGGAGTGGCTTCTGGGAGACAGATGAGGTGAGAGAGGGAGGGAAAGAGAGAGGGAGGGGACGGTGGGCAGAGGGGAGAGGTGAGGGGCCAGGGGGGCGGGGGGGGGGGGTTGGGACGCTGCTGCAGCTGGACCGCTGGCCTCGAGGGAGAAGGGGTTTCTGAAGGAGAGATTTCAGGGACGCCAGGGAATTCCGCATACTCTTTCCCACAGCCAGGAAGTGGGGGAGGGAGACTGCTGAGTCCCCCAGCGGCAATTTTGGCAGAATGTTCCAGATGTTCTGGGGGGGGCGAGCAGAGTCCTTGGGATGTGGAAGCAGCTTTTGGTGCAAGTTGGGCTTTAGGCTGGGGTGGGGGTGGGGATGCACCCTGGAGGAGCGGTGTGCGTGCGTGTGCATGTGTGCGTGCATGCGTATTTACAAACCTGGTAGCAGGTGATTGGCACCGGCCTTCTCCTTACCCTTGCGAACTTTTTAGCTGACATCAATTTGGCACCTTGCTGAGCGCCTACTGTTGTGCCAGAGCCGGAAGGTGTGCTCAGCATTTTGCATGGCTCATCTACCTCATTTCATCTTCTCCATCCTCTGTGGAGCAAGTGGTGGGCACATCGTGATATGGCAGGGAAACTGAGGCTTAGAGAGGTTAAGCCCCCTGTGAAGATCACCCCACAGGTGACAAGGAGCCAAGCTGGGATGCTCACCTGGGTCATCTGCTTCAAAGGCAGCTCACAAGAGCCCACCTCTGGTGCTCCAGGGGAAGAGCCACCCTCCCTGCCCTTGGGACATTCTCAGACTGATGAGGGAGGCCGACTCAGAACCAGGTACCCTGCTAAAGATAGGGATAGAGCCATGCCCTGGGGACCGTGGGCACAGGGATGAGGCACAGCTTAGCTAGTGTGGGTGGAAGAGGTTTTATTTTGTTGTTGGTTTTTGTTTTTTGGGGTTTTTTTTAGGGGCAGAGGGAGTGGGGGAGAGAGAGAATCTTGAGCAGACTCCACGATTAGTGCAGAGCCTGAGGCGGGGCTCAGTCTCACTACCCTGAGATCATGACCTGAGTCGAAATCAAGAGTTGGACGCTTAACTGACTGAGCCGCCCAGGCGCCCCCAGAAGAGGTTTTGACTCATCCCTCCAACTTACAAGGCAGCTTGCAAAGCACCTGCATCTGCAGGATCCCCCATGTCTGTCACAGCAACCCCAGAGCTAGGTTTTATTGCTCCCATTTTCAGCTGTGGAAATTGAGGCCCTGAGGGGTTACAAAACATGCTAAAGGTCACACAGTGGAAGAGTGGCAGAACCAGGATTCAGCTCTGCCCAACATTGCCTGACTCTAGATTTTGATTTCTCTTTCTTAACCTCAGTTTCCCCCAAAGATAGCAACACCTGCTAAGGGGCTCTTCCCAGCCCTTGCTCTCTGTCTTCGGATTCTCTACTATCTCTAGACCCACAGGTTTGGGACTTCACCCTGATGGGAAAAGGCACCAGAGCAGAGGCACAATTGGGGTGGTGTGAGGGTGTGGGGGGAGGGGTAAGTAGGGAAATGCCTCTGAGTCATTATTTCCCCAAGGGCCATCCACTGGGGTCCCTTTGAGTTGTAGTTCTCATCCCATCAGCCTCTGGTTAATTCCTAGAACAAAACTGAAGAGATGAAGGAGGAGGCTCTGAGGGGAATAAGCTGAGGGTCGGAGCAGGTCGGAGCAAGACGTCTCTCTTTCACCCTTCTGGAAATATTGGAGGGACTCCTGAGAACCACTTCCTCCCAGGTAGCCCTTCCCAAGGTTCAGGCCTTGGGTCTGAGGTTGGCACCCCTCAGCGTGATCAAGGATTGAAGGAGGGTCTGGGGGATGATGCTCTCCTTGACCTTCAAATCTGGGGCCTCAGTTTTCTCACCTGCAAAGTGGGCTTATAGTCTCTGCTCTCTTGGCTTCAAACGATGGCTGTGAGGACCCTGGGAAGTGATAGCTAGAAGAAGGACCAGGTACATCATTTGCAGGACCCATTGCAAAATGAAAATTCAAGACTCCTGGTAAAGAATTATTAAAGCCTCTCAAGACTGCAACAGCAGAACATTAAACCAAGCATGGTTCCCCGGTGACTGTATGGTCGCATGCCCATAAAGCTGGATCTGTCTGGAAGAGGTGTGGAGGGGCAGGAGACCCCTGTACACACCTAAAGCTTGTGCTCGGGGCCAGCTCCCCATGGGCCTTCGGCAGTGGATTCCAGGTGGGACAGGTAGGTGCAGGACTATGGGTAGTTGGTGCGAGGTGGGGGCTGGTGCAGGGCCTAGAAGGGCTGAAGAAGGAGGAGAGAGTGCAGGTGTGAGCACAAGCCCCGAGTCCCCACAGTTCCCTGGGAAGACTCCACCCCTTTGTCCCAGGCCTGCCTCTGAGCTGAGCAGAGCCAGATCTCCGTGGGTGCCTCAGACCCCTGGTCCAGTGGAGCCTGGAGAAGACTGCCTCCCAGCTGACGCTCCTTGCCTGTAGCCGGGGAGAGACCTGAGCTAGAGGACCCTCTGAAGCCGTGCCTGGACTCCCATCCCATCCAAACTGTGAGATAGTCAGTGTGGGCTGTTTGAACCTGCTAAGTTTGGGGGTAATAACGAACACATCCCATAATAGTAATAACAACAGGACTCACTCATTCATTCATTCCTGACCTCGTCCTTACTCATCCATTTTTGCCTCCACTCATTCATTCATGCGTTCATTCACGGACCTAGCAGCTATCCATTAAGCCTCCGGATGGGGTGTATGGGGTACCAGGGTCACGTTACCATGAGCACTAGACAGGTGACCAGCACTTTACAAAGAGCCCTTTGTGTGCTGTTTATTCTCACACTTCAGCAGAAGGGGCTCCTGAGGCTCCTCAGGTCCACCTGTTGACGAGGCCAATCCTCGGTTGTGTCTCCCCTCCCCTAGCAGCTGAGGATGGTGAGCCCAGCTTGCACATCCCCACTCCCCACTGGCCTGTCTGGCCCCCATGCACTGGGGCATGGTCACTTCGAGCCCAGCATGAGTGCGGCGGTTGGAGTGGGTTGGTTTCTGAACCTCCAGTCCCCAAGGATTCAAGGGTAAGAATCAGAACCTTCTAGGCCACCGGACAAAAGAGGAATCTAGAGCCCCTCTCTGGCTCAGGGGAGTGATTTTCCAAGACTCCACGCCCCTATGGCACTCATTCTGGGGATCTGAGATTTTGGAGGGGTGCTGGACTTCCCACCTGCTTGTAGCCCCTCGGATGTGGAGGAGAGAGCCCTGGTCCGGTCCAGCCCCATCCCTGACCCACATCCCCCCAAACCCGGGAGAGCGGGTCAGGCAGAGATGCTGAGTCAGCTGAGATGTTTTCGTTAATAAGCAGTGGAAGAACCAATTACCAGGAGCATGAATGATAAAGAAACTACGTTAGGAGCTAAGATGTTCAGAACCAAGTCGCTTACTTCTGCAATCTCACCCCAGGCCAGGGCTCTTGCCCTTTTCTCACTCTGCCATCCGCAAAGCGGGCCATTCCCTCGCCGTCATGAGGTGGCTGCCTCTGTACTGAGCATCACAGCTGCACACGGTGCGACCACGTGAAGCAGCAAATGACCTGCTTCCTGTTGCTCATTTCTCTTAAGAGCAAGGAAACCTTTCTCAGAAGTGTCCGCCACGTTCCTCTCTTGCTTCGCTGGCCAGAACTGCACCACGTGCCCTCCGTTCCCCTCCCCAGCAAAGCACAGTCACCGGGGTCACTGGGACTGGCTTAGACCAAATGTGATTCACTCCCTGGGGCTAGGAGGGGCTCAGGCTCCCCCGGCCTCTGAACAACACTGGGCTCTGTGCGCAGGGGAGCTCCGCACTGCCCCGCCTGCTCTCCCTGCCCCTCCCCTTCCCTCGCTGGGCGCCAGCCGTCAGGAACCCCATCCTGGCACCGCACCCAGGCGCCTCCCCTCTGGTCAGCCAAGGACAGGCGAGGATCAGAGTTCTCCCGAGACAGAGGACCCAGTGTGGGCTAGCATCCTGTGCGGACGCAGGAGCTTGTCACCGTCCTGCCCCCAAATCCCTGGACTGCTGAACTCGGAGCTGCTCTGGCCGCAACCCGTCACAGAACTCACTCCTGCTAAGGCTTATATCACATTTATCAGGCTCTGTCCCAACCTTTACCCAGGTTAATGATGCCTTACAACAAGTGAAGAAGTAGTACTATTACCCCCTCATTTATCAGAGCAGGGAATGGAGACGGAGAGACCACGAAGCTAGAACTTGGTGGAGCCGGGATATGGACCAAGGCAGTCTGGCTCCAGAATCTTCCCTCCTAACTGCAGCCCTATGGCCTCCTAGTCTTGGCCCTGTCCTCTCAGTGCAGGTCCCTGGATTCCAGACTTTTCTGGGCAGGTTGGGGTGTCATGAGGCAGTGGGGCAAGGTGGGGCAGGCCAGGAGCTCCGGGTGGATGGGACTGGGCTGCTTATCTTCCAGTGGCCTTGGGAAAGTCGTGTGGCCTCTCTGAGCCTCTGTTTCTCAGGTTTGCAAGGGAAATCCTAGATACTTACATCAAGGAGATGTTGTGAGAATCAGAGATAATATTTATTCTTGCATAGTAGGGGATATCCAACTAGTCGATGCTCAGTAAATAGTAGCCATCAGGGGTGCCTGGGTGGCTCAGCCAAAGAAGACTCCAGGCCTCTCTGGTCCCTACAACCCCAAGTCTGGGATGGGTCTTAAGCTCCCCTGGACCTCCCCCCAGAAAGCTGGAATCTGAACTCATGTGTCCTCGTGCTCTGGGCGGAAGTTTCTACCTTCACGTGAACATACAGGTGGGCTGGACCTCTGCTTCCTCCCCTGTCTCGCAGGGTAATTATTTCTGCCCCCCACACCTCCCAGCGCTGTGTGAGAACAAGAGAACCTCAGGCAGGAGGCTTTCTACAGGCTAAGAAGTGCGGGCTAACATCAGAGCCTTCTTTGCCTCATTCCCTTTCAGCCCACACTGACTTTCTTTCCCTCACTTCCCAAGCCCCTCGCTTTACAGAACAGAGAATGTGGGTGCAGAGGATTAAGCCCAGGGCCCCGCAGCTGGTGGGGAAGTTGGGGCTGTCTGGCCCCAGTATTTAGGTCCTGGGGCTCCAGGGCAGCTTCTTGAGAGAATGGGAGGGTGGAAGAAGGGTGAAGGACAGACAGATGAGGGGGGAGAGGGGGAGCTGGCCCCTCTGCCTGGAACACTCCTCCCCTGATAGGCACATGACTCCCCACTATCTCTGCTCAGATGCCACCCTCAGCAGACTTTCCCTGAACACCGATGGGAGACAGAACGGCCACCCTGACACATTCTCTCCCTCTTACCTACTCCATAAATAAAGAAACACTGATCATTAATGTGGTTATTGTCTGTCTTCCCTGATTGCAATGTACATTCCAGGAGAGGTGGATTTTTATCTGTTTTGGTCACTGCTGGGTCTCTGCTGCCTGAATATCATCTGGCCCATAGTAGGTGTTCAATAAATAATGTTGGATAAATAAGTGAATGAATGAATGGACGATTGGATAAAGAGGAGGATAGAAGGACTCCTTTTCGCATTTGGACTCTGGTCTTGCTGAGGAAAGGAGGAGACCCAGCCCAGGGAGCCCTCCCCACCCCGCAGCTGCTGTGCCTCGCAGATCAGTGGGCTGGCCTGGGTCGGGAATGAGCAGCTCTGACTCGAACTTCTCTCTTACCAGTCTCCTGCCCTTCCTAGGCATAGGGGCTCGTTCTGGAGCCTGAATTTGCTCATACCTTTCCTCATAGATGGTCCATCCAGTTTTTAAACTTCGGGAGCACTGGGTCAGGAGCCAGCCAGACCCAGGGTCAAATCCCACCTCTGTGGCTTCCTTGCCGAGTGACTTTGGGTAAAGTGACCTTGCTCCTGAGCATGGGTCCCGTCTCCAGTCTGACCTGCTAGTGCCGTCCTGCAGATGATCCATGCAAAGGGCTCAGCCTGCCTTGTGAGGAGGGCTTACTAAAAAAAAAATAACAAACACTTTGCTGATCCTCACCCCGGACTATGTGTGGTGCTAAGTGCTTTGTAGGCACTTAATTCTATTACCCACCCTCTGGGGCAGGTACTAGCATTTTCCCATTTTTTAAATTTATTTATTTATTTATTTATTTATTTATTTATTTATTTATTTATTTATTTCTTTATCTGTTTGTTTGTTTGTTTTTTATTTATTTTTAAGATTTTATTTATTTATTTGACAGAGACAGCGAGAGCAGGAACACAAGCGGGGGAGTGGGAGAGGGAGAAGCAGGCTTCCCGCTGAGCAGGGAGCCCGATGTGGGGCTCGATGCCAGGACCCTGGGATCATGACCTGAGCCGAAGGCAGTCGCTTAACCAACTGAGCCACCTAGGCGCCCGCATTATTCCCATTTTAAAGATGGGAAAATTGAGGCACTGAGGTGTTGAGTTATTCACCCAAGAGCCCAGAGGTAGTGAATGGCAGAGCAGGGACTTAGACATTAAAACAAAACAAAACGGAGGCAGCCGAGAACGGACATAAGGTTATAGAGAAGTGAAATGCACTCCAGCCTGGGGCGGGGCCGCTGGTGCTGGGTCCCTCACTTGCTGGGTGACCTGGACTACTCACGCGGCCAGGTGCTGAGGAAGTCCAGGGGAGGACAGGCTCTCAGCAACGGGGTCTGGGGAGCAGGGCCATGAGTCAAGAGAAGAAGTTCTGCTTTGTTCTGTTTTTAGAAACTTTTTTTGGGGGCGGTGGGGAGCTTCTGGTTATGAAATCAACACATGCTCATTCTAGAAAACCTAGAACTGACTTAAAAGTATACAGAAAAAAAATTAAAAAGATCTGAAATTTCCCTACCCTGAATATCCACTGCTGCTAGTTCAGTGCATTTAATTTATTTGCTCAACAAAGGTTTATTGTGTGCCTCCCATCTGCCAGATGCTTGTTCTGGGCTCTGGGAACAGTGTGAGAACAAGAAGGACAGGGTCCCTGGCCTCTCTTATCTGACACTTAGCAACAAAAGTGACTTGGGGCAGCCTTATGCGGCCAGTGCGGACAGGGGAGGGACAGGGTCTGGAGGTGCAGCTGAGGCTGGTTGGGGACACACAAAATCAGGACCTTAAAGAAGGTAAGATTTTGTGTTCTGCATTCTCCGCTATGAAAAGTCAGTGTTTTCAATCAGGCGATTTAAAACTTCAGCTGTGGGTGGAGAGCGTACGCCAGGCGGAGGGACCAGCGTGAGCCGAAGCGCAGCAGCCCCCTGCACTTTGAGCCAGGCCCTGGGGCGAAGGCCTGATTCTCCTACAGGAGCTCTCTGACCCGGTTCTTGTTCTCCTGCGTGTCTGCGTCCATCAGAGCCTGGACTCCGGCCTCCCCCGCCCTCATGGCCCAAGTCCTGGGGTGGCCTGAGTCATTGAGGGGGACGTCCTGGAGGGCCGCCTTCAAAGTCATCGGGTCCTCCTGCCTCACCTAGCTCAGAAGGGGCAGAGGTTCTCCTGAGGCTGCACAGCAAGGCCGGGCACGGCCATGGCCAGGGCTAGAAGTCAGGCCGCTCATCTCCCGTGTTCTCTTTTTGTGGTGACCCAGGTCCAGCCTAAACAGCAGGGTCTGGAGACGGGCGAGGTCTGTCTGGCTGGGGGCACTCTGCCCCATGCCCTGTCCCTCCCTTTTCTTCCCCTACGTGGTCAAGCTAGAGGAGTGGCATCTTGGCCAACAGTCCTCCTGATGCCACCTGGGTGTCATAGGTGGTCTTGGAATCCACACAAGAGGATGATGGCTCTGCCTTGGCTTCCACTTGCTTTGAGAGCCCAGGAGGGCGCCACGAAGCCTGCCTGTCCCTCGGGCCTGCCCCTCAGCCCTTGAAAGTCCTCTGTGTCCCTTGGCCTGGAGAAGTCACCTTGGCAGGACCCACGGCTGGTGCTCACAGATGAGACAAGGTCCAGGCCAGGGTGGGGACGATGAGGTCACCTGGTACCTAGTGTCCCCTCCCCACCCAGGTGAGCTGGGCCCGGCATGGAGTGGGGTGAGGAGCCAGAGTTCTCTCTCTGACAAGGTCAGGGGTGGGTGCCAACCCCCTCTGGCTGAGGCGGGTCCATGCACTGCCGTGCGCGTGCATGCGTTCGCACCTGGGCTGAGTGCGTGCACGCCCACCCACGGGCATAGACACCCACCACACCTGCCGCAGGCCATGCAGATCATTTTGTTTACTGCTGTGTCCCCAGGGCTAGAACAGTGCCTGGTGCATAGAAGGTGCCAGCTAGACATCTGTCCGATGATCGCTAAGTGGGTGATTAAATGAATGGATTTACCTTTGTGCCCGGGGGATGAGTGCGTGGGGACGAAGTAGTGTCCATTTCCAAGTGTGTGGCAGACTCCGACTCATACCCGTGGACACCGGCACACAAACGTGCACAAAGAGACGGGCACACAGGTGTGTGCAGTCACTCGGGTTGGTGTGCCCGTCAATGTGAGTGTGTGCATTTGAACCCGCGAGTACAGGGCGAGACCGGCACACACGGGGAGACTCATATTCTTAACTTTTAAGAATACTGAACACCATCGAGCATGTCCCTCCTACTGATTCCGGTGCGGGGCGCTGGTTGGGGCTCAGGGTGGAGAGTGTGCGGAAGGGCTGGATGGGGCTCTGTCCTCGAGACGCTCATCATCCAAGAGGATGACGGACTTATATTCAAACAGATTGTACAAGGGAGCGAAGGACACCGTGTCTGTGTATGGCTGTGTTTGGATGTCTGTGTGCAACGAGTGCAAGGGACCCTCGAGCCATCAGAATGCACAGCTGGATTCCCGGCCGTGTCTCCAGGGTGCTGAATGACTGGGGTGGACACCCGGCAGCAGAGATGACAAGGACAGCTGTTTTAAAAATCACTCATGGCACATACAGTTGACCCTTGAACAACAGCGGGGTAGGGACACGGGAAATCCACATATAGCTCCTGATTCCTTGAAAACTGAGCTACTGATAGCCACTGTTGACTGGAAATGGACCCTGCAGTTCAAACCTGTGTTGTTCAAGGGTCGACGGTACTCCTTTGCCTTTGCACATGCGCATGGACACACGCACCCGTGTGCACTCAGATGCATGTGCTTGTGGGCACGTGGGACACCCCTGCAGGTGTTCACACAGCCCGTCGTTCACGTGTACCCCGCAGGTTCTGACAAGGCCTGCAGATATCTCTGACTCCTCCTTAGAGTTGAGGAGAGGGTGCATTTAGAGACTGCCCCTGAGACTCGGGAGACTAGGAGCTCCTCTAAAGAGTCTATGACATACATGGCCCAGCGAATCCATTAAAGATGCGGGGGGTTGATGTGGGCTGCATCCTGGGGGCAGGACGAGGCCTGAAATGTGGCTGAGTCTTAAAAATGACCCCAAAGGAGAGAGCTTGCTTTAAGCTGATGAGTCCTTGCTCCTGTCCCTTTAACCACACCAGGCTCCCCATCTGGCCTGGAGAAGCCTGGGACAGGGAATCCCTGAGTTCAGGACGGGAGGTTGACGACAATGGCGTGGGGGTCACCCATGAATACGAAGGCTGACCGAGCAGGTTGAAGATCTGTGACTCGAGGGGGAAACAGGCTCAGAGAAGGGAAGGGACTTTTCTGTGTTGCAGAGAGAGGCACCAGCCAATTTGAGACTAGATCCCAGGTCTCTAGGGCACTTAGTATATACAACCCCGAGATGCCTCAGGTAGGGGTAGTAGGGCCACTCACTTGCAGCCCCTCCTGTCTTCCCAACACAGAAATCAAGGTCTCCCCACCAGATCTTGGACCTTGGGCTCCTAACTCCACCCTGTCTGCCCCAGCCCCTTCAAGCTGTAGCATTTCATGCCAAAGCAGGGGGCTGGACCTCATGACCTCCCGATGTTCCATGGGACAGCCCTGCTGGGGATGCTGAGCCTAAATCTCACACTAAGATTTTGTTCTATAGGTCAAGAGAGGAGGGGGATCCTGAACCTGGAGTCAGGGTCCTTGGTTTCAATCCCTGAGCAGCAACTTCTAGCCGCGTGACCTCAGGCACATCATTTAACCTTTCTGTGCCTTGGGTTTCTCATCTGTCGAATTGGGATGACGTTCTTTCCCTCAAGGCCTGATCTGTAGATTCAATGAGCAAATGCATAGAAAGTTCTTCAGTTTGTCAGGGAAGTAGTTAGTGTCCACTCAAAAGATGGTAGCAATTATTCTTTTGGTGAAAACAGCAATTACTAGAATTGTCTGATGGCCCACAGACTGTAGAGGCCTTGTGTGTAGCAGGTGTTCTAAAAAACAACTGGTTATTGCCCAGGGGGCTGGGACTTTTTAGCTGTCAGCTTTTTACCCCTGGGGTGGGAATTTGGGAATGGTTCTGTTCTAGTGCATTCGTGGGCCATATCTGAGCGTGGGTGCAGGGATGACAAATGCCCAATGCACTGCGACTTTGCCCAAATCAGGCGACTGATTCCACCAGTACATTGGCTTGAGACACGGGTTTCGATTTCCACCTGCCTGTGATGTATGGGCGCGCTTGCTTGGGGCTCGGGAGCTGGAAGCTCCTCAGCCCGATGCTTAAGGACATATGGCTGCTGGCTCCGTGGGCCCAGCGCCTCACCCAAAGGCTCTGGGAGAGATTACTTGGGTGGAATCTCAGGGATTTCCCAGTGATAGCTGCAGCATCGGGAGGCCCCACAGGCTGGTAGGAGGGGGGATGTCAGGGCTGAGAGCAGCCAGCAGACCCATCAGCTCCTTCGTCTTTCTGGGCTTGGGGAGCTGGGCTCATCCCAGGAGACTGGGGAAGCTGGGCCCTGGCTGGGGCAGATCCTCCCCTGGGCTTAGGGTTGCCAGATTCAGCAAATAAAATACAGAATGCCCAGTTTGATTCAAATTTGAGATAAAGAACAAACACTTTTTAAGTGTAAGTATATCCCAAATATTGAGCGAGACATACTTATGCTAAAAAATACGGTTTATCTGAGATTGAAATGTAACTGGGCATCCTGCACTTTATCTGGTAACCCTATCTGGGCCCCGCTAGCACCAGCTATGTGACCTTGGGCAGCTGGTCTCCCCTCTTAGATCTGCGTTCCCTGCTATATGGTGGGGATAAACTGCTACTCTCACATGGTTGTGGCCGGGATTGACAAGACTGTGTAGACAGGCAACGGATGGCAGTGGTTCAGACACTGAGCTCTTGAGCCAGACAGTTGGAGTTCAAATCCTGAGTGTCCAAGCTGTGTAACCTTGGGCTTGCACCTCAGTGTCCTCTTCTGTTAAAAAAAAAAAAAAAAGATAATAGCACTTTTCTCAAGGAGTTATGGGTAGGATTCAACAATAAAACACACACATAAAGTGCTTATTACAGTGCCTGGCACATAGTAAGTGATATATAAGCATTAGATACTATATTATTATTAGCATTAGTATTTATGAGTCTTAATCTCATCATTATTGATTGTTCCCTGTTACTCAGTGGCCTCCAAGGCTCTCTCCCTTCTCACTGGTCATTTTCACATTAGTATGAATTATGTGATAGAACATTTTCCATTAGATTAGTCATGAGTGCCGGCTTGAGGAGGGGTGATGGGGAGACAGAACGAAGGCATGGTGTCTAGAAGGAAAGGGCACGCAGACCATCAACCCCCAACTTATGCCTGGTCTATTGGAGAAGCCAGGTAGGGAAGAAGTGAGAGCACTAGACTGGGAGTCAGAGAATCTGACTCTGCTCTGTGATCCCTGGCTCTCTTGGCCAACATCCTAAAGGTTGAGGGGAACGAGCAGAGATGGAAGGGGCTGACCTGTCTTCCAAGCTCAGATGTGAGGCTCCCGGGGACCTCAAACAGGCATCTCAAACCTGACATGTCCACCACCCCATGCCTGTTCCTCCCATAGCAGGCCCCATCTCAAGTGAAGGCAAGTCCACCTCTCCGGGGGCTCAGGCCCTAAACCCCTGCGCTCCCCTGGACTCTGCTCTTTATTCTATACTCCACATCCAAATCCATCAGGAAATCTTGTGGCTCTCCTCCCTCCTGGAAGTCCCCCCTGACCATCAGGCGCTGGGCTGCGCTGAGGTCATACTCAGACAATGCATGGGGACTGAAGCATGAGGTGGGGTGCAGGTGGTGGGGGGCAGTCAGGCTCAGGTTGGACCCGGGCTCTGCACTAATGGAAAAGTCTACGGGCCTCTGAGTGGTTGCGGCGGCGGGGGGGGCAGGGGGGTTGGGGGGGGAGTCTGCCTCTTTGGGGAGCCTGGGCAGCGGGATCACCCCGTCCCTTCTTCTTCCTCACTCCAGGCGTGTTGTATCCACACATAGGCTAGAAGCTCGGTGAGAAGGGCTGGGGCTGATTTTAATATAAATGAATCTCTTCTAGTTGCTTTCCAGCAGCCTGAACTGCTCTAAAAGGATAATTAATTGGAATGAAAACGCCAGCTCTGGTTCCCTGGAGAAGCTCCTCTCAGGGAATTCACAATTCTCGACCTCCAGCCAGCCCCCCCTTTCCCATCCCCCCACCCCAGGCTCCCTGTGAACTACTTTAGTATCTCAGCTGCAGAGGGGGTGTCCCTGGCCACGTCCCCCTGCGGGGAAGGCCATGGCACTGAGGGCTTCCTGTTGAGTGGCCACAGGCAGGTCAAGATCAGGAGAGGAAGTCAGTGGTGATTGCAGGGTGGGGGGAGGCGTTGGGCATGGGGGGAGGGGAGGGCAATTGGCCCGATCCATGTCACGGGCACTTGGTGGCCCTTTCCGACTGAGGCAGAGGCATCTCTCCTGGCCCAGCCTATCTGTCTACTTCTGTTCTTCAGAGTGAGGCTGGTAGTAAAGTTGGGACACGGGTACTAGCAAGCAACCACCATCACAGCTAACTCTCATTAAGTGCTTGAGTACCAGGCGTTTTCCAAGCACTCTGTGTGAATATCGATTCTTCACAACAACCCAGTGAGCTGGGTACTATTTTAATTCCATTTTACAAAGGCAGGGACGGGAGCACAGAGAGGTTATGCCACTCACTCAAAATCACACAGCTAGTGTGAGGTAGACTCAGGTTTCAAACCAGAGCACAAACCGGAGCCCTTCACCGTGTCCTGGCGCCCGGCTAGAAGGTAGAGGAAAGATAGAGCTCACATACCCAGTTCCGACCCCTCAGCTGGTCCCTCTCTCCCTGTGATTAACCCCCTGGAGTCCTCTTCCCACCACTATTTCCTGCACAATCACATGCCCTCTCCCTGCTCTGTTCCTCTCTCGTGCCTGTTTTCTTCCCCCCACAAATGGCCCCAATCACGGCTGGCTGATCAGCTCCGTTGTGAGGATGTGAGATTAGACGTAATGAAGAACAAGAGTGCTCAGCCTCAAAAGCCCTTGAGAGATCCCAGAAGCCCCCTTCAGAATTGCCACCATGGGCTCCACGTACCTCCTACCTCCCCTACCCCATCTGCTTTCCTCCAGGCACTGCCATCCCACAACAAAATACCCCCCTCCCCCTGCCACTCACTTCATGGTGGACATCATTATCTTTCTGTATAGGTTTAAAGGTTATTTTGGAGGCAGTGTTGCACCTTATATTCTCCAGGACAGAAAGCGAGAATGAGCATCAGAGCTCCAGGATTGCCTGAACAGGCTTTTGAGGGCTAGCCTGGGAACCAGTCTGCCTTTACAAGTATTGTTTCTGTGGAATGTGCTTGCCAGGTCCCAGAAACCTGGCTCATGCACTGACTGGCATGGACATGGCTTGTCCATTGAGCTTCTTGTAATCCCAAAATGACTTTGGCAGCAGAGAAGTGAGCTGCTTGGGGGAGAAAAAAGGTATTTTCTGCCCTAAGTCTTCCCTACCCTAGCCCTAAAAGTATTAAAATACCCATCCCAACCTCTTCCTCCCATAATGCACTTTTCCACGCCAGTAGATAATGCAGGGGGGAGGGGGCAGGGGGCAGGGGGTGGGAGGCAGGGGAGGAGGGAGGAGACAGCCAGGGATGTTGCAGAGAAGAAAGCAAGAGGGCAGCTCTATCAGTCTGCTGGGGCTGCCTTATACCACAGACTGGGGGGCTTAAACGACAGAAATTTATGTTCCAGAGGCTAGAAGTCTAAGATCAAGGTGTGACTAGGGTTGGTTCCTTCTGAATCCCCCTCCTTGGTGTGCAGGTGGCCGCCTTCTTGCTGTGTCCTCACATGGCCTGAAGGGGGATGTTTTAGCTAGGCACGAGGTGGTCCCCACCCAGCATCAACAATAATGGAAGGTGTGATGACCACCTGCTGTTCCCCCACCTTTTGTAACGGATTATTTGGGATCCCTGAGCATCGAAGTATAACTAGAGACTGAGTCAGTTCATGGCATCTATAGACATTTGATTGACACCAAGATGCTGCCGGCATCTTGGGAGCGGGCCAGGGCTGTTTTAAATCTAGTGCAGAGAAATTTCTCAAGAATCTAAGGTTTCGTTTTAGGCCACTATAAGTCAAAAAGCCCCTTCTACTGCAATGTTTCTCAACCCCGGTCACCACAATGGGCAGGACGAGTAGGAAGTGCTTTATAAGCAGGAGCAGGATGAGTAAACGCTCCAGTGCCCCCTTCACCCCCAACTTGAAGAGATTTGTCTTTTGTGTCTCACCTAATAATCTCATCTCCCTCCGGTGACTGGCCCATGTGTCCTGAAACATTTCTGGGTATATCTTGGATTGACTTGACACCATGAAAGTAAGGATATTGATTGGGTCATTTTATATCAGTAGATCATAAGAAACCCAAAATGGCAAAAAGTGTTCCTGTCACCTATGGGAAAGGTGAGACCTCTAAGCCAACAGAGAGCAGGTTACGCCCAGGAGGCCTCTTTTATTTAATGAAAATACAGGGCAACTGAGTCCCTGATCCTGGGGAATAAGTCAGGAGGAGTACGGAACAAAGTAGATTTGACTCCGGGCCTTTGCTGCTTAAGAGGGGAGCCTACTATAGCCCCCTTCAATGGGAAGAGCTCAAGATTTGGGGTCTAGAAGACCTGGGTCCACATCCTGGTTGTGTGACCCTGGGTAAGTCACTTATTCTCTCTGGATCCTCTGTTTTCACATCTGTGAGATGGGGATGACCAATGGCATAATCTATAAAAGTGATGAGCCTAGTGGCTGGCACATAATAGCGCTTAGTACGTAACAGCTCCCTTTTCCCCCATTCTCTCTCCTCCCTGCCTGTGTCTTTGGATCTTCCCACACTCACCTTGCCCTGTCTCATTTCTTCTTGCCACTTCTCTGCAAGGTTAGTCATATTATAAGACCAAAAGGCCTGATATATGCAGTATAATTTGACAATTCCTTGGTTTTCCAAACTATAAGTGGGTTGGGTATGGTGGTATCTGAGTTTCTTCCCATCTCTGACTTTCAGGAATGTTATAATCTATGGGGCTGTAGGACCTTGGCCTTGGAAATTCAATTTGGGGCCAGTTGGAACCCAACTCATCCTTACCCCCTGCTGGCCTGGATCCTCAGGGGACAGCTCTAGGTCATACAGGCCACTCTCAATCTTACCATGAGGGCGGGGTGGGGGTGGGGCTGGCACCCATGACAGAGCTAGGGGATGTTGCTATAGTTAAAACACCAAGTCTGGGGCGTCTGGGTGGCTCAGTCGTTTAAGCGTCTGCCTTCAGCTCAGGTAATGATCCCAGGGTCCTGGGATCGAGTCCTGCATCAGGCTCCCTGCTCAGGGGGGAGTCTGTTTCTTCCCCTGCTCCTGCTTGCTCTCTCCCTCTCTCATAAATAAAATCTTAAAAAAAAAAAATAAAACACCAAGTCTACATCGATTCCATGCTGACACTTTTTTACAGAGTCTGACAACCATGACTTATAAAAATGCTTTGTCAAAATAATTTTTTTCATTAAAAAAAGAAAAATTCTTGCCAAAGCAGCAGAACCATATCGTTCAGGGCTCTCTGAGAAAGAACTGGCTCAGAACGAGCTCCAAACAGGGAAATCTGCCTGTTGGCCCTGAGAGACTAGGGGCCAGAGTGGGCCTGAGCTCTGAAGGGCTTCTGGCTCCAAGTGTGGCACTCCAGGGTCAAGGTTCCACAGAGGGGTGTGGAATAGGGATGCTTGGAGCTCTGGTCCAACCTAGAGGGGGATAGAGACTTGCCCAAGGTCTCGCTGCCTTCTGCAGGGGGCAGAGCTAAGCCATCTTACTCATGACTGAAGCACTGTAGAATGGAAAAGACAACAGGCTCCATGGTGCTCCTCTCTTAGATTTGTTTGAAAAGTAGGGATAACAATGCCTAAGCTAGGGGTTTGTAATGGGGATTAGATGGGATAGTGTATGGAAATGTGCCTGGCTCAGTGACGATGTGGATCTAAATTCCTGCGAGTATTCTATGAAAGGGCAGAGAACTTGGATTCAAGAGACATGGGTTTTGGGCTTGGCTCTGCCCCTTGGGCCAGTCACTTGTGTTCTCTGGGCCTCAGTGTCCTCATTTACATAATGAGGGTAATAGCACCTTCCATGCTGTCCTCACAGGGTGTTATGAGAAGCCTCCCTTCTGAACAGTATAATACTGTACCCCACCAGGCAGGAGTAACTATAAGAACTGGGGTTTTCAAAATGCTCCTTAGGAAGCAAGCAATAGTTTGTCCATTTTATAGATGAGGAAACAGAGACAAAAAGGTCGAGTGGCTTGTTTAAGATGGGGTAGCACAAACAGTCTGGTTCTAATCTCTGTGCTCTTGATTATCATACCACATTGCCCCTCTAGAAGGACCATGAGTGTTTATAATAATAATAATAATAATAATAATAATAATAAAGAAAATAATATAAAAATAAAATAATATAATATAATAATAATAACCTAAAGGCCTTCTGAGCAACAAGTGTGTCTTAAAGACTTAGTTCTATGAGGACATCTTACACACAAAGGAGGTGCTGGGGCCCATGAGCAGCTGACAGCATAGTCCTCCCTCCCCAGTTCTACCTTGGGAGCGAGGATATAGAACTTCTGGGGACAGTCTGGGTAGAGGAGCCACACTCTGGGCTCTAGGCTGGTGAATTTCTCCCTCTTCTGTTATTGACCTTTTTGTCTAGCTGCCTATGAAACTGCTTTGCTCTCCTGGGCCCTGGGGGAATCAGGCTAAAAATCAAAATGGTGGGTCTCCCATGATCCCCATGAAACCCATGATAAAATGGCATATCCCTTCTCCTGGGAAGTCTTCAAGACCTCGGTCTCTGGGCCACAAAGCCCTAGAAGCTCTGGATCATCTTCCCAATACCTTGTAAGAGGGCTTTGGGGGGCAGCCTGGGTGTCTGTGGGTGACAGCCCAGATAGAATTCAGGATGAGTTTAAGTAAGGGCCCAGCAGGCTGTAGGCTGGGCCAGGCACAGAGGAGTCAATGGCATCTTGAGTCCCACTGCAGCCACAACACAGGCCTAACGAGGAGGCACGTGGACTTCTAGGAGCCCTAGAGAGCACCAGCTCCAAGCTCCTGTTTTGAGAGATGGGAACTGCAGTCCAGAGATGGGAAAGGAGTCAGCCAAAGTCACACAGCAAATTGTTTGCCAAGCTGGGACTAAACTAGATCTTTGCAGACCTTGTAGGCTGCATGTCTGCACCCCTGCCCCAGTGAACAACTAAAGGCAGGTAGGATAGAGACCTGGAGCCGAAAGAAGGGGGATCGTCTTCATCTCTGAGCTCTAGCTGCCCTCCCAGTGCCTCTATTATTTAGCACTGCACTGCCTGACCAGTCCAGGTGCCAGGTTTGGGAGGTCAACCTAAGACCTTGCCAGAGGAGCCTTAATCAGGACACAGCTTTATGTGGATATGAGCCATTTCCCTTTAAAAACAGTATACTAAATGACACTAAAAGATACCTGGCTCCTTGCCCATTGCCTTTCTTGGGCCAAGTGACCCAGCCAGAGATGTCTCAGCTGGAGGTTTCCTAAAACAAAAGAGACCACAATTCAGAAAGGGAAGGTTGCTGAGGAATTGGCTTTAATTGGGCACTTACTATGGGGCAGACACGTACTGAAGGCTCTATATAAACCTTATTTAAATTCTTATTTAAATCTTATATGAGTTGTGTGAAGCAGCTATTATTTAATTCCCATATTAAAGAGGCAACAACTGAGGCTCAGAGAGGGTAATTTGTTTGCCCTAGGACACACAGCTAGTAGGCAATAGAGTCAGAATTCATAATCAAAGCTGTTCAATTCTGAACACTTTTATCACATCAAATTGTTCTTTTAGGGGACAAAAAAATGGACAGATTGTTGCTTGTCCCTGGTGGAACAAGAACTTGGATGACATACCCCAAAGCCTGAGACTTGGAGGAGAAGGGACACAAGGACCTCAGAGAATCAGCCACCTTGTAACTGCTGCATTGGATTTCAGCCCCAACATGCTATACTGAGCTGAGCCCTACTTGTGTTATGAGCATGATACTCATCTCAGTGAGTCCATGGGGCTAAATGTACAGGTGGTGACACCGAGGCTTAAAGAGTCCTGTATACCAGTTCAAGATAACACTGTGCTTGGGCCAGAGTCAGAACTTGAACCCAGGTCTCTGGTAACTCAGAGTTCTGTTGGTTTCCCCGGCTCCAGGGAGCTGTCCCTGGTGCTGACCTCAGATCCCCTCTCTCAAGCTTGACTTGGTCTCCTATCTTGCTTGGATTCCTGCACTAAAGGGCCCTTAAAAGCTTCTTTTGGTATAGGAAGACAAAGCCCTGAGAGGACAAGTGACTTGTCCAATGTCACATAGCAGGTCCCTGTGCAAACGGAGTTACCTTATCACTCACGTGATTGCTTGGGGACTTTGCATTTCTAGATTGACATTTGAACTTTTCTTGCCTCCTGGTTTCACCTAAAATGCTGTTTGAGACCAGACTTGAAGCTTGTACTGGTCACTAATTCTGCCAAAGTAAATGAAAGAAATATCTTACAAGTTTGTATTATTTGTTAATTTGCAAGATGTTTTCACCTTGAATTTTTTAAATAACCCTTTTGAGCAAGACAGGATGGAAAATAAAGACAAAATAGAAGAGATTCAGAGGGGTTAAGTGACTTTCTTAAGGTCACCTAGCTAGTGAGTGGTAGAATCAGGACTTGAATCTGTTCTTTTTCCTCCTGATCCTGATGTCCCCTGCATCAGAGAACAAAATAAGGAAGGAATTTTGTTGGTTTCAGACCTTTCTTGGCTAGACATGCCTCCATCTGAGCCTGTGCCCTTACCCTATGCCTCAGCAGGCTTTTTAGCACCTGTTGGGGGGTCTGACTCACCTGGCCTTGGATAGATGCCCTCTTTACAGCCATGCTATGAGGGAAAAGGACGTAGACTATTCACAGCCCATTCCCACATTCCACTTAACCCCAGGTGGTATCAGCCTCAGGGACTCTGGCCAGGGATTCATATGCAAACTGGATGAGTGCCCATAATCTGGACCAAAGAGCCTTTCAAAGACTGGAGAATGAGCATGAAGGAACCTTGCTGGAGGCTGAGAGAAAGAAGACTATGGAGGCAAAAGGAGTCAGAATGGAAGATGAGTACCCACCCACACTTCATTCAGCCTGGTGTTCACTGTCATCATAGGGCTGGTAGATTGTGAAGATATCTGCAAGGTGGTTGTAGCATATAGATTCAATTTCAATTATGGGTCCCAACCAGATTACACAGAGGTCTCCACTTCTAATACTCTGCTCTTCCCTGTTAATGAGTATCACTTCCCAAAGTGGGATTAGTGACTATAGCCACTGTATTTGTGAGTGTGTGCATGCATGTGATTAGGAATATATCAGTCCATTCTTCCTCTCTTTTATCTCTTTCTTCTTTTACCCTCACCCATCCTATCTTTTCATCCAAGCAGAGGTGAGTGAGGACTAAGTGACCTAGGAACCCAGGGGATGATGGTGGGGGAGGGAGGGGCGCTGGGAGTGAGGAATTTCTCATCTAGTCAGGTGATAAAAGAAAGAGCTGCTTCTTCTCTCTTTGCCCCTCACCCTACCCTTTATCTGTAATAAGCTCCCTTTTCCCCCGGATTGCCATGGAGGAGGAGGAGAGGGTGGAAAATTATTCTTGTTCTGCTCCTAGAAAACTTTAAAATGCTATCACCATGGAAACTGCTCTTGAGCAGTCATGGAGCAGGCTTGTGGGAGATGATGAGGCAAGAGGAGGGAAGTGGGGGAGGATGAGGATGGTGTTGGAGTGATATCCACAAAGGGGTCTCTGAACTACCTCAGCTGTTACTTCTTTTGGTTTAGTTGATGCATGATGGAACCAGGCTATCTGGGCTGAGAAATCTCCCTTAGAGGTGAGTGGGCACAGAGCTATCTCTGGACTGAAGGGGTCTGGGGTAACTGGGGATCTATTCCCTGGTGTGTGTGTGTGTGCAACTTGTGTGTGTGTGTGTGTGTGTGTGAGAGAGAGAGAGAGAGAGAGAGAGAGAGAGAGTAGGGGGAGGGGGACAGAGATAAAACACAAGTCCTGCCCTCAAAGAAATTTGATAATTAGAGGGGGAGAAAGAACGGTGTTCTCCAGAACTTACTACATGCCATGCAGTTTATTATATATTTCTTTTTTTAATCCTTGTATTGACCCTGTCAAAACAATCATTTTCACTCCTACTTTACAGAGAAGGAAACTAAGGCTCAGAAAGCCAAGTGACTTTTCCAAGGACACACTGCCAGGCAATAGCAGAGCTGGATTTGTGAACTGGTCCTCTAGCTCCAAATGATAATGATCAGTTACTGTTTATTCCATGTCTACTATGTGTCAGGCACTGTGCTAGACACTTAACATATTTATAACTCTTACAGCCATGTGAACAGGGGATTTTTACTTCCAATGCACAGAGAAGGAAACTGAGACTCAGTGAAGTTAAAGAAATTTCCCAAGGTCACACAGCTAAAAGATGACACAGCCAGGATTAAAAAGGCAAATGGGAAAGTCAGGATTTGAACACAGGTATGGCTGATGCTGAAAAAAGCAGTGCCTTTTTCAGCATACTTTGCAGCCAGATAATCTAGCTGAAGGTTGTGGGTGAATGCTGAGTGAGGGCTGGGGCTAGATTGCCTCACCTCAAGAGTCTGTCATGAAGATGGGTATTACAACATGGCCACCTTGCACACATTGTCTCTAAGGCCCAGTCAACCCTGGAGAGTTTGGTCCAAACGTGGAGGTGAGGAGAAGGCTCCATGATGGGCCCAGTGACTAACCCATCCTAGGGGCATGGACAATGGCAGAAGATCCTACCTTAGAAGAGGCAGACAGTGGGCTTAGTGGGAGGAAATGGTTGTACAGGAGGGCATCTGTGATGGGCAAACCTCTCACAATTTAATTGGCAAGTTCTTCCTTTCCTAGAGGGAAAGGGGAAGGAAGTATGTCAATCAGAATGGGTTAAATTATGTTGTGGTAATGAACATCCCCAGAAATCAGTGGTTTAATACTCCTAGCTTTATTTCTCACTCATGCTACATGGTATCAGTTAGTCTTTGCTGAGTGGCAAACCACTCCAAAGTTAGTGGCTCAAAACAAGACATGTTTTATATTTTCCCTGATTCTCAGGGTTGGCTGGGTGATTCTTGTAGAGTGTGGCAGTTTAGACGGGGGGGTGGATATAAACCACTCACATGTTTGGAGCTTCATTTGGGACAGCTGAGGCCTTTCTCTGACTCATTCACAGGGCGCCTGAGTTCCAAGCTACAAAAGAGGGCTAGCTTCTTCGCAAATCTCTGCATCACATCTAATATTCCATTGGCCAAAGCAAGTCACACAGCTGAGCAGGTTCAAAGGGTGTAGAAATGGACTCCATCTCTGGATGGGGACGGGTAGTAGCAAAGTCATGTTGCAAAGGGGAGTACGCACAGGGATGGTAGGAATATTGCGGCCATCTTTACAATCTGTCACATGCTGCTCCATCATGGGTCAGCTGGAGGAATCTGTCCATATCATCCTCTTTCCAGGACCCAGGCTGTGTGGCTCTATCTTACTGCTGCCATGACTATTGAGGCTGGAAAAAGAGAGCGTGGTGAAGTGCAAATGTGTTTTTAAAGTCTGCCTCGAGGGTAACCCACCACCTCTGGTCTCATTTCATTGGCCAAAGCAAATTATATGCCACACCCAATTTCAAGGAGGGAAGAAGTAGGATCCTACCATGAGCTTGGATGGAGAATTGCAGGCATTTAAGGAACTAATGACTTCTAATAACGACCACAGCCATTATTATTGAGCGCCTACTGTATACCAAGCAATTTAAGAATGTCTCAGAGTGTTGTCCTGACATCTTTCTAAAGTAGGGGTGATTATCACTGTTTCAAAGCTAGTGAAGCAGAGTGGTTGGGGAACCTATCCAAGGTTACACATCTGATAGGCAGAGCCAGCACCAGGACCCAGGTAGTCTGACCCCTGAGGTGATGTGCCTTCCAGAATGTCATGTTCTTCCTCTGGCTCGTCAGAGAGAGGACAGAGGGTATATTCCACAGATGACTCTGGGTTCCTTCAAGAAAGGCGGCTGAGGTGACCTTTATATCATTAGTTCACTTACTGACTTGATCCCTAATTATTTAAGTGCCACCATGGGCAAGGAGAGCAGTGAACAACACAGACGGGATCCCTGCTGTCATGGAGCTTATGGTTTGAAACTCCCACTCTTGATCCCAAAGTCAAGAATCCCGTAAACTCTCAGCTTTAGAAAATGGAGAGTTTCCAAGGTGGAGGAGGCCCACAGGGCCTCTAACAGAGTTTCTCCAGAGATTAGAGGAACTGGAGGGCAGTGTTGCAGCACCTGGGCTTCTTGGAAAGCCTCAGTGATGCATCTTATAGGAGCCACATATATACTCAGTAAGGAGCAAACAGTTACCGAGTAACGCATTCCACGCTGTGGGCAGAGCCTTTGCTGGCTGCTGCCTGCATCCAGAGAAGTTGGTCTGAGGGCTGAGTGGGAGAGTTCCTGGAGCCCACACAGATGAGCTTCTTGGCAAGTGAGAGCTGGGGACAGAGGTCATGGTCTTGTCAAGCCACCATAGTCCTAAGAGCTCCCAGTCTGTCACCCCAGATGTACACTGGGACCCAAAGAACTTTGGGATCACCTGACCCAGCCTTCTCTCTCTGCTCCCACTATGCTTCAGAATGCAAAGCTTGGCTGCTGCCTGCTTGTCATATGGCCATTTAGCTCCCTCTGGAATCCCTCCAAGGATGAGGAACTCACTACCTCCAGAAGCAGTCTGTTCCAAGGTCCTTCTGATTCTTTGGCTACTTTGCCCAAAAGCCCACACAACCCACATGCCATCAGCTATGTAGAGCCAGCAAATGCCAGGATGCTGTGTGTCCTGGGTACAATGACATTCTCCTGGCGGGTGGGCTGCTGGTGGGGCGGGGCTGTTATGTGAGCATGCATGGCCCTAGGCAGATGGGCCTGGCTCTGCCAGGCTGTCACTCAGAGATGCTGAAACCTCAACTCACTCTGGCTCCCTGCAAGTACAACTATTTATAAAAGATGAGGCCTGCCAGGGAACAGGGAGAGGCTGAGACATCTGCTCCCTCTGCCCGGGTGGCCAGCGCTCACCATGCATTTCCCAGCCTTGTCATCCTGATCGGAGGACCCCCAGAGGTCCCAGCCCACCAGCTCCCAGTGAACCCCACCAACACCACCTCTCCGCCTGCCCTGCCCTCGAAGGGACCATCTCAGGGATGGGGCTGGGAGTGGGGGATGGTGCTCTACTCAGAGTGGCAGCTCCCTTGTCCTGCCCCCTTCCAAATTCAGCTCCTGGAGAGGAGAGGGCAGCGCCTCTTGGAGGGGCGAGGCTGTGCCGTCCCTTCTGAGCACGCGTGGTATCTGTTTCTCTTACAGAGCTGGCCCTGGCCACCTGGGCTTACTTCCCCTCTGAGACTGGAAGCCTCTTGAGGGCAGGGACCATGAACGGTTCTTTTATGCCAGCCCTGAAGTATGGCCCTTAGGATCCTGCAGGAGCAGGTACTCACAGTCGGCAGCATGGGGTGGGGTATGGAGATGGCTTTGGGGCAGTTTGGAGCAGGCCCAGAGATGTGGGTTCAAATCCTGACTCTGTACCTCCATTTTATCATTTGTCAGAGAAGGATGAAAGATTATCTCCCTCTCATGGTTGTGATGATGTTGCATATTACCTATCATTATATTTTTCACTATTTAATGAATGACTGAGTTCTGGACTGTGTAGCAAAATGGATGGAGCACTGAATTACGAGTCAGAAGACCTGAGTTCTGTCAGCCCCACCCCCAGCACCAAATAGTGTGATGTTGGACACCAAACCCCCCCTTTGGAAGCCCCGGTTTTATCATGGGTACGCTAATGACAGTGGCATTGTCCTCTTTCTCAGGGCTTGTTGTGGGGCCGAGATGGGGGAAAACCAAACTGTAAAGTGCTTCGAGTATTTGTGCCAATAGTAGCCATGTTGGGGTGTGACCCAGTGACGGGACATGCCTGCATGAAGAGTCAGAGGGTGGAGGGAGTCCAGATAGACGGACTTCAAAAATGAACAGGCCCCGGGCATGGGGAGCTTCATTCAGCCCTCTCACTTACAGCTGGTTGTCTTTGGGGCAAATTGGGTCACCTGTCTGTGAGTGTGTTTTCTTCTCTGGAATATGGGAATAACAACGTTTCCTTCATGGGATGCTATGAGGAAAACAAGTTTCCTGACTGTCTGGAGATGGAAGGGAAAGCTGGAGTGTCCTCATGGGGGATGGGTGGAGAGATGCTTCCCTGGGAGTAAGAGAAGGTACGGTTGTAGTTACTGGTTGTGGGGTACCCAATGCCCGCCCTCCCAGGGCTGTCACTAGATTATTTCTAAGACAATAATCCAATCATGAGGACATTAACTTCTTCATTTTGCAGATGGGGAAACTGAGGCATGGAGAGTCAACTAATGTCACAGGTTTGGCAAATGGCAGAGCCAAGAATTGAACCCCATGTCTCTGGCACTAGGGCTTGGCTTCTGTGTTCACATCATGCTTTGCCCACAGAAAATTTCCAGGCCCCTCTAAGTTCATCATGGAGGGATTGAGGATAGCTGGTCCATTTTCCAGGGGTTCAGAGGGCTGGGACAAGTGGACAGCTCCTCAGGCTCAGGCCGCTAAAGTCCCTTTAGACAAAACCTAAAAGAGTCTGTCCCAGAGGCAGTTTGGCTTGGGGTCTGGTTGGCAGGGACGGGTGGTACAGTGGGTTAAATTGTATTCCCTAAAAGATATGTCTAAGTTCTAGCTCCCAGGACCTGTGAATGTGATTTTATTTGAAGTAGAGTCTTTGCAGATGTAATTAAAGTTCAGGAGCTCGAGATGAGATCATCCTGGATTTAGGGTGGGCCCTAAATCCAATTACTGGTGCTTAATAAGATCAAGGAGAGAGAAACTTGAGACACACAGACCCAAAGGGAAGGCCAGGTGAAGGCAGAGGCTGAGGCTGGAGTTAGCATTCAAGAGCCAAGGAAAGACAGGAGCCCCTGGAAGCTGGAAGAGGTAGGGAGGGATTCTCCCTTAGATACTTCAGAGGGAGCGTGGCCTTTTTGACACGTGGATTTGGGACTGCTGGCCTCCAGAGCTGTGAGAGAGCACGCTTCTGGGGTTGTAAGCCACTTGGTGGTGATTGATTCCTACCGGCCTGGAAAAGTACTAAGGCAGGATGTGGGCTGGAATGTGGCAGCTGGCCTGGGGTCTGGGGAAGGGAGCTGGTGGTCTCTGGGGTAGAAGGAGGGGTGGGAGGGGTGCAGGGCCAGGGTGACCATGCCAAGCTTCCTGCCCTAAGATGCTGGGTTGTGGGGCCAGGACTGGGCTGAGGGAAGAGAGGAGGGGATGCCGATGCCTGGCTGAGCCCCTTTAAAATATGACTGCAGGTGCATGGTCGGTTGTGCTGGTCTTCCCTACAGCCCCGGATAGCCTTGCTGCTCAGGGCTCCCATGGGGAAGGCGAAGTAGCAATACCTTCTGTTTTATTTCCTGGTGTACCAACTCTCTCTGGGACCTGGGGTGAGCATTTTGTTCCACCAGGGACCCAGTTTCCCCTTCAGTAGGTAGAAGGGTCAGCTCCCTTGCACAGGTACTGGAGTAGAAAGGAGAGTAGGGGGCAGGAAGTGGCCCCTCAGAGCATCTGTGGATGTCGGGATCAGACTAAGGTGGAATGTTCTTGGCAGGAGGAATTAGCCCCTGAGGTTTCAGGAAGACATAATTTTTTTTTTCTAGAAGAAAGGAAGGGTGTGGTGTGCTTCATGCCTGAAGAGAAACATCTTAAGGTGATTTTGCCAAAGAGCAGGTTGTTCTCTCACAGAGGATGGAAACAGAAGGGATACTCATGGACATGGGGAGGAGGGACGCTGGTGGGTGTCATCAAGTGTTGGATGGGTGGGAGGCTCTAAGCCCAACCCTGATGCACAGACATCCTGGCTGGTGGGGGATTCCTTATCCTTACCCCTGGAGAATGGAATTGAGCTCCACATCTTGGGAGAGTTTTATGCCAAACCCTACTTACAGATAGCAAAGGGCTGTGTGTGTTGTGCCTGGTCCTCATATTAATCATAAAGGGGTAGGGGTGGGGCCAGCTTGATTTGGCCTTGAAGGATGTCAGGCAGAGGGAACAGTGTGAACAAAGGTGTGGAGGTAAGAATAAAAAATAAAAGCATTTTAGACAAATGAAGTGCCCTCTTCCTGGGTAGAGTTGGAAATGTGTGTGTAGCCCAGTGGGAGGCAAGGCTGGAGGGGTAGGGGTTGTGGTCGAGGTGGGCACTCATGTTTCCTGTGGGTTACTGTGATGCCAGGCTTCACGTCTCTTCTCATTGTATCCTTGTCCTAGACTTGCAAGATAGGGATTGCAATGCCCATTTTATAGAAAAGAAAATGGAGGCTCAAAAGGTTTGAGTAAATTTCCCACAGAGGGTGTTGTTGGGAGCTGCCTGACCCATGTGGAGGCAAGTTTTGGAGGATCTGGACAGCGAGAAAGAGATGTTTGGACTTGAGGTCACAGGTAACAGGGAGCCATCGTAGATGTTTGAGCAGGAGCATGGCACAATGAAAGCGATGCAGACAGAGACCTGACAGCTAAGTGGAAGACTAGGAATAAAATAACAATACAAAACAATAACCATAAGAAGAAGAATGGAAGACTCAGGATTATCTTGGCTGTCTTAGCATCCTTGTTTCTTAGTCAGAGGGCACCTGGAGGTCAGGCTGAAACAAAGGCATTTCTGGGATGGAGAGAGACTGAGAGGCAAGGTTGGGTAGAGTACGGAAAGGGAGAGGATGTTGGGGCAGCCAGGAGAGAGGGGACTGATGGGATCTGGTGGCTCCAGACAGAGAGAAGATGGAAAGATGAGCTTTAAGGGGATGGCTTTTTCTACCAGCACCCAGGCAGGGCCAGAAGGGCAGCCATGTCAGCCTCGGGTTGGATGTGGCTTGGCTATTACCCTACTGTGTGATCGTGGGAAATGTACTCTACGTCTCTGAGCCCCTGTTTCCTCATCTTTAATACCCAGAGAATATATTCCCTCCCCCCCCCCCCAAAAAAAGTTCTGTTCCATTGCTCCTCTCTGTGGCCCAGGGCTACTCTTTGGATGGCAACAGCAGGTAGAACATCTCAGTCCCTCCAGCCCCTTTCTGTAGTGGATGGGGTAGCTTTCCTTTGAAGGGGACACATGAACTGGCTTTGAAGGTAGGGATGCAACATCTAGAAAATGGTGGGAAAAGGCATTCCTGGCAGAGGGCACAGCCGGAATAAAGGCACAGAGACATGGATGGACCTAGCTCCTGAGGTCTTGGCTACTGTCTCATTATTTGTGCCTCTGCTGGATCTGTTACTGTACACACTCCAAGCACTGGTGGACTCCAGTACTTAGAGAACACTTGCAGGTGGAGTTTGCACCCATTTCTTGGCTGAGAAAGTTGAGGCAGAAAGAACATCACTGCTAAGAAGGGAAAACATAATGCTGAGGCCCTGTCAGCTGTCAAGGAGCGGGCTGGGAGGAGAGGGTGTGATTGTAGTCACATTATTTTTGTTCCCAAATTGAAATTAAAGATCATTTCAACTCCAGATGCTGGAAAGGCCTGGGTTCATTACTTTCCAGGATTTTGTCCATGCTCTTGTTCTACATTCAATTAGAGCAATTTAAGGTAATTAATTAAATTTGTTATTTGATTAATAAAGATAGAAATTCAGCTAAGTTGCTGTGAAGGAGAAAGTCATGTTGGGATTTGCTAGCAGAGATGTGGGGGAACTCCTTCCTGCCTCCTGCTCTGCCTACTGCTACCCCCACCACAAGTTACCCACCATATTGTCCATGGACCCCTACCATTCCATCTTGGGCTGAAGATTCAGAGCTTCAGGGTCAGGATCCTATGTGTGGTTGTGCTCTAGAAGGAGCAAGGAGGCTGGGGTGGTTGGATTAGTGAGGTCCACAGTGGAGAGGCAGGAAACAAGGAAGGAGTGATTAAGGCATTGCTTCATCTGGAGAGGGCAGGGTGCTGAAGAGGGACCAGACACACAGCTTGGAGCAGGCTGGGAAGAAGCTGGACAGACACAGAAGCTGGGGGCTGCAGAAACCAAGGGCCAAACTGCAGGCTTATAGGGCAGGGAGGAAGAGAGGAGCCAAGCCAGGTGGAGCTGTCCATCAGAGGCTGGATGCAGATAACAGGTGCAACAGACTGGCAGTGAGTCAAACCAGGAAGGAAAGCAGGTCAGGCCAGACACCAACATGAGGAGTTAGTGTGGGTCAAAGTTTGAAGTCCAGAGGGTTTCTAAAGTATGACACAAACCCCAGAAACTCCAGATCAGTAAATTCAATAACATTTAAAACATTTAAATGTTATTTAAAAATTTAATGTTATTTTATTTTATTTATTTATTTATTTTATTTTTTAAAAGATTTTATTTATTTATTTATTTAATTTTTTAAAAAGATTTTATTTATTTATTTGAGACAGAGAGAATGAGAGACAGAGAGCATGAGAGGGAGGAGGGTCAGAGGGAGAAGCAGACTCCCTGCCGAGCAGGGAGCCCGATGCGGGACTCGATCCTGGGACTCCAGGATCATGACCTGAGCTGAAGGCAGTCGCTTAACCAACTGAGCCACCCAGGCGCCCAAAAATTTAATGTTATTTTAAAAATCTACACGGAAATAACAAGCTGTAAACAGTCAAAAAACAAATGAGATAAAAACTGGGGAAAATGCTGATGCTCATATCACAGACAGAGGCTTAATCTTTAATATATAAAGAGTTCCTATGAATCAATAAGGAAAAGAAAAACATAAGACAATTTGGGAAAGCCCAGGAATGGATAGTTGTTAGGAAAAGAACTAAAAATGGCTGCATATGCAAAGTTGCTCATTCTCCCTCAGAATAAGAAAAATGCAAATTAAAAGCAGGCAGAGATATTATTTTTATCTATCAGATTGGGCAAGTTTCAAAAATATAATATACTGAGTGGAAATTGGTGTGGAGAAATTGGTGAGTGGAAATTGGTGTGGCCCCTTCCACACCCTAGGTGCTCTCAAACTACACTGACTACCTCCACGAAGGGCAATTTGGCATTATGGATTGAAATTATAAATACACATATTGTTTGATGTACAGATTCAGCTTCCCAGAATTTATCCTACAGATAACATGAGGATTTATTGCGGCACTTGTTATAGCTTGATGGGAAACAGTGGGAAAGCCCACGACTAGGAAGCTGGGAAATGATGAAGGTATAGCCAGGCACTGGAATACTATGCAGCCATGAAAAAGAAAGAGGCAGTTCTCCATGGCTTAATGAAGGAAGATTGTTGTTGGGTGAAAACAAAGCAAGGTCCAGAACAATGTATATAGGATGCTACCATTGATGTAAACTAGAAAAGACTGCATACTACATGTGCATTTTCACTTATAAAGGTGTAGACTATCCCTGGATCACTAGATCACTTGAGTCTGGGAGTGGTGGCTGCCCTTTGGAGAGGGGAACCAGGTGACCGGGAGATAGGAAAGGGAGGGACTTACTTTCCCCTGTATTTACCTTTCATGCCTTTTGAATTTTGTACCAAGTATATGTGTTTCCTATTTAAAAGAATAAATAAAATCACAATTAAAAAAACCAACCCAACAGACATTGGCATGGCAGGATGTGACAAAGTCAGGGTCAGAAATGCAGGGAGAGGTCAGGGCCAATGTGATCTTCAGGCCCAAGGAAGGCAGGAAGGGGCCTCCTCAAGCCCACCTCTGGGAAGCAGACCTCATCTCTCAGTCCTCATTCTGTGGGTGCTCAGTCAGGGCAGGTCTCAGCTGGGTTCTCTAGTGGCCCCTTCCACACCCTGGCACTCCACGTGGGTGTATAATGTTCCCTCCTCGCTGCCTTATCGTTAGACCTGGAGGGTGCGGGTGACTGACTTGCCTCCCCCCTACTCCAAGCCCTTCCTCTTCCCTCCTGGGATCTTACGGTGACCTGAGGTCTCCCCGGCTGGCGGGGGCCATGGCCTTTTCTCTCACTCCAGGCAGGCTTCCAGTCTGGGAAGCCATTTCTTCCTGTCCACAGCCTCGCCCAGTTCCCGCTGTGAGCTTGCCTGCCACACTTTCTCATCACCTGCCGTATCCAAGACAACCGACAGCTCCTTGTGGGCAGTGCGGGGAGAACAGTGGGGGGGTGGGGTGGGCAGGCAGGGTCAGGTCAGCAGTCACAGCTTCCCGGCTGAGGAGCCACCTGCTCTGTCTGAGGATCTCATGGCAGGAGGGAGAAGATCAGGCCTTTCATGAAACACAAGGAGGCTGCAGGGGACCTGAGGCACTGATGGAGAGGCTATTTCATAAACCAGGGCCCCAGGCTCTGGCTGTTGTTCAGCCTTCATGGAGTGATAAGAACAGCATGAATGTGGAATCAGAAGAACTGGACTGGATGCCCTCCCCCAGCTCTGACTAGCTGTGTGACTTTGGGTAGGTTCCTTGACATCTCTGAGCTTCTGGTCTGATTGGTTCTTGAGCTCACTAGGGGCCTGCAATAAAACAAAATGGGCTTTGTGAACACTAAAGCTTTAGTGGTTAAGACTTTGTGCTCTATAGCCAGAAAGGTTGAATTTGAATCCTAGCCCTACTGTTTTGATCTTGGCCGAATGACTTCTTCACCTCTGTGTCAGGGGCTTTTGCTATGTAACAAATACCCCACAGCTCCGTAGTTCAGTGCAACAACCATTTATTTAGCTCATGGTAAGTGGGTCAGCAGTTTCTGTAGGGATCAGCTGGATGTCCTTCTGGTCCGGACAGGGCTCAGCTGATCTTGGCTGGGCACTCTCATGTGTCTGCTGTCAATTGGTAGATCCCCTGGGACTGGCGTTTAATTTGGCCTCAGCTGGGATGACTGGAACGACAGCGCCTCTCTCCACGAGGTTTCAGCCTCAGCAGGCTGACCTGAGCTTGTTCCCAGGATGGTTAAAAGGCTTGGAAAGCAGCAAGCGAGCAAGCTCCAACGCGCAAGCACTCTTCAGGTCTCTGCATTGTGTTTGCTTCCGTCTCATTGGCCAAAGCAAGTTGCATGCGCAAGCCCCGTGTCAGGGCGGGAGGGCCCAACCCAAGGTAGTGCCTTAATTCTCTGGCTGGAGGGAAAAGTCAGAAGTCAGTTCTTGCCTTTTGAGTGTCAAAAACTGAAGCTTGTGTCTGTGCATGGTGGGGGTGGGGGTGAGGATGGGGTGTGGGGAAGATGGAAAGAACAAAAAATTTGGAAGGTGCAGGGTACTCCCAAGTCCTCAGCCCAGATGCTGTGGAACGGAGAGTGTCAGGAGGAGCCATGCTGGGTGGGCACTGGACATGGGCCAGATGCTTGCTCCAACTGCTCCCTGCTCCCCACCCAAACAGGTTTGGACGACCTGGGAACAGACAGGACCTGTGTCACTATCCCCACGGTAAAGCTTGGGGAGAAGGAAAGAGCCCAGACCATTCCCTGAGCCAGTGTAGCCCAGACTGCATGGTGATTCAGAGCACAGAGTCTTAAGGCAGCCTTGAGTCTACTGGGCGCGGATGTAACCAGCCCTCCCCGCCCCGCCCCAGCTGCTGGGCTCATACCTGTACTACTAGATGAGTTGTGCTTCTTTTGTTTTGGGGTGGAAAATGTTCCTCTGAGTTTCACTTTTCTTTTTTTGACACAAGCATATTTGTCACCCTGGTTCCTTGACCTGTGCAGGACCTGGTGCTGTTTCTGACCTCCTGACCTACCCACACTCACCCTCTGGAAGAGGAGCCTCTGTGTGGGGCCTGGGGGTCCTTGTGGGGAGGAGGCAGAGGACCTACTGGCTTGAGTCTCAGCCGCAGGATCTCCCCTGTCCCTGGAGCCACTGCTTGCTGGGCCACCCACTGAGTCCTGCCTTCCGGAGGCAGAGAGCGCTGGAGGGGGCGAGGGAGGCGGGGATAAGCCTGGCCATGCCCCTGAGCTGGCCATGTGACCTGCATGCGTCAAGTGCTCTCCTGCACCTGTTTCTTCGTTGCAAAGATGGAATATGAGCAATCTAGCTGGATGAGGTCAAGGCTGGAAGACCAGCGCTGATCATCACAGTAAAGCGAAGAGATTACTGAGCAATTCCTGCGTTACGAGCCAGGCACTGTGATAACAGCCAGACTGGATTATTTGCATTTATTCCTCCCACATTCACATGAGGTAGACATTACTGTTATCCCCTACCTATAGATAAAGAACGTGAGGCCAGAGAGCTCAAGGAAGTGGCTGAAGGTCACACAGTATTTGGCAAAGTTGGGATTCCAGTGTCGGCTGTCAGATTTCAGAGCACAAGCTCTGCAGACTCTTCATACTATAGGGCACTTACAGAGTTTGTCTGGGGTTGGGCCCCAAAGGGTCTCTGAGACCATCTTGTCCACGCATTGTATGCAAACGGAGACTGGAGCTCGGAGAGAAGAATGGACTTGCCTAAGATCTTACGGCATCCTAAACACCGCACTGATTTGTGTAAAATGACAAACACTACGTGTAGCATTTGGACAAATGTATTTGAATCCACAAAAAGGGGTTTCTGAGGATGTTAAAGCTTCTCAAAATGGAATATCCTAACTGAATAGTGCAGATCCTGGGGAAGGCCTGTGGTGAGGAGAGGAGAACATTCTGGGGCCTGTGAAGACCACTCAGAGCTGCCTGGAGTTAAAGGAACAAAATGGGGCCATCACCTCCTTCACTTGGCTGGGCTTGACTAGAGAGGAAACCATCAGAGGGCTGCCAGGGCGCGTAGGACTAGGTTTGCTCACTGCAGCATGGTTCCAAGAAGGAAACATCTGAAGCTAAATGTCCAACAAAAGACGATTGGTTAATGGGGCATCATAGAAAGATACTTGGTCTTTGATCCTGCTTCCCGACACAGCTCTGAAGTCCCTTGTCATTTCCTGAGTGGTAAGATTAGAGGAGCGTCTTTTGTTCTAATGAGGCAACTCTTGGTGGGTCCCTAGACAACTTCAGGGTAAGGGCTGGTCACCAGAAAGCCGACAAGCCTGGATTAGAAGCCTGAAACTTTCAGCCCCAACCCCACCTCTGGGGAGGGGAGACAGGCTGGAGATGGAGTCAATCACCAATGGCCAGTGATTTAATCAGTCGTGCCTGTGTAATGAAACCTCTAAATGATGGAGTCTGGAGAGCTTCCCGGTTGGTGAGCACATCCAGATTCTGGGAGGATGACGCTCCTAAAGGGGGCAAGGAAGCTCTGCACCCTCCCTGCCGCCCCCTTCCCCTCAATACCTTGCCTGTGCATCCCTTCCATTTGGCTATTCCTGAGTTGTACACTTCAGAATAAACCAGTGAATGTAAGTGCTTTCCTGTGCCCTGTGAGCTGTTCTAGCAAATTACCAAACTTGAGGAGAGGGTCGTGGGAACTCCTGATTTATAGTTAGCTGGTCAGAAGCATGGGTGGCCCAAGACTCCAGTTGGTGTCTGAGATGGAGGCTGTCTTATGGAACTGAGCCCTTCAACATACGGGATCTGACGCTAACTCCACATAGACCGAGTGTCAGAACCGAATTCAATCGTTGGACACCCAGGATGTCAGGGAGTTGGAAAAGGCACTATGTATTTTGTGGGTGTCAGGGAGGAAAAAGCTGACCAGTTAAATATACTACTGTGGTTTTGTTGTTTGATTCTAGAATACAAGACCATGAGAATTGTTTAAAATGGTGTTAGAGAAAAAAATGTCTAAATGGCATGGGAATAATTTCCAGTATAAATTAAGAATAAAATTGGTTACAACATAGGTTGTACCATCTGATCTCAATTTTGTAAAACAAAGCAAAACAAAAGTAATATGCATATGTGGTTATAGCTTATTTCCACTTCGTTATGCTTTCTTACAGTTCGCCAATTTTCTAAGAACATATATGGCTCTTGTAATCAGATCCCCCTCACATTCTACCATTAATGCGCTTTCTGTAGAATAATCAAGGAGCACCTCAGCAGGGAGGGGTCTGGCCCTGCAGGGCTCAGACAGCCTGGCTGGCCACCTGCCAGGGAGGCAGGGGGGCGACTCAAGCAGCAGGTGGAGGCAGGGTGGTGTCCACAGCCCTTCTGGGGGCCTCGGAACCCTTAGCCACTATGAGAAATGTTTTCCCAGATTGAGGACTGAGACCCCAGACCCCAGGTGTCTGGTCTGTGCCAGACTACCCTGCCAGCAAGGAGAAACGCCAAACTTTCTCCCTGGGAAGCTTGTCAGGTCCACCGACACTGAATAAGCTACTGGCTTATTTGTTCATTCATCCAACAAGAATTTACTGAGCACCTACTATGTACCTGGCAAGACAAACTCCTGGTGTTTCCTTCAGAAGACACGTAGTGCCCACTGCCTCCAGTTTGGGGATGTTAGCCGCTGTGGATGTTCAATATCCAGATCCATTAATCCACGAGGGGTTGCAAAATGGTGAGATTCTAATCCTATCATCCTTTCCTCATTTATTAGCTGAAATACTTCCAAAAAGGGGAATGTCCCTCATCTACAATTTGGTACCCAGTGGCACAGTTTGTAGGGAAAAGATGGGATAAATGCTCCATTCTTTCCTTTTATTTACCAACTAATTACTTGTTAATGGAGTGGTGCTAACAGTTAACACTTGTAGGCACTTACAGATCACCCGATGTTTTTATCAACACTATCTCATTTAATGATCACACCAACCCTTTGAGGTAGATGGGACAGATGGTGTTATTTTTTAGTCTTTTATTTATTCTTTTGCCGAGGAGAGAACTGAGGTCCAGAGTAGTTCAGTGACTAGCTCCAGCTCAGAGAGCTACTAGAAAAATCATCACCAACAGACAGGGAACCCAAACTCTGTGCCCGAAGCTGTTCTCTAAATGTGGATCTCTGCAGTTGCTTCCCATGACTCTAAGAGATACGAAGGGGCAGGGACTGTCCCCATTTTACAGATGGGGCAATCTGAGGCTCAGAGAAGTCCGCTCACTGGCTGGAGGTCAAAGGATAGCAACAGTGCTTATTATTTATCGAGCACTTACTGTGTGCCCGGTGCCTTGTGAGGTGCTGAAGACAACATAACACAGGGTTCTGCCATCTGCTGGGTGATGACTTCTTGCCACACGCCAGGCACATTGACTTGTCACAGCAACCTTATGTTCACCCTATGTGACGATAAGGAAACTGAGGCTCCGAGTGGCTGGGTCCTACTCCCCGAGTCACAGGGTTTTGTATGCGACTGAGCCGTGTTCCAATCCGGTTCTCTGCACGCTGTTGTCTCAAGCCAGTGCACAGTCAGGACTGGAGCCTCGGTCTTTGTACCTGTGTCTGTGCCCTCCTCCTCTTCCCCTTTCCAGCCTTCATGGAACGTCCAACAGGGAAGAGAGAACTGTTTCCGTGGGGGAGTAGCTGCCTCCTGCCTTCTCCATCTTCCGATTACGCACCAGAGAGAAGCTGGAGACAGGCTGTCGCTTTCGGCGTTAATTGACAAGGAGAGGGAGAGCCAACGAGAACGGAAAAAACCCCTCATCACCTGGCAAAAGAATGAGCGATTTGAGTGCCTGCACAATGTCTTCGGATGTAGCTGGCGCGGCCTCTAATTGTTCTTCACCTCTTTTCTTCCAGAACAGGGATCTTCAACCCCCTGAGCCACCCAGGGATTGAAAGGACGCGGGAGCCACCTGGCCTCGCAGGGCAGGGCAGGGGGCGGGGCCTGCCCGGAGTCGAAGCCCACCTTTGCCGCGGGCCACCCTGGGTTCCGGTCAGACGTCATCACAAGGCCCTAAATCACGATGGCCTCATTAATAGCTGTGATCCCGGGCATGCTGCCGCTGCCTCGGGCGGGCAGGAACCGTCATGAACGCCGTGAATGTGAATCCTTAAAGGGATGCTCTCTGTCTTAATGAGATGCTGTGGCCTGCTCCCTGCACAGAGAGGTTCTTTGGAAGGCAAAGGAGATGGGGGAGACGACAGGAGGAGGAAAAACAAGAATCCAATTAAACCCTCAACTCGAGCAGAGTAAATGAGTTTGACTTTAGGTGATCAAGAGGAAGAAAACTTCTAATTAGACGCACGGCAATCCTGGGGCTGAGCACACTCACGACCCGCCCTCGTGCCCGCCCCAGTCACTTTTTAGATAAATGCTAAGGATTAGAATGAGATGTAATTAAAACCTGTCAATGCCATACACTTGCTGCTGAGGGAGTTCGCCGACCGCTCACCCACTTTCTTCTTTGTCAGAAGCTCCCACCTGCCCCCCCCCCCCCCCCCCCCCCCCCCCCCCGCCCAGCTCCTGGCTTCTGTGTTCTGATTGGCTCTTGTCGCCAGCCAATCCCTTTTGAGCAGGAGAGGGGCTCAGGCAGGAGGGGCAGCCCTCTGGGGGTCCTTCCTCAAAGGCCAAGAGAGGGCAGGGCTTATCTGGACACCCACAAACTGGCCAGAGGTTGCAAAGTGGAGTTCCTCGGACAGTGTCTGGCCCACACGTGAGTTTCAAGGATTTGAAATGCATTTCTGACCCTGCCAAATGTGGATATTTCACATAAATATTTAGGTTTTTTGGTTTCTTTTGAAACATCAAAGATCTGGCAATACTCGGCCTGTATTCTAACACAGCGACAGTTGGCTCAAGCTGAGTAGCAGCTACCATGTGGACAGGATGTTTGTGACCCCACTCAGGACATCTCCACTGTGGCCTGACTCACCCATCTGGGTGGCCATTCAGCCCCTAGGGGCATTGGAGTGTGCGAGCTCTGACCTAGGTCTTATCTCTAGGGGAAGGGAGATGTCTGAAGGTCAACTCTGAGTCCCTCCATCCTCCCATCACACCTTCGCTCTGGCTGAGCCCTCTGCTTGGAAAGCCCTTCCGTACCTGGATTCCCAAGCACCATTCAAGGCTTCATCCCAATGCCACCTCATCCAGGAAGAATTTCCTGTCTCCCTAGCAGGTTTGGGAGCTCTCCATGTCTACCCCTGGATAGCGCCTGTCTGGTGTGTGATGGTGAATGCACTTGCCCAGTGGGCTGTGAGCTCCTGCAGGGCAGAGTCAGGTCTGATTTGCCCTGTCTCCCTCTCAGTGCCCAGCGCAGGGCCTGGCCCAGGGTAGACACCCAGTGAATGTGGATGGAGGGAACTGAGCCCAACCGGGGGCAGGACCAGCCTGGGCAAACACAGTGACACCATGGCCATCCTGGCTTCTTTCCCAGGCCCTCGTTATCCCTTTCTTGTCTCCCTTTCCTCTTCCTTTTGTAGACCCCCGGCTCACTGGCTGGAGATCATTTACAGGAAGGGGTTGGGAATGAACGCATCACCAAGGCCAGAGACTAAATCTTGCAAATGAGAATGAAGAGAAGCAATTCTCAATGCAACAGAAAGACAGGCTCGTGGTAGAATTGCGGGCACATGACCACAGATAGGTCCGTGGGAAAGATCCTTTTGGAAAGCAAGGTCTACCAAGTGACACATGCAGCCCCTGATTTGTGTTCCAGTCAGTCTCCTTCCCTCACTCGGCTACGACCCTGTGTCACAGGGCAATTCACTCGACCTATCTGAACTCCAGTGCCCCCGTATGAAAAAGGATGATTAGCAGTACATGCCGGCCCCGCCGTGGGGTTTTTCTGATTGTAATGTAAGTGCCTGACATTGAGCTTTTGATTACAGAGGCAATCATTTCAAAGACATCCTTGTAGAATAAACACCACTAGATAAAGAGCCAGGCTGCCCCACCTGTGAAGTCCCCCTTCTGGAAAGCCCTGGGTGACCGAGAGGGCTGACCGCCGGAGGGAACTTGTGTTTCCCTTCCCATGCTTTAATTTCTGCTCTTCTGTTTGAGATTTGCCAATAAAGAGTGAACCCACAAAGCCCTAGGCACCCTACCCTTAACCCCAATAAAGGTCAGGGCTGAGCGCTTGCACTTTGCCTCTCCTTGGGACTTCGCTGTGTGGTTCCGGGGAAAGCAGAATCCCCTCCAGGGCTGGTGAACAATAAACCTTGTTTTCAGAGTTTCCTGGTGGTGGTTGCTGAGGCAAGACTCGCAATCATAGTGAGACCACAAGGGCTGGTATCACTATGCATAGATAGGCGGATAACACCCTCCCCCACCAAACGAATACCTTGTGCACATTTCTTAAAAAGTTAAACTCTACACACAACCCAGCAATTCCACTCCTACATCTCTATCCAAGTGGAATGAAAACATACATCACACAAGGATGTACACATGAATATTTCCAGCAACATTATTTGTTATTCATAACAGCCCCAAATTAAACCCAGGAACAGTCCATCAAGTGGTGACTGGATAAACAAAATGTGATATATCCATGTGATGGAATACTATTTAGCCTTAAAAAACAAACAAACTACTGATACATATTAGTACTTGGATGAACCTAGAATCTGTGCGAAAGAAGCCAGAAACAAGAGACACCATAGTGTATGATTCGATTTTTTAAAAGATTTTATTTATTTATTTAAGAGAAAGAGAGTGAGCAAGAGAGAGAGAGCACAAGCCAGAGGGGGGAGGCTAGAGGGAGAAGCAGACTCCCCGCTGAGCAGGGAGCCCAATGCGGGACTCCATCCCAGGACCCTAGGACCATGACCTGAGCCGAAGGCAGACACTTAACAGACTGAGCCACCCAGGCACCCCTGTATGACTCGATTTATACAGAACATCTAGAAAAAGCAAATCTATAGAGGCAGAAAGTAGGTTAGCCATTGTCTGGGGCAGGCGGGGAGTAGGGCAGGGATTAACATAAATGGCCCAAGGGATCTTTCTGGGGTGCTGAAAATGTTCTCAAACTGACGATGGTGGTGGCACGATTTGGTAAGCTTACTAAAAATCATTGAGTTGGAAACTCGAGGTGGGTAGATTTTATGATATGTAGAATATTCCTCCATAAAGTTATAAAATCACCTTTTGCACAGGATGGTGGTGGACGGGACAGTGGTAGAGCCCAGTGGAGTCCCTGGTATACCCCAGGTGCTTCATAAATGTTCTGCATTTTGTCCTTCTCTAGAGCTCTCTTCGACTCAGGACAGTTTCAATGATTAGGGCAAAACAGCTTGCGATTTCTGGTTTTCATCTGTGTACTGTCAGCCCTTCCTCTTTGATGGCCTGCTTCCTAGGCCATGTGGGTAGCCTCTGGCCAGGCGTCCTTCTTGCCAGGGGTTCTGCCTGCTTCTCTTTTCCCCACTCTAGCTGCCAGGCTGCTCTTCAAGAGCCCCTCTGCTCAAAAACCTTCGCTGGCTCCCAAGTGCCTGAAGGAGAAAACAGAAACCACCAGCCTGCAGGCTCTGCTGTGGATTTCCTCTGACTTTGGGATGTCCCTTTCTTCTACTCCACCTTCGAATGACTTTCTCCTTGGCCCTGGAACAGACTCCCTGGGTTCCAACTCTATACTTTGCTTGGGCCTTTCCTCCTGCCTTCCTGCCGTCCCGTCCTGAGGGCTACACCCTCCTCTGAGCACTCTTTTGGAAGGAGGAAGGGAGTTTGAAACCAGGCAGACCCAGCTGGTTCTAGACCTGGATCCGCCACCTAGTGGCCAAGACACTGAAATACCCTGAGCCTCAGTTTCCTCATCTGAGAAATGGGTATGGTATTGATGTATAACATACGGAACGGGTTAATGTCTTTCTTGCTCACAAGATTGTGATGTCCAAGAGTGCAGGGATCATGAACTACATGCCTCCCTGTCCCCTCCAGAGTGTAAGCTCCTGGAGACCTACAACAGTGCCTGGCACGGGGCTGTTTTCAACAGCCCATCTGTAGATGAGTGAATGAATGAATGAATGAATATCTTGGTCGATTTTTTTTCTAGTGCCTGGTGCATGTTAGGTAAATGCCCCTCCCTCCCTCTTGCCTGCCATTCTTCCAACACACATTTCTTGGGTGTCAACCATATGCTGGGTCTTGAGTGTAGGGTTCAGGCTGCAGGGTAAGAGTTGTGGGGGGAGTCACTCTGCCTCTCTCTGCCCATCTTTGCCTTGCCCTGACCTCCTGGCTCTGCTCCCCTCCAAGCCTTCCTCTTGCCCTTGAGACTTGGTCTCCTTGGTGTTTGACTCCTTGGCTCTCAAGTGTGGAGGCAGAGGTAGTCATTCATTCATTCATTCATTCATGTATTCAACCCACGGTTCCTGGAGTCCTGCTTTTTGCCAGCCATTGTTCCAGCAGAGAGTGGGACAAACATCCTTGCCTTTAAGAGCTATTTTCCAACGTGGGGAGAAAGGTGACATAGTAGTAATCATAACTAGCTAAATAAGATAACTATTTCTTGGAGTATTTGCTGGCAGTGAATACTGCAGAGAAAATCAAGCAGGGATGTGGGGGGTGGCGACCATTTTGAAGAGTGTCAGGATGAACCTCACAGAGAAGATGACATTGGAGCAGGTGCTTGAAGAAGGAGCCATGCTAAGATCTGGGGACAGAGTGTTTCCGGCAGAGAGAAGAACAAGTGCAAAGGCCCTGAGGTAGGAGACTGCCATGTCAGGAGTGGCTGGAATGGGGCGGTGACAGAGGCTAGTCAGAGCCCATGGTTAGGACTTGAGCCTTTGTTCTGAGTGGAGGGGAAGCCACTGGATTGTTTTAAACAGTGGAGTGAATTGCTCAGGCTTAGTATTTTCAAAGGATTCCACTGGCTGTTGTGTTGAGAACAGACTAGTAATAACAGCAGTTCACATTATCAAGTCCTTTACCCATTTCAACTCATTCCATCTTCAGAATACCACGAGATGGGTGTTATTATCCCCATTTTAAAGAGGGGGATAAGTGAGTCTCACGAAGACGATTTGCCCAAGTTCACCCAGCCTGTAAGTGATAGAGCTGGGTTTGAATCCAGACAGCAGTCCAACCCTGGAGATCCTAATACTTACCTTAGAGGTTGCCAAGATAAGACATGCTCCTGAGGGTAAAGTTCTCTGTGTGGCCAGGTAGGATTTCCTTAGGAGCGGAGAGCCCGGCTGTTCGGCCTGACCCTCCCCTCCCTTCTCTCCCCCGCTCTTGTCTCCAGCAAGGGATGAGATGATTTTGGAGATGGTGTCTCACTGCAAGGCCTTGGCCCGCTCTCTTCCTTTCCCTGGGCCTCCGCTTTTCTGGAGATGCGGTGCTGGCCTCCATCTCCCTTATCTCTGTGGTTGAATGATCACCCTGGGGAACCCACCTGCCCCCATCCCTCCAGCTCTGCCCCAGGGCTCCAAGAAAGCATGCAGGCATGGAAATAGAGACCTGGCCAAGCCCCCAGCCCCTCACCCCAGGCCCTGCTGCTGGGGAGACGGCCTTCTCATGGCCAGAGGACGTTTAAACCCTTTGCACGTAGGGACTCCGCCGTGAGAGCAACCAGAGCGGTCGGGTCAGGAGTAGCTGCACAGCCTGGACCTGCCCAGGACCCCCAGGGGCCTGAAGCAGATGGCTTCTCTCACAGTCTAATTATCCACCTGCCCTGAGCCCCAGACAGGCCCTCATGCGACAGTCATCGTCCGTCTTCCTGGCCCTGGAGAGGGAGCAGAGGAAGGAAGGAGGGCAGCGTGCAAGCTGGCCCGCAGAGGTGGCTCCGAGAGAGACAGGCCTGGGGGGCTGCTGGCGGGAAAGATCACCCACTGCTTGAGCACGTCCTCCTAGCACGGCACCAGTCACGCTGGCTTATGTCCATGACTTCTGTGTCTGTCCAGAGGCCTGAGAGGCCCGGAGCTGTGTCCGATTCATCTAGAGTCCCCAGTGCCCTGCACACAGCATAGTACATAGTTGGTAGTCCATAGCTGGTTGCTGAAATAAATATGTGATGGCCAAATTTTGCCGAGTATTTTTCTTTCCTCTCAGGTTGCTGTCAGGGCTACTCCTCGGCAAAATGGAGATTAACGAAGTTTGTCTGAGAGCCCTGCCCACTTTACTCTCCATGTCCTTCTCGCTTTTTATTTGGTATCTTCTGTCTTCTTCTATCATCAGTCAGTTGTCATGGAGAAAATGATCAGTGTGTCTAATTTATACTAAAGTGAAAATGACTAATAGGGCGATCTGTCATTCGTTATATTTTTATAATGGACAATCTGTAATCCAAAAGGATGAAACTTCATGGCCAACTGCAGGCAGGTAGTTCCGTGCCTGCCTCTAGCCTGACATCCTGGTACTCAGTTTTTAGCTTCTCCCCGTTCCCCCACCTGGTGCATTTCTGGTTCCACCACACCAGATAGCTCAGTGGCTCATTGGCACTTCAGAGATGATCCCAGCCATGCATAGTAGGATGGATGGTCCTCTAGCCTCTGCTTGAAACCCCCTGAAACAGGAAGCACAAGTGACGGGGAGCTCACTACCTCATTTAGCCTAAGGCAGCCCATTCCATTGTTCTGCCAAAGGCTAAAACTTCTCTCCATTAGTCCATTTTGCCCTCATCTGGCTTCTGGAGTAAGAATCAAGTGGGGTAACTCTGTCCCTTTTCATATCGTAGCCTTTCCCCTAAGTAAAGACCTCTAGCCTTGCTGCTTCCTGAATACATCCTGAATGTACTTTCCTCCCTCCAAGCCTTTGGTCTCTCAGTGCCCTCTGCCTCCTGAGTTCATGTTCCAGTCTGAGGTCATACCTCGCTCTTGGTTTATTTGCAGAGCAGCTATGATGGAGAGCACCCTGAGCCCAGTGACCTCGTGATTCTTTCCCAGCTCAAGTTCTCAGAAATCCTTTGAGGAATGGGTTTGGGCAGTTCTAGCTGTTGGCATTAGCGAATAATGACCGTTACTGTTTATTGAGTGCTCACTAGATGCCCAGTACCGCTAGACGGAGCCTTCACGTGCTGCCTCAGAAAATCCTCACAGCAGTGCCTCGGAATAGGCTCTATCATTATCCCCACTCACAGACAGGAAAACTGAGGCAGCGGGCCGTTTCGTGATGTCCCCAAGGTCAGGTAGCTAAAAGCAATGGGGGGGGGTGCCTGGGTGGCTCAGTCAGTTAAGCGTCCGACTCTTGTTTCAGCTCAGGTCATGATCTCAGGGTCCTGAGATCAAGCCCCGCATCGGGCTCCGCACTCAGCGGGGCGTCTGCTTCTCTCCCTCTGCCCTTCCCCCTGCTCATGCTCTCTTGCTCTAAAATAAATAAATCTTTAAAATAAAAAAAGTAAAAAATAAATAAAAAGTAACACAGCCTGCACATATGTGTATGCACACATCACAGACCACACACACCACATACATTACACACCCCCCACCACACACACACACACGTACACCACACACATACACGTGTGTGTGCATGAGGAGGTCCTTCGCCAGCCCCCTGCGGTGGACTCGGGCAATAGCAGAGTTAGGAGACTGGGCCCCAAATGTCTCTTCCCTGAGAACTAACCACCTGGGGTGCCCATACAACTCACCCCAGGCTTATCTTCCAGGTCCGAATGTCCAAATGTTCTTCCTACTTTTACTTGCCTGGCCAAGTCCTCCTCATCCTTCAAGATTCAGCTCGGATGCCACCTCTCCCAAGAAGCCTTCCCAGAACCTCCTCCTCTATGTGCTGCCCCAGAGTCCTCTGAACACCCACCCTCATGACACCTACCACACGGTCCCCAAATTAGATTCTCAAGGGGAGGGAGCCTTGTCTGGTTCTCTTTTGTTCCCCAAGACCTAGAAAAGGGGCTGACACATCAGAGGTGCTTAATAAATGCTTGGTGAATTTAACTGAACCCACTAGCCTTGGACCGTGGGAAATACGTCTTATCCTCCAAGCCTTTGTTTTCCTGTCCGTACATGAGGAATAATATTAGCTGCCCTATTCTACCCTGTAAGGGTTTTGTGAGGCTCCTATGTAAGACTGTATGTGAAGGTCCTTTGGAAGTTACAGAGCCTGCGCGTATGGAACGTGTCGTGGAGTTGACGGCGATTCTTTATGCCAGGTACCCTGACCCAGCACAAGCACCTCTAGCTCTCTGAGCCTCGGTTTCCTCATCTACAGCAGAGGCAGAGCCCTGCCAGCCACACAAGGATGTTGAGGATCAGCTGGAGCGCATGTTACACTGTTGTGAGCTCCCCAGATGGAAAGATGGCCCGCCAGTCTTCCGCTAACAAAGGATTGGAAGGTGACTTGTATCAGCTTGGGCAGAAAAGTTACCCGAGCAGAGGCTATTTTGTTCCTTGTCTTTTGAGATGGAGAAGAACAAAGGAGAAAACAGAAAGTGAGACAGAGACAGGATCTATTGTTTCCAGGTTTGAGTTTCATAAGTGAAGCTGCAATTAAGATTCGTGCACCGGTCTTTGTATGGACATATGTTTTTATTTCTCTGGAGTAAGCATCTAGATGTGTAATGGGTGGATCACACAATGGGTGTATATTTAAACTTTTGAAGAAATTGCCGAACTGTGTGTTGAAGTGGATGCACCATTTCACACTCCCGCCAACGGCATAAGAGAGTTCTGGTCTCGCCACTTCCTCGCCGAGGCTCGGGGCTGGCAACCTTTCTAGTTGGAACCATTCAAATCCGTGCGTGGTGGTATCTCGCTGTGGTTTTAATTTATATTTCCCTGATGATCAGTGATGTGGAACATCTTTTCATTTGCCTGCATGCCATCCATATATCGTCTTTGGTGAAGTGTCTGTTCACATGTTCATTGTTATTAGTATTTTTTTAATTGGGTTGTTATAGTTGTGATCTTAAGGTCTTTCCCCATTATGAAACTGAGAGGTCTCTGAGGGTAGGAGCACTGTCTTCTCTGCTCGCAGTTATGATGAGGCTCAGAGCCTAGCATGGTGACAGATATCCAGTCAGCACTCAGTAAATGCTTGATAGATTTTGAATAAATTTGAATAAATAATTGAACGACTGAATGAATGATTGAAGGGTATTTCTGGCTGTGGCTGGAGTTAACCAGATATGCATGGAGCAAAGTCAGGAGAACCAGCAAAAGCCTTGGGAGAGGGCTCAGGTAGAGTCGGCAATGAAGGGAAGAATCGGAAAATGAGAGAACAAGATGGAGCCTACAAAGACTCAGCCTGGGTGCCTCTGAGGAGCCCTCCACACCTGGCTCCAGACTCCCAGGGTAGCCAGAAGCTTTTATGGTAAGCTAATTCTATCTAGAGTGTCAAGGACTTCTGGGACCCATTGCAAGTCCCAGCCTATTCCTCTCTGTTACCAGCCCTCTTCCCTGAAACCAGGGGCCTTGTCCCAAAGGAATGACTGACTTGCTAATGGAGAACGAAAGGCATAGTAAGAGACCCGCGGGGAGATGTTAGGGCAGTTTCAGTCGTGGCTGTGTGTCCGACCCAGATTGAACAGTCCCAGACTTTGAACATCAAATGGTGTTGCCTTGAGGGCTGAATTGACCCTGTAACCACGAGGCTGAAGCTCCTGCAACCATTGTAAGCTTTCTGTAAGACGAAGCTGGAGCCCACAGGGGAAACCTTCTAAGAAGTCTGAAAACTGAGCTCCCTTTCCCTCCTGCCCATCCCCGCCAAGGTGGTCTCATGCTCAGAGGGCATCACACTTAGACTTTAGAGTTAGTTTCCAATGAGGCTTTCCACCAGTCACTGGACTCTGGGTAGGTGGCAAAAGCATTCATTAGTTAAAAGCAAATATTAATTTCTTGTATATAACGGGTCTCAACACAAGGATGCCTGGAAGGTTCAGGCACAACCTCCCTGGGGCTGAAGGCTGGAGAACGAGGGCTTCGCCACCTCCCAACCCCTGCCAGAGACCCCCCACAGCCCTCTGCCCCAAACCCCAGCAGCCTGGTCCTGCAGAGGACCCAGGAGGTTTAGAAAAGCAGATCAAGCTCAGGGATGCTGTGAGAGCTCAGCGCCCAGCAGCCTGCATGGACTCAGTGATTGCCCCAACTTCCAGTGCCGTATAGGGCAGAAGCAATGAGTCCCATCTTGCTGTCCCATCTCGCTCCATTGACCTGGGGCTGGATAGTTGCAATGGTCATTAGTGCTATTTGCCAAATATTTCTGGCTGTCTGCTTTCTGAGCATGTGGTAGGATTGTACTTTTTGGACCCCTTGCTGTGGGGTGGGATCATGTGGCTATTCTGACCAGTGTCTTGGGAGCTGAGGTGATGGGGGTCACTTCTAGGCTATAGCATTGAGTTACAGATACAGGTCTTCCAGAACATTCTCTCCCTCTGCCATTGCAATCAGCAATGTGTGAGTTGATGATGGCTGCTCTGCTAGCCTGGGTCCCTCAGCGAGAGTGACAAGGGCAGAGCTCCCGACTGACCTCTGATGGGCATGCAGTGTGCATGAGAAGTGAGCCCCGGTGGTCGGAAGTTTGTGGCTGCAGCATCATCAGGCCCATCCGGATGGATATGGAAAAAGGTAAGCCCACTTGTCGAGTATCCTCTAGGCTGCAAGCTGATGACATCAGCCATCTCATTGAATCCACACAACATTTCCATAAAGAAGAGGGTGTAGCTGTTATTGCTGTTGTCACAAGCGTCCTTTTCCAAGTGAGGACACTGACACTGGAGGGGAAGTAGGTCCACTCAAAGTCACCCAACTGAGCCAGGATTTGAACACAGATCTCTGATCAAAAGGTTCATGCTTTTTCCAATAAATGACACGGTCCAAGTTGGTCCCAAATCAGTTTAGTGGTTTCCCCTTACTGCTAATGCCTAGGCTCTGGCTGTCTGGGGTTCAGTTGTTTGGGCTGGAGCCAGGGAGTGGGGAGATCCTAAGACACTGCACGTGAGTCAGGCTGTCCTTGGGTGCTCTTCATGGACACTCCCTGCATTCATCCATCCACCAATGCATTCACACAGCAGATATTTACTGAGTATTTGCTATGATGCCTCTTCGTCATGGCAGAAGCACCTGACCACCAGGGGCAGGAATGGGGGGGAGCACCATGAACCAGGGAAGGGTGGGACAGAGGAACAAGGGGCTGGGTTGTTAAGGATAACAAGGGCACTGCCATGGGAGGGGGCCAATGTGGAGGGAGGGGCGTTCATGATAAGGCTCAGGGTGAACAAGAGCAATAATAATCCCGGTAGTCACCATCTATTGAGCACCTACCATATGCCAGGCACCGTGCTAAGGATGCTTCCTATATAACATCACTTCTCTCTCAACTGCCCTCTGAGGTTGCCAGTGTTATTCACGTGTTACACAGAGAGTTGAAGTAACTTGCCAGAGGGCACCTGACCAGCAAGTAGCAGTGTTGGGATTTGAACCCATATCTGCTGTTCCAAAACCCATGACCTTGCCCCTGTTTCTCCTTTTGAACTGATGGGTGTCCACTCAATGACTCTGTGCACATTAAGGAAGCATTGCCCTTCCTCCGGGTGGAGACGAGCGAAAGTGCCCTGGTATGGACTGGAATAAAGCACGGCTCAGCAAATGTAGGACAGGCTGAAATTTTAAAAACACCTCACCCTGGTTGCCCCCCTTGTACAGGGAACCACCTGCATACCTGTTCTGGGGGCAGGGTCTTATTAGATGCTGGAGATAGACTCTGGCTTGAAGTCATGACAGAGGTGAGTAGTGGTTGTAGCCAGCTCTGGTTTCCTGGAGGATGGCCTCAGTGCAACAGGAGGGGTACAGAGAGACAGGCTGGGGTGGGGCAGGTGGAGAGGAAGGTGGGTTAAGCCAGGGCAGAAGCAGCAGGGGTGGAGTCTAGATGATTCAGGAGGTGGAGCGGACAGGATGTGGTGGCGAAGCGGGGAATCAAGTCTATGCTCAGGTTTCTGGCTTGGACAAGTAGGTAGGGTTGGGGGCCAGTGTGATCCTGGAGAAGGGGCGGCACAGAAGGAGGAAGCCACATCTCAGCGTTGGGTGGGAGATAGGATCAGTTTTGTAAATATTAATTTAGAAGTCCCCTTCAAATCTTTCTGCAGATTTGTCTTCCCTTCTCTTGGCTCCCTCAACTGTCTCTTACTGTGGATCAGTTGATGTGTTTGGACACCCTCTGTATTGTCTGGATCCCACCTGGAATCCTGCACTCAGAACTGAACACACGATTGCAAGGTTGGTCTGACCACGTTGGGAGGCAGCCATCCCCTTGTTGATTCTGTAGGTTGTGTTGAGTTTGCCCTGGCTTGGTTGACAAACATATGACACTATGGGCTCATTTTGAGAGTAAAGTTATCAGGGCTAGGAGATTTTTTCACTGGTCTTCTTCCCCTGCTAAGATACATCCTCCCTCCAACCCCTGCCCTGTATTGGTCACCTCTTGGACATGACTTTAGAGTCCTCTTGACCTCATCTCTTACTCTAGCCCCTGCTGCAGCAACCAGTTCCACATTGGCTGTGGGCAGCTTTGTGCAGGTGTAATCAGACGGCACTGTCCTCAAACCCTGGCACGTGCCTCTTACTTCCTATCCTGAGACCTCTCTGTCACTCCTTTTGAAGATGCCTATGGGAGCGTTCTGCACGATCAACTTCAAGTATGGGGGTTCATGCCTATGGATCTACCTGGATCAATGAAGGTTGGGGGCTGATGGATAATGTTTCCCTGGACAATTCTGAGATGTATTTCATAAGGCCCCTTGGAGGGTCAATTTCATGACACACCCTTATGCTGGATACCCCACCCTATCATTCATTCATTTCACTTTCCTGATCCTGTTTTTTGCATTCCTGGGACCATTTCCCAAGTAAACCTCCTGTACTTGCTTTTGTCTTAGGCTCTACAGGGGGAGCCTAGGCTAAGACACACCAGTCTTTTCTAAACTTGGGCAGTTGACTCTTTGGATGGAAGGATGAGACTTTACACTTGTCTAGATTACATAAAATTGAAATCCAGAATAGTCTGGTATCTGAACTAAGGCAGAGAGGTCAGATCAGAGGATATGAGGGTGGACCTCGCCATGTGTTTTTATTTGCCAAATGGGGGAAAAAGGATCTGTTTCCTTTGGCCACTCAGAGAGTCTCCTAGAGGGCCTAACAATTTTCACTTGCTTCTGGAAACCTTCACAACTTTCCTGATGCTTCCTTTTCAGGCTTGATCTGAAAATTAAAAAAAATATATATCACTGAGCAACTTATTTCACTGTTCCTTCTCAGGTCTCTTGAGTTTGAAGAAATAACAACCTAGAGATTTAGTTTTCTGCCAGAATTATAAAAAGGACAGTGGGGCAGCAGCCAAGCAGGAAGCTGGGAGGGATTAGGGGAGAAGATGCTACCCGCTGGGAAGGAAATAAAGAGAGACAGCACATCAGAGTCTGGGGAGGAGTGCAGGTCACTGGCGAGGGGAGGGAGAGCCCCCCTTCTCTTTGCACCTGGGGGACTGTAGCCCAGAAGATGGGGCTGGCACTGTGAGGAGTATGTGGAAAGGCCGGTCTGTGGCCAGAGAAAGAAAGAGGCTAGCTGGGCACAAAAACAAGTGAGCCAGGTTAGGGGGCCAGTGGTGGTGGGTGTGCTGGGTGGTGTAACCCTCCTCCCCTGCGTCATGCTCCATGACAGGGGAACAGGGACACAGAAAGATCAGCCCTGGTGATGCAAACCCCAGGAGAAAGGTCTTCAGGTTTGACAAAATACAGTCACAGATATCACAAATTCTTTTCTCCATTAACAGATCAGAGCAGGGGTGAGGGGGACCGTAAGGATGGAGAAATAGCACTAGCTTGAGTCTCAGTTCTGTCTCTTATGAGCACAGGACCCATCACTTAACTCTCTGAGCCTCAGTTTCCCATTCTACAAAATAGGGATGATAATGCATACCTCATAGGGTGGTGGTGAGGCATGTCGTTAATTTTATGTGTCAATTTGGCTAGACTGTGGTACTGATATTTGGTCTAATACCAGTCTAGACGTTGCTGTGAAGATATTTTTTTAGATGAAATTAATATTTGCATAAAGACTTTGAATAAAGCAGATTATTCTCCATAATGTGGGTGGGCTCCATCTAATCAGTTGAAGGCTTTAAGAGACAAAGACTGACTTCCCCCAATGAGGAGGGAATACTGCCAGCAGACTGCCTTGGGACTTGAGCTGCAACATCAACTCTTTCCTAGGTCTCTGGTCTAGCCTGATAGCCGACCCTTAAAATTTTGGGTTTTTCAGAATCTACATTCATTTGAGCCAATTCCTTAAAATCTCTCTCAATCTCTCTCTCTGTGCGTGCACGCGCACACGCACGCGCACACACACACACACAAACACACATCCTATGGGTTCTGTTTCTCTTGGAGAACCCTAATATAGGAGAATTAAATGATAAAACTGTAATGGCAGATGCCAAACACCAAAGAGTACATACTGTGTGATTCCATTTATATGAAATTCTAGAAAAGGCAAATCTAATCTACAGTGTCCGAAAGTAGATCTGTGGTAGCCCAGGTTGGAGCTGGGAGAATGAACTGCAAATGGACACAGGAAAATTTCGGAGATGATGGAATGAGGCGTAGGCGTATGCATCTGTTAAACTCACTGAATTGTACCCTTAAAAATGGGTGCAATTGGTATTGGGATAACTGGATATCCACACACAAAAGAATGAAGTTGGATCTTTTTCTCACATTATACACAAAAATTAATTCAAAATGACTCAGAGACCTAAATGCGATAGCTAAAAATTACAAAACTCTTAGAAGAAAATAGAGGAGAACATCTTGGCTACTAACCCCTTATCAGATATATGACTTGCAAATATTTTCTCCCACTCTGTAGATTGCCTTTTTGTTGATGGCTTGCTTTGCTGTGCAGAATTTTAGTCTGATAGAGTCCCACTTGGTGTTTTGTTTTGTTTTTTTTCATTTTTGTTTTTGTTTTTGTTTTGTTTTGTGTTTGCTTTTATTGCTTTTGCTTTCTGTGTCAAATCCAAAAGCTCTTTGCCAAGGCTGATGTCAAGAAGCATCCTCCCCGTGTTTGTTTTCTGGGAGTTTTACAGTTTCAGGTCTTAACATTTAACTCTTGAATCTATTTTGAGTTGATTTTTATGTCTGATGTAATATAGGGGTTCAATTTCATTCTTTTGCATGTGGCCATCTGGTTTTCCCAGCACTATTTATTGAAGAGATAATGCTATTTTCTTTCCTCCTTTGTCATAAATCATTAATCATATATGTGTGGGTTTATTTCTGGACTCTCATATCTGTCCCATTGATCCGTGTGACCGTTTTTATGCCCATACCATATTGTTTTGATTGCTAAAGTTGTGTAATATAGTTTGAAAGCAGGAAGATATAATGTCTCCAGCTTTGTTCTTTCTCAAGATTGCTTTGGCTGCCTACGGTTTTTCATAATTCCATACAAATTTTAGGAATTTTTTTTCTATTTCTGCGCAAAATGCCACTGAAATTTTAATAAGGATTGCATTGAATCTGCAGATTGCTTCTGTCAATCAACAGGGAAAAGCAAATCAAAACCACAATGGAATACCACCTTATACCTTTTGGAATGGCTGTCATCAAAAAGACGAGAAATAAAAAACATGAGAGAGGTTGAGGAGAAAAGAACATTTGTGCCCTGGTGGTAGGAGTGCAAACTGGTGCCACTACTTTGGAAACCAGTAGGGAGGTTCCTCAAAAAATTAAAAATAGAACTACCCTATGATCCAGCAATTCCACTTCTGGGTATATAGCCACAGGAAATGAAAGCAGTCAATCAAAGAGGTATCTATACTCCCATGTTCATTGCAGTATTTTTCACAATGGCCATAGTAGAGAAACAATCCAAATGTCCATCAACAGATGAATGGATAAAGAAGGTGTGGTATACATATACAATGGAGTTTTATTCAGCCTTGAGAAAGAAGGAAATCCTGCTGTCCATAACAGCGTGGAAGCATCTTGAGGGCATTACGTTAAATGAAATAAGCCGGACAGAGAAACAGAAATACTGCGTAATATTACTTACGTGTGGAATCTTAAAAAAAAAAAAAAAAAGTCAAAGTCATCAAAGTAGAGAGTAGAAAAATGGTTGTCAGGGGCTGGGGAGGGGCGGGTAAGGGAAACAGGGAGAGGTTGATAAAACGGTACACACTTTTAGCTATAAGATGAATAAGGTCTGAAGATCGAATGTAAAACACAGTGATTATTGTGGATTACCCTGTAAGTATATAATTGAAATTTGCCAAGAGAGCAGAAATGAATGTTTTCTCTCTCTCTCCCTCACACACACACACACACATGTGCATGCGTGCACACAGATAAACACTCGAGGTGATGTGATAATGAGCTAGGTGAGGAGAATCCCTTCACAATGTAAGCATGTATCCAATTACCATGACATGCACTTTTAATTTTCTTACAATTTTGTCACTTCTACCTCAATAAAGTTGAAAAAAAGAAAAAATGAGTTTGTTGTATACAAACTGTACTTCACTGAAGTTGAATGAAGGTTTTAGAGTATGTGTGCGCCGTGCAAGCGGTAAGTACTGTCATTTTCGTTTTCAGATGAAGAGACTGAAAAACAGGCCCAGAGAGGTTAAGTGACTTGCCCAAGGGATTCAGGGCCTCACTGAGTCCTGTACAGATGCAAAGCCTGCAGGTGGGTTAGCTTTGGTAGCAGTGGCACCAGGGTCCTGGTACGTGAGCAATGACAGCAACTCAGGACACAAAACAAGGGCCCCACATGAGCGCCTGGGGTCAGGAGAGACTCCAGAGTCACTCAGGCTGGAGAGGCCTGCAGAAGCAGCTGTCTGGGCACTGCTAAGAGCTCTGAGCCACGGGGCGTTTCCAGAGGTGTCCCAGCACCTACAGGGACGCAGTGTCTATGAGGGGAGGGTGTGTATTTGTGTGCTGAGGCTGTACCCTGTGCCAGGACCCAGCAAGGGGCCTTCCTTCATGACCGCATTGAGTACTATACTCCCATCCACCCCAAGAGGTGGGTATCACTTCTCCCCCATATCACAGAGGAGGAAATGGGGGTTAGATGCCTTGCCCAAGGTCAGGAACTATACTACCAGCCCATCATGACCATGGCAGCTGCTGGGGGCCTAGATGATCCTGGTGCCCAGAGGTCGTCCCATCCCCTTGGGCCACATTTCTCAGATCTCATGGGCCCTTTCCCAAGCCCCAGGGCAGCATTTCTATCCTTCCTCACACCCCCACTCCTCTGGCAGATCTGCTGCACAGAGGCTGTCATCCCAGAGTCTCCAGGGCACCCAGGAGCTGGGGCTCTTCCCTTCGCAGGATGGCCAGGGTCTAGGCCTGGGCCAGTGACTGCCCCATAGGCCATGGGCCCCAGGGCTGTTGTTCAGACCTGGGTTTGAGTCCTGGCCCCATTTCTGAGTTGATGTGTGATTCCTTCTCTCTCAGCTTTGGATTCCCACTTATAAAACAAAGGATCAGACGGTGTGATTGATGGTCCCGGTGGCTTTTGATGCTGTGCGGACCTGAGCAGGTTAGCACAGAGGACGTGGGGAGGCCAGCACCAGCGGTCAGTCTGAAGGGCAAAGTCGAGGCTGTGCGCCCTAATTAATTCACCCGCAGCTGGCTTTGTTAGCCCACCTTGACCTTCGTGACAGCACAGTGTTTAGCTTTATAAGCTCGAGTTCCCCTTGGCTAAGCCCTTCGGGAGCAGCTTTTGAGGCTGTCCAGGCAGCGCCGGGCTGGTGGAAAGGGCTACGCTTGCAGGCTCCCAAGCCCAGGAAAGGCTCAGCCTGGGGGAACCCTCCCCCCACCCGTAGCTGTTTTCAAAGAGCTCTCTTCCCGAGGGTCTTCTGGTTTTCTGATGTCGATGGTTTCCCCGGGCTGCTGTCTCAACAAGCCAGGTGGGATTTCTGAAAATTAAGCAGAAATATGGCCGTGTGACCCTTCAGCAATGCTGTCACCACACCTCATGGGGCTCAGAGGCCACACTGGGATTTATTCCTAGGTTTAATTCATGTCCCAGGGGCTTTAGTTCATTAATAGATTTATCTCCAGAATGGGAGAAGAGACAGAATGAGATGGAGATATATGCAGGGCTAGAGCAGGGCAAGATAGGAAGGACAGATATATGGAGGAGAGATAGGATAGGTAGAGAGATACGTGTGAGGTTGTGCATGGAGGTAGAGATTGAGGTGCATACATACCTGGGTGTGAATCTCCGCTTCACCTTTTACTAGTTGTTTGACCTTGGATATAACTAAACCATTGGGTTTTTGCAAGGATTAAAAGTTAAGGTATATAATTTCTGTACAGTGCCTGACATATAATTGGCACTTAATAACTGTTTCTTCTTTACCATTCTCTCTCTCTCTGCAGACTGCTTGCCCTCTGGGGGCAGGGACTTTGTCCAATTCATCTCTGGGGCCTGGCATCTAGTCCAGAGACTACCCTACAAATATTGACTGTTGGAGGAGCTTAATAGTGCGTAAGATCCTCCCAGGAGGGCCAGCCTACAGTTGCAGTGGGCAGCCACTCAAGGGTGCAAACCCAAGGGCAGCTGTGGCTTATGGAAACACCCTTGTAGAGTTCTCTCACACCCCTTTCCTCCTGGGGCCCAGGTCTCTGTTAGCCCCCCAGATGTGCACTACAGAACCTCCGTCCCTCTCTTTGGCTTCCTGTGCTGGCAGTCCAGTTGCCGTGGAAACCAGTGGTTTCACATAGGACAGGAGACTCAGCGATGAACAGAAACTTGCAAACACGGGCGCCTGGGTGGCTCGGTCGGTTAAGCGACTGCCTTCGGCTCAGGTCATGATCCTGGAGTCCCGGGATCGAGTCCCGCATCGGGCTCCCTGCTCGGCGGGGAGTCTGCTTCTCCCTCTGACCCTCCTCCCTCTCATGCTCTCTCTCTATCTCATTCTCTCTCAAATAAATAAATAAAATCTTTAAAAAAAAAAAAGAAACTTGCAAACACATTATGTAGCATAAAAAAAGAGGGTCTGGGAGACTGAGTGCAATAAAGGTTTCATGGCCACTTGTTTAGGGGGAAAAAAACCCAAAGCTCTACAAGTCCTGGCTGGAAAAGGGTTTTGTTATCATATTTATATTTTTTCTTTTATTCTTTTGTTGTTGTTGTAGTTGATGGCTTTTTCTTTTCTTTCTTGGCGACAGATCCTAGCAACCCACAGTCCAGGAGGGCTTCTGAATACATTGTCTGCAGTCCTGTTGTCCTCCTCAAATATCTCTTCATTCAAGCATCGTCTCGCTCAGAGTGCTTGAAATTTACTGGGTACCCCCACTGCACATGTCTAACCAACCTTGGTTTTGCTTCCTAATGTTAGGGCAAGGTAGGGCCAGAGAGAAGCAGGGAACAGTGTCCTCTCCACCTCTTTAAGAACTACAGTTCTTATACTGGTGGCAACCCCTCCTAGGTTTATTTGGTTTCTTATTATAAAATCCTAGGATGGTAGGAGACTTCCAATTCTAGCCACACAGAATAAGAGAGTCTAGAATTGCCCTCAGGCTGAAAGCATAAAAAAATTGGACAAAATATAGGAAACAACTGTTTTTCAAACTTTGGACAACAGGCAATGCAGGTCTGTGAACCCTGAGAGAAGGGAAACAGATGAGGTGAGCCCTGTGATTGCTCCTGTTAAATGCCTGCAGGCAGTTTCCAGGCAGCAGAGCAGGGAGAGGAAATCTGAGCAGAACTCAGCAGTCTTACTGACTTGAGAGACAGAGACTGAAGTCTGTGGAGGTTGAGGCAATGAGACCTTGCCGAACATGCTGAAGAGAGAGGGAGAGAGAGAGAGATCCAGCTATCTGGAGAGGGATGCTCTCACATACTTGGCTGAATACTGGTTTGAGAATGCGTGGGGCAAAACTCTATGGGCTGGGACAAATACACCTGGGAAACGAGTAGGCAGAGAAATTCCCAGAACTCACAGAAGGCTGGGAATAGTTTATGTTTTCACTATCCAGGGTAGCTAGACCTCAAAATACATAGGGCATCAGATAGAGTCTTCAGGAATCCTTAATAATAGAGCTAAGTTAGCCTTAGACTAAATGATACTTTGGATCTGCCCCAACAAAGCTTGAAAAGTAAGAGTCAGGAGGATCAAGTTGATCTTAAATGATTTAATGGCATGTCTCCATATCTTTAAAGAAATACAACAAAACCCGGGACCCCAAAACATAAAATTGACTGTGTTCAACATTCAATATGATCCATAGCCCAAGAGAAAAATTAATCAATTGAGACAGATCTGAAAACAATAGAGATCATGAAATTAGCAGGTGATGGTGTTGAAACAGGTATTATAAATATACTCCATATATTCAAGAAGGTAGAGGAAAATTTGTATATGGAAAATACAAAAAGACCCAAATGAAGCCTCTAATGATGAAAAATACAGTATATGAATTGAAAAATACAGTGGAATAGGATTAAGAACAGATTGGAAACTGAAGAATAAAAGATTGGTGAACTTGAAGACAAAGCAATACAAGCTATCCAAAATACAGCAAAGATTTAGAAAGAGAGAGCGCAAGAGTGAACATCAGTGACCTCTGGGACAGTATCAAACAGTCAAAGTTTTGTGTAGTTAGAGTCCCAGAAGGAGAGGGAAGGTGAGTGGAAATAGAAGACAAATAACAGGTTGGTAGATTTAAATCCAAACACATCAGTAATTACATTAACTGTAAATGGCCTAATGCCCCAATTAAAGGGAGAGATGATAATTTTGGCTAGACAAATCAAGACTCAGTTATATGCTACCTACAAGAAGATAATTTTGAATAAAGACTCAGATAGATTAAAAGAATGGAAAGAGATATACTATACAAACAACACGAGAAAGCTGGAACAGATATATCAATATTAGGTAAAGTAGATTTCTGAATGAGGAATAGTAACAGGCCAATTCATCAAGAAGACATAGTAATCCTGTATATGCATGTGATAAGAAAGCTCAACATACCTGAAGCCAAAACTGATAGAATTGAAAGGGGAAACAATAAAATCTACACTTACAGCTAAAGATTTCTATACTCCTCTCTAAGTAATTGATAAAGCAAGTAAACACAAAGTCAGTAAAGATATAGAAGACCTGAACAACACTAGTAAAATCTGACTTTCACAGAATACACCACTCAACAATAGCATGATACAGGCTCCTTTCAAGTGAACATGGAATGTTCACCAAGCTCAACCATAAGACAAGTCCCAATAAAATGAAGAGGATTTAGATCATACAAAAGTATTCCCCTGACCACACCTACAACAGATTTAAATTAGAAATCAATGACAGAAGTATTTAAGAAAAATCTTCAACTGTTTGGGAATTTAAAAGAACACATTTCTAAATAATCCACAGATCAAAAAAGAAATCACAAGCAAAATTTAGAAGTACTTAAAACTGAATAGAAATGAATGTCAATATTCACCTAATGTCAATATTTGTGGGATATAGCTAAAGCAATGTTTTGGGTGAAATTTAAGCAATAAATGTTTATGTCACAAAACAAGTAATGTCTCAAACCAGGGATCTAAGCTTCCAAGTTAAGAAACTAGAAAAAAAGCACAAACTGAACATAAATAGGCAGATACTAGAAAATAATAACGATAAGAGCAGAAATTGAAGAAAACAGCAGAGCAAATCATTGAAATTAAAAGATTAATAAAATGACAAACTTTTAGCCAGACAGATAAAGACAAAAAGAAAGAAGAGAGAGGACTAAATTTGCTACTATTAGAAATGAAAAAAAGGACATCGCTACAGTCTCATATACACTAAGAGGATAATAAGGGGATATTATGAACAATATTCAGCAACTTAGGTGAAATGGACAAATTTCTTGAAAGACAAAAGTTACTAAAGCTCACTTGAGAATAAATAGCCAAATAGCCCAAATATCCCTGTAGCTATTAAAAAATTGAGTTTACAGTTCATGACTTTCTTACAAAGAAATGTATAGGCCTAGAATTCATTGATGAATTCTACCAAACATTTAAGGAAGGAATAACACCAATTCTGCACAAACTCTTCCAGAAAATTGAATAGAAGGGAAAACTTCCCATTCTTTTTTTTTTTTTAAAGATTTATTTATTTTAGAGAGAAAGAGAGAGAGAGAGGGAGAAAGCAAGCGGGGCGGGGGGAGCGGGGGGGCGGAGGGAGAGAGAGAATTTCCAGCAGACTCCCCACTGACTGAAGAGCCCTATGCAGGGCTCAATCCCAAGACCCTGAGATCATAACCTGAGCTTGAAATTAAGAGTCAGACACTTAACCTACTGAGCCTGGGTGCCCCAGACTTCCTATTCTTTTTATGAAGCCAGCATTGATACCAAAACCAGTACCAAAGCCAGCATCTCGTACCAAAACCAGATGAAGACATTACAAAAAATAAGAACTGTAGACCGGTATGTCTCATTAAATTAGATGAAAAAATAACTCTATCATATCAAATCCAGCAAAACATTAAAAAGATGATACATCATGAAAAGTGGGATTTATCCTAGGAAACAACTTAAGTGTCCTTCAAAAGGTGAACGATTAAACAAACTATGGTACCCCCCACATCATGGGATACTAGTCAGGTACAAAAAGGAGCAGACTATTGGTATATGCAACAATCTGAGATGAATCAAAAAGAGAATTATGCTGAATGGGGGACAAAAGGAACAAACAATACATATTCTGTGATTCCATTTATATAACATTCTTGAAATAGTAAAACTATGGAATTGGGAAACAAGGGTTAAGGAAGGGGTGGGGATGAGAGGGATGTGGATAGGATATGGCTGTAAAAGGGCAACATGAGGGATCCTGGTGGTGACAAATATTCTGCATTCTGACTGTATCGATGTTGCTATGGCTGTAGTTGTACAAGATGTTACCACTGGGAGAAACTGAGCAGAGGGCACATGGGATCTCTGTATTATTTCTTACAACGGCATGTGAACCTACAATTATCACAAAATTAAATGTTTCACTTTTAATGACCACACGCAGTATTGGCAAAGATGTAGAACAACTGGAATACTCATTCACTGCTGGTAAGAATGAAAAATGGTGCAGTGACTTTGGAATAGTTTGCACTTTTTAAATAAATGAATAGTTTGCATTTTTGCACCCAAGAGAAATGAAAACATACTTTCATGGAAACACTTGTATGAAAATGTTAATAGCAGCTTTATTTATATTAGCCCCAAATATCCATTAATAGGTGCATATATAAATAAATGGTGGTATATCCATAAAATGGGATACTACTCAGCAATGAGAAGGAACAAGTTATTGAGACATACAACAACATAGATGAATCTCAAATGTGTTATACTAAGTGAAAGGAGTTGGTTACAAAAGGGTATAGACAGAATGCTTTTATTTATATGATATTCAGAAAAAAGGCAAAACAGTAGGGATAGATCAGTGGTTGCCATGGATTGGAGTTGGGGAGGAGATTGTAAAGGAGGAGGAGGGGACATTTGGAGGTAATGAAAATGATCTTGGCTGAGGTGATAGTAGTTACATGGCTATATTTGTTAAACTCATCAAATTGGACACTTAAAATTGGTGAATTTTATTATTTGCTCACTATACCTCAGTTACACTGGTTTTAAAAAATCCTATGATGGTGATTCTGGAAGAGATCTTGGAGATCAGCTAGTCTAACCACCCTCATTTTACAAGACAGGCCCTACTGGGAGTAACCACCCTCATTTTAGAGGAAGTGAAAGTGACCAGGGATGTGGATGGGGTGGTTCGTGTCAGGAAAGTCCTAGGCTGGGTACGTAGGGAGGGCGACAAAGGCACTTGTTTGGCTGGATCACAGGCGAGTGGGACATGAGGGAAGGGGACTGGGAGACAAGGCTGGTCACATAGGAGTGAAGACAGGGTCTAGAACACTGGAGTGCTGTTAGCTCTATGGCATGTTTGTGCAAATTAGAAAAAAAAGGCACCTCCTCTGGGTTGACCAATTAGGAAAAGAGACAACCTGTGGGTGGATTAATCAGTGAAAAGAGCCAGAATGCACAGCTGGGGAGCAAATTTCACCCCCACTCATAACCTTTCAGCCCAATGTCCCCATGCAGTGCACGGCTGAGAGGCAGGCCTGCCTGAATACCCAGTGGCATTATCTGAGCAGGTGTCATTTGGTGGTGACAGCAATTTTCTTAGCGGTGTGCAGTCATCCCATTTACATATACTCAACTGCTGTTCCTCCCCTGGGTACAGATTATAGCTCAACCCCTGTTCTTGCCCTCTAGCTGTTGGTCTTCTGAATGTTCCTTGCCAGCGCACACAGGTAGGTTAGGGTATTTGGGGCAAACACAGAGCAGTGTGTGAACTCTGCAAGGCCCTCTCCTGCCTGCGTCCCTTATAGAGTCCTCCAGGGCAGCACTGGTCCCTCTGGGAACATAACAACATTCCTGGTCCTGTATCCTACCCTGGGCCTCATCCCCTGAGTACACTGGAACACTCCTACTGTATACAATGTAGCTGTCTCCACCCCTTCCCCATGACATACATAGGCTGTAGTTTTCCCTACAAACTCCCTTCATGGCAGACATTATCTTGTGAGAAGCCCATGTGTCCAATCAATTCGTTTCCCATTTCAATCAAAGCTATTTATTCTTTTGAAAAAGCAACCAGTGCCTTGGTTTGCTCATCACTGCCAACAAACGTCTGGGAAGTCTTTCTCTCCTTTCAACTCAGATCTGCCCACAGATGCCTCTGTTCTGGGAGCCTAATCTTGGGGCCAAGGGAGGCCACAGAAGCCCTCACTCTCACCCTGATCCCTGCTCCAGGGTCCCAGAGCTTGGGAGGGATGCAAGCCCAGTCTCCAGAGTTCCCACTCTACTTTAGCTGCAGTAGGGAGAGAAGGTGCAGGGCCACAAGCCTATGGGTAGATACTCATCAGAACCATGTAAACCAATTTTCCAAAATTTCCCCAGGTGGGCTTTCTAATGATTCATAACAGGCAGGAAGGCCTTACCACAATCCCAGCGATAAAAAAACTCCTTGCCTGTTTTCTGTCAGTTTCCTGGGAAGAGGGGAGCCTTCTTAATGAGAGCTGGGCTGGACCTTGTGGTCTGAAGACCAGACCAAGGGTGAATGATCTCCGGGAGTTGCCATCTGCCTTGTAAGGGGAGTCTATGGGAATTCATTTATTAATTCAACAAAGACTTACTGAGTACCTAGTATGTGCCAAAGACTGAGTACACACTATGGTAGATTTTACATGTTAGCTTGACTGGGCCATAGAATGCACAGATAGCTGGTTACACATTATTTCTAGGCGTGTCTCCACGTGCCAAGCAGTATTCAAAATGCAAGTATACAGCAGTGAGCAGAGCATACAAAAAGTCCCTGGATGCAAGCCCCTTCCATTGTAGTGAGGGAGAGGGGGGAGGAATTGATAAATCAACCTCTGTTGGTTATCATAAGGTCTATGGAAAAAATAGATCAGGAAGCTGGGGGAGGATACTGTTGTTCTCAACAGCATGGCCAGAGATGGTCTCACCCAGGAGGGGACACTTGAGCAGGGCCTGAATTAATTGAAGAAATAGTCCAAGCCAGTGTCTAAGGGAACAGTGTTTCAGGTAGAGAGAATAGCAATTGCAAAGACCCTGGATTCACAGCATGCTTGGAATGTCTGCAGAGCAGCAGGAAGGCCAGTGTGGCTGGAATGAAGTGAATAAGGAAAAATGTAATCATAATCACTCCCTGTCCAATCCATCATCAGCTCCATCATCAACAAAATGTTGTCGAGATCTGCTGAAATTTTGCATGTTGCTTGCAATGGAGCATTATTGCAATAATAGCTAATTAATGCACTTGCCATCGTATTTATAACAAAGTCCAAATTCTATGTGGACTACCAAAGCTGCGTGGCCTTGCTCCACCCTGCCCACCTGCCATTCCTTCTCCCTTCCACATGGTGTTTTGCCCATGCAGCATTCTCTTTAGCTTTTGAGCACACAACTGAACCCTACCCTCACCTCAAGCCTTTGTACATTCTGTTCTTTCTGCCTAGAAATTTCTTTTCCTAAATTCTGCATGGTTGATTCTTTCTGGTCTGTTCCAGTGTCTCTGCTCAATGTCTCCCCCTTCAAGTAAGCAATCACTCTACTTTCTTCTTACTGCTTACTGCAACTTACTGAAACCTTCTGCTTGCTGAAATTATGTTTTGAAAAATTATGTTGGTTTGTTTATTGACTCTTTTCCTCTTCTAACATGTAAAAACCATGGGAGCAGTGACATTGTTATGTCAAAATTTTATTCCCAGTGCCTACAATGACCTACAAAAGTTAGTTCTTTGAAAAAGTTATTAAAATGGGTAACCTCCTAGCAATACTGAATAAGAGAGAAAGCACATACTACTACTGTTTGAAATGAAAAAAGGATATCACTGCACATCTTACAGACTAAAAAATAAGAGGATATTATGATCAATGTAATGCCAACGAATGCAAAAATTTTAAACAAATGGACAATTCCATGAAAAACACAACTTACCAAAAAGAAACAAAATCTGAATAGCACCATATCTATTAAAGGTTGAATCCATAATTTAAAATTTTTCCACCATAAGGCAAACTACAGGGGCATATGGCTCCAATAACAAATTCTTCCAAACATTTAAGGAAGAAATGACAAACTCTTCCAGGGAATAGAAGAAAGAGCATTTTTTCAGCTTGTTTTATGATCCAGCATAACTTTGATACCCAAACCTGATAAGGACATTGCAAATAGAATCCAGTGGTACATAAAGTGAATAATATATCACAACCAAGTTAATTTTATTCCAAGAATGCATCTATTAAGATGATCAAGGAGATTTCTTTTTTGTTCAGTTAATGCTATAAATGATAAAGATTGGATGTTAAACCAACCTTGCATTCCTGGAATAAACCCAAACTCAGAGAAAAGTTCATTCTACATGGATGCATGGGTTTTCTATTACCTCCTGGACCCCACCTCCTATTGTTCACCCCCAGTTTGCTCTACTCCAGCCACATGGCCTCCTGATGTTCCACAAACACCTAGGCATGTTCTTGCCTCAGAGCCATTGTATGTGCTGTTCCTTTGCCTGAATCACCTTTCTTCTAGACAACCATATGTCTAGCTCCCTCATTTCCTTTTCTCAAAATCTACCTTCTCCATGAGGCTTTCTTGACTTCCCTATCTAAAATGTCTATCCCTCTCACACCCCTGATGATTTCTAGCTCCTTTTCCTACTTCATTGTTTATCTTTAGCATTTCCTACTACCTAACACACTATACATTTTATTTATTTACTTTGTGCAATGGTGGATTTTACATGTCAACTTGACTGGGCCACGGAATGCACAGATTGCTGGTTAAACATATTTCTGGGAGTGTCTGTGAGGGTGTTTCCAGAAGACATTAGCATTTGAATTGATGGGTTCGGTAAAGCAGATGCATCCTAGTGTGGGTGGGCATCCTCCAAATCCCTGAGGGCTTGGACAGAACAAAAAGGCAGAGAGAAGTTAAATTCACTTTGTTTCTTTTTTTTTTTAAATTTTTTTATTCTTATGTTAATCCCCATACATTACATCATTAGTTTTAGATGTAGTGTTCCATGATTCATTGTTTGTGCATAACACCCAGTGGTCCATGCAGAATGTGCCCTCCTCAATACCCATCACCAGGCTAACCCATCCTCCCACCCCTCTCCCCTCTAGAACCCTCAGTTTGTTTTCCAGAGCCCATCGTCTCTCATGGTTCGTCTACCCCTCCGATTTTCCCCCCTTCATTCTTCCCCTCCTGCTACCTTCTTCTTCTTTATTTTTTTCTTAACATATATTGCATTATTTGTTTCAGAGGTACAGATCTGAGATTCAACAGTCTTGCACAATTCACAGCACTTACCAGAGCACATACCCTCCCTAGTGTCTATTACCCAGTCACCCCCTCCCTCCCACCCCACCCCCCACTCCAGCAACCCTCAATTTGTTTCCTGCGATTAAGAATTCCTCATATCAGTGAGGTCATATGATACATGTCTTTCTCTGTTTGACTTATTTCGCTCAACATAATACCCTCCAGTTCCATCCACGTCATTGCAAATGGCAAGATCTCATTAAATTCACTTTGTTTCTGACTGATGAGCTAGGACATGGATCTTTTGTCCTTGGAGCTCCTGGTTCTCAGACTGGCTTCTATACCACCAGCTTTCCTGGGCATCCAGTTTGCAGACTGGAAACTGTGAGACTTCTCAGTCTCCATAAAGGCATGAGCCAATACTTTATATAGATATATTCTTTTGGTTCTGTTTCTCTGGAGAACTCTGACTAATGCACTGCATTTGTTGAGTGTCTTCCCTAATTAGAGCAAAAGCTCCATGAGGGTAGGGATTTTTATTTGTTTTTGTACTGCTGTATCTCCAGAATCTAGAACAGTGCTTGGTATATGGTAGGCACTCTTTTTTTTTTTTTTAAGATTTTATTTATTTATTTGACAGAGAGAGAGATGAGGAGAGAGGGAACACAAGCAGGGGGAGTGGGAAAGGGAGAAGCAGGCTTCCCGCTGAGCAGGGAGCCCGATGTGGGGCTCGATCCCAGGACCCTGGATTCATGACCTGAGCCGAAGGCAGACGCTTAACGACTGAGCCACCCAGGCGCCCATGGTAGGCACTCTTAATACATATTAGAGGTATGAGTGAATGTCCTCATACATTCAGCAATTTCAGCTATGAAGGACCTACTATACCTCTAGGGGTGCTGGGAATGTAGAGATGAGTCGGGTCCCATCTCTGTCCTCCAGCATGTGGCATGTTGGCGGGGGCAGCATAGGGAAGATTCAGATACAGAAACAATTCAACTCAGTGAGTCAGATATAGTAGATTTTCATTATTTGAAGTACTTATTCTCTATAAAGTCACTGTGACACCATATTAGGGAGTACCGAACTATTGCTCCTAGGGAAAATACAGAGTTAGTTTCCTGTGGGCCTCCAGTTACAATACTTTTGTCAGCCAATCAATACATCACCTTATCTTATGTGTGTTTCTTCATATGTATTGTTGATTGAGTAAAATTGAACTCATGACCAAAAGAACTAGTATCCATGTCTTGATGAAACTTAGCTAACACATGCATTTTCTCCGTGAGGCGGACCACAGCCTTCTTGCACTTGGGGAACATGAAACAGTAAAGGACAAAATCACCAACCAAATGCCCAAAAATTTAAAAAATAGGGCACAAAGTAGACCACGAAAGAACACGTTCACAGCCTGGGAGCTGGAACAAGAAGGGAGAGCGTTCTCAGCTGAGAACCCGTGTGTGGAGGGACTCAAACTTTTCACCACTCTGCGCCAGTCTGTGAATGACAGTATTGACTTTGGGGTGAAGTTCTAGCGAGTAGGTGAATTCACAGATATGGAATCTGCTAATAATGATGATCCCCAGCATTTAATGGCACATCAGCAACTTATTGGCACCATCACAGACCAGGAAGGGAGGTGAAAGAGAAGCAGTTGACAAGGTGGGGTGGGGCACTGCTGGAGACCTCAAGTCCAAACGAGAGGAGCACATTCCCAAAGCTCCTCCCTGAGACAGTTTCCCCCACACCCTCCCTTCTACCCTCCTTGGACAAACACATTTGCAATCTGCTAACCACGGCTGGTTTGAATGATTTGAGTTGTCAGGTCTGATTTTGTTCTCTGAAAGTCAATTTTTATTCTTAATTCTTCCAGTCTCTGCAGAGCTGACAGCTCCCCACAGTGTGTGTGCCACAGCTAGGGGAGATCTTGAGGGGAAAAAAAAGGCCCTCTTCAGGAATGAAGCTGCTTATGTGGATTTCCTGACAGCTTGGATTGTCTTTTCTTCTGCTCTCTGCACTAAGAGTATTTACGTGGGAACAACCCAGAGATTTTAAGTCTGCAAGTCCATTCCCAGGGCTGAGAGCATACCTGAAATCCTCATCTCCCATCAATGATACAGCAGGGGTTTCCAGAGCAACCGTGGGGGATGGCAGAGCATGGGGGAAGGGTTCAGGTGGGGGAGTGGGAGAATCACAACAGGAGCCCCCCTCAGTGTGAGCCCTTTCTCCAGCTACTCCCATGGCAGGAAACAGGTGCAAGGGAGGCAGAAAGGGTGAGGAGGGTGTGTGTCGCATACACAATGGTCCCACTTGTTCTCCTTTTTTCAGTAGTGGGATTGGATGCTCTGGCTATGTGGTCTGCAGGATGGCCAGGTGTTTATAATGCTCAGAGAAGATGGGGGGTTTCTGCATTATTTATCTTTTTCTTCATTATTCCCAAAGTCTCATACCATTAAAGCATTCAAGTATCCTATCCATCAGTCAGCAAACATTTACTGAACATCTACTATGTGCCCTGGCCTGTGCTAGGTATCGGGGACACAGAAGGGAACAGGTCAGATGTGGCTCCTACTCCCATTAAGCTGACAGCCTAGAAGTGGAGATTTACACCAACAGTGACACATGTTGCTTTAACTACAAACAAAATAAGAGTTACAAGGAGAAATTTAGGGAGCAGGGGAAGATATTTTCAGAGAAACTGTTTAGTTTGGGGCTTCTGAGAAGGCGTTCTGATGGAGATGATATTTACATTGAGACTGGAAGTGGGAGCAGGAACTGGCCAGGTAGAATGTGAAGCTTCCTGACTGGGGGGGTGGGGGTGGGGGAGACAGCATGTACAAAGGTCCTGTGGTAAGAAGGTAAACTTGTAGAGATCTTAAAGATCATCTTAACCTCCTCCTTTCCCTGTTTTATCGATGAAATACCTGAAGGGGAGTGACTTGTCCAAGGTCACATAGTGCATCAGAAGCAGCACTGGGATTGGATCCTGAGAGCCTGTTTTCAGTATAGCTCATTACCCCTGGTTCCCCTCAAGGCCTGTTGGCTTCAAGCTTCTCCCAATTTCTCTCTTGGATCGCAGGTGATCCACTTGACTTCTCTTTCTCAATCCCCAGCATTGACTTGGGATAGGTCACTGAAGAATTGTGAAATAAGAAGAAATACACATATTGGTCTCTGGCCCCAGTTCCTGACATAGGGCTCCTGAAACCCTTGTAAATAGGGGTGCTAAGATCTTTTGCTCTAATATTTAGTCTTTGACCCCAGTTACTGGCACAGAGCTCCTAAAGCTCTTGTAATTTTCTAAGTGATAAGAGTGTGAGGAGCACCTTTTGTTCTAATATTTGGTCTTTGACTCTGGTTCCTGACACAGAGCCTCCTAAGTCCCTTGGAATTTCCTGGGTGATAGGAATGTCTTTTCTTCTAATGGGGTGACTCTGGCTGGCTCTTGGGTAGGGACTGGTCACTAGAAGGACCAAGCCATCATTAGAAATTTCAGATTTTCAGTCTCACCCTTCATTCTTCAGAGAGGGGAGAAGGGCTGGAAATGAAGTTAATAATTAATTATGCCCGTGTAATGAAGCCTCTATAAAAATCCCAATGGTATGGGTTCAGAGAGCTTCCAGGTTGGTGAACACATCTACATAGCAAGGGGGTGATGTGCCCCAACTCTGAGGGGACAGAAGCTCTAGTACTTGGGACCCTTCCAGACCCTTCCAGACTTTGCCCTACATATGTCTTCACTCCCCTTCAGGTATTTCATTAATATCCTTTATCATGTCTTTTATTATATAATCAACTGGCAAATATAAGTAAGCATTTCTCTGAGTTCTGTGAGCTGTTCTAGCAGATAATCAAATCCAAGGGGGAGGAGGTCATGGGAACCTCTGCTTTGTACTCACAAGAAGTTGTAAGGAGCGTGGAGCCCCTTGGTTGGAGGCCTTGCCAGAGCAGCCCCTACAGGACTTGGGAATCCCAGGGGGTGAAGGGACTCTAGTGAGGGACAGACCCAGATTGGAGCCATGAAACCCTTCTGGAGGCTCTGCTAGGTTTTAGATATCCCCTAGTCCTTCCCTGCTGTTCTACTGATGAGGCCCACAGAGGGGAAGGGATATATCCAAGTCCACACAGCAACTCAGAGGCAGAGCAGGGGTCCTGTGACTTGCTCCAGAGCTCTCAGCACCTTTGAAGCAGAGGACTATGGAAACCTTGAAGACTCCGTTGACCACGGAGCTGAGAGTGATGTGAACTTCCTTCAGTATTTGCAGTAGCTAAAGACGGGTGATCCAGCAGTTTGGTCAGATTCTGATTGCACTGGAAGAGCAGAAGAGAAAACAGTAAACAAGAGTTAGAACCTAAGAGACAGGCCTACAGGCAACATCCTCACCTTTTCTGCATGATGCAAATATCACCCAGGGATGAGGAGGCATGGAGTCACCAGCTGTGTGTCCTGGGGTAAATCACTTATCAGGGCCTCAATTTTCTCGTCTCTAAAATGGGAATAGTGATCCCTCTCTGATAGTGTGGTTGTAAGAATGAAATGAGATGTGAGCTTCCGGTATTCTCCTGCCCCTCTCTGGTCCATAGCTAGCAATGTCTCTCTCTTTCTCTCTCCCTCCCCATCTCTCCCTCTGTGATGGTTAATTTTATGTCAGTTTGACTGGGTCATGGGGTACCCAGACATTTGGTTAAAAGTTTTGAGACTGTGAAGATGTTTCTTGATGAGACTAACATTTGAATGGATAGATGAGTAAAGCAGATTACCCTCCCTAATGTGGTGGGCCTTATCTAATCCGCTGAAGGCCTGAATAGAGCAAAAAGGTTGAGGAAGAAGGAACTCCTCCTGTCCAGCTGCCTTGAGCCAGGACTTTGGTCTTTTCCTGCCTTCAGACTCGAACTGGAACATTATCCTTTCTTGGGTCTCCAGCCTCTGCTGGCTTTCAGAGTAGACCTTACATCACTGGCTCTTGCTGCCTGCAGACTTAGGACATCTCAGCTTCCATAATCTCATGGGCCAATTCCTTATAATGAATTTTTTTCTACAGCCAGTGCCCCACACAGCTGAAAATCTGCATGTAACTTTTGATTCTCCCCAAACTTAACTACTAATAGGCTTACTATTGACCAGAAGCCTACTGATGATATAAACAGTCGATCAACTCATATTTTGTAGTTATATGTATTACATACTGTATCCTTACAACAAAGTAAGCTTGAGAAAAGAAAGAAAATCATGAGAAAAAAGAAACATACAGTACTGTACTGTCAAAATTCTTCATATAAGTGAATCTCTACAATTCAAACCCCTATTATTCAAGGGTCAACTGTATATGTATATATCCATCCTATTGGTTCTCTCTCTCTGGAGAATCCTGACAAATACACCCTCCCTCTGCCCCCTCAGGTTCAGTGACTCAGAAGCTCCTGGGCCTCCAGGTTTGATATCTGCAAAGAGTCTGTCCCCATATATCCTTCCAGAGTCCCTGGCCTGACATGATCCCTTCCTTGCCTCCATCACTGCCCTGGCAAATATCCTTGCACCTCACCCACAAGGGAAGAGAAGATACAGTGAAGCAGAACCGGTCCAGAATCCTGGGTTCAAGCCCTGATGCTGCCACTTAATTCTCTAATTGAGAATGAGGACTGAGCCTTGCTGTCCTCATCTGCTAACAGGGCTCACAATTCCTCACTGCCCACCCCCCAGGATTATTCCTGAGGATGAAAGCAGAATTGTGACTCCTCTCCCTCCCCATCCCTTTCTAAGGCTACAGGGTGTGTGTCTACAGGGTCTGTACCTTTTTATTCTTGTCCCAAGCCCTGGGCTTAGGACCTCACTCCTGTAATGTTCCCCATGAATGTTTGATGACCGACTGAAGAAGCATTATGAGGAGTCTCCGTGTAATTACAGGAGACACCTGTCAGACGCTTCAAGACCCAGAGATGTCCAAAGACATTTTATTAAATGAGATGGAAATTAAATGACAGACCAAGCCAGCGTGCTGGAGGCAGAAGACAGCACTCCGGAATCCAGGGGCATCGGCAGGCTCTATTCCAAGTATGTTTTTGAGTAAATGGTGGAGCCCAGTGAACCTTGGACATAAAGCTCTTTTCAAATGAGTCTTCAATAAAATTTAGCCTAATACAAATTGAGCCTAATTAAATTGTACCATTGAAAATGCACTGCTGTACATCCGAATGATGAAATCGGGATAAAAAAGCAATAGAGAATAGAAGCTAAGGTAATTTTCCACTTATACTAAGCAAGCTGGGATCTCCAAATTGCAGTTGCATTGAGTGCCCACTCGGGATTATTAAAGGGCCAGGCCTCCAGGTTTATGGGTTCTCAAGGTCAGCACCATCTCTCCCTCCCCCTCTCTTCTGCTGCCTGCCCCTTGTCCTCCAGAGGAGAAGGCAGGGGAGGGCAGGAAGGGCAGAGCGTGCTCCGTCCTAGAGGTCTCTGCTTCTGCCTAGAAGGACTGCCCGGTAGGCGTTTATGTGGCTGACTCATTCTCACCACCCATGTAAGGGCTATGGACAAGCTCCCCCTGGCAGCTCCCCACGCCTACCCGCATCACCCTCTCACCTGCTTTGTTCTGTTTGCTTTAAAACACATCACTCTCTGGGAAGCATCCCTTGTCTTGGGTCCCTATCTTTCCACTTCTTCCCCCAACCCCATCCTGGCATACGGACGCAAACTCCGAGAGCTCAGGACTTTGTCTGTCTGTCTGTCCTGTTCCCTGCTCTCTCACCAAGGCCTTGACACTGAATAGGTGCTAAATGAATACTCATCGAATAAATGGGCATCAGAGCTGGAGGGTCCCGAGGTCAAGTAGGTGACCCCATTTTGTTTTTGTTTTTTTTTTATGGATTTTATTTATTTATTTGAAGAGAGAGACACAGCGAGAGAGGGAACACAAGCAGGGGGAGTGGCAGAGGGAGAAGCAGGCTTCCCGCCGAGCAGGGAGCCCGATGCGGGGCTCGATCCCAGGACCCGGGGATCACGACCTGAGCCGAAGGCAGACGCTTAATGACTGAGCCACCCAGGCACCCCAGGTGACCCCATTTTGAAGCCCAGAGAGGGGAAGGGGCTTTCCAAGACCACTCAGCTGCTCTTGGTCAAACACCCTTCTCATTGCTTGTCCAGTCTACCAGCATAGTGTAGGAGGTCACCCAGGTTCCCCGAAGGTTTGGGCTCTGCAGGCAGACCACCCGGGTTCAAGTCCCACCTCTGACTTCACTAGATGTATGGATCCTGGACCCGTTTCAGAACCCTGGTTTGCTCTTGTATAAAATGGAAATGACAGTGGTTCCCAGCTCCCAGAGCAGGTGGCACATTGCAGTGGAGGAAGCCAAGGCTCAGAGGGTTTGGTGACTCGCTCAAAGTGACATGGCCAGCAGCAGCCAGAACAGTACTTCTGGACTCAGGTCTCTGCCCTTGAGCCACCCCAGGGCTGCCAATCCCTGCCCCTGGGAGTCCTCCCCCGCCCCTCCTCCCCCTTCCCGGGCCTGATTGATGGGAGTGTGACCACTGACTTCTGCTCACCAGCTTCTCTTCTGACAAGGCTGCCTCCCATCAGGTCTGAAAGGCAAGTTTACAAGATAAATTGAAAAGCCTCCTGGACAGGGGAGCTGGTTCACATGCGTCCGGGGCCAGTTCAGCTCTCTCCGCTTCTAATGAAAACAGACTCCTGAGTCTCCAGTGAGCTCTGAAGAGGCTCGCAGCTGATAGCAGGCGGGAATGGTTTGCTGCAAGGAGGTGCCGGGCCGTCCTCAGTCTTGGGGACCCCGGGCTCCTCCCCCCAGGACCCCTTCTGTCAGTTCCCTCCTCTTTATCGGCTCCATCTCGCCTTTCCAGAAACACGGCCACGGGGCTCTCAAAGGGGCAGGGGAGGTAATTTTGCCGGTAGACGAAATGGGATGACCCAAATTGTGATTTTTTTTTTTTTTTAAAGAATTGAGCCAACATTTAAAAGTCAGATGATTTCTTATTTAAAAAATTAGATTTTTACCTTCCTTTTAAAAATACCTGAAGACTCGCCAGCAACTCCAACACACGTGCTCACTGCCCCCATGGGAACAGGGGGCTGGGGCGGAGCAGAAGTCTCTGAACAAGACAAGTTTTTTCCGCTTTCCCACCATTCCTGCCTCCCCATGCCCCTCAGCTCCTTCTCTTATTTGCATTTGCTGCTTGTTCCCTGTAGGCACCTCAGTTTGGGACCCCCATCGTGCTGTACAGCTTGGTAGGGACTTAAGCCAGTGATGAGGACACTGAGGTCCAGAAAGGGAACGTGACTTGCCCAAGGTCACCCAGAAAAATTGATCACAGGCCGGTACTAGGGCCCAGGATGTCCTCTCCCAGGGAAACAACTGCTGCCCTGAGCAAGGCCTCCACACTGTTTTTCTGGGGCTTTCCCCCTTTGGTGTCTGGAGGAAGTTGCAGCCTCACCCACTGGGCTCCCGCCCCACAACGTGGCTGCCAGAAAGAGCTTTGAAAACTTGGATCTGATCTCATTATGTCACTCACTTCCCAGCTTTGAGAAGAAAGAACATTTTCTCCTAGTCTAGGGATACAGTCAACCTCCTTGGGATGACATTCAGGGCCCGCACTCCATGGCCCAGCCTACTTTCTGCCTCACCCTGGCCTCTGCCCAACCCTCCTGGTAGCCACCATCTGCTCGGACCCCTCACTCTTCCCCTAAATATCCCACTCTGCCCCCTCCTCAGGCCACAGGCCATTCCCTTTCTGCAGATGAAATTCTGCTCAGCCTTCAAGGACCCCCCGCCCCCCCCCCCCCCCCCCGCATCACTTCCCCCAAGAAGGCTTTATTCACCCTTGATCCCGCTCCACGGGCTCCATGTCAGTGTTAATGACGCCCTCCTCTTCTTCCCCATGCTGTTCATTCCCCCATAGAGCATAGAAGGCTTTGTGTTCTTGCCCTGAGGCGCCACATTTGCCTTATTCACCTGCCAGCCTATTGATAGTACCATTTACGGAGCGCCAAGTGTGTGCCAGGCTGAGCCTTTTAGCTCCTAAATCCAATGGTCTGTTTTCGTAGATAGATCTCCCTATTAGTTCAGATGGAGAAACTGAGGGATGATAGGGTGAAGTAGCATGTCTAAAGTTGCTCAGCCAGTAAGTGGCCACGGCAGGCCCCAGGTGGGATCTCGGGTCCCAGGTCCCACCCTCCGTGCTGTGGGTGGGGGGCTCAGGGCAGGACAGTGTGTACCTTTCTGATCCAGGGCACTGCACCCTTGTCAAATGAGCCCAGAGGGTGTCCTCAGGGTCGGGGCCAGGTGAGGCAGCTCTTGGGGCAATTTCCTCCGTTCTCAGTAGCTCCGGCCAATTGCCCAGCCCCCATTTCCTGCCCTCCCCAGCATTCTCCTCTTCTGCCTTTCCCTCTCTACCTGTACCCTTCATTGTCCTCAAAGCCCAGAAAGCAGCTTTCCTGGTGGGGCCACCATGGACCAGAATGAACTACTGGAATCTCCCTGTACTGCCCCTGGCCACCAGGCCTTCACACATGCTGTTCCCTCTGCCTCCCACACTCCTGTCCTCCTTCAAGAACTCCGTCCTGTCCTTTTAGATGTAACCGCCCCACCCCTCACCTGGCCACTGTCTCTCTGACCTCACCCGCAGGACGCCTTCCGCTTGCCGGCTCTGCCTTGGGAACACCAGCCTCCCTCTGTCCCTCATGCAGGCCAGGTCCTTCCCTGCCCCCGGGTTCATGCACTTGCTTCCCCTCTGCCTGGCATGCCCTTTCCCTGCCTGGGCATCTTCTCGTCATTTAGGTCGGAACTCAAATGTCACCACCTCGGGGTGACACGTGCTCTGTGTGCACCTTCACAACAACCAGGTTTGCTTCTCATGTCTGTCGTCTGTCTCCCCTGCATTTGAGCCCTGGGAGGGCAGAGGTCATATCTGTCTTGCTCATTGTATCCGCAGTACCCGGCACAAAGCCCAGCACATTGTAGGTGCTCAATAAATATTTGAGTGAATGAGAGGAAGGGAAAGGGGAAAAGAGAAGCGAGAGGGAGGGAGGGAAGAAGGAAGGAAGGAATGAAGGAAGGAAAGAAGGAAGGAAGAAGGAAGGGAAAAAGGGAGGGAGGGAAGAAGGAAGGGAGGGAGAAAAGAAAGGGAAAATAAGAAAGAGTGCTCAGTTCTTGGGGCTCCCGTCGAGTTGCCAGGTTGCACTCTGAACTAACAAAACATCTTGTCCCCGGCCACGGGAAGGGGGGCAGTGAACAAGAACAGGAAGGGACAGACATCGCTCTTCACCCTCCAAAGGCAGCCCCAGGGTGAGGCCCATCATTCGCAATTGTTCTGCACCTGAGAGCCTCTCTCCCCTCCCTGGCCCTCAGAACAAAGGTGACAAATGAAGACAGGTACGCTTGCACGTCATGTGCACTGGAAAGGGCCAGATAATGGTCAGGTTGGGCCCGACCAGAGGCCAAATCGAGGACAAGAAAGATTAGAGTCCAAAGAAGATAGGTGTCCTAGTGAGCGGGGCAAGAGCGGCCCCCAGGAGGAAAGTGCCTGAGCGGTGGAGAATGGCTGGTCATGCCCATGGCCATGAAGTCTGCATGTGAGCAGCCTCACCACTGCCTGATAAAATACGACGGTGACCCAGATCACAAATTAGAGCCAGGGTCCCAGATTAGCACTGGAATTAAGTACCGTGAGAATTCAAGGGGAGACAAATTCACATAAAATTTAATTTAAGGATTAAGCAGGCATGCTTTCTGGTGAAGTCATCTTCCTGTGATTATTAAACCACCCTGCACTTGAGCAAGATCTCCTCTGCAGGTCCCCAAGCTGGCGGCGGGTGGCACAGGGGGTGACACCTGGTGCCACGGGTCTCCAGGCCCCTGGAGAAGGAGTGGCTTTGCCTGCTTGACCCCTGCCCATCTGTCAAGCCTCTAATCATCTTCTGCTACTGGGTCACGAATGGAGAGAAAGCAAGGAGGTGCGGGGGCGGGGAGGGAGGGGGTTGCCATGTCAGCCCATCGCCACTGTGGGCAGTGGTGAGTCTGTTGACTGCAGACACCTTCTTGTCACCCGACAGCACTCTGAGCAGGCAGGCTCTATGCAGGATTGAAAGTAAGACCTCCAAGAGGCCTCAGAGATTCTCAAGTCTACCTCTCCCCAGATGAGGAGAACGAGACCCAGAGAGTAGAGGGAATCACCCTAGGCCACTTAGTTAAATGTCAGGGCTGGACCTGGGCCCCAGGGCCTCTTGACATCTGGGGTTCATTCCTCAGTGACAGCACAGGCCATTCAGGCAGGTAGTTAGAGCCAATTAGCATCTGCTCCAGGACTCTGATTGGAATTCTCAGAAACAAGATACTTTTCTCCCCCAGAGGTTGCCTAGCTGGCAAGAGGTAATGCTAGATCTGCTGGAGCTCATCTTTGTCATCAACTGGGCGGGGTTACTTGAGGGTTAAGCCAGAGGAACCAAAGCTAAGAGATGGACAGAGATGACTCCAGATGATATCATTCGAGCACCTGGATCCAGCCATGCCTGAATGCAGTGAACATGGGTGGTCTCAGTTACATGAGTCAGAACTTTTCAAGTCTAAGGCCATTTAAATTGGGTTTCTATCATTTGAAACTATAAGAGTCCCAGCTAATACAATTTCCCTCTTCTGGAGGAGAGAATCCAGGCTTCTAAGAATGGCTCGCAAAGCTCTGCAGGACTCAGCACAGCAGCTCCATATTTCTCCTCTTCACCCCTACAATATAGGCTTCTTGTTTCAGCCACACCAAATTGCACGCTCATTCCACCCAATCCTTGTCCCTCCATGGGTGCCTCTGTCTAGGATGCATTTTCCACTTGTGTGCCTCCTCTTCATTTTCCAAAATCCTTCCCAATAATTACTTTTTTTTCCTCTCAGACTTCTGCAAATGGACTGTTTCTTCCTTATGGGATATATGCGGTGTGCTTTTTCTCCTGGTTTGGAATGGGCCATTTATTCGTTTGCTTCCGCTAGAGGCAAGGAGCTGGTTCTCAAATGTCTCGATGTCTCCAGTGCTTAGTATAGCTCTTGGCACCCAGGATGGAGCTGATTAGGTGTTGCAGAACTGAGCAGAATACAGAACGGAAGGGCACTAAGCAGATATGATTGGCTGATATCTCTCAAAGACAACCAATGGGAGTGTCTGTCCCCAAATATCTTCTCAAGTCTTCTGTCAAAACTGGCCAGAGAAGGCGTTCAGAAAGATGAGCCTTTTGATATGTTTCCTTCAATCCCAACTTGCCTAAGAGCCTTGGTCCTAGAATCTCATCACTTGGGTTCAAAGTCTGGCTCTGTCCCTTCCTACCCGTGTGTCTGCAGGAAGGATCCTTAACCTCTCTGGGCCCCAGGCTTCTTTTTGGTCTTTGGGTTGCATTTAATGACACAGTATCTGTAAAGAGCTTGGAACGGCGTCTGGCACTTTGTAAGCACCCAATAAATGTTAGGTGTTATTATTCACTGCAGAGAAAATGAGGCGAAAATTAACAAGAACTTTGACGAGGACCTCTTGTACCTTTCACTACGACTCTGTTTCATATTAAACAGTATTTTATGTGAGTGCTTACTATGTTACCCTGTTTAATTGATTTAGAAGCACTTCTGAAAGCTTGCTCCTGCCCAGAGCATAGGTACGCTGTTTAAACGTGATTAACAAAGATGTTTGTGGTCATTTTATAAAATGTTGAGCATCAGGTCTTTAGTGACCAACATCATTACATCGTTTCCACGGGAGAATTAGATTAGATTTAGGTCATTTTGACTAATAAATGCATTTTACAAGCCCAGGCTCTCCCAAGCTGGGCGGAAAAATTAGTTCAGAAATGGAAGAACTCACTAGGGATTGGCCTCCAGAACCAGGCAGAGAAGTTTCATGTTCCCACCCTCGTGTACCAGATAACATCCTCGGCTCCCGGGAAAACAGCATGGTCCTATAGGACTCTTTCTAATGATTTAAAGCCTTACCTAAAAGGGTTCTGAACCTTATCACAAAGTGCTCAAGAGGGGTGGAGGGGGGCCCGGCAAAAGCTTGGTTACTGCAAGCCTCCTGAGTGCCAAGCATCATGCTTTAGGGCAATATCTCATTCAGCCTCACAGCCTCCTGTGAGAAAGGGGATATGATTAGATCCATTTTACAGAGGAGAAAACAAAGCCCAGAGGGGTGCGCTGACTTGTCCAAAGTCACACAGCACTGTAACATGGAGTGGAGGCCAGACTGATCTCACCCCAAGGCCTGTGTTCCTCCCATACCTCAGCCTCTGGGTCCTGGGGTCTTGTGTCTGGGAGCTTTTCCCCAGCCTGATGCTGAGCCAGCCTCTCCTTCAGTCCCCACCCTGTGCCCTACTGATTCCTACTGCCAGCCCTGGTGGAAAATTCCAGCACAGGTTATCTCTCGGGGAATACACAAATGACCACTACTTGCAGTTCTTAAGCTACTGAAGTCAACTTGCAATGTGGGCTTTGCCATGAATACAACAGCCCATCCGGGGAAGAACAAATCACAGTTTGTGTTCTTTTTTTTTTTTTTTTTTAAAGATTTTATTTATTTATTTGAAGAGAGAGACACAGCGAGAGAGGGAACACAAGCAGGGGGAGTGGCAGAGGGAGAAGCAGGCTTCCCGCCGAGCAGGGAGCCCGATGCGGGGCTCGATCCCAGGACCCTGGGATCACGACCTGAGCCGAAGGCAGATGCTTAACGACTGAGCCACCCAGGCGCCCCCACAGTTTGTGTTCTACTGTGACTTATTGCAAGGTTGTGATGGATGGCAGGTGAGCTATATGACTCCTGAAATGTTCCTCCAAGAGTGTTATTAGATGAACTTGGGTCATAGGTTCAGAGAGGCCAAGGGGGCCTGGCCATCTCGGGATTGGCTGCCTCTCTGGGATTTGCCTCCCTTTATGTGGAGAAGGACTATGTTGCCATCAGGATGTCAGGAAAGCCTCTGGGGACTCTGAAGAGTGAAGCTGTAAGTCAGTTCAAGGCCCTTCTCCACCACCTGTCACAAGGAAGGAGGTCAGCCCCTCTGTCCTGACTCCTTTACACCAGCATGCAGACCACCTCATAAAAGAGGTGGCCCACTGGGCTGGCCTCTTATGACAACATCAGGGTCCTCTCTTTCCCTGATTCCCTCTGGAGGGCGAGGACTTCAAGGACCTTGAGGAGAGCAGAGCTACAAGATGGAGGGATCCTGGGTCCCTGAGTGCTTGCATGGAGCAGCACTCATGCTTTCTGCTGACCTGCTTTGGACTGATGACATGAATGATAAAATTTTCGGGAATTCAGTGACTGGGATTTGGAGCTGCTTGTTACTGCAGTTATCCTACACTGACTGATACACCTTCCCTTCACAGACTCAGGCCTGAGCCTCTTCCTCAACTTCCTCCTGTCACTGAGCCTCAGGTTTTACCATCTGCTTCCTGGTTTCTGAGCTCACCTCATCCTGGGGTAATTCTCCTCATAGCCTGATGACCATGCTAGTGGTCAGTGCTCTTCTCTGATTCTTCTAGGACTCCTAGGAAGTAGCTGTTTTCCTCCAAGGATCAAGTTATGGAGGAAAAAGCAGACTAACATCTCTGGACGGAGAGTTGAGTCTTTGATGCCAATCTGAGCTCTAACACCCACCTGCTGCATGACTGTGGATAAGTCATTTCCCTGCTCCGGGTTTCAGTTGCTCCATCCATAAAATACAGAAGATAGATTTTTAACCTTTCACCCTGGCAGCTAAGTAGATTCGATTGCTAAAGAAGACTCACAGGACCCCAGATGACAATGCTCACAAATCCACAGTTTGTTATGGGAAAAGGACACACACAGAGACAGCATAGAAGCCAAGATATACCTCACAGGTGGGGCTGTGGCGAGGCCAGGTGCAGGCTCCTACTAGCCTCCCTTTCTAAGGCCATCTGCACGGACCACCCCCCACCTGGGGAGGAGTCTTTGTTTAAGTATTTTCTTAATTTGCTGGTCAGGTAGGCATTTCCCTGCGCATAGCCAGCCTCCACGGCAGAGCCCTTCAGGGGGCTCACCAGGACCAGGTGTGAATCATCGATCTCACTGTTCCCCACAAACAATGCTGACAAGCTGAACCTCCTCTGTCCCCCGGTTACAGAGCGACACGATCGCCCCGCGTGTTTCATGCCCCGACCAGGGGTCCGTGCCACGCAGGGGCATTAGCAGAACAGCTCACAGTGGAGCCCACTCATTTGTCCCACAGGCCAGGCCTTTTTATGACAAAGCTTACCATAGTTTGACAGCAATTAAAATGCTCACACAGACGTCAAACATAGGTGATACCCAGTGAGGGGTGGCACAGATTTAAACAAACTGAATCATCCAATAACACCAGCACAAATTTTCTCACTTTATAACTCTTTTGCCTCCCTGATCTATGGCCACTTAATGGTATACCTTTGTTGAGTGATTAACTGTAATCCATCTATTATTATTATTATTTTTTTTTTTTTGAGAGAGAGAGAGGGAGCAGGGGCAGAGGGAGAGAGAGAATCCCAAGCAGACTCCACACTCATTGCAGAGCCCGACATAGGGCTCAATCCCACAACCCCGAGTTCATGACCTGAGCTGAAATCAAGAGTTGGAAGCTTAACCGACTGAGCCACCCTCGTGCCCCAATAATCAATCTATTATTAACCTAAATCTTCACGCCAACTGTCCTCCACATGCATAACATCCTGAAGGTGTTTTGATTCTCTCTCCCAACATATTTGATCATAAGCATCCCTGTGAATTCTCTTAGCTTCTACAACATTAGCTTTACCTCCGAGTCCCTATTATACCAGAGAGCAGTATCGTGTGCCGCCCTGGACATGCGGTTATGACGTAAATAAGACATAATTACAGTATAATTACTTTATCCCTCTCAACAAAATCTACCTTTTCCCATAAACCCTGTATTATGTCTTATAGGAGTATAAGTTAGAGACCACATCTCTATTATTTCAGGATGCCGAACCTCTTGAGGACACAACAAAACTCCTTTTCTCAGGTTGTGTGATTTGAGAGACACTGGTTCCCAGGGAGAGGGATCCCCAGAGGGCTCATTTATCCTTCAGGATGGGGGTAGGAAAAGTCCTTTGATCACTGTCCTGGGCTCTACTGTTCTTGAATGCTTTGACTTGAAGAGAGGAAAAGATTCTGGGTTGGGCAGGTGCCCAGTGAGTTAAATCAGTAGATTGGGCATGCCGCTATTCAGACCTCAGAAGAGCAATTATTCCCTCCTCTTTTTGTGCAAGAGGTCTTGGATCATAAACACATTGATTTCCTATCAGGCAGACAAGCTGGACTGTGGCATGAACAAGCCTCTCAGCAGAAAGGGGAGGCCTAGCTAAGCCCCCTGGTTTTGCTGAATCATCTTGGAAAATGCTAATGCTGGCCCAGAAAGCCCTCATTTGGACCAGAGCCTGGAGCCCCCCTGCCTCCCCGTGGTGGGCTATGCCACAGTCCCCTGCTCCTTGAGCTGGTAACAGGACACCTGGTACTCTTGCCCTTGGCGCTCTTTTGGCTCAAACCCTGCCCTGAGCAGCGTTTTCGGAACCCCTGCTGTGTGCCCGACCTTCCACCTGCACCTTACCTCATTCAGTTCTCACATCTCGCCCCAGGGGAGGCAAGACGATTTATCCTCTCTGGAAGAGGAGTCTGGGACCCGGGGAAGAACAGTGACTTACCCAAGGTACTGACCTTGCAGGAGCTGCAGCTAGGACTCCAGCTCAGGTCCCTGACTCTACTGTAAGCTCCCCATTCTTCCTGCTTTCCCGGATTGGACAGTCTGTGAGGCTGGGCTCTGCCCCTGGCGTCTGCGCAACCTGAGTTGGAGAGAATGCTCATCCAAGGCCTGGGAGACCTCGGAGCTGGCAGATTGAGTTCCTGATGAAGTTACCATGCACTTCACATGCTTGATGGCTCTTTCTGATGCGCAGCCTCGGTTGACAAAGGCCTTTCCCGAATAGTAACGTTCTGAGGCAGGATGCGTGCCCATTTTATAGATGAACAGATTGAGGCTGACTTCACCATGAACCAAGGTCAGGTCCAGGGCTCTTCAGGGTGACTTCCCCAATGCCTGGCGTAGCACCTTCTACATTACAGGCCTCAGTTCTTGTTATCCAAAGAGTAAGTGAAGGAAGTACAGATTTCCCATTTCTTTTTCTTTTTTTTTTTAAAGATTTTATTTATTTATTCATGAGAGACAGAGAGAGAGAGAAGCAGAGGGAGAAGCAGGCTCCCAAGGAGCAGGGAGCCCGATGCGGGACTCGATCCCAGGACCCTGGGATCATGACCTGAGCCGAAGGCAGATGCTCCACCGTCTGAGCCACCCAGGCGCCCCAGATTTCCCATTTCTTTACTTAGTTTTGGGACTTCTAAAATGGTAACATCAAAGACTATGGTGCATTAGAGCTGTACAGATCATCCAAACCCCTTATCGTACAGATGAAGAAGCCAAAGCTTAAAGAGGCCCAGTGACTTGCCCACCATCGCCCAGCCAATCAGAGGTAAAGAAGGTAGTAGATTCCTTGTTCGGTGCTCAGTGACCTGACTGCTCTCAATGGCTTCCCATACAGGGAACCCTAATGGGCCAGGAGAAACAGGCTTCGCAAACGGCCCCTCTAGGTGGTGGGCAGGCTGAGAGGGGATGTCTTCCTTCTCCCAGCTGCCTATACTGGAAGGGGGCGGGTGGGGGCAGGGAAGGGGCTGGGAGCCAGCAAGCTTTTCTGTGGCTCACCAGGAGAGGGAAGTGGGGAAGGCCTCTGGGGGGCTTCACGAAGGACCTTGCAGGGTCTCAGGGCCAGAAGGAGCCTGGAGCCAGGAATCAGGCCACCCAGTTCCTGTCTGCAGACATCACAGGGGAAAAAACCCTAAGGCGTCGCCCTCTTGGAGCTTGTGGTCTGCCTCACTCTCAATCCCCAGGGCCCATAAATGCGAAACTGCAGGAGTGCGGGCTCGCCTAAGGAGGGGTGGAGGCTGCTCCAGCTCCCAGCTGGTCTGTTTTCTGTCTTCTCTCCTATCTCCCCCAAGTCTGCTTTGCTTCCCTTTATCTCCTACTGTCTCCCCCTCCAGGGCCCTCCCTCCTTGCTCTGACCTCCAGGCTTCTAACTACCACCCCCCTGTCTCCTGCAGTGCTCTGTCTCCATCCCTCTCTCCATCCCTCTCCCTCTGTCTCCACCGCGCGGGGCCCTCGGCTGGGCCAGAGCATGGTCTGCAGTCTCCACAGGACGCCTCTTCTCCCTTTCTCTCTGACCTGGGCCTAATGGCCCGTCTCTGCCTGTGACGGCTCTCTCCCCCATCCCTGCGCCGGCTATCCTCCTCTGGGGGGGTCTCCCCGCGGCCAGCCAGCCGGCTGTGAAAACACCCGGGCCTCGTAACCCGAAGGGCAGGATTGATGAGAAAATAAATTCCTGATTAGTGTTTTAATTTTAAGGATCTTCAGAGGGGACTAAACAGCAAGGGAGGGTGGTGGAGAAAGTCCGCATTATTAAAACCATAAATCCTCTGCGGGAGCGGTGGAGGGGATGGGCCGAAAGGAAAGTGGATGGGAGCAGACAGGGCTTCCTGTGAGATGGGGGGTGAGGGGTTATGGGAGGTGGAGGCCAAGGGTGGAGGGTGTCCCCTCCCTCTTCTACCCAAAGAGGCATCCCTGGGATGGGGGGTGGGCTCCTGGGGGTGGGGTGGGGGTGGGGAGGGGGAACCTTGTTGGTTCAACCCTCTGTCCAACTGGCCTGCCCCACCTGTGCCCCAATAGCCTGGACCAGTGGGAGAGGGAAAGCGCAAGGACGGGGTTCGACTCCCCACCTGAAATCCCGGCTCTGCTCCCTGCCTCAGCTTCCCCACCTGTTGGGAGGGGAAGATCACAGCCCCCACCTCATCCACGTGGGTGACAATGAAATAATGAAATGAAATAATGCGCATACGGTGTGGCTCCTAGCCAACGAACGTTTAGTTTTTTGTTCTTAGTGAGGGCAGAGACCACATTCCCCTCCACAATCTCAACTTGACTCTCACCACCTTTTACAGATGGACAAATCTGACGTCCAGAGGGCACAACCCCTTGTTCTAGGTCACAAGGACTTGAGCCCAGCTCTGAAGCCAAGTCCTCCTCAGGTGGCCCTGGGTCTGCGTTTACAAGGGGTCGCACTTTATACGGGAGGAGACTTGGTCCAGCCAGCAGCCCTGCCGGGCAGGTGGGGAAAACACTGCCAGCGGGTGAGACTGTTTGCCTTCAAGGACCCAGTGGGCCATGTGGCATGCGGGAGGCAGGGGATGTGGTCTATCCTCTGCCCTGTCCCTGCCCAAGAGAGTAAGAAGCCTTCGGCCTTGGGCCAGAAGCCAGGGCTGCGTAAATGTGGCCAGTGGCCCCTGGAACATCTGCCCGGCCCTGGGTCTCCTTCCTCCTTTCAACCCTTCAGACTCTCCATCCTCCTCTGGGTGACATCTAACTCCTGGGGCAGTCACCGGTCTAAAGGATCATGGCCTTGCCCCACAACTCCAGGGGCAGCATTCCCATGATGTAGAATGTCGTGTGGGGAGGGCTGGGTGCCCCTACATGGTAGCGAGGAAGCTGCCCTCCATGGGATTTTCTCCCCATGGGTCTTCAGGCCCCGCTTTAGAGAGGGGAGGGTTGTTCCTCTGGAGAAGGGAGCCTGGAGCGGGGCCCTCAGTGGGTAATTCAGAGGAAGGGGCTTGGTGGCCATCTGGGGTGGTCTCCAGGACTGAAGGCAGGAAGAGCAGAGCTGGTGAGCCCAGCCATGGGACGTGAGGAAGTCTATGGTCTGTCGTGCCAAGAAGAGGAGGGGAAAGAATCCAGCCAGCCAAGGAAGCCTCTGGGGCCTGGGGTGGCCTCTCCTCTCCCCTTTCACAGCAAGACCGTTCTCACTGGCCAGAAAAGGTCACTGTGTCCAGAGTCATGGACCTGGGCAGGGCTCTGGGACCCCCTGCAGCACATTCCTGGCTGATGGTGCCAATTAGGCCCCGAATCCCTTTACAGGCTGCCCAGGGCCCATGGCTCCACAAGTCTATTTTTAATAAGGAAGCTTGAGCGTGGGGGCGACTAGGGCTTGCTGCCAGCCCACCTCCACAAGTTCAAGGGCCCAGGGCTCCTCCTGCTCATTTAATTGTTTCCTCTCTTTAGTTTTTAATTGTTAGAAATTGTCTTTGGAGCCTGTTCTCTTTCTGGTCACCCCAGGGCAGGTCAGAGGAAGGAAGAATTTGGCTGCCCTGGGTAGAAGGGGGCTGGCTGGCCATCAGCCTGGTTTTCCTGCTTCCCTTGGGAATGTGTCCACATCCTGGCTCATCTGAGGTTCAGGACAGAGCAAAATATGGCCTTCATTTCCAACCCATGGTGGGCTGGCGTGGAGAGTGTTTGATTAACAGACTGCTTGGGTTCTAATTCTGGATTTGCCGCTTTCTGGATGGTGATCTTGGGAAAGTTACTTACCCTTTCAGTGCCTTGCTTTCTATATCTGTAAAGTAGGGACACAAATGCTCAGGGGCCTGTTGTGAATCCTTCCCCCAAACCTCAGCCTGGTGATCAGGCCCGGTGTGGTGCCCGCTGAGCACCTGCCAGGTGCCCCAGGCTGGGCCCTATCCACCCAGCGGCACACTTGGCCACTTCTTCTGGGGCGCCAGCTGCTGCCCGCTGGCTGGAATGCCCACTGCTTGGTCTTGCTTAGACAGGGTCTGGTCACGCCTGGGAGTCTGCTCTCTGACATCCAAGCCACACCCTCCTGAGTCTGCCCCGCCCAGGCCCCAAGCGGCCCTTGGCCTTGTGAGTAATCACCTCCACCCCTTGCCACCAATACTACATAAGGCATCCTTGGACTGTTTGATGTGCAATCTTCCAATATCCCTCCAAGGGAACCCAAGGCTCAGTAAGCGTAAGTGACTTGTTCAAGGTCACATAGCTCATGTAAGGTGCAGAGGGATTTGAATTTCCATCTACCTGCAAGTAGGCAGGATTCTGACAGGTGGAGATGGGGAGAGGAAGCATCTGGAGGGGTGGATGGTGAGGGACCAGTGTGACCCCAGTACAAGAAGAACAAGGAAGGAGAGGGGGGAGACAGGGAGGAGACTGGGGAGGGGGAGGGCGCCTTTCTTTCTGTATCACTGGCAGCTTGAAATGGTTGTGTATCCTTCGGGAAAAAGATAGGGTAAGTGATGGCGTGCTGGAGAAAAAGCCCAGATTGACGGGTTGAGCAGAGACTACTCCTACCCCGGCCGGGTTTTCTGGGCGGTGGCAGTGTTGAAAGAACCCCCAGCCAGTTCAGTAGGTGGTCCTGGCCCCACACACTACATGTGCAGTTGACAGGGGGCGACAGAGAGAAAGGAGCACTGGTTCCGGAGTCAGGACAGCCCGTGGCTTAAATCCCTAGCACGTCGCTTTCTGTGTGTGTGGTTTTAGGTAAACCACTTAACCTCTCTGGGCCTCCGTTCCCTCCTCTGGAAAGTGGTTAACAATAGCACCCACCTTGCAGGGCTGGACGGAGGATCGGGTGAAAGGCAAGCCATTGGTACCGCTCTTCGCGTGTCCCGACACTCTTCAATGGCTGTGTTCAAGGTTGCCCCCGACCCTGCTCTAAACTCTGGTGTATCTGGACAGAGCCCCACCAGTGTCTGCTTTTCCGTTTCCTGGTCTTTGACAAGGGGGAGGGGGACCAACTGGTCCCCACGGTCCTTCGGCCAGGATTGGTGACTTTAGTCCGGGCCAGCCTTCCCCTGGAGCCACAGGACCATGGACAGGGAGCCACTTGGGGGCCAAAGGGTTTCCTGCAGTGGCCTGGAGTGAAGGGAGCCATTTGTCCCGGGCCCGAGGGGTCACAAACTGAAGCAACACCAAGATGCTCTGAGGAAAAGGAACGGGCCGAGGGGAGGTCATAGTCACCTCCAAGTCAGGAAGAAAGCTGAGGCAGGAAGTCTTGGCTGCTCTGCGTGGGACCTGGGGCCTGGGATGACCATGCGGTGGGCCTGGGCAGGGAATCGTGTCAGCCTGCCTGGAACCACAGGCCTGTTTAGGCATGTTTTACAAATAGCCAGACACCTCTGAGCTCAGGCCATGAAGTCAGGACACAACCCATGGTTCCCAACCTTTAAATCCAGGGAGCTGGAGAGGGGCCGCGAGGAGCAAGTTACCAAGCCACAAGCCAAGGGCTCTGCAGCCCTGCTGGGCTGACAGCTCTCATCTGCCTGACTCAGTTTCCCTGACTTATGTGAGCCACCGTTTGTGTGTCTATGAAGTGCGGATAAGGACAGTACCTACTCCGTAGAGGAATGTAACATGCATACAAGAGTGGCTGGCACCTGGCAAGGACCTTGCTAAACCTGAGCTAAGTGCACCCATCCCCTCCTCGCCACACTGCGGAGGGGAGGTTGCTGCCCCCTTACACAGACGAGAAAACAGCCTGGAGACGGGAGGGATTGCCCAAGGATGGAGAGCTTATAAGTGGAGCAGGAGAGGGACCTGGGGCTGGCTGACTCCCAGGACACCCACCCTCCTCCATCTTCACCCCTGTGACTGGTCCCCAGAGCTCTGAGCAGGGGTGGGAAGGCGGAGGGGTTTTTTCCCCCTAAATTCTTGCAGCGGCGCTGAGAGAGGCTGTCAGGGTCCTGGCTGCCCGGGAGCTGTCCTGGGGCTAGGACGTCTGCCCGGCCCCTTCTCCCATAATTTTAAATAACTTTTCCCACTTCCTGAGCCCTGTCCTGGGTCAGCAACCACACTAGGCAAGCCGCCCACGTGACCTCATTTAATCCCGACAACAGCCCTATGGGGTGCTGGCTTCCAGTTGAGGAAACAGAGATGAATGCCTTTGCCCCAAACCACACAGCTGGTCAGAGCAAGCAGGCCTGGGACCAGAGATTTCTGCACCTCTGCCTTCCCTGCAGCCGGAGCACTAGGACGTGATCATGATGTACCAGGGCTGTGCCTCAGTTTCTCCATCTGTAACATGGGAGTGACAAGCATAGCCCCTACATCTCTTCGAAGACTACTGTGAGGATTAACTCCATTAACGTACACGAAAAACATTTGGGACAGTGTCTGATTCAGAGTGAGTTCTCCCTAAGTAACAATTAGCTGTTTTTAGCCGCGTCTTAGAAGGCTGAGGCGGGTGGACCTACTTAGCGTTTATTTAACAAACATTCATGGAGCATTTATGGGATGTGGGCCCTGTACAAACAGTAGTTCATTTATTCCTCACGATTCCCCCTGAGGTAAGTAGGAACTGTTCTAGTCATCCCCTGTTTACAGATGAGCAAACTGAGGCAGAGAGGTTAAGAAAGTTGCCCAAGGGCAAGCAGCGTTTGAACGTGGCCCCATCTTCTCGAGCTGTGGGAGATACCCCTGAGCCTCGAGAGCCCTGCACCCAGGCAGGTGGTGACTTTGCTGTCCCTCTTCCTCTTGTGGCCGGCCAGGCCCCTGGTTCCAATCCTCATGGGTCTCACTGCTCAATTGGCTCAAGGCTGGGCTGCCTGGTAGATTGGAAACGAGCCAGGAGACCTGCTTTTGGTCTCCGCTCTGCCATTTGCTAGCTCTGGAGCCTTGGGAAGCTCTCCCTGAGGAGCCTCAGTTTCCTCACAGAGGTGTAGGAAGTACCAACAGAGGGCCTGGGCCCTCCCTGCATTTGTGTGGTCTCTTCGAGTGAACTCAGAGTATCCAGAGCATCCTCTCTATCGACCCCTCTCGTGGGGCTGTGGCAGGGGAAGATCCATGTTCCGCTTGGAAGCCTAGATCTTCCAAGTCCCAGCCCTTGGCCCCTTCTCTGGCTACAGCTCTGGGCCTGGGCATCAGTCAGCTATTACCGGAATAATGCTACGAAACCAACCATCCCCAAACTCAGGGGCTTTCAGCAACGAGCAGGAACTCTCACATTCGTGGGCCTGCAGGTTGACCGCCGTCCTCCTGTCTCAGACTGCAGGTCGGGCGCAAGTCACTCCACATGAGTCCATTCTCGGAGCCCAGCTGAAGTCGCTACAGATGCCCCCGGGACCCACCTCTGACAGGCACCTCCGGAGTGCAAGAAGCAGTTCAACCCACAGAAGCACGCTTCACGCCTCTGCTCTGCCATGTCCGCTAATATTCCCGGTCAAGGCCAGTCATGTGGCCAACCAAGCCCGACTTCCATAGGCAGGGGGTATACCCAGTGCACAGTGGGAAAGGAGCATAATCAACATTTACTGAGTAATAACCCAACCTGTCATGGCTAGAAGACCCCCAACTTGAATGTACAAATAGGGAGAGGCCCCTTTTGGCCACTGCTGGCTTGGATCCTTTTGCCCTCTAGGGTTCAAGTGTGGAGTGAAGAGATAAGCCCATGCTGGGCAAGGAGTGGCGGGGGCGGGGGGTTGCTGGTCTAAGTATGGGGTGTTGTTTTCACTGCATGACGCTGGGTGAGCCCTTGACCTCTTGATGCCTCTGTTCTGCACTTGCACATTCTCCCTGGCCCCTTCCCAGGGCCCTGCCAGGCGGGGGCCCTTCCTCCCCATCCCTCCCCACCTGCGGCTGGCTTATGTGGAGCACAGACAGAGGAGGCCCCGCCACACCCAACCGGCTGGCATTTCGGCTCACAACACTTCTCCCTGAGAAGCAGATCTAATCTCTGCCCTGTGAAAAAACAGTCGTCTGGCACCCGGGCAGCCCCCGCCGTGGGGCAGTCAGCTGATTCCACCGTGGAGGAGGGGACAAAGATGGGGTAGAAATCTGGATCAGGACCCGTGGCGGGCACACGGATGCTGACTCATGAGAAACAATTATTCCTGGTCCTGGGCTGTGGAGTCTGGTAGGTGAGAGCTGTGGGGAGGCGGCCGGCGGCTAGGAGTGCTAGGCTGGGGCCCTGATTCTTGGAAAGGCCCCCCTCACAGGGACTGGCTCCAGGGGGCTCAGCCCAGCAGGGCCCTGGGGATGAACAGGCTTTTCAAAACAGAAGGTCACTCCGTTCCCAGACAGAGCCTCCCCTGTTAACCCTGAAGGTAGCTCTACGTACTGTCGTGAGCCCTCTGAGAACACCAAGCCGGCTGCCAAAAGCTGAGCTGGAGAAAGCCCAGGAGGCAGGGGCACAGGGCCGAACTGCGGGTGGAGTCCCCCGCAGAGGGGGCCAGAGCTGCTGTGTCCCCGAGGACAGACCTCTTGGCACAGACCCCCGTCCTTCTGACAAAGGGGGAGGAGATCGTGCTAACCATTGCCAGCCCGGGGTGTGAGAAAGAGAGGCTCCAGCCCCATTTAGCCCCTGCTGTCTGGTTGCTGGTTGGCTCCCACCCTCTGGGGATAAATGTCAGCATCTCCCTGAGCTCGGTCCCTGAGCGTCATCCTCTGCGCGCACCCTGGGCTACTCGGTCACCGCCATGACGTTGGGTACCAGCCGGCTGCCCTGGCTCCTGAGGGCCGAACTCGCAGATAGACTCATATGAAAAACAGGGGTGGCTCTCTCCACCCCCAGGCTTGAAAGGACAGGAGAGAAAGCAGCTGCCAGAACCCGCAAAGTGCTGTGTAGGGGAGGGGAGGGAGAGAGGCCCGCCTGAAGGACCTGTGGCGTCAGTAGCGGGAACAGCACCCGCCTGAGGGGGAGTCGGCGACCCCACTCACTCTCCTCCTTCCCTCTGCTCTCCTGCCCCACTGAGGGAACCCAGCCAGAAGCTAATGGGTGAGGACCAGGGAGCCCGTACAGTCAGTCTCCCAGGACACAGAGTAGGGGGAGAAAGAAGCGGGTGGGATGTGGGTCTGGAGGAGCAAATGGAAGATGCCCAGCTCAGGGATGCTGAGATGCCAGGATCTGCTAAATGGCTAACCTGCTGCCCCGTCTAGTGCTCCACCATTGGGCATCTGTCTCTCCCTGTGGGCATCAGTGTCTGGGACGTATCAGGGCTTTGGATTCAGATGGACCAGAATCGGAATCCCTATGCTACGCATCACTGGCTATGTGACCTTGAGCAAGTTACTTAACCTCCTTGCGCCTCAATTTCCTCACCCGTAAAGTGGGAGCAAGAGCACCCAACTCAAAGCGTTATTGAGAAGCGAATGAAAAATTGTACAGGATATGACTGAAACATAGTATGTGCTCAATAAATTAGATTTTATCCAGATCTGTCTGCTCTTCACCTCATGGCTGGATTTGCGGGACCTCGGAGCTGCCTTCTGCTCCCAGTCTCAGCCCTGCTAATTCATCCTCCACGTGGCCCCAGGAATGCTCTCCCTAAGACCCTGCCAGGTTATGTCATGGCCTCCCCCTGCGCCCACAGGATGAAGTTCAAGTTTGTTCATGTAACAGCCAAAGCCAGTCAGCTTAATCCCCCACCCAGACCCTGCCTATCCCTCCCTTGGTCCCCTTGATCAAGCGACGTGGATCTACTCTGTTCACACTGTCCCCAAACAGCCTTCAGGTCCCCAAGCCTTGCCAATACTGTCCTCTCCACCTGGATGATGTGTCTTCTTGTCTCGCTCCAGGGAGACTCAGATGCCGCATCTTCCCTGAAAAGCCCCCTCACTGCGCCCAAGTGTAACTGCCCACAGCATGCCCCTCGGGCTTCCGTGTGGTGCCCACTCCACCTTGCCTACTAGTAAGAGCAGTTATGACAAGTCTGTCCCTCAATGGTCTTTGAGCGTTTTTTTGTTTTGTTTGTTTTTTTAAGATTTTATTTATTTATTTGTCAGAGAGAGAGAACAAGCAGGGGGAGCAGCAGGCAGAGGGAGAAGCAGACTCCCCGCTGAGCAAGGAGCCCCATGTGGGCCTCGATCCCAGGACCCTGGGATCAAGACCTGAGCCGAAGGCAGACACTTAACCGACTGAGCCACCCAAGTGTCCCTCTTTGAGCGTTTTGAGGACAAGGCCGTGGCATCCATGTCTGGCTGTCTGTAATTCCTAAGCCAGTGCCAGACGTGGGTGAGGGCCCCCTGTGTGCCAGGGTGACCCGACTGTGACCCTTAAGCCAGCCTCATTAGGCATGGGTGCCATTATCCTTTTTTTACTAATAAGGAAACTGAGGCAAAGCAATCTGCCTTGGGCCCCTTTCCTAAGCAGTGGAGGAACAGGCTCTGGACCCTGGGGTGTCTGGGTTCTAGGCTTTGGGCTCTGAAATCTGTGTTTCTCCCACTCTCCAGGGGATTCAAGAAATATTTGGAAACTGGACCAGCGGACGAATGAATGAAAAGATGACAACAGCAACATGCCCTGGGGGTCAGAAGCGAGAAAGACTTGGGTTCAAGTCTAACACTTATGACCTTGGAGAAGTTACTTATTTCTCTGAGCAGAAAGTAGGCGCTCAGGGAATGTTTCTCTCCTGCCCTTCAAAACCTCCCCTCATGCCCCATCTTTGGACACGATCCATTCTCCTGCGCCTGTTGGTGAATCCCCCTCTGGAACCCAGACTGGCAGCAGGGGCCTTTCCAGTGGGGGAGCAAAGACCCACGTGGTCCCCAGCCTGCAGGGAGGACAGGCAGCCGCTGCGACAGCCCTGGGAGCCAGGATGATGAGCGTCTCAAGAGTCTCTTCCAACACCCAGCACAGGAGAGGTGCCTCTTACAACAAACTACTCTCCGCCCGCCTGCCTGCTCACTGACAGCCTCATCGTGGTGCCTCCCCCCTTTGACTCTTATTCATCAACCACATTTGCACCCCCCCCCCCAAGAGCCTCAAAGAATGGCTCCTGGTGGCTTGGCTGGACAGCCCGGCTCTCCCTGGAAAGACTGGGGCTTTGCAAAGAACCCCAAAAGGACCCACCACTACTGCTCCCTGAAGGCTGGCTTTGCTGAAAAACCTTGCCGGAAGGGGCTGAGCAGCGACTGGGGCTCTGCCTGGAACATCTGGGGCCGGGACCTGGTCGGAGTGGGTGGATAGCACATCAGTAATTGAGCGAGACTGCCCTTTACCCTCCCCTGCAAGGGGCACCATCGACCTGGGCCATAAATCAACGACTTTAATTCCCATCAGGGACAAGTCTGGCAAGAAGTTTGCTGGCTGTGCATGAATAGGATGAAGAGTCAAAGAGCCAAGACGGTTAAAAATGGTGTCTTGCCCCGAGGTCGGAAAGTGCCTGCTCGCGGGGCCCCGGTCACCCTGTGGAATATTTCTGTTAATGACGGAGACTGTGATATAAATGATTTTGATATGTGAGGTTCTGGTATTGATGTCATTCAAGCCTCAAACCACCACCAGCTATGAAGGGGTGGAAAATCCAGACCGAAGGTTGATTTGGTCCTTCGTGTATTTGTTCATTCATTTCTTCACCTGCTGGAATATTCTGCCTTGAAATCTTTGCATGGCCTGCTCCTTCTCCAGATTCAGGTCTCAGCCCAAAGGCCACCTCCTCACCCTTTCTGGTGGAGTCCCTCTCCTCCCCTCCGTCCGTGATGCTATCCAATACTCTCTCTCTTTCATTCCCAGTAACTGAGGCTCTCTTGTTTACCTGTCTGTTGGTTGGTATGCTGTCCACCATGCCTTCGGGACATAAACTCCTTAAGAGGAGGGGTGGGATCTTGCCTTCTGTTTCACCGTTCTGTCCTCCAGTGCCTGGCACCATGCCTGGTCCATAGTGGCCCCTCATCCACCCTCCATTTGCCAAGAGCCCCCCAGTTGTCAGATCTATGCCGGGGCTCAACCATGGCCTGAGGGCTGCCCTCAGAAAAGTCTGGCAAATGGGGTAGGGGCATGTGTATTAACCATGTGTTTCTGATGCTTTGACATCTAGGGGCCTCGGTGACCCTGGAAAGACTGCCCCTCCCCGGGCTAGCCAATTTCTTGAGAGAACGAACAACTTGCCTATGAGTGCTCCTTCTAGGCATGAACCAACCAGAGACCTACGACAACCACCTCTTTTATCCCTCTATGGGTTCTCATGCTCTGGGCCACCGTCCACATGTCCTGATCACCCCAAGGCCAGGTACCGGACAACTAGGGACAGGCCTTAGGCCTCAGAGCCTACTGAAATTTTTTATTCCAAACTAGTCTTCTGCTTACCTGCCCACCCATTCCTTCCTGCAGAAACCACAATAGAGGCTCTGGTCTACGTTTTCTTCCTGCTGTGTCTCCTGACCCACCCTGGTGCTTCCCTGTTTGGCTCCCCATGAGGCGGGTGCCCCCTCCTCTTAGGATCTGTGAGCAGCGAACTACGTCCTGATCCGCTGGCCTCACCGTACCTGGATAATGATAAAACCTGCATTTTGCAACAGGCCATGAGGGTGAAGGCAGGCCCACGGTGATGTGGGGGCAGGGCACGAAGCTAGGACCTGGTCTCTAGTGTCTGCAGCTGAGTGGGGGAGGTAAAGGGCCTTCTAAGTGAAGGGCACAGCCCAGGCAAAGGCTTGGCAGGCTACGGAAGGGATGAAGCTTTCCGGTCATTCAAATGGCTCCATATGGCTGGAGCAGAATTGGGAGGAGGCGGGAGACTGGAGGAGGATGGGGTCATCCTGGAGGACTCTGAATGAGGCTGGGTTCCGTTTTGGATCAGGCAATACATGGGGGTGGGGGGGAATGGGCAGTATGGGGGGGCGGGGGGTGCTGGGGTTGGAGCCCACCAGATGTGTGGTCCCTTGATGTTTTTCCTCCAAGCAGAGCCCATGTGGCTGCTGGCCTGCCTGCAGGGGGACATGTGTCCCCAGCCCCCCCCCGGCCTTCTCTTAGCTCCAGTCCCAGCCCACACCAGCCCTCAGCATGCCCACCCTGCTCTTTGCTGAGTCACAGAAACAGCTGCTGTTTCTGCTGGGGGCCCTAGGCTGAGTCACACCTGCCCATATTCGCCCATCTCCCACTCTCCCCACCTCCGGCACACGCACCTGTGCCCCCGCGGGTGGGGCCCCATGCGCTGGTGGAGTCATCATCACTGCACATGACACCCAGGAGCTCAAACCCCTCGGGATTCTAACTCCAGTACCAGTTTCCAGAAAGAGACTGAGGTGGGGCTGGAGCGGGGAGCAGGGCCACGCGGAGGGGTGACAGGTGTGGACGTGGCCCCATCTGGGTCCCCAGAGGCCTGAGAGGCTTATCCATCTTCCTCTTCTACTACCTCCTTATGGGCCTGGCCTGAGATCTAGGAATGAAGATAGGGCCCCCTCCGCACTGGCCTGGACGGAGCACAGGTGCATGGAAGGAGGCCCCGCGCCAAGGGAGAAAGCCCCATGGCAGAGTGCCTTCAAGCCAAGGTCAGGATGGGTAAGGAAATGGACCAAACCCTCGACTTTCTGCAGCCTTGCCCTGGAAGAAAACAACACAGGCTCTTGGCGAGATAGCTTGTGGCTACGGACATCCACTGGGCATTTGCCCAATTTATTCTTTCACTCATTCAGCCGATGTTTTTCCAGGGCCTACTGTGAGTCAGTCATGTGCTAGGCGCCAGACACGCCGCGTGCACACAACGCCCCAAATCTCTGTCATCTGGGAGTCTAAATGCTGTCAGGGGAGACAAGCCAATAAGCGAACAAGGAAGTAAATCTAACGTCTGTCAGTGATGCATATTAGGGAGCAAAATGAACAGGTTTGAAAGAAGATGCAGGAAGCATTGAGCAAACAAAAGGGAAGGCGTGGGAGGGTGCCCTTAAATGTGACAGGGCATCGAAGGGAACAGATGATCCCACCTTGAGGAAATTCTTGGATTCATGTGGCCCTCAGCCACTGGCTCCTGCCGGGTCAAGGGCGACTCTCCAGGCAAGGGGACATCTGTGAACCATTAGCAGCCGATCCCCACAGTAAATGAGGAATGGTGCACAGGCCCAAGAAAGGGAACTGGGTGGGACACCACCAACACCCATGACAGCCCGACCTAAGTCTCGGTGAGCCAAGCCCACCCTGGCCTGGCTGAGGGCAGCTGCCATGGGATCATCACTCAGATGGTTTGGGTAAGTGGGGGGCCCTGTGCACCAAGATTGGCAATAACTCGTGTTCTGTAGGCCCCGGCTGCATGGGCCAGGCACCATGCTGAGGGCTTTGCTTGAACTATCCAGTAATCCATGAGAAAGATGCTGGATTGCCCCCCTTTCCCAGGTGGAAACACTGAGGCTTCCTTGTTCAAGATCAAGCAGCTAATACGAGGGATGGAATTAGACCCATGTCTATCTGACATCAGAGCCAGAGTCTTAATCTCTTCTCCGTCTTGCCACTCGGTATGGTTGTTGGGGATGAAAGCTGTTGGTGGCATTTGGCTTGGCAGGATGCCAGGGTGCCAGCTCTCCTGGCCCCCAGAAACCATCATCTGATCCCACCTACCCCACCCCATCCCACCCCAGTCCTGATATTTTAAAAGAAGCAAGCAAGAAAAGGAAGGAGAAAAAGAATTCCACCATGAATGCTCCAGGCCAAGGACACACACACCTGAGCAATGCTGCACTGGGGTGTCACCCATTGGTAACCCCCCAACCGAGAGAACCACTCAGGTCTGAACAGCTTCGGGACACCAGGCACGGTTCTCGCCTGGCCTAATAGTCCTCAATCCCATTGACCCTACAGCCTCTGATGGGGGCCTCTTGAAACAGACTAGTTTGGGCCAGAGGAGGGGAGGCGTCAGAACCGAGCGCATGGGACCTTCCAGCTTGTCTCGAGAAGCCAACAGGCCTGCCCCTGGCAAGGCTGGGGAGTTGTCCTGGTTTGAGCTCTGCTGGGCCCAGGCCCACAACAGGCAGAGGAGGCTGCTCTGAGCTCAAAAGATCCCTGGACTGGGGGTGTCTGGAGCCCTGGATTCTGGGCCCTGCTCTGCTGTAGGCTCCCTCCACAGCTCGGGACTAGCCACGTAACCCCTGGGGCTGTGGTGTCCTTGTCTGTGGCCTTCCCTTCATGTGGTCACGAGGACCAGTTGAGATCAGATGGGGGACGACTCTTGCACACCTCAGGGGCTGCTCAAATGTCCTTTCCTCAGAGAGGCCTTCTCTGACCGCCCATATTCTATACATATTCTGTATGTATTTTGTTTGTCTCTCTGTTGTCTTTTTATCTCTCTCCACTCACAGAACATCAGCAACTTGTAGAAGCAGCTCCATCGCCTGCCATCCACCCCGGCCTCCCGGCGCACCTCCAACCATACGAAATGTGTAGTATTTCCACTCAACTCACCGCTCCCTTATGCCTCTGTGCCTTTGCCGCTGCTGTTCCCTTACTACAGAGTAACCTTTCTGTCCTTCAAAACCTTCACCAGGCTTATGAGGTGCCCCCTCCTCGGGGTTCCATGTCACCCCTCAGAGCTCCTGTAGCACTGTGGACTCCCCAGTAATTGCACCCTCCAGGCAGTGTGATAAACTGGAAGTTTGCCTGTGATCATCTGGAGACTTGTTCATCGCTTCCTTGCTGAGCTGATGCCTGGGCTGGCACCGGAAGGGGAGCGGTCCGCGAGTGACACAGAATTGCTCATATAAGAAAACATGGGCCCCAGCCTGGGCCCTCTTGGTGGTAATGGGTGGCCAAGGGGACTCCAGGCTCTTGATTCCAGCTGTTAGGGATGGATCTGGTCCATAGCATGAGTGGGCTCTTTCTTGATGCGGATCGCATCCCAAACAAAGCTCTTTCTCTTAGCTGTGGCGCTGTGTGGATCAGCTACCCTATAAGATTCTCCCTGGAAAGGGTCTGGGGTCTTGTTAACCACCTGGGAGTCCGTGGGTGGTGGATGAAGAGTGAGATGGTGAGAGATGGCTGGATCCTGGTGAGGAGAACAAGGTCTAAGAAGACAGGGAATAAATGGGCAAAGTCTAGGAAAGCCCAGGCTCAGTAGAGAGAGCAATGGCCTAGCTAGGGGAGCCTGTTGCCAATTTCCCTCTAGTCACCAACTGGCCATGGGACCTTGGAAAAGCCACTTCATCTCTCTGGGATTCAGAGTTTACTTTTAAAGTTTCAAATAAAGTGTTTGTAAAATAGTCTCTGTCTCACAAAAAAAATTGGATACCTGGAATGCTGGGTTGGGAAGGACTCTGAGATACACACTGAGCTTAATGGGACATTCCCATGAGTGATTAGTAATGTCTTTCTTGGACATTGTCAAGAAGATGCATGCTGTTTCTGGTCCAGAGTATCTTTCATACTCTGACATTTCACGATTCTATGACTCCAAAGAGTGAAAGATTAAGAGTATGCATGTGTCGAGGGAGGACGGGTAGAAAAGATAAGAAAAGTAGGCTAAGAAACTTGGGTCAGACCCACGGAGATCTCCAAAGTAGATGGAGAGGGGTCACAGTTTCAGTGCCCACAGAAAGCACACTCTAGGATAGTGGTTTGTTTTTTCAGACTGAGTTGCTAACTGTCAGTGGGTTGTGGAAAAAATTTATTTGGCTACAACCAATATTTGAAGAATATACAGAGTGGAACAGAATAAAAAAGACAGAAATTGAATGGAATATTTTAGATTTCAATGTGGTGGGATTCAAGACACACTACCCCAAAATATGGCACCTTGGCGTATTGAGTGTTTTAAGCAGCAGGAGTTTGAGAGAATGGCAGGTGCGGAAGGGTAAGTCTGAGCCCCTTCCCTCCTCATTCTTTTTTCCTGAGACAGATCATAAAACCCTCATGACCCTCACGTGAGTGATACCCTCTCTACACCTGAAGGAAAGGAGCCTCCTTATGTCTGAAGACCAGGGAATCACCCAGAAGAGCGCTAACAAGCAGGCCTTGGTAGATGACTGCCCTTTACAATGCTTACCTCACACTATCATGTGCCTCCACAGCTGTCTACTCTTCATCAAACCTTGGGTAAACATACACAGGTCCATTCCTCTGGGTCTTCATTTCCTTGTGGATGCTCCTGTGTCACTTAAAATTTATATTAAATAACTTTGTATGTTCTTCTCCTGTTAATCTATCTTTGTCAATTTAATTTACAGACCCACGCAGGGACCCTAAGAGGGTCAAGGAAAACTTTTTCCTCCCCTACAAATGTAGATGGTAAGGTTAAATGCTTTTCTGTGAGCTTTTGTTTCAGTTATGTGTATGTGAGAAAAGTCACAATGGACTTTTAACTGTAGCTCATGGTCCAAACATTCGAGAGACTATGAAGGGATTGGATGACCAAATACGTTTTGCGCAGGACAGTCCTGGTTCAAATCCCTCATTCTGGTGTAATTATATAACAACTCCCTTCACTCATGTGATGATTTAAAAATATGTCCATGCTTTTTTCGGTACTTTTTCCTTCAAAATGTGGGATCTAATTCTCTTCTCTTTGAGTGTGGGCAGGACTTAGTGACTGGCTTCTAATGAATAAAATATGGCAGAAGGGGCAATATGTCACTTTTAAGACTATGTCATAAAAGATACTGTGGCCTCCTCGCTCTTCCTTGGATCACTCACACTGATGAAAGCCTGCTGCCATGTCATAAGGAAAGTCGAGAAGTCCTACGGAGGCCTATGGGGTAAGAAACAGAGACCTCCTGCCAATGGCTTTGTCAGCCATCTTGGAAATGCATCTTTGAGCCCCGGCAAGCCCTCAGATGACAGCAGCCTGGTCAACATCTTGGATAAAATTTCAGAGGACACCCTAATCCAGAACCTCCCAGCTAAGCCACTCCCAAATGCCTCACATACAGAAACTTTGAGATACTTATTATTTATTGTTTTAAGTTTTAGGGTACTTTGTTACACATCACTTGATAACTAATACACTCTCAAAGTTATCTCCTTTGGCTGAAAATTATACGGTTACTCTGCATAGGAAAGACTTCCAAGATCCTGTGGGGTGTCCAAGAATCAGGGAGAACAGAAGCATCGCATGGAGGTTAAAGAGTGGCCAAGTTGCCTTGGTTTGCTAAAAAACAGGGAAGCTGGAAGAGTGGATTCTGATTACAACAAAAAAGGGTTAGACCGCTTGACTAGCCAGAGTGCAGAGCATCTGGAAAAGAACGTGGCATGGTCCAAGGGCTAGACTGGCTTCATCAAAGTCAGGTTTCCCCTAATTAAACATTGCCTCCCTTTCATGGATGACTGGATGGTAAATCAGAGGATACAGAGCAGGTTCATGGTGGTTTGAAGAGCCCTCACCCTGTGAGTCTGTGCAGAGGGGGACAGATCGGGAGGGGGGACAGGGAGTGCGCATGTTGCCTCAGCTCTAACCTGTCTAGTAATTTTGCCAGAGACTTGGATGAAGACACAAAAGATGCGTTCATCCAAACCTTGAAAGCACAAGTTATTCTGATAGAGCTGATTTATGATCCAAAGCTCTTCCCAGGCGGGATGCTGGGCCAAAATCAACAAGAAATTTAACAGTAATCAATGTAAAATCAGGCACTTCCAGATAAAAAAAAAATCAATGGTCCCAGGAATGAGCCCAGAATGGGTGGATGGGGCCGACTTGGCAGAATTCCACTGGAAATGATCTGGTCATTCTTATTTGACCCCTTAAGTCAGTGTAAGCACAAACAACATGATGTGGCTGCTAAAAGAGTGGACCCTTCCTAGCTTAATGGGGAGCCTGGGAGTGGGGCGGGTTCCCTTCTGTGGTGCTGTGGGTTCAAATCTGGACCCCACACTTTGGAGGCACGGTGTCCAAAGGGGCAGCCCAGGAGGGGGCAGTAGCACCTAATGTCCTAGTGTGAGGAATGATGGCAGGAGCCTCAGGGGAAGCAGTGTGGGACAGGAGAGTAAGCTGAGCAGGGACACCTTGGAGCCTCTGGGGATGGACCTGGAGGGGAGAGAGGAGCCAAGGCTAATGGGTAGAAGGGACAGGGTGGTGGGTCTGGGGTTGCTCGGAGGAGGGGTGTTCTGACAGGTGGGTTCCTCTGTGGGTGGCTGGGCTGCAGCTGCAGCTAGGGCTTCCATTACTGGGGTGGGCGAGTAGAGACCAGGTGGCCCACAGTCTGGTCTACGCGGGAGACTGGACCACGGGAGTCCAGACTCACTCCCCTCCTCTGTCCAGACTCAGCTTTAGTTGCCATGGGGGCCTTCCCCATGGTGGGAGATGCTCCTTGGTCAGGCCTGGGGGAGAGTGAGCCGAAGAGAGAGGGGCAGAGAGACAGGCAGAATCTGCCCGGGCCCCCCCTGCAGGGCTGCATGGACCCTCACGCTCACCGAGCAGACAACATCACTTCCTGCAGGTGCCCATCACACAGGCCAGTCAGCGAGAGGGAGGGAGAAGCCGGGGGACTGGGCAGCCCCAACATCATCTCCTGCAGGGTTCCCGCGGGGCTGCAGGGAACACACTCTTCAGATACGTGCGCACACTCACGTGCTCATAAGCACAATCCCGCTCGCATGTGTTCAAACGTTTGCCTTCACGAAAATGCTCACACACCCGCGTTCATACACAATCACATGTGTTCTCAGCTAATACTCATGTCTGCACACTGGCTCACCCTCCCCTGTGTGTGCACAGGAGCGACCCCTGCAAAGGAGTGAGGGAAGCAGGACAAAGCTGACGGAGGAGTTGAGCCCCAGTGCATCAGAACTGCCCCCCGCTCCGGCCATCCCTGGGGAGCTCTGAAGCTGGGAGGGCCCTTCAGAGAAGTCCAGAATTGAAGTGAAGGGGCTGGGCCTTCCTGTCCCTGCATGGACCAGTCACTGAGTACAGGGAGCGGGTACTGCTTGGAGGAGGCGGCTCTCTCCCCAGAGATGGAGGAGGGGGGCCCCCGGAAATGGATTGGCTGGTAGCCAGGACAATTGGTGGGCCTAGATCTGGGCAGCATCACAGGGTCCTCGACACACCAGGGGACACACGCTTGCACACACAACCCTGGCTGGGTGTCTCCTCTCCAGCCCCGGGCACATCTGCTCCCAGGACTAGCCCTCCCAGGAGGGGAGGAGGCAGAGGGGCCTTGCTGGGAAGGCTGCCTTCCCCGCCAGTGATGGGAGGGGGTGGTCCACCGCTCGGGGCGGGAACGAAGGAGAGATCGGGGTGGCCCAGGATGAGTGCAAGGTGCCTTCTTCATTTCCATCAGCTCTCTGAAGAAATCTCCACGAACTGCTCTCTCTCCACTCCATTTTTTTATACCTCTGATCTGGCTGTGGAGCCCGGGGAATCATGGAAGCAGTCTTCAAAAATTTCTTTTGTAAAATCTTCCCATGGCGACTGGTCTCATTCCAGCTGCTGTCGAGAACCTACAGTCTCGGTGTCTCCCCGGCCAAGGCTCAGTCCAAATCTCTATTTTAACACCCTGTTGCACCAGCATGGTTTGGAGAACACCCCCTGCATTTGACCACCTAGGTGCAAATGCTAGGTCTGCCCTCACTGTGGGGCCTCGGTCAGACTGCTCGGCCTCTCTGTGCATCTACCTGTAAAATGGAGGGACGTGCTTACAGGGTCTGCTCTGCTAAGATGAACAGAACCACCTGGTGTGGGCAGTGCTCCGTGAGCTTTGTGCTGCGGTGCTCCTCCAGCCCCTCCTGACCCGCACAGCTCAGAGCTCACCCCCTCCCCAGATGGCCTCCCCTCCCCTCCTCATCCCCCCCTCCCCGGCCCAGGCTCTGCGCTGCGCTGCTCCTGGAATAGATCTTGGCCAACACTGGCCTTAATTGTGTGTGTTTGATAAATGGCTCTGCTAGATCTCTTCGGGACGGCAGCTGTAGACCTGAGTTGAGATGGAAACGGCTACGAGGAAGGTTGGAAGCTTGGATTCCAGCCTGGGTGAAGGATGCAAGGTCCCTGTCCCCTTGGATCCAGTGCACTGGGGACGGGGCTGCCCACTCATCACCCCTCTGCAGCTGCTCTGGGGATTGCAGTAGGCGTGGCAAGCTGAGAGAGCCTAAAAGGATCCTTGGACACCTGCCTCCCCCACTCTCATTTTCCCAGATGAGGATGTCGAGGCCCGGAAGAGTTGAGTGACTTGTCCAGGGACACACAGCTGATACAAGGCAGACTTGAAAGTCTAATTTGGACCTCTTGACCCCCAGGCCAATACTCTACCCACTGGCCCACCCTGCCTCATTCCACAGTCCCCCAGCCAAGATGCTTCCTCCTCTCCGCTAATTTGATTCGCTGGCAATGTTAAATTGCTCTCTGCCGGCCTTCTCCCTTCTGAAATACCCCGAGTGGGAAGCATTTCCTGTGGCACCCAATGATGGGAGCTCAAGCCCTGGACCTTTCATTTGTTTTCTATGGGACTTTGGGTGATTTACAACTTCTTTGAGCCTCAGCTTCCCCATCTGTAAAATGGGGATGCTGCAAATGGTTATCTACCTCACAAGATCAATATGGTAAATCTGATAGTACGAGCAACATCCTGAGCAAAGTGGTGGCACAGAGTAAACTAAATGTTGGCCATTACTATGACTAGTGTCAAAGAACAAAAAATCAAATGCTTCAGTGATAAGATGTAATGGGCTTTATTAAGCGATTCATGAATCAGGCGGCATCCCACCTAGCAAGTAGAGGGGACATCTGAGGAGGTACAGAATGGATGGTCTTTATAGGAAGGTCAGTGGGGCAAGGAAAGAAAGGATTGTTTCAGGCAAGGTCACTTTCTGTTAGGGGAAAGAGCAGAGGCGATCTTATCATGCAGATGACCTCATCTTCCTTGGAGGAGGTGGAGGGGGTGGGGGGATAGAGAAGGCCCTTGTAACAGATGACCTCATTGGCACCGACCAGAAATTTCCTGACTGATTGGTAAAGACTACATTTCTGAGGGAGGTTGAAACTGCAGTCAGATTAGGTCTTAAGCCTGGGCTTTGCAACTTGGCCTAACATAAATGACTCCATGTTGTGCTTGAGGTTTTCTTTTTCACACTAGTCAGGGTTCTTGGTCTGCCTTGTACGGCTGGGCAGTTTGTGCACTGCACAAAAGTACTTAGCCGGAGTAAGTGGGGCTGAAATGCAGCCTGTACTCATCACCCCCAGGCTGTGTCCCCAGGAGGTTCCACTTTCTAATTCATCTAGCCAGCAGGGGCATCTTTTCCTAATTTGTGCCAAGGGGCTGTGTGGTACAGCCCAGTATGCCCTGGCTGTAAATGGAAACATACAGGGCAGGATTCCAAACTACTCTCATCTGGAGGCCACAGCGCCTGAATTCCACCATTTAAGCTTCCTCTTGGGTCCCATGGTCATTTCTGATGGTCCAAAAATCCTATTTAAAGTGAAACATCCTCCGGAACAATAACACCCTAAAAATACTGACGCCGTATCATCATCATTGCCATTATCATCGTCACCACTGTTTCAAATCTTGAGTGGATCAGCCTTCATGCCGCGGGGTGGGCAGGACAGGCCCTCAGGATGGGGCGGGGGAAGCAGCCCGGGGTGGGGAGTAGGGCGCCGTGGTGTGAGGCCGGCCACAGCCAAGACCCAGTTTTCTGTCTGCCTTCACCATTTTGTCCAAGCCCGAATCCAGCAGAAGGAACCAGCCCACCGGGTCCCTAGTCACAGCCGTGCAGCAAAGGCTCTGATTTACCGGGGAGCCCCACTCCAAGGAGCAGTATTAACGCCAGTGATAAAGCTGATCTCCCAGAAGCCGCTCCATTTTAAGGGGAGTGAGGGACACATTCCAAGGAAATGAATCTCAAAGGGTGGGATTTCAGACAAGGGAGAGGCAATATGGAGGAGATCATGGGGCCCTTGGTCCTTGGAATCACCCTCCAGAGGCGACTGCCAGTGTCATGCATACAAAAGGTCTGCCTTGCATGTGGGGTTCAAGTGACATTTCAGAGGTGGGGCATCTTGGGCCAGAGCCCCCAGAAGCGGTCTGATGCAAGTGATCGATCAAGAAAGTGCTCCCCCGAGGAAGCCTCAAGGCTGTTGGGATAACAGGAAGGGAAGCTGAGGAAGGCGCACAAGGATGTGACCTCAGGCCATGTCTTGGGGGAGGGGTCAGCTTCAGCAGGCAGCACAGAGACTCTAGGGTGTAAGTTATGCCCTGACATAAGTAAAGATGCTGGAGCTTTCATATGCTTAACCCATTAGTCACTGGTGAAGGGCAGCCCGGGGAGGGGCTGGACCATGTAAATTCCCTGGCCCTTCTGCTCCCTGCCCTTGCAGCAAAGGGGCAGAGTTGGAGGGCAGGACGGTCATCCAGCAAAGGGAGGCAGGCACTGGTCATTGGCAGGGAAAGCACCCTGAAGCCCAGCCCCCACTTCCAGTTCCCTTCACCCCCATAAACGGTAAAAGGTAACAGGATCCATTTGTCCCACTCCCTCCTTGTGGACGGCCTAAGATCAATGGGCAGATGGACAGGTGGGTTCGCCCTGAGGACCTCGATGCTGGGTGATTCTACCTTAGACATCTAGGACCTAGGGCTACCTCGGCTCTCCCCCATTGCTGCTTTTTTCTCTTTTTTTGAATGATCGTTGTTCGCAAATGGGCTGCATTACTAATGTAATTTTGCCTTCCCCCAAAATCTCACACACATCAGAAAAGGGAGTATCGCAGATACATGTGCTCTGATGTTCAGTCCCGTTGGGCCCACGGCAGCAAGGGTTGCATTTTGACACGGTTTTCCAGGCCAGCCTGGAATAGAGCAGGATAAATGGAGCTGTTGAAGCTTGTTATAGAACAAAAATTCAGCCGAGTAAATTGTAAAGATCTAATTGGCTTTATTAATCGATTCATGAATCAGGCAGCAGCCCATCCAGCAGGTAGAGGGGACCGCCAAAGGGCTACAGAAGAGGAAAGGTTTTCAAAGGTAGAGAAGGCGCAGAGAGAAGGAAATTGTTCTCAAAGAATCTGTTGTTTGAGGCCAGGTTGCCCTCCTAGAGGGAACGGAAGGGCTCTAAAATAAACTTCCTTGTGCCGATCAGGAAATTCCCGTGTGGAACTGATTAAAGGTGACATTTCTGGGGGTTGAAACTGTAGTTAGTTTAGGTATTAAGTCTCAGTTTACTGACTTGGGATCTTAACCTAAGTGACGCCATTTTGGTTCTGTGGTTTTCTTTTTTAACAAGGTGAAGGATTGCTCTCCATTTGCCCTGGGGCTACATTGCCCCCAAACTCCCCACATAGGTATATCAGGTTGAATGTGTCCCTTCACCCCAAAATTGATGTCAACCCAGAACCTCAGAATATGACTTTTTTTGGGGTAATAGGGTCTTCACGGATGTAGTTAGTTACAATGAAGTCATGCTGGTTTAGTGTGGGCTCTACATCCAATATCGCTGGTGTCCTCATAAGAAATGAAGAAGAGACACATACAGGGAGAAGGACGTGAGGATGCAGGCAGCTGGAGTGATGTGTCTACAAGCCAAGGAATGTCCAGGATCACCAACACACACCAGAAGCTAAGAGAGAGCCATGGGATCGATTCTGTCTCAGACTCCAGAAGGAAGCCACCCTGACAGCACCTGCATTTTGGACTTCGGACCTCCAGACTATGGAAGAATAAGTTCCTGTTATTTAAGGGCATCCAGTCTGTGTTATTTGTCGAGGCAGCCCTTGGAAACGTATACAAGAGGAATACCGAAGGACTGGGAGGGGCGTCAGCACTCGGTCTCATGGTAGACCCACACTTCTTTCTCTTGGTGGTGCTGCAGACCCCCCCAGGCTCCAGGAGGCCTGAGGAAAAGCTCAACTGAGCCCTCTCTGCGGTACCCCTTTGCCTGAGGCTGGAGAGAACTTAATGCTCTTTAGATTCCCCGGACCCTGAGACACAGGGACCCATATAATGGCTCTGCTTGGACATTTGGATCAGTCAGTATATGGAAGTATCTAGTAACATATGTATCTATATATAACATATATATCTATATAACATATGTATATTATATAGATACAGATATAGGGAGACAGATTTATTTTAAGGAATTGGCTCATTTGATTAGGAGGATGACAAGTCCAAAATCTGCAGGATGGACAGACAGATGGGAGACCCAGGGAAGAGCTGATATTGTGATTCAAGTCATCTGCTAGATTCAAGTCATCTGCTAGAATTCCCTCTTGCTCAGGGGGAGATCAGCCCTTTGTTCTGTTCAAACCTTAAACTGATTGAATGAGGCCCATCCACGTTATGGGGAGCAATCTGCTTCTATCAAAGTCCACTGATTGAAATGTTAATCTCATCCAAAAACACCCTCACAGAAACATCCAGAATATCATTTTACTGAATATCTGGACACTTTGGCCCAGCCAAGTGGGCACATAAAATTACCCATCACAATGGGCAAGTATTATAATCTCCCTTCTAGAGAAAAGAAAACTAAGACCCAGAGAGGGTGAGTGATTTACCCAAGGTCACATAGCAAATTTTTTTTTTTAAGATTTTATTTATTTATTTGAGAGAGAGACTGAGATAGAGCATGAGAGGGGGGAGGGTCAGAGGGAGAAGCAGACTCCCCGCTGAGCAGGGAGCCCGATGCGGGACTCGATCCCGGGACCCCGGGATCATGACCTGAGCTGAAGGCAGTCACTTAACCAACTGAGCCACCCAGGCGCCCCAGTCACATAGCAAATTAACTGTGATGAGGAGTTATAAACAGGAACTGGTTCCATCTTGCAGAGCCGGAGCGGAGGTACAGAGAGGTTAACTGACTTGTCCAGGGTCACATAGCTAACCAGAGTCTTGCCCAGAGTGGAACTCGCTGCAGACCTGACGTTGAGGGCAAGAAATCACAGTGAGTGACTACTGTGTTTGAGGCATACATATCATCTTAGCGAATCCTTCCCGCAACATACATGTAATAGTCAACAACGATTCAGCTTGTGTCCACACACTGGAGGTAGAAATCCTGCCTGAAGAAAAATCTCCCCCTACAGGATTCTTTGTCTGCTTTCCAAAGTACACAAGAGCTTAAAATATAGGCGCTCAAATGCCTGACATGCAGATGACCCTGACTAGCCCATAGGCAGTGCATAAACGAATGGGCATGCTGTGTTCTAATAAAACTTTATTTACACAAGATGAGAGAGGGATTGCTGATGCGGATGGGCAAGTAGATCCTGATAGGAGCAAATCCTTGAGAAGGTGACCACGTGTCTCTTCAGCCCACACCGTCTCCCTTTGCTCTCTCCTTCTGGCGCCAAGCTCTCTATATTCTGAGCATCCCCACCAGACGTGAGGAGCCACAGTGCCCTCCTCTGTGGGCGTGATCGAGGTGATGTCATGCCACTCGTACACAGCCCTCCTGGAAGAGTTGCTGCTGAGTGGGCCATGCCCACAGGAGTAGGACGGGAGGGCCTGGGGTCACAAGGATGTCTTAAAATCCAAACAAATGGGGTGGTGCAAACATATGGGCACTGGGCCGTCCTCAGGACCTACCCGACTGTCTCCTCGCCACCCACGTTTGGCCTCTTTCCTCCCTAACAAGTGAGAGGCAATGGAGTACAGGCAGAATGCAGGAAGGAGGAAGAAAGCCCCTCTCCCCGCTCTGGCGGCTCCCGCAGTGAACCTTCCACACATGACAGATGCTTACGGCTTTAGACAATGAAATGGATCATCGCCTTCTCTCTTAAGCTGGGGTCATTACCCCTCAATTCTGCAGAGGCGCATCTGAGGCTTAATTTTTTGTTGTTTGCATATGAGATCATTTCAATTAAAGAGAACTGGAAACACTTCCCTCCATTTCTTTAGCAAACAGAGCCTTATTGCCTCCCACCCAAAAAAGCAAAGAAGCCAATATTACAATTTAAAACAAAACAAAACAACTCTTAAGCAGAGATAGGCGGGCTGCGGGTGAAAGGACATTTGTACATATAGGGATTTTATCAGGAAAAACACATCTGTGACCTTCTGCTCTAAGTCACTGAGCAGTGGAGCTAATTGAAATAGCCGAACACAGGAGGATCACGCTTCTTTGCTCTTTGGTGTTACTCAGGTCTTCTGCCAGTCTGATTTGATACCAGGGAGACTATTCCATATGGTGTAAGGGAAGTGACTCAGGGACAGGCACAACCCCCCCAATCACTGGGTCACAAGAATCAGGTGGGGTGATTGCTAAAATATGGATTGTTAAGCTCTGCCCTTGAGAATAGACTCTCCAAGGAAGGGTGCCAGAGAATCAGTATCTTTAACATTTGCTCCAGGCAGGTGTGGGGAGTTCGGTATATGATGTAAATGATGCACAGGCAGAGCAGGGAGGTTGCCTGGGTTCTGAGAGGTCAAGAGGAACCAAAGTTGTAAGATGGCAGAGCCCATAAATAAGCAAATACCTTGAGGTAGGAAAAAGAGCTGAAGGTGAAAACACCAGTTTGTGAAAGGAGAAACAGGCCCATAAAAAGAAGCAGAGACTAAGAGCAGCTGACTCAGTTGGGTGGAGAAAAGCCTCAGAAGGAAGGTATGTGATACCAGGCACATGTGAGATCAAGGAAAAGCAAATGTGCAAGCAAGAAGGTGGGGCAATGTTAATAGTAGGCAAAGTAGAATTGGAGATTAAAAGCACACACGAGTACAAAGAGATACATCATATGATGCAGGGCATATTTTACAAAGAAGATATTATAGTCATAAACATGTACATAGCCAACAACACAGCAACTAAATACAAGGGCAAAAAGTATTAGAGATGAAATGAGAATTGCCCCTAAAATAGACAATTCAAGTGAAATTGTCTTGAATCCAGCAGATCAAAAAACTGTCTTGTTTTGGTAGCCACTCACCATATGTGACTTTTGAGCACTTCAAATGTAGCAAGTTAAGATATGCTGTAAGAATGAGATATAAACGCCAGATTCCAGAAACTGTTAAAAAAAGAAAAGAATGTGAAATATCTCATCAACAATTTTCATATGGATTGTTTGCTGAAATGATCATATTTTGGATGTATCAGGTTAAATAAAATGTCATCAAATCAATTTCACATATTTGTTTTTATTTTTTTGATATGGCCAAAAGAAAATGTATAATGACGTAGGTGGCATGCATTGTATTTCTTCCGAATAGCGCTGACATAGAGGAATCAAATAATATCAAGTGGTTCTGTGAGGCCCCATCAGCTTCTAGTTCCCATCTTCGGATTCTAAAACCTTCCTCTTATTCCATGTGCATCCTTACAACCATCACCCCTTACTGGGGCTTGGCAAGTAGGAAGTTTGTTGTGTTCCAAGAAGCTGTGGATCCCGCCCTACTTTGTGACTCCCTACTGCAGGAATCTGGGTCTTAGATTTGTTATTTATAAGATAAAAAATAAATCCTACCAGCAGGTCATTGTGAGGATTAAATGGGATAGCATACTCTCCTGTTTTCTGAAAAGATAACATTAAACATCAAACAGAGTGAAGGGGGCCCACAAATTTGCTTCCTGTCCCCATACCCCGTGCACACGGAGCTATCCGTGAAAACTCTGAGGCAGAGCCCAGTGGAGGGTGGTGTGTGAGAATTGAAGATTTCCCACCCTGAGGATTTCACACTGTGGCTTTCAGGAGGACTCGAGTCAAGAGGCCTCACTCCGCCTTGAATTAAGATGGCTTCTCCTCTCTAGAGGCCTTAGAAACAAGACATCGAACTTTTAGGGGAAATTGCAGATGATTATCATTGAGGATTCCTAGCAAGTTCAAGCCAGAAGTCCCCAAGTGGTCAATGGTACAGTTGAGATTACCGAGTTGTCCCAGTTTATCTGGAACATTCCTGGTTTTAGCCCCGAAAGTCCCACATCTTGGGAAACCTTTCAGTCCCGAGCCAGCCAAGATGGGTGGTACCCCAGGTTCTCACTTCCAGGTTTTACAGACCTTCCCTTGTTAGAAGAATCACCATGGGATGTTTGTTAAGATCCAGATCTCTGGGCCCACCTCCTCATTCAGAATCACCAGGCAGCAGCCCCAAATTGGGACCCCCAACATCCCAGGTGGCTCTGTTATCCAGTCAGTTTCGGGAACACAAATGGGAACAACTGTTTTGTTATGTGGATGGGGAAACTGAGGTCCAGCAAGGGGCACTTAGGTGAAATCGATACCTTTCAAGGGCCCCCTTCCTCATAATGACTCCAAATAACAGTATAAAATGGGCTATAAAGTAGGTATAGAAAAGTTAACATGCTGATGTCCCCTCTTGGGGTCTATTTCATCTATTTTTTAATGTAAAAAGCATGTTGTAGGTATCCTCCTCCTTTGCTGGTGCTCAGGGCCCAAACGTGCTCTGTCTCCTGGGTGGTTCATCCTCCGGCAGTGTCATACCCAGGTGGAGGGCCTGAACCCCAGTACCTTGCCATGACAGGTGGTCCCCGAAGCCACAGCTGTTTAGAGAGCTCTGGGTTCCTCTCCCTAACCTGGGAAGCGGGGTTTCTGCTCAGGTATGGGAAGCCCCTCAGACACACTCCTTCCAGGTCCTTCTTGTCACGGATAGTACTCAAGGGCAGTGCTATGTCAAGAGCTCTTCCTGTGTGGGAGTGGGGGCTGGTGGTGAGAAAAGTGGGGGAACCCCGCCTCCATGAAGTCTCTGTCACCGCGGAACACCCAGGGTATACTTTGGGACCCTTTAGTTATCAATTCAGTGAAAAGAGAGCCATCTTTTGCAATATGCAGTCCATTTCTTGCTTAGCCGTGCTCAGGCAAACCTGAGACTCCCATCACTTGGACACATGGTGGCCAGACTTTGCCTTTCTTGGAAAGGAAACCCCGTGTAGCTCTGGAGCCGGGCAATGTGGGTCCCAACTCCAGCGTTGCCACCTCCTTGCAAGTCACCTAGCCCCTCTGGCTCTCAGAATCCCCCTGAGCGAAACAAGGTGGCAGCACCAGCCCTGCGGCAACGTCGTGAGGATTAAGGGACAGTATGTAAGTGTTTGAGGCGCGTAGGAAGAATCCATAAATAATAGTAGCTACGTAATCATAATAATATACAGAAAGTGTCTGCTGTGTATTGAGGCTCAGCTGCTGTCTTTTTTTTTTTTTTTTTTTTTTAATATATATTTTTAAGATTTTATTTATTTATTTGAGAGAGAGACTGAGAGAGAGAGCATGAGAGGGGGGAGGGTTGGGAGGGTCAGAGGGAGAAGCAGACTCCCTGCCGAGCAGGGAGCCTGATGCGGGACTCGATCCAGGGACTCCAGGATCATGACCTGAGCCGAAGGCAGTCGCTTAACCAACTGAGCCACCCAGGCGCCCTCAGCTGCTGTCTTTGAGACAGATTCCCCTCCCCGGTGACCCTGAGTCCCCAAGGGAAGATTCTACACGAATCAAAAGAAAAGTATGCTACCCAGAGAGGAGCAAACAGACCAGCAAAGCCATCCAGGCAGTTGGTGTTTTCTGGCCGTGAGACTGGCCCCAGTTTACTCTGGCAGCTGCCTCCACCATCAGTATAGAGGGAGAAATGGTAGTAAAACAAATGGATCAACCAAGAAGGGGAGGCTGTTTGGTTCCAGCTTCCAACGGAGAACCCAGCTGTCCCTGTGGTTGAGATGTGATGAGTCCCTGGAGGCTGGTCTGGCTTTCGCATGCTCGCCCTCAACCTAGATGTTTCCAAAATAGCTGGGCTGGGAGGAGTGCAGGTGGTGGTGCTAAATTCAGGCATAGCCAGCCATCTCTTTGCTCGTGATTCTGCAATCTGGACTGGGCACGGGGGCTCTGCAAAAGGTCATCTGGAGTCCTTCTTGTGTGCCTGCATTCCTCTGGCAGTTTGGGACAAAGATCCAAGATGGGCTCTTGGACGTGTCTGGTGCCTCGAGGGGCTCCGGTTGAGATGACTGAGTTGGCAGGGGGAGGGACGTCTCTCTCCACGTGGCCTCTCGTTCTCAAGGAGCCCAATCCCGGCTTCCTCGAGGGGAGTCTTGGGGCAGCAGGAGGCTGGGAAGCTGCACACCCCTTGAGGGTTCAGGGACTCCCACAAGGTCATTCCCACCATATTCCATCAGCCAAAGTAGTCACAGGTCAACCCAGATTCAAGGAGTGGCGAAATAGACTTCATCTCTTAAAAAAATCCACACTGCAAAGGGTGTGGGTACAAGGGGAAGCGGGTCATCAGAGGCCATTGTTACAACAATCTACCACAGCAACACAGGACATTCTCTAGGATTTGACATTTGAGGCCCTGGTCCTCTGGTTCCAATCCTCTTTCAGCCTCCTGGTGAGCCTCTGTGCTCCAGCTTCCTTCTCTGAGTGCTTCGGACCCTTTCCCTCCTCCGGGCCTTTACCATTGGTTTCCTTTGGCTGGGCTCAATGTGAACAAGAACACAAGACCTGGAGTCAGCCTGGAATCAGGCTCCCCCCTGGCTCCACCCCTCACTCCCAGCTGTGTGACCTTAGGCAAGTCTCTTGGCATCTCTGAGCTTCATTTCTGCCACCATTGTGGAGCACTTCTCTGCCTGCTGACCACCTACATGTTTTTCTATGGCACATCCTTTGAAAGTTTCCCCTGGATCCTTCCAACCCTCACCCAAGGAGAACTGGTCACTCCCTTCCTTTAGCTCCCAAGGCTCCCTGCCACACCCCAGTTCTGTCCCAGCCCACGGTGACATGTACATGCATGTGTCTCCTGGAGAGGCAGTTCTTGCGTCTAGGAGTCACATCTCAACATCCTTTTATCTTCAGGGCCCAAAATGTGGTGGGTGCTCTGCGTGTGCATTTGCCGAATGAACGAGCGGATGTCTGGGTTTCCAGAACTTAGGGACATCCTCGTTTGCCTAGGACCCATTTCTTTCACACCCCATCATGGCAGAAGAGGAGTAGAAGAAAAATAGGCATCAGGCTTTTGTGCCAGGGATGTGGCCTTTGGACACGTGATCCAGGAGCATGCCGCAACCCCGCCTGCCATCCCTAACTCGGGAAGAACGGGAGGCACACTCTTCCAGCAGGGTCATGATGCATTACAAATTAAGGCATCAAGCAGGAAGGCTAGCTCAGTACCCATGAGATAGACACGCATTCCTCCTTTGCACAGAGCAGACATCCTAGCTGCTGTCAGCCTGGTTGGACCACAGCCTGGAGATGAAGGAGGATGGCTTCAGATGGGCAGGCCCCGCCCTCCTGGCTCAACAGGAAATACTCCTTGCAGCTGAGACTTCCATGGGTGGGACAGAACTGGGTTCAAATTCTAGCTTCGTCACTCAGTGGTTCAAACCTGGGCTAACCTCTCCTCTCTGAACCCTCCATTTTTTCATCCATAAAATGGGGACAATGCTAACTCTCTGGAAGGGCCACTGTGAGGATTAAATAGGGTAACATAGGGGGCATATAATGGGCACAGAATACCTTCTCAGATTCTCTGATCTGCGACCGTTGCTCTGGCCCAGATAAATTATTCCATAAAATAAGTAACTGAACTTGATAAGGGCCTTCCTAGGCCCTTAACGAAGTTTATTGGATTTGGGGAAATTACAAAGTGTGGGTGCTGGGAGGTGACAAGAGTCACTCACTGAGCACTAGAGCTCACAGATGAGTACGTAACGTGAGCCAGGGACCGTCCTAAGCATTTTACATACATTCCTTCAGTCTTGCTAACCACGCTGTGAGGTTGATGCTATTCTTTTTCTACTTCTATAGAGGAAGAAACTGAGACCCAGGGAGGGTTGAGCACCATCCACAGTTATACCGCCGGTAAGTGGCAGCGCTGGGACTCAGACTCAAGTGGTCTTGCTCCCTTGAGGCTATCCTACCTCAGAGTGGCTCATTCTGGTTTACCTACCTGATGGCATTTACAGTGCTAACTGTCCTGTGGCAAATGACAATGACAAGAGTACCCAATGCTTGCAGAGCCCTTCACCATGTGAATGCACCTTGCCCGGGGCGTCTCTTTGAATTGTTACAATGCCCGTCGGAGGCCAGGACTGTTATTTCCATCTTACAGATGAAGAAACGGAGATACAGTGAACCAGGATCTCTTCCAAGGTGACACAGGATGGATGGTGGAGTTGAGATCCGAATTTTGGCAGAGCCCACCTTCAATCATTGTGCAGTTATTACAAGAGGAGGATGGTGCGGGTGCATGAGTATCCGAAACTGCCCAAGGTTTGTCCTGGCATGTTATTCAACTGGCGTGACTCCGTTCCAAGATGCTGTGCAGGGCAGCTGAATTGACCTCACGGTTCCCCACCCAGCCAGCAACTCCGCAAGGGCAGGTCTCCTTCCTGAGCCCCACCCCCAACCCCCACAGCTGCTCCTGCTGAATCTCTCAGCATCATGCCCTCCTTCCCTTCACCAGAGGGTCTTCCGGGGGCAGGACTTAGCCGCCTGGGTCCACGGGCCTCCAGAGGGTCATTTGGAGAGAATTCAGGGGGTCAGAGAACTTGGAAGGGAAAAATCACATCTCTTCGTTCACTGATCTCAACTGAAATTGAGCATTTCTTTTAGTTGTAGGTCACTTATAGAAAACACAGATAAATTCCTCTCACACTATAGAATTGCAGATGCCTTGAAATACCACTTATGCCTATCACCACTTCGACATTATGGCGCTTATTAGACCTGCCGTGGGATCTTATTATTGAATGCTTTAATAAAGAAGCATGTGTATTGCTACATTACAAAATTGTGTTTTTAATATTTTGATACTATTTTTAATGTAATTAGTACACTTTCTAATCCTATATATTCTTATTGGATGCATTGAAAAACAATATTCCCAGGAGTCCATAGTCTGCATCAGACTTCCAAAGAGTCCCTGGTTCATGAAATATTTAGAGCAATTCTTTGAGGTAGGACTCTGTTATCGTCTCTCATAATTCCCATTTTACAGAAGATATAACTCAGGCACAGAGAGAACAAGAACACTGCCCAAGGACACACTAGTTAATAAGTGAAGAGCAAGGATATGAATTCAAGGCAACCTAGACCAACCACAGCCTGCCCTCTTGGCCAGCACACTTGGTCAGAACCCCCTCGTGGCTGCAGAGGCTTCCAGTTCATTCTTCACTGGAAGGCAATCGCTGCTTTATCTCTTGGCAAACTCCGAAGGACCCTGAGCATCTTGAGGGATGGGACTGGTTATCCCTAGTGCCTGACCCAACGCTGAGCCCAGAAAAGATTCTAAATAAAAGTTTTTGAATGAATGTGTTTCTGAACCATAATGCGTCATACATTGTTGAGCAAAGACCCCCTTTTCCTGCCAGAATCTTTACTGCATTAATGAAAAGGCCCCAAACCAAATAATATGCCCACATTTTATAATGGCATTAGTAGAGAGTCGTGCATTTTTATAGCACTTTTGACATTGCCAAGAATTTTTACATCACTTTGATTTGAACCTCGCGTGTAAATTAGTCTGGACAGGAATGAGGTACCTTAGTTTCACAGAGAAGTCAATGGAGGCTCCAGGCGATTGGTTCCAGGCAGTCAAGCACGGGGGTGAAGGGCAGAGGCAGGGAGCCCAGCGGTGGCCTGGGTTCAAGCCCAGCTCAGCCACTCCCTGGCTGACCTCGCAGTCAGCCCAGTGACCTCACCCATAGAATGGGGACAGGCATAGCTACCATTTGAAATTGCTGCCAGGATTACAGGAGGGGATGCATGCTGTCTAGAACAAGTTTCTGGAATGCTGTAAGGACACAGTCCACAGTATCGGTCCCCCAAGATCAGCAGAAGGATGTTACGGTGTTTGTGTCATCACAGGGCAAATGCAGTGGAGATCGCATACTGCAGCAGAGCTCAATCACGTTCTCATTCCAACTCACGTCCCCACGTCCGGAATAAACCCTGTCCTTCTGGGGACCCTCAGTTTCCTGATCTGCAAAATGGGCGGCGGGGAGGGGTGGGGAGACAGGCTCAGGATACACAGGCTCAGTTTCCTTCATATAAAAGTCTGTGCAGAATTAACTTGAAAAACAAAACTGGGGGGCTGCCCAGTGTAGCGACAGGGTGGGATCCCTCACCCCGAGGAGCTCTTGGGGCTCTGCTTGAAGTCAGCTGGAACAGCTGGTTTAGCTGGAGCTCAGCATGAGAGAGAAAGAGCCGGATTAGACCTGCAGACCCGTCTTGTTTAGCAGGAGGTAAAATGGAAGGTGTGCGTGCATGGTAGGAGGCAGATCTCAGTGCCTTTAGACCAGGAACCTCCTGAAGGTAGCCCGGTTTCATCTTCTGTTCAAATTTCGCCAGCCCAACGCTTTGAGTGTCTACGTTTTTTTTAAAAGATTTTATTTATTTATTTGACAGAGAGAGAGAGAGTGAGAGCAGGAACACAAGCAGGGGGAGCGGAAGAGGGAGAAGCAGGCTCCCCCAGGAGCAGGGAGCCCGATGCGGAGCTTGATCCCAGGACCCTGGGATCATGACCTGAGCCGAAGGCAGACGCTTAACGACTGAGCCACCCAGGCGCCCTTTGAGTGTCTAAGTCTTTAAGGAGAGTCGGGATCTCCCCCACACGTCCTCTACCCCCCACCCCAACCCTGAGTTCTTCCCTTCTTTCCTCTGACTGTAACTCGTGTGATGATGAGCCCTGAAGATTCCTGAGAGCGTAACATTCGTGCAAAAGGCTGATTACACAGGGCCTCTGCCAGGGGATGCTCTTGGGAACAGCCAGTGAGCCGAGCAGGTGGAAGCCCCCTCCTACAGACGGCTCCAGGGGCCCCCCATATAAATGGCCTCTAGTACTTCATGTTGTTAAACCGTGGCAGGGGAGACTGGAACCATGTGGGAGAAGGTGGCGGGGTCAGTCCAGGCCGTAACGATGCTCGGGAAAACCTATTGAACAGATCTTCTTCTCCAAATGACTTTTCTCATGTAAAATTGTCTTCTATTATTGCTGGAAAAAGGGTTTTTAAAAGAGGTTTACATGCGATTTAATGAATATGAAGTAATAATGTTCCTTGTATTAAATTAAAATTCTAAGACTGCCACATGAAACAAGTGCATTATGAGTATCCAACATTATGTATTATTATTATTGGACTGCTTGATTGCCCTACATACTTGGGAGTAAAAGAAACAGTTCCAAGCCTTGCATTTGAATTGGCAAGCATCACCCTCAGAATGAGAGTCTGGACAGACCGGAAGCATGTCCACCTAGCTAAGGGAGGTCCTAGGTTATTAAGATATATCCTCATGATAAAGCAGAAGGATAATGAGACAGATAGACAACAGCCTTGAGCTCCTGGAAGCAGCAGAAAGAGAAGAGTATGTATGAATTTGGATTCTAGTGGCTCTATCCATATGCTATGTGACTTCAGGCAAGTCACTTTACCTTTCTGAGCCTCTATTTCTCCACACTATTATTTAGTCTGGATATAGGACCACTCTGAGGATAAACTGAGGTTACAGATGTGACAGCACTTTGGAAACTCTAGTGGGCTACTGAGTTCTGGGGACTGAGGATCATGGAAAGGTCTCTATGATGATTTCTTCCCTATTCCCACCGCTGCCCTAACTTTTGAAGCCTGGCTGCTGTCTATAATATTTAATAATAGTCACCTACAGTTATGAAGCACTTAGTAAGGACCTGGAATTACTTCACTCTGTTCCACTGTAACTTTAGGTGCTAAGTAGTATTATTAACTCCATTTTATAGAGTAGTAAATAGAGGCTCAAAATGGCTCATAAGCCACCCAAGGCCACAGGACCAGCAAGAGGCAGGGATTTAAACCCAAGTCAGAAGATTCTAAAACCTCTCAGTTCGCCTGCTATATTTGCGTCTAAAATATGCCTGACAAGCTGCTTCTAAACTGTGTTTGAACACCTCCAGGGACGAAGGACTCATTACCACCCTCGTCCCTCTCCTCACAATGAGTGCTCTCCCCTGACACATAAAGCATTATTATGGTGATATTATTATCTGTAAAATAGAGTGATTGAAGTAGATGCTCTCTTAAGGTCTATTCCAGAAACATCACTTGAAGAGCACGAGCATTTACCGACAAAGCCAGCCAGGCTGCGGAAGAAAGGATTAAACACCTCCATATGAAAATGGAACACAGCGAGTAAGAGGTGTGTGTGAATGGGGGCAATTAATCCTCTTTTGCCGATCACTGTAAAAAAATATTTGCCAGAGAGGAGGCATTTATCCCCTACAGACACATGGTGCGATCTTGAAATATCTCCACACAAGGAAAGATGATGGAGGAAATACAAATCTATTAAATGTGCAGGGCAAAAGAAAAAGGGGCTTCCATAAAAGGATTTCTAAACCATATCAAAGGCTTCTGGGGTCAGGGAGGGCTGTCAGAACACTACCAATTAGAGCTAAATGGGAAACTGGCTTAAATCTCAAAATTAAAGATGAAGAGCAGCAATTAACCTGTCTGCTAACAGAAAACATAGCCCTTAATGCTCAGTGTAATTTAATATTTCAAAATTATGACCACAAGCATCTAAGGCTCCTGTTCGACAATATAAAATGGACAATAAAAATCGCAGTGGGGCTTTGGCTCGCCTGGGCAAAATGGAGGTGAAGTCCACAGGCAGAGAGTGGCTTTAAAGTCACAATGGCTGAATTGGCCCCGGACACAGTTAGAAACACCCCCCCCACCCCCTAGGACACAAGTCCGCAAGCTCAGCCCCGTTTTCCAAAGACCCATTCTTTGGCCAGCAGGAAGCTTTTGATTTGTGTTTCGTGGGCTTTCACAGGGTGGATTATGCTGATGCGAGTGGGAAGGAGCAACCCCGCCCCAACCAGCCCCCGGCCTTGCTTAGAGGGTCTGCAGACTATTCCAGCAGATTTCTCTAAAACAGTGCTTCTCCATCTTGTGGAGCTTTGAAAATGCCTCACCCCTGGGCCCTCCTACAGACCGCAAGTCCAGGGCATTGGTATCTTTGAAAGGTCCCAGGTAATTTTCACTGGCACCCGGGGTTGGGAACCGCTACTCTGAAAGACTGTGGGCCCACTGAGGAAGAGTAAGTGGAAGGATGTCTGGAACACAGTCAAGGCTTGATTATGCTAGAAGCACCAGGATGATGTTGCCATGCTGGGAGATGTGCAGATGAGGAAAGGGGCCCATGGAAGATTTTCCTCCTGGCAGGCAGGAATGGGGAGCTGACTAGAACAACCACATAGAATTCAGCCCCTGACGAAGTCTCGGGGCCTAAAACCAGGAGTATAAAACCCATGGCTGAGAATCTAGGTTTTCATGGACTCTCCGGATGTGTGAGGCCCCTGTGGGTGGCCGGCCTTCCCTAACAAGAGTGAAGCTGAAACCCTCCATCTGGAGCTTTCCCAGTCCTCCCCCTGGCTTCCCCATCATTCTCCACGAATCCTCTCCGTTGCCTGGGCAGCAGCGTGGGGCATCGGGAAGGTTCCCAACTCTGCAGAAGGACGGATGAACCACCACTTAATGAGTGATCTTGGGCCAGGAGTTCCTCTCTCTGAGCTTGCTCAGTTTCTTCATCTGTAAGACACAGATAATGACAGGACTCACAGGGTTAGTGTAAGGAGTGCCTGAGATCATCTTTGCGGGCCCCCAGTGTGGTGTCTGGGACACTCGGCCACATATGTGGCTTCATGGATGTACCTTCATAGACCCTTTCTCAACATCTCCTGTGTACGTGCTGTCCTGCGCATCACCCCGCGCATCACCCTGCGCTTCCCTGCCTCCATGCTTTTGCCCAACCACGTCCGACCCCCCTGGAGTGCCTTTCCTCTTGGTCCATCACTTCCTGTCCATTCCTACGTTATTCGCCCTGATCCTGGGTTAGGTGCTAGACCCTACCACTTTTTTCTCTGTGCTTCTTCTCCATTCTAGAATTTAGGTTTGAACTCTCCAAGGACTGCTCTCTCCTCTGACCATTCACCCCATCTGTGTCCCGCGCCCCTACTTTGCAGTGACCACCGTCTGCCTGAATCCCACCATGACTCCCACCTACACTGAGCGTATGTGTGACATTGTGTCTCCTGGAGGCCAGTGTGGAGTCTCAGAAAAAGCAGGTGCTTTGGCACTGATCCTCCCAGCAAGCCAATGAGGTAAGTTCTATTAGTAGCTCCACTCTATAGATGAGAAACCGAGGCAGAGGTTAAGTCACTTGCCTCAAATCAAATAGCTGGTTCAGAGCTGGGGCTGGAGCCCGGCAGGCTGGCTCCAGAGTCCTGGCTCTTCACCGTTTTGGGATACATCCTTGCAGAGTGAGATGAGAATAAATAGGAGGGAGAGAGGAAGGACCAAGGAGACTGGGTAATAGAGACACCATGAGCCCTAGCTGGAGCAGGGAGGCTGTCATCAGCATTAGGGGGCCTCAGGGAGGCCATGCGAGCACCGAGTGTCCTTTCCTATCACTGTGTGGACCATCAGGGACAGGCTCAGAGGTCCCTGATTAAGCATCCAGTGACACTCTGGTGCCTGGACACTGCCCAGCCCTCCTCCAACCTACCTGAATGGGTGGGTAACTCTGAGCCCAAAAGTCTAGGACACTTGTGAACTTTCTCCCAACCAGAAGGCAGGACCCTGGGCATCTAGAGCGATGGTGGTGGCATGAAGAAGGGGGAGACCACACCCTGGCTGAGGTCGGACTGAAAGAAGAGAGAACCAGCTGGAAACCTCCCATCTAGCAGGGCTGGCATGAAACATGAGCAAAAACATACCATGGGGCCCGCAATTCCGTGGGCCGGGGCTCTGCTACAGCAAAGCAGCACTCCTCCCCTCGTTTCTCACGGCCGGGCTCCAGCGGCCTCATCTGACACGCCTGGTGCCGTTCCTCCAGCCCACAGCCCTTCCCACGCCTCTTTATCATGACAGTGTCCACTGCTTTATGCTTATGCTTATGCTTATGCTTATGCGCGGTCCTTCAGACTGTGCTCTGCTTGAAGACGGGGTCCGCTCTTTCTCGTCTCTGCCTTTGCTCTGCCATCCCCCAGCATGCACCCAGCGAGACCTCAATGTGCCAGGGTTGGCTGCATGGATGGTGCCCCCTGCTAGGCACCTGAGCCAACTGGTGCACATCACCTTGACCTGTGGGGTACATGAATTCTGAGACCCAGCACAGCTTCCATGAAGTCTCTTTCCCCGTGCCCTCCCCCTACCACCTCCTTGAACAATAGGCTCCTCTGTGCTTCTGGCCATCCTGCCTCCATCGCAGTCATTAGCTGGGGCGGGGAGGAGGAGTGGTCTTAGGTGAGTCACTTAACTCCTCCATGCCTCAGCTCCCCCATCTATAGGAGGGGACAAGGGTGCCTGCCTTCCAGAAGCATTGGAGGATACAATGAGCTGCCATTTAGAAGGAGCCTAGCCCCGGGCCTGGCAACAGTGGCTGAAAGTGGTCCTCTGCAGAATCAGGTTTCACAGACAAAACCAGAACAGGAACAATCTGAAAACTCGGAGTGATTTTAGGCCCAGAGAACAAAACGTTCAGAACAGAGCATGAGCAAGGTCTGCTCCCTGGAGTGGGGAAGGAAAGCACTAGTCATTTTTTGTCCCCCCAAGTAAAACATATAGAGTTTGGATTGGCCAGTGCTTGCCTTCCTTAACGCTTAATGGAGGGTCTGCTTCTGCTACTAATAACCTTAAAAAAAAAAAAAAAGAAAAAGAGAAAAAAAAAAGAAAACTCCTCAAGGTATTTTTCCAATTCCCAGGACAGCCCTTCGGGGTTCGTTTTTATATTCACAAATCCATCCTGTTCTCCTGGCAATGCAGAGAGATGGGCGAACAGGCTTCTTTTCCTTGTTCTATAGATGACTAAATGGAGGCTCAGAGAGGTCAGGACACTCGTCCCTGGTCACCCAGCTGGTGAGTGCTGGGCTGGGGCTTGCACCCTCTCACCACCAACTGGTATTCCTCATTGCATCCTGGGGTTTCTGGGGTTCTGGGGCGGGGTGGGGAGGGAGTGGTGGGGGTGGGGAAGATTGAGCACATTTCCGGCTTTTTCCACTCTTGTGTCTCTCACCAGCTACAGCGATTGCAGGCACCGAGCGGAACCCTCGAAGGACTGTCTAGAAAGCAAGAAGCATGGCACGGGAGGAGATTGAGGAAATTCACACACGGGTTAATTTTTTGCTCCTGTTACATGTTAGAGGTACTTGTCCCTCTTACGTATATCAGTTGGGCTTCCACGTTGACTTCTTTTGAAGAAAGGGATAAACGGCTTAAAAATAATTGGAAACCAGTGCACCAAGCCAAGTCCAATCTGTGGCTTCTTGTGCCTACCAGGTTGGCTTGTGATCAGGTGGTTTTCGATGCGTGCCACGGTGACACAAGGAAACTCACAAATCTGGAAGAGTCCGTGCAGCCGCAGAGGTGCCAGTGTTGGGGGGCGGGCAGTGCCTCTTCGCTGAATCAGAGTTTAAAATCTACTGCTATTATGAGGAAATGAGCAAGAGAGGCCTTATGTGGGCAAGACCCACGTGGCAACCTCCCAGGGCAAAACTCCAGGGAAGGTCCTGTAAGATTTGGGCCCAGTCTGAGGGCCGTGCAGGCAGGTCCGCTCCTGATCCCATGATCCCGATCCTGATCTCTGACCTCTGGGCCGGGCTGAGAGGTTTTTCCCTCATCCGAGCAAAACACGTCAGACTTGGGCACCTCAGGTCACCCTCGGGCAGGCGATCTGGCAGGGCAACTTAAGACAGGCAGAAGTTTAAGGAAGTCTCTGAAGTCGCTCAGACATCTGCAGAAGCTAAAACAGCAATTTCCTCTTGGTGGCGGGACATGGTGTTCCCGGAGGAACACGTGGCCCCCAGATGCTCCTGGGCAGTCGCCGTCTTCCCTGACCCTCTTCCTGCCACTTGGCCCCGTTCAGAGCCAGAGTGAACCTGCTTGAGAGTCGACAGTTCCCACAGCAGGAAGGGCCAGGGCAGGGGTCACTGTGACCAATAAGACATGGTCCATATCCCTGAAGAGCAGGGGACGTGCCAGGAATCTCTGTCCTGCTAGCCAGTGGGTTCTGGAAACAACGACTACAATAGACACTACAGTGTAATGAGAACTTACTCTACATGCATTGCCTCAGTGAATTATTACCACCTACCACTCAGTGTAAGTTAAGTCCTGTTTCTAGCTCCATTTAACAGATGAGGAGACTGAGGTTCAGAGAGGTTGAGTCAGACAGTAAGTGGCAGAGCAGGTCTGATGCCCGAGCCTTTACTCTTGACCAGGCTCCATTGTCCAGACCCAGTGTGTCTGGAGTGGTGGGACCCCACCCCCACCAAGGGCTCCTGCCTTAGTTTCTCCACAGCATTCATACTCAGTGGGGACAATGCCCCCCCCCCTTTGGGAGCAACAATTGATTCTGGGGGGAGGTGTGCAAAAAATCTTACTTTTTAATGTATAAAGCACCCATACAATATATAAGCAGATATATAGCATATATGTAGTATTAAAAGTTTAAGGGGGAGGGAATTCAGTTAGAAAAAAAGTGCCTGGAACATAGTAGGTGCTCAGCAAACAATCTTTCCCCCCTTCACTGCCCACCAGAGCCAAATGGGAATCAGTCCCATTGGGAGCTTTGCATATCAGCCCCAATCTTGGCCAGTTCTGCCCAATCCCACCCAGTCCACCCTCACTCCTTTAGCCCTTGTTGCTGAGACCCCAGCAGGCTCCATGCTGGAGTCTGGTTCACCGCCCAACATCCCTGGTTCCTCCTTAGAGGCTCCCCAGAGTTGCCTGTTGGGACTTGTTATAGGTTAAGCAGGTACAGGCTTAGCTCAGCTCAAATGAAACTTGAACACTTCAGGTCCTTGTTGTCAATTCTCCCAACACAGGGAAAAAGGTAATTGTCAATTAATGAGCCCATCAACTGAGGCGGGAGGAAAATCAATAACACGGACCAATACAGAGCGTTCTAATGCCAGTCAGGATTCCGGGAGTGGGAGCCTTTCAAACAGGTACACGGAGTAATTGGCTTCTCCCTTGTGACCCGTTCCATGGACTCTACAACTCTCCAATTAACATGTACCATTGACAGGCACACAATTATTTGGGTTCACTGTGTCCCAGCCAGTGTTTGTTCAATCAGAACTTGCAAATACACAGAAAGTGCACAGAATAGCAAATGCAGGATGGCTCTGGGGGAAACCAAACAGCGAGTGGGTCTTAAAGGAATCCTGGACTTGGGATATCTCTTCCAGAGAGCTGCCCCGAGTCCCGGCTTAGATGCTGGCCAACAGCCCCGTTCTAGCTAGCCCTGACTAGACCTGTCCCCATCCCCACTGAGAAACTCAGAGGGGGCTGCCCCTGGTTTGACAAGTGCCATCCCCATGATCCACCGGAGAGAAAATGACTATCATCCTTTGCAAAGAAGGAGCCTTCTGTCTGGATGGCCATTTCTCATCTCTTCCACCTGGTTCATTGTGATCAATCTAAGTCAGCCTCCAGAACCTCAGGGATTCTTCCTGGATCTCTAGGTCAAAGGCCCTTTCCCTGGACACCATAGCATCCTGGGCTTGCTTCTTCCTTAGCACTCACACCATTGGGTTACCCCATTGATTTATCTTAGTTCCCTCACAAAAGAGTGAACCCTTTGAGGTCAGAGACTAAACATCTCTAAACATCAGCACTAGCACAGAACATACTTAGTAAATTGTTGTTGGATGAATGTATAGGTAGGTAGGGCAAAAAAGAGTAGGGGAGTGGATGGGTGGATTTGTGATGCATGATAGAACAGGTGGGGAAATGGAGAAACTGGTGGAGAATGAAGATAGATAAGAGGGTAGAGGATAAGTGGGGAGATACATGGAGTTTAGCGGGTCAGTGGGTAATGGATGGGAGGATGGCTAAAAAGACAGATGGGAGGTTGGATGGATGGTGTTGGGCAGTGTTTGGAGGGCATGGAAGGATGGATAGATGTATAGATGGTTAGGTGGGTGGACAGATGGATGGATGGAGACTTGGCAAGGGAATGAATGGATGGACAAGTTAATGCATACACAGATGAGTGGATGGATGGGTGGTGAAGAGGAAGGGAACAGAAGGAGGGTTGGATACAAGAATGGATGCTCTATGCCAAGGGTAGCAGATGGAAATATTGCAGGGAACCGTCCTCTGAACTCACCCCCAAGGTGTCAGAGACATTTGCCTGCCGCACTCTCCATACATCCAGGTGTTATGGTTCCCAATGGGAAATCCTATCGGATTCCCCTCTTCCAAATACCTAGGCCTGCTCCTGCTATGGCTCTTGACAGTTCACCAGCCAAGCTGTTTTCTGAGGGTTCTCGTGGAACTGACCAACTGGTAACTCAGTCCCCGTCCTCTTTTCGCAGAGCCATGACCACAACCCAGGTGAACTCTCCTCCCAGGTGCTGACACCCTTGGGCCTGCGCTGAATCTGCTGGGATTTCAAGTCTGCACTTGGGCTTCCAATGCTCCACCTGAGGCAGCAGGACTCAGCTTTGCCTCTATGACTCCTTTTATGTCATGTAATTACCCTCAGCCTTCCAGGAAACCGAGAGAATTGACTGAGCATTTACTATGTACCTGGCCCTTGGCACTTATTATCATATTTAATCAGCATTACAAACCTAGAAGGTAGAGTGTAATTATCTCTGTTTTATACATGAAGTCAAGGGCTCAGCATCACAGAGAGCAAGTGGAGTTAAGATTGGAACCCAGTCTCCTCTTCCAAATGCCAAGGCTCTTTTTATAACCTCAACATTCTTGGGGTCCTCAGGAGAGGACAGGGGGCAGGCAAACTGCTGGTTGGGGACAAAACTGGGATTATGCCAGGATTCTGGACCCCCAAAAATGCCTTCTAGGGATAAAATTACATCTCTTATTGATTTTATGTGAGAACAACTTGGCTAGAAGAAGATCTGTTTATCGGTTCAAAGAGTTGGACCATTGCCCGCCACCCCCCAACTTTACTCCATATGATTGTGAAGAACATAAACGTACACTCCTTTGGCCACCAAGGATACCACTACCTGATGTGATATCTCCCCAGTGGGAATGGTCCTGGTACTAGTTAAGTAAGTGAAACAAGCCTTCTCTGCCCCACCTTGGGTTGGCAGCTAGTCCTGAAATCAGCTTGTGATCCACTCTCAGGGCTCCTTGGGTCTTAAGTGGGACTCTTGAGAACCAGAAGCCTTCACGAATCATGGATGAATCCTGAATTGTGGGATTCCAGGTGTCACCCAGGAGCCTCTCATATTGTCCCATGTAGGCAGTCTGACACAACTCCTTGCAGGCAAATTCTCTTCCCTGAGCCAGACTACATGTTTTTTGAGGTGATTGCTAAATATCTAAAATTTTGGAGTGCTACATGGTGTTCAAAGTACCATGTCATTTGACCCTCAAAATAGCCCCCGTTCAAGAAAAAAGAAATTACAGACCAATCTCGCTTACAAAATTGGACAGAAAATTCTAAATAAAATATTAGCTAATGGAATTCAGCAATTCATATTTTAAAGTACATCATGATCAAGTAAAGTTTAACCTAGGAATGTAGGGTTAGCTCAATATCAGAACATTTATTATATAATACAGCACACTAACAGACGACAGGAGAAAAATCAGAGTATCTTCTCAAAAGATGCAGAAAACACTATAATTCAACACATATTCATGATTAAAACAGAAACGTGTGGTGAAGTAGGGAGAAAGGGAACATTCCTACTCTGATAATGTGTGTCTATAAAAAAATTTAGGCAAATATTTTACTCAATGATGAAGCTTTAGGCATAGTTCCTTTAAGTCAGGAACAAGACAGGGATGCCCTCTATCACTGACTCTGTTCAGCATTGACCTGAAAACCCTAATCAACACAATCAGGAAAGAAGAAATAAGCAAATTGTGTAAGAATTGGAAAGAAACAAAACTGTCTTCATTTCTGTTTCTATATAGAAATTCCCAAAAAATCTACAATCTTCTAGAACAAGTAAGAGAGTTCACTATAATTGCCTAATACAAGTTCAATATCTAGATAGCAGCTATGTCCCCATTCATTCTTAGTAATCAATTCAAAACTCTTAATAGTGTGGGAGACTCGGAGGTTGGAGAATAGAGCCCCAAATACAAAAAAGAGAAGATGCTTCCGCTGAAGACCAGGTCTAGTGTGGATGCAATTGCCATTACTCTTTCTCCCTGGTACCCTTCCTGGGAAATGTCTGTTCAGCTGTTGTGGAATGCTGAACTTCCATTTGGGTTTTGGCCAGGAATATCCATTCCTAGTGGAGGGCTCTAACCTTGCAGAAGGTGTGAGGGCATCTGAAGTCAGTCAATCAGACAAAGACATGACATGTCTCTCTCTCTCTCTTTTGGAAGTATATTTCACATAGTGTTATATTAGTTTCAGGTGTACAATATGATTCAACAGTTCTATACATTTCTCAGTGCTCATCAAGATAAATGTACTCTTAATCCCCTTTATCTATTTCACCCATGTCCTCATCCACCTCCCCTCTGGCAACCACCAGTTTGTTCTCTGTATTTGAGTCTACTGTTTTGTTTGTTTCTTTTTTTCTTTGTATCCTTGTTTTGTTTCTTAAATTCCATATATGAGTGAAATCATATGGTAGTTGTCTTTCTCTGACTGACTTCTTTCACTTAGCATTATACCCTCTAGGTCCATCCATGTTGTTGCAAATAGCAGGAATGCATTCTTTTTTCATGGCTGAGTAATATTCCATTAGATAGTTAGATGGATAGATAGATGATAGATTAGATAGATAGATAGATAGATACCACATGCTTTTTTTTTTTTATCATGGCATATCTTTTTAACATAACTGCCAACTGGCAACTTAGAAACCCTCCTTCAGTTTTTGCTTACATGTGGAGCCTGCCTTCTGGGACACAACTTGCTTCTGGCCCTTTCTAGCCCTCTCCTCATGGAACCAAAGGATTTTAGCATTCTAAGGGAAGTTAGAAGCCATGTCCTTTGTCACCGGAGAAGCTAAAGCACAAAATAGTGAAGGGATGGACCCAAGTCCCTACAACTAGGAGCAGCCGAGCCTGGATTATACACCCACCTATCCACATTCATGGGTGTGTGTATGTGACTCATTCAGTGCACACCCATGTGCACCCTTTGGGTGCCAGACGCTACACTAAGCCCTGGGGTTGTGGTTGTGATTAAGACAGACCCTATTCCTGCTCTCTTAACCCTCACAGTTCTGTAGAGAAGATGGCCATGAATGAATAATTTGCATTAGTAAAATACACTCAAATAAAGAAATTACGTGAATAAAAATAAAAACTGAGAGAACAGTAAAGGAGACATCCAGGGTGCCGGGAGTGGGGGGCGGTCATAGATTGCTCTAAGGAGGGGCTGACATGGAAGCTGTGTCCGGAAGAAGGCGCCACTCAAATAAACAAACAAAAACTGTACAGGATAAAAAAGACTCACTTCAAAACAATAAGACAATCTGAAAGGTACTTAGGAATAAACCGAGCAAAAGACGTGCCTGACTTTTATGGAGAAACTTCAAAAGCATCACAGAAGGACATAAAAGAAGAATTGGGGAAACAGAAGGCATGATGGGAAACGTGGAGGAGGGGGCAGAGGCTGGTGAGAGGGACTCCCCGATGCCCACGCCGGGTGGGCTCTGCATGGACTGAGCAAAAATTCAATGTAAAAACAAAGAACGATTTGGATTCTGGGCTCTGGGCACTTGAGTCCGATTTTCTTTCTGGTAATGGGCTGGGCTTTCATGCCCACTTGTTACAAGCAGAGCTAATGCACATGCGATTTTGTAACCAGCTTTTTCCCACTTAACAATCTAGCATGGATATTTCCCACATCATTAAGTGGTGTTTGATAAAAAAAAAAAAACAAAAAAACCACACACACAAAAACAAAACAAAACAAAACAAAAAGATAGAGAGTGGTTCTCCAAGGCAGATGAAATTGGTTGTTTCCCGGGTTTTAGAGAGAGGAGGACGGTGAGGGCTGGGCGTGGGGTAGGGTGGAGGAAGCTATGTGCATACAACACCTACTAAGCGTACCATTCATCCCCCCACCATGATGGGATGCAGAACTTTCCCCTTTACTTTGCAGATGAGGGAATGGGGCAGGGGGTGCAAGTGCCAGTTGCTCAGGGTCTCCAGGGTCTTGGCTCTGTGCTACTCCTAAACCGTGCCTGCCTCCCCCTTTGTCTCCCACGGAGTGCTGCACCGTGCTGTGCGGAAGGACACTCATCCAACTGTTCAACACGTGGATGCTGCGTGCCCTCACTGCCTGGCGCTGTGCTGGAACTTGGGCTGCAGCAGAAAACAAAACCAAGATCCTGCCTTAGTTTCCTAGCACTGCCACAACACATTCTCACAACCCCGGGAGATGCGTTCTCTCCCAGGTCGGGAGGGCGGCAATACTAAATCAAGGTGTTGGGAGGGCCTTGCTACCACTGAAGGCTCTAGAGGAGACTCTTTCCTTGCCTCTTGCAGCTTCTGGTGGATCCCAGCAATCCTTGATTTGTGTCAGCGTCATTGGCTGTCTGTCCCCATCTTCCCGTGGCCTTCTCCTCTGTGTCTCTGTGTCTCAAATCTCTCTCTCTTCTCGTACAGGGCACGAGCCATTGGCTTTAGGGCCCACCCTAAATCCAGGATGATCTCATCTCTAGATCCTTAATTTGATTTTATCTGCAAAGACTAATTCCAGGTAAGGTCAAATCACAGCGACAGCAGCTCAGGACTTGGACACATCTTTGGGGGGGGGTACCCAATTCAACCCCCTACGCTGACCCACATTCTAGTGAAAGAAAATGAAGAACAGATAGATAGACTGCACATTAGATGGTAGCAAGAGTGATGCCAGAGGCAGAGAAAGGGAGGGAAGGAAGATGGAATATGTGGAGGTGGGCACAGCAGTTCTAAGTGGGATGCTTCAGGAAGGTGTCACTGTGAAGGTAACATTTGAGCAAAGATGTGAAGGCGGTGACAGAAAAAGCCATGTAGGTATCTGCGCAGTGTTCCAGGGAGAGAGGATAGCAAGTTCAAGAAGCTCAAAGAGGGAGCATGCCTGGAAAGAAACAAGCATGGGGAAGCGAAGGAGGAAGGGACTCCAAGCAGTGGTGGGGCCCAGATCAGCGAGGCTCTTGCAGAGCATGGTTCCTCCGAGCAAGACGAGAGCCACCAGAGGGTTTCGAGCAGAGGTTGATAGAAGAGAGGATCGTCGGCTGCCATGTGCAGACCAGCGAGGAGGTAACTGCAAGATCCAGACAGGAGATGCGGGCTTGGACCAGGATGGTGGCAGCAGAGATGGAGCACTGGTGGGATTCTGGGTGCATTTTGAAGGCAAGGTCAGGAAGATTTCTGCTGGGTGTGGAATGTGAGAAAAAGGGAGAAGTCTTGGATAACAGCTGGGTGTTATGGTTGGAGCAATGGAAGGGTGGACTTGCCTCCCTAACCATGTTGGCGAAGGCGGCGTGTGGAGCAGAATCATGGGAAAGCTTAGGAATTACATTTTGGACACATGGAGCATGAGATGTCAGTTAAGAAGAAATACTGATTGGGCAGTTGGGTGTTTGATTCTGGGGTTTGGGGCAAGGGCTGAGCTGGAGATAAAAAGGTGGGAGTTGTCAGCGTGGAGACACTATTTAAAATCGAAAGAATGGATGAGGTCATGATGGGAGGCAATGCAGAGAAGAGCTCCGAAGAATGACTTTACCAAGGACACCCCAATATTATGAGGTCGAAGAGGGAAACCACAAAGGAGACTGACAGGTGTCGTGACCTGTGAGGTGGGAAGAAAACCAGCAGAAATGTGGCGCCTTGGAAACCAAATGGTGATTTCAAAAGGAGGCAGAGGGGCGCCTGGGTGGCTCCATCAGTTAAGCGTTCCAACTGTTGATGTCAGCTCAGGTCTTGATCTCAGGGTCGCGAGTTCAAGCCCTGAGCTGGGCTCCACGCTGGGTGTGGAGCCTAGTTTAAATAAATAAATAAATAAATAAATAAATAAATAAATAAATAAATAAATAGGAGGCAGTGACCAATTATGCACAATGCTGCAGCTGGGTCGGGTCAGATGAGCGCAGAGTGACCCTCGGTGTCCTGGAGGTCTGTGGTGTCTTTGGTGAGGGCGGTTTCAGTGGAGTGGTGGGATGGCATGGAATGAAAGGAAGTGGGTGGAGGGAAACTGGAGTCCCCCACAGAGACAACTTTTACAGGTGTTTTGTGGTAAGGGGAAATGAGTGAAGGATTTTGAGCTCCACGAGGGCAGGGGGCCTTCTGTTTTGGTCACCCCTGTGCTATGTGTCTCTCCCCCAGCATGGAACCTGGCACTTAATACACGTTTGTTGATGACCGAATGAATGAATGAGGATGTGACCAGCGAACGGAAGAAGTCCCTGGCGGTCCAAGAGCGGTTTCCTTTTGGCCACCATCATCTTCTCTTGGAAGACAGAGCAGACCCTGGGCAGCTAAGACCTGTGGCATCATCCATATGGCAGAAGTTAATTAACTCAGGGTGTTTCTCCCTTCTGTTCTCAGCGGTGCAGAGCAAACCTTTGTTCCTGACCATCTCAAGTAGCTCCTGCTTCTCCTGAGCTCCCCCCACCCACCCCTGGACTAGAAGCCTGGTGCTGGGGAGGCCACCCTGTTTCTGCGCTCGTGAGCAGCCTGGCTTCTCCCGAAGCCTCCCCATCCTCTCAGACCCCACAGGCGGTCCCTGTGCTGGGTGTGCCCAGGAACAAAGACAAGGTGGTGCCCCACCCTGCCCGACCCCCTCCTGCTGATCGGGGGTCGGCACAGCCAGGTGCTGTGCTGGGCTCACTCCTGGGCTCCCGGCCTTCCCCAGCCCCCCACCACCCTACCACTGCCCTCGCCTCGGCTCTTCTTCCAAGGCACCCGGGTCCCTCCATGGCCTCCCTTCTTTCATGCCTTGTGCAGGAGTTCCCATCCTGCCCAGAAGGGGGCCTTTGACCAAACACACACCTGGGCTAAACCCCAGGAATGGTCCGGGGCAGCGCCCAGCATCTGTAGTTTTAACAGTTCCCCCGGCTGCCTTTGAACCACAGCCAAGGTTAAGAACCACCTCATCATCCATAAACCCAGACTAATAGTACCTGTCCCATGAGGAATAAGAAACAAGGCAGTGACTCTGTGCCCAGCCTTTGATGCCTCTGTCCCCTCCAGAGCGGTCCTCGGAGGTAGGAATCCCGAGTCCCATCCTACAGATGGCGAAGCACATTCAAAGAGCGAACTTGCCTTTGGGCACTCGGTGGGTGAGTGGCCGAGCATGGGTTTGAACCTAGGTACATGTGACTCCCAGGTAGCTTTCTATCTGTCCCTGACACCTGCTGTGCCTTTATCCACAGGGGCTGTTTTATTTCTCTTCTATCAATAATGATAGTCCCAGGGCAAAATGGTTTTTTGTTTTGTTTTGTTTTGTTTTAACCGGGCTACAGACATGGTGGTGTAGAGTTCAGATAGATGGACAGTCCATCCCATCTGAAAGGCTTGGGAAGGTTTGGGAAGGGGGGGCACTTGGACTGGGAGTTTGGATCCACCGAAGGCCTTGCAGGCAGAAAGGGATGTGGTCAGTGAAGGAAGGGTCAGAGCAGGGGAGGGAAGATGACCTGTCAGGAGGCTACTTCCCTGGCTAGCTACTGTCATAACCCGTGCAGGGAAAGAGAGAAGAGGCAGGAGTCAGGCTGCTGACAGGCCAGAGAAAGGCATCCAGGGCAGGCCCCTGTGCCCAGCTGCTGACGGCTGGAAAGCCAAGCCGTTTTCATAAGGCCGCTAGAAGCGCTCTTGGGCGATCTCATCTCTGAAAGACTGAATTTCATTATAGTTCAAGTCTTTCTTGGGCTTCATCAAAGGCTATGAGTGTCTTGAAAAAGAGAAGCATCTCTTTTCCTCAGGTGAGGGGAAAACACGGTAGAGCTTTCTCTTCTAATATGAATGAGACAAGGAGATGCAGATGAACTTGGCAGAGCCTGCCAGAGAAGGCTAATAGACTTGACAGAAGAGAATTATGGAAAGAGACAGCTCCAGAGGGTGGTGGGGCAGAGAAGAAAGAGGCTCCAGGACTGCTAGCCCCAGGTGAGCTCCTGGGGAGCCGGGATCAGTGTCCACAGCAGAAGGACCCCAGGGCCTGGATGGGCTCAGCTTCTCCTCTGGCTGGAAGCTTCTCTGCCTGGACACCAGGGACATAAGACCCCCAGGCCCCCAGCATCCTTCCTAGTTCATTTCTAGTGATCCCATTAATTGTGGAGGCTCAGGGGCTGGAATGGAATTCTCGGCGTTTCCTGCATGGAAGCTCTCAGTGGGGGAGGACTGGAAGTGACCAAAAAACACTTAGCCAGAAAAAAACCATTAAAACCCACGCAGGTTTGACGCTCCCACCAGAGGCTGGGAAGGGGCTGGGGGCTATTATGTGTACATGCATGTTTTAAAATATCACAGGCAGTTCGATGTCCCAGGGAACCCGTGGCTCAGAAGGAGGTGCTTTGCTTTTATAAAATCAGATTGTTTTCCTTCTGCCTTTAATAAAAACCAGCGCTAGTCTCTGACTCACAGGCTCGAAACAGCCTTTGCTGGTGACAGAGGCTGAGATTAAGGCAGGGGCACCGGCTGGAACTGTTCTCAAATAGGAAATCGAAGACCCAGAGACAAAGGAGTGGGGAGGGGGGAGGGAGAGGCAGAGCGGGAAATAAATGCAGAGTTAATGCTCAGTGAGGGTGTCAGCGGTTGGCTCCCTGGGCGCCTCTGTTAGGCTGCTCAGACCCAGGAGTGAGGGAGGCAGGGGTTCCGGGCTCCCCGCCGGCGGCCCATTTGTCCCCTGCCAGCCAGCCCTCTGCACCACCAGGCTGCTCATCCCATCTCCTGCAAAGGCTCCTGAGTCTTAAGCAGATGCCCCGTCACGCAGAGCGGGAGGCTGTCACCTCCCCAGGGAGGGCGTGATCACGTAGAGTTGATAAGGTGGCTTTGAGGCTGCGTCCGGATCAGCTGGGGCCGGGGAGGAAGGGCTGAGATGGGGCGAGAGAGCCCCCGGAGAGGCCAGAGGTGGCTTCTAAGAGAAGGTGTTCCCTGTTCTGTCTTGTCTGGCCGTCTGTCTGTCGCTCCCTCTCGGCTCTGGCTTTGCCTTGCTTTGTCTTCCTCTGTCTTCCTTTGAGTCTGGCTCCTTTCATCTCATTGTCTTGCTCATTCGTCGTCTCCTTCCCTCTTTCCTTTGTCTGAATCTCTTTTATTCTCTTAAGAAAGATGGCCGAACTTGTTAAGCCAGAGATCAAACACCCCAAAGGGCTGACTGTGTAAGAAGGGAACATGGCTTTAACATCTGGTGTTCTCATGCGCTCTCTCTTCTCTCTCTCTCTCTCTCTCTCTGCGACACAGTGGGTTCCCCGCAGAGAGGAAGGGCAGGGAGGGGGTGGGGTGTGGGTGAGAAAATCAATGAAACCCTGTCACTCCTGGGCTTGGTAACAGTGGCTAGAGCAGCGGGAAGGGCGAGAATATTCCCGAAGGGCCAGACAGGCTCCAGCCAGGGCTGGACCACCAGGGAAGCCACCACCCCCGCAGGAAGAAGCAGGTCTGATGCTCAGTGAAGTCAAGGGCTCTGAAGAGGCTGGCTGACAACCAGCCGGGGCCCTCTGCCTTTGCAGGAGGCAGGAAGAAACATTTATGGGGGTGAAGAACAGGGACAGAAGGAGGACCCCCAAACAAGGGGCACTAGGGACGGCATTTCATCCTCTACCAGCCCTCTGAGGGGCACGATTCTCGGCTGAAAGACGCATGAGGCTCAGACAGGCCACGGAACGTGTCCTACACACCCGGCTGGGAGGGGCAGGGGCAGGGGCAGGGGCAGAGCTGACTTGTTGCTGTATTTATTCCCAGGTGTATTTATGGTCGTGGATGGAAACTTGGTCCTTGGTAGGTTCAGGGTGAAGGCGATCAGGGGACAACGATGCAGCTAGTCTGAGCCTAAAGGTGGGGAAGGTGGAGGGAGGGAGGTGGGAGGGAGCGAGGGAAGGAAGAGGAGGCAGAATGGTGCAGGAGAGTGGTGTTCTGTTGGAGACCAGCCCTCCAGAGGTCACCTTGTAGGGACAGGTCAGGAGTGGGGCTCCTTGTGCCCGTGTCCATTCTGAGAAAAAGAAACATTCTGTTGCCCTGAAGAATGATGAGAGAGAGGAGGAAAAGACAGAGAGAGGGATGAGAGAGAGAGAAGACCGGTCTTTTCCACACTCTAGCCTCCCTCCCTCCCTCCCCTCCCTGGAATGCCGGCCTGGCCTCTGGAATGCTCTCTGGAATGGCAGCCAGCCAGGGCAGGAGAGGACACTCACTGAGCCTGCCCCTCGCCCACCTAGGTCTGCTCACAGATGTGAGCTCTTCTCACCCTCCCAACCACCCTCCCCCATCCTCATTTGGTAGAGAAGGAGACAGAGGCCCAGAGACGTTAAGCAATTTGCTCCTGATCACACAGCTAGTAAGCGGCAGGGCCAAGGGCCCTCCCTCCCTCTATCTTCCACGGCCCCAGGCTCTCTCTCTGTGTCCATCTGTCTCTCTCTCCTCTCTCTCTCTCCCCAAGCACGGAGCGGAAGGCGGGGTGGTCAGGGTGAGGGGACACGTCACCCAATCCACTCAGCTCCAGTTGGCTGGGGGCTATGCCTGCCATCAGGAGAGGAGGAGACAAATGACAGAGGGGGCCCACACTGCCGCCTCCTTCCCAGCACCCCTGGCCGCCTGGTGAAGTGTCATTTGTAACAGCAGCAAGCCTGTCCCAGCCCCTCCTCTGCCGGCGGGAGGAGCAGTCTGCCTCTCTGGAGTCTTCCCCAGGGAGGGGCGCTGCAGGGTGCAGGGGGCGGCTGCGTGTGGGCCGGGACCCAGAGAGAGGCTGCCACGGACCCCGACTTAGAGCGGGACACCTGTCCACCCTGGGCTAGGCCCGCTTGGGCCCGCGACCTGTTGGCTGCAGAGGGCAGGTGAGGGGCTCAGTGCCGGCAGGTGCAGAGAGAGAGTGCGGGGGGCCGTCCCTGCCCCCGAGGAGCCGAGCGGAGGGAGGGCCTGGAGCCAGGCTCCTGCCCCCAACGTCGGAGCGGACACAGGACTCTGAGATATTCCTGTCGCAGAACCACAGCCCCTCAGGTGGAACACGGGCTGACAGGGCCGCACACGCACGTCCCACGCGAGCAGCCCGCACCCAATTCTGACACGCTTGTTAGAGCAAAGCTCGGCTCCGTGCTCCCCGCATTCAACGCTGTTTGTTTCATGCAGGACTGATATGGGGCTCTCACCTACATTAAAAAGTTTTCGAGCCATTTTTTTTTTTTTTTTCAAATCCGGAGATTCACATACAAATCAGAAGGTCTGGCTTTCCCGGGTGCCTAGTCCCTCTTGGCTTCATGGGCCGGCACGGAGCAGGGCGTCCCCTCCAGGCACGGCCAGGGTCTCCCAGCAAACCCCAAACTCCGCCCTGCCTACTTCTTCTCTCATTCCCACTGCCCTCCGGCCACACAAGCCCGGGGCTTGGGACCTGTTTCTGGCACACGCCTCGGCCCCCATAATAGGCTCCTTCTGGTCCTTGACAAAAACTCTGCCATTTCTGGACTCGGGAAGGATGAATGCAAGCTGCTGTAAGTCAGGAAGTCTGATCCTGGGTCCCTCTGTTGCGGCCGGTCTGCAGATGACAGATGACGTGCTTCTCCAAGGACACGCAGACTGGCCATGGAGAGCTCGTCATGGTGGCAAATGGGGGTCCCCATCACCTGCTCCTGCACTTCCAGGGAAGCCTCTCAGCCTGTCTGTCATGCTCAGAGAGTCGGGCCAGGCAACCCCGGGGCTTCAGAGCCAGGCCAGCCCTCCCTGGTGGTTGCCATGGGAACCGGAGCTGGGGCTAGGCAGGGTCTTTGCTCTTCAGAGCTTGTGTCTCCTTTCTCAGTTCTTGTTCAAGGAGTGTTTGCAGAGCACCCGTAATGTGCCAGGCCCTGTGTGAGAGATGAAAGGAGAGTGAGCTTCAGTCCCCTGCCTTAAAAAACCCATGGTGCAGGGAGGAGACAAAAACGGACCACATGTGACCATACATCCTGGCTGGCTTTATAGTTCAAGGTCAGGGAGAGAGAGAGGCCCAGGCTAATGCTACGGGTGGAGGAAAGGCCTGCAACTGGAATGAAATCAGGAAGGTTCATGGGGAATGTGGCTTTTAAGGGAGAGGGGGTCAGAGAAGGTGTTCTGGCCAGGGGGGCGGTGGGGGGGGAGGTGAGCAGGAGCAAAAGTGTGGAGGTGAGCAAGTACAGGGTGGGGAGTGGGGCCCATCCAGCTACAGCAGCAGGCTCAAAGGAGCTGATCTGCAGGACATTATTTCTTCCATGGTCAAATAAATCTGGGGAAGACTGGGCTAATTTCCAAGAAAGCATAGAGAATACAGAATTTTCCAAGTTTATTTGTTCACAGGCCCTCCCCCCACCCCTTCCCTCCTTATCTGCAGCTGGGGGAGCACCCGTTGGGCTGGGGAGGAGGGGCGGCAGAGGAGATGATGGGCGAGAGCCTGGAAAGGAGGCACCACCAGGTCGTGCAGAGCCTCAGGCACCAGGCCCAAGTTTTACTCCGCAGGCAACAGGAACATGAAAGGTTTCGAGGCAGAAGGTCACATTATCTGGTTTTGCTAACATTTTAGAAAGATCAGGGGCTGCTTGAAGAGGGTGGAGTGGAAGACAAAAGGAGGGGTGGGAGGGGAGAGGATGGGGAAGAAGACCTTAGCCCTGGACCCGCAAGAGGAGGTGAGAACGACAAGGCAGAGGGCTGTGGACATGGAGAGGAGCCGGAGGGGAGAGGCCTTTGCTGGTGTCTCCGTGGGGCGGCAGGGCCTGCTGGGTTTTCTCAGGGTGGAGAGCAGCCCGGCGTTCCCTTCCCAGAAATGGGGTGCATCCCAAGGGCCTTCAGGGGCTGCCCACCCATGTAGGAGAGCCGTCCTCCACTCCTGAGGGCACAGAGGGCCTCTGTTCTCTGCAAGAGAGTCAAGCCAACAAGAAGGACTCCCTAACCCTGTGTACTTGATCCCCTGTGTCTCCAGCTCTTCAGCCAAAATGGGGATAAAGACAGACCAGGAGCTCCACAAGCATCAAGAAGCTGTGCAGAGCCTTGTAGGTGGTACTCAGGGAGAGTTATTTCCATGATACATGGGCTAGCAGCTTCTTATGAACGAAGGTTCTGGAGCTGAGCCGGAATCAAACCCTGGCTCTGCTCTATGCTAACTCTGCGTTCGTTGGCCAAGTCACCTGACCTCTCTAAGCCCAGCCTCCCTGTCTGAAAACGGGGCTAAGAATCGTATCCCATTCTGAAGTGGGAAGGAGTGAGTGAGAGATCGCACTGCATAAGGTGTTAGATAGCACCTGACACAGTAAGTGCTCAATAAATACTAGCTATTATTAATTTTTATTAATTATTATATATTATATATATTATATATATAATATATATATATTAATTATTATAATTATTAATTATTAATTTTAATATTAATGAGGTTTTTATACTCTTTGTCATGCAAGTCCAATTTGATTTATGTTACAGAACTTTTAAATGCAGTTTTATGGGGCGCCTGGGTGGCTCAGATGGTTGGGCGTCTGCTCAGGTCATGATCCCAGGGTCCCGGGATCGAATCCCGCATCGGGCTCCCTGCTCTGCGGGGAGCCTGCTTCTCCCTCTGCCTCTCTCTCTCTCTCTCTCTCTGTCTGTCATGAATAAATAAATAAAATCTTTAAAAAAGAAATAAATGCAGTTTTATTACTTTCGGTACGTATCGTGACCCCTACTTGGCTCCTGCCATATTAGCAGGAAGAGTCTTCGGGGGCTGTCTTAGTTTGTTCGGGCTGCTGGAACAGTACGCCATAGGCTGAGGGGCTTATAAATAACAGAAATGTATTTCTCACAGTTCTGGAGGCTGGGAGGTCCAGGCTCAAGGCGCCAGCAGATTTGGTGTCTGGTGAGGGTCTGCCTCTGGTTCACAGACAATGCCTTCTAGCTTCAAGCACACACAGGGGATTGGGCAAGGGATCTCTCCCGCCTCTTTTATAATAGGGGCACTAGTCTCATTTACAAGGGCTCCCCCTAATGACCTAATCACTTCCCAAAGACCCCACGTCCTAATAGGATCACCATGTATCTTAAGATTCAATATTTGGTGGGGGACACAAATATTCCAGTCCATAGCTGGGGCCCATGTTAATCACTGGAGAATAAAGGTTTGTAATTCTTGGCTTGTTTCTGTATCTCAAAATTTACTTCTCAAGTGCTTAAAAGAGTTTGTTCTGCCACAGAGTTCCTATGAGCCTCTAGATTGTGGATCCTGATGCTTAACTCGCTGACCATGTCTCTTTACTGAGTAGCAAGGCCGAGGCCCAGGTTTGGCTTGGAGTCATCAGCAGCCAGGAACGAAAGGTAAGTAGAGGGGCTGAGGACAGGTGTGACCACTGAGAGCATCGTGCAGAGAAATGGGCAGGCCCAGCCAGGGGAAGCCCAAGATCCTCGTCCTGGCAGCAGAAGGCTCATGGCTGCAGTCCCCGGCGATGAAAGTACCAGGGACCAGGAGCTGCCCACCTGCTGAGCCTCCAGCCACCTGCTCCTCATGACCTGGGCTCTGCTACAGCAGGTTTCTCCACTGGTTGTCCACCAGGTCCGTTCTTGCCTTCCTCCTGGGTAGTGGGATTGTGGTGGGCACCTCGCTGCCCAGCTAGACTACACTCCCTGGCCTTCTTTGCAGTTAGGCCAAGCTCTTTTTTTTTTTTTAAAGATTTTATGTATTTATTTGACAGAGAGAGAGACAGTGAGAGAGGGAATACAAGCAGGGGGAGTGGGAGAGGGAGAAGCAGGCTTCCCGCCGAGCAGGGAGCCCGATGTGGGGCTCGATCCCAGGATCCTGGGATCATGACCTGAGACGAAGGCAGACGCTCAACGACTGAGCCACCCAGGCGTCCCCGCGGCCAAGTTCTTGCCTTGTACCTTCTTTTGTCGGCAAAAGTGGTGTGTGCCCGGGCTGTGACAGAGCCTCTAAGACAGCGGGCACACTTCCTCCTTGATTTCTTTCACCTCCCTTCTGCTGCAGCCAGGACGTGGCTGAGACCCAGCTTTACCCCGTAGATGTTTACAGCACCCTAGGGAATGCTGCAGAACTGAGATGGAAAGAACCCGAGTCACCAGATGACTGAGTGACGGCATCTGCATGTCCAAAGCTGGTACAAAAAAGAGAAGGTCACATCTTTGTGCTTTCTGCTACTGGATTTGGGCGGGGCGGGGGTGGGGTGGGGATGACAGGGTCTTTGTCACAGCAGCTTAGCTTCCCCTAACAAATACAAGGAACTTCCAATAAACACGACAGAGGAGAGTAAGAACGTGTAAGGCAAGTCACTTTGGAATCTGGGGCCACTGGTTTCCCTTTCTGTCAAACAGAAGTAACACCAGTTTGCATCCGGTATTTTTTGTTGAACTTGCACTGTATGTCCAGCACCAAGAGAAGGGCTAGGGATACAAACAAATAGAAAAAAACAAAGATATTCAAATTCCTTGACCCACCACGGCAGGACCTCAGTGACATTTCCCAGCTGACCTTGTCCCCTCTCGCCACACACCCGCGTCCCAGCTGTCCTGGGATGACATGCTCTTCCCCCAACAGGCTGTGAGCATTAATGTCTCTGTTCCTTTGCTCAGGCTGTCCCCTCTGCCAAAAGTTCCTTTCCCTTCTTCCTCACCCATGGAATGGTCTTTAGCCTTCCAGACTTCATCTGTGGTAGCGTTAGCCCTTCCTCATCGGGTCGTGTGACCAGGAAGGTGCACTTCCCTCTGGTTTCTACTTGGGTGCTTCAGTGGGTCCTGGGAAACTGGGGATGTCCTGTGCTGAGTGCAAGGCCGGCAATGAACAAGTGCTCAAAAATGTTCATTCGTTTGACAAACATTGATGAGGCCCCACACTCAGGACAAGAGACATAGTAGTGAATAGGATACACGTCTTTGCCCGCAGACGGTTTATATTATAGTGGGGAAAACAGACATTCATCACACACACACAGCAAATATATAACAACACACAGTGGCAGATGAAGTAAGGGAATGAAGAAGGCAGGTCTGGACACTTTGGGTGGACGGCTGCTTTTAGGTGGGATGTCAGGGCAGGTCTCTGGGGGAAGAACGCCCTCTAAGCTGAGACTTCAAGTGAGTGGGCGTTAGGAAGGTGAAGGAAGGTACCGAAGTGGGGATGGTGTTGCAGGCAGAAGGCACAGTATGTACACTTGCTCAGAGACAGGAAAGAGTTTGGTATGTGGCTTTGGGGTAATGAGTGGGGGGTGATCACAAGAGTTGGGGTAGGGTGGTGGTGAGGATTTGGGGCTTTCATCTCCTGGGCATCAGTCCATGGAAGGGCTTTAGTTGGAAGAGTGACCTGTTGTGGTCTCCATCCACAGGAGGGGAGGGTACTGCAGTAGTCCAAGCCCAACGTGGTGGAGCCTTGGTCTCAGGAGGTGACTGTAGGGAAGGAGAGAGGTAGGCAGGGATGTCTGAGAGGTGGGAGGTGAGGGAGATGGAGGAGGGGAAGGAAGGGTAGGAGAGAAGGACAAGGAAGGGAAGAGGCCTGTGTCTTCAAGTTGGGCATCTGGAAGCGCATACAGATGCTGTATAAGGAAGGCTGAATGACTCAGAAGGGAACGGCACTATTTGCCGCTTTAAACAAGTCCTGTCAATAGTGGGATGAGGGAGAACAGAATTTGTTAAAGACTCACACCTCTAACGAATGGAAACAACCTACCATCCATCAGTGGGGGACTGGTTAAATAAATTCGGGTTCTCTCTTTCAACAGACCATTATGCAGCCATATAAAAGAACAAAGAAACTCAATATGGATGAATAACGAACTGTCTCTGAGATACATCATGAGAAAGCAAGGTGCAGACAGTGGACATGGTATGCGACCATTTGTATTACAATGGACGAAACAGAGGAGTATGAATATATAGTATAATTTTTTTTTTCTTGAATATAAATAAACTATCTCTTGGAAGCACAGAAGAGACAGAGAACACTGGTTGCCTCCAGGAAGGAGGACGGGAGGGAGACTCTTCTCTCTCTATCCTTTTATGCCTTTTGGATTTTCAATCATGAGTATGAATTGACTATTAAACAATTAATAATTATCATCAAATAGAGAATATATTCTGGCTCAAAGATTAACCAGCTGTAACATGACATGTTAGATCTGAAGAGCTGCTGTCGGGGAGGCTTCCGTCGGCTCTGATGTGATCCCCTCACCCTTTCCCTCCCTCTACCCTGACCCCTGGGGCTGGGGAGGCAGCAGGGAGCTGGGGGACCTCTGACTTTTTGCCTTCCTGTCCTATCAACCCAGACATAAAGCAGCACTATGATACCGGTTGGAGGTTTCTACAGTTTTGATTGCTGCTATTAAAATTGATTTTTTTTTCTTGAAATCACCTAATATACAGAAAATATATGGTCAGTTCCACGGCAGCAAATAGCCTAAATCAACCCACTCCGAGGTCAGAATCCCATGCTGAAAAGTTTCCACTGAAAACAGCTCATGTGTCACCTGGTGGGGAACAGTCCCCCTTGTGCCCTCAGAGGAGCAGGGCCTGGTGACCCCTGGCAGGACCCAGCCACTCCTGGGGAGGGACAGCCAGCAGGAGGCCCTGAATTCTGTGCCTGGGTGGCCCCTAAGGGACCAGTCATGGTGAGGCACAAGACAGGAGAGAGAAACGTAAGCTATGATTTGCAGGACTCGGTGTTAAATGCTTCAAAGTTAATAGGCATTTCAAGGTGGCAACAGCAGAGCACAACCAAGCATAGGGCCCTTCTGAGCACAGGGCCTGTGTGACACACAGGTTCTGCAACCACCCTTCAGGGGTGGGCAGCCCAGATCAGGCTCAATGAGATTAAAAGAGACAGCTACGGTCACAGGGCAACTTAGCGGAGGGACCCAGCTAAAGCCCATGCTTCTTGCACAAGCCTGACTCGAACGAGAGTGAGAGCCAACACGGAGTGCTCACCCTGAGCAGGGCCCTGTTCTAAGCCTTATCCACCCCCACCCCCACCCCCATTTGTTGAATGCGCACAACCACCTGCTATGTATTATTATCCCCTTTTTACAGATAAGGACATAAGCACAGAGAAGTTCAGTAACTTTCCCAAGGACAAACAGCTAGTGAGTGGCAGCACTAGGATTCAAGCCCAGGCAGCCACCCCAAAGCCCACTCTCATCTCCACACTCTTCTGGAGAGGCGGGGAGGGCTTCTATAGAAGGTCCACCTTGAGAGGTAGGCTCGGGGGGCTGAAATGAACCCAGCTAACTGCAGGGGGCTGGTCAGACTCTGGAACAGAAGGGGAGAGGCCAGAAAGGGCTCTCCTCTGACCCATTTCTAGATCTGTCCAGAACAAAGCAGAAAGTTCCACATCATTCTGCAGGCCTGTAGCGCAGGTCCTCTACACTCCGACTGTTTATGGGAACATGGGCATCCCCATCTTCATTGATGGCCTCGGGCTGATGGGAGAGCTGCTCAGAGAAAGAAGGAAAACAATGATGGGGAATGCCAAGCGAAATGTGAATGTTTATGCCCTGCCCCAAGTTTTCCCCAGTGAGGATGGGCAGTGACTAACACTGGGGGGGGGGGGGCGATGTAAAATCCATCCCCCGCAGAACCTCTCCCAGCTGGCATCCCCACAGAATGGACACAGAGCATGCCCAGCCCACAGCTGTGTATGCGTCCTTGCCAGGACAACAGGACTCTGAAGAGGGGTGAGGAGGAGGGGTTGGTACCTGGCAGGTCTCGGCAGGAAATGGGCATTTTGTGTCTGTGGCTCACAGAGAGCGAGTGCTTTAGTGGGAGGTATGGTGAACCCCAGAGATGCGAGAATTCGACTTTTTGCCCAGCTCCTTCTCATCCTGGTTCTGTGGGAGCCCTGTGCCAAATGCTTCACGACCTGGCTCACTGCATCCTCACACAAACCTCAAGCCATAAGTACGCTGTTATTCCCATTTTATTGGTGGGGAAGCCGAGACTCCAAAACAGTCGTTTGTCTAGGAACACCCAGACAACAGGTCTAACTCCAGGGCTGGGAATCCAGACGGGTCTAACTCCAACGCCCAAGTGGGGAACCACCGTGCTGTTCTGTTACACTGGGTCCCCTGACAAGTTCCCACTTCTGAGTCTGAACATGAGGACTGAGTTTCTACACCACGCGTAATTGTGTTAATGCAAAAATAAGACACTGTAGGTAGGAGCTCCTAGCACAGTGGCAGTACAGAATAAGTGTGCAAGAAATGAGCTGCGCTAAAGAGCCCCCTTGGCTTCGGGCCTGTCAGCCCTCCCGTACTGGGTGTAGAACCAGCTGTAGTGGGTTGTATAATTCTGTTTTATCTCAGACACCCGGAGTTTGGACCTTCAAGACTCCGCACACTAATGGATGTAAATGAGGTGGGAACCAAGCTGTCCTCAGATAAACAGGAAACCAACTAACTCAGCTCTAGCTGTCTCTTCTCCTCCTTCCGGGCCTCAAGGGGATGGGCTCTCTCTGAAGATGATCCTGTGCTCACGTCGGTCACCACCGGTTCTCCCAAACAGATGACAGCACCTGCTTCTGGGACCCTTCTTCCCTCTCCGTGCTCCTGAAGGAGCCAGGTCCTTAGGGGAAGGCTTTGATCAAACCAGCTCAGAAGAGAAAGAGAGATTTCCTCTTGCGCAGGACTCAGGATGGAGATCGGCTCTAAGTCATGGTCCTACTGGACACAGCCACGTGACAGTAGAAACGATGACAACCACAGGACCAGGTGGAGCTCTGCGTGGTGTGACGGGGGCTAAGGGGCAGGGTGCTAACCACACACGAAGGCCCACAAAGGACATACACAGCTGAAAAAGGCCAACGGAAGGGAACCTCCAGGGCCGCCCAAGGATGATAAGCAGCGACAGACCCTCGGTGTCTGGGAAGCAATAGGAACTGGGGTGAAGGACAACACCTGCCCTCTGTCTACTCACAGCCCCCACTACACAGGAGCTGCAGGCCCGGATCCTCTGGAATTTCAAAAGAAGCTACAAATCTGGACTTCTTAATTTCCAGTTCAATGTGTGTAATACCATTGAGCTTAACAAAAGTTTGGGGTTTTCCAGCTCACGCTCCTCCTGCTTATAGAACCCTAAGGTAAGTGGTTCTCAATCTTACCTTTGGAAACATGGCAGTGCAAATCAAAAGGCAAGCCATGGTGTGAGAAGATATTTGCAACTCTTATAACTGCAAAGGATTGATGTCTAGAATATAAAAATCAAAACAACCCAAAACCCTATATGAATCAATCAATAACAAAACACACAACTCTACAGAAAAGTGGGTAATAGACTTGAACTGTACTTTACAGGGAGGAAACCCATGGCCGACAGATGTATACGAAGTTCTCAGTCTTACTAAACACCGAAGCCATGCAAATTAAGTAACATGACCAAGCCCCTCGCCCAAACACACCCCAGATTGACAACGTGGAAAATGACGGTCTCGGCACTGGTGGGGTGTGTGTGTGGGGGAACTGGAACTCTCCTCCACAGCTGATGGACGTGTAAATTGGTAGAAACACTCTGAAGACAGTTCGGCACTGTCTGAATACGCACATAGCTATGACCCAACGATCCTCTTGCCAGTTATTTTCCCTAGAGAAATGCTTGCATGTGTATAAGAGAATGTCCACAGAACATTGTCCATAAATGTCAGATCCTGGAAATACCCCCAAACATTCGGGACCTGGTGGGCCATGGCTGAGTGAGAGAAAGCAGGACAGGAGAGCAGAGAAAAGGAGCAAACCTCAGGTCCACACGTCGACAGGGATGGAGCCCAAAAGCAATGTCATGTGGCACTCGAAAACCAAGTCTGACTGTTTATAGTATAAATCCATTAACAGTTCAAAAACGGGCATAACTAAACAACATGCGATTTAGGAATAAGTACATAGGCAGGAAAACTATAAAGAGAGCGAGGAGATGATAATTCTTTAAAAACTCAGGAAAGCAGTCATTTTGGTGGGAAGGAGGGAGATACAATCTGGGAGGGGCCTGCCGGGGGTATCTGAGATGGTGACAGTGTCCTATTTCTCAATCTGGATGATGGGTGCACGACCCCTGATTCCTTATTCTTTACATTATACACATACACCTTACATACTCTTCTTTGTGTATATTACATAAGAAAAGGGATATGAAAATAAATCAATCTTCTTTTTGCCATTACAAAAAAATCTAATGAAATCTATGGATCCTGCTTCCAGAACAATTAAAAAACATCCGAACATTCCATCCCATTGCCAAGGCTCATGGGCCCCTTAGAGACCCTCTATGGGAAGAACTTACACCTGCTGCTACAGTTGATTCTCACGCTCATCATCCCCAGAGGTGGGCGGCATCTTTATTCCACCAGCGCAGTGATGTGCCTTGGGGAGCTGTGGAGAAAGGAAAGTTCCAGTGCTGTCAGAACCAAGCCAGCACCCCCAAAGAGAACTCTCCACGTCTGCCCGACCCTTCCCTCCCTTTCTGGAGCATATCCGGCTCCCAAGATCCCAGCACCCCCATTGCCTGCTCCAGGGCGGCTGTGGCCAGCCCCCCAGCTGCTGGGTCCTCTGCAACTTCCCGATCTCAGCCCTTTGGAGAAGAAGGAAGTGAGGAAGCACCAGAAGGTCGCTAATTGCTTGTGTTACAAATAGCGATCTTGCTTTTTAAACCTTAGGAGGATAATGATCTGTTTTTGGTGTATTAAAGCTTAATTGTTTAAGTAGGGGAATAAGAATCAACTTCAAAACAGGGAAGCCTAGAAGCAGAACGAACATTTTCGAGAAGCGACGGTGCAAGGTAGAACGAGAAGACTTGCCATGTGGCTTGGGGAAGCCACTTCTTCCCTCTGGGACTCAGTTGCCCATTGGTTCAATGGAGGAGTTGGGCTTCTAGAAGATGCCCGCCAACATCCAGCCCTGACATCCCAGGGTTTTGAGCACCGGCTGCATCCACTCCCTTCTGGAATTGTAGGAGACGAAAACAGTCGTCCTCGTAACAGCCCTGTGCTTGGCACATGGTAGACGCCCAACTGATAAGGTTGTTGCCCTGTACTCTTCTTGCTCCCTGCTCCTCGCAGGACCCATCACACACAGGAGCCCTTAGCTGGCCCCCGATATTGCTTTTCTCATCTATAATATGGTGAGTACCATGGATAGCCAATGTCAAAAGTAGAGTATATGAAAGCCCTTGCCCAGTGCCGGGCACGCACTAGGTTCCCTCTAGGTGGTTCCTGTCTTTCCTTGTCCTTCGCTGGTCACCTGAAATAGTGCCAATGTGCTGGCTGAGTCCCCCCACCCCCAGCACACACACAGAGCACCTGCTGTGTCCCCGGGACTGACCTCCACCCCACTGGATGGATGGTCCAGGCCGTCGGGCAGGCAGACCCTGATACGGGCCACTCTCTCCGGAGGGTCGGGAACTCTGAGCACTAACGGAATGCTAAGCCTCTCCACCCCCAGAGCCCCTGAAAGCCCCTGTGTGTTAGACACAGTCCCAGGGTGGCTGGGACTCCAACGCCTAAATAATTAACCCCACACCTCCCTCTCTCGCTAGAAATGTTAAGTCAAAATGGAGGGCACTTCCGGCTGGAGAGCGGCTCTTTGAGTGTTGGCTGTTGAGGAAGGTACGGGGAGAGGGCAGAAAGAAGATTGGAGGAAGGAGGAGGGAGAGGAGAAAGGGGGAGGGAGGTAAAGAGATGGAGGGAAGAAAAGAAGGGGGTACAGAGGGATGGGGCACAGACAGGGAAAAAGATAATTTGAGGTCCTGGTGGTGAGAGCTGTGGATAAATTTGATTTTGTATCATAGCTTGCCTTGGCCTCACCATCCAATTTGGTCAGGATCAAGGTGGCTGGGGTCAAGGGTGTGGATCCATGTTGACCTTTGCATAGGCTGATGGTTGGCTGGGGCCTCCCGCTGCTTCTCTCACACTCCAGAGGAGACATATACTCAGTCTCCGGGGCACAGACTGCCTGAGACCAGGGGCTCGGGATGGGAATGAAGGGGCGGCGACTGCGTCCTGAGACTGAAGGTCACAGCTCCCACCAGGCAGCCCTCCCCACTCGGGCCTGGGGGTGGTAGCTGGGACCACTGTTACCTGGGGCACAGCGCCGTCCTAGAGATTTCCCTGCTTCCCACCTGGATCTCCGTAAACTGTCCTTTTATTCAACTCTCCTCAAGTGATCCCATTTGAGTGAGCAGTCTGTTGCCTGCTGGGACTCACCTGAAATACATATTTTGTAATCTTCAAGCCAGCCCTGCCTCCAGGTTATCCCATTTCCAGATAAGGAAACTGGAGCCTAGAAGCTCAGAGAGGGGAAGTGACTTCTCTGAGGTTGCACAGCAGATGATAGAGGAGTTGGGATTAGAACCTGCATCTGCCAGACTTCTAAACCTGGCTTCTTTACATTACTTGGGTTTCCTAACAAGAGAGAGCAGGCCAGGCCGGGGGTCAGGATGCTCAAAAATTAACGCTATCACCCCCCATCTGAGTTCTCCCGAAGCTAGAACCTCAGCGGCAGCCAGGAAACCTGCCTTCCTCACCCCCAAAAAGCCCTTCTCAGTCTCTTCCATAGAAATATCTCTATCAAACCTTCCCTCCATCCTCTGTCCCCACTGCCAGTTCCCTCTGCCAGATACTTCCTCATTTCCAGCACCCTGGCTGGCCTCCTGCCTTCATCAGCCTCACCACAGTGGAAAGGATCTTTCTAGAATGCCCACCTCACTTTGACACTTCTCCCTCCTAGGATCTGTCTGTGCCCCCTCATTGCCTATGGGACAAAGTCCAGACTCCATGGCCCCAAAACCCTTCCCAGCCTGGCCTCTGCTGCCCTCCCCCAGCTGGCCTCCTCCCTACCTCTGCGTGGCAGCCCCTGGAGTGTTCGCAGTGAGGCACGCACCACGCTCTTCCCTACCTCTGGGCCTTTGCATAGACTTTTTCCTCTACCTGGAGCGCACTTCTGAGTCCTCGGTTCCAGGTAAACTCCCATTTTTCAAGATCAGGCTGAAGCATGATTAAGGAGAGGGTCTCCTTCGTTCTCCCTCTAGCACAACTTCCTTGCCCCCAGCACGCACAGAGACCATCTCTCCCATTGTCGCCCCCCGAATCTTTGTTCCTGCCTCTGATACAGCATTTTTGGCTGTTGCCTCAAATCCCTCAGGGAATGAACCATGGAACTCACTCTAGTGCCTTTTTCCCTCGCCGTGTCAGGAACTTCGGACGGTTGGGGTGTAGCTTCACTCTCTGTGTCCCCCAGTCAGGGCCTGGCCCTAGCAGTGCTCAGTACTTCTTGCTGACTGAGCCATGAGGATGAATGATCCTGAGCCTGAATGAGGAGCAGTCGCTGTGTGGCCTGGGGTGAGTCCCTGAACCTCTCTGTGCTCATTTCCTCTTCCTGAAGTCTGAGTAGAAAGATCTGCCACTTGCTCATAAACATTGAACTATTCTGTTCCCCCCTCCCTCAGAGCCCGAGCCTCTCCCAAGTGCTAGCGTGCTTTATATCTTATGTTTATCCAGAGCCTTCTTTTAAATTCTCCTCTTTGAGTTTCCCCAAGTCCTCTTGCAGTTGATTTATGTATGCTCAGAGGAGAGCTGGCTGGATCACAGAGGTGCTGCCGGCTGGGACTGGGAGCCCCCACCGCCTGCCCATGTGAGTTGTCTCATCCATAAAGGATTCTGGCTCTTAAGCCAGAGTGTGGGCCACGGGAACGCACGCCTTCTGGGGCCCTCAGCCGCATCCTGGACAAGGACTCTGAACCTTCTGAAACCTGGGCAGGGCAGGAAAGGTAGGGGGGATCCTGGACAGTGCTTCACCTCTTCTAGAATCATCAACCAGGGTTTGGGGCCACGTCATTCTCTGCTGGAGATTCACTTTTCCCTGTTGGCTCCCTCCCTCGCCCACCCCCAGCCTCCTGATAAATGGGCCACCCCTCCTGGAGGTTGAAGTCATCTGGAAGCAAGGCTGTGTGAAATATCAGGCTGGTGGAGGACACCCCTTGGGAAGACCCGGCCTCCCCTGCTGCCTCATTACGGCGAGCTTTCCCACACACTGCCTTCGATTCATAGATCCCAGGAAGCCATCCGCTCACAGTAACGTGACTTATGATTTATGGTTATGATTATGATTCATTTTTTTCCCTCTTTTTGTGCTTCTTATTTTTTTCTCAAAACATCTGATTTAACAGGGAAAATGCTATCCAGAGGAGCTATGGGCTGTAAAAATGCAATAGCAGGAAAAAAATGCTGCTAATGGTCTCTGCTAATAACCGAGCCTCCGAGATCAGCTCTCCAGGTTGTCGCGGAGGCTTCTCAGGAACCGGACTGTGATGTTCCCACCAGGGCCTGATAGAGCCCCAGGCTCAGCCTCAGCCCAGAGAGATGGCTCCGGACGTCTGGGCCTCTCTTTAAGGCCCAGTCCTGGCCTCCTGGTAGAGTCTGTAAATCTCAAAGGCAGTGTCCCCATTCTCATGTTTTCCATCACCTCCAGGCCCTACCTGGGCCCCACTGTCAGTGAGGGAAGGTGGGCAGGTACCCCAGACTCCGGGGCCAACTGCCCCTTGCCAGGCTCTTGGCTGAAGGAGGCAGCCAGCAGCGATGGCTGGGTCTCCAAACCTAGCTCTTTCCTCCAATTACAAGATTAGCAACTGTGACACACGAGTGACCTACTTTAGCTCCTATGAGCAGCCTGGGGTACTGGGAGCCCCGCGGGGTAGCACCCCAGATACCTGGGTTGAGGGGACTTGCTGTGTGACCCTCAGCAAGTCCCTTCCCCCTCTGGATATGCTTCTCTGTAAAATGAGGCAATTGGATGAGATCTCAGGGGCTTCTGGGTAAGCAGGGCAAGCAGTATTATGCCTGCTTTTAATTCATTGGAACATAAGTTCCAAGAGGGCAGGATTCTCTCACCTGCCACTGGAGTGTTCAACACCTAAGGTACACCTGTCACGTAAAAAATATTTGTGGTATGAATTTTGCAGAGCAGCAAACAGATGCCGGGAAGGTTCGGGGAGAGAGGGTCAAGAAGAAACACAGAGCAGCTCAGGGCTCTTAGATCAGGTGAGTACTTTTCCAGGACTCTTCTGCTCCTGTCGACCCCCTGCCCCCAACAGTAAGCTCCTTCTTCTTGCTTGAAGGAAAGTCACATTCCTGGGGCCGATGCTGCCAACCCCAGGTCAGCCAGAGGGGCAGAGGGTCCCCAAGATTCCTGCCTCGCATGTCCTATCAGGAGAAACCGGCCTGGCCCATGGGCCTAGGGCTTAGACCCACAGAGCTGCTGCCTCCCCCTGACACGCTCAGCCCTGACTTGGGGGTGGGTTGTTTGAGCCCACATCTGGATAGGTCTCTTAAAGCGACGGCTGCCTCAGCAAGCAGAAAAGCAAATGGGCAGTTTCCGAAAATGAAATCTGCCTTTGATGAGTTTGAAGGTCAGGATGGGTAAACAGGCTGAGGAGATCTCTGGCCAAAGGAGGCTGTGAGGCCAGGGGCCTTGACCGGATGGTCATTAAGCATCCTGCTGCCCATCCATGCGAGCCGTATGCAAGGGGTTAAAGGAGAGAACAGAGGATCCAACGGGGCTCCCCGGACCCGGCCTGTCTTCTCCTCACCCCCCAGGTTCCCTGCTTCCCTTGGCAGAGGAGGCTCTGGAAATTAGATCCTCGCCTGCCTCTCCTGCAGAAGAAATCAAACTCAACGTCTCCACCCAAACCTGGTCCTCCGGGGGCCAACATGGACCTTTGGGTGTCCTCATACGCTCCTCCCCCACCCTCATTCCTGCCTCCAATCTGCTGCAGAGCCCTGGATTCTGTCTCTTCCCCACCTTCAATCTGCCCCTCATCTCCATCACACGGCCATCCCCCTCTCCCACCCCCGTCACCCTCTCCTGGCTCCGTCACCCTCTCCTGGCTCCATCCCCCTCTCCTGTCCCCATCCCCCTCTCCTGGAGAACTTCCTGTCAAGGCCTCCTCAATGGCCTCCCTGCCTCCAGTCTGGCTGTCAGCAGACAGACCATTTTGAGGGGGATGAGGATGTGGGGGGGAGTCTGCTGAGGCTGGGAGGCTGGTAGCTAGAGCAGAGCAAAAGGCTTGCTCTTCACAGCCATGGTGAGAACGGCAGAAGGAAACGGAGGATGAGGGCGAACCCTCAGAGGCCCACCCTGACAGGCCCCTGACCCCGTGGTGGGTCTGCCTCAGACAAGTTGCTCCCAAGTGACTCAGGCCAAGCTACTCCCTCCCAGAGTCTGCGCAGCTCCCTCGCTGAGCATGGATTTGCTCCCGGCATGTGGGAAGGGACACACGGTTGGAGTTTACGAAGCATTTGCGAGGCCCTGGTTCTGTGAGGACAGGGAAGCTCAGAGACCTACCGAGGTCAGATAGTAGGTGGTAGAGGCCGGGGTCAGAATCCGGCTTCTCTAGTTCTCATTCTCTATGTCATTTTTGATTTTTTTTTTAAGATTTTATTTATTTATTTGAGAGAGAGAGAGAAAGAGAGAGACAGCACATGAGACGGGGGAGGGTCAGAGGGAGAAGCAGACTCCCCCCGCCCGAGCAGGGATCCCGATGCGGGACTCGATCCTGGGACTCCAGGATCATAATCTGAGCCGAAGGCAGTCACTTAACCAACTGAGCCACCCAGGTGCCCTCTATGTCGTTTTTAAAGCAGCTACTAAACATGTGCCTCAGTTTCTTTGACTTCAAACCTGGGGGATGAGGAGGAGGATTCCACTGTCTCAAGGCAATTATGGAGATCAAATGTGATGATGTATGTGCAAGTCAAGGTCAAGAGCATGAAAGCAAGCTGGTCCATGAGGGAGCTGGGATCCTCACTCCAGGGTGACGGTCTCCAAATGCTTCACCCGACACTGTCTCCTCCTGCTAACACATCACTGCACCACTGTCCCCATCTTTCATGCAAACCACACTACAGGAGAGTGAAGGCAGAGTCCCAGGAACTGAGCTTCCTGCTTCCTGAGCCCTAAGGGTCTGGGAGTGCGGGCTCTGGTTAGTGAGAGAAAGGGCACACATTAGCACCCAAATCACCTGGTCCAGCCCAGTTCGAGACCGTGGATACCTTCCCCTGTCCTTAGAGAGCTCCAGGGACCATCTGGGGCCCGGGAGCTGGTGGGCAATTTTTACAGGCCACAGAATGAGAAAGGGTGCTGTCTCATCCCTGCATTCCAAGAAACAATCTGGTCTTTTTAACCATCACTTTTTCGTGACTGTCTCAAATTCAACTGGTGGATGCACCATAATTTAATGTGCCGCAACAAGAGGGAAAAATGCTTAGGGTCGGACAGTGAGGGAACAGAGCAGACAGAAAAATGGTGTATTCATTCTGCCTCCATCCATTTCATGGTTTGCCCACCCGTGGAAGGGAATTGGTCCACATAACAGCTGCTTTATGGGCAGTTCCTTTCCACGGTGTTAATATTACTGACGCACTGTGTTTTCACTTCTGTTTTTCGATTGTGTTTTGGACCTTCCTGAAGCCTTAACACGCTTCCAGCCTCCTTTGCAAACTCTGAAAGTGATTTTTCGGAAAGAAGAGGTGACAGGGGCGCAGAGTTGGGTTTCAGTAGAGAGCTTCAGGCAAATGGGTGAATAAATACATAAAGTGGCAAGAACGCCCCCACCTCCAGCATGCAGCCAGTGAGCCAGGAGTGAGGGCAAGATTCTCGAAGGGGAGAGCCGGAGAGAGGGAATACAATCATATTCGAGCAGAGGTACCTTCAGGACTCTGGAAGGGGAGGGTGTTGCCCCTCACCCAGGGACTCCGGAGCTCTGTCCAGCATCTGCAAGGCTGAGACCCGGAGCCCCTGCTGTGGGTGAAGAGCCTGAAACCATCGGACATTAACAGCCAGTCACAACGCAAAAAAGTGCTCAGGTCTGTTCACGCATTCATTCCACAAACACTTCATCAGTGCTCACTCCGTGCCAGATGCTGGGGCTCTCAGGCTGATCCCCACCCCCGTTCTGGTAGCCTGAGAGCCTAAGTCCTCTGTTTCTGCCGCCAGAGCCCCTTGCAAAACCTCAGAACCTCCCTACAGGCAGGACCCCTTTCCAAAGCCTCTCCCAGTCACTCTGCCATTTAATTCCCACCGTGGCCACGGCAGGTGGACAGGGAGAGGGCATTTCCTCCCATTTACAAATTAGGACACTGAGGCCCAGAGAGGCCGACCAACTCGTTGCCCGGGGTCACACACCCAGGGCACAGCACAGTCTGGGCTAAAACCTGGGACTTCTGAAACCCACATGGGCTCTTTCCAGAATACCAGTCACATCATTAGTCTGATTCTACACATTCTTTTTTTTAAAAGACCTTCAAAGTAGTCCTGTTCCCCCGGACCCACTCCTGAGCTTGCCCTGCCCTCCACCCCCCGCCTCTGCAAGACTCTGCACGCCTCTTGGCCCTCAACACTTTGCTAGCTCTCACGCCACCAGCGAGGAGCCTGCCACAGAGCGGAAGCGTATCCATGGAAGGGGTTAAAATTCCCAGAGTCTCTTATAAATATTTCATGAAAAATATCTGCCGAGATAACCCCAGACTGTCAATGTCGACATTATTGCACATGCACATTTTAATTGGTCCAAGAGAGCTGGCCCATAATTGGTGCCTGGAAATCAGCACAAACCTGACTTGGTTGTAAAAAGGAAGAGTGGGTTCTCCAGAGAATTTGGCATTTTAACTCCTATGTGGCCGAGGGCTTGGTGGGGGGGGGGGGGCGAGTCAGATAGGGATCAGGACACATCCCCCCGAGATGTGCCAAATACCCAGCTTGTTACTCAGCTTCCCTCAGGCGAGGGGAAGGTGGCATGCAGGGCTGAGTACCTGGGAGGCAGGTGAGTGGGGGTGAAGGGCACAGCCTTGGAGCAGGGTGGGGGTGGGTGGTGTCTTAACCCTTTCCGTGCCATGACTGTTTGCTAAAGACCATTCTGTCTTTTCAGAACAATGTTTTTTAATTGCCTAAAATACACCTGATTACAAAACAAGCCAATTATATATATGACAAAAAAAAAAAAAAAACAGTTGCCAAAAATTTTTTAAATTGAGTCATTGCAACGGTGGTGTGTACTTCTAATGCATTAAATTAAAACCCCTAACAGCCGGTCTGATAACTACTGTGATGTCACACCAGTGATGTGCACAAATGGAATTTCTAGATCTCTGCCACAGTGGAAGCATGGCACGGACATATCTGTGATCTAGACTGAAGACAAAGTCACAGGTGCCACTCATATAACTGTGGGGTGCGGCTGACGTTCACCCTTGAAGGACATGCTACATTTCAATGAGCGGTGAGGGGACGGTCAGGGGTATTCCTTTCCCACCCAAGTTCACAGACCCTAAGTCGAGGATCCTGGCCGCAGAGCCTGACAGCTCTGATATTTATTCGCTGGGGGAGCTTTATCCTCTCCTGGCCTTGGTTTCTTCATCAGGCTGGTGGACCTGGCTTTAAAACCTGCTCTGCTGCTTGTGGGTGCCCTTGGAAAGTGTCCCGACATCATGAAGCCTCAGTTGACTGGCTGGGGAATGGAATACCTTCCTCAAAGTCTTGGATGGGATACCGCACGCAAAGTGCCTAACAGAGCGCCCCCAGAGGAGCTCAATATGCGGTAACCTATAGAAACCCCCAGAATGAACCTGATGCTTCGGCATCCAGCCCAGACTACCCAGTGTGACAGGCCGATGGGAAGCCCACGTCTCCCCCACCAGACTCCGAATAGCCCAGGACACTCGATCTTCTGTCCTGTGTGCATCTCCTCTCTGTCCCACGTTTGCTGTCTCCTGTGTGCCCACTGTCCTGGCCTCCATTGTTTCCTGCCATTGCCCAGACTAGGCGGGCCCTGGAACTCTGGAACACGTCATGTCCAGAGCGGGGAGGCTCCAGGACCCTGTCAAGTCAGTGCCTGCCAAGCAGCTGCAATGGGGAAGCCGGAATAGGTCCGTTTGGCGACTGGCATGTCTCTGCCTTGGGTGGAAGTGCCCCCTTTAGGACAATAAGTAAGTTTCTGGCTCGCACACAGCGTGTGCCATGCCTCCCCCCGCCCCACTCCCCATCTCTGCTGAGGGGCTTCATGTGCAGGCATCAGGCCTCACCCCAACTCTGTGCCAGTGATTGGGGGGGCCAGGACAGTCGTCCAAAGAGTCAGCCCCATCAGGTCAGGCTGGGGCGGTGGCTGGCCCTCTCTGGGCCTCATCCAGACACAGAAGGCAGAGGGGCATCTCCTAGTTTGGAGTGTCAGGCAAGGTTGCCATGGCTACCTCCCCGGGTCTGCTTCCCACCCTGTCCCAGCCCACCCTGCTCTTGACTGGCAGCTGCAGAGCAGCCTCAGTCCCGCCCTACCCTCCTTTGCGCAAACATGCAAAGCCATCTGTGGGACCCTGGAAGGCAGCACCCTCCTCCCGACCCTGGGGGAGCCCTCCATGTCCCAGGGGACCCCTCTTCCTCAGCATTTGCTATAGGCCCCCGCTGGGGGGAGCCATCATCTTATTTGGGAGACTGTAGGACCCCATCAGTGCCAAAGTGAGCAGAGAGTTCCTCGGGGGAGCAAAGGGGCTGGGCTGGACTTGGGGAGATAGGAATATCCTTGGGAGTGACCGCATCCTGCGGGCCCAGGCTGGGTAATTGGAGGGGGAGGGGATGGGTGGCCAGGGGGAAGAAGGGTTGCTGGCTCTTCTAACTGACAGAGTGCGCCTGTCCCTGCCCCCACCCCCTGCCCCGGCCTCTGCACCTTTGTAGGCTCCTGTTCCTCAGTCCCCCCACCCCGCCGCCAGGTCCTCTGGGAGGAGAGAAAACAGGAACCAATCAGCCCCGGATGCCCATGACCTGCCAGGCATGTGCCTTCCTTCATGGACACAACTTCATACCATCTCTGAGACAGGGGGAGTGCTGCTTGAGCCCCATTTTACAAACAGGAAGCTGAGGCGCAGAGAGGTTGAGTGATTTACTTCACGTCACAGAGCTAGGAAGGAGAGGCGTCAGAATTCAAACCCAGCCTGCCTGACCCTTGAGGCCTCTGTGGCCCTTGGAATTCCCACCCAAACTTGACACTGAGAAGCCTCCCTGTCAGTTGTTAGGATGTATCTTTGTGCTAGGTGCTATGCTGGGCTCCTCGGACCTTCTGCTTCCTGGGATCCCCATGGATGCTCCACTTTCTGGAAGTGGAGAGTGAGGCTCAGCAGGGATTATGTCACAGCCCAACCTCACACAGCTAGAAGGAGTGGGAATTTAATCTGATTTGTCTGTCTCCCCCCAAAAAATGACTTCAGTCCAAAGCAATTCAGCAAATACTAATTGAGCACCTACTTTGTGCCCCGCCTTGACCTAGTAGTAAACAAAACCCAAATCTACTCCACCACCAGAGCTTTCCTTCTCTGTGGGGGAACAGACAAAAACAATGGGCAAAAGATGAGTCACTGAGAATCCTAGAAGGTGACAAGTGGTAGGGAAAACGCTGAGCAGAGTGAGGGAGGGTGGGCAAGCCAGGAGTGGGGTAGGAGCAGGATAGGTACTAACCAGGGCAGGCCTCCGTGAGAAGGGGATATTCTAGCAAAGACTTGAAGAGCTGAGGAAGTGAACCAGTCGACTCGCAGTACCTGGCGCATAAGAGATGCTTAAGAAACATTTGCTGAGAGAATGAACTCATTAGAGGACTCCCCAGGCAGGTGGGGATTGCACGCCGTTCATAAGTAATAATGGTTACCACGTGTTAGCCCAAACACGGTCACAGTTGCTTACTCGCTCACGGTGTGGTGTGGACGAGACATTCTGCTCCACACTGGAAGGCAGGTATGGGGAGGACAGCCTGGAGCCTGGTCTGCCAGGAGCAGCGGGGCTGAGCTCCTCCCCGACGACGGCTCCATTCTGCTCTCTCTGGGACTTCGGACTTTTCTGGAAGGGAGAAAATTGCCAACCACAGAAATTTGTGCTGGGCAAAGACTGCGGGCAAACCAGACAGTCTAGGAGGAGGTGGGGGTTGCGGCTTGGTGCTTGGGAGCTAATCAAGGGGCCGGGCCTTTGGTTCTAAAAGGAAAACCCAGGGACCCATGTTCCTCACAAGCCTGCTGGGGCATTCAGCACAGCCCAGCTCACTGTTTGCTCAGAGACCAGCAGACATGGTAGTTTTGAGGTTGAGGCCGTGAGATTTGGGGGTAGGCTGGGGGTGGGGGCACGATCTGCAGACTCTGCTTGGGAGGGAAATCCTGATGGTGCTTGCAAAAGTAAACTTGCTTTCCTATAATTAGATACATATTTATTTTAAAAGGTTATAATTTCCTACTGGTTGGCTGCTTGATAAATACAGACTTTATTATTGTTTTTCTTAACTGCAGCTCAGGAAAAACAAATCCAGGTTTGGACATGAGTAGGGATGTCCTGATGATCCTGGGCAGCAGTCTTCCTCTAAACCCCACCAGAACCAAGAGCAGAAGGGATGGAGCTGGAGTGAGTGGGCAGCACAAGATGTGGGGGGCAGGCAGAGGGTGAGAGAGAGAGCATTCCAAGTACTGGTTATAACTGGTTCTAAGTGGGACATAATTACCACCTTGCTGTTCCCTCCTCCCTGCTTTCCCTCACGTACCACCCTCTGCCCAGAATGCCTTGCCTTCTCCAGAGCTGCACATCCAAATCCTATCAATGCATGGCTGAAAGGCCACCTCCCCCAGCAAGCCTCCCTGGATTCCCCTGCTTGGCAAGAGCTCTCCTTAATCTGAATTCCCACATCCTGTCCTCGGTTCCTTAAAGGCAGTTGCCACAGTGCGTTGTGGTTACTTGGTGTTGTGGGTTGAATTGTGTCCCTTCTCAAAAAGATATAGTGAAATCCAACCCCCGCTTCCTGTGAATGTGACCTCACTTGGAAAGTGGGTCTTTGCAGATGTAATTCGTTAAGAGGTGGTCATTCTCAGGGCGGGCCCTAATGCAGTAAGACTGGGGTCTTCATAAGAACAGCAGAGACATAGAAATGGACACACGTGGAGAACACGATGTGACGCAGTGGAGTGCGCCTGCAAGCCAAGGGTTACCGGCTACCAGCAGAGGCAAGGAAGAGGCCAGGGAGGATCCTACCCAGAGTCTCAGAGGGACTGCGGCCCTGCTGACACCTTGATTTTAGACTCCAGCCTCCAGAACTGTGAAAGAGTAAGTCTCTGTTGTTTTAGTCCACTCAGTTCATGGCTCCTTCTTACAGCAGGTCCCAGGAAACTAATCCACTGGGGTGCAGGCCTTTTCTCTCTCCTGGAGAAAGTTCCTTGCTCATGAAAGTATCTGGCACAGTCTAGGTGCTCGATAAATAAAGATTTTATTTTTATTTTTTTTTAAGATTTTATTTATTTATTTGACAGAGAGATAGAGAGCACAAGCAGGGGGAGAGGCAGGGGGAGAGGAAGAAGCAGGCTCCTCACTGAGCAGGGAGCCCGACGCAGGGATCGATCCCAGAATCCTGGGGTCACGGGCTGGGCTGAAGGCTGACATTTAACAGACTGGGCCACCCAGGCGTCCCTCAATAAATATTTGTTGATGAGAGGAAGGGCTGGGCAGTCCCCAGAGAGAAGGACCCACCTCTGGCTGGTCTTTGTGGCCCCACGTTGCCTCGTGCAGACTGCTGTCCCAGCTCGTGTCCCCATGGCCTCCAGTCCAGATCACCCCAGCAGACTCCCCGCTGGCCTCTCGGCCTCCACTCTGGTCTTCCAGCCGCTGCCTCACACTTTGCTGAATGCTTAGGTCATTTCAAACTGATTGGACTTTCCAACCTTTTTGCTTGGCCTGGAGCGCCCCCTCCTCCCTTGTCCACCAGGCGAACTCCCCCTGTCCTTGGAGCCTGAACTCCAAAGCCTGTTTCTCACCAGCTTTCTGGAACGGCCGCCCAGCCTTTTGCTGGGGGCATGGTGTGTTTCCCACTCTGTGCTCCCCTGTACTTTCTGTTTTCCGTCTCAGGGACAGCTCCTATCAAACTGGCTTCCACTTATGTGTTGACCTGTCTGTCCTCCCTGCTTGTCTGCCGGCATCTTGAGACCGGTTATTTCTCACCTTGTCCCCAGTGCCTCCTAGCAGACGAGGGGCCAGTGGGCTCTGAGGGACGAATGAGGGAGGAACCCAGGCTGAGGGGCCCACCCTTGTCTTAGGGAGCTTGTCAGAGGCTTTTCACATCTGCCTGCCTCCCTTCCAGGGCCCAGGGTCCCAGAGGCTTGCGGGGAGGCCTGCTGGGCAGGGCTGTCAAGGGGCTTTCCAGTGGCTTCCTGGTCTGCACTTCTCAGGTCTGAGATGAGGGACCCAAGACCGGAGGAAAGGCTTATCCCAGGGCACATGAGCCACCCGTGGGCACATTCCTCCCCAAGCCCCAAGATGTGACTAGAGCCTCCAGGCTGTTTACTTAACAAGGCTCTTCAGCATTAGGGGCTGGGACTGAGGCATTTGGTGAGGAAAGAATGAGGGAGAAGACAACCAAGTTCCTCCAGAGGAGACAAGGATTTAGACTTACGGTGTACCTACTACGTACCAGGCCCTGGGCCGGCTGCTTTGACATTTCCCAGCACAGCCCTAGGAGGTAGGTACTATTGACAGATGGAGGACCTGAGGCTCAGTTGCCCCAGGCCCCACAGCTGCTAGAGCTGGCATTTGAACCCAAGCCCCCGCCAGGCCCAAAGGCGATAAGCTTTTCACTACACTGTTGTGACCCCCTCTCCCAGAACAGGCACCAGAGTCTGGGGCAGGTCGCGGCCTCAAAGGTGGCCAGTCCCAAAGGGCAGCAAACCCTGTGTTTTCTCAGGTGCCTGGAGAAACATCCTGTCATCTGTGTTTTTCAAAATGGTAAAGAAAGCTCTGGGGTCCCCAGGCCCTGGAAGGAGCTCTTCCTCCTCCGTGGAACAGTGAAGTCAAGAGGGAGGAAATGAAGCATCAGGCTGGGGGCTCAGACTAGGAGGATCCCATCCACGGTGCGATGGGGCTAACACACGGGGCCAAAGGCCACATTAATGGGGCTGGCATGTCCAGAAGGAGGGAGGGGATGCCTCTGCCAGGCCTTGCATGGGCCGAACCACGGTCTGGGCGGAGTCCACTCCTCTCCCACTGAGAGAGACATTGCCTGGTGAGGGGGCTGGGCACTCTGAGCCCAGAGAAGACACAGCAGCAAATGAAAACTGTCATCAATACCTCAAGGGCTCTCCAGTGGAGGGGCAATTAGATTCCTTCTGGTTCTAAGAGCCGAAGCAAGGACCAGTAGCTGGAAGGTGCAGGAAGACAGACTTCACGTCTCTCTTCTTAGAATATAAGGGGTTCCCTCAAAGGGAGTCAGGCCTCCATCAAGGAGTCATTAGAGTGAGATGGTAAGAAGGAGATTCAGCATGAAGCGCTGGGCTGGGCCAGGTGCCTCGCCTCGAAGACGCTCCCAGCCTCACTAGGATTCCGAAATCCCCTGTGGCCGTGCATCAACTATGTGCCGAGAGCTGCCCTGCTCTTCTGAATGGGGCATTTCTCCCCCATAGTCGGGCCTGGGAATCTGCATTTAGATGATTCTGCTATACAACCAGGTTGGAAAATCACGGGGCGACAACATCCTTGAACACATCCTCCCACCCCCACTGCAGAGATGCTCGCTGCCTCCCACTCAGCACCTCATGTTCAGGCCCAGGCCCAGGCCTGAACTGCTGCAGACCCAGAGGTCTGGACTGGCTGAGATTTTCTGTGGCAATACACCCAGGACATGTGTATGCTCTGCGGACCCTTTCCAACATGCTCCTCTGGGGAAGCGGGAACCAAGTCTTGATATTATCTGGCCTGGATGACAGGGTCGGGGAGAGGCATCCCTAAGGCCTGGGATATTTCTCCAGCATGTTTGCCAAAAACAGGGAATGACAGTTAATTTATGTGTCCACTCGGCTGGGCCACAGGGTGCCCAGATATGTGCTGTGAAGGTATTTTGGAGGATATTAACAGTGAAATCTGTGGACTTCCGATAAAGCAGAATGCTCTCCATCATGTGGGCAGGTCTAATCCAGTGGGGTGACAGCCTGAATAGAACAAAAGACTAACCTTCCCCTTCTGCAGCAGAAGCCTTGGATTTCAGCTAAAGCTGGCCCACCCTATAGATTTTGGACTTACCAGCCTCTATAATTGTGTGAGTCAATTCCTTAAAATAAATCTCTTTATACACACACACCCTATGGGTTCGGTTTCTCCGGAGAACCATGACTAATACACAGGGAGACGGACCAAGGCGATCAACAGAGGAATTGCACGAAGCCGAGCACCAGGTTACCAGGAACTGCCTGGCATGCAGGTGGCACAGAGAATATGAAAGCTCATTCTGCCAAAGCCATTTCCCTCTGCTCTGAAGTTGGCTTCAGAAACTCAGAGCTCTGGCAGGCGGGGAGATGTACATGAAGTTCCTCAGAACCTCGGCGGGAAATGCAGAGCGAAGCCTAGCCAGGAACTCAGTAATTGGGGAGCCAGCGGGTAGCCTGTGACAGCTGATTGAGAGCACATGCCATAACCTGTCTGGACACAGAGGGGATGCAAAAAGTGGAGGGGGGTGGCATAGAGGGAGGGAGCCTCCAGAGAACTTGAAAAAAATGACATAGAAGCAGAGACCCGCAGAGGTCAGCTCCGCAATCAGTACGAGAACCGAGGTGAGGAAAGCTCATGGGGGATGTTCCCAGCCTTTGAGATCCCAGATTCCCAAACCAAAGACGCTAGGGGTCATCCTGTCCAGCCCTCTGCCTCCGGACTGAAGAGCTGGCAGCCCAGGCAAGAGTGATCCTCAGGAAGGGAAGTGGGGAGGGGAGGAGGGAGAGACGGAGGGGGGAATCTTGATGACATAATGCCCTCGACCTGAGCAGCTTTGGAGAACCTACTGCATTTCAGGCATTGAGTTAGGAGCTTGCCATGCATCATCCCACTGAACATGGACCATAACAATATGCAGTGGGCACAACTACTAAGCCTACTCTACCAATGAGGAAATTAAGGTACTTGGTGGAGTCCCTGGTACAGGTGGAAAGTGGCAAAACTGAAATTCCAACCCAGATCAGCCTGATTCCAAAGTCCTTGCTCTTAACCACCAAGGAAGGAAGAAGAATAGTGGGTGGAGGGGAAAGAGAGTATAATCCTCCCATTTTATGAACAAGGAAGGACAAAGAACTTTCCGGGGTCTGGGGTCGGGTGGCAGGGGGTATGGACTCAACATGGGAGTGTTTGTAGGGGTGGGGTGGGTGGGACTGGGTGCAGGGTCCACCACTGAAGGCTGCAGAGCTGGCTCAGCGCAAACAGGAAAGGACACCGGAGGAGAAGCCCCAGCCGGCTTGGCCGCCACCCGCAGCAAGCGTGTTCTCAGGGCCCGGAGACAGCCTCTTGCCAAATCTCTCCGACAACCCCGAATCCCACCTTTGTGTCCTTCCCCTGGATTTCTCCTTGAAGCAAACACCCCAGGGAGACGTGGCACACTGCGATCCAGTCCAAACACCTTCAGTAGGCGTGTCTATCCGGTGACTTTTTTCAAATGTCACTGGACGTGCCCATGCGGTCCCACCACCCTAGACTGCTCCCTCTTCCCCATCCCCATGTGCTTCTGGGGAACTCACCCTTTAAGATACAAGCCAAACATTACTACCTCTGGCAAGTCTTCCTGGATGCCTCCCGACCCCTAGCCCCTCAGCACCCAGGCAGTCTGTACATTCCTCCGCACTGTGTTTTAATTACGTGTTGACTCGTCCGTCTCTGTTAGACTGTGAGCGTGTGAGCTCTTTATGTGAGAACAAGGATTGTATCTTTCTCATTGCTGGTGACTCGCTCTGGGCCTGCTACATAATTAGAGCTCGATGAGTATCTCTGGAACGAAGGCCGGTGTGTAAGCAGCCATAATGCCGGGTGGAAGCAGGTAAGAAATGAGATGATAACCAGAGGGACGAGGGAGGGAGGGGGACTTGGTTCTAAGTCTCTCTGGAAATGGTGGCATTGCAGAGGGCTCCTAAGGCCTGGGCAGGGTGTCCGTGGGCAGAGGTGGGGAGGACAAGAGGCAGCTTGGGGGCTCTGCCAAGCATCCGTGGAAACATACTGCAGACACCGCTCCGGAGGCTCCGAAGCAGGGCCTGAGACCCGACCTCAGCAGCGCGTCCGCTGAACCTGACCTTGCCCTTCCAGCCATAACAGGAGGGCATCCACATCCCAAGGGCAGACAGCCTTTCCTTTAGGCCCCTAGAAGGAGAAATAAGTTTGGACATTTGAACACTGTGGCCGGATTTTCCATCGTGCTGATGCACCTTGATTCATTGCGCGGCGTGGTCCTGCTCAGTCACCTTCTCTGCTCCCTCTTTTTCCCTCTGTGGGCCCAGAGCCTCGGGGGGCCAGTCGGGGCTCAGGAAGATGCAGCGGGTGAGCCTTTCCTGCTGCTTCCTGAGACCCTCTGTTCTTTGGGACTCTGTGAAAACCGGTGAGAAGACAAGTTTCTGTACCAAGAAGCATATTTGGACGTGTTGACAAGGTCTCTATAGTAACCAGGAACTTGAATGAATGTTGCCAGAAACCCAGAAACAAGGCGGCGTATTTTCTCCCAAATTGGTCAGTTGTATTCAGGAAGCTGGCCCGTGGGCTGGGGGCTTAACGTGCACACACGGATGATGAGAAGCTGGCAACTGGGGTCCTTCGTTCACTGGCACCGGGGGCTTCACTGTGTGTGCAGGGCTGCCTGGTGCCCGTGAGCCCGGGAATCGAGACCTCCGCCTTGCTGGCAATTCAGTTGTACTTTTTTTTTTTTAAAGATTTTATTTATTTATTTATTTGAGAGAGAGAGAGAGAGAGAGAGAGAGAGAGAAACAGCTTGAGAGGGGAGAGGGTCAGAGGGAGAAGCCGGCTCCCCGCTGAGCCGGGAGCCCAATGCGGAACTCGATCCCGGAACTCCGGGACCATGACCTGAGCTGAAGGCAGTTGCTTAAGCAACTGAGCCATCCAGGCGCCCTCAGTTGTACTTTTGATTAAGGAACAACAACAAAATAAAATAAAATAAATAAGATAAGATAAGATAAAATAAAATAAAATAAAATAAAAAAACAAAGACAACAACAAAACTGAGAAGAAAAATAATTTAAGGTGAATCTATGTGAACCTATGTGCCAGGCTGGGTTATAAACTCTTTGTGTGGACTTCCGGTATCTGAGAAATGACAGCACACAGTTTCTGGAATGCACACTTTGGGACAAAAGGGCATAGGTGAGGAAGGTAAGGGAAAAGGGTAGCGGGCTGGGCATTTTTAGAGCACCAGGTTTTGCCTAAATAGAGAGGTCCAAGGGCAGAGTGGTCAGGCACAGGATACCAAAGCCAGTCTACTCGGTTCAAACCTGGCACTGTCCTCTCTGATTTTGTGTCCCCGGCTTCTGCGTCACCATTCTGAGCCTCTGTTTTCCCAGCAGCAAAATACAAGGGGTATGAAGATTAATGAGCAAATACATATAGTTTACAACCCAAGCTGGCACATGGTACATGTGGGTTAATGTTGGCCATTATTATTATGATTATATTAACTTATTTAATCTTTACCATAACCTATGAGGTACACACTTAGATTCTTCTTGGTTCTCAGATAAGGTAACAGGTTCAGGGAGCGCAATTCCCTGCTCAGGTCACACAGCTGGTAAGAAGCAGCAATCAACGCCAAGTTGGGCTATCGCCTTACCCCTTGATGCCTGCAGTAGGACCGGGCTCCTCCTCTGACTCGGCAATGGCAGGACTGGTCCCAGCTCCTGAGATCTCAGTCCTATCACGGAGGCCCCATCCACCCCCAACATGTGACCCCCACAGGATGGGGTTCACAGAGCAGAGTGGGCCTCCTTGGGCGAAACCTTCACTCTATCCTCCTCTCAGATGTTGGAATCATGGCGAAGTTGGATCAAGGCAGTATCCCTGTGGTCTTTCCTTCCCGTGGCTCCTTCTCACCTGGGATGACAAAGCAGTGGGCTGGGAGTCAGCAGACCTGGGTTCTTGCCCCAGCTCTGCCACCAGCCCAGTGGGTGACCTTGGGCAAGTCACTGTCCCCATCTCTAAAATAATGGAGTTGGATTCAGCCATCCTGAGCTCTCTGAGATTCTAAGTTTACAATTCAGAGGATCAGAATGTCACATCTCACATATCAAGATGAAAAAGTGAGTGTTTCAGCCAGTTGACTGCAATGAGAAGTGATAACCCATCCCTTAAGTGCCCCTTGGAAGCACATCCATTTAGCACATACCATAAATTCAAAGAGAGCAGGGAGAGAATCACTGTTTGCTTTGCACACCCCAAGCTTGGTGCTTCACACAAGAGCTCATTTAATCCTTACAGCAGCCTGGTGACATAGGGCCTGTTTGTGATGCCATTTTACAAAGAGGCAACTGAGACTCAAAGTGGTCAGGTTGAACCAGTAGATGTGACCTTTGGACCCAAGGATTTCTGACTCCCAATCTATTCTTGCTACAAGATCCTGAGCAAGCAAAAACAAATTCCAAGCAAATGCATGGCTTCCTTTTTTTTTTTTTTCCTTCTTCTTTTTAAAGCATCTTGCCTTTCAGGAGCTGCTCTTATACAGTTTTTCCTCCACCAGCAGAGCAGGAACTGAGACCTGGTTCAGATATTCCAGACTCAGACCCTGGAACAAAAAGAAGCCTAATCAGGGCCTGGAAAGCTCGCTGAATCTCTAGCACATGGCTGGCTGGTGTCTTCTGAAGTCAGCCAAGCTGGAGCCTGCCCGGGGGGCTGAAGGATCATTTCCCTGGTGGCACTGAACCTACACCCCATGTGTTTCCCATCTTCCATGGTTCTCCTGTCCTATCCAGGTTCCTTCGTTGCAGGCAGTTTACCAGACATCCAAGTACCAACTGTGTTCACGTGTAACTGGCCTGGCCCTCCCAGGAGCCCCGGCCCCTTCCTGCCCCTCCTTAGGAAGCAGAGCACCATGGTCTCCCAGATGGAGTTGGGGGCTTTGGGGTCGGACACTCCTGCGTCCGCAGCCTGGCTCTCAGCCATTTCTTAATCATGTGATCCTGGCAAGTCACCTCACCTCACTGGCCTTCAGCTTTTACATCCGAAAAGTGGAAATAATATTTCCTCTAAGAGGTATATACAGATGAAACAGTGCTTTCGATCCAGGTTTTGTGATGGCCGCAAAGGGGCTGCTGGGTGGGGGGGGAGGGAAGGGGGCGGAACGGGAAGACTCAGGTGCCCCAGCGCCCCACCCCAACCCCCTCACAGCAGCTGCCCAGGCGTTTGGTTTCCATGGCTGAGTTCCTCTGTGATTCTGGGGAAAGGAACGGGGTATGCCGTGGAAAGAAAGGGTGCAAATTCCTGTTCTAGTTCTTGTGGAAATGCTTGGTACCCAGTAGGCACTTAATAAATGTCAGCACTTTCCTCTTTCCTTCTTCTTGCCTCCTATCATTCTCTCCCCCGGGGTTCTTAGATGGCTCAGCTAAGGACCGAACCCAAAGAAATGGAGAGAAGGCAGCAGGATGAGTATGGAGTATTTTCAAAATATCAAGTGAATCACCCGAGTATGGGGTCCACGGTGGGGGGGTCAAGCAGGCTGTGACCCAACACATCATCGTGGCACATCATGGCCCAGACTCATCTGGCAGCTCCAGGCCAAGGGCCCTCTGCCTGCAATGAGCACCAGAAAACCAGGCTCCTGGGAAACCCAGGCACAGAGCCCTGCTCCACCTACGTGCCACTCACAACAGGCTGGCTTCCTCCTCCTCTCGCCCAGGGAAGACCCAAAGGGACACAGTTCTGAAGATGTGTGAAGGGGTCCGGGAGGCGGGGAGGCCCTAGTGGTAAGGCCTGGCTGCTTTCTGCAAATAAGCAGGGCTTGCTGAACTGTGAGGGCCCCAAGATGGAGCAAAACCTGCCATCAGCCCTGCCCGGTTTCCGCGGATCCTCGGAGAACCGTCCTGCTCTGGAGAACAGAGCCACGACTGGAGCCACAGCGCCACCTTCAGGCTCGCGTCCACCTTGCTTTTTCCCTGCAAAACGCCGCTTTGGGCTGCAGGTGGTATGCTGGAGGCTCAAAGCAAATCCACGGAACCTCTGAGATGTTGTGCTGCTCATGTGCTCCAACAGATGGGCTTGGGTGGAGAGAAAAGTCGTTGTAACACGTGTATGGCAGCCAGGGCCGTGCTCCAGACAGGAAGCTGGCGGAGCTAGAAGCCAATCTTCCATCTTGGGGATGGGAACACGGAGGGTCGGAGACCTGTCCACAGTTACAGAGCGACTTGCAGGCAGAACTAGTACCTGACCCCAGGCTCTTGAAGTATCCCGTGTCTCTCGATCTGGATGGCTGTCCACCTGTCCGTTCCATAATAACTTTACTGTGTAAGAGACAACCATCATGAGCCTGCAACACCCACACTAGAGAGTGGCTCCTGTTCACCCAGAAATGCCAGGATATGGGGCTCAGTTTAGAGGTTACAGCTGCAGATCAGCATCACAAATGGGCTCCGTGGGGACTGAGGAGAGACTTCTCACAGTGGATGGGAAGGGATTTCATCACAGGACTCACCTACCTTCCTATACACCCTCACACTCACCCTCTCCATCAGGCAAACTCCTACTCCCCCTTCATGACCCACTCACAAAGTGCTGTCTTATGAGGACTTCTTTGACTTTCCCTGCATGCCAGTACAGTCTATCATTTTTACCTTGTGCCATCACTGTATCTACTCGAAACATCAATCACTGAATCCTCCTATATTACGATGACTTGACTGTCTCCTTGTCCAGATGGGGAATTCTGGCCAGGAAAACCAGCCCTCATTCTTCCTTGTGTCTCCAAAGACCAGCCACAGGAGGTACATAGAAAATGAGGGCGGACAGATGGATGGATGAGTGGATGGTGAATAGATGAGTGGATGAATGATGAGTAGATGGATGGATAGATGGATGGGTAGGTGGACGGATGGATGGATGGGTAAGTGGATGGATGATGGATGGACGGATGATGGGTGGATGGATGGCAAATGAGCTAACTCTAGGGGATGGCGTAGAACAGGGATGGCATTCAATGTCATTGAACAGGGATGGCATCTAAGGAGACCTACATCTAAGAACATATTTCCAAGCCAAAGTCTAAAAGCATAAATGCAGATGTGCATGTGAAGAGGAGAAGCTTGCTGGCCTCATCCATCAACCTCCTCCTTCTGACCACCTCTTTCTCTGGTTTCCCAGGGAACCCACTGGAAAGCAGATAGTGGTTTTCTAGATGTAGTTCCTGGGATACCCGTACCAGAATCACCTGGGCCGTTTGTTAAAGTGCAGATTCCTGGGCTCTGCCTCAGTGAGTCTGGGGCCGGGCCTGGGAGTCTGAATTTTAAATTAGCCCCCACCCAAGTGACTCTGATGCATGGGTAACTTTGTCAAGCACTCACGAAGGAGGAATGGCATCCAGGGACATGCCAGGAATTGCCTTTGTTGACCGCTGGCCAGAGAGGTTGAAAACTTGACCCAAAGTCCCACAGACACTACATGGCAAAAGTACCTAGAGTCCTCAAAGACCGAGAAGCCCAGAGGAAGAGGAGGGCCTCTAACTCTGTCCATCCCTCATGCCCGCAGCCTGAGGAGGCTGTCACATGCCTGGAACGAAAAGCCTGCCCTCAGCCCCCAAGCTGCAGTGAGCAGCGCCTACCTTGTGTTCCCTGCTCCCTCCCAAAGCCCAAAGCACCAGGCTCGCTGCGTGTTTACCAAGGCAGAGAAGCCAGCAACTGTTTTCGGTGTCTGCTTCTACCTAAATACAGATCTGGCTCCCAAACGCTGCCAGTGAACCTTACCAGACCTGGCACACTCGTGCCAGGTGTGTTCAGGCTGGAAAGGGCTCAAGGATGATGACAGCACCAGAGGATCGTTCTGGACCGGGGAATGGCCAGCATCCTGGCAACCACGAATGGGCAAGCAGCCTTCCCAGGCCAGCTGGTGAGGTCCTGCAAGGAGGAGAAAGAGCCCACTGGAAGGCAAAAGAAAACGCACAGCCTCACCCAAGCCTCTGCTGGTCCCCGTGGTCCAACAGTACCTAAGTTCCAGCCATACTGGACCTTTCGCTGAGCACCTACCATGCACCAGGCCTTGTTTTCGGTGACTATTTTGGTTTATCCTTACAATAACCCCAGGAAACATGTAATGTCCTTATGCCCATTTCACTTAAAAGAATACTAAGATCCACAAAGGTGGTGAGTTGCCCAAATCCTGAGTCAGAACGGAGGCAGAGTCAGAACTTGAATCCAGGTCTCTGCTTGCGGAAGGTTCCTTCGCTGCTAGCTGTGCCGTTCTCCATGCCCACCCCAGGTCGTCTGGCCTCCCTGCTCCTGTCCATGCTGCTCCCTCCACCTAGAATGCCTTGCCCCTGAGTGCCATCTTTGGTGCTTCAACCCAGGGCGCTGGCCACTTCCTCCCTGAAGCCCTCCCGGATCCCATCTCTCATCAGTTAACTGCTATGTTTCCACAGCACATTGCTTGGACTGGTATCTAGTCCCATTTTCACCTGCCGTACGGGTGCTGATTTCCATGAGATCCCCTAAATCTCAATCTCCAGCTCTCCCCACCACACGTCTGCCCCCAGTGTCTAACTCAGGCGTTTGCCCTCAACAGGGCTTCAGGCTGACCCTCTGGTGAGTTAGTCCGGGGCCCACGTGCAGGCCGAGTACTAACCACACTGCCTGCCCCCCGTCCCATGGCCAGGGCCACTAGTCATCACTGAGGGTGGTGGGGCCTATGGGTCTGACGGAGGAGCACTGAATCCTAAATCAGAAGAGTTAAGTGTGAGACTTGGTTCTGAAACTTCTCCGAGCTGCAGGTTGTTCCATCTGTGGAATGGGTGGGCGGATGCATAGATGATCCCTCTGCCCCACGGCTCTGTCAAGCATTGCTTGTGCATGGATGGGGCAGCCTATGTCAGACATCTGTGTCTTTATGAAGGATTGAACACACTGAGCCCTCAGAGTGGCTACAGGGTGGTGCTTGAGGGACACTGAGGCAGGCTCAGCTGGAGGAGCGGGTTCTAGCCAGGAGTAGGAAGAGACAAGTTCTGGCGGATCAGCGGAAGAAATGCCGGGGAGGGCACATGTGGCTGATCTGACGCACAGTGGGGTGTGGCCTGCTCCCCAGCGGGGAAGGACAGGCAGCGGGGGGACTGGGACGGCTCATCTGGCCCTGGGGTGGAGCGATGGAGACACCGGGCGAGAGCCCCTTGCTGTTGGAAGCCTGCTTGTCTGGGCCAGTGTGAGTGGCAGTGGGATTGAGAAGGGAGACATTCTAGGAACATCTGAGAAGAATCTCTGGGACTCAGTGATGCCAGCAAGCAGCAGAGAGGAGAAGAGCAAGCAAAGGTGGCCTGGAGGTTTGACCCTGGGGCGGTGAGGTCTGGTGGGTGAGGGACCGCAGGAGAGAAGCAGGATGAGCAGGGGTGAGCCTGGCTCTGAGAGGCCAGGGATGGGGGGGAGGGGCAGAGGAAAGAAGACCTGGCCTCCAGTCTGCATGTCTGCCTCTTACTTGGAGCAGGTCGCTGTTCCACTCTGAGACTGTTTTGTCACCCATGAAACGGGGGGAAGAAGACTGCCTAGGGGACGCTTGGACACGGACGTACTCGTGTGTACGTACGTACCTGTGAGTGGTGAGCCTCATAAATGCTGACTTTTACAATGGCCGAATTTGCAATTGATTTGTATTCCACAATGTAATAATAATAGCTATCATTTATTGATCACCCGCCATGTGCCAGGCACTATGATAAGTCATTTGTTTATATTCATGATCTAATTTCTTCCTTGCAAGAATTCTACAAGAGTCCCCGCCCCGCCCATTTCGTGGATGGTCACAGTGAAGATCAGAGAAATTAGGCAACTTTTCCAGGATCTCATGGCTGGTAAGTGGCAGTCACCTCCAACAAGCATCTAACGGGTAGCAAGCCCAGGGCTGGACCACAAAGGAGTGTAAGATCCGGCCTGGGCCTTCAAGGCATCTGGCAGCTACTGGCCCACAGAGGAACAGGTCTCCGTGAGCTGTTTGTTCCGGAATCCTATTCTCTCTGCCGCGAATGTTGATGGACGGGGACAAATGTCTCCTGGCATGACTCTCTGAGAGCTGGGCCCTGGGACCGTGGTTCACAATCAGCCGCTGCTCCCGCCTGCCTGCCTTTCTTCCAACTTTGCTGGGTGCTATTATTCAGCTCGGAGCCACCACCAGGAGCCGCAAAGCAGTTAATTACAGAAGTATAATCCCCTTCTTCACAAGAAGCTGATCTTCCAGGGTTGCGAAGAAGATAAGATTTATGCCTCTTTCAATTCCTTTATTCTGTCATCAACATAGATTCATATTTCAGTTTCCCCCATCGGAAACAAAAAGGAAACCCGCTCAGCCCACTGCTGCCTGGGAGAGATAAATTAGACTACACAAAGAACCGGCCCTATAAACTCAATCTCTTTCCCTTCCTTTCACGTTTGTGATTATAAACAGAGTCGAGGGCAGTTGAAATACATCCCTCTGCCTGCCTGCCTGCCTTGTCCTGCTCAAAGAGAGAGACAACACGGTGATAACAATCTCTGTGGTACTAGGGCAAAAGGAAAACAGGCCGCCCACATCCCGACGCCAGCCTGGGGAGCAGATCAGATAGAAAAACCTTTTGTCTCCTGCCATTCTCTGGTCGCGAAATTGTTCCGAAAGGCCCCAGACGGAAGCTGGATGCCGTGTCACTGTGAAGGCTTTCATTTTTTGATGGCAACGCGTACGATGATATTTGCTCCAAAGAAAGGGCCTTTCGAGTTGGCGGGCCGTGCGGCGGGGCTGTGCCAGGGCCCCCAGCCAGCTTCAGAAGAGCGTGGGCACAGGTCGCTGGCACATCGGACCGCGGAACGAGGCCAGTTCGAGCGGCCCCGAGGTGCAGATGCCAAGCTCTTTGGAGAGAAAAGCCCCACTTCCTGGGGGAGAGTGGCCCCCATGAGATCACATGATGCTTCTACTGAGGAACTGGGGTGGGTGACTTTGATTATTTTTACTGCCATTCAGCTGCTTTTGTTGCTTTTTGTGGGCTTTGCTGGAGCTGTTAACTGTCAGGCGTTCCACGGCCAGAGGAGGAACGGGCGGGGGAGGGGGGGGCAGGAAATGAACTGGTCTGCCTGAGGAAACAGAGCAAGTCTTTGGCAGAAGCAGGGGTGACAAAAGTTCTCACTAGAGGGGCGCCTGGGTGGCTCAGTCGTTAAGCGTCTGCCTTCGGCTCAGGTCATGATCCTGGGGTCCCGGGATCGAGTCCCACATCGGGCTCCCTGCTCCTCGGGAAGCCTGCTTCTCCCTCTCCCACTCCCCCTGCTTGTGTTCCTGCTCTCGCTGTCTCTCTCTGTCAAATAAATAAAATCTTTAAAAAAAAAGTTCTCACTAGAACAGCTGACGGGCACTCCTCTCAAGTGCCGGGCACTGGGCTAAGCGACCCCTGGTGTCCTCGTGACAACTAAGAAACCACTGTCGCATTTGACAGGTAAGGAAATTGAGGCTTAGATTCAAGGTCAGTGGCCGATTCCAGAGCCCCCACTGAACTGCCACGTCCCCCGGGGACTCCTCTCAGACAGCCTGACTCTCCTTGGGGGCGTTTTTGTGACTTCTGATGGGGCAAGGAGAAAATCTAATTTTTGAAAGATAATGAAGAAAGGGAGGAAGGGAAGAGAAGAAACTGGATGCGAGAGCCAAGTGGGCCCTTGTAATAAAATGTCATCCCACAAGATGTAAGACAATAGTCTTTAATAGACTCTGAGATTCAATTATCCCTTTATATATCCAGCAGACCCGTCACCGTCTAAATCACCCTTTCATGGTAAACACACCCTAATTCACAAATAGGATGTAAAATAAATCATGTTTGGGAGCCATGGAGCTTCGGAGCCATCATTCTTCAAAGACACGCACCTCAGCGCTCACTCCCTGGGGAAGAAGGGCAGTAAGAGCCCAGCTCCAGGCCTGGCCTGCCAGCCTCACAGATGGCCAGGAAGTGCACTCTGGTTCGAGGCCCAATCAATCTCTTCCATTCTGGGGCTTTTTTTTTTTTTTTAAGATTTTATTTATTTTTTTGACAAAGAGAGACATAGCAAGAGCAGGAACACAAGCAGGGGGAGTGGGAGAGGGAGAAGCAGGCCTCCCGCAGAGCAGGGAGCCCGATGTGGGACTCGATCCCAGGACCCTGGGATCATGACCTGAGCTGAAGGCAGACGCTTAATGGCTGAGCCACCCAGGTGCCCCATTCTGGGGCTTTTAAAGGATGTTCTTCTCTCCCCTCTTGGTCACCCTCTCTCAAGCCCTCAGAGGAAGGATAGCAACTCCTGACTCTGTCTGGATCATTCCAATTATTTTTTTCCAGAAGCCTTTCCTAGTGTGACACTGAGGTGAACACTAACACATGAGATTTTTCTAATTGCTGCCAGGGAAAGGACATGCCAGCTCAGCCCCCCTCTTCTAGAAAGTTGGGCCTTCCTGTGGAGCATGCACCAGCCTTGCCAAGACGGAGACCCCAGTCCTGCATGGGGCCTACCCATAAAGGAGTTCCTTGGCCTCATTCCTCATTCTAGTCCTGTCTCCGGTACTCTTCTTTACTAGTTTTCCTCCTTGTTTAAGTTATAAAAGTAACACATGCTCATTGTAGCATGGGGCTCGATAGAACTGTATAAAGCCAAGTCTTCCTCATTCCTCTCTAACTCAATTCTACACTCCTGAGTGTCACAGTTACCGACAGCCTGATGTGTGTCCCTACACATACTTCTTTTGGTAGATATTAAAGACTCCCCTGAACCCAATTTTTGCCTTTTTTTACAAATGTGGGATCAAACCATACTTGCTACTTAGAATTAACAAAATAGCATGGGTATGTTTTCATGTCAATACAGAGGTGTCAGACTCATTCTTTTTAATAATGTTGCGTACATGAGATTATGTAGTATGAGTGTGCCATAAGTTTCCAAACCATCCTACAACCTTGACTCTCCTGGATATTTTATCTCCTGGATGTTCTGATAATATATTATGCCTGACCGCTCATTTCTATGATGAGTGTCATGGCTTCCCTACATTTATAAACTGTCTAAATTTGACTAGGCCCTTTCCAGGCTGGCCCAGTCTTGGAAAGAGAACTCCTTATCCATATAATGTGCCCAAGGAGCAGTGCCGGTGAAGGTCCAGTTCTGGCCTTTCAGGCAGGACTCGGATTTGTAAATGCAGGTCACTGCCATGAAATCTGGACTTCCTTTTGGCAACAAAAAAACCAGAAAGCATCACTAAACCCTTAAGGCGTCATAAATAGGCATGAAAAATACTACATATAATCCTAGGCATAAACCCAATACCTGCCGGAACAACTTAATCCTCGAGAACACAAACATACATTGTTTACCAAAGAAGGATTTTTATAATGCCATTGCCGCATTTTATTAGGGAGGGAAGAGGCCTAAAGTGGAGACAGGCTACAGAAGATGTCTGTGCTCATTTAAGCTGAATGCTAAAACTCTCTGGGTCTGAAACATTTCAAAACTGGAAGTAAATTCTTCGAGGCAATCAGCTTTTCTAGGGCTTTTTTATGGAAGTCACATCCCAACAGTTTTAGAAATCAAAATGAAATCTCACAAAGTGTATTAAGAGTTTGTATCTTTTAGAACTAGTTATTCCATTTCTGGGACTCTATTCTAAAGAAATCTAGTGATGTCAGTAGAGATACAGGTAAAGGATATTTATCCTGGTATTACTTATAGTTTTGGGAAACAGGAAACAAGCTAAGTGGGGGCGCCTGGGTGGCTCAGTCGTTAAGCGTCTGCCTTCGGCTCAGGTCATGATCCCAGGGTCCTGGGATTGAGCCCCACATCAGGCTCCCTGCTCAGCAGAAAGCCTGCTTCTCCCTTTCCCACTCCCCCTACTTGTGTTCCCTCTCTCGCTGTCTCTCTCTCTCTGTCAAATAAATAAATAAAATCTTTAAAAAAAAAAAAAAGAAAAACAAGCTAAGTGTTCTACAACAGGGAAATGGACTAGCACACAACTACTAAAGAAGATATTTACAAAGTGTTGGATATTAAGAACACTAACTTAAGAATATTTACTTATGATGTTAAGTAAAAAGAGACTTAAAATTGTCTATTAAATTACGTAAAAATACACACAGAAAACACTGGAAATAAATACACCAACATATTAACAGTGCTCTCTCCAGGTGGTAGAGTCATGTGGTTTTTGTCCTTCTTTTTCCCCTCTTACTTTTCTGTAGTTTATACGTTTGCTAAAATCAGCCTGCATTACTTTATATATATGTAACTTTTATAATGGAATAAATAAAATCGTCTTAAACCACACACAGAAGAGAGAGCTGACTCTCCTGACTATTTTTAGGACGATGGGATGGTACGTATGAGAAGGGACGGGTGTGGATAAGGCTAAGGGTTGTCTGGGTTGGTGGGGAAGGGAGAGTAATGGAGAAAATCTCCTCACTCTTTGGTGTCTTTAAGAGTGTGGGCCACAGAATGCAATACCTTTGGCAGGACAACTCACACACAAAGCTAAGAACACCAAAAAGATGACACTGTCAGTTTGCTCAACATGCAGTGTGCACCTACTATGGGCCAGGCACTAGGGGAAATGACTGACTTCACATTCCAGTTTATTAAAAAATGATACTACACTTTGTCCCCATCATCATATGTGACTTGTAGCACACTGGTTACCTCGATGTCCCCACTACTGTTCTCAGAAAGGCAAACAAAAAGAAAAATGAACAAGTTACAATTTGCAATGGACGTCAAGAAAGAACATATTGGAAGGAGCCCAGGACCTTCAACTGATTCTACTAAGAGTGTGTGTTCCTCATGAGAGGCAGCTCTGGGAAAAGATTCAGCCACGTGGTTGTCAAACTGAAGTGTGCAATTTCTGCTGTCTGTCCTGAAAGTTCTTGACTGATGGCTGCTCTCGGCAGGACCAGCAAACAGTTATTAATCCATATTTATTGAATACCTACTATGTGTCAGTGCTATTCTAGAAGTTAGGGGTAATACAGCGAATCAAAGTCCTCCCACTGAGGGTACTTACATTCTAGTGCAGGAATAGGCAACAAATAAAAACATAAACCACAATCTGCCAGGTCATGATCCCTGCTGTGGAAAAAGGAAATAGAACAGACTAAGGAAAGAGAGTGACAAAAGGCTCTTTTCTAGATAGAGTATTACAACAAGTCCTCCCTAAAGAGGTGATTATTTGAGCAAAAACCCGATTGTTTTTGCTGACTAAGTGACATGGATATCTAACGGACTAAGTGACGTGGGTATCTACAGTAGTGTTCTATGTTGAAAGAACAAGTGCAAAGGCCCTGAGGCAGGAGGGCAACAAGAAAACCAATGCGGCTGGAGCACTTGTGAACAGGGAGATTGGATGGAAACTGAAGTCAGGGATGTGGACAGCATCCAGATCACCCAGGGCCTGTTAGGACATGGTAAGGACTTCGGAGTTTATTCTAAGAATAAGGGGCCACTGGATGGTTTTGAGATGGGGAGTAAGATGACCTGATTGAGGTTTAAAAACATTACTCTGTCTACCCTGTGGTAGAATTTGGGCTAGGATGCTAGTGCAGAAATTCACTGAAAGATGATGGTGAAGATGATGAGAAGTAGTGAGATTAAAGACATATTTTGAAAATGGGGTTCACAGGATCTGGAGATAGCCTGAATGTGAGGCAGGAGCAAAAAGAAAAAGAAGAAGTGTCAAGGAAAATTCCAAGGTCTTGGGCATGAGAAACTGAGTAAGTGGTGGTGCTATTTAATGATATGGGGGACACCAGAGGAGGAGTGGGTATTTTGTTTTGTTTTGTTTTAAGGGCACATGAGAGATGCTATCTGTACCAGCCTTGTCTTACTACATCAGTGCACACTGGATGACTTCCAATGGCCACCATTTGCATCTCTTTGCCTGAGAACATCCTCCCAAGCTACAGAAACCACCAGTGTGCCCAGCACACCTCACGGGGCAGCCCTCAATCACTGGCCCTGAGAAGCTGGTGTGCAAATACCCCAGCTCTCTCCCCTGAGTGGAATGGGGGAACGCTGGATAATTCTGACATGCGCTCTACAGCATTGTTTCCCCAGGCTTCACCCGTTGGATTATTAAGCTCCAGTCCCTACAGTAGCATCTAGCTTGATTAACACATCCTTTATTGGCTTTTTCCCCTTTCCAGTTCATTCTCCCTAATTCCCGATCATTGGTTCCTGTAACTCCCAAATGAGTCCTTGTCTCAGGGTCTGGCATAGTCCCAACTATGATGGGACAAACAAGAACATCTTCCAATTCCTTATACCCACTCTTCTTCACAGCTACTGCTAATCCCACTTTTTGGTCGTTCTCACTGCCTCTGAACAACAGTAGCAGAATCAAGGTAATCAATGAACCTCAGTCATGTATGGCAGGGACAAAATGGAGTAACTTTACTAAACCGGACTGCCAGGTGGTCTCCCCGTCCTACTCCCCAGGCCTGCTAATAATCAGTTTGCCTTTTCCTTTTTAAGCACTGAATGCAGCGTTGCTTTGTCTTTACATTTTCAAAACCAACAAGCAATAGAAAGAACAATGATGTAGAGCTGGGGAGATGCCAAAATGGAAGAAGCAGGGGAATGACAGACCTTTTCCGTCCCCTCCTTCGTTGGACACTTCGGCAAATGCCCTGAGACACGAAGGCCACAGACTATTAGCAGCAGCATCAGATGCTATTTGTGAAGCCCTGACTCCAGGAGGCACTGAACTCTCTCATCAAAAGCCAGGGAACAGAGAGACTTGACTTGCCATATGCCATCTCTCTTAGGGAAGCATGCTTATTTATACGGGAGCATTTTATATGTCGCAAATGATTCAGAATCATCACTCTCCAGTTTCCTTCTGTTGACATGGATTGACTGTGGGAGGAGGTGGTTAAAAAAAGCAAATGCTGCACAAAGATCTTTTGGTTTGAGGGGGGACAAAAACTCAGAACACTTGCGACAAACGAACTGCCGTCAGTGTCCATTAGGCACGACATAAACATGATCATCCTTTGTACAAATAAGAAGACAACAGGTACACAGTCCCATGAGTGGTGAGGATGCTGGAATCTGTACTCCCTGGGATAGCAAAGGGTACTGAAGACCAGGAATACACTGTGGAATCAGTCGGATCTGGGATCAGACTCCAGTTCAGCCACTTATTGGCTGGTGACATGGGGCGTCTTCTTTAGCCCTGTTGAGCCTTGGTTTCCTCACGAGCTACGTGGACATAATATAACCACTTCATAGGCTGGCTGAGACGAATAATGGCCAACGAAAAGCAGAGCAAGCAAGCCGGCAGCATTAAGTCCTTTCTCTGGTTAACTATCTGTAGCTGAAGGCCACCTGGCAAATCCACCCTGACTCAGTAAAGCCCTGAGAAAAGCCAGCTTGGTGGTCCTCAAGGCTGAGGAACTACCACGCGGAACAAAAGGGTGACACCCTCCCACCCTGAGTGAAGGTTCTTCCCCAGGCCTTCCGTGCCTCTCCCAGGGGCCTCCTGTGCTAGACAGTACGAGCTCTTCCCCAACGTGGATCTTACACTCTGTATCCTCAGCACTGATCACAGCGCTTGGCACGTTGGAAGGCAGCAAGCTTGGTGCCAGGGAAAGAGCACACAATTTTGAGTTAGACAGCCCTGGGTTCAAGGCCCAGTAGCCTTCGAGCAAGTTGCTTCCTCAAACCTCTGGATCCTTACCTATAAAGCTGGCAATACCACCTACTCTAAAGAGTTGCGAGTTTGAACTGAGATAAGAAAGGCAGAGCCTAGTACAGTGCCTGGAAAATTGCAGACACTTGAAAAACGTTAGCCTTTTATTACGAACTATACTAAATTACTAACTCTTTACTAATTTAGTATTTACTAATTACTAACTATTACTAACTATACTAAACATTTGCTGAACGAACCCGTGAATGAAAAGGACTCTGTTTAATTAACAACATACACCGCCCCCAAACACAATAGGAACAGGTCAGACCGCATTTTCCTTTCTGTGTATTGAGATGGCAGCCACAGCTCTTTCGCTAGGGCCACAGGCTTCTTTAGCTCTGACTTCATGCAGCATAATCATGGCAAGTTCCGATCTAGACTCGGCACACACGCTGAACAAAACGCACCGCCTGCCCTCACCTCCATCCCAACGTACACCTAGAAGGAATATCTCATTACAAATAATGCCAAGGGAATCGCCCAACATCTCCCCCCAGATATATAGGAATTACAACTGGAATTCTCCATTGTACAGTGAAAAGCCTGACAGTCACCACCGTGACCAGGTGGTGAGGATTAACACCACCAGAAACAAAACATACCGGCATTCCCTAGGGTACCTGATACGGTACCCTGAAGAGGACGCATCACTTGTGTGATTTCCTTGTGGAAACCTCAAAACCTTAGTCTAATCATGAGGACACAACAGACTAATCCAAATCAAAGGACAGTCTACAAAATAGCTGACCAGACCTCTTTAAAAGTGACAAGGTCGTGAAGGACAAGGAAATAATGAGGAGCTATCACAGATTGGAGGAGACGAGGGGTCATGGAATCTGTGTGCAACATGGGGCCCTGCATGGATCTCAACAAAGCCTGCGTTTCAGTCTTTCAAAAAGTCAAAGGCAGCCTCAAAGGGGGAAAAGGATTAACAAAAGGGCCAGCCGAGGGGTGCATGGAAAAGAGGAGGCCGGTCCCAGGAATTTTACCGACCAATTGGGGGTGAGGAAGATTTATGAGAGGATTAAAGTCTAAGCTCCATTTCCCCCCAACTTTTCAAGCTTGGGCACCAATAGTATAGTTACTTTTTCTCCTTCAACCCCAGCCCCTGAAATTTAACCTAGAGTGAGAGAATAGGTCTGAGCCTGCTCAGCACGGTTTCACAGCAGAATGTGCTCCTGACATTTTCACTGGCTAGCAACATAAATATTGCGTGGCCTAATACGGTAAAGTGCTTTTTAGACAAAATGTGGCATTTAAGCGGAATTGCCAAATTGGGATGTAGGCCTTAGGTTCAAGGTTCAAGGTAAAAAAATAGGCCCCTTGCTCCTCAGGGAGGAGGGGATCCCACATACCCAGTTTCAGTTAAGTTTGAGTCTTAAAGTTACACAGGAGTCCAAGTAAGGCTTTCACTTTATATTTGAAGGAAACTGGGGCTCAGGCTCACCCCATTGGGTGATTTAACACAACCACTGCAGGATGCCATGCTGTCTTCTCCAAGCTGCTAGTATTTACCCAGCCTTATGGTCCTGACCAAGAATGAGACCAGCCTACAAGGATTACCCAGCAGCAGACACGTGGGCCCCACCTAGACTTCTGAATCACACTCTTCTGACACTGAAGCCCAAGCACGTCTACCCGGGAAATGGGTTCTGTAAGACTCCAGGACAGAGCAAACAGAGAGAGCCACTGTTCTTCAGCCAGACTGTGTGTATGTGGATGCAGGTGCATACTTGTGCAAGCATTAGGATTTCTTTTTCTTTTTAAAGATTGATTTATTTATTTATTTTAGAGAGAGAGAGCATACAAGCAGGAGGGGCAGAAGAAAAGGGAGAGAGAATTTCAAGTAGACTCCACGTTCAGCACAGAGCCCAATGCAGGGCTCGATCTCACGACCCTGAAATCACAACCTGAGCAGAAACCAAGAGCTGGAAACTTAACCGACTTGCCGGAGTCCAGCTCCAGCCGGGGTGGGTCTCTCGTAGGAAAGGACGGCGTCGGCGAATGAGGAGACACAGACACAGGGTCAGGTTGCAAGCATCTCCTCCTGACAGCCTTGGAGGAACTTTACTTATATGTTAGGATATTTTTGTTTTTCCAAATCTTAGATCATTTTCTGGATTACAGCCATAGCCTTCTTTCATTTTTCCTTTGTAATGATTAACATGACCTTTATTGATTTCTGCTTATTGGCTTTCGCTAAAACTAAAAAACAGTACGCAAAGAGAAAGGTGCTAAGCAGAGCGTGACCATCTTGTTATTTTGTTCTATAGAAACTAATTCTTCGTGGAATTAGTTTCATTATGATTGCTTAGATAGGCGTAACTAAGATGAGTAGTCATTTTATCATGAAACCCCAAAAATATTCCCACAATTATAAAGATTGCCATAAATAAAATGAGAAAGAATAGCAGGAGCCAGCCCAGAAATATTCCCACAATTATAAAGATTGCCATAAACAAAATGAAAGAGAATAGCAGGAGCCAGCTGTGGAGTCTCCTGTTTTCAAGATCATCCCCCATACTTGGACTTTGTCAAAAAGCATGAGTAGCTTGGCTCGCGCCACCGACTGAGCTACCCAGGCCCCCCAAGGGTTAGGATTTCTAGGATGTATCTATAGAGTTGCATGATATCATTTCCATTTACCTTCACTGTCCCTTCACCTCCCACCCCAAACATTTCTCCTGCCTCTCTCCATTCTGCATCCTTGCCCAAGTCTCATGTTTTAAGGTCCATTCTATGTGCTGTTTGGTCCCCTGACCCTTCTCAGCCTTCCTTCAGTGTACCTGAGATGAGATGGTAATCATCTTGGTGCCAACGAAATCCATTCATTCGTGTATTCATTCATTCATGCATTGGAGACTCATGGGGCTCCGAAGATACAGTTACACACAAGACAAGAGCTTTGCTTTCATGGAGTTCATACAGGAGTAGGGGGAGATAATCAGTAAACAAAGACACAAGAAATCAGCAATAATGAGGAGTGTCGTGGTGAAAGCAAATTAGGATGGTGTAATAGGAGTAATAGGAGCCCACTGTTGCTTAAGTGGTAAAGAAAGGGCCTATTAGAGGAGGTCACCTTTAAGCTTAGGTCTACACAAGAGAGATCCAGCCCTGCAAACACCTGGAGGAAGAGAGTTTCAGGCAAAGGGGAGAGAACTAGTGCAAGGGCCCATAGGCAGGTCCAAACTTGGCAGATGAAGAGAGAGACACTGTGCTGGGTCATAGCGAGTGGAGGGGTAGGGAGTGGTCCCAGATGAATCCAGATCATGCAGGGGCTTGTAGGGCATGGTAACTAGTGTGGAAAGATGCTGGGTGGTTCCAGATAGAGAAGTGATAGAATCTAACCTATGTTTTAAGCAACCATTTTGGCTGTCATGTGGAGAATGGACTGGATGGTGTGTGGGGGGGGGGGGGGGCGGGGGCGTGGGTAGAAATGGGTCATGAGATTAGAAACAGGGAGACCAGAATCAGAGGGTGCTGCAGTTCACCAGGTAAAGGATGATGGTGTTTGGGTTAAGGTGGTGGAGATGAGAATGGTGGGTGGATTCTGGATATGTTTTGGAAGAAAAGTTGAAAGAAATTGTTGATGGACAAGCTGTAGGGAATGAGAGAAAGAGGGAATCAAGACTGCTCCTGGGTTTGCGCCTTGAACACGTGGATACATGGTGGTGCCACTGGTCAAGATAAGAACCCTGGGAGCAGAAGGGGTTGGGGCTGGGAAATAGCTTTATTTTAGACATATTAAGTCTGAGATATTTATTAATGAACTGACTGAAGCCCTCATCTCATACTTTATATGTACCACCAGACAAAGGACTATGAGATCCCCACACATTGCCTTCCTTTTCAATTCCTTGTTAAGCAGAAATAAAGAGAAAGATAACTGAGTAAAATATTCAGTCTTTGGTAAAACACTCTTCTGTTCAGAAGTTTGGTAGTAGGGTGGGTGGGCATAAATAGCCAATCAATCACTGTGTCACACCAAACAACTGTTCAGGGGGCAAACTAATTAAAAATTTAATCCCATGATTTTCATCTTAATCTCTTTTTCCCATTAGCTCTGATCAATGCCCACAAATACAATTTAGCAGAACAGTCATTTAGATAAATGACTCGGGGGGGGGGGGCACCTAATTAGTCTGTTATGAACCAACTGGTAACTAAAATTATATGCTAATTACCAAAAACCGCACACTAATTTTAAAAGCATTTTATTAGCATAAAAGCTATGTTCCTGTTATCAGATGACATATCCTTTCTATGTCATACACAACAATTGTGCAAACCTATTTCTCTTGACTTTCAGAAGTCAAGTTGCAGCGTGCTGTTAAGTAAACAGTGCACCTGAGAAATGTCTACTCACCTTTACCTCACACTCTAACACAAGCAATAGTGAAAGTTGGACCAGTAAGAAGATTCCATCAACTTCTCAGCTACCTGGGGGCTTCCACGGCACCTGCCAGAAACAAAAACAAAAACTGATCAGGCCAGAAACATGAACAACTAAGCAAAACTGAATGTGGAGATGTGAGGACTGGGTTGAAGAAAGGTGAACTCTGAAGCCTGTTGCAAAGCCAAGGTGGTTGCTGAAGAAGATCTTGACTGTGCTCACTTCGTCTGCAAGTCGGGGGACACTCATTTGGTGACCATCTCTCTTCTGATCTATGGCAAAAATTCTACTGCTTTCAATCTCACAGCACATCCTAGGATGCCAAAATCCTTAAGTTTCTTCAAATAAAAGAGATCTTTGTTTAAAAAATAAAAGTCAGGGCATCTGGGTGGCTCAGTCGGTTAAACATTTGACTCGATTTAGGCTCAGGTCATGATCTTGGGTTCCTGAGATGGAACCCCATGTCAGGCTCTGCACTGGGTGTGGAGCCTGCTTGAGATTCTCTCTCTTTCTCAAAAATAAATAAATAAATAAATAAATAAATAAATAAATAAATGCCAATGGCTCTGGTCTCCTGTAACCTTTTCAGACCTTTAAAAGTGCTTCCTGCTGGGGCGCCTGGGTGGCTCAGTCCTTAAGTGTCTCCCTTCAGCTCAGGTCATGGTCCTGGGGTCCTGGGATCGAGCCCCGCATCGGGCTCCCTGCTCCGCGGGAGGCCTGCTTCTCCCTCTCCCACTCCCCCTGCTTGTGTTCCCTCTCTCGCTGTCTCTCTCTGTCAAATAAATAAAATCTTAAAAAAAAAAAGTGCTTCCTGCACTTGGGTTTTCACTGCCCTTTCAATAAAGGGTGAGAAATGTGAAGAATGGTGCCTGCCACTAATGAAAACCAACAAGTTTCTTTCTCATGCTGGACATGACCCCAGACACAGGAGGAAAGGTTACCAAACAGCAGGTGTAGGTGGTGGCTGGGCCCACTTAATACAGAAATCTTAAAGAAGTAATGGTTTTCTGGCTGCTAAGGCCCTCCGCGCACACATTTTATGGCGATGAAGTCCTCGCTGTTAAGCATCGTCTCTGTCCACTCCATCTGCCACTTCCAATAATAACCGGTTTGGGGGTGGGCTTGCAACATAAACTTTCTTGACCTACCTCCCAGCCCCCTCCCCCCACTCCGTCCCTCGCTCCCCCAGACGCCCCCTCCCGCGCACACACCCCAGAAGGCCGTCCCTGCGGTCCCCCTGTCACCAACAAGCCGCTGGCGGCAGAGCCTCGAAGCTGTTCGGTCAGACTGTGCTGCAGCAGAAGCAAGAATTTGGGAGGGAAAAAGAACAGAGACTCCCCGTATTCTTAGCTTCCAAAGGGCTCCAGGGCAACCGGAGAGGAAGTGACGTACAGGAAACGGAAGTGGGACGTAGGTCTAACTCGCCGCCATGTTGTGTGTGGCGGATGGAGAGTGCGGCCCCCAGGCCTCCGAGCTCCAGCCGCCCAGCAGAGAGAGTGAACCTTGTCTTTCCCTGTCCTTCTGTCGTTCTGTCGTTCTAACGAGTATTTACCGACCTAACTGGTGCCTGGCACTGAGGGTGCGCCAGAAATCAGTGAACAGGACCGACCTGGCGCTCTCCCTCCTGAGTGTTCAAACCTAGCGATGGACACGGAAGCAGGAGGCCTCCGGAGCACGAAGCACTTAGAACGTGGGCGCAGCTGGTCTCGGGCATCTTCGGAGGCTTGTTCGACTTTGGTTACTTGGGTTAGGGCCTCGGCATGGTGCATAGAGGAGGGAGGGATGGAGAGAGAGTTGGGAAGCAGGCGGTGGTGGATTGGGTGTGTGAAATATGCAGAGTTGGGTGACCCCCAGGCTTCTAGGCTGACAGCAGGGTGTGTGGTAGGGAACCACATAATGGAAGGGAACACAGGAGAAGCAGATTGGGCGAAATAGTGTGGGTTTAGACATGTTGAGCCTGCGGGACCGTCCAATGGAGAAGCTTAGCAGGCCGTGGGATGTGCCTGTTTGGATCTCGAATGAAAGTCTGTGCCTTAGATTCGTGGATGGGGATGAGAATGGAGAGGAGCATGGAGGATATTGCCTGGTGGAGAGAATACCATTTGCGAAAGAGGCCCAGGACGGACCCCAAGAGCTCCTCTACTTGCAGAGGGCGAGGAGGAGCAGGTAGCCTTAGGAGAAAAACCAGGAGAATATGGCATTGCAGAAGGCAAGGGAAGAGCACTTCGGGTTGTAAACTGGATCAGTCTTCTTGAGAAATTAGGGAGGCGAAGACAGAAATGCCAGGCCTAAACAGGCATTGCCATCAGCTAGAGCAGGTTCATTGAATGGTAGGAGGAGGCCAGCTTGGAGTGAGTTGAGGAGCAGGGGAGGGTGGTGGTGAGAAAATGGAGACAAATGAGCATAGACAAATCTTCCAAGAAATTGCCTGTGAGGAAATGAGAAGGCTACTGGAAGGAAGACGTTATTACTATTTTTTTAAAGACTGGAGAAACATAAGTTTGTTTAGATATTGACGAGAAGGAGCCAGGGATTTTTAATGTTGATCAGCTCATGACCATATGGATCCGTGCCCAAGAATAGTTTATGAAGAGGAAGAACACAGCATGGGTGGGAGGGGGGCGGGCACAGGTAGAGTCATTAGGATCTATGATGTTGAGTAGGTTGTGCATTTCCCAAATCCAGGGAGCACTATTGACTGCAGTGTCATCCCAGTTTTGAATAGTAACCATGACTGTTTGGGGGCAGATGATAGTAAAGAGCTTTGAGGAGAGGGTGAGGAAAGAAAGAATTCTTACTTACACAAAATGGCCACAGCAGCTGTTGGTAGTGGAAGTTTGGTGCTGGAAGTTGAGGTACCTACGTTCATTGTATGTATTCTGCCTGGGAAAAGGAGGTGAAATCATTGAAAGAAGAGAATCGAGTCGGAAAGGTTTGTGGACAGTGGAGATGTGCATGGTTGTTGGAGTTGAGGGGAAGGCAGAGAAGAACGAGCAGATTTTAGCCATTTAGACCCCAGACAGTTAGGTCTATATCAGCAGGGGATGAAATCACCAGTATTCTCATCTCGCTATCTTGCATTTCTAGCAGTAGCTTTTGGCCCCTGGTATAATGTCTCAGCAGGTGGATTGGGATGGTCTAAACTTTGCTGATCCTCTTGTCTCCTCCTGCAAACATATTTTCCATTTCTTTTGAAGGACATTGGGAAGCTGCCCTTATTTCACAGGAAAACCTTTTTTGTGAAAGTGGAACCAGTGGCCAGCTTTTAAAAATGCATCAGGACTTCTGCTTCCAAGAAGATGGAGTAGATCTACTTTCCCTTTGTTCTCCCACAAAGTACAACTAAAAACCCTGGACATTATATATAAAACAAGCATAAGACTATGGCCTTGTTGGGCACATTATAGAGCTTTACTAATCAAGACAGCACAGTATTTTCATAAATATATGCAAACATCTGAATGGAAAGAGTAGTGAATCTAGAAATAGACCCACATATATTTAGTAAATTGATAAATATTACAAAGCATTTCAAAGGGAGAGGGTATAATGCTTAACAAAAGATGCTGGAGTAATTAGACAACCATGTACAAAAAAGAAAGAGAAAAGAACATTGACCCTTACCTCAACCATATACAAAACAATTCAAAATGAATCATAAACCTAAATAGAAGGGCTTAAACTATAAAACTTATAGAAGAAAGCACAAAAGAAGATTTTAGTATGTTTGAGTTTGGTAAGTAGTTCAGAAAAACTATGAAAAATGGGAAAAAATCAATAAATTGGAATTCATTTATATTTTTTGCTCTTCAGAAAGCCCCATTCAGAAAATGAGAAATCAAGCCACTGACTGGGAGACAATGGTTGCAGAACATGTATCTGACAGAAGACTTCTATCTAAAATAGATCTTTAAAAGTTTGCAACTCACTAATAAGTGAATAAAAAATGGGCAAAATATTTGAACAGCTACTTCACCCAAGAAGATACATGGATGACAAATAAGTGCATGAAAAGATGCTCAATATCTTGATTTGTTAGGGAAATGTAAATTAAAACCACAGTGAGCTAGGACCACACACCGACTAGAATGGCTAAAATTAAGAAGACTGACCATACCAAGTGCTGGAAAGCATGTGGAATAATTAGAACTCTCATTGCTGATGGGAATGTTACATGGTACATTTTCCAGTGGTACAAAATGGGACATACTTTGGCAGTTTCTTGAAAAGCAAACATACAGCTACTATAGAACCTAGCCTTTCCATTCCCCCAAGAAAAATGAAAGTGTATGTCCACCCAAAGACTTGCACACAAATGTTCACAGCAGGTTTATTTTAATAGCCCCAAACTGGAAGTGACCTAAATGATAAATAATAAGGGAATGGATATACCAATTTTAGAGTATCCATATGATGGGATATACTCAGTAGTAAAAAGGAATGAAATATGAATATATCTGCCAACATGAGTGGATCTCAAAATAATTATGCTGAGTGAAAGAACCCAAATGAGAAAGAAAAAGTATACTGTATGATTCCAATTATATAAAATTCTAGAGAACTCAAGGTAATCAATAGTGACAGATCAATGATCACCTCAGAGTAGGGAATAGGGAAAGGCAGGATGAAGAGATTACACAGGGGTATGTGGAACTTGGGGGTGGCAGATATGATCATTATCTTAATTGTGATGGTTTCATGCGTATACACATATATGAAAACTTACCAAGTTGTGTATTTTTATATGTTCAGCTTATTATAGGTCACTTAAATAAAGCTTTAAAAAGAACCCACTACTGAGCTTCATCAAATCTTGTATTTGTTTCTGATTTTTTTCCCCCTCACCTGTACACCTCCCAAACCTATTTCCCTCCATTCCCCAGATGTAAGCACTAGGAAATTGAATTTGGTATTTATCATTCTCATGCATGATTTTCTGCTTGACTACATAAGTCTTTACCTATAAACATCATATAACATTGTTTTGCATCACAACATTTTTCATAAATGGAATATCTATCATCCTGTAACTTGCTTTCTTTGTTCAACATTATATTTACAAGTAAATTATTTAACAAAATGTTTGGGCAAACATTATCACTATTTTACAGATGGAGACACCGAGGTTCATGATTAGGTAAGTTGTCCAAAGTGAGTGATGGAGGCAGGATTAAACGAAATGGTTTTTGGATCTGACCAAAATCCAAGTCAGAGCTTCAAAGAGTGACCCCAGGTTCTCTAAAGGGTGGGGCACAATCCCTTGATTGTGCTTTCTAGTACTGCCAAGAGTGGGCGCCCTACTAGGCTATTGTGGACCTCTCTGGTTTGCCTGGCACTCAGGCTGGGCCCCTCCTTGCCATATCCAACTATGCCTGTGCCAGAATCAAAGCCCAGCCCCTTTGTCCTGTGTTGTTCCTTTGACTTGGTTGCCCCTGCCCTAAGCAATCCCACCTCTTCTTGTCCTGCTGGGGGTTCTTAATCGCTGTTGTGCTGGGGACCCCTTTGGCATTCTCATGAAGCCTATGGGCACCTCAGAATAATATCTGTAAATGCTTGCGATACATAAGATTACAGTTATATTGAAATACTATTATCAAAATACTTTTAAAATTATAATATAGTAATATGTATGCTTCTTTATTAAGGCTTTATAAAACACGTTCTAGCAGTGGGTTTAAGAACCAATTTTGGATGAGCACGAGCATAGACTTTATTTCAACATATCTGCAACAACTATGATAGGAAAATACCTGATCTCTATCGATGACAATAGGAACTGATACTATTACTGTGGTTTGTTGCTACTTTTCAAAATGAAGTGCTAAAATTTTGATTAGAGGTTGGTGAACATAAATACGTTTTTCTCCATCCAAGTTCACAGAAGCCCCGAATTCCTTCCACAAACACATGAGGGGGTCCGTGGACCCTAGGATCAAACTCCCTGGACTTGCACCTCAGCAGAGAGCAGAACCACGGGACAGAGGAGCTTGGAAGGAGCTGGCTTTGCAGGCAGACAGAAAGCTGATCCCAGTGCCCTGAGTTTTGTGTTAACGACAATCATTTCTCCATTTCCCTGATCAAGAGCTACAGCGGGGCCCCATGCACTGCTTAACATGCTGAGGAACTTCAAAAACAGAAGCCTGGCAAGAATAACTCTTAACTCTGAGATTTAAGGTAGAACATGATATCAAAAGGCCTGAGCAAAGCTTTGCAAATTTCAATTTTCAGTGATCTATCTAATTCTGTGGGGCATTTGTTACACATTTTTTCAAAGAGAATTATTTCATGATTTGATGTGAAAGTAACCCCCCCTGCCCCCAGGAAACCCCTGCTTTCTCCAAAGCCCCTGGCAGGGCCCCTCTGGTTCCTGGCCTCAAAGAATGCCCCGCAGTTTGCAGGGAGCCCACGGGGCCTGCTTTAAACAGATCAGGCACTGTGTTTTGTCATTTCTGAAGCTCACCATGTTTATGATCCTGCTCTCAAAAGTCTCCCTGTGGCTCAATTAACTGCTGACAATTCCTTCCAACGTGGCAGAGCCCTGGGCCCTCTTCTCTCTGTCTCATTATTTTATATATTTTGAAATGCTGACTTTTTAAGTTAAAGATCAATTTTACTGCCTTTTTTTTTTTTTCCTGATGGGGGAGAGAGAAGCATGCTTGCTCTTAGTAGGAAAATTAGAAAACAGATAAAAAAAAAAAATTCTCCAGCATGGTTGTCCTAATTTATCCCCCGTCGGCGGCGGCACATGAAAATTTCAGTGCCACATCTTTGTCTTCCTTTGGTGTTTCCTGTCATTTTCACTTTAGCCATTATGTTCAAATTTGCATTGCATGTGTTAATTGCTCATCTGGACATATGCTTTTTAAAATACCTGTTCAGATCTTTTACACATTTTCCTCTTGGGTTCTATGACTTTTTCATATTGATTTGCAGGAATTTGTTATAAATCCTGGAACTACAACAACATAATAACATTCTTTTGTCCAGTGTATTCATTGCAACTCTCTTTTCCAAATCTGTGGTTTGCCTTTTTACTCTCTGAACAGTGTCTTTTAATGAATGAAAAGATCTTAACTGAAATAACGTCCGATTTTTTTTCCCCTTTGTGGTTGGGGCTACTGTTAAGATTTTTTAAGAAAGAATTTGGGCAGCCTCACTGAAATTAAGATGCACTGATGTAGTGTTTGTTCTGCTTGGCCTGTCCTGTGCAGGTCTTATGAACACGGGAGAGGCCCATGTGTTGCTGGGAAAGCACAGGTCCATTGAAAATATAACACAATGGGGCGCCTGGGTGGCTCAGTTGGTTAAGCGACTGCCTTCGGCTCAGATCATGATCCTGGAGTCCCGGGATCGAGTCCCGCATCGGGCTCCCTGCTCGGCAGGGAGTCTGCTTCTCCCTCTGACCCTCCCCCGTCTCATGTGCTCTCTCTCAAATAAATAAATAAAATCTTTAAAAAAAAAAAAGAAAATATAACGCAAGCCACATGTGTCATTTAAATTTTTCTAGAAGCTGCATTTAAGAAAAGTAAAAAGGAACAGGTGAAATTAGTTTTCCTGGCATATTTTGTTTAACCCAACATATCCTGGAATCTAGGTCATTTCAATATTTAAAAACTTTCCCTGCTTTCATTTTTAATTTAAATTTTAGTCACACTAGCTACGTTACAAGTGGTTAGTAGCCCTATCTGTCTGGTGGCTATCATATTGGACAAAACAGGTTGAGAGGTTGGCAATGAGCTCTGGAGGCAAATGACCTAGGTTCCGATATAGCTCCATCACTTAATAACAATAACTTACGACTATGGACTGCTTCTTCCATACCAGGCTCTGTCCAGAGTAACTAAAGATACTGAGTACTTGAGGCATACCAAGTACTGTGCCTACACTGTCTCATTCACTCCTTCCAAAATCTTATGAGGGAGGTAATATTCTCACCACCTGTGGTTTTCATTTTCTATACGAACTTGGCTTAGCTGTAGTGCTTGGTCAAACACCAGTCTAGATGTTGCTGTGAAGGTATATTTTTTAGATATGATAACCATTTAGATATGATAACCATTTAAGTCAACAGACTGAGTAAGACAATCACCCTCCATAAGGTGGATGGTCTTATCTAATCAAATGAATGCCTTAAGAGAAAAGACGAAGGTCCCCCAAGAGGAAGGAATTCTGTCTCCAGATTGCCTTTGGACTCAACACTGAAACACTGACTACTTTTGGAATTTCCAGCCTGCCAGCCAACCCTGCAAATTTTGCATTTTCTTGCCCCCACAGTCACATGAGCCAGGTCTTTAAAATAAAATCAGTCTGTCTCTCTATGTCTCTCTCTCTCTCTCTCACACACACACACACACACCATATATAAATATACACATATAGGATATGGCTCACCACCCATCCTAATTTCCCTCAGTGGGGAAGCTGAGGCAGCCCGGCTCCAGAGCCCATACTCTTTTTTTTCTTTTATTCCTATGTTAATCCCCATACATTACATCATTAGTTTTAGATGAAGTGTTCCATGATTCATTGTTTGTGCATAACACCCAGTGCTCCATGCAGAATGTGCCCTCCTCAATACCCATCCCAGGCTAACCCATCCTCCCACCCCCCTCCCCTCTAGAACCCTCAGTTTGTTTTTCAGAGTCCATCGTCTCTCATGGTTCGTTTACCCCTCCGATTTCCCCCCCTTCATTCTTCCCCTCTTGCTATCTTCTTCTTTTTTTTTTTTTCTCCTTAACATATATTGCATTATTTGTTTCAGAGGTAACAGATCTGTGATTCAACAGTCTTGCACAATTCACAGCCCTTACCAGAGCACATACCCTCCCCAGTGTCTATCACCCAGTCACCCCATCCCTCCCACCCCACCCCCCACTCCAGCAACCCTCAGTTTGTTTCCTGAGATTAAGAATTCCTCATATCAGTGAGGTCATATGATACATGTCTTTCTCTGTTTGACTTATTTCACTCAACATAATACCCTCCAGTTCCATCCACGTCGTTGCAAATGGCAAGATCTCATTCCTTTTGATGGCTGCATAATATTCCATTGTATATATATACACCACATCCTCTTTATCCATTCATCTGTCGATGGACATCTTGGCTCTTTCCACAGTTTCAGAGCCCTTAATCTTAACCCCCTTGCCACTTCCAGTAATTTGGAAAACTGCTGAACTCCTCTAGGTTTCAATTTTTTATCATTGTCAAACTAAGATGAATAATAGTACCTACTCAACAGGATTGTTGTGGAGACTGTTTAAGATCATATAGTGCACCTGACACATAGTAAATGCTCCATAAAAATTCTCATTATTTGTGGATGCCTTCCGTCTCAGAACACATTGAGCAGAACTTATTACTGGTTGCATGTAGACATGAAAGGATTAAAAGGAAAGACAAAGTCTAGAAAAGTAGATTATGTTAGGCTTATTGATGATCTTTATTACAGGCACTTTGAGAATAAAATTTTGCCATGCTCATGTCGATAAAAATCGCTGTTTTTTGGGGAATCCCTACAATGTGCCCTGCACTCACATTTCATCATGTACTGAAATCCTCACATTAATCCTACTGGGCAGGTGTCATGGTCATTTCTCAGTTTTCAGATGAGAAACTGAGGCTCTGAGTGACTGGGAAACTCACCCAGCTCCTAAGGGACAATCTCTCCGGGAAATAATTTCCCACAACCTTCCTATCATCAAACCATCAGGTTATTTTTTTCTCATTAATAATCCTCTTCAAAGCAGCATGTAAGTGAATTGAAATTAACACCAAGTCCTTGTGGGGAAATTGAAATCTTAATCATTCCTTTCTTCTCCCTCATTTGTATCTGCTGCTGGGTGCACACATTTGTAATTTGGCTTTGAAATTGTCATACAATCTTATGTTTTTTTCTCTGCAATTTTGTGCAGGTAATCCTGAAGAGGATTATTCATATTATTGTGTATGATCAAATTTGAATGTAGCTTGTAAAGAAAAGTGAATTGTTAATAACAGAGAGCCTTGTGTTCTTTGAAAGTATTTGTCATCAAATGAAAAGACTTTAGAATGTCAATACATTTCATTTGGTTCGTTCCCCACCCCCTTCATCCTTGTATTCTTCCCATACATTTCAGATTGCTTTAATCCACAGATTAATTTTAAGGTATTTTTCTGAGTTATGTTCATAAATGTCAGGCTTTATAGAAAGATTATTTTTGCATGTTTTAATACATTTTCCTCTTTCATTCTCCTTTCTTTGATGTCAGGGCTGTATAAATCCAGTTTAATATGACTTTCATTTGCGAGGCTTAACATAGAAACCATTATAAGGCTGAACCAAACCTCCTTCTGTTTTTCTATGATTATCTTTTTCTGTCAAAATGAACCAGGCCCTCTGGTCTGAGGATTTGCAAAAAAAAAAAAAAAAATAGAAATCAAAGCTTAGAGGGTGAGCTCAGATTGTATCTAAGTGCTCCTTTATCTTTGCACCCACACTTCTATGAAGGGCTTTCCACCAGCTGGTTACATTGGATACTGAAGAGAGAGTATGTATTCTTGAGTAGTAATTCTATCAGGTTTATTCTGAGTCTGGATATTGTCATAAGTCCTTACTGCATGGTATTTAACCTCTGAGCCCTGGTACTTCTATGTACATGATTTTTGCCCAGCATAGTTCCATTGGGCTGTTTTAAATAATTTAGACTCTAATTTATATCGGAATAGATGTGTTCAGAACTGGACCATTAACAGCTGAACTTCAGTGAAAGAGCTGCTGTTACTAAATGGCCACTCCCCTGAGATATGGTCCCTCTTCCTTTTCGTGATTCCTGACCTTTCTCTCATTCTTATGAGTAAATCTTTGCTCTGTCTCTGAGAGCTAACAAGAGAGCAGCAAAAGTGCAGATCGTGTGCTTGGGAGAGTCTGGATTTATTATGCTCAAATTACAATCCATGCATATTAATTAAGCTCCTGCTTTGGGCAAAGCTTTGTTCCAGACACTGTGTATAAAGATAAGCCGGGTACCCTTAAATATCCATCCCTGAGGTATAATTTACTACTACTTTGCTTTTTTTTTTTTTTTAAAGATTTTATTTACTTATCTGACAGAGAGAGACACAGTGAGAGAGGGAACACAAGCAGGGGGAGTGGGAGAGGGAGAAGCAGGCTTCCCGCAGAGCAGGGAGCCCGATGCGGGGCTCGATCCCAGGACCCTGGGACCATGACCTGAGCCGAAGGCAGTCGCTTAACCAGCTGAGCCACCCAGGTGCCCCACTACTACTTTTCTTGGGGTTGGTTAAACAATGTACATCAAAGCCTTAAAAATGGGCATATCTTTTAATGAGGTAACTCCACCTTTAAACATATAACGTAGGTAAGTAAATGAAGATGTGGGTAAATATTTAGCCAAAAGGACACTCATCACAGTTGTTTAAAATAATGAAAATTGAGAAGCAGCCTAAATGTTCAATAGTAAATGTTGCTAAATTAGGGCACAGGTATGTCCGCGCAGTATAGCATTACGAATGAGATTATAGATTATTGATATGGAAGGACATTAATTATATATTGCCACATGAGAACAGAAAAGGTTATAGTGGGGCTATAGTGTATGATTCAATTTTTGCAAATGAATATGTGAATATATGGTACTCTCAGGGAAAAGGCCAGGTGGATACTGAGCGAGTAAAAAGAGTCTGTTATCTTTGGGTGGTAGGATCATGGGTGAATTTTTCTTTGCTTTGCTTTGCTTGCCCGCATTTTCTAACTTTTCTCCAGAAAATAGGTGTTGCTTTTGAAATCTGCACATTCTATAAAAGTTATTCTAAAGGACAAATTGGAAAGTCTGCCTGTGGCCCATACAGGGCAGCAGGCTGTGCAGAAGGACATACTTTGGTGGACATTCAGTGTTCAAGGGGCTGTGTCCACTGCCCTGTGGTGTTTTGCTGTGGCCCTCTGTCCTCCCTCATCTGATCCTTCCTGCCCTGCCCGTAGCTTTCTTTTCTGGCTTAGAAAGCCATATCCTCCTTCTTGCTTGGTACAAATTCCAGAAGAGCCAGCTGGACACTGGCTCAGCCAAATTTGAGTCTGTTTTTCCTTCTGCCACAAGAAGTCGAGCACCTTGGTGTCTGACTCTGGCCTCCTGGACCAGGTCTAAGGAAACCGCCACACAGCAGGGTCCCAGGGAAAAGACAGTCCCTGAACCATTACGAGCCCACAGGGGACACAGACAATATCAGCTCTAGAATATGAGATCATGGCTCTCTATTACCTACAGGGCAAAATGAATTGGGCCTGGCCACCTGACTTGTGGTGGTCAATGGATAGGACATGACAGTAATTAGCAGACATGACATGACTATGCCCTTGAACTGTGCTTGGACATTGGCCCTGTCTTCTTATGCTCAGTGATGGCTACAAAGACATGCACCAAGTCACCACCACTCCTTCAATGTGGGCACCAGGGAAGGACACATAGAGTAGACAACCTGCACCAAATAGCCACTGGCCCAAGGAAGTTGAAGGACATATCAAGCAGATCTGAACCCAACCCGCAGCCTGGATAAACTGGTGCCTGGAGCCAAGGGTTCTGCCCAGCCCAGCCAGGCAGGTGGCAACTGACCTGCTGACCTTGAGCATGAGAATAAAGGATTATAATTTTAAATCACTGAGTTTTGGGCTGATTGTTACACAGCATGGTAGGAAGAGCTGACATATACTATTTCTTCTCCTCTTCCTTTCTCCTTCCCTCCCAAAAATATTTGAGCAGCAATTATGTGCCAGGAACTGTGCCAGGGGCTAGAGATGAACTAGACAGTGCATAGACTATCTGTTCTTCGCAATAATGCTGGGTAATAGATTTATCACTGTCATCTGTGTTCTACGGATGTGGAAATACCACACGGAGAGGTGAAATCACCAGCAGGAGGCCACAGAGCCAGCAAGTGGCAGAGCTGGAGAGGAAACCCAGGCACACTGGCTCCAGAATCTCTCCTCATGCCTAGTCTACTGCGGGCCTCTGTGGTCGCTCTGAGTCAGCACTACCGTCATGTGGGGGACCAACGCCCAGCCTATGCGTTGGGAATGACTATGGAGGGGAACATGCATAAAGTGGGCTGTTAAGGAGCGGCTCCCTCCTTTGCCCTCCACCTCTCCCCAAGTTCTCAGAGGAGATTTATCTTTACCGATATGATTGCATAGGATAGAGGTTGGCAAAATACCTCCTGTGGGCCAAATCCACCTGCTACCTATCTGTATGGTCCAAAAGCTAAAAATGAGTCTTAACCTTTTCAATGGTTGGAAAACAATCAAAAGAATATTTTTTGACACATGAACATTACATGAAATGCATTTTTTCTTTGTTTTTAAATAGACTATCTTCTTTGGATCAGTTTTTTTTTTTCCTAAGATTTTATTTATTTATTTGACAGAGAGAGAGAGAGAGCAAGAGAGAGAGAGAGCACAATCAGGGGGATTGGCAGGAAGAGGGAACAGGAGAAGCAGGTTCTCCCCTGAGCAAGGAGCCTGATTCGATGCAGGGCTCGATCCCAGGGTCCTGGGATCATGACCTGAGCTGAAGGTAGATGCTTAACCAACTGAGCCATCCAGGCGCCCCTAGATCAATTTTAAGTTTAAAGGAAAATTGCACAAAACATATAGAATTTCTGCACACCTCCTTACCTCCACTACTCGTTTTTCCTATTATTATTAGCTTGGGTTAATGGGGTACATTTGTTACAATGGATGAGTCAATATTGATACATTATTATCAACTAGGGTTTATCGTTAGGGTTTACTCTTGGTGGTATACATTCTAGGGGTTTGGACAAATGTATAATGACATAGATCCACCATTATTGTATCACACAGAATATTTTCATTGCCCTACAAATCCTCTGCATGTGAGCATAGCCTCCCCTTATTCACTTCTCTCTCTTTCCCCTCAAATCCCCGCATCCACTGATCTTTTTACTGTCTCCATAGTTTTGCCTTTCCTAGAATATCATGTAGCTGGAATTGTGTAGTATGTAACCCCTTCAGATTGCTTAGTAATACACATGTAAGTTTCCTCCATGTCTTTCCATGGCTTGTTAGCTCATCTCTTTTTGGAGCTGAATAAGAGTCTATTGTCTGGATGGACCACAGCTTATTTATCCATTCACCTACTGAAGGACATCTTGGCTGTTTCCAAATTTTGGCAATGATGAATAAGGCGGCTAGAAACATCGTGCGCAGATTTCATGTGGACGTACATTTTCAACTCATTTGGGTAAATACCAAGGAGCACAATTACTGGACTGGACGGTAAAAGTATGTTTGGTTTTGTTAGAAACTGCCAAAACGTCTTCCAAAGTGGCTGTGCCATTTTGCATCCCCACCCCCCTCTCATTTTGCAAAGAATGAGAGTTCCTGTGGCTCCACATCCTCATTAGCATGTGGTGTTGTCAGTGGTTTGGATTTTAGCCATCCAATAGGTGTGTGGTGCTATTGATAAGGAAAATCTGTGTCCTAAGATGGTTGACCAAGCCAGCGAGAGAGTCCCAGTCCTTGCCCCGGGGCTCTTCCAGGTTCTTCTCTCTGCTCTGCTTCCCGTGTGCACCAGTCCAGGTCCTTCTCCCTGCCCCGCTTCGCGCATGGGCCAAGAGAGCCCAGTATAAATTGCCCCCTTTGTTTGTGCTCGGGGCTCAGACCTTTGGAGACCACTCTCCTCTGAGCCTGCCGGCGTTAAATAAACCTCCGATCCTCCAAGATCTCTGGGTGCCACTTGGTTCTTCCATCAGGCGATCCAGTCCAGGTTCCCCGGTAACATTTGGTTCCCTGCCCGGGAAACCCAACTGCGCTGGCCCATTGTTGCCACCGGTTTGGGGCGGTGATGGGATGAGGGATCGTAATGGAGAAGGCACACCCTGCCTAATTTTTGGCAGTCTCCTGCCCCGGTCGCTTCAGGCTGGCCCCGCTCTGCTGTACCCACTGGACTAGAGGAGACTTGGCAGGTGAGGACCTGATCCTGATGTCAGATTCCGGTAAGGCCTGGGGCCCCCGGACCCAGACAGGCTCACCCCCATTGGGGTGGAAGGGGAGGCTGATCACTCCCAGAGACCTCTTAGAGGTCTCACAGGTAGGGATTTCCAGGGAGGGAATGTAATAACTTCTGGAGTGTGAACGCATGAGTGAATGTGCAGTCCGACCTGGCTTGCTCAAGTGGACTGATTCTGTGACTCCACAGGCGGGCACCCTTAAGGTCCCCAGAAGCCTACGGAGTCTGAGTGGTCCTGTCTGCGATTCTGTGGTGAACGGCATACAGTCTATGGTGGTATTGGAATAGTTTCTGATCGTAAATCACAACGCTGAGACCGCTATGGCTAAGCCTCACCTAAGCTCCTTTGGGACACAGCCAGACAGGCATCTGATTGGTCTCCTCACCTCAGGAGGCACCCCCCTTTGTCTGTCTCTGCACCACCACACACGGGGACATCACTATGGGGTCAGGGCAGAGTAAACCTATGGTTCTAGAGTCCCTGATCAAAAATTTCAAGAAGGGGTTTTTGGGAGACTATGGAGTCAGGATGAACCCTAGCTAGTTGGTAACCCTATGTGAATTGGAATGGCCCACCTTTGATGTCGGGTGGCCTTCAGAAGGGACATTGGATGTCCCAATGATTCGTCGAGTATGGCGAGTTGTAACAGGAGAACCAGGACACCCTGACCAGTTTCCGTACACTGACTCCTGGCTAGGAATTGCTCAGACCCTTCCCCTCTGGGTACAATTCACTTGCGATAGGCAGGGATAGGCCAGGGTCTTAATTGCTTCATCCAAGTGACCTAAAGAAAATCAACAAAAGCACCAGTCTCCACAAATCCTAGTCGGAGATCCCGAGGATGAACCAACCTGCCCCCACTGTACATACCCCCAAGACCGTCTACACCTGACCCTTCAGCTCCAGACACTCCGCTGCCATTGGTTTCACTGGTGCCCCCAGGCCCAGAGGATCCACTGGTGCCCCCAGGTCCAAAAGATCCACTTTCTCCAGGACCAGCGGCCAGGGTGTGCCCCAGTCCGGGCACAAGCACCCTTCAAATGCCAGTACGAGAGACGCGGGAACCCGACAGGCAGGATGAAGACGGGACGGTCCAACCTGGCCGTTCCATGATGTATTATGAGCCCTTCTCCACTACCAACCTCCTCAACTGGAAACATAACACCCCATCCTACTCTCAGAAACCACAGGCCATGGTAGACCTCATAGAATCCCTCTTCCAGACTCATCAGCCAATCTGGGAAGACTGCCAACAGTTACTCCGCACCCTGTTTAACACAGAGGGAAGGAGGAGAATAATGAAAGGTGCACGGCAGTACCTGGAAGAGCACGAGCCAGCGGGAGTCATTGACCCTGCTCCCTGGGCTAATATGGTTGCACCCAAAGAGCGCCCAGCATGGGACTTCACCACAACCGAGGGACAGGCCCACATCTGCTGGTACCAGGAGGCCCTCCTCTGGTGAATCCAGGCAGGAGCTAAGAAACCCATGAACATGACTAAGGTATCCTCGGTCACTCAACGACCAGGGACTACTATGCAAGACTATGTGAAGCCTACAGATACACACTCCATTTTACTCTGAGGCACAGGAAGGCCAACAGATGGTAAACACCTCCTTCGTGGCTCAGGCCGCCGCAGACATCAGAAAAAACTTCAGAAACTAGAGGGTTTTGCCAGGATGAACATCACCCAACTAATAGAGATTTCCAATAAGGTCTACATGAACAGGGAGGTCGCGGCTGAATGGGAAGCCGACAAAAAAATGAAAAAGAAAGTCAGCCTCCTAGCCACCACCCTGAAAGAAAAGGAGAACACAAAGATGGGGAGACCCCGACCACTGAAAGGGGGGAAACCCAGAACCCCCTTGGAAAGGGATCAATGTGCCTACTGTAAAGAGAAAGGGCATTGGAAAAACGAATGTCCCAACCGGGGAAAGGCTCAAAAGCCCAGCCGCTACAAGGAAGAGCCCCGAGAGGAGGACCTCATAGGCCTTGTGGGAATGGACTCAGACAGGGGGATCAGGCTCTTTCCTCCTTGGCCCCCATGAGCCCACGGTCAAAATGAAGGTGGGGGGGCCAATCAGTGATTTTTATGGTTGATACTGGGGCCGAGCACTCTGTTGTCACCTCCCCAATGGCACCCTTCAGCAAAAGGATTGCAACCATCCTCGGGGCCACTGGGATGCAGGCGATACAATAGTGCTTTTGCCAGGCTCACCAGTGCGAACTCGGGGGCCATAAGGTCCAACATGAATTCCTTTATCTGCCTGATTGCCCCATCCCTCTCCTGGGCTGAGACATACTCGCCAAGCTTAGGGCTCAAATAAACTTTGAGCCCACTGGACACCCTAGCCTCCAACTGAACCCAAGGCAAGAGGAGACGGGGTCTCTAATACTAGCAATTACCACGCCTAAGGAAGAAGAATGGAGGCTATTCTGTGCCCAGGCCCAACCGAGCAGCCCGCCAGAGTTCAGACTTGCCTTCCCTTCAATATGGGCTGAAAACAACTCACCTGGACTAGCCCAGAATTGGGCCCCTATCATTGTTGAACTGATCCCAGGAGCCCAACCTCAGAGGCAAAGCCAATACCCCCTTCCACAAGAAGCTAAGATTGGCATCTGAGAACATCTGACCAAACTCAAAGAAGCAGGTATTCTAGTTGAGTGCCAGTCAGCTTGGAATACCCCACTCCTGCCAGTCAAGAAGCCAGGAGGGGGATACTGACCAGTTCAAGACCTGCGGGCCATCAACAAGGTGACCATCTCTCTGCACCCAGTGGTCCTGAATCCATACATTCTCCTCGGCCAAATCCCAAGATCAGCCAGATGGTTCACTTGCCTAGATTTGAAGGATGCCTTCTTCTGCCTCCGCTTAGCTCCCCAGAGCCCACCACTGTTTGCCTTTGAATGGTCTGAACCTGATCCAGAGCGCCAGATGCAACTGACTTGGACGCGCCTCCCGCAGGGGTTTAAAAACTCACCAACCCTCTTCAAGGAAGCACTGGCCGCGGACCTCGTCAGCTTCCCAAGAAAGGCCACATGATGCACCCTCCTCCAGTATGTGGATGACCTCCTCCTCACCAGTGACACACAAGAAGACTGCACAAAAGGCACAAAGGCCCTCCTACAGCTCCTGTCAGACTCAGGATACAGAGTCTCACGGGAGAAGGCACAAATCTGCCAACAAGAGTCCGATACCTTGGTTTCGAGAACTAGGGCCAGAGAGGAAATGGGTTGTCATCTCCCTGCCACAGACCCAGACAAAAAGGAGCCTACGAGAATTCCTGGGGGCTGCAGGATTCTGCCGCATCTGGATCCCTGGGTTCTTGGCAATAGCAAGACCCCTTTATGATCTCTTAGGGGGGCCAGATTGAGAACTCCCTGCCTGGACTGAGGAAGCAGAAGCTGCTTTCACAGAGATAAAGATCGCCCTGGGGCAGGGTCCAGCCCTGGACCTACCAGATGTAGAAAAACCCTTCAGTCTCTTTGTGCATGAAAAGGAAAAAATAGTGCTTGGGATACTCACCCAGACTGTTGGACCCTGGCAATGGCCAGTTGCTTACCTGTCAAAGAAGCTGGACCCCATAGCAGCAGCATGGCCGCCGTGCCTCAGGGTGCTGGCGGCCACAGTCCTACCAACGAGGCAGACAAACTTACCCTGGGGCAAGAACTTAATATCAAAGTCCCTCATGCAGTTGTGTCCCTCATGAACGCAGAGGGACCCCGCTTCCTTTTCAACTCTCGGCTAGCACAATACCAAGGGCTCCTCTGCGAAAACCCGTGGGTCACCCTCGAAATAGTAAGGACATTAAAGCCAGCAACTTTCTCCTCACGGAAGAAGGGGAACCAGACCATGACTGCTCCAAGGTGACTGATGAAGTCTACGTGAGCCGTCCAGATCTGCGGGATCAAGCCATAAAGAATCCAGAGCTCACGCTGTTCAGCGGTGGCAGCAGTTACCTATAAGAGGGTGCCCGGAAAGCAGGTTATGCAGTAACCACAACCCCTGAAGTCCTAGAAGCTAAGGCATTACCAGCTGGATGCTCAGCTCAACGGGCTGAGTTATATGCCTTAGTCTGAGCCCTCACCCTTGGTGAAGGCAAACAAGTCAACGTCTATACTGACTCTTGGTATGCCTTCGCTACTCTACATGTATATGGAGCCATCTACAAGGAAAGGGGCCTCCTAACCACAGCAGGAAAAGCTATCAAGAACAAGGAGGAGATACTGAGACTCCTCGAAGCCGTCTGGCTTCCAAAGGACGTAGCAATTCTGCACTGTAAGGGACACCAGAAAGGAGACGATCCCATAACGTGGGGAAATCATCTGGCTGATAAGGCAGCCAAGACCACAGCCAGTGAGGACATGGCCAGAGCCCCTTCCCTCACCATGGCCCTAACACCCCTGGAAGAAGTCCCTCTGCCCAGTTACACTAAAAAGGAAAAGGAATGGGCCATGGCTGAGGGAGCCACCCTGACTGAGAAGGGATAGTGGATGATACCAGACGGGCGCATCTTTGTTCCAACGGCAACTGGAGGGCATCTAGGCAAGGAATACCGCCAACTCACTCAGCTGGGAAAAACTGCATTAGAGCCCTTCTCACGAAGCACTGTTACATCAGTCAGCTGCCGGCACTATGCCAAGCAACGAGTGAACCATGCATAACATGTGCTAAAAATAATGCTCGGTCTGCACCACGCACCCCACCCCCCTGTCCCCAGGTGTCCAGAGGATGGGAGCAAGGCCTTTCAAAGATCTAGAGGTAGACTTCACAGATGTGCAGCCGAGCAGGGGATTCAGATATCTCCTGGTAATAGTATGCACTGGGTGCTTACTATTACTGGGTGGGTTGAAGCCTTCCCGACCAGGATGGAGCAAAGCCGGGAAGTAGCCCTAAAGTCCTCTTGTGGGAGATCATGCCCCGGTTTGGCCTGCCATTAACAATCCATAGTGACAATGGACCCTCTACCTAAGCAGACATTGTATAGGTCTTGACCAAATCTCTCAACATCACCTGGAGACTCCACACTGCTTACCAGCCCCAAAGTTCAGGGAAAGTAGAGTGAATGAATCGCACCCTCAAGGAAAACTTAACAAAGTTTTGTCAGGAGACTAACCTCCCATGGCCGGATCTGCTACCCCTAGCTCTCCTGTGTGCTTGCTGCATGCCCAGGACATCACGTTTCCCCCATTCCAATTAATATATGGACGGCCTCCCCAGTGCTTGGGAAGCCTTCCAGGAAACTTGCATCAGATTGGAGATAAAGGGATAAAGGAGCAGCTTCCGGCCCTGGGGGCCACCCTAAATAAATTACAAAAGTACACCATTGAGAGGGCCCCAATCTCCTTAGGGTCTCAGGTACACTCCTTCCAGACAGGGGACTCAGTTTGGGTTAAAGATTGGAAGAAAGACCCCCTCAAACTGCAGTGGACAGGGCCCTACACTGTTGTTCTAACCGCCCCTACTGCCCTCAAGGTCTCAGGTGTCCCCCGTGGGTCCACCACTCCAGAGTGAAGAAAGCTCATCGTTCGGATGAGAAGCCGTGCCTGTGGAGAGTCCAGCCAGACCTCACGAACCCACTCCGGTTTCACCTTCGACGAGACCTCACCGACTGATGGACACCTACTCACCGTGGTCCCTGGCTCTCATTGGCGTGATTTCCCTCATCTTGGGAGTCAGACTCCACTGTTGCCCCTCCTGGCTGGACTTTCCCCCAGAGGCTTACTACTGTCATTGCTTACTGGGTGTCCCTAGGGTGTATTACTGCACTTACTTGTCCATGGGTTTCATCTGCTGACGGGTTAGCCATGATGGCTCCCTCTACCTAAGGTCATAGACCCCACTTTCACTGGCCCTCTGCTGTCTACTCCTGAGTGCATTTCCCCATGGTTTTCCTGGCCCCAGTCAGTCCCGGTCTTCTGCTACCTGGTGTGCCGTTCCTCCTCACTGCCTCTAGCTTGCCTGGCCAGGCAAGGGGGGCAAACTCTCGTATCACCATTACTGGCAAATGGACTTTCCAGCTTATCCCCCTCAATCCCACACCAGTGACCCCACTGACTTCTTCCACCTGGGATGGACACACACCAAAGGCTGACCTCCATTTGGATGGATGCCAGCTTCTTGATACCTCCTGGGAACCTACCATGGCCCTCACTCTGGTTACCAGCTGGTAGATATCTACATCTGTGGGGGCCCCCATGCCTCAACAGCCAAACACCTGCCCTCAGTTCTGCTCGCAAGCCTGAGGATGGGAGTCATGGGTGGCAACTTGGCCAGGAATGGAACGATGTCCACCAGGTGGCACCTCAAACAGCGCAGTGACATCCGGATTTCCTTGTCATGCAAGGCCGCCCCAACCTCTTGCCCTAACAATCACTGTATACCGCTCACCCTCTCAGTCTTAGAACCCAATGCCACATCATGGGCTACAGGAATCATTCTCCTGTTGGGCCAATATCACCCTACAGGGACTGACCCCATGGCCAAATTTATGATTAAGTCCACGTTCACTCTAAGCCTTTCAGTTAACCCATGGAGTCAGACAGAAAATAACTCGCCTTGGTGCATCCCGGAGTCCCCCATGCACAAGCAGCAACCATCTATAGCGTAACTGTTAGGTATGATTAATGCCTCCCACCAAACGCTTAACCACTCAAATCCACCCCTAGCATCTGACTGCTGGATCTGTATGAAGCCCGGTCCTGTCCAAAACCTAGGGGTCATCCCAACCAATCTACTGTGTCACCTCCCACCTCGGCACTGGGGACCTCAGATTATCACTTCCTGGCTCTGGTACCGCTGTATGGCAACTCTTCCTCTCCCATCACGGGCCACAGTCGGGTCTGTGCACCAAACAACTCTTTTCTGGCTTGTGAGCAAGGTGTATACATCAGCATCACCCCACGCAATCAATCATACACACTTGTCAGTCTCTTACCTGATCTTTCAGTCCTCCCTGGGAGCGATGCCCCACTCATATGGAGATGTCCTAGCCGCCCTTGACGCTCCCCCGTGGCCATCCCTCTTATCGTGAGCCTGCTGGCCGCATCAGGTGTTGCCCTCAGCGCCACTGGCGTCGGGATGTCCCAGGTTCAGTACCAGGGGTTAACTCAACAACTCATGGTGGACTTTTCCGCCCTCACTCAGTCGGCCCTGGCCCTGAAGCACCAACTCGATTCACTGACCTCAGTGGTCCTCAGTGGTCCTTTTGCCAGATCGATGTGGTCAGTGGTCCTCCAAAACAGGTGCAGGCTTGACCTATGGCCGTGCAGGGGGGGCTCTGCCTCTTCTTACAGGAGGAATGTTGTTTCTATGCTAGTGAGTCGGGGGTGGTCCAAGAAACTCTGACCCAATTACGGGAACGAGTACATCGCTGGTGGGAAACACTCCAGCAGACAACTTGGTGGGATACCCTCTCACAATGGTTCCCTTGGTTCACCCCCCTCGTCAGCCCCCTCCTATTGCTTCTCCTCATAGTAGCATTTGGTCCTTGTATTCTTAATGCCCTTACTAGGTTTATCACTACTCAAATTGCTAAAATCAGACTCCAGTTACTCCTTACTCACTATCGCCCCTTAGAAGGTAAAAATGATGCTCTCTAAACTAGGTTTTTAAAGGGGCATCGAAGGGGGGAATGATAAGGAAAATCTGTGTCCTAAGATGGCCGACTGAGCCAGCGAGAGAGTCCCAGTCCTTGCCCCGGGCCTCTTCCGGGATCTTCTCCCTGCCCCGCTTCGCGCACGCACCAAAAGTGCCAAGTATGCGGAAGTAGAAGTGTATAAATTACTCCCTTTGTGCTCGTGGCTCAGACCTTTGGAGACCACTCTCCTCTGAGCCCGCTGGCATTAAACCTCCTATCCTCCAAGATCTCTGGGTGCCGCTTGGTTCTTCCATCGGGCAATCCAGTCCAGGTTCCATAATAGTATCTCCTTGCTGTTTTTATTTGCAATCCCCTAATGGCTTGGGGTGTTGTCCAACTTTTCATATGCTTACCTGCCTTCTGTACCTCTTCTTTGGTGGGGTGTTTGTCCAGATCTCATTCTCATTTTTTAAATAGGGTTGCTTGTTTTCTTAATGTTGAGTTTTGAGAATTCTTTATCTATTGGGGGTACCAGTTCCTTCACTGGATGTAGTTTACCAATATTTTCTCCCAGTCGGTAGCTTTTCTTTTCATTCTTGTAACAGTGAACTTTACATTTTAATGTCCATAAATAAAATTTTACTGGAACACAGACATGCTCATGAGCTTACCCATTGTCTGTGGCTACTTTCACGCTCTATCAACACAGTTGCGACAGAGCCCAACCGCCTGCAAAGCCTAAAATATTTACCAGTTTTCCCTTTCCAGAGAAGTTTTACGGACCCCTGATTTAGGGCATCATCTCCATTCCCTCCTTAATGGGCCTGTCATCTCCAGAAAAGCAATTTTCATGGGCAACGATTACTGATCAAAAACTCCCTTCTGGGGTTGCTGACTCCAAGTGTGTCAAATTCTGGCCCAACTGGCCACGTTTCTTTTGGTGCTGTTACTCTTTCATGGCTTGGTTTTGACTCCGGCCGGTCTCACTCCAGGCCCTGCTGAACAGAGAGAACCCTGCTGGGGCAACCTGAACGGTCCCGCCTGTGGGGTTTGCGTATCTGTTCTGCCTTCCCCCTGGGGGTCCAGCCCAGTGCCCCTCAATCTCCCATGCTGCCCGCCCCCCACCGCAGCCGCGACTTGGAGGTGTGGGGGTGGGGAGTCGATCGCCCCCTAGAGGTGAATCTATGTTACTGCAGGGACATCTCCTCCAGAGGCTCAAAGGCTCGCTAGCCTCTCTTCTCAAGGGGGTTCCCATGTTGTGTCCACCTTCCAGCCCGCCCCACGGGCTCACTTTGTGTTGGGCATTAAATCCCACCCCCTCCCCCAAGTTTTGAGGATGACACTCTGCAGATTTCTCTCATCCCAGTTTCTCCTCCCAACAGCAGTAATCAATTCCAGCACAAGGGTTTCAGATAACTGAAACCAGCTCCATGTCATTTGCATTTTCTAGTTTCCACATAGCTGCCAGTCTGATTCCCTCCCCCCTCTATATTTCTTGCCTTTTGATTTTTTTTCATGTCTTTAACATTTGGTCCTTTTTTTTTTCCCTTTTCCAATAAGTGAAAAAAATGTAAATCTAGAAAAATGTGGGCAGACGTATGCTCTTTTTCTTGCTAAGTTTTCCCTCTTTAACTATAATAGTGTGACAAGTGAAGAGAAACAGAGAGACTTACACATTCTGTCTGGTCTCTCCCCTCCTGCCGGTTATTTCTGACTCCTTGGCATCTGATATAAATCAATTTTTTCCCCGAACATGCATCTTCTGCCTCCTGCAGAGCACAGAAGCTCAGGCAGGCCATAGCCCACCTGGTTCCTGGGTATCCATAAAAATAATTTATTGGAACTTACTGAGCACTTACTATGTGCCAGCACTTTGCTAAGTGCCTTTACATTTAAAGGCACTGAAAAGAAGACAAGCGAGGTGGCTCTGTGCCCCTGCTTTCCCTCACCATAGGTGGAATAGGTGGGTGATATGCCTAGACTCTGAAATCAGATGGCCCGAGTTCAAATCCTGGCTTTGCCACCCATCAGCTATGAGACCTTGGGCATGTCACCTCACCTTTGTGAACCTTGGTTTCCCCGTCTATAAAATGAGGATTCATGGGCCGCCTGGGTGGCTCAGTCGGTTAAGTGTATGATTTCGGTTAGGGTCATGATCTCAAGGTCCTGGGATCGAGCCCCACGTCGGGCTCCCTGCTCAGTGGGGAGCCTGCTTCTCCCTCTCCCTCTACCTGCCGCTCCCCCTGCTTGTGCTCTCTCTCTCTCTCTCTCTCTCTGTCAAATAAACAAATAAGAATCTTTTAGAAAAATAAAAGTAAAACGTGTGCTGCTGAACAAGAGCAGACACATCATTCTCTTCATAGAATATTCAAATAATACAGGATGTTAGCTAACATGTGGTAAGAATTTGCCAGGTGCCAGGCACTGATCTAACATTTTGCTTGTGATTTAGGCCCAGGTCGTTAGTTGAGGCAACAGAATCCACATTAGCAAATTCACACCGAAAGGCATCTATTCAAGTTTACTTATTAGGTACCTTAGAGACCTTCTGAGATGACCAAAGAGCCAAGCTCGAATGCTACTCAGACCCAGAACAATACTGGACACCCCTTGGGTCAACAGAGCCCCCAAACGCTCCAACTCACCGTTTTCACAGAAAGCCCTCTGCTGCTGACATCTGCCAATTACCACCCTTGGTGTTTGAGCCCGAATGTGCAAAATTCCTCCCTTTTCTGGGAAGACCCCACACCTCTGCCTCTGTGCTTTTCAGAAAGTCCCCTTTCCCAGCCTGCGGCCGCCTTCTTCCCCTACTCATTTCTACATCTGAGTCCCACGCGAACACATGGATTGGTGGGCAACAGGTCACGGGCCTACATCCCAGCTGCAAAGGAGTCTGAGGAACTGGGTTCCCAGCTTTCCAGCTGCCGCAGGACAGAAGGCAGTCCGGAAAGGAATCGGATTGGTGCCGAGTCAGCCACGTGTGCATTAACATTTCCATTTTCCAGATGAAGGAACTGAGGTGCAGAGGAATTGTGTCTTTTGATTCTCTTTGAATCCTGATGGTTAGGAAAGAGCCCCACTTGTCCTGTTTGAGGGAACCTTGAATTATTTCGTTGTTTTCCCTTAGCACATAAGAGTCCCCAGGGGACTGAATGTTTAAAAAGCACCCCCAAATCAAGAAGAGGTCAGAGTTCAAGGACGTTCTTCCTTCTCAGGACCACTGTAGCTCACCATCTTTCCTGAATTTTCTCTCTCAGCCACCATCTGCCTCCCGGAGAGAGGATGTGTCTTAAGACTTTGCTCCTCTCTTGAAACATCTGACCCAATTTTTATTTGCCCTGTGAGTTCTTTTGGCTTCCCTTCCATTTCTTTGATGTGCTCCTTTGTGTCTGTAACTGCGACTCCTTATCTTTCTAACAACAAGGAGGCTATGATTTCAGATTGAAATCCTTGTGAAATTGCTTCTTGATTCGCCTTCCCAAGGTTCCGCTTTGATACTTGACGCTTTGCTTCCTTTTCTACCAGCCCTAGAGAACTGTAGGGGCATTGAGGGTGCATTTCTATAAAAACAGTGCAAGAGTTTGCCCCTCCTCTCAGAGGCCAGGCGGGACGTCAGTCCAACCATCCTGGTGAACGCTTCATCTGTTTCGGATTCGGCCAAGGGCAGGCTCGGGGGTGACAGTGCCCTGGGAAATCCTCCCGCCTCCCGCTTACTCCTCGGCTTTCTCATACCAGGAGGCAGAGGTGGGGCCTCAAGTGGGGACTTTCGTTGAGAACCCTCATTCATGGCCATGCCTCAAACCAAGCAAAACTTAAAGGAAGGAGGGCGCCTGGGTGGCTCAGTCGGTTAAGCGACTGCCTTCGGCTCAGGTCATGATCCTGGGGTCCTGGGATCGAGTCCCGCATCGGGCTCCCTGCTCAGCGGGGGCGGGGGGGGGGTCTGCTTCTCCCTCTGACCCTCCTCCCTCTCATGCTCTCTGTCTCTCATTCTCTCTCTCAAATAAATAAATAAAAATCTTAAAATTGGGCGCCTGGGTGGCTCAGATGGTTAAGCGACTGCCTTCGGCTCAGGTCATGATCCTGGGGTCCCGGGATCAAGTCCCGCATCGGGCTCCCTGCTCGGCGGGGAGTCTGCTTCTCCCTCTGACCCTCCTCCCTCTCGTGCTCTCTGTCTCTCATTCTCTCTGTCTCAAATAAATAAATAAAATCTTAAAAAAAAAAAAACTTAAAGGAAGGAAAGATCAAACAAGAGTGGATTCAACTCAACAAAGAGCGTTCACATGTAAGTTCTAGAAAGGATCGTGCATCTACCAGGGAGGCTAGCAGTGCAAGGTGTCTTCGTGATTTGGGCAGGCACAATGCCCTTCTGCCCCCTTTTTTTCCCCCGCGACCAGAACGCTGCCTTTGTTTGTGTAAATGGCCCTGGTCCCCACTTCTCAGGACTGGTGAGTCCTTTGCAGCCCCGCTGGGCTGAGGCAGTTCGATCCTTCCCAGTGATTGGTCCAGAGCCTGCCATGTGACCGAGCCCTGGCCAATGGGACCAGGGGAGCCTCCTGTCGGGCCTCTAGGGAATGTGTATGTTTTCCTGGTTGAAGGCGCCAGAGCGGGAGAAAGCCTTTTCTCCCCATGCCTTTCGGTATTGGGTAGGTATTGAATGTAAAGTGTAACTCATGGACCCGAAGCTGCTATCTGGTGACCAGGAGGAAAGGCCAAGACAACTGCAGGGATGTAGACCCGGAGCCCTGTCAGTTTGAGTTCCTTATGTGAGATAACTAAATACCTTTATTGGTTACAACAGGAGTGGGACATTTTTTTTTTTTAAGATTTTATTTATTTATTTGACAGAGAGAGACACAGCGAGAGCAGGAACACAAGCAGGGGGAGTGGGAGAGGGAGAAGCAGGCTTCCCGCGGAGCAGGGAGCCCGATGCGGGGCTCGATCCCAGGACCCTGGGACCATGACTTGAGCTGAAGGCAGATGCTTAACGACTGAGCCACCCAGGCACCCTGAGTGGGACATTTTTTTAAAAAGATTTTTTCTTTATTTACTTGTCAGAGAGAGAGAGAGCACAAGCAGGGGGAGCGGCAGGCAGAGGGAGAAGCAGACCCCCCGCTGAGCAAGGAGCCTGTTGTGGGACTCGACCCCAGGACCCTGGGATCAGGACCTGAGCGGCAAGCAGTCGCTTAACCGACTGAGCCACCCAGGCGTCCCAGGAGTGGGACATTTTTTTTTTCTATAAATGGCCAGATAGTAAATATTTTCAGCTTTTCAAGCCAACTACTCGAACTTGCCATTGTAGTATGAAAGCAGATATAAGCAATACGTAAATGAGGGAGTATGGCTGGGTTTCGATAGAACTTGATTAAACTGAAATCTGAATTTCACATCGTTTTCAAAGGCCACGAAATACTTCTTTTTTGGATTTTTTTCAACTGTTTAAACTGTAGAGATATTCTTAGGTCACGGGCTGCACAAACACTGGGTGGGAAGCCAGGTTTAGTCCCTGGGCTAAGTCATTTTCAGTAGGTTTTCAGCTACTGGAAGCTGAGTGCCTTCTAGATGATGCTATTACCCAACTTTCCTTTTCACAGATGACAAAGCTGAGGTCCAGAGTAGTGAGACACAGCTAGTGTGTGTCAAGGCTAATGAATCTAGATCCTGAAGCTTTGGGACAAGTCCTGGATTGTCCCCAGGATACGGCATTGCTTCCTATGCATCTGCACACCACTTACGGCTCTCTTTCTGCTAGGACGTGACATTTTCCTTTACATATGTGAGTGCACTTCATTCACACAAAATAGAGCAAGGCCCAAGAGGGCACCAGCTCTTACCGAGCACCTACCACAAGCCAAGCACTTTACATTATTTAATCCTACAAGTGCAAGGTGAAGTTATTAAGCCTGAGAGGGACGAACCATGCTGGGGTTCACCCAAGAGGAGATGGGAGCCCCAGTGCCACACCCCGCCCTCCCTGTCATGTCTCACCTCCTCTCACGCTCCAGGGCTGAGCACCGCATGTCCCCTGATGAAGAAGACGTGGCCCCTTTTCTTTGGCCGTTGGATACACGCAAGAACAGACTAGCAGAGCACTCAAGGATACTTCTTTTCCTTTCTGAAGTTTTATTCTGCTAGAGTGGGCTGCTTTTTACCAGTTCTGGGTGGAACTGGAAAACAGACCAGGGGCAGTGATGAGGGGACATTCACGATCCTGACCGCTAGAGGGCAGCAAGAGGCCATGTTTCTGAAGCAGCTCACTGCCTTTTCTCCCTGGTTCCAAGGGGAAACTGGGGAAGAATATGTTTCAGTCTCTTATTCTAACATCCTCGTTTTTCTAATGGAAAAAAACAATCTCATAGGGGTCTGGCTCCTTCACTAGGATCAGACATCGGTCATCGTTAAGCCAACAAATAATTGAATATTCACTGGCACAGCTGTTAATCCTCGGCCACGGGCCTGGGCGGTGGAGAGGCATCAAGGGCAGAAAGGCGTGGTCCCTGCCTGCACGGAGCTTGCAGTCCAGTGCGGCACAGGGACCGTGAGAAGTGGTGGAACCAACTACATTACCAGCGACTGTGGGGAAGGGGTGTACAGACAGGGGGTTGGGAGCAAGCACTGTGTAGAAGTAACATTGACAGAGAGAGACACAGCGCCTCCCCACCCCACCCCCAAGATGAAAAGCAGTCAGGCTTTGAAGGATCCAAGGGACAAGAATTCCGGGAATAAGGACCCACAAGAGGAAGAGGGTTGGACTGGTGCTGGCCCAGCAGTGTGGCTGGGTGAAACTGGAGAAGGAAGGAGAGGTAAGGATCCAGCCAGCGATATTGTAATGACCTTGTACTGAACATTCACTAGGTGCCAAGCACTGTGTCGGGTCCACTGTCTCACTGCATCGCCACCACAGGTCTATGGCTTGAGTACTATTATTATTCCCATTTTGTAGCCTCAGAGGGGTTAAGCCACTTGGCCAAGACCCCACAGCCCAGAAGGAGCCTTGCTGGGATTTGAACCAGGGTCCGTCTGACTCCAGCACCCAGCCTCATCCTGACTATCCCAAACAGAGACGGAACGAAGACTAGAACCCCTGAGATCTTGTCTCTTGGCAGAGCAGTTCCCACTGTCTTCTCCTCCCCCTGCAACTCAGGAAAGCAACCCTTCACTGTCAGCTCTGCACAGGGAGGCAGGGAGGAAGGCAGAAGTTAAACAATAGAAAGGAAGAGCTTTTCTAGAAAGAGATTATTAAAGTCCAGGAAGGGATTCCCAAAACACGTCAGCAATTGTCCCCTTTCAAAAACAGTGCTCACAAGAACACGGAGTTCTCCGACCAAAAAGAACAGACTCCTGAGAACCAGAGGAAGGCTGCCTCATGCCCGTGAACACTGGCGACCTTGAAGCCTAGAAAGTCAGATGGCCGGCAAATGTATAAAACTGTGCACGCTAGGATGAGCCCACCCCAGTAAGAGCTCTACGTTGCGGAGTTCCCATCTGACCTTTGATGGATGAAGAAGGCAGGGCATGTCTTTGATGGCTCAGGTCGGCAAGGTTGTTAATGGGGTGGGGGGGAGGCTGGCTTCGGGAGAAGGGAGGCGGTGGAGCAGAGCTGGGTCTCCTTCTCCAGCCCGGCTCCAGGCCTCCTTTCTGTCCCCCAGGCCCTTGCTACACCACACCCGGCGCTGGTTCATCTCTTCTGCCCCATCTCCACCTGTCTGAGCGCTTCCGGCCTTCAAAGCACAGCCCCATCGTCCCGAAGCTGCCCCCTTCTCCAATGCTCACCGTGTCTCCTGCCTTCCGCCCCTTCTCTTTTATGATCTGCACACCAGAGCTTCATTTTGGTTCTGCAGGATAGAAACACAGCACTTGGACTTAGAAAACCGAGGCTTGGGTCCCAGCCCACCTCCCAGAGCTACTCTCAGCCAGGTTGGGGGCTAACTCGGGGTAGCAATAGCGAACAGTCCCTCCCCTCCAAGAGCTACCATTTCAGTGTTTGCATCTGGAGGATGGGCCTCATACAGCTGCTTCTCCAGCGGGCTGTGACCACGAAACAAAATAATGAACACCGGTGCTGCCTGGGAATTTGAGTGTGCCGTACAAGTTTTGTTCCCCCGATAATTCCTCCATGCTTGCCTCATTTTTTCCATCTGCCAATTGGGGGTAGAATGCTGATTTACCGCAGGCACATTCTAGCACATTCTAGTAGAACAGGAGGCAGTGCCGACAGCTGCTAGCAGCTTGGTCCCTGCGGTCATCCTGCCTGGTTTTTCATCTTGGTGCTGCCTCTTTCCTGCCTTTGGGACCCCGGACAAGTTACCTGAGCTCTGTGCCTCAGTTTCCTCATCTATGAAATGGGCAATGATAATAGTCCCTACGTGCCAGGGTCATCGAGGAGCTCATTAGTTTCCCAGGGCTGCTATAACAAATTGCCTCAAGCTGGGTGGCTTACAACAAGAAATGTTCTCACCGTTCTGGAGGCCAGAAATCCAAAATCAAGGTGTCAGCAGGGCCATGCTCCATTTGAAGGCTCTAAAAGAGAAGACTTCCTTGAGTCTTCCAGCCCCTGGTGGCTGCAGGGGCTCCTTGGCTTGCGGCTGCATCACTCCAGGCTCTGCCCATCTCTTCACATGGGCTGCTTCACATCTCTCCTCTGGGTGTCTTTTATAAGGACTCTTGACATCGGACACAGGGACCACCTGAATAATCCAACACGATCTTGAGATTCTTTGCTTAATTACATCTGCAAAGTCCTCTTCCAAATTCGGTCATAGTCACAGGTTCCAGAGACTAGGACATGGACACGTCTTTCAGGAGCCACCGTTCACCCCACTACAACCAAATAACGAAGGCACGTAACGTGCTCCACACAGAGCCAGGGACACTGTGAACGCTCAGTTGACAGGAGCTAACGACTGTTGTGCATCTAAAGGTTGTGCCTGGGGTTGAACTATGGAGACCTGTCCAACAGGAGAACAGAAAGCTGGGTGTAGAAAGGTGGGTCACCCTTTCCCCGCAGGCCTCTCGGGCTCGTGGCTCGACTTGCCATGCTGCATTTTCTAACCTGACCAAACTTGTTTGGGCCTTGAGATTTCCCCAAATTCTCTCTGTTCTAAACAAGCTTTTTTCAGAAACCACCAACTATTGCAAAGTCTGTAGTTTGCTTCACTAAAATCAGTCTCGAGGTGACCACCGGTCAGAGGCTGAGGAGAGCAAGTTACAAAACAACCCACTGCGCAGGAGGGAGAGAAACGTCCAGCAAACAAATGACCCACCTGACGCGTCACCATCTTGTTTGGTCTCAGACCAGAGCCATTTGGCCTCATCAGGCAATGATGGGCATCAGGTTTAAAGGTCAAAGTAGTTTTTCACTGAAGAGAAAGGAGACTGGTTTCACCCCCAAGAGTCAGTTCTGTGGCTGAACTGGGTGGGGGTGTGTATAAGCATCAGGGGTACCTCTGGTTGAAGGAAGAAAAGAGAAAAGAATGGCCTGGGCCTGATGAGGTTGGGGAGGCTGAGGGAGGCCAGGAAAGGCCAGTGGACGTGAATCTGGGATCCTCACTCTACCGTGGTAAAGTACAAGGAGAAAGGACAGCTACACTGGTTCTAACCCTGAAGGGCCATGTGACTGCTCAGGAGCCTCAGTGTTCTCATCTGTCAAATGGGTATCATAATAGGAAATACCCCATAGGGACTCGGTGCTCTGTGGATACCCAGGTGGTGCTCATGGGTGCCTATTGTTATTCCCGCCACTACCAGAATGAAGAATACTGGGTGGCGGAGGCACTTTGGTGGTGACCGGTTCAGTTCGAGGACAGCAGAAAGACTCGAGCTCTGAGCTCGACCTGCCTGTGTCTGGGATGGAAATGAAGCAGAAGGGCTGCCTCCAAAGTGCGGACAGCCTATGGGGAGGCCTCTGTGCTAGCAGAGAGGCTTAGTTCTTGAGCCCATAAAGCACCTGCATTCCCAGAACCAACTTGAGGACAGGAAGTAACATCAGAAGAGTGATAGTTCATGACTGTTGTGTGACCCTATCTTTACCCCTAGAAACCCCCCAAAATCACTAGCGGCTGAGGTCCTTGCCGGAAGGGCCATGCATGGTGTCCTTGCCCCTGGACTGACGGAAATGGGCAGTCACCCTGTGTGGGAGCACATGTACTCACTATTCCCCAGCTCTGCACAAAACTGACCAACAGAGAGGAAAGTGCACACCCTGTTCTCCTGACCACACCAGCTTCTAGGACCCTCTTCCTACTGAGACCAACCTCGGCAGATCTGGGCTTGATTTCCAAGGAGGCTGCTCACCTGGCTGAAGGGCAAATCTTGAGTCAAGAAGTCAGTATAATTTTAGCAAGTCTTTCCAATTGTGCCATGCGTTCAGAAAGCCTGTGTAGTTCTCTTTACTACCCACTTGCCCCAGTGTAATTATTTCCTTTTAAAGTTGAGAAGCACAGTGACCCTTAGATCTGTGGCAATGAACTTGCAGAACACCCAACACAAAGGTAACTTCTTAAAGCAACCGGGGAGAAAAGAAGATGGTTACACAAGAAAGACAATTAGATTGACATCCAATCTCACTACAATCCTGACAGAAATCAGAAGACAGTAAAATAGTGTCTTAAAAGTGCCCAGAGAGGGGCGCCTGGCTGGCTCAGTCGGTTAAGCATCTGACTCTTGATTTCGGCTCTGGTCATGATCACAGGGTTGTGAGATCAAGCCCCGCATTGGGCTCTGCGCTGGGCGTGGAGTCCGCTTGAGATTCTCTCTCTCCCTCTCCCTCTGCACCTCCCCACCGTGCCCTCTCTCTCTAAAATAAATAAATAAATCTTTAAAAAAAATAGTGCCCAGAGAGACTGTCAACCTAGAGTTTTTTCCAAGTACAAAAGCAGAAAATTAGAAGAGAACACTTGCTATTAACAAATCCCCGGCCGAAGGAATACAGATACTTTCACTTCTTTCTCTGACTCGGATGCCTTTTATTACGTTTTCTTGCCTACTTGCTCTGGCTAGAATTTTTAGTACATTATTGAATAGCAGTGGTGAGAGCGGGCATCCCTGTCTTATCCCTGATCCTAAGGGAAAAGCTTTCAGTCTTTCACCATTGAGTATGATGTTAGCTGTGGGCTTGTCATAAGTGCCCTTTCCCAGGTTGAGCAATTCCATTCCTAGTTGTTGAGTGTTTTTATTAGGACAGTTGTGTTGGATTTTCTCAGATGCTTTTGGACATTAACCCATGTGTCTTTTTCCTTCAGTCTCTTACTGGAGTGTATTACACTGATTTGTGTATGTTGAACCATCCTTGAAGTGTTAGGATAAATCTCATTTGGTCATGGTGGATAGTCCCTTTGATATGCTATTGGATTTGATTTGCTATTTTGTTGAGGATTTTTGCAACTATACTCATGAGGGTATTGATCTATGGTTTCTTTCCTTGTGGTGTCTTTGTCTGGCTCTGCTATCAGGATAATATTGGCCGCAGGTCATGAGTTAGAAAGATTTCCTTGTCTTCTATTTTTCACACTGAGAAAAATTGTTGAAATATATTAAAGGAGATTTAAATACATGGAAAGAAATCCTGCGTCCATGGATTGAAAGACTTAATATTGTCAAGATGGGAATAATCCCAAGTGACCTACAGATTCAATGTGATCTCTATCAACATCCCAGGTGCCTTTTTGGCAGAAACGGAAAAACTTATCCTAAAATTCATACAGAATTGCAAGGGCCCCCAAATAGTCAATTTTGAAAAAGAACCAAGTTGAAAGACTCATGCTTCTTGATTTCAAAACTTACTACAAAGCTATAATAACACAAGTAGTGTGGTACTGACATAGGACAGACATACAGATTCATGGAACAGAAGTGAGAGCTAGAAACAAACTATATAAGGTGAGCTGATTTCCCCAAGGAAAATGCCAAGACAATTCAATGCAGGAAAGAGTACTCTCTTCAACAAATGGTGTTAGGACAACTGATATCCACATGTGATGCAATGAAGTTGAACTCTTCATATTACATATAGAAATGAGCTCAAAATAGGTCCAACCTAAGTATAAGAGCTAAAACTATAAAAGCTCTTGGAAGAAAACATAGGAGTAAGTCTTCATAACTTTTGACTTTGCAATGGTTTCTTAGATATAACACCCAGATCACAAGCAAAGAAAGGGAGAAAAAAGTCTAAACTGGACCTTGTCAAAATTAAGAACTTCTGTGCATCAAAGGATCCTATCAAGAGAGTGAAAAGATGATTCCCTGAATGGGGAAATCTTTACAAATCCTGATGAGAGAGTCTAGCATCCAGAATATGTTAAGAACTCTTACAACTCATTAAAAAAAAAAGAACTCAAGTTAAAAATGAACACAAGACTTGAATAGACACTTCACCAAAGAAGATAGGCAAAAGGCCAACAAGCCCATGAAAAGATGCATAGTCATTTGTCATTCAGGAGATGCAAATCAAAACCACAACGAGATACCACTTTAGACCCACTAGGGTGGCTAAAATCAACAAAACAGAAAATAATAAGTATCAGAGAGGATGTGAAGAAATTGGAACCCTCATACATGGCTGGTTGGATGATAAAATGGTGTAGCCTGTGGAAAGCAGTGTAACAACTCCTCAAAAAGTTGAACATAGGATGACCATATGACCCAGCATCCCACTCCTAGGTATATACCCAGAAGAGTTGATAACAGGTATTCGAACAAAATCTGTACACAAGGGGGCGCCTGGGTGGCTCAGTTGGTTGAGCGACTGCCTTCGGCTCAGGTCATGATCCTGGAGTCCCGGGATCGAGTCCCGCATCGGGCTCCCTGCTTGGCAGGGAGTCTGCTTCGTCCTCTGACCCTATCCCCTCTCATGTGTTCTCTCTCTCTCAAATAAATAAATAAAATCTTAAAAAAAAAAAAATCTGTACACAAATTTCATGGCAGCACTATTTAGAATAACAAAAAGTAGGAACCACCCAAACAGCCATCAGCTGATGCATGAATAAAAATGTAGGATATTCAAACAAAGGAAAATTATTCAGCCACAAAAAGGAATGAAGTACTAATCCATACTACAACATGAACCCCAAAAACGTGATGCTCAGTGAAAGAAGCAAATACAAAAGGCCACATATTTTATAATTCCACTTATATGAAGTGTCCAGAAGTAGGAAAATCCATAGAGACAGAGAGGAGATTAGTGGGTATCAGGTGCTGGGTCAGGAGGATGGGAGGCAGGAGTGACTGCCTAATAGTTATGGGATATCCTTTTAGGGAGAAGAGAAAGTTCTGAACTAGGTAGTTGTGAAGGCTGCACAAGATTGTGAATGTATTTAATGTACTGTCTACTTTTAAAATGGCTAAGATGACAGATGTTGTTATATTTATTTTACCACCCCAAAAAAGCGTTCCAATAACTGAACTGAGAACTTAAAAGAATTTTCCTGTATCATATGCATCCCTGTTGACACAACTGGTTCATGTCTTTTAGAGGAAAGATACGACTTTGAAACAAAAGCATATCTGTTTTAAAACTACGGCCAAGTTAAGTAAATTTGCTGACTTTTGCGTCAGCTCAGTATTACTAACATTGAATTCCAAGAAGTATTGCATACTCTAAATTTATGACCATCAACAAAGTGTCCTTCCTATTTTTCTTATGCAACCCTACCCACCCCTAAGGCTGTTCAGTATCTGAAGGGACAACTGGGTAAGCCAGTCTTGGGGTTGGGTCCCCTGGGTTCTCTCACTTTGACAAGCCCACGGGCGTGTTTATATAATTTTCTCTTTTGTCCTTTTTTTTTTCAACGATTGTATTGTGTAAAAATTAAGCATTTTAAAAACAGGACATTTAAAAATAGACATGTAAATAAAATGTAGAAGTAGAACAGGTGCAAAAGAAGAAACCCAGGACAGCGGAGGTGTGCGAGCCCCCTCTGTGACCTTGGCCATTTTTTTAGAAGCCAAAGCAGACACTGAACAAGAACTGGAGCAAGGGGTCTTACAGGAGGCCCAGAAGAATGTCCCTTTCCTGTGGGACCCGAGAGCCCCAGGAATGAGCATGCAGGGTACACAGGTCAATGCGGGTAATCGTGAGGCTCTCGTGTAGGGAGCTGTGCCATTTACAAAGCGCTTGCATGGGCAGTATCCCCGGGGAGCCTCACAACCGCTGGGTGGGGGATGCCAGGGCAGAGCTCACCGGTCCACCTTCCTCGACGGCTCACAGCGCCACCCACTGGCGAGACCCACCTCCAGAGCCACGGTACCATCAGCCTCGGGCTGGGCCCAGCCTGGAACCTGAAGATTCTCTCCCGGTGAGCCTCCCTTCGGCTGCTTTGCTAGAGCATCTGATGGGAGGTTCTCAGAGGCTCAGCACTGCCTGCCAGATCAGCCCCAACACAAAGGAACAGCTGGACCCAAAGATACCTGAGACCCAAAGGCTACTGACAAACAAGGTTCATGTATGAACAGGGGACTTTGTTCCATGCATGGGTCCCAAACTCTCTAAAGAATCCAATCGTGGCTACTGAATCATCCTATTTGGGGTTTTAGCCCCACGCTCTCCGCTAGCTAGGCTCATGGACGGAAGCCCCCAGTTTCTGTTCTACCCCTATCCTGTGCAGCCCATTCCCTAAAAGAGGGCTGGTCTAGATTTCCTGAGTTCCAATCTCTCTACACCAAATAACTGACTTAGAAAAACAGAGAGAAAAACCAGACCCAGTCTTTGCTGGGACTGAGCCTTAGCTTTTTTTTTTTTTTTTTTTTTTCTTTTCCCCACCTGATCTATGTCTCCATTCTTCCTCAGTGTTAATAAAAGGTGATCCCTCTGCGGTAAGTAGGGAAACAGAAGAAGGAGCCCTCACTGAACAAGAAGTAGAAGTCAGGCTTGAGCTCCGCCACGGGGTCTTAAGCCTATTAAGACCAAAGAAAGGGTTGTCCATCGTCCGAGGTCCACTGGGCAGTGGGCCCTGAGAATGAGCCGTGGAGAGTAAGTTCCAGGCCCACATCACAGTCACAGAGGGTTCTTGCAGGTGGGGGAGGGGACATGGAGCGCAGCTGAGCCCCCAGCCTTGACCTCTACCATCCAGCCTAGCGGATCCCCCCATTCTTCTCTGAACTGCCCTCTTCTGCAAAGCCAGAATTTATTTCATATCTCACCCAGATGTTACGGTGGATGCCTTTCAATTCACCCTGGCTCAGAAACAATGGGCTATTTAATTGGAAGAGCCCCAGATTCAGGGTCAGGATTCCAGAATCAGCCCCCGGTTAACAGGGAACTTTGAGCAAGTCATCTGCTGCTCTGAGGCTCAGATCTTTCATCTGTAAAATGGGAGGATTGGATTAGATCAGAGTTTCCTGCACTGGGGTCTGTGGAACACTATGTCCCAAGAAGATGATGCAACTTAGGGAAAAAAAGGTCCAGGGTCACTTAAGGAAATTCTGATGGGGGCCCCTCTTTGCAATTCAAGCACACATGAGGGTGTTAGGAGCCCTAAAAAAGCCCCACAGTAAAGGAACTGCTTCGGTTTCTTTAATCCAGTGTTTCCAAGCTTTCTTGACCTCAGAACAGTACTCTCCTTTTTTTTTTGCGGAACATAAATTAAGATCTTGAGGAATATAACCTTTGACAAATTACTTTGGGAAACAATGGATGAAATGATCCCTAAATTCCAGTTCAACTTTAAACATCATAGTTTTGAAAAACAGGAGTCCTGAATTAGGAGATACGATCTCAGTTTGAAATGAAGTCATTCTAAGATACACGGGCCAGTTGAAAACCAGAATAAACATCGGTGAAGAGCCCAGAGCAGAGCCCTCCAGCAGGCGGCAGGAGACACTCAGCCCAGCTTGGGGGAGAGCAAAATCCAGCCCACGTGTCCCAGGTCCGCTCCTGGCATCCCGGCCCCCCAACTCCCCTTCTCAGGCATGAGTCTGGACGGGGGAAGGAGAGAAAGAACTGCCTTTGTTTCTGCCCAGTGCCCTAGAAAGTCACTTCCTTTCATTTCATAAGAACATTGTTCTAAAAGACCCCTCTTAATTTCAAAGATGCTTTTACAGAGTTGATCTCAGCTGGGCGTGTTCCTAATTGGGCTTCTTTTTTCCAACTGCGAGCACTGTTTTATGCCGATGTGTGAACTAGACCGCTTTCTTCGCTTGTGTCTCTTGGCCTTCTGCGTCGTTGATTTTGTTCATTCCTTCATTCACAGGGAATACTTAATTAGATGTGAAACAAATGGAAAATCATGATGGCTTTGCAGAATCGGGTGGTTGGGGGCAGTTATACCTTCCGGGCATTAGACGTGAGGACTCAGCAGGAACTGCGGAGGCTAGTCCAGGGTTGGACGTTTTGGTCTGTGATTTAAATCTTTGCCTCTCCCTTGTGTCCGTAGCTCCTCAACCACATGGTAAGTTCCTGGAGCCAAAGCCGGGTTCCTCTTCTCTGATCTCCCACAGTGCCCGCCACAGTGACCTATGAAGACTGACACTTGCCAGTGCGGGCTACACCCTCACAGCTGCTGGTTGAACAAGGGGAGAAGATAAATGAACACTGGGCCCCAGCCGACAGCCTGTCCAGGCTTTGACATGAAATCTATGTCCCAAGAGCTGTGGCCAAGCAGATCTTTTATTGTCCCCAAAGTGGATTTTTGACAGTTACTTACCTGTTACTTGCTTTGACAGTTAAAAACCCAAGCCTTTGAACCAGAAAATGTGAGCCTGAGAATAAATTTAAAGTCACTGGAGACAAATTCTCAGATGCCTGCACGGCCTTGTGAGCACGTTATCCAAAATCCGGGGCCTGAAACCCCTGTGCATGAGTAACTAGTGATCTTGGGCGCATTGCTTCATCTCTGTCCTTCTGCCTCTTCACCTAAAATGGGGATATCGGTAATCCCTCCACGGAGATTATGGAGAGAATTACATGAGGACTGTGTACAGAAGAGTCAGCATGCTGCCTGGATGGGGCATATAAATTCTGCAACTGAATGAGATGAGCATACCAAAAAAGTCGAAAGGAGGGCATGGAAAGAAAAATGCCTCTCAAATTAGTATAAAAATATAATGCAAAAATAGAACAATATAATAGTTCTTTGGAACAGGAAAAGTAATTTAAAAATTCAGATGGAAGGGGGGCGCCTGGGTGGCTCAGTTGGTTAAGTGACTGCCTTCGGCTCAGGTCATGATCCTGGAGTCCCTGGATCGAGTCCTGCATTGAGGTCCCTGCTCGGGCAGGGGGAGTCTGCTTCTCCCTCTGACCCTCCCCCTCTCATGCTCTCTCTCTCTCTCTCTCTCTCATTCTCTCTCTCAAATAAATAAAATCTTTAAAAAAAAATTCAGATGGAAGTATAAATATTCAAGAGTGCCAAAAAAATTTTTGAAAAATAATAGTAAGGAGGAATTAGCCCTAGGAAATAATAGAACTTAGGTCTAAAGGTACTACCACAAAAATAAGTCTGATTTTGGCACCAAAGTACACAAATATATCACTGGCTCAAAATTGAGAGTCCAAAAATAGACCCAAGGGTATGTGAGCACATAATGCATAATAAAGGTGACATTTCAGCTCACTGGGCCAAGTTGTTTATTTACTAAATGATGCCAACCTAATTGATTCTGCACCTGTTTTGAATAAAGTTAGATCCTTTCTGTCCACTGCCTACAATAATAAATTCCACATGGATTAAAAACTTAACGTAACAATCTAAAATTTTTAAAAATTAAATGAAGTGTAGGTGTGGATAATACCTTATTTGGTAAAGTATGGATACCCAGGAACCATATGGAAAAGACAGACGGATTTAATTTTTTAAGTATATGATTTTTCTCTATAAATACTGATACCACAAACAAAGTTGAAAGACAAAGACAATCTTGGGAGGACAAATCTATAATATTTATGCTAGATAAAAGAGTCATTTGTAAAGATTTCCTACCAGTTGTTAAGAAGATGACAAATCCCCATTGGGGACGAGAGGAAGAAGAGACTTCCATTTTCAGAAATGTTCTGGAACAAGTATCCAAAAAAAACCCTTTCTCGGTACACAGAGATCTAAAAGTGCTTGAGAGAGTATAGTAAAACATTTTTTAAAGCATGATTGAGCTGGCAGTAAAGTCAGGGAAACGCCCAGAGGGCAGAAACTACCAGAACATGCTAACCAGAGGGGAAGCAAATGCTGGAGTCGGTGTTTGCTCAAAGTTTCCTCAAAAACTGAAAAATAGAACTATCATATGATTCAGCATTGCCACTCTGGGTAGGTACCCATAAGAACTGAAATCAGGATCTCAGAGAGCTATCTGCACTCCGTATTCCCCACAGCATTATTCGCAATAGCCAAGGCATGGAATCAACATAAAGTGTCTGTAGGCAGATGAATAAGTAAAGAAAATGTGGTATATACATACAATGGAATATTATTCAGACCTGAAAAAGAGGGGTGTTCTGCCATTTATGACAATATGGATGAATCTAGAAGACATTACGCTGAGTGAAATAAGCCACAGAAGGACAAAAACTACACAATACCACTCATATGAAGAATCTTAAAAAGTCAAACTCATAGAAGCAGGCAATAGATGGTGGTTGCTAGGGTCTAGGGAAGGGGGACATGGAGTGCGAATAATCAAAGGGTACAAAGTTTCAGTTATACAAGATGAGCAAGTTTTAGAGATCTCCTGCACAGCACGTTTCTGTAGTTAACAATGTTGTATTATTATACATTTAAAAATTGGCCAAGAGAGTAGACCTTTTGTTGTGTTCTTATCACACACACACACAAAAGTTAAAGAGGGCGGGAGGAAACTTGGGGAGGTGATGGATTATTTATGGCATAGACTATGGTGATGTTTTCATGGGTGTATATTTTTTTCCAAACTCATCAAGTTGTAAGTACATGAATCATGCACAACTTTTGTTTGTCAATTACACCTCAATAAAACGGCTTAAAAATTCCATTAAAATGATTTTTAAAAAAGTATCTTTTCATCCGTGGTGGCTAGAGCCTGGGTTTTAAGAGGCCAGAAGATGCCAAAAACAGCCTGGAATCTAGCAAAGAGGTCACATTAGAGACCCCACATGGAGCCAAAACTCCAGAAGGGAGTGTGTGAACCATAATATACCTTCAACATAAGGACACAGAGAGTTTAAATGGAAAACAATTGAAAATGATACAACATGCAAATTGGAACCAGATGAAAACTGATTCATCAAAGTCTATATGTCAGACAAAATATACCTTACAAGAAGTGCTACCAGAGAGAGGGACATTATATAGGATAAAAGGGTACACAGACCAGCAAGATATCACAGTCCTAAATCTGCATGTCCCCAATATCATAACTTTAAAAGGTAGAAAGCACAAATTGACAGAACTCAAAAGAAAGAGACAAATCCACAATCATAGCAGGAAGCTCTGTTGTACCTTGCTCAGCTGCTGATAGAACAGTTAGATAAAAAACCTTAAGAATATAGAAGATCTGGAAAATACCCTTAACAACTTGGATCCAGTTAATATATAGAGAACACTGAAGCTGACAATGACCAAAGCCACACACTTTCCAAGTGCACATGGAATATTTACCAAAGTTTCACATAAGCTGCTCAATTTTAAAAGCCTAAAAGCATTCAAAAGCTTGGAAGCATTCAGAGTACATTCTCTGCTAACTGTAGAATTGAGCTAGCAGTCAACAACAAAGACAACTAACTAAAAGACTGCTAAGTGCCTGGCAATTAAAGAATAGGTATATTAGAAATAAGAAATTCCCTTCCTGGGTATATGTATCTGTTCACCGAGAAACATGTACCAGGATATTATTAGCCATACTGTTACTAAGAACAAAATACTGGAAGCCACCCAAATGCCCACCATTAACATGGGTAAATAGATTGTGGAGGACCCATGCACCATAGAACATTACACGCCAATAAGGAAAAATGAACTCTTGCTACATACAACAGGATGGGTGAAGCTCACATGCTGATCACTGAAAGAAGCCAAATCAAGAATGAAGAGAAGGACAGGAAAAACTCTTCTAGACTAGGGGAGGCAAAAGAGTCATAATAGCCAAGTCTGGGGGGTGGAATCTGATTGAATTCCAGATGTTTTAAAAAATCATATAATAGGTTTTGAGGATAATTGGAGACTTTGGAGTCTGAACTGTATGTTGGATGAAATTATTAAATTCATACTGATGTTCTTGGGTGTGGTAATAATGATGAGGTTGTATAGAAAAAGTCTTATTCTTGGGATATGCATGCAGAAGTGTTTGGAGTGAATACCTTGATGTTTGCAGCTTACTTTTGAATGGTTTGGTAAAAAGGAAGTGTGTGTGTGTGTGTGTATGTGTGTGTGTGTGTATTTATATTCATAGAGGTGGAACCTATGTGACAAAATGTTAACAGCTGGTGAATCTAGGTGAAAGGTGCATGAGTACTCGCCATTCTGTTCTTTTAACTTTTCTAGAGGCTTGAATTTTTTTCCGAAGAAAATAAAAGGAAAAATGAGCATAATACATGCCAATTACAGAAAATGTGTAAAATAAAAGACAAAGAAAGAAAAAGGAAATTGAGAATCCAAATAGACTTTTTATGGCTATAACCTGAAAAGAAATTGCATCAGTAGAGAATAACTTTATTCAATATTCAGTTGGAGGTTTTAGCCACACAGTAATAAAAGAAAAAGAAATGAAATAAAGATTGAACAGGAAGAAATAAAATTATCTACATAGAAAACCCCAAGAGAAGCTACAGAAAAATTATTAGAACTAAGAGTTTGGCCACGATTATTGCACAGAAAATCAATAAACAAAAATAAAATGCATTTCTATGTCCTAGCACCACTGAGCTAGAAAAAGTCCTTTAAAAAAATTCCGTTAAAACAGCAACAAAAATAAGTCAACAAAAAATAAATCTAACAAAAGCTTTACAAGATCTTTATGTAGCAACCAGTCAGACTTGACTAAAAAGCATTAGAGAAAGCCGCAGTAATGGGGAGAAAGCTATGTTCATAGATGGTAAGGTTCAACTTTATCAGTTTCCCCCAAATTAATTTCTAAGTTCAATTCAATTCCAACCCAAATCTCCAAAAGGTTTTTCACTGTACTTGACAAATAGATTCTAAAAACACATACGGAAGAGCAAGAAGAGCCAAGATAATTTCCAAGTTAGTAGAGTTTGCCATGGCAGGTATTAAGACTTCATTTACAGCCAGTGCAATTAAGATAGTGTGGTATGGTTGCACGGACAGAAACACGGATCAATGGGACAGAATGGCTGACCCAGAAACATATACAGAAAATTTATATTCCCGCATGAACATGGACACTTTATACTCGCCGAGGTGGCATTGCAAATCAGTATGAAAAGGACAGGCTAGTCAATGAATCAATAACCTAAATGGAAAAAATCAAATTAGATCCTCACCTCCTACCAAACATATAAATAAATCCCAGGTGGATTCATGGCTTCAAAGTAGGAGGGGGCAGTTTAAAACTTCTAGAATAAAATATAGGAAAATGTCATTGTTATTTCGAAGTAGGAAAGGTTTTCTTCAACAAAACACAAAAAGCATAAGCCATGAAGGAAAAAATTGACAAATTCGACCATCTTAACATTAAAAATGTTTGTGCACCAAAAGGCACCATAAATAAAGGTTTGAAAAGATGATCACTAATTAGGAGAGGAAACCTGCCATATAGATAGATGACAGACACGGAATTAGGATCAGGGACATATAAACAACCATGAAGCAGGAAGAAAAAAACACAAATTCAACAGAAAAATGAGCAAAATCCATAAAAAGACATTTCTCAAATGAAGCATAAGGGGCACCTACGAAAAGATGATCCGTCTTGTTGGCAATTAAGGAAATACAAATTAAATCTCACTATGAGTTTCCAGTTGACTCCCGTTATTAGCAAAAATTAAGACTCGGGTAACACCAAGTGATGGTGAAGATGAAGAGGCAATGGAAGCTCCTCCCCTGCTGTTGGATACAACCCTGCCAGATAGCATTTCACAATAGCTGAAGGGATGCATATCTTATGACACTGCCATCCACTCCGGGATACATTCTAGAAGAACCCTTGTGCAGGAGGAAGACACACAAGAATGCTCAACTCAACATTATTTCTCATAGCAAAAATCGGAAAGAACTTCACTGACGATTCACTTTGTGACCAGGAAGGTGGAGAAATAGTAGCAGGTGAACTGAACATAGTTCTTGCCGTCAGGAGGACAGGCGGGAGGGGAGGAGATGAGCCTTAAGCGAGGGAGCAAAGAAATAAGCACGTGTTTCCAGATTGTGACAAGTGCTAGGAAGGAAAATCATAGGGTGCTATGGGAAAGCCTACAAAGGAATGCAAATCGGTTTGGGGGTCAGGAAAATTTGCTGAGGGAGGGACAATAGAGCTGAGACGCGAAGCTTGAGGAGGAGTCAGCCCAGCAAGGAGCAGGCTCAAGGATCCTAGGCAGGGGGAAGGAGGTAGCACCCTGGAAATTGTGGGGGGAGGGAGAGGCAGAGACTTAGCCTGGAAAAGGGCAGGGGCCTGAGGAAGAGGAGAAGGCTCAGAAGAAAACCATGCAAGGTCTCCTGGGATATGTAAAGATCTTTAGCCTAAAAGCAATAAAAAAACCAAAACCCAAACCAAAAACATTAAATCCTTCTGAAATAATCAGATTTGTATCTTTGGAAGTCCCCCCTGTTGACAATATCAAGTGCTGGGCAGGATGCAGAGCACCTAGAAGCCTCCTCCACTGATGGGGGGAATATCAAAATGGCACAGCCATTCTGGAAAACAGCCTAGCATCTTCCTGTCAAGTTCAGCAGACACTCGCCATATGACCCTAGAGAAATGAGGGCTTGTGTCCGCACAAAACATGAATGATTTAGTCGTAACAGCTAAGAACTGGCAACAACTCAAATGTCCTTCAGCGGATGAATGGACAGTCTGCGGTACACACATACAATACGATAAACAGAATTAAAGGCACAAAGGACTGCTATATGTGATGACGTGGATACATCTCAAATGTACTTTGCCAAGTGAAAGAAGCCAGATGCACAGGGCTTCATTCTGTGTGATTCCATTCCTATAACATCCTGGGGAAGGCAAAACTATAGGGACTGAAAATAGACCAGGGGTTGGGGGAGGGGTTGATTACAAAGGGTCAAGGGGGGACATTCTGGGGTGATGGGGATGTTCTTTTTTTTTTTTCAAGTAGGCTCCATGACCCTGAGATCAAGACCTGAGCTGAGATCAAGAGTCAGACCCTTAACCGACTGAGCCACCCAGGTGCCCTGTTGGGGATGTTCTTTAGATTGTGATCATGGCTACACAATTTTATGCCTTTATCAAAACATATAGATAGAAGTGGACACCAAAAGGGGGGAATTTTACTGTATGTAATTATGCCTTAATAAGAAAGTAGGGAGGGAGGGAGGAGGGAAGAAAGAAAGAAAGAACAAACCACTCTGGCCTACCCATGGGGAAGTGATTAGAGACTTCTGGTCAGTCTGGTGGCCTGAATCCAATGGGATCTCCCCTCCCACTCCACAATCAGGGAGCAAGTCAGAGGAGCCAGTGAGGGAGAACAGAGGGGATGGAAGTGCTATCCAGGAGGCCTTGCTTTATGCTTATTAACCAGCTTCACAGGCACCAGGGGTGGGGCCTGGTGGCCAAGGGGTGTTTACAGGCTGCAGTAAAACTGTTATTTTATGGCTGGGGTGCAGGCAGGAAATTGGGGGTTTATGGTTCACTAAGCATCAATAGTGGTTAATCTCAGAAACTCCACAGCCTTTCATGGGTCCAAAGCACTATACAAACACTAAGTGAGAAAGTCATGTGCTCCACCACCCACCTAGAGAAGCACCTCTGCCAAGCACTCTAAACCTAAGCTTTTCTCCTTCCAGCGGGAGCTGCAAGGCCCAAGTCAGTGTAGTTAAGTTCAGTTCATTTTTGTTTTCCAAAGAAACAAAGATTTAGCAATTCTTTTGCTTAGAAGAAAATAAAAAGAAAAACTTGACCCCACCAAAGGGTTCAAATAAAAGGGTGAATCATTACAATGTGAATTGCTTACATGTTATAGATTTTACAGTTTTTAATAGGGTCGTCCCACTCAGCTTCTCACTTGGCCCTCATCCGTGTCCTTGAGGGAAGCAGGAATCATCACCCTCATTATCCAGATGAGGAGACTGAGTTTTTTTAAAAGGTGGAGGGATTTGGTTGTTGGTTAGTTTTGTTATTTGTTATTTTGTTATATGCCTTTGGTTGCAAGTAACAGAAATTTTTTTCAAACTGGACAAGACAAGGAAAAGAAAATGTAGTGGCTCATGCCATCAAAGACAGGGCTCACTTCAGACATAACCAAATGCAGGAACTGGTGTTTCTCTTCATCTCTGGGTTCTTCCTTCCCCTGCGGGCATGTGTCCCAGGCAGACTCTCTCTACATGGTAGTGTCTGGTAAGTAAAGATCTGCTTTACTATTACAGACATCTATCCTAGTATAAGGAGCTTCTTTTCCCCTTTGGTTCCAATGGAACCTCCAGAACTGAGTCTCATTGAACCCATCACTGTGGCCAAGGGGTGGAAAATGCTGATGGCCCAGGTCTGTGCTGTGGCCACTCATGAGATTGGTGGGCTCTGCAACCTAACATTCTGGAGCCTCCCAGTGAAAAGACTAGCTCCTTGACCCATGACAGTGAGACCAGGTTTACCAGTCAATAAATTAAGTATATAGCTCCCCATCAGCTTTTTATTGCTTCATCTTAAAAAAAATAATGAGTAAGCCTTCAGGGAGGAAAAAGAGAAAAATTTATAACAAGGAAAAACAAGTGTAAAATCAGTGGTAAAACTGACTCTAAAGGAAGTAGAGCTAGTTCAGGGGATGGATGGTTTTCAAAACTTTTGCAGAAAGCTTTGAGAATATGTCGCAACCAGGAAAACGAAAAGTTGCTATGAAGATGAAATAACAAAGAGCATTTGAAAGGTAAAAGGAGAACTGCCAAAATTAAAAATTTGATGACAGGTTTGAAATAGAAAGTCAGGAAATCTTCCAGAAGATAGAACGACAACAACAACAACAAAACAGCAGAGATGGAAAATATGAGAAAATTAACAGACATGAAAGACTGACTGAGGAGATACAACATCTGACTGATACAAGTTCCAGAAAGAGCTTTGGGAAAGTGAGGAGCACAAAAACAATCCTTAGGGCTAAGATAACAACTATTTAGATCAAAAGCACCCACGGAATGCCCAACGAGTGAATGGAAATTTCCAAACACCATATCGTGGTGAAATTTCCAAACACCAAGCATAAAGAGTAGATCCCGGAAACTTCTAGAGAGAAACAAACACACAAAAAGTTGCTATCAATGCAATGGAACTCAGACTGGCATCAAAAGATGCAATTAGAACACTAGGGAAAAACGGAGCAAGCCTTTCAAATGGTGAGAGGACATTAGTTTCAATTGGGAATTCCATGTCCAAGTGGTCAACAGAGTTTAATTGAGTCTGAAGGAAGGAAAAAAGTCGTTTTCAGATTTACCAGGACTCTGACCATTTGTCTCCCACACACATTTTTTTCTGAGGAAGTTACTTGAGGATGTGCTCCAGCAAATCAAGTCCTCTTTCTTGAACTTGATAAAGGGGAAAATGTGGTGCCCGACCCATGAGAGGAATGAGAGGAAGTTCCAAGATACCAGCAACATCAGGAGGCCTGGAGAACAATTAATTTGGTTGGGAAGAAGGAGATGGAGGATCCCAAGAAGAAGATACCTGGAAAAACAGGGATTGGAGAGGTTCTATATATCCTGAGACTTTGGTACCAAGTAAAAGGGTATATAACAAGCAATCAGTACACAGTAAGAAGTAAGGCAATGAACCATACAAGAACTTTAGGAATATAACCCCCTGAAATGTTTACTATAGATGCAGGAAAATGAATTCAGAGCCAGATTGCCTAAACTTGTAAAATCCAATTCTGGAACTTATCAGCTATGTGATCTTACATAACCTCTTTGTGCCTCAACTTTCTCATCTGTATAATGGGGATAACATTAATGCACCATAGGATTGTTACAAAAATTACATGGATTCATACATGTAAAGTGAGTAGTGCAGTGTCTGTCCCATCTTAAGAGCTCAGTAAATCCTAGCCATTATTATTATGGGCTTTTCTGAAAGAATCTACTTGTGGATAAAACCAACCAATCAAAACAAAACAAAACAAAACAAAAAAACCCCACACAGAATCAGAAAAACTGTAGTGATCATGGTGTCCATTTAGTAGAACAAAGATACTGGTTAAGGTCATGTTAACTACCTTAACAAGCACAGCCAACATAGATAAGGGCTCAAACATGATGGACGTTTATTTCTGGTTCATATAAATTCCAAAATAGTTGTTTCCTGATTGGTAGGCGGCTCTCCTCTGACTATTGAGTCAGGGCTCCAGGTGTCTGTCATCCTGTGGCCCCCGCAGTATCCAGGGGTGTTGGGTTCTCACGCATCCAAGCAGCAGGACGGGAAGGAGCACAGAGCATCACACACTGAGGTCTTCACCTGCCAGGCCAGCAAGCAGCACACAGCAGGGCAGCCCGTGGGCCATTGTCTAGGGCCTGTGATCGCAGAGGAGGCTGGGGACTGTAGTCCGGCGGGACCAAAGGGTGAACAATTTGGTGAACAGCTCGTCACAAAAGGCTTTGTGGTGTCCCAACAGGATGTCAATGCTATACACTTGGACGGAGTAAATAAGAATAGTATTCAGAGGTAGGAAGGAAGATGGGAACATCAAGGGGGCTTAATTTCCTTCTCTGAGCAGGGCATCCATCTACGAGGCTTCACATAAAAGCGTGTTGTTAAAAAAAACAACTCTAATGACTCCAATCTCCTGATTTTTCCACACTCTGTTTTTTCACCTTCGAAGAATCTTTTAAATTAATACCTTATAAAGAAGAGCATTTATCTGAAGTTCAGATAGCACATAGCCTAACCTCAGTTTCCTTTCCTTCTGTTCAAGTAAGATGAAATTTAGTGCTTCATGATTCTTTCAATGAATGCATACCTTGATGTCAAAGCTTACTTGGCACTTCCCAAAGCCCGGAAGTCCCAGCTCAGACCGGCATCCCGGAATGAGATCCCATTAGCAGCATGGAAATCCCTCAGCCATCACTTGCCTGGCCGATGCTCCCCACTTCTAAGGCCTCTCCATCAGCAGCTGCACTGCAGACTCCTCAGGAGGGTCATGAAGGTGCGGTTTCCAAGGACAACACCCCTTGTCTCCGCCTTGCACCCTCCCCATGTGCTGGGTTTTACGCTCTGTGGGAAGGAACAGTGAATGTTCTCCCCCAACAGGGAGAAGTTGGGGCTGGGAGGACTCAGGCTGTCTGCCAGCTTGGACCCAAGAAAGGATGCGGGGCCAGAGTTAGGGGGTTGATGGAATTTGCTGATGTGGATTCTTTTCGTCTAAGAATTGCAGAAATGCTGGTAGGTAACACTTTCCAGGGCAGGAAGTAAACACTATACTTGAAAGAAAGAAAGAAAGAAAGAAAGAAAGAAAGAAAGAAAGAAAGAAAGAAAGAAAGAAAGAAAGAAAGAAAGAAAGAAAGAAAGAAAGAAAGAAAGAAAGAAAGAAAGAAAGAGAGGGATGGAGGGAGGGAGGGTGGAGGAAGGAAGGAAGGAAGGAAGGAAGGAAGGAAGGAAGGAAGGAAGGAAGGAAGGAAGGAAGAAAGAAAGAAAGAAAGAAAGAAAGAAAGAAAGGGAAGCTCTAGAATCAGCAGACTCCAGAAGGATTTGCCCTAAGTGCTTTGCAAAGCTAACCTAGCACCCCCTCTGGCCCCCACCAGGATAACTCAAAATTGCTGAGGGCTCCCAGGGACCCTGCTTCCAGGAGATAGTGAGGGAAACCTCTGCTCTGGATATCTATGCCGCGTCTCACCGTGTGAGAACTTTCTTTTTTTTTTTTTTTTTTAAAGATTTTATTTATTTATTTGAGAGTGAGAATGAGAGAGCATGAGAGGGGGGAGGGTCAGAGGGAGAAGCAGACTCCCTGCCGAGCAGGGAGCCCGATGCGGGACTCGATCCCGGGACTCCAGGATCATGACCTGAGCTGAAGGCAGTCGCTTAACCAACTGAGCCACCCAGGCGCCCCCGGTGTGAGAACTTTCTGATTGCTGTCCTGGAACCGTGTGCCTGGGGCGGACAGCACCAACCTTCCACCCAACTCCCAGCCCCCAGAGAGACCCAGCATCCCAGTGCTCACCCTCACCTATCCATCTACCCCCACCCAGCTGGGGGATCCTTTCTCCTGAGTTTGGAGATTCCTCAGGCAGGGAAACAGGTCTGCAACCAAACACGTGCCCACCCAGCTCCGCAGACGTCTCCACCCCCTGAGAACTTTGACTGTCATTCATTCATGTCGCTCTTTGAGGACCAAGTACTCTGCTAGGGTGTGGGGATCATACACAAGTGCACACACACACACACACATCCCTAACAATACATTTAGCATGAGGCTCATCACACAGAGAATAACCTAATGTATTCCTCATGACGTGACAACCCTAATATTAGCCATCCTCCCCCCATTTTACACTTGAGGAGACTGAGACGGAAAGAAATTTGAAGTGATTAGCCACAGCTCCGAAGTGGAGCAGCTGAGACTGGACCCCGGCAGTCTGATTCCGTGCTGGCCTCGTAACCTCCATGCCCTCTGTGAACGGTGGCGGGTTTGCCTGAGCCGTAGCCCCAGGACGCCAAGGAGCAGCAAGGACCTCGTGGGTAGGAAAGCACAGGGAGGATGATAGAGAGAGGCTTGCAATTCAAAGGTGAGCTTTGCAAATTAGGGGCCTGGGCCGGCCCTGACTGAAGCCACGGAAGAAACCCAGGGCCGGCTTTTGTTTCTTTCTTCTCCTGGGGCAATTCATAACACTGTATTTCAGAGCCAATGCAAATTTATGGTGTCCGAGAATTCAAAATCGCATTATTTTTTATGGTAAGACTATAAAGGCTTCCAAGAAAATGCATGTTTGCTGCTATTCCTTCAGGTCCTTCAGGCCCATACTAGGTATGGAGGGACAGTTGGAGAAATGCTGATTCGTAATAATAATGACAACAATCGTAACAGCTAGTATTCGTGAGCCCCTTTGCATGCAATGACTGCCTTTACTTGTGTTAACTCATTTGATCCTTGCAAGAGCCCATTAAGTATGAGCAGGGTTTTTGTATACCAATGATATCTCATTACACTGTAAAAACGAGGATTAAGCAATTGTGCAGTGCCCAACAGGTGCACATGTCTTGTGACGGAGTAATTGTAGTTCTCTAACTATAAAATAAAATACTATCTTTCTTATAAAAAAAAAAAGCCCCATGGGGTTGACTAAGGCAACTGGGGGCTCAGAGAGGGGAAGTGACTTTGCCTGAGGTCCCACAGTGAGACTGACCCACAGAGACAGGGCTGGTTCAGGCTCTGAGTTCAGCAGGTGGCTATGGATGGAGAGCGTGGTGAGCTGCCCGGAATTGAGCCAAGGGCAGTGGTAACAGCAGGCAGTGGGGGGAAGGTGAATGTGGTCCTTGATTCTCTCCTGCACCCAGGTAACTTTCCTTAGGGGCGGGTCGAAAAAGGCTGGATAGAGAGGCAGGCAGCACCAACAGTGGTGTGCAAAGATCTAATTAGAGAGTTGGCAGCATGTAGGGAGGCAATGAAATGAACCCAAGGCCCTGCTCTGGCCCCGAGGCACAGCCAAGGTAATGATGTTTCTCAAATTATGGTCCCTGGACCGCCCACACCAGTGCCACCTGAGTCTGTTGACAAATATATATTTCCCATGTGAATTTAAATGACAAAGGACTCTTCACTTATCTATTAAAATAAGAAATCTAACAGAATCGTGGGCTCTTATTTTGTTCCCATTATATATGTGGGAGAAGAAGAAAGCCCAGAAGTTCGGTCCTGATTTGACAGAGCATCTTACAAGTCTTTATGCTCTTGGCGACTACAGAGACGCCCAGTACAGCATTCCCATCAGAGAAATGGCTGGTCCAAATTGCCAGTTTCTATTCGAAAGGTTCTTTCTAAAGGATATGGTGGCAATCTTTGAAGTCTCGTGGCCTCTCCATGTACTTGGCCTTCCCAGTATTTGGAAGCTCATCACCAGTGAGTGTTCCAAGAGGCTCAGGACGAAGCAGGAAGGTTTAGTCTTGGATCTCAGAGGTCCCTTCTGTGCTTTCTGTTGTGCAGCGAATTACCAAGGCCAGCCTGCTGCAAAGGTGAGGGAAACGGACTCCCCCTTTCAGTGTGGGGGTGGCACACATTTACACATTTATGGGGAAGAAAGGGATCAATGGCCATCTTTGGAGATCATCAACCACATCCCACCAGTCTCTGCACTGCACAGAAACCAAGAAGGATAGTCTCATGAATGATCTCAATTTTACATCATATCTAATCAGATTGTTTGCAAAAGAAAGACCTTGCCCCGGCTGTAGCTATAGAGAAGAGGGAACATCGCTTTCATTGGTTTCTGAGATTCTTCTGTTCATTATGAACCCTTCAAATTTTGAGGGTGACAAAGATACAAAAGTAGGGATCTGAAAGGGTACGTGCACCCCGATGTTTATAGCAGCAATGTCCACAATAGCCAAACTGTGGAAAGAGCCAAGATGTCCATCGACAGATGAATGGATAAAGAAGAAGTGGTATATATATACAATGGAATATTATGCAGCCATCAAAAGGAATGAGAGCTTGCCATTTGCAACAACGTGGATGGAACTGGAGGGTATTATGTTGAGCGAAATAAGTCAAACAGAGAAAGACATGTATCATATGATCTCACTGATATGAGGAATTCTTAATCACAGGAAACAAACTGAGGGTTGCTGGAGTGGGGGGTGGGGTGGGAGGGATGGGGTGACTGGGTGATAGACACTGGGGAGGGTATGTGCTCTGGTAAGCGCTGTGAATTGTGCAAGACTGTTGAATCTCAGATCTGTACCTCTGAAACAAATAATGCAATATATGTTAAGAAAAAAGAAGAAGAAGAAGAAGAAGAAGAAGAAGAAGAAGAAGAAGAAGAAGAAGAAGAAGGTAGCAGGAAGGGAAGAATGAAGCGGGGGAAATCGGAGGGGTAAACGAACCATGAGAGACGATGGACTCTGAAAAACAAACTGAGGGTTCTAGAGGGGAGGGGGGCGGGAGGATGGGTTGGCCTGGTGGTGGGTATTGAGGAGGGCACATTCGGCATGGAGCACTGGGTGTTATGCACAAACAATGAATCATGGAACACTACATCTAAAACTAATGATGTAATGTATGGGGATTAACATAAGAATAAAATATATATATATATATATATATATATATATATATATAATTCAATAAAATATTCCTAAAATAAAAAAAAATTTTTGAGGGTGAGACCTGGGATGTAAACAGTGTTATAAGCAATCAATGAGTAACTCTCAACTCCAACACAGAACAAAGGAAGGAGCAAAGGAAGGAAAGGATTTTACTTATGAGCAGTGATGGAAGGCATAGATTTCACTGCTCATCACGACCAGGCCCACTGGTGACCCCGAATCAGCCTCTCTCCAGGGGGCCCCAGAAACTGGCATTTTGTAATTTTTATCCAGGCATTAATTCTTCTCCTGCTAGTTAGAATCACTTCCAGGCCCGTTGATGAACATAAAGTGTAATGATGATATTGATCACAATAAACACCTTGTCATTTACTTAGCACTTTGCAATCTACAAAGTACTTTTCACTGATTATTTGATTCTGTTTCATAATAATTCCCAAACCTCCTCTGGCGTCTTTGCTCCATGACACCAGATTGACCCTGGCTTTGCCTACAGAGCTTCTCAAGTTCACCAACCTCATTTTGCTTCTGAGATTTCCTCTCCAAAAATGCCATTAAGTTTTCTTCAAAAACCTCCCCAATTCCTCCCTCTCCCCCTTGAACCTCACCATGATTTAAGCAAGGGGAAAGGATATCATCCCTCATGAGACCCCACCCCACCCCCTTGGGCCCTCACTGGCCATCCAAGAAAAACTGGTGAGAAGTTTGGGGGGTAGCTGAGAGCCTGGAGCAAACCCTGGTCGTGGAGGCAGAAAGCCTGGGAACTCGGCCCAGCTTAGCTAGAACAGGTGTGGCCCGGGCAAGGCCCTCCTCACTGGACCTTGGTGTCCCCAACTGTAAAATGAGGGTGTCGACTACCACCAGTGCTTTGGAGTGGCTCTGAAGCTCCTATGGGTGCCTGGTGTGTAAGGAGGGGCGGGGCTGGTGATGAGGGGCCCCAGGTGATTTCTCCCGCCTGTCCGCCTGAACTGCTTGTCTTTTGTGTACAAGTCGAATCTCCACATAAAACTATGGCAGTGACCAATATTTCTTCTGGATCATGTGACCTCTAGTTCTGCAGTCTGTCCTCACATTTCTATATAGTGCCAAGAATTTCCAACAGTCCAGCTTTAAGCACATGCCAGGCACGTGCCCTTATTATTACTTCATTCTCTCCATTTATAGATGTCATGTCAGTGAGCTTCACGAAGATAAAGGGTTTTGCCCGAGGCCACCCAGCTGGTTCTCCGGGGTAGAATCCGGATTCACTCAAGGTAGATTGGTGCCACAGCCCTCTGTCTTGACCACCACACAGCACTATGTCCAGCTCATCTGGCCCCTGACCCAGGCTATGACACAGATCTGGGCGTCCAGGGGTCCTGGACACAGCGCCTCCCATTCTCCCCAGCCCTGGAGCAGTTTACTTAGTGCCAGGGGTTTCCAGGTCTCCCCCCTTGGGTGGGACTAAGAGTGGGGGGTGGCAGGAACTTGCAAAGAGGCTGTGCATGAGGGTGCAGCATAAGCCTCAGGGCTTGGGTCAAGGCCCCCCAGGCAGGACTGTGGGACAGGGACAGGGCTCCTGTCTGTCCACTCAACACACTTCTTGAGGTACTATTATGTGCCAAGCACTATTCTAGGGCTGGGGATACATCAAAGGATGACACAGACCCATATCCCTGGGAGACTCTGGCCATCAACAAGACAAACATGAAAGGCAAGGAAGCTTACATAGACTATTAAATAATGTTAAAAGTAAGGCAGAAAGGGGGAACGGGGAGGAATGAGGTGAAGGGCCGAGAGCTGGTAATTTTATATAAGGTGGGCAGAGAAGGCCTCTCAGGGAAGGTGATGCTGGCAGTAAAAACTGGAGGGGAGGGTCCATTTCCCCCTACCTCCTCTAGGTGGCAGCATCCTCCCGCCGTGGGGCAGCATAGGCGGTCCTCAGCCCGCCCAGCCGGGTCAAGGATCCCCAGGGAAACTTGCTTAAGTCTGACACCGTGGGAACCAGGGCTGTTCCCTATCGCCCATCTACAAATTCTGATTAAAATGGGGAATCCTAGCAAACAATGCCCTGGGATGTGACTATGTTGTTTCTTGATCCGGGTGCTGGATAGACAGGTGTGCTCACTTTGTAAAAATCCACAAAGTTATGATCTGTGGGGGCACCTGGGTGGCTCAGTCCCTTAAGCGTCTGCCTTCGGAACAGGTCATGATCCCGGATCCTGGGATACAGCCAGGCATTGGGCTCCCTGCTTGTCCCTCTCCCTCTGCCCTTCCCCCCGACTTGTGCATGCGCGTGTGTTCTCTTAAATAAATAAATAAATAAATAAATAAATAAATAAATAAATAAATAAATAAAATCTTTAAAAACAAAGTTATGATCTGTGCACTTACTGTCCTCGGGTTACACTTCAATACAAAGTTAAACGTGACACATACACCTTAAACATTTTCTTTTCATCCAGGTCGTAGTTTTCATTATTTTCGCGCACCTCTTGCTGATTAGCGCTCTGTGCCATCTTTCTTAAAGTTTATTAAATACATTAGAACAGATAAAATGCTCAGAGCCATGCCTGACATGTAGGAAGCATTTCATAAATGTTAACGCCATTTCCTGTTGTGCACGCCATGATGCGTCGTCTGTGATATCCAGTCTTGCTTTCTTCACAGTGGAGAAAGAACTTAAGAGAAACTTGCCTAGCAGCCTGATGCCAAAATCCTAGACTTTTATGATTTTTCCCAACCTTTCCCAGAGAACTTGCCCATACCTATTTCAATAGGCGTTCTAAAACGAACTTACCTTTAGGGGTCTTTCCAAAGTACTCCCCTTAGTTTTCACAGAACTAACTCTCCCTCATACTTCTATTTCATTAGCTGACATGTTAATTAAAGTATTTAATTCAATAAGGAGGTCAACTGGCATAAAAAGATTTGGAGACAGGGGCGCCTGGGTGGCACAGTCCATTAAGTGACAGACTCTTGGTTTCAGCTCAGGGTCATGAAATAGAGCCCCACCTTGGGCTCCATGCTCAGCGCAGAGTCTGCTTGAGATTCTATCTCCCTCTCCCCCTCCCCACCATCTCTCTCTCTCTCTCTCTCAAATAAATAAATACATAAATCTTCAAAAAAGAGATCTGGAAACAAGCCCAACTAACCCTAAATGAGTATACAACTCAGTTGGAAGGGGAGGGAAGGCTGAGGTCAAGTAGAGAGGCTTCAACCAACAGCAAGAGTTTCAGGAGCGGAGAGCCTGGGTCAGTCTGGAAAGTTAGTTCAGTGGAGGTTGAGTCAGAGAGCTACCACTGTACCCTTCTTAGGAGTTGCAGTCCCCAAGATCGAGTCTTTTTTTGTTTTTTTTAAGATTTTATTTATTTATTTGAGAGGGATATATAGAGAGAGACAAAGAGCGAGCAAGAGCACAAGAGCAGGGAGAGGGAGAAGCAGACTCCCTGCTGAGCAGGGAGCCAGGGCCCAGGACCTGGGATCATGACCTGAGCTGAAGGCAGACGCTTATGGGACTGAGCCACCCAGGCACCCCCCAAGATCGATTCTTACACAATTACTAATGAGCGGGTGCACCCATCAAGCATTACTGGAAGTACTTGGTCAAGCAGGTTGCCTTGGGGAACCGGGAATAATAACCACAGCCATTTACTGTGTGCCAGGCTCTGTGCGAGGTGCCTCACGTACCCTGACAGTAACCTGGAGAGGGCTAGATATCATTTAGCATTTGAATCTGTTAATCTTGATGTGTAACGAACACTTAAAAAACCCCAATTTCAATTTACTTTATAATTCTGTGGTTGGCACTTCGTGGGGGCTTGACTGGGTAGTTCTTCTAGATGCAGCTGGCCTCGGTCATGCGTCTTTGATGAGCTCTGCTTCTGGGAATTGGCTAGCTGCAGGCTGGGGCGACAGAGGCACCTGGGCTACTCCTTGGGTCTCTCACCTTCCAGCAGACTAGCCTGAACCTCTCCACACTGGGGCTGGCCAGGGTCCCATGACGGAGAGGGGAAGCCTCCGAGGTCTCTTCAAGGCAAGACTTAGAAATGGCACCATGTCATTTCCAATAGTCTCTCAGCCAGATCAAGTCACAAGGCTCGCCCAGATTAAAGAGCGAAGCAATAGACTGCCACCTTTTTGAAAAGTCATACTGCAAAAGGGTATGGACCCAGGTGGGGGAATAATTGCAGCCATCTTTGCAAACAATATACCTCAGTCTTTATACATGAAGAAGCGAGAGCTCAAGCAGGTTAAGCCACTCATCTACCCAGAGTCTCTCAGCTAATAAGCGATAGAACTAGAACAACACATACCTGTGGGACTTCAATATGAGATCTTTTCACAAGGCTAGGCAGCTTAATTAAGAAATTAAAGGTGCGAATGATCGTTTTACTTCTTAAATTAACATTAGTTGAGCATCCTCTATTATTTATACAGCACTAGGCTTCAGGTCATCCTCACCAAATAGAGATGATCATCCTCATTTTACAGGCAAGGAAATTAAGGCTCAAAAAAATTAAGGTGGACTCGTCAATGGATCATGAAGCCTAGTGCACATAAAGACAAGGGATTTGAAACTATTTCTTCTGATTTCAGATCCACTATTCTTTCAGTCACACAAAATACTACTCATCTGGGGCCCATGAACTTCTAGAAGGTGTAACATGGTCCTTGAACAATTTAGGCTTATATACAAAATTTCAAAAATATTGCATTCAAGCATTTTTCTTTCTCTATTATTATTATTTTTTAGGAAGAGAGAGTGGAAGCAGTGGTGCAGGGGGAAGAGCAGAGGAGGAAAGGGAGCAGAGGGAGAGGGAGAGAGACAATCTCAAGCAGGCTCCACACCCAATGGGGAGCACGACCGAGGGCTCAATCTCACAACCTTGAGATCATGACCTGAGCCAAAACCAAGAATTGGACCCTTAACCAACTAAACTACCCAGGTGCCTCTCAAGCATTTATCTGAAAAAAAAAAAAAAATAAGGAAATAGCTCTCATTAGATTCTCAGAGGGATCTATGTCCCCCCACAAAGTTAAGCTCTGCATGCATGTTATATTTCCTCCCAACCAGATAGGCAAAACTCTTTAGTCCCATAAACTTTGTATATTCTAGAAACATGGAGAGAAAGGGAGCCTTGAGTCTAAGTCCAAGAAAGATCGGGTGGGATTGAGAAGCTCTGGGGATTGGAATGTGTCCCTTCATCTCGTCTTGAGATGGTGTCAAGGTTGGGTTGTTGGAAATGACCTGCTGGGCAGGTGGTCACTAGCAGTGGTCAGTAAGCATACTGCAATTTGTTCCAACTCTAGAATATTTTTCTACCTTTTACAGACTTGGATTTCTGTATCAGGGGATCCCAGACCCAATTCCGTTCTCCCTTCTGCCTTAAGATGTGGCCCCAGAATTTCTCAGAGCCAGAGCAGGGTCCTGAGAGTGGGCCCCACTCCTGAGCCTCAACTGAGCTCCTCACCTTCTCACCCAGCTGCCAGCCAGCTCTGTGGGGTCTGCATCACCCCGCGGCGGGGCCCAGGATCTCCACGCCTTTCTCCCAGCTAGCTTCCTCCTGCACATCCCGCCTTCGACAGGGCCTATTGCTGGGGAGCCTCCAGTTAGCAGCGATCTAGCATGGAGAACTACAGTCCATCAAATTGAGAGTGTAACCACACAGAGCTAAAAAGTGGGACCAACAGCGAAAGGGACTTGCCCACCATTCTGCCCTCTCCTCATGCCATCAACAACTTCAGCCCATCCTATGATGACACACGTCCTAGAGAAGCTTAGCATCCCTCTCCTGGATGCCTGCTCTGGCAACTTCTCTGGCCCACCTGCATCCCCTTGGTCCCTCTCCAATCGGTTCTCAATACTGCAGCCAGAAGGATCTTTTCAAAAGACAAATCTGATCATATCATACTCCTCTGCCTAAAAACACCTAATGGCCTTCCCGTATGGTCTACCAGCCCCAATATCTGGCCCCTATCTCTGCCTTCAGGCTCGTCTCTCAGAGTTTCTCCCAGGTGCGCACTGGAGCTGGCTCCTACCACTCCCAGAGCCAACTGGGAAATATTAAGGAATGTGGTGGTAGCTGGAAATTCACTGTAGTGGGATTATTTGCACCAGAGGAATCAACAAATGCTGAACATCAAATTTGCCCCCAGAGAGCTGGTTGACCAGCACACTGCGGCCCCATGCCCATTGTGTGGTTCCACCACGGGGTCCTTGTACATCCTGCTTCTCTGCCTGGAACACTCCCTCTTTGCTGAGTTAACTTTACTCTTTTAGACCTCAAGCCAATTGATACTTCCTCTGGGAAGGCTTCCTTGGTGTCTCAGAACAAGTCAAATCCCAATCTCGAGCCTGTCCTTCTGAGCCCGTATCACAGTTATCATTTCTCATGTATTTGTGTTGATAAATGATATTCCTCACTATTGTCACCTCATCAGCCAGCACAGTGCCTGGTACATGGTAGAAACTCAAAACATTTGTTGGATTAATGAAAAGGTTAGAGAAATAAGCACTAAACAGAAATCTAAAGCTTTGGCGTCTATGGCAGAGACTGCTATTACTCATGTTTCCTTTCTACCCAGTCTCTTCTGTTGTTAGCTCTGTCATGTCACCAAATCCTGGCCAGTGCAATGGGGTGAGAACCATAGACTCTTTCCAGCCATGGCCTCCTAAATGGCCCAAGTGGTCTTTAGTGCTCTCTTCTCCATCTGCATGGCGGCAGGAAGCAAAAGCCCAGATTCCTGAGTGACTGATTGGAGATGAGCTGCCCACTTGAGTCACCTGACCCTCCTTGAACTATGATAGGAGCGAGGTGTACTTTTATTGTGTTAATCCCTGAGGTTTGGGGGTTACTTCTTACTACAGTAGGACTGCATCTACCCTGACCTAAAAGACCTCAGTGCTGTCATTAACTCCTTCTGCCCTTTGGCAATCCACAAGCTCTCTGGGCCTCAGTTTCCCTATTGGTCGAAAGAAAGGATCCCACAAGATGACGTCTGATATCCTTCCAATGTTAAAATTTGGTTGTTCTGCTTGTTTATTTTCCTCCCTCCTGCCTAGCACTATATGCAGGCACGATAAATATGTGCAGATAAGAGAACCTCCTATATTTGAAATCCTTTCCCCCAGATAAAAACATTTTAATACCTTAGAAATTCAGGGTGGTTGCTCTGAATATTTAATCATCCAGCGAGTAAAATATCGATCAAAATAACAATGGTGACATTTTATCCAGAGGCTAGGGAACCTTCTGAGATCTACCCCTCAGCCTTCCAACAACTCCCCTAAGCATCTTGCTTTGTTCTTGGCAGTCTGGGGGCTCCAGCATTTCTAATGATTTGCAGGCCTCCTCCTTAGACTGTCCCAGCTGTTCCACTTGGCTGAATCTGCCATCTGCCTTTCTCAATAGAGATGGTCCCATTTTTCAAAGGAATCCACTAATGCCTTTTCTTAGAAAGTTGTCATTAAAGGCTACTACCGCCTGGATATCAGTAACCAAGAAGCCAGAGTCACATCTTTGATGAGATGTAGCAAAGGGGATACAGAGTTCTTGATAACTGGGTTTCCAATCTCCTGAGTGTATCCTAGCCCTGCCATCGGTTCACCGTGTGTGAAAAAGGCAAAAGACAAGCAGTTCGTCTCGGGCTGGGGTCCCTCTTCCTGTTAAAAATGAAGGTCACTGCAGCTGCTGTCATCCCAGTAACCATAGTAACAATGAACCGCATGACAGGTGTATGATCTCCATCAGACAATGTCTAGAATTAAGTGCTCATCCTTCCCTTCACGCCCACCCCAGATCCTGCTAGGTGGTGTTAAGGGTTTCCCAGGGGAGCAGCTCAGGCATGGGAGATCCGGACTGACAGCATTAATTAAACCTTTCATTTCCCTGGAACATTTTGCATTTACCAGGCCCAGGAGCCAAGAAAACCTCCAAGGGAAGCTCTTATGAGAGAGGATGCTAAGTCTACCACCAGGGACGGAGGCATTGCATTCAGCAAATGGAGCTCAGTAGGAAAATGTGCCTAGCATACAGCAAGCACAAAATAAATATTTGTGGAAGAGTCGGTTTAATCAAAGGGAGCTCATTTAGCAAATGGGATTCCTTCCAAACCACTGGAAGTCCTGCATGAGATGATCATGTGAGTCATTCACCCTTTCAGTGATTCCTGAGTACCTCCCGTATGCACCCATGGGTGATGGTATGAAGGCTCTAAAGATAGTGGCTTGCTGAATGAATCCCAAGTTCCCTGGGGCTCAAGGGCATGTTGGGAAGTGTGTAGAGGGGAGTCTGAAGGGACCGGCAGGGACCACATCACAAAGGGCTTTCGATTTAACTGGAGGCTCTTGCGTTTATTATTGGTGACACTTTGAAGGCTTTTATGCATGTGAATGATAAGATTAACTTTGCATTTCAGAAACATCCTTTTTAATGCCCTGTAGGGAAAGGATTAGAGAGAGACAATTGCTTGACCAAAGAAATGATGTTCTAGAAATTCTGAAGCCAGGACTTAAGAGAACGGCTTTGTGGCTTTGTCCTCTTGGAATCTGGCTGCCGTGCAGCTCCAGCCACGTGGAGAACCCCAGTGCGCTGGCTGACAGCCAGCTGTGCCCCCAGGGGCAGCCCGTACCCACTGCCCACCCTGTGGTGCGCCATCTTGCACATCCCAGCCCAGCCGAGCGCAGTCCCTGGAGAGACATCACTTGCAGCAGGAAAAACACCCAGTGGAGCCCGGTCAACCCACAAAATCATGAAAGCTAACAAAATGATTGTTCTCAGCCTCTAAGTCATGGGTGGTTTGTCATGCAGGGGTAGATAAGGTTCCAGGTGGCGGTCACTTCTGCAGCTCAGCGCTGAAGGTCTGGCGGGAGCCATGCTAGATTTAGGAGCCGTTGGCTTCATGGGAATTCCGAAGCCCTGTTGTGGGTGAAATTCTCTGCACTCCTTCTCACACGTGCCCAGCAGACACCGGGAATGCTTGCTGAATTCAATGAAACACTCCCCATAACACAATACACTGCAAACCACTGTGTTCTGATCTAAGGCCGTCTCCTCATGCCTGGAATTCTAATTTCACCTTACTCTAAGCATACTTCTTTTATGTCCCCCTCTCTGCATCAAGTGTGGACTGCTGGCGGCTGCACGTGAGGCTCTTTGTTCTTCTAAGACAAGTTCTTTCTCTGAGTGTGGCGCAGGGACTCGGAATCTGCCAACCCGAGTCTGGGTTGAGGATGCCTGCAGTTTTCCAGCTTCCCCACATCCCCTACCGGCCCGCACCATCCTCATCTGCAAATGGAGACCCACAGATCAAATGAGGAGGGAAAGCATGCTGAAGGACATGCGACAGAAACAGAATGGGTGCGGTGATCTTCACCAGGGCATGGGCACAGTCTCAACCCCAGGCAATTCCCTTCTGCCCGCCTGCCCCCTGCCAGCTCTGCCCCACGGCATAGCAAACACCAGGCGAGTTCGGGAGATGGGAAGTCTGCAGCCCTTGTGTGTTTGAAAATCTCGCGGAGGACCCACGTATACAGCCTCCCGGGCCAGAGAAGGTGAGAAAGGAAGGGTTAGGAGTCTGGTAAAGTGACCCCCACCCAGACTGAGCCGCAGGCCTGGGCTGGAGCCGGGGTTCGCCCGCTCACACAGTGTGACCTGGGCGAGCTCCTGCCTTTCTCGGGGCCAAGTGTCCGCGTACAAAAAGCGTGAAGAACGGCCCAAGACACCCCTAAGCTTGCGGGCATCTGAAGGCTGGTTTGCTGTTGGGGTGGGGGTCTGGTCACGTGTCGGCGGGAGGGGGGGCGGGCTGACGTAGAGCTGAGTGCGGGCGCACCCGCCCGCTCCCGGCCAGCCTCGTCCTCTGACGTCCTCGCAGCCGCCCTCCCTCCCCGCCTCCCTCCCCGCCTCCCCCCACCCCCCACCCCAGGCGGCGGGAGAGCAGCCCGCGCGTCCGGATCCCAGGAGCTGCCGGGCGGCGGGCGGCGGGCCCGGCAGGGGTAGGTGCGCGGCTGCGGGCCGGAGCCCCGCGCGGGGAGCGGGCACCATGGTGCTGTCGGTGCCAGTGATCGCGCTGGGCGCCACGCTGGGCACGGCCACCAGCATCCTCGCGCTGTGCGGGGTCACCTGCCTGTGCCGGCACATGCATCCCAAGAAGGGGGTGCTGAAGCGGGACCGGGACCCTGATCCGGAGAAGGCGAGACCCGGCGTGCTCCGGTCCGCCCAACAGGTGAGCGGGGGCGGCGCCTCGGCCTCCCCGGGGCGCGGTGGGGTCTCGGCGGCGGCTGCAGCGGCGGGGGAACCGGGTGGGGGGGAGCGGTCGCCGTGCTTTGCGCCACCGAGCGTGGCGGCGAGGAGGGCGGAGAACGTGCTCGAGGACCCGCCGAGGGGGTCCGGGAGGCCTGGGGGTGGAGGGAGGGTCGGAGAGAAGAGTTAGGGGAGGGAGGCTTGGTGGGGGCGCGAGAGGAATGGGGTCAGCGAGCGTTAAAGGGGAGGGGGAGGGACGGAATGGGAAAGGGGACTTGGGGACGAATAGGGACTGGGAGGAGAGTTGAGCGGCTGGCAGGAAACGGGGGAGGGGGGTTGGGGGGTTAAAAGCTTGCAGAATTGGGGGAAGAGAAATGGGGACGGGAGAGGGAAGAGAAGTTGGGGGGTCTGGTGTAGGGAAAGCAAGGGCTTAGCTGAGGAGGGGGCAAGCCACGGAAAAACGAGAGGGGAGGTGGTTGCTGCATCCCTGGGAGCGGGAGAGGGACAGCTGGGTGGGGAGTGCCTGGGGTCTGGGGAGAGGCTGGTGAATGTGGAGGGGCCTGAAGGACCTTCGCCCCCTCCCAGCAGCCCTCAGCTCCAGCCAGCCAGAGGGGCTTGCTGTGGTGTCTCTGAAGATGTCCCTGGAGACAGGAGGGCTTTTATCCCCTGCATGGGCTTGTGCCCAGAGCCCCGTGGGGCAGGAAATGGGTGGTGTCCCCATTGTACAGTGCGGCAGAAGGGGTCTAGGGAAGAGGTTTGGAAGGGGCCCCCTACATAGGCTGTGCCCTTCGGGACACATTACCGAGGTGGGGAGTGTAAAATGCGCTCTGGAGACCAGGAGGAAGAGTCTTGCTAGGGTGCTGGAGGAAGCCTGGCCCTGGGGCAGGGGCATGACTTAATGACTTCCCAACGCCCTCTAGATTCCTTATAGAGCTTATAGATCTGGGAGAGGCACAAAAATGCTGCAATTCCACCTTCCTTTTTCCAATCAATTATTCAAAAGCTCTGAGACTCAGTGCTTGAGGCCTCTGTCAGTCACCAGGTAGTGAGAGGGGAAGGAAATGGCTACTGTCCTTGAGGCACTTACAATCCCAGGAAAGTGACATTGACATTGGCAGGAATAGGAGCCAGCCAGGCATCGGGACGCGGGACCCTTCTAGAACCATCTGAGGTGGGAGTAGTGGGCTCTCCACTGGCAGGCGGTTGAAGGGGTGGATGAGTCCTTCAGAAGTTGTGGCCCGCTGCCTCTCAACCTTCTCTCCCACCCAGCGTGAGGGGAAGGCCATTGTGCCCTTCACAGAGATTGCTCCTCAGGCTTTAGGGGAAGGCCATTGTGCCTTTCTCAGAGGTGGCTCTTCAGGGGCTGTCCCCTCCCCTTCCCAGAGAGAAGCGCCGGGGAAGGAGTTGGTGTAAATGACCTCTGGGATCCCTTCCAGTAGCTCACACAAGGGCCAAGAATCTGTTAAAGACAACCCAGGTAGTGGCTCTCTTGGGCTCAACTCCCCCCACCCCAACTTCTCATTGAGCTTGGAACAAGTCATAGCAAACCGCTACGTGGCATGCACCCTGTGTCAGCCACCGTTCTAAGTGCTTTATTCTTAATGCACTTAGCAAGTGAGTGAAGGACATATATGCTGATCCCTACTTAAAGATGAAGAAGCTAAGGCTCAGAGAGGGTAAGTGACTTGCCCAAGGCCACACAGTTAGAGAAGTTTTAGAGCTGTATGGATTCTAGCCAAGCTGGTCTGCTTCTGGAATCCATGCTAATAGCCACTCCACTCCTCCCCCCCCCCGCCCCCCCATGTGCTTGATCTGGCAGGTGTCTACCTCTCCGGCCAAGCTCATGCCCCTTCTCCCAATCATCTGAAATCTCACCCTCCCTGTATGTATGACCCTTCCTAAAGACCCCCCAATCCTCATGGCCATTTTCCTCCAGCTTTTCATACTGATGGCTCCTTCTCATCCTTGAGGCTTCTTTCTGTTTAAATTTCCCCTTCTCCAGAGGATTTTGTCTCCCACCACATGTAACAAAGTACCTCCTCCTCTATTACCTTCTTCCCTATTGTTCTTACAATTCTTTCATAGTACTTGTTAAAACTGGATGTGATCTTTGGTGTCCACTTATTTGTATGTTATTTATTCCCAGTACCTCCTCAGTGTCTGGAACCTAGCAGGTGTCTAATAAGAAACTGTTGACTAGTAAAGGTATCCCTGTGTCCGCTTGGGATTGTTGCTGGAGTCATTTCTCCCAATGGGAGCGCACGCACCAGGCCTTTGTAACCCCGTGGTAGCCCAGTAGGGCCACAGTAAGCCTTTGTTGATACATGAGACCCCTTCCTTCACATCCCCTCATCTGGTTCCCTGAGTGACAAGGATTTGGGCAACCTGGGCTGAATCAGTGGGCACGGATGTGGCGCGGGGGAGATCTCACAATGTTGGTTGGGCTGCCATTGTTCTCAGACTGATTCAGCCACTGACCCAGATTGAGTGAGCGGAGGAAAGAACACAATTGTCATTTCCAAACAAGTAAAGGAGGTGGTGTTAGGGGTGGCAGGTGACAGCAGGGTGTTGGAAGTGATGCGCGTGGACAACGAGGGGAGGAGTCGGGGAAGGCTTTCTGAAGATGTTCCTGGAAGGGAGGGCACAGGGCTGCAGAAAGGGGTTCCAGACTCCCTTACACTGAGAACCGCATGTCTGTAGGATGCGGAGGGACCGCCTATGTCTCTGAAAATAACTGGTTGTGGTTCTTGGAAAAATTCCTTGGATATTCAGGCCTTGTATGGTTAGATGAAGTTGAAGTTTGTAGTGATTTTGAGAAGAACTTGGAAGTTCCCCTGGGGGTTCATAACCTGAGGTCCAAAGACATTCCTATGGGGTCTGTAGATGGAATTTAAGAGGTTCATGGTCTTGGGTAGGAGGAATATCAACCACACAGCACAGGAGTGTTAACAATATCTGTGCCTTGGTCCCCCAGGGAAATCACAGGTAGTTTCGAGGCAACTACAGCTATTGTAGATACTCCACAGGATCATTTATGTTCATCGCCAGTTCTAAATCATGGTACTTATTAAATGTCCTGCCAGATCCTGTTAGCCAACGGGTGGATGAAGAGGCTCACATAGAGCCATTCCACAAGCTGATTTTATTAGATGTTCCTCTGTAGTCCGATGTCTTTGATTTGCAAACATTCTGAGGAAGTGTCCAGAGGGCCTCTCTGGAGAGCTAAAGGAATCCGTGGAACAAAAAAAGGGCCCAGGATCTCTGCTAAGTGGGAGGAGGCAGAGGGCAGAAGCACTCTGTCATCCCTCACCTCGCATGCCTCCACCTGGCTTCAATTCATAGTTTATCTCTGCTTTTCCAAAACACACACTCTGGACCCTTCATCCTGCCTTCGTAGACAGTCCCTCACCCTCACCCGGGTGTGGTCTTTTGGGGGATGCAGGGGACTCAGTCTCACTACACTGCCCACTCATGGTCTGGCAGGCTCAACTGGGACCTCCCTCACTTCTGTCAGCCCAGCTTTTGAAGCTTGGTGGCAGCTCGAGAGGGAGACAGGGCAGAGAGCAGCAGAATGATGTGCGCACGCATGCATGTGTGTGTGTGGGCATCTTCCCTTTCCCACTGCTTCAGAATCTACTAGTGAATGGCAGCCAGGCCCCTTGGTTCCTTCCCCCTCAGTTTCCCCCTCAGTTTCCTTTTCACACTGGTCTGCACAGGCCTCCACTCACCTTATCCTGGGTCCCTTCAGAAGAAGTGCTGTTTTTGACTAACCTCAGTAATAAAGAGTGAGCAGGGAGAACCGCTCTTTCCCACTGCTTGGACCCCCTGACACCTGTCACTTAACAGGAGTTGGGGTTCCTGTTTTCAGAAAGCTTTGGTTTTCATGTCAGAGTTTTCTCCCCGCACGGTGCTTACTTTGTTGTATTCTTGAAGTGAATCTTCTTGAATGTGTCTCGGAGGTCCCTGGGGTGACCCGGGTGCTGTCCCCTTGCAGCTAACATGTAGTCCAAGGCTTTAGCCAAGTTGCTTGGACCCTCGGCAGAGGCCCCCATGCCTCTTCTCTCCACATCCCCCAGGTCCTCACCGCCACTTCCCACCAAACTAGACAATCTCACCCTCCTTCCAGTAGGGTGGGCTTCCATGGAATGCCGTCTTAGTCTGTTTGGGCTGTGTAACAAAATACAGATGGGGCAGCCTATAAGCAACAAAAATGGGCTTCTTACAGTTCTAGAGCCTGGGAAGTCCAAAAACCAAGGCTCCAGCAGATTCGGTGTCTGGTGAGAGCCCATTCGTAGACTTTGCTCTATCCTCACCCCGGGGGAAGGGGCAAGGGAGCTCTCTAGGACCACTTCTGTAAGGGCATAGATTCCCTTTATGAGGGTCCATCCTCATGACCTGATCACCTCCCAAAGGCCTGCCTCCTGGTAGCATCTCCTTGTGGGCTAAGTTGCAACAGATGAATTTTGAGGGGAGGTGGGACACGGACATTCAGATTTTAGCAAACACGAATAAATTAATTCTAGGTTCTTATGAAACAATGTAAACAAATGCTGAGTTTGTATCCAGCACTGTGGGTACAGAGGAATCTTTTCTGGCAAGATCAGGGAGTGTATTTTTCATTTTTCTTGTGTCCCCGACGATATCTGGTGTGATGCTGAGCCCGTGATAACCCTTGAATGTATATTGTGAATGAAGTGGTCGTATTGCGACTCACACTCACTAAGAGGAAAGGCGCAAAGGAGGGCAAAGTGGTAAGGTTTTATTTCCACCCGATTTGAAGTCAAGTCCAATGTATGTTTGGTCTTGCCGTTGGGGGCCAGGCAATGGCCGGGGCGTGGTTGGGCAGCCTCTGCAACGTTGTTCATGTTCGGCCTCTTGATGGGGATGCTGGTCACCCAAGCGTGTTGGTCATTTTGTGAAAGAAAATTCACCCAGCTCTACCTTTATGATTTGTGCGCTTTTCTCTATAGAGTTAGACTTCAGTGAGGTTGTCATTGAAATTTTTCATGTTGTGATACAACGTTTGTAAACACTAACTTAGTATCGAAAGTCACTGTTTTTGTTCCCAGGAGGACTTCTGGGCTATCATCAAGAGGCATGGCCCTCCTTTGTTGTGATCCATCCCATACTCCCTGGTCCCTGGCTCTGTCTGCTTTCTGCCGCCACTCCTGTGGCCGCCTCCTTCTTGGGACTGGGACCTCGAGACCATCAGTGTGGCCCCATCAACCCTCCCACCTTGTTCTCCTCTTCCTTAGACCACTCGAGCCACATCCTCTCCGATCACCTGCCTGAATTCATACTTATCAGAGTGTGGATGCATCGGGACCCATATGCTGCGTTTCATTTGCTAATAAGTTCATTCATTAAAGATTAATGTGCACCTGCTAGGCACTGGGATGGAGCAATGAAGAGACGGACGTGAGCTCTTTCTGATGAGTGGGGAGATGGACAATGAAGCCATGGAGCGTGTTACACTGCTATCATGATGGGGCAGGTGCAGGGGGCATGAGAAACCCCTTAGGAGGGGCACCCCCACCTTCAGCTCAAAGAACTTTCTCCTTTTTTGGCTCACTGCTCTGCCAAGGTCTCCTCGGCACCTCAGTGGTCACAGGAGGCCCCATGAACTGCTAACCCCGCTCCTGGAGCTGATGTGCCCCCGGGCTTCTCTAAGGTCTGCCCTTCATGGATTCTTACCCTTTTAAAGGATTTATTTCTCAGCTCATCTCCTGGCTGGCAGACTCTCCTGTTCACATTAACGAACAGACAAGAAATTGAGGCATTTCCATAGAGTAATAAATAGTAGTGATATAGCACAACTAATATTTTTTGGGTTCTTTATGTGTGCCAGGCCCTCTTTAATCATATTAATTTTATCTTCACGATAGCCCTATGAAACATGTGGAATTATTATTTCCCTTTTACAGATGGGAAAAGTAAAACACAGCACATTTAAGCAACATTTTAGTGGCAGAGTTGGAAATCAAATTTAGGAAGTCTGGCTCCTGAGCCCACACTTTGACCAGTAGGCTGGAGGTTAGCGGAGAAAAGCTAGTCAAAATTACACTCGAACCACTGTGTTTCCCCAAATGTGGCATAAAAGTCTCAAAAATACGCATTTTTGCAGGTCAGCTTCAGAAACCTTTCCCAAAGCTTGGGATGGCTTTGTTGCCTCTTATGTCTGTCACGCTTCAGACCCTGGGCACAGCCCAGGGCCCTCTGGAGAGATTTACACAGTAAACATGTTTGGGCTGGCTGCTTAGCAACACAGAAGACAGTATGAATTTTTCATCAAGAAATTAGCATAGATTATTTCAGAGCGGTGAGCACACACCCGCCAGAAACACCAGGCCCTTCCGGATACAATGTGGACCCTAAGTCTGTGTCCACAATCCCTTCCCAGTGGTAGGCCCCAGACCCATCACATCTCCCTCCCTTCTTCATTTCTCCTCTGATGGAGCATGTAGATAATTCAGGGGCCCGGCTCTTTTTTTCACGGGACTGACAGTTCACTAGCACCTTGTGTTGACTGCAGGAGAAAAGATTGCTGCATCTTTATAGACATTTTCCGAATTTCAGAACCTGGTCCCGGTTACTATCAAGTACCTGGGGTGCAGGAAGAGAAATAGCCAGGCCATTCAAGCGTGATGGAGGAAACTACCAGAGGAGAAATCAGACAGGGGTAAGACAAAGTCGGAAAGAAGGGGAGAGACCAGTCAGATGGAGGAAGCAGCAGACCCAGAAGACAAAGAGGAAGCAGGGTAAAGAGTGACTGCCCGGGGTGCCTGGGTCTCTCTCTCTCAAATAAATAAATAAAATCTTAAAAAAAAAAAAAAAAAAAGAGTGACTGCTTGTCCCAGGGTGGGAGATGGGCAAGAGAAATCAGGACACCCCGAGACGATCCACGCTATTTGACCTTCAATCTCCCAGCAGTCAGCAACCATGCATAACTCAGTGTCATTGCCTGCACTCACTCCAGAGCTGATTTCTTACTAACAAACATTAGGAAACCTTGCTTTGAGGATGGAGGAGAATAGCTTCACGGGGATACATGTTAAGAACTGAGGGGTTCTGTATGTATACGTCAGAATCAACATATACATGCGTACAAATGGCCTCTCTAGCCAGTTTGTTGAGAAATAATGTGTTAGTAGATTTCTGAAGGCAAACAGATGAAAAGGGTGGATAGATTCCCCCTTCCCTCCCTTCCTCCCTTGATTATGTTTATTGAGCACATACTATGTGCCAGGTACTGTGCTTGGGGGCAGGGGGATACAGTGGTAACTGCTCCCTCCTCAACAACATACTCGCCCATCCTCAGCCCTCATGATATTCATGTTGTAATGGGGAAGACCAGCGTTAATAGAGAAGAGCACAGATAGATGAAAATGCAATAGTGGTAAGTTACCTAAAGAGAAAGTTCTAGTGCTATGAGAGTGTAAGGTGGAACTGACCCAGTCAGGAAGGAGGCTTTCCTGGACAAAGTGATGGCCAAGCTGAGAGCTGGATTGGAAGGGAAGTAACTAGGGCAATGGGGAGGAGTGTGAGGGGCTCCAGACAGAGGACTGAGGCTGTACAAAAGTCCTGTGACAGAAACTTAGCACCTAGAAGGACCTAGCAAAAGGTCAGTGTGCCCAAGAGCAGAGAGCCAGGTGGGGTCTGGTGTATGAGGAGGCTGGGGAGTGGATTGGGGTAAGAAGGGCATTGTAGACCATGGACAGGTTCACTCATTCATTTATTCATTCATGTATCAAACTTGATCAATGCCTATGTGAGGGGCACTGATAATATGAAGGTTATAGCTATTTTCAAAACTTTGTTTTAATTGAGGTGAAATTCACATAAAATGAACCATTCTAAAGAGTACGAATCACACGTCACGTTGTTCTAGCACTTTGTTCTCACTTTCATGCAGCTTTAAAATATCTTCATTCACCCCCTAAGAGAACTCTGTACCTATTAAGCAGACACACTTTCTGTTCCTCTCCTTCTTCCAGTCCCTGGCAACCACCAGTCTGTTTTTTGTCTTCATGGATCTGCCTATTCTGGACATCTGACATATTTGGAATTTTAAAATACGTGACCTTTTGTTTCTGGCTTTTTTCACTTAGCATCATGTTCTCAAGGTTCATCCACATTGTGGCTTATATCAGAACTTTATTCTTATGGCTGAATAATATCCCATTATGTGTATTTGCCTCATTTTGTTTATCCATTCATCGGTTGGTGGACGTCTGGGAGGACATTGGCTAGAGAGGCCCTTTGTACGCATGTGTATGTTGATTCTGACAGGCAAATAGAATCCCTTAGTTCTTTTTTTTTTTTTTTAAGATTTTATTTATTTGACAGAGAGAGACACAGTGAGAGAGGGAACACAAGCAGGGGGAGTGGGAGAGGGAGAAGCAGGCTTCCCGCGGAGCAGGGAGCCCGACGCGGGGCTCGATCCCAGGACCCTGGGACCATGACCTGAGCCGAAGGCAGACGCTTAACGACTGAGCCACCCAGGTGCCCTGGAATCCCTTAGTTCTTAACACGTATCCCCGTGAAGCTATTCTCCTCCTTCCTCAAAGCAAGGTTTCCCAATGTTTGTTAGCAACCCTTCAGTTATTGTGAATAGTGTGTGGACATTGCTGCACTCATATTTGTTTGACAACCTGTTTTCACTTCTTCCAAGTAGATACCTAGGAGTGGAATTACCACATCATTTGGTAATTCCATGCTTAACTTTTTGAGGGAATGCCAAACTGTTTTCTACAGCAGCTGCATTGTTTATATTTCCACCAGAAATGTCTGAGGCTTCCAGTTTCTTCACAACCTCGCCAGCAGCTGTGAGTTTCCTTTTTTTGTTGTTTTTTTGTGACAGCCATCCTAGTGGGTGTTAAGTGGCATTTCACTGCGGTATTTTCTAGGCTTTTTTTTTTTTTTAGGTATTTTTTAGGATTTTTAAAAAATCCAAACTCTCAAATTTTTTTTTTTTTTGAGAGAGAGAGAGAGAGAGAGCACATGAACGGTGGAGCAGAGAATAAGGGAGAGAGAGAATCCCAAGCAGGCTCCAGACTTAGCGCGGGGCTTGATCTCACGACACCGAGACCATGACCTGAGCTGAAATCAAGAGTCAGACGCGCAACCCACTGGTCTACCCGGGCACCGCCCCCTCCCCCCCGAAACTCTCATTTTAAAAAATACTCATCTGTATCTGGCAAGTTTTTAAAACATTTCCTCTCGGTGTGGAATGTTCGTGACAATGAATCCACAAGGGCACACCTGTGCAAACATTTCGTCGCTCTGGTGTCTTACAGGAGGAGGCCGTGGGTGGCAGGCCTGGCTCCCCTGTTGTACTAGCACGTTCTAGCATGTTTGTACCTGCTGCTTCACCACCCTTTAAATCATTGCGTGTTACACTGCCACATTCCCCACCCTTCCCCCTGAGCTTTAGCCCTCGGGGGTCCCAATCTCCTTCACCCACATACCTGCGGGTCCTACAAACCCAGGTCCCACTGAGGGTACTTAGTATCTTTCACTATTGTTTCCTTATGTATTGACATTATCAGACCAGTGTGATGCCAGGAGGAGGAGCCTTGGTCCCCCCTGGTGTCAGTGCACCACGCACACGTGCGAACCTGCCCACCGAGGAGTTCCCGATGTGCTAGTTAAGTGAAAGGTGTTTTAATTGATGTATATTATGGAAAATTCCTGGGAGATTTTGACATGGTGTTTAAGGGTGTGATACTTTGGGAAGTTGATTAAGGTTTTTGGGTGGACGTCAAATGCATCATGATATTTCTCATTTAAAGTAACGGAATATGAGTAACCGCGCTCTGAAATTTGCTCGCTAGCATGTTTCCGTGAACAGATCAGAGTCAAATAGTTAGTAGTTGCATGCATGAATATGAATAAGTAAAAAGGGGAGGAGCGTCCTATGAGAATTTTGTCAAAGTGAGTCTTCGTCCATCTGGCATAGACCTCAGGGTACTTTGACATATCTCCTGGGCTCCCGCTGCCCTCCAGTCAATAAGTCCAAGATGGATTGTTCATAGAGCAACTGAGCAGAGCTGACAGATGGCCAGAGAAGTGAGGAGAAATGTTGAATGGCTTCCTGAGTCAGAGGATGGATGGATGGTTGGATGGATGGATGGATGGATGGATGGATGGATGGATGGTTGGATGGATGGATGGGTGGATGGTTGGATGGATGGGGTGGAAGGGATTCACGGGGTTACCACCTCTTCTTGCAGCCAAAATAAAAATCCCAAGCACAGCAACAAGCTTGCTGAGGCTTCTCCGTGATCTCCTTTAGTGACCCAGCAAGGAATCAGGACAAGCCTGGAGGGCATGGTGGCCTCACCTTCTATTCATTTCCCTCCCTTCTGAGTCTCCATTCACTTGGCTAACATTGGAGACCATTTAAAAACTTTCAACTGCGAAGCCAACGGGCTAATGCCCACGGAGACCACATTTTACTTGGAAAAGCATCATCCACCACACAGTTTCGGATTTGCTGCTGAGAAAGGCGTGATGAGAGGGGTGTAGCTTATTGAGGCAGGATCATGGAGATTTGGCTTTTCAGAGTGAAGAAAACTGCTTTGGAGAGGACAGAGTTGGAAGATGAAGGTAAGGTTGCGGGACAGCCGTGTGGCGGGGCAGGTAGGAGACGTCATGCAAACAGCTGTAAGTGTAGAGTGGTTTCTGCTCGCTCTCAGCTCTTTCTGTGTGTCACATCCCCTCGTCCCTTCCCACAGTCCACCTGCAAGCATCCTGAGATGCATTTCCGTGTTCAGCTCAGTCCCTTCATTTAGAAGAAAGGGCAAGTCCATCAGAGAGACACGGCGAAGGCAGCGTGACACAGCAAGGCACAAAACTCTGTAGCAAACCAGCGACGTGATCTGGAGGGCTTTGGGACACTGTCCTGCCAGCACGGCCTCTGAGGAGCACATCTCTTGCAAGTGAACAGATCCTTTAAGTTGCCCTTTGCTCAACAGCCTCATTGCAAACCATGCAGAAACAAAGAACAGAAAGGAATTGACATGAGATTTGGTAACCCATTTGGAACCGCTATGTGGTAGACTTGCATTTGATTTTGGATATCCACCAGGATTAGAGGACTTAATAATAATCGAGTTTTTTGAGATCACTCGAAAGAGGAAATTGTCTCTTAGAATGAAAATGTTCATTTTATGATCAAGCTGCTGAGATAGAGTAACAAGCAGATTAGACATAGACCCCAAACCTGAATTTGAAGGTAGCCTCCACCATTTTCCAGCTAAATGAGCTTGACCATTGTGAATTGCACTTTTCTCATCAACAAGCAGGGGTGATGATCACATTCTCTCAGGTAATATTAAAGACTAAGTAAGGTAACTTTTGAAAGCACCCAACAGCTCAACACCTGGCACTGCTCAGAGTATATTTTAAAGTATCTCGAAATCATGTTCTTATTGATCTCTTACGAAAGCGGTGACTTGTGTGTGTGTTCGCTATGCAGGAAAGAGAGAGTCCATGAAAACCTTCCAGGTGTGAAAAATGAAAAGGCTTCCATGAGGATGGGAGGGAGAGCATGAACATACCGCTTCTAGGATAGTCATTCATTTTAAAAATATTTATTGATCACCTACTACATATAAGGCACTGAGCACTGGGGACACTTCCAAAATGTGGGCTCGGGGAAGGAGTTAGGGAAACGGTAGGATTGCGGGGCAGGGCTGGGAGCCAGTTTGAGGTTGCTGACCATGAATTTGTCACGGGACCACCGCCCCTGGAGCGACCCTCCTGCAGGGCAGGACTGTTGGGCGCAGGCATCGTGGTGTAGCGGGTTCATCCAACGTTGGGCTTTTGCCACATGGCGTCAGGGAAGGGCTGGAAGGCAGGGGGTCTTTAGACTCTGAAAAGGTGTTGTTGAAATGATGGCCCGTGGAATCAAATGGGGAAGGTTGCCAAGGGAAGAAAGGGGAGAGAAAGCAGAGGGCTGCCTGGTCTAAAGGCTCCTTAGGGATGGGAGAACAGCAGTGGGAGGGGGGGTTTGGCCGCGCCTGGAAGAGGGGGCCATGGCCACGGGCGCCCTGAGGGCTGTGTCCCCCAGGGTCACAGGTGTCAGAAGCATCCTTCAGTCCCCCCACAAGGCGGGGAGGGGCGGGTTGAGGGCGCCGTGGTACGGTGAACAATTGACAGACTTGAATTCTTAGGAAGACCAGACGAGTCAGCAGCTAGTTAAGTCAGCAGTTGCCTGCCCTCGGGTGTTTCTGGAATTCTTCATATTAGGGCAACGCCAGACTCTTAAGGAAGGGGCGCCTTGAATCTGTGACTCCTGAAGGCCACAGGGCGGATCAGGCCAGCTGCGTGCTGCGGTGAGCTGTACCTGCAGCTTAGCGTCTGGAAGGCGGGGTCGAGGCCACTGGTGTGTTTGCAGTTCCCTGGGCCACTGCCCGAGATCCCGGCAACCGCCCCAAGTGCACAGGGTGTCCCTGGCAGAGTCACGCCAGGGCCCTTGGCCTCCTCAGGAGCAGAAGGGTGACTCCGGCTGCCACCGCCGCGGGAAACCCAGCTCCTGTGACTCCTCCAGGCGGCCTTTGGGAGGCCTCACCAATTGCAACAGCCCATGAGATGGTTATTGGATTAATAAATAGTATTAATAATTAAGTTGTCATTAAAATGACTCTGGTAAACTGATTGGATGTGACGCATGAGATGAGTGGAGGCCATGAGGCACTCGGGCTTTGGGTTCCAGTTTCAGTCTGCCCCTTGCTTGCTGTGTGGTGGCCAGCTAGTGACTTGACCTGTCTGTGCCTCAGTGTGGCTGTCTATGAACCATGTCATTGTTACTGAATGGTGGGGATTCAATCAGATAATCCAGGTAAGGCCGTGCCCAGAACTTAAAGGCCAGGCTGCATATTGCCCCTTGGCATCCAGACCACCCTCTGCATCCTCCTCCCCTCCCTGCCACTCCTGCCCAAACTTACCCCCTTTTCCTAACGTCCCTGTCCCCGTGCCCCAGTCTTAGAAGGCCTGGTCTAGGGTTGTGAACAGAGCCCAGCTACTCCTGGCTCCAGAAGAGTCTCCATTCCATATTGTTTTCCTTAGTCTCCCCCACCTTTGTAAATACCTGCTTTATGAAACTCTCCTCAATGGCCCACTTTGAACATGCCTTCTGTTCCTGCCCAGACCCTTGCTGTTAGGGTTTTCAATCAATGTTAGCTATTATTACCAACCCTGATAATTAATAATAACAAAGGGAGAGTCTGTGGGGGGATACAAATTGGCAAAGGTCAGAGTCAACAATGATCAAGCCCTGTTTGCACAAGGCTTCATTGTTTAGAAACTGCTTTCATTAGCCTCTCACCTGGTTTCTGTTTGGTCCAGCCTCTGGCAGTTTCCATTGGGTCTAGCCTCTAGCGGGGTGCCCTGCCCACTTGGAGCTTGTGTGGGTAGGAAAGTTCAGCTGTTTTTCTCAGTTCAAAAGGCTTGACATGAGCCGAGGAAAACTATTTGACATTGATAGTAACTTGGAGCCGAACACTCCAGTATTACTGACCTTCCATAACCAAATCCCAGTTTTGTGACAGTTGGTAACCTGTTGGAATGTTGGCCAGTGTGACACAGAAGGGAAATCCAATGGGTCTGTGGCCCATGTAAAAGTGAGCATATGCCTAGGGCTGATCCTCCGCAGCTCGGGGTTGGCCCGGGTGACCGCCCGGAGGGGACGTCAGAAGCAGCTCTTTGGAGGTTGCGCCTTGCAATCTTTCACGAAAGTCACACAGAAGAAATGATCTGTTGCCCAATCGTTTCTGTGGCTGTAGACGTTCAGTGACCCTCAGAGATAATGCTTTTTCAGGAAAGGAGCCCTGATGGGTAGTGAAGGGGGTGCCTTTCTCTTAATGCAGCTCTCTCGGATTCCTCCCTCTGCCTACACCCTGCTCCACCCGTGAGCACTGTCAAATCTTCCTTGGGGATTTGTTGCGCATGCTGCCTCCCTCTCTCATCGAGACAGGTATACCGTGGTCCATCCCCTCGCTTCCTCTCACCTGGCTCTGGGCTGGCCTTCTCGCCTCCAGTCCCTCCTGCGTGCACCTGCTACTCTGATTTACTGAAAGGAGTGCTCATATCATTCTCCTGTTCACTATCTGGCTGTGTCTCTCCACTGTTTATAAACTAGAGTTCAAAATCTTTTGCTGGGTATTCGAGACCCTTCATGGCCTGACCTCACCATTCCTTTGCAAATCAATTTCTCTAATCCCAATATTTCTCTTCAGCTGGTTTGCCAGACTCCCTGGGCCCCAGATGTGCACCCCTCTGTCCACATTGTTTCACTCTCTCCATTTGAGCTACCCCTGTCTTTCCTGTCTATAGTTATCCTTGAATGTTGGGCTGAAGCCTCTCTTGCCGGGAGCCTCCTCTGACCTCACGAACGATGAGGACCTCCTCCATAGACTTTTGCAGCATGTCGTCAAGACATATGGCCCTTTGAAATTACCTTCAATACGTACTTACCTTTTTTTTTTTTTTTTTAAAGAATTCTCTTTTTGGATATAGACACTAGCCATTTCCCAATCTTTTTTTTTTTTTAAAGATTTTATTTATTTATTCATGAGAGACAGAGAGAGAGAGAGGCAGAGGCAGAGGGAGAAGCAGGCTCCCAAGGAGCAGGGAGCCCGATGCGGGACTCGATCCCAGGACCCTGGGATCGTGACCTGAGCCGAAGGCAGACGCTTAACGACTGAGCCACCCAGGCGCCCCTTACTTACCTTTTTATACGCATGCATCAGGGAAAGCATCTAGCCTCTAGCTTTCATCCTGTATACCAATTTTTATTCATTTCTAGTGGCTTCCCGGAGCCCTGAGCAGAACAGGCCCTGTCTGAGCAGGGCAGTTAGAGAATGTTTTAACCAATTAGTCAGGGCTGCCAGGGGCACAGGGGAGTTCTAACATAAGCGGTTCGTCTTTCTCATCTATGAAATATCTCGTCTCCACCATGGCATAGTAAACAGGTTCCTGAGGGCAGGGACGTATTCATGCATCTTGCGTTGGCTTTAAGGGTGGGTGAGTACGTAGTGGGCAACAAGTGTGTGTAGATTTCTGTGTTAGTGACCAGAAATTGGAGGGTTTGGGCTTAAAACCAAAAGATAAGGAGGATCTGGTAAAACAGTCACGGTCCTGTTTTGAGGTCACTTTACAACGGGGCTGTTTTCTAAACCACCGGGTTGGAAAATGAGGTGCTTTCCAAGTGTCTGCCCAGAAGTGGATGGATGTCTTCACTCAGCGGTTCTCTGCACGTGTGTGCAGCAAGGCATCACCTGTGACGGATGACATTCCCAAGCTCAGGGGTTTTTCAGAATTTGCCTCCTTTCTCTCCCACTCAGAAAAGCTTGTCAGAATGCAAATGTGCGAAGGAGGCATAATATTATGAGAATAACCTTGAATGTGCTCTGATCTTTTTTTTTTTTAAGATTTTATTTATTTATTCATGAGAGACAGAGAGAGAGAGAGAGAGAGAGAGAGGCAGAGGGAGAAGCAGGCTCCCAAGGAGCAGGGAGCCCGATGCGGGACTCGATCCCAGGACCCTGGGATCGTGACCTGAGCCGAAGGCAGACGCTTAACCATCTGTGTGCTCTGATCTTTTAAGTGGGGAAAAAAAAAAGTATCAAATTTCAGTACCTTAGCTCATGTTTGTAATGTATCGGCTTAACAACAAGTTTAAACACTGTTGCCTTTGTCAATAGTTTCATCAATTGTCAAGCATCTTCGAATAAAAAAATCCTGTAGCTTGTTCTGAAAGATGATCCTGAATTCAATGTCAAGGAAACTGGCGTATAACCAGATTTCTCAGTCTTTCATGCCAAAATGACGTTCCGACATTAGAGACATGGCACCCACAGATAAGAAACTGAGAAAAAATGTCTTTAAGTATGCAAACGGACAGTTGCTTAAGGCCACAGAAACCAACATTAAACATCTGTGTTCTCATCCTACAGAAATTGTTGATGAGGCAAGACTGAGATCTTCCTTCTAGACATGGACATGGTTTCACAGAAAGACTTTGAAGGCCCCGGGAAACCAAGACAGTGGGCGTGGGGGGCAAAAGTTCTGACAGTTAAAGTTGGGCTGAGATTGGGCTTGGAGTCAGTCCCATTGGCACCATGGCCACAGCCCTGCTATGGCGGCTGGAGATGGAGAATAAGGATGGGCTGGATGGGGTGGCAAGACTGAGTTTGAGCCACAGGCTACTGACCAGAGGGGTTTTCTCTGACCTTTCAAACATCCTGGCTTCGAAACAACGCTTAGGATGGATGCTGATGAGCTTACAACATAGTCTTGCGGTTGTCTTAGCTCCTGTCACAGAGACAGAGACAGACACATTTTCGGCACAAAAATGTCAAGCCCATGTTCAAGACCGAGAGCGGTAACAAAGCTGCTGCCCAAACATCCAGACACTTCATTAAAAAACCCGGGACAACTGGGTGGGGAGGGGAGTGGGGTTATCGGTTTAATGATACGGCGCCTGCCAGCAAATCAAAAGCAAACTCGCTGGACATCTCCATTTCCACCTGTTTATGGGTGGTATCCAGAGACGGCCCCCAGGGAACCATGCTGTGTCCTGTTGTGGTCAGCAGTCGTGGCTTTGGGGGGACTTGGCTTCCAAGTCCAGAGCAGTCATACATTAGCTGGAGGATCTTGGACAAATTTCAAACTCCCTGAGCCCCAGTTTCCTCCTTTGTAAAGAATTAGGCTGTTTTTATTTATTAATATGAAGGTGTAGAGTAGGGAAACTATTAGGCACTTATCTATAGGGTTGTGTGAGGTTGTGTGAGGTAATGTCTGTAGTGCTTCGAGGAGCATCTCGAAGTCCAGAGTGGTCCAGAGGTGGCAGCCATGCTGCCCATTCAGCCATTGTGATTGACTAATGAAGTTAACGCGGGGACCCCCTAGGAGAAGGAAATCTCTAGGCAGGGTCTTGCCATTTTGTGGCTTTTGGTCCCACAGAATGCTTTTGTTTTTTGAGTTCTGTTTACGCTGGAAATGTTGGGAGAACCGCAACACTCACCGTCCCTCCTCTGCTCGTGGGGCTTTAAGCTTTAGTTGTCCCCACTGTTCTCTGCACACACTGTAGACTTTCAAGCCACAGCCTCGGTCCAGGATGCCCTTCTCCCACCTCTCCACCGCCAAACCACCGTTCCTACTTGGGGGAGTGCCCAACCCAAAGTTAGAACCTCAAAATCTTCCTGAAAACCTCCTCCTTTCAACGCATACCACTCACCCTGAGATCCGCCCCCAGGTGTTGTGATGTGCTCCTCTAAGAATCTGTCTCACACTGCTGATCTCATCACAGTGTTTATTATTATACGAACCCCCCACTGCCCGCTCCTCTCCCCACACACAGTGTGCAAGGGCTGGGACCCGTGTCTGCTGTGGGCTCCGTCAAGTCAGGTTCTCAATCTCAAACAGTGATTGATGGAAAGAATGTACGGATAGCTGGGGTCAGAGGGCAGAGGTGGGACATTGTCCTCCGGCCCCGGTGGCTTCTCCTTAGATCTACCCAACACCTTAGAAAGATAACAGACCATCGTTATCTTTGGTTCCTTGGTCTCACCCAGGCAAGGAAGTTCATGGTCAAGCTGTAAAGCCTGCAAGCTCCATGGCCATGTGCTGGGGTTCGAATACCAGCTCTGCATCCAGGGAACTGTGGGACTTCAGACTTTGGCCCTCTGTGCCTCAATGTCCTCCTCTGTAAAGTGGGGATAATTAAGAACACCTTCTTCAGGAGGTTGTGAGGTTTAAATGGAACCCTCCAGATAAACCACTTATACCTGTATCCGACGCATGATTAATGCTAGAGAGGGTTTTTGCCCCCCAATTTTAGCTCAGAAGGCCTTTCCTGACCCTCACATTCTAAGTGGACACCACTTCCCCTCCCCCTCACCCCCCATAACCATCTGTCCCTGAGATTGCCTTTTTTGCATCTAGTGACTTCTTGCTTTCTACTTCCCTGGTGATGCTCACTCCACAAGGGAAGTGACCAGACAGTGTTGTTCCTGCTGCTGACCGGCATCTAGAGATTTCACAGATGTTGAACAAATGATTGGGATAAATGACGACCAGCAGAGAAAGGGTCGGCACTGGGCTGGCTGCTATTTTCAGTTGGGTCTCGTTCTTGTCCGGCCAAGAGGCACATTTACGCAACTGACAGCGAGGCTAATTCATGGACAAACCTTGTCTGTTGCACCTCGTGGTCTGCCATTCTGTACCAGCAAGGGGTCAGGGCATGTTCTGGGTAGACCACAAACTAGCCTTTTTAGATTTTAAAGTAACAAAGGAGGGGAAAGAAAGTAGCAAGTGAGTCCCAAGGGAGGGGGAGTTGAAAAGGGATCAGGGACACAGACTTGCAACAAACAGAAGAGGAGGTGTTGGAAGGGATATTGAAAGATGGAGCGGTGGCTGGGTTGCCATGGAAACACTGTGTGGCGCCTGGACCCGAAGACGAGCTGCTCCTTCAAAGTAAATTTCAACCTCGCAGCTGGAAGTATGCCTCCCCCCCCACCCTACCCCACCCCGCCCAGAGTACAACCTCCCCCCGGGGACCTGACCCTGTGGATTTGCCCATAAGCCTCTAAGAAGTAGAGATCTGGTACCAGCAGTTCCTCTGGAGTGGGAGATCTATCCGACAAGGAACCGGGGAGCCCAGGGGACTTGCTGAGAGACAGGGAGGTTGTGCCCAGGAGTGGCTCACCGCACAAGAGGGCATTTCTACACCTATCCCACCCGGATTTCTGAGGCCTTTCTGAAACCAGGGTGTTCCCACATGGGCCTCAGGGACCACCCACATTACAGTCATGCTGGGGAGCTTCACAGACATGCAGGTTCCCCAGGCTCTACCTGCCACCATGGAATCAAACCCCCGGGCCTTGGGGTTTCAGAAAAATCAGAATTTTTCACTCCTGCAGGTGGGAATTATGCACATCCATGTGCGGGAAGCAGCGCTTACAACCCTGTTCCTCTGCCTAAAGGGTGCATAGGGGCCAGAGTTGGGGTCCCAGTGGCCTGGGCATTAGGCTCTGTGGCGGGAAAACCCCGGTGAGCTTTGGTAAAGTATGACTGGAGATGAGAGGAGGTGAGAAAGGGGCCGGGAGCAGGGCAGAGCAGTTCAGTGTAGGGCTCTGGAGTGAGTCTGCCTGGGTTTGAATTGAGCCCCTACCACTCACGAGCTGGTGGTGCGTCCTATCTGGAAAATGCGATTGATCCTAGGAATACTTCCTGATAGGGTTATTGTGGGGATTCGGTGAGCTCATATCTGAACAGTGCAGGGTACAGGGGGCAGACCCGTAAGGTGGAAGAGGCTGGCATTCCGAGTTTGGAGAAGGGTCAGTGGAGCCTTTAAGACTGTAAGAAATCAGCTTTTATTGTGCTCAGCCATTTAGGTGTGGGGGTTGTTTGTTACATAGCGGTGGCCTTGCCTGACTAATACGGGGCTGTTAACAAGCAGCCTCTTAACCAGGAAGCTTCACCCAGTTGTAGGTGTGTGAGGATGCTCTCTAGAGGGAATGGGCAGTGGGGATCAAGCCTTTGGGCTGGTTAAGAGCCTCTATGGCTGCACCCCAAATTCTCTCTGGGAGAGATATCTGGATAGCTGGAAGGACTTCCCACTCACAGATTCAGCCTCCAGGAGTTGGTCCTTCCCCAGAGGCAAAAATGACTATTTCTGTTAGTTTGACCTAATGGACTTACTGCCCATTGTCCAGACATTAGGGAGAGAATCCTGCTTCTCCACTAGGGGAGCGCGTGCATGTGTGTGTGTGAGCGTGTGTAAGAGCACGTGTGCGTGTGTGTGAGCGTGTGCAAGAGCGTGTGCACGTGAGCGTGTGTAAGAGCGTGCGCATGTGAGTGTGTTGGAGGCGGAGCCAGTGTTCTGGGAAATATCTCAAGTCACAAGATAAACAAGTGCAACTTTTCCTTCCTGGTGATAATTTAAAACATTTTTGTCCTTAAACAATCACATGGCACCAAATATAAAACTCACAGGAATTTTAATGATAGAACTGGAGATTTCAAGAAAGATTCCCAATTGCTCCAGAAGACTTCCCTCTCTCGGGAGTATGTGTTACTTTCTCTGCCTCTGGAGCTGCTTTGGAAGGGAAGTTTGAGAAACGCTGATCCAGAGACCGGTGGATCCTATGTATAAGTCCACAGATAGTTCTGAGCTGGCTGTATGTAGGAATCACTTGGGAAACTTGCTGAGCATTCAGATTCTTTCTAGATTTTATTTATTTGACAGAGAGAGAGAGAGCACAAGCAGGGGGAGTGGCAGGCAGAAAGAGAAGCAGGCTCCCCGCTGAGCAAGGAGCCCGACGTGGGGCTCGATCCCAGGACCCCAGGATCATGACCTGAGCCGAAGGCAAATGCTTAACCGACTGAGCCACCCAGGCGCTCCTTGAACATTCAGATTCTTATACCCATCTCAGAAAGCCTAATGCAGCAATTTGGATTGAGGTGTGTGTGTATCTATATCCACCTCTCCCTGTCTAAATTATTAGTGAGGTACAGTTCACATGCAGTGAAATGCACGTATCCTAAGTGTATAGCTTCATCTGTTTTGACAAATATTTTATCCCGTAGGCTGTAACCACACCTCTGACATGCCTCTTACCTCTCGTTTCTCCCAGAAGCACCCACTCTTCTGATTTCTATCACCATTGATTAGTTTTACCTGTTCTAAAACTACGTGTAAATCAATGTTTCTCAGTCAGCACTACAGACATTTTGGGCTGGATGAGTCCTTGTTGTAGGGACCTGTCCTGTGCATTGGAGGATGGTTGGCAGCATTCCTGGCCTCCACCCAGGAACAGCCTCCACCTGCCAGTTGTAACAAGCAAAAATGGCTCCAATCATTGCCAGTGTCCTCTGAGTTAAGCAGTAGTGATATAAATTGAATTACGCAGTATATATTCTTACATATGGTGCCTTCTTTCCTTCAGCACATTTTTGTGATTTTTCTCTGTTGTCGAGCATACACATAATTCATTTCTTTTTATTTTTGAGGAGTAGTCCATCATGAAAATAGGCCACAATTTACTTATCCATTTTCCTGTTGAAGGACACATGGGCTGATTGATGCCAGTGTGGGGCCAGTATGAGTAAAGTTACTACCAGTATTCATGGATAAGTCTTTGTGTAAACATATATTTTCATTGTCCTCGGATGAATACCTAGGAGAGCAATTGCTGGGCCATAGGGTAGATAGAAGTTTATCTTGTCCGAAACTTCCAGTTGTCTAAAGTGGTTTCCTATTTTCCCTTCCAAACAATGTATGAACACTCCTATTGTCTCCCATCCTTGCTCGTACTTGATGTTGCCATTTTTCATTTTAGCCATTCCAGTGGATGTGTAGTAGTTGCTCATTTTTATGCCTTCTTGGAAAAGTCTCCCAAACAGATGTATTAGTTATATAGTGCCACCTAACAAATCAACCCCCAAATTAGTGGCTTAAAATAACACCAGGCCGCAGTGTCTGAAGGTCAAGAATCTGGTCCTGATGTAGCCGGGTTGTCCGGCTCAGGGTCATGTCGTCCAGGGCTGCGATCATCCCAAGGTCCGACTGGGGCAGGACCTACTTCCAAGTTGTTGGCAGGATTCAGTTCCTCACGGGCCACTCTCCCCCCCGCCGCCAGCCGGGTTTCCCCAGGCTCCCCAGGCAGCTCTCAACATCACAGTCTGCTTGTCAGAGGGTGCAGACAAGATGAAATCTAATTCTGTTGCAACTTAATCTCCCATGTGATATCTCATCACATACTCTCTTCATCAGAAGCAAGTCACGAGGTCCAGCCCACACTTAGGGGAAGAGAATTCCACAAAGTGGTGCAATCCAGGAGGTGAGGGGCCCAGGAGGCCCCTCGGGGCCCCTGCCACAGTGGCTCTAGCTTGGTCTACACCAGAGCTTCTCACACCATCTGGGAGAGAAGAACCTGTTTTGTTTCGTTTTAACATCAACTCATCTCATCACAAAAGAGTTCATGGGCAGACCCCAATGCATGAACCCCACCTTGCATAGCACTGGTCTAGACTCCAGAGTCAAACGAGTATTTCTAACATTTGTTGAGGGGTTGTTATGCTCACCTCTGCGCTAAAAGCTTTACCCCGGTTCACTTAGCTAATCCTCCGTCCAACCCCAGGAAATAGGTGTGTTATTGTCGGCATCGCCATTTTACAAATGAAGAAACTGGGGGCACAGAGAGGTTCATGAATCAGACCCAAGATCATATAGCATGTAATTGGCAGAACGTGGGCTCCAGCCACGCTGTCTTGTTCTGAAACTTGAACACCTGACCACCAGGCCCCATTTCAAATTCTGGGCTGCATGGCAGTGTGCCTAACCAGCAGCGTCAGGGTCCAGAGGGACAGAGGCTGACAGGCTCCTTTCTCCAGCCCCGCTGGAGGGGGGCTTTGCTCTGCTTAGCTGCAGACCCCAGATGCAGTGATCTGTGTTTGGCATAATCCAAATGCTCTATGTCTGACTCTCTCCCCTCTGTCCTCTCCCTTTTTTAAGTTCAAGTGTAAGGGATGAAGCCAACCATCCCCTTTCCCTGCCAGGGTCTGCTTTGCCCACCCGTAGTGTCCTGGGTGCTGCAATGCTTTAGGATGAATGCCCTAGCACAAAAGCCCAATTTAATAAACAGTCTTAGGTGAAAAAATTAATCATGTCACGAAAGAGGTCTCCTAACGGCTCTGGTAAGGTTAAGCGTTTGTTTACAGATCATTAACTGCATAATAAATTTCTCTTTTTCCCACACAGGCCCCATAAGGGAAGGACAGCATCTGTCTTGTTCACGTCTGTGTTCCTAACACTTAGCATAGGACCTGGCCTATAGTAGGGCTCAATAAATATTTGTTCATTAAATGAAGGCTCGCCCCCCTCTCCCTGCCATCTGTCTTAGGCTGGATTAGGGAAAGCTGAGCCTGCCCTGAGGCGTCCATGCTGCTCTTCAGCAGGAAGTGCGAAGAGAAGAGATGTAGGAGGGAGGGGAGGAGGAGGCCACACGTAGGGGCGTTACTGAGCTGGCCACCACCTGGCATCAAGGGCAATTGCTGGAGGTGTCATCTTCCGAGAGGTGACTGAAGATACTTTTGGGAGGTGTAAGAAGGAGGAGAGGAGAAGAATTCAGGTCTGGCTTCCAGCTCCCCATGATCAAGCCCCCCTGGGCCCCTGACCCCGTGGAGTGTTAATTCTTGGCACATCAGGGTTGCCCTTGGGTGGGCCCAGAGTGTCCCTGGGTTTCTCACACGCCTCATCCACCACCAAGAAGCCCCAGGACAGGTGGCAAGAGGGGAGTGGGATGGGCGTGACACGAGACCTGGTGAAGCTGCTTAGAGTCCATGGTGGGCAGGAACAAGCAGCCTGAGGCCCCAGAGACAGACGAGACCAGGAGGATATGCAGAGACCCATCAGAGGGGCCTCCTGTCCCCATACCTGTCATGCCAGCACATGGGGCCTTCCTTCATTGTTGAACGTCTGCCCCCCACCCCCGAAACTCTCCCTGATTCATTCAGCACCGATATTTCCACCCTGGATTCAAGGGACAGTGGAGGGAGGATCCCCACTTCCAAATGCTGCTCCTCCTGCCATGTGGGGTTAGGCTGGAGCGCAGGCCCTTCTCTGGGGGGTCCGCTCCCCCCTGCGCCTCCCTCCTGGCCATTCTTGCTTGAGCCGCACTCAGGGTGCTTTCTCAGCCCCCCTCCCTCACTCCCAAACCTCTTTTCTGCCTCTTGGGCACTGAAGTCCCAGCTGTTAAAAGTGGAAACATAGACGCACTGGAAAGATGTGGTGGAACAAGGCTTTTGAAATGCAATAAATAAAGTTGGACGAGAGAACGGGATAGGTAACAGCCGGTGCTTTTCCTACCTGGAGAGACCTATAGCGGCCATCAGACTCTGCTCTGGGCCCAGTGAAGGCCTATAAATCACTCTGCACTTCAGGGAGCTCTCGTCCACACGGGCTCTCACCGAGGCGGGGCAGGGACTTGCCTTCGGCCGGATGCCCCGACATTCAGGAGTCGGGAATGGTGCCTTACCCGAGGCATTCCTCTGCACCAGTCACGGTGTCCTGGGATGCTCATGAACAATGCGATGCCTCAGTTCACGAGGCTCCCGGTTGCAAATCCCAAAGACCCCAATCCCAGCCAGCGTAAACAATAAGGACCATATAGCTCGTGTGACTTGCGGTGCAGAGGTGGGATACCAGGCCTGGTTGACTCAGTGGTTTGAGGACACTGTCACTGGAAACACAGCTTCCTTTTTTCTCCCCATCCTGCTGTCCACCATGTCAACTTTGCCCTAAGGCTGGCTCATCTTGTCTTCGCCAGATAGGGCCACAGGCTTCCTGTCCTGCCGGGGAGAGGATCTCATCTATTACTGTGAAATGCAAGTCCTTCCATTCTGTCTGGGTGGGCTTTCCAGGACAGGTGCCAACCCGTGGTGGAAACAGCACCCAAGACCTGATAAGATCAGGCTAAACATGGGGCGCCTGGGTGGCTCAGTTGGTTAAGCGACTGCCTTCGGCTCAGGTCATGATCCTGGAGTCCCTGGATCGAGTCCCGCATCGGGCTCCCTGCTCAGCAGGGAACCTGCTTCTCCCTCTGACCCTCCCCCCTCTCATGTGCTTGCTCTCTCTCATTCTCTCTCTCTCAAATAAATAAATAAATAAATCTTAAAAAAAAAAAAAAGATCAGGCTAAACAGGTACCCCCACCCCCCGCCACCCCACAGCTGGGGCTATGGTGGGACTTGGAAAACCTGGTGATCTGGAGGAAAGGCAGCATGGAGGCAGTGGATATTGGCGGACACCCAAGAAAACCCCAACTTTGTGCCCTGGGGCTGCATCTTAAGCTCTTGTCACAGGCTCCTGAGCTCATCAGAGGCACACAAATTAAGACCCACTGAGTAGGGAGGAAGGCCGACCCAGGCCCTGCAGAGACTTGAGGCAACACAGAGCGAATCTCACTCAGAAATGAGCCCAGTGACTATTTTCCCATGAAAAATGCAGAACCAGCCAAGTTTGATCAAACTGGAAATCATTCAACATAGGCCACTTCTGAAATGATTGAACTGGGATGAAATCGAATATAAAACCATAAAAATATCCCCCAAACCAGCCAAACAATCTTAGTCCTGGACCCAACAAGTGACAGATAGGGTGTCTCCGAGAAGGGGCTGGGTGTCCATCAGCCAGTGGGAAGCTGAGCGCCTTCGGGCTGATGAACAGGAGGGAACAGCAGGGGCCCGAACCTGGAAGCTGCCGTCACCACTTAGCGTTCAGCGTCCAAGACATGCGGGGACTTTTTTTTTTTGAGAAGCACCTGCAGGGCTGTGGAAGTGATGCAAATTTGGAGTCAAAGTATCTGGAGGCCCAATTATACGCCACTTGTAAGTTATATGACCTTGAACTTCCTGAGCCTCTGTTTCTTCATTGTGCGATAGTATAACAAAGATAACCCAGACTTGGATGAGATATTGGAGGTAGGCGCCACTTTGTGGAGGATAAAAAGACATGGGGACATCAGTCGTTGCTCAAGTCAGGAGCACAGCCTCCCCCCAACCCCCCAACTCGCCACCCCGCTTTCCAATCGCCCCTCCTTCAAGGTCTAGCTCATGCCCTAGCTCTTCCCTGACGCCCTCCCTGGCCTCCCAGACCCCTGCTTGCCCCCTGCGTGCACCATCCGCTCCCCCCCTCCCCGTGGCCACATACACAGTCTGCCTGCTGCCCACTTCGGTAACTGCCGCCCCAACTACCAAATACACCTGTTATTTACTGTCCAGTGGGTGATCGACTCCCCAGATCACCTGCACCCGCAAATCAAGAGCTGTGTCTCCCACCTCTTCGGAGCTCAGAATGTGGGAGTGGAACCAGCCTTGAAATCACCTGTCCCTCGAGGGGACACCTCAGAGAGGTGAAATGACCCGCCCAGAGTTGCTCAGCTCTGGCGGTCGAGTCAGCACCAGGAGCCAGGCCCCTTGATGCCCAGTGACACGGTCAATGGGGTGAGGGTGCAAAGGGGACCCGATTTTGCAAATCATACGGGTCCCACTGTGTCTAACAGCGACAAACGTTTCTGACAGGTGGGTGTTGGGCCTGGCAAAGGCTGGAGGGTGGGAAGGGGGTCGGGAGCCACAGTGGCAGTGGGCTTTGGGGTCAGGCTGATCTAGGATAATCCTGCTGCCACCCCCACTGTCTGCTCGTGGGCAGCTTCGTTCCACTGAAGTCAGAACTGCTTTTTGAGCCCGCCCGTGGCAGGCACACTCAGCAGAGGTCGGGATAGAGGTGCCCTGCTTGGTTGTACTGTCGTCGGTGGAGAGGATTCCGAGAGAGGAATGAAGTGTTTTACCCCCTCCAAGTCCCTTAGGGAGTTCGGGAGAAAAAGGGCAGCGACCCGCATGGTGGCCAGGAGACAGCAGCTCCTGTCTCTGGCCCTTGGAGTCCTGGTGCTATCCAGTGCATGAGTTAGGAATGCCTTGTCACCAAGGTCCAGCCTCCCTCGAGAACGGTCGGGGACAGAGTGGCAGTGAGGGCAGAATGTCCAGGATTTATCCCGGGATAGTGGAATGTAGAGCATGCAAACACTGTGAACACACTCTCTGAAACAGTGTGAACTTGTAAGTGCTGTCCCCCTCCAGGACTGCATTACCCCCTCCCCTCCCCCTGCCCCCACGCCCCAGTCCCTGGGTCACCCCTGTCACTGGAGGAAGCAGCCTTGACCCCTGGCTGGCCCGTCCAGCAGCCACAGAGAGGGGAGAGACAGGAGGACCGGCGAGGGAGGCAGGAGGCTTCTCGGGGGACTCGGCCACGGCTCTGTACCTGCCCTAACCTGAGGGCTATTTTATGGGCTACCCAGCCAGCATTTTGAGCTCCAGGTCTGGCCCTCAGTCCCTGATTTCCTGGGGACTGGGCAGACCTCTGATATTGCTGCCTGGTATATAAGTTTGAGTCCCTCAGGTAGCAGATATCTCAAGTCCCTAAGGGAGACAGAGATGGAAGATTCCACTCGTCTGTGTGAGGCAGCCCTGCAGACTTAAAGCTTCACAAGCAAGCGGCCGTTTGTGTAAAGAAAAAGATGCCTTTCCTTCCCTGGGGACTAAGTCCCTACTTCCGGGTGCACAGCTGGGCAAGTGGTGCACAGACTGCATTTTGACCCCCACTGGCCTCTCATCTAGGCTCCTTTATGCAGTGCACAAACCATGCAACTAAGCACGGCAGCCCTAGCCAGTTTCGTATTGCATACTCCCTGTGAGCAGACTCCGCAGGCACCAGGGGCACAGAAGGAGCAAGACGACATAATCCCTGGGCTTACGGAGCTCACACAGGACTGGCTACAAACAGAGCAACCTATGACCACAACAGTGTTGGGTGAGCTCAAGGCTATCAGGCAAAGAGCAGCGTGTGGGGAAAGGGAAGGGACAGGCGTGGGGGAGGAACTTAATTTACAGCAGGTGCGGAGGGGGTGGTTTCGGTGGAGGGGTCGGGGGCCAGAAATCAGACCCAGAAAGAGTTCAGCCTGTTCGAGAGGCAGGGAGGTCAGTGGTTTGAAGGGAGGATTCTGGGGCAACGTCAGAAAGGTGAGTACGGCTGGGTCGGGCAAGGGCTTCTAGGTCGCTGCTGGAAGTTTGGATTTTGTTCCAAGTGTGGTGGGACCCCTGGCACCTCTAAGCCACTGGGTGGAAGAGGAAGGGGGAAGCGACCAGAGGCAAGTGGCCTGGGTGATAACCCCTGGGAGCACAGCAGAGGATCAAGGGACAGGGGGAGGAGGGACAGCTGAACAGGGCTGCCACCACTCATGATGTCGGGGATTCTGGTGGGTTTGGAGGTGACATTTCGGCTTCCGGGGTGGCACCCCTAAGAGCAGAAAGGAACCACAGGCCTCGCTCTGCCTCTTGTGACAGGTTAGGTCATGGGGTCTCCTCTCTGTGTGTAGCACCCAGGCGGGAGTTCCTCTCGTTGGCTAATCAGAGTGATGTGTGTTTGCAGTTCAATGTTAAAAAGTCCACGGAGCCTGTCCAGCCCCGAGCCCTCCTCAAGTTCCCAGACATCTACGGACCCCGGCCAGTTGTGACAGCCCCAGAAGTCATCAACTATGCAGACTACACCCTGAGGACCACGGAGGAGCCTGCTGCACCTGCCAGCCCCCAGGCCCCGAATGACAGCCGTCTCAAGAAGCAGGTCACAGAGGAGCTGTTCATCCTTCCTCAGAACGGTAGGGGTCTCCTGCCTGTGGTTCCCCTCTAGCCAGCACGGCGCGGGGGGGACGGGTGGACTAAAGACGTCTCTGTAGATGCTGGGGATGGCCAGCCCCCGCGTCCAGAGCATTTGACGCTGGGCAAGCAGGTGGGCCCAGGGCTTCGGAACCACAGTGCTTTATTCCTGCAGACATATTGCTACATTGCTTCCCTCCAGGGCCCCCGGCTTCCCACTGGGCAGCGAAGAGTCCTTTTCAAGTCGTGTAGAGGAGTTGAGATTAGATCACGGGCTTCCGGAGTCATGGGTTCAATTCTCTGCCCTTTCATGTACTCGTTGGGTGGCCTCGGTCATGTTGCTAACCTTTCTGGGCCTCCGTTTCCTCACACATAAAATGGGACTGCACTATTATCTGCCCCGGAGGGCTGTTGTGAAGTGCGAATAAAATGATGCATGTAAAGCGCTCAGCCCAGGGAGTGGCACAAAGGACGCGAGCACAACATGCTGTTACTTTGGTGTTTCTCTTCTCCTTCTCATCAGTATGGACTTCAAGATGTAACACCTTTAGGGTCAAGTGCTATGCTGGGCACTGGGGCAGATGCGCCAAGCAGACACTGTCCCTAACCCAGAGGAGCATGCTCTCATAAGGAGGCAAGAAATACAGCTGGGAGAACGGGGTGTTGTGTGGTTTGGGGGTTTTGTTTATGTGGTTGGACAGGGGGATGGCAGAAAAGGAAGCAGCAGAACTAGTTCTGACTTGGACCCCGATTTTTATGCATCTCCTGGCCTGGGTCCAACTGTACGCCATGCTAGCCGGTGAACGGGACCCCCCCAAAACCCACCCAGGACCACAGTGATTAGTCAGGAATTTCTTCAAGAACAAATTCACAAAGTGCCTGTGGCATGAACGAAGCTGCTTCACTTTTAGCCTCTAGTCTACATTTTATTTTCATTTTAAAGATTTTTAAAAATTTATTTATTTGAGAGCGAGCGAGCATGAGGAGGGGGAGGGGCAGAGGGAGAGGAAGGAGGAGACTCCTCGCTGAGCGGGAAGCCCGATTCGGGGCTCGATCCCAGGACCCCGGTATCATGACCTGAGCCGAAGGCAGATGTTTAACCAACTGAGCAACCCAAGTAGCCTACATTTTAAATAGATGAAAACAGGCCCATTGAGGACTTGAGAGCTTACGCTTGATGGGTGGGGAAGAGCTTGCCTGAGGAGCCTTGAGGGTGGGTGATCAGAATCCTAATTCCTCCAGAGCCCAGATGAAACCAGGATTGGATGCTCTCCACCAGGAAGAGCAGGAGAGCGTGTCGGAGTCTGGAACTTGGAAGAATTCAGAGCATTAGCCCATCTTCTCTCTGTCGTCACTCCTCATTCCTTTTCCCACCCCAGAAGCCAAGCACTGGCCCCACAGAAAGCTATCAGGAATTGAGTCTTCAGCAAATGCTGACCAGAGGCAAGGGCGTGCAGGAGAGGGGGGTGCCAGATCGATTGGACGTTGTCCCCATGATGCTGAACATGTCCTACTCCCACCTGTGACGGTCCTCAGCCCCTGTGGAGCTCAGCGTCCCATTTCTAGAAGCTGAATCTGTCCCTGCCTTTCCAAGTGGTGCCGGCTTTGGTCTGGTTTTGATTTGGTTTTGAAGTTGAAGGCTGAGGTCCTCTGAGAGCGGAGAGCTCTTGGTGCCAGGCAGGCCCCTTCTGGCACCGACCCTGCTGTGGTCCTCCGTGTGGCGCCCTCGGAAGCCGCGTGGGTCCTGTGTGCGTGTTGGTCTCGCTTTACGCGTTGCTCACAGCCTGGTCGATCTGTTCCTGACTTAGATGAGCCAGGGGAATTGTTCACCACTTGCGCGAACCCCCTAACAAGCCATTTTGAAAGTTCAATAGTCCTTCAAGTATCTACTCTCTCAATTTGTTCTGAAAAATCAAAATTTTTACAATTCCAATTTGCCTCAAGTGGAGTCTGCTACAGCTGCTGGACCCTCTAATTCCTGTCGTATGTTTGACTGATGACGGTCTTCCAGATGTTTGGTTCCTGTGCGAGGGGGCAGAATGAGCCATCTTTGTGGGTTTAGGAACTTCTGAACTAAGGCTACGCTCATTCATTCATTCCACGAGCATTTACTCTACCTGCACTGAAGTCACGTCCATGACCCCTGACCTTGCCCCCCCCCCACATCTCCTCCTGACTCATTTCTCTCACATTGATCTCCAGCCGTAAACACCTGGGGAGCAGGGATGAGACTCTGGGAGAGGCAGAGCTGGAGATGGGCTGAGCTCAAAAACAGGGCGCCTGGACCACACAGGCTGTGACAGTTTCCCTTCCCGAAAGCTCACCAGGGGCCGGGCCCTGGGCCAAGTACTTTCCCTGCTTTATTTCATTTCGTGCAAGTAGCTCTAGGAAAGAGGAACTACGATCACTCTCATGGTAAAGATGAGGAAACTGTGAAGTCATTTGTCCGGGGTCACATGACTATTACAGGGCACCTCAGGTATGACACCGAAGCCCATGTCTTGCCCACTGGGCAGTGACAGTCCCTTACAGTGTCATCCCACGACCACAGGTGTCACCCTGGCATGGCCACCACGACTTGGCCCCCAGCTAGGGAGCTTTCGGTTTGCATTCACATCATAGGTGACAGGTGGGAAAGATGTGGTCTGGAAAACGGGACCCTCGCGTGGGTGGCAGTGACGACCTTTCCTCTCTTAACAGGTGTGGTGGAGGATGTGTGTGTCATGGAGGCCTGGAACCCGGAGAAGGCCGCCAGTTGGAACCAAGCCCCCAAACTTCACTACCGCGTGGACTATGACCAGCAGAAGGCAGAACTGTTTGTGACTCGTCTGGAAGGTATTACTTTTATTTGACTTCCACGGGCTTCCATGTGCCCGTCTCCCCTGGAGGAGCTGTGGCTGGGGGGAGCACTCTGTAACCAGCAGACCCTGAAATGTGTGGGGTTCCCCCCTCCTCTCCTATAACATCCAAAGTGGAGGATCCTGGTTGGCAAACATCTTGGCTCCAAGTGGTGATTCAGGGGCCAGGCTCCTCCCATCAGGGGCCCCCCAATCCTCTCAGGCCTCCTTGTCATCTGTATCTAGCAGGTGGGAAGAGAGGGAGAGAGTGCAACCGCCCCTTAAAAGCCATGACCTGCACAGAACATGTATCAGTCCTGCTCAATCCTAGAACTCAGTTGCATGGCCACTGACTGCCAAGGAGCCTGGGAAATGAGGCTCAGCGGGTGCTCAGCAGAAAGAGGAAAGGGGGTTTTGGGGAATAGCTAACTATCTCTGTTGCAGGTGCTGTTGACATTGAATGGGGCTTTGTGCTAGATATGGAGGGAGTTCTAAATGCGCAGCAAAGTTTCTGTAATCCAAGAACCGGGCAGTCTTTCCAAGGGGGTCAGGATGTCCCTGGTCTCTACCCCAACAATTCACTTTAACATCAGCAAACAAAGCTGAGACTTTGCAAAGAACTTGGGGGCTAACAATGGGCCATTCTATGGCTCCTGGGAGTTGGGAGCTGTGAGCAGGAGAAATTAGACTTTTGTATTAAATTTTATATTTTTAGGGGGTGCTTTTCCTTTTTATTCTCTTTCAAGATTTTTTTAGCCTTTTCATATAGTTTATTACATTAGGTCTTCACAATAGTCCCATTTAACAGATTAGGTAACTGAGGTCTAGCAACCTCAGCTGACTTGTCTGAGATCACTCCAGCTATTGGTGCTGGAGCCGGGACTAAACCCAGTTCCCCTGGAGCACGGTGGAGAGTTCTAGCAGGATACATGGCCTCAGTCCTTCACCTTCTCTTCCTGGGAAAGATCAGCTCCCCTTTCCCAGATGACCACTGAGCAGCCAGCCATAAAAGCACCAGGGGTACAAGTTTCTGGAATAAGTCCACCTTGGGAAGCATTAAAAACACCGAAGTTCGGAATAAGAAAACAACAGAGGTAGGGGCCAAGCGATGCACATCACAGATGGTTGTGTGGTAAGTATTTAAAGTACAGAACAAACAAGTACAGAATCAGAGCACAAGAGGCATCAGCCGTTCGTTCGGGGGCCCGGGCATCTTGGGGACACCTCAGGGGCATGAGGCCGGGAGGACTCCGGGACGCACCCCGTCCCGTCCCGTCCCTGTTCTCCGGGGACCAGCGGGCGCTGCCGTGGGCCGCCTCAGGGGAGCTCCAGTTTCTAAGGCGAGTCCACAAAGCCACGGTGGTCAGCCCCGGGGCTCTCGTACACCTGGGGTCATGACCGTGAAGCTGGACGGGCCGCTGCCAGCGGGCCCGTGCCGCTCGCCTCCCCTTGTCCTTGCCGAGTCCCACGTCTGTGTTGCTGTCTCCTTGGCTGCAGCTGTGACCAGCGACCACGACGGAGGCTGTGACTGCTACGTCCAAGGCAGCGTGGCCAACAGGACCGGCACGGTGGAGGCCCAGACGGCCCTGAAGAAGCGGCGTCGGCATACCGCCTGGGAGGAAGGCCTGGCGCTCCCCCTGGCGGAGGAGGAGCTCCCCACAGCCACGCTGCTGCTGACCCTGCGGACCTGCGACCGCTTCTCCCGCCACAGCGTGCTCGGGGAGCTCCGCCTGGGCCTGGACGGGGGGTCTGTGCCTCTGGGGGCCGCCCAGTGGGGTGAGCTGAAGACTTCCGTTAAGGTAGGGGAAGCTCTTGCCAGGGAAGCTGAAACCCGTTGGTGGAGCTTGGGGTGGCAGGACTGGGCGGGACTGGGCGGGACTGGGAGGGACTGGGCATTCCTCACGGGGCGGGCAGGGGCAGGGAAGGGTCGGAGAGGTCAAGGCCATAGGACGGTGTGTGGCTATTCAAGCCCTCGGGTCAAGGCCTCATCCAAGGGCCTGCCACAGGGGAGCCTAGAGGGAGTCTTCTGCGGGGCTGGTCTCAACCAGCTGATCAGTGCCGTAGGGGGAGACTGCATAGCCTACAAAACCCCGAGTATTTACTACCTGGCCCTTTACAGAAAACGTTTGCCGGCTCCTGTGCTCGAGTAATAAAAATACTACAAAGGGCATTCATTTTTGAGTACTTACTATCTATCGGTTGCTGCGCTTAGAACTTTACTTCGGTCCTTTCTCAGAGCGGCCAGGCAGAAACGACACTGTGACTCCTTACAGACGTGGGGACTGGGGCTTCGAGTGGTGGGGTAACCCACGCAGGATCACCCAGCTGGGACACCGCCATCTCGGCCTTGGGGCCAGGTTGGTCTGGCTCTAAGTCCAGTGCTGTCGCCTCGCCACCGAGCCCTGTGCCTGTGAGGCGCCCTCCGCCGGGACCTTTCCTGCCGGACACTTTCACTCCCCACCTACCCCCCATTTGGCTATCCTCTCTTCCTAGCCTTATTTTTCTTTCTTTCCCAGCCTCTGAAACTTGATAAAAATTGACAGCTACTCTCAGCTGGAGCCCCGCTGTTCTGCAGCAGGTTCCCTAATGAGTGTGTGATTTGGAATCACAGCCGGGGGCCCTGGGAAGAGGATGGAGGCTTGTGGTTCATTCAGCTGGTAAACCAGCTTTCTCTGGAGGGGGAGGGCCTCCCCCAGGGCTTCCAGCCTAATGGGATGGATAATGCAATTGCACCTAGCACATAGTAAGTGTTTAATTAGTCTTCGCTGCTATGACTCATGTCCTTGCCAAAGTCCCTGGTAGCTCCCAAATCATTTTGTCACGTGACTAGTTACTTAGGACCAGTTGAATCATTGGGGTCACGTTGAAGACATTCCTTCCCCCCCCGCCCCGAGAAAAGGGGTGACCCAGGCAGAGGGCTGGCCAGCCTCATCCAGCCTCACTCCCAAAGCCCAGACTGGCTCTTATTCATCCAGAAACAATATTCCCACTTAATCATTATCTTGAAGAGTGCTGCTTCTCCTTCCTTGATGACCGATGGTGATCCTCAAAGCGCTTCACGTGGGCCAGGCCCTTTGGGTGGTTGTATTATCATTCCCATTTTACAGATGAGGCCCTGGAGGCGTGGGCAAGTGAAGTCACATGCCGGAGTGCACACAGCGCGTGAATGGCAGGATTGGAGCTCAGACCCAGATGGTCCGGTGTTAGGGTCTACACGCTTAGCACTGCCTTGGGACTGTGACATCTGCCTCCTCCTGGGGTCGGGGGGCCGCTCTTTGGGTCATTTTTGTCCCCTGGGGGTTTTGTTGAAACTCCAAACAAATGCTTGTCGGAATTTCAGTGGAGATGCTCTGGAAAGCCACGGAAGGAGGCGAGGCATGCTGGGCGCTTGGCGGAGGCCTCCGCACCTCCTGCAGATCATACTTATTGCCAGTGGCCTCTGGTGCCCTTCCTACCATTGCGTGCCCAGCTTTTTTATTGACACAGTTGGCCATTCTGTTGACCAAGCAAGGCCCCGCTCAGCATCCGTACATCACATTATTGACTCTCAGCCCTACAGGGGCTGGAAGGAATTATCTTCTCAAACAGAGTAATGAATCGCAGCAGCTCCCGGCGCCTGACCGATTGATTCAGTGGTTCCCAAACTGTGTCCCCATAGAACCCTAGTGTTCTCTAAAGATACCCCAAGAACGTGTTGGGGGTGCTGGTGGAGGGTGAGAAGGGGTCCTGGCCCTCTGCCCCTGCCACATCCTAAGGGGCATCTCTTCAATCTGTTTTATATGTCGGGTTTGAATATATGATATTCGGAAAATCACATTTTGTGGCAAATGAGAAACTCTTATTGAAGCACATGCTACATATAATTCCTCTGTGTCGTCCTCCCTTCAGCAAGAAAGCAGCGTTGTGGATAAGTGGTTTCTAGGATGCCTGACAGATGCAAGTCCAGTGTGACCCCAGCCTCAGCATTAGCCGATGGATGGGTCAGAAGCCACCCCTAAGCGAAGCCCCCCTCCTTCACCCTCTTTTCTGTCTCAGGAGCCCTCTGCGGGAACTGGAGAGGTCCTTCTGTCCATCAGCTACCTCCCGGCTGCCAACCGCCTCCTGGTCGTGCTCATTAAGGCCAAGAACCTCCATTCTAACCAGTCCAAGGCACTCCTGGGGAAGGGTGAGTGAGAACACACTCCCTTCTTTTTTTTAAGATTTTTTTTTTTTTTAATTTATTTGCGAGAGAGAGAATGAGAGACAGAGAGCATGAGAGGGAGGAGGGTCAGAGGGAGAAGCAGACTCCCTGCCGAGCAGGGAGCCCGATGCGGGACTCGATCCCGGGACTCTGAGATCATGACCTGAGCCGAAGGCAGTCGCTTAACCGACTGAGCCACCCAGGCGCCCAACACACTCCCTTCTTTAAATTCATTTCCGTATACTCCGGGGCCAGTCCCTTCATCGGGCCTGGGTATGAGTTACTTGCAGCTCCTGACCTTGCAGATCCACATGCGGAGAGCCGGTCTCACCCGTGGGTCAGAGGAAGCCAGGGATCGGACTGTAGCCACGAAGGGCGGTATCTGGAGGAAACTTAGCCCACTACCCACACCGGGCTGGACTCACCTCACCGGCAGGTGTCGGGAAGGCCGGGCAGTCCTCCTGTCTTAGCTCGCCATCGCTGTGTGCCCCACACCCAACCGCAGTCTCTTCTGTCTTCTCAGTCTTTGTCAACCTGCCACCCCCACACCAGCTGAGCGTGGGCACTGGCAGAAGGTGTGTGGGTGCATGGGTTGAAGCGGCCTGAAGCTTCGGGCATCTGTGCCCCATATATCCAAGTAAGCATCTCCTCAGCATTCTGGAAGCCTCAGTTTTTCCTTCTGGTTACCCCAGCACAGACAGACCCCCTGAGTCCTGGGGACCAAACAGGCTCTCTTGTCAGAGCAGGAGAACGGCACTGGCTAGCAGTGTGATACCTGGACCCGACGCCAAGTGCTCAGAGCAGGATATAAATAACCAGGTATTTATAGCAGGATACAAATAAAGAATTACCACTGCGTTCAGAATCTCTGAGCAAACAATTTTGGGCAAATGAAATTGGAAGGGCTGGTCTTGCCGACAGATCCCCCAGCCGAAGGCCAGCATTCAGTGCTTTTCCTTGTCCCCTCCAGACAATTCTATGCCTCCTGCTCTTTTTTAAAGCTCCTGTCAGGACAATTACGACACAACACTTTGTCTCTCAACTCTATCTGCTGAAATAAACTAGCCACCCCGGGGGTGATAATTATAGCCATAAATACCGAAGAACAATTATTCTCACATTAGCTTGGGGAACCTTGACTAATGAAAACATAATCCGACTCCTGAGCCTGGTGATGTTCCATGCAACCTTGTCCTGTGACCCCTGCCGCTATCCTCGGGCGGGAGTCGGGGTGGGGGTGGGGGGCAGCTCTTTTGGCCCAGGACCCGTGGGGGTCCAGGCAGTCTGCCCTCGCCCTCCACATGAAGCCGGGGTGCGCCAGTAAAATTTATAAAACAACAGAGGAGAAGAACTCAACCAACCAGCAGGAGACCTTCTTCTATCTTAATAATCAACAAAAGTGCTCGGAGGGAGAACCAAGGGGATGAAGACGTGGGGGTGGCTTCGTTCTGCTGGTCTGAGGTGAAGATCAAGCTGCCATACATCTGAGCCATTATCCGGGACCTGGGTTGATGTGGGACATGAAGACACTTGGAAGGGCTCATGGCAGGGAGTGGTTCCAGCTTGATCCCGTCATGGGCTACCCAATGACCACCTTGATGTATTGTACTATTGCGGGTTTTCCACACTGTGGCTTAAGTTCTATGGAAGCAGGAGCTTTTGCTGTATCCCCATGTCTAATGCCTCATGGTGGGTATTTACTAATTGTCGAGTGAACGCATGGCCCGCTGAGAGGGAGGCACAGGGAAGGGTGGGGGGTGCGGAGAGAGGGAGCCTCAGTGCAAATCTTCAGCCAGAGACCCTGTCTCTCCAGCCCTAAGAGGGAGCATCATCCTGGGCCCACCACACCCCACAGGCTCACCTTTCCGTCTCTCTCCTCCCCCCAGATGTCTCTGTCAAGGTGACCTTAAAGCACCAGACGCAGAAGCTGAAGAAGAAGCAGACGAAACGGGCCAAGCACAAGATCAACCCCGTATGGAACGAGATGATCATGTTCGAGCTGCCCGATGAGCTGCTGCAGGCCTCCAGCGTGGAGCTGGAGGTGCTGGGCCAGGATGAGGAGGGGCAGAGCTGTGCCCTTGGCCACTGCAGCCTGGGCCTGCACGCCTCGGGCTCCGAGCGCAGCCACTGGGAAGAGATGCTCAAGAACCCTCGCCGGCAGATCGCCATGTGGCACCAACTGCACCTGTAAGCGGCCGCCCGGGCTCCTCCCCTTTCAGGCCCCGCCCCGCCCCTCCAGCCCCGCCCCGCCCCTCCAGCCCCGCTGTCCTCGGCGACGTCCTCTTTGTGCCCCATCCTCATTCTGACACCCAGGAGACAGATGTGTTTGCAAAGGCCAGGACCCCTTCCCTCTCCTAGTGCACTCTTATTTCCAAAACATGAGTAGGGCAGGGCAGTGTGTGGAAACAGGACATTTGGGTCGCGCCGAGGAATGCATTGTGCTCCTCCGTGCTATTGAAGAGACACTTGTCAAATACAGCCCGTGTGCAGGTTCGGCAGGTGGGGGTCAGCCCGGCGCAGAGAACGCTCAATGTGGGGAAGAATGTGTGCAGAGAATGCAGCTCTTTAAAAATAAGCATTTCAAAAATGATGGCGGAAATGAAGTATCCTAGATCAACTCATAGAGTTAGGGATTGGGATGGGTGGGATGACATCTTAGCCAGCATCACATCGTGCCCCTGGCCCATGGCAGTCACCCAGCGGTTCTCGAACCCTAGTGTGTGAAGAATCACCAGCAGATTCCCCGGGCCCACCTGTTGACATTCCTGGCCACGACCCAGGCACCTGCATTTCTACCAAGCACTGTGTGGTTTTGATGCAGAGATTGGAGCACCGCACTGGGAGAAATGCCTTCTACAGCATTCCAGACAGGTTTTCCCAGTCCTTGTCGGGACTCCCAATACCCTGGGGCAGCCAGCTCTGAGGCTGGACATCTCAGTTGTCAGTGTGAAATTTGGGAGGCCTCTCTGGGTCTTTTTTTTTTTTTAAATTTATTTAATTACTTTAATTCTTAATGTTTTCATTTGTGCTCTTCAGATCCTGTTCTTGGACCGAATTTTTTGCTTTTTATTGAAGAACTCTGTTGTTTTCTCTCAAAATCAGTTTATGTTATCCTCGGGGGGATCTTCCTTAACAAAGTGTAGGTGGGATTCCCCTGTTTGTCACGAGGCGCTTGTTGTCACACCCACCAGCATCACCAAAGTGACCCTCTGAGACAGATCCATCTTTCTCAGCGTTCCAGCCATTGCAGGAGGAATTCAGTGGGAGGCGCATAGCGATTTAGTCTATTACATCTGGCTGCGTCGAAGTGGCCGAAGAAGGGAACTTGAAATAGGAAAGAGTCTTGTGTGAATGTGTCTCCCTTCCTCAATTTTCAAGGCCTACCACCTTCATCAGTAAGTAACCAGCAGCTAGGCTTCAAATTCCTACCTTCTTATTCCAAACAGCTGTCCGCATGGTCAGTTAGATGCTGAGTCTTGCTGCGTGGGTATAATATTTGCCCAGGAACCAGGATTCCCGGGTTCTGTTATTGGCCATCTGTAAAATGGGGCCAAGGACATGGCAGCTCTGTCTCTGTGAATGATGTGGTAGATGAAATAATGCTCAAAAACCGTAGGCACTCTCTGGCTAGAAACAAACCGCGGCCACCTGCAGATCATCTTTAAGCGTCAAGATGGCAGCTGACGGTGACTGGAAGGGGCCAGAACCATCCCAGGCACTTCCGGAACCATGGATTCTGCATTTGGGCTCCTCGCTACTGACACCCAAACTCTGGGCTTTCAACTGTCACCCAGTCCTGTGATCTACAAGGGGACCCCTAGGTGAGGTGGGTAAGGGCCATGCTTCATGCCTGCAACATGGCAGGCCATCCTTGGCCTCTCCCTGAGAATCAGAGCAGGGGCCTCATCACCTTTAGTCATGACTTTCCGTTTTTGTGCAGAAGTAGAAAAGCATCCGAAGAAAGAGAAAAAATATCGAATCCCTGTTTAATTGGGAAGTCTTTCAGATAATTGAAGATCTTGCTCATTAAGGCTGCACCTCCTGCCAAGTTTGTTTTGTTTTTTTTTTTTTTGGGCAAATCATTTGTTAGTGATTTCCTATAACATGTTGCTGAGGCTCCCCTCACGCTCTAGCCTCCTGGTTTTGGTTGGCATGGCCACAAGAAAACAAAACATTTCCAATGTGGGCTGACCGGTACTCTCCTCTCGGTAACATCGGCTACTCCAATGTAGAAAAGTCTGGATTCTAGACTTAACATCAGGAAACACAGGTTCTACTTCCTTATAAACCTATGCACCTGCCTCACAGTTATACCGAAGGATGTTTGGGGTAGGCTGGGGGGCCTCTGATGTCAGAAATAGCAGCCCTGCCTATGGTCATTCCATCACGAGGCATCCATTTCTTTGTATCTCAAGGGTTTCGTTTTCCAGAATCCAAGCTCAAGATTGTCCCTGATAGGAGTCAGATGCCACCACAGAACATCTCAGTGTTGAGCGCCATTTCACTTAGCACGCCTGCCCAGGAATGAAGGAGGTCTTGCATGGGATTTTGTCCGTTGTGTTCACTGGTATGTTCCAAGAACCTAGAATAAAGCTAGCTCGCGGGCCCTCAATAAAATCTGTTGAATGAATTAATGAGTGAAGGATAGATAGGGGACTGGATGGAAAAAGAGACCATAAGTGGCATAAAAATCACTCTGCCCTGACTTCTCAATGGTAAAAGCATCAGCTGTCTTAGCATTTGGCCTAAACGTTCACAGGTGAGTACTCCCATCACCTAATGACCACTCATATCTCTCCATATAAATGTGACAAACGATAAAAGAGAATATAATTGCTATGGTTTTCCACCAAAACTCCGTCTTGGTGAATTTTAAATTGCCCAGAGACCTCAGACCGCCAAATCAACAAACTTCAGTAATTTTCCCATCTGGGTATCTTGTACCAGACACATGTGCGATTTACAACCAACTTAGAGTGATTGAGTCTGTGTGAAATCAACTGATCGTTTTTGAAAGGCACCCCTTGTACTTGGCCAGGGAGCATTTTCTAAGAAGGGCATGGAGCAAGGTGAAAATAAAGGGAGAACCCCATCGTAGACCCGGCTGGGGACCCCAAGGTGACCTGGTTCTTTCCTAGATACGGTGACGGGGATAGAGAACTGGGAGTCCACCCTCATTAATCTGTGACTCTACTTCTCACATCAAATCAGAGTGTGTCTGCCGAGTGCCCATCAGTCAAGACCTTGCACGTGTCTGTCCATTTCACTTTGAGATATGATCCTTGGCGTGGCTTGAGTGACCCATCACTCCAAATGACGCTATGTAGAGAGGGTAAGATGAAAGAGAGACTCTCCAGGGGCAGTTCCTTTGGGATGTAAAGGAGTCTTGAGGGGAGGTAGCTGCAGCCTAAGCCAAATCGAGGCGAGGACCCCCAAAAGAGATACCTAGTCCTTGTGATTTATTTCTGCCTCCTGTGTTTCCTGTTGTCAGTGCTAAGTGTGTATTTGTTTTGCAATCATGAACCGAAGCACAAAAAGACGCATGAGACATTGTAGTCATATGTCTGGTGTCACACTTGGGAGCAAAAACCTTTCCGTGGTAAATAAATCATTTCCAACTGGGTCAGGTGCCCGGTGTTTTCTTTTTCCTTTTCACTTAATATTTGAGACACATCAAATGCACAAACAATAATTTGATAAACACTCATAAGCTACTACCGCGTTTTATAAAACTTGATGAATACCATCGAAGTCCCCTCGGTTTCACTCAGGAGAGCGCCGTGTTTCTCCCCGCCCCAAACGTGTCTTCACCCCTTCCCTCCACATATACATAAGCTCTGAGCAGCATAAGAGTATCTTTGTGTTTTAAACTTTATTTAAATTACATCCCACTATTTGGGTTCCACATTAAAATTTTGAACTTGACCCATGCAGACATATGTAGCTCTAACCCGTTTGTTTGTTTATTAACTTACGTATTTGTTTGCCGCTGTATAAGATTCGATTATATGGAGAGGCCACCATCCCATTCTCTTACTGATGTACATTTAGACATTTCTTTGTTTTTTCTATTACAAGACTGGTAGGAACATTCTCGTGCATGTCCCCTTGTTCCCGTGTACAAGTTTCTCTAAAGTATGTGCCCAGGAGTGAGTAGAATTGCTGAATGGTAAAGTGCTCTTTGTGCGTACACGTGCATGTGCGCGCGCGTGTGTGTGCGCGCGTGCGTGTTCTCATGCCCCTGGTGGTTTTGCTTGAGCACCAAATCCAAGGTATACACAAGTAGGGATGCAGGCAACAGGCATGGCCTCTTGGGGCTCTGACTTCATTCTTGAGAAAAAAATTAGGTAGGATCTAGAGACTTCTTTCTCTAACATCCCCAAAAGAAATACTCCTATCCCTGGAAGGTCAGCGCATCAGCCGATGGTTCTCCTGCGCTCCAGAAGGTGGGCAGGGACAAGGGGAGTCCTGGAGGCCTGTCACCCTAGGGCCTCCTGGTGGCTGCTGCAGCCCTGGCCTCTGGAGGCAGAGGCTCTGGCATCAGGCGAAGGGCAGGTCCTGAATTTTATAGTCAGTAGGGAATTAGCCAGGGCCGATTAAAACTGAAGCTCTTATAATGGAGAAATGATCCATGAAGAAAGCCTTGAGATGCCTTTGCTTTCCAAGTGCATGCGATTCCTTATTTTATATTATACACATATTTATTATATTGTAAGGACAGCCAGGATTTTTAGTTTCATAATTAAGTAGAAGTAGGTCCTGTCCCACAGAGAGCTGAGTATACAGACCATGTTTCACGGGTACCTATGAATATGGCCCATCAGAACCTCAAACTAATATCTGAGAGTCTGGAAGAGAGGAGAAGAGTTCATTGATCACAGTATATGGGGCTTTCCACTGAACTGCCTTAAATAATAAGCTCTGCCCCTGCATATAAAATGGACTCAAGTCTAGAGCACTGCAGGTAGGAGCCAAGAACCTACAACCCAGTGTGGCTATGTCACTTCATGGCCTTGGGCAAGTCACTTGCGTTCGGGCTTCAGTGTCCCTATCTGTGAAATGAACTTGGACCAAATGATCACTCACTTTAAGGTTTTGGGATTCTTTGACCTAGACTGGCACCAATATACTTTTCACACATAGTTTCAGTCTCCTGTCTCGTGCATAAAACAAACTAAACCCACCTACTTGTGTACCTGCCCTCTCTGTCCCATGCCTGGTAGGTCCACCTAGCATCTTCTGACAGTCACCCAGTCCTTGAGGCAATACACAATGTCACCTGAGGCTCTGAGTCAGCCTCTCTCGTGTACTTCACTGCTAATGGAACTGGTGGTAATTTTCCATCCAAGAGTTTCTATTTTTTTCCATTTTTTCTTACCGACAGTTGGAAGCACCACCATTCCAGAAGCTCAGAACCCTAGCATCTGTTCTGTCTCCCTTCCAGGGCAGACACCTGGCAAGGCTAGAGCCACAGGATGTGCTATGGATAGATTTAGGCGGTTGGGCATTTTCTTGGTGCGAGTGTTGAAGAACTGCCCCCCTTCTCCCCTCTTCCTCCTGCAGGTGAGCCAGCACGGATGGTTCTTGGCAGGAACCTCAGAAGCTTCCCCAAGCCAGAGATGGAGGCAGACACCTACCTGGGGGGCGGTGGGAGGAAGTTGGCCTTGGGGCTGGAAGCCAGGCGTTGCCAAGGAAACCTGTCTAGTGGTGGCCACACTGTGCTCAGGGCCCTGGGGTGGTTCGTCTCCATCTGGGTGTGGTCTCCTTGCAAACAGCCCAGGCTGGAGTATAGTTTCCCACTCCAATTTCCCAGCATTCCTTCTTGGTGTTTCAGGACAGCCCATTGGCAAGTGGGTGTTGGCAGAAATCCTGCTTCAGACACCCGGGGGGCTCAAACCGGGGACAAGCAAGGAGAAACTGGTTTTTCCAGCCGAAAAACAAACAAAACTTCTCTGCGGCCCCTTTTCCCTTAAAAGCCAGGTGGGATGAGCTCTGGAAGCAGAAGAAGCTGCGCTGAGGGTCTTTAGGCTGAGAAGGGAAAGGCGGGCCCCATTCAGGCAGAGGTGTCCAAGTCTGCAGGCAGGGGAAGTGTGGGTGGCTCTGTATTACAAGGCACAGGCTACCCCTCATCGAGGGTAGCGACAGGAATTCCGGGGGAACGAGGACCACAGTGGGAAACCACACAACTTCCTAGCACCTACTCCATCCTAAGAGGCTCTCCATCCTACTCTATCTAAGAGGTACCTATAATGAGAATGATGATACACAGTCAGCATGTAGTAGCCCACTGCTCTGTGCTAAGCACTGAAGACACAGACTCAGATAAGTGACTTGCCCAAGGTCTCACAGCTTGTAAGAGGCAGAGCGGCGTACTGAATGCGGTGTTCTCTGACCCTAAAGTCCAGGCTCTGACATACGGCCAGGGACCAAGGGTCTTTATTGCTAAGGTAATTTAGATGTGCTCACAGTGGCTTTCAAATGTCGCCTAGAACCTTGGACTGAGAATTGCCAAGCTGGAAGGAGCTCAAAGTTCTCTTTCCTGGGCAAAAGAGGAGACACCTGCTTGGATTGTGAGGGGCCATTATTCAAGGGACAAGAGCAAGTTGGAGTGGAGTATAACTCAAGGAAGCATCTCAGGGGCAACCTCTAGCTTTGTATAGAGAAGAGACCGGGTCAAGGCCAGATGTAGCCCAGGGTCAGGTGCAGGGTCATCCTGATCCAATGGAGAAACCAATACAGAGACAGAGGAAGTGAAGAATCCAGGATTTCCCCCATGACCAATACAGCATGAATGGGATTATACTTGTATCAGGGGCTGCCTAAAGTCATTCAATCACCCTTTCAATAAACATTGATTAAATGCCCACTATGTGACAGGAACTGCATGCGCACGCGTGCACACACACACACACAAGGTGGCAAACAGAGATAAACGTCATGAAAGGAAATACCAGCGGGAACATTGAACAGCGCCTCGAGGGTGGCTATTTAGAGAGGGACCCTAAGAGACGAGAAGAGCTCGGCCATACAACCATCCTAAGGGAAGCCATCCAGGCAGAGGGTACAGGGTATTGGGAAGTCCTGAAGCAGAGAAGAACTTGGTGAGCTTGAGGAACAGAGGAGGGCAGTGTGGCTGGAGGCCCGTGCAGAGGACACAAGCCGAGGCCGGGAGGTAGGCAAGGGGCTAGACTGCGCAAGGCTATGGTTATGCTTGGGACTTTGGAATGCGCTCCAAGGGCAATGGGAAAGCACTGGAGAGTGTTAAGCAGGGAGGACATCGTGACTAGATCTGTGTTTTCAAAAGATCACCGTAGCAACTGTCACATAGCGGCCCCTTGGGTCTTCGGGTGACTGCCCAGTGTCCTGAGTCTCCTCTCCGAATTGAACTCAACTTGTCCTTTGCACCTTGGAGAGGGTGGGGAGCAGCTGGGGAGAAGGGGGAAGGAAGGGAAAGGGCTAGACTTCATGTTCTTTACCCCATCCTCCAAGCCCTGCTTTGGGGGGAACGACCTCATGGCCAAGTGCAGATGGAAGATCTTTCCGTTCCTTGCTTCCCAGCTGCGAATGTACGTCAAATCTGGAGGGCCAGCCGTGGAGGGCAGGCTGACCCTGGTTCACCTGGGCTGGTCAGACAGGGACAGTTATGCCCCTTTGCTCCTTCCTTCCCTAGTCCTCCTCCTTTGGGAAAAGAAGAAAACCAGAACATTCCATGGGAATTGTGGAGTGGCTTTCACAACAGGGAGCCTCTGAGTGACCAACTGAGGAGGCTGGAAATGGGCTCAACTGGAGGAAAAGAGACAGGCAGGAAGGGACTTAGAGGCCTCTTCTAGTTCCTTCCAACATGGCAAGCCGGCAGGCTCCTAGCCTGACCGTGGAGCCCTTGTGATGGAACCGATTCTGAATTGTCCAGAGCCCAGGCCTGGGATGGAGGCAAAGAGGCAGAGATTTGACCTTGGTGAGTCAATTTAAATGCTTTTATTAACAATCTTCTTACATTACAAGGATAATATGACAAAAGGAAAGTTTCTGCGTACATATTATGATAAACCAACATAGCTCTATTTGTATCCAGTGTTCTAGGCCCCGCCACACAGGTACTATAAAGCGTAGTCTGCAAAATAATAACATCGAGAGGTTTTTTTTTTTTTTAAGAAAGAAAGTATTAACATATTAATATGTGTGTGATAATAGACTCCTAAGTATTTCCCCCCCACCCCCACTTTATTTTTCCTTTGTGATTGAAATGAACCGGTTCAGCAGCGTGGGGGTGGAGAGAAGGAGAGAGGGCCCGAAAAAGAGCAGATCAGACTGCTGGCTCTTCCCCAGAGACCAAAGTGAAGACGGAGGGGCGCCCGAGGGCAGCCCGGCCCTTGTCTTCTTGTGAGCAGTATTGTAACCGGCTGTCCTCCCCTGGACGGAGGGCCCGGTGCCCGTGAGGCCCCAGGGTATGCTCTCTCTCTGAGGTACAGTGCATCGTGGATTGCTCCCCGGAGACGCCCACCCCCTGGCCACGGGTCTGACCCACCTCCGCGCAGGAAGGCTCGGGCTGGCCTGGTCTCTCTGGAGGCACTGGAGGGTGTTCCGAGGCCCGGCTGGCAGCCAGCTGTGGCTCAAGGAGACCCAGGCAGATGTGGAGGGGAGAAGAGGTGGGCATTGGCAGAACAGACCTGCCCCAGACGACAGGTGTAGGGGTGGGTCTGCTGGAGACTGAGGTACGTTGGTAGATGGCAGGGAAGAGGAGGACATGGGGTCAGAGGGTCACAGGAGGCTCGGGGACAGAGGTAAGTGCCTTTGGAGAGCTGAAAGGCCCGGGCCGGTGCGGGGCGCAGAGGATGCAGCCAACGCGGGCTGTCTCCTGTCACCTGCCGCCCCATCAGCCCCTCCTCTCCTACCTCCAGAGCCAAGAAACGGTAGAGAGAAACCTGGAAGCTACACGGGCTCCTGATTCAGTCAGGGCCGCACAAGCCCTCCGTCCTGCTACCGGCCGCACCAGTCAGTGGTGCCCCCCTCCCCGCCAGGCCTCCAGACACCCCCTCCCGGCCTGCAGTAGGAGCAGGGACAAGCCAGGGAAGGCACCCTCCCCAGTGGAAGCGGATAAGCTTGGGGCATCCGGCTCAGCCGCTGCCTCGAGTCACAGAATGAGAACAGTGTACATGAACTAAACCTACCCGCTATGGTGGCGGTGAGCTGCGGGGGTCGCTGGACCTCCACGCGGGAGGCGGCGGGGAGGGGAGCATTGTCCTGAGTGCAGCCCACAGCAGCAGCTGTGCGAAGTGGGCTCAGCCAAAGCCCTGCTTCTGAACTTGAGTTGCCACTGAAGTTATGAGTGTGTGGGTATGTCTCTCCCGGCCTTCTCTGGTAACCCCTGCCCCGGGGCGGATGGACCCTGCCCGTGCCCGCCTCATCCCTCCGGGGCCCTGGCCCACACAGTGCAGGAAGGGGTGAGGGAGGCTGGGCCGGCCTTACTTCAGAGGCTTGGCCTCCAGGGGGCAGCAGAAGCACCTAAGGTGGGGAGGGCGGCCACCTCCCTGGGCCCCTCTGGGTCCAATGCGCACCTTTCCTATTGCCGCCGGGGCTGCTCATTCCTGTGGGGGCTGAGGGGGGGGGAGGGTATTGGGGGAAACTGTGCAGCGGTCCCCTCACCGGGGCCCAGAGACCACGTCCCAGTGCCACGCAGCCCTGACCACCGAAGCGTCGGACCGCAGGGGGTGAGGAGGGATGCGGGGGAGCCCTGCGGCCACAGCCAAGCCCACAGTGAAGGAGAGAAAGTGCATGGAGAGGGCGGGGACCCCGTCACTCTCCTCCCCTACACTCTGGGTAGGAGGCCCCGTTCCGCACACCTGCCTGCCTTCCGCAGCAACCCCCGCACGGCACGGCGACAGGCTTTCCCGTTGCTCTCCCAGCTCTCTATAGACTCTATTTTTATATCTATTTAAAACATAGAAATGTATAAATATATAGGATATTATTTATAGATATATAGACGTGATTTAATCTCTTACTCTGTGTGTATCCGGACTGTATCTGTCCATATATACAATATATATGCTGTGGTATTTGTATTATACACTGCACATACCCCTGCTTCCATGCGCTCGCTCTCCTAGGGAGACTGGATTGCATAGGTATTTCCAGAAAACACCACTTCAGGGGATGGGGGTGGGGGGAGGGAAAGCCAGATGGAAGAGGAGGGCCGTACCATTTTCCTCCCCAAAGGGCACTTTTTCTCCCTCTGGCTAACGCACAAGGATCACCTCAGAGGCTCCTTAAAATATCACAGCTCCATCCACTCAGCTAAAGGACCCTGTGAACAGAGAGCAAGAGAGGGGTCTCCCTCCAAGCAGAAGAAGGGCCGTGTGTCTCTGGGCAAAATCCTCCCTCCTCAAGATGTGAGGAGGAAACCGGACCAGAACCCATGACCCAGCACCACCTCCCCCAGGAGGCTGGTGTCTGGAATGGGACCGTCCCAAGGTCACCTGCCCTCCAAACACGCCACTCCCGCCTAAGGAGGCCTGGCCTCCCTGCGTGGTCTGCCCCAGGCTGGCCTGGCTAGGACAGCCTCTTGAAGGGGCAAAGGCGCATGAGGTCCAGTGTAACTGGAGCCCTCACCACAAACTGGGTGTGGGACCTAGAAAAAGCACGAATTCTACTTGGAAATCAACCCAGACGACGTGCCAAAACCAGATCCAGATCCAGAATTCCTGTTCCTGGAAGGGCGGGGGGGGGGGGGGCAGGCAGGGGGAGGAATCTAGAAGTTCTACTTCAACTTCCAGGCTGCCTCCTGGACCCCGCGGGGCTCCAGGTGACCAGCAGCCCCACAGCCCGGCTGGGCCAAGCCTGTAGTCCATTTCTGCGTCACCACAATCATTTTTGGCATCTAACACGCTTTTCCCTCTTTTCTCCGTCTTGGTATCACGTCCAAACAAAGGGAAAATATTTAAACATGACCTTAAATAATTATAAGGTCCTTCCTCCAAATGACAGGGTTGACATAAGCAAGTCAAGGAGAGGGGGCTCAGCAAGACAACTCAACGTGGAAACCTGTAGCGGGGGCTGGGGCGAGACCACCGAATACCCTAGACTCAGGACCCAGCACCGAAGCCGGCTGTGCAGATGCCTTGGAGCTCGAGCCTGCTCTCATTCTCCAGTGAGGATGAGAAAGTAAAGGATCTGCCCTACATTACAAGATGTGAAAAAAAAAGAAAAAGAAAAAGCAGGTGTTTTGGATGCCTAGACTCTCACCTTCAACCAGGCAGGCAAAATGCGGGCATTCTACATGGCAAGAGTTGCAGACAGGGCTCGGCTGTCCTCAGGGTTCACAGATACTGGATGGCCATGGGTGTCTTTTTCCTCCACAGAGGAGAAGCAAACCATTTTCATCACAAGGGCTTGGGGCTCCCGAGCTCGGCAACGTATCTGCTTGATCTAAATGGCCATGAACCTGAACTCACTTCCCACCCCCCTCTACAAGCCAAAGAAAGTCACTAGTCAGCCAGCCCAACTAGGACGAGTCTCAACCCCAGAGACAAACATGTCCTTCAAAGCCAGTGGCTGAGCTAAAGGGCTCGACTGCATCTGAAGTGACCACGTTCGAGATGCCAGGACGGCCCGGCCACAGCTTTTTACGCGCATCAAAGGGAGAACAGGCTAGGTAAGCATCTGGTTCCCTAGGCTAGGCCCTGTGGGTCCCATTAGCCCAAGAGTCTTTCCCAAGGAGGCAGAAGAGTGGAAACTCCTAGGATAGAAATCACATGCAGCATTCACAGGATGGAAGCACTGAGCCTCCTGGGAGCATCCAGCTTGAAAAAGACCCTGTGTAAATTGCAGTGGTGTGTCACCCAAATTGTTCCCTGGTTACTCCCTGTCCCAAGGCAAAGTGACCTTCAGAGTGCCTGACACAGCCCAGGCTTGGCTGGATTCAACAGAGGTCGTGAGCACCCAGAGTTTTAGAGCGCCTTGCCAAACTTCGAGACCCCCAGGAGAGCTCGCCCTGCCTGACGCACGGACACCTGCAGTCCCACGCTATTAGCAGCAGCTCGTGCTTCTAGCCCAGAGGCAGCTCACCAGCTCCCTGCTCTCTCGGGAGACACAGGGTAGATGTTGGCGTAGGCCCAAAGGATTTATTTCTCCCCCTGGATAAAAATTTGAGCTCATTTTGGCCACGGCCCTCCTGAAACAGCCACAGCCCTGACTTGTGCTCAGGCAGACATCAATCATTCTCTCTTCCTGGTTTTCAAATGAGTGACCCAGGGGATGGCTCTAATGTAGTGGGTGGAGGGGGGCAGAGGGGAAAGGAGAAGGTGTAAGGCATCTGGTGGCTAGAAGAAAGGATCCCGACCTACTGTTTCTGGCCCCCACCAAGGCCCCCTTGCCAGCCATCTCTGCCCTCAACCCATCTTACTTAGTCTGTGCGATGGTCAAACTCCCACAGACGTGATAGTTTATGTATGTGGTGGAGAGGATATCAGGGAGGGAAAGGTGAAACCTTGTGCTTTGCAACAGTATCCCACTTGACCACGATTACTGACCGGGACGGGAAAAGCAGGGGGGTAGGTTGGGGGGTTTAGTTGGTGGGGGGGCTCATCAGCTTAAAGTAGGGACACGGTACAAGGCTGGGAATTGGCTCAAAGCCTCAGAAAGAGCTTTGGACACTTCCTCGCTAGTTCCTGCTCTCTCCTTGTTCAGAGGAGGGTGGGGAAGTACGTGGGACTGGGGAGGCGGCTGGGGGGTGAATGTCACCAGGCGGGGGGTGCATTGATTTGTTGAAGAAGGCAGCATATGAGGCCTGGCAGTGGGACAGTCGGAGAAAACCAGTTTTTTGTTTGTTTGTTTCTTGTTTTTTAACATGCTACATCACTGTTGAAAATGAACAAAAAAGTTTCAAAAATAATATATAATATATATATAATATATTTATATAATGAAAAGCTATCGGCTAGCAGCAATGATTCTAAAGTTATCTTAGCACCAAGACCATAGGGGTAGGAGGAAGGGATGTGTGGGGGGTGAGGGGACTGGCAGGACGAGGAAGGGGTAGTGACATGTTCAGTGTTGATGACATTTCCACTATGGTTCTCGACAGTGGCATGAGGCCTCAGAGACAAGATAAACCAAGAAGGAAGGAAGCCACCGCAGTATTATGTCTGAGCCAGGCAGGGTGGGGTCACGGGGGCCTTGCCTGTGGCCAGATCACACCGTCCTTTGCCCACCCTCTGCCAAGGGAGAGGGGTAGCTCCCAGCAGAACTGACCACGGACACTGCAGCTCTTCCTCCCTCCCCGACATCGGACCTGCATCCACAATACAGGGTCCCTGCACATCCAATATGCATAAATCAGATGGGGAAACATGAACAGAAGTTTTTAACAGCTCACGCACATTTTTTTTTTTTTTTTAAACTCCCTTGCGAGGTATACTGGTAGTTAAATGAACAAAAGAGCATTGATCAGACTCCTCTAGCTTAAACCACTATTTGCCCCAGGGAGTAGGCGAGTGGCTATTTCTAAAGCTTATATCGTGGTTGTGTGTGTGGGTAGGTGTGTGTGCGTGTAGGCAGATGCCTTGAGAGTCCTGTCTGGCCTCTTTTTTATTCCTTTTTCTTTAGGACATCTCTACCCTGTTCAAAGAAAAGGAAGCATTCACCAGCACAGATGCAACGCCTGGTTGCCCACTGCCTCCTGCCAGGCTGAAGCGTTTGGTACCAGCCTTGTCGCAAAAGAAGGCCTCAAGCTCTAGAGACCCTCCTTCGAGTCACGCATAACCCAGGGCACAATTTGCATTGACATCTCCTGCCACTGAACTAGAGCAGGCATTTGATTATTAAAGGAACAGCAACACATTATGTGATTATAAAGACAGAGCATAAATAATTCATGTAAATGGAATACATACCTTTCATTTTACTTGTTTTTAGCCAAAAATCGCTGCCCTGTTAGGGTCTGGATTTCTTGGCTCTTCATTCCCCAACCCCCCTCCCCCCAGTCCTGCATCTGACTGGAATTATATTATTTTACCTCACACTATGTAAGAACAGGAATGCAAAAAATCCCCCCCCCACCCCCTTTACACACACACCTTGTCCCTTCCCCAGGATTTCAAGCTCGGTGGTAAGGCAATTTTGCCTTCAGTATAACAGGTAAGATCTTTAGGATCCAGGGGGCCGGAAGGAAGGAATCCATAACCCAGGGACGGGAGAGGCGACAGAGGTGGGGAAGTGGTGGGTGTCACAGTTTGACCGACACGTTAGTTTCTAAGACAGTGAAGGAACGCTCATCAGGAAATGCATACAAACCTCTCAAGCTGAAATCAGGTGGGAGAGGGAAAGAGTCACACACGCCAATCCAGATACACCACCCACCCCATCCCAGATCAGAGATGGGGTTCAGCTCCACCAGCGTGTCCACGAAGGGGCTGAGAACCCCATCGCAGACCACACGAGAAAAGGAAAGGCAAGAACGTAAACCCAAACCCAAACCCCTCAACCCCCGAGCAAAAACATACAACAAACCACCTAGAGGTGATGACAAAGACCCGTCATTTTAGCTTAGGCTGTTGGTTGACTGTTAGGTGGGAACGCATGTGGCCCCAGCACGTGCTTCCGTGAGGGAAAAGGATGGCCACGGAGGTTGCAGCTGCCAGATCTTGTAGACAAGAGTCCGTTTCCAACATCATTCCTTTGTGAAAGCTCCCAGTGGCTTCTGGTGGACACATCACCTTGGTTTTTAAAAATTTTCAGTGTGGGCTTATATATATATATATATATATATAATATAATATATATTTATATAATATATCAAAGCTTATGAGTATAGATTAAAAAAATATTCAACAGCTTAGTGAACTCTGGGACGCCGGCCCCCTAGATGTCCGGGTAAAACTCAGACCCGGGGTCCACGGTCTGCAACACGGGTTTCTGTTCCAGCGCCGACATCCTGCTGAGGACCTCGGCGGAGAGCGCGTAACTGTTGCCCGACTTCTCCTCAAACCAGCTGTCCAGGGCTCGCTTGGCATCGAAGTTGGTGATCGGCGGGCCGTTCACAGCAATGGTCAACAGGTCGCTGAGCTGCTCCAGGGTCAGGCGGGAGCGGTGGTTTTTGCGAACTCGCTGCAGGGCATTGCGGCCTTTCTCGCAGCACGCGGTGGACGTGGGGAGGACTTTGAGGACCTGGATGATCTTGTTCAAGAGCGGGAAGCGCTGTTTGTACTTGCAGATGTGGCCGATCAGGTCTTTGAAGCCATTTTTGGTGTAGTAATCCGCCTTCAGTTCCCGCCACTCCATCAACAGGCTGCCCCGGGGGTCCAGCCCCTCCCGGCAGATATCCCGGGAGAAGGTTGGGATGGCCTCCAGGTGATCAAATATCTGCACCATGTCCTCCTTGCCGTAGCTCAGGAGCTCCTCGCTGTTCCTGGGCCAGGCGGCCAGGTCGAACACCTGGCAGGCCTTCACGAAGATCCGGCTTCGGGAATCGAACCTCTGAGCCAGGATCACCTGGGTCTTCTGGCAGATCTTCTCCCTGACGGACTGGAACTTGGCCTCGGCCACCCTGAGGTTCTTCACTGCAATCCCGTTGAAGCTCTCTCGAAAGTTCTCCTCGAACTCCTGCAGGTACTCCCCTGGGGAGTCGGCCAGCCGGCTGATCTCCTGGATGGCCTCCTCGATCTTGTCGTCCACCTGGGACACCAGGAGGTACTCGCCCTGGAAGACGTAGGCCAGGCGCGAGAGCACGGCGATCACGTCCAGGAGGAAGTAGATGAGTTTGACGGACTGGTAGTCCATGAGGAACTGCAGCAGGGCCAGCGCAATGGCGGACGCGTCGGCCCGCTGGGTCTGGCTGCTGACGTCCTTGAGGTGGGCCACCACCTCCAGGTAGTCTTTAATGAGGGCGTTGAGGACGTTCTGCTCCCCGATGATCCACCTCACGGCGCGGATGTCCCCCAAGAACTCCGTCTCCTCGCACAGGGTCGATGCCGTGGACCGGAGCTCGCACATGAGGCGCGGCGAGTACCGGTAGAAGCTCAGCAGCTGCTTCAGATTGTTCTCTAGCTCCTCCAGGCACGGGAGCTCCTTCCCGCTGATGGCGTCCAGGACCTCCAGGTGGGGCCGGTGCACCATGAAGGGCAGGCACAGCAACCAGGGCAGTGTCTTGCGGATCGTCATGAACATGCTGGCACGCAGGCTGGCCGTGACGTTGGCCCCGTCGATGCCCAGGCCGACGGTGGGCTTCTCGTCCTGCAGCCGGATGCCCAAGGCCGAAAAGGCCCGGTCGAGCGCCTGCAGGTAGCTCTCCGTGCTGGAGAAGCCCAGTTCCTGCAGGGACAGGAACTCGGTGGCCGGGGGCCCATCGCTGCTGGTGTACTGGACGTAGACGGCCACCGTGTCGGCCAGCAGGTCGTCGCTCTGCCCGTCCAGGATGATGCTGAGGCAGGGCGACTGGCGGATGCGCTCCACCAGGTCCTCCCGCAGCGCGCGGGCGATGTGGTGAATGAGGATCTGGCAGTCGCCCTCGTTCATGTACTGGTCCACCACCTTGAGCTCGCACTTGCGCAGGAGCTCGGCCAGGGGCCGGAAGTCCAGGTAGGGCCGGCCCTCGAGGGCCAGGTGGTAGGCGGTGTTGAAGAGCAGGGTCATGTTGCGGCACATCTCCTCCGTCTTCTCGGGGTGCATGCGGAGCTTGTACAGCTGCAAGCACTTCTTGTGCAGGTTGCTCTGGCTGTGCAGTTTGATGGTGTGGATCTTGAACTGCTTGGAGCCGATGATGAAGGCCGACGTGCGGGAGGACTGCACGGTGTACTGTCGGCACACGTGACACCACATCTCGTTGAGCGTCGGGGAGTACCGCAGGAACCAGAACTTCTTCAGCCATTCCTGCTTGAAGCGCCGGATGCGGCGCCCGGTGGCGGAGGACATCTTGGAGGGCTCGTCGGTGGCGGTCGTCATGTCATTGGAGACGGACTCGTCGGCAGAGTCGACCTCCTGGTCGTCGTCCTCCATGATGGCGGGGCCGGAGACCATGCTCTCGGAGGCTGGAAGACAAATGGGAAGGAAACATTTAAACCCCGGCGGCAAAAAAACGCAGGCTCTTCCAGAATGAACGGGAACACGGCCCGAGAGGTGGGTGCCACACCGTGTGCAACAGGCCAGTTCCGAGGACGGACTGAATCCCAGCCTAGAATTCTTTTTTTTTTTTTCTTTAATATATCTATGAGCACTCTGGTTATCCACGGGTGACGGTTCCTCTCCGGGGATTACGCCTGGTGGCCGCCCTGCTCCAGGCTGCCTGCCTTCACCCTCCGCTAGTGGGCGCTCAAGGAACCCAACCTTCCCTACCAACGGAGCAGCAGGGCCGGGGCCGCAGGAATGGGTCTGCGGGAGAGAACACAGCTCGCCCAGCCTGCCCAAGTCACACAGCCAGGGTGCGGGGCTCGGTTCTCTCGGCGCTAACGTGCTCAGGGCAGGCGTGCAGGCAGCTTGCCACGGCCCCAGCTTATTTCAGGATCAGAATGCAGTTGAGTTAGGACGCATGCTTTGAATATCTGAAACACCTCATTCTGAGCTAAGGGATGTGGTTAAAATAGGAAATGCTATGTAAATACTCGGACTCAGCTGCAGCTGTGTACTGAAAAAACCTTCCTGGTTGTCGATCGGTTCTAAAAGATCCAGGCAGCCAACAGAAAAGGGCCAAGGCGTGCAGCCACATGTCCCATATCCCAGGCCTTCTACAATTCCAGGCAGGGGGGACAGGACCGTGTGTGGCAGAACAGCAGCTCGGGAGGAGACGAACGAGGCCGTGTCCCGGGACTGAGTTCGAGAAGGCCGGGAGCTCTCCCCGACGAGCTGCCCTGCTTGGGACTGGGGAAGAGACAGAGACTGGGTTTAGAAGTTGAGCGTGGGGCTGAGACACCACCAGGACCGCCAGAGAAAGGCAACGGGTCAAGAACACAGCACACACCCCTCCGGCAGTGGAACTTCCTTTATTGACGAGGAGGATACAAGGGCGAGACATGAAGCATCCCACTGGCGCCGCGGAGCAGCCTGTCCGAGGCAGGCACCTGCGGGCGTGGGTCTCCCCGAAGGTGGCTCCCGCAGAGAGCGCCAGGCCACCCTCACACTGCCCACGGGGTGCTCTTCCCTCCGACCACCATCTCATCCACACCGACTTACCTGCGGGGTCCGAGAACTCTGGGAGCTCCAGTACCTGAGCTGGCAATACGGGAGGTTCGGGAAGCTTCCCAGACTTAAGCATGTCTAGTTCGGCCTGGAGTTCCCGGACCTTCTTCTTTAGGCGAATACAATTAGGGCAAAAGGAGGTGGTGGGAAGCTCGTGAGGGTCGGACGCAAGGGAGGCCTCGGCGGGACTGTCGGCCTTGAAGGACGAAGGCTCTTCTTCTTCATCCTCCAACGGAAGCCCCCTGGGCTCCTTGGAAGCCCCCTGGGGGATCTTCCAGTCCCCTTCCCCCTGGGTCCGGCTGACATTCTGCACGCCATGCGACATGCTCATTGCACACCGACTGTAGGCATCATCCTGGTACTTGGGGACCTTCCTGATGACCAGCGAGGTGCTCAAGGCCAGCTGATGCGCTTCCACCTTCGCGGATTCCAGTGAAGCCTCCAACACATCCTTGAAAATGAGGTCAATCTTCTTCTTCTTGGCCTGGGGGTGCGTGTCCCCCTCGTCAAAGCCACGCTTGTACGGACTTTTGCCCTGTCTCAACACGGGGAGCTGAAGGGGACCCCTCAGGTCTTCTGGGTTATCCAGAGCCTGCTCAGACTTCTCCCTCTGCAACCTCTTCTCTCCTAGGAAGGAAAACCAGGGTGTGAGGATGTGGGGAAAAGCCCCGACGTGGGAGAAACCGACAGAAAACAAAGCAGGCCTCCTGCTAGGAAGTCACTGGACACATCCCTCTGGGGCTGGCCCTGCGGGGGCAGGTGTGACAGAAAGGGAGAGGCGGGTCACTCCGTGGATCGCGGGGTCTACAGTGGGACCCAAAAAAGTGGGAAGAATTCTTGAAAAAGACCGTTTCAAGGGAGCCTTATGTCTATAAGCTGCACATTTATAGGCTGAGGGAATGCTGGAGGGGAGGGCAGTTGGAAGTGCGGTCACCCTAGAAGCTGACACCCCACCAATCAGACTGGGCAGGTGGGAGCGTGCCTCACAACTCAGCGCGTGGGGGACCCCCGCCCTCCAGGCTTCTTGTCCGGTCCTGGCAATTGAGAGATGGCTGCTTCGACTTGGTAAAAGGTACACAGGAAACACCGCGTCCGCTCCTTCCTGCTCCCTGACTGCCTCCAGACGGCCCCGTGGGGCCAAGTCTGACCCGCAGCAACCATCCTTTCTAACTCTCCCAGGATTTCGGAGGACGAGGTGCACGGGAAAGGAAGTGACCTGAATGTCTGTGGTTCTCCCTGACAACCGAGGCAGGAAGGAAAGGGAAGACGGGGCCCCTCCGGTGGCTGAGGGCTCCCGGGGAGCAGCCTCCAACAAGATCAAGAGCGGCGTGACCACACTGACCCAAAGCATTCTTGAAAGACAGCCGTGTCTCCTTACCTGATCCTTCAAAGGATGTTCCCTTTTCTATCTCTTTCCATCACGTGACTGACTTCAAAGACGTTGGTGAGCTCCCAACAGTAATTTTAGCCTGATTCTTTAAAACAGCCGACACAGTTTCATAAATGGCTATAGAAGTGTGCTCCCTGGGGGTGCAGATGCTAAAGGGGGACCCTCAGAAGGTCCTGACGGCAGCCCGTGGGGCTGGGAAATCTCAAAGGCTTCCTAGATCAGGGCAGGGCCCTGGGAAATGACTCTGGGCAATGACTCGGCCCAATTAAACATTGCAGTTAAGCTTCCAAAAGCTGGGTTTGCTGAAAAACCACTGAGTGAAGGCCAAGGGATCTCTGTGAGCGATCCAGATGTTCCAGGCTGTGACAGAGCCCTGGCTTCCCACAGCTGGCGAGGGGTACTGTGCCCTGGGCCACGTAGGAATCCGGGTTTCCTACAGGTAACAGCACAAATGGGGGTAACCTATTCAGGACGCCCCTCTTCTGTCCTCACATGAATGCCTGAGGAGCAACCTCATGTTCACGGCCCCTGAAAGTCAGGTGGCTCTCACAGCCTACAGTTCTATAACACCTGAGGGGCAGAAAGGGTGGAGATGAACGCTTGTAAAAAATGCAACATATTTGTATTACGGAGCAGCTGTGACACTTGCCCATTTAGAATCTCCAAACATCAAGGGCCACCCTTTCACGTCTCATGGACCAATCAGGCAGCAAAGAGCTGAGGATGTTGAGAGGTCAGGGCTACACATCACCAGGGAGTCCTCACGCCTCTCTGCTCAAAGACAAGGTCATTCAGATTTCCTAGGATGTGTAGGACACTTCTTGGGACTCAAGGCTTCCTAAGGGCCGAAAAAGACCTTTAAGCACCATGAAACTGACCTCAAAGCCTCCATAAAATATGGAGAAAACACCATAAAGTGAATCAGTGACTCAAAGTAGATCAACTAACATAAATTTTTTGAATACACTGTATTAGATGCATCCTGTTCTTACAAGATAACCACAAAGGCATAATTTACACTGTCTTCAGGAAGCAGTTCTGGGCTCCGAGTAATGTCCCTACTTAAGAAGAACTAATAATTCATGCTCTGGCCTTTCTCAGGGCTCCAGCCTTCAATTAGAAGAAACCACCTTCCACACAAGACCTTCAGTGACTGAGGGTAGGGATCCCCTTTCCAGAGCGGGGCTGGCACACCAATCTAAGCCTCTACCAACTATGCAGAGTCTGCCAAAGCTACAGGCTACAGAGACATCTCCACACCCAAAGGCCACTGAGCTCACCACTGCTCCCAAGGGCTTTAGGACCAACACCCCGCCTCCCCCCCCCCCCCCCCCCCCCCACTGCTCTGGCCCTGCCCCACACGGTGCCTTTTGGTCTCCTTCCTGTTTCCTACTGCTCAGCCTGGCCAGGAACAGACCCTCCTTCCTCCTGTATCTTCACAAGTCTTCGTGGATCTCATTTCAAATCTCTCTGCCATGCCTCCTTTGAACCACTCCTGAAAGCTCACTCCCTTCTCTGAGCATTCCCCTTGGGTCTCAGGGCTCTCTCAGGATGATTGCAGCTTGAGGTGCTTTGGAGAAGACACCTGGGGGGGAAAGGACATTACAAATCCAAAATTCAAGACGATTATGGCCAAGGGACGGAACCTGTGTCCTCAGATATGACTTTGCTTGGTTTTCTTTTCTTCTGGTGATATGGTTCTTGTGGAGACTTTTTGGTTGTCTTCATTCATTTCTTCTTTTATCCATTTGACAAAGATTTATTGAGCTCCTACTAGGTACCAGACATGCTTACATAAGGCATCTTCGGAGGTCAAATGGAAACCGTGGCAATCTCATCATAGAAACATGCCTTCCCGAGAGAAATCGGCCTGTACCCAACCCCCACATCAGAAGGAGACAAGAGATGAGTACGTCTACTGGGCCTCCTCATTGCCCATCCAATCACAGATACCTTTTACCAAGTCAGGCAGCAGCCGTGCATTCATGTCCACAATCTGCTTTATTCTGTTTTGTTTTTAAAAATAGCTTAATTGCAATGGGCCACCCCACCCCCTCTTCATCATCTCCGCTCATACTCCACGTGAAGATTTATTTCCAAGAAGTAGTTTGGTCAGGAATGTGATATGGTGGGGCTTGGGTATAGCCCTGGTTCTTGGAACCACGTGGACTCTGGGTATTTGAATGTGCATTTTTAGTGCAAGGGAGGTCCTCTGGAAAGAAGGAGCTGGACTCGCCAGTTTGCCTCGGCCAGACTGAGGATGGGGTTGAGGCAAAGGGCTAGGGGCTGGGGAGTATTTTAAGCCACTTTCCAAGGACTCACTTAAATGGAGCCTGGATGGACATCTCACCCACCAGGCCATCACCCACACCTAAGGTCCCCTTCCCACCTCCCTCCAACCTTCTTCTTCTAATAGAGACTGTTCGTGCAGAGCCTGGGATTGGGACTTCCAAGGAGGAGACCAGGAGGAAGCAGGGAAGAAACTAGTTTTGTCAGGGAGGGCGTATAACACTTTCAGTTAGAGGCTAGACCCTGCACTGAGACCGATGTGTATGAGAAACCCAGCGCTGCCCTTCCTAGCCACGTGACCCTGGGGGAGTCACTGTATCTATCTGATGCTCAGTTTCTACAGTTGTGAGATGGGGATCACAGCTCATACGGGATCGTTAGAATTAGGAGCTTACAGTTGAGGGCTCACAGCAGTCAAGGTGGGCATTGTTCTCGGTGTGTTCTGGGTAGTACCCACCTAACTCTCCCAGCTCGCTCACCAGGCAGGCGCTCCTGTCGTGATAGGCACGTGAACGCTATAGAATGGCTGCTTTGCGCATGTGACTTACTTAGTCAGCATTAGCTACTACTGAGCCAATGGCACCTTCTAGCATCTTTTCCATCAGTTGGACTTGGGGAAAGAGGACCCATTTTGATGCAATGCATGTGCTTGGCTCTGGGGCCTTGTGTCTCTCGACACTCTCAAATGTCTGTAACAGGGTTTCTGGGGGAGGAGAACACGCGGGAGTTCCTGCTGCCCTGCCCCGAGCTGCCGCTCACACCCAGACCGGCTGCCCATCCCCCTTCCTCCGCCCCCCCCCCCCCCGAGTCCCTCTGGGTCTCCCCTTTGCTGGTAGACTGCATTTCCCATCGGATTTCTTAGGAAGCTCCTAGAGAAGCAGCTCTGGCTTCCCCTGCGTGGGGTGGCGGGCGTGGCCCTCGCCTGGGGTGGGCACTCACCTCTGGCCAGATTGCGGTGGATGGTTTCCTGCGACATGCTGTGTAGACGCTTCATGTAGTCCTCGCTGTACCAGACCCGGAGCCGCTCCCCGGGCCGGATGTCCCTGCACGCCCGGAAGTAGATGCGCTCGTTGTGCTGGAACGCCAGCAGGTTCTGCTCCCTCTCCTCCCGGGAGATGACCACGTACCTGGGGGCGAGGGGGACAGGTGAGAATGCACGGGCCACTCGTGGCTGAGTGCCTGCCGGGGCCAGGCACGGTGCCGGGCAGGCGTGGCAGGTCAGAGGTCCACAAGCTTGTGGCACGTGCTGAAGAGTCTCTAAGGGCAGCCTGCCTGTCCAGGATCGGGACGCCGGCTAGGGGCCAGTCCCTGGTCTCAATGTCACCGTTTTGTGGGACCTCGAGCAAGTCCCCGAGCCTCTAAGAATCTCTGTTTTCTGAGACTAGAAATGACAGCTGCCCTGCCTACCTCCCAGATTCTGGTAAATACACAATTCGACACCAGCTACAAAAATGATTGCAAACTGGACAGATCAGGTCAGTTCTTCAGTAGCTTTCAACCGCACGGATCCCCAAACACCTGCGGGCCTCTGATGGTGGTAAGTGTGGGGTTCTTGGACTCTTTCCAGTATTTCACAAAGCCCAGTAGAAATAACCCATGTGACAAGGGTGCCCCAAAGGTCAATTAATAAATGCTAAAGATCACTATCTTTAAAAAGTGGGTGTCCAGTGCGGACAGAAGAGGGAGGTAAATAAGAGACAAGAGAAGGTTAGCAACTACTCATTAATCTAAGTTATTTTAAGGTAAGGAAACTAGGACTCAGAGAAGGTAAGTGACTTGCCCAAGGTCACACAGCTAATAAATGGGAGGTGGAGCTTTGAGGTCTGTTTTCCTATGTGAGCCTGTAAAGCGCCGACTCAGAAAAGCCCAGATAACCTTGAAAGTTGTGCCAAACCCTCAGAATCACTCCCTTCCCCAACTCTCCCTGAAATGACATTTCCAACACCTAACCAGCCACCTCCAAAAGAGGAGATGATGTAACACGTACAGAGAAGTAGAGACATATAGCTCAAAAGAGGATATCGTTTGGAGTTTTAAGGCTCTGTGCTATGCGAGCATCTAGGAAATTTGGAGTCAAAAATGAACTTCTTTTCCTCACGCTATGGTTTGTCTCAAAAGCCAGGGAAGAAATCAAAGTCTGTCTGACTGGCCTAACTTGGGGCAGTCCAGGGTAAAGAGTAATTCACAGAAAAACAATCCAAGGGGGTAATGAACAAAGGAAAAGTATTCAGCATCATTAACACGGAACACAAAGTAGCACCTTGTCTCACTGGCATGGATTTCTCTCTCTCTCTTCTTTTTTAATGATAACATCCTATTGGCTAGAAAAGCGTCTCCCACGCTAATGGGAGAAAGTAAATTGGCACGACCCTTTGGGACACAAATTTGGCAATGTGGCCGCGAACAAGTATTCGTGCATCCACATTCATAGCAGCATGATTCACAATAATCAGGCAGTGGAAGCAACCCCAGTGTCCACTCATGGATAAATGGATAAACAGAATGTGGAATACACACACATCGCATTTTACTCGGCTTTAAAAAGGAAGCAAATTCTGATTCATGCTATCACATGAATGAACCTTGAAAACACATAGTAAGTGAAATAAGCCAGTCACAAAAGGACAAATACTGTAAGATTCCATTTATATGAGGTACTTAGACGAATAGCTAAATTCATGGAGACAGAAAGTACAACGGTGGTGGCGGGGGCGGGGGTGGTGCCGCCGTGTGGGGCCGGGGGAATGGGAATTAGGGCTTAATGGGTGTTCTGTCTCAGTTGGGGAAGACGAAAAGAGCTCTGGAGATGGATGGTAGTGATGGGTGCACAATGTAAACGAACTTAATGCCGCTGAACTGTACAATTAAAAAAAAAAAGTGGTTAAAATGGTCAATTTTATGTCATGTGCGTTTTGTCGCAATTTTTGGAAAATTTAAAAAGGACCCATAAGATGCAGACCAAGTAGACAAACTCTACCGACCACCACCCTGCCTATATCATTGTTTACCATAGTGCAAAAGCAAAGACATCGAAACGTCTAATATTGGAGAAACGGCTTAGTAAACCGTGGTATATTCATTCGTACGATGGAATGTTACTCATCTATAGAAAAATGTTTTCAATGGATCTTTCCTGGCGTGGAACAACGGTCCTGTCCTGATAGAACGCAGAGTGAGAACAGTAAGACCGGAAGCTATTTACTCTACAGTTCCAACCATGCTTTAAAAACAAGCCTCGCTCGGTAAGCTACTTGAAGGAAATGTTTTACTGGTGACTGATTATCCGTTACAGGTGGATCTGCTCTATCATTTTCTTTTCTGTATTTTCCAAGTTTTCCTTGTTAAGCAATTACTACAGTTACCCCCACGGCCACCCCCTAGAAAAAGACACACATGAACGCCAATTCCAGGACTGGTGGTGGTCCTGGTGGCCAGCCACATTATGAATCTACATTCGCCGAGCCTCAGGCATATAGCACCCTCGAGCACATCCTGCCCCATGTCGTCGGGGACAGTCCCCTGTGGACTCTGTTCTACTCGGCCCTGGAGAAGGCCATGACCTTACAAGGGGGACCACTAGAGTCCAGGGACCAAGCCACCTAGTAACAGGCTGCAGCGCGGACCCCCGGGTTGCGGGAGTGAGGCCAAGGGGGACAGGAGTGCAAACACGAGCTTTTGGCTGCTTCACCCGTGTTTAGAGAAGCAGGTGGGGAGGGGCGGGGGTCACACTTGCAGGATTTTTGGCACTTAGATCCTCGGAACTTGCTTGGGTCCAGGAACTTAGCCTCAACGTATCTGCGCTTGTCAGAATCAGACATGAGCACTGGTCTCCCTGAGCTGTGAAGACCATACTGTGATATCCAGGATGCCGAGTCACGCCACTAACGAAGAACCTGGGGAAAGGAAAAGAGGACCCCTGGCCTAGAGAAGTCTTTCCGAACGAATACTTCCAAGTCACAACTCTGTAGCACAGGGGTCTGCTTTTCTCTGGATCTGAGATTCCTTCTGAATGTGCAAAATATTTTCCAGTCCCCAATTTTAGCGAGAGCCTGGGGTTTGACATCCAGAATTAATCACCCTTGTGGTTAGTACAGAACTGGGGTAGATCCAAAGTTTCCTACTCCCAGATTCGGAAGGCAAACCATTCATTCATATTCCCTCACAAGAATCACTTGGATCACAGAGCACAAGGAGAGAGACGCTCTTCTCTTTTTTGGGGGGTGTTTAAGCAATCATCAAGCTCTAAAAGCTAGAATTATTTTCTCTGGCATCCAACTTTAGGAGAAAAAGAGATGAGGAACACCTAACTATCAGGGATTTCTTCAAAAGAGCAACTTCTAGACTACGTCCGAAACTTTAGAAAGATTCAGGTCAATTTCCCTTTCTACCTCCTGGTGGTTTCCTGCCCGACAAACATCAAGGTTTAGGAAGAGAACTCCAAATCTTTGCAGTGATCACAATCTTCCAAGACAGATCAAAATTTGTTCAGCATCTGGTTATATTTGGTTGTTTTGAAACTTGGCACGTGAAATATGACATTTTTGGCAACTCTCAGCAAATCGTAACAACCAGTCCCCTCAAGATGCTGAATGGAGCCAAGCTAAGTCCCAACACAGATGACCTCAAATCAGATCTCCCTCTTGTAAGTATTTTGCAGTAACCCCCAATGGTTTGATCCACTCCAAGAATCCTTCTGTCCCCATACGATAATCCCTTTATGAAGAGCCACGCCTGTCCCATTCCGAGAGCCCTCCCTGGAAGACAAGGCTCTTAGGGAGTGAAAATCTCTGTATCTGTTGAGTTTCCAGGTCACTACTTCGTTGGAGAGAAGGCACAGTGTATGTCAGAAGGAGGCGGAAAATGGCTAACGCAGGCCACTCTACAAATAATAGAGCTCATCTGATAGCTTTTCAAATCAGACCCACAGAGTTGACGCCCTTTGAAGCAATCAAAGGGGTGGGTGGTAGTGGGGGGGGGCATGTGTTCTCGACTGAAAGTTTCATGATGAGAATGGATAGTTTTTATTCTGAACTCCTTGCTGACTTTGGGTACTGGACAGATAAGCACTAAGACAACACTCTCACACCTCACCCACTGTGCCTTATCAAATGCACCATATTTTCTCGCTGGGTCAGGAAATGACTATCAGTTCCAACAGAAGAGAGAAAATAACCCATGGGGCAACCATTTTGTTGGAGTGGGAGCAGAGAAAGGCCAGGCTCAGATGGTCCTGCTCAGTGGGTATGTCTCTGATGCAAGGAAACTGCACCAGTCACGGAGGGCAGAGATGGGAAAGAGTGACCAAGAAGAGGCTGAGCTCCGTTTTCTCACAGTGTTTAGGTCTCGAGCTGGACAGGTCTTTGGGTCATGCATCCACCCACCGGAGGGTCACCCAACCTCCGACAGAACATCACCCAGCCAGCCTGTAAAGCGGCTGGAGGCCTCAGACCCTTTGGTGGGACTTCCCCATCTGACAAGGGAAATTGTAAAAATTGGCTGCCCATTCACTTCTAACCACTGGCCCCAGTTTCGCCTTCCTGTTTTGATGTGCTAGACCCATAATCCCCACTGAAGCCAAGAAAAAGAAACTACAGAAATTTCATCTGAAGTTCACAGGCTCTTCATCTCTCTGTCCCCTTTGCTTCCAACTTGATCCTTTCCCTCCCCAGGACCAGAGGGAGGGGTCTGCCAGTTACTGGTCAGCACCTAGACCAGGCTGCAGAAGACCCTGGGCCCAGTTTCACAGTATCTTTGCCTGTGGCAGAAATCGGATGACCTGGGTCCCAGGAGGTCAAAGGCGGGCTGGAACCTTCCAGAGAGGGGATAGATCCCTGGTCAGGACTTAGGGATTTCCTGCTTGGGAGGACCTCTCTGTGTGACTGGGAGTAAGCCAGGGCAATGCCCAGGTTAGGAGGCCCCTTCTCTTCTAAGGAGACTCCCAAAGGGACCCGGAGGACCCGCTCTGGTTACTTTGAAAGCCTCAGCTCTCGGAGGACAGGGTCTTGCCTGTGACAGACAGATACCAGGATCAGTGGGGAGGTGTCCCCCCAGAAAGTTCATGCCTCAGGCTGGTCCCTGAAGTACACTGGCAAATGGATAGCCCCTGACCCTTCTGGAGTCTCCTGCCAGAGATGGTGACTTTTTTTTTTTCCAGGACCCCTAACAATTTTTAGGGAGCAGAAGGTAAAATTCCCTCAGCCACGCCCTGCTTGTGCTGTGCAGAGACTTTAAACACGGCTGCACGGTTTCCTATGTGGCTGCTTTGTCTCGCTCTGCTCCTCGGTTCCATCCTTTTCCTCACGGGGCCAGCTAGCGCGGCGCCCGACACAGGGCATCTGAGTACTTTGGGATTCGGGAAATGCCGACGGCGCTGGAGCCCCTCTGGCCGGCATGCTTTCCCTCAGTCATCTAAGCCCTGCTCTGGGGGCCTCGAGGTTTTCACAGGAAGCGAAGAAAGAGAATATACACCAAAGAAAGATCCTGGAGACCGGGTGCGTTCCAAGTGTGAGATCAATTTCTTTTTATTGCCATCTTAACAAAAAGACTCGGGAAGGCAATCTTGGATTCCAGCACTGGAGGGCAGGGGAATGCCGGGCGATAATCAAGCCACTGGGCTGTCGGACAGGGGAGTGTGCGGTCTGGGGTAGCAGGAGCCCCCAAAAGAACCAAAGAGTGGGGAGATGGAGCTGAGGCCACAGGGACATTGCAGGTGTCCCCCACGCTCTCGACATGGGACAAAGCGTGGTCTGGGTTTAGAAGCAGTGCTCCACAAACAGCCAGAGCAGGCACTGGGGAGAGCGGCCCCCCCCGGCCCCCGCCATGGCTCTAGGGGGCAGACGTGGGAGACGGTGGGCCGGGGGGTGCAGGGAGGGGCGGGGGGGAGCAAAGAGGACACAGAGCTGAGCTACACCTGGGTCAGAGCTAAGCTTGCAACTGCCAGCCCACCTCGCTCGCTGGCTCGAGGAGCCTGCCTGTCTCTCCGCACTCCCACGTGAAACGTGAAGCTAGAGATGTGTGTAGCTGATGCATATGCAGCCCAAGCAAGCGGAGGCAAGGCATGCTGGAACTTGGCTGGGACAGGCGCCCTGCTGGGCTCTTCTAGAAGCCAGAGGAGGAGTCACCTTGCAGGTGCCGAGGCTTGGGCCCTGCCTCTCCCCCGCGCCCCGGCCGTCGGCCTTAGTGCCAGGGCGGGGCCGGGGACTCACCTCCTAAATACTACTACTGCCTCCCGCGGGCACCCAGGAGAGCAGAGTCAAGGAGCAGCGCCCCTCCCAAGCCCGGATCTGGCCTCTGACGGGGCTGGGGAGCCGGGCAAATCCACAGACCCGGCTTCCGGGCCTGGCGCCCCCCTCGCCCCACCCCCGCCCCCTGCCGACTAACTGTTGTGTCATCTGTCATCTGTGAAATGCAGGCGATGCTGGTCATAACGGTGACAGGAAGACCGGGCGTGGCCGCGTCTCTGGCTGTCCCCAGAACCCACTGAGATCACACATCTGCAAATGCAGGGAAAGCATAAGGTGCTCTAGGAACGCCAGGGCACCTCCTCCTTCCTCCGACGCCATCCCGTTCTTCTCCCCATTCCACACAAAAGGCAAGCACAGCAGCTGAGCACACGCACCGCAAGGGCAAGCGGAAGGCCAAGGCAGGGGCACCACCCGCCGCGCTCGGAGCCCTGGGGAAGGAGAGGACGGGCCCCTCCTGGGAGGGCTCGGCTCCCCCTGCCCAACCTCAGGCTTCAGCCCCTTCGGAAGCAGCAGAATCAGGGCGCAGGAGGCGGCTGTGGCAGCCCTGAGGTTGGCAAGCAGGATTCCATTCAGATGCTCCCCGCTCTTGCTACCCTCTTCCCCACGAGGCCCGCTGCCGTGGGCGCAGACCAGGAGGAGGCCGCCGCTCGGGCACAAGCAAGCGTCAGGCAGGCAACTTTGCCCACATCTTCGGCATCGGCCAAAGATGAGGGCCTGGGGCTGGATGCACACTCTGTTGGAGCCCAGGGCCGCCGACCTGCGCGTGGGGAGGAGATGGCGGTCTCCCCGGTATCCTACAGGGGTCATCGGTCCCAGACATGAGAGACCGGCTCCCGTCTCGAGGCCAGGCACCCGTCCTCCATCTCTCTTCCTCCTCCTGTAGACTGGCTGGGTTAGAAATTGTGCTTTCTCTTCCGAGACCTGGTAGTCCGTGCAGGGGCCGGTGGCGGGGAAGCCTGCGGGGGCTCTGCCGGGGGCGCCTCGGCCTGAGGGGTCGAGCCCGTGGGGGCTACCCCGTCGGGCCCCCGCTGAGACGCCCGAACTCCGTCCCGGATCTCTGTCAGCGTCTGGCACATCTGACCGACGCGGCTGGTCAGCTCGGCCATGGTCTGGCCGATGGCGTGCATGCTGTTTGCCATGTCCTGGTGCACGGTCACCAGCTCCCGGCAGATCTGCTGGAACGCCTCAGTCTGCTGGACGTGGGCATGGGGGAGCTGCCAGTCAAGGCCTGTGCTGGGCGCGCTGGGGTGTGGCCGAGGGGTCCTGCAGGCGGCCTGGGCCTGGGGTGAGGGCCGGGGTAGGGCCTCCGGCTTGGGGCCCACCATCTCGGACTGGTCTGAGGAGGAGGAGGAGCGGAGCAGGGTGGGCCTGGCCAGGTGGGCCTCTTCCTCCGCGGGCTGCTGCAGGGGCACCCGCAGAGGCTGCCTCGAGGGCCCGGGGGCCTCCTCATCTTCATCATCTTGGGGGATAGAAACAAAAAAGGGCAAATGATTACAACAGAGAGAAAGGGGGCAGCCCTGGGCTTGGGCCCACCCCCAAGTCACTCTCCAGTCCCCCTGCCCTGCCACCCCTGAGCCTCATTCAGCACCTGCCTGCTCCCCACCCACCCACAGAGACGCCCCTGCTCCCCAAATCCCTGAGGCATGCGGGCCAGGCGCCCCTGGGGAGTAGGGTGGGCGTGAGTACTGCCCAGGCCCCCTTCCTCTTGCAGGAACGGCACCACTCTCGCGGGAGAGCCCAGGTCAGGGGACTTGGAGAGCCCAGGCCCAGTGACAGTGGCAGGTGGACCCCGTGGCTCCCTTCATCTCTCTGTGACTCAGTTTCAGCAGAGCAAGGATGGTGCCTGCTCTGTCCACCTACCCAACCACTTGCCTACCTAGCAGGGTTGTCAAGGAAACTAAACAAGAGAGCGGACAGGAAGGAGCTTGGCAAAGCCTCATGAGCCACACCTGCCAAGAGGCGCTCGGAGCGGCCGCGTCCGCCTTGCCTGGGCCCCCTTGTGGCCTGGCAAGAATCTGCAGCTCTAAGTGAGCGCAGGGGGCGGCCGCCGGCTGGAGCTGGGAGGCACGGGGTGGCGCGGGGGCGACAGTCAGACTGGAGGGTGCAGAGCAGGAGAGCCACCTCGACCCCCCAGGTGGGCCACCCGGGAGTGTCTGATAGCTGGCAGGCGCCCTCACACAGAGGGCTCCCCCTCGCAGCCAGTCACAGGGAAAGGGGCCCAGCCCCTGCACACGCCGGCCTCGGCTCTCTTGGGAGCAAGGTTAGGAGCTGATTCCCATGGCAGGAATAAAAGATATACAGGTTCCCTGCCTGTCCCAGAGGGGCTAAATTCAGAACCACCCCCAGGGGAGGTGACGGGGAGGACAGACAGACTCATCTTGCCCCCAGCCGCACGCACGCCTCCCCAGGGTTCCAGGGCCTCCCTTGGGCCGGCTGGGGAAGAGCCCAGTTACTCATAACCACACCTGGTGGGACAGCTGCCATCCCCCCACCCCGGGGATCCCAGGACCCCCATTCTGGCAGGGCAGGGCTGGAAGGAGAGGGCGGGGCTGAAGTGATGGTGCTCCCTTCCTTCCAGGGCCTCCTTCCACACAGCCCCTGGCCTCGTGCTCTAACAGCTGGTTGGCTGGCCGGGAAAAGGGGGCTGGCCGAGCCTGCAGGGGAGGGGTCCCGGGCCCCCTGCCCAGCCCAGGTCACATTTGGTAACCTCATTACCTTCCGTCTTAGGGAGATGGAGGAGAGAGCAGGGCAGGATTTAGGGAATGGACTTCACTGGGTTCTAGGCCCCCTTCTTTTTCTCAAAACTGGGTGGAATCACCCTGAAACTTAGCAAAACACTGATTCACAGGGAGCTGGCGGGACCGGGGCTCGAGTCCTGGTTCTGAATCTAGCTCGGGGGCCACCTCTGCTTCTGGAACTCAGCTGCCTTGTCTACATAGCAAGGAAGTCAGACTGGATGGTCTCTGTTCCTTTCTGAGTCCTGAAGAACTGACTCCGAATGGCCACCTGTCAGGAGCCCTAGCCAAACAGGAAATTAGCACAATCCCAATCCCAACAGCGAGGGGCCTTGGAAGGGAAGCAGGGTCTTTGTGAACCACCTTCCCGGGGCTGGCCAGCCACTGACTTCCCTGGAGTCCTCCCACCCTGCTCCATCTCTCAGAGGCCGGGCTCCGGTTGGGACTGTGGGCCGAGGGTGGGCAGTGGGTGTGTGCAGAAGCCAGAACTGAAGGGGGTGCAGCCCCAGCACGGAAGGGTCTTGACTGCTCCCCCTACTCAGGGGAGCCCCAACTCGAACCACAGCCCCAACTATAGGCTGCTGGGCCCAGAGATGACCGCAGTCGGGCCCCTGGCATCCAAGTCCCTCCCAGGACACAGGAAGCCCAGGAGAATGGGGCAGAGAGACGTGGAGGGGGTGTGGGGGCAGTAGGGACGGGGAGCGGACCTGGTGAGACAGGCAGATCTCACCAGAGCCTTAGCGGGGAAGAGAGAGGCAGAGGACCGTGAGGAGTGGGAGTTGGCAGCATGGCGCAGAAGCTCAGCAAAAGAACACAGAAGTAAAGACGTTAGGAAGAGAGAGAGAAAGAAAGGACTGATCGCCCCCCCTGCCCCCCCACTGTGGCCTGGGCCCTGAAGACTTGGCTGGCTTCCTCCCGCGCCCCCTCCCCCGCGCCTGCTACACTGGGTTTCCCTGGCTCCTCTCTGTCCTGGAACGTGCCAAGCGCCTTCCTGATGCAGGGCCTCTGTACATGCAGTTCTGGGCCTGGAGGCTCTCCGCTCCCCTCCCCGCGCCCCACGCTGAGGCCCAGTTAACTCTTACTCACCCTCCGCCTCTCAGTTCCACTCCCCACTCCCCGGGGAGAGCCACATCCTCAGCCCCTGGCCCTCAGACAGGGCTGCTACGGAACTGGCAGGGCCAAATGCAAAATCTGAATGCAGGACCCCTTGTTCAAAGACTGTTAGGAACTTCAGGAAGGCAAAAGCAACTCGTTAAAGCCGGGACAGTGCCCTTGTGAGCGCAGAGCCCGAGGGTCACTGTGCAGGTGGCCAAGGTCATGCACCCAGGAAGTCAGCGCCGCTCTCAGGACCTCCTGCGTCCACCCTTCAGCCCTTCCTTACGACTGTCCTCACACAACGACTTAAAGCTCGTGTATTCCCACAAGTCTAGGGACGACCCAAGAGCAGGGCCGGTGTAGGTTTTATATATACAACTCTGTCTTCCCAGCTCCCAGCACAGCTCCTGGCACAGAGTTCAGGAAGTATTCTAGAATGAATGAACGGAAAGGGGCGGAGAAGACAGAGCGGGAGAAGGAGGGAAGGGTGCATGGGAAGACTGGATGACACAGAGAAGGACAGAAGAGAGGAGAAGGTGAGGGAAGGGGGCAATGGCCGAGGAGGAGGAAGAGGCTGGGGAGCAGGCAGCGGGGGCCCGGGGAGGGGAGGCCGGCGGTACTCACAGCTGGTCGAGGGGCTGTCGGTGCCATCCAGTTCTGCCCTGGGGAAGTTGTGCCCGGAACGGGCTGTGAGCAGGGTTGACTCGATGGCCCTCTCGTGGGCAGTGAGCATGATGGTGGGGGCCCGGCCCCCAGCCCCGGGGCCCGACAGGGACTGCTGCATGAAGGCCAGCTTGTCCTTGGTCCTTCGTTTCATGTCATCCCATCTGTGCTTAATGTCCTTGACGGAGCGGGGGACCTGGCTGACGGAGGTGATTTTCCGAGCTATGCCTTCCCAAATCTTGTCCCTGTCGGCATGGGACAGCCGCATGGTCTCCCTCCCAAAGAGAACCGCTTCGTGGTGGGTCACCTCCGTGACCAGAATGTCCAGTTCCTCCTTGGAGAACTTGGGTTTCCTCTTGCGCTCGGCCAGGGGCGCCACATTCCTTGGGTTGAATATCCCACAAAGCACAATTGGGTAAATGACCGTCAGGGCGGGTGGTCCTCCTCCTTCCTAATTGCCGGCCCCCAGCTGCGGAGCCAGGAGGCACCTGGGCACCCTCGCCCGCTCACCACCACCACACCCTCCTCCTAGCGAGAGGCCCCTTCCCCTACTCCTCGGAGGGCAGGAGGGCGGGAGGGGTGCGGCGTAGTGGGTGGGAGCGCGGCCCGAGTCAGACGCCTTCGGTGGCAGGCCCTGCCTTAGCCCTGGCTAGCTGGGAGAGCCCGGGCTGTGCACTCAGCCTTTTCCAGAACCCTCTCCCCGGCCGGGTCAGGAGAAGCAAGCACACGGACCTGGGGGTCGTTACGAGGGAGGGGAAAGCAGTGATGTCCGAGAGCTTTAAAGCCCTCCGCAGGAACAAAGGGTCCTCACTGGGGTTGGGAGCAGGCCATTGCCTCACAGATGGCTCACAGGAAGAATATTTAAACAGGGCGACTATTTACAGCGGGCTTCCCGGCGTGTGGCCTCGCTGGTGACGCCCGTGATTAGGGTGTGGTCACAGAAAGCTCTCTTTGTCTCCCTCCCTGGCTCCCAAGTGCCCCCCAGGCCCCCACCTCTGGGTGTGTGGAGGCTCCCCTCCGACTCCAGTCCTGGCTAGCAGCAGCTCTTCTGGGGTCGGCCGCTGTGGCCTTTTGGCCGCTCGGGGGTAGGACGTGAGCAGTCCCTGAGCACCCACCGGGAGACAAGTTCCACGCTGACGGAGGCCAGGAGTGACCTTGGCTTCCATCTGCAGAGTAGCCAGGGGCTGCTTGACTGACTGAGACCTTGAGCAAGAACCACCCAAGAGAGGAACCCAAAGGGGAAACCCGGAGCCCGAGTCACTCCTCCGGCTGCTCCCCTAACCTCGGCAAGAGGCTAGGGGGCACAAAGATCCTTCAGCCCTCACCTCCCCACCCCACCTACCCAGAGCACCGTGGCTCAGGGTCAAGGAAGGCTGGGGCTTTGTTACCAAGCCAAGACAGCGCCAGGGGCCCGGGCCCCGCACTCAGAGCGACCTGGAGCTAGACGCCGAGTCTCCTGAGCAAACCCGCCTCCCCCTCTATAAAATGAGGGTGCTAATTCTAGAGTCACCTTCCAGGGCCGCCAGGAGGAATTCCTGAGGGGTTTTTCAGTCTCACCACTATTGGCATTTGGGGCTAGAAACTTCTTTGTGAGTGGGAAGGGGCGTCCCGGGCCATATACGACGTTTCTCAGCATCCTTGGCATTTACTCGCAGACCTGTGACCACCCAACATGGTGAGTGGCAAAACAGCCCCTGGTTTCAGACCACCGATCTCATGAATGCAGAGCCCCTAGCATAGGGATGCCGTAAAGTCAACACTCATTACGTTGATGCCCGTTCTCTTCCCGGCCCACCACTTAATTTTTTGAAAAAACTCACCAACTCCATCCAATCCCGCACAAGACCCTAAGTTGTCACAGTACAAGAGCGGATGTCTGCACACAGGAATGAGCAATCGCAAAAGGAAGCTATACATTAAGGGGGAAGGCAGGTTCCCAGCACGAACTGGCTTTCCCCTCCAACTACCACCAGAGGGACATCTCCGTGGCAACAAACCACACCCCCAACCCCCACCTACTCCTTGAGTGTTGAATGAGAGGGGCCCCAGCAGCTGTGACTGCCCTGGGGCCATCTTGCATCAGAAGGGGCTGGCAGACAGGACAGGATGGGCCGAGGACAGACCCCAGGCCAGCAAGGCAGCAGAAGCAGAACCCACCCCACCCACAGCCCAGGAGGCCATGCTTTCGCCTGGGCCCTTGTGCACAAGCAGAAAGAACATGGGCCCAGAGGTCAGAGACAGGTTCCAGTCCTGGTTCCGCCCCTGACGGCATGATCTAGCGTAAGATCTTGCCCTGCTCTGGGCCTCGGTGTCACCGCTGTAGCAGGAAGGGCCGAACAGAGGAGGGGCTCTCAAGAGCAGCACGTCAGACTCGCTATGGAGAGCTTTAGAAATACCAATACCGTGGGCTCACCCTCGGCCCGATGCAGTCAGAATCTCTGGGGCGTCGGATGATCGCTAAGTTAGCTCAGATGATGTCTTTCCCGAGGGTTGTGGTAAAGCCTCTTCCCCAGGGTGAAAGATGAGAGATGGGTGGCATCGAGGCACAGAATCCGCTCGGCCTGCAAAGCTTCTGGAGCCTCGGAAGCAATGGTGCAGAAAGGCCCTGAAGCCAGACTGCACTCAGACACACTCTCCTCTGCTTGCCTAGAGCCAGGCGGGAGCCACAGGGAACAGAAGCCCAGGCCGGTGCTCCGGTCCCCACTTCTGTGGCCCTGGTCACAGTGCCCTCAAATGCAATCCTGGCCCCTGGCAGGGCCCAGCTCAAAGGCCCCCTGCTCTGTCATCTGGGCCCGTGCAGCACATTCTCTGTGCCTTCATTCGCCAACTGCAGCTGAAAAAAACCAATTTCCACGGTGGAAGGTGGGAGTCCTGGGAGGACCGGGAGGGCCAGACCATCGAGGGCGCCCCGTTACACGGTCGGCTCTGCAAGTGGGTGGGGACTTACAAGGGCCGAGCTGACACTGGCACCGGGTGGTCGGGCTGAAGGCGGTTAGGACTGTGTCCGTGGCCTTCTCGGAGGCCCCTGCAGGGCACCAGCGCACCAGAGGATGTGAAAGGGGGCTAGAGGGAGGGGTCCACCTGTCCCTGGGCACCTCTGCTTCTGCTCCTGTTAAGTGGCAGTGAGAAGAGCCGCCCCGACAAATAAGAGGACAAATCCCAGCATGCTCTGGAGAGTGTAAGCCGAAGCCCCTCTCGCCCTCCCAGCCCCCCATCCGCAGCTCTCAGGTGGGGAGCACAGGTGGGCAGGAAGGCCCCGGGGAAGGGAACAGCAGACCTCACCATAGCCTCCCCACCTCCAACCAACTTCTCCTCGTTTGCTTGGAAGGTGGCAGAGTTGAAATACAGCAAACGCCCTCTTAGAAAGTTCCTGACTGCCCTCCCTCCGAGCACAACCTCTCCAGCATCCCCCCACCACCACGGGTCACAGAACCGCACAAACGCCCACAGAGGGCCCCATCCGAGGCTCTCCTGCCCCTCCCAGCCCAGATCCACACGCCGTCACCCCTTCTGGGGCCCAGAGAGGGGCACCAAGGACGTGCCAGTGCAAGCCTGAACTCCCACACAGCACACAGACCCCTCTGGGCAGGGCCCTGGCACCCCTGCCCGGGCCAGCAGCACAGACCCAAAAGGAGAGCTGTGGGCTGAGTGCTCAGGTCCAGGCTCAGTCCAGCCACTCCTGGGCAGCCCTGGGCCAGTCTCCTGCTCTCTCTGGCTGGCCAGGAAGGATCCTCCTGGTGCAAACTTCTGTCCCAAACATGGCACGACAGTAAAACCCCTCTTGAAAGTACTCATGCCCGGGCAGCAAGTACCATCGAAAACTGAGCTAGGGACTGTGCCAGAAGCCTCCTTTTCCACGGGGCCACTTCAACAAGTGCTGGCAGCTGCACTGGGATGAGTCCTGCACCCCTCCGGCAGGAGCTGGCCCCGTGAGAGAGGTCAGAGCCCCAGGTGGAGGGACGCCCCCTCCGTGGGGGCAATGCTGCCCAGAGCGGGGGGCCCTGGGCACTCCAGAAACAGAGACAAATGTGCAGACGTTAGGGGTCCCTCTGTAACCCACAGGCCTCCTCCAGAGCCCCCCGATGGAAGGCTGGGGAAGCAAGAGGGTCCCCCAGAGCTCCACACATCCCAAGCCCTGCAAACAGCAGTCCCGGGGCCTTCGGGGGCCTCCACCACTGGAGACCTCACAGGCCCCAGCACACTCCCTTGGCTTCCTTTCCGGAGTTTGGGCAAGGCTCCCAGGAAATCAGCAGAAAGCAGGACTCACCTCATCCAGTTGGCTTTAGTCTCATCTGACCCATCTATGGACTTGTAGCGGTTATTCTTGTCCACAATCTGGAAGACAGAGAGAGAGTCTAGAAGGCGCCACCCTCGAGAGGCTCTTGTGTCCCTGCACTCCTCCCCAAGCCAGGGCCTCCCTCCCTTCGGCTTGCCCTCCTGCTACGATGCAGGACTGAAAACCGAGCTGGGGCCTGGAATCCCATCTCCTTCTCCTGTCCTAACAGAAGACCGGCAACATGGTGGACGAGCCGCACTTCCAGGAGCCCCATACCGCAAACCTGGAAGTTAGATCCAGCCCTTCTTCTCTCCCTCTAGCTTCTGTGAGAAATAGAGGCCAGCGCTGGATGACCAAGCACACGTGAGAGGGGCTTCCTCCTCTCCCCAACCTTGAACTGGTCAAGCGCCGCAGGGCTGGGCTGCGCCCTTCTCTTCTGTAAAATGTCCTGATTTCCTCATCACTCTTGAATCAGGGTTCAGCTGGGTATGGAGTTTGAGGCAGACTGTTTAATTTTCTTTCAGCCCCTGGAAGATTGCCCAAAAGGCTGCCATAGGCTGTTCGGGAAGCTACTGTTACTCTTTTGTGGATAGGCTGTCGAGGGTAAAATTTAAGACTTTCCCTTCATTTTTGATTTAATGCAATTTCCCTCTGTGGTTTTGAAGTGGAGTATTTACTTCCTTAAAATTCTCATTACTCGACGAGCATATTACTTGGTGAAGACATATCTCTTCTTCCATTCTGGGAAATTCTGAGAAACTCCTAAGTTTTTGAGTACAGCTTCTCAGTCATTTTCTCCAGTCTCTTCGTGTAGAACTTCTATTAAACATATTTGGGACTATCCCCCATGTCTTTTAACTACCTTTTTCTATTTTTCTCTCTCTTTTTCTGGGCAGTGCTCTGAGAATATTCCTCAGAACTCTCTTCTGGTTCACTAATTCTCTCTTTAACTGTGTCCGGTCGAGAATTTATCCACGTATTAACGTTCTTCCTTTGTTTTTAAATAAGCAATTTTAATGCAATGAGTATTTTTCATTCCCACAATCTTCATATCCATCTTTTCTTCATTCCACCTCGCTGTTTCACAAAGTCACGTTCCTTCTGTTTCCCTTTCCCAGCAGCATTACTGAACTATAACTGACATATAATGTACGATTTGATAAACTTTGACAACTGTACATACCCATCACCACAATCAAGAAAACAAACATATCCATTCCCCCCCAAGTTTCCTTGTGCCCCAGAATCTCCCCCTCCTGCCTCTCTCCATCCCTCCCATCCCCAGTCCACAGGCAACCAGTGAGCTTCTCCTTGTAACCATAAATTGCTTTGCATTTTCTAGGATTTCATGTAAATGAAATCAAATAGAAGCCATGCTCTCAGCACAATTATCTTGAGATTTGTCCCTATTGATGTGTGTATCAGACTTCATTCCTTTGTAGTGGGAAGCAGTATTCCATTGTTTGGATGTGCCACAATTTGCTTTTTTACCTACTTCTTAATGGATATTTGGGTTCTGTCTAGTTTTTAACTAGTACAAGTAAATCTGCTAAGAGAATCCAGTTATAAGACATTCTGTAGACACACACATCTCCTGTGGGCAGATACCTTGCAGTGGAATGGCTGGGTCACATGGTAAGTATATGTGTAGCTTTTAAGAAACTGCTAGACTGTTTTTCCGAAGCGGTTGCAACATTTTACATTCCCATACAACAGCACCAGCTGGTCCACATCCTTGCCAATGCTTGGTATGGACAGTCTTTTTCATTTAGCCATTCTGATAGGCATGAAGCAGTATCTCATTGTGGCTTTAATTTTATTTCTCTGATGACTAATGATGTTGAGTGTCTTTTCGTGCAGTTACTTGTCAGCTGCATATCTTCTCTGGCGAAGAGTCTAGTCGAATCTTTGCTCATTTTTAAAATTGGTTGTTTTTTCCTTATTATTGAGTTTTGAGAGTTTTTTAAAAATATTACTTTGGATCCAGTCCACCATCAGACATATGATTTACGAATGCTTTCTCCTAATCTAAGGCTTGTTTATTCATTCTCTTAATGATATCTAAGAGCAGAGGTTTTAAATTCAAACAAAAATCCACTGTTTTGTTCTTTTTAATGCGTGTTATCCTTCTTTTATTTCTTCAAGGATCCTAAGGCTGAGACTGCTAATTATCCCTCATTATCTACTATCTCCTTTGTCCATGGTAGCAGAACTCCTGGATTATAACTGGGCACCTGGCTACCTGTAAGAACAGAATACATTTTGGGGTGCCTGGCTGGCTCAGTCAGGGGAGCATACAACTCTTGATTTTGGGGTCATGGGTTAGAGGCCCGTGTTGGGTGTAGAGATTACTAAATAAATAAATAAATAAATAAATAAATAAACTTAAAAAAAAAACCCAGAATACATTTCTTGGTTTCTCTGTTAGCTATGTTCTGGCCAATAGGATGTAGGTGGAAGTGTCATGTGTCAGTCTCCTGAAAACTTCTTCGAAAGACAGCTGATAGATGCCTTTCCACCATGCTACTGGAATGCAGATGTAATGGCTGGAGTTCTAGCAACCAACTTAAACTATGAGGATAATCCAAGCACTGAGATAGTGATGAGCTGGGGTCGAGCTTGGTTCCCTGAGGGCTTAGTGGGACAGAGCCACAACACCAGGCCTAGAATGTATTAATAAAAGAAAATTTAACTCCCATTTAGCTTGAGCCACTGTTATTTAGAATCTCAGTTACTCACAGTCAAACCTATTCCTGATATGGATCCCAAACAGTTATTTTAAATTCATTTTCAGAATATAATTTTCATTTTAGAGTGAATTCGCTTGTCATTGATATTCAGAGGCTGTCTTTTTAACATTGTCTTCATTAGTTTTAGCGATTTGGTCTTGGGGTGGGGGCTTGTCTTTTTTTTTTGACTAGCACTGTAATGTTTGGGGGAAAAAAGGGTGAGGATTGGTCAAAGCATGAACTCTCAACGCATCTGGACTAGAAGCCCCTTTGCCCCCTCCACACACACCTTCTTTACCCATATTCTTTCTCTGGATATTCACATCTACCTCCAGACTCTCAACTTGTTCATTACTCACAATCTTCACCTCAAGCCCCAGCTGATAATATCTGACTTCCCATGTGACTTCCCTTCCTGGCTGTCTCAGGGGCACCTCAAACTTACCTCCCACAACTTACGCCCCCAGGCCCCACCCCCACACCTCTTCCTCTCCTACTGTCCTCATTACAGTATCTGAAATCACTATCTACTCAGGTTTCAAAAAGAAAGCCATTCCTACTACCAAAAACCAAAGAATGGCATGCTTCATATGGGTGAACTGTATGGTACGTAAATTATATCTTGAAAAAGCTGTTAAAAACAAAAACAAAAAGAAAGTTACCCTTCATCCCTTGCTCTCTCAACGCCCCCCATCCCATCCAATCTCTCAGCAAGTCCTGCCATCAGATGTCAAAACTGTCCCTCTGGTTCCACTGCGTCCTGCTTCCATGTTGGTCTGAGCCATTAGGTCTCTTCCGGACAACTACAGGAGACTCTAACTCCCTCCCCTGATGGTGCTCTGGACTCTCCACATTCTTCTCCAAGCAGCGACTGTCATCTTTATGGATGTAAAGCACCTCACGTCACTCATCCAGGATCACCTGCAGCACTTACAATAAGATCTGCCCCCGTGGTCACAGCCTCCAAGGCCCGTGCCTGCGTCCCTCCCTGACGTGGGCCTCCCTCTTCCCCTTCACGGGCTGCGGCCACAGCACCTGACAGTGAGGCTTTACACGGGATGGTTCACTGCCTACGACCTCTTTGCCCCACTCTTAAAAAATTAACAATCAGGAAATTTTTCACACATCCAGAAATTATAAAGAATAATGTGGCCGCCAACAAAAGTGACCTCCAGCCGTATCCGCCCCCCACCTCGCTCGCTTCAAGAAAACACCTCAACATAGTTGAAGACCGTCTCTGCCTCCAACTTCACCCTCTCTCTCCAAGGTTAACCACCATCATGAAGCTGGTGGGGAGCCTTTCCATTTTTACTACACAAGGAGTTTTCTAGAAACAATGTACAGAATGGTTTTGTAGGTTTGTACAATTCACAGATACCCCAGTGAACATATCCTTTTGTACCTTTTTCCCACTGACTTTTGCATGACTGGTCCCTTCTTATCTTTTGGGTCTCAGTTTCTGTCACCTCCTCCTCCGAAGAAGCTTTTCCTGACCTGAACCTAAAGTAGGCTCTCCCTTGCCACTTCCTGACCTCTGCGTGCCGGCCCCCCACAGCATTATCTCTATGACATCACCTGTCACTTCCTTTTAGAGACCTAATTGCATGGTGCAGTTTTGACATTGATGGTGTTCATTTGTCAGCTTGGCCATTGACTGTCTCCCTCACTGGACCATAAGCTAGTGAAGGCAAAGCACCCGTTCATGATGGTGGCCTGGCCCCGGATCCTCCATACAGCACATGGCACAGGATAGAATCCTGGCTGAACGAATGAATGGTTGGCTGAAGAGCCTTTTAAGGAAAAAGTGAATCAAAGAAAAAAAAATGATCTAATGTTAATATTTTAGGAAAAAGGAAATGAGTGGTGTGCTGAAGCTGGCTTGCACTGGCTAATGAGCGCGGACTCTGAAATCTTCCAGAATTTCATGAACCAATTGTTAAACAGCTGTTATTAGAAATTTAATTACATAAACTTACAATTCAAGAAATGGTATTTTGAAGGTAATAAATACTCAACGCTTACCACTTCCTAATTACCTTCTATTTTACTATCATCGGTGTTCTTGAGGGAAATGGCCATCTATTGTGTCTGCACAGTAGAAATGCTATGGAATAGTTGCTAGGGCCTGTCTCTTCCCACCACCCGGTTCAGTGACTTCACGCCGGAACCTTGAAATCGGCCACAGTGGGAACATATACACCATGGAAATCGGCTCGCGTCGCCCACCCCCAACCATCACCACGGTGACTAGCGTGTGTTTGTATGTGCACAGAAAGTCTGGGAAACACAATTTGAGCTCTCAACCCTGGTTACCTCTAGAGGAAAACGAAAGAAGAAAGCAAGATGAGGGTTTTGCTTTATTTGTCTATGTATGAGGCTACACTGCCTTTGTAGTTTAAAATTCTCAGACCAAAAGAGAAAACATGCAGCTCAGGCTCTGCCCCCCACCATCCACACCCCAACAGTCTCCCCAGATGGTGCCCCAGTCCTCAGGGACCTTCCCCTGGAACTTCATAGAACCCTGTACTTTATCATAATATAAATCCCCCTATGTTATCATTTTCTGATTGCTCCTCTCTCTCCTGGGGAAAAAGAAAAGCATCTCTAAGCCCTGCAGCCAGTAACAGGAGGACCCAGCAGGTATAGTTAAGAGCCATGGAGCCAGAGGAATCAGCTAGAATTTCAGCTTCACCATTTATAAGTGAGTGGCCTTGGCCTCCACCGGCCTTGCCTCAACTTCCACATCTGTAAAATGGGGTAAAGGCCAGCCCTCACAGCCCTGCCGTAATGACTCACGTGGGAGGCACTCAGTAGACAGTTGTCATTAGCATTTTGGTCATGACCGCAATCACAATCTCTGGTCTCTTAATGAAGAAACTAATTGTTAGCTATCATTAATTCCGGGCAGTCGGAGTTGTTGTGATCTGCCTTTTTACGGCTTCCACTGGGCAGAGAGGCGCTGGTGGGAGCTGGGAGGGATGCAGGGACTGCCTCAGGCCTCTGATGCTGGCTCAGATCTGGAGGTTTGCTGAGGGATGGTTCTGGCCTTATCTTTCCCACCAAGCAGGATTTTCTCAAACCAAGCATTCATTCATTCACGTAACAGATACCACTGAGGCAGTAGCTACAGTGTCCAGCTCTGTGGATAAAATGATGACCCAGGGAGACAATACTGTCTTTGCTCTCAGAAAACTTCACAGTCCAGGGAGCCACAGAAGAGAGACCACTGTGACAGCCCGTGGGCAGCACGGTGGCAGGCAAATCTGTGGAGAGGGGAACTCAGAGCTGAAGCCGGGATCTGGGAGTCAGTTGAGGACCTTCCTGGGAAATGTGGAATCTAAGAGGAGGTCTTGGAGAAGAGGAAGGTGAGGGCATTCTGGGCAGAAGGAGTAGGAGCGGGCAGGATGACACAGAGCTTACAGATCACGTCACATGTCACTGAGAAGCCCAGGCCACCCTGAGTAGACAGCAGGTTGTGGGCCTCCAGTCCTGAGACGGAGATGGTCCAGGAATGGTCAGCCAGGGCCAAAGGCTCGGGACCAAGCCCACAGAAGGCTGGTCTCCCAGTGTCTCCCTCACCTTATCCTGCAAGGTCAACTCCTTGGCCCCTCTAAACCCAGTACTTCTAGGACCCTCCTGGGCTCTGAACCCTGTGCCATGATGACAGCCTAGGCCTGACTGAAGAAGGGTGGCCGGCACGGTAAGGGATTCCCTTAGCCCGGAGAAGAGGAGGCGAGAGGAAGCAGAGCCGTCATCAAATGTGGGAAGGACCACCACATGGGGGGAGTGGGGGGCCAGGACAACTTATGGGGGCACAGGCCTGAATGAGTATTCTTGTGAGGTGGTGTCTTCACTCTGTCCTCAACGACCTCTAATATTCTGTCTAAAACTCGGATTGTATGATTCTATGTGGACAGAGCCTCAGGAAATAATACAAAACCTGAGTCTGGGCCCCCATATGGATCAGGGTGCTATTTCCAACCGTGCTACTGATTAACAAAGACATCAGTAACAAAATGCCAGTGGCTACCATTCAAAAAGCCATTTCAAGGGCACCTGGGTGGCTCAGTGGACCACTGAGTCCAATCAGTGGACTCTTGATTTCGGCTCAGGTCAGTGGGATGGAGCCCCGTGGGATCGAGTCCTGCATCAGGCTCCATGCTCAGCAAGGAGTCTGCTTGAGATTCTCTCTCTCCCTCTCCCTCTGCCCCTCCTCGCCCCGCTCGCATGCAAGAGTGTGTTTTCTCTTTAAAATAAATAAATAAATCTTTTTAAAAAAGATATAGCCAGTTTAAAAACAAAAACAAACCAAATTTCACTGTGCCATGGACTCTCACACACAGTTTCATGGATTCTCACAACTGTGTGAACTAGCTACGATCATGATTCCCATTTTGTGGATTAGGAAACGGAGGTTCAGGGCCACTAGGTTATTTGCCTGGGGCCACAGAAGAAATGTGTGGTGAAGCCAGAGTTTGTTCAAACTCCCGTCCCTGCTGGTACAGCCCCCCTCTTAAGTACTCTGCAGAGAGATAGGCGTTATCCCTAAGCTCCCTCTAATGACCCCGTCAGAATCAACCAGGAAAGTCCTGGGGACCCCCCTCAGAATTTCCAGTTATGCTGAGGGCTTGAGCAGATTTGCTATGTGAAGATCTGCATTTTAATACAGAGGAACATTCTGCTTGGTGGCAGGACGTCCACTGCTGTCAAGGGTTCGCTGTTGGGCCCCTCTGAATGGTGCCATCACCGGATGCTGCAGAGATTAGATTTTCAAAAAACCTGATTTGCTTGCAACTTTCCAGGAACCCATGGAATCCATAAAGAATTCTGATTTTCAGCCCTGCACCTCTTCTTGGAGCAAAGCAGTTACAAAAATGATTTATGAAGCTATTCACAGTTGACAAAGCACTTCTGCACATCTCAGATGCTCCTCCCAGAATCCCAGGAGGCAGACAGCAAACGCCTCTGTTCTCCAGCCACTTCCCAATCTAGCAAACTGAAATGGCAGAGCGAAAAAGAGGCCGGCCCAAACCTGAACTTGAACTGAACACTTGGGTTGGAAGGGGGGCCTCTGAGGTTATTTAGGCCCTGGCCTCCTAGCCTGGTGTCTACAGATGGGCTCATGGCAAGGCAGAGAGGAGGTCCCTTAAAATGTGCACAGCGCTTTGGGAATATTGGTATATGAGTATAACTTCCTAGGTGACTCCAGCTGCTCAAGAACCTGATCTAACCCGCCCTCACCCCCTTTTAAGAGATAATGGAATTGATGCCTTCTTTTATTGTTCTAAAACTCTTTCATTAAATTTCAAAAAAAGGCCTGGAGACCTGGTAAATGAGGCGTGTTTACATACAATCCCAAATTCCACATCCGGGTTTTATATACTGTAGTATCACTCACCATGCCCATGTGATGCCAACTGGAGACAATAAAGAGATCTGCGATCTGCTCCTCACTTGCTACACACCTGCAGGCAACCAGCCTCAAGACTCACAACTCACAAGGGTATGTTCCAATAGACGGTGGATCCCCATGTTATGCAGAAGAAATCCAGCGCTCTGAGAGAGTTAAGTGCCTAGCCCCAAGACGCACGTCCCTTAAGTGGTAGGAATGTCTGAGTCCAGAGCCCCATAACCAGCTCAGACAGCTCTTCCCCACTCAAGTCCACTCGAGGTCCCCCTGGCCTTGTTACCAGCCTCAGGACCAACTACCCCCTACCCTGGACACACTCAACCTCAATAAATCTGCCTCTTGGTGAAACCAGTGGGTCGAGCCCTTGGGCAAAAGGGCTGGAGTAGCAGCGATGTGAGAAAGGGGCCTGTGGCCAAGGGAAAGTAAATAGAAACAAACTTTAAATATGCTCCAGATGTCAAGGGTCTTCCAGGTTAACCGGTCAGAGGGAGGCAGCTGACAGGGCTGATGTGGAAAGCACCCACAGAGTGGCCCGCAACACAAACAGCACCTCCGTCCCCCATAATCAGAGAAAGGAACAAGACAGAGTCAGAAAAAAAAAAAAAAAAAGCAGAGACCAAAGCAAAGCTCTAGACAGACACAGCATCTCATACCCACGAGGATGGCTAGAATCAAAACGTTGGCTAACAGCCAAGTGTTGACAGGGATGAGGAGGGACCTGCCCTCACAGACGGCTGGTGGGGATGCAAAATGGTCCAGGTGCTCTGGGACACGGTCTGGCAGGTCCTCAGATGATTAAACACAGAGTTCATTAACATGGAGGTCACTAACCCAGCAATTCCACTCCTCAGGAGACGCCCAAGAGAAAACATGTCTACACAGGAACGTTGCACACCAATGTTTATAGTGGCTTTGTTCAGAAGAGCCAAAAGATCGAAACAACCCAACTGTCCATCGAAAGGTAAATTGAGGAACAAAATGTGTTGTGTCCATGCAATGGAGTCAAAAGGCCACAAAAAGGAACAATAATGCTACATACCCAGGGCTAACCTGCCCCAGCATGGGTGTACCTGGAAAACATCAAGCTAAGCGCACGAAGCCAGTCACAAAGGGCCACGTACTCATTCATATGAATTCACAGATCCCCTACGATCTAAACAGGGAAATCTCCAGAGACAGAGTAAATCAGTGGTTCCTGAGGGCTGGAAGGGAGAGGGGGGAGGGGGCGAGTTCAGGTGACACTAAAGATAGAGTTTCTTCCAAGGTGATGAGTGTATTCTACCACTGATAGTGGGTGGTGGCTGCATACAGCGGGGAATATACTAAACACACTCAGTTACACACTTCAAATGGGTGAAATATGTTGTATGTGACTATATCGCAATAAAGTGGTTTTAAGAAATCTGCCAAGGGGCACCTGGGTGGCTCAGTCGGTTAAACGTCCGACTCTTGATTTTCGGCTCGGGTCATGAGCTCAGGGACCTGGGATCGAGGTCCAAGACAGACTGGGCGCTCGGTGGGGAGTCTGCTTGTCTCCCTCTCTCTCTGCTCCTCCCCCCACTTGCGTGCTTGCTTGCTCACTCTCTCAAATAAATAAGTAAAATCTTAAAAAAAAAAAAAATCTGCCCAATATTCATCAGACAAGGAAAAGGAAACCATGTTATACTATCTGCTTGAAAAGTACTCCCTAGAGAAACAGGAATTTCCGTGTGAGTGGGAAGACCAAGGGGATGGCATGTGGGCATTCACATATGGGGTTGGAGATGAGGAGCTGGAGCTTTGGTTAGAAGTCCTGACCCCACGATTAGCTGCATGGCCTTGGACGAGGAATCTGGCCCTTGAAGTCCCAGTTTCCCCATCTGGACAAAGGGGGAGACGTACACCTGTCCGCTAGTATGGCTGTGAGGATACAGAGCTACGGCACACAAATCCTTTAGTGCCCAACGAACAGCAACAATTTGGTGGCTGTTAGAGGTATTGCTGTCCGCCAAGCCTCCCTCGCTTTTGCTGAGGACTCCCCGGGGTCCAACAAGACCTGTCCTAAAGGAATTTTTGAACACCAGAAGACCCCAAGTCCCCTATTATTAAAGCCAGGAAGTTCACTAGAAATTAGTGTCTCTCAAAACGAGCGTTTTGGGATATGTTCTCGAGATCCAAAAGCTCGCTCTAACGGGCGCCTGGGTGGCTCAGTTGGTTAAGCGACTGCCTTCGGCTCAGGTCATGATCCTGGAGTCCCTGGATCGAGTCCCGCATCGGGCTCCCTGCTCGGCGGGGAGTCTGCTTCTCCCTCTGACCCTCCCCCTTCTCATGTGTTCTCTCTCTCATTCTCTCTCTCTCAAATAAATAAATAAAATCTTTAAAAAAAAAAAAGCTCGCTCTAAGAATTTTTAATTCAGTGTTTTCATTAAAAAAAATTAATATACGGGAATCACGAGGAGATTTCCGTCCCAAAGAGTACTGTGCTTGTAACTCGGTTGGCACCTGCGGTTGACTGAATTCTTGGTCCCGGTTCCCGACCCTCCCCATGGGCCTTGGTCATGTGATTCTGCACTGGGCTCTCTCTTACAGGTGGCCAGTACTTCTTCTCCTTGACCTTGGCTTCAGCCGTGTGACTTATCTGGCCAATAGGATGTTAGCTCACACCAAGCAAGCAAAGACTGGAAATGTGCCTGCGAGGGTGGGTTTGCCTCTGGGGCCTCTGCCTTGACCGGGAGAAGAGCTTCCCCAGGGAGCCCCTGCTCCTCCGGCCCGGGCCCAGAACATGGAGCAGACCTGGCTCCACAGTGAGGCGAAAGGCTCGCCCCGTGGCTTGCGGCCCAGCGGCCCAGCCTCATCCAGCGAAATCAGCCCCCCACGGGTTACCAGCAGACACCCCAGGCTAACTGAGGAACTGCAGATAGGCAGCAGATACATGAGCAAGCATGCGAGATTGCAGTTCTACGCCGCAGGTCAGCAAACTATGGCCTGCAAGGGAATCCAGCCCACACTGGTTTTGGATGGCCTACCAGCGAAGAACGGTTTGTGCGTTTCTTAGTGGTTGGAAATAAACCGAGGGAAGAATATTTCATCTTGTGAAAGGTATATGGAATTCAGATTTTGGCATCCGTAAACAGTTTTACTAGAACACACTACACCCGACTATTCTCCCGCTACAAGGGCAGAACTGAGGACATCTAGGGTCCACGGAGCCTAAAATATTTACGATCTGGCCCTTTACACAAAAAGTGTGCAAGCCCAGTTCGATGCCACGAATTTGGAGGTAGCTTGCTGACAGCACAGCTGACCAGAAAACACCACTTACTGCTATCTGCCGTGAGCTAGAGAAAGAAGGGCAAATGCAAACTTAATAAGCACAGGGTGCATTCTGGCAAAGAAAAGGGTAGGGAACAGGTGCACTAAAAGATTCCCCAGTGTTTCAAATAGAGACAAACAAAGAAGATACAGGGGTCACCCGATAAACAGCAATTTTGTTCCAGTGAATGTGTCATCCGACACATTATACTGATTTCATTCATTTGAATTAAGTTGGTTGGTCTCCTGCTCATTTTATATTTGTAAAATATATGCATCTGCCTCTGGTAGCTGTAGCTGTTTAAGAGCTAGAAGAAATGTTGTTTCATCTGCATCTATGGCCTATACCTTTTCAAGTAACACTAACATGAGATTAATGTAACAGTGGGACACTGCTCCCCGCCTCCCCAACACCAACATTAAAAGTCACCTGACCAACAGATACAGGAAAAGGTGCTCAACTTCACCGGCCATGAGGGAAATGCAGATCAAAACCACAATGAGCTATCCGCTCAGGCCTTTAAGAACGGCTAACATCAAGGCGACAGGGGAGATCAAGCGCTGGCCAGGAGGATGTGGAGTGAAGGGAACTCCTGAGCGCTGCTCTGGGAATGTACATGGATGTAGCCACCACGGAAAATAGCATGGGGTTCCTCAAAAACTTAAAAATAGAACTACCATGTGATCCAGCAATTCCACATCTGGGTATATTTATCAGAAAGAAACAGGGGGTGGGCGCCTGGGTGGCTCAGTTGGTTAAGCGACTGCCTTCGGCTCAGCTCATGATCCCAGGGTCCTGGGATTGAGCCCCATGTCTGGCTCCTGGCTCGGCTGGGAGCCTGCTTCTCCCTTTCCCTCTGCCTCTCCCCTGCTCATGCGCTCTCTCTCTCTCTCTCTGTATCTTTGCCTCAAATGAATAAATAAAATCTTAAAAAAAAAAAAAGAAACAAAAACACTTAACGTGAAAAGTTACGTGCACCCCCGTGTTCACTGCAGCGTTATTTACAATAGCCAAGATGTGGAGACAACCCAGGTGTCCCATGGCAGATAAAGGGATGGAGAAGATGTGGTAGAGATATACAACCGAGTAGTATTCATTCATGAAAAAGAATGAGATCTTGCCACTTGCAATGACACGGATGGACCTTCACTGCATGATGCTAAGTCAAATAAGTACAAAGACAAACACTGTATGATCTCACTTATATGTGGACTCTAAAAAAGAAAAACACCAAAAGCTGAACTCCTAGATATGGAGAAGAGATTGGCGGTTGCCAGAGGCAGAGGATGGGGAATGGAGAGTGAAGATGATCAAAGTGAAATAAGTAAGCCCTGGGTATGTAACATGCAGATTAGTGACTATGGTCATCATATACTTAAAAAGTCACCTCAATAGGACACAGGGGAGAAATGCCACCACAGAAGAAGTGCTGAGAAGACAAGGAAAGGTGAAGGTCAAGTTAGGAGCTCCTTTACACTGGAAATACTGGGCCAATCCTAAAGAGTTTTTCATGCTCTTCTATTCCAAAATAATAGATTTTGAGAACAACAGCTCCAGCCAAAATCGGTTCACCAGCATAGGACATATTTGCGGGGAATCTTTGGCTCGGTTTGTGATTCATAACCAAACGACCAGCATTTGTCAAATAGTTATACAAGGCAAGCCCATTTAATGCTTCTGATCTTCAGAGGAATCTTAAGATTGACGTACATACTTTTATTCCTGGAAAAGCTGATATTGAATTGATAGTGTTTTAAGGATCCATCACATCTTAGAACATGAGAAAAGCAACTCTTTTCTAGCATCATCTTCCACTCTTCCTTCCAAGCACACTCTGTACTTCCACTATCCCCTATCATCTTTACCCCCTCAACATCACCCGTGCTCCCTGCTGCAACTCATCCCTCAAAACCTAGTTCAGGCCTAGAAGCAAGGAGACCCCAGTTGCCATGCACACACTTAGTGCCCAGGGATATAGAGTTCTGCACACCATTTCCACTAAAGCAAATTAGGGCTCCTGGGAGAGATGGCTCGAACATCTTTTTGCACCAGAAAGTAAGAGAAGTATGAAAATAATGACAAGGAGCCAGTCTGAATGGGCTCCTGCTGGCCAAATCTAGGGCAATTTAAACATCAGAATGAATAATGACAAGAATGGACTAGAACACACGGGAGAAAAAAAAGAGATTCAAGAGTCCATCCTCATGCTAAAAATAACTTTAAAAATGAGGGATGGGGTGGAGGAGACAGTTGAGCACCTTTCTCTTTCTTTCTTTTTTTGGCAGAAGGATGTCATGTAGTAAATGTAGAATGTAAATCATTTTAAACTATGAATAATAATTGATGATGCAGGCAAGAATCATCAACAGTAATGCTAAAACCACTGGGTAAAAGATAAGACAAACTGACCTCACATGCTTCCTGCTATCTACAGGGAGAAAGACACAACATCCTTTGTGCCAAAAAGCTACAATCTGAATTATCATGAGGAAACAATCAGGCAAACCTAAACTGTGCAACGTTCTGCAAACAACTGCCCAGGACTTCTCCAAAGAATCAATATCTTGAGAGAGGAAAAAAACGACGCAGGGGAGCTGTTCTAGAATAAAGGAGACTAATGAGACATGACAATTAAACGCAGCGTGTGATGCCTGAGTGGGTCCTGGATGGGGGACAGACTGTAAAGGCCACTTCCCCAGGGCGACTGGGAAGATGTGAATATGGATTGCAGTTGAGACAGTATCATATTCACGGTTAAATTTGCTGCATGTAATAATTCTATTGTGGGGACATAGGACAGGGGTCAGCAAACTACTGCTTGCAGTTCAAATGCAGCCTCCTACCTGCTTTTATACAGCTGGTGTTGGCATTTTTTTTAATGATTACAAAAAAGCTTTTTCATATTAACTTCATTTATACGATTTTATGTATGAAATGTAGATGAAATGTGAATTGCATTTGAAATTATGTGATGCTCACATTTGGCTTTCATAAATAAAGTTTTATTGGAACACAGCTGCACTCATTCATTCCTGTACCATCTCTGGTGGATTTTGCCCTGCAACAGCAGAGTGGTGTAGTGATGGAGAGCGCGTGGCCCATAAAGCCTGATGTCTAGAACCATCTCTCAAGCAGCTCAGAACACAAAAAAGAACAAAACCAAACAAAAAAGAACGTGTGTGTGCGTGCACGTGCCTGTCGGTATATCCAGAGAGAGATCCAAGCAACTGTTTTAAAATGTTAGCAATGGGTAAATTAGGTGCAGGGTGTGTGGGTGTTTCTTATACTATCCTGATAACTTTTCCACAGAGTCTGAAGATTTTAAAATAAAGAGTTAATAGAAATGAGCAAACAAGCATGGAAAGTATCTGCTCATACGTACACAAATACACACACAAGCCAACCTGTCTCAAATGTTCCTTCTTTTCTTCCTGGACAAGCCCATTATTCGTCCCAGACAAGCCTGTTATTTTTGCCTTCTCTGAGCTCTCCCCAACTCGGTGACAACTGCCAGCTCCCACTGACATCTCGCAACATTGCAACGGTCTGCCTCTACTTCCCTCTATCCCCTCTATCCCTCGGGGGTTTTCAGCCTCTGTCCTGGAGGCTGTGTCACGAGCTTCGGCATGTCCAATTTCAAGTTTCAAAATAAATCTCCATTTGACCACGGAACTTGAAATGAAAAACACTGGAAATACCACTTCACCTCGGGTCCCCCCAGAACAGCAGGAGTCTCGCAGGTGGAGGGGCTGACCGACAGCAGGTGAACAATGCCACCATATGGCGTCCACATTATAAGGACCCCCGGGAAATCTCCCGTCCAGTGTCAGTACCCAGAAGGGCAGACTCCCCAGGAGCTAACTAGGGACTTTTTGCGACATGGACACTTCTGGCACTGGGAGCTGACCAGGCCTGCCTTTTCCCCAGCGGCTGCCAGATTTGGACCCCCTATAGCTAAAAGCGCATACATGGGTCATTATGGTCTGCAATTTTAGCCTCATTCCTGGCTCTGCTTCGGGTCTCCGCCCTTGCTTTTCTTTCTTCTGTCTCTCCAAGTTTTAATATGCTATGATGTTCTATTTTATGTGTCCTGCTAGGCTACCCTAAATCCCTTCTGGAACAAGACCGAGTCTAAACGAGAAATGTAAATAGACACCCTGTGCTGGCCTCCTCTTTCTTCCTCCCATTACCAAACCACACGACTGCCTGCCCTCCCAAACACCTCAGGCCTGCAGCATCGTCACTGGCTGCCAGTGGCTGAGGGTGGCCTGGCAACCCTGGCAAGGATTTCTGGGATTTATCATTCCCAATAAGATGAGAAGGCAGAGGAAGGGAACATTTCTTTTCTAAGCAGCCAGAGATGAGGGCAAAACTCTGGCAGAGGAGGCCAGGCCGTGGAGAGTTGCGAAGCGGACATGGCCACCGGGTCCATCTAAACGCAGGCCCTGGCCCCTGGGACCAGCTTTCCTCTGGGTTGAGGGGAGACAGAGAAGGAACCAGTGCTGGGCAGAAAGGATGAGTAGAATAAAGTCAACCGAGGCCAGCAGGGAGGCATAGGGGAGATAAGGAAGGAAGGAGGAGAAGGCCCAGGAGGCAGAACCGAGAGGGTGGGTTCTGGAGTTGAGACTGCTGGGTTGGAACCCCGGCTCAGCTACTCATTAGGTGTTTAGCTTTGTGCAGAATGACTTCCCTCTCCAGGTCTCAGTTTTCTCAGCAGTACGATGGGTAGAATAGTTTCTACTTCACGGGGGGATCAAATGAGATCATGCTGTCAAGTGCTGAGCACAGACCCAGAAACATCGTAAGTGCTCAAGAAACGGGAACTGGTGCTTATCCTTAGCTCCACCGTTACTTCTACTGGAGTAGAGTGTACACACTGAGGCATTGTAGAAGGAAACGTGTTGTGCTGGATGAAGGCCAGAGCTTTTGAAGGCAAGCAGAAGGTCAAGAAAGGACATCGAGTATGGCTCTGAGACAGGATTTGACAAATGAATGCAGTTTATTGGGGATACGATGCTTCCAGATCGTGGTCCAAAATCAGTGCTGCAGTTCACCCCACCTTTCCCCCCTCCCTGCGTTCAACCAACCTCATTGCTGCTTTTCCCCATCTGAAACCCTGACTGAGGACACATGCGCGCGCACACACACACACACACACACACACGGGTCCTGCTTTCTTGAGCCATTTTGCACATCTGTTCTCTCAGGGGCTTCAACGCCTCTCACTTCTCTGGATCACAAAGGTCAGAGCCTCCACATGGTCCCGCGACCTCCAGCCACACTGTCCCCGCACCCATCCACATGTCACAGCTCACAGCTCCAAGGCCCTAGGAAGGAACCTCCAACGGAGCAATAGGGCTGGCCCCTGGGCCCTGAACTGCAGGCCACGCCCACTCTCGACTGGTGGATCTGGTCTACAACCAGGCTGCAAACTCCAGGGATTCCTCCTCTCCCTTTTCTCCAGACCCCAGCCCCATGCTGGGCCCACATACTCGGGCAAGCTCCCTGCTTTCGAGAGGCTAAGTTTGCCCAGCTGGGCTGTCCCAAGGTGTAGGTTCTTGTGGGCGGGGGAGGGAGCACAGCCCTAGATTTTCGCCTCTGCTGAACTTCTACCCATCCCTTCAAGACCCACCTCCAATCTGCCCAGTCAAAATCCACTCCCCTCCTCCCTGGCCCTACAGCCTTGTACAAGTACTATAACCACCAGCAGCCGACACCCTGCCTCGGTTTACTTGGTTACTTGCTTACTTGGTTGGGAACAGGCCTCCTCGCCTCCCATCCTTAAAGCCTGGCATCGTGGAGAAGCCACGGTCTACCATGTGTCAGCCGCGGGAGGTGGGGATCACGTGCTTAACCTCTTCGGTCCCGGGTTCCCTCATCGGAACCAGGAGGCCAGCAACCTTTGCCTGCAGGGCTGTCAGAGGGGGAACGTGGCACGCGGCTGGCCTAGAATCATTGCTCACAGCAGCCAGACTTCTAAAACAAGCCATCTGGGGCGCCTGGGTGGCTCACTCGTTGGGCGTCTGCCTTCGGCTCGGGTCGTGATCCCAGGGTCCTGGGATCGAGCCCCGCATCGGGCTCCCTGCTCCGCGGGAAGCCTGCTTCTCCCTCTCCCACTCCCCCTGCTTGTGTTCCCTCTCTCGCTGTGTCTCTCTCTGTCCAATAAATAAATAAAGTCTTAAAAAAAAATTAAAAAAAAATTAAAACAAGCCATCCACCCTTGCTGGCTCTCTTCTCACCTCCCACGCACACCTCCATCCCCAGCAGCATGGCTTCCATCTCGAAACTGCCTGTGGCCAGGGCACGCAGCCCCGTGCCCTGCACAAGCCCAGCAGCCCTCAGTCCTCCTACTTCTCTGCCTCCAGGCCCCCACCGCCCATCCCTTCCTAGGGCCTCAGCTGCATCCATTCATGTGCTTCGGGTCCCTTACACCCAGACCCCTGTCCTCGGCTGACCTGCATGCGCCGGCGTGCCCCTGGACGGCCCACCTGCGCGTCTCGTGGGCACAGGCAGCATGGACACTTGCAGCTCGCTCACCCCACCTGGACTCACCTTCACCGCTCCCCTGGCTCAGACCAGCTCTCTCCACCTCTCCGCATGTGTTAGCAGATGTCCCCCCCCCAGACACACAAGCGCACGGCATTCACTTCCTATCACTTCTTAACAAACTGCCACAACACCGTCGCTTCAACGCCACCCGTTTATTATCTCACAGTTCCGGAGATCAGGAGTCCTACAAATCAAGGTGTCGGCAGGGCTGAGTTCCTTCTGGAGGCTAGCGGCAAGATGCTCCTTCCTTGCCTTTTCTAGCTCCTAGAGGCTGCCTGCGTTCCTTGGCTCCTGGCTCCCTCCTCTATCTTCAAGGCCAGCGGGATAACATCTTCCCATCTTTTCTGAGTCTGACTCTCTTGCCTCCCTCTTATAAAAATGCTTGTAATTCCAAGGGGCCCACCCTGATAATCCAAGATAATCTCCCTATCTCAAGAACCTTAATGTAATCCCCTCTGGAGAGTCCCTTTGGCCATAGACGAGGACATATACATGGGATCCAGGGCTTAGGACATGGCCATCCTCAGGGGGGTCATGATTAGGCCTACTGTACTTCCCTCCCTCCAACTGCTCTGAGCCTCTAGGATATCCCTCCAGTGACAGAAAAGATGTTGACCCACCTCCCTTCCGTAGGCAACGTCTCCATCTGAACCTTCTTGGTGATAGAACAGCTTGTCCACCATGCCTCATCGCTCCTCTAGCTTCAACTAGCCCTCCAGGAGGACCCCCCAACCAGGTTTTTCAAGGAAGTTAACGTCTTTCTCTGAACAAAGCTCCCTGCCCCCCATGTCTGCCTGCAGCCATCCCCTCCCAACTCCTGTCTCTCCTCCACTGATCTCACCCAGCTCTACTGGTCACCCGGGTTCTAAGAGCGTTCCCGTCTGGCCACTCTCTCGAAGGGCTTCACCACAGCACCATTGGCCACTGAGGCCGGACCATTCTTTGTTGTATGAGGCTGTCGCGTGCATTATGAAAGGTTCAGCAGCATCCCCGGCCTCTGCTTCTAGATGCCAGTAGCGGATCCGCCCCCCCCCCCCCCCCCCAGTTGTGACGGCCAAAAATGTTTCCAGATGGTACCAGACATCAGGGGCAGCGCGGGGGAGCCAAGGGCCCCAGGTCGAGAACCACTGTCTGACAGGAACAGTTCTTGCTAAGGTGGCCAGTGACTTCCCCGGCACTAAATCCGACGGACACTTCTGAGCCCTTCTCTTGTTGGCTGTTCTGGCCTCCCCACCTCTCGGGCTGCAATTCCTGTCACCCTTGCAGGATCACGCTCCCCTCCTGGACCGCTAACGGCTGACGTTCCTCAAAGCTTCCCCCAGGCCCTCTCCACCTCTCGTTCACCTGTCCTCCCTGGGGGCTGCCCTCCACAACCCCGGCCCCAGGGACCCCTGTACACAGGTGACTCAGGCGGTGACACCTCCAAACCTGCTCTCTAAGCTCCGCACCCATGTAGCTAACTGCCCAGTTGACAGGGCCATTGGGGACCTTGCCATCACTCCCAACTCAGCGAGTCCAAAACCAGGATGGGGATCTTGCCCTCCGCCTAGGCCCCGCCCTGCATTCCACTTCTCAGAGATACCTTCCTGACCTGCTGAGAGCGGAACACTGAAGGACTTGTTCTGGCCAATTCCCTCTCCCTTACCTAGGCCGATCAATCTGTTTCCAGAGATCACTCTTGCTCATGCTGAAAGAGGTCACAAACCAGTCCACCTGTCTCCATGTCGCCACCCCACCCTAGCTCAAGCCTCCACTGTCACCGATGTAGAGAACGACTGTAGCCCTCTAACCGGGCTGCGGGTATCCATTCTCCACCAACGCCCCCACCCCTGATCTGTTCGCCAGGCTGCAGCCAAAGTCACCCTTTCAAAACATAAACGAAACTTCTCATTGTCCTTAAAGAGCAAAAGTCTCAGTTTGGTCTACTGGGCCCTATACATCCAAGCTTCTGTCTCCCCCTCCCAGCCCGTGTTTGCTGCACTCCAGGCACGATGACCTTCTTCTAGTTATGCAAACGTGCCATCTTCTCTCCTGCCACAGGGCCTTTGCACATGCTGTTCTGTCCATCTGGTAGGTATTCTCTCCCCTCAATCACAGCTCCACCGTCGGGAAGCCTTCCCTGACTTCTGGCCACATCAGTTCCTCTGACTGTTCCCTTTTCTCCTAGCCTCACTGTCTCTTCATCACCTGAGTCATGATTTTACATTTACTTATCTTATTCTTTGATTCATTGCAGCTTCCCCACAATAAGCTCTATGAGGGCAGGACTGATGTCTGATCTAGCCCATCGCTCTATCTCCAAGGCCAGTTCAATGCTTAGCACAAAGAAGCCCCACAAGAAGGGTTTAATTAATGACTAATGAATGATCTTGTTACTCCCTAGCCCAACTTTCTCTACTGGCCCCACCTTCCTCCATCTCTGTTCAAGCTTGACTCCTGAGAGTCGAGAGTCATCCCTAACAATCCTTCCTCTTCAGATCTTTACAAACTCTCTTTCTCATTTCCACATCCCATCCATTAATAAATCTCAGAGATTCTCCTTCCTAAGTCTCTTGCAAATGTGCCTGCCTCTAGCACCTGAGTTGAAACCAGCATCTTTTCTGACCTGAGCCCCCCACCCAGGCCTCCTACCCATCCCAGTTTTCCATTCTGCAACCTAACCTCCCCATTCTGCAAGGCCTCTGCCTAGCCCGCTTCAGTGGCTTCCCCTGGCCCGCGGGATGCACTTACCCTGACTTATGAAACGTAGCGTGATCTGCCCCTGCCTCCTTCTCTGCTGATTTCTCACCACGCTGACTCGGGCTCATTGCTAGCACCACACCGGACCCGTTGGAGTTTCTCTCGCTCAGCTGCTCTGTGTGCCTACAGCATTCTTCTGTGCCCCGTCCCCCAACTGCTACTCATTCCTCAAGTCTCAAGCTGAAGGAAATCCTGCCCAAGCCCCTCAAGTAGGCCAACGGCAACAATTATAATAGCTGATATTCACCGCATGCTTCCCGAAGGCAGGCACGGATCTAAAAACTTCATAGTATTGACCTATTTCGTTTCCACCATCAACTATGATAATTCTGTTACAGAACAGGCACAGAGAAGTTAAATGATTCATCGAAGGTCACATTTGATAGTAAATAGCAAAGCGGACTGACATAACGAACTTGGGCTCTAGGCCCCAGATCCCCGAGCACCACGAACACCACCATCTCCCTCTGCTCCTAGAGTGTCCTGTCCTCCCCACTTCCGTAGCAATGATCACATGTGCACGTACCTGTCCAGTACCTGTTCTCCCCACCAGACCGTCCACTCCCTGAAAGCAGGGGCCATGTTCTCCGGCACCCAACCCAGCACCCGGCATCACTGCTCTTTGGGCTGAATGCCATGCTCTGCATTCCCACAGCCCCCAGACCCAAGTCACCCACTCCAGAGGAGGGCCCAGGTCAACCCTTTGTAAATGCCACAGAATGGCCCGCCAGACACACACACACACACACACACACAGGAACATTCACGGGGAAATCGCCCTGAGTTCTTCCCTTCCTGGCTGGCCGGCCATGGGCTCCCTAGGGCCCCACCACTGATTCTGCCGCGCCAGCCAGATGGGCCCCTCAGCATGGCCCTCAGCCACCCAGGGTGGCAAGCCACTCAGCCAGGGCAAGGGGATAGCGAGATCCGTCATCCCAGCATCCCGGAGTGATGGCAGAAAAGCTCTCGGGGCCAGACTGGGCCAGCGTATGGCTCCCCCTGCTGGTTTCCTTCCACGCTCGCTAGCACCCTCTCCCGCGGCGCAGGCCAGGGAACACTCACCAGCCAGGAGAAGCAGCCAGCTGATTTGTCCTGGGTGGAGATCTGCCCCTCATAGGGGCCGAAGATGTGGCCCTTGGGGATGACCTCATTTATGCATCGCACGTCATTCTCCCCACTGGCTTCCTTGACCACCTCCATGCCCTGCGGGATGGTGAGGGCAGCCCTGTCTGGGATGCCCACGGGCACTGGCGTGTCGGACACAAACACTGGGGGACCGTGGTTCGGGCACTCATCCACAAAGTACTCCTGGCAGGACTCGCAGACTGAAGGGACGGAAAGAGCGAGAGAGCCTCAGTTGCTGCAGGGAGGCAGGACGCCCACGGCGGAGGCTGAGGGGCTCCAGGGAGGCCCACCCTGAGGATGGCATCGAGCAGTGAAGAGTACACTGCGTGGTACCCAAGAGTCCCGGCCCTGGCTCCACCCCAGCCAGCCACAGGCCCCCGAGTCTTCAGTGGTAAAAACCCATTACCCTCCCTGGGGGCTCAACGGACAGGCCCGCCAATGCGGAGGAGACCAGGAGCTCCCTTTGTTTTAAGTTTACAGCGCAGCTTTGGAGTCAGATGGGTCTGGGTTGGAACTGCAACTGTGTGCATCTGAGGTCTGTGGGACCCGAGGCAGGGTCCTTAGCCCCCACCAAGCCCCGGTATCCTCACCTGGAAGATGGGGCCAATAAGAGCCACCTCAGTGGTTCAGGGTGAGGGTTAACGGAAGCCTGGACCCGTGTCTGATACATCATAGGCGAGTGCCTATCATTAGTCTTAGGCTGCAAATTCCCTAAGCAGAGGTGGGGTGGGGGAGGGGGGGCGGGAGCAGGGTGAAGGGGTGAAGGTAGGAGAAAGCCAGGAACAGCCCCAGGCTCCACTTACACCAGAAGTCCACTTGCTGGAAGCTTTTGGGCATGATGAGCTCACGCTTTCCCTTCAGTTTCTTGGGCTCCATTTCCATGGTTGAGGGGTCTGGTCTCCTAGAGCTGGCCAGGCCAGGGGCCAGGAAAGGAAGCAAAGAAGCCATCAGAGAGTGGGAGGCTGGTGGACAGAGAAGCTGAGGACCCGGCCAGGAGGCCACGGGGACTCGGGGATGCGCGGCGGGTGGAGGAGTCCCAGCTGGGCTGCCTGCTCAGTGCAGGGGATCGTGAAAAGGTAGGAGTTCTGAGACCTGGGCCTAGGCCTTCTAGGGCCACTGCGTGGGTTCTTCTAGTCTTCTAGAGACTGCGCTCGCTCATGTCTGCTCCCAGGAGCTGCCCAGAGCAGGTGAAGGACGGTGGGCCAGGAGTGGGAACTCTCCCCAGGGCGTCCAACCAACCCAGCCCTGAGATTCCCCACTTCTCCCTCTCCTGCCCCCACACAAGGGCCTCACCAGGGCTGGCCATACTCCTGGTCTCGGAGTGGTGAGCAGACCTCGGTCTTCACCACGGTCACCATATCCCCCACGGCCGCCTTGGTCTGCGCCAGGCACTCCTTCATGTTGTCAGTCATTCTGTCCTGGGGACGCGAAGGCGGGTCCAGCACAGGAAGAGGATCAAAGAGACAGGGGAAGAAGGGTGAGTGTCAGAGAGGGCAAGCGGGGGTCCAGTGGAATCTCGTTACCCTCCCTGCCATCCCCAGAGGAAGCGCTTGAGAACAGAGACAACAAAAACAGCTGTAGCCCGGCCAAGAGGAAATGCCATTTCTATCCCGGGCTGGTCCTGGGGACGACTGGAGCCACCAGCCCCACGGGGTCAGAGGCCGACGCGCAGCTCAGGCCAGGGGGCAAGCCTGGATAGCACAGCCTGGACCCCAAGACCAAAGGGCAAAGGGTATGAGGAATCCACAGGAATCTCCACACAAGAGTCTGCAATGGGGAGCAGGGGAGGGACGACTCAAGTCCAGCTGGGGCCAAGGGGGACTGGCAGATGAAACGGGCCCCTTAGCGCCCCGTCGCGCAGCCCCCTCACCCAGAGGCTGCCAGGGAATGCAGCCAGGCCCGCTTTGCCCGCTCAGGGCAGGTACAGGCGGGGCCTGGGGGTCCTGGTGCGGGTCGGCGGGCCAGCCTTGACTCCAAACCCCACCCGCTCTGTCTAGGGGAGTCTCCCCAGCCCGCCGCTTACCGCCCTCCTCCACCACCGCGCCGGGCTTCAGCCCCTCCCTCGGCACCCCGGGGTCCTCATGCCAAGCCCAGGGACACTCTTCGGGCCAGGGTGGCGCGCGGCTCTGGCTGGGACCGCGCTCGCGGCCCGGGACTGGGCGAACAGCGTGTGTGACTCACTACCCGGGGCCCCGCTGGCCACACCCCTGCTCCTCGGCTAATCAGCCCCCTGCTCCCCACCGGGGCCCCAAAGCCGGCGGCGGCTGGGAGGGGTGCGGGGAAACACGACGGCCTGCCCCCTCCTCGGAGCCGGCGGGGCCGGGGGGCGCGCGGAGGGGGGCGGGGGCTGCCCGGGCGGGCCGAGCCGCCCCGCCCCGGCCCCCCCGCCCCCGCAGCCCCGCGGAGCTTCCCGCCCGCGTGTCCGGCGGGGAAAGTGTGAGGTCCCGCGGCCGGGCGCAGGGGCGGCGCGGGGGGCCGGGGAGGGCGCGGGCCGCTCTCTCCCTCTCACCAACCTTCCCGGCGGGGAGCTCCCTGCCCTGCCCGGCCCGGCCCTGCCCAGCGCCGCCCCCCGCCCGCCAGGCCCGGCATTCCTTGCGGGGGCATGTGGCTTCTTGCCGGCCCCGGGGGCACGCAGTTGGCTGGCGGCCGGGAGGGGGGCGCGCGGGGAGCGGGAGGGAGAGGGCGCCCGGGAGGGGCGGCGGCTGGGGGCCCGCCCGGGGGGGGAGTGCAGCCCCCCCGAGGGCCGGGGGGCGCCGGGCGGGCGTCTGGGGCGGCGGGGACCACGGGGGATGGGGGCGGGGCCGGGCCGGGCCCGGAGCGGGCGGGCGTGCGGAGCGGGTCGGCGACGTGCGCGGGCGGCCCCCCGCGCTCCCTCCCTGCGGCCGCAGAGGACTCGGCGTGGCTTCGGGGGGGCCTGTGGCGAACGGGGCGACACCACCGATCCCTGCCCGCCGGGCGCGCCGCACGCCGCCCCTTTCCCACCTGCGCGGTCCAGGGTGGGAACCGGGCGCCTGCAGCGGTGGGGGGTGGGAGGGGGCACCGACCTCCTGGCCCACGGAATGGCCCCCAGCGGCCACCGGTCAGGGAACAGGGGTTGAGGTCACCGAGGCAGGAACACAGGGCAGGAAGATGTGGAGGGACTCCCCCAAGGTCACGCAGTCCATTCCTGATGGAATCCAGACTGGAGCCTGGGGCCTGCTCTGAGTAAACTGCAAACAGGAGAACCCCCAGATTCAAGCATTATGTTTCAGGTCTGGTTCACCTCCATGCCACCCTCTCGGCCCAACTTCTTCCAGAAGGATCACCAGGATCACCCTGGGGTGGGATCAGGCCAGGTGGGGACAAGGTCCTATGGATTTGTAAAGGATCATTGAACACTTCTTCCCAGAGGAGCACTTCTCTCTCAGACGGGCAGCATTCACATACAACACATCCTGAGGTAGTTAAGTCTGGTTGTTAGAGGCCTAGGTCCCCAAAGGGGCACTGCCTATGTTCAAATCCCAGTGATTGGCTGTGTGACCCCTGGCAGGTGTTAGGGACTGAAAGTTTGTGTGCTCTCCCACCCCAATTCATATGTTGATGTACTAACCCCTAATGTGACTATATTTGGAGACAGGGCCTGTGAGGAGGTGATAAAGGTTAAATGAGGTCATAAGGGTGGAGCCCTAATCCAAAAGGAAGAGACACCAGAGCACACGTGCTCTCTCTCTCTCTCCACCAGGCTGAGGACGAGACCGGCATCAGTGTGCAAACCAGGAAGAGAACCAGCAATCCGGTTCCTCCCCGGGAACCGAATTGGCTTGCACCTTGTTCTTGGACTTCCAGCCTCCGAAATTGTGAGAAATAAATCTTGTTTAGGCCACCCCATCTATGGCATTTTGTTAGGGCAGCCTGAGCCGACTGAGACAGCGGGTTATCCAGCTTCTCTATGCTCCCATTTGTTTATCTGCAAAATGTGGCCCACGTTAGATTCTATCACAGACATTGCCATATGGAAATGGACGAAGATGAGTTTGGAGGGGTTAGGCACGGTCTCTTGCATATCTGCACATGAAAAAAGCTGATCAGGAAGGTGGGTATGAGTGACCTCATTAAGGGGTGGCTCTGAATTCTCTTCATTGGATTGGATTTGGGTTTTTTTAGTCAATCATTTGCAGACTCTGGCACTTTATTAGAAACAGACTGCTTGGACCATTTTGCATTTCTCCTGCTCTGGCCCCTCCATCCTTCACCAGCACGCCCTCCCCCTGCCCACCCCCACCACATCCACCCTACCATGGCACCTGTGAACTTGCTGTGTCCTCTACTCTGGGCACACCTGAAAAACTCCTACGGATCCTTCAGCCCTCACTGTTGTTCCCCACTCCACCCCCACCATAATACCCTCTCCAGCCCCGTGTCCCTTTCCTTATGGCACTTGTCACCCTTAGAATGGTCTTTTGTTAGCATGATTATTTGATCAATACCTGTTTCCCATAATAGATGATAAGTTCCATGAGGGCAGGCACTTTTGCTCACCACTGAATAGCCAGGTGCCTGGTACCAGGGCAGAAGTAGTGAAAGACAAGCAACTCGTGAGGGCATAAACTTTAAGGAGACACCCCCTCTTGGGTTCTGCATCTGCAGGAATGGCACCTGAAAGTGAACGCGTCCTTGAATTTGGCACCTTAGCTGCCTTCTTGCCTCACCCTAGTCTCAGCCTTGCCTAGCACATAGTGCATTCTCAATATTTACCAAATGAATGACCAAATGACCCATGTCGCAATTCACCACCCCCTTTAATAGGTCCTGCTGGCCCCACTGAGAATCTCAACTCTTAAAGAGATCTCAGAAGGGAAGACAGGGTGGGTGGGTTATTGTTTTGAATCCTCTTCTCTTCGGGGTGCTCTCAGTGATCTTGGCCGGTGGGTTGTCCGGTGGGTGAGGCTGGCTTTGAGAGGCAGTGAGGTGCAGCAGAGAGTGTGATGGGTTAGACTCATGAGTCCTGGACCTGAACGTGACAGGAAGTCATAGAGTGTATGCTGTGAGCATGTGCACATCACTTAAACTCGCCAGGCCTTAGTGTCTTCCTTGGTAAAGTGAAAATCGTCATAATTGCCAGGTAATCCCCAGGAGGAATAAATGAGGTAAAGGCTGGGGCGAGGTCTTGGCAAGAGCCAGTGCTGCGGGTCTGTAAAGGATATCAGTATTAAGCTGGCCGCCCAGAGGCAAGGGGTGGGCAGGAAGAAGATGCGGGGGCGGGGGGGGGCACAAAAAGAGGAAGGGAATGAGGGAAAAGAAGTAGTTAGAGAATAAAGGATGGAGGAGAAGAGGGAGAGAAGGGAGGGAGAGCGAAGAAAAGAGACAAGGAGCCACTTTTCTAAGTCTTAAACGGAAAACCATCCCCTCTAAGAAAAGCATTCATTTGTATCTCAAAGTAGAGATGTCTACTGGCCATTTCCTTTCATGTCTTATTTTTCATTTACATTCCACCTTCATCACGTGAAAGAATCGTGATGACTTGAAACACAAACACATAATACTCAACAGAGATTTCATGGAGAGAGATTGATGCCAATTATACCAAGAATCTGTTGTAAGATGGCTAGTGATCTAGCCGCCTGTTCAGTTCTGAGCTTCCTGGCAGCTAGAGCAAAAAGGGAAATACGATGGGTTACAGAGTACTCAGTATTTGACACTTACTTACTGACTGCACAGTTAAGTTCTCTCCATTCTTGGAAGAGTCCAGCTGCCTGGTGAACCAGAACCCAGCCTCACTTGCATGACTGATGGGCTTTACAACTCCCTTCTGCGTCTGTACTGAAGGCTGTGGGGGCAGGGTGGGATGTGGCAGGACTTCCATTTGGGAAGAGAGGGAGAGAGAACACCCCAGGCTAGTGTCCTTCATTGGGTCCATCTCAGCGGGCACGGTAGAGCCTGAGCCAGCTGAAGCTCCAGCAGCTGTTTCTGCAGTCTGCTCTGGACCTGTTCACCCGCTGAGGGGCTTGGGGGAGGGGTGGTCAGCAGGCCTCATGGAGCTCCAAGCTGCTGGCAATGCTCCCTCTCAGCTGGCTCCTCTGAGTCTGCACACGCAGAGATTAGGCATGTTGCAAACCCAGCAATGAGATGCAAACCCAAGAGGAGGGGGCAGAATGCAACTCAGGAGGCAGCAGCTCTGTTTTCACCCTTGGCGGGGTGCCAGGGTCCTGGAATGCCCGGCAGCCAATGTGGCCTGAGGACTGGGAATCCGTGCCCACTTGGTTTCTCTCGCGGCTGGCACCCTGAGAATGTGACGGGTCCGCTCCGGGACCAGCACGGCATCCTGTGTTGTTGCCTCTGATAACCAAGGGACAGTAGATTAGAGGGCTGGCCCAAGTCACACAGGGACCCAGGCTGGGTATCCCAAGCTCTGGGTGTCAGTCCTGGCTGTGCCGTAAGTTTTTTAGGTGACCTCGCGCCAAGTTCCTTCCTGCCTTGCCCTGAGCCTCAGTCTCCCCTTCTTGAAGAATAAAAGGTCCAACACGGTTCTTAACGTAAACCACAGTGGTAATGGAGGAAGAGCATAGAATTATTACAGGGAGTTGTTGAATTAAATGCTCAGCAAGCACTGCCTATAAACAGAATGAATTATATGCCTTTAATTTACATGTAAGACAGATTTGTAAATGTATGTGGATACTTTTAGGATGAACAAATGATACATTTATTTTAAAATGTTACTGAATTCATAGAAGCCGAATGTCACCATGCCTTTGGTTAATCAAATGATACCAGCACAGCGACTTACAAGCTATGTAACCTGGAGAAAATGAACCACTCCTACCTCAGTTTCCCCATCTGTCCAATGGGACTGAGGTCAGAACCTATCTCATAAGGCTGTTTTACACAGCATAACGCCTGGCGTATAATAAGCACTCCATAAGTATGAGTTCTTATTATCATTCAATTTATTTGTTGTTTTAAAAGTAGAGCAGGCATCAGGTGGGCACATTGATGAAAAAGTTTTGACATTAAAAAGGGGGCCTTTATAAGCAGTTACTACCTTTAGGAGAGAAACACTTTTAAAAAATCTAAACTATAAAGATGCTCATCCCAATAGAAAAAAATGGAAAATAATATTAAAAAAGCAATTTATAGAAGAAGACAAATGGCCAATATGCCTTATGGAAAACCACAAAACTTTAATACCCAAATAAATATAGATTAAAATAAACATCATTTTTCCTCTATTAAGTTAGCAAAGATTAAAAAATCTCACTAATTTTGCAGGTTGGCAAAAGTGTGGAGGAACTACTCTACATACCCTCCTGGTTGGAAAAATTAATTGGTACAACCTTTTTGGAGGGCGATTTAGCCACACATATCAAAAGACTTGAAATGAGCAAAACATTCGTAGGAGCAACCCCATATCTAGGAATTTCTCCTAAGGACATAATTAAGTTGTGTGCAAAGATGTACCCCCAAGGCTATCCTCCGCAACACTATTTTTAGTAACAAACAACAACAACAACAACAACAAAAACACCAGGGAAAAATGTACACCTTGAAAACAGGAGAGAAGTTCATATAGAGCACACAGTGAAATATTAGACAGCAATTAGCAATGCTTTAGAAGAATATTTATGGACATGGAAACACATGCTCAACACACTGTTAATGAAAAGTGAAAGTCACTAAGTGAAAGAAGATAATTTGAAAGGCTCCCTGCTGTATGATTCCAACTATAGGACATTCTGGAAAAGGCAAGACTATGGAGGCAGTAAAAAGTTCAGTGGTTGACAGGGGTTAGCAGGAGGGAGGGATGAATAGGCAGGAGCACAGAGGATTTGGAGGGCAGTGAAACTACTCTATGTGATAACCATAATGGTGGACACATGTCATCATACGTTTGTCTAAACCCATAGGATGTCCAGCAGCAACAGGGAGCCTTGATGTAAACCACGGACTCCAGGCGATAATGATGTGTTGGTGCAGTCCATCAGTTGTAACCCCCACATCGGGGGCAACAGCGGGTGTGTGGGGACAGGGGGAATGTGAAAACTACACTTTCCCCCTCACGTTACTGTGAATCGAGAACTTCTCTAGAAAGTAAAATCTATTTTTAAAAATGAAAATTGTGAAAAGAAAGATACAAAGTCATCCCATTTTAGAAATATATTCACATATGGATTTGCACACGCAGGTCTGGGAGGATGTATTCTGGGGGATCACTTGCAGTTGGCTGGCACAGTGTGTTAGGAAGAGTTTCTCTTTTCTTCTTTTGGCTTAGGAGGAAAAAAAAGTCACTTAAAAACTCTTTCAAGGAACTCTATCATCATTTAATTTAGAAATTGCTGGAGAAGATAAGGCCTAAGGTTCTGCCATCCTCACACACTTGTGATTGGATGCTGAGACCCAACCAATTGGTTGGGAGGACGGACTCCAAATTAGAGACTGAATACCAAGCCCATTTGATGAATGAATGCAAACTGACTGATGGATCTGTAAGGGCCCTGATATTTCTACCACGAAAGACTTCTGTTTTTACTTTGCTTTGTGATTCCCATTTTGAAAGATTTTGTCTACCGGAAAGACTGTATACGTTGTATAATCATTCATTCGTTTTCGGGGCGCCTGGGTGGCTCAGTCAGTTACGCGTCCAACTCTTGGTTTCGGCTCGGGTCACGATCTCAGGGTCATGAGATCCAGCCCCGCGTCGGGCTCTGTGCTTAGTGGGGAGTCTGCTTAAGACTGTCTCTCCCTCTCCTTCTGCCCCTCCCTCTGCATACTCTCTCTCTCTCTCTGTCTCTAAAATAAATAAATCTAAAAAAAAGAATTCATTCCTTTTCCTAGCTTTTCCTATACACACTGGTATGTGATAACCAGGGTTAACACACTGGTTAGTTGCTATCATCCTAAGCAAAAGCAAAGAGATCTGGCATGCTCATTCATTTGTCCTGCTGATTACAGGGAACTGTACAATGTTCATTAAGCTTCTTTATGTTTACAAAATAGTTCGGTGGGTCGATTACTATGCAGCTATGAGACTAAACAAACCACAACTACATGCTACAGTATGTAGTCGCAACGCTGAGAAATGAGACCCCAAAGAGTACATACAGTATAATTCCATTTATATAAAGTTTCAAAAAAAAAAATGGGCAAAACTACGGTGTTAGAAGTGTTTGCGGAAAGAACTGGGAAGAACTAGAAAGGGATAAGCAAGGGGCTTGTCAGATGCTGGTCATGCTCTATTTCTTGATCTTGGTGCTGGTCCACTGGGTGTGTTAAGTTTGTGAAAATATATTGAGCCGTGCTTTTATAATATGTGCATTTTTCTATATGTATTTATACGTTAGTAGAAACAAAGGAAAAATATCTGCAGGGGCCCTAAGGGCCAAGAGGTCCCATGGGGGAAACTCTGACCCAGCGCAGCCCCTGATTTTACAATTGGAGAACTGGGGTCCAGCCAGTGAGGCTCCTGATTGGGTTTCAGGCCTTCATCTGCAGAGCAGTTTCCAGCCAGCACAGCTGGCTTGGGGGCGGGGGTGGGGGGTGGGGGGAGGGGGGGCAGGAGAACACATTCTCCCATGGTGGTGCCTCCTACAGAACCTTTTAAAGGTAATAGGTTGACTCCATCATTGATAAGATTTTGATAAAAAGAGAGGTTGGGAGAGGTTCCTGAGTCAAACACAGAAGGTGGTCAAGGGTGGCACCTTTTTTTTATGTGTTTGATTCTCAGGGAGACACTGCTGGTGGCTTACCTGGATCCCATGCCCCCATTCCTCCCCACTAATAGAACTGGACATTGTTCAGGTGCGACACCTCCCTCCCAGGACCTCCTGAGATTCAGGAGAATCTGAGCCTACCCTCAGCTGCAGGTGTGGGCTCCGATTAATCTAAGCCAATTACGGTGATACCACCCCCCTCCCCAGTTATTAGATCATGAACCTGGCCTTTCATTCATCAGCACCTGACATTCCCCCAAGGTCGGACACCTGACCTACTTAGGCCCATCCAAGGGAAGAAAAGGGCTTCTATTTCATGACTTGAACAAGAAAGCATGTGGCCTCTGTTACAAATAGCAGGCACGTTGTGCAAAGGGCTTTGGCGGGAAGCAGCCTCAGGATGAAGCTAGTACAGCAGAGCAGAGGGAAGGTGTGGTATGTATAATAAGTAATATATTTGTTCTTTGTCCCCAGTGCCTGGCAGAGAGCACCTAAAACCCTTGGAATTTCCCAAGTGATAGGAGTGTCTTTTGTTATTCATAAGGAGCCCCTTTCTAGCTCACCTGAGTCTATGCTAATAAGTGACTAAGGGTGGGGCCCCTACAGAGCCTCCAGATGGGGCTGGTCACGGTCACCCCAACCTGAGAACCAGAACCTAGATTAGAAAGTTAGAACCTCCAGCCCCACCCACTGACCTCCTGGGAGGGGAGGGGGCCTGGAGATGGAGGTCTACAAAAATCCTTTGGTTTTTATTTTTTTTATTTTTATTTATTTATTTATTTATTTTTAAAGATTTTATTTATTTATTTGAGAGAGAGAGAATGAGAGACAGAGAGCATGAGAGGGAGGAGGGTCAGAGGGAGAAGCAGACTCCCTGCCGAGCAGGGAGCCCGATGCAGGACTCGATCCCGGGACTCCAGGATCATGACCTGAGCCGAAGGCAGTCGCTTAACCAACTGAGCCACCCAGGCGCCCCAATCCTTTGGTTTTTAAACTGAAGTATAGGGCGCCTGGGTGGCTCAGTCATTAAGCATCTGCCTTCGGCTCAGGTCATGATCCCAGGGTCCTGGGATCGAGTCCCACATCGGGCTCCCTGCTCAGCGGGAGGCCTGCTTCTCCCTCTCCCACTCCTCCTGCTTGTGTTCCTGCTTTCGCTATGTCTCTCTCTGTCAAATAAATAAATAAAATCTTAAAAAAAAAAAAATAAAATAAACTGAAGTATAATGGACATAGTATATTCGTTTCGGGTGTCCCACGTAACGATTTGATATCTGTATATATTGCGAGATGATCACAGGAAGTCGAGTTAACATCTATCATGGTTACGGAATTCGTTTTCCTGTGATGAAAACACTTAAGACCTACTCTCTTAGCAACTTTCAAATATGCAACACAGTGTTCTTAACTACAGCCACCATTACACATTACATCCCCAGCACTTCTTTATTTTATAAATAAGCTAGTCATAAAATAAACTAGAAGTTTGTACCTTCTGTCTCCCTTCCACCCATTTCACCTCACCACTCCCCCCACCCCCGTCTGGCAACCAGCAGTCTGTTCTCTGTATCTATGAGCTTGGTTTTGTTTCGTTCTGATTCCATATCTAAATGAGATCCTTCGGTATTTGTCTTTGTCTGACTTACTTGACTTAGCATAATGCCCTCAGGGTCCATCCATGGTGTCACCAATGGCAAGATTTCATTCTTTCAGATGGATAAATAAGATTCCATTGTATGTCTCTACCACATCTTCTTTATCCACTCGTCTGTCGATGGGCACTTGGGTTGTTCCCAAGCCTTGGCTCTTGCAAATTGTGCTGCCGTGAACATGGGGGTGCAGATATCTTTTCCAATCGGTGTTTTCATTTTCTTTGGGTAAATACCCAGAAGTGGAATTGCTGGATCATAGGGTATTTCTATTTTTAATTTTTCTGACGAACCTTCATATCATCCTCCACAGTGGCTGCACCAATTTCAATTCCCAAAGCAGTGCATGAGGGGTCCCTCTCCTTCACCTCCTGGCCAACGCTCGCTCTCTCTCGCCTTCCTGATGACGGCCATTCTGCCAAGTGTCAGGATATCTCATTGTGGTTGTGATTTGCATTTCCCCGATGATGAATGATGATGACTCATGTACCTGTTGGCCCGTGCCTCTTCTGTGGAAAAAGGTCTATTCACATCCTCTGCCCATTTTTTAATCGGATTGTTTGGTTTTTGGTTTTTTTTTTTGCCGTTGAATCGTAGGAGTTCTTCACATCTTTTGGAAATGAATTCCTTTCTCTGATAGATGATTTGCAAATATTTTCTCTCATTCAGTAAGTTGCCTCAAAAATTCTTGAGCAACATTCAGAGAGCTTCCTGGGTGGTGAACAGGGGGTGGTGCTGGGAGGGTTAGGGTACCCTTTATCATTAGCCAGTGATTAGTCCATAAAGCACTTTCCTCTGTTCTGTAGTCATTCTGGCAAATCATAGAACCTGAGGAGGAGGTGGTGGAAACCCCTGACTTATGTTGGTCAGAAACACGGGTGTCCCAGGACTCGCAGCTGGTGTCTGAAGTGGGGACCATCTTGTGGGACTGAGCCTTCCATCTGGGGGATTGGTGCTCACTCTGGGTCGTGAGGTTTAGAACCGAAGGGAGTCATTGGGCACCTAGTCGGTGTCAGAGAATCAGAGAATTGGTTGGTGTTGGACAACGCCTCAGAGACCGGGACTTGGACTGACAATGGAATCGACTGCTTCTGGAACCTGCCCTACTTCTGCATTTCCTGTTAGGCCCCTGTGTCACTCAAGCCCCTCTAGGACAGGCCTCTACTCGACGCAGCCATCACCGTCCGCACCACAGGGACAGGCCCCCACCGCCCTGCTCTGGCTGGGGTCCAGAACTCTGGCTGCACCTCTGTGAAGAGTCGGCCTCCGTGTTGCCTCGGCCTCCAAAGGGGCAGATCAGGAGGGCCTGTGGCATCTCACCCCAGTCACGGCTCTCCCCTAAGCCCACGGCCTGACCTGAAGCTCTAACCGGAGCCCTCCCTCCCCCCGCCCCCTCTCTCTCACCGCACGGCTGGTGGGAGCAGAAGCTGGTGTATTTATGGAGCGCAGTAGAAGCCTGGGAACCTTTTAAAAGATGCACATAATCTTCTGTCCTCCAATTTCACTTCTAGGAATTTCACTGAGACACATCATGTGTAAGCGTGTTCACTGCAGCACTGTCTAGAATAGCAAAAGACTGGAAATAACCAACGAGTCCAATCAAATGGGCCCCTGCTCCACACCCTCCTCGGAGCCCCAACGCGTGCCCGGCACCCAGCACAGCTCTCCAGAGCACCCTCGTTCCTACCGCTGTGCCCCTTGCTCCCACCACGGCCAGAGGGGCTGCCCTGCTCAGCCCACCGCGGGGCATGGCTCCCGGCTGGTGCCTTTTCCCTCTGCCAGGAAGCCTCCTCCCCCAGATACCCACAGGGCTCTCTCCCTCACTCCCTTCAGGCCTTTACCCCCTGTCACACCCTCTGCCCCCTGATAGAACTGCAATCCCCCCCTGACAAGTCCTATCCCGCTTTCCTTGCTTTAGTTTTCTCCTGCGCTCGACTCACACCAGCAAATGTACATAGCACTCATCTGCAGTCTTTGCTGCCTGTCTCCCCAACCAGAATGTAAAGGCCAGGAAGGCAGAGATGTTTATCCTCCGTTGATTGCTGTATCCCCTGCAAGTAGGACGGTGCCCGGTGCAAAGTGAGCGCACGATAAACATTTGTTGAATGGACTACATAATCGGTGGTGAAAACAAAACCAAGGTAAAGCCTGTTTGCATAATGAGAGAGGCCGCAACGAGTGGTCGTTGACAGCATAGGTCCTGGCGCCCGGCTGCCGAGGTTCAACTCCCAAGTGCTTCCCTTAATACTGTGTGATGTTGGGGGGGTTCCTTAGCCTCTCTGTGCTTGGGGGATATGAATAGCACCTACTTGGTAAGGCTCTTTGGAGGAGTAAATGAATTAATATTTGCAGTATACTTAGAATGGCATCTGACACAAAAGCGAGTAAGCTGTATAAATGTTATATAAAATAAACATGCCCTATTTTAATAAAACAGAAAGGACATACACCTGTATACGTGCTCACGTCTGCACGGAAGAGCTCTGAGCTGTGACAGCTGCTAGGGCTGAGGCCTAGTGGAGGAAAGAGCCTTACTTCTTACCGAGTTTTCCACCAGATGCGTGCATTTCTGATTGAAAAAACAGATTAGTAATGCCTCTGAGTTATTGATTACGGAGGAAGAAGTTTATTACGCTTTTCTATCTTTTTTGCAAAACAGCAAATTTTAAAAGGCATCTTAGTATTCATGGTTAAAAAAATAAGCTGCAGGCTGCCCTGCCACCTCCCAGGCAGGGACCAGAACGGGGGAAGACATCTGCTGATGGAGGAGGGTGGAAAGAGGGGGCTCCTCCCTACCACCTGCTGGCCCCCTGGAAGGGGACTCTGAAGTCCACACCAATTCCCCAAGGCCGACCTGGCTCCAAGATCCCAAGTACCAAGTTGAGCACAGACACATAAGGCTTGGGGGAGAAGGAGGGGTGCCTGTGGAGGGTCGGGGTCCGGCTGCCCCAGTGTAGGGTCTCTGGGCTGGGGCTGCCAGGGCCTCGGGGAGGTCACACTTGCCAATGATGCCATGGGAGGGTAGGAGGTCATGCGTGAAAGAGGCCTGGATGTGTAGATTCATTTAAGGGTGGTCAGGGCCATACCGCGCTGATGGCTCGCCCGGGGTGGCAGATCCTGGAGACCCCCAGGGCCTCTAGTTTGGTCAGCTCCTCAGGTCCCCTCCCCCGTGATGCTAATGAGGAAGGCAAGGCAGGGAGTTGAGCCATCTGCACCCAAGTCCCTCTGGCTTTTAAGGAGTAGGCCTGGGGAAAGTGAGCTTTCGCATCCCACCGCCACCTCTAGGCTGTCGGAGCTGAAAGCCTGCCCTCAGACCACTGGATCCAAGGGCCTCCTTTCTTGGCTAGGAGACGGAGGCCCAGAGTGGGAGTGACTTGCTCAAGGCCTCCCAGAGGAAGGTGGTGGGAGATAGGAACCCACCGCCATGGTCTGTGCTGGGCAGCCGCCCCTCACCCAGCCCTCCTTTCTCCGGCCCCTGTCCAGGGTGTCCTGCACATTCTCAAACTTACACTTCCCCTGCCCCAAGGAGCTGAAGCCTCCATTTAGCAAGGTAGGGCCCTGGGGAAAACCCACATGGTGTTTTGGCTCCAAGGAAAGGGTCCCACTGCACCGTGAGACCAGAGGGGAAGGCCTGGGGAGGGAGTCGCTGTGGGGCCGTGGTGGGGGGGTGCCCAGTGGGCCTGGCACCCTGCCTTTACCTCTCCTGCAGTCTATTCCTCCTCCTCCTCCCCCCTCACTGCTCTTTCCCGTCCCTGCCCTTCTCCCTGGCTGTTTATTCTATTCGTCCAGTCTTGCCCAGAATCTCAAAATTAAAAGAAACCTCAAAAGTCACCCAAATCCTGGCTTCTCAATGTGTGGTCTGCAGACCAGCAGTAGGGGCATCGCCCGGGCGCTTATTAGAAAGGCAGAGTCCGGGGCGCCTGGGTGACTCAGTTGGTTAAGCAACTGCCTTCGGCTCAGGCCATGATCCTGGAGTCCCGGGATTGAGTCCCACATCAGGCTCCCTGCTCAGCTGGGGGTCTGCTTCTCCCTCTGACCCTCTTCCCTTTCGTGCTCTCTGTCTCTCATTCTCTCTCTCTCAAATAAATAAATAAAATTAAATTAAAAAAAAAAAAAGAAAGGCAGAGTCCCCTGCTCCACCTCAGACCTCCCGCACCAGAGATTGCCCCGGGTGATGGGCATGCGCAGAAGAGCTGGGAAGCACCCACGGCAACTGCAAGGTGCTCAAAGCCATGGCACCTGTCATCACCAAGTGTGATGAATACCTCCCATGGGAGCTCACTATCAGCAGCCAGGCCACCACCCCATCTTTGGAAAAGTAAGGTGTGTGTGTGTGTGTGTGTGTGTGTGTGAGATGGGTGAGGCAGTCTGCCAAGGGTCCTGCGTGTCCCTGCTGAGTATGTGAACTGTTAAGGCCTCACCATCCTCTGACGCTGAGCCACGGCGGTAGCTAGTCACGTAGGTAATTAAGTAGGTCAAAGCGACCGCAGCGTGGTGCTCAGGCCCAGAGAAAGGGAACCAGTTTGTTCACTGCTGGCTACCCGAGGTGCCGGGCCCTTAGCTCCGAGTTCTTCCGGCACTAATCCACTGTCCACACAGTCACTGTCTGGGTCCACTGTGTCACCCCAGGGGACTTGGGGTGCAGTAACCAGTGCCCCCATGTAATGATCTTACTGTTTACTCACTGGAGTCAATTGTCCTGCTGATCTGTAAAGTCTTGGCCATAAGATTGGGGTTCTTCCCTAACTCTATGTGTGCGTGTATAGCCATGTCTATTTGTCTCTCCGTGTGTCCTCAGTGGCCATTCACTAAGGTCTTCATGGAAAGGCTCATACGAAGACCTTGATTTGAAGGCATTCACAGGGAACCTGGCCTCGCCTGAGCGTCCACTTCATGCCAACCCTTGCGCCCAGGTGTTCCACTTTTTCATTATGTCCCCTAATCCTCCCCACAACCCTGCAGGGTGGATTACAGCCCCTTTTTACAGCTGCTGAAATTGGAGCTCTACCTGTAGTTCGTCTAGCTCGGTCTCAAAACAGTAACAAACATAAATTATCTGGACACGGGCAGTAAAGAAGCGAAGAATGAGATGATTTTGGGGAATGATACCTGTGAATGCAAGGTGATGTGCTCACCGATGATTAGAATTACCGTTTGTCAAGCTGGCCCTAACAAATGGGTGTCCCGGGGCTCCCCGAGCTAAGCTAGCAAGCTCCATACTGAGCAGGCACTGCAGAACCATGACACTCCCTCAGACAGGTGAAGCCGGCGAGGGTGCAAGACCTTTATCCCAGGCTTCCAGGAAGGAGGCACGAGGGCCACAGTGCAGCTGATGCGAGGCTCTGTGCAAGGTGCTCGACACGTGCTGTGGAGGATATCCTTTCATTCACTCTGGACTTTCTTGCATACCAGGCACTGTCCTAGGTGCTAGGGAACCCCAGGGTGAACTAGGTCCTCGCCCTCATGAGGCTTGCAGCCTGGGTAGAATGTCTGTAGGTTTTCCTGCTAGCATCCATTCCCCCTTCTGGCACCAAGGAGCCTGGTGTCCTTGGAGAGGACATTGGTTGGTTCTATCCGTTCTGGGATAGGACCAACCAGTCGGCACTCAAATCTGCAAGTCCTAGTGAATGGTGCAGGGAAGGGTAAAGGGCCCAGCCAATCATGAGTGGCAATTTGGGGGCTTTGGAGGAATCTGCTGGGAAGAGGGCGTGCTGAAAGGATGGAATGTTACTATGGATCTGCTTGCAGCCAGCCAACGTGGCACCACAGACACTAGCCTGCCTATGAATGGAGTCAGTACACAAGAGTAAGATGAATAGACCAAGTCCTGAGGACACTGTGTGAGCCCTGGATCCAACTGTTCCTGAAGCTGTATGTGATCCTGGACTTTGCATAAATTCCATGTTTGCCTAATCCTGATTGACTTGAGTGTCTGTCTTACTGTCTTTAGTCCTTTCAAAAACCTAGTGAGTACAGTTTTACCTTACTTGTTTTTCAGACAGGAAATAGAGGCTCAGAGAAGACAAGTGCCTGGAACAAGGCTGCACAGCAGCTGTCTGGAATCTATCCAAGTCAAAGCCCATGCTTTTTCCACTACTCCCAGGTGGCAATCTCACATGGGGGGTGACAAACTACAATCAGGGGATGGGGTATGGGGCTTCATGTCAGGTAGTGAAGGACTTCCCGAGAGAGGTGGCCCGCGGGGGGATAATTAGAACCTGCTCCAACCAGAGACAGGCTGTAGAAAGGCGGCAGAAGAAAGGATCCACAGGTTACAAACTGGTGGCTGATTTTTGGTTTTGGTTTTGGTTTCCAATTTTTATTCTTGCTTTAGTTGCCAACTCTGAGGAAACAGATGATTTCAGGTAAAAAAAAAAAAAAAACAACCCACGTTCAGCTTTTCTGGAAAATCGGAAACATTGGCAACAGGAGGCAGGTGGCCCCCCATGGCCACAGTCTGCCAGAACTGGGGGGCGGGGGGCTGCTGCTCAAACGGGCAAGGCGATAACTCTCCAGATCTCTAGCCGACTTGTGCCACTCGGGTGCGTTCCCTGCCCGGCCCGGCATCTGAGTTCACCATGCTAAGCACACGCTATTCTCTGGGAACCCGGCCTCAGGCAAGATGGGGTGTTGGGGTGGGACCTCACCAGCCTCCCAGCCTCTGTCCACTCTGGCTGCTCCCAATTCCCCCAGGGCCAGGACGGTCCCTGGTACCCAGCACGGGCTCAACACACACTTGGTGAGTGGACAAAGCAGATGAGAGGGTGAGAGCCGCCCTGTCAATGCACTCCACAGGGCCACGTGCTGCAGAACTCGGGGCTCTGGGGTGAGATGGCTCGGTGTGGACGCTTACTACCACTTACAACTGTGTCATCAGGGGCGGCGAGTTCTTTTCCTTTCTGTGCCTTCAGTTACCCCTCTATAAAATGGGAATAACAAGAGTCACATAGGGTTCTGTGAGCAAAGGGGTAGCTGTCAGTAAGTAACTATTGGCCTGACCTCTTCCACTGATCACACAGACTTTAGACAAATTCCTTCCCCCCGTCCGAGCCGCAGTTCATCCAAGGAGCTTGGGTTTGATTTTGTCAGGACCTGCCAGCTTGGGCACTGGGTCACTGTGAAAATTCAGCATTCGGGCAAACTCCTGGCGCTGGGCACGCAGAAGCACCCGAGGCCACAGGGGTCTCTCTGTGAACCGCTTCACCACCGAGCTCGAAACAGACCCTGGGGGCCATCAGGCCCCATGTAATGCCAAGTTCCTTTAGAGTTAGCCCAAGTTCCAGCTCCGGGGCCTGCTGTGGCTCATTTACTCCCAATCGTGATAACCCAAAGGTCCAGGGACACGGCTGGAAGGAGCTAGCCCTCGGGGGCCCTTCGTGGGGTCCCTGGGTGTCCTGTCCTCACTTTGGCGAGCACGCAAGCGGGGCCCCCCACGGCCGTTTCACCGTGGCTGGCGCCGGGGCATCCAGCTGGCAGAGCCCCTGCCATTTCTCTCACACACCCCCGGATGGGAAATGATTCATGAAAACCAAGAAGGTAAAATTAGCCCAAAGGCTGCCGAGTAATTTATGCAGCCAACAGGCCCAGGAGGGAGGGAAGGCCCACGCTGCCAGCTCAGTGTGGCCTCCCGGGGGCTGGCAGAGGCCGGCCTGGCCATCGGGAACCTGTTTCTGGGGTCTCCTATTTCGGGACTCAGCCTCCAGGGCTGTTGGCAAGGCTTCCAGAATGGTCCCTGACCCCCGCCCCACCACACTCAGCAGACCCATGCCTGCCACCGGGGACCTGCTAAGCGTCAGGGGGTTGCTGGGGAGAAGCTCAAGCATTCCATCTTCATCTCAATCTCAGGAGGACAGTTTCACCCTCCCTATTTCCCAGGTGAGAAACGAAGGTGCTGAGAGGTCAGGTAGACAGCCAAAGATCGGGGCAAAGCCAGAATTCCAACCCAGATCTCATGCATGCCAAAGGATGTACTTCCCCCCCGCCCCCACGCTGGCTGTTATCTGCTGAACTTCAAGTTCTCAGGGTGGGCCGAGGGCAGCGGACCCAATGGGGATTCCCTGGCAAGTCCTCAGACATGCTTTTCACCGTCTCAGGACTAGTCAACCCCAGAACCAGGCCCCGTTGTCCCAGCTTGGCTAGGTGGAGGGTCCCCAATATCCTAGTATCTAAAAAAGGGGTTGAGAAAATGGGGCATAAATCATACCCCTTAATGGAGGTACAGAACAGTGGATATCAGTAAGCCCCGTGGTCTCACTTTCCCAGGCTGTATACCAAGCTCAGAGAGAGGAAGGGGCTAACTTAAGGCCACACAGCAAACCTCCGGCAGAGCATGGGATGGAACTGCATCTCCCGAGTCCAGCTACAGGGAGCCTGCCGTCAAAACTATTTATAAAGACAGCAAATCTGAGTGGGAGAGGGTTCCCCATCTGAGGGGACAACTGAGTCATCCCAGAGACCTCCCAGGGCGCCCTCATCTGGTTATGTCTGATATCCGCCCGCACTTTTGGAACCCACAGGGGACACGTGAGCACCTGGAGGAGGGGGATCCTCAGAAGGCAATAGTGGGAAGAAGAGCGGAATCCCAGTCTAGGCCTGTGGGAACCTGCAAGTCCCCTCACCTCCTGAGCCTGGGTGAGAAACAGACTCGGGAAATTGACAAGAAAACGCATATGTGTGTGAATCACCCCGTAACCGTGAGTGTTCAATAGGAATGCCAGGGTCCCTCACGAACGCGGTCACAGTGCTCACCCTCAGCCCCTCTGGCCCCTGGCTTGGCCCAGAGGAAGCCCAAGGCCAGCCGTGGGCGACATCCCACAGCCACCCACGCAGGAAGAACTCACCTCCGTGCCCCGGGCAGGCAGCTGAGTGCCAGTACGGCAGCTCGGAGCAGTACCCCTCACTCGTGGGACATGGTTCAGAGCGGCTCAGCGGCCCTGTCTCCCCAGAGGGACCGGAGCTTGCCATGGCCCCAGCCCTGAGCTCGTCGGCACTTTCAAATATCAACACACTAAGCGGACCCTTCCCATCAGTGCTGGGGGAAAGGTGGCTTGGTATTCACTTCACTGACATCCAGAAAGACGAGTTGCTTATTCATTCGATACGTGTATACCAAGCACCTGCCGTGCATCAGGCACCACCAGGAAGAAGACAGGTGTGTTTTGCCCTGGGGGGCGGTCCTCCTGGCCCTAAGAAGCATTGGAGTGGTTCACACACAACCTCTGGGGCCACGCTGCCGGGATTCAAATCCCAGTGTCACCCCCATGGGACTCGGGGGAGTCACTTAGCCTGTCTGTGCCTCAGTTTCCTCAGCTGTAAATGGAGAATAATAATGGCATCCACCTCGTGAGGTTATTCTGAAGATTAAGTGAAGTGTTACGGGTCAAGACTTAGAATAGCACCAGGTACATACTAAGTGCTCAATTAATACGAAGTTATTATTGACCCAGGACCCAAGCCCACATCCCTCTGACCCCAACAGCCATGCTCGTAAATCAGAGCTGGGCCAGCTCAAGGTCTTTGGTGTGACCCAACGGCAGGACTGGTAAGGGCTCTACATCTAGAATCAGGAGGTGGGGGTTCAAGCTTCCCCTCTGCCAACTGCCAGCTCAGAGCAGCCCCTGCACTTCTCTGAGCCTTGCTCTCTCCAGTCCTAAAAAGGGCCCAAGGATGGCTGCGCTCCTGTTTCCCTGGGAGGAGCACCCCGAGTCCCGAGGGTCGCTGCAGCCCCCTGCCCACACCACAGGACGGGCTCAGAGAGCAAGCCCTCTCCCCAGCAGGGCAGACGGCTGCAGCTGAAGCAGCCACACTCTGTCCCCACCTTACCTCGGGCCCCTGAGAGGGTTTGTGGCCGGTGCTGGGGAAGGGCTGGGCCCCGGGCCAGCTACGGTGCTTCTCGCTTCTCAGGAAATAATCCCAACCCTCTGAGCTCACTGACCGCACAGGACGCCGACCAGAGGGCAAGCGGTCACGCAGGGCTGCCCGGCGGGGCACCTTCTGCCAACACCATCACATTCGGTGGCCTTATGAAAAGGAGCTGGACGCGAAGCCAGACTGCCTGGGTATATTCCCAATGCCACTGGCAGCTAACTGCTGAGCTCTGGGCGAGTCACTTAACCGCTCGGAGCCTCAGTGTCTGCATCTGTGAAATGGTCTCGGCCGGGCTGCCTATGCCAAGCTGGTGGGATGGTGGCAGGAGAGGTGGTGTAGAACCTGGAGGGTGGGGAGGAGGGGAGGAAAGAGCAAAAGGGCCACCCTTTCCAGCACTAACTATACAATCACTGGCAAAGATTCACCCCCCCCACCCCCTCCCCGAGCAGAGAGGCAAACCCAAGCCTGGACCAGCCAGTGTGGCCCAAAGGGGCCCCAGGGCTCTCCGGGGAGAGGATGGCCCCAAGCTGCTTTCTTCTCCTGCCCACCTGCAGGCCAAGGGAGATCAAATCCCCGGCCACAACGGGTCCCATTGAGAGCCGGCAAATCTGCCCGAGGTGTGGGGTTACGTTACCAGGCTCCCGGCCACCACCGCCGAGCGAGGGGTCAGGCTGACCTCCTTCCCTCCCCGTAGGCTCCAGTCCAGAACCTGCAGGGCCAAGCTGGGAAGTATTCCGATCACCCGCCGCATCCCAGGCAGCAGCCTCCTCTGGGAAATCAGTGAGTGGACGGTGGGATGAAACCGCTGTGGCGGCTTGAGCCATCGCAGGCTGCCTGCCGGGGACACAGGGCCCCTGCCCACAGAGTGGGGTGTGGAGCTAATACAGAGGAGAGGCCCCAGGATAGACTATTACTGGGATTTGACTGAGTGCCTGGCACAGCATTCTGCACTTTACACGTGTTTCCTTCCTCGGTCCTGTGACCGAGATGCTATTGTCCTATTCTACGGAGGATGCAACTGAGGCACCCAGAGGTAGAAGTTAAGGAGATTTCCCAGAAACACCAGGATTTGAGTCAAAAACCAAGTGACCCCAAAGTCCACTTACCACAACAGCCACACAAGAGATGGGTCACTCAAGAACATGCCCTTTGAGTGAGGGTAGAAACACCCAAGTGTGAAGGAGAAAAGTCTCCAGGGGCCATGGCTACTATTTCTAGCTCCCTGGGGACTGCCTGGGGACAGGGGAGCAGCCTTTCTCTCTGGCTCTAAAGAAGAGACCCAGGAATAGTATGGGCCCTACAGGGAGACATTTGGTTCCATGCAAAGAAAGTCTCTGTGGACGGCTTTGAAATATTGAGCAATCATTTTTAAAAAATCCAACAGGCTCCCATGGCCAGCAGTAGCTACTCTAGGTAGGCCCAGGGAGGCACAAGAATAAAATCAGAATTAACCTAAATGTCCACCAGTAGGATAATGGCTAAATCTACTGTGTAGCAGAAAGAAAGAGAAAGAGAGAGAGAGAAAGAAAGAGAAAGAAAAAGAATTATGATAGTTTGCTATGTAAAACCATGACTAGATTCCCTAGATCCGATCTTAAGTGAGAAAAGCATTTACAGAATGATCTGTAACCATTTGTTTAAACACACAGACACATGCATGCATGTTGTAATGGCACATCTTCCTATAGGTTCTGCGAGTGGATGTATAGAGAGATTTCTAGATGGCTATATACCAAAGTAATAACAGTGATGATTAACCCTGCAGAGGAGGCTGGAAGATTGTGGTTAGGAAGAAAGATAATATTTAGCTTTTTAAATAATATTTGACTTTAGTACAACAAAAACGTATTTGTATATTCCTTACATAATTAAAAAACTTAGTAATACAGCATAAAAAAAGACACAGTGGGCTGCCTTGGAACCAGTGAGCTACCGGTCCCTGGAGGTATGCAAGCATCTGCACTGGGGTGGAAGGATTCGAAAGAATTTGCAGAACACAAAGCTAGTGGGTTAGCTGGCCCTTCTGAGCCTCAGAGCCTTATCCTGGGAGTAGGAGCAAAGCCTGTATTCTGCCTGCATCTAGAGTGGCTTTAAGGAAGCACAGAGCATCAGGCCCTGGAGCAGGGAGAGGCTGCGGGCCCTCACTATGACTAGCGCAAGGACGCACAGGCCAGTCTCTCCCTCTCCCCTGCCCCCCAAGGACCCCCAGTCCCAGCCCTTCAGTCCCAGCAACCCCCAGCCCCTGGCCAGCAGGCCTGGTATTAGCCTCATGCTCCCAGGGTCCGGGCCATGTCTCTGGGAGGACCTCACATTGGGGACAAGAGCTCAGGAAGGCGAAGAGATGCTCACAAGGCTGATTGTACCTGTGACACTGAGCCTAAACTGTGGCCATGGCCACACAGTGAACCCCAGTCCCCAACGGGCTGAGCCCCAGCCCCAGCCATAGCCCTGGCCCCTGACAGGCTAACGAGCAAAGGTCGATGAAACCCTTACCTTACCTGGCAAGACAGCAACGGGGTCAAGAAAAGAGCCGAGAGATACGGGGTTGAGTCCCAACATCTGCCCCTGACTTCTCATAAGACCTGGACAAAGTCACTGAACCCTGCGGTACCTCAACCCTCTCATCTGCAAAATGGGCGGATAGTACCTAACTCCCAAGCCTGCTGTGTCGTACAATGAGGTAATTGTCCACATAGCCTCTTTGTGGACTCCCACAAAAAATGTGAGGCCCCCATCCACATCATGGACACTGGGTGCTGAGAAAAGGAGGTGGCCACAACTGAGCCCCAAAGGCAGCTAGACTTGCTGCAAGTCCGGGAGCCCAGGGGCAGCCGGAAAGGGGCCCGTTTCTGGCCCCAGGCAGGGACCAGGAAACAGCAAGCAGAGGGCTTCTCCAGACAGACAAGGACGCACAGGAGGAGACAGGACTGAGTCCGAAAGAGCAGGGGAGCCTTTCCTGGCCACCGTCCTGGGCCGAGGGCCAGGGTGCTCAGGGAGGGCAGGGAGCCACTAGCAGGTGCCAAGGAAGAGTACAGTTTCTACCTGAAACTGGGGGCAGGGACCTTGGGAGCCGGGCCAGAGAGTCCTTGCCTCACTGGTAGCCAGGAGCTGGGGCAGAGACAGGTTACAGATCCACCAAGGGGAATCAGGAGGAGGAAGAGCAATGTTCAGTCACAGAGAAGCCATGAGCCAAAGGACCGGAGCCGCCCCAGTCTGGGACAGAAGTGGCACCGGGCCACACAGAACAGGCTCGGGGTGTCCTGTGGGGAGAGGGGCCCCTGAGAAGCAAGGAGGTTCCACCTGGTGCTCACAGGGAAAAGCACCCGCTCTGGGGAAGGGCAGACAGCAGCACGAAGCCTGAGATAGGAGGCTTAATGGCTCCAGGGCCACCCGACCCCACCTCGGGGAGACCCGCGCGCTGTGGCAAGTACTGAGTCCAGCGTGGGGCCAGCCCAAGGCAGAGAGCCAGAGAGGACTGGGGACTTGCGTCTTGTGCCTCCAAGCACAACCCAGGCCACTGTCAAAACCAGAGCTCCTCAGCGACTGCTGGTCGTGAGGCCAGCAGCAGCCAGGCTGCGGCGAATGCCTCCCAGCCGCATCCCACAGGGGCCCCCAGCGGCTGGACTCCCCACTGAATGGCAGCCAGACGGTCCCGCCTGCTGTGTGGGGCCCAGCGGACAGGGAGCTGCAGGGAGGGAGCAGGGAGGGGGGCCACTCTGAACAGGGGCCCCCGAGGAGGAGGGTGTAGGTGGGGCTGGCAGGAGAGGTGCTGCCCGCAGCCCCCCTCCCTGCAGGCCGGCCTTCTCCGCGGACCTGTGGCCACATGCAGGCCCAGACACAGCATGGGCTGTTCCCGGCAGCCCCCAGACAGGGAGGGTTGGCTCTCCTCCCCACCAGGCGGAACCACAGCAGCGGCTCCCCGACACCATGCTGTCTGCTCACCTGAGCTGGCCCGGATGGGACTCGAACCATCACCCCTCAGCACGTCGACCGCGTGTCCACTCCTCCGGCCCCAAACGCAGGCCTCAGCCCCGACCCGACAGAGGTTTCAAGCCGGAAGCCACTTCAGGCTGCTGTCCACGGTTCACCCCCTATGCAGACCCCACACCATCACACGCCAGGCCCCGGGGCCTGGCCAACCCCCCACCTCAGCCTCAGATCTCAGCCTTCCCTCCTCCTGCCCACACTCCCTGGCATGACTCTGGACTCCGTGAGGCAGCCGGCACACCCCCTTTGACAGCTCACAGCACGGGTAGCATCCGGCAGGGGGATAAAAGGGCTCCACCATGGCCAGCCAAGCACACCAGAGGCCAACCCACTGACCAGGACAGCCTGGGAAGGCCTGCGGCTCACACAGCCAAGAACTGCCCACCTGTCCAGCCAGGACTGACCCGGGGGCCGCCAGGCACCAGCAGAACCATGGGGCTGGCTGCCTCAGAAGGGGGCAAGGATAGAACCGCTCTCCAGCAACTTATCCCACTGGGCACCAAGAAACAGCCTTCCGGAAGGCTGAAGACAGAAAGGAAACGCCACCCGGATGGCCCCTTCGGTCATTTAAAGCACCTCCTCAGCTGTGACTTTATCTCCCACCTCAGGACCTCCGCCTCCAGAACACTCTGGACACTTACTTTCTTTAAGTCCCAGCTCAGCCTGGCATTCAAGGCCCTCCCAGTCTGACCCTAGCCTCCCTCTCCGGGGCCATCTCCTCTACCTGTTCTCCAAACACCCAAGACCACTTGCCCTTCCCTGAACGGCCCTATCCTCTTGTTGTCTGCCTTTGCACATACTGTTCCCAGTGCCTAAAATGTCCTGCCCTCCTCCCCCACCTGGCAAACTTCTACTCTTCCTTCAAGGTCCAGCTCCATGCCTCTTCTTCTGGGAAGCCTAACAGGCTCTCCCTCTCCCACCACTGGTGGCAGAATCACTTGCTCCCCTCCCCACCACATCCACGAGCAAGTAGGGCACTTCCTACCTTCAATCACAGTTAGGATCTGGGCCAGGGCTGCTCACACTATTCGTGGTAGAGGTTTTTTTTTTTAAGTTTTCCAATCTGTTGCCAACTGATGCTTTTGTAAATTACAAAAAAAAAAAAAAAAATCCAAAACGAGGCAGAATGTCAAGTTGCAATAAGAGCTTTTTGACACTTACTTTCAATGTTGTAACTAGCTCGCCGCAGACCAGTAACAGCTCACAGATGGGTGGGTGGGGGGGGTCCGCAGACCACCCTCTTTGGGGACACGGCCCATCAAATCATGTGTTTATGTTTGGCCCTCTAGAGTGCAAGGGGGCACTGCACTAGCCCTTTCTCAGGTGAATACACTGATACCACAGCTGGCCCACGCTGTACTTTCTCGGGACTGCCCAGCATCACCCAGGCAGGTGCTTGGAGCCTGCAACTCCTCCAGCCCCATCCCCTCCTTCCCAGCACAGCCTCCAAGAGCAGTTCCCCATGCAATGGAAAAGAGCTTAGACTCCGGAATCAGAGAGACCTGGGTTCAGGTCCTAGCTCTGCCTTTCGTAACGGTGTGGCCTTGGGTAAGTCACTTCGCTTCCCTGGGCCTCACTTTCTCCTCTGTAAATGGAGGCTAATGACACAAGCAGGATGGGGCAGAGGACTGCTTCAGGCAGAACCCAGCCACACTTAAAAGCTTCGACCAAGTTTGGCTATTACTGATGTTTATAGAGGCCTGAATCACCCAGCCCAAAACTTGGCCCTGTATCCTCCCTTTCTGCTTTTCCTCCACCCAAGACCTAACATCTTTTTTTTGGGGGGGGGAGTAAATTCTTCCCTGGCTGCTAAGTTTGCTGATTTCCTCTGCAGATATCACCCCCCTGGCCCTCCAAACCCCAGTCTAAGTGCCCCACCCCCGTCCCTGGGATACCTTGAGCTTCTGACCTCTTCACCTCCTCTCTAAATACCAGCCCCTCTGGCTGGTCTGGCTTTTCCTCTGGGGTACAGTTGTCTCAAGAGGTGTCTTGCACCGCCCTGGGAAAATGCCGCCCTGTTGGGGTTGGGGCATGGAAGGGCTGGGCTGAGAGGTCAGGGACAGGCCCTGGCTTGCAAACACCTCCCCCTCCCACTTCCACCCACCCACCAGAGCCCACCCTCCATGTACCTTGGGCCATGACAATGCTGAGTCCACCCGGGCTGGGTCCCAGTCAGCCGCCCCCACGAAAGGCTCACTCCCTGCTGGGGCCGAGGGTCGGGTGGGCTGCTCCCCAGGCCCCTCGGCCGTCCCAGAGCCTCCCAAGCCGGCCATCTCCATCCCCTGAGCATCGGGCGGTAGGATCCGTTCCCGGCCCTCACCCCTTTCCCTCGGGGAAAGTGAAAGATAGTGGGAGAAGCCACTCTGAGAAAGCTGACACTGTGGGGGTGGTTCCATATTTACTTGCTTGGTGACGTCCATACCAGCCCAGCTCGGTGCCCAGGTCAAGTTGCTCGCCTTGTCTGCTGGTCCCACTCTGGCCCCCAGCCCCGCCATGAGCCCTGGAGGAGAAGCCCCGCTGGCCCTCCCCCCTCCCCAGCCCAGCTCCTCATGCACATTACTGGGGTTGGCTGCCTCTGTCCCCTCAGGAAGGGGGGGGGAAGCTGCTGCCCCTGCAGAGAGTCAAGCAGTGACCCCACAACCGCTCCTTTTGGAAAGCAGGGCACGGAGACTGGGCCAAAAGTTCTCAGAATTCCCCAGCCTGCTCTGATAATTGCAGGAGGATGGTGGGTGCACAGGAAGGGGCCCTAGATTTGGGGGGTAGCTCCCTAAATGGTACAAACTCCAGCATGCTGCTTCCCTTCTGGAAGCCCCCAACTTCTCAGCTCTAAAACTGGGGTCATGAGAGCCGGCCCGCCGGCCTCACGGGCTATTGACAGGGGATCTAGAAAAAGGCAAAGTTGGGAAGACTGCCCATTGGCCTTATGGATCGGGTTGGGGAGGTTAAAGGGCGTGGTGGAAGGGAAAGCTCTAGAAGGCACCGAAGGTGTGCCTTTGCATACAGGGTCCCCACCCCTCAGCACCCACCCAGGATCTGAGGCTGATGCTGGGGAGCAGGACCATCTGTGGTCTCCTGCCCCCCTCCTCCCTCCTCTCCTCCCTCACCCCATGTCATTTCATTGGAGACTCTTGGTCTGTCCAAATGTGCCTGCGAGTTCTCACCCATGAGGTTCCCAGGTGGGGAGAGGGGTCTGAAACCAGCTGTGTAAACCAAGGGCTTATAAATCAAATCCCACATTTAAAGCACCCAGGAGACCTGCTGGGGATCGTTAGGTAACACAGGTAGGCAACTCCCGAGGCTTCCTTTAAATTTTTTTTTTTTTAAAGATTTTATTTATTTATTTGAGAGAGAGAGCACATGAGAAGGGGTAGGGTCAGAGGGAGAAGCAGACCCCCCGCCGAGCAGGGAGCCCGATGCGGGACTCAATCCCGGGACTCCAGGATCATGACCTGAGCCGAAGGCAGTCGCCCAACCAACTGAGCCACCCAGGTGCCCGAAGCTTCCTTGATAAATGTGGGTTTCTCAAGGTGACTGGAAAGATTAGATTGTAGCTGGGTGATCTGGAGCTAGTCACTTAACCTCTCTGAACTTGCTTGAGCTTCCCCATCCATAAATGGATGTAGAAGGGACCTCATGGGGCACAATATGTGTTCCTCTTAAATTTGGTCATGAGAACAGGGAGGAAAAAACTTTCTTCCAACGAATGTGGCACAGGACTGATACTACTGTCCCCATTTATAGGAAGGGAAACTGAACTACTTGAGCTTCTCCAAGCCCTTCTGTGTGCCCGGACCTTTGAACAACCTATACCCCACACTAGAATGCCTCTCCCTTCTTTGTTGTCTCCTCAACCTTCAAAACCCAGCTCTAAGGCCATCTCCTCCTCCAGGAAGCTTTCCTTGACTTAGAATCAGTGGCCATCTGCCTCGCACCCTTTTGCTAGACTCTGTAACTGCTTGGCTAACTGCTCACGTCCCATGCTGGTCCACGAGTTTGGTAGGGGCAGAGATTGGGTTCCCCATATGCCCTCGAGCCCAGCACAGGGACAGCACAGGGACAGCACAAGAACCCCGACCACGTGAAGAAGAAAGGAAGGACTGAAGGATGCCCCAGGCCTCCCCTCTTACAGAGCCTCTGCCAGGCACACCACCACGAGTGTGGCTGCACCGCGCGAACACTGGGCTTTCCAACGCAGATACAAATCTGCAATAGGAAACAGGCTTTTTAAAAATAACAGCACATTTTTCTTTTTTCTTCATTGTTTTTTTTTTCTTTCTGCACAGCTTATTTTTCCGGCGCAGCCCCTGAGCCAGCTGCGGGGAAGCCTCTCCCAGGCCCCACTCTGAGAACATGGGGCTCTGGGGCCTCCAAGGACTCTCAGGCCCCAGCAGGGGTGGAGATGCACCAGATGGTTCTAGATCAGCCCTGGCACCAAGACCACCAAGCAGCTCTGAGCCAGAAACTGGCTTGCACAAACCCCAGTGGTAGGTGAGTGTTACCTCCTGGGAACTTACCCCCCAAGAAGGGTTTTATAACCCCATGTGACACTTCCAAAGGGGTGTCTCCTTGGTGTGTCTGGGGTTCTCTGCCCTCATTCTAAGAGGGCATCCTTAAGGAGGTGGCATCAGAATGTCAGGGTTCCAATTGTGGCCATACCCCTGTGTAAACCTGGATCCTTTACTCCACCTTTTGTGGCCTCAGTTTACCCATCTGTGAAATGAAAATAATAATACATACATTGTGGAGTGCTTTTCTGCATAGAGACATGCTTAGGACTCTATGTGGCATACAATTAGCCCTCAATAAACATTCGCTGCCTTCATCATCATCATCTTCATCATCCCTGGATCTCCTACTCGGCGGCCCCTTCACTGAATCATATACTCTCTAGATCAGCAGAAGCCTCAGGGTTTGTTAAATCTCACACTCTTGCCCTCCTGGGGTGTCCTCTCAGACCTCCCAGAAACATGGTCCTTTTGGGGCGTGGACACCTGTAAGTATGGGGAGCTTGGTACCTGTATTCTATGGGCCAGTTTGCCCACCATGCCCAATGCCTCCTTCCAGCTGGACCCACCTGCCCTTACGCCCGGGGAAGCAGCGTTCATTTATCCTGTTCCTCACCCCTGGCACCCAGTGAATCTGCAGTCAATGCTCAGGGACTCTTCAGAAGCAGCCCTTGTGTGCAGACACTGGAAAAATAGCAGCCAACCCAAGCCCTGCCCCCGCAGAGCTCCTGGTCTGATGAAAGGGGGACCACAGTCAATAATCACACCCACCCACAACTGTAAAATCGCTACAGAGACGAGTGCTGCAAAGGAGAGGTACGTGGGGCCATGAGAGGCTGTCATGGAGGGCTCGACCTAATCAGAGAGGGCTTCCCTGAAGAGGTGAGGTGGAAGCTGAAAGATGAAGGATGAGGAAGCCTAAGCAGGGGGAGTGCGGTACACGGTCAGGACCGAGGGGACAACGTGAGGAAAGCGCCATGTCAGGTGGAACATAGCAGATGGGGGGATGCAAAATGGGGTCCCCACAGGGTCTGGAGGGCAGCTAAAGGACTTCTTTTTTTTTTTTTTTTTTAAAGATTTTATTTATTTATTTGACAGAGAGAGAGATAGCGAGAGCAGGAACACAAGCAGGGGGAGTGGGAGAGGGAGAAGCAGGCTTCCCGTGGAGCAGGGAGCCCGATGTGGGACTCGATCCCAGGACCCTGGGATCATGACCTGAGCCGAAGGCAGACGCTTAACGACTGAGCCACCCAGGCGCCCAGCTAAAGGACTTCTACCTTTCTCCTAACAGCAGTGGGAGTCCCTGAAGGTTTTTCAGGCAGGGGTTGATAGACTCACACTTGTTTGTCAAATGGGTCACCCTGGCTGCTAAGGATGAGCCTTCCTGAGTCCCTGTGTGTGTGTACTTGTCTCTGCCTGGAATGCTCCTCTGGTCCCCGTATCAGTCAGGTCAGGCTAGGTTATGCTGTAGTAACAAACAACCCCCAAATCTCAGTGGTTGAAAACAACAAAGGTTTAGTTATCACTCGAGCTGCATGTCCCTCGTGGGGCATCAAGGGGCTCCATCCCACACAGCGACCCAGGGACCCTGGCTAGCAAAAAGCCACCGTCCCACCTACTGCTAGCTGCCACGCCATAGGAAAAGAGCATTCTGGAGGCTCTTGCACCAGCTACTAGATGCTTTGGCCCAAAGTGGTTTGTGTCACTGCAGCTTACAACTCACCCGCCAGCCACACGGCCCCACGCAAGCACAAGGAGCCCTAGATTCAATCCTACCCTGTGCCTGGGTGAACTGGAAATGTTTAGGGGATAGAATCAAGGACCACCACCAGACACTCTCCCACTCCACCTTGCCCTTGCCAACCTCAACTCACTCATTAGATTACAACGGGTTCAGTATTCTAGAAGGAGGGGGGGCACATGCAGGAGAGAACAAAACCTGGAGTGCAGGGAGATCCGGAGGAGGGTGCGAGATGAGGCCAAGGAAAGGGCAGAGCCAGATCACTCCAGAGCTTTTAGGTCATGTGGACGATTTGGTTCTTTATCCCAAAAGCACTGGGAAGACTTTTCGGTGTTTTACGCAAGAAATGGGAGGCTTGATGTGATCTTTTTTGGAACGGATCACTCTGCAAGGTGGAGACTGGCATGGAGGAGAGGGGGCAGGTGGACAGTTAGGAGGCTCAGGAATGTTGTCCTGGGGAGAGACAGCGCCGCCCTGGAGGACAGACAGGAGGCAAGGGACAGCCTTGGATGCCATGCATTGGTCATGACTATGATGTAGCCAAGAGGACAGGCCAATGAGGCAGCTGAATAACACGTATGACTCCTGACTCCTAGTCCAGTAGTCTTTACTTCCTCCACACTTGCCAGTGACCTAGAACCAGGGAAACCCCGCCTCCGCATCCAAGTGAGAGGAAAGATTCAGATGACAGAAGTCTTATTTGACACCAAGGAGAACAAATTTAGGAAGCACATCAATCCAAGGGGTCTGGAGGACAGAACTCTAACTCATGCCAATACTGGATATAAGTGATGGTTGTTGTGGCTGATCGGGACTCTTGGGGCAAGGGAGGGGAGCCCCTTCTCTTTGAGAATGTCATTAGGGAAGAGAAATAGTCCCCGCCCCAGCTGCTCCTTGGAGGCCCTGTCAGTTTGGAATTGGATGGTCCTAGGTGGGGCCCGTCGGGCAATTCTGATGGTCTGCAATAATCCCAGACAGAAAACAACACTTCTCAAATTATGTCATGTGTGGAGCGTGGACTAGGCATTTTATCCCTATTGCCTTTAATCTCACAACTGCCTTACCAGATAGGCTCTGTTGGCCCCATTTTCCGGATGGACAAGCAAGGGTCAGAGAGGTCAAAGGTAACCATGCCAAATCCAAAGTCATACAGTTATTATAGGGTGGAGGGGGGAAGGACTCCAACAGAGAAACCCCTTTCATTACACTAAAGCAACCAGCTGGGGCTCTTCCCAGCAGGTTCTCAGATGTGTGCCCACACAGAACTCTGCCCACCTCTCAGAGAGCTGGTGGGTGAAGACCATGCGCCCACAACCTGTTACAGACTCGGCCCACCGACCCCACACCCCCACCACCTCCCTTCCTCTGAAGGGGTACTGTGGGCAAAGGCAAGCTTGGGTGCCACTGGCATCCGGCTCCACGGAAAATCCTTTTGCCCCAGCCCAGACAAAAACCCCTAAGTTTATAGGCTTTCCAGGCATCAAGAGCAATCTCTCATTATTGCCTCCTGTCCTCGCGCACAAAGAACTGGGTGTGTTTCCTCTTAGCCGCTCTAAATTGTATACCACAGCCTTTCTCCACATGAAGCAAACGTCTAAGAAGAGAGATTTAACATTTTTCTTTCCTAAGTCCCAGCCCATCCCAGGGGTCAAGCCCCTACCGCCCAACCCAGTTCAAGACACAAGCAACTTTTCAACCAGCAACGTCCAGTGCTCAAGCAATGTGTATTCTCCTTGCAGCGACTTGCCTAGGGCGTGCTGGCCTTGACCGGAGAAAGGTCACTGGCCGCTAAGTTTCTGCAGTTTCTGCATAAGAGAACACCTTGGGGATTGCGAGTGGGGGATGGAGGCTACACTCCAGAGAGATTTCCCGAAGAGTCTACACGGCAACTAAGACTTCAAATATCTTATAGAAACGGCCTCCGGCTCCGCCACGTTTCGTGGGAAATCGCGGGCTGCGCTGGAAGAGGCCCCACCGCCTCCTGAAGGGCCCGAGCCCCCCACAGCAGCCCCGGGCGCCGAGCCGAAAGTGCCCCCGAGAACTAGGCCAGCGGCCGCAGAGAGCCCTCCAGCATTCCGCGCTCCGCCCGGCCCGTGTCACCGCGTTCTCATTCCGAACGCTCGGCCCGGACCGCCGCTCCCATTGGTCGGCGGCCACGTCCGTCAGCGGGCGGAACGTCGGCGCAGAGAAAAGGCTACATTGTAACAAGGCGAGCGAGCGAGGAGCGAGCGGGGAGGAAGGAGGCGGAGGGGCGGCCCCCGAATCCCGCAGCGGCGGCGGCGGCGGCGGCGGCGGCGGCAGCTACCTGCCGAGGGTTAACCCACCTCGGGGCCGGGACGAACTGCCCCCCCCCCCCCAGCCCGCGCCGGGGCCCCCCGCTCCGCTCGCGCCGGCCCCCGGCCGCCCGCGCCCCCAGCAGCCGCTCGCAGCCCCTGCACCCGCGGCCCCCGCGCTCGCTGGCAAACTGCCGAGCGCTTTCCGAAGCCATTTTCAATGGCCACATTGGCTACCGGGGCTGACTCACCTTCCCGGGAATGCTGCGGCAGCCGCGGGGCCCGGGCGGCGCGGGCGGCCCGGCGGGCGGCTCGGCGGAGGCGGCGCGGCCCCGGCTGGCGGCCCCCGCGGCGGGAGCGGCCGCGCTGCGGGCGCGCTGGTCCCCGGCGAGGCAAAGTTTCAGCGCCAGCCTCGGCGCGGCGGCGGCGGCGGCGACTCGCTGCTGCTCTCCTCCCCTGCTTTGACCACCATCTTATTAGTACAGGAAATGACATGGAAAACGGAAGAAAGCGGCGTTTGGGGCAGACGCGGACCCCCCAATTCAGGGGCCGGAGCCGGGACTCACCAGCCGCGTCCCAACCCGGCCCCGGAGAAAACTCCCGGGGCCCCCTCGGCCCCCGCCCCGCGCGCTGCCCGGAGGGGGGAACCTAGCTCCTCGAACCCAAAAGGAGAGGGCGAGTTTTATAATCCGGCCCGCGGAGAAATCGAGAAAAAAATAAATAAATGAAAAAAGAAAAGGTTAAAAGAACTTTCGAACTGGAACACTTTTTTTTTTTGGTCGTAATTAAAAGTTCTAGAATTTTAAAAAGTCATTCTGTGGGGGGGCTCCCTGGCTTTCCGGGCCCCAGTTGCTGCTCATTTTGAACCAGTCAGGGGGGATTAATGCGTTTATAATTTTAACCCTTTCGAGGCACCCCGCCACGCGCAGCCGGCCCCCTCTTGGTCCCTTTTAACCCTTTGACTGCCCAGCAGTTTGGAGATACAAGCTAAAGTTGTTAAACATAGGAGACCCGCGGCAAGTTGAGGGTAAGGGACTTGGGGGTTCGCTCGAAATGGTAACTGTTCCCGTGGGGCTGCGGTTTCGAGTCGGGCACTGCCTGTGTTCTTCAAATCGAAATTCGTTACAGGGTTTGAGATTCTGAGAATCGGTCAGGCGGGTCCCTGGCTGACTTGGAAAAGACGTTGAAGGCTCGCTCCGTTGCTCGGTTCCTCAGTTTCTCCATCTGTGAATGGGATTCAATATCCCCGAGAGACAAGGTAGCCAGGAAAAGGTGGGGTGGAATTTTCATAAAGACAAAGTGTTGAAAAGTCTGAAAGGCTTCCTTCAGCGCCCACAAAGCCGGTGGGGCGGCTATGGGGCAGAGGACACCGAGGGATGGCGTAACCAGGACAACCATTCCCAAAATAACCTCTTTCTCTTGGCATTGTCTGCATGGCTTGTGGCGGAACTGCAAGGTCTCCTGCCCAGGGAGGCTGTGCTATGCTATGCTGGGGTTAGAGCTCTGCGAGCTCTAACCCCCCCCCCCAGCCCCCCAGTCGGAGGTTGCCTGGGGGGGATTCGGTCCCACGAAGGCGCCTAGGTGGGGTGCTGCCCAGTGAGGGGCGCCCCACCCCGCTCCCCAAAATGGTCATCGATCGGAGCCCTGCAAGAGCTGGTACAGGCGGCCTCCGGTGGGTACCACCCTAGGGAGGCCTCCTCCCAATAAAGAATAAAGTTCTCCGTCAACCTCGCGGCTGGCTGGGAGCCCGGCCCCAAGATGGGCGTCCATGGTCATGGCCCAGGATGTCCTGGATGGCTCTCGGAGTCTGGATGTTGGGGGCAGGGGGAGAGAGAGTGAAAAAACTTTATGTACCACATCATCTTTCCCCCTTAACTTTGACATCAAAAACACAGTTTCTTGGCATCCCATGTCTGTTTCTAGCTGGGTGATCTTGAGTGACTTCCCCTCTCTGAGCCTCAGTTCCCTCCTCTGCAAGTGAGGCACATTAATAACCCTCCCTGCCTGCTAGCTCTGAGTGAGGGGCCCTGAGAGTGTATTTAAAGGGCCCATCACCAGGCTGCTCATAGTAGATGCTCAGGTAACAGTAACTAATGCCATAATTATATGATGGCCAATACAAATATAAACGTTCCCAGAGTGTATATGTGTTCCCTGCCAGGCAGAGTATTGGGTACAGGGGATTACCCAGATAGTTAAGCGGCATCCTTCAAGGAGGTCTCCACCTGGCCGGGAGATGCAGGTACTCACAGCGACCTCGAAATAATTCAGTGATTAATGCACATCCAACTGCCCTAAGCATTATACTGGAGGCCAAGTGCTTAGGCAGGGGAAGAGCACTGAGGAAGGAGCCATTCATTCCTTCAAGGAGTAGGGTCCACAGAGGAAGTGATGTCAGAAGTGGGTCTTGCAGGGTGGCGGGGGGGGGGGGGGTTCTGGAATTCCCACCAGCGGTAAGATGGCATTTCAGGAAGGCCAACAGCGCAAGCAAGGACCTAGACATGGTAAAGTGCCGGGGTGCCTGGCATGTGGTCAGCTGTGACTGGAGTAGAGAGTGGGTGGGCAGAGGAACTGGAGATGAGGCCAGAAAGCCAAGTGGATAAAGAGAGAGTGTGGTCAAAAAGCAAAAAGCAAAAAAGGTCTTTAAGGGAATGAGCTGGTAAGTGAGGCAAAGAGGGAGTTTTATCCTGTGGTGCTGGTTTTCTATTTAAATCTCCCCATCCGTGTGGCCCAGTCTGGCTTCCCTTTGCCAGGAACATTGGGTCCCAGGGCTGCGTCTGTGGAGTGGGGCTGGGTCCTCGGGCACTGCAGGCACCTCAGGTGTCACCCTCAGAGAGCAGAGAGACACTGCATGGGTCAGAGACCCGGGTCTGAGGTGTAGCTCTTCCTGTGTGGGCTCCAGTTTCTTCCTGCAAGACACAAAGAGTTTGGACCAGGGGTCCCACATTCTGCCCTCAAGAAGTTGCCCCAAAGCCACATAATCAAGATCAAGGCACAGAAAGGAATCTGTAACAAAGCTGGGAGAGTTGCCAGAACCGTCTTCCAAGGGAGCCCATGGCAACCCAAGGGTCGGCACAGGTGCTCTGGGCGAGTGTGGACAGAAAGTGGCTCCAGGGTCTGAAACTAATTGCCACAGACAAGTGGTCTGGACAAGGCAGGTCTTGTGAGGCTGTGCTTCAGCTTCCCTCTGTGGGCTGAGTTGGGCCTGAAACAAAGAAGTAGGGGCGGGGTGGGAGCTCCACTTGAATTCCCTGAAACTAGCAGGGGAGGGGGAGAAGGGGATGGAAGCGAATAGAACACACTGCACAAGCTTTCGGGACATTACCATTTGACTCAATAATCCAAGGCAGATATCATCATCACTGTTTTTCCAGACAGGGAAACCATGCTCAGAGAGGTTAAGAAATTTTCCCAAGGCCACACAGCTAGTTAGAGATAGGATAAGATTTAAAGCCAGCTCTGCCTGACTCCCTAGCTCAATGTCTTCCACTCCTGGATACTTCAGATTCATTGTCCTTTTCTATAATGCAGCTTTCCAACCTAATGGTTGGTAAAATATTTCCCAAATTTCTCTCTTGGCATATCACACAAAAGGAAGTGACCGGAACTTTATGGCGTGAGGTCAGGTACTTCATGAACTCCCCCTGCAAAAAAATGTACTAACAAACTGAGTCGCTCCCAAGGCCCTGTGAGGACACTGAGATGCTCTAAGGGAATCAAGCTCAGCTCTTTGGAAAGAAAAGCTAATCTGAGGCTTTTCTTACCTACTAATAATAATGATACTGCAAAATATACATCCAGTGATACGAGCTAAATAGCCCCTGGATCACTAGCAATTCACTTCCACATTTGCTATTAAACAAGGATGTTGTTCATGGCATCAACTGATGATCCCTCTTAAACCCTCAAGGGAGAAATTTCATTCAAGATTTAGTGCCTGGAAAACACAAAACCTGAAAATCAACTGCATTTCACCCACAGAACTGGCAAGCATGTCCTCTGCTTAATAAGAAGAGCTCCATAACTGATCAGGTTTCCCTTTTTGCATTGGCTGCCAGGAAGCTCAGAGCCAAATTCCACCCCTGTTCCCAACAGTTTTAGCAGTTGCTTCCTCCTTGTTCCCTCTTTTCCACTTCTAATCCTACTGACTCAGATTTGTTTCATCTGCCTTCTATTAAAGATGCCCCCCCTTTTTAATTGCAAGAAATAAATGTTTACAATAAATCCACATTTGGAAGAGTTTCTGAAGGGAACTGGATTCCATGGGCCTTGTGTTAAGCCAGGCACGGTCCTCTTCTGGTCTGGTCTTATTCACTTGCCCAACAGCTGAGGGATCCCTCTCTTGGAAGGAAGGAGGGACTGGCTTAAGACCAAGGGATTCCTCGCCCAGCTGCTGATGATGGCTAAGACCTAATGCTCTGGGTCAGATCGGCATTGCTATTTTTTGCTCAACGAACAAACAGCTTGCCTCTCTCCTGCAAGCTCCCCAGGAAGCACAAACCACGATCCCCTACCTATGCCCCCGAAAGTAGCCCCCATTATTTCCTCCTGTTGAGGCACGGCAGGAAACAGACTCCTCTTTTCTGCAGGATCGAGCACCACTTACAACTGCTTACCACTTACAACTGCTTACCATGCGTCCAGGCGATCAGGGCGGAGGTGGGGGATAGTGGGATGGCAGCAAAGGAGCAACTTCAACTCGTGAGGACAGAGGAGGCCACACTGAGGAAGTGGTTTTTCAGTGGGGTCTTGACAGATGAAGGAGCCAGACCCACTGAGAGTTGGGAAGAGTTGCCTGCCAGTGCAGGGGCTCGAAGCAGGACCTAGCTGAAGGCCAGTGTGCCCAGAGTGTGGCATGGAGGGGACGCAGGGACGGAGATGAGGGGGGGAAGTGCAGGGATCTGGCCCCATGCTTTCCCACAGTTTGGATTGACTTGAGGTGCTGCGGAAACCACTGGCCACCTTCAAGGCGGGGAGACTCAGGAATGGATTCATGTTTCACACCATCACCTGAGCTGCCATGTGATGACTAATATTTACTGAGTGCCAGGTGAGTAGGCTGGCTTCTTGTTTAATTATCCTCACATTAGATATGAGGTTGATGTGGACATGTCTCTTTTTTTCTGGTTGCCCAGCATCTGATGTCTCTTCCAGTAATGGGGGAGCCTCCCACCTTCCGAGGCTTGGGGGAAGGCAGGGTGTGTCTCTGCTGTGTCCACCGGAGAAACACCAGAATTCCCTTTCCGGGTGCTGTCGACTGAATGTCTGTGCCCCCCTCCTCAATTCATATGTTGAAACCTAATCCCCAGTGTGTCCGTATCAGGAGTTGGGGCCTTTGGGAGGTGGTTAGGTCCTGCGGGTGGGGCCCTCATGAATGCAATCAGTGCCCCTTACAAAGGCTCCAGAGAGATTCCCCTGCCCCTTGCACCATGTGAGCAGATGGACAGAAGACAGCCATCTTTGAACCAGGAAGTGCGTTCTCACCAGACCCCGAATCAGCCAGAGCCTTGATCTTGGACTTCTCGTGCTGCTCCCAAATTCAAGAATCTGGACAACTATCTGCATCTTGGGGGACCTCCCCTGTGTGGGGTGTTGGAACAGATGGCTTTTACGGCTCTCTCTCTCCCTAAGTCTCTGTCTCCTCCTCTCTAAATCAGGTTGGGAATGTTGGATTCAATCATCATTCAAACGACTGAAGATGTTCCCAGTGTTGTTCTTCTCTTCTTGTCCATTAGGGGTAAGAAAGGAGGGAGGGTTGGAGATTGAGGTATCAGAGAGGCTGTTTTCCAGTCCCCCGCCAACTCTAGGATAAGACTCCTGAATGCCACACATTCCAAAACCTGCAGGACCCCGTGCAGATGGGGGAGCAGATTCAGGACTGCTGGGTGCAACCACATCCAGACAGATTTCAGCTGGGAGTGGGCGTGGGGGTGGGGGGTGGGGACAACTGCCGAAGCAGTGGAGCCGTTCCCACGACGAAAGGGACTGCTACTGCAAATAGTGAGTTCCCTGCTACTGGACGTATGGAAGCCAGGGCTGGGGCTCTTGTGGAGATAATTTATGCCCAGGTCAGATCTCAGGTTTGGTAAGTTCCAAAGTGCCCACAATAGGGGAATAGTCTCGATTCTAGGAAAGTGCAACCACATTGCTGGGTTGTAGGAACTGTCATGAAAACAGGAGTCAAGAGATGTGAGTTCTGGTCCTCCTTCTGTTGTTTGGCTTCTAGGGGGCTAGAGTTGGGTCCTACATCTGCTCAGAGCCTCAGTCTTACAGTCTGTAAAATGACAGGCCAGTTTTCACATTCCAATCCATGGAGACACCTCCCCTGGGGAAGAACTTCTCCCTGATTGTGGAGAAGATGAAAACCATAAAGCAATGTGGATCATTTCATAAAGCAAATCTGTTCAACTTAAAGGAGCTTATATTTGAGATTATGTGTTCCCTATTATTTTGGTGTTAATGTTCTTTCTTTTATGAACTGGTGGTTACAGCATATGTACATGATGGAGGTAGCTTTGTGGGGTTTTTCCCCTCAGTGACCTTACTTGGTAAAATAAAAAGTTATCAAACATATAGCAATTAGTTCCCTCAATTTTTTGGAATGTCCATTAGTATATGAAATTAAGAAATGCAAGAATCACTAAACTAGATAACTGCAAATAACCTTCAACATTGTTTCCCCTTTTCCCTCCCTCTTTCATGGACTCATTCATCCATCCATCCATTCCTAAAACACTAAGACCTACCACACACCGGATAGTACCCAAGAGAGCCACTTCTCACGTGAAGTTCACAGGGAACCAGGGGAGACCAACGTAAAGACACACAAACAAATGAATATTTAGGTTAGTTCATATTTTTCTCTTGTAAAAATGCTGAAGTAGATGTCCTTACATGTATATTTTGTGTGCTTCTCTCATTATTCCCTTAGAATAAGTTCCAGGAGTAGAATTTTAGGGTGAAAGCATATGCCCAGCTGTACATTCTGAACCAATTGTGCCAAATTGCCTTCCAAAGACTAAGCTGATGTCAGTTCTCATTGACTTTGTACGAGTGGGCTGGTTTCTCTACACCCTCAGGCTGAACGTCACCAACATGCTTAATCTTCAATAATTTGATGTGCAAGTGATATATTTCATTGTTGTTTTAAGTGACATGATTTTGTTAGCAAAATGAGCATATTTTCACAAGTTTATTTATCTTTTGTACTTCTTTTGTGAATTGCTCATATCCTTTGTCCATTTTAAATTCGGAATCTTGTGTCTTTTTATTGACTTATAAATGTAGTTTACGTATTAAGGATAGCAAAAGCCTTTGTTTGAATATATAATGCAATTTATTTTCTCAATTCAGAAATTTTTTGTAAGCTTATTTATGATGTCCTTTGCTATATGGAAATTCAAATGTTTCCTATTTTTCCTTTATTTATGGCTTTGTGGGCATAGTTAGAAAGACTTCCTTTAGGAAATTGTAAAAACATTGTCCTCAATTTCCTTCTAATTGACTTTTAATATTTTGCTTAAATATTTGATCCATATGGAATTTATTTTGGTACAGCTAGTACTTGCCTACATATTCCTAAATTTTACGCTTAGATTGCTAGCTTTTGATTTATCAATTTTAGATATTATCTGTTGATTTTTCTGACATGGTAGACGAGAGTCTTTAACTCATTCATTTCTTTAATTCATTGTCTTTTCCATGATGTCCCCCACGTACCACCACCACAGGCTCAATTTGGTCAGATCTCAATGTTGGGCTGTGTTCCTACTCCGTGTTTTCATTGTAAAGACCACATGAATATTGTGAGCTGCTGAGCCAAAGACACACTATAATTAAATTTCCTTTATTTTACAGCTTTTTGTTTTTCCTAGAGTTCATATTAGATCATAATAGACTCATCTTTTCTCATTTGCTTATTTTTTTTAATAGCTGAGATTTTATCCACCCTCCAACCTTATAGAGAATGCCTTTCACTGTAATTTTCAACATCCTTAAACCTGTTAGATCATATATCAGAGTTTTGTTTTTTCCTAGAGACATTTTTTCCTCTAGCAGGGATCAGCAAACCTTCTGAACAGAGTCAAATAGTGAATACTATCGGCTTCATGGGATATGACTTCTGTCACATACTTTTCTCCTTCTTCTTCTTCCTCTTCTTCTTCTTCTTCTTCTTCTTCTTCTTCTTCTTCTTCTTCTTCTTCTTCTTCTTCTTCTTCTTCTTTCTTCTTTCTTCTTTTAAGTAGGCTCGACACCCAGTGTGGAGCCCAATGTGGGGCTTAAACTCATGACCCTGGGATCAAGACCTGAGCTGAGATCAAAAGTCAGGCACTTAATTGACTGAGTCACCCAGGAAACCCTCTGTCACATATTCTTGTTATTTTGTTTCTGGTTTCTATTTGTTTTGTTTGTTTTTTTGCAACCCTTTGTTCAGCAATATTTGAGATTCATTCATGTTGTTGCTTGAACCAGCAGTTTGTTAATTTTTAGTGTAGAGTAGCGTTTTTATTCCATCAATATACCACAATTTCTGCCTTTTTATTGTACTTTCTGGGAGATTTCCCTGACCTTATCTTTCAACATTTAAACTCTTTAAAAACTTTTTTCAGCTTTCATATTTTAAATTTTTATGAAGAAACAAAATTTATTGGGGTGCCTGGATGGCTCAGTCGTTAAGCATCTGCCTCCAGCTCAGGTCATGATCCCAGGATCCTGAGATCAAACCCCGTGTCAGGCTCCCTGCTCTGAGGGAAGCCTGCTTCTCTCTCTCCCACTCCCCCTGCTTGTGTTCCCTCTCTCACTGTGTCTCTTTCTGTCAAATAAATAAAATCTTAAAAAAAACATTTCTTGGGGTACCTGGGTGCCTCAGTCGGTTAAGCATCTGCCTTCGGCTCAGGTCATGACCCCTAGGGTCCTGGGATCAAGCCCCACATCATCTCTCCTCTCCCTCTCCTTCTGCTGCTCCCCCTGCTTATGCTCTCTCATTCTCTCACTCTCTTAAATAAATAAAATCTTAAAAAAAAAAAACCCACAGAAACGAGATTTCTTGTTCTCTGTTTCTTACAGCTTCCTTTATTTTAATGGGTGCCATGTTTTCTCTTCCCTAGGAACATTGCCCCCTCCCACCATTTTCTGTTTTATCTGCTTCTTTCCTTCCCTTACCTGCTTTCTCCCCTATTTATTGTGTTCTCTTTCATGCTGGGGTTTTCTTCAAATGTCCAGTGATCCTTGGGTGCCTTTTCCTTTTTGAGAGTAGGGTACTAAATGGACTCTATGTGCTTGGGTGGGTGGATTTGTAGACAGGGCTTACTGGTGGCTACAGTAGGCTGGTTCCATGTGGTCCATGTGATGCAGGCTTTCCCTTCCTTGGCAAACAGTGATCCTCCACTCTACCAGTGTGTATGTGTATGCAGGACAGAGGTGGGAGTTGGGGTAATAAGTCTAGTTCTAGGTGACTTCAAAGTGATACTAGGTCAGAACAACCCCTAATTTTGGACTTGAGTGGGGAGGAAGCTGGAGGTCTCTGACTTCTGTTTAATCATCTGTGTTTGTGTGTGTGTGTGTGTGTGTGTGTTAATTTTGTTTTTGTTTTGTTTTGTTTTTGAGAGGTGGGGAGGGGTAGAGGGAGAGAGAGAATTTTTTTTTTTTTAAAGATTTTATTTATTTATTTGACAGAGAGAGACACAGCGAGAGAGGGAACACAAGCAGGGGGAGCGGGAGAGGGAGAAGCAGGCTTCCCGCCGAGCAGGGAACCCGATGCGGGGCTCGATCCCAGGACCCTGGGATCATGACCTGAGCCGAAGGCAGACGCTTAACGACTGAGCCACCCAGGCGCCCCGGGAGAGAGAGAATCTTAAGCAGGCTCCAAGCCCAGTGCAGAGCCCAGCACAGAGCTTGATCTTGCCACCCTGAGATCATGACCTGGGTCAAAATCAAGAGTCTGATGCTTAACTGACTGAGCTACCCAGGCATCCAAATATTTGTTTTTAATATAGCAATTTCCCACCCTCCTCAATGTCTAGTGAAATCAAGTTAGAAGATTCTCTGTGTCCATTTCTCTAGAAGAGACATCTCTAATGGTCTACAGGTACAGGAGAGGGATAGACCTTGACTGCCATGGGAGGGGTTGGGGTGGGCAATCTGGCGGGGGGTCATACTGCTTTTTGCATAGGTTTTGAATAAAGATTCCTGTACTTTCAGCCATAGACTTCACCTCAACCTTCTGAGGGTCCTGGTCCCTCCTATCCCTGTGCCTTTCCTGTGGTTCTGGGTGGGCAAATTGGCTTTCTCCTTTCCCATGGCCCCCCTTTGGGCACTCACCATCGGTAGCTGATGGGAGCTTTGTCAGCAATTGTGTAGGTGGGTCATTGTTTGGCTTCCACATATGTGCCTCATCGTCTGAGGTGGCCAGAGGTATGGGGAGGTATAGGTGAGCTTTACCCCAGCTACAGAGGGCTAAGGCTGGCAGAGAAGTTCCCTTGAGGGTGCCTGGTCCAGGAAGCAAATTGGCGCCATGAAGGGAAACCAAACAGAGCAATAATTATTGTACTAAGAAGTTAATATAAAAAAAATATAGGTGCTAATCCTCACATATCAAAAAAGACATTCATAAAATTCAATTTTCATTCCTAATATAAAATCCTACTAAAATAGGAATAGAAGGACATTTCCAAAATGTAAGAGATTATCAGGAACCTATAAGAAATGTCATAAAAACAAGTGAAAAGCTGACGTTGGTGAAAAACCAAAGATACCTTCTGTCTCTATTCCTAATCACCATTGCTTTGGAGCTCCTAATGAATGTAGTAAGAAAAGAAAATGAACTAAGATGCATAAATATTTAAAAGAAGAGGTAAAATAATTATTTGCATAAGAGATTCTTGTCTATCAAAAAATCACGAGAATCAAGTCGGAACGATCATAAACTATGTGCGAATTTAGTAGGATGGCTAGTCCGAATATAAATTTACAAAAATCAATGGCTTTCCAGTAGACAAGCAAGGACAATTTAGAAATAAAGATAATTTAGAAATAAATGTAATTTATTTAATCCGACAATCATTAGAAAGATCCTACTCGCAATAGCTGCAAAAGCTATAAAATACCTTGAAATAAACCTAATAAGAAATATGTTAAGTCCACAAGAAGCAAACTATAAAACTTCACTGACGATTGTAAAAGAAGACTTGAGTCTGTTGGAGATATGTACCACATCCCTGAAGGAAAACTCAGGACTGTGGAAATGTCAATTCTGCTCAAATTATCCTAAAAATGTAATGGCATCCCATCAAACTCCCGATGGCTTTCTCCCCCAAACCCATGACCCCAATCTAACCGTGAGAAAAACATCAGGTAAACCACAGTAGAGGGGCAGTCTATAAATATCCAACCATTACTCCTCAAAATTGAGGTCATCCGAAAGAAGGAAAGTCTGAGAAACTGGCAGAACCAAGAGGACCCCAAGGAGATATGGTAACTAAAGCAAAGTCGTATCCCAAGTGGGATCCCACAGCAAAACATCTGCAGGGAAAAACTAAGGGAATCTGAATAAACTCTAGACTTCAGTTAACAAAAATGTATCAATATTGGTTCCTTAACTGTCACCAATGTATCATATTAATGTCCGTGTTGATAACAGGGGAAACCAGGTGCAGAGTATATGGGAACTTTGTAATATCTTTGCAATGGTTCTGCAAATCTAAACGGGGTTTTTTAAAAAATAAAGCCCGTTTAAAGAATCTCAATGGGATATTTTTGAGGGAAGCAGACCAAAGGGGAAACTTTCAACTTTATTCTAAACATTACCTGGAATAATAATTGGATGCTGACAGGACAAGATTTCCCTTCCAAGATTCATGGATGTCTACCAAGTTAAGGCGAAGCGAAGAGAATCCCATCTCCTCTCTTGAAGACCAGCCTCTGACAAGAAGAAGAAAAAACAGAACACCAAATCCACATTGGGTGGAAGGAAGAGGCAGCAGAAATCTCAGATCACAATGTAAGCAGATGGAAGGCAGCTGGAGGGAGAAATGCCTTGATTGAGAAGCAAGAGTCAAATGATTTTTCATGTCGTAATATACCAGGGACATCTTCACAAGTGCATGACCCTTCATCTGTAATAGGATTTTTAATAGCTGCATTGTATTCAGCATGTCACAAGACATTCGTGTTGTCAAATTTTTTTGGACATTGTAATAATAATGACAGTGTAATAATCACAGTGACATCCTCATGCACACATCTTTGCCTGTTTGTCTGGTTCTAGGGATTTTCTAAGAATGAAATCACTAGATAAACAGTACCTCTGTTTTTAAGGTTTTTCTTTAATTTTCCCTCCAAAACTTTGTACTGATTTATAATTATTCCAGCAAAGTATGTGGTGACCCATTGCCCCCTCCTCTTGTCATCAGCTTTCTTTGTTAGCATTCTATTTTTTAACTTGTCACTGAAGTATAACATCCATAAGGAAAATTGCACAAATCAGGTTTAATGCTCACAAATTGTATGTTCCCATATAACCAACACCCGAGTCAAGAAATGGAGCATTTCCAGGGGAGCCTGGGTGGCTCAGTCATTAAGCGTCTGCCTTCAGCTCAGGTCATGATCACAGGATCCTGGGATTGAGCCCTGCATCCGGCTCCCTGCTCAGCGAGGAGCCTGCTTCTCCCTCTCCCACTCCCCCTGCTTGTGTTCCCTCTCTCGCTGTGTCTCTCTCTGTCAAATAAATAAATAAAATCTTTAAAATAAAAGAAAAAGAAATGGAAGACTCCACCCAGACAAAAACCCCAAGAGGCAACCACTATTTGGATTCTATCACCACAAGTTGGTTTTGCTAATTCTTGAACTGCATGACAATGGAATAATACGGTGTATAGATTTTAATGTCTACTCCTTTTGATCATCATTATAGCTGTGAGATTCACCCATATTGTTGAGAAGAGCAGAAGTTTGCTACTTTCATTGTGTAGTATTCCATTGTGTGACTATACCAGGGATCCATTTTACTGTTGGTGGGCATTTAAGTTTTGTCCAGTTCTTGGCTATTTTGAACAAAGCTACTAGAAACATTTTTGGATGCTTTTTGATGGACACGTGTATAGTAATCTCTTTTGGGTAGTTACCTTTGATTCAAAATGCTTGGTGATGAGATAGGTGTATGTTTCACTTTATACAAAATTGTCCAAAAGTCCCCCAAAGTAATCATATCAATTTACACTCCCCAAAACATTAGGTGAGAGAGTTCCAGGGGTTCCACATAATTAATAACCCTTAGCATTGTCAGTCTTTATTCTTACTCATTCTGGAAGGTGTGTAGTGATGTCTCATTGTAGTTTTCATTGGCTTTTTCTTGATGAATGATGATGTTGAGCACCTTATTGTGTGTTCATTGGTCATTTGGACATCCTCTCTTGTGAAGTGCTTACTGTGTTTTTTGCCCAACGTCTAGTTGAGTTGTTTGTCTTTGTTTTATTGATTTTTCACATATATGTATTGCGAATATCTTCTCCCAGTATGGGGCTTGCTTTTTCACTCTCCTGACGTCTTTCCATGAACAGATGGTCTTAATTTTAATGAAGCTTATTCTATGGTTCATGGTTTTGGTGTCCTGTTTGAGAATTTTTTGCCTATCCCAAGGTCATAAAGACATCCTTTTATGTTTTCAGCTAAAAGCTTTAGACTCTTTCGTCTCCCACATTCAGATCTATGATCCATTTCAAATTAATTTTGTGTATGATGTGAGGTAAGAATCAAGGTTCCTTATTATCTATATGGATAGCCAATTGATGGAAGAACATTGAATGTTTATTTAAAAAGCATCCTTTATCCCTTGAATTGCAGTGCCCCATTGTCAAAAATCAGTTGACCATTAAAAAAAAAAATCAGTTGACCATAGAAGTGTGGGTCTGTTGCTGGACTCTATCCCACTTCCTTCTTCTGTTTATCCTTCCATCAAAACCATATAGTCTTCTTAACCATTGTAGCTTTATATTTTAAGTATTAATATCTGGTGGTGTGAGTCCCCCAGCTTTATTCTCCTTCAAGACCATTTTGGCTATTTTGGTTGCTCTGCATTTCTGTATATATGTTAGAGTCAGCTTTTCAATTTCCTGTTGGGATTTGATTGAGATGTTTCTGAGTCCATAAGTCAATTTGGAGGGATAATTGATATTTGGAGAGAAACAGTATTGAGTCTTCTAATCAATACATATGAAATGTCTTTCCATTTCTTTTAGTCTTATTTAATTTGTCTCAACAATGTTTTAGAGTTTACAGTGTGCATATCTTGCGATTTTTTCATTACTTTCATTCTGAGGCATTTGATTTTTAAAAATCCACTTCTAAATAGTGGATATTAAAGTTCTATTTCCAATTCATTTTAAGATTATACAGAAATACAATTGATATGTGAAGTCCCTTTGTTTAAACAAACTTTCCAGATTTTTTATTAATTCTAATATTTTGTTCACAAATCCTTTTGAATTATTGACATATACCATCTACATCATATGTGAATAAATGCTAGTTTTACCTTTTCCTTTCCAATCTTATGCCTTTCCTTTTTCTTGCCTTATTCCACTGGCTAGAATCTTCAGTACAATGCTGAATAGAAGCAGTGATAGTAGCCTTCCTTGTCTTGTTTCTAATTGCAGGGGACAGCATTCACTATTTCACTAAAAGATGTTACCTAACTATTTTTGTAGGTACCATTTATTTGATTAAGGAAGTTCCTTTTTTTTTTTAAAAGATTTTATTTATTTATTTGACAGAGAGAGACACAGCGAGAGAGGGAACACAAGCAGGGGGAGTGGGAGAGGGAGAAGCAGGCTTCCCGAGGAGCAGGGAGCCCAATGCGGGGCTCAATCCCAGGACCCTGGGATCATGACCTGAGCCGAAGGCAGACGCTTAACGACTGAGCCACCTAGGCGCCCCAAGGAAGTTCCTTTTTATTCTGTTTTCTGGTAGTTTATTATGAACAAATATTGAATTTTGTCAAAGAATAAGTCTATATCTATTGAGATGATTATATAATTTTTCTTCTTCATTCTGTTAATGTGGTGAATTGCATTGAAAGAAAGTTACAGTAACCTTGCATTCTTGGACTAAACCACTTGGTCATGATTTATTTCCCCTTTTTATATGTTACTAGATTTGATTTACTAATATTTTGCTTGGGATTTTTACATTTATATTTATGAATGATATTGACCTGTAATTTTCCTTTCCTTTCTTATAATATATAATAATAAAAATGTCAGATTTTGTTATTAGAATTATGTTAGCTTTATAAAACAAGTTTGGAAGTCTTTTCTCTGTCTCCGTTTTCTGGAAGGATTTATATATGATTGGCATTATTTCTTCCTTAAATATTTGGAAGAATTCATCAGTGAAGATATCTGGCCCTGGAGGTTTCTTTGAGGGAGGGTTTTTAATTAAAGATTCAACTTTTTAAATTAATATCAGACTGTAGTATTTCTACTTTTTCTTGTATCATAAGTTATGTTTTCAAGGAATTTGCTCATTTAATCTAAGTTGTCAAATTTGCTGGCATAAATAAATCAATGGTACTTGATATCACTGTATCTTTTAATGTTTGTAGAATCTGTAGCAATGATCTCGTTTCTCAGTGACATAATCTGTGTTTTCTCTCTTTCTCTCTCTCTCTTTCTTCTCTCACTCTCTCTCTCTCTTTCCTTGATCTGTCTTGACAGGGGTTTATAGATTTTATTTACTTATTTAAAAGCCTACCTTTAAAAAAAAGTCTAGCTTTTATCTATGTTGACTTTATTGTCTATTTTTTTCTATCAATTTGATTTCTGCTTTCATTTTTATTAGGTCTTGCCTTCTACTTTATTTAGGTGTAATTTGCTATTGTTTTTCTAGCTTACTGAGATAAAAGTTTAGAAAAGTTGATTTTCCATGTGTCTTTTTCTCTAATAATTGCATTTAAGCTATAAATCTCTCTGTAATCACTACTTTTAGATGCATCTCAGAAGCTTTCCTTAGCCTTTAGTTCAAAATATTTTCTAATTGTCATTGTGATTACTTCTTTGACCTATGGACTATTTAGGCATGTGTTGCTCAATTTCCAAACATTTGGATATTTTCTAGTTGTCTTTTTGTATAGGTTTTTTAATTGAATTTCACTCCAGTAGAGAGCATATTCTGTACAATTTTAGCCCTTTGAAAATTTTTGTTATTTGCTTTATGGCCTATCATATAGTCTATTTTGGTAAATGTTCCACAAGCATTTAAGAATATTTATTCTGAAGTTAATGAATATAATGTTTTATATATGTGTTAACTAGGTCAATCTGGTTAATCATTTTGTTTAACTATTCCATATTTTGCTACTTTATTGTTTGCTCACTTGCTTTATCATTTACTGAGAAATATATTAAAATCTATAACTCTGATTTTGAATTTCTCCATTTCTTTTTAAAAATTTTGTTATTCTAGCTTTAAATATTTGAAGCTTTTAAACTGGGAGCATATGAATTTTGGAAAGTTTCTTCTTTTTTTGCATTTAATACTTTTTGCCTTTAAATCTACTTTGTTTGACAGTAATATAATCACCAGTTTTTTGCTAATAGTTTCATGCAATATCTCTTTTCATTTTTTTTTTTTAACTCAACCTTTGTGCTCCTATATCATGTGTGTGTCTAATAAACCACTGATAGTTGTGTCTTGTATTTGTAGTCCAACTTGACAATTTAAAATTTTAATTGGACTAGTTATCCCTTTATAATTAATCTAATTACTGACATGGTTGGATTTAACACTTCCATCGTGTGGTTTGATTTTTATCTGAATCATCTATTCTTTGTCCCTGAATTCCCCCATTCCTGCCTTTCTTGATTTATCAACTATCTTTATATTTTTCATTTCTGTTAGCATCTTAGTTAGAGATATATTTTTTTCTCTTAGTGGATCTGAATTGCATCCCTGCATTATTGCAGCTTACCTTAAGGTCATACTTTTACTTCTTGAACAAGGCAAGAACTTTACCTCCTCTTGTCCTTTGTACTATTATTGTCATTCATCTGTGCTCATACATTTACTCTAAGCTTAGGATACATTATCGCTATTGGTGAGTTAAGTAATCAATATTGTTTTATATTCATCTACCTATTTATCTTTTTTGGGTACCATACATTCCTTCCTGAAGTTCTGTCCTTCCCTCTGGGGTTATTTTCATTCATTCTGAAGGTCCTCCTTTTGATTTCTTTTGGTGCTGGTTTTCTGGTAATAGTTTTCTGTTTCTGTTTGTGCAAAAATATGTTTATTTCACCTCTAACTTTAAAGGACATTTTTGGTAGGTATAGAATTCTAAGTTGGCAACTTTTTCTTTTAGCACCTTAAAGATTATTCTACTGTTCCCTAGCTTCCATAAATTCCAGTAAAAGTCAGTTGTCTTCTTTTAAGGTAATGGTTCCTTTCACCTCTGGCTGCTTTTACAATTTGTCTTTGCTTTTTAGCAGTTTGTTATAAGCCTACATGTGATTTACTTTATATTTATCCTGCTTGGATTTTGCTGTGCTTTATATAACTGAATATAACTGAATCTGCAGTGTTTGGAAACATCTCAGGCATTATTCCTCAAACACTGATTGTGCCTTATGATTCTCTCCTCTTTCTGGCACTCCAGTTACATGTGTGTTAGAATTTTTTTTTTTTTTAAAGATTTTATTCACTTGACAGAGGGGGACACAGCGAGACAGGGAACACAAGCAAGGGGAGTGGGAGAGGGAGAAGCCAACTTCCCCACGGAGCAGGGAGCCTGATGCGGGGCTTGATCCCAGGACCCCGAGACCATGACCTGAGCCGAAGGCAGACGCCCAATGATTGAGCCACCCAGGCGCCCCTCATGTGTGTTAGAATTTTGAATGTGCCTTACATATTTATCTCCCATTATGCTCTGCTCTGCCCTCTGACCCCTGTATTTTTTCTCCACATACTCAATTTGGATATTTTTCTATTGAGTTCATTTGAATTCACTGATCTGATCAAGTACTACATCCAATCTCCTCTTAAATCCATCCAACAAGTTCTTAAATTCTGATTTTTTTTTTTCAATTCCATAGTGGTCATTAGATTTTTAAAAAATATTCTAATACTCTGTTGGAATTCGCTACCTTTTTACCATTTAATGTATCCTTTTCTCCATTTATTTTATTTTTTTTAAAGATTTTATTTATTTATTTGACAAAGAGAGAGAGAAAGAGCACCGAGACAGAGGAAGAAGCAGGCTCTCCACTGCTCTTTCTCTTTCACAGCTCCATCCCAGGACCCTGGGATCATGACCTGAGCCAAAGGCAGACACTTAACCGACTGAGCCACCCAGGTGCCCCTCCATTTATTTTCATGTATTAATTATATATGTATAATTTTTTTTTTATGTATGACTGCTAATTCCACCATCTGGATCATCAGTGGGTCTCCTATTTTTTAGTGACTTTTTCCTACCTCCTTGCATGTCTACCACTTTTTTAATTGTCACTGCCAGACATTGTGTATAAAAGGATCATGGAGGCTATATAAATTATGTCTTTCAGTAGCAAGGATTTCTTCTTTTCTCTGTTAGGAAAATAGGGGGAGAGGCTGATCATCTCAATCTAAGACTGAGCTATGTAATGGATAGATTGCTGTATGAATAGGATTCAGCCCACTTCTGGTTCAACCCTGTTCTTCAGCTGTGATCCTCCCAGATTTTTGGTTAAGAACTTGAAAGCTCTCTGTCTCCTCAGCCCTGAAAAATCTGCCCTTTGGGTGTTTTGCGCTTAGCGCTTTCACCTCCCACACTGTACAGGTCCAAAACATGACACATGCCTTGAGAAAGAAACTAGTGTGTGGTTCTTACGAGCCTCTCCTTTAGTATGAGTTGGTCTCTTAACCACCTAAGCCAGGAGTTTTCACTCTGTCTTTACAGCTTAGCACCATAGCTTCCTGGGTTCCCCAGGACACAGCAAATCTCCTATGGGGGAATATTGACCTTGCATTTTGATCTCCTTCAGTTTATAAAACAGTGCATCAGACCCAGGCAACCACCATAATGGATTATATCTCTTTCCCTCACCAGAGTCCCTCTGCTTGGGCCAAGCCAGATTCTCAGCCCATGCTCAAAATTGATAATTTCAATCCTATACAAACTCTGCCAGTTTTTCTTCCTCCTTTTCAATCTTTATGTATTCCTTCTCTTCTTTCCTTATTGTACTAGCTCACTCTATCTGTACAATGTTGAGTAGAAGTAACAGGAGTAGATATCTTGTCTTACTGCTGGTTCTGGAAGAAAAAGATCTAGTCATTCATTCATTCATAGAAAATTAGCTAAAGTTTATCTATCATCTATCTATCTATCTATCTATCTATCTATCTATCTATCTATCTATCATCTATCTATCTATCTATCTATCTATCTATCTATCTATCTACTATCTATCTATCATCTATTATCTATCTCTATCTATCATCTATCTATCTATCATCTATTATCTATCTCTATCATCTATCATCTATTATCTATCTCTATCTATCATCTATCTATCATCTATTATCTATCATCTATCTATCATCTATTATCTATATCTATCTATCATCTATCTATCTATCTATCTATCTATCTATCTATCTATCTATCTATCATCTATCTATCTATCTATCTATCTATCCATCATCTATATCTCTCCTTTATCAGGTGGAAGATGTTCCCAACTACTGCTAATTTGTTGAAAAGTTTTAAAAAATCATGAATGGGTGTTGAATTCTGTCAAATTCTGTTAACAGAATAAACTGATAAAGGTGAATTATACCGATTGATCTTGGAATGTTAAAACAAATTCACATTCCTGGAACGAATCTTACTTGGTAATGATGTACCATCACTTTTATGTGTGGCTGAATTACGCCTGCTAATATTTTTTCCTTTTAACAGATTTTATTTTTGGTTTAAATTTACAGAAAAATTGAAAAGACAGTATAGAGTTCCCATGCCCCTCATCCCATTTCCCCTATTAATCACATTTCCCATTACTATGATACAGGAGTTACAATTAATGAGCCAGTACTGATACTTTTTATTAACTGAAGTCTGTAATTTATACAGAGTTTAGTTGGTCATCTTTTCCTAGTTTCTTTAGGTGGAAATTTACACCTAATTTGATTTGAATTGTTCTCCTTTTCTAATATAAGCAGTTAATGGCATACATTTCTCTCTAAACACTGCTTTAGCTACATTCCACACATTTGGAGGTGTTGTATTTTCATTATTATTCAGTCCAAAATATTTTTTAATTTTTTTCTATGATTTCTTCTTTGGCCAACGAGTTATTTAAAGACACATTGTTCAATTTCTAATTATTTGGGCATTTTCTAGGTGTCTTATTGTTAATATCCAACTTAATTCTGTTGTTCACAGAGAACAGACTTTGTAAGATTTCAATATTTTGAAAATTTTTGAGGCTCATTTTATGGACTACCATATGGACTATCTTGGTAAGTGTTCTATATGCACTTACAAAGAATATGTATTCTGCAGTTGTTTGGTGTGGTATTCTAGAAATGATGATTAGATCAAAGTATAGTTGACCCCTGAACAATGTGGGGGGTTAGGGGCACTAACTCCCAAAGCAGGTGAAAATCTGCATATAACTTTTGACTCCCCCAAAATGTAACTACTAAATAGCCTACTGTTGACCAGAAACCTGATAACAAAAAGTCGATTAACCCATATTTTTTGTTGAATGTATTATATACTGTAGTCTTATGATAAAGTAAGCTAAGGAAAAGAAAATGTCATCAAGAAAATCACAAGGATTCTTGCTCTTTTAGCCAGTCTGATAAGCTCTGCTTTTTAACTGGAATGTTTAATTCATTAGCATTTAACGTAATTCCTGATATTGTTGAATGTAAGCCTATCGATTTTGCTGTGTATTTTCCATATGTCCCATGCCTCTTTCGTTCCTCTGTCCCTTTTTTCCTCTGTTATTTTAGATTAATTAAGCATTTAAAAAACAATCTTTTATCTATTCACCTTTCAGCTAAACCTCCTTGCATTATTTTGTAGTATTTACTCTAGGGATTCCAGTAGGTATCCTTAGCTTCTCAGAGATATTTTATCACTTCCCATCAGAGGTAAGAACTTTGTAACAATCTCTTCTTTCTTTGTGTTACGTTTTTCATATATATTACTACTATATACATTATAAACTCTGTAATACAGGATTATAATTTTTTACTTCAATTATATCTTTTAAATTAAATCTTATGTAAATTATAATTTATATTATTACAAATAATATATAACATATATAAATTATCAATTTATATTAAATCTCTTAAATTATATCTTTATATCTTTTAAATTAAATTAAGAGAATAACATTTTTTTTTCAATAACTACTTCCCTGTTCACCATTTCTAGAGTTCCTTCTTTTCTCTAAATCTGAGTTTCCTTCAGGTGTAATTTCCCTATGGCCTGAAGAACTTCTTTTACTTTTTCTTATAAGGCAGGTCTGCTGGCAATGAATTCTCTTGGCTTTCACTTATTTGAAATGTCCTTTTTCCCCTCATGTTTGAAGGATATTTTTTTCTGGGTATACGATTCTGGATTTATTTTTTCCTCTCAGCTCAGTAATGATAGCAGTCCATTCTGTTCGGGCCTCCCTGGTCTCTGGTGATATGTCATCCCTCATTCGTATGCACACCTCTGTATGCAATATGTCTTTTTTGTTTGCTTTGTCTTTACTAACTGCTTTCAAGATTTCCCCTTTCTATTTGGTCTTTAGACTACAATCTGCCTAAGTGTGACTTCCCTCTGTTTTTATATTCCTTGGGATTCAGTGAGCTTACCAGATATGTAGATTATGTTTTCCACCAAGTTTGGGGCATTTTCAGCCAGTGGTTGTTCCAAATACTTTTCTCTGCTCCAGTGTCAATTTCCTTTCCTTCTGAGACTTTAATTACACACGTTAGGCCAAATAATAATGTCCCATGGATTTTTGAGGCCCTGCTTAGTTTATTTCATACTCTTTCCCCCTTCGGATGGAATAATTTCTGTTTATCAGGCTCAAGTTTGCAGACTCTTCTGCCAACTCCCATTTGTTGTTATGTGAATTTTTCATTTCATATATTGTACTTTTCAATTTCGAAATTTCTGTTTCATTCTTCTTTAGAGTTTCTATTTCTCTGCCTTAGTTTTCTGTTTATTCATCATGAGCATTTTTCCTTTAAGTTCTTGAGCATATTTATAATATCTGCTTTAAATTCCTTATGCAAATTGTAACATCTTTGTCATACAAATGTTGGTTTCTTTTTTTTTAATTTTAAAATAGATTTTATTTTTTTATTAGAGGGAGAGAAAGTGAGCACCAGTAGGGGAATGGGGAGCAGAGGGGAAGCAGACTCCCCACTAAGCAGGAAGTCCAACCTTCCTGGGACCTCAGATCATGACCTGAGCCAAAGGCAGATGCTTAACCCATTGAGCCACCCAACCGCCCCCAAACCTTGGTCTCTGTTAATTATTTTTCCCTGAACTCTGGGTCATATTTTCCTGTTTCTTCATACATGTCCTGTAATTTTTTTTTTTATTGTGAATGGTATGTTGAGAGAGTGTAGAATCTGTTATCTTCCCATGAAGAGCATTGATATTCATTCCGGCAATCAGTTAACTTGGCTGGACTCGAACTACAAACTGTCTCCTCTCCAAGGGACAGCAGCTGAAATCTTTCGTTATTTCTTTCAGACCTCTATTCTTGCTTTTGGCCAGTAACCTTGGAATCTCCGGGGTCAGCCCAGGATTTTGTAGAGTTTATAACCGGTTTGTTGGTTCCTCCTTTTATGGCTTCATCCTTTCTGGGATTCACCATCATATTCTATTTGCTCTTGCTGCCCCAAACTCCATCATATGACTCCTCGGGCAGGTTCCAGGAGTCTCCCTCCTCAGTGAGAGTAGAGTTTTCTGCTTCAGTTTTAGCCATCCATACTGCACGGACCAAGGAGTACTGTCAGGTTAAAAAACAAACATGATTTTTCTTTTTCTTTTTTTTTAAAGATTTTATTTATTTGACAGAGAGAGACACAGCAAGAGAGGGAACATAAGCAGGGGGAGTGGAGAGGGAGAAGCAGGCTTCTGGCTGAGCAGGGAGCCCGATGCAGGGCTCGATCCCAGGACCCTGGGATCATGACCTGAGCCAAAGGCAGATAGATGCCTAACGACTGAGCCACCCAGGCGCCCCAAAAAACAAACATGATTTTTCAAACAGTTTCCCTTCTTCTGATGGTCAATATCACTCATTTCTGACTTCTGTTCACTCTTTAGTACCTCAAAATAGTTGTGCTTTTATATTTTGTTCAGAGTGTATAATTACTACCCAAAGGAAATTTTAACTCAATGAAAGCCATTTCATTGTTACTGGACATGGAATCAGTTCGTGCTATTTTAATAGCTGTATTTTTGTAATGTATTTTAATAAAAGTCTTGCAGTTTCCCCTTCTTTTCAATACTTTATTGACTATTGATGCTTCATTCATCCTGATAAACTTCAGACTTATTTGGTTATGCATCAAAAAAAAAAAATCTCTGAGGGATATTGAATGGAATTTCATTACATTTGTAGATGTTTTTTAGAGATTTATTTATTAATTTTAGAGAGAGAGAGTGTGCGAGCAGGGGGAGAGGGAGAGAGTCCTCAAGGAGACTCCCCACTGAGCGCAGAGCCGGACATGTGGCTTGATCTAACGACCCTGAGATCATGACCTGAGCCAAAATCACGAGTCGGACGTTTAACCGACTGAGCCACCCAGGCACCCCTACATCTGTAGATTTATATGTACAATTATTGCTTATAGCCTTATAATATTGGGACTTTCTTCCTCTAACAGTAGATGTCTCCATTGGTTTTCTCATATTTTATGTTGCTCACAAACATTTTGTAGTTTTCTTCCTCTAGATGCTAGTCCCTTGAATGATTTATCACAAACTATTTGGTAATTTAAAAAAAAGGTTTTTTTTGTGGGGCACCTGAGTACAGCAGTCAGTTAAGCATCTGTCTTCGGCTCAGGTCATGATCTCAGGGTCCTGGGATCGAGCCCCGCTCCCCACTGAGCGGGGAGTCTGCTTCTCCCTCTCCCTCTGCTCCTCCCCCTGCTCCTGTTCTCTTTGTCTCTCTCTCAAATAAATAAATAAAATAAAATTTAAAAATTTTGTAAGAATTTGAGCACAATCTTCCTTCTTTTTTTCCAAACACTAGAAATGGGATTAGCCGTATTTACCCCCTAGGGCTGTATCAGTCAGAACCCAGTTATAAAAGCAGAAAGCACCCTGGTTTACCAGAGAAAGAGAAGTACAGAGGGGATTGTTGAATCAGGTCCTGGAGGACTGAAAGGAGAGGACAGCAACTCTGAGGACACACAGAGACAGTAGCCTTTGGAAACATCTACCAGCCCGGGGCTGCAGGAGGAGGGGAAGAGATGTTTGAGGTGGAAGGGTCCCACGGGGCTGGGACTCAGACCTCTCCGGAGGGGCTGCTACAGGCCGGTGCTAATGCCTCCAGAGCTCAAAGGAGGGACTCTGCATCGCTGTCATTAGACTCTTGGGACGAGGGTGCTGTGGGCTGCTAGTTGAATGTCGAGATCTCAGAGGAGAGCCTCACGTCGCTGAGACTCGGGCCCTTAAGGAAGGGGCCCTGCCTGCTGTTGCTAGCACCTCCAAGGGGATGCAATGAGGCTATTCCTGGGACTCCTGAAGGAAGTTGGAAACAGGAACCCACGTCCTCCAGAGCCAGCTGCCACTGCCAAGGTCAACAGCCTTTGCTGGGGTTATACTGACAGGAATGGATGCGAGCAAGGAGGAAGGGATGCGAGTCCCTCCTCCCCTTCTCTTGCCTCTGTTCTCCAGCTAGTCACCCTCAAATGGCAGAGAGCCAGCTGACAAGTGAGGAAAGAAATGATCAGATTGAGCCTGGCATCACAAAGCGGAGCAGAGAAGAGTGGGCGTGGAACTGTCTCAAAACGGGAGACACCGTCCTAACATTCATCGTTTCTAGCCCTGGGGTGACAGTCACAGTGCTCATCTGTGGGGGATATTAATTACTCTTCAAGTTGAATCACACTCTCACCTGACTATCCTGTGACCTAAAGACTAAATTGTGAAATCAACCATCATTAACAGTCCTTCAATGAAATCCTACGGGGAAAGGGGGAGATAGTGAAAAGGAAATTAGCAATATATACAAATATAAACACACACACACACACACACATAATAAGCAAGAAGCAAATACACATTATTGCAATAGTCCTTGCTTCCCTTATGGGTCACCGAGTCAGAGCTGATCTTACAATTTCCTTCTTCTACCATCCATGCCATGCTCCATATTAGATGGCTGTGTGTTCCAACTGTGCATTCTGCAACAACCTGATTTTTCAGGGATCCTGCCTTTTTTGCTTGCGGTAGCTTTACATTAGCTTTTATTATCGGACGTGGAGGAGTTAAGAGGTGTCCTCAGAAAGTCCTCTGGGTTTCCGACATAGGCTGTTCATTCATTGCAGAATCAAAGCAGCCTCATTTGATGACCAGGATCAATCACTCAAGGCAATAGAGGAACCTCCTCTTGGGCCCGTTGGTTCAACGGCAGGAGGAACCCAGAATTCCCAGTCTCACCCACTCACTGAGTGGAGCCCATTGCTGGGTTCCACAGGGGAAGCACTTTTCCCCTGGGAACAGAGATTACCAAATCAGCAGAGTTCACAGTTGTGGGGATAAGCAACAGAGATTGTGCAGGTGGTTATCAGGTATCACAGGGAAAGAAGTCATTGCCAGGCTGTTTTCTGGTGCTTTTCTTGTGGACGTGGGAGGGAAATGCCTGGTACTGATGGCTGAGTGAGAGCATATTCTGCATCCTAGGACAGAGCCCCCACCTCCCAGGGTGTTCTCTAGAGTACAAGCACGGCTGAGTCTTCTGAAAGCCATTCCACTCTGCAGTGAGGCCACTGGCTTCGGATGATGGAGTGTGGGGTAAGACAAGGGATTTCTACGGACCCAAGTCCATTGTCACTCTTTTGCCATGCAATGAATATCTTGGTCAGGAGCGACGTCAGGGAGAAAATCATGATGGCAAATCAGGCATTCCATCTGTCCAGAGATGGCAGAAATCTATACACAGGCAGAATATTGATTGAATAAAAAATAAATAGTGAGATAATTACCCTGGGAGAGAGAGGAGAGTGTGTTTGCGTGCGTGCGTCTGTGTGTGTGTGTGAGAGAGAGAAGGGGCAGCTTGGGGAAGGTTGTAAGAAAGAGAAAGCTTCATCTTTCATCATCGTAAGTCAAAGTGATGCCTACAAGGAAGAAATGAAGCACTAGAACTATAAGCAGGTTATTTAGAAATATGCTGATTAAACAACATTAGATACAACTAACTGAGAGTGGTTGCATGTGGGGAGTGGATGAAGTGAGCCAGAAAGGAGAATGCTGGATTTTGTTATGTCTTTTTTTTTTTTTTTTTAAAGATTTTATTTATTGAGAGAGAGAGGGAGAGAGAGCATGGGCGGGGGGATGGACAGAGAGAGAGGGAGAAGCAGGCTCCTCGCTGAGCAGGGAGCCTGACATGGGGCTCATGGGGCTCAATCCCAGGACCCAGGGATCATGATCTGAGCCAAAGTCAGACGCTTAACTGACTGAGCCACCCAGGCGCCCTGGATTTTGTTGTAAGGCTTAAAGAACCACTGGACATCTAAAAAAGTGATGTATTGCTTTGACTAAAATTAGAGCTATGTAAATAGAAAAAGGAATCTTACCCTTAGATCTGAGTCTAGAGAGTTGTCATTTCCAAGATTCCTGCAGCCTAAGGAGCATGAGGGTTTCTGTGCTAAGCTGGGGAAGGCGGCTCGTCTGGGAGCACTTTACCGCCCTCTGCTGGAAGCCCAAAGTAATACCCGCCAGCCGGCCAGTCCTCCAGCCACCCAGTGCCTTAGTGGGTGCGCCGGTTAGGAAGCTGGGCCCTACCATCAGGCAGCCACGATGCGGGGGCACTCTGACGGGGCCCTTTGTCTTCAGGGTGTCTGGCATAGGTCCTCGTGCCAGGGCGGCCAGACCAGCAGCCTGTCCTCCGTTTGGGCGCTGTTGCCCACATTTGAAGAAGAGCCCCTTGGCCCTACCAGCCCACCAGATGTTTGCCATCTGTAGGGCTGTGGTTCGCTTTCAGGAACTTTCTCCAACCTGGCCTCATCTATGATGTCTTTAGAAACTCCTCAAAACCCATGGTGTGCACTTGTCTCTTTACCTTATTCGAATGCACCTGCAATCCCCACTTCCTGCCCCACCCCCGACACTTGTACATTTTCTAGATCATTTTAGTCAGGGTTGGAGTGGGATTCAGGGAAGTCAGACCTCCTAAGCACACTTTACTTGGGTCTGGGTTTTTCTAACTGCAACACGTGGTCCACTTCTTGGTTCTGGTCTCATCTTTCCTGGGGGAGAATTTGCCCTGCCAGAGAAGGGATGAGAAATTCTTCAGGCTGAACTTAGCGTTGCCAAGACTGCACTGCCCCTCGCGGGGATGGTTGCACACAAAGGGCATAAACCACGTAGTGGAGAGTTTCAGACAAGAGTCAGGGGTCTTCTTATTCGCTAGGATCCTGACACGTGGACGGCAGCTCCCACACGTCTGCTGAGAACAGTCTCACAGGCTCCATGCACCCACCTGCCGACTACATAGTGCTTCCTGCTGAGAGAGGAATGACCACTTCGGGCAGGCTTCATCCCTGGAGCCAAAAGATGACACGCTTGGACAGGGCTTTAGGGTATCATGGAATTAGAGATTCAAGAAAGGAAGTGACTTTCTGGACAAAGAGCCCATCCCTCCCCATCCAGCACCTTCATCCCTCCCTCTACCCTTTCCTTACCAGGAGGGCCCAGCTTCTGTCTACATTCCTCCAGTGACAGGGAGCTCATTATCTGCTGTTTCTGGAAGGATCTGACTCAAAGTACTTCTTTCTCCCATCCTTAATCTGCCTCATGCCATCCCCTACGTCTCGGTCTTGGTTCTGACCCATGTTTCCTCCCCCCGCCCCCGTGATGGCCTCCAAGCATTTGAGAAGGAGCAAGTCCCCTGAGGGGTCCCCTCTCTAGGGAAGGTTGATTAATTAGGACTCTTCCAGCTACAGGTGCTAAAGCTCAGCTCCTACCAGCTTAAGTAAAACAAGAGGAATTTCTAAGCCTCATCCCCAGGAGTGCAGGGTGCAGCCGGCTCCCGGAGAGCCAACGGTGCCATCTGGGAGCTGTTGTTTGCTGGGGCTCCCTTTTCCTTGGCTGAGCTGTTTTCACTCCTGGGCGGGGTGGGAAAGATGGTCCCCAGCAGAAAGAGACTGTCTCTCCTTGAAGGCCCTAGAGCACTGGTCAGGGTTAGTTACAGTGGCAGAAGGACAGATATTAGAGGTGGCTCCGTAAGGGTGTCTATGCCCAGGTCAGAGGCGAAAAGTCAGCGGTCCAGCCCACCTGAGGGGTGGCGCCAGCATTTTCAAGTTTCCATCCCCGAGTGCCCAGAGGTCCGTGGCCTGGAGCCTGGGGCGTCTATGAAGCCACAGGATAAGCCTGGAACCTTCCCGGAGAGCTGATTTTCTTCAGTGGAAGTAATTTCAAGCACTATTTTTAGATAAAACAAAAACGGAAACATCATGGAGCAGAATGCAGAATCTGTATGTGATTTTGAGTCAAAACCCAAGACTTCAAAGAAATGCCACACTTGTGGCAGGTACTTTGGGCTGGTTGCCAGGCCTGCCGGTAAACTTGCTCATGCTTGCTTGCATTAGCGGGCATTTCAGGGAGGAGTGAAGAAAGTGCTGGAAGAGAGGCCCTGGGACCCATGGTCTGGGCACGGGGTCTGGGGCTCCCCAGAGCTGCAGGGCAGGCCAGTGAGGCGATGGGTCACTTCAGAGAGCCCTGCTCCCGCTGGGGCCCTGGCTACGCACAGCTCCGTGCTCCTGCCAGCATCGGCTCATCCTCATGCCCACCTCCCCAGGTGTGCCGACCCATCAGGAGGCCATAACTGGCTCTAGAAACTGGCCCCAAGGGCAGGAATCAGAACCCAGGCCAAGTGAGGGACCTGCAGGCCCCAGCAGGACATGCCAGCTGAGAAGAGCTGAAAGCAGGTGTCAGCTCCTTCTTGCAGCTTTTTACCGAGCAGTGGGCACCTAGGCAGGGCATTCCCCGAAATCTTTAACCCTAGAAGCTCATGGAACCAACTCCTTGGAACAGACCTCAGCCTGAGTGCCTGAACGAGGTCCTGGGGGCCCCACGGGACCAGGGTCACCCCCTCAAGGTTCTGGATCATGGGGAGATGTGAGATTCCCAGGTAAGAGGCCAGGGAAACTGGGGGACTGTGGGGTACATGCAAGGGGAATAGGATAGCAATTATCTACCAACTGCTTTGGACAGGTTTTGATGTGTTAACTGGGCCAGTTGTCCTGGCTGAATACGAACCTGTAACGTGGAGCAAGATGGAGACTCAAATCCAGCCCACATTTATCGAGCCCCTACTGTGTGCCGGGAACTGTGCTGGGAGCCTTCATGTATATTATCTAGTTCGATGTTCACGAGAGCACAGAAATCTAACCTATCCACATTCAAGAGGGTTAACGGGAAAACAGAAGAGGGAGAAAGCAGGCAGCAGACCTGCCAGGTAGAATCCCAGTCACACCTCCGCCCTGTCCCCCCCTCGGCTAGGGCTCGGACATTTTCTCCGGGGCAGATGGTGTGAGAGTCCAGCCATCTGCTCTCGGCCACCCCTTTGCCCCTGTCCATCCTAGCTCGTCGGTTCCCCAAGTTCAGTTTCCATTAAAGTTGCTCCTTGCAGTTGTGCACACAAAACCAGGTGGATACGGACATGTTGGTGGGGAAATCAAGGGGCTTTCCAGGGTCGTCGTGTCTGTACTCAAGTTTTGCCTGACCACTTTAGACCTTGTCCCAGAATAGGCTGTGACTCTGTGAACTTGAATCAGGCCCATGTTGCAGGTGAGAGAGTGGGGCTTGGAGGCGTCATCCGCCCAAGGTCACACACATGGCGCCGACAAGTGTCGAGCCAAGGGTGTCTGACCCTATAACCCTGTGCCTAGCCAGCCCTGCAGTGCCTGGACTTTGAGTCCCATCATTCCTGAAGACCCTCACCTGTGTCCTGACAAAGCCGGGATTGCCCAGCAAGTTGGGGGCAGAGCTGACAGCCGGCCATAATTCAGACTCCGTGTTTGTGTTTGTGTGTCACACGCTTGGCCGAGGCGCCTGGGTCCCCGAACCCCAGGTACAGTAAAGCTTTCCCCTCCGAGCTCCATCTTCCATCTCTTACTGTGGGGTTTTCCCCTTCTGCAAGCCCAGCCAGCCGCCCAGCTCCCCGCTGCCTTGCTTCTCGGAGTTGAAGGTGGCACTCTGGAAAAGTCTGCCTGTTGTTCTCAGCAAGCGACCGCGCCGGGTGCAGTGGCGTGGCCAGCGGGCTGTCCTGACACAACATCTCCCATCCCACGTTCTCCTTTCAGCCCCTAACACCGCTGCCATCAAGGGCTAGGACCTGTGCCCCTCCTTGGACCTGTGCACAACTTGCTGACTGCCTCACCCGGGAGAGTAGGGTAGAAGATGCTGTGTGACCTTGGGGGCTAGCGACTCCACCTCGCTGTCTCTGGACACTCACTCTTGGGATCCCGCCACCATGCAGTGGGGAAGCCCCAAATAACCCATGCAGAGAAACCTCATGGAGAGGACACCCTGGTGTTCTAGCCTGTAGCCAATGTGGACCGCCAGATCCCTGAGCAAAGAAGCTGCCCCAGTGACCCCCCACTTCCACCATCAGGTCGGATCCTCCCCAGCCTTCAGGCCTCCCCGCCAAGGTCCCAGTCTTTAGGGAGCAGAGACAGGCTGTGACCTGTCCAAATTTCCAACCCCTAGAATTATGATCGTAATTAAATGGCTGTCTGATGCAGAGCGTTTGGGGTTGCTTAGTAACATAGCCAACTGGATAGTGACAGAAGCAACATAGAAAAAGTTGCCCCAGCCTGCTAAGGGGTCAGAGGCCACAGGACCAGAGAGTAGCTGGAAGCCAATCCCTGCACGCTGGGGCAGCCGAAGAGTTGCCAAGGCCTCCAAGGGGGGATGACTTCACAGCATGCTGAGGGACGCTGGACCCCAGCGGGAGCTGCCGACCTGGGCAGAGACTCCTGCCTCCGCGGACCAGGTGCTCTCGGGCCTCGAGGACACCCAGAGGCCCTTCCCCCATCCTTGGGGCTGCAGAAGCTTCTGTTCTTGTGTGATCCTGGGTGGGGAACGTTCACTCATGGGTGAGACCAAGAGGAGGAGGAATTCAGAGGAAAATGTGGAAGGAAACTTGAAATAGGTGATTTCTTGCACATCTGAGTTTGTAGAGTAAGATCCTGCCCAGTGCCATGGGTTCTGTGTTACCCAGAGGAAATTTTGTTAGACTGTTCTGTCCCAAACCAATCTGACCTCAGGGTCTCAGAGATGCCTGGACCTTGCCCCTAGGAGATACCTCCGTTCGGTTCACTCGGTAGCACTGGGGCCTGGCAACAGGCACTTGTAGGGGGCTCAGAGATGCTGCCCACCAGAGCAGGGGCTTCTGGGGGCAGCCAGGAGCTCCCCGCCCCACGTCAAGCAGAGATTGGCACAGCGCTGATGAGGGGAAGGCAGGACCCGACACTGGTGCCTGGTCCTGGCAATCCTCAGTGTGGCCACTAGATGACAGGCCAGGGCCACACAGGGCTCCCGGACGGGCCACCCTCGGCAGACCTGACCCTGGGAGCCTGTTTCTTCCGCTGAGTTTGGGTGTCACTATGGCTGGGAGGAGGGGCCGCGGGGTCAGCCGCAGCTGTGGGGGCCAAGGCTGTGAGGGCTGATCTGAGGTAACCAAAGGGCTGTGTTCTAGAACGCCCCACTCTCCAGTCCCTTTGGCCACATCTTCCCATTGAATCTAACAGGTTTCTGGTCTGGCCTTAGGACCCTACACTCCTAGACCCTCGTTCCCCTTTCTTTCCTGGGCTGTGTTTATGCCACACTCACCCGGGGCTGAGGACTAAGGTGGGAGCCCGAGAGGGTCTGCAGCCTGTAAACCTCAGGGTCCTCAGCGCTAGCCCGCCCTGCAAGCTCAGCGGGAGGACCCGAGTGTCTTCACCCCCACCCCCCACGTGTCACTCAGCTGCCATGGCAACCGGAGTAGCAGGAAGGACACGTATGGGATGAGAAACCGATGCCCATGGATGAGACATGACTGGTCTCTGGTCACCCAGTAGAGCCTGGATTGAGACCCAGGTCTGCCCCGCTTCTCTCACCCACCCCACGCTCCCACGCTGCTCTTGTCACCCTGTGTTCAGTGGGTTGCGCGGCCCTTTCCCACTCACTCTGCTTGAGAGGGGCCCCTCCGGTGCCTTGTGACCCAAAAGATCCAGGCTCCTGGGGGTCCGCGGCCAACACCTTGACCCAGTGCTTTGCCGGGCACGGTGGCCCCAGGAACTGCTCAGATGGCCCATGCTGGCTTGAGGGCAAGCCCCAGGAGAAAAAGTCCAGGGCACAGAATTAGACAGTCTGGAGCGCTTTTCACCAAGCTTCAGTCCCTCAGCTGTGAAATGTGGGTCACCCTACAGAATCATAAAGCCAGAAGCGCAGCTATATTTGAAAGTGCTTCGTGACGCAACGTCAACGGTCACCCTCAGGGCGTCCTTACTGGGTGCCCGGCTCCGAGCTAAGCCCCTTTGTGACGTGGTCTCCCTGCGTCCTCACAAAAGCCCTGCGAGCTCAGTGTGATTGTTGTTTGCTTTGTATTGATACATATGTTTGTAACATAGAGCGTGCACAAGCCTGGAGAGTGCAGCTCAGTGATGGTTTACACCTGTGAAACCAGCCCCTTGAAGGCCCCCTCAAGCCCCTCAGTCAGGGGCTCCTGGCCGGCTCAGTCGTGGAGCGGGTGACTCTTGATCTTGGGGTCGTGAGTTCGAGCTACAGGCTGAGTCTAGAGATTACTAAAAAAAAATAAACTAAAACAAAGGTAACACTATAAAGTTGGGGTTATGTATGCCCATTTCACAGATGAGTAAACTGGGGGCATAGGGAAGGGCTGTGCACAGCTGCTAATGGGTAGGACCAACATTAGTCTCTTACCCGAGCATCTGGTGACCCACATAAGCCAGAAGGCAGCGACTTCTTCTTCCTCTTCTGCCCCCTCTCATTTCCTCCTGTCCCTCGCGTCTGACTTTTCCTCCTCTACCTCTTGGCCCCGCAGCCTCTCCTTGAGGACTACCTGACTGTCATTTCATAAACTTCCCACCAGATGGAGCCAAAGGACCAAGTGCAGAATTGAGGCAGGCCGCTCAGCGCCTGGTGTTGGGCCTGGGGAGCCCTCAGGGTTTCTGGGCTTTGGGTGGGAGGCAGGGGAAGTTGCTGGTGGTCATCCTGGGCCCTGGTCAGCAGATAGGACAGGGGTGACCCCCACACAGGCCCCAGTCCATTGACACCCTGACAGACAAAGGGTGGAATGCAGGCTGGGGCTCAGAGTGAGGTGAACACTGGGCTGGGAGCTAAGAAAGCCAGGTTCTAGTGTGACCCTTCCCCCTCCCCTGTCACCTGCTCTCTGAGTCACTGACCTGCCCTGTCTCAGTGGGTGGCGTTCTCTACCAGTAAGGTCAAGTTTGTCCCACCTCTGCCTCTGCATTTGCTCTCCCTTCACCTGGCTGACTTGACCGTCCAGTCTGCCTATTTAGTCAGCCAGCCTAAGAAGCTCATTGCCACCACCACCGGCCCCGCCCCGCCCCGCCCCCCGCCCCGCCCCCGCCGCCAGAAGCCTTCCCTGACTGCACAGTCAATGCATCAATTGCCTCGGCTGTCCTGGCTGTCCCGTGTGATGACTCAGTGAGAGGGACACTCAGCCTGAGGCTGTTGGTGGTCTTCCACCCAGCTTCCCAGGGCGGCTGGATTGGAGGGGGCCCCAGCTGGGGTGCTTCACCTTATGCAGGCAAGGGGGAGTGCTGAGAGGCTGGTCTCGTGTCTTCCTTCACCTGGGTCCAGCCGGCATGTACATCTCTAGCCCCTGGAAGGTCAGCCTCGCAGAAAGTGGGTCAGGAAGAGCCTTCGGAGCTCATTTTTTTTTAAAGATTTTATTTATTTATTTATTTGAGAGAGAGAGAGAGAAACAGCATGAGAGGGGAGAGGGTCAGAGGGAGAAGCGGGCTCCCTGCTGAGCCGGGAGCCCGATGTGGGACTCGATCCCAGGACTCCGGGACCATGACCTGAGCCGAAGGCAGTCGCTTAACCAACTGAGCCACCCAGGCGCCCCTTCAGAGCTCATTAATCACACAACGGCTCAGGTCCTGCAGCACCCTGGTGCTCAAGACCGTGGCCCAGCGCTGCCTTGGGTCCTCAACTCAGGGCTCCCCAGAAGGCCCTACAGGAGGCCCCCCAGGTCTAGGGACCTGGCCACATGCCTTCCCTGGCTGGAAGTTCCTCACCAGTCCCCTCCTCTGATGGAGAAGACTCATCCGGGGCCGGGTGGGGAGGGAACTCCTCTTAGCCAGCAAGTATGTGTGTCTGGCGGGCAGTGGGGAAAGGGGTCTGAAGAAGCTGCCTTCTCAGGCTGAAGTCCTGTGGGGCTCCCTTGGAGCCCTGTTGGAAACCACCAGGGCCGTGAAAGAGCCCAGCATCTGAGACCTGCGCTCCAGGCCTGACCCTGAGGATGAAGAACTGTTCGGGCAGGTTCCGAACAGAAGAGCATGAGTTTCTTCTCCTGCGACATGGGGGTGGTCCCTCTGCCTGTTTTCCTCATGGAGTAGGTGTGAGGATCAGGTGAGCTGAGGGACAGGACGGGGTTCTGAAAGGTGCCCCGAAAATGCAAGGCCCAAAAAAGTTTCAGTCCCCTGGATCTTAGGGGCAGTTAGACAACCTGGAGAGCTGAGGGTCTGCTCTTTTAATTACTCAAACTTTCAAATTATATTTTAGCCTTAGGATGAAATTATTTTTTAAAAATATGACCTATTTCCCTACCTTATTAAATAGAGTATCCTTTAATATAAGTTGTACTGATGCTTTTGAAATCTACCGATGCCAATCGTTATGCTTTTATTTATTTTCTTAAAGATTTATTTATTTATTAGAGAGAGAGAGCAGGGGGAAGGGCAGAGGCAGAGAGAGAGAGAGAATCTCAAGCACACTCCCCAGTCTTAGGGCTTGATCCCAGGAGCCTGAGATCATGACTTGAGCCGAAATCAACAGTCGGCCGCTTAACCGACTGAGCCACCCAGATGTCCCTGTTACACTTTTTTTTTTTTAAAGATTTTATTTATTTATTCATGAGAGAGAGAGAGAGGCAGAGCGAGAAGCAGGCCCCCAAGGAGCAGGGAGCCCGATGCGGGACTCGATCCCAGGACCCTGAGATCACGACCTGAGCCAAAGGCAGACGCCCAACCATCTGAGCCACCCAGGCGCCCCCCTGTTACACTTTTTAAAAAAGTTTTGGTCTCTTAACATCAGCCAGCACCTCTCATTGCTATCAGCGTGCCCAGCTCTTAACATCTCCTTCATCCTGTAAAACTCCCCCCCTCTAATCTGTTGTGCATTTGGGAATCAGACCCTCAACTCTGTCAGACTTATATGTAAACTAAAAGTAACCAGGTCTTGAGCAATAGGGGCTCATGAGCAAAGTGCATGAGCTTTATATTAGGCAGTGGCTTCCTTGCTCTTGGTCTTGGTATGAACCCTGGAGGTAGTGGCCAGAACCGGTCATGTCCTCCTCAAGGGCCCTTGTGATCACGCCTTCCATTGCCTCACCCCAGCCTCCCCCTGCCCTCCCTCACCTGGTGTTCCTCAGCAGCTCCCCTGGCTGGACATCCCACCTACCAATCATCTCTGTCCAGTCCACTCTTCAGTGCACGGTCAGCCACTTTCCGGAAGACATATGTGAACACCTCCCTTCAAGGCTTGAAACGTTTTGTTTTCTCAGAATGAAGCCTAGCTCCCCACTTCTCAAGGGCCCACCTTTGGGGACCCCTCTAGCCTCTCCTTCTACCACTCCTCTGTCCCCATGCCCTTTGCTGTAGCCACAAAGAAACCCTAGAGTGTTCTGTGTTTCCTGGCTTCACACCAATTGTTCTCTCTGCTCTTCCCCCTCTTCCTCACCTGGGAAAATTCAGCCCAGGTGTCCTCTCCTCTGGGAATTCTCCATTGCCTCTTCCACGTTTATCCAAATGCCTCCCCACCACTGCCTCATGGACGGTGATCATGGCTTAAGTCACAGACTCTGGAGCCTGACTACCTGGTCGAGTCCCAGCTCTGTTCTTCACCACCGTGTGGCCTTGGGCATGTCACCTGATCTGGTTTCCCCACCTGTAAAATAGGACTAAAAACAGTAGCTAGCTCATTGACATCATCATGTGTGAGGCTCCTCATGCCATGCTTGGCCCATAGTAAGCACCCAAGTCGGGGCGAGCTAGTTTGCTTATCTGTCTTGCAATGATTGGTTTCTAGTCTCCCCCACTAACTCCAAGCTTTTCAAGGGCAGGCACGGTCTTCGTTCATCTGTATTTTTTCCTCCACGGGGTCTGGTGCAGAAGCAAGCCCACAGCAGCTTCTCAATAGCAGCCAAACGCATGAATGGAAAACAAGTTCAACGTCGGCTGGGAGGGTCCTTCCACAGCACAAGTGAACACCCAGCACTGTGTGAGTGAGTGTTCCTTGCCTGTCTCCCTTCTCCCTGGAACTAGATGGTAAGTTCCCAGGCATAAGGGGGGCAAGGCTGTCCCTTCGTTTGGCAGTGCTCCCCGGCAGGGGTGGGGACCTGAAAGGTGACTCTGGGGTGCTGTCCACGGTGCTGAAGAGAACTGACAAGTGACTAATTCCTCCGCCTGAGATGGATGCTGGGAAGTGGGGGGATTTGCTTCAGGGCCGCCAGGAATGGATTTTTCATCTCCAAATATCAGCCAGCACATTTTGTTCTGACATTTCCTTGGCACCTTCGCCAGTGACGTGATGTTGCCTGTGCGGCTCTTTCCCCTGCCTTCCAAATTCCTTGGAGAACGGTCATGTTGCCCACCATGCTCTCCCACAGCTGTAGTCACCTCCAAACTTGGATGCATCACCCAGAGACCCATATTAAAGAGACTGAAGTGTGTCTTTTCTTTGATAGGGAAGATCTGGAATTTTGGTTGATAAACAAGGAAACAGGCTCAGCCCGGTGAAGGGAGTTGTTTAAAGTCAGATGGTCAAGAAGGGAGAGAACTGGGTGCCTGGGTGGCTCAGTTGGTTAAGCGACTGCCTTCGGCTCAGGTCATGATCCTGGAGTCCCTGGATCGAGTCCCGCATCGGGCTCCCTGCTCGGCAGGGAGTCTGCTTCTCCCTCTGACCCTCTTCCCTCTCATGCTCTCTCTCATTCTCTCTGTCTCAAATAAATAAATAAAATCTTAAAAAAAAAAAAAAAAGAAGGGAGAGAACTCAGGATAAAGGGGGATCTTCAAATTCACGAGCTGTTGATATGTTATGATGCCAGGAAGCTGTACGCAGAGGCATGGGGTCGCCCACAGGATGGAGGTCAGGGTGTTCCTGTTTAGCTGAAGGAAATGCCTTGGCTTAAGCCTTGAAGCCAAATCCCCTGGCCCCACCTTCATCCCGTTGACCTCTCAACCACCCTGCAAGGGTGGTGTCGCCATTGTCCCCATTTTCCAGATAAGAAGATGGAGGCCCAGAGGGGCGAGACCACCATTTCGAGGCTCCACAGCTACTTCCCCGCCACGGTTGGTGTGAAGCTGGTGGGAGGCGCGTCAGCAGGAGCGGAGTTCCTGAAGCAGGCCTGGCAGAAGGTGTGCTTGGAAATCATACTATCTACTTCCCTCTCCTGAAGGAAACAGTCCTCACATTTCAGAGCAGGAAGAAGCATCTCTGCTCACGCCACCTGGCGCCTCGGTGATTCTACGGCCTTTAAGCACATTCTCCTGGGAAGATAATGGGAAAGACGATGAAAACCAAAGCCAGCGAAGTGGCCGCCTGGAGGGCAATGGGGAGCTGCTCAGCAGGCGTGGAGAGAAGCTGGGCTGAACACGAGGCATTAAGGACATCCGAGGACACTTCTTATCCCCCGAGAGCAAGCAGTCAGGCCTGGCCAGGATAGCAAAAGCCCACTGGCTCCAACCAGGGCCCCCGGGCTCCAACCCCAGTCCCACAGCTTTGAGCTCTGGGATCGCAGTTTGAGTCACCTGTGATGAGAGAACCGTCCTTCCAGATTGGAAACAGCTGGGAGTGTTAAGAAAGCGTGAATGAGATGACCCACGGTGCCTGGCACATAGTAGGTGCTCAATAAATGTCAATTCCCTTGTCAATTCTTGTCCTTCCCCCCTCACCAATATTTATTCACCAAGTGTTTATTGAGCACTTACTATGTGCCGGGAGCTATTCTGAGTCCTGGTGATCTGGCAGTTCGCGCGCTAGGTGCCTGGTCTCATGGACTTTATGTTTTACTAGAGAAGTCAGAAGAAAAGAAGCAAATAATAAACAAGAAAATGGTAGCTATCAGGAAGTGCTGTAAAGAACATTGAGCTTTATTTTGATAGGGAGTGGAAGGCGGTATCTCCTCTTTAGATAGGAGAGTTGGGGTGGCCCTTCTGAGGAGGTAACAAAGAGCAGAGGCCTGAATAAGGATCTGGAAGTGAGAGCATTCTAGGCAGAGGGAATAGCCGGTGCAAAGGTCCTGAGGTAGGTGTAAGCTTGGTGCCCTGTGTGACTAGAATGTAGGCAGCAAGACAGGGGGTCACAGAAGATGAGGTGGGAGAGGTGGGCAGGGCCCCAATCAGCTAGGACCCTGTGGGCCCTGGTGAGCCACGGACTTATATTCCCTTCTCCCAGTCTTTTTTTTTTTTTTTTTGTCAGAGAGGCAGAGAGCACAAGCAGGGAGAGTGGCAGGCAGAGGGAGAAGCAGACTCCCCTCTGAGCAGGGAGCCCAATGCAGGACTCAATCCCAGAGCCCTGGGATCATGACCTGAGCCCAAGGCAGACACTTAACCAACTGAGCCACCCAGGTGTCCCTACCTTCTCCCAGTCTTGATGGTCATTCAGTGCTTGGAAACTTTTTTACTTTTCAGAGTCCTTTGTTCTGCTGTAAAGTCAGTTCACTAGGGGGCCCTTTAACCTTAGCAATGAACCTCCACCCTAGGTTCTGACCTTAAAAGTCAAAACAAGAAAGTCCTTGGAGATACTCTACAAGTTCGAAAATTTCATTGCTCTGGTGGATCGACTAAGGCCCAGAGGCAGAAAATGACTTGCCTAAGGTCATACCATAAGTTACAGACTCTACCGATTAGGATTATATACCTCTACAAGTGATAAGAAAACCCCCAAATCACTAGCTTAAAAAATTTATTTCTCCCCAGTAAACAGAGAGAGGTAAGCATTCCAGGCTGGTAGAGTAGGTCTACAATCATCAGGGACCTAGGCTGCTCCTAATTTGCTCTACCATCCTCAACATGTGACTTCCACCTCATGACCCAAGAGGGCTGCCCTAGGTGCAGCTGTTGTGTCTGCATTCCAGAGCAGAAAACAGAAAGGTTGAAAAAGAAAGTGCCCTTCCCAAAAAGGGCATGTCTCGGGTGTTGTGATTATATTGCATCGGCCAGAACTTGGTCATGTGGCCACAGCTACCTGCAGAGGAGGCTGGAAATGTAGTCTTTACTCAGGACAGCTATGTGCCCAGCCCAGAGTTAGGGCTGCCATTCATCAGGAAGAAGGGGAGAACAGATAAGGAGGGACAGCTGGCCGTATCTGTCACAGTGACAAAGTTGAGACTGAAACCCACATGTCCTGACACCCTAGTGTTCTCCACACTGCCCTTTGCCCCAGCCTGCCCCCACCACGATGAGCAAATAGCAGCCAAATGTAGGGGAACCTCTGTGGAGAGTGGCCTGGAGGAAGTAGAGGGAGGAGGACAGGCACCAAGGGAGGAGTCATGACAGAGGGAGCCCAGCTGCTGGGCCCTCCCCCGTGGCTTTTATTGGGCTGGCAGCTGGCCCTGAGGCCCAGGGCAAGGAGACATTGCTGTCACCTCCTTTTGGGGAGGCAGCTGGTGACACAACTCTTGACAGTTCCCCATTGTTCCCAGCGGACGGCGTGGCAGGTTGGTGGGATCCCACGGTGGCAGCAGGTGGGGGGAGGGGGGAAGGTGTTTCAGTAGCTGGCAAGGCCGGCCTGCCCTTCCCCCACTCCAGCCAGCCCCCCCTCCCCCAGGCCTGGACAGGAGGCAGGGCTGGCCTGTGGTCCTCGCTGGGAAACTCTCTCCTTCTGTCCGGCACAGAACATTTTCCTCCTTTGGCCTCCCTCTTGGCCTCCCTGCCTCTATTTCTCCCCCAGGCCTCCCCTCCCCTCTCTACTGCTCTCTCTTGGTCATTTGCTCCTCTTTCCCAGAGTCTTTCTGTCTTCTCCTCCCTCCTCCCCTTCATTCCTTTCTTCTTCCCAAATTTCCTTTCTTCCCGCCTTTTATCCTTCTTTCCTGTCAGAACCGCTCCTTTCTCCCCGCCCTCTTGGCCACATACCCATCACTGTGGGGTGCCCCACTCTCTGGCCCCCCCCCCCGCTGTGTGGGGCGGGGCTGGGACAGAGCACATCCAGGAGCAGCCTGGGTGGAAAGTGACTCTGGTGGCCCGGGGCTCCAGCCTTCCCCCAGATGGGGACAAGGACCTCTGTTCACTGAGCTCCCACTCCATGCTTATCACCTGGGCGGCACTTAAATTTACGGACCTCACCACCGATCACTAAGGCTGGTGGTGACTGTTATCCCCCCGTTATAGGTGGGGAAACTGAGGCTCACAGCTGCAGGGTTGTCAGAAGCCCCACCGTAAAGGCGAGAGCCAGAACAAGGTGGGTCGGAGCCTCACTGCTGAGCCCCTGCGGGTCGCAGCCCCTCGGCTGTCACAGAGAGTGAGAGACAGCACGGGGTAATGACAGTCTGCTGCTGACAAAGTGATGGTGCTTCTAGAACACCAGACACCGTGCTGGTGCTTGGAGTCAGACGGAGACCAGGCTGCCCCGCGACCCCATAATGACAGGGTTCCCTCCTTTCACTGCCTTTCTGCCTGCCTACAGCTCCTTGAAGTGACAAGGCCAGCCCCGCTGTCACCCTCAGGCCTCCTGGGTCAGCCTCCGGGCAGCACTCAGTCCAGACCCGGGCTCGCTTCTCCAGCCTTCCTCGGATTCATCTGGCACAAGCCCAGACCCTGGGGGGTGCTTTTTCCGATCCCCCTCACAGAGGCACCCCTGAGTTTCCCTGGGCTGCGTGCTCCCATGTAGCTACAAGCTTAAGAAACCTCACATTTTCTTACTGCAGGCGTCTTCCCTGGCTGTTGGGTGGGCCAGCCTCGGCAGCACCGCATGGGGCCCAGTGGCTAACTGGGGTTTGGGAAGGGGTGGGGAGCGTGCACAGGGCTGGGCGCACAGGGGAGGCTCTGGCGATGTGCCTTCTTAAGAGGACTGGTAGTATCCCGCCTTCATTTGTTTATTTTTTGATAAACATTTTCTTCTTTAAAATGTGCATATGTTTTATACATTATTTTAATGTACGTATGTTTCACAATAAAAAGTACAAATTAACAAGTTAACATAAAAAGGAAAACAGAAGCCAGGTCTGGGACGGCCAGGGTGTCAGCAGCCAGAGGGCAGTCTGGACAGAAGCTAGGGGAGAACAGGTAGACCAAGACGGCAGGTCCCCAAGAGCCTTAGGACCACCTCTCCCCCGACTTTAAGAAGAAAGAGGCAAAACACAGACAGGAGACAATGAGCCCTCGGGGGGGGGGGAGCAGTGGGGAGCACTCGGGGAGCTGGCATTCACCCAGCCTGTTAGTGACGTCGTGGGGATTCCAACCTGCTTGTCACTTTTCATCTCCCTTTAAGTATTTTCCTGTCGCTGAGCTTGGCACCTGATCTGCCTCCTGCCTAGGACCACCGGTTGTTTGGTTCTTCTAATGTCAGACCTCATTCTTCAGGTCTGCAAGCCACCCACCGAACGTGGCTTTCCCTACCCACGGCTGCCTAAAGAAAGCGCCACCTCTCCACGCCCCTGCTTATTAGTCACCCCATTGTCCTGCTGAATCAATGAGGTACGCTGATTGCAGGATAGATCGGTGTAGGTTGCCTTCGGACAGGCATCTATTGTCTTTAAACAGCGAGTTCTGTTTTCTATTCACTTTTTTGCGGCTACATCAGAAAATCCAACGGTACTTTTAAAAAATTGGATTTACCTAAGCTATTGGAAGCGGTCATTTATTTAGCATGTAAACGTTATACTCCCAGAGATAGGTTAATCCCAGCCATTGTGAATGCTGGAGAATGATTTCTGAAATGTATCCAAGCCGGAAAATGTACCATTTCACCGAAAGAATGGGCTTTGGCTTTCTGGTTCTTTTTCTTCAGTGAAGCTTCGTGTAATTTTAACAGGCCTGAGTTTTGATTTCTGAACTTTTAACCTTGTGGGCTTTTAAACTTTTAACTTTTAACCTTTTTAACCATTTGAAATGGTAAAACTGAAATAGAACAATGTTAGCTTGGTCAATAAGAAACTTAAATTTGAGAGTGTGAGGTTAATTTTCATTTCCTTGGTTTTACATCGCCAAGAAAAGCAGTACAAGATTTCCTGCTTTTTAATTTCCCAGATGATTTATAGATTTGGCAACAACACTATTTATGGGAAAACATTAGAAGAAAATAATCTTTCTGCATTAACAGAAGGAATTTTGAAAGACATAATGCAATGAATAGTCTTCCTGTGTTTGTGGTCAGATTTCTCCTGGCTTGAACCTTTCAAGGGATTCCACCCCAACCCCATGCTCTTAGAACAGAGCCTGAGCTCCTTGGGAGCCCACAAGCCCTGTAAGTTCTGGCTTCCATTACCCTTCTTTGCTCATCTGCTGACCCCAGCACTCTGTGCTCCTGTTGATTGAACTTCTCTAGTTTCCTAAATAAAATCTGCCCTGTGCTCTCTCCCTCCTGGTGCTTTGCACATGCTGTTCCCTCTGCCGGGCTTGCTTATCCTCCCGACTCGCTACTCATCAGTCTCTCCTTGTACAGCGTAGAGGTCACTTCTTCCAGGAAGCCTTCCCTGACACTCCTGAATGAGTGTGTGATGTACGCTGCTTCTCTTTGCTCAGACAGCTTCCCACATGGTCCCATGTGTTCTCTATCATAATCCTTCTCCTGCTCTATTATCTTGGCAATTCCTCAGTTTCTTGTGTGTCTCCTTCACTAGACTGTAAGTTCTGTGAGGGCAAGAACCATGTATTTTACTCACTTCTGTATCCCTAGGGTCTAGTATGGTGTTTGACACATGGTGGGTACTCAGTGCCAGGTGAATGAATGGATACATGGCCAGAATTTGATTGATCTCCACCAAATGCTGCTATCACATCTCTTACAATTTATCATTAATAGTTCTTGGATGGCTTTCTCTTAGTTTTTAATTTGGTCATTTACTCCATCCATCCACTCAATTATCTACCCATCTCTCTATCTCTCCATCCATCCCTCCATCCATCCATCCATCCATCCATCCATCCATCCACCCACATATTTCTATGGCTAGGCAGAAACGAGGTTGAAGTTATAGTAAGTCTTAGGGAAAGAAGAAAACCAGGCTCTCTGATGTTAATGCCAGAATATAGATCAGACTCAGAAAATTGGAATCACATTGCAGACACACCTAGGCAGGGAATACCAGAGAAATGGATTATCCAGCTAAAGTGATTCAAGTCTCACACATGCACAGTGAGCTCATAAATATAGACTCTCACTCCCCGCCCCACCTTCCTCTCTTCTTCCTTTCCCCCTTCCTCCTCTCTCCCTCCCTCCCTTCCTTCCTTCACCAAGCCATCATGGAGACCTCTTTCTGGGTCAGGCCTTATCCTGAGGACTATTGAATCAGACCCAGATTTTAGCCCTGAAGATGCTCTGAATGTATAGGGGATCCTAGAGTGGGTATAAAAAAAGATACAAAAGGCACTAAGTGTCCTGTGCCATAGGAGAGGCCCAGATAGGGTTTCCTGAGCACCTGGAGGAAGGAGAAGGAGGAAGGTTGCACGGAGGAGGGGACATTTGAACTAGGTCTTGATGGATGGGTAGGATTTAGATATGTGAGAAAGAGGGGAGAACATTCTAGAAGGAAGAAATCAAAGGAGCAAAGACACAGAGGTGGAATAAGTCCAGGCAGGTCCAGGGAATCCAGCAGTCTGGGGGAAAAGCAGTGGGAAGAGGAGACACAGAGGGTTTAGGAAGGGGCTTGGGCCAGATCACAGCCCCTGCCTTGGTGGCCAGCTGAAAAACAACAGATTGAGTAACGAATTCATCTTACAAGTATACTGACCCACCTATGTTGCCACTTTAGGGCCTATTGCCTCTCCCCTGATGGTCTGTGGTAGCACTTGGCCTGCTCTACCTCCAGCCTTGTCTGTCCTCCCCCTCCCCTGTAGGCGGCAGACTCTCCATAAAGGAGCATATCATGACGCCCCTCCCTTGCCTATAGCCTTCCAGGGCTCCCTTGTGCCCTGAGCATACATTCTAAGCTCCTTGTCCTGAACTACAAGCACCCCCGCCCCATACACACACAAACACACACACACACACATCTTTACTCCCCACACCTCTCCTAGGCTTCCTGGGCTGCTTTCATTTCCTTAAATGGCCCCCTACATTTTCCTCTGCTTGAGATAGCCTTCAGCTCCCACAGCCCCAATCGGTGCAGGCCCCTCTGCAGATTCTGCAGGCTGGGGACAGATACGGATTCCTTGGGGACCCTTTCCCCCTCCCACAGGACCACACCAGTTGTTGCCTGTTTATCTGGCTTCCCCACTGGACCTCGAGCTCCTAAGAAGAGAATGTTTGTGGGACTCGCTGTTCTCTGGTGTGCCTGGTGTGGAGCAGGTCCCAAATTCCTGGGGCTTCAGGGGCAGGAGATAGAAGGTCTTTGACTGGTGGGGGTGGGGTGCCTTCCCCCCCCGCCCATCTCCCAGTTCCCTGCGTCCCCAGAGGCTGGAGGAGGCCATGTGGTGAGGAGAGACAATTGCCACCACAACCCAGCCCAAAGGTGTGAGGGGTAACAGGTGCAGTTGGGGGAGGCCCTGGGAGGTCTGGCCGGCTCTGAGGTTGCCTCCAGGTCCAGCAGGGATAGAGGGTGAGGCTGGCAAGCAGGAGCCAGAATCCAAACCTTAGGTCTGGGTAGGAAGGAGCCACCTCGGGGGGGTTGGGGTGGGGGTGGCGGCTGGGGGGCCTGGATGAGGAGCACCCGTGACTTCGGACTCTGCATCCATTTTGCCCTTTCTCCCAGTTTCTCTGTTTATCTTTCCAGCTAGACCCGCCTGGGGCTATTTCTGCTTCCTCCTTGTTCAGCTGCTTGAGCAGCCTTGTGGCTTTAATTGGCCCATTTTCTGCATGCTGGAAAGATATTTCCCTCCTTGTCCCACTGCCCGCCCCCCACCACCCAGGAGACCTGAGAGTAAAAGCTAGAAGTGAGGCTAATTATGGAGAGAAAGGCGGACAGAGACAGCCCAGGAGAGGGAAAAGGGGGTGGAGACAGAGACAGAGAGACAGGGACAGAGACAGACAGAGGCAGGGCTCAGCAGGCGACACAAAAGACGAGTGGGGGGCTGGAGAAACAAGACAGAAAGAAAGACAGGAGGTAAGAATGAGGGAAACACAGAAAGACAAAGGGACACAGAGAAGCAAACAGATGGATCTGTGTCCCTATTTGAGGGACAGGAAAAAGAGGCAGCCCCCAGGGTGAAGGAGCGCAGGGTCTCCAGGGAGGTGGGGGCTCCCGGCATTGAGGCCCCCAGCAAGCATCACGCTTCTCTGGGCCGGAGTGCGGGGTGGGGAAGACACAGCACAGTGTGTCCCATCTGCAGGAGACTGATGGTAAGGATGTCACGGTGCTTTGTCACAGGTGATGTCTTACAGAGGTGCGGAGGGAGGGAGTCATTAGTGGGAGGTGTGGGGCTTCACGGTGGCCGGCTCTCTTTCCTCTTGCATTTTAAATGAGTTAGGGTGGAGGTGGGCCAGACTTCCTGCCCTTCTTCGTTGTTGATTCCGGAAACAAACATTTACTGACCACTTTCTAACCGTGCCCCGCCTCCTCTCTGGGCTCTGCAGATACGAGGTGATGGAGGCACATTGCTGCCCTCCTGCTCAAGGCCCGGCTGACATCAGGGGGTTCATGTTTAAAGTCTACGGAATACACTGAAAGGAGAAGAAGCTGACCCAGCCACACCCACTATACCCTGGCATTTGCTGTAGCCAAGGTAGGTGGGAGGAGTCCAGCAGAGGGAGTCCCGATCTCCACCTGGGGCAATCAGGGACAGCTTCTCAGAGGAGGCAACACAGGAGAAAGCCTTGCAGGCTTCCCAGAGTGGAGAAGGCAGGGAAGAAGTTCCAGGCAGAGGGATCAGCCTATGCAAAATGCAGGGACATGGGGAGGAGAGCTATTCAGGAAATGGAGGGTGAGGGTGGGGGAAAGAGGGAGATGAGGCTGGGCAGGTAGGCAGGGGCTGGATTGTGGGGACCTTGAATGCCTGACTAGGAGTTGAGGCCAATGGGTGATGGTGTCCAGCAAAAGAATAGCATGATCAAATCTGAGTTTTCTCCTAGAAACCCCGCTGATATAAGCCGGGGCAGGAGCAGGGGGCCCTGGGGCTGGGAGAGCGTGAGGAGGCTTTGGCAAAGGTCCGAGGGCCTGGATCAGGGGAGGGAGGCCCATGGGTGAGTAGTCCTGCACTGGGCTGGCCACCCCAGAACCCATGGCCACAGAAGCCTAGAGAAGAGCCCTGTGCAAACTCTGAGACCAGCTCGTCCAGGGGTCTCAAACTCAGGGGCCCTCAGGGGCCCTCAGGGGCCATAGGAGATAGCTGGGGTGAAACTGTAGAAAATGGTGGGACCTGGGCAAACTGGGGTGCACCTTCAAATTGCAATTTTTTTAAAGATGTTTATTGAATACACTGCATGGGTGGGGGGGCAAGACAGCAAAGGAGAGACTGTCTGCCCAACTGCAAGTTTTTTGAAAATAAGATGTTAGTCAAAAGAAATGGCCGGCCAGATTGGTCCCTCTGTCATCACTAGGTTCTGACCTCACCCCTTCCCCACATTTCACAAGGAGGAAACTGAGGCCCAGGGTGGCCAAGAGACTTGTCCAAGTGTGAGCCCCTTGTAGTCATTATCCAGTTGGGTTAACACCCTCATTTCAAGGCGAGGAAACTGAGTCTCAGAGGGGTGAAGTAGTTGGCCCGAGATCACACAGCTGTGGGAGAAGGGGGACCGGGCCACTTCCTCAGGTAACATTCCTTTCAGGAAAATGACTCAGCCCCTTCCAGAACCAGCTCCGGCACCGAGGGAAGTGGAAACCCAGGAAGAACAAGGAACCGCTAATTGCCTGACGCAGACTAATTGTCGGTGAGAGGGGGAGGTGGGCCGAACAGAGGGTAAGAACCAGCGGGGGGACTATGAGGCGGCCCCAGGGGGACGCGCTCTGGTTCAGGGACTCAGCTGACCGAGACCCACAGCCGCCAACCAGCTGCTGGGCAGGGGGTCGGGGCCGGGGGTGGGCCGCTCCGCCTCCAAGGCCCAAATCACCCCAGCCTGGGGCCTGCTGAGCTGCTGATTATCTGCCAAGCTGGACTTCAGAGAATAATCATCACAACCAATAATAATGCCTCCCACCAGCTCTGAGCTTTTAATGTGTTCAGCTACTAGCGAGCAGCCTTGTCTCATTTGGAGAGAATGGGCAGTGGGGTTTGTAGCTGGTCCCAAGAACTGGAAAGTCCAACCGAGGTCAAAGACAGCCGCGTTTACCAACCTGAGCCTGTTTCCTCGACTCTAAAATGGAGACGTTGTTCTCTGCCCCTGCGTATCTTCTCAAGCCTCAACTTCCCCCTGGCACCTCTCCCACGCTCCCACCCCACCCCCAACCCACATCGTCATTACAATCCGGACCCACAGAACTGTTGGTCTACCTCTCTGAGGTCGATGCCTTTGTTCTGCATCAAATGCCAACCTGTTCCAGGCTCAGGTCTTCACCGTGAACTGCTCTTCATCCTACAAAACCCGATACCACCTTCTCTGTGAAGTCCTCCCGGATTATCTCTAGGCAGAGTTAATCACTCCCTTCTCCGGGCTGCCACTGATCTGTGTACATCATAGGAAGATATTCTATCTTCGCCTGTCTCTCTCCCTTTCCCCCGCATGTAGAGCTTCCTTGAGGCCAGGGAGACTGGACCTTATTTACCTCTGGATTCCCAAAGCCCAGCACAAGCCCAGCCCCCAGTAAGTACTCAAGAAATAGTTCTTGAATCCAGTGGTCCCACCAGCCTCATGGCTGGCATTTCCTGTGTCTGTTTCCTCCACAAGACTGAGAACCTCCCAAGGGCAGGTCTGAGCCCTGCTCATCTTCCCGTATGGGTTGGCAAGTAGGTGAACAAAAGCAAGTGCTTTGTTCATTGTGAAGCAAGATCGAAGGGAAAGGCAAGACAAAGGAAGAAATCCCTAGATGGAAAAGCAGACGAACGCATAGTTCAGAGTTTGTCCTTGAGGTGGTGGGTGTATCTGCCTGCTTGTCCGTGCGTGTACGTCTGCATTTGTGTACGTGGGTGTCATTTGTGGGACTGTGTGTGCGGGTGGGTCAGAGCGCGGCTGCGGCTTGCTCGTGAGGACACACGCATTACTGTGTGTGGTGTACGAGCATCACTGGACTATTGTGTGTGTTATTTGTCTAGAGTTTGTGGGTAAGTCGTGTGCATATAACCGTCCACGTGTCTATGGTTCGTGTGGAGGTGTGTGTCTCTATGTGTGAGTGTGTGGAGGTGTAGTGTTGCATCAGGGTTTAGACGATGAAGTAGGAGGGAGAAGAAAATACAGAACTTGTGGTGGTCAAATGCCAAGTGCAGAGAGCAAGAATGCGCAGGTGTTCCCGACAGAGACCTGTGTGCAGGCCCTGCAAGTCCCATCCCCAGCGTCAACTCCATTCGTTCATCCCTCACTCGCTGGTGAGCCCATGTGGACTCCGCTGGCCTCCGCGCTGGTTGCTCGGGACCTGACAGGCCCTCTCCTCCCAGGAATGCCCGTCCTCCTGGGGGAAGACAGACGGTAAACAGTCACAGAAGCGCGTGCACGATCAGCACCGCGACAGAGGGACCTGGGGGTGTGTGGGAGCACAAAGGAGGGACCCCTGTTACAGTTGGGAGGTCCGAGAGGTTTCCCAGAGGAGGAGCCATCCCGGCTGAGCCCCAGGACAATCGTCTGGCCTGGGATGGCTTTCCTGGGCAGCCACATGTGCTGAGGCCACCGTGGGCCTCCGCGCGGGGCTCCCTGCCCCTCGTCCCCGTGCTGGAACCCCCATCTTTGCTGTCCCCTGGCTCACTCTTGCTGTCCACCCTCCCAGCAGGCCCTGCGGAGAAGAGGACTGTGCTAACTAAGAAGAGGGAGAAGAAACCACGGCTGAGCAAATGGGGAAGGCTCCTGGTGCTTCCTCTCCTCAGCAGGCCTTGGGCCACGAATCCCTGCCTCTGGAGCCGTGGGTGCACGGGCGTGGATGTGTTTGTGTGTGTCCAGCCTAGCTATTAGCCTGGAGGCTCCTGGAAGGCAGAGGAACATCTGTCGTGGTCTCCCCCTGCCCTGACTCCCCAGCAGGGCCCAGGCGGCTGGAGGCTCAGGGGGGTCAGTCAGGCTGGACAGACTTGCAAATTTGACAGCCAGTGTGGACCAGAAGCCCAATGTGGTTGACAAGGGCAGCTGGTCAACAGACCAGACGCTGGGAGAGAAAATATCAGGCTTCTGTGACTGATATGATTTTAAATCCTTATTCACAGGCAGGCCTAGAATTCTTTTTTTTTTTTTTTAATTTCAGGAAAAAAAGCTTGATAGAATAAATGTGATGGTAGTACATGAACTAGAATCCTGGAGGCTTTCAGTTCCCCCCTCAGGGCCCTTGCCTCTTCCTGCATACCTACGATGCACCTGGCTCCGTGCGGCATCCGCAGAGCTGGGAGCTGGGAGCTGCAGCCCCTGGGGGGATACGGGAGTGGGGATGCCACTCAGGTCCCGGCCTGGGCTGCAGAGGAAGGGCAGGCTCTGTGCGCTTGCAGGAGAATCTGAAAGAGCTTCCCGGAGAAGGTAACATTCGAGCTGTGCTCTGAAGAAGGAAAGATGTTTCTGAGGAAGAGATCAGCATGTTCAAAGGCCCAGAGGCAGGACTGGGTACGCAGTTGGCAAGCAATAGTAAGTGGCACCCTTTGGCCCCAGTACAGGCTAGACCAGGGATGAAATGGTGCAGTGAACTCAAATGGGAGGACCTCGTGGCGGCTCTGGGCTCCAATCTTCCGTGACCTGCGGTGTGGCCTTGCTCCGTTCCCTTCTCCTCTGTGTGAGCTGGTTTGTGGCTGATGGAACCATAGAGCGGAAATGTGGCAGCCGAGACAGATGTGTGGCGCGCTCGTCCCAGCCTGCTGTGCCCGGAGGCCATTAGCTCCTGGGGAGCTTCCGTGCTGTCAGTTTTGAGGCTGCGTGATGTGGTGGGGAAGGGCCCAGGCTCCGGAGCCAGACTATATAGGTTCAAACCCCGGCTCAGCCCCATGCTAACTGAATCCTGGTACAAGGTCCCTAAGCTTTCTCCGCTGTGGAGAGAGCATGAACCCTTACCAGGGTGCTGTTGTGGGGGTTCAGTGAGCTCGTACCAGACATGGGGCCCCCTAGCCCTGACCCCCCACCCCGGTGTTTCTGCATTCAGTGCTCGAGGAAGCCATTGTCCATCGACTGTTGCTTTTCCTGATTTAACCGGCTCTCCCCACTGGAGATGGCGACAGCACGTGTGGGAGACGGGAAGTCCTTCCCAGGGTCTCAGTGATTTAGCAGAGCTGGAGTTCACTGTCCCCTGAGTTCACTGTTCCCAGAGCTTATTACATCACAGCAAGTTACGGGCATGTGCTTGCAGGAAGAATCCTGTATGTGCTCAAGATGGAAACTCCTTAGTCCTGCTCTGTGAAGGGGCTAGCTGATCTCCCAGCCCTCCCAGCTCCACTGAGTGTGACTGTCACCCCCAGGGCTGGCCCAGGGGAGTTAGTTAGTCCTGGGGGTGGGGGATGGCCACTACCCCCTCCTCTCGTGCACAGTCTCCCCACTCCTTGGGGCCCATTGCGTCTAGAATCTCTGTTGCCGGACTACTCCCCATGCTCTCCTGGGCCCTTACACCACCCCTTCTCGGGAGCTCTGGTTCCAGCCTGGGGTCTGGGGCATCTCAGGGCAGACTGTGGGGCCCCTCAGAGGACCCGCTCCTGGCTCTGGGTGGGTCAATTCCAGCAGCCTGCATGAGCCTTCAGAGACACTCTGGAGCCAGATGGCCTGGGTCTGAGGGGCCTTGGGAGAGACGAGGCCTCCAGCTTTGCAACCAGAACCTCTTCCAGATCCTCCCTGGTGCTCCCAGTCCTTGGGGAGAAGACCCAAGGAGGAGCTTCCAAAGTGTGGTTCAAAGACCACCTGCATCAGAATCACTGGGGGCTGGGGGTGGGGCAGGCTCATGAAACATGCCATTCTCTTGACCTTGCAAGAGTGAGACCTACTGCATTTGAGTCTGGGGGGCTGGGGGCCCGGGAACCCGCATGGTAGCAAGCTCACCGGGTGAATCCTGTGCATTCAAGTTGGACAAGCTCGGGGTCAAGGGGCAACAGAGGTGGGGAAGCCCTCTGTATCAGGAATCCTAGTACTGTTTGCGCCTCAATGCCCCACTTCCTAAAAGACGCCGGGGAGTCAGTTTGTCCCGATGAGCAAGCCTGAGCCTGAGCCTTCTCTTCTCCCCAGCTGCCTACACTGCTCACACATCCCCGCAGTTTCTAATTTCAAAATGGGGCCATTTGAGCTGTGTGTCAACTCCCTTCCCCTGGGCGCCGTGCCTTAGGAGGCTGCCCACTGGGGAGGCGTCCAGGCTCCCATTCTTCTGAGGCTTGCAGGCAGGGCCCAAGGAAGGCACGGGAGAGCCTACTGCAGGCCAGGGGTGTGGGCTTTCCTGGTCTAGAGCCTGCCTCTGACTTTCTAGACACAGCAAGGGCCTCCTAAACCCCTTTCTCCCAGAAGTCCCGCACTGTCGCCTCCATCCCCAGTGGCAGCTTGGCTGCCAGCAGGCTCACCTGCAGGGGACACCCGTACGGGGCCCCGGAGCTGGTGCTGGTGTGGGCTGGAGGAGTCTGACACCCACTCTGGCCCCTGCAGATGGTCCGATGCCTTACTCACTCGGCAAGTGTTTGTTAACACCTGCTGAGTGTGGCTTGCTGTGCTGGGTGCTGGAGGGGGGAGGGTGGGGGATGGGGGACTGTTTGGGGGCATAGAAAGAAATAGAAGACTGGGGGAGTGGAGAAGCCCACACACAGGTTTAGAACAATCACTGAGCAGCCTGCCAGGCAAAGCGAAACACACTCATCTAAATCCAGGCTGCACGCGCTTGTTCGGCAGGCCCCGGTGGGGTGGCGGCTGGTGGGGGGTGGGTCTCAGAGGTGTAGGGTGTACACTAGGGTGGAGGGGCAGGAATGAGGCAGGGGCAAATAGGACTTGAGTTCTAGTCTTGCGGCCGCCATGCTTGTGCTGTGTGGCCTTGGGTAAGTCCCTTATCCTCTCTCAGTCTCCATTTTCCCCACTCCGGTCTTTCCCCCCATACATAGGCCCTGGAAAATGGCAGATTTAAACCAAGTTTGCGACACCAAGTAAGGGATATGGCTTCTTGATCACCTGAGTAGACTCTCAGCTGAAGATCTGATATCGACCCAACAGGCACTATAGGGTAATGGTTAGAGACCCTGTGATTTGGGATCACAGACTTCATGGGAAGCCAGCTCCATCACTGACATATCAATGTCCCCACTCCGGAGTGGGCGGATCTCCAGCATCCTTGTGGGGAAGATCACATGAGACAGTCTGGCTGGGGCAGGGGTACCTGGATGGGCACCCAAGGATGGGGTGGGGGCCTGTGTAGTTCATCAACAAAGCACCGCTTCCCCCTGTGCTTTTATTCAGTGTTAATTGCAATATCTCCTTTTGGGGGGTTTCAAAGAGTACGAAAGCGGAGAGAGGTTTACTTCTCTGAAAGATGGCGTGGAGTCTGAGGTCTGAGGGGTTTCAGGATGAAGGGGGCCTGGCACAGTGCCCGGCAGGCAGTCAGCTCTCCCCGCTGCTCGGAGACTCTGCTTATCCCTCCGGTTCCTCCCTGGACCATCTGCAGCGGACTCCTTTCTTACCTTCCTCTTCTGCCATGCTTGCATCCTGGGGACAACTGGAGCCCCCCATCTGGCCCAGAGTCTAGCTGAGCCTCTCCCCCCAGCAACTTGGTCTTGGGCTAAGCCTGATCCCTCCTCCCCTGACTGGGCTGCCTCTAGTTTAGGAGCTATATGTACAGTGTCTAAAATTAGAACCCGCGTTCCAAATCTGGTTGCTATTCACCGGCTGTGTGATTTGGGACACATCACTTAACTTCTCTGTGCTTCAGCTGCCTCCTCCATAAAAAAAAGACTAATGAACCCACATCATCATCGGGCTCTTGTAGAGATGAAATGAACCAGTGCGTATGAAACACTTAGCACGTACTAAGCACTCCATCAACATGCTGCTCTTCTTTGGGTTAAAGCCAGGGGGCCATTGGATCTGTTTTCTTAACTTCCACAGAGCTGTCTCCCTGCCTGGGCCCGTCGTGCCGGAAACTGTAGGAGTGAGTAATGAGAAGGATCCATGTGAGTGCGTGGTCAAAATAGAAGCTGCCGTGGCGAGGCGAGAGAGATGAGGCGTCCAGGGAGAGCCTGCCTGCATGCCTTCAGTGTGGTGGGTCTACAGGTTGTCATGGAATGAGCCGCTCGCTGATGTTTGTGGAGCTGCCTTGCACATTCCAAGACCGGGGCGCAGGGCCCCATCGTGTGAGCCTGCTGGTGGGGGGCTGGGTTCAGCAGGGACAACTCCTCCGAAGGAGCAAGGGTGGAGCAGGACATGAGCAAGGGCATAAGCAGCTCCAGCCGGACTCAGCAGAGAGAGGAGAAGGAGAAGAAGCCATGTGAGGGCCAGCAAGCCGGTCTGAGCCCTGGTGACTTGAAATTCTTCCCCCTGTCCTCCCCGTTCCCTCCCCTTCTCCCTCCCGGATCCCCGCTCTCCTCGGAAGGAAAAGTGTAATCTCACCAGGACCCAGCAGAAGAAAAAATCCAGCCCAACAGCATTTTAAGTAAATGTCTTTAAGAGTTGTTATATCCTAAGAGTGCAAAAGAAAGGAAGATTCCATCTACTTCAAAACGCCTGACTTAAAGGATAAATATGTATACACGTGGTCAGAAGCGAAACATGCAAATGTAAGCTTGCAATCCACCTTGTGTAATCATAGCCAGATGAATGAAGGGGTGTGTGCATTGCCAGGGTGCAGAGATCGGGCTAAAGAGCTGGCGAGACAAGCCCTTGTGGGCTGTTTTTCTTTTAAGCCCATGACAGAGAACCTAGAAACAGGGTTCAGGGAGGCCCTCGGAGGCACCAAGAACCCAGTAACATCCCAGGAGAAATTTCCTACCCTCAGCAACCTCAGCCAACCGGCCTATAACTGCCCCCTGGCAGGTAGGCAGCCCCAGTTAACTGGGATCATGGTTTTTCTTAGTGTGTGCGTGTCTTCGAACTCCAGGAGGATTTGGGGGTCACATGTAGACAAACTTAAGGGAATCCAAACCTCAGTATTTTCTTTTCTGTTATATGCTCACTTGCAATGCTAAGATAATTTGGCCCATTAAAGTGAGAGTCTAATCATTCTAATTTAAAATATAATTGCGTAATTAACTTCAATACGTGAGTTTAAGCTGGAATCTTTCTAAGCTTAGGCTCGGTGGTAGAATATTTAAGAGAATTTTAGGTTCACCACCTACACTCATTGAATTCACTAGATGTAAAAGAATTAAGTACCCAGGGAGATTTCCTTAAGACTTAAAAACAGGCAAATGGATTAGAAAGGAAATCTAACTGATGACTCCAAGAATTTTTTGGAGCTATCTATCCCCTCCACTCAGAAAAATCCCCACAGCCCAGGGAGCCAGAACCGGATGGAGATTTCTAGCGTTGGTTTCTAGCGTTGCTAGAACCCGGGGAGCACTCCTGACCCTCCACCCACCCTGCTCTTCCCCTCCAGCAAAAGCCACTAACCCAAAACATTAAGTTTATAAATTCAACATGGATTGCTTGAGGCCTGTGTAATTACTCAAGGTTGTAAACAGGACTAAGTCATTCCAAGTGGTTGCTAAACCTGCTCCAAACAAACAAAAAGATTTGCAAGCAGACTTAACAAGCCTCAGAGCGAACCAGGGTTAAGAAATGTCAGTTTAAAAAAATTGAACTCTTGTTAGTCGACTCAAAGTAAATCTATGAGTAAGTAGTCTTTTCTGGGTACAGCCACCACCCGGGCAACCGAGCCAAAACCTCCGTGAACTCGCTCAAGTCCGGTTCAAAGTCACTGTCCCAAGTCCTGAAGGAATTTTCCTTAAGTTACCATCAAGCCTAATTACTTTCCTTGGGTGGATGTGCCCAACAGCCCCGGCTTGCTTCCAAGGATCTCGCTTTCTTCTTGAAATGACATTAAATTGCCTATGACTTACTTTAAAGTGCTTCAGATCGACAGTGTGACATATCTTTTCTGTTACTTTTAAGCTGTACTTGAGGGCAGTTAGTGAAAGCAAACAGGAGTACAGACTCTGGGGATGGGTGGTTAGCATCGGAAAGACCACTCAGAGGCCCATGATTCACAGGGGCAACGCAGCTGATTCTGGAGCAAGGGGTGAGGGGCACCGTCCCCACACAGGCAAAAATCCACCTGTAACTTTTGACTCCATATGTATATGTATTATATACTGTATTCTGACAATAAGCTAAAGAAAATGTTATTAACCATAAGGAAAATACATCTACTGTGCTTTTCTGTATTTATTGAAAAAAACCCACGTGTAAGGAGACCCACGCAGTTCAAACTTGGGTTACTCAAAGGTCAACTGTACGGGACTTCAGTTGCCTTATCCGCCTGCAGCACCAAAGGGCTGGCTCGTTGGCCTGATGGATGAAGAATGACTTTTCCTCAGTGAATGCAGTGGTGTAAGCAACGTGGAGATTGGGCTGGAGATATTGTCGGGGCACCGTCCCTCCTGTGGAAACAGGGTTTTAGAAACCAGTGGGTCTGACAGCCAAAGAAAGCCCAGTGTGGGTGCCTATCAGTGGAGAATTGGGTGGGCTGCCTCCTTCTAGAATCTCCGCTGAATTCAGCATTAGAATACTGTTGTGTCTGCCTTGGGTAGATCTTCCAAACAAGGAACATCTAATCAGAAACCTGGGTCTTTGTGGAGCTACACAGCCAGCAATTTGGGGGCCCCCCGTTTGCTAATATATAATGTGTGCTTGCTAATAAATGTGTATGTGTGTGGCCACATTGGTGGGAGGCACATTTTTGTTGTAACTTCCCATAGGTGGCCAGGTTGTGGGGGAGAAGAGGGTGAGTTCTTCTCTCCCTCTACCCGTAGGAAATTATTGGTATTTATGGAAGCGAGTCCAATATTTGTGGATGACTCAGTTGGTTCAGCAGAGAAGCCCAGTGGTGGGATGCCAGGGAGGGGTTGGGAGACACACCTTGAGGTGGGAATGCCTCCACCCCACTAGCTGTCATCTGCTTCAGCTCTGAGTGATGTGCGTATTCGGGGCTTAGCTCCTTCAGACTCTATGAAAACCTACCCAGGGGCTCTTGGCTTCACCCCTAGCCAATTCCACCTAGGACCTGGACATTTGGGTAGGGGTGGGAATTTCTCTTCCTTATAGTGGGTTCGGGGCTCCTGCTAGACCCTCCTGTCTTCTGGAGGCAGTTGACGTCAAGCATTGTACATCCTGCATCTCAGCAACAGCATCCAGGTTGGCTGAAAGGGTCAGTGACTTCTCTTCAAAGTGCTCCTTGGAGGTCCTTTTGAAAATGGCTCTTTTGAAGATAAGACAGCAAGTACTTAGCACAAAGCCTGCCCACCCCACCCCACTTCCTTCCTTCCTTCCTTCTCCCTCCCTCTCTCCCTTTCTTTCATCCGGAGTGAGAAGCTCTCTTGGCCTAAATTGAGTATAAGCCAATCATACATCCATTTCATAACTTAATTCTCTGGGACCAATGCTCATCCATAATGGATGCTTTTTCTTCCTGCTTCTTCCCCAGCTCTTCCCTGCAATAAAACAGCTTAAACTGGGGCCTGAACAAGACATCCCCTTTGGGTCTAAACCCTCAAGCTCCCTCCAGGCAGCTCCCAACCACACCAACAGTAAAGCCCCTCCCTGCACCCCCACCCAGATCCCCAGGAGCTTCTAGAACACTCTAGATGGCAGCAGGAGCAGCCTGTCTTTGAGCAGCCGACCCTCTGAGGACTCCTTCCACTCCGACACCCACAGGCGTTCTAATAGTTTCCTTCCCCCAGCTGAGGCCCGGCCCCGGCCAGCAGGGAGGCCTGCATTGTCTTCATATCCGCACCCATCTGCTGGCCTCCTCGTCCTCTGAGCCAGCGAGACAATCAAACTCATGACGCTAGCGATTGGTTACTCCGAGGAAAACAGTTCACACAATATGGGGAAGGCAGCTGGAGGCAGAGGAAAAAGGTAGGCCAAAGGCGGTGCTATTTTTGGAACAATTTTCAAAGGTAACGTGTAAATATGCTCCTCGTGAGGGTTCTTTCCAGAAGACATTGAAGGAAGTCATGTCAAGTGGGTCTGGTGTCAAACGGCTGTCGACCGAGCTGTGAAGGGTCGGGAAGGTGTTTAAAGGCTTTTTATTTGTGCCCAATGCTCCTCCGGCACCAGGACGAGGCTCCCCGCTCACCCCACCTTTGCTTCCTGTCCCCCACCTTTCCCCACACCCAGGTGCTCCTTGATCTCAGAACTCGGGTGCTGGGAGGTGACAGAGGACGGCCCCTCCTTCCTGCCTCTCACACATGCAGTATGTCCAGTGACCGCCCGTCCTGTCACTCCCTTCCTAACTTTAGGGGTCACTTTGTCCATAACATCCACACTTGCAGGGTCTCAGGAGGAACTGGGCATTTTAACCCATCCAGCTCAGGCTCTGTTCTTTGATACCATTGCTCCCTTCCAGGTTTGCTGAGCGTTCCTTAATCCTTTAGGATGTTGCAGAATCCAGGATCCTGAAGAGAACATGGGTTTAGGGTCAGAAAGACCTGGGTTTGAAACCGGTCCCTTGAACTCACTAACTGTGTGACCTTGGGCCAGTCACTTAACCTCTCTGAGCCTCTGTTTCCTCATTTGAGATGTGGAGATTTGGAGAGTCCTCCTGGGGGTTAGTCTGCTCATGGACCACATCAATTTCCGGCACATCCTGAGTGCTCAAGACACGGTGGTCCTTTGCCCTGTCCTCCCCCCTCCCCCACCCCCCTTCGTAGATGTGGAGGGGAGAAGGGGCCCTGGGCTGCCTGGTGAAGCTGAGCCTGGCTAGCTGGTTCTGGTGCACGGGCTGCCGGGCAGGCACGGCTGAGGGTGGTCTCTGGCAGCCCCGCAGCGGGCTGTGTTTCTATTAGAGCTGGAGGGCCCCCGCCCCAGAGTGCAAAGAGTGCTCTGCGTCTCCGCCCACCGTGGGGAGCAGCCCGATCCAGGGGGCCCCGGGGAGGGGGAGGTGGGGGTAGGGGTAAGCATTGCAGTCAAGGATGTCATCCTTCTGAGCCAGGAGCTGTTATTAGTTGTTCTGACCCATAATTGGGCTGTAACCAGCCTCTGACCCAGGAGGAGTGTGGGGACCGTGATTATCTGCGATTAGCCTCTGCATGCCTCAGAATGCTGATTCCACACTGTCCCCTCCTCTCCCGCCCCAGCGCTTCCGGAGGAGTCTGCCAGAAAGACTCCAACAAGAGCTTCTGGCTCAGAGACCTGCCTGGAAAGCTCTTGCCTCCACTCGGCTGAGCCCACCCAAGCCCTAGCCCACCACCAGGAAATGGACTCAACCCCAGCGCTCTGGTTCTGAGCGGCAGGTGCCAGCATCTTTCCTCTCCAGCTAGGGAGAGACACAAGCTTACCTGAAGTAAAACTGGCCCAGGGCAGTGTGGCCCGGTGGTGTAGAGTGCAGACTGAAAGCAAGCCGGCCTGGGATCCCATCCCACACCTGCTGTGCCGCTTAGGAGCTGTTTGGCCTCGGGCAAGTTATGAAGCCCTTTTGGACTTTCTCCTCTGTGCGGTGGGGGATGTGCCTCCCCAAGTTGCAGCGAGAATTACATAGGCCGATAGGTCGTTCACCTGGGCGCTGGTCACAGCGTCTCCTCCTACGTGGCTGGTACACCTGTCCTCAGAGGTGAGCAGGACACAGACCTGGGGTTCAAAATCCTTTCGTGCTGGGGAGACAGACTAGACATGCATATTAGTAAAGCGGTTTCATGGGTGGCTTGGTCGGTGAAGCAACAGACTCTTGATTTCGGCTCAGGTCATGATCTCAGGGTCGTGAGATCAAGCCCCGTTTTGGGCCCTGCACTGGGCATGGAACCTGCTTAAGATTCTCTCTCTCCCTCTCCATCTGCCCCTGCTCCCCCCACTCCAAGGAGCAACCAAATGCCATCTCTGCCTCCCTGCCCTTCTGCCCACCTGTTTAGCCCTCTCTTGTGGTCTCCTGCTTGCTGCTTCTGAGAGCAAGGTGCGTGTGGCTTTGTTGCTTGCTGTCTAGCCATTGCTCAGAGTACAGCTGACTTGCTGACTTGGTAGGTTGGAGGCTGAAGAGGTCAGAATGAGAGTCAAAACTCAGGTTTGGAAAGCCACCTAGGCCAACCAGCTCAACTGATGCTTCAGTCCCTTCTGAAGTATCTCTGCTGGCATACCTCAGGGATGGGGAACTCACCACCTTTAAGAGTAGCGTATTGCCTGGGAAAGCCCTCTGTCTCATCGAAAGTATTTCCCGAGCAAGCTGAACTTTGCCTCCCACTATCTCACTAACTCCGTCTGAGCCTTCCCACACGTTCAGAGATGCGAAGTTCTCCATGCCTGCTCTGTCTCGGGGCTTGTGGGCCCCCAAACAGGCGAGCAAGTGCTTCGCCTCTGCTTCTGGAGCTGCGCCAAGGGGAGCTCCTGACTCCAGGGGAAACATCTGCCTGATGCTCTCTTATCTGAAGTCTCAGGGTGTCCATGAGCCCCTCTACCCTGGGCCTCTCCCCCTAGCTCCTCTGAGAGGGCTCGGGACCATGGGGCAGAGCCTGGAGACCTTTGAACTCACTGCTTCTGCAGCAGACCTGGGTCATCCACACTCACTCTGGGCATTGTCCCCTCTGCTTCCTCTTTATAGCTGTCTCCTGAGACTCCTAGGGTAGTGCTCTCTCAGGGACCTGTGGGAGTGCTACTGAGGAGTCAGCCTCCAAGCTGCCTGGAGCCTGGGAGGAGAGAAGAGCCAGCGGGCATTTTCTGTCACCCTCTTCTCTGCCTGTGGTGGGTGGTTCCCAAAAATTGAGAGCTCCCTTTTACTGAGCAGTAACGCTTTGCCAGGCACTGTGCTAAGCAGGGCTGTTAAGCACAGCTGTGGAAGTTGTGCACTGCTCAATTCCCTGGAATTATGCAGTGCCCAGCGTGAACACCCATACACAGTGGTACTATAAACACTCTGCTTGCTTTGTCTCATTTCTTCCTCATGAGAGCCCTATGAGGACAGTGCTATCAGGAGGCCTATTTTATAGATGAGGAAATAGAGGTACCTCAGAATGGTCGTGTAACGTATCCACTGTCAGAAGAGTGAGGTGGTGGCCAAGTTGGAATTTAAGCCTTCAACTCCAGAGCCAAGGTCTTGACCATGGTGCTCTCATTGCAAGGAGCCACATGCACAGTGTTCCTCAGTACAGACTGAATTTGCGCTTGCTCCAGCCCCTAGCTTCATCATTACTACCCTACCCACTCTGTCTGACTTTGGGAAAGTTACTCTGAACTTCTGTCTCTTCTTCTGTTAAAGGCGAGAAGTAAGTCCTACCTCACAGAACTGTCCACAAGACTCAGAGAGACGGTACATAGCAGAGGAGATGGCGAGGCCCAGCACCTTAGAAGAGAGAAATAAACGGTGGCTTAAAAGTCCACGTAGTCCATGGGCGCCTGGGTGGCTCAGTCATTAAGCGTCTGCCTTCGGCTCAGGTCATGATCTCTGGGTCCTGGGATGGAGCCCCACATCGGGCTCCCTGCTCGGTGGGAAGCCTGCTTCTCCCTCTCCCACTCCCCCTGCTTGTGTTCCCTCTCTCACTGTGTCTTTCTCTGTCAAATAAATAAATAAATAATCTTAAAAAAAAAAAAAAGCCCACGCAGTTCAGAAGTTCGGGGCAGGGTGGGGGGCCACTGCGGGGCAGCATCAGACCGCCCGGACCCACCAGCCACCACCCGGCATCTCCCGCCTCGCGTGACTTCCCGGCTCTGCCCTCCCCGGGGGCTGCTGATGGAGTCGGGCCAGCAGCGGGGCGCTGCAATCTTGCCTGCAGCAAATTGTCTCCTGCACAGTGAGATCAAGCCTTGTCCAGGGCAAGATATAATCATCCCAGTGTTCAGCGTCTGCCTTGTGAGAAGGGAGCAGCTCGGTAGACTCCACGGGGCCCTTGGAGCGGAGGAAAACGAGGGTACAGCCACGGGTGATGGGCTGCCCAAGGGCTTTTCCACTGCCTTGGAGTTGCTGCTCTAGGGACAAAGCGGAAAACAATGGGGCTGAGTGGTCCCACATTGAAAAGACAGAGCTACAGATTTACAAAGAGGAGGCTAGCGCCCCCCACACACACACACTGATGTACAGACACCACGAAACCTGTATCAACCGAGGTCTTGGGATTCAGGAGGAATTCTAGGAAACAAGTTGCTGGCCAAGGGGGGCATGGGTGGAGCTGTTCCAGGTCCTTCCCACGGGTGGTCCTTCCATCAAGTCTAGTGAAGCGGGTCCAAGAGGACCCTGTCGAGAACAGGGGTTGCCGATAAGGGGCCCACCTCCTGGCCTCTCTGGGTGGGTGCAGTGCCTATTGTAATCCAGGCGAAGGTGAGACGCAGAGAGACCGCAGAGCAAGAGAGGTGTCAGGAGCTGGGGGAGTGGTTGGGGGGGATGGCGGCGTGCGTGAGCATCACTTGAGGTGGCAAGGATGCAGGGCTTTGGAGCGGGCCCTTGGCCTGAGCCATCCTGCCGAATCCTCCAGTGAGGGGGTCCCTGCAGCAAGACGTGAGGTGTCCCCAGGGAGCAGTCTCCTGCTTCCCCTCCACACCAGGAAAGAGGGGAAGAGGTGACTTTTCTGTCTCCCCACATACCTCCTGGGGCAGACACTGGAGTAGACATTGAAGTTCAAACTCATATCACTCTGGACCGGGCCTTATGTCATCATAAAGTGTCTGGAAGCCTGTGAGACCTGTCTGGATGCCATCAAAACTACTGACACCAAGTAGACAGAGCGTCTGGGCCAGGGCTGCGAGGAGAATACAGTGGGTTCCCAACTGCATATACTCAGTTCATACTATTCGATAGAACAAACAATGCCGGACTGGCTTTGTGGCCTGTTTTCTTTCAAAGAGGCCGTATCTGAAAGTATGAGTGTGTTTGTGTGTGTGTGTATGAGACAGAGACAGAGACAGAGACAGAGATAGCTTGAATCCCAGCACTCTTCGAAGGTGCGGTTTTTGGCCCCCTGGTCCCGGAGCAAGGCTGTGGAAGAAGCTGGATGAGTGAACACAGGATCCAGTGTGATGGGTACAGGCAATATTTGAAGAATTATGGGTGAAGAAAGGAAGAAGCAGGCCAGTTGAATGTTTCAAAACATGGATTTTTGGGGTCACACTGGGCCACCTAGAGGCCGTATGGCTTTGGCAAGTCACTTAACCTCTTGGGTCACCTGAAGTTGTCCTTTGCAATATGTAGAAAATAAAACTTACTTTCCAGAAAAGTCACTGGGAGGATTGAATAAGATAATCTATGAGAATATTCTGCTCAGTGCCCTGATAAGAAAATACAAAAGAAACAAAAATAAAGGAGCGAGGCTTTGCTTTACAAATATATTTCTATTAAGAAAAGTCACCCCACATTCACAGTCCTTTGGTATATATGCCTCTTGTGTATTGGAAGTCAGGTTAGTCTAACTCTGACTTACAAGCTCCTTTTCAGGAATGGCAGAGATAGAATGCATGGATTAAGCTCTTGCAGAATGCCAGATTCTTTTCATATTGACTCAATGTCTATTGCTTAGTGCAAGGTCTACCTGAGTGAGGGAGGTTCACTCTTCAAACCGGACCCCCAACTACAGCCTCAACTGGACAGATACATCTCTCCTGTTGGAAGGCCAGGAGACTGAGGGTCATGGGAAACGCTGGTGGTGGTGCCATGTGCCAGGTGGCATGGGGGCACGAGTGTGTGCAGAAGGCCACCACCATGAGAGATGAGCACAGATGTGTAAGATTCTGGGCACGCTTGCCAGAGCTCTGAATTACCAATGACCATGACGTTGGCTTCTCTGTCTCAGGTGATGGGCAGACCCTAAGGTGACCCCTAGTGACATCCTGCCTCCCCGTGTCCACACCTTTGCATAATCCCCGCCCCTTGAGTGTGAGCAGGACCGATGACTTGCTTCTAACCAATAGAATATGACAAGGTGATGAGATGTCACCCCCGTGTTCATATTTCACCCTATAAAATTCTGTTTTAGCAGACTGCAGAGAAAAAAAAGAAGCAAGTGAGCATGTTGTGAGAGGGCTTATGGAAAGGGCCACCTGGCAAAGAACCGTCGGTGGCCTTTGAGAGCTGAAAGTGGCCCCTGGTTGACAGCCAGCCAGGAAACAGTCATCTCAGTCCTGGAGCTACAAAGAGAAGAACTCTGCCAACAGCCTGAAGGAGCTTGAAGCAGATCTTTCCCCAGCTGAGCCTCTGATGAGACTGCAGCCCTGGTCACACCTGGAGGGGGGAGACCCTGGGACAGAGGACCCCACTAAGCTGTGTCCAGCTTTCTGATCTACAGAAACTGAGATAATAAATGTGTGCAGAAAGGGGAGTCTCTGTATCTGAGGTTGTTTGTTACACAGCAGTAGAAAATGTAACCTCTCTGGAAGTTCCAGTTTTGGTGAGACCGAGAGAATAAAAATCCAGCTTCTTTCTTCCCTCCATGACTCCTGGCCACTGGCCTCACCAGGGAGGTGAACTGGATAAATTGTTCTGATATCCTGAAGAAAAGCACTAATGCAAAGTATAGTGATTATATCATCAAAGTGGCTGTTGGATTCATCCTAAAAGCAAATCTAATGAATTGGGTGAATAGAAATTTGTGGAAGATTGCAAATAGAGCGCTTGGCGAATGCTGGAAATTAGGAAGATTTCCATTACAGGTGCTCATTTCCCATGGTGGGTAATTATCAAGGCAGAACAGGATCTGCAAAGCAGCCTCTTCTTGGGTCCTAACAATAGGCATAGAAAGATGAGGTTAATAATCCCTAATGAGGACGGTAACTGGAGTTGGTATCTCAAAGGGTAATTGTCATCCCCAAGGACAGCAGAGCCTCCTTATTAATCTTTCATCCTGGGACCAAAAGTTCAGATGGTGTGTTTTTTGAAGGTGGCACAGCATGGGGCAGCCATTCTTCTTGCTTGTAGGGAAGGAGACAACTCCCACATCATTAGACTGGTATTTTTCCACTTCTCCTGACAGCAGAAAAATTTAGATGTAATTAATAGAGTGAGAAGGTTAATATCTTCGACTTTAGAATCAGGTCTGACAGACTGGAGTTCAAATCTCATCCGTATCTGTATCACTGTATCAGTTAGCTCTTGCTGCATAACAAACAACCCCAAATTTAATAACTTAAAGCAACAAGCATTTGTATAGCTCACAAGTCTGCATATTGGCAAGTTCCACTACTCTGGACTCAACTTGGCTGATCTTTGCTCGTCTTGCTTATGAATCTGTTATCATTAGCTCAGCTGGGAATATGACTGTTCTTGGCTGGCATCAGTGGGGAGACCTGAGCTGATTTGGTTCTGCCCCCTCATGGTCTCTCATCCTCCAGCAGGCTAGCCTGGGCTTATTCAGAGAGCAGCTATCAGAACTCAAAAGAAGAAGCAGAAGTATGCAAAGCCTCTTGAGGACAAGGCTTAGAACAGGCTAGCCTCACTTCTACTGCAATCCACCCATCAAAGCAAGTTATAGAGACAGCTCAGATTCATGGACTGGGGAAATCACTTCCACATTTTGTTGGGAGGAACGTCAAGATCACAAGCAAAGGGTGTGGATATAGGGAGGCTATTAACTGGGGTCGTCAATGCGTCTTCCCAAGGCAGCACCATTCCGAGGGCAGCAAGAATGGGCAAGCTCAGATGCACAAACACTATCCAAGCCTCTGCTTGAGTCCTGTTTCCCAAAGTCCCATTGACCAAAGCAAGTGACATGGCCAACCACATTAGGGGTGCAGAAATACACTCCACCTCTCCATGGAGGGGGGAAGGAATTTGTGGCCATTTCTGCCCTTCTAAGGGTTACCTGGGAAAATCTTAACCATCACTAAAATGAACCCCAGATGAGGCAAATGTGGCAAAATCTTGACAATTGTCAAACATGAGAGGACAGTGGTCAGCAGGTTGGTAGACATGGAGTCCAGCATTACCACAGGAGTCTGTGTACCCACGTCTTTGCCCCACTGCCCCGGCTCTTCAGCCCCTGCACAGCTGCGGTGCCCACCCTGGGCCCCATGCTTGAGACCAGCACCGTGCAGGAGAAATCTGGTGTGAGCCACATAGGTAGGTTTATGTTTTCTAGTGGCCACATTAAAAAAAAAAAGTAAAAAGAGGTAGGTGAACTTAATTTCAATAATATATTTTATTTAACTTAATATGTTTCAAATATTAATCACTTTAATAAGAAATCAATATAAAAATTATGACTGAAGTCTGTTTTTTACATCCAAAGGCTTCAGGACCCGGTATGTATCTTACACCCCATCTCAGTTTGGAGCAGGTACACCTGAAGTGGTCAATGGCCACACATGGCAAGTGGCTACTGAAGTGGGTCCTGCCCTGGCCCTCCTCCAGCTGCACTTCTCCTGTGGGGTGAGGAGTCCACAGAACCAAAAGGATGCACCTGCTTGGAGTTCACACCCTCCGTTCCTAGACCGGATTCTAGGTACACCGGACCCGAATACCCCAGACAGGAGCTCAGGCTGGCTTCCAAGTCTCCTTCCCCAATTCCACCCTGCAGACAGCTGTCCTGGTGCTCACCTCTAGGCCCAGGGAGGCAACGGATGACTGTCTGCTGGTGGGATGTGTGGACATTCTTGGATGTGCATGCGTGTGGTCTCCTTGCAATGAGGGACGGGTGGAGCTGGAGGTGGGAAGAGAAGGACACAGGAGGCTTTGATCCAGATGTTTCTGCTGGTACTCTTGCCCCACCCCTCTGGTGTTGGTGGGCATCACCACGGCCTGGAGGCTAGGCAGGAATATGGGAGCCCTCTCTGGTTCCTCCTACCCCCACATCTAATTCCATTGGCAAGTCCCATTCATTCCACCTTCAAATACAATGGATGCCCATTATTCCTCTGTTCTATAAAGTCATGCAAATGCTGGATTAGGGAATGCTGTCACACTTGCTCCTAGGCGAAATACACGGTTAGGTTCCTGAGAGCCTCTGGTCACAACACTTTCAACCATATTCTGCAGACAACTTTGTTTTATGTGTGTTTCTCTTTAAAGACATCTTATTTAATACACATTGATTGACTAACCTTGAACTCATGGCCAACAGCACTCTGCCTGAACAAAGCTTATCTAACACAAGAATTTCCTCGTAAGACACATCACAGTCCTTGTGCTCAGGAAGAGTGGACAGAACTTCAACTGGAGGTGATTGTAAAGAACAAGGTCCCCAACAAAAAGCACAAAAGCGAAAAAATGCGGCACTAAATAGACTGCAGAAAGATACTTGCTTATAGTACGAGGTGAAGCGAGAAGGCAGATCGTCACCTTGTTTGACCTCACCTGGGAGCAGGCACGTGGGCAACTCGAAAGTTCTGCTGCTCTGTGCATGTCCACGAATGATCATGAAAGCACCGCAAGCATTAGTTTGGGACTTAGAAATAAATTGTAGCAAGTAGGTGAGTTCGCAAACATGGAACCTGGGAATGATGAGGATTGGCTAAATATCTTTGCTCTATTTCTTTCCCCTAGGCCAGCGCATCTCTGTCCTGGAGGAAGGTGGAGCCTCCTCCTGGCCTGTCTCCCTGTTTGCATGATGGACGCTTCTACCTCCATCATACGCTATCTGCTTAGCAGCCAGAGTCGTTCTTCTGAAAGATCAAACCTTCCATTCTGCCGTTCACTCGGGACTAAGTGCAAATTCCTCACCGTGGCCTGCAAAGCTATCCTCAGCCGGCCTCAGTGGACATCTCAGGCATCACCCGTGCCCTCTCCCTCACTCACCTCTTTCCAGCTGCACTGGTCCCCTGGCCCCCACCCCACCCCCCAGGGCACTGCACTTGCATCTTCTCCTTCTGACCACTTCCCATAGTAAGGCTCCCACCCCTCGGTTATTTCTCCAGCAGGGCTACTCTGTGAGTCTCCTCTCTGGTTCTCACGGCTTGCAATGCAGAGATGATTTATTCACATGTCAAGGGCCAATGTTCATCTTGGCTCACGTGGCTGCCTGTGTGTCCTATAGACCCTGTTCCCACAGAGCGTCTCCCCCCAGCGCGGGCTCTGCATTGACCCTTATGTTGCAAACACTTTATGCCTTCTTCAGACCCTGGGAGGCATGTAGGAACATCAGCAATACTTAACATCCAAGTGCTGAGACCCAAGACCTTTGCAGCTACAGGGTTCTGGGGCCTTGGCCAAGAAGCTGACCTCTCCCTGTGGGAAAACACACATTCTCAAATTTAGAAACCGCAGGGCTTTATGATCTCAAATAGCACATCCTTATAATTTTGAAATCTTAGCATTTCAGGGGCTCCACCCAAGAAACTGATCACCCTCTCATCCTCTAAAACCCTCTTTTAGGTAAGTACCATATTTTTATAATTATGGAGCTGCAGGATTTCATGGTCCACCCAAAGACCTGACCACCCTTCTAGGACCCACATTTGAATAAACACCACATCCTCATGTTTATGAGGCCACAGACCTTCGAGAGCCCCACCCATGAAGATGGGCCCCTTGTTATCCAAAACCGCACTTGGGAGAAACACCATCATCCTGGAATGATGGACCTCATGGAGCAACATAAAGAGATATTCTTGGCATTCTACACCTTTTCAAACAAAAACACAAAAGCAGCCAGAATATCCCCTGGCGTATGCCCTACGCCTGTAATTACAGAAGATTCGGCCTGTGCCCGGCCAAATACGCAGATATACAAACAGTCCCAGAGGCAGGCCGGATGATGTTTTGTTCTCTACTTCCTAAACTTTTTGTAGTATTGCTGCCTTTATAATAAAAACTGTGACCAAGAGGAAAAAAAAATTCTTTGTTCCCCTCCACGGGCTGATGAGGATGATTTATCAGAGTTTAACAGCTGAGTTACCTCTCTGCCCCAGGCCAGCTGACCTTCTGGAAAATCACTGAGATTTATCATTATTAAAAAATTGATGCCCCAGGTCCCGATGTGGTGTACGTTTGTTCTGCACAGTAATGGATGAGGGTGCCAGTGGGTGCCGGGTGTGGGCAGCGCATCTGTCTTCTCGCACCCTACAACAGGGCAATTATGATCCATTTCCTAGTGGGACCAGCTCATCCTGGGTGATGATGTTAGCCCAGGATGAAGCTCTGCCTGCTCCTTCCCAGAAGCAGCTGGAAGCAGGGAGGAGGGCTGCCCTCTGGGAGGACAGGAAGCAGCTGATCCAGGGTAAAGGATCCGGGAAGTCCACACCTAGGCCCAGGGAGGGAGGCCTTGGAGCAGTGGTTCTTAACTGGGGGTGATTTTACTCCCACTAGGAACATTTAGTAAAGTCTGGAGACATTTTTGGTTGTCACACTGGGGACAGGGTGCTCCTGGCATCTGGTGGGCAAAGGTCCAGAATCCTGCAGTGCCCAAAATAGAGAGCCTTCCACAGCAAAGAATTTTCCTGCCCCAAATGTCTATAGTGCCAAGGTTGAGAAAGCCTGCCCTAGAGTAAGGGAGGGCTTCGTTCATCTCAGTACATCAGGGGCTTTGGGAAGCAATCAAGGTCCTGATAAGGAGGGGGGCCTGGTACAAACAGGGGCTCAGCTGACACTGAGCAGGGAGGGAGCTGGAGGGGCAACTTCTCTAAGCTGGTTCTATATAAGGCTTCAGGGCCAAGGCTTGTTGGGCCTCCTAGTTTTGGTGATTCCTTTACCCCATTCCCACCCCACCCCACCATACCAGAAGAACCATGCACTATCCTCCATTAAGTCCTACGCTCTGGTCGTCGGTGCATTTTTCATTCTGTACCTGGGCCTTTTCTTCCCCAATTCCACCTGATGTAATAATAGGACCCATTCATCAAGACTTAAATGCCACTACCTCCATAAAGTCTGCCCTGATTTCCTCTAACTGTACCAACATTCGTAAGCCCCTTTCCTTCACTGGGTAGAAGTAGGGAATTCCTTCTGGGTTGCCAGGGCAGGACGTACCCTAGGGTACCCTAGTTAAATGCACAGACTTTGGTCAGGTGCAACTGGGTTGGCATCTTGTTTTTGCTGTTTGTTACTTAGCTGGTGTTAGACACATTGCTTTAAACTTGCTGAACTCAGTTACTATAGATCTGAAATGGGGCTCAGTCAATGTTGCTGAGAAGATTTGCTGCATTAAAATGCATTTGCCGAGCTTAGCACACAGTGGGATGGAGAAAGCATCAGAACGAACCCTTACCATGCAGTTACTAAAGACTGAGTGTTGCTCTCTGAGCTTCGTTTTTCTATGGGTGCCATCCTTGGCCCCACTTTCCAGATGAGGAACCGAGGCCCAGAGAGGGTGAGCGGCCTGCCAAGGTCACCCAACCAGGAAGCAATGCTGCCTGCCATCTGCAGAAATCAGAGGTGAATGCTTCCCTTCCCTGGGCTACCCTGGGCGATGACAGGCACGGACTCTTAGCTGATCCAATTGTTACTTTCCAGGTGCTCGGTGCATGGCTGGCTGGCTGGTACATAGACTGCCAGGTCTCCATTCTGCTGTTCTCCTGATGGGCCTTTGAGATCTGTATATTATACAACATTTTACAGATGAGAGGTTATATAAAAAAATGTCAAGGTCATGCAGCATGTAATGGCAGGGCCACGTTCAAAGCCAGGTCTGTTGACTCCAAAGCTAACACTATTATTTTAATGCCAATAGCCTTTTAACTATCACAAATGGATAAAAACAGCTAATATTAGCATAAACCACGTTCCAGGTACTGTGCTAAGTACTCTACAGGGATAACTTAGAGCTTCCATGTGGTTGTCCCCCACATACAGATCAGGGCCCCGACACTTGCAGGGAGAGTGACATTCCCAAGGTTCCCAGACACTCTGACTCTTACACCCCATGGCCTGTCAGCCTCCCGGAAGCTCTCTGTCCCATGTCAGGGACTCTGCACCCACAGCTGGGCCCTTGCCCCAGAAGTCCTCAGTGAATTGCTCTGGCCACCACAGCTTGCCCCTGGAAGGCCCAGTCCTGCCCTGGGAGGCTGAGCTCAGCTGGTCCCTAATAAGCATCGCTGGGGACAAAGGCAGCTGGAGCTCCTTGTTCGAGGCCCTGTTGCAGGGACAAAGACACGAACTGATGCGTTCTCTGTTCTTTTGTTCTAAATAATTGGCTTCAATTACATGGGCTGGATGGAGTGTGGCATTTGGAGGAACGTGGAACTTATGAAAATGGAGGTCCAAGGGTGCAGAGCCAGGAGGAGGGGCTCTGATGGTCTTGCCAGGGGTCCATCTTCCCCAGCACCTCCCCAGACCTTGGGGAAGGGTCTTAACCTAGCTTCTCCCAGTTTCCTCCTCTGTAGAATGGAGAGTGGAAGAGGGAACTTCTGACTGGGGGCTCTCAAACGGGACTTGGCAAAGCTCTGGGGGTCCAGGAAGCTGGGCAGGACTCTAAGGCAGATGCCCTCGGTTCAGTCAGAACAGCTTCTTCCCTTTCCTGTTTTACATATTAGGCTGATACCGTCCACTTTGAGTTGAGCAAAGGATCCCTGGACAAAAAAGAAAAAAAAGTTTGAAACTAGACAGAGAAAATTTAGGGTCCTTCCCAGCTCTAGAATTTCCAAACCCACTTTGAGGTTTGAGGGTCTTTTTGCAGAGGGGTGGCCTACCTGTCATCAAGGGAGGCTTTGTCCAGGTGGCCTGATCTGCTATGGCCATGCTCTGTGATCCTGAACTCTACTCTCTGCATTGGAGAAAAAAAGATGGTGGTGGTGGTGATGGTGATGGTGATGATGGTGGTGGTGATGATGATGATAATGGTGATGGTGATGATGGTGATGATGATAATGGTGATGGTGATGGTGATGATGGTGGTGATGATGATGATATTGATGATGATGGTGATGATGATGATAATGGTGATGGTGATGATGGTGATGATGATAATGGTGATGGTGATGGTGATGGTGATGGTGGTGATGGTGATGATGGTGATAATGATGTTGGTGATGATGATGATGATATTGATGATGATGATAGTGATGATAATGATGATGGTGGTGATGGTGATGATGATTATAATGGTGATGATGATGGTGATATTGATAATGATGATGGTGATGATGATAATGGTGATGGTGATGATAGTGGTGATGATGGTGGTAGTGGTGGTGGTGGTGGTGGTGGTAGCCATGACAATAATTTCAGGACTAACCTTTTTGTGTGGACCCACATGCCCTAGCTTAAGCAACCAACATGGACTCTCTCATTGAGCCCCAAGCCTAGTGATGCAGGTGCAGAAGTGCCCTCATTTGCTCCTGATTCATTAACAGGTGTTTATTGAGCTCCTACCATGAGAGCAATCCTTGTTCTCATGGAGCTTACAATCTAGAATGGAAACAATAATAAAAATCATAAATAAGTGTGACAGGAAGATCGAGGGGAAGGGATGGTGAGTGGGGGGCTGTGGTGGGGCTTGCAGTAGAAAACCTGGTGCTCAGGAAAGGCGTCAGGAGAAGGCCAGATCTGAGCACAGACTTGAAGGAGCCAAGTGCGTACCTGAGCCAAATGCTCCTGGCAGAGGGAACAGCCACTGCAAAGGCCTTAGGGGGGGTGTGCCCCTACCAAGTGTTTGAGGAGCAGTGTGGGATCAGTGTGACTATAGTAGAGTAAGTGAGGAGGGCAGTGACAGATGAGTCATGCTCACGACCCTCCAGCAGAGCCCAAGGACCACGTTGGGCTCTATGGTTCAGAGCAGGGATCTGGGCTTTTACCTTGAGTTAGATAGAACCTCTGGGGGCTGGTATTTGGGGCAGAGAAGTGACACGCAGGGATTGCTCTAGAAGGGGAAGGGGGAGGAAGTGAGGAGTGGTCAGATTAGGGACACATCCTGGAGGTAGAATAGACAGGAAGAGCTGAAGGGCTGGAGGGAACACCAGAGGAAGGAAGTTGTCAGGGGTGGTCACTCCAGGTGTTGGAGGGAATGACGGCAAGGGGGCATTCCCATTTTCCAAGATGGGGAAATACGGAGATTAGATGCCTATCAGCAGCGGGGCAGAGATAGCCAGTAAGAAGTAGGGTACGAGACTGGGGGTCATGGTATTTGCCATGGTACACATGGTAGTTGTGTTTGTGATCCCCAAGGAGGTGGGTGTGGACAGAAGAGATGAAGACAGGGCCCCCGGGGGTTAGAGGCAAGCAGGGGAGAGGGAGCAGTAGTGGGTGAAGAGGGCCACAGCCAGGAGGCAGGAAGGGGGCCAGGAGCGTGGAGACCCCACAAAGAGGGAGCGATTGGCTTGTGATGTGAGCCCAAGAAGAGAAGCCCAAGAAGTGACACTGGATTTAGCAACGAGAGGCCATCCTGACATTGATGAGAGTGGTTACGGTAGGATCATGGGGACTAATCCTGCCTGTGGTGGGCTCGGGACAGACTGGAAAGAGTGGAAAGGGGGTCAGCCTGCCTTCGCAGATGTGACCCGGCAACTCTTTCAAGGAGCTTCGCTCTGATGGGCCACCCAGGACACAGACGTGCAGGGGCATGGGACGTGGCCAGGGTTTTCATGGTTGGTTGTTTTAAGGTGGGAGAAACTTGAACATATGTATAGGCTGTTGAGGATAACCCAGGAAAAGAGGGGGAAACTGATGACGCAGAGGGAAGGGGGAAGAATTTCTGGAACAGTGTGTTTAGTGGGCGAGAGGGGCCAGAATTGGAGGCTCAACTTGGCGGTTGGCCTTAAATAGGCTACAAACAAAGAAACTGAGGTCCAGAGAGGTGAAGGGATTTGCCCAAGGAGTCTTGCAGGGCAAAGCAGTCCGATGCCCCAGGGCCTGCTTCTGTCACTACCGGAGGTCCTTGATTTCCCCATTCAGAGTCGGACCCCAAGGCTAAGGGAGGATGTCAGGGAGGGCCCATGGGGCTCCCCACACCCAGGCCAGGGTGGGACTCAGAGGCAGCGGCTGGGGCCCCAGCCTCCTTTCTGCTCAGTCAGCTCCCTTCACCAGCCTCTCGGGGCCAGAGGAATCCCGAAATTCCAGGGCCGGTGGGGCCTCAAGAGTCCCCAGAGTCCCCGGAGAAAATGGCCAGTACTCTGTTGGATTGAGTGTATCCAACGAAACTCAAACTGGGCATTTGAGTGGGTGTGCCACAGCCCGGACTGTTCACTGTGGGACACGGACGTGAGGACACACTGCTGTCACTCACCCCCCCACACACCCCCAGGCTTCTGCTTGAAGGAAGGGGGCACCAGTTCCCAGCCTTGGCTTGGGAGTAAGGCCCAGTGAGGGCTGCAAACAGTCAGTGACACGTACCTGGCCTGCCCAGCCTCCAGCCACGAGGGAGGACCTGTCTGGGGATTTCAGTTTGCGTTTGTGGAGTTGTGACATGGGTATAGTACACATGCTGTGTGTGTTCATGGATGAGCTTGCATCTGTGTTGTCCACAGACACGTATACTAGTCAGCCTGGGTGCGGTACTCCCGAGGGACAAGAGGGACATTCTGTGGCCTGCGGGAGCCAATCATTATTTTTCTCATGGCTGGGTCTGCAGTCAGCTCGGGTTCAGCAGATCTCTGCTTGGTTTGGTCAGGCGTGGCTCCTGGCTGGGAGCTGGGTTCAGGCCAGATCCACTGGGTTTTCTCCTTTTTACTTGGCCTGCTGATGCTTGGGGCATGTTCTTCGGATGGCAGATGGCCGAAGCGTTGGAGACCGAGCCGAATTATGTAAGCACAGTCCCATTCCATTGGCCCGAGCAAGTCATGGGGCCAGGCCCAGCCTCCCGGGTCAGGGAAGGATGTTTCCCCTACGGAGAGGCTATGGCCAAGTCCTGTGGCTAAAGGTGTGGATATAGAATTCTTTTTTTTTTTAAATTATAATTAAATTTTTTATTTTAATTCCAGTGTAGTTAACATAGTATTATAGTAGTTTCCGGTGTACAATATAGTGATGCAACAATTCTATACAGTGCTCAGGGCTCATCATGGTAAGTGTGCTTGCTCTTGAGTCCCTGGTGGATAAAGAAGATGTGGGTGTGGAATTCTGTAATGAGCAGGGAGGGAGTGGAGAGTCGAGACATTCCTCCAGTCTTCCACAGTAGGGAGTGGTATGCTCACATATATGGGGGGTCGCATTGACGGTGCCCTTCCTAACTCCATCACCGTCCTCGTTGACGGTGAGAGTAGTTCTCCTCCCGCCACCTCGGGGTAGCCCCCTGAAACCTCCAGCCCTTCCCCAGCTCCAGCTCCCACGGGGCTTGGGGACTGAGTGATCATCTTGATCAGAATTTTTAGAATTTTTGAAGGAAGGACGGAGCCTTCTGGATGGTCCTCGAGGCTGTGGAATCCTATTGGTATTTAGCGTGTTGCACCTGCTAAGCCCGAGCCTCGCCAACAGGCCAAGGATGATCTGGAGCCCATCACCCTCCTCTGCCCCCTCCCTGCCTTCCAGCCCCGAGCCTGGCTCAGCCCAGGCAGCTGCCGCAGGAGCGTCTGGAAGGCAGACAGATAGCGCCGTGCCAAAGGAGTCCTTAGCGCTGCTGGTCTTTGGGCCCAGAGGACTAGCTGGTGGCCTTCCTTCCTTCCTTCCAGGGTTTTCGCAGGCAGCGCCCCTGCACCGGCTTTGAGTGTTTCATCTCCTTGCTCCACAGTATTGACGCCTTGCAGATCCTCCGGGGAGAGCTGAAACATCACCTTGCTGCTGGGGCTTCAGCCAAGAGTTTCTGGATTGGTACTTTCTTTGCCCACTCTCCTGCTCTGTGGTCCCACTGACGGGCATCTCCTTGGCAGCTGGGATGAGACCTGGTGGGTGGGAGTGGCGCCTCCCAGCACAGCCCCTGGCTTCGAGTGCATGTTCCTCAGACTGGAGAGGAGAGGAATTGGGGTTGGGAAGGCTCTCTTGCTGCAGGGACACCCCGGCTCCCATGACAGGCTGGGGGAGTTGTGGACACATTGTCATGGTAGACAATGATTTCAGAGGGGGATGGTGCAGAGCACGGACCCGCCCTCCTCCAGGCTCAGGTGGGAGCATGCCAACCCCCCTCCACCTGAGACACCCTACCCGTTCCCTGTCCAGACGGCTCTGGAGGGCGTGGGCTGGCCACGGCACCAACGCTAACATGGACGGAGGGTCCGGCCTCCATTTAGAGATAAAGTAGGGGGTGGGGGATGGGCAGGAAGGAGGCCACTGGTTGTGATGAGCACGGGGTGTTGTATGGAAGGGATGAACCGCTGAATTCTACTCCTGAGACTAGTGTTACACTGTATGTTAGCTACCTGGCATTTCAATAGAGACTTGAAACTACAACAACAGAAAAGATAGGTAGGCTACTTATAATGGAATATTAGCCAGCCTTATAGAGGAAGGAAATGCTGGCAGGAGCTACAGCATGGACAAACCTCGAGGACTTTAAGCTAAATGACAGAAGCCAGGTGCAAAGGGATAAACACGTAATGACCGCAGTCACAGGAAGTGACCTAGAGCAGTCAGGGTCACAGAGGCAGAAAGGACAGTGGTGGTTGCCAGGGGCTGGAGGAGGAGGAGGAGACAGCAGTTAGTGTTTAATGGGTACTGAGTTGAAATTTCGCCCGTGAGAGTAGGAGAAAGACCCCGGCGGGCACACCAGCCTGTGGCCAGGGCAGCACAGCCAGCCAGAGAGGGAGCTCTGGGTGCCCGGCCCCGCCTCTCATCTTGGACATGGAGCAGGTCGCAGCCTGAGTCAATGCCACCCTGCGGTGCAGAGATGGTAAGGTGATCACCTCAAGGGGCGGGTGTGAAGATGAGTTGAGCTCATGCTCCCAGCATGGTGCTGGGCTGCAGGGCAGAATTAAATATATACAAAAGTGATGCAGAATCAGTGCCACCACGTGGGCCCTGTAAGAAGAGTTCACTCTGTCCGCTGTGGGAGTGACCACAACGTTTCAGGATGCTCCTTGAAGTAGGTGCTCTTTGTGTGAAGGGTAGAGAAGGATTTCAACAGGAGGTCTCGAGGTGGGGCTGGCATTTCTGGTGGAAGTTACAGCTTGAGTAGCAATCTGCAGGTGGGGGGAGGTCTGACCTCTTCTGAGAACTTGCAACAAAGCTCATGTTGCTGGAGTGGAGGACTGAAGATAATCAGTGGGTTCATTGCTTTGCAAATCACAGAAACTCAGCTCAAAGGGAATGTTTTGCTCATGTTATCAGAAGAGTGTGGAAGATGAGCTTCAGGCACAGCTGGATCCAGGATTCACTCTTCCTTATTCCATCTCCTCGTCCTGCTTTCCTTGCACTGGCTTCCTTCTGAGATAAATGAATAACTCGGGGCTTCCTTCCCTCCTGCTTCAACCTTAGTTGGGGAAGAACATTTTGTTCCCAGTAATCCCAACCCAAGTCCCAGGGCTGACCCTGATTGACCCAGCTTCCATGTCAAGCCATCCCTGAGCCATGCCAAGCTCAGAGCTATTGTCTGAATTGGGGCTTGGGCCCACCCCTAGATCTCGCGAGTGGGAAGGTGTCAGCCCTGCCTGGACAACACAGCCGCGAGTGGGGAGATGGACAGTTCCTCAAAGGAAAGCCAGGATGATGTTTCCAGAAGGAGGGATAAGAATGTTAAGCAGGCAAAAACACCAGACATCCTCTGTAGGTAGCAAGAGCTAAGGCTGCAAAGATAAGCCCTCCTCTAATTCATACTGCCACCCCCCCCAACTTTTCCTGCCTCTCCCTCTTAGATCCAACAAGATGTACTCATTCGCGCCTCGTTGGTTCCTCTCTGCACATGTTCCCAACCTCCCTGGATGCGGGGCGTAATCTGGTCCCCATGAGAGATGCCAGCAACACCTTCTGGCAACACAGCATCTGCCAGGGACCACCCCCACTCTCACCGTGGCTACGTTATTGGAGTCAATGGGGACGGGTGGCTGGGGGTGCGTGGGTCACAGGCTGACCCTTTCCTCTAGTCCCTCCAGCCTCCCCCTCCTGCCTGTGAGATCCTCAGCCTTCTGGGAGAGCATGCGACGTTCTGGCCCAAACCCACCTCCATCAGGTTTTTGAGCACAATCCCAGCAGGCTCTTGCGGGTGCTGCTGATATGCCGGCACCAAATATAGAACAGGCCCAGCCAACCCCACCCTTAATTCTGTAATTTGCTCGAAATCAGATGAGAACACTAGCCTGGGGAGACATTTTGTGATAACCCAGCCCGGCCCTGCTGGGTTTGCTCCAAGATGACATCAGTGGAGAGAAGCGTGCCTGTGGCTTCAGCCCCCTTCCCCGCATCATGTTCCCTTTTTAGCCTTCATTCCTGGTCCCAGTGGCCATCTGCTGCTGCCATCTCTCTCCCCTCCCCCAGCAAGTGCCTGAAAAACTCACTGGGGCCTGGAGGAAATGGGCCATTTACTCATTCATTCACCCTACAGATCATTGTTGAGCTGGGACTGTGGGTGCAGACACCGTGAGGTACTGGGGACAGGGACAGGGCGTCGCAGGCTGGCCCAGGGCACCCAGACTGCAGTCTCGGCGGGGAGGGGAGGCCAGCATGGCTCTCGGGAGGATCTGAGGCTTCAGGGACAAGCCTCTCAGGGCAGCAGGGCCAGGAGGGGTGTCGGGCACTACTTGGGGTGCGGTGGGGGGAATAGGGCCTCCGGGAGGAGGAGAGAGCTGCCCCAGGCGAGCTGCTGGGTGTGCAGAGCTCTTGAGAGACTTCTGACTCCTTGACCATGGTCATGGGCTCCTGTCCTGTCCGGAGGCTGAAGGTCGGGGTCGGAAATGGCCATTTCTCTCAGGGGAGGTGTGAGCACGCGGGTGCTTCAGACCTTCCTTCTCTGCCTCCCCCCCACTTCCTGGAATAGTCTCTGTTCATCTCCATGGCACAGATGGTTTCAGCACCCGCTAACTTGGGGATGGGGGCCAATCGCTGGGGTACAGCGGTGAGCCAAAGCTACCCTGCAGACAGAAACGGAAGCATTCACAAGAAAATGTTGAATGGTAACTGCCCGTCATGAAGGCAAGGGCCAAGGGGGTGAGGAATAGCCGTGGAGCCGGCTGACTCCTGGGCGGGCGGAGGCGACCCCCAGCAGGAAGGCTGGGGGAAGGAGGAAAAGGGGAAGAGGGGGCCAGAGCACCGCAAGGGCCACGGGGGGTCAGATAGGAAGGGGCCAGCGTGATGCTGGTGGAGCTGGGAAGTGGGTGGGCCCGGCCGTGGGCCCTTGAACTTCATGAGGAGCAAGGAGGCAGCTCCCGGGCACCAGGATCTGAGGTCGCACTGTCAGCCTGGCTCAAGGCCTGCACACGCCAAACCCTGAACCCCATTACACTTGGGTTTCAGATCAACAATGAATCATTTTTTCGTATGAGTATGTCCTAGCTTCTCCACGCTTAGACTAAAAAAAATGATCTGCTGCTTCTCTGAAATGTAACCAGGTGTCCTATTCTGGTTTTTGTTTCTTTGCTACCCCAGGCAACCTTTGGTGGGGAGGTGGAGACCGCTCCTGCTCCTCCTTGGGGTTGTCATTTTCACCTCTCAGGCTGATGAGCCAGACGACTAAGACGGCCTGTCTGTTGCCACCCTTGTCTTCTGCCCTGCCCCCCTTCATCCTGCTCCCCGGGCTTCCCATGGAGGGAGCCACGGGGAGGAGGCAGGCCAAAGGGCCTCCTGAAGTCATAGTCAGGAGCAGAGAGATAGTTGGGACCTGCCCGTTTTAGGGCCCAAATTGGTTCCCTCAGTCCAGCCTGTGAGCCTTTGCCTGGGTCGTTCCCTCCTCTTGGCCCTTTGTCCTCACTGCACCTGCTGGTGGGAGGCCCAGCTCGTCCCCACCGTGAGACTGTGGTGACGGTCAGCTGCTAATCACACTTCCTGTGTGATTGTCCCTGTCCCCTGTGGGGTGGGCTCCGGTCTTGTCCTTGTACAGATGGGGAAGCTGAGGTGCAGGGAGACTGGGTGACAAGGATGCAGACTCTGGCCCCGGCCGTGGGACTGCCCCGCCCTCCTCACCCCCAGAGGGCCTGGGCAGTGCTAAGCTCAGTGGCTTGGACTATTCCTACCAATGACAGTTTCAGGCCACACGGACCCCATACTCCCCCCTCCCTACCTTTCGCTTTCCAATTATAAAACCCCGCTTCCTGCTTTAACCAGCAGGAAAGCAAGGTTTCCTGTTTCCTTTTAAAATGTCCAACTTGATTTTTTGTTGACTCCTGGTTCCTGAGGCAGGACCCATAAAGAATTCTTGATTTAAAAAAAAAAAAATAGTCTGCTGTCTCCTGGGCTTCGGGGTTTTTATCATCTTGAGCCATTCAGGCTGCTTGGCCTGTGACTAGCACACCCCCATGGATCCCGGTCCTCCCTCCCTGGCCCATGACAGGGCCTCTGCCTTTGCTCATCCGTAGTCCCAGCCAGTGCCAAGCGCCACCTGGAGTTGGGCATCTCAGACTCTCCGGGGTTAATCAGGCTGATTGGTTTTAATCAGTTCCCTGCTGCCAAGAAAACACCAGGGAGCCAAGTGGGGGTGGATAGGGGAGAAAGTCTGATTCAGGGGGCACGGACTTGCTGTGTGTGCATTGCTGAACGCTTACCCTCTCTGGGCCTGTCTCCTCATTCATGTAAATGGGAGGGGGACAATGTGATTCTGTGATAATAGAGGCATTCATTCATGAGGCTTTTCTGAGCACTTACTATGTGTGCTAGAAAATGTTTTCAGCCCTGGGAGATATCCATGGACAAAAGGGACAAGGCTCTGCCATCATAGACTTATATTCTTTGGGGCGAGACTGAGGCTCTGGCCCTGAGGCTTGGGCCCTGTTCTGCCCATGGGGGAAACCACTAGGACGGGTGTCTATTTAAATGCAAAGGAAGTAAAATGAAATAAAGTTGAAAATTCAGTTCCAGGGCACCTGGGTGGCTCAGTCAGTTGAGCGTGTGACTCCTGGTTTCGGCTCAGGTCATGTCTCATGGTCATGAGATCCAGCCCCGCTTCGGGCTCCATGGTCAGCAGGGAATCTGCTGGAGAGTCTCTCTCTCCCTCTGCCCTTCTCCCCATTCATGCTCTCTTTCTCTCTCTTCCAAATAAATAATCTAAAAACAAAAAAGAAAATCCAGCTCCTCTGTTACGATGGCCACATTTCAAGCGCACAAGCACCCTAAGTGGCCCGCACCTGCACACTGAGTCGTGCTGGTGATGGCTCATACCCACCATCACAGGGGGTTCTGCTGGGCGGCGCTGCTGGGGACTGACATGGCCCATGCCCTCAGAGGGAGTGAGGACTGCTGGAGCGGACCGAGCCATGCTTTTGGAGAAACAATAGTCAGGGAAGGAAATATCTGAGCCCAGGTCAGGCCGCGGTGCAGAGTCCTCCCTTGGGAAATCTGAGGGATGATTCTTCCCGACAGAGGGAACAGCGAATGCAAAGGCCCTCGGCTGGGAGTGCGATTGCCCACTGGAGGAGAAGGGAGGCCCTTGCAGCTAGAGTGCATTAACCTGGAGAAGAGTGATAGGAAGGGAGACCTGTCAGGGGTTTGGGGCCAAATCGTTTGGGGCTCTGCTGGCCAGGGGAAAGACTTTGGTGTGATGGGAAATCATTAGCAGGTTTCCAGCTGGGGAGCGCCATGGTCTGGTTCACATGTTAACAGGACCATCCTGGTGGCTGTGTGGAGTCAAAGGTCAGGGGAGGAAGCCAGAGGCCAGTTAGGAGGCTGATAATCCTGATAATTATCACCAGACAGTAGCCATGGAGGCGGTCGGATTCTGGAAATGCTGTGAAGTAGAGCATCAGTCTTGCTGATAGATGAGAAGAGCAGAGTAGAGGAGAACCCTGAGGTTTCTGGACGGGGTGGTGGGCGGGAGGTGGGGGGACATTCGGGCAGGAGAGAATGCTGTTGAGCAGCCCACGAGGGAGCCAAGGTTCCGTACTGGCCAAGTCAAGTTTGAGATACGCATGAGACATCCAAGTGGAGGTGTTGGTGTGCTATTGTCCATCTGAGTCTGAATACCAGGGCTGGAGAAACAAATGCGGGGTGATCTGTCTGTAGATGGTATTAATGACCGAGAGAGTGTCACAGAGCACTTTGGGCTTAAATGGCAATTGCTGTCATTTCTCGAGTCCTGCTTCATGTCAGACATACTATTATCTACCTTATCCTGTTCAGGCCTTGAGTCAACTCCAAGATGTAAGCATGATTACTTTCATTTTACACCTGAGGGAGAGGAGGCTCAGAGAGGTCAAGGTCACACAGGATTTGATCTGAATCTGTCTGGTTTCAAAGCCTCCGTGCCCTCAGCGGCCTGAGGAAAGTAATTGTGTGTCCTGAATTCTGACTGGAATGGGCTGACCAGTTCATTTGTGTTTGGTTGTCGAGGACCTCGGACGCCAGGCCACGGAGCTCAAATCCATGCAGAGGCAAAAATGTTCTCAGCAAAGGACCAGGGCCTCCTGGCCAACTGCCCTGGGTTATGTTTCCTCCCAAGACCTCATCCTCCTGGACTTTCAGCCCTTTGACAGCCCCTCTGGGTCTGCCAGACAGCTAGAGGCCCAAGCAGGGAGAGAGGCCCAGGAGTCGCTATCAGCCCCTGCAGAAGCAAGCAGGGGGAGCACTGACCTTCCAGGCTCCCTGCTGCCCCGGAGACAGACAGCCCTTCCCCAGGACGGTCAGACTTCTTTTCTTCCTCCCTAGGTGTCCAGGGCTGGTGACAACTTTCCACATTCCCCCTTCCCAACCTGAGCTCTAAGACTCGTGAGACCCCAGAGCAGAAAGGCCCACAGGGATCATCTGGAACAATGCACTCACTCCCTATGGATGGGAAGACTGAGGCCAGAGAGCTGCATCTAGACCAGAGTCTGGGTCTCCTGCCTCCATCTCATGTCCATCTTCTGAGATCTCGGGGGACTGGAAACCTTTCTTTTCCTTCCCAGGGCTCCGAAACAACACGGGTGGTTCTCCGGGTGCTCCCTGGGTCTGCGGCAACAGCACCCCCCGAAGGTGGCAGAAAGGGGGCCCAGCCATCTGCGCTTGACCCAGGCCTCCCACCAAAGTTTGAGAACCACCAACTGTGGGCTGGCCTCCCTGTGTCGGATCCTTCACGCCACGTGTCCTTCATTCGAAATCTGCTGACTCCTTCCAAACAGACACGATCACGACATGTCCCCAGCTCCTGGAAGCAGACAGCTGTGGGCAGGCGCTGCTTCCGATCTGGCCCTGCCTCTGATTCTGGCCACGGTCTTGCCGCCCAGCTCCACGCAAGCGTGTCTGCCCTTCACGGAGGTTTTGACGGGCTTTGCTGCCCTGCCTCGAGCCTGCCTGTGCCCCCCACCCCCCACTGCTTCCTGGCCTGGCTGGGCCTTTTCGGACACAAAGCCCCACACAGGCTGGAGGGGTAGGAGGAATGGTGCCCCTTAGGGTGAGCTTGGCCAATGCAGGGTGCAGCCAGAGCGCATAGGCTTCTGCTTCTCTCCTGGGCTGCGTGCTCCTGGTGGTCCCGTGGGTCAGAGCAACTCAGCTTGCCCCCCGCCCCCCCAGCATCCCAGGACACACTCCTGCTCTCTGGATCACACCCGCCTGCTAAGTGCTCACACCCAAATCTTGTCATAAGCTCTGCTTTCTGGAGACCCCAGGCTCAGACATGCCCTGTTACCGACTCATGTCCAGCTGTGGAGTGTCACTTCCTGCAAGGACAGAGGTGACACATGGAACAAGACAGACTGTGCTCCTCAGGGCCCTGATAACCAATGCACGGCAGTACTGGGGAAGATGGGACACCCTCCATGAGGCCTCCCTTCCTCGCCTTAGGGGTGAGGTTACTGTGATAGGAAATCAGATGCAAAGGAGATAGAGTGCCAAACTTTCTGGGAACGGAGATCCCCTCCCGTGTCCCTTTCTTCCACTTGTTCTCTCATCCTGTATTAGATGGGCTCCTCTCAACTCCCACCTCCGCAATCTCTAGATCCCCCGAATCTCTCTGTGATGACATAAAATGTGGTTGCCACTTGCCGAGTGTTTGCTGCGACAGTGACTTCCAGAGCGAGACTCCCTGGGTTTGAGTCCTGGCCCTGCCACCCGTCGCTTGGGCAACAACTTCAGGCAAGTTGCAATCGGTCTGTGCCCCAGTGTTCACATTTGTAACACGGGGACAATACCTCCCTCGTAGAATTGTTAGGGAAGAAATGTTAACATAGGTAAAGTGTTGAGAGCCATGCAGGGCACACGGTACAATATAAGTGTGACTGTTATAATTATCAAGTTGTATTATCACCGTAACCCTGTGGTCTAAGCACTGGCATCCAATTCTTCAGAAGGAAACTGAGGTTCAAGAGGTTGACTTGCCCAGGGTCACAAAGCTGTTCGGAGGCAGAGCTGGTCCTCGAACCCTGTCTGTTCCAGTCCAGAGCCTCTGGCACCAAGGGACTAGTTTTCTGGTACTCAGGGACTGAGTTGCAGCTTTAAACTTTCTTCCATCTTGGGGCGCCTGAGTGACTCAGTCGGTGAAGCGTCTGCCTTCTGCTCGGTCATGATCCTGGGGTCCTGGGGTCCAGCCCTGCATCAGGGTCCCCACTCAGTGGGGAGTCTGCTTCTCCCTCTGCCTCTGCCCCTCCCCCTGCTCATGCTCTCTCTGTCTCCCTCTAATAAATAAATAAAATCTTAAAAACAAAACAAAAGAATTTTCTTCCATCCTGAGGGGAGGGCTGGGCCCTGGTGGAGCCCCCCTGCCTTTGGATGGGCGGTATTTGACAGAGAAGACCATCCGGGGAGAATGAAGGGCTTCTGGGAGCCCTTGGGAGGCAGACCAGGCCCCCTTCCCCCAGACCCCACCCCCTTTCCCCCCAATCCACTTACCCATTCTCCCCAGCATCAGCTGTGGCTGGGTGGTGACGTCCAGGCTGCTGGGATCAGGGAAGGGATTTGTACATAACCGTGTTTCCAAAGCTGTATCCCAAGGAAAACTCATGTCCTCCGAGGCCTATGGGGGCTGAAGAATAGCCCTGTGGCTAAAAATGCTTAGAAAATGTCCGGGTGCCCCAACATGGGCCCTTTCTCCCCCCAGGACTTACAAGAACCTTTAATACAGCAATATGGGCCGGGACTCTCCAGAGCTAAGGGGAGGACACATGATTCCCAAACAGACTTCTGCAGGGAACCCTCTCTCCTAGGGACAGTCTTTCAGATTTGCAGAACTCGCTTTGGGCACAGCTGCTGTAGTGTTTGGCATACTCTACCCTCTTCCAGACGGACAGATTGCCTCAGCCAGATGGGGGCTTCCCTGGAGCGGGCTGCTCCTTCCTGGGAAGTCTGTTGTCAGCTCTGGGGAGAAGGTGTGAGTCACCCATCTTTGGGCTTTGGGCGCCAGCTCTGGGGTGCAGGGAAGGGGGTGTTCAAGGGGAGGGCCCGAGCAGCCCCTCTGGCCACAGCCCAGTGGCCTAGAAAGTGAACGCCACCTCTAAAGGCCGACCCAACGGTGGCTCAGGTTCTGCCCTGATGCATCCATGACTATGGCCAGGGCGCTTGTTAAAATCAAAATTCTTGCAGCTCACAGCCCTGGCACACCGGTTGGTAAATAATTTGAATATCCTCCTTGGTGTCAACTATCAGTCCCCATCAGGTGCTCTAGCATCAGAGGACGTGAGCAGAAGAGCATCAGACGAATGGTGTGAAAGAGGATACAGCACAGACCCGGGTCTCAGACCTTTCAGCCTCTTTCTCTGCCACTTCCTAGCTGTGTACCCCAGGGGGGGGGGGTTCCTCCCTCCGAGTCCCAGGATTCTCATCTACGGCCTGGGTGTTCCGAGGGTAAAGGAGACCTATGGCCAGCACAGGGCCTGGGCCCCCAAGAATGTCGCTTGCTTCTTGCTTCCTCATGGTGCCCAGGGCAAGATGCCGGCAGGGAGCAGGTGCCTGGAGAGACACTCCTCCTCAGTGTCCCTTGCCCAGAACAACCTCCTCATTAAAGGAGCTGCTCTACATCCCCATCTAATTACCCTCTAACTGCCTGCTCCCTGCTGGGCCCTGCCTACTTGCCACCTCCTGCCTGGCCAGGAGACCCAGTCTAATTGGAAGGCACTCAGCCAGGCGGGACCCCACTCCTGCTGGGGACAGCAGTCTGGGTGGCAGGCTGGCCCTGCCTGGCTCCCGCAGGCCGCCTCCAGCTGAGGGGTGGGGAGAGTCAAGGCGAGTCTGGCTTGTCCTGAGTTAGTCACCCAGTGAGGGCAGGACGGGCCAGGGCGTCAGCTGAGCTCGCGCTGTTGGTGGCTCTGTAGAGGCTTATTTTTCTGGAAAAGCAATCTCAAGGAGTGGCTGAGGGTGCACACTTGGAGCCCAACAGACCCGGTTTGGTCCTTGCTTTCTGCTTACCAGCCTGTGACTTTAAAAGCCTCCTCTTGGGGCGCCTGGGTGGCTCATTCGGTTGAGCATCTGCCTTTGGCTCAGGTCATGATTCCAGGGTCCTGGGATCGAGCCCCACATGGGGCTCCCTGCTCAGTAGAGAGTTGGCTTCTCCCTCTTCCTCTTCCTGCCACTCCTCTTGCTTGTGCTGTCTCTCTGTCAAATGAATAAATAAAATATTAAAAAAATAAATAAATAAAAGCCTCCTCTTGTCCTCTGTTTTCCCCCTCTGAATGGGAATTCTATTGTGGGGAGGAAATGAGAAAGGGCCATAAAGGGTTTAACATAGAGCCCCGCCCACAGCGAGCCCTCCGTCGGTGGGCACTCTTGCAAAGGTGGCACACTCCTGATTACAGTCCACCTTTCAGGGTCAGAGGCCCCATCCGGGGCCCTTCATATATGTTACCCTACTTAATGCTCGCAACAACTCAATGAGGTCATTTGCTTTTTCACAGAAAGAGAAACCGAGATTCAGAGGTAAAGTGACGTGTTCAAGATCATCCAACCGGTAAGCAGAAGAGATCCAAACCCACTGCTCTTTCTGCATCCACTCCTGGCATTCATTCACACATAATTGGGTGCCTAGTGTGTCCCCTACTTGATTCTGGCAAGGAGTGACCTCCAGGCTTTTTGGTCACCTTCACTTTTGTGACAAACACTGGAGCTTCATTTTGCACCCCCTCTTCCATGCACGCCTCTGCCATAGGAGTGAGAAAGCTACACACTCCATCGCCCAGACTCTTTATAGCTAGGGATGTATCTGACAGTCTGGTTGGGGCAGTTGGGACAAGCAGTAGTGGGAAGAGGTTTGGCCTTTCAAGGAAAACTTCGAATTCCTGATAAAGAGCTCAAATTCCACTAGTTCATGGATCAACTTCTACTCTCTTCCTTCTTTACACGCAGACGTGAGTTCTGGAGCTGTTGCAGCCATCTTGTGACCAGGAGACTTCAAACATAAGGATGAAAACCAATAAGTTAAGGATGTCCAAGAAGACAGGTTGGAATTCTGGGTTCGTGGTGACATTATTGAGACCTGAACCACCACTTCAATCACCTTAACCACCCACCACCCACCGCTATTTGTTCAAGGGCTAAGTTCAGGCCAATGGTTCTCAAAGTGTGGTACCTGCTTGAACATCATCATCAGGATCACAAAGGAATTTGTCAGAAAAGCACATTCTTGCCCTTCCCCCCACCACATGGATCTGCTCAATCAAAAACTCTGAGTGGTCTGGGTTTTTAACAAACCGTCTGAGTGATTCTTTTTTTTTTTTTTTTAAAGATTTTATTTATTTATTTGACAGAGAGAGAGATAGCGAGAGCAGGAACACAAGCAGGGGGAGTGGGAGAGGGAGAAGCAGGCTTCCTGCCGAGCAGGGACCCCGATGTGGGGCTTGATCCCAGGACCCCAGGATCATGACCTGAGCCGAAGGCAGGCACCCAACGACTGAGCCACCCAGGCGCCCTCCGTCTGAGTGATTCTGATGCACACTGATATTTAGGAACCATTGGCCAAGGGCCTTGTTAATCCAGAACTTGTTGACTTGCATCTGAGTGCAAGTCTCCTTGATATTACATCTCTGAGCTTCGGCTCAAAGCTTTTTCTCTGCCTAGAATGCCCAATTTCCTCCTTTTCTGCCAGTCTTTTTTATTAAGTGAATTAATTTTAATCATAGAAACCCAGAATGGCAGAAAATTCAGCTGTTGCAATTTGGCAAGGTGCATGATTATTTTTCAGATTAGGCCTCGACCATCTCAGAGGGCTGGAGAAAAGCAAAAAGCTATAAAATTGTTCCATTAAAAAAAAAATATCCAGCTTCAGCTGGAAAACCCAGAATTGGTGTTTCTCTCTCTCTCTCTCTCTCTCTCTCTTTTTCTACATTAGACCAGAAGGAGTGATCAGCGAGCCCCAGTATCCTGACCTTCAGTGATCATGGTCCCTGTGGTCCCCCCTCCTGATAGGGCCACAGTCAGAGACTGGAGCTTGTCCACTGTGGCCGCCAGTATGTGGGGGGAGATGTTTTAGTTAGACTCTGCTGCATAACAAACCACACCAGATCTTGGTAGCTTAGACAATTTATGTTTCCCCTGGTTCTGTAATTGACTGGACAATACCACTGTGGCTGTGTCTGGGGTCAGCAGAAGGTCAGCTGGGGCCTGGGTCCATCTGGGGTGGTGGTGACACCAGATCCTTCTCTCTCCACATGGTCTTTCAGCCCAGACTTCTTCAAGGCCTGGTGGGCACAGGGCACAGTCCCAAGAGGGCCAAGACAGAAGCTCAAAGGCCTGAGACTCCTACATCTGTACTTCTGGCAGATTCTGTTGGTGGGAGCAAGTCCCAAGGTCAACTTACATGCAGGAGGATGGATTACCAGGCTCCATCCCTGCTGGGAGACAGGGCAGTCATGCAGAGAAGTGGGCATCCTGGCCTGGGAGGAATTTGCAGCCTCTAAAGAATGCCCACATCTGTCTTCCAGCCACAAATGATTCACTTTCCTTCCTCAGCAGGTTATGTGTAGCCTGCTCCCAAGACCTTCAAGGTTTCCTCCAGTGCAACACCAGGTTCAGCATCTGGAGTCTTGTGGTCTAGGTCAGGTCCGGATGTGGATGGTGCTCCCCTTCACCCCGGGCAACTGATCTACCCTCACACACCAGTTATGCAATGGTGAGACAAGATAGACTATTTCGTTTTGAAAAGGGAGGGACAGTAGACACATGGTGATCGCTGGTCCGTAACAATTCTGAAATCCAGCCAGGTGCTTGTGATCAAGTTCCTCTGCTCTGGGGAGAAAAGACATTCCCTGATTAGGGCCTGGTTCTGCCCCTGGGGGTGGCCTTGAGTCCATCATTCCCTTTGGCTGTTGGCTCCAACCCTGGGCTCTGCTGTCTAAGAGATTCTCCTTGTCCAGGAGAACTATTTGCACTGAGTAGCTTTCTTGGCTTGCTTCCTGTTTGTGAAATTCAGAGGATTCTTTTCGTTTTGAACTATTTCAGTTCTTCTTAGTCCAAACTAGGGGTACTCTGGTTAATATGATTATCTCAAATGTTATGGGTTTCTTATGAATCATACGTGGGGATACTCAATGCCCCAGAAGCCACATCATTCTTTTTGAGACAGATCTCTCTCTACCTTGGGTGCACCACAGTTCAGCACTTGTAAGAGTCTTAGAAACCCTTTTCTACAGCTGAGAAGGCTTCACAGCAGTGCCTTTGACCATTTTGAGGTCTTAGTAAAGGGTCTTACAGGGGCACCTGGGGGGCTCAGTCGGTTAAGCATCTGACTCCTGGTTTTGGCTCAGATCATGATCTCAGGGTTGTGAGATTGAGCCCCATGTCGGACTCCATGCTCAGTGGGGAGTCTGCTTGAGAGTCCCTCTCCCTCTGCCCCTCCTCCTGTTCTCTCTCTCTCAAATAAATAAATATAACTTTAAAAAAAAAAGGGTCTTACAGTCACATCCTTGATTTATTTTTACCCTGAGGCCATTTTGTACTCTGAGACTCCTTTACCAGGAGAGACTAGGGATAAGAAATGGTTTTATTGGGGTGTCGGGGTGGCTCAGTCAGTAAAGCGTCCAACTCTTGATTTCAGCTCAGGTCATGATCTCAGGTTTGTGGGATTGAGCCCCACGTCGGGCTCCGTGCTCAGTGGGGAGTCTGGGATGGTCTCTCTCCCTCTCCCTCTGCCCCCCCCACCCCCCGCTCATGTTCTCTCTTTCTCTAAAATAAATTCAAAAAAAGAAATGGTTTTATTTTTCAACTCAGTACATCGTGGTGGTTTCCTTTTGCTTCTAAATTCTGCTGCAAACTGAACAGAGCTCTCTTCGGCTCATTTCTCTATTCTTATATCTTATCGCACATGGCAAAGGAAGTCCATTGGCGGTCTCCTCCACACTGGGCTTGGAAAACTACTTCGCCAGACACGTAAGTTCATTTGGTACATTTTCTATCTTCCAAGTATCGACAGGTAACAGTCTTGCCACTTGTTCTGCCACGATGCAACATGTCCCCTTTCCCCAGGCTCCAGGAGCAATTTCCTCCCCATGGTTCCAGCTCCCACCGGTCATTCCATCACTGTCCTTCCAGCCTCCACCCGTCTCCAAGGTCCCAGCACCTGTGCATACGAATTAGCTCTGGGTTATGGAAACAGCCCAGGCATCGTTGCTGGTTTCTTTAACTGGTATCAGTTTATCAGCTTAAAAGAACTTGGCCCGCAACTTAGCAGTTTAAAACAAAGATCTAGGCTAGCTCCGGATCATCTAAGAGATTCTCTGTCATGTCTTCTGGGTTCATGCATCCAGCTGCAGTCGGCTCCGAGATCAGAGGGGTTGGAAGCGCCTGGGCGCTCACTCCTGCTGCTGACAGTGGTGCCGACTGTGGGCTGGGTGCTGCGGTCCTCTGCGTGGTCTCTAATCCTCCAGGAGGCCAGCCCTGACTTCTGGACACATTAGGCTGGGAGCAGAGACCCCGAGGGCAAAGGCGAAGCCAAAAGGCCTCTTGATGCCTGGGCTCCGAAACTCACACCGCCTCACTCCAGCCAGATTCCATTGTCTCAAGGCCAGCCTCAATTCGAGGGGGTGGAGAAGCAGGATCTCCCTCTGGCTGGGACTCAGCGAGGTCATATTGCAGAGGGGCGGACGGCCGGAACGGGAAGAATTTGTGGCTGTTAACCAAGCTACCACAGAACTTCCTTGCCTCTCACATTGTTTTGATTCCACATGATGGCTTCATGTTTCCTCGGAGACCTCATTATTGCAAGTCCATGCTTGGCTCCTATCTTTCTGTTAGGGATGGTTTAGTTGTGAGGAATAGAAATCACTCAAAATAGCTCCAGGGAGGTCAGGGCAGTACAGATATCATGGAAATGATGTGGCGTCGGGCCTCAGAAAACCTAGAGCAGGGAGGGAGAGAAAGGGATCGTTCTTTCATTTACTTTATTTCTCTCTCCTTCTTCCCCAGGGTCTTCCTTCTCTTCTCCTTTTCCTTCTCCTCCTCCTTCTCCTTCTCCTCCTCCTTCTTCTTCCTCTTCTTCGTCTTCTCCTCCTCCTTCTCCTCCTCCTTCTCCTCCTCCTTCTCCTCCTTCTCCTCCTCCTTCTTCTGCTTCTTCTTCTTCTCCTTCTCCTTCTCCTCCTCCTTCTCCTTCTTCCTCTTCTTCTTCTGCTCTACTCACTTACTCTGCATCCTTGTGGCTTCTTTCCTCCCCTATAATTTTGGTCCATCGCATGCAAGCAAGAGTCTGCCAGTCTGCGGGGAGAGGGGGCACAAAAGAGAACCTTGACAACTTTGCTTTATGTGGTGTACAAACTGGCTCTAAGTCCACAGGCCCCTCCAGACCCAGAGCCCAGCACTTGTTAATCGGAGACTTCATGTCTCTCGGCTCCTATTTTTATGAAAGAAAAAATGGGTCTCTGGCCCCAAAGCGGGCTGGCTCCCCTGGATTAGCTCTTCAAACCTTGTTCCATCCATTACAGATGTCAGTGAAGACATAATACAAATACGGCTCCCCAGACGCACACCCACCCCCGAGAAGTGGGTGTGGAGTCCTCTGCGGGCTGCTGGAAATCAGTCTCAACTTACCCTGGGATCCTGGCACCCAGGGAGAACCCTCCCAGGTGTCTTCGGGAGACCAAGGTAAGGGGCCTTCCAGGAGACACAGCTTTGCTGGTCAGCCCCCTAACCCTCACCATGAGGACCTATTCTTCCAAGTCACCTCAGAAATGGCTGTTTTGTTCCCAGAAAGGCAAGCCATCACCTCCTCCCGTTGGAGGTGCTCTCCAGCCAGGATGGAGGAGGCTCTCCCTCCTCCATCATGTCAACCTTCCCACCTTCCATGTCTCCGCCTGCAGGGTGGATGTGGGGTCCCCACCTCACGTGGGGGGGGGAAGGTCAAAGGCAGCAAATGCCTAATACAGGTCACGGTACTGGAAATACTAATAAAGGACGGCTGAATAACAATAATGATAATGATAATAATTAGTAACATATAGGAATAATAACTAAACTCCCTTGGCCTGTGAGTTTTGAGAGGTTGAATCTCCTCCTACTGCTTGTAGAAGAATAGGACCCCCTCAGCCCTGGGGACACAATAACGGGTATCGGGTATGCGGTGACTCAGTCAAGGGACACCTTGATGCTGGGGGCATGCGTGTGTGTGTGTGTGTGTGTGTGGACGGCCGGCCCCTGAGGACCTACAGCTCCCACCACCCCAGCTCTCTAATCGGCCGTGGGGCTCTTGGAGGAGGTTATAGCAATTTCTCTGAAGCAAGGCTTCCCCGGGGCCGGGCCCCTTACTCTCGAGGTCAGCGGGGTCCCTGTGAGGTCCAGGGCCCAGCAGCCTGGGGTAAGTCCAGGGATGCTCCAGCTGAATCCGGGCACAGATTGCCCACTGATGGACTGTGCGGGCCTGTTTTCCCTTTTCTCAGCTTTCTGCCTTGTGGCTACAGCCTGCTTGATGCACCCCTGTTGGAACCGGGGGTCAGGACCGGCTCAGGGGGAATTCGAATCTGTGAATCCAGTTCCCAGGCAGCGGCGGTGACTGAAGATCCAGGCGGCTGTGTGAGGGCTCGGGCAGGAAGCTGACCCCCTTGCTTGCTGCTCTCGAGCTCGGGTCGCTGAACTGGCAGCCGTTGGCCATCCTGCCTCTGAGGCCTAAATGAGATTGGCTTTCTGCCCTTTGTTCTGAGGCCTGGTGAAGTTCCAGAGCTTCTCCTAGACTTTGGCTAATTCCCAGTGGGGGGCTGGGATGCTCTTGCTCCAGGCCCCCACTCCCTGGAAGGGCCACGTCTGAAACGTCCCTCACTCACCCTGCCATGAAATTGGCTTGATCTGGAGAAAGTCAGCAACCACGCACATTCACGAAATACTCAAGAATCCAGTATCTTCTGCTGAAAATTGTTTGGAAAACCTGGTGGGGGGGAAGGGGGAGGAGTGAGCCTCATCCCAGAGTGCACAGCCCCACACGCTTCCCCGCTGCCTCTCTCTGCCACCGACAACGTAGTGCAATGTGGACTTGGAGCCCGACTGCCTGGGTCCAAATCCCAGCTTTGCTGCTCCTTACTAGCTTCCCAGCTGGGGGGCACCTTCCCCTGCCTCCGGTGTCTCTATAAGGTGGGGGGACTAAGGTACCTGTCCTGGATGTTCGTTTTGGGGCCAAGACAAGTTAAAAGCGTCGATAGTTGTAAAGTACTTAGAGCAATGCGGAGCTCAGAGAAAGTTCTGTAGTGGTGGTTGGCAAAGTTTACCCCTGATACCTGAAGACTGGGGTGGTCACAGTGCTCATCTCAAATGGTTACTCCAAGAATGATGAATTGGCCTTACATGTGTGATGGACTTTTTTTTTTTGGCTCTTTTGGGGATGCATGCTGTCAGGCATCCAACTCCCATCTTCTACAGGGAGGAGTTCTCCATCCCATGGTGTGGGTGGCCCCGGTAGCCCTTTCCTTCCACAAAAGCCCTCGGCCATTGACGCCCAGGCTCGTGACTGTGCCTCTGCCAATGGAACCCCTGCCCTCTGGATCCTGATGCAACGATGTGGGAACAGATGGACAGTCCTTCCCGGCGACAGCAGTGGGGACAAGCCCCAGCCAGCCTCTCCCTTGGCTGTGACCGGGGCTGCGTCCACTGTGACACATGGCCACTGTGGGCTCCTACCAGTTTTCTGGGCCGGATTCCCTAGCCTTGCCACCAATCCTATTTGCCCCCTAATCTCCGTGTGTGGCAGAGATCCGTGGCTCCCTCCAGGAGCATGATCTCAGCTCCCAGAGTCACAGAATATTCAGCTGGGCCCATGGCTGATCAGAATTCAGCCATATTGCCCAGCCCCGCTTTGAGACAGGGCTGATGGTGGAGCAGGCTCTGGAGGATGGGCTGTGAGCAGGGGTGATGTGTGCACCTTCTAGGAGGTGTCCCTGCAGGGAAGGGACAGACCTCCCCTCCCCCCATTCCCCTTCTCCCTGGCTGTAATGTGGAGATGCCAGTAAACCTTCATGTGTCACGGGCTGAGGGCCTGAGACATTCATGCAGCAGAACCCATGACGTTCCGCTACTTACTAGGCAGGAGACATTCCTATCTTGTCTGAGCCACTGTGACTCCCGGTCTCCCCTTTCCAGAGGCCCCATGTGCCTTCGCTATAACTAATACACCTTCCAGCAAGTTGCCTGCTCGGCCTCGGCCAGGCCCAAACACTTTCTTTATCTCTTCTCTTTCGTTCTTTTCCAACTGCTCTTTACCTTTAATCCCTTTTAGTTTTTTCTCTCTCTCCCTGTTCTTTCTGCTCTGTTTGGTAATCAAGCACCTTGCTCGCTGCTGTATGTGAAGCACAAAGTGTGCACATTCCTCAAGCTGTTCGGGCAGATCAAGGTATCAACAAATATTAGTCATGACTCCTCTTCTCTGCAGCTTCTCCCTGCCGCTGTCCTGGATGCCCTGGGAGCCGTGAAGTCTTCCTCCTCCCTGGGCTGTGTTCTCCCATGCTCCGAGGCTTTGGCCCCTGGTCAAGTTCTTACCTTCCTCCCCAGCGCTTGTCAAAATATTTTTTTCCAAACAGTGTTACATTTCCTCCTATGGGGACCTCTGGGGCCAGCTGGGAAGTTAATAAAAGTTCCTCGGCTCTGGTAGATCTGTTCTGTTTTGTTTTGCCTGGGAGCCTTGCATCCAGCACTTCCATTCTTTTGATCTCGAGCTGGAAAACAGAACCCGAGGTACCTGAATGCACAGCCATGGAGAGAAGCCTGCTGGGTCAAGGTCAGCCTCCCCTGAGCGGAGCTGCAGCGTCGGGTGGCAAAGCAAGAGAATGTCAGCTGTGGAAGGGCCCCGAAAGGCCCGGGGGTGGGGTGGGGGGGAAGTGAGGCCATTGCCGGATGTCACAGGTAAGCCAGAGGCCGCATCAGGAGTCCTGCAATTCTGCTACAGGACCAGAGAGTCTCCTAGGTTGTCCCTGTACGTTGCACATGCGAGACCCCAGAGAACCACTTACGGGTCCTCACGGATTCCTAGCGACTCACAGCTTCATAGAGGAGCCTCCCCAAAGTCAGTGCTATGTTGCAGAGAGCGATCATGACTGAGATCTGGAGGCATTCAGGAGGGAGGGCTACTTGTCTCAGAGGGAGCACAGGGAGGCTTCCTGGAAGAGGGGGGATTTTAGTTGCCTCTGGATGAATAAGGAGGTGAGGACATGTGATTCGGGAGGAAGGCTTTCCAGGAATAGGTATGGTTCATGCCATGGAGGCTTGTTGTGTGTTGGTGTGTCGGGGTTGAAAGACAGAAATGGTCCTGCCTCCAGAAGCTTACCGTCCAGCGAGGGAGACAGTAAGTGAGCATAATCCCCCAAGTTAGTATCTAATCACAGCTGCAGTGGACTCTGTGAAGGACAGGATCGGAGGCTGCAGGATGGTGTCTCAGGCTCTGACCTGGTTGGGATCTCCGAGGTGTTGTCACCTCATCTGAGAACTCGGGAGGGGAGGGGGGCAGTGGGAGTTGTTACATCAGAGATGGGGTGGGATCTCAGGGAGACATCGCCAGTGCAGGCATGGTGTGTGGGAAGGGGGGGGGCCCGAGGCAAGGAGTGTGGGATGCCCAGAGCCCGAGGACAGGAGAGAAGGTGCTGGAGAGGCAGGAGGAGGCTGCCGTGTGTTCTCTGCCAGGGTATGAGGGCTAGAATGTCAGCTCAAATGTTTAGGCAGGAAAAAGGATGGCCAAGCCTGCCCATTGCTTCTACTCTCAGTTCTCCTTCTCTTCCCTGGACTCAGAACTTCAGTTTTCCTGCTGGGCATGTAACCACCCAGAATAAACTGCATTTCCCAGCCTCCCTCCTAACTACACGTAGCCATGTGACTAAGTTGTAAACATTGGAGTGTAAACAGAGATGGAGTGTGCAACTTTCAGGAAATGTCTTCAGATGGAGTGAAAGAGGCCTTCTTTCTAATGGCTGGAATGCAGACATGATGTTGGAGCTCAAGGAGCCATCTTGAACCATGAGTTGGGAGCCCTGTATTAAGGGCAGTGAAGCAACAAGTTAGAAAGAGCCTGGATCATTGATGATCATGGATCTTCTATGCCCGTCCTAGATTTGCCTCTAGAGAAAAACCAAAAAGAAGCAAAGAAAAGTTTTTCTTATTTAAACCACTTAAAGTTGAGTAGGACTTACACTGATAATATGTATTTATTGGGGGGCGCCTGGGTGGCTCAGTTGGTTAAGCGACTGCCTTCAGCTCAGGTCATGATCCCAGGGTCCTGGGATCGAGTTCCACATCGGGCTCCCTGCTCTGCGGGGAGCCTGCTTCTCCCTCTCCCACTCCCCCTGCTTGTGTTCCCTCTCTCTCTGTGTCTCTCTCTGTCAAATAAATAAATAAAATCTTTAAAAAAATATGTATTTATTGGAAGATGCTGGGGTGGCTCCGTGCAGTCATAAGAAAAGCTCAGGAACTGGGGAATCTTCGGGAAGAACATGCTATGGAACAATGGAACTCAAGATAATTCTAGAGCATTCTATAAAGGGGCAAACTAACTAACAGGGGTATCACGGAGCCAAGAAACAAGGGCCACAACAATTATTAGCTCTAAGGAAAACCAAAAAGTCCAAGAAAGGAAATATAACCACAGTACTCTTCTTGGTTCAGCAGTGAGTAATACTTATTTGATCACAATTATGAAACTCTATGGATTTAATTGAAAATGGAGATGAATTATATTGGTGGCAATGTCAGAAGGAGAAAAGGGGCCCAGAGCTGCCCCTTGTTCTTATAGCACCTCTGGGCAATTAGAGAAACAGACCTCTTGCTCAAGAAGCTTTGCTACCTACTGGAAGGAAAATTGTCAAAAGAAGTATGCAAAGCCATAATGCTTACAATGTAAAGGAGATCTCCAAGAGGTGGCGGGGGGCAGGGGGAGTGCTGGGGTGGGGGTGTATGGGAGCTAAAGTCCTTATCCAGAGTAAGTCAAGGGGTCAGGTCTAATACAGACGAATCAAGAGGTAAAACATGGTGCAAATATTTTGCAGTATGCAACTAAATACCCCAAAAAGCAACCAAAATGTTCAAAGTAGTTGCTTCTGAGGGCTGGGATGAGAGATGGGGAGGAGGAAGCCAGAATTTGCTTTTTTTTTTTTTTTTTTTAAAGAAGCACTATTTAATTTTTTTAAATTATACTTTGAAAATATAAAATTTAGGAAAAACCTGACTTCGATGTGGTCTCTCCTTCTTTTAAACCCTCAAATCGGGGCGCCTTGGTGGCTCAGTCAGTTAAACATCTGTCTTCGGCTCAGGTCATAATCCCGGGGTTGTGGGACAGAGTCCCGCATCGGGCTCCCTGCTCAGCGGGGAGTCTGCTTCTCCCTCTCCCTCTGCCCCTCCCTGACTCTTGTGCGTGCGCGCTCTCTCTCTCTCAAATAAATAAAAATAAATAAATAAATAAATAAATAAATAAATAAATAAATAAATAGAAATAAAACCTTTTTAAAAAAATAAACTCTCAAATCACGAGGAGAGTACTCTCTGCAGGTGAGACATAGGCTTTGTCGTCAGAGTGGCCGGCTGTGGTTGGTTTGCCATTGGATCTCATGCTTAGTAGTTGTTTCAGGAAAGGGAGTGACTGTCTGAGCCCCCATGTCCTCTTCCATATAATGGGTACATGAGTATATTCCCCACATGTTGCTGTGGAGAACTGATGCAGGTGAAGAGCTGGCTTGCGTCTGACACACGGTCCTCTGGGTGGTGTTTGCCATGGTTGCTATTTTATTGGTTCTGGATCAGACACTCGAGAACTTGCCTTAGCTCCCTCCTGCCGTGGTTTGAGAACCGAAGTGTGCATGAGTCACCTAGGGGGCTTGTGGAAAGACTGCCGGGCCCCCCTCCAGAGTTTCTGATTCAGTAGGTCTGGAGTGAGGCCGAGAATCTGCATTTCCAGCAAGGTCCCAGGAGATGCTAAGGCGGATACTACTTGTCCAGGGACTACACTTTGAGAACTGCTTCTCTAGAGCATACGCGGCTTCATGATGGACTCAGGGTTGATGTTGGCAAGCAGACATGGGAGAAGAGAGTTGAAAGAGCTCCAGCAAAGCTTCTTATGAGAGAATCCAGAGCTGGGGGAGCAGGGCCTTTGCAGGGCTCAGGGTGGAAGAGGGATGGGGGAGGGTTCACAAAAGAAACAATATTTCAGCTGAGTCTTGAAGGAGCAGGAGAAATGTGCTAGGCTGGCGGACCAAGAGCATCCCCAGCCAGGCGAACAGCTGGTAGAAAGGCAGGAGCAGAGGAGAGAATAGGGCACGTTTGAGACGTACTGCCCATTTTTGCTACCTCCCAAGACGTCTTGAGAGGGTACAACGGAGCTACTGGGGCACTCGGCACGCTGTCGTTTGTGCACTTGGGGATCTCTCTGAAGGGCTGGAATGATGAAGGGCGCACCTCTTAAGGTGCAAGAGGATCCCAGGCGAGAGAGACAGCTAGAACCTTCTAACGGCTGCCTTCACACCTTCCAGACAGGACGTCTTTGATGATGCTCACAGATGTCAGTGATCTCACACACCCAGGGAGAACATTACAGAGACTCATAAAGAAGCCTTTCATCCCAGGACTGCCCGTTCCAGGGATGTATTTTCACATCCTCATGGGAGACGTAGCTGGCCTTTCCAGGGTGTGCTTGTGGGGAGCAGCAGGGCAGGCGATCTAAAATGAGGTCTGGACCAGAAAACCCGGGTTGCAAACTCACCCGAGGACACAGCTTTCCTCTTCGGAGGCCTCGCCGTCCCCCCAGCCCCCCAGCCCCTTCTCCTTCTGTCTCCACCATGCCTATCACCGGCTGTTTCCTGCTCGGCTCTAAATCTCACCCCAGAGAAACCCACCACTCACCAGCTGCAGCAATTGCCCGTTCACGGCCGGTCACAGTGACATGCGCAGGGGGTTTCCAGGCATCTGAAGGTGGCCGCGCTGAGGTCAGGGTCCCCAGGGACTGCCGAGGCCCCATACCTCCCTGGGGGAAACAGCAAGTTGGACACACCCGAACGTCACAGCCTGTGTCCACGGCCCGGGTGAGTTCAGCCCCGACTGTGGGCAAGACTCCGGGCTCATGGCCGCAGGGGTGGCTCTGTCTACCCCGTGCTGTGACTTCTCCTGTCGCATGCCCGTGCGGGGCCGGGGACTCGCCACGCCTTTGTGCTCTCATCTGGTCCTCTGATTTTCCGAGTGAAGTGGGTACTAATAGTACCCATTTCATAGAAGAGAAAAGTGAGTTGCTAGCAGCTTATGCAGGCAAGGCAGCCAAGGGGGAGTGTGGCATAGGGCTTAAGAGCCCCGATGCGGGAAGCAGCCTGTCTCAGCCCCACGCCCGCCAGCCGTGGGACCTTGGGCAAGTCACTTAACTCTCTGCACATCTGTTTCCTGTGCTGTAGAATGAGGGTCTCTTTAAGGGTCACGTAAGTCAGTGTATGGCACACGCTTATGAATTCCCAGGCAGCAGGTGGGCAGAGCTGAGCTGGTTCCAATCTCCCGTGTGCCTGGCTGCGCCGAGGCTGGTTTCTGGGAGGCCTGGGGATGAGGCTGTGAGGGCTCGTGAAGGGGTCCCCACCGTGGGTCCTGCACCCCGTACTCCAGACTCACACCGACAAGGGTTTGCGTGACCTTGGTCAGTCTCCCGACTCTCTGAGCCATCGTTGACGCATCTTTAAACTGTCAGGTCATGAAGTGGTTCAAGGACTGAACAGAACAATGGCAACTAAATATAACAGTGTCAGGGTGAAGAGCCGGGCTCTGGAACCTTGCCGCTGGCCGTACGTTCTCGCTTCGACCATGTTCCAGCTGCGTGACTTTGGGTAAGTTACTTTCTCTCTCTGTGCCTCAGTTTCCTTACCCGTAAAATGCGGATGATTAAATAGTTCCTACATCATAGAGCTATTGGGAGGAGAAATGTGCCGTTCCACGCAGAGCCCTTCGAGCAGGACTCTGCAGAGGATACACTGTACGAGTGTGGGCCGAGGTCATCCTGCACACATTTGCCGTGGGCCTGGCATACAGTAGGTGCCAGATGAATAGCATCAGTGAGGAGGGGAGGAGAGGGTGCGAAACCCAGCCTTTTATCTTACTAAACTGCAAAGTCTCTGGGCCAAGAATTCTCAGTCCTGAGTGCACATTAGAATATGGGGAATTTTTTAAGACACCAGCACCCGGGGATGCACAGAGATTCTTACTTAATAGCCTAATCAGGGCCTGATATCGAATGATTTTTTTTTTTTTTAAAGCTCCCCAGGCGATTCTAACAAGTGGTCAGGATTGAGAACCACTGAGTTAGAAAACTGAAGGGCCCACTTGGAGGAGATATTTTAACTAGGTAGATCAGGATGGGCCTCTCTGAGGAGGTGATATGTGAGCTGAGGTCTGAATGGGGAGAAGGTGGTTGCTGGGCAGAGACCTGGGTGGGGTGGGGGATGTTTCAGACAGAGAACAGAGTAGGTGCAAAGGCCCTGAGGCAGGCACGATTTTGCTATGTTGGAAGAAGAGCAAGAAGGTCACAGTGGCAGAGAGGTCCATGTGTGCAGGCGAACAGCTGAGGATCCAAGCCCAGGATGGCAAGTAGGAGAAACTGAGTTTCCCTCTGGCCAGAGGGACTGAGGTTAGCTCTTGGCCTAGGCAGAAAGCCACAGGAGACATTCACCCCTCATGTCCACGGCCGATGTAAGTCTTTCAAGTGTCCTCAAATCAGGGAGCTGGGAATTCCTTGGGAATCTCTGCTGATCCCAGACTCAAATTCCTGAAAGAGCTCCAGCCTGGCACCCACACAAGTGGGCCATCGGCCTAAGAAGGATCCTTTAGGACAGGGAGCTGGGGAGTCCATCCAGGGTCTAGAGAAGGAAGAGAGAGAGAGAGAGAGGCTGGGACAAGTGCCCCCCTGGGGCCCATTACAAAGGCAACTAGGGCCGACAGCCACTCTGGCATCGAGAGGCCGCAGAGCTGCCAGGAAAATGCCAGCCTCCTGTGAAGGCTTAATTAGTCTGCTGCCCCCACTGCCGGGGAGCGGCCTGCTGGGGAGCAGGTCCTTCGATTTTCAGGCCCAGGGATCCGGGCAGCGAGGGCAGGGGGAGGTGTCTGAGCTTCGTGTGTTTGCTGTAGGGAGCGTCTGTTGGATGTGCCCGTGGGTCTGACTTGTCGCGTACAACTGCACAATTGTGGGTTGCCTCCTCACAGGAGAGGGTGTCCCGCTACCTGGGACGTGTCTGTGTGTGCCTCTCAGGTCTGTGTGTCTGCATTTCCTTCTGTCTTATTCATAAGACACGTGATGTGTCTGAATTTGTCTTCACCAGGTACGATCGTGCGCGCGTGTGTGCATGTGTGTGTGCATGTGTGTGTGTGTGTGTGAGCATGGGTGGACACACACATGCCCACACGGAGGACGAACTCTGGCTCTCACACCCCCAGTCTCCCACAGCAGGCCAGTCCCACCTCTGCGGCCCATGACCTCGGCAGCCGCCTGGGGCCACAGGTCTGGGGCAGGAGCCTCAAGAGGAACACTTCTCAGCCCCGCTCCCTTGTCCGCCGCGGGGACTGGCCGCTCCCCACCCTCGTGGCCGAGGCGCTTTCCTCCTGCGGGGCCGGGTGGGCCCGGCTGCATCCGGGGGCCTGGGCTCTGATGCGGCCTGGGACCACAAGGCCTGTCTCATGGCCACCGGGGCCCCTGTGGGCTGTGTGTGTGCGTGTGTGCACCAGCCCACACGCCCATTTGGCCTCCCCAGCACCTGGGGCCCAGGGCGAGGTGCAGGGGAAGAGGAAGTGACTCTCCCCACAGGGGCTCCCCAAGCACTCTCAGCCCCGGGCCAGCCAGGACCAGAGGACATGAGACCTTGGGAGCTTGTCTGCTTATCCACAGTGAGTGCGACCGGAACTGCTTAAGCCTGAGGTCCTCCCTCGTTTTCGGCCGCTCGTCCAGCAGGAACGGAATACTGGCTCTGCTCCGGCAGCGACCCCGGGCTGATGTGAGCGGCACCACCACTAAGGAGGCAGCCGAGGCCGGCTCCTTGTCCCGCTGGCGCAGACCCTCTGGGATCCTGAGCCTCGCCCAGCTCAAGCCTTTGCAGGGGCTGTGCCCTCCTGCTAGAGCACCCCTTCTCCTGACTGCCAGGGGCTGGCTCCTGCTCTGCATCCAGGTCTCCACTTGGAGGTCATCCCCCCGGGGAGGGCTGCCCCGGGCCCCTCCGTGTCATACCTCAGTAGCTTCCTGTCACCTCGCACTCTGGAACTTTTATGGCCATCTGCCACTGTGTCGTTGTTGATGCCTCTTCTGCCTTCCCCTGCGAGCACAGAGTCCCTGTCGGGCTTATGCAGGATCAGGGCCACACCTAGCAAGTGTTTACTATTTATTGGGAGTTTAATAAACGTATTGAACACTTGCTATGTGCCAGGCACCAAGTGTTACTACTGTCTCATTTCAATCTCTCAATAACCCACAAGAACCCCATGTGAATTAGTAGCCCAGCCTGGTCTTACTGATGAAAGTAAAGTTCAGAGAGGTTAAGAAATGTGCCTACAGTCACACAGCCAGTACGTGGGAGGAGTAGGATTTTTAGTTCTATCTGATGCTGCTGCTTGCTTTTAATACTTTGTGCCGCGGCGATCAGGAGACAGGAAGAGTAAGAAAAGTCTGGTCAAGGAGACAGACAGACAGAAAGGTGTACCAATTGTCCCTTGCTGGGAAAAAAACCACCCCCAACCTCAGTGGCTTACGACAACATCCCCTGATTACTCCTGATTTAGGGTTTGGTAAATGGGGCAAGTTCAGCCGGGATGGCTCTGCTCCCGATGGTACTCGCTGGACGAATCTTAGACGAGAAGAAACGTCAGTCGACAGGTTGGTTGGAGGCTGGCTGGTCCCAGAGGGCCTCCCTATGTGTCTGGCAATTGGCTGGGGCTTTCAGATGGGTGCCTCGGTTTACCTCCACGCCGCCCCTCCAGTGGGCTAGCTCCGGCTTCCCCCGGGTGGCAGCGAGACTCCAAGACAGCAAGAGCGGAGACTGCACAGCCTCTTGGGAAGTCAGACATCACTCGTGCCACATTTGCCTAATTCCGGAGGCAGCGAATTAGACTCTACCTCTTGATGTGACATGCTACAAAATTTCATGTTTGATCTGCCACAGTAGCCCGCTTTGGCCATAAGTATTATTCCAAATGCAAAATGTACTCACCTTCTCGAACCAAGACTTCCCCAGAGTCTCACCCTGCTGGGTCATCAGAGCCCAGGATCCTGCGGGGCCTCCTACTGCAAATCCCTCTCTGCTACCGAGAACACCCAGAGGGACAAAGAGCAGACATCCGCTTGGCTTCTGATTTTCAGGCAGGAGGCCTCTTGGTCCCGGCCTGGGACCCCGTGCTGGAGTCTGCAGCCAGCCACCCCCTCCAGAGGCCTCAGCGCTGGGCGGATGTGAGTTGTTGCTCCTCTCCTCAGCCTCCTTGGCAAAGAGGAGGGGTCTTCTTTCCTTACTTTATAGATGGGGGTCTCGTGAACCACAGAGGCTGAGTGACTTCCCTGAATTCACGGGAACATTCCCACAGGGATCAGAATAGAGGCCAGGAGTGCCGACGTCTCTGCCGAGGATGCTTGGGTAACGCCAAAGGGTTCCTGAGGGTGACCCAAAACCCTTGTTCCAGGGAAAACATGAAGTGGGCTGAAAAATTGATAGCCATTCATTCATTCATTCGTTCATAAAATTCTTCAATTACAAACTATTAAGCGCCATTGATCATGATATACCAGGCATGCTCCATGTCTTAAGAACAAAGAAGAGGGTCCCTGTTCTTTTACAATTTCTAGTCTTGTGAGGCAGACACACATTAAACACGTAACAAAAGAATAAATATATGATTTGGAGGAGGCAAACGGGATGTTATGAAAACTGCTAATAGGGGCTGACCCAGCCCGGGGGAAATTTCTATGGTGGAGTGCTGTTTTAGCTGAGGCTTGAAAAAGAGTAGGAGTTTCCCAGATATAGATAGAGGGGAGTAGTGTCGTAGGCAGGAGGAACAGCAAGTGCAAAGGTCCTGAGGTTGGACCGTGTTTGGTATATTGGAGAGACAGTACGGCAGCCAGGCTGACTATGCAGGCCACGGCAGGGAGGCTGGACTTCATCCAGCTACAGTGACAAAGGCCCTGCTGCTTTGAGGCTACTTACCCAACACTGTGTGCCAGGTGATTCTGGTGTATTATCTCACTTAATTTTTCCAACCAGCCTGTGCAGTGCATTCCACCAGCCTTGCTTCACAAACTTGGTAAGCAGGGCTCAGAGAGACTGAGACACTGGGTCACTCAGCCGTTTTCTTAGTGCTCAGTGTCTAAAACAGTGATGAGAAGTCACTGTCCCCCTTCCTTCGAACCTCACTGGGCAGGAGGGGAGTCTAAGGGGTCACCTCTTCTAGCCCCCGCTCCTGTTGTGGGGTTCTGGGAGGCAAGCACTGTCCTGTCTGCAGACCCATATGGGTGCATACTGACCCATCTCCTAGGCCTTCCTCCTTGGGCTGATTTGATCTCTATCTGTAGCCCACAGTGACCCAGCCTCATAAGATCCATCGACGGGAAAGTGCCCCTTCCTTCCTCCTACACAGACATTTGAATGGCCATTCGGTCATTATCAGCTTCATCTCTGTGTCCCTCTGTAAGCTCCCTGAGTTTAGGAGCCATATCTGTGTTGTTCTTCATTATGACTCAGTGCAGACCCATAACAAGCACTTCATGATTGCTCAGTAAGTGGATGTTTCTCCAAAAGCTCGAGGATAGGAAGATGCCCAAACATTAAAACTAGAGCTATCCCTTAGACTTCACTAAGTCCAACCTCCAAATGATTCAGAGGAGGAGACTGAGGCTCAGAGAGGGCACGGTCTCACCTTGGGTCACAGAGCGAGCAAGTAGCAGGAGGGAGGCCATCCTCCTAGTCCAGTGCCCCTTGCTAGGCCAGAAATCAGTGAGTGGAAGGAGGCACCCCATGGGCCAGACATCTATAGGCATCTCAGGAACTGTCCTCAAGCCCCCTGCAATCCCCTTGGGGGCTTGGGAAGAAGGAGGAGTTAGTTTCATGACCTCCACAGCTGTCTCGGTCCGTTCGGGCTGCTGTAACAAACACACACACGGGGTGGCTTACAGAGGACACACATTTCTTTCGCATGGTGCTGGAGGCTGGGAGTCCGAGATCAGGGACTGGCCCGGTCAGGTTCTCATGAGGGCTGCCTTCCGGGTGGCAGACTGCCCACGTCTAGTTGTGCCCTCACCTGGTGGACTCCCGGGGGTCTTTCTGGGGCCTCTTTATAAGGGCACTAATTGATGGCGTCTCTGCTCGCATGACCTCATCACCTCCCAAAGTCCCACCTCTTAACGCCAGAGCCTGTTGTCGATATACACATTTTAGGGGGACACAAACATTCAGGCAATAGCCTCAAGCTCGTTCAGCCAAAGACCGGCCTTGGGCTCATCCCCATGGCTGCCCTTGTCCCTCCCAGTCATTGCAGGAGTGAGTCCAGACACCGGAATCCAGTGTTCCCTGCCACCCCTCCTACTCAGGGATTCACTGGGGTCCCCCCACTAGACGGTGAGGGCACTTCACAATGTGCTCCATGTGCCTGTCAGGTGACTTTCTCACATCTGACTTCTCTCATGTTCATGCAGATGGCTGTCTCCTCCGCTGGAAAGGTGACCTTGCCCGCTCCTGAACTGTCAGCTCCCAGAACGCGGCCTGGTGTGGGATCAGTGTGCAGTGAGGATCCAGGAATGCCCCATCACGCCCCATGGTACTGGAAGGGCTGTTTTTTGTTTTGTTTTGTTTTGATTTAATTTAATTTAATTTAATTTAATTTAATTTAATTTAAATTCAATAAATTAACACATAGTGTATTATTAGTTTCAGAGGTAGAGTTCAGTGATTCATCAGTCTTATATAACACCCAGTGCTCATTACATCACGTGCCCTCCTTAATGCCCGTCACCCAGTGAGCCCATCCCCCCACCCCCCTCTCCTCCAGCAACCTTCTTTGTTTCCTATGATTAAGAGACTCTTATGGGGATGCCTGGGTGGCTCAGACGGTTAAGTGTCTGCCTTTGGCTCAGGTCATGATCCCAGGGTCCTGGGATCGAGGCCCGTATCGGGCTCCTTGCTCAGTGGGGAGCCTGCTTCTCCCCCTGCTTGCTACTCCCCCTGCTTGTGCTCTCTCCCTCTCTCTCTCTCTCTGACAAATAAATAAATAAATAAATAAAATCTTTTAAAAAAATTCATTGATTTTCTTAAAAAAAAGTCTTTTATGATTTGTCTCGCTCTCTGATTTCATCTTGTTTTATTTTTCCCTCCCTTCCCCTATGCTCCTCTGTTTTGTTTCTTAAATTCCACATTAGTGAAATCATATGATCTTTGTATAATTGTCTTTCCCTGATTGACTTATTTCGCTTAGCATAATACCCTCCAGTTCCATCCACGTCGTTGCAAATGGTAAGATTTCATTCCTTTTGATGGCTGCATAATATTCCATTGTATATATATATATATATATATATATATATATATATATATATATATACCACATCCTCTTTATCCATTCATCTGTTGATGGACATCTTGGCTCTTTCCACAGTTTGTGGACATTGCTGCTACGAACATTGGGGTGCAGGTGTCCCTTCGGATCACTACATCTGTGTCTTTGGGATAAATCCCTAGTAGTGCAATTGCTGGGTCATAGGGTAGTTCTATTTTCACCTTTTTGAGGAACCTCTGTACTGTTTCCCAGAGTGGCTGCACCAGCTTGCATTCCCTCCAGCAGTGTGAGAAGATTCCCCTTTCTCCGCATCCCCATAGAAGGGCTTGTTTTTTTGGCAGAGTCCCACTTCAAACCCACACCGACAGTGTTCCCAGCCCGGCCTGGCCCTTCCCCGCTATGTGATCTTGAGCAAGCTGCTTCACGGCTCTGGGCCCCAGTTCTTCACGGGTCAATGGCAAGGTGCCGGGGGCTGACAGTACACTGATTTCCAATCTTCACACTAACCTCCATCTTCTGGAAGAAAATGAGTCTCAGGAAGGGGGAGGCTCTTGCCAAGGCCACAGTCTGAAGTAGATTTAGGGTCAGGTGGCCCTAATATTGAAACTCAGATGGGTCTGACGCCAAATCCAATTCTTTCTGCCTCCTTCCCGTATTTCTGCCTCTGCATCAGGAGGACTGGACAAAAAGATGCAGCAGGCGGGGCACCACTCAGTTTCTGGGCCTGGAGGTGCCCCCTCTCCAGCTTTCCCACCGCCCCAGCTACGGAACCCCAGCTTCCCAGGAGAATGTCAACTGAAGGCGGGGGGCGCCCTTACCAGACGCTGGTGCCTGGCTACATGATTATGGCCCATTTTCCCCAGCAGGGACTGGCGGGCATTCATTTCCTTTTAAAAGGACTGTGTCAGCAGCATGTTTATGGTTTAATTTTTGTTTTCTCCTCCACAGCTCCCCCGAAAACTGCTGGAGGAGAGAGAACACGTCAGTCCTTGCCTGCCGCCTCCTCACCAAGTGGCCAGGGGGCTTCTCCCGGAGGCTCTGGCCCAGGCTCCCACGGTCGCCCCTGTTGCAAGTGCCCTTCTTCCTCTCAGAGATGGGCTGTGGGCCTGGGACCCCGGGGCCACCACCTGGACCTGGACAGAGGTGGCCCTGAGGGTACTTCCTCTGCTGGGGGTGGTTTCAGAGACAGCATCTTTGCCTGTCGTAAGGGTTGTTTGTTGCCATTGTTGTTTCCAGCACTTTTTCACTAGAAATCGTTTAAGACGCAGGAAAATAGTGCCGAGTTCCTGGACCCCCTTCACCCAGCTTCCGCTGATGATAATATGTAAAGTAACCAAAGGACGCATTCGAAATCGGGGGAACTGCTGTTAGCACAGTATCAGTAACCCCAGAGGCAGACCTCACTCAGATGTCACCAGTGTGTACGCGTCTTCCAACTGTATTGTTTTTCAGTTCCAATGTTTGTCAGTCAACCCAGCTCCTGGTTGAGAGAGTCCACTGGTTTAGGAAGTGAGTTAAGACAAACCCCCTTTTCAGCTCCTTCGGGGGACCACTGTGCATGCAGCTCCCCATGGATGCTTGGCGGCTGCGCGTGACTGTGCATCTTTTTCAGTGTTAGGCATTATCCCTCACCTCCCTGCTATAGGGGACACAGTTTTAAATCTCTGTCCTCTCCTGCCCTGGCTCCACACCCTTCCACCCTGCCCCCATCCTCTTCAAATAGCTGGGCCATCATTTTGGTGAGATTGGTACTCAGTGCTACAACGGTTGTGATTTCTTCATTTGCTTTGTTTTCTGTGCACTGATCACTAATTTACATGTATATTTTTTTTAAGGGGAAGAGGGGCAAAGGGAGAGAGAGAATCTTAAGCAGGCTCCATGCCCAGTGCCGAGCCCTATGTGGGGATCGATCTCGTGACCCTGAGATCATGATCTGATCTGAAGTCAAGAGTCAGATGTTTAACTGACTGAGCCCTCAGGCACCCCACTAATTTTTTTAAACCTGAAACACTTTGCCAGTTGTCCAAAGTTTTCCATGTACTGTCATTCACACCCGACTTTCTATCAATTCCATCCATCTTATAAGCAGTCTCTCCGGAACCTTCTGGCATTTCCAAACTGAACTTGGCACCCTCTATGGTGGGCATTCTGGGCTCTCCCCCTCCCACCAGTCTGAGGATCCCTTCACCTGTCTCCTGAGCTGGATTTCCTGCTTCCCAGATTCCACATCTTCTTGCTCCTCGATCACTCCTCATTGCCATGGGCACAGCTTCTGGCAGTTCTGGAGAAGGAGGAGGTGGGAGGTAAATTTCTCAAGACCTCACATGTAGAAGGATATCTTTATTTTTTAACATAGAACTCTAGGTTAGAGATACTTTTCTTTCAGAATTGTGCAGGCTTGCTCCTTTGTCTTCTGGCTTCCAGAACTGTGTTGAGAAGTTGAAAGCCACTCTGGTTCCATTTTGACTTCTCTGGAAGTTCATCGGCTCTTCTCCGTGCTGCCATGTCCTGAAATCTCCCCCTGACCCTCCCTGATGGAAATCTGGCTTCACGCACCGTGCTAAGCACTTGTGGGTCCTTTTGGTCTTGAGATTCATGTCTCTCAACATTCGGGAAATTTCCCTCAACTACTTTATTGATATCGCCCCCTCCCCCACCACCATTTTCTTTCTTTTTCTAGAAAAAAAGATGATTTGAGTATTAGAGCTCCAGTTCTCTAATCTTCCTATCCTTCATCTCCTGTTCTCAGTGATTTATTTTGCTCTAAATCCTTGAGCAATTTCCTCAATGTTCTCTCCCAAATTTTCCACTGAGTTTTGTATTTCTATATTTTTTCTCCCAAGACCTCTTCTTGTTCTCTGTGTTCCTTTTTTATGGTTTCATGTTCTTTTTTCATGGATTCATTATCTTCTGTTCTTTCTCTTTGGATTTAGAGGGGTTTTTTTAATTATGATTTTTTAAAATTATTTTTCTCCATGCATGCTATCTTTTCCACTCCAGTTCCTCTGGTCTGTGTGTCTGTTTAGGTCTCCGAGTTCACATTAGATGCTTTCAGCAATGCCTCATGATCCTTCGTTGTCTGCTCTTGATAAAGAGCCGACACCATAGTGGCTGGGAATGTTGAGCATCGGGGGTGGCCAGGGGGTGGGGGGTGGATACTGGATGTCTGTACCCAGAGATCTTTCCACTTGATCTGTCAACTCCCCAGAGAAGACTCTCGCATTCTCCTGTCTGAAGAATAAAGGTCTGGCTGCTAATGTACCTGATGATAAACTCACTTAACCCCTTATTTTCAGGATGGCGTCCCAGCCTCCCCTGTGCTTGGAACTCTCCAGGGAAGGCACTTCTGCCTCATAGTCCAATAAATATGGAATCCTTTGTTGAGTGGAGAGGGGCAGTTACCCCGTAGCATGGAATTTGGAAGAAGATCTGGGAGTGTTTAACTGCTTCTTCAACACTTTCCCTGACTGCCCTTTCCTCTCCCAGGACATCCCTCTGCCCCTTGTCTCCGCCCCAGGATCCTAGCAGGATGTGTCAATTTCTTCCTTCCTCTGTTCCCAGGACTCACCTAGATTAGGTCTCCAAGGAAGAGAAGAGGCTTCTTAGAGTGAACCAGGCCAGAGAGAGAGCTCCAACCCCGAATGAGGACAGGCTTCCTTGAGCCTCATCCACATGTCCCCAGGTGCAAGGGCACCACAGAATCATCAAGTGCGGAATCTCATGGTGTTTTCCTGAGTCTGTAAGTCCCCCAGTTGGCTAATAGGGGTGACAGTGCCTCCTCTCTCCACTTAATGGGAAAATCTTAAAGGACAGATGGAAATCAAAGCTCCAAGATTGGAATCTGCAAATACAGAGCACATGAGCTCTCCCGACCCTTTCCCTAGCACTATGCCAGACATGATTGCCATCTGGGCAGTAGGATTCTTGGTTGTGGGGAGCTCCCACTGAATTGTAGGGCATTTAGCAGCCATGCTGGCTTCTACCCACTAGGTGTTATTACCCCATCCCGTCCCAGTTACAACCACCAGCAATTCTATGCCTAAGATAATATCAGAGAGAAGTGAAACAGTTGTCCACACAAAGACTCTTACAGGAATGTTCATGGCAGCATTGTTCAAAATGTCCCAACAATAGAAATAATCCAGGTACCCGCCAATGGATGAATGGATAAACAAAAATTGTGCTATGCCCATAAACTGGACTATTACTCGGCGATAAAAAGGAACAAACTTTGGATACAAGCTGCCACATGGATGAACCTCAAAAACATGATACTAAGTGAAAGAAGTCAGATGCAGCATACCACGTATTGTATGATTCCATTTATGTGAAATGTCCAGAAAAGGCAAAGCTATAGATGAGTAAAGTACATTAGTGGTTGCCTGAGCTGGGAGGGAGGACGCTGGTGAGTGACTGAAATGGGCAAGTGGGATCTTCCTGGAGTGACGGAAATTTTCTAAAATTCTCTCATGGCAATGGTTGAACAACTCTGTAGATTTCCTGAAAGCCTTTGAACCAGACACTTAACCTGGCTAGATTTTATGCTGTGTAAGTGAACCTCAGTAAAGCTGCTAAAATGGACTGTTACGGGGTACCTGGGTGGCTCAGTTGGTTAAGCAACTGCCTTCGGCTCAGGTCATGGTCCTGGAGTCCCAGGATGGAGTCCTGCATCGGACTCCCTGCTCCGCAGGGAGTCTGCTTCTCTCTCTGACCCTCCCCCCTCTTATGCTCTCTCTCTCTCTCTCTCTCTCTCTCATTCTCTCTCAAATAAATAAATAAAACCCTTAAAAAAATAAGAAAATAAATAAAACAGACCTTACAAGCAAAAATAATAACTATGTGTTGTAGGGTACTGATATATGGAAATGAAATGTTTGACAAGAGCACAATGGATTGAAAGAGGGTAAAATGGAGGTATAATGCTTTTAAAACCTTACATTATACTTAACATTGCATAATATTAACTCAAGATAGCCCATGATAATTAAGGATGCACATTTTAATCCCTGGAGATGCCCCTAAAAAGAAATAAAACAAAAATATATAGCTTGAAGTCTAATAGATGAGATTAAATGGAACCCCCGAAACAATATGATTACAAAGAGAAGACAAATAGTAAGATAAGAAGAGACTTAAATTCAACTTACCGAGCATTATAATGATGTTAAAGAAATGGGGTCAGTGCTTCATTATAGAAGTAGATGTTGTCAGAATGCATGAAAAAAGCAAGACCCACTAAATTTTATCCACAAGAAATCTATTTGAAATATAAAGACAAAGTGTAAGTAAGAAGCTGAGAACTGATACACCACACAAACGTGAAGCGGAAGAAAGCTGACCGTATTCAGACCTGACAAAGTAGAACGTAAGACATGTCTATGGCATACAGGAAATATTAGCAGGGGCATTTCTTAATGATGAAATGGCCAATTATCAAAAAGACAGAATAACCCTAAATGAGTATCACCTAGAGACAGAGCTTCAAAATCTGTGCAGCAGAAACTGACAGAGCCAGAGAGAGAAAGAGGGAAAACCGTAATTATTGCCAGGAAATTAGCACTCTTCTCTTAGTAACTACAGAATATACATTTTATCTCAAGCTTATGTGGAACAGTTACAGAAGCAGAGCCTGTGCTGGGCCAAAAAGTTGTCAAGAAACATCAGGGGATTGTAATTAATTCTTATAACGATTTGTTACAATAATTAAAGTTACATATACACTTACTTTATGATCCAGCAATTGTTTCACTGTCCATGAAATATACCTTGGTTTTTAAAAAGTAAACATAAAAATAAAATTATGGAGCATTATTAGTGCTGGGCATAGACCCAACTGGTTTACATGCATTAACTCACAAAAGCTTCACAAATCTTACAAATGAGGAAACTGAGACACCAAGAAGTTGTGTCACTTGCTTAAGGCCCTACAACTTCCCCCGGCACCCAAATACCAATAAAGGGTGGCTTTGTTATCAACAACTTTCTGAGGCAGGAATCGTCAGTCTTATTACACAAAAGAAATTAAGGTTCAGAGACTGACTAGCTGACTTCTAGAAAGTGATAGAGCCAGGATTTGAACCCAGATCTGCGTGACTTCCAAGCCTGGCCTCTCAAGCTTCCTGTGTGCAGTCTCTCCCCTGATCACTTCTGGGGGGCAGGTGGGATCCATACACAGCCCCTCACACACAGCCAGGTGAGTTTTAATTTTACACCTGCCCCTTTGGGAGATGTTCTTATGCTCTGTCCAGGACCTCACCTCCTACCATCCCATAGACACTTGTGACGTAGGGGTGGGTGATTTCAGTGAATATGGTGGATTTCAGGATAGGGCAATTTAAGATTTCCCAATTTGTCACCAGTTCACTCATTCAACAAATCTCTGTAAGTACCAATGATGTGACAGGGCTGGGGAAGCAGCGCGAACCAAACAATGGAGCTTATATCCTGCTGGGATGAGACAGACGATAAAGCGAATGATAGACACATCATACAATTTCCAGCAGAGTGATGAAAAATAAGAGCAAGGGGGAGAGAGAGGGGGTTAGGAACGTCCTCTCTCAGGAGGTGACAATTGATGGGGTGACCAGGGAGTGAGCTCCGGGGATGTCTAGGGGGAGGTGTAGGCGGGATAGTGGGTAAGAGCACAGGAGTTAGGGGTATTCTCACAATGTAACCAGCCGGGTGAATGTATCATCCTGCGGAAACTGTCCTGACCAAGTTCACTTGAGGTCTCCAAGACAATGAGGGGAAAAGGAAGACATCAACTCTGGCCAGACCAAAATTAGGTCATGACTGAGAAAGGACCAGGACCAGCCTTTCTGTAAAGATAGCAGAGAGCCTTCCTTCCCTGGTGGCCCTGAGCACTTCTGGATGAGAGCGGGCCCAGGGCTCCCTGCTCTCCCCCAAGCACACAACTCTCAGAGAACTTTCAGACATCAAGCTGGTATTGAGGTCTTACTCCATTCTAGGCCCTCCATCAGGGGTTGCACACACTTCTTCATTAAATCCTGGCAGGATTTGTAGGAAGAAAATGCTGATTGCATCTTACATATGAGGAAACTGAAATTAAGCTCATCACTGGAAGGTGTCAGGAAAAGAGCTTGAGCCCAAATCTATGCAGAATCCAGGTTCTTTGTGCTCCATGGTGCTATGAATACCAAGAATTTTGGAAGGAATTACACAGGCTGCGAGGTAAGAAGGCCAGAACCTCCTGAGCCTTTGGTACCTGTTGACTGGTTGGATGGATGGCGAGATAGATGGACGGATGGATGGATGGATGGATGGATGGATGGATGGATGGATGGACGGATGGATGGATGAATGGAGAGATAGATGGATGGGTAGATAAACGGATGGACAGATGGATGGAGAGATTGATGCATGGATGGGTGGATGGATGGATGGATGGATGGGTGGATGGAGAGATTAATACATGGATGAATGGGTGGATGGATGGATGGATGGATGATGGATGGATGGATGGATGGATGGATGGATGTGTAGATGGATGGAGAGATGGTTGGATGGCTGGATAGAGAGTTGATTGGATGATGACACAGACACAAATAGGCAAGCAGAATTTTGCTGTAACTTATCTGTATGTGTTTTCAAAAAATGTATTGCCTCTTTCTGAGCTTCAGGGTCTCCATCTAGAAAATGAGAGGGCTGGACTTGAGTGGTTGTTTTCAAACTTGTTTTGGTAGTAAAATTCAGTCTTCAAATGCTACCTAGTGGGGAGAGTTAAACATGATAAGAGAGGAAAAGAGGATGGAGAAACAGGTGGGCAGGGTACCAGATGGTCTGCCCCTGCACCTTACCATCATTCTCTGTAGAAGCACCAGAGGTAACTTTGTAAAACCAAGGAAGGCCTTGGACCAAAAACATCCTAGTTTCTGAAACAAAGGCAGACCTGTTGGAGAGGAGTGGCAGAGAAATGGGAGATTTTGGCTAGCCAAGAGCCAAACCCCTAGCCTTTCCTGCCCACATCAAATCGCACTGACTAGTGGGCTTATGAGGGCCCGCCAGCTAAGGGGGGTGCCCAAGGGGAGCTCAGGGAGGCCTGCTCTAGCTCTAGCTCTCCCAAGCATGTACAGATCGGGGAGCTGGGTGTTGTCTGAAACCCTGCCAAGGCACTCACTCCGCCCAGGGGGTGCAGAGAAGAGCAAATAACTCTGAGCAACCTCTGCCCCCTCTTGTGTCCTCTTTGTGAATCAGACCAAGGGTGGGACCATGGCCCATGTCATTCATGCATAATGGGCTTCTTTGGGCTCCCCCAGACAGTGGGCTGGGCCAGACCAGGCAGGACACTCATTTGGTTAGTGTGGGCATGTAGAGCCCCCGTCAGGGCGGGGTGACAGTTCTGCATGTTGGCCAGGACCTGGTGCCAGGAGACGACTCTCGGTTGGAGTCGGTCCCAGAAAATTGGAGAAAAAGAGTCCACACAGGCAACTCCCATAGCGTTCCTGGGAGATGAATGTCTGAGGTTCTCTGTGGGAACATTGTGTTGGAAGTGTAGGGCTGAATGCTTAGGGCCGGGAGGCAGCAAGACCTGGGCTCGAGTCCAGCTATGCATTCACCGATCAGATGACCTCCAGCAAACTACCCATCTTCCCTGAGCCTGAGGGCACAGACAGGGACCCCGGGGGCTGTCTGGCCCAACTGGACCCTAGTTCCTTAGGAGCCAGTTGCAACTGCTTGGCAAGGCAGACGGGGCCTCAGTCTCCCCCCACTGCCCCCCTGCCGCCCCCCAACAACCTGCCCTCACTCTCCTCTCACTCCCACGGACCTCTGTGCTGGAGGATCCCTCTGAAATGCTCTTCTCCCTTTTCTCCCTCTTCATGGGGTGGATTCTTTATTTCCCTTTAATGAGCACCCGTGGCTAAAACAGATGAACTCGGAACACCCTTGGCTTCAGGTAACACAAGTTTATTTATTGTTCTCGGGGTGTTCAGAGAACCTGGCTCTCCTCCCTGCAGACTCGGGGATCTAGCCTCCTCTGTCTGTGGCTCTGCCATCCTGTCAGCATCTATGTCCAGATAGGGGAGGAGATGCCGGAGAAGACACACCTGCTTCTTAAAAGCCTTAGCTGGACAATGGCATGTACAATGTCCATTGACGTTCCACCAGCGAGCTCTCGTGGCCAACCCACCAGTGAGGGGAGGGTGGGCTGGAAGATGTAGCCCCTTTCCAATGACAACTCTACATCATCCAAGGGCATGTGTGTGTGTGTATGTATGTGTGTACATTTTGAGAGACAACTGGCCATCTCCACCTTATCTGGCTGGCTTCACCTCATCCTTCAGGTGTTCAGTGAAATGTTGCCTCCTCCAGGAAGCCTGCCCTGAGTCTCCAAGTATGGGGATTAGATGTTCTTCCTATGTGTATCCAGCACCTCTGGCCTTCCCTGTATTGTACTGTACTATTTTCTTGTGTCTGAAAATAGAACATAAGCACCTTGAGGTCAAATTACATATTGACCTGTGCACCCCCAAGGTGCCTGGCACACGATGGGTACAATAAATTATTGGGTGGGTGAATGAATGAATGGACAGACAGATGTATTGAAAGAAGGACAGACAGATCTTCCTCACACAAGCCTTCAAGCTCCCCATGCCTTAGCTGCTTCTTGGTTCTCTGAAAGTGGTCAGTGGTTGGAGAATTCCTGGCTGCACATCCTACGGCAGCCTGTGAAAGCCCTCGTGCCGAAGAGTGCACCTGCTCTGCCCCTTCTGCTGTGAGAGCCCCCCACCCACCCCCCACCCCGCGTCTCAGCCTCAAACATGCTGCACCCCACAGGCTGGCTCCAGCCCAGACAGGTTCTCCAACACCTGCTCCCTTTGCTCTTTGTATGGGGAAAGCTACATGAACGCCACCAAATCACCCCCTTTATGCCCCCAGCCACTTGTTTCCCCTCCTGGTTCAGCCAGATCTCCCCAGTGCCATGACAGACTCATTCTCAGAAAGAAAGACCCCACAGTAAGGAAGAGGCAGGAATGCACCTTACAGATGGGGTCATTCCTGGGGACCGTGACCGTGGCAAAGTCATGGCTCCTCAGACCCGAAACCAGGAGGAAGGGATGTGGACAGAGGGCAAAGGGCTGGGGAGTGCTCCGATCTTGTCCAAGCCAGAGGAATGCCGAGGAGGTGGTGGAGCATTGAGATGGCATCATCTGTACAGAGATCGTGCCTGGGCTAGGAAGCAGAGAGTCTAGGAGTGGGCATGCAGGGATCCCAACGGACAGATGGGGCCCTGGGCAGAGCTTGCTCTGAGAGGTTCAGACCACCTTGGGGGAGCCACATAGTGTTTATTTCCCTGTCCTCTTCCTGTAGTGTTTGGTGTTTTTAAATATCCTGAGTTTTAGATGTGCTGGCGGAAATGTCTGTGTCCATCCTGGTACCCGAGTGCTAAAGGGGCTGGACAACAGCTGTTAGCCATGGAAATCGGGGAGAAGAAAAAGAACCACAGCCACCATAGCAAGCTAAGATTTATTGAGCACAGGGGTGCCTGGGTGGCTCAGTCCTTGGGCATCCGATTCTTGATTTCGGCTTGGGTTGTGATCTCAGGGTCCTGGGATTGAGCCCCATGTTGGGCTCCAGGCTCAGTGGAGAGTCTGCTTGAGATTCTCTTTCTCCCTCTCTCTCTGCCCCTCCCCTGCTCACACACACATACTCTCTTTCTCTAAATGAATAAATAAAATCTTAAAAAAAAAAAAAGATTTATTGAGCACATACTATGCACCAGGCAATACTATTCTAAGCTTTTCCCTGGATTAACTCATTTAGTTCTCACAAGTAACCCATGAAGCAGGCACTGGTGTCATCCCCATTTTACAGCTGAGAAAACTGAGGCAGAAAGATTTAACAACTTGTCCAAAGGCACCCAGCTAGTAAGTGGCAGACTTTACCCCAGATAGCCCCATCACCAGGGGGTGGGTGAAATTCAGGCTGTCTGAGCATCTGGCCCTACCACCCTCACCCCCAGGAGGAATTCTTCCAATGAGAGTGTTGGAAGTTCCAGGTTATGTAGTGTTAGTGCAAATGGTTTTCCTTTCAGAGTTTTGCCGCTTTTCCTTTTTTTTTTTTAATTATTAAAGTATAATTTAGATGTAATAAAACGCACAGATCTTGAAGTGCAGGTCAGTAATTTTTAACAAACTTGCACACTGGCATAATAAACACCGCAATCAAGATATGGAGCGTTCATCACTGCCCCCATGATGCCTTCCAATCAAGCCAACATTATTAGAAGCGACCGTGGTCTCATGTTGCCTGTTCTGAAAGTTGATCTAAATGGAATCAGACAGGGCACTGGCCTCCGTCTTTGACTCTCTCCCTTCATCCCTTCCTCCTTCCCTCCCTCCCTCCCTCAGGTCAGTGTCTTTTTGTTTTCAGTGCTTTGTTTCACACCTAGCTGTTAGGAATTGAACACACAGCTAGTGAGAACCTCATCCATGCTCCCCTATACCGTCTGGAGGCCACAGCAGACATCACTAATCGATTAATACACTCATTCTCACTGGGTCCATTTATGGCTTCAGAATTCTTCATGTTGTGGATTGTGATCCAGAGAACTCCTATCAATTGATTGCAATTGGCCCAGGAGCTGAAATGCATGTGCCAGCCCAAGATTAAAGTCGATTCCTATCTCCTAGAAGGAGCTGCATTTTTTTTTTTCACTTTTTAGTTTGAACTAAAGGGAGACTCACAAGAGGTTGCAAAATTTGTACAGAGTCCCCATACACCCTTCATCCAGTTTCCCAGTGGTAACATCTTACAGAGCCATAGTAGATTTTCAAAATTAGGAAACTGACACTGGTATAATCCTGTTACCTAAACAGTAGATCTTACTTGGATTTCACCAAGTATTTACATTGGATGGGAGTTCTATGACATTACCACTTGGACAAAGAAACTCCCCTGTGCTCCCCCTCCCCGGCCACTTCCATGTGTCTCCCTGTCTCTCTCTTCCCCAGTACCACACCACCTTGATGACTATAGCTATGAAGTCAAAGAACCGCATTCGAATAGGAATTCAAAGCTTGAGCTAAAAGGAAGAAGCTCTGATAGTGAAATTCTGTGAAATCTGGATTCTAAGCTTGACTCTGCATGACCTTGGGCAAGTCACTTTACAATTTAGAGCCTTCTTTTTTGATGAGTAATGCAGGGATAATAATAATAATAACCTTTATGTTGTGTAGCTGAAATGAGGAATACAGGAAATTATAAATAGGAATATTCTTTGACCTGTAAGTCTTATTAAGATGTTAGGGTTGATGTTTTTGAGAGGGCTGAGAAATGTCTCCTCTATTCCCTGAGTTCTGAACCAATTGAGAAATAAAACCAAAATGTTATCCTTATTACTGATAAGACTGACAATGGCAAATGGAGCTTCTCTCCCTGGGAAAATGAGCTTGCTAATGCTGAATGCCAGAATCAGCAACACTCCCCACCCAGGAGCTCTGTGCTCCAGGCCCCCTCTCAGGACTGACATGGAGAGAAGTGAGTGACTCTGGGATCACTGGTGGTGGAGCTGACAAGTGTGCTGATGGATTGGATGTGGGTGTCGAGGGAAGGAACCTCCTAGGTTTGTAGCCTGGGGAATTGTGGGGGAGGTGGTGCCATTTACAGGGATGGGAAAAATGGGAGTTGGAACCTGTTACCTGGAAAGGAACAAACCAACTCAGGTGCAAACAGTGATAGCAGTTCACCACTTCGATAGGCCACAGAGGGGCATCGGCCCCAGCTGATTGGCCCCTAACCCTGGTCGCTCTCTGAGCCCCGTCTCCACTGATGTCCAAGAACTTGTGCCTTTGGTGTCCAAGGGTCCATGGATGAGTGTCAGCTGGAGGGGGTAAGACCCCGGGAATACCCTTCAATGCTCTCCTGAGAGGTCAACTGTCACAGGGGCTGCACTCTGCTTGGGCCTGAGAGGCCCCCAGCAGGGCTTACATTGCGCCAGGTCCTCCAGTGGACCCCAGGGACCACGGACAAATAGCCCTTCGGGAGGGGACAGTCTTGGGGAAAGTCCCACCCATGCCGCAGTCACCTTGTCTCATGAGAGGCTGAGTGACTCAAACACAGGTCTCATGATGCCCCATCCGTTCCTCTTCCGGTTCCATCCACATCCCATTTGGCATGGTCCCCTTTCTGCCCAAGACAACCCCTTCCCCAGGCTGTGCCCTCTCTCCTACCAGAGGGGACAGTTGTGACGACAGCTCTCCGGGGACCTGGGTGATGCTGACTGTGATTTCACCATGCTCTCGGCCTCATCCCGGGCAAACTGTCCCAAGGTCACCCCTGATCGCACACAAGGTGTGTTTAGGAAAACACTGCTCTCTCCCAGTTGAGAGCCCGGTGTGCACTGAAGGCTAGGGTGCGTGGGGAGGAGTGCGGAGGGGCTCCTCGCTCTGTTCTGAACCCCGCCCTATAGGGTAGAGGGAGCATCCTGGGCACTCAACCACCAAGGACAGAGGCCCTGCCCCCACAGGAGGAAGAGCGGGTGGCCCTTGGCCGCCTGGTCCCCGCTTCAGCAAGTCTGACCCCCCCAGCCGGCGGGGAGGAAGGTCTTGTGAACTGCAGTCAGGAAACCAGAGAACCACCTGGAAGGTGCACTGAAGGCAGAGGGAAATGAATCCAAGTTCAATACCAGATGGTTCCACCTCTCTTATCTGCTCAGGCCTTGCCCAGCCCAGGCTCAAACTGGGAAATTGGACCAAGGTCGCCGCAGTCAGTAACTGGAAAATGCAACCAGACTTTCCTGGGCCCATGAACCAATTAACGATTTACTTGTTTATTATTGTTTTTAGGAAATAAAATAATATCATCTGTGGAGAACTTACTCTACTCTAGGTGTCATGCTAAGTACCACTTACGCTTCAGCTCATTGAATTTCCTCGTCCACCCTGGGGCCATTATTAGCCCTGTTTTACTGGAATGAACTTAGTGAAGATAAGTAGATAAGCCAAGGTCCCACAGCTAGGAAGGGGGGAGGTGAGACTGAACCAGGTTTCCCCACGCGAAACCCACTCTGTTTTCATTATTGTCACTTCTCAGCATGTTTTTGGTATCAAGTGAGGTAAATCTCGTCACCAGTCCATTATTATTCTGGTCCAAAATTTTCTCAGCTCTTCTCAAGCAATTACCCTTCTAAATGAACTTCACGTCCCCACTGCCATGGTCCCGGGAATGGCACTATGTTTATTAATTGTAGCAGCAGGAGTTGACATCTTTACATTTCGACTTCCTTTCTGGAAACACTAATGTGTCTCTATTTCTTCAGACACTCTTTTTTTTCCCCCTGCAGGAGAGCGTTCATAGATTCCTCTCGATAGCCCTGGCAGCGCTTTTTATAGAGCAAATTCCAAAGAAGAGGTGTTTCAGCTTTTTGTTGCTATTATGTGTGAAATCCTTCTTTGCACCACACTTGGAAATGAAGCCTCGCGCCCAGGTACACAAACTCTTCACTTTCACCCAGTTCTTGTATCGGGTTCTATTACCAAACCTTCTGGCCAGGGCTGCTCGTTCCCACCCCAGCAGAGTTGTTTGGATTTTTCAAGGTAGGAAATCACATCATCAGCAGATTGTTACCATTTTTGCCTTCCTTTCCAATGTTTATCATTCCGATCTGTGTTTTCTTGTCCTTGGGACCACCTGGAACATTCTCTCCTGTGCTGAGCTGGTGGGGGGGGGGCGGGGGCACGGTGAGATAAGAGCCCAAACTGTTTTGTGTATTGCTGGCACTTTGTATCGTGTGAGCACCTTCATGCACTCGATCTTGTTTGATCTTCGCATAGTCACTCAGTTGATCAATAACCGTGTGCCGAACATCTCCTGTGGACCAGGTGACATGAGACATGTGTTTCTTGTCTCCGTGCCCTGCAGAGTCCGGTGGGAACCCAGGAAGAAAATAAGTACACAGACTCGATTATAAGTCAATGAAACATGGACCAGAGAAAGTATAAAGTACCATCCCTTCCATTTCACAGAGGAGGAGTCAAGACCCAGGATGGGAAAGTGACTTGCACAAGATCACACAGCAAAAGGCGGCCAGGCTGAGATGTGAACCCTTTTTTTTTTTTTTTAAAGATTTTATTTATTTATTTGAGACAGAGAGAATGAGATAGAGAGAGCATGAGAGGGAGGAGGGTCAGAGGGAGAAGCAGACTCCCTGCCAAGCAGGGAGCCCGATGCGGGACTCGATCCCGGGACTCCAGGATCATGACCTGAGCCGAAGGCAGTCGCTTAACCAACTGAGCCACCCAGGCGCCCGAACCCTTTTTTTTTTTGCACCCAGAGGCTGGGAGCCACCTCCAACTTTCTCCAGCCTGTGCATGTGGGTCTTCCTAGGTCCAGAGGGCCGGCTGTCCTCTGGAAAATGTCGGTTCCCTGGCAGAGCCCATTCCAGCTGGCTGAGGGCCTAGGATAGAGCTCTCTGCTTCCTTGGACGGCTTGCCAGGGAGCAGAACGTTGTGTTCGGCAGGGCTTCCATGGAGCCCGGCAGCCAGGCTGAAAGCCTAGAACCCCACAGCTGTTGCCAGTTGGCTGGCACTGCCCGCGCTCAGGGTTTACCTCTCCGCTGAGCTCCACTACCCTTCCTGGAAGTCTCTGCCCAGGAAACGGAGGTCAGGCTATAGGCTGTGACCTGGTCCCAGCACCTGTGGCTTCAGGTCCAGCTGAGCTCGGAGGCCAATGCCAGGCCTTCTAAAGTGGAAATGAGTATGGCCATTGCAAACAAGGTCACATTTATGGGCAGATGCCCCGTGACTCCATGGTGGCTCAGAATATGGTGGCTGGGATAGAACCTTCTAGGACTCCACTTATAGAACCCATTCTAAAGATCCTGCCCTTCGGCCCTCCTCGAGCTGGTCCAGCCACATCTCAACCTTAGCAGTCTTCATGTTGAAGGCCACATGGTGCTTTTCTTCCCCAACCCACTCCCTCTGCTTGGTTTTATAATTCCGCGGCTCATGGCCTACCCGACTATGAGCTCCTGGAGGCTGGGGCCGGGCTCACAGCCAAGTTGGAGTCTCTGGGGTCTGACCCACGGGTCCTGGCACCTGCGGCCCCCAGGGACTCCCTCTGCCTTTCCTAAGCATGCACATCTTGCTAGCCTGCAAGAGGGGGCCTTGCTTGGCACCCAGCCCAGCCCCCCAACACGGGAGGGCCCCTGCTGCAAGTACTTGTCTCCCATCACCCAAGGGCTGCCTCCTCCTCTTCTTTCCATCTCAAACCCAGTGTCACCTGTCCAGAGAGGCCTTCCCTGGTCACTCTTCCTAAAATGGCCCACTGCCCATTGCCCTGTTTTATTTCCTCCGTAGAACACATTGTCATCGGAGATTCTTTCATTCTGTTGATTTGTTTGCCTGTTTCTGTCTCCCTCTCACTAGTATCTAAGCTCCATGAGTCATGGGTCCTCGTCCCTGGGGTGGTTTAGAGCAGAGCTTTTTACACGATAGTGTGCTCACGGGTCACCTAGGAATCTTGCTGACGTGGTCGATCCCCGCGCTCTGAGCAGCCGAGGGCCAGTGCTGGGGTTCTCAAGCTCCATGGAATCGGAAGCCCCTGGGGGTGACGTAGATGCGTGCTCACGTGTGCACACCTCTCATCGAGAGCAGGGTTAAGGTCACCAGCCCCGGAGCCAGCGCCACCTCGGTCGAAGGTTACCTCACTTGCTTGCACCTCTGTTTTTCCAGCTGTGGAATGGGGCAGATGGTAGTCCCTTCCTCGTAAGTCTGTTTGAAGACTGAGTTCACAGAGTTAGCTGTGCAGTGAGTGCTTGGGCGTCAGGCAGAAGCTGTCAGCAGGAGGCGACAGGAGGCGGACCCGAATGTGGCACCAGGCCAGGTGTGTCCTTCCGGGCCAGCTGGCTTCCGGGCTGACAAGGACTCCTATCTACACTGACTCCCGAGCTCCAGCGAGATTACAGGGCTGACCTGAGCATCAAGCTGCACCTGCTTCCCAGCATTTGTGGAAGGAACCGAGAGGCCCCGGATGGCCAGAGATGACCCCTCCCAGAGGCTTGCTGCAGGGATGCTGGCTGGGGGTTGCCCGGGTAGTGGGGCAGGATGAGAGGCAGCTCTGTCACCAGCCTGATGGGCCACACTTCACTGTTTCATGCCCTTTCCCTGCCGATCTTCCTGGGGCATGTGTCAGCCTATGTGCCGGGCCGCCTTATTCCCATTTTACAGACAAGAAAACCAAGACTCCAGAGAGCTCCTGGGAGGCTCTGCAAACAAAGCTACCTGTTCCTGGATAATGGGGCGGTTAGGAGGTCCTGACCCAGAAGAAGGAAGGTCTAGAGCCCCTACCCTAAGGGGTCACCACCCTTTGCCCATTGATCCCTGCAGGCTCAGGGAGGCCCCTCTGGGAGGACTTGCTGCCTTGTAACTTACACGTGGCCACACGCCTGGCCCTGGAAACCAGCAGAGAGCCATGAACAGTCAGACTGAGACTTGCTGGCTTGGGCAGGAGGTGCCCCAGGCTGCCACAAGAGGTCAATGCCATGGACCCCACTGTCTGCCTGGCGAAGCCGGCAGACCTTTTCTCAGACATTTTTTTTTAAACTCATAAATTACAAGAGTTACAAAGAAGCCCGCAAATGATGCTATAGTAATATAGGGGCTTTGTTATTGACTCATTACATAGCAAGATCCAGCGGCAGGTTTAATAGCTAGTGTGATTTCAAAGTAGCGATGAATGCAAATGTTACTTCAAGATGCCTGCCACGCTAGAATGTAATCTGAAAATACCTGTGATTTCTCTTGGCAACAAAGTCACAGGTGCCACTAATCACTGTGGTTTTTGCCTAGACACGCTGGAAGGAAATGCTCAATTTCAAAGAATAAAGATGTAATTCTTTCCCCCCATTCAAAACCAGGGACCTCAGTCAAGAGCTCTGTTAAAAGGGAGGCTGGAGCCCATGGGTAGAGCCCAGGGAGTGATGGCCCGGTGGAGCTGTGGCTTTGAGTGGAGGGAGACAGAGCTTTGGCAAGGCCCTCTGCCCTCGTCCGTCCCCTCTGTGCACCTGCCAGGCTGAGCACTGATCCTCAATTCCCATATTTCCTACTGCTTGATTGACTGACTTCCTGCTCTAGTCTTAGAGGCCTTTGAAAATGTCCATCTGGAGAGAAAGGGCTCCTGGGGATAGTCTGCTCCTGAGTCCATTCCCAGAGTGCCTCTCTCCGGGATTTGCACAGGCTGCCTGGCCCCCACTGTCAAGGCCAGTGGCACAGGGAAGGCCGGGTGGGCGGGGCAGAGAGAGCCGGCCACCTGCCACTGCAGGGCTGACTGAGCCCACCCTTGCTGTTTACGGGGCTTTCCTGCTCATGATCTCACTTTATCCTCACTACCCTCCTGTCCGGGAGAACTGCCGTCTCCACTTTGCAGGCGAAGCTCAGAGAAACGGAGCATGTGCCCAAGGTCCCACAGCCAGGAAGTAGGATTTGCCTCTATGGATGCTGTCCTTTGCTCGGGATCTCTGCTGCTCAGAGAAGTAGAAAGCAGGTCTCCTGTCTCTGCAGATGTAACTGGCTGGCTGGGAAGCTGGAGTCTGTATTTTGTATATGGCTTCTTTCATTCATCCACTTATTCGTTCATTCATCCATTCCTCCTTCTAAACGTCCATCTATCTGTCTGACAAATAAGTACCAGGCCCTGTGTTAAGTAAGCCCAAGAAATGCAGCAAGAGCAGATACCTCCCGGCCCCATGGAGCTTACGGTGTGGGGAGGGGAGCAGAAAGAGGAGACTCATCAACTAAGTGGAAATGTGAACATGGCCAAGGGCTCTGAGGCAGAGATGTGTGGCTGGGTGGGGGGGAATGTCTGCTGGGCTTTAGCAAAGGTCAGGGAGGGCCTTCCAGAGCTGAGATCCAAAGCATGAACAGGAGGTGACAGGGCAAGAGAAGGGAGGGAAGCTGGACCCACTGGGGGGGCGGCTATGCAGAGAAGGGGCTGCAGTCAGGCTGGGATTGCGATCCTGGGGTAATCGCTGACCAGCTGTGCAAACATGATAAGCCCTTCATACTCGGAGCCTTGATTTTCTGAAAAATCAGGATTATAGTAATACCCACTTTACAGGAGTGTCATGAAGATTTATTGAGATGAAGTGAGTAAAGCTCTCAGCACGGTGCCCAGCCCCTGGCAAATGCTGACTCAGCACTTCAGCTCTTAGTAAGTGTGGATGATGAGTAAAGCAATCCATGAGAGCACTTGCAAGATCTGGCCACAGCATGAACTGAGGGGGTGTGTGGAAAGGTCTATGGTTCACCTAGCAATGGACCCACCTCAGTGGCATGTTAGGATCATCTGAGTGCCCTGAGCACACCTCACATTGATTAAATGATCATCAGATCCCTGAGGGTGCATCTGGTATCTGCAGCGTTTAAGCCTCTGCAGGGGAATCCAATGTCCAGCCGGGACCAAGAGCCACCGTCTTCGAGGGTGGTTTCACTAATGGGGTGCAGTGGGGAAGGGTTCCTGGGGTACTTGGTGGTTGGGGCGCCCCCCAAGAATGGAGAAGATTTAGAAAAGACCAGGGAGGGAATTCCAGGCTGAGGAAGAGGCAGAACGAAATCTTGGAGATTGGGGTGGAGTCCGGAACTGGGGAAATGGGGGGCAATGAAGGAGGCCGGAGGCTGGGAGAGGCTCATGCAGCAGGGTGATCACATGGAACGGCAGTCAGCTGCTGAAGAGCCTTGAGGGTTAAGAGGGGCCTTTGGTCTGGTCGGACTGGGACGTTGCTTGCAGGTGGATGGGTTTGGAAAAACTCTCGTCTGCAGGGCCGCCTCTTTGAAAAGAGCCAGGAAGGCAAAGGGGTGTCATCTTATATGCCAATTCCTGTTGATTGGAGTAGCTGTTTAGGGATTCTGTATTGAGAAGGATTCAGAGCTTGAATCTGAGTGTGGCAAGTGATTGACAATGGTGAGGGGGCCAAGGCGAGGGGGAGGCCTGGGATGGCAGCACCTGTGGGAGGTACTTCCCATCCTGGCTAGGTGGGGGGGAGGGGGCTCCTGCAGCTGGGCAGCGAGGGTAGAAAGTAGGAATTGGTCTTTACTTTTCTTCTGTGTTGGTTTCCCTGAAATTGCTTCAAGAAAGAGGACCTTCCCTCTGTGTAGGTGATTAAGAAGCCAGCCAGGAAACGGAGCTCACTGTACTGGATAAAGTACAAGGCAGGAAAAAGTAGGTCAAGAAAAATGGATGGGTGGACTTAGAGATTCTTAAGATCTCTTCAAGTTCTGATACTCAGTGGAGAAGAAATCCCCAAAATGCCTTTGAGAGGTAGTGAGAGTCTTGTCACTGGAGGCATTCAAGGAAAGAAAAGCTAGAAGACCGGTGAACTGGACAGCAGAGAGACTCACATCTCAAACAAGGGCTGGTTGAGAGTACTTCTTCGGGGTTCTTAACATGGTGATTCTGTGATACAGCACAGCTGATGGTGAGGTTGGGGGCGCTATATAATGACTCGTTCCTGAAGGCACGAGCGAGCACTGAATAGAGCTGGGTCTGTGCCTCGGAGGTCCAGAGACCAGAAATTAGGACCCAGAGGGAGAGTGGTGAGAGAGAAGGAGAGCTCAGGGAGCCCACAGCCTAAGGAATGTTGATGGCACATTGGGTTCACCCACCGGTCCCAGGCAGACGACCCAACATCCATGAATGACCCAGTGGCTTCTGAGTGCCTTCCTCCACACCAGCTTTTGCCTTGGAGCTATCTGGGGCCGGGCTGCTCTCCCAGGAGTCTCTGTCTTGGAGAAGAGACTTGTAGACATATGTTCCTGTCTACTGTTCCAACAAACCTGTCCTAGGGCAGCCCACTCCACTCTGCCTGGTTGTGTTTGCGGGGCTGGTGGGAGAACAGGAAGGCAGGAAGGGTGGTGCTGTCTTCGGGCTCTGTTGGGGTCACGATGACCTTCCAGGTCCTTTCTGCTATGGATTTGGGGAAGCCAAGGCTACAGGACAAGCATTGCCCACTCGGTGCTGTGTGTACCCTTTGAACCACGAGCTCAGCCCTGCAGCCCCATGATGTCACCTCTGACAGAGAGAGAGAGAGAGACTCCCCGGGACCGTAGAGAGCGGTGGTGAAGAGGCAATGTGGGTACAGAGCCACCTTCTAGACAAAACTGGGCTGTGCACAGCGTGCTAGCCTCTCATTCGGGTAAAGCAGACACTTTAAATACATGTATATGGATGCACAGACTCTCTCTGGAAGGGTATTCAAGAAGCAAACATCTGTGCTGGATCCTTCCTGGCGGGGATCTGGGTGGTGAGGGAGACGGGGTTTTCATTACTTAACTTTTTGACTCTTTTGAACTTTGTCCCATGCATGAGCTGACTCTTCAAAATTAAATACGTTAAGCACGATCTGCATAGACTCCCCGGTTCCAATGTTAGTCTCGAGCACATTACCTAGCCTCTCTGTGCCTCAGTTTCCTCTTCTGTAAAAGCAGGGAGGTTGCCAGCACCTGGCTCAGGTTGTGAGAAGAGCTGAGCCAGGGTAGTGCAACGATTATCACAGTGCCAGGCACGCAGGAAGCCCTCGACGGCTCTGAGACGCTTGGACGATGTTTCTGATGGGGAAACTGAGTCTCAGAAGGGTTAAGTAGCCTGGCTGTCAGGAGCCTGTTCTGTATGTGAGGACAAATGACATGCTGTCCCTTCGCGTGTTGGAGGGGGTGTGTGTAGCCGGGGGAGGGGGGAGAGGATACACACACATGAAGACAGCTGTACCCCCGCCCAGTAAGGGCTGTGACAGAGACTGGAACGAAGGGCTACGCGGATGCAGAGAAGGGGAGGCCACCAAGGGAAACACGACTTGCTTGTTGGCAGGTGTTTGTCGAGGGGAGGGGGTGTGCTCGGTAGAAGGCACGGCAGATGCAAAGGCTCAGAGTCCCTAAAGTCTGGAGGATGAAAGGAAAGCCCAGGAGATGAGGTGGAAGTTGGTGGCAGAAAGAGAACTGAGGACACAGAGGAATTAGCCTGGGGGGTGGGGTGGAGGAAGCAAGCAGCGGGGAGCAGAGCACGAGGTTGCTGGAAAGGAGCTGAGCCAGGGCAGAAGGACAAGAACATCTTTCCTCCGTCGCCATGTCCCACCCCCCTGGGGGATGAGCAGGTGCTCCCCTTTGCACGCGCACAAAGCTCATGCACACAGGTGCACTCAGCCTTCATATGTATCTCGCCTGGGGTTTGAGAGACAGTCACGATTTGGCGCTGATTTTATTGAAGCAAATTCAAGGACATCATCAACATGGGGAGATGAAGCAGGAAGGGGACACTCAGAGACCAATGTCACCTTCTCAGCAGGGCTATCCCCAGCCACCCTCCGTGAAACCTCAGCACCCTCTCTTCCAGCACCCCATGCAGATCTATGGCTTATAATGGCATCTATCATCATCTGATCTTCCGAGAATTTACTTGTTTTCTTCTTAAGATTTTTAAAATTTATTTGACAGAGAGACGACACAGCGAGAGAGAGGGAACACAAGCAGGGGGAGTGGGAGAGGGAGAATCAGGCTTCCTGGTGAGCAGGGAGCCCGATTCAGGGCTCGATCCCAGGACCGTGGGATCATGACCTGAGCTGAAGGCAGACACTTAACAACTGAGCTACCCAGGCGCCCCATACTTATTTGTTTATTATCCGTCTCACTCCTCCAAAACGAAAGTCTGTGAAGGTATGGGGTTTGTTTTGTTCTCTGGTTTATCCCCAGTACCTAGACCTGTGTCTTGAGGTGCTCAAATAAGGTGCTCAAATAAGGACACTCACCATTTTGGGGGGCAATTACCACATGCTAAACATTTCTCAATTTTCACAACCCCAGCCTGCCAGGTGGGCATTTTTATTTTTTTATCTGTTTTTAAAGATTTTATTTATTTATTTAAGACAGACAGAGAGAGAGAGAGAGAGAAAGAGAACGAGGCATGGGGAGCAGTAGTGGGAGAGGGAGAAGCAGACTCCCCGCTGGACAAGGAGCCTGATGTGGGGCTCGATCCCAAGACCCTGAGATCACAATCTGAGCCAAAGGCAGATGCTTAACCGACTGAGCCACCCAGGTGCTCCCAGGTGGGCATTTTTATTCCCATTTTACAGAGGAGGAAACTGAGAGTTGAGAGCGATCCAGTAAGTCACCAAGATTTGAATCCATGCACCTTGGGTGCATTTTCACGCTGCTCAGAATCTGGGGCAGAAGTGTTCATGCCCCTGAACGGGCCAGTTTCTTTCACCCCGCCCAACCTGGGCTCAAAAGCCTGAGGCTTGCCACCCTGCAAGTCTGCAGGGGTGACTCGCCTCCATGAGGGGACCCCTTTTTCTTGGCAGCGGCCCCCTCCCATAGCGGCTGGAGGCAGCAACCCCCTGGGTCGCCACGCGGGCTCTAGAGCTGGGGCTTGAGGCTGGGCGACCTAAGCCCCACTTTCTGCTCAAGTGGGAAAATGGGTCGGGAGAGGTATGTAAAATAATCCATCACCGTTTTTGACACTTACGGGTTGTATGAGTCAGGATCCCACAGGAAATACAGGCCACACGTAAGGGTTTGACTGAAGAGAATTTAATGGAAAGTGTATTTACAGAGGTGTGCTGTATCAGTTTCCTATGGCTGCAGGAACAAAGTCTCACAAATGTTCGTGGCTTAAAACAACACAAATGTACTCTCTGGTTCTGGAGGTGGGAAGTCCAAAATGCTGGTTCCCTCCGGAGGCCCCACGGGGCGGGGATCCATTCCTTGACTCGTCCAACTTCTAGAGGCTTTCCTTGGCTGCCGGCTAAACCATTCCAACCTGTTTCCATCATCATATATCACCTTGGCCCTCCCAATTCCCTCTTATGGGGACCCTAACGATACATTATTGGGCCCACCTGGGTAATCCAGAACAATCTCCACATCTCAAGATCCTTAATTTAGTCACCTCTGCAAAGTCTCTTGTGCCATGTCAGATAACACATTCACAGGGCCCAGGGATTGGGGTATGGACATCTTGGGGGCCATTATCCAGCCTGCCACCTGTGGAAGCAGACGGAGGGTGGGCAGGGATTAGCATCAGCGGGGAGCTATGACCACCCCAGGCCCGACGCTGAAGCCCAACCAGAGGCCAGAGGCCAGAGGCGTGGAGCACAGCAGGGGAGAGCCAGAAACTCAGCAGCACAGAACTGAGTTCATTGCGTTAGCTATGACCGCCCCTGCATTTGAGGCCTGGTCTTCCGAAGAGGGTCCAGGGCCCCGGGGCTGCCTGCCTCTGTCCCTGGAAAAGCAGAATGAACCCTCCCATACCATCCCAGCGCAGTGGGACCACAGTCCCTTCCGCTCAAACCACGCTGTCAGGATTTGGGGCAAAAAAGCTGCCGGGGAATTTCAAAGCCAAAGAGCCAGCTGGCTTTTCAAAAGCCCTCTCTCTAACAAAGGACCGGAGAGGAGGTAGGAAGACAAAAGCGCTGGCCAGCAGGAGGCCGGCTAAGCAGCTGCCAAGACAGCCCCCAGAAAGGTGAGCTACAGGGGGAGGTAACTGGAGGGCAACTGGAGCCACACTGACGGTCTGATCTTCCACAGAGGCCCCCTCCCCCACCATCACCACCACTGGTCCTTAAACAAACCACTCCAGCTCGCTGGAGGCTAAGCCATGAGGAGCCGGGAGCCCAGCACTGGCAATGTAGAGACTAAGATCCGTTCCATCACTGACTCGCTATGTGACCTTGAGCATGATAGTTACCCCTCTGCACCATAGTTTCTGCATCTATAAGATGGGGATAATGGGACCCAGTGCCTAAGGTCAGGTTCTCTAGAAGCAGAGCCTGAGACAAGGATTCTTGCATGCATGTGATTTATTCGAGGGAAACTGGAGAGGAGGAAAGGACACAGAATAGGTGGGGCAGAAGACAGGCAAGGCTGTGAGTGAGGACCTCAGAGTTGTTCCTCTTGAGAACAAGCCAACAAAAAGGTAGCTTTTGTCCCTATCTTGGGGGAGGCACATGTCCCATTCTTTCCCTGCTCCAGTAGACTGAATAATGACCCCCCAAAGATGTCCACATCCTCATCCCCAAAACCTGCAGATATGTTACCTTCTAGGTAGAAGGGGACTTGCAGGAAGTCTTTTGAGACGGGAGATCATTCTGGGTCATCTGAGTGGGCCCCCGGTTATCACAGGGTCCTTACAAGGGGAGACAAGAAGGTCAGAGTCAGTAGTTGGCGGGGGGGTGACAAGGGGAGCAAGAGGTTGGAGTGATGTGAGGAAGAGGCCAGCAGCCAGGGAATGCAGGTGCCTCTAGAAGCTGGAAGAAGCAGGGAGATGGATTCTCCAAAGGTCACAAGAAGAAACTCATCCCAACAACACCTTGATTCTCAACTTCTGACCTCCAGAACTGTTAAGAGAATCCACTAGTGTGGTTTCGAGCCACTGAGTGAGTGGTACATTGTTAAGAGCATCAGTAGGAATCCAATATGCGGGGCACCTGGTTGGCTCAGTCGGTTGAACGTCTGCCTTCGGCTCAGGTCATGATCCCAGGGTCCTGGGATTGAGTCCCGCATCGGGTTCCCTGCTGAGCAGGGAGCCTGCTTCTCCCTCTCCCTCTGCCCCACCCCCAGCTTCTCTGTGCTTTGGCCTCCAACAGCTCTCAACAGCTCTCAGGCCTGGAGCCGTTTTGACCTCCCGTACAGAGAGCCAGAGGCCAGAGTGACCTTCAGCTAGGGACTGATGGCCTTGTCTTGAGTCTGACCAACTCTAAGCAGCAATCCACACTAGACAGCCCCCAGGCATTGCACTCTGGATGGGCTCCTCCCCTGCCCTGCCCTGCCCTCCCCCAACTCCTTCTGCTTCCCCAGGGAGCATGTCTTTAATGGCACAGGAACCCTAGTCTCAAGCTCTGCTTCTGGGGTGGGGGGAAGCCTGAGAACCTTCTCTATCTGGTCCCCACAATTAAGCCCGAGGCAGGGAGTTTGCTGATCCTCATTTTGCAAAGAAACTGAGACTTTGACTGGCTCACAACTGTAAGGGGTTAAGCTGGAATCTGGATCCAGACACAGGGGATGGTGCATTTAATTCCCAGACTCTATGTACCACCTCCCAGACAGTCCCCTGGGCTCCTTCTCCAGCCCTTGGGGATAATCGTCTGCATTTCCTGGAGGCAGGAAGTGGTTGGAGCAATCAGCTGGGCTCTGTCGGAGATAATCCTCCTGGATACCTGCCCATCTCACACTTCTGGCCTGGCCCAAGTCCCCACAATGGGATAGTGGGTGCAGGGAGGCCTGGGAAAGCTGCTGGACCCTGAAATGTGGATGTCAAAGCCATGGCTCCCTGAGGCCATCCATTGTTAAAAATCACACAGGTTTCATATTGATTCTTGAGTCAAATCCTGGCAAATGACTTATCCCTTCTTTCCCCTCTGTGAGACCAGGATAATAACTCTGTGGCCAGGATGGAAGAAATAACAGATGGGAACTTGGCGAGGACAGAGCTTGGCCCAGAGGGAGCTCGTTCCTGCTCCATTAATCTGAGCCTCAGTTTCTTCATTTGTGAAATGGGAATAATCATACTGCAGTGCAGCCACAGTGAGCGCTAACCCTAGGAGTACGACCTCTGGGGTCCCAATCCTAAGCGGCCTGGGACTAGTCACTTAACTGCTGTGTGCCCCCTGTCCCTTCTCTGGTTAGTTAAGGGCTGGGTGAGGGAATACAGATGAACGGAGCCCTGCACACAGTGCCGTCGGTAGCTCGTATGGGAAGGGCTTGGCCAGTGCCTAGTACCTCCTAAGCGCTCCCTAACCAATGGATGTTTTGTTCTTGGAGTTCTCTGGCCCCCATAGTGAGGAAGGTCACCTCCATACACCTCCACAGCCCTACGGCTTCAGCCTCCAAGGCACAGGCCCAGCGGGCTGGTTGCTGTGCTCAGGTGGGTTGCATGGAGTTGACCTTGTAAAGAGCACGGGCCCTGTGTGCCCCCCGCCCCACGTTTGGGGGCCTTTTCAGGCCTCCGGCTGTCACCCTCAACACACCCCTTCCATCCTCTTCCCTCCCCACCTAAGCGCCCATCCTTCACCCACCTTGTTCCCCGCCCGCATCAGCGAATTGGTGATGACTCACGATAGAGCTGGGGTCGAAGCTGCGTGGGTGATACCATCCTTCTCAGAGGCATTTACCTTCCCACAGCTCCCGAGAGCACGGGCCCTGCCATCTCGGAACGCTTGCCAACACCAGGACCCTTCTTCTCCCCAGGGAACAGTCTGACATGGCAACCCATTCCAGGTGGCAAGATGTTCCCCTGAGATGTCCTGCAAAGACCTCTCCGGCTCACAGGGCTCCGCGTGTTGGCGTCGGTGCGTTCCTGCCTAAATGGGAAAAAGCAGCTTCCAGTATTCTGTCTGATGCCTCCTATAATGAGAACAGCAGCTGTGGGGGCTTTTACCTTTCTTTTTCTGGACTAAACAGGCCTGGACTGCAGGCTTCCTTTGCCTCCCTCCCTGATGCTCAAACACCCAGGACAGACAGACTGCCAAAGCCAGGGGGCTCCTTCGGCCCTTTGGCCTCTGAGCAGCCAGCCTGGGCTTAGCCTCCCTCCCATCAGGTAATCCAGGGACCGGGCCAGAAGCCCCTCACGGCTTCATGTGCCCCCAGGAACTCAGCCAGGCTCTGGGCCAACCAATGTGGGGACTAGAGGCCAATCCACGGTCCATTTTCAAAACTGCAACTGGGAAGGTGAGGATTTGGGTCTGCACCCTAACCACCTCCTTTGTTAAATAAAACCAACCTAGAAAACAGAGTGCAAACCTCCAAACCACCTGTCTGGAGCTCAGCCAAGCCCGGGTAGAGTTCAAGCAATGTTGACAGTATTGGCAAGTCCGGGCTCTGGGCTGGGCCTGGCCTTAGGGACGAAGCTACACCCCCCACCCCTGAGATGGTCACAGCCCCGTGGGGAAGAGAGACTGAAGGGACTCCAGTTCCCTGGGGCGGGGGGGGGGGGGGGGGGGGGCGGGCGGCGCAAGGTGCTGTCCAGGGTGGACCCGGCTCCCAGGTGCAAACACATAGTGAAGTTTTGCTGATGGCGCTGAAGCCTGGTGCTGAGAGCCACGCAGCCCACAGCACACCCCCTTTCCCTTTGGGACCCTCTCTGACCTTGTCACTTTTGACAGCTCCTCTCCAAATACACAGGGTCCTATCTTTCCTCTCCACCTCCTGGAAGCAGCCCCCAGCCTCACTGGCTGCAGTGTCCTCTCTCCTAGATCCTGCCCCCCCAACACCCCTGCACCCCACACCCTCCTTGTATCACCTTCTGTTACTTGAATGTCCCTGCTGCACCCCCACCACCATCCTCCCCCGTCCCCAACCTAGAGACCCAGCTAGGTACTTTCCGAAAGAGTCATCATTCCCCTGAGGACAGATTACCCAGTCTCGTTTCAAATTAAAAGCAGCTCAGCTTTATCAAGGGCTAAGCTGATCCTGAAGTGTTTAAGCTCAAACGGCAAGGCTTCCAAGGCATTTCCTGCTAATGAGATTAAATGAGGTAATGTGTGCGGAGCTGGACGCACTTTGGGATCCAGCCCTCAGACCACCACGGGGAGTCTTTGCTCTCCTTTGATGTCAGGTACTTTAGAGGGAAAGTTTGCAGAGCTTAGCCACCTGTGTGATGCTTGGGCATGGAAGGGGCGCCAGGAATGGGGTGAGCAGCAACCTTCAGGCATGAGTGGGTAAAGGCGGGTTGTGTATGAGCGCATGCGTGCATGTGACCGAGAGGCGAGAACAGAGAGGTGTGTTGTGGGGTCCCACCACGTCCCACCGGATCTCGTCTCTCCTGTGGGGTCTCACTCAGCTGCTCGGTCTTGCTGCCACCGCCATGCTGGCCTCAGGAGGTCACTGTGGTCAACACAATCCCTTCTGGCTTGGCCTCAGCCCCTTGCCCTGAGTTACCCCCAGCTGAGCAGAGACTGGTTGTCATTTCCAAAATGATTTTGCGGGAAGAACAAGGTAAACACCCAATTATATGTATGCTGGCTCTATGGCCCATGGTGATTTCTTAAGGCCAGATTTCCCATTCCAGACTAAGGGAACAGCAAAGACATTTTTGAATCTCTGATTCGCTGCTTAGGATAGCCACACATCTGGACACGCAGGGATTGTTCTGGACACTCTCTGCTGACTAAGTGCCAACTGCGGTCCCTCATCAAGCTGGGGGAAGGGGACTTCCTTATCTCCTCTTTCCTGCCCTGTTCAGGCACTGTGCTGGGGGCTTCATGTTGTTAACTTACCCATTCTGAGTAATGACTTTGTAAACACAGGGCCCAGAAAGGTCAAGTTTCTAGTCTAAGGTCACAGAGTTAGAAAAACCAGCTTCAGTTATGGAACATCCTCTGTGCTGGGTGAAAAGCCAATCCATATTGTGTATGGAATATCACTGGACCCTCCCAAAGGACTAGTAAAAGCTTAGGTGCTAACAGCTAATCATATTGTCCCCCTTTTACAGATGAAGAAACAGATGCTCAGAGAAGGGAAGTGATTAGTCTGCTGGGACCCTCCTAACTTTCTGAGGGCTTTGCCTCGGTGACTACGGTAAATGTAAGGATTTTCAAGCGCTCAAGCTCAACTGGGGCAAGAAGCAGGGGGCTTTTGGGCCCACCTCTGCCCGTGTCCCCATCAGGCTGGGGTTCCATCTCTTGGACTCAGCCAGGGCAGGAATTTTGCATGCTGGGGTTCTGCTGAGCCTCTGCCAGATCCCCTCCCCCCTCCTCCTCCGCCAGCCCCTGAGTCCCCCCTTCCCCAGCACAGGACTAGCCCCAGCCGAGTTCCTGGATCACCTCCTGGGATTCAGGGTAGCCCTCCCTCCTGGTGCTGAGTCCCCATGGACCTTACTTTTTCTAGCACCCAGCAGGACCTCAATTGTCCTCTCCAGTAGGGTGGGCTGGCGGGCTTCAGGGGCCAAGACCCTCAGGCTTTAATCCTGTGTGACTTCAGGCGCATTAACTCACCTCTCTGAGCCTATTTACCTCTTAAGATACAACTGATGGTAGTACTCTACCCAGAGATGACGCAAAGCTTTCTTTACCCCTCGCCTCCTTTTCTTTTTCTCATTTTTCCCGTTCAGTGAGCACTATTTATATAGCGCTTACTCCGTGCCAGGCACGGTTGTAAGCACTTTTATTCCTAATTGAATCCTCATAACAACCCTGTGAAGGAGGCACCGTTAGTCTCTTATTTTACAGATGACAACTCTGAGACACGGAGAGGTTACAGAACCTGGCCAAGGTGACACAGCTTTAAAAAAAACAACCACCTTGAGATGTAATTGCCATCTAACATTATTTGACACACAGCTTTTAAGAGGCAGAGGCAGGAATCAGAGGCGGGCCCCAGAATTCACGCTTTTAACTTCCTCCCCTACACCGAGATAAGGTGTATAAAGCATTTTGGTGTAAGATGCAACCAAGAAGAAATGCTTCATAAACAGTCACTGTAGTTACCATGTGTCTTCAAAGCAGGTCATCCGACTTCTGTGAGTCTCCATGTTTTTCGTCCCCACAGTGGGACCCGTGATGCCTCCATGGCAGATTTCAATAGAATGATGGGTGTGAAGTGCTCGTCACAGATCCGCACACAGATCAAGCCACGAGCTCTCGGTGGTCCTCTCTGGAAGGCACAGGTAGAGGGGGCCGAGGACTGACTTTAGTTAAGACATATCCACTGAGCCTGCGAGAATAGGTGTAGAAAAGTCCCCAGCCTTGGGGGGCCCAAGTGAAGCAAGAGATGACACAGCAGATGTCCAAAAGTGTAGGACCTCTGGGGGTCCAGGCTGGGGGAGGGGATGTGGGGGGCGTCAGGAAGAAGGCTTGTGAACACTTATGGGGCCAGCTAATCTTCACAACCACCCTGAGCAAACAAGAGTCTCAGGGAGGAGACACGACAAGGCCAGAGTTCAAGAAAGGGGTGACAATGGGCTTTGCATCCAGGACAGGTCTGTTGTTCCTCTCCCCTCCGGACTGGCCTTTGGCGGGATGATGGGCCTCAGCTACAGGGCCACAGTCTGGGTAAGGAGTGACTGTTTCCTACAAAACGTCCAGCAGAAGGCAGGAGAGAGTCCCTCCTGAACAAGGGTCCTAAATAAGCAGGGGCTCCTGTGGGGTACGGGGCTGAGGAAGGCGCAGGGACCTGGCTTAGGACAGGGACAGACGAGAGACTGAATCAGGAGCAGGGGTGGCCTGGGCCTGGGGGCGGGTGGGCAGGGTCCAGCCCGGGACTGGGGCAGGGGATCCCCACTGAAATCCAGAGAAAGGCTGAGAGCACACCCCTGCCTCTTCCCATCCCACCCCCCAGAAGACTTTCCCCACGCATAGGTCTCAGAGCCATGTGCCCTGGGACCCATGGCTAGAGGGTGACAGGAGCCCTTTCCAGGGAGGCTGTCCGTTGTCTTCAGAGGCAGGAAAGCCACTTCCTATGGGCCCAACCGTCCCTTGAAGAACCAGGCCAAGCCCAGCGGTCTCTGTCTTCACTTTAAACCAGAGGAGGGCTACAGTGGATTCACCCAGAGCCATAACCCCAAGAGGGCAGATTCGTTTTCTTCCTGGAGAGCTCCTTCACAGCACCTCCATTTCCCATCGTGACAGTGACGGCCCAGCCCGAGTCCAGTGGCCCCAGAGTGAGGTCACTGCAGTGAGGTCTGACCTCAGTGTTGCCATGGGGACGCTCCGGATGCCACTGCCACCTGCCGAGCCACACCTTTCTTCCAGAAGGAGTGGGAGGGGCAGCGACTGATGTGGAGACTATGTGTCACCCTGCTCCTGGCCCACCAGGCTTGTTTCCCCCCAAACATAAATGGTCATATTGGGGTGGGCCAGGGAACGCTTGTGGGGCCTGCTGGCTCCATTGTGTGTGTGTCTATGTGTTTGGGATGCAGGGAGAGGAATGTATGAGCCCTCCCGGGGTGCTGCATTTTCTTCTCTCCCTGCGCCACTGGGCTGGGATGCTGCTCATTGTGCTCCTCATGGACCCAGACTGCCATTCACAGCAACCTGGTCTCCATAGCAACCAGCTGTGACATCACAAGGAACCTACAGACCCTGTAGCCCCGGCAGAGGAGAGGAAGCGTGAATGCATCCTGCGGGGCCCAAAGGCTCCCGCTTCCCCTCCTGAGGCCCCTCCTGTGATAGGGGAAGTGGGCGTAGAAACCCCAAGTGGGAGAGGGTCTCTCCTCGGAAATAGCAGGTTTTTCTGTGAGATGCAAACCGAGGCTTCTCTGGAGGTTTGTGTGGAGTCTAAATGAAGTCTCCCTCCCCCCACTTCCTCCTCTCTCTCTCATCCCTTCAAAATTACATCTCCATTTCCTCAACTGGAAAATGGGGATAATAGAAGTCACTCTTCGTTGAGCGATTATTATGTGCCAGGCACTGTGGATTTTCTCATCTGCCTCATGACAACCCAATAAAGTATTTTCCTTTTAGAACTCTTCCTTTTATAAGTGGAGGAGAATGAAGCACAGCAAAAGGATTTGAACCCAGACAGTCTGGCTCGAGAGTGTATTCACAGCCTCCCCGGGGCTCACTGCCACCTCTATTTCCAGCCACGCTGTGGTAAACGGTTCCACGCGGGCTTCAACTCACTTTGCATTGCCAGCATCTCGCCTCATGTGAGCACAAAGCCTTTATCTTTTTTTGCCCTGGGGCTTGTGCAGTGCCCAACCTGGACTGCTGGCAGGAGCATGCTCAGCGTGAGGCCATACTGAAGGGGGCAGTTAGCTTCCACTGGGCCACTCTCCACCAGTGTGGCACGGGAGCTGATGGATGGGTGATTCTGTCAGTCTGTCATCTGGCTGACAAGCCCGAGAGGCTTTTCTGCTTTCCTTTTCTCACTTGTGTCGGTCCCCTGTTTCTGCTCTCTGGGATCACCTGAACACAGGTCCTTGCATTGGGTTCTGCTGAGGAGGGGACCCCAGGCCAAGACAGTCAGCACTACGGTAGTGCCGTGAGCAACACCACAGGGCAGCATTCTGGACCTGGAATCCATGGTGAGATGCAGTGAGGCCCCTGCTGCAGTGGGGTGGGAGATGGGGACAAGCTTGGGCAGATGAGTATCACATTTATTGAGACTGTCTCTCTGTACTGGGCTGGCACGAGGTACGGGTGGACGGTGAAGGACGGGGTTCTGGGTAAGCTCTAGCATCTAAATGACATGGGGGCAGTGGTAATGATAAGGATGGTGGGGTTGGCCAGCTTCTGTTAACTGCTTTGGCAGCCTTAAAGAAAGAAAATATCACGCTCGGGCGCCTGGGTGGCTCAGTCGGTTAAGTGTCTGCCTTCAGCTCAGGTCATGGTCCCGGAGTGTCAGGATTGAGTCCCGTGGGCATGGGCTCCCTGCTCAATGGGGAGCCTGCTTCTCCCTCTGCCCTTTACCCTGCTTGTGCTCTCTCTTGCTTTCTCTCTCTCTCTCATAAATAAATAAAATCTTAAAAAAAAAAAAGAAAAGAAAATATCACGCTCAGTCAGTCTGATGTCAATTCAGGGCAGGCCACGAAGACCCAAATCCAACGTTGCACTGTTTAAAGACATACCCTCCTCCTGCAGCCAAAGGGGACCCTGTGCTGAAATCAGGCTCGGGATGGAGCTAAAGGGGCGGCAGGGCTGCAAAGGGGCTGAAGGCACAGCCCAGACAGACCTAAGCAAGGTCAGGGCCCTGCTGGGCAAAGTGTGGGACCCCGACACCTGAGCTGGGGATGTTTGGGTGGATGAATCTGAGGACCCTGGAGGCCCAGACCCCTCTGAAACCTGGACATGGGACTCCCAAAACTCAGCAAAGCACTCGTTGGTCAGTTGAGGCAAGGGGCCGAGTCTGGGCTGCCTCCAGGAAAGGCCAGCATGTTCCTCCCCTAGCCTGTCCCCTGGTCAGGGCCTGACTGAGAACCCCCAGCCACTGCTGGGTAGTGTGCATTCTCAAGAAGACACCAGGTCCACAGCTTGCCTCACATCAAAGGAACATGGGACTACTCAAATCTTGAGCAGAAAGACAAGCTGGCCAAGTGGGGACTGCCCTCAGCTTCGGCTCGGCTGGCCCTGGGTTCTAATCGCGCTCAGGGCCCAGGCGGAACGCTGCCCTGTCCATACCATCAATTGTTGGGACACTTAGGGGAAGCTCAGGGATCCAGAACGCACTATCAGTGACTGAGTAGGCATTTCTGCCGAGCGCTGCTGATAGGAGGCTACAGCCCTAAAACAGTCCTTGTCTCTCTCTTCAAAGCACAGTCCAGTGGGGAAGACAGACATGCGGAAACCAACGACTACCAGTCATGAGCGCTTTTTGAGATTTCCCTAAATGCTAGGCTTTGTGCTAAGCTCTTCCGATACCAAGTATGATAAGATCCGTCAAACATCCCAGTGAGGAGAGGTGGCTCTGCCCATTGTAAAAAGGGAAACGGGGGTGGGGGGCAGGGCTGAGATTTGCACCCGGCCTTACCTTACTCGGAAGCAGGTGCTCCACCCTCCTACATGGCCTACATGGAGCGGGATAGCCTGAGCAGAAGACCCATTTGGCCTGATGTGGAGATCCAGGAAAGCTTCTCAGACTGGTGCCAAGGACGTCAGCACATCCAAAAAGCAGGATTGATGTCAATCGTGGTTAGGTCATTAGTAAGCATTGATTGTGAGGGCTCAAGTTTTCGGAAATGACTCAAGACACCCGGGATCAAAGCCAGCATGAACTCTAGCCACTGCTCTATCCTCAGACAGTTAGGGAGCAGCCCCTGGCCCTGGCAGCTCCCCGGGTTCCAGAGCCTCAGCTCTGTTCCCAGGATCTGGGGAGTCCCAACACTCCTGGCTCAGCTTTTCCTCTCTCAAAGCCTTTCTGATGAAAGAGGTCTGGATGATGGGGGTCCCCATCGAGGTGTCTTCTGGCCTGGAGTGAGGTGGGGCCGTATGGTTGGGCTCCAGAGGTTTGCATCAGAGAAATCCACTCAGGTTGGGTTCGGCGAAAAGCGGGGACTTATTTATGAGGCCCCAGCAGTGTCTTCCAGATTGCTCAACCCAGGCTGGCAAGAAAGACCAGGTCTGGGGAGACTAGAGCTGAGGATGGGTGCCACTGGGCCTGGCTCGCTCTCCTCATCTGGGCTCCTCTCTGTCAGCTGGTTTCATTCCGCTCTCTCTTTGCCAAGCAGGGCCTTCCATTCTTCAGAGGCCGTGGCTGCCCGGAGCAACTGGGCCCACCCTCCTGGCTTGAGCCCAGCCATGCAAGAGACCAAATGGCTGTGTCCTGCTCTCTCCTCCCTTTCCCAGAGCCTAATGTTTGGGAGAGAAAATTGATTGGCCCAGATTGGTTCATGTGTCCAACCTGAGTCTAATCCCCCATAGCTGGGGTGTGGTGAAGCCCTTGGGGGTGGGGAGGGAGGAGTCACCGTAGATGGAGGGGTCTTTGGCTTATAGGCTGCGCAGACTTCCCCCAAAGCAGCCATGGCCAGGGACCTACCTCTGCATCTACCTCCCATCTTCTCTCCTCCCCACCCTTGCCTGATGCCCACAAAGAACGTTCTCTTTCTTTCTTCTCTCTCTCTCTTTTTTTTAAGATTTTATTTATTTATTTGTCAGAGAAAGAGCACAAGCAGGGGGAGTGGCAGGCAGTGGGAGAAGCAGACTCCGCACTGAGCAAGGAGCCCGATGCGGGACTCGATCCCAGGACCCTGGGATCATGACCTGAGCCAAAGGCAGACATTCAACAGACTGAGCCACTCAGGCATCCTGCAAAGAACTTTCTTAATGTTCCATTGACCCTCAGTGTCAAGCAATCTGTAAGTCATCAGCTAAAGCTCTATCCCAACAATAGAGTTAATAAAATTTCCATCCTTATAATTGTCATTATCATCTATTATTTATTGAGGCTTTCCTATATTCCAGGCATTGGGCATAGCTCTTTACTCTTACTACTTCTTTAATCTTTACAACGATGCTATGAAGTAGGGACTATTATTATCCTCACCTTACAGAATAAGAAACTGAGGCACAGAAAGGTGAGGCAACCTGCCGAGGTTGCCCTGGAGTGGCAGAGCTGGTATGGAAGAGGTCTGCATGGATGTGCTCAGCTCTGCGCTGGAGGCTGTGGGGACACGGAGCTATGTGGCTTCTGGTTAGTTCGGGAGGCCTCCCCACCCACCTCACCCCCATGAGAATCTCAGGGCCAGGACTGATGATGGGAGGCTGTGGCATGGCTAGAAGGGATCACAAGAGAGGGAGCACGGGTTTCCTGCAAGATTGGACTTGGGTCTCAGGATGAGTCGGATCTGAGCAGCAGAGAGGCAGTCAGGAGGGAAGGTCAGGAAAGACAGAGGAGACAGCTGGGTGGTGGCCCAGGCTGGCTGCAGAGCAACATCATGTGCCAATGTTTGGGTGGGTGGGGAGGCGCCAGATACCAGTGGGCCTGCCTTCCTGCTGTACCCCTGGAACCAGTGCTGTTAAGCACACGAGGCTGCTCCTAGCACTGGTCGAATTGAATTGACCTGAAATAGCAGGTAAAGGTGACCCAGAGTGGGAGGAAGGGGGTTTAAGCTGCGGCTGAATGAGACCACGTCCTCTTACGTCTGTGTGTGTAGTTGCTCTCCGGATTGGTCCCCACAAAGTCAGTAATGTTGACAAGAATCATTCTTCCTCATTTCCAGATGAAGAAACCAAAGCACAGAGAGGTGGAGCAAGTTGTCCAATGTCACACAGCAAGTGGAGGCTCATACTCAGTCCTCCTTAGTTGCAGATCCAAGATTCCCAGGAGGAAGGGGTTTGGATCAGACCTGGGGACAGGTTTCCTGTGTCTAAAAGAAATCATGAAATACTAAAACACTGCCATTTAAAGGGAGAGAGAGGTGTTTGGGATCCACACAGAACTGGGTTTGAATCCTGACTCTGTCACTTCCTAGGTGACCTTGGGCAAGTCAGTCATCTCCGTGAGGACAATGGCAGTGCCTCCAAGAGGGCTTTGGAGGACTGAAGGACTCAATGGATGCATGTGACCCTCATGGCGACTAAGCACTCAATAACTATGAACTGTTGTTTATTACCATCAATGTGACTGAAGTTGCTTAACCTCTGGGTCTCAGTTTTCTCAACTGGGAAATGGGGGTGATGTTCAGGAGGGATCCTGAACAGGGCGGTTGGGAAGACAAAACGAGACAACATGCCCAAGTCCTATCCCGGTGCCTGGCTTAACACACGTTCTTTCCTTCCTCCCTCATGTCAAATCTACGCTTGTAGCGTAAACGATGCACTGGTCTAAGAAAAGCACCACTTGCAAACTTGAACGCACAGGCATGAGCTGAGGAAGCATAAAGCACTTTCCCTCTCCCCCGGTGAGAGAACCTCCACGGCTTCGGGGTAAAACAGTTGTGTGCTGAGTGGGAGTACTTAGTGCCAGAGGGATTGTACTGGATTCCGCTTCCAAGATTCTCCTCGGGGCCTGGAGATGCAGTTAAATGGGGCAGAAGCAGCCAAGGCCGGCCATACCTCTGGGCAGTTGGGGCACATCTGCAAGGAGATCCTTTTGGCTGGTTAACCAGGGGTAAGGCAGAATGTTCTGGGTTATAGGACAGGGACCACATTCCTCTCCTGAAGACTGAGCAACAGACCTGAACCCCTCTTTGTTTTTTCTTTTTAAACAAACCACCAATTAATGAGTACTAATTATGTTCCAGGCACCATGTTAAGCAGTTTATATCCATCCCAGCCACTGCCCTCTGTGCAGCCTTGGGCAAAATTACTTAACATCTCTGAGCTTCATTCTCCTCATCTATGAAATGGCTTTAATAGTATGCCCACCTCAGAGGATTGTACGAGGATTAAATGAGCTAATACAGTAGCAGTCTCAGCGAAAGCTAGCGACGGGTTTTGCTGTTCATTATGTATTTTCGTCAATGTAATTTTCACAATGACCTTGAAAGTAGGAACAATTGTCCTTTTCCTCTTCCTCATCTCATGCCTGTTTGCAGGTGGAGGGGGGTGGTTGGAAAGTGAAAGCTGAGAGGTTAAATGAGTGGCTTCTGAGTGCTGACCTAAGCATGTGCAAATGTACGTGGAAAATGTGATAAGTCAGGTTCTTGAGCCTGAGTCTGCAGAGGATGGCTCCATGAGTCCAGGATGAGCCCGATGATGTGTTTGTAGTGGGTACAGCCTCCCAGGGTATTCAGAAGTGGGGAGCTGGGTCCAGTGACTGGGCAAAGCACCCCAAGCTAGGGAGGGGCAGAGGGTTTGAATGTAGAGATAAGACCCTAAACTAGCATTATTTACACAAAAGAATGCTTCCCACTCGCTTCTGCCCCCTAGGGCTGAGGAGGAGAGGTCCTCATCGGACCCTCTCTCCGAAGAGGAGGGCTGGGGGGACTCTCTTGAGCAAGGTCCTCCAAGCAACCATTTCAGGCCACCCCCACCCATCATGGCTTCCTTTCCCCAAAGCCACCAAGCAAGCCAAGACCGCGCTTGGTGGATTCTGGAAGGTTTCACCACCAGCCAGGGACGCAGGCCCCATGGGCTGCCCCCAGACTTCTCTCCCAGGCTTGTCTCTACCCTCGGGTGCCGCTGGGCATTCAGAGAGCCTCTGGCAAACTTCAGGAGCTGCCAAAGCATTTAGTTCCTTTGATCATTTTATTAATAAATGTGTACTGATGCCAACGACATGCAAACTGCCGCCTGGGAGCAGAAGTGGAAACATGCTCTGGGGAATTTTCTGGCTGGATGGTGGCGACATGAGAAACAAACAGGGATCTATGGGGAGAAGGGAGCCAGGCAGCCGGATGGCCCAATTTAGGGCATCTCGGGGCATTCAAGGACCTCCCGGGTTTGTGAAGACCTTTTTGGGAAAAGGAGAGTGCAGAGGAACTGGTTGGGAAGGAGCCTGGTGCTCCGATGCTCCAGCCAGAGGACTCGGAGCCCCTTGGGGCTGGGAGACTTGCCTGGCCCAGCCGGGGACAGCCAGACCCACCTTCTCCCCTAGGGCCCCCCTAGACCCTGGGTGTATGGGGAGGGGCAGGGTGGGTGGCAGTCAGATCCCACAGAGGATCTGAAACCCCAGAGCAATGGGAAGGGCAGGGAGGCACCTGCCCCCAGGCTGCCAGCCTGATGTCGGGCTCCGGAAGAAAGAGTCTGAATCACACGTAGGAAGTGGGGGTCCCCGGGGCCAGGCACATAGCAGACACTCAGTACACACGGCTAGCATTATCAGCACCTTTCCAGGATGTGGTCAAGAGAAATACTCAGAAATGCTGTACCCAATAACGACAGGCCAGAAAAGTGGGTCTTGATGTAGAAGTCACTGGCAGGCAACGTTGCGGGGGGCAAATTCCAGGCCTTCCTCGCTCAGCCTCGCGTGCGGGCACCAAAAGAGCCCTCTCCTCCAGCCAGGATGTGTGTTCTCTTCTATTACTGGCCAGTGAATAAATAATCGGAAAGCCTTGCCAGGATCCGCCGTTTACCCTTTAAGGGAATGAACTTCTGTTTCATTTGGGGAGTTAAAACAACAACAACAAAAAAAACCCTCCCCAGACAAGAGCCTGGGTTGGGAAGAGTGTTTATCCCAGTTTCTGTCCCCCAAGTGAGCTAGACAGATGGTATGGATGGCGATGGGAACCTGAAGATGCCCAGGAGAGGCTCCCCCGCAACCCTCCCCGCCCCCCCTCCCCGCCCCAGCCGCAGGCACCACCTGGACATGACCCCCTGCAGAAAGCCAGCACTGCCCACGCAGGGCTCTTCACTAAGTGCACCCAGGCCCTTAAAACAGCAAAACATGGAAATACATTTATTCAGTATACACTTGACTCAATCTATATATTACTCAATACGATCATTCCTTCACGATCATTCCTCAACACGATCATGCATTATTGAGTAACATATTATGAATGTTATCAAACACACCAATATAAATTAAAAAGTAAATTAAACTAGACTAAAATAGCTTTTGGAGATGTTTTAATAATGCTGAATTGTTTTCTGCCATCATTAGCTAAGATCTCAAAGCAAAAAGCTATACTTAAGGTTTGGCTCATTAGTTATAATGGTAGATATAAATTCTTCAAGTTGTCCCCTCACTCCTTTGTGAGACTTGGGGACCACGTTCTTGTCAGACCCAGTCCGACCGTCCTTGTCTTCGCTTTGCCTGCGGCAGTCTGAGCGGTTCCCCCCGGGAGCGGAGCGTCCATACCACCCCTCGCTCTGTGCTTATGCTCTGTTTAGTGTTTTCTTACTTTATTTTTTCCCCTTCATTTCCTGTTCTTTTTAAGTCCCTTGTCTGTTTGGTGAAAAATCAGGTGAAGGGTATTATAATCTATAAAGCTGCTGAACTCACATGAAGAGAACAAATTCTTTGCTAAAAGCCAGGAGAAAGGCCTGGCGGTAAGCCTCTCTGTGCAGCCCCATTCCCATTGGTCCCTGGTGTAACATTTGACATAAAGACCAAATATGGGCATCAGCATCAATCTACAAATACGGGTGAAGTTTAATTCTTCTCCCTTTTCTTTTTGATAAAATGGAAATAGAAATAACAATGTCTAATATTCTTTTCCCCTCAAGGAGCTATTTTGCACACCTCTTGATACAACACTTCAGAGACTTCAGTGTCAAGCTTCTCACTGTTCCCCTCTCCTTTTTTTTTTAAGATTTTATTTATTTGAGAGAAAGAGAGCACGAGTGCGGGGGGGAGATGCAGAGGAAGAGGAAGAAGCAGACTCCCGCTGAGCAGGGAGCCTGATGTGGGACTGATCCCAATCCCAGGACCTGAGCCGAAGGCAGACGCTTCACTGACTGAGCCACCCAGGTTCCCCCATCTCCCTCTCTTTTTAACCAGTCTTACTGCAAACAGTCGCCAACATGAGCTGATGAAAATATGGATGTGATTAAGCTACTGCCCCTTCCTTGCTTCCCATGGGCCTTGGGGGGACAAGTGAAGCTTCTTACCAGGTCTTGCTGCTTCTGCTTCTCCCAGCTCACCTGTCCCCCATCTTCCCCTCCTCCTCTCTCCTGCTGCATCGGTCAGGGGGGCCTCCCGAGCTCCTTGGTCCCCTCCTGCAGCACCTCCATCCCGCATAACACGCGCTGGCTTCCTCTTATCCTTCAGGTCTCAGTTCTCACGTCAGCCCTCAGAGAGGCCAGGGTCGGCCCCTCATCTAAAGAATATCCCCATGGGGCGCCTGGGTGGCTCAGTCGTTAAGCATCTGCCTTCGGCTCAGGTCATGATCTCAGGGTCCTGGGTTCGAGCCCCACATTGGGCTCCCTGCTCCACAGGGAGGCCTGCCTTTCCCTCTCCCACTGCCCCTGCTTGTGTTCCCTTCTCTTGCTGTGTCTCTCTCTGTCAAATAAATAAAATCTTTAAAAAAATAAAGAAAGAACATCCCCCCGCCCGCTACCCCTTCTCAGTGCCCCTTCAAGCATCAATCACATTTTGTCACTATGTAAATCTGTTTGTGGACTCTGCTCTCTCCTCCACTCCATGATAAGCTTGGGGACCACCAAGCTTTCACAGCTGTGTGCCCAGAGCCTGGTACATTGTAGGTGCTCAATAAATGTGTGAATAATGAAATGAATGCGTCAGATCTGAAAGGATCTACAAATGTTTTCTTGGACTGGACTCATCTCTTGGCCACAGCTAGAAGCTCTGGGATATGGGGAAGGAGCCTCCCACCTCCCAGGGCTCCTACCTCTCCAGCCTCCCTCACATCATGGAGGCCGGAGGTAACTGTCCAAGGCGCTCAGAGAAAGCCCGGAGTGGTTTTCCAGGGGGGGAAGAGGCTATGGAGAGGGAGGTGTTCACAGTCCTCCTTGAGGGCTGAGAACCTGGAGCGTCAGAGAGGGGTAGCGTTGTACCTAAAGACACACAGGAAGGTCAGGACAGAGAGCCCTGCCAGGAACGCAGGTGAAGAGACAAATTGGGGTTCTCTTGGTCTAATAGGCTGAGCTGCTCAGGGAGCTGTGTGGTCGTTGTGGGCAGGAATGCTGTCACAGGGCCGAGGCCTGACTTCACCCTCTCTGGGTACCGGAGTCTGGGCTCATATGATGCCCCTGGGGCCCTCTTGGGATGTCCACACAGCCCGGTCAAGGAGGCACAGACGCAGCTGAGAGACTTGTCGGAGCTCACCCAGGTAGTGAACGGTGGAGCTGGGATCACACCTGGTCTCTCCTGCACAAGGCGAGGCTCTTCTGCCCTCCCCCTCCCACCCTCCCACCCTCCTCTCCGTTCCCCCCTCCCCAACCCCTCCCCTCAGACCCCCCTGGTTCAGGCCCAGCAACAGCTGTGAGGCAATTTGCAGAGCTTGTCCACCCTGTGATTAGCCGCATTCGGGCGAGCAGACAACCGTGGGCGGGGTGGGGGGGGGTCGGCAGGTGTGGCAGTTCCTGGGCCCGAGCCCAGCTTCTGTGGCTCAGTGCCTGCCTCTAAAGGCAAATGAAATCTCACCCTGTGGGAAAGATTGGAGAGAAAGCAGGAGAAAATAGCTCCTTTCAAGAAAGGGGCCCAAAGGGACCTTTGTTTTACTAGATTCCTGGAGAACCTCTGTGAAGCGAAGTTTTTTAAAATATATTTTTAAGGAAAACGGAAGCCCAGGAGAATGGTGGGGTGCGGGGGGGAGGTGGTAGTGGGGACCATTTCTAAACGTTCTTCCCTCTTTGGGTCTCAGTGACTTCTTTACAGTGAAGGAATCGGCCTTGACAACCCAAAGCCCACAGCACGTGGGCCTCCCATTCAGGACGTTTAGACTCTGAGGACAGGCTGCAAGGTTTCCAGAAGGTGGGAACTTGATTTGGGTCTTGAAGGATTTGCAGGAGGAAGGCCAGGAGCAGTGACAGGTGGTTGGCCAGGGCCAGGTCTGGGGAAGCAGCCTGAGGCCTGACTGCAGGGGAGGGAGGAGAGGGGGGGCTGTCAGAGGGAGGCAGGGGCTGTGGTGGGGAGAGCCTTGACCCAGGAGCCAGAATACCTCCCAGCTCTGCCACTGACTTGCTGGCTGATGTGCTGTGAGGTCTCTGCCCCTTCCTAGGCCTCAGTTTCCCCATTGGCAAAACTGGAGGGAGAGGTTTACACTGGGCGGCCTCTGAGCTCCCCTGGCCTGCCGTGCCATCCCATCTCCAGCTGAGGCTGCAGGCCCCACTCCACTTCCCGGGGCCCTCCCACTGCTGGCTGTTGGGCCTGCTAATCCCCCTTGAACCCATTTCTTCCTGGCTGCTCTCACCAAGGGGGGCTTGTGGGGTTGTCCTCTCCCAGGAAGAGAGGACTCTGGGACTTGGCAAGTGGGGGGAAGGGGGCAGGTCTGGCCTCCATCCGCCCCCTCACCTGCCAGGGGCCCATCTGTTCCAGGCTGGGTCCCACCTGAGAGGCCATTCAGCGCTCCCTGCCTGGGCCTCCTCCCTGCCCCCACCCAGGTCTGAGCAGATGGCCCAGTTGCCATCCCTCCACACAAACCGGGGAGCCCCGAGGCCCTGCTGGAAGCGGGGGACGGTGGGGTCTGCCCTTCTCTTTCAGAATTGGTCAGCGTGCAATTTCAGACCCTGGGCCCCCTACCTCACTGGGCCTTTGTTGTCACACCCGGCACCCTCCCCACCTCGTGCTGCCCAGCCAACCCCCCTCCCCCATTCAGAGAGGCCCCCACATGAGGCACCACCACCTGCCTGAGGCCACAGAGCTCCTCAGAGGACAAGCCCGACTGGAGCCGGATCGCTGGCTCCTGGTGAGCGCCCCCTGCCTCACAGCTGTGGTCTTTAAACTGCAAGGGCATAGGGATCTCTTGAGGGGCTGGGGAGGGGGCTGGTTAGATTGTGACCTGGGAGGTCTGGGGAAGGGCCTGCGAATCTGCATTTTCGGTCAGCTTTTCAGGAAATTCCCAGGTCTCACGGGCGCTGCCATTCTGTCCCGTGTGTTTCGAGCCTGAATGGCAGTTAAGGGTCCGAGACGCAGGCAGGACAGGAATTATTCCCATTCCATGCAGTTTCACACGGAGCCAGGCCTGGTCCTGAATACTTAGGGCTCAGTTGATGGCTTCTGCACAACAGGCCCCTGCCATCTCCCCAGGGGAGCACAGGAATGGCCCTTAGATCTTCTCTGCCGCTCTTCCACCTCCTCCCAGTTATAACACTTAAAGGCCCCCAGTCCTAGAAAGATGATGATGTCTCCCCCGATCCCCAGTGCACTCCTAAATAAGATTAGCACTAAACTCTAAAATAACTGTAAGCATGTCCCATGATGGCGATAGCACTTCGGTGTGTTTAAAAAATATATTGAATTCTTTAAATTCATTTTATTGGTGGCCCTGCTTCTGTGGCGCCCACAGCAATATCCCCGTTTCCTGAGATAGCTCAGTGTCCCTGGGCCCCATCCAGTGTGGGGTCTGGGCGAGGAGCCCGTTGGCCGCCGAGAGCCCCACTCTTCCCTGGCCCTGGTCCTTCCTGTCTCCCCCACCCCCAGTCCCTCCAGATTTCCTCCCTCAAAGCTGGAATGCACCCGGCAGGGGAGACTGTGTCTCCAGGAGGGGCCCTGCAGCAGCAGACTTGTGGATGGGCACTTGAAATGTGTGTCTCTTGTCTCCTTGACCATCTGGCTTCCCTGCCTGGGGGGGCTTTGAGGGAAAGCCCAGGCTCCCTCCTCACTCCTGTGGGGAAGGGGCCCCTGCCTAGCCATCTTTAGAGATGAGAGAGAAGGGCAGGCCACCCAGGGATGCAGCCCAGAAGTCACTCACTCCTCTGGGGACACTGGTGTTAGATGGTGCTGGAAATGCAGCAGCTGGGAGGGTCAGCGGTGGCTAAAAAAAGGCAGCTACGTTGGGTGCCTTGTAAGGCACTGGACGTCCCTGGACCTCACTGAGGTAACACAGGGCCTATACCCTAATCCCACTTTATAGGATTATTCAAAGATGAAAAGAAACAGCACGCACACGTACAAGGCATTTAGCACAGAGCCTGGCTCGCAGGGAGCATGCAATACACTGTCCTTATTGTCACTACGAGGTACTTGGACATCCTAAGAAAGAGCATTGGAATAGGTATCAAGCTACTCACATTCCATTTTTTTTTTTTTTTTTTTGAGAGAGAGAGAGAGCACAAGCTGGGGGAGAGGCAGGCAGAGGGAGAGGGAGAAGCAGGCTTCCCGCTGAGCAGGGAGCCCGACGCGGGGCTCCATCCCAGGACCCCGAGATCATGACCTGAGCCGAAGGCAGACGCTTAAGGACTGAACCACCCAGGCGCCCCCAAGCTACTCATATTCTACTTTGGGCTCTGCCACTAATGTATGGGTGGCTTTGAACAAGTCTCATAGCCCTTCTTGGGGCCTCAGTTTCCCTATCTGTAAAATGAGAGGCTGGGACCAGATGATGGCCCTGACTTCCATCACTCCATCGCTTTCCAGAGCTCCCATGTGTCCTTCCTGACTCAGTTAAATGCCAGCATCTCCAGGAAGCCTATCCCGAGATGCCCTAGGCTGTGAACCTACTGTTCACCCCTCCAGCCCCCGCCATCTGCTGCATTCCTCCCCCCCTCCCCCCGTGCAGGAAGACTGGGTCCTGGGAGGGTTCCCACCCTGGCTGTGTGTGTCACCTCAACCTGTGATTTGTAGCTCTAGGGTGAATCAGGAGATTAAGGCGACACTTTGCCAGTTCCCTCGGGCCGATATTCCTCCCTCCATTTTACGGATGGAGACACTGAGGTCCTGGCTATCACACAGGCCATGCCACACAACTCAGGGAGCCTGGGAGTCCCAGAGCGTCAGCCTGATCTCCCGCAGTGATGGACGGCTCCCACAATCATCAAAGCAGTGACTGCTCCTTAAAGTGGTGATTGTTTACTCTTGACCGTGGGGGCCTTTCTTTTTCTCTTTTCAGTTTGCATTCACCAGCTGGGGGGAGGGGACCGCACGTAGCAAAGCAGAAGGTCAAGACAGAATAGGAGAGGGGGCAGGAGGGCTGGACAGAGGAGAGGCCAGAGTGGCTGTGGCATTTCTGACCATCTTCCAGGCCACCCTGGACCCCTGGTGGGCAGGGGAGAGCAGGGTGCGGGTAGGAGGCAGGAGGGTGGGGGCAGGGTTCTAATCCAGGGCCAGGGAAGCCACGCCCACCTCTGCTCTCAGTCTCCCCCTGATCCCCCCCCACCCCACTTCTCAGACACCCACAACAGGCCAGCACTGTGCTGGGCACAAAGATAGAGCAGCAACGAGAGACAGTCTTGCCTGGAAGGAGCTCTGGGCCAGCCCCAGGCACTTGGAACCTGGCTGCCAAATCCACTACAATGCCCTGAGGGCGCTGCTGGGGTCAGCTGGTAGGAAGCGGGAGGGGGCGTGTCTGTGTGGCCCAACCTTGAGTTAGAGGATGGGGGGAGGCAACTAGGGGATTCAGGAAAGGTCGCCAGAGGAAATGAACTGAGATAGGAGAAGCATGAGCAAGAGCCAGCCCATGAAGACCGGGGCATGACAGCGGAAGAAAGTCCAAGCAGAGGGAACAGCACATAGAACGAGTCCGGATGTGGAACAGAGTGATGCACAAGAGGGCAACTTGGAGTAGTATCCGATCAGAGTCTGTCTTCACCAGATTGCAAGTTTCTCTGATGCAAAAATGGAGTTCCCCTTATCATTCATTCCATGTATATATGTATGCATGCATGCATTCCTTCATTCTTTTTTTTTTTTTGGCTGGAACAATATAAAGTTTATTACAAGTCATGCAGAGTGAAGTGGCATGAAGATCTAGAATGGCCTTTACCCTTGGGGCTACCATGTACTGTTGCACAGGCTGTGTACTGCAATGCTCCCTCTGAGATAGGAGTAATGCCCTATGGCCCTGCTCTACACCGCCCTTAATTGGTAGTAATTATTCTTCCCCTGCCTCAGCTTATGTAATATGTATAGAGTATTCCACTGGGAATACAGTGGTGAGACAGATCAAGTCCCTACCCTCAGAGAAGGTATATTCTAGAGGAGGCAGGTAAAAGAAACAGGTAAATTTTAAAAATGTAAAGGCAATCTTAGATATGACACAATTCTCTAAGGACACGAAACAGGGTGAAGCAGTTGAAGGACGGGGTCTGCTCTGACTTGGTAATGTGGGAAGGCCTCTCTGCCAAGGTGACCTTTCAACTGACACCAGGGGTGAGAGAGAGAAAGGCAGCCCGGTGAAGGCCTCAGGGGAAGAGCATTGCAGGCAGAGGGAACAGCATGTGCAAGGGCTGGAGCTGGAAATGCTCAGGGGATGCAAGGCCTAGGGCCGCACTGTTTATCGTGACAGGGCTGGATTTTATCCTAAGCAGGAAGGAAAGTCATGTTTCCCAGTCTCTGATCAAGCTCCCTTTGAAAGAGTGACCGGAGGAGGCTCAGCTGGGAGCTGGGGGGCCAGTAAGGAGAGGCGGCAGTCCCAGTGGGAGCTGGGACTCCCAGCTTGGGCTGGGGAACTGGGTGGCGTGCTAGGACAGGTGGCAGGAGCCGAGGTGAAGAGGCCCAGAAGGGGCACGATCGAGGGGGGTATTCTTACTGCCCTCAGTGCCCATAACAACAAGAACAACGAATACAGGGGTATTCCTGAGCACAAAGCACTTCTGCAGCACTTTTTCTCACCTGGTGAAGCAGACAGGACACCAGTGTGTAAACGGAGGCTCCGAGAGGTGAAGAGTCCTGCCGAGTTCCCACAGCCTGGAGGAGGCCCACGGGCACTGTCTCCCTGCCTCAGTCTCCCCACTGACACCCACGCCCTACAGGCCTGGCTGGGGTCCCCCACAGCAGGGTGGCGACAGCACCAGGCCCTTTGGGCTCCTGTTGACTGCCTTGGGCTGAAAACACATGTGAGCAATTGGCAAAACACAGGGAAGCTGCAGTTCAACATGCTTAGACTGGCAAATGCAATGTGCCCTTTTCTTATGTAAGGACGCAAAACAATAATTTATTTATACTCAGAAGCCAGAACATCATCTCCTGCCAAAGCTTCCTGCAACCGCCCCTCCTCCACCCCCACCCCCACCGAGGGGCTTCCAGAATGCCCTGGGGTCTGCGGGGATGGTAGGGGGGACCCAAGGGCAAGAGCAGAGCTGCCCTGGGACCTTTCAAGTGAAGGCGCAGAGATATCATTGAGAGTATACCAGTCCTTAATTATTTCTCATCTGATTGCCAGAATAAGCCTGTGAACAGGAGATGAGAAACCTAGGAGACAGGGACCAGGGTTTGAATCTAGGCTCTGTCCCTTATCAGCTAGTCATTTGGGAGAGACGCTTGTCTCTCACTCGGAGCTAGGACAGCACCACCTCCTCGTGGAGGCTGTGTTGAGTCCACAAAGTCTCCTGCCTCTAGTAGGTGCTCAGTAAACATGAACTAACCTCGTGAGCCTGGGGTTGCTGTTATCCCGGTTTACGAATCGGCAAACAGAGGCCCAGGGAGGCTACCGAAGTTACCTGAAGCCACACAACTAGGCAGAGCCATTGGCAGGTTTGCGGAGTTCTGTGGTCTGGGTCTGAAGACTGTCACCAAGTATTAAATGTACCTGAGGGCTGTCCACTTCACCTCAGATTTACCTGGTGCTGAGAGAGACCCACTGTGTGCCAGGCCTGGCGGGGCGATACTTAAGATGAGCAGACGAAGAGCCACCGGCCCCAAAGCACGCGGCCTAATGCGGGCAGACGGCTAACAATAACTCCCATAAGGCAGTGTGTCGGAACTGTCAGCAGGTGCTCCGAGGGCTGGAGAAGGCTGCCTTGACAGAGGGGTTCCGGATGTTGGGGGGCGGTCAGGGTGCTGGGACAGACCTCCCAGAGAGGACCCGCTGCATGGTGGATGGGAGGAGGGCATTCCTGGCAGAGGGCCCAGCCTGGGCAAAATCCAGTAGGGCTGCAGCATGGGAGCATTTGGGGGGATGGCAGGGGCTGCTTCTCAGGGTCTGGGCATGGTGGGGCATGTGGGGGCCAGGCCTGGTGTGCCGATCCCCACTAGCCCAGAGAGCCATGGCGTGTCCTTGGCGCCATCTGTTCAGTGGACACCAGCTGCGGTGCTGCCTGAACCAAGCCTTCTCCGGGCCCCCGGATGCAGAGATGCACACAGTACTTTCCACCCTGTCCACAGCATCCTGCCACTCGGACCCCAAACGGGACACCGAGACACCAACTGATCCATGGTAGTTAGCAAGACCTGCTGTGGGGCACGAGAGAAAAAACGCGGGCTTTGGACCCATTTGGGGATAGGAATTCTTGGTGCCAACCCTTTCTGGGCCTCAAATCTCCATCTGTAAAATGCGTCACCTTACAGAGGTGAGCTGGATATGAAAGCCACGCGTCCTGCACCCACAACTTGCCCTCTGCGTTGGTCTTTTCTCTCTCCCCCAGCTCGGAGGGGCAGTGGTGGAGGGGAGGGGAAGCCCTGGCTCAGCCTCCGGTCTCCCCCGCCCCCCCCCCCCACCCACCCCCGCCCCAGGACAGGGGATCTGCCTCTGAGAGACCCTCTGCCGCGAGTGGAGGGCTGCACCCAGCCACGGAGGGGTTAACCCGCTTCGGGCGTGGGAGGAGGAGCGCGCAGGGTGAGGACTCCTTGGCAGGTGCTCCCTCCACCGCCCCGGAGCCCCCAGCCCGCCGTGAGCGCGCGGCACCGCGCCCGGCCCCGGCCCCGTTATGTAAGGAGGCAAGGAGGCCCCCGGAGCGCGGCCACCGGCCGCCTTTGTTGCTGCGATCCGCCTCGGCAGCGGCCCCGTGCGAATTAATAAACCGATCACTCAAAATGGCAGGCTGGGCTTTATTTATGTAGATTCGGGCTGGGGCACCCGGGAGGGAGGGAACGATCAACACGGCCCGCGCCTTCGGCCCAACTCCGCCCCGCGGCCCCCTCGCTCAGAGCCCCTGCCCTCCCTGCCCTTGGCCAGCACTCTGCTCCGTAGAATGCAAACACAATTACTCCAGAACCACACACTGTGGGTTCCGGGCCCATCTCTTCCACTTCTCTGATGGGAAATCTGGCAAAGGGAGACTCAGCCTTACCTGTAAAATGGGCCGAAGAATACCAAAGCGTCAGTTTGGGTGAGAGACTCTTAAGAATCGGCTTTGCAAACTCTAAAGCCAGGGTTCTCAGACTTTAGCTCCTATGAGAAATCAGCTGGAGGACCTGTGGGAATGCAGATGCTGCCCCAGCGACTCCTTCCCTCCAGACTGTGATCTGAGGTGGGACTAAGAATTTGCATGTCTAACATGTTCCCTGCCACCCTGTTTTGAGAACCACTTCTCCAAAGTGATTTTTTAAGAATTCGAATCCACTGTCGGAAACTCGAATGACTTTGGGTAGGGGGTGGGGCACTGCCTTGCAGGAGGGTGGGCTATCCCTGCCCAGGGTCAGCAGCATAGCCAGAGCCATCTGGGGGCACTGGGCCAGACTACCTGGGGTTCCAGTCCTGACCTCAGTGCTTTCTAGAGTGTGGCCTTGGGCAAATTTTGTAACTCAGGGGGCCTCAGTTTCCTCATCTATCAAATGGGGCTAATAATGGTACCGACATCCTGAGATTTATGACGATTAGATACATATAATGTGCCTAGACCGGTACCTGGCTCACAGTAAGCGCTCAGAACGCTATCTATTGAGATGATGATAAAGCCCTCTGGGGTATGGTCACCAAGTGGCCCAGCATCCCCTTGGGCTGGAGGCCGGTGAGGTGCTGGCCACAGCCCTAGCTGGCCACCTGGGGTCCAAGGCCCTGACCTCACAGCCCACAGCTCTCACTGTGATGCAGTCCTGGGGTCTATAATCCGCAGCCCCACCCACACAGCAATTCTTTTCAATCAGGGCTCAGCACCTGGAGAGTCTGACCCAGCCTGAGGCTTTGCAGAAGCATCAGCTGGACCCACAAGGGAGAGTCCACAGTCCGTCCTGAGTTTTGGGGTGTCTTGGGCCCCCAGACATCCCCCTCACTCTCCCGGCTGGAGGGAGGTGGAGGTGGAGGATGGCTTTCCTGCAGACAGCCACGTGTACCCCCACCCCTCCCCCCCACTCACTGCCATTGCCCCACGTTCATTCATTCCTTGAGTCAATGAACATTTATTGAGCACTTACTGTGAGCCAGGCCCCAAGCTCAGGACTTACATATAGAGAGTCTAACTTAATCCTCCAAGTACCCTAAGAGTCATCATGAGTTTCCTCTTTCCATGGGGCAGCTGAAGAAACCGAGGCTCAGAGAGGCTGAGAAAGTCGTCTAAGACCACAGAGCTAGTTAGCAGAGGACTAGGGCCTTGTGCCTAAATCCAGGATGGTCTAACTCCCAAGTCCTGCCCGTACCTGCCCTCTGGAGCTCAGCCCCCTAGAAGCAGGAAAGGGTCGGCTGTGGTCCTCTGGCCCCCAAGCTGTCCCACCCTTACTATAGGAAGGGCTGAGCCCCTTTGCTTCTACCCCCATCCTGATGGGTTGTCTCCCCCACAGGTGAGGAGCTGACAGCCTGCAGCCTGGCTGGTCGCAGTGAGGATGACTCATAGGAGGGAGGGCGGCCTCCAGGGAGTGGGGTGGAGGGAAGGAGGCCTGGGCAGTCTCCCCAGGCTGGAGGCGGGGGCCAGGCAGTGTGGGAAGGCCTGTCTCAGAGGGCCTGCTCCGGCAGGCTCCTCTCCATCCCCAAAGCTGTGCTCAGCCTGTGACCCCAGCAGTGGCGAGGAAACTCCCAGAGGTCTTACCAGGCAGGCTCTCTAACCAGGAAGGAAGCTCCAGCGGAAGTGAGGGGAACCGGGAAGGGGAACCAGGAGGGGTTATGAAAGCCTAACTCCTCTGCCTCACTCCCTGGGACAGTGGCCCCTTCATCCTGGTCCAAAATGGTGCTCCTCCTGGCAGCTTCAGCTAACCGTGGCTTGATACCTTCCTTACCCCAGAGCTACCTTTCACAGTTTACAAAGCACCAGCTCCTGCAGAGTCCCTCTCCCTTTCTCCTTCTGGTTACTACTACTAATATCAACAGTAGTGCCTGTTCCTTGCCAAGAGCTTAACATCTGTCCTCTTTGTTAAACTCCCAGTAACCCCTAAGAAGTAGGCTCTACCCATCCCCCCATTTTACAGACCAGGAAACTGAGGCTCAGAGAAATGAAAGCACTGGCCCATGACCCATACCTAGGATTTGAACCCAGGTCTGTCCGCTCTAGAACCCCTGGGTTCAACCACAGGGGCCTCTGATGACATCCTCTTCCTCTGCGTGCCCCACCCCCCATCCCGAGGGAGGGGGTCACTGCTGAGCCCAGTCCCCAGCCCCAAAGACTAGGCCCAACGGGCATTCCCCTGGCCTCTCCGCCTCGCCCCCCCAACACGAAGGTGCCAACGCTAGTCCCATGCCGCACCTTTGAAATCCAGTTGCGTTTGCGCTCCTCCCCAGGGATTCACAGCCTACACGTGATTTTGGGCCACGGACACCGGCATTTCCTGTGCCCATGCCACCCTCCGACCACGCACCTGCCCACATGCCACCCATCTGCACAGATGCACACGTGCACACACCAGGCACGATGAAGGTGCTGCCGCCCTTGCTGAAGGGGACGGGGCAGGCTGCTCCCAGGCTCCAGTGGGAGGCTGGTTGGGGGGAGTGACCCTCCCCCAGCTGGCTGGCCCTCGGCTCCACCTCCACGCCCACCCCACCCCACCGTCCTGGGGCTCTGAGGGACAATTTCACAAAGAGAATCCCAGTAAACATGATAGTACCAGGGATCAGAATTTCCAGTTTACAGATCTTTCTCATCTAATCCCTCACTTGACAATGACGAGCTCCCAGAGGCAGGCGTTTTTATATTTCCATTTCTCGGGTGCAGCAGAGGGTCACACAGCTAGTTAGGAGTGGAGCCAGGGCCGTAGCCCCCTTATCTCGTCCCCTCCGCTAATGCTCCTTCTCCCGAGCTGCAAATAATTATGACACCTCCTGGTCAGCAGGTCCGAGCACCTGTTCTTGCCTACCTTTGCCTTGTTCTTGCCTAGCACTTGACAAATGTCAGTTTCGGGCTCACGACAGCCCAGCACGGCGAACTTTTTTATGCCCAGTGTAAAGATGAGGTAATGGAGAAGCTAAGAGCAGAATGGCAGTCTAAGGAACGTTCCTGAACTAGATGCACATCACTTTAGAAAACTCTATGGGAAGGAAGAGAGCAAGAGTTTCTAGTGGGCGCTTTAGGGAGTGTAGACGCGGGGGTAATGGAGAGCTTCTTCCCTCTCCTGCCCACCCAGCCCTCTGCCTGTCACGGAGAGCTGTCTCCACTGCTGCTGCGTGTGCATCTGTCTCCCAGGAGCTGTGAGCTCCCCAAGGACAGGGACTGGGTCCTGTTTACCACCAGAGCCCCAGCACTCAGCACCTTGCCTGACACACAGTTAGGGCCCAGACAAGACTGCCTCCTTCATGAGGCTGGGGGGAGAGCCTTTTCCCCGCCCCGGGGTTCCCCGCTGATGGGCTTGGGATACAGAACACACAATCAAGACCTGCAGGGCTCAAAGGTTATCCACATCCTATGCCACCTAAGGTGTGAATCCCTCCTCTAGCACCCCTCATGGACTCTTCCCTGGCTTCTGCTTGCATGCTGCTAGTGACAGGGTGCTCACTACTACTAGGGCAATGCCTCACATGTTGGAGATCTTGGGGTGATTGTTACAGAGTCCCTCTTATGGATGTGAGGTCAGGCTCTTGGGTATGTACAGTGGTCACGCCAAGGGCAGCACTGACAATCAGAGGTGACACTTCACACTAGTGAGGTCGGTACCCTCCGAGCGGCAGCAACCCAGAGCCCTGCATGCTGGGAAGACAGAAGAGGCAACAAAGGAATTCATCATCCCAGACTGAGCCGGCTGAGACTCTGAGCTGTTGCAAAGACTACTATCGAGCCTCGAGTCCTGTGGATCTTGGGTCTGTGCTTCACCCAACACACTTAGGAACAATGCTGATCTGTAGCTCTAGCCATTCATTCATTCATTCACTTACTCATTATTGGCCATCCGTGACTGAGGGCTTTGTCTGGAAGCAGGGACGGTGGCACTGTGGGCCACAGAGGTGCCTCGGGATCAGAGTTGTTCCCTTGGTAATGAGGACAGCTCAGTCGCCAAGAGTTCTCGCGAGCCAGGTACTGTTCCGTTTACTTCTGTGTAAAGGGCACAGCCTCTCCCGCCCAGGCCCAGCTCTGGGGAGGGCAGTGAGAGTCTTCTTGGCAAACAGTCAGCGCTCAGTAAGTGTGCGTTGCTGCCGTTCCATAACCAGGGGCACTTCCTACTATGGGTCAGCCTCATTTTGTAGGCGGAGGGAACAAGCCACAGAGAGCTTAAGTAACTTGCACAGGGCCACACAGTTCCCAAATCGCTGGGCCAGGATTTGAACCTGGGCGGTAGGTCTTGTCCCACAGCCTGCTTGATTAACCCTTCAGGAACTGATGCGGAAAGAGCTCAGACCCAGAGTCAAAATGCCCACCTAGCTAGAGATCCGGGGCAACCACTCACCTCACCTCCACCTGCTCTATTTACTGATCTCATGAAATGGAGCGTGTCATCAACCTTGCCTTTCTGAAACCACTCCCCCACTCCCAACAGATAAGATGAAGAGAGCCAGGCATTTTGCTCAGAAGGAGGGTGCAGGGTGGTGGGATTTGGGGTGGGAGGCACATTACCGGTCACAGGGGTTTAAATGAGCCCAGAGTGGGTGGGGGCGTTGTTTGTAGGAGCCTGGTTCTTTTAGGCTGACAGGCTCCCAGAGAGTCTCCAGGACCCCCAAACCACACCTTCACCCCCACTTCCCCCACAGGATGTGCAGAGATAAAAGGTCTGACAACTGTGCCTCCCACCACATGTCCAGGAGCCCCAGATAAGATCTTTGTCCTGTGACAGTGCAGTTTAGAGCAACATCCCGGAGACCAGATCTTAGGGTGGAGGATGAAGAAGGTGGGTGTGTATGTGGAGGGGGTGGGTGTCCTGTGCAGGGGGAGAGAGAAGGGTGGGTCTAAACTGGAAGCCCAAATCAAAAGTCACTAACCATCATCTGTAAAATGGGATTAATCATGCCGCTTTCTTAGGCTGTTGTGAGAATCAAATGAGTTAATGCTCGAAACTCCTTGAGCACACGGTGCCTGGCACGGAGCGGGCGCTCAGCAGATGGTGACCATTGTTGTCACTGTGTTCCCTACACACTTGGGTGTCTACCAGCCACAGCAGTCCCTTCCATTTTAGACACTGGCCTAGGCCCCAGGGGATACCCCGAGGATATTTAAGACAGTGTGGTTTGCCAACCTGCGGGGGTGTTGAGAGTCTCAGGAAAGGGGCGCAGTCTTCAGAACTTGCCAAGAAAGTCTTCCCGGGTGGCGTGCGGGCCCTCGGCTTCGATTCTCCAGTGCCTTGTCCCGGGGCGTCAGTGCGCCCCCCACAGGCAGTCCCTGGGAGCCTTGGCCGGGGAGCCCCGGAGCCCAGTGGCCCCAGCCCCTCTCCCCCTCCCGCCCGGCGGCCCCCCTCGGGGGCGAGGCAGCCGGCGCGTGGGAGGGGACGGTGCGCCATTGGCTTGGCGCGGGACTGAGAGGAGGGACCAGCGCGGGCCGCCAGACTCGGGTAAACCCCGGGCGCGCAGGACGCCGCGCGCAGTCCCGCCCGGCCCGGCCCTGCCCTGCCCTGCCCCGCGCGGGCGGCACGATGTGAGGCGCCCGAGGGCCCGAGCGTCCCCTGGCTCGCCAGCTCCGCGCAGCGCCGGCGCCAGCATGCGCTAGGAACGTAAGTTCTGTTCCCCGCCGCCGCCTCCGAGCCCCGCACGCTCCCCTCCCGCCGCCGGCCGGTGCCTGCGCAGCGCAGCCCAGCCCCGCGGGGCTTCTGCCGCCGCAGTGACCGCGGCGGACCTGGGGACCCCGTGCGCGCGAGCTGGACGCCCCAGGACCTCTTGGCCCCGGCGGATAATGCCAGGACTCCAGGGGTCCCCCCCCGCAAGGCGCAGCCCCGCAGCCCCTTCGGTTACCTTCCTTGGCGCTCTCCACTCGCCGCCCTTCCCGCTGCCTCGGTTTCCCTCTCTCCCCCGGCTTTCTGCCTTCGCTGTCTCCTCCCCGTTGGACTGTTTTATTTTCCCCCTGCCTCCCCGTCTGCTTCGGAGCTAGAGAGAAAGAGGCAACAGCAGTTTCTGTCTCCCTGGGGTCTGACTGTTGTCCCCGCGCTCGGTTCTCTGTCCCCTCCCCCCCATCGCCATTGTTCCCCGGTCCGAGGAGTGCGCGGCACAAACTTGCGAGTGCCCCTCCTTCTGTCTTCGCCCCCGCAGGGCCGCGGACGGCGGTGGCGGAGTTCCCGCTGGCCGGACCCACTGGTTGGGCGGGCCGTGGGGGCGCCCAGCCGCCCGGAGCTCCCCGCCTGGTCCCCAGCTCTCAGGCCCGGGTCTCAGAAAGTGGGTGAGTGCCTGGAGCTAGGAGACGAAGGACACAGTGGAGGAGGAGGAAGCCAGACTGGGAGAGACCCTGGTCTCCGGGCCGGCGAGGGAGGAAGGGGTGGGGGTGGGGGAGGAGGCAGAAACCGTAGCCGCGCCTAAGCCCCAGTTGTTGGGTGGGAGGGTCCGGGAAGCACAGGTGGAGACGGCCGCCCCCCAGTCTCCCCTAAGTCGCGCGCTCAGCGGGAAGGTGACAGTGTGGGGCCATTGGCCTGGCTCTCGGTGGGCTGGGGCTCCCTGCCAGGGGCAAAATACTCGCACCCATCCTGGGGCGGGGTTGGGGGGTCTATCGAGGAACTGCCAGAACCCCGCGCGCATCCCTGGCGCGCCCGGCAGGGTCGGGCGCTTGCGTTGCCTCCCCTCGTTCCGCCCTCCCCGCCCCCACCCAGTGCCGGGCTCCCGCCTCCCCCTCGCGGCCCCAGGGGAGCGGGTTTCTTCTCTGGAGCAAGGTGGGCGGGGTGGGGGGCTGGAGCGCGCAGAGGCCAGAACCCCGGGGCTCCTCTGGAGCCAAGGCCGCGTGGGCTCCCCACCACCGCCCCGCGCTTCCTGGTTGATTTCCTTCGGACAAACTTCCTGGTGGGGCCGTCCTGCGGGGAGAAGGCATCAGGGCCGCGGGGATGGCCACCTCAACGGTGCGGCCTCTTGGACCTACACCTCTGGTGGCTGGTGTAGAGGGGCCCACGACCCTCTGCAGCCCAAAGAGCCCAGGGACACAGAGTGGGGTGGGGTGGGAGGTGCTGGTGGAGCGCCAGGAGGGGACACTCCGTGCCTTAGCCTTAGCCGAAGCTTCACACCAGCCCCACGCTCAGCCCCGCAGGAGGGAAAGTTTTTCTTGTTGGGTTGTTAGGAAATAAGGCACTGTGTATTCTCCAGGTCTCTGTTATGCCATCTATAAAATGGGCCATCTGGTCCTTGAGGTCCCCTCTGACTCCATTAGCCAGGAGCAAGCTGCCCTGGCTTCTCTTTTTCTGCCCACGTGTTGTGGGTTTAATCAGTTCTTCCAAATTTGGAGTGCAGGGCTGGGGCCCAAAGGCCTTCACCCATGTCTGGCTGTCAACACCTGCTGGATCCCTACCCCCAGGCTCCAGCTGTAGCTTCTCCAACTCTGTACTCTGCTGCCTCCCTTCCCCCCGCAAATCTTATGCTAGCCACCCCCCCCCCCCCCCCCCCCCGCCCCAGAGAAAGGGCCTGCCCCTCACTATGTGAGGGTAGGAGAGCAATGAAATTAGCAGTGACCCCTGATATGCATAGTTCTCGACTCTTCTTTCCTTTGATTGAACAAATTGTGGGCCCTATACCAAAGGTGATTTAGTGAACCAAGTGCCAGACAGTTCGGGGCACTGGGAAACAGCTGAGAACAAAAAAAAGATTCTTTCCCTCATGGAGTGGACACGTAAATGGTGGGGAGGGACAAATAATAAAGTAAAGTATATAGTGTATGGGGGGGTGAGGGGGGAAAAGTTGAGTGTCAGGCATGTTGAGGCTGGGGTGGTTTTGCCATTTTAATGGGGTGGGGTTGTCATTTTAAATAAGGTGGTCAAGGAGGCCTTCCTGAGGAGGTGACTCTTGAGCCAAGGCTCTGAAAGAGTGAACTGTGGGGATAGCTTGGGGAAATAAAGATCCTGCAGCGAATGGCCTGTGCAAAGGCCCTGGGGCTGAAATGTGTCCGCCATATTTGAGAAACTGTAAGGAGCCACTGTGGTTCCAGTGGAGTGAGGGGGTGGGGCAGAGATAAGAGGCAAGGCTGACTGAAAAGGGATAAAGGATGTCCCTTTCACAGATGAGGGAAGTGATGCTCAGAGACGACCTGAAAGTCTCCACAGGACATGCAGGAGCCACAACGGCAGGGCGGGGTGCCTGATGTTTTGCGTCCTGGTCCATACTATTTTCACTTCACCCTGCATCTCAGCTATTCACTGGCAACACTGGTTTGCGTCCCTGCCAGGGTCAGGCCTGGCCAAGTGCCAGAAACGTGGAGGGGAGCCACCCAGGCTTAGTACCTCAAGGTGTTCTGTATCCCTGCCACCCATTGTCAGCCGTTGTGAGCGCCTCAGGGCAGCATCTTCCTCCTGACCCAGCATGACCCTTGTTCCCTTCCCATTTCCTTCTTAAGGCCACCCCTTGTAAACACCCCATTTTGTATCCATGTGTCGCTCCTTGAAGGGGACTGAAGCTGGTACGGTCAAGGGGGAAACGGAGGCAAAGAAGCTGAGTCTCCTAGCCTGAGAATAACAGCAGCGACGTTATTACTGAGCATTCACTATAAAACGGGTACCATTCTAGGTGTTTTTGTGCATCTTCTCATCAGTGGGTTGTAGGTGTCCTTATTACACCCATTTCACAGATGAAACTGAGGCCCACAGAGATGGTGTCACTGGCCCAAGGCCATGCAGCTAATAAATGGTAGAACCAGGATTTAAGCACAGGCCTTATGAGTCCTGATCTACTCCTTTGACCCTGAGCCAGAGCCCCAGACCCTGGGGGGAGATGATCAGTCCTGGACTGTTGTTCTTGCCCATAGCATCCTGGGAAAAGTACAGGGACCCTTTTGCCTGCCTCCCTCAACCCACCCAGAAGGCAAATCACCTCCTGCTTCTGGAAAAGTTGGCTTAAAATGGTGGAGCATCCCTGCAAGGAAGTTCGCCTGCCCCCTTCTTGTCCTCCCATTTGGGAGGTTTGGAGAGAGGTGGGAGGGGCGGTGAGGGGGATGGCATGTGTCCGCTGCCCCCTCACCACAGCCCTGGTCCCCGGAAGCACCAGCTGCCTTTGAGGGCCCTGAGTGGTCACTGGGCTGGTGGGGGCCGGGCAGGCCCATTCCCCGTTGAAAAGGACAGAAATTCCCCTTGCACTCGCCCTCTGTCAGCAGGGACAGGGATGACCCAGTGACATCTGAGTGGTGACGGCTGGCCGTCGGGGGGCTGAATCCCCCTTGCACAGCAGCCTCAGACCCGGGGGGTGAGGCCCAGGGATGTCCCCTCCTCAGCTCTGCTCTCCCAGCCTTTCCAGGGTGCAGGGAATGTTTATTTTTGGTCCCCGAAGATCTGGAGATGTTTGTTTGTGATGAACGTTTGGGCTTCCCTCTGCCACTCTGGAGATCAGGCACCTTCAAAAGAAAGAGAACTAGTAGATAAATTCTGTGTGTCCCCAGGGGCAGCCCAGCAGCTGGGGCTAGGGCCTCGTGTCCTGCCGGCGAGTGGATTTAGAAGCCACATCGGGAACATGACAGAGACCACACTCCCAGTTTTCCTTAGATGAGGTGCCCGAGTTCCAAAGTCGGGCCCTGGTTTAGCTGCGGTGGCAGACAGAATCTCTGGGGACCTCAGCTGTCCTGTGTCCCCGCTGGGCCCCATACCAGCTCCCATGTTCCTAGAGGTTCTTGGAAATGGGACGTGGAATCCCTTCCTTGAGTCCGGGACTAGGTCTGTACCTCTGGCGGGCTTCGCGTCACGCCCCCTCCTGTCCCCCTCCAGCTCTACCTGTCGTCCCACCGCTCGCTTCCACCCTGAGCCCGGCGGCGGGGGCAGGTGATGGATGATGCGGGACCAGCTCCCTGTCTACTCATCTACTCGAGAGGCAAGGCTGACTCAGGCAGGCTCGGCCTTTAGAATGACTATGCTCTCGAAGGACGCACCTCCAGGAGGCTCTGCTGCTGCAGCCTCGCCTTGGCTTGGTGCCTTCGCCCCGAGACCCACATGACCAAACCTGCACCCGGGAAGCCACGGCGATGACGTCAGTCATGATGTCAGTCAGGCATCAGGCAAGCCCCCTTTGTGTCCTGTGACTTCCTGGTTTCGCTGTAATTCTGCCACCAACCTGGTAAGTCAGGCATCTTGACCCCCATTTACAGCGCAGGAATGGAGGGTCTGCATGGCTAATGGGCCCCAAGGCTCAGGCTAGGAATGAACATAGGTCCGTTCACGCCCACGCCTCTCCAGCACAGCCCTCGAGAAGTGAGATTCACTCTGCCTGAGGGCTCAGGCTGGGGGGTTCTGGGTTGGGGGTCTTTGAAAGGCCTCTCGGCCAAGGAGCTGATGGGCTGCCCCAGGAAGGGACCACGGGGTGGATGATGGGGCAGGGGGGCTCTGGACCTTCTAGCCTCCCTGGCCTCCTTGCTGGCCCTCTCCCCTTGCCCCCCCTTCTCTCTGACCGCCCGCCCGGAGGCCCCCTCTGTCAGTGCCCCCTCTCCTGGCGCTGCGTGGTCCCACACCCCGTTTCCAGCTATTTTGCTCCAGTGTGATAAGAGAACAATGGGTCTCCCCGTAGCCCTTCCCTGGTCTTGCTGGAGTCACAAGGCCTTAACCCAAGAGAGGCTAGACCCCAGGAAGGAAGGAGTTCAGATACTGGCAACCTGCCGGGGGCTTTCAAGGGGCGATGTGAGGAGGAAGATGGCTTACGGCTTAGCTCTTCCTAGAGGTCAGGTTCACCAAACAGCACCCCAGGCCCGGCACACACACACAGACCATCTCCTCTCAGGATATCCATTTATAGCGTAGTTAACTTGCTCCCGATTTCAGCTCTGCCACTTAACCCTGAGAAGCTTGATTAAGTCCCTCAGGCCTTAGTTTCCTCGTCTGTAGAATGGGGGTGACAGTACAGCCATTCTCATGGGGTTGTTTGGGGGCTGCCAAGAATTCCTGGCCTGGAAGTACTTGTCCTCTGCCTCCAGCCCTGGGGTGGATGCTCTCGGGGGCAGTTCCTGCCAGATGGGGAGGGACAGGGGGGCACCGTCCCTCCAGCAAAGGGTCTTGTTTGAAAAGGAAGTGGTTCTTGGCTGTGATGTTCAGCATCACAGTGACTCCACTGCATCACCGGGAGGCTCAGCAGCTGGTGGGTGTGCTGGGCCCCAGGCCCCCTTCCTCTGTGCCTCCCCCCCGCCCCACTGCTGGTCAGGTTTCTAAGCCAGCCCTCATGGGCACAGTCTCCATGCCGGGGACAGCTCTGCAGTCCGACTGTTTCTATGGAAACCAGGCTTCCTGGGAAGGCTGCAGGGGGTGGGGAGAGGTCCTTTGGGACCAGCATGGGAATGACGCCCCAGCCCCACCTGACCTGCCGCCAGGACAGGGCCTTGGCAGCCGCCCCATAAGCAATGCCGTTAATTGCTGTCCTGTATGGAGCCCATAGTAGGTGCCGGGCCCCCTAATTGCCTTTGCTCAGGGTCTCATCACAGCCCCGTGAGCTAAAAAATAGTACCGTGGTTTCACCAAGGAAGAAATGGAAGCTCAGAGTGGTTAGGAAACTTTCTTGAGGTCACAGATAAGAGAAAGAGTTGAGGTTTGAGCCCAAGCTTGCCTAATCACTAAGTATATGCACCCCCCCCCGTTCTCCCCTGACACTTGCACCCCTGATAAGTCTCTCTGTTCCCGGCCTCTCTAGTCATGACCCCCTCTGTCTTGCTGCCACTGGGAGCTCTTTGGGGATGTTCTTCCTGCCCTCAGATGTCCCTGCACTTGATGGGAGGGGCAGGCAGGGGCGTGGTGGGGGGGGCAGTGCTGCAGGGAGTCAGATCTTGGCCAGCGGTCAGGTGGGGGAGCAACCCCTTCCCCAACTCACGACTTGGTGACAAATATTTGGTGAGCTCCTCACATGCCAGGAAGTGTCCCAGGCTCCGTGAGCAAGACCTACAGAAAGCCCTGCCCCGGGGCGCTGATCTTCTAGCGATGGCCACAGCTTTTTGAGGAGGGGGGCATCGAGAGGTCTCACCACACTGTCTCCCCCAGTCCTGACCCCCACCATTTCCTGGGCACTGCATGGGCCAGACCCTTCGCCAAGAGCATCCGTACCCACTCTCCTATGTCTTCAGCACCCTAGACCCACTGGTCCGAGGCCACCGGCCCGTAGGAGAGGTCCGATTAGAAGCCAGCCCCGCCTGACTGCAAAGCCCCTTTCCTGCACTCGCCAGCCACTGGCTCGTTGGCCCTCTCCGGGCCTCAGCTTTCTGCCTCATCCAGTGTGTGTTTGGAGCTTCCCCTCCCCTTGGGCCCTGCCCCGTCTAACTGAGTGGGACCCCGGGTGTTCTGGGTGGGGTTAAGGAGGCCTACTTCCTGTGGCCCGGCTGCCCCTCCCTGGCCCATGCCGATGGAGCGCCCACCGTGTGCAGAGGTGCAGCAGGGAGATTCTCGGACTAGGCAGCAGCCCTGCCTTCAGATCGCGGGGTCTCCGGGAGCCCAAGTGCCCATGACGGGACCAGGGTATGGGCTGGAAGTGGCCCCCCGTGGCCACCCACACTGAGACCCACGGGAGTCCAGGCGACAGAGGAAGAGGATGTGTCCTGGGAAGGCCCCTGAGGAGGGGCTGTGTGGCCCTGAAGAATAAGGAGGGTGGAGGTGGGGAGGAGCAGGGCGCAAGGAGGACCTTCCTGGCTGGGCAGTGGTTCAGAACTGGGAACCACCATGAAAAAGGACAGGGACTTGCTGGCTTTATTGGGAATCAAGGTCGGAGAGGCCCGCCAGGCGCAGAATGTAGAGGGTCATGAACTCGGCCTCTAAGGGGCTGCAGGCTACCTTGTCCCAGCTCCTTGCTTGGCAGGTTCTCCTCCACCCGCCCCTGCTCTTAGCCTCGGGCAGCCTGGCACAGGGGAAGGGGGGAGCCCTGGGGGCCCTTCGAAGGGCAGCTGGCTCTGGAAAGGAAGCAACGGCCCTATCAGGCCGCTGTTCGCATTGTGCGCGGCTCAATGGCCACATGAAGAACGGGAAGTAGGAGTGTGGGCAGGCAGGGCACTTGGCCCCGGGCCCTGCGCATGTTCCCTCTCCTGGGCCTCCCGCACTCACACAGAGGGAATGTTCTTATTAACCCCATTTCACAGGGCAGACACTGAGGCTGGGAGAGCTACAGGGAGCTGCCCGAAGCCCTGCGGCTGGTAAGAGGGCAGACCCAGGATCCGAACGCACCCCCGGCTCAGCCGCGGTGCAGGGAGTGGAGCGGAGGGAGGTGCCCTCTGTCCTCACCTAGGTTAAAATGAGGCCAGGCTGAAAAACACCTGTGGAGTGGGAACGGGAAGAAAGTTCGAGGGCAGGTCTGAGGGGTCCATGTATGTGGTTTGCCTTGGGGGGGCATGGGGGGGGTCTGGCACGTGCTTAGGGTACTGCAGCTGTCTACCTGTGCTCCCCAGGCGGGGCCCCATGCTGTGGGGGAAGAAGGGACAGAACTCAGTGCTCAGAGTAGTTAGCTGTGCCAAGGCAGGTGTCGGGGACCCTACTCCCTGATTTCACTCTCCCCAGGAGGCCCTAGGGCCGTTTGAGGGTGGTGAGCTCCTTGCTGGCGGCTGGGCTCGGTGGGGAGGCCACCGTGGGTCCCTCCAGCCCAGGTGCCTGATGGCGGTGCCTGTGGATGAAGCCTGTCCCCCCTAAGAGTCATGCTGGCATCCAGTGGAGCCCAGGCCACTGCAGTCCCCTTGCTGTACCCCGTCCCAGGAGGCTGGCACTCCCACAACCCACAGCCCTTGCTTTGCAGGTTCGGGCCTGTGGTGCGGAGGGGAGCGTTGTGTGTGTGTTGGTGGGGAGGGCTCTTCGGGCAGAGGAAGGCAGCTGACGCTCTGAGCGGGGGTCACTGAGACAGCCTGGGGCCTGGCCGGCTTGACCTGAGTGCCACCTTACGCCACGGGACGGAGACCTGTGCGTAACTGTCAAACTCTGGAAACAACCCAGATGGCCTTCAGTGAGTGACGGGGTCAACCAACTGGTGCATCTTCCGCCATGGAATATTACCCGGCCCTAAAGAGGACCAGGCAGGGGAAGCACCCAGCAGCCCGAACGAGTCTCAGAGGCATTTTAGCATTACGCGGAATGGAAGAAGCCGGTCTCAAGTGGTTCTCGGCTATATGAGTCTATTTATCTAATGTGTTTGAAAAAACAAAACCAAGCTAGAGTGACGGCCCGGAGATCAGTGGCTGAGGGGGGCGAGAGGGGAGGGCAGGTGTCCTGATTTGCAGGTGGTCCTTCTCTGCATCTATACATGTGCTAAAAGTCATGTAACTGCAACAACAAAGAATGTCGGTTCTGCAGTATGTAAATTAAAAAATGAAAGGCCAGAGGGGAGGCTGGAAGAGGAAGGAGGGTGAGGGCTGGGCGCCCCGGTGCTTTCTTGGCTGAGGCCCGGCGAGGGAGGCGGGCCCCGGCGGTTCCCAGCTGTGGCTGGCAGCTCTCGTGGAGGGCTCCCAGGCGGTGGGAGGGACACCAGGCTGATTGTTGCCTCGCTCTGGAGTCACGAGAAGTGGTGGCAAGTGCTGAGGTGTGGGGACAGTGCCCGGCCGCCCGGGGGAGCAGTGTGGTTAAACCCTGCCTTCTCCGGTGGGGCTGGCCACCCCCCCATCAAATGGTCTTGGGCATTGGAACTGTCTTCATCGTCAACCCCGGCCACCTCCGTGCCCCCAGGGTTGGGGGGGGAGGGGACCGCATAGTGACCCCCATTTCGTAGATGAGGAACTAAGGCCCGGGGGCTGGACATCACTCACCGGAGACCCCGAGGCCGACCAGCGGGTGTCTGTGGGCCTCTGTAGAATGAGATGCTGGAATACGGCATGTGGTGCTGTCGGGTGGGGGGTCCTGGAGTTACTCAACCCTGTCTCTGTTGAACTTTGTTGACCTTGGTTTCCTCATCTGTAGAATGGGTGTAAATCGTTCCCATCGCGTGCCGGGGATGGGGGGGGGGGGCTGTGACTAGAGGAGCCCAGGGCCACCCCTGGGCCAACTCTTGGAAACCTTTGCCTCACTGGAGTCCACACTTTTGTCTCCTTTGCATAGGTTTTGTGCTGATTGAAGGCGAGACCAGCAGTCACCTCATCTCTGTGTCTCCCAGCCCAGTGCCTGGCACAAAGTAGGTGCCCAAGACTGAGCCCGAGGTGGAGCTGGGGGGTGGCTGGGGAGTGGGGGCTCTGGAGGATCGTGAGCAGACAGGGGTGGGGAAGAGGCCGGTAGTGGGTGTCTCCGGCCAGAAGGCTCTCCTGGCCATCCTTCCTCTGGCTCTCCTGGGTCCTGGGGACACCCCCCTCCCCTTCTTTCAGTCCTGGCAGGTTTGAAGGAGGTTGTCTGCGAGACAGGGAGGGAGGGCTTGCTGGACAGAGAGATTATCTGGGCAAAAGTTCAGTGTGGCACCTGGACCCCAGGACTTGGGCAGATGTTCCCTCTTCTGGCACAACTGGCCCGGACTCCTGTTTGCCCCCACCTCCCAGGAACCTTTGAATGTGGTCTCCACCTGGGTCCGAATGCCTTTCCCAGGCCCACACACTCCCCCAGGGCCATCTGTAAGGCTCCAACCAACCTGATTACCCGGGGTGTGCCATGTCCGTGGAGGCCAGATGGGCTCACACAGCTGGAAGAGCTTTAGGGACATCCTCCCCCTTCCATTTTATAGATGAGGAAGCAGAGGCCAGGAAGAGGAGAGGCCCTTTCATCAAACAGCCAGGTGGTTAAGGAGCCAAGTACTAAGTCTGGGCCCCCCAGATTTCTTGCCGGTATTCCAGATGCTGCCCCAGGCTGCCAGGGAGGTCTCACCAGGCCCCGGGGTCAGGTCTGGCTGTCCCTGAGGTCTGGGAGCTGGGCAGGACCTGTGGCTGAGGCTGGTGTCTCCCCTCCGCCCTTGTGTAGGCACCAGGCTCCAGGACAAGATGGCGGCCAAGCAGCCCCCACCTCTCATGAAGAAGCACAGCCAGACGGACCTCGTGAGCCGCCTGAAGACCCGCAAGATCCTCGGCGTGGGCGGGGAGGACGACGACGGGGAGGTACACCGCTCCAAGGTGGGCCGAGGGGCCTGAAGCTGGTCACACCCAGGGGTCCGCCTCTGAACACCCATTTGGGGAGGCAGGTCTGGCCTGCCACTTGGGAGAAGAGTAGCCACGGCCTGTGGAGCTGCGGGAGCCCTGGGACTTAGCGCCTTTTTTTTTTTTCTAGGAACTTAATGGAGATGTCAGGGCAATAATAACAAAAATGAAGACAGATCATTAGAATGAATTTCGTGCTTATTATGTGCCCATTACTGCACCAGTTGCTTTATAAGTATGATTTAATCCTGCTAGTCCTGGGAGATAGTTATGAACCCCTTTTATCGGTAAGGAAACTGAGGCTCAGAGAAGTCAAGGTCAAGCCAGTAAGTGGCACAGCCAGGCTTTAAGCCTGTGTCTAGCAGACCCCTGAGCTTTAATCTTACCCACCATATTTTCAGCTTCCCGTAAGCTCTGGTGTCAAGAAGAGGCAGAGGGGGGTGGCCTCAGTGTGACCTTCCCAGCCTGGGGGACCCTTTGGCTAAGCAGAAGAACCCAGGTGGGTCCCTGGGCATGCCAGGGGCTCAGGGAGGGGAGTGAGTGGGCTGGGCATGCCCCTGACCCCTCTTTGTCCACAGATCAGCCAGGTCTTGGGCAATGAAATCAAGTTTGCTGTTCGGGAGCCTTTGGGGCTGAGGTGAGCGTCGAGCGTGGGTTTTGGTGGGTGCCGGGTTATAGGCAGGTGCTGCGTGAGGCCCCGCCTCGTCAGCTTTGCCCCCGTGTCCCTGTGCCTGTGACTCCATCCCATTGCATTCCCTCCCCCTAAAACCAGTCATCCCTGGACCTCTTGGCTGGAGAGGGAAGGGTCCCCTGGGGCCTGGAGGTGGCAGCGAGTGGGCCTGGCTGTGACTTTTCTCTCCACGCCCCCAGGGTTTGGCAGTTTGCTTCTGCTGTGCTCTTCTCCGGCATTGCCATCATGGTGAGCCCCCCTCCCGCCCCCCAGGACCTGGCCCTGGGTCTGGCTCCCTATGTCCCGCCTCCGGGCCTCTCCTGGGGGCTCCCCTCCTGCCTTGGGGCTGCCTCTCCCCGCATGGCCCCGTGCTGAGGCCCTGCCTGTCAGGGCTCTCTAGCTCCCTCCACAGTCCCAGCCTGAACCCTGCCTGCTCTGGAGCATCCTGGATCGCATGGTCCATGTTCCTGACTCCTTGCCCCTGGGAATCTAGAGCCTTCTGTCCTGACACAGGGGAGTGGGGGACAGCCACGGCTCTGACACTGGACTACCCCAGACACCTCAGCCTGGCTTCGGGGCGGGGGGGAAGAAGGAAGATGTCCAGGGGGTGTTTCAGCAGCAACCCCCTCCCACTTTACTCTGAACTGCCCACCCATGCCCGCAGGCCCTCGCCTTCCCTGACCAGCTCTATGATGCCGTCTTTGATGGAGCCCAGGTGACCAGCAAGACCCCCATCCGCCTCTACGGTGGTGCGCTCCTCAGTGAGTATTGCTAGGACAGACGTGATGGGCAGCTGCGGCCCAACAGAGACGGAGAGGAGCTTGGTGAAGCCTTTCTTTGTGCAGGGGCTCCCCTTCCCAGCACCCAGCACCCCGCCTACCCCCTTCAGTCTCTGCTGGGTGTGTGCTGCCATCTTGTGGCCACTGCTGGAATACACCCAGGGGACGGGGCTGCGTCTCTGCCATCTTCTGGGGCAAAGGCTTACCGAGTGCTTACTGTGTAGTGCACCCCCTGGTCATTGGGGTGCGGAGATGAATGAGGCTCAGGCCCTGCCCTCCAGGACCTCGCCACCTAGAGGAGGAGGCAAAATCAACACAGTGTCTGGAAAATCCCTCCCACCCTTGGGCCTCTCGTTTGAACCGTCCTGTTTCCTCTCCGATTTGAGTCACACACAGTGCCTGGTAGGAAGCTGAAGTACAGCTTTTAAAGCTTAGCACAGGTAGCGTCCGTCCTCTTCACCCGAACATTCTATGGCTCCCTTTTGCCTGCAGAATAAAGGCCCAGTCCCTCCACCTGGCTTTCGGGGTGGTCTGTGGGGTGGATCCAGCCGACCTTCCCAGACCTGCCTCCCCCAGATCCCACAGTGGGCCCCGGACCCCAGCCACATGTCATGATGCCCAGCCTTGCTGTTTCAGCAGGCCTCCCTGCCTCTGTACACGCAGTCTCCCCAACCTCGTGCCCATGGCGCCAACACCCATCCCTCAAGGGTCTGCATCGGTACCGGGGGAGGGGGCAGGGGCTGGTGGTCACTGGGGCGCCTTCAAGCCCTTCACCCAGGCAGTGGGAGACCTAGGGTTATGCGGTTAGGTCGGATGACGGATGAGTTTTAATTTGGGGAGTGTGCGTGGGGGTGGGGGATGTAGAAATCTGGGATCCCGCCCCGCTCCCAAGGGGGTGGGTGGATCAAGCTGCCGGCTCCCAGTCTAGCCTTCTTCCCCCGCCCCAGGCATCTCCCTGATCATGTGGAACGCTCTCTACACGGCCGAGAAGGTTATCATCCGATGGACTCTGCTCACCGAAGCCTGTTACTTTGGGGTCCAGTTCTTGGGTGAGTCCTGCGGTGGTCAGCGAGACAGGGAGGCTGATGGGGTGGGGGGTGCGGGCAGGGCAGCTTGGCCCCTGGCTCTCCAGCTCCTGCCACTTGGCTTCCAGGAAGGGATGGAAATCTGAAATCTGTCTGGGGGGAGGGGCTCACGCGGCCGTGTTTACCTGTATGTCTGCACACTAGTGCTCACACTCTGGACACATACGTGTACCTTCTTGAATATACGTCATGCGCGTCCACGGCCTCCCACACGCACGTGCACCCGCAGCCTCCCCTAACCCATCGCTCACTTGTGTACCCAGCGCAGGTCGACAGCGCATACCCAGTGTGGCCCCCACGCTCGCCCTCACCCCCGTACCTGCCCCGTGGGGGACATCAGACCAGACATGTCCGTGAGGTCCGGCGGCCGGCAGGAGCCCCCGGCGCAGCAGGTCAGCCTGTGTTGGGGGCTGAGGCACACCCCTCCTCTGACCTCTGTCCCCTCCCGGTCTTTCTCCCGCAGTGGTCACTGCCACGCTAGCTGAGACGGGCCTCGTGTCCCTGGGGATCCTGCTGCTTCTGGCCAGCCGCCTCCTTTTTGTCGCCATCAGCGTTTACTACTATTACCAAGTCGGCCGAAAACCCAAGAAGGTCTAGCCACTCGCTGGGCCAGGGGCCCCTGTGGAGCAGGGAGGCCCCGGGACCTCCATTTCCCTCTGGCTCCTGGAAGGCAGGAAGGACCCCACTCGCCTTCCTTTCCTCCTGGGCACCCCCAAATGCTGTGATCTCCTGGACTTTCAGGTTTGGGGAGAGACAGAGCCTCGGCACCTCTGCCCTTCGCCCCACACAGCACCGCCTCCTTTTCTTGGCTCTCTTGGCCTCTGGATCCCCTGGATAGACACTGACTGAAGAGCTTGAGTCATGGGGTATTGGGCTAAGGCGAGGCTCCTGCCCCTTCCGCCAGGAGGCCCTTCTTTGGTTTGAGAGAGGTGTGCCCTGCTCCCCCGTCCTCCCCGCACCCCCACCCAGTCTAGTGCCCACACAGCTGAACGTGGCCTCTATGTATGCCTGGGGAATCTGACCGCTTGACCCTGTGCCCGTACTCGGCGTGGGCCCTCGCCACCCGTGGGAGCTGCCGTCGGCCCCGTCGGCGCACGTCCCGGCCCTTTGCACAGCCCAGCTGTGGGGCTGACAAGCCGGGATGGCTGTCTTTGAGCTGGTACCTCCCTCTTCAGCCTCTCTGTGAGGCGGGCCACCTGTAGCCAGAGCCTGTCCCCAGCCCAAGCCCGGCCACCACAGGCTCTGTCCTAGGACCTTGCTCTAGGCTGTTCTGCCTCCAGCCCAGCCCCTGGAGGCTCCCAGGAGCCGCCTCCCCGCAGCTGGCCTGGGTCCAGAGGCCACCAGCAGCCTCCCTCCCCCCCAGGCCGGCCCTGGCAGTGGGCACAGAGCGAACCCTGTGGAGGCTCCTGTGAGTGATGGGGTTTGGAGATGAGGAAGAAAGAGAAGCAGCGGCATTTCCTGGCCCCTTGGTATGTCCTTCAGGGTCTGCTGTCCGCTTGGCTCAGCCCCCTCACCTACCCTCACCCTCTCCCCAGGGTGCTGCCCTGAGACCCGGCGGGCTAGGACTGGGTGCCCTTCCAACTCAGCACAGGAAATAAATAGAAATATCTCAGCAGGCCTCGCTCACGTCCCCCACCCCAAGTGCCCTGGAGGAGGCGACGAGCGGCTCCCTCGGAGCTGAAGCACCCCCTGCCGTCCCGCCGCGCCCTTCCCGGCCCGTGGGCCCCCGTTGTCTGTCACTCCCCATGCTCCCCTTCCCTCTGGGACACAAGCATGTGCCCCAGGCGTGGTGGCCCTCATGTTCTGGGGACAGGTGTGGAGAAAGGCAGCCCGGGCCCCGCACTTGCTTCTCGTCTTGGAATCGAGTGTGTTCGGTGGGGCGAGGTGGGTGGTCTGCAGGGGCGGCCCGGCTCTGGCTGCTGCCGGCTACACCCCTGCCCGGGAACCTTGCCCTGTCGGCGCCGGGCCCACTGTCCCTGCAGCCACGCAGCTGGTCCCCAGCAGAGCAGTGCGACTGCTTCTGTCCCACAGCTGAGGGGAGAGGCCTCGTGAGTCGGGGAGCAGACAGGGACCTGGTGGCTAAGGAGAGGCTGGGCTCTTTCCTCACCTCCGTCTCCTGCAGTGTGGGTCCCTGCCCAGAATCCGGCTGCTTGCTCGCCTACCTGTCCTCCAGGGCCACAGTCCTGTCCTCCTGACGCAGGCCTTTTAAGGCCTCCTGACGTCGGCTCCTCCTCCGACGGGTGATGGGTGGTTTGTCCTTGTGCCCAGTGGGCATGGTGGCCGGCCGGGAAGTCGAAAGCTCGGGCTGGCCAAGCGGCCTCACCGCCCGCGCGGCCTTGCCCCTTGGGTGGTCAGGAGGGCCTGCCGGGATGACGCTAGCTTGACATTCCATGCTGCTGGCTTGGACATCGGCGCTAGGCCCAGGGGGAGGGAGCCTGGCAAACAGCCATGTGGTCTGGGGACATGGGGCGGGGGCACATTAAGGCAAGGAGCCATTGCTGGGATGGAGGCAGGGACGATGGAGAGGGGGACCCACACATCTGAAGAAGACCCAGGGTGGGCCCAGCTCTCCATCCTGAAGGCTTGGGACGACTCCCCCCGACCACCACCACCCTCTACCCTTGTCCCTGGAGCCCAGCACCCTCCGGCCAAGCTCCCGCCTCAGCCCCCATCTCCCCCCACCCCAAGCAAGACCACCTTTCTTCACAGTCACTATTTATTCTTCGTTCCTTCTTCTTTTTGTAAGAAACAGTCACAAAAACCAGTGCAAAACCATCAGTGTGGGTGTCCTGTTTTATATTACAAAAACTCCTCTTGATATAGAATATAAAAAGGGGGGGCTCCCAGGAAATAAACATGATAAATTAGCTCTGCTATCTACCGCAAGGAACATTTACAGTTTTCAAAATAGACTTTCGACCTAGGACCCACGGGGGGAAGGGAAGAGGGGGCTTCTGGGAGATGGGGATGCTGGGGCCTTGGCTGGTTTGGGGTGTCCGGTCTGGGCCCCTTAGGCATGGAAGGACGAGAGGGACAAGAGAGCCTCCAAACCCTTTGGATGGCTTCCCTCTTCCAAGAGGCAGGGGCTCTTCCCTGAGGGCAAGCACCTTTTGCCTGTCCTGGGCTGTATGTGGACCGGCCCAGTTAGATCTCAGTGCCTGGGAAGGGGGCAAGCCTGACTGGGGCTGGGCTCTAGTCTTCACGCCTCGGAATGGCTGCAGACAACCTTGCAGACCCCTACCAGCCTGGTCAGTGCTAGAGACTGCCCGCTCTCCCTTTCCAGCCCCGGTGTGGGCAGCGGCGGATTCGGGGCTCCTTGGTACCTTTCGGGAAAGCCCTTGGGGATGAGGCTCACCACCCGCCCTTGAACCTGCCTCAGCCAGATGTTCCTCTGGGACCTGCCCTGCCTCCCACTGATTCTCACGGGGGTGGGGGGTGGCAAGGGGTGGGAATGGACAAGACTGGGGGAGGGAGGGGGGCGGGTGCCAGAGGCCAGGCCCTTCTTACCTTGAAGGCCCCAGATTCTCCTGGCTGCTAGGGGACCAGATGGGACCCGGAGGCCTGGGATGCCCCTGGACTGGAGCCACACGGCTGCCCCGTGAGATCAAGTCCCGCTGTTTTTATTTTTGTCGACCTCAGACCAGCCATTTGCCTCTGCCAGGAAGCTGGAGCCAAGCATGTGGGTGGGTGGGTCTAGAGAGGAGCAAGCCCAAGGCCTTGCTCAGGCTGGGCTGGGCTACCAGCTGCAGGGCGCTCTGGGTCCTGGGGACGCCCAGTCGCTGGGGAGTTCATGGCATCATGTCCGGAGCTGCCAGGGCGGGCTGTTACAGGGACAATATGGAAAGCCCCAGCTTGGAGACCAGGAGGGGGGCCTGGGACTGGGGGGGGGGGAAGGGGGGCCAGCAGAAGGATGGGATGGGGAAGGGGAGAGTGGGGAGGAGGGTCAAACCCAACTTTTACAGCAGGCACAGAGCTCAGGGCTGCATCTCTAAAGGGGGTCGGTGGCAGAGCAGGGAGGCACAGGGCTCCAGCCATAGCTCCGTCTCTCCCAGTGGCTGGCAAGCTGGGAGGCTGGAAGCTGACCCAGGGCCTGGGATTCAGAATGGGCTCCCCCCAGACCCTGAAGGGGGGCTGTGGGGAGGAGAGAGGGCACCATGCTTACCCTCCCAACGCCATGCCTGTGGCAGACATCACTAATCAAGCCTTAATTGTCTGGCTGACATCACCAATCAAGATTATGCTGTCCTCCCCACCCCCTGACCCCAGGCCAAAGCTCAGATCCTCTGAACAGCCCCCGGCAGTCACTCCTGATTCACTGGGGTGGAGGCATCTTGCAATACAGTTGCCAACACTGGTCTAGAATGTGAGGCCTGTGTATGAGGGACTGGTTTGTGGGTGCTGTGTGGGTGTGAGTCTAGGGGAAAACCTCTCCCTGCCCGAGCCTGGAAGAAACACTCAGAAGTGTGCTATGGACCATGAAGGGACAGGAAGCCATGTGGCAGCAGAAATGAGATGTCTTGGAGCTCTTTAGCCTGCAGAAAATGGGGCTTGGGGGAGGCAATGTGTGGCCTTAATACTTTGGGAAGGAGAGAGAGTGAGTGGGATGCCATGGATGGAACCAGAGAAAAACAGAGAACTCTAATGTGCACTGAGCTGATGCTAAAAAATCAAAGCAGTCCGAAGACAGAAGTCTGTCTTGGGAGGTAGTAAGCTCCCCATCATTGGAGGTATGCAAGAAGAGGGTGGCGAAGTCTTGGCAGAGATCTTGCAGAAGACATCCAAGCCTCAGTTCTGGGTGGGGAGAGGAGAACCAGATGATCTTGGGGGTTCCTTCCAGCCCTGGGAGCCACAGAGTTGATGGAGAATAGGGAAGGGGTTGGGCTTGTAGGAAGAAGTGGGCAGTGTGGAAAAGAGACTGTCGTGTGTGTGTGTGTGTGTGTGTCCCTAGGGGCTTAGAAAGAAGTATGGGGAGGTGGGAGGGGAGCAGGGAGGACAGTCCAGAATTTTCTTAGCTGTGGAGCTGGGAAGTTCTTGACCAGCTGGCTTTCTCTCTCCTGGGGAAGGCAGGATGCTGAGGCCAGGGAGGGGTGTGAGCAGCAGATCTGCTGGGACCTACAGAGGCCTGGAAGGAGCAACAGGCAGCCGAGGGACGACTGGGTTCTTGTTCAGAATTGTCATGCATATGCTGTGTGACTGTGAATGAAAAAGTACCCCTCTCTGGGCTTTCCAGATTATTTGATCCAACAGATGAGGGAAGCAAGGACCCCGCCAGCTAGGCCATTCTTGGATCCAGTATCTGCAGCCCACTCTTGGCCCCAGCCTGGGGCAGGGATAATTCCATCCTCAGAGGACCAGGGGTTGAACGTAGGTTCCAAGTTCTTAAGGACATGGTGACTGAGTCTCCTTGGGGCCCCCCGGGGCTTTGTCGACCTCTGAGAGTTGCTTTTGCTTCCTTGTTGGCTAAATCCACACTTTCTTGGCATCTGGAGCTGAGGAGAAGGCCCAGGCCCGGGGCTGCCAGAGGCTGGTGGGACCGAGGAGGGAACCTGGTCCTGGGGTTCCTTTGGTCTCTAGTGCAGACTCCTCCCTGGGGTTCAGGTGCCAGGACCCCTGCAGAGAGCCCATGGCACCCACCCGGAGACCAGGCGGGGTCCATCAATCTGTAGTCTTGTCTTCATTTTGTTGTGTTAAAAAAATAGCTATTTTCCTCTGCCCCTTCTCCTGGCCACTCATCATGACCTCACCTCCTCCCCTGGGGCCAAGAGGGCAGGGGCACCGGGGAGGGGAGGGCTTTGGGTGCTGGGCAGTGATGGTGGGTGAGGCTTCAGGCTCCAGGCCACGCCCTCTACTGGATGCCCCGGAAGAGACACATGGCAAAGATCATGGCGAAAAGCTGCAGAGAAAGTAGAAGTTGGCTTGTCAGCCTGGGCTCCCAGCCAGGCACGGGGCTGTCCCACCCCAAGGGGAAGTAATCATCGGCCCAGAAAGGGGGCTTACCCATCGCTGGGCACACTCCTGCAGGAGGGATCCCTGACGTTCCCTGAGGGCAAGCACCTTTTGCCAGCCACTGGTCCCCTTCGTGCAGCATAGGCATGGAAAGAAGGGGGCTTTGGACATGGGTTCATATCTAGCTCCCCTATTTGCCAGCAGCAACCTTGAGCCAAACGTGTCCCTTCTCTGGGCCTGAGCCTGTCCTGAGGGCTTCCTGAGCGACAGGCCCAGTTCTAAGTGTTTTCTCAGAAACCTTTGACAGAGCAGGAGGCAAGGCACAGAGAGGTCATGCAACCCGCCTAAGGTCACACAGCTGCAAGGGAGCTGGGGTTTGAGCCTAGGCACTCTGACCCCACAGCCCATGCTGAGAAGTGCTGCGCACCCCGCTTTCTAGCTCACAGGAGGGGAGTAAGACTGAAGTATAAGGTGATTAATGAGGCAGTGATGCCCGTTAGATAGTGGATGTGGGAGAAAGTGCCCAGCATCATTAACAGGCCGGGAAGATGTAGCCCTTGCTAGAGTTGAGAGCACAATCGAACACCTCCCTAGGGCCCTGGGGGAGGCGGCGGTGGGCAGGCAGAGACCCAGATTCAGGGATGCCCCTCTGACCAGAATGGCTGAGGCCCCCACAGACAGGGGTCTTCTTGCAAGTAGCACAAGGGATAGTCCCCAGACCACAGGCTCAGGGCCAGATCTCTGGTCGGGGAATTGGGGTGGGGGAGGCGAGGCCGGGACAGGGATACAGCAAAAATCCCTTTTTGGGAGCATAGCTCTGCCTCCCATCAGGGTGCAGCTGGGCTTGTGGGTGGGGGGGCGGTGAGGACAGCAGGTCAAGAATACAGACATTGTCTAATAAGCCCCTAGTACAACCCGCCAGGCATGGAGTCCCCATCCTCTGCCATCCTCACAACGCCCCGCAGCAACCCCGGCCTGGGAGCAGGGTAGTAGCTCCATTTTGCAGAGAAGTCCTTTATGGCCCAGAGGCCCCATCTGGGGAGACGCAGAGCTGGAGTTAACCCCGAAAAGCCCGTGTTCTTCCTGCACGGGACACACGCCTGTGGATCCCACAGTCCCAGCAGATTTATCTGTCTCTCGTTCATTCCCCCCGCCCCGTCAGAGACTTTGTTCGCCTGGAACCGTGCTGGCATACAGTAGGGGCTCAATCTGTGCTTGCTGAATGAACGAATAAATGACCCCTCCCTCTGCCCCATCTCCAGTAGTCTCCACAAAACTGCTCCACGTGGGGCTAGAGGACACCCTGAGAAGGAGGGGCAGGGAGGCTGCCTGACTTCGTCTCCCCGCCCGCCCACGACTGGCTGAGGCCCGGGAGTGGTCTTTCCTGGAGATGGTCAGGCACCGGCTACGCGGTCAGTCCAAACTCCGGGAGGAGAGGTTTGAGATCCAGGAGCGGGGGAGGTGGGGAGAAAGGAGGGGCAGCTCCGCCCCTCGGCTGAAGCGCCACCTGGTGGCGGCGGCCGGAGTCTGCAGCTGCCTTCCTTTCGAGGGGGCTCCGGGACTGGGGCTGAAGGGGGTTTAATTAAGACCGTCCTTGTGAGGTCGACAGGGCCCCACAGGCCCTGAACCCCCCCGCAAAGAAAGGGCCTGATCTAGAAGCACAAGCCGCAGCCCCTCCCTCCAGGCAGCGGTGTTGAAAGTCTGTGGAGTTCTCTCTGGATCTCTGGGGAGGATTAGCCAGAGAGGAACAGGGATGGGGAGGCAGTGGGAGGAAGATTAGGGGGTGACTCTCAGAGCCTGCCCACTCACTGCCGGAGACTTGCTCAGATGAGCCCAGAGTCCAACAGTGACTCAGGCAACAGAGAGACCCAGCTGGGCTTACCGCCCCACAGTTCCCGCAGTGGGGGACCCATTTGGTCCTGGATTTAGGATGTGGAGACAGAAGTAGGCTGGGCGGTGCAGGCCATGGGGGATCTCTCCGGGACCCCATCTGTGCCTTGCTTCTGGGGAGCCGCAGAAGTGGGGGCTTTTACTTACCTCGATGGCCAGCACCCCTATGGCGAGGGCTCCAGCCAGGTAGACGTAGGTTTCAAAAGTGTTGAGGATCACTGTGTAACAGCCCTGGGAGGGAAGGACCAGAGGTGAGGCCATAGCTGGAGACAGTCTGGGGCCAGGGGCCAGCATCAGGACCGAAGCATGAAGCCTGGGAACTGGCCTGTGGCCCCAAGCTCGGGCAGCAGCAGGCTTACCCTGTCAAACCCCTGTTGGCACCGCTTGGTGGGGAGGGGGTGGGGGGCAGGAGGCTCATGAGCAGCAATTTGGCAGCATGACGCCAAAGCCCCTCCTGGCCCTCCAGCTCCTCAGGTGGGGCTGGGAACGGCCAGCCTGAGCACCGCATCCACCATAAACGCTTTGGGTAGCAGCCACAGCGATTGGAATAATGAAAAACTTCCCCCAAATATCTGGCCTCCCTGCTGCTCTCGAAAACCCAGGAGATCCAGGGGCGCCTGGTGGCTCAGTCGTTAAGCGTCTGCCTTCGGCTCAGGTCATGATCCCGGGGTCCTGGGATCGAGCCCCGCACTGGGCTCCCAGCTCCGCGGGAAGCCAGCTTCTCCCTCTCCAGCTCCCCCTGTTTGTGTTCCCTCTCTCGCTATGTCTCTCTCTGTCAAATAAATAAAATCTTAAAAAAAAAAAGAAGAGAAAAACCAGGAGATCCAGCAAGTGGAGTCATCATCTCTATATAGCGGTCCCTGTCAGATGGGACAAGGGTTCCCTGGGGGTCCACAACCCCCGTCATTCCCTGTTGAGCTACACCCACCCTCTCCACTCCTTCTTATTACCTGCCTGCTGGCTGAAGGATTTTGGTGTTCAGCCTCTGCCCTAAGGAAACAGCCCATTCCTCAAAGCCCAGCGCACCCTTTACCTCCTCCGGGCAGCCTTCCAAGACGAGCCCAGCCCTCCAGGCCCCTCTAAATGGATGAATTCCTGTGTTACTACTGCTCTTTCAAGCAGCGCTGGGGATATACACACTGAGATAAAGATGGATATAGACACACAGAGAGAGCACGAGCGATGCCCTCCACTGTTTACCATTGAACTCCAATGAGCAGAAATGAGGAAATCCCGAAAGAAGGTGATCCATGATGAATATTCAGACTCCCCCACTGGTATGAGTCAAACCCACCAATGCAGTTTTTCCAGCTCTTCTTCAGCCTTCCCTGGGTCAAGACAGTCACCCAGGCAAGTCAGGAATGTGTTCTCCTGCTGGAAACGAATCCAGGGCTCTCCCAATAGATGATGACCTTGCTAGAGAGGCCACGAAGATCACAGAGACCAGGCTTTGACTGACCGATGCCCTCACCTTGAGCCAGTCTTGCCCTACTCACTCTGCTCCAGCCCTACTGGCCTCCCTCTCTTGGTTCCTGGAGCACACCATGCTCCTTCCCACCCCAGGGCCTTTGCACATGCTGCTCTCACTCTCTGGCTGGAATACTCTTCCCATGCCAGGAGGATGAGAGTGTAGCTCTTTATGTCGACCATCACAGCAGCACCCAGACTCACAACCTGCCAGGGAGTGGGTGGGGAGCACTGGGGATAAAGCAGAGGAATGTGATGCTGTGAGGAGAGAGGGCTTAAGATCACCCAGACAGATGGGGAATATGGATGGTTTCCTATTGGTGGTCACCACTCTGGCCTGGAGTCAAGCTCTAGCAAGGTCATCATCTACTGGGAGAGCCCCGGATTCGTTTCCAGCAGGAGAACACATTCCTGACTTGCCTGAGTGACTGTCTTGACCCAGGGAAGGCTGAAGAAGAGCTGGAAAAACTGCATTGGTGGGTTTGACTCATACCAGTGGGGGAGTCTGAATATTCATCATGGATCACCTTCTTTCGGGATTTCCTCATTTCTGCTCATTGGAGTTCAATGGTAAACAGTGGAGGGCTAACTGAACATCCACAGATGAGTGCCCTCTGCCTTGGCCCTTGATGGCCACATAACCGAGTCCTGGCCATCAAGATCTATACAGATGTCTACTGGGGCTTTCTGGGAAAGACGGTGGTGCCATGCTTTCCCTTCTGTCTTAAACATGGGTGGGATGTCTGGAGCCATGGCAGCCATTTTGCCATCAAGGAAAGGCCACGAAGATCACAGAGACCAGGCTTTGACTGACAGGACAAAGCTACTGATGTAATGGGAGAAGCCACCACCTTCCAGAATTCTTGCTGTGTGTGAAACACAGAGGGCATTTGCATAAGCCCCTTTAGTTGGGATTTCGGGTCCTTGCATTCAGACGTTTTGCTCACTGATTCAAGACTGTGACGGGGATGCAAGGCACAGTCAGAAATGCACCCTGGGCTTTAGGGAAATGGGCTTTGGAGAAAAACCAAATAGTGATAGTCCCTCCACAGAGGCTTTGAAAAGGAAGGATGCTCAGGGGGGATGTGAGGGTCTCTGAAAAGGATCCCAGAAAAGGATCTCAGGAGGAACAGAGGAAGAGGCACCATAAAGAACTCAGGCAGCTGCAGGGACCCTCCCAAGGAGCTCTGATCCCAAAGTCATGCGCAGGAGATGGAAGGAGGTGTCATCACCAAGGATGAGTCCCAAAATGGGAAGTTTATGAGGATGAAGCCCTACAGGAACAATGAAGCCTCCCTGAACAATCCACAGGTGGCCTCAGGACATAGGCTTGGCTCTGGGCACCAGGCATCCCAAACAGCAGGGCCTTGGACAAGGCTGGACAAGCTAGAAGTTTGTTTGCCTTTCGTATGAAATCCTCAGCTGAGGTGGCCCGCCTGTTTCATGCAGCCTTCAGCGGCCCAGGCCCCTCTCATAATGCCCTGACATCCTAGGGCACCACCTTCCGCGGCCACGTCCCAGATGGCGATCACCACAGCTTCATGCCTGCCAGGGGGGAACGGAGGAGGGGCCGGCCCTGTGGTTTCTCTTAAAGACCAGATGCAAGTTGTATAAATGGCTTGGCTGCTGCGGGGTCACTTGGCCTCCCTGCCAGGGAAGCAGGAAGTGAAGTTTTTCCCTGGTGGCGATGGCATCTTCTAAACGCCATCTTTCCAAGGAGGACTGCTGGCTCTGCGACGGTATGAGGAATCTGAGGTCCAGAAAGGGTGTCACAGCAGGTAACAGTCCGGGCCTGCCTGACATCGAAGCCTGAGACCTCCCCCGCCTCCCCTCCATGTCCTGCAGCTTCTCCTGGAGGCTGAGACCCAAGCCCTTGGTGGCCCTCCCTGCCCCAAGCTCACAGTGGCCTGAACCCAGGGCCCCTGTGAAGTCCTCTGACACCACGTGTGTGGGGGAGGGGGTGCTGAGTTCCAAGCTGAGGCTGAGAAGACCTCAGCGGAGGGCCAGGGGCAGGCCTCAGCACGCGGCACCTCTTCTTGGGGCTCTCCGAGGCCTGCCCTATGGCCCCCATCCCAGTCTTGTCCAGCTTGGCATCTGGTTTTATTTTCTTTATAGTAATCATGACCATGTGAAATTATTACTTATAGTTTGCTCCTTGGTTATCATGCGCTTTCTTTAAGTAGATCATGAGTGCCTTGTCTCCCATCTCTTGCTGTGTCCCTTGCATCTGGAACTCTCCCAGGAGCTCCTCGTGAGAAGCCTAATCAAGCGAGGGGCATGGGGCATGCCCTGGGTTCATCCTTGTTTTCGCCCTCCCACCCCCAGCCTGGTCTCACACACACACACCGGAGGGGCCAGGGGCCCAGGGAGGGTTGCTGCTCAGTGGGAAGGAGGAATCAAGTACAAGGGCACTATCTGTCTCACAGCGGGTGTGTGTGTGTGTGTGCGCACAAAGCAGGGGCCCTGTGTCCCCCCGAGACGGCATGTGCAAGAAAGGGAAAGGGCTTCTTCCTGGGACTGAGATAAAGTCCTTGGGTGGCAAGAGAAACAAAGAGTCTGGTAGTTTCCCTGACCTTGGAGGAGAACCTTGCTCCCTGGGGGTCAGAGGGGGCTTCTATATGGCACAGGTGAGCTTCCCCCACAATAAGAGCTAAGGAGGGGCCCCCTCTATGTAATTCAGGTTTGAGCTCCTGACCTGCATTGTCAGAAGCTCAGGGAGTGCTCTCCCTGGACCACCGCACAGCTCCTACTCACCCTTTAACCTTTAACCCCTGACAAAGGCCCACTCCTCTGGCTGGGCCATCGCCGGCCCATCTGCCACCCTCATCCTTCCTCTACTGTGGCTGGATCTCAGGGACTTCACAGCCCCCACCCCCCCGCCCAGCTCTGGCCATCCAAGTCCCCCCGCCTGGGGCGGGGAGCGGGGCCTGCTACCTGCTTGTTCAGGAACAGGTCCCTTCCCAGCAGGCACTCGTCCCTGCTCAGCAGGACCCCGTCCCGAGTCTGCGGTTCTCTTCGGCAGCAGGCCTCGGGCACCTCGTCGCTGTCCAGAGTCAGCAGTCGGAAAACTGACGCAAACCGGAAGTCTTCAGGCCCATTGACGCCACAACAGCCGAACTAGGAGGAGAGCGAAGGGAAGAGTCTGGGGGGTGGGAGCTGGGCCCCGGGGGCAGAGGTGGACAGATGGCCTCCCCCAAGGCCACCATAAGGCAAGGTGGTGGAGCGGAGTCAAGATTCAGCTAGGGGTTGGCTCCCTCTTCTCCTCCTGTGTGACCCCGGGAAAGTCGCTCAACCTCTCTGAGCCTCCGGTGTCCTCCTGTGTAAAACGGGGATGGTGGTGACAATTCCCGCCTCCCCGGGCCTTAGCGCCCACTAAACAGTGGCTGTGATTACCCTCACTGACAATGACAGAGGACTAGGGTCAGGGATAGCAAACAGGTTTCAGCCGGAGTTTGGACTGTTGTTCGATGGGCCTTTAATGACGGCCCAGAATGCTGGGTGGATGGTGATTCCCAGGCCCAGGCTGGGCTCAGCGGGCCAGCCCTGACTGGTTAGTGATGTCTGGCGCAGGCACACGAGCCAAGCGGGCTCCGGAGGCCAGACGTTTGCTGCACCTGGCCTCGGGGCTTTGAAGGCTCACGGCATCCCTGGGCGGCGGGGTGGGGGGGAGGGGGGGGGCGGTCACTCACTGTGATCATGACCGAGTTCCAGGTAGCAGAGAAGACATCGGTGTCGTTGTTGCCCTGATAGTGCTTGGTGAGCTCCTTGGTGAAGAACTCGCGGGTGAGCTGCAGGAAGAGGCAGAGGGCGGTGTGAGACCCCCACGCCCCCCAGCAGCGTGGGGCAGCCCCCACCCTGGCCTGGTCTCTTCAGCTAGCTGCTTCTGGAGGGAGGCAAGGCCCCAGGGCCCCAGGGCTGGGCATTCTCCTAAACCACTCACTTGGGGTGGCCCCTGAGTCCCCACTCCAGGGCCTGTGGCCTCCCCTTACTGGATCACCGGCAGGAAGAGGAAGTCTACCCACACACCCCTCGGTGAGCCTGAGGCCGGGGCACGCACGGAAGCTCTCTCAGCCCTGCAGCTCTTCTCAGAAGCAGGGTTTATCCAGGTGGGGGGCTTGCTCCTAGCCCCACTCCCTCTCCCCGAGCTGCTCATCAGAGCCAGGGGGTACCCCGGGTCCCCGGCCCTGAAGAAGTCACGGTGTGGAGCGGGGAGTCTGCAGATCCAGTTTGTAGACGTGTCCTTGGAAGGTGCTCCTGCCCTCACAATATTCTCCCCAGGCCTCACCACCGTTCTCCCCGCTGTAGTGAAAGGACAGGGCCCTGCATAGTGCCCAGCTGCAGACTCCATTCTCTGCCCACAGAGCGGCTGCCTCTTCCCCTCTGTCCACGGCTTGCCTTCCTGCTCCCCCAGACCAGCTTGTGTCTCCGGACCCCTCACGCCTCTCTTTCCCTCCCCCTCCTGCTTCCAGGCCCCCTGTGGCTGCCGTGCCTAGCTCCTACAGACTCAGGGGAGGGGGCTGGTGCCCTGGGTGGTTGGAGCTCCTGGAAAAAGTGGCTGGTGAGGGCAAGTTGCCCAAATTGGATAATGGCCAGGGCCTCCACCGAAAGGGCTCTGCTCTGTCCTCCTGCACGTCACACATCCCAGGGCTTGGGGGATAGCCTCGCTGACTATCCCCTGCCCGTCAAACGATTATGGCTGGGCACGGGGTGGAATGGAAGATTCCAGAATCAGGTGTGGGTTGTATCAGCTGCTTTGGAAGAGCAGAGACCCTAAAGGGCCCTCCGATTCTGCCCTCTGGAAAAACCCTTGCAGGAAGAGGGTCACTGGGGTGGGGGGACCATGATTTGGGCTGGAATTGCTCGCTGAGAGGCTGCCGACTCTGCGGGACCCTCTCTGAGGAGGGGAGGGGCTGGCCACGAAGGGGGGCCGGGGCACGGGGGGGCCCCCCCGCACGTACGTTCTCCCTGAAGATGAAGGCCAGGATGGCTGCCGAGAGCTCCGCCAAGAAGATGATGAGGATGAACAGGAAGAACTGCAAAGAGAAGAGGCAGGCTCATGAGCCCCAAGGGTGGCGGGAAGGGGACAGGTGACCGCTCGCTGATGCACCCGTCCGTCTGTCACGCAATTGACCCAATGTACCAATTTTATGAGACAAAGGAACCTCACTGCCATACCCCAGACATTTTTTCATAATAGGCATACCAACAATTCATCTTTGGGGGCCAGCAAGGTAAACAAACAAATATGCCTTCCGGGCAAATGGCACCCCTTCCACGATGCCCCTTGTGCAGTGTTCAGCCTGAACAACGCCACCCGGTAGCCCTGGAGGGTGATCAGTGTTGACCTGTTTGGGCCCTTTCCACGTGGAAATCCGGAGTTCCCTAGGGACCCCTGATTGGCTTTCCCCACCCTGCCCGCCCCAGCACCACCTCTCCCTGCCTGGCCCTCTCTCCTTCCCATGAGCAGTGGGGAGACGATGTTTATCTTCAGCCACAATAAAGGAGCAAGATGGGAGGGAAGGTGATGGATCCAACAACATCTGGAAACCCAGGCGCCGGAGTTTGAAATCTAACAAGACCCTTCTCTGCTCTACTCACTGCATTTCTTGATGTTCCCCAAATTTTCCACGATGCCTCCTGTCTTGGGGCCCTTGCAGGCTACCCTCCCTCTGCCAGGAAAGCTCTTCCCTTTATGAAAGCTCCTCATTTTCCAGACCAGGCTCAGCCCAGCCCCTCGCCTGGTGGTGAGAAGCCTTTCCTGGCTCCCCCTCATCACAGTGCCCCACAGAGGTGCCCGCCCAGCAGCTGCTGCACGAGCCCCCCCCCTCCCCCCGCCGGCCCCCAGATCACGAACAGAAGCACAGAGGCTGTAAGAGCACGCGTGCTGCATTCCCAGTGTCCGCCAGCAAAGACGTCGGAACAGGGCTGTCAGACGAACCAGTGAATCCAGGACTGACCCGCTCACCACAGGACCTTGTTCCCTGCCACATCTCAGACCCTGGTCAGTGTGGGCACTGCTTTGGCTGAGGGCTGTTGGCAGAAGAAACAGGAAATGACTTTGCCTTTATTATTCAGTGTTGTAGGTGCCGTTGGCATTTCCAGTCTGTGACAATCCCGGAGTCGTCAGCCCACCTGGAGACCACCAGCAGAGGACCAAATGCCCGCTGCCCACGGAGACTGGTTCCTCCACACCCTCCCAGTCACCGCGGCCGGCTGCCCTGAGACCTGCACTGGATGTGCCCAAGCTGGAAGGAGGTGGAGGGTCCTGGGCTCAGCATCAGGCCAACTCAGCCTCTTTGTCCCTTCTTGTGGCTTGAAAAACCCCTTTGAGCCTCAGTTTCCTTGTCAGTAAAATGGGGATGCTAACATCCACTCCTGGGATCATCATGGGGAATCATGAAATAATGGATGTAAAAGTCTCTCTATGTCGTCAGAGGGCTGAGCAAAGCTTGTCGTCGAGGGCCTTACAAGTGTAGAAGGACCGTGGAAGCCAGCTCACGCGTGAGCCTCGGAGGGCCTGGCTGTCAGGGGTTCGCTCAGAGCGTTTCCTGCAGACATCCGTTGCTGTTGGCAACGCCCCTGGGTAGCCCTCCCCTGGATCGCATCTCTCCCAGTCAGAAGGTTTCTGTCACTTTATCCTCATCCTGGGAAGACCCCAGTCATGTTCCCTCCCTGACTTTTCAGCTCTAACAGCGACCGCCCCACACAGGCCCTGTGGTTTCTCCAAACTGCTTGGGCTGCAGACGGAGAGCCTCGGGATGGATTTCGAGATGGTCTATCCAGGGTGCGGATGTGAAACATTCCAAGACCTGTCAACAGCTTCATTTGTTTTTTAAATGTCCAACCCCAAGGAGAATGCCTTGCATAAACACCCCTTCACCCTCATCCCTAGTGGTCATCTATCTTCAGCCACGGGCTGGCTGGTCAAGCTGCCTCCCACATGGGCTCCAGCTCAGAGAGGCTTGTTTGGCCTTAGAAGCATCATGCTGCCTCTTCTCTCTCTGCTGGAAATTGTGGCTCAGGACTGGCCTGAGGGACTCTTCTGAGCGCTGGGGGTCTGTTTCCCCAGGATTGCTAGGGTCTGGGGGGAGAGTTCCCTGCCCAGAGGGCCCCCTGTGCCCTGGGCAGGCTTGCCCTCCCCACCCCACCACGACTCCCACAGTCCATTCTGCCAACCCCACAACCCCCACTTCCACAAGAGGCCGTGCAGCCTCTCATCCCCCGTGACAGTGATGGAGGCCCCTGGCAGGGCTCCTGGCACTTCCATTTGGCCGGTGATGGATGGGCATCCGGCCCTGTTTCACATGGCCGCCATGGGACCTCCTCCCTGCCCTCTGCCCTCTTGGTGCAGTCGCCGGCAGTTCCCAGGCTCACAAAGAGAGGCCCTGGAAATGGTTTCCATCCTCAGCGAGGCGACCGAGCTGGCTCTGGCTATCGATCATAGTTGAGACAGTCATCAACTATGGATGAGACCGAGCTCACGCCGCGTGCACAGTGCGTGCTCGGTGCCCCGGGAGCGTGGGGCACTCCGGGATGATGCAGCTAAAGGGCTTTGCACGAGGCCGGCACAGCACAGAGCTGCTCAGATGGTGGCTCAGAACCAAGAGGCAGGCACGGCTGTCCCGAGGGCAAGTGCTGGTGTGGGCAAGTCCCGAGAAAGTCATGCCGGCTATCCTCTATTGCAAGCTTACCACTGAGGCGCCATGGATCGTTCGCGGCTCCTTCCTTGGGGTGCTTTGGGCAGCCTGGTGAAGCAGTTGCGGTTGCCATCAACCCTTCCAGCTTACCCGGGGGGAGCCGGGGACCCGGAGAGGGTAACACACCCATAAGAGCCTCCAGGTCTGAAGACTTTCAGATTGCCCATAGGGTCTCTTGTGGACCAACCTAATTCTTTTAGTTTCATGTTTATCAAGTGCTTGCCTGTGCTGGGAATGGAGTTAAGCCAGATGCACATTTTTACCTTGAGCTGTGATTACAATACTGTGGCTGGGAAAGCAGTATCCTCATCTCCATTTTACAAAGGAGGAGCCTAGGTTCAGAGAGGTTAAGTAACTGCTCTCAGGTCACACAGCCAGGAAGTAGCAGAGCAGAGATTAGAACCAAGACTTTTCTGACTCCAAAGCCCATGCTCTTGCCACGCTTCTAAGACCACCTCCTCTCTGTCCCTTTATTCCAGGGCTATTCATTGAGTGCCTACTGTGTACCAGGCACTCTGCTAGGTCCTGGCAAACTCATATACACAAGGCAGATGTGGTCCCCATTGTCATGCAGTTTACGTTGAGCGGAGGTTCCTGATTGCCGAGATGAAATTCAAGAACCAGCCTAGTAACTCACTGAAGGAGAAAGTAGGGCTCTCCAGAGGGAGGGGGTCTGCAGATCTCCTTGCCATTGTCCCCTCCTGGAGCAGGGTTTCCCCAAGCCCTAGATGCCACTTCTGCCCACTGACCTTCTCCAGCACGAAATATCTTCCTCTTGCTTAACAGGGTTATCGCTGGTTATTTGGAGAAGCTCCCCCTGGACGCGGCCACGGGGCTTGTCCTGATGCCTCCGGCCTCCCGGGGCTTCCCCTCATGGGGCGGGGCCTTTCCCAGGGGTTTTAAGTTAATCTCACCTCATCCCATTTGCCGAAGGACACATTTGCCAGTAATTCCCGAACATCAAACGTTCACCACTTTGCTTCGGATGGAAAAATTAACAAAGGGATGGAAACTGCTATTTTGCCTCCTCGCAAACATTTCCAGACTTTTCTAGTCCATCTGCCTATGGGCACCTCTACTTTCAGTTCTCGTTTCTAATAAATGTTTACCAAATTTACATACTTTATGTGCCATTCAGCTCATTTATCTCCTCTAAATACACGCATCTCCTTTTGCTGTTCTCCTTTCCAATTTAGCATGCCTTTGTCATAAAATATTAAAAAAATTTTGTATCTTTAAAATAAATAGATTAAAAACATTCTGCGAATGACTCCTAGGCAAGCAACCACGAAAAAGGGATGCCACAAAAGGCCCATTATAGGCTGACATTATCCTATTGTATTTGAAAAGGCTGTAAAATTGATCGACAGGAGTGTTTGGAAACTGTATCTTTAGAAAAATTAATCATTAGGTGATGTGGTCATTAGGCTCATTGATCGGCTGAGGGTGATGGGGCCCTGGGGTTTTAGCCTCAGAGTGGGGGTTGGGGAGGGGATGCTCTGTTACCCCCACCCCAGGCCTCCCAATCGGCTGAGGTGGCCAAAGTCACTCCCTCTTGGTCCTGTTCGTGACGAGTCTTCTCTTCCTCCCCAGAAGGTTGAGGAACAGGGTCGTCAGGCTTCTCGAGGGACCCTGGAGGCTACCACGGGTAAGACATGGTGCCCCTCCTCAGCAGGAACCACCACACGGCCAGTCCAGGTCAGAAAGAGAAGCAGTTCTTGTATTTTGAGGTCATGTATCTTTTTGAAAACTTTCCAGAAGCTGTGGCATCTCTCCCCAGAAACATACATGTTCACACAGCAAAACACATGCAAACACATATGTATAGGCACACACCACACACACCACACACACACACCACACACACAATACACAACACACACAACACACACACAATACACAACACACACACAACACACACAACACACACACACCCAACACACACCCAACACACACACAACACACACAACACACACACAACACCCAACACACACACAACACACACAACACACACAACACCCAACACACACCCAACACACACACAACACACACAACACACATACACACCACACAACACACACAACACACACACAACACACACAACACACACAACACACAACACACACAACACACACAATACACAACACACACACAACACACACAACACACACACACCCAACACACACCCAACACACACACAACACACACACAACACCCAACACACACACAACACACACAACACCCAACACACACACAACACACACACAACACACACAACACACATACACACCACACAACACACACAACACACACACAACACACACAACACACACAACACACAACACACACAACATACACAATACACAACACACAACACACACAACACACACAATACACAACACACAACACACACAACACACAACACACACAACACACACACAATACACAACACACACACACAACACACACAACACACACACAACACACACACACACACACTAGGCCCTAATGTAATATTTTGCACATAATTTTAGGTGAATTTCAGACATGTGAGTCCATTTTAGGTTAGGAGCCTCTTGACTAGCCCTGGTCTGAGACACAGGGAGCCTGGGTCCAAGAGTCCCCTGCCTGTGACTTGCACTGAGACCTCAGGCTAATAGGCACTGGGCTTCAGAGAGGGGAGGAGAGGGGAGGGATGAGAGGAGAGGGAGAAGGAGGAGGGGAGAGGACACAGGGAAAGTAGGGAGAGAGGAGCAGAGACTAGGAGAGCTCAGGAGAAGGATAAGGAGAGGCAGCAGGAATAGAAAGCAGGAGATAAGAGGCAGAGAGACGGAGGCAGAGAAAACAAGAAAAGAAAGGGATGAACGTAGGTAGGTCTCCTAGATCTTGAGACTAATGGAGAGAAAAGGGAGGAAGGAGAAGGTGGCGGAAGAGAGGGGTGGAAGGGGTACTTTAAGGTTCTAAGGGAGCTCAGCTCTCCCTCGGTGGGCTGGGGCGAATCTCAGGTGGTCCCTAGGTCTTGGTTTTCTCCACAGGGACCATGTACCCATCCAGTGGCAGGCTCAGAGGCTGCCGGTTTGTGGGGAGGACTCTCAAGGCCCCCAGCCTGCTCCCAGCGCAGCGCCCCGGCCTGGCCTCCTGTCTTGGCTTCAGAGATGAGACCCCGGGGGGCTGAGGCAAAGCGGGGAAAAGAGGGGTTGGCGTGACCTGGGACCCACATCCCAGCTCCTTTTAAAGTACCCGTGGGCTCCCAAGCCTGCGTCGCCCCGGCTGGCACTGTAGAGGGCTTTCCGCCAGGGGGCGCCCGCAGGTTTCTTTGTTTCTCCTCAAATGCGAGGTTCGCAGTGTGCAGGCTGCTGAAGGCCAAAAGGGACCCCGGCTCCCGGGTCACACATTTCACAGCTGATTTCACTTCCTGTCTGGGATGTGGGGAATCTCACCGTGACACGAACGGGGGCCGTACGGCCTGTTCTAATCTGGGGAGGAGGCATGGTGCCAGATCTCTCCCTCCCAAAGCCACGGGAGCCAACGCACTGCAAGACAGTCCTCCCGCTGAGCCGCCCACGCGTCCGGGATTGCTCGACTCCCGACCCCTCCACCCACTCCCCCACGAGGAGCATCTGCACGTTGACCCACCCACACACACTCTTCCCTAAGCAGGGCTGTCTTCACCTGGCCCTGTAGCGCGACTGGGCTCCAGCTAGAAGCTCTCCAAGCCCTGGGCGCCCACAGGACCTCACTGGGGTGGGAGACCCACCCACCAAGTCCAGGAACATAGGCAGAGGCCCAAAGGACCCAGCCCACGGGAATACGGAAGGTCAGAGAAACAGAGCATCCGCTGGTGGCCTCATTTGGTGCCAACCTCCAGCTAAGCTGCCCCTTGTTTAACAAGCCAAGATGCCAAAGCTCAGGGAGGCTAAGACACCAGACCAAAGTCACATCATTAGTTAGGGGACAGAGCAGGGTGCACCTGAAACCCAGGCCTGCCCACTGCCCTCTCATCCCCCTGGGCCTCCCACCGCCCACGTGCCTGTCCACCAGGGCCACTCCTGGAGGACAGCCTAGCTCGCTGGCTCAGACCTGGGTGTGACCGCGGAGGGCCCTGCAGTGTAGACACAGGCCCCCCGCCCCCACTCTGCCCCCGGGGGCACCCACAGGTGGGGTGGGGGTGGGGCTACTCACAAACAGCAGCAGGCACTTGTTCTCACGGACGGCCCCACAGCAGCCCAGGAAGCCGAGCAGAAAAAGCAGGCCGCCCATGGCCAGGAGGATGTAGGCGCCCGTGATAAGCAGGGGGTTGGCGGCCACGATCTCCCGGAAGCCGGTGGGGTCCACCATGACCCAGATGCCGATGCCCAGCAGGCAGGCCCCACCCAGCTGCTCTCAGGGTCGGTCGGGAGCGGGGAGAAGAAAGAGGCAGACAGGGGGGTTAGACGCTCCACACACACACACACCATCTCCCCTGAGTCAGAACAAAACAGTTTGGCCTCATCCAGATTTGACTGGGGTGAAGTGTCTGAAATCCCTGTGTAGTGGGAGGATCAGAGGTCCCCCGAGGTCCCCCAGAGGCACGAGCCAGCAATGCCAGGCTGTGGCTAAGAGCAAACTGGTGAGCTTTGGGTGTCTGAGAGGGGTCTGTAAGCTGGTGGGCAGAACTGCAAGGCTTGGGGCTCGGAGCAGGAGACAATATTCTTAGGTACAGGGGTAGGGGCAGAGGGGCGGCGGAGAGGCCGGAAGGACCCAGCATTGGTTGGAGAGAAAGGGAAGGCCAACAGGGACTGCTGATGACAGAGTGCCCATGGTCACCCTGTGCTGGACACTGCCTTTCCCCTCCGTCCCTTACAAAGCTCTGGTAAAAGCTACCTCCTCATTGCTCTTAAGGTTTTGGGGTTCAACAATTGTGTGCTGAAGGCTCCTTCAAGGGCTCAGACTGAGCTGCCCAAGGGGACATAGCCCCATTGCAGGTGGGGACACTAGAGCTGGCCACCTGAGCGCTCAGGGCCTCTGTGCTTTCAAGTACAGAATCCACAGGCTGAATGCGGCTGGAGCTAAGCTAGCCAGTGCGGCCACATTCCAGGCACTTCCTAATAAACCAATCTTGCTTAGTTTTCAAAAAACCTGTTGAGGTAGGTAATGAAGGGATGAAGATACTGAGGTTCAGAGAGGTGAAATGTGTTTCTGATCACACAGCGGGTAAGATGCAGAGCCGGCTTTGGGTTCAGATTACATCAGGTGGTCACAGCAGCTCAGCCCAGCCAGCTCGGAGGCGTGCAACTGCACTGGGTTGAGTGGGGCTGTCTGGGCTGCCCTCTTCTCCTTCCCCTCCTTCTCTCCCACCCTCCACCAGGGGTCGGATCCCCAGGCAGCAGCCAGGATGAAGGCCCCTACCCTTTGTACAAAACATCTCCCCTGTGACCACGGGCTCTGTGGAGTGGGGCGGGCACCATTGGCGGCCTCTCGTCTGGGAAATTCTGGCTGGCTGGGGAGATTTGCTTCTGGCACTGGCCCCTGTCCTGCCCCCAGGACTCAGCCCGGTGTGACTATTTCTCAGCCACGGTCTGTTCTGCCCACCCAGCAGAGGCCTAGGGAGATCCCAGGCACGCTCCAGCAATACTTACAAATATGAAGAAATTGAAAACAAACATCAGATACTTCATGCAGCTGAGACAGTCGCCTTCCATGGTGTTCTACCTACAAGACAGCAAGCCCCTCAGTTTCCCTGCTGGGGGACCCCACCTAGAACGAACCCTTGCCCCTCCCCCGTGGGGCTTCCCCGTGGTCAGCCCTGCCCTTGCAGCCCAGATGGTGGAGGAAGAGGGAGACCGGTAACAATTACCTCTCTCGGAGGTAGCTTTTTACCTCGTGGGGCCAGAGTGAGGAGTGAGAACTCGGGGAAGCAAACCTGCCTGGGTTCAAGCCCAGTTCTACCGTCCGTTTGCTGTGTGGCCTTGGGCAAATCACTCTACCTCTCTGAATCTTGTTCTTTCCAACCTGAGAAAGGAGATTAAAAACAGAAGCTTCCTCCCAGCCGTATTGTGAGGATTCACGGAAATAATGCAGTAACATGCTTAGAACGATGTCCAGCAGGTGGCAAGTGTTCAGCAGGGCTGCCTCGAGACAGGGCTTGATTGCAGAGGTGAGCCTTCCATTGGGCAGACGAGCCACCCAGGCTCAGAGCCTTCAGGAACTTGCCAAGGTCATGGAGCAGGATCAGAATCCGGGCCTCACAAACTTCCTGCCGCCCCACACGCCCTCCTGCTTGTAGGACAGCCCAGGGCTATTCCATGGTGCCAATGGACGAGTGTCACAGGGGAAAGGGGGGGCGGGCACCTACCTAGGGGCCCAAGCCCCCTTCCCGAGGCCAGACCCTCCCCACGCCCTGACTACCTCCATAGTGAGACCTATGGCATCCCACCTACCTAAGGAGCCTTCCCCGTCTCTGCCTAAAAGTATGCCCCTGGTAGCGAGTCTCTGCATACTATTCTGTTCAGCCAACATTTACTGTGTATCGACTGGGTGCCACGAACTGGGGCTTGAAGCCAATAAGATGCAGCCCTTCCGCATCCCCAGGGGAAGCAGACAGCAGCATCTGCTCTCACGAGTCAGACCTCAAGCACACGGTCACGTCCATATTCAGTAGTCAGTATTGCCATACTTTCTTCATGACGGCCCGGGGAGCGACTTGGGGCAGGGGTCAGAGGTCCATGGGACAGGTGAGGAAACCAGGCTCACGATGAAAATAGCCTGGCCAACCTCCCCCAGCTGGTAAGGGCCACGGCTGCAGCTCAGCCTGGCCTGAGTCCCTCTCCAGGTGACCCCAGCAGGTGGTCTGCGCTTCCGTGACAGGACGTGGTGCAAAGGGTCCTGGGAGTATGTGTTGGACGTGGTCGAGTGTAGGGAAGCTGGTGCTTGGTTACTTTCCACGGTTTCCCATCCTCCCTCGGGAGAGAGCTGGGCTCAGTTTGTGGCAAGGCGTAAGTGATTATCAGAGAGATTGAGGGATTTGCCCAGGGCCACAGAGCGTGTAGGAAGCAATGCTAAGATCTAACACCAAAGCCCATGCACTGTGCCTGGTACACGGTGGGCACTCAGCAAATCTGCGCCGTCCCCACCCCAGACCATAACCCGATGCCCTCCCCGGCAAGGAAGGCCTCATAGTCTAAGGAACAAAGGGGCCAGGGCTATGCTCGCCTCCCGCACTCCTGGCTCATTCCACTTGGAGATGACAGGACCAGCCCCGCGCAGCATTTTGGTCAAGGCTAGAGGGTTTTTAAAAGTGCATTTGAATCCATGGGGAGAAAAGCACAGGCAGAACCCGCTGCTGGGGAAGGGCGTGCAGGAAAGGCTGGTGCCTCTCATCTCCTCTTCTTGTGGTTTTTGCTAGTGTGCCAAGCATTGACCTTGGCACTGGGCAGTGGCCATGGCACCACCCGGGCATCTGGGAGTCCATGAGGAAGGTGCTGGGTCAGGCAGCCAAGGGCCCTGGGGCCCGAGGGCTTCCCTCCTTACATGGCCTGGCTCCTGCTGGCTGCTCGGCTTGGCTGATTGAGCAGGGGACACCCAGGCAGGGCACAGAGTACCCAAGCCAGATGCGCTTTCTTATTTTATTGGGTGGCAGAAACCAAAGCATCAGACCACACAGTGATGAATACAAAGCCACTCCAAAAGAAAATCAGGGAGTGAACTTGAACCGAGGGCTCCAGGCTCAAAGCCTTTGTCCTTCCGAAGGTGCCTGGCCCAAGGGCTTTTGTTAGATTGGGTGAGAGGAGAAGGGGAACACAGGGTTCCTGGGGTCACCTGACTGGTCGCCACCCCTGGGAATAATAACATTGAGCATTTAGTAGGTGCAGGGCTCCATCCTCGGCACTAGACATGTATTAAGTCACAAAAACCTATGAGATAAGTACAATCATCATCCCAATTTTCTAGAGAAGGAAACTGAGGCAGAGAAAGGCTAGGCAACTTGCCTGAGGTTGCAGCTGGTGAGTGGTGAGGCCGAGATTTGAACCCAGGCAGTCTAATTTGGAAGAACAAAGGAGAGAGAGAGAGAGAGAGAGAGTGTGTGTGTGTGTGTGTGTGTGTGTGACTCTTCTTTCCTTCACTGAGCTGTGGCCTGAGTTTATGAAATGTCATCTGCCTCCAAAGCTAGAATCTGGTGACACCATCCACTCCGTCTCAGGGATCCTTCAAGTGCCTCCAGCCTCAGTCCCGCTCCCAGCCTCCTCCTCTCTCACCCAGATGTGGCCTCAGCCCTGGCCTGGGGTCTCCCTACCTCCAGCCACTCCCCTTCCAGCCAGTGCCCCCACAGGGGCCTTTCCACAAGGCACATCCAGCCACATCAGGCCCCTGCTAACCGCCTGGCCTCTACAGGAGACCAGCCACCCCTTAACCGTGGACTGCAAGGGCCTCCAAGACTCCCACGACCACCTTTTGGTATGCTTCTGCCCCATCGACATCAAAGGACAGTCCCCGGAGCTCACTTGGTGACTTGATCCCTTCTGCTCGGACTGCCTTTCTACCTCCTCCCTTCCCACTTAATTCCTGTTCATCCCTCAAGGCATCACCTCTATCCCCGACACCCTCCATCCTGTCCCTGCCTTCCCAAGAGCTCCCACGGCCACTGCTGATCTCCACCCCCGCCTCCCCCACACTGTGTAGGATTACGTCATCAGCCAGTGTTCTGGTGAGCTCCCGGAGGCGTGGGATGGCAGCTGTGCCCTCCTCCAGGGACAGAGCAGGGATTGGTACGTGGTCTGGACTGCATAAAGCCCCACCACCTAGCCAACGTTAATTAAACAGCACGGGCAGGAAGCCTGGCTCGAGGCTAAGGGCTTTGCGTGCATCGCGTCTTTGTGTCCTCGGCACCCCCAGCAGTTAAAAAGAGGGGGCTTGAGGATCCACACAAGCAGAGGGGCTCCCAACCTCCTCCTTTCCTCTCTCTGCTGTGCCCTCTCCAGAGCGAGGACAGGCCCCACGTGACTCCTTCTGATGCCCCATGTGCCTGCCTTTGTCTCCGGATCTTCTTGAGGCCGGAGAGCCTAGAGCTGCCCCGGATAGGCAGGATCAGGAGGACCTGTCCCTTCCTTTGTCCTGGGACCCAACCTCCCAGTGGGCAGTGGGAGGGCTGAGATTCGGTGGGGACCCCCAGGTCTGACCAGCTAGCTGTTTAGCCAGCCTGCCTTCTGATTGGTCCACGCCAGTGCCCACCCATTCTTTCTTGACCATCTTGACCCTCACCCTTAGCCGTGGGTCATCTCTGTCTCCTCCATCAGCCCTCAGCCCGGGCTCTCTGCCTCCGGGGCAGCTCCCCAGGATGCCATCTCCATGCCCACCTACCAGCCACACCCCTCCTCTACCTCTAGCCTTCTAGAAGCAGCATCTCACCTGCATCTAACACAGTGGTTCTGAGAACAGGCTCTGGAGTCGAACACACCTGGGCTCCAATCCTGGCTCTTCATCTTTCTACCGCTATGTCTTTGCTAAATGACCCAACCTCTGGGAGCCTCAGTTTCCTCGTCTGCAAGAATGGGCATTGGGTTGCCCACATCATCACTGTGGTGAGAAGTCAGTGACTACACTGGCCTGGAGCGGGGTGGACAGCCCTTCCCATGGCCACGCCAACCCGGCAGGTGTACGGGCCTCCCTGGGCCGCTGTGCGCCCTGAGCTCAGGACCCCAGGACAGTGGCCTGAACCCTAGGCGCTGCACTCCGGCCCCCTCTCCTTTTGGTACCAGGCCAACTCAACTCCACATGTCTGCTGAGACTCGGCGCCCTTTGGAAATGGGGACAAGGACAGGAAAGAATATTTATTCAGCACTGACTCCTTGCCAGCCACATGCCACCTCCACGAAGCCCTCTTTCAATGACCCCATGTGCCCTCTTTCAATGACCCCATGAAGAGGGAAGCACTGCCCATTGTACAGATAGGGACACTGAGGCTCAGGGAAGGGAAGCGACCTGCCCAACATCCCAGGGCTTATAAGCATGCTTCTCAGCCCACCCCAGATCCTGTGCTCCACCTGGTCTGGGGGCAGCTTTCAGGTAGAGAGAAGGGCAGAAGGAGCACTGGACTGGGAGTCCAGAGCCTGAGTCTCCTGCCCTGTGAGTCACTTCCTCTCTCTGGCCTCAGCATCTTCTTCTGCAAAATGATGGAGCAGTTTGATGACTTGTCAGTTCCTTCCATCAGGCTTGAACCAGATGGGCCTTTGGAGGGCAGAACTGCCCCACTAAGATGCTGGAAGTCTGCGAGACGCCAGGCTCTAGCGGCCCCCTCCTCGGCCCACCCAGGCAAAGCTGCTCCCCAGGGCAGGATCTGGCTTCAGCTGGCTTTGGCTTTGTAGCAATTAAGGGGCTTAATAAATACGGCAGCTCATAAACGGGCTACCTGTATTTATTACGTACCACGTTCGTTACCGATTACATCTAATGGGTAGCTTGTGGCGTGCTGGGCTCCTGGACAAATGCAGTAAAAGGAGCGTTGTCTCTGGGAAGAAGAGCCTCTGACAACCTCAAAGGTGAAGCAGGTAGAAAAATAGATGATGGGAGCTAGAGGGCAGATGGAGATCCAGAGGCCCAATTCCAGCTCCAGGGCGAGGGGTGTGAGTGGAGAGAGGGCGTTGGTTCCTGACCAAGGATCGAATCCCAGCCCTGCTAGGCTTCGCTGGTGGCTGGGGGCAAGTTCCTAAACTGCATGCATCTGAGTTTCCTTGTCTTTAAAATTAGTATAAAAATAATGCTTTCCTCATAATGCATGGAAAATAGGGAGCGCAGGGCTTGGCACGTGGCAGCTCTAGCAACAGCTAGTAACTGTTGGCAAATCTTAAATTCTTACCACGGGCCAAGGAACATGCACAATCTCAATCCTCATAAAGCTCCAGGGTAGAGGTAACTTTATCTCCACTTATCAGGCCAGGGAATTGGGGCTCAGAGAGGTGCCATCACTCATTCAAGGTCACACAGCACGGAAGTGCCTCAGCCAGGATTTGAACCCACGTCTGTCTTCATCTGGAGCCACAACTCTTCATCATCATTTTCGATAAGTGCAAATTACCTCGCCCCATTCATCCATCCTCCTCCACAATGCAGGCCTGTCTTCATACCTCCACTGGTACCTCATTTCTCCCTGTTCAGGGCGATCAGCCTTCTGGGCCATCATCCACCGCCAGGCTGAAGTCACAAGACTGACGCCAGCCCGCTCCACCTGCCACCAGGCGTTTCTGAGTGTGGGACACACCTCCTTAGCCAATTGGCCAGACAAGAGGGACAGACAGAGCCCAATCCCTGCCTGGGATCTGGCTGAGAGCGCCACTCACCCACAGAGCCCTTTGGAAGTTAAGTGAATCACAGCCCAGTTCCCTAATTTACCTCTAAGGAGGGTGGGGACATAGTCAGTCTCTGGAAGATGGGCTGAGAAGAATCTTGAGACTATGAGGTCCTGTTTCTCAGAAATGATGCTCAAAGGCACTTATGAAGGAGAAATGGAGGTCTCTCTGCTGAAGGGAAATGATACGCCCTCCCTGGGCCCAGGGTGAAAGGCCCACTGGGGTTTGCCCAATCCCTGGAGTTGACAGGGACCTGGAGGGGAGCCTGGCCCCTCCACTTTCCAGCCTCATGACCTCGGACAAACACACAGTTTCCCTGGGCCTCTGCTTTCACGTCTGCAAAATGGGGCCAGGAATGCTGACCTCAGGAAAAAGTGTGGGCTGAAGATCGAATGGGACTAGATGCAGGGCACCTCACGTCACACCTGGCACACGGTGGCTCCGTCCCTCTTCCCTCCCTGCGGCTCCGCCGTGAGGCGGCTCCTCTCCCCTACTCTTTCGGACAGCAATACACTGGCTAAGTTCCCCGCGTCAGGAGAGAGGGGAGGACTCTGATGCGGAGGATTTCTGAGTGGGAAGAGTGGTTCTCAAACTGGATTCCCTGAGACTGGCAATCTCCTAAAGCTATTTTCAGGATTGCAAAGAACACCTCAGAAATCATCCACTCGCTCACCACCAGCTGGCTCAAGGGGCAAGTATCTTGGGTTTTGGGGGCAATTAAATCACCCCAGGCTGGGGACCCTATTTCTTGGGTTGTTCAGAAGCTCTAACCCCCATGTATATATGACTTTGCAGTACAAAAAATGCAGGAGAAACTCGAATGTATGCCTAGGAAATGACTTGGTAAAGGCAGCACTGTTTGGTAGATAAAATCCTTTAAATCTTGGGGCCCAGAGGGATGAAATGTGGGAGTCAACATTGCAGGCAGAGTCGACTTCATGTGAGTTCAACTCCCCCCGTGCTCGGGGAGAGCGTGTAGGGGAGCCGGCTGGGTGCTGAGGTTCCACGCAGGGTTCTGACCCAGGGTGAGCATTGGGGGGGGGTTGGGGGCTGCGGCCCTGGCTCTCATGGTCTCAAGGCTCCTGTCGTGGTGCCTGTCATGGTGTCCCCTCACCTGGCCAAGTGACGGCTCTGGGCTCACAGACAGGTGTTTCATCATACAACGTGACCCCCAGATGCAAGCGACTACTCCTCATACAACGAAACCCAGTGGTTCAGAGCTTTAAGGGGATTTAAGGGAAACTTCTCTCTGACACTACTGATCGTGTCACTGGTGGTTTAGAAGCTGGTGCTTGTGTAATTTATGACACCAGCATTTTCCGTAACAGAAGTTCTCGGTCATAAGCAGGTAGGGCCCCCTCGCTTTGGAAATGAGAAAACAGGCTGAGAAATGGAAAGGGGGTGCGGCCAAGTCAGCAAACCAGTTAGTGATGGATGTGAGCCGAGCACCCTGGTCTTGAAGGCCAGGTCAGGGCCCTGGGAATACACTCCAGGCTCGGTCTTGTGCTTGTTTATGTTGGTAGCACGTCTCTTCCCTTGTTAGAACGCATGCTTCATAAAGGCGGGGACTTGTTTTGTTCACTGCCTTATTCCTTGAGTCCTGAGCAGTGCCTGGTACACAGTGGGTCCTCAATTCATAGGTCTGAATGAATGAATAGTGGGAAAAGAGAAACGGAGACAGAGTGCAGATCTCACAAATCAGAGAAACAAAGGTCAGGAAGAGAGGGAAAGACGGAGAAAGACAGACAGCAGGAAGTGACGTGGGTCGAGACAGACAGACTGAGAAAGAACTGAGGACGAGGCAGGGCAGTGTCAGGGGAGAGGGCAGAGGTACACAGGGAGAGAGGGGGCGCCAACTGCTGACTTGTCACCTGGGCAGTTCTTTGGGCGTCAGCAGGACAGAATCTCCCGGCCAGAGGGCCTCTTGTATATTCTTTTATTGGCCCAGCTTGTCCTAGAAGGAGAAAATATCCAATTACTATAGCAAGTCAGTAAGGAGCCGCCACGTTCAAGAAGCTGTTTATGAAAACCTGCCCTACGGATGCACACAGGGCAAGTGCCTGGCTAATCTGGGTCCATTAGCGCTAATGAAAAGCTCTCAGCAGCTGGGCCCACTCCAGCTGGGGAGGCCCGCACGGGGGGCCTGCCCTCTGCCCAGATGGCAGCTCCTGGGTCCTCCCAGGAGCTGTGCGGGGAACCACAGTTTTAAGAGACTCTCGGCTTCTGGCACGGGCTTCATCTGTGCTGATGGACCGCATGTGGCTGAGGCACTGAGAGGAGGCGGCGGGCCTGGTGAGTCACACACTTGGATGCCACCTGGATGTCACCTGGGCATCTGCAGCGAGGCCTCAGCCGGGAGAGTGACAGCAGGGGCATGTTCCTCAAACCCCCGCCCCAAGGGAGAAATTGGATGCTGGAAAGCGTTGCTTCGCCTCACAGAAGGATTTGCCAGAAGGCTCCTATAGGGAGCCGGAGCCCAGCCGTGGAAATGAGGGCTTGCTTTCAGCCGTCAAATGGGCCCAGATGGAGGCCTGTGTTCTGCCACACCTCTGGGGAAGCCCACGGCTGGGTCCTGTGCTAGGAGGGCCTGGAATAGTGAGGAGCTTGGGCCGCGGGGGGGGCGTTCTCATTGCGAGGAAGGGGGAGACTTGGGGGTCTCAGGTGCCAGATGAGATTCCTTCCCGTTCATATCAGTGGAGGGGTGGTGGACGAAAGACTCCTCTCCATCCATGCATGCATCTGCTCGGGAGACACGTATTGAGTACCTACTGTGTGCTGGGCGCCCTGTTAGGAACCGGGGATGCATCTAAGCTCACCCTCTGTGTCGGGTAGTGGCGGTGGAGGAGATTGGAGGAAAGAAAGCGATGACGATAGGGCTGGGGACCCACAGGAAGGAGGACTAACCGTCCACGGGTGTAACTCCACTCCACTGGGGGCAGTTGGGGGGGGTTCTTGGGGAAGGGGCAGCACAGGGGAGCAAGTCTTGAGGAAGCGTGGAGGCGAGGCTGGGCAGATGGAAAGGCAAGAGAAGGGGCCTCCCTCCTGAGAGCTCGCTGAGGCCCCCCATACCCCTATTTGGCCTAAACACACACACACATGGCAGGCTCGTCAATCGCCTGTCTTTGGATCTGCGGCAGAGAGCTTTGGGCTACAAGCTCACACGTGAGCTCCCTGAATGCTCACGACACCTGGAAGTAGGGCTCACGGAGGCACGGCCCTTTACCAAGAGGAAGCCAAGCCCGGCGGGGGAAATGGCTTGTCCAGCATCACACAGCTAGGACGCCTGGGAGCTGGAGTGCAAACCCAGAATGGGGATCAGAACGAGCTCTGAGAGAAAGTGCTTTATCCGCCCGTGTGGGATCACACTGCATCCTCACAGCAGCCCTGCTGGGTGGGCTATTGGCCCATTTTACAGAAGGAAACGGAGACTGACTGATATAAATGGCAAAGCTGAGCATCCTCCTGTGATCCCAGGAGATCCCAGGCAAGGCGTCCGAAAAGCCGTACTGGGAGCCAAGAAGGGGAGGGGGGCAGATGCCCAGCCCCATCTGGCCTAAACAGTGATGAATCCTGTGAAATCGGCCCTCGGGCTGAGGGGAGGTTCTGTGCACCCTGGCCCCTACCAGGCAGGACACAACCAGCAGGGTGGGCACGAGGGAGTGGGGGGAGCAGGGAGAAACCCCCTGGGTCCAGGTAACGTCCAAGAGGCTCTGGGCTGGAACTTTGTCCAGGGATGGCTCACAGGGCGAGAGGAAGCCAACTCAGGCTCCTTTCTAGAGCTAGGGTCTCTGCAGTTAGGGAAAGGAGCCCCAATTCTAGTTCAGGGGCTGTACCCCATGCCTAGCCCCGCTGCGGGGCTCAGGGAAGTGGGGAGGAGTCAGTTTTCTCCTACCCCTGTTTTTCCTCCCCCAGCCCAGCCCTGTCCAGCATCTCAGGCTGGCAGTTGTCCTGAGTATGATGTGACCCATTTTCCTCTGGACACTGAGACTGGAACGAGAGGCCCTGGTGGCACACAAGGCCCATCCAGTGACAAGGAGGAGGCACTGAACTCCGTTTGGCACCTGCCCGCCTCCTCTTCACTGGATATCCCTGCCCCATTGTATGCCGGCTCCTGGGCTGAAATGAGCTTACCCCTCTTTGGGGTTCCAACTGCCCTGAACAACCTCCCATCTCTCTTTGTCCTTCCTGCTCCCCCAGTCATGGCCTGGCTCCCGTTTCCTGACCCAGCAAAGATCTGTGTTAAGGGGAAGCTGGCAAAGGGCAGCCGAGGGGATGCCTGCCACATGCACCCCATCTCAGCTGGGACGGCACTTGCCTTGGCCAGCTCCTCTGAGACCTTCTTCTAGAAAGTCACTAACCCTCCCTGAGATGCCACATTCTCCTCTGAAAACTGTGATCCTCAATTTCAAAGTCAAATGTGGTTGTAAGAATTCATGATATGGGGGCGCCTGGGTGGCTCAGTCAGTTAAGCATCCGACTCTTGGTTTCAGCTCAGGTCATGATCTCAGGGTCCTGGGATCGAGCCCCAAGTCCGGCTCTGCGCTCAGCCTGGAGTCTGCTTGAGTTTCTCTCTCTTTCCCTCTCCCTCTGCTCCTCTCCCTGCTCATACTCTCTCTCTCAAATAAATACATCTTAAAAAAAAAAAACCAATTCATGATATGAAGCACATGAAATTAACTGATATGATATGAAAACCCTTGGAAACCTGCAAAGTACTTTTCCCATGGGGAGCTAGTATTACCAGTAATATCACATAGTGGAAATAAGTGGAGTCATCAGTGGAGGAGGGCATGGGGGAGAACCCTGGGCAAATGGCTTGGTCGGGATAGCTACAAACATCTTTCCCCTATGTGGCCCTAAATTCAAGTTAACTGCTACTATTTTGCGATAACTGACTCTAACGATAACTCATAGTACTGCGTGTTAACCACGGAGCAGGCTTTGCTAAGCATCTCTCCTTTGTACTCCTCGCCTACGAGGTCGGTACCCTTATTATCCCGTTTTCTATATGAGGCAGCTGAGATTGAGAGAATGTAATGAACTGGCCTGAGCTTATTCACATGGTTAGTCAGACACGGCCACGATTCAGGCATAAGCCAGCTGGATTCCAGATCAGAGCTCCCAACAAGACACCAGCCCACGGAGAGGACACGCGAAAGAGGAAGAGCTATGCCTTGGGCTCCAAAATTTCCAACCCAGGGCTGCTCTATCCTGAATCAGGCAACCAGGCCGACTCCCAGGGAGCCAGCTAGCATCCTCCCCTGTGCCACCTGGAGGTCCCTGGGGGATGACCCAATCCTGCCATCCCTTGACAGATGGGAGCCCTGAGGCCCAGAGAGGGGCAGAGACGGGTGAGGTCACGCAGTGCCTTGGGGTTCTCTTGTGCAGGCCCCTGCCTGGGCCAGACAGCTCTATTAACCTTGCCCCTCCCACCGCCCCAGATGGCGGTTCAATCCCATCTGCACAGTGAGGGCCCGGGAGGGGTTCTCTGATTAAGAAGAACAGCTCAGTTCATAAATCACTCCTTTTACTCTCACTGCCCTCGGCTCCCGGGCATACTTTCTGGAGAGAGAGAGAAGGAGGCAGGTGGACACGAGCGATGGAGAAGCCCCATGGGAGGAAGCAAATGCAGGTCTGGGCTGGGGTAGAGCCCAGAAGTGTCTTGCAAGCGCCCCAGCCAGGCGAGGGCGCTGTGGGCCAGGGCAGAGCCTTCAGGGTCCCACTGGAGCCACCACGCCCCGCAGCAGCCTGGCTTCCCACCAGCAGGGCTCTGCCCCGACAAGCTGCAAGATCTGGGCCAGTCTGCCTCCTGAGCTTCTGTCTCCTCACCTGTAAGATGGGGGTTTTCAGAGCCTTTGTGGCTACCGGGGGGGGGGGGGTAGGGTGGGGTGAGTGGGTGGGTGGAATGATGGAGCTTAAAGGGCTTTGGTGGCTGCACATCCAGTTCCTTCCTTCCTGCATGCCAGGCCCCTGCTAGTGCCAGCCCTGGGCGTGGGCCAAGGCGCAGACAGCGGTGGCTTTCCTCCCGCAAGGACTCACTCAAATCTAGTGCCAAGCCGTAACCCCACATTGGAGAGGAGTGTTAACAGCCATCCCAACCGAGTACTCTGGGCCAGCCCCAAGAAGCAAGGGCGGGGCTGGAGGGGGCGCTTATTGCGGGGGGGCCGGGGTGCGGGGAGCACAGGGCCATGATAAGGCGCTGTGTCCTGGGTGCTCACCTAGAGCGATCTTACTCGATCCCACAAAAAGCTAGGCAAAACAGACGATCCCACCATCATTCCCTTTCACAGCCCGGGAAACCAAGGCTCCACAGGGCTAGAAAGGTCCCAGAGCCAGAACCGACACCAGGTTTGCCGGCCTCTGAGCCCTGTTTTCCTTCATCAGGACACGCACGAGGCAGAGGCTTGTCAGGATAAAAATGACCCTTGCCATCAGGTTCAAAGCTGAGGGGGGAGGAATTATTTGCTCGCTGGCTGCCTGCTGGGCCTCCTCCCAAGACAGACAGTCTCGTAAACAAGCAATTGGCCCGAAATCCTGGTGTGCCTGGTGATGGCGCGGACATGGGGACATGGACACAGCTGAGCGGGGGCTCAAATCTAATTAGGCTCCCGGGGGCGGCACCGTGAAGGTTAACCAGGCAGAGCCTGCCAGGGATGCAATGGGATCCTAAAAGACAGCCTCTCCTGCCCCCCAGACTCACAGAATCGTGAATGTCGAGGGCACAGAACGTCTGATCTGCAGGTCTAGGAAGGTCCCATCTTGAGGGTCCCTGCCACAACCCTTTCCCCTGTCCCAGAACTCCCATGGGCCTGTTTCCATCAGAGAATCTTCAAAGAAGGAAGTGCCTTCGGGAAGGTGACCTCCAAATCTCTCTTTTCACAGCGGATGCTGAAGTCCAGAGGGGGACGGGGTCCTGCCCAAAGTCACACATCACAGCTGGAAGCAGGAGCTCCCGATTTTAAGTCTGCTGCTCTTCCCCGACTCAAGGCAGCCTCCCAAGACTGACATCTGAATTTATTTTGGCTCCTGACAAGATGAGGCACAGACCACCTTGGTGAATCCTCCCGACCACCTGGTAGTTGGGTGCTCTGGATCTACCAATGAAGAAACTGAGGCTCAGAGAGGTGAAGTCACTGGCCGAAAGTCACACCGTAGGCTGGAAGAATGGTTAGGACAGACAAAGCAGAATTCCTGTCCTTCTGCCCTGGCTGTCTTCCAGAGCTATGGCTGTAGGGACTTTGGGCCTGCTGATGCCCACAGTGACCCTTGCCACAATGCACACTTCCCATTCTCTCCATGGACCTGGGCTGGACTGAAGCCACAGAAGATGCTCATCCCAGACACAGGACAATGGGTCCATCCTCCTGCCTTGGCGCTCCGACGGCCTGTTTGCAAAGGCCTCTGGGGACAAAGGCTCTGCGCCCTCTTGCAGAGACTTTCACTTGCCACGGTCAAGGTGCTGAAGGCAAGGCAACCAATTTGAACTTGGACGTGAGCAGAGAGGAGCGGTCATTCCGTGCACTGGGCACAGGATTTGGCCTCAGGACAGCAGAATCCAAGGGCTGGGAGGGACAAAGGCCGGGCAGAGTGCCGATGCCGGCCCTCCTCCCAAAGCCAGTCCTGCCCTGTCCTCAGGCCTCCCTGAGCCTCAGGGAAAGGTTCCCTGACTGCCAGCCCTGGGACCCAGGGAAAGGGAGGCGGGTGGAGGAAATGAGCGGACATTCCAAGCAAACAAGGCTCCCAGGCTCCAGGGGACATCCTTGTGGGGCTATGACAAGGACACTTGGGTTCTGGGAGACGGTGTGGGTACCAAGCGGATGAGAAAGAAAGCCAGCCTTCCAGTGAGGGAGCAGACGAGAGATTTTAATCCTCTGGAACCCTCCTGCCTTTGGAGAGAGCCTGGGGCTCGGTGGGCGGGAACATCTCTTCTGCTTCCCCCAGAGATCTGAAATGGAACTGAATACAGGGAAGGAGGTGCTCGGGGCGTGGCTGGTGTCCGCTGGTCAGGGGTGGGCGCTCTGGGCCTCTTGGCCACCCACCCCAGCCTCGAGTCGCGTTCAAGGAGCAGAGTCCACACAGAGACCAGGAGGAGCCTGCAGGCCCGGCGTCCTCGTCAGGCTCGCTTCCTGAGGGGCACCCACAGGATGAAGTGTCGGGGGACCAGCCCATCCTTATGGTTTTCTAGCACATCCGTGCCAGCTAGAGGGAGGCTTCTCCAGAAGGGAGGTCGCCCCCATCCAGTAGCCAAGGACACCCGCCCAAGGGCACACCGCCCAGTCAGGGCTGGATGACATCGACCAGCCCCCCAGCCTGGATGTTTCCTGCCACACATCGGGGGCAGCCGTGGCACATGCTGGGGGTGGTCTCAAAACTCCGCCCGGGCACAGCCCACAGAAAAGGTGATGTGGCCGTGGCAGGAGCCACAGGATGCTGGCTCTAGGGCTGGAAGGGGCAGGGAAGGGGGACACCCGATGTGTTGTCCGAACATGTTGTCAGCCCTCTCCCACGAGACAGAAGCCCTTGGTGGCCAGAGCCATGTCTCCTGCCTCCTCTGAGTCCCTTCAGAGGATACACAGGGTACTGGCTGGAATATTATCGATCTAATAACTGCTCCTTCTTCCCACGTGCCAGGGATGGGGCTGAGCACTGTCCCCAACACCACCTTCAATGGGCCAATTATTTCTGAGTCACCGGGGAGTTCAGTGAGGCTCAGAGAAGGTGAGTGAGCATCCCACAGTGGCCCAGCTGGCTTCCGACCCCAGGAGGCACAGCGCTAGGTGCTAGAGCACCTACCGGCTGACCAGCTCTTAGACCACACTAGACAGAGCCAGTGGGCAAGAGAAGCCCGCAGGCCCGAGTCCTGGGTTCAAGTCCAGGAAGTTCTGTGTTGCCTGCCCTCTCTCTAACCCTGAGTCCTTCCGCTGTTTCCTCGGCCAACTGCATCTCTAAGCCTCGGTGGGGAGTAGGAGCCCCCAGCCCTCCCTCTTTTCCCACATTTCATCCCGCCCTCAGGGCCTGGAGCTGCAAGAGACCCTTTGAAAGACTTGGTAATCCATCCCAAAATATGCAGGGCTGTTGCTGGGGCAACCTGGTTGCTGCACAGCCCGGATTTAAATATTTAATGGCTTCTGAGGTATGAAGGGGGCCTGGGAACAGGGCAGGAAAGGGCACAGGTCTGAGCCCCAGGCGGGGCGGGGGGGGGGAAGGAGTGGGGGAGCCCTGGCAACTCCTCCAGAGAGGCCCCCACCTCCCATGTGCAGGAGGCCGCTGAGGGCTCCAGGCTGTGGCTGCCCCTAATGTCCCACAGGATAACACAGACTGTGACTGGGACCCAGGCAGTGGGTGAGACCCAGAATTCCACCGGTAGGGGTAATGGGGGGAGGTGACGGGGGGAGTTCTCTTTTGCAGGTGAACAAGAGAAATGGATTTTTTTCAAAAGGGCCTACTGTACAGTGGACGCCGTGTGAAGTTCTTGCCTTCTGTCCTTTGAACCTCACTATCATCCTATGGGGCAGGCCTAGTATTCCCAATTCACAGCTCAGAAAAGTGGGATCAGAGACGTGCAGTGACTGGCCCCAGGACACACAGCTGCTAAGCGGCAAACTTGAACCCAAGGCAGTGGCCTCCAAAGCCGGTGCTTTTTCTGTCAGCAGCCAGGGCCAGAAGTGCTGCTTAAACTAGTAACAGCAATGGCTAGCGTGTATGAAGTCCATTCTACGGGCCAGGCACTGTGCTAAGGGCTTTGCGTGTTCTAATTCACTTAACCCTTACGACGACACTGGGAGGTAGGCACTGTTACCCCCATTGTCCAGATGTGGAAGCTGAGGCCCCAAGAGGGGAAGTAAGACACCAGGATCACAGGTAAGCGGGGGAGGCTGGATTCAGGCCTCCACAGTCCACTCCGGAGCCAGTACTCTTCATCTAGTGCTTCTTCGTCTTTTTTTTAAATATTTTTTTTATTTTTAAAAAAGATTTTATTTATTTGACAGAGAGGGTGGGAGAGCACAAGCAGACGGAGCAGTAGAAGGAGAGGGAGAGGCATTCTCCCTGAAAGTAGAAAGAGGATTTCTACTCTCTGCCATGCAGGGAGCCCGATGCAGGGCTCGATCCCAGAACCCCGGGATCATGACCTGAGCTGAATGCAGACGTTTAACCATCTGAGCCACCCAGGCGCCCATCATCTAGCTCTTCCTACCCCACATTTAGAAATGTGTATAACAAAAACAACAAGTTAATTAATTGAAGTCAAACTTAAAATCCTTTTTTTGCCCTGGCGTTTTGTCCACATCCTCCAAAGCTGGATAGGATGGCAAGAAGAAATTCTTCCAACAACTTAGCAATGAAGATGAGTCAGCTTGAGGCTTGCTTTCATTGACTTGCTCTACACACAAGCCACGTGCACATAAACCCACACAGACTGCAACGTGACGGCCACACAGACATGTGCTCACAGACAGACAGACCCACGTGCACAGACAAATGTACAAACATATACACAGACACACAAATAGACACCGGACAGATGTAGCCACACACCTATGTACACACACGGGGGGTGTGCACGCACACACACACACACACTCACAGATAGGGCCACCGGGCACTTTCCGCCTGATTGAACTAACTATAGTGTCAGGAAAAAGACATCCAAAGTCACCCGGCCCACGCCTCTGCCAACATCAAGAATAGCTGGAACAGGCAAACCGATCGGATCTTATTCTTAAATATCTTCAGTAAGGAGGATAAACCCCACGACTTCATTCTGATGTCTCCTCAAGTAGGGAAGTTCCTCCTGGCATCTAAGCAAATTCCATCCTGCTTGACATTAATCACAGCACAACGCTTTCCCTCCATACTCTGCTTTACAGCTCCCAAAGCCTTCCTAAGCTTACACTCTTGCTTCATCCTCACAACCATCCAGCAAGGCAGGGCAGAGATTATTTTAATTTATGGGGAGTAGGGCCCAGAGGGTTAAGGAGCTTGCTTGAGATGACACACATACTGTTCAAGGTGGGCTTCCGTCCCAGTTGTCGGGCCCTCCCTTTGGCTGCTGATTTCACCTTTGTTTCAATGACCCAGTTTGCTGTCAATGTCACATCAATTTCACTTCTCTCCTCTCTGTCTTGAGCTTCCTTGTATCTCAGCCTGTGTTCAGTGAGGGGACTTCACTGGCCCTGGCTCACTTCCAACCTGCCTCTGTGATGCCTGGTGCAGCATGGAGAGGAGACCCCTCAAAGCTGGGTTATCCTGGGTGATCCCGAAGCTTCCCTACCCTGAGTTAACAGGTTTCTTGTACTGGGGCAGATGGGTGAGGCTTCCCCCCCATTCTCACTCACCAGGGCAAGAATCCCTGAACTCCCCCACACACACCCCTCCCCAGGACCCAGGAACTGTTGCTGGAGCAGAAATCAAGCCTGCTCCCTCCCCCTCCTAGCCTCCTGTCCATGGGGGTCACTGCCCCAGTTACATTTGCTTGGCAATAAATATTAAGAGTCAATGGGTCTCCCAGGGCAACTGCACTGAGTCTAGTCACCTGGCCCGAATTAGGGAGGCCACAACCCCTTCCCATAAAGGGAATGCTACAGGTATTTGCAGCTCAAGTTCTGGAGGGCAAACAACAGAAAAACCAAGAGACACCATGTCAGAGCTCCTGTCTGGCTAAGAAAAGCCTGCGAGGAAATGAATCAAAGGAAAATCTGGGGCGGGGCCTGAGTTGATGGACAGGCAGGAGTCAGAAAGCCCTGTTTTCTTTCCTCCCCATAAAAAATCATCCCAGCTGCTCCTAGGATGCAGGTCTTAAGGGATGCAGGTCAGGGGTCGGGGAGGGAAAGAGCTGGGCTTGGGTGGAGACAGGGACAGGGAGTAAGGAGGGGCGGGGGCTCAGACAAAGGGGAACGAAGGCATCCTCCATCCTCCCCAGAAGCCTGGTCATCAACTCCACCAAATATCATTATTTCCAGGCCAGGAAAGATGCTGGCAATCCCACCCAGAAGCCTCGGGGATGAGCAAGTATTCAGTCTTATGGAGCACCAGGAGAGGATTTCTACTTCCTTCTGACAAAATAATAATAATGAAAAATAAAACTTCTTCAGGTCCTGGTTTCCCCATCTGTCCAATGGGACAGAAATCCCTACCTTGTGCTCTTCCCGTGAGCTGGTGCTGGGCAGGATGGGAGACCTAGGGAAGGGGACAGGAGGGGATCTGCCAGGGACTCAACTGGAGCAGAGGTGGCAACTTTTTCCTTAAAGAGCCAGACGGTAAATATTTTAGGCTTTGCAGACATATTGCTTCTGTCACAATGATTCAACTCTGCTTTGTTGGAGAAAGTAGCCACAGATTGCATGTAAAGGAATGGTCATGGCTGGGGGCCAACACAAGTTTATTTACAAAAAAAGACGAGGCAGGATTTGGCTCACTGATTGTGGTTTGTGGAGCCCTGACCCTAAGGAGTATTTAGGGAGTGACCCTGCGTCAAAGCAGCAGATTAGAAGTGAATGTGGTTCCCCCTGTTGTACAGGGAGCAGAGAATGGGAGAGAACAGAACTGGGTGTTCAGAGAACTGGGTTCCAGGCTGTGCAGCTTCTGCCAATTCCCAACACCTCCCTGAGCCTCAGTGGCTTCACTGTGCACACGAGGATAAAGATGGAAGCGCTTCCCCAGCTTACGGGGAAGGTCCAAGGGGGGCCGTGTGGGTGGGGGGCAGTGCCCTCAGCAATCAGCAAACCCTGGCCAGGAGGCTAAGTTAACCACAGCAGGCAGGGCTCTGGCTGTGCCCCTGGCAGCTGGTAAGGGGGGCATGCCAGGGTCTGAACAGCCCTGGGGGGAGCTTTCCCGCAGAAGGGGCTGGAGGACTTGGAGCCGGTTACCCTCTGATGCCAGGGCCTGGCCCTACTTCCCTGTCCAAATCCTGGAATGCGTCCTTTGTCAAGCGCTCTTTGGAGCGGGGACTCCCCTGTACCAGGGCTGCCAGAGGGCCAGGAAGGCTGAGCCCTTGACCTTGGCCCTGCTACTGCTGAGTCTGGCACATGGAGACACCATGTCCGGCCAGCCCTGGTGGGCCTGCCTGCTGCAGGTCTTCCGTGGTTCTAACGAAAGGCAGATGACCCAGGCAGAGCCTATTATAAGCCAAAGATGAGCTCTTTGATTAGCCTCTTGTGCCTGGGAAGGCCTCCTCCCTCTCCTGGTAAGGCCCAACAGCAGTGAGAAGGGGCAGAGAGGCTGGTGGATGGTGTGGCCAACTCTGAGCCAGTCATGGCCTCTGCATCCCCAGGGAAGGGAGGAAGGCGTTGACGATGGTGATGATGAGTTAGCATTCACAGAGCACTTACTATGTGCCAAGAACACGTCTAAACACTTCATATTGATTAACTCACGTAATTTTTACAACAATCTATGAAGTGGGCACAGTTATTCCGCCCATTTTACAGATGGGGAAACTGAGGCACAGAGAAGTGGAGTAACTTGGCCAGAGTTGCACAGCTCTTAGGCTGGCATTAGAACCCAGGCAGGTAGTTCTAGCACGTGGGATCAGAGGGTGTCTAAGATGTCTGAGAGCTGGTGGGGCAAACCATGGAATTCTCCAGAATTAGGAAACCCACTAGAAAAGAGGGAAAAGTGGGGGGCTCAGGATCTAGGCTTTGATTTGCCACCAGCCAACAGCATACTCTTGAGCAAGTTACTTGTCCTCCGTGGGCTGCCCTGGGGAGACAGCATGGGGCGTGGCCAGAGGCATCAGAGTAACAGGGGGACTCATCTCTCCCGCTCACTAGCGTGCGGCTTTAGCTTCTCTGAGCCTCTGTGGACCATGTAGTCTCATGGTCATGCGAACACCGATGAGACCACTCTGCCTGAGACATGAGAAAGCTCTCGAGAAGTTGGAGCCGAACTATCATTGCTCTGGAAGCCATACCTTTGCCCGGCCGTCCTAGGCCCCGAGCCAGGTTCATGGCTCCCAGTGCCAATGCTAAGCACACATCTAGGGGTCATGGGCTCCATTTCTGGCTGGAAAGGATTCAGGTATTGTCCTTTTAGGAATGGAAATGGTGGTCTGAACATGTGACGAGCAGACCCCATCATTTAAACGTGTAAACCCAGCCCAGTCTGCAGCCTCAGAGCTCACAAACGCGAGTGGAATAAAGGGGTCCGGGTTTAGGAAGGCTCGCTGAAACAAGCACTTGGGGGGCAGAGGAAGGTGGGTCTCACCCCTTACGGCCACTGGATCACAAGGTGCACGAGCGTGGCGGTGAAGGCCCCACACGCTCTGTGCACACTGGGGCTACCCTGCGGAGCACACACAGTGGGTGTGCCAGCCACCCATGTGTCCTCTGCGCGGCGGGGGCGAGGGTCCTGGGAAGGGGCTTCAGGCCGGGCTCAGATCAAAGGCGAATTGCCTTTTTTGCAATTTCTGAGGAGGTAAGGATAAAAGGTATGTCCTTGGTCCAGCGATCTGGGTTCTGCCTCTCCATCTTAGAGTCTTGTCTCTGCCTCTGTCTGCTCTCTGTCCCCTGTCTAAAAGTGATCACACGTGTGCACACGCAAACCCCCCCCCCCACCACCACACACACACTGGGGAGGTGGAAGGCTACCTGCTTGTGTCAGCTGCAACGCTTCTCTGAAAGCACACCTCGCTGGGGGCCTGGACATAAATCCCCTAACCCTGCCCTGGAACTGTGACCCCCCCCAACCCCCTGCAGGCGGCGGCCACAGTTAATTTAGAGGCTCTGCATGTGTGAGCCCTTCTACAAAGCTGGCTTGCCCAAGGCAACCTCAGGTCCGGTGGGGCCCTGCTGGGAGGAGGGGGTCCTGGGGCGCCTCCTTGCTGGGAAAAGGAAGAACCTGGCAGGTGTTTCATTTCCCCATGGCAGCCCAGTAATTAAGAAAGGAAGCCTCAGCAAGTTCATGGGGCAGGGACCACATGGGGATGGGGTGGGAGGTGGGGGGGACATACAGAGCAGGCTTTTCAAGGAGGCTGTCCTGGCTCCAGTGTGACCTTGAGCAAGTCACTTCATGTCTGTGCCCCTCTAAGGTGACTTCAGAGCCACCAGGCCCTGACCACACGTGCAGAGCTAGGTCACGTCCAGGAAGACCCAAGCAGCAGGACTACATGTAGCTATCCCGAGCGTCAGGAAGATGATTCTGAGCTTTGCTTGAGGCCGTTACCCCCCTGGATGCTCCTTCCTTGGTGTAATTGTGAATAGCAAATGTTGGAGAAGAGAGTCTGTGGGAAATGGGTCTCCCGTAGAGGCATCATATCGGGCTTTCTAAGGTAGATGTTCCAGTAAGAGATAAACCCCAAAGAGAACCTGGATCCCATTACCTGAGGGACGAGGGGGGACAGGTGGGAATAAACCACCTCCTCGCTGTGTGCCCCCGGGGGCAGGTAGGGCCTCACCCCAGTCGGGGTGATACTCAGGAGCAGGCCCGGATGCACTCAGGAGTAGGCCTGGCATGCGGCAGGGGCCCCCGGGGAGGGTCCCCTCCCACGGCTGGGCTCCACGTATCTTCACACGCACCTCAGTGAAGGCTTCGACAACCTTCTGAGGTATGGATACTTTGGGCGTGTGAACTGGAAAGCCAGGTCTCTCTCTACTACTTTTTAATGAACTCACCCCATTTTAAGGTCAGTGTTCTCTCTGCAATAAGGACTTAGGGACCCTTGGTGCAACCTCAGCAGGGATGCTCAGCTGCCTGGCTGTGCCCAAAGGGGACTGGCCTTCCCTGGCAGTGGCAGGCCCAGGACTGCATGATGGGCCAGCGATGTGGGGGCTCCAGAAATGTAGGCAGCTTCTCCCTCTACTGACCCCTCTCCTTCCCAGCTTCTCCCCCCTGGGTGAGGCCTGGCTGACAGGGCCAGGATGGAGGAGGCCATCAGGGTTCCTGCCAGTCAGAGGAGGAAGAGAGCTAAGAGAGGAGCCATCCCTCACCAACAGCAGAGACCTGGCCCTGAGGCTGCCCCTTGTCCCTTGACCCAGGGTCAAGAGCTCTGGCTGAAGGAATCCTCTACCCCCTTGTCATTTACTTACTCCCGTCAACAATCCTCACAACAGTTTATAAGCCCCCCGCCCCCATCACTGGGCTCATCTCCAACCATCCTCCTTCTCCCTCAACCCACGACAGCCATACTGGTCTCTTCCACAGGGCAAGCACATTCCTACCTCAGGGCCTTTGCACCTGCTGGTTCTTCTGCCTGGGACCCTCTTTCCCTCAGCTATTCCACATGTCATAAGCCCTCGCTTCACTCAGGTCTCTGATCAAATTCTTCAGGGAGACCATTCCTGACCATCCCCACCCCCTCTCCCCACCCGCCTAAAATAGTCTCTCTCTCTAGTCACTGTCTGTCCCTTTGTTGTTCCTGTTATTTATGTTCTTTCCCCTTCCTTTGAACGCAGGAGGGCAATGACTCTGTCTGCCTGGTTCATTGCTGAATCCCAGCATCCGGTACAGGGCCTGCCACAGTGTGAGTGCTCAGTGGATGTTTGGGGAAGGCAGGAATGAAGGAAGGGAGGAAGGAATGAATCCCTGTGTGGGTCTCTTTCACAAATTTCTGATCTAACCCTTGTTAAAAATCCATCAAAAGGTGCAGGACCAGCTATAATTTGTGGGACCCAGTAAAAATGAGGAATCTTATTCAAAAGCTAAGAATTTCAAGAGGCAATAGCAGAGAGCATTAAACCAAGTGTGGGGCCTTTCTCAGTGATGGACCCTCCAACCCACCCCGGCTCTGCATCTGCCCAGATTGCATACTGTGACCCTGGCCTTGAGGACGTGTTATTACTGTTGCCATGGTGCCATTCAGAGATAAGAGGATCAGGAGGGTGTAGGGGCTTGGGCAACGTCACACAGCATTACGCTATGGCTTAGAACCTTACAAACTCTTACTCCCTGGTTCTTGCAGTGGCTACAGAAGAAATATCATTACCTCCACACACCTAGAAATCTTGGGACCCAGCCCAGAGAAGAAAGCGAGAGAGCAAAATTGCCTGCAAATCTCTTATTCACCTCACAGATTCATGATTTATAGATATATCATATATCATATCACACATATATATGGCATTTTATTTCAAAATATATCCAGAGTTGTTTTTTTTTTTTTTAAGATTTTATTTATTTATTTGAGAGAGAGAGAATGAGAGAGAGAGAACACATGAGAGGGGATAGGGTCAGAGGACGAAGCAGACTCCCTGCCGAGCAGGGAGCCCGATGCGGGACTCGATCCCGGGACTCCAGGATCATGACCTGAGCCGAAGGCAGTCGCCCAACCAACTGAGCCACCCAGGCACCCCAGAGTTGTTTTAATATAAAAAATAAGGTATTGTTTTCCAAATCTTCGAGGAGTGCTGATGTTCTATTAGGACATACGGGGCTAATCCTGAGAGTCTGGGTACCCGCTGGCTCGGGGATGAGTGCCCCAGGCCCCATGGGTACCCACAGCTCAACTGAGAAACCATTATCCCGGGTAGAAGACCCTAGGCTCAACAGCCCATACTACACAAGAAATGCTAGCTTCGTTCCCTCATTCATTCCCTCCCTCCCGCTTGGTCCAAAGGAAGCCTCCTCCAGGGTGGCCACAGACCCAGATGGCAGGGAGCCTTCCACAGGCCTGGGTCGGGAGGCCGGATCTCATTATTCCAACAGAGACAGAGGGGAGCCCGGCTTGGCTCATTCCTCCTGGGGAAATGTGCCTCGGCCTGTTAGCGGGAAGAGGAGAGTGTTATTACCCTGCTTAGCCAGCCAGGTTCACTCGCCACACTAATTGGAACACGTAATGGTTTGTTAATATAGTCTAATTTGGGGAGGCTGGCACACCAGGGTCTCTGGGGTCGGGGTGCGGCGTGGGGGAAGGGAGCCTCCCGTGGTATCACCAGGGAGGGCTGGGAGTGGGGCTGACACGCTGTTTGGTTTTTGGTGCTTGCCTTGCAAAATGATGTCTTTTTTTTTTTTTTTAAGATTTTATTTATTTATTTGACAGAGAGAGACACAGCAAGAGAAGGAACACAAGCAGGGGGAGTGGCAGAGGGAGAAGCAGGCTCCCCACCGAGCAGGGAGCCCGATGCGGGGCTCGATCCCAGGACCCTGGGATCGATCATGACCTGAGCCGAAGGCAGACACTTAATGACCGAGCCACCCAGGCACCCCGCAAAATGATGTCTTAATCCAGCAGCCAAAGACCTGAAGTCGGTTGTGCTGCCGGGCGGGCACGCGCGCGCGTTTACATGTGTACATGCACGTGTATGAGTGTGTCTGTGCATGCATGTGTGTGTGTAACTGTGTGCAGGGCTCTAGGGCCGTGAGGAGCGGGGCGAGAACATGGCTACATCACACCTACAGGCAGAACGCGGTGGTCGAATTTTGAGACCGCAAACAAAGACATCTATTTTCCCATGAATGGCTCACCCGGCCCCTATTAACACTAATTAGGAGGCCTGGGAATTCCCCATAACTTCGTAATTACTGTTAACAGACTTCACAGGGACCGTGAAGGAAATGGAACACCCCTGTCCTGTTTCACAGCCAAGGTGATGATGGTGCAGGCGATAGCCCCCCCCACCCCGCCCACAAGGCACTGGGACTCCCCCATGGGGGCCCCGATGTCCACACTGCCCAGGAGGCAGTCCAACCGAGGCGGGGGTGCCCTTGTGGGGAAACTCACTGGTGCGTGTGGCGGTGCTGGGGGAACTGGGGCAGGAGCTCAAGGAGGACAAGGACGTTATCTCAGGAAGAGACCCCGAGCTGAGCTTTGGGTCTGGAAGTCGAGAAGCAGACAGACCCCTCCGTGCCCAGGCCAACCTTCCCGGCCTCCCGCCCTCTCAGCCCCTGTCCATGAAGACGAACCATATTTTAATGGCGGCACCAACGAGGTGGCAAGATGGCAGCCATGACTTCACAGAGTCATCAGGCCCCCTCCGCAGCCTGCTGCGCCCTGCAGCCAGACGTCTTAGGAAACCACAGTTAAGCCATTAGCCGGAGCCCTCTGTTGCCTGGCGGTGGCATGGCCACTTCTGCCAGCTGACAGGCGCGGGGCCTTCCCAGAAGGGGCGGGGCAGGGGCCCTGCCCACAAGGCCTCATTCATGCACACAAAGACCCTCCCCGCCGCCCCCCTCCCGGGGGTCCTGCTGTGGGCCCTGTCAGGGCCTGCGGGGAAGCCGGCGCCGGCTGTCCCGCTGTCCCTCTGCCCCCGCTGGCCTGCTCTTCCAGCCCCCACCCCCAGGAAGAGCGGCCCGTCTGTCTAGCGCTCTGGGCCTGGCTCTGCTTCCAGAAGACAGCTCTTTGTTCTTTCCTGTCTGCCCAGGACCTGAGATTCTCCATCCAGGAGGGAGCTGAAAGCCTACGGTCTTAATCGTATTAAAAAGGGCTGAAATGGTATCAAATACTAACGGACTTTTGGTGATGTTTCTTTCATTCTTGATACTCAGGTGACTTCTATTTTTTTTTTTTCTCATAAGGAACATGTATGATTCATGATTATTCATTCACAAATCACCGTGAACGGGCCAGTCAAACCCCCCACTCTGAAGCTGCCGGGTCTCTCTCCGGGTCTCCCACCTTTTCTCCTGTTGTCCGCCTAGAGAACTTCTTCTCGCCCCTCAATGCCCAGCTTGACATCTCCTCAGCCATGAAGCCCTCCCTGATTTCTCCAGCCGAGGCCGTGTTTCCTGCTGATTGTTCTGCACTTTGGAGATGAGAAAATGAGGCCCAGAGAAGGGCAGGGGCCTCGCCAGTCCTCACAGCTAGGTCATGGGTGGTGGAGGCTACTCTAGAATCCAGAAGGGCTTTTGTTTACAGCATCCAGGGGTTGGCGGCAGGGAGGGGAGGCTTAGCAATATCCCCCCTTGATTCTCAACACCCCCTTCCTTCCCTGGAGCCAGCGCCTGCCCCATCGGGGACAGCCTTGACCTCCAGCTTTGTTCTGCTCAGGAATGAGCCAGGGTGCTCTTCTCTCTGCCTCCAGGCGCACAAATCAGTGAGGCACAGGATGAAGAACAGAGAATGGCCTGGTTGTTGTTCCACAAAGGGGAGTGGGGACAGGAAGCACTTGGGGCCCTTCCTCCCTCTCTGGAGCTCAAGGCTGTGTCTGCCACCCCTGCAAGGGCCAGGCCCAGCCTCCCTGCCCACCCGGCTCCCCACCCCGGCCCCTCCCTGGCTGGTCCGTTGGAGGCCTGGCTTACCCAGCCCCGTGGCCCTGGGTCTGAATCTCACTTTGCCCCTGAATAGCTGTGGTTCCACAGACCTGGGCCTTGTTCCTGGCAATACTAATAGTTCATACGACAGCCTACCCTCGATTAAGCACTACTAGGTGCCGGGGCACTGGGTAGGTGTTTCATATACGCCATGGCTCATCTTCATGACTCCACTTTCAGGCACTCGTTAGGGCTCCTGTTTTGCAGGTAGAATGTTGCCACTTCCCCAAGGTCAAGAGCTTGAAGTGACGGAGCTGGGACTTAAGCCTGGACCTCTGTGGTGCTTACGAGCCCGACTCCCCACGAAGTTATATGGATTGGATGAGATCATCGCACAGGCTAAGCACTCCACTGATAACGTGTCGACCATTATAGCTTTTCTCATTTTCACTCCTGATGAGAGCAAGCACTGAGGTGAACGAGCCGGGCTGAGCATCGACGGGCAGGCAAGGCTTCCTGGGGGCCCGGTAAGGGGTGGCAGAGCCCCTGGCAGTTCCTACCCGTGGAAACCCCAGGGCCCAGATTGCTCCTAGCCAGAGAGTGTTATTTGAGAGTAAATATTATCTTACCCTCCAGCTTAATCCAGACCAAGCTTATCTTTCCCACCAAAGAGCCCGCCGCCCAGAGAAAGTCAAGCCCTTTGCTGGCTTGCAGCTCTGCTGGGGGACACCAGATCTCTGGGAAAGCCCGAGAAGTGGTCTGGTATGTGGCAGTGGCATCAGAGAGACTGGCTCTGGGCTGGGCTGTCCAGCTCTCCAAGCCCACGCCGGGTTGGGGGGCGCCTGTGGGGGAGAAGGCAGGCCGGGGCACATTCCCCTTCTGCATGGGCCTGCTATCCCAGCCCCAGGGCAGATCTAGCTACAGTGGGGGTCAGGAACATGAAGCCCGACCTCCTCCTGTTTCATGCCAAGTCTGTTTATGCCACGTCTGTTTCCCTCCTGCCTTTTCCTTTGAAGCGTGGGCAGAACTCGTTTAGACCGGAGGCCCTGACCCTCCCTGGGCCCCCAGTTTCTCAAACAGAGGGTCACTAGATGGGGAGCAGTCCCAGAAGACTCTATGCTGTTGAGGGTTGGGGATCCTCAAAGGGTCCCGGGAGCCAGGCTGGGTCAGCCCAGCCCCTGCCCAACCTCTCTCTCTCATGCTCCCCACTCGGCTGTCCCCTAAAAAGTGCTGGCAGGGCCAGACATAGACCCGAAGGACCAACGTCCAGGTTGGGGGTCTGTGTGGGTCTTGATGGCAAAACTAGAAACAATGGGTACAAGTTACAGGAAGAGAGAGTTTGCCCTGATACAAAGAAGAGTATCCCCCATCTCCTGGGAGGACTGGAAATGTCGTATAGCTGTTAAAAGATAGATCTGAAATCAGAGAGACCTGGGGTTTAAATCCTGGCTTCCCCCACTTCCTACCTGTGTGACTTTGGGTAAGTGCTTCAACCTCTCTGAACTACAATTTTTGTCAGCTGTAAAATGATTCCATCTCAGAGGATAGAACCAAAGCTCAAATGATGTCAGGAAGCCTGGTGCATACCATGTGATCAGGATGCCCAAGTCTCCTTCAGTCCTGGGGCTAGTGAGCGGGCTGACACGGGGTATTCAAGCAGATGTCCGACGGTCTTAGCGTAGGGTTGGGTACAGAGGATTTCCTTCTTGCACTAAAATAAAGATTGAACTCAGTGTCTCTATGAGATCTCCCAACTCGAAGAAGACACACTCAGGACATGGCCTTGGCTGGCCGTGGGAAGGTGGGCATATCAGTGGGTGGGCACCGTCTCCTCGCACCTCTACCAGGATGTAAAAAACAGGCGTCCACATGTGGTATATGCTTCCATTAACACGAAATGTCCAGAAAAGGCAAAATCTACAGAGGCAGAGAGGAGACTGGTGATTGCCTGGGGCTGGGGGCAGGAATAGGAACCGATGACAAGAGGGTACCAGGTTTCTCTCGGGGGTGATGGAAATATTTCAAAATTACGTTGTCGTGATGGTTATGCAACTTCTCAAATTTATGACAAACCATTGGATCATACCTTGAAAATGAGCAAATTTCATAGTATGTAAATTATACGTCTGTAAAGCTATTAAAAAAAACCCCAAATAGCAACACCAACAACAAAGTCGAGAGGGGCCAATGCATGGTTGGGGGTGATGCCCACACCCCAGGGGAAGCATGGCAGTGGCAGACTGAGGCCGGAGGTCACGGCCAGTTTCGAGACTCCTTCTCCACCTGCGGGTTCACATCAGCACTTTCTTGTTATTTCTCACCCAGTAAGAGAAATTATAACAGACCCACTGGCTGACCTCATGAACACCCTGAAGTGAAGCCCCAGGGATGTGAGCAGGCAGGTTCTGCAGAAGGATGGGGAGCCCGGGAAGGGGGTAGCATGAGGAAGGAGGCCTACTGGAGACAGCCCTCCCAGGAGCCTCTGGAGGTCAGTGCTGGAGGATGGCTCAGGGCATTTTATAGTTTGGGATCTCTGAGTTAGGATGTAAGCCCAAGGCTCAGCCTGGCCTTGTCTCTAAGGCACTCGTGGGTCCACCTGAGAGAGGTGAGGATAGCACCAGTCATGTGCTGAGCGCTGCTCCCAGCCAGGGAAGGGCTGATATTTATCCTGCACATGTGACACCCTAGGGTCTACAGACGAGCACAGAAGACCTGTGCTCAGAGTCTACACACTGAGGAGAGAGCTGACTTCCTTGTGGTTGCTCCTGTGCAAAGCAGGAAAATAACTTTACAAGCAATCTGAACACTGTTGTCTTGACTGGTAGTGAGCTCTCCATTGCCGGTGGTATGTAAGCAGATCAATGAACACAGCTCTCAAGGAGTCAAAACAGATGACCTTGAAACCCTTCCTCATCCAGTTAGTCGGTAAGGCCACAAAGCCTTGCTGTTCCTTTCCCTTGAGGGTTAAATCTATACTCAGAATAGAGCAGAAAGGCCTAGAGCCACCCTGAAGGAGGCGGTCTGGCTGGCACCTCCTCCACTAGAACCGCAACTCCTCTGAGCACTCACCACAAATCCGCACTGATTGCTGGTTTGGGCTAATGTGATACTTGAGTACACACAGGCCAGACTGGGGCAGGCACTGCAGGGCTCCAAGCGAATGCACTTGAACCTGAACTACCCCAGAAGTGGGTGCCTGGGAAGCAGCGGCTGCCGGCCCAAAGCAGCTGCCGAGCCAGGCACATGGGCCCTGTCTGGCCCTCCAGCCGGAGGCCTGTTGCATACCTGCCCCCCACTCCGGCACCGGGGCCTTCTCTCTCCCTAGCTCTGGCCTCCCTAAGGACTCAGGATCCGGGCTGCCTTCTGCAAGCTCCCTCCTCTCAGCCCCGGACTCACCACAGGATGAGCTCATCAGAGGCCCCTTCCCAAACAAGAGCCCCAGGCCTGGGAGAGGTCCCGGTTCCCTTTCCTGCGCCTGCCTGGCCCTAAGAAGGCAGGGAGGGAGGCTGGGGCCTCTGAAGGAGGCCGGGCCTCCGAGGAGGAGGAGGTGGGGCTGGGGGCTTCCCCTGCCACCTTCTCTCCATGGGGCCGGCAGGCCAGCACTGAGGGGCGGAGGCCAGGGACCTCCTGACCCAACCCACCATCCACCTGGGCCCCTCTCAGCGGCTCCCAGCCTCCACCCAGCTCCAACCTCAAAGGGGGCCTGGGCTTGCTTTTCCATTTCTTGGTGCTGCCCCTCCAGGTCTGGAACCTAGATGTGCAGACCCTGTTGTAGTCTCCTCTCCCTCAGAGATGGTAAGTGGAGGCGCTGGGGGTAGAAGGCATGAACGCCCAGACTAATTACAGTGCGAGACAGTTACAGAGTGTTCTGGAGGTACTCAGGGCTGGACAGAAGAACACCACCTGGGCTTCAGCACTCAGTAGGTGTGGCTCCCTGGTGGGAATGTTCTGGCAACAGGGCAGGGCTCCTCCAAGACCCAGGGTATCGCAGCCCCACCCTGCCTCCGGCTCCCCATCCACCACAGGCTCAGCCCTGCCCTCCAGAAGACAGCCCAACGCCTGTTGGGGTCCAGAGAGACACTTTATCTCAACTACCCATCTTCCCAAGGTGCAGATCTCCCCCCACCCCCGCCCCCGCATAAACACTTTCCTGACTCTGCAGCACTGCTGGGGAAACCCAGCTCAGAGCACAAGAAGCCCATTGACTAGCCCTCCCCTCCCCCATGCCCTCCTCCGCTCTAGCCAAGCACGACCACTTGTAGGTCCTGGGCGGTTCTGCTCTAGCATGCCCCAGGGACTTTGCATGTGCGGATCCCTCTGCCAGGAATCCACTCCCCTCCACCAAGTCACACACAGATTTCTTTGTCTACCTCTAAGTAAGACATTCATAAGCCAAGCCTTCCCCAGCACCTCCCCTTCCCCAGCATGAGCCCCGTCACCCCTTCCATGCACCGCTGCATCAATGCGTTAGACCGCCTGCTACCTGCCTGTTGTGGTCAGTGAGTCTCAAACTTAAGTTTGCATGAGCATCCCCTTGGGGAACTTGTCAAAGTCCAGACTGCTGGATCTCACCCCCAAACCTCTGATTCATTAGGTCTGGGGTGGGAGCCTGCAGATGTGCTTTTCCACCAATTTCCTAGGCAATGCGGATGCTGCTGGTCTGGGGACCACCTTTGAGAACTGCTATTTAAATCCTGAGCTCTTTGAGATCGATCTTGTCTGATTTTTCTTTCACCCCCAGTCTCGGAACGATTCTGGTTTATAGTGGGTACTCAGTAAACAAATGAATGAGAGGTACTGATTTATCTGTTATAGCCAGTGTGGGTGGCAGGAGAATTTACTGAGACAAGTTTTCCTGATTTGTTCGCTCTGCTGCGGGAGCTCTCTCTCCCTTTTCCCAAGTCTTTGGCTCCCACGTCTTGGGGGTTGCTGGCTTCCAAGGCCAGGCACAGAGGTTGCTGCACCTAGGAAGATAGGCCACTTTCTGGGCCCTGGAAACTTCTTGGAGGGCATGGGCTGGAGCCCGCAGAAGTGGAGGGGTATAAGCCTGGGCGGGGGGGCGGGGGGGGGCAGGCAAAGGCAGCAGGCCCAGGGAGAGCATTGTTGGGCATCTCTGGAGATCAGCAAGAAGTAGATTTGGGGGATCCAAGAGCCACAGGTTCAAGTGCCTTGATCCTGGAACAGCCTTCCCAAGAGGTGATGGGACTTCCATGGGGCCACCCTGAAATGCCTGGGAGAGGCTGGGAGTCTATGCATCCAAACTCATGGCTGAGAGCTGCAACCAAACATCACCCTGGGCCCAGCGTGGCATGGAAATGGCCACTGCCCACTCGCCCTCACTGGGCCCCAAGGCTTGGCAAAGGAGCCTCCCATTAATGTTCTGGGCCACACAGAGGCCACTGAGACTCCTACAGGATTGTAGAGGGCAAGAATCCTCCCTCCCCAACATGCCTGGGAGGGAATGCCCTTCAAATGGGCAGAGGGGGCTCCACGGCAGATGGTCAGATCTGAGGAAGCAAAGGCAGGAGGCATACCTCGCACCCCAGTGTTGTTAAAATTCAAACCTGCTGCAAGTCCACTTAGCCCCGATGATATGCCGGCCAGGGCGAGGCCCGGGGCTCTGCCTGACGAGGGAAGCAGTGGGGCACCAGAGGGCACAGACGTGGAAGTGCAGACTCTCGGCAGGTGGACAGGAATGAGCGGATGTCCTGCCAGGAACATGGAAGCCCAGGCCGGACTGAGCCTGGGACTCCCCGACAGAAGAGGGAGCCCGGGCACGCAGCCGGACACGGTGTCTGCAAATCTGTCCCTCCAAGCTTGGCTTGAATGTGGCGCGCCCCAGGCCCCCTGCCAGGACTCTAGGACACAGAACACTTGAGAGCCTCAAGACTCAGAGCAAACTGCAGCAGGGAGGCCAGGCTGCCTCAAGGACACAGACTGGTCCCCCACCCCTCACCCCCCACCCCCTGATCCAATGGGACCACTGAGGCCTGGACTTCTGGCCCGGACGGAAATTCAACACAATAGCCACCTGGCCACCATCCCCACGTGACTGCACACCTGTCCCCTGCTCTTGGGGAGAAAAAAAAGGGAGGCAATTTCCAGACTTGGAAGCTGTACATTCAAAGAGAATGTTGCTAAGAAAGGGAAGAAGCTGGCTGGTGTGGAGGGGCGGGGTGAGGATTTGGGATTTGCTTTTTAATTTAAACCCTTTTGGATCATTTGAGTTTTTAAGGACCGTGTATTACTTCTATAACAATAACTTCTAAAAATAATTTTTGTCTTAACACAAGGCAGTCTACAAAAATCTGTTTGGAAGAGAGAAGTTTAGGCAACAAATAGCAGAAGGGGTCATCAAATACACCATCATCATCCTTCTGGTGCGTTCACCACATGCCCAGAGCTCTGCTCTGTGATTTTACACCCATTATTTAATCTAAGCTCATCACGGCCCTATGTGTTGGATGCTATTAGTGCTATCATTTTCCAGATGAGAAAATAGAATTTGAGAGAGACTAAGTACCATGCCCAAGGTCACCCAGCCCTGGAGCTGGGCTCTGAACTCTGCTGCATCTGGGGCAGGCGAGCTCCCATCTTAGATCAGGGCTCTGCCCCCCACCGCCTCCTGCAACCATGGCTAAGAAACTGACAAGCTCACAAACCATTTGTTCTGAGTCCGCTCCACGACTTGAAAACCATGATGTTGCCCAGGAGCCCAAATCAAATTGTCACAGGCAAACAAAGCCATAGCCTGGTGTCTCCAACCACCTTGGAAACTTGGACCGAGACTGGACAAGCATGTATTGCCGGGAGTTGGCTGTCATCTGTCCATCTGTCAATCCGTTCACCGGCTGCTGGCTGAAGGCCCTGCGTGTCCAGCTCCGTGCTGCATGCTTGCGGCCAGAGAGGGCGCGAGGCCCACAGCCACCAGGAGAGGACCAGGTGAGCACAGGGCAGATTGGGCCCCTCGGCGCCTTCCAATTTGCAGGCATCGTGTCCTCCGGAAATTTCCAAAACCTCTTGCAATTCGGGATCTAAACAGGCATTAATGGGGGTGTGAATGAAACAGAACCCTGCAATCCACACCCAGCAGAAGCCCTTCTTCTTCTCCAAAGTACTTAGTCTGCAGAACGCTGATGCAGCGCTTGGCAATCCGAACCATCTCTCTGGCCCAGGTGCGGTGCTGGCTTAACTGTGGTGGGTTCTCTGGCATTTCACCCAGGTCCTAGCCCCGAGATGGAAAGGGAGGGGTAACGAAAGCTCCAGAAGCCTGGGAGACGGGGGTGGGATTTCTCCCAGGGCTCCAGCCTGCAGACCCGAGCACGCTCGTGCTTGGCATGAGGTCCTGCGGCCAATGGTGTTGGTGGGGCCAGCCAGAGGGCAGAGGCTGCCCCAAAGTGCAGCCGGGGCCGCTGAGAGCATGGAGCTTGGCTGTCCTCTTCAACTTTCAGAGGCCCAGACTCACAGCAAGTGTTCAGTTAATATTTGATGATCGAATAAATAAATGTGATTTTGAGGAAGGCAGCTCTACCTCCACTTGGAGATGGGAGAGGTGTGACTTGGCCCGATCACCATATTTTGGAGGATGTGGACTTAAGCACCAAAGACTCTACTGAGGACCCTCCCACAGAGTCATAAAACTGAAAATATAAATAATAAGAACACAAATAGCATGCGTGGTATCACCAAGTACTGACCATCTGGCAGGCACACGGATAGGCACTTTCTTCCCTTAGTCATCTCATCAAATCTCTACAGCGGGCCTGTGAGATGCGTAGTATCATTATTCCCAATTTATAGATGGGAACACTGAGGCTCTGAGCATCAAGGCCATACTACCTGCAGAGCTAGGATCTGCACCCAGGTCTGACTTGGAAGAAAACCCTAAAGCTGGGAGGGGCCTCCCCCTTATTTTAAAACTGGCAAAGTACAGGACAGGAAGGCTGAGGACATGAACAGCAGGGCTGGGACAGGAGACCAAGTCTTCTGACTTCCAGCCCTGGCTCTGTCGTGACCTGCGAAGCTGCAGGTGAACATCATTTCTCCGTTCTGTGAAGAACCTCAGAGATGGGGGGATTCATTCCTCTCGGTCCCTGTGCAGCAGCCCCTCTTTTGAAGGGCCCCTCCACAACTCTCTTTCCTGAGGCTTAAGGAAAAAGAAGCCAAATGGAAGAGCCACTCAACTCCAAACCCAGGCTGTGGTTTAAGGCAGACTTGAGGATGGCCACAGGCCTGAGCAGCCAAGCCTGGAGGCCAGCAGGGAAGAAGCTGTCTGCACTCATCTCATTTCCTGCCTGTCACAGTCTCCCAAGCCCCAGGGTCCCACCTCCAGGCTTTTGCTCTCACTGTTTCTTCCTCCTGGGATGCCCTTCCCAACATCCTTTCCAGTCCCATATCCCACCCCAGTTTTCAAAGCCCAGCAGGAATGCACAATATTCCCTGACTTCTCATCACCATCACCACCCAGAAGTGACCTCTCGGTCTGGCCCTGGAACCCCCAAGCCTTCCTTTATAATTCTGCTCCAAACCCTCTTACTCTCTACCTTGTATGTCAGGGATTTGCTTTCATGCCTGTCTCCCTAGGACAGGCTGGGAGCGCCTTAAGAGGCCAACCTCTGAGGTGTTTCGAATGAATGAGGTATGGCGGGAGTGAAGGCTGGCCAATTCTTTCCGTTTACTCATGAGCACTCCCAGACTGGGTCTCTAACTGTGGCCTCCCCTCCCTCTCCAGGACCTATCACAAGCTGCATCTTACGCTCTGAGTCCTGGAGAGTGAGGACCAAGCCATTCCAGTATCTCTGCGGCATCAGTCCTAAGTGAGAGCTTTGAAAACCAGCATGGAAAAGAATCAACCCACAGACATTCACCAAGTTCAACTGCGGTTCAGCACTGAATGAGACACTGGACAAGGGGCGAGGGCAAGACACCCAGAGGAAGGGTCCTGCCCTCAGGGGATCTCCCAGAGGAGAGGGCAGGGACCTTCCCCCTTTGCTCACTCTCGATCCCTGGAGCCTGAAACAGCGCGGGGCCCATGGTAAGAACGCACTAGCCACCGGCTGAAGAAATGAATGAACACTCGTTGACCCAGCAGCACTGAGCACACCATATAAGGCAGGGTGGTGCTGAACGCTGAGCTGGTCTGTGTGGTGAGTCAGAGCTGCAGAATCCACAGGCGAGACACACACACACACACACACACACACACACACACAGACTGGGGCACGGGGGTTTGTGGTTGACAGAAATCAAGCGAAGGACCGAACATAAAAAGCACTTGGCCACAGCTGCCTGGGAGACAGCATCATATGCTGTGGTTTTTTATCTTTTTCCTGCAGAACAATCTTTTTTCAAATGAAATCATACACCACACCCTAAATGCATAACAGAGCTGCCACGGTGGATATCAGCTACTGCCGAGAGGCTGGCCTGCTCTCGTGTGCCCTGGAACCCCACAGAGGCCCCTGGGCTCCCCAGAGATGGGGTTCCCGCTCAGTCAGAGGCTGCCTCCTTCTCCCCCTGCCCCTCCCTCTGAGACGCCTCAGAGTGGCTGCGGCTGAGGGGAGGGCTGGGAATGCTCCTCTGGGAAGGAGGCCTTCACAGGCCAGGGGCTTCTGGGAGCCCATTTCAGACAAATACCCCCTAAAAGCGGCTCAAGAAACTTTCCCAGCCACGAGGAAGTGGGGGGAGAAAGGAAAAGATCCTCGCAGCAAGTGGAGGGGAACCCAAGGCAACCAAATGTGGGGTGGCTGAAATGAGGGGTGCTGCTATGGAGCACAGGGACTCCATGTGGGAAGGACTTTCGGGGACAATCCTTTTGTTTGTTTGTTTATTTTTAAAGATTTTATTTATTTATTTGACAGAGACACAGCGAGAGAAGGAACACAAGCAGGGGGAGTGGGAGAGAGAGAAGCAGGCTTCCCGCGGAGCAGGGAGCCCAGTGCTGGGCTGGATCCCAGGACCCTGGGATCATGACCTGAGCAGAAGGCAGACCCTTAATGACTGAGCCACTCAGGCACCCTACGGGGACAGTCCTTTTGGAAAGCGAAGCATCACCTGCAGATACATTGTGTGTGTGAGTGCGTGTGAGTGTGTGAGTGCATGTGAGTGTGTGAGTGTGCGTGCATAAATCAGGCTTTCAGATACCAGATCCACAGACCCCGAGGTACTCCTGTCAGGGAAAGGCCACCCCGGTGCTGTAAGCCATAGGAAGGACCCGTTTGGGACAAATCGGCATTCCCGTTTGCTCCACGGCCCCTGCCCCCTGCCATGGCCCGACAGGGTCATCTGTTTCATCTGCCTAGCATTCCTTCCTCCATCAGAAAATAGCACCCGGGTTTTCCCCTTGGGGTTCCCCGCCCTCTCCCAATTTCAGACCAATTCTCCCCTCCACCCAAGACACACACTGCCCCCCCACCACCCAATCCTGACCTAGTCCAGCCAATCAGCACATTCTCTCTTCCTGGTTTCAGTAATTGGTCAGAAATGGTCACGTGACCAGAGACCAGCCAATAAGCTTCAACTCTGGAACTTCTGTTGGAGCTCCTGGGAAAAAGCAGCTATCCTTTCACGGATTTAGAAATGAGCAGGATGTGGGTCTGGAGCTGTTGGTCATTGCCCCACCACCCCATGGGGTATGCGGTCCCCAGGATGGAAAACCCCAAGGAGGGAAACAGAGGACACAGACATGGGCACCATTTGAGCCTTGCATTCAGCTCTGCCTTGCCTCTACCAATAAACAGTCCCCAAATGGTCAATATATTGGAAGCCATTAAGAAGTGAATAAAATGCTTGTCTTGCTTAATCAGGTTGAAGATGAGGATTGGTTCCCAACTGACATGGCATCTGACCTCAGTCTGGCCTTTGCCCCTGGTCTCCCCAGCAGCCAGCCATCATTTCTGGCCCGTTGCTGGTTCTTGATGAGCTGGGCCACAGCTCCAGCCTTTCCCAGTTGAGCCTGGGGACCCTCAGACTTAAGGACTGGCTAGAGGCCAGCAGCCTGGCCAGACTCGCCTGCATCCCAGCCTTCGTAGCCATCTGGCACCTTCCAAGGGTTGTGTTTTGGCTGATCTAACTTTGGCTCAGGTCCACTCACTTTGTCCCCGGCCCTCATTGTTCTCCCTCATTGACCTTGGGCTCGGGTAGGGGAGACAGACACTAAACAATGAAAGAGAGTCCTGGAAAGCAGCCACTCCTGACCTTGGGGCAGGAAGAGTTACCCCAGGACTTTGGTCCATAGTCTCAAGGAGATGGCCGTGAGCAGAGGCTGCAGGGGGTTGGCGGGAGAGTATCGGGTTCGCATGTCAAACAGGCTGGGGAAAGTTCCAGAATCTCTTACCTGCCTTACCACCTTGGGCAAGGTGCCCCTCCAAGTTTTATAATCCCCAGCTCTAAAATGGGGTCATGCCACTACACACCTAACAGAAGGACTAAAAGTGCTCAAAACTGACAGCAGCAACTGCTGATGAGAAATGTGGAGCAACAGGAACTCTCATTCATTGCTGGTGGGAATGCAAAATGGTACAGCCACTTTGGAAGGCAGTTTGGCCGTTTCTTAAAAAGCCAAATATATTCTTAACCATATGATCCAACAATCATGTTCCTAGGTGCTGACCTAACTGGCTCACACTTAGGTCCACACAAAAACCTGCATGTGAATGAAGAGCAGCTTTAATCATAATCACTTAAAATCGGAAGCAACCAAGATATCCTTCAACAAGTGAATGGATAAGCAAGCAGTGGTACAGCCAATGGAATGTTACCCAGCAATAAAAAGAAATGAGCCATTAAGCCATGAAAAGACATGGAGGATATTTATTTTTTTAATTTTAATTTTTTTAATGTTTTTTTTTAATTAAAGATTTTATGTATTTGAGAGAGCGAGAAAGAACAGGAGCAGAGGGGAGGAGCAGAGGGAGAAGGAGAAGCAGACTCCCAGATGAGCAGGGAGCCCGACGCGGGGCTCGATCCCAGGACCCTGGGATCATGACCTGAACCGAAGGCAGACGCTTAACTGACTGAGCCACCCAGGTGCCCCAGACATGGAGGAAATTTAAACACACGTTGCTAAGTGAAAGAAGCCAGTCTGAAAAGACTACCTACTGTATGATTCCAATTATATGACGTTCTGGAAAAGGCAAAAGCATGGGGACAGTGAAATGATCCCTGGTTGCCAGAGGGATGAAGCAGGGAGGGAAGGTGAATAAAGGGGTGGGTCACATATTCTGGCAAGGGTGAGGGTCCCCCAGTATCTATTTTCCCCTTCTTCCTTCGAAATAGAGCTGCAATTGGGCAGACGGCCACCCAGAATGAAGACTATAATTTCCAGTGTCCCTTGCAGCTAAGTGTGCCACATGACTGGCCAATGGGACGTGAATGCAAGTGATGTGTGCACCCTCTTAAAGAAAGTGGCGCCCTTTCCTCTTCTGGTTTCCTCTTTCTGGCTGAGTAGAACAGAGAGGCTGCCATGATCCATCGTGGATCATGTAGACCAGCGATGGTGAAGCCACAAGATGGAGAAAGTGGGGACCCTAACATTTTTGCGTGGAAAAATCCTCTTAGCTCAGAATCTTACTTAGAGAAAAATCACCCTCTCTTGTTGAAGGAACTATTATTTGGAGTTTTTGTCCCACACAACCCAACCCACGTCTGGACTAATGCAAGGGCCTTCAAGGACGGTCCTGAAGGTTCTGTATAAAATAGGCAAATCTTCATACTCTCATTCATTCAACGGATCAAAGCCAGTTTACTGTGCTGGAATCTGGGGATTCAATTAAGAACGAGGCAGATGAACCCTTGCCCTCATGGACTCGCCCTTCTAGTGCAGGAGATGGGCCGTCAATGCGAGAATGAACAAAGTACTATTAGTACCAGTTAACATTTCTTGAATTCTGAGCTTACTATGTGTCTGTCCTGCTCTAAGCCCTTTTCGTATATTTCCTTCTTTTATCTTCACCACAAACCCAGAAGGTGGGTGCTGTTGCATCCTTGTTTGACCGACGAGGAAACCGAGATGCAGAAAGGTTGAGGAACCTCCCCAAAGTCACACAGCTAGTAATTGCTGGTTTCAGAATTTGAACCCAAGTCTGCTGGACTCTAGAGCCTGAACCCCTGGGCTCTCCTGCTAATGAAGGGTATAAAAGAGGACAGTGTGATCAAGGATGACAGGGTGCCCTGCTGATGGTTTCTATTAGCAACAGTTACAACAGACACAACGGCAGAACCCCGGGCTGAGCAAGCCTGAACTCCCTTCCCTGGGTGGCCGGGGTTGGGAGGTCTGGAAAAGGATCGGGCCTGTTTCTAGATGCCAAAGTCAAAGGTTTCAAGTCGCTCTGATGACGGCGTCAGAGGTCCTGGCCACTGCAAGCTCGGGCCGTCCAGGAGATGGCCACCTGTCACAGACAAGCAGATCAGCCAAAACTGCTGGGTTGGGGGCAGATCTCATCGGTTCATGCTGCCCCAGGGGGCTCCTTTCTGTTTGAGATGCTCTCCAGGCCCCGAGGGGGCCACATTATGAGGCAAAGATGGCAGGAACCTGGGGTCATGCATCAGGATAGAGGCCCCAGCTGAACTTGCCTGGAAACAAGTCTAAGACACAGAGATAAGCATATGCCTGTGTATGTACGCCCTGAATAAAAATACATAAGCATCACACCCACTGTGTCTAGCACAGTGCCCTTTGCAGAGCGGGGAAGCTCGACAAATGTTTCACGGTTTGCTTTGATGTAAAACATAAATGTATATGTTGGAGTGAGTGGGTGGAAACTCCACGAGAGTTTGAGTGCATTGGAGGAAAGAGCCTTCCTCGTGTGAAAATGCATTCTTGGGATGCTCCAGCCAGCCAAACCAATGGCTTCATTTTACCAATGAGGAAACTGACATCCAGAGAGGGGCCCAGCTGGAGTAACCTGGGCACACGGCAGGGGTCTGCTGCATGCCATCAGGTGGATGCTGGTCACGGATGAGAGTCAAGAATTGTTTCCCGGCTGTATCCAAACCCGGACAAGGTGTGAGAAGCAGGGCCCGCAGTGGCAGGTAGATCATGGCCTCGTGCTGGGCAGGGGACCCTGGGTAAGTCAGGGGTCCTCTCAGAGCATCGGTCTCCTCGTCTATAAAACAGGAATAATAATAGCATCTCTCTTCGAGGATTGCAGGCAGTTAAAATGACTTTCATAAGTCTGTGAAGCCCATAGCAGAGCCTTCACTTAATAAATGTTAGGGATGTGATGCAGGGGAGGATACTGGGAGTGCCTGCAGGGGGAGGTGGAGCACTGGACCGGGAGTTGCTTTGTGTCCTTGGCAAGTCTTTAGGCAAAAATCTCTCCATTCCTCCAGTCATTCCTTCCCTCTGCCCCCACCTTGCTCCCCCTTCTCTGCCTCTCCTGCACCAGCATGGGTCCCCAGCCCAGCACTCCTGCCTCTCCCTGCGGGCTGCAAATGCCCCACTTGCCCATGAGATCCCCACGCCCCAGCCCACATTTCAACAGCCAGCAAAATGCAAATGTCATTAGCAGTCTGTGAGCTGGTGAGCACTGATGTCACCAACTGGGGAGGGTTGAGGGCTGTGGGAGTGAATTCCCCAGGAGGGGTGGCATTCTTGGCTTTTTCCAGAAGGGTGAGATAGAGAAATAAATGGCTGCTGGAAAGAAGGAACAACAGAGATTGCTTTAGCAACATGCTGTGCAGCTGTGCCTTCCGGGGGTTCCCCACGGTGCCTGCAGTCCCTGCTTTAGCCCCCATCAGAGGGCTGTGTCTCAGCCTCTCTGGGCCTCTTCCCACACACACTTGATGAAGAGGCTTATCTGGGGGACCCCTAGCCTCCACCTTTCATTTCCACCCCAACCCACGCTCCCTCAAACTTGCTGAAAGAAGCAGACCACCCACTCAATGAACAGCCATGAAGGACCCCCAGCCCCCACCCCAAGATTTGCAGGCAGGAGTCCTGGGTTCCAGTCCCAATGACACACTAACTTGCTATGAACACTCAGGCACATCCTCTTGTTTATGGGGCCTTGGTTTTTTCATCTGTGAAAGGGGGTGTTGGGCCCACTGACAGTCCCTACAATCTCACGTGGTCAGCTCTAAAGCCTGGGCTCTAGTAACTCACAGGCGGAGATACCAATATAAGGCTCCTCCTTCTCTAACTTCCTGATGATAATGGCACCGATGACCCCAGTAGGTGACCTGAGGCTTCCTGGAGGAGGGGGCAGATGTGTGTGTGTGGAGATGAGAGCAGGGTGCTGTAGGCAGTGGGGCAGGGTGAGCAAGGGCATGGAGATACCCAAGTGGGGAGCCTTGAGCCAAGGCTGCCTGTCAGGGCAGAGCGGGAGATGAGATGCAAAGGTCCTGGGGTTAGTGCTTTATGTGCATTTCCTCATTTCATCCTCACTGTGTTGTCATTCCCATTTTATTGATGAGAAACTGAGGCTCAGAGCAGTTAAATAACTTGGTGGACCTATGACTATTAAATAGCACAGGTTAGATTTGAACCCATAGTTGATTTAAGAGCAGAAGCTCTTTATCGCTGTGGGATGCCCATCTAGACAGTTTAAAATAGAATGTGAACTAGAGAAATGTAGGATCCTGTGTGTCATAAACACCTGCAGATGAGCTCACTGTGGCATTGGAGGGTGGGCCACACTGTGGCCTGGAGAGGAAGCTCAGTGTGTGAACGTGTGTACATTGTCAATGTGTGTCTGTCATTGTTAAGTGAAGCTCCAGCCCTGAGTCCAGGCCTAGCAATGTCAGATGGGCAGGACGTGGCTGAGGGGCCGTCGGGGCCGTCGGGGCCATCGGGGCTGGGGAGTGGGCAGTCAGAAGGCCCAGGCCATCCCGCAGGGGCCCGCAAGCCCTGTTCTCCGGGCTGTGAGCTGGGCCTGGCCTGCGTCACCTTCCCTGGCTTCCATGTGACCAGAGGCCGATTCCCCTGCTGCCAGGGAGAGGGGCACATCCTGCCCTTGGCCCACATCTCCTTTGACATTCAACCTGCCTCTCTGAGTCCCAGTGAAAACCCACTGAGCTGTGGAGATGACCGCCTAAGGGAAAGTGCATGCCAACTGTAAAGTGCTGTGCCCACCAGTGTGGTTGTGATTCTAATCCCAGTGGCCAAGATAGCCCAGGGAGTCATAGAGAGTCCCCAGGGAGCCTTGAATGAGAATCCACCCAATGCCTTTATGTAAATCCCCTGTTCCCCTCTCCTGGGCCTTAGTTTCCCCATGTGCAAAACTGAGGATCTTGAGCCCAGATCCAGAGTGGTCGACAGCCCCCGGGGTCTAGTTTCCTTTGCCAGAATTTGCCATTCACAAAGTATCTGGATTTCATTTGTCAGAAACCAGAAGGCCATTCATGCAGCAGTCCGCTGAGTACAGCGGACCCAGGGCAGGGATATTTTGATGGGAGGTAAGAGGAACATGGTTGACCTAGAAGGAATGTGACAAATCTGGGAAGATGGAAGGAAGCCTGCAGGAAGGGAGGGAAGCTGAGCTGTTGACAGGTGATAGAACCTGGGCAGAGTCTTTCCCTAAGTTTGCGCGGGCTGGCCCTGGACTCCACAGAGAAGACACAAGGACGTCTGTTTCCTGGAGATCACTAGCAACATGAGGATTCACTCATTTGGTGAGCATTCACTGAATGCTTGCTCTGTACCTGGGACTCCAGGGGTGTTAGAGATGACTGAGGCACAGACTATGCCTTCAAAGAGGCTCACAGTTGTGGGGAAGAGAAGGCAATGCCCTTGTCTTCATAGTTCAAGGTGACTAAGGAGGGTTCATCATATAGCTCTGAGTTCAGAGGAAGGAGAGGTCCCTCCCAGTGTGGGCCCTGGGGAAGGCTTCCTGGAAGAGGGGGCAGATTGAAATGAGATGAGAGGAGGGTGCTGTGGGCAAAGGGGCCAGGGTGAGCAAAGGCATGGGGGCACCCAAGTGTGGGCTGGGTATTCAGGACCATGAGCCAAGGCTGCCTGTTGGGGCAGAATGGGAAATGAGGCAGGAAGGGAAGGCAGGGGTTGCCTGGGTAAGGTCTTTGAATGCCAGGCCAAGGAAGATGAACTTTGCTCAGAGGCAATGAGGAGCCACTGAAGGTCCTAGAGCAGAGGTGTACTTCAGGTAGATGAAAAGCAGGAAGGAGCCCAGGCACTTGGAAACAGATGGTGAGAGGGTGGAAGTTCAAGGGGCAGAGCCTGGTAGAGGTGGTGGGAGGGTAAAGGGATCATGGAGGTGGGGCGGGGGCTTCTGAAACTGGCAGGTCAGAGGGAAGGGACACAGGTGTGGGAGGAAAGATGCCATCTAGACCTGTCGGGGTTGCATCCCAGCTCTGCCACTCTCATGAACTGTAACAGCCCCAGGCAGGTCATTTAACCACTCCGAGCCTGTTTTCTTCTCTATAACGTGAAAAACATAAAGCCACTTCATGGGGATGTAGGATTCAACCGGATAATACGAGAAGCACTTGGAACATAGTAAGTGATGGTTGGATGCTTGCTTTCTAAAATTTAAGCTTTTATGGCTTTTATTAATTAGTGGTGCCTTTCCCTCCCTCCGGTGAAGACACTGGAGCTCAAAGTCAAATGACTGGCTGCACCCAGGGGTGCTGGGGCCTCAAATCACAGCCGAAGCAACTTATGAGCAAATAAACCTGGGCTGACTCTGAGAAAAGTCTTGATTTTAAAATATTGCTGAAGAAGAGGGCTGTTTTATGACTTTTGCACTGTGTGCTTATTAAACCCAAGCTATAAATGTGAACTAATAAGTAAAATGAGTCAAGTTAATGAAAAAAATCAACCTTCAGGACGAATCCATATTACCTAATGGCAGTCCATAAACATAAACATAAAATTTTAAAATACAAGAATGAATTGCAATGCCCAGCAGCTCGAGGAATCTGCAATTTCTCTCTCTGAAAAATAAAAGCTATTGATTTTAGCTTGGGTTCTCATTGCTCATGAGTGAGTCTTTGAGAAGTCATAAGGGAAGGAATTATTTCCAATTGTTTACTCACTAAGGATCATATGTACTGAATTTAAATTGTCTCCGATTCCGAATTAGTACAAACCAAATTAGAATCTGAGTACAGAAAAACTGAAAAGGCCCTTGGAGGCCTCTGAGCTCAGTTTTCTTTGTTTTACGGACCTGGAATCCAAGGGACAGAGAGGGAAAGGGACTCGCCCAAGAGCACACAGCAAGTGGGGTAGGAGCCAAGCTAGGATCAGGGCTCCTGGTAGCCAGGTCGGCATCCTGTTCTGGTCCCTGCAGCCTCTCATCAGGATCAGCTCATTCGATCAGGCCTTTTGGGGGGGCTGGGTGTTACGTTGGCCTCAGCCCAGGTGGCTCCTACCCTAAGAACTTTCTCCCCACTGCTGGAGAAAAGCAGCCTGCCCAAGAAAGGACCCTCAAGGCCCGTGTAACACGGAGAGCAAGTGAGTGCTAAGACAATGTGGCATATACTGTCATATACGGAACCCGTGAGCCCCGGTGCCAACCAGGCTTTGGCCGGGAAGAAGACATACACACTGGTGGCCTTGGGTTCTGTCTTGAGGGGGCTGCAGAGTAGCACAGACCCAGGCCCAGGGAGGCTGGGGTTCAGAGACCTCATTGTATGGTGGGGGAAGGGAAGGGGCTCTTAACCCCTCCTGGCTCTCTGCCCCTCTCTCTCTCACACGCACACACACGCGCACACACATGCACACAAGTGAACGAGCACAACAGGAACCAGGGAGCTTCGCCTGTGATTCGGGCATGTGTGTGTGCACGCAATTATGAAGCAGATGTTTAATTACTACCTGAGTGTTATTAATCAACACGATTAATACACAACCCACACCACATAATTACTTTGCAATTATACCAAAACGAAATATTTTATTGCTGAGGGTTTGCTAATTACCCGGCATTGCCAAAGGACAGGTATAATGGACAGCAATTTTTCTTCCTTCCTTCCCTCCCTCCTCTGCCTCCCCCTGCTCTCCCATTCATCTCCAGGGCTGCTGTCCCCACCACAGAGACCTGGGAGCTGAGGCAGGCTGCTGGCTCCTCCCCAAGGGGCTGCTGCGATGGTCACCTCTGTTTTACTGGGATCCCTAAATCGTCCTTGTCCTGTCCTCTCGGCCCCTCACTCCCACCCCGGGGGGCTTGAAAATGCACATCCTTTCCAGAACTAAAGAAGGTCTCCTGCAGGCCTGCCATTGGGGCAGGGGTGACCTGGGGAGGCTCTGCAGGCAGCTGCTTGGGGTTGAATCCTAGCTCCACCAGTTGGCTGCTGTGTGATTCTGGTCACGTTAACTGTGCCTCAGTCTCCCCACATGTAACATGGAGAGGATAACAGTAATTACCTCGGGGTTTCTTTTGAGCATTGAATGTGATACCAGGCATAAAGCACTTAGCACAGCACCCAGCACAGAGGAAGGCTTCAGGAATATCTATGATTGTTCTCATTTACCCAGAAATGGCCCCTCCATTCATCTTCCCAATCACCGGGTCTCCCAAACTGTCAGGTTTGTGGATTTCACTCTCTCCCTTCCCCTACCCTGACAGCAAAGTCCCGTTTACCTAGAAACATCTCACATTGTCCCCTTCCCACTCCGTCCCACCTCCAGGGGTCTCACTTCCCTAATCTGAGCCTTTGTCCTCTCTTCTGGCCCAGAGCCACAGCCTTTACCTGGTCCCCCTGCTGCCCCCCACCCCATTCCATCCTCCACCGAGAAGGGAGACAGATCTTCAGGAGAGCAGCTTAGACCAGGTCACTCTCCCACTCAACAGCCTTCTGTAGCTCCCCATTGCTTGTGCAGCAAGGTCCACCTCCTCCTCTGGTGTTCTAAGCCCCAGAAGATCACACATGCCCCAGGTTCCTCCTTCACTTCTTAGGGCATTAGCATAGCACAAGCAACTAAGATTTTGATGAAGAGTGAATAAATGTCTAGCTAGATTTTAGAGGCATCCATGTCCACCAAGCTAGAATGTCCCAGAGCATTTTATAAGCCTGCGTGTCTCCACAGACTTGGGGTTTATCCTTCACTATCCACGTTCACACCATCCTGGTTTCCTCCTACTTCCCCTGACAAACATCCTCCCTAAACCCAGCTACATTTAAGAATGGTCAATCTTGGGAGCGTGGGTGGCTCAGTCGGTTAGCGTCTGCCTATGGCTCAGGTCATAATCCCAGGGTCCTTGGGATCTTAGTAGCATCGGGCTCCCTGCTTAGTGGGGAGTCTGCTTTTCCCTTTCTCTCTATCCATCCCCCCCGCTCATGCGCTCTCTCATTCTCTCTCTCTCTCTCAAATAAATAAATAAATAAATAAAATCTTAAAAAAAAAAAAAGAATGGTCAATCTTGAGGGCATAGTAAATGTCCTGCTGAGCAAAGAGACCATATAAGGACGCTCAGATGCAGGGCTAGTGTGTGGTCCGTTTGAGAGATGAGCCTAAAGGACATCGTGACAGCCTCCGTTAGGGATGGCACTCATTGGGGAAAAAACCAAGAGAGGTGTTTGTGCACGTGGCCCTGGCCCGCACACAGCAGCCCAGTGAGGCTGATGTAACTACTTCTGGGTGAGCATCGACTCTTCCAGTTACCGAAATATTAAATAGTGTGGGCCACTCATTGAATCGCTCAATAAATGTAAGATGTCGGGCTCTGGAGTCAGACCACTGGTGACACAGTCCCGTCTCTACCTCTGGCTAAGCTGTGTGACTTTGGGCTCATGCCTTAACTTCTCTGAGACCTCAGTTCTTCCTCATCACATGCGGTTATCACAGCTCCTACTGATAGCCTTGCTGTGAGGAGGTCACGCACACTTTGATCAGTGCCTGGCATATGGAAAGAGCCAGACCGATGTTAGCTATTTTGTTATTAAGAAGAATAATAGACCCTGAGGGCGCCTGGGTGGCTCAGTTGGTTAAGCGACTGCCTTCGGCTCAGGTCATGATCCTGGAGTCCCGGGATCGAGTCCCGCATCGGGCTCCCTGCTCGGCAGGGAGTCTGCTTCTCCCTCTCCCACTCCCCGTTTGTGTTCCCTCTCTCACTGTGTCTTTCTCTGTCAAATAAATAAATAAAATCTTTAAAAAAAAAAAAAAGAAGAAGAAGAATAGACCCTGGGAATATGGCGATTCCACGTCTAACGCAGAACATGGCAAAGAGTATTAGATCAGCAGGTGGAGAAGATGCTGCAGAAACATTCCAATGCAAGGCAATAAAGTGATAGTCATTTGTCATTCATTCATCCGCTCATCCCCTCGGCCTCCTGTACAAGTCACTGTGTCAGGCACCCGGGAAGGCAGAGGGAGTCTGGCGCTGTCTCCGCAGTGAGGCTGAGCACAGCTCACCAAGAGCCGGGAGAGGGCAGGGGCTGGGAAAGCTCTACTCCCTGCTATCTCCCCAAAGCCTCACTTGCCTGTCACCCCTGGATGCTAGATGAATGGGCAGCTGTGCTGTTGAAGATGGGGGAGGCAGCACTTGGGTGGGTAGCTCCGTTCCAAGAGCTGGGGGGAGAAGAGGAGGAAAGGCATGCCAAAGCCCAGGCACAGCCGATGCGTCGGCACAGGGGTCTTAACTGGCGTGACAGGTGCGGGGCTCAGCAAACAGGCTGTGCTTGGCACCGGCGGGAAGGGACAGAGGAGGTGGGGTGGGTGGGCCCCGGGGCTGGGATAGAAGCCTGGGCCAAGGGGGAGCCAACAGAAACTCGTGGAGGGGCCACCGGGACCATCCAAGTCCTGGGTTTTCCTCCTTTGTCTGAAGTTCAAGCCTTGCTCTTGGGGGTCTGAAACCCCCTCCCAGGAAGCTGATGGATAGGCTTCCAGGTAGCTTGGGATCACCTCGTTCTCTTGCCTGGCATTTGCATAAAGCTCCCTGCTCAATCACAAGGCAAGGCCACAGGCAAGTTCTGGGTGGCAGCGGAAGCAGGACGAGCCCAGACAGAACCAGGAAGCGTGCCCACTCCAGGTAGCTGCAGGGAGGGGTACGCGAGGCCAGGATGCCGCTGTTTTCCCTCAGAGATGACGCGGGCGCAGCCACTCCTCTGCTGGCAGGCACTCAGGCTGCATGCGATGAAGGCGACAGGGAAGAGGACCTTCCTTCCACACCCCAAGGGCGTCCCATGTCCTCTCCCCATTCCATGAGCTCACTCGTCACGCACACCCAGGCACACACTCATGCACTCTGGCACCTTGCCTCCCTCAACGGTGGGCGAAGCTGATTCCAAACATCACTCACCCTGTGACCTTGATGCCTTACGTGAACATGTCTGAGCCTCAGTTTCTTCGTCTGTAAAGTGGGGACAATGGCACTTCTCGTTGCCAGAGTGAAATGAGAAGACACAAGGAGATTGGCTGGCGCCGGTGTCTGGGGCTGAGCGAGTCTTGATAAGTGGAAGTTATTATTAATATTACAATTATAGCTCCAATCACATCCTGGGAAAACCCCAGCCAGGCGGCTTCCTCGGCCCTCTGTGCCATCCTCCCGTCAGCAGGGACTCTGGGAAGTGGCTGACCTTCATCCTGGTCCTCAGTGGGATGGTGTGAGGCCCTCCCAGGCCTCTGGCAGCCCCAGCCCTGAAGGGGGACTTTTCCAACCCCCCCCCCCTCCACCGCAGCCACACACAGACGTGGTTTGGGAGTTGACCTTAGTTTTCTGGACACACAGTGGTCATTCCTTGGAACCATGGGGAAAGTAGCCTGGCATTATTAGGGCTTCTAACCTCTCCTGAAACGTGTCATTTCTCACCAGCAGAATGTATTCATATATCCCTTGTGAAATAACAATGGGAATAAATCATTCATTCGGACACAGACACCTCTGGGGAAATCCCAGGCCTTGACTGACCCCAGCGCTGAAGGCTTTGGCTGTGTTTCTCATTCTTGGAGGAAGGGAGCTGAGAAAATTGGCCTTTTCCTCTCTCAGCCCTGGGGACAGGGGTTGTCAGGGATCAGGTAGTCTACGACGGGCCTGTACGAGGAAAGGAGCTCATCTGGGCCAGGCCAGGCAGGAGACACCCCACCCAAGGAAGGTCTCCAAGCAGGCCAGGCAGTGAGAACAGGAAGCCTGGCCCCACCCACTGAAAAGGTGCTGAGGGCCTACTGTGCGCCAGGCCCAATGGAGCTGCTGTCCACATGCAGGTCTCGCCGCCCGTGACCTCCCTCGGTAATTCAGTTGCACAACCACGGCCACTCAGGTTCTGGTTCTAGGGAGCCGCCCCTAGATGAGGGGAGTGCCTCAAGGAGACAGATATGGCTCCTGCCGTCATGAGACTCAATGGTCATCGGGAGTCAAGTTTGAAACACTGAGCGACCATGACACGATCCCTTCGACCGTGACCTTCCCCTCCCCCGCTGCCATCAACATCAAGAGTTTCCAATGCGCTGTGCAACAGGCTTTCCCTCCTGATCTCATCGAATACCAGCCACAACCCAGCCGAGAGGGTTTGTGAGTTCCCATTTTATAGATGAGGAAGCTGAGGCTCAAACAGATGACACTTTGCCCAAGGTCACTTGCAAATCATACACGGCTGCACCTGGATTGGAACTCAGTCCTGCGTGACCCCTGGGGCCCAGCTCTTGGCTCCCACTGACAAAGAGCACCTGAATACCACCGCAGAGACGAGGGGTGGGAAATCCCAGTGGTTAGGGTCCCCCCTGAGCCAAGCTTGCTGTCCCCCTCTGCTGCCTCGTGTGACTCCTGGGCCATGTGGCTCGGGGGACCGCAGACTGGGGGAGGGAGCTCTGAGAGAAGGTAGAAGTAGGAATCACTGGTGACTGCCTCCCTGGGGCCACCTGGGCCCCTTCCCACATCCTTAGCCTGGGGGCTCTCTCCCTCTCAAGTGATTCTCATTGACGCTGGCTCATCCCGAGCCCACCACCCCCAAGTCCCATTATGTCTCAGACTTTGCAGCTCAGCCAGGTGGGTAACCAGCAGGGAATGGGAATTTTTACCTGTTAATTTGGTTCCTGCTACTTGCCAAGCCTGAGCAGCCCCACAGCCAGCTCAGAAAGGAGGAAGGGATAGAGGGATAAGGAGCCAAGTAGGGAACACCACATAGGCAGTCACTGGGGGCTTCACTGGGTGGGGGGTAGTGGTCCAGTGGGGCCAGGGGAGCCAGGAAGGGCATCTGGTTCCTAGGGCACCAGCCACCTGCTCACTCTGCCCCATTCTCGTGGGGAAAGGGCCAAACGCCTCAAAGAGCCCGAAGCTCAGGGGAAAAGCTGTGCCCTACCAGGGGCAGGTGACCCCTACCCCCTCAGCCTTCCTGCCCACAGCCATCAGCCTTCATTAACATGACCTCTCCCTCATGTATCTTGAGCATCTCACTTCCCTGGGCATCGTGTGCCATTTAACTCTCAAATCCTTTCCCATCCACCCTGCATCAGGTAGTATCATTATCACACCCATTCCACAGATGGAGAAACTGAGTTTCAAAGAGGTGATGTATCCTCAACAAGTTCAACAAGGCATTACTGTATGACCCCACAATCCCATTCTGAGGTATACGCCCCAAAGAATGAAGACAGGGGCTGATCAGATCTGTCACGCATGTTCACAGAAGCCAGAAGGTGGAAAAAGCCCAAATGGATAAACAGGTAAATGTGATATATCCATACGGGGGAATATTATTTGGCCAGAAGAAAGGAATGAAGTCCAGTATTGATACATATTATTATAACGTGGATGAATCTCCAAAACATGATGCTAGATTAAAAAAAACAGCCAGACACAAAAGGGCAAATACTGTATGATTCCATCTGTATGAAATATCTAGAATAGGTAAACCAATACAGACAGAAAGCAAATCAGTGGGGGCCAAGGGCTGGGAGGAGGGGTTTTGATGAGTACAGTGTTTACTTTCGGGGTGATGAAAATGTTCTGGAACTAGACAGAAAGGGTGGTTGCACAACACTGAATGTACTAAGTACCACTGAGGTGTTCACTTTGGTTAACTTTACATGATGTGAGTTTCGCCTCAATTAAAAGCAGAGAAAGGAAGAGTGGGAGAAGAGGTGACGTAACTCACTAAAGGACACGAGCTGGGAAGCAGGATTCCAGCTTCACGCTTGGGTCTCTGTGGCTGCAGGACCTGTGCCCTTGGCCACAATCTTCCAGTTGCCTACCATGCACTTTCCTGCCTCTGGGCCTTTGCTTCTGCTATGGCCTCCACCGGGAAGCCCCTCCCTCCTATTTTTGCTGTCAATATCCTACTCATTTTTCAGTAGCCTTGATTAAAAGCCACTCCTGCACCCGCAGCCCTTCCCAGTCTCCTTGGGGGTCCTCTCCATCTTAGAGGCCCACAGCCCTCTGCCCTCCCATGGCCAGCTCCCCCCTTCGGCCTCCTGCTAGACTTGGCACTGTGCAGGCCTTTCCTTCATCCCCCCCACACCCCCACCAGCCTCAGAGAATAACCACTCTCACAGGACCCTCGTCAACATTCAACAATATTCACGCCCACTGAGTTCATAGCTCTGCTCTTGGCATGCAGCAAGCACTCAATAAATGGAGGTTGTTCATGGACTGGGTTCACTCCTGAGGGGCTGGGACCTGCTGATTCACCTCTGCTTCGAGGGCACAGACCCTGCTCCCAGGGGACCTCCTCGAACAAGAGTGGAATGGAAGGGGAGAGACAGACAAACGCCCCTGACGAGCGGACACTTTCCTACCTGTTTTCCCGCCGGGCAGGAAGCCTGTCTGGGTTCACAGTTTAGGATAAATGCGACTCCTTTTCCTCTTGGCCGGGCAGGCCCCCACACACACCTGCCCAGAGCCGCTGTTTCTGTTCAGTGCCTGAGGCTCCTTGGACCAGCCAAGCCCTGACTGTTCCTGGTGTTTTGCTCCAGGAGGCCCTCCTACCACCAGGTTCCGAGGGTCCAGAAAAATCAGAAATTCCAGCCTCTCGGGAGACAGGCCCCTGCCTTGGGCTCCCCCCATCAAATCACAGACCTATCCAAAATCCCGGCTGGCAGGGACAGTGACCTTCATCAGACACCTGGGATGTATGCTGGGCGTGGAAACAGAGGTGTGAACATGACCCGACAGCTTTGAGCTGGAATGCTGGAGTCGCACGGAGCTGGGAGGGATTTGGATTCTGTCACTTCCTGGCTTTGCTGGACAGGTTATGTCATCCCTCTGAACCTCAGTTTCCTCATCTGTAAAATGGAGATAGTAAGAGGACCTACACCTCACAGGGCCGCTGTGTAGTTTAAAGGAGGTATTATTGTGTGCAAAGCACTCAGCATGGTGTTGGCACAGAGTAAAAGCTCCACCGATATAGCAATGATCGTGAGTGTTATTATTCCCATTTTATAGATGCAACAACTGAGGCCCAGGAAGGGCAGGAGGAGTTCTGTGGGAGTCACAGAATCCCCAAGCTGATGCTTTACTTCTCTTAGCAAGCCTGTGTTTCACTTATTTTTTTTTTTAAAGATTTTATTTATTTATTTGAGAGAGAGACAGAGGGAGCACAAGCAGGGGGAGGCGCAGAGGGAGAGGGAGATGGAGAAGCAGACTCCCCACCGAGCGGGGAGCCCAATGCGGGGCTCGATCCCGGGACCCGGGGATCTTGACCTGAGCTGAAGTCAGATGCTTAACCGACTGAGCCACCCAGGCATCCCAAGCTGGTGTTTCAGATGAGACACACTCGAAACAGCCACTGGCGCCTTGACAAAGTGTCCCTGGGGTTGGCACTGGTAACGGCTCAGCCTTCAGGGCAGAAATGCCACAGGCTGTGCTTACTCACTCACTTCTGTGTGGCTTGTGTGCCGTGTCGAGGGTCAAGGGAGATAGCATGGTGGGCGGGAAGGACACAGGGTTGAGAAGCCAAAGACCTGGGTTCAGGTGGGGTTTCACCCATTTCCTGGCCGGGTGACCTTGAGTAAGTCACAGATCCAGGCTTCTGTCCATGCAGTTCTCTTGGTTTGAAATGCCATATCCCGCTTGATGAACTCCTATTCATCCTTCAAGACCCAATTCACATGTTGCCTCCTATGTGAAGCCTCCAGCTATCGCAGGGCAAGGTGGCCACTCTTGTGCTGTGTTCCCACCACATTTTCTTCATCTCTGCAAATTCTCCAAGGGCAGGGACTGTGTCTGGCTTGTCCTCTGCAATGTCCACTGAGCATGATGCCCAGCATGTAGTAAAAACTCACCTAATCACGAATGAGTCTCTATTCCGGCCCCCCTTCCCTAGACACTGATCTGAGATGCGCACCTTACTCACTAGACTTTGAAAGCCCAAGCACATGACTCATTGAACTGTGTCCCCTCACGCCTGCCCAGGATGGAGTCAGGCTTCAGCAAAATTCAACTAAACTTGATCTCTCGTAACTGCTCTGTTTACCTCGATGGCTTCAACTACTGAATACGCAGTAAGACAACCATCAGGGAAGTACTGGATTAACTAAGGGAATGATACACATTTAAGGTATTAGCATGAAGAATAATTCCAAATACCCACATAGTGCCAACCTTTTCAGTGTGCTTTGGAAGCTCTTTTGAGTCTGCAATGGAACGTGAATTAGTTGAAGATGCCAAGAAATTAACTTCAAACAAAACATGGTGGCCAAATTAGGAAGTCCCCACACACGGGAAGGCAAGGAGAGGGGGACTTCCCAGATCTCGCCTCTGTGCTTGGCTGTAGATGGTGACCCAGACTGGGGAGGGGAGGATGGGAAGCCCCGCCCCCCTCACTGACACCCAGAGCAGAAAGAGGGGGCTTTGGGACCCGAGAAATCCAGTCCAGCCATTTGCCAACCCTGAGATCTTGGGCCAGTTCCTTAAACCTCTTTCTGTCAGGTGTGGGGTCACGGAGAGATGGAAGATGATGATGATGCCCACCTCACTGAGCGGTGATGAGCATTAGGGAAGGTGAGATAGTCAGATGTGGGCAGCACCAGGCTGGGCACAAGGAAGGTGTCAAGAAACATTCATTGCTTCCTTCTTACACTATCCTTGGGCACCATTCAGAGAGTGAAAAAGGGGGCACCCAGGGGGCTTGGTCGGTTAAGCGTCCAATTCTCGGTTTTGGCTCAGGTCATGATCTCAGGTGGGGAGTCTGCTTCCCCTCTCCCTCTGCCCCTCCCCCTTCTCTGTCTCTCTCTCTCTCTCAAATAATATAAATCTTTAAATGAAAAAAAAAAAAGAGAGAGTGAAAAAGCAAACCATAGACTGGGTGAAGTATTTGCAATACAAATGTATAGCAAAGGACTCATATCCAGAATATATAAAGAACATATACAAATCAATAAGAAAACAATAAAACAACCCAGTTTAAAATTGGGCAAGATAGCTTCCAGGCAGAAGATACCCAAATAGCCAACAAGCATATGACAGTGTGTCCCCGTAATTACTCGCCAGGGAAATGCAAATAAAAACCACCCTGAAATGTCACTACAGAGCCACCAGTTGGCTAAAACCAAACAGATGGATGATACCAAGTGTGGGGAGGAGGTGGGACAACTAGAACTTTCCTCGCCTGCTGGGAGGACTGTCAAATGGCACAACCATTCTATTTGGCAGCATCTATAGAAGCTAAATGTGTGCCCGCCCTATGACAATTCAGCATGCCCACTCTGTCACGCACCCAGAGAAATGTCTGCATGTGCCCACAAAAAGACGTGGATTTGAATGTGTGTCGCAGCCTTATTCATAAGCCCCCAAGGGGGAAACAACTCAATGCCCATCCACAGAAGAATGGACACATAAATTAATCTAGATGGTGGTCACTCCGTGTATTAAGGAACCCATTGAGCTGTACACTGGAGAAGTATGCACTTTACTGTCTATATTTTATACAGATATACATACATATATATATATATATATATATATATACTCGACATCAAAATAAGATTTTTAAGAAATTACTAGAGTAGATGACAAATCAGATCGAACCATCTCTAAGATCTACCAGCCCATTTACGATTCTCAGAGCCTGGAGAACAATTCTCAGGTTCTTGTGCTGGAACTCAGGGATTCTGCGTTCATTCTCTTCTCTCTCTTCCCTTCACTGTCATCTGGCTTGCCCAGAGGGGCCCCTGTTCTTGCTCCCTCTCCCTCTCTGACTTTGTATGACTCAGTCAGCTACTCCTGGCCTCATCACCCCATCTGTAAAAAAAAAAGGGGGGGGTCGTGCTGCCTGGACTCCCCTCCAAGTAGAGAAACATGGTCATGCACAGAAAATGCTCTCTGCATCACAGAGCAAAAATGCTAACTGCATTCCCAGAATTGCTAGCAGATGTATTATTGTGAATCAGGCAGAATTGCAGTCACTAGGGGCTCCTGGGTGGCTCAGTCGTTAAGCATCTGCCTTCAGCTCAGATCATGATCCCAGGGTCCTGGGATCGAGCCCCACGTCAGGCTCCCTGCTCGGTGGGGAGTCTGCTTCTCTCTCTCCCACTCCCCCTGCTTGTGTTCCCTCTCTTGCTGTCTCTCTCTGTCAAATAAATAATTTAATAAGATCTTAAAAAAAAAAAAAGAATTGCTGTCACAATGGCGAGGGTGTGGTTTAGAAATCAAGCTTGGCCCTCCTGTGTTTCTGTGGCATCGAGGGATCTAAGACAGTGGCCATGGAGCAGAAGTCATCATGGGAAAGGGACAGCCCTGGGTTTGACCTGGGAGGATGCTGGCGTGGTCCCTGAGGCTGTCAGGCCAGAGCCATACAGGGCTCATCCTTGAAGGAGACAGAGGCGGTGCTGAGCCTGGGGCTTCTGCCAGCCCCTCAAAGGAAGGAGCCTGGAGGCTGAAGTCTAAGATCCTGGGTTCCAGGCTGCCTTTGCCCTGATGTGCCGTGACACTGGCCACCTGCTTCCCACCTCTGGGGCTCACATTCCCCACTCACAATAAAGGGGAGGGCCAGATCATATTTAGAGATCGTTCCAACTATAACTGTTCATGAACCTACAAACTGCTTACTTCTTAACATCAAACTCACATCATGTCTCTCCCTGCTTAAAACCTTACCTATGGCTTCATATCAGGGTTCAAACAAAATCCAAACCCCTGAGCAAGTCCTCCTCCCTCCATCTTTGAACCCTCGAACCCATTCCTGCCCCAGGGCCTTTGCACACATTGACCCCTCAGCCCAGAACTCTCCTCTCCCCAGCTCTGCACAGCCAGTCTTTGCCTGCTTTATGGCCCCCGATCAGGGCTCCTCCTCAGATGCCTTCCCTGATCAGATAAAGCATCCCCCCTCCCTTGCTGTTTCTTTTCCCACCTTCCCACTTAGACGACGTGTAGTCATTTGATGAATTCGTGGCTCCCTTTTAAGTCCCATGCAGGCAGCCACTGCGTCTGTGACCGTTAGACCCTCTGGCCTCTACACAGTAGATGCTCGATAAATTTTTGTGCATGTTTTAAGTCTCCCGGGCAGTGCTCCGGAGCTCCTGCCGGCCTCAGGGGCTCATGTCAGTTCCCCGAAGGAAAGAGAACACCCAGGTACCGAGGGCCCATCCCGTGGGGGATTCCAGGCTCCCTGCAATCTTGCACCACGTTAATTCTCACTTACAAGCCTCAGAGACAGAAGGAGGAGGGAAACTGAGGCTCGGAGCAGTGAAGGGAGGTGGCCACGGTCACATACCGGTACCCGGGACGCCTGGGCGTGGAGACAGCCGGCTCTGTGCCACGTGCTGGCCTGTGACTCCATCTCTCCAGGCTGTGCTTTCCTCGTCCTCGAAATGGGGCTAAGATCGCCTGCCTGATCTACGAGCTATGTCGTGATCAAGCAGGAAAACTAGCACGCGAGGCTCTGAGTGCTGCCTGGCGGCGCGCTGCTGCATGGATGTCGACTGGCGCCAGAGCCTGAGGTTTGCTTTGTCCCCCGAGTCTGCACCTGCCCCGCCAGGGGGGCGGCCACGACGTGCACGATGCCTTCGGGAGCCAGCTGCCCTGCACTAGAATCCCCCTCCATTCCCGCTCAGAGCTGGGTGCCCGCGGGCGCACACATTATTCCATTCCTTTGAACTCCAGTTGTCTCCTCTGCAAAATGAGACGAATTCCCTCACCCTGGGGCTGTTATGAGCATTAAGGGAGATCACCTAGAAAAAGGGCTTTATTCCTTCCAAAAAGCACAGTGCGAATGTGGCTCGCCTTTTGATGTCTGAGGACTTCTAGCTATCATTCTATCAGCCCCTAAAAAAGGGAGGCACCTCCCCAGGTGAACCGGACAAGGACACTCAAGGCTGCTCCTCCCCACCGTAGGCACGGCAGGATGCCCACTCCAGGCAGTCTCCTTAACTGCTCAGCACTGAGTTGCGCATCAAGATCAGTCCCACTTTATAGATGGGTGGACTGAGCCACAGGTGGCCTGAGTAACCTTGCTCAAGTTTCCCTGGCTGTGGAGGTGGGGTTTTCCAGTTACAGCTTTGTGAGGGGATGAGGATGGCCACCCACTCTGAGTGTGGCATCCAGGGGCATGCACACAGGACAGGGAGGGGGCTCGGGAGGACAGGACTCCGCTCCGGGCCCAGGAGAACCATCCAGACCAGAGAGCCCCAAGGAATAAACAAACCACACCCACCTTGGCCTCCCTAGACAGACATTCACTGGCCTCTCTGTGACAGACACTGGCCCTGGCCTCTGGCTGCCTCCCTGCTGGTAAAGGTCCCCCAGACCCCTCAGTGGCTCCTGAGCATCTAGCCCCCCATCACCCTGTCAGCCCCTCCCATGCATGCTCAGTTTTGTGGGGGTGCTGCTCTTGGCAAGTAGACATTAGTGGGACCAAGAGAAGGCAGGTGGGGGGTGGCAGAAAGGGACCCTCGGAGCAGAGAGACCCCAGGGGGTGTGGAGAGAGGGAGGCACGGAGAGGCAGGAGAGGGCTAGATGAGAGGGAAGAACGGTAGAGGGATTTGGGTCCAAGAGAAGACGTGCAGGGGGAGACAGAGATGCGAGGACCCACAGGAGGCTGCAAGGGAAGGAAAGAGATGGGCCAGAGACCCAGGAAATGGGAAAGAAGAGCCTGAAAGAGGAACTCACGAGAGGGAAGTAGGCCGATGCGGGGTCATGTATTTGGCCTGATCCCAGACAGCAGCTGGGAAGTAAGTGGTCTCCCCTGGCAGGAGGCAAGGGAGGCAGCCTGCATGGAGAGGGGATAGGACAGGGAGCTGGGAGACCAGGGTCCGCGGCACCATGGCTCGGCACCCAGCTCCCCTGGGAGGTAAAATGAACAGAGCCGTATTAATGTGTCCACAGCCACCTGTTGTCCTGGGTTCTCCAGAGAAACAGACCAATAGGAGACCCACATCTATGGATGTCGAGAGATTTCTCTGAAGGAAGTGGCAGATGCTAACGTCAGGGCAGGCGAGTCTGGGATCCGCAGGGCAGGCCAGTGGGCTGGAAACAGGCAGGAGTCAGTGCTGTGGTCTGGGGGGAGAACTCTGTCTTTTCTGGGAAACCTCAGTTTTTGCTCTAAGGCCCTCCTACATACCCAAAGTCAACTGATTACAGACATCAGCCACGTCTGCAAACACCCTCACAGTCCGGACTGGTGTCTGGGCCAGAAACTGGGTGCTAGAGCCAAGCTAAGCTGACACACCCCCTAATGTGTCAGCTATGGTTGCCGTCAAGGCTTGCCACAAATTTCGCGGCTTAAGACAACACACACTCACTACCTTACAGTTCTGAAAGTCTCCAGGGAGATTCCTCTTCTCTGCCTCTTCCAGAGTCCGAAGGCTTCACCTGTGTGCCTCCTGGCTCCTTCCCTCTTGAAGGTCAACAGTGGCGCATGCACTCTTTATCCGGCTGCATCATTCTCACACTCCCTTCTGTCACCAAACCTCCCCTTGCCTCTGGTAAGCACCCATGTGATTAGATTGGCCCCACTGGGGTAATCCGGGAGAATCTGCCCCACGCAAGGTCTTTAACTCCTTTAACTCCACCCCATCACACCCGGGCTATAGATTACTTTCCCAGCAGAACCACGTCCCTGGGAATGATCCAGACCCTCAGGGAAAGCACAAGAAAGACTCTCAGGAAAGAAGAGAACTAAGAACTTCAAAGAACTATGGCATCAGACAAAGAAGTGACTACTCCAGCCAGGATACTGTATGCCCTGTGCATCTGCAGGGTGATGTCCTAACCTCTCTGTGACTCTTAGCTTCCTGCACTGTCTTCATGAATGGCTCCCAAGACTAGGCCCCACGTGCCACACACTCACTACGCGCTAGCTAGGAGCTTCGCCTACTGCAGAGGCACAGTGGGGGCTCCTGCCAGGGACCCCTTCTTCCTCAGAAGGCCTGCGCCTACTCACGGGGGGACTGTCTTTGGGCACCTGGGGCCCTCTGTCCTGTGCACTGGGAGCCAGAAGGGCCTGGAAGCGTACATCTCTCTGCACCACACTCAGATGGCCCTTAGCCAGTGTCTGCGGGTGTGGGAAGACGGAAGCTCAGCTCCCTGTCCCAAGTTGAGGCAGACTCTCCGAGGGGCAACTTAAGGGTCAGGCCCGCGCATGGTGCCTGCCGCTCCTGCCTTCCTTGGCTTCCTCACTTTCCCTGTCCTGCTCCCCCCGCAACCTTCTTACTGGCTTCTTCTGGAACTCACTCTTAATAAATCTTCTATCCACGAATGCTTGCCTCGGGTCTTCCCCTGGGGCATCTGGACTATGATCCACGTGTTATCCCCTTTAACAGCAACCCTGGGAGCGGAGTGCTGTGATGATTCCCATTTCTCGGAAAAGGAAACTGAGGCCAGAGAGGTTCCGTGATATGCCCAGGTTACCGGGTGTGTAAGTAGCTGAGCACGATTTGAAACCGTGCCAAGCCCGCATGCCCAGCCTCTTCTCTACGACTCCCCCTGGTCCTTGGAGACATGAGACATGAAGGAGGGGGTGCAGGGGAGATGCATTTAGGGAAGGACAATGGATGAAAACACCCTATGGGGCCTTGGAGCTCATTAAAGTTAAAAAAAAAAAAAAAGACTCATCATTTGCCAACTCGGCAGGCATAGTGTGATCTGAAACCCAATCCGAGCACCTCACCCTGGGGCTGCTTCCTTCCCGAGAAGGAACTCGGGTGCCTCTCCCCCTCAGAGCTCAGGCAGGGATCTGTTTCCTCGGGGGGGGAGGGAGGCTCCAGGGCCCGTTGGAGCGGGGTCCTTGTGCCAGAGCAGCGAGGTACAGGCTAGAAAGGACCTGATGGCTCGCAGTTCCCCAATCCCCAACCCCCCCACGCCATCTCCCACGGGTCCTACTGAAAAGGAGGAAAAAGAATCATACAAAGCTCCCTCTTTGCTCTTGGCATCTCATGGTTCCTGTCCGGGTTTAAGCCTTGGAAACAAAGGCTGATCCCTGGGCCACTCGTGGCTGGGCCAAGGGGACAGCAGGAATTAAGGACCCCTCAGACGCTGTCATAAATTCCTTTTCTGCACGTTATTTACCTGCCCAGCAGGCTCCATCTGGGTGGGTGATGGGCAAAGCAGCCTCCCCTCCTACATGGGCGTGAGCACGTAATTGCGGATGATCAGGAATGGGGGAGGTGTGTCTTTATTCCCCTGTCTGTGCCCGGATCCCAGAGGCCCCACAGGGTGACTTTTAGAAAGGAGAAACCAAAGGCCCAGGTGAGGCATGTATCAGAGCCGGGGTTTGCACGCAGGCCGGAGGGGACAGTATCTTCTCAGCTCCACGGCGTGGCCTGCCTGCTCCCAGCTCCACTTCCCTGCAGGGCCGACAGTAACCCAGAGCGAATTCAGCCATGGCAGGCGAGCTCCTTGCGGTGTGATGATGTTATTCATCCTCATGAGCCTGGTCTAGCATAGAAGAGAACATCATTCAACAGCGGCTCCCAAGGGGTCAAAAGTGGTCATTAAGGAAGGGCTGCTGGTGGTGACGGGAGTGGGGGACGAGGGCAGGAGGTCAGGGAGAGTAAGGTAACTCCCTTGGCATCAAGGCTGCTAGAGGCAGAGGAAGGGTACTTATCTACCAGCCTTCGTTGGCTCTCTGCCAGCAGGGAGCTAGGGGCCTTTCTTTGTCTCCAATCCTGAAATGAACCCAGCAAGGTAGTCCTATTATTCCACTGTACAGGTGAAGGAATGGGGCTCAGAGAGGTTAAGCTACTTGCCCACAGTCACACAGCCAATAGGAAGGAAAGCTAAGGAACACACAACATGCTACAGAGTTCAAAGTCAGGATAGAGTGTTTCTGTTGGAGGAGTAGAGGCAGGCTTCCTGGAGGAGGTGCCTTCCAAATGTGGAAACTTCAGGCAGGCGGAGAGGGGAGAAGGGTCATTCCTGGTGGAGTGAGCTGTGTAAGCAAAGGCACAGAGTGGGAGTGCAGAGTGGTGTATAGCCTTACTGGACAGATGACAAAGGGGCATTGTTGGAAAGTAAAGTCCCAAGGATATCCAGGATATTCAGGCCCATGCTCTGTAGAAGGCCTTGAAATGTCAGTGAAGACTGGCATTGGGAAGCCACTGAGGTTCTTTGGATAAGTGAGCGTCTCTAAAGGGAGATGGTGGGGAGGCTGTCAACTGAAAGAGGAGGTGGGCCGCAGGCTGCTGCTAGGCCAGGGAAGAGCAGGGGCATCCGGGACCTGAGACCATGGGGTGGGTGAGCAGGCACAGCTCCGGGAGGCCTGGCTGCAGCAGACCAACAGTCTCGAGCTGTGGGGCCAGAGGAAGGGGTCCCTGAGAGAACAAGGATGCCACAGAGAGAAACAGATCTTTCTGGGATAGTGTGGTTTGGAGGGAAAGGACAGGCAGGTTCCAAGTGTATCTGGCCGTCAACATGGACAGAGCAGCTCGGAGGTGGGAAGATTCTTTTGGTGCTGGAGGAGGGACACACTCGAGATGTGGAATTGGAAGTTCTTGGGTAGAGAACTAGAAATAAAAGCTGGGCTGGGGAGGAACAGGAGTAAAAGGGAAGGAGGGAAAAAGGAGAGAAAGGGAATGAAGGAATCATCCATTCATTCATTCATTCACAACACTGTTGGATGTGCTAGTTGTGCTGGGTACACAGATGTTGGCAAGGTGCCTTGAACCAGTGGATGAAAAGGAGGAGGCAGGTTGCTGGGTCTGAAATCCCACCCGCAGCCACTGAGGATGGGTGCTAACTTGGGGCACATGACTTGACCTCTCTGTGCCTCATTTCCCTCCTCTGGAGAAGTGAGTATAACGACGTGTATGTCATAAAGTGGGGAATTGAGCGAGATGACGTATGACACAAGTCAAGGGCTTGGACAGGTGGATCGCATCCACCAAACTCAGTAAGGGGAGCGATCTCCTTTTGCTCCCCTCCTCCCTCACCCCCTTTGATCAATGGCCTCTTCACTATTCTTCGAACACTCCAAGCTGTTCCACCTCCAGTGGTCTGGGCGCCTTGGCACTGGCTCTCCCTCTGCTTGGAATCATTTAACCCAGATCTTCACTCAGCTCACTCCCTCATTTCCTACAGGTCTCTCCTCATATGTCACCTCCTCCAAGAGGCCTTCCCAGACCACATTGTCTCTGGCACTCCAGTCACTCTCTGAAGGCAAGCTCCGCACAAGAACAGAGACTTTGCTCACTGTTTCCGAAGCACAGAAAATACGGCCCAGTGCCTAGTGGACATCCACATACATTTGTGAAAGAATGAATGAGTGAGTAAATGAATGACCCAGACATTCTGATGACCCAGACTTCTCCAACAGGACAGGGGAGCAGTCAATGAACTTTGTCAATAAGCAAGGTGACGTCCAGGTTTGGCTCAATGGGCCTGCCTCTTCCAAAGCCAAGTTCTAGGGTACCCAGGCCCATAAGGGCTTGGGCGAGGGACATTGACAGCAAAGGACAAAGGACTAAAACAACACTTGACAGCTCTGGTGTACCATGAAGCCCTAACATCTCTCCTTTGGGCCACATCTTTTGTCTGAGTCCCGAGCTCTGATCACACACATTATCTTTTCATCAGTTCCTGAGGTAGGTAGGACCTGTTCCTTTCAACAGGTCTGATGGGGTGGGACAGATCAGGATTCCCAGACGACCTCTCCCGCTTTTCTGCTTCAGCCCGAAGCCAGAACTCGACCCAGTGTCTAGTGGGCCATAGCTCCATGGGCCTCAGACAGCAACAGTTCAGTGGCATGTAACAAAACCATTTTAATTGTGACTTCGTTGGCAACATTTAATAAATGGGAAGCATATCTTTAAAAATCTGAGTTTTCAACTTTTTTTTTTTTTTTAAGTCCGGAAGATCTGAAAATACTGGGGCCACAAAGTAGCTTCTGTCTTTAGACGGAGGACGTGGTGAAATGTGTCACAGTCCCCGCCGCTCCCTGATGTCTCCCAAACCAGAAAGCCATGGTTTAAATGCCCATTATCATTCAGCCTGGACTCCTGGTTGGTTTGTCTGTTTGTCACTCAGCCTGCTCACTCATTTATGCTAGCTGCCTGGCTCCTGTAGGAACCTGAGTGATCCCTAGGCTAAGCTTCTTCTGCCTCAGTTTCCTTACCTGTCAACCAGATGATCTTCTCTGCTAAAAAAACCCAAAAAGATAGGGGCACCTGGGTGGCTCAGTTGTTAAGTGTCTGCCTTCGGCTCAGGTCATGATCCCAGGGTCCTGGGATTGAGCCCTGCATTGGGCTCCCCGCTCCTTGGGAAGCTTGCTTCTCCCTTTCCCACCCTCCTGCTTGTATTCCCTCTTTCGCTGTGTCTCTCTCTGTCAAATAAATAAAATCTTAAAAAAAAAGAAGATAATGAACATGAATGTGCCTACAGACTATGGTTGGTATCGAAATGAGGCTCAGTAAATAGTCCCCCTTCCTTCTCCTGCCTAGCTACATTGGCTCAGCCATTTGCTCCCCAATCGGTAAAAAAAATATGGAGTAACACCTTGATGCCAAGTGCCCTACAAGACACGGGGATGTGGTGGTGAGTGAACAGACATGGTCCCTGCCCCCACGGCACTCAAAACTCTTATTAAAGAAGTAATCCAGCAAATCAATCTGTAATTCCAGTTTGAAATATGTTCCACAAAGGCATTAAATTGAGTGGAATGAGAGAGAAGAGGAAGGTGTCCCCAAGGAGGTGGATCTGAGTGGAACACTGAAGGATAAGGGGGCAGGTGCAGAGGGCTGGGTAAGTGGTCTACACAGAAGGGACAGCCTGTGCAAGACCCCGATGCAAGAAAGGGCCCTCACTGTTCTAGGAACTGAAACGAGGCTGGTAGGGGGTGGGTGACATGTTGGGGCACGATGTGACCTGGTGAGGAGAAGAGGCAGACCATAGAAGGAGTAGTGGTTTTATTCTCAGTGCAGTGGGAACACAAGATGCTCAGAGAGGCATGGTTGTTCAAATTGCCTTTTCTCAAAATGCCTGGGCTATAAAACAACAATAAGATACTGCCACAGAATTATTAAAATGGCTAAAATCCCCCTAAAACTGATAATACCAAATGCTGGCGAGGATGTAGAGCAACAGAGACCGCCATTCATTGCTGGTGGAAGTGCAAACTGGCACAGTCACTTTGGAAGATGATCTGGTTGTTTCTTATGAAACTAAACATATTCTTACCATATAAACCAGAAATCGTCTTCCTTCGTGTTTAGCCGAATGAGTTAAAATTTGTGTCCCCACAAAAACTGGCACACAAATGGTTACAGGAGCTTTATCCATGATCATCATCACCAAAAAAACTGGAAGCAACCAAGCTGTCCTTAAATAGGATAAAGAAACTGCAGAACTTCCATTTGATGGAATATTGTTATTCAGCAATAAAAGAAATGAGCTATCATGTCAGAAAGAGACATGCGGGAACCTTAAGTGCATATCACTTAGTCAAAGAAGCCAGTCTAAAAAGGCCACATACTGTGTGATTCCAACCATGCAACATTCTGGAAAAGAAAAACAATAGAGGCAGTGAAAAGATCAGTGGTTGCCAGGGGTTGGGTAAGGCAGTCAGGACAGGCAGGAAGAGATGAATAGGCGGAGCACTCACGATTAACAACTGAGCTACCCAGGTCCCCCTATCTTCTTGGTTTTTTTTTAGCAGAGAAGATCATCTGGCTGACAGGTAAGGAAACTGAGGCAGAAGGAGCTTAGCCTAGGGATCACTCAAATCCAGAAATGCCTGCAGTTCATGTACCAACTTTTTATTTATTTATTTTTAAGTCTTCGCTGCTCCAGGAGCACAGGGGAATTTTAGGGTGGCGAAACGACTTGGTATAATACATACAGTAATGATGGACACGTGTCAGTACGTGTCTGTCAAAACCCATACGATGTACAACACCAAGGGTGAACTCTAATGTAAACTATGGATGTTAATTAATTAATGTATCAGTTTTGGTTCATCAATCATCACAACCATTCCACAATAATGCAGGATGTAAATAATAGGACAAAGTAGTGTGTGCGCATGTTTTGGGAACTCTGTACTTTCCGATTAAAATTTTTGTAAACCTAAAATTGATCTAAAAAAATAAAGTCAAAAAGACATAAACATACATTTAAAAAGAAAAGTCTGGGAGGAGACGGAGAGACTGGGTGAGCAGGAAGGGCTGAGTGGAAGGGGTGAGCAGGTGTCTACATGGGAAATCGTGGTGGAGGCTTCCAAGAGGGTGATGATGGAGAGGAGGAGGGTGGACCCAAGAGTTATTTAGGAGGTAAAATGCACAGGACCAGATGATGATGGGCCGTCTGAGGGGATTAAGGAAGGAGCGAGTTAAGGAGGATTCCCTGGCCGTGGCCTTGACGGTGGGTGGACTGAGACTCCATTCACCACAGTCCAGCTGCAGAAGGGCGAACAGCCTTGGCAGAGAGAACCTGAAAAGCCAGTACAGAGCTTGTGGAAAATCCAGATACTGGGAGATGTGGGTCTGGAGTTCCAGCAAGCGGTCTAGCTAGAAAGTGGGGAGTCTTCCTCCTCCTAAGGAAGTGAGCTCATGTTCGTCAGTTCAATTCAGCCAGCTTTTCTGGGGCCCCTCCTCAGCGTGGTGGCACTGTAGATTTACCCATGGCGACCTCAGCCCTGCAAAGTCCTCGTGGATCTCCCCATCCCCCCTCAGATAGGAAACAGTGTCCCAGAGAAACCAGGACAATTGCCAGAGGCCCTCCAGCCAGCCCAGGGCAGGGTGATCATGGGGCTCGCACCTCTTCGCCACCTTCTTTTGCAGGATTCCACACTGCCCTTTCCCCCACGCACCTGTCTCCAGAGCCCCGGGCACACCTGGGCTTAAGCACACATGCGGGGTTCCTAGCTGGCAAGACAGTGCTGCGAAACGTGGAAATGGGTCTCTCGAGGGATGTTTTAAATCGCCTATGGGTGAGAGGAGCAGGTATTCAAAGGTGGATAATTTTAGCCTGAGTTCAGGCTGAGGCTGTGACAAAGATGAACAAAGGTGACAAAGCTGAACCCCTTTCTCTACTCCAGTGCAGACATGCGGAGTCCAGGACTCGGGAGGGGCCGAGGGACAAGGGGAAACTACGGCCAAGGAGGGAGGACAGAAATTGGGGCACATGGGAATGCAGTGGGAGGCACGCTGAGTGGGGTCAGGGTTGGGGCCGCACGCTCAGCCAACTATCAGGAACCCATTCTTTCTAGACGTTGGCACATCGGCCAGGTGCTAGAGGCAGGGCTGGGCAGAAGGCAGGGGGGACGAGCACATCCTCTATCCTCGTTCCTTGCTTGTTTCCCACCGATTCTTTTATCCCCCACCCCCAGAACACTGGGCCTGGCTTCTGCCTCAGTTCTCTCTCTCCATACTTCTCCTTGAGGAGCCCCTCCCCCGACATCCGGAGGTTCAGAGCAGGGCACATGGATGGCATGCGAGGGACGTTCATCATCTAATTCAACTCTCCCACCGCATCTCTCAGTTTCACAGATGAAGCGACTGAGGCTCTGGGGGGTGGGGAGGGGACGGTAAGGGACTTCAGAGTCACACGGCTTCAGGGTCAGAGCAGAGCTGAGAGCCAGATCTCAGATGCCAAGGCACTCCTACCATCTCTCCCCAGAGCGCCCTGCCAGGCCCCCCAACATGAGTTCAGCATCAGAAATCATTCAAAACAGGAGCCCTCCAAGGGTGAGCCCCCTCTTGAGCTCTCAGAGCACTTGACAATGATGCCCGAGGCCTGCTGGTCTTGGTCAGTGTACGGGCTTTCCACACTGGGATCCCTGTCCCGTGTTAGGTTACATCAGGGATCTGGAAGAGCAGCCCCAGAGCCTGGAGGTCCCAGATGGGGTCTGAGGTCAGACGATGGCAGCCAGCCCGGGAAACCATGGGCCAGACAGGGAAGATTAAGTGGGAGCAGTGCCCTGTGGGAAGGAGTTCCGCCCATGGCTCCCACCCAGCCCACAGGGGGCCCATCACCCAGGCCCTCACCAACTAAAGGCTCCTGGGCAGGCCACAGGAGGGAGCACCCTAGGGCCCAAGCACCTTCAGGTGTTGAAGAAAGGGCCTCCCAACCAGGGAAGGCTGGGGCCAGCTGGGCACAGGAACCTACAGCACAGGGAGGGGAAAAGGCATCCAGGAGAAATGACCTTATGCAGAGAGTAAAACCATGCCCTTCCCCCAGAGCCCCGGCACAGCTCCTACTGCTCGGCTCAGACTACCAGCACCTGCGTGTGTCTCGCTGGACACACAGGCCATACAGACAGGAAGAGGCGGACCCATGGCATGAAGAGCAAGCTCTGCTTTCAGAGTCAGACATTTCTGGTTTGAAATCCTGGTGCTACCACCTGCTAGCTGTGTGACCTTGGGTAAGTTACTTAACCTCTCTGTGCATCAGTTTCCTCATCTCTAAACGGAGTGAGAGAAGATGAGGCACGTAAAGCTCGGAGCCCAGTGCCTGGCACCCAGCGAGCTTAGGGGCTACGGCTGGAGATACTCACGGCCAACAGACCCACGGACAATCCAAAAACGCCTGCTGTTCATGTACCAACGGAGGCAACTTCTTATTTATTTATTTTTAAGTCTTCCCTACTCCGGGAAAACCCTGGTGGAAAGCACCCTGGTTTCCAAGGCCACCTTGCCTTGTGCGTGCTACAAGCTGAGCCGAGCAAGCACCCACAGCTAAGCACACTAACGGAAAAACCAACCAGTGGGGTCTCCGTTGTAGAAGCCAGGGAAGTCTGAGGGTCCGTAAAATGGCCTTGTAAAAGAATCCAGGCCCCGGGTGATACAGACACCCAGACAAGCCAGCCGGACGCGATTCTCTCAGGCTCAAATGCTGCCCCAGAGACATTCCGGAACCCTTTCACGAGACAGCCAGACCCTGACTCCTGTTTCCTGTTCCCGCGCAGCAGGAACCCCCCAACCCCAATGCTTGGCCACATCCAGTCACGCAAGACCAGCCTTACCCTAGGAGGGGTTCAGCCCCTGCTGGAGCCCGAGAACCCCACAGCAGACACCCTGAGTGCAGCAAGGGTAACAAAGGGCGGCAGGACCCCGTCTGTGAGAGGCATGGGGGTGCTGGGGCTGGGCAGACCTCCACACAAAACCCCCATGTTTCCTGGCACATGGAAGGTGCTGGAAAACAGCAGCACTGAGCTGACTGCCTTCTAAGAGTCCTTTGGTTGGAGTCAGACACTTACAATGGGGGGAACTCTTTGCCCACCTTTGATACTCAGGAGGCACCAAGGGCCCTCAGGTCAGAACACCTCTGGTCTCCCGGCGTGGTGCCCTGAGTGGCACCCATGTCCCAAAAGGCAGTCAGTCAACCTCTCCATCCTCAGCACCACTACTAAAGCTTGGGCACACTCTGTTGTTTTCCTGGCCTCACTGAACTGTGAGGATCTGTTTGGTGCCTGTCTCTAGGACCAGAAAAGACTTTCTTGAGGACAGGGGTAGGCAGAAGTTGACTTGTATATTCCTAGCACCAAGCAAATTTGGCATGAGCTGGTGCCAAGAAACATCTGTGGCATGCATGGATGGATGGATGGATGGATGGACGGACAGGTGGATGGATGGACAGACGGATGGATGGATGATAGCCGTGTCCCTGCAGAAGCATCAGATGCACAGTCTGTCTTTGCTCAGGCTTCTCCGGACAGGAAACAATTATCTCAACAATCACAGCACAGTAAAAACTGGCCCTACAGGAAGCCCAGCCCCTGTTTACACTGAAACCTCCTCTTAGTGGGTACAGGACTGGGCCTCCAAATCCCAGGCACAGACCCTTGGGCCCTGGGCTTTATCTCTGTGCTTTCTCCTTCCTCCCATTGTCCTGCCTGGCTTCCCACAGCCCCAGGCCAGGGGCTGGCTTTGTTTGGAGGTCACAGAGCCGCCCTGACTGCCCCAAGACCCAAGGTAGAGCAGAATGCCCCACTCCCCTCCTGGGGGAATATTCTTTTCAGATCTTTCCCAGGGACCCTCCCGTCACAGCTTGGTTTCCTCAGCGACACTGAGGCCACCACAGACAGCTCCTGTCCTTGCCCCTTTTCCCAGCTGGCTCGTGGTCAGGGGCCCCCCCAGAGAGGCCACCAGATAAGCCAAAATGGGGAATAGACAACATTTTCCCACACCAAAGAAGTCACGGGACTGACAATTTTGAATACTAACTAAGAGGGGGTGTGGAATGAGGAGTGCTGACCCAACCTTCCCTAGCAGAGGGGGAAGAATCCAGAGCCTAGAGATTTCTTGGAACTCATCTAAACTCGAAGAAACCCAGAAGCCTTAACTCCAACCTCCCAACTGTGACAGTGAAGCAGGCTTGACAAGGAGGGAAGATTCTGGAAAGCAGGATGGGGCGGTGGCGGTGGGGTCAGTACCAAGCCTTGTGTTCAAACTGATTTACAGCAGCTGGCCACAGAGCAGAACTCCAGAACGTGTTCTTGGAGCCAGGAAGAAACAAGCCCCGTGCATCCTGGTCTTGCCGTGCGAGTAGGACAGAGAGACCCAGGGTGGCTGACTTCTTTCTCTTGCTCCCCTCCAGCTATCGGGCCCGAATGAGCTCCTCTACAGAGAGTGATACGAGGTGCTGAAGACAGAAATATCTCACGGCAATAGCGATCCTGTCCATCCTGCTCTTGAACCTAAGTGGTGACCTTCCATTGCTGATGATGTGATGATACTAACAGCAGCTCATGTTTCCCGGGGGGCCAACGCTACGCCACGAGTGTCTTGTTGATCCTCCAGTAAGTCAGGGAGAATTCAGAGAGGTTTGAAACCTGCCCAATGTCACACAGCCATGGCGGGAAAGAGCAACTCAAACTCAGTTCCACCAGCTCAGCCAACCCTTAGCTCCTTCAGTCCCCTCATCATGGTCTGGCAGGACTTAACATGATACAGTGGGGGAAACTGAGTCTCTGACCAATGATTTCTCTCTCTTTTGCTCTCATGAGCAGGGTCCTGTCTCCATTTAGGGTCTGACATTTTCCCAGTTGGACTGTGTCTCCTCAGGTTGCTGGCAAGTACTCCTCAGACAGGGCAGAGAGGGTAGCTGTCCCTCAAACACCCCTGCTCCCCTTCCAGAGAGAAAGGTTGTGGCTGAGAAGGGGCTGGCCAGCCAGGAACTACATTTCCCAGTCTCCTTTGCACCTATGTGTCCATGTCACCCATTCTCACCAATGGGAGTGAGTATAATGTGAATCCTTCCAAGTCAATGTGATGAGAAAAGGGCTGGCCAGCCAAGAACTACGTTTCCCAGACTCCTTTGTACCTATGTGGCCATGTGACTCATTCTCACCAACAGGAGTGGGAGTGATGTGATGAGGAAGCAGATGAGCCTTCTCAAGCTTTTCTTCCTCCTTCCATGGTGTTCTTGGAAGCCACAAGTTGAAGATGGAAGGAAGTAGGGGCCCTAAATACTGTGTAGGAAGCTGTCCTCCACTTTTGCTGAAGAGCTGCCGAGTGGCAAATAAATTTGCATTGTGGAAAGCTGCTGAGATTCATGGTTTACCTCGTGTGGCACCCAGCCATGTCCTAACCAATACGCTAGTCCTGGGCTCTTGGTTATTATGAACCTTTTCATCCACAATTGTTATTGGGAATGCTGTGGAAGAGCCTAGCAACCCCCAGAACCCAGCTAGAAGTTCATTTCATTCAGAAGACATTTACTGAGTACCCCCCATACCTGGCCCTGTCTCATCGACATGCAAAAGTTCCCTTGACCTCTCCCCCAATGCACTTGAACTCTCCCCCAATGCACAGCCATGATTCTCTCCCTTCCCTGTCTTTCACAACCAGACTTCTCTCAAAATCGTTGTCTGTCCCTCTTTTCACCATTCCCAAATCTTCCATTCACTTCTCAACCCCATTTCTCTATTGTGGTTGCAGGTTGGAGTCTCTGGACTTCTCAGAAGCTTGGTTCCTATATCAAATGGCCTCATCCTTTCAGGAGCATAGCCATCCACACAGCCTGTCTATGTACCTGATTTACTCTGACCCTCACGACTACCTCAAGGGATCATTATTCAGCTCCTTTCTAGACATTTCTGCAGACACCTACTGCATGGTAGATAACGTTCTAGAAGAGGAAGAGGTGGTAAAGAAACCATCCCTTGAGAAGCATTCAGTCCAGGTAGGGTAGTATATATCCCATTTTTCAGATGAGGAAACCAAGGCTCAGAGAAGCTAAGTGTCCAAAATGACATAGCTGACTGGTGACATCTTGCCCACTGATCTGACACACAGGAATCATCTGGAAAAGATGATCGATGAAGATAACATGCTTCAAAAGGTTCAAACCTTTGTATGAGTCTAACCCAGAATGCCCACAGGGGGACAAAGAAAAGGAATAAAACAATCCAGGCTCATCTTCTCTTCCCCCTTACTGTATTATCTGTAATGTTCTAACTAAAAGTCAAGTGCTCTTAATAATCCCCAGTGAGACCTAAGGAAATATCTTGGTCTTAATTTTAGCTCCATGCCAAATCGCCCGACATCATATTAGTCAAAATTATTTGACCTTCAAAAGTTACATCCCTTCCCTGTGTTTCAGCTTCCCCGAGTGTACAATTAGAGGGCTCACCTAGATGATCACTCGGGCTCAATGCAGTCCCCAATGTCTGTAACTCTAGGACATTCTTACTTGCTTACCAGACACTGGGAGCTGCCTCCCCTGTTCACTTGATCCTACTACTATGTTAACATTTTACTGGGTCTGTCACTAGTTTGAGGTCATGGATCTTTCATAACAACCCTATGGAGTAAGTGCTACCATCTTATAGATGAGGATATCAAGACACAGAAAGTTTAAGTAATTTGCCCAAAGATGCACAGCAAGTAAGTGGCCAAACCAGGATTCAAACCAAGCAGTCTAGTTCTCCAGGGTTACGTTGGCCCCTCCCACAGTGTCATTTATTTGCAAAAGATTCTGTCCCTAGCTCCTGAGGAGTGGACATTGGACACATGACCTTGCCCATTTACCACCACAGCTGATTGGACCAGGAAGGACACCTGTACCCAGGGCAGCCCATCCCTTGACCTTCGGAGGGGAAGGCATGGCCTGGTGTGGAAGGCACTCAGTCTTGCACAGGGAGGTTCAGGGAGCATGGCCAGTTGGATCTGTGGTGCTGATGTGAAACCCATGAGGACGTGGGGTCCATTCCCCAGATGGTTATGGTCAGGATAAATTAGCAGACCATGCTAGTCAAAGTAGAGAGAGCAGTGAGCCACCCGGGGGGATCCTGACCAGAGATAGAATTCCTCAGATGGTTTTCTGGCTCCAGGAGCTTAGAAGTGCCCCCATTTTTGCTCCTTGGATTTCCTGGAATCCCAACTATATCTTGAGAGCAAGTACAAGTAGTCCTCTATCCCCCGTAGTCCCAAGGAACTTGCTAAAACTACAACCTCTGAGCAAACTGATTTCCCTTGTCCTTGCCAGACACCTTTGCTGGGTCTGAATGTACCTTTACAAAACCAATACACTCATAAGTAAGCCATTGGCTCAGGCTCTGGACTCTTCTGTAATATAGAGATTTGTATTGTCACAATATTTACTGTTATAGGATTTGACAAATAGAGCACTGGTGTGAGAGACAATATGTATGGGGGGCAGGGGGGAAGAGAGATAGAAGTTTAAAAAAACAAACCTTCCCAGCTCAAGAAAATGGAAAAAGCAGAGTGCATAACAGAGGGGGGAAAAGTCAATTAAATCATGATAATTACTTCCGCTGCCATACCCGAGAGCAGCATGAACGTCTATTAATTAGGATTTCCATGTTGACTGTGGCCATTTGACTTAAATGAGGCTGCCAGTATGCTCAGTAAAAACTTTCTCCTGGAGAGCAAATGTGTGAAAATATTTTTACCCTGACAATTAGCAGTTTTAAAGAACCCTAAACACACACACACACACACACACACACACAGCCAGGTTCCCTGGGCCCCTGTGGTTGACCTGAAATGCAGTGGTCTCTGCAGCCCCAACCCCACTCCCAGAAGTCCAGATACTCTAATCTTACTCCTTATAATTATCAGCTCCTCCCAGCTCGCTCTCTCAGGAGCATGAAGATGCTTGGCGGGCTACAAATTCCTACACAGAAGCTCAGAACAGGAGCCTGAACGGTTATCTCGTCCAGCTCCAGCTTCTGGAAAGATCAGCCCAAATCACTCAAGAGAACAGTCTGTCTTAAGGTGACATGGAAGGAGAGGGCGTTCAGGATGAGTTGACTTCATCCTCAGAACACGATTCACATCTAGAAACCAGAAGCATCGGTGGCTTGGATACCAGTGCATGTTCTAATCAATCCATAAAACTTGGGTCTGAGATGAGCCTTCCTGTTCAGGCAGGCAAAGGCCTGCACTGTTTGCGGGACTGTCAGGTCCAACTGTGGAGTATCAGGGTCATGAGTGGCATAAGAGATCAACTGGGCCACTTGGCAAATGGGGAAACTGAGGCTCGGGGAACTCCGGTGGTATGCTTTTAGTAGCAGGGCCAGGATTCAGGCCTAGGCCTTGAGCACTAGCCAGGGCTCTTCTAGTGATATAACAGGCCAATCTAGGACACATTATATTATGTATCTATTATATCAGTATAAGAACTATTGCTATACAGTGTCTGGCATATAAAATAAGGGCAATAAATAAAAATTCATTTCCTCCTCCCTTCCCTGCAAGGATGAGGGAAAGACACTGTCTGCCCTGTTTCTCTGGGGGATTAGGTGGAGGATGGAGGGACAAGGGGGACGGTGGGTTCTCCCGCTCTGCCCCCAGTGAAGCTCCCTCGATCCCTTCAACATGGTCTGGCAGGACTTAACATTATACAGTTGGGGAAACGGAGACCCAGATCAATGATTTCTCTCTTTTGCCCTCAGGAGCAGGTCCCCCTCTCTTGCTTCTCAGAGGAGAGAAGCAGGGAGCCAGGTCTGAGACAAATGCAGGACACTGAGCCAGCCACCCTTCAACAAAATCGGTGCCACCTCCTTGCCTGCCCCGGTCAGCTGGAAATAGAGACCCCAGGCTGGAGGGGGAGGCGGTGGGGCAGGAGGGGGGCCCTGCTGAATGCTCTCTGGCCAGCTGGTGGGGCTGAGCCAGGAAATCCTCTGGTCCTCAGGCCCCAGGCTCTCCCTGGCCTCAGAGTCAGGGGTGGAGGAAGGTCAGGGTCAGGGCCCAGCAGGGCTGCGTCCTGGAGGATGTATAGAAATAGCGTCCTCTGCACAGGCAGGGCTCTCGGAGGGAAATGGGCTTTCCTGCCATTCACCGTCACTTCTGTAGCTGCCAAGTTAAACAACGGAGATTGCCCGAATCACACACTTAACCAGAGGCAAAATTTGGATATCCTGACTGGCAGACTAGTGCTCTCTGCTCCCCTAACCTAATAAACGTTCAAGGCTGAAGGGAGCAGATATTAGTTCTCAGCATGGAAAGAATCAGAGGTCTACAGACAGACTCTCCGGCTTCCCAGCTGAGGGATCTCAGCTCTAGGACGCTCCTCTCTGGCCTCAGACTTCCCAGTTACGAAGCAGGAGTAACTGCAGGTTCCCCAGGGCACCGTTGTCAGGGGGGATGTAAGTGAAGCCACACGGGGAAAATGCCTGGACCGCAGCAGCTAAGGGTTTGGACCCAGGGTCAGCGGTGCGGAGGGCCCTCTTATGCTCCGGTCAACTCTGGTGAGAACCTGTCTCCGTGGTCCCTGTCCCTTTAGCCTGGGCCCCAGAAGAACCCCATGTGGGGGAGACCACAGGCCCCAGCGGCTGCGCCTCCAAGGAGGATGAGAGGCACGTGGAGCAGATTCAAACCCCATCTGCAGCCAGAGCCCGGAGCCTGGAGTCCAGGCCAGGCCAGCCCAGCCAAGGTGCCGTGGACCCGCAGCCCTTGAACATGCGAATAAACATTGCTTTAAGCCACTGAGCTTTGGAGTCTTTTGTTTTGTGGCATTATTTTGGTGGTAAGTACCCCAACTCCCATTTTACTAGGAGAGAGAGGGTAAATGACTTGCTTAAGCTCACAGCGCTGGTAGACAGCAGAGCTAGGCCCTGCCCAGAGCCTCGGGCACACCTTTAGCTGCCTCTCCAGCATGCCGAGGTAGGGTGGATCACCCTGTGGCCCCCCGGAAGGGTTTCCAAGCAGGCCCTGGCACCTGCCCCTCCAGCCTCACACTTCCCTGAAAAGGGACCTTCCTTAAAGTAGCCCCATCTCACCTGGATGGCTCAGTCGTTAAGCATCTGCCTTCGGCTCAGGTCGTGATCCCAGGGGCCTAGGATCGAGCCCCGCATCGGGCTCCCTGCTCAGCGGAGAGTCTGATTCTCCCTTTCTCTCTCCCTCTGCTGCTCCCCCTGCTCATGTGTGCGCTCTCTCTCAAATAAATAAATAAATAAATAAATAAATAAATAAATAAATAAATAAATAAATAAATAAATAAATAAAATCTTTAAAAATAAATGAATAAAGTAGCCCCATCAGACTGCTTCCCGCAGCTCTGGCCCCAGAGCCCAGCTGGCCCTAGCAGCCCTGCCCTAAATGTCATCCACACCTGAGCCTGGGCACTCTGATGATCACCTCCTCATGCTTCCTGGGCAGGGTCAGAAGTGAGGAGGAAGGGGGGAGGAGGGAGCAGCGGACAGCAGGAGGAAGGGAAGGCTGCCAGGCTCTGGCTGGGCTGGCCCACCCTCTGCACCCAGACAGCGGGCAGCCTGGGAAATCTACACTCACTTTGATTTGGCGGCAGAATTCACTGGAGACAGCAGGCTCAAGGAGAACAGGGAGGGACAGGAGAAGCAGGCAGTTAGCATCTATTTCTCATCGACTCCTTCCCCAAGCGACTCTGTCAGGGTAGAGTCCCCAAATGTGGGCAGGGGCTCACCTCCTCTGAGAAGACAGCTGTGGCAGCACAAAGAATCGGGCATTTGCAGTCAGATGGGTTCCAGTCCTGGCTCTTTGGGCCTTAAAACCCAGAGAAAGGACGTACGATCCATCCCCAGGGCCGCTATGAGGACTTTATGGGATTCCAAGCACCAGGGCCTGGTATAGACCCCAAGTCAGGGCTGCACGTTAGCGACTACTGTTCTCTGGTGATGGGCTGTGCCGGGGGAACACACAGCACTCAATTCTGATGAACGGGAGGAGAAAATACACAGATGCCAAAGACAAGCACAAGCACAAGCATACCCAGCGTGGTCTCCTGCCAAGTTCAGGCAAGAGTGATCCAGAAATGAATGGACGGCGTGCCCGCAACCCTTCTTTTGTCATCCATGGCAGACATCACTAATCGATTACAACACTCTTTGCGGATCAGCCCAGAAGGGACCTCAGAATGCTCTCAGCCCAGTGTGTTGGCAGGTGCTACCATGGCTAGGAGTCAGCACTAACAGGAAATCCCATTTACCGTCCCTGCTCTCGAACAGCCCAATTTTCTCTGCCGCAGCACTCAGCCTCCTTTATGTTCCTGGAACATGCAATCCTGTTCCCACCTGGGTGCTTTTGCCGGGCCCTCTGCTTGGCACACTCCCCCTCCTCACGTCTCACGGCTGGCGGCTATCACACTCCATGCCCAACTGCTCCTCCTCAAAGAGAAGTCCCCGCTGACTGCTCGGTCTGAAGAGGGGCTACACACCCCTCCCTCCACCATGATGCCCTGTCACAATTTTTATTTTCCTCAGCGCACCTACCATGAGCTGTGTTCATTGAAGGTATGTATTTAGTATCATCACCCCAGCATCCTCGGGGCCTAGAACAATCCTCAGCATCAAGTAGGTGCTCAATAAGTATTTGTTGAGTGAATCCCATCAATCCTCAACAATCCAGAACCCCCTTCACTCACTCACTCACACACACACACCCCCAACAACGGCAGAGGCAATGCCTCACTTGGGCAGGCCTCTGGACCCACACCCTAGTTCTGGGGGTGCTCCCTGGAGCCCAGCAGCCCCTGGGGAGGGGTGGGTCAGCAGTGCTGCTGGGGAAGTAAGCCTTTGGCCTCTCATCATTCTCAGTCACCTTCTGGGAATGGGGACAGGTTTATTTTGGTGCCTTGGTTTCAGACCCGAGATGGGTTGAGAAGGACATTGAGATGACGGGAGAGATGCTCCCAGGCCCTGATTCACCCTAGTCTGTGTCTAGTTCATGGGTCAAAGTAGAAGCCGCATCCTAGCTGGGGGCCAGGAAGCACCCCACCACCACATCAGAGTCTGGAGTCCAGGTGGGTTTCCATTTATTTCCACACTGGCCAACATCAGGTAGACCCCAGTGTGAGGTCTCCTGAGCACTTCCGGCCCTGAGAGTCCACGATGAAGCCTCTGCACCTGCTCTCACCTCCTCTCTCCCCTTCACGACCACGGGCCACCACCCTGGAACTTCCATGCGACTGCTCCCCCACATGATGCCCATTTTCCCCCCAAACCTGATTTCCTCTGTCTGGAATGTTCTTCTGTCCACTCCTTGCACGGCCAGGTTCTTCTCATGGTTCAGGCCTTCACACAACTCTCACCTCATCAGAAACATACCCAACCACCCCGCCATCTTGTTTCATGACCCCTGTAGCACTTTCACTTCCTGACATCATCTCTTTTATTCACTTCCTTTAATTTTCCTCTTATATCTCTGCCCATCAGACTTTAAACTCCATTAGGCGGTACCTTGCAGGCCCTGTTCATAGTTTATATCCCTAGTTGGCTGGAGCTCTGTAGTGGCTCAATAAGCTATTGGCCAATGATGAATGAATGAATGAACGAATGAACGAATGGGACGACAGATACTGCCCACGACTCCCTGTGGGATCCAGTCCTCCTAGATGCAATTTCTCTCTGGAACTGCTGTGCTAACCCAGGCATGGTGAATTGTAGGGAAGACACAAAGTGTCAGTCAATGAATGAGCTGTGTAGTTTTCAGGGCCTCGGGTTCCACACCTGTAAAAGGAGGCATCACAACAGTCAACTCTTCTCAAACCCTGTGACCAGAAACCCTCCGGAAGGGGCTCCCACCTGCTGCTTTGCTACCTTCACTACCTGCTACCTTTCAAATCAGCAAATGAGCAAACTCAAGATGAGGCCTCCTGGTAAGGCCCGGTCCCTCCCGTCCTGTCCTGCCTGAGAAAGGGGCAATTCTTTCTTCTATGAAATAATGGGACGGGAGATGGTAGTTGCCTTTTTTTTTTTTTTTAAACATCCTTACTCTCCAACAGGAAGAGGCCATCAGCCAGATGCAGATGTCAGTCCTGCCTTAAAAAAAAAAAAAATTTTTATTGGTAAAGGAAATGAAGTCTGGGACCCTCCACCCTGATTCTCTGCTGACAGGCCACAAACAATGAGGCATTTTCTACCACACAATGAAGAATTAAACTGCCCGAGGACTCCTTTTTTACTTTTGTCTGTTTCCTATTTTGGGCTTCCTTTGAAAAAGTGGTTGTGCTGCTTTATAAAGTTTGATGATCTCTGAGGCCCCATTCCCAGGGTCTCTGCCCCCTTGATTCTTCTTTTCACATCTTGGCCTCTGCTTTGCTCAGACTTTTCTCCCGGTCTGGGTGTGCCCGCATCCTGGGTATACAGAGCTGGGCTGATAGGATGGCTCTGCCCGGCGAGGCCCTCCATGGTGGTCTGCCAGCGGCCATCGCACACTCACCCACACACTCCTTCCTGGGCCCCTCCGTGCCGGGTCTTACAGATTTTGCAAAAAAAAGGCAAAATCACAGCACTGGAGTTGTATGCTGTGTATGCCATGTGGCCAGAGCTGGGAGCCGTTGTACAGCCCCCATTTTCAGCCTCATTCAGAGAGACCTCGTGTCTTGTTCCAGGTCACACAGCAAGGAGAGGCCCAAAGCCAGTTCTTAGAGGTCTTTCTCCCAGCAGTGCCTGCTGAGTAGAAATTTCAAGAACCCTTTGCCAGCCTGTCTGGGAAGTGAGAAGCATAAACCTGTCTCCAACTTACTCGCCCTCCTGGGTGATGAGCACTGGGGCAGCCCCACAAAAGCAAGCATGTATTATGATCCCCACTTTCCCCTGTGGAAACTGAGGCTCAGAGAGCTTATGTGAGTGCCCATGACCATACAAGGAGTCCTAAGCGGACAAGATGGGAAAGGCACCCACATTGGCTCCAAGCGGATCCTCTTTCCTTTGTGTCTGTCCCCGAGTCACGGTCATGGGTCTCTGCCCACAGGGGGTTCAGCTGGCCTTTCTCTGCTCCGGATCATCCCTCTGGAAGCAGCTTGATGGAGCCCCTGTCTTGCAGAAGAAGGAAGCAGCAGGCTGCTGAGGTCAGGAGCAGGCTGGAGGAGCTGGAGAAAATCTGGGGCAAACTTCAGGGCTACTCTGAAGGAGTAAGGGGGCTGAGCGCAGGAGACCAGGGCTGCTGTGAGGTGAGGGGTGTGTGGGGCATCTGAAAGCGCAGGCCTAGTGCTGGGGGTGCTCCACAGAGACACGGCCGTGCTCTGTCATTTCACTGATTAACTCACACACAGAGTATTCATCTCTGTCACAGAGCAAAAGAAGTCACTTGTCACTGTGTGTGTGTGGACAGGTTTGGGCCTTACTGGGAGCCCCAGAGGCCCCACGGTGTCAGGGGCGGCAGCCTCCCTGGGCTAGGGGCTGTCTGCACCATCCCCTTCCCCTCCCTCGGACACCCCTTTTGCTAAGAACCCATCAGCCCCTCCTCCAGCCCAGTGAAGCTATTTCATGAACCTGGCATGTGCCTTAACAACAACACCTGACTTCCTTCGAGGGGTGAGTTTGGTGGGTAGGCAGCTGGAGAAGTCACCCTGTCATCTGCTGAGCTCCCCATTTCCCATGGGGCTTCCTTCTCTAAGCTCCTTCTTTGAGCTGGGATTGGCCAGTTCTGAAGGGGTACAAAAGTCAAAGTAACTGCTACTCCCCAACCAAAGGCAGACCCTAGCTTCCGGCCCTAACGCATAACTCACCTTGTGCTTTATGTAGGTATCAGATTCCACCTTAAATACACACACACATCCCAACCTTCAGGACCCCTAGAGCCCTCCAGCTGCCTAACCTTGTCTGAAACACCTGCCCCCCGCCCCCCGCCCTCACCGCCGTGGGAATGCCAGTCCCACCTTCTTGGTCCTCATCCTCCAGGGGCCAGATTAGGGAGTCACTCTCTGTGAAGACGGGTCCACACCCCCCATCAGTTCCCACCCCGTCTTCCAGCAGCCCCTAATGCACGCTCTGTGAGTGTTTATTTGCATGTTTCTCATCCCCACTGGACTGTCTTGCATGAGAGCAGCGGCATCCTCCAGCTTAGCCACAGCCTCTATTGTACACCAGAAACAGAAGATCCCTAGGTGGCACGCCTGGGTGGCTCAGTCGATTGAGCATCCGGCTCTTGATTTCGGCTCAAGTCATGATCTCAGGGTCGTGAGATCGAGCCTTGGGTCAGGCTCCGTGCCAGCGCTGAGTCGGCTGGTCCCTCCCCCTCTGCTCCTCCCCCAGCCCCACTCACACGCACGTGCTCTCTCTCTAAAATAAATAAATAAAATCTTAAAAAAAAAAAAAAAAGAAAGAAACAGAAAATGTCTAGCAAGGAAGGAAAGGGCGTAGTAACAATAATCACAGAACCAAGCCCCTGATAGGAGTCAGGCACCTGGCGAAGCACATTACAAACGGGAGCTCATTCCATGGTTACCGTAACCTTCTGAAGAAATTGAAGCCCAGAGAGGTTAAGTCATTTGTCTAAGGTCATCCAGCCAGGAGGTGGCCAGATCTGAACACAAGCCTGCAGATCTGGAAGGGACAGGCTGGTTAGGCCTGCCAGGCCACGGAGGACAGAAGATGTCCCAGCCTGGAGGCCCTCCTGGTGCAGACCTGGGATGCTTGTTTTGAGTCAACCTGGGGAGTGGCATGATTCATCTCCACGTGCAGCCTGAAGCAATAGCCCGATGGCGACACGTGGTGTGGACGGTCCTGCCGGTTCACAGGGTTCACTGTGACAGCTGTCATCCCAGGAAGCGAGCTGATCCTTCTATCCTCCTTCCGGAGCTTCCTCATTTCACCGCTGACAGCCAGCTTCGCTGAAGAGCTTGTCGGCACATCAGAATAGTACTGTGATTCCCTCGCTGAGCAAACCTTTGCAGATTCCCAACTTTATACTCGGAGCCAAAGGACGTGTATTTTAAAAAAGCATAAACTACGGTACAAGCCATCAAGGAGTTTATCACTAGAAGACTAATAATGCTTGTATTTCTAATTCTATTTCCAAGGCTAACTGCGGCGCGTGCCTCTCTCTCTCTCTCTCTCTCCTCACATCCTTTGAATGGTGTTGAGTGCCTAATGGAGGCAGTTAAAAAACCAAAACATCAGATTATGTCAATAAACATCAACAGAGACACAATCTCCCAGTGGGACAGCAACCCGTGGAAAAGCAATAGCGACCGTGTGAGAAGGCGCAGGCCCACGTGTGCACGCTTGTATGTGTGGATAAAACTCTACTGACCGGGAAAACGGAGGTATTTATCCGCGTTTATAGAACAAGAAGTTTGTTAATTATTAGGGATGAGATAGAGATCAACCACATTTTTCCCCACCTTTTATTTATTTTATTTTTTATTTTTTAAGTAGGCTCCATGCCGAACATGGGGCTTAAACTGATGACCCTGAAATCAAGAGTCACGTGCGCTACCGATCGAGCCAGCCAGGCGCCCCCAGATATTAACCAAACTTTAAATTATCAATGCCTGCTGGTTTATTAATATTCCCAAGTGACAATGCAGCATGAGTCTGCCTCATCCTTTAAAATGTAGGGTAAGTGGTATATACCCCAAAGATTTGAAAACAGGTACTCAAACAAATATATGTACACGGTGCTCTGAGCAGCACTATTCACAAATACCCAAAAGGCAGAAACAACCCAGATGTCCCACAACAGATAAATGGATAAGCAAGTTGGACCAGATCCATACAGTGGACTATTATCCAGCCATTAAAAAGGAACGGAGCACAGACACGCCTTGCAAGGTAGATGAACCTCTAAAATTTTATGCTCCAAGAAAGAAGCAGCTCACGAAAGGTTCCATATTGCATGATCTCATTTATAGGAAATATCCCTAAGAGGTCAATGCTTGGAGAGAGAAGACCGATTGACCTGGGGGAGAGGAGAAGGGAGGGAAACCGCTTTCCTGGGTAAGGGGTCTGACTTTGGAATGATGGACATTCTGAGAACTCGATAGGTGGCGTACCACACTGGGAATGAACGGAATGCCACCAAAGCCTTCATTTCAAAATGCTTCATTTTATGTTATGTGAATTGCACCTCAATAAATTACGTAACAGTTCTTTTTGTAGTACTTTACAGATTTTTTAAAGGAAAGCCCAAGCTTTCGCGATGATAGAAGGCAACAGCGTGATGCAGGACAAAGCACCGCTTTACGAGTCAGGAGCCTGGATCTTCTCTCTCTTCTAATCCTGGGACTTAAGGCGATCACTTTTGTGTGCTCTCAGCCTCAGTGGAGAGCCCCCCTCTATAGAACGGGGCCCGGGCAGGCTGTGTGAGGTCCAGCAGGTGCTAGGAGGGACAGTGATTCTGAAAATGTAACAGTAGTAAGCTAACATTTACTGAGGATTCACAGGCCAGTGACTATGCTGGCTGTTCATCTCATTTAATCCTCATAATGAACCCATTTTACAGAAGAGGAACCTGAGGTTTAAAGAAAATCAGAAGTACAGCCAGATTTCAAGTCCAGGCTACTCTCATCACAATACCACACTGTCTCCCCCCAAAGCATACTCTTTACCATTGTTCGGGAGAGCTGCTGGGTGCTGTGCTTGGCATATAGTGAGATAAACACCGAGCACCAACCCGCCCCAGACGCACGAACGCACCTCAGCTGCACACCAATGTTCAGTCCTGAGCAAAGGAGCTGGATCCTTCTGCCCCACATCGCACCTGTGGCTCTCTGCTTCTCAAATGGCTTCTTTCTTATTTCTTGGCATCCACTGATACGAATTTCCTTGAAAGTGAACTTCAAATTCAAATCCTTTTGTTACAACGACAACATTATCAGATGTTCTTAATGTGCCGATTGCCATCCTGGGTCCTGGGACTACAGAACTAAATAGGCATTTGCTCCAGTTTCAAAGAACTCGCAAGGAAGATACATGAGAAAATAAACAAGTATTCTCAATATTCTAAGCTCAGGGACAGATGTCTGCTCAGGGTGTGCTGGGTGTGTGTCAAAGGAACTCACAGGAAACTCAGCGTGGCACAGTGATAAGAAGGTAGGTCTGGTTCAAATCCTGCTGGTTTCATAGCTGAGCTGTGTGATGTTAGGCAAGTCACCTAACCTCTCTGTGCCTCATTTGTAAAATGAGGCCAACTGTACCTGGCTTAGAGCGCTGTGCTGAGGATTAAATAACTGAGGATAAATTAACATGTGAAGTGCTAAGAACAAGGTCCGACACATGGCAATTGCTACATAATTAGCGCTAGCTCTTATTACTACCACGGTCTCTGCCTGTGGAGGGTGTTGGCCTAGGAAGCGCTGAAGTCATGAAGTTCAAGAAAGACACCCGGCACACCACAAGAGCTCCAAATGCCAAACTAACTCAGGCCTATTTTCAAGTGCAAGTCCACGTGGAAATGCAAGTCTTGTATGAATAAGGACAATTACAGTTATCACAAACCATGGCGAGGAAGACAGAACCCGGAAGACTGTCCACAAACCCAGACCCACTGGGAAGTGAGAATATCAATTTCCAAGAAATGTTATATCTCCCTCCCTGCGTCACTGCCAGGCCCCAGGGAGTAATTTCATGTTCAAATTGCTTTTTAATCCCATGAGATTGCATCCTCCAACCCCGCGTGGTCTCCAGAGGATGCATTTGGACAATTTCACCTGCTTTGATGCTGCAAAGAAATGCAAAAGCCACAGATCAGGCAATGATCCCCAATGTCCCCTTTCTAGAAAGACAGGTGAAATGAACAGCATAAGCCTATGGGATGCCGTTACCTAGGGGATCCTTATATATAAAAAGGTGTAGGATTTTCCGGTCGATTTCCGGTCTCCTCTCCCAGCCTGCCCATCCTCACAGTGGTTCTCTGGATCCAGGTTCAGGAACGCCCACCCCTGGGGCAGGAGGAGCAGGGGGTGCCTAGCAGGACTGTGGAGGTTTCCAGTCCTCCTTCTATCTCTTCCAACTGTACGACCTTGGTCAAGTTACTTCACCTCTCTGAGCCTCAGTGCCCTCATCTGTAAAATGGAAATAATATCGCTTTTCTCATGGGATTTTTTACGGGAGCAATAAAATTTCAAGTGAAGTACTGGGCACATAGTGGGAGCTTAAAAACAAAAACAAAAACAAAAATCAAAACAAAGCTTCCTGAATTGCTAAAACGAAACATACAAAACAGTCCTCCTCTTGGCCCCATTCCACCTTCGAACCTGCAGGAGGCTGCCTCCCAGGACCACACCCCAGGGTCAAGCATCTAGGTCCTGGAACCCAACCAGTGCCTCATTGCCCCCTCTCTCAGACGAGTGGACTCTGGGTCTTCCCATCTGGATCCCACTGGAGGCAGTCAGATTTGAGTGGCATCCAGCCCACACGGCTTTCCCTGGGTGCCCAGCACTCCACACTCCACAGGAATGCCCCCCTCTGTGCCCCAGGGGTCCCACCACCCTCAACTTACAGATGGGGAAACTGATCCTCCAAGGCACTGAGTGACTCACCTATGGCCACCAGGAGCTCGGTGTAGCCGAGATCCAAACACAGGTAGGAATGCCAAACACCCTAATCCACTCAACCGGTATTCCCCAAACATGAGCCATTCCCATAACCCCTCACAATATTTGCAATATCCCCCTGCATATGACCATTGCTGGTTTCACCGTATCCATATCCCACCTGTACTATTTGTTACCGAATCTTGCTCTTTCGAAGGACTTAAAACCAACTCATTTTTTAAATCTAACCTTGTCTTAAGTAATACGAACTAGGAAACCCTGGGGTCGATGTGTTAAATCTATTTGATCAAATACTCATTTAATTACTATAAAGCCATTAAAATAAAAAGCACCCTAGTTCATGTAAGTTCCGTCTAAAATCACCTGGCCTGTCACATGCTGCCAACGGCTGATGCACTTCCTCTCCCTCTGGAAACGTGGAAGGAACCGGCCTCCCAAAGTTATGTTTGACTTGGATCTGCCAATGTTGCGGCCAGTGTTCCAAAAACTGCTGGATTGAGAGTTTGTGGAATCAGAAAGTGTTCTTCCAGCCCCAAGACAAGTTAGACAGATTTTTATCGTGGGACAAGTGGCATTAAAAGGAAAGCTTAGACAAGCTTCTGTCGTCATCCAAGCAAGTTGGAGGTTGTCTAACACGAACAGAACAGGCGTAGCTGAGCAGCTACATATCTTGGGAAACGCTCTGGATTCTTAGAAATCCACCTCCCCCACCCCCCAACAGGCCTAGTGCAAGTTCAACGGTCGTGGGCTTGTTATGAAGGAGGCAGGCAAATCCAAAACAGTGTCTTACTTGTCTTAAAATAAGATAAGCACTACATCCAACAAGCCCTTAATAATTTTTTTATGAACAACGTAAGTTGAACTTCATAAAGTACAACCCCTTAAAGGGGGAAGGTGTATTGGGTTGAGTACTGTCCCCTCAAAATTCACGCTTTTCATCGGAACCTCTGTGTGTGGCCTTATGTGGAAAAAAAGGTCTCTGCAGATGTAGTTTGTTAGGATGAGGATATACTTGCTGAGGGAGGGCCCTACCCGCAACGATCCGAGAGAACACACAGGGAAACAGACACAGCAGGAAGATGGCCATGTGAAGACAGTGGGGTAGGGTTGGGGGGACACCCAGGATGGCCACCAACTGGCAGAAGCAAGCAGGAAGAGGCAGGAAGCGTCCTTCCCTAGAGCCCTGACGGGGTGTGGCCCAGCCGGCACCTTGATTTCAGCCTCCTGGCCTCCAGAAATGTGGGAGATTACATTTCTGTTGTTCTAAGGCACTCGGTTTGTGGGTGATTTGTTACAGCAGCCTAGGAAACTAATACAGAAGGCGAGCATGGAGGTCCAGAGAAGCCAGGCGGCTCAGCTGAGGTCCCACAGTTGAGTTCATCTCAGGACTGGGACTAGAACCCCAGCCTCCCAGCGGGGGCGCCTGATCTTATCTTGAGGGGAACAGTAGCTTCCCAGAAACAGCAACCAGAACATCAGGTGGGCATCGAGAGCCCTCCCCTAAACCTTCCCTAATTTAACACTGGGAAAATGCCCGAGACATATTTGCCTCGGTGGAAGCAACTTCTTTTTTCTTTAACTTCTGTATCACAAAGAGCTGTGAAAAGTGGCCAGAGAGGCCACCTGTCATTAGCCAAGTCTCTCGATCCATTCTCACTGGCTTTCCAGACAGACGGATGCACACATCCGCGGCTCCCATTTCGAGGAGCCCCACCCAGGCATCCATCAGACCCAACCCTTACGAAAAGCAATAGCCAGCAAGGTCTGACGGGTGTGGACAATGCCGGGCTGCTCCAGTCCGTGGCCGAGGGGACCTGCTTTCGCTCCCAAGACGCCAGACAGGCACTGCTGATGACACCCCCCGGGGCGGCACGGGGTTGCTGCTAACACAGCCAGCCAGGAGGAGCTCTATTATTTTTCCATTGCTCGGAGGCTGGGCTTGTTGCCCTCCCCCCACCCTTAGACACCCCGCTCGCTCTAACCTTCCTCCCAGCAATCACCAGGGGAGGGGAGTGAAGAGCTTCTCTTGCTTTCTCCTCTTCCTCTTCCCTCCCCCCGCCCCACCACCGCTCCCCGCCTTCCGCAGAAATGCAGTCTACTTTATTGTTTTAGGCTGGGGTTTGTCAATGCCTTTGGACTTGAAAGAAAAATTGCGATCCACACCGTAAAGATAAACTCATCACACTGCTAGCATAGCAGCTACCAGAGGGGAGCTCAGAAACCTCAGACTGCAAGGGATCACACCCCCATGCACACTGGTCCGCAGATACTAGTTCAGCGGCTGCTAAGGGCTAGGCTCAGTGCTGAACTGAAGTGAGTAAGGCAGCCCTGCCTCCCTCCCTCCCTTCCATCCACAGATATTTGTTGAGCTCTTCTATTGCCAGGGACTATGATATATTCTGGGTCCAAAGGAGTAAAACAAAACAAAACAAAACAAAACACAAAAGACCCGACTTGGCCCCTGCCTTGTGGCCCTAAGTGAATTTGACATCTAGAAGCAGAAAGAGGCAAGGAGGAGAGTGAAGATGAAACACTGTAATCTGATAAAGACTAAATAGACAGGCTCTGGGTTGGCAACATTCTATTCTTATTTTCAGGGCTTAATAAATGCAGGTCAAACTTCCATCTAAGTGCGGAGAGGATACTGTTGGAAAGGGATTCTGTTGTAGGAAGGGTGATGGAGTGAGAATCCTAACTTCTTTTTCCAAAGCTGAGTTCATTATCCCTCTGGCTCCTCCAAATTAGCTGTTTCCCCAACCTTTGAATTCCCCTCATTTTTCTTGGCAGCCCCAACAATCTCATAGTAACCTCAGCTCAAAGGCTCAGACACATCATTTCAGTTCTTGCCCCACCCAGTTCCTTCCAGAGTCCTGTAGAACCTTCCATTGCCTCCTGCATCTGCCCCTTGTCTCCCTCTACCTCAGTGTCCCTGCCCCACTTGAGGCCTGTATCTTCTATTACTTGGACTTCTGCAGTAGGCAAGTCATTCCAGTCCATCCCCTCTCGCCTCTTCAGTCCATCCCCTGCACTCTATCCGAGCAAGAGCCCTAGACCACTGGCCTGATTCAAAGCCTTCAAAGGCTCCCTAAGGCTGAACAATTAAATCCAAGTTCAGCATTCAAGGACTTCCATCACCTGGCTCCAGTCCATCTTTCCAATTAATATTTTGCTACTCCTCTACACGTTCCCAGGGTTACCACCAAGAGGAATCATTCCTTCTTTGCTGAAAAGAAACGCCCCATGCTTTCTCACGGCCAGGTGCTGGAAGATGCTGAACGTAAGCTGGAATACCTCCCTCCCACCCCCAGTCCTTAACTCCACCTCAGTCAAGGATTTCTCCACCCCCTCCCACTTTTATCCCCTAAAAGCCTACCCTTGTGGATTTTGCTTCTGACACCATTCACACCCTACTTTGTGCTACAGTCAGTATTCACTCCCTTTATTTTCTTAGGAGGCTGAATCCCTAGGGGGCAGAAGTGTGGTCTTAGAGACCAGTGAATCACCATTAATGCCTAGCAGGCCCAGAAAACAGCACGCACTCCATTATTGGGTGGTAAGTAAAATCTCCTCTATTGTTTCTCTCCCCAAACCTGTCCACACACTGTCCCCTACCATCAAGGGCCTGGTGTGCCCATTTACCGTAGCAGCTCCGTGTTAAAATACCACCACTGTTTATAATAATGTTTTATACTCATGTTAAATAATAACATTAAAAATAATGTAGGGCGCCTGGGTGGCTCAGTTGGTTAAGCGACTGCCTTCGGCTCAGGTCATGATCCTGGAGTCCCAGGATCGAGTCCCGCATCAGGCTCCCTGCTCGGCGGGGGGTCTGCTTCTCCCTCTGACCTTCCCCCTTCTCATGTGCTCTCTCTCATTCTCTCTCTCTCAAATAAATAAATAAAATCTTTAAAAATAATGTGAACAACAACACTAATAGTATCAATGGGTTTGAGCAGACTCGGGAGGGATTCTCCTAGCAAAGCCCTCAATATACAAAGTCCTCCATCATTTCCTCTTCTTTCCCACTATTATGGGGACCAATACGGACAAGCTGAGGTTTCCTACCTCCCAGGGGGATGCCCTAGGGTCCCCCCACCAGTAGACCCCCCAGCCACCTCTCTCCCAAGTTCCTGAGTCTACCCTGATAGAAACAAGACGTGTGTGTGTGTGCGTGTGCGTGTGTGCGTGTGCGTGTAAGCAACGCCCATCCCCAAGCAGGTCCTTCCTGGGGAGCAGTCCTGACTTCTGCCTCCTGGCTCCCCCTTCACCCCTGTAATCCATTCTCCATGCGGCAGCCAGAGAGACTTATTTAAAATGCAAATTAGAACCTGGAGCTCCTGTGCTTAAAACCCTCTGAACATTTCTCATTGCACTTAGAATAAAATCCGGACTCTTCAAAGGCTTGAAGCCCCTACCCCCACCCCCACCCCCACCCCCCAGTGCTCTTTATCCCCCAAGTGTTCTCTCCCTCCCCACTCAGCCACATCCAGCACTGCTGCCCGGGTCCCTGAGCACAGCTCAGAGCTTTGCGTTTTCTGTTCCCTCTCCTGGAAGGTTCGAGACCCATTGAAGTCCCCCGGGGGGGCCTTTCCAACACCAGTGCTTCCAGACACTCCCTCTGTTGCCTCTTCCATGCATGAGGGACCTTTCACCTTCCTCATGAGACAGCTCCAGGACCTAAAGGGGAGTTTAAGTAGAAAATGAGAGGAGTGGGGACATCTGTCTTTGTTCAACACTTGACTGGGTGCCAAGAATGAATTACCATTAGGGTTTTTGAGTCTAAAGTTGGCTCCTGGACCTGGGTTCAAATCCCAGTTTCACCTCTTACTAGCTGTGTAATCTGGGCAAGCTGCTCCATCTTTCTGTGCCTCGGTTTCCTCGGGTATATAACGGAAATGAAGATGGGCACTCATGTTTGGAGGGGCATTAAGATGATGCCACAAATGAGACATGGCCCATGAAGGGCCCGGGGTGCACTCAGCAAGTACTGGGGCCACTGGAGAACTTCTAGGGGAGCAGGGCTTTCTGCAGTTTGCCATGCCCTCAGCCTTGCTTAGAAAAAGCATAGGTCTACAGGGTGCCCAGAACATTCCACAGACCGCATCCCTCCAACACAGAGCTGGCCCTTTCCCCCATGAAACTTCCTTCTCTCACAGCCACACCAGAGTCTGTGATGGGCCCCTCAGGCCTGCAGAGGTACAAACAGGCTCTTACAACTGGAATGGGGACAGGGCTTTGCGGGACTCTGGCCCCAAGTCACGTGGCAGGAGGAGACCAAGCCAGCCTCCAATCTGGACCTGCTGGCCTCCTGCGTCATCCTCCACCCAGGCACGGGTGGCCCCTGGAGCGCATCTCTGAGAGCTGTCCCACCTGTGCCAAACCCAGCTCAGACGCCACAGGCCTCTCTCCCTCCCCAGCCAGGCACTTCTCCTTTATCACGAAGGGGGGATGGGGCCCTTTCCAGCCAGAGCCACCCAGCAATAAAAACCTTCTGTGGGGACGAAAGCAGTGTCGCTCCAAAGCTTGGGACCCCTCGAGGTGCTGTGGCCCAGCTCCTTCCTTCAGACAAAGAAGGCACCGACGGCCCTGCTCCCTGAAGGCAGCCAAGAAGGTCCAGGGAGTTTAAATGACACTTCCACGGCCACTCAGGGGGCAGTCGGGGGACTTGGGACAATGAGGTGAACCATCTGCCTGGAGGCAGCACTTGGTATGCACCAGGTGTCTCTGTGTCGCTGCCTCGTTCTGACACTAGAACCTTCGAGAAGGTCACTCGACAGGCGGAGAACTGGGGGCTTTGAGCAGGTCAGAGACTCCCCCAAGGTCACGGGGAAACTGGAGCTGGGCTTCAAACCAGATGGCTTCCTTCTGTCCCCTGCACTCAACCGCCGCCCTGAGCCCCCTGACTCACGGGGACACTGTTCACTTTCTGCCGCGCCCGCACCTGAAGCCACTGTGCTTTCTCCAGATGCCACCTGTATACTCCTTTACTCCCCAGGTGGGTATTGGATGCCTTCTGTATGTCTTCTGTGCTAGCACACACACACACACACACACACACCCCCCGCCCACAGAGCCCACGCAGGAGCTCACACTCCCCTGAGAGACAGAGGTGAACAGACGAATAATAAACGGCCTGGGAGTTATGCTAAGGTCTGCGGAGGAAGCAAACAAGGGGCTATTGAGAAGAAGGGCAATCTAATATTGAGAAGAAGGGTTTCTGAGGAGGTGACATTCGGCTTATCGTTTTAACTGATAATTTGGAAGTTGTCAAACAGACAGAGAACACTACGATGAACCTCCGGGTACCAATCCCTCGGCTTAAATAATCTGCCATTCTTATTCTGATGCTAGTTTAAAATAAATAAATAAGCACGTGTGGTTTAAAAAGTGTCAGGCTGGGGGTCAGAAGACCTGAGGTTTGGTCGTGGCGCCACCCTTGACTGGTGGTGTGACCCTGGGCTGTGGTCAGGCCCCTGCAGCCCAGGCAGGGTGCCCGCAGGGCAGAGAGCCATGGTGGCCTTCGGGAAGTCTCCTTGGTGGGGAGCTCTGCAGTTACCCTGGATTTATGATCTGACCGAAGGCCTAAGAAGTCCCAACCCTGGGAATTGCCCCTCTCAGGGAGAGGCCACGAGAAGCCTGTGGGATATCCGGCCCACGTGGGCAGACCAGAAACCTGCAAACAGGTGTCACCTAGAATCTGCTGGAAACCCAGGAGGAGGCACCTTGGGGAGATTGGATGCGAATGCACTTTGAGCAAAGCTTCCCACTGTGGCACAAATATGAGCCCACTGGAAGGGGATTTAGCTCAGTCAGGAAAAGCCCTGGACAGGTGGCTTCTTCTCCCAAAGAGAGGGGCTCATCTACCCCCGGGCCTGGTCCCTTGTGTTGGATGGGCTTTCATTCACAGTGTACATTTCGAGTGTTAATGCTCAGCTTAGATGAAATTCAGCTAAGCCAGAAGCCGCTCCAACCCCAGATCTGCCAGATCCATGAGCTCTGGGGGCCTCCGACAATTCCTTTTACCTCTTTGTACCTTAGGGTCACCTTCATCACAAGGGGCCAACGTTGTAATACCTGCATGGTCATCCTGAAGATGGTGATCCGAAAGCAAGTCCTGAATCTTAAAGCACGCACCCGGGGGCAGGTGGCGGGGGTGGTGAGATCACCCTGGTGGGAAGAGTGCCTGTCTCACAAACACCTGCTAAGCATCCTGACACAGGCATTGGCAGCTAAGAGCAGCTCTGAAAGCAGCCTGCCTGGGTTCGAATCCTAACCCTGCCACCTGCTGACTGTGACCTTGGGCAAGGCTTGTCCTTCTCCCTGCCTCTGTTTCCTCTTCTGCAGGAAGGAAGTAATAGCAGGCGCTACCTCTCGGGGTTGTTGTGGCTGCATAGATCATCACTGGCACATAATAAAAACTCAATAAATGCTCCTCCTTTTGACATGCCAGCAAGGGTCATTTGCGTGGTTCTGCACCACAGGGCCCCTGGCCCGCCCGGGAGCCATGGCTCGTTCATTGCTGTTCTCCTATGCACAGAGGGGATGTCTGTGGGATGAAAATGAAATAGAGTGGGGGCTGGGGGCCCCTAAGGGAAGAATGAACTGGCTGATCTAATCAAACTGCTAAAGCTGAGGTTGGCGCTGTGTTGTGGTTGTGCTGTTTGGACCACGGGTGTGCGATGTGCTGGGGGGTGGGGGTGTTGAGGGACAGGCTCTTGGGGCTGCGAAAATCCTTCTCCCCAACCAGCCAGGTTTAGTCTGGTTTTCCAAGGGGACAAGGGTTCAGAGAGGTCTGGGGGCGGGCCCCTGGGGAGGGGGCCGGAGGGGTCTACAGCCTCACAAGACTTCCATTGTATCCTCCCCACACTGGCAGCCCCCCCCCCAGTGGCCCAGGCCCTGGGGAGCCCCTGCAAGAACAAAAACCAAGGGAGGGGAAGGGTGAGGAGGGGCAGGCACTGGCTGAGACAGCCTGAGAGTGGGGGTGGCGGGGGGAGGGCCAGACGTGCCAAGTCACAAAGGCCTGGGTGGGAGGTGGGCTTCACTGCATGCGCCCCCTCCTCAATTCAATAAGGAGGGACAGGGAAGAGATGGGGAAAAGGAGAAAGTAGCCAAGCCTGGACAGGGCTGAATAAAAGTCCTTTATTTGTCTTCACAGCCCTTAAACGCACAAACTTGAAACCCTAAACCCTCCCTCTTTATTTCTTTTGGATGTGGCTGGGCCTGGCAGAGCTTCTCCCTCTTGCCTGAGCTCCTGACCAAAATTATACCAGTTTCCTGTTTAAAATTCTCCAATTCCATGGGCTTCTGAGATGCTCAGCATCAGCTCCGGGACGGCTGGGGGCAGGGCAGAGGGTGGGCTGCCCAAGGGAGTCCAGACCCAAGCTAGGAAGGCAGATACCAAATGGAGGGCCCCCAATGTGGCTTGGCCAGGGGCCCCCCTAGTGGGATACCGTAGTGGTCAGGCTGGGGGCAGGGGAGGTTCTGGAACCTTCCTGAGACTATATCCTCGTTCTGCTACTTTCCAGCTGTGTGACCCTGGGCAAGCCACCTAATCTTTCCAAGTGTTGCTTTCCCCATCTGTGGAAGGAGGATGGTGATGATCACACCCCTGTCGAAGAGCTGCTTTGAGCTTTAAATGGAAGAAGCGTGGAAACTGCTTAGGACAGTGGCTGACCAGCTCAGGACTGAGTCAGGGATAGCCATTATTATGATGTTAATGATGGCACCATATTTGGAGTAATCCTCAACTGGGGAGTGATTTCCTAAGAGCTCAGTATGGGATGGCAAGACGCCCCTCTGACCCTCTTCAGTGACAGCCAGCAACTGAGTGCATATGAGGGGGGCTGGCCTGAAAAGCCTTTCCTGAACTGTGTTCAGATGTTAATAAGCCAGCAAAATAAGCTCTGCTGGTGAAGTCTGGGAAATGCTGGCTTAACCCCAGTTAAATAGGTCTTTTGTGTAGGCTTTTTCAGAGCCTTTATCCGACCCAATGTGCATCTTGACTCTCCAGAAAGGGAAGCAACATTCACACTGGTCCCTAAACCATTCTGCGGCACAACTGTTTAGAGCCAAGCGTTATTGTTCTGTGTCCGCCACTTAGGGAAAGGCCGATGTTATTCCACCCTAGGCATGGGAGTATTACTCACTTACTTACCTAACTACACTCTCCTGTCTTTCTGAACCCTTTCCCCTCCTTCATTCACATTGCACTCCACAAGAACTTCATTCTGTCAGGCCCCAAACGAGGCACAGGGTGGTAAAGTGATGAATCTGGCACAGAAACAGTCCTTAAGAGTCCTTAGTCCCATCAGGGAGGCACTGCAGGTGCCCCTCCTCCACTTTCGTGTCTCTCAGATGCTCAGAATCAAAATCTACTAGTCGCTATCCCTCTTGTCCATCATCCCTCACATCCAGGTCTACCCTAAGACAGGTCCCAAATCCAAGTACTGCTCACCTTTTCTAACTACTACTGCACTGGTCCCAGTCTCCATCATCTCTTGCCTGGATACTGTTTGGGCCTCCTCAATGACCTCCCAGCTTCCACTCTTGCCCCACCAGAGTCTCTTCTCCATGGAGCTAAATATAATCAGACATGCTACTCCCCAGCTTAACCCTATCTAACAGCTTCCTCTCACTAAACCAAAACCAAGTTCCTTGCTCCGTCTTCTAAGAACGCCTCCCTCGCTCACCAACTTGCACACAATTCACTCTGCTACTCGTGATCCTCCAGCCATGCTGGTTCCCTTTCAGATCTCACCCCAGGGCCTTTGCACTTGCTGGTCTCTCTGCCTGCAATACTCTTGCCCTGGAACTTTCCCCACAGGTCCACCTCAGCGAGGCCTTCCCTGACCACCCCACCCAAAGTAGCTCCTCCCATCCCAACCAGTTGCTACCACATTTCCCTGTTTCCTTCCTAGCTCTACCTCCGTTTAAAATTTTGTATGTAATCTATTTCCTCATTTATGTTCTGTCTCCTCACACTGGACAGTAAGAAGCTCCACGAGCACAGTGCCATCGTCTTATGTATTGTTCTAGGCTCAGTACCTAGAATAATGCCTATCCATAGAAAGGCTTCCCGAAATAGTTGCTGAAAGGACGAATGAAGGAGAATGTTCAGTAGAGAGTGGTGGGGACAGTCACTGAGTTGTGGCATCACTGAGTTCCCTCGTACTGGCCCGACTAGGAAAACTCTCCCACACCCCTCACCCCCAGGCCTGTCACACTTAAGGTCAGATCTGAACTCCTCACCACGGGCGGGCTCTGGCCACCGCATCTGCACTACGTACCCCCTGCTTCCGGGGCTCCAGCCATACTGGCCTCCCTAGGCTCAGCACTCAGGGCCGGTCCCTGTCCTCACAGCAGCTCCTGCCATGCTGGGACCCCTCTTTTCTCGCTTACCCACTGCAGCGAGAAGAGCTCGACAGCATCCAGCAGATGCCACTCCCAGTCCCCCAGGCCTGAAGTTGGCACGAGATGATGTTGACAATGCCTGCCCTGAAACCATTCTGCCTGAGTTCCAATCCAATGTCCCAGTGCTCACACGCAGATGATTTCTTGAAACCTCAGCTTCCTCCTCTGTAAAATGGGCTCAATGAGAGCCCTGCCTCCACTCATTCATTCATTCTGCCAAACAGCAGGGCAGTGGTGGCAGCAAGACATCAGGTAGGAGGCTCCTGCGCGAATCCAAGCAAGCGATGGTGGTGAAGACCAGACGTCTACCAAACTCCCAGTAGGTTCACACGGAGTAAATGCCACCTCCTTCCACCTGCCGCCTCTGGTTGTCTAAGTCCCCGGGGCCTGAGACCCCATTTCATGCTCTAGGAGCCGGAAGAAAGGTGGACTCTCTCCCCAAGCCCCCTGGAAGAATCAGTTTTACTTCTTGGAATCTGATCCGTTCCCAGGTGCTTTGGGGCATTAGGATGTGCCGCTGTGGGATGCACGTATTTTCTTGGTGGGGACACACGGGGCCACCTCCATGCCCTGAGCCCATGGCAGACTTGCTCCAAGGGCTTTCTGTGGCTCTGGAGTGATCTGGGACGGACCAGAGCCGCAGCCTGTCACCGGCACTGCCCACCCCAGACCACAGGAGCGGGCCGTGGCTGTCTAAGCACCTGTAAGTCCTTTCTGTGCCCTCCAACCCCCTCCGGTGCCCCTCCCTTGCCCCTTCCACACCACGCGGCGTGTCACTCATTTGTCTGTGTCCAGGACACCTTGTCCATCATCAGCTCCTACAGGACAGCTGACCGAGAACTCACAGGATGCCAAGGGAGAGCAGAGAACGGAGGCTCCGAGTCTTTGCTAACTGATTTTGACAACTGTAATTTCATTTTAATTCTTTACGCTCAGCCTTCAGAGTTCACTGGCAGATGACCAGAGGTGTGTGTTTTGTGCAGTGGAGGAGGCCCAGGATAAGAGACTTGTGTTCAGTTTTTACGGGTTTTCGCTGCCTCATGGGAAATGGATGTCAGGGTCCTCTGCCCCCGCCCCCACCCCTACCCCCCGGGGGCTCCCCGACCATCACAGATGAATTATCCTATTTTCCCACCACGGAGACAGAAAACGAGAACCCAGCGCTCGGGGTCACGCGGGCTGGCTAAGCCGCCGTCCCTGTTCCTGGCTGGGCTGTGCCTCCCTGGATTTCGCTGCCACCCTCTCTGGGGTGTGGCCTGCTCACAGCGGATCCCTGAATGTCGGGGAGGGGGAGGGCGGCGATGGCTGGTCTTGCCCCCTCGTGGTGCGCACGGGGGAGACAGTGACCAGAAAAGGACAGGTGTGTCCTCAGTCACACAGCAACAAGCAAACTGCAGACCTGCTGCTCCCAGGCTGGCGCAAGCCCACCAGCCCCTCCTCTGCACGGCCCCCCATCCTGCGCCAGCCTCTGGATTAAAGCAACACGGTATTTGTTAACATGCATATTCCCGGACCCCAGGCCTGAGCCTGCAAGCACACGGTCATTCATGGGACACTGGCATTTATCAGGGCCGCGGCTGCTGGGTTTCTTATATTACCAGCTCTGAGGGCGCCAAGAATCTCCCCCTGCCCCCAAGTAGCATCCTCATCTCACTTCTGGTATCCCCGGACCTGCAATTCTAGCCCTGCAGAACCTTCCCCCGGGGCTAAGCATTGCCCTCGGGGTTCCTCCCAACACGGATACCTGGGGAGGAAGTCCACAGTCACAACCCTCATGTCTGCTGAGCGCACGGCACTGTCACCCGTCCGATCCCCCACAGCACCGCAGGAAGGCAGACAAAGCAAGGCTCACTTTGTTCATCTTCCAGACGAGAAACCGCAGGCTCCAAAAAGTTGACTTCTCCAAAAGCACGTGGTCAGTGAGTTCACAAACCAGACTCTGTGGACATCGGAGCCCCACCGGACCCTGCTTGGGGGGTGGGGGCTAGGGAACAGGAGCCGAGATGCTGGGGTGCTGGGCGCGTGGGAAGGAGGAATGAGAAAGAGAGAGGCCCTGCTGGGGCCGCCACGGCCACCATGGTCTCCCTCCCCATTGTGACAGCCTGGAAAAGTCCATTCATTCATTCACGTATTCACTCATTCCTCACAGCCTCCTGTGGTGGGCTGGTTTGTAGGGGACCACCTGTTAGCAGTCTGCTGTTTTACAGACTGACTATGTGACCTTACCTATAATTAGGGGGTGAAACCTACTTCTCAGGGTTGCTGTGAAGGGTTTGAAAGTTACCTCCCGCATGTTAAAGTGCCTAGTATGGCACCTGGCGTACTCTCTAGTCTCAGCTACAGCTTTCCAAGGAGGGCGGACTCCTGGCTGTTTGCTCCTTGTTCATTGTTATCCCATTCTACGGATAAAGCAACTGAGGCTCCAGGTTAGGCAGCTCCATATTTCAGCCACTGGCAGAGCCAGAATTTGAACCCTATGTCTATCTGAGTCTTTAATGCTAACCCCCACCCTGAGCTCTCCACACACACTACACATACAAACACACACACACACACACACACACGAAGCCTCCGGCTATTTGGGCTTTAACTCTAGGAAACACTCAGTGGGGGTGAAGCTGGAGAGGCTGCAATTTCCCAAACAAAACTTGACTGTGGTTCTTTCTCTTTCTTCCTCTTGCTGTGCATCCAGAGGCAGCCCCTGCTCCAGCCCACAAGATGGGGCACCAGGGGAAGGGGGCCTCTTCTCCCGCCTCTAATGGCTAACGTTCATTCTCGAATAACGCAATCAGAGCTCAAGGATTAATGGACGTGGCTCCTGCTTTCAAGTCCCCCCACCCCCCGCTGACAGATCGCCTAATTCCTCCCCCCACCCCATTCCTGAACCTTGCAGGAAAAAATACAGGCGGCTTGCTTATCTTAGTGTGGGGTTGCCATGGAAACGGCATCCCTCGTGAGATGCACTGTCATAACATTTCAGGGCTGTTCAGAACACTTAAAGACACAGCCTCCTCCTCCTCTCCGGGGCCTCAGTCCTCCAGCAGGTTGTCAGATGCTTAGGGAGGGGGCGGGAGGTAAAGAACTAGGAGGACCCCTGGCTTTGGGAATGTCAGCTCATATCCTTCTATGGCTTGAGATCAGCTGATGCCTGGCAAGTGACTGGGAGGGCTTAGAGAACAAATATTCTTCAAGTGGCTTCTGAGCTGGGCAGTGGGCTCTGCTTGGGATTTTCGTGATCAATCACGCCACCATCCCCCCACAAAGTTAGCATGATGATGACCTCCATTTTACAGAAGAAAAAACTGAGGCTCAAGGAGGTAAGGTCACTGCAGTGGGCACTACTGGTGTTCCAGGTGACCCCGCATCCCAGTTTTAGAACTCGAAGTCTCGCAGCCCACGAAACCCCTTAGTCCCTAGCCAACTAGGGAGGGCGGGTCACCTTACCTTCACCCTCTTCCCCATCTCTTCTCCCCACAGACATGGTATGCATCCCCCTGCCCCTGGGGGCTTGAATGCCTGCACCTGTGATTTCTCTTCAGCAGATGGCCCCTGGGCCCCTAGAGCTGCTCTGCCCCGCAGCCAAGAGCTGGACGTGTTTTGAGCCAGAGGTGGCCCTGAGCCAGTGGCTGGCAGGCGTGGGAGCAGGAAAGCCCGGTTCCCCTGCCTTGATTGGAGACAAGCTCTGAGCCCCCCTGTGGAGTCGAGCTGAAGCCACCGTCTATGGGACTTTTCCCGGGACTGCCTGCCTTGGTATCCTTCCCTCCCTTAGCGGCAACACTGGGAGCAGATCCTTAACGCATCACTTGCATAGAACCCTCCTTGCAGGGTCTGCTCCTGCAAACTCCCCAGCCCCAGAGGCTGACCTCAGGTCATACAGTAGGCCGTGCTGGACTCCCCTCACTTCCACACCCCCCACAAATCCTGGACTGCCAGCCACACTGAAAGACCCCCTTTCCACACAGCCATGCCCGCTGCAACCCCCGGGCCTTGGCACATGCTATCTGTCCGCATTCTGCTCGACGCCTCCTTCCCAGGCTGCTCCCCCCGCATGGAGGTCCACTTGTCCCTCAAGAGCTAGCTGAGGCGTCCGCCACCAGAAGGGGCTCCGCGGGGCCCGGGGACTTCACTGCGTCTACATCACTCCCACACATGGCTCCACCAAAGGCCCACTCTGGAGAGGATGTGCCTGGTGTCCCGGAGCCGGCCGTGAGCCCCCGGGCAGGCCCCCTGCTTCCGTCTCCATGCCCCCACGACCCACTCAGGGCCCGTCATGAGGTGCTAACAGACACCAAACGAGGGAAGGAAAGCACCCGGAGGCGGTACCGGCTTCGTGCCAAGCAGCCGGCAGGACTTACCCTCAGGGCCCTACCCGCTCCCCCTGACTGCCTCTGCACCCGCACTGGGTCCCCTCCAGCCCCGGGGCTGAGCCCTCCGTGTCCACAGTCCCCTCTGCCTACAGCTCTTTCCCAAAGAGGCTCTTGAGCATGCGCCCTCCCTTCCTCAGGTCTCTGCTTAAATGCTCCCCTCACAGAGGTCTCCCTGACCTCTCTGTCAGCTGCCCCCACCATCGCACATTGATTTTCCCACTACCTTAAGTATATAGTTATTTATATATAATTGCTATATGAGCCAATAATAAATATATATGTATATTTAGTTATATGCATACGATTCAATATACAATATTTATAGAACTCCCTAGAAACCAATTCACTTTGACTATGTGCTTAGGTTTCTGTTGCCCCCACTGGAGTGTGAGGTCCCCAGGGAGGGACCTTTGTCTACTGCTGTGGCCCCAGTACCCAGAACAGTGTCTACAGCACATTGTAAGCGTTGGATGAATATTTCTGAATGAATGCATAAAATGCTAGCCCCTCAGGGACTGCTGAGAAACAGTGCTTTGACGTAAGTGCTATTACAAACTCACTATTACAAAGCTCACTGCGAGAAAGGACTTGTCCGAGGCTGCACAGCCAAGAACCAAGGGCACCACCCTGAATGCTACAGCCCTGGGGCCTGACCTCTGGCCTTGACCTTGAACCTTCTCCAGCAATGCCACACCCTGCAGGCCGCTCGGAGCCCGTCCCCTCTTTCTGAAGCAGATGCCTGAACCTTGGTGACCGGGCTCTCCTGTGGCTGGGATGCACTGGTCACTAGGGAGAGGCGACGGTCCACAGAAGGGGTGACTGGGCTGCCTCTGAGCACCCCTCGGTACCCACGAGAAGGAGGTGAGGCTGGTGGCAGCCTGGATGGTAAAGATTCAGAACGGACACAGACTCCCCCACCAGCCCCTTGATTACTGCCAAGGCCTCCAGCCTCCCCACACCGGGGTCCAGGTGGAAGCTCTCCAACCTCTTCAGGGACCCGACATGTCCGTTACTGATTAAACAGATGAGCCAATTAGTGCAAAAGTGTGAATGGAAATCATTATGATGTGTTTCAGGCAAACCTCCCTCTTTCTTCCAAAAAGTGGGAAGAGCAGGGGCCAAATGTGATTAGTCCCATTGCTCAGAGTCTAGACCCGGGCAGGAGTGTCTCAGAGGCCACCCCTCCCACCAGGCTTGTGATCGCACTGGGGACCTGAGTAGACTTCATTTTCTGAGAGCCTGGAGAAGGGTCTCTCCTGCTATGAATTAGCTGGTCGCAGCCCCACTTTACAGACAAGCAAGCTGAGGTTCAGAGAGAGAACACGGGATTCTAAACCCCATGGTGTCCTCTTTTGGGGTACCTCACTCTGCTTGATCAGGTTCCTTGGACGTCTGCCGTCCTATCTCCTTTCCCGCTCTCCTAGACCTCAGAGCAAGCGGGCATGCACACACCCGCATAAGCATACGCACCACAGACAGACGCCTTCTCTGGCCCCTCCAAGTCCAGCAGCAAAGTTGCCGCCTCATTGACTGATTAAAGGCTGTGAGTCCATGATTCTGAGGTCTTGGACTCAGGGACAGAATGAGGACACCCTCAGAAAGACCCTGCTCCCTGGTGTACCAGCCAGCATCCCTTGGCCCCCTACACCACTCGGAAAGGGGACACCGACATGAGGCAAGGGCTCTGGAAGGAGTCTTTCAGCCCCACGCACCCTGCACAGTCCCACACAGACCAGGGTTGGGAGGAGGTGGGCAGGGCTACGTTCGAACACGGACTATAATTGTTTTTCCTTTTCCAATGCTCGCAGTGTCCTGCCGACTGACTGTGAAAATAAAGACTCATTTCCTACTGATCTGGGGTCTTTTTTTTCCTCCTCATTCCACAAATACCACAGTTCTGGGTTTACGGCACACAGTTCGCCCCTGCCCTGCTTCTGGAGCAGCATAACTAATCTTGTAGCCTCCTCGAGAGCACATCTTCCTCTGCCAGCCGCTCTGAAGGACCGACAGGGCTTCGCCGCTTGCCAAGGCCAGCCCCACTTTTGTCTCACAGAATTTCTACAAGCCCCCTGCACGGTATCATTGCCAGCCTTTGTGAGACAAGGAAACTGGGGCTCAGAGAGGTTAAGTAACTTGTCGTACGCCACACAGCAAGTTCACAAAGGCACAGATAAATCACGGAAAAGCCTTTTCCTCAGCAGACATAAATGCTAAAAGAGCTATTTTCCTACCAGAAGGCCCCAATTTGGACAATGTAACCCCAGTGCTGGCTAACGATGGGAAGCGCCCTACAAGATCTGATGCTGGGTGGTTGTTTTACTCCCCTGCCCATGACTTATTTCTGTTGGGAAGTGAGAACCTCAGCTTCTCTGATGATCTCAGCTCTGCCTCGCGTAAACATTCATAAGCTGTGAAAAGAATTCATTGATGAATTCATGCAATACTCTCTCCTCCGTGGGTGAATGAAATCCAGCGACAGACGTGCCGACGTATCGGTGAGGTTGCCTCGAGGGGAGAATCTGCACGTCTTTCTTCCTTGGCTGTTTCCCCTCCTCTCTGGATGCCCCGCGTGGCTCTCACGGAAAGCTGAGGAGAAAGGCCCTCCGCCGCCCATGATTGCGTGGTTCCTGTGCTCTGCCCCGCACGCCGTCCCCCCCGGGCACAGCCCTGCCTGCAGAAAGGCGGACGCAGGCCAGACGCACGGGTCCTGCCTTTGACTTGGCCCCTCTCTTGCCTCCGAGCAGTGGGGAGGGCACGCGTGTAAAATCAACTCTGACGCATGACCTCCTTAACCCTGGCCAGCTTCTTCAGGGGCAGGAGAAACAAAGCCACCATCGAGGTGCCACCAGCTCTCCAAAGTGGCAGCCCCTAGCCACGGGTGGCTAGTTACGTTTAAGTCAATAAAAATCAATTAAATTAAAATGCCAGTCCCCCTCTGCCGCACTAGTCACACTCGAAGTGTTCAAGGGGGCCAGTGGCTCTCATGTGGGACAGCGCACATACAGGACATTTCCGTCCTCACAGAACGTTCCACAGGACAGCATGGCTGCCAGAGTTACTGGCGCTGTGGGTCCGCACTCTGCCAGTGATCACGTCCATCTGGGGAGCAAGGGCCCCGGGACGCAAGCTGCTCCCTGGCGAGCCTGCTCTCTGAGAGCCTTGATCTACCAACTGTTTACAGAGGGTCTCTGGGCCCCTGCATGCCTCATGGGAGAAGAGACATGAGGAAAGTATACCCAGCCGACTCCCATTCCCATAGTCTGCATTCTCTGTCTTGTCTCCATCTGCAAAATGGGGGTGTGATACCAGCGAGAATAGAACACACCTGGCCATGGGCCAGGCTCCCCACTGGCCCCCAGGGTGTCTGCCTGCCCTGGGCTGTCATCAGGGGCTTTAAGGCAGACACGCAGCCTGGGAACAGCAAGTGAGGTGAGCAGGGACACCGAGGGCTTCCGAGAGCTGCAGAGAACAGCCTCAGCCTATTACCAATCACCTCAGAAGCGTCCCAAACGAGTTGGCCGACAGCTCAGCCCGACCCCGGGATTTTTCCTGGACACAAACAGTATTCACACCTGCCAATCTCTAGGCCGTGTTTGCTCTGGAGCTGGCCAGAGGCTAAATGTTTTACATCTTTGAACCCTCATAATGAGCCTATGAGATCAGAAATTTATTTCCATTTTACGGATGGGAAAGTTGAGGCTCCGGGAAGCTAAGAAGGCCATTCAGTGTGGCTCTTAACCGCTCAGCTGGCTGCCCTCCTCCCCGTGCCTTTCCTCACTCTCCAAGAGGGTGAGAATAAGAGGAGTTAAGTGACGTGCCTAAGGTCATGCAGATGCTCATAAACCCTCTGCCGCAAGCCCTCTGCCAGCCGCGGGCACCTCGCATGCCTGCCCTCTGACCATGCCCATCCCAGCACTGCATTTGTGCTGGTTTGTGCTGGTACCATTGCTCAGCAGCCGGCAAGGGTGAGAGGCCCCAGGGCCCCGAGCTCAGCTTTGCCAGGTCTAGTCAATGACCCGATGCAGACAGTGTGAAACAGAGGCGGGGCAGGGGCTGCGGTGGGAGGCCTCCGGACAAAGGGAACGCTATTAATTGTATGAGCCACCTTGCCAAAGTCACAGATATTTTGTGGAAAAAACCCACCGTGGGCTGCAGCATGGGCCAAAACGCAAATGAGGCACTAGTGGGGGAAAGCTGGCTCCAGGGAGTGGGGCGGTGGGGTGCACACACCACCGGGAAAATTTTTACATTGGGGGAAAATATAACACCACTTGTCTCTCTTCCCTGGAGCAGCCGTGGGGCTGCAGGAGCGGGAAGGTCTGGAGTAGCACCCACAGCGGAGCTCTACAAGCATTTGCTGAATGAATATACACACGAAGAGAATGTACGAAAGGAACGGATATGGGAAAGCCATAAAAGAAAAAAAAATAAAGGACAAGAGGATGATAAACGCAAAGTCTGGAGTGAGAAGAGGTGGGCTCAGGCAGGGCACTGGGTCTTGGGTGGCTCTGGGTCTCAGCGGTGGGTGCTCATCTGTAGGACGCACTGTTACCACGAATCCCCTGCAATCACTGGCTGAATATCCTTCAGCATCTCATCAGGGTTTCACAGAAACATTCACAACGTGGACTATATGGAGCCCCTAGGAAACATCTGGATTTGTACCCTCGCCTTGCCCATGGTTAGGAGAGTGCGTTGTCTCATTACCATGGTAACGATTCAAATCACCATAGATGTTTTTAAGGCGCCTTTTATCTATATAGCGCTCCACATGTTGATAGCATTCACTACTCGCATCAATGGGTTTAAACTTCGAAGTAAGGAGTGCAGCCGTCCTAGGGCAGAAAATGCTAGAAACCAGCAGATCTGCCCGTCACTCACAACTCTGCCTCTTTCCAGCTGCGAGACCTCAAATAAGCCATTGAACTTTCCAGAGCCTTGGTTTCCCAACTGGGAAAATGGGAGAATATACTTGGGTGGACCATCTTGTCAGGCGGTGGCTCGTTAATCCTCGCTGATCAGCCGAGCATTCGTTGGGCCACGGCTGTGTGCCAGGCGCAGTCCTGAGAGCTGGGGACACAGCAGAGGACATGACGAAAGGAGCGGCTGCCCTCTCGGGGTCTGCTGTCCGGGGATAGACAGTGGACTAGGCATATGACAGCGGTACCTCCTTCCATGGAGACAGATAAGAGAAGTGACAGCACAGGGCCCCTGAGAACACTTACAGCAAGAGCTTCAACACTTTGGAGGGGCAGCACTGGGGGGTATTAATGCCTGAACACATTCTCATAATCTGTGGTCTTGCCAGAAAGGTAATGGGTCGACAGGATTGTTGTAAAGCCAGGAATGAAAAGGCTTTAGAGAACATGGGGTAAAAGGGAGACCAGGAGCCAGGACCAGGAGCTGCCCAGTGCACACAGGACAAAACCCTGCCCTACATCAGCACTGTTGGCAGTCAGCTGTTGCTGTGGACTCCAGTCTTCCCACCCCAGGCCCCGGCAGCTAAAGGGGAGGGGGGGAACGTCTGAACCGGCGTGATGACCAGCGTCCACTCCAGCTGGTGAGGGCTGGCACCCACGTGTCCTTAAACCATTTGCTTTGTGCCCCTGAGTCAAAGGGTGGGGTTCAAAACTGCACCCCAATCTCTCCCCACAAGCCACCAGCACAGGCTGTGCCCTGAGCCCTCCCTCCCCACCCCAGAGCCAGGCTGTGGCTCTGGGGTCCGCGGAAGTTTCCCTGATGAAGGCACAAGGAAGGGGAAGGCGCCGTACCTGCATGAACAGCCCGGAGAAGTGTGTTCTCAAGCAACAGCCTATGGGAAGGCAGCTCCAGGGGAAAGAATGTGGACACACAGCACTGGCCCAGACAGCCAGGGGGAGGTGGCAGAGCCTTGAGGCCACATGGGAGACACTGGGATCCATCCTGGGAGTGCTGGAAGTGAACCAGGGGCGAGCCACGACCAGATGTGCGAGGCCCGGAGAGCGCTCTGGCTGAGACAGGAGCGGTATCTGTGGGGCCTCGGAGGATGGGGGCGTGCCTGGTGTAAGTGAGTCCCCAGAAACAGCTGTGCCACATCCCAGATGCACATGTGCTGTGACTAGCTTCTTCGTCTGTGGCTTTCCTGTTCATTTCCTTTTTTTTTTAAAGATTTTATTTATTTATTTGAGAGAGAGAGAGAGCACATGAGAAGGGGGAGGGTCAGAGGGAGAAGCAGACTCCCCGCCCAGCAGGGAGCCCGATGCGGGACTCGATCCCGGGACTCCAGGATCATGACCTGAGCCGAAGGCAGTCGCTTAACCAACTGAGCCACCCAGGCGCCGTTTTTTTTTTTTTTTTTTTAAGATTTTATTTATTTACTTGAGAGAGAGAGAGAACACAAGCGGGGGGAGGGGAGTAGCGGGTAGGGGCGGAGGGAGAGGGAGAAGCAGACTCCATACTGAGCAGGGAGCCCGTTGTGGGGCTCAATCCCAGAACCCGGGGATCCTGACCTAAGCCGAAGGCAGACGCTTAACCAACTGAGCCACCCAGGTGCCCCATCCTATTCGTTTTCTTCACAGTGTCTTTCGATGAGCAGAATTTTACAACTTGGTGAAGTCCACGTCATCAAATTGTCCTTTTAGGGTTACTATTGTTAATGTCCCGTCTAAGAAATCTTTTCCTATCACAAGGCCATGAAGATATTCCCCAATGTTCTCTTCTAAAAATTAAAGAATTCCCTTCACTCAATAATAAAAAGAAACAGTCCAATCCAACCTGGGCCAAAGACTTGAATGTATATCTCACAAAAGAAGATATTCAAATGGCAATCAGGTGCTCAACTTCATCACCAATTAAGCCAGTACAAATTAAAATCACAATGAGATAACACCACACAACTACAGAGGGGCTAAAATTAAAAAGCTGAGCGTGACCACAGTACATCTTGACCCGGCTGCAGAGGACCCCAGACTCTCACACCTGGCTGGTGGAGGTGGACCCCGGGACGACCGTTTTAGAAAAGAGTGTGGCAGTTCCTTATAAATTAAACGCATACCTACCCTGTGATGCAATCTTTCCACTCCAAAGTCGTCATCCAAGAGGAAAAAAAAAAAGCGTATGGGGTGCCTGGGTGGCTCAGTTGGCTGAGCGACTGCCTTCGGCTCAGGTCATGATCCTGGAGTCCCGGGATCGAGTCCCGCATTGGGCTCCCTGCTCGGCAGGGGGTCTGCTTCTCCCTCTGACCCTCCCCCCTCTCATGTGCTCTCTCTCATTCTCTCTCTCTCTCAAATGAATAAATAAAAATCTTTAAAAGAAAAAAAAAAAGCGTATGTCCACACAAAGGCTTGTACTCAAATGTTCATAGTAACTTGATTATATAGCAGCCCAAGACTAGGAACATCCAAATGCCATCCAAGGATGAATGGATAAACAAATCATTGTAGGTACATACATATTCACCTCTATAATCGAACACCATGCAGCAGTAAAAAGTAATGAGCTACTCAACATGGATGAAGCTCAGAAACATTAAGCCGAGTGAAGGAAGTCTGACACAAGAGCGTGAACTGCAGAAGTAGGCCATGTCTAGGAAGTTCTGGAACAGGCAGAGCTAATCTATAGTGAGAGAAAGCAGATCCGTGGTTGCCTGGGCAGGAGCCTGAGGGAGTGCTATCTTGCTGGGAATGTGGATTACACGGGTATATACATGGTCAAAATGGAGTGGACACTTGCGATCTGCATGTCAATTGTGCCTCAGTGAAGTTGTAGTTCTTTCCAGGGGGGAAAAGAGAAAAAGTTGCCGGGTGTATGTACAGGGAGAGTACGTCGACCCAGGTGATGGATGGAGGTGTTGAATCCCTGTCTCGCACACCTGCAACAAATGTAGTAACACTGGATGTTTACTAACTGGAATTAAAAGAAAAACTTAAAAAAAAAAAAAGTATGTTGACTATTTTTAAAAAAAATTTTTAAGACCTGTTGCTGTTTATTTATTTATATCGAAATATATCTGACATACAACATTGTGTAAAGGTAAGGTGCACAACGTGTTGACGTGATACATTTATTTTTTAATTTTTTAGATTTTCTTAAAAATTTTATTTATTTATTTGAGAGAAAGAGAGAGCACAGACAGGGGGAGCGGCAGGCAGAGGGAGGGGGGAGAAGGAGACTCCCCACTGAGCAGGGAGCCCGATGCGGGGCTCCATCCCAGGACCCTGCGCTCATGACCTGAGCCGAAGGCAGACGCTTAACCGACTCAGTCACCCAGGCGCCCCAGACGTGATACATTTATATACTGTAAATGAGTGTTCTTACAGCAATAGCGCTTTTCTCAGCTCACATAATCATCCCTTCTTTTTCGTGGTGGGAATAGTTATGCTCTAGTCTCTTAGCTGGCTTGTTGACTATAATGCAATCTTGGTGCCTATATTCACGAGTCGGTGCATTAGATCACCAGGATTTATTTGTCTCCCAGTTGCAAGTCTGTACCCTTAAATGACATCTCTTCTATTCTCCCATTTTTAAAAAAGCTCTGCAGCCTGGCGTGGTTACCAAACATGCCAGGGATGTGGGAGGAGTGAGAGAGACACGCACAGGCTGCTGGAAGGTTCCATTCATTCGTCATCCAACAAAGATCTGTCGACCCCTACTGCGTGCTGTGACAACCTCTGAACAACAAAGGCGGATAAGATAGTGTCCCATCCATCGAGGAGCCAACAGTCATTGTGTGTGTGTTTATGTGCGCACATGCGTGCATGTATGTGCAAGCATGTGTCACACTTCTCTAGAAGTTAGCCTCATCTTTTCCAATGACCAACAAAAAATGTAATAGTATTTAAAAAAACAAACAGCCACTCAGCCACCTCTTGGTTCTCCCCGCCCCCGGCCCCTGGCAGCCCCAGCATCTGGACCTGCATCAGGTGAGGCGGTGGCAGGGTCTCTAAGTGGGTTCTGGGGACTGTGGGCCGGCCTCCAGCAAGGTCCAACATGCAGATGCCAGCAAGGTTTCCCAAGCCCTCACCGGGCCTCACTGCCTCTTTCCTACAGACAGTGCAGCTGGCTGGGGCCTCCGGCGCAGCCCCCCGATGACTAAGCCGCCGGTTTCTGGCTGCTCTCTTTGTCCTTTGCACAAACCCCTAGAGTAGCCGATTTCCTTAATGTGTGTGATAAGCCAGTCCTATCTCAGTCACTTTCTCTTAAATGGACAGAAGAAAGGCACTGACCAACCATACCTAAAAAGTAGGCATTCCACAAACAAGGCTCAAAGACCCTCCAGAACTTCGAAACTCTTCACCGATGTCCCCACTTGTCACTCCAGCTCTAGGATGCTAGCACGTTGCAGGGATCTACCTCACCCCATCCCGCCCCTGTTGGAAGGAGGGTTTTGATAAGGGTGACCGAAGTCCCCAAGTGAGTGCTTATGGCTGCCATCCACAGGGCCAAGGGCCCTTCCTGAGAGTGAAGCATCGGGATCCCCATTTTATAAGTGGGGAAACTGAAGCTCAGAGACGACATGACATGACCAAGGCCACACAGCTTGCCACTCGGCAGAAACTGGATTCCAGAGCTTCTGGTTCCAAAAGGAAGTCATAACAAGTCATGTCATTTTCTCCTTAACAAACCTCAGAATCATGAAGGAAATGCCTCCTTTGCTGCTACCAATATGTACTGGAATGAATGAATGAATGAATGAATGAAGGGAGGGAACAGGAGGAGTCAGGAAATGCACCCAGCTTCAGAGGGCATTTGCACAGGGCCCAAGATTATTCCCTGACTCAACCTCCCCACTCTCCCTGGAGCCCTGGCTGGGTTCAGCCTCTAGGTAAAGTGGTACCAACTAATCCAGAGTTCTGTAGGCCTGGAGCTGAGGAACAAGCAAGAGCATCCAGAAGTCTGGTTGCAGCACCTCTGTGTGCGCGCGCGTGTGTATGGGGAGGAGGGAGGGCCAGGGAGGACACGTTTGGAATGAGGGGATCTGCAGGAAGGAAGGAGTATGCATAGGCAAGGACATGTGGGTACTAAGCAGGACCCGGGGTGGATGTGTAGGAGAGGTATGTGTCGTGTGAGAATGTTGCATGGATGGGTGCGCGCAGGAGTCTGGGTGTGAGCAGGAGGGTGAGTAGGTATGTGGGTAGGCAGGTGCACGGGAAGGTGAGCAGGAGGCCACAGTGTGCAGTAAGCAGGTGTGTGCACCCTTTGAAGCAGGTGGAGGCAGTCTGGGTCTTAACAAGGCCACAGCGGTGTGTTCCATTCACTCCCCAGGGGGACTAATTTTAGCCACAGCCCTGATCCTGAAGGCTCCCAGCCTAGGGAGGTCACTGCTCCCTTATTAACCCTCCTCAGGATCTGACCCAGCTGGCCTGTCCACTCCCTCCTGCCCACAGCGGGTCAAAGAAGAGCCCTCACCGAATACAAAAAGGGCACAGTGCTTTTCCTATCATCTGAGGACAACGAGGCTTGAGGAGGCTCTAGACGGTTCTGAAATTTCCACTCTCTCCCTGGCCCCACTGCAGAATCCTGGTGGTAAAGGACTTGGCTGACTTCACATGAGCTGGGGTAAAGTGAGGACAGAACCAACAGGGAAACTAAGGTGGGGAGGAGGAGGGTTGAGGAGCACGCAAAGCTAGAAGCAAAGTGAGCACAAAAGAGACCTCTCTCTGCTAAGAAGAGCCCAGGGGTCAATCTTGGGGCAGGCTTCCAGGACAGACATAGGCAGCCTGCAGCCATCACAAGGCCCCACGGGGGCCAGACCAGGCCCTCCCGGAGCCTGGGCCGAGCCTCTCACTGCACAGACTCGACCTGATAGCATCTGGCTGACCTCTGCAAGGATGCCTGGCGTGTGCGACCAGGGACCAAGACCAATGTCCCAGGGGTCTCCCATGCCCTCTGGCCACTGGACAGGCAGACACTGCCATCTGTTTGGGACGGTCAAGGCCTGCCCTGCCCTCCACAGTCAAGATTCTGAGAACCACAGACCACAGGACCGTCAGCTCAAACCAGGACCGAGGGAAGGTCTTGGCCACCTGGCTCGCCAGTGTACTCCTAGGAATGTATTCCTAGTGGATTCAGAGGAGGAGCACAATGAGGCTTTGTGGGGAGAATGAACAAAGGAGTAGACTGACAAATGCTGGGTGGCTGGCACTGAAAACTTCCTCAGAGATCAAGCGGGCCAGCCCTCTCCCCATTTCACAGGTGAGAAAACCGAGGCCTGGAGAGAAGATGTGACTTTATCACAAACCCCTGGCCGAGGCTACCACGAGGTCCGGCCATCCCCTGCAAGGCCCCCACTTCCCTTCCGAGGGCTGGTTTACACTGAGCATTAGTGCACACCTCACTTTTGGTTCTGGGGTCCAATGAAGGTGATGTCTGCCATGACAAAGGGATAGAGGGGAGACTGCATCTGCCTCGTATTTGCTCCTCCCAGCCTCGAGTGAAGGGGAGATGGGAGAGAAAGTCCTCTCTCTCTGTAAGAGGCCATTACCTGCCAACTCAGCCTCTCACAACGGAGGCTTGTCAGCCCAGCTATCTATGGAATCTCTTCCATCTTGGGTACCCTCCTTGCCTCCCACCCTCAAAAAGAGAAATGATATGGCCCAACCCACATTTCTAACTCCTCCTCCTCCTCCTTCCATAGGGCTATGCTCTAACCCCCCAGAAGACGCCCTGCCCCCAGGAAGTTCCCTGGTTCACACCTCCTTGGCTTTGTGTGCCTCCCCTGCCTGGGCTACCCTTTCTGCAGGGGGAAAAAAAAGTCCTTCAAGGCTCAGGACTACTGGCAGCCCCTCTGCCCAGCCTTCCCCAGAGTCCTACCGACAGCCCATCATGTTCTACTCCCCAGCCCCCTGCAGGTCACCAAGCCACGGGTTCCTCCAGCAGAGCTCCATCATTCTTTGTACACACGCCCCCTCCATGGGGAGACATGGTGTTCACCCCCGGCACCTGAACCGGGGCTGAAATACAGTAGGTGCTCAATAAATGCACGATGAATTACGCTGACACCTGAATTACGCCTCTTCAGGAGCTGGCATAAAGATTAGAAGGAGGGGCAAGAAAGAAAGGGGAGGGATGTGGGAGGCAGGCGGCGGGGAACCACAGCATGATCTGTTAACAGTGGGAGAGGAGAAAGAATGAATTCATTTCCTCCCTGTAGGTAATGTGCCTGTAAATATTCACAAACCACGCAAGTTCTCTTAGCCTTCCCATTAAAGATAAATGCATAAATAAACCAGTCTCCCCAGGGGCTCTGCACACAGGCTGTTGTTCCTGTCCTTGAATAGCAGGGTGACTATTTAGTTGCACCTCTCCCCCCAACACACAACAGTCCCAGAGGGTGTCCAGAAGTCGGTGACAAGGGAGAGCAAGCACCAGGCTCAGCAGGAGGTGGTGCTGGTCACTCCAGAGCGGAAGTAGGTTTTCCTACAAGACCTGGGGAGGCCAGAACAGGTGGCCTCATTTGTCAGCCTTGGGCTTGACCGAGTGTGTTCCTCAGCCCCCAAACCGAACACCCGGATGCCCGTAGCGGGTCCAGAGGTCACACACAGAGAGCCCTCTGTGCTCCCAGTGGATCCCCTGCTAAGGAGAAAACAAATGGCTCCTGGAAATGCTAGAGATGTATGACCTACGGAGAGGGACAGAGGAAGTCCCAGATAGATAGGCTAGATGAGGGCCAGGGTCCCCCGGGCAGCGGTCCCTGTCAGCATAGGAGTCATCCATTCGGCAACCAGGGCCCGTCCTAAATTACCCACAGCTCCCTCTCAGTGTCTTCTCTGAACACACAGGGCAGGGTAAACAGCCAGATGGTGGCAGGAAGCAGGCTCAAGGTGTGTGGGGGGCTCTCCTTCCTCAGCTGACTGTACAAACTCCTGCAGCAACAACAGGGAGCTTGGGCCCAAAGCCCAATCTTTCTGACAGGCTCAGGATATGAATGAAATCCAGGAAAGCGTGGTTAGCCTGGACTCACTTAACCAGCTCCCAGCATGACAATAGCAAACCTCTGCATAGCACTTGCCCGCGGATGAGCTCATTTGCTTTTAATCTTCATGGCAGCCCGAGGAAGCACCTGACTATTATCATTCCCATTTTACAGATGGGAAAACTGAGGCCCAGAAATATAGTCTCACAGGGAATGGGAGTGGAGTCAGGAGTCACACCAGACATTCCAGCCCTGGGGTCTAGCCACCAAACAACTGGTGCTCAGAGGAGAGAGGTCAGCAAAGTAGAAAGATGCTGGGTGCAGGGCCTCGGGATCAGGGTATGTTTGATATTTTGGAAGGATGGGGGTTGTGTGTGCCATTTTTTTAAAGATTTTATTTATTTTTTTATTTGAGAGAGAGCGAGAGAGCGCGAGTCAGCAGGGAGGGGAACAGAAAGGGACAAGCAGACTCCCCGCTGAGTGCGGAGCCCGATGTGGGGCTTGATCCCATGACCCCGAGACCACAACCCAAGCCGAAATCAAGAGTCAGACACCAACTGACTGAGCCACCCAGGCACCCCTGTGTGTGCCATTAAAAAATATATATATATGAGGGCGCTGGTGTGCAGCCCACCCGCATCATTACCTCACTTCATCTCAACAGAAGCTCTGGAAGGAAAGGTTATTATGCCCAATTCACAGATCAAGAAACTGAGGCTCATGAAGCTTAATGGTCTTCTCGCAGGCTGGGATTCGATTCTGGGCCAACTCATCACAGCCACTTCTGATGGCTTAAAACCCAGTTCCTCCACTAGCTGGAATGACTGGGACCAGATCCTTCACCTGGTGGACCTCAATTTCCACATCCGTAAAATGGTGCCTTCCTGAGCCCCACCCAGCCCAGGTGGCTGGGAAAAAAGAAAGAGATGGCAGCCAATGTGAAGGGCCACTGCAAAGCATACAGCCTCCACCTCAGGCTCTCAGGCCCAAGTCCCGGCTGCGAAGAGAGGGCTGACATTTACAACAGTGCGTCCCGACGCCCCACAGGATGCTCTGCCAGCAAAGAGATTCAATTATGGCCATTATGGTGCACTTAGGAAAACCAGGGAGCAGGCTAATACATTTTAGAAAGATTTGCAACAACAGAGGTTGAATCCAAACGAGTTTTCTACTTAACCCTCAGTTAAACAGAAAAATCCATTTAACCACAAGGCAACACTGTCTTCCCACTCTATAGTTAATCACTTTGTATCTTACTGTCTGCCATCTAGATGTATATTTTATCACCCTTAAGCCTCCTTGGAATAAAAAATAAGCTCACTGATGGAGAGAAAGATGTCAGAAACCTCTGTGGGTCTGAGCCCTAGATCACCACCCTCCAACCTGTTACCTCCTCAGACAAGGCAAGAAGGAATTGCTTATATTCATCACTGCTGAAGACGCTGGTGGTGGACTCCCTCAGAAGCAGCTCCACGGGCCCCAGAGGGAGTGCTAATTCACACCTCCCACCCTCCTCTTCTCCCCCTGACAGAGAGCAGACCCAACATCTGTAGTCACTGGAAGCTTCCAGAAAGAGGCTGGAGAAGGGACGTTCTTAGCATGAATCACAGGGGCTGGATTCCTTGAGCTCCCAGTGAGCTAAGCCACAGAGCAGTGGAGACCAGAGTTGTCCGGGAGGCCTGATCAGGAGAAGGGATGGATGCAAGTTTCTCTTCCATGAAATGGGAAAGAACACCTATCAGCCAGATAGTTTTCTCTATATTAAATAAAGCAGCACTGACCGCGTACACACAGATACTCCAGGTATAGAGTTATCGGATAAAGCACAGGATGCTCAGTTAAGTTTGAATTTCACATAAACAACAAGTAATTTTTTAGCCTATGTCCCAGATATTACATGGGACTAATATTGATGGGACATACTTAAACCAAAAAAATTCTTCGTTGTCTACACGAGGTTCCCATTAACTGGGCAGCCTGTGGCTTTATTTGCTGGCCCTATAGCAACCCCTTCCAGGAGGCATGCCTCTGTCAGTGGGTAGTGGGAAGCCAGCGAGGGGCCCCTAGGCCAGGGCTGCTCAGGGAGGAGTCCACAGAGCTGTCCTGCAGCAGGGCAATGGGAGCGAAGAAAAGCAGGAAGCCCAACCGACCGGCTTTCTGAAGGCACCTCTACCGACCATGCGCCTGAGTGGGAACAAAAGCAGGAAACAAATGGGCCTCTTGTCCTGAGCGGGGGGGACTGAATGATTTCTCTTCCCTCGTTTCCCGAGCTCTTAACATTGCTTTATTGTCTTAACAATAACAGTGTGCACACGCACACCCGAGGGTTTTTCTTATCTTTGGGAGTAATCAGGTGGTTTGATCAGATTTCAAGTTCATGGAAGCTGTGGGGGGAGGCGGGGTGGGAATGAGAATTTTTCATCTCTGTATGCAAGAGGATGCTTAGTGAATGATGGAGGGAGGGAGAAAGGGAGGTGAAGAGGGTAGGGAAGGAGAGTGGGAGAGGATTTCTGAGGGCCACAGGACCTCCCAGCCTGGGGGAGCCAGATCTACTGCCCCAGGGCTCCTCGCTACCTCTCCTGGGTGGGGGGGCCCTGCAGGGCTAGGTGCTGTTTGGACAGCAGGCAGCACAAAGCCCAGCCTCGGGTCTGAGGCCCCCTGCTCCCCAGCCCCCTGCATGTACCCAGCATGGGGACCCACTACAGCACAGAGGGACAGACCCGGGGAGCTCCCCGCAGGGACAGAAAGCAGATTCTGCACCCTCTGCTCTGCCCTGGCCCTCTCTCATGGGACACACTTGCCTCTTGGTTCAAGTTCAGTTTAAACAGATGTTGTATTCCTAAGAAGCCCTGTCTTTGAAGTCTGGGAGAAAATCTCAGCTCCAAAGGGACATTTCCTACCTAAAAGGCTCTCCGGGGAGTCTCGGCAGAAATAAAAACCAAAAGCCCTGGATTTTTATCTCTTGGTATTTATGAGATTTTTCATTAGAACTGCTGCCTCCACAGATTGCTCTGTGGAAGAGAAACAGGAGACAGAGGGAGGGAGGGAGGGCAGGGATCCCACTGAGCAGGGCTGGACGCGTCACCAGGAGGGATGCAGCCTCACAGGCACCAGGGCAAACCACCACCGTAAGGCCGGAGCTTTCCAGAATGCTAGATACCATACACAGCTGGTTCTCAGAACCCGATGAGCCAAATACCTAGCGGCTCAGGTTCTGCGCCGCCTCCTGCCTTAGCGAACACTGGACACCTGGAAGGCCTGTCTGCCCCCATCCCGCCTGGACACCGCCTGGTCATACAGCAGGCCCCACCACAGCGTCTCCTCCGCAGGATCTTCTGAGAATGTTCTGTCCCCTCCCATCCCCTCCCAGCAACACCCTCTCGGAAACCAGCTCCCTAGGGCAGGGCAGGGGGAGCGGATGGGACAAGGTGTAGGTACTAGGGGATGAATTGTCTGTAGGATATTTAAATACAAACATAAAACTGACCAAAAGCTGACAATTCTAAACAATGTCAGTGAGAAATCACTCTGCCTTGAAAAAAAGTCTTTGAACTGTGGTCACTGCTGAGTTCCCTTCTTTCCTAAGAAATTTGACTACTTTTCATCCCTGTACCTTATTTACTCCGAACAAGAAGTTTGTACGTCTTAATCCCCTTCACCTATTTTGCCCATACCCCACCCTCTCCCCTCTGGCAACCCCTAAATTTGTTCTCCAGATTCATGAGTCTGTTGCTGGTTTTGTTGGTTTATTTGTTCGTTCATTTGTTTTTAGATTCCACGTGTAAGAGAGATCATGGGGTGTTGGCTTTTCTCTGACTTATTTCACTTAGCATAATACCCTCTAGGTCCATCCATGTTGTTGCAGAAGGGAAGAGCTCATTCTTTTTTATGGCTGAATAATATTCCATTACACACACACACACACACACACATCACATCACATCTTCTTTATCCATTCATCTGTCAATAGACACTTAGGTTGCTTCCATAGCTTGGCTATTGTAAACAATGCTTCTGTGAACATAAGGATGCAGTTATCTTTTCATATTAGTGTTTTTGTATTCTTTGGGTCAATACCCAGTAGTGCAATTACTGGATCATATGGTATTTCTATTAATAATTTTCTGAAGGGGCGCCCGGGTGGCTCAGTTGGTTAAGCGACTGCCTTCGGCTCAGGTCATGATCCTGGGGTCCCGGGATCGAGTCCCGCATCGGGCTCCCTGCTCAGCGGGGAGTCTGCTTCTCCCTCTCCCACTCCCCGTTTGTGTTCCCTCTCTCGCTGTGTCTTTCTCTGTCAAATAAATAAATAAAATCTTAAAAAAAAAAAAACATTAAAAATAATAATAATAATAATAATTTTCTGAGGAAACTCCATACTGGTTTCCACAGCAGCTGTACCAGCTTGCATTCTCCCCCAACAGTGCCTGAGGGGTCTTTTTTCTCCACATCTTCACAACACTGTTGTTTCTTGTCTTTCTGATACTAGCCATTTTGACTGGTTGTGAGGTGATATCTCACTGTGGTCGGGATTTGCATTTCCCTGATGATGAGTCCGATGTCAAGCATCTTTTCATGTGCCCATTGGCCATCTGCATGTCTTCTTTGGAAAAATGCCTCTTCAGATTCTCTGCCCATTTTTTTTAATCAGAGTATTTGTTTTTCTGGTGTTCACTTTTATAAATTCTTTATGTATTTTCGATATTAATCCCTTATCAAATATATTATTTGTAAATATCTTTCCTCATTCAGTAGGTTGCCTTATTGTTTTATTGATGGTTTTCTTTGCTGTGCAAAAGCTTTTTATTTTTGTGTAGTCCTGATAGTTTATTTTTGTTTTTGTTTTCCCTGCCTGAGGAGACAGATCCATAAAAAAAGTTGCTAAGGCCAATATCAGAGAGATTACTGCCTGTGTTTTCTTTGAGCTTTATGGTTTCAGGTCTCACATTTAGGTCTTTAATCCATTTTTAATTTACTTTTGTGTGTGGCATAAGAAAGTGGTCCAGTTTCATTCATTTGCATGTAGCTTGTCCAGGTTTTGCAACACCATTGTGGGATACACTGTCTTTTCCCCATTGTATATTCTTGTCTCCTTTGTCATAGATTAATTGACCGTATGAGTGTGGGTTTATTTTAGGGCTCTCTATTCTTTTTTAAATTTTTATTTAAATTCAATTAATTAGCATATAGTGTATTATTAGTTTCAGAGGTAGAGTTCAGTGATGATTTATCAGTTGTGTATAACACCCAGTGCTCATTACATCATATGCCCTCCTTAATGCCCATCACCCAGTTACCCCATCCCCCCACTCCCCTCCCCTCCAGCAACCCTCAGTTTGTATCCTGTGATTAAGAGTCTTTTATGGTTTGTCTCCCTCTCTGATTTCCTCTTGTTTTATTTTTCCCTCCCTTCCCCTATGTTCCTCTGTTTTGTTTTTTAAATTCCACATGAGTGAAATCATATAATAATTCTTTCTCTGATTGACTTATTTTACTTAGCATAATACCCTCTAGTTTCATCCAAGTCATCGCAAATGGCAAGATTTCATTTTTTGATTACCGAGTAATATTCCATTGTCTGTGTATGTGTGTGTATTTATATATATATATATCACATCTTCTTTATCCATTCATCTGTTGATGGACATCTGGGCTCTTTCCATAGTTTGGTTATTGTGGACATTGCTGCTATAAACATTGGGATGCAGGTGCCCCTTCGATCACTACATTTGTATCTTTGGGATAAATACCCAGTAGTGCAATTGCTGGGTTGTAGCGTAGCTCTATTTTTAACTCTTTGAGGAACCCCCATACTGTTTTCCAGAGTGGCTGTACCAGCTTGCATTCCCACCAACAGTATAAAAGGGTGCATCCTCGCCAACTTCTGTCATTTCCTGACTTGTTAATTTTAGCCATTCTGACCAGTGTGAGGTGGTATCTCATTGTGGTTTTGATTTGTATTTCCCTGATGCTGAGTGATCATGAGCATTTTTTCATGTGTCTGTTGGCCATTTGTACGTCTTCCTTGGAGAAATGTCTGTCCATGTCTTCTGCCCATTTCTTGACTGGATTATTTATTCTTTGGGTGTTGAGTTTGAAAAGTTCTTTGTAGATTTTGGATACTTTGGGCTCTCTACTCTGTTCCATTGATCTATTTGTCTACTTTTGTACCAGTAGCATACTTTTTTGATTACAGCTTCGAAGTATATCTTTAAATCTGCAATTGTAATAACTCCAGGTTTGTTCTTCCTTAAGAATGCTTTGGCCAGGGGCACCTGGGTGGCTCAGTCATTAAGCGTCTGCCTTTGGTTCAGGTCATGGTCCCAGGATCCTGGGATCGAGCCCCACATCGGGCTCCCTGCTCAGCGGGAAGCCTGCTTCTCCCTCTCCCACTCCCCCCTGCCCCCCGCTTGTGTTCCCTCTCTCGCTGTGTCTCTCTCTGTCAAATAAATAAATAAAATCTTTAAAAAAAAAAAAAAAGATTGCTGTGGCCATTCAGGGTCTTTTGTGGTTCCATACAAATTTTAGGATTATTTGTTTTAGTTCTGTGAAAAATACTATTGGTATTTTGATAGGGAATGCATTAGATCTGTAGACTGCCTTGTATAGTACGGACATTTTAACAATATTAATTCTACCAATCCATGAGCATGGTATATCTTTCCATTTGTTTGTGTCACCTTCACTATCATCAATGTCTTAGGTGAGTTTTAACAATATGTATGTAAGCTTCAAATGAGCACAGTTTTATTACTTAGAGTTTAATAGACACTGTGTTTACATGGAAGTTAGTTCAAAGAGCACCACTTATAGAGCCAGACCCAATGCAAGCCAATGCTGGTAAGCACGTTCATTTCAAGAATAAGAATTCAGAATCTCTGGAGTTTTCATCTCCAGCCCATATGCCACTAGATAGTCTCCCATGTAAACAGTAGGTTTGAACTAAGCAATGATAGTGCAGTGATTGTGAGGAGGAAAATGAAGAAATTGGATCATCACCAGTGTTGCCATGTCTGCACAGGTCATTCTCCAAACTGTGTGAAGTTCACTCTTTTGGAACTTTCCTTGAGTATTTCTTTCTTTTTTCAAAATATCCATTAATGTAATTAAAAATTCTGAACCCCCATTAGTTTTTCCTTTTTTGTGCTGTAATATTTGTTTGTCAGCTGGCCTGGTTATACATGTGAAGTTTGCTAAAAGGAAGGTTTCGCTCTCTGTGTTTCTTTTCTGGCCATTATGAGAATTAATTTTATTTCATCGTTATTGCCAAAACTAATTTTGTTGCATACAGGAGGCAGGTACCAAAAAAACATCTTCCTTGCATGTCAAATACCCAGCTGCACCTGTTCTATTTTATGTCAGGCACCGACAGCTTTACAGTACTCTCCTTCAGAGCAGGCACTATGCCCAGGACTTGCTCTTGGGGTTGGCATCTCTTCCTCATTCCATGCCACTCAACAGCTCCCAGGATATTGCGAAAATAAGATCCATCTGTCGTGGTGACCGGGATGGGCCACACACTGGGCAGCTCCAGATAGCCACCAGTGGGCACCTTCCCCAGGTCTCCAAAGTCCCTGCATCCCTCATCATCTTCTCCATCTACACTCACTCCCTAGATGATCTCATTAAGGCCTGGGGTTTGAAATACTCTCTATAAACTATGGCTTCCAAATTTGTCTCTCCAGCCCTGACCTCACCCCTGACCTCCAGGTTTGTACCTCCACCCACATTCTTGCCACCTCCATTAGGATAGCTAATAAATCCCTCAACTTAAAATGCCCCCAAACAGAACTTGGAATGTTCTCTTCCCCCTCCGACCTAAGCCTAGCCCAGTCAAGGCTCCCAGCTACAGGCACAGACTCTCTGGTCATCCTTGACTCCTCCCCCACCCCATCCAACCCATCAGTGGCTCTGTCAGCTCTACTTTCAAAATGGATCCTGAATGTTTGGGCTTCTCAGCACCTCCGCCACCATTTTGTCTTTCCAGACCACTTCCTCCCATGTCTGGATTCTAACACCAGCCTCCACTCTGGCCTCCCTGTCCCCTACAGCCTGTTCTCCACCCAGCAGCCAGAGTGATCTTGGTAACATGTCAATTTCATCCCGTCTCTTCCGTGCTTACTGGCTCCCCATCACACATAGAATCAAAATGCAAAGCCCTCACCCTGGCTGGCAGCTCCTTCCAAGCCATCCTCACTCTAGCATGCTGGCCTCCTCACTAATATCCAGCACATCAGCCACCCACCTGCCTAATGGCTCTGATTCTTGCTTCTCCCTTCACCAGGAAGTCTTCTGCCCCAGACGAAAATCAAGGCTTCACGGCGTTCAGATCTCTGCTCAAATGACATCTGATCAGGAAGGCCTTCCCAGGGCCCCTTACCCAAAACAGCAAACCCCTGGCCACTCCCTGTCCCCTCCTGCATCTCATACTGCTGGACGTTCAGTTTATTTGTTAGGTCTCTCTCTCCCCAAATAGAAGAGAAGCACCACGAGGGTGGAGACTTTGCTGTTTTGTTCACTATGAGCTTCTCAGCATGTGGAGCAGTACCAGGTACATAATAAGGGCTGAACATATATTTGTTGAATCAATGAATGTGGGCTCACATTTGATATTTGCCTTCAAACTAACTCTGGGCTAGGTATTGTTGTCACCACGCCCATTCTGCAGATACAGAAGCTAAGAATCAGAGAACAGAAAGGAATTACCCTCACAATCCCTCAGACCGGTGATAGATTTACAATCAAAACATGGGCTCCATAGAACAGGAAATCAACAGAGAAAAATCAACAAAACCAAGAGCTGGTTCTTTGAGAAGACTGATAAAATCGACAGGCCTCTACCCAGGCTGACTAAGAAAAAAAGAGAGAAGACACAAATTACTAATATCAAAAATGAAAGAGGGGACATCGCCACAGTTCCCACAAACATTAGAAGGATAAGAAAAGAATACAATTACTAATTCTAGGTCCATAAATTTGATAACTTAGATGAAATAGACCAAGTCCTGGAAAGACACAACCTGCCCAAATTCATACATGAACAGACAACCTAAATAGGCATGTATCTATTAAATAAATTGAATCGATAATGAATAACCTTTCAAAACAGACTACAGACCAGATTCATTGGTGAATTCTACCAAACGTATAAGGAAGAACGTGTATCAATTCTCAAAAATCTCTCCCAGAAGAGACAAGCAGAGGGAATGCCTTCTAACTCAATCTATGAAGCCAGAAGTAAACTAATACCAAATCCAGGAAAAGAAAAGAAACCTATGGACCCAAAGCTACATACAGATGGTTAGGGCAGCTTTATTCTTCACTGCCAAAACTTGGAAGCAACTAAGATGTCCTTCAGTAGGTGAATGGATAAGTAAGCTGTGGTACATCTAGATATTGAAATATTATTCCGGGTGAAAAGAAAATTCTGACACCTGCTACAGCATGGACGAATATCAAGGACATTATGCGAAGTGAAATAAGCCCATGACACACACGTGTGCACACACCCCCCCCCCGCACACACAGAATAGCCCCAAAACACAAATACTCTATGATTCCTTTATATAAGGTACTCAGAGTAATCAAAATCATAGAGACAGGAAGAAGAAGGGGGATTGCCAGGGGCTCGGAGGAAAGGAGAAAAGGCAGTTAATGTTTAATGGGTACAGAGTTTCAGTTTTACAAGATGAAAAGAGTTAAGGGGATGGATGGTGGGGATGGCCGCACAACAATGTGAATGTATTTAATACCACTCAACTGTACACTTAAAAATGGTTAAAGCAGTAAATTTTATGTTATGTCTATTTCACCAAAGTAAAAAAATTGGGGGAAAAATGAGTGATTGAGTCATGAGAAGACATGGGGGGAGCTTAAAGGCATATTTCTTTTTTTTTTTTTTAAGATTTATTTATTTATTTGAGAGAGAGAGCGCACACATGCAAGTGAGTAACCCCCAGAAGTGGGGAGGGCCAGAGGGAGAGGGAGAGAATCCTCAAGCAGACTCCCCTCTGAGCCCAGAGCCCGACGCGGGGCTCCATCTCAGGACCCTGAAATCATGAAATGAGCCAAAATCAAGAGTTGGACACTTAACTGACTGAGCCACCCAGGCGCCCCTTAAATGCATATTTCTAAGTGAAAAAAGCCATTCTGAAAAGGCTGCATACTGCAATCCCAACTGTAGGCCATTCTGGGAATGGCAAAACTATGGAGACAGTAAAAAGATCAGTAGCTTAGCGGGGAAGGAGGGATGAATTGGCAGAGCACGGAGGATTTGTAGGGCAGTGAAACTACTCTGTGGGACACGATCGTGGTGGATACATGTCATTATACATTTGTCCAAACCCACAGAATGAAGGCCCACCACGAGCAGTGAACCGGAATGCAAACTATGGGCTCTGGGTGATAATGATGTGTCAGGGGGGCCTCCCTGATGTACCATAGGCATCACTGTAGTATGGGTTGTCCATAGTGCGGAGGCTCTAGGTGAGTGAAGACAGGGAGAATGTGAGAACTCTCTGCACTTGCCCTCAATTCCGAACCTCAAACTGCTCTAGAAAATCAAGTCTATTAAAAAAAAAAAAAAAAGGCTTCAGGGTGCAGAGCTCAATCTCCTTCCTCCATCCCACAGTGCCTTTCTATCCTAACAGAACCCTGCCCATACCCCAAGGAGGGAGACACCTTGGCGACCCCCCAAGGCCCAGGGGATGACAGCATTCATTTCTTCTCCTATCAGCCGCTCTGGACAGGTCATTAAACCACCCCAGTGACCGGAACAGCGCTGCCAGCTGATTTGGGTTTTCCCTTTATTTTTAGCCTGTTAATGACAACATATTATTTCACACTCTTTAACTAATAAAAGAGGCAGCTGGGCACAGCAGAATGATCAGCAGACCCGGTGAGAAGAATGAAAGACTAGGCCCAGCTCTGACATACCTAATAGCTGTGTGACCTTGGGCAAGTCACTTCCCCTCTCTGTTGCTGACATGCATCTGATAATGGTGTTCCTACTTCCTCTCTCTTTGCCACATCTAGCCATTTGAAAATGCTTCAGCTGTGAGTCACAATGTGAATATAGGTCATTATTAAAAAAAACAATAATAATAATAATAATAATAAAGCTCTTAAGGGCACGTTCTGCACAGTTTTGCGTCAGGAACAGGAAAGCAATGATTTGCTCCATCTTTCGATGAGGAAAATGAAGACTTATTAGTATCTCTCCATGATGTCAAGGAGTAGTCACTCCACAGAACGAACCGGTCTGTCTGGCCTTGCTCTCACAGCCAAGGGAATGTCAGGGAAATGGAACATCTCCCAGGGAAAAGTTCCACGGGTTTTGTCTCCTACCAGGGACAGGTTGTGTCCGGCCCTAGGATGAACTTTCTTGTGTAAATTTAAAACACTTGAAAAAGAAAGGAAGGAAAAGTTTTGGGATGGAAAGTATCCAAGAGGGCAGAAAAAGACCAGGTTGCTGTCATGAGTTACATATGGACACAGGGCTGGCCTGAGGCCAGACGTTCTGGCAGACGTTGGGCTGAGTGAGCAGGAAACTGGAGTGGTGAGAACCTGTCATTCTGTCCCCTCACACACGTGTCCCAGCCAGAGAGTGATGGGGAAGCCAGGAGGGAGAGGAGGCCCAGGGCCGGTGCCCTATCCTGGGCTGAAACTCAGGGCTTGCACCCCATCTGTCAGAACTGCAGAAAAATGAATGGTGAGCTTCAGACAGGTGGATGATATCCACCCTTTCCGGAATGTTGCCTCCTTCCTGGGTGGTGGGCTACACACCTGATATTCATCATCTCACTTAATCTTGACCACGAAGCCTGCAATTGCAATGACTATCTTCATATAACAGGAGAGTAGATGGAGTTCATTTGCCCAAACTAATAAATAGCTAAACAATAGCCCCAAAGTTCATCTAGTCCCAAAGCTATGCTCTCCCTTCTGCAAGAAACTACCCCCTGATTTATAAATACCAGATGGAAAATGATGTATATAGCAAGAGTGAATCCCTTTTCTACCTGGCCAATGAAAAGTTGGGAGCCTGAATCCAACAGGGATGCGGGACTCATTGGACCCCATGCCACGTCGGCTGCATGAACAGAAGTTAAAGGTCTGGACCAAGGGAGGTGCTGGTCCCACCCACTTTGGCTGGGGTCAGAACACGGCCGGAGCTCTGGCCTTGGCTCTGAGGGCTGAACTATGAAAACGCCCAGTTCAGGCTGGAGTCCCCCCCAGAGGAGGGTCAAGAGAACAGGAAGTCAGGAGTGCCCCGAGACCTGCATCCTCGGAGGGAGGTAGAGGTAACGACGACCTTTCAGCAGCAAACGGTAAAGTGTGTGCAGCCTGGAGGGAAGGGGGTGATGTTTCTTCTCTGTGGGCCCACAAAGCAGATTTGGGGCAAGCAGACCGAGGGTACAAGAAAATGCATTTCAACGCAGCAGAATAAGACACTTTAACCTGTCACAACCTGCCCAGGACAGCCCAAGGCAGCATAGACTGCAGTGGAGGCCATGCGCCCCAAGTCCACTGAGACAGGTGGGCAGGAGACTGACAACCACCTGGCAGGTCCCGTGGGCCGGACATTGTGCCAAGCATTCAGTTGCCTTTAAGCCCCTCCCAGCCTTTGTAGAGCTGACCTGTTGACCTGCATGAGCAGCAGAGGATACTGACCCACCTCCCAGAGGCAATGAGGTGCTTAGAGAGGTCGGGTAACCTGCCCAAGGTCACACAGTGGAGCAGAGCTGTGACTAGGACCCAGGTCTTCCTCCAAATCATACTGGGGGTGGGTAGGAGGTGAATTAAGCTCAGCTGGACCACTGGCTTCCACTCTCACCTTTGGCATGTCCGAGGTCTTCCCAGGATGGGGGAGGATCAGAACATCACCCTTCCTAACTTCTCTCAATTCCATCATGATCTTTTCACCTCAATAACTGTGGCTTTGCTTCAGGGCTACATTCTCTCCATGCTGCACTGCCCTAGATCATTCTGGAAGCCTCCCAACTGCTCTCACCTTCCTCTTAAAATCCAGGGACATTGGGAGGTACATTAGAATCACCAGGGAGCTTTAGAATATACTAGGGCTCCTCCAAAAGTTACACATAAAGCTATAGTAATCAAAACAGCATGGTATAGGGCTTAAGGAGAGACACATAGACAAATGGACTAGAACTGAGAGCCCAGAAACAAAAACCTATACCCCTACGGCAAATTGATTTTCAGTAAGAGTGCCAAGACTATTCAATGGGAAAAGAATAGTCCTTTCAACAAACGGTGCTGGGAGAACTGGACAACCACATGCCAAAGAACGACGTTGGGCCCCTACCTCACACCATATACAAAAACTAACTCAAAATGGATCCATGACCTACATATAAGAGCTAAAACCATAAAACTCCTAGAAGAAAACAAAGGGGTAAATCTTTATGACCTTGGATTTGGTAATAGATTTTTAGCTATGTCACCCAAAGCATGAGCAACAAAAGAAAAAGTAGATAAACTGGAACCTGGGGACAGGTTCTCCTGGGGCAGCCAGGCTTCTGTCACCTCCTCCCCGCCACCTGCTTCCCGCGGTCAGATCTCAGGAGGAGGAAGATCCCCATGCTTCCTAGAAACTGCCTTCACTGGCTCGCTCAGCCTGCTGCAGAGGGCTGGCTAGGGAGATTAAAAACATCAGGGGACTTCCCTTTCTCCCTGAGCTCTGAATTCCGTGCAAGGCTGGGTGGAGAACGCAGGAGGAGGGCTACCATGAGTGTCACGGGGTGATGCTGTGAGTCCTGCAGGGGGCCTCCTGGACGCTGTGGGTACCTCTGTGGGTGCTCTGGGGAGCCGCAGAGGTTGTATGGGTGCTGTCCTGAGAACGTGGGAAGCCACTGGGGTGCTGTGGGGTGCTGTGGCCAACACACTGTCTTTGGGACAGGAGCCGTGTGTTTAGGTCCCAATCTGACTGCTTTTTGGACATAAAACCTGGAATAATTTACAATTTCTCTGAATCCCAGCTGTCCTCACCTATAGTTTATTAATACCTGCCTCTTGGGGCATGGGGACGATCAGCGATTATCTACAGAAAGGGTCCGGTAAATGTCGTCGGGAGTGAAGTGTAAACCATGGGATAAAGGCTCAGGAAGAACTGTTCACACCCAAGGTGGCCCCACACCCCAGGGTGTCAGAACAGAGAGCTGACACAACCCAGGCCCCACTGTCGGCCCTTTTATAGACCATGCGTGGAAAGAGGTATGTGTCTCCACAGTAACCTCCCTGTTTGGTCACAAACACCCGGCTCGTCCATCCCAAGAGCCCGAGCCTCTTCAAGGGGGTCACCTTGGGAGGCCACATTATCCCAGGGGACTTCTGTCATGCACAGCAAGCAGGAGGGTCCTCCCCCTCACAGCCACCCAGTGAGGTGCATGCTATCTGCCCATTTGATAGATGAGAAAACTGAGACTCTGGACACCAAATCACTCACCCGGAGTCAAAGAGCTACGGAAGAGCAGAGCCGGGACCCAGCCTCGGCCAGTCTGGCCCCCAAACCCCAGCAGACATTTCCCATAATGGCACATACTGTCTGCCTCCTGCTGATGGTCCTCCTTGTATTCTCCCCGGGGACTCTACATTGATCTGTTTCCTAGCTAACAAGGGGGGTGAGGCTGACTCACTTTGCTCCCCTGCAACCTTCCTGAAGGTAAACCGAGAACAAAAGCACCCCTGCTGCTTTTCTCCGTACTTAAAGAGATTCCTGCCTCTCGTATACTGAGGCTCACGGCTTCCCCTGATGGAGAAACATCCCTAGCAGAGAAGTCCTGGGGAAGTTAAGCTTTTCCCGACTCGCTTCAGCGCCTTCTCCTGATTAAGAAAAGCGTGCGGGATCCTGGCTCTGCGATAAGGCAGCGGCTTCCTGGGGGGAGCAGGGCGGGCTGCCAGGAGGCTGACGGTTGAGATTCTGGCCCAGGCAGCCGGCAGGGCAGGGTGAGCCACATGACACAGGGGACCCGGGGCCCAGCCTGGCCCTGCGTTATCTGCGTCTGGGAGCCAGCCACCGTGCCTTGGATTCCGGCCTGAAACATCCCGGCTGGCTGGCGGCACACTCCAAAAGTGGAAGGATGAGCCCAGAGGCCGGGGGAGGGTATCAGATCGGTGACTGGGAAAGTGACCCAGTGCTTCCCAAGCACGGCGCCAGAGGCAACTGGAACCGCAAATGCCATCCCATGGCTGGGGGCGGCACCCCACAGTGCGCACAACCCATCAATCCGCGCTTCTAGAAGCAGTCTTGGGGTGGGAAGGTGGGGGGGGTGTCTGTACCACCCTCATCTCATCTTCTCCCAAAAACAACCCATGGGTAGCGCTATGCTCCCATTTTAGAGATCAGAAAACCAAGACCAGGGGCGCCTGGGTGGCTCAGTTGGTTAGGCGACTGCCTTCGGCTCAGGTCATGATCCTGGAGTCCCGGGATCGAGTCCCGCATCGGGCTCCCTGCTCGGCGGGGAGTCTGCTTCTCCCTCTGACCCTCCCCCCTCTCATGCTCACTCTATCTCATTCTCTCTCTCAAAATAAATAAATAAAATCTTAAAAAAAAAAAAAAGAAAACCAAGACCTGCAGAGATGTCACAATGAGCCCAAAGGTTCAAAGCCAAAAATCTAGGATAAGGAAACAAATCATTTTTATGTCCTTTCAAACATTGTGATTTCAAGAAGTGATCTGGCTTCCAGGATTTTGTTAACCTTAAGATTCAAGTCACAGAGTCACTCAAAGGAAAATACACAAGAATTGTAGGGTCGGTCAGACAAGGCTTCAAATCTCCACCATCCCCCACTCACAGCTGTGTGACCTTGAGCAAGTCACTTGACTTCTCTGAGGCCTGGTTCTCTCCTCTCTAAGATGGAGGTGATTTTCGTGCCAAGACCACAGGGCCGTTAAGAGGACTGAATGGATGGTGTAGGGCTTGTGCCTAGAACAGCGCCTGGCATGCAGAGGCCCTCAGTGTTGGTTGATGCGATGCTTCCCAGCAGCCAGGCCTCAAACTCAGCCCATCTACCTCTCAGACTCTGTGGTCTTTTCACCAAGGCTCTGAGGCATCCTTTGGCCAAGACTGGCACTCAAATCTCCACAGTCTTCCCCAAGCCCCCACCCCCTCTCTGCTTCCCTGCTGCCTCACCACACCCATCACTTCCTCTCGTTCAGCCTGGGGCTGGGAACCTCAGAAACTGAGCCATGAGGCCTGGGACAGAGATTCAAGTCACTGTTGCCCATTCTACTGGTGAGAAAACGAGGCCCCATGAGAGAAATGGCTTCTAAGGACCCTTGAGGCACCTGGGCCAGAGGACAGATGTCCTGGCTCTTCATTCAGGAACCTTCCATGAGGCCACGCACCCCATCACCAGTCCTGGGATTGTGGGCAGCCCAAGAAGCTTCCAGAACCCAAGAAGCAAACCAAGACTTTTCCATTCTCATTTCCATCCTGGAATGTGAACTGTATCCAAAAGAGTCCTGAGGTAGAGGGTGGGGGTGTCATTCTAGAAAGGTCTTTTCTTCTCACAATCCTAAGACTATGGAGGGTGTGGGAGGAGGGAGTGGGGAAGAGCTCTGCCTTCCCTGGGAGGGCTCACTGCCTCCCGTGCTTCAACCCTCACTTCCTGGACCAACCCCGAGGAGCAACCATGACGGGCAGTCCATTCATGGGGCAGCCGCCAGCCCCAGTGAGACCCTACCCTAGCACCAGCCTCTCTCCTCATGCCTCAGCTGTGCTCCCCAACCCTGAACAAAAATGTCTGGGGTGGGGACAAGAGGGAAGCTGCCCTTTGCTTGCCCTGCACTCCGGCAGCAGCTGAGAGCTCTCTCAGTTGGCAGGAGAGGGTTTGTCGAGTGGAAAGAGAAGAGGAGAGAAGATCAGACTCTTATTTGAATAAGATGCCGCCATGTTGCCCTGTGGCCAAATCATACCTTTCAACTGGCGTCTGTTCCTTCCAGGAGAGTGAGGATTCTCTTGAGGTGGCTTTCTGATGGCTTCAGGATCAACTCTAGAAGGAGAAGAGAGAGGTGTAAATTTTAAGAAGGCAACAGCCAGTGGGGCATGTGGCTGCTGGGGGCCACCTCAGTTCAGACCCCCTAAGTTCCTTCTCTCTTCTTCCGTCTCTGCAGGTGCAGAAGCCAGACGGGACAGTCTCGGCCAGAAAGACAGAAAGAACTAAGCACCCAGCCCCACATCCCATTCCGGGATGGCGTCCCCAGAGCCTACGGACTGGCACATACTTTCAGCCTTCCAAAATACCCAGGAGCCTGTCCCGTGTGCACGTGATGACATCACGCATGCTAATCACAATATCACATCACATTTCTTTGCTTCTGGCTAGAACATTACCAACTCGTCGCGGAAACTCCATTCTCCTCAGGTGGAAAAAAGCCTTTCTGAGTAATGGTGAAACTGAAGGAGAATTAATCATTGCTTAATGAATGCAGGCTTTGGGGGCAGATCCACACTTTCCAGATCTGGTATCCATGAAGAGATAAATAAGAAGAGGCTAGGTCTTTGGTAGTGAAAGAAGCAACTCAGCCCCAGAGTGCAGGGGCCAGAAGTCCAACCTCTCCCCCCAACTTCCTCTCTGTCAGTTTGACGGAGAGCCCCCGGGTCACAGGAGAAGGATCAAATTCGCCACGTCCAGGCCACATACCTGCCAGCCAAGGCTGAGGCCAGCCCTGGGGGACCGGCTTGTTCACATGCACGGCTGAGGAACAAAAGAGTGAAGCCGACAGCACAGATGGGATAGCCGAGTCCCCTGACCCCCAAATCTCCCAGACTCCCGCCCTCCAGGACCGGTCGAGTTTCACGTTGTCTCAGATGATGATGTCGACAATCCCACGAGACGGTATCCCCACTTTGGGGATGAGGGCCACAAACCCAGAGGAATAAATAACTTGCCCAAGGTCATCACGGCGAAATGGGGCAGAGCCGGGACTGGAAGTCAGGTCCGTGGGAGGTCAAACCTGGCGCCCATACCATGTCCACAGGGCAGGAGAGCAATGAGCTCCAGGTCTGCTCTACGGATCCTAGCTCAATGCACGCTGCGCATAGAAGAGTTTCTCAGGACTCCCTGCAAACTGATGGGGACCAGGGCTTGGCCAGAGGACGGGACCCCAGTTGGCTATCTTTGCCTCCGAAGTTCACCCAGGCAGAGTTGACCCAAGGAAGCTCACATATCATGGAGCAGACCAAGGCTACAATCAAAGGAATTCTATATATATATATATATATATATATATATATATATATATATATATACACACACACACATATATATACACACACACACATTCATATCCATCCGTAGACAAAGACACACACCTATGGATAGGGATATGGAGATATATGTATATAACTTTGATTGTAACTACAAAAGTGAACGTTCTTCCTTATCCATTCATCACATTTCATAGAACCATTGCAAAATCTTTGTAACATGACCCTCTAGGCTTTATTCCATGTAACCACTTATGTGTGTATGTGTGTGTGTGTGTGTGTGAGCATGTGCCTGTGTGGGCCCCCATGGAGATGGTGCAACTCTTTACACAAATGGGATCTTACCACACACGTTCTGCCTCCCCAGCTAGCAGTTGCTATCATGTCTACCCATGGATCTGAGACTATATAGATCTTCCTGAGTCTTCTGCCTCCTCGTAGGAGTGGACCATCATTTATTTAGATATCCCACCTTAGATATGTGGGATATTTCCCTTCCCACCTGTTACAACGTTGTTGCCACCATCCCCTTCCCGCTTACATCGCCGTGTGGGAATGTTCGAGCAAGTCCACAGCCCAGATGCCTGGAAGTGGGATTGCGGGCCAGGGGCTCTACACATTCCACATTTGGCTAGCTTCTGACAAACCCCTTTCCTCAAACAGTGGATCAATTCCTCCCCAAAGAGCAGGACACAAGGAGCCCCATTTTCTTGGATGTAAATTTGTACCCAGGGCTCTGGGCAGGCTTCTGCCTGCTGAGCTGTCTTTCTGGTCACCTTCCAGTAGCCTGGAAGGCCAAGTCCCCTGGACAAAGGGAGGCATTTATTTCTTGGCTCCTATAAGATGGCCACCGCTCTGCTGCCTGGGGACATGTCTGAGGAACTCGGGCCCACCTGAGCCAGGAACTACATTTACGGGCTCAGAACTGATAATGAGCTTTTATGAGCTCTGGGGACCACGAGGACCACGTATTAATGTCAAGTGTGCCCATCAGCCATGCAGCCTGGGTGAATGTCACACATTAACGAAATTAAAGGCGGGAAGGAGCTGCAGGCTGTGTGTCAGGCAGTGTGGGCCGGGCCTGTCAATAATAAAATTACTTTCCAGGCTTTGCACTCCTGAGCCTGAAGCTGTCTCCCGTCTTCGATGGAATTCTGCCTTGCTGCAGCCCAAGAGGAGATTAGTTTATTACCAGTCTGCCAGGAAAGGCAAAATCCAGCACTAATCCTAATTCCCATTTAAGCAAATCTGCATTATGTGAGGGAAACCAGCTGGGCTCAGAATTTCTTCCTCCTTCCCCTGAGATCTCATTCCATCCCTCTCCTCTCCACGGAGGGGGAGAGGGGGGTCACCACAGATGTCAGAGCAGGAGCCCTCCTGGGAGTGGGAAAAGAATCCCAGGGTTTAGGGCCAAGAGGGGGAAAGGTCTGGGTAAACAAGAGGCTGCATCGGAAGATGGCGGGCTGGGAGATGGTGCTCACCATTGACCCGGTTGTCTCTGGCTGCGGGAAGGAAAAGCCACCACCCTCCCAGCCCCAGGCTTGCCCTCGCCTTGAACAAAGATGCCTTGAGATCCTGAGTCCACCTCTGAGTAGCTCTGTCACTGTGAGCATGTGACCTCCCTGCTTTAGGCCTCAACTTCTCATCTGGGAAACCGCTAACAACAGCTGATAGCTCATACGATGTTGTAAGGATCACATGAAAAAGGGACAGATGGGTCCCTGGAGAGTCTGACACACACCGCCCTGTTTTTTGAATTAAGACTCCTGGGGTTATAACGGCACCATTATTTGACTGCCTTGCTTAGTTAATTATGACACGACACTTTGTGTATGATGCATCCTGGTTTCGAAGACCTTAAAATAGAAGAAATAAAATAAGGGGTGCCTTAAAATCCATGAAATAGAGGAAGTGCTCAATCAAGGGCAGGGAGCACGATGACTAGGAGCCAAGTTCTCCTGTTGTCTAAGGTCTAGCCCAAAACTTGGATCTTCTTTTTCTTCTTCTTCCTTCCGAACAAAGCAAAGCTACTCTGTGTGTGGGCAACCAGTCCTCAATTTGTAAGAAAAATCCTGAGAGGTACTTCAGTGTCCTGGATGAGACCCAGCCGAGAGCCTTGAATCTCTAGGTTGATGTTTCCCGCTCTAGTTTTAAACCGAGACGGATCACATGTACACGGCGGTGCGCGCACCTTGAGGACACAGCCTCCTGAGTCTTTACAAACACAGCACCCTATGTGATGCAGCCAGATCACAGACTCCTCCCTGGTTTCCCAGCCATTATTTCTCCACCATCCCACATGTCCCAAGTCACCCGTGACCCTCCTCCTCTGTGGCCCCTGCCGGTCCCTGCCTGGGCTGAGCCTTACCGTTGCCTGTCAGCTTGCTGCAAACAGGCTCCCGGCCGGTCCGCTAGCCTGCGGCCTTGTTCCCTCCAAATTGCCCTCTTGTTTGCTGTCAGACTGAGCCCATAGATGTGTCTCTCTCTTGCTTCAGTGGGTCCCCTGGCTTCCCTTTGCCTATACACAGGCTTTTGATCATCTGAGCTCCACTTGTCTTTTCCAGGCCTTCAGGGTCCTCACAATATGCACAGACCCCATTGTCAGACTGAACTCACCGGGACCCACACGTCCCACTGTTTTGCTCACTCTGCCTGGCAGTCCCTTCTTCCTTTCCTAACCCTGAACTCTACCTCCCCTCCCACTCTCCAAAACACCCGGCAAACTCCTATTCATCCTTCAAAACCTTCCTTCAATATCTCCTCTGAGAAACCTCCCCAGACCTCCACAGGCATGATTAGTCACTGTTCTCTGGGCTCCGATAACAATTTGTGTTTATAGGTAGTCAAGTCAGCATCACAGCACAGTATGTGTTCTGTTCCGTATGATTTTTCTCATCTACCAGACTATGAGTTCCTCTAGGATAGGGATGATCTCTTACTTCCTCTGTGGTCTCAGTTCCTGACTCAGCAAATAAAGCTGGCTGGATGGATAGCTGCTAGGATACGTGGATGGATGGAGGAGGAGAGACTGGATCTATAAAAGAGCCTGAATGGTGGGAGGGAGGAAATGGGTTATAGTTGGTTGCAGGGATGGATGAATAACAGAAGCGATGGAAGGATGAATGGATGGATGGATGGATATATGCACGCAAAGATGCATGCATGCAGAAATGAATGGATGTGGGAATGCATGGATGCAGCATGGATTAGGATAGATGGATGCATGCATGGACGGATGCATGCATGCATGGAGGGATGGATGATAGCAGGGACAGATGAAGGCCGGGATGGAAGGGGAACAGATCTCCAAGAGGATGGGTGAAATGAACAGTGGGAAGACAGAACTAGGTTAATGGCAGGAGAGAGGGAATAAATGACTCAACCACTTGTATAATTTTCTCTGAACCCCAGGGGGCTGAGCCTCTTGCAGCTACAGGCGGTGCCTTGCTTTCTCCCTCTAGAGTTTATGGATCTGCGCAGAGACCACTCAGCCAAACGTCGGCAGCCCCCAGTTCCGCCCCATCTCACCCCACTGCTCTAGCTGTGGACTCACAAGTTGAGACCTCAGGAAGGAGCGGTCAGAGTTATGTCTTGCCTTGGTCTTGATCCAGGTGGTGAAGACCAGTGCTACACGGAGATCGAAGTTTCCCTGAGTCTGAGTCTAGCCCCAGCTGGTGGGGCAGGTGGTTTGCCAGCCGTGGGACAGGTCTGCGATAGGTCAACTGCTTGGTCTGGAGCAGACGGATGGCTGATGGGGGTGCCATGCTCCCTTGCAAAGATACCATTTGGGAGACCCTAAAATGGCTGAGGGGCCAGGCTACGTGGACAGCAGGGCACGCTTTGGATGGTTACCTGTGAGAGGGCTCCTGGGAGAACAAATTGACCTCTAGAGCCTGCTGTCTGTCTGCAGCATGGGGCAGGGCAGGCGGCAGGTGGGGAGCCCTCGGCACTGAAGGGTGGGCCACAGACCAGGTTTTCATGGCCCACAGGCCTGGGTTTGCATCTCAGCTATGCCACTTGCCACCTGTGTGACCTTGGCAAAGCTCCTTATCTCTCTAAACCTCAGGTTATTCACCTGCGAAGTGTGGACAATCAGAGTCCCACCCCACTGGCCTGAGCTGGGGGTCAGAGGTGCTCACGGGCTGTAAGGGATTCACACGGGGCCCGGCACTAGCAAGCACTTGATCAATAGAGGTCGCAGGAATTACATAAAACAGAATCTGCAGCCACTTTCCGTGAAAGGGGGAGTGGCCATGATCAGTGGTTCCAAGTTATACTCTCCAAACCCTTCCCTCTCTCCCTCGGGGGTCCGCACAAAGAACAGACGGAGTCTACACATCATACACACCCTAACACTTAGCTCACGACAGCCGGACTTGCTCATATTTTATACATCATGTTCCCACATGATGTTGAAGATCACTGATTTAGAGTTGATGGCCTAGAACCCCAAGTCAGTAGGATTCTAGGGGAGGTAAAAGGGATGTCTTCCTGGAAGAGGCAGCAAGGACAGAAGGGAGGGAGGGAGGAAGGTGATCAGCCCAGTGATAAGTCTTTTTCTAGTTACCTGCTGCCCTCAATGCCTCTCTCCTGAGCTGTACGCTCCCCTCAGTCGCTGTCTCTGTCTCTCTGCCTCTCTCTCTCTCCCCTCCTTCCCCAGCCTCCGCCTCTCTCTGCCTGCCCCCCCCATGTTAGCCACCCTACATCTCTACCTGGCTCCTAGGTGGAACAGCCATCCTTCTGGGCCCCATGACCACAAAGACTCTTGGTCATGTGCCCCAAGAAGGGGCAGCATCCTCAGCAGGAGCCTGGAGGCCAGCTCAGCCTTGGCCCCTCTCCCCACACGATGCCAGGCTGGGCCACTGTCAGCCAGATGCATCGCCTGTTGACAGATAAAAGTGCTGCAGTTTATGGCCCCAAAGCAAAGCCAGGGCTTTGTTTGGCTCTATTTTAAGCTGGCCATGCAGGGGGGTAGTGTGGGGGTGGGGGAGAGGAAGAGGAGCCAAGACATGTTCGGGATGAGTTGCTGCTGGGTTCTGTGACTCAACAACAATCACCCCCACCCCCCACGGGCCCGCAGCCCTTAATGAAGCCGCCAGCCCCAGCATGCTTTGCCTAGGTCTCTACCTCCTCTCCACCTGCCCTTGACTCGCGGTGGGAGGGAGAGTGTTTCTCTGTGCTGCCCGCCCTGTCATTCAGCCCCATCACCCTCTGTTCCCATAATGAGTCCCAGAACGGGCCTGCTAAGTGTGCCCCAGGGTCACAGTGGGGCTGAGGTGGGAGCCCTGACATCCTCAGAAAGACTGGGGGTTTTTTGTTTTTATTTCTTTATTATTTATTTATTTATTCATTCATTCATTCATTCATTCATTCATTCATTCATTCATTCATTCATTTAGCTTGGGGCATAGAGGACCACTCCCTCCATGGAACCAGGCACAGTGCAGAAGGTGCTTGGCACCATGAGCAGGGTCTCTGGAGGGTCCACCCAGCTGGTAAGGAATCTGAGTCAGTCTGAGCCCATTAGCCCTGGGTAGCTTGGGGATGGTGGTAGGGCCAGGGAAGAGGGCATAATTAACACGTGAAGCTGCTTATTTCTCCATGCAGCCGTCACTAGTAATCATCATCTCCCCTGTCCCCATGTTCCCATCACGTCTGGGGGTTCCTGAAGACGGGCGAGCCAGGGTCTCTTGTGCCCTCCCCGGTAACCCCTGTGGGAGACAGGTGCCTCCATGATGCTCAGCTGAGTGTGAAGAACGCATGGCCTCTGGGAGCCTGAGACCCCTTGTCTCCAGTGGGCCTAGCCCTGCACTTGCCCCCTCTTTGTCCTATTTGGAAGCATTTTCTTGTCACTGGAAGGAGGCAAGGACAAGGGCTGTCCATGCCCTGGAGCTCTCTTTCTTCCTTTTGATCTTTGCTCTTCCTCCTACACTCTTCCCATTTCTCAGATGAGGAAAGTGAGCCTGAGCCACAGCAGCTTTATGTAAGTAAACATGGGTGCACTGCTCGTGGAAAAGGAAAAACAGAAAGCATAAGTGATTCTAGCAACCATGTCTGCCAAAGAAGGCTCACTCATTCTCATGAGGGGTCCCCAGAACACCTGCCAGGCGAGTGCCCAACATCCCAGACCTGGATAAACCTGATGGTTTAAGGGACCTATCTCTGATGGGAGAGCTTGGCCCACCACCCCACTCAGCTCCACTGTGCCACCTGCATGAACAAAAAAGGCAAGAAGTGAACTCTCTAACTCTTCCACCAAGTGGCCAGTGCCCTCCTCCTCCCCAGCAAAGGAAGGAGCTGATACTTAGAGAGGTCCAGCCACTTGTCTACAGTCACAGAGCCGAACTGGGCCAAGAGAGGACAAGAGCCCACGATTTTGCCTGCGCCCAAAGTCCCCGGAGTCCCTTTGCTGAGTCCAGCCTGCACTGGGCTGTCCCCATCGCGCCCGTCCTCTAGAGGATGCATCTGAGAGGCTCTCAAGCCATTGGCTACTTGAACAAAGATACCTGGGCTTTCAAAGATGTCAAAACAGCCCAGTGCTCCTAGCACACAGTTCAAGGATGGCAGACTGTCTTAAGGCTGAAGTTGACTTTGCTGTGGGTTGTGTCTCAATGTGTTCCAGACCTTGAACTCAATGTGGACCCACCGTGTGGTCTTACGCATCCAAGAGGGCCCGTCCAAGGATGTTCTGCCTCAGAGAGGAGCAGTTTGAAAAAGCCACATGACAGTAAAAGAGATGTTTCCAAACTGGCCACCCTGCAGCTAGCAAGGAAGCCAGAAGCTGAGAACTCGTAACCGGAGCTGAGTGAAGGGGCCAACCCCACAACCCACCGCAGCTTCCTTCCAAAACCTGGGGCTCTGGGGCTTGTCATTCAGACTTTATAGCCCTCCAGGCTTGGGGGGTGGAAGGGCACCCCATGTCTCTGCAATTCTTCCCCCACTCAAGTCCATGTAAATATATTCTAATGCAGAGAAGGGTCTTCGGGGAAGTAAGACAGCAGAGCCATTAGCATTTTGATGGGTTTTCCCAACACGTGGAACAAGGGCAGTTTAAAATTCATAGTGTGGAGATTAATCCCAGGCACACCTCTCCCTCCCCAGCTTGAGGTGGCCAAGAACTTTTTACCCCTTGAAGACTTTGATTAGGAAAGAAAGCTAGGAACTCAGTCATGGGAGTCCTACAGAGAAGAGCCAAGATGGTTTTCTAGACTGCGTGTGGAAGGCCTTCTAAACACAATTATTTGACAGAATCAGGGATAAGGGCGGAGAAAAGGCTGTGACACCGCTTGGGCACTGGGGTTCTTCCAGAAGAATCCCAGCTGAGCCCGACAAGAGTGCCAAGGGCACATTTGTCTCTCATCAGTGACATAGGCCAGGCCTCTTACCATCCACATTCACGCATTCAGCAAGCATCCCCAGAGAATCTCCATGCCCCACATAGCAGGTGCTTGAAGGAGACGGAGCAGGAAGACAGTAAACTCAGCAAATCCCTGTTCTCAAGAAACTCAGTCTAGATGGAGAGAGAGAGAGAAATGGGGATGAATCCAAGAAAACGGGGTGAAGGAGGGGGCAAGAGCAGCTGTCCTGGGACCGTGAGGTGGAGGGGGCCTCCACCAGCTGGGCCTAAGGGCAGATCACATCTTTTGGGGGAATTCCTGTCCTTCCTCAAAACTTTCCTTTGAAAGTAGATGTGATGTTGTAGCAGGTGCAGAAGGCAAGATGCACGAAGATACAGATATTGTTAACACAAATGATGCAAAAGTTGGAAACCAGGCAAGGAGAGGCCTGTCTTTCCAACATCATCATGGAATATTGTTTAGGGGGCCCACCTACGGATTCTTTAATTATCGTCAGTAGAGGATTCTAGAGAAATGTAACTTCAACTCATGTGAAGTTACTTGTGAACTTGGAGTAGATTTTTTGGGTCTGGTAGAGAAAAGAGCCACAAAGGTTATGATTTTATTGCTCGATAGGGATTCGCCAAATTATATCCAACCCAGCCACCTTATTCCAGTATTATCGCTCCAATGTTTATGTAACTGCCATTTGTCTGATTCTCTGGAGAACCGGCTTCACCATCTTACTGGCTCCCTCATTCATGAGTCAAATCAATCTTTGACCCATGTTCATTGCAGATTTGCATGAGATCTTAGAGGATTTCTAATTTTTAGAAAATTATACTTTGGCAGTGCATGCCCGATTACACACACACACACACACACACACACTGCACAGGGGAAAAAATGGAAAGAAATATAGCAAAATGTTACCCATGGGTATCTTTTGGTAGTGGGCATAGGTATGCCAGTGAGTTTCATAATCAGAAAAAAAGTGCTAAACCTCATTTTTAAAATGGAGTCACACACATTCATCTAAGATTACCCAATCAATAGCTAATGCAAATTGCTTGCCTATCCCATCTATTGGGCATGGCTCGAAGCACTCTATGTGGATTATCTCACTAAAGCCTCCCCACTGCCCTAGGAGAAAGGGACTATTACTACCCCATTCTACAGATAAGGAGGTGGAAACCCAAGAAGGTAGCCTCAGGTCCCAGCTGTAGGCTGTCAGAGCTGGATCTAAACCCCAGGCAGCCTGGCCCGAGGGGCTGCCTGTTTAACCACCCTGCCAGACTTCTGCCTCCCAAGTGGAAAAGGAAGAAATAAACACATCTGCCAGGCGGCCGGGGTCAGGTCTGGAGAAAACGGTGTTCCCACCCACTCCCAGAGCTCACAGCGTGCTGGGAAGCCAGGCGCAGGCCTCGCCAGCCTTGAATTGAATTCACATGTGTCTCCCCCACACTTGCGGGCTGGGAACCAGTCTTCCCCATGCTTGGGCCTCCCATCACCCTGGGAGGGGACACGATGGGCCCTGGGCCTCTCTACCTGCTCTGATAGCATCACCTTTAACTAAGCCAGTTTCTGCACCCGGACAGCCGGCCGCTAATGAACAGGTCCTTCCACCCCTCTCTTCACTCACGCAGGGACTACAGAACGGCTTCATTACCTAGATCATAAAATGAAGGGCAGCCAGGCTTCAGCAAAGAGGGGCTCCGGGGGTGTTGGGAAGGACCTCCAGGAGCCCTAGAGGCCACGGGCTCTGCTTCTAAGTCACCGCATGACGTTGGGCAAGTCACCAAGCCTCCCTGGGCCATGTCACCTCGCCTTGAAAATGGGCAGGGGGACCCATCGTGCTCCGATGCCCCGGATGTTTGGCCAGCATCCATTTTGCTTTCGCTGCCGGGGTGTTTTACATTTGGGAGGCGTGAAGCCCACACCAGGAACCCATGCCTGTTGATGCTCACTAAAGCTCTCCACGTGGCAGGTCCCTGCTGGCTAAGTCCGTGCGGAAATTAGGTTTTGAGGGAGGAATACCATGTGATCTCTGAAGACCCAACTGGGGGTGGGGGGCTGCAAAAGGGGGCATGTAGGGGGTGGGGAGAGATGCTTCATTTAAGTAAGACTCTTGAGAGCCCCTACAGACCACCGATTCATGCTGGTCACTCTTTCTTTCTTTATTCGGGTCAAACACATTTCCCTAGTTTCCAAACACCTGCCACTCAGGCAGGATTATTTGGGTAAATACCGTGTTTCAAAGGCTCCCAAATAAAAAGCCCCGTTTTCCTTGATTTAGCAATAAATATCCGTCCAGTCTTTACCTATGGCTTGTGAGGAAGGGTGGGGACAGAATAGTTCAGAAATGTCAGCCGCTTAGTCAGTGTCAATATTGAAAGATGCGTCTCTAGGTGATTAATTAAGATGGATGGACAAAAGAGACACAGGCGGGCTCTCTTACAAAGACAGAAAATGATCCCGCTAATGAAAATAATCTAGCAGACGTGCATGCTTCTGATTCCTGGATGTGTTACTGCCCCTTTCGGGGTTTCAGTGTCATTATCTACCACCTAATGGCCTGTGATTCTCAAAATGGGGTTTCCCAGGGCCTCAGAAGCTATCAAACTGGAGGGAGGAGGTGAGAGGGGAGCAGAGCAGCCCCCAATGGCCGCTCCCAAAGGGGCAGCTCCATTTTGAGTGATCTCTTGGAGGCTCCATGTAGAACTTTCTTTGAGTTCTACGGCTACAAATAAGTTGAATGCCACTAGACAAAATCATCCCAGGTCCTTCTCACTTTAGTGTCTGTAATGCCCAAGATGGTACCTTGGTCAAGAAACCCCAAGGCATTCTGGTGGCCAAATGTGTTCTATCCAGAGGCGTCATGGCAACCCATGGATAACATAATTTGGGGATAGAATGTCTCCAACTCCAGAACGGGGGACTCTCCATGCCAGGTAACAAGCCCCCATCCCAAGCCAAAGAGTCTGCCAAGACAGATCCTAAATCCACAATAAGAGCTGGCACAAACAGGGACCCTGGCATTGTCCCAGGTGCTTTACCCCTCCATCCTCACAGCACCCTCTTGTAATAGGTGTTGATCTTCTCTCCATTGTGCACGTGGAGAACCTGAGCATCAGAGAAGGTGGATAACCTGCCTAAGGCCACAAGCTCCTAAGGCAAGATTTAAGCACAGCACCCTGACTCGTAATCACTGCCTGAAATATCCTGCCCCAGAAAGCCACAGAATACCATGCTGAATGGGGACTTGGGGACCAACTGGTCCCTCACTTCTATTTTAGAATGGGTGACTGAGGCCCAGAGAGGGTAAGGGACTTGCCCAAGGTAGAAAGAATGAATCTGTAGCAGAGCAGGATTAAAACACAGACTCTGTCCTGAAATCTCATCTTCCCACGCCACCTTGGCACCATGAGGCCACTCAGGACAGCACGGTTTGGTGATCAAAGCTTCGCTCAGACCACTGTCCAGTTGAAGACCCAGGTCTGTGGGTCTGTCCAATACACACTGTGACACCTGCCTCATCGTACCCCAGTTTCACTATCCCTAAAATGGGAACAACATTCGCGCTTGACCTGTAGGCCTGTTGCAAGGATTCGGCAGGACAGTGTATGCCATGTGTATATTCTCCATGAATCCTAGCTCTCTTTGTCCATGGAGCCTGGGGCAGGGTGCAGGGGGCCACAGAATGAAGTAGATCCTTCTGGTGGGCTGAGTGCAGGAAACAGAGGGTCTCTGCCCTGATTCCACCACCCCTCCCCTATTAGCAGTGCCAAACTGACCACCGCCCCCCCCCCCCCATTTCCCCAGTCACCTCCGCTGAGGACATCTGGAGGAAGTAAAAGGAACAAGTCCAAGTGAGATGCCACGACATTATGTCTCCCTTAAGTCAAGAGTGAATCATCCTCTTGAACTTTCTATTTTCTCCTGACCTTGTGTGAATTCCTAGCTCAAAATAAAATGAAGTCTCTTCAGTACCAGGAAAAGGCTACAGAGTAATTTTCGGTCAGCATACGGGCTGTGGAATGAGACTGAATCCACTCAACGGCGCAGTCAGGGAATTTAAAATGCAGAAGGAACCTTATCTCAGAACATCTGAGATAACGCATAAGAAAATGATGATCTCTCTAAGCATAAACTGAAAGCTTTGCCTCTGCAGGGAAGCAGGAAACTAAGGCCCAGAGAGGTTGAGCGACTTGGCCCACATCACACAGCCATGAAACCGGTTGGTATAAGAGGCGGAGCAAGAACCAGGTCTCCTGCCCTCGTGGCTCTGTGGCTCTGCTGATGTTCGCGGTGAGAGGGTGAGGGGGTGAGGGGGTGAGGGAGAGCGAGAGAGGAACACGGAGCCGGGGGAGTCTGGGTGTGAGAATGAGCGTACACAGTTGAGAAAGCGGGAGCCTCTGAGGTAGAAGGAAAACATTCAGGCCATATTTAGTCCCACCTGCCCTTTAACTGGGTGTGAAAAGATGAGTGTGAATGAGTGTGAGCGTGGATGAGTGAGCAAGACGGATGGGGGGTGCGCAACTACAAGGAAATTGGCGTGCTGGAGAAAGAGAACAAGAGGGAAAACATTTGGGCCATTTTCAAATTCCCACAGTTGAATAAATCAAAACAGATTGTTCTGAGACAAAGAGGCCATTTCAAACCACATCCTTTACACCAGCGTCAACCCCAAATGGCCCACTCGGTGCTTTCTCATGGCCTGGAATAACAGCCCCAATAAGATGCACAACCACAGCCAGGATTCTTGAGCCCCAGGGATGAGCCAGGTATGGTTAACCCCCATCTTCCAGATAGGGCTACTGAAGCCAGGAGAGTGCAGGTCCCTAGGTTCATACACCTCCCTGCCCCGGGGACCTCTGGGACACCCCCCTGCCCTGGGGACCTCTGGAAGGCAGCAGAGATCCCCCCCGGGAGATGCGCCTGGAAGCACTGCGTCCCAGAAAGCCATCCCCCCCCGCCCTGAGGCCAGGCCGCCCTAGCTGCTGCCAGCAGATGGAGAAGGAAGGAGCAGGGAGTGAAGATAGCACGTCCCCGGCACCAGCCGCCCCACGAGGCAAAGCAGGTGCCTGCCTGTCCCGGAACGCCCAGCACCGGACTGGCAGAACTTGCCGTGGTCCTCAGCTCACCCGCGCACTTGGCCCTGACCGGCCAGAGAAAGGCACCTGCCCTCCCAAGCGAGGGGGACACTGGTGCACAGGCTGGTCCAGGGAGGAGGGCACTGCGGGGGCCCCAGAGAACGGGTTTCCCATCTCCCACCCCAACGTTAGCAAAGGGAACGCTGTGGCCACACCTCGAATCCACCACGTCTCCTCTCCCAGCAGCAGGAGGGGGGCAGCCCCAGACTGGCCGGGGGAGTGGGCAGATGCAGCTCTGCAGACATCCAGAGCCACCAGGCAGACAGTGCATTTTCAAACCCTGGTCTTGTCCTAACCCCGAAACAGTCCTAGATTGTGGGTGTGACTCTTCCCACTTTACCAATGGGTAAACTGAGGCTGTTTAGAGAGACTAAATAACACCCAAAGACACCAAGATGGTAAATTTAGACACAGAACTGTACCCCAGCATGACCAGGACCTCGGTCCTTTCTAACTCACCCATCACTTGCAAAGCTCTTCTCTCTGACAGAGGTTGGGAGTCCCAGAGGGCCGCATTTTCTTATGGGTTCCAAATGCAAATCCCAACAAAAACCCTGCTCACCTCAGCCCACTCGTGCTACATGGGAGCCCAGGCTCTCAGAACATCCCATTTATCAAGGAAAGCAGAAATCTGGCGTTGTTGGCTACATCTCTCAGTATTTCAATGGGTTAGAATCCGCTTTGTGTTTTCTATTGAGTTGATAGAATTTTAAAATTGAAATATAACATTTACACGGAAAAGTACACAGATCTGAAGTGAACAGGGCGATGACTGCTCATCGTCATCGATGAACTGAGTGTACCTATGAAAGTACCAACCAGAATAAGGGGACAAACAGACCAGCCCCCGGGAGCCCCCCATGCCACTTCCAGGTACTCCCCAACTTCCGCCCCAAGGTTATCCCTATTGTGACTTCTAACACCAGAGCTTCCTTTGGCTGACCTTGAACTTCATATAAATAAAATCGCACTGTGTGGACTCTTCCACATCTGGTGTCTTTTATTCCGCACTGGGATTCTGAGACTCTTCCAAGTCACTGTCAGCATTAGGAACTTATTCTCTGCTGTGTAGTACTCCACCGTGGGACTATTTCCATTCTACTTTCTGTAGACATTTGCATCATTTCCAGGTATTGCCTGTCTCAGACAGTGACGCTAGGAACATTCTTTTTTATTTATTTATTTGACAGAGAGAGAGAGACACAGCTAGAGAGGGAACACAAGCAGGGGGAGTGGGAGAGGGAGAAGCAGACTTCCCGCGGAGCAGGGAGCCCGATGCGGGGCTCGATCCCAGGACCTGGAATCATGACCTGAGCCGAAGGCAGACGCTTAACGACTGAGCCACCCAGGCGCCCCGACGCTAGGAACATTCTTATACATGCCCTTGGGAAAATGCACGCATAAGCATGCATTTCTGTTGGGTATATACCTAAGCGTGGAATTGTCCAGTCATAAGGTCAGTGTATACTCACCTTTGGTTACATTTCCCAATATGTCAATGTTGGGTGAATTTCATGCAGCTTTGCTGTGGCCTATAGGCCATCGTTTTGCACCTTTGGTCTGTGTGCTTTGTTCCTCTTAGTCCATCCTCCTTGAGAGCATACTGGCACCTCGCAAATTAATGTAATGGTGGGGGGAATATTCTAATCCTCCCTATACTGATGTGTGAAATGTGGCTTTCCTTTAGTGAGTGCTCTTCTATCGGGAGGAAATTACATTAAAGTCACTTGAGCAGTCTCTGCAACATACACATGCCCAGCACTGAGCTAGTCCAACCACTTGGGACCAACCAGACTTCCCGAGGATGGACACACCCAGGAATGATTATTTTGAAATCTAGCTCAATTGAGAACCATCGCCTTAGGTCATTCAGCAGCCAAGCTAGTGACAGTAGAGCACCTCGATTCCCCAATTCCTAAAGGCTCTATCCAGCACCCCAGGGTTCCCCAAATCTCCCATGTGCTAGCTCTCCACCCTCCTCCCATCACAACAGACATCCTGTCCCACCCTTCTGCTGGACTCGAGCAGGTCCTACTGATCAACCAGAGCTGGCGTTTGGGATGAAAAGTATTTGCCATCCAGGGACCACATCACGCTGCTCCTGTTATTCAGTATTGGCCCAGGAAACCCTTGCTACTCTACGTGGCTCAGCCTTCTTACACTCAGGATGGTTATAGAAAAACAGAAAGGACCAAACCCAAGCCCGGCCTCATTCTTTGGTTTATTTGAATCTGATTCCCCCCGACACCCACGCTGCTAAGCTAGCTGTGAAAACAATCTGTCTCTGCACTGGTGTGTTTTTGCTTGGTTGCGTTTGGGTTTTGCCCTGGGTTTTATAGATGGCAAACAAGCCCAGAGACGGTTAGTGCCTTGCCCAAGGTCAGCCAGCAAGGCTGCACCAGCGCTAGAATTTGAACCACCTCCCCTTGTCCAGTTGGGGGTTCTTTCTCTCTACTCCAGTGGGCCTTTCGCAACCAATTAGGATACACCAGAAAAAGGCAGACACATGACGGTAACCTCTTTCAGCTCAAACCCATCACATCTGTTTCGCTTCTTCCCCGCTAAGCAGTAAACAGTGGGGACAGCGCCCAGGCTGGCTGTGGGCTGGGATCTCAGCGCACAGACAAGGGCCGCGGCCAAGAGCAGGCCAGGCGAGTTCTCTTGCTGGTCCCTGGGCTATAAGAAAGAGACTTTCCCCAGTGCAGCTGAGAGTGGTGATCCGACATAGCCGAGAATTGCCCTGTTCCGAAGCGATAATGCACACAGCCCAGGGAGGGGCGTCCACGTGGCCGTGTCTCCGGCAGCCCAGGAGGCCCCGCTGTCTTACCACTTTCCATCTTTATTAACATTTGCACAGAAACTCACGGTGCCTCTGGCTGCAGAGGGAAACCAAGCAATCTCATTTTCTCCCCTCAACCAGGCCACATGGCTCCTTCTTGTTCCTCCCCCTTCCCTCGTGCTAAAACTCAAAAAAAGGGCCAGGGCGGGGGGTGGGAGGGGGGCGGTTCAAAAATACCAAAAGTTCCTTAACATCTGCAAATTTGCCTTCTGAGGCCGTTTTCAGCAAAATGTGCCCGAAACTGGGTCCAGCAGTACTTCCTCCCTCAGGAACAGCTTTGTCTTCACCTCGAGTCTTTCTCTTCTACGGAGCTGTGGGCCTTTGGGGGGTGGGGGGAGCAGAGGAAGGCCGGCCCCCCACACCCCTGTCCACCGTCCATGTCCACCATCCCAGGCAGGCCTCCAGAAATGGCCGCAGTGCTGGGACCCTTCCCGGCTCCGGAGCAACCCTTTCTTGGAGGTCTAGCTCACCGCTCCCCAAACTCCTGAGGTCTGGCTGCTGGCGGTGGGCACGCGGCCCCAGGCAGGCTCTCCCGTGCTCTGCTCAGCACGGCGTGTCCACTCCCCTCCTTCAGCCGCCCACCCACCTCCCCACTGGGAGCCAGTTTCCACGGAAGGGGAAGGAAGAATCAGATTAACCAGCCTGAGGTCACACAAACCAGATAGTGGCAGGGCCGGAATCTACCCAGGAGGACTGCACCCCAGGCCCCCAGCTCTGACCACCTCTCCACACAGCTCTCTTTCCATTACCCACTGAACCGGCGGGGACAGGCCTTGACTCAATCCTGTTTCTCCTCATCCCAGAGGTATAGTTGTTCAGCCCTTGGTGGTGCCATGAGGCACCAGCCAGTACAGGCCCTGCAGAACCCACACGAGCACACACATCATCGGCTCCTGAATTCTTCGGGTCGGCAGGGGAGGGGAGGAGAGCTACTTCTGTTCACAGCCTCCTGTTAACCAACAGCAGGGACAAGAAGAGAGACGTAAGCCAAGAGGATGACCTGCCACTCCCCACAGGAGGGCTCTAAGAACAGCGCCTTCTAAGGATGGTCCATGGACCAAGGCCTAGTCAGTGCCTAGGAATTAGGCAGCCTCGGGAGTGTCAGGGCAGGATGGCCAGGGCCAGCTAGAAAAGGCCTCGGAGAGGGTTGGCAGGAAAGGAGGTGAGCTGGCCACTGGAGAGGGGGGTACCACACCTGAGTCACCCGCACGAGGGGCAGGGGGTCCTCCAGCTGTGACAGAGAGTTAGCAGAAACCCTGTGTCCCCAGAAGGAGGGACAGAGGGAGCCTGAGCCTGGGGAGGAGCTTGGGAGGGCCCAGCCCCAGCCAGAGAGTTCCCCGTGGTGGGTACGGCTTGGGGCTTGAAGACCCAGAAGAGACTCAGTTGCACAGGGCCGCCTGGGTGGCTAGCTACCCTCAGCCTCCAATCTTCAGGAAAAGTCTAGTGCACACACAAGGAAAGAAAGAAGGAAGGAATGCACGCCTACTCCAAGCCACACTGGGAGCCCCTTTCTGCATTCCGCAGACCTCACAGCAACACTCCCCTTGGGATGGGAAGGGCCAGGCCTTGCGGGATGGTTCAGACAAACCCTCCCTTTTCTCATATCCCCCTCCACCAACTGGGCCATATCATAATCTCAGCACCTCGGGCTTCCCTTCCATGAAATGGGGATTAAAAATCTCCTCCCCCAGTGGGATTGACTGGGCATCAAATGGGATCACGTATATGGGTCCAGTGTGTACCTGGAAAAATCCTGCCGTGCTCCTAGAGAGAAAAGGGAAGGGAAAAGGGCCCACGTGGCAGGTCGCCCCACACCCAGTGCCAGGTGAGGTACCTGATTGGGCCTGTGTCGTGGCCTTTTTCCCAGATGAGAAAACAGAGGCTCAGTTAGGATAAAAAACTTGCCGAAGATCATGCAGCTGCTGAGGGTCAGGATTCGAACTCAGACCTAGGGGACCCCGAAGCCAGAATTCCACTCACTCACAGACAGCCCCCATTCAAATGCCATGTGGACGCTGCGGCTGCCTTTGGAACTCTTGCTTCCAAAAGAGTGGTTAATTTTAATCCCGTACATTTCAACTCAGCAGACCCGAGTGAACTCATGCACACAACTTTAAATATATTATTAGCATTATTATTGTTTTGCCAAAAAGATTCTATCAGCGAGCTTTTTTTCTCTCTGCACACCCATGTACCTCTCAAATAGGTTTGAGCAGACCTTTGTGAGCGGGTGGGCTACTTAGAAACAACAATTGCCCATTATTTAAATTCGATTACATAGCAACCACTTTTTCAAAAGAATATTTTTATTTGAGCTCATTGTGTAGCAAAGCATCAGACACTTTCTTTCTTCAAACTACTTTGAGAAGGAAAAATTATCAAATGAAAGGAAGGAAATGTTATGCATATCATCCCAGCTATTGAAAATAATGCTGATGGATTTTCCTCTTTCCCTCTTAATTTATTTAAACAACACCCCACTTCCATCAACAACCATGCCTGGGCTTCCTGAGTGCTTTTCTCCAGGGGATTTGAGGCTTTCTGGTCATATTCCCCGCTGGAGACTCTGAGAGGAGACTGTCGAGTCGGAGGAAGACCCAGAAAAAAGCAGCACCCACTCCCCAGTATGTGGATGAGATGTCAGAAGTCCACGGTGGGGCGGAGGGCTGGTTGGAGCCAAAGCAGGACTAGACCCAGGCTCTGACTCTGGACTCCCAGTACAGTGCTCTCCCTGTCTCTTCAGTTGGGGGACAGGGGGGACAACAACATTTCACCTGGGGGGGAGGGGGCTGGGCTTCAGTCCAGAGCTCCTGGTGCCCCCACTCTGCACCCCCCTTTCATGGCAATACCACATTCCAAGGTCTCCTGGGATGCATCAGGCTCTGAACTCGGCCCCCAGTGTCCGCATTTGGTCTCTGGGCCACATGATGGGGGAAGAGCCCTGGGCAGCTCCCACCTGTCGCCCGAGCTCTAGCCCCTTTGAAGCGGGACCTCCAGCTCATCCAGCCTCTCCCAGAGCAAGCGAGCAGGCAATGGCTTCAGAGGTCTCTCTCTTTGCCTTGGCTCCTCAGCCCACTTCCCCGGCAAGAAGCCGCTGGAAAAGAAAATAAAACAACAACAAAAAACCCTTTGATCTGCCACGGATGGCCTCATCCAACCCTGGGGGAAGGTGGAAATCACCCTATGTCATGACCTGCTGGCCTCCCTCCCATAGGGCCCAGGGCTCTTCCACAGACCCACCTAACCTGGGCCCCTGGGCCCCTGGGCCCCGTGAGAGAAAAGCGTCACAATGACATCTGTGGGGACCAAGTGGGGGAGGGGCGGGGGCAGGAAGAGGCCAGAGAGGGCCAAGCAACTATGCGGGAGAAGAGATGGCTATCGACCCAGCTGACCACACCACAACAGGTGGTCCCCATAGATTGTCTACTTGGTGGGGCATCAGGAAAGGGGGGGCGGTGAGAAGACCCTTTCTGTTCATCCCTGGAGAATCAGGCAAAAGCTTCATGGTGCAGTGGATGGAAGGCCTCCATCACAGAGGGACGAGGGAAAGAGCAGACGCGTGAGCCGTGCCTCTCCCATACCCCCACGGTCCAGCCTGGAGACTCTCTACAGCTCAGGGAACAGTCCTGTTCACTCTGGCGCCCCCTCCTCAAGCACCCCCTTCTGTCTCTTGGCCTGAAGGCAGGCTGGACGTCTCCAGAAGCGGATGTCCTAGGAGGAACCATGCACCAATGAGAGACACACGTTGGTGACCACTCGCTGGGATGATGGCGGGTGCGCTCCGGCAGTCGCTGGGAGGGTCCCCGGCTGCCCCCAGCAGTGGGCTACCCAGCACATCTTTTATTGACTCTCCTCCCCTCCCTGCCCACTTCCCTTTCTGGGGCCAACCTCATACATAAGTGATTTGCACCCAAATCTGTGCTCAGGGTCTGCCTTAAGAGCCACCCAGCTCAGACAAGGCAGCGAGGGATGCAGAGCCCCCGGGACGGACGCCCCTGGGGACACGTAATGAAGGGTGCTGTGCTCACACATGTGCCCATTCACCTAGCGGACAATTCCAGAGAGGCAAGAAGCTAGTGACCCGGTGGTCTCCGGGGGAGGGGCCTGGGTTAAGACTGAGAGTTTCCAGTGTTGTTGGAGTGGGGGGTGGGGTGGGAGGGATGGGGTGACTGGGTGATACACACTGGGGAGGGTAGGTGCTCTGGTAAGCGCTGTGAATTGTGCAAGACTGTTGAATCTCAGATCTGTACCTCTGAAACAAATAATGCAATATATGTTAAGAAAAAAAAAGGAGTAGAAGAAGGTAGCAGGAGGGGAAGAATGAAGCGGGGAAAATCGGAGGGGTAGACGAACCATGAGAGATGATGGACTCTGAAAAACAAACTGAGGGTTCTAGAGGGGAGGGGGGCGGGGGGATGGGTTAGCCTGGTGATGGGTATTGAGGAGGGCACATTCTGCATGGAGCACTGGGTGTTATGCACAAACAATCAATCATGGAACACTACATCTAAAACTAATGATGTAATGTATGGGGATTAACATAAGAATTAAAAAAAAAAAAAGACTGAGAGTTTCCACGGAATATACCTTTGTTCCAGTTGTTACTCTCTTAATATGTTGACTCTGATGATTTTCCCCTGTCTTTCACCAGTAAAACATGACTATCTTCAAAGAGCTTCCGAGAGCTCCTGGAAAATCAGATCAATGAACTAGGGAGAGGGAGAAAACCCCGGGATTGATAATCACCCTCCTTTCCTGAGACCCTCTCACTTCCTTCCCACCCCTTCACGGCCTTGACCTCTCTCTTAGCCTGGGAATAGGAGGACAGGCCCCCATTCCGGCAAAGGTTTGGCAGCAGCCGTGGAACAAGGGGTTAAGGGCTGGAAGGGCACAAAGGGCCAAGTGAGAGACCTCTGAGACCCCTGGATCCTGATATCCTCCCTACTCTGGCTGTTGAGACACAGGCTGGCTCCAGTAGGCAAGGCCCCAGTGCCCCCCAGAGGAGCACAGCCGGAAAACAGACCATCTAAGGCTTGAGTGGGCTGGCGGCTCACACCGCCTGGCTTTGCATTTCTACACTTGTGCTTACCAGCTGTGTGACCTCGGGCTAGTGACTTAACCTCTCTGTGCCCCAGTTTCCTCGGCCATAAAATGGGGACAATCATAATACTGAATTAGAAAGTGTTATGGGCTAAACTGTGCTCCCCCCAAATTCATGGGTTGAAGCCCTAACCCCCAGTACCTTAGAATGTGATTGTATTTGGAGATAGGGTCTTTAAAATGGTAATGAAGTTACCATGAGACCGGTGGGGTGGGTCTTAATCCAATCTGACCAGAGCCGGGACACTAAGAGATCTGGTCACCCGGGAGGCATTGGGGAGGCGCACTCGCAGAGGAAAGGCCACGTGAGGACACAGGAAGGCAGCTGTCGGAAAGCCAGGGAAAGAGACCTCAGAACGAACCCAACCAGCTAACTAACACCTTGGTCATGAACTTCTAGCCTCCCAAACGGAGAAAATAAATTTGACATGAATCAATTGATTTAATCCTCACAACAGCTCAATAAATTAGGTGTTATTTTTAGTCCCATTTTAAGGGTGAGACGATGAGGCACAGGGGGGCTGAGTAATTTGCCCAAGGCTGTGGAGTTAGTAAGGGGTAGAGCTGGGACTGTAAACCATGATTTTATTGGATGAGATCAGACCTGATCGCCTGATCAGTGAGGAGCGCCTGGCACACTGCAAGCGATCGATACACGTTAGCTGTGCTCATTATCCAAAACAACCTGAAAAAGACTGGCCTGCGGAGGAGAAAATGAAGAGAGGTGCCTCCTGATCACCTGCCAGCTACCCAGGCCTGTGCCCACAGTCTGGGGGGTGGGGGGAGGTGGCCCCTGCCCTCTGGGGCTTGCACTAGAGTGGGGGAGGCAGACATTAAAGAATGACAGGGACAAAGTCAACAATGGCCCGATCCGATCCGAGGCAACAGGAAGAGAATTTGGCCCATGCAGGAGTCAAGGAGGGCTTTCGGAGGAGGTGTTGCAGGGGCTGGGTTCCAAAGGATGAAGAGGAGTCTGGTAGCTAAAGAGGGAGGAAAAGGCATCACAGGGAGGGGGCAGTGCATGCAGAGGGGTCCTGTTGCAAGTGGGGGCGACAGAAGGAAGCAAGGAGGCAGGTGGGCTGGAGCAGAGAGGCAGGCTTGGGGTGGGGGGGGCAGGGGCTGTGAGAAAGCCTTTGAACACAATTAAGAATCCACTGAAGGGTTACAAGCAAGGTGGCCAATGTGATCACATTGCACAACAGATGTTTTTCCTAACAAAGTGTGGAAGTCGAGCTTCCGTAAATTGAGTTTTATTTTTAAGGCAGTAGGGAGCAATGGGAATCCGAGAACTAATCTGTCTGGAAATTGAATGAGGGCCCCCTGATCCAGCTGGCACTTTCATAGATCCGGGCTGCCTCGAGTGGGGTGCACTTGTTAGGTAAAAATCCTGGAGGAGGAGCACCTGGCCGGCTCAGTTGGTAGAACGTTTGACTCCTGATCTCAGGGTCGTAAGTTCGAGCCCCTTGTTGGACGTAGAGTTTACCTAAAAAAAAACCCAAAACCTGGTCTGGTGGGTGGGGGGACAGTGGGGCAGTGTCTCTGATTGCCATGGGAACACTTGATACCGTAAATGTGGCCACGTCCTGAGGCGACCACAACCTTCCAGGCTTCCCTTCCCCGGCGTCTCCCCATCTCCCCTTCTCCAAGCTTCAACTTGTGCTTGACTCCATGAGGAGGCCCGTGCTGCCCCTGCTCCCAGACATAAGTGGCTTTCCTGAGCTTTCCATGGCACCCAAGGCTCCCTGCTGGGTTTGTTCCTGTCATATCTTCGGAGCCCCCACAGACGAGGGGCATACGGATAGAGGCCTCAGTGCATAGCAAGGAATGGTGTGATCACAAAGATGCTGGGACGAAGAATCCCCTCATTCACTCATTCATTCAGCATGTACATAAGCATTGATTCAACCCCAGGCAACGAGCTACACCCTGTGGGGTCTCCGCCTTTATTCCATGGATGGAAACAGACAATAGAATATCTATAATAATTCTAGCATTCACTGAATCCTTTTGAAGTGTCACATTCAATCCTCAGAGATACATTTGTGTATTTTAATCTTCATAAAATTCTGGAAGGTGAAATGGTGGCACAGAAAAGTTAAGTAATTTGTCAAAGGCCAAACAAAGGCCATGGTATGTGACTGAATCAGGATTTGAACCCAGGCCCTTATGTTCAGAAGCTGGACTCCCAACCTCTGATTGCATGTTGTCTCCTCTGCCTTCACTGCATGGGGACCAGGCTGCGTATCTGAACCCTCAACCGCATCAGCGGAACCCCCAAACCCTCTGGGGCTCCTCTGGGATGGGCTCTGGAGCCCAGAGCTGTCTGCTCAGGCCCCCTAAGCCCCCTCCTCAAGCAGAGAGGCCCAGACGTTGCCCCTGGGGAGAAGAGCCCAACTTGCCAAAGTCACAGTGACTTCTGGCGCGTAACAGAACCCAGGATAAATAGCAAGCACGGACGATTCGTCTCAATAGGCTATTCTTAACGTAGGAGAACATGGAAAAGACAGACAAGACTCCAGAAAGGTGGGTTGGAAGAACGTCGCTGGCGCCTTTCATTCAGTCATTTCAAATCGTTATTTCTAGAAAACATCCTACCTGCAACTGGTTACAATTCACATATGTCCATGTTCCTTGAATCCAGACCGGACACCCCACCTGTCCGGACAGCAGCATCTGACAGGTGCTTAGCTGCGGACTAAGTGTGCTTTAATGCAAACATTTACCTCCTCTCTGCTCCTCGCTGGGCTAGAAGGTGGCTATAAATCCCCACCTTATTGCTCAGAAAACGCAAATGTACCAAGACCGATTTACCAATCACCTGCCAGGGGTATAGACATAGGAACCTGGGCCAATTCTTTGACCTCTTGGGTGTAAAATGGGGCAATCCTAGTACCCACTTATTATGGGTTGGATGGTGTACCCCCAAAAAGATACGTGGAAGTCCTAACCCCTGGTACCTGCAAATGTGTCCCTATTCGGAAATGGGGTCTTTCCACATATAATCAAGTTAGGATGAGGTCTTTCGGCCCTAATCCAGTAGGACTGGTGTCCTCATAAGGAGAGCAAAGATGGACACAGGGGAACACCATGTGATGAAAGGAGCAGACACTAGGTCCTGTCCATGAGCCAAGGGACACCAAGGATTGCCAACAGCCACCAGAAGCTAAGGAGGAACAAGGAAGGACCCCCTCATAGAGCCCTGCCAATACCTTAATTCCAGGCTTTTAGTCTCCCGAACTGGGAGCAAAGACATGCCTGTTGCTTCCAGCTCCCAACTGTGGCCCCTTGTCACGGCAGCCCTGGGAAACCAGCCACCTCTAGGGCTTTCGAGCTGCTCCGGCCCTACTCCAAGTGTTTCAGGTGGCAGAGGCTGCCAAGTGAGGTCAGGGGGCAGGAGTGGATGAGGGGTGTTTGAGGGGCCCCGCGATGCCCATCTCCCGGGCCTCAGTGGCCTGCACGCCCGCCAGTGCTTCTCAGAGAGGCAGGAGACAGCCTACCTCCCTAGCATCTTGGTGGCAGCTTTGGCAGAAGCTCACTCTCCTCAGCCCCAGGTGCAGGCATCCACTATGCCCGGGGGGGCCCCCCTCAAAATCCTGTCTGGAGGAACCACTCTCTTCCTAACCAAAGACCCTTCCACTCCGGTGTCCAGCCCACCGGCTATTCCTTTAAGGGGGACAGTTAATCCCCATTATTCTGGAGGTGTTTATGTTTTGGCTGGAGAAGTGCTTCATTCCCCTACAGGCTAAAAGCCTCAGCAGAGGAGCGCCCGGGCCTGCTCTGCTGGCGGGGGCCTGAAATGTCAGGCACCAGGTGGCGGGGGTGGGGGGGTGCTCATCCCCCAGGAGGCTGAGGCGCACTGCCAGAGGGAGCAGACCTGCCAGGGAGAGCGCTGCCAGACAGGCAGCAACATGGGAGGGGGTGCTCCGCAGCACCCCGAGCCCCGCACCCATGTGGTAATTAGACTCCAAAAGACAGGCCCGGATCCAAGGGCCAGAGCTTCAAATTCTTCTCCCATTTTCAATGGAAGCCATGTTAGTTCAACAGGAGAGCAGAGGCTGAGGCCATGGCGGGGGCGGGGCGGGTGGCCTGGAGTACCTCCACATCCAAGAGGTAAGAGTTACAGGCCGGGGTGCTAGGCCCACTTCTAGCCTCTCCTCGGGTGCTGATGCTTTGCAAAGGCATCTCTTCCTTCTTACTCAAGTGGCAGACAAGAGATATGCAAACATGTTGACACCTTTAAGCACCAGGGCTCGACTAGCCTTACGGCTTCCCGTATGCTCCCCATTTTGCAGACAAGAAAACTGAGGCTCAGAAAAATGAACGAGCACTAAGTGGAAGGGTCAGGATTCCAACCTGGGTCTGACTATCTTCCTGCCGGCAGAAAATCAGGGCTGGAGGCCCTCCTTCTTGTTCCCTGCCCAATCCCACAAGGAGCAAAAGGGCCAGCACGGAGCTGCACAGATGGGACAGGAACCACAGGTAACTCTGTATGTCATGGGGGGGGGGGGGTGCCACGCTCCAAAGCTTAAGAACTCCAAAGTAACTCCCAAAGCAGTGGGGGGGGGGGGGGGGGGGCGGCAAATGCCCACAGATTTGACTGTGAATACCTACAACTATGGTTTCTCTCACCTCATGCCCCTACCCTTCTCCCTCAGCATCCAGATAGGTCCTGCAGTCTCCCCTCCATGCCATTAGCAATGGGAGGAAGAGATATCAGAGGTAGGTTCTGGAAGATCCTGGAAGTTCACAGGGCAGTAAATTTCAGTAAGCCAAAGGAGGCCATGGGAGCGCTGGGCTGAATGAAGGTCAACGGCCCAGCTTAGAAGTGACCTTGCTGTGTCCTCACTTGTAAGTCCCTTGGCTCCTCTGTATGCAAGCTCCCTCCAGTGTATTATGGACACTATACGATCTGCCCTGTGATCACTTCCATGTACACAGTCTGAAATCTATAAAGAGCAAAGCATACCATGGATTCTTAGGGAACGGAAGTGTCCATGTTTTATGGGCTGACTACATACTAGGTCTATGCTAGAAGCATTAAATGCATCATCTCAATTAATCCTCAAAGTACTCTCTTTGGGAAATGTAAATGCAGAGTTAGTGCTCAGCAAATCTTCATGCACTTCCTGGCATTCCCAGCCTCCCTCGCAGCTGGCTGGGGGCCATGTGACAGTTCTGACCAATGCACTGGAGCTGGTGTGATGGGGGTCACCTTCTGGCTGAGGCAGCTGGGTGTCAGAGTGCCTTTCCCACCTCTCTCTGCCCCTCGGCTGTAACTAGGGATGCCATATATTCCAGAAGGTGCAGCCACGGAGACGGTGAAGTCACCATCCGCCTGGGTCCCTGAGTAACCCTGTGGAGCAGAGATCCACCCCAGGCCAGTCCTGTGAGCAGGAATTACACTCGCGGTGTGAAGCCACTGGGAGTCTGGAGTCCTCTGCGGTGGCAGCTGATACTTAGCTGAATGCTGTCATTGCTACATTGTGGCTATTCTTCTGCTTTTCACAGATAGGGAAACCAAGGCCATAAAGCCAGTGGGTGGCAAAAACAGTGTTCAAATTCACATCTCTGACTCCGACATGCATCTTCTTCCGCTAACAACCTGTTGTTGCTCAGTAAGGTCATTTCGCTCCTGGAAGGAGCCTTGGCCCCCAAAACTCCTCCCCCTCAGTGTCCCTCGGATGGCTGAGAAATCGATGCAGGAGAAAAGAAGGAGTCTCTTCAGGCACTGAGCCTGGAAGCTGAGCAAAAGCAGGGAGGACAGGGCCTGACGGAATCTCAAAGCTATCATTCCTGGGGCTTTGGGGCTCACAGGAGGTTCTGTCTGATATAATACACGAGGAGGAAATATCACACAGGGGTTTAGAGCCCCGGATGGGCAAACAGATTGACCTAGGTTCAAATCCCAGTACAACCACTTTCTTGCTTGATTTTTCGGAGCCTCACTTTAACATCTGTAAAATGGGGACGAGATCTGAACCAGCCTGGTGGGTGCAGATGGGATGAAGCGCTATCTAGATGCTGGTCGATGGTGAGCATGCCCACAACGTGACCCACCACGAAGATCATCCCTGGGAGGGCTCAGGGCACCAGCCTTGCTGGAGGGGGTGAGGCAGAGGGGCAGCGGGAGGAGGCTGCCCCCAGCTGGGGGCCCATAAAGCCCAGAACACACACTGGCCCGGCCCATGTGTCCACAGCAGACCAAGGGGCAGAAGACAAAGAGGGAAGCAGGGCCGGTCCAATGTAATGCAACAGAGCAGAGAAGTCAGGTTATTTATTTTAAAGTCACAAGTGTCTTCTAGCAAGACAGCCTTTTATTTGGGTGACTCTGGGAATTGTTTATCAGCTTAAACTCATTATCTGCACATATGGTCTTCATACTATGGTTCAGGGCGGGAAACAAAGGATGGAAGGGAGAGGATGGGCAAACACTAGGGGAGGAAATATCATCCCTCAAGTGCCAGAAGCCGGGATATTTTCAGTGACGTCACACTGGGCTTCCTGCCATGGGGATGGGGCTATCATGCGAATACTCACAAGGTTTTAACTCGGGCGTCCCTCAGTGAGGGAGGGAAAGGAAGGGGGAAAAAAGCAATTTATTTTATTCACTCGTGTCTTCCATTCTCAAAGCAGACTCTTCCCCGCCCTCACACACACACACACACACACACGCGCGCGCGCGCCAAGCCCCAGTATATCAGAGCTGGAAAGAATCAAAATTGACCCCTCCCATTTCACGTAATGACCGTGATGAGAGCGAACATTTGCTGAGCATCTACCACATGCAGGGCACTGTCCTAAGTGTTCCACATGTTCTATCTCATTGACGATTCACAAAAAATCTGATGAGGTATGATTCGTCCCGTTTTGCAGATCAGGAAACTGAGGCATGAGAGGCTGAATGGCCTAAGGTCACACAGCCAATCTGTAGGAGAATACCGACATTCAAACCCGGGGAAGCCTAACCACCACACAATATTGCTGCTAAAGAAACAGCAAAACAGGCTCAGAGAGGGGCAGTGACTCCCTGAGGTCACAAAGCTCCATTTGAGAATCCACAAGAGAATCAGGGCTCAAACACAAGTCTCCTTACTCAGGGTTCAGGGACCTTCCCACACCCCCTGTTGCCTCTCGGTCCACGCATGCACGCACAGGACCAGCGAACATGCTTATGCTCATCTCCAAGTTGCTTAATTCGTTAATTAAAACAGCAATCTTGGGTGCAGACAACGGACAAGGGTTGGACCTTAAGATAATCAGTGCTGACATGAAAGACCTACTTTGCTAGCTGCAAACACTGGGGCTCATCATCTCACCCTTTCTTTTCAAAAAGAGTTTCCTTCTCTGCACACACACCCATCCCCCCCACCCCACCACCCCCCGCTGCAGGATCCAAGTGCTGATTCAGGTCCAAGGTGCCAGCCCGTGCAGCAGGAGGAATCCAAGCTGCCAGGTTTGCTCCATGGCATCAGGTTGCAGAAATACCCGATCGACCGATCATCTGCTCCGGGGGACCAAAGTGCTGGTTTCCAAGGCCCCTCTCCCTCTGCGGTGTACCAGCTGAGCACGAACAAATGTTCCTGATTTTCCTTCTCTCCACTGATGAAATAGGCCAGAAGAGCAGCCCTCTGGAAAGAGGGGTCCCTCAGAGGGGCGGCCCAGCCACCAACATGTGCTCTCCTCAGGGAAGGGGAGTGAGGGCTAGACACGCAAGCACTGGTCACCGACATTACCTTCTCTGTCCAAAACAGCGGTCTGATGGGGGACAGAAACCTGGCTCATTTTGTTGTGCAGGGGTGGGGCAGGGTGGGGCAAGACAGCGGGAGAGGTGCTCTCCACTGGACTCAAGGCAGAGCAAGGGCTGCCTGCTTCCCTAAGAGGTTATACCCTCCTGCCTTTAAGCTGCAAGCCCAGCCAGATCTCCTGGGCCAACACGTTCAGTTTACAGACTGGGGAAGCAGATTCAAGGCCGAAAGTGACTCGCCCAAAACCGCACTGCTGATCCAGAAAAGGTAGATTTCAAAGCAGCCCCCAAACCTTGCTGTTTCTTCCCCTCCTTAACCCCTCCCACAAATCCCTGCCATAATTCCTTGCCTCAACACCCCTTCCCCTCCTGTCTTGCCCAGCACCCTGTGTTCCAGCCCACCCCCACACCACTAAAACCTCATCCAGTAACTTGGTAGCTCTTTCTAGGCTGACGTGGAATTTTTTAAAGGAGGAGGGAATACTTCGTAGATGACCCAAAGTATCCTAACTCTAACTCCAGAGGAACTTCTGCTTCTGGAAAGTGCCCCGGTAGACTGCCATTTCAGCCCTGGGGTTGGGTAAAGATGTCCTGAGGGCCAGTGTTGGAATGGATTTAGGGACAGGGAGATAAGGAGACTGAATTTCCAAGACTTGAAATTTTGCTGAATCAGAGATCTTGGAGTTTACACCGGGTCCACACGTGATATGCTACCCAAACGCAAGCACCAGCGGCCCTGGGGTCTCAGTTCCCTCCTCTCCTTAGGGCAGGTGGGGTGGGCCGTGGATGGGGGACAGAAAGAAGGGGTACACAGGAGCTGCCGGCCCTCAGGGGACCCGTGCTCACACCCAGGTCCCAGGGGCAGGGCTGTGCCTGGCAGGCTTTCCCCTGCAGAGAAATAAGAGCCACTAAAAACAAAACACGACCCAAAACTCCTTTTGTTTTCGGGCCCCGTGGAATGTCTTGAAGACATATCCAGAGACATCCATCGGGCCTCTCCACCCTTTCCTCTGTCTCCTCCCCCCACCCCTTCTGTTCAAAATAAAAATCATGCTGATCTTTCTTTATGGCACCTCGGCCCTACAGCATTTTGGTAACATCCAGCAAAAACGTGGTGGGCTGTATGGAAAGCCAGAGCCTCAACTAACTCTCTTTCTGGGACTGCCCCCATTTCCATCACCTTTGCAGGGGACTCTGGGGACACGGGAGGGGGAGGGGCTGACCAGTGAGCACACATTGCTAGCCAAGAGACACATGAAAACTTCCCACGGCCACTATAAGGCCACTGCCCAGTCTTTGATTTGCTCATTTGTCCTCTCTTGGGGTGCAGGGAGGAGGGAGGGAATTAAAGAGAAAGAGGACGCACTTCAGTCCGCGTTCAATGTCGAGCAGCCCCTAACAGGACAAAGCTAAGGCTCTTCAGAGATGCCCGCAGCAGTCCTGCTTCCTAAGGCCGCGACACAGATACACAGGATCCACTCACGGGGGCCCTGAGGTCAGAAAACGGGACACACCACAGGTGTCCACTAACAGCTGTGAAATGACCTGATGAACGTGGCCTGTAGACCCAAACCCAAGAGTGGAGGGACCCTTGTCCCCGTCTGAGAAATCCACCACTTCAGCACGGACTGCTGAAATCCTTAAGGGGCCCTCATGACCCGGGTCCTGTGCCTGCCAGCTTACTGTGCCCAGAGAGAGGATGGATAAGAGGGGTACCCCCAAACCGTCATCCAGCCCACACCATCTGGCCACATCCAGGAAACAAAGGTACAACTTTTACAAGAAGGGTGCATTCAGCAATTTGGGCTGCAGACCCCAAAGAAACCTCGACAAGTTGATCCTCTCATCCCCTTTCTCTACACCAATTCGCTATTAAAGTTTCTCTCGTTGTTGTTTTTCTGGGGGTGAATTTTTTATTCACCCATGCACCTTGCCTGCTCCCCAAGAAAAGCCACCTCCTGACTACCAAGCTTTCCTGCACACGGTGCACCCCAGCTTCACGCTCGGACCTCTCCCCCGCCGTCGGACGGGGCCGGGGGGTGCTCCTCCGCGTGGGAGCCCCGCGCGTGTTGGAGGGTCTGTGGTTGTAGGTCCTGGATTTCGGTGCAATGGTCTCGCAGGAACCAGGACTCGCCTTCCTGTGGGTGAAAGGGCCGGGGAAGGGCTCCCCCTGGCGGGGGCCAACTCACCTCAATCTAGCGGGGATCCAAAGCTGGCGCGAGCCCACCCGAGCCAAGCAACCCTCCCAGAGGACTCCTATTATACACCCTAAATCTGGACGTGCCAGAGAGGCTCGGATCCACCGAGCACCCACGGAGTCTCCGCTTCGCTTCCCCAAACCGCGCACACCGCGTACGGGATAAGGGGGACCCGGGAGGAAAGTGTGGCGCCCCTGCCCCACCCGCCCCGCCCGGCTGCTGGGACCCCAAAGGCGGCCCGCCCTCGGTGCCCTGGCTGGGCCCAACAATCCTGCCGGCCCGGATCCTCGCTCCTAATCCCTAGTCTCTACCTGACCTCCTACAGAGTGGCCTGGTGCGCACCCCCGCCCTCGGGGCGCAGCCCCCGCTGAGACCCCAACCTTGTTAACCACACCTGCTACCCCCCGCCATCCTCCCGACGCCCCCCACTCACCCATCCAGAGCGCCCAGCGCCGACTGGGACTGCACCTGTCTGGGGGGGGGGAAGCTTCTAGCCCGCGGATTCGGAGCAGGGATCCGGGGCGGGGATCGGGGCGAGCACTTCTCCCCTGCCCCCTCCCCAGGCTAGTTTAAGTAGAACTTGGTTTCTGGGCTTCCCCGGGACCGTTCTGGGATCCCTCCCCCGTTCCATCCCCACCCCCGACCGTGCCCAACAGTCGCCGGGGGTGGGGTGGGGGGAGCGCGCCAGGGGTCTCCAAGTCCCCGGGGACGCAGCCGCGGGGCGCACGGAGGGCGCGGAGGTGCGGACCCCCCTACCTTCCAGCAGCAGCAGCCGGACCCCGCGCCAACTCCCGCCGGCGGCCGCGGGGGAAACTTTCCCCGGGCGGAGAGGCGCGCTCGCAACTTGCTCGGCGCCGGCTGCCTTCCCGGTGGCGGCGGCGGCGGCGGCGTGTCCGCGGACCGGCTGGCGCGAGGCTGCGGCGGCGCTGGCTCGGGGCTCGGGGCTCGGGGCTCGGGGCCGGGGCTCGGGCGGCCTCGCGCGGCTCCGCTGTGGATCGCTTGGCGCTGCGTCCGCCCCGCAGCCTGGAGCCCCCGAGACGCCGGCGGCAGCTGCAGCCGCGCGCCCGCCCGCCCGCCGGCCCCACCTCCCAGCCACCGCTCCGTCCCTCCCTCTCCCCCGCGCTCCCTCCCCTCCCCAAACCTCCTCCCCGCCAGGCTCCAGTCGCCGCCGCCACCGCTGTCGTGGCGGCCGCCGAGAAGGCACGTCTCCTCCGGCGGGCTGCCCCTCGCCTCCTCCCTGCCTCGGGCTCGGCCTGCGGTGCGGCATCCAGGCCTCGCTGCGGGGCCCTGGGGCCACCCTCTGCCCTGCTCCCGTCCTTCACCCCCTGCCCGCCTTCCCGCCCTGCTGCCCGGGCCCTCGCTTCGTCTGAATTCGGGAGATCCGCTGGGGAAGTGGGGAGAGTGGCATGCTAGACCCGGAGTATTTATTCCGGGGAAACTTTCACGCTGGCCCCCCATAACCGACTGCAGGGTTGGAGGGCGGATGACCGTCCATCCGGACCCCGCTGCTTCTCCTGGGCCTCCTGCTGCCCTGGGAGTACCTGTTGAAAGCCGGAGGGATTCACCCTGCCCAGGGCTGCTTCGGCGGGCTGCGGATAATAGAGGCCTTGGACGCCGGTGAGGAGGGGGCGGGGCTGACCCCAGACCAGATGCAAATGAGTTGATTGCGAGAGGCCCGCGCTGTGTCTCCAATCTCAGGACCTATCTTTTCATTTGTTCCGCTGCCACAGCCACACACCCCCTCCCCAGCCCCTGACACAGGACTTCACTGAGACACTTAACCTCTGAACTTCCTGCTGCAGACGAAATGAGCAAGCAAGCAGATCGAAGGGGACAGCCCAAGTGAAAGTGCTTGGTAACCCCCCAGATGAGAGGGGTTCTGGATGCCCACTCCTCGTCCCTAGGGAGCTCTTTTTTGGGGCCCCTGCTCTGAAGCTTCCCCGGGGCAATGCCTGATGGCCCTGGAGATTCACGCAGGCCGGAGCTCTGCAAGGGGCCCCTTGGTCAGCTGATTCTCACTAAAGAGTGAGTGACTGATAGGCTTTGAACCTATTCCAGTCTTGGGTATAAGGGATGGTAATATCGGGCCCCAGGGCAGTTTCCAGGGGCAGGAAATCGCTGCCTTTCCTTACCCACATTCCAGGAAAAGGATACACCCCTCTAAGGACTTTGAGGATGTCTGGTCCTTTCAACCCATTCACTGAGTCCTAGGGTAAATTGAGAATGGGTAAATTGAAGAGGTGTGACTGGGGGAAATAAACGTGGTCCGCCTTTCAAATGGACCCCGAGTGAGCAATGCTTAACTCAAGGGAAGAAAATCTCTGATAACGCAATTTCTGTAAAACAAGGACAAGCAAAACGCTAAACGGATTCAGCCTCCAGGGTCACCCCTTCCGCTGCCAAAACAGAGTTGGGGGAGGCTGACCCTTTGCGCTGAAAAACCCCACAGGCTCTGCGTTTATGGAATGCTGTTGGAAGAGGCAGTCTGTGTGGGCCTCCTTGGACGGAGGCGCCACATAAATTTAAAGAGGGAAAAGGTTCAGCCTCTAGTGAGGGTGCTGGGGCCTGGGAGGTGGAGGCCAGAGACAGCAGGAGCAATAGATGGAGTTTCTGAGGGTCTGGGGGATTGGCAGAGGCCGGCAGGGGGAGTGGGGGAGGGAAGCACCGGGAGGGGAAGGCAGAGCAGGCCAGTTCGACCACTAAGCCGCCCAGCTGGGAGGTCAGCCCCAGCTCCAAGTCAGAGTTTCCCAGACCTCAGCCGTTCTCCTGCTTCCGTCAAGAATCCGTGCACCAGATAAGGCTGTTTGCTTAATAGCTTTCTTTAAATCAACTCTTGTTTTGTTATTTTTTTACTTGTTTTTACAAAGAAATGTTATATCATTCCCATAAATGGAAAACCAGCATCACATTACTATAAACAGAAGGTCCCATAAAAATAAATACAATGAAAATAAAAGTGTTATTAAATTCTAACAATGTATATTTAACCACAATAAAAAAAAATTTTCCAGCAAAATACAGCTGCCTAAGGAAGGTGCTGAGCCCAAGGCCCCACTCTCTTGTAAAGGGAGATTAACAAGGGCTAGAAAGGTGTTAAAGACACATTAGCAACAAACTGAGACTCCAAGTTGTGATCAAAAGGGTTGAAAGAGAACAGAAAGGGACGCCCCCACCTCCAGCTCCGCAGGCCAGGCCGCCAGGCCGGCAGGGAGACTGAAGGCCCATGGAATCTCCTTGAAGACCTCTGATGCCCCAGGAAAGGCAATTCTAAGTACTTGTTGGCCAAAGTTAAGGACCCCAAGAGCTTAGTCCTGGGTAGGAGGAGGTGATCCTGGTGGCAGAAAGCGGGCCTCCTCCTCACAGGGTGACCCTGGGGCAGTTGCTCCTTTCTCTGGACTCAGTGTCTCCACCATATGCAGGAGGCTTGGACAAATGGTCTCTGGAATCCCATTTACTATTCTTCGATAAAAGCAAGAAAGGCACCGGGTCATGGCTTATCAGGAAATTGAGAAAGAGAGGGTTTCACCCGGGAGGGGGGGAGGGGAAGGGGAGGCTTGGAAAGGGAGAGAACATTGAGGGGGGCACCGAGGAGGGTCAGCACTCCTCAGGAGGGAGGGAACGGGGTGTTAGGGCCACTGTTGACCAACTGCAGTCTAGGTCGTCCGAAATCCAGAGGTGGCCCAGCCCAGAAGATTCCAGATTCCCCATTTACCCATCCTGGAAGGAGCCTTGTAGAGAATCCACTGTAATCCAACCACTTCATTTTATAGAGGGGAAACTGAGAAAGCAGCATGGACTAGATCCTAGTCATGGTTGGAGACCTGGGCATCAAACTGAGGCCCTTTCGACTTCTCCTGTGTTTGGGGTTCTAGTAGAAACAGTTCTTTTGAAAATACTCACCTCTCCTCCAAGGGGCTCTTAGACTTCACTTTTCTCTGACAGCTGGAAAAAAACGATGAAATGGTCTGAAAACCCCAAACTCACTGGAGTGTGGCCAGTGTTGGGCAGCCCATGTCACTGGACAAAGGACACCGGAAGTGAGCATCCACACGCTGGCACCATGGGGACCCTAACGCAGAGCAAAGAGCCCCAAACCAGGGGTCCACGGGCCCAGGTTCCAGTCCTGGCTATCTTGACAATTCCTTCCTTTCTTAGGCCTCCGTGTTCCCATCTGTAAAGTGACACATTTGGGTGCTATCCGTGGGTCTCGAGTTGGGCCAGCAGTCCCGTCCCCAGGTGCCTAAGGACTGGGGGACAGAGGGCGAGGCGCCCTTGCAGCTTTCCTTTTTCTCTGTTTTGTACGACGGTGTCTTACATGAGAAAGTGTGTCCTTCACTTATAAAGAATTTGAAGTCACTAGAAGTGATGACCTTTTCTTGCTCCTAACCTTTGTAAATTTAGGGCTGATTAGACAGGGACCCTGCCTTGTTCATGTCTGGGTCTCTAGGACTTTCTAGAGTCTGCGCTCAGAGGAACATTGGATGCCACCTGCTAACTGTGCCCCCTTGGGCCAGCCACTTACACTCTCTGAGCCTCAGCTGACGTAGGTTTAAATGGGAACTGGAACCACACCTCTGGCACTGGGTGGCTGTGAGCTTCTCAGGGAAAGCTCTCAGCCCAGCCCCTGGCACATAGTAAGTGCTCAGCAAAGGGCAGACTCATGTGTGAATGGACGAACGGAGGATGCTAGAAGGGCCAGGTCCTTTCCCCAGGAGGTGTCTCGACCTTACAACCTAGCTTTTCCAAGGCAGCTTGCATATTAAATATTTAATCATTGCCTCCCTGGTTTTTTTTTTCCTGAATTGTTTCTTTTTATGTGTAATTTGCAATCATTTCCCCCAAAGTGACAGTTCATTAAATGTACAACTGAGTGTGATTGAATCTGTTTATTTTTGTGATGATTTTCATAGAATAAATTTGAAAATCCTAGGAACATCCTTTGGCAGTTTGAAGACTGTAGGGCCTGGACAAGTTTCAGGGACCCTCCTGCTTTCCCTCTTGGTATCCCTCCACCCAGCTGCCCACAGGCCATGGCCAGCCTCTCTGAGTGTCCTCAGCACCAGGGCCAAGGGCTTGCCTGCCAAGGTCCTCCTTCAGCTCCAGGAATGCTGCTGGCTGGGAGCTGGAAGAAAGGGGTGGTGCTCCCACCCTCCCCCACAGCCTCTGTAGGAAAAGAGGTAGATTCTGGATGGCTATCCTGGGAGGGGCCCTGGGGTAGAGTTTCCTGGGTGCTTTGTAGAGGCTTTCCGGAAAGCAGCTCCCTGGAATAGATCCTACGAGATAGGGAGACTGTTGGACCATCATCATCCGCCTTCATTGTTTTAATTAACTGCTAGTAATAATACAATACTAATAACTGCCATCAGGGAGTGCTTTCTAGGGTAGAAGCTCAGGTTGTAAGGGCAGATAAACCCAAGTCCAAAGCCTGGTTCCTTTATTCATCAGCTCTGTGGCTTCGGGCAAGGCACTTTGCCTCTCTGTGCTTTAGACTCTTAATCTTTAACATAAGGAACGCGTACCATGCCAGGCGCTGTGATGAGACCTTTAGAACACAGGCTCACTTGAGCCTTCTAACAACTCCATTAGGTAGGGGTGACTAGGGATCCTATTTACAGAGACAGAACTCAGAGACCCACCCAAGTTCATCTAGCAATAAAGAAAGCAAGTTCAAACCTTTCTCTTTTCACTTTCGTGAGAGCAGGAGAGAGCAGTGGGCAGGGGGAGGTTAAAAGACTTGGGGCCACCCTGGCATTGAACTTTCCAGCTGTTGGCCTTGGCCAAGTGACCTGACTCCTCTGAGCCTCTCTCTTCTTCCTCTTCACAAATGGGATGAGAGCACCTACCCAAGGAGGCAGTTGTGAACATCAAAGGAAAAGACATCTGCAAAGGGGCTTTGATAAACAGAAAGCACGTAACAAATGTAGCTTCTTCGTCTTTTTTTTTTTTTTTCTTAATCACCTTTATCATCCATGTAGAATGCTGAGATGACAAGTTTGGAACTAGGGTCCCCCGGGTACAAGTCAGTCATGCAATAAATATTCATGAAGGTACCATATTTGTGAACTCGCTCCACACCTGGACACCCAAGCCGGAGTCAGAAGAAGGAATGTGTGTGGTCCCTGTCCTTAACTGGATGATGGATGGGGGAAACAGTCAATACGACTGGCAGATTTTTAAATTTAAGACTCCTCTTATGCAACAGTTCTCCCATTTTACAGATGAAAATGCTGAGGTTAAACTGGGGTTGGGCTGGGGCCACTTATCCAAGATCTGCCAGCAACTTGACTTTGGAGTTTAGGGGATTTGAGTCCTGCTTCCCAAATCAGCTTTCTTCTGACCAAATGTCTTGCCTCATTTTCTGCGCTCCAAGCTTCAGTTGCTCGAGGATACCTTCTCCCCCTCCGTGAGATCTGAGTGCCTGCATCTCTCTTCCCCAACCCAGAGCCTGTTGTGTACATCTTTCTGCGTTCCCATGCCAACAACTCCCAAAGAGGAGGAACGGGAAGGCAAATTACATCCAGGAGTTGCCCTAGAAGACCCTAGAGGTGGGTCCATGGCCAAGGGCTCATCTGCCCGTGAGCAGTGGACACCTCGTCTAGGGTTGTTAAATCCAGCCAAGGAAGTAAAAGTGGGACTAAGATCAGCTTCTTTGCAGTGCTGGAATGTCGCGGCTCTTGGACTCTGGGACAGAGGAGCCCTGGGCTGAAATCTCAGCCCGCTGAGACAGACCCTGGGCAAGTCACTTAGCCTCGTTGAGGCTCAGGTTCGGCCTCTGCAAAATGGAGATAGTATCAGCCTCTAGGGGAGTGGGAAGGTTGATCGAGCTAACACATGGAAAGTGCTCACAGAGGGCACAAGGCAAATCTGGAAGACTGTTGTACCTATTTTCCTTGCAGACCAAGTGTCATGGGTACATGAAGTTTTGAGAGCCTACAGTGTGCTTTGGGGGAGACAATGCTACAAAGACCACCAGCCAAGAACTTTTCTGAGCTCTTACTAAATCCCCAGCACTTTGCTCGCCACTATACCTGTATTAATTCCTCCCAACAATCCTAGGAAGAAGTGCCCATTATTGTCCCCATTTACGGAGGAGAAAACTGAGGCTCGGGAAGATTGTTACCTGTCCTCGATTGCTCAGCAGGGGAGTGCAGAGCTGGAATCTGAACCCAGGCAGTCATATTCCAGAGCCCACGATTCTGTATCCTGACTCACTCGACTTCATGTCCATTATCTCTCTGTTTGTCCAAATCACCCAGAGATTATTAGTATCATGCCCATTCTACAGATGAGCCAAGAGGAGAAGTGAGGTTCAGACGGGTGGAGTGACTCACTGCGCAGTACAAGAGCAGAGCTAGAAAGGTCCCAGGTGCACTGCTCTGGCTCGTGGCTGTGACTTTTGAGACTGGGCAATGGGTTCCCTCCAAGCAGGAAGGGCTGTCTGTTCTGGAGCTAAGTGACCCCACAGGGAGTCACCTCAGGCCACTGGGATGTGTGCTGGGCATGGCGACAGGAAGGCCAGTCCCCCTCCTGGTCATTGATTTCGATGTCCATTCTGGGGCACCCGTCAGCAGCAGAGAGCAGAGCTGAGGAACCTGGATCCGTGCCCGGCTGTGTCCCAGCTCGGCTCGAGGACAGATCTGTGCCTGGCTGCCACAGTGATGGGGCTACTTCTCCCTCACTGCCTCCAACCTCCTCTCCTCTCCCTCCCTCCCACCCCCTTCCTCCCCTCCTTCTCCCTCTGTTAAGGCTTGAATCGTGTTCCCCCAAAAGATAAGATCCTCTTACGTCCGCTCCCCGCTCTGCTAAATGGGAACTTACACTTGTGAGAAGAATCCCGCTCTCTTCCCTGCACGAGGATCTCAGTTCCCCTCGTGGAGCTCACGGGGCCTTGACGGTGGAAGGAACCATGCTGATTGGCTAGTCCTCTGCTTGAGTGCGTGAGTGTGTGTACAGGTGAGGAACATGTCGGTGCTTGTATGTGAGCATGTGTGTGTCTATACTTGCGTGTGCACATGCCTGCATGCGTGTATAGACGTGTAAATGTCATGACGTATGTCAGTGTGTGCATGGGAGAGAGAAAGGAGGGGGATACGTCCATGCTTGTGTCTGCTTAGTGGCATCTCTTTTTTTTTTCCAGAGTGAGGCTGATTCACTTACTCAAATGAATGTTCGCATCGTGACTGACTCATTTAATGGGAACAGCTAGTTCATGTGCCAATATGTGAACTGACCCTCAAGACCCTTTCGCCAAAAAAATACGGACTGTATCTTGTTCTTGAGTTATCAAGGGCTGGACGAGGATCACGTGCTTCTCCCAGCGATGCCTGCTGGCGTCGGGCTAGCGTTCTGACAAAAGGGGACGTGTGAGAGCTTGGGAAGGAAGGCAGGAAGAAGGACCCCCAGAGGAGAGTCTCGCGCAGTTTATCAAAGGTGATTTTGCCCCACCGACTGTCCTTGCGGATGAGAAAGCCCACAGATCCCACAGATCGCGGCGGAGAGGTGGCAGCCAAGTTCATCCGCTGATTTGCGGCAAACCTGGGGCCAAGGCCCGTGTGTCCGGCTGTCCACGTCTCTCCTTCTAGTTTTCCTTCTTCCCAGGTGTCTGCCTTCTCCGCCACCTTGCTTTTGATTCCAAATACGTAAGCCCTAATAAACCTAGAGACAGCCTTCTGCCTGATTTATCCCCAGTTATAGAGAAGCCAGAGCCAATTATAAGGTGGATAAAAGGCCCCATGTGCAGTTTTTAGAACTGCTTCCCCAGCATAAACAGCTTAACTCTGTAAAGCTCCCCCAGAATGTTTGCTCAGTGGCGCCATGTTTTAAGAGGCTGACCTTTGCTACAAGACCTCGGGTCCACTCCGATGATTGCAACGTAGCAGGTCACGGCGGCTTGCCACGGGTGTGCACAAACCAGCCGCTTTGGGACAGCCTTGTCCAGCGTTGAATTCACAGAACCTGGCACCTGGTAGGGGCTCGATAAGTACCCAGTGAATGGAGGCATAAATTAAATAATCAATAAATATCAGCTTGTGCAAAACAGAACTAGGAGATGAAATCCTCTGAAGGGAAAAATATCAAATAGCCTATCCTCCTCTGCCAAAAAGATCTCATTTCTTCTGATCATCTGGCCCGCCAAGCACCCCGTTACCGGAGAGACCACGCCACGTCCTGGGGCATGATCCCTCAAAGCAGAGGTTCCAGCCTGCTTTAGATTTCCGCCTGTGTGCTGGCCACCATGCCGGGTAAACACTGGGCATAAGATGGGGAATCCGACGGATGTGGTCCCTGCTTTGATGGCGCTCCCAGATCACGGGCAAGGCTGTCTACTGTGGGATTTAAACATAAAAAATTAAAATTAAAAAATAAAAAATAAATTAAAAAACTAAGGAGGAAGCAAAGGGGGAGATGTTGACAGCAAATGCAACCAGACGGGCCAAGAAAGGCTTTTCATGACAAGTGAAGCTGACCTGTGAGTGCAGAGGCGGCCCCGGTCCCTCCTCCCGCCTGGCATCCCAAGGCAGGGAAAAAGCGCTGCTTATGGGAATAGGGAGTGACTCGCCCCCCCTTAAGGGGCCCACAGCGGGGGCTTTATTGGAGATAAAAACCCACTGAACAATCCATACTCTACTTGCTCTAGCCTGGAGCCACTGCCCCTAAAACAAACGAACTAACAAGAACTCAAGGGAACAGTTAAGCCCTGAGAGAGCTCCCTGGAGCCAAGGACACCCAACACCTGCTGGCTGTCTGGCGGTGGGGGGTGGGGGTAGGGGTGGGGGTGGGGGCAGGGGTCTGACCCCACCCAACATCAGCAGTTCGAGATTCCAGGTCCAGCTCTGCCGGTGCCATGCTGGTGGCCTGGACAAGGCCCCGCCCTTTCCGAGTGGTCCGGGTTGGCGGAGATGAGCCACGGGTCCCTTCCAGCTCACACTTTCTGCGGCTCTAATAAATACCTCTCTCTTCCCTGTCCTCCCTGCCTCTCTGCCTGCCGTGCCTCCACGTAGGATGCTGCTCATGCCGGGGTTGTCCTGTGTCACTCTTAGCAGTGTGACACTCACCTTCCAAAGCAAGTTTCCTAGGGCGCCCTTGGCCACAGGGCTCACAAAAGACTCAGCCAAGCCCAGGCCTGGGAGGGAACCCCAGCTTACACCACTGGGCTCAGAAGTGAAAAGGTAAAAATGCCGGGTGCCAGTGGTCCAGGGGCCTGGGGAGCACGTGGGCAAAGGGCTCAGGTAGACCCTGCCTCTCCGCATTTGGCCTTCCTGTGGCTTGCCAGAGATGGTGATCCAGGCTCTTTCTCTCTGTCATCCATAGAGGAGTCCATTTCTACTAGGCGTTTCCCCACAGAGCACGCCCACCCCTACACAGACCTCTGAGACTAGGGTGGAATACTGATCAAAGGTCAGGCCTGCATCTGTCCTTGCTGTTTTCAGAGGAAACTGAAGTTCTGACAATGACCTACCAGGCCCAGCCTCACCTGTCCCCCACCCATTGCCTTATTTCATCTCCTCCCATCTCCCACCTTGCTTACCGTTCTCCAGCCATATTAGCTCTTGGCCATTCCTCCAACACTGGCATTCCAGACATGTTCCCACCCCAGGGCCTTTGCACTCACTGTTCCCACTCCCTGGAATCTTGGCCCAGATAGCTACATGACTCACACCATCTCATCACTCCCAAGCAGCAAGGATTACCCTGGCCACCGCTTTTAAAATTGCAAATTGCAATCCTAATACCACTAATCCTGTCCTAATTTTCATAGGACTTCGGGTCTTCTAAGATCCTTTTTTTTTTTCTTTTTGGAAGATTTTTAAAAATTTATTTATTTTTAAAGATTTTTATTTATTTGACAGAGAGAGACATAGCGAGAGAGGGAACACAAGCAAGGGGAGTGGGAGAGGGAGAAGCAGGCTTCCCACTGAGCAGGGAGCCCGATGTGGGATTTGATCCCAAGACTCTGGGATCATGACCTGAGCCAAAGGCAGACGCTTAACGACTGAGCCACCCAGGCGCCCCTCTTCTAAAATTCTGTATCATGTACTTATTCATAATGTTGGAGGATAAGCTAGTTGTGGATGGAGGTCCTTGTGTCGTTCACTGGTGTATCCCTGTACCTAGAACAAAGCCTAGCACAAAGGAGACACAAGATGGGGAACGCGTGGATGGGTGGGAGCCTTGGACTGGGACTGTCTGAGAACAAAGACAGTGCTCTTAGCGTTTTTGTTTCCATGCAGCAGGCCCTGACTGGGGACCCCCCAGGGCTGAGCCCAGTGCTAGGCACCAGGAGCCCATTAGCTGCTAGATCACCGATCACCGATCACCACCACTACCACTAACACAACAGGAGCTCACGTTTGCTCAGCTCTCACAATGCCAGGCTTCGTTCTCAGCGCTTTGTATTTGTGAATTCATCTAATCCCGGCAGCTACACTCAGTGCTGGGTCCTGTCATCACCCCCACATCCAGAGGAGGCCCAGAACATGAAGTAGCTTTCCCAAAGTCTCAGTGCCGGCAAGTGGCAGAGCTGGGCTTGGAGTCAGGGGTCTGGCCCCAGAGCAGGTGCTGCTGTCAGGGAGCCTAGACACTGATAGAGGGGACAGACACTGTGCCAGTGACTGACTCGTGCCGAGACAAAAGGACAGTCCAAGCATGCTGAGGAGGCAAAGGGGGAGATGTTGACAGCAAATGCAACCAGACGGGCCAAGAAAGGCTTTTCATGACAAGTGATGTTCATTGAGGTTTTAAAGGATGTATAGGAGTTCACCCTCTGAAGAAAGGGGGAGGATGTTTCAAGTCAAAGGGAGGAGGGCAGGAAATATCGTGAAAACCCTCTGGGAATTGCGAGGGGTTCGTATGATGAAATCATGGGATGCCCACGGGGAAGGGGGGAGGAAGCCAAGCCAGAGAAACAGGTAACAGCTGCCGAAATGCTAAGCTAAAGAATTTTGGCTTTATGAGTTCTGGAGGCTGGGGGCTTAAGTGGGGTAGCAAATTTATTCATTCAATCAACAAACATTTTGAAAATGTTTGCAATGGAACAGGCACAGTCCCACGTTCTGGGATGTGTGAGCTTCAAAACTCACTCCTAGGAGATAGAAAAAGGACCTGGCTTAAATCCTGACTCACAGCAGAGGTTCTATGGTCAACTGCTAATGGAACGAACGAATGAATGAATGAAAGAATGAACTTCATTCCTCTACCCAGCTCCCTACGAATGAAGCTTTGACCTATTGCACGAAGCTCTGCACCCTGTTCCTCCAATCACCCATTCCTCTGCCCACCCCCTGCAAGGAAATGACAAGGAGAGAGATCTATTAGGACCTGGGTAGTCGTCTAGAGACCATCACCAAGTGCAAACACCTCTGCCCCCCCTCAGATCACTGGCACTGGCAAAGGGAGGCAGCCTGGCCCTCGCTTCCTGGTGCCTGTTCCCCCGCCTGGGCTCAAATCCCCGGGACAGTAAATCACAAGACAGAAAAGATGGGGCAGGTGATCTTGCTAGTTTGTGGGAGGGCTCACTTGCGAGCAGGGCTTGGCAAGGGGATTTATTTCCTTTAAATCTTCTTCCTCCTGCCCTTTTGCTTCAAATTTCCTTTAGTTCATCTCGTGTTTACGGAGGTCGGTTAGAGCCCTCTGGGGACCTCCTGAGCCTACTGAGAGTAAGTTAGTTAGGCAGGCACATGTTTATTGCCCACCTACTGTATACGGGCCACCGTGCTAGAAGTCACGCCAGAGGGCAACCCAGTAGAACACCAGTGACCACCGACAATTACCAGAACCTGCTCCCAGCTGTGTGCGTCAGCTCATTCAAGCCACAGACAGTTCTCATCGGCCACTCCTACTATTAGAGCCCACTCCACAGAAATGGAAGCTTTAGTACCAAAGGGAGGCTGAGCTGTCTGAGGGACAGTGCTCTTGACCGTGACTCCGTGATAGGACAGGAGGCCCATGCCTGGGTCTGGGGTGGGGGTGGGTGGTCGGGGGTGGACAGGATAGGATATGTATATGTGCACCTGCTCACAATACAAGCAGAGCCTCTTCACGGACAATGTGCGTGTGGTTGTTTTATGTCCACAAATCCCTTTAAAAAATGGAGCCTAATTCCCTTCCCTTTAAGTGTGGGCCTGACTTAGTGATGCCCTTTTTTTAGGGAAGTCTGCTTCTCCCTCTCCCACTCCCCCTGCTTGTGTTCCCTCTCTCGCTGTGTCTCTGTCAAATAAATAAATAAAGAATTTTATTTATTCATTTGACAGAGAGAGAGCACAAGCAGGGGGAGCATCAGGGGGAGAGGGAGAAGCAGACTCCCTGCTGAGCAGGGAGCCTGATGCAGGGCTCAATCCCAGGACGCCGGGATTGTGACCCAAGCTGAAGCCTGATGCTTAACCAACTGAGCTCCCCAGGCACCCCTAATGATGCCCTTATAACAAACAGAATGTGGCCAAAGTGACTATTTCAGCTTCCACCTTCCTTTCTCCGGCTCTGTCTGTCTCTGTTTGTCTTTCTGTCTCTCTCTTTCAATCCTCACTCTGGGGAAGCCAACTTCTACGAGAAGAGGTCCATGTGGTGAGGAGCTGGGCCCCCAGCCAACAGCCATGTGAGTCTGCCATCTTGGAAACGGGCCCTCCGGCCCCAGTCACACTTTCAGATGACCACAGCCCCAGCTGCCATCTTGACTACAACTTCACGAGATGCCCCACACCAAAGCAACCTAGCCGTACATCATCAATTCCCGACCCACAGGACTGTGTGAGAGATTCTTTTCTGCCTCTGACTGTGGAGAAGATTTGTTTTGCAGCATCGGATAATTAATGGAATGTGGACCGGCCTTGGGAGAGAGCAGAGAGAGGCTCCTGGGATCTTAGGGGTAGGAGGGCAGAGAAGGGGGCTCCGTGGAGGGCAGCTGTCAGTTGAGTGGATGGATTGGATGTAGAGGGACAAGGATGATGATGATGTCCGGGGTGTTTGCCGTACACCTCACAAGCTTCTCATGCATTACTGATGTCATCTTCATAATAGTGCTATGTAGTGGGGCTTTATCACCCTGTTTATCTTTATCACCCTCTACTTAAAGATGAGGAGACAGAGGCTCAGAGGGATCCAATGAGCTTCCTGAGGTCACAAAGTCCATGCAGAGCACAGTCAGACTAGACCACACTGAGCCCAAAGCTTGCGCCCTCGACCATTATGCTGCCCTTTGATGGGAACCTGGTACTGAGGGACTTCAGGGTGGGGGAACATGGGAACAAGAGTGAGGGCCCAATGGGCTGGTGACAATCTATTGCTGGGGAAGAGAAGAGCCGGGAGGACTAGAGGGCTAGGACGTTTGCAAGTCCAGCCATCGGCAAAGGTCGTGTGGGTGGTCACGACGGGGACAGAGACACCTTCCCACCATGCTAGATAGCCCCGGGAAGTAGGTGGTTCGGGTTTGACATGTGTGCTTCTGCTGTGGGAACTCAAGGATGGCACATTTGATGGGGTAAAGCTCAGCTGACCCCAAACTACAGTGGAATACTATAGGGATGCATTTCTCCTTCATATAATAGTTTCAAGATTAACAAGTTTCTTCTATAGTTTTCCACCAAAGTCATTATCATTTGAAAATGAGTCCCTGGCACCGCCAGGTTCTAGCCAGTGGGAAGGGGCAAGAGAATGCAGAAAAGGTCCAGCCAGGGTCTCAAGGCATGACCCAGGAGTACCACCATGACTTCTACTCACAGCCTTTTGGTCAGAACTTGTCAGTGGCCACATCCAGGTGCAGAGAAGGACGGGAAATGCAGCCACCTCAGTAGCCAAGTGGACACCTGCAGGTGCGTTACTATGGAGGAAAAGGACAGGGATTTGGGGCACCACCAGCAGCCTCCGCAACAGGGGGATACTGGACGGGGCTTGATCCAACAGATGGGACACTGTAAGCTTAATCCAGACTGCCCCCTTTTCTTAACCTTTTCAAGGTAAGGAACATCTTTGAAGACCTTGAGAAAGCTGAGGACCCCCTCCGCAGAAAAATATGCATATACATAATAGTGATGGACCCAAAGTTTGTGTCCCCCCACACTTCCCTGCCAAATGCCTATGTTGAAGCCCTAACCTCCAATGTGCTGGTATTTGGGAGGTGATTAGAAGGTGAGGTCTTGACGGTAGGACCTCTATGATGGGGTCAGTGCTCTTACAAGAGAAAGTGACACCAGGGCTTCCTCTCTCCACCACGTGAGGATCCAGTGAAAAAGCAGCCATTTGTACATCTGCTGGGACCTTGACCTCGGACTTCCCACCTTCTAGAACTGTGCAGAATAAATGGATATTGTTTAAGGCACCCAGTCGATGGTGTTTTGTTATAGCAGCATGAGCCTACTAAGACAATAATTTTGCATACAAGTTCAGGGGTTCTAAGAATCCTTTGGCATCCATGCCCTTCAAGTGAAGAATCCGTGGGTTAGAAGCTGGTCATAAATGCATTAATCACTGCGATTCAGATCTGAGCTACCCAGCAGCCAAAGCAAAAAGGAGATCCTGGGTTCTATAGCTCTCCTTTGTCTTGGCGGGGGAAGCATATTGAGTTCTTTGAAAGAGAAAAATCTCTTTCCTGGCACCATCGTCCGGGAGGAATTTATCTTTTGGCGGCAAAACAGTAGAGCTTGTGCAGGTTGCCTGGGAATCCCAACCTGGCAGGATGGCAACACCACCTTGAAATGCGGAACACTGTCAGCTTCGTCTCCCCAAGGATAGGCGGTGCCCTGCCCTGGGTGTAAATGCAGCTCCCGGTTCTGAGGCAGGCTGCTAAACAGACGCGTGGGGACATATGGAAGGCCCTGGGCACACAGCCGCCTGCAGGAAACGCTTTGAGCAGCCAGCGTGCATTGGCTGCCACTGTTCCTTGTGGTCCCCATGGTCCCCACCCAACAGCCCAGACCCACCACGCCTCTGGGCCCCCGGGGGGAAACCCTGCCTGGCAGCTGTCCTGGGGACACCAGGGGCAGAGTGCTGATGACTGATCCTAGAGCACACAAGGGTTGTCTCCGGGTCCTGCGGGGGGGGGGGGGGGGGGGCTCGAGTCCCCGCCCCCGCCCCCGCCCCTCCTCCCCCTGGGCCCAGTGCTCTGCTTCTGATGCTGCTCATGTTCTGGGGACCATTCTCATACTTTTCTCCTCTGCTCTGCTGGTCTGGCTTTCACCGTGTGCTCTCTCCGCTATGTTAGCCCCTGGTTGCCTCGGACCCTGGCCCATTTGGCTCCTGGCAGCCCACCCGAGTCTGTTCTCCCTGTATCAGTCTCCCTCTCTTCTTCCTGTCACCTGGTCACCCCCATCTCTCAGCTCTCGTTTTCCCTTTCCCTTTGTCTGTCTGTCCACCCCTCCATGTGTCTCTCTGTCTCTGGGTCTGTTTTTCCGTCTTCTGTGACTACTCTCTGTGCTTTCTCCATCCAACTGCCCCCACTCCTTCCTCCCCTCCCCTCCTTCCCTTCCACTGCCTCCCTCCCCTCCATCCTGCTCTCCCTTCCCTCTGTCCTCCCCCTGTACCCTCCTTCCCCTTCCCTCCCTCCTTCCTCTCTCCCTCCCACCTCCTCCCTCTCTCCCCTCCCTCCCCCCTCATTCCTCCTTCCCCACTCCTTTCTTTCTCCCTCTCTCCTCCCCTCCCCCGTCTGTCCCTCCCCCTCACCCCATCCTCCCTCCCACCCTCCTTCCCCTCCACCCCCTTCTCCCCTCCACTCCCTCCCCTCCATTCCTTTCTCCAACCTCTCTCCTCCCTCCCTCTCCCTTACCCTCCCTCCCAACACCCTCTTCTCACCTACCCTCCCCCTCCCTTACCTCCCTCTCTCTCCTCCCTCCCCCCTCCCTTCCTCCCAATGCCTTCTTCCCTCCTACCCTCCCTCTCTTCCCACCGCCCTCCTCCCTCCCTCCCTCTCCTCCTCTCAGCGTTTTAGCTCAGTGCATCTCCCTCTCTGTTACCAGTATCAGTCTCCATCTCCAGGCCTCTCACTCCGTCCATCTTGCTTTCCTGAATCTCAGAGAAGGGGTCTGAGGCCCAGAGAACACTGGGGTGAAGCACAAGGACAGTGAATCAACTCAGAACCCTGAATCTGTGCCTTACACATCGCCCCTTCCCCACAGCCCGGTCACTCTAGTCTCTGGGACAGCCCCTCATCGCCCTCTGTCCCCCCGCCCCAACACACACACACACACACACACACACAGAGTAGCCCCAGAGCCCAGCCTGGCCCGCAGGCCTCTCCGTGATCCTGGCTCCGTTCTACTCCGGGCTGGAGTGCCTGGTTGCCATGGTTACCCCCGCTCGCCTCAGAGGCCACAGGGGATGGCTGGCGCTGGTGGCTTGGACTAACTGGGACCAGAAACACCTCCCTGGCTCCTGTGTCCCCCCAACAGGCGTCTCTCCCCATCTCCAAGGTATTCCAGCCTGGAGAACCCACTGTACTTCTCTAGGAGGCCATACAACCTTCAAAAGGACATTTGAAGGTCTTCCTTCGAAGGAAGTCAGACCCACGGCTCCCTCATCTCAGCTGGATTCATGACCAGGACACCATTAGCCAAGTGTAGATCAAAGCTGCTGAGCCCTTGCTAACACTCATGCATGCAATCATTCAATCATTCATTCATTCAAACATTTGGAGATAGAGGGTTGAATAAAGATAGGTCTCTACCTTGGAGAAGCCCCACAGAGGAGAGGGACAGAGGACTCTGGAAACACGAACCTGCCTGAGCCTAGAGCATCCAAAAGGTCCCCCAGAGGACAGGGTAATGGCTGGCCCTAGAAGGTGAATAGGGATAGGAGAAAGAGAGTGACTGAGGTTTGAGTGCAAATGACTCAGCTTGGGCAAAGGCACTGGGGTCGGGGAGAATGTCACAGTGCGGCTAACAGGAGCTCTGTGAGGGCAGTAGGCTTCATGCCTCATTCAGTGTCGGGCAGAATACATGGTAAACCAATGCTGAGGGAGTGAAAGAAGGGGTGAATGAAAGAGCTGCAAGAGGCTCAGCGGAGGCTGGAGGCACGAGGCGCATGGAGGGGTCAGGACAGAAGAACTGCAAAGAAGTTTCCAGGCAGGTTGTATTGAAGACCTTTTCGCCCATGCCAAAGAGGTGGGACTTCATGCCTCAGCCAACTAAGGGTTTTGTTTGCTTGCTTGCTTTTTTAAAGAAATGAAACTCTGGCAGCTGTTTGGAGGAAGAACAGGAGTTTGAAGTTGTAAGGTTCGCATGTCCAGAGCTGACCTGTTGGTCTTCCTCAGCGCCGCTCCCCCCCACCAAAGCTGCAAGAAGCAGCAAGAGCCGTGGCTTTCTCCATCCAGCTGATGGCAACTCCATCCTGCCAGTTGCTCAGGCTGAACACCCTGACGTCATCCTTGACTCATCTCTTTCTCTCCCCCTTGCATCTGATGCGTCCGGAAATCCTGTTAGCTGCACTTTCAAAACGTGCCTGGAATCCAACCGCTTCTCCCCACCTCCACCTCCCCCGGCCTCGTCCAAGGCACTCTCACCTCTTGCCCTGCCTACTGCCCCAGCCCCTAACCTTCTGCTTCCCCGTCCCCATGCCTCGCCCTCCCCCTCAGTCTCCTCTTATCCGGCAGCCACAATGATCCTGTTAAAATGGGAGTCACATCTTGTCACTCCTCAGCTCCAAGATCCGAGATGGTTCCATCTGATGCTGGGTAAAACCCGAAGTCTGTGTAGTGGCCGAAGGGCCCTGCGGGATCTACCCTCTCACCCCTCACGTCCCTGATTTCCTCTCCTACGAGTCTGCACCCTCTGTACCCTACAGCACTCTGGCCTCCTGACTCTTCTTCAAACGCTTCAGGCAACCGCCTGCCTCAGGGCCTTTGCACCGGTGGGTTCCCTTTGCCTGGTGTGCTCTGCCCCCAGAGGCTTTGTTGCCTTCACCTTCACTTCCTGCACAACTTTGTTCAAAAGTCATCTTCTCAACAAGCCCCACCCAGCACTGTGTTAGTCTCCTAGGGCTGCCGTAACGAAGTGGCACAAACTAGGGGACTTAAATGACATAAATCTGTTGTCTCACAGCTCTGGAGGCTACAAGTCCTAAATCTTGGTGTTGCCAGGTTCGTGGTTTCTGCAGGCTGTAAGGGAGAACCCCGTTCCACGGTCTGCTCTAGCTGCTGGGGGTTTGCGGGTCATCTTCACTAGTCCTTGGCTTGTGGATCTCTGCCCTTCCCCTCACACCTGGCGCTCTCCCCATGTGCGTGTTGGGGTCCAGATTCCCCCTTTTCATAAGGACGCAGTAGGGGCCCACCCTAGCCCAGGATAACCTCATTTGGACTAAACGAATGACAAGGTCACATGCTGCGGTTACAAATGAAATTTGTGGGGGAGACACAATTCAACCCATTATAGCCCCCAAATTTAAAATTGTACCCCCACCTCCGACCTCCCCAATCCCAATCTCTCTGTATTTTTACAGTGTGATCACCCCCTCACATCTACACTGCTCACTTGTGATGGTTATGGTTTGTTGCCTCCCCTCCCCTTACGTGAATATAAGCTCCATGAGGACAGGACTGAAATGTCCCAAGTGCCTAGGTCATGCCTGACACATCCCAGGATCTGACGAACCTGGCCGGGTGAAAGGGGACTGACAGGAACCCGGGGACCATTCAGGAGGCTGTCGTGGTACCCAGGCCTTTGCAGCCCAGACCAAGGCCATGCAGAAGGGCTGACAAGCAGGGCATAAACTAAGAGGATATTATGTGGACAGAATTTGGTGGCTTTAAAGGATTTAAAAGTGTGTGGGGGGGGAGCAGGTAAAGATAGAAGACATTCCAGATTTTTCTAATCTTTTTCTAGCTTCTCAGCTCTATAGCAGCCACTGTTGGTTGGCTGCCCCCGAATCGTGCCCACCCCCGGCCTTGCCACCATAAGGGAGAAGTCAAGAGGCTCAGAGAGTCCGGCAGCTCTGACAGCCATAACGTTGTCGTGACATTAACCCAACACCAGCCATCCCTCCCTCCAGACATTTTGATTTGTGAAAAGCATAAAGCCCTATAGGCTTAACCTCGAGTCAGCTGATGTGACAGATCCTCAGATGGGCTCTCTCAATCTCCCTCCTTGGGGGCAAGTTGGAGGGCCGAAAACTAAGATTCCCAGACTCCCCTGCGGTGGGATTCCGGGGCATGAGGCTCTGCAGGTCAGTGCGCCCGCCTGAGGTGTGGAGGGAAGAAGAGAGGAGGCAGCCACCAGCCTCACGGGGTGGCAGCTGAGGAGACCGCAGGCCCCAATCACAGTGATGGCTGTGGCCTTCCCCACCGAAGTCCCCGGCAGCCCCCCGACTGTGCCACTCCAGCTCTCCCCATGTTTTTGCAAACTCCTCATTCCCTGATGTAATTCACGGGCTGCTTGGGATTCAGAGTTTCCCGCTTCCTGGGCTGAACCCCCACAGCCGGGTCCTGTGTCAACTCCCTCGCTGTTCTCTCCTTGTCTCCCCTCCCGCAGCCTGGAGAATTCCTTCTGGCTGGAAGCATGGGTGGAGAGCATCTTTTGTCTCCCGCACGCCCCTCTCCCGAAGATCTACCATCCCAGGACTTGAGCACCTCCCACCCTTTTGAGACCTTCAAAGTCCAGAGTCCATCCATTTCTGGTTCTCCGCTCTCTCTGGGGCGTCCTGGGTGAGGAAGTGGCCAATTTGCAATTCAGCTGCTGGTTCAGGAGGATGGAGGCTGGGCCCAAATTGGGCCCGGAGGACAAGGAGGAGACAGACGGATGTCGCAGTCCTAATCGTGATAGCTAAGGCCTGTGCCGCTCACCGTGCATTTTGTATTTTTCTCAGTTAATCCTACAACAAGTCAAAGAGGTGGGCACTGTTGTCATTCATCTTGTGCATTGCGGGAAACTGAGGCTCACAGCCTCCCGAGGCAGCCTGGCCCCTTCATGCTTAGCTGCCCCGACTCTGGTTGAGTCCTGGCTCTCCCTGAGCCCATGACCACTTCCATCAGGCGTCCACTTCCGGGCCCTGGTCTGTCCTCCTTGCTTCCTTCGGCAGCTGGGAGGCCAAAAGGTTTCACATTACAGGGATCGTGTCCCACCCAAAATGTCAGGGCCAAGGCAGCCTGACCCACCTCGGAGGGCTTAAACTTTGGAGTGGAAAGAGGGGGGCCTGAGACTCAACCAGTCACTTGTGTGATCTGGAATACGTCTCCACCTGTCTGAGCCTCAGCTGTGACCAGGGCCTCCCTCCATCCCTGGGGGCTGCATCAGTGTGGATACAAAGAGCAAGGAGCCCAACAAAAAGTGACCTGAAGTCTAGGGAATTTTATTTTATTAATTTATTATTAATTTTATTTTCTCCAGAGAGAGAGTGGGCCCCTTCCTCCTGCTGTTCCTTTTTAAGAGGCAAAAGAACCTTCTAGAAGCAGTCCATCAGATCCCTGCTTGCATCCCACTGGATGGAATTGCACATAGGCCCTAGTTCCATGCCTGGCATCTTAGTCTTCTTGGGCTGCCATAATAAAGGGCCACAGACTGACTTAAACACCAGAAATTTATTTTCTCACAATTCTGGAGGCTAGCCGTCCAAGATCAAAGTGTGGGCAGGGTTTCTTCTGAGGCCTCTGCCCTTGGCTTGTCTATGGTCACCTCTCCCTGTGTCTTCACACTGTCCATGCATGTTTATGTCCTAATCTGTTCCTATAAGGACATCAATCAAATTGGGTTAGGATTCATCCTAGTAACATATTTTCACCTTAATTACCTCTTTAAAGACTCTATCTTTAAATACAGTCCCATTCTGAGGTACTGGAGGCTAGGACTTCAACATGAATTTCAAGAGGACACACTAGAACTCATAACAGCTGGTGATAGCTCCATAAATGTGAGCTATTGGTATTTGTATTCACATTTGTGTTGTTTTATTATTGTGTTCTCCGCCTCTACAATGGAAACTGAAGTCTCTGCTCTACCTAACTGAATTGTTTGCACAACATCAAAAGATCATATAAGAGATACTACTTTACAAATGAAAATTCTAACCCAGAGAGGAGTCCCTGCTAATAGGACTCAGGGAGACTATCCCCTGGCTCCTGTCTGCTTTGCTGGGTGAAACCTGGAGGCCTGGCTGATGGTGGTGCCCTGTTGTCCCTGGCTTTATGGTCTTGCCTACCAGGTGGCATCTCACAGCTGGAGTGATGACGGCTGAATGGGCCATTGGCAGCAGGGGAATTAGCAGCTCCTGGGGGTGAGGGAGGCTGGTGGGATGGACCAATCTCTGGGCAGGCACCAGGCTTGGCAGCTGATGGCAGCCAGGACTGACGGGTGGAAGGTACTAGAGCAGTTTCTGCCCTCTGGGGGCCAACTCTGTCCCTGCTCTGAGCATCAACAGGGGAATTTCTTTTTAGCTATTCCCGGAGGATTCCTTCTTACCCTGATTGAGCTCTCAGAGGGAGAACGTAAAGAGTGGAGGGGAAATCAGCCAGGACGAACAGGAGGGTCAGAGATGCCTTTCATGGCTGTGCCCCTGGTTGACCATATGCTTTCACTCATTCATTCATCCATTCACTCATTCATTCATTCTTTCTTTCTTTCCACAAATAGTTGAGTTCCTTTACATAGGTCAGGCATTATTCTGGGTACCAGTGATCTGGTGGTGAACAAAACAAAGTCCCTGGCCTCACAGAGTTTACAGTCTAGTGGAGACAGACAATGAATACATAAGCCCGTATTTATAGAATGTAATGGCAGGTGACTATGATGACAAGAGAAGCAGGGTAAGGGGACAGAAAATGAGAGAGAGCGGTATCTAAAACAGGGTCCAGGAGGGCCTCTCTGGGAGAAGACCCTTGAGCAGAGACCTGCATGAGGCAAGAGAGAGAGCCATGTCATGGGAATAGAATTCCAGCCTGTGGGGGGTGGGGCAGGCACGCTGGAACCCAAGAGAAAAATGTGCTTGGTGTGTTTGAGAAAGAGCCAGGAGCCAGTGTGGCTGGAAGGAAGTGAGCGGGGAGATGGATCCTGCAGGTCCCCCAAGGCCAGGGAGAACACTCTGGCTTTCACCTCCAGTGGGAGGGGAAAGCATTATCAAGTTCAAGAAAGGGTGTGATTTGCTGTGGGCAGAATAGAAGGGCTCACACTGCAAGAGCTTGCAAGAATAAGGTGAATTAATTCCTGAAAAGACTTACAGAAAGTGCCGTATGAGGCTATATGTCATTATTATTGTTGTTACCCATTTTACAGAAGAAGAAACTGAAGCTTTGAGTGATAACTAACTTGCCCAAGGTCAACCACTAGCATGATGTGGGAGCCAGTCTTTTATAAGAGCCTGGGCTCAGTGGCACTACGGATTAGCGATTCAGCAAACTCACATCCAAGTCTTGGCCCTGTCACGTATTAGCTGTGACTTTGGGGGACTAACTTTCCATGGTTCCTTTTCTGCATCTATAAAATAGAGGTGTGGCAGATGGCCTCAAAGACGGTACCCGTGGTCCTGGTCCCTGGTGCTCATGGCCTTGTGTCTTCCTCTCCACTGTGTAACCTGCTCCTAACCAAGAGGATACAACAACGTTGAAGAATGTCATTTCTCTGATTAGGTTACGAAAGCTTGCCAGTTCCATCCTGCGAGGAGACTCTCTTGACTTCTGAGCTTGCTGACTTTGAGGAAGCAAGCAGCCCTGTGGGACAGGCCCACATGGTAAAGAACCGAGGACAGTCTCGGGCCACAGCCCACAGGGAATACACTGCTGCCAACAACCCCTGGGAAATGGAGCCATGGACAGTCGGGCCTTCAGATGAGATTGCGTCCCTGGCAGACAGCTTGGCCACAGCCTGAAGCAGAGGGTACAGCTGAGCCATGCCCATGTTCCTGACCCCCAGGCAATAAATGTGTGTTTTCTTACACTGCTAAGGTTTGGAGTAATTCGCTACATGGCAAGAGATAACTAATACAAAGGCAATACTTGTGCCTACCACTGACAGGTATTTGGGGCACCAAACACAACGTTTTGTATGAGACATGTAGCCTCGTGCCTAACACAAAGTGAGTTTTAAAAGTAGCTATTATCACTTTAATAATTAAGCCTTCCCAGAGGGTAAATGAGAAGACTCTACTCCCTGAACTTTGGGTCTGAACAGTGCTTGGGGTTTACTTTTGCTAAGATCTGAATCTAGAAAGGCCAGGCTTGGACCATCTGCTCCAAGGTCAGGGCTACCCCTGGATGATTCACTTTGCCCCTGCAGAGGGTCCCAGGCATCCTGATGCCCACAACATGGAGGGTCCCATGCTGAGCGGTGGCCCGGTTTGCATCCCCAGCTTCAACTTCCAAGTGACCTCAAGGTTTGCACTCCTGGCTCTCCCTGCTCACCTCTGGAAGCCCACCCTTCTCAGAGAGGGGCCTGCCTCCCTAAGCCCAGAGAGGAAGGGGTTAGTGGGTCGGAGGAGGGCACAGCCCAGCCAGAGGCTCGGCGGTGTGCTCGGCCAGGCCTCTCCTTTGGGGAGCAGCCCCTCTGTGTCAAAGGTGTCCAGGTTCTGGCATTTTGTCCATGGGGCCAGGGCTGTCCTGCCATTGCTGTCGGCATGGGCCGCACCCCCTACCACACGTGCACAGGCAGAAGCCTCCAGCCATGAGTCATCGGCTCCAAAGCCTTATGACCGTGACCTTATGAGCCAGGCGTCTGTCCATGCTCTCAGAGGCAGGACGTGCCACATTCAGTCACCTGCACCACCCTCTGACCTCCCCAGCGCACAGCTGGGCGTAGAACAGGGTCTCGGGACGGCTCACTCTCTGTCTCTGTGTCTCTGTCATGTTGTCTTGTCTCTCCCTCATCTCCTCATCTCTCTGTCTGTTTGTCTGTCTCTCTCCCTCTCTGTCTCCCCCTCCACCTCATTCTCCCCGTGCCCTCCTTGGTGTCAGGGAGGCTCCCTTCATGGCTGTCCTGCTTCTTAACGCCACCCTGGGCTTTCCTGCCTGTGTGTCTCCTGAGAGAGCTGAGCCTGCCCCTCAGCCCACTGTCATCTCCATGCAGTCAAGTCCTGGCTCGAGGGCCACCTCTTCTGGGAAGCCCCCCCTCATTACCTCCTCGTCCCCTCCCCCACAACTGAGAGCTCACTCCCTCCAAGTCCCAGGAGCTGAGCTCTCTCTACCTGCTGCCATGTGATTTGTGCACAGGCCCACGCCCCCCTCTCCTCCCCCTCCCCTCCCCCTCGTCTACATGCACACCAGGCTTAGCCTTCCTCAAGGGCACTGGCAAACGTCAGCCCTGAAAGGGAGGTGGGAAGAAGGAAGGAGGGAGAGGAGACAGATAGGGACATAAAGACGCCAAATGAATTTATGAAGTGCTTCCTATGTGCCAGGCTTTGTCCAGCGTGCTCCCCAGGACAGAATCAGCAGCTCCCTCCGAGAGCTGGGGGGATGGAAGCAAGCCGGAAGTAGAATTGTGATTACTGCCACAGAAAGGGAAGACCAGGGCGGTGGGCGTCCACGGGCTACACTCCTTCTCCTGGACTTGGGGGTCTGACCAAGCTTCCTGGAGAATGTTGTGTCTATATTGGAACCTAAAGGCCCAGTTAGTAAGGTGAGGAGGGAAGGAAAAGTGTGGCAGACAGAAGGAACAGCCAAAGGGGAGGCTCAGCAGCCGGGAGGGTAGGGTGGGTAGATGGATAGATGAGGGGGTGGGGTGAAGGAAAGGTTGAATGGGGGCATGACTGAGTGAATGGGTGGGTGTATGAACGGATCCAAGAATAGTGTGGAAGATTCGAGAATGCACACCACCTGCCTGGCCAATATAGTGTCCTAGGGTCCGAACAGCTACCTCTAGCAGGAGGCAAGGGGGCGGATCTTGGGCCCGGCCATGATCCTCTGGCCCTTTGATCTGAATCACAGGCCGGCACTAATGATCACTGGCCCCACCCCAGGCCCCAGAGACCAGACCCTCGGGCCCAACCCCCTTCCATGCCTTTCTTGGAGGGATCCTGGAGATCAGGTTATTTATAGACGATAACCTCTCTGCCCCACCCCCCTGCAGACACTTGCCTCTCTCTGGCCATTTCCTTCTATTCTTCTGCCCTGTGTGAGGGCGGCAAAAGCCCCCAGTCCACAGAGGCCCGCCCCCCCCCCACCGCTTTCTCCTTATCTGCCCCCTGGTGCATTTCCTGCCTAAGGAGATAGGGAGAGAAAGGCAGGCCCTCCTGAGAGGGTTTGCGATGGTGGGAGCAAGGCTCTCGGAGGCTCTGGGACAGGGCGGACCACCCAGGGCCGAAGGGCCCCTGTCCGGCCAGGTTCCTCTGCCAGCATGGTGTGCCCAGGTGGGGGGCACTCAGGTCCCTCTGACAGCTCGGGGTATGCAAGTGGGGGGCTCCCGCACGTGGGGCTGGGATGGCGATGACAGTGTATGCTGCCTCTGCCTAGTCTTCATCCCTGGGTGAGTCACAGCCTCCCTTGGCCTCAGTTTCCCCATCTGGGAGAGAGGTCCCGGAGCTGGTGCGGAGTCAAGGGAGGTAGTGGAAGTCACAGCACGGCTGAGGACGGTTAGCGTCTAGCGTTAGAGCAGAGACTCCTCTGAGGAGCTGTGTGGGGAGGGGCGAGGGGGTGCTGGCCAGGCCTGCAGGACCTCGGGCAGGGCACGGGCAGGGGTGGGGTAGCGGGCGCATCTCCAGCCTGCTGAGCTCAGGTCTGGCACTTCCTCCCCCGGGCCTGGGAATTGTCTGCCTCTGGCTTCCAGGAAAGACTCGGGCTGCCTCCCCACCGCTAGCCCTCCCACACCCCCGCACACACAGAGATGCGCACGCACAGAGACAGACAGACATTTACGCACAGACACACGCAGATACACACACACAGGCACACAAACACACACACACAAACACACAGATTCACACACACACACACAGGCACACACAGACACACACAGAGATACACACACACAGAGCAGGGATGGAGGAGCTCCCTCCACTGTCCTCCTGCAGCAGGTGGGGGAAAGGCCCCCAGAGCCCCCCGGCCCCACCCTTACCCTGGGCTCCCACTAGGAGCCCGACACATCCCTTCCTCACCAGGGGGCTCAGAGAGAAGTGCCTGCGACCCCCTGTGACTTGAAAAACCATGGGGCGAGGAAGTGGCAGAGCTGACATCGAAGGACAGAGTGGTGGCTTCGGGTGCTGAGCACTGGGGGGCCTTGCTCCAGAGCAGACCCCAAACAGGGAAGAGCCTGGCTCTCTTCCAGGCTGCAGGCCGGGAGGAGTCGCCGAAGGAGGTGAGTGGCCGAGGGCAGGACGGGAAGTAGGAGAGGCGCTGGCGGCTTCACAGGGACGTCGGGGGTCGGGACAGCCTCTCTCAGGAGGAGACACTGACCTCTGGCCACCCTGAAACCGGGAAGACTGTTCCAGGTGGAGAGGCGCCAGGAGGAGAAAGAGTTCACCATCACAATGTCCCCATCCAGACTCATCCTGCCTGACTTGGCTTCTCCTCCAGCCATTACCTGCTGTCCCCGGTCATTCGAGGCTGCTCCCCGGGGGCCTCCCAGCCCCTCTGTCACGAGGCTGAGACCTCTGTCTCTGAAATGGTTCTGCCATCAAGCTCCTACCCGCATCCCCAGCCTGGATGGGGAGACACCCCTCCCTGGTCCCATAGCTCGAGTCCACATCCTCCTCCCTGATCCCAGGGATTGTTCCAGGACCCATAACTTCATGGAGTTATCCTGCTTGCGAAACTCCATGGCTCCCCATTGCCGAACCAACCAGAACCACGGTGCTTCGCCAGGCCTCTCGGTCATGTCACAATGACATCACAGTCTCCCATGCAAGCCCAGGTCCCTGCCACTGACCCCGTTGCCCCTCACAAGAAACACATCAGGCTCTCTTGTCCTCTATGCCTTTACTCAGGCCTTTCCCCCGGCCCGAATGCCATCCCCCCCCCCCCCCCACCGTGCATCCGCCTTCATTTCCTGTGGAGCTCTTACTCTGTGATCACCCCTGCACCCCAGGTCCCTGGCACCTCGCACGTGCCTCTGTCCATTGCCTCGACATGCTGCTGTGGAGGGGTCAGTATCCTGCCTTCTCATATCTGTGTCCCCGGTCCCAGCCCAGGCCCGAGAGACAGGAGGGAAAGCAGGGTGGCGAACTGGGTGACAAACTCACGTAGGGGTCCCGGCTCAGCAGCTCCCACCTGGATGGTCTCAGTTTCCTCATCTATAAAATGGGGATAATAATCTCTCTTACATCAGCTTGTTGAGATGATTCAATGGCACGAATCGCTGGATGGCACTACCCCAGGGGATGTTTTGGAAATGGATGAGGGCGTTCTGGATCGTCCCAACAGTGGGGGCAAGTGGAGAGAACTGCTGTATTGAGTGGGCAGCAGACTGGGGAAGGCAAGGGATGCGCAAGGAGGGGGACAGTCCTGCCCGGTGAGGAATCGCTCCATAACCCACATGACTGCCGCGTGTCCTGATGGACATGCGTGCAGGGGAGAAAAGATGTTTATAATTATGTGAGTCTAGACTCTAGCTCTGCCTTACATATAATAGAAAGCATTTTTGCACAGTTGAATATACACTGAATTTTCCAGAGGTGCAACTAAGTAAAGACAAAAACGAGAGAAGTCTGTATTTAGTTTTATTTGGAACATGCCAAGAACTGCTCACGTTTTTGGACGGTGGCGCTGTGGGAGTGGGGGCATCTCTGCTCTGTGCATTGTAGTCATCACCTTCCTGTGCATTGTAGTCGTCACCCTTTTGAGGGGTCTGCGCTGGGCTCGAGCTCCTGACACCTTCCTTATGTCTTCTGGAGCAGCTGGGCTGGAGCGCGTACTTGTTCCGACAGATTTGATTTCATGTAAGTTTCTTTATATATCTCCTTTATATTCTAGTTGGGGCATTATATATGGTTATTTAAAAAATCATGTGTGTAGATAGGTTACAGCATCCATGGGAGTAATTTCAGAGTATTAAAGAGGATATCACATAATTTTAACATAAAAAGATCTTGTCGGGCATGAGGGGCTGGAGAACCAGTTTGCAGAACACTGAGGAAGTGGTAAGAATTGAGACAATATTGTTAGGGGCTCAGCACACATTCGATGGGTGAATGCATGAATGACCAGAGACATATTGTTGGAGGGGCGGCTCTCTGATACCCCTCACATTACCACTCACAGAGGATGTCTTGCTTGGGCCCAGCGGGACCTGTCTGCTCTCAGTTCTAGAACTTTCCGTGGAGCCAGCTAAGCACAAGGCTTTTTTGGCTCCAGGAGCCAGCTCCTCTCTGGGTCAGGAAATTGTTCAGGATGACTTTAGCCTTGCCTTCAGGACCCCTGAACAGAGGCCTCTTGGATATGAAGGCCCAGCCAGAAATGGATCAGGCCCACTATCCCATCTCCTGGGAGGCAAGTGGGAATTCCTGCCCAGGTCCAGGCAGATGGGAAGGGAAGGGTGGGGAGCGTGGTTCTGAGTGTCACACTCCTTCCTGCTGGGAATAAAAACCATCACATTTGTTGGGGCGCCTGGGTGGCTCAGAGGGTTAGTCGTCTACCTTCGGCTCAGGTCATGATCCGGGGGTCCCAGGATCGAGCCCCACAGGGAATCTGCTTCTCCCTCTCCCTCTGCCCCTCCCCGTCTTTATTTCCACATTTTCCCTTTACAGGTAATGCACACCGTCAAGAGGACTCCAGACAGTATGGAGTGTGGAATTCTCTATTTTCTCCTACTAACAAGAGGCAGGCTGCCATTGTTAAGAACTCACCATGTGCCCTTCTTTACATTTTTGCCCAACACCCAATGCACTCATGTATTTTTTTTTCTTTTACAAAACCTAGATCATATTAAATCTATACTATTCTATAACGTGTTTTTATACTAGATAATGTGTTGAGGACACCTTCCCAAGGCATCGCGTACAGACCAACTGCTAGTCATTCCGTGGATGTACCTTCATTTATTTGGCTTGACTTTTTTTCTTAAACATCTTTTTTTTTCATAGAAGAAATACATGTATATGCTTTAAAAGTAATAAAAAGTGAATTTCTCTCTGGCGGCTTCCTTGAATAGAGGGAGGCTGACAGTTGGAATAGGAGAGAAGCCCACAGACATACAAGTTTTAAAATAAATGTTCTGACTCTTCTCTTGGAAGATCAGGTCCTGAGTGTTTATTTATATAAATAAACAAACAAAGGAGAATCGTTCATGAACCCATGACAAGAGAGTGTCACGGAGGAAGGATTATGACTAATCCAACTGGACCTGTGACTCTAGGTCTAATATAGGAAAAACAAAAAAACAAACCCTTCTGGAATTTAACTTAGAAAAAGGAAGTTGCACTTCCACCAAGATTGCCAAGAGCATATAACGTGTCAGCCTGGACATGCCAGGGTCTCTCTGGCCTCTGGATGAGAAGCCCCAGCCCAGAGGGAAGCAGAACTGAGAGACAGCCAGAACTGGATGCAAGAAAAATTACAGACCCCTGGATCCAACTGTGCTTGAAGCCTGCATGTTGACATTTTCAATACACGAGTAAAGAGATCCCCGTTATCGCTTCACCTGGTTTGATTTGCATTTCTGTCACTTGCAACCAACAGAAACCTGAACGTATCTTGAGCGTATGTCTTGTCCGTGCAATTGAGGAAAAGTTTGAAAGAGGAGGTGACACCCGAGCTGAGCATGCCTGGAAGGATGATAAACACACAAAAGGAAAAGGGGTCTCCAAGAATGAGGAGAGGCATAGAGGCGGGAGAGAGCAAGGTGTAGAAGTCTTGGTGTTTCTAGAGAGTACAGTGGCAGGGGCCTCTGGCGGAGAAGCCCACCCCACCGGGGTAAGAACAGGGAGTCCCTGCCACGCAGGTTTGGAGTCAGCCCGGTGGAGAGGGGAGAGAACCAACCCAGGTGTTGGGAAGTCATCTTGGAGGCCACGACTTGAGTCTAAATCCAGGACTCTTTTCACCCCCAAGACGGTGATGGCCGGAAACGGGAAACAAAATCCGAGCCCTGAGAGGAAAAGCGGGAGCACAATTCCCCGGGGCTTTGGTCAAGGCCCAGTTCTGAGTAAGAAACCGTATTTGATGTAGAGATCTCGCTGAAGCCAGAGCAGTCTCCGGATGGCTGGGGGGCACCACGAAGCTCGGGGACACACATCAGCTTGTCTTGGGTGGACCTCCAGCGCCTCTGTTCAGGCCAGTGTCAGAGAGACGGCCTGAGGGTCTTTTGCCCCCAGACCAGGCAGCGCATCATGAATAACTCCTTACTGGCTACGAACTCCTTGCTGGGCACGAAATCATTTTATGAGGGAAGTGCCATTATTATCTCCGTTTTACAGATGGGGACACTGAGGCACAGCAAAGTGATGGGACTTGCCCAAGGTCCCACAGCTAGTAAGTAGCAAAGCTGGGATTTGAACCTGGGCAGGCTGACTTTGCCCATGCTGTTAGCTCTCTGTCTAATGGGAGGCTTGGAAGTCTGAGGGTGCAGGCAGGTAAGCACCCTTCGCCTCTGCCTCATCTGCATCCTAAAAACACGGCAGGAATGGTGCTTTGTGGACTCGTGAGAGGTCTGGCTCCCCTTTTCCCTGCTGTCCCTGCGGAGGGCTTGTAACTTCTACAGCTCTGGGGCAGGGGTGGGAGCAAAGAGGACATGTCCCTCTGATCTTTCACCTTACCATGGAAATTCTCAACCCGAGGATCTGTCCCCAACAAAAGGAAGAGGTCCAGACCATGGGAATAGTTCAGAATAGTGAAAATCATAATGGTAGCCAACGGGAAAAAAAGAAATCAACTGGCTAGGACCCACAGGCCCTATCTTAGGGCAACGGTGAGGTCGGGTCTGATCTCAGAGGCAGTGCGTGTAGCTTCTAAAAACTCCAAGTCTTGCAGCTCTTTATAGGAGGGGACTGCATCCAATCTCACTAAGGCAGAGTAGGTAGTTGAGAACAAGGCTTCAGCATCAGCCAGTCCTGGGTTCTGGTTTCAAGTTTCCCCTCTACTGTTTACCGTGGGAGCCATGGGCAAGCCCTTTAACCACACAACTTAAAATGGGAATAATAAAGGTACTCGCTTTGTAGGAAGTTGTCTGGTGTAACGAATAAAGGTTTGTAAAGATGACAACCCAGGGCATCGAGCAGGAGGGCTGCTCACTAAGTTTATATTGGATTGAATGAAGTGAATGAAATACTTCAGTGAATAGAAAACATTTTAAGGTTAAGGAGGGAAAAAAGAAACCCAGCTGCAATTCTGGCTCTACACCAGATGGCGACTCGGAAATGTTATGTCTGAGTGGGGATGAGGACTGAAGGGTCAGGGGAAGCCAGGACAGTGGGGCGGTGGCTGGTGCAGGGGGGAGGCTTGGGACTGCACTGTGTTCTCCTGGACTGTGGTTTGTGTGATGTGGATGTGAAGAGGAGGCCCCCCACCAGTAGAGCACCTACTGGGTGCCATCCCCCAGCAGCGGAATCCATCCTCCCAGAAGTCTGCCTGGGGGGCTTTGTGACCCCATTGTACAGATGAGAAAGTCGAGGCCCAGGGAGTCTGGACACGCCCCAGCATCAAGACCAGGACGAACCCAGACCTGCCGACTCTCAGCTATCCTTCTGCCTATCCGACCAGGGGCGAGGCAGGGGGACGACTCTTCTGCAGACCCAACATGTGCTGTGGAGCTGCAAAGACATCTGGTTTCTGGATCTTGGGACCCCCCCCACCCGCAGGCCAGGGGAGGAGGAGAGGAGGCTTCTAAGCGGGGGACTCTTTATATCCCCCCACCTTGCTTTCCTCACTTAGCAACCTCATCGCAACCTCTGCAAAGGCCAGGTGAGAGTTCAGGGCTCAGCAGCTGGCCCGACACCAAGGGCAGAACCCAGACCAGTAACCCTCCAAGCTGAGTGCCCCCCGCCACTCCCTGCCCAGCCCCCACCCCCAGCCCGGGGCCTGCAGTAGTTCTCCGCTCATCACCTGAAGTGGGACTGACCCCCCCCACCCCCAAAGGAGGCAGCACATGGGGCAGTGCTGATGGGAGAAGCAGACGTGGCCTAATGGGGCTCTGGGGAAGGGAGGTGTCGAGTGTGGCAGGAGGGGTGTGACCCCAGAGCTAATGACATCAACAGACCCTAAGGGCAAATAGGGCCAAACTTCCTGGGGCCATGGGAGGGAGCAAAATGTAGGCCTTGAGCCTGGTGTAGGTGCCCTGTGGGCCCCCACCCCCTTCAATCATGTCCTAGTGTGGGCAAGGGTTCACCCTGATATTAATAATAACAACAAAAAGAATAACGGTCACAGTCGTCTACTGATGCTTGCCAGGCAGGTGACGAGTTTCCTCTGCTCGGTCTTGGGCTTCACAATGACCCTCTGAGGTAGGTACTCTCTTGTCGCCATTTTGTCTCAGAAGGAATCAAAGAGGTTAAGTCATTAGCCCGAGGTCACACAGCATCTAGCTGGGGTCAGAAGGGATCCGTAACCCACTCCCCTCCCTTGATCTCAGTGGCCATGTGACTCTCCAACTTCAGTGTCCATCAAATCATTTGAGGTGCTGGTAAAAATGCAGGCTCCTCACACCCACCTTGACTCCATAAATCAGAATGCAAGAGGAGCCAGGCTCTGGAAGCTGTGTTTTTGACAAGTGCCCCAGGTGATTCTTACAATCAGGCATGCCTGGAAAATCTTGCACTAGGGCTGTCGAAGGAACCTATCCAGAGAGAGCTAGAAAGTACCCAGATGGCAACATCTGGTTTCTAAAACTGTGGGCCGTGAAGGAGGGGAGGAGGGCTCTCTCGACATTCTGAAGAGGGTGGATGGGAGGCTGGGCCACTGGTGGAGGGAGGGGGACTTTCCATCCCTGCTTCCCTTCCCCAGGCCCCCTTCGTCCAGCTGCCTGGATGGAACGAGGGGTCAAAGGCCTCATCTAAAAGGCCCCGGCAGGTGGGTCTGTCAGGCCTGAGGTGAGGCCCAGTGGAGGGTGGCAGATGGACACCCCCACTCCTCTCCCTGGGGTCAGGCAAGAGCTCTTCCCGATGGACCTTCCCAGGCTCCTGCTGGCCCCCTTCCAGGCCCCTCCTCCCAGATCACCTGTGACTTCCAGCTGGTCACCTCATTGGGCCTACAGTTCCACCCCTCCTCACGAAGACACAGCAGGCCCCAAACCCTGGCTCCCTCATTGCCATATCAAATCACAACCACCCCAGACGAGTGGGGTGCTGTGTGACCTCCACCTAACCAAGCCTTAGAAGATGGGCCAGGTGTGTACTGCATGAGGGCACCCAACTCAAGGAGCAGGTGAGGGCTGAGAGCTGGGCTGACGGACCCCCAGTCACGTGCCCTGGCACAGGGCTGGAGCCCCAGGTTGGGGGTGTTTTCCAAATTGACATAAGAGCCCCATATGGGCAGGTCCATTCTGCAAGAGGAGGCTGAGATTTCCCCTGGGGTGCCTGGTTGCCAGGTCATGGGTCTTTGGGCCCCTGGACCCTCTCTAAGACCAGTCATTTCAAACTGCTTTGGCCCCTGAACTCTTATTTCAAATATCTTATATAAAATAATCAGTAACAAAAACACTAGCCAATAAGGTTTGAGCCCTTCCTCTGTGCCAGGCTCTGTGTTAAGCGCTTCGCATGGATTTTCTAATTTAATCCTAAAAATAACCTCATGGATAGTTACTATTATTATTGCCAATTTATAGATGCAGAAACCAATGCATAGATCAGTCAGGTAAACATGGTGCTGCTTCTCTGACTCCACACTTCTAGCCTCCAGGGTTCCTCAGAGCCCAGCTGAAAACCAGTGCACAGGTAATCCTAAACATTTCTGGAGCCATGGCAGCCACCTTGTGACAATGAGGGTAGTTGAGAAGCCAGCTGAGGGCCCTACTTCCACTGAGTCGCTGAATTTGCCAACTCTCCAACTGCGCATTCTGGATGAGATAAGACATTTCTTGCTATTCGAGCTCTTTTCATTGGTCTTTCTATCACATGCAGGCAAAACGTGCCAACTGAGGTGCTCCATGAGGTCTGCGGTGGAGTTGCCTGAAGTCACACCCTAGCCAGGGACAGTGGAAGGCTATTGCCCCGGTGGGGAGCTGTGTGACCCAAGCCTCCTCCCCATCAGGAGGTTCTGTCTCTTCTATCCGGGAGGGGCAAATCCATCCTCAGACCTTTCTAGACAAAGCAGCTGTCAAGAGAGTGTTGCTATAAGAGAGCTTCCATGTTTATCCAGCAAGAAAAACATTCCACCTAACGTGAGTGGCAGACAGACCATGACATGTGTCCTCTAACCAGAAACACACATGAGTCTGTCCTGGGTCCCTGGCAGCTTTACCCTGAGAGCCTTTATATCTGCCCATGACTTGCGTTTCGTGCAACCAGGAGTTCCTGTGGATCACTCGGGATCTTGGAAGAAGCCAGAAATCCTATCAGCTGGGATGTTGAACAAGGCTGAACGAAGGGACTTTATAGAGGTGCAAACGGGGAATGCCTGCGGAAGCACCCTAGAACCAGCCACAGCAGGGGGCCGTTACCTCCCTAGGCCTGAAGGCACCGGGGCAGAGAACCCCGCCAGGACTGGGGTGTGAGAGGGGCCCCCCACAGTGGGACACAGCTGAACCTAGTTGTAAACACCCCAAACCCTCTCCCCTCCCACTCTGGTCTCCTACCAATGTCTCCCAACCACCATGGAGAGTAGGGGAGCCTGGGATGCGATCCCTAGAGGTTGACCCCCCTGGGGCAGGGAGGGCAGGGCGTAGGGGGAGGGGCAGGAGGTCCACGGACGTTCCAGGCACTTGCTCCAGGACCTCCACGGCCCCCACGTTGTTGGAGGTGCAAGGGGAGCCGAGCGAGACCAAGGCCCCCCAGTTCCGGTAAGGCAGGACCCAGGTTTGGAGGCATTGAGCAGACAGCTGGTGGTGGGCTGCCTTACGGTCAAGTGGGGAGAACCCCAGGGGTGAAGGAGGCAAAGAGCCAGCTACCCTGCCAGGCAGGCGCCAGAGGGGTTCTCAGGAAGGGCGCTTGCAAATCAATGGCAAATGATGAAAAATGCAGACGGATAAATAACTTAAAAGATCCAGGCTTCCTGGAAGTGGTTTCTGATCTCTGCGTGGCTACTGGGCAGCCAGGCTGGCAGGCTCTATTTTTAATCAGTTTGGTGGAGACAACTGGTTCCCTGGGATTGCTTTGAAAGGGGGCTTTGCCTCTGTTTTCCCCATGGGGCTGCTTCCGCCCCCGTGCCCCGGTGCCCTGCCTCTCTAGCCCCAGCATACGAAAGGTCACCGGGAGCCCCTTCTGTGTACCCAGGAGAGGTGAAGACTGTGGGTTTGGATCTCAGAAAGAAGTGTGTTCAAGCTCCCGTCCTGCTGCTTGAATGACGTATCTGGGGGCAAGCCGTTTGATCGTGGAACCTAATTGCCTCATCCGTGAAATGGGACAACAGTAGTACCAACCTCACAGGGACGTTCTGAGGATTTAACACAACTGGGTCTGTGCAGGGCTCAGCACGCAGTACCTACAGAGGAAGGGCTGGATGAATGGGAGAGGAAGCTGAGCTGAAAATCGGAGGGGCAGAATTCAGGTCCACGTCCTAGCTCTACGGAGCTCTCTAGGCTTCCGTGTCCTCAGCTGTAAGATGGGTGGCTTGGCTGTATCCACCGTCTGTGGTTGACCCGAGGGCCGGGTGACATGATACCCATGTGGCGCCAGACTGATGGCAAGCGCTGGACAGATGGCAGCTGTGGTGGTTGATGTCATTATTTCATAAGAACCCTGGGATCAAAGAACAAATAATCAGAGTCACTACTAGAGGGCGGTGTCTGAGCGGGGGGAGGATGCTGTCGCGCGCACACACAATGGAATATTATTCAGCCTTTGAAATGAAAGAAACTCTGTCATTGACGACAACGTGGATGAACCTGGGGGGCATGAGGCTGAAATGAGCCAGATGGAGAAAGACAAAGACACCTGCTATCACTTATATGTAGAATCTTTATTATTATTATTTTTTTTAAAAGTTAAATTCATAGAAACGGGTAGCAAAGTGGTGCCAGGGGCTGGGGGTGGGGGGAGATGGGGAGAGGTCGGGGAAAGGTACAACTTTCAGCTATAAGATAAGTAAGGTGAGGAGCTAATGTCCACAACCATGGCTACAATTGCAATTGATAACACTGTATTGCATCATTGAAACTTGCTAAGAGATCAGAACTCAAGTGTTCTCACCCAAAAAGGGTGGGGGGAGTAGAATGTGGGGTAAAGGAAAGACACAAGACACGTTCTCATGCCCAGTGAACAGACCACGCCCCAGGATGCCATAGGTAGAGAGGCAGAATCTCTCTCCCCCCCGCACCGAGGGCCTGCATTTCCTAGTCGATACCGCACACGTGGGGCCCTCTGACCTGTCACAGTGCCTCCCCCAGCCAGACGGGTACCCCGGAGAGCAGGAGACCATGTCTCTCTTTCCCCATTTCCCATATCTGAGTTCTGGACCGGTATACAGTCAGTGCTCAATAAGGACAATTGCACATGTGTGCATTGTGTTATGGCTTACAAAACATAACCACGCCTGTTATCACCTCTCAACCCAAAGCCTCAGTCCTCAGGCTACCCCCATTTTACCAACTCAAATGGCCCAGGAGACTTGTCTCAGGCCACACAGCGACTGGGGATCTAAGTATGCTCGCATCAGAGCTTGGCTAGTCCTCTGAAATGCTAGCTGAGCTGGTGGTTTGTTGTTTTTTTTTTTGTTTTTTGGGGTTTTTTGGGAACACTTACAGTGTCTCAGACCACGTGCTCTGTGTGTTACATCCACCGTCTGATTTAACCTTCGTCACAGCCTTATAAGGGAAGTGCTACGCTTGTCCCCATTTTACGCTTGGAGATGCTGAGGATCCTGATGTAGAATTACTTGTGCCGGCCACACAGCCGCCGAGCAGAGCCCTGACTTGGAACCAGGTCCACTCGGGAGAGCCTTCCAGAGCCTTCAGAGTTCACCCTCTCAGCCACCATTCTCTGACCACCATTTTCTCTCCTGACTCCAAAGCCGATTGGGTGATGATGCAACACCCCTTCCTCCAAGATGTGCGTGTCACTTGTCCTCTCGCCTCATGCCCATACCCAGGACAAAGCAAGGCTGGGGGTTGGGGGACGTGCTGAGAGGTGAAATGGCATGACCAGGGTCAACGCAACAGTTAGGCAACAGATCCAGGATTAGAATGAGGTCTGGTGCATTCCAGAGCCTGCGTTTCTGTCATATGATATTGCCTTTAATCATATTTAATTAATTTCATATTTAATGTTACATACTTATATGTCATAGCAGAGTCCTTATAGGTCATTAATTTCTCATTTATGGTTCCTACACATTATGTTAAGGATTCGTTTGTTGTAGTTAAGGATTCAAGAGATGCTGTGTCTACAGTGTTTACTGCACATGGTTTCTATACAGAGTGCAGACTCTCCAAGCAGCTCTGAGCTCCTTTTGAGCAAGGACTGGGTTTCAGCTGCCTTTTTAGCTGTGGCACCCAGCCTGGTGCCCGGCACAGCATGGGTACTTAAAGCAATGAATGAAATAAATGAAGAGTGGAGGAGCTGAACGTCCAGCCACCTTTTCGAATTTCCTTTGCTGCTTTCCAGTGCTCTTTCCTTCCCATCACGACCTCAAAGATCTGAAGTTGCAGGAACCACATGTGGCACAACTGTATGACCCAGGACTCGTGTCAGCTGCCAAGGGGTGGACTGTGTATGGCAGGTTGGCTGAGCACATGGGCTCTGGACCCCGCTTGCCTGGGTTCACATTCTGACTCTCCCGCACTAGTCCCGGGACCTCAGGCAAGTTACGAGCCTCTCCCATTAGCAGAAGGGATTGCCACAGGCAAGCAAGACTCGGGGATAGGAGTCCCTGCCACCTGGGTGAAGGCATTTCGGGCTCGACCAAGGGGCCAGGCAGACGGGGTATTTGCAATCAGTGCCTTAATGCCTCTCCTCCATCTGACTCCCCTTGCGGCCAGCTTTGTGCTCTTGCCTGGCCAAACGCATAAAGCCTTGTTAATAATGAATAGGCCCCTGTCTGCCTTACTTAACACTGAGCTCCAAGCAGATGCACAGTCCTTTATAAATGATCTGGTCCAGCTGATTAGGCCCCACGGGGCGCATTCCTGCAGCCAGCCTCTTGTTCCCCGTAATGGAATCATAATGTTAATGTGATTTCAATTAGGGCTCCGTTACAGAACACAGGTGCTAGAGTGAGCCTGCGGGCTGGGAGACCTCCCCAGGGACTCATTTTCCTGGGAAAGGTACGTGTGTTTCCAAGGCCTCTGCTGTGAAAACAGAGAGAAGAGATATCAAAGCCCACATTCCCTGCTCTTTGGGGGCCCTGGACCTGTGTTTCTTATTTGAACTTGACTAGTGTGTAGGCGCCCTTAAGAGGAGGAAACATGTCTTGGGGACCCCTGAGGTCCACAGGCCCTCACACCCCTATTTGAGCAATTCGGGCCCAAGATCCAAAATATTACTCTAGGAAAATATCTTTCCATTGTAAATTATCACTGCAAAGGAGAGACCATCTTGATAAACGGCAACAGCATTTTTTTTTCTTACTAAAAATAGCTCATGTGTAAGGAGGGTTTACTACGTGCCAGGCATAATCCTTAGTATTTTATGTGTATGAACTCATTTTTTTAGATTTTATCATCAAAACGAAAGCATGCATTTTTGGAAAATTTTCTCGGGATGCAAGGATCCCCAAGAACACATTGTCAGTCCCCAGTCTGAGAAACCCTGATCTGGATCAGCCAATCTGGATGGCACCTTGAAGAGCACTGGACCAATTCTCGTCCTCCGGATGAGGAAGCAGACAGTCAGAGAGGGGAAGGGTCTTGCCCAAGCTCTCCCAGCAAGCCCGGGGCCAAAAGGAGACAGGAACTCGGGTGTCCTGACTCCCAGCTCTAGTGCCTTCCATCATGCTCACTGTGGAGAAAGTACAGAGGAAATTAAAAAAAAAATTCCAATTCTAGAAATTTCCATTGTTAAGATTCTAGATATCCTTCCAGTCTTTTTTCTATATACATATACGCACTTTATAGCATAAAATGGGGTAATAATGAATAGACTATTTTGTAATCTGGTGTCTTTCCCTGCCTAAATCTATCAGGTCCACTGGGCAGCCCTGGGACATTTATTTCTCAGACCGTGTCATAAAGCACCCCAGAGGTTCATTCTTGTTCATTCTCCTTAACCCAAAGCTGACTGGAAACAACAATGAATTTGGAGAAGAAGAAGAAGAAGGAAAAAAAGAATAAGACCTCCATCTTTTATTAAACTATAAAGAATACCTGCTAAGTGCTATAAAATATGATCTCAAACAAGAGAGAAAACAGTCCACAGGAGGAAGTGGGTGTCCCTCCAGATGGCACAATGGAGAGGACTGTGGATGACAGGGGTCCGGGCTGAGTTCAGGCCATAGACATGTCAATCACTTCCCCATCCAGACCCAGTTCAATGCCACAGGGCAGTGTGGGGTTGGGGAGGGAGCTTGCTTGCTGACTCACCTCTCTCTCTGCCCAGCACCTAACACTGCCCAGCATGGGGACACTGCTAGTGAGGCAGAGAAGGAGGGAGACAGGTAGAAGTTGCAGATTGCAACTCTGGAGCCTCACAGCCTAAAGGTCTTTGCTGAGAGTCTTGGAACGCTGAGCATGGAAACTGGGGGGCTATGCACTCAAAAAGGAAATGAAGGATTTAGTAAGAGTGTGTTGGAGAGCACACACCCAATCACTCCCCAGATTACCTACCCTGCTCCTTTCAACATCATCCTTCAACAAACAGCTGGCCTGTTCCAAGGTGAATGATGATCACAAAGAATCATCAGGGGGCTTAAAAAAAAAAAAGAAAAAAAAGAAAATGGAGGTGAGGAACATAAGCAAAAGGAAAAGAGCTTACATCATAAGAGGAATTACTGTAAAAAACAAAAACAAAAGCTGAGGGAGAGTTCAAGCACATAGCTCTCCATGCACTCAAAGAGATCACTGGCAGTCTGAGTTCTCTGAGCAAAGAGATGTCCAGGGTTCCTTAAAGAGGTATGGCAAGGCCATAGACAGAAAGAGACTGAATTGGCGGCACTCAGGAAAGAACTGGAAGCAAGAAATAAAGCTGTTTAGAAATTAAAAAGCAGGGGCGCCTGGGTGGCTCAGTCGTTAAGTGTCTGCCTTCGGCTCAGGTCATGATCCCAGGGTCCTGGGATCGAGCCCCACATCGGGCTCCTTGCTCGGCGGGAAGCCTGCTTCTCCCTCTCCCACTCCCCCTGCTGTGTTCCCTCTCTCACTGTCTCTCTCTGTCAAATAAATAAAATCTTTAAAAAAAAAAAAAAGAAATTAAAAAGCATATCGGAAAAAAAAAAAACAAGATAAAGAACAGAGAAGGGCACGTAGCGAACACCTGCAGAAAACCACACAAAAATAAATGGAAAGGCACAAATAAATGTATAAAAATAGTATATTATTTTACTAGGGCTGCTGTAATGAAGTAGCCTAAACTGGATGTCTTAAAGCAACAGAAATGCCTTCTTCCAAAGTTCTGGAAACCAGAAGCCCGAAATCCAGGTATTAGCAGTATTGGCTCCTCCTGAGGGGTCGGAGGGAGAATCTGTTCCTTGGCTCTCTCCTGGCTTCTGGTAATGGCTTGGCAACCCCTGACTTGCAGCTGCAACCCTCCAATCTGCCACCATTGTCACATGTGTTCTTCTCTGTGTCCCCTCTTCTTAAAAGGACGCCATATTGGATGAAGGGCCCACTCTAGTTCAATATGGCCTCATCTTAACTAATCACATCTGCAATGACCCTATTTTCCAATAAAGTCACATTCTGAGGTACCGGGGATTAGGACATCAACATATCTTTTGGAGGAGACCTAACTCAGCCCATAACAAGTAGTTATAGGAAAGACTAAAAGACATGAAGGACAGACCAGAAAGATTCAATATTTGCACAGTGTTTCCGAAAAATGGAATGGAAGAAAGATGAAAAATATTCAGACATAATGGGGAAAAACTGTCCTGCAATGAAGATCTGAATGTGGAGACACAAAATGGATTCAGGACCATTAGGATAAAGCATGATAATTCTAATAAAGTTCCTGAACTTCAAGGCCACAGAGAGAATTATACGGGCATCCAGGCAAAACTCCGTCTTGAGTCACACAATGGGAGAAATCAGGCTGGCTGCAGACCTCTCGACAAATACTGTGCCAGGGTCAGTGGGCAACATCTACAAGGTCCTGAAGGACAGAAATTGTGAATTTATACCTAGATATGTTTCCTTCCAATAGGAAGGCCAAAGACAGACATTCCCAAGCAACCAAGAGCTTTGAGAATGAGCACCTCTTCCTCCTTCTTGAAACAGACAACTGGGCAATAAAATCTAGCCAGCAAAGGATTTTTTTTCTTTTTAAAAAATTATTTATTTATTTATTTATTCATTTTGGAGAGGGGGGAGGGGCAGAGGAAGAGGGAGAGAATCCTCAAGCAGACTGCCCACTGAGCCCAGAGCCTGACGGAGGGCTCAGTCTCAGGACCCTGAGTTCACGACTTGAGCCAAAATCAAGAGTCAAACCATCAACCAACTGAGCCACCCAGGTGCCCCAGCAAAGGATTTCTTAAAATAAATAGCTCAGAATGGAGAAGGCAGGGTAAATATATTGGTGATAAGCACTGAATCCATTTAAATATAGAAATAACAATCTTTGGGGCGCCTGGGTGGCTCAGTTGGTTAAGCGACTGCCTTCGGCTCAGGTCATGATCCTGGAGTCCCAGGATCGAGTCCCGCATCGGGCTCCCTGATCAGCAGGGAGTCTGCTTCTCCCTCTGACCTTCCTCCTTCTCCTGCTCTCTGTCTCTCATTCTCTGTCTCTCAAATAAATAAATAAAATCTTAAAAAAAAAAGAAATAACAATCTTTGTGAATTTGGAGTATTGAGCACAGTATAAATGCTGTAAACATCAACAATAAAATAAGTAATATTCATGTGACTAACAAAAATTGGGATATGGAGGACAGAAAGTGGGAGAAAGTGTGAATGTGTCGATTTCCTCATTTTTCACAGGAAGAATCAGTAGATACTTGGAATAAAGTTGGAAAAATGGCATTTTTGAAATACCATAATTATTCTAATCTCATAATTAATATTTTACATAATCATGTTTCTTAACTTTCAATGGCCTGCTAGAAACTAATATCACTGGTAATGAAAAAGAATTTTATCTGAAATTTAGCACTTTCTTCTGTTTCAATTTTCTGATGTATTTTTAAGCTTTTTATTTTGAAATAATTTCAGATTTACAGAAAAGCTGCAAAGTGTTTTCCATATATCCTTCCCAGCTTTCCTTAATGCTCACATCTTACATAACCATGCCATATTTGTCCAAGCTAAGACACTGATGTTGGTACAATACTGTCAAAGTACAGACTTTATTTGGACTTCACCGAATTTCCTACTGATCTCCTTTTTCTGCTCCAGGATCCAATCCAGCAAAGCACAGTACATTTAGCTCTCATGCCTCCTTAATCTCCTTCAATATGTGACTGTTTCTCAGTCCCTTCTTGTCTTTCATGACACTGTCGAAGAGCCATGCTCAGTTATTTTGTAGAACTGTCCTCCAATTTGAGTGTCTGGTGTTTTCTTATGATCAGACTGATACTATAGATTTTGGAGAATACTGAAAAGTTCAAGTGCCCTTTTCATGTCGTATCAGTAAGTATATGATAGCAACATGACTTATTACTGGTGACGTTAACCTTGATCACTTGCCAGGTTTCTCTGTGAAAAGAAACTATTTTCCCCTTCCATACCTTATTTTGACAGAAGTGGGTCACTAAGTCCAGCCCTTAACTCAAGGGGAGAGGAATTAATGTCCACCTTCAAGAGGGAAGAGTATGAAAGAATTTGTGGAAACATATCAAAACCACCACAGTAATTAATAAATATTTTTGGAGAGATACTTTGAGGACATTCATCTGCAGTAATTATTACTCTTGTGCTCAAATGATAATTTCCAATTGCCCTCATTCATCCCACAGTTATTATTTGGCATTCTGCATAAGGAAGATTTCTCCCGTCTCCTGCATTTATTTATGTAGTCAGTCATTTGTTTATGTCAGTATGGACTCATGAATATTTATTTTATTCTTTGGGTTATCACCAATACTATCATTATCTATTTTGTTGCCCAAATTATTCCAGGCTTATCTATTGGCAGCTTTATCAGGGTGGCTCCAGGGTCCTTTTTCTTTTCTTTCTTTCTTTTACTGACAAGACTTAATATTTTAGAGCAGCATCAGTTTTACAGAAACTGAGTGGAGAGTACAGAGAGTTCCCATTTACTCCTCAGTTTTACAGAAACTGAGTGGAGAATACAGAGAGTTCCCATTTACTCCTCCCCAGCCCACCTCCATTTCTTCTATTATTAATACCTTGCATTAGTGTGCTGTATTTGTTACAACCAATGAGTCAATACACATTATTATTAACTAAAGTCCATAGTTTGCATTAGAGTTCACTCTTGGTGTTGTACATTCTATGGATTTCAACAAATGTATAATGACAAGTAACCACCATTATAGTCCCGTGCAGAATAGTTTCACTGCCTTAAAAATCTCTTGTGCTCCACCTAGTCATCCCTCCTTCCCCCAGGCCCAGGCAACCACTGATCTTTTTATTGTCTCTGTGCTTTTGCCTTTTCCAGAATGACATATGGCTGGAATCATATAGTGTATAGTCTTTCAGACTGGCTTCTCTTACTTAGCAATATGCATTTAAGGTTCCTGTATGTTTCTTTGTAGCTAGATAGCTTATCTCTTTATTACTGAATAATATTCCACTGCTCGGATGTACCACAGTTTCTTCATCCATCACCTATCCATTCACCTACTGGAACATCCTGGTTGCCAACTTTTCTAAACATTCATGTGCAGCTTTTTATGTGGACAAAATTTTCAAGTAAATTGGATAAATGCCTAAGAAAACAATTGCTGGATCATATGGTAAGATTATATTTAGCTTTGTAAGAAACCACTCTCTTCCAAAATGGTGGTAACTTTTGAATTCCCACCAACAACGCATGAGCGTTCCCAGTGCTCCACATTCTCACCAACATCTGATGTTGACTGCATTTTAGATTTTAGCCATTCTAATAGGTGTGTCGTGGTACTCATCATTGTTTTGATTTTCAATTCCCTAATGACTTATGACATTGAGCATCCTGTGTCCTTTGGAACATGCTTCCATTTTTTTGTTTTGTTTTGTTTCGTTTTTGTGAGGACTTTCTTCCTTTCTGGTACCATATGATGCTCCAGGCTCATATTACCTGTTTCAGCATTAGAATCAGCCATGTCTCCAAAGATCCTTGGTCTTTGTATTGGAGAATGGTATTTAGAAATCAAGATCCGAGGGCCAGGTGTGTTTGTTGCTATTGGGGTATCACTGCTTCCGGGTCCTTTCAGTAGACAGAGCTGGGAAATATAAGTATACGCACATAACTGCATTTATTTCTGTATCTACCTGTGTGGCTATATAATGCATATATATGATATACATGAGTTACATGTGTCTAATACATACAATAAACATGTGTTCATGCTGACATCTTTTTTTTTTAATTTTTTTTTAAGATTTTATTTATTTGCAAGAGAGAGAATGAGAGACAGAGAGCATGAGAGGGAGGAGGGTCAGAGGGAGAAGCAGACTCCCTGCTGAGCAGGGAGCCCGACGTGGGACTCGATCCCGGGACTCTGGGATCATGACCTGAGCCAAAGGCAGTCGCTTAACCAACTGAGCCACCCAGGCGCCCCCTCATGCTGACATCTTGAGTGTAATCCAAGATTATAGCATTCATTCTAGCCTCCCTGCCTTATTTATTTGTGACTTCTTTCTCTGGCAGTGAAAAACCTGGCTCTCACAGTCTAGGATATACATACTTATTTGTTCAGCCCTAGTATACATGTAAAGTAGTTTTAGCATGGTTCACCTGGACCCCCTGAAGAACAAATTAATGAGAACAGAGTGTCTGTGTATAGTGTTTCCTCTTTAGCTTTATGGTATCCAGTCAAAATATTGTTTTTAAAATTAGGTCATCTTTTTCCCCCACTGGATTCATTTTTTATACTGTTAAAGTCAAGTAAAATTAAATTCAGTATTTTTTTACCTAAAAATAGAAATTTGTTATCTCATATTATTACAGTATACCTCTCTGTCTTTCTACTCTCTATCCATCCTTCTATCCCCCTATATGCATAAAGGCATGTTTGGAATTGTAGTAATCAAATGTTAATAACAGTAGGTTCTGGGTGATAGGATTTGGGGTGATTGTTTTTTGCATTATTTGAGTCCATATTCTGTAATTAATTTTTGTATAAGCATGTATATTACTTTTACAGAAAATGAAAAAGTGTTCTCTAAAATCAGGGAGAAAATGGCCAACAGGTAGAACACTGCTAAGGGGTAAAATTCCTACTGAACTTAGTAGCTAGAATATAATTTTTGAGCCTGACGAAAGCTATCACTTGGGAAGAGTGAGGGACAGGAGCCAGACTGGATGGGTAGAGGAATAAATGGAAGGTATGGACAAGGCAAGCAATGAAGGTGAGTGCTCCTCAAATATGTAGCATGCCTAGGAACTGACTATCCTGTTTGAACATATTCCTGAGCCCCACCCACCAGGGGTCTAGTTCAGCAGGTCTGGGGTAGAGCCGAGAACTGGCTTTTCCACCAAACTCCCAGCTGATGCTCATGCTGCTGGTCCTCAGACCACACTGAGCTGCCCAGATGTAGCCAAGTCATTTGAGAAGAATGATTGGCTGTGAGAGAGGCAGGAGAGAACAATGGAGAGGAGTTGCTTTTTTGGTTTATTTTACTGTTGATGCCTATTTTTTATATGCACCTAGTAATAGAATTACAAAGAGAATTAGACAAATCAATAACCCTAGTGGGAGATTTTAATGCACATTCCTCAGTAGCTTGTGTAACATGGTGGCCAAAAAACCCCCCATAAACCAGTAAGTATGGAGATGATGTGAACAACATGATTAACAAGCAATGCCTGATGTACAGAAAAATACATCAAATAATGACAGAATTATTTTCAAGGGGACATGGAATTTGCCAGAATGATTCTACTGGGCCATAAAATAAGTTTCAACAGATTTCCACAGATTGAACTAACACAGAATCCAGTCTGATCTTTGACCATTGTGACATCCATTATGACAATAACCACAAAGTTTCCAACGTTTGCAATTTATGCATTACACTTCTTTTGCTTAACTTTTATTTGGAAGTAATTTCAAATTTACCCAAAAAAGTTGCAAACATAAAAATAGTACAAAGAACGCTCTTTACCCAAATCCACTTATTGTAAACATTTCACCCCCATTCGCTTTATCGTCCCCCTCCCCCACTCTCCCAACACACACACACACACACACACACACAATGTTTTATAAGTTCTCAGCTGAGAGCGACACTGGCTTACCCGCCATGGGACTGAGTCCCTCATAAGTGGATCCTCTAATCTTCAGTTGAGCTGCCCAAGCACCTAGATGGGACAAAAGTGAGCCTAGCCCCAAATTGCAGATTTGTGAGTTAAAAATCATTTTATGCCAATGAGTCTTGGCCATTTTGTTACACAGCAGCAGGAAATGGAACAGATATTGTGGGCCTTGGGGGCTCCCAAGGTACATGAGGGCATTGTAAGTATTATGAGGGCCCACTGAAGCTCCTGCATTTCCAATGAGACCAGTACACCCTAGGAGGTGATTTTCTTCTGCTGTCCTGGTGCAGGTAAGGAGACAGCTGAGAATTAACTCATCTAAGACTGGAATTTTGTAGGTGAGTACAAAAGATAAATGGAAGAGAGGGGATTCAGGAAGGCATTGGCAAGAGTGTCTTTGACAGGGTGGGTCATGGTAGTCTAGACAAAGGGAGGTAGAAGGTGGTTACCAGAAAGGAAGTAAATAGAGGGGTATGATGGTTAATTTTGTGTGTCAGCTGCGCTGGTAACAGGTGGTCCAGACATTTGGCAAACATGATTTCTAGGTGAATCTATAAGGGTATTTCTGGATAGAATTAGCTTTTGAATCATTAGAGTCAGTAAAGCAGTGCCCTCCCCAATGTGGGTGGGCATCACCCAATCCATTGAAGGCCTGAATAGAACAAAAAAATGGAGGAAGAACAAGTTTGGCCCTTCCTGCCAGATTGCTTGAGCTGGAACATCATCTCCTACCCTCAGGGCCCCTGGTTCTCAGGCCTTCAGACCTGAAGGTAATTCAGACTGAATTACCACTGCCCTTCCTGGATCTCCAGCTTGTACATGACAGATTATGAGACTTTCAGCCTCCATAATTGCATGAGCTGATTGCTTATAATAAATCTCTCCATATATATATATATATATATATATGTCATCTCTCTTTGTGTATATATATATATTCTCTCTCTATATATATATATGTCATCTCTCTCTCTCTCTCTCTCTCTATATATATATATATATACACACACACATACCATATGCCACACATATATAGGTGTGTGTGTGTGTCTTTGATGAAACCAATCTCCTATTGGTTTTGTTTCTCCAGAGAACCCTGACTAATTCAAGATCTTGTGACATTGACAGATGGCTGTAATGGGATATCAGGCAAGATGGAAACCAGGAAGCTGGGACCGCCAGTGAGAAGATGCATGAAGAACTGTGGCCACATAGGGCAAAGCAGTTTGGGGTCTGATGCGACTTTCTCCTACTGGCCACTGCTGATGGTCTTTCAAATTCGAGCCTTCCCTGACCTTTCAATACCCTTCTGTGTGCCCCTCAGGGCTCTGCCTCCCCTCTGTCCAGAGCCCTTTTCTCCCCCCGCCGACCTGCTGCCCACCCCCATGTCTGGCTCCCTGAGGGCTGGCTCCATGCTTTGTCACCTCATCACCCCCGTATCCCCAGCACCTAGTCCGGCACATGCAGAGGCCCAGAAAACCTTTGCTAAATGGACCAATGTGGGAACACAAGGAGTGATGGATGGACCAGAGTCCAAAAGGACTGTCGTGGTGCCGGGAGTCCAACACCCTTTCTGCCTTGTTCTTTCCATCCCACTTTCCAGAAGGTGAAATGAGAAGCCGGAGAGGTTAGAAGGCCTGCCGGAGTCACAGGGCAGAGCAGCCCTGGCCACCGAAGCTGTAGCAGAAGCAAGATCAAAAGCGAGGGGGGTTGAGGACACCTGGAAGGGAGCCCAAGAGTCTTTGCTCTGCGGTGGGTCAGCACCTCGCAGGACCATGGCTGACTCCCCTCTTCTCCCATCTTCCCCCGCCACAGGGGCCGGGGTGGGGAGTGTTGGATGACCTGGAGCATACATTTGGCAGCCTGTTAACTTCCTCCTTGCCCAGCTTGGGGGGGCGGGGGTAGGGGGCTGGCTGTCACCTCATTTCCGAAGCAGCTCCAGCTGCTGGGGAAGCAGCTGGACCGCCCAGCTGTATTTCCCCCTCACCAACCCCCCCCCCCCCCCGCCCCCAGCAAGTCAAAGGAAAAGGACAATTAAAAAGAAAACCCAGGGGCAGGAAGGCAGTTTTCCAAGCCCAGGTTGGGGCTGCCGGGGGGAGGGGGGGGAGGCACCCTGAGGAAATCCCATTAAATGGATGTTTATTTTAATGGGTAGTGAAGGGAGAGGGGCTGAGACCAATCCTGGGGGTGGAGAGAGACAAGAGAGGAGAGAAGATGCAGGGTCTGTGCCCACAGATGGGCCTTTGTGAGGCTGCCCTTGAGTGAGTAAGTGGCCTAGGTGCAGTGCATGAGGCAGGCAGTGAGTCCTGAGGTGGCTGGTGCACGGGCTGCCTTCTTGGGGAAGGGAGGCACTTCCACCTCTGTTCCTTCCAACGCACCTCCAACAACCCGAGTCCCTGTGACACTCTCTGCTAGGGTTAGGGCCGGGCAAACGGTGACCAATCAGCCCTGGCCCAGGCCCTCAAGCAATGGGGGAGACCCCCCACCCCAGCTAGTCAGGCTGTGATAAGGGGCGTGGGGCAAGTTCTGGTACAGCAGGATCACAGAGACCACGGGGACACGAATGTGGGCCCAGGGCCACAGGGCAGACATCCTCCCCATGGCTGTCCCAGCCTTTGGGACCCAGGGTCCTGGGAAAAGGGTGCCCTGAGACCTGCCCTCACCTCCAGGCAATGGTCTGGAGGGCAGCCACATCCTGAGCATCTGGAAACCGAGCGAGACACTGGGAGCCCTTCCCCCAGCTTCTCTGCCCAGGTGGGTCCCTGTCATCCCTGATGGAGCTGAGGACCTTCCCGATGACTGGTCAGATGCTAACATTCTTCAGGGCGAGCTCACTGCTGCTCTCCCACTCACTCCCTCCCGCGGTCCATGATGCCTTACCAAGACACTGAAGGGTATTCGAGCTGAAAGCTGAAATGCTGCTTCATTCATTCCCTTATTCATTCACTCACTCATTCATTCATTCAACAAACTTCCATGGGGCATCTCCTCCATGTTGGGGACTGTTCTGGGTGCTGGGAATTGCAGTGAAGACAATTAGAAATCTCCATCCCCTCCTGGATAGAGATGATAAAGAAGTGGGTAGAATATCTAGAATGTCAAATGTTGACAAGTGCCGTGGAGAGAAATCAAGGCCAGGGCAAGGTCGGGGAGGGGGGGTATTCACGGCAATATTCAAATAGCCTCCAATATTCCTCTTCATTCTGAGACGGAGAGGTGCGTGTGGCCAGGCCCAGAGCTAAGCTTTCTCTCACTCCCTCCTCACTGCTGCCCTGGGAGTCTCCGCTTTGTGAGTGACAACACAGAGGCCACCCAAAGAGGACACCACACCTGCTAGCAATGACAAGCCAGTTGGAGTGGGCCCCCACTGGCCCCCGACCCTCAAGGAGTCCGGTGCGAGGGGGAGGCAGAGAGGAGGTGGGCCTCCCCCAGCCATCCGGTGATGCCCAGCCTGGGGGCCCCCAGTCACGGGCTCTTGCTTTGGCTCTGACTCAGGAAGTCTTCACTGATCAGGAGTCTTGCTAAGTGTGTGGCTCTGGTCTGGGGACGGCCCCAGCACTGACCATGTCCCAGGCCCTCTTAGGGGTCCCACCTGCCCCTGCTCAGCAGCTAGGGAAGCAGTGCGCTCAGAAGAAAGAATGCTGGGTGGGAGTCAGGAGTCGAGGGTTCCAGCCCCAGCCCCCGACCCCAGCCTCACCTGCTTTGTCAATTCAAGGCCCCGTCACCTCTCTCTGTCTCTCTCCTAGTCTGTAGAAGGAAGGAGTTTGACCCAGAGAATCCTGAGCCCCATGGGGTCTATGGCTCAGTTTCCCCATCTGGACGAGATGCTTTAGCACTGATGACTGCACCCCTGAGATAAGATATGATGGCCTTCCCCATGAATGCAGATTCAGGGGGAGCCTGTGACGTTGGAGGGAGAAACTGGGCAGTGGGGGATGTGGGAGGCTGACTTTTCGCTGACATCCTTCCAAATTATCCACTTTTTTGTATCTGTGTGTACTAGCAATTAAAGAGCTAAATTAAAAAAAAAATTAAACTTGGGCACCTGGGTGGCTCAGTTGGTTAAGCGACTGCCTTCGGCTCAGGTCATGATCCTGGAGTCCCGGGATCGAGTCCCGCATCGGGCTCCCTGCTCGGCAGGGAGTCTGCTTCTCTCTCTGACCCTCCTCCCTCTCATGCTCTCTGTCTCCCATTCTCTCTCTCAGATAAATAAATACAATCTTAAAAAAAAAAAATTTAAACTTAAGCCGTTCCACAACGTCCCGCCTCCCAGGGGCTGTGAGCCTGCTTAGGTAAGTAAAGGCTCACGACTTACCCTGGAGTTGGCCTTGCTGCTGACGCTGGCTCAGGGCCTGGCACATAGCAGAAACTTCCACCCACACCCTCTGCATTTGCTCCTGTGAGCATGGATTTGCCCACCTCCCCACCCTGCACCTGCTGGAGTCAGGCCCCTTGAGCACAGGGGTCCCACCTGATTCATCTCAGAGCCCCCCACCGCACAGGCACGCACGTGCTCGCACACACAGGGACACACATACGTGCAGACATGCACACGCACGCACAGACATACATAGACATACAGACGCATACACACAAACAGACACGGCTACACACCCAGACACGTACTCCCACCCCACCCTCTGGGGTGCTTTACACATCCCTTAGTCAGTGATTAAGACATATTTACTAAATAATAAATGAGTGCAAACTCTCAGATCCAGGAAGCCAGAGCCCCGCCTGTCTGCAGCCTCCCTCGCCCCCCAACCTGCCTGCAGTCGGCCGGAGGGAGAGACTGCGCAGAGTTGGGGTGCTCCCGCTGCCTCTAAGGGACCCCACCCTCCGTCTGGCGGGCCTGTGAGCACTCTGGGTCCACCCCAGCCAGTCCGCACGCCCTGAGACCAGCAAGCCTGCAGTCCTGACCTCTGTGGTCTGGGCCATCTAGCCCAGCTGGGCTGTTCCCTGGCTCAACTCGAACCTGGCTCTCTCGGGATGCAGCGTTCCCCATTCACAGGGAATGGCCATCAGACCACACTTGCTGTGGAGGTGGGAACGGCTCCCTCCCTCCCTCTCTTGAGCTGCATTGAGGGTAAGGTGGACTGAACATCAAATGTTGGGGTTCAGATGGCTTATTGAAGGCAAGACCCAGTGCTGGCCCAGAGTGCCTGCCTACACCTGGACCCCAAGGCCCCTGCTGCCTCCCGGGGCACAGATGGAAGGTTCAAGAGGGAACTTGTAGGCATCAAGTTTCCAAATCAGAGCCCGGCTGCAGAGGGGGTACATCTAAGAACTACACCCAGCTCTGGAAGTTCCTGTGGGAATTATCTGGTTTAGTGGTTCACAATTTGGGGTTTCGTGCACCCCCAGTAATATACAATAAAGGGGGGCTGTCTGACAAGATTACCTTGACTAGCCCTTATTTCATAAAAGAAATGGCACTCTTCAATGCCAAAAATGTGAGGGGAAGGTGGGCATGATTTCAAGATCATGGACAGTTCTGCACATGGAAACCGCGGTGCCCTTTGGGAAGCTCAATATACAGTGCTTGTTTTCCTTCCTTAGCGATAAGACCGATAAAGACCTCGTTGCTGACTAGCTCCAGGAGGCAAGATGATGTTTGGAATGATGTAGAAACTGTGTGCAAACTGGGGCCCAGAAAGGAGTGACGAGTTCGAGGTCCCGTGGGAAGCAGGTGGGGCTCTTTCCGCACTGCCGACTCCTTAAAGCGAGGTGGGCTCCGAGGGCCTGGGGGCGTGGGGGACTGGTCCCTGCTAGAGGCCTGGAGGGGCGATGCCTAGAGCCCTGGAGGATGGGGAGCCTGTGGGCCCACCTCTTCTCAGCTCCCTGCCGTCTGCCGGGCCCTGCTCCAGAGCCAGGCTCCAGGCTGTGGCGTCAAACTCTTGCATCCTCCCCAACTGCCAACTGTTCCCTCTGGAATGCTCTGGGCCCTTGGCTGCCGGCTTTCCCGGCATGATGTTTGTCTGGTGCCAGGAGGGACAGGGCCACATGTCCCCCATATGCCACCGGGGTGGGACGTTCACACTGAACAGCTGAGCTGGCCTCCCCTTCCTCCCTCATCAGACTTCCCTGCCTCTCTCCTCCTTGTCTTCCTCAGGGCACCTCCCCCTCCTGACCAGGAAGGAGGTAAAATGGGGTGTTCTAGCATTTGCAGGGCGCCCACACTTTCCAAAGCAGGTCCACGTGCATTGGTTTCAATTAAGCAAATACACATACTCTAAAATCAAACAAAAATCAAACAGGCTCGTATCTTTTGCCAGTACCTATAGGGACAGGTGAAGGGGAGCTCCTTAGAGGTTGACCAGACATCCGTCTCTCCTCCCTTTTCTCCAACCCATCACCCCATCATCCATCTGTCTCTCCATTTCTCCCTCCCTCCCTTTATCCACTCTTCCCTATATTCATCTTTCCCTCTCTCTTTCCACCTCTCTGTCTCTTCCTCAATCTCTCTATCCTTTCATTCCTCCATTCCCTCCCTAACTTTGCATCTCTCCATCCATCCATCTCTCCCTTCCTCCATCCTTCTCTCCCTAGTCCTTCTACTCATCCTTCCACCCCTTTATCCCTGAATCCAGCCAATCAGTCATCTTTCTCTCTCTCCCTCCATGCCACCTCTCATCCATCCTACCATCAATCTATCTATCCATCCATTCCCCCATCCACCCAACCAATCAACCACCCACCCACCCATCCATCCAATCACCCATCCCTCCCTCTGTGCCTCCCTCAATCTCAGCATCCCTTATTCTTTTTTTAAATTCTAAGTCTCCCTTTTTTAAATTTTTTATTGTTATGTTAATCACCATACATTACATCATTAGTTTTTGATGTACTGTTCCATGATTCATTGTTTGTGTATAACACCCAGTGCTCCATGCAATATATGCCCTCTTTAATACCCATCACCAGGCTAACCCCTCCTCCCACCCCCCTCCCCTCTAGAACCCTCAGTTTGTTTTTCAGAGTCCATCGTCTGTCATGGTTCGTTTCCCCCTCCAATTTCCCCCCTTCATTCTTCCCCTCCTGCTACCTTCTTTTTTTTTTTTTTCTTAACATATATTGCATTATTTGTTTCAGAGGTACAGGTCTGTGATTCAACAGTCTTGCACAATTCACAGCACTCACCATAGCACATACCCTCCCCAGTGTCTATCACCCAGCCACCCCATCCCTCCCACCCTCCCACCACTCCAGCAACCCTCAGTTTGTTTCCTGAGATTAAGAATTCCTCATATCAGTGAGGTCATATGATACATGTCTTTCTCTGATTGACTTATTTCGCTCAGCATAACACCCTCCAGTTCCATTCACGTCGTTGCAAATGGCAAGATCTCATTCCTTTTGATGGCTGCATAATATTCCATTGTATATACATACCACATCTTCTTTATCCATTCATCTGTCGATGGGCACCTTGGCTCTTTCCAGTTTAGCTATTGTGGATATTGCTGCTACAAACATCAGGGTGCATGTACCCCTTTGGATCCCTACATTTGTATCTTTGGGGTAAAAACCCGGTAGTGCAATTTCAGCATCCCTTATTCTGCCATCCACTTTCCACCCTTCCATCCCTCCCTCCTTCTCCTACCCATCCCTCTACCCTTTTACCCTTCATTTAGCCAACCAGCCCTATCTATCACCCCTCCACCCTTTCTCTCACCCATCTCCCTCTCCATCCCTCTCTCCACTTATTGAGAGCTCTCCGTGAACCAGGCACCACCACCGTATCCCATGAGGGGACCAGCATGCTGCATACTGTGACATCTCAATAAGTATTTGTTGACTGGACCTAATGGCACCCCTGCCTTCCAGAGCTTACCCTACAGTGAGAGTTAAGTCCACAGCTAATTCCAATTCTGCTGAGTCAGCAGTTGAGACTCGTCTGTGCTAGGGAAGCAGGTGGACAGAAGAGAAGCACAGGAAGGATCACTGTAAGGAAGGAGTCCTTACAGTGAACCAGGATCCTTACTTACCCGTTCTCTGTGTTTCCTCTTAGCCGTCCTGGGAGGAAGATAGGATTTATCCCCATTTTATCAACTGAGGAGCTGGGCCCAGAGGCCCTGGTGCAGGAAGGAAATCTGAGTACATCTCTGCCCTACCATCAGTTCCACAGTAGGGATCAAATGTGTGATGCCTTTTCTGGTTTTATTGTAAATCCTTCCTCCAGCAAATCCTGTGTCCCCCCAGACACAGCCCCCACTTCAAGGCGTGATGGGTTTGCCCCTGCTCCTTCCCCTGGAATACTCTAGTCCTCTTCTCCCAGAAGAAATCCTACCTGCTCTCCTATATTGTTCCCCAAGGATGCCTCCCTCAGGATGTCTTCTAAGATTGCCCCTACCTCTACCAACTTCAGCAAGAGTTAACCATTTTCTTTCTTCCCACAAAAGTTTACTTACATCCCCCCCCCAACACACACACATTACATTGTCTGCCTTGTCTGAAGATGTGTTGAGTGAGGGGGCGGTGTGTCTGTTTTCTCCTTTTGAGCTCCTTAAGTGGGTTGGGGACCTACCATCTGAGTCACTTTGCCGCCCCCACCCAATGTACACACCTCACCTAATACCAGAGCATGTACACTGGGCAAGCAATATGGGTGAGCCAGATTGATAGTCCCAGGCCCAGCTGCCACTCTCCCAGGCCTGTCTCTGTGGGGAACTGGGAGATGGGAGGCCTGAAATCCCTCGTATCCCTTGCTGAGAAGGTATCCTTTGTACTTTACCCTTTGTAAGTTAGCTCTGACTTCTACATGTAGGTGTGTTTGGTTCTGGCTGAAAGCGGAGGAAAGTGGAGGAAAATGGCTCCCTCCATTTTCCTTTGTCATCTCTCCACCGTTGAGACATGAATGACTGACTGTGTCCCAGGGAGGGGAGGAGAGGAGTATTGAACGGGACAGAGTGAGAGCAGAGGGAAACAGCCAGGGAGAAACAGAACAGAGCCCAGCTTCTGTGGGGTTTTTTTAATTAATTAATTTATTTGAGAGAGAGAGAGTAAGAGCAGGGGGAGAGGGAGAAGGCAGATGCTTAACCAACTGAGCCACCCAGGTGCCCCAGCTTCTATGTTTCTGCTGGGGGACCCAGAACCTTGACCGGAACAGGGACTGTGACCCTCATGCCCCTGGCTCTCTGCCCAGGATGTCTGGGGGACTCCGTTAGACCACCTCTGAGATTTCCTGGAGAGTCCCATGTCATTGGAGGGCTCTCGCTGGAAGCTACTCTGGTCCCTGCAGGGGAGCCTCCGAGAACATGGTTTTGTGTGGGCCACGTGGGACTTCACGAGGTCATCCCCTCCCAGGCCTTGTCATGTGGGAGAGAACTCAGGGTCACGGTCTCTGGCAGGTGGCGGGAGAGTGACCATCCGTGGAGATGCCCAGTCCTTCTCATCCATCCATGAAAGATGAACAAGACGATGCTGGAGGTACCAATAACTGTGCTAAGTTTCAGGAGATGCTATGTTCAGGAGCCATGGCTTCTGAAAGGCCATTTTTGCATCCATATAAGGGATTCCGGCTGTTTTTTGTGGGGGGGAGGGAGGTGTGATTGGAGCTTGGGGCTAGGAAAACCCTCACTGGGGCTCCCCACAAGTCCCAGGCCCAGTTGCCACTCTCCCAGGCCTGTCTCTGTGGGGAACTGGGAAATGGGAAGCCTGAAATCCCTCTTATCCCTTGCTGAGAAGGTATCCTTTGTACTTTATCCTTTGTAAGTTAGCTCTGACTTCTGATGGATTTACATGTAGGTGTGTTTGGTTTTGGCTGGGCCTCCAACCCAGCTCTCTGTGGAACGCAGAGCACCATTCTGCCTATAAGCTCATGAGCCCCTTACCCCTACACCCACGATCTGTTGGAGGGCAGAAAATGCCCTCCGGCCAGAAAGCGCCATTCACCGACAGTCAGAACCCTAGGTAGGAAGGGGCATTTGAGCCCGGAAGGAGGGGAGGGGAGCGGAGAGCGGGGAGTGGGGGATGGCAACCCCTGATCCACCCCAGCTGTTCAAACATCCAGGCCCCTTCCCTCTTCCTTCCAAAGTCCCCAGTCAGCGCACAGTCCCGGATCGCAGCCGCCCTGGGTCCCTTCAGTAAATACCTCGCAGAGATTTCCTCCAGCAGACAGGAGGCTTCTTGCTAACCCTCCTAGGCTGGAAGCCCACCAGCTCCACAGGAGCCACCAGGGCTGGGTGGAGCAAGGAACAGAGTGGATGACCCTGCTGAGCTCAGAGGCAAAGCACAGGAAAGAGCATGGGAGGAGGTGAGAGGCCACGGTGCTGGCTGCCGCCCACACCAGCCCCTGGCACTCTCCCCATGCTCCCACCTCTAGCCCTTGTCCACACCGGCCCCTCCTATCCCTTCTCCGCGGCTCTCGGTTCTGCCCACTCCAAGTTCCAAGTAATTCCAGATGGAAACATCTCTCTCCAGCCGCTGGTCCCGTGGTGCCTTGTGTCCTGTGGCCCCGATCACGTTCTGCCTTACAGATATTAGGGTGAGGGTCATGCTGCCTTCCTGTAGCTCTCGAGGCCAAGATGTGAGCTGAGTCCTGCCACGTGGTCCCCAGAGGGTACTGGACCCAGTGGCCTGGGGAGGAGCAAGGAGAACTGGCGGTTACTCGCTTAGTAAGCCTGCACTGGCTGGGACTTTACTTATCTCCTTAACCCCGGTGCAAACATGGTGAGGGGGGCACCCCCGTCTACCTTTCACCGATGAAGCAACCACTATACTCACTGCCCTCCTTATTTACATTTTCTAAGAGTCCTGGGACAGAGGAACATCATGGAGTTTTCTACATCGCTTTCGTATCCAGTAACCTTGCTAAATTCTCTTGTTAATCTTAAATCAGCCAACCCTGAATGACACGGGGTCCGAACTGCGTGGGTCCACTTATATGTGAATTTTGTCCCCCAATAAATACAGTCCCAGACTGCAAATGTGTTTTCTCTTCCTTCTGATTTTTTAAGTAATATTTTCTTTTCTCTAGCTCCCTTTATTATAAAAATACAGTATTTAATGCGTATCCCATACAAAATATCCAAACAAAAAATATGTGTTAATTGGCTGTGTTCTCAGTAAGGCTTCCAGTCAACAGTAGGGTATTTAGTAGTTCAGTTTGGGGGGGAAGTCAAAATTCTACACAGATTTTTGACTGCAAAGGGGGGCTGGCACTCAGTTGGCTGCACTTTATCTGCGAATTCTTTTGGGTGGTCCATGAAACAATCACAGCTTTTGCAATCACCTCTTATTTTTTTCTTTCCTCCCAATATTTATATCCTTTTGTCTTTAAACATCTTTACTTTATCTTCTTTTCTGTCGCGCTGTGCTGGCCGGGACCTCCAACGTAGTATTAACTAAAAGGGCTATTAGTAAGAATCGTTGTCTTATGGGCTATTTTAAAGCAAATGTTTTCAATCATTCTTCCTGCTTTATAATGTCTGTGATAGGGTTTCCATAGATACTACTTATTAGGCTAAAGAAACATGTCTTTTCTTCTTAGTGTCCTGAGAGTTTTTTCATGAATGGACATTGAAAGTTATTGCACTCTGTTTCTGCATCTGTTGAGTTTGTCATGTAGCATCTCTCCTTGGACTTGTGGATTGCGCTAAATGACATTCATCTATCTTCCTAAGTCAAACCAACTTTGCATTCCTGGGATACATTGAACACGGCCTGATGTGTTGTCATTTTTGTTCATTTGAAGATTCCATTTGCTAGCATGTTATCTGGAGTTTCGTCTCTATGTTCATGAATGAGGTAGTTTTCTTTTTCATTGTGCTGTGTCTGGAGGGGGTATTAAGATTTTACTCATCTCATAAAAATGAACTGGGGATTATCTTCATTTTTCTGACCTCTGGAATATTTTGTGTAAGACTGGAATTATCTGAAACTTGTCTGATAGAACTTGCCTGTAAAGATGTCTGAGCCTAGTGTTTTCAGCAGTGGAGAATCTGAAACTCTGGATTTGGTTTCTTTTGTGGTTCTAGGGCTATTCAGATCAGGCGTCCTATGGGAACTTTAGAAGATACAGCTTTGCATCATATTTCTTCTGGTGCCAATTTTTAAGTTTTATTTTTCTAAGCAATCATGCCACATAATTTTAATATGTATTTAGAGAAAGTTGATAGTATCTTCTGAGTATTTTAGCAGCGTAATTGAAATGTAATTGACATAAATTAACTTTACATATACATGCATACAATTTGATGAGTTTTGAAATATGTATACATCTGTGAAGCCATCACTGCTTTCATGATAGTGAGTGTATCTATCATTTCCCAAAAGTTTCCTCATGCCGTTTGATAATTCCTCCCTCCTCCTCCCCACCTTCCCTATAGGTAACTAATGATCTGCTTTATGTCCCTGTACATTTGTCTGCATTTCCTAGAATTTTATAAAATAGAATCATACAATATATACTCTAGTCTATCTGACTTCTTTCACTCAGCGTAATTATTTTGAAGTTCATCTACTTTGCAATGTGTATCAATAATTTATTCCTTTTTATTGCTGAGTAATATTCCACTGTATGAATACACCAGAATTTTTTATCCTTTCAACTTTCAGTGGACATTCAGGTTGTTACTAGTTTGGGCTACCATAAACATAAAGCTGCCATGAACATTGATTATAAATATCTGATTGAAACATATACCTTTACTTCTGGTAAATAGAAGTGGAATGGTTGGGTCATTTAGCTGGTATGTATTTAACTTTTTAAGAAACTCTCAAACTGTTTTCCAGAGTGGTTGGACCATTTCACATTCCTACCAGCAGTGTAGGAGAGTTCTAACATATTCTCACCTAACACTTGGTATGGTCAGTCTTTTGCATTTTATACATTTTAATAGGTGTATAATGGTATTTTCTTGGTTACCTAAGACATTTCCCTATGTGACTAATGATGTTGGGTATATTTTTATGTGCTATTTGACATCTGTATTGTATATTTCCCTTGGGGAAGTATCTGTTCAAGTTGTTTGCCCATTTCTAATTTTTGTTTCTTGAGTTTTAAGAATTCTTTGTGTATTCTGAATAGAAGTCCTTTCTCAGACATGTGATTAGCAAATATTTTTTTCCTGTTTGTGAATTGTCTTTTCATTTTCTTAACAATGCCTTTTAAAGAACAAAAATTCTTAATTTTTTGAAGTCCAGTTTTCCAGTTTTTTTCTTTAATGGCCCAAAGTCACATGTCTTCTCTTGTATTCTTCCAGAAATTGCATAATTCTATATATTTTACATTTAGGTCTGCTATCCATTTTAAGAGAATTTTCATATATGGTGTGAGGTATGGATCAAAGTTAATTTTTAAAATATGGACATTCAATTGTTCCAATCCCATGTGTGGACAAGAATATTGTTATGACTTTGTTAAATTAACATTTAAGTGTGCCAGATGGTGAGTCAAGATTCAACAACAAACCACAAGACGTATTGAAATAGAGATAATTTATTATTCACAGTCCTGGAGGAGGTACAGGGTATGCCCCAAGGGGCCACACTGGGAAGTCAAAGCAGAGTGCAGACAGAGAGAGAAAGGCAAAACCTGGGGCATTTGCCTTTCTTAGGGTAAGTGGGTGGAGTGCTTTGGAGTTCCCTGGGCTAAGATGGGATGGTCAATTCAAACCAAAAGAATGGGGTTTTAGTGAGCTCCAAGGGGGTCTTAGGTCATCTAGGGGCACACAAGGGAAAGGCCCTTGGAGGCAAGAGAGACTGATGATCACAAAGGCAGTTGCAAAAGTCGTATCAGGAGCTGGGATTTGCATGTGACTCCATTGGCTATTATCTAGGGCACACACTTGCACTGGGGGCTGGGGGCAGTATCAGTTTAAGGTCCCTGCAGGTCAAACAAAATTGATGCTGAAGAAGCAATACCATGGAGTACCTCAGGTAAATTCTCATCAACTCTCCCTTCTCAGCTGAATTGCCTTTGTACCTTTGTTCAAAAGCAACAAACCATATATATGTGGGTCTAATTAGAGACTATTTGTTCCATTGATCTATTTGCTTATTCTGATATCACACTGTTTTGATCACCATAGCTGTATACTAAGGCTTGAAGTGAAGTAGTGTAAGTCCTCCAACTTTGCTCTTATTCTATTATGCTATTCTAGTTTGTTTGTATGTCCAAGTGAATGTTAGAATCAGCTTGTGAATCTCTACAAAAGCAGCTTGCCAGGATTTTGATTGGGATTGAGTTGAATCTACAGATCGATATAGGGAAAATTGACTTCTCAACAATATTGAGCCTTCCAATCCATAAACACAATATATCTCTCCATATTTAGATCTTCTTTAACGTCTCTTAGCAATATTTTTCAGTGTACAGGTTTTTCACATCTTTTCTCAGATTTATCCCTAAGTATTTCTTTTTTTTTATATGATTGTAAATGGTATTATTTTGTTTCAATTGCCTACTGTGACTGGAATCTAGACATACAATTGATTATTGTATATTGATCTTATATCCTGCTACTTTTCTTAATTCATTTAGTTAAAGCAGTGTTTTTGTAGATTCCAGAGGATTTGTTGCATAGATCATAATGTCATCTGCAAACTAAAGACAATTTTACTTCTTTCTTTCAAATAAGGATGTCTTCTATTTCTTTTTCTTGCCTGAATGCACAAGCCAGAACCTCCCGTAAAATGTTGAATTGAAATGGTGACAGTGGACATCTTTGACTTGTTCCTGATCTTAGAGGAAAAACATTCAGTTTTATGATCATTAACATCAAGTTGTAGGGTTTTATTTTAATAGTTACCCTTTATCATGTTAAGGAAGTTCTATTCTAGTCTAGTCTAGTCTAGTCTAGTCTAGTCTAGTCCTGAAAGTTTTTATAAAGAATGGATATTGGATTTGACAAATGCTTTTATTGATTCCATTCAAATGACTTTTCTTTTATAGTTTGATAATATAGAGAATTATTTTGATTGATTTTTGAATGTTAAGCCAACCTTACATTCCTGTAATGAAACCCCACTTGGCCATAATGCATTGTCAATTTAATGGTTAAATTAAAAAGTCAGATAATAACAAGTCTTGGAAAGAATGTGGAGAAATTGGAAACTTCACATGTTGCTAATGGGAATGGAAAATGTTGCAGCCACTTTAAAAAAATCAGTCAGTTCCTCATATGACCCAACTATTCTAGTCCTAGAAAGCATAGGTCCACATAAAACATATGAAAAATAAAACAATGTTCACACAAAAACTTGTACATGAATGTTCATAGCAGCATTATTCATAATAGTCAAAAAGTAGAAGCAAACTAAATGTTCTTTGGCTGATGAATGGATAGATAAAATGTATATCCATTCAGTGGGATATTATTTGGCAATAAAAAGGAATAGATTACTGAGACATGCTACAACATGGGCAAACCTAGGAGAGATCATGCTAAGTGAAATAAGCCAGTCACAAAACACCGCACACTATGTGATTCCATTAAAGTGAAATGTCCAGGATAGGGAAATCTATAGAGACAAAAATTAGAAAGTAATGATTGCCTAGGGCTGAAAATTTTTGAGGGAAATGGGGAGTGACTGCTAGTGTGTATGGGGTATCTTTTTGGAGTGATGAAGGTGTTCTCAAATTGATGGTTGCACACTCTGTGAATATACTAAAAACCATTGAATTGTACACTTTAAATTGGTGAGTTGTGTGGTATGTGAATAAAGCTGCTATTTTTAAAAAAGAAACAAACATACAAGCAAATGTAGACTCAAAGACTAAAAATAACTGGCTTAGAGCTGTAATTTAATTTTGAATTTAGTCTGAAAACTTTGTCTTTTAACCAGAACATTTAGTCCATTTATATTGATTGTGATTACCTGACATATTTGGGTTTATCCCACCATCGTATTGTGCTATTTGTACATCTTTTCTGTTTATTTCTTTTCTTTTCTCCCCTTACTCTTTCTTTCTTTCTTTCTTTCTTTCTTTCTTTCTTTCTTTCTTTCTTTCTTTCTTTCTTTCTTTCTTTCTTTTTTTCTTTCTTTCTTCCTTCTTTCTTTTTCTTTTCTTTTCTTTCTTCTCTTTCTTTCTTTCTTTCTTTCTTTTTTTTCTTTCTTTCTTTCTTCTTTCTCACTTAAATGGATTAAATGGATTTGATCTTCACTGAAAAACATATTAATGGGAGAAAAAACACACAATAGGAACAAAAAGTAATGTTACCTGCCAATGCCCCTATATCTTGCACTTGACAATCTATCTGGTTTGTGGCAAGCTTTGCCTTCTCTATGAAACTCTGCCCATAGGTACAGCTGCCTCATGATCTGCTTATACGGCCACTGATTTCAGATTTCCATGTGTTTTGAGTTCCATTTCTCTCTCTACTAGTTAAGCAGTTTTTTTTATTTTTTGGGTTGTTACACTTAATATTTTCACATTCTAACTCAGCATAGCACAGCTAAATAAGTTCTACCTTGTTATACTAGACTCCCCCAAATTAAACATTATTAGCGTTGTGTCATACAGTCATTATGTTATGAATTTAACCACATATTTATCATCATCTTTGCTCAACATTCTTTTATGCATCTCAGGCCTTCCAACTCAGATATTTTCCTTTCTGTTTAGAGTATATTAAAAAAAACTGCTTTATTAAGTTGTAATTTGTATACCATAAAATTAATCCATTTAAAGTGTACATTTCAATGGTTTTTAGTACATTCACAGAGTTGTGCAACCATCACCACAATCAATTTTTGAACATTTTTTCACCTCAATAAGAAACCTCGTAACCATTAGCAGTCCATCCACATTTCCCCTGAAATCCCCCAGCCATAGGCAACCACTAATCTCTTTTCTGTTCTATAGATTTGCCCATTCTGAACATTTCACATAAATGGAATCATATTATATGTGGGGTTTTTGTGACTGGCTTCTTCCACTTAGCATAATGGTTTCAAGGGTCATCGTATTGTCACATGTATTAGTACTTCATTGCTTTTAATTGCCAAATAATGTTCCATTGCATGAATATACTACATTTTATTTATCCATTTATTAGCCTAAGGACATTTGGGTTTTTTCCAGTTTTAGCTATTATGAGTAACGCTGCTATAAACATTTATGTATAATTTTTTGTATGGATATATGTTTTCATTTCTCTGGGGTATATATCTAGGAGTGGAATTGCTGGGTCATATGGTAACTCCACATAACTCCACATGTAATATTTTGAGAAATTGCCACTGTTTTCCAAAGTGGCCGCACCATTTTACATTCTCATCAGCAATGAATGAGGGTTCTAATTTCTACAGTTCTCACCAATATTTTCTTTCTTCTTTTTTAAAGATTTTATTATAGCCATCTGAGTTTGTGTGAAATAGTATTCATTGTAGTTTTGATTTGCATTTCCTTGATGGTTAATTACGTTGAGCATGTACTTATGTTTTTAGGTACTCACTGGCCATTTGTATATATTTTCTGGAGAAATGTCTATTTAAGGCCTGTTTCTCAACTGGGTTATGTGTCTTTTTAATATGGAATTGTAAGAGTTCTTTATGTATTGTGGATACTAGTTCTTTATTCAGTGTATGATTTGCAAATATATTGCCCCATTCTGTATTTGCCTTTTCACTTTCTTGATGGTGTCCTTTCAAGCACAAAAGTTTTAAATTTTGATGAAATCTAATTTATCTATTTTTCTTTTTGTTGCTTGTGCTATTGCTGTTGTATCAAAGAAGGTTCTGCCTAGCCCACAGTCACTAAGATTTACATCAATGTTTTCTTCTAAGAGTTTTACAGTTTCAGTATATATGTTGTTTTATGATCTATTTAAGTTAATTTTCATGTATGGTATTAAGGAAATGGTCCACCTTCATTCTTTTGCAGGTGGATATCCAGTTGTCTAACACTGTTTGTTGAAAAGACTATTCTTTCTACATGGAGTTTTCTTGGGACTGTTTTCCATAAATGTACTGGTTTATTTCTGGACTTTCAATTCTGTTCCATTGGTCTATATGTCTGTCCTTATACCAATACCACACTGTCTTGATTGTTACAACTTTGTAGTGAGTTTTAAAATCAGGAAGTGTGAGCCCCCCAACTTTGTTCTTTTCCAAATTTGTTTTAGTGACTTTAGATCCCTTAAATTTCCATATGAATTTTAGGATCAGTTTGTCAATTTTTATAAAACAGCCAGCTGGGCTTTTGATAGAGGTTGTGTTGAATTTGTAAATCAATTTGGAGCATATTGCCATCTTAACAATACTAGGGCTTCAATCCATGGACGGTAGAGTTCTTCCCATTTATTTCAGTCTTCCTTACTTATTTCAGCAGTATTTTGTCATTCTTCAAAGTCCAACTTTTGCCTATCTTTTGTTAAGTGTATTCCTAAGTATTTTATTTCATTTTTTATGCTATTGCAAATGGAATTATTTTCTTACATCCATTTTTGGGCTATTCATGCTAATATGTAGAAATACAATGATTTTTTGTACATAGATCCTGTATCCTGCAATCTTGCTGAATTTGTTTATTAGTTCTAATAGCTTTTGAGTTGATTCTTTAGAATTTTTTACATACAAGAATATGTTATCTGCAAGTAAAGATAGTTTTACTTCTTCCTTTCCAATCTGGATGCCTTGAGTTTCTTTTTCTTGCCTAATTGCTCTGGCAAGAGCCTCCAAGACAACATTAGATAGAAGTGGTGAGAGCAGACATCCTTGTCTTGTTCTTGATTTTAGGAGGATCCCTGGAAGTCTGTGGACGGTGACCCCTCTCAATTTTATTACACCTTTGCTCTTGGAAAAGTAGAGTCGTTAGATGGAGAATTCTAAGTAAACAACTATTTTATTTCAGCAATATAAATTTCAAATATGCTAGAAATACGATTCTGCTATCTTTTGGATTAAACTGTTACTGTTGAGAAGTCAGCCCCATCTGCTTAAATGCCATCCCATTAGAGGCAATTTTTTGTCTCTCTGGCTGCTTTCATAATATCTCCCTCTTTCTCTGTCCTGTAAATTTGCTGATTTACTTTAATGTGTGTAGTTGTGGATTTCTTTTAACTTTTAGTGCTTAGGAATTACTGGGTTTTCTGGATGTAAGGTTTGCTGTCTTTCAACAGCTCTTGAAAGTTTTCAGTTAGGATCTCTTCAAATATTGCCTCTTCCTTATATTCTTTCCTTTCTGTCTAGTACTCTAATTACACGTATTAGGTCTTTGTACTCTATCCTCCACGTCTTTTTACTTCTCTATATTTAATTCTTTTCCTCTTGGAGCTGTGCTCAGGATAAATTTCTACAACTCTATCTTACATTTTACTTATTCTGTCTTCAGCTTTACATAATCTATTTGGCTCATACCTTGAATTCTGCAATTTCAAGGATGACATTTTTCATTTCTAGCGGTTGTGTTTGACTAATTTCCGAATGTATTTATGTGTATTTTTGAGTAGGCTGAGGAACTTCATCTTCAGCTTTACATTTGCCTCCATTGTGGCTTTGTACAGTCATCATACATTTTTATAATAAAAACACCAATAAAAACTTGTGTTCATTGTGAAAAGCTGAGGTAGGGTTGGGCAGATGGGGGCTAAGAGGGGAGGGTTTTGACATTGTTTCCCAAGTTTACTCTACACATGCTTTCACTACTATTATTTTATTTTTGGTGGTGGTAGTATGTGTAGGTGTGCATCTTAGGAATGAATATCCCACAGAGATCAAGATAGACCGAAGTTGCTTTCCCTGGGGCAGAACCCTAATGGACAGGACCTCACTTAAGCCTTGTATTTGCCTCTCTGCTCTGAGGCAGGGCTAATTCTCATCCTTGTTTTAGAGATGAAGCCCAAAGAGATAAAGGCCCTCATCCAGGGCCACCCAGCTGGAAGATCCTGAGTATGCATTTGGATCTGTCTGGCTTGGTCTCTGGGACCAAGACTGCTCCAGCAAGACAGGGAGGGGGAAAAGGCAGTCTGAGTGTGTTGAGCCTGGGGCTGAGGACCTTCAGGCATCTGTCCCAGGGGATGGCCCCCTCCCCCACCCAGAATGTGTCATATACTCAGGGGCAGCCAAGGGTGAAGGGTAAGCAGGGCCAGGGATGGGGTGGGACCAGGAGGATGATGTCACCCCCAATCTTAGTAATGCTTTGGCAGAGCCTGAGGCTCCCACCTTGGGAAGGAGAGGAAGGAGGAGGGGGAACACTGGAGCCAGCAGCTAGGAGGCTGCCAAGTTGCTGATCAGGAATGGGCACCTTGCCAGGAGCATCCGAGACCAGGCCTCTTGGGTGGGGGGCCGGGGGGGCTTGGGGAGAGGAGAGACATTCTCAGAGTCCTGGGAAGGGACTCTGGAAAGTGGATGTCCACATCAGATTGAATGCAGAGTGATCATCGGTTGGTCTATGTGTCTGACTGGCCAGGCTGGTGTCCAATCATCCCCTGATGGATGTTCGACTGCCTGATGGCCTGTTTCTTTCCTCACTGGTTGGTGGGCTGTCTGATTTACGTGACTGACACTTGGAGACGCCAGCAGGGATGGGCCAAATCTCCGTCCACTTCCACGAGAACTTGGGCTACCCTCTCACAGGTGCCCCTTCTGAGCACGTGGGGTCAGGTAGAAGAAAGGGAGGAAATTAACATCCACAGGTGGCCAGATACCAGAGGGATGGAGCTGACTCGGACAAGGCCTGCCCTCTGAGAGCTCCCATTCTAGGAGGGGGGACGGACTCATACCCATGATGACTGAACCCAGCGCCTTGCCTGATCTGAACTCATGGGCTGGAAGTGGAAGGCAACTGTACTCTTGTCTCCCGATGTCTCTTTATGATTCATCCTTGGGAGTAAGTCCTTCTTCCGTTCCTGGTCACAATGCACGGTCAGAAAGGCTCTGCCAGGGAAAGGAAGCAGGGAGCTAGGCACTGAGAGCTCGTTCGGCCCCAGGCAGCCATCTAAGCCTGCACGTGTGCTAATTTACTTGGCCTTGGCAGCAACCATGAGGGTGAGCCTATGATCGTGCCCATTTCTGAGAGGAGGAACCAAAAATGCCCCACTTGCTGATGCTTGCACAGCTCAAGCGGGCAGAGTCTGGATTCGAACCCATGGCCCATGTGTGGGCAGAGAGGAAGCATGCTTTCTTGCTGCCTCAAAGGAGGCCACGGGAGGGCACAGCGAAGCCACCATGTCATTATGGGACATGACAGGCAAGCTCCCTGAAGGCTGATGGGAGAGAAAAGTGGGGTTAGCCAGGAGTTCTGGGGGAGCCTCATTTCTGAGCAGGACAGCACAGCGGAGGACCTCAGGGCATGAAGGGAGTTGGAGGCTGACAACTTGCTCCGCAACATCAGGACCCGCCGGCAGCTGGGGCACCGGAAGGGGCGTCCAGGCACCTGTCACCTTGAACCCCCCGAGTAGGGAGGCCAGCAGCCGTGTGGCCGAGCCCCTGGGCTGGGAGCTGGGGTGGCTGGGTTCCAACAGCCTGTGGCCACACACTCACCAACTGTGTGACCCTGGGAAGCTCCTTAATGGCTCAGAGCCTCCTCAGGTTTCACATCTGCAAAACGGGGATGATGCTAAGAATTCTTAGGTCTCAGTGTTGTTTGGGGGGGAAACCAAGCTAACGTGTGCAAAGTGCTAAGCACGGACTCAGCGTTAGTTACGAGTGTCTGTGTGGTCTGTGGCTCTGAGCATTCTCTGCCCCATTTCACGATGAGGAGATGGAGGTCCAGAGAGGTAGCGTGACTCGTCTATGGTTTCTCAGCCGATGAGGGCCCCCAGGGCAGGGGTCTCTCCAGCCCCCATGTTGCCCCGGAGGGGAGGACAGCCAGGTGTGGTGATGAGATAAGATTCCTTCCATTGCCTGAAGACCCTCCCACGTCCTAGCCTCTTTCCTCTGTACCCCTCCCACGCCCACAGACACACCAGCTGCAGCTCCTGGGCCACCAGAAGGCTCCTTGCAGCTAGATTCTGATTGATCAGGACAGTTGGGTGGGGCCAGCTGCCAGCGTGGAGGAGGCAGCCTCCACAGCTGCCAGCAGCTGAGCTCTGAGAAACTGGGGAGGCCTACAGCTAAGTCCTTACCTCAGGAATTGCCCTCCTTCCAGTCCCAACTGTCCCTGAATTCCCCGTTTGTAAACAGGTCAACCAGGAGGAGCAGGGCACCATGCCCAGTGCCTGGTGAGGACAGATGGCCACGGTCCAGCAGCGAAGCAGAGGGGTGGGGCAGGCGGGGCCCAAGGATGGTGGTGACTTATCCGCTAGTCACAGGGGGAGCAGGATGGAGCCTGTGGTTCTCCCTCCACCCCCAGCACACGCCCCCTCTTCCTGGGCCTGCTGCACCCACAGCCTTACCCAGGCCAGCTCTTGGAGTCAGGGAACATTTTCTGACACCCCACTACCCCTTCTACTCTGGGCCCTCCAGCCCCCTACCTGCCATCCAGATTCCAGTGGAAATTTCGAAATCCCTTTATAAAAAGCCACCGCTGGGGTGCCTGGGTGGCTCAGTTGGTTAAGCGACTGCCTTCCGCTCAGGTCATGATGCTGGAGTCCCGGGATCGAGTCCCGCATCGGGCTCCCTGCTCAGCGGGGAGTCTGCTTCTCCCTCTGACCCTCCCCCCTCTCATGCTCTATCTCATTCTCTCTCTCAAATAAATAAATAAAATCTTTAAAAAAATAAAAAAATAAATTAATTAAAAAAAAAAAGCCACCGCTGTGGTGACGGAGAAAGCAGAGGTCCTGTGTGAATTCAGCCACACCCAGAGCAGACTCCTGTCCAGGCCACTTAGCAGTTAGGGGGCCTCAGGGTGGCCACTGCGCTTCTCTGGAAGCTCAGCTTTCCCATCGATGAAGTGGGGGGTGATCCCGATGACCACGGCATCACCAGCCCGGTTACCTGTGCTGAGTGAGGGCCAGACACATGACAGGGGCCCCGGGAATGTCACGAAAGAAAGAACATTATGGAAATGGGTTCATAACAGGCGCTCAATAAATATTTGCTGATTAAATAGGAGGTTGAGTGAAAAAAGAGACATATGATCCCCACATCTGTGCTTTTGTCTTTCTTTCTAAAAGCACACTGGAATTCGAGCCACTGGCTGGGGGTGAGACAAGAGCAGGGCGGGATGCGGCATAATTCTTGGGGAACGGAAGGCTGAGAACATTCTCAGTGACGTCAGCCCCTGTGTGCAGAATACATTACACCCTCTCAGTGCTGCTGGTTTGCTCTGACATTGAGGCTCGTCTGCAAAGGTGACTCAGGGCTGAGCCCATGAAGACGGACTCAGGTTTTGATCTTGTCTCTGTCTCTGACTATTCAGGAGGCCGTAGATGAGGGTCTTCTCTGACCCTCTGTTTTCTTGTCTGTACGGTGAGGATGCCAAGTACCAACTCTCAGAGTCGCTGGGAGGATTAAATGAGGTGATCTCTGCCGAGAGCTGGGAACTGGGCCTGGCAGGCCGTAGGCCCTCTGCCGATGATAGCTGTCCTCATCATTCTCTAAGGCCGGCACTGTATCAGCTAGCTCTTGCCGTGTAATAATGTAGCCCCAAATGTAGGGGCCCCAAAACAACCACCATCTATTTAGCTCCTGATTCTGCGTGTCGAAAATGTAGGTTGGGTGCAGCAGGGTGGTCCACGGGTCCTTCTCTCGCATCTGTGGCTGGCCGTAGGTGAGCTGGGTGGCTCTGTCCCAGGGCGGGCTGGCTGCTGGCTGGGGTCACGAGGTGACAGGGCCACTTGCCTCTCTTCCTCCAGCAGGCTCACCTGGGCTTCCTCACGGGCAGTGGCAGAATTTTGAGAAAGAGAGAGTGGAAGCATACAACACCTCTTGAGGCTTGGGCTCAGATTGGCCCATTGTCCCCTCCCCACATCCTATTGGCCACGGCAGGCCACAAGGCCAGCCACGATTCAGGGCAGAGCTGGCTGCAGGGCCACATTGCTGAGGGCATCAACACAAGAAGGGGAATAGAGCGACCATTTCTGCCAACAACCGACCAAGCTACCACAGGGGACACCCGGGCCAGGGACCAGGTCTCTTGATGCCCAGGGCAGTGATCCCACCTCAGCTGCCCTCTCTGCCCTGTGACACCAGCAGCAAAGCCTGTCGTTCTCCCGATGGCTTCACCGCTCCATTTTCCACACTTAGGCGGAGGCTGGTTGCCACCCGCAAACTCTCTTAGCCTCAGGAGATCGAGAGCAGAGCCCAAACAGGGCCGGCCACACGCACATGCCATGCATGGAGTCATGGGGACCTCATGACCGAGCCCCCTCAGTCCTCAGCGGAAGAAAGCCGACCCAACACACCCAGATACCCCTCCCCACAGGGCAGCCCCAGAGGCCCACTCAGTAAATCTTTAACTATCCCGACGAGGCGGTCCTTAGACCATCACCAGCCCCAGACAGTTTTCCTCGGCCGCCTGGGAAAGGGTTTTCCGCCCACATGGAATCCACGAGAGGCTGTGACATTTACATCCACATTTTGACTGGACCCTGGGCCGGCCAGCCTCCTGGTGGAGTGGCAGCCCGTGCAGTACCCTAGGCAGTGAGAGTGACAACATCCAGTCTGGGGACAGGCTTCTTCCGTCATGTCCTGTGCTTTGACTGGTGGGTGGAGATGGAGTCTTGAGGGTCTTCCAGTTTAAGTTTGTGTGTCTTGCCCGTGCCCCCCCTCTAGACTGCCAGCTCCGTGACACGAGGGACTTCGCTCACCTGGCTGAGCCTGGATTCCCTCCACGGAGCCTGGCATTCAGTGGGTGCCCAATAGTTACTGCACGGACTGATGGATGAAATGTCAGATGTCATTGCGTCGAGCCTCTTCGAAAAGGGCCCACCTCTTCAGCTCCGTGGAGAAGGCAGGGGACGCAGAGCCCGGGGCCAATCCCGGCGTCTGCCCTGTGTGGTCGTCAGGAACGGTCGTTCTGGTTGCACACTGCCAACTCCAGGGGAGCCGCTTATTCAGACGACAGTGTGAACAGCTCCTCCTCAATTGGTGCAGAGGGGCAGGCTGCGGCACACAAAGTAGCTCTTCCAAGCCTTGGCTTCCACAACCCACAGGGGGCGGGGGTGGCAATCGCATCTCCTCTGCTGGGGGGAGGGGTAAAAGTTAGCACTGTATACGTGATGGCTGCTGAGAGGACGTGATGTTGCTGACTGGGAAGGAGACAGGGTCCAGGGAGAGGCATCGGCCCCGTGCCTGCTGGCTTCCCACTCTCTCTCCTCGGGAGGCCCTGCGCAAGTCACGCCTCACCCGGCAGAGCTGGCCCTCCTCTTACTCCCGGCTCCTCCTCTGGCTGGGGTCCCGTTCACAGCATCCTTCTCACTCCAGCACTCCCTCCCTCCTCATTATGGGCTCCCTCGGGCTTGGAGCCGGGGCCCCTCTGGGGAAGGGGCTCTCTCCTCCCATCCCACCAAACACAGGATGCCTCCCGGCCCCAAGGCCCAGAGTCCTCCGTAAACCAGCACCAAGAGGATTGGCTACTGGGAACATGGGGTCGCTGTCACCCTGGAAACCCCAAGCTGGACTCACCAGGTGTGTGATGCAGGGGCAGAGGCTAGACCTCTTCACTTCTGTCAGCTGCCACCAGAACCCTCCGACCCTGACCAGTCAGTCCTCCAAGAGGTCGCTGGGGCCTCTCTAGACCCCACCTTCCATCCTCCCCTCCCCCGCAGCCCCTCTGCGCTTTCCGCCGTTTCTGCCGAGCTCCACACCCCCCGCATCCTGCAGGAAGCCCACTCTTGTTCCCAGAGGACCTACTTGAGGCATCTGAGGTGACATGGGGGGGTTGGGGAGGGACTTGCTTCTGGGACTGACATCGTCCCAGCCCAGAAGGCAGGTGCGGGGGGGGGGGGCGGTGGAAGTGACTTCAGAGGGGCCAGCTGCGGGTGGGGGTGGGTACTCACAGCTCAGATGGCCTCAGCCGGCCCCTCCGAGGCTCCACCCCACGGGGCAGGGCCCCCCCCCCCCCCCACAGATTGCTTCCTGCCCCAGTCCCCAGCCTCTTGGACCAATCCGCAGTCCCTGCCTTGGAGGCACCAAAGTTCTCCACTTGCCTGTTCCTGTCCAGGGAGGGCCACCTCCAGGGGATGCCCCTGAAGCCCTCCCCGGTCACGGTCACGGTCACGGGAAGAGGCTGCCCCGGGAAGCAGCTCACTGTGTCTGTTACCTCATGCGATTCCCGCGGTAACACAGTAAGCCCGGGAGGTTGGAATGACGGCCTATGTCACGGAGGAGTCCCAGAGGCTGCTTGTCCCAGTGCAGGAGCTGCGTGGCTTGTTTCCGCAGGGAGGGGGGCTGCCCGGGGCTGCTGATTCCTGCGGAGCGTGGCTGGAGGGGAAGGGGGCCGAGTGTGAGTGCTTCCGCGCCCTTTCCTGTTTGTCCACTCGCTGGTCATTATTCTACTTCCTTCCGCAGGATGCCAGAGGCTCTGGATGGGCCCCAGGGGTCCCAGAGCCACAGTCGGCGTGGACCGAGCCGTGATGGCGACAGCATGTGTGCGCACGTCCGGGCGTGTAGGTGTGTTCGGGGGAGTGTGCCAGACCCCTTGTGTTCACCAGAATACAGGTGCCATACGGGCAGGGACCTGCTTTTCTTCGCTGCTGTGTTCTCAGGAGCCTAGAACGGTGCCTGGCACAGAGGAGGTGCCCATTTAAGCATTCATGGAATGAATGAAGGGAAAAACAAATGAACGAACAAACAGTGAGCAACTGAAGCTTAGCCCACAGGTTCCAGAAACTCCAGAGAGCAGCCAGATAGCTGCCCAGAAGCAGTGTGGCAAGTCGGGTCTCTGTCCCTCTGCAGGGAGAAGGAAGTGGTGGCAGCCCTGGCCTGGGAGAGGCCCGGGGGGCTGGACACTCCATTGTGTGACATCAGTCGCCTTCAGCACGCGGCTCCTCAGCCTGGGACACTTGTTCACTTGCAAGACCCCAGGGAGGGGGCTGGAGGAGGCTCTGCTAGGAAACAGGCAGGATGGGGGTCTGCCAGGGCAGCTCTGGGACATTCCAGGCTGGCAGGCATTTGACCTTTCCTGCCTGCCCAACACTGGCCACAGCTTAGTCTGAGGAGAAGATCCGGGTTCCCTCACAGCTAGGAATGGACTGAGCCCTCAAGGGGTGGCAGGGCCTGCGTGTGCATGTGCATGGGTGTGTGCGTGTGCGTGTGCATGTGAGCTGACATTCGGGGGGACTTGCCTATGCAGCCATAGCAGTTATGGAAATATTGGAATATTTCTCTGCTCCCCACGCCACTCCCTAAGCTCCCCCGCACCTCCTGCCAATCCACACAGAGGGACCTTATTCCCGTTCTAATCTGGCTTCCATGCCCCTAATCAGTGTCCGTGCCAGACAGCCCCCTTCCTGGACACTGCCCTTGACCCCCCAAAGGACCCAGAGAGCAAGCTGGTTCCCCTCTATGCTTCCCCCTGGTCCCCGGGAGCCGTGGGTGGGCTCTACCCAGGGGCACCCTTGCACCCTCCTGCCCTCTGTCTCAGCAACCAGGCCATCACGGGGCCCCTGTGGCAGTCATCTGAGCTGCATGTCCCTTGGCCGGGACCTTCATGGCAGAGATGACAGCCTGCGGGTGGCCCCCACCCCCACAGAAGGCCTCACAGCCCCTCAGCTGGTCCAGCCGCCTATGGAGGGAGGCAAGAAGGCTGGAAGCCCCAGGTGGGCTCGGGATGGATGACTGGCTAGAGGGGCCAACTCGGGATTTGGAGAAGCCGGACTCTGTTCCCTCCCTACGGAATCTCAGAAGCCTGGGGGGGAAGGAGGGCAGAGGAAATTGGTTCCTCCCCAGGAGGTAGGAGTGAGGGGCCCAGCAGGCTCAGTGCTCAAAATGACCGGATGTCACAGAAGTTAGGCCCGCGGTCTGACAACACAGCCCAACCTGGGGGTGGGTCCCAGGAAGCCTGCGAGGCGGTGGAGGCAAGAGGATGTCTTAGAGTCAGATCTGTGCAGTCCCAGTGCTGGCTCAGGCACTTTCCAGCTGTGAGGCGTGGGGACAAGCCTCAGGAGGAAGCTGGCTGGGGGTTCAGCCCAACTTCTTAATAACTCCTGACATTTTCTCAGCCTCCTTTAGTTTGCACACACAGTTTTGAGCTCACCCCTGCTCTCTGGCCCAGGGTCACACAGGAAGACAGCGGTATAGCTAGATCCAAACCCAGGTCCCCAGACTCCCTGCCCTTCTGAAGAGCCAACCTGAGAAGCTCCCTGTACCCTTCCTGAGGGTGAAGTAGAGAGGGCCCGCATTAAGATGACAGGACCCTTAACAATAGGCCGGGTAGAATCTTCCACCTTCTCCTCCACTCTGCCCGCCCAAGAGGGAGGCAACCCAAGGCCACAGAGGGGATCTGGAGCTGACACCCCGCAGCTGGTCCCATTTAGGTTGGGGGTCAGCAGCTGGCCTGGGACAGTGGCTACCTCATGTCTCCCTTACTTCCTGCGGGCATCACGGAAGGGCAGGAAAGCCCCACCATCTGGTGACCTAAACTCTCCTGCCCCATCATGCCCGTGCTTCTCACCCCCACCTCCTGCAGACCCTCACCCGCACCAGGATCCCCGCAGCCATCCCCTGTCACAGTCTGGGACAGACACTGGAAAGGTGTCTGCTCAGCTGGGAACACCGTGAGATGCGCAAAGCCAAGGGGTACGGTTGCTTTTGCTTTGGTCCAGGGTTCTCAGGGAGCCAGGCACTTGCCAAGGCTTCTACCTCCTTCCCATCATCTGAGCCTCACACGACCCTGTCAACATCCTGGCGTTCAGATGAGGAAAGGCAGGTTCCAAGGGGTGAAGGGGTTTGCCCGGCGTCACGTGGCTAGGAAGCACCAAAGCCTCCATTTGAACCCAGGTCGGCTCTACCCACGGCCCAAGCCCTTCTCAGGGAAGCCCTCTCCGAGACCTGCTGATGTGGGACTGTCGTGTGGGCACCGAGGGACCTCCGAGCTGAGCCAGACTGTGTCCCCACCCCATGCAGCTCTGCATCCACCTGAAGCCCCAAAGTCTCGACTGCCCACAGCCAGGGACCAAGCCTTGTCTCTTAACTTAGCCTTTCTCCCCCTAGAAGGCCATCATCGGGGCAAGGGTGGCACGTGGGTCCCTTCCATGGGCCAGAGGAGGCAGACAGTATGTGGGGCAGCTCCTGATTCCCTAGGCAGCCATGCCAGCTACACAACCAGCAGGCCAGGGGGTAGCTTCTGCCCCTCCTAGCAGCAGAAGACGTGTTTTTCATCGTCCTCATCTGTCAGTTGGGGATCATAATGAACATGTGCCTCCTAGGATTATAGTGAGTCAGTCGGTTAACATACATCAGGGGGACTAGAACAGTGCAAATGCTATTTAAGCCCCAATTACTATGTAAAATTGTCCCCCAGTCGCTTTGTATGCATTCGCTGGGTCTTCCTGGTTCCTCCTTGGCAGGCGCACAGCTTCTGTCCTCGCTGCCGGCCACCAGCACGAGGTCAGACACAGTAGGCTCATAGATGCTTTCTGCTCCAGTCACGAAGGGATATCAAAGTTTGTGTGAGGGTGGTCTTGAATTCTAGATTCCAGCCAGCCACATTCTTCCTAGTAGCTAAGCTAAGGAAGCCCTGGGAAACGAGAGCTATAGAACTGACAAAGTTTCCCTTTTTGCTTTGACTGCCAGGAAGCTCAGAGGCAAAATTACCTCTGATTCAACTAAACAACTAGAGCTCAAAGATGGCAACTGCTTTCGTGTCTCATGCCAACTGGACTGACGGACAGTACTGAACTGGGAAGGATTCTGAGGCTGCAGTGAGTAACATCAGCTTGGAGTATGGCCAGGGTGCCTCTGGGCTAAGGAAATGAGGGGGGTGATCGACTGGTGATGTCCACTGCAAGTACAGTGATGGAGAACACGGGATGTGCACAAAAGGTTGGGCAACTCGGCTGGCCTTATTTCACCCGTGTCTACACTTCCTCACAAGCTTATATTTTCCCTGGTATGTTTCATGTTTTATTACTTGTACTTGCCTGTGGAATGAGGCAGGTTATAAATAAAATAAGCTGGGAGGCTTCAGTCCGAGCCCTCAGTCCTCTGTGTAGGCTGAGAGCTCTGGGGAGAGCTTCTGACTGCAGCAGAGAATAGGCTCCGTGGAGCTTAAGGGTTCTTTGGCTCCCGGGGCTGTCCCCCGTGCCCTCCACAGGCCAGAGAGTCAGCCACAGAAAGTCTCTTGCCAGAAATTAATTAGGTTCAGATCAACAGTTGCACTGTCCCTAACGTGTGCCCCCTTACCGCCTTGCTGAAGACAAGGCTGTCTGGCCTGCCCCCCCCCATCTCTCTTGGGGGAGCATCTGTACCTACATCTTATCAGGACCTGAGAATCTAAAAGCAACATGATTCAGGAATCACTTGGAGGGCTGCTAAAAAGGCAGATTCTTTGTCCGCAACCCAGATCTGCTGTATCAGAATCCCCGAGGCCTGGTATCTGCATTTTCACCAGCGCTCCCACTGGAGTGAGAGACCCACCAGGCTGGAGAAGCCACAGAATAACTTTGGGCTCCGCCAGGCTCCTAGGCTGGGGCAGCAGCGCCACCTGGTGGGCCCTGCGGAAACACCTCCCGACCATTGCCCTTCCGGCCCCACTTGAGGGTAGTCGGCCTCTTTCCAGCTGGTCTCCAGAGCCAGAAGCAGCATCTCTTAGACAGCAAGCTGGATTGTTACAAATCCTCTTTAATAGTTAGTTGTCAAATCTCAGACATGTTTTACAGAACTGTGCACAGAGCCCCTCCCTACTCCAAGGCACAGATTCACCCACCCATTCCCTAGGGGGCAAAGGACAGACCCACCTAGCTTCTCCCAGGGGAAAGCGTCCTTCCCCTTCCCTGGACAGCTCGGGATCCTGGCGAATGCAGGACCCCCTCTGTGTCGGGACCCCCAGGGTTCACCCCCGATTCCCTAAGCAGCCCAGAGCCAGTCCAGATTCCCTGGCCCAGAGGGCCCCTCTTCAGCCCGGCTTATGGCATCATCCTCGGTTGATCTGAGCGGGCCTGGGGACGGCTGCTACTCCTAATAATGTCAGGGAAAGCCCACCCTCTCCCACTACCTTCAGTGAAAATGCGAAAACCAAAGACATAAGCATTACAGTGGAAAAAAATGTTTACCCACGCAGTGGGCAGTCCCCTGACAGCCCAGGGTGCCTTATCCACCCCCCCACCCACCCCCAATGTTGAGTACACTTTTCTCCGCCCCATATACACAGCTCCAAGGCAGGCCGAGACCCAGCCCCCCTGCTCAGGGACGCCGTGGGAGCGTTCTCTCTGCGTGGCTAAGAGAATCCCGGCGGGCGATAAGCGAAGGAGCCACAGAAGAGCTGGGGCAGAAATGTAGGGAGAGGGGTCCAGGCTCCAGAAAGCTCCCCTGCCCCCCGCCTCCAGCCAGCACAGGACGGGCATGGGGGAGTAAGGTGGGAGGTGAGCCTGGAGCAGAGCCTGGAGACCCTGAGGAGCCCTGAGGCGAGGGGACAGGCAGGGAGGTGGGGGACAGCAGCCGCCTCAGTACTTGGGGACCTTGCTGTAGTCTTCAGAATGGATGTGCCGGCACAAGCAGATGGACAGGAGCATCCCCAGGAGCTGTCGGGGCAGAGGGCAAGAGTCAGAGGGAGGCACGGCCGCCCGGTTCCCCCCGAGGCTCCAGGGCAGCATCTCACTGTCCAGGTCAGCGAGGGTCACAGGGATTGAGCGGGATGAAGCAGATCCCCAACTAAAGCCTCGTGACCAGCCTGTGGCTCCAGCGGCAGAGGGGCCCAGGGAGGGACAGTGGTCTGGCCGGGCCTCAGCCTCCCTGAGGCCATCAGTGGGGCGGGGAAGATCCTGGATGGCAGGGCTGGGGGCGGGGCGGGGGGAAAGCGCTGCTGGAGGGGAAGGGGTTCAGACCTCAATGACAGCGACGCCCACACACACGCCTAGGATGATGCCCACGTTCTCCTGCAGCCAGTCCTGCACCTTCTTCATGCAGCCCTACAAGGGGAGATCGCAGTCAAGCCACCCCATGCCATGCTGCCTCACCCCACCATGCAGAATCACCGGGAGGGCCCCCCGCCCCACCCCGGCCCAGAGGGCCTGCAGAGCGGGGTCTGTGTATTCCCTGACTGCATAAATTAACGAATATGTTCATGTAGGTACAAATGACAAGCAAATAGATGAGTCAAAGGCAGGAACAGCTAAGTGAAGGAAGGGAGTGGAGCAGAAAGGAGGGAGGGAGGGTGAAAGAGGGAAAGAAGAAAGGGAGGGAGGGAGGAAGAGAGGGAGGGAGGGAGGGAGGAAGGAGGGAGGAAGGCGAGAGGGAGGGAGGGAGGAAGGAAGGAGGGAAGGCAGGAAGCAAGGAAAGAAGGAAGGAAGGAAGGAAAGAGGGAAGGAAGGAAGGAAAGGAAGGAAGGAAAGAAGGAAAGAGGGAAGGAAGGAAACAGGGAAGGAAGGAAGGAAGGAAAGAGGGAAGGAAGGAAGGAAGGAAAGAGGGAAGGAAAGAGGGAAGGAAGGAAGGAAGGAAGGAAAGAGGGAAGGAAAGAGGGAAGGAAGGAAGGAAGGAAAGAGGGAAGGAAGGAAGGAAAGGAAGGAAGGAAAGAAGGAAAGAGGGAAGGAAGGAAATAGGGAAGGAAGGAAGGAAGGAAAGAGGGAAGGAAGGAAGGAAGGAAAGAGGGAAGGAAAGAGGGAAGGAAGGAAGGAAGGAAGGAAAGAGGGAAGGAAGGAAGGAAAGAGGGAAGGAAAGAGGGAAGGAAGGAAGGAAAGAGGGAAGGAAGGAAGGAAAGGAAGGAAAGAAGGAAAGAGGGAAGGAAGGAAAGAGGGAAGGAAGGAAGGAAGGAAGGAAAGAGGGAAGGAAGGAAGGAAGGAAAGAGGGAAGGAAAGAGGGAAGGAAGGAAGGAAGGAAAGAGGGAAGGAAGGAAGGAAGGAAGGAAAGAGGGAAGGAAGGAAGGAAGGAAGGAAGGAAGGAAGGAAGGAAGGAAAGAGGGAAGGAAGGAAGGATGGAAAGAAGGAAGGAAGGAAGGAAAGAAGGAAGGAAGGAAGGAAGGAAGGAAGGAAGGAAGGAAGGAAGGAAGGAAGGAAGGAGGGAAGAGGGGGGAGGGAGAGAAGAAGTGGGAGGTAAGGAGTAGGCCAGGCAAACCTGAGTGGCCTGAGAACCCGAACCCCAGAGCGCCCCAAGCCCAGCCCCGGCCCCACAGCCTTCCACACACCTCACGGTACACGGGCCAGGACTCGGGGCTGTTCCCGCTCTCGGTGCTGTTGCTGTCGAAAGCCTCACAGAAGCCCTTCCTCACCAGGAAGCCGTCGTCCGCCTCCTGCCGGTCCTCACAGGAGCAGGGGTAGGTGATATTGGTGCGGTTCCTGAGCTCCGCATTGTCCGTCCAGTTGTAGAAGCTGGCCCAGCCGCAGCACTTCACCTGCCGGGAGACCAGCGGTCGCGCCCACTGCCCTCAGGCGGGCCGCCCTCCGCGCGGAGGTGGCGTCTCCCAGGACAGAGGCTCAGACCGGCCACTTTCAGGCCCCCCAGGTCTGGGCCCAGCCAGACCGCCAGGATGAGAGTTTAGGTTTCGCTTTGGCTTCTGGGAGCCACAGGGAATTTAAAGGGGCTTTCAGGGAACACACAGCATAAATATTAAAACAGCAAGAGACCAAAAATCAGTAAAAATATAAAGCAGCGCAGGAGGGACGTTCAAGTTGAAAGACAGAACACAGGTGAGTGGGACACAAGAAGGGCAAGCGACACCCAGTTAAGAGTGTGGGGTCTAGGGGCGCCTGGGCGGGCTCAGTTGGCAGAGCATGCAACTCTTGATCACCGGGTCGTGCGTTCAAGCCCCACGTTGGATGTGGAGCCTACTTAAAAAAAATAATTAAAAAAAAAACCAAAACGTGTGTGAGGGTCTAGAGTCCGGCTACTGGGTTCAAATCCCAGCTTTGCCACCTACCAGCGGCTTAACTTTGGCTAAAGTGCTTTCCTCAGTCTCCTCATCTGCGAAATGAGGTAACAAAGGTTCCTAACTCGAAGGGCTGTTAGGACTCCATGGATTGAGGCAGGCCAAGCATCCGGCCCCGATCTGGACAGCACAGGGGCTGCTCGGGGAAGGCCAGCTCCACTTTTAGGTGCCGTGTACATGTTGGAGTTGAGATTTGGCTCTGAGCTTCCCAGTTGCCAAGGCGAAAAAGGAGATATGGTCAATTCTGCCTTTTGGAAGAGAAAATGTTCTAGCTCCAGAGGGGAAGAAGGCCCTTCTAGGCTCCCCGTGCCAGAAGGCGCGTCCGTGGGGCTCGCGAAGGGGACCCAGAGGGGCTGTGGATCACATCCGGGCTTGAATTCCTGATGGGACTGGGATCTGAGGGGCTAAGCCTGTGCTGGAAAGGCCCAGTGGAAGGTGGAACCGAGTCGGGGAGGGCACGCACCCTGGGCCTGGGCGAGCCGCCAGCCCTGGCTTCCTCATGTGGAGAATGGGATGACAAGAACCACTCTGCCAGGGTCCCTGGGAGGATTAAGTGGACTGGCTGGGTGCCCCTGCGCTGGGTGTGTGGGTCCCCCACCTGCTTCCCTCCGGTCTCTGGTCTCCGGGCGCCCAGTCCCTGACCAGCACCTGGTGACCAGCAGGGGGCGAGCCAAGCATGCGCAGGCGTTCTTGGGCTCCAGGCAGCTGCTGGGGCAGGTTCCCTCCCTCCGTTCCTGGCTCAGGCAGATACTCGGCTGCCTCCTCTGGCAGGGAGGCTGGCCCCGCTGAGGGGCACGCCCGGCCCTCACACACTCAACAGAAGGAGACAGCTCTCCTTGGCCCTGCTAACACACCAGGCAGAGCCCCCGACCCTGCCTCGTGCCGAGATCTGTCCCCAGCCACCACCTGCCCTGTGTCTCAGTGGTTGGGCGTGACCGATAAACCCTCATCAGCAACATGCCACCTAAGCTCTGCGTAAGCACCACGGGCTTCATACACTCCTCTCACACGAGCACGGATCCATCACCCCATTTTCTAGATGAGGAAACCGGCTCCGGAAGTGGCAGAGTTGGTATTCCCGCCCTTGGGGGCCCGATTCAAGTCAGCTTTCTTAACCACCATGCCAAGGAGCATCGGACAGACATCAGAATGATCTAGAGGCCTTGCCTGCGGCAGAAATCCCCCAACCAGTCAACTGCTTCCCATGGTAGGGTGCGCACCCTCTCTCAAGAGACCCAGCTCTCCCCCAGGCTCCTTGAAGGAGGCACGCGTTCATCCTGGGACATGAGCATCCCCCTGACCTCAGCATCTGTGGGTCAAACTGAACGTGGAGGAAAACATCTTCCCGCGTGCACTGAGCCCCCCAGCCGACACAGGCCCCCCGACCTGGCCCCAGCTCCTCACGAAAAATTGGGAGGCACAAAACACTGCTGTCCTCTCTTCAGGGCCCAGAAAATGGATGCGCCTGTGTGGTCTGGACAGAGTCCCACCTCCAGACACCCTGCTCTCCTGGTGCCATGGAGTCCTCTCGCTGCCTCCACCCCTGCCCCTCGCACCCCACAGCCCTCCACCAGGCAGCAGGCAGGGCTAGAGGCAGGCCCCGGGGACCAGTGTGGCCGGCGCCCCACGGGAGACACGAGGACGCTGCAGCCCAGAGATGCTGAGTCCCAGCCAGGGGCACACAGCACCTGGGACCTGATCCCCGGGGTCCGTTTTTGTGTTTGGTGACTGGTTCACCATCAGGGCGGGCTGGGAACCCAGTGGGCCAGTCAGTTATTCTGTCTGTCTGTCAGTCAGCCAGTCAGCCAGGCATTCTGTCAGTCATTCCAGCATTCATTCAGTCAGTCATTCTGTCTGCCAGTCAGTCCATCATTCATTCAGTCAGTCAGCCAGTCATCCTGTCTGCCAGTTAGTCCATCCTTCATTCATGCATCCACTCATTCAGTCAGTCAGTCATTCTGTCTGCTGGTCAGTCCATCATTCATGCATTCATTCATTCATTCATTCATTCAGCTAGTCATTCAGTAGTCAGTCAGTCATTCTGTCTGCCAGTTCATCCTTCATTCATGCATTCATTCATTAAGTCAGTCATTCTGTCTGCCAGTCAGTCCATCACTCATTCAGTCAGTCAGTCAGTCAGGCCAGCCATTTTGTCTGCCAGTCAGTCCATCATTCATTCATGCATTCAGTCATTCTCATTCAGTCATTTAATCTGTCAGGCAGTCATTCCATCATTCACTCACTCAGTCAGTCTGTCTCTCTCACTCGGATTGAGGTGGAAAACACATACACTGGAGTGCACAGCCTGATGACTTTTTACACATACACTGGCATAAATGCCAGTTGGATCAGGATTTGGACAGAACACTCCTTTCACCCCAGAAGGTTCCCATGGGCACATCCCATGTCAATACCCCCCCAGAGGTAGCCTCCACTCAGACTCGTGTCAGCATGTCAGCCTTGGCCCCCAGTTCCTTAACCCCCAGGATGGACTCCTGACACTCCCCAGCCTGGCTTGAGATGAGGACCTTCCCCCACCTCGCGGCCACAGACTAGAGCTCTGTGAGCCACTGGAAGCCTCCAAGACCCTGGGCCCCCTGAGTGAGGGACTGTGGTGGTAGCCGGGGTGCCAGGCAGGGGGACTACTCAGAGGCCCCTTGCCCCCAACAGATACATATTCACATACAAACTCCCTGGCATATTCTGTCAGGTACACGGACACCCAGACCCAGACACATTAGGCCAGGACCCTCACGCTACCCCGCCCCCGCCACGGCCGCCGTACCTGAGCCTGCACGTAGTCCCAGGCCTCCTGCAGTCTGTCCTCATGCCCGTCCTTGTAGTTCTGAATGAGCTCGGTCACGATGTTGCCCATCTCCTGCTTTAGCTGCAGAGGGGAGAACAACGGTCGAGGTCAGATTTCCTGACACCCGTGCCCCACCTTTGGTCACATCTACTTGAACGGCCTCTCTCCTCCCCCGCCCCCACCCTGGGGACATGCTCACACTCGAAAGCATTTCACTGTCCATGCCAACTACTCTCCTAGTGCTTTCAGGGTGTCAGCCCCCAGCAGGCCACCACACGGAGCCCGGGGCCAGCAGGGCCAACCACTCCTGTGCTGTAGTCTATTCGGCACTCAGCACCCCGGGGACCCTTTAGATGTGAATCTTTGCATGTCACTGCTGCAAACCTTCCAGTGGTCTCTCATCCCTCTCAGGGAGAACGCCAGCATCCTGTCAATGGCCCATAAGGCCCTGCATTGTTTGGCCCCTGCTCTTCCCAAACCTCATTTTCTGTTTTTGCTGCTTCTGCTTCAATTACACAGGTCTCCTCTGCTGTCCTTCTGCTAGGCACACTCATGCCTCAGGGCCTTTGCACTTACTCTTCCCATCACCTGTTATCCTCTTCCCCCAAATATTAACATGGCTCACTCGTCCACTTGCTTCAGGGCTCTGCTTAAATGTCACCTCCTCAGAAAGACCTTCCTGGACCACCCTACAGAATACATCCCTTCTCTATCCCCTCCACCACCCCCTTGCAGGCCCTCCTCAACCCGCAAGGGTGGGCATGTTGTCTTTTCCTTCACAACGTGGTCATTACATGCTCATTCATTTTCAGGATTTATTATCTCTCCCCTCCACCAGAATGTCAGATCCACGGGAGCAAGGACCGTATCTGGCGAAGCCTGGCCAGTGTAGACGCGTGGTGTACTGGAAGAGCGAATGGGTGTATAGTACCACGACACCCCCCACACCAGGGTATTACTCACATACTCTCCCCATTAATCCTCATGCTTGCCCCGAGGCCCCACAAAATCCAAATCCTGCCTGTGTTGGGAATTCAGGGTCCCTTGGTGAGGGAGAGAAGCACCCCCTTTTCCTTAACCCCACCAAGAAAACAATGATTTACAAAGAAGGCAGATGAGGGGTGCAGGGAACAAAAGGATTCAGCCCCAATGGTCCCCCTAGCGGGGCTCTCAACAGAGGATCTCACTACAGCAGCTTTTCAGGAACAAGTCACAAAGAGAAGCAAACCCGAAACCAGGCTTGAGCACTGAGAACAGGGCCCCACGCCCCAGGTGGGAGCGAGGGGCCCCCCCGAGAGCCAGACCCAGCCTGGCCCTGCTGGCCTCTCCTGTGGACCTTGTTCAGGGGCCTTCCTGGCACTCCAGCATGAATAAGCTAGTCACAGCCACCTGCTGTCACCACAGAAGCCCAGGGGGAGGGGCCAGGGCACCGAGGGGACAGCCACAAACCTGCCCCTCAGTTCCGGAGAAAGGGGAATTAGGATATAGGACAGGTACTTCCAGGCAGGGGTTTTCAGAGCCCGGCTCACAGCGCAGTGAGTGGGCTTCCGTCAGCTCCCCACAGGCAGCTCACAAATGCAGCGTTCGGAGAACCCACATCCTCCGGATGGACCTGCCACCCTGGCTCCTTGCCCCTCCCTTCACTGGCCCCACTCCCCAGGACTGCCCTCTGCCCCCTCCCTCCTGACAGAACCCCTAGCACAGTACTCTTCATTTTACTCACACAGAGCTTTACGATTTACAAAGCTTTCCTATGGGCAATTAATCGCAGTAACAGTGGCTAAGTTTTATCAAATAATTGTTATGTACCAGTCATGCTAAGCACTTTTCGTGCATTAATTCATTTTAATCCTCAGAGCAGACCTAGAGCCTAGGGATTTACCTCATTCCCTCATTTTAGAGATGCAGAAAACGAGGCCCAGAGAGGTTGACTAACTTGGCCAAGGTCACACAGCCGACATGTGAAGAGCTGGGATTTGGACCCAGAACCCAAATCTTGACCCATGAAGCTCTATCAGCATTGGAACCACATGGCCACGGCTTGAAGGCGGTCAGAGCGGTGATAAGGAGGGCCCGGAGACGCTAAGTGGCTGGCCCCTGTCATACAGCTGGCTCCCGTGGGTCTTGGGTCTCTCTGCCCTGACCATCTCTGCTCCACCTCTTCCCCCCAGTGGGTGGATGATCCCCGAGGCGTGGAAAGGAGGGGGGCGTCCCCAGAGGCATTTGCATGGAGAGCCGCCTCTCCCACAGCTGTCCTACCTGCCCGCACCCCCCTCCCCTCCGCGGACCTAGTCTCTATTTATACCCCAGCGTGGTTGCCACGGCAGCCCAGACTTCCCTATTTCAGGCCCCCCTGAAATGAGAAAAGTGATGGAAGCCGGGGGGGGGGGGTTTCCACTGAGGCTGGGTGGTTTCCATGGAAACCGCAATCACCCCGCAGCCCAGACTAGAGCTGAGAGACCTAGCTGGGGCCACAGGGACCACAGTGGCAGGGGCTGGTTCTGCTCGGAGCTGATCCCTTGGGATCCCCATGCCCAGGAGGCCCTGTTGGGAGCTCGGGGAGGTCACCCTGGCAACCAAGTAGTTCCTGAGACAAGAAAGAGCAGGGAGGGGAAGGAGGAAGATGCCCACTCTCTCACTTCATCCCTGCAAGGGCCGCCTCTGTGGTTTCTGCCTGCTCTGCGGGCCGGGAGTCTCCCTCCTTGGAACAACACTTCCTTTCCTTAGGGGTAACCACCCCTCAATCCCTCCATGAGCCTGGGAAGCCCTGTCCCCTCCCTGGCCCGGGCAAGTCCTAGGCTGTCGCTGGTCGCCTTCCCCATCCTGGGCATGTCACCCAAGCTAACCTTCTCTTTCCGCTCATCCAGCCGGGATGAGGGTGGCCGCCTCAGGCTCCGCTGGGGACTGCCCTCCTGAGAAGGGAGCCGACGGAGGAGAGGAGCAAGGAATGGAGAGGGACAGGGTCCCCGGGGCAGCCTTTGGAAATGTGGATCCAGCTGAGCATCCAAGAATCCAAGCACAGACCCTCTGAAGTGGAGGGTCCTGTGTAAACGCTCGGGTCACACGCCTAGGGGGCCAGCCCTGGAGCGCTGCCCTGTCCCATCCTCCCCATTACCCAGAAGAGAAAACAGGTTCAGAGCGTCGGCACGACTTGCCAAGATCACACAGCTAGCAGGCAGCAGACAGGACTTGTAGCCCTGATGCGTGCGGTCCCAGAAACCTGTGATCTCAACCACAGCCAATCACCCACTGTCTCCCCCGACCCCAGATCCCACTGTCCTCCGGGGTGGCTCCCCACTACCACCACGCTGTGCTTTCATTTCACCTTGCAGTGTGACTTTTCACAGAGAGGCAGGATTAGAAGAGACCTCGGAATCTAGCACATCATCCAAATGTAAGGGCCCTTTCCAGATTTTCCCGGGCTCTGCTTATATGCTCCCTCTATGGGGAACTCAGGACCCCACAGAATGGCACACTGCAGGGGCGGGGAGGCTCTTGATACAAGCAATTCATTTTAAGTGGAGCTCAAGTGACTTCTGCCCATTAGCTTGAGTTCTCCTCCTCCCTGCTCCCTCGCAAGTCCCTGATGGGACCATAGGGGACAAATCAGATCACTCTCCCAGGACAAACCATTCGGATATTCGAGCCCTTCTCTCTTCTCCCCCTCCTCTCCAGCTCCTCCGACCACTCCTTTGGATGGTGTCCAGACCTCTCTCCATGCTCTTTATTCTAATGTATCAAATTGCCCTTGAGAACAAGGTGCCCCCCCCCTGCACGAAATGGACCCACATCTTCCTGTCCTCTCCCCGGGTTCCCACAGGATATGTTACCAAGTGCTTTGCCAGAAGGCAGATACAACGAGTCTGAGGCTTCAGCCTGGGATCCCGATAGGAGATGAGGGCCCTTGGCAATGGTGGATGCAGACGGCATGGTGTGTTTACTCCTCGGCACCACCTGAGTTATTTCCTGAAAGCCGACTGCAAAGTACATAACGGCTACCCCAGAACTCCCCAGGCTCCAGTAAGTTCCTTGAGGGCGGGGTCTGAGTCAGGCACCGCCCTCTGCTGCCAGGGCCACAGAGCCATGGAGCCAGGCAGGCACCAGCACCTTAAGAACCTTAATCCCGGGGCCCCTGGGTGGCTCAGTCGGTTAAGTGTCTGCCTTTGACTCAGGTCATGATCCCAGAGTCTTGGGATCGAGCCCCAGGTTGGGCTCCCTGTTCAGCAGGGAGCCTGCTTCTCCCTCACCCTCTACCGCTCCCCCTGCTGGTGTTGCCGTGTGCCCTCTCTAAGCAAATAAAATCTTAAAAAAAAAAAAAAAAGAATCGAATCTCCATCCCACTGCTCTCCATGATCCCCTTCCAGAAGGACTGCCTGGACCCTTCTTCTTCTTCCCAAAAGGGAAGACAAAGGCTCTGTCCTGGCTCCAGCTGCCCACCCCCAAGGCTGGTAGCAACCCAGGCCAGGGGATCAGGAAGTTTCCATCACAGGGGCAGGCCTCTCACAGAATGGCACTGTCCTCGGGGAACCTGTCTTACCACCCGTACATTGGCTCTTCTGAGCTTCTTAGGTAGGAAAGGGAAAGAGGCGGAAGGGCATCACGGTGCTCCTGACCAGCCTCCCCCGGGGGTCACAGCAGTGTGGCTGGGCCACTGTCACCACCCCCAACCCCCAGTGCCCACCCAGCCCACTCAAGCCCCTTCCCCTCCAAGCCCTCAGCCCGCAGGCCTTCTGCTCAACCCCCTGACATAATCCACTGAAGCCTCAGCGGCCTCACCAGTGCGGGCTGTTGGGCGGGTGAGCAGTCGGGCCTGTGTGAGTGCACCAAGCCGTGCTCAGCACATCCCGGCAGATAGCGTGTTTGCTTTCTTCCTCCTGACCCTCTCCCACTCGCCACTGCTTGGAGAGAACAAGCCAGGATCCCAGAGCGTCAGAGCTGGGAAAGGCCCTAGAGGTCAGCTGAGACTCCGAGAGGCAGGGCAAGTTGTCCAAGGCCATGGAGCAACCAGAGGCAAAGCCCACCCTAGAACACAGGGCCCCGGAAGCCCAGACCCGGGCCGTGCCCACTGAACAGGGACTGGCTATATGGTCAGATGAGGAAAGAGCCAGAGGAATCTCCACTCCCAAATCCGGGCCCCCACGGCTCTGGCTAATACTGATATTAACACCAACGACAATAGGAACGGCTGCCATTTACTGAGCCCTTACTAAGCATTAACGGGGTTAACAATGGTGACCGTCACAGCAAACCCTTGCAATGATACCAGGAAAGGCCCTTCCCACCGGCGACGCACTTCAATCCGCAGCACAATCCGCAGCCGTCCAAGACGGCTTTGGGGCCCGTGTGCTCTGGCACTGAGCAATGTTCCAATTTCAGAAAGGGATTGGGGTCTGGGTCACACCCCGCACTCTCTCCCACTCATAATTCCCAAAGGCCACCGAAATGGGGTACACAGAGGCCATAAATGGCCTGCCTTCTGTTTGGATTTGATTTTGCCACAGAATGAGCTGCAAAGGGCATTTTTGCTTTTCCAAAGTGGCTCTTGGATTTCAGAACTGCTGCTAAGGGGAGTGGACCTGTATGATCACCACTGTTCGACCGGTGAGGTGAGTGGAGTACAGAGAGGCTGAGTAACTTGTTGAGGGCCTCAGAGCAGCGATTCCAACACGGGCAGTTTGGTTCCGGAGTTGAGGCCTTGGCCACCATTCTATCTTATAAAAGCGTTGAGGTCTGTGCTCACTTCAACTCTGGGTGGGAGTGGGGGCCCAGCAGCTTTCCCCTAATTTATAGACACAGAATCTAGGGCTTGAGAGGCCACGTGCCTTGCCCAAGGCCCCCAGCCTCCCCTGTGGCTGCCCTGGCTGCTGGGAACTCGGGCCGAGACCAATGGCATCCCCAGAGACCACTTCGGGCTGGGGGGGCGTGGGGGGGAACCCCAGTGGCTCAGTCCCTCCCACCAGCCCAGGAGGCCTGGAGAGTGAGGGAAAGCCCAGCCCATTGCCTTTAGAAGGCCTTTTCCTTCAGGCTCAACAAGGCCCAGCTCCTCAGCTGGGCCTCATCTGCAGGAATAAACATCATCAAGAACATGTTTAGTCTTCCACTGGGATTTACAATGTGCTGGGAAAGAAAAAATAAATCATTCATTCTAACTTGGGTGAGAGAGTGCTGCCAGAACCTTCCCAGCAGAGCCAGGAAATGTCCCTTCGCTTACAGGACAGGTGGGCTGGGACCAGAGGGCACGAGGTATGGAGGCTGGTGGGGCGGGGGAGCAGGGCGCAGAGGAGGGAATCGTGGGGTATGACAGAGAGTCTGGACTCTGGAGTCAGGAGTCCTGATTCTCCAAACAAGCCTTGCTCTGGGGCTTTGGGACGCCTCTGAGGCATAGCTGCTGGTTGTCGGCCAAGCCCAGACTATACCAGCCCACAGGGAGGCAGCATGCTGGAGAGGGAGACATGGGCCTTGGGTCAGAGGGATCGGGATGGAATTCTCCACTCTGGCGCATCCGAGCTATGTGTGGCTGTGGCCTGAAGTCATTTTGCTGTTCTCGGCCTCAGTTTCTTAAACTGGAAAATGCTTGTAAAACTGAAATGTTTATCAAGTTACTAGCTCAGCTCCTGGCACGTGGTTGGCATCCAATAGATGGGCGCTGTCTTTATTACTGTGATGGGGAAACTCAGACGAGGAGAAAGTGGACGTCCCAAGACCCATGCAGAGTTGACCGGCTCTGAGTCATGGAAACCAGCTCACCAGGGCCCAGTTCTTATCCACTCTGATTATAATGTACCACTGACTGGGTCCCAGAGAAGCCCCAGGTGCCACAGGGCAGAAATAAAGACCAGATCTCACAACCCTTTCACTGGGAAAAGAGTTTCCCTCCTTTAAACACTGCCTTCCTGTCTGTTGGCCAAGCGAGCTTCCTTTCATCTACTGAAACCACTCTTTCCCCTTTTGCCTTGGCCACCAGGAAGCTCAGTATTCAAGTTAGCCCTCAGCTACTGTTATCTAGTGCCCTGGCTTCAGGGACATTGCTTTTCCTCTTCCAGTGTGTGTTCTAATCTCTCTCGTTTTGATTTTAGTTACCCTGTGCCTGTGTTGGAACTCAACTCCATTTCTCCTGGGGAACAGGCTGGGTGTGGATTATGAAGAAGTAAAGCAGACTCGGGTAGGAACCACTGCAATGGAAATTGCACCAATATGAACCTGGGGCTGCCCGGGTTCAAATCCTCGCTCTGCCGCTTACTAGCTGTGTGACCTTTGGTCAAGGTGCCTCATTTCTGTGCTTCAGCCACATCTGAAAATGAGGGTATCACACCCATGACCTCGAAGGACCACAGTGAGGAAAAACTAAGTGAGCACAATCTGTATGCCACAGTGGGGGGGGGGGGGGGGTGGCTTGTTCTAGGCTCCACTCCACAAAGTGTTAGTTGTTGATGTTGGTCTAATGTTTTCTCACCTTCCTTTTCAGAGTGATATGAGGCAACTGGACCTTCGAGTGGTGAAATGCAGGAGCCCACTAGCCACCAGCTGTCTCCCCAGTTGGATAAGAACTGTAGCACTGGAGGAGGGTGGGGGGTCCTGGGGGCATCCGGGTCAAGGGCCATGTGCAGTGGGTCTGGACTGAGCTCTGGGCCCTCGCCTGGCCCGGCCACTGGCAGGCTTGGTGACCTCGCCCCTCACCTGTCGATGGGGATTCTCACACTACCCTGAGAGGGAAGGCATGGGGAGCATCAGTGAAAGAATGAAAGTAAAGTGGCCAGCATTGTACCCTGTAGTACATGGTGTGTGCAGACCCAACCACAGGGATGCCGTGGGCACTGCCGTAAGGATGAGACGATGTGTGTAAAGCTTCTAGAAGATACCATGTGCACATAGTAGGTGCTCCATAAGTGCTAACTTTGACAGTCACAGTCGACTGGCTCACCCAACAGCTATTCCTGGCTTCCCTTCTCCCTTGTGCCTGTGTCTTCTAGAGTCCCCTTGAAGCCAGAGGTGTCTTTGTGACCCAGTCTGGGGAAGACTGTTGGAGGACTTGCTTTTCTGATCAAAGGGATGGCCAGGGCTGGCACTGCCTGTTTCCCTTTCTTCTGGCTACAGCAGCACGGATGGTGCTGTGGCAGCCATCTTGTGACCATGAGGTGAGTGATGTGATATAGCGAGTGGCATGATGAGGATGCTGAACACACAGCCAGAAGCATGGTCTCTGATTCCAGCCCGACTTCTGGTTAATCAACAGCAAATATCTTTAGAATTTAAGCCACAGTCAGCCTGATTTTTCTATTCCTTAAAGCTGAGCGCCTTCTCTGTGATGCAAAACTAATTTTTTTATTGACAGTCTCCTCCCTGGGTCTCATCTGCAGATGAGTGGCATGGATTTATTACTTGCTGAGGTGCTTGAATAAAAATAAGAACAACAACATTTATTGGGCGCTTACCATGCCAAGCACTGTGCTGTGTTTTACTAAGATAATCTCACTGAATCCTCGCCAGAACCTTGCAAGTTAAATTTATTATTGTCCTCCATTTGCAGAAGGTGAGACAGGCCCAGACAGGCAAGCGGCTTGCCCACAACCCCACAGCTACAAGGTGCTGGGGTAGAGCTGCGTTCAGGCCCATGGCAACTCTGCCCAAGACGCTGCCCCCCTCACATCTCGCTAGGAGATCACAGGGACCAGAGGCCCAGGAGGCTGCCAGGCACCTCCTGGGTTTGTCTGTGACAGCTGAGAGGCCCCTGGTCTCTCCCCTACCCCCAGGGCCAATCCCCCTGCAGGGCCAGCCCAGGCCAGCCCAGCCAGGGGCCAGGAGGGTGCTTACCTTGCCCATGTTGAAATAGAAGAGGGTTCCCGCGGCCACCTGGACGATGAGGATCAGGAGGAGGAAGGCAAAGTACTGGGGACACAGAGCAGCACGGAGTCAGCCGCAAGCATCCCCCTCCCTTGGTGGCCCCACCCCGCTCACCTCTGCACGAGCTCCCACAGTCGGGACCAGGGGGGCACGCAGGCCCCACCCAGCTGGACAGCGGCACTCACCAGCCCCAGAAGGCAGCGGACCTCCTTGATGGCACCGATGCAGCCCAGGAAGCCCATGAACATGGTGACAGCGCCCACGCCGACGAAGACGCAGGCCCCCACCTTGAGCGAGCTGGAGGAGGTCTCTGGGGATGGAAAGAACGGCGTTCAGTTCGGCCCAGCTATCTCACCCTTGTTAAGCACACCATCAGGGGTAAGGCCCAGAGGTCTAGCACTGCTCCCCCTGGAGTCAGAGCTCTGGGGTCAGCCCCTACCAGATGTTGTGCTGGCTGCTGGGGAGACAGGAGTCGGACTGCTGAGGTCCCCACGACAAGGAGCTGCCATTCAGTGGGGAGGGGCGTGGGGACAATAACACACAGCACACAATGACCAGATCCCCTGGCTGTGGAGAGAGCCACAGGGACACTGAGGCCGGCTTCAGTAGATGACCATGGGGTGGCGAGTGGGTTGGGGGGCTGGGGAAGCCTGGTATGAGCAGGTGACATTTGAGCCTGAGCCTGAGCCTGACACTGAGAGGAGAATGGAGAAGCAGCCTAGTGAAGATCTGTGAAGGGAAGGCATTCCAGGCAGGGGGGAACAGCAAGGAGGAAGGAGCGAGCCTGATGTATTTGAAGAAGGTGAGACAGATCAGGCCAGTGTGAGTCCGACAGGTGATATGCTTGAGGCGTAGAGAGAGGCTCCTGATGGCAAGAGACCCTCTTCAGGGCCGAGGGCGGACAGAGCCCACCCTCGTGGGTGGAGGTCGGGGTTCCATCAGAGCACTTGACCACCATTTCCCTAAAAGCCCAGCACATCACCTGCCAGAACAGAGCACAGCTCACACCCACCTCCAGATGCCCTCTACCCAGAGGCTGTCATATGCCAGAAGGGCCAGGGGAGATGTGCCTCCCCCTGGCAGGGGGCGGCAGACTCCTCCCACAACAGCCCCTGCAGTCTCTGGGAGGCGGCCGGGACAGGATGTTTCCAGAAAGCTGGAGAGCAGCCTGGAGTGCATTAGCAGATCCGGGGAACCTCTTAGGGATATAGATTCCTGGGTCCGTCACAACTGGACAGACTTTCCTGGGAGACCACCTGGAATCTGCCATTTTAATGTGCTCTCCTAAGGAGGGCATGGCCAGGGCTGGCCCAAGTGGCCGTCAGCAGGGAGGACGCTGGCCGGCTCCCTGGGGGGCTTGGGAGAAGCTGAGATCCACCCCCACCCCCAGCCACCCAGGGCGCCTTAGTGCCCTTAAGCAGTAACTACAAAGCTGAAGTGTGGGTGGATAGGAGGGCCTGATTCAGCTCCACTTCCTGGTCACAGACAGAATGTTCTGAACTCAGGAAGAGCCCTGGCCAGCCCACCCTGCTCTCAGGGTACCAGGGCAGGGCTGCCTCCACCCAGCTCCTCATAGGAGCCCCCAGGCAGGCTGGGCGGGCATGGTGGGAACCTGCTGGGGTGAGTGGGGGGGCTCTGGCACTGAGCCCCCATTTTCATTCTAGGCCCTCAGCACCCTGCTCTCAGCAATCAGTATAGTCAGGAAGAAGCCATCCAATGCCACTCTTTCGAAGCTTCCTCGGTTTGAGGCCAGGGACGACTCCCAGAGAAAAGAAATTTGGCACAGTCTGGAATCCACTGCGTGCCAGCCAGAACAAGGCCCTTTATCCGAATCATCTGCTTCATTTCCACAACAGGCCCATGAGGGTGGATTTACATCCTGATTTGTCCCTAAGAGCCCTGAAGCCCAGGCAGGCTAAGAGGCCACCTGGGGGCCCAGCAGGCAAGACCCAGGGCTAAGAACCCCCAACTCAGCTTCTCCCCCAGGAGGCCAGCCCGGCTGCGAGGTCTCAGCTTCTCAGAACGTCTAGTGGACACCAGTCCCTGACCGCACCCAGGGTCTCAGGCTGGCCCCAATCTGAGCAACCTGACTTAGGAAGGGGACAAGTGGACATTCTGGGCTGGCCCTCCACTGTGCACGGCAGAAACATCTGGGTCCTGCCGGGCCTGGCAGGTACCAGCGAGGTGGAAGTGGCCCCAAATGAAAGGGACCAAAGGCAACAAGAAAGGGGTTCTCATCCCAGCTCTGCTGCGAACGAGCTCTGAGCCTGGGCAAGCCATCCTCTGGCCTCTATTTCCTTCTCTGTGAAATGGAACTAAATCCTACTTCAAGGTGTTATTACCAACTTAATCACTTCTGTAGGGTTGACTAGTTACTAGGAGCTGTTCTAAACGCTTTTCCTATATTAACTCATTTCATTTCTCACAACAACCTCATGAGATATATTCTATTATTATCCCCATTTTCTAGATGAAGAGGCACAGAGAAGTGAAGTTACTTGCCCATGATCACCCAGCTAGGAGGCAGCAGAGCCAGGATTCGAACCATGGCAGCCCGGCTCCGGAGTCTGTGCTCCTGACCACGGCACTTGCTTGCTCTGGTTAAGGCAGGACTGCATGGTGAGTGTGAAATCCCACAGTACAGGGGCTCAGGGTATGGGGGCTCAGGAGCCATGCCCTCTGTTCACATCCCAGCTCCCCCTCCTGGCTGTGTTTCCTGGGACAAGTTAACTCCCCTTCCTGTGCTTTGGTTTCCTCCACTGTGAAATGGGCACAGCAACACCTCGCCCCGTGGACTCACAGTGTGGACTCAGTTAGGTGAGGGGAGAGCTGTGTCACACCGGCCTGGAATGTACGTAGTAGGTCAGGAGCCCTGGGTCCCAGCCCTGACCCTCACTTGCTGTGTGATTCTTAGCAAGTCTTTTTCCTCTGCTAGATCAGTGCTTCTGAACCCTGGCTGCCTGGGAATCACCTGGGGAGCTTTTTAAAAACCACAATGCTCCAGGCCCCTGCCCACACACCAATGGAGTCAGATCCCCTTGGGGTGGGCCTGGGGCCCTTGTATTTGTGAAAACATTCTGGGTGCATCTAGGGGACCTCTGCATTCTGGCAGCTCCGGGAGAGTCTGCGAACTGAACAGGGAGGAGGCGGGAGGAGCAGTAAGAGGTTCCTGGGGCCTGGGGCAAGGTGCAGAGGATAGAGATACAGGGGGTGAGCTGGGCCTTGAGACTTTGCCCCCTGGCGCAGTACCTGCTGGGTGTGGCCCACGGCCAGGAAGCAGGGAGCCTGGGCCTAATCAGGGCAGAGGCGGATGTGTCCCATGTTGGAAAGGCCTGGGGAGCATGGGCATCCCGCTGGGGTGGGAAATGCAGACCCTAGCCCCAGAATGGGAGAACATTCTGCAGCCCTCCACCCCAGCAGGAGGCAGGGCTAACAGCTCCAGGCTGCATCGGATGTGGCTGGAGGGTGGATCATCCTTGCTTCCTTTCAAGTCTGAGGGGAGGCCTAGCCCGCTGGGGCCACAGTGACAGGTGTGGCCTCTCCATCACCCATCCTAGCCTGGTTCCGCTTTATTCAAATCAAGCAGCTGCCATGGGCCTGAGTCCAAACCTGCTGCTTCAGCAGCAGCTGGGAGGGAAATGAGCCAAGGATGCACTCACTGAGGGGAGTGGCATCACTGTGCTACTTGGGGCCCTCAGCTGTGCCTCCCTTCCACCTCAGGGCATCCATGAGATCAGTGCAGCAAGCCTGGCAGGCTTCCTGGAGGAGGCCGGGCGTAGACCTGGAAAGGCTCTCATCATCTGTGCAGGAGTGCCTTGGGCTTCTTTCCTCCTGCTTCAAGGGTGAGAGAAGGGGCTTGCATGCTGTGGTTCACCCTACCACAGGCAGCACTTAGGACCAAAGCTCTGGGGGTTCAAGTCTCCCACCCATTACTGGAAGCTCTGTGAACGTGAGCCAGGGACATCACTTCTCTGGGCCTCATTTCCTCACCTGTAAGGCAGGACTAGAACAGTTCCTACCTCACAGGGCTATTGAGGGATTAAGGCAATTTTCATGTGCAAAATGCTCGGCCCTGTGCCTGCCTCAGAACGAGCACAGACCATGGATGCTGCGCCCGGTGTCTTCCTCTGCAGTCCAGAGGCCCGACGAATCTAGCCAGCACTGGGCACATGGTGAGCACGTCATCGGCTCCTGACGACCTCTTTCCCACCCTTTCCAACGTTTCTCTGAACTGACCGGGGCCGGACTGGGGCCCACATCTTGCTGAGCTCGCAAATGGAGGGACAGAGACTGTAAGAGGCTTTCTCGAGGTCAGGGCTGAGGGAAAGGGGCCGGGCTGGGAGAGCAAGCCTCCTTCAACCCCCAGTGTTCTCCAGACAACAGCAGCTTTGTGTGGGGAGGGAGAGAAAATTCTTCCCGAAAACCCCTGCAGAGGGGGCCCGGGGCAGAGCGGTCAGCACAGGACCCGGGTGAGGCCCTGAGGGCAGCTGAAAAGTGACCCGCTGTGAGGTTCAAGTTCTTGTGGAGCAGCCCTGCCCATTGCCCTGGCCCCACCACTCCAGAGCCAGTCGGGCAGGGAGATTGGAGGGACCCTTACGTAGCACAGAGATGAAACTGCTCTTGTCGGCCAGGATCCACACCCCGAAACCCAGGATCACCGCGCCTAGGATCTGGAAAGAGAAGGCACAGTCAATGGGGGCCTGAGGGGGCCCTGCCCAGCTGCCCCTGCAGCCAGGCCAGGAGAACCTGGGGGAGGCGTGCACAACCTCCATCCTCAGGCCCCACACCCCAAGTCCTGATATCAGGGCCATGTGTGGGGAGTCCTTTCTGCCTCCCACCTCCCCTACCCCATGCCCACATGTGGTCAAACCAAGCCTATTAGCTTTGAGGGGTGCAGCCTCCTTCCAGGGGTACCCTCCGACTTTACCTCCTAGCCCTCTCCCATGCTCATCGCCTCCACTCTAGCCCAGCTCAGTGGCTGGGGACATCCCAAACAAGTGCTGGGGAAAATCCTGCATGGACGTGAACATCAAAGCCCTCTTGCCCTTCAGAGCTCGGCTCAGAGGCCACCTTCCACGGGAGCCCTCCTGACTCCCCCAGGCAGACTAAGGTGGCAACCACCCTTGGACCCTCCTTAATAGCCATTCCCACGGGCTTTAATGTGCTGTGTGTCTCTGGCTGGACCGCGAGCTCCCTGTGAGGGCAAGGGCTGGGTTGCACGAAGCTCCATATGCCTGAGGGGCCTATAGCACAAGGGTTGAGTGCTCAGGAAATGAATGAGCTCAGGAACCCACTGGAAAGGCAGGAACAGAAAGGCAGATGTGGGGCAAGTGGCTGGGGTAGGCCCAGGGATTCCCTGCTTCTTTCCCCCTCCCGTCATCTGCAAGGCCCCTAGCCTGAGCCCATCTCCCCAAATGGAACCCAGCCAAGATCCACATCCCACAACACTGGCCCTCACCTGGGGCCTGGCCTGAGCCCACCTGAGGAATAAGCCACCTCAAGAGTCCTAGCATGTCACACCCACCTCTATCATGGGCCCTGGGTTCCCACCTCAGCCATCATCCCCTACTCTGCAAGGCAAGCAGCTGCTGATAAAGCCTTCAGCGTGGGTGAGCACCCCACCCAAGGGGCTCAATCTACCTTGCTCTACTGGGCCCAGAGTAAGGCGAACGGGGCGCTTGCCTTGGGCATAAAAATTAAGGGGACATGAAAAAACTCAGTAACCAAGATAAATAAGAATTTACAGCAACGATTTTTTAAAAACCAAAATTAATTTTAAAAATCCATGTTGAGCAAAATATCAAACTTTTAAATAAAGGCAGGATCAGTATTGTGATTTTTTCCTTTTAAAAAGGAGCAGAGCCCTGATAGGGCACATGGCAATGCTGTTTCTTATTCCCAAGCGAGGACCTCACTCACCCTACCCTAGTCTGGGCCCCCTTAAAGACAACAGCAGCTGCTGATGACCCTACATTCTTCCCCAGTGTCTCCCAGCAGGCCACCTGTCCCCTCCTCCCTCCTTGCCAGTGGGCCCTGTTATTGTCCTCATGTTACAGATGGGGACACAGAGGCCCCGACCTCGCTGAAGGTCACCCATTCCATCCTTCAGGGGCTCGAAGCCAGATCTGACTATTACTCCAGGCCAGATAGTGGCTCACACTAGCTACAGGATACTTGGGACCCATCCTGGGTCTTCACCTGGAAAGCCAGTTTCTTGGGACAGGGAGGCTACTGAGGCTCTGTTGAGGGGAAGGGTCTACCCTTGGGTAGGGGTGCCTCAGAACGACACAGCTTGCCGGAAGGAAGGGGGACTTTATAGAACCTGGGAGTTTGGTTCCCAAAGATTCCTGAGGCCCTGCCCACCCGAGCCCGTAGCTCACGGCACAGCTGGCCAACGGCCAGGCATTGGGCCCATGGTCTGCTCCTGCGCACCTTAGAGCCATGTGGCGGAGCCCCTGACCTGCTCACCTCCTGCCCTCATAGGGCAGGGCAGAAAATTCCTTCTGGGCAAACACAACCCCAAGGAAATTGAAATCCAGGACCGCCCAGCTAACCTCCTCAGCTCGCCTCTAAGCACCCACGAAGGAAGTCCCCGGCACCAGCCCAGGAGTGCCTCTGCGGGTCTCATGTCCAAAGACTGCCATCTGGAGTGGCTGGACCAGCCCCGAGGCTGTGCGCCAGCCAGGAAGAGGCCCAGCCAGGCGGCCAGCCAGAACGGGGGAGGCACTGTGGCCTCCTCTTTCTTGGTGAACCAAGACTGGAACCATGGGGCACCCCCCACCACCACCACCACCACGAACCACCCACCCAGTTCCACTAGAATCTCCCGACAAGGCTCAGCCAGGAGCCGGGACCCTCACACCAGCGTCCTTCCCCCAGAACAGCACAGCATCAGCAGCTCCTGGGTTTCTGTGAACCTCAGAAAAGCTGACGAGGCAATTTTCTGGGGAGCTTGGGGCCAGGAGGGGGTGCAGGCAAGGATGTACACGTGTACGTGTGTGCATATGCGAGCACACACGGCTGCCAGAGCGAACTTTCCAAACCACAAGTCTGATCGTATAACCGCATCCCAATGCGCATAAAACAGAGAGCAGGATCCTTCCTGGACGGCCGGCACCCCACAGCCCCACACTCTGCCCCACTCCCCACACTGGACTTTGCTGCTTCTCCCAGAACTCCTCTCCCCACCCACCTCATCTAACTCCAGGGAGCTTCTGCTGATCATCCCCACAAGGTCAGCTGCCTTATTATCTGCTCTCCTGGGGACTGTAACCTTCACGCCCAGCACCCTGCACAGCTGCCTTTTTATCATCCATTTGAATAGTACTTGACTGGAGCCCACCACCCCCCAGAACAGAGCCCCCAGTGCAGAAACCACGGCTCTCCTGCTGGTGAGTGTCTGCCTGGCATCCACAGCCAGGGTCTGCATACACAGACGTGTCAATACCCACTTGATGAATGGGTGATGAGTGAATGAGTGGACGAACCAATGTTCACTGTCCCTGGAAGTCTCTCCTTTCCCCTCACCCTCCTGTGATAAAAAGCTCCCCCTCTCCCTGCCCACCCCTCCCCACATCTGCTGGGCCATCTCTGCCCCAGCACACAGGGGGTTAACACCGGACTCCCGCCAGCCCCCAAAGCTCTGGCCAGAGACAAGCTTTTCCAGTCTCTGGCTCCACAGGGCAGGCAAGGAGCTGGAAGAGAAGGGACGGCTTGGCCAAAACCATCAACCCTGTTTCTTTTCTTCACGAAGTCTCCACCCCCTCCCTCCCGCTGCATGGGGTGAGCGGGCTGTCTGGGCTGCTAGACTGCAAGCCCCCTCACCTCCCAGGCTGTCGCCCACACCCCTCTCTCCAATCCCTAGGGTCCCCAGGGATAGAAGCACAGCACTGCGACCCTCCTGTTCCCCAGTCCCAGCCAGCTGGCCCTGGAAGCCAGGCTGAGGCACAGGAGCCAAGCACTTGCCAGGGAAGGCAGGGCTCCGGCTGTGTGGCCAACTGTTTTCCAGAGCCCTGGTCCAGCCAGGAGGGACCTGTCTAGCTGGGGAAGCCCAGGTGCCCAGGCCCTGCCCCGGGTAGCTTCCAGACCTAGCTGCCATCCGTGGAGGACGTGGAGAGCCACAGCAAGGCCTCAGCACTGTCCTTGAGGAGGGGGCCGGGGCTAGAGCCAGGGTGGACAACGGCAGGGCAGGCGGCAACCCAGCGGTCCGCACGCACGTGTGTGCGTGTGCCGGGAACACGCTTGTATCTGTGTGTCGGGGTACAGTTAAGAGGGGGAATCTAGAATGATTATTTCCCAAACTGTCTACGATCCTGTGTAACTTGTAATGTAAAACGTCTTTTCCCCAGTAATCCGTGTCCGTTGTAGAAAATTTGGAAAATGCAGAAAAGCATAAAGAATAAAATCCAAATTCTCAGGAATCCCGAAATGAACATTCAGAGGCATTTTCTTCTCCTCTCAAAAATACTCATGTATGTGTGTGCTTTTTAATAAAACTGGATCATAATAAACATCCTATTTTTCAGCCTGATTTTTGAACAGTAGAGGGTGAACCAGCAACACAGAGGAGACAGAGCCCCAAGCAGCTCCCTGCACCCAGGAAGGCCTCTCCCCCTGCCCCATCACACATGCACATATACACACACGGGCACACTCACACACGCTCCCCCTGCCCCATCACACACGCACATATACACATGGGCACACTCACACACACTCCCCCTGCCCCATCACACACGCACACATATACACACAGGCACACTCACACATGCACACGCTCCCCCTGCCCCATCACACACACACACATATACACACGGACACACTCACACATGCACACGCTCCCCCTGCCCCACACACACGCACACATATACACACGGGCACACTCACACATGCACACACGCTCCCCCTGCCCCATCACACATGCACATATACACACGGGCACACTCACACATGCACACACGCTCCCCCTGCCCCATCACACACGCACATATACACACACGGATACACTCACACACGCTCCCCCTGCCCCATCACACACGCACACATATACACACGGGCACACTCACACATGCACACACGCTCCCCCTGCCCCATCACACACACATATACACACGGACACACTCACACATGCACACGCTCCCCCTGCCCCATCACACACGCACATATACACACACGGGCACACTCACACACGCTCCCCCTGCCCCATCACACACACACATATACACATGGACACACTCACACATGCACACGCTCCCCCTGCCCCATCACACACGCACACATATACACACGGACACACTCACACATGCACACACGCTCCCCCTGCCCCATCACACACACACTCATGCACACATACACATTCATACACATGCACACTCACACACACATCACACGTTCCCCCTGCCCCATCACACTCATGCACACACGTGCATGCTCACATACTTACACATACACACACTCATGCACACACTCCCCCTGCCCCATCACACATTCATGCACACACATGCACACTCACACACACATAACACTCTCCTCCTGTCCCATCACACACTCATGCATACACACATTCACACACTCATACACACATCACATTCTCCCCTTGCCCCATAACACACACTAATGCACACACATACATTCACATACATGCACACTCACACATGCATCACACTCTCCCCCCTGCCCCATCACACACACACACTCATACACACACTCTCTCTCTCACATACACAACCACACACACGCAGGCACACACACACACACACACACCATCATCCTGGCAACTCGAAGCAAGAGGAGTCAGTCAGTGCCAGGCCTGAGAGGAAAATTGAGGCCCCAGGAAAACCAGCTCCAGATGTGCACCGAGCTTACATCTGGGCAGCCCCATGGCTCAAGGATGCAAGGTGGGGCCTGCCAGGGTGGGTCTGGAGAAGGGGGACCGTGTCCCCACTCTGGCCCCAAGCCTGCCTCTCTTGCACACCCTCTGGGGGGTGTGGGTACATCCCCACAGTGAGGGTGTGGGTGGGGGTGGCAGCTGTAACAGCAAGACCTTCAGAGGGGGCACAGGAGGGCAGAGGGCCAGCAGATGGCAAGAAAGATTTCAGAGAACTCCCTGCTGATGAGTTAGGGGACACCTGGGGGCTCTTCCCCACCCATGCCCACCTCCAACCCTGACTGGCCCGGACCTCAGTGCCCCAGGAGAGGGGACAGCTGGGAGAGGCATCAGTGCTCCGCCACAGAACCAGCTGGAATGCAGGCAATCTCCTGGCTGGCCCCACACGGTTCCATTCCCAATGGTCCATCCTCAGCCCCCACTGACTGCCCCCCAACCCCATCCATGGCCTGGAGTCTCTGGAGGGTCTCAGCTGCGCTGCCCCAGGGAAGAGTCTCCGTGGGAGGCGGTCGGCTGGTGCTGGTCATACTTACAAAGAAGAGCAAGTTGAAGAGGAAGAGAAAGTATTTGGTGACTTTGATACAGGCTGACCCCATCCTGCCGGTCCTGGAGCTCCCTGGCAGAAAGAGAGAAGGCAGGTAGGTCAAGGCCAAGAGGAAAGGGGAACAAAGCTGACAGGCAGTCAGTGACCTGCTGGCCCCAAATCATCCCAGCACATCCTCACAGCAATCCCGTGGGAGGTACTAACACGAGGTCCCATTTTATGGCACCCTGAGGCCCAGAGAGGTTAGATGACTGGCCCAAAGCCACACAACTAGGAAGTGTAGGCCTACAGGCCATCTCGGTTGTTTGATGTTTGGCAGCTGGAGTCTGGACTGGCCCCTCGACCGGGCAGGGCCTGGAGGGAAATGACATAAGACCCTCACGGGCTTTGGAAATACCCAGATGGATGCTGGTCAAAGTCAGGTGGCCAGGACGTTAGCAGGTGACTGCTGGAGCCCCAGAGGTGAGACAGTGGCTTGTGGCACAGATCTGCAGCCCTGGGGCCAGGGGGCTGCTGGGGGAGACAGAGAGTTCTAGCCTCTCAGAAAAGGGACCGAGTGCTCCCTTCACCATCGCCTCACAAAGGAACAAGTATGCATTGTCGAGCATTGAACGAATAGAACATTCAACAGAACAACACTAATTAAAAAAATTTTTTCTCTCACCCCAGAGATAAAAACTGTCATCATTTTAGTAGCTAAACTTGCAGCATGTGTGTTTCACAGATGGTTTTAAACAAAACTGGGCTCTTACTATATAGAGTGATTTGTAACCTGCTTTTTTTCATTCGACAATATACTCTCTGTGTATGCTGGTAAAATGCTCTACAACATAACTTGACATGTTGCATGGGATTCCATACTGTAGATCATTTTATATTTTGGAGGGTCGGATTCCTCCAGAAAATTCATGTATAGGCAGCATTTTACATATAATTTCTGGGGGTTCAGAGGCCCCTTTAAGCCCATTCAGGAGCCCCCAAGGATCCTAGGGTTAAAGTCCCAGATACAGATATATCACAACGCATGTAATCAATACTCTATGATTAGACACACGGCTGTTGCCAATTTTTCACTGTCATTCTGGGTGATACACTTATGCTTTTGAAACAGAGCAAACCATGCTGGAGCGCACTGGTGTGTCTCTCCACACTGATGGACCCCAAGCCAGGGCAGGACTCAGGGGAGGAAGAGGGAAGCTTGCTGCCTTCACCCCCTCCCCAAAGCCATACAATCCAGGAATGACAGCAACCAGCTCTCAGGCCCTCAGGGGTGACAGGACCAGTGCCGGGCAGCTGGGGCCAGGACAGCTGCATGGGACAGCTGGGCTTGGGGGCAGGGAATCAGGCATAGGGCCCAGTCCTGTTCCCACAGGCCCTATGCGGGAGGGGACAGGGGGAGCAGGCCACAGAGCAGAGGGAAGGAGGGCTGAGGGGTAGGCTTCACCCCTTCCTCTTCCTCCAAGGATAAAAGGCAGTCCTAAGCCTTGTGAATATCCCCTGTCCATAAGGAGGTCCCCTCTGCCTTTTCTGGAAATAATCACATTCGATCATCCTTGCCAGGGAGAACTCAGCTTTGACTTTCTATACCTCCAAGGAGAGGGGAGGGGGCTTAAGGGGGAGGGTTCACTACCTCCCAGGGGGTCCAGTTTGGTGTTCTGACATCTCAATTCGAGAGAATTTTTCTCCAGCTGCCTTGCTGTGGGTCAGATTGGGGCACAACATGAAGCCAAAGCTGTCCAAAGAAGGAAAAGGCTGTCTGGGTGGTAATGAGCACCCCATCGCAAGTGGCATGGAAGCCAGGTGTAAGTAAACACTTTCGGGGATTCAACTGCTACATGGGGAGTTTAGACTGCATTTAGACGCCACCAGCGTCCAAGGCTTGGGTCTGAGAAATGCAGGGACAACAGGGACTCAGGAGCCAGGGAAGTCTGGCCTCGGTAAGTCTACCTGGGGCCTACCTCAGAGCCAGGGTGGGGCAAACAAGGGCTCCCCTGCGTCAGGAGTTCTAGAGATCTGCGATCCTGGACCCAGGCTGGCCTGAGGGAGCCCTGCAGCAGATGGTCCACATAAAGGAGCATTACTGGTCTCCTCCACCACAGCGCTCGACAGACCAGAGGCTCTGCGCAAACTTGCGCAGAAGAGCAGAGCAGCAGAGGAAAGATTCTCGCATGGCGGCGGCACGTTTTTCATTCCTACCTGGGCCTGCTTGCCCGGCTGGGTCTCCTCCCAGTAAGTGACCCAGGCTGAACCCCAAGCGGTCTACAGAAAGGTCACCCCTTTACTGGAAGAACCTCACTGACTGCGCTTTAGCGGCAGCCGAGGGCCTGAGCGGCGTGCGCCGGGTTCTTGTGCAATTGGAAAAGTATGCAAACGGTCTTTGGCAACCGTTGCCTGCTTCTAGAGAGTACCGGAAGGGAGTTTCTACATGTTCCGCTCCCACATCCTCTGCTCAGGCTGGCCCGCCAGGGCAGCCTCACAGGCTTGGGGGTGCTCAGAAATGGGCAGTCTGTGGACGAGAGCGATTTCTGGGCCCGCTGAGTGAGGAGCAGCTGCCAGCGAATGGCAGGGACTCCAGGCGGCCACCAGCATGTGTCATCCCCTTCAATCCCCCCGTGCCCAAGAGGTGAGCGAGGTATTCCCATCCCTGGGGGCCAAGGCTCACAGAGGTGAAGGCACTCATCCAAGGCACACAGCCGGCAAGCAGGGGTGGGCTCCAGAGCCCAAGATCTGTCCACTGTGAAGTGTGTCCTTCCAGAGGGGGGCGTCAAGGGTGTGAAGGGACCTGTGGGGATGGCTGGGATTCCCAGGTAGGCAAGGAGGAGGCGGAGGCTGCTGAGCTGGTATTCCCTGATGCTCCAGACTCTGAGCAACCTCGCTGGTCTCAGGCACTCACACAAATTGTACCAGGCATTGGGCGAAGCCCTTCAGTGTCCTATGAGCAAACTAAGGCACAGAGGGGTGAAGGAGCTTGCCCCAGATCACTAGTACATGGGCCAGCAAGGACAGAATCCAGGCCGTGTAGCCCCTCGGGCCCCCCATCCTCTCCAAGAGGCAGCTGGGTGAGCTCAGATGCTAGAACAGGAGCCAGGCAGCCCCATCACTGGCAGGCCGTTTGGCCAAACCAGGCAGGCCCAGAGGCTACCTGGGAATCACCTGGGGGAGGAGAAGGTGCTGAGCACCAGAGCCTGGGGTGGTGGTTCCAGGGCATGCTGGCCAACACCCAAGGATGTAAAATCTCTCTTCCCTCCAAGTACAGACGTTTCCCTCTCAAAGCAACTTGGAGCAAAAGATGGGCAGGTCCAAGAAGCCCAGGGGGTCAGCTCAGGCTGAGAACGTGCCCAAGTCACACCATGATGGGGTGTGGCATCAACTTCAGGGAACCCCCCCACCAAAGTTGGATTCAGAGGGCCTGGGAGGATCTGAGCCTCAGTCTTCTCATCTATGAGATGGGAATAAGGGCTGGTATAGGGCAGGGGGTGGCCAACTGGATCTGTAAATCAAATCCAACCCACCACCCGTTTTTTGTACAACTTGTGAGCCAAGAACAGATTTCACATTTTTAAATAGTTGGAAAAAAATAAAAAGAAGGTTTTGTAGCCCAGGAAAGTCACACTTTCATGGCCCTAATTTAAGTTGCCACACCCCCTGGCTTATGTCTTGTCCCCCGGCTGCTCCCACATTAAGGCAGTAGAGTGGACGTTACGACAGAGGCCACTGGGCCCACAAAGCCAAGAACATCTACTCCCTGGCCCATTCTGGAACAAGTTTGCCAGCCCCCAGTGCAGGGGATCCAATGACGTACACCCATGTGTCTGTAAGAAGCAGCAACGGTCAGGACCACCGTTAGTTTGAGATCTTGGGGGGCGAGCAAACTGGTGGCAAGAACTGAATGTAAGGAACTGCAGTCGGGAGACAGAAGACAAAGGACCCCCGGATAAGGGGTCAAATACTGGCTCTGCCAGCACATGGCCCCAGGGAAGGACCTTGCAGGTCCCCGATCTCTTCACCTGTAGAGTGAGGGTCCTAACTGAACCCGCCGCTACAAACAGAGTGAGGTCGGTGGCTGGTACGGTCGGGGCACAGTGGCCAGAGCTGGGGCAGGCCTTTCTCAGCACTTGTGGAACAAGTAAGGGGTGAGGGTTTCATCCGCAGATGAAATTAAACAAAGGGAATGTCCCCCGGTGTTATGCTTCCAGGTATACACTTTCTGTAAACACTGGAGGGTCTGCCCCTGCTTCCCTGCAAGCTATACAGACCGCCAACAACACAAGGGAATGACACACATGCACATCTGATTAGAAAATTCCAGAGCAGGCACTGGTACCTGTCTGAGCAAGAGGAAGGAGGTTCTGATTTTATGTTATACTTTATAGCCGATAAATTGACCATTTCTAAGCAGCTACAATTTAAATTGACCAAATATATAATTTTACGCCAAATCAATTCATACAATGAAATTACTGCGCTGATATTTTACTAACTCCCACTCATCCCTCAAGACTGACTTCAGAGATCACCTCCAGGAAGCCTCCTACTCCGGCCAGTCTTGTCTCTACCACCATCGTCACCCTGGCTGGTCCTGCCAACACGCTTTGGTTAGCCATGCTCCCTCTCTGCTTCCTTCCAATAGCTTTGGGATACTGGATCAGTTCCCAGAACAGGCTCAGGCATTAGACTGCCTGGATATGAATGTAATTCTCTCACCTCCTAGCTGTGTGATCTCGGGCAAATGACTTAACCTCTCTGAGCCTCACCTTACTCATTTGTGAGAGGAGGAAAATAAAACCTATTTGGAAGATTTGTCCAGAGGTTAAATTAGATAATGTGGATAAAATGCCTGGCATGTGGTAGCCTTTCAATAAATGGAGGTTACTATTCTAATCCCCGATGCTATACAGTAATTCTCTACTTAACTGTCCCATTCTCCCCGGTGAAACGTGATACCTTGACAGGAAAGACTATGTATTCTTTACGAGAACAAAGAAGGCTCCCAGCAAATGTTGCCTAATGAAAGATGGGATGGTGACTGGATGGAGTGATGGATGGAGCGATGGCTGGATGGAGGGATGATGGGCAGATGGATGGAGGGATGGAGGAATGAATGGATGGAGAATGAAGAGATACAGGAATGGAGGGGTGGAGCGATGGCTGGATGGAGGTATGATAGACGGATGGAGGGATGGAGGAATGAATGGATGGTGAATGAAGAGATAGAGGAACGGAAGGGTAGAGCGATGGCTGGATGGAGGGATGATGGGCAGATGGATGGAGGGATGAAGGAATGAATGGATGGAGAATGAAGAGATAGAGGAATGGAAGGGTGGAACGATGGCTGGATGGAGGGATGGGTGGACAGGAGAATGGAGAGATGGAGAGATGCAGGGATGGAGGGGTGAAGGGAGGAGGGACTTCCACATAAAACACCAGGACTTTCATACACTCAGCCACCTGAAAGGGGCCTGATACCCACTGCCCCTGAGTCAGCTGAAACTATTTTCAGGCCTCTTCTGTCCTCACCCAAGGGGTGGGGTGGGGGGGTTGTGGGGTGAGCACCCTGAGCCAGCTCTGACTGCCAGGACCTGCTACCAAGGCTCCTTTACCTTCCCAGAAGCCCCTGAGTACAGGATGCGGGACTGGGGAAGAGCCAGTGCCTTCAAGAGAACCCCTTGTCTGTGCTGGGCACCTGTGAATTTGCACCTGTAGGCTAGGAGGATTGGTTTGTCCCTCCCCTGAGGATGGGGTAGGAGCCCTCCAGCCTGATCCTGGAACCTGCACGTCTCCAGACAGCCTGGGAGAAGGGAGTTAGGTGATGGCAAGGCACCTGCAGGCCCCGGGTAGGGAGGTGCAGGCTCAGTCCCTGCTCTGGCAGAACACGAGTGACGAGACCTGGCCTGGTGACCGTCCTCCCTGGGCCTGCCACCTCACCTGTCCAATGACGGGCTGGGACCAGAGCAGCGTTTTCGGGAGTGGCTCCTCAGATTAGGAATCCTAGAAGATGCCCTGTTGAGAACAGAAGGTTTTGCTGTCACCCGGTCTGTGGAGTGCCACTTCTCGCCAAGAGCCACCCACACGTCAGGCCGTTCACCTCTCCAAGATGCCCAGCAGCAGCACTGCTGAGCTGAAGCCATTTTTCACTTAACAGCCCTCAACACCACATGGAGCTCCTCTTAGGAAACGCCAGACCAGAGGCTCTCGAGGGTACCTGGGGGGCTGGTGCTAAGCATTCTAAGTGCTGCAGGGTTCCTGGCGGGGGAGGGGTGGGGGATGGCCCAGACCAAACACCTAGGAGCCACGCTCTCCCTCCTCCCTCTCATCCCACAGCCCAAAAGTGTCTCCTCCAGTCCGGCACCTCGCCCAGCCAAATCTCACCTCCCGCCTGGCCCAGGGCAGCTCCCTACTGGTCACGAGTTCCACTCCCGTCCTCCCCAGTCCCTTATCCACACTGCAGGAAGGGGTTTGAAAACTGTAAGCCAGACCTTGTCACTCCCCTGCCTACAACCATGTAACCATGATGTAGCCAACAGGTTTCCTATAAAATCCAGGCTTCTATGGAACCGACGGAGCCCTGCCTGGATTGCCCTGCCCCTCCTCTGTCCTCAGCACTCCCACCCTCCTCATACACACACTCATTCCTAAGGCCACTCTTTTCTGTGGTTCCAGTACCCCAGGTCCTTGCCCAGCTCAGCGCCTCTGCCCTGGCGGTCCCCTCAAAGCCCTCTGCTGGCTCCTAAGGCCCTTCCCATAGGCCAAGTTCCCTCCTCCCAGAGGCCTTCCCCAAATGCGGAATCTACACAGCAGGCCTCGCCTCCAACTGCACAGTAGAATCGGAGCCTGCCAACACCCAGCCCTCTGTCCCTGCCCCGACCAAGTCATCAGAATCCTGGGGGGGGGGGGGGGGGTTCCTCTGCCAACTGTAAGGAACAGCACCTTTGACATGGGGAGGCCGGGGGGTGGGGGCGCCTGTCACATGGCCCACTCACTGCAGATAGCTCATTGGTTCACGAGTGCATCTAGAGCCCCATGAGAACTTGACTCCTTCAGGGGAGGGCCATGTCTGTCTCATTTGCCCTGGATCCCAGAGCCTAGAGCAGTGCCAAGCACTTGCTAAGCACACGATATGTTTTTGCAGAAAGAAGGAACCGCAAGGAGGTGTCTGGGGAGGTCAGGAAAGATTTCTTTGATCCTGCAACTGGAGGTTTCCAGTCCTTAAAAATGACATTGTTGGTTTATGGGAAGGGGTGGTTGCTTACTCCCAAGAATGGATTTTGATCTCCTCTGGGTCAGAAAAGCTGGTAGGAGCTGCGGACCCTCTCCCCAGATGCAGAGAGGCAGGCACATGCGTCCGTTGGGTTTCAGGGGGTCACCAACCCTGGAAAGCCAAGAGGTTCCTCCTTCCCCCATTTGCCTTTGATGAGTGGTTCCCAATCTCGGCTATAGGTCAGAGTTACCCTGGGAGTTATACAACTTGCCCCTGCCCCAGGCCCCCTCCGAGAGATCCTGATTAAACTGGCATTAGAATCTTTTTAAGTTTTTAAGTTTTCCAGAGGATTCTAACGTGTTGAGACCCACTGCCATAGGCCATAGGCCCGGCCGCTAGCATGGCCTGGCCCCTCTGCTCCGAGGGGGAGGCAGGCAGGCCTGGGGTCCCTGGGGCAGCAGAGCCTGGCTGGAGAGAATCTCACATGAAGCTCTCTGCACCTCTGCTCCTTCCTCAACTTCCTGGAGGCTCACGGCCTCTGGGGTTATTGACTCCAGGAGCAATATCCACTCTGCAGAAGACCTTCGAGATCACTGCATCTCTCAGAGGGGATAGCGAGAACAAGAGCCTGCAAGTCACACAGCAAGATCAGGGCCAAGCACACCGCGGAGGACTTGGCCATCCCCAGTGCACCTGCCGCCCTGCCCTGGCTCAGCGGGCCTTCCTCCTGCACAGACAGAGGGTCACACAGCAACCTCTGCTCCCCACCCCCGGAGCTGCCAGAGCAGCCACATAACCTTGGGAGGCATTGCGGAGCTGCCTCTTTCTCAGCAGATGGGGATACTAACCCACCCACCCTGTACAGGTATGAAGAGGAACCACGATCAGGCTAGGGCATAGTAGGGCTCAATCCACACTGGGCACTCTGGCCACTCCTCCCATTCTCCCTGCCTGAAGATGCCAAATCTGCCACATCTTTACCAGCTATGTGGCCTTGAGCAATCACTTCATCATGGTGCCTCAGCTTCCTCACCTGTAAAATGGACTTACTAAGGGATTATGGCAAGGCTTATGTGAGCTTGTCTCTGCAAAGTGCCTGGCACCCAGGAAATGTCAAATAATTGCTACCAATTGCAATAATGACAATTACTATCCAGAAGTTGTTGCCTTTCTGACCAACAGTCCAAAGCCCTCAGGGGGGTGAGGGGGGGCTTGATTCAGTCTCCAAATATATATGCCTGGCCTGGAGGCCTCCATGCCAGAGGGTGAGGACTGACACTCCCCGGCAAGAGGGTGGGGGTTAAGCAGGGCAGGGCTGGGCCAGAGGGTAGGGATTAAGCAGGGTGGGGCTGGGCGGCCTAAGGAGCAGGGCCTGTGCCCTGCACATGGGCGGAGCCTCTGTCTCTGAGCCCCTAGCTGTGTCTCAGGGGCCTGCCTGAGGCCTGGAGGTCCAGCCAGTTTGGTGAGTTGACGACTGATCTCACCGCGTGGGCTCAGCTGGCCTGCTCGGGCAGAAAGTGGAATGAGAAAGCCTGGCCTGGATGTTCTGCTCTGGAAGCCCGCATATCTGGGGGCTCTGCACCTGCAAGCCGGTCCTTAGCCACTCAGCTCGCCAGGTCTCTGGACTTTGTCCCGGTCATCCATAAAAAGAGGCTGGCCACAGGTGGCTGTGTTTGTTTTCACGTGTGACAGGTGATACGTTTCCTGAAACCTCAGCTAGCTCCAGGGGCTGGCTTTTTGACCTCTTCACGATCTTATTTTTCATTCTCGGCTTTTAGTGTTGTTGTTCTTGTTAAAACAGGAAAGAAAAGAAAAAGTAAAAGGCTGTTTCCCTGGGCGACAGGAAAATCACGAGGCCATAGAACATGATTAGGCTCAAGTTTCCTTCAAGACCTAGGTTTGAATCCCAGCTCTGCTTCCGACTAGCTGTGTGAGCTTGAGCAAGGGAGTTACTGATTCTCTCTGAGCCCCAAATCTCATCTCTAACACGGGGGCACCACCTCTGCCACCCTGGGTCAGAAGACCACTCACCCAGATCAGACCCTCCCAGGAATCCCAGGATGTTGAAGCCCCAAGCCCTGCTGTTTGTCTTACAGATGCAGAACCCGGGGCCCAGTGAGAAACAGCTCCTGCCACACGATCCCACTAGCCGGGGGGACAGGCTCTGGTTCTCCTGAGGACCTTAATACCTAAAGCTGGGACTGACTTCTGGCATTTGAGGGAAGAAGGCCAGGAGTACCACAGGAATGTAGGCAGCAGCTCCCCCCACCCCCCGGCCAGACTGTGACAGAGAGGTAACAGCACCTTATAGTTTCTATCACACCGTTCCCACTGTCTCTTATCTAATCTCTGTAACAACCCCCCCCCCCAAGATATTATTATCCCCATTTAACAAATAAAGAAACTGAGACTCAGAGGTTCAGTGACTTGCCTAAGGCCACACAAGTAAGTGGCTAAGCCCTGATTAAAATTCAGCTCTGACTTGAGACCAGAGCTACCCCCCCCCCAACCACCACCACTCTGTGAGGTGGAGAGCGGGACTTCAACATCCCTGTTTTATAAGCAGGATCTCTGGGGCTCAGGAAGGTGGAGGTACCTGCCCTCGTCACGCAGCAGATGGTGGCCCAGCTGAGCTTTGTGTCCTCCCAGACTCTCTGACTCTGGAGTCCAGTGTCCTGCCCACTTTGTGATCCTGCTCCCCACCGCCGAGCATCCTCACACGGGGGTCACTGAAGCCCGGCGCTAGAGGGGCAGTTCCTGGGTCCCGAGCTCATGGAATCAGAGCAACCAGGGATGGGGCCAGGCCTTTGCAGGCTTCACGTACAAGCGTTTCAGAACCCGGACCCCACGCAAGCCGGCGGGGACAGTGATGGTTGGGCAGGGTCAGGCTGAAACACCAGGACACGAACCTGGGCCTGACTGGCACAGACAACCCAAAAGGGGGTAGCATGCCCTCCCCCAGAATGGCCCGTGGGTCAGAAGACCTGAGGGGCTGTCCTCTGAGGGGCTCCCAAGTGGCCACTTCTACTCAAGAGATTCCGTCCTGAGCCAAGCCCACTGCAGTGCGTGGAATTCCCACTCCAGGTGGACCCTGCGCTGGACACGGGAACAGGATGAATGAAACCCATGCATCCCTGCCCTCAGTGCCCCGTCTGGAGGGACAGAGCCATGCAAGTGAGCAAGTACACACCAACATCACCTGCAAGCAGCACCCAGCCTCCCGCTCTCCCTCTGAGGGACAAGACAGGCACTTTAGGACATAGTCTCCGGTACGGAACAGGAACAAAAGCTAATGCTTTTCTAGTTACTACTTGCCAGAGATTGTGCTGGGCGCTTCATGTGGCTCGGTTCATCCTCACAATGGCCCAACGAGGTGACGACTGCTTTGAACTCCAGTTTATGGGTGAAGAAAGTGAGGCTCAGGGTGGGAAAGAGACTTGCCCAAGGTCACACAGACCGTAAAGCTGGGAGTTGAACCCCACCAGTCCGACCCTCTGCTGTCACACTACGCTGCCCGCAGAAACCAATTTATAAATGATAGGGCACTAAAATAGCCTCACCAAGGCCCGACCTACATTCACTGGGTTTTACAGCCCAGCCTCTGAACCCAACCAACTGAGGACATTCTGGAACCACACAAGGCACCAGGGACCAGCTTGCACACCCAACACAGAGCCTGGTGGCAGGTGGTTAACAAAGGGCTAACCTCTGGGCCAGGCCTGGGGTTCCTAAGAGACTGAGGCTGGGCGCTAAGTGTGAGCCCTAGGGAGGCAATTAGGGAGAAGGAAGGGGACTCTAACCAGGGACCCCACATGGCATCAGGAAGGCTCTTCAGTCACAGCATCCTCTCCCGAGGCACTGGGTTCGGGAAGAAAGAGAACGGGCAGCTGAGATGCCACCTCCTACAAGCAGCCTTCCCAGAAGTCTCTCCCAGAGCACTGTCTGGTAGCCCTAATTCTCTCGGCGTGGGTAGGGAGGGTGGGCATCAGACAAATGTGGGGTCAACCCTGGCTCTGTCTACCCCTGTTACTTGACTTCTCTGAGCCTCAGCTCCCTCATCTGTAAAATGGGCTAATACTTCCTACTTCCCAAGGCTATAGTTCTCAGCACCCCAAGGCCTGAGAGCCATTTTGGCTCTAGGGATATTTGACGGGAAGAGTGAGGGACAGAGTCAGAGAGGGCAGATGAGTGAGACACAGTACAGGAAGAGTGGGGCACACATGGGTATAGGGAGTGACTCTCTCCCTCTCATGGGTCCTTGGGTGAAAACAGAAAAGATGGGGCCAAGGGTGGAGGGCAGGAGCAGGTCTCTAAGTCCAAGAGCAGAGAAAAGGGGGTCTTCCTGGCTGGGACCCAGCTAAAGCAGCTCAGCCCAGGCGAGAAGAAAAGGGCAGGGTTCTCTAGGGTCTCACACTCTCTCCTTCAGTGCTTCCCCCCCACCTGCCTCTTCCCTTCTGTATATGTCCCTGCCTCTGCCAGTGGCTTCTTCTGAGCCTTGCCCTTGACCCTGTCGCTCCCTGTGTCCAAGACCAGCTCTCAAGTCTCCTCCTCTTGCATCCTGAGAGTGCCTGATATCTGGAATGTCCCAGGGCAACCTGGCCAGCACACAGGCCCCTGGCTCCAGCCTAGCCAGCCTTCCCCAGGGCAGGAACCCAGCTCCAGGGAGGAGTGGCCTGGAGAAATCCATTTCCACAGTTGGCTGTAGGCATCTGGGGCCTCTGAGACTGGGATAAAGGGCAGCACCTCCCATATGGCAGGTAGAGCCCAAGCCCTAGGGTGGGCCACCAGCCCAGACACCTGACAGCTGGGGCACAGCCCATTAGGGCTCCATCCCAAGGGAGATAGGGCCCTGGGCCTGTCAGGTCCTCTGGGATTGCCCAGCAGCAGGGCCTGGGCAGGCTCAGCCAGGGTGGCCTTGGGCCTCAGCACCTCTGGAGGCGTTCTGGCTTCAGAGGTATTTGGAGGGCAGGTAGAGGTAGACTGGTGGGCGATGTTGTTGGGCAGGGAGTAAAAGAGAAGCAGGAGAGGGCAGAGACCCAGAGGTAAGGAAAGAGAGACAGAGAATGACAGGGGCAGGGGATAGAGATAGATCCCAGGTGAAGGGAGCCTCCTGGGCATCCACGACTCCAATCCACAGGCCTCAGGCCCTCTCTGGTCTGCATAGGAAGGCCCCAGGGGAGCCTAAGGCAAAACCCACCCAGGCACGTAGGCCCTGCTAACCCAGACTGGATCCCACCCTGGCAGCCAGCCCAGCTCTGCCTCCCCCATGCTCACCCCTCACCTTCTTCTGTAGCCAAGAGCCCGCCTTCCCTGTGGCCTCCCTGAGAGACTGGCGCCCTCCCGTTCTTACCCACCCTGTCCTCCCCCCACCAGCCATCAACAATGGCCCATCCCCTCCCCAGTATATTCTCCTCAGCCTTGGCCTCCCCCAGATTCTGCGAGCACCAGGCAGAGCCACGGGCGGAAAGTGCACCCCCCTGAGATCCCCCTTCTGAGCAGGCTGGGTCTATATCACCCAAAGGGGCACTGGAGCTACTCAGAGACCCCTCCGATTGCTGAAGCCAGCAGAGGACTTGACCACAGCCCAAATAAGCAGCCAGGTCCCAAACAGCCCCATGGGGTCCCCTAACTTGAGCCCTCGGGGCCCTGAGGAGGTGGAAGAAGAAAGGAACAGAGCCCAGCGTGCTCTACTCTCTAATCACTGCCCTTCCCTAAACCTTAGTTTCCCAATCTGTGCAATGGGGCAGGCCCTGTGCCAGCTCCTAGATCTCCTGAGGCGGGCATCTAGGACCTTTTACCCTGGAGACCTCGGGGTCTGCCATTTCCACCTCCTCTGAACCCACCTCCCAGCCCCAGGTGCTGGGGCATGCCTTTGCAAGGTAAAATATAGCCAAGAATGTGAGCACGGCTGAGAGGCGGGGAACGGGGGTGGCTGGCAAGGTCGTGAGTCCCAGCAGTGGGCCTTGGCAAGCCCCCTTCCCTTGCTGGGATGACAACAGTTCGTTCCTACCTTACAGGGAGGTGGGAGATTTGAGGAATAAAAATGCTCTAGCACAATAAAGGGAAGCATGTGATTATTATCACAATGAGAAGGTTCTGGGCCACAGGGAACTGGGAGGAGGGGTGCACAGACAGACAGACATGGAAAGGAAAGGTGCCTGGCACTACAGGAAAGAGCCTGTGTCCCTAGTGGGCCCCAGGGGCCAGGCATGGCATTCCAAGAGTTCTCATCATAGGACCTGCAGTGACACCACCTTGGTCTCAGACAGTTAGCTAGGGCCTCGGGTCTGGCCCCCCAGATGTGCTGCTTCCCCCAGGCGACCCAGAACACCAGGACCAGAGCCAAGAGCTTAATGGCCAGAGAGAGAGAGGGGACTGTTTGTGTTGCGGTAGGAAAAACAGATGTATAAGTCAACCACTGCGGGCTGGACCCAAAGCTCCTGGGAGGCAGCACTCAGGGCTTCAGGCCACCGGGATTCCTACCCCTACCCTACCAGGAAGCCTCTGGAAGGATCCCAAGAACACAGAAGGTAGGAGTATCCCCCTTCTACAGATCGGGAAACTGAGACTCAGGGAGGTACTATGCCCAGGGCCACAACTTGGAACTAGCAGAGCCTGATTAAACCCATTTGTTGCAGCTGATTCTGTCCCTCTGCCCAATCTGTCCCCTTTTATCAGCCTAGAACACCCCCCAGGCTAGAGCAGATACAACGCAGGCCTCAGACCAAGGCCCAACCAGATACCTGCTCTAGGGTGTTAGGTGGGTGGAGGCGGAATGAAGCCTGAGCTGATTGCAGGAGAGGGGAGGGACAGGCATTTCCTGAGCTCCTCGAACCCACCAGACGTCAGTGGTAGGTGTTTTGCACACTTTATCTCACGCAAGCCTCACAAGTGGTCAGTGAGGAAAGTAGCGTTCTTATTTTTAGGAGACGGAAGCCGGAGGTCAGAGAAGATAGGGGCCTTGCTCGAGGTCACAAAGTGTGAAAGTCACAGGTCTGAGGCCGACCCTGAGGGGTCAGCCATCCCCAGCCCACACAGACCCAGCACCCTGAGCCCTGCCAGCCTGGTGGACCCTTGTGGGGCTCAGACCCACAGCAGCCACAGCCCCTGCTCTCACAGCCTTGGTGGGGGAATTAACTAACCCAGGTAACTAGATTACCAGCTGGACAGAACCCAAGACAGCTGAGTTGGCTTGGCCAGCGCACCATGGCTGGCCCCAGGAAAGACGGTAGCCAGAGCCAGGCCTCAAAGAATGAGGAAGACTCAGGTCAGGGGCCAGGGGAGGAGGGGAGGGCATTCAGCCGGAGCTGTGGGGCCCGGGCACCCCGGTCTGGGAGTCTGGAAAATTCTATACTGTGCAGGAGTACAGGAGGGCAGACACAAGCCCCAGGGGAAGCCAGGGGCTGAGGTAGGAGGGGTAGCTGGGCCTGACCCCACCACCAGGGGCCCCAAATGCCCAAGCAGGAGCCAGTAACAGGGACAGCCTGAACATCCTATCTTCCCTCCACAGGTTCCTGGCCCAGAGCGAGGATCCCAGTCTAGTCCTTTCATGGAGCCCCTTGCACCCAAAACCCACCAGCCGAACTAAGAGCCCTGGGATCTCCAATGCTGAGGCTGAGAATAGAGAGAAGGCCAGAGTTCTCCCTCCTTGCTAAGGAGGCAGCTTGGGGCGAAGGGCCAGGCTCAGGACAAGGAACAAAGGCAATAGAGGGTCAAGTCCTGGCTCCAGCACCTCCTTAGCTGTAGGATCCTGGGCATGTCACCCATAGCCTGTCATTATCTGTAAAATGGGCTCAGAAATAATACCTCGCTGCCTACTTCACAAGGTGTGCAGAGGCCTGTGGGAAAAAGTACGTGAGAAAATGTCCACGGCTAAAAGCTATAAAGCATAAGGTATCATTAGCAGAAATGAGAACTCCAACACCCTGAGGAGGGGAATGACTTCCCCAAGGTCACACACCCAGGTGGCAGCAGAATACCATTTGACCTGGGTCTCCTGATGGCTAGGCCAGTGCCCTCCCACGCAAGACTCGGAATCCCAGGGCAGCTGCGCCCCTCTGGCTGACCCTCTTTGATAGGCTGCATTCCCCCCCCCCCCCCTTCCAGCTCCTTTGGTCCAGGACCTGCTGCCACTCTAGACCAGGGAGTTTGGGAATGGAAACCTGGCTCTGTGCCCTTCAGCTGTGACTTTGGGCAAGTTGCTACAGCCCTGGGACCCTCCATGTCCTCATCTGTAAAATGGGGGCAGCTGGGTGACTGAGGCCGTGGCTGCCAAGTGCCCAGGGCAGGGCCTGGCACCTTAGATGCCCCATAGATGAGGGCTCTCTCCTCTTCCCCTTGTGCCTGCCAGACAACAGCCAGGCTTAGGCACACATTTCCACGGCTTCCCAGAAAAATGCCCCAAACAATAACTGGGAACATAAACGGGCTGGAGAACACCAGATCTTAGAAGAAGGTCACGTTACTGAATGGCTAGTGGGCGGGGGGTGGGGGCGGGAATAAAAAGTAGAGCAAGACCCTGGCTCAGAGACAGTGTGGGGGAACCTGCCTTCCAGCCCCCTCACTTGAGGTCCCCTGGGGCTGGCACAGTGTTCAGGAAAGGCATCTCTGCCCCTGCACCAGACCCGCAGGACAGAAGCCCAGAGTGTGTGATAGAGTTCGGGGGGAGGAGGGGTGTTGAGGGGGAGCAGGGAGAGATGATAAGGCTGGGGTTCCTGTACTGGTGCTCCTGATGGCTTTCAGGGCCGCCTTGAACATATTAGGTTGCCTGTCAGAGCCTCAGTTTTCCTTTCTGTAAAATGGGGATGGTGATAAGCATCTTATCCTCTTGCACATAAATATTTAACAGCACATACTGGAAAAGGTAATGAGGTGGAGGCAAGGGAAGGTGAGTTTAGGCCTCACGCAAGCCTTTACCAAACGAGACAGGGTTCCTACTGTGAACAGCACCGGGAGCTGAGATTCACCACACAGCCTCCCCTGCGCCATTCCACGACTCTATTGGTTCCCCCATTGTAGTTCCCAGACCAGCAGCAACAGCATCTCCTAGAAACCTATAAGCCATGCACATTCCCGGGCTGTACCCCAGACCAATGGAATCAGAAACCTGAGGGGTATTATCTGTGCTTTAAACCCTCCAGGAGACTCTGCCCTTATGTCAGAGTTTGAGAACCACTGCCCCCCTCCATGACCCACCTCCTACTCCAGACAAACTTCTCCCACGGACTCATCTTCCCATTCCCTGGCTCCCAGAAGACTGTTGAGAAGGAAGGAGTAACCATGGAGAAAGTTCATTAAATAGCAAAGAGATCTCATAATTAGTTAATGACACCACAGGCTCCTGGAAGGGAGACAGGAGGAGGGTCAAAAGTCAGAATCTAGTTGAAGAGAAAAAGCTCCCCATATCTGTCTGACTTTCTCCTTCTGTCTTACTCCCCTCAACACACACACGCACCCCAAGCACCGGCCCCCTTCCTTCCATGTGCTTGCCACCTGGCACCTAGGGACACAGTGCCCTCTCTCCCTAGTGGGGCTGGAGCTAAGTTTGGGGTACATTCTGGTGGGTATAGGGGAAAGGGTTTTTCCCTGAGAACTGGTCCTCAGACCATGAGTTTAAAAACCACCTGACTGGAAAGCCTCTTCCAGAAATTCACTCCATGGAGAGTATTAGAATGTGAGCATGAGATACATGTCTGGACAAGGCGGTCACTCTAGCAATGTGGAAGCTAATGAAAAATTCAAAATGGTCTAAATGTGCAACAGCAGGAGAATGCCAAACTGGGTCATGGTGGATCCACAGAGTGTGATACTACGGGGCTGGGAAACACGCCGAGGAGGAATACTGAATAACATGGAACAGTCCTCCCTCTACAATGTTAACCCAGAGTGGCAGCACAGGAAATGGTTCACATGGTATAATCCCAACCGTGTGTGTGTGTGTCTGTGTGTGTGTGTGTGTGTGTGAACACCAAACTGTTTGCAGTACTTATTTCTGAGTGGTTCTTGCCTCCTTTACATCTATCCTAACCTCTAAATTTTTCCACAAAAAATATTTCTTCAATAATTATAAAGTTTGTGTGTGTGTGTGTGTGTGTGTGTGCGTGCACGCCCATTTGGTTCAGATGGAGATGACATTTTTAAATGGTTGAGAGAGATATCCTTCCTACATCAGAACCACTGGCCTGGGGTGGCCTCTGCTACAAGGGGGACTTGGTCTCCCCCAGGGAGTGTCCACGTTCCATGTGGACATCATCCCAATGAGCCTGGTCAGGACGGTAAGTGGAAGCTAAGGGAGGATGTGTTTGCTCAAATTCTATACCATGTCTTTTTTAAAGAGTCAGATCTGTGCAGAGTTGAAAGATAGTGAGTTCTCCAAGCCTCCAGCAAAGGCTAGATGCTGTCCAGTAGCCTGGGTAGGTAGAGTGACTCAATGAACTACAGAGCTACTCACAAGACCATAATCCCATTAGTGTATACACAAGCCCCTAACTTCCAGTCTAACACAAGAACACCCAGGTCAAAGCTGGGCTCAGACGGTCCCATCGAGGGCTAAGCCCCCTGAAGCCTAAGGCTGTCCTGACTCCCAGAGCTCCAAACAGCCCTGGAAATCTCCTTCACTCCACATCAGAGACCTCTGCCTCTGAGGAGAAGGACTCTTGTCATTTCTCCATAGGAGTGGCAGGAGTAGCCTTCACCTATCATTCTCTGGCTTTTCCTGGGGCCGCATTCTGCTAAGCATTTCACCCATATCCATTACCTCATTTAATCCTCCCGCAGGCAAGCCACGGGAGAGGTACCACTATCATTCCCCAGTTCACGGATAAGGAAACCAAGGTTCTGAGCGGTTGAGAAACTTGCCCAAAGATGAGCAGATGGTGGGAGGAAGAGCTGACCCATACCTAGGTCCCCCACTTGCAGCTTGCCCCCAAGGGGCTTCTGATATGCACGGTTTGAAAAGCTTGCTATCTGGCCTCCTGGCAAAAGAGGAGCCTGCTGCTCAACCCTCCCAGGACAGGGTGTGGGCAGAGAGAAAGGGGATCAGAGGGCCTTGCGGAGAGCCTCTAAAAGTTCAGGGCAAGCCGACGGAAACACCCTCCCTGCCACAGTTACTCCCCCACGGTGTGGTCCTGAGAGGTCAGGGAGGTGGGTTGTCAATGTGACCTACCGTGACCCAAGGACTGGCCACCCACTCACTTCCACAGGACCTCTGACAAACCAATCCTCCCGCACCCCCACTGAGCTTTTATTTCCTCTACACAGCAGGGCATCTCATGGGGTCCCGCTGCAACAACATTCTAATAAACCACCCCCTAAAACAGTGAGTGCGAAAGTGATTTTCCAACTGTAGTAGAATTATTCCTTGTTATCATTATTTTTTATTTTTTTTATTTTATTTTATTATTTTTTTTTAAAGACTTTATTTATTTATTTAAGAGAGAGAGAATGAGAGAGAGCACATGAGAGGGGGGAGGGTCGGAGGGAGAAGCAGACTCCCTGCTGATCAGGGAGCCCGATGCGGGACTCGATCCTGGGACTCCAGGATCATGACCTGAGCCGAAGGCAGTCGCTTAACCAACTGAGCCACCCAGGCGCCCTTCCTTGTTATCATTATTATTAGCAATGGCAGATTAACATTTATTGAGTGCTTACTGCATACCTGGCTTCCAAGCGCCTTACACTTATCGGAGGAACACATATTCCCCTCTCCACTTGTTTCCCTAAGGAGGGACCTCTACCAGGAGAACACCTCGGGGCTCGCTCCGCCCCTCCTTTACTTCCCGGACCCCAACAGAGACTTATGCGATTGGCTCGTCTCGAAGACGCACTGGGCATGCTCTGCGGGGCCCCGCCTCCCCCAGAGCCTGGTTGCCTGCACGTGGCCTTCCATCTGGGCTGCCCTCCGCTGCTGCCACCTGCTCCTGCAGGGAGGCTGGCCCCTGTCCAGCGCTGCCTGTGACCGGACAGGTAACTCTGCCAGTTCGAGGACGACGCTTAGAAAGCCCCGGATCTAAAGCCATGTTCTCCGGCCAGCCTTCTCAGTGCTGACGCTTCCGGTCGGAGCCCCACCTCTGTCATCGGTTTCCATTGGGTTCCGAATTCAGAAGAGGGGTTCTCTCTAAAACCTCAACATGTGTTCAGCTCCTTTAACCCTCACATTAGCCCTGAATTAGATATTATTATTATCATCCCTATTGTACACATGAGGAAATTAAGCCCTCTGGTGTCAGGGACTGTTGAAAAGCTTTCTAAACAGGCAGCGCTCAGGGTGTATCCCCCTGGGTGGAAGTTGGGATGACGCTCCCAACCATATCTGACTCTTGTCCCAGGCTCTGAGGCCAGTGGACATGGCCACTCCCTCCACAGACACGCCCTCCGTCTTTTGACAAAAGGCTTGGCAAATTGATACTCACTTCAAACCAACACCCACCCCCTTTTGGGGAAAAAAGTATGATTTATCAACAACAAAAGCCAGAATGTGATCCCAAGTTCAAATAATACATTTCTGTTTAAATATGTATAGTAAGTTTCTCCATAGCTTTATTGTGTGTGTTCCTTCTTTCTTGAGCATAAGAATATGGAATCACTGCAGAAGATTCAGAAAATTGGGAAAAGTAAAAACATAAAGGTCTGTAATCTGATCTGTATAATCCCATTGTTGTGTATCGAAATGTACTTATTCATCTACTTTTCAGCCTCAGTACAGTCGTGGGGTGGGGGAAGCTCTGCCATTCTGTGTCTACAGTGCCTACATGGGAACACCAGGACCTGCCCACCTACGGTGGCTGTCTGTCTCAGTGCGGGCGAATGGGCTGGGCACCCAGTGTCCTTTTTCTGAATAAAACCTTGCGACTCCTCGCTGTGACATCGTGTGTGCCTCATAAAAGCCAATCGCAGCAAAGGCAGGATAATAGTTTATAGTTTTGTAGCCCAAGAAAGGCTGTAACTTGCCCAAGGTCACATGGCCAGTAAAAGACGGGCTGGGGTCTCCTGATCCCCACACTCAGGCTATTCACCAAGCTTTCCTGCTCCCCCCCACCAACAAAAATTTAAATCCTGCTTCCTATTAATAATAACAGCACTACCAAAACCAGCTGATATATATATGTATATATATCATGTGCCAGGCACAGGCCATAAATGCTTCATATATATTAATTCACATCATTCTCAACAACCCTATGAGGTAAATACTATTATGATCTCCATTTTAGATGCTGAAACGGATGCATAGAGGGGCTGAGACACTTGCCCAAGGTCTCACCCAGCAGGTAAGTGGCAGAGGCAGGAGCATCCTGAGGCAGTTTGGTTTGCGACATTGCTGATGGTTCCTTCCCAACTTGGGCCCACCCCAGCTGGACCCCAGGCAGGCTTCTGGAGCACTGACTGCCTCAAAAATAAGAAAATCAACCTAGAAGGTCACCTCCCTGGACAAAGTCACTCTGCAACTTCACAGCCGAGCCAGGATCTGAACCCAGACTTCCCAACACCCAGACTCCAGCGCTTTGTCCACTTTCCTACATTGGCTCTAGAAGCCTAAGTCCAGAAACAACAACTTCTATCCCGGATCCCCCCTCAGCACAACAAAGTCAGGCATGGGGCCCAAAGAAGAGTCAGAAGCCCCTACTGTGGGGAAAGAAGCCAGAGAGGACAGTGAGGGGCCTCCCAGAGTGACATACCTGGTGGCCTGCAAAGAGACTGTCAGGGATGGGCCTCCCAGAGGGCACCTTCCCATTCCCCCCAGCCTTGAGCCTGAGCCCTCACAGGACAGTAGCACCTTCCACAAATAACTGTGAACTGAGTCAGGGTTCACTAAGGGCCAAAGTGGCCCCTTCACCAGGCTGGAGCTAGAGGAAGTCAGGCTGTTCCCCTCTCGGAAGGGGAAAGGCCAGGCCTCACAAGGGAAGCTGAAGCCCTGACTGAAGCAGTCCCAAGCCAGCCAAACCATTCTCGCCTCCCTGGACCCAGGTTCCAGGAGCAGGATGGGCAGGCCTGAAGGGCAAGGCCCGGGCATCCAGACCCTGCTTCCCAGCTCCACCTTTGCCAAGGAGTCGCCAAGGATCTGGCACCGAGCTGGGTCCTGCTGGGCCACCCCAAGGAGAATCACTTACTTATTCATTCAACCATCATTTCCTGAGAGTATGCTGTGTGCCAGGCCTTGTGCCAGGAGTCAAGGATACAGAGATGGACAGGGCAGTCCCTGCCGGGGAGGGTTCACGGAGACACTCCATATGCCACAAAACAGTGCGAGAAGAGGAAAGTACTCAGTGTAGACAAGCAGAGAGGACGGGGGAGGAAAAGGAAGGGTTTGGAGAAAAGCTGCCATCCACGTCCAGACTTCCTTAACCCTCAGAAAGCTTGGGGTCGCACTGGGGAGGCACATGCCCTGGGGAATGCACTTTTTTGTTCTAGCCTCACGTCACCCTATGAGATTGTTCCCATTACCCAATTTATAGATTCAGAAACTGAGGCTCGGAAAGGGTCACAAAGCTAGGAAGGGGCAGAGCCAAGATTCTAGCTCCAGAGTCCAGCTTTCTGCCACCGTGCCCTGCCATCTCCCTGATCTGCAGACAGGCAGAAGGCAGGTAAGGTGGTTCAAGTGGGGTAAGCAAGGGTACGGAGGCGGGCCCATTATTGCCTGTGTGAGAGGAGTCGCCCAGTTCACCCGATATGCGTGTGTGTGCGCGTGCACATGTGCTCACATGTGCCCTACTTTACAAACAGCAGATCCCAGGCCACAGAACTTCCTAAAAGCCAAGGAACGAAGAAGCCGTTAGCACTGACAGAGAAGGGCAGCCCAGAGAGGAGAAGGAACTTATCTGAGGTCACACAGCCTGTAAACAAAGGAGTTGGAACTAACTCCAAGAACCAGAACACAGGGCCTCTTCTCTCCCCCTCAGCTGCTTCTCCGTGTCAGCACTGAGTGAATCAGCTGCTGACAGGAAAACCAACGAGTAGGGGGAACCCCAGGGGTGAGTCAGGAGCCAGCCAGCCCCCAGACACCAACTGGGCCGTGACAGAGGCCCTGCGCCTGTGCTTGGCCTCACGGGCAGCATCGGGGGGGGCAAGGGACGGAGGAAAGCAACACATGCTCACTGTGTTTATCTCTGAGCTTCCCTCCTGGCTCCTTCGATCCAGGCTTAGAGGGGGGAAAGCCGGTGGGCAGGGCAGTTCCTGCTGAGATGAAACAGGCCCCCCAGCCCGGGCCCCATCCTGTCCCACAGAGGGGCCCAGGCTCTTGCCTCCCTCCCACCTCTCACTGAGCCAACTTCTGACTGTTTGATGCTCTTGATTAAATCATAACCACCCCCTCTGAGCTTCCCATGGGGTAGAAGTGGTTATAACGGTTTGGAGTAAAGGGTCAGGGCCAAGCCAAAACCAGGGGATGCCAGCTGGCCCCAGATGCTCCAAACCCAGAGGAATGCTCAGGGACTGGGTCTGCTCAGCCTCGGGGCCAGGATGGGGCTGTTGGGTCTTCAGGTGCAACGGCGCTGGGTCCCCAGGGTGGGGAGGAAGGAGCTTTCAGGCTGTGGCTCAAAAGTCTGAAGCTTCGAGAGGGGACTGCCCCACATCGCAGAAACTTTAGAAGAGCCAACCAAAATCTACCCCCACCCATGTGGGAAATTTGTGTCCCCACTGGCTAACCTCTCACCCCAGCCCTCCCTGGGCTGTAGCCAGGAGGGGGAGCGCCACAGGCTCACTCCCTCCCTCTCAAACCCACCACTGACTGGTGCAAGCTCCCACCACTTGGCCAGATGCCCCCGCTTCGTGGGCAAGCACAGGGCCTCCTGGGCGGCTCCCTCCCTATCACTCCATAGCATGCATCACCCTCCCCAGCACCTCTGAGCCCCTGCTAGGCATGAGGGTGGAGGCTGGGTGGGGGAATAGGAAGAAAACCAGGGCATACATGGGGATCCTTTCTCTTCCCCCTCCCCCCCCCATGGTGCCTCTTTCTTCACTCCCAGCAGCAGACATCCCCAAAGGCCCCCTCCTTCCACATCACCACAGCCATGGAATCCTTCTCCCTTGACCACTGGGTCCCTCACCCCAGCACATCTGGAGACTGCTTTCCTCAAGTGCCCCTCTGAATACGTATGTCACTCCCCGGCTCAGAAACCTTCAGTGGCTCTCACTTTCTACAAATCAAATCCAAACATCTCACCTCGGCATTGAAGGCCCTCCATGAGTTGATCCAACCCACCATTCGCCCCTCCGCATCCCTGCAGGATCCCAATTCTTTGGCCAGACTGATCAACCTAGCAGGTTCTTAAAAAGTCCCTGAACACTCTGACCTCCTGCTTTTGCCTAGGTATTTTCCTCTGCCCAAAACTTTCACTGTAGCTGAGGAAAACCTCCCAATGCTTAAGACCCACCCCAAATTCCACCTCCTCCGTGAAAATCCCCCGTAATACTTTTTTCATTTATCTCCTACCAGAGTCACTGGTGTCCCTTCCCAGACGGTAAGCAACTGAGGATGGGGGCAGTGTGTCATCCTTCATCATGCATCATGTGGGCTGGAGGGGTGCTGGGGGAGACTTCCAGTATTTGCTTACTAAGTACTGTTTGAAATGAACATCTTCTCCTCCCCCCCCCCCATGGGTCCCACCTACTGACCCTCTTCCTCCCCACAACACCACACTCTAATGTTATGCTGTTCACATGCTTGAACAGGGGAGTCTGGGGCCCCAAGTTGATCCAAGCCCAACCAGGCAGAAAGTCTTGCTCAAGTGTCACCAACTCCAGGAAGCCCCTCACCCTCTGCCCTGGTTTCTCCAGTGTCTCACTGCTTCTAAGCACCCTCCCCTCCCAGAGGCACACACACCATTTCCTCCCTATAGTGCAGCCTTCAGTCAGACTCGTCCCACACTACTTTCTAGCTGGTTCCAAAGTGTAGGGCTCATCTCCCCAGGACATTCAGGGAACCGACATGCAGCACCCCCAGTCTCCTTTGGGCCCCAGCCTTGATTGAACAGGTTAACAAGTGCCCACGCTGACTCTCACCTTCACCCCAAGCCAAGTGTTCAGTGGAATACCTGGGTTCCAGACACCAGAGCAGTACAGACTCATGAAATCTCATCTGGCCTCAAGCCCTGAGTGTGCCGTTATCTGCCCCAGCAGGGGCATGGTGGGGGTGGGGGGCCCTCACTGTCAGCAACCCAAAATGAGGGCAGAGCCCAGGTCTGGCTAGGTCGCCTCTGTATCCCTAAGCTCCATCTAATATATAGTAGGTGCTCAGTAAACATTTTCGGGTTTATGTAACTGGTCAACCACCAACTTCCAGCACTATTACAGAAAACGCAGCCACTCTTTGATCCAGATGACACACTCCCCAAACCTGAAATGGACAAAGTGATGCAGGTGGCAGGTGCCAATTTCTGGCCCTCACAAGGTCAGGAGGGGCTGCAGCCAGCTTCCAGCCCTCCGAAAACAGGCTCATTCCCAGGCAGGAAGCCATCGGTGTCCGGGCAGCTGTTACATAGTGAGGACTCACTGGGTGCCTGGCGCCTTGCTAACCACTGTATATGAATTATTCTGTTTAGTCCTCACTACTGCCCTTGGGTTCTGCCAGGACTCCCATTTTACAGATGAGGAAACTGAAGCTTGGAGGGGAGTGGAATGCTAATCGGTTTGGTCCCAGAGCCTAAGATCTTGCCCAATGAACTAGGCTGCCCAGCGACTATGACTCTGGCACAGAGCACCCACCAGCACCAGGAAGAGAAACCACCTGCCCAGTGAACTAACCCTGAGCATGCAGCAAGAGCCCTGGGCTTGCCTCTGAGCCCAAAGTTTGTCAGGGTTTTCCCTTCTCTTCGCCCATAAGAACTTGTCCCCTGGTTTCCAACCAGGGCCTCCCAGGCCAGCTCACCTGGAAATGCCCCAGGAAGGGCACAAAAGCTCCCGCTGAGGTTGTGGTCTGAAGACTTACTGGGATCTCAGTGTTGGGGGCAAGGGGAGACTGACATTTCCCTGTTCTAGGCTGCTTCCCCAGGGCTTGTGGGCTTAAGCCCCATCCGAGGAACTAGGGTGAACTTTAAAGTACTTCACTTAACGCTCCGGGAGAGTTCCCTTGGCTCAGTGCCACCGCGTAGGGAGAGCTGGGCAGCCCGCTGTTAATACCTGTGGCTGAACTGCAGTCCGCTCTCACCTGCCGGCCCTCACCTGCCGGGCTTTCTGTGAGAAAGGGCAACGGGAGCACGGAGTTCACCTGGTCCAACCTCCTCCGTTTATGGAACCCGAGAAGTCCAGAGCAGGGGGAGGGGGGTCGGGCCCGGGGCCACACAGCTGGTAGATGACGCAGCCAGAGAACTGGGGGTCAGGACTCGGGGACTGGGGCTCCTTTTCACCCACCAGCTGCTTCTGTCACTTGCTCTGAGAAAGCTGCCCAAGCGGGCTCTGGAAGTGGGGACGAAAACTAATTTTGCTACTCTTTGTCCGGCCGACCTCCCCCCTGCCCCTCTCACCTGCTGGCTTTGCTTTCTGCTCGGCGCTGCAAGCCCGGCGTCGCCCGCTCGCGGCCGTCAGCGTCCGACTGCACTGCCCTGGGCTCAGTCACTCGGCAGTCCTCCCAGCGGCCGTCGGGGAACGCAGCGGCTGGGCCAGGCCCCGCCCCCTGGAGAACACGCCCTGGGCACGCCCCCTGCCCTGCGGGAATGTTGCTGGCTCCGGGCCCGATCCGGCTCCGCCCACCAGGCCTCCCCAGTTGATGCCCGCCAGCCCCGCCCCCGTCCTGGGAAGAGGAGGGTGCCCCTTGCCCCGCCCCGCCCGCTGTGGCCTGCCTAATTCACCCCGCCAGCCCCGCCCCCGGGCCCGCCTCCTCGCCCCGCCTCCTCAGAGCTGTGCTCTGCGCCCCTCCTGCCACCCGACCCTGCATGGCTGAAGTCTGGCTCCCAGCCTGGCCGGGCCCGCGCTCGAGCCCTGCTGGGGGGGAGGGGGAAGCCCCACTCGCTGCTCTGCCTAACGGTCCCGCCCCTTCTGGGCCTTCCTCGTCCGTCCCAGCCTCCCCCCGGACCCTCCCGCCACCACCGCCGGGGTCAAGTTCTCCTCCCGGCCTACGCTAGCCCCCTCGGGCGAACCCCCGCCCCAGGCTCGCCCTTCCCCGCCTCAGTGCCTCCCTAATCCTGTTCTGCCCTGCCAACCCCAAACCGGGGCGGGCCGGCCTCGGCCCCCAAGCTGGCATTCCAGGGCGGGTGTATCCGGGTGCGACCGGGGGACGGCGTGGGAGCGGTTTGCGTTCCAAGTCGGGGCCTTTATCAGCAGGCGGCCTGGGCCCAGGCACTTTCTGAAAATACTAACAACCACTGACTGGACCCTCGCCAGGGGCCGGGCTCTCTGCCAAGCCATGTTAAAAGGACTGGCCCTTAAATTCGCACAACTCTATGCGATGGTCCTCTCGTTGCGCCCATTTTACCGGTGAACGGCCTGAGGCTCAGAAAAGGGAAGTCGTGGCCTCAGTCTCACGCTGGAGGGGAACAGGATCCGGCCCCAAGCCCTGAATCACAAGCCTGATGCTGCCCCAGCTTGCCTGGACTGGCTCCTGAAAAGTGGCCCAGGAGAGCCAGCTGTTGGGGCTGTGCTCAGCAGGCTGCCTGCGGTGAGGGAGGAGGCGTGCGCTGATGAGGCAGGTAGCAGGAGGGGCTGCTGGCCTGAGCCCCAGAAGCTGGTTTCCTCCCTTAAGAAGTGACTCAGAATGAAGATGGCCTGCAAAGATCTGCAGAAGGCTGTGGTGCCCAGACCTGCATCCCAGCCCTCTGCACTCCCAGACCCCAGGGACCGGCCCCAGGCAGTTTTCCTCGTTATGACCAGGACCATTCACCTTGCAGCTGACAAAGCTCTTTAACTCCTATTATCTCATTGGTATCTCATAAGGAGGCCATTGTGGGGAGGGTATGATTATGCCCATTGTGCCTGGGTGGAGTAGGGTGGGGAGCTGGATCCCAGCCCAGCACGGTGGTTCCCAAAGCATGGTCCTTGGACCTGCAGCAGCTTCAGCAGCGTCTGGGAACTTGTTAGGAATGTGTGTTTTGGAACCCCATCCCAGACCGACTGAATGAGAAACTCTGGGGTAGGAGCCTAGCAGTTTTGTTTTAACAAGGTCTCTGGGTGATTCTGAATCACAAGCAAGATTGAGAACCACTGTTGGGCATAATGGTGAAGAAGGTAGGGTGGTCTGAGCATCACAAAGACCAGGTAGCATCCCGGGAGCCTTGTGACCCAAGGCAAGGCAAGGTACTGAACTTCTCTGGGAGAAACCTGTGCAAGGGGAATAATAATAACAATACCAATCTCGAGGGTAGCTGTTGAGGATTAAGTGTGGTAGTGTTCACGAAATGTTGGCCCACTCTTGCACACTGCGCATGCTCAATAAATGTTCTCTTTCCAGTAAAAAGTCTCCTTTATAGGATCTCCACGCCAAGTCGGGAGACTGGGGCTGGGGGATCTTTAAGCCCAGCAGGGTCCACTCTGTTGTCCTTCCCACAGAGGGACGCCATCTTTCCTGCAAGTGGCCAGCAGCTTAACAAGCTCCCAGATGGTGTTCACGCTGCTGGTCCAGCGGCCACTTTCAGAACCACTGTGCTATTCCATCTTGGACTGGCCTCTTAGCCAACCCATGCAAAATGGACATAAAATACCCTCCTCTTCTACCCTATTCCATGCCCCTCCCCTCAAGCTGGGGGTGTGTGATGGGGATTGGCAGCTGGCAAAACAGCTGGATCACATCAGTCCCTCCCTCCCCTCCAGGCAGACTTTCAATCACATGAGTCCCATCTGCTACCCCTTCTGGTCTGTCACTCCAGATTAGAGATAATTGGCAGCTGGGGCAACGCGGAGGGGCCCCCTGCAGGCGGATTGTAGAATCTCTGCCATACTCCCCTACCACCCTCTCCAGCCCCATCAAAGAGGGTCTTTCTAGAGGAGCTCATAGTCTATTGGTCCTATTCCACAGAGCTACCCTAACACGTTAATATGAAAATCGAGGCCCCCATAGCTTACATCGAAACATTCAGCAGACCGTAAAATAAAATGTTCATTCTCCTACCTTGAGAAATATTCTTTATCGTGACCAAGAGGGCCATGTTCAGATTGAGAATTTTTGGACTCTTTTTTTTTCTTTTTGAAGATTTTATTTATTTATTTGAGAGAGAGAATGAGAGAGAGAGAGAGAGAGCATGAGAGGGGGGAGGGTCGGGAGGGTCAGAGGGAGAAGCAGACTCCCTGCCAAGCAGGGAGCCCGATGCTGGACTCGATCCAGGGACTCCAGGATCATGACCTGAGCCGAAGGCAGTCGCTCAACCAACTGAGCCACCCAGGCGCCCGAATTTTCGGACTCTTTAGAATTCTCTGTAGGAACGTGGAAGTGTGGAGTGGGTTAACCCTGACCCCTCAGCCAATCCACTAAGATTCTCTTCCCAGCCCCATGTCTGTCCTGTGCGTACAAGTGACCTAGGACTCAGGCACATAAACACCCCAGCCCTTGTGCCCAAACTCTGTCCACACTTCTTACCTACAGCTGCCGCTCACTCACCCCTCTATGAGTGCACCTGTACTCTCGGAAGGATGGACCTGAGGAATTTGCTTATGTGGACCATTTAGGCAGAGATTTCTAGGATTTGGGATATCTGAAGCATGACTGCAGAAGGCAGTAGGGTGAAGGTTCTGAGTTGACACAGATGGCCCTCTTGCCTGGGTCTATGAGTGGCCCCGCTATTTGTCTCTGTCTCCCCAACACCTAGCACACTGCCTGCTACCTATTGGAAGCTTAAGTCATTGAGGAGAGGTGTGTCTGAAGTATTTACTAAAATGTCAAATTGGCTTGGCTCCCCGCAGTGTTTCCTCTCTTTCAGCCAGGGTCAGGCTTTATCATGACTTACCCTGGGCATTTTGCTGGGCAGCCTCTAGCGAGAGACCACTTCCTTCTTTTGGGAAACTCTTCGGGCCATTCCAGAAGTGAAGCCAGGAGTTTGGGAGGTGGGAAAAGGAGCAAGAAGAACTACTCTAGAAAGACCTGAGAGAAGATATCAAATGGACAGCTTGGAAGTAGGGAAGATGGTAGTATGGCAAGACCTTAAAAGGCTTGGGGCACCTGGGTGGCTCAGTCAGTTAAGTGTCCAATTCTTGGTTTTGGCTCAGGTCATGATCTTCAGGTCATGACATTGAGCCCCACGTCAGGCTCCATGCTGAGCATGGAGCTGGTTTGAGATTCTCTCTCTCCCTCTCCCTCTGCCCTCCCTCTCTCCCCTGCTTGTGCTCTCTCTCTTTAAAAAAGGGGGGGTATGGTATGGCTATGGGGTTCCCAGCCTCTCAGATGATTCTCCCACCCCAACGGGGGCACAGGAGCTGCAGAGCAGGAGACCTGAAGGTCCCTGTGGTCAAGAACATAGGTGACAGAGTCTTGTTGGTACCTAGGTACCCAGGCCTAGGTAAGGCCCTAAGACTTTGACATAACTCTGGGAGGAGGAAAGGAAGGATAGTGGTGTATCTGTTTCCTATTGCTATGTAACAAACCACCCAATCATTTATGTAGCTCATAAATCTGCAATTTGGGGTGGGTTTATTGGGGAAGGCTTATCTCTGTTCTATGCAATATCAGCTGGTTCAATTGGAGGTGGAGGATCCTTCACAAGATGACGCACTCACATGGCTAGCAAGTTGGTGCTAGATGCTAGCTGGGAACTCAGCTAGAGCTGTGGAGCAAGAAGACCTCAGTTCCTCTCCATGAGGCCTCTCTGCGGGCTGCTGGGGCTTTCTCACTGCAAGACAGCTGAATTTCAAGAGCAAATAGAGAACAAGATAGAAACACATGGCATTTTATGACCCAGCATCTGAAGCCATGTAGCATCACTTCCCTTTTATTCTATTAGTGCAGGCAATCACAGAGGCCCACCTGGCTCAAGGGGAGGAGACATAGTCTCCCTCTCTTGATGAGGGGGTGGCAAAGTTCTCGAAAAGATTACAGAAGAGAAGATACTGTCACAGCCATCTTTGGAAAATACTATCTGCACCAAGTAAGTCCTCAGAATAAGTGGAGAATTTCCTCTGCTTGGAACTGAGTGTCTGAATTAAGCTGAATTAAAGAGAAAGGTGTATGATGTTTCTTGCATAAGCCCTCATGCACAGATGAGTAAGAAGTCCAGGGGACAATGAGTCTTGTATGCTTGGGTTATTTAGGATCTTCCTTCTTCAGAGAATCCTCAGAATAGAATTAAGACCTCTCTCCTCACCTTCTATAACGTCTCTTTAAAGCTGTACATTTAAACACCACTCATTTGATCCTCTTAACAATGACTTCTATGAGCTACAGATGATCTCTTAGGATGCCCATTTCCAAGATGTGGAAATAGAGACCCTGAGAAGGTAAGTAACTTGCCCAAGGTCATACAACTAGTCAGTGATGGAGGAAAGAGAAATGCGTTTGTCACCAACCCAGTTTGCTGTTACAGAAACTGAGCCCCAGGGGAGAAGCCCAAGTTGGGCAGAACCCAGATACCCAGATTCTGAACACCCAACACTGAGCCACGCAGGCTATCCCTAAGGGCTCACAATGGGTTAAAAAGCTCAAAGGGACCCTGCTTCCTGCCTAAGAAGCAGAAAGGATGCTGGGCCCTGGAATGCTGAAATGCTGGGCTGTAGCCCTCGCTTGGCATAAGCCTTGCTCCAATCTCTGTCCTTAGAAGTGGTTGGTAGCCATTTCTCAAACCTGAGCGCATTTGAACGTGCTCAGCAGGGCCACGGACTTTTACTCGCTTCTCCAAAGGACCCCATGAGGATCTGACCTCTAAGCCCCTTATAGCTGGTTTGTAGCTGGGGGAGGGCCCCATTTCCCACGGGAGAGACTGACCCACGGATTCCTTCCTGGCTCAGTCATTTCTCAAAAAGCATTTAGACCCCTGTTCTGATCCGCCCCCCTCCGCAAACCCCTGCCACACTCAGGGTCTGAGGGTTAATGCCACCCAGCCCTGGTCTCAGGGGCTTTTGGCACAGTGGGGAAGCTGACGCCTCGACGGGGGTGCCCTGCGGACTTACAATGCCAATTGCAAGGGGACAACAGTAACAGCAACCTTCATTTTTCGGCTAAGCTGTTACCGTGTGCCAGACATTTAAAAACTTCGAATATATTTAACTAATTTGATGACTAGCATTTGTGAAGCATGTCACATATTATAAAGCTTTTTTTCCTTTTTTTAACTGTTTGAAATGATTCAGTGATGTCTCCCCGTCCACAATTTCCTGGACACCAGGTTTTTTGAGCATCAGCTCAACCCTGTGGCAGAGGTTGGAGCACCCCAAACAGTCCCTGGCCCACGTCCCAACATATGTTATTTTATTTATTTATTATTGAGACATATGTACGATTTTGCTAGCCATTTTGCATATTTTGAACCATATACCGAAACAACATTTAAACATGAGACAAAAATCATTTAAAATATTAAATACATACAAAAATAAAAATAAAGAATTATAAGCCTCTCATTATCTTTTCCTTGAAAGCCAGTAGCTCGCACTGGAGTCCAGCTACCCACGGCCTCCTTGCCCACTCATGCCCAGGTAAGAGTTGTTGGAGCAGAAAACAGAGCATGTTCCTCAGGGCAGCCCTTCTTCAGTGTCTCCAGATAACTTACAAGTCCCTAAGGGAGACAGAAAGATGTTGCAGAACAGGGATGGGAACTGCCGTTTTACACCTGCCGATGGCTAGAGCTGCACAAACCCCGTGTGAGATCCCTCTCTGAATCAGGCTGAGGTCAAAGAGAACACTCCTGAGGCCCAAGAAGCCAGTGGCGTAGACACACTCCCCATTGTACAGCTGAGAATACCAAGGCTCAGAGAGATGAGTTGAAAAAGCTTTGAATTTGTCACCAACATTTCAAAATTGGGAAATTTCACATAACATTTATATTGATGACTTCTGTTGAAAAATTGGGAAGTCCAAACACCCTGATATACCTTCTAACAGGGTGACGACTGGCTGGGCCAGAGTGTGGCTGCCCCCTTCACTGACCGCAGTCCCCACCACTCCCTGTTGCCCACCCAACCTGCTTCTCTTGTTTCTGTAAGCTGCTCTCTGCAGGCAGCTGGTTAGCAACCCCGGGCTTGACAGAGACTGGTTGAACTGGTGTACACACTGAGAGCTTTCCGAGTAGCAGCAGTACCACAGAGACCTTTGAGGAAGACCAGGACACCCCATTCTGTTTTCCCCTTCTCTCCACCCCCCTCCCGATGAAAGCTGCAGGATTAGCACAGCACCCCCGTGAGAGATGGCGTAGGTCCAGTCCCTGCTCTGCAGACTTCCTAGCCCTGAGGTCCAAGGCACGCCCCTCCACCTCTCCCGGTCTGTTTCCTCCCCTGTAAGGTGCACACACAGCATTAGCTACCTTAGCGCTGTAACATGGGCTTGCTAGTTGTCTCCAAGTCATTTCTGTCACCAACAGAAGTGGAGAGAGAAAAAACAAACAAAACGTCGCCACACCCTTCCCTCCAAAATGAGTATGTATTGCCCCCTGGTGTCCACACTGCTCAGTGCAGCCAATCCAGAGAAGTGGGAGACAGACCGGGTGTGTGTGTTTTGCAGGGGGGAGGGTGGGGGGGGTGGGGGGGTCCCCACCTGCTCCCCACCTGCTCCTGGCCTCAGTTCAGTCAGGCCCCCAGGAGCAGAGTGGGGCCCTGGCATGAGGGCCAGGCTAGGGTAGACATGAAATTAGGTCTCCCCAGCAGATCCCAGCAGCAGACTCCCCACCCATCCCACAAAAGGAAAGGTGTGGGATTTAGGAGCCGATGCTCACTGGCTTACAGTGAGCCTGGTGTCTGGAGGCCTCGAGGACCTGGTGACTGGTTTAACAATGGTGACAAAATAATAACTCTAGTAGGCACCGTAAACTAGTTGTTGATGTAGAAAACTTTACTAAAAGTCGCTTGCCAAGCCCCCTAATTGTTGGGGGGGGCTGTTGGCTGGAGAGTCAGGCTCAAACCCAGCCTGCAGAACTGGCCTAATAAGACAACTGTCACTGTCACCATGCTCTATCCAATGCCCCCCAGGCTCTAGGAAGTCCAATTCACAACCCCTGGGAGACGCCCCCCAAGTTACCCAGTCACACCAGCAAAGCAGGGGGGCCCCTGGCAGTCTGTTCCCTCTGAAGCCGAGCCTTGCAGGGGGGCATCCGGCTGGGGAGCTGGCTGCACCAAGGCTGGGGGAACTGAGAGTTCCGATGCCCACTTTGGGAGGTAGAACTTGTCGAGTGAGCATTTCCTCAAATGTGGAAAGACTATTCAAAAGACACAGGGCAGCTGTGAGAGTAACAGGCGGCTCTGCCTGATGGAAGCTGGGTGTAGCCTCATCTCGTCCACATTCCGCCCCTCTGAGGTGGGAACATTATCACCTCCATTTAGTGGAGGAGAAAGCTAAGGCTCAGTGAGTTTAAATTAATTTGAATAAGATCCCACAGCTGGTAAGTGGCAAACCTGGGGGCAAGCCAGGGACTGACTGCCTGTCTCCAAAACTTAATAAATATGCTATATTGCCTCCCTTTATTAAAATGCCTTCTTTTTCAGAACCCATGTCCCATTTACCGAGATTGAACCAGGGAATCTAGAATGAGAGCCTAGAAGGGACTTCAAAGGTCATCTACCCTAAATACTTCTCCAGCACCACCCCCCTTAGCCTTGTATCAGTCAGCTTTTGTGAGGTTATGCTATCATAACAAAGAACCCTGAACATCTCATTGACTTACAACAGCAAAGATCTGTTTCTCCCGAATGTGAATGACTGCTGAAGGTTTCTATGGGTCAGGTGGCCCCTGCTCCTTGTGTCTTTGTCATTCCTAGGTTCAAGATGAAAAATCAGCCCCTATTTGGGATAGGCTCTTCTCATGGCCAAGCCCCAGGATGGCTCCTATAACTTCTGCTTGGATGTAGCATGTGTCCCATCTGCCCACATTCCACTGGTCAAAGCAAGTCACACAACAGAACTCCACATCAGCTCTGGCAGGTGAGCCCAAGACTGACCATAATTTAGCCACTGCAATGCTGGAAATAGAGAAAGAATCTGATTCGGTGCTTTCCAGAATGACCTTTATGGTGGTGATCACCTTTATGTCTTTGTGGATGTGCCTGGAGTCCACTACGGTGGTTCGGTGGGGAGGGGTTTCGGGCCCACTACCCCCTTCCTCTGGCAGCCCTGCTCTCCACTGTTTTGTAGGTATCAGAATAAGATTTCTTCTGAAGAGAGGGCGACACACACACACACACACACACACACGTGTGCACACTGACTTGAAAAAAATGTTTACCCCAAATTTATTCTCTGACTAATGAGCAAACAGCCTGCTCTAATGAGTCTGTAGGACAGTAGCATAAGGATGTTTATGCTGTGAGTGGATCCAGTGAGAAGACTCATGTGAGTCCCCATTGCATCTCTCTGCAGTTCTTCCCAGGGATCCATAGCCAGTGTCTACACTGTCTACGGAGCCATAAGCCACCATGATCATTGTCCCTGCATTATTAAGTATAAATGTCTTCTTTGAGGGAGGAAAAGCCTGTGAAGAGAGAAGGTGAGCCAAGAGACCTAAAAAATCTAATCTACTAATAGAAAAGCCTGGTAATGAAGGAAACAAAAGGATGAAGCCATTCCTTCGGCCACACACTTGCCTCCATCTACTGCATCTACTTTTTTTCATATATAAGAAAATAAAAGAATTATAAAAGTGTAGTTGGTTCTGGAATGCATTACCACATTTCTTGAGTATGACATGGTGTTTCTGAAAAACCTCAAGAAATCGGTTGAGTGGTGAACACACAACCTTCATCCTCCAAGGAGCCCCTGGGCATCAGGTCAGCATTGCGCATGCCCTGTGGACAAACAGACCTACTAACGGATCCAACAGAGGTTGAATAATTAGGGAATTGGTGTTTTAGTTGCTTTATGTTATACAAAAATCCTTAGTAGATTATTATGTATGTTCACATCACATTTTGGGGACTTGGTGAGGAATTTTGGATGGGTAAGGAATGCATTCTTTTTCCCACTTGCAGCAAAAAGAATGCAGTGCCTCGCTATGCAAAATTTACTATCTAACACTTCAGGCATGGATTAGATTTTTACACTAAGGCATACTTCCCTGTACAAAATTATAGACCTGGTCTTAGTGATAATGAATATTATGAGTACTTCCCTTTTCCCAGGCACTATGCCAAGCCTTTAACATGTAATTTATTTGATACTTGAAACAGGCATGTAGGTGAGATTTTTTTTTTTTTTTTAATAATGACTGATGGTAGGTGACACAAGAGGAAAGTGAAGCGAGAGGTTGAGTCATTATCCCAAGGTCACAATTCCTGGCTTGGGTAAACAGACACTTGGGTAAACAGACACATACAATTTCATATTCATTGGTGTGTGTCCTAAATTTTGCCATAAATAAAAGTAAAAGAAAATAGAAGCAGAGGGAATACCTCCTAACTCATTCTATGAGGCTAGCATTACCCTAATACCAAAACCAGACAAAGACATTACAGGAAAGGAAAGCTGCAGATTACATAGATTGATGGAAGAGAATAGAGAGCCCAGATTAAACCCATGTGTGTATAGCCAATTAATTTATAACAAAGGATCCAAGAATGTGCAGTGGGAGAGGGACAGCCTTGTCAATTGGTGATGCTGAGAAAATTGGACAGCCACATGCAAAGAAAGAATCTATCTTATGCCATACACAAAAATTAACTCAAAATAGATTAAAGACTTGAACGTAAGACCTGAAACCATAAAACTCTTGGAAGAAAGTGTAGGTGGTACACTCTTCTACATTGGTCTTAGCAATGATTTTTTTAATCTGACACCAAAAGCAAAAGCAACAAAAGCAAAAATAAATGAGACCACATCAAACTAATAAAAACTTCTGCACAGCAAAGTAAACCAGTCAACAAAATGAGAAGGCAACCTGCTGAATGGGAGAAAATAATTGTAAATCACATATCTGATAAGGGACTAATACCCAAAATATATAAAGAATTCATACAACTCAATAGCAAATATATATATATGCAATCTGATTTTTTAAATTTGTTTACTCCTTTTTTATTTAAATCAAATTAATTAACATATAGTTGATTATTAGTTTCAGAGGTAGAGTTCAGTGATTCATCAGTCTTATATAACACCCAGTGCTCATTATATCATGTGCCCTCCTTTATGTCCATCACCTAACTACCCCACCCCCACCCCCCTCCCCTCCAGCAACTCTTAGTTTGTTTCCTATGATTAAGAATCTCTTGGGCGCCTGGGTGGCTCAGTTGGTTAAGCGACTGCCTTCAGCTCAGGTCATGATCCTGGAGTCCCTGGATAGAGTCCCGCATCGGACTCCCTGCTCAACAGGGAGCCTGCTTCTCCCTCTGACCCTCCCCCCTCTCATGTGCTGTCTCTCTCATTCTCTCTGTCTCAAATAAATAAATAAAATCTTAAAAAAAAAAAGAATCTCTTATGGTTTCTCTCCCTCTCTGATTTCATCTTGAGTCTATTTTTGTGTATGGTGTAAGAAATGGTCCAGTTTCATTCTTCTGCATGTTGCTGTCCAATTTTCCCAATGCCATTTGTTGAAGAGACTGTCTTTTGTCCATTGGGTATTCTTTCCTGATTTTCTGTTCCATTGATCTATGTGTCTGTTTTTGTGCCATTACCATACTGTCTTGATGATTACAAGTTTGTAATATAGCTTGAAGTCTGGAATTGTGATGCCATCAGCTTTAGTTTTCTTTTTCTCATTCCTTTGGCTATTCAGGATCTTTTCTGGTTCCATACAAATTTTGGGATTATTTGTTCCAGCTCTGTGAAAAAAGTGAAAAAAAAGTTAATGGTATTTTGATAGGGATTGGATTGAATGTGTAGATTGCTCTAGGTAGCATAGACATTTTAACATTATTTGTTCTTCCCATCCATGAGCGTGGAATGTTTTTCCATTTCTTTGTGTCTTCCTCAATTTCTTTCATGAGTGTTCTATAGTTTTCAGAGTACAGATCATTTTCCTCTTTGGTTAGGTTTATTCCTAGGTATCTTATGGTTTTTGGTGCAGTTGTAAATGGGATCGACTCCTTAATTTCTCTTTCTTCTGTCTCATTGTTAATGTATAGAAATGCAACTGATTTCTGAGCATTGATTTTATATCCACTTTGCTGAATTCCTGCATGAGTTCTAGCAATTTTGGGGTGGAGTCTTTTGGGTTTTCCACATAGAGTATCATGTCATCTGCGAAGAGTGAGAGTTTGACTCCTTCTTTGCCCATTTGGATGCCTTTTATTTCTTTTTGTTGTCTGATTGCTGAGGCTAGGACTTCTAGTACTATGTTGAACAACAGTGGTAAGAGTGGACATCCCTGTTGTGTTCCTGAGCTTAGGGGAAAAGCTCTCAGTTTTTCCCCATTGAGGATGATATTTGCTGTGGGCTTTTCGTATATGGCTTTTATGATATTGAGGTATGTTCCCCTATCCCTACACTGTGAAGAGTTTTAATGAAGAAAGGATGCTGTACTTTGTTAAATACTTTTTCTGCATCTATTGAGAGGATCACATGGTTCTTGTCCTTTCTTTTATTAATATAGTGTATCACATTGATTTGTAGATGTTAAACCACTCTTGCAGCCCAGGAATAAATCCCATTTGGTCATGGTGAATAATCCTCTTAATGTACTATTGGATCCTATTGGCTAGTATCTTGGTGAGAATTTTTGCATCCATGTTCATCAGGGATACTGGTCTTAATTCTCCTTTTTGGTGGGGTCTTTACCTGGTTTTGGGATCAAGGTAATGCTGGCCTCATAGAAAGAGTTTGGAAGTTTTCCTTCCATTTCTATTTTTTGAAACAGCTTCAGAAGAATAGGTATTAATTCTTCTTTAAATGTTTGGTAGAATTCCCCTGGGAAGTATCTGGCCCTGGACTCTAGTTTGTTGGCAGATTTTTTATTACTGTTTCAATTTCCTTGCTAGTTATGGGTCTGTTCAGGTTTTCTATTTCTTCCTGGTTCAGTTTTGGTAGTTGATACGTCTCTAGGAATGCATCCATTTCTTCCACATTGCCCAATTTGTTGGCATATAGTTGCTCATGATATGTTATTATAATTTAACAATCTGATTTAAAAATGAGCAGATCTGAATAGACATTTTTCCAAAGAAGACACACCGATGGCTAACAGGTACATGAAAAGGTGCTCAACATCACTCATCACCAGGGAAATGCAAATCAAAACCACAATGAAATAGCACTTCACACCTGTCAGAATGGCTATCATCATAAAGACAAGAGGTAACAGGGTGCTGGCAAGGATGTGGAGAGAGGGGAACCCTCTTGCACTACTGGGGAGAATGCAATCTGGTGCAGCCTCTCTGGAGAACAGTGTGGAGGTAGCTCAAAAATTAAAAACAGAATTACCATATGAACCAGAAATTCCACTTCTGGGTATTTATCAGAAGAAAATGAAAACACTGACTCAAAAGTGTCTCCTCATGTTTATCACAGCATTATTTACAATAGCCACGATATGGAAACCACACCTAAGTGTCCATCGATGGATGAATGGATAAAGAAGATGTGGTCTATATGCACAATGGTATAGTATTCAGCCATAAAAATGAATTAAAATTTGCCATTTCAGTGATGACAGCATAAATGGACCATGAGGGCATTATGCTAAATAAAATAAGTCAGACAGAGAAAGACATGTTCTGTATGATTTCTCTTATACGTTGGAATCTAAAAACAAACAAAGCAAAACAAAACAAGCTTTAAATACTTTTTTTCTCGATCTGAGAGGAATTTGCTTGCATGTCTTTATGTATAGGGATATAGCCATGTTATAAACTTTATCCATAATTGCTATATTTAAAAGAATGTTGTCTGAGTTGAGTGCCTTTTTCTTCTCCTCCTGTCCCTGCTTGCTGCATTCCCACTTGGCTAGAATACAGATGTGATGGCTGGAGAGGCAGCAGCCGTCTTAGACCTCAAGATAGCAGTCGAATGTTGAGGGGGCTGAGAGTAATAAGACAGAAAGCGCCAGGGTTTCAACTGTGTACTCAGCTGGGCCCACCTACCTGAATGTTCACATAAAAAAGAAATCCGTTTTAGCAGCAGCATCACTAGGACAACCACCAAAACTACCACCATCCACAGTGTCACCACCGATGTCCTCAATGTCATTACTGATGCCATCACCTCTCACCAATACCAGGACAATCCAGTACCACCACCCTCCCAACCACCACTACCCTCCCATCACCTTTATCATCATTACTATCGTCATCAAATTAGCATTTGAATCTAGGCTTTCTGACTTGAGGATCCTTTTAACCTTGATTTGATGGACGAGTGAGTAGACAAGTTGCTGATGTCTGACTGTCAGCCTGCTCCCTGCTCCAGAGAAGAGTCTGGAAGGTATGTTACAGACAATGGGCCTAAGCCTTCTGAACAGCATTTTTCTCACCTGTAAAATGAAGGCAATAGAAAGAACAGTTGTATCTATTGCAGGAGATTAGAAATGGTGCGTGTGACATTCTTGGCATTAAATTTAACATTTAGTAGTTACCAGATAAGCAGCAGATTTTATTAATATAATAATTAGTATTAAAAGAATCCAAATTATGTTCTGGGTGGACAGAGATCCCTCTCTCTGTCCTTGGGTGTGCAGGGAAGTGATGTGTGCGACTTCTGCATCATGTCCCCACAGGAGATGGGAGTGCCCTTCTCATCCCCTACTTCCACTGCCTGGAATGTGGACAAAGCAGTGAGAATTGGGGAAGCTTTCTTGGGCTGTGAACGGAAGCTGCAGGTTGAGGATGATGGAGAAATGTGACAGAAAGTCTGGGTCCCCCTCAACCTCGAGCAGCCATGCCAGCCTGGCCCAAGACAGAGATAAATTTCCATCTTGCTGATGCCACTGATTTTGGAGTCCTGCTAGCAGCCGATTATTTATATCTTTGAAGTTTGTCTTAGAAAGATTTGTTCAGGGGGGCCTGGGTGGCTCAGTCATTAAGCGTCTGCCTTAGGCTCAGGTCACGATCCCAGGGTCCTGGGATCGAGCCCCACATCAGGCTCCCTGCTCAGCGGGAAGCCTGCTTCTCCCTCTCCCACTCCCCCTGCTTATGTTCCCTCTCTCGCTGTGTCTCTCTCTGTCAAATAAATAAATAAAATCTTTAAAAAGGAAAAAAAGAAAGATCTGTTCAGTGTCTATGGATTCTGAGGACAACATTTTCCCCAAACTCATCTTTAAATTCTAGGATCCCTGACTCAAATCCTCATTGCCAGAAGCAAAACCTGTCTCTTATTCCACAGCTGGTCCTCAACAAGGTCCTGCCCCTGCTTGAGTCTCCCTTCACCTCCATCTGCAAAGTAGAAAATGTGAACTCAACATCACTGAGGAACAGGGCAGATGAGTGAGATCACAGGTGAAGGGCTTTTGGCTTTACTAGAAGGATGACATTCAAGAGCTAATAAGGATGAGGATGACAGTGATGGTGATGGAGGGGGTGATGGTGGGGATGGTGGGGATGGTGTAAGGATGGTGCCAGTGGCTATAGTGATGAGGAGGAGGATCGTGGTGGTATGGCGTGAAGTAGTGGGGATCGTGCTGGAGACGCTGGTGTTGATGGCAAGGGTGGTATGGTGATAGGCTGCTGGTGATACGTCACGGTCATGCCATATAGAGTGATGGTGTTAGCAATGGTGGTCCAGGTGGGGATGCTGAAGACAGAACTGATTATAGTGATGGTTTCAGTAATGCTGATAGGGTGGTCAGGATGGTCGTGTTGCTGGTGGTGTTCATAGTGGAATTGAGAGTGGTGGTGGTGATGGGGATGATTTTGATGGCGGTGGCCATGGTGGCAATGATTATAACAGTGACGGTGATGATGAGGGTGAGGTGGTGATGGCGGTGGTGGTGGTGACATTGATGGTGGTGACGGTGACTGTGATTGTTGATGACACTAATGACTGTAATGTATTAACATTCCCATTGATCATGGTCTGGTATTGACATTGGCGGTATTAATAGCGATGTTGATTCATTCGTTGTGTGCCCAGACATAGAATTGTGAGGATCTTCTCCCAGTCCACGGCTTGCCTTTTCTTAATGAGATGACACCCAAATTTATAATTCCGGATCTGATCTGTTCAATTGTTCCCAGATTCATGCCCCCGTGTGTTTATGCCTCGTCTCTTCTTGCAGGACCACACATACGCATGTTCCCCTCAGTCTCTTGCTACACACCTGTTTCTCCTGCTTCCTTGTCTCAGCAAATCATGGCACCAATCCTCCATAGTCCAACCTCTGGAAGACACCTTTAATTCCTCCCTTCCCTGTGCACCCGTCATTTATAACCAATCAGTAAGCTCAGCCAATTCTATATCCAAATACATCTGAATCCTTCCATTTCTCTTGATCTCTGCCATGTCCACTCTACTCCAAGTCACCATTCATCTCCCTCCTGGATGAAAATAATTGCCTCTTAACTGGACTCCCTGCTTCCACTCTTACTACCCTGTAATCTTTTTCTGCTCAGCAGTCAGAGTGGTTCTTTAAAAATGCAAATCAGGGGCGCCTGGGTGGCTCAGTCCTTAAGCGTCTGCCTTCGGCTCAGGTCATGATCCTGGGGTCCTGGGATCGAGCCCTCTATCAGGCTCCCTGCTCGGCGGGAAGCCTGCTTCTCCCTCCCCCACTCCCCCTGCTTATGTTCCCTCTCTAGCTGTGTCTCTCTCCGTCAAATAAATAAATAAAATCTTTTTAAAAAAAATGCAAATCAGAACCTGCCCTCCTCCTGCCCCAAACTTTCCTATGCTATCCTGTCACCCTGGACAAACTCCAAGCTTATTACCGGGTGTGTGATCTGACCCTTGCCTACCTCTCTGACCTCCTCCCCTCCCATGCTGCTGTCACACTTTTGTTTCTCTAATATCCTAAGCACCTTCCCACCTCAGGGCCTCTGCTAGAAACACTCTGTCTCCAGATCTGCATAGTCAAGTGGCAATATGGGAATTCAGCAGGTCTGGCTCCAAAGTCTCTGCTTTGAATTGCTACAAATATTGCCTCTCTGAGCACACTGCCCTGCTTTATCTGACCCATCTTCATTTATCTTATTTACTTTTTAGATTATTGTTGGACTTCCCCAACTATAGTCTCAGCTCTAGGAGAGCAAGACCTTGCATCCTTGTTTCCCACTCTATCCCCAGCATCTAGAACAATGGCTGACACACAGGAGATGTTCTATAAATAGTTGTGAATGAATCAATTGGTTCATGAAGCAAACTAGAAACATATTCTCCCCCCTCCCAAGTAAAGGAAAAGCAAAGCTTGTGTCCACATGGTTCTGTGACAAAGACAGATCACCTTCCCATCTCTGCCCTCCTGCCCCCTCCTCCCGTGGCTACTGCCTCAATTCAGCCCAGTAACTGTGATCACAGCTTCCAGTCCTGAGCCCCTTGCTCCACTCTGGAAGAAGACCAAAATTACAACACAAAAATCTAATTGTTCCTCCTCTCCACTTAAAACCTGTCAATGTCTCCACATCAAGTATGCACTGATTTCCACACCGAGGTCAACAGCTATTGAGGGCTCCTTTGGTGTCCAGAGGAGGTAGAGGATGGGCTGAACAAGCATGGCTCCTAAATCATCCCCCTCCCTTTCAGCCAGAGAAGTCTCACTTCTATCAGCTGTACGCAGAGGCAGTATAACATTGAAATGAAGGGTGAGGCTTCTAGAGCCTGAATTCAAATCCTGATTCTGCATCTCTTGAGCTGTGTGACCCTGGCCAGGTCACTCACCTTCTCTGATCGCCAGTTTGCAAATGGGGCTGATGATATTATTACCATGTACATGATGTGATGTGTAGCTAGTAATATATTTACTATCTGTAAAATGGAACTGATAATAGTGCCTGCCTCCTAAGGGTCATCAGGAGAATTAAATGAGTTTGTTCATACAAAGCACTGAGGACAGTGCCCCGCGTGTAGTAAATGCTCACTAAGTGTTGGCTATTATAGTAAATTACATTTCCACGTAGGATTTTATTTGCTCTGATTAGAAGGGGAAAAAAATGTGAAACCTGGTTTTCATACTTTGCAATTATTGTTATACAACAATATTGCATGCTGGAAGTTTCTCGAAGGAAACTTCTCTCTTACGTTGGAATTTTTTGAGAAAAAGGATCACATTTAGGAACTTCGTTCTATGTTCCGGACACCTCAGGCTGTGCCTGGCACAGAGTAGGGCTTCAACCAATAATGCCTGCGGGCGGAAGTGTGGGAGTGAGCATGCGCAAGCATCTTCAGGGTTACTCCGGTAACTTGCAGCAGCATGTCATGCTCACCAGTGCCCACCAGGTGTCGCCAGTGTCTCTGAAATGGGGCAGCTCCAGGCCCTGAGCACTGCGGTCCAGCCTCACCAAAGGGCAGGTGACACCTGAAGATGCTGCTGGCCCAGCAGATGGGGCGCCGGAGCGGGGGGGGGGGGGGGGGGGGGGTTGTGCAGCAGGAAGGCATGCACTGTGGAGTCTCAAGGCCCGGGTTCTGGTCCCAGCCAGGAACATCAGATGTCTGTTTACCTCTCTGAGCCCAGTTTGAGCCCAGTTTCCTCATCCGCCAGGTGGGAGCCATAATGCTATGCAGGACACAGGTAGGTTACCAGGCCGCCCGTGATAGTGGGTGAGGGCTTGATCTGCTTTCTTGTCGCTTGTTTTTTTTTTTTTTTTTTTAAGATTTTATTTATTTATTTGACAGAGAGAGACACAGCGAGAGAGGGAACACAAGCAGGGGGAGTGGGAGAGGGAGAAGCAGGCTTCCCGCCGAGCAGGGAGCCCGATGCGGGGCTCGATCCCAGGACCCTGGGATCATGACCTGAGCCGAAGGCAGACGCTCAACGACTGAGCCACCCAGGCACCCCTTGTCGCTTGTTTTTAAGCTGACCGTTCCCCTGCATTTGCTGGGGAAGGCTGGAGACATGGGCAGACCTCCCTACATTACCAATTCTGGCTCTCTATGTGGAAATGAAATGAAAAATTCACCAGCCTTGATTTCCGAGGAAGAAAGGACAAAGAATGAGGAATAAATGAGATGGTCTGGGTTGCCCAAAGATGTCAGGAGAGCCGGTGCCCAGGAGGACCCTACCTCTGGGTGACTTCTGTGCCTGCATGAACCCACCTGGATAGACTAAGGGACTTTCTTGAGGGGCAAACATGCTCAAATTAAATGGGACAAGGGAGGTGGGGTTGGCGCTCCTCTCTCGCCTCTGTCCCCTCATTGGCTGTGTGACTCCAGCAAGTCCCTTCCCCTCTCTGGGCCGCTCTCTGTGAGATGGGAGGGGCCTAGGTCAGGCATTCTCAGGCTGACTTTAGCAGGAGAAGCCTGCTTCATGCCGCATCTCCTGTGGGAGTCAGGTGTGGAAGCAGATAAAGCAAAGCCATCGGGGGTCTGGAGGGGCAGGGCCAGGAGCTCGGCCCCTCCAACCGCCATCCGCTGCCGTGACCCTGAGCACCTCAAATGGCTCAGAGCACAGGCCAGTTCCTCAAAGGAACCTTCCTCCCAGTGCAAGTCTGATGACTCTGCAAGTCCTCCCACAGCCCAGACAGCCCCCGCCCTCAAGGGACCTCCCATCGCCCTGGCCTTGGGAGGAGACCCACAGAAGGGAGTCCACAGCAGCATCCATCATCTTTCATAAGTGGGTGGCAAACTGGCCAAGAGGTGAGCAGGGAGTAGTCCAAGGTCCCCAGAGCCTGGAGGCAGAGCCAGGGTTGGAAGGCAGGTCCCCTGACTCCCAAGTTTGAGCTGGGCCCTTTCCACCAATCCGCACCCCACCTCTGTCCCTCACGTGGAGCCTCTCTGGGGCCTGCTTAAGAGTGGGCCGGATGTCGTGGGTGCTGGCCCGCTGTCGGGCCAGCAGGAGGCCAGCCACCTCTGAAGGTCACCGCCTGCATATTCCCCTTCCAGGGGCTAATTAACTCCAGGCCAGGCCCGCCACAGCTCCCAGAAGGCTCCTGAGCTGGGACCTCGCCCTGACCAGACCATTGCTCCCCAAAGCAAGGGTGAACCCAGCCTCTGGTGCCTGCCCAGGTCACGGCCCAGCCCCACCAGCCCTTGCTTCTCCTCCAGGCCCATCTCTCAGCGCTCCCAACCGCCTCTTCTTCAGCTCGCCCTTCATTTCCCACAGAAGGAGCAAGATGCTCTGAGTCAGGGTCACATAGCAAGGCCAAGGCCACCGTAGACCTGCCCCCACTTCTCACACCACCCTTCCCACCTTCGGAAGGGTACCCCAGAGGGTGGGCCAAGGCTCTGCTCCTGCTTCTACCCTGTCCCAGCTGTGTGACCTTGAGAAAATCACGTCCGCTTTCTGGCCCTCAGTGTCTTCATCCCTAACAGAGATAATACTAGTTGTTGATAACAAGAGGGTCATTCAGAATATGACATGAGACGGTGTGTAAGCACCTGACGCATTATATGCCATCGGGAGATCATTTTCTTATTTTTTATCCAAGGACTCCCAGTGAGAGGAATTGAAATTTCTCTCCTCAGCATTCCAAGCTCTTCGGCCCGGCCCCAGGCCCTCTGTCTGAACTTCTCCCCTTCCTCCCCAACCTTCCCAACTGCCCCCCCCCGCCCCCGCTCAGGTACTGGCCCCTTTGCTCTTTGAGAAAATACCCATTCTGCCCCTGCTGTTCTGCCTGTTCCCACCCGCCTCCCTGCACATCAAGAGTCCCCCTCCTTCCCCCGCTTCTTGTCCACTTGTCTGGTCCCTCCTCGGCCATGCCAGTCTGCCCTGAGGGGCCTCCCAGCTCATTCTGGTTCCCCATAGGCTGTCTGCTCCCCCAGCACCCACCCTGCTGGGTCAGAACATTCTCTCTGGCTGAGTCCCCCTTCCCCCCACCCCCATTCAGCCACGAAGCTTTTCAAGCTGGGCCTATCTGCACCCTCCGTGTCCAGCTCAGCCAGGGCCAGGCCCACAGGTGGTGTCTTGTCTCCCACCTGCCTTCCCCGAGGGCATTCATGTCCTGCCTCGTCACACCTTGTCCTGCCTGAACCAAACTCCCTCCCCAGTCAATTCCCAAAGAAAGGAATAGTAATGGCAACACCATTTATCACAGATGCTCATGCGTCTCGAGGACTGACAGGAGCCGGGCCCTATCTCCGGTCCTTTTTGTGTATCAGTTCATTTAATCTGCCCAGCAACCCTGTGAGGTGGGAGCTATCATCTGCCCCGTTGTACAGATGAGGAAACTGAGGCATGGAGAGATGAAGCAGCTCCTCTGGGGTCACACATTTGGTACAGAGTTGAGCCAGGCCCCAGCCCCAGCCCGGCCAGCTCAAGCCTGGGCTTTTAGGAGGCGCTGGTTGCTGTGGGCGGGGATGCAGGTGAGGCCCTGCTCAATGGTTAGCGTCACCAGGTGAACCAGAACTTGGACTCCAGGACGGGCTGCTCACTGTGCCCCACCAGGCGGCACCATTCACATAGAATGCAGCGTGAGGGGTGCCCCCTGGAGTCGGACCACCCATCGGTCCAGCCCCCGGAGCCCCCCTGCCTGGAGGAGGCAGCTATGTGCTGGAATTCTGCCATCTTGTGGACACACTGGGAATTACCTGTGCTCTGCTGGGCTTGTATCTACTTTGTTACTTTCTTACACACCCACCAGGCCTGGCCTCTGGAAGGGCCAGTAAGACCCACCCTGCCCTTGAGTCACTCAGAGCCCTCAGTACATCCGTCCACAGGAGCACAGGTAGGTCCATCCAAAACTTCTATCAACCCTCCCTCCAAAAGGATGCCTGATCGGACCTCCATCCCATGTGTCCCACCTCCGGCCCAGCCACCAGACCTTCTCACCTGGACAACCGAAGTCACCTCCCTGCTTCTTCTGGCGTACCTTCCGGTCCATTCTCGGCCAGCACCCAGAGCCATCTGTTGAAGAAGATCCCATCCTACTATAACTGGCCAAACACCTCGCCCAGGTTCACCCCGCCCGCCCCAGGGCCCTGGTCTCCCCACCCCTTTATCACCTACTCCTCCCCTACCCTCATCACATTCCATCTGTACTGGCCACTCTCTGTCTCCCATGCACCAGATTTGTACCTGCCCCAGGACCCTTACACCGACTGTTCTCACAGCCTGAGCACCCCTCCTCCAGAGTGTCACATCATTCAGGTGTCAGCTCAACTGTTTCTTCTCAAGGAGGCATCTTTAAGGACGCTAATGGGGCCCTGCCCCTCCCACCTTCCACCACGGTGTCTCTTCCTCACAGATCTTATCATCTAAAACCATCTCGCCCTGTTTCTTGTCTCTCACCTCATCATCAGGTGTGCACTCAGTGAGTGCCAGACTGCGGCCGCCTCCTCCTGCTGGCTGTGAACCTAGAACAGCTCTAGCTACTCAAGAAATATGTGTGGCTCAGTCGGTTAAGCGACTGCCTTCGGCTCAGGTCATGATCCCAGGGTCCTGCACTCGAGCCCTGCATCGGGCTCCCTGCTCTGCAGGAAACCTGCTTCTCCCTCTCCCACTCCCCCTGCTTGTGTTCCCTCTCTCGCTGTGTCTCTCTGTCAAATAAATAATAAAAATAAAATCTTTAAAAGAAATACGTGTTGCTTTATTGGGTGAACGCCTGCATGCATGCACGGCTGGCATTTTTCTCTAGAGCTGGAAAGCTCTAAGTAGCTTACAGGCCGGATGCTTCATCAGACTTAAAATATGAATTTCTGGGCGCCTCCACCCTGAGATTCTGGTTTAGTAGGTTACGAGTGGGGCCCTGAAATCACTACTAGTACTGTTGTCAGGGCAAGACACACAGGATGGAGGAAAAGGACAAGCTTTAGGGGTCCCACTGGTCCAGCCTGGGTGGCCAACTGTCTCATGACTTCCTAGCAGGTGGTCCTGTCTTGACCCCCGTATGCTTTAGTTTCCCCCTCCGTAAATTGGGGGAGTAACAGTCTGCCTGTCTGGGGTTGCTGCAAGGGTCAACTGAGGAAGAGCGTGAACGGGCCTCCCTGGTCAAAGGCCATCCCCCTTCCCGGTGCTCACGAAGTCTCTGGCACAGAGAGGGTCTCCAGGTGCTTTGCTTGGAATTAGTCTGGAAGCTGGCTGTCTAGGAAGCTAGGAGATACAAAGGGCAGACATAGAAATGTGGGGTGGAAATGAAGGCTCCCAGTAGACTTCAGTAGACTTCAACTCATCCCCTGAGCAGCTTTGTGCCCAGCCTAGAAACATGAGGAATCATGAACCTCAAGAGCAGGAAAGACCTCAAATTGCCCCAAGGTGAGCTCATTGGGAAATCGGGATGCATGCCATGGTGGGCCATCCCTGCAGGGCTAGAAAGACCCAGCAGTTCACAGCATTGACTCATGGGCCCAGACAGAGAGTTGTTCCTTTTCTCTTTCTCTCCTTCTCATCAAGGCAGGGAAAAGGTCTCCGTGTGCTGCGTCCCCACCCTTAGCCCCTCTTGGATCCTCCTACCTTTCCCTGCTACCAGCAGCCTCCATGTTACCTCTCTGATCTCAGCTCCTACTGTCCGCCTTGCAACTCACTCCACACTGGGCTCCTCGTGATTCTCCAGACACACCAGCACCGTCCTGCCTCAGGACCTTGGCACTTGCTGTTTTCTCTCACCTGAATGGTCTTTTCTTGGATACCCTCACAGCTCAAGCCCTTGCTTCCTTCCGAGCATTGCTCCACTTCACATCAGGACCTCCCCTGCCCCTGCTGGGTAAGGAAGCCACCCCTCCTCTGTCTGCTCTCTTGCACAGCATGTGTTCGACCATCGCCCAGCACCTGGAGCTCCAGGCAAGCAGGGACTTTCTCTATTTCTTTTAAATGCTTTATCTCCAGCATCGGAACAATACCTGGCACAGGGAAGGAGCTCAAGGAACATTTGTTGAGTGAATGAATAAAGCAGAGAGCAGAGCACTGAGACCACAGCTTTTGGCAGGGAATCATTTCCAAAGATGCTAATAACATTATTTTGTCTTCACTGTATTTATTTTTCTGGGTGCCTTTTATTTCTCATGGCAAATGCTACTGAGCTTTTTCATGTGTGGAAGTGATTTAAAATTTCCTTTTAAAATAAATTTATCTAATTGGAAAAAAGTACCTTTATTTAAAGCATAATATTCAGTTAATAAAGTAGTAAGTGGTAAGTGGGCATGACAAAAGTTGAGATGGGGCAGCAGGAACAACTCATTCAAGGGGCTGTTAGAGTCCCCATCTCCCACTTGCCAGATGGGGAAACTGAGGCCCAGAGTCCAAGAGACTTTTTCAAGGTCACACAGCAAGTTAACGGCAAGTGAGCCCTTCTGCCCTGGTCTTCTGATTCCAGGCATGGCTTTTCTCTTGTAAAGTCTCTTGTAAATTCTCAGTTCCATCCCTCAGTGTACACCTAAGGGAGGACCAGGGGGAGACTGTGACGAAGGTGATAAGACAGAGGACGTTGTTTTTCAAAAGGTTTTATTCCCATCAGCAGAATGGTGCCGGGCAGAGGCAGGAGCTCGACAAACCCTTGTTAGAGGCATGAATGGAACAGAGAACAGAAGGTCCTGCTCTGAGGAGCACCCAGGGCTGCCGGCGGGAGAGACCAAGCCTCCGACAGCAGGTCAGACAGTGGGGTTCACCTGTTGGGATAAATCTCTGCGAGTAGATGCCCCAGGAACCGCGGAAGTGGAAGGTAGGTGCAGGTGGTGGGACTGAAAATTGGGAGGTCGGCCTGCCCTTCGGCATGGGGGGAGGTTGGGCCACATGAGGCTGACTGGGTGGCAGGGAACAGCAAAGAGCAGCAAGTGGAGATTCATGCTAGCCAAGGACGCCCGTGGCCGTGGGATCCGCAGGGAGGGAGTGGAGGCTCAGACCCCTTGACAGACAGGACAGCTCTCCTCGGAGTCCCGCCTCTGCTACTTGCCGACACCACCTTCTTCATCATCTTCATCATCTTCCTGCCTGTCCAAGGGGCTGGCGTCAGGACTAAGTGAGAAAGTCCCCAGACAGTGCGTACTATGCCACTGGGACCGCAGACAGAGCTCAGAAATCGCTCATAGCTGGCATTTTAGGGTAGGGCTCAGGTTCAAGGATGGGTTAAGGGCACCAAGATGTCTGCTCTGCACATTTCTTGGTAACAGCTTTCTGAGAGTGTTGTTTCCTTTTTTTTTTTTTTTTTTTTTTTTTTGAGGAGACTCAGCGACGCTAAAAGGTCCTCTGTCTTTGTGTTTGGGGCTGGGGAGGCAGGAGGCTAGGAGGCTGAATCAGGAGGCTGAAGAGATCCCAGAAGTAAAAGGGTGGCAGAAACAGTCTCAGAGGGGTCAAACTCATTGCCATGACCACACGACTGGTTGGGGGCAGAGCTGGAAATGGAGACCAAGTGTTGGAGGGGGTCCCCTACTCCATGTTCTGCCCATAGTTCCTAGCTGCTTCCAGACTCAAAAATTAGAAATGCACTTGCATTGGGCCAGGCCTTCAAGACGTGCCAGGTCATCCTGGCGTGGTTGCTGAGTTGGCCCTGAATGACTCAAGACTGAACCCGGGCCTCAGTTTACCCCTCTCTGGAAGGACAGAAAGGTACGGCCCAATCTGTTTCATTCAGTGCCTGAAAGCAGGCTGTTTCCCTTTTAGTCCTTCTCCAGCTGTTTGGATTATTCTGGTTTCTCAGCTGCCTGGCTCAGCTTCTGGAGGTCAAGGGACATCTGAGGACCCACCTGACCCCCCTGCCTGCCTGGAGACCTGGGGAGCAGGGTTTCAGAAGCCGGACCTCCGGGATCTGCAGAAGCTCGGGGCGCTCTTTCCCAGGGCCCCGCCTGAGAAGGATTTATGGTTTGGCCTCCAATGTGGTGAACTGCTAAATATGCAGATTATGGGTACAAATCCGGGGGTGGCGGGAGAGGCAACCAGGCGGGGTGGGGGGGTGTGCTGGAGGTCTGGCCGCCGGACCATGTGTGCGGGTGGGGCCCGGCTACTCCAGATGGGACTGCAGATGTGCCTGGGGCCAGTCCTTGGGAGGGGCGGCAGCGAGGAGGCCCCCTTCCCACCTCCGCGGCCTCCTCTGGGCCCCCAGGCCGGGCCACTGAGCTCCTCCCCAGCGGCGGCCCCCCAAAACGCTCCACACTGGTGCCTCTGAGTGTCTGGGACAATGGGAGAGGTGGGCGGAGGGAAGGAGGGACGTGTTCATGGCTCAGAGGGGGAAATCAAGGCACAAAGATGTGGAGTTCCTACCCCAGGTCACGGCAACTTAGTGACCAGGTCTGAAACCAAAGCCTGGTCTCTTGGCTCTTGGCCAGGTGGGTCAAGAGGGTGGCTCGGAGTGTGGTATCTCAGTTCATACCTGACACCAAACAGCCCAGTGAGCAAGGGGCGGTGATCGCTGTCACATACATACAGGGAACATGAGACACCCTGCCTGAGGGCACTGGCTCGGGGGCAGGGGAGTCGGGGTGTGACCACAGCGCTGGCCATTGCCATGAGACTGGTGTGACCTTCTCCGCAGAAGAAGGGGGGGCCTCAGGGAGGATGAGTGAGCACAGGAACGTAGGATGCCTTCCTTAGGTTGGCTAGAAATGTCATGGAACACAGAGCTGGGTTGCCAGAGGGAAGAGGATGCAGGATGTCATCCTATTTTAGGGGAAGATGAGAACGATGAAGGTGGAGAAGGTTCTACCGTTCCAAAGTGGGGACTGTATGAGGAAGGGTCTCATCCCTCCTATTTTTTTCATTTGGGGGAAACAAGGCACAGAGCGGGGCTGTCATTCACTCAAGGAATACAGCAGTTGGGTAGACTCCTAGCAAAGGGACTGGTATCTTGGTTCCTTCCCAGGGTGGCTGGAGGGAATGAGACTGGGGTGGAGTGCTGGGACCTGAAGCCCCTCTTGTCTTTGGCTAAGGTGCCACTTTGGCCAAAGTATCCCCTCCTCAGCCTGACCCTGGAGCCCCCTGAGGATTGTGCAGACCAGGGGTGACTGGGGCTCCCTCCCCATCCAGCCAAACTGCCTCCTTCCTGCCAGGAGTCCCAAACCATGAGAGTCCCCACCCTGTGCAGAGGAGATTGGCCAATGAATGTGGTCCTCTCCAGCTCCCTGTCTCTGGGTCCTGGACCCCCATGTGCTTGGCCTAACTGGGACCAAGATGGCGGCCAGGAAAGCAGACTGTAGAGACTCAGAGTGACTGGGGTCAGGATGAACGGGCAAATCCATCACCAGGACGTGAGAATTGGAATCAGAGATGCTGGGACCCTGGGAAACAGACCCCACTCAGGCATGAGTCGACAAGCTGTTCCCAGGACACTGGGGGTTTCCCTCAGGCAAAAATGGCACCTCTCAGAACCTGCCTGGTACAGGGGGAAGCAGAATCTGTCATCATGGACAGTGAGGGCTGCCAGAGGAAGGGTGACTGTGGGTCCTCTGCCTTAACCCCGCTCTCCCTCCCCACCCTCCCTCACAGCAGCATTCTGCCCCGAGGGGCTTCCTCTGCTGCCCTCTCATGGATCCATGGATCGCCACAGTCTGCCTTTCAAGACTCCTTCCCATGCGGGGTTTCTGGGGAGACATTCTCAAGGGTGGAATACACTAAGCATGAACCGGGAGTCTGACAGACCAGTTCTGAATCTGAGTCTCTTGTTAGCTGTGTGACCTTGGGCAAGTAACTTAACCTCTCTGAGTCTATGGAATAAGGTTGCTGCATGCCTGACGCATAGTGGGTGTTTGTTAAAAAGGCCATCCCCTCCTTTGTTTCTCCTTGCGAGGAAACCTCTGCTGCCTGGCTCTTGGCATTGCCCATCTCCCATAGGCTCCTTCTCCCCCAGCTTGTTTGTTCCCCAGTGATAGCACCGCCTTCAGGAAGGGTCTGTGTAGAGCAGTCGCTACCAGGCCCCGTGCTGGCTATTCACCTCACTGTTGCAGAAACGGAAACAGAGAGGTGAAGATACTTGCTCAAGGCCATGCACAGCTAAGACACCAAGGAGACTCAAGTTTAGATCTGTGTGAGCCCCCAAGACCTTGTCTTTCCAGGCCACGTTGCTGTCTGCCTCTTCTAATGAATCCTGGACAGACTTTAGACTCAAAAGATCAATAAGGTGGGGGTAGGTTGGGCCTTGGGGCCACGAGATGAGGGCGCAGTTTGGTGGGGCCTGGGGGAGGGAATGGGGACTTGGCAGGGGGGTGGGATGCCAAAGACAGGCTTTGTCACCTCACCGTTTTGCAGAGGGAAGGGTCTGCACCATGCTCCCTGGTGACTCCTAGGCTGGGGGAGTCTCGGGGAGGGGGGCTGCTGAGGCCAGGAAAGGGACTAAGTGAGCCCACATCTTGGTCACCCATGGGCCCAGCTCTTTGCCTCCTGGGAAGGCAGGGATTTCTCCTTTGCCTTTGGGGGAAGCTGAACAGCCAATGCCCAACCTGTTCCTGAGTTACCAGAGGAATCTTCAGGCAAAGCTCTGAACTTCAGAAGGTTTCACCACCACCCCCCACCCTCCAGCCCCTCAAGCTAGCCACAAAAAGAGGGCTTTGATTCTGGGACGGGGGGAAACCTTTCCCCCCATGTCATTTTATTGAATTCAGCAGAGTCTTTTATTTCTAATTCAGGAAGTGTCCTGACAATAAAAACATCATCAATATATTAACTCACTTCTTTAAAATTTCCAAGCACGTTCTAGAGAGAGACTTTGCAAATGGAAAACAACAGGGCAATAAACTGCTTTTCTGGTTGGGCTTTGAGCGGGGAGGGAGTGCCGGGGGACAGAAGATGAGGAAGAGCTTAACCCACCGGCCAGGCAGGGCAGACTCCCACCATCAGAGCGCTCATTCTAGAGCTGGCCTCCGTGCCTGGGCACTGTTTCATTTCCATCTGCTTTGCAAAGAAATTACAAGAAGCAATGGCTATTTGCTAGAGCCCTGGCCCATGCTTTTAACACTATTTACAACCCCACAGGAGGACATTCTGGCTCATTCTGTAACGTCCAAAGGTCACTGCTTTCTGTAAAGCCTTTTACTGCTCACTGGGGGCTGTGTTAGGATGTATTTGCAAGACCTCATTCCCTTGAGGCCTCACAGCATGCTCTGGAGGAGGGAGCTCTCTCCCCATTTTACAGGTGAGGAAAGCTGAGGCGTGTCCAACATCACACAGCAAGAAGGCAACAGAGTCAAGATGGCGTCCCAAGTGCTCTGACCCAACACTCCCTGCCGAGACAAAGGCTCTGGCTCTTGGTGGACAGTTGAGAGGCCCCTCCAGCCCAACACCCTCCTTTTACCTTCAGTGTCAATGTGAGGCCAGCTTCTTAGTTGGAAGAAGTAAATTCCTTAGGGGATATACTCATTCATTCATTTATTCAACAGAAACGTATGGAGAATCTTCTAGAAGCCAAGGCTTGTGCTGGTGCAGGGATAAAGCAATAAAAACAACAAGGCCCTCGGCCTCATTGTTGTTCAGGGGTCAGACCCCTCTCCCCTACCACCCCCACGGTCCCTCCTCACTAAAGAAGGGGCAGCTGATCTGCCTCAGGTTTCTGACCCACCCCCTAGGAATAGCCCGCAGCCAGACGTGGGACCCAAGCCAGTCCTCCTCACTCCCTCCCCACCAGCCCGCCCTGGGCCTCTGCCCCAGATCCGTATGGTTTGGGCTCTGCCTGGGACAGGCCAGGGCAAGGGAGCCCCCTGGGAGCCCGGATCAGCAGCCATGAGGGGCGGGGGAAGGAGAGGGGGCAAGCAGAGGTGTGTTTTGAAATCTGCTTCCTTTTGGCCACGCTTGAACTTCCAAGAGGCTGGGTTTGACTGGCAGGCGCAGAAAGGGAGCGCTGACTCCCCGCGGAGCCCAGGGCAGAGATGGAGGGGCTCCGCTGGGGGGGAGGGGGTGCTGGGGCCCCAGGGCCTGCATCCTCTGCCCTTCCTCCTCTGCCCTCAGCCGGGGGAGGCTGGCGCCTGGGTACGGCTCTCTGGGCCCAAGAAGGCCAGGGCAGGGGTGGAGGTCTTGGAGTCAGGAAAATCCCAGAGTCACAGCAGGACTGAGCCCTTCAGGACCAAAGTAACAACAGTGGTGCTGCCAACAAGGACCGGCGGACGTACTGCGTGTTTCCTGTTCCTTCTTTACACAAATGCTCATTAAATGAGCTCCTCTCTGTAGAAAGCGGAGAACAGTGCCCAGTGCCTTGTAAATACTACATAAGCACTTGTGAGCGGATAAAGGAGCTGGGGCGAGGGCCTGCCATTTGCCTGTTCATTCTCAGATCTGGCCCCTACTCTCCGTCCTACTCCGTGTCTCAGGGCTGACCCTGCCGAACTACAACTCCCAGGCTCCCTTGTCACTGGCTTCCTGTTAGCCTGGGCCAATGGGAAGAGCAGGTTGGGAACCAGAGGGCAGGAGCCAGGGTACTTCTACCCCCAACCCCCTGCTTTCGTGGCATCTTGGGCAGTGCCTTCAAGAACTCGCTTCTGTGGTTCCAGGTCCCGGGGACAGGCCCTCCCTGCAAGCCCAGCTCTTGTGGGCAGCCCCGGCACAGCTGTGGTTCCAGGGTCCCCCCGATCCTGGCTCCCAGGCTCTGTTGTCATCACTTCTTCCCTGGTCCCCTGGGTCCCAGGACGTGGCAGTCCTTCGCCACTGCTTGTCGCTGGGATGCCTCGCCATCCTGCTCAGGCCCTACAGCTTTTCTGGCATCTTCAGAACGAGTGCCCTGTGTTAAATTCCCTCCGTTGAAATACCTGTTCTGGTTTCCTGACCTCCTACTGTGTGCCACGCTCAGGTCCCTGCCTTCAAGAAGCTTATAATCTAGTGGGGAAGAAGGGCATTCATCCAATCATCCCATAAGTACATATATAATTATAGACAGCAGTCACCGCTGTGAAGGACAGAGTCTGTGAAGAAGGGCCCCATAGTAGTTCTTGTCCTCATGGCGGTTCTCCAAGGGTAAGGGACAGCCTTCTACTGCCGGCCACACGGTCCCCGGGGGCCTGGGCTGGGACTGCGACCTGAGTCGGCCTGCTCTTTGCATGGCCGCACGCTGCCTAATGTCTGCAACTGACATTTTGCAGAGACGAGAAGAGGCCTAGAGAAGGACAGTGACTTTCCCGGGGGCTCGAAACTGGGAGAAGCCGGGTCACCTGGCCCTGGTGTCTGCCCTCCGAGATGTTTCACATCGCTGCTCAAGTGCAGACTCAGCGCTTCCTCTCCGTCCCTCCCCCCGCCTTCCCCAGCTCCCCTCCAGCCCCCAGGCAGAGGCAGCATCAGAAACCACAGTTCTGGGCCCACTGCCAGAGCCTGCCCCTCGGCCACCCCTTCCCACTGTCCTGAGTTTCTGGAACAAGCCGTCTGTCTCAGGGGAAAAGCTTTTACAGCCCTCCTGAGGCTGTGTGTGTATGTGCATGTGTGTGTGTGTATGTGTGTGTGTGTGTACTTTCCTGGGGCATGTGTCCCCAGGGTAGGAGGTAGAGGGCAAATAGGGCCCTTTCTAAGACCAAGGAACCCCCAACCCGCACTGTGAGTCAACCCCCTAAAATGAATTACTGCAAGTATGGGCATGACCTCCTCCGCAGATGGTGGATGCGAGTTAGGGAATGTGGTGTCCAGGGGGAGCCCTGGGGGGCTTTTCAGGGCAGAGCAGCCCCCCCCCGGCAGGCATTATGGGGCATGGGGAGCAGCCAGTGACTTCCTGGCTAAGAGCCAACAGGGACAGAGAGCAGGCCCAGAGAGAGTCAAAGAGGCAAGACTCCAGGACATCTGGGCTGGGGGAAGGTGCAAAATATTCGTGCAGGAGGTGAAGGCCTGGCTGTGCGTGGCCCTGAGGTCTCTGACGGGAAGTTAAGGCCTCAGGGAACAGGGAGCTTGGCTGGGAATGGGCTAGGGGAGGAGTCTCAGCCTTGGAGAGAAGCTGGCTGACGCCTCCTCGAGCAGATGGGGACACTGAGGCTGAGGGGCAGATGATATGTTCCAGGGAGAGACTGGGAAGGGACTAATACTCAGTGCTTTCGACTTTTCACCACAGCATTCCTAAAGTGAAACCAACCAGGACCCACTTCTTTAAACTCCTCAACGCCTGGGCCCAATTTTGCATGGGACCCGAGAGGCACACTGGGTGACCACAGCCAGGATTCACTGCACGCTCACCCCGGGGCAGCTCTCGTCTGAAAAAACCCCCAGCTGCCGTTCCATGCAGCCTCACCATTGCCCCACAGGGTAGCTGCTATATTCATCCGCATTTTGCAGATGAAGAAACCGAGACATGGAGAGGTTAAATACTTGCCCAAGATCGCTCATATAGCAGGTGGCAGATCTAGGATTTAATCCAAAGATCTAAAGCCCCTTGTGGCACCAAGGCTTGCTGGAAAATGCCACCCCCCTCCCCAAGGGCCCTTCGGACAGCCTCCAGGAACTATGAGAACATCAGAAGGGGCCTTATCTGTTCTCTTGGGCATCCTGGGTTCTGCCGTTCCTCTGCCTGCGCTCATTCATCCCTTCATCGCTCCTTCAACAGGTATTTATTGAGCATTTACTATCTTCCAGGTGGTGAAGACTGAGCACAAAATAGCCTCACCTCCACTCTCACGGTGCTTCATCCTTGTGGGAAAGATAGCTAAAATAAAGAAACCTGGAGCACCAAATACACATGCGGCTATTAAGTAATCAAGAAACGGGATGGTGATTGACAGGGTGGGATTTTAGATATGGGGGTCAGGGAAAGTCTCTCCGAGGAGGTGACATTTGAGCAGAACTATGAGGGAAAGTGATTTATCACAGCAGGAGTTAATTATTCTCTCATGATCTGCCTAATGTCTGTCTTTCCTGCCAGAAAATTGTCTTTTGCTCTACGAAAATTGTCTTGTTCATGACGGTATCTCGATGCTCAAAACAGGGCCTCACACAGCAGGTGTCCCACAAACAGGGACGTGCACATAGTGGGTGAACGGGTGAACGGGTGGATAAACGGGATGATGGAAGCAGACCCAACTCCCGTCCCGAAGAGGTTGCAGCCTTGTCAGTTTCCTCCTCTGAGCCCCCCCTTCCCTCCTAAATAGTGAGTGCATGGGATCCTGACTAATCCTTTGGGACAAGTGCTGAGAGTCCCAACTTGTTAAACATGAGAGCCAGCGAGTGGTGAGGCCGCAGGGATGTGGAGGGCGAAGAGGGGAGATTGGAGACCAGCCTGCCTCACTTCACTCCTCCCTGTCAGCCTTGATGGACCATCATCCACACCCCTGCTTGAAGCAGAACCCCCACCAGGGAGGCCGAGGTGGTGGGAGAAGGCTGCTTCCTAACAGCTGGGCTGACCCTGGAGCTGCGGGCCGAGACAGGAAGGGGAATACGGGGGTGCCTCCATCCCCAGCATAGAGGGCCGAAGGTGGGCAGGAAGTCAGGGCCGCTTGGGAGCGTCCCGGACTCAGGAGAGAACAGGCTGGCTGCCGGCCAGAGGTTTTATTCCACCGAAGGGAACTCTCCCTCCCAGAGTGGGGATGTGTTAGTGAAGGCCTGGACTTCGGAAGGTTCCTCTGTTCCCCTCAGTGGAAGGGCCGAGAGTCCACCTGCAGAGTTCCTGCACGCCCCCAGGTTGGCCCTCCTGAGCATGGGGCAGGAGAGAAACGTCCAACAGCCCAGGCTCAGCCAGCCACTGGCCGTGACCCTGGCAGGGTGTGTCCCTTCTCTGAAACTCAGTGTTTTCAATCTGTAAAATGGGTGATCATGATATGCTGACCTCACAGGACTGCTGTGGGGATCAATGGGAGAATATATGCTTAGTCAGACTGTCAAGCAGATGGGAATAGTGGCCATTGGGTGGCCCACTCAGAGGAAAAGAGAAACCTCCTTCCCTGTTTGCTGATTCCCACCTTCCCACCCCCAGGCTGGTGCTTAGCTGAATAGTCTGAGCATTTGTGTTTTGCACTCAGACTCCGTTTGAATCATGGCTGATGATCCTCTGAGCCTCAGTCTCCATGCCTGTCCAACACTTAGCACAGCCCTAAGAGCTCAAGAAATGGTAGTTTGGTTGATGTCACTGAGAACATTCTGGAGATGTCACGTGAAGAGAAATGGGCTCCCGGCCCTCAAGCTCATGGTCGTTTAGGGACAAAGACCCAGTGATTGTGGAGGAGGTTGGTGAGGACTAGGAGGGGGCAGAGCCCTGAGAAGGAAACCCCACCCTTCCTGGCTGGAGCAGGGGTGTCAAAGGAGGCCTTCCAAGAGCAGGTGGCACAGACGCCAAGGCTGGGGGGCTGGGTGGGACTCCTCCAGAGCAGCCCGCACTGCAGGCAGAGGCCGCCGGGGGATGCGCAAAGGCTGAGGATGGGGCAACGGAGGGAGTCACCTGGAGGCCCCCAGGCCTCTCCACCCTGAAGCCCTTAGGGGCCAGCCGACATAAGGAAGGAGGCCAGGCCTCCCCTCCCTCTGTGACCCGAGTCACCGCGGCCCCGCGGGGCCTGGCCCGGTTTCCCCTCCACTGCGCTGGGCGGAAATCCAGCAGGGGCAGCCGGGCTGACATCAAACCCTCCCACCGCAGGCCTGGCTGCAGCCCCTCTCCGGGCCTTAACGAAGCCATAAATCCTGGCCAGCGGCGGGAGGGGCGGCCCCCGCACATGTCCCGGCGGCCGGACAGAGGCCGGCATCTCGGGCTGGCGGGGACTGAGCGCCCCGACACCCCATCACTCATCCCCCACGCCCGGCCGCCCCCGCCTCGGCAGCAGCCCATCCATCTCCCCCGGAGGCTTTCAAGTCCAGCCTCGGGCCCTCTGCTTAGTGTTAAGATGAGCCCCGGCTCACGCGGACTGTTCTTATTTATCTTCGGGTCTGTCCCCTTGCGACCATCACTCCGCGGGGCGGCCCCGGTTCTCAGGACAGGCCCCCAGGATGCGTTCCTCCCCCGGCTTCCTTTCCCGCCCCCACCTGGCAAGGCACAGAGAAGGCCTGAGGCCGCGGGGCCCTTCTTGTTAGTCGCAGGCGACACTGGCCGGGCGTTCTGGCCTCTAGCTCTCGGCAGCTTTACAAGAGCCCTTTGAGGCTTGAGCATGTCTGTGCTGTACACCGGGGGAAACCGAGGCACAGAGAAGGAAGCCACTCAGTTCAGGGATCCCCTGGCTGCCTGGCTTTGCTGCAGGTACCAACGGCTGGCCTTTGGCCAAATCATGCAAGGCCTTGTGGGTCCTTTGCTTTGCTGCCCTGCAGGTTGGTGCACATCAGTTCGTGTCTGGTGGCCTTTGCTAGGCTGGGAAGTCCTCCGGGCAAGGCTCAGGGCGCCTCGGGAGCCCCCGCCCGCACCCCAATCACAGGATCCCAGGCTCAGCCCTGGGAAGGGGTTCAGAGGGCCTGAGCCCTGCCTCTCCCCATCCCAGCTCCTGACCTCGGGGGCTACTGATGTCTCTGACTTTGGATTCCTCCCGTGTAGAATGAGGACGAGTCATGGAACCCGTGGGCTGACTTTCTGGAACCACCTCTGGCACAGAAGGTGAGCTCCAAGGAGGCCTGTGACTGCATTTGTCATCATTGTCACCTCTCAGGGGCTTTCAGCCGGGGGTCCTCGGAGGGGTGCTGGCGGTGGGGCCCCACAGATCCGAGGCCCTGACAGCCCCCCACTTGGGGACTCCTGGCCGGACAGAGAGCGTCCTGTCTTGGAGGTGGTTGGAGTTCTGACAGCCCAGTGTGGACTTGGTGGTCACCTCAGAGGATGACCACAAACATGTTGGAGGGATAAGAAGGGGGGAAAAAATTAATTATTGCTTTAAAACAAAGTTTGTTCAAGAGATAAGATCTTTCAAAACACAGGATAGTAAAAGCAGCCTTCCTTGGGGAAAAGGCCGGGCAACTCTAATTTGGTCCAGCCCCGAGCCCCCCCGCTGCCGCCCCAGCTCTGTGCCTGATGTCGCTGTGGGTACCCCTACAGCTCTCCTCCGACGGTGGTCCCCGTCCGCAGGTGAGGACCGCGAGTGTTACGGAGGAGCCTGATTTGCCCACAGTCACATTGGCCGAGGAGAAGCCAGCCTCTCCTCCGAAGAGGTAGAGGCCTTGGGGAGGCGGACGCTTGTGCGGGCTTTGGAGTCAGGCGGGCCTGGATCCCAGCCGAGCTCTGTCACCAGCTGCTGTGACATTTTGAGCAAACCGCATGCCCACATCTGGTGAGAGGGTGTGAAACCAGTTGAGTGAATCTAGGAGCAGTTCTGGAGGTGAGAGCTGGCTCTTGGGCACATTTTCAGAGATGGGGCTTGGCACTTCCTGACAGCCCGGGTTTGGGGTGGTCAAGGTCCCCGGTCCCACACCCTCCATCAACAGCCACCGATGTCTGTTCCTAGAGCCTGGATAACAGGGTGAGGTGGAGCTTTCCAGAACAGGAGGCTTTGTCCTCTGCTGCTACCCAGATGTGGAATTCTCCTCTGTCACAGAAGATGGGCTAAAGATGCTTGGGTCTTTGATTCTCTGGTTTTAGTCCCCTTTGACCTTGGGGCGAGGGGAAGGTAGGAAAGGGAGATGGAAGAAAACTGGCAAGTTCATTGTCAGGCAACACAGGCACCCAGGCCATTGTTCCTGAAAAATGGGTGAGAAAGAAGGCAAGCAGGTGATCTTTTAGGACCTGCCCAGCTAAGGGCTGGGTCTGCACTTCCAGAGGCTGGGGCAGGAGGCCGGTGACTCGGTGCTCCTTCCAGCCAGGGGTTTGCAGTCCCCACGAAGTCAGAGCCAGGAGAGACTTGAGTGACCACCTCCTTCTACCAATGAGACAAAGAGAAGGAAAGGGACTGGCCCATGGCTGCACAGGATGTGCCTGGTGAACCCCGGGGATGACCCCAGCCCAGGGCTCCCCAGCTACACCATGCCGTGCGCGACACAGTGCCCGGTTGCTGAAGCAATGAAAGAAAGTTGAGAAACTCTATTCTCCTCCCTCTCCTCCCTCTTTCCTTCCTTCATCCTTTCCTTTCTTTCCTCCTCCCTCCTCTCCTTTGTCCATCCTCCCTCTCTCCCTCCGTATGCACCCACACCAAATGTCTGCTCTGGGCCAGGCCCCACCCCAGATCCTGAGGCTCCCAAGCTGATCTGACCACATCCCCATCCTCTGGTGGCTCTCAGTCAAGTGGGCAAGATCCCCTTTGGAGGCCCTCGACCCTGACTGGCCCCCAGGAGTCCCTCTTTCTCGGCGCCATGCCCAGGATGTGAAGCGGTTAAAACCCCCCCAGGCAGAGCAGGCCTCCTCCAGGCCATTCCCCTGCCCAGCCAGCCAGGCAGCTTCTGGGGTTTGCTGTGTTTCTTTCTCTCTTCCTTCTCGCTCCTTTTTTTTTTTTTCTTTTTAAGAAACATATGTCACTCGCCGTAACTCATGTGCTTATTTTAATCATGACCATATGCTTAATGGGATGTAATAGAACCACTGCTAACCTGGCCCCCGCTCGCAAATCTCTCTCCCCACCCCGCTCCCACTCCGTGGGCCAGCCTGCCTGCCCCTGAGCTACTCCATGTTTTCATGGCAAGACTGACCTGAGGAAAGGGAGAAAAAAGGGAGAGTGAACTCCGTCATTCACTTTCTCTCTGGTGGTTCATTCACGGTTCATCCATCCGCTATTTATTGAATGCTCGCTTGACGCCAAGCACCCAAGAAGCAACAGTGAGTGAGGTCAGTCACGGCCTCTGTCCTCTGGTAGGAGAGGTGGATGTCTTGTCTTGTAAACAGGTAATTAAACACTTAATTACAGCCAGTTACAGAGGAGACTGTATTACTGGGAGGCCTACCAAGAGCAGAACCCTGTCTGTTTGATGTGTCCATGTATTGACTCCTTCCTAGTAGGTCCTTGATGAATATTTGTTCAGTGAGAGAATGAATGAATGAATGAATGAATGAATGCATGCATGAGTCGTAGGTCAGAAAAGACTTCCCTGAAGAACAGGGGTTGAGTTCTAAAATAATCTCTCCAAAGTAAAGTGGGGTCAAGAGGATCCAGTGGGGTACATGAGGAGAAGAGCAAAACTTCGATTTATTTTTATTTCCCCATCTTGAAAATGAGAAACTGACATTTTCTGTATGTTTAATATACAGACTGATGGTAAAGTATGTGGCATATGTATGAAATTTATAAATAGCTATACATCACAAAGGGGCAGGAGGTAATGCCCAGTGTTTTTACTGCTGGGGAGAGGTACGTGATCAAGAGTTAGGAGACCCCTTGTCTCAGTCTGCTTAGGCTACCCTAACAAAACACCATAGACTGGGAGCTTAAATAGCAGACGTCTATTTCTCACGGTCCTGGAGGCTGAGGAGTCCAAGATCAAGGTGTTGGCCATACAGTTCCTGGTGAGAGCTCTCTTCCTGGCTTGCAGACACCTGCCTTCTCCCTGAGTCCTCACATGGCCTTGTGTACATGTGGTGGGGGTGGGGCAGGGAGGAGAGAGCTATCTCAGTCTCTTCCCCTCTTACAAGGCCACCCACCTTATTGGATTAGGACCTCATCCTCCTGATCTCATTTGACCTTAATTACCTCCTAAAAGCCCTGACTGAATACAATCACACTGGGGGTTAGAGCTTCAACATGTGAATCTGGGAAGGATGGAAGTGTAAAGCTCTGGGTGAAGGTGCTGGGGAAAAGGGGGACCCACCTTCTAGAAGCAGTGGTCCTGACATGGGAAGGAGTCTGGGGATATGAGGAACAAAATTCCTACCTTTCCCTTCTCCATCCTTAGAAGGGCATTTCTCCCGTCTAGTCCCTGACTTCATGCTGGGGTGAGTCTAATACCTTTTCAGATGTGTGAAAACTATGAGAGGTAGAGTCAGAGTATGATACAAGAGTCCACGCCCATGGGGGTTCCTGGACAGCAGGATGGCTCGGTGGAGGTAATAATAATATAAAAATGTTGTGTGAGTGTGATGTCCCAGTGCATGCCCTGGTAATCACCCAAGGCAAAAAGCTCCATTCTCCATTCTTCTGATGCCAAGAATCCTCCATCCGCTCCTCCCTCCCCAGTCTCCCCTCTCTAGCTCAGGTCCTGCCCAGATTACTTCCTCAGCCCTCCCATGGTTTGTCCCATCAGAAGATAGCACACAGAGTAATCCTTTTAAAATGTAAAGATGAGTGTGTCACTCCACAGCTGAAACCCCCAGAGCTTCCACCACACTCAAAATACACCCAGAGTCCTTACCATGGCCAACAGTCCCTGCATGAGTTAGCTTCTGGCCACCTCTTCTGACTTCACTCCTGCCCCACGGGCCTTCTTGTACTTATTTGAACTTGCATGCTCCTACCACAGGGCCTTTGCACTTGCTGTATGGCTTCCTGGAGAGATCTCCTTCCTTCTGTCCCTCATTTCACTCTGATAATCTGCCCAAATGGCACTACTTCCTTGGGTCCCCTTGGGTCACCTCATCTGAAATAGTCTCCCCTTTCATGTTCTATCCCTTATTCTGTTTTCTTTTTATAGCACTTACCACAATCTGGCATATTATATGTGTTTGTTTATTTGTAATATCTCCTCTCTTACACTAAAAATGTAAGCTCTGTAAGGGCAAGAGTTTTTGTCTGTTTGTTCCCTCCTATACTCCAAAAGCTTATAAAAGTATTTGACACCTGGGGCACCAGAGGCTCAGTCGGTTGAGCGGCTGCCTTCGAATCAAGTCATGATCCCAGGGTCCTGGGATTGAGCCCTGCATCGGGCTCCTCCCTATCCCTCTGTTTCCAGGCTCGTGCTCTCACTCTCTCTCTATCTCAAATAAATAAATAAAATCTTAAAAAAAAAAATCTGACACCTAGCAGGTACTCATTAAACATTCATTGAATGGGAGTGTTTTTGCAATTTATCAAGCAAAGGGGCAGGGTTGTACACGATGAGACGGGGAGGGGGAGAGGCTCAGACCACAGAGGTCCTGGGTGACTTGGGTAGGGAATTTGGATTTTGTACTCATTGCAATGAGGAGCTACTCAGGAATTGAGCATGATTTGGGCTTTTGGTTATTTGTTTGTTTGTGTTTTGACAACCCTTCCCCTTAGGTGTGCTTGGGCAGAATAAAAGGGGAGATTTTTCGACTACAGAATTGGAAGAAATTGGGGGCAATCTAGTAGAATTATGAAAAAGCAACAATTCTAATCTCAGTCTCCTCATCCATCCTCCCCGTCTTTGTCCCCCCAAGGATCTCTCTAAGATCTCTTTTCAGTTCAAAATAAACCAAGGGGATAAATATAAGGGTTGTAAAATCACCATCTGCTACGTCCAGCCCTCCGGGCGTTTCCTATCTGTTCCCTGCGTGTCTTCCCCATTCCCAAGTGTACAAGAAGAGGGTCCAGCCCTGATTTATGCTGCTGACAGCAAACCTAATGAATTGAAGACATAAAAGCATACGGGGATCCCCCCCGGGATAAATCCATTCTGGATTCAGGCCTTTGAGTGGGGCACGTGGCCGGGCTGACAGCCCAGTGTCCATGATGGATGTGGCTCTGGACGCCCAGCTCAGGGGCACCGAGCATCTCGTTGGGGGTGGTAATGGGAGGAGCCGATGTAGACTTAGGAGGGCTCTAAAACATCCCAAGCTTGTAGCAAAAGGAGCTTAAAGCAAATCCAAAACGGAGATTCCAAGCACGTGTGGGGTGCATGGTGGGCCAATTGCGCCCCGCCGGGAATGGTGCACGGAGAACGTGAGGCAGGGATTTTGGTCCTCGTCCCCCTTTGCCGCTAAGTGCAACCGTGCACCACCCCCTGCAGGCACCTGTGTCCACCTGTAAAATAAGGTTTTAAATGGGTCAGGGACTGAAGATGTCAGGGCCTACAGAAGCCCAGGACACATTTTGCATAAATGACAGAAGTAAGCTAGGTAAGGAGCTGTAGAAGAATGGAGAGCATTCGCCCTGCTGTAAGAAGCACTCACCACTCAGCTCCAGCCAGTGGCATCATTGTCAGAGTCGGTCCTGGGACGGGGGTTTGGGGGAGCGGCTCTTCTGTTTATTGAAGAGAAGTCAGAAAGTAGGGCTCATTCCTACGTGGGATCTCCCCCTTTAAAAATGAGGACAGCTGCTTCACATTGGATTTTAAATGATGCTGGCTGAACCCAGCCTGTGGGCCACCTGTTAGGAACCACTCGATGAGATGATCATTCAGGGTCCCATCCCATTTTAATTCAATTAATTCAACAACCGTTTCCCGGGAACTCGGAACCTGCCAGGTACTGTGTAGACACTGGAGATGCAGGTAAGACCAGCATGGGCTCAACATTCAACAACTATCTCCTGGGCAGGGCAGGGTGAAGAAGGGCTCAGAGATCTGAGGGTCAGCGGCACATTCGGAAAATACTCCAGAGGCGTCAAGAGAAGGCGGGACTGGAACCGGGGCCCCAGGCAGGCAGCGGCAGATCTGAAGGACCCTCAAGGCTGGTGGTAGAGGGAACCTTTGTCCTACAGGTCACCGCACTTGGAAGCTGGGTGCGAGGGTCATCCATGTGGGAAAGCGCCCTCTGCTGGCCATATGCTGGATGGCTAGAGGAGCCGCTGAGGAGGCCATATAGGGGACCATCTCAATAACCCAGGGAGAGATGACGTGGCCTTGGATCCAGGCAGAGGCAGAGGGAGAAGGAAAGATGGCACCTTGGAGGGACTGGTGGATTTCTCCCTGTATTCCCTGGGGCATTTACACGCAGGCTGATGCCAACTACACAGAGCTCCCGGTGGCAAGCAACCGAAACCAAACGTAGCTACTTTAAACAGACAAGGGCTGGAGAACCAGGCTCAGAGGCCATGCCATGAGGACCCACGCTCTCAATCATGCTGTATTACGGGTCCATGGAGACACCACCACGTTCCCTGCAAAGACCCTTGAGCAGCAAACTTTACTGTCACAAGACACCACCTCAGCCTTTGGACACCAAGTTACTGAGAAAGTGGGGATAATAGTTCTCGCTCCCCTGGGATCATTTTGAGGTGCAAAGGCAATCCTATCTGTCAGGCACTCAGCACGGTGCCCCAGTGCCTGGCACACAGCCGCTCAGGAAAGGGCAGCTGTCACCGTGGTCTTCAGCATCCTTATCATCATGGTTACTTTCTGACTCTTCGTCTCACCAAGCCCGTTAGATTTGCTCCTGAGGGCAGGTCCCTTATACTGTGCTCGTGTGTCCTCAGCCCTACCCTGCACACGTTAGGGGCTCTGCACTCCAAAGTGTCAGCCAGTGTCTGGTACGAATGAGTCCTGAACAACTGAATGGGTGGGTGCGTGGGCTCTGTGGTAGGAGAATGAACAGCAGACGGAGCAAGTTAGCTGTGTCAGATGTGTTCTTTTCGGTGGAACGACCACTCTCCGTTTTCATTCACTTTGACCATACTCCAGACAAAGGGAGAACAGATGTCCCCTTAGTCATAGCAAGGATGCCCCAGAATTGGCGAGACACCATCTGTGGCCAGCTCCGTGTCTCCCACTGGGAAAGAGGGATTCCAGATGTTCCTGAGGAGCTGGATGCTCGGCGGAGGGGTGATGGGTACAGAGGAGAGGCGGGGTCTCTGAATGTCAGCTGAAATGAGGATGTGAGCCGAGGAGAGTGCTTGGGGGCCTGCACTGGGAAGGTGCCACGAAGTCCCCCCGCCCTGACATCATGTCATGGAGTGTGTCAGAGATCATTGGAACCCACCAAATAGTTCAAGTGCTCCTCCCATCTCTCAGACTCCCTTGCAGCTGGGATGGGGCCACAGGACTCCTTGGGCCAGCAGACTCTGAAAGGAAATGGTGCTGTCCCTTCTAGGCAAAGGCACTTAGAGCCAGTGTGCCTTCCCTCGTCTTTCCCTTCCCTGCTCTGGACCTTGGTGGCCACATGTTCCAGATGACGCAGCTAACACACAGCAGACATTAAGCGAGCGAGAAATACATTGTTAATGTGCTAAGCCACTGAGATGTCAGGCTTTATCAGCTCCCAGCATAGCCGAACCTCTCCTGACGAATAGATGCACATTTCAATCAGTCTCCTACATTTTTCAGAGATACTCAAGGGCTCCTCTTTTTATAACATGAGAGCTAATTGCAAGGGCTCTGAGGACCTTCCAGCTCAGCCATCCCCTTTTCAGAAACTGCAGCAGGCCCAGAGAGTAGGAGCAGCATGCTCATCACCGTTACATACTGTTTCCCCACTCTGGGATGTTAGGTATCCCTCTTTAGAGGGGCATCAGCTGGTGCAGGACTGAGTGCAGAGGTTGACGGAGAGGTTCAGTATATTCATTGAACCAACGTTTGTCGTGCACCCCCTTAGTGAACATGATATAGTCCTTGGCCCTGGGAGCGGATGTTCTGGCCGGAGAGCCACCTTGAAACAATGGATTCTCTGCAATTGTGTTGAATGTTATTTGTGGGATATACAGGGCAGTGTGGGAGCAAATAACTTCCTCTAGGGTAGGGCAGTAAGAAGGCCCTCTTACACAGGATTTAATCAGGTGAAAAAGGAAGCAGTAGAGGTACTCTCAGCAGAGGGACCTGTATGTGCAAAGACCCAGTGACAGAATGGAGCTTGGGGTCTTTGATGAGTTGAAAGAAGGCCAGTGTACAGGAGGGAGAGGAAAATGGGAAGAGAGAGAGAGAGAGATGAGACAAGGTAAGAGCCTGGTTATCACAGCACCATGTCATGGATTTGAGGCTTCATTATTTTTATCGTGAAAGCCACTGAGGGACTTGAGACACAACCAGTGACTTTTAGACTGGTGACTATGTCTGCTCTGTGGAGAAATGATAGTGGCAAAGCAGGAAGACCATTTGGAGGCCACTGCAGTGGGTAAGGGAAGAGCTGGGTCTTTGATTAATGTGGTGACAGGTGGATGGAGAGAAGAGGATGGATTCAGGATATATTCCAAGGGTTGAATGGGCGGACCTTGGTGATATGTTGGATGTGGGTCTCTGTGAGGGGTGGGAGAACAGTTGTCAAATTTCGGTCTTGGGCAATAGATGGATGGTACCAATTTCTAAGATGGGGAAGTTTATGGGGTAAGTGATTAGTTTATTATGGGATGTGGTCTGGAGAAGTGGAAGCAGCAGGGGTGGGGGGCTCTGGATGAGAACTCTCTACCTTGTAGGTAGGTGGCAGAGTTGCCTGTTGTCTAAGCCAATACCTAGTCTCCTCTTCCTCCCTTGATTCGCAACTGGTATGTAACCACGTAGAATAAAGAGTATATTTCCCAGCATTCCTGCTAATAAGTTGTAAGCAGAAATGTTGTATTGACTATTGCACAGTGCCCCAAACGGGAGAAAGGCTGCCTTCCTTTGTTTTTAATTCCTCCTTCTGGATAGCTGGGAAGTGCACTTGATGTCTGGAGCTCCAGCAGCCATCTTGGATCATGAGAAGTGAGTCACATGCTGAGAATGTGGAGTAGCAACATGGAAGGAGCTGGGGACAGACACTGTAGTGCCACACCAGCTCCAAACTATGTACCTCTAGACTTTGCCATGCACCCGACCTCGTCTTAATTAAGACTAGAGAATCTGACCCCTGACTATCCATTTGTCCTTACCTCCTACACCTCTCCCTTTCCCTCACTCCATGCCAGCTTTTAGCGGCTTTCCTGTTCCTCTGATGCTCCAAACTTGTTCCCACTTGGAGACTTTGCACTTGCAGTTCCTTGAGCCTGGAATGCTGTTCCTTTGTGTCTTCTCATTGGCTCCATTCAAATATCCCCTCTTCGGAGAGAGTGTCCCTGACCACCTTCCTCATGAAGGTCCTTCCCCTAAAGTTTTCTCTGTCACACCATCCTGTTTCCTTTCTTCACTGCATTTCTCATGGTCTGAGTAATTTACTTCTTTGTATGTTTATTTGGGATTCATTGCTTCTTCCCATGAGAATAGGTAATTTATAAGAGCAGAGAGACCTGCTCTTTGTCCTCCTGCGTCTCCCAAGACTAAACAGATAGCAGCATGCACTACAGGCTTAGCATATAATTATTGACTAATGCAAGGAGCTAGAGCTAGTTCCTCATTTTACCAAGACTGTTGAGGCCAGAAAAGGAAATTGACTTGCCCAAGGTCGCCATTCAGGGGAAGGACCTGAACCTCCAAAGTCCAGGCCTCCAAGCACCCATCTGAGAGTGTGCCCCCTCCCCACATCTCAGTAGGGACAGTCACACTCTTGGGGGAGGCACCACCAACCCCCTTGCTGCCTCCCAGCCTCCCGGGGCAGGAACATCTGCATCCGTGACATTCCACCAGCCTGGCCGGGCTGGCCTGGCTCCTGTGACCCCAGAACACGGTCCCGAAAGGCCTTTGTCCCTCTCCATCCAGCCCAGCATTGCCCTGCTCAGCCTTGGTGGGAAGAAGGCAGGGGAAAAGGAGCCTTGCTGCGGCTGGGCCTTGGGCCACATCTGGAATTAAGAGCCAAAAACCCGGCTCAGTGCTGATCAGGCTTTACTGACAGGAGGCCAGTCCCTCTCCACACTCCAGTGTGCACTGTTTTACGAGGTGTGAGACACTCTGGTACCTTCGAGAGACCTCCTTCTCCCCTCCTGTCCACCCCTATCGCTCGCCTCCAGGGGCTCCTCCAGCCCCCTTTCCTGCTCCCAGCCCACACTGAGCCATTCATTCCAACAGGAGCCCTGGCCACACTCCCACCCTTGGCCAGGGTGGGGGCGATTGGCCCTACCTCAGAAAAGACTACAGAGGCCCAGGAAGGTCCAGGCCTCCGCCCCAGATGTCTCACTCCCACCTCGCCCCGTGGGAACTGGAACTGGGGAGCTGCCCAGGGCCAGGAGCGGGCCCCGCTCTCAGCTGGGTTAGAGGTCCAGGAATGGAGAGCAATTGTCTTGGGGGCCAGGGAAAGAAGGGAATGGTGGTCAGATGGGGTGAGGGGAACAGCAGCAGGGAGGAGGGAAGAAGCAGAGGGAAAGGGCTGCCCCGAGGAAGCAGTCTATCAGTTGCCTATATCACTGCTGTTACGAACTTGGTTGCTAAAGCAGCACAGATTTTTATTTTATGGTTTGGGAGGTCAGAAATCCAAAATAGGCTTGCCTGGGCTAAAATCAAGGTGTTGGCAGGGCTGCATTCCCTTGCCCTCTCCAGCCCCTGGAGGCCCCGCTCTCCTGGCCCAGGGCCCTCCTCCCTCTTCAAAGGCAGTCCAGGCCTGCCTGCAGACCTCTCTGGGACGCTGGTGCTAACTCCCCCACCTCCCTCTTTCGCTTGCAAGGCCCCCTGAGCTTCCTTTGAGCCCACGTGGATAATCCAGGCTAATCTCCCCCTCTCAAAGTTAGCGGACTCATAACTCCTTTAATTCCTTCTGCAACCTTGCAATGGACGGAACATCTGTGTCCCGAGGACTCATATGGTATTTGGAGTGGGGTCTTTGGGACACAAGGAAGTCATGAGGTTGGAAACCCCCCACCCCACCCCAATGGGATCAGTGTTCCTAGAAGAAGAGAAAGGGAAAGAAAGCTAGCCCTGTCCCTCACTCCCAAGTGAGATATAGTGGAAGGTAATTGCCTCCAAGGTGGGAAGCCGGAAGCTCTCAGCACAGTGCTGGTCCCCGTGGTAAGTTCTTGGTAAATCAAGGTTTTTCTTACTGTTACCGTTTTGATTTGGGAGTCATCATTTTATGTTAAAGTTTTATTTTAAGTTGTTCACACTCACAGTCCAACAAAGGCCTGAACCTTCTATACTGGACCTGCAGGCGCTTTGATCTTGGACGTCCCAGACGCCAGAACCATGAGAAACAAGCTCATGTTGTGTAAGCCCCCAGCCTAGGGTATTTCTGTGACAGCCTGAACTAAGACAAGCCTTAATTCCCCCATCATGGAACATAACACAGCACGAGTTCTGGGAATTAGGACGCGGACATATGTGGGGAGGGGGGCATTTTCTGCCTATCACACAGGGTCAGGGAGAGATCCTCCTGAGTGTGTGTGTGTGTGTGTGTGTGTGTGTTGGGTGGGTGTGCAGGGAGCTGGACATTCTAGCAGGAACCAACTCTTAGCATGAGATGGACCAATCCGGCAGGTGTAAGTTTTACAGGCTATGAACCCCGTGTGCTAATACAGGAAACTTCATTTTTCTGTGACAAACTTTCGTTTACCAGGAGCCCTCATTCTGCCCATGCAATAAAACTTAGTCACCCCCACACACTGACAGCAATGAGCTTCTTGGGCTCTTACTGGGCCGAAGCAGGAGGCAGGGATTCCTCAGTTCTGGGCACTGCCCCCATCCTCCCATCTTCATTCTTTCTCAGTTGCTTGTGACAACCCCCTGGAGATTAGATAAGGGCTAGTATCGTAGGGCTACTTAAAGTTAATGGCACAATATTTGGGTGTAAGAGGCAGAGAATGTTGAAGAGTTAAGAAAGTCATAGAATGATATGTATTTTTTCTTTCATTCATTTATTTATTTTTTCCTTTTTTAATTTAAATTTCATTAATTAATATACAGTGCAGTATTCGTTTCAGAGGTAGAGGTCAGTGATTCATCAGTTGCGTGTAACACCTAGTGCTGATTACATCCCGTGCCCTCCTTAATGCCCGTCACCCAGTGACCCCATCCCCCACCCACATTCCTTCCAGCAACCCTCAGTTGGTTTCCTAGAGTTAAGAGTCTCCTGTGGTTTGTCTCCTTCTCTGATTTCCTCTTGTTTTATTTTTCCCTCCCTTCCCCCATGCTCCTCTGTTTTGTTTCTTAAATTCTGCATATGAGTGAAATCATCTGATACTTGTCTTTCTCTGATTGACTTATTTCGCTTAACATAATACCCTCTAGTTCCATCCACATCACTGTAAATGGCAAGATTTCATTTTTTGATGGCTGCATAATATTCCATCATATATATATATATATATATATATATATATATACCACATCTTCTCTATCCGTTCATCTGTCGATGGACATCTGGGCTCTTTCCACAGTTTGGCTATTGTGGACATTGCTCTATACACATTGGGGTGTGGGTGCCCCTTTGGATCCCTACATTACTATATTTATGTCTTTGGGGTAAAGTTATAGAAAAATACATTAATTAAGACATCACTTCTCAGCCTGCCAAAATCCCAGCATGATGATAGTATAGGGCTCCTCTGTCCCCCATCACTGGAGCTCAGTTTCCTTTTCTGTAGAACGGGTACAACAACGTTGCCATCTACCTTCGAAGGTTGCGTGGGGGTCCCAGGAGAGCCAGCTTGGCCCTCCACACAGGCTGCGCGCTGGTCAGTAGCTGCTACTCAGGTGACAGGTAAGCTGTCTATGGGACTTCTCACTAATAATATGCAATCTGCATTAGGAATGTTTAAGAACAGCTTGTTTACATAGGTTAAAATTTTGCTCCAGTCATATAGATTTTTTTGTGATATTGCTTATGCTTTTTTGTTTTTAAGCTCAGAGCTGGTATAAGGTTGAAAACATGGAGCCCATGTCCCAGTGGGAACATCCCCATCTTGATGAAAATCTCAGAGGGTTACCCCAGCTGCTTCTCCCTCTCTCTCTCTAAGAGCAGTGACTGCTGTCTTTGGGGACAGCCCACAGAGTGTGACTTGTGTCTTTGGGATTTCTCTCCTTTTTAAGCCACAGAGCAGAGAGCACATGGTGTGTTCCATGTGTACGTCATCTATTGTGGGTGCCTTTGTGGGGTGGTTTTCACCTCGAGTTATACATGCAGGCACTTAACCTTTTAGAAAGGCTGCGTGGAGTCACACTGGACAGATGAACCCAGTGCCCCATAACCCCATCTCCGGGGACACCTGCCCATTTTACAGATGTGGACAGTCGGAGGCTCAGCTTCTTGGAGGCCCTGTAGCAAGGTGACTGACGATGTGAACTCTGGAGCCAGGGACAGTCAGGTTTAAATCCCAGCTCTGCCTTTCTTCGTGCCGGGCAAGTTACTTTGTCACTCTCAGCCTGTTTCCCTTCCTCCTACAAATGAATATAATAATAGCAACGATTGTTGAGGGACACACCACCTACCTTACACTGGCGGAGCATTAAATGAGGTCATACGCAGGTCCATTTTACAGATGGGTAAAGTGAGGCCACACCACTCTACCAGAGACTCACTATACCAGGTTACACAAGTCCCTAGAGAAGAATGGAGGTAAGAGTCTGGGTCTTCCTATCAAAAGGTGAAAATCCCTGGCAAACAAAACTCTCCTTTCAGAGCTGTGAGCTGGGCAACTTTCCATCAGAGCCCTTCCCTGTCCCTTCCCCTTCTCTATCATCGTCCTCCTTCCCCTCATGATGATGGCATCTGGTGTCCATGTCTCCCCGGCTCTTCAGCCAAGGTGACCACGCAGACTTGGAACAGGAGTGAGGGCGCAGCATGTGCAAAGGCCCTTAGCTGGGAGGACTCAGCACACTCAAGACTGACGCAGCGGTGCATGAGTGGCGTGCGCTGGGCCGGGGAGGAGGAAGAAGAGAGGAAGTCACAGAGCCGGGAAGTCCACGTCTTCCAGGGCCTTGCAGGCCACAATAGGCTGTTGCAGAATGCTAGCAGGAGTATGTCATGGCCCAAACTGGAATTCTAAAGTATCCATTCTCTCTGGATGTAGTGCACCTGTGGGGGAGGGGAGAGGAGCAAGAGAGAAAGCAGAGAATGCAATTCAGGGATGTATTCGTTTGCTAGGGGCTGCAAAGGAGCATGGACGGGGTGGCTCAGACAACAGAAGTTGACTGTCTCACTATCCTGGAGGCTGGAAGCCACGATCAAAGTGTCAGCAGGGCTGGTTCCTTCTGAGGCTGGGAGGGAGAACATGTTCCGTGCCTCTCCCCTAACTTCCGGTGGTTTGCCCGCAACCCTCGGCATTCCTCGGCTCACAGAGAACCACCCTGATCTCTGCCTCCTCTTCCTCTGGCACTCTCCTTGTGTGCCCATCCGTGTCCACATTTCCCCCTTTTATAAGGACACCAGTCATATTGGATTAGGGGCCCCTCCTACTCCAGGGTGACGTCATCGTGACTAGTGACATCTGCAGTGACCCTATTCCCAAATAAGGTCACATTCTGAGGGCCAGGGGAGCTAGGGCTTCAACATATGAATTTAAAATTCTTGACTTTTTCAACCCATCACACGAGGCTACTGCAATATTCGGGAGGGATAGCATGTGGCCTGGCTCGGGCGATGTCAGCGGAGGTGGAATGGAGACAGTGATTCGACAGGGACATATTTCGAAAACCGAGCTGGTGGGGTGTGCCGACAAGGTGGTGGTAGCAGGGAGGGAGAGCCCATTCAGACTTCAGAACCCGGCTGGAAGAATCGGGGGGACGCTGGGTGAGGGGCGGGGGGCGCGAGAAGTCAAGAGCAAGGTTTGGCAGCCGGCTGTGGTGGACACATCTGGTGTTTGCCCCGGCTTACCGCGCGGGTCCACCTTGTCCTGGGCCGGAGGAACCAGGCCCTAATGAGAGGCAGCTGCGGCTGGGCGGCCGGCTCCCATCTGTTCTGCTTTTGGCATCAAAGGCCTGAGAAGAGGTTGTCCAGCCCCGAAGGCCATGGCCATCCATCTTGGAGGCTACACTGCCAAGAAGCCAGGTCCCCGTGGCCAGCGCCTGTGCACTCCATGCAGAGGTCCCCCCCACGATGTTCTGGCTGAAGTCCTGGAAACTTCCCCTCCACCCACCCCCACCCCCACCCCGGGTTTGGCTCATCCCTGCCCAAGAAGATCGATCACCTGCGATAGAGAGGCGCACCATGAAGGCCGAGCGGCTCGTGGGGCCATGGCTGACGGTCCCCAAAGCAGCTCCCAAACACATTACATTCTACTGAACAAAGGAAGGGAGCCACTGAGCAGGACGGTTCGAAACAGAAGCTCTGACACCAGGCTGCCTGTATCAAAGCCCAGACCTGCCTCTTACCGGCGTCTGTAAAGTGAGGGAGAACTGATATCATGTGATAAGGTAATTATGAGACCTGAATGAAGGGTAATGTATGGACAGTTCTTAGTGCTCGTTACATGGTAAGTTCTCATTACGTTTTTATTACTACAGCTGTTATTCTTGTTATTTGGGAGTAATCATTTTATATTAAAATTTTATATTCACAGTGTTCACACTAACAAACCAGCAAAGGCCCAAACCCTCTACATTGATCTGCTTAAGTTAGAAATCTGAACAGTTAGGGTGTGATACATCCTCAGAATTGGTAATAAAAATATTTCTACCCAGTGGAGTGTGTGGGTGGCTCAGTCGGTTAAGCACCTGCCTTGGGCTCAGGTCATGATCCCAGGGTCCTGGGATCGAGCCCCACATTGGGCTCCTTGCTCCATGGGGGCCTGCTTCTCCATCTGCCTGCCACTCCCCCTGCTTGTGCTCTCTCCGTCAAATAAATAAATAAAATCTTAAAAAAATAATAAAAATAAAAATAAATACTTCTACCCAAGCCATACGGTGGTATGGAAAGATCACCTGGAATTCCAATCTCAGCTCTGCTCTTTACCAGCTGTGTGACCCTGGGCAAGTTACTCCACCTCTCTGAGGCTCTAAGAGACAGAATGATAATACTCCTGAGTACTGAAGGCCATATGTATAAAGGACCTGACTCAGGACCCGGCTCACAGTAAATACACAATAAATGATCAGTTTTGTGGTAGATCGATGGCGTTAATGCCTCCTCCCCTCCCCCTACTGCCAAATTCTTTACCCCTCCTTATGTCCTGTTATACGCCTTTTTAGTGTCCTTCCTCTCTGACTGTGGCTTGGACCTGGGACTTGCTTAGACCAATGGGATGTTAGCGGACGTGACACAGCACACATTTGGAAAAGCATCTGCATATTGATACTTCTTCTTCTTGCTCCTCTGCACCTGCCATGAGACTAGGTCTGGGCTATCCTGCTAGAGGATGTGACTTGCGCAAGAGAGCTGAGTCGGTCCGACATCTTGAAAAAGGCCATTCCAGATCAGCTGAGAGCCTGCCCAACTCCAGACAGGTGGGCAAACCTGGCCAAGATTTGCAGAGTTGCCCAGACAACCCACAGCTGGCCGCAAAGGCGTGGATGAATGCAGCCAAGGTTAGCCAAGCCCAGCCAGGCCTGCCCCAGATCAGCAGAACCCTACAGATGTTTGAGCCAAATACACACTTATTGGTGTGTGCCTCTGAGTCTTTGTGGCCATAACTCAGCATTATTGCGGCAACAGATAATGAATATAGATATTAACATGCCATATTACTAATGCTTGCTTATGAAATACAGACTCTTTTAGATGGCTCTTCAGGGATCTGGGACCCAAAGATATTGACATTTGTAATGAGAGTTCACCCTTGTCCTAATCCCCATAAGATTATTTAACTGTGAACCCATAAATCTCAAAATCTAAAATATAATAAATAAGCTTCATTGTTTTGTTTTGTTTTGTTTGAAGTAAAGAGCCAAGAATAAAAAAGCCAGAAACATTAATGATGTTGGCCAGACAGAGGAATTGAGAGGGGAAAACAGGCCAGGTCATTCTTTCTTTCTATATCTTCTAACCCAAATTTTGTAGACTTCTTGGCCCCAGAATCATACACTAAAGCCCTCTCCTGAGGACTTTTCTGTTGATTATACAGATCTGATTCTAAGCATCTTAATATGATGGCTTTAGCTGTGTCTTGGACATTGTTGAAACTAAAAATCTCCTTATGAGTCTGGCAACTCGCTCCCACCAGCCAACCACGGAGGGGGTCTGGCCCAGGGAGCATGCCCTGGACTTGAATCCCAGCTCCCCTGCTCTCCAGTGGTGCAACTTTAAGAAAATCACAGAGCATCTGAGAAACAGCACGTAGGAAGTGCTTAATGTTCAGATCCGTCATGATGAACAGGTCCATCTACCTTAGGCATGGCATTTAGCGTGTGTGCCCCAAACTGCCCAGCAGGGTCAGTCCTGGCACCTGAGGGTTATAACTGATGCGCTGCCCCCTCCTTTCATTTCCGGGTCTGTTGCGGCTTCTCTCTGAGCCTCATGCCCAGTTTATTTCTTGGGTTGGATCTTCAGGATGATCAGATGGCCAAGCAATCCTTGACAATGGTATCAACTAAGGTACACAAAGAGTACATCTCAAGATCTTAGTGGTTTAACAATAGAACAATGGCAGTGAGCTACCAGGAAGATGCTAGCCCTATGCGCTCAGGGACTTGGGTGGATGGAGGTTCTGCCATCTTCAACCCCTAGGTTCAAAGGTCATGCTGGGCATCAACATTCAGTCACCAGACACAAGAGAGGCGATATGGAAGAGGGATTGTATGGGCTGAGTCTGGAAGAAACTCATCACTTCTCCCCATATTCCATTGACCAGAACAAGGCTACGACCACACACAGAAGCAAGGAGGCTGGGAAATGTGGAGCCTGGCTGGACTGCTGTTTACCCACAATGACTCTGTACTCCAGGAGGGCAGCATGAATCTTGGTGGACAGATGGTTGCCCGTGTCTCAATGGCTGATGCTCCCTGAGCACCGTTGCGTGCCTGGCACCACATGATGCCCTTTACACCTATCCTTCATGGATGTTCATGACAACTCCATGAGGGAGGATCCTTATCATCACCCCATCTTCCTTCCAGCTAAGGAACGAAGCCCCTGATGCAACTCTGGCTCTTGGAAGCAGCAGTTTCTCCTGTGTTCTAATTGTGATGGCAAGACGACTAGGATCTATTTATGGACTCTGGCTTGAAGGCTGTCTTACCAACACAACAGTGCCATCCTGTCAGGTTCTGCTTATCACAGTCCCCACCACCCTGTGCAGAGACCCTGGGCTAACCTCCCTGCCCAGCATTGCCGCCACCACCACCCCTCAGCTGTCACCAAACCATTAGCCTTTTGACGGCTCAAAATCAACATGGCCTTGCTCTGTTCTCTGTCCTGGCCAAGATCAGGTAGACCAACTCCCTAGATTTCAAACCACAGTGTGTAAAAGAACTGTAGGTAGGGTTTCATGCTTGGCTGTCATGAATATGTTGCCGTACATGGCAAAGGGGGAATTTGAAGATGTGGTTAACTTAAGGATTTGGAGATGGGGAGAGAATCCTGGATTATCATGGGGGTCCTTACAAGAGGAAAGTGTGAGGGTCAGAGTCAGAGAAATGTGATGATGGAAACAAAGATAGGAAGGATGTACTCTTAGGATGGAGGAAAGAGGGTGTACCTCCTTTGCTATAAAGTGGGTCTCTTGGTCCCATGCAGTATTTTGCAGGATCCTGTGTGGGTACCTGAACACACAACTAGAACTTGCAGACTAGTAGGTATTGGCTAAAGACCTGTGGGCAGAAAAGATAAACATGCTTGGAGTTTGTGCCAATTTCAGTGAAGATAGTTCTGCTCATTCCCGGGTAGAGGGATTCAACGCAGTCACTTGCCACAGAGTGGCTATCTGGTCACCTTGAGGGAAGGTGCCACATCAGGGGCTCAGCGTTGGTCCCATTGCAGGCAGGTTGTCTATTCAGCAGTGGCAACAGCCAGGTCATCCTTGAGAAGTGGGTATCTCCCATGCACAGCCTCCATCCCTGCCACTGGGACTACTCTGGTAGTGACATCATCTGGCTGAGTCACTCTGTCTGCTTGGTTGTTTAGCGCCTCTTCTGAGGTGGATGCTCTCTGGCAGGCATTAACACGGGATGGAAAGATCTTCACCCTTTATGCCCTCAAATCCATCTCCACATTTCTTCCCTAGACTTCCTTGTCCCCAGTCTTCCAAGTTTTCTCATTCCGGGCTCCTGAACAGCCAGACAAGTCATTCACCACTGCCTGTGAGTCCATGGGCCGCTTCTCTTTCTGCACTGGGTGGATCCCCAGGTCACTGCCCCAAACTGGCCAGGGGAGAATTTCCCACAGCACAGCTTTTCAGCACTAACTCTGAGAGAGGCCAAATGCAGTTGGGATCTATCTGCAGCTTGCATCCACACATCCAGTTACCCCAGTTGTGACTGTTTTCCCCCTTTGTAAGGGATCCCACGCATATGGCATAGGGTGAGAGCTGAGAGTCAGCGGAACAGTGACAGATGATGTGGGGATCTGATTTATCAGCTCGGTCAGCTTATTTGGACCCTCTGGCCCTGTTGGGTCTACCCAAGCTTACGGCTTTGCAATACTGTCTGAACTCGGCTGACGATGGACAGCTCTGGCTGCAGAGAGACCTGAGTCCCGTGGTCAGGTGCTCTACCTCTAACAGCGCACAGGATCATTTCTGGCGCTGTTTTTGAAAAGTGTATCATTTTCCACTGCAGATAGCACGATCTTGCTCCAGAACTTCAAAGGTCTACACGGAGATTCTCCTGTTGGAGCTTGCCATAAAATCTACACAGCATTTATTTCCCACCATGGAGAGCTCCAATAATTCCACAGAGGCTGTCGGGTTGTGTGGCCCAAGCAGCTGGGCTTCTTGCACTAGCGTCTGGATCTGTTGCAGACACATCCTGCTTTGGTCCCTGCTCGAAGCTGGCTGCTTTTCCTATCATCTGAACATATGGGCTAGAACACTTGTGAAATATGCTGTCTCTAGAACCTGAAGAGGCCCTCTGGGCACTGTACTTCTGTTTTAGTGGTGACAGGTGTAAGACGCAATAATGTGACCTTTACTTTAGAGGAAATGTCCTGGGGTGCTCTAGACCAGGATCAGACTGGCCCCCCAAACTTCACTAATGTGACTCCTGAATCTTCTCAAACTCCCTCCCACTCCCTGGAGTACCTGTTGTACCAAGGCCTCCAGTGTATTTGCTATTTATTGTACATCTAGTCTGATGAACATGCCATCCGTGTGCAAGACCGATGCAGGGGTCTGCAGGGTGAACAGAGGGCACTGTGCCTTCAGATTCTATTATGGCAGAGTTAACATAGCCCTGGGGGCAAGACAGTACGTGTAGACTGTGGCTTCCTCTGAGTGAATGCAAACGGTTCCTGACCCTCCTATTTAATAGATGGAAAATAACACATTCACCGGGTCCATGGTCATATATCATTTCCTGGAGCCCACTCTGATCTGTTCTAACAAAGAAGCCCCATTTGACACAGCAGCACCAGGAGTGATCACTTGGTGAAGAATGCAATAGCACCTGTCACCCTTCAGGATCTCCCTGGCTTTTATGAGGGGGTAGAACTTTAAGAGTGGCACTGGTTGCTGCCATCTCTCACCCTCATTCCCCAACACTGAGATACAATATTATTATTATTATTATTATTTACTATCTTGGTCAGGGTGAGGGGGTCAGTTTCAGACGTTTACACTTGGATCTTACTCCATATGCCAAGGAACCAAAGTGTTCTCACCACTTCCAAGCATAGACATTTCAATAACGTGGGGGCCAGGCAAACGATCTGAGTAAGGCGATAGACCCAGTAGACCCATGTAGGCTGGACCTGGCTCCCATGTGCACCCACTCTAATGGAAAGCCCATGATGATGCTCTGAGTCCCTGAGTATTTATGTCAATGTCATGCCCTATGCTTCATAGTCCTCAAAATGTTTAGTCCTCAAACCTTTCCTCCAGTGTTCAGTTACCCAAGTGCATGGTTGTAGTTCCCTCTGGTGGAAGGGCTGGATGGGGGGCGGGTTTCCTTATTACATCCACCTGCCCTGGTAATGCAGCTTTCTTCTTCCTGGAGACCCAACCTCTTCTTCAGCCAGTGGGTTCTAGATCTGGAAACTGGCTCAGGATCAGAAACTGGTCAAGGGATCATGATTTTTATTTAGTCTTTTCTCAGACTCCTGATTATTCATTCCTTAATTTAATTGTGTAGATTAAGACATACCCTTGGTGGTCACCCATCCAACCCCAGGGATGCTGCTTCCTCTTAATCAACTCTGGCTGGCTCTCCTCCTTCAAAGTTCAGTCCTTGTCCTCCTTCAGCAGGTCCAGCAACAACCCCCCCGCCCCCCGCCTGCCTGAATTATGTTGTGAATCAGTCCTAGTTATTGGTATGATGGTCAGGTGGGGAGGTAGAGGCACATCCTAAGGAAGGTATATATTGCCTTGTAAGTCAGAGGCCTCTGCATTGTCTACAAGCAATGGACAGAAGATCAAGGTCATCTGGGGACAGAAGATTTTCAAGTGTATCAACCCAGATACCCCCATCTCATATCTCAGGGTCCTATTCCTTCATAAAGCTCTGACTTTTCATAGATATTCCTTCCCCGGAGCTCTTCTATTCTTAAGCATAGAAGTCCCGGACCAGATGCTCAACTTTTCTTGTTTCTGGCCTTTGAGCTGCCAAAGAGGCCCTCTGGCTTTCACGCTTAGCTTTTCATTGCTGATTCAACACCCTCAGCCCATCCTCGTCTATCTCCAGCACATCTATTGCCCCTAGGAACAGTTATTCAATTCCATTGTCCTTAGAATTATGACTTCTCCCATACTTGTCAAACTCCCATTACATGGTCCAGTCATCATTCCCTTCCACTCACAAGTCATCTCATTTCACCACTAGTCAAAGACTAGTGATGTCATTGCTACCATGGTCCAGTGATTGTCAGCACTGCACAAACCAACAGTCTTGGGGTCCCCACTGCTACTCAGGCAGTGAATAATCCAGCGCCAAGCCCCACTTTAAAGTCTGCCTTCTTGGGTCACTCATGGCGCCCAATATCGCAGGTCAGGTGCCCCAGGAATCAGACTCCGAGACAGGGATTTTCTTGTGGCAGGTTTCTTGGGAGATATTCTCAACATCAATGTCTGAGAGGGTGTGCAGGAAGCATGTCTGGGCACAGGGAGAGGGTGGGCCGCAATGCAGACACACCGGAAGGTTCAGCCCATCCCGCAGGGAGTTCTGGAGCTAGAACGACCCTGCAGAGTCACCCCAGATTGGGGCGAGAGGGTTAGGTCTTCTTGTACCTCCGTTAACCAGTCATTGGATACAGGCTGCCCCAGGAGGCAGGCATGACCTGGCGGCAGATGTTTTGTTGCAGCCCAGAGCAGTCCCTGGGTGGTTGGGTGGGGGCAGGAGGCAGTGTGAGCCCCCAGCAGTCAATCGTTTCAATAGCTGGAGGGAGCCCTGTTCCACTCACCACAGCGTCCACCATACCACAGCTGTTCTCACATGAAAAGATCTGTATTAAGAGCCTAAAAGAGGACAGAAATGTATTCTACACATTTTGCACATTTAAAATGTTTGTTGATATTGCCAAATTTCTCTCGAAAAAGCTTGAACCAATTTATACTTCTACCAGCGGTATATGAAAATGCCGATTTCCCAACCTCTTAGCCAACTCCGTGTATTTGATCTTTGCAAACTGTCAGTGTGATGTGGGGATAATACATTTCATTGTTCCAATTTTCATTTCCTTTATTATTAGAGAGATTGATCATCTTTTTGAATGCTGTTCAGGTTCCTTGCTTTTTTTCTCATTGATTTGTAGCAGCTCTTTCTATCTTATGGGGAGTAAACCTACCTCTGTCGTATTTTCTCCCAAGTGAAGCTTGTCTTTCAACTTCATTTGCAATGTATTTTACTATAAAATCTGCAAAACCTCAAAGTGCCTATCTTTTCCATTATGGCTTCTGGGTCTCATTTGCCACTTATAAAGGCTTTATCCTCATAAAATATTCTTCCATAGTTTTTTTTCTAATATTTTTATGGTTTGGGTTGTTACATTTAAATTTTATCCCATCTGGAATTGATTCTGGTGAGAGAAGTATGAATGCATCTTTTTCCCCCCCAATTGGCTAGCCAGTTGCCCACATCACCTATTAAATAATATGTCTCTCCTCTGATTAGAAGTCTCTTCCAGAGTCCTGAGCTCCCAAATGAAGAGGCCTTTCTGCTCTACTCTACTGACCTGCCTGTTTTCGATCCTGTATCCAAGTATCCGTTTTATTCCACCTTTATAATGTGTTTCAATATCTGCCAGTGCAACTTCTCCCTCTTACTTCATTTTGCCCCAGACATTTATTCTCTCCTATTTATTCTTCCAGATGAAACTCAGGACCATGCTGTCAAGCTCCAGAAATAAACAACCATGCTGGAATTTTGGTTGGGATTGGGTTGAATTGCTCAATACATTTTAGGAAAATTGACATTTGTATAATTTTGAGTCCTTCTGGGTAAGAACAAGTTACAGTATGTGTCTATTTATTCAAGTCTTCATTTCTATACTTTTGGGGATTTTATATATATACATGTATATATATTATAATTATATATGTATATTTTATGTGTATATTTACATATTTTATATGTATAAATATATGTGCATATTTTATAAATGTATGTATAGATGTATACATATACATACATGTATGTATATATATTATAAATACATAAATATACATTTCATATAAACCTGCATGTTTTTAATGGAATTTATTCCCAACATTTCATTTATTATTATTGTTATTCTTACCTTTGTGAATGGATTTTTAATTTCCATTATACTGGTTATTGTTGCTATATAAGAAAGCTACTGATTTTTGTATACTTATTTTGTAACTACACATCGTACCAAGTTGTTCTATTGTTTATAATAGTTTCTCCATTAATTATCTTGCTCTTTGCAGGTAGATGAAAATAATCTTCTTGCCTCCCAGATCTATGCTTCAGAAAGATTATTCTCTAGGAAAAATTGGAGTGGGAAAAGTTGGAGACACAGGGTGGGGCCTTAGCCCTAACTGGGTTATCATATCAAGTATGATTTCTTTCTTATAATCTCAGTTAGGACTGAAAACTTTCAGATGAGCTGACAGGAATCCAGAAGTACTTCCTGCCTGTTGAAATAGCAATGTGGTAAAATGAATCTGCCATTCCTTGAGATCAAATTTTATCATGATTTGCTTTAGTATTATGGGGAAATCGATCAGTGTGGATAAAGGATATTATTAAAAGCAAACACAGAAAAAATAAAAATAAAAAATAAATAAAAGCAAACACAGAAACTAGACCCTGCCTGAGAGTTTTAGATCCATTGTCTCATTGAATCTTCCAGGCATCTCTGTGAAGTGCACGCCATTGCTAGCCCCATTTCACAGCTGAATAAACTGAGACACAGAAAGGCTGAGCAACTTACCCACAGTCATGCAACTTAGAGTTGGGAGAGCCAAGATTTGAATCCAGTGACTCCAGAGTCCATTGCCCGTAGCCACCATAGTAATGGGGGTAAATTCAGTAGAAATCTGTTCCTTATTCAAAACCCCACAATAACCTCCAAATCCCAAGTCCAGATTCACCAGAGTTTGCCTTCTCTTCTTTTGCATCTCCTTTGACTCATCCAGCCCGAAAAGTCAAGGGCTCCCAGCTTTCCAGGCAGCCCCCAGTATATCAGACTGGCCGGCCAGAGCCTTCTGGGCAGACTTCAAGTACAGGGTGAGGAGCTGAGTAACGGGTCAGCAGCCAGACAGAGTTGGTAAGACCAAACCCTGGAAGGTCGCAGTTTTTAAAATGCAAATGTTCTCTGGGCGGTTCTCTCATTTCATTACACTGCGGTCGGGGGTTGGAGTTTTCTCCCTCTTTTGAAAATTGTTGCTAGTCTTTGGCTCTGACCTCTTGCTCCCTGGTCCATCAGCTGCAAGGTGGGGATGGAGGCTCCTTGCTTGTGCCGGCCTGCTCCTGGGTGGGGTTTCCAGGCCATAAGACAACAGGGCTCAGTTCTTCTCTCAGAGAAACCCTGCAGCTCCTACCAGCAGCTCTGGGCCCACTTGCCTAAGCCCAGTTCAACCACAGGGCAGCACAAAAATGCCCTGGGAAATCAGGGATGGCTTCAGAGAGGAGGTGACATCTGAGGCATTTCCAAATTAATTCTGTATGACCAGTATTGAGGTTAACCCTTTCATTTAACAAATACTTACCAACCCCTTATCATGTGCTGGGGATAGTGACCAGAGGGGTCCTTGCCCTCTTACATTCTAGGCAATAGCAAGTAAACAAATAAATGAATAAGATCATTTCAAATAGTCAGAAGTGCTATTGATAAGATAAAGGGATACAAAGTGAGGCGTAGGGAAGAAAAAAAAAAGACAGGTGGTCAAGAGAGGCTTACCTGAAGACCTGAAATTTAAGGTATGCTCAATTGTTAAGAAGGGAGCCAGAGTTGAGATATGGGGGTCACTGTGGCCACGCTGTGGAGAGGGAGCTGTGGGGGACAGCAGCAAGTGGGAGACCCCTTAGGAAGCAGGCAGTGAGCTGAGGGGGTGATGATGGAGAACTGGAAGTAGTGGGGGGGATGCAGACATGGCTAACGTGGCGGCAGAGTTAGGAAGTGGCGCCATTTGCACACGGGTCAGCCCTGGAGGGTAAAGAAAGTGAGCTATCAAAAAAAAAAAAAAAAAAAAGTGAGCGCTCACTGGTGACTCCTGGAATTTTGGCTTGAACAATACAAGTTAAGTGGTGAGGTTATTTTTCCACATGAGAAATAACAGAGGCTGGAATAGGCTTTTCATGTGAGGAAAGGAAAGTTCATGAATGATAACAATGACCACGACAACTACAGTTAATTGAACACAATGTGCTTGCTATTTGCTTACATTCATTCCATTAATTTATCAATAACCCTGTGAAATCGATACTTTCCCATTTCCTGATGAGAACAGAATTTGGGAGAGGGGGAGTGGACACTCCGCTTACCAAGGACAGACCTGGGATTCAAACCCAAGTCTGCCGGCTCTGGGCTGTTAGACTCAATAGTGGCTTCATAATTAAACTTTTCTCAGTAACAGGATTTTAAAAAAGCGTTGTGTTTTAAAACATTTTTTTTATTTTTCAACAAATTTTCATCACTTGGCTAAATTATTTAACATTTCCTTAAAGAATGGCCAAAAAGAAATAAAATAAATAATGAGTCTATGTGGATGTCAAAATTCCCCCATGACGAATGAACATTAGACACACTGGCCTTAGGCGAGTTGCCCAAGAGGCACAGGGACCCAGGTGAAGACCTTGGGAGTCCCGCAGTGGCCAGGACTCAGATCTTTAACACATCTATCAAAGCCTGGTCTGCCTTTCCTATCCTTCCTCCATGGTTTTCTAGCCCATTCCCCATGACCTTCCCCCTCATTTCTGTCCTCTCACCAACCAGAACTTCGTTCACTTCCTCCAGATCTCCCTGCCCATCCAAACCTGGGATTCTCACTCTTCTGCCTCTTCCGTTGGTTAACACCTACTCATATGATAGAATGCAGACTATGCATGACCTCCTCCAGGGAGTCTTCCCAGACTCCCATCTGGTTCTTTGTTTCAAGCATCCTAGAATCAAACTCCTCTTCTCCTCAGCATTTCTCTTGGTTTTAATTCCCACCCATCAGTGTGATTTCTCGCCACCTCTTAGCTCAGAGCTGGCCCTGAATAGGAACTCAATAATTGACTAGGAATGTCTCTTGGCAACCTCGAACTGCTCTGCCTCTTGCCTGTGAGTCCCCAGGGGAGACTCCTGGCTGAGACACAGCTGTCCCCCAGCAATACCTGGCACTCGCCTCCGGAAGAACTATCCTGATCACTGGGCTGCTAGACCCTTACTCCCAGGTCACCTGCTCTCCATGCTTCAGGGCTCTAGGGAGGGCCAGAATGGCTGCCAGAACCCAGAGGGTGGGAGGGAGAGCAGGGAGGGAGTTATGGGAAAAAGGAGTCAAAGGCCTTTTGTTGAGATGTCACGGGGAGGGGTCCGGGATCTGAATGTGGGCATACCCCCACCAGCAAAGCCCTGCTATCTGGAAATACTGCCCCCCTTGGGGCTCCAGACCACGAGCAGCCCTGCTTAGCTGGGGGGCTTGGGAGAGCTGTTACCATTAGAGAAAAATGACGATTTCTTTTTTTAAAAAAAGATTTTATTTATTTATTCATGAGAGACAGAGAGAGAGAGAGGCAGAGGGAGAAGCAGGCTCCCAAGGAGCAGAGAGCCTGATGGGGGACTCGATCCCAGGACCCTGGGATCATGACCTGAGTCGAAGGCAGACGCTTAACCATCTGAGCCACCCAGGCGCCCGAAAAATGACGATTTCAACGAAGAGCTCCCCTTTCCTGGTCTGTAGCCTTGTCCCAGGTCCCTTTCAGGAAGGTTTCCTTTTGAGGCCCAAGCTGAGACTGAGAGGGGAGAGAAGTTCCGCAGTCCAGATATTTGTAAAATGGAGCTGTTTCCCCAAGCAAACCAGAAGCAGATGCCACCACCCTGTGGTGGAGGCCAGGCCTTGGCACAGGGTGGCAAGTTTGAGACTGGGAAGCCGGGACCTGGAGGCTGGCCAGGGATTGCAACGTGGGGTCCTGGCAAGCTGCTTGCTTGTTAGATAAGATATTTTTGCGCTACCTGGCCAGACTGCGAGCAGAGGAGGCCAGGGCCCGCATCTCACTCATATCTGGGTTCCTGGCGCACACTGAGACCAGCTACACAGTAGGACTTCAGTTGATGTCTCAGAAAAGTCCACCTGGCAAGCTCCAGGACCAGCTCCCGCTGTCAAGTCAGTCAGACTTGGGCCATACTCGGTGGCTGCACGGCCTTAGCCACGTCCCTCATGGCTCTGTGCCTCGGTTGCCTCATCTGTGTAATGGGGATGCTAAAGTGCCTGCCTCACAGGGTTGCTGGAGGGGTCACGGAGTCCATGCTTGGCCCGGTGTTGGCTCTTGGAAGATGTTCCCTCTTAGTGACCCCAACAATCTAGGGGAGCTGGCAAACAACCAGGGGAAATCCACAAGTTGGGAGATACCATGCCGCAGAGGGGGCAGCACGTTGACTCTGTGGATACGAGGAAGCTGAAAGGTAACAGGGCAAAAGGCAGAGCCCCTAAAAGCTGGGGGCCACAGTGACGACAGGGAGCATTTGTCTTAGAGGCTCAGGTTCAGAGTTTAGAGGGATGCGGAGAGCCAGGGCCTAACTCTTCTCGGATTCTTCTGTTCTGTAGAATTTCTTTAAAAATAAAAGCATGTGGGGGGTGGGGGCACCTGGGTGGCTCCATCGGTTGAGTGTCGGACTCTTGGTTTCAGCTCGGGTCAGGATCTCAGGGTCATGGGATCGAGCCCTACATCACTCAGCACGGAGTCTGCTTGAGATTCTTTCCCTGTCCCTCTCCCTTCCCCTTGCTCCTCCCCCGCCCCCCATTCTCTCTCTCAAATAAATAAATACAATCTTTAAAATAAATAAATAAAAATAAAAGGATGTGTGGGTTGGTGAGGATAGGAGGGCACTGGAGAGAGGCCATCTAGGGCAGTGACCCAGCTATGGGCTCTGCCATGGGGCCAGGTTTCCGCCCCCCCCCCATGCTCTATTCTTCCCATTTGTTACAAGGAGACTTAGAGGTACTGGGGTCATAGGGATGTCAGGGGTCGGTGGCTATCGATGCCCAGAACAGTGCCACACTGTGTCGTAGAGGTTTTTGCATTTGCCTGAAGAGACAGCATGGCGTAATGGACTTGGGTTCCGGGTCTGAGTTCAAGCCTAGTTTTCTCTCCTCCCAGCAACAGAAGGAAGAGTCACAGAGTCACTGTGAACACCGGGCACGTGCTCAGCAGAGGGGGAATAATAATGGTGGTAACAGTAACATGGTGATGCCGATGGGAGGAATACTCAGAGGCACTCAGCAGGTGGCCGCTCCTTCCAGTCTGTTTCCCGTGGCTGTGATTGCCTCAGGCCTAGACTGTCCTGGACTCTGCAATCTCAGGTGTCAAGAGAAACGGATCTAAAGGCTGGGTTTTCAAGGATCCTATGATGGTTAATTGCATGTGTCAAATTGACTGGGCCACGGTGCCCAAATATTTGGCCAAGCATTATTCTGGAGGTTTCTGTGAGGGTGTTTTTGGATGAAATCAAGATTTAATTTGTTGGAGTTTGAGTAAAGCAGATGGCCTTCTATAAGGTGGGTGGGCCTCATCCAATCAGTTGAAGGCCTGAATACAATGAAAGACGGATCTTCCCCAAGCAAGAGGAAATCCTGCCACAAGACAGCCTTTGGACTCGAACAGCAAGAATGGCTAGTCCCTGGGTCTCTAGCCTGCTGATCAATGCTGCAGATTTTGGACATGCTGGCCTCCATAATTGCATGAACCGATTCCTTAAAATAAATCTGTCTCTCTGTCTCTCATATATATATCTCATGTATATATACACACACATCCTATTAGTTCTGTTTCTCCGGAGAAGCGTAATACAGATCCTGTGTTTATTGATAATGAAAAGTATGCCCAGCGCCAGCCACCTTATAGATGAAAAATGACAAAGAACGAGTCCTCAGCAGGGTTCTTTATAATTGAATTGGAAGGGTATCCAGTAGACCCTTGGGGCCCCAGACCCTGAGGAGGCCTGGAGTGATTAGGTCGGGGAAAGGGGCAGGCAGACCTGGGTCTGGTTACTTTGTTAAACCACAGTGGATTCAGCAGAAGGCAACGTCAAAGTAGTGAGTTTGATGAGATGTCTGAAAGGAACCTAGACCTCTCTCTACACCCAAGTACCTGTCTTTTGGAGAAACACTGTGGGTAGAAAGAAGCCTGGGGTCCTAGCCTGAATTGCCTTCTATATCCCTAGGCCTCAGTCTCCTCATATGTAAGGCATAATACGGGCTAGGGCTGTAAAATTTCCATAGCGCCCACCAGGGTGGATGCCCCGGGGGGGTGCTGGGCAAGACACTGAGCCAGGCAGAGGGGAAGAGCGGACTGGGTTGGAGTAGAAGCAGCTCCAGGGATGTAACCCAAGAATCAGGCTGGGGAACAGTCCCTTGGGGAATGCATTTTTAATGGGGGCCGGGAGGAGAGGGGAGCTTATGGAGAAAAGCTACTTTTAAGTCCTGCTGGGTGGATCACTGAGAGATGGGAAAAGCTCCTCAGGGTTCAGGGACTCCAGAAAAACAAAGCTTTTTTTTCTGGGCTATCAAATGTTTCTATTAAATTTTTCTTCAAAAACTTTTTAAAATTATTCAGGCGCCCCCCACTCTAGCCGTCTAATTTAATGTTTTGTATGTTGTCATTAAAAAATAACTTTGATGTTTACTTTTGCTTCTTACAAAAAGAAGAAGTATTTATTACAGAATGTTAAGAAAATTTGCACAAGGGGAATAAAAGAAGATTGCCCTTGGGGGCGCCTGGGTGGCTCAGTCGTTAAGCGTCTGCCTTCGGCTCAGGTCATGGTCCCAGGGTGCTGGGATCGAGCCCCGCATCGGGCTCCCTGCTCCACAGGAAGCCTGCTTCTCCCTCTCCCACTCCCCCTGCTTGTGTTCCCTCTCTCGCTGTATCCCTCTCTGTCAAATAAATAAAATCTTTAAAAAATAAAAAAATAAAAAAATAAAAAAAATAAAAGAAGATTGCCCATGCGTTAATGAGGGTAGGCCACCTGCTGTTAAATACCTCCAAATTTCAGTGGCTTAACATAATAGATTATTTTTCCTCATGCAAAAGTCCAGTGACAGCATTTGGTACATGGCCTTTCTCTTGATGATTCAGGACCAAGGATCCTCATATCTGTGGCTCCATCATCCTCTAGGGGTGCTTTGTCTCTAGCCAGTGGGTGTGGAAACAGTAAAGATTGTGCAGCAGGTTTTATGGGTTAGGCTTGCAAAAGGCAAGTAGGATTTCTGCTCAACATTTCGATGGCCAGAATTCAGTCACATGGCCACATCCCCACCGCAAGGGAGGATGGGAAATGTAGTCTAACTGTGTCAGGAAGAAGGGATGGGTCCTGGTAAGCCCATCACAGTGTCTGCTACATCCTGAACTTCGGCGCTCTGAGAACCACCATTCATATTTTGAGGAACCCGCTTCCGTTCTTTTTTCTATGCCGTGTACATTTTGTGTAATAGAGCATTCAGCTGGCCTTTGTCTCTAATTCCTGGGAGGCAAACTCTAAGCACTTGGAATTTCCTGAGTAATAGGAGTGCCTTTACTATTCTTGGTGTGCCCCTCGGACCACCCCTGATAGTTTATGCTAACAGGATGACTCAGGATGGGGGCTGGCCACCCCTGAAAGACCAACCCTGGGATTAGAGGGTTGGGGCTTTGAGCCCCGCGATATCTGCCCAACTTCTGACATGGGGAGGGGGTTAGAGATTGAGTTGAGTCCATCATGCCAGTGGAGTGAAGCCTCATTAAAAACTCTGGACACTGAAGCTCTGGCGAAGTTTCTGGTTGGCAGTATTCTGTCATACACAGATGCCAAGAGGGTAACGTGGTCCCGAGCACGACAGAAGCTCTGGGTTTGGAACCCTCCCAGACTGAGCCCAATGCATTTCTTCTAACTTGCATCCTTCTGCTGCAAGACAATGGTAATTGTAATGACAGTGCTTTTCTGAGTTCTGTGAACATTTCTAGAGAATTATTGAACCTGAGGGAGTCCAGGGGGAACCACTGATCTTAGGTGAAGGTGGCCTTGGGAACCACCAAACTGTGGTTGGTGTCTGAAGGGAGGGCAGTCATGTGGAGGACTGTGCCTTCTAGCTGTGAGGTTTGGCTCCACTCCAGGTCCATATGGATAGAGATATGGATTCACACACATAAACACTCATTGAAAGGCATGTGTTTACAAAGAGAGGATTACTCTGTAAATCCTATTTTATAAGATGTCCCCCTCCCCCCGCTTAAATGTTGTTGCTGGTGTCTTTCCAAGGACTTGACGTGAATCCCAGGTTACTCCAGTAACCCAGCCAGAATTCTAGGTCTCTACTTGTTTTCCCAAGTTTGAGACAGATGGAATGGCCCAGCCCAGCCTTTTACCCTTGTCTGGCCCATAGCTGGTCCTTGACAGCATCCAGAAGCACCTCTGAAGGAGGACTGGGTTAACTTAGCACAGTTAAGTGTGGGCAGGGAGACCTAGGCCCATGGCAAAGCCCTCCAGAGCCTGGGCTGTCAGGTGCCTTGGCCGGAGCCGTGGCATAGGGAGGGGTCTGGAACAGACCAGGACCATGTGGGCTGAAGCAGTGGCCCCACCCAGGCTCCAGCCCACAGAGACTTCTGGACTTGGGGCCAGGCCCAGCCAGCCCCAGAGCAAAGATCCAGCCTGGAGGCCCCAGGGCAGCGCTCCAGCCCCACCCAGGCTCCAACCCTTCACCCATCGTCATCCTGCTGCAGCGGCTGGGATGGCCCCAGCTCCAAGCATGCCTGGCCATCCGCTGCTGCTTGTCCTCGGTCCAGGAAACTAGGGTGGGGCTGGGGGTGGAGAGGCAGGCAGAGAGACAGATAATGCTCGCCACTTTACTGTCATGGTCACATGCAGAGCTTGAAACTTGACCTCAGACGTCCTCTATGTCAGCGCTTACCAAACTCCTCTGCTGTTAGAATGACTTGAGGAATCTATTCAAAAGGTAGATTCCCAGGCATCACCATCCAGACAGACTCATCCATTAGGGCTGGGGTGGGATATAAGAACCTGCAATTATCACACTTGCAGGGGATTCTGATATAGGTGGGCTCTAAATCACTTTCTGGTACACACTCCTCAGTTTCCTGAGGCTCAGAGAGGGTAGGTAACTTTCTAATGTCACACAATTAAGGAGGTTCAGAACTTGGGTGAGGATCTAGGTCTTCTGATCCAGCTCAAGGCAGGTCAGTGGGAACAGAGCTAGATAGATGGAGGGCAGAGGACAATTCGAAAAGTCCCAGGAAGGACCCCACAATCAAAGACCTGCCAACTATGTCTGAAATCCCACTGTTAGACATTTATTCCTTAGACATTTACTCCGTCTTGAAGATTTTAGATTTCCCAGAGTCTACCACTGAAAATGCTAATCTTTCTGGGATGCAAGCTTTCTAAATTGTTGCGATGAACACACTGACAACTAGTTTCTTGGCACCTTCCACCAGGGATGAAGGCCAGGGAGAAGCAGGGACTGTATGCGAGGAGTTCAAGGCCCTGGACGGAGCAAGGGTGTCTGGGAAGGGGTGTGGGTGCAAACCAGAATCAGACTTCACGTGCTTTATTATCTTGGGAGACAGAATATCCTGGCAGGGACAGCGTAACATCTCAGAGGCAGCCTGGCCTGGGTTTGAGTCCAGGCTCTCTCACTTCCCAGATCGGCGGCTTTGGGTCACCCAGCCACTTCATTGCTCTGAGCCTCAGTTTCCTCATTTGTAGAACTGGGCTAACACTAACGCCTGTCCCATTGGGTTAGTGCAAAACTGCAGAACGGCCTGAACCCTTGAATCTGGGCCCTGGCCTTGGGGAGACACAGAGAGACGGACAGTCACCCAACGTCACCTGCCCTCCCTCTGGGGGCCAGAGCGAGTAGCTGGCTCTGGGCGGCCAGCTTTGTTCGCCGAGGTGCCCTGGCGCCCCGCATCCCTAGGATCTGGGGACCACAGAAGAAGAGGCTTTGTGGTCCCAGCAGGGCTATCCATTCTTCCCCATTTGGGGCATGTGGAAACTCATCTCTGCCTTTTCTTCTCTTTAGGAAACAACAACAACAAACCCGGACTCCTGTCCTGGGGGACAGTGCTGCCTCCACCCCGCAGGAATGGTGGTGGGGAGAGCTTTTCTGCACCCCCTCCCCTGCTAACCACACTGTACAGCCCCTGCCTTCCCTCCCTCCTTCTCCAGCTGGCGGCCGGCAGGGTGGAGGTCCCTGGGAAAACTCTCGTAGCCGAGGAGCCAGCAGACGGTGCCCGGGGCCTTGGCAGGGTCCTAGACTCAGGACGCCTCCTCCACGGCTCAGCCTCTGGTCTGGATGTGCCGACGGGATGTCTGCTGGCCTGGAGCTGGCAGGCGGGGCTGCGCCGTGCAGGTGACTCACGTGCTCCTCCAGGTTTCCAGAGAATTCAGTGCCCAGGGATGGGGACAGAGTGGCGGAGACAGCAGGGATGGGGGCCAGGGACGATGCTCCAGACCCAGAGGAGAACCGGAGCCTTTCGCCTCTGCCGCTGTGGCTGCAGGAAGCTGCGGACCCACGGCGTCTCCTACAAAGGCAGCCACAGGTCTGGTCTGGGAACTGGAAGGCAAGCCCCGTGGCCATCTGCTCCTGGCTTCTTACCCTGGGCCGGAACAGCTTCTCTCTTATTACTCAAGCCATGCATATTCATTATAGCAAAGCTAAAATACAGGGAAGAAAAAGAATTATCACCCCAACTCACTATTTAGAGAAAATCACTTTTGACCCTGTGTTGCATTCCCTCCCAGACTTCTCTGTAAGACAGAAAACAGAGCAATGCGATGTGGGGTCTGCCAACAGTTTCACGAAGAGATAAGTAGGAAAAACACAAGTGTTCACATAGAAACTTCTATTCCGATTTGATGTGGCCACCGCATTTTTATTTATCGTGTTTTCCAAAAGGATTGAGTTGTCACAGAATGGAAATGACAAAGTAGTCCTTCAAGCATAGGTAGTTTGAGAGACACACATATAGATATTATTTTAAGAAACCTCTTGTTTTGTAACCTGTCCCCTCTCCCGTCTTCATACTGTGTCTCCCTTACCATCTCACATTGGGCTTCGTGGTGTCTCGTTTTCATGGCATCTGTGTTCCCCAATTCTTGTTTACCAGTTCTTAATGCTGGACATCCAGATGTTGTTCAGGATAATCACCAATACGTGGTGAACATCCTTGTTCCTATTCTCTCTGTGTATTTGCGCCATTACTTTCTTCAGATAAAGTTTCAGAAATGGAAGGGCTGGAAAGAAGGATGCACATCTTTTTCAGATTTGAGGCATGTTGCTAGAAGGATCCGAAGAAAAGCAGACCCGATTCATGGGTGAGTTAGGAGAGCTCAGGTTTTTAAGGCAGGCATCGCTGGGGGTGAGGAGGGGATTCCTACAAAACAGCCTCCTCTTCCCATGACAGCATTTCAGGGATTTGGAGACTGTGACCATGGGTCTCCTTCTCCAGGCCCCTTGTCCCCAAGTCCTTCAGCCACTCCTCATATGGAACCAAGAAGGGCAGGGCCAGAGCGGCCCAGGGATCCCCAGCTCAGGAGTTCCCAGTTTGGCTTCTATGGCACCCTGGTTCTGTGTGGTATTAATTGGTACTACCAGCCAAAAGATGATTTCAATCATCTTGAAAATCAGTGAATTAAGCAATCCAAGAAGATGTTCACTGCAGGAGTTTTCAGAGCATTTAATATGCTAATGTGCTTTTTTTTTTTAATCTCCAAAAAGGGGGTATAGTGAGCAAAGTTTCCCAAGCTCATTTGACTGTGGAATCCTTCAATGAGGGGCAGCTCAAAGAAACAACGATTTGTGGAAACTCCTTCCCCAGCACCGTGGTTTTCAAACTTTTAAAAAGACACGGAACGTTTTCTTCAAATTACTTTCTGTAAGAAGTCTAACAGATTTTATGCAGAACAGATAAAAACAGGAATGGAACAACACAGAGGCCTAATGATTCATTGTCCTTCCCAGGGCCTGGGAAGTATCTCGGAACTCCTGGGGAACGCTGAAGAACACAGCCCCCTGCTCTGTGTCCCCTCCCCCACCGAGGATCATTTGAAAAGTCAGTGTGGGGGGAAGAGGACAACTCTGTGCAATACAGCATTTGCGGAACACTTACGTGTCAGACCCTAGGCCAAGTGTGGGACTCTAGAGAAAACTAAGACACATTCCGTTGTCCCCCAAAAGTTCAAGTCTGGTGTGTGAGATGCACACAGACACGTACAAAGGGAATTACACATAGAAAAAGTACGTAGTAAGGACATTTGGTTTTTCGTCTGCCACACACCCCTTCCTCTGGGAAGCTGTGTCTCTCTCACTCCATTACCGGCAAGATACCAATCACAATATTCCATGCTTCTGGTCTAGCAGGTGGTAATGTGACGCTTGCCTGGCTATCACAGGACCCTATTCTCCCGGTCTCAGTGGCCAGTTTGGGTCAGCACATGATGCAAACCTGGCCAATCAGAATCATTCCCTAGGACCATAGGCCGAAGCTCTTCCATGTGGGGCCACTAAATTGAGGTGATGGGAGCCTGCTGCTGAGCTCCCCACTGCGCGGAAGTACTCCATCTGTAGCAGGAAAGAGTGAGGGCACAGTCCCCACAGAGACAAGGGTAGAGTGATGAAAGGTGAGAGAGTCCTAATGTTTTCATTTCTGGGACCTGCTCTAAGCCTGCACTTTGCAGATACGTGAGCCAATTAATTCCCCTTAGGTGCTTACACTAACATGAACTGCATTTCTGTTGTTTGTTATCAAAGGTGTCATTGACTAATGGAAGGAACAAAAAAGTCAAGGAGGGAGAGGTCTCTTCCAGCTGGAACAGCCAGAAGAGATAGCTCAGAGGATATTGAACTTGAACTTGACTTGGAGGCTGGAAATCCTCTAGCTAGGAGGGGTTGGAGCATTGTAGGTGGAGGGGAGGGTGTGAGAAGAAACAGGGAGTTGGAAAAGTATAATAGTTGACTAGAAGACAGGGGAGTACCTAGAAGGACAGGTTTGGGCCATTCTGTGGGATGGCCTTGAAAACCAGGGTGAAAGTTTTAAATCTTATTTGGTTGGCATCGGGGAGCCCCTGAGAGTGTTTGAGCATGGATGAAAGAGATAGAGAAGGTATGGGTCTGATTGGTATTTTTAGGAAGACCCCTCTGACAGCTGGTGACAGGTGGGGCATGGGGATGAGGGACAGGGAGGCCACCACTGAATGACTGGAAGCACTGAGCTGCCACCAGGAGAACAGAGAAGTAAAGAGGAAGTCCTGACCTGGGGACAAGGGGACAGATTGGATCAAGCCACACTGAGGTTAAGACCTACTGTGGACTGAGCCATGACCCCTCAAAATTCATATGTTGAAGCCCTAACCCCAGTGGGGCCCTATTTGGAGTAAGGAAGTAATTAAGGTTAAAGGAAGTCATAAGGACAGAGCCCTGACCCTATAGGATTAGTGTCCTTATAAGCGAAGACACCAGAAAGCACCTCCCCCCCCACTCTCTTTCGCTTTGCCACATGAGAACAAGAAGTTCTGCAAGCCAGGGAGGAGAGTTCTCACCAAGCATCAAATTGACCAGCACCTTGACACCTTGATCTTAGACTTCCTGGCCTCCAGAACTGTGAGAAATAACTGTGTTGTTTAAGCCACCCGGTCTACGATATTCTGCTAGGGCAACCGGAACTAAGACAAGGCCACGTGGGACATCCCATGGAAGCATCTGGCAGTCAGGTAGACACACAGAAGTGAATCTGGGTGAACCTCCATGTGGGAGCACTCTTCTTGGTGGTACAGATCTGCCCGCACCTGGGGCCAGGTACCCAGAGGGTCAGACGCCACTTATCTAAAGCAAACCTTTTTCATCATCCCAAACAAAAGCTCTGGGCCCATTAAATAAAAATTCCCCCGGGGTGCCTGGGTGGCTCAGTCGTTAAGCGTCGGCCTTTGGCTCAGGTCACGATCCCAGGGTCCTGGGATCAAGCCCCGCATCAGGCTCCCTGCTCCGCGGGAAGCCTGCTTCTCCCTCTCCCACTCCCCCTGCTCACTGTCTCTCTCTCTGTCAAATAAATAAATAAAATCTTAAAAAAAATAAAAAATAAAAATAAAAATTCCCCCTTATCACTCCTCCAACCCCCGAGCCCCTGGTAACACCTATTCTAATTTCTGTCTCTCTGAGTTTGCTTATTTTAGGTACCTCATATCAGTGGAGTCATGCAATATTTGTCCTTCTGTGTCTGGTTTATTTCACTTAGGGTAACGTTTCCAAGGTCCACCCATTTCGTAGCATTTATCAAAATTTCATTTCTTCTGATGGCTGAATAATATTCCGTTGTACGGGCACACCCCATTTTGTTTATCTGTTCATCTGTGAATGGACGCTTTGGTTGTTTCCACCTTTTGGCTCCTGTGAATAACACGGCTCTGAACAACAGTGTCAGCAGCTATAATCTTGACTGCTAAGCTCAACCAGTGCCTTTTTTTTTTCCTGAATCACTAAAAATCATCTCTATCTACAAAAAAAAAAAAAACCAAAAAACAAAAAACACACACACACGTAAAAGAGGAGTAGGGTTTGAATTGGGATTTGATTTCTCCCACTATCTCCCCACATCCCACGGCAGCTCCATAAACCTGAAACACCTTCCTAGTGCTTTGTGAAAACCCGAGTCTGGCCCTCAGGTCCAGCTTCCCGTTGAAGGTGCCGCTACCTCGACCCCCCACCCACACAGCAGCAAACCTCCCTGGTCCGTGCCATCATCCCCCCCAGCTGGAACTGACACAGACCCACAAAGTCTTCCTGCTTCCTCCCCCAGCCCCTCTACAACCTGCTTTCCTCCCGCTGCTGGTGGACTTTGGAAAACAAAAGCCAGATCACACCATGTCTCTCTTTATGGCTCTATAGTAGCTTCCCTTCCCCTTGAAATCAAGTCCAGCATCCCTCCCACCCCTGACTTATTTGGCTCCGTGTCTACCCAGCCACTGCCATCCCGCCAACCGCAGCTGGGGCCCCTTCCCCCGTCCACACCAGCCACCCTGCACTTCCCTGCTTGCTCCTTCTTTGGGGACTTTGCAGTTTGATGGGGTTTGTACTCAAAATACCCTTCCCCCAGATCTTGCCTGGCTGGCTGTTTCTCACTTCGGAGAGATCTATTCTCATGTCACCTCCTCCAGGAAGCCTCCCTGACCACCAGATTGGAGTAGCTGCCCCATGCCCCCAGGCCCCGACAACTCCATCCCATAACCACACTTTGGATCTTTGCAACACTTGCTGCTATCCGGAAGTTTTTCTTTCTGTCCTTGCTCATTGTCTCTTGTCTTCTCCTGGATGTAAACTCCACGACAGTAGGGGTGTGTCCTGTTTGCCATTCTACCCTGCCCCACCTCCCTGCTCCTAGAACAGGGCCTGACCCGGAGGTGCTCGAGTGTTGCTTAACAAGCAATCAAATGCACAAGGAAGCATGACTGGGGGTATCTCTGAAGCCTCCCCATGTTTCTGGGGTTTGCCATGGGATCCAGGCTCTGCCAACACTTTCTTGTGGCCGGGGTCTCCCAGGAACAATAGAAGCCCTCACTGTCTTCTGATGAGGCTTTGGGGCTCCACTAGGGAAACCGGTCTACCTGGGGTCCAGCCTCTGCTAACCTCAGGGTCCCCTAACATGTGGCCTTTTCTGCTGCAGGGAGGAGGGTGCTGCAGAGAATGCCTCCCTGTCTTGCGGTCGGGCTATTCTTGTGCCTCGGAATGCTCTTCTCCTCGGCGCTGACAGCGGCCACCTCTCCCGGGGGTGCCAGGCCTCTGGAGCCCCACTCGCTGGGTGGCAAGGGCTGCCGCGGGCCCCACGCCCACCTGCGCTCTGGCAGGCACGGTAGGAGGACCTTGGAACATGCAGCATTGGGGGCTCCTCGGGGCGCAGCCCGGCTCTTCCTCCTCCTACCAAACAAAAGCTTCCTGCTCCGGCAGGGACAAGAGCCCGTTTCTAATTCTGGAACCAACAGGCCAAGCCCATTCTAGCAGGAGGAGAAACAGGGCTGCCCAGGGCCCCTGCCAGGTTTTTGCTTGCTTTTTCCCAGGATGGGAGCAGGACAGGAGGCCGTGGTAGAAACAACCACCTTCGCGAAGAATCCATCTGGTCTGGGGGTGGGACTGTTTTCTCTGTCCCCACTCTCCCTCACTCCACTGGCCACCCTCCCTGGCACTGAAGCTCCTACCCCACTGTCTCCTGCCTGGTCTCCGGACTGATGGTCACTGACCTGCAGGCCGCCTTTCGCTCTTCCTCCAACACCCAGTTAATCGTGTCTGGACTCTTGCAGAAACTGATAATAACCCCCTTTTCCTCCTGCCATGTTCGCTGAGTCAGCAAGCATTAAGTCATCATTCCCATCATCACCATACTCAGCATGCCATCACCATGGTTACCACTTACCATCCTCGAAGCGGTTGCTATGGGACCAGCACCATGCTGAGCACTTGCTAGGTCCCTTTGCTCCTTGTGAAGTAGTCTTCATTCTCCTCTTCATTTCACAGAGGAGGGAACTGAACTCAGAGAGGTTGAGTCATGTGTCCAGGATCACACAGCTGGCAAAGCTGGGATGCTCAGCGGATGCCGACAGTCTGCTCAGCCCTCAAGCCCCAGGGCTTCCGGTGGCCCAGGGCTGAGCACCTGAATTCTGAAGCCAGGCTGCCCGAGCTGTTTGGATCCAGCCCTGCCTCCTCCTGGCTTTGTGACCTGTATCACTATCTGACCTCGGTTTGCTCATTTGTGACAGGGGGACGACAACAGCACCTACCCCCAGGGTTGCTATGTGCCTTAAAGGAGTTAACAGATGGAGAGCACATAAAACGGTTTAGCCCAGTGACCGAGTACGACGTAAATGCCCTGTGACAGGTGCAGAAAGTGCAATAAGACACAGCCTCTCCCCTCCTGAGCTTCTAGTCTGATGGGAAAGATTGTCACCTTGTGGGATGAATTGAGCCACAGAAGGGGAAAGAACGGGGCGCACAGGTATACATGGCAGGACGTCTATCTGCCTAGGGAGTTTCCACTCATGGCAATGCCTAGGCCAACCTAACTGTGTTTTTCAAATGCATTTTTTATTTTGGAATAAGTTTAGATGTCGAGAAAAGTTGCAAGGGTGTTACAGAGAGTTCTCATATACTCTTCCCCCAGCTTCCCCTAATATTAACCTCCTACACAACCATGCTCCATTTGTCAAAGCTACGAAATTAACATTGGTAAATCCTATTAACTAAACTACAGTCTTTGTTCGGATTTCACCAGTTTTCCCAATCCAGCACGTAATCCCGGATAATGCTTCACATTTAGCCGGCTCAGTTTTGAAGGATGAATAGAAGTTTGCCGGGGTATAGCTCTAGGCATGGGAGTTTCTGGGCCTCATAGAACAGATGGGCATGCACCTGGACTTTTGAACACACACCTGAAGAACGTGCTATTTCCCCAGAAAGAAGACAAAAGAAAGGGACCATGAAAGATGTTCATCATATTAGCTGTTCCCAGGCACACTCCCCCCAACTCTGACCCCATGGAGAGGTTATAGGAAGACGTGAATATTGTGGAATCAGACCAAGGTCACCTCCATGGGCCTGTTTCCTGCATGGAGGGCCTGAGTGAGGCATTTTACAAGCAAGCTCAAGAAGCAAGAGCACAGCTTTCCAAACTGGGATTGACCCCTGGCCCTCTGGCCTCTGCATCTTTGGGATGAGGTGGGCATGGAATGGACAGCCCCATAAAGGCTGCTGGGGTTGATTTCCCGGCCTTGGGAGGCAATTAGCAGTGTTCAGGAGGAAGGTGGCAGGATCTGCAGAGGGCGGCAGGAAAGCAGGCTCTCCCAGTTTGGGGGGAAGCCTCTTCTGAGAAAGGAACTCCGGCTCTTCTCTTTGACTCACTTTTTCTATCTTGGCCTTTACTCACCATGGGCATGGTGAGCCACAGAGGGCCTGGGTTTGGGGGCAAAGAGCAGTGGGGGTAGCCTGGTCAGCTTTGCACCTAGGCCAGCCCGAAGTCTCCACTTACAGAACTCGCTTGGGCGTCCAGGGCCTCGTCCTTGGTCTTGGGGACAAAGCCTTAGCTATCATAGCGTATTACTGGTCTCGTCTTCCCTGGCTGGCGACCAGGCCAGAGGATCAGGGAATCTGTATTCATTTGCCCTTTTATGCAACACGATATATTGAACAGTAGCCCTGAGCCAGGCACTGTGCTAGGGGAGTACGGGAGAGGGCTTCCCATGGAGCTCTGTTCTCTCAGTAGCCTACTTTCAACAAGAATTAAAGGGATATAAAACTTTCTGTAGCCCCATAGAGTTTCCTATGGCTACCATAACAAATTACCACAAACATAGTGTCTTTTTATTTATTTATTTAAAATCAATTAATTAACATATAGTGTATTATTAGTTTCAGAGGTAGAGGTCAGTGATTCATCAGTCACGTATAACACCCAGTGCTCATTACATCACATGCCCTCCTTAATGTCCATCACCCAGTTACCCCATCCCCCACCCTGCCCCCCTCCAGCAACCCTCAGTTGGTTTCCTATGATTAAGAGTCTCTTATGTCTCCCTCTCTGATTTCATCTTGTTTTATTTTTCCCTCCCTTCCCCTAAGATCCTGTTTTGTTTCTTAAATTCCACGTATGAGTGAAATTATTTGATAATTGTCTTTCTCTGATTGGCTTATTTCACTTAGCATAATACCCTCTAGTTCCATCCACGTCATTACAAATGGCAAGGTTTCATTCTTTTTGATGGCTGAGTAATATTCCATCACATATATATCAGATCTTCTTTATCCATTCCTATGTGTCGATGGACATCCAGGTTCTTTCCATAGTTTAGCTATTGTGGACATTGCTGCTATAAACATTGGGGTGCAGGTGCCCTTTTGGATCACTACACTTGTATCTTTAGGATAAATCCCTAGTAGTGCAATTGCTGGGTCATAGGGTAGTTCTATTTTCACCTTTTTGAGGAACCTCCGTACTGTTTCCCAGAGTGGCTGCACCAGCTTGCATTCCCACCAGCAGTGTGAGAAGGTTCCCCTTTCTCCGCATCCTTGCCACCATCTGTCATTTCCTGACTTATTAATTTCAGCCATTCTGACCAGTGTGAGGTCACAAACATAGTGTCTTGAAACAACATAAATCTATTACAATACATATTTGGAGGTCAGAAGTCCAGAATCAGTTTCACTGAGCTAAAGTCAAGGTAGCGGGAGGGCTGGTTTCTTCCAGAGCCTCCAGGGGACAAGCTGCTTCCGTGCCTTTGCCAGCTTCCAGAGGCTGCCTGCATTCCTTAGCTCCTGGTCCCTTCCTCCAGCCACAAAGCCTGCAGTGTAGCATCTTCCCTCCTCCCTGACCTTTGCTCTGTCCTTACATCTTTCTCTGTTATAAGGATCCCTGCAATTACAGTAGGCCCACCTAAATCGTCCAGGAGAACCTCCCCATCTCAAGATCCTTAATAATATCTGTGAATTCCCCTTTGCGTTGGAAAATAACATATTCCCAGGTTCCAGAGATTTGGACATGGCCATCTTTGGGGGGCCATCATTCAGCCTACCACAAGCTCTTTCTGGAAGCGGTTGAGAGCCCAGGCTCTGACATCCACACACCTGGGTTTGAATGCATGCCCTGCATTTCTTACTGCGTGCCCTCGACTGACTTCATCACTCTGTGCCTTCATTTCCTCGTCTGTAAAATGAAGCTAACCAGGGAAACTTAATCTCAAGGGTCGTTGTAAGAAATATGTAAGCTAGAGTATGAATTCTAGCCCGAGAAACTTAGCTAGAAACAACAGAAGTTGCCTCTCTGGCTGCTTGAAGCAGAAAAGTAGGCACTCATAAAGTCAATCAGGAAGGCTGGAAATCTCGGGCCAGAAAATGTCAGAGCGAGGCAGCGTTGGTGGCCACGGTGCAAGCCACGCTCCCGAACCCACCCACCGAGGCGCTCCAGGTGCGTCCCCCAGCCCTGTGCCCCCAGCGCCTGCTGCCGCCCCTTGGGGCCCTGCCACAGGACCCTGGCTGCTGCGGGGCTGAATCAAGTGCTGGGAGGGTGCGATTGCGTGGCTCCAGCCACATGGCCCCCTCCCGGTTGTAAGGGCCCCTGGGAAAGCTAGGATTGGCTCTCTCTCAGCCTCTTGGCCACAGGCCGGCTCTCCTCCCCCTCCTGACACATGGGATGCGGAGCTCTTCAAACACAGAACAGGGTTCAGCCCCCAAACCGAGCAGTCACTCAAGGCCACTCATGATGATCATTAGCCCAGGCTTTGTGCCGATGGATGCGGTACCACTGTACCCATTCCCCAGAACCGGAGAGAGGCAACAGAGCTACCTACCGGTCCCCCCGCGAGAGTTGCCCAGATGCGGCCCGACGTCCCGGGCGCTCTCACCCAGATGCCAGCCAAACCCCGAGGACGACGGCCACCCCTGGGTAGGCATCTGGTCAGCGAGCCCCTGCTTGGGCTGGAGAGCTCGCGTAGCTGGCTAACTTGGTCAGCTTTTGCTGGAAGGAGAAAAAGAGAAGCCGGGAGAGAGTGAGAACGAGCGCGCAGCAAGGCAAAGGCGTCCGAAAGATGTTTTTAATGTGCATCCGATTATGCAGCCACGCCAGGGGCCTCTGCCCAGCTTCCCGGCACGTTCCTGCCTGAAGACAGCTTGATGATTGGAAGGCAGCCGTGGTCAGATTGTATACCTGTCAACTGCCTCTCGGCGCTCGCAGGGGCACGGGCTCTAATGAGGCCTGACACCTCGGAATCCAGCAGGATGCGAAACAGCCGCAGAGGGCAGGAGGGGAGGCGGGCGGGGCCTGCTCCGGCCACTTGGGCCCGCCTGGAATGCGCCAGAGGAGTATGGGAGGGAGCCCGGGGTGGGGGAGAAGCCCCGGGGTTGGGGGGAGGGACGGGCTCCAAGATGCGCCATGGCCATTGCTGAGGGGACAATGGGCACGCCACATCGCCGCTCTGAGCCTCAGTTTCCCTGTCTGTAAAGTGGGTCTTAGTCTTCTTTCGAAGGTTTATCGGGGAGACCCACCATGCCTAGCTCACAGCAACGCCTAATAAATGATCATAATAAATCTTATCAACATTGTCAACACCCCCATCAACCTGCTCCTTCTTATCTGCTTCAATGGCCTGTTGAGGTGCTTAGAACTCTACCATTCGAATGTTTATCCACCGTGATATAGTCTTCTAGCTTTCTGGAGATATAATTGACATACAACATCGTGTAAGTTTAAGGTGTACAAAGTGTTGATTTGATCCACTTACACACTGCAAAGGGATTACCACTATAGGGTTAGCGAACAACTCCATCATGTCACACAATTAACATTTCTTTTTCAAGGTGACAACATTTCAGATCTCTCTTAGCAACTTTCAAATACATAATACAGTATTATTAACTATATATCTGCCATGATTCATTGGTTTACCTCCGTGAGAGCCTGCCGAGAGAACGTTTAGCCCGAGGTGAAATGTTAGAGATGATTTGGGCCCACTTGTCCGTCTTTCTGATGAAGCAATCCAGGCTCAGAGGGGGTAGGTTACTTCCCCAAGGTTTAACTGCTTGGTGGCCGAGGAGTTTTGACAGCAGGGAGGGCAGACAGAACATCAAGCCCCCTATAAATAAATAAATGCAGAGAAGAGGAATAGCCGGTGTTCTGGGCCCATCAACCATCCTTCTGGAAAACATGGATTGAGCGTGTCTGAGCCCTCAAGGAAGGCACAGAGATGTATACGCAAGGTTCGAGAGGGCCGGTCCCTGTGCCCTGGTAGAGAGAATAGTCACGTAAACAAGTGGTCCTAGGCACCTGCTGAAAACAGCCTATTGCAGGCCCAGAGTGGGCGAGATGAATCCTTCCTGGGGGATGGACGTTTTCGCAGGAGCTGGCGGTGACCCCGGGCTTCAAGAAATTCACAAGATGAGGGGCACCTCGGTGGTTCAGTTGGTTAAACATCTGCCTTCGGCTCGGGTCACGATCTCAGGGTCCTGGGATCCAGTCCCGCATCGGGCTCCCTGCTCAGCCGGGGGTCTGCTTCTCCCTCTGCCCCTCACCCTGGTCATGCTCTCGAGTGCTCTCTCTCTCTCTCAAATGAATAAATAAAATCTTAAAGAAAAAAAAAAAGGAAATTCACAAGATGAGATTCAGAGGAAAAGGGTGGGAAGAATCATGTCTGGTTAAGGGATCAAGAGGGGTTTCACGAAGGGGATGGGATTCACCTGACACTGCAAAGATGGAATCAGATTTCCACATGATGCCACCACTAACTGACTCGCCCTCTTGGTAAGTCTGCCTTTCCCGAGAATTCTCTGCCTGGAATGCTGGGTGGTAAGCAGTGGGGAGCTACTGGCTTGGGCAACTCCAGCTGAATCCAGATGAGTCATGAAAACGTTTCTCTCGTTTGGTACTTTGCCTTAATGACAACCAAAGCGGTTCTATTAGTCAAGGGCTTTCCTTAGACCACAGCAGGCAAGGGCAGAAGAGGGTGTCCAGGGGGATGCCTGGGTGGCTCAGTTGGTTAAGCATCTGCCTTCGGCTCAGGTCATGATCCCAGGGTTCTGGGATCAAGCCCCGCATCGGGTTCCTTGCTCAGTGGGGAGCCTGCTTCTCCCTCTGCCTGGCGCTCTCTCTCTCTTTCACTCTCTCTCTCTCTGACAAATAAGTAGAATATTAAAAAAAAAAAAAAAAAGAGTGCCTGCCACGCACGTGTGCGTACCTTTGTTTCATTGAATTCACATCATGTCTGTGATTTCACAGCAACCTCGTTGGGGATATGTCAGCCCCCCATTTCATGGATGAGAATACCGAGGCTCAGAGGGACTCAAACTCAGATCTGTGTGTCTCCGAACTCTGATAGGTCCCCCGCATGACGCTCCCTCTGGAGAATGGAACCTGCCCTGTGCCATGTCATTGAAGGAGACGGAACAGCCTCCTTGAGGGTCAGGGAGCGCACAGCCGAGGTGAGTCCCCATCCCTCCGCATGAGGGGTTTGGGAACCATTCACCAGGGCAGCCAGAAACCAGTGCCGGCCTGGTCAGGTCCTGCTGGCCCAAGTCTCATGTCTGGTTCATCCATGCTGGGAACTAGAGCTCCGCCTGCCTAAAGCTGGCTCAGTGTTCAGGTCCTCAAGGGGAAGGGTGTCTGCCCCAGGAGGCGTCCTCCATTGGTGCTCCTTCCCGTTTGCTCCTGCTCAGTTCCTGGGTGGATGGCGATGAAGTCAGGGCTCCACTCAGGTCTTCTCTAGAGTGTTCTTGGCTCTTCCCTTCCCTGTACAGAAGTGTCTTCGGCTGCCACAGGAGCGTCCCCATGAGCGCGCCCAGCCGGGCAGTGAAGGCGTGTCTCCCAGGCCCAGTACCTCCTCGAAGGCCCACCTTCCCTCAGATGCCCTTTCCTTCTGGGGAAGCGCTTCTCTCTCTCCCAGACAAGCACTCCCTCTGCGGCTGCCACTGGACATAAAAGCTGTCCCTTTCCTTCTGTGTTGGGGTTTACCGCTTAATTCCTCTGTGCCTACTTACTCCTTGGCATATTTCCACCACACCCTACTGTCCCCACCAAGCCCCTCACATCCTCTCTGGCACTGGTCCTACCTCGGTTCAGCCAACTTACCCATCGGCACCCCCCAGGACACCCAAGTTCCAGCTTGGTGACCATTGCATTAGTCAGGTGTCCTGACTGCAAGTGACAGAATCACTGGCTGGACACACTGAAAGCAAAATGGGATGGAATGGAATGAATGGAATAGAATGGAAGAGAAATTGGCTAGTACAACGGGGAGCTGCGGGGATGGGGACAAGACTGAATCCAGAGTTCAGAAATGCTAATAATTGATTTTCTCCCTCCTCTGCCCCCCACTGTCAGTATGTACCTCATTCTTGCCTCTTGCAAATGGGCTCCTGTACAAGATAAAGAAAGGGCCTAGGATTCCCAAATCTCCGGCTTCCCAGTCGATCCAGCACAGTGGGAATGAAGCCAGCTGCCTGCTCCCAGTCCCTTACAGGGAAGAGCTCTGGTGGGCCAGGGGCCGTGGGGGGGGGGGGGCTCACGTCTGACCCAGCTGCTGAGGTCAGGAGGATGGTGGGATGATTGGCCCAGCCTGGGTCTACTTGTGCTCACCTGTGAGGCTTGGGGGCTGGGATTGTCACCTCCATGAATCCTTCCGTTTCCAGGATGGAAATAGTCAAAGGAAAGAATAGTTTCCACATACCAGGGGAGAGCCCAGGAGAGGGAGCTGTGGGCATCAGGGTGCCCTTGAGTTAGCCCAGGGTGGTTTGAATAAGGGGAACCATCCCAGGAGCTGGAAGGAGAGACACGAGAAGGGTCCCAAGGCGGGGGCGGACAGAGCAGTGGTCTTCGCAGCAAGCAGGGAGCTGGAGGCCCCCCTGCCGGGAGCTTCCCAGCTTCCCCAGCAGGGAGATGCTAAGGGGCAAAAGCCAAAGTGAGGAGACAGAGGAATCTGAGGAATGCAGAGGCTGCTGGGTGGCTCTGTAGGAGGGGCTGGGCGGAGGGCAGGGGTACCTGGCTGCTCACCAGGTCAGCCCCCACCTCCTCGGGGCAGTGTGGGAAGAGCCCTGGCTGGTCAGGAGGCCCAGGATCGCATCCTGTCTGTACCATCAACTGACTCTGGGCCCTGGGCCATCACCGCCTCAGTTTCCCCACCAGTGAAATGGGGGTTTGGGATGGAAGCAGCCTCAGCCTCCCCTAGAGTCAGCCCCAGCTCCTCCCATCTCCCCGGGGAGTGAGAACACCCCAGAAGGTCCTCAGAACCCGGGAATGTGCCCCCGGCCTCGGCCTCCCCTCAGCTCCTGCCCAAGGAAGCTGGGGGAGTGGTTGGCAGGGTAGCTAAAGGTCCCCTCACCTCCCCCTCTTCTCCCTGAACCATTTCTCCTTCCCCCTTTCTTTCCTCTTTTGGCTGCAAAGCATATACAGATGTGGGGCTGTCGGCCACAATCAGGGGGCTCAGGTGAGGAATGGGGCCTGGCAGCCCTTGGCTTGTACTCGTTTGCCTGAGTGCAATTTCCCCGTAATTACACTTCCTAACTTTTCAGCATCTGTGAAAGATCATCTTCTGACACAGCGGAGTCAGGCTCGCGCCGGCCAGGAGGCGAGGCCCTTCGTTCAGAATCATTTTCAACAGACAGAGAAAACACATTCGTTCTTTCCTTTCCGGCATGTACCACGTTCCCAGGAGACCAGCCCAGGGGCCTACCGGTGGCTCCGAGTGGGCCAAGTCCCGGCGCCTGCCATCCCGGCCACAGGCCTCAGCTGCCTCAGGCCTCAGCTGCTTCCCCACTCGAATTCCGTCACGGGGACATGTGGAGGCCCACCTACGCCCCCACCCCCAGCTCATGGTCAAACCATCCCCCACCCATGTTCTCTGCCGTCGCCTTGTCACCCACAACCACCCTGTCACCCACAGCAGCACCCCTGCCCAGATGCCCCCGTAACTGCTCTTTGCTGTCCCCTCGGAGCAACGCCGAGTCCCGTCCGCACCGTCCCACACGTGCCCCGCATGGCTTCCAACCCCACCACCCCACAGCCTGGAAGCCCATTCCTCTTCCACTCGGGGGGCCAGCAGAGAGGTGGTGCAGGGTGACACCAGACTAGAGATCCCATGCCACCTCTCCCAGGATCTCAAATGAAGACTTGGGTTGACAGAGTGGGGGACCAGGAGGAGAGACGGAGAGAAGTGAGGCGCATGGACACTCTGGGAAGGAAGGAACCACCGGGGACCTTGTAAATGCATTGGAGATGTGGCCAAGGCCTCAGGCCATGAGCAACAGCTCAAGGGACGGTAATGAATGCAGCGTGCGCAGAGGACTTCGTGGGGACGAGGCCCCCTATACTCTAATCTCCCCACCTGGGGCCTGCTGGCCCGGGGCTGGGGACCCCATCCCATGCCCCCAGAGTCAGTAGACTGTGAGCCAGGGAAGGCACTCCCCCTCTGCTGGAAACCAAATCCCGCTGGGGCGAGTCATGCCTGGATCCTCAAACAGGGCCTCCCTGCTCTTGCAGGTCTGTAGGAAGTATTCCTGCTTCCAAGACTAAGAATCTGGAAGGAGCTTGGGTGTGGGGTGTGGTTTCAGGCAAGCTTTTCCTTTTGTCCACTGAGACAGATATGAGGCATATGTATCCTATCCTGAGCTCATGGCAGACGTTCCAAATCAATCACGGACACAGAGAGGTTAAGTAGTTTAGCAAAGGTCACACAGCTGATATATGAGAGGAGCCAACTCTTGAGCCTGGGCAGTCTGAATTCAGTCCTTGGTCTTTTAACCATTACGCTATATTGTCCCATAGGAGCTCTGGCCCTTGGCCTCAGAGGGGCCCCCTGCAGCCTGTACAGCTCCCCAGCAGAACAAGAGATGAAAGCAAATCCCTCTGAGAGGAGGTAGCAGAAAGCAGGACTAAATGGGGGGGGTTGGTGCTGACATGAATCCAAAGTCAGTCTCTGCTGCCTACTGGCTACCAGGTTCGGGACGGGGGGTTGGGTTGGGACAGGCGACATAACCCTCTGGAGCCCATTTCTTCCACTATAAAATGAAGACAATAGTAAGTCTTTTAGAAAAGTTCAGAAAGCCCCAGATTGTAAACAATACAGGGTGCCGTCTTCTTTATCTAAAAAGCAGAGTCCAGGCGGTGTCGTTCACAATGGTCAAAGGGTAGAAGCAACCGAGTGTCAATCAACAGAGGAATAGATAAACAAAATGTGGAATATCCATACAATGGAATATTATTCAGCTTTAAAAAGGAAGGAAACTCCTTGGATTAAGCCCTGAAAACATGATGCTTAGTGAAATTAGTCAGTCATAAAAGACTGATACCGTGTGCGCCCATGAGTTTGGGGTACCTGGAGTAGTCGTCAGTTCAAAGAGACGGAAGGTAGAATGACGCTTGCCAGGGGCTGGTGGGGAGGGGAAATGAGGAGTTGTTTAGTGGGTATAGGGTTTCAGATTTGCAAGATGAAAAAGTTCTGGAGATCTGTTTTACAACAATGTGAATATGCTTAGCACTCCTGAAGTATATACTTAAAAATGGTCAATTTTGTGTTATGCGTATTTTACCACAATTTTCAAAAAAAGCCAAGTCCTGCAACAGTTGGGTGGTGTGGGTGAACGGAAGAGGGAGTGGTCTCTGCTGGGGAGGGTTCGAGAACATCTGAAAGGAGCTGGCATCTGAGATGAGGTTTTGACAAGGCCACCTGGGATGGGGGAGGTCTGAGACGAAGACAAGCCCATCATCAACTGTCCAAGAAACAGTCCCTCAGTCCCTACCTGACCCCTGACCCCCACTTGGCTCAAAGGGAAGGACTGGGGAGGGGTGCATGCTGGAGGGAGGAGGGGGCAGCAAGCAGGCTCGCAGGAGGCCAGGGCCGCACTGAGGCCTCAGTGAGCCCCCGGGCTGGCCTTCCAGGCACCCCTTACCTTGGAGAGCCTGTTCTCGGGGCAGGTACCAATCCCACCAAGGGGCAGTTCGCATTCTGGGAGCATCTGCAGTGCATCAAGCCAGGCAGAACACTGAGGGGAGAGGGAGAGAAATCAGAGACCGTAGACCCCTCCCGGCCCCCAACACAACAAGGCTTGATAACACGATGGGCTCTGGAGAATTGCAGAAACCCTCATGGGCACTGTGCCCAGCACAGAGAGGCTCAGCGTGAGTCTGGGAATCAGCCGCATCCTCGCTCCTGTTCTGTTGTGTTCCATCCTGGGGGATCCTGTCAGTCTGATGAAATCTTATCTTTCAAGGCCTGCATTATCCCATTCATTTGGTGAATTCCCTGAGGTCCTCTCTTTGCCCCACCCCAGGGAGGGGAGCCCCTGGCCCTGCCGCTCCTGTCCCCTACACCGGCTCACAGGGCTTGTCCTGGGTGCAAATCCCGGCTCTGCCACCTACGAATTCTGTGGCCTTTTTGTGCCTCAGCTTCCTTATCTGTAAAAGGCATTTAAGAGTACCTGATTCATGGGACTGGGAAGCGCTTCCAACCATGCCTGGCACATGGTGAGCACTCCAAAACTCTGAGCCGTTCTTATCTTTGTCACTATTCCGTCCTCTTCTGTCCTCCTTCTCTTCTTGTTCGCCCTGTTTATCTGACCTGAGTAAAAACACACATATTTACTTTTTTTCCATGCACAAAGGATGCCCACTCAGAACAGGCAGCTGAGCTGGATGCCTGCCTTCAGCGGGGTCACTGCCAAGTCCAATAAGCGTCCTCAGACACTCACGGTTGAACTCATAGGGCACACTTGCAGCCCCGATTTGCACCTCTCTTGCGCGTCCTCTTTGGGAGAGATGCTACTCCTAAGGACACAGAAACCTGAGTGACTTGCTTGCTGCAGAGCCCGGGCTGCATGCTTTCCCACCCAGATGCAGTGATAGCTAGAGGATCGCAGCCAAAGGCCGCTGAAAGGGACTCCTCCCCCTCTGTCCAGCGCTGTGCTCTCCGGGAGCGGGAACAGCAACCACGAGAGAAGAGCCGAGGGGCGGGGGCTTGGCCGAGTGAGCGGGCAAGCAGAGAGACCTCAGCGTGTCCATTCATTGCCCTCCTGGGGGCATCGCCTGCTCTGACCCAGAGCTTGGGCAAAGGCACTGAGCTTGCCCCCGGGGCTGTGGTGACAGGCAGTGTCGGCTAAAGGCATCATGTTCTCCCACGAAAGAGTGAGCGAGGGCCAGGGGCAACATCTGGCTGGGACTCTGAAAGGCCTCCCTGGCACAGAGGGCTGGGAAACCCAGGGCTGCCCTGACGTGCCCTCCCTCCTAACACCCCACATCCCTGGCCTCGCCGTGGTGCTTGCCGGAAACCCAGACCTCTCGGCAGCCCTGCGGGCACCCCGCAGCAGAACAAATGGGGCTGGGCATCTGTATTTTTAACACATTTCCCACTTGGGAGCTGCCTGCTCAGAGGAGTTCCCGTCACTCGTTGGAGCAAGGGCAGGATTGCTCAGTGCAGTCAACTGGCCAAAACATGGCCATCCCGGCTTTAGGAGCTGGCATGGTCATCTGGGACATGCCCCCTCCCATCACATACCACCTGGGTGACCTTGGGCAAGTCTCTCCTCTCTGGGCCTCGGCGTCCACATCTGCAGAAGGGCTCCTTCTACCGGGACCTTCTCACCAATGAACATCCCTACTCCTTGCCAGGGAGCTGGGGGGACCACAACAGAGAAGCAGCCATGCAACCCAAGGCCCCAGCTCCAGCCGAATGTGTATTCCAGTTGGCAGGAGGGACAGGACAAAAGGAAAGAGGTGACAATTGTCAGACAGCAAGATCCACCAGGAGTAAATTAAAAAAATTTAAAAAATGATATGATAGAAAGGCAGGAACATCCGTGGTATTCAGGGGACCCAGCAAAAGTACAAATGGGGGCCCAGTCCACACCCCCTCTCTTCTCCCCGGTCTCCGCCCTGCAGCTGGAGGGGTTTCACGGGCAGTGTGGACACATACAAGCTCTGTCCATCTCCTCTGCCACCCACACCACACACACCACCCAGCCGCCATGGCCACCCCTCGGGCCAACGCCTCAGGTTGCTCACACATGCACCGCGATGTCCCCCCTTGGAGGATAGGCCAGGGGAAGAGGTCCCCATGCCCAGAAGCAGGCTCAGGATGTTTGGACAGGGCATTGCAGGGTTCTCAGAGCCCTGAGTGTGGTCTGGACAGGAGGATTCGTTCTCCAGGTAGGCGCATCACCTTGGCCCACAGACCCCACACCTCATGAGTGTGTAGAGCGGGCCCCCTCTACAGCAGGTCTGGGGGCTGGTCCTAGAGGCAGCTGCAGGGCAGGGGTGCTGATTCGGTGTAGGCAATGAGGGAAGGCCTGGGAGAGGGGAGCAACCTGTCCTGATGGCCCTGGGAAAAAGCATTCCAGGCAGTGGGAGCTGCTCCTCCAGCCATCCCGGCCCACGGCCCATGCCTCCAGGCCCACCCTTTGCCCCAGGTGGGCGCGGAGGGGCCCCGAGAGGCCACCTGGAAGCAATCTTCCCCAGCCTGCTCCCTAAAAGTGAAAGCCACTGCTCTGATAGTCTGCAAATTGCCTTTCTTTCTCCCTTCCTTCCAGGGAGGGTGGCTGCTGAAGTCTGGGAGGGGCATGAGGGAGGAAATCAGCCAAAAGCAAGCAGCCTTGGCTTCTCCGGCATCAGAAGAGCAGTCCTAGGGGCCTATGGGGTTGGCTCTGCCCCCCACTGCCACCCAGTTTTCTCTACTACCGAGCACAGAATCTCTTGAAGTCCAGGCAAGGGGTCAACTCCTCTAGCCTGAATGCCCTTTCTGACCTTTGCCCTGTCATGTTCCCTCTCTGGGCCTCTGCCCTCCAGCTCCCGAAGAGGAGAAACTCAAACGATCCAACTTCCACCTTCCTAACAATGTTTCAGGCTTCCATCCTGTCCCTGTCTCCTCCAAGCACATTTCACAGACTTCTTTGGTGAACAACCAAATTAAACTCAATTATTACTCACGTGGCCCCACATTCTCTAGCCTTTTCCAAAGCGTCTTCAAATGCTTCAGCATTCCTCCCATCAAGAGGTGGGAACTATGGCCCCTCCCCCGGAATCTGGGCCAAGCTTAGCCTCTGACCGACCCCTAGACTGTGGTGGACATGACACTTGGTGACCTCCGAGGGTGCATCAGAGGAGGCCACGTTGCTTCTCCTGGGTTCACTAAATACTCAAGCCAAAGGCCTGGGTCCCATGCCAGGTGTTCAGCCACAGTGAGGCTGCCCAACCTGGAGAGAGCACTCGGAGAGGCCGGAGATTTCTAGAAGAAACAGATACCTGGCCAGCTCCCACCCAGCTCGTCCAGACCCTCACACGGCAACTCCAGCCACCATCTGTCTGGAACCGGGAGAGGCCCCGAGCGGGAACGACCCCACAAAGCCCTTCTTGCACTCCTAACCTATAGAAACTTCTAGAGATCTTGAACGGATCGTGCAGAGCTGCAGGGAGGTCTGTTTTGCAGTAATAGTAACTGAAACAGCCATGGTGCCCTGTACCGCCTGGGCTGGACTTGCTCTCTTTGTCCCCCAGATCCCCCTCCACTCCTCTCCTGTCTGTCAGTCCGTCCCCTGGAGGCCATCTCCCCTCCCTCCATCTTCTGTGTGAACTGCGTCATTGGGCTCCTCAGGCTTCTGGCTTCGGGGGGCCTTAGCTGAGGGGGGGTGACTGTGAGGAGAACGGGTTGAGGCGTTTACCCCGACTTCCTTCTTGCCAAGTCCCAGTGCTCAGCCGAGCCCCTCTGCCAAAGGCCACAGCTCCTGTCAGGCTCCCCTCGCTGGACTGCTGACTTTTTAGGTTCTAGTAACTGCCCCCTCCCGTTAGCGCTCCAGGCCCGGGGGGTAACACCCTCCTCCTCCCCACCCCTGGGCTTCCCTGTCCCTTTACTGTTCCCTTAACACTGACCGTGCCTTTATAAAGAGCCCTTTGTTAAACTCTCCTCTATTAACCTGCCCAACAGTATCCCCTGATTCCCACCAGGGCCTCGACTGACGGCTGATGGCAGCCCAGATAATAGCTCTGCTCAATCACACGCCCCACCCCGCTACCCTACACTGTCCTGACTGGAGGCCACATGCCCATGTCTACCCATTCATTTATTCGACAGACATTTCTTCACCACCTGCCAGGTAGTCAAGGGGTCAAGGACAGGAGAGTAAACAGGACAGACCATGTGCTAGTCTGGGGGGAGGGGCAGGGGGGACACAGGTGGTAAACAGGTGAATAACTGTGAGATGATTTCAGATAGTATGAGTGTATGAAGAAGATAAAGCGGGTCATGGGTGGAGAAGGACACACAGCCTCAGACACCCTGCATCGGAGACCCATATCTGGGGTGCAGTTCATATGGAGTATCTGCCAGTATTGGAAGAGTTGCCCCCGCAAACCAGATGGCACGGTTTTGGGCACACCACAGCCTTTCGCGACCACTCCCAGATCAGTCCGTTGAAAGAACAGAGCAAGAAATAAAGCTCACCGTCATTTACATCGGTGAACTTCCCAAAAGGTTTTCACAGGTTGAAACCAAGCCAGGGTAACAAGGCCTGCGCTGGATGGAGCTCCAATATGGATAAAACCAAAATGGCGGAAGTCGTCTTTAACATTCATCTAGAATCCACATCGGACACCCACCCTGCATCCCTTGCACAGTCAGCTCTGACGTGGGTTCCCCTCGCCTTGGGAAGATGATGGAGAAGGCCAGAGAGGGGGTCTCGGGAAGAGGCCAAATCTCTCTCAGCAAAGAACAGAGGCGCCAGGCAAGGCCTCTGAGGCCAGAGCTCCCTTCTCTCCTCAGAAGCTGAGGGGCAGTTCCCATGACACCCTCCCTGGCCTGCACCCCAGCTGGGCACACACAATACAGCCGCTTGTTTGAGACCCCAGCGAGGCCATAGGCCTTCCTTGCCCTGAGATGGGCTGGAATGAGCAAAAGCTCTGGGCCACTTCCCCAGCTCTGGGGAGCTTGCTTCCAGCATTTCTGGACGTGGTTCCTCCACTTCCCGACACTTTCTTGGTCCTATCAGAAGTGTTCCAATGCTTCTTCCCACCTGGAATTCTCACCCTCTTCTCTCTGGGGTTTCAAATCCTAGAATACTAGGGTCAGTAAAGATGCCAAAGCAGCCACCACTCTCACTCTACGGATGAGGAAGATGAGGCCCAGGGAGGAGGTTGTGTTGGCCAAGCTCCCAAGGTTATTGTGAGAACCCCATCAGTTTGGCCATAGGTGTGCCCATCTCATTCTCTACTTGCTCTTGTGCGTGAGTTCAGCCCCCCAGTGAGAGTGGGGCTCTGATTTGCTTCTCTCGTCTCCATCAAATTCTCAGCCGAAGCCCGGTACACACCAGCTCCTGGGTAAAGGCTTCTGGCTTGGTTACTTCATTAATGGGCAGCGTCCTTGGCTTTCCCCAACTGAACTGTCCTCCCACCCAACCCCCTGACCTAGGGGGAAGGAGAGAATTTTCAACTGCAGAGCTGAAGCAAACACAGAGAATCTCAGATGTTCCACGCTGTGTCCAGTTCATTTCAGTTCCCAGCATTCTGAGGGAGGGAGTGGGTAGGTGGGCAGTACAATGTCCCATGTGGTCAGAGGGGCTGCCCCAGGGGTCCCCGCTCTTGAAGAAGTGCCTCTGTGGCGAGCCCTCGGAGGTTGTTGGCTCTAGGGCTGGATTTGGGTAGAGCCCAAAGCCTGGGAGAACCCGGTGCCCATGATTACAGGATACAAGTGCCCACATTGAACCCTTCCTCCTTTGCCCAGAGCCCCGACTCTAACCCCAACCTCTCCCCGACCCTGCCACTGACCAGAAGAGAAAGGTGAAGGGTCAAGGGGCTGGGATTCTAGTCTACAATGAGCTGCCTGAGCCCTCCTGTTTTCACAGGGCTTTTCTGCTGTGATTTTCAGAGTGTTCTCATTTTTTAGCTTCTTTCTTTGGTTCCTTTCTGGTTGGTTTGCAAATGGTATATACAGTGATGTCAGTCCAGCTTGTCCCAGCAGAGCCCCCTCCTTGGTTCTTGGCTCCTTTGCCCACTCCCCTGGGTGACCCGTTGCCCAGCTGACTGCTGCCCCCGGGGGGTAGGGAGACAAAGGCCCCCTCTTTAGATCAGGCCATGACCTGTGCTCACTGGAGCTTTTACGCATCTCTGCCATTCCTGCCTTTATCAGATTAGCTTTAATTAGACAAATGAAAATCACATGGAGCAGAGGGACAGGAAGTCCTGTGCTTTCAGGAGCGCCTTTCAACAAAAGGATGGGGGCTGGGCAGCCATTAGGGAAGGAGAGGGACAGTTGGTGGAGATCCATTCGTGCCTGTGTGAGCAAACGAGTGCCTTCCACAAAGAAGGGTCCAGGCAGCTACCTGAAAAAGCACAAAGTGCTCTCACTCACTTGGAAGGAACTTTGGAATCTTTCTATCAAGAAAAGCTGGAGCATTTTGTGCACCACAGACCAGACCCATTTGGAAATCTGCCAAAGGCTCTCAGAGCAGTGCTGTCCAATAGATATATCATGGGAGTCACAATTACGAGTCACATATACAATTTAAAATTTTTGAGTGGCCCCATTAAAAAAATTCAAAAGAAACTAATTTACTTTAATAATTATTTTAATTTTATTTAACTGAATATATCCAAAATATTATCATTTCAATGCATGATCAATAAAAAAATTTTAATGAGATATTTAACATTCTTTTTTCCTACTAAGTCTTCCGCATCTGCTGTGGATCTTACACTTAGGGCCCATCTAATTTGGACTAAGCACATTTCCAGGGCTCAGTAGGCGCAAGTGGCTGCTGGCTGCCATATTTAGGGTGACCAGTGTCCCGGTTTGCCGGGGACAGTCCTGGCTTCAGCACGGACAGTCCTGGTTCCTGGGAAACCCCTAGGTCTGGGCAAACCTGAACGGTTGGTTGTCCTAGATTGGGTAGCCTGGCTTTAGACCACAGCTTCTCCCCAGAACAATGCACAGACACCAGCTGTCCTGCAATTTAAAGAAGTTTTGCCTCCACTCACGACTTTTAGTTGGGGAAGCCCTGATCCCACTTTACAGATAAAGAAAGGGCGACACAGAAAGGGGAAGGGACTCGCCCAAGGTCACACGGTAACTTGGCAGTTAGAGCCATAACTAGAACGCAGGCTTCCTGATCGCGGGATGCGCTGTGCCAGCCCATGGGAGATGCCTGCCAAGAGCATGGGGGGTTCCAGAGTGTAGACAGCACTGACCAGGGTGGACCTGGTCCCTGCAACTCTGCGGTCCTTTAGGATAAGCAGGCAGTCCCTCTGCCACAAAGCGGGACTATCGGCTGTCTGTCCCACACAGGGTAGCAGAGGTAAAACCAAGGGCAGTGTTTCCCAAAGAGGGCATACACCCCACTCGTGGCAGGTGAGGTGCCTTCATGGTTAGTGACTTTGACCCCCACAGTGAGCAGTTTGGCTCTTTCCAGAATTCTCTTTCTCACCTTCTGATTAGTCAAGGAGAAAGTCTTGGTGGGGGGGTTAGGATGTGTCACCAACACTTGCTGGTTCCTCTTTAAAGAGAGCCCAGCCTCAGGCTAAGAGAAATCACCCATATGCTTAAGATCTGTTTTAACTTTTTATTATATTATTTTTAAAAAGATTTTATTTATTTATTTGAGAGAGAGTGAGCGAGAGAGAGAGCACAAGTGGGGGGGGGGTAGGGCGGGGAAGGGCAGAGGGAGAGGGAAAAGCAGATTCCCCTGCTGAGCAGGGAGCTGGACACGGGACTCGATCCCAGGACCCTGGGATCATGACCTGAGCCGAAGGCAGACGCTTAACCGACTGAGCCACCCAGGCGCCCCCCAGGTACTGTTTTAAATGCTTTATATGTATCATGTCATTTAACATAGCCAACAGGTCTCTGAGGTAAGTCCTAATATAATTATCCCATTTTACAGATGAGGAAAGTAACACACATTTTAAAAGTTTAGAAGCATTGATCTAGAATTTTTTACATACACACACCGAATCGTTCGTAGTTTACAAACATGTAGGCATATAATACCTAGCAACCTTAAATCCCAAATCAGACTACACAAAACAAATGAGGACCCAACAAGCAATGTTGCCATTTAGGGGGCCTCAAAATCACTGTAAGTTGGGGCATCCAGACCTCCACTGCTGGCCCTCCCAAGCTCTGCTTTGACTGAGAGGGGCACTGCCATGCTCTGCCTGTCCTGGCTCGGAGGGCAGAAGCTCTCATCCTTGGGGAGAGTGGGCAGCTGTAAAGGAGAAGTGAAAGCCTCTTGGCCTGGAGCCCCGGGTCCAAGATCTCCCAGGATCTACTCTCAATCCCCTAATTGCCCAGGAAGCTAAAGGGCTTCAGGGTCATCCTGGTTAACTAGGATTCCTGATTGAATCATAGGTGTTCGACCTGGAAGGGGCTGCAGACATTCCTCCCATTTGATGGAGGACAACAGAGTGGCCAGTGAGGGGAGGGGAAGTGTCCAAGGTCATTGTACAGGTGAGGGTGGAGGCAGACCCTACCCACCCACATGGAAGCAAAGGGCGGCCTCACCTGCCTAAGATCAAGGCCAGATTTCAGCAAGTGTTTGCTGAGTAAGTGGATAATCTAGGTGTCAGACCTAGCTCTCACTTCCCCGCCATTATCCTCTGCCCCTTCCTAAAGGAGAGGATACAAAATGTTAGAGGCACCAAGGGCTCTTAGTAAATGCACATTCCTGGGGCCACTTCTGGAGATTCTGAATCAGGAGGCTTGGAGAGGAGCCCGGAAATTTGAATTTCAGACAATGCTTCCCCTCCTCCCAGGCCACGCAAGCTTCTGGACGGATACAAAGCTGATGCCGAGGCAGGTGTTTTGACCAGTGTGTAGCTTCCTCTGCTGCCCCGGCTGCACAGCGCCCCCTGGCTGAGAGTCCTGGCATTGTTCAGAAACGTGGGGGCTCTGCCCTCCTCTGGGGCCATTCACCCAGCCAGGGGCTTGGGCAGATGGACGGGCCTGGTTCCCCTCAGCCTCTCCCCCACCAGGGCCCACCGGGCTTAGTCTGGGAGAGCTGATGAATGTCCATTACCACAGCAGGCCCCATAAAAAGGATTATGGGGTGTTGCTGAGTTTACAAGCCTGTTCTTATAAAGCTGCCAGATTTGGGGTGGCCATAGCCCCTATAGAAGAAGGACGAAAAAGAATTTTCCCTCTGCCTAGTGCCACACACCCAGTCATCTTCATGGGAACTGTGGTGGCCTGATTACAAGAGCACTGGACCGTGAATCAGAAGACCCTGATCAAGTGGACAGACTGCAGCTCACAGCTGACCCACTGGACCTTTCTGGGCCTCTGCTTTCCCATCTGTGAAGTGGGCCTCTCTCTCACCTCCCAAAGGTGGTTGTGAGGATGACGCAGGCGAAGCCTTTGGCCCACATGGGGAATCTGAGCGCCAAGGGTGTCTCTCTTTGGCAAAGTTGGGGAAGAGAGGGGTGCTGGCGCCCTCGGCTCCCATCACTGCTCTGGCCCCTGTGGGTGAAGAGTGTGGCCCCAGAGGCCGGGGCCAGAGTAGCAGCCCAGGAGGAGCGAGAGGTCCAGCGGCAGCCCCAGAGACCCCCAGCCTCTTCGGCACCTGGCAGGCTGGCTTCCTGGCTGCCCTCACCCGTCTTCCGGCCTGGTTTGTGCCTGGTGAGAAGTGTCAGGCTAGCGTGGGCTGCTGGCCCTGCCCCGGGGCCGGGCTGGGGTCCCAGGAGCGCCCTGCTGATGCTTGATCTTCAGCACACTTTCCCCCGTTGGCCTCCAAACCTGGATTGTCTGTGTCAGGCCCTTTCAACATGATCAAACACAGAGTCCAGAGCTGGAGCAGAGCTTGGGAAGTGAGAGGCGCAACCGGCGTTCGGCAGGAGCACTGTTGCTGTCAGTAACCAGGCAGCCCCAGAGCGGGGGGACCCAGCCGCTGCTCCCCGCGGAGCTCGGTTAACATTTCCGACCCACGCGCGCACACCAGACGGGGTTTGAATCTTGTCGGCAAGAGGCCAGAGAAGCAGTCTGCTAGAGGTGCCGGCAAGGGGTGGCGACAGGGGCCAGAGCCTCGGAGCGGGGGTGCGGTCAGGGCCACAAGGACCGTGGCCCAGGTCATCAGGGCCCTAAAACGAATGGGAACCGTAAAGACCAGTGAGCAGGCATGGTGTTGAGTGAGCACTCTGCACTGTCCTCTGGAGCAGGCCACCAAAGCGCCGCCCCTTCCACAGACGAGGACACGGATGAGACGCAGGCTAACGACCTGCCCAAGGGTGCAGAGCTGGGCAGTGGGGACGCCAGGACTCAAGCCCGGCGGTGAGGCCTCTTAGGAACATGCCCTGCTAGCCCAATGGGGGAGCATCTCCAGAGTGGAGAGCAGGAGGTGGGGCGGGGGGAGAAAGCCCAGAACACCTTCCTTGTTTTTTTGCCCCCATGCCAAGTTCTGTCCCTGGCAGGTGTGGGCCCCTCTGCCCATCCCGAAAGTGTCTCCCTGTCCTTCTACCTCCGCCCAGGACTTCCACGGGCACAACCTGGACGAGATCAGTTGTGCACAAACTTAAAACCACTGTTTTTAGTAAATACAAACTAAAATAATCACTCTCCGTAACAGGCTTTGGCTCGTAACATATTCTTTGGGCAAGTGGCTTCACCACTCTGTGTGCCTTGGGTTGTCCCTAGCAAAAGGGGATAAACAGTGACTCCTATCCCGTGGGGTCACATGATGGCAGCCCCATACCTGGCACGTAGGCGATAGTGAGAACTGCCATTGTACTCGTAGGCAGGCAAGGAGCAGTGTGGACGGGCCGGGTTCCAGAAGCATCTAGGAGCACAACACCAAGGGGATAAATCCGTGGAATCTTGCCTCTGTGAGGATGCCCATAGCTCGGTGGCCAGGATAATGGGGGACTCTGGTCAAAAACCCTGCGGGAGGAAGCAGGGGTTTGCAAGAGGAGGCTGGGGTCAGGCAGGGCCCCACTTTAGCAGGAGCCTGAGGAAGGAGCAGGGTGCCCAGGCAGAGGTATCAAGGGCTAAAGCCCAAGTTATGGCAATTCTGGCATCTTCTCTCCTTCCTCACCTCAAGCAATGTCCAGACCTCACTCAGGGGTAGCCTCACTTGCTGAAGGGGCCAAAGCCTCTAGAAGGCCTGGTGCTGCTCAGAGGCTGGAGGGGAGGTGGTGATGGGCCTAGCCGAGGTCCCCCGAATTCAGTGGTGTGCTGGACCCACACCCACTCATACAAACTTGCTCCAAGTGGCAAACCTCACGGTTACATTGTCAGGAATCTCGCCAGCCGTCATTAAAAATTAAATGACACAAACATACAGTTAAATACATTATAGTCGTACAAAGGTAATAAATAATCAAAGCTCATCATTTCCTAAGCATTTTGGTACATTTTTACTGTTATGAGTGCGCATGAGATCATTGAGATCTATGGCGCGTGCTTGGGGGGGGGTTACCCCCCCCCCCCCCCCCCCCCCCCCCCCCGTGGCGCACAGCCGCAAACATCTTCCCAGCTCTGCCTTCCAGAATACCGCCTTGGAAGCAGGAAACTGGCCTTGGGGTAGTCCTTCCACCTGGAAAATCAGCAACCCCTCCAAATCAGGGGCTGGTTGTTAAACATTTAGGAGCACATCGCTGCCCCCCAGGGCGCTGGAGAGCCCACCCCCAACAGAGGGATGCGAGGCCACTCTTCCCTCGTGGGATTTACGTCCACCCCCAGACCTCCAGGACTTACTTAGAACAACTGAGGAGTCTCCGGAATTGATTGGACCCATTGTTCCCCCTCCAGCCGGTGGGCTCCGCCCCCCATTGTCCGCGGCCCCTCCCAGCTGCTCAGAGGCTCCTCCAAGACTGGAGCTGGGAGGGGGCTTCGCGGTCAGAGCCTTGGACGGTGGCCGTGTCTATTGTGAGCTCCCGAGGATCTCGGGGTTTCCTTGTCCCTGGGCCTCAGAACCCACTGGGGAGCGGCCTGTTTATGGTAAATGATGCCTGTTTGCTTTGATTTCTAGTTCAGCCCCCAGGGCTACTTCTGTGTCCCCATAAATTAAAGACTGCTTGTATTTGGGGGAAATTAAGCAATCCTGTGAGGCCCTGGGAACGTGGAGGCCTTCAGAGAGAGCAGCCATGCTGTGTATCAAGTCCACACCGAGGCCGGACCCTCTGGCTGGTGTCACTGGACTTGGGGACCAGGGTGACACCGCATGTGCTCTAGACCCACATACTGGTTAGAAAAGAAAATAACAACAAAGCTCCATCCCCATTGGCTTTTCCCTTTCCATTTCCAGTCTTTGCTTAAACTCTTCCTCTTGCCTAGGGGGTTAATTTCTGGGCCCTCTATTCTATTCCATTGGTCTATATGTCTGTCTGTATGCCAACACCACACTGTTTTAATTACTGTACCTGTATAGCAGGTTTTGAAATCAGGAAGTGTGAGCCCTCCAGTTTTGTTCTTTTTCAAGATTATTTTGGCCATCTGGGGTCCTACCCCTTCGTGATTTTATTGCGTATGTCAATTCAACAAATACCGATTAAGTCCTCACTCTTCACCGTGTTCTAGGCCCTGGGGATTGGACATGTCGAGTCCTAAGCTCTGGTGTGGTAGAGTTATGCTCTGGGGCAATGTCAGAGACAGGGAGGGCCCAAAGCACAGCATCTCCATTTCACAGATCAACACACAGAGGCTCAGAAAAGTAAAGGAACTTGCTGCCAAGTCACAAAGCTGGTGTCAATGGAGTCTAAAATTTCCAGCTTTCTGACTCCTCCTGCCACCCCAACCAGCTTCTCTAGTCCTCTATCCCCAGACGGTGGTGGAAGGAGGAGGGAGAGAACTGGGTAGGGCTGCTACGCCCTGGGACTCTGAAGGGGCCGTCTGAATGTCTGGAGGGGGTCTTCAGGCTGTTGCTGTCCATGTGTGACAGAAGTCCCCTTCCAGCTCAAGAGACCTTGGGTGAAGACTAACATTACTGTGTATGATCTGGAGGCAGCAGCTCAGAGTCCCTTGCCAGTTTCACTCTATCCCTTCCTCACTCTGTCACCTTTTTCCTTGCATTACAGAGATCTGTGGACAGGACCTGACATCCCAGTTGCTCTTGTACTCCCTGGAGGCGGCAGCCCTGACAGATGGTCTGTAACTCTCGTGAAACCCAACGCAGAACCCAACGCACGCAGGAGCTCCAAAATGTTCGTGGGCAAAAGAAATAAGCACCCTCCCCTTCTGTCCAAAAGTGGCCTGGGCTGCCTCCATAAGATGGAGAGAACTTCTCTGCAGTGACCTGGGAGGGTTAGAAGGCCTCCGGGCCGGCTGTGAATTTGAAGAGTACTTGTCTATATCCTTTCAGGCTCCAGTTGAAAGGGGAGTGCAGAGCCTGGCTTGAAAGAGAACCTCCCAATGCATCCCTGGCGCCAGGGCACTCCCGAGAGCTGCGGGTCAAGGGGCTCAGGTCACCATTGCCCCTATCCATGGGCACAATCCTGCGGGAGGCCTGACACCCACATCCCCCAGCAGAGGGAGAAACCGAGGCCAAGAGAAGGGAAGCCACTTGGCCGAAGTTTTAGCCTGTCTGAGGCAAGCGCTTTCCATTCTTGACTGGGTTTACCATGTACACATGGATGTATAACTATCTGCTGTCAATTCTGTCGGGTCTATACCCAGAGGGGAATCTCTGGATCATACAGTAAGTCCATTTCTAATTTATGAGTAACCACCGTCCTGTTTCCATAGGGGTTACACCACTTTACATTCCCACCAACAGTGGTTCATCATGTCCCTGTAAGGTGGCTCTCTCATCCTCCTCTGTCCTGGGTGTGCACACCAAGGCTGACCTGTCCAAGGCCTCCGTGTGGGAGGCAGCCGCCAGGGCGTAAACCAAGCTGGCTGCGGAGCTGGTCTTCTGCCCCTGCCACCCTGCTGCAATGGGGCCGGTCATCCCTACTTCATGGGCTTACCAGCAGGATTAAAACCAGAAAGCCCTCACAGCACTGTTACCCCATGCCAGGCACAGGGTGATGCCCAATAAAGGGCCCTTTCTTCAAAGGGAAGTAGCCTCACAGAGTGCGCTAGAGTTTTCAAATCAATACCCAGATCCCGATGCTGCCTGAGTCTTTTTGCTGGTCAAAATGTTTAGTGGTATTTTTATGGCATGCACGAAGCAAAGTCTTAAGTGACTTAGGTATACAGCTCAGTGAATGTTTATATTTGTGTACATTGGGATATCCATCCTTCAGATCAAGAAATAGAGTATTTCCAGCACCCCGGAAAGTTCTCTCTGTCCCCTCCCAATCAAGGCTCTTGCCAAAGTAACCATCAACTGAGAAGTATATACGTACATACACTTGATATATGCTGGCTGTTGTTGTTGCTGTTGTTATCATCCTTGGCCCCATTTCCAGAATTTTCTGTCAACTCAAGACCACACAGTGAGGCATGTAACCCTACATGGGAAGCCCTGAAAGTCTCTTGTCAGCCCCCTCAGCTCTTACCTGGGGACTTGGAGGATTCCTGGTCTTTGGAGCGTCCCCTGGGAAGATGCCTGCACCTGGGAATGGACAAACTCTACTTTCGCGAGTGAAGCTTTTTCATTCATTCCCGTTCTTCAGATTAAGAAACTGAGGCTCTCTTGGAGTCCATGGCGGTGGCACTAAGAGGTCCCTGGGAGTTGTTGCCAGTAGGTCTTGTGTCTCCTTTGGGTCCGAACAAGGAGCTGTGTGGACAGAGCCCAACCCCTGGCCCCCAGGACTGTCCTCTGGGCTCCCTCCTGAGGTCGCCGTCCCCGGGAGTGGCTGGAGGCAAGACCACTCTGCCAGGACAACCTTAGCTCCACACGGCCCCCTGTCTTTACCACTCCAAAGGGCCTCACCCTCCCTGTTTCCCATCAACGCCTCAGCGTGCATGAAATATTAGGAAAATGGGGCTGAGTATTAGGTAATGACTGTCCAATTTATTCTGACAGCAAGAAGCAGAGGGAGGAAATTGACATTGGTGATTTTACTTAGGCCCTGACAACCTTAATTAATCTTCACTCCTTTCCCAGAAAGCAGGGGCCTCTGACGGCTGTGCTGACTCAGGCAGAGGCCTTGACTGTGCTGACTGCCCTGGGAGGTGTGGACAAGGCCGCCAACTTGGGGAGCCCTAAAGGACCCGGCCTGGCTCCCAATCAAACCAGGAGTTCATCCTGGGTCCCTCCAGGCAAGCTCACCAGCCGAGACCAGCCTCCGAGAGAGGCAGAGAACACCAGAGAGCCTCTACCCCCTTCTCAGAAGGGAACTCTGACGGCTGGAAAGGGGCCTCATCTTGCCTGATGCCCACTGTGAATCCGCCCCACGGTCCTCTAGCAACTCAGAGGGCACCACAGCTCAGGAGCAAGGATGGCTATGTCCTGTTAGTGGCCTTCAGGGGACACATCCAGGAGAGGACAGCATGGTTGGGGTAATGTGAAACCCAGGCTTCCGGTTGCCATCCCGGAACTTACTGCTTTAGCCCATCCAGGTTCTGCCAGGCCGTCAGGGAAGGGACTAAGGCTCACCGCCCAGCATCCCCACCCTGACTGCCTCACTGGGAGTCCCCACTCCGTCCGTCGGTCATCTGGCAAAAGCTTCACTGATTTTCAGGCCCCCCCAAACGGGGTTACATGCTTCACTGACTTTTCAAATCAGTTCTGGGCACCACCCCTTCAGTGTGTGGCTTTGAGCTGGCAGAAAGTTCTAGACATTGGGCCAAGGATGATAACAATAACAGCCAGCACGTATTGAGTGCTTCCATGTGCTACGCCCTTTCTTATCAGGTAAGCGCTATAGGATTTGGGGTCCTTCAACACCTCTGTGAAGGACATGCCATTAGTACTCCTTTTCTCAGAAGCAGCAGCTAAGATTCGGTGAGGGTAAGTCCATCCGCCAAGGTCCCACAGCTGGTGTGGTGGAACCAGATCTCGAGGCCAGTTCTGTCTGTCTTCCCAGCCGACCGTTCTCCCACGTGGCCCCAGGACACTGTCCTGGACTGTGTCTCCTCTCATCCATCCCTGCACCGACAAACAGAGCCCTGGGGATCCTAGGGCAGGTAACACAAAGCGGCCACCCTCCCTGACCTCATCTGAGCCACACCAGCCACTTTGCTTCCCAGCTCCCTGTGCTCGGGCCTGGACTCTGTCAAGCCCCCAGGAGGCTGGCCAGCAAGGCCCTGCATACCTGTGGGCAATTAGGCAAGTCCCCTAGGGGTGTGTGACTCATCCCCCAGCTATGTGGGGACCCTGCAGGGAGGCCAAGGATGGACCCCTCCTGCCTGTCCACTCTAATTTGAGGTGGTATTCTCCAAAGCCCCCATAGTTCCCAGGCTTGGCATGGTTCCAGGAGAAGAAGAGAGAAATGGACATTGCGCCATCAGCGGGAAGCATGCTACCCATACCCTTTCCTCGTTGGGTCCCTTTACTGGTCCTGTGAGCCTCAGTGTCCCCATGAAATGGGAACATTTGCACCCACCCCACTGGGAATGTCCAGAGGCTCCAGGGACAGGCACATGAGGATGCTTTGTGCTGTGTCCTCCAGGTACTCAACGATCGGCGTTACTAACAAAAAGTAAATGACGTTTCCACTAATGGCATTAACTAGAGAGGTTTCTGGATGGAGTAAAAAGAAAAAAAAAACAAAAAACAAAAAACAAACATAAGCTTTGGAAGCCAACGTGCAGGTTTGCACTGGGCTGTGCCCTTCGCTGACTAGGTGTTTCTTAGGCTGCAGACTCAGTTTCCTCATCTGTAAAATGGGCTTAATAATCTCTGCCTTGCAGGATTGTTCTGATTCAATGACATAATAATATTTGTGATCTATTTCAATAAAATCACATATTTCAATGAAAAGGTGCCTGGGACGCCACCCTGGTCAGTAACTAGCCTTACATTTGTCCACTCGTTGGTTTCATTTTTGAGCTGTCCTTTTGAGGACATGAAAGCCCAGAAAGTTAAGTATCTTGTCCCAGGTCCCACAGCTGGGGAGCGGCTCAGTCGGAGAATTTGACCCTAGAGCCCGGGCTGCTCCAGCCTCCGGGGAGGAGAATGCCAGGGTGCTGGAGGTAGAAAGAAGCCTCCGGAGTCTCAGCCTTCACCTCGAGGCCTGGGCCTGGGGCCACCTGGGGAGCCCCTTGGGCCTCCTCCTGTCCCCCACCTCAGCCTCCCGGCCCAGGCCGCCCAGGGCCCCAGCGTCCAGTGAAGGGGGCCAGCGCCGGGCCTGGCACCACATGAAAGGTCCCACGCTGCTCTGGGAGCTGGCTTCACACTCAGGGATGCCTTCCCACAGAAATGTGTCAAAAAGTCAGTTTGATCCCGTTGGCTCTGTGTGTTCCCACAGCCCCGGCCCGCCTCCCGCCCCATGGGCCACCATCTGCCGCTCCCCGCCTGAGGTCTGCGGCCTCCTAGTGGCTCCAGAGGCGGGGACAGCACTCCAGCATTTTCCATGGATTCATTTCCAGCAAACAGAGGCCTCACCTCCCCACCTCACGCAGCCGAAGGGGGAGGGGGGCGGGGGGCCAGTGGTGGGTCTCCCCTCGCCTCACCTTTCACAGAGGTGAGCCACCAGGTTGGGAAGAGTTAATGGCTTCACTCTTCAGTCCCGCACCATCAGCTCCCTGGGGGAAGCCTGCCGCTCAGTGCACCCTGGCAGCCGGGACCCAAGGGACACTTGCCCTGCGGGACAGCCAGAAGAATGGAGGGAAGGACTAACTGGGAGCCACCCTGGGTATTTTCCACTGGGAAGATACGCTGGAGGCTGTGTTGACTTCTGAAGATCTCAAGAACAATGCTGCCTTGCCGGGGACACTGTCCTGGGTGACACGCAGGAGACCTCAGCGCTTTACACAGATAAGCATCCCCAGGATGCCCGGAGTGGGAAAGACACAGAACCACAGTTGCGACTTCTGTAACATGTCCTATGCTCACCTCCTTGCCTACGTTGTCTCGTTTAATGGCGTCACACTCATTTTACAGATGAAGCTGAGGTCTGCACAAACCCAGGGGGCCTAACTTCCATGTAGTCTCTGCTTCCCAGGTTCCTTGGACATGGAGATCAAGGAGGCTGCAGCCCCCTGGGCTTGAACGATACATGGTGGTATAAAGATTGAAACCCATGCCTGGCTCAGAAATCAGAGAAGCTAACCACTGCCCTCCATCAGCATCAGCCAGCTGGGCCCTGTAATGTCTAAACCAGTTCTCGCGTGAGCAGGTAGCTATTGGAGAGATTCATTTATGTGTCTCCTGTCCTTCCTACCTGTGCCCAGAGCTGGGAGAGAGGGGGACTGCCCTAAGGAAGCCAGCTCCACCAGGAGATGGGGAGGCCCCCCTGATTCTGATGGGTGTTGGACATTAGCAAATGTCCAGGGTCATTTTCCCTAGAATGTTCAGTTTCTTCAAAGATGGCAAGTTCCTAGCAGCTGAGCACAGAGAGAGGCAACGGGGCCCAGGTGTGCTGGCATCCCAGGGAGCCCCGAACCCCTCACGAACTCCTTCTCCAGTGGAGGCCAAGGTGGACTTTCTGGGGAGGGAACTTTACCGAGGATCTGCTGGGTGTCATTAACCCTTCCAACAACAGGGAGTTACTGTATCTCCTTTTTGAAGAGATTAGGTCTTGTTTGTTGCTCAAAATCACCTGGTACTTAAATGGCAGACTTGGGATCTGTACTTCACTCCATTTGACTAAAGTTCATGCTCTTTCCACCTCTCCAGGGCCTCCCAAGGTCAGGGCATGACCTGGGACCTCCCACCACCATGGGGGGAGAGGAAACCACCCCTAGATATCGTGGCATGCCGTGAGACACTAACTCCTCAGAGTTCCGGAGTACATCTGTGGCACTCATGGTAATTATATTAAGATAATAATATTGGTAGCTATCACTTCTTGAGAGCTTACTGTGTGTTAGGCAGTGTACCAGGCACGTTCTATCATGAGCAAATCTAATCCTTAAGACAACCTTGTGAGCACAGTACTCTTATTATCCCCACGTTATAGATCAAGTGATTGAGGTTCAGAGAGCTCAAGTGACGTGCCCAAGGTCACACAAGTGGGATTTGAGGAAGGCAACTTGAGCTTTTGCTTTCTCCATCAGGGTCCCAAGGGCTCTCTCTGGACCCCACTGTCTCATTCATTTTCCCAACAATCAGGGGAGGCTGCTGTGTCACAGAAGGAGATCAAAGGCATCTCAGCCCTCAAGGGCAGTCTGGGTATTGGTGGAAGCCTGTGAGCTGCCCCCCTCCTCACCTGTTCTTCCCTCTTTCCGTGGTAATATAGTCTTAACTAGACCCATGACTACATTTCCCAGCCTCCTTTGCAACTCAGTCTGACCATGTGACTAAGTTCTGGCCAATAACATGCAAGCAGAAGTAACAAGTGCACTTCTAAGTCTTGCTCTGAAAATGCTGAGTCTGTGGACCTCTGCCCTCTGCCCTCCCTCCACCCTTTTGGTGGGGAGGTGGCTGGAATTGGAGCAGCCACTTGAGAGCCCTATATTAAAGATGGTGAAGCTGTCCCATCAGCCTGGACTGCTAGGTGAGAGAGCAATGCAACTGCAGGTAGTTTAAGCCACTTTATTTTGGGAGCTCTTTGTTACAGCTGTTGACCATGCACTCACTAGTCCACAGCTGAGAGGGTCTCATTGTCTGCTCCTGACCCCTTGTTGATCATTCGTTCAGTCAATGAACATTTGTTGAGCAACTGCTATGGGCCAGGCACCTTTTGAGCCCCTGGAAAAAGAGGAGTAGACAAGACCTACTGGAAAGGGTCCTGTGCTCACAGATCTCCCAGTCCTGGGGAAGGTGGGCAAACAATGAAACAAAACAAAACAACAACCAAACAGAGGATCCTCTCAACCAGTAATGACTGAAAATAAGACAGGCTGGGGGTGGGCAATGTCTATAAATGGATGGGTCAGTGAGAGCCTCTCTGGAAAGGGGGCACTGAGCTCACACCGAGAGGACCAGAAGGAACCAAGCAGGTGAAGGAGGAAGAGAGTTCCACAAATAAGCCTAGGGGTTTGAGGGGCAGAGAGAAGGGGAGTGGCTGGAGGCGGATGAGGGGCAGAGAGAGGGGAGGAGGTCAAGGGGAAGGCATGGACCAGACTTTATTACCCAGGAGGCCATGGGGGCGAGGAATCTGGGTTGTACCCAAGTGTGACAACAAGCAATGGACGGTCTAGCCGAGCGGAGACGTGATCTGAGATACATCTTAAAACAACTATTCTGGCTGCTTCATTGAGAATTGGTTTGAGAGTGGGAGGGTGGGGACAGTGGAAAGACAGAGACCAGCAGTAAGCACAGCAGGGAAGAAGCAAGACCTGTGAGCTGAGGAGGGAGCACTGTAGGAGAGAGACGTGCAGATATAGGACGCATTTGGAGGTGGCACCTTCTGTTAGCAACCCCCTCCAAGTACCCCAAAGGCTATTTGGAAAGGCAATGCTTAAGAAATACATTTCCTGCCGAGAGGTGGAATTCAAATCCAAGTCTGTTGGCCTCAAAGTTCAAGGCTCATGCTTCTCAAATGCCAGGAAGGCCCCCATGAGAGATCCCTTTCCCTGAGCCTCACTTGCTCTCTGCAGAGATGTGCAAAGAGCCAAACTCCTCAGTGTGCACCATGAACATTAGATATATTCCCCAGGAAAGCCTCTCACTTCCATGTCCATGTCTTTATATGGAATCATGCTCCCAGGGAATACTGAACACAAAGGTGCACGTGGACACCAGCTGCCTTCACAGGTCAGAGGAGCAGGGCCGAGGGGAGACCTGGCCAACAAAATCTGCAGGAAAGGAGGGAGCACAGGTAAACTCAGGACCATGGGCCTGGCCTCTAGATTAATTTACTTCAGAGAAGTAGTTTGGTGGTCAACACAAGGAAGAAGAAAGTATAAAGAAGAACAGAGACATGTATTGAGCCCTTGTTCCGTGCCGGGCACTGGGCAAAACATCATACATGTTGTTTCCCACAGCATCTCCTCATCGGCCCTATGACTAGATGCTACAATTATCCCCACCTGACAAGCAGATGAGCAGGAGCTGGTCCTCATCTTGGCTCTGCACCCCCCTTCTCAAGAGATGTCATTCCCCTGTTCTTGGGCACCCATGTGCTTGGGCAGGACCTCTCCCACCTCTCTTAGAGAACTTGTCGGGTCATTTGCAGCCAATGGCTTAAACAAAAGGGAACCAGTATCTTGTCTGTACTCATTCGTTCATTCATTCATGGGCCAATTATTCCCAAGTACCCCCTGTGTTTCAGCTACTGTACTAGGCACTAGGGATCCAATGGCGAAAGCAAACAGATGTGGTCCCACCTTCTGGATCACGCTGTCCAGTGGGAAATTCAGATAAGTTCACACACATAAATGACTCCTGGGTGAGCACTTCTCAGGGGAGGGTGAGGAAAGGGAAGATCTGACTCAGTGTGGGAAGGCTTCCCCGAGGAAGCAAAGCCTGAGCTGACAGCTGAGGGCGAAGTGACAAAAGGCATCCAGGCCAGAGAAACAGCACACGCAAAGGCAGTGAGGCTGGATGGAGAGGCACAGCGGACATACAGGAATGGAGAGATCTAGGTGGCTGGAGGGGAGTGGGTATGCTTCAGAAAGCGGTTGCCAAGGTGGGCAGAGGCCAGGCCATGCAGGGACTCCGGGTCATGATGATGATTGCAGATTTTATCCTCTAAGCAACAGGGAGTCACTGAGGGGTTTAAGCACAGTGGGGTGGCAGGATCCAGTTTGAGTTTCCAGATCATTCCAGAAGCCAGGCAGAGAACAGGTCTGAGGTACAGGACTGCATAGGAGAAGGCCCTGGGGAGAAGGACATTGTCGGTAGCTGCCACTGTCCTGTGAGTAAACCCCCTCACAGGTCCCTAGACTTCACGCAGAGTCAAGGATGTCTGAAAGATAAGGGAAGATAAGCAGTGACGAGCAGGATTGGATCCCAGGTGTCCTGCGCCCAGTCCAGGGCTCTCTGCACTCTCGGGTGAACAGGACCCTCGCAACGGGACAGAGTTTTGCCACCATCCCCACTTTACTTGCACCCATTCTGGAAGGAGGTACTTGAGTAAGAGACGAAGAAAATGTAAAGGGGTGACAGGACTTGGTAAAATGTCATGAGCCCTTGCTGGGCTGAAACCAAGTTGTTTTTTCCCCTTGTTTTCCAAATTAATTCAACATTCCAAATGAATCCAGGGAGACTTAGTAGGGGCCCTTTCATGTGGATTGAAACTCATAAATTGCAATTTGCTGAGTTGCAGGAAGGCGGAGAACTGCGCCCCACCTCCTCCCACTTGGCACCACCCTGCAGGATCTGGAAGAGAGAAAACTTTTGGGACCTCTCCCAAGTGGCTGTGGGCTTCATGCATCAGACTTGGTGAAGGACTATAGGGAGGGAAAACAGAATTTGGAAGCAGGGAGGATGGCTAGAGGTAACAGCAGCTGACGCCACGGGGGGGAAAACTAAACCCCAAGACAGCAGGACTGAGCTGCTGGGGAGCCCTTCAGGCTCAAGAAGCTAAAAATATGGGGAGGACCCTCCCCAACATGCTTCGCCGATGAGTTCTCTGGAAATGCGGCTTGGAAGAAGGGAGTCTTTCCAGCAAAGAAAAAAAAAAGGCTTTATGTTTGGATCAGAGGAACTGCTCTTTCTGGATGGACCCATTGTCACCAAGAAGGTGTAGACAAAGTATGCAGACAGCCAAGGATTCGCTTTAAGGAAGACACATGCTGAGATCTGAAGGATTGGCTCCTATAGGTTTAATATTGCTGTAGTTATCAGTTGGCTTTCCTGGACACTCTCAGTGCAAGCCGGCTTGGGCTGATATGTGGCACAGACCCTAGATGAATCCAGCACTTCCTTGGGAGACACCTCAAGGGGCACCTCAGTGTTCCATTGTTCATGTCTATTCCTGAATCTGGAATGATTTGGAAGACCCTTTAGGCAAGCAACATTAAGGAGAAGATAGGAGGTGTTTGTACATGGTGGGGTTGCTGGTAGGTTGGACATATTATCTGAAGGAAGGAATGTGAAGGCCTAATATCCTATTAACCCTAACCCCTGTCCAACCTCCACAGTTCATATGTTGAAGCTTTAACCCCCCATGTGACTGTATCTGGAGATAGGGCCTTTAAAGAGGGAATTAAGTGAAATGAGTTTGAAGTGTGGGACTGTCCAGTATGAAAGGAGTCCTTATAATAAGTAGAAACACCAGGGATGTGAGCCCAAAGAGGAAAGGCCATTTGGGTGGGACATGGTGGGAAGCTGGCCATGCACAAGCTGAGGAGAGATGCCTCAGAGAAAATCAACCCTATCAGCACCTAGATCTTGGACTTCCAGCCTCCAAAACTCAAAAAATAAATTTCTGTTGTTTAAGCTACCAGGTCTCTGGGATTTTGCAGCCCTGTCAAATTAATATACCAGGTTTGGCTCTCCAGATGTGAACCTCTCCTTCCTTCTGTCACCTATTCCAACAAAGAGTAGCAACCTTTGCATACCCCCAAATACTTGGAATGCTTCCAAGTTTTCCAGCCTTCTCCCCTCCGCTCTGGGGACAAGCAGTCAAGGAATATCAAGACCCCTTCAGTCAGCCCAGTGAGTTGAAAATGGCCTTTCTGAGCAGAGGTGATATCCCAGATGTTCATAGTGATTCTGTATGAGAAATTGTCTTGGGAAGAATTTGTTTTTAGCTTTCATAAAACCACTGTTAAAAAATTTGCACTGAGAAGCATCAGTAAATGCTAAAACGAGTGTGTGAAAATGTGAAGGTTAATAGGATATTTACATAATCTCAGAGGATCTCACCTCAATACTTACTAATTACAAACAGAGAAGTAGTAACTTTGTACCAGAGAAAACTGTCAGACACCCACTTTCTTCAAGAGGATAAAGTCAACATCCACAACAATGAGACACACGGACATGACGTGAGTCGTGTGATGTGATGCACTGAGAAGGACACACTTTGGTGATATTCCTATTGAACACACACAGCCCCCACCTACACACAAAGAAGCATCAGACAAACCTAAATTGAAGGGCATTCTACAAATATGTGATCTGCTCTGGAGAAATGTCAGTGACTGAGGCACAGCTCCCAATTAAATGAGACCAAAGAGACATTACAACTCCACGTAATGTGTGAGTCTGGCTTGAAATCTGGATGAGGAATGATGTCTGCAACTTATTCTCGAATGGTTTGGAAACTCATCGGCATATGTTACAGAGAGAGGCTGATAAAGAAAATGAGGCATGGGTGGATGTGAGTGCAGGGCATACAGGGGTTCTTTGTTCTCTTCTTGCAACTTTTCTATAACTTCGCGATTATTTCAAAATAAAAGGTTTTCTAAAAAAGCATGCACTCCACAGTATTTCCCATGAAATAATCCATGGGACAACTCTAATTTTCTTGGGATATCAGACTCTTTCCCTAGCACAAAATGTCAGCATGCTTCCTTCCAAAAGATAATGAAAAGTGCATTCCAAGTATTTGGGGGTACGCAAAGGTTGCTACTCTTTGTAGGAATAGGTGACAGAAGAAAATATCCATTGCTTTCAATTTTTGCCTTGACTTCGAGGAAGCCATCCTGTGATATAATATGCATGAACTTGGTCACAAAGGATGGGAATAGAAAGAACAGCAATAGCTTTAGAGCCAGACTTGCTAAAATTCAAATTCTAGCCCTGCCGACTCACTCGCTTTGTAAGGGTTTAATTCAGGAAGGGCTCAGTGATGTTGCAGTAATAAATATCCCTGAGACCCAGGGGCTTACAACAAGGTCTGTCTCCCACTCGAGCTCCAGGTCCCCTGCTAGATGGTGGAAGCAGGCCCTACTTCCATGATATCCTCCCCTCAGAACCAACACTGTCAAGAGTTTCCAGCATCTGAAATGTCACCGCTTGCCTGGGCCATGGAAGGAGATGAAGCACTCCCATTTTATTGGCTAAAGCAAGTACCCGGCCACAGATAATTCCAAAGGAAGGATGATCCTACCATGTGCCATGGAGTTCAACCAAATATATTTGGTGAACGGCACTCCTGACTGGTACAAGCCCCTTGGACAAGTCTTTATCTTCTCTGGGACTCAGCTTCCTCTCTGTGGAGGGAGGAAGAATATTCGGACCCCATGTCTCAGACAGGTGTGATGACGGAATGAGAAAAGCCAGAAGAAGCATGGAATAACCTGGTATCATGGTCTTTGCTCTCCTCCCCGAGGTGTCCCAGAAGAGCAAGATCTTTGTAGATCTAGACAGATGGATAGATGGATGGACAGACAGACAGATAGGTAGCTAGGTAACCAGTGATTGCTTTTTAGGAAAAGTGAAATCCAAAAAGACCTCAGTAAGAGAGATGATGTGTCTCATAGGTGAAGAGTATAGACTCCAATTTATTTTTCTTCTAGGTCCCATTGGGTTTCAGGACCCATCTGACACGCAGTGGTCTCCAAACACGATTGCACCGATGCGAAATGTGTATTTATCGAGTCCCCACTCTGTGCCAAGCCCCATGCAAAGCATCTAGTGGCTCTGACCCCAGGAGAGCGATAGGGGCTTGGAGGAGGATTAAATATGTGAATAAATGCACACACAAGAGGCAGCAAAGGTATGAGAGGAGCAGCAGTGGGTGCGAGCAGGAGGAAGTTTGCATGAGCCCCTGGGGCCTACCCGGAATGCGTGGAGCAGGGATGGGGGAAACAGGATCACGACCCCATGTCCATGGTGCTGGACTTGGGCAGGCCAGAGCCGCGGAGCCAAAGGTGTCAGCACCGGAGGCCAGGTTCTCCTGGGGGAGTACCATCCTTGGGCCAGGCTCTGCTCACCCCCACAGGCTCACCCCTGCAGGCTACCACCCACCTCCCCCCACTGCCCCCTGCATGATGTCCCCACCATCTGCGCACAGCACCTTCCTGTGGCGTGGAGGACGACTCTAGCTTTTCTTTCCCTGCTTACCTCAATTGCCCAATTTTTCCCCCAGTTAATATGCAAGCGTTATTCCTTGTCATTTAAAAAAAAAAATTTAAACCACCTGGAGGCCGTGGATTCCCTTGCATCCGTGTTCCACAGTCTCCAGTACCCTCTAACCACATTCACGGTGTTCCCATGCATACTCTCTAATTAGAATCCAATTTAAATTCATCCATCATTAACCTTCTGATATTTTTTTAATTCATGTACCTCCTTTGGCCTCATTTTATGCAGCAACACTTATGGAAATAACAGGTTCACTGTGCTGATTACATTTTTTTCTACAAAACGATGAAGTAAATAAGGATTAAAATTTTTCAAATCATCCCCAGTGGAGCGGGGACCAAGCGTTTACAAAACACTGCGTGGACCACATATGAAGAGAGCAGACTGCTCTGGGGGAAAAGAGCAGGAGGGGCTCTGCCATAAATGAGTTCTGCAGCTTTGGAAAAATTTTAGAACCTCTCTGGGCCTTGCTTACCTCATCTGCAAAGTGATTGAACAGCAATCCACAGTTTTTAAGGTTGCATGGGGCTGAAACGGCAAAGATGCACATAAAGCGTCTATCGTGGAGGCTGGCTGCAGTCTCTGATTCACTCCACAAACAGCAGGGAAGCCCTGTGCTCAATGCCATGGAGGGTTGGGAAATGAATGAGACACAATCAGTACCATCCCAGGAGTTTACAACCGGGCGTTCCTGTACAAGGACACTTGGAACATAAAGCAGGAGGGTCTTAAATGTCTCTTGAGCAACGCAGGCAAAATGCCATGAGAGTTGGAAGGAGGAAAAAGCAATGCCCCCCCCCACCGGGAGATCTGGGAAGGCTTCCTGGAGGAGGGACCATTCAAGCTGGGCAGTGATGGATACGCAAGGTGTGAGTGTGCAGAGCTTCAGGGAGGGCATTCCAGGAGGAAGGTGAGAACTTAAGCAGAAGCACAGAGGTAGGGAAAGGCAGAGTTATCCTCTGGACCTCCCTCCTACTTGCGAACAGAAGCCTTTCTTTTTCTTCTCTGCCATCCTCCATATATTGGCAAAGGGCTTCTGTTGAGGTGTTCTCATCCGGGCCGTCAACATTCTCTTGGATCTTCAAACTATCCCATGGATCCATTCCTGCTCACCAATGTCACTCTCTCCTGCTCTGCCTGTCATTTTCCCCTTCTGGTTATTCTTGGCCCCCTGGGGTCCCCCGAGGGCAGGAATCAGGACTGGGGATGGCATAGGGAAGAAAAGCCTGCAAAAGAAGGACTTATGGAAACATGAGCACCATCTTCCCGTGTCTGCCTGGGGGGAGGGAGGGCAGGGATTAGGCGCTCTCTGTGAGGCCCTTGAGGGCAGAAGTAGGATGTATGAAGGGGCCCACCAAGGGCTGCTTTCCCACTGTGCTCTGTGCTGCCCCCTGGGGGCAGCTGTCTCCCCTCTGGTAAAATGAGGAGGGCATTTGGCTCCCACGTTTTTTGAGGGGCTGCATGCACTGGAGAAGAACTGGGGCAGCCAGATACTCAGAGTCCTTTTGCCTCTAAAACTCTGTTCTGGAAAAATCACTAAAAAGGCAACAGAAAATCTATCCTTGCCACCTGGTTTCCTGTTGGCCCCTGGCTAAATCAGCTTGTGGGTCTGTTTTTCAGCCTGCCTTGGCTGCTTTGGGCCTATCCGGGCCAGAAAGGGTTCCTACAACCGTCTTCAAAATCCTGGAGGTCCGGGATACGATTTTTTTCATTTCTGTCCACAGACCCGAGTGTGGAGCTGGGAACGGGTAGACACCAAGCGCCGGTTTGCTGAATGGCAGACAGAAGTGTGGTCTGCAGGCAAGCAGGACCCAGTGAGGACCGGTGACCTGCCTGTCACACAGCCCGGAAGAGCCAGAACAAGGTACGGGGACTTGGTTCGGCCCCTGGACCCCTGCTGGCCTGTCACCCACCTCCCCAGGCCTACTTTCTTCCAGGCAGTGACCCCATCTACACATGTCACATGTGTGAAGTCTGCAAAGAATAAATGTCAAGCTCAGAAGTGGAGCAAGGCCTTATTGGAGACAGCCTCTCTTCCTGGGTCCAGCGGAAGGTCGCCCAAGGCTAGGCTGGGCAGATGAAGGGACAGCTGTCGTGTCTCTGGTAGGAAACTTCCACAGGTCCCCAGCATCAGACGGGAGGCGCGAGAAAAAAAAGCCCCAAACAAAGAACACACATCAAATGCTGTGCACACGTGTTCGGAGGGGAGAAAATTCTTGGTATTTCATTAGTGGGGGCTGGAGCCAAGAAGCGAATTTTCAGTCACAGCGTCTTCTGAGGGTCACAATGTCTGTCTTTTCGTTTTTGATCTAAAAAAGAAAAAAAAAAAAAAAGAGGAAGAAAGGACGGGAGAGGAAGAAGGGGGAAAGAAAGGAGAAAGCCTCCTCGCTGTAATTGAATTACTGAGCTGGCCTCTGGGGCTGATGCTGGAATCCAAGAGGCCTTTGTGCAATGTCTGGAGGGACCCAGGACAGCAGCAGGGATTTCAAAGGGGAAGAGGAAGAGCTGGGGCGTCCAGGAAGCTCAGAGGGATGGGCTGGGCTGAGGAAGGGCTGGGGGAGAAGCAGAAATTGAAAGCTGAAGACCCACCTTGCTCCAGGCCCTGGCCTGACCTAGGGTACCTGCCCCTCCCCAGAAACCCCAGGCAGACGGTGGTGCAGGAGGCAGACTGCACAAACAGAGAGGTCCCAGCAGTGGCCAAGTCGTCCCGGGGGGCTGGGGGGGCCCGTACCTGACTGGGACAAGGGTGGAAGGAATGAACACCCCAGAGCACTTCCCAGGTGCCAAGTTCCACGCTAGGACCTGGGACACGCACGTAGCGTGTGCTCAGTGCTCAGTGTGCCAGGCACGGGGCTGGGAGGGCCTTGGTGCATCCTCAGAACAACACACTGAGGCAGGTACTGCAATATCCCCCAATTTACAAATGAGGAAACCGAGGTCCAGAAAGTTCAGTGATTTGCCTCAAGTCACACATCGTTGAATGGCAGAGCCAAGATGCACGGCTAGGTCAGTGGGACACCACAGCCAGGATCTTACTCTACACTCTCTTCATGCTCCCACTTAGGAACCACTGGCCTACAGGATCAACCCAAACTTGGGTGCTGCTCACACTCCTGCCTTCTCTCTCATCAACCCACTCAACACACCCGAGTGCCAATCAAACCAAATACTCACATGCCCAAACACACCTTACTCTGGGGTGCCTCAGGGCCTTCGCACATGCTGTACATATGCCTGAAATGCCCTTTAGACTCCCATGCCTCCTTAAAGACCCAATTCTGATTTGCCTGCAGCCTTCCCAGCCTTCACTTCATCCCCTCTCAAGCTGTGTTGCAACCCCTTCCGTTCTGATTTCATAACACCCAGAACATTCCTCCAGTGCAATGTTTTTCCAATTGTCTCTCTTCATGTCAGTCTGGATTCCTGGACTCTCAGCCCCCTGAGGGAAAGGAGCAAGAATTTCACATGCCTGATATACAGTAGGTGCTCAACAAATATGTGCTGAATGAATACATGCAATGTGTTCATTTCAAACAGCCTCATCTAGTAACAGAGCAGATCTAGTAGACCATAACCTGGGCAGTCCCTGTTTTTATTCCATGAGTACTTCTCAGACACCTACTAGGTGAACAAGACAAACCGAGTCCCTGCTCTAGTGGAGCTCAGAGGCTAGTGCAGGTGGCCATGACACAGCTAATGAACTAATTGATCCACTAACGCACATGATTGATTGACTGATCGAGGGTATGTGTGATGAGGGCTACGGCAATGTCATAGAGGGCATATGGTTAAATATGGCGGCCGTATTTAACAGCGGGGCCTTAAAGGACCTGGGAATGGTCAAGGATGCCCTCCCCGAGGAAGTGACATTTAAGAGGGGACCCAAAGGGTGAGTCGACATTGACCGTAAAGAGGGAAGGAAGGGTGTTCCAGGCAGAGGGAACTGGATGTGCCAAGGCAATGAAGCAGGAAGGAGCAAGACCAATAGATAAACCTGAAAAGCCAGTTGGCAAAGTGCGGGGGAGGGGGGGGAATATCCTCACTGGTAAAGCTTCGGCCGTGACCGTAGGTGCAAGGAAGAAACCCATGAAGGGTTTCTGACCCAATGCCAGATGTGCTGTTGGCAGCTTCTCTGTTCCCCATCTCTCCAGACAGCGACCTCCCTGAATTTCTCCTGTACCACCTCCTCCTCCAACAGGAAGCCACACAGAATCTGATCCACCAAGATCCAGCTGGCCTTGGGGAAGGGGGGGAATTTGTCAGGGAATGGGAACACAGGGCAAGTGACAAGCAAGGATGGGCGTTCTGTTGGCAAAAGGGGAGGGTCCAGGAGACAAGCTAGGTCACCTTCCCCACTCAGAGGCAGGAAGCTGATCAACATGACTGGCCTAGGCTGGGCCCCAGATGCTCAGACTTTACCTGTGTTTTGTTACGAGTGGACTTACACTGTGTGGATGAGAGAACAGGGGTGAGAGGAGATGAGTCTGCGCCCAAGTTCGCACAGCCCACAATGGCAGGTGTGGGAAATGAACGCAGGCCAGCGAGACTCCAGCGTCCATGCTCCTAACTGCTGCAGCATGTAACTCTGGGGTGAATGTGACACTTAAAGAAGAAAAGGAAGGGCGACTGCTAGCGTTTACCAGGTGCCCACTATGAACCCGTGTCCCATCCTCTGCTTCGCACCACCTCAGGGAGATAAAGCCTAGTGACATGCCCCTTCTTAAGATAAGAACACCGAGTCCAGAAAGCTAGGAAGGAGCAAAGCTAGGATTTGAACTCAGGCAACCTGACTCCAAAACCTGTTTTCTTAATCATTACATACCAAGCTCGCTTAGGGAGAGCTGGGACTAACCCCCCTCCCTCTCCCTCTGATGCCCAAGATGAATTTACAGAAGCAGTAAAGACTATTCACCCCTGAAGAGCATGGAGACTTCCACAAACAACCCAGAGAGGTGACATACTTCCTGAAATTCATACTAGCGTGTCAATGACTGCCCTGGAACCCTTCGCTCAGAGGATGTTTTATCGGGTGTCACGAGTGCGGGGGGAAAAGGAAGCATGAATGTGCCCGGGGAGGAATCTGTGGAACAAACACATTGGTTGGAAGCGGGTCTCTGGCCTCTCTGAGGAGCTAGGTCTGGAGGGCAGGCCTCAGGGTGGTAGTGATGAAGGATACCCTCCCAAGATCCTAGTGGTACCTTTGGAAGAGGGTTTCCCATCTCATCCATGCCTCCATTCCGCTCCTGCCACACGCCGGCACCGTTCAAGGCTCCAGGAGCAGAGCGGCAAACAGAACACTGATAGTCTAAGGGAGGAAACGTTAAGAGCAAACAAATAGGAAAGAAGCGTTAGATAGTAAGTAGCAAACCGAGGGTCAGAGTCAGGCTGACGAGCCCGCTCAGCCAGGCAGCGGCAGCCCCACCAGGCTTGTGGGGCCCCTGGCGTCCCAGGCGCCATGCCAGACGTGGGGGGTGCGTGGACCAGCCAGACCCGTCCCTGTCCGCCCCCCCCCCCCCCCAGGAGCTCCGCGTCGCTCGTGGTCCAGTGAGGACGGAGATGTGTGTCCCTCAGGGGCCCGGCTCTGCTCCCTAGAGAAACAAACCCCAAACGGCCTCAGATGGGTCCTAAAAGCTCGCTGTTTGTGGCTATTTTAAGCCCTCATAATCACTTGAAGTGACTAACACTGATTAAGGTTTTTACGAGAAATGAGAAAATTCCTCCCCAGCCCCTCCGCCGTGGTTCCAAACCACCTCAGGGCCACTTTATTAACTCCCCCAGCCTGGAACCAGCCTCATCTGGCATGACGGGGATTTATTTTTCCGTTGGGTCGCGGCTCGGTGCCGGCTTCTCTCTAATAACCAGCCCGCCCGCTTTGCCACCACAGACAAGCCCATCCCCGGGGAGCCCGCTCCTTTCTCCACCCTGGGATGCATGTGACCTTCCCAGCAATGGGGAACGGGGGCCGCCTGGGTCTCCAGGGGGGCGCAGCTGGCCAGATGTCCTGGCTTGTCCTGTACCTGGACTCGCGGCACCAACATGGGCCACTCCCCCCTCCGGCTACCTCCTACCCGTGGCACACACATCCGGCCGTTTCTCCACCTCCCACCACCCCCTCCACCACACACACACCTGCTCCCCGCACAAGCTCACCAATCTTCCTGAAAGATGGGTCTGAGCACCTACTGTATCTTCTGCAAAACACTGAGGATATGGCCAGGAAGCAGGCACAGGCCGTCTGGGGGCGGCGGGGGGCGGGAACGGGGGGGGGGGGGCAGGGCGGGGAAGAGCCGGTAATTGTGTTAGGAGGTAAAATGACCTAGGTGGTAAAGAAAGATGTGAGCAGGGCGCCTGGGTGGCTCAGATGGTTAAGCGTCTGCTTTCGGCTCAGGTCATGATCCCAGGGTCCTGGGATCGAGTCCCACATCGGGCTCCCGGCTCAGCGGGGAGCCTGCTTCTCCCTCTGACCCTTGCCCCTCTCATGCTGTTTCTCTCTCGCTCTCTAAAAAATAAATAAAATCTTAAAAAAAAAAAAAAAAAGAAAGAAAGAAAGATGTGAGCAATGTGCTTTGGTGCATAAAAGCAGTAACTTAGTTCAACGAGGAAGTCACAGAAGTCTCCAGGGAGGAGGTGGCTTTGAGCTGAGAATGAAGGATGGGGAAGCATTTCATAGGCGGATGGAGTTTATTACTTATTTGTCAGGCATTATGCTAAGCACTTGGAGGCATCCTCTCATCTCCTTCTGATAATGGTCCTGCGGAGCCATTATTATCCCTGTCCCCATTTTAGAGAAGGGAAAACCAAGGCTTTTAGAGAGCTTAAGTGGCTTTCCCAAAGCCAGATGGTTCTAAGGGGGAAAACAGGAGTGCTTAGCACTCTTAACTCAGACCCTGTGCTGCCTCCAAAGGAGAAAAGGGGAAAGCAACTGGCAAGAACTCATCCTGTGCATTTCTCCCCAACTTTGCTCTCAACCATGTCCTGTTGGTAGCTTGAACTTGCCCATGGTGACAGTATCCGCACCACAGAAATTTCCAAATGCTATAAATCAGGGCTTTTTTATTTTATTTATTCCAGAGAGCTGGCTGACCAGCACGCCACTTGCATAGGAAAAGGCAGGAGGGGTGACTGGCTGGCTCCATTGGGGGAACACGCAACTCTTGATCTCGGGGTCGTGAGTTCAAACCCCATGTCAGGCTTAGAGCTTACTTAGAAAACAAAAAGTCATAGAGAAGGCATGAATACTTGTGGCAATAAGCTGGAACACAGAGTTCTGGAGACAAAATGCAATGGAAGAGGGAACTGAAAAGACATCGTGAGGCATAAGCAAAGCTTGAATTTTATCCTGAAGGCACTGGGGAGCCACTGAAAATTGTTGAGCAGGGGAGGGTCTTGGTCAGATTTGTGCTTTAGCAGGACCACTCCGTGGATGGATGAGGGGGGATGGCTGTTGGACAGAAGGCTGTTTCCCGAGGCGTCAGGACTTCCGTAACTCCTCTCCCTGAGAGAGAAGGTTGTCAGCCCAGGGAGAAGCCCAAGGCGTCACAGCAAATCCAAAAGGTCCTTAGAGATCCCTTCTTGACCATCGGAAGCAAGTTCCTAAATCCCGGTGTCTTCTGGGGAGATGGAGCCTGAAGTGGAGTGTCCCAAGCCTCACACCATCATTATCACGGCCTCCCCCGACCCCTCCCTCGAGCTTTCTCTTCCTTCATGCTGACAGAGCACAACCAGGCCCGTCAGGGCAAGGCCATCTCTTGTCCTTCCTTATAACCCCTAGAACACAGTAATGACTTTAAGGATGGATAGATGGATGGACTGATGGATGGATGGACGGATACAAGAAGGAAAAAAGAAATGAGAGAGTGGAAGAGTTTCCTGTCCCAGGGAAGCTCCGGGGAAGGGCAGGAGGTCACAGAGGAGCCTGAGAGCCTTGGCAAAGCCAGCAGATTAATGGCCAGGAGACGAGTGGAGGAGAAAATGCAAGAAGAGAGACTCTGAGGAACACAGTCTTCCAGGGCACCGAGAGAGGCGGGTTTATGAGCCCGTGTCTCTTGTCGCGTCAGCTCGTAAACCCGCTTGGTTTCCTCTCTGTCTTGAGGCTGGCGAAACCCAGAGAGAAGAATGTCCTTGTCATACCGTGGGCGTGCGTGGCTGCTTTTCTGGTGGGCTAGTGGGTTGGCATGGGGATGTGCCTGACGTGTCTTGGTTAACCATGCGGGTGTCTCCCCTTTGGACCGGTCTCCCTGGCCCTTGCCCCCCTCCCCCCACCCAAACTGGGAAGGATTCAAGGCTCCCCAGGCTCTCTGGCTATGAGGGCAAACCCTCCTGACGTGTGAGCACTTAGCACATCCCTGGACTTCTCTGGGACTCAGTTTCTCAGCTGTGAAATGGAGAGAGTACATGACTGCCCTCCCCTCCCGTAGGGAGCAGTTCCGATCAAGTGGGAGAGAAGAGGTCAAAACACCCTACAGACTGCGAAGTGCTGCTCCCGTGTGGGGTATCAAGATATTATTCTATCTTCTTTTGGACTCCAAGGGCTTCAGGGAGTGAAGGAGAGGAGCAGGGGAGAGTGGGAGGGACGTAAAGGTGATCGGGGACCATCCAAGCACTGGCCACTGAAATCCCTGCTCTCGTCCCCGGGGCTCCCAGCCCTCTCTCAACGGCAGCATGGGCAGTAACTCAATAGCAGAAATCATCACAGACTTGTCCTGCTCTCCCGGCAAAAGCTCAGTCTTCTTAACCCGAACTTGAAAGGTCTGTGGTGATCAGCTGCCCTTGACCCTGAGGCTTCCTTCTTGCCACCACCCTGACCTCAAAGCCAATAAAACCATGGCCACATTGACTTTTGTGTGCCTGGCATCATGTTTTCTAAACCAATCTCATTTAAACCCACTTCCTTCCTCAACTTTGAGTAACTGACTGCTTTTCTTTGTGACACTTGGCTTCAGTGTCCCCATTCTCAGAGATGCCCTCGAACCTAGCCAGAGTAAGTCCCACTTGTTATCAGTCCAGCAGCACCCTGTTCATTTCCCATTTAGTCTGTATCACAACGTGCAGTTCGGTGGTGGGACTACTTGTGCCCTTGTGATCCTTCCCCAACAGGGGCTCCACAGAGACTGGGCCTGGCACCAGGAGGATCTCAGCCCTTGCTTGTTGAATGAGTGAATGGCATCTCTCTGATATAAATACTATCATCGTTGTCCCCATTGCTCAGATTATAAAAAAAAACTGAGGCCCAAAGAATTCAGGGCTCTTTGCCCAAGGTCACATGGCTAATAAGTAGTAGATCTACAAGAGAACCTCTCCTCCTGGTGGTTTGTTCTCAGGAGAGGATGGGGCGGCATTTCAAGTAGAAAGAGCTGAACTCTGCCACCACGTAGAATACAATCTGAAGTCCTTCCATTGGCCACACTGCCTCCTTGCTCTTCTTCAAACACACTAAACACACCTCTGCCTCAGGGCCTTTGCACATGCTGTTCCGTCTCCCAGGAACACTTGCCCCAGACACCCAAAAGGCTCTAATCAGCTGCTATTTTATCAAAGGCCTCCCCAGACCATGTGTATAAAGCAGCAGCCTTGCTCTTGAAGCCCTTGAATCCTGCTCTGTCTTCTTCAGAGCACTTCTTACCACCTGACAATTTATTATGTATTTATTTGTTCATCTTTGTCCATATGCCTATGGCTCTAAGAAGGCGAGGACTTTGTGTTTTATATTTTGCTCACTGCTAAGTATTCCCTATCCTTAGCCTGTGCCTGGCTCATTGTGAGTGTTTAGTAAATCCATGATGAATGAATCAGTGAATGAATGAGCAGACTCAGAAGCAGGTGGACAAACAAGACCAGGCTGATGGATGACACAGGGCAATGGTAAGGGAAGGGTTAGGCTGAGGTGGGGATAGTGTATGGGACAAGAGGGCAGAACTGCAGAAGCAAGCAGGACCCAGAGACAGAACAGCAAGAATAGTTGCAGCCAACAGAATGTGGAAGTCCGAGTGTGTCCAATTCCTCCAGAACTTCCTCTCCTCAGCCTGGCAAGTGCCTGGTGAGCCGGTGGTGGTGGGAGCTTAAAAGGCTAGAGACATAGGAAAACCACTTGGGCACCCAGGTGTGGGGAGTGCCCAGGCCAAGACATTTGTGGTCTCACTCTTGGTCCCAGCCAGCCTCTACAACTGCTGAGAACATCTTCCAGGGAGAGAGCAGAGGATGCCAGCCAATGAAAGGTTTGCAAACCAGGCGCAGTATCAAGGAATCCAAGCAGGGTGCTATAGTACCTTATTCGTATGGCCATTAAAACCCAGCCCAGTGAGGTCCCGTATGACATTCTGGCTGGACTGTTGACACGTATGGACACGTTGAAGGTCATCAAAGCTATCTCTCTGCCTTTGTGCAAAACTCCACTAAGAAGCACTTGAGGAATAATTCTTGTGGCAGACATACCCTAAGATGACTCCTCCCCCACCCAACAACAGGTCATGCCCCCAACACCAATCCCCTCTTCTTAAGTGTGGGATAGAATCTATGACTTGCTTCTAGCCAATAGAATGTGGCAACAGTAATGGATGCCATTTGCATGGTTATGTTTCATTATAAAAGACCCCTTCCTAGCAGACTAGAAAGAGACTCCCTTGCAGGCTGTAAAGATGTCAACTGCTATGTTATTGAGCAAGGACCATGTGGAAGGACCTGTGGGTGGCCTCTAGAAGCTGATGGCAGCCGCCAGCAGACAGCCAGCAAGAAGATGAGGACTTCAGTCCTACAACCACAAGAAGATGAATTCGGCCAACAACCTGAGTGCATCTGCAAATGGATCTTTCCCCGGTCTATCTTCTGATAAGATTGCAGCCCCAGCCAATACCTGGGGTGAAGCCCGAGTAGAGGATTTAGCTAAGTTGTGCCCACAGAGACTGAGATGATAAATGTGCATGTTGTTTTAAGCCACTAAGCATACGGTCATTTGTTATGCAGCAACAGAAAACCAATAGAGTTCTTCTTTAAAAGATCTCTAAGGAAGGCAACCCCATGCATCCCCCTTCCATCCCCACACCTTCACAACATTGCACATTCTATACATAATTCTACAAGTACTCATTTCCACCACAGGGCAAGATCTCACTGGATTTTTATCTATAACTATCCATGTCAAAAATTAAAAATTCAGATTTTATATCTAGACAATTTTAATTTAATTTGGATAGATACATAAACAGATGATAGATGATAGATGGATGGATGGATAGATAGGTAGATAGATAGATAGATAGATAATAGCTTGCTGTCCAGGTAGAAAACCTGAATTTTATTTTATTTTTTTAAAGATTTATTCCTTTATTTTTGAGAGAGAGAGCATGAGGGCATGAGTGAGGGGAGGGGCCGAGGGAGAAGCAGACTTCCCGCTGAGCAGGGAGCCCAATGTGGGACTCAATCCCAGGACCCTGGGATCATGACCTGAGCCGAAGGTGGGTGCTTAACAGACTGAGCCACCCAGGCACCCAAAAACCTGAATTTTATATATATATATAAAAGGAAGTATTCTCATATCTTCTGGGAAAGTTTTTCTCTCTCTGGTAAGAGCCAGGTTTGCAAGAAGAAAGATTCTCACACCCTTGGTTTAGAATGCATTCATGATGCAGAAACCATTACAATCACCTTGCCACATAAGGCAAAAAGCCCAAAGACAAAAATCCAGTACAGTAATACCAGGAGAATGAGCAAAATCTGGGTCTTTGATGATATTGTTTAACTGTTGCACCACACTTAGAAATTTCTGCTTCCAGATTTGTTTTCTCATGGGAGATAATTAAATGTCTTTAGTGTCGCAGTTTCTTTGAGCTGTGCATTCCATTACTTGCAGGTGAAGCATTCCTAACAGAGAGACAGTGTCATATATGTGCCTCCAGAAAGGGCAGGAGAACGTTTGAGGATGGACATCTCTCCCAGGATTACATGGAACTGGGGGGAGAGGTCCCCCAGAGGAAAAGGAAAATGTGACATCAGCAGAAGGGCAAAAAAAGAGAGACTGAGCCAACAAGTCAGTAGCTGCCCATCACCCACCCCTGCCACCTGCCCCCCCCCAATCTCCCCAAAAGGGTACAGGTTACCAACAATGAAAGAGAGGATCTAGAAAGACAAGGCTGCAATCCCAGGTTATGGCCTCCAGCTAGCCCTCTGTCCCTTATCCTTAACACATGGGGGCATCTGTGGCCACAGCCTGGGCCTTCCCTACTGGAAGCACCTGCAACATCTCATCATGGCCACCTGGACAGCAATGGCCAGGAAAGTGAGAGAACTGGGACTTAAGTCTTGGCTTTGCTATTTGCTAGCTATGACCTCAGACAAATCAGGAGGGCTCGGTTTTTCCACCTATAAAATGGGGCTACCCCATTAAAGAACAAGTTAAGCACAGTAAATAAGTAGGTTAAATAATAGGACCTACCTCATAGGGTTATTTTGAGGATGAAGGAGAATATTTATAAGGCCCTAGATGAGGCTGGACCCCATCATCAGTGCTCCATAAAGGGCAGCTGCTATTCTTATTCATCTCCAAGAGCTTGTCTGGTACGAGTATCAGTGACCTTGAGATTTTAAGTGGAGACCTTGGCTCAATGGCCACCCCAGGGCTCCCTTTTATAACAGGGTTCCCTACAACAGAAGGACTCCCTCCACCATTTTGGATGAGGAGGCCAGCTCATGCCACTGGGTGATGCCTCAGCCCATGGATTTATTTTTCCAGCTGCAAGAGCTGCTCTGCTTAATAGCTCCCCATCCAGCTTCCCTTCATGATTGAACTTGAGAGAGCATGTTTGCTTAACAACCACAATGTTCCAGCTTCCATAAATCATGGAGAGAACGTGAGGCCTGCCTGGGGGGATCTTGCTCACTCCTGAAATTGAGCTGGACAATCATAATTTGGGTTTAACTAAAAGAACCACAGGTTTCTCTTTCCCCATCAAACCCCCGTCCAGGGCACCCCATTTCTGGATCGCCTTCCAGGTCCTCGGGCCAGGCAGCTCTCTGGGGTGTGCTGCCTTCACCTCTCAGCTCCTGCCTCAGGGCCTGCCGCATGCCTGCAGTCACAGGAGGGCAAAGCCCAGTGCTGGGCGGGGCCTCCCCGGGCCATTCCCTTTATGGTCTCCCCATTCCTGTGGCTCTCCTCTCCCTGACGGCCTTTCTTTTCCTACCTTACTCTGCTTATGGCCTTCTCTGATCTTCCTCTCTCTCTCCGACTCTGTTTTTCTATCACCATCTCTGTGTGACCATCTGTATTTTTCTCTATATGTCTCTTTTTCTATCTCTCTCATGTTCTCTCCTATGTCTCTGTCTCCCTCCTTTTCTCTCTCCCAAGGCTGGATCCTCAGTCTCTGGCTTGCACACATTCTCCTGCAGGAGGCAGTCATCCTCCATCTCTACCTTCCACTGATGAGAAGCAAGGACTAGAACTCATCCTCAAGCCGCAGGCTTATCAGCATGTGTTCTCACCTGCTGTTGGAGAGGCACCTACTGGAGAGGTCCCTGCTGTCGAAAAAGGGATACTGGGTATATCTGTGTGGGTGGAGGAAACAGATCATCTGTGTGACTGTGGAGATGTGCCAGGCTATGGGGGTCTCTGGTTCATAATCTGTAAAATGAGAATAGCTGTTGTGAAGACAAAATGAAACCAGGCCCCTGCCCAGCACAGACCAGGTACATAGTGAGCGCTTAGTAAGCTGAGCATTAATCATTGTGATTACTACCACATATATTAGGGATGGACAAAGAGGTTCTGGCTCTTTCTCAGGCTTTTTGCAAACGGAGCCTCCTTCTTCACCTGATCTGACAGAGAACTTTCCATCCAGTCCTTACCACCACCCCGGCCTTCAATTCACACCCCCAGATACCTCTTAAAGATCTCCCACCCTGCCCCATCATGCCCGCTGCCTCTCCCAGACCAGAGGCCAGTTCAAAGGGTTTCCCCATCCCTCCCATCGCGGACACAAAAGCCCGTTCCCCCTGGACCCTGAGCCAGCAGAAGAAAGCACAGGCAGGAGATCAAACGTGGGCTGAATGGAAGACAGAGGAGACAGAGAATGAGGAGCGAGATGGGACAGCAAGAATAATGACTTCCATCCAAGCCTCTTCCCATAAACCCACAGCTCTTTGAAGCTTTAATAAAATGCACTATTATTAATGACCCAAGTGGAAGCTCTCTGGGCAGGACAATGCCCCACTCCCTGGGGCCTCGGTGGGGCCTTGTGCATGGGAAAGCGCTCCGTGGCCCAGTGGATGCCTCCACATACCAAATGCCAAGTGCATGTCACAGGGGCTGGGGAGCTGGCTGGTGGCTGCCCAGATGTCCCTGGGTGCCGCCAGTGTTCGGGGCTGCACTGCCCTCTTGCTAACGAGGCTCTCAGGCTGCGCCTGGGGCCAGCAGAGTCTGTGCCGTTGCAATCCGGTTGGTTCATTAATTCGACAAATATTTATGGAGCAGCTACTATGTGCCAGGCCGTGTGTAGGATCAAGAGGGCAAGGCAGACACAATCCCTGCCCTCACTGAGCTTGGAGCTGGAACAGATCATTTAGAAGAAGACGGGAACTAAGGCATTGAAGGGCATGAAGGCCCCACGTTCTAGATTTTTACCTGACACTTCATCCCCCCTCAGGAAGCTCCACCACTTTTCATGGCCACCTCATTGTCACAGCGGGGCTTTCCCTCACTGAACCCCCTTGTGCTGCAGTTCAGACTCCAAGGCACTTGGCACTTGCCAGCCACGCAGCAACCCTTGGCCGTGACCCCCTGCCGCCCACTCCCCCCACCAACCTCCAACTAGAGGGACTGTGCAGTGTGCTCTCTCTGCCACCTTCATGGCCAACTGGTCCAGGGGAAACAACCACCCCAGATGGTAAGAAAATATCCTCATTGGAAAGAAATCACTTCATATGCTCTAAACCTGGAAGGGAACCTTGAACTGGCGCACCTTCAATGCAACAGATCAGAAGACCCAAAGCCACACAGCCTGCCTATGACACCCTGACCCCAAATGGGGGAAGTCATTTTCAAATGACTTCTCTGACATCACAGAAGGGATGGACGCAGTGTCGTGTGGGACTCATGTTTGGGTCAAGGGAGAACTCTCTGTGCTTCACCTCGTGTGGGGACCTTGAGAAAAACACTTCCCTTCTCGGAAGCTCTAATGTCCGTCGGTGTGGTGGGGAAGCTCAGGACCCCGCGAGCAGCCTTAGCATCTGCTGTTCAGCAGGGAACTCAACAACCATGCTTGTTTTGTACAAACACAGATCCACAGGCGTGAGTACTGTTTACCCCCAGCTACAGAGGCAGCTGGGGTCCAGAGGACTTGACAGGATCCCACAGCTGATGAACAGTTGACCCAGGATCACAGCATGTGGGGCTTTGTGGGCTGGGGTGAGGTGGAGGATAAGAAGACATTGGCCACCACTTCCTGGGGACTCAGGCAGGTTCCCGGACCACTCTGGACAGCCATTTCCCCATCTGTAAAATGGGAGGGCTGGACAGTCAGAGGGTCTATGGAAAGATGCCACACTGAAAGCTTTGAGTGTGTGGGGGTAGGACTCAGCCTCTGAGAAATGGACCATAACCTTTATCAGATTCTCCTAAAAGTGCCTGGCCTAAGAGAAGTTAAGAACGTGAAACCGAGGGGTCTCTAAGCGTCTTCATCCTTCTGTGATTCTGAGTCCAAGGGTGTTTCACTCCTTCCTTCATGCAAACTTTTATCAAGTAATTTGTGTCAGGCCCATAGGGGCCCCTCTGGTTCCCACATTCCCAAGATGGCCCTAGAAGTGAGAAGACAACATGAACGACGCACCCATACATTTCTTCCAGGAAGGGGCCCTCCCACCAGCCGTGCCGGGTCCCACATCACTCCCGTCTTCCGGGACTCCCCCTAGAGACTTGTCCCTCCAGGGAACCCCTCCCCTCATGCCCCGGCCCCTGTCCCTGGCCACTGCCCCTGCGATGAGTTTTCCGCAGGCTGAGCAGCAGGACTATAGAAAAACTGGTGTCTCTTCTGACCTGTCTGCTCACAAGTGGCATTTGGAAATAATTAGTAACAGGCCAGAGACCCCTCCCCAGCTCATCCATCCCATGGGAGATGGGACTGGGGGGAGGGGCAGGGGCCTCGGAAACAGAACAAAGGGATGAAACAAGGAGGCAGAAGATGGAGCAATGAGGCCCCAGAAGGCCTTCCGGGCCCTTGATGTCCTGGTGGAGGGTCTGGGTTCCAAGTTGCGGTCAAGGGGCAGATGCCCGCCTTGTACAGCCAGCTCCGGTGAGAGCCAGCTGCTGCTAGCCAACTTTCCATGACATCAGGACTGGCCTGGACTGAGTCTGCCTGGGCAGGGAGGTAACTCCACACCCTGTTTCCCTCTGGCCCACGGGGGACCCCTGTGCCCCCTAGTGGGATGGCCCTGGGGGTGTGTCCCCCTGGCAAGCCGTCAGAAGCATAAAGAATAGCCACTGCTGCCCCCCAGATGGAAAGAGCCCAAACCTCCAACCAGGGAGGGATAAATACATTGGTATACATTCACACCTACAATGGAGTACTACACAGTAATTTAAAATGATGTTTTAGAGAAGTCGAGCTCCAGGTCAAGTGAGAGAAGAGTGGGGCGGAGGAAGGTGGACACATATGGTTATCTTCAGACACATTTGCCTACGAGTTACATCCAGTCTGCATGTGAAGTGTATGAAAAATCGTCAAGGACGCTGACAAGGCCCTAAGTAACCTGACCGGGCTGCCCCTCCTGCCCGCTCCTGTGGCTCATCTTTCCCCTTGCTCAGCTCCATCAGCCAGCTATCAGCAACTCAACACACCCAAACCCTGCCCTAGGGGAGTCTTCCCATTTTCTGCCTCACGCCCTGCCCCGCACTGCACCTAGGTGGCCTTCAGGCCTGTGCTGACGTAGAACTTTCTCAGATCGCCCTGTTCCTGATGCTTGCGAGGCTCATCGCAACAGAGCAGTGTGAATTCATTAGCACATTATGTGGCCCCTGTTTGCCCCCCACCTTCACCTTCACCCCAAAGAGACTGTAAACTGCCCCCAGGCCAGGCAACGTGCTTGTTTTACTTCTGTATACTTAGCTCCTCAAATAGCACCTGGCACACAGTTGGTGCTCAATAAGTGTTGAATGACCGAATGAGTTTGACACCGCAGGGTTAACGTTTATTGAGTGTTACAGTTGGTGCTCAATAAGTGTTGAATGACCGAATGAGTTTGACACCGCAGGGTTAACGTTTATTGAGTGTTACCGCGAACCAAGCTTTGTGGGCCTTACCTCGGGACATCCTTGCAACCATTCTCAGAGGTGGGCACTATTGGTAGGCTACTTCCCCCTGTAGGGACCGGAAAACAGAGGAGTTCGGGAATTTGCCTTACATCATGCAGCTAGCAAGGGCCAGAGTCAGGATTGTAATTACGGTTATCAGTCTACAAAATCCATATTCTTAACCATTCTCCTCCCCAGCCTCTCCTAGGTAAACGAAGGAGGAGGGGAAAAGAGCAGAAGGAAACATGGCAGGCAGCATGGTACCAGGGATAGCTTTGGGTGATGCAGGGGGGCTTAATGATTTTATCATATTCTTTTCTATAATGTGCATGCATTTTATTTACAATCAGAGAAAGCCAACAGTACAATAGGAAGTATTTTTTATAAAAGATCACCAAACAACCTTGATGGAACCCCACAAATCCTCCGAGGACCCTCAGCAGCCCTCTAGGCATGAGAAGCCAGTGTCCAAGCCCACGCCGTCCGTGGGGCTGCCCAGGAGATCACCCACCATCAGCAAGTTCCCACCAGAAGGGGGGACCCCCAGACCATCTGCACGGTCTGCACGCCCTCACTGTCCACCCCGCCCCACATTTCTTAAATGGAGAGCAAGGAGGCAAGCAAGGAGACAAACACGTTCTCCCTCACCTCCTCTCTTTCACTAACCCACCTCCTCCTCCAGTCTTGTCTCATGCCCCCATGGCCCCCCGGACTCAGGATGAGCAGCACAGCCCACCCCAAAGATCTCACACGTGATTCCATTTTGCTTTATGCATCCCAAATGGTCTGCCCTTTGCTGGCAGGGCTTGCAGCAAATTATTGCTGGTGAAAACAGGAGGCTGGGGTTTGGAAACCAGATGAAGCTTTTACTTTTACTGGCTGTGGGGCCAGGGTGATTCCCAATAGGAAGCATCCTGTACAGCGAGCTCCATCCGTGCAGTCACATAACAGGCATGTGTTGTCCATCTACGGGTTCCCCCCCAAGCACTGTGCCCGCTGGGGAATGGGGGGGGAAATGAGATATGATCATGGCCCTTATGGAGCTGACACCACAGGCAAAGAAAAAAGACAAGGTGCTAGAAGGAATTGGGGCGGGGGGGGGGGGGTTATGGAGAGAGTGGTGACTTCCCTAAAACATCATTTTAAATTACTGTGTAGTACTCCATTGTATGCATGAATTGCATGAATATATAACAATTTATTTAGTTGCAGAGAAAATCAGGTACCCAAGAGCCAATCCCTCAGTGGCTTCTGATCCCGTGCAGCGTGCACCTGCTGCAACGTACCCAGAGCTGCGGGATGTGCTTGGGACAGAGCGACCCCGATGCCCCATCGAGGAGCCTGGAGGACATCCTGCTGCTTTCTCTGACTGACTCTCAGCTCTTCCAGGAGCCACATCTATACATCCATTCAAAAAAAAGAACAAGGTAAAGTCTGACGATCTTAAAGTAAACTTGCAGGTAGCACTGGCCTGAGCACATGAAAATGCCTGCAGTGAAAGTGAACGCAGCCATCAAGAATGCACATGTGTTTTGGGGCGCCTGGGTGGCTCGGTCAGTTGAACGACCGACTCAATTTCGGCTCGGGTCATGATCTCAGGGTTGTGGGATCGAGCCCAGCATCAGGCTCTGTGCTCAGGGGGGAGTCTGCTTGAGGATTCTCTCTCTCTCTCTCTCTCCCTCTGCCCCTCCCACTGCTCACTCTCTCTCTCTCTCTCAGTAAATAAATCTTTGGAAAAAAGAATGCATATGTGTTTTATTTATTTTTTTTAAAGATTTTATTTATTTATTTGAGAGAGAGAATGAGAGAGAGAGAGAGCACGAGAGGGGGGAGGGTCAGAGGGAGAAGCAGGCTCCCTGCCGAGCAGGGAGCCCGATGCGGGACTCGATCCAGGCACTCCAGGATCATGACCTGAGCCGAAGGCAGTCGCTTAACCAACTGAGCCACCCAGGCACCCATGCATATGTGTTTTAATAGTTTGGGTTTGTTGTTGTTGTTTTGTATGGGAGGAAATAAACAAGTAAAAATCCCCTGAAAGTTAGCATGTCTATGCATTTATGTGCCCTATCATTCACAAAAGGTTTTGAGGTGACTGCTTCCCAGGAAGCCCCTGGTTCTAGCAAGGCTGGCTAGTGATGATCAGAACTTGTACTTACGCCTCCTAAGCCAGACTCCATAATAAAGGGCCCACCCAATCTGGCCTGCACCCTCCACCCCCCGCTGCTCCTGGCGCTCTTGTGTCACCAGCACGATTCAGAACAACATTCCTGGCCCAAGTTCAGAACTGGCAGAGGTGACTGTGGAAGGGGGAGGTTCTGGGCCCTTCCTGGCTGGCTGCATGCTGGGGGCAAAGCGGGTCGGCAACGTCCCTGGGAAATCCCATGCTACACCGACAAGCACGTGCAAGGTGACAAAGACCTGACGAGGCCTTGGCCATATGCATCCTTAGGAGTTGGCTCAGGTTTCATCTCTGGCCCGAGGGCTTGGTCTGAAGCAGAGCTTCGCCGGCGTGTCCTCTGGTTAACTACACGGTGTTAATCGGAGTGATGGGAGCATGTCAGCTTCTTGAGGGCTGGGGCTTTGTCCTCTTCACTGCTGAATCCCGAATCCCCAGCACCTAGAAGTACCTCTGGCAATAACTCAGTAGCCAGGTGTTGAAGGACAGAAATGGGAGTCTCATCGTCTAGGGAGTTTGGTAAACATGTGACAAGCCAGGAGAAACAGGTTTCTTCCACTCAGACCTTCTCAGAACCTTCCATATGCTCTGTGTGCTCTGACGCTTAGGAGGGCACAGCAGATAGAATCTTCCAGATTTACTGGGCCACGGACTCTTCAACAGAGAACCTTGTAGAACACGGGTTCTACAGTCTAGCACCACACATGTGTCTCTCTCATTTTCCTCATCTGAGTCCCTCTTGAGACAAAGAAGATAGACACGTAAGTTCAGGTAAGTTCTCCCCAAGTGATGTCAAAGATATTCACCAGCCTCTTCAACTTTACATTCTACCCCGGCAACAATCCCAAAGAAAGAGACCCGGACAAATACGGCCGCAGTCCCAGCTAAGGCTCTCATTGGCCCATCTCGGATCATATGACCACCCCTGAACCAATCACTTGGCTAGAGAATGCGGCATTCTCATTGGGCAGGTGGGTATGATCACTTACCCAGTTTTGGAACCCAGACGAAGTCACGTCTATTTGAACCTCAGGGAGCAATGGCTCCCCAGAGAAACATCTCACTCCTGTTACCAGAAAAAAAAGGGACAGAAATAATGCAGTCAAGGAAAACAAGGAATGCCCCCAAACGTCTATATTGGAACTGGCACATGGCCAGGCTGGCCTGGGTTAAGATTCTGGGACGGGGGTTAAAGGATCCCTGCTTTACTCCCACCCCCTCCACCCAAGGATGACAGTATATGGGGAATGATGGTCACAGGCTTGATCTGGGGCAAAGAGGAAAGACAATCAATGATAATGACACATCATTGCATTGAACCCTCACGACGGCCCTGCGAATTAGGTACTGAGATCACCCCATTTTACAGATGTGGAAACTGAGGTTAAGAGAGATGAAGTCACTTGCCCCAGATCGTGATGCTATCGTGCAGGGTGTGTGTGTGTGTGTGTGTGTGTGTGTGTGTGTGTGTGTGCTCGCGCGCGCGCATACGCCCTGCAGGAGTGGCAAATCGACAGAGAGAAACTCCGGTTTGAGGCTGCACCTTCTGTAGCTTCTGAACCCCAGCGCTCTTTCTGCATTGTGCCAGGAGCTCCTCCCAGGAGGAGACGAGAGGCACATCAAGAGAGGAGCACTGCGGGGGCCGTCGGAGGCCTCAGGGCCTCCAGCACCGCTGCCGCGGTCTGTGACTCAAGGCACCACCAGCAGAACTGGCAGAACGGGGAAGGGGACACTTTGCCTCTTTCTTGCCAATGAACCCCTCCTCTACATTGCCTGGGGGCGGGGGGGAGGGTGCTGGAGCATGGAAGATGGGAAAGATCTGGAACTCCTGGGGCATCTGCTCTGGGGCACATGGCCATCAGGAGCTGGTGCCCGCCGAGAGGCAGGAGAGGGGAGAGAGGCACGGACCATACAAGCAGACAGCCCTGGGCTTGAGCCCCAGCTCCGCAGTTACTGTCAACGAGACCTTAAAAATACTCCTTAGCCTCTCTATGCCTCAGTGTCATCAGCTGTAAAGTGGAGATAATAGTATTACCTATGGCACAGAGTTCTGAAAAAATTAGATATGATCCTGAATGTAATGTGCTTCATACATATTGAATATATTTTCAATTCCCCCCTGAATCACCTGAGAGCATATGGGGCATCTTTCAGAAGGTTTAGAACCTTCCATGGTCCTTTGCCAGAAAAACTGCTTTGGGACAGGTTCCTTAGCAGGTCCCTTGACCAAAAGGCCTCTTGCCATGCATCAAACGTGAGTTCGCAGAGGGTTCGCAAGCAACCCCTTCTCGTGAGCTACGGTTTCCCTCCTATGCTCAATATCGGGGTCACCAGGCCTCCTCAACCCCACCCTGCTTGGTTTGTGCCCCTGTCCTGCCCCAGGTCCCCCAGGCACTGAGAGGGCAGCCAGCCTGGAGTCCAGGGTCAGGGCACATCCTGTTTCAGCGACTGGCAGTGCTTCGAGGCTCTGGGAAGATGAGTCCATTCCTCCTTCGCCACTGGGAGGTGGGGCACTGGCCCAGGACGTCACTTTCCTGCCGCTCGTCCTAACGCCCAGCAGCCTGGCAGCTCTAAGGCAAGGCTGGGTGGGCAAGGAGGGTGTGGGAAAAGGTCCCTGAGGTGTAGCCTTGGCCTCCCGCCAGGCGCAGGCACCACAGGATGACAGTGGTGGCTTCTCCTCCTGCTCCTTCTGGGGAGCAGGGAGCCCAGGGCCCCCTCCTGCTCCCGGCCTGTCTGCGTGTGGTAAACGCTTGTGCAACTTGGCAAGGCGGCCCCAGCCAGCGAGGTTCCCAGGGTGGGATCTGACTCTTGGAACAGACGAACCCCCGCCAAGAAAGTGAGCTTTGCTGCGCAGCATGGCCAAGAGCAGGAGGTCGGGGAGGGGCTGAACTCCATCCAGGGACTGCTCCCCACCCTTGGCTGGTCCTGGAACACCAGCACGGTGGAGCGGGGGCTTCCCGCCAGTCAGGGCCACAGCATCCTCCACCCCCGGGATGGGATTTCAAAGCCAAGACCCAAGAGGGGGGTCCAGGGAGGGGGACTCGCGCCTTCCATCAGGATTGCCTCATTAGTGGTTTTGCATTGTTAGAAATCTCTTCATTGGAGGCCCGGATTGCAGCAACATGGGGCTTTAATCTGGGCTGGGCACGGGGACTTGTGGCCAGGAACCCCAAAAGGAGAACAATTAATATCGCCAAAGCGGGTCCTTCTGACAGGCTCCATTTCCCCTTGAGACCCCATCGGCTCATGTTCTGGAAGGCTCAGGAAGAGACATTTCTCTCCATTTCTGCCAGTCTCTCTCTTGGCCTCTCTCACATGCAGAATCATGAGCTTTCCATCATATGCTGCAAGTGAGCAGAACCCAGATTTGCTCACTTGACAGGACCTGGAAACCGTGGTGCTAAAATGTGGCCTTTGGCCTGTCAGCCCCAGACGGTCCTATTCCGCACAAAAGTCTGGGCCTTGTTTCCTCAGTTATAAATGAAGGGCTTGGAGTCATGCAGTTGCTTTTCAGGGATTTTGAGCCATGGATACTTTTACCAGGTGACAACTTACAAGAAGGTTGGACCCAGGTGGCCAGACCAGTGGGCCAGACCAGTGCTCCCACCTCCTGGAAATGCTTCCTCTCCTTTGGCGTCAGGTCACCACCCAGGCTCCCCCCTCCCCGGTTTCTCCCAGCCTCACTGGCTGCCCCTCCTTGGTCTGCTCAGCCCCCTTCCCTTTATCCAAACTTATCCCCATCCCACAGTCTGATGCTTCTAAACCTCTCAAAGCAGCCCAGCTGATCTTCCAAACACTGTACATTTGATCAAGAACCTCACCGACCTCTAGGGACTGAACTGTATTCCCCCAAACTTCATACATGAAGCCCTACCCCCCAAAGTGATGGTTTTGAAGGTGGGACCTTGGGAGGTAATTGGTTTAGATGAGGTCATGAGTTGTCCTTCATAATGGTATTTGTGCCCTTATGAGACACCAGAGAGCTTGCATGAGGTCACAGCAAGAAGGTACCCATCTGCAAACCAGGGAGAAGGCCCTCACCAGGACCTGAATCTGCTGGCACCTTGATCTTGGACTCCCCAGCCTCCAGAACTGTGAAAAATAACTGTCTGTTCTTTAAGCCCCCAACCTAGGGCATTCTGTTATGACAGCCCAAGCTAACACACCTGCTGGGAAAGCTTCAGTGCCACTGTCTAATTCTCCAGGCCCCCCTCACCACTCTCCCCTGCACATTCTTGGTCCCAGCTCTGCAGGTATGGACATTCCAGCCAAACACCCCAGTCTTGCATCCCAGGCATGGAAGGTGCTTCTAAAATGGCTCCAAGTGATCAGAGGTTACCACCTCCTGGGACTCATGGCCTCTGGAGTCCCCGCCCCTTGACAGTGGGCTGGACCCAGGACTCCCTTCTAACCCTCTAGCCAGCAAAAGTGGTGGGTGTCACTTCCCAGATCAGGTCATGAAGACAGTGGCTTTGTCTTCCTCTCTTACCTGCACACTCTGCTGAAGCCACCTGCCATTTTGTGAGCGTCCTGTGGGGACACCTACATGACAAGGAACCAACAGGGCCAACCACTTAAGAGGAACTGAGACCCTTGGGCCAACAGCCCAGGAGGAAGTGAATGCTGCAAAAACCCAGTTGGGTGAGCTTGGAAAGAGATCCATCCCCAGATGAGCCTTCAGATAAGCCCAGTCCCAGCTAACAGCCTGACAGGACCTAGGAGAGACCCAGAGCAGAGGACCAGCCTCCCCATGACCAGATTTCTGACCCTCAGACAATAGATGCTGTTGTTTTAAGCCACTAATTGGGGGAGGGGGTGTTTGTTATGCAGCAAGAGCTAACTAATACACCAGGCTTTTGCATAGGCATTCCCTTCTGCCCATGACACTCCACTCTCCAGACAGGCTCATCCTCAACAGGATGCCTTAATCTCCACTGGCCATCAGGTGTCACTGTAATCTCCACTTTTTCAGCCCCCCCTCCCCCGCAGAGTCGTGTCTGGGTTTTTTCTCTAAATGTTCACCCTACCTGACTGTAACAACTCACCTTTTAGACTGTAGCTCCTTGAAGACAGGGTCTCTACCTGCCCTGCCTGTTACTGCCTCTCCACGATCTTGCACAATGTCAAGCTCATAGTAGGTGTTCAGTAAACACAAGGGCTATGAATGAGTGAAACATGATGGAAGAGACGCTCAGAAAGACCCAGAGAAACTGATTTGGGTAACTCCCAATAAGCACTTGGGTCCCTCCCCAATAATACCACACAAACAATTATATGATTTCACTTGGCTTATCCATGAACAATACTTACATAGTTATGATCATAAAGAGTTGAATTATGGATTTTACCAAAATTTGTGATAAATCAGGGAGGATGGAGGGAAAGGCTGCCCTGTGTGTGCACGTTTATCTTTGTGCATAAAAGTTAAATCATCAGTAGAGGGACCATGGATTATGAATAAAACACAAAAATCAAGAACTTCTAGTACAAGCAAAGCATTTACAAATATACAAGTAGATTAGAAGCAGCAGCTGAAAGAAATAAAAATGCTTGCTTCTGAGAAGCAGAAAGGAGAGGGGCAGGAGATTGCTGGGTTTTGATATAAGCTTTGACTTTTAAAGCCACATACATCTTTAATAAAATAGACATTACATCTCAAAAAAAAGTAAATAGGAAAGAAAGAAAGAAAGAAAGAAAGGAAGGAAGGAAGGAAGGAAGGAAGGAAGGAAGGAAGGAAGGAAGGAAGGAAGGAAGGAAAGAAGGAAGGAAGAAAGAAGACAATTTCACATTGTCAAAGACCATTAAGAACATACAGTGGGTAATGGAAGTGCCTGGTGTTGGTGGGATGCTTTTTGAGATGGTGTGGCCCTCAATGAATGCTTCGAGTTGGCAATCTTTGAATTTAGCCCTACCTGAAAAGGAGTTAACCACATGAGGTGTGGGAAAAGCATTCCAGGCAGAGGGAACAGCATGGGTAAAGCCTCAGAGATAAGATCACGCTTGGTATGTTTAAGGGACGGAAAGCCAGTGTGTATACAGTGTGGACAGCAAAGCCAGGGGTTGGACTGAACTGAGAGAGGAGAAGGGAAGACCATATGAGGTGATGTCAAGAGGTGGCCATGGAGACGGAGTCCAGAGGAGACACCAGAACTGGAGAAGCCACATGGGAAATCAAGCTTTCAGACAAATGTTAAAAGCCATGGGGCCAGAGATCAGCCAGGCAATGAGCAAACATCAAGCAAAAAGAAGACATTAGGGCGCAAGTGTCCTGTTTGCAACCTATGCTGATAGATGCCAGAGAGATGAGCTAATGGCCCCTAATGAAGTTTCATCAATCACTTTCCAGTGTAAGTTTATCTTACTTTTTAGAGCAATTTCCCATCTACTATCATTTCACTCACTAGAGGAGCAGGTTGAGGTCAGAAATACAATTAGAAACACAACTCATTTGCTAATTATCTAACCTGACCAAGAGCCTCATTAGCTCTTTTTCCCCAGTGTCCACAGGCTCAGCCTCCCCTGGATCCTGCTCCACCTCTTCACCTCTTGACCTTCTTTGGTTTTATTAATCTGCACTCTAGAATTCTCCTTCTTCCACCTTCTTAGTAAACCAGGCGCTTAAGACACCTGTTCCCTCTCACTCCAACTGCAGACTTCTACTTCCTGAGGTTCAAATCCTGGTTCTCTGGATTTCATACCCCTCCCACAAAAATCCTAGGCCTAGCATCTGAGTCCTCAGCCCCCTCTGAGCTCTGGACACTGCTTCTCAGGACAGGTCAGCCATTTTGACAGAAAGAAGAGTGTGCAGAGCATAGGCTGAGAGTCGGTGTAGCTCTTCCTCCATCACTCCTTGGCTGTGGGAGCTCTGCCTCCTTCCTCTTCACATTTGGAGGCATATCTTGATCCTGAGGGGCCTTTTCCATGAGACAAGCTGCTGTCAGCACCTGCCTAGGGTTGCCACAAGTCATGGCTCAAAATGTTGTCTTAAATGAATGGATAAGAAAACCTCATTTTCGTCCTACAGTTAGAAATGGGGTACCATATGAATTTTACACTATGGTGTGAGGGACTTATATGTCAGAGTCTTTTCTTGTGTTTTGGGTTATTCTTTAAGGCCTAGCTCTGGGTCTGCATTCTCTAGAAAGCCTCTCTTAACTACATCATCCCACAGGGGTTTCTTTCTTCTCTGAACTCAGGTCTCCTGAGTGAGACAGTGTCTACAATACCCATAGATTGATTTATTCACAAACATCCAAAAAACAGACAACAAAAAATAGTATGAAACAAGCCTCCTCTTCTCAGTGGGATGGAAATTTCTCAGTTGTGGGATTAGATCTTTTGCTCTATAATAATGCCCAGTTTAAAAGCAGGAGACTTAAGGTCAAGTCCTGGCAATGCCACACACTACTCTGTGACCTTGGGCAAGCTATTTATCCACTCTGTGTCTGGTTCCCCATTGATGGAGTGGAGAAGCACTATTAATTTCATGGGCTCCTCTTAGGAATGACTATATAACTGCTTTGTAAACTGTCAAATGCTGAACAGATGGGAATTTATTAATTGTGATGAATACAGTATTCAGGTTGTTCATAATTTTAAGTATTTAAATACAGAGCTTTCCACCACCTTAAGGCTGAGATTTCACCATGGGGCCTGCCCTGCCCTCCGACTCATTCACACCACCCAAGGAGCGTGGCCCAGAAGGAGGGAAGAGTTGGGGAAACCAAGGCCCCCAGAGAATATGCTGTTCTTGACCATGGGGCGGAGCTCGGAGCTCTACCCAGACATCCCGACTGCGCAGGCGGGGGGCCAGCAGGGCAACAGCTCCTCTGATGTGGCTTGGGGTATTGTTCAGTTTGGGGTTTTTGTTGTTTGGTGTTTTGTTTTTTTATTGCTGTTGTTCTCTTTCTAATCCTAATGACAGAGGCAAGAGGAAGCCCGGGCAGAGGGAAGGCATTTTTTGGAAACTCTTTGGGAGCTCTGAAACCCCACCCCACGACTGGCGGGTCACTCTGACTTCTCTCTGATGGAGACAGGGTTGGAGTAGGGGACAGATCCTGGCCGGAAGCCTCCTGCAGCATAACCAATCCTCTTGCCCACCCAGGAGAGGCTGGCCTGGGAGGCAGCTGTCTCCAGGGGTTTATCCATCATCCATGCCTAAATTGTCAGGATGGAAGGCACCTTCACCAGTTTCCAGTCTGGTGCGTCCCAAAACGGGTTCTTCAGGAACCAATTATGCTAGACATTAACATGTGTTGCACAGAAGTAGCATACCAGAGTCAAATGCACTTGAGAAATGCTCACAGTCAAGTGTATTCTTTTTAAGTGCAGGACTTCTCAGAATCTTAACATTTACACATGTAATGTTGTGACTGTCCATGAAAGGGCCAAAAATTTATTTAATTTGGTTAAATTATCTTTGTGTGTGAAGATCATCCAGTAGCTCTACAGCTCTAGGTGGGACAAGGATGCCAAGAATATGTAGTTTATTTCTCTAAAATTACTATAAACTCCCTTATGAGCCTGCATCCAGCAGGTAGAAGCGAAGAAGGGAGGAAAGGAAAGAGGGGGTGAGAAAGGGGCAGAAGGAGAGAAGGAAGCTGAGTTTTGTTCAGTCTGGTTTAAAACTCATCCCAACCCAACCATCTTAACACTTAATTAGGATCAACTCCCTCTCTACTCATTCTTTTTGATTCCTGCCCAGCCCTCCCTACTGCCCCCCAAATAGTGGCCGGGTGTTTGGGGAAGGGGCTTATAACCTCTTAGCAGATGGGGGTGGACACAGAGCCAGGTCCTTTGGGTGGGCTAGCTGATGTCCCCCAAGGTCCTGTCCCACTAAGGGCTGCTCTCGACCTTTTCCGTGGTCGGAGCCTCCCTTAACATTCCCTTTGAACCAAATCACAGTTTATTAACACAAGTACCTCTTTAGACCTGTCCTAAGCAAAAATATCCTCAAAATGGCAGGTTTGACACATGAGTTATCTTCTCCTGAGACCCGTTTAAATTAGTAAATATCAATTTTCTTAAGTTCCCAGGGGTGCCACCCAACATCATCTCAGGAATCACTAGTGATTCAACCCCCACTCTCAGGTCGGCACTGGTCTGGACCATCCCTGGTATTCTAAAAATACCAGCCAAATAGAAGTGGGCCTTCCAGTTCTTTCCACAAGTACTGCCTCTGCACAGATACTTGCCCCCAAAGAACTGCTACTGTGATTCCAAAACTCCATGATGGCTGGTCAACCTTGACTGAAGCTTTTCTGCAGGGGTAGGAGGTGGAGGGGATTACATTGCACAGCGATGCCGCAAAACTTATCTAAAATCCTCTTTCTCTACCTGTCCTTCCCCCTGCACCCTCTTCCTGGCAGGTGTCAAATCGCTTGCCCAGTTCCATCTCCCCTTCCCCCGCCAAAATCGGCCCTATTAGTTTTTTAATTAAAGCTTTTGAAGGAACCCCTGGGTGGCTTAGTCGGTTAAGCAACCGACTCTTTATTTCGGCTCAGGTCATGATCTCGGGGTTGTGCGATCAAGCCCCATGTTAGGCTCCACACTGGGCGGAGAGCCTGCTTAAGATTCTCTCTCTCCCTCTCCCTCTTCACTCCGTCCCTCTCCTTCTCTAAAGAAGGAGAAGGAGGAGGAGGAGAAGGAGAAGAAGAGGATGAAGAGGAAGAAGGAGAAGGAGGAGGAGGAGGAGAAAGAAAAAAGCTTTAGAAGACTCTCACCTACACAGCTGCCCCCAGAAAGCTCCCCACCATCCCTGGACAGAGGATTTTGACCAGTCCTCCTTTTACCCACCCTCTGTCAGGCCTTCACTTGTGCATTGACTTCTCAAGTGCATTTGACTATGGAGCCCCAGAGAGAGGGACGCCCACTGGGAGCATAAGAAAAGAAAGGAGTATGGCAAAACTCGTCGTTATTTTCAAATCCTTGTCACTCAGAAGACCGAGGCCCAGAGGAGGTAATGGGGCAACTCCAAGGTCAGCGTGAATTGATGGCCAAGCTGGGACTGACTGTTGCCTGACTCCAAGGCCAGGGCCTTTTCTGCCCCTTCCGGTTTCCCTAGTGTAGGCAGCGAGCCCAGTCCCAGGCCCAGCAGTGGGAGAAACCTGGGTTTTCTTCTCCAGGAAATGAAATGACCTCCTTTCTTTCCCCACCCCAGTGCTTGCCTGAGCCCTGCTCTAAGCCCCCCACCTAAGAAACAGGATTTACAAGCCCGCTGCTATAATCCCTTTAAAATGAGGTTTGGGGACTATAGGGACTCTTTGGGCGTTTCATTTTTTCAAAACAATATTCCTGGCTCAAAAGCTAAGATTTCACCATTCTCAGGGGAGTCAAGACAAAGGCTGGCCACAGCTGCCCAGGGCCCCGGCTCCCCTCGGGGGTGAGAGGGCACCCCCTGAGTTTCCCCCACCCCGGGCTCCTGGGGCAGGCTTTGTAAGAGTAGGTGTTACTGCTCCGTGAGAATCCAGATACCTCCTTCCAACGCCTGCCACCTAATTGCATAAATATCTCCCCCACCAGAAACAAGTCACTCCTTTCATTCTTAACCAGGAGGCGTCAAACGTGAGGCCCCTGGGGAAGGTGGCTCACTTGTTGAAATTAGTTTTAAGGTGTAATTGATTGCTCATCCTTTGCTGAGAGAGTCAGTCAGTCTAGATGGGAGCATGGGAGGTAGGCGTAGGACCCCAAAATGGTGGAAACACGCCTAACAAGGAAATGAGCAGAGCGGGGCAGGGAGGAGGGGGGTTGGGGTAAGGCCACCTAAGACAAATGTGGTGGTTCATTCCCTGCACAGAAATCTGAAGACCTCCACTCTAGTGGTTGTGTGACCTGGGGCAAGTCTCTTCAACTGAGTAGTGCTCTGGGGTCTAAGCCTCTGTCTGCCAGGCCACCTCCCTGGAGAGCTATTCTAATGAGCCACTTACAGTGACCACCTCACCCAGGTTTGCCCAGGACTCTCCTGGTTGGTCCCAAGCAAACAGGACTGAGCTGTCTGCCCTAAGCACCACCCACCTCCACACTGGCCCTACCCTGCTTGGCTGTATTGCCCAATGAGCCCCAAGCTCTGCATAGCTGGCTCAGCAGGTTTGGCTTGAGGCTCAGGACTGCCCTTTTTTTGTTTGTTTTTTGTATAGTAGGTGTTTATTTTTATATATATTTTTATTTTATTTGAAATTAATTAACATATAGTGTATTATTAGTTTCAGAGGTAGAGGTCAGTGATTCATCAGTTGTATATAACACCCAGGGCTGATTACATCACATGCCCTCCTTAATGTCCGTCACCCAATTACCCTATCCCCCCACCCCCTCCCCTCCAGCAACCTGCAGTTTGTTTCCTACAGGTAAGAGTCTCTTATGGTTTGTCTCCTCTCTGATTTCATCTTGTTTCATTTTTCCCTCCCTTCCCCTATGATGCTCTGTTTTGTTTCTTAAATTCCACAGATGAGTGAAATCATATGATAATTGTCTTTCTCTGATTGACTTATTTCACTTAGCATAATACCTTCTAGTTCTATCCACGTCATTGCAAATGGCAAGATTTCATTTTTTGATGGCTGCATAATATTCCATCATATATATATACCACATCTTCTTTATCCATTCATCTGTCAGTGGATATCTGGGCTCTTTCTGTAGTTTGGCTATTGTGGACATTGCTGCTATGAACATTGGGGTGCAGGTGCCCTTTGAATCGCTACATTTATATCTTTGGAGTAAATACCTAGTAATGCAATTGCTGGGTCATAGGGCAGCTCTATTTTTAACTATTTGAGGAGCCTCCTTACTGTCTAGAAGTCCTACCCTCAGCAATCAGACAACAAAAAGAAATAAAAGGCATTCAAATTGGCAAAGAAGACGTCAAACTCTCACTCTTCAAAGATGGCATGCTACTCTATGTGGAAAACCCAAAAGACTCCACCCCAAAATTGCTAGAACTTATACAGGAATTCAACAAAGTGGCAGGATATAAAATCAATGCTCAGAAATCATTTGCATTTCTATACACTAACAATGACATGGAAGAAAGAGAAATTAAGGAATCGATCCCATTTACATTTGAACCAAGGACTGTGCATTTTTAGCAAGCTCCCCTACCAGGGATTCTTATCTCCAGGCACCTGGGCAAACATTGACTTACGGGAGCCTCCAGCAAGACACTGAATAAACACAGCCATTTACTGAGCAAACCCTCATGCCCACATGCCCAGCACTGGACTGAGGGCTACAATCCTCAGCACAACCCTACAAGGTAGATGCAGGGAAACTGAGGCTCAGAGAAGTTAAGTGACCTACCCAAGGTCACGGAGCTAGGAAGTAGAGTTCAATCCCAGGGCTTTCTCATTCTGGAGCCCAGGTCATTATTCTCAGGTATAGGCAAACTTTCTGTAAACGGCCAAATAGTTAATATTTCTTAGCTTTGTGCCATGAGAGCTTTATCCCAACTACTTTCTCTTTGGTTATAGCCTGAAAGTAGCCATAGACAATACATAATAGAGTGGACATGACTCTGTTCCAATAAAACTTTATTTACAAAAGTAGGCAACAGGTAGGATTTGGCCCATGGTTTGCTGCTCCTTGGAGGAAAGCTTACCCAACACACCTTCACCCCCACCACCAACAATACCAAGAACAAGAACACAAAGGTCATTCCAGGCTGTCTCACATACCTGCCCACCATGGCCACAGCTGCCAACCGCTGCTTTCTCCCCATGGACCTGAAGGTTTCCTTCTTTGAGGGGTGTAGACCCAGTCCCCGGGTGCAGACATGAAAATCCGAGTGTCTCGGGGCGCCTGGGTGGCTCAGTTGGTTAAGCGACTGCCTTCGGCTCAGGTCATGATCCTGGAGTGCCTGGATCAAGTCCCGCATCGGGCTCCCTGCTCGGCAGGGAGCCTGCTTCTCCCTCTGACCCTCCCCCCTCTCATGTGCTCTCTGTCTCTCATTCTCTCTGTCTCGAAAATCCGAGTGTCTCCCTGCTGAGGCCTGGGTCCTCAGGCCACGGACAACTCTCTCAGCCTCCTGGAACACCTCATGCTCTGCTCCCAGCACATCTCAAACCCAGAGGGGGTGGATTCTGGGACAGAGTCACCCCGAAGATGCAGAAACCCAGAAAACGGTAAATCCTTCAAAAGCCATCGCCCCAACCTACAGAGAAGGTCTGTGGCTGCCTGCCAGGCCCTCTTAGAGGTGGATTGAACCTCAGAAACCTGCTGCCTCCCGCCTTTCTACCCTGGGCCACAGCAGCTGAGGCCTGTGGCCAAGACACTGCAATACAGGCCATGTGACGCACAAAGTGGTGGGGGCTTTCACCATGACTGTCGAGGCCCCATGGGGGGGGGGGGTGTCAGGTGTAGGGAGTTGCAATCAGCCTGCTGTGTTGAGGAGCTGCTAAAGGGAGCATCGGGTCCTCAGGTCCTGGGTCCAGAGCTATCATGATTCTCCCCATTTTACAGATAAGGAAATTGAGAATAAGAAAAACCTTCCCAAGGTCCCGCAGCTTACCGGTAAACAGAGGTAGGATTCAAACCCGCAGCGTCTGGTTGCTGGGCCCAGGGGCGTCTTCGCCGGCTCAGGCTGCCCTCAGAAAAGCCCAGCGGCTGGGGGCTTACACAGCGGAAACTCATGTTCTCCCAGCTGTGGGGGCTGGGAGCCTGAGATCGAGGTGCCGTCAAGATTGGTTTCTGGGGAGGCCTCTTTCGTTGGCTTGCAGATGCCCGCCTTCTCACTCTGTCCCCATGTGGCCTTTCCTGTGTGTGTGTGGACGGAGGGAAGAGACAGAGACAGAGAGAGACAGAGAGACAGAGACCTCTAGTGTCTCTTCTTTTTCTCAAAAGGACACCAATCCTATTGGTTGAGTGCCCAACCCTTATGACATCATCGAACCTTAAGGTCCTATCTCCAAAGTCAGTCACACTGGGGGGGTCAGGGCTTCAGCATATGAATTTGGGGAGCGGGCACCATAATTCAGTCCATACGAGGAGCTAACCACTGGCACCAGACCACCCCACTGCCATGGCACAGGCCACAGGGAGGAATGACAATTTCCGCTCTACAAGTTGAGGGAGTAGAGGGCCCAAGGGCTGAGGTCCAGGCCCCTTGCAGGTAAGGAGTACCACAAGGGGACCTCCAGCCTGGTGCGCTCACAGCGGCCATGTCAGCCCCCAACGTAGAACTGCCCTCTTCTGGTTCTCCACAGGCAGGGACCTCCTAGGGGACAGGGGCCACATCTCCTCCCCCCTTCATCCCCGCATGCTTGTGCCTAAGGATGGACGGAGGGGAAGCGGTGACATCCGTCCTTCCCTGGGGCATGTTCGACAGGTTCCATACTTAAGCCCCTGTCACCACAGTGGTAATCCACTCGCTAATTCACCCTTGACCAAAGCCCTTCCTTTTCCTGTCTTGTTTCCCATTCCTCCGCCGGCATTTCCTGGGATGGGCTTCCACATAAACCACTGGTACTGGGTTCCTTGTCTCTGGGTCAGCTTCTAGGGAACGTATACTAAGACTCAGAGACCTTCCTCCCTCTCTGGAAAGGATACGTTTTCTCCTCCAGTAGGCTGGCAGGAGCTGGTCCGGACCCTGATGAATTGGCAGAAGCAGGGGTAGTGGGCACAAACGCATCATCAAGAAGCTCCAGAGAGATTGACTTCTGCCTACTGTCTGGACCGAGACCCCAGACCCCCAGGTTGGGGAGAGCCTCATCTTCAACCTGGGTCCTTTCTCACATTGGGATGTCCCCCCAAGTGGTCACAGAGCATGGCCAGGAATAAGCTTGACCCAGCTGATGGTGCCAGAGGCCTTACTTCTTAAGACTTTCCTTTGCATGTGGAGCTGCTCATTTACAGGACCACAAACAGTACCACATCCGGTGGGTGCCTCTCTTGACCCACCAGGTCCTGCCAGACAATGGGGCCTGGAGTTTCTCTTCTCGAGGGAAAAGGGAAAGTTGGAATGTTCCCTTGCTCTTCTGTTCCCCTGGGGCCCTCCAGGGCCTCCCTGACCATCACCCAATAAATGAGAACCCTTCTACCTCAGAAAACCCCTCCAAATCTGCCACGTGTTCAGAATGTGCTGACCCTGCGCCCACCCTGCGGGGCCTGGCCCTCAGCAGAGTCTGCTCCTGGAACATCTCCCTTCTGTGGTGGCCAGATTTTCTCAGCCCTGCCAGGGACAGCCAGTAGGTTTCTTGTAACTTGGTTTCTCAGCCCGTGTCCCTTTTTAACATCATAAATTTTTTTAAAAGGCAGGGGCTGGAATAAGGGGGGGGGGATGAGCAACTATAAACAAAACATAAAAGTTGTTTAATGGACGGCATAATGAGGCCGCCAGGAAACAGCCTGGTATTGATTTTCCCTGACATTTCACCTATTAAATTATGAGCTTCTTAAGGAAGAGCTCAGATTTTTTTTTTCTTCAGTCAATTAAGATTCTTTAATGAAGACCAAAACTGCTTTTGTCCGAGTACTACGTGGGCCCAAGTTCCTTGACAGGCAAATGGTGGCGCTTGGGATGGGGCAGGGGGTGCTGGAGGTAAAGATGCATCCTGATTTCGGGGACTTGGTGGCGGAGTCCAGGCTGGGACCCAACCCCATAAGCCTCTACTCAAGAGTCTGATGCACTGCCTGGTTGTCTCTGAAGTTCAGGCTGGGGCCCAGGAATGGTGGAGGATCCCCTCAGGTGGGGTTCTATGAGAATGTGGAACAATCTAGAGCAATCCAACTGCTTTTGGGAAAGTCTAAGCTGGTCGGCCTAAGGGTCTCGAACTATAATTCATAAATTCCAATACTGACCCTATCAAGGGGGCAGAGGATCCCCATTTAACAGAGGAGAAACCTAGGTTCTAAGAGGTCAAGTCACTAGCCCGAGGCCAAATTTTGTGTTTAAGAGGCCACATCAGGATTCTCACCTTGTTCTGAATATTTCCAAAGCCCACCCCTCTTCGCCATATGCGCTGCCCACCTCGGCACAATCCTAGGGAACAGGGCACAGCAGGGCAGTGTGGCACTCTGGGGCAGTGCCCAGTGGAGGAGGCAGCCACAGCCTCCCTGTGCTAATAATTCTCCCCATTGGTAGGACCTTAACCCACCCCCCCTTCCCTCCCTCTTTCATTCCCCTTATAAATCTGTTCTCAGTTCCTTCATTCACAAAGAGGTATCAACAGTTATGAACTGCATAAAGTTGAGCCCCTCCCAGGAATATTTATATCTTGAAAAGAATGAAAGTCTAAAACTTAAGGCACACAGCCATGGTAAGGCAGTTCAAGCTTGGGGTACACTGCAATTGGATAACTTCAGGGCTTTTTTGGCTGCTCAGAAAACCCACATGGGTTCCCTCTGTAGGTCAGTCTGCAAGTATCAGCCAAGGACAGCTATGGATCCCAGAGGTGATGGCTTACCTTGGGCCTCCTGAGCCATTGTGGACCATGTGCCTCTCCGCGTGACTTTGACACATGGACTGCCCATGGGGGCTGGGAGTCCACACAGTTCAAGCCCTCTGAGGGAGCTGCTTAACCCCCCTCCCATAAATAGCCTCAAGGGTAGGTACAGCGGGTGGGCTAGGGCCATTCAAACATTTTACCCACCCAAATACTGAAAGACGGTGCGTTCCTACAATCCAGAGACCAAAGCTTTGCCACTTCTCCCTTAAAAGGATCTCACCTGGAGCAATAACCTCCAGAAAGGTAAGAGTTGCCACGTATGGAGTGCTGGCCACCTGCCAGCCCCAGGCCCCAGCCCTCTACTCACTTCATAATATTGATAAGTTGTTGTTGTTTGCTCTTGACTTATAAATGAGGAAACTGAGGCACAGAGCATTAAAGAACTGGCCTGAGGTCACACAGAGCTGGGATTCATCCCAGTTCTGAGTTGGCTGTAACCCCCAGACCCCTCCAGAAGCAGCAAGAAGGCAGGCTTGCACTGCGCCGGGAGGCTGCACGGGCTTAGCGGAGTCTGCCCCACGTGTCCCTAAAGACAAGGCTTCAGTCGGAAGGAAGTGGATGCCCCACTGAGGCACCTGCTCTTTTCAGCGGCCCAGTTCTATTTCCTCTTGTGCAGACAACACCCTAGTCTTCCTTCGGGGAACTCCTCAACTTTCAATCCACGTGGAGTAAGCAGAACAGTCGTCCTTGGCTCTGGTGTGGGCAATGACCCAGGCCTGGCCTCTCAGGAGAGTTCATCTTCCCAGGCCACGGTGATTGGTTCAGGGAAAGGCATGTGACTCAATTGGGGCCAATGAGAGTCAGGCCTGAAACTTTTGCGGGGAAATTCGAGAAGGTGGCATGCTTTTCCCACTGGGTTTGCTAAGCTGTGGGAAAGAGAGCCTGGAGCTGCCTCTTCCCACCTGGTGGCCACCTTCCCACCATTTGGGAATGAAGCAAAACAGAAGAAAGCAGAGCCAAGAGACAGGGAAAGACAAATTCCTGCTGGTGTAACTAGAGCCCCAAATAGGCTGCAGCCCTGGGATCAGGTTCATAGACCTAAACCAATGAAATCCTCAGACTTACCTGCCCCTGACCTAATGTTCTCAGATATAATATAGGAAATTTGAAGTTCAGACAAATAAATTTTTAGTATAAGACTATCCCAGATATTATATGAGACATATACTTATATTAAAAAAATATATTTGTTAATTATCTGAAATTCAGATTTAATGGGGCATCCTATATTTGTATTTGCTGAATCTCACAAATCCTCCCTGGCCCCACAGGTAATAGTCCACTGTGGAGGCTCCACACAGTCCATCTCCTGCCAAATTCACTGCAAGTGCTAGAGCATATCTGTGACCTCTGTCCCCCTGCCCCTATGCCAAGTCAGTCTTTGCTGAGCAAAATATCCCCCTTTACAGATGAGAAAACTGAGGGTCAGAGAGGTTAACTACATTTCACAATTACAAGTAAGCCGCAGAGTCCAAATACAGAGTAAACGGCAGAATTCCATCACTGATGCTGAGCCCAATGATCTTCTAGAGCAATCATTCATCAATTACATCATGGCTGCCTGGGATCTTGGTCAAGAACTTGACCACTTTCACCCTAACCATTTTATTCATCATCCACAGACACCTTAGCCCCAAGAGGAGGCTCCCAATATCTGCTACAGGCCAGTGGCATGATGGGATGAGCACTGTACCATGGTTTGACCACTAGATTGAATCAGACTTTGCTTTTTAACACTAGGGTGACACCAGGGCAATCACTTCCTGGGTAGGCAGCTCTTATTAATCTGCAGGGGCCCTCTGTCTATTAGGGCATCGTCACCCCATTCTACAGCTCATCGGGGACCATCTCAGTGCTCTGCCTGTCCCTAGATGACAGAGATGGGCACAGACCATGGACCCCACCCTCTAGCCCACAGTGATTGGTCCAAGAATTGGGCCTACACAGGGCAAATCAGAGTCCTTTCATGAGATTTGGTATATGGATGCTGGAAGAGATCCATATAGGGTATCTCCTTAGATCCCAAGCTGCCAGCACCATGCATGCCTCAGGCTTCCAGAAGGTATCTTTTCCACCACAACGAGAAAGCCTGCCTGAGAATGAAGCCACACAGAGGAAAGCAGGGTCAAGAGGTGGAAGGGAGATAGATATAGAGCCCCTGGATCTAGCCATGCCTGAAGCCAATGACCCCTGGAATTCCTGATTACAGGTAAGCAGGGCAATGGCTATGTGGGCTTCTGAGATCTAGGCCTTGGGAAATCCAAGCCAAAGGCAAGGAATTTCAGGACCTGGCTGCTTTCAGGGAAATGTTCTTTAGTTATTATTTTTTATAAAACTATATCTTCTTTATTTTGTGTACTTTAATTTCAGAACAAAATAAACCAAAAAACCCACAATACACATCCAGATCCCTGTCAAATAATGGGAAGGGAGAGGGCTCGAGGCCCTTGTATCCTGCCTCAGACAAAGACAGGAGGAAAAACCCCACTAGACATCAGCAGAGGGAACCAGCTGAACCAGGGCCACTCAGGGGCTACAGGGGAGCCATGGGGACACCATGCAGAGGGTCCAAGTGCCGCAGGTAGAAACTAATCTACTTCGTCCATGTGAGAGGCATCCTCCCCACCCTCAAGGGGGCGGATCCTGTGAGGATCAGCACCTCCGGGCTCCTCTGCTGTCACTTCATCTTCATCTGTGCCCAGCCTAGCTTGATCATGCGGCAAATATGGTCGGAGTGAGTCTGGACATCCTCCGGTGAGAAGCCAGAGGAGAACAAGGCCCTTTCAAATATGAGAAGGAGGCACCAACAGGTCCTTGACAGGCTTGTTCCCGTCCACCTCCTCCTTCTGCCAAGGCCTCTCCACCATGGGGAGGTCAGGATTGATCTCCAGGTGCTTTGTGGCCATCATGTAGCCCACTGTCGAGTTGTCCCAAAGTGTCTGGCCTTCTGTGATGTGCTTCCATGGTGGCCATCCAGACGTAGGTGCTAGTCACAATGCGGCATGAAGACACTAGCCTGTGGGACGCTGTCACCTTCCCAACCTTCTTACCCAAGAGGAGAAATGTTCTTTGAAATAGAACTACACAATCATAATTTTCAAGATACCAACATATTTGATTTTTACTTCTCCAACTATGAATTTCATCCAAAGATGGGGGATTTGTTGATTGTTTCAGTTCAGCTGTGCTATAGAGAGCAGGGAGATTTTTTTTTTAAGATTTTATTTATTGGGGCGCCTGGGTGGCTCAGATGGTTAAGCGTCTGCCTTCGGCTCAGGTCATGATCCCGGGGTCCTGGGATTGAGCCCTGCATCGGGCTCCCTGCTCAAGTGGGGAGCCTGCTTCTCCCTCTCCCTCTGCCATTCTCTCCACTTGTGCTCTTTGGCTCTATCTCTCTGTCAAATAAATAAATAAAATCTTAAAGAAAAAAAAAATATTTTATTTATTTATTTGAGAGAGAGAGAGAAAACACAAGCAGGGAGAGCAGGGGCAGAGGGAGAGGGAGAAGCAGACTCCCTGCTGAGCAGGGAACCTGACTTGGGGCTCAATTCCAGGACCCTGGGATCATGACCTGAGCCAAAGGCAGATGCCTAACCGACTGAGCCACCCAGGCACCCCGAGAGCAGGGAGATATTTTGAGAGTCAAATATTGAGGTAGAATCTGTGAATCCATGGGGTCTGGAGATGAAGAAGAGAGCTAGCCCAGGAAGAAAGGGGTGCAATCCCCTGGGGCCTGTAAGCCAGGGGGAGCAGAATACAGGAAAGAGATCCACGTGGCAGAAGCTCTGTCCTTTACTCATGACGCCCGGATAACCAATGCACCCTAAGCTCCCTTCAAAACCTTCTGTCAGGGAAGTGTGGATCTCAGTTATTTTCACAGTTTGAATTCAAATAGAGCAACCCTAGCCCCCTTCTTCCCCAGGTAGCAAATCTGATCTTCAGCTATAACAAAAGGGTCAGCTTGGGGAAAAGCGGTCTCGAGCCTCAGCTTTGGTCATGGGATTGTTTTTCTCAGATAAAGAGAACTTTCCTCTGGAGTCCTTTGGGCTGCTGATTCTCGGGATGTGTCCTGGGGGCAACTTGCAGCACAGCCCCCCAGGGAGACTTTAATTTTGAGGCCGATTCCTGGGCCCTACCTCAAACCCACTGAATCAGAATCTTTCAGGATAGGACCGAGGAATCTCCATTCTAATCAGTGTTCCCACCCTCCCCAGGTAATTCTCCGAATATTTTGAGACCTGCTAACAAAAGCCAGGATCAACCACCTCCCTGCCCTGGTCTACACCCTGGCTGAGCTGAACGTGGAGGATGGAAGTAAAACCTGGCATGACCACATGAGAAGGTAATGCCTGGGAACCACGAGGCTGTCCTTCCATCAGGCTGGGAATCGACCAAGTTCACTCCATGGCACAGGTTCAAGATCCCAATAGAGAGTGAGCTTGATTGGAAAGATCCAGGAATCTGGAACCCACTCCTATTGGGCAGGGTCTGAGTTTAGTCCCAGCTCTGACACCAGATCCCTCTGGTGGATCTCAGTGTCCAGTTTGTCAGATGAGGAGGTTGGACTATACCAGGCATCGTCAAAGTCTTTTTTAAGCAGCAAAACTTTTTCTTTAGTAAAGCCTGACGTGAGCCCTGATTTGTAAAGAGGACTGAGTCTGGGGCCTGAATCAGACTTCCTGTCCCTTTCTCTCTGTACATCATCTAATTGGAAGCATTCCAGGCTGATTTGATAATTCCCGGTCTCCTTCTGTCTCATTGCTCTGCCGTCCCAAGCCAGCAGCCCTCGTCCTCATGGTCAAAACTGGTTCACCACCAGCAAGCCAGCATTCTACCCAGTGAAGGGAAGGACTGCCTCTTCTTTTTAAAGTCATGGCCCATGGTTGTACACATCCTTTCTACTTACGGCCCCCTTCCTCCTTCTTGACAGAACCTCCTTTATTAGGGAGATACCTATCCCTCCCTCCTACATCTCAAAGAAACACTCCCAATCTCCAGTTCCGAGGATGCATCCTCACTGGTCTAAGCCAACCACTGTAGTCCTCCATTCCCCTGTCGGGATGGGGTCACACGTGGGCCTGTGTCTCTGGCCAAAAAGATTGAGGAAAAACCCACTGGGGACTCCCAGGGATGATTTCTCCAAAGATATACAAAACAGTGACAAACACCTCCTTATTCACTGGCCAGTGTCATGTCTGCCCAGGATGCCTGGAATCGCTATAGTCACTTTGACCTCACGAGGAGACTCACCTGGAGGGTGCACAACAGAAAGGTCTCACTCACTCCACTGCAAGCCCTATGGACCTCAGGGCATTTGCACACCATTCCCTCCACAAGGAGTGTTTCTCCCAGATCTCACCGAGGTCATTCTTCTACTTCATTCAGGTCTCCGCTCAAATGCCAGCTCCTTAGAAGGACTTCCCTGACTTCTCTCCCCTCTATGACTCTATTCTCATTTGTTTGGTTTTTAATAGCTCTTAATTGATATCATGTTATTTATATTATATAAATATATTTTTATATATATTTATATATACACACACAATGTATATAGATAATATACACACTGTGTTGGATGTATAATACATATACACTATATATAGTTATATGTAATATGTGTATGTATATTATATAGATACATTATATATATATGCACCCTATATAATATGTACATTGTGTGTATGTCGGGGGTGTGTGTGTGTGTGTTTATCATCAGTCTTTCACACAGGAACATAAGCTCCAAGAAGGCAAGGACTTAGTTTTTCTCCCCAGGGCTCGGGAGAGTGCCTGGCGTATAGACAGCGCCCAGTAATATCTCATGGATGGGGGAAGGGAGGAAGGAAAGAAGATGACCAGTGTTCTTGATGATGTTGTGGAGCCTCTAAATTAACCAGTCCTTCAGCACTTCTTGTTGCTGGTAATAATAGCTATTTCTCTTTTTTTTAATTTTATTTTTAAGTAATCTCTATACCCAACATGGGGCTCGAACTCACAGCCCGAAGATCGAGTCACACGCTCTACCAATGGAGCCAGCCAAGTGCCCCAGTATTTCTTATTAAGCCAGTCGATTGGGGGGTTTCCAACTCAGGCAGCTGGAAGCTCCCTATTTCATGGATCTGTCTGGCTTCCTCTGTCTTGGATGCCCTTCCCTAATGAGTCTCCCTGTTGGCCTCCTCCCCTCCCAGGCTTGGCCACCATTCTGTGTCCTTTCCAGAGTGCTGCAGTGAAGAGATTCAAAGCAGGGGGGTTGCAAGCAGCAACATCAGGGTCATATCCCAGTTCAGCCAATCACCACACTAGCTCATGATCCTTTGCCAGTTACTTGGTTCTCTGAGCTTCGGTCCCCTCAGCTGCAAGATGGAATGGCAGTAATAACAGTCCCTCCCTCGTGCACTTTCTGTAAGGATTCAGTGAGGTCATGGGGAACCCTTGAGAGTCACGTGGATTTGGGACAAAGACCCTTCCTGACCACTTTCCAGCAGCGTGGCGTGGGTTTCCCTCTGTGCCTCACACTTCACATCTGTCGAATGGGGACAATAGCGGGGCTGATGTAAATGAATTAAATGGGGCAATGTGTATCAACTGCTTGGCACAGTACTCGGCACATAACAAGTGCTAAGTAAAATGTTATCAGGTATGCATACGTGCGTCCATAAGTATTCCCTTTGGAGGATTAAGAGACCACAAAACCCAGCGCCTGCCCTCCAGAGGCCACAGAGGATGGGGCTGAAGAGGTAGGCAGGGCCAGCTCTTGTGGGGTGTGTCCAGAATGGTCCCCAGGAGACCTGGGGGGAGTGCATTTCTGACTCTCCCCAGGAGAGCTTGCCTCCTGCACTCCAGGGAAGGAGTTTGCATGGGGAGAACATCTTACCCAGGTGGGGGGCCCAGGAGCCCCACTTAGCACTGACCTTATGAAATCTCAGTCCCAGGTCAGGCCCCTCCACCACCCACAGGAAGTAGCTGAGGCCATTGGCTCATCCCTCCCCCGGCTGGTTTTAAACTGAAGGCATTAGGTTCGCTAATCGCCTGTAATCACCTTGTTTGAATTAGCATGGCAAGTGCTTCCGACTAACGGGTCTGTTATTCCAAATAACCCTCAGTGGTTTTAATTACGTCCCCTGGAATGCGCGGCCTCCCAGCCCTCAGCTTTATTAGGGAAAGGTCCTGTAAACCCAGGATGGGGCGTGATTCCTGACCTCCCCTGCACAGACCCATAATAAAGAGAAGCAGGGGAAGGCATTTTACCCGTCCAGATGCATAGTGCTCCCTTAGCTCTCTTTTTCAACCCAACACAGGATGGAGGAGACCCCAACGCCTGTCCCCTGCCCCACTCTTGGATTCCATCTGCTTCTAGCGACCCACAGAGCTGTGGCCCAGAGACGAGCAGAAAGCCCTCAGCGCATTCATTTCGATTTGGTTCTGGAACATGCCATCCCCTTCTTCTCATCCATAATGGATTTTCTTGCTTTGTTTGGTTTATGCCAAGTCTGGACAGTCACTACTAACATCACCACCACTTGCAGTGGAGGAAGAAGCACAGAGAAGTCGTGACTAGCTCAAGGGCACGCAGTAGAGCGGCCTTTCTCAAACTTGGGTGGGCACCCCAACACCTGGGGATCTTGTTAAAATGCAGCTCTCGTTTCTGCGGGTCTGGGGTGGCAGCCAGCCAACCAGGTCCCCGGTCTGAGGAGCACACTTTGAGAAACATGTTGCCGCAAGTTGGCTGAAGAGAAGGAAGCCGACTCGGTGGCCCCTCTCCAGGCCAGGCACTGTGCTAGGCTTGTTACAGTCCCCACTGCTGTTTCATGCCCTGGCCCACGCCACATGTCCCCCTGGGACAGAGGACTGTGCATTCCCATTCCCTCTCCTGAGGGAGCTGAAGATCCGAGAGCTTCGGGATGGTTTTCCAGACTTCCTCAAGTCTCGGGGCTCAGTTGGGATGCTAGAAATACAGCGGTGAGCAGAGCAGACTTCCCGTCCAGGAAAGTCAGGCAGAGTGTGGGGGCCAGAACTGAGGGTTGGTTATGTCTGAGCCCTGGGCCTCCGGCCTCACAGGCCTTATTCCGTTGCATCCTCCCAGCCATCAGGTGACGTTGAGTATTAGGGTCCTCATAATTGAAGAGACTGACGGTCAGAGAGGGTGAGCCACTTGCTCAGGATCACACAGCTGCTCGTCCAAGGGCAGAGACAGAGTTTGTAGCCAGGGCTCTGGACCCACAGCCTCTCCCGTCAATGTAGCCATCAGAACCAGGCCGGGGAGGGAAGGATTCCAAAGTCTTCAGGGTGGAGCCAGCCACAAAGGGATGGTTTTATTTAATGGCATGGGAGTGGGGGACATTTTCCCTGTCCCCACCCTGACACCACAGTGAACCTTGAACTGCTAAATTGAGTGAGATGGGGCAGGGCAAAAGGTGAAGGGAACTTGCTCGCAGCCCACGGGGCTGGGGAAATGAGCTAATTAGGACCTTTCAGCAGTGGGCGGCCCCAGCTGGTTCTGGGTGGACACAGTCCCCCTTGCCCTGAGTTCAGAGGGTCAGCCCTGCCTGAGGAGCAGGACGGTCCTGTCCCTGCCCATCTTCTCCCCGGGGGCCCTCAGGTGCTGCAGCCAAGGGAGGAAGCTGGACCCATGCACCTCTGTGGACAGAGACCCATTTTCACCCTTTGCTTTGCAGCTACGTGGTCACTTTGGGGCTGGTGATTTCCCTCCAACTCCCTGGTTTTATTTTGACCTTGCCCATGAATCCACTGACCTAGACAGGAAACTCCAAGATGGCCAAGACACAGGAATGAGTTTGCCGGATTTACCACTGGCTCCCCAGCACCCAGTTTGGGGCCCAGCACCACACTGGGTGCTCGACAATTTTTTTTTTTTTGAATGAATGAATGAATTAAGAAAGAAACAAGCTGTGTAAATCACAAGGGTGTGTGCTAACATTTTCTGGGCAGTGTGGGCGTGACTCGGTCTGGTTTTGCTTTGACAGGATTCATTCAATCAGCACTTACTGGTCACTGTCTCTGTCCTGGGCCCTGGGAAGTCAAAACTTCAGTGAGTCCCTGGGGAGCCACGGTCCAAAGAACAAAACATCACCGGTGATCTTTTCAGTTCTCTAAGTCTGCAATCATCAAGAAAGGCTTCTCAGAGGAGGCGGCACTGAAGCACATCCCTCGGAGGAGGACTAGGACTGATCAGCTGGAGATGTGGGGTGGGGCATCAAATGCCAAGTCTTCGGCAGGATCCAAGGCACAGGGATCTTGCAGGTTTCGATCAGGAGACAATATCCCTGCATGGCTCAAGCCACAGAATGAACATCAAGTCCCCACCCAGTGGCATCTGTGGAGGGTCCCGGGTCCTCTCCTCTCAGGGAAACAAGGGAAGTACTGATTTATCACAGAAAAGGGAGCCAAGGGAGATGGAGGCTAATGTTTCTTAAGTGCCTAGGTGGGCCCTGGTCAGTAGTGGGAGCAAAAAGAGACCAGGCCCAGGCTCTTTGGAAGCTTCTAGTGGGGAAAAGTGCTGTCAACCACTCACACGGTAGGTACACACAGGGGTGGTGGCTACAAAGGAGAATCCAGAGCGTATCACGGAGGGAGCTGACCCAGGCGGAGGTGTAGCTGATGAAACAGCTATAGAATAGCTGGAATCCCTGAGGTTTGAGCTTCTAGATTTACTCTGGGCCAAGCGCCCAGCCCAGTGCCTGGCCCGGCGAAGTTCAACAAATGGTAGCAAGTGCCATGTTCCTGAGACCTCATTTCATCAAGACCATAACCATGCAAGGAAGGCACCATAACGATCCCCATTCTACAGATGAGGAAACTGAGGATCAGAGGGTCCACTGCAGGGTCCACTGCAGGTGTGGGATGGAGCTGGGAGGTGAACCCAGGCAGGTGCACCCAGCTCTTTTCCATAACACATTGCCTCCTGTTTCCACAAACCAAGTCTGGGAAGAGGGGCATGGGAAAACTATGGTCCCTCAGTCTCATTCATGGAGAACTGAACAGATTTAGCAACAAATCCACGAAGTCTTCAAACCAGGCAATGCATAAGCCAAGCATAGGTGGCTGCCCGACAGAAGGAAGCATCACAGAACTTAGCACTGGGAGGGGCCTTACAGAGAAAGTGGCTCAATAATTATTCTTTTCGTCTCTTGGAAATATTTCTTTTTATTTTTCTAAGGGAGTGGCCATCAAAGGGACATTAAAACATAGTAGGTTAATGTAAAAAAAAATAGGGTTGATAGTTATTTTAATGATCACTGCTGTTATTTGCAAACTGTGCTAAAGAGCTGGGGTTACAGTCATGGAAAAGTCTCAGTCCTCAAGAAAGTCAGACCCCCTAACTAAGGGGACAAGACAGAAATGTCTGGATGTCTGGAAAGTTAAATAATACAAGCAAGAAGGAACAGTTTGATCATTAAAAAAAAAAGTCACACCCCATTAATTATAAAAGGAGTGTCTCAGGCTGAACCCTGAGGCTAGAATTATCACCAACAAGCAGTGGGTAGAGAAAGGATTCCCATGGAAGGAAGGACATCGCTAGGTTTTGAAGGATGAGGAAATTCGGATTAGGGGGCTGGGCGTGAGGGACCATCCTATTGGTTTCTGTCATCCTTGAAACAAACCCCTTTGGTGTATATAACAAGAACATCAGTTCTCCTAAGAATAGGTGGTTTTTTTATTAAGGAACAAAATCCCACTTGGGGGTCCGTGGACAGGAGAACAGAGAAGGGGAGGAAGAGAATGCCCTTTGCCTTCCTTATCCATCCAGAAACGGACATGTCCGGAGGAAGTGGCCTCCATCAGCAGGGAGGATGAGTCGCCCCTTGGCTGACCATGGAAAGATTTTTTTTTTCCTAATGTTGTCCAGAAGGCCTGGTCTCACAGAGGAGAAATGCCGGAGCTGGCCCAAAAAAGTAAAAAGTGGGAGTTTTCCACTTAGAACAACTTGAAAAACCTACAACTTGGAGAGCAGCATGGCCCCTCCTGGGACTACTTGATCATGACCTATCATGTAACACTTACTCAGTTCGTGGCTCTGGCCGTGGCCAGAGCCCTCTGGCCTCCGTAAGCCCCCGGTGTCTAGGTCACCAGGCCTGGGGGCTTGCTTTCCCTCCTCCCAGGCTTCAAGTTCTCACCTCGGCTCCCTGCCTCAGGTGAGAAGCTCACCAGGTTGAAAGACGCCCCACCCCGCCTGCCCGGCTCCCCAGTACCCCCCGACAGCCACGGCGGCCTGGGACCGTGGGCTGGGGAGCAGAGAGCTGGCTGCTGGCCCTGCCTGTCCCATCCCTCCAGCAAGCAGCCCCAACAAGGCAGCGAGCAAGGGACAGAACAGCGTTTGAGTCAAACCCTCGTGTATCAGTTTTGATTTCAACTGGAATCGCCTCCCTGGGCTGGATTTCAAAAGACAGCGTTACTAATGAGAAACACACAAGTTCTTGAAATGAAGTTAACTTCTTTAAAAAAAAAAAAAAGCCTTTTCTTTGGCTCTGTTGATATATATTAGAACCACATTGTCTAAGACAAAAAAAAAAAAAAAAAAGCCGTTCTGCTTCTGAACAGAAATACAGGAGTCTTGTACTTTAGAAGACACCGAGAGGCTGGTGTCCTAGCCCATCCTCTCTCTGGACTTGGAGGATTGTTTGGGGTTTTCTTTTTATTTTTTTAGGGTGCTAGGGATTTACAACTTCAATTTAAAACAGAAAAGAAGGAGGGATGATACAGAGTGTCTGAAGTGGGCGAAAGTGAACACAAATGGGCAGTTCGGATTTTTTTAAGCACTACTTAGTTAGCTATTTTCGAGAGAAGTGTAGGGTCAAGGACAGACATGAGTTCATGGCCTATCCTGTCCCTTTCCATTTCCCGGGCCCATGTGACCTGGGCAAGCCACCGCACCATGCATATTCTGAATATTCCGGGGGCTGCCCCCTTTCAGAACCTGTAAGCAGGCTCCTGACTATCTACTTCCTGCTCCATCCACATTGGCCCTTCTCCGGAAAATCAGTGTGGGCTCCTGGAAGGCCCTCCAGCCAGGGTCAGGAGCCCCCCTCCAGTCTTCACTCGGGGAGGGCCCCTCCTGCTTTGGGCCCCTCCATTCACCCACCTGGGCCCAAAAGGAGTTGGCTGAGATGACCCCTGGGGTCTCTTCCAGAGATGATGGTTCACCAATCGGAGAGGGGCAAAGACGCCATCTGGCCTGTAAAGACTTTCAGATGCCCAACAGGGGGACTTCCAGAGGCCGGGCATCCCCATGGGATCAGCTCACAGTCTTGAGCATCTTTTACAACTTTCTCAAGCAGCTGGGCCCTTACAAATGCTGATGGGGTCAGGAAAGGGGTGGTGTGGTCCCCACCCTCGCGGGGCTCACAGGGGTGAAAGATGCATCTGTGTGCAGCGCTTCACTCCCAAGGAAAACCATTTTTCAAGGGAATGAAGTGTGCTGCATGTGATCCTAAAACACACTGCAGGGGCCCCTTTTCCCACTGGAGGGATGATGACCAGTCATGATGAAATCGGGCTTCAAGGAGGGAATGGGGGTCCCAGCATGATGCGGGGCCTATTCTTGGTTCCATGTGGCTTTGATCTATTCCTTTGGTGTCCCCTGGGCCTTCTGAAGTTTCCCCAGCATCTAGAAGAAAGTGGGCAGAGGGGGCATACACTGCAAAGGACTCCTTACACTGGGATCTCGGCCCCACCCCTCGCTCGGCTGGCTAGTGTCAGGTCCTCACCTTTCCAAACTTCAGTTCCCCAGCTGTGAAATGGGAAGGCCTACCCGTCAGTCATGTTCAAGGACAAGCTCTGGCTATGAAAGCTGGTTTTTTCTCATGGGAGGGGCCCTTATTCAGACGCGTGGCAGACATGGCACATTCTGTGCCAGTCTAGAAATTATCTAGGGAAAAAGTTAGGAGTTGAGTTAGGAGTTGCCCCCAGAAACCCATCTTAGCCTTCCTGTCTTGGCAGGTTCTTCCATTTCTCAGGCTGGGCCCGGCCTCTGTCATCTCTGGGTCAGGCTGGAAGCTTCCAGCAGCACCTTCACCTCCCCGTGCCCACACATAATCCAGAGACAGGCAGTAGGGCGGACTGGAGTCTGCAAAGCCAGAGGAAGACCATGGGCAGGACAAGCCACGTGCATCCAGATGTTCTGCTCCCGGGACCTCACAGCTGCCCCGTCTCAGGTGTCTGTCCAGAGTCAGGGGTCTTTGGAGGTCGGTAGCCCCAAGAGGGTCAGTCAGCTGGGCCTGCAATAGCCTGCCCCTCAGCAGCTGTCCCAAGCCTGGCTCCTTCACATCTGGGGGACTTGTTTTTAGCCACAGCCAGACCCTGACCCAACCAGCCTCAAAACCTTTCAGTCACCTTGAACGAGAAATGTTTTTTTCATTAACGTCCTCCTTCTCTGCTCCCCTCCTTAGCCCCCCAAAGAGGCCCCCAAGCTTGAGCTTCCTCTCCCTGTCTCTGCAACTTCATAATATCCCCAGGCAGCTGGAAGAGAGGAGGCGGTGATCTCAGCTGACAGCCATGCGCTACAGCCCCCACCGCCCACCCCGACCCCTCAGCGAACAAGCCATCTGCCTTCCCTTCGCCCACGGTGGAGACAGCTTTGTGCTTCTCCCCTGCGAGGTCTCCCAGGATCTCCGACTCCAGAGACCAGCTCTGAGACAGGAAAGGCAAGCGCTGTTCCATCTGCCAGGCGGGTTCTCAGACGCTATCCTATTGAATCATCCTTGTCCCCATTTGACAGATGAGGAAACTAAGGTGTCCCATTCTGACTCTTCTCCCAGAGTGCAGAGCTTTCTTGGTGGAGGTGCGGCTGGTCCTAGGTTCTCTGGGCACCACCTAGAGGAACCACCGGTAGGTAGGTGGTGGTTCTCTGGCTGTCTCTTGATGCCCGCCAAGCCTTCCCCGTGATGCATGTTCTCCTCACTGGCTGGTCAGCGTCTGTGCTGACCCAGCACTTCCCTGGACTCTGCTCACTACCTCTGTCTTCCTCTCTCCTTCCTTCAGAAATGCTGACATTAGTCAACAACAGACACTCTACTTTGGTGGAAACTGACAGGCATGTGACCTACGGAGTCAGAAGGGGAGCACATTTTACTTAAAAAAAAAAAAGGTGGGGAAAGAGAGGAAGGAAGTGGGGGGAGGGAGGGAGGAATAAAGAGAGGAAGAAAGAGGGGCTCCTGGGTGGCTCAGTCAGTTAAGCATCTGCCTCGGCTCAGGTCATGATCCTGGAGTTCTGGGATTGAGCCCCGCATCGGGCTCCCTGCTCAGTGGGGAGTCTGCTTCTCCCTCTCCCTCTATCCCTCCCCCCTGCTCGTGCTCTCAGCCTCTCTCAAATAAATAAATAAAATCTTTAAAAAAAAAAAAAGAAAGAAAAGAAAGAAAGAAAAAGAGAGAAGGGAGGAAAGCGGGGAGGAAGGAGGGAAGAAAGGGAGGGAGGGAGGGAGGGAGAGAGAAAGAAAAAGAAAGAAAGAAAGAAAGAAAGAAAGAAAGAAAGAAAGAAAGAAAGAAAGAAAGAAAGAGAAAGAAAGAAAGAAAGAAAGAAAGAAGAAAGAAAGGAAAGATGAAAGAAAAGAAAGGAGAAAGAAAGGAAGGATGAAAGAAAGAAGGAAAGAAAGAAAGGAAGGATGAAAGGAAAGAAAGAAAGAGAGAAAGAAAGAAGGAAAAAGGAAGGATGAAAGAAAGAAAGAAGAAAGAAAGAAAGAAGAAAGAAAGAAAGAAAGAAAGAAAGAAAGAAAGAAAGAAAGAAAGAAAGAAAGAAAGAAAGAAAGAAAGAAAGAAAAGAAAAGAAAATGCGGCTTTAGAGTCATTTAAACTTTGGTGCAAATTCTGGCTCAGCCACTTACTGGCTGCACGATTCTGTACAAGACATTTATTTCTCCGAGTGCAAGTCCTCCCTTCTGTTAAACAGGTATATTAGGGAAAGTACCTACATCCAAGGATTTGGGGGAGAACTAAGTGAGACTCGTAAGTGCTCAGAAGATCTTAGCTGTGATGCTGAAAAAGAAGGAAGAGGAGGGAGAGGAGGAGGGGGAGGAATTCAGGCTTTTGGTTCTTCCTGCAGATTGTACTCAACTCCACTGGGTTGCCCCCCGATCACCTTCCCACCAGCATCAGGAATGGGGGCGAGGAGGCAAAGCGTGGTGCTTCCCAGCTGCATGGTCTCATAGAGTGGTCCGTCGCCACACAAATTTTAAAATTGATTTAATTCTGTTCCTCAGTCACACAAGCCCCAGGCCACGTGCTCCGTAGCTACACGTGGCTGGTGACTCCGCTGTCAGCACTGCAAAGTCCCAAAGCACCGACCTAGAGCGTGGGCTCCGGATTCAGATCCTGGCTTGACGTGTAATAGCCACGTGACTCTAGGCGAGTTCCTTCATTTTCATCTCCTTCCATTTCCTCATCCGCAAAATGGGGCTGATACTAGTATGCATGTCCCAGGGTTGTTCCGAAGATCACCTGAGTTGATATTTGTAAAGCACAGCAACAGCACCTAGCATATAATAAGGGCTATTAAATAAAATCAGATTACAGATCATGAAAGCTGGGCTTCTGTGTCCCTACGTATAAATGGCAGAAGTATCACTGCCCCCCAATACACAAACACACCTCAGTACTTAACCATATTCCCGATTCCATATCAAAGGAGTCAAGCTTGTGTCCTGTCTCCTTTAATTTTAATGCTTGTACATAATTTAAATGACAAATATTAACTAAGAGAAAGGAAGAGGGAAGTGTGTCAGAAACCAGAGATCCAGAAGGTATAGCAACTGAACCCTAGATCTTTCCCAGAGCTTCCTGGTGGCCAAGGTAAAAAGGAAAATGTGACAGATGGCTCTGTTCTTATTATTTGATGATCAAAGGAGGTTGTGTGCTTTCTTTTATACAAGACCTCATCCAAGAGGAAATCTTGATGTGTATGTGCATCAATGTAGATTAAAAGTCTATGATTAGACCTCTGGGCAAATCCCTAAGTTTCTCAGCTCCTACACACAACTGAGAGATGCAAACCCCACGGGTAGGTGGCTTTGTCTCCCCATATCCTCTGCCCCAGAGTATTGGTCAATCCTCCTGTTCCAGAGTATTCTAATAATCTCTCAAGTGTTTCCACCAGGCCCTGACCCTGACCCCCGGACCCCACCTCAGGCAACAAGAACTGTATGCTTCAGCCCCAGCATAACCTGGCACACATGTTCCTAGCACAGAAATCACCATAGAGACGGGGAGACCTTTTTAGTCATGGGATCCTGTAGTATGGCCCATTTCACATCCAGAGGAAATGGTTTCACAGAGACTCAAATTTCTTGCCCCAGGCACGGAGTGAGTCGGTTGCGGGGACCTGTCCTGGATGGTGAGAAATGGCTGTGGCAGTGTCTCTGAGGTCCAGAGATCAGTGCCAACCCTGGGCCTTGCTCCTGCTCCATCTGCCTTCTGCCCAGGAGTGGGCACTGAGCTGTGGGCCACGGGGGCGGAGAAGAGCCTCGGGAGATGCAGGATGTGGCTGCTAATAAGATTAGCTTCAAACTCCTGCCATCCCACCCTGCTCCATGGGGATGTCTGCCCGTCTGCTCCCCGATGCCCCACACCCAGGCCTAGCAGTCAAGCAAGTGGGGAATGGACTGGCCTCGGGAAGCCGGCAACATGGCAAAGTCAAGTTCACAGAGACCCTGCAGGAAATGGCTGGGCCTGGGATCAGCCCCGGGAGCCCGCGTGCGCTCTGCAATGGCCAGACACCTGCCACAGGCCAGGGAGCTTCCTTCCTGGGTTGCCGTCCTCCCTGGTGTCCATCCCAGTGGCTTTGGCAAACCTCTACTCTTATGAGCCAGCCCATAAGAGGAGCCTCCACCCTAGCGATAAGCCCATTTGGAGAGGGAACTTTTTCTTTAAAGATGGAAAATTTCATCAACTTGCATGTCATCTTGTGCAAGGCCATGCTAGTCTCCTCTGTGTCGTTCCAATTTTAGGGTGTGCGCTGCCCAAGCGAGGGCGCAAGAGGGGACTCTGGAAACTCAAAAACCTCCAAAGCCTAAAGCAAGGGAGCTAGGATGATGAGTGATGGGTGGGGGAGCTGCTCTGGTTCAAGGTCTCTGTCATGGGCAGAACTGTGTCTCTGCCAAATTCATCTGTTTGAGTCCTAACCCCTGTACCTCAGAATGTGACTGTATTGGGAGACAGAGTCTTTCAGGAGGCAGTCAAGGCAACATGAGGCCGGACTGGTAGGCCTTATCCGAAGCAGGCAGGACGCAGACAGGCACAGAGGGAAGACCATGGGAAGACACAGCAAGAAGACAGCTGTCTGCAAACCACGGAGTGATCAGAAGAAACCAACCCTGCCGACACCCTCGAGCTTCCAGAACGGTGAGAAAATTAATTTCGGTTGTTTAAGCGACCTCGCCTGTGGTACTTGGTTTGACAGCCCAAGCAAATAGATGCAGCCCCTATTTTGTCTCCCAGTAAATTGGACCACACACCCCAAACAAAGCTGCCAAGTAAATCTCCTCACTCAGGCAGAAGAGAAAGAGCGCAAGCCCACACTGCAGGTGAAGGCCTACTGGGTTGGCTCCATATACACACGACCTCATTCCATGCCCCCAACCCTGCCAGGCGCAGCATGGGCCGCTTCTCCCCACTAAGGAAATGGAGCCCCTCAGAAGTGAAGCACCTTCCAGCCACGCTGGAACTCACATCTCTCTGATTTCAAAGCCTGAGTTCTCTTCACCAACTGTGCCGACAGGCAAAGGGCCTCCTGAGTCAGAAGAACACAGACAGAAGTTGGCTAGCCGGCAGGCCACAGGGTAGCAGAGGGGATTCCTGGGGCATCTATCCTCAGGTATTGGTGAGCTCAGGCCATCGTGCTAGGCAGCCTCCTGCAGCCTCCCAGAGAACAGCCCAAAGCGGTCCCTTCCTTGCAAAGAAAAGATGCCCTGGGCAGAAAGAATAGAAGGAGAGGAGAGCAGACAAAGGGGATTGAAGAAGAGGACACCAAGTTGGGCCAGAACCAGAGGAGAGAGGAACCCTCTATCCCCAGCTGGGAACAGCCCCTTCCACTTCTCATGCACTCCCAAGGCTGCCGGCCGCACCGTTCTGTTGTAACCAACACATATAAACCTGCGTGCCAGGCACTCTAATCCTCTCTCTGCTAGCCTCTCCACAGGAGAGGAGAAAGTAAGGTGCAGAGAGGTAATAAGATGCCCAAGGGACTGCAGGTGGCCAACGGGAAGAGGAGACTTCAGTCCCTATGTCTGGAGCCAGAGTGCCATTCCCAACCATTCCCCCGCGTTCTGGGAGAGACTCTTTTAGATGTATCACTATTTTCACTGTAAAGAAAAAATAAGGTGTCTTGCGGCATGAAGAGGCACTCTAGAAGCTACCATCATTACCAACCTAGCATGAGTAAGAATGTATTCCCTTTAGCAGGGCGCATTTGAGAGAGGGAAAACAAGAGGGTCCAAACGGAGAGAGAGAGGGGGGCCCAGCTCTGGCGGGCCAAAGCCAATGTGCATAACAAAGCCCGAGGTCCTTGACAATGCAAGCACCTCCCCTCTGCAGGCAATGGGTTGTTTCAGGGGGCTGGTTGCCGGCAGGATTCTGGGGTGCCCCTTCCTGCAAGCAGTGCTGAGGAGACAAGCTCATTTGCTTAATAAAGTACTTCTGAAATGAAATCTGTGGCATAAAGCGGTGGTCGTCATAGTAAAATGCCCAAGATTTATCAAGCAAACACTATGACATAAGAGGGTGCACTGTGATGTCCACACCAAGTCAAAAATCATCTACGTGTTATATGTTCATACACATGTATTCCTATATTATAGGGAACGTCCATTCACCCTTCTTTTGGTAACAGTATCCCGAATTTTCTTCCCCATGCTCTAGCCAGGGACTTTTGAACGTTGGTATGGCTTATATACAGTGAAGTGTGTACATCTTAAGTGTCAATTCAATGTTTATTTGTGTACATACACACCTGTGTAGGTACCCCCAAATCAAGATATAGAACATTTCCAACTCTCCTGGAACATGCCCTGTGCCCTCTTAGTCAATCCTGCCCCCCAGTCCCAGAGGTAAGGGCGCCTCTGACTTTCAGCACGTGGAGTGGGTTTTCGCCGGGCTCTGTGCTCCACCGCAGAGCTGGGGGGGGGGGGGGGGGGGGGGGAAGCTGTGGAGCATGTGATTTGGGCCTGACCAATCAGAGCATCACATTCCTCTAACCACAGTGATTGGTTCAGAGGTTGGTACCCAGGGAGCAAGGCTGAAACTGACATGCCTGCCACGGCAGGCAGTCTTTTTCAGTGCGGTGCAGGTGTGTGAGTACCTGGGGCTGTAGGAGCCTGGAAATGGTCAGCAGAACAGAGGACAAGGCTGAGAGATGGCGAGAACCTGGGGAAGTTGTTTGAGGCCCTAGATCAAGCTGTATCCATGTGAGCCAGTAAAAGATTCCTTTTGCTTAAGCCACCCTGCTAAAGCATTAATAGATGCACATGTGCACCAAGACAAATCAGAAAGAATAGATATCAAGGGCAAATTTGGTCACACTCAATTTTATTTAAAAGTTTATGTCTTCCTTTACTCTTAGGACAAATTCTTACCATACTCTTCACAGACCCCCAGATGCCTCTGCTGCCTCACCATGAACCAGTCACTCCTGCGACACTGATTGTCTCCCTCCTGCCACAGGGCCTTTGCATAGACATTTCTTCTTCCTTGACCACTCTTTCCTCCCATCTTCACATACTTAACAGATCCCAACTCCATCTTGGCTACCTCAACAAAGCTTTCCCAGGCCTCATGAAGGTCCCTTTCCCCAGTTTCATGCCTTCATATCTCTCCTTTTGAATGCAAAACACAATTGAATCTTTACAACTATGTGATAACTTCATATCTCTTCCCCACCCAACTATGAGTACTGCGAGATCACAAATGACATCAGTGTTTGCTCACTGTTGTCCTCCTGGTGTCTGACACTCACTTAGTAGGTCTGGAAACAAATTAGTATTAACTGTGGTTCTGGCTGGGGGGAGAACAATATTGCAACACTTTCCCTTTCTAAGTTGTGCATTTTCCTGTAGTGTTCTACTTCTTCAGGTGTACCTATTATTTTTGTAATCAGAGAACAAATTAAAGATTTATTTTTATAGAATGAAAAATAGTGGTTCTTCTTCCCCCATAGAGACCCCATTGGCCAGAGGTATCTGTTCCAACACCAAAGTATATGAGAAATAATCCTTTTAATTTTTTTCATATTCACGCACATAAACAGACACCATGAAACCAATGCACAGAATTATTTCCCTTCTAAGTTTTGCTCCCACAAAGTTTTCTAAACCTTTGATGCCTCTTGCTATATGTTTGCTAGAAGCACCTCCAGACAATAATATAAATAAGCAAGTAGTTAATGAATTTTAACTGAAAAACTCAAAGGAAATTTAGCTTTCTGCATCCGGATTTTCCCCCTGAGTACTTGTGCTCTGCATTGTGATTTTTACTGTGTGCATCTCGGGAGTCACATCATCTGCAACTAAAGTGATTCCTGATTCACACGATGGGATTAAAGCTTGGTGATCCCTGGAGTTTTTCCATGAGCTCCAGGATGTCCAGGTGCTCGGCCACCTGGTCACAGATGAAATGATGCAATGCTCTGCCCAAACCTGGAAGAGTGGGCTGGCCGTCAGGGAATAGTCCTTGGGCTTGTGGCTCATTCATTCTGTGATCTTGGATCTTGGACAAGTGCTTCTACTTCTCTCAGCCTCAGTTTATCTATTTGTAAAACAGGAAGGAGGGGTTTGATCAGGCTAGCGCTTTCCAAATTTGATTTTGGCTGGAACCTTTTGTATTTTTTATTTTATTTATTGAATTATGTTTAAAAATTGTTTTCTTTTTTTTTTTCTTAAGTAAGCTCTACGTGGGGCTTGAACTCATCACCTGAGATCAAAAGTTGCCTGTTCTACAGACTGAGCCAGCCAGACTCCCCAGAAAGCTTATTTCTTTTCAAACAAATTCAGAAGCCAAAGTTCAATATATAAATGGACAAAAGCAGAACTACTCTGTTTGAGGTAGGAACGGGGGTCTGACTGACATCCATCTATTTGCCGGTCTTTCAACCTTCCCGACCCCCACCCCTGCCACTTGCACACGCACATGCGCACCTGCACATACACGTGCCCACACATGCCCACGCTCGCGCATGCATGCACACACATAGGGAGCAGCAACCTGGGGGACACCTCTGTGGAACCCGCAGGGCGCCGGGGCACGCGGTCTACAAGCTATGGACCGGGTCATCTCTTGCAGCTCTGATGTGCTCTAGATTTCATGTGATTTTGTTTACCTCGGTGTTAACTGCCTGACCCCCACCTTTGCCCACCTGTTTTTTATTTTGCTCCTTCCCACAGCAGCTATTTACTGAGTCCGTGAAAACAACCGTGTGCCAGACACTAAGCTGGGGAGACGGCAGCGCCCAAGACAGGCGTGGCCCTGCCCTCACGGAGCCTACAGTCCTCGAAGGGAAACAAATCCCAAACCAACAACAGCACAGATGGCCTGTGACTGTGACAATAGTGCTCGCAAGAGAAACTCCAGGGGGCTAGAGGCTCAGCGGGGGCACAGAATGCCATTCAAGGAGGGACCTGAAGGACAGAACAAGGAGGCCAAGAGGAGAGGAGGAGCTTTAAGGAGAGGAAGCAGCCTGTGCAAAGGCCCTGAGTTTGAATCTAAGCACATCTGGGAGCAGACAGAGGACAGAGCCTTGAGAGTGTGTTAGGAGACTGGTCTTTTTTTTTCTTTTTAAAGAATTTTTTTTATTATTATTCATTTGAGACAGAGATACAGAGCAAGAGAGAGAGCAGGAGCAGTGGGGAGGGGCAGAGGAAGAGGGAGAAGCCGACTCGCTGCTGAGCAGGGAGCCCAATGCGGGGCTCAATCCCAGAACCTGGAGATCATGACCTGAGCCTAAGGCAGACTCTTAACTGTCCGAGCCACCCAGGCGCCCCAGGAGACTGGTCTTAATCCAAAACGAAACGTGAGGCCCTAAGCGAAGTATGCACCTGGCCTGACATACATACATACATACATACATACAGCAACATTTCTGGAGCTCCTACTGTGTGCAGCCACTGTCCTAGATCCTGGAGATAAAATAGTTTAAAAAATTTTTAGAGGCAAAAATCTGTGCCCTCGAGGAGTTTATATTTTAAGGGCAGAGGGAGAGACATAATAAAAACATTAAAACAGGTAAGGGGCAGGCAGATCAGGGCTTTTGGGGGGCCTGAAGCTTATACAGTTTGGGGGGAAGGATAAACTCCTTAAGAAAAAAGAATAAAGAATTATAAATATCGAGGCACCTGGGTGGCTCAGTTGGTTAAGCATCTGCCTTCGGCTCAGGTCATGATCCTGGAGTCCCAGGATGGAGTCCCGAATCGGGCTCCCTGCTCAGCAAGGAGTCTGCTTCTCCCTCTCTCCAGCTCATGCTCTCGCTCTCTCTAAGTCTCTCTCTCTCAAATAAATAAATGAAATCTTAAAAAAAAAAAAAAAAAAAGAACAAATATCAATTTTGGTCAGGGCCTTGGCACCTGCTAGTGCAGAGCTCTAAAGTATAAGCATCATCAGGGTCATGGAAAACCACCTCTGGTCAGTTCAGTGTGATGGAAAAAAATCAAGCCCAGGGGGACAGGGGGAACGGGGAATGTTGGAGGAGGGGGCTGCTATTGGAAATGAGGTAGACAGACAAGTTCTCATTGAGAAGGTGACCTCTGGAAGACCTAGAGGAGATGAGGGATCCTCATGGGATTTTGAGGGAAGAGCATTCCAGGCAGAAGGAACAGTGCTTGCAAAGGCGCTGAGCCAGAAACCTGCCTGGAAGGAGGCCAGCATGGCCAGAGCAGAAAATCGAGGGGGTGGAGGGGGAGATGGTCCGAGAGGTAACTCAGACCAGTGGGGTCAGACTGGTGTTGATCAAAGTCATCCTGTGAGGGTCCAGGGTGGGCAGCCGTAGAAACCCAGAGACCAGGTGCCAGGCTCATTCCAGTGAGAGAGGCCAACGGAGAGCCTGGAACAGAGAGACAACAGGCACGTTTTAAGAGCTACTCGACGGTAGACGCGGGGGGACACCTCGGCGCTGCTAAGTCGGGGGCTGGCTGGGGAAAGGGAAGCTGGAGAAGAAATCTAGACAAGCATGGGGAAAGGGGACAGAAGTCTTCCTGCATCATGTAACTCCCACCCAACCCGGTGAAAGGAAACCCAAATATTTTTTGACAAGTTAAATTGTGTCCTTCCGATGCAAACGTGACTCTCTTGTCAGTGTTGTTTATCATCTTCAAAGATGGCAGAACCTTTGCAAAGCAGCCATGGAAGGCCTTCTGTGCTCCCACCCCGGTGAAGCCCGAGGCCTGTGAGGCCCCCGGGGGGTAGCAGCAGATCCTATTTGAAGAAGGCAACGTAACCCTTACACGGGCAACGCCGGCGGAACACTGGGGCATTGACCGGGGCTGGGGCCGGAGGAGGAAGGTGAGCAGTGGGGGGAGGAGGGCATGTGGCTGTGCTCCTGAGGCTGGTGGTTTGGGTGGCAGAACAGACTGGAGGATTGAGCGGGGCCGCGGCGAGTTAATCGGTGCAGGGTGTCGGGCAGGCGGCCTCCGACACCGCCCCGGGCGGTGCTGCTCCTAACAGTTCACCTTTCATGACCAATTGCACCTTCTGAACAGGCTGTGATGAGCCAGCCTGGCAAAAGCAGACAGCCATTTATGTCTTCCAACGCTGGAGACAGGTTGCTGGCTTGGGGGGCAGAGGGTGGACCTCACCCTCCTGGTTCCAGATGGGGAAGGGCTCCCTGGACGTTTGGGTTCACAGACCAAGTCAGAGGCTGAGGGGTCCTCTGGACACCAGCTCTCCTTCATTCCCACCTGTGCATTATGTTTGGGGCAGAAAAGACGGTTTACTGGGGGGTGGGGGGTGGGCAGAGGCCTGGCTTTGTATCCCTGCTCTGCCTCGACAGGCTGTGTGAACTTGGGCATGTTCCTTGACCTCTCTGAGCCTCAGTTTTCCTTGTCTATCAGATGGGGATAGCGCTCTAATGCCACCTCCCAGGGCATCGGGGAGGATTAAGTAAGTGCCCAGAACAAGAAAGTAAGTGGAGGCCAGTATTATTATTTACAGACCAAAATTCAAGGCGATTAGGCTGACACTCACAGAGACAATGACCCTGAAGAGTTCAAACCAGAGCTGGAAACCCAGGACATATGGGCACTCTACCAAGGGACCTCAACCTCTAGTACGCTGATCCAAAACTTGAAAACCCACTGTGAGAACTCTTTGTGACTAGCAAAGGAAGACTCTTCCAGCCCTTGAAGGATGGAAATGGATTGAGTCTGCCTCTCCAGTTAGGAGGCAGGAGGTGACAGGCCTTGGCGAGAATGGGGAACACCCTTGGGAGGTGACCAAAGGCTAGAGAAGGGCTCCTTCCAGAGCACGTCAGGGCAGCTCAGGACTCCAGCTCCGACCTCCACTCGGGGAAACAGACTTGCTGTCAAAACTGACAGGAATAACCGAGAGGCCCCTTCCCATCTGGCTTCGAGAAGGGCTCATTGAATGAGCATGCAGGCCAAGCACTCTGCTAACTTGGGAAGAACATGATTAATGAGGCATAGCCCTGTCTTTGTAGAGCTCACGAGGACTAATATATTCTGACCTCCTCTGTGAGTTTCTACAAATATTATCCTCTTTAATCTCAAAACCGCCTGAGGAAGAGGCATGAGGAAAGGAGTTCGGAGAAGTTGAAGAGCTGCCCGAGTCACCCAGCGGGCGGGGACAGACGCGGGCCTTGGAGCAGACCCCTGGTCGCTCACTCACACCAGGGCATGGGGCCGTCCTGCTTCCGGCCTGGCTCTCGAGTCGTGCTTTCCCCGCAAGTCACCTCTCCTGTGTCGCTGAAAATCACATGCAGGCATGCTCTGTGATAAGAGGTTTGAAGGGAAAGAGAATTCTCTGTCTCCACTTCCCCAGAACCAGTGCCATGCCCCTCCCTTCAGCCTCAGCCACTTGCCCTGTGGGCTTGGCCCAGGACTAGCCCCTCCCAGAGGACACACCGAGTGTCTCTCGCTCAGACCCCACAGGGACCCCGCTTAGGCCGAGCTCAGAGCCCCCGGGCCACCACTGCCATCAAGCACGCAAATCAAACTCAACCATGACCCAAAACCACAGTGATTTTCTGAACCTTGAAATGAACACAAACCTTCCCAGTTTCCAGAAACTCAAACCCAGTTGAAGGTTCACACCTCCTGAAGGCAAAGCCAGCCAACAAACAAAAAACATCCAGACAGATCCAAGCCCAAACGTTAACTTCCAGAACAGTGTCAGGCCAAACCCAATGCCCCCAAACTTCTGGTCATGGTTTCGAGCCTTTGAACATCAGAAGGAGGGTACTGAGGAGTCAGACCAAATGGGAACTGAGGGGCAGGGCCAGAGAGACGGGAGTCCTGATGTGGCAAGGCGCAAAGACAAGGCCTCTCTCAGCCTTGAGGGTCTGTGGTAGAGACTTCCCTTGTGTGTGGGAACAAATGAGGTGGCTTCTTCCCCTAGGAGTTTCCTCCCCACCCCCATCCACGGGGGAGGGAGGGAGGGAGCAGAGAAGTCAGCAAGGAGGGCTGTCCCTGAGGAAGCATCTTCCTGGCCAGGCATGGGCTCACCTCACCATGAAGCCCGGGGGATGGGCCTGGACCTGGGCCACCAGGCAGCAAAGGGAACGGAAGAGGGGTTTGGGGTACCAGGAGCCCCCCAGATGGCATTGAGGCCCCACCCTTGAGGACTCTTGCCACATCTGGTGTGCCGTCCATGGCTGGGGAAATAGCCCTCGGGGAAGCAGGCGAAAGCATGGACTTAAGAAATGGCAGAGGCAGGCGCCTGGGTGGCTCAGTTGGTTAAGAAATGGCAGAGGCTGGGCCAGTCAGCACTCAGGCCCCCGGGAGGCTCCCCATGGTGAGCTTTCCCGGTCATGCCCTGCTCTGTGGGATCGGGCACAGAGTGGTGGAAGGGAGACAGAAGGGTCTTTGCATTGCAGAAGCTAGGAGGCAGGGAGATGAGCCCTGGGGCACACAGAAGTCACCGGGCACAGAAATCACCAAGCCTTTCCCCCAAAAATGCGGTGCCTACATCTGGCCAGCAGCCTGAGTCCACAGTTGACAGCTGTGTGTCCCTGTGCCCTGAGTAGGGTGCTTTCTCGGGGCTGTCCCCTTGCACGGGGAGCCAGGCTGCTTCCCTGCTGGGCCTGAGTGGGGAGGCTGCAACTGAGTGGGAGGGGAGGCCCAGGGCACTCAGAGGCCACTGAAGGATGAGTCTAATGCAGCGAGGGGAGGGGGACGACACCCACTTCCACGGTGGTCAGTGGATAAAGAAAAGGGGGGCTTAAACCCACAGGGGTCCAGACATGGGGTAGAACTGGCGGTCTTAACAACCAAACACTCTGCCAACTTAGGTCCCCTTGGTCCAGGCTCAGCCATCGCCCAAGGGTGAAGAGCCATTCTGCTGGGGAGATAACCCTTCTGGGAAAGTTCCTGGCAGAAAGTAGGTGGTATCGGGCAAACCATCGGGAATCACAACGGGCCGAGTTCGAGCCTTCATTTGACTCCTGTGTGGTTTGGGCAGGTCACTTAACCTCTCAGTGCTTCAGAGGCTCCTGTCTGTAAAATGGGGATAATCCTACATGGCAGCCCTGGACGAAATGAGTTCAAGCTAGAAGGTGTCAGCACATAGTAGGTGCTCTAAGTCTTGTAGGTCACTCCTGGCGGGGTTGGCTGCCCCCGCCGCCACAGAGGCTCTGCTTCCCGAAGCACCTACCCCACACAAGAGCCCAGGTAGTCCCCTGTGGCCCAAGCTCAGAGCCCGGACGCATCAGCATCCACCAGTGTCCGACTCGGGTTGAAGGAGGGCACTCACCCAGCCACCAGTTGAGGCGTGTTGAGCCCTTCCACGGAAAAACTTGGATGGGCTGGAAAATCCCAACTACAGTTACATTTTCAAACCTTCTCACAATCCAAATGTCAACACCAATCGAAACAATATGTTTATTTGCAGCCCTCCTGCCAGACCAGATTAATTTCTACAGGCTCAAAGCCCATTTTGGAACTGTAATGTCTCAATTTTACAGATGAGAGGAGGGAGGAAAATAAAGCCAAACCCATCTTTGCCTTCTTGATTTGAGAAGTGCTGGGGGAAGGAGAGCACCAGAGCAGGCTTCGTGGTTGGCCCCGTCCCCCCGAAGATCCCATCAGTGCATCTGGGGTATGTTCCTTCCCCTGGCCACTACCTTGCAGCTTCCTTCTCCCTGGGCCCTGCCAGGTGGCCGATTTCTCTGCTCAGTGGGGGTCTGGCAGGGTGGCAGGTGGGTGGGGACTTTCAGCGGGGGTCAGGAAGACGAAAGCCAAATCGAGAGATGAAATATCTCTGAGCCCCAGGGTTCACGTGGGCCCCAGATGAGCTGGGTCCTGGTGTGTGGCTTTGTAATAAGGAGAAGAATGTCTTGAGTCCAGACACTGGGCCCCACTGGCAGAAGACCCAGCCCTGCCTCAGACATCCTGGCATGTGCTAGGCATTATGTGGGTGCATTGCACCATCTGGAATGCTCACAGCAGCTTGGCAAGGTGGGCACTGCCATTGTGCCCATTTTTCTGATGAGGACACTGAGGCTTCCCCAAGGTCTCCAGCATGCATGTGGCAGAGTCAGGGTTGGAGGCTGGTCTGTCCAGAGATCTTGTCCTTTCCAGCCCTGTGTACGAAAGAGTAGAAGGGAGGCCTCCTGGGGGAACACTGGCTTTGGGGTGGCTTTCAAGCTCCCCCTGCCTCGCAGCTACACGGGCAACCAGCTCCCCCCAGGATGAGAGCCGAGCGGGCAGGACAGATGGGACGCTGAGTGTTGTTCACTGCAGTCCAGCACATTCGGCTCTCCTTACTCTCCAACTCCACCTGGCTGAAAGATAAATTTAACATAACGTCCTCTCAACAAAAGTCAGATTCTAAGGCAATCGTGAGAAATGTGTGAAGTCCTATCTGTGGAAGGGCTGGGGACGCTCCTCAGCTCTCCTTTCCGACTGCAAGCCCTGCCATGTCAGAGCTCCTGTCCACCCTTTGAGAAGCCTCCCCCAATTTCCCCATGCTTTTACCCCCGGAAAGTATCTTTCTTGTTCCAGCTGGTGTCCTAGGCAGCGGTTTATACATCTGGAGCCCTCACCAGGTCAGGTAAGGGACTTGGCCCCCAGGAGGCCCTCAGACAAATCTGTATTGAAGGCATGAGTTGAGAATGAAGGTACGCCAGCACCATGAGAAAGGTGCCGTTATTGCCCCCATTTTTGAGATGAGGGACCCGAGGCTCAGGAAGACACACTGACCTGCCCCAGGTCCTACGGCCGGTAAACAACAGTACTTGGTTCATGGCCTGGGTCTACTTGACTCCAGAACTGTATTCAAGGTCGGAAACAGGCAGGCCCCACCCCCAGGACGCCTGCTCCATTGGTCACTGCAGGAATCGGACTGGACTTCAAGTAAGCCAGGCCAGAAGACTGGAGGGCTGGGCTGGCCAGCCTCCTCACGTCCCACAGGCACCCGCAGAGGGGCCCTCTGACAGGTCCTGAGGACCCCAGGCCATGGGACTTGGGCTCGCAGATTCACTTCAAATGGGTCTCACCCTCATTCCCCGCTGGAGAGGTCAGGCCCCCCTCAGGCAGGCCCCCCTCTGAACAGGCCGGCAGAGGGAAGAGGTTTTCTTCCCCACGATGGTGGAGGGCTATGGAACGAGCCAGGGAAACAATAGAGAAAGCTGGAAAGTGTGTGTAGGACCGCCCTGGAAACTTTATCCTGGCTGGATCACCCATCCAGGGGGCCCACGACGAGTCCTGGAGGCACCCGGCAGTGCGAAATGCAGATCAGCAACAGAGAGGCAGGTCCCAGGGAGCAGATGGGAGGTGGTCTGTGGAGCCCCGTGATGGGCGTCCCGGGCCCCCCGCCAGGACGTTAGCCCTCTTAGAACGCATTTACACGAGAGGGCCAGGGTCCGACATCCATCCCCTCGCTTACTTATGCACGCTCCCTTTTCATTCGTTTTTAGAACTATAAACAGCGTTGAGCAAAAGGAGACAAAAAGAAAAAGAAATCCACTCATGATCCCGCCTTTTAGAAATAACCACTGTCACTACGTTGATATACATGATTCCGGATGATTTTCCGTGCACGTTTGTCTGTTTGTTTTAAAAATGGGACCATACTGTTCGAAGCTGCATTGTCACCTACTCTTTTCCCTTTACAGCGTGTAAAATGGTCACGTGTGCCCACATGCTTACGCAAGCACACAAAATTTCTGGAAGAATATGCAAGAAACCATCCGCGTGGTTGCTTCCAGAGACGGAGACCGCAGATCTAGAATGGCAGAGAAAGTGACTTCAGATGTCACATATTTTTATTTAATAAGCACTTCCAAAGTGTTTATTACGTGCCAGGCACCTTTCTCCTAAGCGCTGTACAAACATTAATCCATTCCACAGACTTTAAAAATACTTCTGTAGAGTTTCGTTTCTTATCAGGTGGGTGTTACTTTCATAACTAAAAATGAGTTTAAATTCTCAAACTTAGTGAACTAGTGAACATCTCTCCACGTCAAATAATATCCTTCAAATAGTATCCGTTTACGTATCACCTCAACTTGCCAGCAGCAGTTTTCTAGCCGGCAGTGTCCTGGGCCAGGCCCATTCCAGTGACCAGCCCCGGGATGGAGAAGACCAGACTTTCCAGCATCCTTGAAAAGGAGCCGAAGCCGAGAGAAAGGCTGTCCCCACCAGCAGGCAGTCACGTCTGCATATGCTTTACAAACAGAAATGCTTCTCTGTCCTTGAGCCAAACCAGGTAGCAGACACAAAGCCAGACCAGCCACAATGACTTATGGAGCCTCAAACCAAAGTGACCCAAATTCTAATTTCTTTTAAAACCAAATGTCGATGGAACCAGAGTTATTTCCCTGAAAGCCCGAGAGAGAGCTGCTCAAAATGGGACCAGACCTCGGCATTTTGGTAAGTATTTCAATTAGACTGTTCCTTAAATCTTGGAGAAGTTCTATTTCAGACGCTCAAGGCCCTGCGTTGTTTCAGCTTTAATGACATTGTGGGGCATCATTCACACAGGTTGGGCGTCATTCCACAGACGTGGAAAGGCCTGGGTTCTGGGTGACCTTAAATGGGTTAGCAACGTTCTGAGCACCAGAGTCCTGCTCCTTAAGGCTACTGTAGGATCGAATAGCCCTAGGAAGAGGGTCTCCAAGAAGTGGTGGCCATGGAGTGGGATCTACCCCTTTGGTGAAGTCCCAGGTCATTTTGAGACTAAGCCACAGACCCGGCTAGAGTAGCTGAAGGCACCTCCAAAGCCCTGGCCCACAGGCCTCTTGCAAGCCCTTCGGAAGCCTGGGCTCAGAGCCCAGACACTGCTGCCTCGTTTCTAAGCCCTAAAGGTCACGGGAGTGGGAGGGAAAATAGCACCTGCCATCCCCAGCTGTCCTTCCCCCTGAGGTCACACCTGTCAGCCTTAAGCTGCCCATTCCCGATGGCAGACCTGACTTGACATCAGCACTGGAGGCGCGTCCCCACTGGGACAGGGGGCCCCACATGACAAAATGGAGCCTGGGGCTTGGCCTGGGGACCAAAGGTAGACCCCCAACTCCCATACACACGCTCACACACTCCCCCATGCATATGCAGAGGGACCGTCTCTGCCGCCACTGAGCCCTCCACTGGGAGCCACCATCCAGCTCAGCTGTGCCCATCGATTTTTGCTCTGCAGCAGATTTGCGCCCACACACACGCATGCATCCCTAACCAGGAGAAGGAAGGAAGAGGGGTTGAAAATCAATGCTCTGGTGCCTCTGAACTCCCCTATAGGGAAGTTGTCCAGACCTTCCAGGCGGGAACAGAGGCTTCTAAGGGAGGACAGTTCCCCAAACACGCCCAGGAGGCCACATGAGAGAATCCAGCACCCCGGCACGGAGCCCACTAAACAGTTCAAGACTCTCAGCCTCTCTTAGAGCCTCCCCGGCCAGCGGCTCGGGCCAACCGCGAGCAGCACATTCTAAAAAGGTGTTTATTTTTAACAGGCTTCACTAATATCATGAGCCCCAGCCCAGCCCAGGAAGGCCTCCCAACAGAGACATTTCCGTGGGGGCAAGAGTGTCCCTATGCCCCTAGGAGGGGCAACCAAGTCAAAATCCAGGCCTGGCTGTCTGCTTGGAGGAGGAAGGGAAAACAGTGTCACACAAAATAAGGCAGCACCATAGCCCCCTGCACCCCACCTCTCTCGCTCCTGGAGACCAAGCTTTCTGTGTGTCCCTGATCTGTGCAGGGACTTGCTGGCAATCAGACGTCAAAATGTGAGCTGACCGCAAGTCAGATCTGTCTTCCCAGCCTAGCAGGGAGAGTAAGGGTCAGGGCTGGAGTCCAATCTCAGGCCCCAGGTTCCATCTCCTGGAACTATTGTGACAGCTCAGGAAAGGGTTTTTACCTGAAACACGGTCCCCGTCCTCAGGAAAGACTTTGATCACTGGAAACTCCCAGTGAAAACCCTCCTTACACACCCAGGAGTCTCCATGTCCCCATCAAGCGATAGGAGACAGGCCCTCCAAGGAAGGTTCCGGGACTCAGAATGCTCCCACAGAGCCCTAACCGGTGAATGAGTCCCAGGGAAGCACAGTCCACAATTGCTGAAGGCGGCCAACGGTAACACTGTCCCCAGTCCCCACCCCCATCCAGCCGAGCTCAGCCTGCAAATACTTCGAATTCTTCAAAATTAGAAGGGCCAGTCCCCATTTTGACCAAAATGCAATTTAAGACTAAAATCCCCCCAGTCTAAGGGAGGCACCCACCCCCCACCCCAGGCCCCTTGGAAGCTGAAACTCTGCTCTGAGACAGCTTTGTCTGGCCGCTCTCTTAGCCCCTTCAGTTTGCTGGGGGTGATTAGAGTGGCCCATGAGCAATAATAATGATAACCTGGAAAAACAAATGCTACCTGGACGTAGCTTACCAACCTGTAATTTAGGGCTGTGGATTTCTGGGCGAGGCAAACACAAAGAATGTCACTTTGGCCTCACCATTAATCTTCACAGCAGATGTGAGTTTTGTTGCTGAACATGAATGGGGGAAAAAAAAAAGCACTTCCCTATCGAGCCGGGGCTCGGGTCTGCTCTAAAATGCATACACAATTCATAATGATGCATTTGATTAATGGTAAATGAGCATGGAATTCTGAGGGCCAACCCATGTGACGGCCACATTAGCACCAGATGAAGCTGTCATGCGGGTGATGTGACAAAAATCCAAGAGCGGGCCACTGTGACCGAGAGACCAGGGCCGCATGGCGGACGGAGACCAGATTTTCTGCAATTTCTTTCTTTTTTTTTTTCTTTGTAAGGGGGCAAGACAGAAGAATAATCTACAGCTGAACGAAGGAATAAAGAAACACGATTCCAATTTGCACTCCGAAGTTGTTGTTTAGAATGAAAAAGGGAGATTCCAATGTAAAAGTTTGGATTTCTTTATGTCTCCTATCCACAGGGGTGAACTCAGAAAGCCAAACGGGACCAGAGTGGGAAAGGGGTCTCTTGTGATTCTCTGATAAGCTCGGTTATTACTGGTGGTCGGGAAGGCCATTTAAAAAAAAAGGACAGAGCTCTTAAAACCAGTCAGGCGTTTCCAACGGGGCTGAGAACCAGAGTCTCGGGGCCGCAGAGGAACGGGCAGGCCCAGCACAGAGCCCGTGGTCGGTCGGTCGGTCGGTCGGTTGTCGGTCGGTGTTTCAAACGCCTGTGCTTTGCTGGGTGTGGAATGTCTCCAACTTCAGCCCTGGCGAGTCTTATTGAAAACATTATCTTTTCCATCAATAATACCTCCAAGTTCTTTATTAGCAAACTCCCTGGCAAAAGCTGACATATTTACAGCACGCAGTAAACTTTACGTATCTACAACAATATTAGAGAGAGAGAGAAAGCCCCCACTCAGTGACCACAACAAATCATTCAGACTTAAAGTGATCAAGTGGGAGGCTAATTGTCCCAAAAAGAAGGACTCCTGACGACCCCCATCCCATCCAGCGGCAAGAGGAGCACTAACAAAGATGAAAAAAGTTATGTTTGAGGATTGGAAACGTAAGAATATATATTTAAAAAAAAAAAAAAGGAAAGAAAAGAAAAGAAAATCCAACTGATATCACCGTCTAGGCTGAAGGAGAAACCTGATCTTGAATGGAATGGTTAACATTTGGGGCTGTTTGGAAAGAATTGCTCCAAGATGTTTTTGCTCAAAATGTATAGATTTAAGGTAAGACGCTCTGTGTAGGTCCTAACCACTCTGGAAACAAGTCCCCCATTACTTTGCATCTGACAAAGGTAGGGACGAATTTTGTTTTCCCTTTCTTTAAACTGGGTAGCTTCGCTGGCTTTAACTTGGAAGCGCGCTAGAGAAAATATTTACTTGTCTTGTTCTTTTTATCACTCTGCCAGCGTGTTCTCCTGTAAGGATCGTGTTTTTCTCTCAGCTCTCTTCACTCCTTTTCCTCTTGCATTCAGACCAATGAAGTGTCGACCCAGGGCCCTGACTCTCTCCTAGCCCACGCTCCCCTAGAGAAAGTATGCCAACTTTATGGGAATTCATGGAAAGGAAAATTTTATATATTATATATATATAATATATATATATATAATATGTAATATATAATGAAATCTCAAGGTTCCCAATGGAGGGCACTAGAGGAACGGGGGCCCCCAGTCTCCAAAACTCCTAGCCACAGAGAAAATTATTTGTTTTGATGAAAATAGGAATAGATGCGTATTTATTTGGGAGGAATCCCATCAATGGTCTTCTGGGAAGTATTTGATTTTTCCTTGTTATTTGGCAAATCCAGAGAGGGAATTGGGTATTCATCTGAAGCTTCTGTTTCCAGCCCTTTTGTTAAATGAGTCTCTCTTCTCCTGGAATGTTACATTAAACCATTTTCCTCAAGGAAGAAAGAAAAGGGGGAAAAAAAGAAGAGAAAATTTCCAAGTCTAAAAAATTTTTCTTCGGAAGAAAATATCAAAGGTATCTCAGGGAGGAAATGAAAATAATCGCATTAGAGAAGGGCAATTTTTAAAAGTTTTTCGGACTCTGCATGTGAACAGAAAGACTTTGGAAACTTGCATTAATAACTGGCTTCCCTGGGGCTGCTCATTTGCGGGAATCTGTTTCTACAGCCACCGTTTTCTAACCCCTCTTCAAAACAGATGCATAATTTTCTAACTTCACAAATGGGTCGTCCCACACCTTCACCATTCACAAAAACTAAATTAAATTAAATTGAAGAGTGGGGTATATTTAAACCAGAAAACGTATCTTCAGGTGAAAAGCTTTGATGAAGAAATCAATATTAAGAGTTCTGTTTTTAAAGTCAGTGGTTGGTGCAGATGAAAATGAAAATTGGTGACAATAAAATGTCATCAGATTCTTATACTTTCGCTGTACGGAACATCATCAAAGTCGCCCCATATGTTAACATGGTTTTTATATATCTTTTGTATGCGGCATCCATTTAATTTTTATCAACAATGACAGTCCCAATCTCCAAATATTTGTGTCAGGGGCAGGAAAGGGATACGCACCCAAAAATATCCTCAAAATTATATACTGATGTCAACACCACTCTTTAGAGCTATTATGTTTTTGTGGTTTTTCTTTTGTAAAAACATCTCTTCCCCAGGCTTTTGGTCCATACCATATCTATAGATGAGATTTTTTTCTTTTTCCTTGCAGTCATGGAGACCACAGCCTCTGGCTGCTCTAATAGCAATATCTTTTAATTTGTTCTTTCAACCTCGAGGAAGCCATACTATTCCTTTTTCGCTCGGTCTGTGCTGGAAATGAATTCCACAATTTGCAGAGTCCTCGGCATCCCTTATCCCGTAACAATACAAGATGTGGAAAATGTGCTTAAGATTGAAAATCGCATTTTCAAAATCCAAGCGTTTCTCTTTCTAGACTTTTGCTAAGCAGCTTATTGTACAAATCCAGGTATTGCCTAAATATCTCTAGGGGTTAAAAAAAAAAGAGCGTGATGTACTATTTATTATATTTCATTAGATAAACCTCAAAAAAGTAAACATTTTCTCCCCTCGATTCACCCACTGCCTGTTTCAGATTTTAATGCAATGATATGTTTTCTCAGGATCTTGAATATTTATATTTCGGAACTTAAATATCTTTATTTAAACCATACAGTCTCAATCTCCAAAACCCTGGATTTTTAATATTTTGGCGACTGAAATTTGGCATGTTTGAAGGTTTGCTTCTCTGCAGAAGTCTCTTGTTATCCAAAGTAGAAAAACAAACTAGGGGCAGATTATAAACTGCCCAACGCTGGCTGCTTACACAGCCGACCCCGTTTACGTTCTGCCCTGGGGACAATGACTTTCTTAATAATAAATAGGGAAAATGTAAAACGTTTTCTTTAAATTAAAAATCGAAACGAATTGTTTTAATGAATATCTCTGGTTATGAGGGAAAAGCATGCCTTCGTGTGTACACTTTCTGAAGAAAAATTTCCTGTGTGGTTTTCCCTGTGAGATCAAAAGGAACTAATTAACTTTTCTATAAGGTAAACAAAACTTTAACTTGAAATATCCCCATGAAGTATGTGGGAAGTGAGCTTTTGTGTGAGTGAAAGCAAGACGGAGGGAGGGAGGGAGAGAGGGAGGGGGAGAGAGAGGGAGGGAAGGAGGGAGGAGGGAGTTGGATTTAATTTTATATTTGAAATTGTCTCATGCTCAGAAGGTATTGGAAACCCAGTGTTGTCCAAGAGTCAGCCTTCTTTTTATTCCCCCATTACCAAAATGATATTTAAATCAAAGGCTGAAACGTTGCCAAGTTCAAATCCCCCGAAAGATTAATAAGGCATTGTTCTGTTCATAGAAAATTGGTTCTTCTTAGAGCCCCTTTAAGAAGAACTGGGTGTGTGAAGGAGCATGAGGAAAGAGTGTGGGAAAAGAAGAGATCTGGAAAACGGGGCCGTGGCCTGAGTGGGAGGGTGGCATGGGGAGAGAATCTTCAAGAGCACAGACAACCACTCTCCCCATCCTCAACCAGAAGTCACCGGGGTCAAGGGGTCAAGGGGAGCAGACCCCCAGCTGGAGCTCCCTTTCCCCAGGACTGGGCTCACTTTCTCAGGTTTCGGGGACAAACAAGAGCAGGAAGCAGCCCTGAGGGGACCAGGAGGGTGTTCAGGGCTGTGCCCCCTCTGGGTACTGACCCCTGGGCTGAGAGACGAGAGGGGCCCCTCTTGCCCCTCCCAGGAGGAGCATCTGCAACCAGGGACTGAGGCCCTCCCAGGACAAAGAGTTCTTGGCCAGCTTCAGGCAAGCCGCTCAGGGCCAGGGCCCCCTGGCCGGGCCTCCTCTTTGCCCTTGGCAGGTTGGGACAGGCGGCCAGCCCAAAGGACAGAGATTGCAGGAGGCAGCCTGTGCGGGAAGAAAGGGCTCCTCGCTGGAGGGCCCAGCAGGGCAGGAGACCGTGGGCACCTCCACTGTCTGCCCTCGACCCCGAATCCCCAGAGCAGAGGCGTGGGTGACGCACATCCCCCCCCCACACACACACACACCTGCCTCTGCTCACCAGCCCCTCCATCGCCTTTTATGCTTGCTTTGTGGATGATGAGGCTACTTGTTGTCATAACAGCTAATATTTATTCAGAGCTTACCAGGTGCCAGGCTCTGCGCTCAGAGCTTTACTGGAAAGTTCACAGCAAATATAGGAGGTGGGCAATACTGCCCTCATTGGGCAGATGAGGAAGCAGAGGAACAGAGGGCTTAAGTCACTTGCCCAGGGGCACCCAGCAACTCACACACAAGGTCACTGAGCCACAAAGCTTAGCGGGATTTGGTTGTGACCAAGCCCCCCCACCCCATAACCCCAGCTTAGTGGCCAGGATCCAGGCAAACAGCCTAGTTCTGTTATGATAGGAAGGGTCCTTGACCAGGCTCTTTGCCGAGACTCTTGGCCGCCTAGCTGGGATCAGAAGAGGCCTGTGTGAACTCCAGGGACCAACCCCCCCGGGGACATTCACACCCCATCCCAGTGGCAGGAGCTCGATCCATCTGGATCAGTCCTTAAGTGTATACTGATTGTTATTAGTGATGAGGGACCCACCTGAAGTCCTTTATTCATTTATCCAGCACCTAAATCCGCAAACCATTTCCTGTTGTGTCAGCTGGCAGGGACTGGAGACCACCCCCACAAACCATCCCTCTCATTCACATCCAGGGAGCTCTCTTGAGAGGACAAAGAAAGGTGGGCTCCTTGGGGAGGGGGCACATCACCAGAAGCCTGTGTCTCCTCTGATGTAGTCCCTGGAAGAGGCCAGAACCAGCATCCTTCCTCATGGCATACCAGAAGGGGGGGGGGGATATCCCAAGTTTGAATACCCTAAGTGTATCCTTTTTTCCTCTGGAAAATAACTAAATCCTCATAGACGAAGAAAAAGGGGAGAGGTCAAGCAGACCATAAATACTGCTTGGGTTCAGTAGCAAGACCAGCAGCGATTTTCCCTAAGGCCCAGTACGGGAGTTGAGTCAGACCACCACTGCCACATCCTGGCTGTGTGACCTTGAGCAAGCTGCTTTACCTCTCTGAACTTCAGTCTTTCTTCACGGGGGCTTAAAGAAAGAATTTCTTCTCTTATCGTCCACTTCACCTGGAGATAATCTCCATCCCCAAACTGCCCTCCTGTATCTAAAATCGATTACTGTTTCAGCTCTAGTCCTTTCAGAAATGTTTCATTATTATAGGAAATGTCCTTGACTGGAGCCCCTTTGTCACAGGCAAATTCCACTCATTTTCGGTTAGCCCTGCCGCTGACTTCTGCCCCTTGCTGAATGTCCCCCCAGCACCGTCCCTCTGTCCCGGGATACTGCCATGGCTTCCATGCCTTAGCAGGAGAATTCTCGGTTCATCGGGCCAAAAACGCTGTCCCTCTGTGCCCTCGAAGTCCCTAAGGCCCAGAGCTCTCTGAGTACCCAGGCCCCTGAGTCAGTAAACATCTGCTGAGCACCTACCATGATCCCATTCATGTGCTGGTCCCTGGGAGTTCAGGTGCAAACAAGTCAGACAAGGGTCCGTTCACATCATGGTGGGCAGGGCCGCACGAGGCCAGCAGCACGTGGGTGGGTCCCGTCCCAGGCAGGCGGTGAGCTGCTCCATCTCTAAAGCAGTGGGTCCGCTCTGAGGCGGGTGTGTGCACGCAAGCCTCACTCCACCGTCTGGCTGCCCACCCCCCCACCCCACCCGGACAAGCCCCTTCACTTCTCTAAGCCTCCGTGTTCCCAGCATTTCATTCAGGGCCTCCCAGGGGACAGGCCCCATACTGGCAACCATGGGACCCAACAGCCCCCTCTGGAGTCTAGCAGGGAAAGCAGGGGATGGATGAATCACTCCAGCTATGAGAGGGAGGATGAGAGTACAGCCCTCCCTGCTACCCCCCTCCTCCCCCTCCTCCCCACCCCCAGTGAGTGCTGACTCAGCCACAGGGGCCTGGCCCTGTCCTCGCGAGAGAAGTGCCATCGAGGAGGAGGTGGGGGCTTGCGGGGCACATGGGAGGCCTCAGAAGTGGGAGCTGGTGCTGGGGAGCATTGAGTCCCCCTCTATCCAGGAGCTTACACTCAGGGTGGGGGGCAGGAGCAGGTGGCTGTGCGCCCCAGATGCTTCTCAACAGGTGTTTCCTTCCAAGTCCCCAACTAAACAGAGACAGCCCGGGTATGACTGACCCAAAGGTCAAGTCTGACTCTGCTCTCCTCAGAGGGAACCAGAGACCTTCCTCCCTTACATGCCCTCTGCCCAGCCTTCTTTTTATTCCCCCATTACCAAAATGATATTTAAATCAAAGGAATTTGGAGTATACTGTTTTCTGGCAAAAACACTCCCACTCCCTGCATCTAGAATTTGGTTGGCTTCTGGAAGAATCAGCTATGTGTATATATGATTTATGTACAAACACATATTCCTCTCTATCCGCGTGCACACACACACACCCTGCACAGAGTGAACACTGGATAAATATTTGCTGGTTGGACTTGTCGAAGACATATATATGTATGCATCTGTTATGAGTAATATATGCATCCAATATGCATAAAGAGATAGACACATATGGTTTTATATACAAGGTTAGAGATCAGTTTATATGAGTGTATACACATCCATAACTTTATTTCCAGTTGGCATCAGGCAGTTGGCTGGCATCTAGTGTAAACGAACTGTTCATTCATTTGGGACAAGCATGTAATCTGTGTGTGCACGGAGTGAAAAATGCGACTTTTTTTTTTTTCTTTTTCTTCCAAACGTTGAATATACAACTTGTGATACTTTCAATAGAGCTTATAGAAATATTGAGTTTTAACCTAATTGTTAACTTGGAATTTCCAAAATTAACCATAAAAAATAACACGGGGCCATCAGTCCCTCCCGAAGCCACCGGAGAACCCAGCTCTGAAGAATTACTGTATTTAAACACACTGGAGTCAGATTCCACCGCTGTTTACTGAACCGCTTTGGGCTTGTGTACATTATTCCATTTAATCCTCACAACACCTTAGGAACTAGATTTTATCCTCGCCGGAAGAGTGCTTACCGAGGCTGGGAGAGGCTAGTGACCTTATACAAGGTAACTCCGCTCGTGAGTGATGGGGCTCAGTTATCCCTTCCCCAGGACTGCCGTAACAAAGTACCACCACCCAGGTGGCTGGAAACAGCAGAAACTTGTCCTCTTCCAGTTCTGGAGGCCAGGAGTCCAAAACCAAGGTGTCAGCAGGGCCATGCTCCCTCCAAAGACTCTAAGGAAAAGAGGTCTTCTTTGCTCCTTCTAGCTTGGGGCGGTTGCCAGCAATCTCTGCTCTATGCCTTGGCTCCTTACACACCTCACTCCAGTCTCTGCCTCCAGCTTCACAGAGCCTTCTCCCTGTGTGCCTGTGGCCCAGCTTCCCCCCTCCTACAGGGACGCCAGTCGTGGGGAGAGAGCCCACCCTAATCCAGTCTGACCTCATCCTAGCGAATTACATCTGCAAAGGCCCTCTTCCCAAACCAGGTTGCATTCGCAAATGCTGAGCAGGCGTGAATTTGAAGGAGACACTGTTGAACCCCGTTTGGCTGGAATTCGAACCAGGTCTTTCCAGAAGAACTGGGCCCAAGTCTTCCACCTGCCGGGTGGAAGGGAGCAGTGGCACCCTCTGGCCGACCCTCCCGTTTCCCTCTGAGTCGGGGTTTGACACAAGCGAGAGGAACACAAGGAGGTCGCCTTCCTTGAAAATGTGGCCCAGTCGCACAGCGGGACATTTGCAGGGGTCCAAGCTCCGGCTGGGGGGGCAGCGAGGGGGTGGCGTATGGCCCTGGGTGGCTGCTGGCCTCTGAGACTTCTGTCTGCTGTCCCTGTGTGTCCCCTGGAAACAGCTTCCTCTCCACCCATCCTTCCTGTCCCCTTCCAGCTACTCCGCACTGTCCCAGACGCTGGCTCCCCTCTCCTCAGTACCACTTTCGGGAAGCCACCGTGAGCCCTCTTGGCTCAGAGTCCCAGGGGGGTCGGGCCTGGAGCGACAACCAGGACAGGCACCCCCGGTGGACCTGGGCTCACGTAGGGAAAGCATGTAGCTCCAGCCCCCGCTGCCACCTAGGAAAAGCAGAAGCGTGAAAACCAGGCAGGCCTCATTTCCTGGGAAGGGCAGGGGACTTCCTGCCTGGCCACTGGAGGGGCCTATTTAGCTGTCGCTCTCCTTATCTGTGGTGGCATCCCATTGGTTATTAGGACCCATACTAGCGATGGGGAGTGGGTGTTCTGGAGGCTGACCGCTGGGGTCTGACTCCTGGGCCTGGCACTCACCAGCTAGGTGACTTTTCAACATGTAAGCCGACCTCTCTTTGCCTCAGTTTCTTCTTCTGTAAAATGGGCATGACAACAGTTATCTAGCCCACACCATGGAGAGAATTCAGCAACTTCCAGCAGGTAGAACATCCTGTTGTAGCAGTAGGTGCCGTAACCCCCAAGGGCAGCCACCAGCATCTCAACGGCGGCTACCATCACATAATGGTCATTACCACGGAAACTGACTGGCGGCGTGACCGGCGAAAGGTTCATGGAGTCACCATGGTTCCCAGAGGCGGAATTACTTTTGCAGGATCGGATTTTTTATCGAGTGGACCCCATGTAATGCACTCACTCCCAACACCGGTGGTCCCCGCCCTGCCCCCATGAGCTGCGGGACTGGGGCAAGTCAGCTGACCTCTGGGGGCCTCGGCTTTCTCATCTGTAGAGTGGCCTCCTCCCTTCCCAGACTGCGCTGGGGAAGGAAGGCGAATGTCTGTCACTGTGGGCCCGGGAACCTCCATGTCACTTGCCTGCACGTCCGATTCCTCGTGTGGGAAACAGGGTGATAATTCATCCCCCACAGGGTTGTCTGAAGAGTCAGAGACAGGGAGCGTAGGAGTGCCCGGCTCGCAGTCAAGACAATGAGTGATGCAGGTATGATTACTTAGGATCGGGTCACCTTCTGAGGTAAACGTGTGGAAGCTGCAGGTCACGGCCTCCGGGGACAGGAACTCTGGGTGTCGGAGTTAAGGGGTCACTGCCACACACACCCGCCTTCGCCTCAGCCCCCAGTGCCCTCCCGTCTGCCATGCCTATCCCAGGGAGTCAGGGGCAGAGCACCAAATGAGGATTTTCAAGCCAGGACCAGGCACTGCCAGCAAGCCTGGGGCTTGGTCTCTGGAAGGCCCCGAGGAAAAGTCGGGGGGAGGATGAGGAAGCAGGGCTCTAAGCGGGGAGCGCTCATAAATTCATTGGCAAGTAATTTATGGCAACCAAGTGTAACACCTAATATGTGCCAGTGTGAGAGGTTAATGGGGAAGGTTAAGGGGCACAGCCCGGCTGATTTATGGGCCTGGCCAGGGGCTTTCATCCTGACCAAGGCTCTGGCTCCAGGGGCCCCGCCCGGAGGAGAGATGGGGGTGGGGGGGAGGGAGGGAGCAGGCCAGCTTGAGTGGGTGGGGTGGGGAGAGCCCTGGGGCAGGGAGGATCTGAGGAGAAGTGGGATAGAAGAGGGGAAGGGAATGGTCTAGAAAAAAAGCAGGGAGGAAGAAGGGGGGATGTGCCAGGCACACGCACCCCTGCAAGGCAGTGGTGATGGACTCTGTTGCTCGGAGGCCCTGGAGGCTTGTCTTGTATGTGACCTTCAAGTGGTGGGTTCCAGAACAGTGTGCGTGTATCAGTGCGGCCAGGAAGACAAAGTGGAACCAGCGCGTTCAGTGGTGTAAACTGGGGAGTGATTTATGTGTGCAGAGAGTAAGGCAGTTGACAACTAACTTCATCAACATAGAACCACAGTCCGGAGCCAAGGCGGGCCTGCTGGCTTTGCCACTTACTGAGAGGTGGGGCTCTCAGTTCCCCCCCTATAAGTAGCCATTGTGATGTCTATTGCCAAGGACATTTCTGTGCATTCCGCAGCTAACCTGGCACCGTAGCTGACCCGGAGAAGGTGAGGTGCAAGAGTCGGGACTCAGGGGACACCAGCGGCAATGTTTTAACGTTAACAGCAAAAAGAGCAGCGAGTAGCTGGCTGAGCCATCCGTCACCCCCCGACCCTGGGATAGTGATCTCAGGGCCGCTGGGCAAGCTCCCAGGCTGGACCCTTGAGCCGGCACCCGGACTGGCCTTCTAAAAGAATCAGACTGTCAAATTCAAGAAGATTAAATACAATGAAGGCTGGGAGGATTTTTGAGACCCTGCCGGCCCGAACAGCAGAGCCAGAATTCCCTGAAAGCCAGGCCAGGGTCACCACCGACGGTTATAGTAAGAAACGCAGACCCCCACGTGCCCAGCCCCTCGGAACTCATGGAGCACCTTCCGCCCACCAGCCCACGCAGCCTTCCCTGTGGAAAAGCTGGGCTCAGAGAGGCCAAGTGACTTGCCCAAGGTTGCACAGCCTGTCAGTGTGTACGGAGCCATGCCGAGAGCCCAGTTTCTTGGCTCCAAGTTCAAGACTTTCTCCTTGTGCCCAGTGCTTTAGTTACAGAGACCCTCGCACTTGCTGTTGTTTGCTGGGGGGGGGGGGGGGGGGGGCAGCACTACTCACTCTGGGTGGGGGGAACGGAGGAAAGGCAAGCACCGCCTTAATGGATGCACCTCACTATGTCTAGAATCTCCCACTAACCACCACCCGTTACCTGGGTCCTTCCAATTCTGCTCTCGGTCCCTCTCTCAGCTAAATCCCCCTAGAGGCCATTTTGTGTTTTCTGAGCTGATTTCTGCCACATCCTGCCCTAGCCCATAACAAGTAACAATTCCCCAAAAGTGGAGGTGGGGAGCTTCTCCTGATTCAAACCTTCCAGATCCTCCAGGGTTATCTGACTCCACTCCCGAGTAGGGGCTGTGTTCACAATTTGGGGCCGAGCAGTACTGGTACCCAGCCCCCAACACACACACACACACACATACACACACACGTACACACACATGCACGTGCACCTTCGGTTAGAGAAACCTTCTACATGCATATGAGCACACACATGTACAAACGTGTGCACACACATAGAGAACACACCTGCACAGACATCTTAACTCTCGAAAGCCAAGCCAGCTCCTAGCCCCTCTCGACACAGACCCTCAATCAAAGAAGCATCGGCCAGCATCCAAAACTAACTTGAAATTCTATTAAAATGTTTACTACAGACTCACAGGAACGGGGAGATTCTATTCATAATGCATAACACCAAAACCATCTGAAAGACTCTCCCTCTCCCCTCAGCTCCCAGGGCTTCTAGACCTGACAGCCTCCCTCCCAGCCTCCCTCCTGGCCTGCCTTCTCTCCTGACTGCAGAGTCCCAAAACCCCATTCTCCCACCCTAGGCTGTCTGTGCTGTTCCTACTTCCCACGTCTCTGTAGCCTTTCCCAGGTAAATGCAGCCCCTTTTTCTGGCTCCTCTGCCCCTCCTCCTTGCTCCACAACTCCTCTGATCCCTGGTGGGTGGGGGTGGGGGTGGGGCTAGAAGCTATGAATACTCAGGCCCTAGTAGTTTACACACACACACACACACACATACACACACATGCAAGCATGTAGCCATGGTCTTATGAGTCTCCTCGATAGAGGGTCCTTCACCCTCTGCCAATCCCTGGCCTTCGAGGCAACCGCACCATGTATTCAGCTAGAGCCCTCATGCCTTCCTTCTGCCCACCTGGCTGCTGGGCTGAGATACTGATTTGGGGAAGAAGAACCAGGTGTGGCACCCGGGCTCTGCTTTGCCCTTTCCTGGCTGTGTGAGCCCGGAGGGGTCACTCAGATTCCCTGGGAGACCATGTGCCTAAAACGCAAGATGTGCATGGCCTTCCTGGCCAGATCCAGACTTGAACGCCAGCTCTGCAACTTCCTCGCTGTGTGTCTTTTGGCAAGTGGTCAGCCTCTCTGAGCTTTGATTTCTTCATTATAGAATGGTGTATCGTGATCACAACCTGAACGGTTTCTGCGAAAACTCAAGAAAACAAGAAGTTGTCAGATCATGAATACAAATACTTGGGAAATGTTTCTTCGAACGCAAGGGCAGCAAGTTTCCATTTTGGACAAGGCCTTCTGTTTCCAACAGAATATTCACTGTAAGGGAAGCCAGGTGGGCAAGAGAAGGCGGTGTAGGGTCTCATATTCCAGGGTTGGAATCTCAGCTCTGACCCTCCTGAGTGTATTCACTTTGTCAAGGCTCCAGGCCAACCCCCTGCCTCATTTGTCTTATCTGTAAAATGAAGAGAGCACCATAGTACCTTCCTATAAGACTGCTCTGAAGAGTATCCACTCACTCAGACGAAAAGTAAAATAATAAAATATTTACCGAGCACCTGTTCGGTGCCGAACACTTCTCCAGGCCCTAGAGTATGAAAACTACATAAGGTTCCTGGCCTTATCATGGGGGAGACAGACCATAGACAGGCAAACAAATAAATAAGCCAGATAGCGACAGATAGTGATAAGCGCTCGGAAGAATTCAAGCAAGGTAAGTGACGAGGAGGTGGAGGTGAACTTGCATCAGGTGCCCCAGAAGACAAAATCTCTGGAACAAGCTGAGAACTGAGTCTGCCTCATCATAGGTGCTCAGTAAATGATACTAACCATTGATGATTGTTACTATAGGTCAGATTCACAGATTGATCAGGAAGTGCTTCTGGGAACTGACGGAAAATCACCCAAAAGAGCAGGTCTTGCTGCCCCGTTTGGCAAGGGAGAGATGTGGGAGGGATGGCCTAGCGAGGGCAAAGGCCCCATTTGCTCCAGCTGCCACAGTGTTTCTGGAAGGTCCGGCACCATCTTCTCCTCCAGCCCCCATCAGGCTTTCATTTCCTCAGGCAGAGGCTCAGCGCCAGCGCCCTGCTGCCAACCTGGATGGCACATCAGAGACCAGGAACATTTGCCACGGATTTCACGGGGTGTAAAGTGCTCGGCACCCATTAAAGCTAGAGGGGTTGCGGGCTGGGGGCTAAGATCCTGCCTACAAGGCTCAGAAACACTTTGGAAGGAGCCAAAGATTTCCAGCACTTTGGGAATAACCCTGATCTCTGGCTTTGCCCTGGAACTGTTTATCTCAGCTTTTAAATGTCGTGGGCCAGGCTGAGAGTTTTGTCAAAAGGAAAAATGGAGGGGCGCCTGGGTGGCTCGGGCTGTTAAGCGTCCAACTCTTGATTTTGGCTCCAGTTATGATCTCGGGGTCCTGGGATCCAGCCCCACCTCAGAGCTCTGCGTTCAGCAGGGAACCTCCTTCTCCCTCTCCCCCTCCTCCTGCTCACATGCACACTCTCTTTCTCTCTCCCTCTCTCTAAATAAATAAAATCTTAAAAAAAAAAAAAAAAAAAAAAGGAAAAACGGAGCCAGGCTGAGTGAGTTGTCTCCCTGAGAGCTCCCCAGTATGGGCAATGTAGCCCCCGTTAGTCCATCCACCTATGGCAGCTGGTAGGCCCCGTCTGTGTGTAGGACTTTAGGAGAGGCACCCAGAGCAGCAGGTACAAGGGATCTGCTTGTCATCCACGTGGGGAAAGGGAGGAAAGAAAAAACATTTATAAAGTGCCCCTGACCTGTTAGGTACCACACCTTCCCATCATCTCCTTTACGTCCTCAGAGCAATGCATCAGGGCCCGCATTATCGTTCTCCTTTATCAGATAGGAAAACAGGCCCAGAGAGGTTAAGTAACTCACCGGAGGTTGCCCAGTGACTATGTAGCAGAGGCAGGATTCAAACCCTTGATGAAAGAATGGTTTTCCTCCACAGAGAAAGTGAAGTAAAGCAGCTTAGAAGAGACTATTCCTCCCTTCTGTGGAGGGGGGTGGGGTCCAGGTGGGGGAGGAGGAACAGGACCCCTGCCCAACCAGCCCATCGTGCCCAGAGACCCGGGAGTGGCAGGTAAACAGCCAAGTCATCTTCCATCCTAAACAATGAGGAGAGAGCACTTACCTATGCCAAGCACTTCCCAGGAATTTGCTCAAATAATCCTCTCTCCTCCTCCCCAGGACCTGGTTACGAAAGTTATTGCCATTTTACAGATGAGAAGACTGAGGTCTCATGTCAGTCAGTGACACAGCCTTAATCAGTTGGACTCCAGGGTCTGACCCGCTCACTACCCATGTGACTCAACCACTGAACTGTGTGCATTGTTAAGTGCTACCCTCGCCATTCACAAGCATGTTTTCCATTCATTATCTCCACTGACAATGTGAGCAAGCCTCGGGGATGGGGCATCCCCCCAAATCCAGGCTTTGACCAGTGGCCCTGTGGGAAGACAAGCAGTGGGGCCGTGAGGTGCTGAGAAGGAGAGGCTGGGGGCAGGAGAGTCCTGGGGAGGCCCCACAGCCAAGGTGTGAGGAGGCTAAGCCTCGTCAGCCATCAGGCGTCTTCAGGACCCTGAGCCTTAACCTCCAGGAAGCAGTCACCACATCTTTGACAGTTTGGAATAGCACCTCACCTTTTGTTTCTACCTGGAGGCAAAGGAAGGGACCAGAAGGCCTAACTGACTTCTCTTCTGACCTATGTCCCAGGCACAAGACGGTTGGAAGACAGCAACTTGGAATGAAAAGGGGGCCATGAGCTGGTTTCCATATGATGGAACTATTCAGATCCTTTTTTTTTTAAGGTTTTTTTTTTTATTTATTTGACAGAGAGAGAGACGAGAGAGAGAGAGAGAGAGAGAGAGAGAGAGAGGGAACACAAGCAGGGGGGAGGTGGGAGAGGGAGAAGCAGACTCCCCACTGAGCAGGGAGCCCGATGTGGGGCTCCATGTGGGGCTCCATGTGGGGCTCCATGTGGGGCTCCCACGATCCCAGGACCCTGGGACCATGACCTGACCGGAAGGCAGATGCTAACTGCTAACTAATGACTGAGCCATCAGTTGCCCCATTCAGATCCCTTTTTAAAGCAGAAAACAATTAACCCCTCCCCAAACAGCTGCTTTCCTGGAGGTACCTCAGATGTAGTGAAACAGAATTCTCCAGCCAGTGCTACTAAGTTCATGTGTTCATTCATTCTTTCAGCATTTTTGCCTGAGCCCATTCCAGCCAAAGATTATATTACAGGTGAGAAGTGGATAGAATGAATACTCTTCAGGGGAGGGGCCCATAACTCCAGTAGAGAGAGGGTGTGGGGAAAATTCCAGAAGACTGAGGCTTCTGTGCCTCAGAAGCTGCTAGGAGGAAGAGAGAAGAGCATTTCAGACAAAACACATGGCATGGGCAAAGGAGACATTCCAGGAAATCCTCTGGGGACCCAGATTGGCCGCACCCAGCCCGGGCCTCACCCCAGCTCTCCCTAGAGCTAAGGCCCCTGGTACTTCCTGATAAAGGTGCCATGATTTCCCTCCTTCCCTTCCAAGTGTCAGCTCCCCAATTTGTGGGGATTTTATTAAAAACACACAGTTAATGGCTAGGAAAGAGGAGGCATTTCTGCCTTCTCTCTCCCCACCCTGAGCCCCTACTCTGGCTGGAATGTTGCCATCAAAATAAACATTAAATACGAAATGCTATAGCTGAGTTATGACTTTTGAGGGTGCTGGGAGAAAAATTTATAGCAACATTACAGTGTTTTGTTAGAAATCTCTTAATGCACCAAAATGGGAAGGTGTGTGTGTTTTTTATTAAAATGTTACACTCTATAAATCCTATCTGCAGGAAGGACACAGGTGGCGACCCAGGGACTCAGCTGAGGGAGCTGTCACTTCTATCTTTGGGGCCCGTCGGGTTCCCTAGCTCTGGGAATAGCTCTCCCCAACCCTGATTCCTCTCCACGCTGCTCCCCTTCCCTGGGAAGGGGTAAAAAAAAAAAAAAAAAAAAAAAAGCTTGTTTCTTCCGTCCCCACCCCAGGAAAAGCCACAAAGGAGTGTGAAGATCTTTGTGAGACTTCCCTCAGGGTCTGACTAAAAGTTGCAATTTTCTTAAAAGGCTTCTCTGAGCCAGAGAGCCCCTACCAGGGTCTTTATGAAGTTTGTCTGACAGGGCAAAATTTCCTGTTGGTCCGTTTTTGCAAATTTAGATTCTGGCTGATGCTGCAGTTTTCAAGGCTTCTTTGTAAAAAGGCAACCAATTTCTGTCTCTAGCCTTCTGTTCTGGAATGTCGTCCCTCAAAAGGGTAGATGATATCAAGGGGGCAGAATGGTGGGTCCATTTTCTCCTTTTAACCTTATGTGGGTGCTCCCTTCCTTAAGGAAAACTGTGGACCCCGGCGTGGTATCTTTTCCCTTTACCTTTCTAACAGTGACATCCAAGGATTCCTTTGTGACTTGAAATCAGAGAGTCCTAGCCTGAGCAGCAGTCTGGGAACCCCTGAAGTTATATGAGAAATTGGGTGTAGGCACCCATACTGGGTGAAATGTAAGCCTCCAGAAGATATCTCCAGGTCCTAACCCCTGGTACCTGTGAATGTGACCATACTGGGGGGAAAAGGATGTTTGAGATAATCCTGGATTCTCCAAGTGAACCCTTAATCCAATGGCAAGTGTCCTTATGAGATCCAGGGAAGAAGGTCATGTGAAGACAGAGACAGAGAAGGTCATCATGAAGCCACAGGGAGCCTGGAGCCTCCTGGAACTGGAAAAGGCAAGGAAGGGTCCTCCCCAGAACATGGCCCTCATATCTCGTTGAGTTCAGTTGCCTAGCCTCCAGAGCTGTGAGAGAATAAATTTCTGTTCTTATAAGGCCCCGAGTCTGTGGTCATTTGTTATGACAGCCCTAGAAAACCAATGTAACATTGATCTGCATCTTTCTAGAACGAGGGTCCTTTGCTTTCATCCGATTACCAAAGTGGCTCCTCCCAAATGGCTAAAAGACATTGATGTGAAATTTTGTATAAAACTATAAATGCAGCGTCCTCGCTCCTGCAGAATGAAGATGGTACCTATAATTTGGATGAGCAGGACCGTGACGCACCTGCTACCTGGGCCTGGTTCTCCAGTGTCTGGTCTCACAATCCCTTCTCTGCACACACACACACACACACACACTGGTTCCCTGGGTTCTGAAAAAGCACCCTATTCCCACCTCCTTGGCTCCCTAGTCCTCTGAGAGCAACCTTGCAAATCATTTGAGAAACTGAGCTCCTTTGAAAGACATTAAAAAGGGAAATTGTAAAGGTACCGAGTCCTGGCATCTAGCTTGTCTGCCTACTCCCAGCTCCATTCTGGGGACAGAGCTGAAAAAGGAAATTAGGTCCTTTCAAGGTGATGAAAACGTTTTGGAACTAGACAGAATGTACACTGCAGTTCACTTTAAGATGGCTAATGTAAAAAAATATTTTAAATAAAATGGCTAATTTATGTTATGTGAATTTCACCTTTTAAAAAAAGGAAGCTAGGCATCAATTTCTACTCTAGGTGCAATAATCAGCAAAGCTCATTTTGTTCCCCACCTTTATCCCCCAGAAATGGAAACCATGTCAGTTAGCTTGGCAAGGGAAAGGGTGAGTCTGGTGAATTATTGTAAAGGAGGCAAATCCCGAAAGGACTTGACTGGCCACACTTGGGGACCAGAGGGGCGAGTCATGTGGCCCCAGGACCAGGAGAGGATGAAGAACTCCGGGAACCCGGTGGCCAGGTGATCTGAACGTGACTGCATACTAGGTCATGGTGACTGCAAGAACTGTGTGTTCCTCCAAGCCGGGCAAATCCCGCAACTGTCCTAAATACGAATAAGAACTGGAGTCGAGGAGCGCCGACCCATGTGATCCCTTCGCCAGGAAACAGCAATAACCACCGCCAAGTCACAGCTGAGGACACTGAGGCACGGAGAGAAGTGACCTGTCCAAGACCGCGCATCCGCAAGCAGATCGGGGGATTAGCAACCAGTTTTGCCTGGCTCTGGAGCCCAGGCGTTTGCAACTAGCCGTTGAAAAACTCGACTCCAACCTGGAAACGAATTCAATGTAGAGAAAGTAGCTAGGAGTTTGCGCGCCCCTTAGGATGGCAGAACAGCTGCGGGAAAACAGGCGGAGAGAGGAAGCTCGGCGTCCAAGGCCCCACAGCGCGTCACTGCGCAGACGCAGCGAGGACACGGGGGCCAAAGTCTGTCCCGCCGCCAGCTCTGGGGGCTTGTGGTTCTCTACGTACTTCGCGCGGGCGGCTCCTCCTGAGGCCCGGCGCTGCCTCCTTCAGTCCCCAGCCCGTGGGCGCGCACCGAGGGAGAGTGCGTTGCGGGGATCCGCAGAGGCGCGCGGGGCCTGAACCCGCACCCGAGACCCTCAGGGAAGGGGCCACCACCTCGGGGCCTCGCCTCTGTCCCCTGGTGGCGGACCGAGCCCGGCGCAAGGCTCTAGATTTGTTGTCTTTTATCCTGTCGGCTGCCTTTTCGGTTTTCCAAGTCGATTCACTCCAGTCCCGGGAGACCGGGAATCCGCGCTGGTTCCCCCTAGGGCTAGGTGTCCATCTGCACGACAATTCGGCCCTTAGCTCGGTGGTCAAGGCCCCTGCTTCCCCCTCCCCCCACCTACCCTTCGGCTCCGGGAGGAGAAGGACCCCCAGTTTGCCCGCAGCTGTGCGGCCACGGGTCCCAGGGAGGGAAGGACCGCAGGCTGGGCAGGAGACAGAGGGTCCATGGAAATCTTCCCACACAAGCCGCCGGATGGAGGGGGTAGGGAGGTTGGGAGGCAGCTAGTGAGAGCAGGAGGCAAGAGAAAGAGAATAACCACCACCCCATCCTAAGCACCTACTATGTGCCAGGCACTGTGCCAAGCTCTGTAGCTGTCTGTCCTTCAGTCTCTGGTTTCTAGGGTTGCTCAAATACTTTTCTCTCCCTGCCCTGCCCTCCCCCTAACCCTCCCTCCCCCTCCTCCCTGCCAATCACAAGCCTCGGGATTATGCGGATCAGAATGTGCGCTCTGGCTGCCTCTTAGGACAGGTGCTAGGGCCAGGATCCCTCCCTCCCGATCCCTCCCTCTGGAGGCAGGCCACGTGGGGCTGGCGGTTGGGGGATGGGGTGCAGGCGAGGGATGTAAATTCCAGCTCCCCCCCTACGGGGAAGCCAGGGGCCTGCTACGGCTGCCCCCCCAAAGATACCAGGCTGGGAGCCCAAAGCACTGAGCCTGAGAGTCAGCCTGACCTCTTGTGGGCAATGTGACTTTGGGCAAGGGGCGTCACGTCTCTGGGCTTCCATTTCCCTGGCTGTAAACAGGGACTCACACCCTACCCCACAGGACAGTGGGGAGCTTACAAAGAGAACCAAGGGATGTGAAGAAGCTACTGCTTGAAGTGCAAGGTGGGGTGACACTGGGACCTTGAGGGCAACAGCTACCCTCCAACCCTAAACGCCCCCTACACACACACACACACACACACACACACACACACAAACCCACACCAACCACCAGGCACCAACTGCAGGAAGGGCAGGACTCTGGAAGCCATGAATTCCTTTGGCCTTTTCACTCCTGGTGCATTGAGAAGAACCTGACACATCATGGAGGAACTATGGCCAGAGAAAAGGAGGAATATGACCCATTTCCCCAAAGGAAGAAGGACAGAAACCCCAAATGGCCATTTCTGGTTCTGCGAGGCTGGGCTACAGTACGATGTTAAAATAGCAGAGTCTCCAATATGGAAAGGAGGTGATTACTGTTGTTACTAGAAAATACCTTAACTGGGCGTGATCTCACTTGCTCCTTACAGCTATCCTGTGAAGTGGGTACTATCATCATCCCCATTTTACAGAAGGGGAAGCAGAGACTTATGAAGGCAATCACTTAGCCTGCGTTACACAGCCCAAAAGGGGCAGAACTGGGATTCAAACTTGAACCTAAAGCTTGGCTCTGGACCACTAATGGAATTGCTGTCAGGACACCTTGCTGCCTCCTCCCTCCCACCCCCCTTTCCCAGCCCCAGAGACCTCCCGGTCGCCACAGGCAGACTCCCCAGCCCAGCTGTGTCCCAGAAAGAATCCCGAAGCCCTCTCCCACCACCCCTGAGGATAACCGTGGGGAAAGTGGGAAGTGTCGGGAAGGAATCAGCACAGGTCCCACCAGCTGCCCACAAACTCTTGCAGCTGGGGGAGGGGCAAGTGGGCAAATGAAACCCTAGAGGAGGGCGCTGGAGCCAGGGCCCTGGAAGTTGGGGAGGAGGAGAACTGGAGTTAGGGGCCGTGCTCCCCTCCGTGATGGGAGCAGAATGAGGTCTGGTCGTTGAGGGAGTGTGGATGTGCCAGTGGGCTTCGGGGATGCTGGGGAACTGAGGGGAAAGGGGTCGATGGCCCAGGGCTAAACTCAAGGATCCCCAGTGGGAGAGGATCAGTCCTTTCCTGCCCTCATAAAAGCCTGCCCCTTTGCCTCTCCTGGCTCCAGCTTGGTTTTCTGGGTGATGGGAGGGGAAGACCACTCGTATTAAGCAGAAGTCCGTTTGTTGAGTAGTCCCAGGAGGAGTACATGAGCCTCTCCGTTGCAGAGTGAAGGGTGCTTAGGGAGGAAGGGGCTCAAGTGCAGGTCTGAGGGACAGAGAGGACTTTGGGGAAAGCCCTGTTTTGTCCCAAGGGGCCAGCTCTGCCCAGACCAATGAAGTTTAATCTTCCGGAGTTAAGGACTCCTTTGAGACTCTGCTGAAAGTTTTGAACTCTCTCCCCAGAGACAAGAACACTTGACACACAGTGTGAGGGCGGCCTCAGATCCCTCTGGCCATCAACACTTCTTTTCCTCCATTGCTGAAGCCTCCATCCTCCCATCAGAGAAATGGGTGCAAAGTTCCTAGTGCTTCCCTGGAACTCAGTCTGAACAGGGCAGATCCTCTCCTCCCAGCAAGCACCTCAAGAAACCGAGGCCTCATTTCTGCCCACGAGGTGCCTCAGGACCCCCATGTATGTGAGGTTGTCTGTTTGGGCCTCCATCTTCCCAAAGCCAGTCTTTTCCAGCCACTTTTTGAAGACTTAAGGACTGCCTTCCAGGAGAGAAAGGACAGGGAGAAAACAAGGGACAGGGAGCTTTAATCCAAACACCTGGCTGGGGGTTTGGCTAACGACATTTGAGAAGTATTTGTAGATTTAAATTATCCGTGTCCTCTTGGGCCGTTACCAATATTCAGGGGGTGCTCCGGCTGGGACCCCAGAGGAGGCCTTCCAGTTCCAACAAGGTCCTCTTCAGATCAAGCGAGGATGAAAGAGATCGAGCCATGTTTTCTACAGGGCTCTCCAGACCCCAGTTCTGCCAGCTCTGGGCCTCGGAGCTCTCTCCCCACCTTGCGCGCTTCCGAGGGAAGGGCAGGGAACCGGGCTGCCACGCCGGGCCTGCGCCTTCAGATGGGATCCCCAGCCCCGCGGGAGAAGTCGGGGTGCCAGGCGCGCCGCGAGTGTGGGAGGCAGATCCCCGGGAGCGCATCTGGGTGGGCCAAGCTGTGTGTCCCCGCGGGAGCGGGCGGCGGTGTGGATCCTTTGTAAAAACCTCCATCCCTCCTGCGTTGGACTGCTTTGACGCCTAAGACAGTGTGTGAGCCACAAGGACTCTAGAACATCTAGCTTATCCGGCCCCTTGGGAGCTCAAGCCCTTCGCAGATTAATGTAGAAGATATGCCCCTGAATGCAGGCTTCCTTTCGACCCCCTTGCTCTCCGACCTTATTAAACATAGTGCAGGAGGTGGGGGAGGTGGTTGCCCTCGAAGGCCTCTCCCAGCGCCCAATTCCTGAGCATTCGCCAGCCGGGATCGATAGGGGCCCGGAGCATGGGAAAAGGTGAAGCACTGAAACTCGGGGGACAGAGCCAGGCAAGGAGGAAGGGCAGGCTGGGACCTGCTCCCTCACCCCCTAAGACTGGGTCCTCCCTCGAGCTCAGCGCTCCTAGGGACACCCACTCCTTCCGCTGGGCAGCTGGGCGCACTTGGGCACGGACCTGCCGTGTCCTGAGCCCCCCACCCCTCACCGCGGGCCTCGGGGAGTGCCTGGAGAACCTCCGTGGGGCAGTGCCACCCTCCCCGCCTAGGTCCGACAGGGGGCGCGGCCCACCCGAGGCAGCCCGGGTGCGGAAGCGGAGCAGGCGAGTGCCTCCGTGTCCGCATTGGGGAGACTGGGGCGGGGTCTGGGAGGCTGCATGCGGGTGGGTCCACGCGTGTGGCCAGGGCTGGCGCTCCGAGTCCCTGGCCCAGCTCACTTCTATCACGAACCTTCAGCACTGGAGAAGTGAAAGCTTCTCTGTAAGGTCTTCAGGCCAAGGGGACCAGGAACCATTTGACCCGCAGGTCCCCAGAGATCTCTGAGAATCAGACTTGCTTACAGAGGTCTCTGACAACGCAAAGTGATCAGGGGCATGGTATGATGTAAGATCACCTGAGTCAGAGTCCCAAGTCCTCTGCTTTGCTGATGATGCTAAGCAATTGCTTCACTTCTCTGGGCTTGGATGTTTTAATCACTGTAAAATAAGAATAATAGTACCACCATGGGGCTATTGTGAGGACTGCAAAGATCTCCATGTGCAAGAACTTACTTGTAACAGTTGTCCAATACGCTGTTGCTAATATGTTATTTCCAGAGTGTGAGGCTTGTATACAGGGGTCTGCAAGGTAGGGAGGGGTCCTGTGCAAAATTTATAAGATTTCTGCCTCCCCAATTTATATCTTAACTCTTCCTGCCCATTCTGCAGGTGTCCAAAATGGCCTTTCATCGGCCCCAAACTTCTGGGCAGTCTTTGTTGCCTCCTGCCATTTACCAAGGGGCAACTTGGAGCCAAGGAGTCCGCACTCCCGCTGAGGCGGGTATGATCCCCATTTTACTCACACTGCAAGTTGAGGTTTGGGGCAGTCAGGAGAAGTCCCGTAGAAGACAAGCCTGTCTGCCTGCCCCTGGGGGGAGGCGGCTAGAGTACCCAGGCCCTGAGCGCCACTGTTCGTCCAGTAGGGGCAAGAATGCAATGGGGAGAGCTCAGACCAAAGGGGGTGACTCCAGATCTGTCCTTGCCCTTGAAAGAAAGGTGTGTCTGCTGCGTCTTTCCGCAATCGGGACCTTCTACCCAACTCAGTCCTACATGCCTGATCTCCAGAGTTCCAGCCCCTAACTGCAGGGACTGGGCAGTTACCCTCCAGTGCTGGAGCATGCTCCCCTGCTATTCATTCGTTCATTCATTCGTTCGTTCGTTTATTCACTCCTTCAGCCATTCATTCAATAGATATTACTGAGCGGTACCATGTGCCAGGCACTTACTTCCTACTGGGGAGACAGTAGCCAAGAACTCACATTCTAGTAGGAAGACAGACAATAAACCAAGCAGATCAACAAACGTGGAAATAATGTCAGATCAGCATAGATACTATGGAAAAAAACAAACCGGCAGACGGCACTGAACAGTAGCTAGGGTGGGGAAGGAAGGTCTCCCAGAGGAGGTGACACTGAGCACTTGGCCTTGACAAAAAAAGGCTTTTTCTTCAGCACTTTCCCTTCCCCAGCGGCGTGGGGAGCCCTCAAATGGGGGAAGCTGTTTCCAGCCCTCAGAGGAGGAGTTGCCACAGGGAGAAGAAAGGGGACAATCATGATGTGGCTGCAGGGGGTGGGGGTGCAGGACCTAAAGCAGAGGGCCCTGCTGCCCCCCACTGTTCCTGGTGGCAGTGAAGTAACAGGAAGTACAGAGATGGCCAAGCCAGGGGCGTCAAGAGCAGTCGGAGGACCTTCAAGACCAACAGCAAGTCAGAGGGAGCTTTAGCTGCAGGAGAAATACCCTACCCCGAAAGCAGAGGCTGGGGCCAAAACCTGGCTTCAGTGCCCTCGGAGTTGCCAGGTGGCTGGTAACCTTCATTGGGGAAGTGCGTGGGAGGGGCTTGGCTTTCAGCAATGGATGGAGGGATGGGTGGGCTGATGGGTGAACAAATGACTGGACGCACACAGACAGAAATAACCCGCTACACTTATTAGTGTTCTCTCCCGAAAGGTGTGTTTTGGGGGAAGGCACTTGGAAGAGGGGGTCAGTGACGGTTTTCATGAGGCAAACAACATGCCCAGCATGTTCTCACCTGGGTCACAGGCAAACCCACACCCAGGTTCATACCTCCTCACTCGCAAGCAAGTGCCCAATCTTTCTGAGTCCATCCATAAGATACAGCATAGAAAGGTAGAATTCTGGTTCTCATGATGGTTCCAAGGATGCAGGACATCAATGCACCAGAGGGATTCCGGTTGAAGGCATCAAATGCCATACCCACTTGGGTTTGAAATTCCCCAGGTAGCTGGGGAAAAGGCTGGATAATGAGGAACTAATGAAATAGGTAATAAAAACCAGGGTGGGTAGGTGGTGAAGAGGCAGGGCTTAAGGAAAGCTTCCTGGAACTGGGCAGGTTTTTTGCATTGAGAGCTTGCAGCAGCGCAGAGATCACTGGAGAAGATCATGTCATTGCAACTGCACCTGTCTTGCACCCATGCATTTCGATGCATCCCCTCATGTCTAGGCCTGGAATTGGAGGGGTGGGGGAGAAAGAGAGGGTTTGCTGCCACGGCGCAGGGGCTTGTGGGCAGCTTCTGGGTGCACGGAACGGAGAGCCTGCTCGCTTGGCACTCCTTGGCAAAAATTCACCCCTAAGCCTCTGGACCACACGTTGTTTTTTCGTTCATTCATTCAACACACCTTCTATGAGGACCTATGATGTGTCAAGTCCTATAGTGAACAAAACAGGCCTGGTCCCTGTTCTGAGAGAACTCGCTATTCTTGGGCAGCCCCAGAGAGGTTGGCAGGCTCTTAATTTTGTCGCTTCATTCCTGAAGAGGGGGAGGGATAAAGGAAGCCAAAACCCCTGGAACTAGTATGGCAAGAGGCAGTGAATAGAAACCTGGGTCCAACAGCTCTGACTTTAATATTTTTTTTTTCACAAATATTTGTGGGGCACCAAGCTTGGAAGACACTGCCCTCTAGGAACCTCTGACTAGTGAGGTCAAGATTCACATGGACATGGGCAACCAAGACAACAACGGGGTCCGAAATAGCAACTCAGCAAAAGGGAGCACCATATCCCACTGGGAGATATGGGGAGGCTTTCGGGAGGAAGGGACCCTAGCTAGACCCCAAATCATTTACAAGACAAAAGCGCAGGAATGAGATTGGAGAATTCCAGGTAGAGGAAACCCCCAGGCTACTGCGCACAGGCAGGACTTGGCAGGTTCTGAGAACTGAAAGAAGTTGGTTGGACTGGAGCATTTGGGATGATGGAGGCTCATCCACTGTTTACTATCTGAGGTTGGGAAATGCGATGGTTTCTTTGAGTTTCAATCTACCCATCTGCAAAATGGGTAAGACAAGGTGAGTGATGTCACATTGTTGGGGGGGTGGCAGGGGGAATGACCTGTGGATGGCTTCTGGCACAATAGGTGCTCAATAAATATAAGATGACGTATATCTGCGTGGCTTACGTCTGAGGGCCACAGAGGCACGGGTCCCATGGGCCGCGGGGGAGGGTTTCAGACCTGCGCACCCTTGGCCTAGGTTTTCGGAATATCTTTATTAACGAGCACTTCAAGGTAAGCCGCGATGGAAACCAGATGTGGGATCCAGCAGTCGGCGGCAGAGCAAGGAGCAGAGATACCAAGGGGGTGGGGTGGGGGTGAGGATTAGCCCAGCTGAGGTTGGGGGTAGAAGCACGACCCCCCAGGTATTTTTTCTTTGGGAGACCTTTGGTGCAGAAGATTGATTTCTGACCCGCATCCCTGGGTTCGTGGCGCTCAGGCACTCTCTCCTTTTACTTTGCCCCTTCACCTCTCACCCCATCCCCCGCCTCCTTTGAGGTAAATCCTCAATCCACGGACTTTCCCTGCAGTTTATCAAAAGCTGCTCTAAGTGGTCTCCTTCCAACTGAGTCATTCCCCAGTGGGAGACCCATTTCCTCTGCTTTTTGCGTTTTCGCTGTCCCCAGTGCCATCCCAGGACCATGGAGGGACTAGCCCCAGCATGGGTTCCAAGGCGGGCCCCCGCCAGATGACCGCACCTCTCTGAGCCTCGGTTTGTTCATCTAAAATTGGGGACCCCAACCTCCACCCTTCACAGTTCTTGTGAGGCGGCGCAATCGATGACCAACCCTGGGGAAAAATCTGGACGCACCCTAAAAGCTCTTCTCCCTTGCTGTGGCTGGTCCCAGTGGCCCGAGGTGCGCGCTGCCGAGCGAGGGAAACCACAACCCGTCAAATCCAAGCCATCGGTTTTACAGTGGGAGACGGTGAGTCTAGAGAGAGAAAAGGCTTCCTCACCCTTATCCCAAGCCATGAGCAGGTGACAGCGAGACGACAGGGCACAGCCAGCAGGTCTCCAAACTCCTCGCTCTCAACCTCGCGGACCGAAACCCCCCTGGGCTGGGTGCAGATGGGAGGAGAGCGCGGCTCTGTCCCAGGAGGGGAGGGAGGGGACCGAGCTCTAAAGCTTCCATAACGGGGCCCATCAAGGGCTTCTCTGGTGTTTGAGCACACACAGGCCCCTCGACACCCTGCCCCAGCACCCATGTAGAGGAGGGAAGCAGTTAATTAGACGGGAAAGTGGCTGAGCGCAGGACTACCGCCCTGGGTGTGTGCTGATTTCGCAGAGGGACCGAGAATGGGGAAGAGGGGTTGGAAGCAGAGAAAGAGGCACTGGTGGGAAGGCCCAAAGCTGTGCCGACAAATTCGAAGGTCATTGTCCCAAGGACTGCACTAGGAGGCTAGCGACCCTTCTGACTCTGAAAGTGAAAACCTGTTAGGTACTTTTTGTTTCTTTTCTTTTCTCTTTTCTCTTCTTTTTTTCTTTCTTTTAATCTGTCCCTAGAGTTTTGCCTGCCTCCCTCCCCTGGGCCAAACCGTGGACCCGCTATTCTCAGCCTAGTTTCAGGAGTCCTAGGGCCGGGTCACCTCTCCCACCCGGCCTAGAATCGGAAAGGCCCTCGGGCGCCTCCGGGTTTAATCCCCAGCGAGCGCGTTAGTAGCATCTCCGTGAGAGAGGGGAAGGGAGGAGCAGGGGGTGTTAGGAGAGTAGGGAGAGAGGAGGGGTGGGGTGGGGGAAGAAGGAGAGAAGGAAGGAGAGAGTCAGGGGGAAAAAATTCACTCTCCCTCTTTTTTCACCCCCACTTCAAAATCTTAAGAGGCTTTGGGAGATCTGGTCAACTTTCCGAAACATCTGAATCTTTTTACAGCCCTCCGTCCTTTCCCTGGGCCAGCTGCGGGGAGGGAGAAGGAAGAGAGAGGAGGAGGGGGAGGAGAGAGAGACAGAGAGACAGAGAGAGAGAGAGACGAGAGGAGAGAGAGAGAGAGAGACGTGGAGGGAGGAGGGAGAGCGAGCAGGCCCGCGCGGAGCGCAAGGCCACCGCCTCCTCGCCTCCCCAAACTCCCGGGCAGGGCGCGCGGTGGCGTCCTCGCGCTCTCGCTCGCGCCCCCGCCCGTCGCCCGCGCAGGCCAGGCATGAATGCTGAGACTTGCGTCTCTTACTGCGAGTCGCCGGCTGCTGCCATGGACGCCTACTACAGCCCGGTGTCGCAGAGCCGGGAGGGCTCCTCGCCTTTCAGGGCATACCCCGGCGGCGAGAAGTTCGGCACAACTTTCCTCTCGGCCGCCGCCAAAGGGCAGGGATTCGCAGACGCCAAGAGCCGGGCCCGCTACGGCGCGGGGCAGCAGGACCTGGCGGCACCCCTGGAGAGCGGCGCCGGGGCGCGGGGCTCCTTCACCAAGTTCCAGCCGCAGCCGCAGCCGCAGCCGCAGCCGCAGCCGCCCGCCCCGCAGCCGCCGCCGCCGCCGCCCGCGCAGCCCCCGCATCTCTACTTGCAGCGCGGCGCTTGCAAGACTCCCCCGGACGGCAGCCTCAAACTCCAGGAAGGCAGTGGCGGCCACAACGGGGCCTTGCAGGTCCCCTGCTACGGTGAGTGCACGTGCGGGGCGCTCGGGGCCGGGGCTCGGGGCGGGAGGCAGGGCTCGGCGGGCCGGGGTGGCTCTGGGTCGGACAACGGGAGCCGACGGTTCCGAGGGGACCGTGGGATCGGTCCGGCCCCCTTCATCTCCCACGCCGAGGGCTCGGAGCGGTTGTGGCTGTTAAACCCGCCCTGGGGCTTGTTTTCTCCCCGTCCTCGCCGGTTCCCCCGACCACTCGCTTTGCGCGGCTCGCGGGGCCGCCTCCGAAGCGGATGCTTCGCCCGGCTCGGGGCGTGCGGCGGCGAAGTGGGGGGCGCGGCGCTCGGGCGCGGGGCTCCGGGGCTGCCGAGGCCTCGCTCCCCGCAGGCCTGGAGGCTCCCCGGGCGGTGCTGCAGGTGGGAGCGTCGCAGGTGCCGAGCCCGCTGGGAGCCCGGAGCGCAGTCGGGCTGAGCGCGCCCGGGGAGCCGCGGGTCGGGGACGCCGCACGGGTGCGGGGCCGCAGACGCCTGGAGCCGCCGAGGACCCGAGTTCGCCCCCTACACACACACACACACACACACACACACACACACCCGACAAGCGCGGCTCGCCAGGGGGAGGCAGGCCGGCTGGCGTTCGGAGCGATTCTCGCCTGGCGACCCTGGGAGGCGGCTGGCCTCGGAACAATGGTTTAGGACCGACCGGCAAGAAGGCAGGGAGCTGCAGAGTTCCAGGCAGCGCAATGCTGGGGGAAGAGGGAAGCTTCTGGGTCCTGATTTGGGCCCACAGGGAAAGCCGAGGCCTAAATGACCTCCAAGCCCCCTTGAGCTCGCAGGCAGGACATAGGCCTGGGCTCCCAGAGCTTAGCAACCATGATGGAGGGAAGGGCAGCCTGAGGCCAGAGCCGCTCAGGAGCCTAGGCCTTCTCGCCCACTGAATCGGGATTGACAAGCCCCAAGCTGGCAAAGAGAGAAACCCAGAAGGGAGGGAAAAATCTTCCTGGGCTAGGAGCCCTGGATACACTCTCCCTGAGGCCTTGGCCTTCAGGCAGGACCCTGGAGATGAGCTGGTCCTGACACAGCAACAGCTTTGGCTGCACTGGTCCAGTCTGGATGGAGAGACACCAAGACTGGGGACAGACATGGGACATGGTGGAGGCCTTGGTGGCTAGAATTGCCTTAGGAAAACAGCCCATGGCAGACACTTTCTTATATCCAAACTAGCTTTCCAGAGGCTCACAACTAGTTCATTAGGTGGTTGTTGACGCAAACAATTGCACAATCATAGACTTGACTACACACACAACCTCTTCCTCATAAGCCAACAGTCACACACTAAATACACTCAGTCATATGGCCTCACACATAGTCACACACTCCCAAACCCACAGGACAGGACTGAGAGCAGATTTAGAAAGGTCCAGTGGCCTTTCCCCACTTCCACCGCCTTTCCTCTCCACCTTCCTGTGGGAATGAGATCAGGCACTCAGATCACAGACATTCACGGCCGCACACAGGTGCTCCTTCCCCACTCGGGCAGGCAGGGGTTGTCAGCTCCTGTCAGCAGGCATCCGCCTGCCAGGGCTGCAGACTCGTGCTCCCTCCTCCAGGCCTTACCCAGGCCCCTCCTGGTCCCTGTTGCCAGGACTATTAGGTGGGAGCAAGTCTCAGACTGAGGGGCCCGTGGAGGTCCATCGTGCAAAGCCAGGAGCCTCATAGGCTTTCTCTCCCACTATACTGGATTTTCATGTTTTAAAGAAATCCACCAAAGAGGCTTCTGCAGAGGAAGAGACATTACATAAGAAGAGGTGCCAAGCTGCTTCCAACCTCTTGTTTGGCAGATGTCTTCAGGTCCAGGGAGAGAGAGGAAAGGGCTGGCCTCCTCTGGGCACTGTCTCAGAGCGCTGCTGGGCCCCCACACACCGGCCTGGCCCTTCCTCTAACTTGCATTAGCCGGTTGAGCAAGCGACTCCTCGAAGGCCCTTTTCCTCATAGAGGTAACTGCATCAGTGGGTGGTAAGTGCCCCCCCACCCCACGCCAAGAAAGCAAAAGTCTAGTCTCCTCCAGGATTCCCCCAAAAGCCTCTGTGCTGTTGGGAACCTGTAGACACTCAATTCTGAGGACAGTGCAGGCCCCTGCCCCTGCTCTGGGCAAAGCCCTAAGCTGCAGATTGGGACAAAAGGAGGCCCAGAATCAGCCACAGGACCACCACTCCCCTGCTGCCTGAGATGGAGGCACCGCTCAGGGCAAAACCACAAACAACAAACAGCTCTGTTTATTCTTCTCCTAGCAGCTGAGCTTCCCTGGCCAGGAGGAGATTTCTGGCCCTTGCGGAAAGATTAGGCGCATGAAGTCCAAGATGAGAAACCAAGGCATCAAGAGGTTAGGCTGTGCCCTTTACAGAGGCAGCTGGGAGGAGGGCCTCTGGAGTTGGCTCTGTAGGTGGCCAGCAAGCAGGGAAACTGAGGCACACGCTGGTGGCAGTTCTCTCCCACACTTGGAGAATGTGGACTCAAGAGGGGGTAAAGGGGGTTCAAAGAAAAAGCCGGCCCCCCGCGATCTGACTGCAGGTAGCTTGGACCTTGCAAACCTCCCTCCCGGCTCTTTTGGTCCCGGGGCTGGAAGCTCGGTTCTGGATCGGCGGACCGGCACCGAATGGGGGGCGAGGCCCCGGAGACCTCCTCCGGGACCTCAGCCTGGGGAGCCACTCCCGGCGCATCCAAGCGCCCCTGCGCGAGCGAAGCCCCGGCCTGGCGGGTTTGCGCCAGGGCCACGCTGAGCGGGCGCGCGGCGGGGAAGCCGCCTGCAGTCCCCGCGGGCCCGGCCTTCTCCTTCCCGGAGCTGCCGAAAGTGGAGGTGAGAAATCCTCTCAGTCCGCAGGCGTCCCTACCCCTCCCTGGGCCTCCGTTTCCCCCTCAGTACTAAAAGCTCGCCGAGCAAGCCGATGGGCAGTCCCCTCCGGGTGCAGGAGATGATTGCAAGTTTGGGAACGTGCCCCACGGTTCGCGCGTGCTGCAGTCACCATCTCGCCGGGCTCCCGGGGCGCACCTCGGCCTTGCGAAGTCCTTGCTGGTTCCTGGCCCGTCCTTGGGCCCATGGGCCCCAGCGGACCCGCCAGGTTGGAGACCCGACGTTTCTCCGCCGCACAAAGAGCCTCCTCGTCGCCAGAGTGAGGTCTCCCACGCCTCGCCCCCGAGCCCCGGGCAGCCGCCCCGAGCCCCCCCCCCCCGCGGCCGCCGCTGCCCCAGGCCTCGGCCATGCGCCCCGGGAAGCTTCGGGGAGCAGCTCTGCTCCCTCCTTCTCTTTCGCTTTCGATTCGGTGCGCGCAGGTTTTCGTTGCTAGCCGCTGGCTACCTTGCCATCCACGTGCCCCCCCACTCCCCCAAAGAAGCGCTCACAGCTCAGAGGTCGCGAGATGCGCGGGCCGGGCCGGAGACCCCTGGGGCGCCGCCCAGGGGCTGGTCCTCATTTGTCGAATTAGATGCAGTGTTTGAACGCTAAGGGTATTTATTTCCCCCGCACCGACACAGTCCATACACCACCAAATGTGTAAACCCCGCCTGGGTCCTATTCGAAGTTAGTCAAAGAACCCGCGTGTGGTTTTGCGTAAGAGAAGCCCAAAATAAGACCGCGAGAAACGGACAGGAGAGAAGAAGCAGTTAAGAGCCCCTGGGTGATTGTAGGATGATCGAGAGAAAACTCCAGCCTGGGAGCTGTGCCGATGCCGACCCCGGTCACTTTTGGAGGGGCAGAGAAGGAAAATGCTTTTAATGTTGTACTTTGTTAATTTCTGTAGCCGTCAGCGGGCTGGAACAGTTGGCCTAAACACAGATGACCTTAAATAGAAAAACAGAAGGCCTGGATTAAAGGTTTAGTATTTTAAATCAATCGATTTGCAGTTTTTTTTTTTATTATAAGTTATTTCAGTGCAGTACACAGCTAAGTGGAAAGTTCGAAGAACTGTTCTGTAAACTACCACCGGGATCACGATACAGACGCATATATATACCCGAAAATTTGGGGGGAATTTTTTTTTTTTTTTTTTTGGTGAGTTGTTTTAAGAAAAATTCAGAAGAGACTTGGGAGAGCCGGAGACCCCACCCCCGTTTGCGACGGTGGTGTTTCTTGAGCAGGGTGACCTTGTATGCCCGGACATTTGCACCACCCGGACTGGAAAACGAGGTTACTTACCCGCTGCACCAGAAACCTCGATGCAGCGGCCAGGCTGTCCCGGTCCGGACTCCCCAAAGCCCCGGGCTGGGCAGGCTGCAAAACGGAGCCGAGGTAGGAAAACAAGTTAAAATACCATGCATAACATTTCCCGAAGTCCCTAAGGACTTTCGTTTTGGAGAGCAGCGGGGCACACTTTTCCGGGGATGTACCTTCATCTGGGCCTCAGCCGCTTTCTTCCTGCAGCTCTGTGCGCGCGCGGCTTTGTTTTGATGGAAAATTGGAATACAAAGTGGAAATGTGGTGGCCTTCGCAGCGGTGGGGGTGAGGGGAGGTTGGAGTCCCGCGTGCTCAGTCTGGGTTCGGGCTTCTCTGCTGACCGGGGTGCCCGAAGCAACAGGAGGGGAAAACTGCCGGGAGTGCCCGAGGCTCCGTCCGAGGCTCCGAGGCCAGGCGTCCGGGAATGGGGAAGCCACCGGGCTTGGTGGTGCTTGGTTTTGCTGCAAGGAAACGGGAGTAGGGAAGAGGGGCTGCGACAGAGTGCTTGGCTAGAGAGCTCCCTGCCCCCGAACGAAGCCTGCTGCCCAGACACCTCACCCCCCCCCCCCCCACCTAGGCCCAGGCACTGTTTTGGGTGGGGCAGTGGGAGCCCAGTTGTGCCTCTGGACGCCGCCTTCCAGGCGCCATCTGGCCACATGCTCCCCAAGCTATGGGGTTCCCGGGCATCGATAAAGTGACAAGGCGGGTCATCAGAGTAGGAAATCAAGACAGCTCCGTGCTGATACTGCTCAGTGAATTCAGAGTTTAGGACACTGGGGCCCCTTGCTCAGGGGCCCTGGGCACCACACACCTTTGTTGGGTCTGGATTAGACTAGTGAGAAGACGCCCTTCTTCCGAAGAGTACCCTTTTGCGGAAAGAAGATGCACCTCTCTCCAGCCGGCAATCCCTCCCAGTCGCAGGCTGGTGCTTCATCTGGGATCACAGTTATTCGTGGTCCCCAGGGACCTCCCCTCCGGAGCTGCAGCACCGGCCCGCCCCCCAGCCTTCTCTGGTCTACAAATGTGCAAATGGTCCACACCCCCACCTCTTTGCAAGATTCTCCTTCCTCACCCAGTACAGGGGGTCAAGGTAGCCTGGGTCGGCCGCTCTCCCCCTAAAAAAGCTGACTCAGTGGTTGGATAGAAGCCTCCCATGTGTCGGGGAGGTGTCCTGGGAACCTCAGACCCGCCCACACACCCCCGGGCCCAGGGCAATCCAACACCTTATCAAAGACCTCTTCTCTACCCCCCATCCCACCCCGCAGGCACCGCCAGCACCAAGGGGGGTGAGTGGAAAGGGAACTGAGGCTCGGGTGAGGGGAGGTTCAGAGGAGCAAAAGGCTGGGGATTTGGGTGGCGATGCGGGGCAGCGGGCAGTTTCCGATTTTAGCTCCAGAGGCAAATAGAAGTATCACCACGGAGCTCCACTGCACCCAAAATGCCTTTTTGGAGAGGAGGGTTTTACTGCGAAATACTAGCGGGGTGTGTGTGTGTGTGTGAGAGAGAGAGAGAGCGCGAGGGAGAGACTGAGGCGCCACCACCGGCCAAGTACCTGTCTTTCCCTGGCCACCGCGCTGGGCGTGCTTGCGTACCAACGCTCCGAGCTGCTGGGCGCCGGCCCTGCTGCGTGTTCCAGAAAGAGCGAGAGCTGGGTGTGCGCTTCACTGGATTCTTAAAGCAGATCGCCTTTGAGCAGATTCTCCGTCCAAACTGGGGGCCGCGGAGGGTGGGCGTCAGCCCCAAGGCCCTTGCAGATGGACTGCCGGCCACCCAGGCCAGGGCAGAGCAGCTGGTTCTCCCTGTACTCCGAGCGCCCTGGCGGCGAAGATTGAGAGGCTGTGGAAGGTTTGGGCGAGGACGCTAAGGTCCAGCGTGGCACACGTGCAGGGCAGGGGGCCCAATCCAGGACAGATCACGGGTCTCCACCGCTGAGTTCTCTATTCCCTGCGTGGCCTTGGAAAGGCCCCTTCCCCGTCCCCTCCTGGGTCTGAATTTGTGAAATGCAAGAGTTTGGACAATTTCCAAAGGCACTCTAGGGGTTTCTGCGAAGGTACCAGTCTGGACCCGCCTTCAGCCCGCTTCCCTGGAAGCAGAAACGGGTCTTGAGGGTTCCCTGAGGTGAGCTTAGGGGGTACAGGGACAACGTGGGCAGCAGTTCCAGGATAAGTGGGCTGGTGGCTCTGGAGGGCCTTAGTTGAATGCAGGTTCTAGACTCCAGGCTTGGACTTAAATATGGAGAGGAGCCAACTGGGGAGCGTCTTCGTGCCCACAGATGGCCAGGCTCAAGCTGAGGCTCTGGGGTTCCTGGTCCCTCCAGTCTGCTCATGTCCCCTGTCTCCACTCATGGTACCTATGTCCACACTTAATGAGCACCTACTATGTGACAGACTTCCTCCTAGGAGAACGCAGTGCTTGTCTGCTATCCTATAGCTTAGGTCCTTCCAGATGAAGCTCTTTGGGCATAATAAATGTTTACTGGCTAGTAGAAGGATGAATGGAGAATTGGTGCCTCATTCAGAGTGTGGCTTGAGCATGGATAGGGGGGTTTTTATGAGCACGAGCACAGCGTGAACTCAGTGGGCGTGTGTCCCGCCCATACTCACTGGATCTGGGGCTTGCGGTCCGAATGTGTCTCAGGGTGCGGCCACGGGTACTAATTGATGTGCACTCCTGCGTGAAAGACGTGCTTGCGCCCGTTGTACCCCGTGTAGGGGAGCTGCATGCGTGTTAGGGGGCCACCTGTGCCAGTTAGGAACGCCCCTCGGGGCCCCCTGTGGCACGCAGGGCCTCAGCTGCCAGAGTCACTTGTGGGGAGACAGTGACTAAGCGTGTGTATTTCACAGCCTGTGGCCTTCCCAGCCCCGGGTCCCAGCTCCCCAGGAAGGCTGACTCAGTGAGTGGCAGGAGAGTCCCCCATGGAGCCCTGGAGTCTTCCTGGGGCCCTGACCGGGTCCCCAGCCCACCCACACCACAGAGACCTCCTCCAACCTCTAGCTCTCAAGTGTACCCTCTGTCCTGTGTAGCTCACTGTGGAAGAGAAACCAGCATGAGTGCCACTTTTATGCACAATGCAGATCCTCTTTAGCAGTTGAGCAAACTGGGACCCAGGGAGAAATGGAGCCCTGCAGCCCAGTTAGTGGGAAGGCAGAATGCACAGCTGGGTTTTCTTCCTTCCACAGCTGGGGGTGGGGGAGGAAGGGGTTGGGGGAGTATCTGCTGGGCTCACCCACTCTCTTCCTTTGCTGTAACCCTTCCCAAAAGTCACACACTCTCTGTGGGCACCAAATAGGGCAGGTGCTTGCAGCCCCACGCTCCTGAGAAAAAAGGGGGGCTCCACCCTGAGAACCTGGGGATTCAAGGCAAAAGTTGAGTACCTGGGCTGGGAGCGGGGGGTGGGGGTCCCTGTGGGATTGCAGGGACTCATCCCACCTGTGACTCGGCTGGGACTCCTGATCTCTGCAAGTCTCCCTAGGACAAGTTTACTTCCCTGAGTGGCGGAAACCATGCGGGTGCATGCCTGAGGGAATTAGCTGAGGCCACATGACCAATCTTCTCTTCTTTGGGACGGCCACTGGTCCAGCCCAGGGCATTGGTCACGTCCAGGAGCCTTGCTTCTCCCCCACCACACACAATGTGTCACAGTGTTGGGGTGGGTGTCCTACCCAGTGTTGGAAGAGACGCCAGATGTCTGCTGGCTCAAATGTCCTGTTTCACAGACACGGGGACTGAGGTGCTGGTTCTACTTACTCATCACTCACCGAACTTTGCCTGTCACTATGCCAGGCCTTGTGGGGGATTCTGAGAAGCACAGGACATGATCCCAGCCTTCAGGCCTGGAGTGGGAGAAAGATCAGTACTGGGCAAGTCCAGTTCACTGGGGCTGGTACTGGGATGCGGAAGCCTGGACTCAGGCTGTGGGGCATGCACAGCAGGAAGTGCTGTCCACAGGGTTTGCAGCTCATGAGAAGTCCTCCCAGCTCCCCTCCCATTCCCAGGTGAGCCTAACCTCGCCCAGTAAGGGGAGGACTCAGAGAGATTGGGGGAAATCGGAGGTTACAGAGGTGGATCCTCTCTGGTAGCTGAACAGCCCGAGGCTGCTTCTTCCCTTCCTCCTTTTCTCCCTCCAGGCCTTCTCTAGAGAGCAAGAGGGCTGGGTTCAAGTCTTGGCTTTGCCACGGAAATGTGCCTTTAGAACACTCCCCTATCTCCACGATTCCACTCAATATTCTCATTTGCAAACTGAGGCCCTTTGGGCCTGTCCTGCCTAGGAGGGAGGAGAGTGTGGGGGGTATGAGGGTGCAGAGAGGTAATGTGCCTTCAGGGTCAAGTTCTCTGCTGGGGAAGGATTAAGAGCCCCACCCCCTCACACTATCCACCCTTGAGGGCACTAGGATATTGCAAATGATGGCGAGGAGGTGGGGGTTCTGATCAGGTTTCAGAGTGGGGGATGGAGATTTTGGTGTATGGGTGTATGGGCCCCTCAGTGTCCATGGATCTCCCTCGCAGGGTCTGCAGCCCCACCATCCAGCCGCATGGGTTCCCATCTGGCTCAGGTCCCCATTCGGGGCCTGGATCTCCCCTCTATAAAACCCCCGCATGACACTAGGTGATTTCTTTTTTTTTTTTTTTTTAAAGATTTTATTTATTTATTTGACAGCGAGAGACACAGCGAGAGAGGGAACACAAGCAGGGGGAGTGGGGAGAGGGAGAAGCAGGCTTCCCGCGGAACAGGGAGCCGATGCGGGGCTCGATCCCAGGACCCTGGGATCATGACCTGAGCCGAAGGCAGATGCTTAACGACTGAGCCACCCCGGCGCCCCGGCACTAGATGATTTCTGAAGCCCTTGGGTTCTGTGCTGTTCCAGGCCTGGGATCGAGGCGCCAGGAGAGAGGTGGATGGTCCCTCCAGGATCCTCGGGAGGCCTCTGGGCCCCACCACTCTGCCTGATTCATTGTACTGAGAGAGGCCCCTCTGGGAGCGCAAAGTTAGTCTGACCCGCCAAAGCGGCCAGTCTGGCGTGCTGGGCCTGGCTCCCTGCCTCAGTTTTCCCATCTGCAAGGCAGGGACAATAATGAAGTGAGTCTGGTGGAGTGTGAGGTGAAAGGGGGTTTGAGTTGGCAGGGCAAAACCCCTGCGCTACTGATACCTTGTGACAACCCACATTTACCTGCCCCGGTGGGTGCATCAGGCAGCGTACCAAATCTCAAGGGTGATTTCATTGAATCCCAGTTGCTGTCCCGTGAGATAGATCCTCCTGCCATCCCTACTTCATGGACGCAAACAGATTCCAAGAGCTGGAGTACCTTCCTAAGGTGGGACTGCTAGGAAGGGAGAAGGTAAGTTCTTGATGGCCAAAGGCCCTGAGAGCCTGAAAGGCATTCTTTTGTAGGATGATCCTAACTAGACTCGAGGCCACCCTAATCCTATGAGATTGGAAGCCTGGGTTTTACAAATATGGCCTCCAAAGAGCTCTTCCCTTCCCCACGTCTGGGGATGCGGTGGGTGTGGAGGTCAAGGGTAGGCTTGGTGCCCGGCAGGTCAGAGTTCTAGACCTGACTCTGTGACCCTGGGCATGGCTTCTTCACCTGTTCCAGTGTCCTGCCAAGCTGTGGTGAGAATGGGGGCGGGGGGAGGCAGGCATGACACAGGGACCTCAAGCTGGTATGAGGGAATTCCTCCTTGAGTTTCCAGAGGCCGTAGGAACATGCCAGAAACTCGGCTCAGGGCAGGGTGGAGCTGAAGACCATGGGAGGGACCAATAATGGGCAAATCTTTCCATTCTCTCTTCTTCCCTCCTCCCTTTGAACCCAGGCCTGGGATGAAAACCCAACCTCCAGTCCTCTTGCACCCTGGTGGGAAACAGTTTATTCCCCCAGGGATCCCTGTGGAGCGTGGGGTGAGGGAGCAGAGAGGTCTTGGGTAGCCCCATTTTGTATGAGCCTTGAGTCCTCTCAGCCTCCACCATAGGAGGAACACCCCTTTGCCCTACTGTTTCCCCTTGGCTGTCACCTCAGGGGTCACAAGCCAGGGTCCAGCTGCCACAGCCAGGGCCAGCTCCAGTGAGATGGGTAACCTCCCTCCCCTCCCCACTGTCCTCCTCAGGTCTCCCCATTCCCTGCGGTGAGTGTTAGGTACCCCTTGCTTGCGGCCCCACCCCTGCCTGCCCCATTCTGGGCCCCTTGTCCTCTCATACTGCCCTCCTGAGAGTTGCTACTGTTCCTGCCTGAGTACCCCATCTACTCAGCCCTACCCCCTGGGGTTCAGAGACCCCCCCACACACACACAGGATGCAGCACTCTGCTCTGGCAAGGATGCCGTCCTGAGCTCAGAGCCCAGACAGGAAGAAGCATTTAGACCTGAGCCTCAGGTGTAGACAGCACTTGGCGGGGGGGGGGTGGCAGCCATGATTACAGTGCGCCAGGCACTGAGGGGGATGGTGTGGACGGAGAGGCGGAGGGCTCCCTCCTCCCCCTTTGTAGAGGGAATTGGGTGTAAACAGCCCTGTGAGAAGTGTGCTGCCAGAGCTTCTCCTGTCCCACAAACGCCCGCAGCCTTGAGCCCCGTGTCAGGGACGCGTGGAGCATTTGGCTGTGAGTGAGTTGATCCCGGACCTCAGGGAGCTGGATGTGCAGAAGCCAGAGTCCCCAGGGGAAGTGTAAATGGACTGGGGCTTTGTGGGTACGGACATCTGAAGTTGACTTGGGAGGCTGAAGAGGGGCTCCTGCTGAAGGAGCTGGAAATGGCACTCTTGACCCAGAAAACAGCAGGAACAGGGCTTTGAGTTGGGAAAGTACCTGCAGTGTTTGGGAACGAGCGAGCCTGTGGTGTGCAGGGGGCCGCTGCGCTGGACACAGGCAAGATGGGGCAAGATGGGGCCTGAGGAATGGCCGACGCAAAGCCCAACGCGCGATTGGCTTTCTGCTGAAGGATTTGGACTTGAGAGAAGCCCCTGGAGGCCTCTGAGCAAGGCAGAGAGAAGCCAAGATCTCAAGCTGAGTGTTCTTTGTGCTACTCAGATGGCCTTTTTAAAAATTCAAAATCTCTTGCTGAATTAGGGGTAGTTTTTTATTGTGGTAAAAATACAAAGTTTGCCATTTTGACCATTTTAAGTGAACCATTCAGTGAGGACTAGGTACCTCATGGAAGGGGACTCACACAGCAGCTGTCCTTTTGTGTCTGGTCAGCTGTAGATCTTCTTTGAAGAAATGTGGATTCAAGTGTGTTTCCCATTTGGGGGGTTGGGTTGTGTGTTTGTATGTTGTTGAACTGTGGGAGCTCTTTATATATTCTGGATAGTAATCCCTCATCAGATACATGATTCTCAAATATTTTCTCTCGTTCTGTGGGTTGTCTCCCACTCTCTGGATAGTGTCCTTTCGATGCACAGAAGATTTTAATTTTGATGAAATCCAGTTTATCAATTTTTGTCTTTTGCTGCCTGTGCTTTCAATGTCACATCCACAGAATCATCACTAGCTCACGTCATGAAGAATTTCCCCTGTGTTTTCTTCTAAGAGCTTTATAGTTTTTGCTCTTAGTTGAGGTCCATTCTGAGTAAGGATCCAACTCTTTATTTTTTCGCATTTACATATCCAGTTTTCCCAGCACCATTTGTTGAAAAGACTGCCCTTTCTCTGTTGAATGGTCTGTCACCTTTGCCGAAAATCAGTTGGCCGTATGTTTGAGAGTTTATTTCTAGGCTTTCTATGTTGTTCCGTTGGTTTGTCTGTCTGTCCCAGGCATGGCCTTCTGAGGTGAAGTCCAGAATCTCTGAATGTGGGGAAACTTAAAAGTCGTCCTGTCCATCCCATTGCCTCCAAACTAATGACTAACCAGCCAAAGAGATCCAGCTCAGGGACACTTTTGTTTTCCAGGAACCAGAGCTGGTAAGGCAGCTGGTAGGGCAGAGCCATCGACAAGAGTGCCAGAATTATGTCCTTGGCCTCTGGCTAGGCCCCTGGCTGTTGAGGAGCCCCAAGTATGTCAGCTGACCTTCCTGTGAGGACATGGCCTTTGAGAAAATTCTCATGTGCTCTTAGGGTCCACATATCATTTGGGCCACTGCTGAGGGCCCCAAATCTGGGACCTCTTCCTTCAGTAAGATGATCCCAGTGCCCCCTCCTGGTGGAGCAGGGAGGAACCCCAGGAGGGAAGCCCCCATCTACCCCAAACCAGCTCCATGCTGTTGGCCCTGCATCTTGACTATTTTCTGTTTGAGTCCCATGAGAGGCACTTGCCACTCCCTGGCCTCCACCCCGGCCATCCCAAGTGCTGACCAGTGAACAGCAGAGCCTGGGGCCGAGGCTCCAGGCTAGACAATGATTCTGGTCCCCCCGTAGGTGACCAGAGAGGAGGGGGCTGTAGAGCAGAGGAGGGGGGTCTCCCTTGTGCTTCTTACCTTGCGGTTCCCCGGCCCCAGTGATTAGACAGGCACCTGCTTGAGCCTGGTCTCCCAACTGCTTGTCCAAAGACAAGGAACAGGCACGCTCTCTAGTATTCTTGGAATCTTGTAGAAACTGTGTTCAGCCCACCATGGGGTTCCCAGGCAGCCTGAAGCTTTAGATGCCTTTGGTTTGGGGACGCTGCTGTGCTAGGGCCTGGGAACAGGTGTCAGCCTGTGCAGCTGAGGGCCTCAGGCAAATTGGTTGACCTCTCTGCCTCAACCTCTTTATCTGTAAGGTGAGGCTCAGAAACTTTGACAGGCAGTTACGGTTGACTTGGATACATCAAATTGGAAAGTGAACAAATGATCATTGAATCTACACCGGGTGGTTGACAAAATCCTTTAAAATATGGCTGAGTGAAACAAGGGGTGGGGGCTGGCCGTCGGCCTTAACACGGGGGCAGGAAGGGTCAAGGAGGGAGAAGGAGGGCACCCCCAGGCCCCTCAGAACCCACAGCCCGCGTCTCCCCAGGCTGCTGTACCTTGCACCCAGGCATCATGAGCTGGGGCATAACTTTCTTCCCCATCCGAAAGTCTGTTCTCTGTGCTCATCCGACCGCGTCAGACCCGGAGGTCCCTAAGGGCAGGATTTGTGTGTGTTCATCCCTGCGTGGACTCAGGGCTGGGCACAGAGGATGTCCAGCTCTGGGCCTGTCAGGGAGGTTCTGCACCCACTCTGGGCCCCCGCACACCCATCCGTGATGAAGGGAGTGGTGGTAAGCGTCGCCCATGGGCCAAGCCTGCACTGGGATCTTGCACTCAACCCCCTCAGGAGGTATTAGTACTCCTAATTTACAGATGAAGAAGGGGAGACCCAGTGCGGGCCAGGTGCCCAAGGGCCTGAATTGAGTCCAGATCTCCTGAAGCCAGAGGGCCTTTTTCTTCTCCACTCCTCTGCCCTTAAGGTTAATGCTCTTGGCCGTGGTGACGTCATGTCTCTGTGGCCATCGGACACAATCAAGCACGTGGGAGAGCTCAGTCAGCTGTGGAGTGGGGTGCGCCTGGGGGTGGATTTTCAGTATACAGCACACCATCTTCCCCTCACCCACTACAGTGATGACCACAGATCTTGACCACATAGGCCCCATCTCCCTCCTACTTCCAGAGTCCTCCACAGAACCAGGCCAGCCCAGCTCGAGACCCCGTGTGTGGGAGCAGCTCCGAGGGTGAGGAAGGAGGAGCCAAGCACACCTGCTCCCTCCGAACTCATGATAGATAACTGACCACACGTGGAACGGCCTCCTTGTTTGCTCAGCATCAGCATCTGGACCAGGGTAGAGGGAAAGAGTTGACCTGGAGAAACCTTTCCTGAGCTGAGGCAGGTGGGTGGACAGCGAGGGCCGGGCTTCCCCCGCATGAAGGCGTGTGCCTGACCGTTGCGTTACCTCATGAGCCCCACAGGACTCAGCCCCTCGGAGAAGATCCACAGAAGTCAGTTTTGTGCCACACAAAGTAGATTCTCACTGTTTTATGGGATGCTTCATTCTCCCGAGAAGTGGTAACAGGTGGAAAAGAGATGAACTTGTCACACATCCTCTGCGGATTAAGGTTTTTTTGGTAGAAGGTGCATGCGTGCATTTTATTTTATTTTATTTTTATTTTTAAAATTTATTTTATTTATTTGAGAGAGAGAGCGCGCATGAGCGGGGGGAGGAGCAGAGACACAAGCAAACTCCCCGCAGATCCTGAAGTGGGGCTTGACATGGGGCTTGATCCCAGGACCTGAGCCGAAGTCAGACCCTTAACTGATGCCCCCACACCACGCATTTTAAAGCAGAGACTTATTTGAAAACTTTTTTCAGTCCAGATGAGCAAAAGTCAAAGAAAGAACCATTCTCCAACCAACACGTAAATATTGGAATTGAGGATTATTTATACTTACCTACCTGTATGTGATGGGCAAAACACTTGGAACTTACCTACTCCAAATCCCAGCCACGTAGATGGAAACCCTAACCAATAGCTTAGATACAAGCGTGTTCTAGAAGTTTTGAAATTTTAACCATTTGATAGGTATAAAGGTGGAATTTTTTAAAGCTGAGATTGAATAATCTCACCCATCTCTATCCATCCCAGAAAACTCTAACTGGCAGGCTTACAATTATTACTTCCACCATTAGTCTTCCTTTCTCATCCAAGAGGAGAAAAGTCTTCTGGCCTTTTCAGCTTATAAGTGATTCTTTAGGTTTGAATAAACCCATTTGGAGAAAGAGAACGCTTGATCCTGGTGAAAGAAGCAAATTTGCAGCAGGCCCACGTGGTCCTTGCGCAGGCTGAGCCGTTCAGTTATTTAACAAGATTAATTCAGTGCAACAGGTATTCGCTGGGGGGCATCAAGGGTAAGGGAGCAGGGCAAGATGCCGTCCCTGCCTCTGGTGTGGGTCCATCCGGTGACGGAGGCTGCCCATCTTCTCTTGCAATGCTGCGTGATGAGCGATTTAATTAGTAGGGGCCACTAGGGAAGCTCAAAAGAAGGTGTGGCAGGGAATCCACAGGGAGGAGGTGATACCAGCCTGGGAAGGTGGCCTGGGGCCCACTAGGCAGAAGGGGCCCCGACCTGGCCCTGAATCAGCGAGCTTAGTCTCTCTGCAACAACACCAAGCGGTACATTTCTGGAATGGTCCCTCTTGCCATTGCCCACCCCGGATGCCTTTCCAGTGATACAGTGGGTGGAAGGTACTGGATGTTCCCACTGAGAAATTCTTGAGCAGTTAAACACTGGGTTGCCTGCAGAGGCCAGGTGTCCCCAAGAGCGTCCGTGGAAGCGAGGCTTTTATAAGTCGTTCACAACGGACCTGAACTTCATGATCAGTGCCGTGATTAAAATTCCCATTCTCCTTTCCTGGCTATGCATTCACATTGCAATGTACCTTAGGCTAAAATGTATTTATGGAAGTGTCTTTCTTTAAAACACACTAAAAGTTTTAAGTAAATGTCAAACAAAATAAATTTAACATCTCGTTTTTACAGTGGTTCCAAGTGTGTCAGCCAGCCCATGGACAGTCTGTGCTATAAATGTGGGAAATACAACAACTGTATTAATTTCTCCCGGAGGACTCCCACTGATGGAGGGCATGCTGCGTCTCCGGCAGGGATGTGCATGCTTGCACTCTGCTTCATTCAAAGCTCACACCCATTCTGGGACGTGGGCCATATGGGCCTCACTTTACAGGTGAGGAGACCCGGGCAGCCCAAGGCCAAGTCATGCCCTTCAGGGGTGACAGAGCGACGGGTGGCTTGGGAGCCTTCCCTGTAACCTTCTTCAGACTCCTTCCATTTCCTGGATTGGGAAAACTGACATTTCCTCCTCTTATGTAAAGTGCTAGCGAAGCCCGGCTTCCACAGACCCCCTCCAATCAAAGCCTTCCTATATAGAGATCTGGACTGGCCCCTCCACTGAGGCTGGTCTAGATGCCCCTGCCCTGTCCAGCACCCTACACCGTAACCGGTCTCCCTCATGACTGTGGGCCTTTGAAGGAAGGGCTCTTTATCGGGCTTTGTGTTTCCTCCACCGAGAACTTGGCATGCACATAGCTGGTGCTCCAGAAATGTTGCTGAATGAATGAATGAACAAATGAATGAGTGAGTGAGTGAAGCAAATAAGTGGCAGAATCAGAAATCAAGTCTGTCGGACTCCGAAGATTTCTCATTCATTTTATTTCACTGAGTGCAGGATTTAAGCTTCTCCGCCTGGCCTGCCTTGGGTCTGAAAGTGCTATTTCAGCGTCTCTTGTGGGGTGGGGGGGTGGGGTGCAGGGGATGCAGGTTTTCGCCCTGTTAAGGGGAGGAATGGAGGCTCAGAGGGGTTCTGTGGGAGATGTTTAGGGACAAGCCCAAGGCTGTATGGTTTGGCGGAGGTGGAGAGGGACAACGGGCAGACAGACCACAGGGCTGATTTGAAGTCAGGAAATGGAGATCCTCCACTAACAGGCTGTGTGATGGCTCAGGGCTTCCTCATCCTCCCTGTAAGGTGGGGGGTGGCCCAGTGTGGACCCTGAGCTCTCGGGCTTCTTGCTGGGGGGAGGGGAGAGTTTGGGAGGCTATACCTGCTTCTCTGGCCAGCCCCCTTTCCCCTGGAAGGTGCCAGGATCTCGGACGCCTGGGTGGCTCAGTCCGTTAAGCGTCTGCCTTTGGCCAGGTCATGATCCCAGGGTGCTGGGATCAAGCTCCGCATCGGGCTCCCTGCTCAGCGGGGAGTCTGCTTCTCCCTCTTATTCTGCTGCTTCTTTCTCTCTCTCTGTCAATTATTAAATAAAATCTTAAAAAAAAAAAAAAAAGGTGCCAGGATCTCCTCCAGCCATGGGAGGCCGAGCTTAGGGTTGAGACCTGGGCTGGACCTGGAAGGGAGAAGCTGGGAAACTTCCAGTCTCCTTGAGGAGCAGCTAACAGGGGGGTGTGAGTTCTGGCTGAGGTCAAGACCCCCACCCCACTGTAGCAAATATCAGGAGGTAATGTTCCATGTTCAATCATAAGTGGGCTTTTCGTGAAATAGTGGATGGGTTGGTACTGCTCAGAGGGATTATGTGATTGTTTTTATTATTGTCCCCAGCCCTGCGGGGAGGCCCCTGTCTAAGGCTCCTCCCTGGTAATTAGGACCTGCCTAGTCTGGAGAGTTGTAAGTGTCCTGTTTTACCTTAAAATGTAACAGGTCTTACCAAGGCTTCATTGGTTTTCAATACTCAGTTCAAGGCCACACCGTCATGAAGCTTCCCCTGACGTTTTCAAGCAGAACTGACCACTCCTCCTTGGGGACCCCGCTGTGCCCAGGACGCAGGGCTCTTGCCCTTTGGGTCCTGGGACAACTGACCACCGTTACCTGTCTCTCCCCTCCATAAGGCCACGACCAAGGGGAGGCACTCCACGAACGGACACCTGAGTGAACCGAGGGATGAGGGCATGAACAGATGCAAACCCAGACACAGTATCAGGAGAGGACAAGAAAAGGAATTTGGGGGTGTAGGCTGGGAGGTGGAGGGGACCTAGCCCCGGATAGAGTGAGCTGAATCCAGGACAAAGGCCCTAAGGGACACTGACTAGGGGACTTTCTTTTCTTTTTTCAATTTTTTTGTGATAAAATACACACATAACATAAAATTTACCATCTTAAAACTATTTTAATTAAGCAACAACTATTTTTAGGTGCATAGTTCAGTGGTATTAAATATATTAATGATGTTGTACAACCATCCCCGCCATCCACCTCCAGAGCTCTTCTCATCTTGTAAAAGCAAAACTCTGTACCCGCGAACCACTGACTTCCCATCCCCCCCCCCCAGCCGCTGAAAACCACCATCTACTTTCTGTCTCTGTGAACTTGACCACTCCAGGTACCTCGGATGAGTGGAGGTTTTTCTGTGACTGGCTTATTTCATTTATCAGCATGTCCTCAAGGTTCATCCATGTTGTAGCATAGGTCAGAATTTCCTTCCTTTTTAAGGCTGAATACTATTCCATTGTATGGAGAGACCACCGTTTGCTTATCCATTCATCTGCCATTTATTGGCTTGCGCCCATGTGTTAGCTATTGTCAGTGGCTTTCTTATCGTTCCTTTTTTTTTTTTGGCTACAAGGAAACCTACCTCATTCATACCACTTGTAAGAAAGCTGAAATTATAACAGCCTCAAAAAATAAAGTACTTCTTTTACTTTTAAGTTCCAGCGGTAGCTTGACCTCGGCTAACAAAATATGCCTCCTACAGGTCTTAGAAACGCTGCTAGAAAAATCACGTGCTCCACCGGGGTCACCCGTCGCTTCCATGGAAGGGAGGGTTTCCAGAGGGCTGGGGAAGCAAGGTTCGTCCCCAGAGGTGGCATCTGCCTTGCGATTTTAAATTAACATACAACATGTTATCAGTTTCGGGTATACAACATAATGGTTTGGTACTGGGAGATGTTGAGAAATGATCACCACAGTAAGTCTCGTTAGCATCTGTCACCTTCCATAGTTCCAATAAGTTTTTTTCCTTGGGATGAGAACTTCTGAGATCTACTCTCTTAGCAACTTTCAAATTTACGATACAGCATTATCCACATACTTCTTCTTTTTAAAAACTTTTTATTTGGGCACAGTTTCCGACTTAGAGAAAAGTTACAAGCAGAGTACCAAGACTTCCCGAATTCCCATTGCACCAAGTCCCCAGATGTTAACGTCTTACCGTATTTGTGTCCTTCTCAGTCCCTCTTGCAGGCTCTCTGGGTGTACATGCGTGTGCTGATTTATATGCGCACACACACACCTGTTGTGTCTGCACTGTTTAAGAGTAAGTCGGCACACACACCTCCTTCCTCTGAATCCTTCAGTATTTAGCAGAGAATGAATGCAAAACAAGACTCAGTGCCGGGGGGGGGGCGGAATTAATGGGGTGCAAGCTGGGGGATGGAGGAGACCCCAAAACCGAGGTCCCGAGAAAAGGCCTGGGTCCCCATTGGAGGTCCCAGATGTTCAAGAGAGTTCTATCCAGTGCCCGAGCTGAAGGCGGGACATACTGGGGCTGCTACAGAGGCAGCCGAGAGGAGCGGCTTCCTGGGACTCTGGGTCTTGTTCCTTCGTCTTGACCCTGTCTCCCAGCTGCCCCGTCCCAGCCCCGCAGAGAAGGTTTGAACCTTAGCTCTGCCTCCGACCCCTTGTAGGTTCTTACACAAGCCATTTACTCCCACCAGCCTCAGTTTCCATCCTGGGCCTGGGTCAAGCCCAAGGCCCTATCACTGGCTTGTAGGGAGAGCGCACTGCTGGTTTCTTTCCCTTCCTCGGCTCTGGGAAGCCCCCTCCATCCTCTGGGCCAGAAGAAGACCATCCTCCAGCCCATGTGGGAAGAACGGAGAGAGCTTCTGGGGGGGGTTGAGAGCGATGGTGGAGGGACCACAGGGCTCCTTCACAAGCAGCTGGAGGACCCGGGATTCCCCAGGGTCTCCACGAAGGGAGGCGACTTTGGGGAATAAACTGCCACTCAGTGGCTGGGGACATTCAATGAGTCCTTTCTCTCTGAGCCTCAATTTGCCCGTCTGTGGAGTGAGGATGCTCAGGAGAGCCACTGTGTGGGAATTTTGAGGGGGCTGAAATCAGTCAAGGATGTGAAAACCCCCAGAACTGGAGGAGGAATGAGCTCTGTGGGGGAAGGACAGGGACCCATCTCATTCATCTCTGTGTCCCTTGGGGTTCTAGGAGGGTGGTAGACACATAGTAGGGCTGGACAGCTGCTCGTCTGGCCAACCCTCCCAGGTCGGGCCTTGGTCTTCAAGCAGACTTCTAGAAACCTCATCAAGGCTTGGGGCCCTGGGGGACCACCTTCCACCCTGAGGAACTTCACTGGGACTGCAGTGCCTCCTGGTGGCAAGACGAGCAACTGCAGCCTTGATCCTGGTCAGCGGGGGAGTGGGGCTCTAGAACCTTCCAGCAGGCAGGGGACCGGGGACCTCGCCCTGTGGTTGAGCATCATGTCCCCTGGTGACTCCTCCGCAGTTGTGGCTTCCCACAGGGACTGTGCCCCTCCATAAGCCCTTCCCCACTCCCTGAGAGGGAGTCAGGCAATACTTGTTGAAATGAGGACACAGAGAAGCCAGAAGTTCTGTTCAGGATCATAGAGGCAGCAGGGCTGCCTGTGGTTCTTTATGCCCGTCCCTGTGGCTAGGTGGGTTTTTGAGCCTTCTGTCCCACCCCGCTGCCAGCCACCACAGTGTGAGCCGAGGGACCAAGGCCCACCTGGGTCTGGAGCCCAGCCCCGTGGCCTGGTCCCTTCCCTGCAGGTGCCCTGGATCACCCCCCAGCAGGACGTACAGAGCTCCCAAAGGCAGAAGGAGCCCAGGCCCCCAGCAGTGTGTCAGGGACGCCCTGCTCTGAACCGCTCACACACTCGAGTGGGGGACAGGTCCCGACACGAGCACTCGAAAGCAAGGAATTCAGTGTTCAAGAGGTAAGGCCAACCCCGGGGTCGGGGAGGGAGAAAGGGCATCCTCACACTGAACCTTGGGACTCCAGTAAAAGCAATCCACAGAAGAAAGAAGCTAACAAATGAAAGATTCAACTTTGCAAGTAATAAAAACGTAAATTCAAACAAGATCTCACTTCATTTATCATACTGGCAAAGATTTTTAACACGCTAGGACAGCCCTGTTCCTGTAGCAGGCGGGCACGCTGGTAGCTGAGGGGAGTGTCACGGTTCTGGAAGGCAGTTCGGCCGTGTTTATCAGAGACCTTCAAATGTGAACGTGATGTAATCCAGTTTTTCTAGTTCTTGGAGCTTCTTCTAACGTAATCACCATGATGCATGAAGGATTTAACTATGAGGATGTTCATCGAGGGGCTGTTATCACTTCAATCAGAAACCCGGGTGCCCAGCAGTAGGGGATTGGACCAACCACAGAGTTGGTCCCTGTGGTGGAATCATACGCAGCCATTAACAATGGTGTGATGGAAGAATCGAGAACAGCATGGAAAGATGTCCAGGATAGAGTGTTAGGTTAAAAAAAAAAAAAGTGTAAGAAAAAAATGTGTCCCCGCGGGTGTGTGTTTATGTGTGAGTGTTATCATTTTCTTCTCTTGGCTTATCTTCACTTAGCTGATTGATTTTTAACCTTTTTCCATGTGGAAAATAGATAATTATTAAATTCGTGTGGCGCTCTGGGGGAGTGAAAGCAGCTCTGTGAGACTAGAAACAAGGTGGAGGGTGGGAGGATATGAGTCTATGAAGCAGCCAGGGGTCAGTCCTGCCTGGGGAATCATGAATGCCACAGTAAGCCTGATTTGTAGGGTTGGCAGATTTAGGAAAAAAAAAAAAAAAAACCCTAACAATAAACCCAGAATGCTCAGTTAAGTTAGAATTTCAAATAAACAATGAATAATTTTTCTGTCCGTATTTCCCATGCAATCTTTAGGACATACTTATACTAAAAATTTTTCATTGTTTCTCTGAAATTCTAATTTAACTGAGCACCCTGTGTTTTATTTGGCAATCCCAGTGAGAGCTCTGGGAACCAGTGAAAGCCTTTAGGGAAGGTCACGATACAATCAGATGCATGTGTCTGGTTGTATTTGAGGGTAGTGGGCCTGAAGGCAGAGAAACCCTTTAGGAGGTGAACTTAAGCCTGTGTCTGGAGGCTTCCAGTACCTAAGAGAACTCAGAGTCATAGGGGCCCAGTTTGTGAGGACAGCGGCCAATCCCCACCCCAAAAGGGCCTTTCTCTGAAGCATCCCTACCCTTCCTCCACCCCACCCCTATTGGTGCTCATCTCCCACCTCCCAAAACTTCACAGCAGAGTCCAGCACCCTCCCAAAGCAGTCATCTTTCAGGATTCTAATCACTGCTTTCAAACAGTATTTTAAAATGATAAAAGCAGTTCTTGTTCGTGGTAGGACAAATAGAAAATTAATTCAGACCAGAAAAAAAAAAAAAAAAAGGAACAAAAATCAACCCATATACCTGTATTCCCACCTCTAGAAACTTCTGGAATTTTCTAAGGACAGATACTCCACCCCTTTTCCACTTTTTTTTAAGATGAGATTTACTTACTATAACATGCGAACATCCCTCCAGATACTAAAATGCTATCCTTTTATAATACCGGTTTCATTCATTTGTTCATCAAATGCTTATTGAATACCTACTGCATGCCAGCCACGATAGCAGGTGTTAGACAGGGGTAGACAAAGCAAATATATTCAGATATACTCCCCATTTTATGGAAGGCAGAGAGAGATAATAAACAAAAGGGGAAAAAATCCCCAATAAATACATAATAATGTGTGCTAAAGGCCAAGAAAGAAACATTTTGCAGAATAACGAATATCAGGAAGGATCTTCTATTTATGGAAATAACATCTTTTATTTAACCAATCTCCTGTTACTGGATATTTTGGTTATTTTTGGTTTTTCTATATAATGATGCCCTAATGAACTTTCTCCCTAGCAAATTCTTTGTGCCCATCCATAATGATTCCTTTAGAATAAATTCCTAGAAGTGGGATTTCTGGGTGAAGACATACAAACTTTTTATTAGTTTTTCTGTAACATATTGAAATGCAATTTTGTGGGGCACCTGGGTGGCTCAGTCGGTTAAGCCGCTGCCTTCGGTTCGGGTCATGGTCCCAGGGTCCTGGGATTGAGCCCCGCATCAGGCTCCCTGCTCGGCGGGGAGCCTGCTTCTCCCTCTCCCTCTGCCTGCCTCTCTGCCTACTTGTTCTCTCTCTCTCTCTCTGTCAAATAAATAAATGAAATCTTTAAAAAAAAAAAAAAAAGAAATGCAATTTTGTATTTTCTCTATAATTTACATGTCTTTCATTTTTAAAATAACGTGCTGCAAAATTAAAATTTGGGGCGTGTATAGTTTTATGAATCTTACATCCCTGTGCAGATTCATGTACTCACACCCCAGCCCTTTCTGCTCCAGCCTTCCCCCTCCCCAGCCCCTGGCAACCGGTGATCTGTTCTCCATCCTCTGCTGCTGTCTTTCCCAGGATGTCCTGTGATAAATAAGCGGAGTCATACATATGTGAATTTTTAGTCTGGCGTCTTTTAAGAACCATAACGCTGCTTTTGAGAGTTATTCGTGCTACTCTCTGTGTTCCTTTCATCTCTGAGTCCTCTCCCCTCGCATGGCAGTTCCAGTTTGCTTACCCATTCACCTGTTAGAGGACATTTGAGTTGTTTCCAGTTTGGGGTGATTCTGGCCAAAGCTGCCATAAGCATTTGCATGCAGGTTTGGTGTTCCTCCCCTGAACACCAGTCTTCATGTCTTCCGGGCCAGTGCCTCGCGGTGGCGTCCCTGGGTCACGTGGGGAGTGTGGGTTTAATTATGGAACTGCTGCTCTGTTTTCCCACCAGCGACGTGGGAGACTTTCTGTGGCTCCGTGTCCTGGTCATCACCTGGCGCCGTCTGGGTTTTCACATCCATGGCAGTCGGTGCGTGGGGCTATCTCATGGGGGTCCTAGTTGAAATTTCCTGGCTGGATAATCCGTCCGGAGGGTTTTTCATGCTTTTTTGCCGCCTGAAGGTCTTTTCGGGGGAGGTGTCTATTTAGATGTTTTGCCCACTTTTTTTTCCTCCTTTCACATTACTGTTAACTAAATCCCACCCTTTATTCAGAGGTCACTAGTTTTTCCCTGGATGTCCTTTTACTGTTCCAGGACCCTATCCAGCACACCGCATGTGGTCCGCAGGTCTCCTTGGCCTCCCTTGTTCTGTGCCAGTGTCTCAGACTTTCTGTGTTTTAAGAGGCACGTTTAGGGCGCCTGGATGGCTCAGTTGGTTAAGCGACTGCCTTCGGCTCAGGTCATGATCCTGGAGTCCCGGGATCGAGTCCCGCATCGGGCTCCCTGCTCAGCAGGGAGTCTGCTTCTCCCTCTGACCCTTCCCCCTCTCATGTGCTCTCTCTCTCTCATTCTCTCTCTCTCAAATAAATAAATAAAATCTTAAAAAAAAAAAGAGGCATGTTTAGAGCTTGCGTGGGTGAGCAGGGGTGCCCACGTCACCTGTGGGTGGCCAGCCTGAGCCCCCGAGTGTCTACCTCCCACTCTCCCCTGCAGATCGGCAGCTCCCCGAGGGCAGGGACCCGGTCTGCCTCCACCACCTGAAACCAGGTCCGCTGAAATGTCTCCCCAGTTACTGCTGCCCCTTCGGCATTAGTTATAGGCCTGGAGCTAAACCAGGGACGTCCAGGCTGAGCTCTGCATAGAGCCCAGGGGCAGAGGAGGTGGGCCGGGGCTGTGATCAGTGGCTAACCTTTCACCTTCGCCCCTACCCCCACACGACTGTTTGGACAGCAGTGGGTTTAGTCGGTGCCCTTTATTTATTTATTAAAGATTTTATTTATTTATTTGACAGAGAAAGACACAGCGAGAGAGGGAACACAAACGGGGAGTGGGAGAGGGAGAAGCAGACTCCCTGACGAGCAGGGAGCCCGATGTGGGACTCGATCCAGGGACTCCAGGATCATGACCTGAGCCGAAGGCAGTCGCTTAACCCACTGAGCCACCCAGGCGCCCTAGTCGGTGCCCTTTAAATAGCATTAAAGGGCCTCATGCTGGCCTGTTTTGTTTGAGGAGCTTACATCGGCGCGGTGCGCTCTGCCACAAGGTGTGCAGGCCGGCTCACCCGAGAACAGAGCGAGCGGCATGTCCCCCACAAAGCAGATGTTTGGAGGAAAAATAGATGTAATCAAAACCATGGAGGCTACAATTACTCAGACCCTTAGACATACACCCGTATGCACAGGCCCATGCACAACTGCACACACACACACACCTCCTGTGTCCGTACTCACCTACGTGCACCTGCAAAGTCACGCTCGCTTGCACAAATCCCCAGACCCAGCAGCACACATCCTGCTTGGGGGCCTGCACTCAGCCCCGCGGGCCTGCTCACTCCGCAGACTGTCTGCAGGCAACCACACATGTGTTCTGCACACCCATGCACAACTGCAGGCTTGTGCCCCGTGCCTGCGGGCGCACATCCGGGCACACAGAAGGAATGCACACACACAGGCCTCCGGCACCCTCCCCGCTTCAGAAGTGCACACGCTTGAAATCACAGTCATAAAAAAAAAAAACACACGGTCACCTTCGGAAATCTCTCAAGGGCTTTTGGATCAAAAAAAGAAAAAAAGGGTTAGACTAGGTTAGAGTGACGTCATTGGGTTGAACCAGGACAACAAGCAGAGGGGAAGGGAAGGAAGAAAGGTTTTCCATTGCTTGTATTTCTCGGAGTTCAGGCAGAGGTTGGAGGCCCTTCTGTGGCTCCTGATTTGGAATATATGCTCGAACCAAATGCTTCTACTTCACCAGAAGTGGTTGATGGAAATGCTTACCTGGGGTGGTTCGAAGGGCGTGCTGCCCCATCATGGCTGCCATTGCGCGCGGACCTTCGGAGGGGCAGCCATTGAGCGCTCTGGGTGTTTTCTGTACGCGCATTGCTTCATTCCTCTGGGTCATCTGGGATTTATATCCACCTCAGGACATTCTGTTGGGAAGCTGCAGATCAGGATGACATTGTCTTGGGCCCCAGAGACCGGGACAGAGCCCTCTCAGGGGCCCCTCCGCGCTGTGGAAGGGGCATCGGCGTGGCGCCAGTCCAGAGTCCATAGGGAAGGAGGGGCAGGGGGGAAGCCAGAGATGCAAGCAGGTGGCCTGGCCCAGGGGGCTCTGTTGCTGCTCAGCCTCGGGCGGCACAGGGCTGTCATCCCTGAAGAAGCCTGGCCCAGAAGCAGGGCGAGCGGAGGGTCTCCCAGGGGCCTTTACCCCACTGCGGCCTCATGGTGGGTGTGGAGCTGGCTCCCGGCAGGTCCTGGGCTGGCTTCCCTGGACGTTTACATTCTAGAGCCCCTTCCAGGAATCCCATCCCTTTGCTTCTCCCTGTTCCCTCCTGCCCCACATGGAGACATCCTTCACTGTCTGTGTTGGTCCTGTCTCCGGCCATCTCATCTCCCCCTGCTACTTCTGCTGCCAACAGTTCACTCGTGAATGTGAGCCTCTTCCTCACGTACCCTAGCCACCTGTCTCCTCCTTGTCCAGCGGGATGAACTGTTCACTCGGGGGTTCAGCAGTCACTTTCTGCAGGCAGCTCCAGAGCGCGTAGCCGAAACATGGTGGGCACACGAAGGTAGCTGCCCAGAGTGAGAGCTCAGCAGTATTTGGTTGTTAGAAATTGTTCACTTATTCTTCAGCGACTTTTCACTGCACCTCTGCCGTCTGTCCCATCCTGGGCTAAGCCCAGGGTCTGTGACATGAGGTTCCAACCCTCGGGGAACTGATGTGCTATAGGAGGAAAGGGACACTCAGGGCTTGATTATATACTAGTCAGAAACACAGGCAGTAATTGGAGAGGCTGAGCAGGGGACAGAGGGGTCTATATGGTTGTCGCAGTCTGGGAGGACTTCCTGGGGGGGCTGGTGTTTGACGGGATCTTGCAGGTCAGCTGGAAAGGAAGGCATTCCAGGCAGGTGGCTGGAGGTGCAGATGAGGGAGACCAAGGAGGTCAGTGGTAATGGGTTTGCTCAAGAGTATTTCAGCATGAGTTGTGGGCTCCTGTGTTTCCAGCAGCTGTCTTGTCGAGGAGGGCACTGCAGGGCGAGCTGGATCCTGACCAAGCACCCAGGCCTCGGGCCACCCACCTGATTCTCCACCCAGCTCCTCAGGATTTTTCGGTTGGAGAGCAAACTGCTGGCTTTGCCCAGGGGCCAGCACCATCACGCAGCCCGTTCCTGGCAGCCCCCTGTGTCAGTCTTATTAAACTTGGGGCCACCTGAGGAACAGCAGTGGGAACCCCAGCTGTTGAGACAGGAGGACAGAAGACTCTGGGAGGTGTGGCAGCCGTCTCGGGGAAGGGCCCTGGAGACTTGGAACGAGGACCAGTGAGCGGTACCTCCAAGACACAGACATGGGCTGGAGCTCAGGGAGCTCTCTGTCCCCACAGGCCGTGTGGCCCCCTTGCTGGAGAAGCTGTAGGGTGGAAGGAGTTTGAAATAGACTCCCCTCCCACCCCAAGTCTGGGATCCTTGGACTGAGCACCTGTGAGAGTCTTGGCTTGTCATTCTGACCAGTCGTCCATGGGACCTTGGGGAATCTAAATTAGAGACCCAGCCTCCCGATTTAAAGCAAAATGATCAGTAGTGAAGACTGAGATGGGAAGGCTCTCTTCCCTCTTCTTTGAGGAGCCAGAAGCATCAGTTTGCCAGAATTCCTTCCATCTCTAAGGTTTCCCAGTTGGCCGACGTTTGCCTGGACACAGACCGGTCCCCATCCTGCTCCCCTCTTCTCGCCGCTCCAGACCCTAAGGGAAGGCCCCGGTGGTGACTGAGGCAGGAGGGACACTCCACAGGGCCGAGGCGGTGACACATCCCTGCCTGCTCCCCCCACTCCAGAAGGGGCACCATCAAACCTCCAGCTGCAGAGGAGACTCTGGGATGTAAGAAGAGTCATCTGCCGTCACGGGCAGATCATGGTAGAGCTGGGACCAACAGCAGATCTGCCAACTCTTGGTCCGGCGGTCTTTGTCCACCCCATGCTGACTCCCCATTTCTCCCCCACTCGCTTGGTCTCAGTGGGTGTCTGGAGGTTTGAGAAACTGGATTCTTACTCCTTGCCATAGAAGACTGGATGTTCTGCTGCCTCCCCACCAGCTAAGCCTAGAACTAGGTCAGCACTGAGGGGCTTCCCTCCTCATCCTCAGAGACTGGTCCTCCTGCCCCCAGGAGCAAAGCAGGACTCCTTGATTTTGTGCGCTCCTTGCCTTCTGCCCCTACCCTTCTCTCCCTGGGAAGAGGCCCCAAGCCCACAGGGTAGGAAGAGAGGACAGAGCCGGGGACTAGAGGACTAACTTTGTCACTAACTAGCACACATTCCCTGCTCTCTCTGGTGTGAGTTCCCCCCAGTTAAAACTCGGAGCTTGAGCTCGTCCCTACAACCCTTGGTCTCTGCAACACGGAGCTCCCCATGCGGCCCAGCCCCTATTGCTATGCGGGGTGGTCCCAATCCCAGGCCGGATGCCAGAGGACACTCCAAGGGTCCATGGGGTCATGGGATGGGGCCCGGAGATCAGTGCGGGGGCAGGAGGGGCAAGGGCTGCCCCCCAGTCTGGCCTCCAGGAAATTGCATAACAGAGATGTTTATTTTTGGTGAGGCTGGGTGGGATTTCTTCTCTTAAAAAAAACCCAAAACATAAAACTTGTTTGTCTGCCAGCAAGATAAATATCTTTGCTGAAAGCTCTTGGCCGGGCTGCCATCTGCAGTTTGCATAACGTTGTCACCGAAACCGCGGCGGCCTGTGTGTGCCCAGGCTCACGTGGGTGTCCTGCACGTGGCCTCTCCCGATGCCGTGTGCACGTCCGCCTGCCCCGGGCACTCACCTCCACCCCCTTCGTCGGGGCCTTGGAGAGAGAGGTGGGGATGGCAGGCAGCTGCCCCTCGTGCCTTCCCAGGGCACACGCAAAGCTCGGGAGGAGAGCCAGCCCGAGGCCTCAGCCGCCGGGATGCGGACGGAGCAGGGAGACCTGAGCCAGCAGTATCGTCCTGACACTTGATGCCCGCCTCGTGGACCTGTTCCCAGAAGAGGTGCTCACACCAGCCACGCGTGCTTGCGACAGTCAGAGCTTGTACGTGTGCAGGCCTTCTCCAGTGCTCCCCGGAAGCCTTATTAATAATCGTCGGTACATTACCGCACGGGCTGGGAGGGCGGCGCAGAGAAGGGCTCACACCGGTCTCCAGACACCAGGCCACGGTCTGCACCTGCTCCCGCACCCAGATGCTCTGGGGAGGGCCCGCCTGCTGGGAAGACTTCTCCGGGGTCCGCGTCCTCTGCCGCTCAGAAGTCCACACTGGAACTGGGGATTCCAATACGGGCAGAAACCTACGGAGCCGGCGCCATGCTAAGGGCTTTGCCTGTTGGCCTCCTTAATCCCACAGTATGCCAGGAGGAAGAGCCCACAAGTATCTTCATCCCCATTTTATAGAGGGGGGAAACTGAGGCACAAAGAGGTTAAGTGAGCTGTCCCAAGTACACAGCCAGAGCGAGGTACATGTGGGAGTCCTACCCTCCTCCACTAGCTCCAGAGTCCACGTTCTAACCTTGACTCTGCGGCAAGTGTGTCTGCCCAGGGTGCTGACGGGGCCATTTGGGTGTGGACAGGTCACTCCCTGCCTCACTCTCCCCCTGCTGGCCTCCACCTCCTCATCCCTGACTTACATAGATCCACTGGTCCTTTCCAGCTCTGGGCATCTAGGAATCAACCAGTGGAGCCCCATCCTGGCAGATGGCGGTGGCTGTGGGCCCAGGCCTCGAGCTTAGTGTGAATCTAGTGGGGCACACACGTCAGCATCCTGGGGACGCAGGCGCCCGCCCTGCTTCTTTAGTAAATGTGCCACTTGCCTGGAGCAGGCCGGACCCTGCATGGACAGTAGGTGAAACCTGTGGAGGGCGAGGGGCGTGACCCCTCACGCTGGATTCTTCGGGGCGGGGTGGGGGGATCTCCTCAGCTCCTGCTGAGCCCAAACAGGATCAGGCCTGGATAGGAAGGGCGTTCCTATCTGCCTCGACGCTGGCCTCCTCCTTGCCCCTGCCCTGTTGGGCCAGACATGGCTGCTGAATTAGCTTTCCCTTCCCCTGGGTGTCTGAGGCACTGGGTCAGCATTCCCAATGCCCAAAGCAGAAGTTCTGACAAAGGGGATCCTTCTAGAAGGAGGAGCCCAGGATCAGTGGGGGTGGGGATTAAAGGTCCAAGAGATCAGATTGACCCAGAGTCATATTACATTGGTGGTAAAAGAGGTCCATTCTGAGATGATGGCAACGAGGCTCAGAGAGGGAAATGGACTTGCCCAAGGTCACACAGCATGTTAATGGCAAGTCAGGACTAGAACCAGGGCCTCCTGCCCTCGCATCCAGTGTGACGCTGACAGGGGAATGGCAGGGGAGGGCTCTCCCTGTCCCTCCCTCCTCTCTTGCTCGGTTCAGTCATTGTTCTCTGACCTTGTTTCCTCCCGCTTCAGCCAAAGAGAGCTCCCTGGGTGAGCCAGAGTTGCCGCCGGACTCTGACACCGTGGGGATGGACAGCAGCTACCTCAGTGTGAAGGAGGCTGGAGTGAAGGCACCCCAGGACCGGGCCAGCGCCGAGCTGCCCAGCCCGCTGGAGAAGGCCGACTCCGAGAGCAACAAGGGCAAGAAGCGGAGGAACAGAACCACCTTCACCAGCTACCAGTTGGAGGAGCTGGAGAAGGTCTTCCAGAAGACCCACTACCCCGACGTGTATGCCCGGGAGCAGCTGGCCATGAGGACAGACCTCACCGAGGCCCGCGTGCAGGTCAGTGAGGGCACCTGGGGAGAGGCTGGGATAGCAGGGCCTGCCCTCGGGCTGGTGGCCAAAGCTGGGACTGCCTGACTGTCCCTCAACCGCACCAGGGCTTTCTTTACTTCAGTCCAGGGACAGCCGGCCCCTCGCACCCTTGCTGCAAACAGGGCCATGTGCTTTTACCCACCTGACTATCAGGTCTCCTGCTCTGGCGGGAGCAGGGGCAGAAGAAGGAGGGTTGCCTGTTAGCTATATTCCTGGGCTCTGTGTGCTGTGAGTGTCCAGGCCCTTTCACAAAGGAGAAGATGACTGATCTTTGCCCTCGAAGGCCTCTTAGGAAGGAAACAGGATAGACCTAAAGACATCCACAGCAGTCCAATGGGTAGAAACAGAGAACAACCTGGCTCTTCTTTCTGCCCAGGATAGCTGCCTCCTCCATCTTTCAGCTCCCAAATCAATATACCTCCTTTGTGAAGTCTTCCTGACCACCGTGGCTAAAGCAGTAGCCCCCTACCACTATCCAGCCACCAGAACACCCAAGCCAACAGAACCCAACCCAACACAACATAACCCAAACCAACACAGCCAACCCAACACAGTCAATCCAACTCAACACAGCTCAGCACAACCCAACAGAACCCAACCCAGTGTAACATAACCCAAACCAACAAAGCCAACCCAACACAACCCAACACAGCCCAAACAACACAGTCAACCCAACCTGACATGGCTCAATGCAACCCAACAGAACCCAACCCAAGGCAGCATAACCCAAACCAACACAACCCAACACAACTCAAGCAACACAGTCAACCCAACCCAACACAGTTCAACATAACCCTAAAGAACCCAACCCAACACAACATAACCCAAAGCAACACAGCCAACCCAACACAACCCAACACAGCCCAAACAACACAGTCAACCCAACCCAACATGGCTCAACACAACCCAACAGAACCCAACCCAAGGCAACATAACCCAAAGCAACACAGCCAACCCAACACAACCCATACAACACAGTCAACCCAACCTAACACAGTTCAACACAACCCAACAGAACCCAAATAACACAGTCAACCCAACCCAACACGGCTCAACACAATCCAACAGAACCCAACCCAATGCAACATAACCCAAACCAACACAGCCAACACAACACAACACAACTCATCCCAAACCAACATAACATAACACAAGCAAATCAGGTCACCTTCTCCCACCTTGTCCTGTTTTTTTTTTCTTTATAGAATATATGACTGGCTTAAATTATTTTATGTTTGTCTCCTCTCACTATAATGTGAGTTCCTTGAAGACAGGTACTGTCTGATTGTTCATCACTATATTCCTACCAAGTAGAGAAGGCTGAACTCAGAGCAACAAGGGCAAAAAATAAATATTTGTAGATTGGTGGACCTCTTTTGTCCAGAGAGGTGTGTCCTCCCTCCTCGCATGAAGTTACAACAAGAAAAGAACCAGAGAGGAAGCAAAGACCTCAGAGTACCCAAAACACAGGAGACAAAATCCATGCACTAAAGCTCAGGCTTCAGCTTCACACAAATAAATGTCATGCTCAGTCTACTTTTCCATCCCAGAGCATGTGAGGAATGGCAAATAAAGTGTTGTCAGATAGCGGTTTTTCCCCCTCCAGTGGGGTGAGGGAAGTCAACAGCTTGAGAACAAAGAGCAGTTCTTGGGTTGTGTTTTTTTTAAAGCAACACAGCTCAGCTGGGCTAAGCTCGGCTCAGATGTGGGTTCAGGGCCAGGACAGAGCCTTCCGTTATCCGCAGGCCCCAAGGGCGCCCCCTGCTGCCTAAGTTCACTAAGGCATCAGTCACAACCATGTTCTGTGTAACAAGGCAGAGCTTCTGTAACATCGTCCAGAAACGTTTTCATTCAAAATGGATCATGCGAGAAAGGACCAGCAATTACCATAAATATGCAGCCATCCAGAAACTGCAGGTACCCAGAGTGAACAGTCGGGTTGTTTGGCCACAAGTTCCTGGAGTCCGGCTGCCCCTCTTATTCCTGCCCAGTGCCTGGTGAATGGTTGGGGAAGGAAGGCAGGGCAGGTGAGGCTTTCCTGTCATTCCACAAGCATTCACGCACCAGCTGTCTTATTTGCATCAGGATAGGCCGCCGTGTGACCTCCGGGCCTCAGAGTCTGGACAGGAACCCCAGAACCTGGCCTCGGCCCAGCCCATGGATTGGGAGGAACTGAAGGAGCTGGTGGAGAAGGGGGTGGCTGGTTATGGGACATTCCTATAGGCACCGTGTTTGTGTGGGATCGACTGATACATCCTTTGCACTGTGTGTGTGTGTGTGTGTTCCTTACAAGTGCATGGGAGTGCCTGGGAGTAGAATTCACTTAGTATCAAAAGGATGGCTTTTCTAGGACAAACCATGGAAACGACACTGGGCTATAGAGAACATTTTTCAGGTGCCATCGCATAACCAAAGCAGAGTGTTCCCTCTGCGTGTGCGCACACACCCATTTGTGCCTGCTTCCAAAATGGAGTTGAGGCAGCTACAATTAAAGACTTGTTAGTTTCATCTAAAAGCAAGAACGGTGCCATGAAATAGACAGGTAATTACGTCAAACATTAGGCTAATAATCATAGTTGCCACTGAGCACAGATTTCAACCCTGAGCTTCCCAGCAGCCAAGGCAGAAAGGGAAACGCTGATGTGTTTGCATATCTTCTCATCTAAGGGGAGGATCATAGGAATATAGAACGTTAGTGCTGGAAAGGATCATCTATCTGGTCCTCTCATTTGATAATAAGTAGGAGGAGGCCCACAGGTGGGACGTGATCACCTGTGGTCAGGTGACTCAGGAACAGTGACTCAGTGGCAGGGCTGAGACTAGAATCCAGGACTCCAGAGCTCCAGCCCAGTGTTTCTTTTACTTTAGTTGGCTCTGCCAGGACATGGGCCATATTGTTCTGAGACTTTTCTTTGTATAAAGGCAGCAGGGTGGGTGGGATCTCCATGTGCGTCAGACCTCTGGATAGAGCCTGGCAGTGCCCCGAGGTTTGGGGGGAGTGGTGGCGGAACCCCCTGCCTGCCCCTGCTGGGTTTGTTCGGGGCCCGTACTCAGCTGGTGGGAAGCCAGGTGCCTGGCATAGAGTGGCGCTGGGGACAGGGAGGGGGTGGGCGGCTCTAAGAGGGACCTTTCCTGGGAAGAAGCTCGGGGCTTGGCCGTGCTCCAGGGGCTGCAGGGGCCTCTCTCTGCTGTCTGGGATTCCAATCTCCGCAGCTGGTGCTGAAGACAATAAGACAGAGGCCTCCCCGCCCTGGGCCACCCCGCCCTGGCCCCAGATGGGCTGCGGTTACTGAGGCCCCTGCCAAGACGGTTGGTTCCTTGGGGAGAGGCCTGTGCTGAGCAGGCCCAGGCCAGGGTGGGCCGGGAGCGGGGTGGTCCTGGGGCGCGACATGCAGACTGGAAGGCTGGACCTTGTGGTCCCCTCTCCCCCTTAGGGTTGTCCTGTGGAGACAGGCTGGGGCCGCAGAGCCCTGAGGCACAGAGCATCTGTGGGGAGCTCTCCGAGCGCCAGGCTCCGGGGGCCAGAGATGGAAGGACGGCTGTGCCTCATCTCCAGGCCCTCCACCGTGAGCTCAGAGGGGCCCTGAGGATGTCCGGCCGCCACCCAAGCTGGGGGGCTTGAGGCTTGAGACTGCAGAGCCGCGGGGCTCACTTAGCAGAAGAGCTCCAGCCCTGCGCAGGAACGGGGCCCAGTGCTGCAGGCAAGGGAAGAGGGTTTGGGCGGTTCTGCTGCCCCACAGCCTCCCGCCTCCCGAAGTCTCTGGGTCTTTAACCCTCCCTTCCATCCCTGGGCCGGGCCCTCCTCCACTCCCATCCCAAAGACAGCGTTATCTCTGCGCACTCCCCCGCTGCTCAGCTGTCTTCCCAGATAACCCAGCACCCCCACCACTGCTCCAGCCCCCACATTCCATCTCCCCCCACTGTGCTCCTCCTCCCACTTCTGGGACCTGCCGCCCCCGTCCCCTTGCAGTGCCTCCCCAGCCCATCCAGAGCCTGCGGGACATCTCCAGGAGCACCCCTCCACCTGCCGCTCCCGCCTCCCACCACCGGAGCTCCCGGCAAACCCCCCACAGTGGCGGCCACGGACACTTTTCCTCACCTTCTCCCCACCCCCCGAAGAAAGAATGGAGCCATATATCTTGATGCCTCCAGTGGGCTTCTCCCCTCCCCCTGGCTTCCCCCCCAGCAAACCCTGGGAGGCTGAGGAAGGAGCGGAAAGACGGAGCTAAGCCTGCAGGAAATTAAACATGAAATGAAAACAAGCTCCTCTGATTCATTCTCTCATCCTGCCCCCCGGCCCCCATTCCAGGCCACTGATAAAGGGGGATCCCGTTTCAGTGGCGCAGAGAGGAGACCCGATCCGCCCTTGGCTCTCAGCGGGCGGCCTGGGCCTGGACCCCAGGAGCCCCTGGAGGAAAAGGGGCCCAGGAGGCTCTGGAGCAGGGGCTGAGTGCGTCTCCTACACCAGGCTCAAGTCAGGGAGGCAGAATGACTGTCAGAGCAATGCCAGCCCGTGTGTGCGCGTCCGCGTGCATAGGCACACATGCATGTGTCCTTGGGACCAGGGAAGGAAACTGAGGTGCAACGCCACACTGGCTCCCTGCCCCCACCCTCCCCACACTAACATGAGTCACACACATCCCAGCTTCTTTTCCTTGTAGCGAAAGACAGCAAGAAAAAGGTGAGGAGCTATAAGTAAACGAGTGTGCAGTCCTCTCAGAAACTCTGTGACAGCATTTATCATCCCTCACCTGCTGTTCTATGAGGCACCACCCCCGTGAGGACATCAGTACAGATATTGGCCCCATTTTGCAGACACAGAAAGCGAGGCCAGTGGCAATGCCAGGGCTGGAATGGGCGCTCGGGGGCGCGGCTCCACTGGAAGCCGGAACAGGCTGAGCAGCCTCTGCGCTACCCTGCGGGCAGCCCTCCCCGCCTCTGGCCCAGCTCCTTCTCCCTCCTCCGAGGATGCTCGGTGCTCTCAGCTCGGCTGCTGGTGGGCTGCCATTGGGGTGTGCCCCCTTGCACCTGAGTCCACTGGCAGGGACACAGCTGACCGAAACCTCTCTCTGGGGACTCCCAAGCCTGCCTTTGACTCAGCCTGAAGCCATTTCTGGTCTGGAAGCTGACCCCTCCCCTCCTCACACCCTCTCCCACCTGTCCTGCCCCCTTCCCCACCCCGCCCCGGCTCCAGATCCCAAGCCACGTGCAGGGCTAGCAGGCCCCAAGTCCAGCTCTTGTCCATGAAGCCTGGGAAAGTTCTCAGCCTGTCAGAAGTGTTCCTGCAAGGGAGCCAACAGCCCCCACCCACCCGTCAGAGACCACAGCTCACACACCTGGCTCAGAGACCACCCTCCCCACTGCAGCCAATGCCCCAGCGGCCCCTGCTCAGGGACAGGGGGGTCTTCACTCCTCCTTAGAGTCAGGCCGCCCTCTGCATGAGACCTCGCAGTGGCCGCCTTTACTGACCACACCAAGAGCAAAGCCCCGGGCTGGGTATCAAGGCCCTCCACAATCTGACCTCTGCGTCCACGGGTCTTTCTCTCCCACCACTGGCCAGCTGAGCAGCGGGGCCTCCTGGGGTCTCCTGAGCGTGCCCTGCTGTTTCTACACTCGGGCCCGGCCCCAGACCCCCCCTCCACGAGGCCATCCCTGAAGGCCTCTGCTGCCACAGGGGGCCCGAGTGGGGAGACTTTCCAACACGAAGGCTGCAGAGAGGACTCAGACAGGTAGGAATTCTGATTCTGGGCCACTAGACAAGGCCCCAGGGAACCCCGGAGCTTTTGGGAAATTATGGCCAGACTGTGTGAGCATCTAGAGAATGATTTTTGAGAGGAGCCGTCACAACTTTTGTCAGGTTCCCCTCAGGAGTCCGTGGCCCGAGGCAGGCCAGGCCACACGGTGCTGGGGTTGGTTAGATGACCGCTAGGATGACCAGTGACGTGATGCGTGGGTGCGACGCTTGCCTGCTCTGCATTCTGAAGCTTGGAATAACGAAGTCTGGCCCAAGAGCACACTGTGGTTAGTTGGGGTTAAGCTCGCCTTCCCGACCCTCAGCACAGCTCGTTCTAGATTGTGAGCCTGGAAGCTAAAGGCTGAGGCAGACCCTTCCCTGCAGCCCCATGGCCCAGACCATGCGCTGCGATGGGTGGGAGCCCCAGGGAATGACGTGCACCTTCTGACCCCCCCCGTGACAACTGCTCTGTCCTGTAGGTCTGGTTCCAGAACCGGAGGGCCAAGTGGAGGAAGAGGGAGCGTTTTGGGCAGATGCAGCAGGTTCGAACCCACTTCTCCACTGCCTACGAGCTGCCCCTCCTCACCCGAGCGGAGAACTACGCCCAGGTAAGTCCCAGCCCCAAGCGGCCGGCTCCAGCCCCTCTGGCTCCGGGAATGGGCATCTCAGAGGAGGGCCTAGCCCCCCTCAGATGGGACTCATCAAGCCCGGTGCAGGTGTGTGCCTGTTCGCCCCAGAATGTGCGAGGCCGGGGCCATTTCTGCGTAGCCTGCCTGCCGGCCCAGGCTTGGCTGGGCGTTGGGGAGGGGCAGGCCTGGACAGAGAGGGAGGCTTTCTCCTCTGCCATGTTTGCCCCTTTCGCTGTGGGCATCAGAAGCAAGGCAGGCTGAAGACCAGGGTCCCCAGGCCATCAGGAGCCACCCCAAGTGTCTCCTAGGAAAGCAAAGTCCGGAAAGCTGGGGGGCTTGAGGTAGGGCTGTAGCGAACAGGGAGGTCTGAGTCCCGAGACGTGCTGTCCTCCGGCCCCAGACCCTTCTCACTTCAGACAAGCCATGAGCTCTCCGAGCTTCGGTGTCTTCTGAAAACTGGACACGATGAAAGTACCCACCCCAACTCTTTCGTGAGGTTGTTGAAAGGCCGAAATTAGACAACACAGAAGTACTCTGGGGACTAAATAGCCAGTTAAAGGTCGCTCTGCAGCTCTGAGCTCTCCCAGGCGGCTGTGTCCCGACCTGCCCTCTCCTCTGTCCCGTCAGCCTGGCCCCATTCTAGCGGCATTGGAGTCTTCAAGAGATGCAAAGGGGTGAGAAGTGGTGTGAGCAGTGGCCGACACCGCGGCTCTTGCAGAGATGTCTTTCTAGCTGGGCCCACTCCTCACACCCCACAGCCTGCCTGGCAGAGGCGACTGGTCCCTCCCCTCAGGCCTCTTGGTGGCCTTGGCAGCATGGCCTCTGCCTTCGGCTCCAAGCCTGTCCCCACCCAGCAGCAAGCCGGTGGCGCAGGCCTTCCTGTTTCCTTTAAGACCCACTGTCCCGGGGCCCTGCTGTCCCGTGGCCCCCGGGATGCCCTCCCCCCGCCCCCAGACCAGCTCTGCCCCTCCCCCTGCCGGGATCCATGGGGTCAGGGGGTCAGGCCTGGGGTGAGGCTGAGGAATGTGGGGTGTCTCACACACACACACACACACACACACACACACACCTCATCCTCAGCTCCTGCTGCATACTTTCCTCTCTCCCCGCCCTCTGTCCTGGGAGGATGAGCCTCCAGCCTGGCTCCTGGGTCTGGATCTCTGCTGCCTGAGCTCCCTGCTGGAGGGAGCGGGGAGGGGACCAACACAGGGCGGGCTCACCCCTCCCACCTGCAACACCACATATCACACGCCTCCTGACGAGGGGAAGGGAAAAGCCGCTGATTCCCCACCACCCCAGGCAGGAGGAATGTGGTCAGGCCAATCAGCCAGTGGTTCGTGTGGCCATGACAATGCCCTGTGGGACTTGGGGGCCGAGGTCCCCCCTCATTCGGCTTTCAATGTGAGTGGACTACAAACATGGTGGGGAGGAGAGCAGGCCAGCAGAAGCTGCTTGAGGGCGCCCTGTGATCCCATGCACAGGGCTGAGAGTTCTCGTTTCCTCTGGTCCTGCTCACCCTGGCCCTCCCCAGCCCAGGTCGGCCTCCAGTCCACCCCCACGTGCTGCCTGAGCATCACACACACACACACACACACACACACACACGCCCTGGCCTGTGGGCATCCAGCCTGGCTTCATCCATCCACCCGTGGGCACTCACCACGTCCTGAGGCAGCCCCTTCCACCCTGAGCCAGTTGTAAAGCCTCGAGGACACAGCCTTTGGAAGCTCAGCCACTGGTCTTGACACTGGGAGATGAGGCCCCACTGCCCAGCCCTGCCCCCTCCACACCACAACCTGCAAGCCCAGAGCCCACGTTCCCAACACCAAAGCTCTCTGAGTTGGGGTCAGCTCCCATTTCTCAGGTTCCTGAGATGCCCCAGGCCTGGTGAGGAGCCACAGGGGAGTAAGACACAGTTGCTGACCTTCAGGGGCGCAGGGAGGGAAAGTCGGCCCCTGCATCTCAAATTCCGAAGTCAGCTGACTGAGGCAGGGGCCGCCCTCAGCAGCTTGGCTGTGCCCTGAAGGCAGCCCTGTCACCGGGCCCTTGATGGAGTTCGAAGTTCGGTCCTGAAAACAATTTCTCTCTGCTGGGAGCCAAGCACAAAACCCAAACCCTCCCAGGTCTGGATGGCCATAAAGGTTTTGCGAGGCTCCGGGTAAACACTCGGGCATGATCTCAGCATAACGAAGGGCTCGTGCGTGAGCGGGGCGAGGTCGTCTGGGGACAGGGCCAGCCACCGGCCCCCCACGTGCCCTCCCCCCGCAGCCCTGCCCCAGCCGGCTCTCCCTTCCCTCTCCCCAGATTCAGAACCCATCCTGGATCGGCAACAACGGGGCTGCCTCACCAGTGCCAGCCTGTGTGGTCCCCTGCGACCCGGTGCCCGCCTGCATGTCCCCTCACACCCACCCCCCGGGCTCCGGGGCCAGCGGCGTCACCGACTTCCTGAGCGTCTCCGGGGCAGGCGGCCACGTGGGCCAGACACACATGGGAGGCCTGTTTGGAACAGCGGGCCTCAGCCCGGGCCTCAACGGCTACGAGCTCAACGGCGAGCCAGACCGCAAGACCTCGAGCATCGCGGCCCTGCGCATGAAGGCCAAGGAGCACAGTGCGGCCATCTCCTGGGCCACATGACAGGGCACCGCTCGGCCCATCCCCACGCCCTCCCCCACCTTGGGGCCCTGGCCACGCCCACGCTCCCCAGGCCCCCAGCCTCCCGTTCAACTTTCCTCTTAGGAACCTGGCCTGGGCCGGGGGCCCGGCCCTCAGCACTTTCAGCCACCCCAAGTGTGAGGCCCCGTGGGCCACTGGGAGGGAGGGGGCAGCAGGTCCCGCCCGCCCTGGCACCGAGGCCGAGCCCCCACTCCTGGCCGGAGGCCGTGGAGGAAGCCAGGTGGCCGAGTTTTGCAGCTTTGCATCCATTATAAGCTGAAGACCCTTTCTCCCCACTCCTGCTCTTCTGCCCTGCCCAGTTTGAGGGTTGAGTCAAGGCTAGTTTCCCATCCAGACCGAGCAACGGCCACGTGCCGTCACGTCCGTCCTTCCCTCTGCCGTGTGGTCCCCTGGTCACCGGGCCAGTGACTGTGGCTGAAGAACAGAGTTCTGTTCTTCCGAGTCCTGCAGAGTTGGCCTCCTGCCCCTCCCATCGCCCCGTTGTCCTCCTAAAAGCCCACGGAATCCGGCCTCCTGGGCCCAAGGCACCCGCCTCACCTCCACCCACCCTGGCCGTGCCCCTGCGCTGGACCCACCTGGAGCGCTGGACAGAACAGGAGAGGGGCTGGAGCTGAAGAATCCTGCTGTCATCCAGCAATGCTGGCGTCTAGGAGAGTGGACCGTCCCCGAAGGGGCTTGTTCCAGCTCCCTTGCACCTGCAGACTCTGGATCTCGGTGAACACTGCAAGGGGAGGACACAGGCCACCCACAGCATCCACAGGGCTGCGAGAAGAAGAGCTTCTAGAGAGAGGAAGAGCTGCCAGGAGGTGTCCGGGAAGGGACAGGGGCTCAGGCACTCACTTCTGCTCTCCTGACCGCCCGACAGCCCACAACCCGCAGGATGCCTGTTGCAGTGGGCAGGTCTGGGCAGCTTTGTTCTCTAGCCAGTCAGGCCCCTCCAGGAGGACCTGGAGACGCTTGTCCCTTCCCCCACCCATTCTGGGAGCTCACCCGGGCTGCTGAGCAGTGTCCTGGCGTGGAAGGACTTATACCTCGGAACACACGAGTAGGGCCTGCAGTCATGTTGGGAGAGGGGGGTCGAGAGCAGCATGCGGAATTTGCTAAAGGATCTGTGCTCACACTCTGCCTCTCGGCCCCTACAACCGCCTCAGACTGCCTGTCCCTCGCCAGCCATCTCTGGAGCGGCACCCTACCTGCCCAGAGCCTTCCACGGTGGGTGGGGGCCCCGTGTTCTTCCGGGCGAGGGCAGAGAGAGCCTGCTCTTGCCCTTCATCCCTAGGGAACCCGAAATCTCAGCCCCCTCTCTCCAGCCTCTAGAAGGGCTGGTGGGCTCCGCTCCTCTGGGTCGCTCTGTTCCAGATGTGGGGGGCAGGATGCCGTCCAGAAGCCGTTTCCCTGCCTGCAGGAAGGTGCCTCCTTCTGGGGAGGAACTCCACCTCTGCCTGAGTGGAGACGAGCAGCTCGAGTTTTGGCAGCAGATCCAGCCGTCACCTAACCTAGTGGCACACGGTCCCTGTCCTCTGGGGCCGGCCTTGAGAGCCCGAGAGGCCCCTCCAGCAGGCAGCCCCTGGGCACAAGTCAGGGAGGAGGGCCAAGTGCAGCAGGCTTGGGGGCCTGCACACAGGACAGCCTCTTGGTTTGGGTGGAGGGTGAGATCCTCTGCCCTTGAGCCGCTCAAGGCTTAGAAGGAATCACAGTTCCCCCCCTGCCTTGTGCTCTCGGCCCTGGAAACAGGCCTGGGGAAGGATCTGGCTTTGGCTTCCCTTGGTAAGAGTCAGACCTCTTTGTGAACCGTATAGCTCTAACATGGATCTTCTAGAAGTGAAAAGCATCTTGGACATGGAGTTAAATGTTGGTTTTAAATGTTCCATATATCTGAGGATCTTGGAATGACTCTTAGGAAGCCTTTTGCAGTTCTGAGGTTCACTGAAATAACTCAGGCTCCCCAAATCTAGGAAGGGAAAGGGAGAAGCACTTAAGGCTGGGAATCATTCCCCTTAAGGGCTCTGGTGGCTGGCAAGGACAAGGGAGGAACCCTCATCACACATGTTCTTAGCCGGGAGGGGATCCGTGCAGAGAGATGGAGAACTGGGAGATCCCCAGAGGAGGAGGGAAGGGAGGGGGCTCTAGGCAGATTCTTCTGGAAGGGACCCCTGGTGCTCAATTCCTCTATCTGGCTGCTTTCTGGCTGCCCTTCTCACCGACAGAGCCAAGTATTTATGATTCAAATGTCGGGGTGAAATGTGCCTGTTCAACTCCCCACAGGTAGTTCCCTGCCCCAGGTCCCCCAGGGCCGGCCCAATACTCAGAGAATCAGAAAACCCGGCGCTGGGAGGGACTTAAAGATCCTCTACTTAGTACACTCCCTTCACAATGGAGATGAGAAGGTCCCAGCCCGGGGCGGGGGGGGGGGGGGGGGGCGGACAGAGGGGGGCGTGACTGCCCTGGGGAGTGGGGTACACGCAGGGCCTGAGCCTCACGCAGCCTCTCCCCTGCCTCTCCCCTCTCTGCCGGCGGGCCTCCCTCCCCTCAGCCTTCCCTTGGCCGCCTTCCCCGCGGGTAGCCAGGCCCAGACCTTGGAGGGCAGGAGGCGTCCCCGCGGCAGCTCGGGCCGACTCTCTGGGGCCAGCGGGCTGCCTTCCTCGGGCGCGAGGGCTCGGGCAGGTGGGCAGAGAGGGGCGCCAGCCGGCCCCGGTGGGTCACCGCCAAGCCAATAAGCTACACGAGCTGAGGATTCCCTTTGGCTCCGTGCCCAAGGTCTCGACAGAGACAGAGACGCGAGCCTGAGGAGTCAGCGGACCGACGGGCAGCCTCCTCGGCACTGAGAACCTCCGGGCCCCGCTGGGAACAAGGCCAGGCGGCCGGGGGGGGGGTGGGGGGGGGCTCGACGCAAAGGTGCTGCCCTCACGACTCCCGGGGCGCGGGGGGAGAGGGCCCTGGAGGCACACGGAGAGGCTTGTCCCCACATCCTCGATGGCACGGCGCGGGGGGCGGGGGGGGGGGACACACGGACTTTGTAACCTTTCTTGAATCCTTTCCGCTATACTTGATTCTCGGCTCTCACTACCGCGCCTCCAGCTCGGGAAAGCATGGTGGCCAGGTGGGTTGGAAGACACTGCAAGGGGACGGGGGCGGGGGGGGGCGGCAGTCTCGAGGTGGGTCCCCAGCATCTGCGGCAGTGGCCACGTGGGGCCCAGCTCCAGTGCCCCACGGGCCCTCCTTTCGCCTGGGTAGCCAAGAGGAGCTTGTCCATGAAAGCTACCGTGTATCTCGCTTGGGCAGCCAGGTTGAGGGGAGACCGTCTCGTAGGACACCCCGGGGCCTCTGGTCTGCTTGATGGCCCTATCAGGGGCAAAGGCACACCAGACTAGCTGGGGGGAGGATGGTTGGCAAACCGGCCCCAGGATAATCACCCACGGCCATGAGAGAGAAAAATGAGAAGACCACGAGAACCCTACTTCCAAAGTCGCAACAACCCCGCTTCACCTCACCGAGGATGCTGTAGGGAGGAAAGGCCTTCTGGCGAACCAAACGTGACCTAATCCCACCCTCCGCCTCTCCCCCTTCACGTACACACATAGAGCTAGGCGTTTATACTACTGATTTTGAAGGACAGTTTTCAATGCCTGATAACCTGTTTGGATGTGCAGTGGTTGAAGAGGGAGCTGAGCGCTCCAAGGAACGTGAACCTCACCCAACACTGACTGTTCTCATTGTAAGATATTGTAACCCTGTATAAACGCAACTTTTCCTTTAGCTTAATGGCCTGGGGTGGAATATTAAAAATATATATTAAAAATACATTAAAAATTCAGAAAAAATGTTTAAAAAAAATGAGGTCAGTTCCATAAAGTTTTACTGCCCTATAGCACCGTGTAACTACATTATAGCAAACTATTAAGAGAATCATTTCTTGCCTTTCAAAGTAAGTTATTGCACTTACATCTTCTTTGGGAGGGGAGGAATATTGGCGAGAAGGGGACTAGGGCCTAGGCATGGGGCCCAAATGGCTTGAGGGGCAGCAACTGGGCACTCCGGGGTGCCCTTCCCTGGGCACAGCCCACCCTGTCTGTTTGGTCGGTGTTTGCAATAAACTCCTTCTCCTTCCTCCTCTCGACTGGAACCTGTCTGTTTTGTTCCTGACTTGTGACAGATGAAATGTGATCAGAGGGGCCTCTGAAATCTCACATTAATTGAAGTCGGCAAAAAATACTAACAGTGCCCTTTTGAACTGCTGACACAGTACAGAATGGATTACCAGGGCTAGATTAACAACAGGTGGCCAGGGCTCCTGCACAGAGAGGGGGCGCTTGGCCTGCAAGGGTCTGGGGCAGCCCCCCTTCATCCCAGAGAACCTGCCTGCACAGCAGGCAAGCGGGAGAGGGGGGAAGATGTTGGGGGCAGACCAGAGTCCACTTCTCAGGCAGCAGAACGGGTCCCCGCAGCTCCTTTGCCACCACCCTCCCCGCCCCAACGCCATGGCTCAGGTACGCACAGCACTGCCCATACACCGAGGTCTTCACAGCGGCCCAGCCAGCCACCCCCCACCTCCCCGGTCCCTGAGCGCCGGTCCCTATCTCCGGGGGCTGTTCTGGAAGCAGAGAGAGCCGGGACATGGAGGTCCAGGGCAGGGGAGCCTGGCCGCTTGGCCCAGAGCACCGGACAGGCCTCCAGGAGAAGCTGGTCCCAGTCCTGGCTCTGCTCCTTAGTGGCTAAGGGAACCCGCAGGAGATGTAGCCAGATGATTTTTTTAAAGCAAGGCTCTAGAAGCAAATTACGAAGCAGGGAGGGCCCAGGTTCTTGCCCCAGACTAGGGGCTTCCTTGCTTCCCGACGTGAAGGCGACTCATGGAAGAAAGAGTTAGCCTCCAAGGGACCCCAGTGTGGAGAGGGGGGTCAGCTCTCACGTCGCAGTGGGCAATAAGCCTGTCCCTGACCAGTTCACCAGTGTGGGGAGGGCCTCATGGAGAGCCTTTGTAAGCCGACAGCGACATAACGGACGACGATCGTCTCCCAAAGACACCTCCCTCCGGTTACCAGCTGGGCGTCCACCACAAAGGCCCTTCCCATCCTCTCTTTCCAGCTTTTTCAGTGTTGCTTTCTTGGAGGCACATCTCCGATTTGCTACCTGTGGTGAGTGAGGTCCTATTCGGTATAGACCCAACCGGGTTTTAGGTTGGCCTGGGCTGGGCATTGTTTTTAAAGAAGACACCTGTCACCTCTTCGGGCTCTGGGTCAGGGTGGCATCCCCCATCACTGCCAAGTCCCTGGGCAGGAACTGAAGCGGAGAGGGAAACCCTGTGTGCACCCCAGCCCCCCGAGTCCAGGTGAGTGCTAGGCCTAAGTGCAGGCGGCTTGACAGGGGCCCTGTCCCTGGGACCCGTGCCTCTGAGGAGAATCCCTGGGAGGGCGAGGCCAGCAGGCCTCCCTCGAACAGGACTGTAGCTCAGCCCTCCAGGACCACTCACTGCCCCCCACAGCATCTGGGGCCTTTCACTTGGCCACATTACTGGAATGCTCACACCCCCCGGTCAGCCGCGGGCACCGGGAGAACTCCTGTTGGTTCCTTAAGGTTTCCTCCCAATGGCGACACCCTCCGTGAAGCTCTTCCTTAAGTCCGGGCCCCACCCCTACCTGCACCCGAGGTCAACTGCTGGCCCCTCTGTGCTTCCGCAGAGCTGTTTCTAATCCTGTTTCAGCACATAATCTGTACATGTCGTCTACTTACCTGCCTGCCCCATGTGCCTAAAGGGCTCCAAGGAGACACAGGTTGGTTCTGTCCACATCTGGACGTCTCAGAAAATACTCAGGTGAGTAACCGCGTGAATAAACAGGAGGATGGGAATGAGGCGATGCTCTGGGTCACGAGGGGAAGAGGAAGGTCAGAGAAGGGATTCAGGTGGAGAGAGCTGGAAGCTGGCTCAGGCCACCAGGGATCAGCCAGGAGTGAACTCAGGAGTCTCCACCTGGCGGTGGGCCTTTCCCACCCTGTTCTTCCAGGGGTCAAGGGCACTCAAAACTCGCCAAAGCCAGGACAGGAAGCCCGGCCTCTTTGTTTAGCGTTCCTGCGGTTGAGCCAGCACAAGGCCAGCTCCCCAAGACGGCCCGAGTGGTCTCATTACCCAGGGCGCTCATCTCGGACCTCTTCTGCTGCGTCTGGGGCTCAAACCCTACTTTCTCCAAGTCGTGCCTGGATAGTCCTCATGCCCCTACGCCTTCCACACCGCCATCCGCACGCAGCCCCCCCCCCCAACCCAGCAGAAGCTCGTCCTGCATTCAGTTCCTCACCAACCCCACCGCCCCAGGTATTGCTACAGGAAACAACGCTGCCCTCAGGGCGCCGCAAGCTGGCCCCTCCGGGTCCATTTATCAGCAGAACCCCCCCCCCATTGTAGCTGCTGGGGAGTGGGGCGGTGCCGCGGTGGTGGCCTTCCCCCCCCCCACAGGCCCAGACCTGCGTGCTCAGCTGCCGAGGAACAATAGGCCCACCACAAACAGCCTGCTCCCCAAAATAGGGCCACTGCAAACCGTCTCTGTGCTCAGAAGTGAGAAGATGCATGTCAGCTCCAGAGACAATGGGGTGTGAGAGTTGACATTTTCCCAGGAATGCTGTGATTCCAAACAGATTTTTTTTTTGGCTCTACACAGACCAACAGGCTTGAGGAAGGCGAACTTCCGAAAGGAGCTTCAGTTTATGGCCACGTGCGCACCATGTGTTAAGGTGTTGCCTTAAGTAGCTGGGAGCAAACCCGCTGTGGGGCCTGCACGGGATCTCCCCGCAGCCCGGGTCAGGTGCTCCTGCCCCCCCCCGACCCCGGGGCGCCCCCAGCCCCCTCCCCATCCCTCCTCCGTCCTCTACTCCCAACAGATCTCTGTGATGGCCAGGCTCTGTGACAAAGACGGGAGCTCCGGCTGCTGTGACATAAAGGCCCGGCTCTACCGCGGAGAGAGAAGGAAAAGAAATGTGTGCACGTGTGCTGGCAGGACGAGGAAGAAGCGAGGACAGCCATCGGCATCCTGATGAAGGATGACGTGGCCCGTATCTCCTCTTGGAGACAGGTGTGGACGGCAAGCTCTGTTGAGATGCGGCCACCTATTAGCTCGGTTATCTCAGGCCATCTCCGACTTTCCATTGCTTCATCTGTAAAATGGGGACAACCAGCTTTCTCCCGCTTCTCTCGCGAGGCGGTTCTGACGTCCAAAAGCATGACAGCATTTGAAACGAGTCTGGAGCTCACTGAACAGACAGGAGAAATCATGCACTCTGGTATCTGGGAAGTCGCCACACTGGGGAGCCCTGAGAACCGCCGGTCTTATACTTACGGGACTGAAAAAGGGGTGCCGGCGAGCGATCTGGTGGTGAGCAGCGTAGTCGTGTGCTCGGGCTGCCAGAGCAAGACACCCAACCACACTCAGAGTGGCTTAAATAATGGCTATTTTCTCACAGTTCCGGAGGCGAGAAGTCCACGATCAAGGTGCTGGCAGATTTGGTTTCCAGCGAGGCTTCGCTTCCTGGCTCGTAGATGGTTGCTTTCCCCCTGTGTGCTCACGGCTTTGTCTCTGTGCTCATGCAGAAAGAGTTGTGGTGTCTCCTCCTTTTCTTATAAAGACACCAGTCCTATGGCATTAAGACCCCACCCTTAAGACCTCACATAGCCTTTATTACTTCCTTATAGGCCCTATGTCCAAACCCAGTCACACTGGGGGGATTTAGGGCTTCCATCTGTGGATTTTGCAGGGGGACACAATTCAGCCTATAACAAGCAATGTGGCTGGTGTGTGACCTCGGAGGGGATGTGCAGAGCCAGATGCACACCGCGCTTCCCCAGTCTCATGTCCCAGAGGCTCTCAGCAGGTCCTGGCAAGTTTCCATAGGGGCCTGGCAACATCTCGACTCCGTGCCTTGTCGCTTTCTTCCTAGGCCACCTCGAAGTGGTCCCGTGCCATTCCTAGTCCCTCCCTGCCTGCTCATCCCATCCCTGACACCAGAGCGGCTGCCAACGACCCAACTCCCTAACTCCAACGAGCATCTGAAGAGCCTGTGCACGGCCTACACAGACATTTCAGCTCTTTTATTTAGGCCTAAACTCCTGTCCAGCCTCATCTTTTCTAACACCCCAGCCTGGACTCAGGGTTCCTGCAAATCCAAGACATCCATTACACTTTCCCATCTTTTTAAAAAAATCATTTTATTTGATCATGATGTGTACTCTTTAATCCCCATCCACTATTTCCCCCACCCCGTCCCCTCCAGTAACCATCAGTGTGTTCTCTATAGTTAAGAGTCTGTTTCTTGGTTTGACTCCCTTTCCCCCCCTTTGCTCATTTGTTTCCTAAATTCCACATAGGAGTGAGATCATACAGTATTTGTCTTTCTCTGACTTATTTCGCTAGCATTTTGCTCTCTAGCCCCGTTCATGTTGTTGCAAATGGCAAGATTTCATTCTTTTTTTTTGGCTGAGTAATATCCCATTATATACACACACACACACAAACATATATATATATATACACCACCTCTTCTTTATCCGTTCATCAGTCAGTGGGCACTTGGGTTGCTTCCATAGTTTGGTTATTGTAGATAATGCTGCAATAAACAGAGGGGTGCATGTATCCCTTTGAAATAGCGTTTGTATTTTTTGGGTAAATACCTGGTAGTGCAATTCCTCGATCATAGGGCAGTTTTATTTTTAATTTCTTGAGGAACTTCCATACTGTTTTCCACAGTGGCTGCACCAGTTTACATTCCCACCAACAGTGCAAGAGGGTTCCTTTTTCTCACATTCTTGCCGACACTGGTCTCAGGTTGTTGATTTTAGCCATTCTGACAGGTGTGAGGTGGTATCTTATGGTAGTTTTGATTTCCCTGATGATGAGTGATACTGAGCGTCTTTTCATGTGTCTGTTGGCCTTCTGGATGTCTTCTTTGGAGAAATGTCTGTTCATGTCTTCTGCACATTGCTTAATTGGATTATTTGTTTTTTGGGTGTTGAGTTTGTTAAGTTCTTTATAGATCTTGGATACTAGCCCTTTACCTGATATGTCATTTTCAAGTATCTTCTCCCAATCCATAGGCTGCCTTTTAGTTTTGTTGATCGTTTCCTTTGCTGTACAGAAGCTTTTTATTTTTATGTAGTCCCAATAGGCTTTTTTTGCTTTTATTTCCCTTGCCTCAGGTGACACATCTAGAAAACTGTTGCTATGACCGATGTCAGATTACTGCCTGTGTTCTCTTCTAGGATTTTTATGGTTTCAGGTCTCACATTTAGGTCTTCAGTCCATCTTGAGTTTATTTTTGTGTGTGGTGTAAGACAGAAGCCCAGTTTCATTCATCAGCATGTGGCTGTCTATCTTTCCCAACGTCATTTGTTGAAGAGACTTATCTTTTTCCTCTTGTATATCCTTTCCTCCTTTGTCAAAGATTAATTGAGCATATAATTGTGGGTTTATTTCTGGGTTTTCTATTCTGTTCCATTGATCTATGAGTCTATCTTTGTGCCAGTACCATACTGTTTTGATTACTACAGCTTTGTAATATAACTTGAAATCTGGAATTACGATGCCTCCAGTTTTTTGTTTTTCAAGATTGCTTTGGGGGCACCTAGGTGGCTCCGTGTCTGCCTTAGGCTCAGGTCATGAACCCAGGGTCCGGGGATTGAGCCCCACATTAGGCTCCCTGCTCAGTGGGGAGTCCGCTTCTCCCTCTCCCCCTCCCCCCACTCATGCTCTCTCTTGAGCGTGCACTCTCTCTCAAATAAAATCTTAAAAAAAAAAAAAAAAAGATTGCTTTGGCTATTAGAGGTCTTTTGTGGTTCCATACAAATTTTAGGATTATTTGTTCTAGTTCTGTGAAAAGTGCTATTGGTATTTTGATAGGGATTGAATTAAATCTGTAGATTGCTTTGGATAGTATGAACATGTTAACAATATTAATTCTTCCAATCCACGAGCACAGAGTATCTGTCCATTTTGGTATCTTCTTCAATTTCTTTCATTAATATCTTGTAGCTTTCAGTATGTTGGTCTCTCACTTTCTTGGATAAACTTATTCCTAGGTGTTTGATTGGCTTTGGTGCAATTATAAATGGGACTATATTCTTAATTTCACTTTCTGCTGCTTCATTTTTAGTGTACAGGTATGCAACAGGTTTCTGTACATTGATTTTGTATCCTGCAATTTTACTGAACTCACTTATCAGTCCTAGTAGTTTTTTGGCAGTCTTCAGGGTTTTCTATATATGGTATCATGTCATCTGCAAATAGTGAAAGTTTTATTCCTTCCTTACCAATTTGGATGCCTTTGTTTCTTTATGTTGTCTGACTGCTGCAGCTCGGACTTGCAGTACTACGTTGAATAAAAAAGGTGAGAGTGGACATACTCGTCTTGTTCCTGACCTTAGGGGAAAAGCTCTCAGTTTTTCACACTGAGTGTGATGTTGGCTATGGGTTTTTCATCTAAGGCCTTTATTATGTTGAGGTATGTTCCCTCTAGACCCACTTTGCAGAGGACTTCTATCATGAATGGATGTTGTACTTTGTCAAATGCTTTTTCTGCATCTACTGAAATGATCATATGGCTTTTATCCTCTTACTGATGTGACCTATCATATTAATTGCAAATACTGAACCCCCCCCTTGCATCCAGGGAATAAGTCCCACTTGAGCATGATGTATGATTTTTTAAATATATTGTTGGATTCAGTTCACTAATATTCTGTTGAGGATTTTTGCATCACACTTCCCATCTTCTTGGTTTCTTTCACTATCAAGTCAAAGTGCCTGCCCCAACCTCTCAACACACCCCTATCCACCTAGTGCCCATCTTCACCTATTAATTCTCCAGGACCACCTCAAGTGCCACCTCCTTCCCCAAGTCAGAAGTGATCACACTCTTCCTTCCATGGCAGGGAATGTGCACAACTCACCCTGAATTATGCACTTATATGATAGGATTATAAATGACTTATCTCCTGTATTTACTAATTCCATTATAAGCTCCTCGAAGGTGGAAATGGTATATTCTTCACCTATTTATTTGTAGCACCCAGCAAAGCATCATAGCAAGCATTTGATGTTAGCTGGATGGCTGGCAAGTCTGCATTCCACATCAAGAACCTATCAGAAAACACTAAGTTAAAGCAATGGAACTAGAGGCCGCCTAGATCCTGAGGCCCTAAGAGAACTCCAAGTTAAGAAGGGAAAGGGATCCCAGCCCACAACAAAACCAAGGAGCTGTAAAAAGTGACCGTATTTCATTACCACTTAAAAAATAATCTTTATTGAGGTATAATTTACATAATAAATTTTAAGTGTAGATTCAGATGAGCTTGGACAAATATATATATGTATACACATACACACACATGTAACCGTCACCATATTCTCCTGATCCCAAAAAGTTCCCCTGTGACTCATCCCAGTCAATCCCCAGCCTCAGGCAACCACTGAACTACTCTATCACTCCAGGTGAGTTTTTACCTGTTGTAAAGCTTTATCAAAGTTTTATACACACACACACACACACACATATTTCCTGCCTTTTTGATTAAATACTTTTCTTGTGTTCCACCTTCAATATTGGCCTACATATATGTGTGTGTGTGTGTGTGTGTGTGTGTGTGTGTTTAAGAATACATACTGTATGGGGGTGCCTGGGTGGCTCAGTCGTTAAGCGTCTGCCTTCGGCTCAGGTCATAATCCCAGGGTCCTGGGATCGAGCCCCACATCCGGCTCCCTGCTCCACGGGAAGCCTGCTTCTCCCTCCCCCACTCTCCCTGCTTGTGTTCCTGTTCTCGCTGTGTCTCTCTCTGTCAAATAAATAAAATCTTAAAAAAAAAAAAAGAATACATACTGTATGTATACACAGTATGTACTCATTTGTCTCTGGCTTTTGTTCACCTGTTTTGGAAAATCATCCATGTCGTGTGTCTCAGTCATTTGTTACTTTTATTGCTTAATTGTATTCCATTGTATGGATATACCACAATTTGTCTATCCACTTATCTGTTGAACATTTGAGTTGTTTCCAGTTTTCAGCTATTCTGAATAAAGCTGCTATGAACATTTGTGTGCATGTCTTTGTGTTTTCTATGTTTCTTTAAAACATACATTATGTAAATTATACCTATTTATTCCTCTTCTATTTTTGAAAAAAGTTTATATAAGATTGGTATTATTTCTTCCTTAATTGTTTGATAGAATTTGCCAGTAAAAGTATGTGGGTTTTGCTTTGAGTTAAGTTTTAAATTGTGGATTTGATTGCTTTAACAGATATAAGACTATTCAGATTTTCTATTTCTTCTTGAGGCAGTTTCATCCCTTTGTGTGTTTCAAGGATTGTGTCCATTTCACTTATGTGGCAGAATTTATCAGTATAAAGTTGTTCACATGTATTCCCCTTTTAATATTTTTAGAATCTGTCCTCATTTTGATTCCTGATATTGGTAATTTATAACTTCTTTTTTTCCTTGAACAGTATAGAGCACTTATTTTTTCAAAGAACCAGTTTTTAATTTATTTTTCTCCATTCTTTGTCCATTTTCCATTTATTTCCACTCTTCCTTCTTTCTTCTGCTTTGGACTTAATTTGCTCTTCAAGTTTCTTAAGGTAGTTTCTTAAGCTTGGTTAATTGATTTTAGTTTTCTTTTTTCTTTTTACTTTTTTAAAAAAGATTTTATTTGAGAGAGACAGAGATAGTGACAGAGACAGAGAAAGAGAGCACAAGCGGGGAGGAAAGGGATAAGCAAGCTCCCTGCTGAGCAGGGAGCCTGACATGGGGCTCAATCCCAGGACCCTGGGATCATGACCTGAGCCAAAGGCAGACACTTACCTGGCTGAACCACCTAGGCACCCTTATTTTTACCCTCTTTAAAGTTTTATTTATTTAAGTCACCTCTACACCCAATGTGGGGCTCGAATTCACCACCCCGAGATCGAGAGTCACATGTTCTTCCAACTGAACCAGCCAGGTGACCTGATTTTAGTTCTTTTCTAACATAAGCACTTCAAGCTATAGATCTCCTAGTACTCTATCCCACACTGTGATACATTGTTTTCATTTTCATTTAGCCCCAAATATTTCTAATTTCCTTTGTGTCTTTATGAACCCATGCATTATTTAGAAATATGTTAATTTCCACCTACTGGGGACTTCCACAAATATCTGTTATTAATTTAATTCCATTGTGAACAGAGAACATAGTTTTTATGTTTTTGTTTCCTCAAAAAGTACTGAGAGTTATTTTATGGTGCAAGCATTTGTGGTGCATGTTGTATGTATACTTGAGAAGAATGTGTATTCAGTTATTAGTGAATGAAGTATTCTTTAACTGTCAATTAAGCCAAGACAGTTGATAGTATTATTCAAGTCATCTGTATCTTTCTGACTTTTCTACCAACTTGTTCTGTCAATTACTAAGAGAGTGGGGTGCCTGGGTGGCTCAGCTGGTTAAACATCTATCTTTGGCTCAGGTCATGATCTCAAGGTCTGGGGATCGAGCCCCATGTTAGGCTCCCTGCTCAGCAGGGAGTCTGCTCTCCCTCATCCTCTACCCACCCCCACTGGCTCGTGCTCTAATAAACAGATAAAATCTTTTTTAAAAATTACTAAGAGAGGAATGTTAAAACATCCAAATACAATTGTAGATTTTCTTATTCACTTTCAGTTGTTTTTGCTTTATATATTTTGAAGCATCATTACTCAGTGCCTAATTTAGGACTACCTGTTTTGTCTTCTTGATGAATTGATTCCTTTATCATATGAAACATTTCTCTTTCTCCCTAGCAATATTCCTGTTTTTAAGTTAATTTTGCCCCTTATGAATTAATCATCCCCACTTTTCTTATGATTCATGATTGTCTAGTATACTCCACCTATATTTTATAGTGTTTTCCTTATAGATAGCATTTAATCGCTCTTGCTGTTGAATTCAGAATAATCTCTACCCTTTACCTACAATGTTTAGACCATTTACATTTAATGCAATCACTGATATATTTGGGTTTAAGTCTACTCTATTATTTTATTTGTCCTGTCTGTTCTTTGTTTACTTTCTTCTTTTTCCTGCCTTTTTGATTAAATACTTTTGTTGTGTTCCACCTTCAATATTGGCCTATTAGCTATGCCTCTTTTAAAGGTTTTTAGTGGTTGCTCTAGGGTTTACAATGTGCATCTTTATCAGTCTATCTTACAGATACCTTCCCAGCTTTCTTCCTAACTAACCAGCAACTTTTCAGTCTCCTCTTCTGGATTTCCTTTTTTTTTTTTTTCTCTCTCTATAAATGTTAGAGTAGGCCTAGTAATCAGGTCTTAGTCCTTTTATCTTCTCAACCTATACTGACTCTCTGGGCAATCTCATCTAGTCTAAGGGTTTTAAATCCCATCTATATATTCAGTCCTAACTTTTCCCCTGAGCTCTAGATATATAACTGCTTAAATGACACTACCACTTAGATGTCCAAAAGGTATCTCAAACTTAGCATGTCTGCAGTAAGGCACTTGATTTTCACTCTGAACACTTGACTGCCCTCACCCCTGCATAGTCGACATATTCCAGTTAATGGTATCACTCTGTTACTCAGGACAAAAACTTAGGAGTTGGCTGTGAATCCTCTATTGTTTTCTTCTCCTACATTCATCAAGAAGTCCAGTAAGACTGTATTCCCAGTGTAACTTCTTACTACCTCTGCTACTACCACCCAAATCTAACTAAGCCATCATCTCTCACTTGGGCTCCCTCAAAAAGCCTTCTAACTGATTTCCTTTCCTTCATTCTTGCTCCATGTAGCCTACTCTCCACACAGTAGCCGAAATGATCTTTTAGAAAAATACCATTCAGATATCACTGCTTTGCTTAAAACCTTCCAGTGTCTTCCAATCACACAGAATAAAAATCTAGAATCCTTTTGGCCTACATGGCCCTAACACAATTCGGCTCTGGCTTACTTTTCTGGTGTCATCCCTACCATGCTCTCCACACTAAATACACAGGCGTTCTTGCTGTTCTTAAAACAAGCTGAGCTTGCTCCTGCCTGAGGGCCTTCGTGTTAGCTGTTCCCTCTGACTTGTACCCTCCTTCTCAACATTTACATCTGTGCTTAAATGTCACTCTGACCAACCCATCTAAATACCTCCTCATGCCAAGCCACTATCTCCCCTTACTCTGCTTTATTTTCTTCACAGCATTTATTACCATTTGAAATTATATTCATTTACTTGTTTTGGTTGTCTTCCTTCTTAGAATGTAAACTTTTAGATAAAAGTGGGCATTTTGTTCTGTTCAATGTAGCATCCTCACATGAAGAACAGTATCTGGTACTTAGTAAGTGCTCAATGAGTTGAACTGATTGAATGAATCCATCACATCAGGCTTATTTTTTAAAGGAAAAGAATCTTTAGGAGTCAGTAGACTAAAAACACCTGAGTGAAAATTTACTTTCTCTTGGTCTCTTCTCTGAAAGTGAATTAAATCTCATTGTTAGGCACAATTCTCTTCATTAACAGACTTCAGGTTTGGGTTGTGTCTACAAAAAGATTTCTCTACTGACTTACCAGGCTAATCCATCCTGAGTAGCCGATGCTCTTCAATCCAAGTTCTGATAGACAAGGCTGTGTCCTGGCCATAGTCTTACCGGGTACCTTTGATGTGTTGTCAAAGCCTGAAGGAGGCAGAAATCACTCCTGAGGAAGTCCTAAATCAGAACATTTCCTAGTTCTCAGACCCAGACACAGCATGTAACACACTGCACTGGGCTGCCAGATGTTTCCTTTCTATCCCAACGCTGTCCCTAAGTCACCCTCTCCAGCGAGATGGTGTAGCCATGGGACTAAAAGGAGCATCAATCTGATATTCATGGATATTCATCCTTATAACTGCTGAAGAAAGGCCAACATACAACTGGCAACTGGAAGATGCTGTGAGAAGAGAGGGAAAAAACCCTGCATCTCCCAAGAATTGGAGCAGATGGAGTTAATGGAATCCTCATTTGGCCAAGTTGTCAATACACTGAACCCAACTGGTGACAAGAACAAAGCTGTTACAAGAGAAGTTATTGGGACTATATCCAGAGAACAAGAACAGAGACTGGGCACAGGGTAGGCAGAAGGGAGGGGATGAAGGTAAACCCTTCAGGATCTACTAGAAAAAGACTATTGGAAATCCTATAGGAGCTGCTGCCACCAATGCACAATTTTTGTTAATTACCTCAACTGTGGCTGTTATCCCCTTAATGAGAAACACAACTTTACTTCTAAGCAGGCAGTGAGGCTGGCAGAAAGCTGAAACCTGAAAATCAGCAGATACAGGGCTGCATACAGACCTTACTATTGAAATTAAGCCACATCCAAAACACAGGGGGTAGGACTCCAAATAGCTTCAGACAGCAGCCAGCCATGCAGGGCCCTCACCAGGCACCGGATGGACGCTCTCTGGACTCGTCAAGAGGCCCAGATCCCAAGTGCTCATTTCAATAACATAAGAAAATAAACATGGGGCTTATTTATAGCACAGGAAAGGGACTGGGGCAAAAGAACCACTCATCTGGTAATCCACCCTGACGGGGCCAGATACGATCCAGACCCCCAAGCTCTCTAGTAACAGGGTGAGCAGAAATAGGGGCCGGAAGAGGGCTGGCGGCCAGCATCACCAGGTACAACTCTGTAAAGGTCCTGGTTAAGAGAAGGAGAAAAGATCTCATGCATTCCATCTCACCATCCCGGGGCCTAAGTGCTCTTGCTACCTCCAGATTCGGGTTGAAGAAACTAAGGCATGGGAATGGACTCTCTCGAGGCCAAGGAAGGCTCAGGGTTCAACTTAAGGGAAGGTGCTATGAGAAGAGGAAATGGGAACATCCTTGCATCTTCCAGGCACCAGAAAAGATAGTGTTAATGGATTCTTCACTTACAGCTGGGACTAAAAAGTATGTGCAGAGTCCTCGGCTACTGACGGGTTCCCACCATCTTACAGAGCTCAGGAACTCCCACTAGAATTGGAGCGCCCTGAGCTCAGGACAGTGTCTTATTCAACTCTCTATTTCCTGGAGCCGGCACAGAGTCTAGCAAGTGTATTTTGATGAATGAATGATTAGAAAAAACAAACAACTGAATAAATGTTCTCTTACCTCACCTGGATCAAGTAAGTAGCTGGTTGTCCTTCAGCTGTGATTACCAGAAAACCAGACACTCCTTGAGTTTATTCTTGGGCATAGGTGCAAATGATATAAGTTGGTGGCTAAAAATAAAAGCCCAAGTAGATATATTCTGAAGGGAAGGCTATTACGGTGGCTTCCATAAGAAAACACTCTATATGGAGTGGCTGGTGGTTTGGGTCTAAGACATATGGACTCCAGTCCCTGCTCTGTTGGCAGATCTCACCCCATATGCAGCTCCTGAGAGGTTGCAGACAAGATGGAGCTCTGCTAAGAAACCTCTAGCAGACACAGCTGCCTGATAGCTCTCGAGAGCCACACAGGCATCCCTCCCTTTCTTTGTCTTCCACCTGACAGCTCTATACCCTTCAGGGGGACTGGGAAGAAATGCAATCAGGGGCCCAACTAGTTGGGACTAGAACAAAGAAAACTCTACCCTGAAAAGGTTGTAAATTTGTGGGAACAAAATGCCAGACACAGATGCTGGTGACTCAACTGTTTTCTTGAAAATGAGAGAGGCCTGGAAAGTTGGGAGGGTGGGGGGCCAACTCTGCCCAGTCATCTTCCCTGTCTTGTCAACAATGGTGAGCCTGAAATGAAAAGCCGTGGCACGGAGCTGCCTGTGCAGACCCACACCCCGTCCCCGGGAACCTGGAAGTCACAAAGCCTGAGACTGAAACCCCTGACTAGTCCATCTGACAGTGACAAAGGTGGATGAGAGGTTGTGGGTTGGGCTTAGAATGCTCCCACCCTAAAGAGAGGGGAAAACCTTAACACTGTGAGTAGAGTCCTACCTAACTTTTCTCTGCCAGGAGAAGATCAATGAAATCTGTTCCCAGGTCGTCAGACGATGCTTAGTGGGCACAATGGGGCCACAAGCTGTCCCTGATTATACTCAGAAAACGGTGTGTATCAAACACTGGCCTCAAATAGGAGCCCCAGGGCTTAGAACGGAGCAGGGCTGAGGTGAGTAGACAGGCCCCTGGTTTCATATGCCTGCAGGCCCTGCAGTGGAAAGCTCAGGTTGCTTCCAGAGTCTTCCTGGAGGGCAGCTGCATGCCAGGATGGTGAGCACCCCTGCCAGAATGGCCCCACAGGAAGTGGCTGAGAGGCTGGGCGCCAGTTTAGCACTCTGTCCCTGCCTTTCTGTGCCAGGGCTGCCTGGGGAGCAGCCTGCCACGGCTTCTGCTGCTGCAACAGGCTACCTGGGCCACAAGGGGTGGAAAAGGGAGCCTACCCCACAAGAAGCTAATGGCCCCAAAGCAAAGGAGACCCACTAGGCTCAGGATGGGTGGCTGACGGGGAACCTCTGTCAGCCCAAACCTCTCCCTCCCAGCTGGGCTCCCATGGGACCCTCTCACTGGCCAGCCACGAAGTCTCACCAAACCTGAGCCACTTCCCAAGTGGCCTCTGCCTTCAGCTACTTGTTACTTCTACCATCAAAGGGTCTTGGATTTTACCCTGGCAATCACACCTTCAGAGCCTGTGGCTAGAAACCTGCATCTGTCAGTGGTAGGAACACTCTGGCCAGAGACCACCATCCCAGGCAGCCGCTGGGGGCACCACAGGGTGATTAGTAGATCCTTCAACAAATCACAGCAAAGAGGCAGCTTGCCCCGTCCAGCTCCCAGTCCTGGTCAGCACACACCAGGATGATGCCTACTTCTTTCCAAAAGCAGCGGAGAAACTAGCCCGGAAAACCACAAGTTGGAAGCACAGCTGAAAGGACATGAGGCTTTGGCAGAAGAGCTAGGTAGTCAGAGTTGTGAACTTCACGACACTGAGTACGGAGAAGAGACAGTAGCACATCGTTTGCGGGAACGAACCAGAGATTCAGAGAACAGAAGCTGTGATTTTCCTCTTTAATTTTCCTAGAGAGGGAGGTTCTTGCCTAAACACATGTGAGGCTTGCTAAGATTTACAAGATAAGAATATGAAGAACTAGGTAATGTTAACCAGCAAAAAAGGGTTTCCAACCTGCATTCCAAGATGGCTCATCCCAATTAGGTCCCTGGGGGCAAAGGCGAGTGACTCAAGTGCACATTTGGGCCAGAGCCAGGGCCAGCTCAGGTTCATCTTCTGTTCAGGCCAGCAAGATGCAATTTCTTAAAAAAGATTTCTTAATCTAAAACCAGCTGTTGTCTGCTGTAGGCCAGAACATGACATTTTAATTAGCATTATTGTTCCGCTTCTGAAACCAGGCTCTGTGGCATCCCAAGGGCAGATGATCCCAGCCCAAGCTTATGGGTGAGGCTTGCTGGTGAGCAGCTCAGAAATACACGGAGAAGGGGGTGGAGTCCCCAGCCCCCTCGGAACCCCTGCATCATGACCACTGGCTGTATCCCTGCCCCGGATTTCTCCTTGTGGCCTGTACCACCTGTCTGTTCACAGGATACAAACGTTGAGGTTTCAAGTGCCAAGGATATACTACTCATTCTGTAATAGAAATCGTTCCATGCTATGTTGCCAGATTGAACCCGCAATATTTCTAGGAGTAGTGAGGTGCCTTGCATGGAGTTTCATGCCCCGAGAAGTCCAGTGACTCCTAAGAAGATGATAAAGTCACACAACACTGCCCCCCAGGGCTCCCAATCATCTCAGATTGAAATGTTTCTCTTCCAAAACGAAAGGGCTAACGACATTTTAAAAAAAGAAAGAGAAAACATTTATCCTCAGAGAGGGAGACCTGGATTACAAGGCAGCCACTAAGGCGGTGGATTCAGTGACATGAAAAAGAGCAGAAAACCTGAGGGGGCCAGGCTGAGGGGACGACATGCATACAACGTTGGCGCAGTCCTCGGCTGCTGGCAAGAATTTAAACGTGAGGCCCAACCCCTCCACCCACCCTGAATCTTGGGAGACAAGTTAGGGAACCCCAGAAAGGGCAGCAGTACTCACTGTCAGTGACAACAGAACGCCCCTTCTCTTGGTTTCTATCCTACCATCCCCAAGATTACGAATATGAGACTAAGCACCTTTCCATATCCCCTACTGGCGAGAATGTAATTATTCAAATCCACAGTATTTCTTAGGCACCAGTGTTTGAAGGCAACATGTTGGACAAATCACAGCTTCCGTGTCCGCACCTGCAACATGAACATACAGGAGGAGGCGGCATCTCGTCCCTTCCACCAGGAACAGTCCAGTGCTCGCTCTCACTCCTCATTGCGAGAGAAGATGAAACTCTCGCGATTCCCGCTGTCAATTCTGCTACTTCTTGAAGTTTTCTTTGACCTCTCAAAGTCTATGGGAACACAGCTGAAGTGACTCTTGTTAAAACTACAAGTTTAAAAACTGTAGCTTGGTAACTATGCACCTTCGTGTCACTCGAGAGAACAATGGGTAGTGTATGAGTGACTTCGACTGGTACACAGCTAGGTTTCCGTAATTATAACCATATTCCAGGCAAATTGTTATGTATTTTGTGTTCTGGGGACATATGTTATGGCTAAAGCCCAAACTGTGGCTAATCTTAATATTAGAGCCAGATAAATCTGTTTCGAATCCATAACATCTAACATTTGCCAGAGTAGATTTGTTCATCAACGGGGGCTTAAAGAGGTATACTTCACACATGTGCAATATTACTAAATGCTAAAATTTAACGATTTAAATATACCGGCAACTATTGTAAAGCGGTTGTTAGAGTAGCATTTAACATTAGCCAGAACCTCCCTGGCTAACGTTCAGTTTACACCGAAAGAATGAGGGAAATTCTGGCATCCCCTTGGGGTGGGGAATCACAACTCCCTCAACATTTACAGCATGGCACCAGCTAGCGCATCTCAGGGTATGGCTTTAGAAGGTCTCTGTTTTCCCTGAGAATACTCAGGGAAATGGACTGGATCTAATCAAGAAGCAAACAGATTCCTTTGGAGGTTTTGGGAGACATCTTCTCTCAGAATGTTTATAGTTTGGGGATCTTCTACTTGACACACATGGCCCCGGATACTCCTCCTGGCTATGTATCCTCCTAGACATGGACGGTAGACTGAAGTTAACCAGAAGATGGGGTTAACTACACACAAAAAAGAACGTTCCTTGGATTACCAATAATCAGCATTTCAAACATAGTATAAAAAGGAATAAAAAATTTTAATCATATCAACAAGCCAAACCAAAGAGGAATGGTTCATGGAACTTACAGGATCCCAATTCAGCACTCGGTGCTCTGCCTATGCATGGGCCCAGTGCCCCCGGTCCCAGGGCAGATGTCAAATCCCACGAAGATGTTGGAATTTTGCACCAAGTTCTTGGTTTGACTTTTCCGCCTAAAAAATCTCACTGATCTGAAACAGCTAAAGGTGAGATATGGGCGTGATCTACACGATTCCCCTAATCTAATATGGCCAGTAGGTTTGTCTTCTCCGCAGTCTTAGGGTCAGTGACGTTTCCTCCCAGACCGTTTTATTGGAACTGCAAACAAAGGGAGTCTGAGCTGGATTTAAACCCAGAGCATGCCACAAAGGCTTCACAAAGGTTGAAAATTTGGCATTTTCAACAAGAACCCATCGGAGGTCATAAGAAACACTAGAACAGGGCACACACCAATAAGGTGCTTAGACACTTTCTTTAGGTTCCGGTTCTTGAGGAAGCAGGTTAGGTGTCCCGGTCCAGCCTGTCAATCAAAGGTCCCCCACACGCTGATCTCAGAGTGTCGGGGAGGCCGTATTCTCCTCTGTCCAAGCTTAACATTCAGACCTCCGCTAGCGGCCTGTTTCATAAGCTGCCGATGTTGGGGAAGCTCTTCAGTTTCTCAGGAAAGTCGTCTTTGTACAGGACAGGGTCAGCTCGGTGCTCCACGACCTTAAGAGGCATTGTCCCAAAGACGGAAGCGAACTTGTTGATGCACTCAGACCTGAGGGGTTTGCGGAGGGGAGGTAGGTGATGGACGAGAGGGAAAGGAGTGAAGAAAACAGAGAAAATATTCAAGAGGCTGACAGATGAGAGCAAAACACATACTATTAGGTATCAACAAAAGAAATCCAAGAGTCCCCAGCCTGCTCCCAGGTTCTTACAAAAGGTTGGGAGGGTGTGGACAGCAGAAATGATCTGCGGGGACTGGGACTGTTGTTCAGGGGGAGAAAGTGAACAGGGGATGCTGTCTGGAGGCCACGGGCCTGCAGAGGTCAGAGTATCTTTTCCCTTCCCCCTCAAATTCCACTCATTCTTCCCCCCTCAGGACAAGCAGGCCTCAAACCAAGGTGGATTAGCTGCCAACAATTCTTAACCCCATGTCTGCCAGCTGAACTGAGAAGGCAAAGGGTGGAGAGGCTCCTGGATCTGAGCTCCAGCTTACTGAAGTTTAAAAGGCTGAGAGGAGGACCTTACACCTGGAGCAGTGGAAGGCAGATGAAGATAACAGGCGGGGAACCTCACCTCCAAACAATAAACCCCTCACTCACTCGACCAACAGTCATGGAGGGCAATCCCTGAACTGCCAGCCAACGGAGAGCTGCCGTTCCCATGTCAGAGCGAGCAGCGCCCTCAGGCTTCGTGACAGAACAGCCCCACAGCTCTGTGGGAGGGGAGACGGCACTGTCCTTGCCTCCAAACCACCCCTGGAGCCCGTGAGCAACCTCCTCAGAGGTGAGCGGGTCAGGCACGCTGGCGGGAAAGGGTTCTGGTCAATCAGGCCAACTGAGTGTGACAGCTGGGAGGACGCATCCAGACCAGAGAGGAAAAACAAGCCCGTAAACATGGCTTTTGAAGTTAAGGGGACCTCCAGGATGGATTTCAAAAAGGTCAGTACTGTCTCCCCTCAAGTCAGGCCCAGGCACCCGAGAGCTACAGTAAGAACAAGCCAATCAGGCAGAACCATTTACCCAAGAAGGGCTGAATTTCAAGACACAGACCAGAAAAGTCTCTTCTGTCCTGAGATCCTGGAAGCCTTGTTTCCAATTGTTTTAATCCACAAGTTTTTGAGTCTCTGGAGCTTTAGGAAGAAACCAATTAATAAAGAAGCCAGTCATCAATTCTTTTCTCTTGGTCCTTATGTTTCTAAAAGAATGTGTTACCATTTCATTTGGAGCTCTTCTAGCTAATAACACCACTGTGTCCACCACCATAAGTCAACAGTGAATATGTATCAGAGGTTCCAGGCTGTGTTACAAGTGCCCCACGTAGATTAGGAACCCCCTCCATCATGCCAACAACCCTATGGGTAAGTCCTATGATTATTCCCATTTTCCACTGGGAAGATTGAAACATGGAGAAGCATGTAACATATCCAAAGGTCAAATAACAATAAGACGCAGAGCCAAACCCAGGTAGTCTGGCTCCTGAGACTAAAAAATCTTAATGATGAGATGATACGAATTTATTTGTCAACCTAGTTCCAGAGTCCAAGTGGAGGGGCTGGAAATTAACTGTTGAGCACCTATTACGTGCCAGATAACTTACAAACATGATTTCATGGATTCCTTAAAGCAGCCCCCTCGATATGCCCAAGGGCTGGTTTACAGTAGCTTCCTCTTACCGCCTGAGCAGTTAAAGCTGAGGCCCGAGGCCCCTGAGCTGGAAAGTGCTGGAGCTGGGTCTCTAACGCAGGTCTACACTGGCAAGAGAGCCTTTGTGCTTTCCGTCACACTACTATAACTCACAGGTAACGGACCTTCCCTCCTGCCGGCAGTCTTGTGAGACTCAGGAGGTGGGTGTCCAAGGTTATCCCGGGAAAGACCGAGGAGTGTCCGCAAAGGGGTACCGAGTGAGCACAGCGACTCCCCACTCCTCCAAGGATAGGGTCAAGGCAGTGGCAGACACAGTCAGTCCCTCCAAGGTCTTCCTTTTGGCAGCTGTTCTGTCTACAAACATGTACGGATTCTTCTAGTTTCCAGTCATCGTGCCTGTAGACACTGGCCAGCAAAGGCCAGCCATGTCCAGCACAAGTACCAGTGAGCATGTATTAAAGAAGAGCCATGGTTCTTGGCAGAGGACAGTGGCTCCACAGCCCGCTGGAGCGCAGCGAGGACAATGTCTCCTCTGTAACCAGATCTGCCAACAGGGCCGGGCCATGGGCAAGAGGCCACTGGGGCTCAGGCCAGCTGACTTGTTGACAACTGCCCCTGGCTAACCCAGGCCTGGTGAGTGCTTCTTTTCTCTCCACACAGCCTGCACTGGAAAAGCCGCTGGCCACTGAGGGGTAAAGGTCCTTAACGCTCCTGCCAGGTACTGACAGTTCCTACCTTCTTTTCACACAGGGGGTCTGGGTTGGGCCACAGGCTGGGGCAGACGGTGAGCTGGGCTGGTTGCTGGTGGCTCACCTGAGTTGTTCTGTCAGGGGTCCAGCCACCCTGTCAGTAAATGCTCCCCCAGGTTGGTTTTCTAATCTAGTACAAATGGGCTAAGAACTGCCAGTGTCTACCTCTGAAGTGCTAGAAGTGTCTGCGGGAGAAAGGACTCATGGTTTTCTGTTTTCCTTGTAAACACATCCAATCACCTAAAGTAACCTGGAGCCTTGAGGACTAATGCTGGGGAAACTGGGAAGGAGACTCATGTGGCCCGGCATCAGGTTACGGGCTTTCCAATGTTATTACTTCATTCATCTCCAGCACATAGCACAGTGTTTGGTACAAAGATGCTCAATAGGGATTTGTTGAACCCATGAATGGATACTGTAATTTGATAGATATTAATATACCTATTTTAGGAGATGAAATGACTGGAATTCAGGGTAAGGCAAATCAGTTTTCTTAAGTCAAATAGCTACTAAGTGGCAAACCCATAATTTGAACAAAGATGGGCCTGAATCAAAATACAATGTTCTTTTTCCTAAGATCAGCACTGTCTGTCTGCCATATTGCCTTAACATGGTGAAACGACTGGTCAAAATGAACAGTTACAAAGACTTCTGGTTTTCTGGTTCTTAAAGAATTAACAGTAGATCCTGGAAATGGATGCTGGGCAGTAAAAGCTACACTCCTACACAACTGAGATTTCTGCTCCAAGACCCCAAATATAAGAATAAATAAGCTTATTAAACCACAAAACCTAACACAAGGTCCTAACTTGCAAAGTGGTTAACTTTTTTCACTGTTTTGTGCAAAATGGGAATTCTGCAAAGGGAACTATTAAAAAACAAACAAACAAACAAAAACCAACAAATGAACAATTCTACAGCTGTAACTCCATCTCTTGGTCTACCCAAGATGGCTTAAATCATGCCTTCCTCCCTCCCGATCTAAGTGCCTCATTTAATAATTTAGTGATTTAATCTTTAATCCAAATAGTTTTGCTCCCAGTTTCTGATTTCAAGACTGATGTTCTCTGTTCCGTAATCAAATTTCTCAAAAGCGTATTCTACATTCACTAACTCCACTTCCTCACACAGACGCACACTCCATAACCCATAGGCCCCATTACTCTATGGCATTATTTTTTTTAAGTCACCACTGACCACTTAACTCAAAGCCCCTTTCCCCAGTCTGCATGTTCTGTGCACTTCCATTGCTTCCGTGCACTGTAGATCCTGCTTCTCTCCTGGCCTCTCCAGTGGCTGCTTCTGTTTTCAGTTATTCTTTCTGTCTCCAAAATGTCAGAGCTTCTCAAGATTCTGCCCTTGCCTTTTCTCCAGGCAATGGCCATCTCTGGGCAGATGTCTTTCCAATATCTACCTTTGTTTTCATCATTTTCCTGAAGGTCTAGTTCCATGTTTCCAAACGCTTGCTCCGTATCTACATCTGCACATACAGAGGGAAAGACCCCCAAATCTTCACCTACCTTACTGCTCTCCCACTTCACCCATGATTCAAATCTCCCCCTGTCCTCATTAAGTACACTGCTAAAGGTGCAACCATCCACATCCCCTCCTCATTAACCGGCGTCTCCTCCTAACTCTATCATTCACACTGTTGATGGTACTACCATTCTTCCTGACTTGAGATCTAAGCTCCCTCTGTCAATTCCTTCCCCATAACCTCAAGTTCTAGCATATCTTCCGTTGGAAAAAAAAACAAACAAAAACCAAAAACCCACGTCTTATAATTTAATCCATCCCTTCCTTTCCACACTCAACTTAGTTCAAGCTTTCCAAACGTGCTTTCTTCAATTTCTTTAGCTTCATTCCATTGTGTGCACTACTTCTAAGTGAATCTCAAAACAATACTTTGATCAAGCTCCCCTTGAAGGTTCAAAAACCTTCAGTGGTGTATCAGAGCCTGAAGAAGTAAGGGCAGTTCTTTAGGGCCCAGCACCAACAGGCCAGAATTCTACACTCTAGGCAGACTGGACTCCTGACTGCTTGCCAGATTCACCTTCATCCTGATGACTGGAACCTTCGGCCACCCAGTCTCCCCTGCCTGCGATCTCCTCTTTTTGCCCAGTGATCCCAGTGATCTCTGAAGGCTGACTTCAGGCGCCATCTCTTTACAAAATTATTCCTAGTAATCAACCTAGCGAGAAGTCACTTCTCTTTCCCCTGATCAACGATAACATTTGGAGCTTCCCTTAAGGCACTTATCACATATAGCTTTGGATTGGTTTTGGTTTTTTTGTTTTTTTTAAATTTATTTATTTGACAGAGAGTTATAGAGCACAAGTAGGCAGAGCGGCAAGCAGAGGGAAAGGGAGAAGCAGGCTCTCCGCTGAGCAGGGAGCCATTGCGGGGCTCGATCCCAGGACCCTGGGATCATGACCTGAGCCGAAGGCAGCCGCCCAACCGACTGAGCCACCCAGGTGCCCCTAGCTTTGGATTGTTAACATGCGTATTTGTTGTTGTTAATTATAAACTCTGACAGAATCTTATTCAAAGCCTAACGACATCTGGGCAGTGGCCTATTCTATTTTCAAAAGCCTATTCCCAAGAGGAAGCCCCCACATCTCCCTTAGTTACTTTCTTCAATGTTCAATAATAATTCTGTCTAACTTAAATCTCTCTCACTGCATGTTAAGTCTCTTTACATTTGTTATCTCAGTGGTGCTAGAGAAGAGTTGTTTAGCCTTAGCATGAACTGCAAGGCCACCATCAGGCCAACCTTTCTCCCTAAGATTCCTATCTTATACAATATAACACCATTTTAACTCAGCCCAATCAATTACCCAATAGCTCAATGCCATGAGTTCTCCCAAACACAAAGAATGGAGGTAGGTTTAGTAACAGTTTCAGGTACTCCAATATAACTATAATCGGGGTCTCTTCTAAATGAGCTATGACAGTTAATGTCACTGCCCTTGACTGTGTAATTCCTATGATACCAGTGACAGATATCTCTAAAATCATATATTATTTCACATTGACAGTTGATAAAAGTCATGTCATTTGGGTAAGATATTTATATATGAAAGAGTAAAGGGGGCGCCTGGGTGGCTCAGTTGGTTAGGTGACTGCCTTCGGCTCAGGTCATGATCCTGGAGTCCCGGGATCGAGTCCCGCATCGGGATCCCTGCTCGGCGGGGAGTCTGCTTCTCCCTCTGACCCTCCTCCTCTCATGCTCTCTGTCTCTCATTCTCTCTGTCTCAAATAAATAAATAAAATCTTTAAAAAAAAAAAAAAAGAGTAAAGGATTATTTAGAGGGTAAGAATAAGAAATAAGGAGGAGGAAAGCATCATAGAAGAATCCAGGCCAAGTGAAACAACTTTTTGTACAAGAAAATCCTCCAGGCTTTAAAGACTTGAACAGGGCGGATACGCTTTAGAAATGGACGTGGCAAGAAGATCCATATGAGCCTGTGGACACCTGACTAGATATCTTATTCTATAAGGGCTACTCCAGCACTCTCTGAGTGCGCCCTGGTCCCTTGACAACAGTGTCACTGGATGTCCGAGCTTGCTGTCTCACATAAGGAGCTGCCTTTTGGGAGAATTAGGTTTGATTCAGGAGATGCCAAGCTTGGGGACCCTTGGGGTACAAGTGAGAACGATGAGGCCTACTCTAGGATTATAAGGGTCCTGAGGGAGGATGTACACCTCCCGTTTGTTTTACACCACTACAAGGCTGAAATAAAAGGAGTATCTCAGAGCTGCCATGTTCCCCCCGCTCTCTCTCTCACTCTATAATGGAAAGAGCTGTGCTTTCAATTCTGTTCTTGGTAGGTGTTTTGGTCAGCAAAGGTAATTTGTCTCTGGGTTTGGCTAAATTCTTTCTAACCAAACTTTTACTGTCACATGGAGATACTATCCTGCAGAACAATCTAGTATTTTCTTGGAATTAACTAGCTTCCACTCAAATGACTGTGGACGGTTAACTGCTTAGTCCACATGGAGAATCCGACTTCTGGAGCTTAAGGCCAGCTATATTTTTAAGACCCTTCCAGCCATTACAAATCGAGTGAGTAGCATTCCAAATTAATTCTTTGAGTGACCTGGGCTTGAACTAACCCAATTCCCACAGTGCAAAAGGAGGTGACTATGGCTACCAGCTGCTGTCCTTATATCTCCAACAAATCCCATAAACAGGCCCAAGGCAGGAAATGGGGATCAGAGGCTAGGGCAGACTTCTGGTTAGAGCTCACTCACCTCTCCACCATGTGCGTCTGGTCAAGCGAAAGCCCATCGATGGCTGTGCACTCAGGACACTTGAATTTCTTTCGTGGTGTTACCTGCCAGAGAAGTACAAAAATATACCTGGTTGTCAGTGCCAAGGACAATAAAATCATGCTTGTGACACCACTGTGCACGCTTCTGTTCTGTAAGCTGAGCTGCCTGCTCCCTCCACATGCATACAAGCGCCCGTATATGGGCACGCGCATGCGTGTGCGTGCACGCACACACACGCACACAGACACACACACCTCACCATTCCTCCATTCAATTCTGTCTGGCTTGGCCAACAGCAGAACTCACAAGGGCCCAATAAAAAAGGCTTGGAGGGCTTTTGCCTTCTGTAACTAGAAAGAAGTGGTGATGACAAGCTCCTTAATTCCTGTTTAATGACTGTTTTCTCACTGCCAAGGTCCTTGTATAAACACCATTTGTTCTTGCAGCCATAAGGGCGATGAAATACAGCTTCCCATAACTTTCACCGTAACCTTAGTTCCAACAGACACTCTTTTTCCTTCTTCCAGCTAATGGCAAATGCTACGAGCAGTGCCATGCTCTTGAAGATGCCAGGTTATTTTGCAATTCCTTTCAATCAGGAAAAAATCCAGTGGTCCCCCTCACCCTCTGAATTCTTTTCCCTGACTCTCCCTCCTGCTCTCCCAGACCTTAAACTTCTAATGATTTTCTTAGCAAACCCAGGGAGACCATTATCCTAACCTAGTGAAGCTAAGTAAATAGTAGCGGATGGGGGGTGGGGGGAAAGAGAGAAAGCTAGATACCTAAGGCCAGGCTAAGAAGTACACAGATGGCGGAAGGACTGTCCAGAGTAAGCAGGCACAACTAAAAATATCTTGAAGCATATCAAAAAGCAATTTTGAAGATAAGAGGGGTTCCTTTAAAACTAGGTTTGTGATTTACATTGCTTCACTTTTTCTTGCAGTGAGTGCTGAGTCAGAGGGCTGGGGCAGGGTGAGGCCCGGACCAAGTTTGCAGAGCACAGACAGGGACTCTTCCTCTTTCCTCGGTCACTTTGGTTTAATCCAACTTCTCCCATCAATTCATAGCATGAACAATCAGTGGGGAATGCCATACCACACTTCCAATGTAAGCTTCCAGTATGGGAAGACTCCAGTATAGGAATCTGGCCTAGAAGCATTGCCCATTTTTTATGGAATCCTAATCCAGACGGAAAAAGGGTCAGGACAATTCCACTCATAAAAAGAAGTAAACTCTCTTTGTATCTGGGGATCTGGTTCAAGCAAAATCTACATTTCAGGAATAGACACCCATTACAGATACAGAGATCCCCATGTGATCCTTATGTACTCTCAGCTTTTAATTTGTTATGGGAAAGGTACTTTCAAAAACTGGTGATTGATATTTAAAAACAATGTTTAGAAAAACTACAGTTGTAACTGGATAAGGTGTACTTATCTTCTCAATGTCTTTAAAAATAAAAACCAGCCACCTTAAGAGAGATTTAAGTTGCATTCTTTAATAGATCTAGATTCCAAATCAGATTTGAGAATACTATTAAAGGTTTTTAAAAACATGATTTGTAGATTGACCATCGCAGCCTTTATCTCTGATACTGGAGATTAAAAACTATAACTAAAGAAACCATATAAAAAAAGAAAATATGTTTAAATTATCAAAGCCTAGCTTTAATGTTACAATGTGACTGGATCAATCACAGAATCTTAAAGTTAAAAGGGAGCTTAAAGTTCATGTAACCCAACGCTTCGTTTATATTTCAGAGAACGTCTCAGGCTCCGAGAAACAGAAACTTGCACAAGATCATGAAGTTAGTGGCAGACCTGGACCGGGATGTCTCACCTTGATGACGGCTTTCCCCGTGACGTTAGCCACCAGGAAATTCATGGCAATGTCTTCACAGTTCATATGAGCATCCACCCAGTTCTTGATATCCCCAGGCATTTTGTAGGTATATAGGTAATTAAAATACTGTCAGGTGAGACAAAAAGAAGAAAGATTCAAATAGCAGTGCCCCGTGGTTGACAGTCAAAGGACAACTTAATCATGGCATGGGGACAAGCTTTCTCTTGTAGGATTAATCACAAGGCTATAAGAAGTATTAGAATGCTTTTGGTCAGATGACCAAGATTCTTTCACACTGTCATTCTTTTAAAAATCACCTATTATAAGCAGAGGAGAGACAGAGTGTGAAGCCCTTGTAGGATGCAGGCCTTCCGGACTCGTGTATCATATGTTTAATAAATAAAATCTCAGTCAGAGACACACTGCACACTGATCTCTACTCTGTTCTTCTCTTGAGCCACAGTGCTCAATCCTGTGTTCTACGTTCTGTCCTGGAGAAAACAGACCGCAAAGAGAAACAGAGAGAAACTCCTGATGCACTGACACTGCAAAGGTGTGTGCTTTTTAAAGTAAAATGAGGCCCAATTCCGTTTTTTTTTAAAGATTTATTTCAGAGAGAGAATGTGTGTGCGTGAGGAGGGGGAGGGGCAAGGGAGAGAAACCAGTAGGCTGGCAATGGAGCTGAGCGTGGAGCCCGATGCAGGGGCTCAAATCCAGGACCCTGAGATCATAACCTGAGCCGAAATCGAGAGTCAGACGCTCAACCCACCGAGCCACCCAGGTGCCCCAAAATGAGGCAGTTCTGAAGCTGCCATAACCTATATGTATGAGATAGTACAGAAATTCGGGGAGGGGGGGACTGTACACAGTGTACATCCATAAACCCCATGAATTATAAACCTCACTTACTATTGCTAAGAACAAAAACCCATTTCTGGATTGAGAGCTGTTAAAAATACAGAGCAGGGCTGAGAAACCAACACGCATCACTATACCACCGCTCGGCTCCGTGCAAGGCACTGGGGCGGCCAGAGATGCAGAGGAGACTCCAGCCGGCAGCACCTCGTGCCGCCACTGACAACGGAGCCCGCATCACAGCTCAAGGCAGCCACGCTCTGCCAGGGGCACTCCAGCCTCAACCTGAATGTTCTAGAGTCCCAAGCATCCTCTTTCAATCCCTCCCGAATAAAAGTCAAAAACGTGAAGTGACAATTCTCAGGAGAGGAAATACACAAAAGGAATTTCAACCACAGTACTCAAATCAAAGTGGAAACAGTTAGGATCCTTTTTCACTTACCGAAACAGCTCAGTCTGATTTTCCCTTTTTACGTATTTCATGCAAGCAGGGGTTATAGTAAGACAGTTCTATATTTTGTTGGTGGGAGTATAAACTGGCATAAACAATACTGAAAACAAGGGACATATATATATCTCGAAACCTCCCCAAAATGTTCAGTCCCTTTGACATAATTCTACTTCTAGAAATCTATCATAATGATCACAAGTACAAACAGTTATGAAAATGGATATTAATCACTACTTAAGCGTTAGCTATTAAGCATTATCTTAAATAGCCAAAAAATTTTGAGACAATCTAAATATCCAGTGATAGAAAAATAGTTACACATGATTTATGGATATTAGTACCACAGCATATTAGCAATTATGTTATGAAGGAATGCTATTAAAAAACTCATAATACATGGAAAAAGCAGGCTAATGAGCATGTTTACAACTGTCTGTACATGTGAATAAGTGAATAAAAGGCAAACTGAAGATAACATCTATACAATAACAATGGTTATCTCTAAGTAATAGGACTATGAGTGACTTTTGAGTGTGTGTGTGACTCTTCTTATATGGTAACATTTGTTATGAATTTTCCATATTGTCTATTATGAGCATGCATTATTTATGTAATAAGAAAAATAACTTTAAACCATCACACAACATAACCTTTCTTTTTTAACGGCAGCATAGCTGGTGCACTCGACAACATGGTCTCTGTAGGCCCTCTGAGGAGGACATTTTTCCTAAACTCAGCAGAAATTCAACTGGGCCACACAGAACACGTGTCATGCGTGCAGTTTTGTCACCTCAGATCCACTTACCCAGCCTGCCCCCCCCACCTTACCTTGTGATAAAAAGCTGCCCCCGTGAGCACCATGGACACCTCATTGGTCCACTCAGACTCATACTTCCACTTATTCATCTCGTGGTCCCAGAGGTGCAGACGGCCCGGGTAACCCACCAAGCGGTCAGGAAACTCCCGCCAGACCTGAGGAAGAAACACATCCAGTTCAGACAGAGACCAAACATAGTGCTCCGTCACCCAAACGGTACAAACTCCCAGAGCCAGCTCTTCACCAGCTAAGGTTGGGATGGGCTTCTGAAGAGGTTTCCTTAAACAGGGGCTAGGTATTCTATCAATATTCAAAGACAGATGTGGATTCTAATTTACTCCAAATCCTCCTGCTGTTGCTGGGAAATTTCAAGTCATGTAGTAACAGCTCACTTATTTGGGCCAAGGTACGTACTCTCTTAACTAATGATGAAGGAAACAGGTGCCATTCTTTTTTTTTTTTTTTTTAAGATTTTATTTATTTATTCATGAGAGAGAGAGGCAGAGGCAGAGGGAGAAGCAGGCTCCCCGCGGAGCAGGGAGCCCGATGCGGGACTCGATCCCAGGACCCTGGGATCATGACCTGAGCTGAAGGCAGATGCTTAACAGACTGTCCCCATTTCTAGTAAATTTGGCGATTGTGAAAACTTAGTCTCTGTTTCTAAAGATTTATTTATTTATTTATTTATTTAGAGAGAGCGAGCAAGCAAGCGGTGGGGTGGGGCAGAGGGAAAGCCTTAAGCCAACTCCACACCCAGCACAAAACCTGATGTGAGGCTCCATCTCATTACCCTGAGATCATGACCTGAGCTGAAACCAAGAGTTGGACACTTAACCGACTAAACCATCCAGATGCCCCAGAAAGTCTGTTTCTAAAACAAATGTTTTTAAAACCCTAATTCCCTGGAGCACACAGTCATCTTCATGACCTTTTAGAAGCCTCATGTATAGAGAACGTGTCTGTTCCTATAATCTGTAACATACTGAAAACAAAGACTTGATCTCCATATTTGGGAAGGCTCTTAAGATACAGTTTTATGAAACAGAATCTGGTATACTGGGGGTGGGGTACTTCCAGTATTTTTCCCCATGTATTTCTGTATAATTTAGTTCAACCTTAATTGAAAGAAGAGTAAGTTCGTGCCTTTAAGGAGCATTGACAACTTAGCAGCTGTTCATGGTGCCACGTCTCAGCAACCATGATTCCTTATCCTTTACCGGGCCTCTAAACAACAGAGCTCCTGAGGGTCCAGTCCTGTGCCCTAGTCTCTTCTTTAAACAATCTGAGTCATTTCAACTAGTTTCAATCACTTTTAAATAACTTCTCTACTATACTGACCTCTAAATTTGTTTGGCCCAGAATGTTCCTGAGAAAACCAACTACTTAATACCTTCAACTGGATAAACAATAGGCATCTCAAACTTAACATGTCCAACGCGTAACTCGAGTCCCTATCCCTGGATAAGCCATTCTCTCAATCCTCTCCATCTCAGTAAATCATCTACCTGACTGCCCCAGCCAAAAAGCTACAAGTCAGTCTTTATACCTTCCTTTCCTTCTTCCTCACACCCCATCCATCAGCAAGTCCTGCTGGCTCTACTTCTGACCACCTCTGGCCAATTCTCCCACCCCTCTCTCTAGCTCAAACCACCATCATCTCTCACCTAGACTGTTGTTATCAGGCCTCTAACTCATGTCCTTGCTTCCACTCTCGCCCTTCCAAACCATTATTTACATAGTATCTCTAAAAGGACTTTCCTAAAAGAATATTAGAGAACAGATGGTCCCTAACTGATAATAGCTCAACTTACGATTTTTCAACTTTACAATGGTAAAAAAGTAATATGCATTCAGTAGAAACCTACTTTGAATTTTTGAATTTGGATCTTTTCCTGGGCCCATAGTATGTGGTACGATCCTCTCTCATGATGCGGGGCACTGGCAGCGAAGCAGCTCCTAGTCAGCCCCACGATCACGAGGGTCAACAATCAGTACACTTAAAACCAACCTCTACTCAGACAACTCTTCTGTTTTTGGCTTTCAGTATTCAATAAATTACAGGAGATACTCAATACTTTATTATTATAAAATAGGCTTTGTGTTTGATTTTGCCCAACTGTACGCTAATGTAAGTGCTCTGAGCACTTTTTTAAAAAAAGATTTTTTTTAATTTATTTATTTTAGAGACAGAGAGAGAGAGAGAGACAGCATACAAGCAGGGAGAGGAGCAGAGCACAGAGCCGGACACGGGTCTTAATCTCATGACCCTGAGATCATGACCTGAGCCAAAATCAAGAGTCAGATGCTTAACTGACTGAGCCACCCAGGTGCCCCAACTTACAATGGGTTTATCGGGTAACCCTCTGCTAAGTTGAGAAAGATCTGGTTAAGGGTAACTCAATGAACAGGCTGTATCCTATTTTATGTGTGTGTGTGTGTGTATATAAATATATATATGTATTTTAAATTAGTATTATCTTTGTCACATATTTAGCCACATATATATAAGTCGTATGGTCATGCGCTGCAGCAAGTGGAGGCTTCCCCAACGCCCACATGTCACTGAGTCCAGGGACGATGCATCATTGCTTTCCCCAGGGCAGAGCCAGTTGCCAGCACCCCTTCCCTTCTGTAGTTTGCTAGGGATACTGTAACAAAGTCACCACACCAGGTGGCTTAAAACAACAGAAATCGAGACGTCTAAAATCAAGGTGTTGGCGGGGTCATGCTCCCTCTGACACCTACAGGGGAATGATCCTTCCTAGCTGCTTTCTAGCTTCAGTGGTTGGCTGTCAATCGTGGGCATTCCTTGGCTTGTAGATGCATCACTCCTAACCTCTGTCTTCATATGGCCTTCCTCCCTCTGTGTGTGTGTCTGTGTCCAAATTTCTCCTTTTTACAAGGATACCAGTCAAAATGGATTAGGGCCCACGCTAATGACCTCATTTTAACTTGATTACCTCTAAAGAGATCCTATCTCCAAATAAGGTTACTAAGGGTGAGGATTTCAACATAACTTTTTAGGGGGACACACGTCAGCCAATATCCCCCAAAATCTTTAAGAACTGTTCCACCCCTGAAACAAAACAAAAAATGGATTCCCGCTGACCAAGAATAATAGCCGAACTCCTTAGCGTACTCTAAAGGGCCCAGCCACTCCCTCAACCTCTCCTCTTACCACATTCTCCCACACTTCAGTGGACTCTCTGTTCTGGAATCATGACCGCTGCTTCTATTTCTTCTGCCAGGAATGTTGTCCCAGCTCTTCAGAAAGCTCATTCTTGCTCATCAGTCAGGTCTCTGCTTAAATGTCACCTACTTTCGAGAGGCCTTTTCAGCCTTTCCTACCCAAGGTGAACACTGTCTCCCTCCCAGCCATTCTTCATCACATCCTCTTACCCCACCCTTTCCTTCACCAAACTTTCATTTTTTGGAATTGTTTTGGTTATTTACTGTTTCCTTATTTATCACCTATTTTCCTCCCACAGAATTTAATCTCCATGAAGACAGAGGCTTCGTTTTGTTCCCTGCAGTTTCCCAAGCACAAAGAGCAGTGCCTGCACAGGATAGCAGTCCATACACACTCATGGAATGCACGAATGGGCAAAATCTCAGCAGGCAAAAAAGCTGAGACTAAAAGAAGGGACTGAAGATGCTTTCTCTTTCCCTCACAGGCCGAGCCAGTGTTCTCCTTAATTCAGAAAGGAAGTCCGCGACAGTACTGATCAACGGTTACCATTAATAATAATGTGATATCCTTTGCACGTGAAGATCACAGTAATAATTCACCATTGCTAAAGCACATGTTTTATACTGCTTTTCCAGAAGCGGGTAAGGGATATCCGCTGAGTCATTACACCGCCCTCCCTTAGTCCTCCTGTGATCGTCCACATGCTTTTATGGGATATCTGACCTGGGTCTTGAGCGTGGTCTGGGGTTTCCTTTGCGTGAAACCAGTTCACGTACCAGGCGTCTCAAACCCACAGCCTTGGCCTCATTAAACACCATGTTGTACCCAACAGAGTTAATCAGCCACAGCCGCCATCAGAAGAGCTGCAGACAAACGAAGCCATGTCAAACATTTCCTCAGATGCGTGAGGCTACTGCTGTGTTCCTACTCCGGGGTTTGGATTTCAGTAGATTAAAATAATATGATACTATTACAGTTTTACAGAGCCCAGAGCGACAACACAGTATGGGAGCCGTAGCTTCTGTTTGGTTTGTGGGCCCGGGCATACTCCATTAAAGGCACTGCCAGCTTCCTTTCGTCAGCAGCGAGCACCTGCCCGTTCAAGTCACACTGGTACCACAATGCACGGTTCCCCTGCGTGGAATTACAGAGGTTCTGAAAGGCTCCAAGCACAAGTCACTACACTACCCACCAGGGATGGGCGCGGTGGGGGGAAAGGGCTGGGTGGGACAGGGAGGCATCCATTCCGTTGGCACCCCTCCTGGACGGAAGCCGCATTTCCTCCACCCCGAGGCTACTTTTGAGTCTCCAATCTGTGCACCTTCCCAAGGGTCCTTCTTTTCAAGCCCCTGTTTGCAGCAACCCTAACAACACAGGCTCCGTTTTAGGGTCAAACCCTGTTAGGATTTCAGTCTTCTTCCTGTTAGCTGAAGCCACTTATCAGACTTCTCTCCACAGGGACTTAATTGGGTGACACTGGGTCACAGAATGCTAAACTATGCTGTTCTAAAAGCATCAGAGGTGTCCTGAATTTCAGACTCCTTCGGAGCCGTTAGTGAGCGCTGTTCCTCAGGCGGGGCCTCTCTGCCCTTGACTTACTCCAGGCAGCTGGATACAATCAAGATACCATCCTTGTCACTTCATCTATAACTCTGCAGCTGACTACGGGATCAAAACGGAGTAGAGCCAAGCAGGATGGGCCCTCTCTAATCGAGTCCCAGTGTAGCACGAAGTCGATTATGTAGACAGTAAAGCATCTTCCCAGCCAGAAGAGCGAGAACTCAAATTCCACCCCCTCTCCTCATGACTACCCCCCTCCCACTCTAATTCAGCTTTTTTCTTTTTACCTCATGGAAATGCTCTGGGGTCAGCCTTTTGTCATTACTAACAGATGCCTTTATATATTGCAGTGCGGGCATCTGAAACCTTACATTCTATCCCTGGAGTTCTAGTACTAGTGTTCCACTGGCCATGCTCGGGTCACTATGCCATTACTCAACTGTTTGTCTGTTCTGTTCAAGTCCTCTGTATACACCATCCTCATCTATTTTTAATCACGCGCAACTCTGAAGACAGAGCCTCTATTAAAACTCTATGCCTTGGTTAGGGGCTTAGCAATAATTTAATGGGGGCTATTTCCTTACATTTGGGGGCTATTTCCACATCACTATTCAAACGGAGATTGTAACAACATAATACCATGCTGTAACTGCTTCCTTCCACTCGAATGTTTACAATCTTGGTCCTAACCACTTACGGAAATTTGCTCTTCTCTGGACTCCCAGCTGCGCTCGCTGGACTCTTTTCAGAGTTATCTATCTATTCTCTCTCTCTCTCTTCTTCAACTTCCGAGTTGTTCTGTGGCTTCCCCAAGCTAGCTGATCAAACTAGGGTCTTCTCCCTTGGTTTCAAGGCACAGGCAGCAGCCTTGATTACATGCTATGAAAAAGTATGCCACAGGTGCCTGGTGAAGGTGGATAAGCCAGAACTAGCTCTGCCCCTGAGGAGTCGTGCAAGCCACCTGCTCAAGTTACCCTGCTTTCATTTTGCCACCTGCAAAAGAGGGCTTGGATTAAGTGCCCTCTAATGTCCTTTTAGGCCTAAAATCTCGTATCTTTTTCCTTACTAACGTATTCCCAAAGAACTAACTCATCAACTGTGATCAGTTCCAAGTTGTACATTTCTAAAGTACATGGCCTGCATTATTAACTTTGGTTTGAAATGCCATACACATATGGGTACCCAATAAATGTTCCTGAAAAGAGGCTAGCTAATTCACTCTCTTCTAAGCCAGCCTGGAGAGTGCATTTTAAACCCAGGGTGTGTGCTAAGCATAGTCAGATTCAGGAAACAGACCGGGGGGGGGGGGCGGGGGGCGGGGGGGGAAGGTGTAACAACAGGTGGCGTCCATCTGGGATATACAATTATGAAATCATGGGTCAGCTTTAGGAGAAAAGTAACTCTCTGAAGTGGCTGCTATAATCATCACACTTTCAAAGGCACGGTTCCACAGGGATATTGCTACTGGGTGAGAGGGATACCATATGTATCAGGAATCAGGAGCCCAGGGAGACTAAGAAGTGGTGAGAGAAATACGGGGAATATGGATCCAAGGCACATCAAACCGGGCCGGGGTTTCACTTTTCTCCTTGCACACGCCCCCTGGGTTTTATCAATCCCTAACCATCAAAGTAGAACAGAACTCAAGGAGCCAGCCCAAACCCTGTGGTCACATGCCTGGGTCAGCGGGGGCAGAGCTGCAAGAATCCCAACGTGCGAACGTCTTTGAATCAGTGGCCCTTCTTCCCTCAGGCTTGTCTTGCATGCTGCCCAGATGGGAAAGGGCTAGCTGGCTGCATTCCAACTCCTAGCTAGTTTCCACAGAGGAGCCTGTTATCAGATTCACTCTCAGGCCACTGGGAACAGAGCTCACCTTTTATATTTGGCATTTCCTGAAATGAAGTGGAACAGAGGGCTTCAGCCTGATTGGCTTCGTTTTCAGCTCATGCTTTTTTTTTTTTTTAAAGATTTTATTTATTTATTCATGAGAGACAGAGAGAGAGAGAGAGAGGCAGAGGGAGAAGCAGGCTCCCAAGGAGCAGGAAGCCCGATGCGGGACTCGATCCCAGGACCCTGAGATCATGACCTGAGCCGAAGGCAGACGCTTAACCATCTGAGCCATCCAGGCACCCTCAGCTCATGCTTTTAATCACACTGGTGGTTGGTAGTTTTTGTCAAGGGGATGCTTTGCAAAAAGCCGAAGAGCCTCTGTCCACGCCTGAGACACAATTAAATGCTAATGCTAGACATCGAGAGCAAGGGAGCCCTGAAGCTGTCACCCCGAGTTCCCTAATGCTGATTGGTTTTGACAAATACAGGTACACGCTATGTTAAGTATTAAGATTTACCTGTTAGATCACTTCAGTCTGCCTGAGAGACCTTTCCAACCCAAGGCAGCAGTCTGCTTAAAATAAGCCAAGCAGGAAAACCAGGATCATGGGAAGACTTCTGGGATTTGGGCAGCAATCCTATTTGCCCCAGTCTGGCTGAAGGTTAGTGCCTTGGTTCTGGGAGACATGCTCTCCATTCCTTTCAAGTTCTTTCTTCAGGCTCAGAGTGGTAATGAAGGCAAAAGAGACAGGCTGGGGTGGGCCAGAGTTGATGGAGGAACGTGTGCGGTTAAATCTTGCAATGGTAACCACATTAGGAAGACACTGCTGGAGAAGGTGGCTTTAAACCATTCTCATCCTTATCAGCACCAACTCACCAGATGGCACAACCAGATGCCTTCTGCGGATGGGAAGGAGAAGATTCACACTTTGCCAGTCGGAGCTGCTGACCCCTGCCCACACGACCTCAGAGATTTGCAGCTAGAGACCATTTGGAAGACTGAGCTTGTTCGGTCCAGCTCCCTCACGGTCCAGACGAGAAAACAGAGCTGGAGAGGAAGTGGCTCTCCGAATATTACGTGGTTAGTTCAAGCCTAAGCTCGGTCCTAACTCCCAGACTGGACATCTGTTCGTGAAGTCGCAGGATTCCCCACTTCTCTGAGTCTCAAAAGCACCTCCTCTCCCCAAGCTCAGTCCCTCACTTGGGAAACAAAGTCAGGTGGTAGTGTGTGAAATCACTGTGTCCGTGTTCGTCACCGGGGCTAGTGCAGACGTGGGCAGAGTCACACATGCATACCGACCAAGCTGAGAGTAGAACGGGGTAGGGAGAGGAGGTGGGGAAACCCGCAAAACCCTTGCTCCCCCCGGTACTTGTCTTCTAAAAGCTGAAGATTCTTCGTGAATGTGGTTCCCATTTAGCAAAGAAAGCCACATGCTTGCACCATTAAAAGAAGGAACCCCTGTCCCCAGTGGTGTAACAGTCTAGTGGGATCCCATATATGACATCCATGGGCCCGCTAGAACCTTGTAATCTGTGAGGCTCCAGGGCAGAGAAGGGAATACAAGCAAAAAGCTGCTGAATGAAAAATTAATCTCAACTACTATTTTTCATGAGGCAATGAATCTCCTGAGAGATAATAACAAAGGGAAGGAGAGACGTGAGTTTGAGGCAACAGGAGGAAGAAGGGATGGGTCAGGACTGGGTCGTGTGTTTTCCAATCTTGCACTCCTCAGGACCCACTAAACCTGAAATCACTTTTATTTCCATAACCTCAACTCTGGGGAGGGGGATACTATTTCTAAGTCTGGTCCCAGGGGATTGTTCAATGAAGTTAAAAGAAGAATAGTGATCATAAGTCAAATGGCTACTCTGTTTAAATCCTGCACGAGTGGAAACAGAGACTTTAGTTTTTATAAATAACCATTACTGAGCCTCTGGAATTTCAAGTTGATTTTGGTCAGGCTCAATTTAAAAGACTGGGGACCAAAGATGTGAGCCCTGTCCAGCAAGGGGAGAAACTCTCTTTACTTCAAGCCACTGCCCTGGTGACTTCCATCACTTGCAATCAGGGATGTTACTCCAAAATGGCCAAAAGTCCGTTTTCTTCCCAACGGGCAAAGGGAAGAAGTGGCATTGACCATAAACTCCGTAATCCTGGCTGAAGCATCGATGCAGCTCCAAAATGAGTTCATCCATCACAATGCCCTCCCTGTATGTATGCTTAAACCCCATAATCTCCTGGTGGGGAATCAAGCAGTTGAGGGACTCTTTCAAATTATTTATTTATATCCCACGCATGTCCAAAAAATGACTTGGGGTGGCTTACAATAAAAGGCAAAAACTAGAATCAAGTCCAAACCATCAAAAGGAAGGATGTCTTCAATGGCATATATATATATTTTTTTAAATCCAGAGCTGTTCCATCTACCTTAAAAATATTAATCCTGGGCGCCTGGGTGGCTCAGTCGTTAAGCGTCCGCCTTCAGCTCAGGTCATGGTCCCAAGCGAGCCCCACATCAGGCTCCCTGCTCCGCGGGAAGCCTGCTTCTCCCTCTCCCACTCCCCCTGCTTGTGTTCCTGCTCTCACTATGTCTCTCTCTGTCAAAAAAAATATATATATATATTAATCCTAATATCAAGTTTTAGAAAGGAGATCCAACAGCAAGCTAAAATCATGAAGTTTAAGGATGGAGAGACTTGAGTATTCCTATTTATTAATTCATTTATGCATTCAATTCACAGATCCTTACTGAGCCTCCACTATTTTTTTCCATCAAACATTTTGAGATAATTGCAAATGCAAAAGCAGTTGTAAGAAATAAATGAATAGAGATCCCGTGTACTCTTCACTCAGTTTCCCCCAATGACAACATCTTGCAAAACTAGAGCGTGACATCACAACATGATACTGACATTGACATGGTTAAGACACAGAGCATTCCCGTCACCACAAGGCTCCCTGCTGCTGATCTTTTAGAGACACCCTACCCTCCATCCACTGGCAACCATTAATGTATTCTCCATTTCTGTAATCTTATAATTTCAAGAAGGCTATATAAATGGAATCACAAAGCATGTAACCTTTTGGGATTGGCTTTTTTCATTCAGCATAATTTTTTTTAAATTAATTCAGTTCTTTTGAGAGCGAGCGAGCGCATGCACGCACACGCACACACACACACACACACACACACGACGGAGGGACAGAGGGAGAGAGAGAAAATCTCAAGCTGACTCCACACTGAGTGCGGAGTCTGATGTGGGGCTTGATCTCACGACCCTGAGATCATGCCCTGGGGCAAAGCCAAGATTTGGACCCTTAACTGACTGAGCCACTCAGGTGCCCCTCACTCAGCATAATTTGTAGGGACTGTCTTACACACTTCAAAGAGTGAATACAAAAATAAAGCATATATCTTGTTACTAAGGAGATTACCATTTAGAAAAACTAATGTCATATGCATAAAAAGCTAGACATGAAAGAAAGCAAGGATGTAGTTGAAAAAGCACAAAAAAAAGAGTGAAGAGGATGGTAAGATTACTTATGGGTTGGGAGTGGGAAAGCAGGAAAAAAGGAAAAAGCTTTATGGATTTCATTTTAAGAGAACAAAGTTAAATTACAAAGTGAGGGTTGCGATTCCCCCTGCCCCCAACAAAGTAAGTAATTAGTACAAAATTACCCTTTGCTATGTGTTTGGCAGGCCAGCAAGTAGATGACCTCTACTTGGATTCCCTCACTGAATACAGAATACGGCATCATTTAACTTTGAACAACTCCTTATAATTTTACTCACAGAAACTATATATAAGAAAATTCAATGTCCGAACACATTAAGTTCACTCACTCAATCAATAAATCTTTACCGAGCACCCACTCTGTGTTCAGCACTAAGCACAGAGGAGTCCACAGGGCAGCCACAATCCTGCCCGAATGGACTGCTCTAAGTTAGGGGAGCTTGCAATCCAGCCCCGGAGATCTAGGCCGTGGGTGTAATTAGTGGCCCGGCTGTACAAAACGACCAGAGTGTCAGCATGAGAGCAGGACTTCTGCTGCATCCCTCAGCTCTTCAATCCAACTCAAAGGCTGGTTGGGAACCCAGAAATTAAGGCTGCCAACTCCGCATCTAAACCAGTCAACAGGCAGGAGCAAACATACTGCAACTGTGATTAACGTGAACCCCAGGCACCAATTTTCGAGCACCCAGCAGTAAGTATGACCTAGGAGGGGAGCTGTAAACATCATACAGACTGGTCCACCTTGCTTTCTAAAGACTCGTTGTTCCCAGTCACAACGGTTCCAAAGGCAGCGGGCCACTCGGATCCTTCCAGCTTTCTTCTGATTCTTCCAAAATGTGCAACTGCTCTTTAATGCCAGTGCCACCAAGCGGCACCGCCTTGCGTTCATGATCTTGCAAAAGCCATTTTACAACTGGCAGTGAAGAGTACAGCGTCCCACTGGGGAACACCACAGAATGTTCTCCGGAGGCTACAGACGCTGTCCCCCGGGAGCTGCCAGGGCCATTCACCGCCTGGATGCCGCTGGGGCTTTCTTTTCCCCTGGCCCGAGGCCAAGTCCTGCCCACACACCTCCCTGGAGCAACTCTATCCAAATCAAGGCAGATAAGCAGCCCGCGCAAGACAAATTCCCCACATGCCCAAATCATCAGCCGAATTCCGAGGCTCTGAATTCTTGGAGCAGCCAAAGCCTGTGATCAATCCCAACAAGACAACAGGCGGCGTTTGGAATAATAACCCTCAAACACATGGGTCCTTCCAGGTTAGAACATCTTGGCAGCTGTCTCCTTTTGAATGGGGGGGAGGGCGAGGAGGCACTCTTTAAACCATCAAGTGTACCGACACCTCTTTAAAATAACCATCCCACATTATAAGCATTAGTTCCGGAAGCGCGGAGCTCCAAAGCCAGGTGGGCCCGAACTGGCTGCAGACAGGCAAGCTGTGGGGCACAGTGGGGAGCGCGCAGGGTCGGGAGCAGAAAGGGCGGCAGAGCACCAACACACTGCCCAGCAACAAATGCGTGCTTGTGGAACCCACGCACCTGACCCCTTTGGGACGGAAGTCTGCGTGGGGCCGGGGGGGGCGGGGGGAGTCACCCTTCCACGGTAAGATGCGCCAGCAGGAAGCCCACTCCCTCCTCGTTGGGACGGGGAGCTTTTGACGTTTCATTAAAGGCTAGGTAAATAAATGCTGAGCTTGTAACTTTAATTTGCTCAGTGGGGAAGAAAAAAGTGTCACTCTACTGTAATTCCCAACGGGGTACTTTTTTAAATGCTCAGATGTTGCTTCCATGTTCAGCATACATATTCGATTTCCTTCCCTTAATATTTGTTTGACTTATTCTCCAGCGAGCACTGGGTGCTTGAGAAAAGCTCTGAAGGGTCAAACTTCAGTGCGGCTCCTCTCAGCACCTCCGTGGGCCCCCGGCCTCGGCTTCGGGTCCTCTTTCAGCTCCTGCTGGAGTGGTGGCCTGCAGGCGCGGCCGCCCCGGCTCCCGGGAGCCCCAGGTGTAAATCAGTGCAAGCTGGAGATAGCACAGACCTAACCCATCCCTGGGGTCTCCTCCAGGCTGAAAACAGGGGGCCCGCGGCAATGAGCAACACCCCAGGGAGAGCACTCTCGAGAAAGAGCCGCTCGCCTCTGCCCACAGTCCCCCACATGTCTCCTCTGAGGGAGGCTCTGACTGTACCTTTTGGGCAGGGACACTCACTGAAATGAGCCGCTTGGCCCACACCGCTTCTGAAGACAACAGTTTCTATAACGCCCACTCTTTGGGTACATAAGAAAACTGAAAAATGGAAGGAAAGACAGACAGACGTTTTTCAATATTCGATACTGTACGGATATTACGGCCAGGCTCAGGAAAGGTACTATCGCTCACTCAGATATAACACACAAGGTTCAAAGAGCTTACCGCCACCTACTTCTCCAGATACTTAATGAGGAGGGCACACCACAAGTCCTAAGAAACGAATAATTCTACAAAGCTCAGCTCTGGCAAAATGGCTCTAGGTACACCGCAAAGCTTTAATGTCAGGCCCGGCACAAACGCTGACCCAGAACAGCTTTGGCAAGGTTTGACTTTGGGCATGCCAAAAATGGGCCCGGCTCACTGTGAATCCTAGCGCTGGGGGCCATGTGGACAGTCCATCATTCAGAGAAGAGAAAGAAATGCTGGAATGTCTCAGTCTCCCACTAAGTCAGACTCTGTGAAGGCTCAAGGATCTGAGTCAGCCAAGAAGTCAAAGAATGGAAACCTCTGGTACTGGTTCTTTCTGAAGGCTGAGAGACTTCCGATGATTAGATTATCCACCCACTGCAGAGATGTTCCTTGCATTTTGAGCCCTCCTTTAGGGACACTCCCTTTTAATTAGTCCTGGTGATGTAAGAACTGAGTTTCTTGGTGCCCTGTTTGAACCCAAAGAGTAAGCCTGCCCTAGAGCCCATGGCAGGATGAGATAGGCAGTTCCACGAAAAACTTCTCTGAAGACAGCCTCCTGGATTCCCCACAAACCTGAACACATCTTCAGATGTAGTACCTGGCTTACATCTAGGGGGGAAAGCAGCTAATTTCCCATCAGAAGGATCATAACCACAAGCCTGCGAGGAACCATCTTTAGACCCAGTCCAACACTTGTTTTACATTTATTTGTTCCCCAGACCCAGTCTCTGTGGTACTTTCACTGGCAGAAGGTTGGGAGAGAAACGAACAGGACAGAGAGTCTTTTTTTTTTTTTTTAGTTATCTGCTAGCTTTCGAAAGAGGTGGTTGTGAAGTCTATTCTCTGATAGGCTGTTTTCACCTCTTGGTTCCTCTAGTGAGGAGAGAAAAAGTAAGAGTTTACTTGAATCACAGATTGTATCATCTCGCCGCTCTCCCTGGATGAGTATATAGGTATCTCTAAATTTTACTAACTCTGGATTTCTCCAATTAGCCAAGGTCCCTCATCACAAAATAAATGTGAGCTAATGGGTAAGCCTGTCTTTTCCTTCTCGTTGGTTCTTTAATCCATTTGAATCCACTTTCCACCTCCACCTACCTGGCTTTCCCTGTCTTCAGTGTCTGTTGTTTGAATTCACCTGGACCAGACACCTTTCTACAAACCTATAATATCTTTTTACCGCCGTGAGCTCTTCAGTTGCCCCTATATTGCCTGACCAACCTAGCTTCCGCTGTTAACCCAAACACAACTTCTCCCCTCCTCGATCCGCTTCTCACTGCCCCATGCGACCACACACACCAAGCTCATTCTCTTGTGGGGACCATCCCTCTTGGCTCTTCCTATACCAGGAGAACTCACTTGGCAATCAATGGTTTTATGTTCTCCAGAAAAAAAGTGGGGCATTCTATGCGATTTTGCTGCCTTGCCATGATCCATTGAAAGTATATACTTGCCATCACCTAAGAGAGTTGTGAACAAAATAATATAAATTCTCATCATTTATTAGCACCCAAGAGGTTCAACCAGCCTCTACCACCTATAGGATACCCAGGCAGTAAAAGGAAGGCATCAGCCTTTTGTGCGCCTAACAACACACAGTCGCTCTAAGCCAATTCCCATCCCCATGTGAAGTTCTGACTTTATAACTAGTACTGTTAGCCAAGAGCATTCCACATCTCTCAGGTGAAAAATGTTCAACACTTAAGTGCTACTAATAATTTTTATGGTTGGAAATGAGGATCAAAGTATGAAAGGAAAAATAAATTCACGGGTTCATACACTCAGCCAAGTCCGCCTGGCTCATTTTCTGCCACATGTTTTAAACTCTCTTAAAGGCGGGGGAGGGGAGGAGGCACAAGTTGCATTTTATTTCCCAGCTCTTTAGGTCTGGAGTAAAAGCAGACAGACTTAAAAAAAAAAAAAAAAAATCCAACACTCAAGTAACACTATACACTGCTACCGCCCCCCCAGGAGTTCCTTGCAAATGAGTATCAAGAACTCAACAGATACTCTCCCGGTAAAATACACAAACAGATAAATAAATTATCCCAGGCTGAAAAGAAATTCCACATCTGGTAGCTCACTAGAGCTTGTCAAACAAGTCAGAAACACGCAGGGCCAGAGAAGAGCATTCTTTAGCTCCTGATTTCAGGGCTGGAGAGGGAATGCAACATTTCCCAAACTCTCTGCCTTCCAACAGGGAATATGACCCATATAAACAGGCAAATGACCCCTGTGTTTTCGTCCAATTAAATAAATAATGATCCCCAGTATTAGGTCTCGAATCCAAATGTTCTGTGGGCTCAAATGACAGCCACTGGGAGGCAAAAGGTCTCTCCTCCGTGGCCTGGCCTCTTATCTCCAGACCCTTGCTGTGGTTACCTTCGGGGACAGCCAACGTCCGTTTCGCACCTTAAAGAAGTAACTGTGCCTCCCTGCACCGCGGTTTCCTAAGCTATAAAGCATCAAGTGACAGAATGATCTCTGAGGTCCCTTCACATTCTGACACCGTGTTTCTTTTCCACAGCCTTCCAGAGGGGGTGCTGTGAACAGTCACCAGGCCCACAGCGATCCCGGTCCTCTCAGCCAGTCTACGGGCCTCAGGAGACATGGCGAACGTTACCTAGCTGGGCTCTAGTAAACCACCCTCTGGAGAGGGGTTCTAGAGTCCACCCTCTCTTACCTCATACACGAGTGGCACGCTTCCCTCTCTTACTTCAGGAAGCGTGCAGTCTGCGAGCTCCCTTTGGTCTCTGCTCTATGTTCCTTAAGCAGGCCTTGGAGCCCATCACTTTAAAATGGTCCCTGGACATCGATGCCTGCCCCCCTCTAACAAAAGCACTGCCTTAGCATGCCCTCACGTCTGTGAAAGCCATGCCGGAACTCTGTGCCTGAGTACATGTTAGTCCTCAGAAGACTCATCAGCAGAACCATGACCAGAACAGGCCCGGGCTCACCAGCCTCCGGCTGTCTTCCACGAAAGTAACTGCTGGGTTCTCCCTTCGATTCCTGACGTGCTGCCCATCACCTCCCTACATCCTCATTATGCAATCTTGCCGTGTTTCACAGGGAAGTGAAGGAGTTTGCCACTCCAGATGCACAGGACTCTGACACTTTTTCACATGGAACCACAGCGTACCAGTGTCTGTACTTGTTAGCTCTCAGATTCATCACACCCAGGGGGGTTTCAGGAAGTCCTCTGGTCTATTCTTCTGTCTCCTGGCAGCACTAGTAAAACCACTCTAGATACTGGAAAGGCTGCTGGCTCCCTCTTTCTGAAAAATTCCCAGATGGGCAGATGCTTCTGTCTCTCCAGATTCCTCAAAAAATTCTTTGGAGCCAAAGTAAGAAAGGTCTGTTGCATGGTTTTGCTTTGGTTCTCACATATTAAATAAACTATCTTTTTAATTTAAATGAGGATAACGAATTTACTACAGAATTCATAAAGGCCATGGGGGGAAAATAACAGAAGAAATGGAGATGCCTATTTTGGAGAAGAACAAGCAGGGGGATATACTGATTATATTCAAATTAAAAGTTTAAGGGGAACAAACTGGTGGTAACCAGAGGGGAGGTGGCTGGGGGGATAGGGGGAAATAGGTGATGGGGATTAAGGAGTGCCGGGTGTTTTATGGAAGTGTGGAATGACTGACTATATTATACACTTGAAAATAATATTACATTGTGTATTATCTAACTGGAATTTAAATAAAAACTTTTAAAAATTTAAATTAAACTAAAAGTGCCAAGATAAAATCTTACCTAGATGACCTCGTAAGGTCATTAAATCTACAACTCCAGAGTGTAAACTCTTTGTAGGTGCACACAGAACATTTACCAAAATAGACCCTCCACTGGACCATAGAGTCTCAGTAAATTTCAAAACAATGAAGCCATATGGAGTATCTGACCACAGTAGAATCAAATCAGAAATCAATAAAAAAAGAGAAAACTTTAAAAACTGGCCGAAGTAAGCAATATACTTTTATATAACTATGAGTCAAAGAAGATAGTACAATGGAAATTAGAAAATATGTTAAACTTAAGGATAATAAAAATATGACAAATCAAGACTTGGGAATATACCTAAAGCAGTAATTCCCAAGAAATTTACAGCTTTAAATGCATACATTGCAAAAATAAATAGTGAGATCAATGATCTAAACTATCACTTGAAAGACTAGGAAAATAACAGCAACTCAAACTCATGAAAGCAGAGGAGATAGCAACATTCGAGTAGAATGCTGAAGGATGAATAGCAATTACCAAGATAGATATAATCCTAACACACTGTGCTAAACACAACAAAGTAGCTCTGAGTTCCAACATAACTCCCCTAGGACATAAGTTTTTGTTAACAGATTTATTTATTCACTTAATCAGTCGAGCCTGCTCCCAATTCCCGCATGAAATAATCCTAGGCTTTGGCATGAAGAAGAGGATTTGGGAACACCATTATCTTCTGTCTTCTGACTCAGCACAAAAGTGGGTACCCTCTCTAGAACAGAACTGTCCTCTGTGAAGAATGGAAGTAATAAGCCCCCTTCCTCACGAACCGCGGCAGAATCTCGAGCAGAGTCATGAGACTGACGGCAGCGGCAGCTGACTTGGCGTCTTGTGACGTGCACAGCGCCCTGCCCACCACAGAGAAAGTGCAGCTCCTGAGCGTTTTCCTTCTATGTGGGAGGCACGTGTAACTTTCTAATGTACATGTTAACCTAATGAAGTCAGTATCATTACTGCCATTTCATATAAGAACAAACTAATATCCCGAAGGATTAAATAACTTGTCCTTGCTCATTAACTGGTCAGTGAAAGAGCAGCACTTTGGACCTGGAGCTTTCCTAACTTTGTCCATTATATTAATTACTATGCAGGAAATAACTTTTACAAAATTACCCTAAAGCACCAATGGTAGGGATGCGTGAGAAACCTGTTTGTTATCCTTAGCATCAAGATAATTCCGTGAGAGACAACTGACACGCTCATGGCTCTTAGTGCGAGTTTTATGAGCCTGTGGTCTCTGACAGGATAAACCGCCCCCCCCCCCCCAACGCAGACACTATAACGGAGACATACTGGGACCTCTATTCCAACTCTTCCACTCATTAGCTGTTTGACTATAGGCAAGTTATCTCACCTTGCTTCGTCTTAGTAAAGAATGAGAAAATAACCACCTTGCAGGTTTGGGAAAAGATCATAAGTAATGCCTGTAAACACCCAGAACATTCACTGGAACATGGAGGGTAGTTACGAAAGTTTTCCTTCCATGGCATCTTGAGAAGATCCCACTGAAGAGGGAGCACTCTGTCCATCTTGGCTATATCGTCCTGAATGTTCCCTTTTTTCACTTCCCTTTTACCACAAAAATAAACACATAAGTATAGTCTGAAACCACTATATGCAACAGAGGAAATACTGGCAGAAAAACTGGGTTTTTTTGCCATGAGTTGGCTAGAGAAACAAGGAGGTAACTTGCTTTTTTAAAAAATGGGAATGATAGTGTGCTAAAAATCATCCAATACTCTAGATGTGATCATGTAAAAGACATCTCTGTGAATGAGAATAAACCCAAAAAGATGATACATATTTTATTAGCCACTCTCACGCTCTTCGCGGCCAGTAACTATACAGGCCAAGGGTGTCACACGTCAGCCTCGTTCACAACAATTTCTTTTCCACTCAAATGGAGCCACATTAAAACAAAACAAAACAAAACAAAAAAACCCAAACAAACAAACCCAGGAAAACTTGAGCTTTTAATTTTTGGTGGTGGTGATGGTTAGGGGGATTCCTATTTCTTCGCCTTAAAATCCACTTTTAGTTTAAGGGTTAGAAAATAAATTTCTCTCTCTCTCTCTCTCTCTTTTTTTTTTAAGATTATTTATTTGAGAGAGAGAGAGAGTAAGCAAGAGCATGGGGGGGAGGGGCAAAGGAAGAGGGAGAGAATCTCCAGCAGGCTCCCCACCGAGCACGGAGCCCAACTTAGGGCTCAATCCCACGACCCTGAGATCATGACCTGAGCCGAAACCAAGAGGGATGCTCGACCGACTGAGCCACCCAGATGCCCCAGAAAATAAATTTCTATAGTAAATATAGAATACACAACACGTATTCACTTAATAAAATCTGAGTACCAGATGGCCTCATATAATACCATTTCATGATTTCTTAGAACCTCCGATTCAGCAAACTGAGTCAGCTAGAGAAGATGGCTGCCTCTGTCTGACGGGCCCGACGAGCGCAGGGGGCAGCTCTCACCGCTCTCCCCGTGCCGGCTGCGGCTAAGTGACGCATGCTCTCCGTTTTGCTTGGGTCCGATGCCGCCGGCACGCCCCCGCAGCCGCAAGCCTCTGCCCGCCGCCGTCACGCATCTCCCGCACATCCTCCCTGACAGAGCTCATCAATTCCCACTGCTTTTCACCGGGCCTTGGCTCTGGCACTTTCCCCTGGGGAGACCTTTACTGGTCTCCATACTTAACCCTTGAACCCAGCCTAATCCATCAGCCGCACTGAATGAACGGTGAGAGAGAATGTTTCTCCCTAAAGACAGGCAGCCAACCTCTCTACTTAAACCTCAGAAAGAAAGCCATCAACAGGGTCTGCTTTCTGTTTGTCAGCGTCGCCAGCGTCTTCGCTTACTGACATTTTTATCGTTGCCGTGCCCAGCTGCTCGAGTCAGGCGAAGCCCTCTTCAAGGAGACATCAATTAAGTGCTCGTTACATGCTATTGATGCGCTTTTGAAAATATCCCCTGGGACTCTCCTTGGGAGTTCTCAAAACTAGTGGAGGGCACAGTTGTCATTCTGGAATAGGGTTTCTCCAAAGTTTTAAAGAACAGCTTCATAACCCACGCTCCTATGCACCGCTTTTAGGCTCTACTGGGATTTAGAAATTATGACTTTAGAGAATGAAATAGAATACTCTTCATCAGGAAAGACAAGCAACACTAGGCAAGAAATACCAAATATGTAAATAGACCGTCTGAAACCTCCTTACCTCATAACCAAACTGCAGCTCGTCAGAGGTCAGCATGATGATATCGTCATCGATAGCCAGGACAGCCTCCGTCTCGATTTCGTCATACGGGAAGAAACGGTTACTCAGCTTGTTTTCAGCAGTCCTCACAACTTTTAATGGAACCCGGATCTTGGGCCAGAGAGAATCTGGGGTGGGAAAAACAGGCATGTATTACTCTCCTGATTTCTGTGAGGAGATAAAGTGGTAAAAGCACCACATCACAAATGAGATGGCACTCACTTCCGTGGCTCCCATTAAAGCTACACGTACAACTGTTCAAGCGCGAGTTCTTACAAATGCATGGTTATAAAAACTTCAAGTATTTCTATCCTCTCCAAGTCCTTGCGACACTTCTAATTCTCAATACTGTCTTAACTAGAATGTACAAATGGTTTCAACTCACAACTGAGGGACAGAGAAGCCAAAAGGACTTGCCCAAAATCACAACAGGAGGGATGGAGTCTGCACTGTCTCATTCTCAGGCCCGTGGTTTAATATCAGAACTCTGCCACCTCCCCAGACTACCTTCAGTGAGGTACACCCCAGCTCAAGACATGCCTCTGCTCTGCTGGCAAATACAAAGCATGTGTTCTAGATGTTCGCCCCAGTGTGCCGACCTCCACCATGCAATCGCAAACAGATACCAAAGCTGCTCAAATCCACCCCGCAAAAACGGTTTCCCTGAACGACATGGGTTTCTTAACTTAGCACGCTATCCCTTCGACAGCCCCTTCCCTCTGATTCACTGGGTTTGGTTTCTCATCATGAACAATTTACAGAGTAAATATCAAGTTTCTAGGTCCAATTATGTGGGATTTTCTAGTATACTGAAGAAATACCAACCCATGACTTGCCTTACATTTTTTCCCATTCTACTTTGAAATGATTGAAGCAATTCAACCGCAGGTTCCTTATTTTAAAATGTTGCATTTAGCCCAGCATGAAATTAGTACCTCTTTGGTACAGTACCCTTATCCATAGACCTCAGGGTTCTTTACAGAGGGTACTTTGTTCTTCATACAACATTTGTCAAGTGACAACGGGAAAGCTAGGTATCACACTGCTTCCAAAAAGCCCATCGTGTAATTGTGGAAAAATCTAGTTCGCGTGAATCTTGAAGCCCCAAATGCCTGTGGCCACTCCAAAGTCACCATACTGAAGAGAAGTACAGCAAGGGAGAGTCAGAAGGGAAAAGGCTGTCGGTACGGCCTGCAGATGAAATATCTTCCTTTTGTATATTGTACAGCGTGTCCGTGGGGCACACTGTTGGGACACTAGCAGGATCCTGGAAGAAGCCTGCGTAAGTGGAGGCCCTATAATTAAGGAAGACAGTCAGTCTTAAATAAACACAGAGCCTAAAAAAGCGGTCAACTCCGAAAGAAGCATGTTTGGGAAGAAGGACTGAACTGAACACCGAAGAAATGATCCTAGGGGCCACTCACTGACTTTTAATCAGTAACAGTAGTTAATTATAGTTTCATCCCTGGCTCAGAAGCACATAATCAATAAACAGCTTTGGAATAAGTGGATGGGCACAGGACTTGAGACAGTGAAGACCTGTGTCCCATGTTACTTATGGGGCGTCAGCAAGTCCCTCTCACTGTCTTCTAAGAATAAGCGGGGGGGAGGGGGGGGCGGGGAGAGACACGTTTACTAAGCAACTAATATATGCCACACACTTTGTAGATGTAATGTTATCCAATCCTCCTGACAACCCCCTGGGGCAGAAATTACTCACAAAGCAGTAGTTACAAGGCTCAGGGAGATTACATAATTTGGCAGTATGTAAAATTACATAATTTTACAGAGCTCCTAAATGATAAGGCAAGTGATTGAATCTAAGTCTGTTTAGCATCAAAGACCAAACAGAACATGTACCATCTACTGCAGTATGAAAACCTCATGCTTCTCTAGATCTGGGACAAAATAATGAAGCTCAACATGTTCTCCAACAATCCTTATTCTCGTTGGCTTCCTACTCCCTCTTCCAGATAAATAAAATCCTTGGCATAAATCTACTGTCCAAATCCTTATGAAACATGAATGTAAGATCTAAAATGCAAGAGGTTATAACTCCATCTACTAGACCACCAGTTCTCCAACTTTGTGGTGTCAGGATTTCTGTATGCTCTTAAAAATTGTTGAGAACCCCAAAGAAGCTTTCTGTGGGACACACACACGGTTTGTGTGAGATTAAAACTGAGGAAATTTTAAAACAGAAGAATACATAAGCACACATCCCACTAGCCATTTATCCCATGTCATGTAGCCTCTGGAAAACTCCTCTGTCCCCTTGTGAAAAACAAAGAGTGGGGAATGGAGGTGACTTGGTATTACTATGAAAATAATTTCAACCTCACAGACCCCTTGAAAGGTTCTCATGGATGTCCAGGGCTCCCTGGACCACATTTTGAAAGGCTTTGTGTTCAGATTTGGGTATCATAAGATGGGGAAAGTTCCAACAAGCTGGAAAAGACTTTGGGAGGCGTTCCAAGGACAGTACAGGCACTTGAATCCAGGATTTCCACAGAATGTTTAAAGAGACTAACGCACGGTGCCAGTTGTCAATGTATTGCCTCAGCTTCAATTTCACCCTTCACTGCCCTGTTTCTCATACTGGAACTAGATCCTGTGAACATTTCACCTCTGCCAACCAGCTTGATGTTAGGCTTTGTCAGTAGAGAGTGCTAGAGGGACACTTTGGAAGGAAGGGGGCTTTTCTTGCTGGTTCGCGCATACCTCTTTAATTTGTTGCTCCTTCCGTACTTGACCAGAAGATAGGCAGGCAGGGGCACTTCTCTCCCTCAAGCTTAAGTGGTACCCCCCGCGACAGCTTTGCAACAGGTTCTGCAGACACTGCCAAGAGGAACTCAGCTGAGGTCCTCCCCATGGGTGGTTCCCAGGGAGCTCCACTGAAGCCCTCCATTTCCCAGCAAGTTCAAGAACACACCCCGGGTCACTTTTTGTTGAATTCTGGGCATACTGAAGGGGAACGGGAGGTTTCTTGTTTGCCAGACTTGGCCTGTGGCACCTCCGTAAACCTCACTGTGCAGTGAGCTACAGTCACATCCTGTCCAACAAGCCCTGAATCTCAGAGCTAGCTGGGGAAGGGGTTCTCCCAAATTTATTTCCTGCTATCTTTAAAGTTTTTACCCCTTAGTCACCAATCACCTATCACTAATCATTCTTTATAATAAACTTTTCCTGTTCAAGTTACGGTGTGGTTTCTGTCTCCTACCTAGGCCTTGACTAATACACAGGGCTATCAGGAGGGCTATCAGATGAAAGAGGAATTATTCTCTATGACCTCTAAAGTCAGAAGCATGACGAATGGCTGGGTGAAAAGTTACAGGCAACTAATTTAGACTCAAAATAGGTAAGACTCTTCTGATGGAGGGATGCCTGGCTGGCTCAGTCAGAGGAGCATGCGACTCTTAATCTCAGGATCATGAGTTCGAGCCCCACACTGGGTGTAGAAATAACTTAAAATAAATAAAGTGGGGCACCGGGGTGGCTCAGTCTGTCGAGCGTCTGACTCTTGATTTTGGCTCAGGTCTTGACCTCAGGGTCATGGGATCAAGCCCCACCTTTGGCTCCGTGCTCAGCAGGGAGTTTGCTTAAGGATTCTCTCTCTCCCTCTCCCTCTGCCCCTCACCCCTGCTCGTGCGCATGCTCTCTCTCAAATAAATAAATCTTTAAAAATAAATAGATAAATAAATTTTAAAAAAGAATCTTCTGATGGAAAAACTGAGATAAAACGAAATAATGAAATACCTTTAGCAATACAATGTGTGCTTTTACTTGAAATGTACTAACTTAGGTCAGATTTCTACTTGACATCATCTGAGAGACCAAACAAGATGCCTCTGAGGTCCAGGATTTCATGAGGCAGTCATAGAATATAGAACAGTCTTTAGGAAGAGTTTTGAATCCCAGGTGTACTCCTTACTAGCCATGGGCTCTTGAACAAGTCAATCATTTTCAACCTGTTTCTTCAACTGTGAAGACAGAATAATAACACTATCTTCCCATGGCTGACTGTGAGGTTGAACATGAATGCACTTAGCAGCATAGCGCCTCGCACACGGGAGACATCCGCTAAATGTCAGCGGGGCCTTCCTTTGAACGTCTGTGTCTATTTACAGAATCAAAGGACTTCTTCCGAACCTTAGGGGTAAGGGAGGCAAAGTGGGACATGTTAGATCTGGCACATTACTCTGACGATCCAGCAGCATGCCCCCAGCTTGCACCTTCCATATTTACTTTTAGGTCAACAGGATCCCTACCAATAACCCTCTAGAATGGAGACAATGGAACACACAAATAAAACAAAAGAACACAGAACCTTTTTTTAATCTCACAAAGTAACAAACAGCTCCTCTTTTTGCAATATGTACAGAAAATAGGCTAGCTGCTTTGGTTAAGTATGAACATTCCTCTACCCTGGATGGGATTTGGACTTTCACTTGGTGAGTGGGTACAGCATGTTCCACCCACAGATGGCTTTCCACATCATCACCTATATATCCAAAGAATTACTTGAGACGATCAATATCCACAGACAACTAACTTGCCCTTGCCTTGTAAAGTCTTTGATGGAGAGGTTTTAGGGAATGATGAAGGCCAAAGAGGATGACATGGGGTGAAGATGGACATGGGATTGTCCTTCCCTGTTCTGAGTTAGGCCTGGGTAGCTGAAAGTCAGCCAGGGCAAAAGCAGTCTCCACCTCAACGGTCAGCTGTCTATGTACCATCGTCACCACAAGACAGGCCTCTAAAGAGAATTCCCAGTTTTTTGTTTTCACATTTTCAAATAAAATAGGACTCCAAGAAAGGGAACTACCATTCTCTCAGGCTTCAGCATTCCTTCTGTGGAGGGCAGAAATCAAAAATAAGCATTATAATTACTCCCTGCTCTAAAGCAGGGAGTTCTGATATGGGATGTTGACTGTTTAAAAAAATTAGGACAGAAGCATGAGGTGGGAAAGAAAAATATGGGTGAGAAAAAAAGAACTTTTTTTCCCCCCTTTCCATTAGTATTTTCAAAAGAACAGATTTACTTTCCTGTCTCTCTTTGAGTCCCTGACAAGGAAGAACCTAGTTCTTCTACATAATCCCAAATCAGAGAACAGACAAAGCATGATTTTCCTCCTGCTAAATGGCAATCTAAGTGGATACAGGGGGCCTTCGTGCAAGGGGCACGAGCTTTGGATCCCTGGAGACCTGTGTTCATTTCGGGCTCTGCCACTTGCAGTTTTGTGATTCAGGCAAATTACACAACTAATCTGAGCTTCAGTTTTATAAAATGGGAGTAAGAACAGCTTCCTTGCAGGTCTGTCAGAAGGACGAGATAATATATGTAAAGCACTTAACACAGTTCCTATTCCTGGGATTTAAAAGGTATATAATACATGGCTATAAAAACATCGTATTATTTTCATCTTCATAAATGGGTTCTTGTAAAGTCTTACGGACCTCACTTCTCTCCTGACAGCCTGAAAAGGTGTAGACAGAAGGCTGTGAGGTGGCCCCTTAGGATGCAGAAGGACACAATTCATAGCTAGAGAACTTTAGGCTCTAATTCCATTGCTAAGGCCAAATGGGGTCTCTTTTTTCCTTACTCCTTCTAAATTCTAGTGAAACTCTAAATTCTAAATGAGTTCAAAGTAAAACAGCATGGCCTTGTACCTTATGTCTCATCCTGTGAACCTGTGGCTGGCAAAATAAAAATGTCACCTTCCATTCACACAAAGTAGTCTGAAAAACAGGAGTTTTTTAAACACATTGCTGAGTTTATGAAAAACAAACAGCTGAGCCAGGTGACCTGATAACTTCACAGTCAGGAACTTTAGTCTAGCTTGAAGGAGAAAAAGAACTCCTTGTGTTAAGGATTTTTTAAAAATGGGTATTGATTAACGGTTTTCTCCACGTCGGATGCCAAGAAAGATGTGAGCAAAGAGAATTTTTCCTCCAACTTGGCAAAGGTACTATAAAACGGTGAGGTTGACTGAGGATGACCCCAAGCCCATCCTGGCAATCACTGTCACAAACACAACCACAGATCAATAAAATAAATGGTCAGATTATCTCCATACCAACCTTGAGCTCACTTGAGGAATGCTCAGGCTGCTTGGTGTACAGCAGGTCCGCATGACCTTAATTCCCCACAGTCCCTGAATTCGGCTCGAAAGCAGGGAGTCTGTGGCTTCTACTACTCCGTTGCCTCTTCTGGGATGACCGTCCTGACACATTCGGCCCGTCCCCTCCTGCCTGCTAACAACTATGAAAGTCACAATCTGAAGCCAGGGAGCTCCTGAGGTCAATTCAAATTTAACACTGAAATCAGCTAAACCAGAAGCCTGAGTTAAACCTATCTGAGCTATACAGTGTAATAGCTTCCTTCACAGGGAGGCCAGGGGCCAAGCCAAACAACCTCTATATCCATCAAGTTTGGAAATTGAAGAGTTGGGGAGGAGGAAGGCAGTGGCTTGCCTTTTTTTTTTCTGAAAGAGCTCAAAACCAATGTGACGAAAGCTCACTGGAAATTTCTATTGCCTAGTCTAAGTATTTACTTAAACTTCAAACCCAGCAATTTAGACTTAAATGTAACCAAAAAGAAAAATGTATTTGGTTGGAGAGTGAAAAAAAAGAAGGCGGGGGGGGGAGGGGGAGGATTTCTGCCTGCATTAACCCTCCCAGCAGCAGACACGTTCACCACAATATTTATTTTAGCAAATGTAGAGAAAGTGAAAAACATCACTTTTGCCTCTAATATTTCAAAGCCTTGGACTTACTTTTTTAAAAAATATATATGCTACTAATGCCATACATACAGATTCAGACGGCTTTGCTGGCATGAGGGCCAGAGCCGACAGCCCCATTTACCAACTGAACAAAACACCCCACAGAGGTCTAAACATGGTTCATGCTCCCCTCAAACAACCGCATCGCCAGAGCCTGAGCTGAGACCTCAAAACCACTGCTAGAAAAAAAAAGCTGGTTCAGTCTCTAAACGTGTCAAAACTGGGGCCTCGTCAGTTGAGGGCTCGCTTTCCTCCCTAGAGCCAAAATATTTCAAAAATAAACTAAGCTTCTGGTCATAGAATTAACCACTACATTTTAGCAGGGTCTACCAAAAACTAAACCTGAACATCCAGCTCCAAAACCGAGGTTCATGCTCGTGCCTCCTGCCACCCCAGTGTCAGCACTTTGACCAAGACAGCAGAAAACGATACCTTCCTTCTCACTGTCCTCGATGGTACCTGCCCCAAAGAAGTGACTCCAAGTCCCAATAAATCATTCACCTGAAGCCCAAAGCGGCTAGCCAGGGTTCATAAGGAAGGAAAGGAGTCTTTTGCATTGAGCTGTGCCTCTCTGGGCGGGTGGGGTGCTGACGGGCTCCCTCTGAAAGCTGGTGGCCTCTGGGCGCGGGAACAAATGCACGAGTGTGAATGCGGCGCCACGCAGCGGGCTACTCCAGATCCGAGGAGGGATACACGGCCTTCCTTCTCACAACGTGATTCATCCTTTTTAAGTGAGAGACTAACGAGCAGCGCCCAACCGTCCGATCCACTTCCCTCTGGGCAAGGCACCGGCCGTGGCCCTCTCCGTGGCACCTCTCCGTGGCCCTCCCCGCACAGCTCCTGTTTATTTATCTCTGCCCTTTCATTCCACCCCTTTCTTTCTCCTTTTCTGAGAGTCAAATAAATGAAACAAACAAACAGACAAAAATCCAGAGAACTAGACGTTGGGAGGAAAACAAACTTGGCATAAAGAGACAGTTAATAAGAAAAAGCACTGCTCTCTGGAGCATAAAACAGGGCCTTCGTTTAAAGTAGCCATTTTGTTTACTTAAACTATGGCTCCCCTAAATAGAGAGAAAGCACATGATCCTCTCAGAGAACAAAAATCTCACAAAGGAAGATTTCTTGAATGTCTCAAGAGGAACTAAAGAATTTTCTTGGGGCAAATTCTGCTTTGCCTAACAGACAGAAAACGTTCTTCTTCCAGCCCAGAGATCTACTACTGGCAGTTTCCGAGGCTGACTGTCCTGACTTCAGTATTACCAATTAAAAGGGAATAGTCCTAAAAAAGTGCAGATACTACTGTCAGGCAATAAACTAGCCCTTATCGGGGATAGTGGTGCACATGACAAACTTCAAACTCATTCCTTGCTCTAATCCATCAGAAACTTCCTGGCTTTAATAGGCTATAAAGGGCAGGAGCTTTGAAGTCCCTGGGATTAGGATCAGTAATAGACAGACTGAATGAGAAACTAAATGCAGGTGGAACATACTCTCTGCGTCTTGAATGAAACACAAATCCAATTAATCAAACAGTCCTCAACCCTCACTGCCAGCGCCAGCCAGCAGCTTATGGCGGGGGGGGGGGGGGGGGGCAAGGCAAGGGACAAAGCGATTACGAAGGAACCAATGTGAACCTGAGTGAGCGCTCACTTTAAGGAACTGATTCGAAGCCTGAAGAGGGCATGCTCTGCTGACTTTCCCAACTGAAAGTGAAGCCATCCTTTTTTTTTTTCTTCCTGAAGAAAAGTGCAGTATCAGAGCCCAGATAAGGAAGGAGAAAACTAATGCCTTTTAAACTGAGTTTTCATGTAAACAAATCAGCTGTGATGGCTGAGGGAAGCTGAGATCTGTTTTCCCAAGGCTGCTGGCCTTTGATCCCACTGATTCCTAAGCTCCCAAACACTTGGGGCTATAGTGCATGCCATGGGCTTGGAGTTAAGTGGGCCACCCCAGAACAAGAATGAGATGACTGAGAAAACTGGGGTCATGCTGCCTCAGAAATGGCACTGTTGTTGACAAAGCAGGACAACTCATTTAAACCTAAGGACGCAAATAATTTGGCCATCCAAAATCGATCCAGCTGAGAGTTGCGCTAAAATCCAAACCAGGCCTTTCCTGAACATACCATTTTCCCACTCTTCTTACCTTCTGGAGGATTTTTATTCTGATTATTCCAGACAACTAGCAGCTTGGATAGACTGGGCACCTTGGACACCTCAGTGATGACCCGGAAGAGGCTCTCCACTCGGTCGTAGGTAAGGACGATGGCGGTGAAACCTTGTGACTGTGGTGGGATCAGCGGGAGGAAGAGTGGGTTGCTCACGCTGCTCCATTTCTGCAAGGCAATAGATTAATGTGGGTCAGCAAAGGATCTAGTAACAATGGGGCCGATCTCTTTTCCAACGTTGTCAATAAACTAGAACATGGGAGATTTGGTGACTTTCACCATGACCAACCCAAGAGCTAAAGTCTTCCCTTCCCCCAAATTTGTATTGACTCTCTTTAATTAACTTGAGCTGTGAAGGCCACTCAAACAGGAGCAGAGAATTTTTGTAAGTAAGAAGAGATTTCTAGTTAAACAGAGCAGATTAAACACGTACACTGATCTCCATTCTCTCCTCAAGCCCACTCGAGTGACAGCAGATACAAAACACAAATGGACAATGCCAGTGAAATGAGAGAAGACACCACAGTGGATGAGCAGTATCGACAGGCTTCAGAAACACTGGGAGGGACCAGAGAAGTGCGGGAGCGGGAGAATGAGGGAGAAAGCTAAGTAACCACACAGAGGGGGCCAACAAAGCCAACAAGTCCAAACCACAGAACCCCACAAAGGCTCAGAAATAAGCTCAGTGAGAATCCTATGGGGTAAGAGGAGGGGCAGGGTTGAAAACAGGAAGACTGGTTAAAAATATGTATAAGGAGCAAAGAGACCCAGATCTACAAACCTCCCCTTCATTCAGCCAGTCAGCCAGAAAACTCCTCTTGTCCACCCCTGCAGGACGGAGGTCTATTCTCCGGGGAACTGAAGCTCTAGGCATGGAAACATCGCCACAGCAGAGAGGAAAATGCAGGGCAAAGTCTATACTGGGAATGATGAGCCACGCTTCCTCCAGAAGGTAAGAAGAGTGGGAAAATGGTGTGTTCAGGAAAGGCCTGGTTTGGATTTTAGCGCAACTCTCAGCTGGATCGATTTTGGATGGCCAAATTATTTGCGTCCTTAGGTTTAAATGAGTTGTCCTGCTTTGTCAACAACAGTGCCATTTCTGAGGCAGCATGACCCCAGTTTTCTCAGTCATCTCATTCTTGTTCTGGGGTGGCCCACTTCTTCCCCTCCAAGTCCCCAAACACTGGCAGCCATGTGGCTAGCTTGCCCCTCTGCCATCTGACTGTGACGCCCTCCGGGCAGGAGGCTTGCCCTCACACCCAGAGCTGCTTTCCAACCAGGTTTTCAGTGCTTCCCTGGTAATCATGAACAGATCCTAGAATCACAGTCATTTCAAGAACATCGTCAGCATAATGACAGAAACCAAACAAACAAATAGAAAAGCAGGAACTCAGACGAAACAGAGACAACAGAAGCAGCAGAAGGAAATTAAAACAACATCAACAACAAATTATATCCTCAGGAAGAGAATTCTTCATCCATGAAATAAGAATAAACTTTTTATTTAAAAAGATCTATCAAAGAACAGGAAAGAACTCTTGGACATAAAAAATAGGATAGCTTAACTTTAAAAAAAAAAAAAAAAAGCAGGATTAAAAGAAAAAGGTAACATATTCCAGTCTAGTGAACAAAAAGGTAAAGATGAAAAACAGCTCAGAAAAGATGACAAAATCCAAGAGGTCCAACATCCACCTAATAGGAGGTTCCTGAAAAAGAAAACAGAATATAGAAGAAACAAGACTATCAAAGAAATTAAATAAATTCTTGGGACATAAGATAGAAGAAACATGAATTTTCAGATTGAAAGGGCCCAATAAGTAATTCGCACACTGAATCTGAAAAAAAAAAAAAAAAAAAAGGCAAAAAGCAAAATAAAATAAAACCTATCAAAGCACATCACTTCTGACACTGGGAATAAAGAGTGTGAATATATAAAATGCATAAATCCAGGCGATGAGTTCTAGGCGTGAGTTCACGGTACGTTCTTGCAACTTCTAAGTTCGAAATTTTCTCAAAATCGGGTTTAAAAAGTCATGAAGGAAATTCCATTTCTTTGCTACCATTAAAATATTAAGTAAATTTCAATGCAGTGATACAAGCAAAAATATTTTTGTACTGATAATAAGATTGTTAAAACATTTTTATATTTTTAAACAACTTTTTTGAGATACAATGCATATAATATACAAACTACTCATTTAAAGCAGAAAATGGTTTTGGGTATATTACGTAAATTTTTTAAAACTGTGGTAAAATATAACATGAAACCTGCATTCTAGCCACTTTTAAGTATACACTTCAGTGGCATTAACTACCTGCACGTTTGTATGTTATTACGTGAAAAGGCCAGGACCGGACTTCGTCTCTCCAGAAGCTGGCTGGACACGAAATGTCCCACTGCTCTTCTGGCCGCTCACCCTCCCATCCTCTGGTAGTTCCAGGGCCCCCACCAGCCTCACCCTTATCACTGATGGACACCCATCACCACGGAGAGGACAGCAGCTGTCTGCCAGATGTAACAGTGTGGGACAGGAAATGTACACAAACACATGGAATACACATGGGATGGGAACTCAAAGAGACTGAATGGGATTCCAGGAGTCCTAATGTAATCAGGATATTAAAGCCAAAATGTCCACAACAGGCCATAATTAGATTTCACAGCCAGGAGACACAATGAGAAAGGCTGACTCTGTTTTTCCATGACCTCACGCTTTGACTTTAAGTTGCAGTCTCAGGAACGTACCTAGATTTTAGCGCTGGTACCCTAGCAGCTCATCACATTGGTAGGAACCCCTTTTAGTTTTCTACCTCAAAGCTTATTTATATCTTCTTGACCTTTACGGAAACGAGGTCAATAAGTAGCCCTGTGCTTCAGTCAGTTAATCCCGAAGGTGCTCGTTCTCTCCGCCATTACCATCCCAGCCCACCCATTTACTCCTCCCAACACAGTACTCTCTTATGCTTGAAAACACCACTTTAAATGAAAAAGACACAAAAACAGAGTTTTTGAGGTACTGTAATGTGTGTGAAAGCTTTACTGAGCACTTACTAAGTGTCAGGCACCAGGCTGTACATGTAATATCTCTTCTGAGCCTTACAACAACTCCCAGGCCAGATACAGTTATCCTTGTTTTACAGATGATCAAACCGTAGGGTTAAAAATAGTAAATGATGCCTAATAATTTGCTTTATCAGTCAAAAAAAGAAAGGAAGAAAGGAAGGGAAGGAAGAATGAATGATGTTATGATGTTCAAGGTCTGGCTTCTGAACACCGGATGGTGGAGGCCCATGGCCCATCCTCACGCCCTCTGACTCTGAGTCCGAGGTACGCATCATCATTTTATACTCTGGAAACTGGAGCTGTGGGGAACGCCAGAGTTTATTACTTCTAACCCTTCTCTGAGACAAAAACGCTGGAAGTTCTTTACCCTTCACAATCACATGTGGGCCATATAATAAGCAAGAGCCCGCCCCAAACACTATGATTTCAGAAGGTACGCGGACTAAAACACACCGAATATAAACACTGACACAAAGGAAACACATAAATTAAAAAAGGTAAATACACCTCTAACACAGAAGGAAAAACTATTAAAACTCCAACAAAATGGGGTCTGTTCTTGGGGAGAAGTGGGGAATGCCAACACACTTGAATGCCTGTATGACATTAAAAGGAGAGGAAAGTTCCCTGAGAGCTGCGAAGCTTGGTTTTGGAAAACGAATCCCTTGGAATTTAAACGGAGGCACCCCCTGAAGGGCATCACAGCTCTGATTTCAAGACACTGCCAGGAGAAGGAACCAGAGTCTCTGGCAAGATGACCGATCTGTTCTCATCCCGTTTGCCAGCTCCATTCGGGAAGCGGATGACTGCGGAAGGGGAGGAGGAGAGGTAGGAATGGGTGGGTGGGAAACAGACAGTAACTTGTCTTGGTGCTCAGTTTTTCCACACTACTCACTTGCATACCAGATAGGTCGTGAAAATTGGGGAAGCAGAAAAGGCAGCATGAAGGGGAGACAGAGCAGGCAAAGGAGCATAACCAGGTCTGAAATCTTACCAACATTTCCCCATAAAATACAGATGTTGAGATGAACACAGGCGTAACACAGAAGCTGCTGAGCAGCTATTTACTAGGACACAGGCTTGGTGCTTTACTGTAGGCTATGCCGACAGGGTTGGGGCAAATGACTTCAAAAAGTGAGTGGACATGTTCGGGGTCAGTTTGGGAATCATGTCTCCTTAACATGAATCCAGGCTCCTTCACTTACCAGCTGTGTGACCTGGACAAAGTACTAAACCTCTCTTGCACCTCAGTTTCTGTAATTGTGATAATACTACTACTTTAGCAGGTATGAGAAATAAAAATGATAGTAACAATTTCTAATAATGTTGATTATTAACATTTCTTAATTATTATTTCTTAACAACCAGAGATTGTTACTAAAAGTAAACAGTTGACATATGTAAAGTACCTCACACTACAAACATTCAATAAATGGTAGCCAATGGCTGATCTTGTGGGAGTAATCACTGCTCTGGGCTCTACTTTCCACGGTTCCTACAAGTGGGGTGGCAATCCAGCAACAAGTCTAAATGAAATCCTTCTTCCTCTCTACGTTGACCTTATCATGATTTAAGGTCCTAGTTTATCTGGATTCTCTACCTCTACTTCCTCTCCAAATAGACTGTTTTTATTTTCACAATTTCCTCTTTTCCTTCCTGATCTTTGTATTTTATCTTGAAAGTTCCATGAAAGCAAGAGCCACAACTGTCCGAACAGCTAGCACCTAGCCAGCGCCTAGCACTACTCAATAAAAACCTGGTTTAAAAGTGAGTAAGTTAAATCCAAATGACCCAGGTCATGTTCTTTCTGTCCTCTTTCTGTATGTACGTGAACAGGTGAGTTCATTGCCAACTGAGTTCATTCATTTTAAAGCACTTACCTAGAATCTTAGTGTGCCAACTATTCTGAAGGGCAGGATGGGAATATTTAACAGAAGAGAGTTTGAATTTAGGCCCTGCCATGTACTAGTTTTGTGATGCGTAAAGCTACTTCTGTATTAATGTCCTCATCTGTAAAATGGGGACCATGATGGTACCTGTCTCCTAAGGGGATGATGACAAAATGAGATCCAGCACAAAAGCAATGAGCACTCAGCACAGAGCTCCAGGAACTACAGTTTAAACCAAACACAAAAACGTCCAGCTCTCCCCGTTCGTATCCTCCTTGCCTGACAAAACACCGGTATCAGCAATTCTTCAGCAATCATCCCTACCAATCGTGCTTCTGGTGCTCATTTACTCAGTCTGCATTTCCTGAGCACATACTATTCGCCTGAAAGAGTCTTACAGATGCCGAGACAAACACAGGCCTTCCCCCTCAACATGCTCATCATCTGGTGGGGAGGTCGGCCCAAGAAAATAACCGTACTCACACAAGGTAGTCCAGTCCTGTGGGAACGTAAAGGTCTACACAGCGGCCTCGACCTCCCTGGAGGAGATAAGGAGGGGCCGCTGTGTCGTGGGCAAGGGCAAGCAGGTGAGTGCTAGCACCCGAGCGAGCAGCCTTGCTAACACACGCTCACAAGACAGGGCGCGAAGGACGGAGAGCGGACGTGAGAGGGACGGGCCAGGCAGGCCTAGCCACAGCACGAAAGGGGAAGGCTCTGTAAGTCACACGGCAAGCTTTCTGTGGAGTTCTTTCGTAACCTTCTTTTCCTGAGTATTGTTTTGCTGCTAAGTGAACATGGCTACCTTTATGTTCTATTTCAAAAGGTCAGAAATGGGAAGTGCTGATGTGCAACTAGGCTTCTGTGCCAACTGCCTTCTCCCTCCTCGAACATAATCCCATTTGCCTTTGGGGCACAGTGACAGCGTGGAGAAAGGCAGCGTTAACTGGGGTACGTGCCTTCAGACAGACACTCCACTCCACGGGGTAAGGTCAACAAACGAACCCCCAGAGAAAAAAACTTAGTGGAGAAGGACGTTTCAAAAACAGCATTTAGTCACCTCTGAAATACCTTTAAGAACTGACCCCCTGCTGGCTGACCAAAGAGAGTGTCTACAGTCTGGGACCTCTTGACCCCACTTTCTGCAGGAAATCAAGCAAATTTAAACCTCCATAATTTACTCAAGACTCTGACTTCTGCCAGGGAAAAGGCAAACAATGCTGGCAATTAACTCTGTTGCCTGATGAGATCTCCATCGTGGTAAGACAGGGCATGAAACCAGGCACCCAGCACTGGCAACCTGAAAAAGAGGTGAAACCCACTTATTACAGCTGCACCGTCCAAATCTTGGCTACCAATACCACTTTCAAATCCACCCAGTAAAACTGTTCACTCAAAGATGGGAGGAGAAGTGTGTATCATTCTGACGGAGTTCTGGCATTTGGCCAAAATACCTTGTCCATCTCTCGCCCATCCTCCCAAACTTCACTTCTCACTCCCACAACAGATACTCATTATAGAAGCTTCAATAAGAAATCCAGATTGTTAAATTGCAATCACATAAAAGTAATCCATAGTAGCTACGATAACTGCCAGGTCACAGTATCAGCTTTAGGAAAGTTCTTTCACATTGCTTATTCTGGAAAGCTCTGGTGAATGAGCAAGCAGTGAGCAGGTTAAGCAGCGAGAGAAAGTCGTGGGTTTGGGTTTCAGGATGCCTGAAAGAAAGGCCCTGGGAGGCTGGGCCTAAAGTCAACTTCCAGTGCAAAGGGGTTTCCTCCTTCAAGAAAGAAATTCAAACTCAAACTAGGTGTGCCTTTGGCAATCTCACACAAAGAAAGTTGTCTGGACCCTTCTTGCAATCTCATTTTGCCTTTTTTTTTTTTTTTTTTTTTTTTTAGTTAAAAGGTCATGGCAGCCCTATATGAGCCTAACCAAAACCATGCTAGCCAAGGTTACCTACCATACAGAGAGCGGAGGAAGGTGGAAGCAAATGGCCTTTGCTAAGCATCCTGAAATGTTCTTGCTGGAACTACTCGAGGATTATAAAATCAGGAGTGAGGAAAACCACATTCCATTACCAACTAAAGGGCTCTTTCAACCTAAACCAACCAAATTCCAGACTGAAGAAATCAACCTCGAAGGATGGTTCAAAATTTAATTCCTATTACTCATCATATCAGAGATTTTTTTAAATGTCACCACGTATAAATTCAAGTGACAAGAAGAGCCCTAAGCATCCTGGAGTGAACCCACATGTGATTTAACTGAAGGTATCTGCCTGAGCAGAAAAGAGAGAATTCAGAGAAGAGAGGAAGGGAGGAGAGGACAGGCTTGTTACACAGAAGCTTTTGAGCCCCTGGTAAGGAGAAGCCTTACCTGTCCCTACCTTGACAGAAAGGGCAGTTTCCTGCTTGTTTTGAAGTTATCAGCCCCTTCCTCAATGTGCTTTCAATTATGAATTACCAGACTAAAAGGGGGGAAAAGCTTTGATTTATTCTTTTTTGCTCCAATTATGCATGATGTGTTTCCACTGAAGATTTTGAAAAGTATTTCATCATGCCTCTCATCCTGAAGCGGTCAAAGGGCAAAACCGAAAGGAGTTAACCCTTCCATTTCTCCTCTAGGTTCAAACAGACTCCCTACCCACGGATGTGGGGCAGGGCCTCTGAAGCAAACCAAGCCAGGAAAGGGTTAAGCATTAGCATCATATTACTAACGTGCATAAGGGTGGTGTCCTCTGTCCGAAATGGTGAGATGATATTTATGTTAATGGTTACTGGGAGATTTGAAAGGGCAATCAGTAATGTGGCCCATGTTACCTTAACCATTAAGCCTCTACAGCCCTAACTACTGGCAGCACACCCTCCACTGGGCATGCACTGCCTTAGGAAACTGGAGAAGCACGCAGACCCAAGGCCCGTCTTCAAGCAGGCTCTCTTAGCTCAAGGGAGAAAAGATTCGCAACAAGTCTGAAGTCTACTCGTTGTGTTATATCTTTAATTCATTCCACCCACAAAAAAGAACGGATTGTTCACAAAAACAAGGATAACACTGATGGCTAGATTTCACTGACTTCCCATTAAACAAACACATGAAAGATGAAGAAAATCAAAGACTAGAAATCCCCTTCGTGCTACAGACTTAACTAAGGGAGAGAGTAAATTATCAGCTTAGAATTCCTATAACTTACTTAGACTAATTGGTTCATAAATACGTTTTCTATATGGTGGACCTGGAATGGGTCTAACCACATCTGGGTGTACCAGGGTAACAGGCACTGGGACTCGCTGACATCGAAAAAAACCGAGCCAGAGACATAACTCAGGGTCACAGGAGCATGGGGCAAGTAATTTCTACCATTAGTGTGCCCTTTTCTTCTAGATAAGTTTAAGGTCTTCTCTTTTTCTTTGGTGTACCTCAGTTTCATTATGATGATCCTGCTTGTAGTTTCTAGGTCTTCCTGAATCTGAGGTCTGGTGTCATTCAACAGTTCTGGAAAGTTCTCAGCTATTGCATTTTCAAAGGACCTCTTTCCACTCTCTCTCTCTCTTCTCCTTCTGGAACTGATTAGACCTTGTCCCTCCGTTCTCCACATCACTTCATTTTCCTGTCTCTTTGGGCTGCATCTGAACAATTTTTTTGAATCTAATAATCCAACCTAATCCAATAATCAAAGTCCTTGAAGGTGTGTTTCTGCTGGTTCTCATTCATGATATTGCCTTACTTCTCTATGGTCTTGTGGGTTCTAACTGTGAGCTGCTCATTTTCCTTAGATACTTAATTTGTAAGAATTATTTGAGACCCAGATTGAAGACAAATTACTCAAGAGAGGGTCTGTGTCTACTTCTGCTGCTGCCTATCAATTCAGGGCCACTTCTAATGAAATGCTCTGAAGGTTTCCTTGGACCACACCTATTGTATGAATTTGGACCAGAAACCATGTGAAGGTGGCTTGTAACTGTAGTTCTCAGCAGCAAGATCCACAGACCCACTTCTCTTTACCCTTTCACTGAAAATATAGCGGTTTAGTTTCCTGGCTTCTCTAGGACGCTCTTTTTAGATTCCCCAACAGGCAGAGACCACAGGCTTTCCAGCCTGCTCCCTTGTCCCACTCTCCACAGCAGAAGCTCCGGGTCATCAAACTGCGAAACTCTCCACAGCAAAAGCTGCCTCTGGTTCTTACTCACTTACCAGGGGACCTAGTTTCACTCTGTTTAGTGAGTCAACAAATATCTCACTTTCCTGCCAGCTTAGCAACAGGCTAAAACTGTTTTGTAATACTTCATTCAGTATCCTAGCTGTTTAGTTGGGAAGGTCATTTAGCATGTCTAATCCATCATAAAGCCAGGGACAGAAGTCTTTCCCTATTCACACTGTCAATCTAACTCTTTGCTGTTGTGTTTCCTATTTAAGTGGGGTGCCAAGTTTGTGTGCAAGATAAAAACACTTGTGAAAATATGGCGATATCTTATAATAGACGGAATGATGGACTGAGAATCTTCTTCAGACTCCACTTCCTCTTTTCTAAGATAGAATGATGGGGAGGTGGATCTTAAGTAAGTCACACTTTCTTTATCTGTAAGAATGGAGCTCACAGAATGTTAACTCTTAGGGTTTTAAGTATTGAGCAATGGAAAATACATAATGGAGCCTATCTGCATACAGAAACAAAAACAAAAACCACTGTCCTGTGAATTTCAATTTTCCCCACCAGAGTCCTATCGAATTCTAAGTTTGTTTCCACGTGACAAAGCATTAAGATCTCATAATAATCTTGTGAAGTAAGTAAAAGCCCCATTTCACAGATAAGGATAACAAATTTCAAAGCACAAGGTCAAGTTAATAAAATGGTCTTGAACCCCAAGGTATGATTCCAAAATGTCCTTTTCAGTGGTCTTGATTAGTTATTGGTAATGAGTCACTATGCTGCACTATTCTTCTGAAGCTGTTATTATCCCTAAACCCAGTCCCTACAGATGAGCAAACTGCTGCAAGAGAGAGATTCTGTCAGTAACCTCAAGTCACTCGGCTCATCACCAGGAAAGAAGGGATTAAAACGTGCAGTTCAGGAATTTCTGAGCTATTGTTAGCTTACTGAAGACTCACAGGTTAAACCCATCTGCATGCCTCTCTGAAAATTCCACCTATTATCTGAGTTTCAGCTACTTAAATTTTTCCTTTATATAGCACTGAAATGCACATTTGGCTAAATGCCCACCCTCTTCTGTAAAGCCAAACTACTGTCAAGAAGAGCAGGAAGGGTTGCCACTGATTGCTTTTCAGGTAGTAGAGGAAAAAGTTGACATTTCATCTTCCTCTTGCTTGGAAAGGAAGCCAATCATTTAGAAGAACCCTCGTCTGGCTGCAGCTTCCATCAGTGGGATGGAGAGAAGCCAGTTAAATGGCTCAACGTAAGCCATATTAAAAGAATTTGGAATGAGGAAAGAGTGGGTTCCATATGCTGATGCTTTTAATAATTCATGAGTTGTACCAGTCTGCAAGTAATAAATTTCACTAAATATATCCATGGTAAGATAGTTTAAGATACTGCTAATCAATTAAGTGGGTGAATACAATAAAGTAGGGGCAAAAATAACACATCAATGATTTTATTGCTTTATTTTATTCGATATATTAAAAAGAACAGTTCAGCTGCTTGATAGTTCAAAAGATTTGGATTATTTTTAGAACATAGTCTTTAAACACATAATCATCATCCCTGGATCTGTTACTTAGTAAGTATACTGAAAACTCTTAAAAGTTATCCTTTAATGAAAAAACCAGTGATTTGATTCAAATAAATAAGGCTGATCTATAATCCAAAGTGTTCAAGAATGTCAATGGTGCTGAAACTACCACTTCTCACAAGAGGGAACACAAATTTATGATTTCATCTAACTATCCTGTCATTGAACTACTCTGGTAGTTAGAAAGAGAGGTTCATTCTCTCACCCAGGCATAAAAATGTTTGCTGGCCACTACGGTATAGAGGAAGACTTCACCGGCTTGGTAAACAGAAACTCTTGAAAAAGATTAAGTTACAGCTTATGGCATCTAAGCACAAAACACCAACAAGGGTATGACCAAGAAAACCAAAGCTTTTGTGTGGTTTTGAGCTGACAGGAGTCTAACACTACCATTAAAGTTGATACAACGTGGAAAGAACAACCTCTAAAATGTAGTCATTTCTTAATTCTTAACTTCTCTGGAATTCCAGTAAGGCATATGCTTTGTCTACTCTGTTTTATCTCTGCTTCCTCTTGGAAAAAGGAAAGGCATGAGCCGACAAGGGCAAAAAGAACAGGCAAGGAGGTAACAGTGGACAAGAATTCAACACATTTGGGAAGTGAAACAGAGGACGTTTCTTGCTATACAAGACACAGAAACGTAGGATAAAATATAACAAAACTCATTTGAAATATATCGCTGAGGCCAGGGGAAATGGGAAGTCCCAGGCACCAAAAATGAAGAGAAACCGCAATTGAGAGCTGAACGCACAGGAGGGTTGGCACTATGGAACCCTGAGGAGGGCAAAGGTAGTTTGGGCTTAGTGACACACAGGTTTGACATCCATGTCGGAAGAGGGACAACGGCTTTGGCCACAGGAAGTGAGGGAACCAGAAGTGGGACATACACACAAAGGCAGAATCCTTCCATGAAAAGGTGGTCCAGAACGTCATCCCCTCGTAGATGCAGGTAATAAAATACATTTATCTTTTTCAACCTAAGTTTGGGTTGGGGTGCTTCCAACAGAGACTAGCCCTCATACAGGCTTGGGATTTAAACAAAATCTACGTCTGGAGTATGGAAACCTCATACTGAGAAATTAATGTTAAAAAGTGATTTATCTCCAGGATAACTTTGGAACACCCAGCAGAAGCCAAAACAAACAAACAAGAACAAACAGACCCTCTGGAGTAATACCCCTCGCCCAGTTGGCAACGATTACCACAGAAAGCTTACTGAAGATGAACTCACATCCCAAAATTATAAAACATATAAGGAATCAATGCAACAAGAGTGACAGGCAGTAGACAAATGACAGGAGTAGACCTTACAAGAAATTTAAAAATTAGATAATAGGAAAAGACAAAGTATCTCAAATAATTATAAAAGAATGAATTTAAAACACAGTTTTAAAAAAGACACTATGAAAAAAAGACCAGGCAGACAGATTTGAAAAATAATTAAATAGTTTCTAAAAATAACCACTGAAATTTAAATCTCAATGGATGGGTGAAAAAGAAATCAGTCACAGCTAAAGAGAACAGCAAAACTGATATGAAAAAATTATCAAGCGTGCAGTTGCAGAAAGATAAAAATGTGGAAAACGTGAAGGAAAAAATACCTGAGAGACATAACAACAGGATGAAGGAGATCTGACATACATTTAACAGGAAAAGGAAAGATTTGTGAAAATGACAGATAGATAATATTCAAAGAGAAAACAATGGAGAATTTTCCAAAACTGATTAAAGACATGAACTCTCAGGTCAAAGATAAAATAATCACTCTCAAAAGCAGATAGAGAATGGGAATGACAGAATCACCATTTAGCAACCATTACAACAACTGATTCAGGTGAGAAATCACTGGTGGAGGCTACAACCAGCCAGGCAAAGTTTGAGAAGCAGCAGGGTATTTACATGGTCTCAAAGCATTTCCCCACAAGACACATTAAGAACAAAAACAGTAACTTTACATTGGAGAAATCCAGCCAAAACCTGTGACTGAAGTTACATCACGAGTCATAGGACAAATTGACATTATGTGTCCTCCAACATGATGCATTGAGAACATATTATTTTTGTGATATTCCAGTCAAAAAGGCATAATTTGAATTTCAACAATTTTAAATTGAATGCAGAAGTTGATACAAAAGCATCAGACAAACCCAAATCAAGAGATGTCAAGAGACATCTTACAAAATAAGTAACAAATTCTCTGAAAATGTGAATGTCATGCAAGGCAAAGAAAGACTGAGTAATTGTCTAGAATAAGGAGACATGACAACTAATGTAATGCATGGTCTGGAATTTTCTTTTGCTATAATGGACTTTAGGATAATTGGCAAAATCTAAATAAGGTCTGTAGATTAAGTAATAATATTATATCAATGTTTATTTCAGATGACTTTGATAATTGTACTGTGACTTCTTTATGAGAAATATTTAGGAGTAAAGGTGCATCATATCTGCAACTTTCAAATGGCTCAGGAAAAAATATATAAATACAAATGAGTACATACACACACACACACACAGAGAAAAGAATAAAGGAAATATGCTAAAATATTAATATTTGACAAATATGGTATAACACATACAGAAACTCTCTGTATCATTTTTGGAACTTTCAGTTTGAAATTATGTCAAAATACAAAATATAGAGAATTTTAGGGCTGTTTAAGCAAACAAACAAAAGGCAGAGCAACATAAACTACCAAGTGAAGCAAACAAAAAAAGCTAAGCTTTCCAAGAATGACTAGAAGACTCAGAAATTGGAGGACCGGAGATACTAGGGGGCACCTGGGTGGCTCAGTTGGTTAAATGTCTTGACTACAGTTCAGGTCATGATCTCAGGGTCCTGGGAGAGAGCCCCACATTGGGCTGCACACTCAGCAGGGAGTCTGCTTGTGCCTCTCCCTCTGCTCCTCCCCGCCCTCGTGTGCTCTCTCTGTCAAATAAATAAATAAAATCTTTAAAAGAAAAAAAAATTGGAGGGCATCTGGGAGGCTCAGTTGGTTAAGCGACTGCCTTCGGCTCAGGTCATGATCCTGGAGTCCCGGGATCAAGTCCCGCATCGGGCTCCCTGCTCGGCAGGGAGTCTGCTTCTCCCTCTGACCCTCCTCCCTCTCATGCTCTCTGTCTCTCATTCTCTCTCTCGCAAAAAAAAAAAAAAAAAAAAAAAAAATTGGAGATACTAGGTGTCCAGGAAGAAGGGACTCTGAAAACAGAAATAAAGAACAGTGGTGCCAAGATCCCTGAAACTGATAGTCACAGGCAGGCCAATCCTCTCCCTGTCCTCCTGTCCCCCCTGCCACCTTAGCAGGAAAAGGGAAGTTTATTCTCTGGAGAAAATGAATTAGAGAGACTGCTTAGTCAGAGACCCCATACATGGAAAGCAGGGTGAGGCACCACACTGAATATAGTGGATTAAGTGATCATCTATAAATGAAGAATGAGAACCTGTCTCCTTCCCCTCTATTCAGCTCCTCAAATGTTTGCAACCCAGGCATTATCCATCTTCCCTCACTCCCAAAGGCAGAAAGATTATTCTCTGATCAATGAATCAATCCAATAGAAATAACCCATGAACACTGACATCTGGGCAAACGACTGGGTCCCCATCCTCTTAACCTAAGTAAAGCTCACCAGTTGACAAGCTTTACAGAGAACTCCCAATCAGCTTTCAGAGTCTCACTTTTAAATAAGACTGCTGAAAACATCAGGTATTTGAAGAAGGCTGCCAATATAAAAGAGAGAAAATGAAGGACTGATAAAGGAGTTCAAAGGAAAAGGAGCTAAAGAAAAATAAAAACAAAATCACGCTATCTTCAGAGAGAGAAAGTACTGTATTCTTACAATAAGAATAGGAAGCTATTGGGGCAGCTGGGTAGCTCAGTCAGTTAAGCATCTGCCTTCGGCTCAAGTCATGATCAGAGTCTTGGGATCAAGCCCCACATCAGGCTCCCTGCTCAGCAGGGAGCCTGCTTCTCTCTCTCCCTCTGCCTGCCACTCCCCCTGCTTGTGCTCTCTCACTCTGTCAAATAAATAAAATCTCAAAAAAAAAAAAGAATAAGAAGTTATAAAAAAAAGATTAATTAGAAATCAAGTAAAAGGGGTACCTAGGTGGCTCAGTTGGTTAAGCATCCTACTCTTGATTTCGGCTCATGTCATGACCTCAGGGTCCTGGGATCAAGCCCTGAGCTGTGCTCTGTGCTTAGCAGGGAGTCTACTAGAGGATTTTCTCTCTCCTCTTCCTCTGCCCCTCCCCCACTGGCTCATGCTCGCTCGCTCTCTCAAATAAATAAATAAATAAATCTTAAAAAAAAATCATGAAAATACTTAGAAATTGAAAGTGAACAAAATTTTTAAAATCAAAAGAAGCTTAGAAGATAAAACTGAGAAAATACCTAAGAAACTCAAAAAGATTATTGAAATAAAAAGAGATGATTAGTAGAACAGAAATGATAAGGAAAAGAAGGCTCAATCTAACATATTCATCATTTAGGTAACAGAAGTTCCATAAAGAGAAAAAAGAGAAAACATGGGAAGAATAAAAGATATAAAACATGAAAATTTCTCAGAATGGGACATGAATTTCCAGCTTAAAAAGGCCCAAATCAGTATCCACTGAACAAAAAAACCCACTCAGACCAAGGCACATCATAAAATTTCAAAACACAGAATTTTCCAAGAAGATAAAAATGTCACATAAAAGGATCAGGAATGACTTCCCACTTTTTGAAATTAAAATGGGAAACTTCGAGGGCAATGGAGCCATGCTTTCAAAATTCTGAAGAAAACCCACCTCAATCAGAAGTTTACACTAGTCCAATTATTACTCAAATGTGAAATAGAATAAACACATTTTCTGACATGAAAATTTGTCTCCCAATGGTCCCTTTCTCCAGAAGCTGTTAGAAAAAATAAACCAAAAAAGAGGAAGATGTTAGACCTTGGAAACAAGGAATCCAACAAAGGAGAGAAAAAAAGGGAATTCCCAGAATCATGGTGAACTGAAAATTTAAGATGACCACTGCATAGGAGACCCAGAGAGCAATCAATCCAGACTGGAGCTTAAGATGAATTGCTATAGGAGAAAAGGGAGGGAGGGAGGGAGGGAGAGAGAAGAAAAAGGGAGAGAACAAAAGAGAAAGAGACAAAAGAGAAAGAAAAGAAAGAGGGAGGGAAGTCCTATAGTTTACCTATGCTTGACCATTTACTCTTTTGTTGGAAAACTGAGTAAAAATCAATTAGTGATAGGAACATGGAACACTAAGAGAAAAAAACAAAAGCAGTTATTAACTCTCTGGACAAATAGAAAGTTGTACAAGAAAAAAACACATAATCATGGTTTGCCACTTCATTCAGCTAAAAACAATATTTATTCAGTCCTAATAATGCACACAATAAATATTGCTTTAATGAAAAACGGCGATACAGCCCTACTGGAAAGAAGGGGAGAAATGAATGTGTAAAGAAAGAAGAGAGAACAAGAGACAAACTGCTGACCCAAAGGAAATAAAAAGAGTATGTCTATGATTGAGAAATTAAAAAAAAAAAAAAAAAGCACCCTAAGCATTTGATGGGGAGATAGGAAGATAAATCCCAGAGGAAAGCTACAAGAGTTGCAAGCAGTTGCCCCTTGGGAACAGGCTTCAATTTTAGTTATATGCTTTATTTTACCATTTGAATTTTTGAACCATACACAGGCTAAACTACACAACTTTTAAAAATATAAAATTAAGAAATAGATAAAAAAAGAGAACGAAAAATCAAGAATCAACCTCTAGTTGGAGGAATGGGGAAATTTTTCTATGCTGCAGCTGCAACAAACCCACTTATTAGAAAATTACACCCAAATATTCATTAATTGGGAGGCAGGTAACTACCATAGGATATTAGAAATGAAAACAAACTTCATTATCCTGATGTTACAATACCCAGCAACTATACTTTCCTGGTAACTTCTGCTACTGAATCATTTAAGCAGACATCAAGGGCGAATTAAAGTGGTCCCCCAAAAAGGAGAAAGAGATTACGTGCCAATAAGTGCTAGCTGGGGCAGGTGCCAAGGATGACTGTGCCAAAACATTCGATATGTTCTTAATCAATCTGCTGCCAGATCAAGCTTCCACAAGACTCCAAAAAACTATTCTAGTCACTGCCTCCTACCAGCTGAATGATGTAAGGAAGCAGTCAGGTTTTGGTTCATGAAAGCAAGAGCCATACAACTGCCTCTATAAAAGCAATGGAGGTAAGACTGCATCCAGGGAAAGCGTGTGTGCTAATGCACCCATCACCTCCACTGCAGCGGCCATGTGGGCCTGCGTTACACAGGTGTACGAGTCTCTCTCTATTAGGAAGAAGGCAGGGTGTTCGTGCAAAGGATCTCATTGACACAATCATCTTAGCCACACCCCCAGGCTCGTCCCTTTATATTCCTTACACATCCTCCCCATCTGGATCTGGCTTGTGACCTCGTCTTTTCCATTTTTTGACCATCAGAGTCAGCCAAGTTCTTTGCTTGGGGCCCCAGATCAAGCTCTTTGGATCTTCCTGCATCTCTCCACCCACAGACCTAACTCAGCTTTCTTTATTCCCCGGCTACTGACCATCTGAGACTTTCTAGCTTGTTTCCACAGAACAGTTCAGCTTCAAAGTCTACACAAGGGAAGGTTTGGAATTCACGGCCGTGTACTGGAGCCCTTGTGTAACTGAGATCCGACAAACGTGATACCTCTAAAAACAAAACTTCAAAAAGCTTACATGTATGTACTTAAAATTCAAGCTTAAATTTCTAAATTCCATACATACTTTAGTCCTATCTAGGCAGTGGGAGGAAGAAGGGGAGAATAAGCCTAGAAGGCCTCCTGGGGGCAGGGTAGGCTTTCAAATTCCAGAGAAACATTCCACAACCTGGAAGTTAAAGGGCACGGAGCTGAGTTAAACAGACTGTTAACATGGTATCTCTTCAACTCAGAGCTCTCTTTCACGCATGTGAGCTGGCACTTCTTCAGCCTGCAGAGTGATTTATTGCTTGATGGTGTTTACAGCTGAGTGAAATTTTCAGCTGCTTGTACAACCACAACATTGGTGAGTGGGGGCTGCCGTCTGGCCATCATGGTGCAGCCAGCCCAGAGTACTTCATGGGGCGGAGACAGATGCACTCTGAGCCGGCTCTGGATGCTTTGGACCCAGGCCCGAGGGGTCCAGAAGAGGAACTGGACAGGAGGAGAGGGAGAGCCTTCTCTGGTGGGTGAGTCAGGACACACACAGTGAATCAATCCCACATCAAAGTATGGTCCCTGGAGTGGTGGCACCAACACTTGCTAGAAATGCAAATTCTAGGACCCCACCCGGACCTACTCAATCTGTGACTTGGGGTGGAGTGCCAGCAATCTATGTTTTAACAAGCTTTCCAGGAGATTCTGATGCGTACTAAGTATGCACTCACCTCCCTCAGAACTTATGGGAGCTAGTGGCAAGCTGTGCCACCTTTTACCCACAGCTCTGATTCCTGCTCCTCCCGGGTGAAAAGTGCCCATCAAGTGCTCTGATGCCCACTCCCCGCTACCAATCCCTTGCTAATAAGGCTTGGACGTGAGGCTCCTAGAAGTCCAGCTAAGTATACACTCCAGGTCTTGAGGTCTTGCTCAGAGCTAAGTCGCCCCTCCGGCTAGATTTCACAGGAATAAGCTCTTATTTTTTAACCTCTTTCTTATGCTGGGTACGATAATCCATTTTAAGTCACTTCGCCATTTTCGTCATCAATTTTTGTCAAAGGCCATGGGACCCCTGCTATCTCTCCTTTCTGCTCTAGGTCCAGTATGGTCAACGCAGAAAAGGGAAAAATCTGAGGTCTCTTGATTAGTGTTATCTAGGACAGCAAATTTGAAAAAAATACTATGTAGTGTCCGTCAAAAGGGACTGGATAAATAAAATTATGACATACTGATAAGGTGGGGTACAATCTTTCAAATCACATCGTAAAAACATGACCTGGGAATATATTCTACTCTCCAACATGATTTTAGGCCCATATTATATTGAGTTTTAAAATAACTGCCAGTGAAAGGATATGGTTTTGGCGGCACATATCAGAAACCCAAGATTCACAGTTCTTGGCCTGCTGCATCCCCATAACACACTGAACTCTCACTTGCCTCCGTCTCTGTCCTCCAGATGTGCTCATATTTGGCAGAGAACCAGAGGTAAGGCAAGACGGGGTGTCTGAGGAGCTCCCCCACTCCATAGGCGAGGCCCAGATGTAAGGATGGCAAGACCAGAAATGACACGAACGTTAGAAGTGATACAGGTGTGGAGTACTTGGGGAGATGATAGTTTTGCTGATATCTACAAAAAAGGGAGAAAAATGAAAGCATGGAGAGACCAAAAAGGCAGTGAAAGACAGGCACCCTTGCCATAAGGAACTAAGAAAATTAATCAGTAAAAGCAAACTCATTGTCCCTGCATAAGGAACCTTAACTTGCTGAGAAATTCCTTCCAAAGACAAGAGTCAAAACAAAGGGCCAATCTCTCCAAACCAGACAGATCTGCTACTTTAAAGTTATGCTCAAGAATTATCTTGTCAAACTTTTTCAAGTTTTGAGAGTGTGGCACAACGTGGGTAATGTAACCTCCTCCTACCAGCCAAGAGATAGAAATGCCAAATGTCACTGGTGACACAAACACTTGGTTTTTGCAAGGCCACCCCTTGCTATCTTCAGAATCTACACACACTCAGAGGTCCTCTTTTTTTTTTTTTTTTTTTTACATTAAACCAAGGCAGCAGCATCTGGCAAAACAGGACTCTCTGCTCTGAGCAAGCAGAGTGCGTGGCTGGCTGGAAGCCCTAACAGCGTATCTTTGGAAACACCAGACCATCCCTTGATTTACTGGCCAAGATTCACACCTACTCCTACCTCGGGGTGTCTGATATTGTAAATTTGATGGAATCTAGAGGGGAGACTCCCCTGCAGGTTGGGCTCATAGTAATCACATCTAGAGTAGGTTAAATATTTCCAAAGGGGAGGGGAAAAGTTAACTATAAATAAATCAGCGCTACTCAGACCTCCTGTCAGTTGCCTTCACTGAAGATGCAGAAATGTACAACCCACTGATCTAAATCAGGGCTCTCAGCACCTGAGCTCCTAGAAACGTGGTGAGCACTAAATTAGCCTGAAAAGAACAATTTAAGAAGTTAAAGAAAAAACACAGACTATATTTTCCATTTGCATATCCAGATTTCAGCTTTTTGTACTTACGTTCTTTCCCAAACTGACAGTCCAGCACTTTGACCATTTTGTCCTACATTAAAACACATCTATTTCATAGCTACAAATTTTCATGTACTATTTTCTCCTGGCCCATAGTCTTATGAAAGACAGAGAACCAAAATTCCAACCATTTATTCTTATTAGACTTTTCTTAGAGCTTTAGGTAAAAGTACAGAATAAAGTCCCACTCTTTCCACACCTTCTGGCTGGGTCATGGCCATCCCATCTACATGTATTCTCCTGCAGAGGAACAGGGATGAGTATTCTTCATCTCAAGCTTATGCCATATACTTGGAATAGTGGAAATATTTCAGCCCAGAGGAGGAAGCTCAATGGCTCCTACAAAACTCCAGAAGCAATTCAAGATAATCAGAAGACCTGGGTTCTCACCTGTTTATACAACTTGCCAATTATATGACCTTAGACAAGTCCTTATGCACTAAGCCTCATTATGACCACCTAATAGATGGGAAAGAATCTATCACGTTCCACACCTTCCCAACAGGATTTACGTAAAACACAAAACAAAACAAAACAAAAACCAGTGGATGTCATATCAGCAGGTGGGTGAGTCCTGGGATCCCAATGTTCCTCCCTCCCTCCCTGTCTCCCTGCCTGTCTCCCTCCTTCCCTCCTTTATACATTAAGGCCCTCCTATCTGAATTAAATTATCCTAGATATTATAAGAAATACCAAGATAACTCAGAAATTCCCTTAAGAAGTTTAAAACTCTACAGGGAATTGTGCTTCTATGCATGTTAAGTGATAGGAAAGAAACACAGATAACACACTGGAAGAGTTACAAAGAGGAAAGATTACTTCCTATTTAAGGGGTCCAGGAAAACCTGATGGAGGAAGGGGTATATGAGCAGGTCACTGAAATGTGGATAAAATGTGGACAACTGGAGGTGATGGTGGAGTAAAGCATCTCAGTGAAAGGACGAACAGTCACAAAAGCACAGAGAAGGCAAAGCATGGAGCATACACAGGAAGGACAAGGTTGTGTTGCCAGAACCCCCGAAAGACAAGGGAATGAAACCAGAAAAGCAGGCTGGAGCCATACTGTCAAAGGCCCTGCAGTCAGACTGAGTTTGGACGCCAGCATCACCCTGGCCCACGACCCCCATGTGCCCACACTCCCTACCTGGATAAAATGCCCCATATGCCTCACTCCCCCTAACCGCCTTCAATCTCCAATTAGCATAGTCAGTTCTCCCCACCATCCCTCAAATCGGCCTCCTACTAATTCTCACCTGGACTCCTGAAATAGGCCCCTGCCTCTGTTCTAGTTCTGCTGCAAGTGATCCATTTTCCACACTGATATCTGACTGACCCAAATGCAAACTCACCACATTATGTCCCAGTTTAAATAACACACAGATAACACGCCAACACATTCCGTGACATATGAGGTGTTTTGTGATCGGGGCCCTCCCCAGGCTTTATCTTCTGCCTCTCCCTCATGAGCCTCCTTCAGTCCTGCCACACTCACCTCCATGAAGTTCCTTAAACTTACACGCTATCCAGTCCCTCTGCACCTCTGAATTTGCTATTCCTTCTGCATAGGACCAACATCACCCCTTTCTCTGACTAGGTAACACTTCCTTCTCTTTTAACACTCAGATCATCATTTAGCATTGTGCTGGAAGTACTAGCCAATGCATTTAGATAAAAGAAAATAAAAGGTTCAAGTACTGGAAAAAAGAGGGAGAATTAGCATTTGTACATATGATTGTATATCTAGAAAACACAAGAGAATCAACTTTAAAAAAGTGAAATAATTGTAGAATTCAGTAAAAGAGTAGTTAACAAAATTTATATACAAAAGCCAATAATGTGTCTTTACACCATGGTAACTAGTTAGCAACTATACTATCAGAAAGCATTCCTTTATAGAGCATAAGAAAGGTAAAACATCTAAGAAAAAATTAATCAGGAATTGTGAAAGGCCAATATAAAGAAAACTTTAAAATTCTACTAGAAAGACAAATCTTGCTTCCAGATAGCAAGACCCCTTGCAATTTAAATTCCCCAAAGGCATGGATCTTTGCTGCTTTGTTCACTGATACACTTCAAGTACCAAGAACACTGTTTAGAAGATAGAACGTAGTGGGCACTCAATAACTAACTACTGAAATGCCTAAAACAAACTAAAAATTCAATGTGACTAATAAAATACAAATAGGCTTTATAACTGTACTCCGGGAGAAAATGACAGAGATATCAACCTTCCACTTGAAAAACACACACATAAGACCTTTTACCTGGTAAAAAGCAGATGAACACAAACTCAAGTACTCAGGGTTACTGAAGGCATGGAGAGTCCAAATAACCAAAATGTTACTGGCAGAACTATAAACTGGTAGTCTTTTGAAAGGGCAACTTACTAGTATCTATCAACATTCAAAATATGTGTATTTCTCATCTGAAATTAGTAACATTCAAAATGTGTGGTATTTTTCAGCTGGAATTAATTCTACAGATATATTCCCATACTTATGCAAACATATATGAAAATACATCTTTTGTATTACTACTTGAAAATAGAAAAAAATAAAAGCAATCTAAATTTCTATCAATAATAGATCTGTTCTGTAAGACAGACCTAAACAATGGAATACTTTATAGCCATCCTTAAAACTGAAGGACACCTATAGAGAATGAAGTAAGTCCATGACCTATTCCTATTAAAGTAAAAAAGGCAAGGTACAGAATACTATGTGTAACATGATCTCATCTGTGTTCTAAAATTATATACTTATGCTTATATATGAATAGAAACATTCTGGAAGGTTACCTCCAGTAATGGATTCTAAGGAGGAGATGGACAGAAGCAAACTCCCCTTCAAGCACAATAGAAAGGTGTTTGTTTTTGTTGTGCTGGATTTTACCACAAGTATATATTGACTTCCTCTCAGGACAACCCATTTCAGGAAGCGTCCTGGCCCCTCCCAGCGAGGGTGCCACCTCCCTGCTGTGCCCCCGGCACTCTGGACACCACGTGGCATACTCGCTGACCCCCCAAGTTAGCGGAGAGCTCCTTTGAGGCGAGGGCCTTGGCTGCTTTTTCTGCATGCCCAGCACCTGGTGGGGTGCCTGACACATAGCAAGGGCAGGAGGGCGGGAAGGAGGATCTTACATGAAGATTAACCAGGTGGCCGAATACACACTATTGAGAGAAGGTGGAATCAGGAGACCAGCAGGGCTGGCCAGAAAGACAGCACTGATCTAGAACAAAGAATGGATTCAAATCTGGTTCTCTGACAGGAAAGCCTTGAGGCGTGCGAATGAGGCAGACAGGGACGCTCCAGAGCGGCTAGGAAGCAGAACTGCCAGGCCCAGCGCCGCAGGCACTTTCCGTGAGAAGGAAGGTGTGGCCACTGCCTTGACAATCCCTACCAGGCCACAAGTGCCTTAGGACTCCTTCAAGCAAGGAGGAAGTCCTGAGAGCAGCTTCCGACCACCCCAACTCTCTGCTGGAAACACCCAGGGGCCTCAGCTGGTCTGGAGCAAGTGTGGACTGTGGCCATCCATAATGCCTCTAGATCGATTTTGCTGATTATTTTCCTCCCACGGTGATGGCAGCGTTCATTGAAATCATCTACGTGAAACACTGAGTACAGTCCCTGACAGAGTAAGCACTCAAAATACAAGCTATTATTTTTAAGCTGCTCATAGAATCTTTTCAAGAGTTCTAGGCATTACAACTGCAAAAGTCATCAGGAAGTGTTTGATTTCCACCAAGAGCCAGGCCTCCCCATTTATCTCTGCAATAAATAAGCATACCGTCTTCCTAAGCACATTCAAAACAAACTGGAAGCTGCTGCTTCTGTATTTCTTACTTTTGTTATCATTTCAAAATGGAGCTGACTTTGTCAGCTAGCACACTCTCATCTTAGAAAGCTAGAATTTAAATAAACTTTACACTCAGGACGTCTTTCTCTGTCCCATCTTGACATCTGGACCGTGGCTGACATGGTTAGCACCGGAATTCACTTACCACAGTGGGAGGGTCATTCCATTCTTCATAGGAGAGGGCAGCATATGGATAGATGCGGTCATTGATAATCTGCAGAGTGGCCAGGGCAATGGCTTTAATTGACTGAAAGTACGCTTCCCAGAACCACCGTGCCTGCAAAGGAAACAACGCTGTGTTCAGTGAGCAAGTGAGACACAGTGGAAGAACTAGATGCTCTATCACAGCCAACTCTGGGTCAGGGTAATTCCTTTATTCCCGCAGGGAGGGAGCCTACAGCTAATGCTCCCTGCTGTTCGAGACAGCTGCATCAGAAGTGTGCATTTATCAAATGCAGTCAAAAGAGAGTGGGAGCAAGTAAAATGCACACTGGATTCGATTTGGGTAGAAGAGAAACTATGTCTTGATGAAAATATCAATGTTATACCAGAGCAAGTTACAGTCCTTTTTTTTGCATATACATAAAGTGCACAAATCTTAAGTGTATAACTCACCAAATGTTTAGGTATGTACATACTCTTACAACTACTACCAAAATAAAGATACCAAACATTCCAGCACCCCAGAAGATTCTCTTCTGCTTCCCAGGCACTTTCTCAATCATCCAAGAGTAACCATTCTGATTTCTACTGTGCCTCCTACTGAATTTCATACAAATGGAATCAAAGCAGTATTTACTCTTTTGTGTCTGACTACTTTTGTCAACACTGCTAATGTTTAAGTCAGGTTTTGGTGTCAAAGTTATGCTGGCCTCTTAAAATGAATAGAAAAGTGTTCCTTCTTTTTCTATTCCCTGAGAAATTTTATGCAAGGTTGGCATTACTTCTTTCTTCAAAGATTTAGAAGAATTCACCTAAAAGCCATCTGGGTTAGGTGCTTTTTGGTGTGTGAAGATTTTAAATCATGGATTAATCTTCTTTCATAGACACAGGATTATACATATTTTAATGAGCATGTCGGTTTCGAAAGTATTTTTCAAGGAATGTATTCATTTCATCTAAACTGTTAAATTTATTGGGCTAAATGTGTGCTAACATCTATTCAATGCATGTTAAACATGTAGTAATATACCTCTTTTCATTCCTGATATTGATAATCTACATTCTCTTTGTATTCGCCACGTCTTACCAGAGATTTATCAACTTTCTTAATCTCTTCAAAAACCAATGTTTGGTTTTGTTGATTTTCTTTGTCATACTTTTTTTTTTGCTATCTTGTTCCTTTCTGTTATTTTTATTTCCTTTCTTCTATTTTGGGGGACCTTAATCCACCTTTCATTTGGTTTCTTGAGACTGAAGTTTAGATTACTAATTTTAATCTTTCTTCATTTCTAATATATGCTTAAAGCTACAAATTGGCCTCTATGTACTATTTTAAACATGCCCTACACAATTACATATCATTTTCTTTATAATTTAGGTAAAACAATTAATTTTCTAGAAGTATACTGTTTAATTTCCAAACATTTTGGGATTTTCTATTTATCTTTGTTACTGACTTCTACTCTGATTGCACTATAGTCAGAGACCATGTGTTATTTCAAAACTCTGCCCTTTATTCTTGACTACATTTAAGCTTTTCTCTGTCTTCATCATACAGCAGTTCCACTCTGATGTACCTAGGCGTGGCTCTTTGTATTTATCCCACTGAGGATTGTCGAGCTTCTTCGCTCTGTGGTTTGATGTCTTTCACTGTTTTTAGAAAACTCTCAGCCAGTATTTCTTTGGAATATTGGTTCTGTCACACTCTCTTCTCCTAGGACTCTAAATATACATACAGAAATGTTTTCACCATGCCCCATATGTCTCTTATTCTCTTTTCTGCATTGCCGTCTGGGTATTTTCTACTAATTTTTCTCCTGGCCCAATTATCCTCTATTTTGTGTGTGTGTGTGTGTGTGTGTGTGTGTGTCTAAACCGCTATTAAATCCACATATTGACTTCTCAACTTAGTTCCTGTATTGCTCCGTTACAAAAAAAAATTTTTTTTAAAGATTTTATTTATTTGTCAGAGAGAGAGAGTACAAGCGGGGGAGCGGCAGGCAGAGGGAGAGCAAGAGGGAAAAGCAGGCTCCCTGCTGAGCAAGGAGCCTGACACAGGGCTCAATTCCAGGACCCTTGGGATCATGACCCAAGCCAAAGGCAGATGCTTATAAGACTAAGCCACCCAGGTGCCTCACAAAATTTCTACTTGACTTTTTTAAAAGCAGATTTCACATCTTTGTTGAAATTCTCTTATTTTATTAAGCATAGCTCCTGACTGATAACCCTAATATCTGAATCACCTGTGGGTCTCTTTCTACTATCTGTATTTACTCTTCATTTTGGTCATTTGGTTTCCATTTCTAGCACACCTCTTAATTTTTTACTGGACACCAGACATTCTATATTAAAAACTGCAGAGGTTCTGGATATACCAAATTATCTTCCGCCTAAGAGTATAACATTCTTCCAGAAGACACGAATGCAGTCAGACCACTTTAATCCTATCAGTGGTTGGTTTTAAGTTTTGTTAGGGCCAACTTTTTTCGGCTTTCCCTTACTCTTGCAGTCTGGCCCTTTGGGGCCTTCAGGCAAAGCCTGGGGTACTGACCAGGACCCCTCGACCTTGGCAGGCCCTTGAACACCAACTCCATTTCACCAGCACTATATATGGTTGCTACAATGTTTGCACAGCTTGTTAGGCTCCCAGCTGCTTCATTCTGCAGGGAGTCTTGGAGTCTTGTTCTGATCCCGTGCACCTCAGGAGTTGGCAAACACTTCAAGGGAAGACTGCATGCCCAATTTTTGCTTACTTCCCTGTGGTTCCCATCTTCCTGGGATTTTGTCGTTCAAATCCTGGATACTTTGGGGTAGCCCCAAATTCCAACCTCTCAGCCCTATGGGACTACTGCTTTCCGTTAAGGCTCCAGATGCCCAGACTGTGAATTAGAAAAGCCCTCAGGGAAAAAGCCAGAGGAAACATGCAGCTCAGCATGCTATGCTTCCCTTCTCTCAGGAACCACAGTCCCTTAAGCACCAACTGCACGGATTGCTCTCGAATTCCTCTATACTGCTGCTTTATCTATTTTAATAAGCTTTTATGCTTCTTTTTTCCCCGTGGCTGGAGGGTTACTCTAATACCAGCTACTCTGTCATAGCCCAACACAATCTTTTGAAAGAAGACAGTTTCTTATCCAAGCAGAGTTTGGATTCAGTCCCCAAGAAAGCGAGATCCTGGTCTAGGTGACCTGTCTGTCCAGCTTCATTCAGACCTGTGATTCCACTCAAAATCAGAGGCTATGAGGATTTCTGCAAGGAAGTGAACATGTGAAAATGTAACATGAGAAATTCGAAATATAACCGAAAGAGGTGGAGGAAAAAGATACTTTCGAGTCTACACCTGCCAGCTTTGGTTCTGTTCCCCAGGCAAGTCCTCCATTCATGAGGGAAAGCCTGGGATGCCTGCTGAGGTGTGTGATGACTACTCTCTCCAAGAAGTGTAAGAAAGAGGCAAAGCCTCACAATGAGGATTTCTCCTACTCAAAGAAACTGACCCAGATTTAGCAACCAAGGGCATCTGGCTTATGCAGTCCTGTTGTGTGCCATCTGGGCACGGCCTGGTGGCTGGCTGCCTGCCACTGCTTCTTAGATATACCCTACTCACTCCAATCTCATTCCCGCTTAGTCACGTTGCTGCTGTCCTGCCTGTCATCTAGCCAAAATAGTGACATTTTATGAGACCTGAAAGAATCTATCTTCCCTGTGAAACCTTTACTGATCACCCCAAATACCAACAATCTCTCCTTACCAGGAAATCCCCCAGCACTTATACCCTTTACTTTATAAGTTGTTTCTGCTATATACTGTTCTAGAACGGTTTTCCCGTTATTTCAGATGACCACTTTTCTCTCTCCAACTAGACTGTGAGTTTCATGGATGTGGAAACTGGCTTTTTTAAAATTATTAGCATCCTTGCAGGTGTCAGGATGACCTGCTGCAAATGGACTTTTGCATGCATGATCTCATTTGCTCTTTGAAAACAGCTTGTCGCTTACCTGGGGCAGTTTCATTTTCTATGCAAGGAAACCAAGATACAAAGATGTTAAGTGGCAGGGTCACAACTCAAACCCAGGATCTTTCCCACCTCATTCTAGAATACAAGGAGTACCAACCACACTCCATTTTAGGAAATGGTCCTTCCTTAAGAAACTAAAAAGGTGTGAAAAAGCCACACATAAACACACACATCTTAAACATTTACCCCCTTTTCCACCCACATGGATCCATCATATGTTCTTTTATTTTAAATCATACCAAATTAAGCCGCACTCAAACTTGAGCATTCCAAAGCTTTATGTTCACAGTCCGGCACAATGGAGACAGCAGCCTTTCGGATTTAGAGGAAACAATGACTGGTAACAAATCCACCTAGCATACCAGCCAAAGGCACAACTGGACGACAATGCTTCCACTTTAAGATGTCTCAAATCATCTCGTCCTGCCCACCAAATTGCAATTCACTCAGAAAGGAAGCAAGCTTCGCCAATAATCGGAGCTCAAGTATCTCCACCTGAGGATAAGTGAACTTCTCAGGCTTAATTATTTCTGCAGGACCTCGGTAACACCTTGTAGTATTTAGAAGGCATCGTAATTTATGGCCCCTCCAGGATTCAGTATCAGCCACTCGTTGGCAGAAAGGAAGGAGTTTTCAGCTATGCTGTCAATGCACAAAAGCACCGCTGTTCCTATCCAATAAGCAAATGCGTATTATGTTTTGATTTCCTTTTTCCCCCTAAAACATGGGCCACATTTATCACTTCCTGAGAAGTTAAATGAGGGCGTCTTCAGCAGCTATGCAAATTCGTCAGTCACTTACGTTGTGGAAGCTGCACAGCTGAAGAGGTAAGTCACAGACTCATTGGTCATACCAACATAATCTTGAACAAAGCATCTAACCTTTCTTCATTAAACATATGCCACCATAATTTTATAAAACATGCAGATTTCAAAGCATAAGAACCACAAAGTTCCTAACACTTTCAATCGTGAGAATTATAAAGCTCCTAAAGATCAGGAATTGGGCCAACTTAAAGCTATCATAAGCAAATAAGTATCTCAAATTAAAATTGCTACCTCAGTTTATACATCAGTTAAAAGTCATTAATTTCCTGGGTTTTCAGTAACATAAAGCCAAACAGGATGAGCAGTAACAAGTATTTAAAGAAAGCCAGTGCAGTATTGTAGAAAGGCTATGTGCATCTTGCACAATTCAAATTACGTAGCCTCTGTGTTTAGTCAATCTGCAAGCTGGAGAGCATATCACCTCTCTCATGAGGCTGCAAAGATTCAATGAGGTTTATAAAGCTCCTCACTCAGTACCAGTGCAGCATAGACAATCCGAAAGTGTTAGCTCTGTCCTCAATACTTATATCCACTCTGTCCCCTTAGGGTCTTTGTCACTTACATTAGAATACATTCAACACTGCTTTGGGGTAAGAATGGAGGGAGGGGAAGAGGAGAGACAGAATGGGACCCCAAAGTTGCACCCCATTCATCTCAATTCTTGAAAACAGTACAGAAATCCAACCGGTAAGAGAACAGAGTTAGAAATAATACAAACATATCAAATGGGAGTGACAGAACTTTGTCCTGAAAAGTACGAGAACCAATAACATGTCCCTTCTAGCTTAATCTCCAAGCTTCCAAGGAAGAGGACAGTACTTCTCCAGAAACCGGGAGAGTAGGCACCATCTGGTTTTGCTCACCACGGACTCCCAGCCTTTGGCACAGTGCCCATCAGAGAGGAGGCAGTCAAGACCCTTGTTGAAAGAGCGAACCCACCTAACAGCACTCCCTCAAAGGCACAAGGCAGGACAGGCACCACAGGCATCTCATGGAAATTTCCAAATCTTCTAAGTACCAACCCATCTTTTAATAATAATGATCACATCTTGTATACAGAGTTTTAAAAGGTGTGAGATGGGGGAAATGGCTTTGAGAAGAAGAAGACAAATCTATTCCTAGGGGGAAGCAAGGCAGAAATAGGACCAAGAGTGTTCCTCACATTATGTTTAGTACAGACTAGGTATAGACCATGAAGGAGATAAATAGTTTCTAAAACTACACTAGGTAAGTTTGCTACCTAAGAGTGGTCAGGATATCTAATAGCGCAAAATTCATATATAAGAATGCCAACTACCCCAGAGTCGTCCAAGAGCATCTTCATCCCCAAAGAACAATGATGGCTCTCCGAGGCCCTCGCAGCAACCAGCCAACTTTGCCCTGCCCTTCTCGTCAGAACCTCCTGAATGTGATCTGCATCAATGGCCTCATTTTAGCCTATTAAAGGAGTTTCGTTATGAAACCCCCCCGCCACACACACACACACAGAGCAAACAATAAACCAGGTAGTTATGCTTCTGTCCTGAATTCCAAGTGCTAATGCTGTCCAACCACCTGACAATAACATGTACCCGTGGATCAGTACTTGCTCGAATACTGCTCTATTTCCCTGCCCCCAACCCACCGGTTGGTCAAACAAAAAGCATCTGCTTCTGCTCCAGAGAACATGGACCCCACCATAACAATGACAAAAAGCTACCAGATAACCCATTAACATCACAACCGTCTTAGGCCCATCAGAGAGCTGTGGTCATGAGGCAATCAGGGGAGCCCGAAGTTCAAAGGGTGACAAGCTCCTCTGGGAGCAATGGGACAGCTTTGGAAGATCACAGAAGGCAGAGGTGCTGCAGTAAAGACAGCCAAAGAAAACAACTAAAAACGAATTCTTAAAACTGAGTGTGGGCTAGCAGGATCATCTGGAAGCTCTAGACACGAGGGAAGTCTGCATTCCCTTGCAAGCTCTTTTCTCCTGGATGTTCTTAGAAAGACTGGGGCAGGGAAGGAAATCAAAGAGAGGCCCCCTCAGCGGCACACAGGTACACTCTGCCCATTTCTTGGACATTTTTTCATCTAAAGCAAAGCCTTCAACTGCTGGGAGAGAAGCAGGAAACCCTCCCATCCTCGAGATGCAGACACAGAAGTACCAGCTGTGGGACAGGGGTGGAAAGGCAGCCCGCCACTGGGGGCGGGGGACAAACCCTCCCAGCTCTCCTCAGACCACCCCGGAGGGAGCGGGCAAAGCAAAAGCCCCTGCCCTTACGAGAGGGGCAGGAAACTCTCTCCGACCCAAGCCCCCTCGCAGTAAAGAAGAGAACAGAGCTGCCATGGGGAGAAGCAGAACCTGAGAAGCCCCACCTCCAACAGCCCGGCAAACAGGCCTGCCCAGACTGACACTGGACCACGGGAAGGGAGAATCCCACTGTCCCCACCAAGAACCCGGCACCACGTGCAGCAGTGGTAGTCCACCGCTGGGGCAAAGGCCTCCTGTGTGGCACAGGCAGGGCAGGGCCTGCTGGAAGCAGGGGGTGAGGCGGAACTCTAAGGAACCCCTTTGTACCCTGGCCCCACACAGAGCACAAGGCAGCAGCTGAAGTCCGAGGTGTGCTGAAGGTGAACTAGGCAAGAGAAAATCCAAACCCGGCCTGTTACACATTAGGCCAGTCAGCCTTGTGCCCATTTATGCACGTGACATTTACTTTACGGTGGTTTTTCTATAAAGAATGTCTATCATTCAATCAAAATTTTCCAGAAACAAAAAAAATAAGTGAAAACAATCCATTGTCATAATATAAAGCTGTCAACAGAACCAAACCAAAAATGACCGAGCTGTTGGAACTATTAGAAAGGGACTTGAAAATAACTGTAATTAATGTGTTAAAGAATCTTTGGTGAAGAAGGTAGACAACTTGCATTAACAGATGGGAATATTCAATAGAGAGATGGAAACTATAAGAAAATAACCAAATGATATGCCGGAAATAAAAATGTAGTATCATAAATGAAGAATTCCTTCATAAATGAAGAATTCAACTGGCTTATCAGCACACTAGAAATAGCAGGAGAAAGAAATAGTGAACTTGAAATAGAAAATTATCCAAACTGGGGTGCCTGGGTGGCTCAGTTGGTTAAGCAACTGCCTTCCGCTCAGGTCATGATCCTGGAGTCCCTGGATCGAGTCCCGCATCGGGCTCCCTGCTCAGCAGGGAGTCTGCTTCTCCCTCTGACCCTCCCCCCTCTCATGTGCTCTCTCTCTCTCATTCTCTCTCTCTCTCAAATAAATAAATAAAATCTTTTTAAAAATAAATAAATAAATAAAAGATACCAAGGCTGTGTCTTAAAAAAAAAAAAAAAAGAAAATTATCCAAACTGAAATACACAGAAGGAAAAGAGTGAAAGAAAAGAGAGATCCAAGAATTATGGGAAGGCATCGAATGTTCCGACATGCCTGTAACTGGAGTCCCAGAAGACGGGGTGGAAAACAAGTCAACAGGTATATTTAAAGAAATAATGGCTAAGAATCTCCCAAAATTAATGAAAAACAACAAAACACCAACTCAAGCAGCTCAGAGAACCAAGACATTAAATAAAGCATTCACCTTCTCCCTCAACAAGTTAAAGGAACAACCTTACCATTAAAGATGTCGAGGCACTTCTGCGTCTGAGCACCAGGGAGATTTGGGAAATTTCCCCTTAACATACGAGCATCGATGGAACCATTTATTTCAGGTGCAGGGCTGGAAGATATTTCCACACCTCAGGGATTAATCTCTCAAAGCCGTGTCTGAAGATGAATCTGAAAACTTCCGAAGGGATTCCAAGTCTTTCCAAACACACGTACCAAAGCTCATTATGTCCTTCTCATCTGTTCACTCTGACAAAATGGGTTTCCCAAACCTGCTGTGCAGCACGCTCAGGGTTATAGTGGTTCTCTCCCTCACTGCCTTTCTGGAAAGGGGAGAGTGCCAGAGCAGGGGGCCTGATGCCCTTGCTGGACAACCTCATCAAATCCTGGCGGCAGCGGAGACCCTCAGGTCATCTCTACCTGACAGCCATAAAAACTCAGTGGTGATGTCAAATTATAATCCAAGCATCCTAATTTCTAGTTGAGAATTACTGCAAGCTTGCTGGGTTTGTTTTTTCTTTGGCTCACTCCATTCTTCTAACCGTAAGAGTTACATGAAAAAAAATATCAACCAAACCGCTCAGAGGCTCTTCTCATGGACTGAAGCCTTTTCTAGAGCAGAGGAAGGTCATAAACATGTAATACACCTTTATGCCCAAGAATTCAACAAACCATAATAAATAGAATTTACTTTCTTTAAAATAAAAAGGGATTTCTGAAGCAAAAAAGGTTAATATACCTACGATTTATCAGCATCCATTTTTTCCTGTGCTTAAAATATTTATTTTGTTAATTTCATTGCATTTAGACTACCTTACAACAGAAAACACGAGAGTGCTTTTTTTCACTCCCTTGATCCTGAGCTACTTTATTTGCCCTCTTCAGATGCATCCTCCGCCTGAAAGTCTGATCCTCTGGGGCACTTTTCCACCAACCAGCTATAAGCTTCCCTGTCCCATCATTTCAGTTACCTGCACACGGCACTGTCACACTCACTGGAATTTTACACAAAATCACACACCTCTGCAGCAGAGGCCAATGTGTAGTTTTTTGGCAGGTGTCCATCTTTTTTGTTTGTTTGTTTCATTACCATGCAAAGTGGTAACTGCTTTTAAAAAAAAAACAAAAAACAAAAAACTTAATTCTGAAATAATGTGAGGCTTCGAGAAACAATGGTGGTTCAGAGGGTTCCCGAACATCCCTCACCTAGCTTACCCCCATATCACCGTGGTGCAATGATCAAAACTAAGAAGTTCACATGTAGGTAATTCCATTCACTAAACTACAGACTTTTTCTTTTCAGATTTCCCCAGTTCTCCCCTAAGGTCCTTTTCCCGTTCCAGGATATAGTCCAGGGGACTGCACTGCCTTTAGTTGTCGTATCTCCCTAGTCTCTCCCAACCTGAGACAGTTTCTCAGTCTTTCCTGGTCTTTTACAACCTGAACGCTTTTGAATAGTACTGGGCAGGCATTTTGCAGAATGTCCCTCATTCTGGGTTGGTCTGATGTTTTCTAATCACCAAGACTGAGGTTATGGATTTTGGGATACTCCGGAGGTGATATGCCCTTCTCTCATCATTATCAGGGGACTTATGCTATCAACATGACATATTACGGGGAAGTAAACCCCGATCACCTGGTTGGGGAGGGGGCTCTGCTGGCTTCCCCACTGTATAGTTACCATCTCATTCCATATTCTATTGGTTAGGAGCAAGTCACTACGTTTAGACTGTCTTCCCAAGGAGGATAATTAAGCTCCACCTCCTAGAGGAAGATGTATCAAAGAATTTTTAGTATTCTTTGAAAAAATTAAAAAGTGTAAAACTGTATTCACCCAGTAATACTTTTTTTTTTTTAAACCTAGTTTACAGACATACGGTGTGGCATTCTATTACAATCCTTAAACCTATGGGGATTTGTGGCTTGTGGAAATATTAAAGCATTTTCTTCCCCATTAATAATTTCACTAAATAAAACAATTGACATTTGCCTTAAATGTTAAGTGGATGCCTAATCATATATCTTACTTATTTAAAACAGAAAAGCACATAGCAACTTTTTATTAAAAAGCTCAGAGATGAAATCTCCTGAGCCCTCAAATATTTCTAAATTTCAATTGCTTCTAGTCTCATATTTAACTTTACTCTGATGTGCACACAGAATTACTGCTCAAAAATAAAGCACCTAATCTGATCATGTAAAAAAATGAAACAAAGAAAACTAACAGAAGTGATTAATAAGAAAAAAGAAAAAAGAAAGGAATTTGAAAAGTAATCCAAGAGCTTTCCATAGATTGGCTACTAAGGAAAGTCTAGAGAATCAGCTAAAAACCTATCAGAGCTAGTGAAGAAGTTCACTAAAGTAATGGGCTACAAAATAATTTTTTAAATAAACAAATAAAACAAAATCCCAAACTGTTAAATCTCAGCAATACTCAGCGAGATTTTACGCACATGAGCTCGTGGCAGGGCCCTTCCCATTACCCCAACTTCTCACAGTACAGATGATACCCAGTCCTCGTGACAGACAATAAATGCCTCCCCAACATCCATTACCTTCCTCATTTTTACTAACAAAACAAACTTAAAATACTAAATAGTCCAGCCTTTTTTGCAGCAATGCAAAAAAACATGCACTTTCCTAAATAAAAAGATAAAGCCCCACTACAACAAGCCTTCTGGTTTTTTCCCTTTGCTCTCTCTCTTCTGCTTACCTGGAATGCAAACATGGCTGGCTGGGATTGAAGTAGATGTATCGTAACTGAAAAGAAAAAGCCAGCATGCTGAAGGTGACAGAGCAGAAATATAGAAAGAAACCTGCTATCCTGATGGCATCGATGAATCCCTATACCTGCCATGGATGACCAACTTCTGGGTTTCTTTTAATGTGAGACATGTAAACCCTGATTTCCTTAAGCAACTGTTAGTGGAGGGGTGCCTGGGTGGCTCAGTCATTAAGCATCTGCCTTCGGCTCAGGTCATGATCCCAGGGTCCTGGGATCGAGCCCCGCATCGGGCTCCCTGCTCAGCGGGGAGCTTGCTTCTCCCTCTCCCACTCCCCCTGCTTGTGTTCCCTCTCTCGCTGTGTCTCTCTCTGTCAAATAAATAAATAAAATCTTAAAAAAAAAAAAAAAGCAATTGTTAGTGGAGTTTTCTTTTATATTCATCTAAATATCCTCCTGATACTGTCCTCTTATGTGAAGACCATAATATGGATTTCATTACTTTAAATACAAAAGCAGTAAGTATTTGCAATAATTATTTGATAGGATTTTATATCTAGAAAAATCAAGACAATCAACTAGAAATCTGCGAAGTAATTACAAAATCCAGGAAGGTCAATAATTATGAAATAAACATAATAAAATCAATAGTTTGATTCCACCTCTAGTTAGGTTATAGAAGATCACAAAAGATCACCACCTATACCACAACAAGAAAACAGTTGACAAAGTAAAAATTTGAATTTTCATTAGAGCCAAATCATTTGTATTCTATGACCTTGTTAAATTCACCTACTAGTACAGTGGTTTGTAGATTACTTTGGCTTTTCTGAGTATACAACCACATCATTTCCAAACGAAGACATGTTAACTTCTTCTTTTCCAATTTTTATGCCTTTTATTTATTTTCCTTTTGCACTGCCTAGGATCTTCAGTACAATATTGAATGCAAATCGTAAGAGTGAGCATCCTTGACATGACCCCAACTGTAGGGGAAAGCATCCAATATTTAACCAGTAAGTAACATGTTATGTTAGATGTAGATTTTTCATAAATATCTTTATCAAATTGCAGAATTTCCTTTCTATTCCTCATTTAGCTGAGAGTTTTTCTCAAGCATGGTTGTTGAATTTTATCTAATGATTTTTTTTCTATATTTAGAAGATGATCAGATGGGTTTTCTCCTTTGTTTTGTTACTGTGGTAATTTACATTAAGTTTTTCAGTGCGAAACCAACTTTATATTCCTGATCTCACTTAGTCATGATATAGTATCCCTTTTTTATATACTACCAGATTCAATTTTACCATTTTGTTTAGGATTTGTGCATCTATGTGAATATGGGATAGCTGCCTGACACCAATAATTATAAGATGCACCATTATTTTATATAACACTAAGAAAGAAAAAGCTCTCAATTAAGATATGGCACAATACCAAAATGATATCAATTATAATACAATCTTGACATCGGAGATTTTAAAATGTGAAAAATATGGGACTATGGCAATTAAATATGGCATATACTGTTTCACTTGACCCTCCCAACAATCCTATAATTAACATATCTCCAGTTTACAGACAAGAAGACAAGGTTCAGAAAGATTAACGTTAACTTGTCTGTGGTCACAAAGCTTTTAACTGACAGATTCAGAACTCAAAACCACTTTGTCTAACTCTGAAGTCTGTGTTCTTTTCATCATGGTACTATCGAAACCACAGACTGCCTCAAAGGATAAATCCAGAACTGCAGCTAGGCTTTGAATCAGGTTGGCTTTAACCTGTTAAGGCTTTTCTCCAATATAGGTTTCTCTGAACGTCATTAACGAAACAGAACATGATTCTCAATCACCAAGGCAGTATCATTAATAATACCACATGTTCAAATTAAGTGAGAGAGGCCTTGTATATTTAAGAATGACTAAATGATTCCAAAGTGGATGAAAGCAATAGGTCTCCCAGGGAAACCAGGGATTGTGCTGTGTAATTAGTGACATATCAGCTGGAGGATGGCCCACAACTTAGGGCTCTTTTCTGTAGCACCAACTTTAATAAACGTAGTAAAAAGAGTACTAGAGTGGAACAGATCTGATTCTAATTTGGGCTTCTGCCATTAAATGGTAAATAAATGCTGACAAGCCATTTAACTTTCCAGATCTCGATTTTCACACTTTACAATCGAGACAGGATCACATGATGCTTAAGGGCTTTTCCACATTTGATATTCAGAGAGATGGAAATTCTAAAAAAGAATTGAAAAGAAATGCTGGACAATCATTCAAAAGTCCTGTACCAGAAATGAAGAATGTCTATGACAGGATCATCAGTATGGGATGGACAGGGCTGAGGAAAGGATCTCTGAGCTTGAGGATATGACAAAAAAACAAAAACAAAAACCCAGAACAGAATATCCAAGGACTACGCGACAACCATAAAGGGTGTAACATATACACAACATAAATACCAGAGGAAAAAAGAAAGGAAGAGAAGCAATACTTAAAGCAATAATGACCAATTTCTCCCCAAATCAATGTCAGACACCAAAGCACAGATTCAGGAAGCTCAGAAAACACCAAGTAGGATAAACACCAAAAACACTGCACCTGTTCATATCATACTAAAACTTCAGAAAATCAAATATTAGAAAAATCCTGGAAGAAGAGAGAAAAAAAAGAAACACTTTGCCTCTAGAGGAACACAGGGAACAATTACATCCAACTTCTCCTGAGAAATATTCAAAGTGAGAAAACCCCACGGAGCTAAAATTCTATACTCAGAAAGATTATCCTTCAAAAGTGGTTTTGAAAAATAAAAAATTTCTCGGGGCACCTGGGTGGCTCAGTCGTTAAGCGTCTGCCTTCGGCTCAGGTCATGATCCCAGGGTCCTGGGATCAAGCCCCGCATCGGGCTCCCTGCTAGGCGGGAAGCCTGCTTCTCCCTCTCCCTCCCCCCCGCTTGTGTTCCCTCTCTCGCTGTGTCTCTCTCTGTCAAATAAATAAATAAATAAAATCTTTAAAAAAAAAAAGAAAAAGAAAAAGAAAAAATTTCTCCAACAAAAACTGAGGGAATTTACTGCCCATAGTCCTGCCTTGCAAGAAATGTTAAAAGAAGTTCTTCAGAGAGAAGGAAAATGATACAGGTCAGAAGTGCAGATCTACATAATGAAAGGAAGAGAATCAGAGAAGAAATAAGTGAAGGTGATATAAAAACTTTTGTTTCTTATTCTTAATTCATCTAACAATTTGTTCAAAATAATGATATCAACAAATGTATTCCATTACATATACTTATGTATAAACAAAATGACAGCAATGATACAAGGGACAAGTGGAAGGAATTAAAATTATATTGTTAATACCAGGCACAGTCTCCTTGACTTAAGGTAGTTTGACTTAGATTTTACAATGGTGTGAAAGCAACAGACATTCAGGAGAAACTGTCCTTTGAATTTTGAGTTTGGATCTTTTCCCAGGTTAGCAATGTGTGATTTGATCCTCTCTAGCGATGCTGGGCAGCAGGGAGCCCAGCTCCCAGTCAGCCATGTGATCATGAGGGTAAACAACCAATACACTTACAACCATTCTGTTTTTCACTTTCACTACAGGATTCAATAAATTACATGAAATACTCAACACTTTAACATAAAATAGGCTTCATGTTATGTGATGCTGCCCCACTGGAGGCTAATGCTCTGAGCACATTTAAGATAGGCCAGGCTAAACTATGATGTTCAGTAACTTAAGTATATTAAATGCATTTTCAACTTACGATACTTTGAACTTACCGGGGGCTTACAGGACATATCCCCCATTGTAAGTCAAGGAAGATCTGTACTTTCACTATCTATGAGGCAGTAAAGCGTTAAATGAAAGTGACCCTGGATTTGATGTAAATGTATAGTGCAATCTTGAGGGTAACCACTAAAAATGTTTAAAAAAATAAGTGCAACTGATATGTTAAGAAAGTAGAAAAAATGCAATCATGTTAAAACCACAAAAGACTTTATATAAAGAGTGTGGAAGTCTGGGGTTCCTGGATGGCTCAGTCAGTTAAGTGGCCAACTTTGATTTCAGCTCAGGTCATGATCACAGGATCCTGGGATCAAGCCTTAAATCGGGCTCCATGCTCAGCAGGGAGTCTGCTTGAAGCTTCTTTCTCTCCCTCTCCCTCTGCCTCTGCCCCCTGCTCATGCACTCTCCCTCTCTCTCTCTCAAATAAGTAAATCTTTTTTTTTTTTTAAGTGTGGATGGGGTGCCTGGGTGGCTCAGTCAGTTAAGCATCTGACTTCAGTTCAGGTCATGATCTCAGGATCCTGGGATAGAACCCCACATCTGGCTCCCTGCTCACTGGGGAGCCTGCTTCTCCCTCTCCCTCTGCTGCTCCCCCTGCTTGTGCTCTTGCTCATGCTCTCTAATAAATAAATATTTTTAAAAAGAAATTTTTTAAATAAAAATTTAAAAAGTGTGGAAGTCAGAAACAGGAACAAGGAACAAGGGCAACAAATAGAAAATAGTAATAAATATGGTAATATGAATCCAATTATATATCAACATTCACTTTAAATGTTAATGGTCTAAATATTAACAATTAAAAGACAGATTGTCAGAGTAGATCAAAAATAAAACCCAACTGTTTATGTCTACAAGAAAGCCACTTTATTTTTATTTTTATTTTTTTTAAAGATTTTATTCATTTGAGAGAGAGAATGAGAGAGAGGGAGCACATGAGAGGGGGGAGGGCCAGAGGGAGAAGCAGACTGCCTGCCGAGCAGGGAGCCGGATGCGGGACTTGATCCAGGGACTCCAGGATCATGACCTGAGCCAAAGGCAGTCGCTTAACCAACTGAGCCACCCAGGTGCCCAAGAAAGCCACTTTAAATATAAAGACACATAAACGGGGCACCTGGGTGACTCAGTCAGTTAAGCGTCTGACTCTTGACTTTGGCTCAGGTAATGATCTCCAGGTCTTGGGATCGAGGCCCATGTCGCGCTGTACGCACTGGGCATGGAGCCTGCTTAAGATTCTCTCTCTCTGCCTCTCCCTTTGCCCCTCCCCTCTGCTTGTGTGCACCCTCTCTCTCTCTCAAAAAAAATAATAAATAATAAATAATAAAAAGAAATAAAGACACATAAAAGTAGAAGGACAGAGAAAAATACACCATGCTAACACTAATCCAAAGACAGTGGGAATAGTTGTATTAATTTCAGAGAGAGTAGAATTCAGAGAACATAAAGAAGGCATTGCATAATGATAAAGGGGTCATTACTCCAAGAATACAACAATCCCTCCTTAATGTATATGCACCCAACAAAAGATCACCAAAATATGTGAGGCAAAAACTGACAGAACTTCACGGAGAAACAGATGAATCCACTATTATAGTTGGAAACTTTAACACCCTCTAACAGAAATGGACAGATGCAGAAGACAGAAAATCAGTAAGGACACAGCAGAACTTAACAGCACCATGTAATGACATCTGAAGACTATTTTCTCCAACGATAGCAGACTACATATTCTTCCCAAGCTCACATGGAACATTCACCTGGACAGACCACATTCTTGGCCATAAAATACCTTAACAAATTTAAAAGAATAAGTCAGCTCTTATATCACAATGGAGTTAAATTAGAAATAGTTACATGGTGGATACATGCCATTACACATTTGTCAAAACCCACAGAATGTACAGCACCAAGAGTGAACCCTAATGCAAACTACTGACTTTCAGTGATAACGAAGTATCAATATAGGCTCAACCATAACAGACAGACCACTGTGGGGCAGAATGCCCATATGGGGGAGCTTGCGCATCTCTCTACATCCTGCTCGATTTTCCCGTAAACCTAAAACTGCTCTAAAAAATAAAATTTATTAATAAAAAAAAAAATCTTTCCAGGTTCCTCTCCTCTTTGAAACTACACAAGGCTGTTCTTTTCTAATTCATCTGACAATGTTTACACAAAAGTCAGCATCGATTCTCTGCCCCATTGTTATTTCATTGAGGGAAAAACCTTATCTTCCCAGTTAGACTAAAAACTCTTTGATGGTGGGCCCACAATATGAGCAAAATTTACTAGCCCTCATCTACGGGCAAGCATTCAAGAAATCAGCCCATAAATCCTACAGACTTAGGACGGTAGGTTTCTGTGGGCTCTCATAGCTTCTTTACACTGGTATCCTGCAGGAGGGCCCAAGTATCTTGGACAACTGGGACAGATTAAGGACACAGAATGCCATTCACCATGTCACAACTCCTTTTTCCCAACAGCAGCGACAAAGCAGGATTAGGCTTGACTTAAACAGCAGGGTTAACCAGGGGAACAGCTGAGAACCATTCTAAATGTGGCCACTGCCCCATGCAAGATTTCAGATATCATACCCTCAAGAACAAATTTTGGCTCTTCTAAGATCTCACACAGAGCCCACTCATTCTTGCTGGGAATTAATCTCAATTTTATTTTCACCTTATCCCACATTCTCAGCCTTCTAAAAATAACATTAGGATTTGTTATTGTTTTGTCATCCACAGTAGATTTGTTGTTGCTTTCTCTTGTTTAAAATAGTCTCTACCCAGTTGGCGCATAGATAGTGAAAAGGAAAAAAAATCACCTTAATATTAAGAAACACAGTCATGAAACTCTGCCAAACCAAATGGACCCTTTCTTCTCTTTCTTGCCCTTCTCAAGGCTTTGAAAACTTGCTTACAACCTTTCCCCTCGGCGGGCTGCAGAGGACTTACTCCTTTAAATCTAGCTTTCTCCACTCCTAGCATTTCTGTGACCCATCTCTAAATGTAACCCCATCCTCCTGGCGTGGAGACGAAGAGGCCTTTGCACATCCCTCCAAGCCATGTCTCCCAGCACGCTCCCAAGAGTTTCTGAAGGACAGCAGCGGTAGCCCCCATCCCTGTGTGAATACTCGAATACACAACTTCCCCTTCACAGAACTGACTTCTAAAAATTCTAGATCTCATTCTTACACCCAAAACTCGGAGCCACTCACTGGAAGGTCAGGAAAACAAGCAAGGACACACACCAGTACTCAAATCCTAGGTCTGCAGCAGAGCTGGCTGGAGAACCCCCAAAGGCCTGCATACAAGCGCATCATCCCCTGGAAGCACAGATTTCCTTCTGCTCATCTCCAGCCTCAGTATTTATATTAATGGGCACTGACTAAAGACCGAGAACACAGTTAGCTCCCCTTGTAGTTACCTGAGAAAATGGCCACAGCATATACTCCTCAATAGTCACAAAAAAATGCAAGGAAGAGGTCTGAAAGCTGAAGTCCGGGGCAATACTTTCTGATGGCAAAACAGGGTGCTCACTTGAGTTCACAGAGCTTTTCATTATACAAGGTGTTTTCTTCAAGGGCCAACACCTATTCACAAGCTCTTTATAAGCTCACCTCGCATCGTGTTACATGGTTGAGTCCTAGGAAGAGTTGAAAGCCTGACTTATCAGAGTTTAAAGGATACAGAGAAAAAACTAGAACATGGGATGAAGAGAAGAAAATGAAAAACAGAGATTCCAAACCCCTTTCTTTCTCTAAGTCACGCAGTAGGGTTCAGAAAGAAGTAAATTCGCAATTAGGTGGAAAACAGAAAATGAAGACAAGAAACAAACCTAGAAGCCCCCATCAATACAAGGTTGTCCCAAAAGACATACTTCCCAGTATAAAAGGCAAGTGCCCCAGGAGAAAGGCTGAGAAAAGTGAAGTGACCGCTCACCATTAATTCTGACCTCAGATGGTGCTCATCCCCACATCACCACCTAACACATCCCACCCACGGAGCAATGTAAGCACCATGCAGGCAGGGGGTTTCACCTGTTCTGTCCACTGCTGCATCCCCAACACTCCGATCTACACCTCGGACAAAGCAGGAGCTCAGAAATATTTGTTGATGAAACCAGGCACTTACTATATCCAGGCTGAGAATGTGGGATAAGGTGAAAATAAAACACAGTCAAGAGTTAGTCCTTACTAGAGATTATAAAAACAAACAGATGATAAAATGAGACCTCTGAAGGCAAGTGACTTATTCAAAGTCACACACATCAGTGAAAAGAACAGGATGAAGGCAGATGCATACAACTACTGCCCCACCACCTCTCCTGCCTATCGCTGGTACCAGATGTGCCTTTCTCCAAGTCTGATGCTCAGCTCACAATTCCCCTGAGAGTTACTTCCTTTGGAGGTGGGAGGGTGGGCCCCACATCACCTGAAAAGTAGCCTAGAGGCTCAGAAGAAATAAACGACTTCATTAAAGAGACACATCATCTCTCAGGTCCCAAAACATAAGATGTTAAATGCACCAATAATGTCAACAAATTTGCTATAGAAAAACAATGCCGAGTACAAGGGAAAAAAAAAAAAAAAAAGCAAAGTCAATAAAATCCAGAATCTCCTCCCTCCCAGGACTAACCCATTGGAGATAAATGCACTTAGTATGGTTTGCTTTAAAGGGATATGGTAGCAGCAAACTCTGGCTTACTAATGGATCAACAAAGCAAACTTCTGAACAGCTTATTTACGTGCTTTACAAAAGATAAACTTAGAAGCTCGGTGTCTCCTTAGTTTTCTGAACAACGTGTGCTCTGGTTATTAGCCAAGGAGAATCCAATGCTCTGAAAAACATACAAATAATGTAGTTAAAGGCCATGAACTTACCTTGGCCAAGGAGACAAGGTTTCCATCATTAAAAACAAAAGCGAAAAAGCACCATTCGACAAATATCTTCTTGATTACAATTCACCACTAAACTAACAGACCATCCTCCTGACCCCGAGGCTAGGATGTGCATGTGTGAGCTGAGGTGGGGTTGGCGTTGATCCCAATGATGTATTTGGGTGAGGCAACTGACAGCAGGCAGGGACGGTTATGAGGATAAATTAACAATTTCTCCTGAGGGACAGGAATCCGTTATTTTCATACACCTGTCTCCTCTGCCACACTCTGTTCCTCCTGCCCCCAAGTCAACCATCTTGAGTGACACAAGTTTTATTAAAAATGAAGACTCACTTTTAGCACAACTAAGAGGTTTCCTGCATTATTAAATCTTTTTCAAATTCTCTAGCATTTTTAAAGTCCGGAAGTTCTCAACCTAGTACATAATCCGCACTTTTAACCTTTCCATTCTACAGGTAAAACATGAATTGTGATACTCAAATTTTCAATGAAAAAAAAAACCAATCTCACCACTAAGAATCTTTCCACTGACACAGCAAAACAAACTAAAAAACCAAGCTTTTACAGGGCTTAATAAAGTCTTTTAGTAATATCCTTGTCACCCTGTTGTGATGAAAGAGCACGGCATAAGTCCTACCTCACTGACCGGTGGTGGCCAGAGCAGAGGGACGCTCCAAATTCTGAGTGGAGCCAAAAAGGCCCCTTCCTCGTGTCCTGGTGTGCAGCGGGGTGATGCGGAGGTGCAGGCAGGTGGCCCCTGAAGCAGGTTACGCTTCACCCTCGCACACCCCCTTTCTACACTCTGACCTGGTCAGGGGCTGAGGACAGGATTAGGAAAAAACCGTCTCAGAAGTGGATTCACAGTGAGGAGCAAAACCCAATTCAATGGAGCCACTTAAATGACAACTACTGACTGGGGCTCTTGTACCTGATATAGACACTGAGGGACAGAACTACGTCCCCTCAAAATGCATCGAGGGACGACGTATAAGGCAACAGCAAGAGGACAGCCATCTGCAAGCCAGGGAGAAGACTCAGGAGGAAACCACCTTGCTGACACCTTTATCTTGGACTTCCAGCCTCAGGAATTGTGAGAAAATCCGTTTCTGTTGCGTAAGGCACCCAGCCTGGGGTGTTTTGTTACAGCAGCCGTAGCAAACTAACATAGACTTCCACAGACACGAAAGACCTTCCCCCTCAGGGCTGCTGGCTGCCCCAGGGCAGGCGCCACAGCGGGTACAGCTCGGAGCCATGTGCAGTATCTTACCCAACATGGGCATCTGATAAATATTTTAGATTATTGTAAGAGTTCGAAGGGTGCTTTAAACAAAGAACATTAGAGCTTTGTAAATAAACTTCATACTTTTCAATCAATCACATGCCACAAATTCTTCCCAAGCCCAAATCTGCCACATCTGCCGTGTAAGCTCAGGCCATCTACTAGCCTCCAAGGTTTGCCTTCCTCCTTTATTAAAATGAGAAGAACAACAGCTACCTCATCAGATTTTCAGAAGGAAATTCCTAATACAGTGCCAAACACACATGTGTTAACATAAAAATGCTCCCCTTCCCTTTGCCAATCAGGAAATGTAAGCTCTTGACCATATTCATGACCACAGAACAAGACAGTGGTAAAATCAGGCCAGGATCTTCTAAGGCCTCAGTACCTGCTAAACACCCAGTCTTTGCACTGAGGCAGAAGAAGACCTTGCCAGAGGGTCCTTCCTGCAAAAGACTATCAGTAATATTCTATTTGAATTCTAGAAAAGCAGGGGACCTCAAGAGAGATCATTTGCTCCTTTCCTAGGCTAAAGGCATCTTGAGTAGAAGAGGCATTTTCTACGCAATATTCTTAGAATGAGAAGTTTGATTTCTCGCCAAAGAAGTTATACTGAAATCATCTAACATCCATGGGTCCCTGCATGTGCCTCTCAGTATCAAAGCTTTTACTCCTGTTCCTCAAACGAGAAGCCAAGCAGATGCGGGAGGGTGATCCACACTCTGTCTCCTTGCAAGATCTAGTTTCCCCAGAAGGTCGAATGGGATCAAGAAGACAGTGAAGAGTGTAGCTGAGCTGTCTCACAAGTAGGCCTCATGAGATCTGGCAGCAAAGACTGAACATTTGAGCCCTGTGACGCTTGTACTATGCCATCTGCACCATTAATTACGATCCCAGGCACCAAAGACGGCTCTGATTTCCATGTTTTAGCACAATTTAAAAGAAAAAGTCTTCCAAAATAAATGCTACTTGGAGCAAATTGGAAGAAAAAGGGGTAAAAGAGCTTGATAGTAGGGGGAAGACCTGGTGAATACTTGTAGGGAATGCTTCCATGTTATGATCGCCTATCCTATGGCAAACAAGAAGGGATCCAGGAAGAAAAAGGGGTAGTCTGAGTCGTGTCTTTTGACATATGACAGACAGCTCCTGAAATAGAAAGCCATAGGTTTCAAGTCTCAGGGGTATCACCTTCAAATATATCAATGTTCTAAGGGTGGATCAGTTTTCCCAACTGCTGACGCCCTGCTGCGAGGAGCAATCCCAAGCAAAACACAAGCCTCTGACTGGGAGCCTTTGAGGCGGCAGGGAGCCATGAGGAGTTCAAAGGCAAGGCCGGCCAGTGGTTTGTACCTCCAAGAGCCATAGGGGTGAAAGGTTACTAAAGCAGGAGCCACTGACCAATAAAATAGTGCTTGGTCAAACCTTCTCAGCAAAGAGACTAGAGATTCATTTCTGCTGTGCCCAATCTTCTGAGCTATCCACGCCTCTGAATCCCTAATTCCCTAGGTCAGATCAGGGAGCTTCTTTCGTGATTAGCAGCTCACCAGTTCTCTCTCCCAGCTGCTTCCATAAAATAGCTGAAAGGTAGATTGGAAAACTTTAATCAAGATCTGTCACCAAAAATAAATAAGAAGGCAACACGGGCCAACTACTTGGACAAAAATCTGCCTGGGGTGAGATTTCCCGTGTTTGCTATGCTAAAATGTTAGTTTGTGGGATTAGAGAAGGCAAATGTAAAACAAGCCTCACTCCAACCAGGCACACTGGAAAGGCCTGCCCCTCTTTAATTAAGACACACACAAACACAGTATGCGAAGGGACCAAGAGGACAGACGTGAAGGCTTATTTCAGGGCGATGATCTCTCCTCTGTCCTGTTCCCCCACATAGTGACAATCCAACTAGAGAAAACTAGGGAGATCTTCTTTGGCCGGTTCTTCTTTTTTGGCTGTGGATACTAACTCAACAGACAGGTCATATGGGAGCCCTTCCACTGTGCCAACACATTCCCAGAAAAAGAGAAATTGAGAAGAGTGTGGGTCCAATGCTGTTTATCACTGTTCCACCTGACCAGGGCATGAGTCCTCTATAAGCTGCTTGCTGCTGGAAAGCTCCATCTTCTGACTAAGGATTATTAAGACAAGCTCTCCTGTTGATCCTGAATGGAAAACCCCAATGTACATTCTCCAATTTGGGACTCTGAACAGAGGGGAAGCTTGAAATAGCTACACTTGCTATGTCGGTAGTCCTCAATTTTTCCTCCTGCCCCTTCTCACCTGAAGGATAATATACACCCATGAGTAAGAGTAGCTGAAGTTCATCATAGCAGGGACTCCCGAGAGAAATCCATGTCCCTGTTCCCCACCTCCACCGCCCCCCCCATCACCCATGCCAGAAAGCAGTTAAGAACCGAGTGGGAGTGGGAAAGGTATGTGAAGTTTGAAAATCCCCACGGGGAATTCGGATCCTTCCCTTGCCTCACAGTGAAAAATTACTATGGTAGCTGATGAAACAGTTAAAATCTTTCTACTCTATATTTTCCAATCTGCAGGTTATACCAAAAAGATTTCCAAAGATTATGCTTGCTATTGCATCATATTCAAAGTTACCTACAACTTGCTAGGCAGAGATATGGAGAATACGGATCTGTGGTTATTCGAGGCTCCAGGGAAGCCACTTGGGTCCACTGCTCCCTACACACTGCCCCACAATCCATGAGTGTGTTATTCAGACGTGTCGCCAACTTCTAGGTCTTCCCATTCTGGTCAAATGCCAAAATGCCTCACTCACTGCTAAACTCAACCCTCAGTCTCCAGCTTAGAACAAAAAGAAACACTCAAAGATCTTTGATACATATATAAGATCATCAAGACCTGCTCAAATTAACCTGAAATTTAACAATACTTCAATATACGTATGTACTTCAAATATCTGAAATATTTAAATGAAAAGTATTAGAATATGAAAGATCACATACGAACTGCTGTCCTATTAAAGTCCTCATCAAAATGGGAAGTACACCTTGAAATATAACAAATTAGTCTTAAGTTACGGGGCGCCTGGGTGGCTCAGTCGTTAAGCGTCTGCCTTCGGCTCAGGTCATGATCCCAGAGTCCTGGGATCGAGCCCCGCATCGGGCTCCCTGCTCAGCGGGAAGTCTGCTTCTTCCTCTCCCACTCCCCCTGCTGTGTTCCCTCTCTCACTGTCTCTCTTTGTCAAATAAATAAAATCTTAAAAAAAAAAAAAAATTAGTCTTAAGTTACAAGGACAGAGATAACCATATTGCCAGAAATGGTTCACATGGACTTACATCTGTACCAATCCTGATCTGATTTAGCATGAAATAAATATATGTGATTGTAGTCTTACAACAATCTTCCCAAGGAAAATAGCATGGGATTATAAGATTAATTGTGCTATTATAAAGCCAAAAACTATGCCAGGCCAAAAATCATTATGCAACCCTAACTCCTTTTCAACATCCGCAATGCTGAGGGAGACAGAATATACATATACAAAAATATATAACTTATATTAATATTTATAGACAGAAATCCTACGGATCACTTAAATCCTGAATACAGTAAATTCTTTTTTTTTTTTTTTTTTTAAAGATTTTATTTATTTATTTGGGAGAGAGAGAATGAGAGACAGAGAGCACGAGAGGGAAGAGGGTCAGAGGGAGAAGCAGACCCCCCGCTGAGCAGGGAGCCCGATGTGGGACTCGATCCCAGGACTCCAGGATCACGACCTGAGCTGAAGGCAGTCGCTTAACCAACTGAGCCACCCAGGTGCCCCTGAATACAGTAAATTCTTTACCAAACATAAAAATACTTGATAATTGACAGGTTATTGTTTTGTAAACAAACCTAGATATGTTTTAAGCATATAACAAATTTACAAAAGCTGCACTGGGTTTCCCGTAATGAGCAATTATTTCTCAGAAATGCTTCCAAATAGTCCCACTCTGTGGGAAACCAGCCCCAAAGAGTCAGACAATTTTTATATAGGCTGCAAATTAATATTTAACACTTTTATTAGAGAGGCCATTTCCTGAAGTAATGTCCCATACTGGGGACTCATTAAAAGGGATTAACCCATGTTAACTCTAGAGACAGCTCTCCAACTAATGCCCAAAGAGGAAACTGACCATCCCATCATGAAAAGGCTGTGCAATGATTGTTCATAATCACGTATTTACGGAGAACTTCCAATATACTCAAGTTATTTTTATGTAACTTAGTCTCATAACTTACATATTTTTTCAGTAAGTTTGTTAAAATTACACCATAAACAATAATACCCAGTTTGTTAAACTTCTTAACTGATTACCAGATATCAATTTAGTCCACCCAAAAAATGTATAAAAAAGCAGTTCTATCGCTTTGGAGTTTGGGACATTTTGTTTTATTGCTCGTTTGGTTTTTATACCTAATTACTCTCCCCACAGGAGCTACATGAGCAATAAAACAAACCAGTATATTTTTACTGTTCACTCAATGAAAATCATTAATCCTAGATCAACAGCCATATAATTTGACTAACTTACTACAAAAATTCCTTGCTTTTGCCTCAACCTCAAGTTAAATGGCTATTTTAAATTGAACACACTTGCAAAACTGCTCATGTCCAAAACTATCTGAAAAGGGAAAAATAATGTGTTTGGTGCCAAAAGGGTACGCAGCACTTAAAAATACATATCCATTGGGTTTTGCTTATCTCTACTAATGTCTTCCTAAAGGCTTCAGTTAGGAGAAGAGCAGGCAGATAGAAAGCACATCCTGAGGGCATATTCCATCCACTCTGGAACTCAAGGTTGGAAAACTGAAAGGAGAAGGAGGGCAGGGGAGCACCTTTTGAAACGCCTGGAAAAACATTCTGGTCTGGAGATGCCAGAGATTCTGAAGCTCCCATCAAGCTGCTGGCCTTGATCCAGGTAATGGTTTTTCCTTCCCCTCAGCTGTCTGCTGCGGGAGTTTTCCAGCAAAGAAAGAAAGGAAAAGTGGTAGGGAAGAGGGAGGAGCAGCTTCCAGTCCACTTCTCTGTAAGTGAGAGGGTAAAAAGGGCCAGGTATTGCAGGCTGACATTTATAGAGGGCCTGGCGTTTCCATGAAGCACTCTGGGAGGATTACTGGGGGTTAGCAGTCTGGTCTAAAAGGGGCAGCAAAGCAGACTGAGGAGAGTCCCTTTAAATTTGGTAAGTGATGCTGTGGGCAAAGACACGGCAAGCCAGAGCGGGCAAAGACGTGTGAGCAGACGCCCAGCCAGTCAGGCGGCCTTTAGAAAACACGTACATGGTAAACTTGGCTCCCCTAGCCCTTCGGGGCTGCCCAACTCACTTGCCGAAGCTCGAAAGCACAAACTGCCCGTGGAATGGCACTTTCTAATCGAGGGATAAAATGGCTGCCTCCACCAACCAAGAAAGCGACTCATCCAGCCAAGGGCAGGGTTCTGGATCTGCACAGGTTAATGAGCTCGCTAGTCTTTGACCTCCAAATCACGGCCACACCACCCAATCCCTCCTGCCTGGCATTTTTCTTCAATTTTAATATCAGAAGTTTCACACGCCTGCCTGAGCTCCTGGACTCGGCAGAAAGACCCATATAGCTGTCAGCAAACTGATAAGAACTTTAAAATGACTCCGCGGGGCCTCTTTAGAAAGAAGAGCCAAAGACGCCCATAAAGAAACAGGGCAGGGGCCACGGAAACCAGCCGCTCACACTGGTTTAACGTGGCATTAAAATGAGCTACAGATTTATGGCAGTGTTTTAGCCCCTGGCCCACATCATCTGGGGGATGAAGCTCCCGTCCCCGCTCCCCAGAGTGATTTTAAATCTGGGATAGAGCTGGCCAGAAAGTAATGGGGGGAGGGAGGCAGAGGTAGCAGGAGGAGGAGAGGAAAAAGGAAGAGGCAGAGAGTACTGGGAAATAGAACAGAACTCAGTCTCTTTTCAGTGAGATGGGAACAACAGCTATTTCTAAAAGCTATCTGGCCGGTCCTCTTAAACGCTCATAAAAATTCCCTTTATTTTTAGTTCTTACCCAGTGAACTCAAGTTCTTCAACCCTTTACCACCCCAGCGTCAATTCTGATCGTAACTTTTCTCTTTAAGTTCATTTCTTTTTTAATTTTTCAGTTCAAAAAATGAATAAAATCATCATTTGGCAGAGAACACATCTGAAGAAGGAAAAAAAACTCAGTACAAAATTTTTTTCTCACTGGAAAGAAGAAAAAGTAATAGTGCTTTATCCAAACGCGCCAATGAATTTTTTTTTAAAGGCTAGCTAGCGAAACACTTTTTTTTTTTATTTGACAGAGAGAGACACAGCGAGAGAGAGGGAACACAAGCAGGGGTAGCAGGAGAGGGAGAAGCAGGCTTCCCACCGAGCAGGGAGCCCGATGCGGGGCTCGATCCCAGGACCCTGGGATCATGACCTGAGCCGAAGGCAGACGCTTAATGACCAAGCCACCCAGGCGCCCCGAGAACTACGGATTTTAATCAGCCATTCGGATCCTAACAGAAAAACAGAGAGGTGAACTGCCTTCCATGCCAAGATGTAGAAAGTACACCAGACCCACAGGAATAAATTGTTTCAAGTTTCCAAGCCCAGAAGCAAATGCATAATACATCCATGTTGGTAACTCACTGTGGTTCCTTAAGACCAAACTCCATACCAGAAGGCTCCTTCCAATATTCAAACCCAAACCCAAGCAGAGCAATCCCAAATGACTGCCAGCATGGAGCAGGCAGACCAGAACCCAGATGCTTCCATGATTTCATGTAATCAACACAACTGCTCCACAGTGGTACTAGCCCCAGGTCTGAAGTACGGAAAGGGAAGCTTCAACAAGTTAAGTAACTGGCCCACAGACACAGGTTAGGATTTGTGGCACAGTTTAGGATTTAGAACTCAGGTCTCTCCAACTCAAAAACCCACGTGCTTGCCACTGCCAACATTTTTCAAACTTTTTGGACTAAGAAATGAACATATTTTATACTGAGCTCATAGCTCATCCACATATATAACTGAAATAGAGGTTTCTGAAAGTATTTATCTTTACTGGGTAATATGCTGATATTGTCCTTTCTATTATATTTCATTTTTAAAAAAATTAAATGCCAGTCATCACCCAGTGAATTGACTTCATGATCTAACTAACGAATCATGACCCTTGGTCTGGAAAATACTGCAGTACCCAATGTCCGGGCTCCCCCACCCCCACCCAAAATCATCAGACAGATAGTGAGGAGACCTGGGATCCAGTCAGGCTCAACCCTGGCCCTAACACTTCATTCTCAAGATCACCTGAACTTGGGACGCCTGGGTGGCTCACTCAGTGAAGCATCTGCCTCTGGCTCAGGACACGATCCCAGGGTCCTGTGATCAAGTCCCGCCCACTTCTCCCTCTGCCTGCCACTCCCCCTGCTCGTGCGCGCGCGCGCACACACACACTCGCTCTCTCTCAAATAAATAAATAGAATCTTAAAAAAAAAAAAAAAAAGATCACCTGACCTCTAGGGCTTATGTGTCATTTATAAAATACGAAGAAAGGTTGAACAGTTTCGAAGGTCCCTTCTTTGATTTTGTTTCTCAATCTCCTTAATGAATACTGCTTTCCCCTTCCTCCTAGGCCGCTGCTATTCGAAGTCCTTGCTCAGGGACGCCTGGGTGGGGCTCAGTTGGTTAAGTGTTTGCCTTCAGCTCAGGTCATGGTCCCAGGGTCCTGGGATCGAGTCCCGCGTCGGGCTCCCTGCTCAGCGGGGAGCCTGCTTCTCCCTCTGCTTGCCACTCCCCCTGCTTGTGCTCTCTCTCTCTGAAAATAAATAAATTGAAACAAAACAAAGCCCTTGCTCGTTGTGCTCCATCTTACCTGCCGAGTCTTTCTCACAGAAGCCACCTCTGGGCGAAGGTCAGTACCCTCCCAGAGCATCCCATCTTCCTACCCGAGCCTAGCCGCTGTGAAGATTCCCTTCACCTCCGATTGACTCCTGACTCTCCATAGCACACCTGAGTGACAGCACTTCTGGCCTTGTAGTGGGTGTATTACTGAAAGGACTCTCCCCAGCAGCCTCGGGGCCTTTCTTAAAGACAGGATCTGAGCCCTTCACCCTGCTTCGTAAAAAAAAAAAAAAAAAAAAAAAGTCTCCCTCAATATGCCTGTATAATACTAGGAATAGAGCAGGTGCTTAATACATACTTATTTGATGGGTTTGCATTATGAAATTAAAGACTCTAATTCTCCTACATTTGGAGAATATTTAGGTGGGCTGCTCTAGGAAGAGCCACTGAACTCATTAAAGCTGGTACCATAATAAGATAAGTGAGCATTTCCAGACCAGGTTGCACACACGACTCACTTCTGTTTGCCTGGGGACAAGGTGTGCCAGGGCTGCCAAGGAAAGCAGCTTTATGGTCTCTCCATCTGGACTGTGAGGATTTAAATCTCAGAAGCTATACAAAGTAACTGCAAATCAGCGCAAACCTTAAAGACAGGAAAATTTATTTGCAGGCCCTGGTGCACTATAAATTTGAGACAGTTCTATTAAAATGCTTTTCTTGGCTTCCCATCAGATACTTGGCAAAAGTCTTTTTCCAATAAGGTTCTTAATACTAAAGTTGGGGGAGAAAAAAAAAAGTGGAACACATAAAAAAATGCTCTTCCTTAAGAGTTCCAATTAAATGAGTCTTTATTTTATCCTGCTTTAAACAATATACATTAACCAATCTCTTTCGCAATATGGATTTACACATTCAGAAAAACTCAAACACAGAGAATCCAGTGCTATTGAAAAGAAATTATGAAATTCAGAATATCCCATAAAGCAATCCCACTCAATCCCCATGGCTCTCCCATGGGCCAAAGAGCCCAGCTTTGTGTCAGAACCATGGTTGTCTGTTTCACAGAAGAACTGCAGGGATCCGGTCAATGTGTTTTGGGCAAGCAATGCAGTACGAAAGGGCAAGGACGAAAAAAAGCAGAGATCGGGAAACACAGCTTGGAGTGACTTGTCGGGGCCAGAGAGTTGGGGGAGAAAAGGAGGCAGGGAATATTTAGCATTTTTTAAAAAGCCGTGAGAATTCAGTTTAAGTATACTAAAAAAATTTTCAATTTCACAGGTAGGGGGATAAAAATGACAGACATTACAATATTGATTCTGGAAATTAGAAGTGAAATATTTTCCATATTCTTCATAATATATTTCCAGGGATGCATCCAACCAGCCCTAAATGTCTCAAGCGACCGCTTTTTTGGGAAGACTATCCAATAATCAGTCATCTTGAATTATTGGCAAGTTCATCTGATTTTTTTTGCCTCAATCCAGGCCACACAGCTCTGTGATTTGAATAAAGTTGTGGGCAGCTAAAGAGAGTGTGCTCCCTGTCTGTCCCTCACATGGTGTGCGGTCTTGGGAGGATTACTTTGCGTGCCTTCGTCCTCAGTATCCTCACGTGAAAACATTCAGATTACCCGTCTGCCTGCCTATCTCACTACTCTGTTTAAACAGTTTGCTCTGTAAACCGTGTGCTCGGTGTGAGGCAGGGAGGGGGAAATGGACACGGACTGTCGATGGACAGGACAGGCAAGCCACCAGCACGGGGAACCTTCAGAGAACGGGACTGCTGAGGCTTCCCGACATCTAAGGGTTTACCTTTCACTGAATCATGAACACTTTTAAAAATAAAAACTTTTTTTCAATTTTACTAAGTTTCTAATTTTAATTCCAGTAGAGTTAACATGCAGTATTATATTAGTTTCAGGTGTCCGACACAGTTATTCAAGAATTCTGTACATTACTCAGGGCTCATCATGGTAAGTGTACTTAATCCCCTCCACCTATTTCCCCCATGCCCCCACCCACATCCCCTCTGCTGACCATCAGTTTGTTCTCTGTATTTAAGAGTCTGTAAAAACAAACATTTTGGACAGACTTTATAAAACTTTATAAAAGTGTATTATAAAAACTTTATAAATTATTTTAAGAGCTACTATTTTAAAAATATACATATGTATGTGCTAAACAAAATTTAAACCTTCACTTAAAGATTCAAGGGCATCACCAAGAATAGCAATTTCTGTACTTCCTCAATTTTAAGACACCCCATCAATAACAGCTTTAAGAGAAAAAACAAACCAATTCAAACTGATGGCAAGTCTCATTTGGATGTCAGAAAGCCAAAATATGACAAACAAACAAATGTGTACTTCTCTGAATTGAGGAATTCTGCCATCTTACAATGATGCACCCAGGATACAGTGAAGCCTGCAAAGCTGTTGGCCGTATATCCAATGTACTAAGAGTTTTCTTTTTCTTTTTTTTTTTTTTTTTAAAGATTTTATTTATTTATTTGACAGAGAGACACAGCGAGAGAGGGAACATCAGCAGGGGGAGTGGGAGTGGGAGAAGCAGACTCCCCGCCGAGCAGGGAGCCCGATGCGGGACTCGATCCCAGGACCCTGGGATCATGACCTGAGCCGAAGGCAGTCACTTAACCGAGCCACCCAGGCGCCCCAAGAGTTTTATTTTTCAAACAGCTTTTCCATCTTCGCTACTCATGCCAAACTGGCAGATGACCCATCTCAGAGACCCTCCCTTATAGTCTTTCTGCCCTTCCAATTAGTGACTTCTAAGCTACTCTGTGAAAATTGGGTAAGTCACTGTGTTGAAATTACCTGTAAGTAAAATAAAATACAAGCCTCGATTTAGGGGCCAACCCACAGACAAAGTGCGTGACCTCTGGTACGCACACACACATTTGCTCTTGTGAGTTCTGTTCTGCTCTCTCCTTTATCACAGCGAGACCTAACTATAGTCCTGGTCGGTCCGGGTGCCACATGCCTGGGGTTTTATTTTCTTAAATACAAGTGTTTTGTCTTTTTCCTAATCAATTATATCTTCAAGTACTCCTCAGCAGCACAAATATTCGGTATGCTTAGCAGGAAAATATGAAAGTAAACTGAGATGGGTCAGTGTAACAGACTGAAAAGAAACTGCTATTTTAACTCACCCAAGCTTACAGGCCAGGGAGAAAAGAAGATGCTGACTATTTCTGCCACCTCAAAGGCTCCCAGTCAATTGAGTACAAAGAAGAGTTCAAAGGCAAGGCAGGCTCCTGACTTCCACCTCCTAGTGTGGCTGAGGTTAGAGGTCACTGCCGGTGGAGCCACTGACCAATAAAAGAATGTTTGGAAACTCCACTCAACAGATAAACCGAGGATCCATTTACGCCTTTCTCCCTATCCACACAAACATTTCCAACTATACAGTCCCGTGTCTACCCAGCCTTCCAAGATCCTAGATTGCTTTCTTTTCTATTGTCGTTCAAGAGAGACTAGGAATATGAATGTTCCTTCTGACCACAGAAGAATATTCAGTTGCATACATCTTCCTGTCTTCCAATGTAAGAAAGGTGGTTGATAGGGCTCTCCACCTTTAAGGCCTACCTCAAATGCTACCCCCCCAATAAATCTGTCCCTGACAACTTCAGCCCATAACTTTTCCCTTCCATTTCAGATCCCTAATGTACTTTGGAAAATGTGCACCATTTTCTCAACTTTGTGCTTATACCCACACATCACCAAGATAACAATTAGGCCTTTGGAGTGGGGATCACAGATTTATTACTATCTCGCGCCATCTCGAGACCCTTGAAAAAACAACACTTAATTAGGGCTTCACTAAGTTAACTAGTTAATTTAGCTTGTGGGATGATAAAAGGCCAACTGATAAGTTGGCTTTATACTGTTACAACTCTCACCCTCTACTAATTGAAGGAACTGGTTTTTAATTTACCCACAAAGAAAACCTTTAAGCTCTCCCCACCCCCAGCTTGTCCAATACTCTCGTCAGCTTTCAGGAGTAGATAACTTATTGTCTTTAGGCTCTAGCCTCGTACTTAACTTTAGGGCTGCTTCGACATCACATCTAAGGTCAGGAGGCAAATTTACCTACTTTTCCTTGTTAGGCAAAGTGTCTCTCCCTTGGTGCATCCTACTGCTCAAGTCACGATGAAGACTTTCACCGTGGTCCTCACCAGTCACACTGCAGCCTCCCTCATCCCGAGCTCTAAGCTGCAAAATGTCACTAAAATATTTCCATCACCAAGATTGCACCCCCACTCCGCTGGGGTCAATTCAGAAACATAGCTCTCTTCCAACTACAGACAGCAAAAATCCTGTGCTCAGCACTATTTCTTCCTCACCTGAAAGAAATAGTCTCTGGAGACTGACTACGAAGACAATGCCAGTAAGAAGCACCTTAGGATTTCTTGGAAACACTGACAGGGTCCAAAGGAAAAGGAGTCACTTAAAAGTGGATGGAGACCTCTGCTGGCTGCAATTGTCCCTGCAGCTTCTCAAGCTAGTTTTCAGCGGCTGAGCAAGAAATTCAACTGTTGCTCAGGCTCAGCTCATTCTGACCTATCAACCAGGGGCTCTAAGGTATCAACTACTGATACAACAGGATTTCCCTGGAAATTTATACCTGTCTGACAAAAAGATCCAAATTTGACCTCCATAAAGAGAATTCACTAAGGTGTAAAAACTTTCCAGAACCAAGTGTGTACTATTTTTTCAGGCACTCCTGCCAAGGTCAGGTTAAATCGATGGGTTAACCAGAGGGCAAAATGACAAGCAGATTCTGCAAAGGATCCTATAGAACAAAAAAACTCTCTCTAATCTTAGATGAGAACTTCACTATCAATAGGACGGTGGTTCCCAATCAAAGCAATGTTGCCCCAAAACCGGACAGTTAACAGTATCTAGAGTCTTTTCTGGTTATCACACCTTGGGAGAAGGGTGTGCTATTAGCGTCTATCAGCTGAACCTGGTCAACCTTATACCTCTCTGGGAATTAATTCAACCAGGTAATCTCACCTTTGGTAGAGTTCAGTCTAGAAATCTGAGATTGGGAGAAGAAAAGAGGTCATTTTGGGCATACAGAATATTCAGGGAAAGGGGAGCAGGTCTCCATGGGGCACTGCAGTGGACTGCTTTAGAAGGTCTGAAAGCAATAGAGAAGAGGGACATGAGAAAGCCGAAGGAAGACTTGGAAAAGGAGGCGGGGAAGTGCCAAGACTGCCTTTCTGTCCAAGTTGACACAATGTGGGGCACTCACCACCCGAGGAAGTGACTGGCCCTTGGGCCTAGAGGCGTGCAGCAGAGAAGAGATGGCCACTGGGCCATTCATTTTGTCAAGGACGGTAATATTCTTGCTAAGAACAAGAGGTTCACAGACGTTTTAAACAGCTGAATGGAACATGAGAAAGGATCTAGCCATCCCCATCATTTCATAAAGGTGGAAATGAAAGCCTAGTGAGCTTTGGTGACTTATCACTGTTGTATTAACTCACAGGGACAGAGCCAGGGCTCATATCCAAGTCTTTTGACTCCAAGGATATCTCTTTGAACCCAAATAACCTCAAAGTACTCAATTTTTAATGACCTCTATTCATTCTATCTCAACAGCTCTACGATTCGGAGCCCGGACTCAGAAACGACCAGCTGCGCCTACCTCAGCCCTGTGGTTCCCCAGCCGGCTCTGGGCAACAATGGCGTTCCATAAGCTAGCGTGGGAGCTCGGCTCCAAAAACCCAATGATTCTTTTTCCTCCACAGGATGGTGCCAGGTTTTTACTTGGCCTTGTCAGACTGGAATCTTAAGATGGTATCTGATTTGGCAGATGACTCCTACTTAGTTACATTAATAAATCAAGATGCCATAAAAGAAACATCCAGAGCTCACACACCAGGACTCTTCTTCTGTGAAAAGGAACATTTTCTTCTATACGACTTGTAAGAACCATAGGCTGAGATGAGGAATCTAGAGATCTCCAGACGGATTTTCTGACTGAAACTCAGACGAGGTGAGTAGTGAAGTGATAACTGAGAAGCCCAAACACTTAAAATGAACATGAACAGCTCTGAAAAAAAAATGGAGAGGCTAAAATCCGACTGTGATTTGTTTTGTTTTTAAGATTTTGTTTATTTAAGAGAGAGAGAGCATGCGCACAGAGAAAGAGGAAGACAGCACAGAGAGGGAGAAGCAGATGCCCTGCTGAGCAGGGAGCCGGACACAGGGCTCGATCCCAGGACCCCAGGACCATGACCTGAGGCAAAGTCAGGCACTTAACCAACTGAGCCACCCAGGCACCCCTGTGATTTGTCTTCCAATCACAATGCCCGTATGTGTTACCAGTGAGGTCACTGAGGTCCAGAGAAGGCGAAGCCTTGGCCACGGGTACAGTCGGTGCCCAGCCGAGACGGCACGGGCGTAGGCAGTCTGAGGTCAGCACCTGCACGACCGGTACCGCGTGACGCGGCCGTCTCCGTGGTTTAAAGTAAGAAAGTGGTGGATCCACACATCCGCTAATTCTCCCTGCCTCCTAAAACCCTAAAATGACGATTACGACAAATTTTTAAAAATGAAGGCATCGTCACTCTAAGATCAAGAAGATGGGAGACGAGCTGAAGCAACAAAATGGGGAAGCTGAAAAGCAGAACGAGACGTGGTGGCTGACTCTCCGGGCCCAAGCAGCCGCTGAGGAAAATCAGCTGAGAAAAACCCGAGGTCGCCCGCTGTGGAACCCCAAGTGGGGGCAAAGATGAGGGACTTAATGCTGAGACCCCTCCAACCTCTCTCCTGCTCATCTCCTACAATGATAATTTTGACAAAAATAAAAACCTTAAGAATCTACTAAAAAGAAAAGAAACAACAAGCATAGTACCAATTTGGGGTAGTTTTTTTAATTTTTTTTTTTAGCTTGCTTATTAACATTTCCGCCCACCTAAATTTCTCTCTGGCAAGAGAAAAGAAAGAGAAGCAGGACTATCTGTGGCCCCGAGTGGCATGCTGCAGACCGTGGAGAGCAGCCCAGGGGAAGGGGTATCAGAAGGTGGAAGAGACACCAGACAGTGAGGCAGGGGTGCAGCACCTGCTCCAGGGGACAGGGAGCACCGCTCGTGAGGGAGGCCACTGGAACCGGGAACCTAGGCCTGCTGATATGACAACATTCTCCTGGTCAACAGCTACTCAGAAGCATCACCCTGAAATGTCCCTACTTCCTGAGCTGCCTTAGTCACGACAACTATCACCCGCTGTGAGAACAGCCATCCAAAAAGGCTCTGCATCCTGAACACACTGCTACGCTATGACCCTAAAACATAAAAAGAGGCTTACCTCAGGAGAGTTTTTAAACCTCTGATAGTTACTATCTCAAACCTTATCTGATGCGACTCACCTGAGTCCGCTTTCCTCTCTCCGGTTTGGTGAGTCGATCTAGCGGAGGAAATCGCCCCGCTCACTCAGTCAGCTCTGTCGATGTGTATCCCCACCGTGCAGGCCACCCTTCCGTACCACCCGTGTCACCCCCACCCCCCCAAGCAGGCCTGCCTGGCCTCTTACCTGCCGCTGCATTTCTTCAATCTGCCTTTGGGGGATGCTCTGCAAAATACCGTACACATCAGATATCTTTTCTTCCGGGACAACCACAGATGCTCTAGAGAAGACACCAAAACAGTTTCTATACACCCAACGCTCTACACAAAGCACCTTGACAGACCTGTCCCGCTGCGTTCTCCCGAGCAGAAACAACACACCTGCACCCTCCTTCAGCCCGCATTCCCTCCGGCGAGTGGCTCCCCATCCTCTCCTCAGGGCCCCCCTTCTCAAAGGCCTTCGTTCTCTGGCCTGCTGCGTTTCCTCACCTCCCTCCATGCCACCCGTGTACTCCAGCAAACCATGCTCTGCCCACCACGGGGCCTGTGGGTGTGAACTTCCTGCTCCCTGGTATACTCTTTAACTTCACTGCCTGCTCTGAACGAACAAGGACTTTCCTCATTTAGCTCCCTACTCAAAGCCATTCACTCACTCAGCACGTATTTACGGAGCCGCTATCACGTGCCAGGTGCTGGGATTACGACAGCGACCGAATCAGACAAGGGCTGGGGCTGAGCACCACGGGAACACCTGCGGGAGAGCATTCTAGGCAGAAGGCCCTGAGGAAGCAGCATGCTGGGAATGTTCTGGCAACAGCACGGAGGCCGGCGTGGCTGGAGTAAAGAAGATGGAGAAAACCAGGAGGTAAACAGGGGAGGGGGGCGAACAGCAAGCGCACGGGGCCTTGCAGGCTGTGGTAAGGACTCGGCTTTAACTGAGACAGAAAGCCATTAGAAGGTTTTAGGCAGAGCTGGCATGATCTGATTAAGTTCCAACGGGGCCATTCTGCCTAAAGTGCTGGAAGAAACTGCAGAAAGCAGGAGCAGAACGGCTGGAGACGGTCGCAAAATACAGTAGAAGAGCCGGGGAAAGTGGTGAGGACTTGCCCGCAGGTCAGACACATGGGTGAGGGAGACAGAGGGCTCAGCAACCACCCACCCGTCAGGGCATTTAGCAGGGTTTCCCATTTTATTTGTACCAATTAACTTATGAAAATCTGAAACCCGCTCCCCAGCAAGACTAGTCTGTTAGGACGGAAACCACGCCTGGTTCCACTCCCCAGCAGCCCCTGAGCACCTGGTACATTGTCTAGCACACATAGTTGGCACTTAGTAAATATTTGCTAAATAAGTGCACGATTTCTATTGTACAGATGGGAAAACTGAGGCTCAAAGAAAGAAAGAAACGATTTGGCAAGATCACAAAGCTAGCCAGGGACAGAGCTGGTTACCTGAACCTGGGCCTTCTGGCTCCGAATCCAGAGCCCTTCCACCACTTACCCATAAGGACAACTACCCAAGCCGGTCTGGATTCTCACAGGAGTATCTTTCCAGCCGTGGCTCAGGGTCACTGCCTCCATGAAGCCCTCACCAACTCCACTGCCGGCAGAGGTGTGCGCCTCCTCCTCGCGCTTCTCCTACCATCCCACCCAGCCCGGCTGCATCTCATCGCAGTAGTCGGTCACGGCTGGTTCACCTGTCTATCCTCCACCAGTAGGCTAGTGGCTTCCTGGAGGCAAGGTTTGACCGATCATCTTTGTATCCCCATACCTAACACAGTACCTCGCAAATAAAGGGCCTCAACAAATGTCTCCACGGATGCTTAAATGACTGGAGGTGGCTCAGCACTTCTCTTAAGATAAAAAGAATTACACAGCCTCGTCTTTCAGGCTGAATGAGGCTACCCCTCTGTGCTGGGCTTCCACTGCCCCCTGTGCAGGCATCTACAAGGCACTTATCACATGTTATTAGAACGCTTGGTTTGTTCCCCACTAGATCCCAGCCTCCTTAAGAGCAGAGACTGCATTATTCACAGGAGACTTTCCAATAACTATGAGATGAATCAGTGTACAGAAGAATGAATGTTACTTGCATTGTTCAAATACCTATGGTGATCAGACACGAACAGAAATATCAGAACAGGTGGGAGAGGAGAAAGTAATTAAGTATCTGAGGCGGAGTCAAGCTTGAGAGGTATACACAAAGGGAGCTAATTTTCAATAATCTTTAACTGCCAAAGTCCTGGGGAAATGAAACAACATGAGACCAGAGGGCTCTTCTGTCCATTACAGCCATAACCAAGCGGGACCCATGTTTGCCCTTCTGTGCCCTGGGAATGTCTCTAAGCTTTCACGCATGCGGCGGCACTCCCCCTCCAGCTAGTAACATCATGCAAACTCTGCAGAGTCTCTAGCACTTCACCACTGTGGCTGCAGATCACACCCACGGAGCTCTTAAGTGCAGCATTCCTTAAAGTCCTTCTGGTGACTATACTCTGCAGTTACAAGGGAGAACCACTGCTCTCGTCTTTGGTAAAAGCCCAGACAGTACGTATTTCAGGCTTTGTGGGCCATATCATCTCTGTCACAACTACTCAGCTCCGCCACGGCAGCATAGACACAGCCAGGGGATAATACGTGAGTGAATGGGTATGGCTGTGTTTCAATAAAACTTTATTTACAAAACCTGGCAGCTTCCCATATCTGGCCCAAAGGCCTCAGTTTGTGAACCTCTGCTCTAGACCAACAGACTAACTCTTCTGATGGAAAATACAGCAAAACAATCTGCAGGAGTAGTTTTCAAACCTAGGTAGGCATTACAATTACTGAGGGGGCTTTCAAAATCTAATGCACACAGAACCACTGGTGTGAAGTTTATTACAAGGTAACACTCACCTCTTCCAGTCCAGAACTTCAGAGAAAGGCAAAATATAGGAGTCTGCAATGACAACTGGGACACAGCCGGCGCGTAAAACGTCACTCAGTACCGCCTGGCCCAGCCGAGCACCACGAAGGACCACACAGAACGTGGCCTCCTGCGGGAACACAAGCAGAGGCAGGGGATCACAAACCAGTCTCGCTGACCCACTCTCTGGTCACTGCAGACCATCATGTTCTCCTGAGGGCTGAAGCCAAGCGCTACTGAGACACCCTGACCGAAAACGCGAACAGATAAAGCTCACACCAGGGGAACTTGAAAAGCTCAACTGGCTGCAACGCTTGGTGCTTCCACTCTTCAGTGTCACCTCGATGCCGCTACTGGTGGCATCTGAAATGTCCAGAGCCAACGTCCAAGTCTTTTCTGGGCCCTCAGTGATGTGACCTCCCACAGCCGGGTTCCTTCCAGCCCCACACTACGCACGCACACCGAGGCACGGGGGCTGAGCATCACTTACGGCGCTTACCTCAGCCTACCTCACAACAGAATTACTTGTCTGGGCATTTCAGGCTTTCTAGAGGACCCCCTAGAGGGAAGCTATCAACTCTCATCTTTCTACTCCTCATGGCACTGAGCAGTGTGCTCTGTACATAGAAGATATTCATTTCACGTATGCAGTGCCTTTGAAAACACGCAGATATGTTCTTCTTAGAACAATAAATCAAACAGAAAGCAAGTTTCTTCTCCCTTCCCTCCCTCAAGCCTAGTCAATGTGGGGAACGTTTCAGAAAATGAGAGACGTACAGGAGAACAAGCAGTTGTGACAGGTAAGCAAAAATAAGAAACGACCCTCTCTCCAACACTCGGTTTTTCCCAGTTTTTGCCTCTTCAGGAGGAAAAAAAAAAAAGATTAAAAAAAAAACCCCAAAACCCACTGTTTCATCTTTACAGCTAGAGAAAAGGAAAGTTCAGAAAAAAATGTAAAGAAACTCAATATGCCAAACTCCTCCAGGGATACATGAGAAAGCAGCAAGGGCTGAAGAAGAGAATCAGTCATGGCGCCTAGAGGTGCAGGTGGACAGCTCAGCCTGCCCTGAAGAGTCAGCATCCAGATGTGGACACACGTGCTGATAACCATTTTTCCTGTCTAGACAAAGGTTACTATAAATACTCCTGCTCACATCACCACTGTTATCAGTCAGACATTCCAGAGGCCACGCAGCACTTTCTCGGAGAGAAAGTATTTTAACAATCTCAGCATGGGCCAGTTCTCTTTGGAGATTGAAAAAAAAAAAAAAAGAATCACACCAGCTCCTTGCTATTTCCCCTTGAACTATTTTAAATATTTCAGGGAACAAAACTCACTTTCTCCTTTCCTAGCCCCCATGCCCTTGGAATGCCAAGCATCCTGCTTATGCTTAAAATATCCCCCAAAGGACTACTCTTACGCTCGAGTATGGAAATACTGCCATGCCCATGACTCAGGCGAAGGACATACTACCAGTAGGACATGCCGAGGGTGGCAAAACACCAACAGACAAAACAGTAACAAAAAACGAAAACCCTCCATTCCCAGCAAAAGTTGACTGCGGCCTCGTGGGCCCGCATGTCAGAGGCTCCAAGCTGCCACCTTGAAGAGGAGATGTCTCTGCATGGGCTTAGGAATACAGGGGGAAAAGTAAAACACGTTTGCCCACTGTCCATGTGACTTCTCCGCAAACCCATCGCAGTTGCGGTTCTGGAGGGTAACGGATGTCTGAAAGGGGCAGGAGTACTCAGAGGCCAAGCAGCTCTGCACAAACAGCAGACGCCAGACGCCGACGCACCTGAGGGCCCGCGTGGCTGGTAAAGAGCAGGACTACGTTCTCTTCTCCCCTTGGGTAATTCCCTGGCTGCTTGTGGGAAACAAGGCCTTTTGCTGGGGTGCGTGCTACTTCGAGGAAGGGACCTCTCCCGAGCCTGGCGGCTAAGGGCAGACACTCACCTGCAGCACCTGGGGGTAATCGTAGACCTGGTGCTCGCGGCAGCGCTTACGCACCCACAGGACACCCTCTGAGAGGTTGGTGCATTTATCCAGCACTAACACCGACTCCCCGTGTCTGGCCTGCAGGGCGTCCAGGTCTTCTCTGTACTCGGGGTGGATAGCCATCTGAGAGGACAGGAGGAAGTACCGCCGGGGACTGCAAGAGAGCAAGAAGCGTGACTGGAACATTGCCGCCGGCTCGCTGGTCAAGGTACAACAAACCCGGACGTTCAACTTACGGCAGGGAGTGGGTTCTCACCGGACTTCACATCTCTCGATTTTCTGGGAAATCACGCTCTGCAGCATTGCTTAGGATTTACAGTATTATACACCATAGGAACGTAAGGTATGACTCAGTCACGTGCCATCATTAAAGATTTTATTGGGGAGAAGTTCTTCAGGTTTTGAGGAAATGCTTGTAATATGCCAAGCTTGGACAGCAAGCTATAAATATGTATGTGCGTGCGTGGACAAAGAGAGAAACCAACCGGCTGACTACTTGGAAGAAACATCAACGTGTTACCACCATTAGTTATATCTGAGGTCTCTAATCTGAAAAGGAACTGAGAGCTGGCTGATGGGCAGTACCGGTGGTAAAACCAGAAGAGGTGAAGGACTGCTTCTGGCTGCTGAATGGCCTCCTCAGGCTACGGAGACACTTCAGGGAAGAGAGCCCCCATCCTCAAGGCCACCCGCACACAGGAAGACTGAATTGGTGTTGAGAACAACACGTGGAAAAAACTGCCTTCACCAAAGGAGGGAACCCAGTCTTAACATCTGGATAGCAAGGATGTCTAAGAGAAAATGGAGTGAAGAAAGCATTTCCATGGGTCTAGTGCCATTTAGATCTCCACAAGACAAACACACGAACACAAAGTTAGTAAGCCAGAAGTCGAGGGGGAGTTCTGGGGGGGACCAGATGGTAAGTAACTCTGCCCTGGAAGGCAAGATCCCCACAGGGCGGAGAGGTTACAGCTCATAAACTCTACACAGGCTGAGGGCCACTAGCAATCACCGTCAAAGAGATGAGTAATACAAAGCAGCTTCCAGCAAGAAGTGAAATACCCATCAGACCTCGAAGCAGTACTCACAGGGATCTACCCCGCACTGGTCTGCACCAGGGAAAGTTAATGCCATCAGACAAGCTGATACGAGTCCGCACATAAGAAAGGACCGAAACCTATATTGTGTGACCTCCAGCTCTCTCTCTTCCTTTTTCTTGCCTTGGGAGAAAGGAACGGTAAATTTTTTTTTTTTTTTTTAGTTTCTTAGACTTATTTGGGGGTTCTAGCTGGTGAACATCACCTTACCCATACATCCATAGCCAAAGAACAACCATTCTCTGACTGAAAAGGTCATCACGGTTTATCCAGCACTAAGCTTCAAGTCCCGAACACACTGAACAATGAGTGGAGAAGGGGAATGCTCCCCTTTCCAGCCAGCTCAGCTCCAGAAACTCCAGAAAACACAGCAACACACCCCACAGCCAGATGGCCTGCAAATCCTCAGGACCCTTTCTTCTGGTAATTCCTTTAAGCGGCTGAACTACAAGCAAAAGGTACTTCCCTGCCACGGTTAAGAAAGAAAGAGATGTGCACACTCTCCAAAACCTCACTGTCTAACAGCAAGTAGCCACATGAGGCCATTTAAATTAAACTTAAAATTCAGTTCCTCTCACACCAGCCACATTTCAAATTCTCAATGGCCATATGAAAGGTAGGGGGTACCTAACAGCAGAAATACAGATGGTCTCCCACCGCGGAAAGGTCTGTTTGATAGAGCTGTCCTTGATGGGTCATTCAGACCCAGACCACAGGGTAAAGGTAAGTGGAGATAAGAAAGACATGGAGTAGCAACCCATCGGGGAGTCAGTTTGGATCAGCTGTACAGATGGGTTCCTCTCATGCTGGGCAACTTTCCCCTAAGTTACAATTTACTGAACAATATGCTGAATATTTATAGCTAAAAGCAGTCCTTCTAGACACTGAAATAGACTCTTGGATTCTATTCCCAGCCCTGAGCCTCAATAATTTTTCTTATGTAAAAACATTAGTTTACAGAGGGATGACTTGGTGATGGAAAGATCACACATAAGAGCACTTGCAGATCATCTCGAAGCGAATACCATCTCCCTTCAAAGTATTTCTGTAATCAGGGCGCCGGGTGGCTCAGTCGTTAAGCGTCTGCCTTCGGCTCAGGTCATGATCCCAGGGTCCTGGGATCGAGTCCCACATTGGGCTCCCTGCTCGGCGGGAAGCCTGCTTCTCCCTCTCCCACTCCCCCTGCTTGTGTTCCCTCTCTCGTTGTATCTCTCTATATCAAATAAATAAAATATTTAAAAAAAATTTCTGTAGTCAAACTTGTCTCTTTAAACAAGAGAAAGACTTATAGGCAAACTCACAAGACAAGCAGGGTTTAAAACCACCTTAACAATGAAAGCTATTTGGAAATGAAATAGACTGGGTTTGGTTTTTATTTTTTATTTCAAATCAGAAAACTTCTCATTAACAAGTTATAATGAAATCAGCCATGCGTCAAGTTAGGGCTGAATGACCTTTAAAGGTCTTTCCAATTCCTAAGACATTGGTTCTATGATGGATCTCATGGGGCACTGGTATTTGCTGGATGTTTCTGGAAACCTTCTGTTTAAGTAGAGCTGCAACCATAAAACTGGCGATGCTCTACGCTGTCTAGAATAAGAACAGACATGCCAGTACCCAAGAGGGTGTCCACGCAGAAGGGCACAGAGTGTTGGAGTTCCAGAGAGAAAAGAGTGGTACTGCATGGCGTGGGTGGGGACAGAAATGGCCCACCCAGAGTGTGGATGCCTTTTGAGGATGAAGGATTCTACTTGGGAAAGATCTGGGAGTTGGCCCAGTGCAGGGTGTGAGAGCCCTGAAAGGGTACCCAAGGTTTCGGCACTGGGGGCAGGGGTAAAAGTAGCATGGCAACCCAGCGGGATGCTGGAGAACAAGTGCGGTTGGGAGGTCATGTGAGAATCCCAGGGCAGAGTGTTAGAGCCCGGACAGGCTGAGAAAGATGCCGTGTCGTGGGGAGGGTGAGAGCAATGGTACCAGCGCCCCAGTGTGGTGAGCAGCGGGAGCACAATGTGGGGGAGTCAGAGTCTGAGTGGGGGTGATGGAGGCAGGGGCAACACAGTGCAAGAGGGTTGAGCAAGTAAGCAAAACTACTGAGGATAAATGGGAGCCAGATTTCTCACTGTCAGAGAACGGAGCTACAAATATGCAAAGGGAGAAAACCAGAATGCTCCTGTGGTGCTGGATGGATTTGCAGATGGTGATATGAATGCATGGTTCTCAATGCACACAGATAATATAGAGACTATCCATCTACACAGATACAGAAATAAATACAGATGTTCATGTGCAATGCTCGAAGAAGTTCCTGAGTAAAGGACTCCGGTCGAGTTTCACCGTTGAGAAACAAAGTTCTATTTCAGATATTCGGTCGCCAGGATCCCTGGATCCCTGGATCCCTACTCTACCATTACTCCATTTTCAGCATAAATGTGCAGATGTGCACAAGAGTCTAGAAACATTCCCCCTGCTTGCATGCTGGTTCTCCCTGACCTGACAGATGGCTGATGGAGTGTGCCCATTTTAGCTTTAAGCAAACAAAATTGTAAGGTGGATTTGTTTTTCTTTTAAGGACTAAAATTACTAGCTAGGACTTTCATGTTTCCTCCCAGCAGTGCTGAAACCGAAGTTTAAGTAAAATCATGCTGAGAACTTGAAGTCTCCCTCAATAGGAACAGTGGTAAACTCCCAATTTAGTTCCTCGTAGAGACAATGACAAGAATTCCAGCTGAGACCAGCACAGCTGTGAGAACAAGCTATCAATAGCAACAACCCTCAGCTTCCCATTGAAAAAATATTGAGAGAGATTTAAGATAAAAATAAAAACCAAGCTCTCACTACTCTCTGTAGCCCTCAAGAGATGTGGGAATTCCCTCACAAAGCAACTCTCACAAAGCGCAACAAATCCAAAGCACGGCCATCAGGTCACCCACCCGGCCTCCTCCCAAGTCCCTGGAAAGGGTCAGGAGTCTGGAGTCTGTTTTTGCCCTTTTTTTTTTCTTCTTCTTCTTCTTGTTTTTTTGTTTCTGTTAGAGAGAAGGGAGTGTTGCTTATAAGAGAAACACCAAAACTTCAGGGCCAAACTGCAGGCTGGAGGGAAGTGGAGTGTGGGTCCAGCTGAGTTGTAGAAATCCACCAACTGGCCAGCAGAGGGAGCATGGTGCCCCAGGCAGCCTTTAGCTGTCTTCCCCGTCCTGGTAGGCTGACTCTTCCTCTGGCTAGTTATTGGATGCAGAACCTCAGAGCCTGAGACCTTAAGTGATCTAGCTAGAGATCTTCATTTCAGGCTAATTATACATAAAAACTAGGGAGATTAAGTTACTAAGAAAATACCACCACTATGGCAGTTTAAATCTTTAAAAGAAACTGCCTGAAAATAATTTTTACTGTTCAGAGGCGGTTTGTTCTTCTCTGTTTTACTGAATCTTTTCTTTTCAGTAGGTATTTTCCCTAGGTCAAACCTGAAGGGAAGGAAGAGTCCTGAAGCAACACAAGAGAGCTAGATTATACTAGAGAGATTAGGTAAGAAAGGGGGTAGAGTTTAAGCACTCTTAAGAAAGAAAGGCCCAGAAAAAAAAAAAAGAAAGAAAGAAAGAAAGGCCCAGAGGCAGCCAAGCTGAAGAGACAGCCCTGACCCTCCCCCTTCCCTCCCCCGCAGCACTGGGGCCATGGGGAGCCCACAATTCTCTGTTGTGCCCTGGGCACCACAGAGGTTTCGTGGCACCCCTGGCCTCCACCCTCTAGATGCCAGGAGCACCCTGTGCAGAACAGAGCGAACACACCAGGTCTGACCGCTCTCCTCTGAGAGGCTGGCTCTTGGCTGGTGTATGGGAACTTCAGTTTTAGGGGAGTTCCTAGCCTCCCCAGAACTGATAAGAGTGGCTTCCTGTGCCCAAACTGTCTGTACAAACAATATGGCTTATGTTGAACACTCACTTTCCTCCTGGAAATCTGAAATGTTGGCACATGCCCAGCAGAGCCTACGCATGTGATTAGCTCCCGATGAAAACTGGGGGCACAGAGTCTCTAACGAGTCCCCTGATAAGCAATATTTCATGCATGTTGTCACCACTCGCTGCTGGGGGAATTAAGCACATCCTGTGTGACTGTGTGACATCACTGGGACAGGACCTTTGATGCCTGCGCCCAGTTTCCTTGGACTTCACCCCGTGTACCTTTTCTCTTTGCTGACTGTGCTTTGTCTCCTTTTGCAACAATAAATCATAGCCATGAGTGTGACTATATACTGAGTCCTGAGCTTCTTGGCAAATCATCGAAACTGGAGGTGGTCTTGGGGACCCGACACACACACACACCCTAACTCACAACAGTCAAAAAAGGCTCCGTATATTGCCAAATGTCCCTGGGGAGATAAAATCAACCCCCTCCCATGTTGAGAACCACCAGCCTAGCTAGGCTTGGTCCAAACAGGCCTTCAATAAAGGGTTGATCTGAACTGCAGTGAACTGAATTAAACAATTTCCAGAACAACTTCGGGGGAAAAAAAAGCAGAAGGTTAAAAAACAACTTTCAAAAATCACACAACTGATTTAAATTTAAGTAAATGTTCACAGAAGCAGCAAGTAGAGAAATAAAATCTTTTTTCTAAGTTTAACTGACTTTTCTCCACTATTACAGTTTTATAATACCTATTATAATGTATTTATATTACATTATAATATCTATTATATCTAATGCTATGTAAATATGCCAAATTAAGATCCTAGATATGTGACAGAAACTTGTACCACCCCAAAGGGTACCAGCTGGGCACACTGACACAGATCACCCTTTCTCATTACAGAAATCTAGTCTCAAAACAGCACTGGGGCTAAAATTAACAAGTGAGGAAACAACAAATGTTGGTGAGGATGCAGAGAAAGGGGTACCCTCCTACACTGTTGCTGGGAATGCAAGCTGGTACAGCCACTCTGGAAAACAGTATGGAGGTTCCTCAAAAAGTTGAAAAAAGAGCAATTGCACTACTGGGTATTTTATCCAAAGGATACAAAAATACTGATTTGAAGGGGCACATGTACCCCAATGTTTATAGCAGCAATGTCTACAATAGCCAAACTATGGAAAAAGCCTGGATGTCCATCGACAGATGAATGGATAAAGAAGATGTGGTATATACAGAGAATGGAATATTACTCAGCCATCAAAAAAAATGAAATCCTTCCATTTGCAACAACATGGATGGAACTAGAAGGTATTACACTGAATGAAGTAAGTCAATCAGAGAAAGAAAATTATATGATCTCACTCATATGTGGAATTTGAGAAACAAAACAGAGGAGCATAGGGGAAGGGAGGGAAAAATAAAACAAGACACAATCAGAGAGGGAGACAAACCATAAGAGACTCTTAACTATAGGAAACAAACTGTTGCTGGAGTGGAGGAGGGTGGGAGAGATGGGGTGGTTGGGGAGGGTATGTGCTATGGTGAGTGCTATGAATTGTGTAAGGCTGATGAATCACTGAACTCTACCTGTGAAACTAATAATACACTATATGTTAATTAATTGAATTTAAATTTTAAAAATTTTAATTAAAAAAAACACAGCATTGAACCATATCCTTTTCTCCAGTCTCCTCTGTAAGAATTATTTTGTATTTTCATCTTGATGATGATCAAAAAAAATTAGCTCATATTTAATGATAAATACTGCTAAGAGTTTTTCAATGTCCAAGTTTGTATTTAGTGGGCTAATAGGAAGAGAGGAAGACTTAAAATGTAAATCATGTATAAGTACAGTAAAATGCTAATTGCAGAACCTAAGTGATGGGCATACACATATTCACTATGCTGTCAAATTTTTTAAACACTGCTGCCTGGCTTTAAGATTGTCATAACAAAATGGTGAGGAGAAATATGAATCAGGCATCTGTACCAGATGAAGATAAATGATGTCACAATATGCCAAAGGGAAGCTTCCTAGTCAAACAGAAAAAGTGGTAGAGAGAAGTATATCATCACCCCACTGGCAAACCCCATAGGCATGCCAAACCCCCAAAACCTTAATTAACTTTACACTCACCTTAAAAGACACAATCCAGTTTCAAAGAAAAAGCCTCAGCTATATTGTTAATGTGAATATTATTAGTTTTGTAGATTTGTTTGCATTTAATTTGTAAATCTGTTTTAATTTTGAATTCCTATAAGCACAAAGAGTTTAAATTGTTTTTTATCTGTACTTATTCCAGTTGCATTATTTAAAAAGTAATCAAGATGCAAGGGACCTTGAATAGACCAAAACAAACAAAAAACAAAACCTTAAAAAAAGAACAAAGTTGGAGGACACACATTACCAAATTTCAAAACTTACTATAAAACTACAGTCATCAAGACAGCGGGGGAGCGCCTGGGTGGCTCAGTTGTTAAGCGTCTGCCTTTGGCTCAGGTCATGATCCCAGGGTCCTGGGATTGAGCCCTGCATCAGGCTCCCGTCTCTGCGGGAAGCCTGCTTCTCCCTCTCCCACTCCCCCTGCTTGTGTTCCCTCTCTCGCTGTCTCTCTCTCCATCAAATAAATAAATAAAATCTTTAAAAAAAAAAAAAAAAGACAGCGTGGTACTGGCATAAGGATAGACATATAGACCAATGGAACAGAATTGGGAGTCCAGAAATAAGCCTAAATACCTATGGCCAGTTGATTTTCAACAAGAATGCCAACATCATTCAATGGGAAAAGAACAGTCTTTTCAACAAGTGTTGCTAAGACAACTGGATATCCACATGTAAAAGAATGAAGTTAGACCCCTACCTCACACCATATATTAAAATTAACTCAAAATAGGGGTGCCTGGATCGCTCAGTTGGTTAAGTGTCCGACTATTGGTTTCGGCTCAGGTCACAATTTCATGGGTTGTGAGCTCGAGCCCCACATCAGGCTCTGTGCTCAGCAGGGAGTCTGCCTGAAGAGTCTCTTCTCCCTCTGCCCCTCCCCCGAATCCTGTTCTCTCTTTTTCTAAAATAAATAAATTTTTTTTAAAAATCAACTCAAGGGGCACCTGGGTGGCTCAGTCATTAAGCGTCTGCCTTCGACTCAGGTCATGATCCCAGGGTCCTGGGATCGAGCCCCGCATCGGGCTCCCTGCTCTGCGGGAAGCCTGCTTCTCCCTCTCCCACTCCCCCTGCTTGTGTTCCCCCTCTGCTGTGTCTCTCTCTGTCAAATAAATAAAAAAAAAATTAAAAAATTAAAAATTAAAAATAAATAAAAATAAAAATAAACTCAAAATAGACCAAAAACCAAAATGTAAGAGCTAAAATTATAAAATTCTAAGAAACCACAGGTTTAAATTTTGTGATCTTGGATTAGTCAAGGATTTCTTATGTATGACACCCAAAGTACAAGCAGCCAAAGGAAAAATAGATAAATCAGACTTCATCAAAAGAAGAAACTTTTGTGCATCAAAGGACACCATCAAGATAGTGAAAAGACAACCTACAGGATGGGAGAAAATATCTGCAAATCATATATCTGATATGCGTCTAGTAAGTAAAATATATAAAGAATCCTTAGAACTCAACAAAAACAAAACCCAATATAAAAAAAAAAAAATGGGTAGATGACAAATAGCCAAAGCAACCTGAAAAAGAAAAACAAAACTGGAGGCATCACAATTCTGGACTTTAAGCTCTATTACAAAGCTGTAGTCAGTCACCAAGACAGTATGGTACTGGCACAAAAAACAGACACACTAGAACAGAATAGAAAACCCAGAAATGGACCCACAACTCTATGGCCAACTCATCCTTGAAAAGCAGAAAAGAATATCCAATGGAAAAGACAGTCTCTTCAACAAACGGTGTTGGGAAAACTGTACAGCAACATGCAGAAGAATGAAATTGGACTGCTTTCTTACACCATACACAAAAATAAATTCAAAATGGATGAAAGACCTAAATGTCAGACAGGAATCTATCAAAATCTTAGAGGAGAACACAGGCAGCAAACTCTTAGATCTTGGCCATAGCAACTTCTTACTGGACACGTCATCGGAGGCAAGGGAAACAAAAGCAAAAATGAGCTACTGGGCCTTCATCAAGATAAAAAGCTTCTGCACAGCAAAGGAAACAATCAACAAACTAAAAGCAACCTATAGAATGGGAGAAGATATTTGCAAACAACATATCCAATAAAGGTTTAGTATCCAAAATCTATAAAGAACTTATCAAACTCAACACCCAAAAAACAAAAAATCCAGTCAAGAAATGGATAGAAGACATGAACAGACATTTCTCCAAAGACGACACAGAAACGGCTCTCTCTCTCTCTCTCTTCCTAAAATAAATAAATAAATCTTTAAAAAATAAAAAATAAATGAACCCACTGGAGTATATACTTTGAAAGAGTAAATTTTATGGTAAATCAATTATATCTCAATTTAAAAAATAACAAAATAACAAAAGAAAAAGTCAACTCTGGGAGTCCATTAACAGAAAAATCCAGAAAGTTGACCTAGGCAGTAAGTTCATGAACTATTCAGTCTTTCTTTGTATTTGCCTAACGGCAGAAAAATGTTTCAATCTCCCCTTATCTAAATAACAAAATCTGCTACATCTAAAATAAGTTCCAGAATTTGGTCACCAGGCTACAAAGTACAACACACTCTGATTTCTCAAAGAATCCATAAAGGCATCCAAGGGGAAGTTTGGGATGCTTTGCAAACTATTTCCTTAAGACTCATTTCTGAGACCAAATCCTATGTGTGGATTTTTAAATCTCACCCTCTATGATATTTCTAGTGTGGCAATATACAAATCAGTCACCTTCATAAGTGAGCACATGGCACACAAGAATACTACCATTATCATCACATTTGTTTAAAGTTTATTGAGATTCTCACTGTGAATTAGCACAATTTTAAACAGACTACATCAAAAAAGGCTAGACAAAATGCCCTACACATCCAAGCTGTCAGCTCTTCTCGTTTATTCACTCACATGTCAACAATATGAACCCATATGCGACAGACACAGCGAACATGGCAGTTAAAAAACAGACCTGGGGGGCACCTGGGTGGCTTAGTCGGTAAAGTGTCTACCTTCAGCTCGGGTCGTGATCCCAGGGTCCTGAGATCGAGTCCTGCGTTGAGTTCCCTGCTCAGCGGGGAGTCTCCTTCTCCCTCTCCCTCTGCCCCTACTCCTGCTCGTGCTGTCTCTCTCTCTCTCAAATAAATAAATAAAATCTTAAAATAAATAAATAAATAAATAAAATAAAAACAGAAAAACAGACCTGGCACCAGCCTCACTGCAAAATCCACAATCCCAAGCAGAGAAGCTGTGAGCAAGTCATAACAACACAGCCCAGTGACTGGTACAGTAGGAGAAGTGGAGGCTGCTATGGGGGCATAAAACAGAAGAACCACTCCGGGGGCCTAGGAAAGTGCCCCTAGAGTGAGAGATACTCAAGTTCAAACCTAAAGGACAGGCAGGTCATCAGTCTGATGAAAATGAGGAAGAAGACTTCCAGACCATGGAAAGTATTTGCAGCCCCCGCAAAAAATTGAAAGAGCAATGCTCATTCTAAAAACTAAAAGGGGAAAAAAAAAAACAACAACCTAGAGATGGAAAGAGTAGTCACGTGCCAGAGGGTCGTGAAAGACATTTAAGGGGTTTGGGCTTTATCCGAAGGGAAATGGGAAATCACTAACAATCAGGTTGTGGGGCAGCAAGACTAGAGGCAAGGAAACCCAACAGGGGCCCGTTTCCAGGATCCAAGGGAGAGATGACAGTAAGCTGGTATGCGGGGGGCGGCGGGGGGTGGGCAGAGGAGATGGAAAAGTAGGCAGATCTAAGAAATATTCAGGAGGGACAATCAACAGGACTTACTCTTCTGGTACAGGAAGTAAGGGAGAGGAAGGAATTAAGGACACCAAAGGGATTCCAGATCTGGAAAGCTGGGTAGACAGCACTGTACATTCACTGAGCCAGAGAAAACTGAAGGATAAACAGGGGTAGGGTGGGGTGGGGAAGATGGCAGACTCCCAGCCCCTGGCCTGTCACCAAGGCTTCGGTTCCTGGGACACCCAGCATGCAGAACCTCATCAGCATCTCACAGCACACCTGGCTGAGCTGAATGCCCCTTACCCTGGTCCCTTCTCCGGAAGGTCCACCTCCGCTGACAGTGGACTGTAGACAGGAATGCTGACATCATAGCCTTGCCGGTAAGTCCACGTAGAAAAGCCACCACCAGCCAACAGAGCCCTGAAAGCAAAGGATTTTGTCAAACAATGAGAAAGAAAGGTCTTCATTCTGATAAGCTCGTGGGAAGGGATAGGAGTAACTGGGTCAACAATAATATCAACAAAGGCCTGTTTCCTGAGTCACTTGTCTCTGAAGACACTGTGCTCAATGTTTCACAGTCATACCTCCTGGACATCGATCCCTGAGTTAGCAGCCTTCTTCTGGGGTCCTAAGTGGTCTTTCCTTCTTTTCCATTTTTTTAAAACACATCACAGCCCAGAGGCTACCCTGTGAACAGCCCCTCTGCTACCTTATTCAGATTCCATTCACCTCTCCCCAAAGTCCTACCTCGTTCCGCAACACTCACACCAGCAAGAACAGACAACAGGTCTGCACAGGAAGCCTGCTGAGACAGTCGCTCACCGACCCTCTGGCCCGAATCTTAGGTGACAATGGGCACAGAAAGCAGTGGGGACAGCAAAGTATCTCATCCCGTGCTGCGCACGCCCCAGCCTCTCTGCAATGCCCACCCCGGCAGGTCCCTCCGTGTTGTCCCAGAGCTGCGTGTGGATCATGTGGTCTCCACCAGCTCTCGCCTGCATTGCAGTTACTCAGTCCCCGTACCGGAAGCATGAATCCACAATTGGACTGTTAGTGCTTCACCTGCACTTTGCACGCACTAGCTTTTCTCCTTAATTAGAAAGCTGTGAACATACTGTTTTAATTGGATCCAGCAAACAGTACAGTGACACTTCATCAGAAAAAGGAAGCAGGTGTAGATCACACCAACTTTTACTGTTATTCTATCCCTGGGGCCCCAAATCCATCAAAATCACTTACTGGGGCAGAGTTTTGCCAGTTTCACGCATCGCACTGTCTGAGCCAAAATGTCTCAACTGAGAAACCACATTTTTTGCAATATTGATTGCTACCAATCCTCGCCCTGCCCTGATGACAACCTACATTCCCTTCGAACATGACCAGTTGAAGTTCAAAGATTTTCCAACCACCCCTGGAAAACCCAATCTGTTTCTTTAAGCGTTATGAGACCAAGAATTGGTTAGTGAGGTAAAGTGCAGGCTAAAAACCTCTCCAGCTGCCAGTCTACTCTGTAAAACTTACTGACTATCCTTAATACCAACATACGGTCTTATTTTTCCTGATCAGCATTTAGCAGTGAATCCATCCACCATGAATCTGGGCCGATGCCATGACAGCAGGCAGACTGCAGGGGACCCTGTGACCTCTGTGCAGAGAAACAAACATGGATCCAATATAGAGACACCAGGCAATTCAGGTAAGCCAGGGTGGTGGGTGATTAGGTGATTACACTCACAGTCCCAAAGGAAAGGGGAACGAGCAAGGGGCAAGAAAGGAAGCAGGTGTGTATCACACCAACTTGTACTATAATTCTGTCCCTGGGGCCCCAACTGTTGTTACTCTGTTCCAGGATAGTAGGTTGGGGGTTATGCACTGGTAGGGGGAAAGCATGCACTCGGAAGCACGTCCTACGTCACAGATCATACACTCGAGATCTCTACTTGTGACCTCCGCAAGGGCCAGGACTGCAGTCAAACAGACCTCACACCGGCCCTGCTACTGATAAGACTTCGACTTCAAGTCCCTGTATCTTCTTCTGCCAAGGACTCCACACCATGATAATGGAGACAATAGCGTGAGCTTCCCTTGCTCTACAGAACACGTTTTGCATTGAGTGAAAAATGCATTTCTGAAAAGCACATTCTGCTTTCCTATTATGTATCCCCAAATCAGAGATCAGTTCCAAAGCTACAAGAGACTGAATAGAAAACTTGCAGCTAAAAAAGCATTAATCTGATGATCAGACTTATGCCAGGTCAAGCATCACGTCACTCGAAGTGTCCTGCAGCATTTTTAGCACGTTGCAGGCCTTCCTGACGCTAGGACACGTCCTCTGTCATAGAGCCCTCTGCACGGCCTCACACACTCCACCATCGCTGCTCCAGTCTGTCCTCAGATGTTCTCCCAGTCCTCCTCCCATCTGAGTGTCCACAGGGCCTAAACACAGTTCGTCTGCAAGCACATCCTTTGCTTTCTTTTGAACCATGCATGCAATCAGGCTTGCAAATTCCTCAAATATAAAGCTTCAAATTTCGCAAAAAAAAAAAAGCTGACCAATTCTATTAATCATCCTTATTTGTTTACTGAATCAAACAAACTATTTAAAAAATATGTATGAGCCAAGTAAATCTGAACAATGGCTAGATATTTGATGATATTAGATTCCTATTAAATTTTTAGATGTGAAAATAGTACTATAGTTGTATTTTTAAAAATCCTTTATCGTGGAGAGATTCAAACGGAAATAATTACAGAGGTAATGATATAACATCTGGAATTTGCTTCTAGATAACCTGGTAGGGGGTGGGTAGGAGTACAAACCAATGGAGACCAGCCCTGAGTTGATAATTACCAAAGCTGACAGAGGGGCATGAGTTATCCATACTAATCTCTTCTTTTATACAGGTTTAAAATTTTCTATAACAAGTTAAATAAAACCCACACGAAGTAGAAATCTGTGAGAGATGTGCAAAGACACAATAACAATCCGGCATAGTAACAGTATTACAGAACATATATGAGAAAACAAAGATTGGTAAAGTAAGGCACTGAAGAGGTATAATTTGCTCCCACTTAAAATGGGTCTGTGTGTGTGTATGTGTGTGTGTATACATATATATATATACACACACAGACATGCACATGCACATATTTATACATGTTGTGTATAAATCCATAGAAGAAAAGGCTAGAAAAATACAGAGTATTTGAGGACAATGACCACCTTTCAGTAGGGAAGGAAAATAGAGGAGGATCTGAAGCATATGTTTATATTTTACTCTTTATACGCTTGCACATTGTTGCAATCTTGTACAAAGAAAGTATACCCGCAGCATGTGTAGGATTTTTAAAAATTGGAAGAGAAATAAAAACAGATTTAAGCAGCACAAAAGATATATATGCTGAGCAGACATTTCCTTCTGTCCTGGTCCTTACATTTCCCCGAGTAAAATCATTCTCAAGCAATCTCACCTATGACCTTAGATTTCAGCAGACCCTTGACGCAGTCTAATCTAGCCTGTCTGCTTTCTAATTTCCAAATAATCTGATATGCAGCTCTTGCTAAAACCATTCTGTCCTCATGGTTCTTGCCTCCTCTGAATCCAGGAACAAGGACAAATGATAAGAAAAACTCACAAAAAATCTACTCTTCCTTCCAACCAGAAGACCACCTAGGTTTCAAAATGAAATTTCCCACATGCACAGATAAAGAAGGAACACAGTGATTCATTACTTGCTATAGGATTGCCTATAATCACTTACAAAAATACATCCACAGGGAAAAAGATTTAACCCTCCTGATCCTTAACACCTAAGCACTAGCAAGAACTCAAACTTCTTCTTGACTACTTGACACTTCCCCGCAGAGAAGTGAAACCCCATTTAACATGTGCACTTGATAAAAATAAAATCCTTCTCCCATGCAAATACATATACCAAAATGTCAGCAAAAAGTGAAATGTCCCAAACAGAAATAAGCCCTTCTCAAAATAAACCCAGAACAGCAGGTGAAGACACAGCATTCCTAACAGCTTTTTCCTCCCTTCTCTGTTCCCTAAAGTATTTCACTTTCCCAGAGCAACCAAATCCATAAAACAGTAGCCCACTCAGGAACACTGAGGCTGACAGCCAAACCAGGGCTCCCCTTGTGTTTAGCCGGGTTCTATAGAATTTGTGTAGCCTGACTGCCCTCTATCGACCAAAACGCTTTCTACACCAAAGGTGAGAGGGGGGTCCTGGAGTGTAGGTCTCTTCTAGTGGTAATTGTATTTCCAGATAGAAACACAACAATGACCCTACATAATAACCACTTAAGGTAAAGAGGCTTGGATTTAATCTTCCAGGGAAAAGTAGTCCCAAGTGCAGATTTTCATAAATGCTGGTGTCAGCCTTTAGCGAGCTGAGAACACCACTGGCCTCGGGCTACCCTTTAACCCGTAACAGTGATTTTACGAGTGAAACATCAACTGTAATAAAATGACTTATGAGTGAGTTCTGATGTCAACTCACAACACTGCTGTACCTTGAGTATTGCCCGGGACCCCTACCATGGACCTCACTTTTCTGCTCTCCTCAAAGCCTTGAACCCAGTACTAGGAAAGGAACCTCACGCGGTACCCCATCCCTGAGCGTTCTGGGAAGCCTTCAGCCCAAGCAGTTCAGTCGATGTGGAAAAGGGGTGATTAACAGAGTGAACAGACTCAATCATAATCCCGCAATCCCAACCACCCCACACCACACGTGCTGTTTGGAAGGTTTCATTAGGAAGAGAGGAAGGAAAGAAGTGGGTGGGGGCCAGGAGGGATGGGAGGACAGAAGGAAAGACCCCACTGACCGAGACAATGGAGAGTAAATGAACCAGAGTGCTCTCGTTCCCCTGACATGACAGGCTCTAGGTGTCACTTTCACACCTCCGTGCCCCCTTCCCACAGCAAACTGCGGCTCACTTTTTACAAATGCTCCCAAATTCGGACAGAGCCGACACAAGCCAGGCATGAAACGGGCCTTGGGGTTGGGGGTGCTGCATTAAGGAGAGCAAAACTCAGACTGAGAAAAAAAGATCGTTTTTTAAAACGCTATGCTAGGGACGCCTGGGTGGCTCAGTTGGTTAAGTGTCTGCCTTTGGCTCGGGTCATGATCCCAGGGTCCTGGGATCAAGTCCCGCATCGGGCTCCTTGCTGAGCGGGGAGCCTGCTTCTCCCTCTGCCTGCGGCTCCCTCTGCCTGTGCTCTCTCTGTGTCTGTCTCTCTCTGACAAGTAAATAAAATCTTTAAAAAAAAATAAAATGCTTTGCTATAACATAAGTTCTAGTCGGTTCTCCGTAACAGATTTAAGCAGGTCCAGTCTCACTACATCTATGTCTCAAGGAGGGAAATGCCTAGGACAATGTTTTATTTTGACAATTCTGATTACATAGTCTGCCCCACTAGCCTTGGAAATAGGACTTCACATGAAAGAAAGGGTCTTGCATTTCCTTAACCCTCAGAAACCCATCACTGGGATAGCCCCAAATACACTTACCTGTCTCTGGGGACATCCAGAGCCGTGTTATAATCTGGGGGACCTCCAGGCAACATGTTGAACAGCAGGTGGTTTGTACCTCGATCCCACCTATTAAGAAATGAAACATGTACATGTAGTTGAATTTATATGTCAACTACGAAGGAACAGAAACAAGAATCAGTTACTGGGATGACAAGCAGCAAGTATCCCCAACCCCAACTAGGGCTACTTCTCCGGGGTGCCAAGTGAATTCCTAGAAATCCCAAGAGTACATCAGACACTAGGCTGGCTCCTCGAAAGGAAAAACAGGTAGATGTGTACTTCGAGCTTGGCCACTACAGGTGTGCCTATGATAATGACAACCCAAAAACGATCTGAATGTTCACCATTTGGTTAAAGAAACAAAAAAGGAATATAGAAGCCTGGTTAAGTACATCATGGAACATGCATAAAATGGAAGGCTATACAACCCTTAAAATTATATAGTAAACGAACATGAAGTTATCTGGAAATACATTCACAATGTATTAAGGAAAAAAGGCAGCACAAGAGTATAGAATTGTGTAATCCCATTTCTGACGAAACGTGTACACGTGCATATGCCTACTTCATACAAAAATGTATATACACATGCGTACGTGTATATTTTTTTTACAAAAATGACTGGGAAGTAACATCATTGAGGTGGCATCATGGAACGAATCTTACATGCTTCTTTTTGCTTACTTGTATTTCCAGACTTTTTACAGTGAACATGCTAATATATTACGTAAGTAGTAAGGGGTGGGGGGAGATTTCAATATAACAGGAAAGCTATGGGAGGATGAGCCATCCCGAGGTTTTAAACTCCATGCAGGTGGGAGCCCACAGCAACAGGTCGGCTGGCCGACGGCTTTTCACCGGTACAGAGGCGAGGTGCTTCCGGCACCAGCTTCACGCTCCAAGTCGGTCGCTCATACACATGCCCTCCCACGAGGAAAGAGACAGCAGCTGGAGGCCAGCTCAAGAGGAGACCCATCCCCTCTCCCCGCCCTTCCCTCCAGCTCCCCCAAGGCCCTGGCTCCCGTCTGTAAACGGGCTACACACCTAGAGAGCTGGGCCAGTGCCTGTGCTGTCTCCTTAATGCGGAGCGTGTTCTGGTTAAGGACGTCGATGGATGGGACAAACAGGCAGGCCCGGGTGATGTCATCGGTATAGTAGTCGCTGTCTGAGATGGCCGTGAGCAGCTCGTTATACTCCCGGGAGATGGTGTTGCTGACGGGGACACCAGCGTCGTCCACGTACTTTTTCAGAGAGTAGATATACACCTTGATTTTGTTCTTTGGGTTGAAGCCACAGCGGTAGACATCAAAGCACGTGTGCATCCTGCAGCTGAGATCGCCGCGCTCAGGGCTGGGACTATCGGCCGGCAGCCTGACCACCGGCACATCGCGGACACTGCGCTTCTCTACGTTCCAGTCACTGGAGGACTCGATGGAATGGGGCCAGAACTGAAACATGCCGGTGGCAATGAGGCCCAGCAGGACGATGGAGAAGAGGGTGATGTAGTAGATTCGGTGCTTGGTCTTCATTCTTGGGATGAGGGCAGGACCCCGGATATTGTACTTGACCGACGCACACATAATGACACAGACAGCCTCTTCCTCCCACTCCTAGTTCCAGGGGGAGACACAAGAAAAATGAAGCAGGCAGGGTGGCAAGTGACCCCTGAAAGGACTGTCTGACCCTCAGCATCCTATTTCTTTCCCTGAAGCGGTTTGAGGAAATAATGAAAAGGGATTTTTGACCCTTCTCGTAAATATATTCGAATATATATTTGTGTATTAAATGTGTGCTATACGCCATATTTAGTATTTCATATTGTACACACTAAATACAAATGTTGATAAATTTAACTATATCCTATAAATATATATTCAATGAAAGCATAAGTCATAAATGCGTGGGGCCTAGGAAGAGGGGCGCTGACCAAGGAAGAAAGTCAAAAGTAGAATAAAGATAGTTGTTTTATTTCGTTTTTAAACACTTGGCTAACATATGGGGCCCCTGGGTGGCTCAGTCGGTTGAGCTTCCGACTGTTGGTTTCGGCTCAGGTCATGATCTCAGGGTAGTGGGATCGAGCCCCACGGGCTCCACGTTCTGCAGGGAGTCTGCTTGAGAGTCTCTCTCTGCCCTTCCCCCCCAGTCTCTAAATAAATAAAAGTCTTTAAAAAAAAAACCACTTGCCTAACATAAACTGATGCTTCATCTGGACAAACTGGCTCTTGGTTATCCTAAAATCTGTTTTCAGTCACTTATTCAGTCAACCCTGTGATGAGCGAGCACCGAACACGCACTGTGCAAGAAACGAGGAAGAGGGTGCCTGGGTGGCTCAGTTGGTTAAGCGACTGCCTTCGGCTCAGGTCATGATCCCAGGGTCCTGGGATCGAGTCCCGCATCGGGCTCCCTGCTCTGCGGGGAGCCTGCTTCTCCCTCTCCCACTCCCCCTGCTTGTGTTCTCTCTCTCGCTGTGTCTCTCTCTGTCAGATAAATAAATAAAAAATCTTTAAAAAAAAAAAAAAAGAAAAGAAACGAGGAAGAAAGCAAAGACTCCACCTTACGGGAACTTACATTCTACTGAGGGAGGTAAGACAAAGCTATGACAAAATGCAAAATGTAAAAATATCACTAGGAAAGTATCAATAAGGTGCCAAGGACTATTAGGCTAGATTACTCTTTAAATAAAATATAGTGATGTTTCATAAGGTGACAAATTGACACATTTAGATGGAAGGAAAGTAGAAAAGCATAGGGAGATAGGGAGCGAGGGAAAGAAGGGTCAATGTGGTGGATCAATTTCCAAAGACTGATGCCAACAATTCTTCACATCTTTGAATGTGCATGCCACTTTTCTAATCAAAAGGCAGAATCTATTCCTCTTCCCCCCTGAATCTGGGCTAGCCTTGTGACTTGCTCTGACCAGGAGAATGTGGCGGAAGTGACATTCTCGGGCTTTTGAGCTCAGGCTTTAAGAGACCTGTAGCTGCTGTTCTGTCCTCTGGGAACCCAGCTGCCGTGCCATCAGGAAGCTGGGCTCCCAGCTGAAGGTAACGCCAGGGAGACCCCACTGCAAACTGAATAAAACAGACAGGAACCATCCCCAGCAAGTTCTGCACAGACTGCAGAATCCTGAGCAAATACATGGTAGTTATTGTTGCCTGGGTCACTAAATTTTGGGTTGGTTTGTTATACAGCAATACCTGAATGAAACAGCCAGTAAGCATCTCTGAATGATACAAAGATATTCTTAGTCCTCACCTGAAAATACGGACTTTCCCTGTAGATCACAACTTAAGATCCTTACCAAACAAGCCTGCCCCATTGGATGCCTGGATACTGTGTGGGGAGGGCAGAGCCGTGGGACTGCACCACGTGTCACAGACTCACCATGTCACTGCGGTAAGCTGCTTCGGGCAAGCCACGTGTCAAAGTCCCAACCTACAAAATGGTCTCATTCTACTCACTGGTATTTCAGAAAAGCTATTAATAAAAAGGGAAAAAACTGAAAAGTTCATGGACCATCTTCAAGGGTAGCAACCATTTTTACTTTGGCTAAATGGCGCTCTCCCGCATCACTGCCCACATGGCAAAACGGCTTCCGGCCTAGCTGGCGGGGCGCTGCCAAGCCTTGAATGTTGCAATCGCACCAGCTTTGGGGGCAAAATGTAAACAGTCACAAAAGATTTCAACTTGTATCTCCTGTGACCATCAGTTGGAATGTAAGAAATCTGCTGGTCACACATGACTGCATGAAGGTGCATATATTTTTAAGCTTAAAAATTATCATCTTTGGGGAACATACATCACCAACCATTCACATATGTTCATTGATTCCAGGACAGAAATATGGGCATGAGAACCATTTCAGTGTTTCTGTCATTCTAACCACCAGCTTGCCCCTACTCCCTACTACCTCCAGTCCCCCTCCCCCCCCAGGTAGCTTTCTTGGCATTCTCTGTCTCTGCGGGAGCTAGAAGATAGGAAGGCTCAGCACACATGCAGGCAAGGAGCCACCCGCTCCACGGCGGCAAGTCAGAACTCCCCAGCAGGCTCTCCAGGTACATTTATCCCCGGATCGGTGGTTTTCAAACACCCAAAGGGTGAGCATCACAGGCGCAGGTTGTTGAACCAGAGTCTTTGGCCCAGGTGCCGGAGGTCTGTACTAGCCCGTCTAAAATAGGGTCACCGAATCGGGCATTTTAGCAGGCTCCTCAGTGTTTTTTTGTGTCATCAGGTTTGAAATCTTGACTGAAATTAGACAAACTACCTTTTAACACAGTAGCTTTCACACCTTTTTTTTTTTTTTTAACTAAAACCTACAATAAGAAATACATTTTATATTGTGACCCAATACAGACATAGGTGTGTGTGTATTTTAAATAAAAGCTTCACAGGGGCCCCTGGGTGGCTCAGTTGGTTGAGCAGCTGACTCCTGATTTCAGCCTAGGTCATGATCTCAGGGTCCATGGAGTCCACGTTGGGCTCCCTGCTCAGCGGGGAGTCTGCTTCAGGACTCTCTCTCCCTCTGCCCCTCCCCCTGCTCGTGCGCGCGCGCGCTCTCTCTCTCTCTCTCTCTCTCTCTCTCTCAAATAAATAAATACATCTTTTAAAACAATTTTTAATTAAAAAAAGAAAGAAAAGCTTCACAAAAAAGTATTTAACCTTAGTATACAATACTAGCCATAGAACATGGAACAAACATGGTATTTTTCTATTCTGTTATTCTACTGATGCTGGCCTTACCTATGAGATGAATTATATCACCTGATAATGGGTCACGCACAGTTTGGAAAAAAACTGATTTCATATATAATAAAACTGGGATTAATGGAACAAAAATAGAATCCACGTGAGCTTACAAATGTTCAAGAGTTACAGACTATGAAAAAGGCACTATCACAACAAAATAAACCCAAATAGAAGGAAATAAGTAATAAACAAAAACAGTAATTAACTAATAAAAAAAAAACAGAAAGGATCAACAAAGCTAAAAGTCGCTTTTTAAAGTTTTTTTTTTTAAGATTTATTTTAAAGAGAGCGTGCAAAAGACAGCATGCACGTGAGCAGTGAGGAGGGGCAGAGGGAGAGAGTCACAAGCAGACTCAGTGTTGAACATGGAGCCCAAAGTGTGGCTTGATCTCACAACCCCAAGATCTCAACCTGAGCCGAAACCAAAAGTCGGACACTTAACCAACTACACCACCCAGGTACCCCTAAAAGTTGCTTTTTTAAAAAGGTGAATAAAATTGACATTTGATATAACTCTGGTAGAATTAATCAAGATAAAGAAAAAAAGGCACAAATAAATATCTAGAATGAAAACTCTAAATGCTGCCTGTAGTTAAAAGATGATATCAATGAACTTACACCAATATATTTGAAAACTTAGATGAGCTAGAAAACTTCTTTAAAAACAAAACTTTAGGGGCACCTGGGTGGCTCAGTCAGTTGAGCGTCTGTCTGCCTTCGGCTCGTGTCATGATCTCAGGGTCCTGAGATTGAGCCCTGCATCGGGCTCCCTGCTCGGTGGGAGGCCTGCTTCTCCCTCTCCCACTCCCCCTGCTTGTGTTCCCTCTCTCACTGTCTCTCTCTCTGTCAAATGAATAAATAAAATCTTTAAAAAATAAATAAAAACTTTAAAAATCTTCCTATAAAGAAAATTTCAGGCCCAGAAGTTCTACTGCACATTCAAGAAATAATTCCAATTTTACACAAATTATTTCCAAGTCCAGAAAGAAAGGTGAAACACTCCCCAGCTTCTATTAGGAGGCTAGCATAACCTTAATACCAAAATCTCACACTGGTGGTTCTCAAAGTACGTCTGATGCCAGGAGTCCCCATGACCCTTTCAAAGGCTCTGAACAACACTGACAGGATTTTTTCACTTTCATTTTTGAGGCCATGTGACACATGTTATTGTAAAGACTGCAGAAGTAGATATGAGAATCCAGCTGTCTTCTGATAAGTTTTTCCTAATTCAATGAAAGATATCAACCCACAGATTCAAGATGCTCAAATTTGGGGCACCTGGGTGGCTCAGTTGGTTAAGCGACTGCCTTCGGCTCAGGTCATGATCTTGGAGTCCCAGGATCAAGTCCTGCATCAGGCTCCCTGCTCAGCGGAGGGTCTGCTTCTCCCTCTGACCCTCCCCCTTCTCATGCTCTCTCTCTCTCTCTCTCATTCTTTCTCTCTCAAATAAAGAAATAAGATCTTTAAAAAAAAAATGCTCAAATCCAAGCAGAATATATACAAAAAAAAAAAAAAAAAAAAAAAAGCCACCTAGATATGTCGAAGTAAAACAACTAAAAAGAAAGCTAAAGAAAAAAATGTTAAAAGCAGCCAGAGGGGAGAAAAATCTATCCAAGGTCTATTAAAAAACTACGTGTAACAGGCAAAACTATAAAATACTTAGAAATCTCTATGACTTCTGGGCAGAGAATGATTTCTAAAACAAAATACAAGAAGTGCAAACCACAAAAAGATAAAATGATAAAACCTGTGTTACAATTAAGAATTTTTCTTCATCAAAAGATACCATATAGAAGTAAAAAGACAATCAATAAACTAGTAGAGACCTGCAATCCATATAACTGATAAGGACTAGCAAGCCAAATAAAGAATGCCTACAAAACAATAAAAACAAACAAAGAACAAGAAAACAAAAAGGAGAAAACCAGACAGAAGACTTAAGCAGGAATTACACAGGAGAGGACACAAAATCAGCACAGCGACACCTGAAAACCACCTTTAGTCTCATCAATGGTCAGCGAACGTATAACGACAATGAGACACCATCCAGCCGCCAACACAAGAAAACGAAAGAGTCAAACAGCACCCGGTGTGGGCAGGGCCTGGAGCCACTGAACTCCGCTGGTAGGAGTATATGAACAGGCTTGAGTCCCAAGTGGTCAGCAGGAGGGCTGGAAAGAAGAGGGGCTAATGCCCCTATGTTAGAGTCCTAAGCATCACATTGCGCTTCCTACTTGTCATAGTTTGGTCCCCCTGGCCCCCTGCAAAAAGAACCAGAGACAAGGATGGAGGTACAGGGAGTTTCCTTACTTGGGAGGTGATCTCAGAAGGCCAGAGTAAACAGCAAGGAGAGAGAGACACAGAACCAGGGACAGCCAGTAAGGTGGGCAAAAGGGGCTCTTGGGAGTGCTAGGAACTCTTGAAAAACCACAAAAACTAAACTTGTCCCTCAGAAGGATGAGAAGCCAAGGCACTGATCTCCCAACTCCCGCCCACTATTGCTTGAGATTGTCTGGTACTATTATCAGCTCATACTCTGTACTCAACAACCCTCAAAAGGTCTGGATCTTATCCTTTCCTCAATGTACCATTAGTCTGATAAAGAGCTGCAGTTCCTGGAGGAAGGACTGGGTGAACGTCTGTCTATACCTGCAGGAACATTTCAAAGACCTCTTTAAAGAGACCCAGGCTCCCTCTCAATCCATGGGATATGGGTCTGAGCTCCTGCCTGAAAACTGGGGTTGAACAGTGATTTTTCCACTGCAACAGCTGACATCAGCCTTCTACTTGCCCGCTCTTGGTTTTTTTTTTCTGGTTATACAAGTCAAGCAATACCTTAGTTAGCTGCCCATCTATACTGTCCTTAAGGATACTATACTCTATTAGCATCACTGTGGATCAAGACACATCAGCAGCAAGTTGGGCTTTATTGGCCATTGTGGGGACTGTGTCTACCATGCCACTGAAGGTCAATGCCACCCAGCCTCCGCTATTTCAGAATCCTATCACCCTCACAGATACTTGGGAACCCAGTTCCCCAATCACATCTAAAGCCAATTCTGGCCTACAGGAAACAGTCCACACTGAGCTTCTCAAAGATGCTGGCCTCCAGTGGGCATTCCATGTTGCCAGAATTATAGGAGTGAGCCCTCCCGGGAACATGGGCAGGTGTACATCTCTGGCCTCAAATAATAAATCTATTTCAAATCTCCACCCCCCAATACCTCTGATCCCTTCCTCAACACTCTCCCCAGACAGCTCTGGCATCTCCACCTCATTTCCTACAGGCCAGCAGTTTCTGGCCTGTTATCTCGGGCCAGATCATCCTTTTCTGTGGGAAGCCAGAAACAACCCCCAGTTTTGAGAACCAAAAATATACCCAGACATTGCCAAATACCCCCGGGGGAGCCAAAATCACCCCTACCTGAGAACCAGTGGTGCAGATCATGGTCATGTCCAAGTTTCAAGGAATCTGCCCAGTTGCTCCAGTTGTTCTTGCAAGATCATTAAACCCCTAATCCTGAGAGAATGCTCCTAAAGAGACACAGCCTTTCCCAAGCAGCTTTATGGTCCACCGTTACCCCACTCTTCAGCTGACACCCTCAAGATTCACTCGCACATGTGTGCCCTCAGCTCCCGCTGGTTCCCAGGAGCCAGGTCCTACAACTCCAGTACAAAAGCTATTTGTCCAGTAGCAGGGACTGTACTTCCCCGCTTAGGCAATGCTGAGATCCGAGGGGAGGGGGAGGCAGATCTTGAGAGGATAAGTACCATCCTGCAAGGCAAGAGCCTTCAGCAAGGTTTTTGCAGAGTGTCCAGAGGATACTTCCACTAGCCCCGAGGATCTAAGGAAATCTGGGAGTTCAGAGTTCTCCATGCTTCTACCAAACAGCTGCATCTCAGGCCTCACCCCTGACTTTAGCAGAGGCCACCTGTCCCAGGCTGCGCCTTCAGCCTCCTCTGCAGTTTTGCCATAATTATGATTAAATTCCGCGCCTGATTTTCGACAGTCTGGCTTCTGACTGCAGGAGATGCTGCCACAGAGCCTTCTGTCGCTCACAGTGTGTCCTGGGGTTGATACCTGGCTGATCTGAGCCTGACCTTACCTCAAGGCTCGAAGAAAGATGACAAGAGACAGCCAGCTCCACTAGCCTTATCATTCCCATGGTCCATATCCTGCCCACGTGCTAGAGCTACTGTACTAGCCAATGCTTTCCCTTCTACCTGAGTCACATCCCACCCACCGTTGGCAAGAGTCACACAACTGTGATGCTAGAGTACCAGGGGTTATCAACAGCTGCATAGGGGCCCTTGTTGCCATCTGAGGGTGAGGGAGTCCAGTTTTACAATACTATTCTCAGGGTCGGCTTTCCAGAGCCATTCTAGTACCAACTGTCTTAGCTTATGTTCCACCAAACTAGGAAAAAACAACTGGAAAGCAGGGAGCTTGCAGAAGATGAGTCCAGAGAGCCAGAGTGAGGGACGAAGGAGGGGAGTCAGGGAAGAACGGAAAGCCATGAGGATTACCATACTGAGCTGAGGAATGGGGCTCAGTCCTCTGCAGAACTATGTAGAACACACCTCAGAACTGTCCCTTTGAAGGAGAGGAAATGATGGCATTCATCCACTGAAGCCCATCCCCTACTGGCTGAGGGCTATTCCCAGATGTAAACTCACATTTTTGAGATACGCCTACACAGCCAAAGCAAGCTCCCACAAGCCTTTGCCAAACAGGTGGGAGATATGGTGAGTATTTGAGGTGAAGTAAAACTAAAAACGAGGGGAGCGACACCTGGGTGGCTCAGTTGGTTGAACGTCCAACTCTTGGTTTCAGCTCAGGTCATGATCCCAGGGTTATAGGGTTCTGCGCTCAACAAGGAGTCTGCTTGGGATTCTCTCTCCCTCTCCCTCTGCCCCTCCCCACTGCTTGCGTGCTCACACTCTCTCTCTCTCTCTCTCTCAAATAAGTAAATCTTTAAACAAAAAAAGGGGGGGGAGGGGAAAAGCCTTAAATGAAAAAGGAAAGCAAAGGATGAGAGATGAGAGGAAAAAAGTCCCTTACTAAATGGTGCTTTAGAGATAGAGAACCTTCTTGGTGAGCATCCATGTACCTTTCACATACCTCATCCCAACATTTGCCATGTTATATTAAGTATTTGCAAGTTTGTCTCTTCTACTGGTTGTCATTTTCTTGTAGTCAATTTCCACACACTGAAGCACAGAAAGATGTATGTCCCCAAAACCATCATCCAAGAAAACGAGTCATAATCTTCCCATCCTAAGAGGACACTTGCTACCACCACCATGTTCAATGCCCCTGACACTGAGCCTCTCGGAAGAGGACTGAAAGGAGTCTTCTACTAATTAATGTTTCACATAATACCATAACCCATATGAAACGAGAATTTCACAGCAAAGCCTTACAAACTTAACCTCCCTGAAACACATCAAACCTGTCCCTGCAAAACACTGGAATCATCTGTCTAACTGTCGAGCACTGAGTCACTGGAAAAATCTTTTAACTCCTCTCTACTGTCAGGATGAGATGCATTTTCTGTTCCTGGAATTATTTATCCCGAAAATGTGCCTGAAAATCTATCCTTGGTGCTTCAGGCTATATCCAATCCATTTAGTCTGATGCTCTGAATCACAATCTCGTCTTAACCTTTTTAGAAAAGCCCTCACAACTGAACTCCCAGGGCCACTGCAATACTGGAACTTAACCCCGCTGTGCCTGAAAACAAAGGAACCAAATATTAGCAAAAGAAGGAAGATCTGTGATTCATTGCCTTCCTTGATAGGGTTCTTTATAATTAAAGTTATATGATGACTAACCATCCCTAAAAATGGTTTCCAATGGGGAAAAAAAAAAGTGTTTCCTTGATTGTGAGAATTATACTATAATTAATATAATGTATATAACAACTAATAACTAAACTATACTGAGGACTCACTACATGCATCTGTTTTAAGCACTTTGTGTTAACGTATTTAATCTTTCTAACAGTGCCATGTGACAAGCTATTATTATCCTCATTTTACAGATAGGGAAAGTGCAAGGGGAAGGCTAAGTAACTTGCACAATGTCACAAAACTAGAAAATGCCAAGGCTAGGATTGGGAGGATGGCAGTCTGACTCCGGAGCCCCAGCTACTAACCTCCAAGCCTCGCCTAATTACCTACGAAAGCCTAGATTAGATCTACCTTTTTCACTCAACAAGCAAAGGCAGCATAACTTGACGGATCCAAATTTATCTATTCATACGAGCACATGCAACCGAGAGGCTTAAGACAGCGGAAGTGAGGAATGCTGGAAACTGAGTCATATATTAACACGAACAGCCTTTGAGCCCTGACATTCACAAACCCGAGCCCAGTGCAAATCCTTACAGCACTCAGCTGACTCCGAAGAATTAAAATTGACATATTTCCACTTAAAGGCATCTTCAGACCAGCCAGTCAAGGACCCTTCTAGCTTAGCAGTTCCCAACAAGTTACACCAAGCAATCATTTGAGTCTCAAAACTGACCTGGCTCCCACCGCCAGTAGCAAACCTCCAAATGCCTCTGAGCTCTGATGCCCAGGGCCTGGGCACCCCGGACCACCTTCCCCACCCAGGCTTTTCTCCGCGCTGAGGGCACAGTGCCCCAAGCCCTGCCCTGGCATCCTGCGCCGCACGGGCTACCACCGGCCGCGGGAGAGCCCAGCGCGCCAGAAATCGCCGCGGGGAGAACCCGATCCCCGCAGCTCGCGGGAAGGAGGTGGCAGCGGGAAGGCAGAGGTCCCGGGGCAGCGTGGGCCCCGCGGGAAAGGCAGCTGCGGGGTCCCGCGAGAGAGGAAAGGGGCGGGCGGGGGCAGAGGACGCAAGTGGGCCGCAAAGCGCGGGGCGGGCCGGGTTACCAGGGACCAGGCGGTGCGGAGATCCAAGCGCTCCCACAGCGCGAGACGCCGCGAGCGGCCCCGGCGGGGGTGGGGTCGCCCCTCGCCGCCCTCAGGCCTCCGCGCGGCCCGCGCTTCCCGGCGGCCAGGCCCGACTCCGCCGCGGCCCCGGAGGCCCTTCCGCGCCGCGCTCACCTCGGCCACGGTTGCCTCCCGCTCGGCCCCGCGCTCGGTCACCGGGGCATGCCGCAGGGCGCGGGCCACGGCCGCCCGGGAGGGACCGCGCCGAGTCGCCGGCCGCCGGCGCCGGGTCTGCGCGAGCGAGCGGGGAGAGCGGCGCCAGCGACCGGGCTCGGCGACGTCTGACACCGAGCGCACTGCGCGTGCGGGAGCGGCCGGGCCCGCGCCCCCTGCTGGACAGGAGGAGCCAGGGCCCCGCGTAGGGTTTCTCCCAGGCAGGAGCGCGAAGCTCAGGCTCCACCCTAAAACTTGGTCCCGCAGAGACCTGCAGCCTTATTCATAATTAAAGAAACTGCAGGCCCAAGCAGCGAAGCACCGTGCTTCACTTATAAAACTGACACAAATGTAAACGTTTTATTACAGTGAGTAGTGGTGCAGCATTCCCGGAGGGCAACTGGGCCATATCCATCAAATGTAAAATGCCCGCAACCTTTCCACCAATCCCTCTGTATGTTTACCCTACGGATATTCTCAACAGCGTTTACCAAAAATACTCATTACAGCGTTTTTCCAAATAATAGCTAAAAACTGGAAACAAGCAAAATGAACTATGGGAAAATTTATAGTAATCAAAATAAATTATGACTAAAATGGAATCATGTGAGAATGCATATATATGTCGGTACAGAAATATCTCGAAGGTGTGTGAATATGGAAGCATGCTCTAAAACTGAGTAAATATGGTCTTTTCCATAAAATTATGTATATGCAAAATTAGGAGAGAGAAAATATACATGCAGATGTTTATATTTCAAGCGTATGTATAATATTTTTTTCTGGAGGGAATCCAAGAAGCAATGAACAGTTTTGGAGGAATAATGGTGGAGATAGAAATGGGGGAAAGAGATTTTGTTTTGTTTCTTTCCGTATTATTCACATGATCTAGCCTTACATATGCACATATGCACAGCAAAACCCCTGTCATAAGGCATAAGTGAAGCCTAAAAAAAAATCTATCAAAATGCAGAGTGCTGTAATTGGGAGGTTAATGAGATGACCCCACAGAGCCCGTGCAGTTTGCAGGTAATAGTCCGCAGAAGCCAAATCCGTTCTGGGCCCAGCTATCCCATAGCGCCATCTAGTGGAAGCTGTTACTTACAGCTTAAGTAATCAGGGAGTAGATTCTGAGTCTGGAGACTGAGGTTTCCAGCAGCAAGAGATTCCAGGAATATTCTTGTCAGTTAATGCCTGCTGGCTACTGATCCAGGGATATTGGGATGAGAGTGTTCTGGAGATGGGAAACCTACATTTTGCTTCTCCACATCCAAGAGAACATTGCCCTGCCCTCCAAATCCACATGCCCCCAAGACAACAGGAAATTTACCACACATTCACCCCATTTGGTAACAGGATAGATGGAAAGTATTTTGTTTTCTTGCCTTTCTCTGAATTAAATATATGTTGTGTGTATATATAAATATATGTATATCTTCATTAATCATTCACCTGTTCATTAAATGAGGACTTTCTCTGTTAAAGACCTGTGTTAGGCACCGCCTCAGAGGAACCTATCTTATTTACTTCTTATAACCCTAGACATGAATAGTGCCTGGACATAGTTAAATGCTCTAGGAATATGAATAAAGGGTGCCCAGACACTGGGAGGAGCTCCGTAGAAAGAAGACAAATGCACGAGTAATATTAGGCAAAGCAGAGGATGAAATGTAGCCTGGGAGAATATAAATAAAGTGCTACGGGGTTCAAAAGAGAAAGCAATCACATCCAGTTGCAAAGATGTGGGAAGACTTCACACACAATAGTTAATATCTTTGCTGGTCCTGGAGGATAGTTAGGATTTTGGCACGTAGAGAAGTGAATAGGGCATTCCAGGCAGAGAAAAAGTCATGAGCAAAAGCAGTGGATGTAAAGAAGAAGCCATCAGAAAGACCAAGTGTTTTTTTTCATCCAGTCTAACTAGAACGATGTGGCTACATTTCCAGGGGTAGAAACCATGCCAGTGATTGGAGGTAAGTAAGCACAGAGCCATGACTGTAGAAGCTGTAGAGATGCTAAAGCAGCTGAGGATGACAGCGGAGCAGACTGGTATAGAAAACTAGAAGCCAGGACCCACAGTCCCTGAGAAGGTAGAAAAGTTCAGTGGTCAGTGGTTAAAAGAGGTGAGGCTGTAGAAAGATGTTTCATTCCTCACGTTGAAGGCACAGAAAAAACCAGAGACTGCGCAGATCCCTGCCGACCCAGGGGGTCAGGAAAAGCAAAAGTGGAAGTTAGACAAAGCGTGGCTTTCCAGGCAAGTGGCATCATCAAGGGAAAGCAAGGTTACGGGCAGGAGGAATTGCTAGCGTGCAGTGGTATCCCAGATTTACCGCTTCCTTTAAATGATGGTGGTTTGCAAGAATGGAGAAAGGTATAATCTCCAAGGAAAAAGACTCTGTGAAAGAATCATTGTATGGTATTTTTTGCTGGCTCAGCTTAAATGACACTGCTGGGCAGCCTGGAGAACTAGAAAACACCTATCAAGCCCAGATCAAATATAATGAACACTCTGTCTGATGGGTAGCTGAGCTCACAAAAATAGTAAAGAAAAGATACAGGGGCCAGAAATGAAGCTACAGGGAGAAAACTGAGTGTTGAAGCGACAACAGGGCATGCGAGGTGGGGGAGTGGATCCCAAGAGGCTCACAGAAAGCCAGGATACTGAGGTGGAAGGCTGGGGAACCAACTCAACATCAGTAACAACAAACCAAAAAACTGTCTGTCTTGTCCAGAGAATGGAGAACAGTAGTCTCTGCTGAGAATCTTTAACATCAGGCTTCTTAACCATATGGGATTTGAATTTATATCTACCAGCATGGCCCAGAAAGCTCCAAGCCTAGAGAATAACACAAAGTATTACCAACACAGGTTGGTCACATCTGAAGAAGGACACATGAACCCCCCCAGCTGGAGGGTCATGCTTTCACACACAGCCTGCTCAGGATCCCAACAGATAAAACCCCAACAAATGTAAGCACACAATCCAGAATGAGCACATGATAAATAAGCCAGTCAGAAGAAACTACAAACAGCACAAATTTTACCTCCAAGAACCACAGATAATTGGATTATGAGAAATAAATAAAAAATAAGTAAGTTTATGGTGCTCAAAGACTTGAAAAATGGAATGTCAACATTAGAAAGAAACAAGATGATATTTTCTGAAAAGACCGAGGAAATTTGAAAAAGCACTAAACATAAAAATCAGGAACTCAATGCCTAAGTTAAGCAGTAGATGAGACACAATTAGTAAATTGGGATATAGATCTGAATAGACTACCCAGAATGCAGATCAAGGAGAAAACAAAGAGATGGACGAGGATGTGGAAAGAGAGGGAGGACAGAGGCGGGAAGGCCAGCATATATCACGAAGGAGGGAACAGAGAGAATGAAGAAGCAGTATCCAGGGAGAGATTAGCTGAGAATTTTCCATCACTGGGCAGAGATGACCATTTGTAACAGGTGGACAAGAAGACTAACAGCAGACTTCTCAATAAGAACAAAAACAAAACACAGAAAGCATTAAGATAATCATAAGAAGGCCAAGAGAAGCTAGTAGTCCATGTACAATTGTAGACTCAGTGAAGCCATCTTTCAAGAATAAGAAATAAAGACATTTTCAGACAAACACAAAAAGAAAGAATTTACTATCAATAAACCCTTCCTAACAGAATTTCTGAAAGATGTACTTCAGGAAAAAGAATGTTAGAACCAGAAGAAAGTACTGAGATGAGGTGTGAATGGCAAACAATAAACTGATAAACTCAAGGGTAAATCAAAACAAATACCAACTAAAACAACAACAACTATAAATACTGACTGTATAAAACTATAAAAATAAAAATGACAAATTTGGAAATTTAAAACTAGATGTTTATCCCCATGTTCACTGTAGCATTATTTACAATAGCCAAGATATGGAAACAATCCATCACCAGGTGAGTGGATAAAGAAAAGGGGATATGGTACATACAATGGAATATTTTTTATAACAAATTTTTTTAAGATTGATGTATTTATTTGCAGTGCCTGCATGGCTCAGTCGGTTAAGCATCTGCCTTCGGCTCAGGTCATGATCCCAGGGTCCCGGGATCGAGCCCTGCATCAGGGTACCTGCTCCGCGGGGAGCCTGCTTCTCCCTCTCCCACTCCCCCTGCTTGTGCTCTCTCTGTCAAATAAATAAAATCTTAAATAAATAAATAAATAGAATCTTAAAAGAAAATATTTATTTATTTATTTATTTGTTTGTTTTAGAAAGAGAGAGAGAGCAGGGGGAGGGACACAGGGAGAGAGAGAATCTTAAGCAGGTTCCACACCCAACACGGAGCCCTATGCGAAGGCTAGATCTCATGACCCTGAGATCACGACCCGAGCCCAAACCAAGAGTCAGATACTTAACCAACTGCACCACCCAGGTGCCCCCCTACAATGGAATATTATTCCGCCATAACAAGAGAGACATTGATGGACCTCAAGGACATCATGCTAAATAAGTCACACAGAGAAAGACAAATACTGGGTGATCTCTCTTATACTGGAATCTAAAAACAAAAACAAACAAATTTTAGAAAAATAAGCATATAGATACAGAGGACAGACTGGTGGTTGCTGGAGGTGGGGATGGGAGGTGAGAGAAATGGGTGAAGGGGGTGAAAGGTAAAAAAAAGAAATAAGTTGAGGGCGCCTGGGTGGCTCAGTTGGTTAAGCAACTGCCTTCAGCTCAGGTCATGATCCTGGAGTCCCTGGATCGAGTCCCACATCGGGCTCCCTGCTTGGCAGGGAGTCTGCTTCTCCCTCTGATCCTCCTCCCTCTCATACTCTCTGTCTCTCATTCTCTCTCTCTCAAATAAATAAAATCTTTTAATAAAAAAAAAAAAAGAAAGAAGTTGAAAGAAGTTTGCGGTGAATACCCACATATCTACCATCTCTACTATGTAATTAATATTTTACGGTACTTATCACATATTGATCCACCCATTGTTGACCCCTCATTTTTTGCTGCATTGCAAAATAAATTGCAGCTATCAAGTAGCTAACATCTGAATATTTTATCGAAGGCATGTCATTAACTACAGATCAATATTTTCCAGTTCCCTTTTTCTAATGAGGTAAAATTTATGCACAATAAGGTACACACATTTTGCATTTTTTCTTTATATCAGGGAATAACAATGACTATGGCCAGTAGTGAGGAAAACATAAAGGCAGAAGAAAGGAGCAAAAAATAATCATTTTCCCTTTATACAAAAATCATAGTTCACATGTAAGCAAAAACAAAACAAAACAAAACATTAAATTAGAAAGCAAATATACAATAGAAAGCATTAACAAAAGTAACAGTTCATTGAAAAAAACCAATAAAACCAGCAAAATCAATAAAATCATCATAAAGCTGACTATTCATGACAAAAATGAAAGCAGACAGAGCAAAAGCTACTAATACCAAGAATGAAAAAGGGGATATTACTATGATAGGGCCAAAAAGAGAGGAAGAATGTACTAGATACATGCAACAATGTCAATGACTCTCCAAACATTAAGTTGAACAAAATAGCCCAGACACAAAAGGGAACAACTATGCGGTTCCTTTGATTGAGAAATTGCTTCATGGAGAGAGAAACCAGAATAGCAGTTACCTACAGGCAGACTCAGAACCATGGAATTGTTGTACACCTTGATGGGGACATTGGCCAAAGTCATTGCCTCTTACGATGAAGACCTGTGCAGTTCACTGTATGTCAACTTTACCTCCATTTTTAAAAATTAATAGAAAGCAGTGTTTCAGCAGAAGTTCAAGAGATGTCTGAGACCAGTACTAGACCAAATTTATCTGTAACTCTCCTCGGGATGTAGCCTACATAGGTTTTTTTGTTTTAACACTTCCAAAGTCCTTTATTGAGTCGGCAAGGCTGGGAGCTGCCCTTGGAACGGGGTCCCAGTCTATGGTGTCCCTGTCCCTGTTCCTGACGGGGGCCGGTGGCTTCCTCTGAGAGGCTACTTGGTTGGCTCCTTCTGGAATTCCCAGCCCTCCCTGGAGTACTCGTGGGCCTTGGAGGGAGCCAACAACAGGGCTAACCTCACCATCGTGATGCCTGAATCCCAGGACTCCCGGATGTGAAAGTTAAGCTTTGGAGGGGCTGGGAGCTGGGGTATCTTCAGATGGGTCTGCTCACACGCGTACTTGCTGAAGTGGTCCGTGGCTGGAGGGACTACCATTACCTCCCCAGCATTCTGAAGGACGGCCTGGCTCTTGTTACTAGGGTGACGGAGTCCAAGGAAACACGGCGTTAAACATGAAACATCCTGTTGATAGCTGTGTAGCATTAGCACTGTTATTAAAAATGTTAGCGTGAAAAGTGGAGGTTCTATTTTGCCCAGTCTTCACCCAAACTGGGGTAGTTATGACTCTTCAAAGCAGTTTCTGGAGGAAGAAGGGACAAACAAACTGACAAACAGCCTAGGCATGAACTAAAATGCTCGCTGACAATGTCACAGGAGATGAATATAAAGGAGTAAGAGTTAAATGCTCTCAGGTCATTTCCATGTTCAGGAGGATAAAGAAAATGCTCAAAGTATGAATGTGAATAATTTCAGAGTATCTGGCAAAGTGCTCACTTGGAAAATATATAAAGAACCCCTAGAAATGTGAGGCCCAACAAATATTTTTTTTAATAAATGAGGGAATAAATGACTGCAATAAAATGAAAAGGAGGCCCAGGAAACCATATTCTCTTTCCTGTCTCTGGAAGTGTTTGGTGAGGAGGTGATGTGTGGAGCTTCTGGAGCTGTACTGAGACCATGAGGAAGGAAGCTCGAAGGGGAAAAGTCCAACACACTAGGACGGCAGAGTGGACAGATGAAGAAAACCCCGGTTCCAAGCACCACATTCTCCTGAATGGGCGGATGACTGAGGTAAAGCCAATTGGCCTCCTGGAACAGGAGAGACATGAATGCTGAGGAAGAAAGGGTGTCTCTCTATCATTCCCATACCCTGTAGGTGTCTGCTACAAGGACTCTGGAGCTCAGAGCGGTCTGGAAGCCATCCTGCCACCCCCTGAATGGAGCATGTTTGAGAATGAAGAGAGGAAGGCAGAAAGAGAGAGCACAAAATCCGATGGCATCATTTGAACTCCGGGCTAGAGCCCTGCCTGAAACATCTGCCCTTCCCCTTCCTGCTTAATTCAATAAACCCACCCCCCTTTTGTTTAACCCGTGAGCTCTGTTTACCATTTTTAGTCATTTGTAAGTGAGACTTCAGTAATAGAATAGCTTAGGAATTTTCATTGATCGGAAAAGGGAAACATTTCCCTATGAAAAACATTTCCCCTTGTAATTGCCAACAATAGATGGTTCCTGAAAAGACTCACAGAAATCACTAGGTAAGCATTCGATCACTCTGGTGCCCAAACCGGGACCTGCATCTGAGTTGTTGGGGAAAGTAGCTTGAGCTCAGGAGACACACGGTGGATGCTGTTGACCTTTCATGTATACTCTGCTTTGCATGGTTCCCTGAGAGACTGAGTCTTGATGCAGGTAGCTATTCTGGGAAGCAATCCTAGGGAATGGAGAGATCGGAGTAAGTCGAAGAGAACAAAGAAAGCCTGGCCAGCGTGCGCTACAGAGCAGGCTGCTGCCCTGGGCACCTGGGGCCCAATCCCAGCGGCACTCTTCCAGGAGCCGTGCAGAAGGTCAGAATTGTCTACTGCACAGCGGTCCACCTGCACGCAGGTGGACCTGGTTCCCGTCCCCTGTTGTTCAAGGATCGCCCCAGGCGTGTTAACTCCCTCAGCGTTCCCAGTTTGCACGCGCCCCATGAGGCTGTCAGAGAAGCCTGGGACAGAAAGTGACATTTGGAGCAGTCGAGGGGCCCCCGGGGCGATGCTCACGCACGGCTGGCTGGTTGTCGTAAGGAGCAAAAGCAGAAAGGTGAGCACAAAGGGGGACCTGAGATGCGTATAGACTACGCCAGACCCAGACTCCACAGAGAGAGATGTGGAGCACATCCCTCACACAGCACCAGCCAGCTGGGCTCGTACGGACTCGGTTCAGGCTCAGATCCCAGGTTCGGTCCGCCTCTGCGAGGGAGCCAGCTTGGATTCCCTCTAAAGAAGAACTAGGAGGCCTTCTTCTGAGAATTCTAAACAGAATATATCACAGGGGTCCTTCCCTGGGGGACTCTGAACCACAACGGCAGCGTCACAACAGAGGTTTTTAAAGGGGATGCAAAGGCGATGCGGCCGTTCTTATTCTGACCCATAAAACCTGAAAGCTTTCCAGAACCAACAAATCCTAGTACCAGTGTTTCCTGGAAGTGGAAATAGAAAGGAGCGATACTTGGCCAAAGGCACTGAACAACAATTAAAGGTGCTGACAACGACAACACAAAGCCTGGTTCTCAGGACTGGAAAGAGTCAGAGCATCCTGCTGGTTCCTGCTGGTACCTGGGCAGGGTACAAATACCACAGGATTCGCAACGAAACCGACCCGACTTTGAATCCCGGCTCTGACACTTTCTAGCTACATGACTTTGAGAATGTCATTCCAGCTCTTTGAGACTCCATGGCCTCATCTCTCAAGTGGTGGATGATAATGTCAGCTTCCCAGGATTGTCGAAGTTAGAAATAATGCACAGAAATTACCAGCCCAGTGCCTGGCACATAGAAGGTATTCAAGAAAAGACAGGGAGAAGGAATGAATGGAGGAAAGGCAGAAAGGTAGAGGAAAGCAAATCCTATATCAAATACTATGGTTTGCAGAAAGTACACCCTGACTGCCCCCACATTATCTTAAAACAGAAGCAAGGAAAGAGACCGCTTTTCTACACCAGAGTGGAGACCCCAGAGAAGGGTCCTCCGCACACAGCTTTAAGGTCAGTTCAGAAAGCCCACTTGGGCTCTTCACTCAAGCAGCCCTGAGGATGGCCTGAGTGGCCCTTTGCCTGCTTAGGGTGGAAAGGCCAGCCTGGGTTCAAAGTCCAGCCCTTATCTCCCCGCCCAGTAGTCGTGGCTAGATCACTGGGGTTTGAGATGTCGGTGAAGGCAGCTCCTGGCCAGGAAGAAGGAGGAAGAGGATCCCAGAGACAGGGCAGCTCTTCCTGACTACCCCCATGGGGTCTTGTCCACCGCAGCCCAAGCGGAGGCTTGTCCCAGGTCCCAGGTGTCCTGTGGGCCCACACACCCTCATGGGGGGAGAACAATCGGAACACACAGAATTAACTCCTTCCTCCTGGAGTTTGGGAATTATCACCCTTGTTTATTTCTTGGGCATGTTCTCTCTTACATGTGTTGTTCCTCTGACTTGTTTCTTTGGCAAAAAAGGAGGAAGGACGGTACAGTCAAAAGAAGGTACACGTTGTTTTCTTTTCATGATCTCAGGGGGCGAAGGGTTGTGCTTAAGAGCAGTCACGACTCCTCCATTCTGTACATTACTCACCACAGAGGCTTTTAGTTTCTCCCAGTTTTGTTTAGTAGAGGGGGAGGGGCTGAAGCAGAGCACAGCCAAAGGAGTCTCTCACTGCCCAAGAGGGGCCAGGAATGGTTCTTCTTCGGGGGTGAGGTCACGTCGGGTACCCGCCTGACAAATGGCCCATCCGCCGTCAGTCTTCACAGCCCCAAATGGCTCGGGTTGGCGGTGGCTGCCAGGCCCTGCTGTCCCCCAGCGACGACCAGCTCATCTGCGCTGGCTCCTTGGCTCCTGGGTCTGACAGGAACGGGGCTCTTCGGCCACCTGGGATTTGCCCCCAAGCACCTGCCGGACCCTCTGCATCCCTGGGAAGGAGAAGTGACAGCCCCGTAGCACGGATGGCTGAGAGGGCAAGGCTGGGCAGGCTGAGGTTGCTAGAGCCACAAGTGGGACGAGAAGGGGGAGCGCAGAATGAAGGGTGCGGCGGGGTGGGGAGGTCACTTACCCAGGCAAAGCCGGTGGGCCTTGTCCGAGAAGACCAAGCGGAACCAGCCGGGCTCTTTACACTCGAAGGTCTTGCCACAGGACAGCAGCACCTTGTTGTCCAAAAAGCGGCGCCAAAGCAGCATTTCCTCCTTAAAGGTGGCCTCAGGCAGGAACTGGGAGGGTGGGCAGGGGCTCAGGCTGCAGACGAGACACCCCTGCCCCTCACCTGCCAGAGAAAGGCTTCAACTACCCCCAGGCCTGCGGTCCCACCTGCATTACCTTCCTCAGGTCAACCCAGATGAAGAAGCCCGCCCCGCGGCTCAGGAAGGGGATGCCCAGGGCCCGGAGCTCTCCTGCCACATAGGTGTGGGCAGCCTTGAGCCGGGCATGGTTCTCCGGTAAGTACACCTGGTTGATCCAGTCTGTTTGGGTGAAAAGAGAAGCCAACAAACAAATCTCTCACCAATCCTCCACGCTGTCCCATGAGTCTAAATGCTGACAAGAGAAAGGCCACGAGCTGCCAAGACCCTTTCCCCAGCTGGTGGATGGGGGCCACAGGAATATTCCATGTCCGGTAGAAAGCACCAGAAATCCAGATACCTGGCCTCACAGCTCCCAGGCCCGCGGACACAGGGTCCCTCAGGGTGCATATCCTAACTGAAGGATGGCCCACTCACACACTGATGCTTCCAAGCCACAGATGCTGCCGTTCAGATCCCAGGCAAAGACAAGACGCAGGGCCTGGGGCAACTTCACCTCCCCATCCTCAGCTTTTCTATTAACTTTCTTTGGTGTCCCATTTGATGAGGGTTTCTTAATTGTTTTGTTTTTTTTAAATGATTTGATGTTTCTTTTTTTGAGAGAGTGAGAGAGCACAAGTGTGCAAGCAGGGGGAGGGGGCAAAGGGAAAGGGAAAGAGAGAATCTAACCCTAACCCCAGTGCGGGACTGGACCTCACAACCCTGAGATCATGACCTGGGCTGGAAACCAAGAGTTGGATGCTTAACTGACTGCGCCACCCAGGCGCCCCCACCCCCCTTTGATGAGTTTTAACACATGTACACATCTGTGTAACCCACCCCCTGCAGGCAGGACACCGAGCTGTTCCCTCACCCTCACCCCAAAGAACACCCTCGTGCTGTTCATAGTCATGTCACTCCCCTGCTCCCCACAAGCAGGGGTCCATTCTCCGTCACTCCGGTTTTGCCTTTTCCAGAATGTCACAGCAGTGGGATCATACCGTCATGTCACCTTTTGAGACTGGCCTCTTACACTCAGCACAATGAGCTTACTCTGTGTGGCCCTGGATCCCGCTGCAGAGCCGTGTTCCACTGTGTGGATGCACCCCAGCTTGTCCCCTCCTTCATCCTCAGAAGGACATTTGGGGTGATCATGAACAAAGCAGCTATAAAGACTCACTTGGTGGGTTTTGTGTGACCATAAGGGTAAACAGCGGGGAGTGGGATTGCTGGGCCATTTGGGAAGCATGTGTTTAACTCTGCAAGCAACCTTGCTTTCCGCAGGGGCCGCGCCCCCTTCCGTTCCCAGAGCAGCGTGAGAGTTGAAGCTGCTCCGCATCCTTGCCAACACATGACGGTGTCACTACTGTTTTAAGTTTTAGCTGTTATAGCAGGTGGATAGTATCCAGTCCTCATTTCCACATCTATAAAACACCGGGAGAAAGTACAGGAATATCTGCCTCCTAGGATTCTGGGGAGGGACCAATGAGTTGGTGCAATGAGAACATCTAGCAGGGCTCAATAAAAGGTGGCAATTACAGATCGCCTTTGCTATCCAGACTCACTATCTGAGATCCTCGTCGGCAGAGATACTTCCATTATAACCGTTTTCCCTCTGTTGCTTCTACTCTCTCTTTCTTCAAGGACTCACAGCTAATAATGATGAGTTTGTGTTGACTAAGTGCCTATTATATCCCAGGTATCATTCGAACCGACAAATCACACGAAGTGAGGTTTGGGGAGGTGAAGGAATGTGCCACACGGCCAGGAACTGATGGAGTCGGCTATGAACCCAGTCGTGGCCCTGGGTTCTCGAACACCACCCTAAATTCTTCTCATGAGAGAAGCACCCATGATCCCTGGCCCGCCCCCGACTGACTATAACCTCCCCCCCACTTCTCAAATGACCAGGCCCAGGCAGTCACCACGGTCCCGGAGCAGCTGCGCCATCTGGTACTGGACCAAGCCACTGAGGCCGTGATAGCGGCAGAGGGAAGCCACCGCAGTGGCCACGTCCCGGTTCTCCGTGTACAGCGTGCCAAAGCGGAGCCCAGACATCCCGAAGTCCTACGGAGAAAGGCAGCCTGAGCAGTGGCCAGCCCTCCACCGGGGAAGCTGGTTCCACCCACCTCTCTGCCCTCCCACCTCCCTGACATCCCGAGGCCAGCCAGGAACCTACCTTGCTGGTCGCCCACATCACGTGGGTCCTCTGGGGGTCAGGCAACCTGCAGAGAACACAGTGTGGGAACGGAGGCAACACAGATCCACAAAAGCTCATACGTGTTTGGATGGATTTGGTTCTGGGTCTGTGTGAAACCCTGGTTTCATCTCTTGAATCACCAATTCCTACACATCCTTTAGAGCCAGGGTCAGCAAACTACAGCCTGCAGGCCATACCCGGCCCATAGCCTGTTTTTGCAAATAAAGCTTTATTGGAACACAGCCATGCTTTTTCATGTACATACTGTCTATGGCCGCTTTTGTGCTATATGGCAGAGTTGAGTGAGAGACCGTAGGCCTATAAAGCCTAAATATTTGCCATCTGATCCAAAAATATTTGCTGGCCCCCAATCTAGAGCTTAGCTCAAATTCCACTTCCTCAAACAGATCTTCTCTGAGCACCTCCCAGTAGACTGGGCCCATTGGGGACCCCAAGCAGATCCCCTCATGCCTCCCCAGACTTGTCCTTTTTAGCACTTATCAAAGCCACAATCAAATGACTGTGTATTTAGCTGCTAAAATGTTTTTTCTGGGGGCGCCTGAGTGACTCAGTCGGTTAAGCATCCAATTCTTGGCTTTAGCTTAGGACATGATCTTGCAGTTGTGGGATTGAGCCCCGAGTCAGGCTCTGCCCTCAGCATGGAGTCTGCTTAAGATTCTCTCTCCCTCTCCCTCCTGCTCACTCACTCTCTCTCTCTCAAATAAAATCTTTAAAGTGTTTTTTCTGGCTAGAAACAAAAGTTCCACCTGAGGGGGGCCTATGTCTTTCTCGCTCACTGTTGGATCCCAGCACCGAGCATGTCTGGCACAGAGTAGATGACAAGTCGCTATTTCTCTGCCTCTCACTTTCCTAATCCATAGACAAACAGGAGTAACAACCGTCCACTTGGCAGAGCCTCATAAGGACCAGCTGAGAGAACCAATGGAAAGGACTTCACGGGGTCCAAAGTTCTGAACAAGTAACAGGAATTCTTAGAATCTCTCAATGTCACATTTACAGACTTCACAGGTGATCTGGTCTAAGAGTTTCCAAAGCTGTTGCAGCCGCAGATTCTTGGCTCAGACTAAATCTAATGAAAAAGCCCAAACAGCTAGAAGTGCTTGGCACATGCCTGGGGCTGCAGAAGGATTTGCTGAATGGGTGAGTGAGTGAGTGAGTGGACAGATGGATGATGAAGCTGAAGCTACTCTGGAAATGAGGGGGACAGCACCGGCCAGTTCCCACCCTCGCAGCCCACCCCACCCCCAGGAATCCTACGGCTCTCTCAGAAACCCCACAGAACAACTTGAAAACCCCTGATGCAGCCCGGCCCTCCCATCTTCTCTTTAGGGGATCTGAGGACATTGGGACCAGCTGGATGGAAGAGGAACTGCCCCAGGACAGGTCATGCCCTGTGGGCCGAGCCACAGGGGCCCAGGGACTGGGGCTTGGCAGAGTTGGCTGTGACAGGGCAGACTCACCCTTCCAGGCTCAGGACGCTGCAGTAGGCCGCCGACTTCTCAAACACGGACAGCATGTAGACCTCATCCACCATCACGTGCAGCTCGTGCCTGGGGGGGCAGAGCCGGGGAGGAGACGGCTTGCTCTGCAGGCCAGATAGGTCCCCCATGGTGGGGAAGCAATGACTCAGAAACCCAATGGGACTAGGGTCGAGCCCAGGGCTACCAAACTTTTTTCCAGAGACACCTTTCTCATGTCTCAATTTTCACACAGGAAGCCGCACACACAAAGCAGATGACAGTGGGGCTTTTGAAGAACTGTGGAGGAGAGGCGGAGGCCTCGGGCACCTCCACGGAAGAAGGGCCCAACTGAGTGCCACACAGGTATGTACAGACAGACCCAGATTCAAGTCTGGCTCCACTGCTCACTCTAAGGCTCAGCAACCTGGGGACAATGACGCATGATGACTAATAGGGTGACTGGGAGGACTGCATGAGATACGGCATGTGAAGAGCTTAGCAGGGTACCCGGCCCCTGGGGGGATACAATATAGGACAGCTGTTGTCCTAAAAAGAAAGAGGGAGAGAGAGAACTAGCACCCCACAAACCCCTGGCCCCTCCACCCCACTGCTGGGAAAGGGCCAAAGCAGGCGGGAGCCCACAGGGGAGTGGACAGGGTAGAAGAGTCTGTACCAAAGCCCACACCGGTATCCTGGTCTGCCAGGACGTTTTGTGGGGTGACTGTGGGGGGGCCTCACCTCTTGGCAAATTCCAGGTAGTCCCGCAGCTCTCCTGGGGAGTAGATGTCGCCCAGAGGGTTGTGGGGGTTGATGAGGATGAGACCTTTAACCTTCACACCCTGAAACCATCAGTGGGGCAGGAAACGCTCAGCTGCTCCTGAAGGCCAGAGCCACACACTCCCACTGAATGGGGCCTGCGGCTGGGCGGGCCCCTGGGGAAATGGGATGGGAACACATCCACGACCCAGCGTGAAGCGGCAAGGGCAGAGAATCACGTATCTGCAGCAGACATCCATATGTGCATCGCGTCAACCGGGAAGGAAACCAGAGGCAGAGAACAAAGCCCAGAGGCCAACAGGCCCAAATGGCAGTAAAGGCTGCCTCTGTTGGTAGAATAACGGGCGGGGGTTGCACTTTTAGAATTCCTACAGCAGGCACATATGACGGTAAGGGCCACGGACGGACTGGAAAGGAACCACGGGAGTGGTACTCGTCTCTGCCTTTCTCCAGGAGGTGTCCTCAAAGGGGATCGTGACAAGGGAATGACCTCCTCGAATGACCAGGGAGACCACTGAACGTCAGACCACTAAGCTCCACACTTGACCCACTGAATCAAACTCGGGTGCAGCAGGGGTGGGGGGTGTTCATCGAGTTCCCTGGTTGACTCTTTGTACACAGGTCTCAGAGTCTTTCTCTAGTGGGAAGACCTTCCACAGGCTCCTGATTGACCCCCAGAATGGTTCCCTGTGACCATCTGACACCCCAACTGCATCAAGGAGCGCCAACCCCACGGTGGGGATGAGATCAGCCACAGGAAGTCCGTGCCCTGCTCAGACCCACCACTCCCAACCTTGGGTTTGACTTGACCGCCAGACCTCAGAATTAGCTCTCTGCAGGGCCATCTCAAGCCTCTCCACGGTGAGCTGGAAGGGGCGTGTGTCCAGCCCAGTGACCTGGAAAAAGACGGAGAAAAGCCACCAGCCCAATTCAGTGATCCCCCAAACCTGAGCTTCTGGGGCCTCTCCTACCCATCATCTCTAGCCTCCTTAGAACAGTCTCTGAAAAAACTCTGGCAGGGTCACTCCCCTCCTTGCTGCCCACCCCATCACATCAGGGACACCTCCGCACTCTTAGTCGGGAAGAGGCCCCACAGATCCTCTGACTAGAGCCTAAGAACTTACACGTTGAGGTCTGCTCTGCCCCATCCTCACCCCACCATTTTGATGTAGTCTCCCTGCGGCTGCCCTTGGCTTCTACACTGACCCCAGATCTCAGAGCCGGGACCTGGGGAGCCCCAGGGGAAGCCAGGTACGGACAGCCTTGGGCAGCAGAAGGGTCTACTCCCCTTGCAGCACGGATTCCTCCCATGTCTGCCCTCAAACTCGGAGAGAGGAAAGTCTTCCCCTACGGGAAGGCCCGGGTCCCACCAGGGTCTCAGGAACTCTTACCTCACTGTCCAGATAGACACAGACCAGACGGACGTGGCCATAGAGATAGACGTGCTGTGTGATGGCTCCATAGTAAGGTGTGGGGATCAGGAAAGCCTCTGAGGGCAGGAACGGGCCAGGGCCTGTCACCCTCTGGCCAGAACACCCAGCCAACCCCGCCCACAGGCTCCACACCCCTCCCAGCCTTCCATGCCCTTGGGGGAACACCGGGGCTACACTCCGTCTCTCAACTCCCAAGCTCTCACTAACACCTGGATCCACTGGTATGAGTCCCCTTTCTGATCATCTGCAGCTGACATGTACTGAATGCTTACTACGTGCTGGGAACTGGGCTAAACGTGTGTTTGTGTGTTATCTCATTTGGGCCTCACAACCGCTCTGGGACATCAGTACTCTTGTCACCCTAACTTTACCGATGAGGACACTGAACCTCAGAGGATCCCTCTGAAGCACTCCACGTGCCCGCTCACTCCAAGGACAGACCGGGATCCAGTGAGTCAAAGCTGCGGGGTGATCTGGGCTCAACAAATGGACAAACGTGACGGCATACAGAATTGCCCAGAGATAGAGTGTGTTCAGGAGGAGTGGATTCTCCCTCCCTGGGGACATTCAAACACAAGGCTGAGGCCATCTGGTTGGGAGGCATGTCATGCGGAAGATTCTAGCTGGAGGGGCAGAGGGGGGCTGATGACCTCCAAGGTGTACCCTAATGCAGAGGCAGGCATTCCCCTAGTTCCGAAGAGGATGCGAGGTCAAGCTGCCCTCCCTTCCCCCAGTCTGCCCCACTCACAGCTCTGGAAGGGGCAGCTTTGTCCTACATGTTCCCTACCCCAGCCACGGGGAGTGGACCAGAGGGAAACAAGGGACCCGAGGGAGCCAACCACCAGCTGGCCAGAAACCCGTCACGTGCATGCTCTCTCTCACGACTTCGCTCCAGGAAGCACAGACACTCAGGGGGTGAGAACGTGCACCTGAGCAGAAAGGTCATGAGCAGGTGGAGCTGGGGCAGCTGCGGAAGGTCCAGAGAGAGGTCTGCACATACAAAGGGGAGGGGGAGGAGGGACTGTCTAACCCCTTGAGAGGTGGAGAGTGGGACACTGAATCCCGTTCTTGACTGTTCGAGAATGGGTAGGAAATTGCCTATCCTATCCTTGCGATGAATCTTCTTCTTATGGTTCAAATCCTGGTTCTTATCTCTGTGTGTGAATCTGACAAGTCACTTAACCCCCTGTGCCCTAATGTCCTCATCTGGGACATAGGGATGGCACAGGACCTACCTCAGAGGGGAGAAGTGAGGATTAAATGGGCCTGTGTATAAAGCCTTAGGCCAGTGCCTGCAACACAGCATGTGGTCAGTAAAGCTCACCCATATGATCACTGTCAGCAAAGCTGGTGTGAGTGGGCCTCTGTTCTGGTGACAATAACCCCTGACCGGAACCCGCTCTCAGTCCCACTATGGCTCCTCTAGCAGATTGTGCTGGCTGCCTACTCTACAGCCATTCCAATTTCCTGGCTAAGAGAGCACCAGATTTCCCAGGGATGACCAGCACTAAGTCCGAGGACGGAGGGCCTCTTCCCCCAGCCCCTGGGGATGAACCACGTTTGGTTGAAGTCCGCTGTGGTTCTTACCCGTCTACCAGGGGCTGCTCTGGGAACGGGTCTGTGAGGCGGTTCTGGCCAGTGACACGTAAGGGGAGCTCTGCTGGGACTTTCTTCAGGAAAGAGTATCTCCCCTGCCCCCTCCCAATAAAACAAAGACACAGGCAAGGCACAGCCTTCCCCCTTTGTCCTGCTTTAGGACCCACTGTCATGTAAGGATGCGACAGCCATCACAGGAAGGGAAAAACCAAGGTCATCCCAGAGACAGGCCCCGAACCCTGGCATCACGTTGACCTCTGAAACTGCCGACATCCGGGTATCTGGTCAAGCCACTCATTAAGCCCCTTGCAGTCTCGTAGTCTACTGTGGCCAAAGGCGTTCTGATGCAGCCCGCAAAGACAGGTAACTGTGGACCCTGCAGGCATAGGGCGGCTCCCAAAGCTGAGCAGGCCATGGGTCACTTACCCCCGACCTCACACAGCACTGTGGCCAGAGCCGAGAAGAGAGAGGCACAGCCATTCAGAACAACCACCTGCAGGTGACACATCCATGTGATAAAAATGAATATCCGTCCAGGAGGGAGCAAGGACCTACAGCTGTATCCAGGCTGGCATAGAGGGAGGGACAGTGCCCTCTGTCACAGCAAAGCCACCAGAGGAAGCCAAAGGCCTCTCTTAACAGCCAAGTGCATCTGTAGCTTATTCTTTGGACCACGCTCTGGATCAACAGAGCAAGGAAGAGGGAGCTGGTCACTCAGAGCGTCTTGCCTGAAGGTATGAAGGCAACGAGGGACCACAGAACAAACTGGAGCAGAAATTGTAACCAAATTATATCCTAAATATCTAGGATGAGGAACACAAAGGGAGGGGGTGTTCCTAATTCCACCTGGAAACAGGTCAAAACCGAGTGAAAGGCAGATCCCAAGCCCACCCTACCCCTGCATGGGTTGGGGGAGGTGGGCAGAAGAGCAGGGGAGAGCCAAGGAGGGGACTACTCACATTCTCTGGCTTAAGGGGTGTAGGCCTCTTGCAGTAGAAAGACAGGAATCTGGCCACTTCCTCCCGGAGGCTAGAGATCAGACAGAGGATGGGCAGCGCTTGTCAGATGATCCCCAACCTACGGTCCATCCCAAAGCTCCTCTGGTGAACCTTCACCCGGATGCCATTAACCTTCTCTGGTTTCCCACGAGGGCAGTGGGGTGAGCGTGGCCTCCACGTCGCAGGGCCCACCAGCCCCCTGCCCCACCACTACCCACACACGGAGACTTGCATTCTCTGTAGTTCCAGGACGCCCGACCCACCTAGTCCGCAGGCCTCAGGGATAGCAAAAGCAGCTCCATCTACATGTAGATCTAGCTAATAGCAATAATGTTATTGTAACAGTAACTAGCGTCAGCGTCACTGTTGGAGCATGTGCATTATGCAGGAGTTACCTGGGGAATTTTACTCATTTAATCTTTATAACAACCCTATGATGCCATTATTATTCCCATTTTACAGACAAAGAAACTGAGGCTTGAAGGAACTAAGTCACCTGCTGGTCAGTGGCAGAGTCCACACTCGAGCCAGCAGGCTGTCTCCAGGGCCCTCCATCCTCATCACTATAGGAACATGCGCTTTGGAACCAAGTCCTGTTTGGCCACTAAGCCCCTAGGACAGCGGCTGCCCCCAGCAGGTGTTCACTAAGTACCAACTCCAATTAGCATTATTTAGCACACCCCATCTGACCAGGAGGAAAACGCCCTCGCCAGCAGCCCCCCAAGGCTGATCCTGGTTCCTGTAAAACTACTGAGAGAGCGGAGACAAGGACTCCATGCCTGAAGGCCCTCCGCAGGCCTCAGACCTAGGGAACGCAAGCGACGGAGCTCCTGAGCTGGGGAGGACAGCAGAGGGACTAGATCCCTGCAAACCCTCCAGGAGACCCCAGGATCGCCAGGCCCCCAGGACGGGCCCTCGGCCTAAGGCAGGCTTTCTCCACCTGCCATATTCACATTTGGGGTGGGATAATTATTTGTTGGGGGGGCTATCCTGGGCACCGTAGGAGGTTTAGCAGCATCGCTGGCCTCTACCCAGTAAATGCCAGTAACAGCCCCTTCCCAGTTGTGACAACCAGAAGTGTCTCCAGATGCCGTAGGTCCCCTGGGGAGCAAGACCACCCAGGGCTGAGACCCACCGGCCCACGGCAGCTACTTACAACCAATGTCCCCTCCAGTCAGGGTACTGCAGCAGGGACGGCTCCACCCGCAGCATGTCGCTCTGGCTCAGCTGGGGACAGAGGAAGAGCGGGGCTGAGGGCCACACACCCTCTTGGTGACCACCGGCGCTTGCCCCCGCATCCACACTGCACCCAGGCCAGTAAAGCCCGGCCTCGGTCCGCTCATCAGAGAAACCAGCAGAAAGACAGCACAGGCACGGCTTCTGCCTATTTTGCAGATGAGGAAACCGAGGCTCAAAAAAGTGAGGTGACGCAGCCAAGGTCATGGAGCTGGCAAGTGGCAGAGCTGAGACAAAACCCAGAAGGTCTGACTCCTAATCCAGTGCTCTTTAAACAACACTGCCATCTCAAAACCTGGAGGGGTGGGGGTGCCTGCGTGGCTCAGTCTGTCAAGCATCTGACTCTTGATTTCCACTCAGGTCGGGATCTCAGGGTCGTGAGATTGAGCCCCATGTTGCGCTCCGTGCTCAGCAAGGAGTCTGCTTGAGCTTCTCTCTCTCTCCCTCTCCCTCTGCCCCGTCCATGTTTGTGCACACTCTCTCTCTCTCTCTAATAAATAAATAAATCTTTTGAATAGATAAATACATAAACAACCCAGAGGGGTGGATTTGTAGAGGTAGGGATAGAGACCATGCTGCTCAGCTTCTCCCTGGGGCGACAAAAGGCGTCCCAGAATTGGGTGCCATCACCTCGGTGTTGGCTCCAACTTCTGGAGGGACTCGGGCCATTGTGTTCCTACAGGCTCGGCTCCACCTTACGCTTCGGAAAGTGTGGCCATTTCTACACCGTCCCCACCCTGACCAGGTGCTGGGTTAGTAACTCGCTGGGCATCACAGACACGACGTCAAGGAAAGGCAGAAGTCTGGGGGAGTGAACCAAAGGAGAAGGGCGGTCAGCCACTCGTCTATGACGCCAGCCTCTCTGTCTCTCCCTCGGCCCAGGGAGCCGCGCCGTCCAGCAAGGCCGTGGCCACGCGTGCCTCCTGAGCACCTGGAACGCGCCTCGTCTGAACTGAGACCCACTGGATTTGAAAGACTTGATATGAAAACAGTACGTAACATATCTTAATTTTTCAGATTGATTACATGTTGAAACGGTCCTATTTTGGATGTATGGGGCTAAATAAAATATATTACTAAGATGAATTTACCAATTTCTTTTTACTTACCTGACAGAAAATTTTAAGTTATATTCGTGGCTCACGTTTTACTTCTATTGGACAGTGCAGCAGGGAACTGGCTAGATAGAACATGCATCTTAAGCCCCCTTCCTACACCCCTCTCCCCTTGGGTCTTGGATTTGTCACCTCGGAAATAAGTTCCTCTGGGTTAGCCGTCGCTTTCTCTACCATCCCAAACTTTGAGTGTGTGGCCTTGGGAGACACATTTATCAGGCATTTTCACTGGTTTGCTAGAAATGGCTCGAACTATTAAGTTTCCAGGAATTTTATATGCTGTGTTTTAAAAAAACAGCCATTTAAAAAAATTAAATTCTATAAATGTATAAATAAGTAAATTACACTAAAAACAAAGGTAATAACTAAAACATCACTGCCTCTGATTATGTTACTACATTTTTTTTAGATTTTATTTATTTATTTACGAGAGAGTGCGCACAAGCATGGGGAGTGGCAGGCAGAGGGAGAAGCAGGCTCCCCACTGAGCAGGGAGCCCGATGCAGGGCTCGATCCCCGGACCCTGGGATCATGACCTGAGCCGAAGGAAGACGCTTGTTATAATGTATATTATTACATTTTATGTGTGTTCTTGAAGCTATTTCCATCTTGTGTCTACATGGTGGGGACACTACATAATGGGTGCCACAACCCCCCTTTGCCCAACTTTGTGTGCAGGGATGTCACATCCGTGGCCTGAAATCAGCCACGGTGGAGTATTTACACTACGGGAATTAGCAAAAGCTGCAAATCAGAGTCCTCCCTACCCCAGACGTGGTTGATAAATACTGACCACACCCCACTGAGTGCTCCCCCCCTCCCCAGCCGTGAGAGCAGGAGGGACTGAGTATGGGGAAGAGGTGAAGAAGCAGGACCAGAACAGGGAAGTGGCTCGCCCAAGACCACAGAGAAAGCTGTCCCTGAGGCAGATCTGGAACCGGGGTGGGCTGACTCAGGCCAGGGCTGCGGAGGCAAGCGGCAGGCTCTGGTCAGGGAAGCCTTCAAGGGAAGTCCAAGAGCAGACAGTCCCTGGGAGCTATTGATGCCACTCAGAGGTGCACCAGGACTTACCCGCCTGGACAGCAGGTCAAAGCAGAGTTTGTTCTCACTGGTGCCCAAGTTAATGATGCCCTGGAGACAGAGATACGGAGGCACGGTGAGCATAGCCGAGGGGTCCCAAAGGAAGGCCCGAGATGCACACCGAGGCAGAAAGGCAAAGCGGGAGTGGTCCTGCCATTCCAAACACCCTTCCTTGGCCTTCCCATGAGTGTGGGCTGGACCTAGTGACCCAGTTCTAACGAACAGAATATGCAGATGTGACATCTTGCAAGAATAGGTTATAAAGTCCCTGGCTTCCATCCTGGGTACTCATGGTGTCTCCTTCTCTCTTGGATCGCCTGCCCTGGGGGAAGCCCGCTGCCATGTCATGAGGCAGTCCTGTGGAGCTTCCCATGTGACCAGGGACTAGGGCCTGCCAACACCCACAAGAACGAGCCTGGAAGTGATCCTCTCCCGTGCCCCCCACCAAGTCAAGCCTAAGATGAGACCACAACCCTGGCATCACTGCAAGTTCACAGAAGATTCTGAGCCCGAGGCACCCACCCAGATCCTGAATCCCAGAAATTATGAAATGTTTCTTTTAAGCTGCTGAAATCTAGGGTAATTTGTTACACAGCAACAGATAACTATACAATCCTTTGCTTTCTTCAGGTCTCTACTCGAATCGTCACCTTAGAAAAGTGGCCCTCTGTGACCACCTTACATAAAACCGCAACATCCCCAGACCGCCCCATCGTTCTCTATCCTCTTTACCCTGCCTTATCTTCTCTACAGCACTTATCACCATCTATTACAGGGATTTTTTTTTTTTTTTTTTTTTGGTCTGTTCCCCATCTGCCTCCCCCAGTAGAACAAAAACTCCATGAGGGCAGGAACTTTGCTTTTGCTCACGGATGTAACCCCAGCATCTAGAACAACCTCTTGGTCAAGGTAGGGCATCCCACCCTGCAGTCCTCCCTTGGGGTCCAGTGGGGACAGGGGTCTCACTCACACTGGGGTTCTTATCCTCATCATACTCGTCCATGTGGTAGGTCCTGTAGCCCTCTTCTGCCGAGTCCCAGAACCACTTAATGATGTCTCCCCTAGAGGACAGGTAAGAGCTGTCTGAGGATAACATGGCAGTGGGATCACCCACTCCACAGAACTCTGGCACCTTCCGGTCCGGTTTTCTGGAGCATTCTCTTTCCAGACCATCCTCGTAGTTACTGTCCAGGTCCTGTGTGGAGGCTGGGCCCGGACAGGTGGCAGGTGCCCTAGATTCCTTCTGAGGCAGAGTGAACATCTGCAAAAGGACAAAAGTATTCAGGGCCTGAATTCAGCATTCAGAAAAGAAGGGCTTTTCACAGCAGCAAACCTGAATTGGGAGTCAAGAGGTCCTTCCCATTCTCCGTCTGCCCGTTCCTTTATGTTTATGTATCACCATTTCCTGTGTCCCTTACTAGTCGTAACCATGTGTACAATGGCGTCAACAAGTAAATCCTCTTAAGGATCTATTCAGGCCCAGGGGCTGGGCTTGCTACTTTTATATGATGTCACGTACAGCTGCTTTCGCTTGTTTTACATTTATGGGAGTTTTTCATTCTGCAGCCTGAGGGGTCACCAACGTTCTTTTTCCATTCTTGCTGACCTCAACTTCAAAACACCAGGGTAATATGTTCTGACTTAAGCAGAAAGAGCCCGGGAGCCCCAGGGGTCTTGCGGTGATCGATGTCAGCGGGGCTAAAGGGCAGGAGATCGCTTGGTGATCGGGAGCGGGCGGTGGGTGGGGACCAAGGGGAGGACGACTGGGCGTCTCCCAAGGGCAGGCACCCCGGCAGAGCTCCAGGGGCCGGCCTCCCGCAGGTGGAGGGAGGCCCAGGCGTCAGGAGAGGGTGGTCTCCTGCCGGCGGCTGTGCGCTCCTCCACTTTCTAAGCCACCTTCCTCATGGGCAGAGCGCGCGTAAAACCGCAGGGCACCGGAGGCTATAAATGTATGAGTTCCGTAGATAGAGAAAGCGCTTAGAGCCAAACCGGGCTCGTGGCTCCAGTTCGGTAAAGTAGGTTATGCTCGCTCCTCGCCGAGTTCCGGGTCCTGAGGCAAGCCCACACACCGAGCGCCGGGGAACAGCCAGCGGCCCCGACCCCCGGGGCGCTCCCGGGGGCAAACACTGCTCCCCGAAGCGCCCTCCCCGCCCCACGCCACGTGGCCGGCTCTCCCGGGCGCTCACCTCGCTCCCCACCAGCGACACGCAGGCCGGCGGACGGGCGGCGCGGCGGGAGGGAGGCCGAGCGCGAACGCAGGGCTCCGGGTTCCGGCCGCGGGGCTGCGGCACTGCGCGGGGGCGGGGCGCCGCGGAGGGACGACCGAGGCCTCGGCGGGCGGCTGAGCCTCGCGAGACCAGCCGGCTGCGGTTCCGGGACGGGGAAGTGGGGGCCGGGCCGCCCGCGCGCCCGGAGGCCCCGTTCGCTGCCCGGCAAAGCGGGATCGCAGCCCCGGGCCGCGCTGGGGAGGCGGGCGCCGGCGCGGCGGAACCGTGCGCCCCGGGCCCCTTCCGCTGCCCGGACCCGGCCTCCTGGACGCCCCGGCGTGACTCCCGCGCTGGCGGGATGGGGAGGGGGGTCCAGCCGCTCCGGGTGCCGGATCCCTGCCTCCGCCCCCACTCTTCCCTGTGCCAACCCCTTTCCCGGCGGCAGCAGAAGCCGAGAAGACCACGGCGGCGAAGGGTCGGCCTGCGGGCCCTGGTCTTCCTGGCTGGCACGTGGGGGCGCCTCCCTCTGCCTCCCGGCCTCAGTTTCCCGAGTTTGAAGCAGTTCGAGTGCCGGAGGTTACTTGGCAAACATATGCCTGCTTGCACCCACGGAGAAGCCTTTCTGGTTAAAGCGAGGGCATCCTTAAAACATCTTTCCCCTAGGAGAGTTTTTCCACTGGCATTTGAAATTCTCTTTTCGCTCCATGGGACATTTGTTGAACTCTGCCACAGACCCCTACACGTTCTGGGGCTTCGGCAGTGAGTTAGGCTACCCAGGCCCCAGCCTGCGCAGAGCCTTGAGTCGAAAAAGTCTCCTTTCCCCATGAAATAAGCAGGATCCTTCAATACAAGTATGGCGGGGAAGACTTAGGGGTCTTCTGACCACTCCAGTTCTTTTCTCTTTGGCCTTGCCAGGAACATTGTGACCTTAAGCAGCTCTCATGACTTTGTTGGTCCTCTGTGTGATGTTCTGTAAAACAAGCCAGTTCTCTCCATTTAAGTCATATTCTATGTAATTCTGGTTAAGTACTCTTAATGAATGCCTGTCTTGTGCCAGATCTCTGCAAAGTGCTGGGATAGGGTGATAAGCAAAACAAACAGTGGGCCTGTGGTTGATTGGGAAGGCAGACATACAAATGGGAGGACTAATTTTTTTTTTTAAGATTTTATTTATTTATTTGACAGTGAGAGAGGGAACACAGCAAGGGGAGTGTGAGAGAGAGGCAGGCTTCCCCCTGAGCAGGGAGCCTGATACGGGGCTGGATCCTGGGATCATGACCAGAAAAGAAGGCAGACGCTTAACCGGCTGAGCCATCCACGCACCCCAAATGGGAGGACTGTTAAAGAGATTACCCGTGCCATGGAAGCAAGCAGCAGGGAGATTCACCCCCAACCCCAATACATGCATTGGCCCCACATGGGAAGCCCTACACACATATAATTGCTATAAACACTAAGGAAATGATGGCTGAGTTCTGAAAGGTAAGTCCTGGCTAGCTGGTGAGAGGGTGGAGTCTTGGAAATAGGGATGCATTTGATAGGGCCTTGAAGGTCAGGGTCAGTCTGGAACATTAACATTCTCAGGAATTGAACTTAAATGGACACATTTTCTTGAAAGACACAAGTTGCCAAAACTGACACAAGAAATAGAAAATGTGAATCGCCTGATATCTGTTACAGAAATTAAATTTATGAGTAAAAACCTTCCCGTAAAGAAAACTCCTGTACAGATGGCTTTACAGGTGAATTTTACCAAATATTTGAAAATTTAAAAAAAAATTAACTTGACACAAACTTCCAGAAAATTCAGGAACAAAGATTTCCAAAACATTTATGAGGTCAGTATTACTCTGATACCAAAACCAACCATGCATTACTAAAAAGAAAATTATAGCACAATACTCCTTATGAAAACAGATGTAAAATTCTTTTGGTGGAGGGGAGCCCACCGCCCAATGTAAAATTCTTAATATCAAACCAAATCCAACAATATATACGAGGAGGATGCATCCTCCGTGCACTTTATTGCAGGAATAGGACATTGGCTTAACATTTAAAAGATTCAATGTAAGTCCCAAAGATACAAATGTAGGGATCCGAAGGGGCACATGCATCCCAATGTTTATAGCAGCAATGTCCACAATAGCCAAGCTATGGAAAGAGCGTAGATGTCCATCAACAGATGAATGGTTAAAGAAGATGTGGTGTATATATATACAATGGAATATTATGCAGCCATCAAAAAATGAAATCTTGCCATTTGCAATGACGGTGGAACTAGAGGGTATTATGCTAAGCAAAATAAGTCAATCAGAGAAAGACAAATATCATATGATCTCACTGATATGAGGAATTTGAGAAACAAGACAGAGGGTCATAGGGGAGGGAGGGAAAAATGAAACAAGACGAAACCAGAGAGGGAGACAAACCATTAGAGACTCTTAATCTCAGGAAACAAACAGGGTTGCTGGGGTGGTGGGGGTGAGAGGGATGGGGTGTCTGGGTGATGGACATTGGGGAGGGTATGTGCTATGGTGAGCGCTGAGAATTGTGTAAGACTGATGAATCACAGACCTGTACCCCTGAAACAAATAATACATTATGTTAATAATAATAAAAGATTCAGTGTAATTTACCACACTAACACTTAAAACAATTATATCTTCTCTAGAGGTATAAATAAAAACATATGACAAAAATTGAACCCTTATTCATGGGAAAAACTCTCAGCAAACTAGGAACTGAAGGAACTCTTATCTGGTGAAGGGCAGTATGAAAAATACTTACAGTAACATTGTACTTAAGAGTCGGGTGCCTGGGTGGCTCAGTCGGTTAGGCGTCTGACTCTTGATTTCAGCTCAGGTCATGATCTCAGGGTTGTGAGATCAGCTACTCACTGGGCATGGAGCCTGCTTAAGATGCTCTCTTTCCCTCTCCCTCTGGCTCCCCACCCCCCTCATTAAAAAAAAAAAAAAAAAAGGCGAGAGTGACCTCAGTCCTGCTAAGATTGAGAACAAGAATGTCCTCCCTCACTACTTTTATTTAACATTGTACTGGAGGTTCTAGGCAATGCAATTAGAACAGAAAAATTAGAAATATTAAAAAGGAAGAAGGAAAATCACCTTTATTCACAATCAACATGATTGTATACATTGAAAATTCAAAGAAATCCCCTCCCCCCACCATGCTACTAGGGCTAATAATGAGTTTAGCAAGTTCACAAGATACTGTCAGGAGAGGATTCTTCCTGGGTCTCTCATGTTTCTGCCTGTCTTACAAGGAGGGGCACTGACTGCCTTTGTTCTAGGCTGTCTTCAAGGAGATACACACTCACGTACATACACACATATATACACACATGTGTAGAGTGAACAGCATTGGATGATAGCAATAGTGTGTCTCTCCAGAGCAAAGTGTAGGTTTATTACTCAATATAATAAAGATAATGTCTCCTTTGGGGGCCAGAGTTCAGGCAAGCTTACTGCTCACCATAAAAGAATCTTGTTCCTTAAGCTTGGGTTTGCTCTTCTGCAGGACACCCCACGGCAGGTGCAGTCATCAGAGGGTCCTCCTCACTTTTCCCTGCAGTAATCAGGGCTTGGGGAATCAAAAGCTGATACTCTGATTCCTCCTACTGTTGTGAGTAGTAATTCTCTGACCCAGAATTCTCATGCCTTCTGCCAAGAGCCTTCAAAGCTCTTGATAGATACAAGATACAAAAATCAATTGTTTCACACTAGCAAAAAAAATTCGAAAATGAAGTTAACAATACCTTTAGCAGAACATGAAAAGCATAGTATACGGATAAACTAAACAAGATGTGTGTAGGACGAAATTGTGTTCTCTGAAAGCCACAAAGACCTTGCTGAGTGAAATTAAAGACCTAAATAAATGGAAGGAGATTCCATGCTCATGGATAGGGAGATATTAAGTTTTCTCCACTCAACCATTCAAATCTTGACGGGAATGGAATACAAAAGAGTCTATCCCTTCCATGGAAGGCACCATCCCTTTCAACCGAGGGCAGTGTCCTGATGAGACTATTAGGCCCCATTACAGAGATCCCAAGAGCACCTCTGCCTCTCATCTTTCACATCTGCATCTTCTCTCTGGTCCCATGAGCTCCCTCATTCATCCAGCGAATTCCCGCTCTGTGTCCGTTACCCTATTAGTCAACTTCTAACGAACACTGTCTGGTATAAAACAAAACAAAACAAAAAACCTAAAGACTCAGGATTTGCTGGAATACTGCTTTTGTTGATTAAAAAAGAAAAGAAAAAGATTGTCATTGAAGAACAAGAACCACCAAATCTGGACCCAAGAGAGAGGATGGTCACAAAGCCAAGTGACTGACCAAAGCCATCAGTTGGTGCTAAAAGCTCTTTCGTCATCTATAATATGTGGTCATCTGTGCCAGGCCCACGTCACAGCCTCAGTCCTCCGACTGAAGTGCAGATATGCAAGAGCTTTACAGAGAAACTCCCAGGTGTTGTGATTTGAATGGCTGCAAACACTAGAGATGAAAATGGAAGACCTCAGGTTTATCACTAGAGATTCATTTTAAAAGCCTTTTGAGGGGCGCCTGGGAGGCTCAGTTGGTTAAGCATCTGCCTTCAGCTCAGGTCATGATCTTGGGTCTTGGGATTGAGCCCCATGTCATGCTCCCTGCTTGGTGGGGAGTCTGCTTCTCCCTCTTCCCCTGCCCCTCCCCGAGCTTGTGCGCTCTCGCGCTCTCTCTCAAAATACTTAAAAAAAAATTTTTTTTAATTAATAAAAGCCTTTTGAAAAAGCGCAAAGAACTCCTGTTTGGAAGAAGGAACATCTGGCATTACACCCTTATCCTGCACTGCAGCCACACATGAGCAAGGTGGGTGTGATCTTGTGGGATACGATGTCCCATAGGATCCTGACATCTAGAATGTGCTTTGTCAATTAGGGATCACTTTTTTCCTTCCTTTTTCACCTTCCCTGGACAGTATTCTTCACATACAATTTGCCTTAGAATTTAAAAGAAACCCCCACCCCCCCAAAAAAATCTCCCAGAGGTGATACAAAGAGTGTAAAAAAGAAAATAAGCCTAGAATTTAAGTTATATGAAATTTATATGAAATATATGAAATTTATTAGATGCGGACTACAAAAATAAAACCATAAAATCGGGACCCAGCAAGCCCCCACCCCAACCCCCATAAAAACATTTCATGTACACATACATGGCTAGCAAAGACTAAAAAGATGCAAAGCTTCCAAAGCGACAGATGCTCAGCTGGAGAAGGTTGATGACTGGGTCAGAGGAGCCCATTCCCAGAGGGGCCCACTGTTGGTTCAGTCACAACACCAGGCCCAAACCCCAGGCTTCTGGCCCAGAGGCTGATGTCAGGGAGTCCCTGAGCATGTGACTGGCTGCAGCCACTGGGTGGGAAGCAGACCACTCACTCTCTCTGTGCACTCTCCAGTTGCTTCACTCTCAGATCCCTCTTCTGCTCCTCCAGCACCTGGTAGAACCAATATATGGCTAGAGGGTCCAAACACGGACAGAGAAATGAAGATTTAGTGGGTTTGTGGGTGGGCCCTAGACATCCCCAGAGCCTGGCAGACCACCACAGAGCCCCTCTCTCAGGGATGCTGACGTTCAGTCCTCCCTTCTTTGGGATGGATTTCCAAGTCTACCTGCTCTCATGAAGCTTCACTATCCCAGCATCTGCCTGCTGGACACCTTCAGCTCTCATATCAAATCCTGTAACCTGGCTCATGGCCTTGGCCTCATCAGGTTTTCTATCTGCCTCTATTTGCTCAGTCCATTCTCCAAAAGGTATTTCTGTGACATAAATGTTCTTGTTAACAGGTCTATTCCCAGAGGGAGAACAGTATCTGGCACGTGGCGAGACGCAATAGAAAATTGGCAAAATGAAGGTCAGATTCTCTAAAACCTTCAGAGGAGACTCTGAACTCCGCAGTGTAATATATAGGGACCCCCACGGCCCTCCCGGCCTCTCTCCCCTGCCGTACCGCTAGCCCCAAAGGGCAGTGTACCACTTCTTCTTAGTGCACAGTCCCAATGCCCTGCTCCAGGCAGCCACAGAACAGATACCCAAAGAGTGCGGTGTTCTTCACGGGCCTATCTATGGGTTCCTATTTGCAAAGGAGCTCGAGGACGTGAAGGTAGAAACAGATGTCATAGCAGGGCTGGCGCTACAGGCTGCTGAAGGCCAAAAACAAGAGAAGATCCAGGAACTGGGCGATAGAGGAGTTGACAGGGCATCTTTGAAGGAGGCCAGGATCGGGAGGTCGGGACCACTCACCTTGTTTTAGTTGGAGGGGCCTATCCGCAAAGACCATGCGGAACCAGCCAGCCTCCTTACACATGTAGGTCTTGCCTCGGGACAAGATCAGCTTGTTATCCAGGAAGCGGTGACAGAGCAGCAGCTCTTCTTCAAAGGTGCACGGATCCAGGTACTAGGGAAGGCCGAAGGACAGGGCTGAGCCAAAGACACATCAGGCAGGGCTGCCCAAGAATACCACACCTCATTCCCAGAGCTCACCACTTTCAAGTTGATCCAGACGTAGAGGCCAGAGCCACGGTTGAGAAAAGGATCCCCAATGCCTTCAACTTCTTAGTGATATATCTGTGAGCTCTCTGCAGCTGGGAGTGGTAAGTGGGCAGGTACACTCCGTCAATTCACTCTGGACGGGTCGGGGGAAGATAGCCGTCACGGGTCTGGTGGCAGAGATCTGCAGGCTTATCAAAGGCTCCCTCCCTGGGCTTTGTACCAGCTCTTTCTATCCAAGCCGGGCTCTGTGTTATATCTGCGCTGACGGTAGCCATACCCAGCACACCTTCTCAATAGTCCAGTAGGAATGTTCTGATACAAAGAGTCGGGGTGCCCCCAAAGTGGGACAGATGCTGCTGTTGCCAACTGGGCAGATACTCAGAGCCTCACATAGTGGACTTCGAGAAACCTAGATATGCTTGGGGAGGCCCTTAGCCCAGGTGTTCTTAGCACTGGCAGCACATTAGAACCACTTGGGGAGCTTTTTAAAAGTCCCGATGCCCAGGTTATACCTCCAGATCATCTAAACCAGAATCTTTGGGGATAGAGCCCATGTATCAGCATTAAGCTCCCCAGATAATTCCCATGTGTCCAAGGTGGAGAACTCGTGTCCAAAGGGCTAAGAACCTGGTTTCTGCCACATATCAGAGGGCCTGGCACCATGCACGGAGCCATCTGGTTGGATTTCTCCTATCGACCCCTTTCCCCCTGCCAAAGCTGAAAGCAAATTGTTTCTAAACCAGATTATCAAATTACATTAATTTGTATCATTATATCCCAGCTTTCAATTTAAATCCTCCAGCCTGGCATCTGCCCTGTTATAGGGAATTAAAGAAGGGGGGGGCCTTATCTAAGTTTGGGTGATAGCCTTAAATAGAGGGGGTTGGGGGAGGTCTCCTCTAAAGCCAGGATTCACTTGTGACCCATGGAGGAAACTGAATGCAGGTGCCATAGATCTAGCCACACCCACTTGCCCAAATGGCAGCTCTCCTTCGGCCACCTTGGAAGATGAAGTCAAGTCCTATTCAAGGAGTCATGGCATTTTTGGGTCATCTTTGCCTACAGCAAGCCGGGCATTGGGGAGGGAAAACTGACCTTTGCATAGAGACTGGTTTCTGTCTTTCAAGCCTTAGAGAACAATTTGCCTTTCCAGGCACAGCACGAGTTCCCGAACATGAAAGCCCATCTGTGTTTCAGGCCAGCAGCTTCGTCTTGTCTCTGCCTACTGCGCGAGCTGAGCTACAGCCTGCCTGCCTTCAAACTTCCTGTCCTGCCTCCATTAAACCCAAGACCACAAACAGGGTCTCAGTGGATTAGAGGTATGTCAGGGGCCCAAGCAGACCCAGGGACTCCCCCATGGCCATGAGGCCTAGCCACGATCCCAGCCCGGGATGGGACTCGCTGCCTACCTCAGTCCCGAAGCAGCCGGCACAGTTTGTACTGGGTGATGCCAGAGACACTGTGGAGATAGCCAAAAGAGCTCACGGCAGAGGCCACCTCCTTGTTGTGCGTGTAAAGAACACCAAAGCGGAAGCCAGAGATGCCGTAATCCTAGAGGAAAGGAAGTAGAGGGAGGAATACCCAATTTGCCCGCCTCCTGGCCCCCTTTCCTTTCCTACCCAAATACAGGAAGCTGGGGCTTACCTTACTGGTGCCCCAGATCACATGGGTCCTGTTGGGGTCAGGCAAACTGGAGAGGAGACAGTACAATCAAGGGTATAAAGACATATTGAAAGGATGAAAACTTGGGGTCAACGAGGGCAAGAGAGGAAAACAGACTTGAGGTCATTCCTAGACATAAGAGCCTATGGGGCCCAAAGTTCAAGAAACAGTTGCCCCAGTTAACAGCCAGGGAGTCAGCAAAAGGTATCCTTGGGGAACTAGATGGGACAGCTCCCGAGTGCCCACCGAATGAAGCCCAGGCCCCTCAGCCTGGCTCAGAGCCTTCCTGCAGCTGGTCCAAAGCCACCTTCTTGGCAATCAGCTCTTCACACATGTGGGCCACCCACCGTTTCTAAAATATGCTCACCTATTTCTAACTGCCCCACTTCAGATAAAGCTGTTCCTTCTGCCCGGCATGGCCTTGCCTTGCTTTGGCTGCTGGGATCGTATCTTAGGGCCACATGCTACCCTTAAGAAAGTTCTGCCCTATTTCTCTTCTTTCCCTATGCACTACTTATAAAGAAGTTCCTACCCTGACCTTCTGTGGGGCTCTATGTAGACGTGGGACAGTGCACTTTCTACCTTGCCTTCAAGTTATCTCATGTACAAAACAGCATTGCAAAAAGACACGTGGGAGGAAAGAGGATGCTTTGCTCATTTTCACACTCCCAGTGGCACTTGGCCCCAGTTCCTAGCACGTAGCCAATTAAGTTTATGGCCCATGAATACACCCTGCAAAAGCAGGAACCTCATGGCTTGCATTCCAAACTCCAATTGAGGCCAACAAACTCACCTTTCCATGCTCAGAATGCTGTGGAATGTGATGGATTCATCAAACACAGACAGCATGTAAATCTCATCTATAATCACATGTAGGTTGTACCTGCAAGTTGGGCAAAAGAGGGAGAATATTATCTAGGTTCTCTCTCATCTCAACTCCCTTTCTTTCTTGGGCTTCTCTGGATACAGTTCAGATACTCTTACTGCTCTGGCAGCCCATCCAACCCTTCCAAGGGGCATGGTAAGGCAGAAGGGGCATACACCTTAGACCTGGCTCGGGGGTAGGAAGGAATAGGACCCAAAGACACTCAACAGAACATCTAACCCTTCAGCCGTCAAGCAGAGACCAATGCAATGGGGAGGGCTGCGTGTCCCAAAGAGTTTTATATCTGGTACAGGCAGGAGCTCCCACCCAGGGTCCAGATTGAATAGTGGCATTAAGTGGGCTAAGTGTTAATGCAGGTTGTTTTTTCTCCCAACAGCCCTCTGAAGCAGTGCTGTCCTCATGCTCTGCCATGAATTGGTCTGGATTAGAGTTATCAAATTTGGATAAGTGTGATTCTTCTAGAAAATGGGGAGGTTAGCACCCCCTATTGAATAGGGCTATTTCAAGACTCCAGAGATAACTGATGTTAACATGTCCGTGGGAGTGGGACATAAGGGTTCTCTGGCAACACATCTTCACCCCACAAAGTCTGAGAATTTGGCTGCCTCGGTACCTCAGGCCAAGGAGTTGGGAAACGGATGCTGGGAGAAAGTGGTTACATGACAAGAAGAGGAAAAGCAAAAAAGCCAGATCACAATTGTTATGTAGGTGTCTGTACCTGGGCCAAAAAAAAAAAAAAAAAGGCAAAATGGCAAAAAACGTTCAGTTGAAGCATGTGGGTGCATTTTTTTTACTTCAATTTCAGTGAGTTGTACATAGTTTTGCAAAGTATACTATGCAGTAAAAATACTGGGGTAAATGACATCTGGTTCTGACTTCTAGGAACCTTGTTCAGGGACTTCGTGTAGTCTCAAGGGGTGAAACACCTACGTCTTGGCAAATTCCAAGTATTCTTTCAGTGAATCTCAGGAGTAGACATCCCCCAGAGGATTCTGAGGGTTGATTAGCACGAGACCTCTGACCATTTTCCCCTAAAAAAAAAAAAAAAAAAAAAAAACCCCAAATTAAACAAAACACCCCCAAAACATCACTGAGGTGAACATAATAGGTCCCTCACGTCTACCTCAAGTTCAGCCAAAGGTCAAGTCAGGATACCCAGTTTTGGACACATCCCCTCTACCCCCGAGGCCTTTAGTTGGGGTCTCAGCAACTTAGGTAGGATCTGGAACACTCAGCTCTCTTAGCACCCACAGAGGGGGAGCAAGGAGGAGCTCTGGGGGCTGCCCCCAGAGACAGGGGCTCAGGGCTCCTAGGGGGACACGCCCCTGGGACACAGCCCCTTTCAAAGGAGCCCACAACACCTTGGTGAGAACACTGTCCCGGATCTCCGGACCCAGCCCCTCTCAGGGGCAGCAGCACCCACCCTGAAGACATGGGTCCCTCCTTACTGTAAGCGTCGCCTCAAGCAGAGCTTGCTCTAGCTTGTCCACAGTGAGCTCCAACGGGCGGGGGTTCGCGTCCCTGCTCTGGAGGCAAACACGCTGCCTGAGCACCGCCTACTAAGCTTCTAAGCCCTGGTCCCTCGCTCCTCTACACATCGCCCAACACCTCACACCCAGGCCTGCAGTCCCACACGCCCCTCCTTGCCCTAATTTCCCCATCCTCCCCCACTTATATGGGTCACTTATATGGGAGGAGAGCGAGGTCCCCTACCCCTTCCAAATGCCCTTAGGACGGTCCATTGTCTGGGGGGGAAGGGGCCCCATTCTGACCTCACTGTCCAGGTGGATGAGAATCAGCTCAACTTTCGAATACAGGTGGGAACTAAAGACGAAGCCGCCATAGAAGGGGGTGGGGGTCAGCAAGGCCTCTGGAAGCACAGGGAGACAACACTGTCAGTCGGGGGGGGGGCATCTCAGTCGGAACCTGCCAGCCGTGCCCCCCCACAGACAAGTAGCAACACTACAGACAGAGAAGGTTAGTTTGGCAATCCCTCCTACTTGGGGCTTAATTTTTGGCCTCAGGCTCTATAAAAGTTACATTCTTATAAATGTTATGTGGGGAAACACTAGAGAAGGGGAAGAATATTGCTAGGAATGGCTCCGAATTGAGGTTACAAACCCAAACGGGCTTGCTAGCGGGTAGAGCGCTAGTCATCCAGCAGGTCTCACCAGCTCCTGTCCAAACATTAGAAGCTGAGGTCTGTGCCAAGAGAGGGCACTCATCTCTCTGCATGGCCCAGGCTACCTGCACCTGGTGAGCTCCTGGGTTCTTTCCTTCCCCTTCCTTTGGCCTCACGGATGAGTCAACCAAGCAACTACTCCTCTGAGTGAAACTGGCCATCTGGGTAACTTCCTTCTACGCAGCAAGAGCTCATTAAGACCGGAGACTCTTGTTTGGGTGTTGTTAGGAGGGAGACTGAGAACAGATCCCTTGGCCTTATTTGATCTAGAACTAATTTGCCTTTGGGGGGTGGGCAGAGGGGGATACAGGAGTTAGGAAATCTAACTGCTCTAAGCTAATTTACCAGGGCTCTCTGTACTGATGTTGAGTCCAGAAGCCCAGCTAATAATATAATGAGTTGGCTCCAATTGTCACTCTTTCTGAGGCATACCTCCTTGAGGACTGTCCCATGTTTTCCTTCCATATTAAATGGGGACCCAAATCTGTCACTCCTATGGAAATAGTACGAAGATGTTCTAATCAGGGTAGAAGTTCCAGCACTTTAGGGGAAAGGCCTCTGAGTCAAGATATTCTTCTTCCCTAAGGACCAGTGCCCACGAGCTGCTCTTTTCCTGAGGGAAAGCAGAGCCCACTGACTTACCACCTGGATCACACAGAACCATGGCCAGTGTGGAGAATACAGAGGAGCAGCCATTTAGAACAACTACCTGAAGATGCACAGAAGGCAGAAGTCAAAAACCAATCCCCATGTAAGAAGGTCTAGCCCCTTTGTCTCCCTCCCCCTAGGAGGGACAGGCACCAGGAACCTCCTCTTCTGTGACCCATTGGCCTTGGCTCTGCCCTGGCCCTAGGGTCTCTGCTGGTTCTAGAAAATGCAGCGAGTCCCCCAAGAATACAGTCCTCTACCAGGGTGGCAGTGAGGCTTGGAAATGGACTCATATTTTCTGGATCGAGCTGAGCAGGTACCTTGCAGTAGTAGGTCAGGAACCAGGCCACCTCTTCCCGCAGGCTGTGGGTAGACCCAGAGAGACTGTGTGGTGCCCAGGCCCAGGGACCTTTCCTTATTCAAGGTCTAGCCTACGGTCGTTTCCAAAGAGCAAGGCATCCAACCTCATGTCACAGGGCTACTGGCTGACGCCATCAACTCTCCAGGTGATGCAGACAATAGGTGTGAGAGTTTGGACTAGAACTCAGGCCTTCTGAATACAGGGAGGTGCTATTTCTACTACACCAGGCTCCCTCCTGAGGTGGTTTCACTCTAGACATTTTCTGGAAGTTGTTACCCAGAGAAATAGGGAGGTAGCCAACCAAGAATCTGGTGCCAGGGGTCCTTCCCTCCCTGAGAATAGGTGTCTGGGGGCCACGAGACTTTAGATCTAGAAATTACTTACAATGGTTGCCCTGACCAATCAGGATACTGCAGCAGGACATCCTCAATGAAGTTCATATCACTCTGACTCAACTGTTGACAAACAGAGCATGAGGACAGCCAGACCAGGGAAGACCAACCTGCCTCATCCTACTGCTAGGATGCGTATGGGTGTTTGCCCTACAACCCAGGGCCTTATGGAAGAAGAATAGGGAAACATGCCACATGCCCCTTCATGAATGGAGCCCCCAGTCTCCTTGTCATAGGTTACACAAAGAGAATTCACTGAGGAGTGTTGGATGACCTCCACAACCCTACACTTGGGCCAGAGTCTCCCTTGGCAGCCTACCCACCATATACCCATCCAGAGCACACCCCTAAACACAGCAAGCCAGGAGGTCAGAGGTGTTATTCAAGAAGCTGTTTCCCCACTCCCTTCCCTAAACTCCTAAGTCCCATTCCTGTATCTACCACATGCTAAGAAACAGTCTAGGGGGACTGGACCTGATGGTGGGTCCCAGCATGGCCCAAGACTTGGCTTACCCTTTCAGTCTTCAGATCAAGGCAGAGCTTATTCTCACTGATGTCAAGGTTAACGAAGCCCTGGAGATGGAAGGAATCGATCAGTCCACTTGCCCTGCCCTCTAGGGACCTCCTTAAACATTCCAGTAAGGACTCATCTTAGATTATTTCAAATGGAAATCTCACTACCCCACGAGGCAGTTCACTCCATGTCTAACAGCTTCAAGTGTTAGAAAAGTTGCCATAGATTCAAAAATCGTACAGCTTGCAATTTCCCCCTTTAGAGCTACCCAGTACTTCTATCCCTGAGAGCAGGCACTGAGTTCTTACTATGTGCCAGGCCCTAGACTCAGTGCCTCATGCAGTGGCCTTACTTCTCATAACTCCTGAGAAAAAGGTTCTATTATGATCCTCACTTTAAGAGAGGGAGGCTCCGAAATGTGGACTGCCCCACTAGCCACATGACCTCAGGGACGGGCAGAACGCCATCTGCCTGGCCCCAGGGCCTGCCTCATGCCCATCTCTGCTACTTCCATATCAATATGAGGCCCCTTCGAGTTACTGGAGGAGATATAGTTCTTCAGAGTCCAGTGGAGATGCAGGACTCAGTTGGTCCCCAGAAAAAGCTGATGACCATTGACCACATATCACTTAGCTAGAAACAGAAAAGAAGGTAGGATTCGGGCTGTCCTCCACCTTCTGGCTAGAGAGTGTTGTGAACGGCTCCTGCTGGGAGCCTCTCACTGGCTCCCTATCCTAACCTCACCATCCTAACACCTCACAACTCTTGTCACGTCACTCATGTTCCCCAATCTAGCCTCAGGAGCCTCATTTTCCCATCACTCCAAGCCCTTCCCACTTTAAAGCTTTCACACCTGCAGTTCCTCCTACCTGGAAGACCCCCCTCCCACCCCCTACCGCCCCTACCACATGGTTGGCTGATTCAGCCTTTAAGACACCTCAGACCACCCAATCAGGCCTCCCTTTACTTCTCTCAGGTTGTTATTATCAATGTTCCTTTCCCCAGTGCCAGACAATATTCAGCAACTAGACTCAGTTCCATGAGGGTGGGTTTGCTTAGCACTGTGACCACTGTGACCTAGTGGGCAAGAGCAGGGACTGAGGGAAAGCATGCGGAAGAGGGGGGCGGGAAGGACCCAGACACCGCTCTTAACTTTCTTGGCATTGTCACCTTGCTCCTGTGCGCATTCCCTTATCTCTAAGATGACAATAGTGTCTACTTCATGGAACTAGGAAGAGTGAGAGAGAGCCCAGTACTTGGCACAGGACTCAGTAAATCCTAGTGATCGGGGCCCTCGAGGAGGTGTCTCTCCGCAACCCCCATCCTCACCAAGGGGTTCTTGTCCTCATGGTATTTGTCTCCTTGGTACATCTCGTAGTCCTGGAAGCTGGCCTGGTATGACGCAGAGATTTCGATCCCACGGTTAGACAGGTGCTGGCTGACAAATGTCGCTTCGGGATCCTTCAGTTGGTGAACTGGCTGGTCAGGCTGCCCAGCTGATTGGGCCCCCTGCCCACCTCCGACATCCCCCCTCACATCCAGGGGAGGGTAAGACGGTTGGAGCCCCAGGCCACCCGGGGCCCCAGACTGTAGGAGATTGACCAACTGGGACATTAAGTTGCCCAGGAGGGCTTCCTGCTCCCCGGTGGCCTGATGATGCCTTTGGTCCCCCAGCACCAGATCCTGCTGCTGGTGCCTGGTGGCCAACTGCATGATATGCTTCTCGATGGTCTGCTGCAAGTGCATCATCTCCATGGGCTGGGTGCGGGTGCCCTGGCTTCCGAGGCCCTGACCCCTCATCTGACCACAGGGCAGATGGAGGGTGTCTGATTGGTGACTCATGCTCTGGGCCTTTGTCTCGGCCTCAGCAGGCTGGCTGGAACCTGCAGATAGAGAGGGAGACCATGCACTGCAGCAAAGGAGACTCTCCTCGACCCTCAGGCTCAGGCCTGATCTCCGGCTCCTCACTGCCTCCTCCTACTTCCACGCATGGGGTACAGGCCCATGTTGGTTCAGGAAGAATTACCGACTCATTCAACGGCAATGCTTAAGTGGCCCCAAGCCCAGACACTGGAGCACTGTACTTCAATGACATTAAAATGTGTCCTGAGAAAAAGCGTTAGGACCCACTTTGAGAAAAAGGGGAAACTGAACAGGTAGGCTCTGGGGGCTCCACCCTGTGCCTCAATTAGAGCAATTCCTGCTTTACGGGTTCTAAGAAAAAGGGATTTTGAAGACAGAGAGAGAGAGAGCTGGAGAGAGAGAGAGAGAGATGGAGAGACCCAAACACCTGGACACCCAGAAAATAAAAAGCCTCAGTAAATTATTCTGCTAGAACAGAGGTTAGTAAACTACTGCCCAAGGGCCAAATCCAGCTACCTCTTTGTAAATAGCTTTATGGGAACGCGGTCACATTTGTTGGTTTATGTATCACCTCTGGCTGCTTCTACGTCACAATGGCAGAGTGGAACAGCTGGGACACAGACCATATGGCTCACAATGTCTGAAATATTCATCATCTGGCCTTGTATGGAAAAAGTCTGCCATCCCTTATCCTAGAATCAGCCCTTCTTTTTCTCTCTTTTTCCTAAGTTGGCCGTACCAGATATTCAAAGCTCGGTCCTTCCACTCCTCCCTTGTGTCCCTTCCTTATAAATGCCTTCAACCTGCTCACTGGGACGGCCACCTTAGACATTCATCACTAGTAACCATGGGCGTGATACATGGTTCTTGAACTTCAGACTTCACCAGCATCACCTGGAGGACTTAGGACAGGGATGGCGAGGCCTCATTGCCAGACTTTCATTCAGTAGGTGGGGGCTGGGAATTTTTGGTTCTAATGAGTTCCTGAGACTCTGCTTTGAGAACTTCTAACATTCAAACCACCCTTTCCTCTGAAGAGAAGTCAAAATGATGGGTAGGACCTAAGAAACACCTTTTTAAAGCCTCAGTGAACCCAAATACTGGACACTCTGCCCAACCTCTTCCGACCATGTTCAGTCAGCTTGTGATATTCCCAGAGCAACTAGTACTTCCGCTGAATGACACTTAATACAGTTCCTTGTTCAGGGTCTCCCCAGGGCAGCCTTCATCACGATATCGTTAGCACAGTGCCCAGCACCTAGCTAACTAGTAGGAGAGGCACAACCACGGGGATATTGCCGAGTCCATGAAGACAGGAGCCCTAACTGAGGACTTGGCTATAGAAGATGGAGCAATGACCAGATGCAGCCACAGGACAAAGTCGTACCAAGTCTTGACTTAGGGTGCCAACCTCTCATCAACACTGATACAAAGAACTTCACTCACCAGAATTAGGAACATGCATACTGTTTAGAAAGAAATGGAACAAACATAAGCCCTCATGCCTAGGCTAACCCTTTGTTCCACAAGCAAAAGCTTTGTTGTGGCCCAAACTCCCTCCCTTAAAAGTAGGAAGGTCATTTTAATGGGGCTCTCCACTCTGCAGGTAGGTAGGTCATGCTGTCCTTCCGGATACAGACATCCCCCCAATTTAGGATGGTTCAACTTATGATTTTTTTTCTAACTTTACAATGGTGCAAAAATGATATGCATTCAGTAGACACTGTACTTGGAATTTTGCTTCTGTTTTTTTAAAGATTTTATTTATTTATTTGACAGAGAGAGACACAGCGAGAGAGGGAACACAAGCAGGGAGAGTGGGAGAGGGAGAAGCAGGCTTCCCGCGGAGCAAGGAACCCGACGTTCGGGCTTTTAGGACAGGGATCGAGCAGTGGCTCAATCCCAGGACCCTGGGATCATGACCTGAGCCGAAGGCAGACGCTTAACAACTGAGCCCCCCAGGCGCCCCTGTACTTGGAATTTTGAATTTGAATCCCTGGGCCAGGGATATGTGGGAGGATCCTGTCTCATGATGCCGGGCACTGGTAGTGAGCTGCAACTCCCAGTCAGCCCCACAATCACGAAGGTCAACAACCATCTTACAACTATCCCGGACCCAACCACCCTTCTGTTTTTCACCTTCAGTACAGTATTCAATAATTTACAGGAGATATTCAACACTTCATTATAAAGTAGACTGTTAGAGGATTTTGCCCAGGTGTAGGTTCATGTGAGTGTTCTAAGCATATTTAAGGTAGGTTAGGCTAAACTAAGATGTTCATTAGTTTAGGTGTATTAATTAAATGCATTCTCAACTTGTAATGGGTTTATCATTACATAACCCCCTCATAAGTCAAGAGGGATCTATACTTGGATCGCATAGAGGGGTAGTTAAGGGTCAAGAGAGATTCCTGTGGTTTTGCCTTTCAAAAAGTGGTGCCTATCATCTCTGTTGGTCCTGGGGAGTGCTGGTGGGAAGGTCACAATGGTGGACAAGATCTCTTTTCAATGGGCAAGAAGTTATCGATGGGGGGGGGCGGGTCTGCTTTCTTCCAGAGCTGGGTTCTCACATATTAAAGGTCTTGTCTTGTGTCAATTTAATAACAAAATCAAAGATGTCACAGCTCCATAGTATCCACTGGACCAGCACATGGCCCCAGAATTTAAGCAGTAATTAGGGGCACTGCTGGACTCCTTGCCCTGGAAGTCCTTGATGTTACCAAAGTTCCACGATTCTGCCCCATCTACCCAGCTCTCAGCCAGGGACTCTAGGACCAAAGAAAATAGCAATCAGGATCATGTAGGGAAACCGGAGGCCAGTGCGGCCCAACAAGCCATTGGAGGAGAAAGACTGCTTACAGCAGATAGAATGAGGACCTCTCAGACAGGCTTATGGAACAACAAATAGGTGCCAAGGCAAGTACCTGAAAGAAGTGTATTTTCTTGGCAGAATGTATTTTCTAATAAGGAAGGAAGTATGTGTTGGGGCGCCTGGGGGGCTCAGTCTGCCTGAGTTAAGCGTCTGCCTTTGGCTCAGGTCATGATCCCAGGGTCCTGGGATCGAGCCCCGCATCGGGCTCCCTGTTCGGCGGGAAGCCTGCTTCTCCCTCTCCCACTCCCCCTGCTTGTGTTCCCTCTCTCGCTGTGTCTCTCTCTGTCAAATAAATAAATAAAATCTTTAAAAAAAAAAAAAAAAGGAAGTATGTGGCAAGGCCAGGAGGAAACCTGGCAGTTAGGCCTCTGCCAAGACTTGTCTTTGCTATAGGAAAAGTCTATTGTGAAAGACGTTGGCCCACAAAGGCAATAATGTCCCTAAATTGTACTGGGGTATACCAACCCTTTCCTCAAGTCCTCTTGTACGTACCTTTGGTTTCAGTATTCCCCAGCTTCCAACCATCTACCTGTTAAGTCACACTCAGGGACCTTCTAGAACAGCTAGAAGCAGTGTCTCAGAGCCAGCTCAGCAGACAGCAATAGCCCTCTGAAAAGGCTGGCAAATAGTAGAAGCTGAGAAGGAGTGAACACAGGAAATGAGCTGGGAACAAGCTGGTCTCCTGTTTGTTTGCAATGCCAGTACATGGGTATACCCTTTACAGCAGGAAATTTTTTATGTCAATTTTCCTAGTACCCTACAAGCTCTTGTAGCTCTGTCTTGCCCTCCAACCTTCCCTCCCTCTGCCATGTACCAGCCTCCCCTGGTGTCCCAGTCCTCTGACCTAATTCAGATATTTCCTTCTTATTATGGTAAGTAGGATAAGGATTGCAGAGTCTCCTCTATGTGCTTGGGAAGCAAGGTGTTGGGAAGAGAGACCCCTCAACACAAGTTGCAAAACTGAAATCTCAGGTAAAAGCAGGCTTGAAGAGCTTAGGTTATATTTTAGAGTTCCTACTCACCAATTGTAGCATGTTGCAAGAATTATCTTCCTGTCTGGGCATCAGTTTCTCCATATGTTAGATAGGAAGATGCCTCAATTCAAGGTGAGAAAACTGAAGATTAATGAAGATGAGTCACTTCCATGGTCCCACAGGAGAGCCAGGATTTTAAACCTCAGACCTCCCACTTGAGTCCAGAACTTCTGGGAACAAGCGTAAGTTGGCTGAAAACCAGTCCTTGAATGGACAGCAGCTGGGCTTCATGTCACAACGCCCAGGAGATCTCAATTTCTGGAGTTGGATTAACTTCATCCAACAACTTTGTCCTCCTCTATTGTTCGTGACTCAAATTCCCCGGGCAGAAGCTAATAAATACTCTGGATGTGGTTACCTTAGACTTGCATTTCTCAGAGGATCACTTTTCAAATACAGTGTCCAAAACACAAAATCCAAACACATGAACAAAGAGCATGAGGTAAGACCAGTGCAGACAACAGAAAGACTAACTAGACTCCAGCTACTAATGGTAGACTGTAAAATAATCACTTTTCTGTTCAAGGAGATAAAAACCCAAGTCTGAAAATTGGCAGATTGGAAATTGTTTTCTTTCAAATCTGTCCTTTTGATAATCCATTCTAGAGGGTAAAATGCAATGACCAAAAGTGAAAATCCTCACTGGAAGGGTTTATTCTCATATTAGATAAACGTAAAGAGAAAATTAGTGACCCAGAAGAAGAGGCTGAAGAAACTTTCTAGAATGTGACATGAAGACACAAAAGAAAGTTAAGAGAAGATATGAGAAAATCTAAAATATACATATACATATTCATCTGGAGTCCCAAAGGAAGAGAAAAATGGAGCAGAATCAATCTGAATAAGATGTTTTATCAGTGCCAAATAATCAGACACCAAAGCATGGATTCAAGAAGCCCAACCAATGCAAATTAGAATAAAGAAATCTACATATATACATACATATATGTACATACATATATATTTAGGATAATACATGTATATATATATATGTCATCTACAAAAAGCAAACATCTCAAAAGCAGCCAAGAAAAAAAAAATTACCCTTAAAGGAATAACAGACCAGAAGCTGACTTCAGCCAACAGGGGAAACCTGAAACAATGAAATGTTATTTTCAATATACAGAAAGAAAATAGCTCCCAACCTAGAAACCTGTAGCCATCAAAGCATCAATACTTCATTAGGCAGTACCAATTCCTCCCCATAGAGGAACTGGAGTTGTGTGGAGAATACTACTAATCTGCACAAGTAGGTTTGCCTTTAAAAACTTCAAAGACAACTGAGTGAAAGAAACCAGACACAGTACATATTGTACAGTTCTACTTATAGAACTAGCAAAAGTAATCAAGAGTGATAAAAATCAGAACAGTGGTTGCCCGGGGAGAGAGTTGGGAAACTGACTATAATGGGGTGCAGGGAACTTTCTGGGGAGATGACGTGATCTAGAACTTAATGAGGTGGTGGTTACATGGCCATAACCATTTGTCATAGTTCAAACTGTACACTTAGGAATTTTACTATATTTAGGAACTGGGTTTTTTAAATGCAGCTGTAGCTAACTTAAAACTGTTAGGATATGAATAGCAAAGTGAAGCTTGTTTCCAATGCTAGCCCATCGAGTGGGAAGACCAATACGGGGGCAGGTGCCAAGTACACAGGAGCATATTTACAGAATTATCTATAGTAGAAAAAAAACGAAGAGCCAATTCACACACACACACACACAAAAAGGCACATATAGAAAATGTTTAAGTCTGGATGAAATTGACAATTTAGCTTAAAAATGTAGTTTATTAATCCTAATTCCAGATGAGAAAGTCGAAACAATTTACATAGAAGTTATCAAAGAACTGATTCCCTAAAAAAGTACCGGTCCCAGACAGTCTCATCAGAAACTCTACATTATTGCAGTGCTATTTAAACTATTCTAGAGAAAAGGAAATATACCCACATTTTATAATTAAACAATAACGGATTTGATAAAGTTCATAGTTTATAGTTAATAGATCCTAGTGGGATAAAAATCACTTGATCTATAGACACTAAAAAGACATCTGACAAAATCAGACACCCATTCTTGACTTAGACAATAGGATGAATGGATACCTTTTTTTTTTTTTAAGATTTTATTTATTTATTTGACAGAGAGAGACACAGCGAGAGAGGGAACACAAGCAGGGGGAGTGGGAGAGGGAGAAGCAGGCTTCCTGCCAAGAAGGGAGCCCGATGCGGGGCTCGATCCCAGGACCCTGGGATCATGACCTGAGCCGGAGGCAGACGCTTAACCGACTGAGCCACCCAGGCGCCCTGAATGGATACCTCTTTAACATCAGACACATCTCAGCCAAAAAGCCAGCCTCCTATTCAATCGGCAAACTCTGAAAGGTTGGAAATCCTGAACAAAAGAAAAGGCTACCCACTGTCACTGTTAAACATCTAACATGGTACCAGGGGTCTCAGCTGAGAATATTAGGCAAGGAAAGAAACTAGAGTTAGAACAAGGGAATTTGGAGGTCTGCTATCTACAGATTACTACTCTCTGCCTGGAAGACACTAGAGAATTGGCAGATGATCTACAAGAGAATTTAGTGTAGTTATAGAATGGAGGCCCAACCCATGTTTCTGTAAATACAGTTTTATGGGAACACAGCCACACCTCTGTTGCACATATATGCCAACCAGACTTTGGTAGTAAACACTAGACCGGTACTTTCAACCCCGGGTCACTTACCTAGTGAGTGCGCCTAACAACTGCCCAGCAGCCCCAGCCCCAGCCCCATGCAGCATTTCATCCTAACTGCTAGGAAGTAAGAATTAGTCCCAGCCTTCAGAAGGACCAACTAAGGGCATAATTTATTACAGTCCACTGAATTTAATAAGGCCCCCCAATATATCCAGAATAGGTATGAATGGTGTAAGCTGTTTGGGGGGACACATGACCCTCCAAAACTCCAATATGATCAATGACAGCTAACACTGCTTGAGCACTGCCTTGAACCAGGCTCTGGTCTGGGTGATTTAATCCTCAAAACGACTGTTAGGAGAGTACCGCCATTAGCCTCACTTTACAGATGAGAAAACAGAGGCCCCAAAGAAGGAGATGACTCACACAAGTAGGATGGGAAAGGGGAGCTTTAACCCCAAGCCTGCTAACCCCAGGCTCCAACTGCCCTCTTAACCATCCCTCCTCAAGGCCTCTTCCTGGAAAGCTGCACATACCTTCAAAGTTTGGCGTTCACTTGTGGGAATCCAGAAGCCCCCTACCCCACCAGGGGGCTCAGGAGCCCCAGCTGAAGCCCCAAAGCCCCTCTCCCGCTCCACATGCCGCGGCTCCCCTGTCCCCACTATCCCACATTTACCTTTGTCTCTATTTCCACTCATCTCTTCTCCAGTCTAAAATCCCTATTGTGCCTGATGAAACTACCCTTGATCATCAGGGCTCAGAGACCTCTCCACCACCCTCCGCCTCTCACTAAGCTTGCTTACGGCTTTGGGCACCCATGCTCTGCTTTTAAGTACAAGGTGGTTTCCAGGGCAATAATAAGAGCCACCTTTTCCTTCCCAAGGGGATCTCCCCAAGCATTCTCTATTACCTAAAAGGGCCTTTCTTTGCGTCTACAGAGAAAGGCTCAGCGACACCCAAACATGGAAGGGCCATCCATTGGAGCCAAGGTTCTCAAACTTTGGAGGCATTGGCACCACCTGGAGAGCTTCTAAAGAGCAAGAGGCTCTAGGAATAGCTACTGCCTGGGCCCCTGTAATAGCTCAAGGCTGCCAGGTGATTCAAATACTACCGGCATTTGAGAACCACTGGAGCAATCAAATCTCAATTAAAGAACAAATGAGCTACTAGCTTTCCCCACTTCTGGAGAGGCCATGATTGAGAACAAGGTGAAGTGGGTTAACCTAGGGCAGGAAGGACAACTTGACAAGGACACCCTGGAATGAGTGCCAGAAAGATTGGTCCCAATCCCCCCAGCCTTACCTGACTGCATCCTTCTTGCCAGGTCTTGCTGGTCTCCAGTGATTCCCTGGTTAAAGGGGGAGGTCATGAAACCTACCTCATGGAGGGTGGTGGGAAGGCTAAATGGGAGGATGGTAGGGTAGGTAGAACTACCACATAACTCTTTGTGTGGGCTTATCGCTTTCATCCTGGGCAGCTCTGTCCCACTTTCCCTGAGGGTCAACAAACAGAAACAAGGCCAAAAGCAGCCTGTGGTCTGAAAATGCCCTGCCTTGTGACTCTTCTCCAACTTCAGTGGGTGTTTGTCTAATGCACAGATGCCTGGGCTCCACCAAGGGATTTCAACTCGGTAGGTCTGTAATTGGGCATAGTAGCCTACATTCTAAAACAAGCATGGCAGGTGATGATGGACTACTCTTGGAGAGACGTTGCCCTAGCGGACTCCACGTGAGAGGAAGTTTGAGCTGTGGGTGGGCACCTTATCCCAGAGGGTTAGGACCTCATGTATCCCCCAGCCTGGCCTGTACTGACGGCCCATCCCTTCTGTCATTTATCTGTTCACTCCCCATTCATTAAAGCACAAAACTAGAACCAATTCACCGGGTACTTATTATGTACCCATACTACATGTGTTAGACCCTGTGTTAGACTGTGTTAGACCCCGAGACTCTCAGAATGAAAGAGAAGGTCCCTGGCCTCAAGGAGCCCCAGAACACCTCCCAGTGGAAAAGTCTGATCACATCTTTCCTGTGCTCAAGATCCTCCCATGGCTCCCCTTCACCCTACAGGGGTTATAAAGTCAAATATCTTCAGGGACACAACAGTAACAAATGCACAAAGCTGGCTTAAGGCAAAGGGTAGATTGGGGGCATTGGCTAAATGCAGCCGGCATAACCTCCCTACGTGCATCAAATTAAAAAAAAAAAAAAAAAAAGTAAGCACTGTGAGCATGGTTTGACCAGATTCTGTCAGAGCTCCAGCCATCAGTCTGCAACATCACAATCCAAACTCATTCATGTGGCATATCAGACTCTAGAATCATCAATCACAGATTACCTCCCTAATCTCATTCTTTGCACACCCCTCCCACTCCCACTGCCTGCGACAAGCCCAAACACTGACCCTCCTTAACTCTCCCAGAACACCATGACCTCTCATTCCTCCTTTGTACCTACTGTTCCCTGCAATCAGAAAGCCCTTTCACAGACTCACCTGGTCGGCAGACCTCGGCTTCTCCTTCAGGTCTACACATGCGTGTCACCTCCTCCAAGGAATCTTCCCTCCCTGACTCCCCAGGTAGGTTGAGGAGCCCATGCCCTATATCCCCACGCATTTTGCCCAAACAGAGGGTAAAAAGCACATAAGCCAGGCAGCATGCCTCAGGGCCTTTGCTCCAGCTGGGCCTGCACTGCCCTGCCCCTAAAACCCTGTTGGCTCACTCTCTCACCTCCTTGTCCCTGCTCAGATGTCACCTTCTCTCAGCGGCCTAGTATGACCACCAACTTCATTTCACAAGCCGCGTCCACCCTTACCACACCGTGGTGCCTCCTCCCCCATTCTACCTGCCATTTTTTACAGCACTTTTCCCCTCCAAACGTACCATATACGTTATTATTCATTATATGCATTGTTTCTTTTCAGTCCCCCTTCTAAAACATAAACTCCGTGAAGGCAAAGGTCTTCAGTTGTTTTGTTTACTGATGTTTCTCAAATGCAAAGAACCATGCTTGGCCCTTAGGGAAGCTCAGTAACATTTGTGGATGAATGAATGGATGGATGGGTGGATGGATGGTTGGATGGATGGATGGATGGATGGATGGATGGATGGATAAAGGAGTGGATGGATGGATGAGTACCATAATGCAATTGTCTAAGGTCTGGCTCCCCCTCTGCACTTAGGCTTCTCAGGTTCTGCCATAGTTCCAAGGCACGGGGGTCGGGGGGAGGCTGGTTCTTGGTTATTGTTTGTTCAATGTTCTTGGCAACTTATCAGTAATTGAGGCGGGATTGAGGGAATCAATTAACTGTAGGCACCAGGTGAATGTTGACGGTGGACTGAAGACTTGCCCAGAGGAAAACCCTCATCGCCCACAACTTGCCACAGCTGGAGCCCCTCTCCTGTGCCCTCCTCCTCCGACCACAGCAGCTGTAACCAGGACTCGCCAAGAGGGGGCACTAAGCCCTTATTTTCCTTCCTGGCACGGAAAACAGGGCCACCACCTCCACAGCAGCAGCGAAGCTGGGGTGAGAGGACAAGGAAAGGTGGGCTATGGGCCGTGCCCTCCGAGAGCAGCCAGGCCCCGTGCACGTAGTGTGCGCCCGTGAAGCCTGGGTACCGAGCCAGGGGCGGGCCACACAACCCATTTGAACCCACCGCAGCCCTGTGCTCCGAGGCTCGCCTGGGGTCTCCAGCTTGCAGACAGGAACCCCGGGCTCAGAGAGGTGGGGTGCCCTGGCCAATGTCACACGACTAGAAAACATCAGTGGTAGGATTAGAATCCAGATGTGGGGAGCCCTGTTTTTCCCTCCCTCCACTCCTCCTCCCCAGCTCCTTTTGGCATCTCTGTTCCAGAAGCAAAGGCAAGATTCCAAGTCCAGTGTCTGGCTTGGCCTAACTTAGAGGGCCCTGGGGTTCTTTTTCCAGGTTGGGAAAGCGAGGAGGAAGGCAGTGGGAGGTGGGGGAAAGGCAGAGCTCCTCCCCCAAGCACCGGACCCAGCTGCCCTGACCCCCACCACCTCTGGGCTGGGATCACTCTTGTTCCCTTGATTTCAGTCCCCCCAAGTTCCCAAGGAGCCACTTGGCCACATGCAGATCCAGTTCAGAGAGAGGAGCCTGGCAGGCACAAAGAGGAGGGCAGGAGGGGGAGGAGACTGCAAATGGTCCCCGGACCCCTGACAGTGATGAAACACAGTCTCAGAAGGTTTGAGAAGACTTTGGCCTATGCACCCTTGTGGCCAGAACCCGGGAGTCTGCAATGAGAGGCTCTCTTTGCTGACATGGCCCAGAGGCCCACGTTCCGGGCTTCCCAACAATCCAGGGAGGAAAGTGTCCTTGGCCTCACCTTAAAAATGGGGAAACTGAGGCCCAGCAAGTTTTCCTCAACTTTGTCCAAGTTCATGCCGTTTGAATTGGCCTGACTCCAGGGATGTCTGAATCTAGGCCTAGTGTGTTCTCTTCCCAGATTCCTGGGCCACAGCACCTGGACCCTAACCGTCCTGGGAGGTTCGGCCCAGTCTCCAGGTCGTATGAGGTCACCTGGAGTAGGGAAACTGAGGAGGAGGAATGCCATGATGTTGGGGGCCGGTGGCTCTGGCCCACTCACCCCATCTTCCTCTGACAGGACCTGAGGCCAGTTCCCACATGGTTGCCTCCTGGGTCCTGTTCCCCAAAGGGCACACCTCCACAAAGCCCCGCTGACCGCTCCAGCTCCTCGGGGCAACAACGCCTGTCCAAGGTCCCAAGCAGCGGCTCACCTAGGTGTTCTGACCTTAGCGCTCCCCCCTGACTGCTTCATAAAGACCTCGAAGAGAGAAACTCTTTGCGTATACCTCCCTTTAGCCCATGGGGGCTGACCATACAGTAGGTGTCAAGTAACTGCTTTGTGTTTACTTGCTTACTATTTACATGGGAAAATACATCCAAACAGCAGCTCTCTGTTTCTGAGGAGTTTTTGAGGAACCTGGAAAACAACATTTGTGTCCTGTTGGACAACAGGGAGGAGCAAATTCACATGATTCATTCATTCAACAAATATTTTTTGGGCACCTGACAGGTGCTAGCCACTCTTCTAGGTGCTGGTAACACAGAAGGCAACAGAACAGATACGCCCCCCTGTGATTTACCTTCTCAAGCAGGTGACAGAAAATGAACAATATATGTAAATAAATCTAATTGGGTAAGTGCTGTGAAGAAGACCCAAGTTGGGGAGGGGATCCAGAGCAAGAGGGAATGCTATTTAGAGAGGGTAATTAGGCAAAGACCCACAGGGAGTGAGGGATCAATCCGTGTGGATCTCTGGGGGAACAGCGTGCAAAGGGACATGGGCTTCCAGGCAAAGGGAATGGCAAGTGCAAAGGCCCTGAGGTGGGAGCACATATTTGCTGTATTTAAGGGAAGGACCTCGTAAGGTTTTGTGAACCTTGTTAAGATCCTTGGGTTTTAATCTGAGCATGATGGGAAGACAGTAGAGCTCTTCCAGAGCTGGTATCTGAGTCACTAACTGCCTTGTAGAGCTGGCTGGGGGATCCCAAACCAGGAAGGGGACCTCCGGCTGTCTGAGGTTCCTTCCTGGCTTGGATTCACTTGTTCTCATTGCTAGCTTAGAACACCTTTGCTCCTTGAAAGCCCAAGGTCTTCATCCGGGGTTCCTGAAGCCCCCGGACCACATTCTCAACCAGGGGCTATGTTGTCAGAATCACCCAGGAAGCTTTTCCCCAAACCAGTGCCGAGTTCCACCTCTGCCTTTGCTGACCCAGAGTCTCCGGGGTGGGCCTGGGGATGAATGCCACTCGTTAGGAACCGCTGTCTACGAGGGGCTGTGGATGGGCCTCAGGGGGCCTCTCCTCCCACCCCACACTTTATCTCCACATACCTTTGGTGGGAAAGGGATGATCAAGATCACAGCTTTCATCAGACTCCCCCAAAGATCGAGATTCACATTCCAAGGCAAACAAAGCAGGTCTGCCAGGGAAAAACACAATGATAGCCCACAGCATGCTGGCTGCCCCCTTGGCCCTCCTGCTCCTTCCCTCCCCACCCACCCCCTCCTGCCAATGCCTTCCCCTCCGGCTCCTCGGGTTCCTTACTTTGCCTAGATTTCTTTGGATGGCAGCGCCCCCCTTCCTTCTAGCACTTAGTACGCCACCAGCATTCAATACCTCTTCAAACACGAATACGCTGTCCTCCCTGCCATAGCTGTGGCTCAGTGAAGTCGGCCTCTTCTGGGCCCTTTCTGTTTGCTTTTCCCCAAGGTCTTCCCGCTCTGGTCATCAAAGAGGAGTTTGTCCCAGTCACCCTTTTCTCCCCCTCCCTGGGGCTCAGTATCCCGCCTCGGGCACAAAGAAAAGGGTTTTGTTTCATGCTCCAGTGTCACCCACACTTCAAAGTGGAAGGGGCCCCCTTTGAGAGCCCAGGTCCTGGGAGGGAGACAGAGTGACCTTGGTCCTGGGTGTGCTGGCGGACAGCAGTGGGGTGACTGGGTGGCCTGGCTCCCTGGCGGGGGTGGGGGGGTGCGGTGCAGTCTGGCCTCGGCAGGCACTGAGCTCATCTGCCTGTTCTCTGGCCCCGTTTGCTGTGATGCCCTGAGAGGTCCCTTTCTCTGGATGGGGTATGGTGGGGTGTGATCTATAAGGAGCTATTGTCAGGGGTCTGGGGTTCAAGTCCCAGCTCAGCCACCTCCACCCTGTGTGGCTCTAAGTTATTAAGCATCTCTGGGCATCAGTTGCTCATCTGTGAAGACAGAAGGGAAGGAGGTTGAGGGGATTACAGGAAATAACGAATATAAGTTTGAGCCTCCCCCCTTCCAAATTCTGTCCAGCTATCCACCAGACCATTCTTCCGCCCGATTATTTAAACTTCCATTCTTTCAATCCATGGCTATTAAGACCCACTGCACGATCGCCAGTCTCCTGAGACTGAAGTTTTTACAAGGAATATTCCAGAGGGAGCCGACTCCTCCCAGCAGACCTGGGAGTCGATGAGCTGAGCTTCCACAGGACTCTTCCTTCCAGTCACACCACATGTGTGATATCCTTCCCACTGGGAAACTTCTAGGCAGGAAGTCCTCTTGTCCCCTGAAAGGCCTGCCCTGACTTGCTGAGCTTCTGTTGACCTGGGTCTCCCTCCATACCCAGACTCCCTGAAGCTGGTCCCTACACCTCCCTTCTTCCTAGGAATTCTTGGACAGGTACAAGGCTCTGGCATCCTTCATCCCACCAGCCCACTCTGCTAAGTTCCCCTCAGGGCCAGAGAGGGCTCCTTCCACCCCCTGAGCCCCTCAGAGAGCAGTTTCATCCTGCTCCAGCCACTGGTTTTTGGGCACATGTTTGAGGCACTTAGCAACATTATCACTCCCCGCCCACCCCCGCCCCCGCCGCCCCCCTCCTGCACACACACAGCCCTGGGCAGCGAGTAACACTGGTGGCCTCGATGAATGCCCCTGTGTAGTCCCCTCCTGTGCCAACTCTGGGCTTGGCCATGCCATGTGCTCTGGCTATTGGGACATTAGGCAGCATGATATAAGCAGGGGCATGACAAGTGCCCAGGCCCTGGGGCTCGTCCTCTTGGAAGGCTTGCCCTTAGAAGCCACGCCATGCTGTAAGGAAGCTCAGGCTAGCCTATGGAGTCAGGAGAGGCTATGCGGAGAGACAGCCTGGGCGGTGAGAGGCATCTTGCACGTTCCAGTCCCAGCCAGGAGCGCCTCTCTGATTTCAGCCCCATGAGTAATCTTGGCAATAATGTATGAAGCTGAAGAAACTACCCAACTGAGCCCCGTTAACCCACAGAATCATGAGAAATAATAAATCATCATTTTAAGCCAAAAATGCCAGGGATGATTTGTTACACAATGGTAGAAAACTGAAACAAACCCCAAGACCTGGATACTATTATTATTACCCCCATTTCACAGATGCTGAGGCTGAGCTTCAGGGAGCCTCGGTGTGTTTCCCAAGGTTTCACAGCGATAAGCGAGCATGGTGGCTGTGAGAAGGACCCCTTATCTCCTGTTGGGGGGCTTACTGGACTGACAGCCCCAGCTCCTGTCCGCCTGGACCAGTGCATTCCCCCTGTGGCCCATTTCTCCTCCCCCCAGGCTGCCCCCAGTCCATGGAGTACCAAGGAACCGGCCGGGGTCATTCCCGGGAGACGTGGGGGTTCCTCCATCAGTCTGCTTTGGCTCAAGGACTCCCCATCGGCCTGGCTGAGCCTTTCTTGGAATTGTGTTGCAATGCAAGACTCTTCTTGCCCCAACTCCCCTTCGTTCTCTCTTCTTTACCAGGATGGCACCACCTGAAGGCTCTCCCCCTGCTTCCGCTCCCTCCCCCTTATGCTTCACAGGTGTTTCCTCCAACAAATACGTTGTATCTTGAATCCCACTGTGGCGTCTGCTTCTCAGAAGACGTGGACTCACACAGGGATGAGTCTGAGACTCAAACCCTGGAACCTCAGCCGACACTTCCCTTTCTTTCCCTACTCTTTTTCTCTCTTTAAAAAGAGGCATCTTCAAAGGGCACGACTGTCCAGGCTTCAGATTTTCTAAGGCCACTGAAAAGGACAACTCCCAGGACAAGAAAAACAAGGTGGAGGAACCTCCTCAGACACGCCTGGGGAGCCTGACAGACACCCGGCTCTTCAGGAACTGACGTGACCTGGGAGCGTCCCCAGAAGGAAAGATGCTAACATTCATTTTCTTCTCTGCCCCAGTCTCTTTACACAGCATCTCACTGGATCCTCCCAAATGCCCATTAGGCCAGCATATGATCCCTACTTTACAGGTGAGGACGCAAGGCTCAGAGACGTGAAGCCGCTTGCCTCAAGTCACATAGCTACCAGGTGGCAGGGCTGAGATTTAAACCCGGGAAGCTGAGCAATCAGGTGCTTTCTAAGCCCTGGGGGTAAATCTCTGCGCTTTCACATGTTCCTGGAAGACTTTGGGCAAGTTCCTTGACTTCTTTGAGTCTCCACTGCCCCCCATATAAAACCTAGACACTAGCTGTCCCTTCTTCCTAGGGAGCTTATAGGCATAGAAAATAGGATCTGGTGCTAGAGGGTGTTCAGGACATACTAGCTCTGCTCTGCGCGGCCACCCCTGCCTCATTATACCTCCTCGCTCCATTCCACTGAAGACACAAATAAGGTAAGAAGCTTTTTTTAAAACCCCAAACCCAGGCTGATCACAACTGCACAAGACATCCAGGCCTGATTCATAATCTGGTGCTGCTTTCATTCCTATAAAAACAAACCATATCAACAACTGAAACCCTGATAAATTAGCAAGGAATGCACAAAAATTGAAGGCTTCAAGCCAGGACACCCCCCCACACACACACAAAAAAATCCGGATTCTTTCCCCATGAGGGGAGGTTTTCCACAGGGACACAGTCCCATGCTTTGGCTCAGGGACCACGCTGCTCTCTCCTTGAGAAAGCTCCTGGGGTAAAAATAGCCAAGCAGCAGCCAGTCCCTTCTGGGGCCCAGAGAAGAAAAGGGAGGGACAGGATGGGGGGGTCCTGGCTCCTGGACACCTGCCCATGTTCTTGAGAAACAGGGGGAGCGGGGCTCTGCAATTTGGGGTCTGAGCAGGAAAGAGGAGGGAGGAATGTCAGATCAGGACTCCACAAATTCGTCAAGCCAGAGAACCCTAAGGAAATACTGCTCAGGGAGTGAGAAGAGGAAGTATTGGGGGCTAGACTCTGATAAACCAGAAGGGGAGAGGCAGGCCGCAGGGCCTCCACGCAAGAAAGACAGGAGGAGCCCCTGAGTACATTAAAGACAAAACAAAACCACACCAAGGCCCAGGCGACCCTGACTTAAGTGTCTGAAAGGAACCCAGGCCCACGGAGCTGCTTCCAAGAGACCCATGTTCTGCAGTTGTCCTCTTGCCCTTACAGTCCCCACCCAAGGGACCCCGATTTAGACCCCATCCCTCTCCTTCCTAAGCAACACCTCGGCCAGCCCAAGGTCCAACACTCCTCTGGAGGGCCACCTCCCTGAGCCATCAGACCAGCTAGTAAGCAGAACAGGGGGCCCTAAGGCGCTGAGGGCCACAGACTCTTTCCAACTATAAGGAATCTTCAAAACTGGGCAGTTCTTTATTTAGGCCTCATAGTGCAGATGGGGCATCTGCAGTCCAAAGAGGGCAAGCAGTGCGTCCAAACCACATAGCAAGTGTCCCGAGCTGCCAGTGATCTCATCTGCCAGAATGTCATTCATCCAGCAAGAATGACTGAGCACCAGCTATGCCCCAGACACTGTCCTTGGGAAGTTGGCATACAAGGGCAGGAGCTGACCATTTTGTCAGGTGTACACAGAAAGCCTCTCTGTTCAGGTGACATTTGAGCAGAGACCTGCAGGCAGTAGGGGTGAGCCAAGAGGCTGACTGGCAGGGAATCATAAGTGAAAAGGCCCCGAGGCTTAATGTGTTCCAGGACCAGCAAGAGGCTCTATGGCTGGAGTAGAGGATTTGGAGATGAGGTCAGAGGGAACAGGAGGGCTCTGTCAGCCACTGGGAGGACGTAGGCTTCCCCCATGGGGCAGGAAGCCTTTTGCAGGGTTTTGAGCAAGACCTGATCCGATGTAGCATTGGAAAGGATCTCTCTGATTATAGTGGAAAAGATGCTATTGTAGAGGGTCAAGGTGGGACCAGAAAGGAGATATTGCATTACCCCCAGGGTGAGGTGGTGGTAATGTGGCTCTGGGTGGTCCTGTGAGGATGATACGAAGTGGCCGATTCTGGGTAGAGGTCAAGCCCACAGGGACAGGGGTGGGCTGGGAGGGTAAGAAAGGCCTCAAGGAGGACCCGTGAAAAGATCAAGTTGCCATTTACTGAGGTGGGGAGACCGTGGAACAAGTGTGTGGATCCAGCCTGAGGTCAGAACCCATTCCCTGACGGCCTCTCATCGGATCACCTGGTGCCTTGAGCCTGAACAGCCCACATGTGAGTTCAGCCCCCTGCTGTGTGGCCAAGAGCACAAGCCTAGGTCCAGGCTGTATGACAGGTCAGATTCCACGACCCCCAATTCACTCACACTGCATCCCCATACTCAGCCCAGCCAGACCACACTGGTTCCAAGAAACTCATCTACTCTGAAAATAGTTTTAGACAATTTTTTCCATTTCTCTACTATTTAATGATGTATAAAACATTCTTTCCTGTGTTAGTCACATGACCCTCATCACAAGCCAACGTGATATACGGGGCAGGATTTATTAGTCCTATTTTACACATGAGGAAACTGAGGCATGGAAAGGCTAAGTCCCTTGGGCAAGACTGCATAAGCACACAGCCCAGGGTTAGGGGCAGAACCCTTGTCTGCTGTCTCCTGGGCGCAGGCTCCACGTACCACGACTCTAGGCTCAGCGAAGCTGGCAGACCTGTGGAGCCGCTGAGCTGCACTTGATCTCTCCATTAGAGCAGCCACTAGTCACACATGGCTGTTTGAATTCGAATTTAAAAGAATTAAAAATAAATACCATGTAAAAATGTAATTCTTCAGTCATCCTAGCCGCATTTCAAGTATTTGATGTGGTCGGTGGCTACCATATTGGATAGCACAGAGAGAAGAAAGTTTCCATTATTGCACAAAATCCTACTGGACGGTGCCATTTGGACAACCCTTCCTGCCTTCCCCCACCCTAACTCCCAATGTCATAGTGGAGGGCTTCTGGGTAGAATGTGGTATCATGCCAACTTCCAACATGCTCAAATTTGCCCTGACAGCATACCACCTAGACCATACACCACCTATACCATGTCTTACTTAATAATTGTTCTTAGTTTTTATTTTTTTAAAGATTTTATTTACTTGTTTATTTATTTATTTATTTATTTAGAGAAAGAGAGCATGTGTGCATGCAAGTGGGGGAAGGGGGCGGAGGGAGAGGGAGAGAGAGAATCTCAAGAAGACTCTGCACTGAGTGTGGAGCCCAACACGGGGCTTGATATCAGGACCCTGAGATCATGACCTGAGCCAAAATCAAGAGCTGGATGTCTAACCGACTGAGCCACCTAAGCACCCTGTAGATTTATGCCTTGTCCTAAACATAAAGGCATGGATTGGGTATACAAATTATATACACACAAATATGCAATTAAAGCTGTTAAGTGATTATCTATATAGTACTTCAAATCATCTTGTGATGGAGAAACACTGTATGGTAGAAGCACGAGAAACAGAAAAGAAGTCACCATTTGACCAGCTATGTGCCCTTGGGCACATTTCTTCACCTTTCTGAGCCCCAGCCTTTTTATCCATAAAGTAAATGTTCCAGTAAAAAAATCAACTGAGTTTGGGGGCGCCTGGGTGGATCGGTTGGTTAAGCGACCAACTCTTGGGTTCAGCTCAGGTCATGATCTCAGGGTCATGAGATCAAGCGCTGTGTTGGGCTCCACGCTCAGCGCAGAGTCTGCTTGAGATTCTCTCTCTCCCTCTCCCTCTGCCCCTCCCCCCTCCCCCTTTCTCTCTCTCACTCGCAAATAAATAAATAAATCTTTTTAAAAATAAGCTGAGTTCTTATAAGAATCAGGTAAAGAGGTTCATGGTGAGAGCACTAACACTGGGCCTAGCACATAGTAAGTGCTCATCAAATGTTAGCTCCTTTTCCCTCCTCTTTTTTGCTCTCCCAGCCCCACTCAGGGCCAAAAACTTAAAAGTAGACACAAGAATGAAACGTCCATAGAGGGTTGTGAAAAGTGCCGATATATTCCTGGGAATCTAGAATTCCATATACATGCAGAAGGCTGTGAGCACACCCAGGAAAGATCTAAGAAGGCCTTAACCTCTCTCCTCTGGCTGACACTGAGCCTCCACACAAGGAAATGAAGGCTAAAGGCCAAGTTGTAAACTGTCTACCAGCACACTGAACACATGCCCCAGCACACACATGCAGAGCCCCTTGTCAAAGTCTGAGAGACTTACCTGATCTGGCATTTAAGGAAATCTCTGTCCAACCATTAGCTGACCCATAGCCTAACAAGCAGACACTTTAGGGGCCATACATGATAAAGATTGCAGACTTCACAGAATTGGTCCAGCAAATAGCAACAATAACAACCCCTAGTGATGGGATAGACTCTGATTTTCAGAGTTCCTACATTGTATTATTGAAAATGCCTACGGTTCAACAACAACAACAACAAAATTACAAGACACACTAAGTCTGGCCCATACCCAGAAAAAAAAAAGCAGTCAATCAAAAATATCCCCAAGGAAGCCCAGATATTGAATTTAACCCCCTTTCAACAAGGATATATGATAACTGGACAGGTGATCAGCAATGAGATAGAAAATTTGAACAACACTATAAACCAACTAGATCTAACATATTTAAAGAACTCTTCACCCAAAAAAGCAGAAAACACATTCCTCCCATGTCCACAAGGAACATTCTCCAGGACAGACCATACTTTAGGCCATAAAACAAGTAAATTTGAAAGGATTGAAGTAATACAAAGTATGGTCTCTGAACACAATGGAATAAAATCAGAAATCAATTAACAGAAGAAAATATATGGAAATTAAACAACACACTCTTAACCCATGAAATAAAGAAAAAAATACAAGTAAAATTGGAAATGCTTTGAAATGAGTAAAAATGAAACACAATGTACCAAGCTTATGAGATGCAGTTAAAGCAGTGCTTAGAAGGAAATTTACAGCTATAAGCATCTATATTTAAAAAGAACTAAGATCTCAGATAAATAACCTAATTTTCCACCTTGAAAAGTTAAGAAATGTGTGAAGTTGGTGTGAAGGGGGTCAAAAAGTAAAAGGTTCCAGTTATAAAATAAGTCATAGAATGTAATGTACAACCTGGTGACTATAGTTACTGATACCGTATTATATATTTGAAAGTTGCTGGGAGGGCAGATCTTAAAAGTTCCCATCACAAGAAAAACATTTGTGACTATGTATGATGATGGATATTAACTAGACTTATTGTGGTGATCATTTCACAATATATACATATGTAAAATCATTATAATGTTCATCTGAAACTGATATAATGTTACATATCAATTATATCCCAATCAAAAAATAAAGAAATAATAAAGAGAAGAACGAACTAAGCCCAAAGCAAGCAGGAGGAAATAAACAATAAAAACTAAAGCAAAATAAAAAATAAATAAATAAAATAAAGCAAAATAAATGAAATAGAGAATGGAAAAACAATACAGAAAATCAACAAAACCAAAAGTTGATTCTTTGAAAAGATAACACAATTGACAAGCTTCTTAATATAACACTGTATGTTAACTATACCAGAATTAAAATTTTTTTAAAAAGGAAAAAATGTAAAAAGAAAGGAAGAAAGAAAGAGAATAATGCCTGACACAGAGTAGGTCTCAATAAATATTTACTGAATAAAAAAAAAAAATTGACAAACCTTTAGCTAGACTGACCAAGAAAAATAAAATAAAATATTTAAATTACTAAAATAAAAAATGAAAGAGAGAACATAGTACCAAGAACACTAACCTTACAGAAATAAGAGGATTATAAGGGAATACTACCAACCACTGTATACCAACAAATTAGATAATTTAAACTAAATGGACAAATTCCTAGAAAGACACAAACTATCAAAATTGACTTAAGAAGGGCGGCTGGGTGGCTCAGTCGTTAAGTGTCTGCCTTCGGCTCAGGTCATGATCCCAGGGTCCTGGGATCGAGTCCCACATTGGGCTCCCTGCTCAGCGGGAAGCTTGCTTCTCCCTCTCCCACTACCCCTGCTTGTGTTCCTGCTCTCGCTGTCTCTCTCTGTCAAATAAATAAATAAAATCTTTTAAAAAAAAATTGACTTAAGAAGAAATAGAAAATCTGAATAGACCTATGATAAGTAAAGAGAAAGAATTAGTAGTCAAAATCTTCCCACAAAGAAAAGTCCAGACCCAGATGGCTCCACTGGTGAATTATATTAAACATTTAAAGAAGAATCAATCCAAACTCTTCCAAAAAATAAAAAAGGGGGGGCACTTCCTAATTCATTTTGTGAGGCCAGTATTACCCTGATATCAAAACCAAACAAAATTAGCACAAGAAAAAAACCCCACAAAGATATCCATTATAAATATAGACACAAAAACTTTAAACAAAATACTAGCAAACTGAATCCAGCAATACATAAAACGGATTATACACCATGACCAGGTGGGACTTATCCCAGAAATGCAAGGTTGCATTAACATCCAAAAATCAGTCAAGGTACCATATTAATAGAATTATGACAAAAACCATATGATCATTTTAATAGAATCAGAAAAAGCATTTGACAGAATCCAACACCCTTTCATGATAAAAGCACTCAGTAGGAATAGAAGGGAACTTCTTCAACCTGATAAACGATATCTATGAAAAATCTACAGATAACATCCATTTTTTTTTTTTTTTTTTTTTTTTTTTAGTAATCTCTATACCCAATGTGGGGCTTAAACTCACAACCCCAAGATCAAGAGTCACATGCTCTTCCGTCTGAGCCAGCCAGGCGCCCCACAGTTACCATCATTCTTAATGGTGACAGACTGAAAGCTTCTCCCCTAAGATCAGGAACAAGAAAAGAATGTCTGCTTTTACTATTCCTATTAAGTATTGTACTGGAGGTTCTAGCCAGGACGATTAAGCAAGAAAAATAAAAAAAAATAAAATAAAAGGCATCCAGATTGCAAAAAAGAAGGAGGAGGAGGAGGAGGAAACTATTTGCAGATGACATAATCTTATATATAGAAAATTCTAAGGAAACACATGTGCACAAGTGCGTGCGAACACACACACACACAATTAGAGCTAATGAATGAATTCAGCAAGGTTGCAGGATACAAGATCAAAATCTAAAAATCAGTTGTATTTCTACCCTCTAGCAATGAACAATTCAAAAATGAAATTGAGAAAACAAATACTTAGGAATAAATTTAACAAAAGCATAAGATTTGTACATTTAAAGCTACAAAACATCACTGAAAGAAACTAAAGAAGATCTAAATAAATGGAAAGACATCTCATGTTTATGGATGAAAGGCAAATTGTTAAGATGGTAATAATCCCCAAATGGGAACTACAGATTCAATAAAAATCCTTATCAAAATCCCAGCTGCCTTTTTTGCAGACAGACATTGACAAGCTGATATGAAAATTCATTTCGGACCTACATAGCCAAAACAGTTTTGGAAAAGAAAATTTCTTGAAAAAGAAAACAAAGCTGGAGAACTCATACTTCCCAATTTCAAAATTTACTACAAAGTTGCAGTAATCGAGACTGTGGTACTGGAAAAAAAGGCAAACATAAAAATCGGTGGAATAGAATTGAGAGCCTAGCAATAAACCCTTGCATTTATGGTCAATTTATTTTCTGCAAGTGTCAAGACAATTAAATGGGGGCAAGCATAGCCTTCAACAAATGATAAGGAACAACTGGATATCCACCTGCAAAAGGGGGAAATTGGACCCCCGCCATATTTAAAATAACTCATAATGGGCCAGAGACCAACATGTAACAGCTGAAACTATAAAACTCTTAGAAAAAAACAGAAGTAAATCTTCCTGAGTTTGGGTAAGGTAACAGTTTCTACAGATAGGGCACCAAACATTCGAGTAACAAAAGAAAAAAAAATTTATTGGACCTTATCAAAATTAAAAACTTTTATGTTCCCAAGGACACTATCAAGAAAGTAAAAGAAGCATCTTCAGAGTGTGAGAAAATGTTTGCAAATCATCCATCTGATAAGAATCTAATATTTAGAATATATAAAAAATGCTTACAAACTAATAATAGCAAGAAAAATTACCCAATTTGTTAAATGGGCAAATGATTTGAACAGACATTTCTCCAAAAAAATACATATAAATAGCCAGTAAGCCCTGGGAACAATGTTCAGTATCATTAGTCTTGAGGGAAATGCAAATCAAAATCACCATGAGATACCACTGCACACTCACTAGGATGGACAGACTTAAAAAACCAATAACAAGTGTTGGGGAGGATGTAGAGAAATCATAACTCTCATATGCTGCTGGTTAGACTATAAAGTGATGCAGCCACTTTGGGAGATAGTTTGGCAGTTCCTCAAAAGTTAAACTTAGCGTTACCATAGGACCCAACAATTCCACCACCAGGTATATACCCAAGAGAATTTAAAACACAGGTGAGGACAAAAACTTATACAAAAATGTTCATAACAGTACAGTATAATATATATAATATAGTTTTTGGCTATTATACTATATTATATATTATAAAATGTATAAAATCTGGAGACAATCCAGTTCACCAACTGAAGAATGGGTAAACAAAATGTGGTATATCCATGCAATGGAATATTATTCAACCATAAAAAGGAATAACAGTACCAGTATATGCTACAATATGCATGAACACTGACAACATTACCCTAAGGGAAAGACACTGGTCATAAAAGACTGTTTATATGGATTCCATTCATGTGAAACACCCAGAATAGTCAAATTTATAAAGATAGAAAGGAGATTAGTGGTTGCCAGGGGCTGGGAGGAAGCAAGAATGGAAAGTGACTATTAACTGGGTTCAAGTTTCTTTGATAAAAAGCTTCTGGAATTAGATAGTGGGGATTGATGGTCATACAACTTTGTGAATATACTTAAAACCACTGAATTTGATACTTGTAAAGGGTGAATTGTAAGATCTGCGAATTATATCTCAATAAAGCTCTTTTATTAAAAAACAAGCAGTTATTATTTTTTTTAAATCATTATTATGCTGGCCCTGAGCCTGGAAACCCTTCTGGAATGGAGGGGCTGGTGCCCTCACCGAGCGAAGGCCGTTCACCTTCTGTCTGCTGAGCCTGGGCTGAGGCCAAGCCTTTGGGAGAAGCTTCTGTCCTGACTGTCCGCAGATTCCTGGGTCCAGAAGGCAAACCTGCGTGGATGTGGGGTGAGTCGGGCCCTCCTGCTGCTCAGGCCTGTGTCTGCAGAGCTGGTGTAAGCAGAAGGAAGCTGAGACTGACGCCACCGCTGGGAGTTCACAGCAGTCTGGCGGAGTGGTCTGTCTGGAGTCATGATGCTCCCTGGAAAGCTCAGCTTCTCCCAGATACGCCCGCATCTCCTTGGCCGGGCCTGGGGTGGGCAGCACCCAGGGTGGCCAAGAAGTCTAGCGACTACGAGATCCTTCCCCCAGTAGAGTGACAGACTCACAGAGGCCCAGTTGCAGGGAGTGGCCCAGCATCCCTGCGCGGCAAGTCAAAGAACTCCAATCTCCTGGGGCCCTGGCTCCAATGTGCTGCACAAAACATTTTTTTCCTAAAACAGTTCTCCCACAAGGCCCTGCGAGTGCCCTGGGAGCCATTTAAAGGTTTATGGTAAAATTATTGCTATTTGGCTATGGCTCTTGCCCAGCCCAGTCACCAGCTCCTTGCCCTCCCCCCGCCCCACACACAACCCTCCCCAGCACCCAGGAGCTTCCAGGAAACCATCCACCCATCCTCTCTCTCTGTCCCCAAGTCAGTCATCATAACATGTGTCATTTCTCAAGCCCAGGACTAGCACTTCACATACATGATCTGCTTTCACCTCCTCCACAGCCGGTAGAGAGGAACCCTTATGATGCCCACTTTCAGGAAGAAACCAAGGCCTGGAGAGTTTACGCCACTTGCTGAGGATATGACAAAGCAATGGAAGGAGCATCTGAATCCGATCTCTTTGAACTTTTTCATGAACATTTGGAGCCTTGTTCAGGAAGGAGCAGAGCTTGTGCCCCAAGGCCGAGAGAACTGTACCACCTCAGGCCAGGGGGGCACTCCAGGGGCTATGCTTCCCCACTCCAGCAGCCCTGGGAGACAGCTACCCCACATTTTTCCAGGGCTTTCACATAAAGCCAGGGAGATTATACACAGGGGGTGCTAGTCCCATGGACTGCAATGAAAAGGGTGCCTCCTGGAGTTGTGCAGTGCACATCCCACACAACTGTATATGTGAGCCCTGACTTTTCACCAAGTGTTGCACAGACACCCTACTCCCTTCTCCTAAAGTGATGAATTCTTCCCATCTTCCAAAGCCTGCCTCAAATTGCACCTCCTCCAGAAAGTCTTTGTGGACCACCCTCCACCACCTTGATCTCCTTTCCTCTGGTCCCCTATAATAGGCACTGTCCACTGGATATAGGGTAGCTACTTCTGTGTGTGTGTGTGTGTGCCTGTATATATCTGAGTGTCCTTTGATGAGCTCCAGGAGGACAGAGGCTGACTCTGAAACGACTTGTTTCTCCCACCTCACCTAACAAGGTGCCAAATGTTCCATAAATCTTGTGTACTGGCAGATCTCCAGATTACCAGGGATGAGACAAAACCCCAGAAATGAACCAGAGGTTTTCAGAGCTGGAAGGGTCTGGGAAGGAGCATGGTCTCCCTATTTTATAGGTAGGGAAACGGAGGCTCAGAGAGGGAAGTGGTTTGCCTGCAGTCACAAGGTCATTCAGAGCTCAGACTTACTATCTGGTGTCCTTCCACTAACCACCCTGGGTCTTGGCTCTTGGCCCTGCTTCTCCCCCAGCAATGCTGCAGCAGATTTGTCTGTGAGCCCCCACTCTTATCTACTTGATCAAGAGGAAAGTCCCAAATCATGGAGCCCTGTCCTTTGAGGACTGGAAATGACCTTCAAGGCCTGCTCTGACCACCTTTCAGTTCCTGAGAGCCACCCAACCTCCCCATCTGAGTGGATACTATCTTTTTCTGGTTCTATTAAGTCAACCATTTGAGAGTGAGCCAACTACAGGGGCCTGGTTTTCAGACCAAAACTTCAGACCAGAGTAGCTAGGAGAGAATTTGGGATCCTTTCCAGTCCCATTGCAGACTAGATGAGTGTCTCTAGAATGTCTGCTTTCCCTCCCACGCCCCCTCCCCCAGCTCAGCCAGGACAGAAGCAGCTGCTCCCCAAGGGACCTCAGTTGCTGGAATCCAACCACCTCCTAGGCCTGCCCCTGGTGACGAAGCTGGCCAGCAATACTCAGCAGCCGCCGCCCAGCAACCTGGGGGTTTTTCCACTCCAGAAAAACTGCAGGAACTTCCCCCAACCTGACCCACTAAAGGGGCACTTGGTTGAAATTAAGCCAGCTATATCAAGGCTCCCTTTTCTTGGGGGCTTCAGGTCTGGTTTTATCAAGGTGCAGAAGAGAAAGCCCCCATCAGTGCTGTGGAAGTTTTCACTGATTGGAAGAAGTGTTTGGGGATGTTAGGGTCACACAGGGGGAAAAAAACCCTAGCAGGCTAGACTGAGGGCCCCTTTTTTAACACAATAAGAATATTTTTATTGGAGGGAAAGTTGGAGCTTCTGCAATATGATCTAAAAGGACTAAAGGCAACAAAGAAACAAATATGATTTGGTACTTACCACATACCAGGTATTTTCACTGCTTATGTTTCATTTAATCCTAACAACTAAGGAACTAGCGTGATTGTCCCCATTTAGCAGGTATGGCAGCTGAGGCTCAGAAAGGTTAAATATGTGCCCAAAGACTTAGCCCAGATCTCCATCTTGCCATAGCTCAGGCTCTTTCTAGCATGCTACCTCCTGGAAATTAGCTCCACCCTTGAAAATGAACCAGTCTCATGCTTGTTGCCGAAGTACTTTGGAGGGGCTGGTATGAGGACTGGGCTTCCAGACAGAAGTAAAAGACCACCGGTCTGGCTCTTAGGAGGCTTTGGGTCTGGGCTCTGCCTCCTACTCAAGGAGGGAAGAAGTTGCTTCTTGTCTTGGGACTGCACCTTCTCCAGCTCTTTAGTGAGGAGTGGAGGACCGAGAGGCCTGTGAGGTGACTTTCAGACCCCAGAGTTATGCCCTCCCTTTTAAGGGGCCCTGATTCCCACTGGAGGAGAGTGGGTGGGAGGCAGAGGCAAGAACAGAGGCCTTGGAGCATCCTGATCTGGACGTAAGTCCTGTGGGGCTTTGGGCAATGCGCTGAACCTTCCCTGCCTCAGTTTCCCACCCGTAAAACAGGGCTACTATTATTACCAACCTTATAGTGCGTGTTGCGGGCAAACAATGATGTAATGCATGAACCGTAGGCCAGCAAAGGACCTGGCAGCAGTAAACATTCAATACATGTGTTTAGAAAAGGGGCCATTAACCTGTCACCAAGTGTTTATGTAGCACATATCACATGGCCAACTGGGTGAGCTCATTTGTCCCGAGCAGCTCACTCATGCCTGTGATTATGGTGCTGACGGTGCCCACTGGCTCCCAGGTACCCCCCCCCCATTTGTATCACCACATCCCTGAGAGGAGGGAAGGCTAAGGCAGTCAAGTCCCCACTAGCCCTGGATGGACCACACTGAGACCCAGAGGACACAATGACTTGCCTGTGATATCTTAGGGTTGGAGCAGAAGCCCACGCAGGGAAGTGCTCTGGAGGCCCAGACCCCTTCATCCCCCGAGGTGTCTGTCCCCACTGCACCCCAGCTTTCCTCCAGGTGGGTCCTCTTACCGCTCCTGCCCCAGGGGCCACCCAGAGATAGAGCCGGGCTTTCAGAGTAAGACTCTGCCAGGAGCTGCCCTGTGGTCACCAGCCTCCAAGATGTCCCCCAATCATCCCACTTGCTGGAACTCACGCCCTCGGGTAGCCTCCTCCCACACTGTACTGGGTGACTGGAAGTGACAGCATGTCACTTCTGAGATGGGGTCATAAAACACCGTGCTTCTGTCTTGGGTTCTCTCTCTAAGAGCCACCTAGGGACTGAGGCCTGCCCACGCTCACAGGGTGAGGGGAAGCGGATCCTCCCCTTTCAGAGGCCAGCAGGCCCGGCCCACAGGCTGACAGCAACCTCACAAGGAACCACTGTTCATCAGCAGCTGTGAGATAATAAATGTTTGCTGTCTTGAGATGCTATCTGGGGATATTTTGTTTCCCAGCCCTAGGTACCTTCCCACCAGTTACCGTGGTGTCAAAGCCAAAAGGACACTTTTCTGCTGCCTGCCCCTCAGTGAGGCTCTGTAATTCTTCAGGCCTCAGTTTCCTCAACAGTAAAAATGGTGGCAGGCCTTCTCAGGGTTGATATGAAGACCAGCGGCGACGAGCTCCGAGCCAGAAGGGGTTGACGGGGAAGGGAGCACCGCTGTGGGCTGGAAAAACCCACATCCAGCTTCCCCAACCCAGAAGTTCGGTCCACTTCCTACATCCAAGTCTTGTGGCAACTGAGGTAGACCAGGACGTCCTGATGGTTTGGTTTCAGTTTTCTAATGAAGCTGGGTTTGGTGGTGGTGGTGGCTATTCTAGAATCACTATATGCTCATGATATAAAATTAAAAGAGCTCAAAACCCTATGAAATGCAAAGCCAAGGTTTTCCCTTGTTCCTCGCTCTGAACTCACCATTAAGACTTAATTATGTTCTTTTGCACACATTTGCTATCCATAGACAGGCATAGACTCTTCCCTGTCTTCCTCTGTGTATACTCTCCAGGGAATACTCTCTTAACCTCTCAAACACACACACACACACACACACACAGAGTGAAAGGGGCCCTACCCCCCACATGTAACCTCTGAACAGGCCAAAATGCCCTTCCAAAGGGAAAGTCTTGAAATATTTCCTCAGCATTTGTTTGGTGGGGGAGAAGAAAAGCTGATTTCATGTGTGTAAAAAATTATTTCTCTCTTTTATGTTTAAAGACAGCTTTATTCACTTATCTGTTTGTTGAGCAAATATTTGTTGACAAATATTTATTGAGCACCCACCATGGCTCAGGATCAGCAGAGAGAGGGTTGGTGTCAGGGTAGAGCTAACTTATATGGGTACATTTACAAAGTCTTGGTCAAAACGTGTTTCAAACTCCTTCCTAGCTTCGTGCTAAGTGCAGGGGATGGAAGGATGAGCAAAAGCAGCCATAGACCCTGCACTCGAGGGGGTGATAGGGCAGTGGGGGAGGCAGGCATCACTTCCACAAGCTCTCTCATCAACACACAGGACCACAGTAAGTGCTGTGAAGAAGGGTCCGTGTCAGAGCTGGCGATGGGGATGGAGTTTGGCCTAGTTGATGGGTTGGCTGTGCCAGTTGAGAAGATGCCCGGGCACGCGGCGACGGCAGCATGGACCAAATATGGAGCGGCGGAGGTGGGGAGACGTGAACAGATCTGAGATACTTAGGAAGTAAAATCACAGTGGGACGAGGAGAGGAACGTGTAGGGGGTCTTCTCCAAAGGGTGGGAATATTGGGAGAGCCCCAGATTGCAGGCCCTGCATGCAACACAATATTTTAACTTATTTGGACTTCTTTTTTTAAAATTCCTTTTTTTTTTTCTTAAGTAGGCTCCACACCCAGCGTAGAGCCCAATGCGGGGCTTGAACTCACGACCCTGAGATCAAGATCTGAGCCGAGATCAAGAGTTGGACGCTTAACTGACTGAGCCACCCTGGCGCCCCCTATTTGGACTTTCCATTCCCAACTTCTCCATCATACCATTTGCCTGACTTGAGTCACCCCCACTGACTAAGGAGAGAGGTAACTTACACGGCTGTGTTTACAAATTCTTGTTAAAATTTTGGTGCAAGCTCCTCAATCCTGGCTTCCCCGGGAGCGAAACCTCATTGAGTGATCTGACTTCTTGTGCCTTCTTCCATTTTTCCCATTTTCTATTGCTGTTTTCCAGCCCTGATGACTTCTCAGGAGACCGAGGAAAGGGTTCTGTGTGCAGATAACCAAGTTCATTGGTTGCTCCGAGCTACTTGGCACCGTACCATGTGGGGTTCTGACTCGGTTTTGACTACCTAGGATCCACGGCCTGAGGGCGCCATCTGCATGTTGCTCTGTGACCTACCCGTGAGTCCTACCCGAGGACACAGCAGAACCACTCTGCAGGGGAGCTCAAGAGAGGAGGGGAGACTTTGCCTCTTACGTTATCTGCTTGGACATAAGAGGGGTTGATTCCAGTGTTGCCAGTCATGTAACAAGTGCGCTCTGAAGACCGGAGTCAACTTGGACCATTTTCCCACTTGATTTCCAGCTCCCAGAGCAGTGCCTGCACATATGAGGTGCTCAGTATTTGTTGAATGAATGCATGAATGAATGAGAGGTTGTTTTGTTATCTCTCATGTATATATCACTCCCCTTACTCTAGTTTTTCCATCACCAAAGAGTCGTTTGGAGCAGGCAGCTCTGGCCTCACATTTAGCAGCACTTGGTAAGAGAGAAGACGATTATGACCAGGGAGGATAGAGCGAAGAGAGAACTGAGGACTGCTGAGTGTGACTTGTCTGTTCAGAGTAACAAAGACACCAATTTTTTTTTTTTTTCAAAGAGAGGGACTGGGGAAGGGGCAGAGGGAGAGGGGGAGAGACTCTAGAGTAGGCTCTACATCCAGCGCAGAGCCCAATGAGGGGCTCGATGTGGGGGCCGATCTCACAACCCTGAGAATATATGGTTCTCAGGCACCAAAAATCAGCAGCTCCCTTACCTTCCCCCTAGGCATTCAGAGCTTCCCTGAGGCCCAGATGGAGCACCAAATGTAACCCTGCTGGTGGCGGGACCCACGTGGCTCAGTCTCTAAGTGGTGTTGGATTCAAATAGTACAACCGACAGTCGGTTAAATAGATTTGTTTTTAACTCACCTATCTTTTTTTTTTTTTAAAGATTTTATTTATTTATTTGACAGAGAGAGAGAGAGAGAACAAGTAGGCAGAGAGGCAGGCAGAGGGAGAGGGAGAAGCAGACTCCCTACAGAGCAGGGAGCCCGATGCAGGGCTCGATCCCAGGACCCTGGGACCATGACCTGAACCGAAGGCAGCAGCTTAACCGACTGAACCACCCATGTGCCCCTTTAACTCACCTATCTTAAAGGGTGCTTAAGAGACCAGTTCATAAGCTCTGAGTCACATTTTTTTATGTTCAGTTTTTTTCTTCTCCCAATTTTGTTTCCCACCCTCAATTCTCTGGCGCTCTCCTCCAGCTCTCCTGGTCCTTCTCCTCCAAGTCCTGGCTGTGGCCATGGGCCGCACTGTGCTTGGAGACCCTCCTGGCTGGGTGGGGGAGGGGAGAAACATCGGAATCCTCTCTAGCAGCTGGGGGAAGCACGGGCCTGGGCACACTGAGACCCCCTCACCCTTGTCCTGTTCAATAGCAATAGCAGGGCGCGTTTATGGAACACCAGGCATTGTGGTCAATTTGAATCACACAACCACAATAACAGTAGAAGCTAACATGTATTTATTATGAATGTGGGCTCTGGAGCCAAACCCTTTGGCTCTGACACTGACTAGCTCTGCGCACTTGGACCTCAGTTTCCTCATCTGGAAACAGGACTAGCACTGGCATCTGCTTCCGAGGGGTGTGAGGAAGATGGAACTCGCCGATGCAGGTGGCCAGGTTACCAGGTGCCTCGGGCCACTTAAAGAAGCAAACCTAGGAGACAGGTTCTATCACCACTGGCATTCTACAATGGGGGAAAAGAGGCCCCCAAAGGCTAAATAACCTGCCTAGGTGGCCCCAGGTCACATGTGGGAGGCCGACTCTACAAACTCAGGCAGGTGGCCCCAAGCCCACCTTCTAAACCGCTGAGCCCACAGTCTCAACAAACCCTGCTTTTACAGATACAGAAACCCACAGCGACAGACTAGGATGGCTGATCAGTTCCCCCGACACTGCTCTCTGCCCTGACAGCTCTGGGACGGCCCTGACAGGTGACCAGACCGCAAACAGATCCCTACAGTCCAGGTAGCCAGCCCTGGGCCATGGGCTGCTGGGTCACCTCTCGTAGCTTTCCGCAATCTGGTTGCATCCCTGGAAGGAAGTGTCTAAACTCACAGTGGTCGGGGTCCCTACCACCACCCCCCAAAGCAGTCACTGAGCATCTGTTTATGGCCTGGAGAGAGGGGCAGCCACACACGATGACATCCTGGGGTTGGGGAAGCATTTGGGAGATGTCCTTCGAGTACTGAAGTATTGGCATGGTTGATGGGAGTGATGAGACAGAAGCCTGGAAATTGGCTGGAGGATCAGCAGCGATGCCCCGCTCCAGGCCAGACCAAGGCTCTGTCTACATAAGTGCTGGGTGGATGCTGTCTCGTGCAAGAGCCTTCTTCTACCCTCAAGGGCCTGACCCACCTTCAGGGACAGCTGAACACTGTGTGCTGCTTCCAGGAGCTGGAACAAATGTCACTGCACCACCCAAGCTCCCACCCACGTCGTGTGAGCAGAGGAATAAAGATGAGCATGTGCAGAGCTCCTACTGTGTGCCAGACCTGGGCTTGTTCCTTCCGTCCTTCATTGTATCATTTAATCCCTACCACAAACCTGTAAGACACGCATTATCATCCTCATTGACCAGACGATAAGCCTGAGGCACAGAGAGGTTAAGTGTCTAGCCCAAGGTCACACAGCTCCTGCATGTCAGAGGCAAGGTTCAAGAGCTGCCTTTCCCCCTTAAACTTAGGTGCCTTTTCTTGGTCGGACTCCAAGGCCTTGTCTCTGTGAGGCAACAGGGACATGGTTTGAGGGACCAGCTTCCTTCTAGGACAAAGAGGACCTAAGGGACCCATTACTGAACAAACACCTAGAAGTCTATTCCTAGTGGGATTTTTCGTTTTAAGATCTTATTTATTAGAGAGAGAGCGAGCCGGGGGAGGAGCAGAGGGAGAGGGACAAGCAGACTCCCCACTGAGTGCGGAGCCCAACACGGGGCTTGATCCCACAACCCTGCGATCATGACCTGAGCTGAAATCAAGAGCCAGACGTTAACTAACTGAGCCGCCCAGGCGCCCCTAGGAGCGATCTTGAAGCCCCCAGCTTTTGCCCGGCCACTCCCCAGCAGTGGCAGCTCCAAATTCCAGGTCCAAGAGAGGCATCTGGGAAGTCTTGGGCCTCGGGGCCTCTTTCCTACCAGGGCTCTGGCATGTCTGGTGGGGAGTAGGGCCTGGAGCCGGGGGCCTCTTCTCTTAAACTGACTTCAAATAAAACTCAGCCCCCAGAGAGTCATCCATCTGAAGGAGAAAGAGCCTGTGACATTCTTGGGGCAGCCCCAGGCAGATCTGGCAGAAGCCAGAGCAGGCCCGAGGCAGTCTGCCCTGCAGCTCCCTGCCTCAAGGGGCTGCCAGGTGGCACCAACTATGGCCTTGTACGGGCAAAATCATCCTGCAAAGCTTGCTTTGGAGTCAGCTTTATCTCTATTTTGGGCCTCAAGGGTAGTGTCAGTCTCTCCCCATCAGCTCTCCTTGGCTAGAACATCAGCCAGGCCTGCCAGGACCCTTGAGGCAGCCAGGGGATGGGGGAATTAGCTTGAGTCCCCACCCTCAGGGAGGAGGAGATCACTAAAAATAATAACAAAAAGCACAGCAACAACTAGCTGTTATTTCCACTAGGCACCATTGTAAGAGCTTTTCATGCATCGTCTAAGACCTCAAAGAGGTGGGCAACAACATCATTATCCTCTCTTTACCAAGCGCCTTCGAGAAGTAGGTAATTTGCTCAAGGTCACGCAGGCACCGAGGGGCTGCAACCAGGCACACTGGCTCTCGGCCCCTCGAACGAGCTGTATCCAGCTGGCACCCAGAGCTGGAAGGGGCCTCGGCCTGCATCCAAGCCAAGCCCTCCACCGCACAGGGGAGCCTGGGCCTCCCATGCTGCTCTTCGGTGGCAGATCCAGGCCTACCTCATCCGGGCGCCCTGCCCTGGGCACCCTGCCCCCCAAGAGTCTAGCCAGGTCCTGGCTGTAGACAGCCCACCCGTCCTGAGCCAGGTCCAGCTCTGGGATCCAGGAGAAAACAGTCTGAACAGAGAAAGGCTGGAAGCCCTGTGGGCAGCTGGGGGAGGGTTCGGTGGGGACCTTGGGCCTTGGCCAGGGTTCAGAGAAAAGACGGGGCTCGGGGGCACACCCTGCAAACCTGGGCCCACCCACCAGCTCTCCCCTGCACTGTGGCATTCAGGCAGATTCCTTGCGCCATACACCTTGAGGATCAGATAGACCTGGGTCCAAATCTAGCTTCTGCTACTTAGCAGCTGTTTGGCTGTGGGCAAAATTCTCAAGCCCTTTGAGCTCTGGTTTCTCCATCTGTAAAATGGGGCCAATGGGTCTCCTGGCTCTTCCAGCTGTAGAGAGAATTAGATGTAGCATGACCACCTGTCCATGTTTGTCTGGGACTCTGGCTGGGGGGGGGGGAGGGGGGGTGCGGTATTAGGGACGTGTTAAAACTAGGAATGTCCGGGGAAACCAGGATGAATTGTCACCCTGTGAGATCCAGTATGCAAAGCACAGAGCCTGGTCCAGAACACACTCAATGCACAAAAACTGCTTTTGCATTAACTAGCCCACTCCTCAGCCTCGGCGCCTTCCATCAGCCCTGCCTCGCTGCAGGGGATTGGCTACAGGAGCCCCTGAGCCAAGGAGCAGAACAAAGCCCGGTGCTGCCTTCAGGGGCCCCCTCCTTGCAGAGGAACCCCTTTGTCCTCAAAACCCTTCCCTCCCCATCCCGGCAGGCGGCGTGCCAGCAGTAATTACAGAATCACTTATTCACAGAAGCCTGCACGTGTGGGCCCCCCCTCCCCCATCAGCGGTAATTAGGCATCTAAGGGAGTTTGAAAGCCCATCAGCCAATGCTGCGAGGGGGTGCTGAATGGGACAATCAGCCTCACCAGGCGGGGTTGCTGGGGGCAGGGAAAGATTGGGAGTCTTGGGGAGGCAGCCGTTGAAACAGCTACCCCCACCCCCTCTACAGCTGTCGTGTAAATGAAAGGGTGAGGGTGCGCTCGCTGGAATCCAAAAGCACCAAGCAGGCTGGGGAGGGGAGGGGAAGCAGCGGGGGGAGGAGGTGGAGTGGGTAGGGCGGGGTCTCTGAAGACAAGACCACCCTCATCACCGCAGCATGCCCCCATAAAAGAGACCTTCTGGAAGTGTCTGAATGTCCTTCATTCGGGGTCCACCCTTTCGAAGTAGGCAGCCCCTCCCTGTGGGCAAGCTGCCTCATCTAAACAGGAAAGAGCTCCTCTAAAGAAAGCAGTGCTTCTCCAACTGGAAAGTGCTCCCAAATTACCAGGGCTCTTGCTGAAATGTGGATTCTGGTTCGGGGGTCCAGGGAGGGTCCTGAAATCCTGCACTTCTAATCAGCTCCCAGATGCTGCCGATGTCCTCATGTTGGACCACACTCTGAGGAGCGAGGCTGCAGTACATCTCTGGGGACGGGGTGGGCAGAGGGGAGAGGAAGCCCCTGGGGTCACTTTCCTGCTCTGCGGCATTGGGCCAGCCCCCTAAATTCTCAGAGCCTCGTTATCCTAACACAGAAAAGAGGGGACATCGTGCCTGCCTCACAGGACTGCGCTAAGAACAAGACAAATAGCTGGGCACACGCCCTCATGGGCTGCAGAATGGCATTTGTGGGGGGCAGCCGGACCTCAGCTTGGCTGGCTCACCCACAAAGCCCTGGGTGGGGGTAGGGATCCGCCTGAGTTCAAATTTCAGAACGGGCTGGTGAAACTGTTTCTCTCGCCTCTTGATCTTGGGGTCTGTGGGTGGTTTGGGAGTCCCAAGGCGGGGGCACAAGTCCCCGGGACAACCCTTTCTGTGCCCTTCCTCTGACTTGCACTCCGGCGTGACCTGCTCCAGGTTCTTCCAGCTCCAAGCCTCTGTGTGGTCGCTCTGGCTGCCTGCGACACTCTCCTCCCCTTCGCCTGGCTCACTCCTGGGAGCACGCTGGCCTCAGTTTCCCTTTCCCAACTGCAGCCTTACCGCACCCCGATCCTCGGAACTAGAGGTAGCTAGGCAGTCTTTGCTCAGGGGCCAGGATGCCTGGCTCTAGTGACCCGGACCCCAGCCCCTCCCAGGACAGAGGCCTGGCCTTGCTCAGCCTGCAGCAGCCACTCCAAGAACCCTTGCCTTCCTCTCTTCAGCCTGCAACCCCTCAGGGAGTGCCTCCCTGCTGGGGCTGTCGCCCAGAGAGGGGTAGGACCTGGGTGAGGTTCTTCCAGGTGAGGCACCTACAGAACCCCGACCTGGCAGAACCCCGACCTACAGCCCACAGGCAGCAGCTGGGTTCTGAGCTTCTGGAAACCTCCTGGCCTGGCTCCCCATGCGGGGAACTAGAAGGGCAGGCGAAAAGTCAGAGGGGAGAACTGGCAAGGACTGAAGGGGCCACTTAAGCCTGGGCCATTACGGCAATTTTTCTCTATCTCACTCCTTTTAAAAACAGGTTTCTTGGGGCGCCTGGCTGGCTCAGTCCATAGAGCGTGTGGCCCTTTATCTTGGGGTTGGGAGTTCAAGCCCCATGTTGGGTGTGGAGATTACTTAAAAAATTAAAAAAAAAAAAAAAACAGGTTTCTAGTAATTGAGTTACTTTCTGCAAAACGTAATAACATTTTACAATTAAGAATGTTTATTATGAAATAATTCAGATGACCCAGAAGGTCTTTCCCGTGCACACCCACCCACTTTCAGCAGTAAGACACCAGCAGCGCAGTGTCTGTACCTACGTGGCCTCCTGCACTGAGGCGGGGTCACATTTTTCTCCCTCCCCATTCCCAGAAGGGCCACCCTCCCCATGCCCCATCCAGACCCGGAGCCTTGCGCAAGCCCACAGCAGCCACTCCCTCTTACGGAATAGCCGGGCCTTTGCAGATTACCTCACTGAAACCCCCCCGTGAAAATCACTACCAGGCAAGGTGACTATCCCCACTCTGCCAGGGAGGAGTCTGAGGCTCAGAGAGGTTAAGTATCTTGCCTGACACCACACAGCAGTCAGACCCCTAGAAGGCAGATTCCCGAACTGCTCCTTTCCAGATGTCAACTGGGGCTTGGGAGGGCCCTTCCCACCCCGAGTAAGGGAGTGGTGGCCCTCGGGAAGTGATAGCCTAACCACAATCTTCAGGGTCACTCGAAGTTCCCAAGGCGCAGTCTGTTGGGGCCGGGGTGGGTGGTGGCTATAAAACCCTAAGTGGGCCGCAGGGACGAGTTTGGCCCTCCTTTGTCAGGACCAGTTGCAAACAGAAGCCAGAGGAGACATATTTGCTAACTGCCAGAGACCTTCGTATCATAAACTTGCCCCGAAAACCACCTGGAGTGCAACTTCTTCCAAAGAGTGGGTTACTCCTGGAGGTCCTTTGTACCCCCCACCCTGGGAGCCCCTTGGCCAGCTCAGGGGCAGGGAGGGCTGGAAGGACTCAGGAAAGGTCAGGCTCCAACAAAGCCCAGAGCAATGTGGGGAGGCTCAGTCCCAAACCCTGCCCCCCACCAGAATGCACCCCCCAGATGGTCTGGGGTCACAGAGCACGGGAGGGAGGAGAGCCTGTGTCACCTGGCCCAGAAGCAGGGACAAAGGAGCAGGGACAAATGCTTTTTCTACCTCCTTGCTTGCAGATGAAAAAAAAAAAAAAAAAAAGACAAAACAAAGGCTGTAATTGCAAACCCATTTCCTTCTCCCTGATGGCCTGCCACCAGGGCCCCCTCCCTGAGCCATTAATACTGGGAACAAGCCGTTCTGGCTCTGAGAGGACCTGTTACTCAGGGTGCAGGGGGGTGAGGGGTGCCAGGGAAAAAGGGACTCTGAGCCTCCAGGGCGGGCGGGAGAAGAAACCTGTGGGGAAGCAGGGCTGAGCCTCCTTCTTACACATGCACATGTGGGCTGACCCCATCAGCCCCACTCCGGCACGCCCTCCCCGCCAGCCTCCTAAGGCAGAGGCCCAGCCTCCTTTTCTAGAGTTCCTCCTGTCCACTGGAAGTGTGTATTTATAACTCCGCTGCGAAGGCGGTGCGCAGGATCTCTCTCATAGTTTCTTGAATGAACGCAGGAACGCATGAATGACTCTCCATTGAACAGATGGGCAAACTGAGGCTAGACTCTGCCACCGGCAAGTCAGAAGAGGCACCGACTTCCATTCCATTCCTTTCCACACAGTCTTACCCCCAAATCTTACAAAATTTCCCAATTTTCATAATTCTGAAATTTCTCCTTTTTTTAAACCTTGGATACCTGTTGCAGCTGTCTGCCGGCAAAAGCCTGAACAGAACAGCCAGAAAAGCCCCGTGGGGGAAAGTTGGAAGCAAGCCACCACCCAAAGCTGGGCAGCTTGCTTTGCTCCTGAATGCAAGCACAATTCTCCATTGTGATTTCATTTTGCATACAAATAGAGTATTATTCATCGATTTTTCTGCTGGTAAATTGTTCCTGGTTTCCACATTGCCTGGTATTATGTGTCTGTTTATGTTTCTGTCTCCCCTACAAGACTGGGAGCTCCTTGAGGGTAGAGACTGTGTCTTAGTGCATCTCTGTGACCCCTTTACCCAGAACAGGACTTGGCACAAAACAGGTGCTTAGTTAATGTTTGAGTCCTAACAATCACGGCTACCATATCTCAGGGAAAGAGCTTAGTGTCAAGGTTAGAAGGATGAGCTCCAGAATCACACTGCCTGCGTTTGAATTTAGGCTCAATTTTCTTAACCTCTCTGTGCCTCAGCCTCCTCATCTGTGAAATGGGCTCACAATATTTATTTCAAATACAGGGAATTCACCTGATTTGCATTGCAGAATCCCCCAGACAATCAGGATACATGGACGCAGGAGCTGGGGCTCGCGGCGGGGCGGGGGGGGGGGGGGGGGTGAGGCTAGAGGTGAATTAAGGGGAATGGATGAAAGATTTTAGAACAGCAGTTAGAGTCCCAGATCCCCTTTTTCATTCCTTGCAGTGGGGCAACCCCTCCCAACCTGGCCCTCCTGCCCAACGCCACCCTAACAGAGGAGCGGAGGAAACTGGAAGAATCTTCTTGGGAACTCTAAAAGCCCAAAAGACACTGACACCAGGGGTTCCAAAAACAGTTCAGCTGGACCACCCCACGGTGGAGCGGCAACATGGCGCTCTCTGTTCAGCTAAAAAAGAAAAAACAAACATTGATACCTGTGTCCCTCCCCAAGAGATCCCAGTTTACTTGGTCTGGGATATGGCCCGGGCATTGGGATCTTAAAACCTCCCCACTTGAGCATAATGTGAAGCCAAGGCTGAGAACCTCTACTGGGGCCATGAGTTACCCCCAGAGGCCCATCAACGCTGCCCCGAGTCCCCAAAGCAAAGGCTCCTGGAAACATCTGGAATGAGGGTCCACACTTTATCTCCAGTCCAAATTTCCTGAGGGACAGAATCTGTAGCTCTAAAAGCACCTCAAATTCAGACACAAAGTCATGATCTTTCCCCTCAGACCTGGCCCAGGTGTCTTCATCTCAGGGACTGGCACTACCATGCTCTCCTTAGCAGAAGCCAGCATGCTAGGACCCATCCTGGGCATGCCCTGTCAGCTCTACCTTCAGCCCCTCTCCCACGCCTGTCCACTCTGGCCCATCTCCATCTGCCTCAGCCACACCACACGGCCATCACCTGTCTCCAGAACGTCGCCGTCTTCTCCCCACAGCCGCTTCTGGGCCTCTGCCCATTCTCTACAGCACGCCAACCAAGACCATCTCAAAACACCGAATCTAGTCATGTCGTTCCTCTCTAAAAGCTCTCCACAGTGCTTCAGTTTCCCGGGGCTGCTGTGACAAAGCCCCACAGACTGGGAGGCTCAGACAACAGAAACGCATCGTCGCACAGTTCTGGAGGCCAGAACCTGAGAGCGAGGTGTGGGCAGCGTGGGCTCCTTCCGAGGGCTGGGATGGAGAACCTGCTCCGTGCCTCTCCTCCGGCTCCTGGTAGCCTCAGGCATTCCTGGGCCTGTAGACAGCTCTCTGTGCGTCTTCGCGTGGTCTTCCTTCTGTGTGTGTCTGTCCCCGAGTCCGTGTTTTCCCTTTACATAAGGATATTGGTCCTATTGCATTAGGGGCCACCCTCATGATCTCATCTTAACTTGACCATATGCAAAGACCCGATTTCCAAATAACGTCATGTTCACAGGTACTGGGGGTAAGGACTTCCACATCTTTTGGGGGGAGGGTGCGGGGAGGGGCACATTCAACCATGACACCAGGCTTCCTATTGCTTTGAGGATAAACACCAAACTCTTCCCATGTCCATCCTGGTCCTGGGGGGTCTGGCCTGGCCACCTCTCCTGCTTTACTCTCTCTTTTGCTCTCCAGGCTCCAAACGCACCAGGCTCCTTCCTCTTAAATGCCCTGGCTTCCTCACGGCTGGACACGAGTCATATTGGACAGTTCCGGCCACGGTCTCCTTGGGCACAGGCCTCTCCTTCCTGCTTCCCAACCGCCTCCACCGGCCCCAGCCCGGCCCTCCTGCGCTCACTCCGGCGTCGGGTCCTGTCTCCTAGCACACGCTCTCCCTGTCCTCTACACCTTGTGAGAACACCTATGTTGCTACGAGCTCTCTGGGCTCTGTCTTCTCCACCACAACGTAGGCTCCGGGCAGAGAGACACTATATCAGTTCCGTTGCCAGCCGTCGTACGCCAGTGCCTCGCGCACGTCCTCGTCTCCTGTGGGTATTCAGCTGCTTGGTGAGAAGAGCGGTCACTGAAAATACCCTCTTTCAACGTAGAGGTAAGCGGCCTTCTGTAGCATCCCCATGCCATCACTTGACAGCTGTGCGCCTATCGGGCAGGGCACCCAGTCTTCCTGAGCTGCAAAATGGGCCTAATGAGACCCTCTCCGGTCTCCGGGAACAGCCGGCATGGGGCCCAGCACACGGCAGGCTCTCGGGGAGGTGCGCTCTCCTCCGCCAGGAAACAGCGTGGAGCCAGGAGTCAGGGCAGGGGCAGGGGCTCCCTGTGCCTCCAGCCCAAGTCACCCCCCCATCCGGGGCCTGTTTTACTCTGTCCAGTGTGGGAGCTGGACCAAAGCAGTGGTCTCAACTCTAACAGATGCAATGCCCCCTTTCTATAATAAATATTTACTAACACCCCCTTTACCTCCCAAGATGAAATTCTTAGAAACAAAAAAATGACCCACTCACTAAACTGAAACACACACACACACACACACACAGCTCTAACTCCAATGTAAGGCAGAAATAAAAGGGAAGTATTTTGCGCTAAAATCATGGGCATTTTAAAACTATTTGAACAATGGTCTGAGTACACCAAAGGCCTGAAGAAGCAGTGGGAGACTGGCAGGCATGGAGAGGGCGCCACAAACTCCATGTGAGGTGTTGCGGCAATGAATGCAGACCACGACAGTGTTAAATCGGCCACTTGGCCACTTCCAGTGGCATTGCCAAGGGAACCTATTTCCTGAGATGGTGAAAAACTCCTGGTGAAGTTCCCAAAAGGACAAAAGAGATTAATCTCTAGAGCAGTTGCAATCCAGAGAATTGTCATGAATATAAGAAGCGCAAAAAACTGCGTGTGTTTAGACGTAAAACAGAATCATATCCTCCACTCAAATGCTTCAAAACAGATTTCCCCCTATGACAACTGTCCTCGAAGTGTGGTCCCTGGGTATCACCTGGGAACTGTTAGAAACACACATTCTTTGGCCCACTGCAGACCTGATGAATCGGGGACTGCGAGGGGGGGGGGGCGGCCATCTGAGCTTTCAGGCCCTGCACTGTCAAGTCTGGGAAGCTCCGCCCTCCAGGAGTACACAGCCACCCCTGGGGAGGCTCTGCGGGACGCAGGACGGTTCTTGATGCCCCCAGAGATACGTAGCCTCCCTAGCCGTGTGCCCGCCCCCCTGCCACTGCAGCTAGACAAAATGCCCCCATGAAGTTCCAAACATCCCCACTGAGGACCACTGGGCTCTGTGGTCAGTAAGAATCCTCCCTGCTCGGGTTTCCTGAGATTCTTGGCCTGGGAGCAGGACTGGCTGAGAAAGGCGGCCAGCCTTGCAGTGGACGGGAGGCAGGGCAGGAAGCTGAGCAGCCGGCCGGGCTGCCAAGCTGTCCTAGCTGAGCGATGCTGCTCACCCCGGCAAGGGTGGGCCAGGGGGCTGGTTTCTGCTCCCGACGGCTGGAAGTTTCAAGGGGAAAGGAGGCTTGGCTTTCAAAGAGCCTTTCAAACTGCAGCCGAGTGCACTTGGCCATAGAAATAGGCCTGGTCTCCACTACTGGATGGTGCTGGGGCTGCAGATAAGCATCTGGGACCATCTGAAAGATCAGTAAGACATTACTCAGGACGCAGCCCAGCCTACTCTTGACAAAGGGAGAAGAGCAGCCTGTCCGGGGTCTGGACTCCTTCAGAGGAAGAAAACCTTGTCCCAGAACGCTGAGAGAGCCCTCAGGCCCCCAAGAAGAGTGCCTGACCTAGAGCCACCCTCCAACCCCACGTGGGCTTCCCTAAGCCCTCCCACCCCCATCCTGACCTGTGGTCAGCCTCCATCTCTGTTGGCCCAACAGGCCAGGAGGCTGTCACCCATGCACTGCCCACGCTGTGTGAGTCGCACACGGCATGGGCAACGTGGGGCAGCCAGGCCGGCAGCCCAGTCCCCTTCACTGTGGCCCAGGGGTCTGCCCGACCGTGTCCGCACACACACGGGAGCCAGGAAAAACCAAGTCAGACTGGGGGCTGTATTGGCAGAGATGGTCAGTGATCACCCAAATCCGGGGCACACGGCTGGACTCCATCTCCTACCTGCCCCGCTCCCAGGAGTTCCGGGCACCGGGACGTGAGCAGAAGCACCCTGTACCCTGTACCAATTCTGAGCCGAGGCTTTTCAGAGCAGCTGTACCTCCTCCACATTCTTTCTCTGTCTGCCCGTTGGATGCCAACGACAACGAGGACCTAAACAATGGTGGAGCCACAGGACGGATGGAGCCCGCACCCCCAGATCGCTGTGTGCAGGAAAGCCGCATGCAGACCAGCAGCATTCGTCTCAGACTTAAATGAGTGAGAAATCAACACCTACTACGTTTGCCCCATTATCCACTGTGGGGTCCGTTTCTTGCTATAGCCTACGCCCGCTAACACGCTCCATGACACTAGCACGTGGGGCCCCTCGGGTCCTATCTGCTAGAGCTGGCCGTGGGGATGGCATTGGCCCAGGCCTTTCCCTTCCAGGGGAGCGTGAATCTCTAGCATCGATCCCCCCAGAGATGGCTCAGCGTCCTCACACGTGCAGCCGCCAAATCCCATAATATGCCAGGCCCGTGCTAGGCGCTGGGGGCGCAAGGCGAATGTGCGGCATTCCTGCCCAGGGGCCGAGGGGACAGCCTGTGGCCACACGGTAATGATACACCCTGGGAAGGAATGAACTAGAGGCAGGAACACCTGAGACGAATTGCCCAGACCCGGGATGGGAGGCTGGAGAGACTGTATTTCCTTAGCAGTGATATGTAACCGGGGCTGCCTTGAAAACATGAGGAGGGGGGTGTAAAGGCAAGGGGAGGGGGCGAGAAATTCCAAGAAAGGAGAACAGTGTGGGCAAAGGGAAGGGGTGTGAACGGCCCCTGGGACACCGGGGCTGGCCCGAGGAGCGCAGAGACTTAGAGACGGGGCTTGTGGGGGTAGGGGAGGCAGCTCCTGGAACTGGATCACCAGAGCCTTGAATGCCATGCCTGAGGCCAGCACGAAACTTGGAAGGTTATGAGGAGTGGCATGACACCACCCTCCCCGTCCTTCCTCCAGAGCTAGCACTCAGACAACATTTCACACGCCGTGTGTGAGCTGTGTGCTCAACACACAAAATACCTATGTAATCCTCACGGCGGGCCCAGGTTCTCCATGATCCCATTCTGTAGCTCACACAATGATGGAGGCTCCACGAGGATCGGAACTTGCCCACAGCCACCCAGTAGTAGGGCTGGGCCTGGAGCCCACTGGAAAATACGCTTCCTCCTTTGTTTAGGGCACTCAGGGCACCTGGCTCTCAGAACACGGCTGAGCGCATAGTAGGCGCCCAAGTATTGTCGAGGGAATGAAGGAATCTACCGGATTCCAAAACCCTGCAACACAAATCAGACTTGTGACTTAGAAAGATGCCCCGGCTGTAGCGGGGAGGAGAACAGAGGGGGTGAAGCCAGTGAGCGGAAGGAGAGGTTGAACGAGGACAGCCGTAGAGGAGATAAAATCCATGCAAAAGAACTGGAGGGGGCAGACTCTGTGGACCAACTAGAGAAGAAGAGCTACACTGAGCAATGACTGTGTGCCAGGCACTGTCCTAGGCTCTCTACCAGTATCAACTCATTATCACTTCCCCACGGGCCCATGGAGCAAGGACCCTCCTTAGCTCCATTTCACAGATGAGCAAACTGAGGTATGGAGAGGTGAAAGGTGACAGATCTAATAAGTGAGGGAGGAGGGACTCAAAGCCAGGCAGAGAAGGTCAGAGCTCTGTGCTGAGAGGAGGAGGGAGGGAGAGGAGGCAAGAGTGACTCCCACTGTTTCCAGCGTGGCGACAGAGGGATGTGGGGCCTCGGCTTCCCCTGCTGGCCAGGAATCTGGAACCACCAGGCCCCAGGCCAGGGAGCTGCCTAACTTCCGGGCTGGGCCAGCATTCTGGGTGGCCATGTCCCTCTGTAGGACCCCGAGGTGGCTGTGAGGGAAGCAGTGTGTGGAATACAGATGACCCCACCTAACCCTCAATCCCGGCAGTGACAACAGGGTGCTGGCAGCCTCTGAGGACCAGGCTCTGCCGAAGGGGAGCCTGGGCTGGCAGGGGCTGGGCCAGGGCAACAAGGGGCCGGCTCTAGCTCCCCACGTTCACGATACTGTAGGCAAGCAATCAGCCCTGCCGCCAAGCCCCTTTGGGCCCCTGACCTCTGTCCCTCCAGGTAGGGGCTGTGTGTCTGCGCTGGGAGCCAGGATGTGGGGGGTCACAGGGCCCAGGCCATGAGGAAGGGAAGGGCTAGGAGTGAGGGGCAGAGGAAGGATAAGGCCAGCTCTGAGCCTATCCTGTGAGCAGAGACCCGCAGTCACCACATGGCCCCAGGCAGGAAAGGAAACAGGAGGATTCTGAAAATAGACTGGGAGCTTGCAGCTCGGCTGCATTTCCCAGGTCCCACCATCTGGCCAAGCCTGGGCCGGAAGCGAGGCGGGGGAGGGGAGAGCCAGAGTGCGGATGGGCTGGCAGCCCTGAGCCCGGCGGGCGCCCACCGTTCACCCAGCACCTCTCTCTGCCAGGTTTTCTGTTCGTCCTCTGAGGACTCTTACGGCACAGTGGCAAGGCAAGCACTGTTGTCACGAGAACTATCAGGAAGCTGAGGCTCAGAGAGGTAAAGTGACTTGTCCAAGGCCACACAGCAGGCGAGCAGCAGAGCTGAGGAGGCCTGCGTCCAGTGTGGAGCTGTCCTCACAGCCATGAGGCTGGAGAGCAAGGCCTGCCATCTGCTCGGGAACTTGCTATTAGCCTTCTGTCTTTGGGCTAAACCTAAGGTTAGACCAGCTCCCCTTGAAAGCCAAGTTTGTGACTCACCGATGATAGCCCAGAAAGGACGAGTCTGCGGCAGGCCTGCCCTGCGGCTGCCCAGTGAGCCCCCCCAGCAACAGGAAGCTTGGGCACTCTGGGCAGGCCCTGCCCGGGTGCTGCCTGGGAGGAAGGAAGGGGACTCCACACAAACCTGGTAGATGCCCCAGGCCCATCTCCTACCTCCTGAGCTGGGACCCGGCCTGGCCCTCTCCCACCTGCCACCACCACCACCACCCGCACCCCTGCCGGCAGGAGCACTCCAGCTGCAGGCCCTACGGGCACCTGGTCCTCTCAGCTGCCTCGAGGGGGTGGGTGAGGGCAGAGTGATCCCTCCCTATTTTACCCAAGAGGATCGGGAGGCTCAGAGAGGTGGAGGGATGCATCCGAGGGGAGGCAGGGAGCCAGGACTGCAGTCTGCGGCTGTCATTCAGTCACTCCACAAATACTGGTGGGGCGCCCGCTGTGCCTGGGGACATAGATGGGGGCCGTGCATGTGTGGAATTCAGGCTCCAGACTCCTACTCCAGTGCACTTTCCTCTTCCCCTGGCTTCCTTCCTGCACCTGTCTCGGAAGTGCGGCTTCATCCCCACCGGGAGTCTTGGCTCCAGTGCTGGCCCAACAGGGGTCGGGGCGAGCCGGAGCTGGGTGTCACCCCCAACCCTCCCGCAGGGACACTCAGCCCAGGAGGAACAGCAGCAGCCCCAGGCTGGGGTTGCCCCAGGCATCCCTGTGAGCAGAACTCGCGCCCTTCTGGACACCCAGAAGGAGGTGAGCTGGGGCAGCAGGGGCCTCAAGTCCTTCACAGACAAGGTAGGAGTAAGGGGAAGGAGGTAAAGGGGGAGACGGAAAGAAGAAGGGAAAGAGGCACGAAAGAAAAAGAAGGAAGAAACAGAGGGAGCAGGTAAGATAAATGGGCAAGTCTGTCTGAGACGAAGTGGAACTGGGAGCTCCAACTGGCAGTCCTGGTCTTTATCTCGTCTTCTCCCCAGGGCAGGACGCAGGGTGTGTGGCCACCTAGAGCCTGGAGCCTGAGCAGCGGAAGCAGTACCTATGGGTGCTGCTCATCAGGGTGGGCTTCCTGGAGGAGGAGGGCCGGGACCCAGAGGATGGAGATGGGCCGGAAGGCTGTGGCTCTGGCCCCTGCCAGCCACTGCAGGCACCCACCTGCTGTGGCTACCGCTCTGCTGTGTCTCTGCGGGGTTTCCCTTTCAACACAAAGTCATGACCACCTTACTGGCTTCGGGGGTCCCAGAGGGTGTGGAAACGGGAGCGCCCCCGGGGCTCAGGGCCAGCTCCCAAAGTAACAGGCACCGTTTTCTGAAGACCTACAGCATGCCAGGCCTGTGCTTGAGCCTGGGGGGTCCTCTGGTGAGCCAGGTGGATCCTGGTCTGGAGGAGCACCGTCTGGTGGGGGAGGCGAACAAGCAAAGCAAGACTGAACACTATGGGTTGAGTGACCTGAAGGATACCATCATGAGAAGGGCAGAAGGGGGACCTCCTGCACATGGGGGCTGAGAGCCAACCCCAAATGAGGCTCCCTGCTCTCCAGCCGAGGCTGGGCTCCCCGGAGCCTCTCCCAGCCCGCCATGAAGCTGGGCATCCCAGGGGCCGCTGTGCCTTTCACCAGTCAGGTGGGAGCCGAGAGAGGGCAGGAAGGAAAAGCCCATCAACTGACCTCTCCTCGGTCCTCTCCCAAGTCACTGATTGTGATTTGGGGGCTTCCTGGAAGAAACCATCTTTCCCACCCATTCACGGTAGCCTTGGAACATGCCTAAAATTCCACCATTAGAGACACATGTTGGCGGGTTAAGTGTTAGCTTATAAAAGAGGAACTTTAGAGAGAGCCTATTTAATCTTGGTTCAAACTTATCTAGCTTGTTGGGTAAGCGTGTGTATTCTGGAGCCAGATTGTCTTGATTTGAACCCAGCTCCACCACTGTTAGATTCTGGGTAAGTTATTTACCCTCCTTGAGCCTTGGTTTCCCCCCTCTGTAAAATGGGATAATAGTACCTACCACGAAGTGAGATAAGGTAATATACATAAAGCTGTTACCAGACTGTGCAGCGTTTAGAAAACGTTCAGTGTTTGTTAGCTATTATTGACATGGGAAACAAAGGCAAAAGGAAAAATTAAATTTCCTTACTGCCTACAGCCCACTGACAAGTCTTTGAAAGAGGTAGAGTGACCTCCTCTGGGAGCTCAGCTGTCTCAGTGTTAATACTTTGCTAAGGGCAAAAGGCAATCGCAGCTTAACATTATCCCAATGCCCCAGGATCCTGTGAGTCTACTTTAACATATAAAAATTCCTTTGGAAACCTCCTTTACCTCTACCCCCCATCAAGATACATGTTGGCAATCATCCTACAAACATATGGCTCACTGATCTACATCTGAAGGGTCTCATGACCGAGTCTGTACTAAACAGTAATAAATGACCTTTTCCTAACAATAGCTAGTCCCTCAAGGTCCTGGAAACCTTGCTTCTAAAATTCCTTGGAGACTTATGTTATCCCTAACCCCCTCCCAACTTGAAAGTATATAACCAGTCACACGTCACAAACCCAGGGCAGCTCTCTCCGCCCACGGGTCCTGTCCCTGTGCCTTCATAAGACCACCTTTTTGCACAAAAGACATCTCAAGAATTCTTTCTTGGCCATCGGCTCCAAACCCCAACATTTCTACATCATTAGTATTTATGATCCAATATTGCTGTCCTCTTTATTATTATTGACACACTTTCATTCCAGAACTACGATTGCAAAGAAGAGTAAAACAGAGCCCATGCTGCAGGAATTCATAATCAAGTGCACAGAGCAGGTGAAAGCCAGCAGGGATGAACTAGTTTAATAAACTATCGTCCTTGAAAGGGGGCAGGGGGCTTTCTAGGGAGATGACCATGTCTGTAGGAGAAAGGGTTTCACACCAAGGAAAGCTTTTGCCTGAGGCTAGAGCATCAAGGGAATTCATCCATCCTGTTTTGCTTTGTTGGAATTAGAATGGGGATGCAGATCTGACCCCCGGGACAGAAACCAGGGAAACCAGTTTCCCTGCAGATTCTTCCTGGGGCTGCTGGTCTTTGGCCCAAGGAAATTCCCTGCAGGAGGTGCAGGAAGAAGTATCCGCTTGAAGCGCCTGAAAGGAAAAATCTTCTCTGCCTGCCAAACGCACATAATTGTTCCCGCCACAGCCCCAGCCTCCAACCGACTTCGGCTGGGACTTCTGCCCTGCCTTGGCCTTGAACTTCAGAATGCTGGATTATCTTGATTCTGTTCACTTGGGAAGAGACGTGAGCCTATTTTGGGAAGTTGGCTAGGCTTTCTGTTCTGTGGCCCCCCTCCTTCCAAAGATCGGGATGTTTCTGCACGAGAGGAGAGCTGGGCAGGCGGTCTCCATGGCTGGGCCCGTGAGGGAGCTCGGCTCACAGGGAGGCAGAGCGGGCCTGGGAACGTGGGCGGGGGAGGCTCGGTGGGCTGGTGACCCAGATCTCACTTCCTGTCCCGCTTCCCTTCATTCCCAGACACTAGCTAAGGCTGGACACTTGGAGCATAGGCCCGCAGGAAACCGACTGTCTCCCTGCTGTGAGTGGGGCTGAGACTCTGGCTCACTCCAGCTGGAGTCAGGCATCCCGCAGCCCACACGGTCACCCTGGGCCATGTCCCCAGCCCTTTCTAACGGAGTCAGGGACTTAGCCCGTGAGGTCCAGCCCTTACCTTCCTTTGGACAGAGGAACAAACGAAGCCCCAGAACCAGGAAGAGCCCCAACCAAAGCTACACGATGGGTTGGTGGCAGAGGTCAATCTAAGCCCAGGACTTGTGAATCCAGGTTCTCAGGATGTTCGGAATAAATGCACGAATGAAAATCCTGATGCCTGTGCCCCAATAGTGGTGACAGGGGGTATAAAGGATCCATTAAACAGCTCTTCTTAAAGACAGATTTAGGAGACCAGCACACCAGAGAGAGGGAGTAAGGCCCTGATTCCTGCAGTACCCACACACCATGCCGCTAGTTGGAGTGGGGGGTGTCGCTAGAACTCGCCCGAGTCCTGGATCCACACTTTCTCTTGCTCTAAGAAGCTGCTGCTTTCGCCTCTTCTGGGATGGAGGCCATGAGGGAACACATTCCTTCACCTACTTAAGTTTATTGGGGGCACATCACGCGGACCATGGAATGTGCACTGCAAACCATCCAGACAAGGTCCCTGCACTTGCAGGGGAGACAACTAACCAACAGGCAAAGGAATGAATGAGAGATGACCAACTGCAACACCCACGTGACAGACGCGAGCGGGGTTGGGATGCGCTTGGTAGAGAAAAGGGCTGGGAGGGTCCATATTGCTTCTCCGAAGAGGTGGCATTTAAGCTGTGCCCGCAGAATGAGAAGGAACCAGCCCAGTGAAGGTCTACGGAAAGGGCTTTTGCAGGCCGTGGAAGCAGCAGGTCAAAGGCCCTCAGGTGAGCAAGATCTCAGCATCTCGGCACCGAAAGGCCGCAATGGGGGGAGGTCCGTGAGGTTCGGGGGGTGGCCCCACAAAAGGCCTGTGAGGCTGGTCAGGGCCAGGTCACGCAGGGTTTCGTGACCAGGGTGTGGAGCTCGGGGCTTATTCTGAAGGCGCTAGGAAGCCAGGAAAAGGCTATATGCCAGAGGGTGGATGGAATCCAGTTTACGTTTTAAGACCATATGTTGCTCTGAATAAGGGGGGCGGGGCGGGGCAGGATTGGAGAGAGAGGCAAGGAGACTGGTTAGGGGGCTGACCAGGCAGCGGTCACGATGGGAGGTGATGCCTCTCGCCTGGGGGCAGTGTCCCCGCACACTGCTTGAAGAGAGCTTTAGGTGGCAGAAAGGATAGGGCCTGCTGATGAGGCCATGACCGTGAGGCCAGGGAGGAATCATGATGGCTCCCAGGGGGAACTAGAAAGACCAGGGAGGGGCAAAGGAAATGCTCAGCTTCGGACGAGTTAAGGTAGAGAAGCCATTAGACGTCTGAGGGGAGATGCTAAGAAGGCATCTGGATATTCAGAGCAATGACAAGAATCATGGTGATCAAATTTAGAGTCGTGTTTCTATTGTCCTGTGTGCCGTGGGCCTCCCGCCCCAGACCGGGCCCCTCGGGGCCAGGGGCTGAGCCTGGTGTTTCTCCTAACCCAGTTCTCAGCCTTGAATCCACTGCTGCACTAGAACCTGGCCGGCGGGGTCGTGGGGGCTCAATAAACATCTGTCAGATAAACAACTGAATGGACAGAAGCCACTGGGTGTGCGGACGGAGCTGGAAACTGAGGCACCAGCGACAGACCCTGCCTAAGCCTACGGTCCTGACTGGCCCCCTGGGAACCTCAGGCCTGGGCCTCCCGTTTTCCCTTCCCCTCCCTCTGGTCTCCCCTCATGCCAGGAAACGCAACCCCCAGGCATTAAGTCATTAACTACAATCACCTCTTGCATGGGCGCTGTTCTGCGGTCCTCAAAACACTTTGCCTTCCATTATCTTGAATGATCCATGAAAGTAGCCTGGGAGGGGGGCCCAGGGGTCGCCTGCCCGACCGCCTCAGCCGAGACAGGAGGTGAGGGAAGAAGCCTTCAGCGTGGTGCTGGCAGAACTGGACCTCTGCCTCCCTCCCTTCCCCGAGAGCCTGCGAGCCTGCGAGCATTGTGTTCCCCAAGGACATTGCCCTTAGAATAGCAGAGAAGCCCCTAAAAAGAGGGAGAGTTAATGGTGGCCCAAAGGTCTTGTGACATCCGGCCAAGGAGAGTGCAGGGCTGGGGAAAGCCTTGGGCACACGGGACCTCTCTACACACAGCCCCTCTGAGCCTTTGAATAGGATGCCGTGGGAAAGCCAGCCTCCCTCTACATTGTTCCACAATGTTCCTTGATCCAGGTTCACCCTCCACCTAACAGTAACTCCCACTAGCTCTGGCAGAGGGTTCTGTGGAGGATGCTGGAAAGAACTTGCTGTGCTGCCTTGACCAACTCCCTTTCTCTCCCTGCACCTCAGTTTCCCCACCTGACAAATGGGGCGTAGGAAGTCATTGCACAGGTCCCTTCCTGCCTTACAGTTCCCTGAGTCTCTCTAATTTGAAGGTCCCTGCACCCCAGCTCTAAGCCTTCCCCCAGGAGGTTCTAAAGGCTGCGGATCTGAAGGCCCACCCCCCAACCCTCTGGTGGCGACAGGAGGCCTTGGTCATTTCCTCAAAGCCACTTCGCACAGTCCGGCAGACACACACCACCTGCTCGTCACATCCAAGCCCTGTGGCCCCAGGCTTGGAGAAATTTCCCTCTGTTGGGCAAGGCTGTGACAGGAAAGGGACAAGACCTGACCTCTGCTTGGAAAACAGTTATGCAACACAGTCCTGTGAAGGGGAGGCACGTGGCCGACGGGAAAGGCCGTCTGAAGGAGCCAGGGCCTTCTTTGAAATGAATATCTTGGCAAGACGCACAGAGAAATGTCCTTTTGGACACACTAACTCTGGGTCACTGCTAATGAACTCAGAGACTGGCTGCAGTGTCTCTGTCCCAGCAGCACCCCTAAATACAGAGCCTTGCTGGGTCATTGTCAAGGATGCTGGAGTTGCAGGGGCAGGGGCTTCCCTTGTGGCTTCTGCACTCCCAAACCTTTTGTTTGTACTTAGAGGAGGTCTAAGCTGCAGCACCTTCAACTGGGCACCTCTCCCAAGGCAAACAAGTAACATTTTCAGTCACAAGGAAGAAGTCATTTTGTATCAAGTCTAATAAATAAAGCAGGTAACGTCATTTGGGGCTACTAGGGCCAGAAGCGGAGAAGAAATTTTAATGGCAACGCTCTATGTCTATGGAGCATTTTTTTTCTTCTACTGTTACGTGGTTCTGAAGGTGATGAAGTCTTCGCACTGTTGCTTGGAATAGTGCATAATAACGGTCGTGTATGTTAGATACCTATCACGTGCCAGAAAGAGGGCTGGGACTTTTACACGTGTTCCGTCTCTTTCTCACAGCACCTTGGCAAGGCAGATTTTTTTTTTAAAATGTCTTTAATTGCTTTCAGGCTGTTAAGGTGTTCTATCTCTTCTTGAAACTTCTTGAAAGACAATTTATGTCTTTCACAGGACTTTTTGTATCTAAAATTTCAGTTGTACTGGCATAAAGTTGTTCATAATACCCCCTCCCTCATTTCTTTCTGTAGGGTCTCTAGTTATGTCCACTCCTTCAGTCCTGATATCGGTGATTTGTGTTCTCTCTTCTCATCAGTCCCGAGGAGGAGGAAATGGAGGTCCCACGGGATTACAGAACCAGCAAAGCCACTGTTCCTGGTGCAGGAGCTGCAGTCCCCCCAGGTCTGTCTGACTCTACCTGCCCCCCCACCAACCCCCAAGATTATTTTGAAGAACATTTAAGGTGTGACTCATGGAAGTGACCCTGGCAGAATATCTCCATCTCTCAGTGCGTTCTCTCAAAAGTTACTCATGCCCCTTCATGACCTCAGTCAACAGCATTCTATGTGCCTTCCCTCACCCCACCCCCACCCAGCACATGCTCTTCCCTCCCTGCACTGGGGCCTCCTCATAAAGACCTCCCTGCCCCACGCCCCACTGTCTGAAAGAGCTCCCCAGCCCGTTCTGCTCCTCTGTGCCTCCCAGTTCCCTTCCTCAGAGCGGTGATCAATACCTAAAGGGATCCTCTATATTTGGTGGTCATCTGTCTCCCCATTAGAAGGTACATGAATGAAGGCAAAGACTAAGTCCCTCACACCGGGCACATAGTAGGTACTCAATGGGTATTTATGGAAGAATGAATAAGTGAAAGCAATGAAATTCTTTTTTTCTTAAGAATATTCCTAACTCAGACTTGGCCTCTTTCTCTTTATCTAATTCCAAGCAACTGAGTTTTGCTGGGAGTACCTTTATTTAATACCCTTTAATCAAATCTCTTCTCCTATTTGCCTTCTCAAGTCCCTTGAGAGCTTGGGGGAGAGGAGATACGATCACCCGTGTTGAGGGTTGGGTGGGATGGAGCGCAAGAGGTTGTAGGTGGAGGCTCAGAGCCCGCTCGGAGCTCCTCAACGCCACAGGCCTGATCCCCACCCTCAGCGGTCGGCCTCCTTTGGGGAGTGCCTTGGCTGAAGAGAGCCTCCCCGCAGCCTCCTGCCCCTTCCTGGGTGGCTGCACCTGAGGGCCGACTGACTAAGGAGATAAAGGCCTGCCCTGTGGCCGCCACTTGGAACAGCACTGCAAGGCCACCCCCTCCTCGGACTCACCTGGGGGAGAGGTCGGCTGTGCCGCAGCCCACAGTCCCTTCCTCCCTCCTGCAGCATGAGTCCCCCAGGTGCTCTTTAATTATGGGCCCCGCACACATAGCTCCTTCTCAGAGTTGGTTCCGGGGCACCTAACCCACGACAGGAGGAAGTACGTCCAGGCCCCCACTAGAGGACTGGGTGCCCAGGTTCCAGTCTGAGTGCTAGGGGTGGTAAGCTTAGAGCATGCATCCCTACTTCCTCCCCTGTGTGAGAGTCTCTCTCTCTCTCTCTCTCTCTCTCTCTCTCTCTCTCTCACACACACACACACACACACAGAAAGCTGACAGTTTAAAGTGGTGGTAAGTTGTATAAAGAAAAGTTTAGAAATGGGCAGAAGTGGTCAAGAGGGTCTTGGGGTGGGGAGGCAGGTTAGATTGGGGGCCCTAGGAAGGCCTCTGGGAGGGAGACGAAGGGGAAGGATGGGGTGAGCGGAGGGTCCAGCCCAGCCCACAGCCTCTGACTCCAGTCCTGCTGGGGCAGCTCAGGCCCTGCCACCCTGTGAGCTAGGAAGGGGGTGGCTGGCATACCGCTCAGCAGCCCCCAGGCCCCCCCATGCTCCAGTGAGCTCACTATGTCACCAAAGCCTTCTCAGCAAATGGATTCTGGTTACTCCACACCCTTAAAGTCACAAACTGAACCCCAACACCTGTCACTCTCCTTGCAGGTCCTCCCAGAGGATGTTTTGAATGGCATTGGAAGAGAGAACTGTGAAGATGCCTCCCCCCAGGGAGAGGGGAGCAGAAGACGGGGCTGGGGCAGAGGGAAGCCAGGCTGGCCTCCTCAGAATCCTACCCCACACTGATAGCACCAGGCCACATGCTTCCCCATCCAGGCACTCTGCCAAGGCATCTTGGAGGAGGCTCGGGATCAAAGGGTCCCTAGAGTTTAGCTTCTGGGTTGGCTTCTTGGAGCTTAGAAGGCAAACTACTCAGAGTAAGAGCAAGAAAGATGAATTCCTTCCTATGAAACACCCATGGATGGTGGGATGGTAGGAAGGAGTAGTTGGCTGAAGTTGGGAGGGGCATAGATAGTGTTGCATTGGGAGAAAGGGATTTCCTTTAATGTATAAGCATTAATCAGAAATGCTCCTATAAACAGGATTATTTTAAGTGATGAAAGCTCATAAAATACTAAATGCACCATAAGGTGAGGATATAAAACTATTAATATGAAGGAAGAACAAAAAGTACAAAAAGATTAACAGGGATGGAACACTGGTGACTTTCTTTTTGTGTTCTTTCTACTTTTTTTTTTTTATTTCGTATTTCTCCTATTTTCTACAACAAGCAAATATTTCTTGTATAATTAGAAACAAAGCATGTGAATTTAAAAAAGATGACAGCAAGGGCGGGTGGTCTCAACGTGCCATGCCAGAGGCTTCCTTCTCGGGGTCATGTGAGAACATTCTGAAAATCGGCCTCTTTATACCAACCAATATGCAGAATGTAACTCAAACACGGGACACACGGGTTGGGTTGAAAGCTTCTCTAAGTGGCTGCAGCTTTTTTCCCCTTGTGATAAAGGGCCAGGACTGCCACATCCAGGACCTCTGCCCCAGCCCCCCCAATGCCACTATGTCTCATCAAGCTTTGGTCTGGAGTAGGCTTGACTGCAATAGAAACCATGAGCGTTTGACTTCGGCCAGCTCTAAACCACCCAGAACCTGTGCCTGAGGGCTCTTCCTTGGTCCTTTACCCAGATTTAAGGGAAAGCAATTGGAAACATCCCTTACCTGGAAATCATAACAACAACAATAATTAGTACCAAGGGCTTTCCTAATGAAACCCCAAGTCAAAATCTCTCCCACTCCGGGTTAAAGTGGGGCCAGATAGTTAAAAGAATGAAAACTCCTTACCAGACCAGTTGACCTTCAAGAACAGGACAGGCTCAGAGCTGGGAGAAGAGCAGTCCTTCCTTTTATTGGTGAAAACTTCACCTTATCCACCAGGAAGTTGCTTTTATTTAATTTATTTTATTTTTTTATTGTTTTATTTTATTTATTTATTTATTTTGTTTGTTTGTTTGTTTGTTTAGGCACCAAGTAGGTGAGGTGTTTCATCAACCCCAGTGAGCACTGTCTCAAGCAGAAAGAGAAAAACAAGCCTCCCCACCTCAAAATGATGATGGGATGGTGAGAGATACGGTGCCTCCTTGCCCAGGTGGGAACAAAATCCACCTGTAGGTGTGGCCAAAGGTACTTTGGCAGCGGGGAGGCTGAGGAGGGAGCTTCTGGGCCCCTGTCCCCACCACCCTGCCAGGACCTCAGAAGAGCCTCCAGTACTCATGCAGCGATCTGTATGAACTTGTAGTGTTAATTTGAGATTTTTCTTGTAACCCTATTTCATGAGTGCCTTACAAAAACACTTGACAAAATGGCAAGTCAAGGAAGGACCTCGATTGTCTTGGGCTGGAGCTTCCCAGAGGCAAGTAAAGGAGAGATTCTTCCCATCCAGTGACATGTGTATCCCTTATTATTGCCCATTATGATAGAGCATATCCTCCATATTATACGAAAACGATGTCATTTATTACCCACAACAACCCTAAAAGCATTTAGCTCCCCACCTTACAGATAAGGAAAATGAGGCTCAGAGACATGAAGTGACTTGCTCAAGACCACACAGCTGGTGAGTGGTGAGGTCAAGATTCACACCCAGTCAATTCAACCGGGGACCACTGTTAAATTGAGAGACAGATGTCTACAAACAATCTTGGTGGGGTCCTTAGGCAGGATACCTAGTATATTCGTTCCCAATTGTTGCTGCAACATATCACACAAATTTAGGGGCTTAAAACAACACAAATGTATTATTCTAGAATTCAGAAGGAAGTCAGAAGTTTACAATAGGTCTCACTGGGCTAAACTCAAGGTGCTGGCAGAGCTGTCTTCCCTTCTGGAGGCTTAGGGGAAAATCCATTTCCTTGTCCTTTCCACCTTCCAGAGGCTGCCAGCATTCCTTGGCTGGTGGTCTCCCCCAGCATCTTCAAAGACAGCAAAGACTATAGCATCTTTCTCACGATTCCAGCTCCTTGGTTCTCACTCTTCTGCCCCGCTCATCCCCAGGTCAAGATCCTGTCATTACGCTGGTAATCCAGGAGAATCTCTTCAAAGTCATCTGATTAGCAACCTTACTTCCATCTGCAGCCTTAATTCCCCTCTGCCATGTAACAGAGCTTATTATTTACAGGTTCTGGGGATTAGGTCCCAGACATGTGGTTGAGGGAGGTGCATTATTCTGCCTACAGCGACTTCAAGGAGCCACCAAACTCAGGGTCTGGTTTTCACTCATATATGGCATTTGAGAAACTGACTCATCCTGACCAAAATGCCCAAAGAGACTGATTCCAAGGCCAGGAATATCAGTGATCTATCACAGTTGGAAGCATGCCTATCTGGTCCTGATAGGGTCAGAAAGACCCAGCGTAAGGATTATTTAGCCAAATCTATTCATGGTGACTTCACAAAAGTAGTACCTGCTCAGGCGAAATATTGAAACATTACAGAAGTGTGTGTCTGTGAGGCACCATAATGCGTTCATGGGAACCTGCCTCCCACTCTCCGTGGGACACACAGCTGGCCCTCCCTTCCCAGCGTTCCCTCTAGTCCTGTGTGGCCACGTGATATGCTCTGGCCCAGGGGGACAAGCAGAAGTGAAGGGCACCACGTGCAGGCCTGGCCCCAGGAAGCCTCTTAGAGGCCGTCCTCCCGGGATACCCCGTACGGAAAATGGCAGCTCAGGATGGATCTGGAACATTGCATCACTGCTTGAGAGAGACATGTGCACTGGTCAAGACACCTGCTCTTGACTTCATGAGCCAGAGAAGAAGTTCTACTGCATATACCAGGTGGCTTTGGCGGTGGGTCACACCAGCTCTCGTTACCTTAATAAATACCTTGACATGTAGGTTTTGTTAAATCTTTCAGAATGACTCATACCAGACAAATACATAGCATATACCTATAGGACAAATAGAGACATTGTACCTTGATATAAATGCTATTTTGCAACTTGTTCTTTTCACTTAGCAGCAGACCAAGGGCGTCTTCTGGTACTTGTAGATGGACTTGGCTGTTTTTGGATCAGCTTAATTAAGGTAAAATCAGTCTACAAAGCACCGCACATATTTAATGGGTATATTTAATGCTTATACATAGAAACCATGAGCGTTTGACTTCGGCCAGCTCTAAACCACCCAGAACCTGTGCCTGAGTTTGGAGATCTGCAAACACCCGTGGAACAATCAAGGTGATAGACATCCCTAGCACCTCCCAGACCTTCCTTTGTTGTTGTGCATGTGTGTGTACCTGACATGAGATCTGCCCTGTTAACAGACTGTGTAGTGGACAAAGCTATATTGTTAACTCCAGACACTACTGCTTCTCAGACTTTTGGCTAAGAGTAAGTGTATCTGCTTAGTTTTGTTACCAGCATCACATTTCTTGGTATAGGCGGCCCTGTAATTTACCTTGCCAGTCTTCCCTCATGGATGTTCCAAAGGAGTACAGTTTTTTGAGAGCATGAATAATGCACTCTGGGCTTCCCTGTACATACAGCTCTGCACAGCCTTGTGTGGCTTCCTGGAGGCCAAGTTCCTACAAGAAGAACTGCTAGGATCAAAGACCGACTCGGTCTACCCGTTGTGAAGGGCTGTCATCAGTTTGCCTCCCCCTAACTTTGTACCAATGTCAACTCTAATGAATAGTGAATGGAAGTGCCTGTTTTCCCAAACCCTTGCCAATACTGTGTGCCATCGAGCTGTTTCATCTCTGCCAACTTGTTAGATAAGAAATGGCAGCTTATTTCTCTTGGCATGCCTTAATATGCCTCATTTTTAAATAAGATGTATTGGTGGTTTGTGTTTTCTGCTTTCATCCTGAAGTCTTTCGGTGAGCACAGTATCACAGTATAGGGAACAGGTGGTCCTCAGGGACATCCATGCCGTGAAACACCCAAAGGACGATCCCTAACACAGGATGGAGCCCACATCTGGTGGCGACACATTCACGGATGCCTAAGCAGGGTAAAGAACCACCTCCTCCCTTTGGGCTTGTGACATCATGGAACAAATAAGTTTTAAATGCCTACTATGGGGGCGCCTGGGTGGCTCAGTTGGTTAAGCGACTGCCTTCGGCTCAGGTCATGATCCTGGAGTCCCTGGATCGAGCCCCGCATCGGGCTCCCTGCTCGGCAGGGAGTCTGCTTCTCCCTCTCCCGCTCCCCCCTCTTGTGCTCTCTCTCTCACTCTCTCTCTCAAATAAATAAATGAAATCTTAAAAAAAAAAAAATACTTAAATGCCTACTATGTACCAAGCACTGGCTATGCGGTGGGGATACAGAGGAGACTAAGAGACAGCCAGTCTTTCATTCCTTCCTTTCCAAAACACGGTGATTTTGTTCACCCTTCCGGCAGCACTGTGCTGGGTCCCTCTGCATCCCAAAGAGGGCGGGTTGTTGACGGGTCTGAGTATTCAGCATCATCCCATTCCCTGAGCCACATGACTAGCTGGGGTAGGTGCGTGTGATGTAATTCTGGCCAGTGACGTGATTGGGGCTATCTGATAGGGGGTTTCTGAGGAGGTTTTCTTTGTGCCTAAAAGACACACACACACGGCGTGATTCTGCCTGGAGCTGCTGCGAACACCTTGGCACCATGAGGGGAGCGAGGCCAAAAGGATGAGCCGATTGCCTGACGCTGGTGGAGGGGAAAGACGGAGGTTTTTTGGATCTTAGACGCCATCAATCCTAAACTTCTTCTGATGAGACAATAAACAGTTCTTCCTAATCAGCAGCTGTGATTTGAGTCTTCTGTTTCTTGCAATTGAAGACATGCTTTATATCAGTTAACCCTCATGCAGTGAGGCAAGGAATCAAATGGCCGACTTGGACTTTGAAGGACGAGTAGGAGTCAGCCCCGAGAAGAGTGTTCCAGGCAGACAGAGTTGCAGGCGCCTGCGCATGCCATGTTTCCATGCTTAGAAGAGGCCGAATCCAGCTGCAAGAGGACCGCTAAGAGATAACAGCGGAGACAGGATGGGGCTGGCAGGAAGGGCTGTGTGAACCGTCAGAAGGAGCTTGAACTTTCTCTGGAGGATCCTAGAGAGCCACCGAAGGCTCTGAGAACGGACTGACATGGTCACCTTTGCATCAGCTACAGCGGGCAGGGCTAAGGGAGGAGGCAGAGGGACCGGCCGGAAAGCTGCTCCCACCGGCTTGGCCTGGGATTCCCCTGGCTTCCTTCTCCAAGTGGTGGCGGCCTCTCTCACCTTCTGTGCTCACGTTGCTGGAGAATGCCTCTCCAGCTTCCTCCTCCCTTTTAGCATCATCCTGCAGTTCGAGGGCCTCTGAGGCCAAGCCTTACCTGGGCCATAGACTTATGCTTCACTGGACTTGTTTTGCCTGCCAAGGGAAACAAGGAGTGCTGGGAGGAGGCACAAGGGTGGTATTGGAGAGGAAGAGAACCAAAGCTGCAGATAAAACATAGAAAGACTGCTGTGCCCTCCCGTGTGCCAGGCTGTGCCAGGAGACCTGACCCTGCTCCTCCAGACACTCAAAGACCCACAGGTGCAGCCCCAGTGTCCACCGACAGACGAAGGGCTACACAAAATGTGGGGTACACCTACAGTGGGAAAGGGAGGGCGCTCTGGCACCTGCCCGTACGGGTAAATCCTCAAGGCATGATGCTAAGTGAAAGAAGCCCGTCACAAGAGGACAGATACTATGAGAATCCTCTTACATCAGGTTCCTAGAGCAGCCAAACGTCTGGAAGTAGAATGGTGGCTGCCAGGGGCTCATGGGAGAGGACGGGGTGGGGAGTCAGTGTTTAGTAGATACAGAGTCCCAATTTGGGAAGATGAAAATATTCTGGAGATGGCCGGTTGTAGTGAATGCACAGTGTGAATGTATGTAATGCCATTGGATGGTATGCTTAAGATGGTCAGAAGGGTAACTTTCATGTTATGTATATTTTACCAGAACACCAATTATTTTTAAGGCCAACAGAGTGGGCTGAGCCTAGCACCGACGGCTACCACATGAATGACGACAGAAGAAAGGAAAGTTTCCAGTGAGAAAAGTGCCAACAAGGAAAAGGGAAGAGTGGCCAGTAAGTGTGGATTTTGAGAGAAGTCAAGAGAGGGTTCGACAGATGTGGGGAAGGTGAACTCATGTTCAACTACACACCAGGCTCTGGGCTGTTTTCACATCTCGGGTGTTATTCTCTGGACTCCTCACCAAGACATTTCAGGCTTATTTTATTTCACAGATGAGGACACAGAGGCTCAGAGACTCCAAGTGGTTTTCCCAAGATCCCCCCGTGAATGGACAGTGGACTTGGCATTGGAATTCTGGAGGCATTGGAATTCTGGGGAGCCAGTGGTCCGGCCTGGTGAGAGCGCAGAGCTGAGGTAGGAAGTAGGAACGAGAAGGCTGGAAAGGCAGGGTAGGAGGCTTGAATGCCAGGCTGGGTGTCTGTACTGAATTCTTAGGAACTTAGGAACAACTTAGGAACGACTGAAGGTTTGGATCTGGAAAGCTGTGCTGAATTAATTAGGACTTACGTCTTTAGGTTAAGTACTGATCCTCCCTATTAAATGCAGATGCTGGCTGAAAAGCTAAGCTTCTTAAGAACTGGCACCCACCGACCTGCTGCTAAAGATGCATGTATCTACAAGGCTTCTTGAGGGGCTTAGCCAGTGGCTGCTTTATGTTTTATCTGCAGCTTTGGTTCTCTTCCTCTCCAATACCACCCTTGTGCCTCCTCCCAGCACTCCTTGTTTCCCTTGGCAGGCAAAACAAGTCCAGTGAAGCATAAGTCTATGGCCCAGGTAAGGCTTGGCCTCAGAGGCCCTCGAACTGCAGGGTGATGCTAAAAGGGAGGAGGAAGCTGACAGAAGGTATAGGATCCAGTTCAGCTTAATGCACTGACGCCTGACCTGGGTTAGGACAGGTCAGAACAACCTTTGAGTTGACAGCCCCTGCCCTCCACCAAAGCCTGCTTAGACAAGTTAGGTGCGAATAAGGGACTTCTCAATACCACCCCTTAGCTTCAGCTCAGGAGGAACTGACACAAGCAAAAGACATCTCAGTGCTGTCCTTGCAATTCATGCTGCCTTCCCACCCAGACACACACCTGCCTTACTCGACAGCAGCCACTGGCTTGAGAATGACTCACTGGAGATAGAACACCCTTCCCTTTGGAGGTGACCCAAGGAGAGCCACAGGATCAGTAACCTGAGCCAGAGATGACACCAAAAACTACCCGTGAGCTGGAAGTTCATCTCAGCATTATGGGGCCAACTGGATCATTTGCCGCCTTTAAAAAAATTACTTCTTACTCTTAATTTTGAATCATTTCAAAGATACAGAAAATGTGAAAACCAGCATCCTCTATACCACATCACCCGGATTAAACAGATTTAACATTTATCATAGGAAGACAGCAGTATAAATACAGTGAGAAACTCACCCACACTTTCACCTCTCCCACCTTCATCTGAGGTAACCACCATGACACATACACATAAGTAAAGTCTTCCGCTCCCAGTATACATACACCCACTAATACATAGCATCTTCTGTGATTCTGAGTATCTGAGTTTGCTGTAAGCATCCATTTGTAGGGGTGCCTAGGTGGTGCAGTCAGGTAAATGTCCTTGATTTCAGCTCAGGTCATGAACTCAGGGTCATGAGATCAAGTCCCAAGTTGGGCTCTGTGCTCAGATTGAGATTCTCTCTCCCTCTCTCTCCCTCTGCCCCTCTTGCTCATGTGCTCTCTCTCTCTAAAATAAATAAATAAATCTTTAAAGAAAACATCCATTTGTAATTTGCCTTAAGTTCTCAATATAATGTATTTATAGTTTCTCCATGTAGAAACACACAGCTCTAGTTCATTCATTTTTAACTACTGATTAGCTTTTTGTTCTATGATTATGATGATACAGTTATGTTATATGATCACAAAGGTCTGATCCACTGAGGGATAATAGGGTTGTCTTCATCTTGTTTTGTTTTCTTTCATTTTGTTGCTTCTATGCATGCAATTAACGTCCTTGTCCGTGTTTGTTTATGCACCGATGAGAAAGTTTCTCCACAGACACCTAGAAGTAGAATCCTTAGGTCACAGTGCAATGAATATTTTCAACTTTAGTAGGTATTACAAAATTCTCTCTAAGGTGGTTGTACCCATTTACACACCCACCTGCAAATATTATTAAATTAGATCATTATTGCTAAATTGATGGATGTGAAATTTTATTGTTTTTATAATTTGTATGTTTTGATTTCTAGTGAGGTCGAGCATCTTTTCAGTAAAGTTGCCAGATGAAACACAGGAAGCCCAGGACATATGTGGTGCATCTTTTAACTTGATATATGATGTATCTTTTGTCATATACAGGATTGGGTTTTTAAAAATTTCAGTATAGTCATAAAGACGTAAAGACATTTCTTCTGTGTTCTGCTAAAAAAAAAAGTCTTAAATTTGTCTGAAATTTATAACTACATGTGGTGTGAGTTAGTAACTTAGCTTTATGTTTTTCCATATGGATAGCTATTTTCCCCAACAGAATATATTAAATTGTCCATACTTGCCTCACTAATCTGCAATGTCTTTCTACTGAGTCTATACTCCCATACTCATGTGGGTCTGTTTCTAGGTTCTCAGTTCCATTCCACTGTCTTTGTCTACCCCTCCCCCTAAAACATAGTGTTTAGTAATTATTTTTAAGAAGATTCATTTATTGGGGTGCCTGGGTGGCTCAGTCGTTGGGCGTCTGCCTTCGGCTCGGGTCATGATCCCGGAATCCTGGGATCGAGCCCCGCGTCGGGCTCCCTGCTCGGCGGGAAGCCTGCTTCTCCCTCTCCCATTCCCCCTGCTTGTGTTCCTTCTCTCACTGTGTCTCTCTCTATCAAATAAATAAAATCTAAAAAAAAAAAAAAAAAGATTCATTTATTTATTTGAGAGAGGGGGGGAGAGAGCAAGTGCGTGCATGTCTGCGAGTATGGGCAGGAGCAGAAGGAGAGAGTCCTTCAAGCAGAATCCCCGCTCAGCCAGGAGCCCGCCATGGGGCTCAATCCCACAGCCCATGAGATCACGACCTGAGCTGAAATCAAGAGCCGGACACCTAACCAACTGAGCCACCCAGGTGCCCTAAGTATTATTGCTTTAGTAAATACTAGTATCTTATAGGATGATTTTTCCAATTTTCTCAAAAATTATCTTTGCTCTTGTAAACGAAATGGGCTTCAACATGAATTTTCCCCCAATCTGATAGCAAAAATTTATTTACAGATATAAAAGTATTATCAGTACATACACAAAGCCTCTTTCTATTGTTTCCAGAGTGTTGTGATGACTGCGAAGTGGTCTTAGCTCAGAAACTAGACTACATGTCTCACTTCCCAGCTCTGTCCTTTTCTAGTGCTCTGACTTTGAACTTCACGTGTTGATGCCGTTTCCACATCTTCAAATGGGGATAAAAAAATAGAACCTACATCATAGGGTCATTATCAAGGTTAAGTAAGTTAACATGTATAAAGAGCTTTACTTATTATTAGGTAATCAGAAAACAAAGAATTAAATGTGACTAAAGGCTTATGCTTTGATGTCAGGCTGCCTGGAATAGAATCGCCCTCATCATCCATTCACCAACAAAACCAAAACAAGCTCTTTTATGAAATGCAGAAGAGGACATAAAGCAAAGGTCTATTATATCCTATGCACAACAATGATAAAGTAAACACCCATATGATCACTGTCCAGCAAAGAAACTGACCATCGTTGGCAACTGTTAAATCCGCCGGACTGGTCCATACTGCAGCCCCTCGCACTCCCTCACCCCAGAGATGAGCTCTGCGCACACTCTTAACTGTAATCAAGATGTTGATCCTTCTTTAACAACCATCTTTATCTCTATCGGTCTCTATTTTTTTGTTGTTGTTTTAAAACCTACTTTCTCTAATGTTCATATAACTATACCTATTATTTTTTTAACTGTTTAGTTTTTACATGGGATTATTTCTTTATTCTTTTGTTTTCAATGTGTCTTTATGCTTTCGATTCATCTCTTGGAAATGGCATAGAGTTCAATGTTTCAATCGCCCCGTGTCCTTATTTTCTAACCAAAGTAATTAGTCTATTAACTTGTAATAAATTAACAAGTATGTATATTTATTTGGGTTACTTGGGTTTATTTATTTGGATGTATTTAGGTTTAAAATCTACCGCCTTATTTTGTTCTTTCTATTTAGCCCAACCTACTGTGTTTCTTTTTTGTTTTTCTTCTTGTTTGCCTTTGGATGGATTGAGCAATTGCTTTCATTCCATTTTCCTTCCCCACAGTTAGCATCAGACAATATGCAATCCTCACATTCCTTACGTTGTTATCCTAGAAATTGTAACGTGCATCCCAAACTTGCCAGAGCCCAGTGCAACTCAATATCTAATCCTCTTTCTAAACCGTGCAAAAACCTTACGCCTCTTTGACTCCATTTGTTCAACTCCTAAATGACATGCTATTTTTGGAGCGTGTGTTTTCACTTCATAATTTTAAGTGCACATTGGGCACTGTTAGTATTGTCTTCTACAACTGATGCACATTTTGATTTACCTCTTCTTTACCATTTTCTTTCTCCTCTACTCCTGCATTTCTAACCTTGCAGCTATCATGATCTCCCCTCTGCCTGAAACTCCTTCAGAATTTCCTTGACTAGAGTGATTCTTGTCTGAAAAATCTTTACATTGACTTTATTCCTTTTAAACTCTTTACTGTGAAAACTTTAGGCATAAACTAGCATAGGCAAAAGAAAAGAAACTGGTACAGTGAACCCCACTGGCCCATCGTAAGCTTCAGCAACTCCCAACTCACGGACAGTCCTGTTTCCCTGGCTTCCCACCCATGTCTATTTACCCTGAATTACTTAGTGACAAACATCATACCGGTTTACCTATAAATATGTATATCTTAAGAAGGGGGACTCCCTTAAAAAAAACCCACCATACTGTCCACCAAAAAAAATCAGCGATGGATATTAACTAAGCTTATGGAGGTAATCATTTTGCAATATGTACATATATCGAATTGTTATGTTGTATACCTTAAACTAATACGATGTGATATGTCAATCATATCACAGTAAGACTAAAAAAAATACCAGTTGGGGGAGAAACTATCAGCACTAATTCCTTTATATCATCATGGATCTTGATGTTCACATTTCTCCAAATGTCCCACTAGTTTCTGTTCCTACTGTTTATTTGTTTAAGCTGGCTGCAAATGAGTTATTTATATTGTTATTAGTTAACTTGCCACTTCCATTTCTTCAGCTCTATAGATGTTCCCCTCCATCTCTTCTTTTTCTTGCATTTTTTGTTGCTGTTGTTATTGCAGAAACAGTCTGGATTTTGCAAACTGCATCCCTTTACTGTCATGTAACACATTCCTCTGTTCCCTGTTTTTCCTGTGCATTCATAATTGGATCTGGAGACATAATAAAATTCAGGCTCAATTATTTCGCAAGACTACTTCATAGGTGGGGTTGTGTTATTCCACCAAGAAGCATGTAGTGTCTGGTTGTTTCCCTTTGGGGAATATAAATAGGAAGGATGATCACTGCCTAGATCCACGAATTCATCAGAGGTGGGATATGGCGATGCTCTAACTCTAGCAGTCCTTCTCCATTCATCGGCTGGAATACTCATGTGAAGGGAAACTCCCTCATCAATCATTTGGTAATTGTGAAGTACAGTTTACATAGGAAAGGCAGAATAACTGATTCTTTCCCTATCGTTAACATTTCCAGAATGAGTTGTTCATTGGTATCTCCCAAAGGTGATTAATGAGATCATTATCACTATAGAAATTATGCAATTAAACATATTTGATGTGTTTCAATCCATTACAGTTATTATCCTTATTGATGCTCCAATTGTTTCCATCAGTGGTCAGTGGGAGCTTATTCAAGTTGGCTCCTGAGTCCTTTTGACTGACTCCAGTAGCCTTTAACAGATTCTTTGTTTTTCGGTGAGAAAAATATTCCAGGCTCACCCTGTATATTTTTCCAAAGATCCATGGTAATTTTTGGTGGCAAGTGGTATTTAAAGACCATAATCTGGGCACCAGGGGTACTTTTCACTACTGGGTTAGTCATTGTTTCTGGACTTTTCCATGGACAGAACTAGGAAATGTGTTCTTATTTTTAAAATAAAATATATCGCAAGAAGAAAAACATTATGAATTGATACTGATACTTCCAATTCAAATTTAGCAGTACAGGGTGTTTACTTACCCTCATTTATCACTCGCACACCAAAAATCGTGGTCCTCAATGACACCGGCCTATTTATCCATTGGCTTTAGCCTGCACAGGGCCAGGACCAGGGTGAGGAAAGTGAGGCCCGTACGGTGCGGAAGTTCAGGAGCCACCACTCTCTGGCTAGTGCAGATGCATGAGAACCTCCTCACCCATGCTGGACCCCACATATCCACTGCAGGAAAACTGAGATAATAAGTTCTGGGTTGGGAGGTTGCATTAAGGAAATGAAGAAATACAGAATGCTGTGGCATTACCTACCTCGAGGGACAGACGGGGAGTGAACTGTCCCCAAGCCCTTCTTCTTTAACTGAGGATTCCAGGGCAGCCCCCTCAACACTTCCTGCAGCTACTGCAGTGTTCCTCCACCTCTTCTCCTTCATTAGATGTTTCTCCTTTCTTTCCTGATCTAGGAGCTCCCTTGTATATCAACTGCAATCAAATTATCCTACCCTAGCCCACCACAGGGGCTGAAGGCAGACCAAAGCAATTTTTTCAGACAATTAAGAACATGGGGATGGTATGTGATTAAGCATTATGACCTTGCAAACTATTATTACACATACTGAGGTTTCTTTTCCCCATGGATATCGAAACTAACCAAAGAACAGGGCATCTACATTTAAAAAAAAAAAACAAAAACGAAAAAACCCCAATGTTGTAGATGCATGTAGAATGCATAAAATGAAACAGTCACACATTAGAACTACCACTTAGAATAATTTAGTGTGCAGGACATATTATGCAATAATTTCTTAGCTGTTTGGGATAAATAGTGTCGGACTATCTCACAAAGTTTGATCCCCACCCATATATTTGGTACTGGAGGGTTCTCGTGCCAGGTCACATCATGTAGTCTTTTCTTGATGACACTGGGCTTCAAAGACCAGTGTAGGGGGCCCTGGGTGGCTCAGTCGTTAAGCGTCTGCCTTCGGCTCAGGTCATGATCCCGGGGTCCTGGGATCGAGCCCCGCATCGGGCTCCCTGCTCAGCGGGAGGCCTGCTTCTCCCTCTCCCACTCCCCCTGCTGTGTTTCCTCTCTTGCTGTCTCTCTCTGTCAAATAAATGAATAAAATCTTTAAAAAAAAAAAACAAAGACCAGTGTAAACCAGCATCCCTTTGGGTAATGGATGCTTATGAAAGAGAAAAATGCTTCTTAGAGATCATGATTTAGCATTATTGGGATAGAGCCCAAGTGTCTGCATGAACCAGCTCGCTCAGTGATTCTGCTACAGAGAAACCCCACTCGTGGGTGTTCTCTTCCTGGTCCTGGCTCATGGCTTGGGTTTTGAGTGACTTTTTTCTTTGAATTGATATTCACCCTTTACTTGGCCCTATTGGTAAACGAGATACAGAAACTCCTTTCTTGTGCCTGTCAGTGACAGCAAATCACCTTTGCCCTAGGGTATGTCTCCTAATCTGGGTTTAGTCCTGATACCTACTATTACCAGGGGGGTCTGGACTTCATGGGAGAAAGGTCTTTTCTGGTCACCTTCAAGACTGCACAGCCAAGCATAGCTGTCAATTTTAGATAGGTTTTAAGGCCACTCCTGGTACCAGTCTGACTCACCAGAAACACTTCAATTATATAAATTTCAAAACCAAGTATTAGGAATATAAATAACTTCATTTTCCTGAGAACTAATTACTACCCAGAGTTCCTCTGCATGAGTTTCCAGAAGCCCAGAGCTACTTCCACGGGGCTGGGATCTGGACACCGAGGTAAGGGGCATTGGGGGACACAAGTCACAAAGGTGCAATGGGCCTGGTTCTAGCTCCGCACCTTGCCTGGTGTGGGCTTTGGGCAACAGGCCCTTTCTTTCTCGGAACCACAAGGGTGCCTTCATTCTCTATAGCTGAGGACGCTGTCTTGCAGGACTCTGGGGAAAAGTCAGGGCAAGAGTAGATGAGAGAGTGAAGAGCTGGAGTCATCCACCCCTTCCACAAGTATTTCCTGGGCGCCTGCTATCTGTCTGATTGGCTCAGGAGATACAATGGCAATCAAAGCAGACATGATGTCTGTTTTCAGGGAGCTTAGAGTCCCTTGGGGTAGGCAGACAGACACTGAACCAGTCAGATAAATACCTGAAGCTGTGACAGGGGTCGGCGCTCAGAAGCAGAGGGTCAGTGGTCAAAGCCACGGACGCACAGGCCGGGAGCTCACCGTCGGGGGGCACGGGGTGGGCTATGAGCCAGAGCTGCTCCCGCCGAGCGAAGGCAGCAGCAACAAGACTGATGGGAGGCAGCACGGAGCCAGAAGGGTGAGGCTCGAGGGTCACAAGATGCCGCCCAGGGAGCCGGCTGGGAAGGACACCTCGGGGTCTGGACCTTCATACCTTGCGCCCTGCCACGGGTATGACAGCTCTCATGCTGCGCCCCCCCCCCCCCCCCCCCCCCCGTTGCGTACTCATCGGTGTATCTGTCTCGCTCTCAGGACAGGTGTGAGGGGGCAGTGCGGCCCAGTGGTCAGAACACAGGCTCTGCGGCAAACAGACAGACTGGGCGTTACTCTTGGGGCCACCGCATACGCCCGTGTGACCTCGGGCAGCCTTGGTTCCCTCCGCTGCAGGACAAGGAAACAGTATTGCTTACCTCCCAAGACCAACATAATGAGTTAATACGGGTGGGTGTTTGTCGAATAGGACCTGACACAGAGGAAGTGGGGAACAAACACGAGCTATTCTTATTAATGGTGCGCTAAGCACTTTGTATTGTAATGGCTCGACTTACTTCTTGCAAAAACCCTGTGATAGTTACTGTAATTACTGATACTTTACAGATAAGGGTTCTACCATTCATTAAAAAAAAAAATGTTAGGTTTAAGGGCGCCTGGGTGGCTCAGTCGTTAAGCGTCTGCCTTCGGCTCAGGTCATGATCCCAGAGTCCTGGAATCGAGCCCCGCATTGGGCTCCCTGCTCGGCGGGAGGCCTGCTTCTCCCTCTCCCACTCCCCCTGCTTGTGTTTCCTCTCTCGCTGTGTCTCTGTCTGTCAAATAAATAAATAAAATCTTTAAAAAAAAAATGTTAGCCTTAAATTGCACTACTGGGTATTTACCCCAAAGATACAAATGTAGGGATCTGAAGGGGTACGTGCACCCCAATGTTTATAGCAGCAATATCCACAATAGCTAAACTGTGGAAAGAGCCAAGATGTCCATTGACAGATGAATGGATAAAGAAGATGTGGTAGTTGAATGAAATAAGTCAAACAGAGAAAGACATGTATCACATGATCTCACTGATATGAGGAATTCTTAATTGCAGGAAACAAACTGAGGGTTGCCGGAGGAGGGGGTGGGGTGGGAGGGATGGGGTGACTGGGTGATAGACACTGGGGAGGGTATGTGCTCTGGTAAGCGCTGTGAATTGTGCAAGACTGTTGAATCTCAGACCTGTACCTCTGAAACAAATAATACATTATATGTTAAAAAAAAAGAAGAAGAAGAAGATAGCAGGAAGGGAAGAATGAAGAGGGGGAAATCGGAGGGGGAGACGAACCATGAGAGACTATGGACTCTGAGAAACAAACTGAGGGTTCTAGAGGGGAGGGGGGTGTGGGGATGGGTTAGCCCGGTGATGGGTATTAAAGAGGGCACGTTCTGCATGGAGCACTGGGTGTTATACACAAACAATGAATCATGGAACACTACATCTAAAACTAATGATGTAATGTATCGTGATTAACATAACATAATAAAAAAATATGTTAAGGCTTAGAGAACAAATAGATAGTTACAGGGAGGGGGATGGGTGAAACAGGTGAAGGGGATGGAGAGTTCACTATCACAATGAGCACTGAGTGATCTCCGGAAGTGTGGAATCAGTACATTGTGCCCCTGAAACTAAGATAACACTGTATGTGAACTGTACTGGAATTAAAAGGAAAGAAAAAGTAAAAAAGTGTTAGGTGCTGTGCTAGGAGCTAGGATTGGCAATGAGCAGAAGAAACACAGGCCCTGCTCTTAGATGCAGGAAGAACAGTTAAAATGCTCCTGGGCCCCCACTGACCGAGCCTGGGACAGTTTGAGCCTCCACATAGACAATGATAGTAAAAATGATAAGGTGTTGAATAAAACAAATTCGCGAGTCCAACCTGATATAAATAAATGAGCATACAGATAAAGGTGCGGGGGAGGACTCTGTTGTGTTAGAATGCTGACTAATGAATGCAGAGGAAATGGTGGAGTTTTGAAAAACTGCCAGTTGACAAACATCATAGTAGAAACTGATTCAGGCAAGAATTGTTATTAGGGGCACCTGGGTGGCGCAGTCGGTTAAGCGGCCGACTCATGATTTCCGCTCAGGTCGTGATCTCATGGGTGGTGAGATCAGGCCCCGAGCTCAGAGTGGGATCTGCTTGAGTTTCTCTCTCTCTCTCCCTCTGTTCCTCCCCGCCATGCGTGATCTCTCTCTTCTAAATAAATAAGTACAGGGCGCCTGGGTGGCTCAGTTGGTTAAGCGACTGCCTTCGGCTCAGGTCATGATCCTGGAGTCCCTGGATCGAGTCCCGCATCGGGCTCCCTGCTTGGCAGGGAGTCTGCTTCTCCCTCTGACCCTCCCCCCTCTCATGTGCTCTCTCTCATTCCCTCTCTCTCAAAAAAAAAAAAAAAAAAAAAAATCTTAAAAAAAAATAAAATAAAAAATAAAAAAATAAATAAGTACATCTTTTTTAAAAAAGGAATCGTTAACTGATGTTAAAACCACAGGGTGAAGTTGACAAGGAATGGGATATTTACCTGCTCTCAAAATACTTCTTAATTACAATGAGGAAAACCCTTTTTTTTCCTAAGTTAACCGAAACTCTATTTTTTTTAGAGTTTTAATTTAAATTCCAGTTAGTACATACAGTGTAATGTTAGTTTCAGGTGTACAATGTAGGTGATTCAACACTTCCATACATCACCCGGTGCTCATCACGACAGGTGCTCTCCTTAACCCCCATCACCTATTTCACCCATCCCTTCCCTCCCCCACCACTTCCCCTCTGGTAACCATCAGTGTGTTCTCTGTAATTAAGAGTCCGTTTCTTGGTTTGCCTCTCTCTTTTTTCCTCCTTATGCTCAGTTATTTTAAAATCCTGTCTCTATAGTAGAAAATCCTGGCAGATACCACCTTAACCAAGGGATGAAAGTGAACATCACCAGTGAGGGACAATGACACCATGTGCCTCTTGATCCGATGTGCTGAGAAGGTCACGACATCGCTCTGTGGAATTCGCGTCAAATATTCGTAACCGTGAATTTAATCATGAAGAAACTGCAGACGAACTCAGATTTAGGGACGTTCTACAAAAGAATTGGTTTATACTCTTCAAAGATGTTAAGATCATGAAAGACAAGGGCAGACTGGGGGACTATTCCAGATAAGAAACTTGACAACTAAGTGTAACGTGTGATCCTGGATCCAGGACAAGAAAAAAAAAGAGTTTTCTTTTTTGCTATAAAGGACATTATTGGGACAACTGGAAAAATATGAATGTCTATAGATTATGTCATAATATTACATTTATATTAACTTCCTGAATTTGAGAACAGCACTGTAGGTATGAAAGACAATGTCCTTGTTTTTAGGAACACACACTAATAGGTACTAAAGGGTAAAGGAACTTCATATTTGCATCTCTCGCATGGTCCAGAAAATTAAAAAAAAAATAATAATAGTAATGTATGTGTGTATATATGTATATATATATAGATCGGATAAACCAATAGATAAAATGATGAAGCAAATGATGTAAAATGTGAACTCTTGGGGGACCTGGGTCAAGGATATACAAAAGTTCTCTCTACTATTTTTGCACCTTTTTTCCCCTAAATATGAGATTATTAGAAATTAAAAGCTATCAAAAAATCAAGGAAGCTTCACCCCTGCCCCCATGCCTGTCTGGGGGAGAGGTGGGGGCAGCGGCGAGGAGGGGGAGATGTGACCCCAGGTCTGCAGAACACGCAAACCTGCCCAGGTGGCTGTGCCTCTCTGCAGACAGAGCAGTTTCCGGCTGGCTGGGGAAGGGTGCTGACAAGAAACAGTATTCCTGGCCCTTTTCCAGTGCGGGAGGAAACAGTGAGAGGAAACAGTGAAAGCTCTGCAGGGCTGAGGAGCCAGCACCAGAAGCAGAGGCGTGGGCAGGAGGTGGGGTCCTGGCAGTGTCTGTGGCCAGCAGGGCTTGCTGGGGACCAGAGATTTGCTGCCCTGAGGCCCTCTCCCACCACAAGGAAAGGGGAAGGAGGGACTGGAAGGGACTGGGAAAAAGAGAAAGGGAGTGACTAACTCTCACAAGCCACCCACCATCTGCCAAGCACTGTTCTGGGTGGTTTACGTTTATTACCTCACTAATCCTCACAGAAGGTTCTGAGAGGTGACAGAGGTTCTGCTATGATTCCCATTTTAGAGATGAGGAAGTAGAGGCTCAGAGAGGTAAGGACAGAGATTCTGTGTAGGGGCAGGACAGTGGAATAGAGATGCTCGCTGATTTTTATGCTGAAAGCCACAACAACAAAGCTGGTTAAAATAAGAACTTAAAAAAATTAATGAAGGATCTGGCAAGAAAGTATAAAACATTCAGAAGTCAAAATCTAGGTGAAATTAGGAGCCCAGAGAGGTGGGCAGGGCAGGAGGTTGCCGTTCACCTTGAGGGCATTTGTCAGATCATGTGACCTTGGCTTCGGTTCTCACAGGCCAATAAAGATGAGAAACAAGGGTCAACCCAAGGTGGGAGACTAATGTAAGACACCAGCCCCCCACAAAGCTGATCTCCATCGGATTAGGGGGAAACTAGGAGTACATCCCCCCCGCCACCGCCCGCCCCACTCATCATCCCCACTAAAACCTACAAAGAGATCTTAGCACTGAATTGAGGAAGCAAGCATTTTCCCCGAGAATTCATAACCTCAAATGTGCTGTCAGTGGTTTTGAAGCCAGAATTCATATTCCCTGGTTCAACTAAAACATCTAAGCTGAAGTTTTAGATTGAAGTATCCCCCCAGAGATTTTGGTACGAATGCTGAAGCAGGAAGAAGCAAATTCCCTCTTCCTTCCTGGACGTTCAGAAAGTGAAAAGGTAAACAGAAAAAATAATGCAGACTCCATTACAGAAACCACAGATTCAAAAACACAGAAAGACTGGCAGAAACAAAGATTTCACACAAAAGCCATGAAGGTGGAGAGGTGAAGAACAAGCCAGCCCAGGAGTGGCCAACTTCAAAGAACTCAGGCCAGAATACTTCACCTTTAACCAAAGGCCTACTCTGACGATGAGTTTCTCAACCTCAGGCACATAATTTTTTGTTGTCGGGGCTGATACACTGTAGCATGTTTAGAAGCATCCCTTGGGTTCTGCCCACCAGATGCCAGTGGCATCAATCCCCAGTCTAGACTGTGGCAACCAAAAACGTCTCCAGACATTGCTAAATATCCCCTAAGGGGTAAACTGCCCCTGGTTGAGAACGACCAACCTAAACTAATGAACCTAGATGATAATAATAATGAACACAGGCTACAGATCTGAGACGCAAGAGTAGAGATGGAAAAGCCTCATTGCAGGTGAGGCTTTTTGTTGTTAAGGGGCGCTGAGGGGCTGCTCCCCTTTTATTATTGACAGGAGGTTTCTCTAACAGGAGTGTGACACCCCTCCCCTGTGGGGCCATTGTCCGACCTGTGCATTGTCCCTTCAAGTACCCTCTCAGAAGAAGAGCCCCCGCATCCACCTGCCAATGCCTTGTCAATCATAGAGGACGTTGAACTTGTTCATGAACTGGTTCATGGTGTTGCAGGTTGGGGTGACGCAGCTAATGTGCGGAGAAAATAGTACAATAACCCAGTGGCAGCAAATCTCAGAAAGAGCCAGCAAAATTACACTCCCTGAAAGAAACTTCTACAAATATCTGGGGCATGAAAATCCAACTCATTTTATGGCACATAATTTTTTAAATTGAGTTAGCACAGAATCAATACAAAGATGCTAAAAAAGAGGTGGGGGGGAGGCTGGGAAAAATCCACAAAGCCTGCCAGATAAAGAACAATGACCAGGAAAAAAAAAATGTTCTCACGGAATAGATGAAAAAATCTGACTAAACATCGTTCTATGAATGCATAAATCTTACTAAAACAATTGCCTCTGTGAGAGAAGACCACAAAGCAGAAATAGGACAACAGATCTTAGGGGATCACTACCAATCTACAGCCACCAAACACCTGAGTGTGCTCATTCTCCCATGAGTAGGACACACTCAACCCTCCTCCTTGAGGGAGACACCAAAGTTACCGTACTCCAGATCTTTGAGTGATGCACAGACCTCTCTACCAGGTTCAGATGTGGTTCCCTGTGGTCTGATGACCTGCAGGCTACAAGACAATTCATTTGTCCCATCCACCTGACCAACAGGCAATGGTGAAGCAGAGAAAACAAGCCTGCAATAGGTACCAGCTACAGAAGACAGAACATGGGCAATGCACACTAGTCCTGGGCAGGGACTGTGAAGACTCCTGCCCTGGGAGTGGATGGTCAGTCCTCTGGAAGACTCCCCCTTGTCTTCTGTCCTCATCTGAAGTGGATGACAGAAAATATGTCTTCCTTTAGGGCTGTGTTGGGGCCTAAACACTTATGGGCTTTTGTGGTTTCTTTGGATAAACAATTCCCTGGATGATTTATTAGGGATCCATGTTTGTTTGCTTCCTGTCCTGGTCCTGAGCCGCTGCCATCCTTTGGGGTGGGAAGCTGATGTCCCCACGCCAGTCAGGAGAATGGGACATTCTTCTGATGTGGGAAAATCTGCTCTGGGTCAGATGGGTGGTGAACAGCCTCTGGCCCTGCTGCAGATGAAGGCAAAGACCTAGCTCATACAAAGAGATCCAGAGGGAATGCAATGGTTTAGGGAAGACAGGAGCTCATTTCTCTCTCAGCTAAGGCCCATCTTGAGTCCTCATTCCACCTCCACAGGCAGCTCAATGTCATGAGGTGCCCAGGCCTTGCCCTCATGCTGGGTCAAAGGCAGACTGCAGGCAGGCCTACATTCTTCTGGGAAGAACAAGAGGGACATGCCCACAGTCTTAAAGCCTCAGTCCAGCATGGCATGCACTGCTTGCTTGCTGAGTCCAGGAAACTCTGGCACGTGGCCATGCTCACTGCAAAAGAGGCCTGAGGGATTCAGTCTAGCCCCGTGCAGAGAAAGATGCAGAAAATGGATTTCAGTGGACCATGGGCAGTCTCAACTCTGCTCTGTCCAACTGGCTACCGGATATGGGTGAGATCTCCCTTCCCACCACAGAACACACTCACCCCCTCTCCGAGCACATCAATCCCAAATTCCATCTGGCTACACTCCAAGCCAAAGTACAGTTTATCTGGGAGAAAGGAAGTCCTCTCTAGAGCCACATATGGTTCCTCATGGCCCAGTGACATGTAAACTTCAAGATAGCTCCTCTGTCCCCACCCCCCCCCCACCCCCAGCAGCCTCCTCCCCGCACACCCAAGTACAGTGCTGGACAGGAATGGGGAAACCACAGTCAAACTCCCATGTGGAAAAGGGAAGAAGAGAAACCCTCAAAAGTCACCAGTACACGCATGTAAAGATTTTCAGCATCACTCATTATCAGGGAAATGCAAGTCAAAATTACAATGAGATACCACCTCACACAGGTCGGGATGGCTAAAATAATAATTAAAAAAACACACACACGCGCACACACAAGAAACAAGTGTTGGCGAGGCTGTGGAGAAAAAGGAACCCTCGTGCACTGTTAGTGGGAATGCAAACCGGGGCAGCCACTGTGGAAACCAGTATGGAGGTTCCTCAAAAAGTTAAAAATAGAACTACCCTACGATCCAGTAATTGCTCTACTGGGGATTTACTCAAAAAACACAAAAACACTAATTCAAAGGGATATATGCACCCCTGTGTTTATAGCAGCGTTATTTACAGTAGCCAAGATATGGAAGCAGCCCAAGTGTCCATCTGTGTAAAGAAGTGGTAGATATATACAATGGATTATTACTTGGTCATCAAAAAGAAACCTTGCCATTTGCAATAACATGGATGGAGCTAGAGGATATCAGGCTAAGTGAAGTAAGTCAGTCAGAGAAAGACAAATGCGATTTGATTTCACTCGTATGTAGAATTTAAGAAACAAAACAAATGAGCAAAGGGGGAAAAAAGAGAGAGAGAAAAAAACCAAACAAGAAACAGACTCTGAACTATAGAGAACAAACCGATGGTTACCAGAGGGGAGGGTTGTGGGGGGATGGGTGAAATAGGAGACGGGGTTAAGGAGTGCACTTGTCGTGATGAGCATGGGGTGATGTCTAGAATTGCTTAATCACTATATTGTATGCCTAAAGCCAATATAACACTGTATGTGAACTATAGTGGAATTAAAATTAAAAAAAAAAAGTCACTGGTGCATAAGAAATTATACTGGCAACTGGTGAGGACTTGCTCTGGCAGATGAGGCTAATCTGGCCAACCCAGTTCTGGAAAATTCTTCCTTCCCCATCATCCTCTGTGGCCGCTTCTGAAGTAGGTATTAAAAGGTCTGACCTCCTTGGGGCTCAAACAATTGTAATCACCGGTCAATTCCTACTTTTCTTGGCAATCCTCTCAAAAGGCTTCTGGTCTAGGTGCTTCTAGCTAGTTCCAGGTGCCAATAACCACACCCAAAGATGTTTTCTCAGCAGAGTTCTGAAGCCTGTTTTATTACTTTGTTTCCTGCTCTGGCCCATCTAACTTTCATTCCAGCCACCCGGGGGGAATTCTGAAACAATAAGTCTGAGTGGGAAGACAATACCCTTAACCTAACCTCACTCCAGGGCTGGATCCTGTGCTGGGCCTCCTGGGTGGTCTTCCAGAAAGGCTCTAAGCCACAATAGCTGACTTCCTTCTACGTGGATGACAAAGAAGGGTGGGTGGCTTTCACCTCTCAGGCGCTGTGTTTCTAGATATTCTCTATTCCTTTCCATCTCTCAGGTCTTTTTTTTAATAATCTGCTGAAAGCCACAAAGAACAGCAACCAGTATACACTGATATTCCAGCTCTTTCCAGCCACTTCTCCTAGAGCTGCGAACTCAGCCAGTACATGACCGGCCTTCCAAAGCGTCATAAAAATGGTTTTATCAGCTGTTTTTCCAAGGTATAACAAGAGTTTCCAACTTTCCAGCCTGCAATGTCTGCACCCTTCCCACCTGCAGCAAAACCACTAAGTCAATGCCTCATACTGTAGGGGTTTTGCTAAAACAGCAAATAATAAACTGCCAGTATTGTTCTTTATTTATTTAGGGTCAGGGAAGGCTGCTATAAGAATGAGAGCCCATAATGATTTGGTGGCTCAACAAAGAGGGAAATGTGTTTCTTTCACACGTAATAGTCTATGAGGACCATTCCAGATTGGCAGGCTGTTGGGTTCCACAAAGTCATCCAGGAGCCTGGGGGCCTTCCGTCCTGTTGCCCTGCCATCCTCTAGGCCATTGGCCTTGGCAGCTTGATCACCGCTGGGTTGGAGGTGCATCCAGGTTCCCACTTGTGGGAAGGGGAAAGAAAGCATGGGGGTGGTGGGAGGGTACACCTGAAGGCCGAGGCCTGGGAGAATCACGCTTCCCTTGCCGGTATATGCCATTGGCAAAAAACTTAATCACATTGAGAGACCTCCGTGCAGGAGCATCTGGGACCTAGAGTCTGGCTGTGTGCCCTGGAGGAAGGGGAAAATGAGTGTTGGTGGGCAATTAGCAGTCTCTGCCCTGTGCCTGGGAGCTGAATGGGCAGGTGGTCCTCCTGAGTCATATGGCCTTGAGCATAAGTCGAGAGGACGTTTGTCTCTGTGGGAGGCCCTGGTCCTCTCACCCCACACACGTGCTTATTGCCCATCCAGAATGCGGGGCCAGCAGACCACGATGACACACGTTCGCTTGGCCAACTTTGCCGGATCTAAAATGTACTCTCCAGTACTCTCTAAAATGATGCCCAGCCTCCTCCCCTGTGCAGGTGGGTGCCCGAGAGAGACACATGGCGGCCCCAGGAACCTGCTGGGGGATGGAAGGGTGTGCTAGCCTGGAGTCTCCAAGAAGCAGACGCCAAGAGAGGATTAAGTGTGCAAGGATGTCATTAGGAGACATGCATGTGGGAAATGAACTAGAAGGAGCCAGTGAAGGCCTGGGGGACTCAGCAGGGCAGGCCTCGATGCAAGAATGACCCCGAGAGAAGGAGATAGGGAGAGGTGACCGTGGCAGTCTAAGAAAGCTTCAGCAGACCCACTGGGAAATTCTCGAGCCAAAGTCGACCAAGAAAAAAATCGGCGTCTCCTGGGAATGGTTCTGTCCTCGTGTCCCCAGCTGTGCACATGGTCATTGGTGGGGAGCAGCTCATGGGGGCATGGGATGGATGTCAAAGCCAGGGCTGCTCTGATAAGTATCTCCCCTGTCCCGAGAGGTCTGCAAGGCCCATTCTCACGGCTGCCACGGGAGGTTACAGTGGGAACTGGGGTTCACACTCCAGACAGAGGCTTTGAAAATTTTGAAATTAAAAAAAAAAAATTAGACTGGGTTGCCACCCTGCTCACCACAGACAAGCTGGGTGGCATTGGGTGAGAAAACGAATCCCTCTGATCCTTATTGGTTTCTTCATCTGTAAAATGCCTGGGAAATGTAATCAGGATCAAAGTCAAGTTCCCGCATGAGGTGTTTGCTAAATGGTGCCCTTTATCCGCTCCCCATTTTGCCAGAGCTCAGTGGGTCTAGGGGCTACTCCACACGTGCTCCCTGAGGAAGGAATCCCAAGTCCACGGCTGATCCCAGTTCCCTGGGACAGCAGCTAGCCCCTTCCTCTCAGCCCCACAGCGAGTGGGCCCAGAATCAGTCCGGAGTGGGCTGCAGAGGCTAAGCTGGCTTGTAAACCAGTCTGAGAAGCACCCTGATAAATCTCTCTCCCAGAGCCAAAGAGCAATACTTAGAAGAGACTGCCCCGTCCAGGCCTGGGAGGGCCACTTGTTACCTCCTCTGGGCTCCAGCTTGTTTGAAAACTCATCACCCAAGCTAGGACTGTGGGCTGAGGCCCAGGTGGGGAAGGGAAGGAAGGAGGCGTCTCCTTGGACAAGCCTGTAAATCCCAGCGGCAGACGGCAGACGGCTGGGCAGGCTTCCACCCACCCCAGGCACACGTCGGCTCTACAGCTCCTGAGAGGCGCTGTCTCTGGTTTCTCTCTCCCCGTGCCCGTTCTGCAGAGCACTTTCTCGGCCGCCTTCCCTCCCTCCTACTCTCTGTGGGCCCCTCCCCCCACCCACCTTTCTTCTCTCTCTCCAATGGTGGCCCTGATTCTTCTCCATCTCCTGACACCTCCCGGGGCTCCTGGAGTCTGAGTGTGTAGCTCTCTGTACTTCCCCATCTCTGGAGGTCTCCGAGTCTCCCTGTCTCCCTCAGGGGCCTCATTCCTCTCTGTCTTGCTGGTTCTCATGCTCTCTTGCTCCCTCGGAACCATCTCTCTCCCTCTGGTTCCTCCTCTTCCACCATTTGACCTCCCAGCCCAGCCGCCTCCTTGGAGCTGTATGCTGCCTTGGACCGCCTTCAAGCCACAAGGAGCAGCCGAGCCCCAAAAGTTCCATAGGGACCTTGGAGGAGCACCCCGATGCCCCATCCGCCCTCCTTCTTCCTCTGTGCACGGCAGACCTGTTCAGAACCAGAGGGCCATGCACCCCACACCCAGCCTACTCCCTCTAATAATACAGCCTCCCAACCTCCGCCCCCTCCCCCAACCCCTCTTGGGGTCACTGCTTCTTCTAAACTTCTTTCGGTATCCAACCCTTAGAGCTCATGGCTAGTTACAGGCGATACTAAGAAACTGGGACAAATAGGACATCGTTTTTATACCAAAGAGAGGGGAACTGGCTTAATTAAATGTGCAGTATCTATTCAACAGAATTTTATAAAAACCATGATGTAGAGCCATACGTACAGGTGTTAAATACAAATCCAGGTAAGCCAAAAGCAGATTAAAAATAGTATTTAGAGCATAAACCCATTTTGTAAAAGAAAAGAAATATGCATAACATCATAATTTACTTCAGGGTGGTGGGAGTATGGGTAACTTGTTTTTTATTGTGATGAACAAATAAAGCCAACCAGGACATAGGCCAGATAGGCACTGATCTTCTTCACTGCCCCTTTATTGATTTTAACCCAACAAACATTTCTGAAGCTCCAACTGGGTGCTCAGCCCTCCCAGCAGCCAAACAGGAACTGGGGTGATCAGATATGCAACAGATCCTATGACAACCCCTGGAGACTGGCCAGGGTGACCCAAGGAGACCCTTCAGGTAGGTCTTCAGCTGGGGTTGGTGCTGAAGGTGAATAGAAGAGGCTCTTGGGGGCAAAGGGTACTGGCAGGGGAGGGGTACCCAGAGGGGAGCTGGGTAGCTAGGATCTCAAATGTGAAGGGTGTGAACCCCACCCCCCCAGGAAGGCTTGGGGCACCCACCAATTAAACAGCAGAAACAGGACCCACTGCTCAAGACGTGCGGTAAGACAGGGGAGGAGGATGAGGGACTAGAATGGGGGGGGGGTTCTCAAACCAGCCTAGCCATGCAGCAGCAGAGACTGGAATCAAAGCCTGAACTCACCGCTGCCTGGCCAGGCTGTGGCCCTTGAAGTTAAGGGCCTTCTGTCAGGAACCCTCACCACAATGAAACTGGCCGTGGACTGCAGGGGCCAGTGTGTTCCCAAGGGCTAGGCAGCGCCAAAGACCCCAGCCCCCAAGGCCCTGGGCCTGGCCTCCTCTGTTGGAGGCAGATGGGAGGACATTCTTTCAGGCCCTGTGGGTTCTATTTTTGTTTCTTTGTTTCACTTCCTCGGCTCTCTAGTTTTCTGCAGAGTCTAGCGCTAGGAGAGGTGCGGAGTCAAGAGGCAGTTCAGTTGTCCTGCGGGGCCGAGCTGAGCGCAGCACCAGCCCCCACCACCAGAGGGCACCCGAGCACAGAAACTGGCAATTTCGAGAGAGGGGTAGCCAAAGCACCCAAGCTCTCCGCGGATCTCTGAACTACTCAGCCTAGGGCCTGGCCACGGTGGGTCAGCTCTGGAGTAATCCTGGAGGGCTTGGCTGGGTGGGGGCCCCATGTGTGGGGACCTGCCCTCCTCGACCGAACGTGGCTTATTACATAGATCGCCACCTACTGCCAGGTGATAGTGTTACACTGCCAACCCAGAGGGTTTAGGGTGTAGGCAGGAGTGCGGGGCAGCTGCTGGAGAGCACCGGAAAGGGACCCGTGTGATGGAAGGAGCACTGGACGCGGAGTCAGGACAGCTGACTGCGCCGCCACTACGTTCTGTGTGACCTCTCCCTCTGCCCTGTTTGTTTTCTCATCTGTAAACAGAGCGGGTGGGAAGACTTGGTGGTACCCAAGCGCCCTTCAGTCTTCCAAAGATATGCCCCACCCTCCTTGAAGTGGCCTGATGAGGGCCACGGAGGCTGGAGAAAGGGGACCGAAGAACCGAAACGGCCGCTGTCTGCTTGGGGCAGTTCAGGGGCGCCCGGCACGGCGCTGAGTCAGCACGGGAGACGCGCAGCACTCTGTCGGGTCCCACCACCCAAATATCCCCGCCCAGGTCTCCCGCTGCTGGCCCGGGCAGCGCCCCACCCGCCGCCTGTAAGGGGCGCCGCGTGAGTGGGATCTTCTGCGGTGAGTGCGGGACGATGACCCGGCCTCCCTGAGAGGTCAACCGCACCAAGAAAGGTTCTCTCCGTCCTCACGGCGCCGACCTTCGCCTCGCGGGCGGCTTCGCTCCATCCCGGACGCTGGCGATGGGGAACAGAGCAGGGAGGCAGGAGCGCTCTGGGCCGGGTGTGGATCCACTTGGGGCGGCGGGTAATGGCCCCGGGCACCGCGGGCGCGACCTCGTTCCGGTGATTGAAGCTTGTGGAGTTACCTCCACCCGGGGATCCCTGGCCCCACATTCCTGCCACAGCCTTCTCCCACCTCCCCCAGTCTCGGGAGCCTGGGCCCCGAAGGTTCAAGAAGTCAAGAGCCTGGAGAAATGCACTGTGCAAATATATTGACTTTATTTGTCTCCGTTCGGGAGCCTCACAGACATATCCAAGTAAAAAGATCGTTAAATAAACGCCGTCAGCCATCGCAATGCAAAAATAAATATCAGTCCTCCGGCCGCAGCAGCAGCTGCGCTGCGCCCCAAGTCCCATCGGCCGCGCCTAACAATTATAAAAGTGTTCAGCGAGAGTGTGTTGGCGTGAGTGTGAACGGGTGTGCGCTGGGGGGCACGGTGGAGCGGTGTGCAAAATCGGAGTTGCAAACCATCAGACAAGGGCGTGGAGCGGCTCTCGGGGGAGCCCCGGCGACCCAGGGCCGACTCAGCGCAGGCGCGCCTCCCGCACACACTCATGGCAGAGTCCGTACTGGGAAGAGTTAAAAAATAAACATTTACAAGGGCAAAGAAAGCGGCCCCCCTCCCCGGCACCCCCGCGCGCTCCGGCCCGGGACCAGTGCAGCGCGGGGCGCACCGAGCAGCTCGCAGCCCGGCGAGAGGTCCCGGTCCTCGCGGGTCCCCGGGGCGCGGGGCCCGGACCCTCTGGGGCTTGGTTCGCGGGTCCCCGGGCGGGCGGCGCCTCTCACAGGGCCGAGTCGGAGTCGCTGGAGTCCAGGCTGTTCCTCAGCTTGCAGCTGCTGAGCTGCTCCCTCTGCAGCGACAGGCTCTGCGTGCTGCGGCGCAGGCACTCCAGGCTCTGCAGGAACGACTTCTTGGCCTTCTCCTCCTCCATGGGGGACACCCCTTCCTCCTCCACCTCCTGGATCTCGTCGAAGGTCACCGGCTGCGTCTTGAAGCGGGACTGGCGCGGCCGCCGCAGCCGGCCCTTGCCCTTGGACAGCTTGGCGGGCCGCACGGGCTGCGGGAACTCGTCGGCCAGGCACACGAAGTGTGGCATCACCGCCTGGTAGCTGGAGCAGATGCCCATCAGCTCGCCGGGCTTGGCGGCCGCCATGGCGCTACCGGCGTCTTCGGGGCCGGGCGGCGGGGCGCCGGGGCTCTCAGGGGGCGGCCGCTGCGCCGGGGCCCCCCGGGAGGCAGCAGCCTGGGGCTCGCCGGGCGGGGGATCCAAATCTGCTGCGGGGTGGCGGCGGCCCTCGCGGGCCCGGGTCGGCGTTCCTCGGGAGGGCGGGCGGGAGGGCCCGTCGGGGGGCGCGGGGCTCGGCTGCTGGGCTGCGCTCCCGGGCGCTCGCCGCCGCGGCTGTCACCGTTTGCCCCGCGGCGGCCCGGCCCGCCGCTTATATAGCCCGCTCCTGCCCACACGGCCGCGAGCTCGGATGACAGCGAATGCCATTTAAAGCGTGCGCGCCCCGCGCCCTTCCGCCTGACGTCGCCCCGCCGCTCTGGGAAAGTAACGGCCCTTTCCCCAGCGCCGCCCGCCCGCCCGCCCCCAGCCAACCCGGCTCCGGAAGGCAGGCCCCGCCCGCGGGGTTCCGGGAGCATCCGAGGCCCCGGGAGCACGCGGCGGGGCGGCGTGGCCGGAGAGCCGGCGGCGGGGTGGGGCTCGGATCGGCCGCACTGGGGGCTGCCACTGTCCCGTCCTGGGATCCCCAAGTTCGTACGGACCGTGGTGGCCGCGGCGGCGCAGGTCCCCTCCCCCTCCCTGATCCCAAATGCACACACTCAAGACGCTGGTGATTCCGCGGCGGGTTCTGCGTTGGGTGGAGGCAGCTCCCAGCCCTCCTTCAGCGGGGAGAGCCGGGGCGCCGGGAGAGCCGGGGCACCTGACTCCCCAGAACTGAGTTCGGAGAAAGGGTTGGGTTTCTTCTCTGGATCCTTGTCACCCTTCCCCAGACAAACGCAGATCCATATACACACACAAACACGCACAGACCCATGCACGAATAAAGACGCACCCCGATTATTCCATCCCGGTTCTTCCCTTCCCTAGCCGCCTTCTCTCCGTCTCCTCACAACCCCACCCCCAAGTCCCTCGGGCACCAGCCCCCTATTCATTCTCCGAAGAATGACACTTGGATAGGCACTAATAACAATGATAATAACTACAATCTGGAGAGCTTCACTGCAAGCCAGCCAGTGAGCTTCGTTTTACATATATTACCCTATTTAATCTTCCTAACAGCCCTGTGAGGTAATTGGTATTCTCCCAAATTTACATATGAGATAGTAAAGGCACAGAGAGGATAAGTAGCTAGTTCTCTAGGAATGGATGGAACCAGGTGGAGCAGACTGCACAGGGTGCTCTATTATGGTGCCGGGGCCGAAGGCTGGTACCCCCCCCCCCCCCATGCCCCTAGAGCTTCTAAGAGCAGGTGCCCTCGTTTTCCTGACTCCCAAGAAGGAACTGTGAGCATGGCTCCAGACCCCAGGGGCCTCAAGAGTGCCAGGCAAAGGGTGGAGCTCACCCTGCCTCCACCTTCCCCACAGGCACCCAGCTAGGCTCACAGGGCCAGGGGAATGAAGGGAATCGATGGGATTTGGCCTCCATTGCTCCCACAGCCATTCAACAGATTCATTAAGGACCGCCTGCGTCCCAGCTCTGGAGTTACATTCCAGTGGGTGGGGCAGACAATAAATATGGAAACAAGACCGTGTTCTTGGGTGGTGTGAGAGGGATGCAGATGGAGAAAGGTGCAGAAGGGGAGACCAGGAAAGGCTTCTCAGTTAAGGTGACCCTGAGGGACAATAGTAACACTGCTACATGCTTAATATGGGCCATGCTCTGAGTACTTTTTATACCTTAACTCGACTTCTGCTCAACAGCCCTGGGAAACAAATACTTTTATTATTGTTCTTTACAGATAGAAAAACCAAGGCACAGATAAAGCTAAGCAGCTTAGTCAAGGTCACACAGCTGGTACGCAGCAGAGCTGAGTTTCAGACCCAGGTGACTTCGCTCCTAAGCCCTCACTCTAAACTTAACCCTGAAGCCCTTTGCCCTGTGCAGTACAAAGAAGGAACCAGAGTGTGATCAAATGAAGAGTGTTTCAGGCAAAGGGGACCCTAGGGCAAAGGCACCAAGGCAGGGAAGAGCTAGTGAGAAAAGCCATGTGGCTAAAGCAGAGTGGGAAGGGGGGATGAGGAGTAGGGACAGGCGCAGAAGGCCTTGACGGCCACGTTAAGGAGACAGCATTTTATTCTGAGGGCAATGGTAAGGCACTGGGGAGTTTGGGGCAGGGGAGCGACATGCTCCAATCCCTGTTTTTAAGAGCTCACTCCGGCTGCCATGTGAGGCGAGGACTGGAGAGGGAGGGGTGCGGAAGAAGCAGGGAGCCCACTTACAAGAGTGTGACATCACCGTCCCCCCCCCCCCCCGCCCAGATACAAGGCACTGAAGACAGGGACTGGGTGAAGACAGTGGAGAGGGAGGAAAAGGTCAGATTTGGGATGTGCCCGAAGAGAGAATGAGAGGACTTGCTGATGGATTAGATGGGGCGGTGGGAGGAATCAAGATTGACTTTGATGGATTTGGCCTGAGCGAGTGGTAGACCGGGACAGGAAGGTTGGAGAATGGCAGGGCCATTGTGGAGTCTGCTGGCTAGCCATCAAAATCCTCTACCTATGGAGGTGAGGCCTGGAGTGCTCATATCGGAACTATATTATGCAAGTGAAAAGTTTATTTATATAATCTTAAGGCCATCTTATTTGGGATTTTCTTTTAACAGCAGCTTAGCAGTACTCTAATACAGAAAGTGGTACTAGGAATGCAAAGCTGCCATGTATAAAAACCCTAAAATCTGTGGCACTGGCTTCGCCAACAGGTGGTAATACAGAAACCAGGAGTGGAGGATGGAAAGCTGGTGACCCTTGTTATGCTGTGACAAAACATTTATTAAAACCGTTACCTGTGATCATTCGGAAGACAGACCACATGCCTACTGAGCCTGTAATTCTTGAAAAACGGCTGGAAAGAGCTAAAAACAGTTGCACGTGTTGGCTGCTCAATGATGCTTTTAGCCAGATACCCCAGCAAAGAGATTGGCTAGTTTGCAAGAAGTGATGAGCAGAAGGGGAGATAATACAGAGACCCACTATCATCAGGGCTGGAAAGCCCAGTTGGTTTTGTCCAAGGAGCAGAAGATCAGACTGTCATGGCTTGTTGTGGCAGACCGCTTCTCCCCAGTACCCTCTCCAAGCTTGTCTGTGAGGCCATGCCGAGGGACCACCCCTGTAGCAAAGTATTATATTAGCACTGTTGCCTTGTCATTCAAGTCTATTATTTTAGATGCCTTTAGGATAACTTTCATTTAAAATGAGAGAGAGAGGAGTTGGGCAAGGCAAACAGACTTAATAACTCTGACAAGAAAGGAGCTCTGGGTGTGGTTGCTGGCACATGGAACTGACTAGAGGCAGACCAAGTTTTTGAAGAATTATTATTATCAACAAAATTGCAAGGCTGGACTTCAAAAGCCCATGATCCTTCCAGCCCAAATACATGTTCAAAGAAGACAGACTTTCAATACCCTGTAGGGTGGTAGTGAAGAGTAATAAACAAGAAGGAATTTGCCAAGGGCAAAGTCAAGGGCCAGGGAGACACAGGGCCAGAACCTCCTCCACCACCAGAGCAGGGAAGTCCTCATGGTTCTAGAAGGGGGACTGTGGCGGAGACTGCTAGCTGTCCATCAGCTGGGTCACATTTCCCAGCTTCCCTTGCAGCTAAGACTGGGCCATGTGTCAAAAGAGTCATCTGTGCAATGTGAGCAGAAGTCAACGGTTCGACTTCTGCCCCACTTGTGTATGAGGAAATTCCCACCCTAAGCTTCCATGTTTTTCCCCATACCGACTGGAAGAGTGATTACCAGACCCTGGATCCTTCATGTTAGTCTGGATCCCTACATGACCCCGTGGGGCAGAGCTATCTACCAACCTGAAACACTTCCCTTGGAGCTATTACATGAGAAGGCAATCAACTGAATATTTTTAAACTACTCTAATTTCAGGTCTATTATATCGACTCAGCATTATCCTAACCAAGAGAGCCATTAGACATCTAAGGTCAAGCAGGACACTGGCAGAACTCAGACGAGAGGTGAGGGATGGAGTAGCACTTTGGGAATCTTCAGGGTACAGATGGGATAGTGGTTGAAAGCCCGCCTTCTAGAGAAAGAAGGGCTGCGAGCAGCCAACACTGGGGGGCCAGATGAGCCAGTCAAGGACTCAGAGAAGCAATGTCCAACAGGGTTAAGAGGGAAACCAGGAGAACATGTCAGAATGCATGAGAAGGATGTTTCTAGAAGGAGGAAGATGATTAGAATGGCAGTCCAGAGACAGGTCCTAGTCTGGCTCTACCTGAACCTCCTGTGGGGCCTGGGGCAAGCCACTAATCTCTCTGCACTGTGGAGGTCTCAGCTCAAATGGTGCCCCATAAGAGCAGCCTTCCCTGGCCACCCTATTCCAAGTGGTCCCTCAGTCACTCTATACCACTAACTAAATGGCCTTCTTACCTGTTTGTTCCCCTCAACAGTGTTGTCTGCCTTCCCCACCGGCCTGCCAGCCTCCGTCTCTCCCCAGTACCTGGGCTAGCTCTGGCACGCAGCAGGAGCTCCGGGTTCCTCGTGAGTGGACCGCCACCCTGCTCCTCGGCTCCCCGTGACCTCTGCTCCCATAGCTCCTGCCAACACCACCTCCACCAGGGCTTCCTTCCCAACATGCACAGCTCCTCCGGACCCCAAGGGACTGGGGTGCCCTAGGTCGCTCCTCTCAGCTTCCCTTGACAGAAGACTCCCCATACCCGGCCCCAGGGAGGTGAAAGTAGGAAAAGAGGCCCTTGGCTCACAGCAACGGTCCCAGGTTAGCAACCAGCTCGGCCCCCTTCACTTCCACTCCACTGCATGTCTGGCCCTGCTCACAGGAGGCTTCTAGGAAGAGGAGAGGGAGGGTAGAGAGATGGTCCTTCCCTCAAGGACGGCATCTGAGCTCCCACATGACCTAGAATCCTCTGTTCGACCACTGACACCCCCCACCCCCGCCCCCCGGCCCCAATCCACAGCTCTCCACCTCTCAGGCTACCCCCAGGACCAACCCCAGCCCTAGGTGGCCTTTTCGAATGTGCTGTGCCCTCCAGCTCTGCAGGAGTCAGCCAAGGGCCACTGTTGGGTCAGGAGAACACGGAGCTAGATCCCAACCCCTCTGCCCCGAGCTCATCCTGTGACCTTGAGCAGGTTCTACTCTCTGAGACTCCTTTTTTGCACCTCAATGCATAAGTAACGCTGCTGAGAGTCCATGATGAGTGTATGGAAAGCAGCTAGCTGAATGCCCAGCATGTTGGAAACATGAGAATCAAGTTCCTTTTGTGTTCATTATCTCATGCTCAAACCTACCCAGCCCCCTAACATGGTAGAGAAGATGGACAGGGACCAAGAGACTCCTGCTCCAGGGGGCATTTGAGGGTTTGGGTGACTTACGCTCTCTGCCTGACTCACAAGGAAGAGGAAAAAGCCAGACACAGCAAGGTCAAGCTCTAAGTGACTAAGTAACGTCTCCATTGTATGTTACTGCTGGTGCCCAGAGGTGGTCCTGGGGGGTAGCAGGGGATATTGGCCTCCTTCAACAGAACCCCCAGCCCATATCTACCTTCCTCCAAAGGTGCATGGGTGGTATGGGGTGAGAGCTGCATGTGTTGAGGAGGGGTGGGCAGACCTGGGGGTTCTAGGAGGGGGGTCTGCCCAGGCGTCAGGGCCTGGGTTATGTTGCCCTCTGGGCCTTGCTCAGTTTGCTGGGTCAGTGTGGGCTTTGCCAGGACAGGCTAAGTTGCCTCCCTGGGCCCAGTGGGGCAGAGGATAGCCATGAAAGGGGATGAGGATGGTCCCTTTTCTTAGTAGGCTTGTAGCCCTGGGATTACAGAAGTGGGACATAGAAATGTCATCTGTTGAATATTTACTATGCGCCTGGCCTTCTGAATGGTGCTTTGCGTGGACCTCACCTAAAATCATCCTCACAGCGTCCTTTGAGGGGGAGCCTCGCTATCACCCCCATTTTGCAGATGAGGACTCTGGGGGCTTTGTAGCTCACCAAGGTCACTCTCAGTGCTACGTGCAGCGCTGGAAGCCAGGGAGGTGTGCCTGACCCAGAAAGCAGTGCTCCTCGCCTGTACTACCCCATCTCCCTGCCCCTCCGACGGGATGGGGACAGCACCGGCCACATCAGACGCGCGGGATGCCATATCTGCTCCATCACCCATGTACTCTGTGGCCTTGAACCAGCTGCTTCCCACCTCTGAGCCTCAGTTTCCCTATCTGTGATGCGAGGAGGCCAAACTCACTTACTGGGGGCCCACCAGGCTCTAACATTTTAGAATCCTCAGGAGGATCAGAGATGAGGTGACCTGTTCCCAAACAGGAGAGGCTTCCTCTTGAGCCCAAGAGTGGCAAACAGCCCAAGCTAAGGCTGCGGGGGAAGGCCGGCTTCCATGGAGGGGGTTGCTGGGGGAGCAGATGGGGCAGGAAGATGGTAGCAGCCCGGGGAGGGCTTATGCTACCACCTCCTCCACCATCCCCACCCACACTTTGGCTTTTGGGCAGAGCCCAGGTTTAAAAAAAGCAACCACCAGTTCTTCAGCTATTAACAGGGTTTTGTTTCCAAGGGAGCCTGCAGTACACTAGCCCAGGTCGGATGGGAGCAGGGATGCCAAGTCCGTCCCAGGATGCAGAGACGCATTGAGCCGGGGAGGCCACAGAACAAAGCAGAAAGAATGGGGTTGGGGCAGTTCTGCTCCTAGATGCTCCCCTGCTTCCTGGGGGTAGAGGGGACAGGCAGGAGGGTCAGGCCGCTTCCGGTGACTGCTTTGCCACCCTGGCATATGGACCGATTGCCAGCTAGAAGCCTTGGTCAGCTGGCTTTCCCCCTACACTCACCCAGAAGTCTCCCCAGAGTTGATTTCATGCCTCCAAGGGCTGAGTGAGGTGATGGTTATTCCAGATGTTGCTGTTTGGGTCAGTCTGCACTATGGGTGTATTTGGCCCAGCCTCTGTGTGTGTGTGTGTGTGTACCACACTGTGTGCATGCATCTGGGTGTGTGTAGGTGGAATGCAAATGTGAATGTGGCATAAGGGGTGAGGAGGGGTCAGCAACAAACACAACCCCTGTGGTGGGGCCTTTCTTGCCTCCTGACCACCACCCTCACTTCCTTCTGGTGCCACTCTGCCCCCCAGCGAGCCTTCCATACAAAGCCTGTGACTTCAGCATCCCACCAACTGCTTCTGCCTCAATCAGAATTAGCACTTCGTCTGGTACGAGTGTGAGCATAAAAGTGTTTTGATAATTTTGCTGGAGGGTTGCCATGACAATCCCTGGCAAGCTCCAAGAGGGGGTGTTGGTGTGCACGGGAGGGAGAGAGAGAGGGAGAGAGAGAAAGAGAGCCCAAGAGACACAGAGAGGGAGAGACAGAGAGAGGCAGGGAGAGGAGCCAGGGAGACCCCCCATGATATCCCCAACTCACACCTTCAGCCTGAATTCAGCGCCAGCAGCCCCTGTGGCCCCATTCATGCCGCAATGAGCTCACTCTCTAGTCTGGGCCTCCCTGTAGACGGTGCAGTGGGATACCAGCTGTGGGCAGGCAGGCCGCCAGAACTGGCAGGGCAGAGCTGGTCCCACCAGGGGAGGCACCCTGGCACCCTCCACTCTCAGGATGAGCCCCAGGGAGTGTCAGGCTGGAGTGGCGGCAGGGAGACTTTTAGGGACTCAGAAGGAGCCAGAGCCCAGGGAGGCTCCCACGATTCATGCCCAGCCTATAGGCCTGGTTCTGCTGCTATGGCTAATGGCAGCGCATCTCCCTGCGGGGGTCCCGCCTCCTGGCACAGCTGGGGCCGTCCAGAGGCTGTACTGCTGTTTTTCTTATACGCTTTCTTGCAGCTCTGAGTGTCCCTCTCCAGGGACCACTGGTCTGAGAACCACTACAGGGATAAGGATGGAATCCCACATCATCTGTGGCCCTTGAACTTTGCAGAGCGGGTCTCTCCCTCTCTGTGGCTAAAGCAGGCATATCTCTGCTATCTTCTGAGGTGAGGTCAAAGAGACCCAGAAAGGGGCAGGAACTAGATCAAGTTCCCACACCAAGTAGCAATGCGGAGACAGAGTGGGGATGGAACCCAGTCCTGGACCTTACTCCCGCCTCACTGTCCTCAGGGAAGACAGGTTCTCTGGAACGGGCCCATCTGGCATTACCCCCTTCACATATGGACAGGGAAACTGAGGCCCACAGACATTCCCCCAGCTAATAAGCGTAAAGCCAGGGTTTGCAGCCTCAGATCCGGAGAAGTTGTCACTGCCTTTACCGAACCACCAGCCAGCCTCAGGTGCTCCCTAAAGCGAGCCTCGGGGACTTATTTCTGTTCCCGGGTTAAAGTGCCAACCTTGGAAGGAGAGTCTTCGGGTTATTACCAAAACAGACCAGAGGGCAGCTGGAGCTGGCCAGGAACACAGAGGCAAGGAGGTCAGTGGGGTACCTGGGCACTGCCGAGTCCCAGCTGCGTAAGGAAGTCTGCACAGGGTCTCCCGGCCTCTGCTATGGGAGCCGTGTGGCCTTGGGCTGTGGGAGCCCCAGTTTCTGCAGCTGTCGAGAGCCAGTGTGCCCAGGAGCCCCCCCTCAGAGGAACTGCTTTCCAAGCTCTGGGAAGCAGCCGCCCTGGAAGCGCAGAGTCGGACAGAGGTATCCTCGCGCCTGTCTCCAGCTTGGCTTACATCTACCTTTCAATTATTCACCAGCATGGCGGGAGGGGGTGGGCACCAACAGGAAAGTGCTGTGGGCTCTGGAGACAGCTGCAGAGATGACTTTCCTGCAGCCTTAGTAATAGGCAACAGCACGAGAATAAGCAAACAGCAACTCAAGACTGCTTGCTTGGATACCCTGGTTCTGGTGTTTGCTAGTAAGTTCTCACTACTCTGTGATTGTGGAAGCCTCGTGCCTGCCCCATCCTCCTGGACCAAACTAGATGATTTATTAAAACATACTGAGGTAAAACTGGCTCTGTAGGAGGGTGGATTTTTAAACAGATTCCAAGAAATTAGTGTTGAAAAGATGCCCTTTCACGTAATGTGTTCTGAGTCTGGCCTTGGGACAGGGCACACTGTCAGTCTTGTAAAAAGCTACTGGCCCACTCTGGAGGCCCAGAGTCTGTTCTCCTCAAGCCCTGCCTATCTTCCTCCTCAGACACGGCCTCGGGCTGCCTAGTGGACATGAGATGCTTGCTGTGCCCCAGTCTCTTTGCATGTTGTGGACATGGTGCGGTGTGTGTGTGTGGGGGGGGGCAGTTACTCCCAGGGTACCCAACTTCAGGCAGCCTCTCTCTGACATTGCCCCGCCTGTCACCGGCCATGGAAGGCATCTCCTCTGTCTTTCTTCATGGCACCAGCTGCCATTTCTTCAGCTGTTCTCTCTCGGACACCCAAGGGATGGGATGTAAAGGAATGAGTTTTTCCTGAGCAGCTCCCTCATGCCAGTCACAAACACAAAACACTCTGAACCTATCGTTGCACCCTTAAGCTTAGCCTCTGAGGTAAGTGTTATTATCTCCAAGCTTTGGTTGAGGCAACAGGCTCAGAGATGTTTGGGAACTTTCCCAAGGTCACAGAGCCCCCCAGAGATAGAGCGGGGATTTGCTCCCAGGTCCACCAGTCGCCAAAGCTCTTCTCGTCCGTCAGTCATTCCCATGGCAGTGGCTCCTGAACCTGACCAGGGAGGGGTTCAGTGGGAGGAAGGACAGGATGAAGAGGGCTGGGCCCGGGGAAGAGTCTGGAACTCTAACTGGGAGCCAGGCTCCACTCCCCAGCAGCTCTTCCAGAAAGAAGACTGGTGTCCTGTGGGCCAAGCAGTAGAGCTGGGTGGGGTAGGGAGAGGAGTGTGGATGACATCCAAGCCCACTCGTTTCCCGTGGAGACGCAGGAGAAGGCCTGGGCGCCCCTCCTCACTCACGATGCCCCCAGGATGCAAGACAGAGCGGGCAGCCCGCGGCCAGATGGCGGATGAACCAGGGCCTCACACCGTGAGTGAGCTCGGGTGGGAGGCCGCTCAGAGCAGCGCACTCCAACACCTCCAGTCCAAGAGTCTCCGGCACCTGAGGCTGGAAACCACTGTTTGCAGATACAGAGAAGAAAACCACAAAGGCTTGGCTGATGGGGGTCGTGAGGCCAGAGTAAATGGAACAGAACTGCAGGCTGCCAGAAGAGAAAGGAATCTTCCAGATGAGCTGGGGCAGTGTTTTCAGACCAACAAGCGGGACTCATTAGTGGGCCATACCAACGGTTAGGGGGCCATGGCCAGCATTTTTTAATGATACACAACAGTACAGAAAACAGGAGAGTAAACACATGTAACAAAGTTCTGTTTCATGAAGCTTTAGTTTTAAACAGGGTGTGTGTGTGTGTAAACTTTTTTTTTTTTTTTTTACCATGGGTTCTAGTCAAAAAAGCTCCAGAAAACACTAAGTTGGTTCAACCCCTGCATTCTGCAGATGCGGACCTGGGGCCAAGGGCAGGAAAAGGCTTGGCCCAGAGTCCAGACACAGGACAAGAACCGTCTCCTGATGCTGCCTTTCAGAGGCCTGACTTCTTGCTCATCTTTCAACCTTAGACACTCTCAGCCTTGGCCACTCTTATCCTATGTTGTTCCCAGGCTAGAGTAGGAAGAATTCGGGGCTTCACGTGGGGGTGTTCTGACAGAACGTCCACAGGCCCTTCTTTCTCTAGGCTGTTCCTACTTGGGCTCTTTCCCTGCCTCCTTTCCTCCCCGCCGACTCCCTCTCTATGGGAACAGCCCAAAACCAGGGCCCTTTTTGCCCTCCCTCCCACCTGCCTCCACAAACCCCTGTGCAGCCACCTCCCTGGTCTCTCCCGACCATGCTGGCCCCTCTCTCCCCTAAGGCCTGTCCTAGACCCAACTACTGGCAATGAGACCTGCCCAAGGCCCAGTGCAAGCCTGGCCCGCCCCTGCCCCCAGGCCCCAGGACTCTCCTTCACATCTACACACTACTGATAACAGCTGCCCTAGATACACACATCACACTCCATTCTTAAAACAACCCTGTTTTAAAGGTGGAAACACTCAGCCTGAGGAATTTGCCAAAGACCACGCAGCCGTCAGCGGAGCACCTTGTTCTAGAGGCAGGTCTATATGAACCCGACATGTATGCCTCGGCACTACCCTGCCTGGCTGATTCCTGGCAGACGTTCCCCCAAAGCATCCTGGGCTGGGCGGGAAGACGACAGCAAGGGGATGGGAGCGAGCACCTCCCACTTCACCCTGCAACGAGGAAAGGACTGCCCCACTCTGAGGAGGGCAGAACACTGGAAAGGTAGCACCCACCCTTCTCCTGAGCCCCGTTCTTTCCCCAAGAGAGCAGCACAGACTTCTCTGACAGGGAAGCTTGGGACGAGGAACTGGCTTGGCGGAATCTCTTTCCTTGCAGGCTCAGGGGGGTTGGCAACTGGTAGAGACAGGGCTGGCTGTGCTGTTTCCCAAACAGGGTGCCCCTAGACTCGGTGAAGGAGTAGCGAGAAGTCTTGACTGTGATCACGGCTCTAAGTCAAGGTCTCCCATCCCGCTTATCAGTAAGAACACTGGTGTTTTGACCTCATAGCTGAGTCCTGTGTCTGGTTTTCTTTTGCTTCAGCACTCACAGCGAGAAAGGGTGATATCAGCACCAAAAAACCCAACATCTTTTCTCCTCAGCTCTCCTGGGGGTCCCCATCTCTCTGCTTGGGCTCCTGCCCCGTGGGTCCTCCCACCTGCTGCCCCACCCCTCACTCCCGCCTGAAAACTGTCCCCAGCCCTCCGTGGCTCCCAGGCCCGATCCGGGCCCCTCTCCTTCCCTCACTGTCCTTCCTCCAGCTCACTGCCCTCCACCCCTGGACATAAGCCACCTAGGACGCCCATAGTCATTTCTCAGTCCTCCCCGTTCTCCCAGGGCCTCCTCCACCAGGCAGCCTTTCCTGACCACCACCCCAAATTACATCTGCTCCTCCCAGCCCTGCAGCCCTCACTGTCTGGGCCCCTCGCTTCACAGTCACCTTGTCATGGAGGTGTTTCAAGTGTGTGTCTTGGTTTCTCAACAAACGACACATCCGACCTTGATGCTAATGCTGCCCAGACGTCCTGAGTGCTCGCTTGCCCCATGCGGGGCACAGACAGCTTCTCCTTCCCGGAGAGAAGCTCTGGAGAGTACTGAGCGCAGGGCCTGGCTTGTTACTGGCGCTCAAAGAACAGCATGAGTTTCTCAGATATGCTCAGACACCAGTGGTAGGAGGAGAAAAGTTGGTGCCACCTTTTTGGAAAGCCATTTACACGATCGATTCAAGGCCTTAGAGCTAGGCACAGCCTTCCAAATTCAGGCAAGGACCCCACTTTTAGGAATGTATTCTAAGAAAAAGTAATAGATACGCACAAAGGTTTAGCCACAGGACGGCCGCGTAAGTGGTGGGGTGGTGCTTCTGATTCTTGAATAGTAAAATGGGGATAAAAATAGCTCCTGGGCTGCTGTGAGGGTTAATGAATCATGAGTTAATATATGTGCCTGGCACCATACCCAGGCTCTATAAAAACGTTACCTGTTCTTTTTATTTGAACTGAAGTCTGAATGAGGCCAAATCCTGGGCTCTTTGCTACGACACCACCCTGCCTCCCAGCATCCCCTCTCCTGCGTTCCCAAACCAACAGAACAGTTACTAATAATAGCAAACACCACCCCGACATCAACAACGATCTAAACATCCACACAGCAACTATATACAATACTATGCAACCATTCAGAGCCATGTTATGGGACAGCAATTAATGTCATGCACTCACGTTCTTAATAAATAGGAAGAGGCTACAAAATGATGAGTTCAGTATGAAGTTGTTTTTTTTTTTAAGGATACAAGTATGTAGAAAAAATACACTGCAAAATGTGAGGAGCTGTTGTCTCTGGTTGTAAAGTTACAAGGGATTTTCCTTTTTATCTTTCTTTTTAATTTCTTGCAAAAAACACATACTCCTTCTGTAGTTAGGAATAAGAACTAATTTTGAGAAAGAAAATGAAAGCCACGCTGGCTCCCTTCTATCTGTAACAGAAGGGATCGTGTCCTCCTTTTATATATTCCCCACTGCATCTAATACACAATCTGCAGACATAAAAGCCCTAGTCTTACACAGAATTCCACCCTGGCAATCTTGTTTAATCTTCCAGGCCAAGGTGTTCTGTACAGAATTTGGAAACTGCCAGCAAGGACAAGAAAAGAATGTGACTGGCAGGGGTGCGTCTGAGCCTGGCTGACCCCGGGGCTGGGGAAGCTCAAACACTGCCCCGAGGGGAAAGAGGCAGTGGAATGAGGCCAGGGACGGTGCATTAGGAGACCGATCACCTGGGGAGCATGTGGCGGGGCTGCCACGAGTGAGCGGAGCCTTGACACAAGGCCACTTTGGCATCTGGGAGCTCTGTCAGCTTGGTCTGAAGACCTTCCCAGGAGACGCTTAAGTGCAGCTGGATCTTAATATGATCAGCCTCGCTCATGGGCAATTTTCTTTTTGCCCCTCCTCCCAAAGCTTCTGGGCCTTTCCCCTGGCGGACGGCAACCGAGGTGTGGGCACCCAGGGAGCCTGCCAAGAGGAAAGGCAGGGTCACAGGGCCATGGTCAGCTGCCGAAGAATCACTCACCCAGCGGGAGGCTCAGGGCTGGGGTCAGTAGGGCGTGTGGAACGGTCCACCTACGACATGACATTACTAAGCACATCACTGTCAGGAGTGCTACACTCGCCATCTTGACCCCCGCGAGACCTCGGAGGGGTGGCTGCTCCCGTGTCCACTGCGCAGCTGAGGAAATAGGCTTGGGGGCTGTCTGGCCCAAGGTGACTCAGCCAGAAAGGGCAGAGTGGGACTCAAGCCCCGGTCCGCGCGCTCAAGCCGAGGCTTCTTCCACAAGGGCTCTGGCAGGAATTCTGACAGATGTGGAGACTGGGCCGGGTGTGGGGTGTCACGGCTGCTTCCTAATCCCCCATCCCACCCCCGTGCCTGCAGCACTGGAGAAGGCGGTACGCCCCCTCGCAAGGCTGGACCTAGGCCACTCTTGCCTGAAGTTGTCCAGCTCCCTGCCCTCATCAGCTGGTACAGGGCTTGGCCTGCACTATTTTTTTTTTTTTTTTAAAGATTTTATTTATTTGACAGAGAGAGACACAGCGAGAGAGGGAATACAAGCAGGGGGACTGGGAGAGGGAGAAGCAGGCTTCCCACCGAGCAGGGAGCCCGATGCGGGGCTCGATCCCAGGATCTGGAATCATGACCTGAGCCGAAGGCAGACACTTAACGACTGAGCCACCCAGGCGCCCCTTGGCCTGCACTATTTTTGGCAGGAGGAGGCCACCTCCAGCTGCAGCAGGGACTCTTGCCATGTATCAAGCCACCTGGCCGGTGCGGCGCAGACACGGTCGATACCACTCCTTGGAGGCCTGCCCCACAGGCAGTGTACTTTCTGGGCTGTCTGTGTCCATGTTCCCTCCTGTCACCAGGTGCTGCTTTAGCTAGAAATCTCAGAGGAGGTCACAGATTCCGAGTGGTGGAAAGAACAATGGCCTAGGTACTTGATACGGGTCTTCATGCTGGTTCTGCCTTACTGGCTGGGTGCCCCTGGAATGAGCACCTCTGGACCTTGGCTTCCTCCAATGGGGAGAGCAGTTCCTAACCTACACCCTCATGGTACTTTGGGAGACAAAGGGCAAGGCACGCACAAGAGTTCACTCACTGCTCTCCTCTCGGGCCCAGCTCCTCCCAGCACGAGGCAGGAGGCTGCTGGAGGAGGCAGACTAGAGGAGACGGGGGTAATGGGAAGGAAGTCAGACATTTGGACTCCCCCTTAATTTCTTACCTCTGGGCTAGCTGTCTTCCTTTCCCCTTCACTGCAGGTGAATGGAAACTAAAAGCTACTGTCAGAGAGAGGGTGCTGGGAAGAAATGAGTGGCTAATCCCTTAGACATTTTCAGAGGAAACATTCCAGAAAAGTTTTCTCTAACCAACAAGGGCATAGGATGACACTACTCCTGAGTCCTGCTTGGGGAGGCCCCATGAGAAAACAGATTGCAGGTCTGCAGCCTGAACACGCTTAGGCCAGAGTTTGGGAAGCACTCCCACCCCTGTGGCATCTTTATGCACCCATCCCACATTCTTTAGGCAGGGAGGATACAGCCCTCAACCCGAATTGTTTTTGGAGGTGTGGATTCCCCTCCTAGAGGGCCCCACCCATGCCATTCTCCAAGTACAGACAAGAATGGCAGGGTGGGGACAAGTGGCATAGGGACAGACTCCGTCATCACAGCACCTGTAGAAGGGCCTGGAGGGTGGCTTCTTGCCCTAGTCTCTTGGACAGGGGGAGGCAGCCTCTTGGACAGGGGGAGGCAACCACCTGCAGCAGGAAACATTTTGGCCACATCTAGCCAGCAGGGTGCGTTCTGATGGCCTTTTCAGGGGGCATCAGGATCATCACACGTGCTGCTCAGCAGGCCCTTCCTGCAGTAGGCGGTTAACTGTAACCTGATCACACAGCCCCTCCAGAGCCCACTTCTTGTCTCCTGCCCCAGGGGAAAAGCTCCCAGGCTCCGACTGGTCTCTATGCTGCTTCCGGTGAAGGGACCAAGAAAGCAGTCCCTCCAGCCCCAGGAGACTCTGGCTGCAGCTGTCCCCCATGCCTGGGGCCAGGGCTGGGGAAAGCCCAAAGACAACACAGAAGGTCTACTGACAAGCAGCCCCGCAGGCCTCTTCCAGCCCACCCCGGGACACCAGATCTCAGGATCTGATCATCCTCTAGGTACATGTTCCTCCACCTGATTAAAAACAAAACACCGACCTCATTAGGGTCACTTTTAGGAAGAAATCAGATTAGGGATGTAACAGGCCCAACATGGTTGTTATTGTTTTGTTTTAAGGTTTATTTTAGAGAGAGAGCATGCTCGCGTGCACACCCAAGTGCAAGAGTCGGGGTAGGGGCAGAGGGAGAGGGAGAGAATCTCAAGCCGACTCTGCGCCGAGTGCCAAGCCCAATGCAGGGACTGATCTCATGACCCACGAGATCATGACCTGAGTGGAAACCAAGAGTTGGATGCTTAACCAAAGGAGCCACCCAGGTACCCCCAGGCCCAACACAGGCCCAACTCCCTTCTGGCTTTCACCTTTCCTTCCCATCCAGAAACCTATCATCTGTGTCCAGAGTTAAAAGCTAGTGGGGTCAGAGGCCAGGATCCTGCCTGAACATGCCCACACTTGGGGAGGCCCCATGAGAAAAAGGACTGTCCCTGGTGTTCAGGGAGTGTGTGTGTGGGGGGGTGCGTGACAGCACAGACTTAACTGTAATGACAACTCTGTCACACATACCTTGGTCAGCACAGAGTCGGCTCACCTGAGAAAGCAGTCTTTTCGGTAATGCTGGCTACAAATGTCCTGCCTCACTCATCCTTGTCCTCCTATACTGCTCTCTGACACCAGGCCCCTCGCTCAGCTTTAACATGAAAAATAGCCTAGCTCAACAGGGGCCTCTGTGCACAGGCTGGGAAAGGCACTTGCAAGTTGGCGCAGCAAGACTAAGCCAGCTGGAAAAGGCACCGTTAGTCTGTGTTCCACTTTAATAAATAAACATCAACGTCATTTCCCTGTTGACCCTCAGACACAGGAATCGCCATATCTAAGACTGGATTCCAGCAGCACAAAACTGACTGGGCCTCCCGTGAGGGTTCTTTCCAAAGAGAAAATGGGAAGGGGGGCAGAGGTTGTAGACCAGGTCCTTCTGAGGAGAGCGAGTGGGTGGAACCATGTATAAGTAAAGATTTAAACAAACAGAATGCATCACCATGGAAACATTTGGCTCTTTCAAAAGCATTGTTCAGAAAAATAAAGCAATCAAGACTTCAGATTCAACACTTTACAAGTGTTTATGACCAGAAAAGGCAAAGTGGGTCTTGGACATTCTGCAGCCAAGTAAAAGCTGCCAGAATTCAAGGAAGAAGTATTCCCAGCAGGGCAGGGACCCATCATGTGTCAGGGATTTCTCTACAGTCCTCTGACTGGAGCGTTCTGCTCAGGGCAGGACCCACTTCACTCCAGTGGGGTTGCCATGACACAATTCAGGAGACCGTGCCACTCGCCCACCAGGTCCAGGCAGACCTGCCATGCACTAGGGCAAGGTCGTATCAGCCATGGAGCACGCAGAGAGTGAGTGCCACAAGGAAATGTCAGGTTTATGAGCCGTGACCTAAACCTATTAGGAGCTGTCCATTCCACCGTGGTCAGTGGTTTAGTCAACAACATGGATCATGATTTCCATATGGAGGATACAACCTGATGCTGGATGCACACTGTTCCGAAGCAAGCTGCCTGTCGTCAAGACATTTTTAGTGTACAACCCGACCCGTTTCTTTGGGCTGTCTGCTGACTTCAGTAGTGCTGTTGTTAAGTATCACGAAGAAGCCTGATGCTGAGTTTGGGTGTCATTCAGAGCCCCCAGAGGTACTCACAGATAAACATGAAGAGAGGACGGGACCATGCATCCACCTCAGAGAGTCTGCTGGGATACGATCAGGAAACACTGTTCTGGGTCACAGGAAGGTTGGACGAGAATTTAACCTGCCAGAAACTGGATTCTCTCCCCTCAAAATGAGCTTCCTTAGTTAAATGGCCAATTATGAGTCCAGTTGGCAACACGGTTTCGGACTAGGAGCTGCTAGTGTTGATCAGGAAGAGAGGAGATACAGATGCCTGCCCTCACATACAGGAAAGCCAGAGGACAAACAAGGTGGCCTGGTAGTCAGCTCTGCCCATGGGGTCCCAGGGTGAGCTGGGTGGCCAGCTCTGCAGGAGCAAGTGCTGAGGTTCAGGCTCTCAGGGATGCCCAGTAAACTACTTTGCCTAAATTCATCATGGCAGAGGAAAAAGCACACAGTTTAAGGATTCACCTGTGGTTTGAATTCTGGTTCTGCTGCTTTGAAGTCATATTAAATCACTTAACCCTTCTTGGGGGGCTCAGCTGCCTGGTCTCTATGCAATGGGAAGAGCATCTCTTTCCTGCCAGGCTGTTAGGAAGGACACAGGATTACATAGAAAAAGCTTCCAGGACAGTTCTTGGCTGGTTATTAAAGCTCAAAAAAAGGGCAGCAAAAAACTAAAGCTGTTTTTCTTCATGCTACATTGTTGTATTTGCTGCCTCTGCTTTACAAGTAATGTTGGCAAAGTAGCTCAGCCCCTAATTCCTAGTTAAGATCTACGGCCAGTAAAACACAGCAACGGGTTGGTGCAGTCACGGAGCATCCTTTGCCAGGTTCTGAAAATTTCTGTGCAGTCCTAAACCCTGTCCTTTAACTCCATGGCAAGGACCTACTTGTCATTTCAAAAGGGAGATTATCTTAGTTGTTTTTTTTTTTAAAAAAAGGTGTGTGTGTGGGGGGTAGTCCTAGCATTGGGCAGCAAGAAACAAAAGCCAAGACTGCTGCTCTAAGCTGAAGAAGTCCCGCTAGTGGCTCAGGCTGTGGGCTGGGAGCAGGAACTCATTTCCCCGACAGCCATAGCCGTGATGAGTGAAGAGATCAAATGTGCAGCTAACACAAGAGAAGGCCATGACCCTACATTAGGAGGGATGCCGTGAGACTGGGAGCCATCTGCCAGTTCTTTCGTCTGTGCGAGAGGAATTTCCCCATGTCATGCATCAAACTCACAACTGAAGCTGGCTCTACCACCCTGGTCAGGTTTTGTTTAATAGGAAAACAGCTCGGAATTAGAGGTTTTATTTGATTTTTATGGCCATTTGCATCGCCCTCATTGAAAGGCTTATTGTGATGCTCAGATTTTATAAAGCATTTAATATTTCTTACAGAAAGGAGCTATCCACATGCAAAACATTAAAAAAAAGTGTGAGGGGAACCCCAATGTAAGAAGCCAGAAAGCTTGTCAGAAGGCAGAGCCCGCCAGGCCTGGTGTTGCATCTGAGTTCTGGGGAAGAGCCTGGCCAGCTTTTGGCACTTGACCACCATCACCGAGGCCATTCGTCTTCTAGCATGGAATGGAAACAAGATCAAAAGAAGGCTCTGTACGTTTTCGCAGCAGGCAGCTATGGAAACTCTAACTCTCTTGCCCTGTTTTCATCCATTTGATTCCATTTTCTCTCGAGTTTTCCCTATCTTGGTTTGGAATCAACCCAGCAGCACAGTGCTCCTAAGTCAAGAGGTCAAGAAGACATGTGATTTTATGATGCAAGAAAGGGCAGCCACTCTGTTCTGTTTTGGGAACCTTGGTGACATCATGGACTAACTGTCGAATCTCGGGAACTTGTGTCTAAGAGAGCACTGAGTCAGAAGACAGCCTTCGTCACAGGGCTCCTGGAACTTCAGGTAAAGACAACTATTAGGTAACTGAGTCTATCCCCACAGGACTGCTCCTGCTTCTCTCTGGCTTGGGTTTAAATGATTCCAGTCATTCTCTAGGGGAAACTCATCTACGTGGGACAGCTGTCACTAGCAGGACATTTGCTGCTCTTCGGCCTAAATGTCTCATGACATCACTCAATTAACTTCTCCCTCTGAGGGGACAGTTTTCTCTCGTATTACAAGTATCCAGGCGGCTGCCTAAAGATGGCTGGGTTACAGGACACAGCCTCCACTCTTTCTTTCTTTTTTTTTTTTTTTTTTAAAGATTTTATTTATTTATTTGAGACAGACAGAATGAGAGACAGAGAGCATGAGAGGGAGGAGGGTCAGAGGGAGAAGCAGACTCCCTGCCGAGCAGGGAGCCCGATGCGGGACTCGATCCCGGGACTCCAGGATCATGACCTGAGCCGAAGGCAGTCGCTTAACCAACTGAGCCACCCAGGCGCCCAAGCCTCCACTCTTTCTTCAGAGGCCTGTAACCTGTCTGGGTCTGTCCCAGGAAGGAGACTCGGTTAAATAAAGTGCTCCCAGAATATGCAGCTTTCCATTGCAAAAGCACGCAAGCCAAGATGCTGAGGAGTCAAGGCAGACTTCCACGAGGCTCTGTGAGGCCACCTCTGTTTGGGTTTCGGCAGCTGTCTGCCTGCGGAGGGCTCCAGAGTTGCTGACACATATTTATATCCTACTTCACGAAGTCACAAGGAACAAACACGTGCACGTTTACCCTGGAGGCAAAGCCCATTCACGTTGCCTCAAATGAAGCAGGGAGGGCAGGAGAGAAACTGCTTACAGACAGAATCACCCGTGAACACAGCCACAACAGCTTTTAATTTGCCTAAAGAAGATAATGTGATTTCAAGATGTGATTAGGGAGTACTGTTCCCGCAGTAAACATAGTATGAACATGAACTGCTAGCTGTCATTTAATAGGACTCCAAGGCTGGGAAGCAAATCTCATCCTTGTCTTCCAAACAGCCACCCCACGAGATCAGCTGGACCAGCCTCTGGAAGTTTCTTCACAGCGGAAGCTTGGCTCAATCTCAGCACAGCTTCTCTCTAAGATTTCACATCACCAGTGCGCCCCTCCAGGGTCTGGATAAACTGTCCGAAAGGTCAGGTTTATTCTTGGTTCTCTAGAGTGGTACTCTTTGGGCACTCGATGCTAAACGGAAATATAAATAACTCTGACATAAACAAATTTATGACGACATGGACATATTTTGACTTCGTCATTCCTTAACCCCCCATGAGCATCAATAAGCTCTTTGAAGTCTTGTGGAGAAAGGTTTTCTTCTCTGAAGTAAACCCGCCCCCCAATCACTCTGATAAGCCAGCGCCCTCACAGTGAGGTGTTTTGTTTTTATCTTTTCTAATTGTTGTTCTTCCTCGCAGCTTCCTGCCATTTTCCCAAATCTCATAAGGCAACACATAAATGACTGAGACCAAAGGCAGGCATGAGATTCTGCTCCCATGCTAAGCATTCTTCCATGAACTTGCACACCTTAAAGATGACCTGGCTTTAGAAGAGCACAGCCTAAGGTGAGAAGCTGTGCCCAACAGCCAGCCACTGGCTACCTGAAGCTACTGAAATGAATTTAAATTAAATTAAAAATTCAGTCCTTCAACACACTAGCCACATCTCAGAAGATCAGTAATAGTTGCGTGTGCCCAGTGGCTACTACCTGGGGACTTAAAGAGATGCAGACTATTTCCACTGTCACAGAAAGTTCTACTGGACGCACTGCTGCAGAGGTCCATTCTGACTGTCAGAATCAAAACTTGAAAATGGTTATCACTGTACCGCCTCTCGCTCATGATAAAAGCAACTTGCTTTTCACCATATTTACTAGATAAATGAATAATCAGAAGCCGTCAGGGCACTGCCTCCATGTGAATCCAAATTCCTTGCATGTTCTCACCTGCCAATCAGCTTGTGTCGCTCCTTCCATGATTAACAAGGTCCCATGATCCAAGGGTATCTTCACTCTTTCCACATACGTGTAGTCTCCGTTCTCTTCCTAGAAAACAGCATTCATTGCACTACATTGTTTGCTTGTGTGATCAAGATGCAATGGAACCAGAGAGTGGTCAAGAAATGCAGACCCCTCTGCAGCTAGGCTGTAGGGGTTCATCTACTGGCTCTGCCCACAGCAGCCGTCTGGCCTTAGGCAAGTTGTGTCACCATTCTCTACCTTAATTTACTCATCTGTAAAATGGAGATGACAACAGGACCTGCCACCCAGGGCTGTTGTGAGCCTCCACAGAGGCAGTCTGTGTAAGTCACTTGGAGACTGGCACATATTAAATACAGTGTAAGTGCCAGATATTATTGTCATCAGCATCTAACATTGCAGAAGAGCCCATTCTGGCCTTGAAGAAGTGAAGTCATTTATACAATAACTCTTTACATCTGCTTTATGCTGTGCTCTGTGTTTTGCCATAGTCGGTGTGGAAAAAATGGGCTTTTAAACAAGACATGGTGTGGTACGTTCTCATCGCCTTTTTACATTTCACGCTAATTCACTAATGGGTACCTATGTTAAAACTGATTACGACTCTTCCTATAGCTCCTCTGGTGTCTTGGAGATACATTCTTGTTTCTTTCCAGAACAGTCAACAGCAAGATTTTCTTAAAGAAGGGAGCTCTGGCTTGACCAGAACAGGGCTGCAAACTGAGACTGGCTGTTTAAGCCTTGGAGCGTAGGTCACAACTCCTGAGCACTTCAGATAGAAATGCCGTGTATTTGGGCGCCTGGGTGGCTCAGTTGGTTAAGCGACTGCCTTCGGCTCAGGTCATGATCCTGGAGTCCCTGGATCGAGTCCCGCATCGGGCTCCCTGCTCAGCACGGAGTCTGCTTCTCCCTCTGACCCTCCTCCCTCTCATGTGCTCTCTCTCTTTCTCTCTGTCTCAAGTAAATAAATAAAATCTTAAAAAAAAAAAAAAAAAAAAAGAAATGCCTTGTATTTACACTGCCCCTCTCTTCCAGAGAGCCCAAAGTCAATTCATGTCCAGTACTCTAATGAAGCTTCAGGCACGGCCTGCAAAACAGCCAAAAGGTGGGGGTCACTCCTCCTTCGCAGTTGACAAAGAGCTTGTCAAGAGTTGAGACCCGAGCTTCCTGATCTTTCCTCTTCCATTCTGGGCAGATCCAACCATTCATCTACTTCACTTCTAATGCAAGGGATTGCATTTGGGTTACTGCAGGATTGATTTCCCTGCAATACTGTGTTTATGTTTATTACTGTAGGGGTGCCTCTGAGAACACAACTATTTACAATGATTTCCCTCAGGAAAATCAAAATCAAAACAATAATGAACTTGCACAAACAGTTTAAGTTCCAGGTCCCAGCCCCTGGCAGTGACTTTGTGGAGCACAGTCATAACTTTTACAGGCAGAAGATAAAAGCAATGTTTGAAATAACTTTTGGTTTCAGTGATTGATTTTAACTGTGCCTGCCACCTTTTCTTCTCCAGTAGCAAGTAAGTGCTGAAGCATTAACCTCTGACCCCTCAGCCAACAAGGGAGCGGTGGGAAGGTGACCCTGTCCTCAGGTGGTCCAGCTGCATCTCAGTGAAGCAAAAGGCGGCTCTCTGAAAAAAAGGATTCCAACCAAAGGAGATGTATGTCGTACTGGAGAAAACATACCAGAAGGGAGTGCATCATCCATGAGATTAGAGGGCTCAAGGCTTCTTGATTTAAGCTGTAAAGTCAGTTACCAGATCAAGGTTCAACACAGCGAGGAGCAGGTGTTCTCCTGCCCTCTGTATACTGCATCCTCAGGGAGTGAGGTAGGACCTTCTTCTGTAACTCAACCACAGACACAAGGAGGGTCGCAAAACAAAATAGAGAGGAAAGGCGCTGAACCAGACATGAAGCCAATCCTGAGACCAAGAACTCTTCGAACAGGAAAAACATTCCTGGGAAGGAAGGGGCACCAAGGCCAGTGGAAGAGAAGGGGTGAGCACTGTAATTCTGCCTGGAAACACATGGCGGGAACAGAACCAGCAAGTGAGAGAGAATTCCATATGCAAAGGGGAAATATCAGCCCTGATGGAAAGTGATGTTCAACAGAGCCGTGTTTCACTTTATGTTCCTAAGATCTGAATTTTTCAAATGAGAGAAAGCCTCAGGTTTCTTTTAAACATACATCCAATATAATCTTTAGTTGTACCTAAAAGCAGAAGAGGGAGAATTTTCACTTGGGATAGAGCTACTCTTGATCAGTCCCCAAAAGAGAGCGATACCCAGGGCACCCACTATTCGAGGTGATGTCATCACTTTGCTGCTTGCTATTTGTCCCCTCCAACATCCTTGGCTCAGAAAGTGCATTCCTAATCTGTAGGAGATAGAAAAGAGGGCAAGGGATTCTACTAAGGCAACACAGAGCTCACAAATGTGTCCTTCTGAGGACAGAGTGCCAACAGACCCCAGAGCCACCCTTTAACTTAACCAAGACACACAGAGACTTTTTCCACTTAGGAAGCAGATAAAAGGCCAGCGGAGCTCATGTGGCTGTGCATAAAGGCCCAAACTGATAAATGGATAAGCAATGCTAGAAGCAAGGGTCAGACTGTTTAGAGGAGTGCATTCACAGCTATTAAGCATGGTTAAGTTACCAAAACACAGCTCTGTGACCCTTTTGATTTACTCAGGTCTTTCTTCAAAACAAAACAAAACAGAACACGCCCCTAAAAAAACATGGCTTAGGATAAAATTTTCCACCCATGATCCCAGTAAAAAGAGGCTTTTTAGGGGTGCCTCGCTGGCTCAGTCAGTAGAGCATGTGACTCTTGATCTCAGGGCTATGAATTCAAGCCCCACATAGGGCATAGAGCTTACTTTTTAAAAAGAGGCTTTTTAGGGTCACAATCAGTCTACAGGGTGGGTTTTGTTGTTGATGATTTGGTTTTCCACACGAAATTTCACAAGTAGATGAAAAAAGCAAAAAATATATACTTTTATATTAATTCTGATCAACACTCTCCCCTCCTCCCCAAGGACAGCCAGTTCATTAAAACATGCAATTATGATTCCCAAAGAGTGCTGGGCCTTCCTGAAGTTCTATACTCCCACCTCCGCCTCCTGACACAAGCCTATTTGGCTTCCTTTAGAAAAATGGTTATTAGGGGAAAAAGTCTGGGTGTATTTGTCATTCTGTCATTACTAACCATTCAACAGACAGGAAACCTAAACATGTTTGTTTTCATTGAAAAGGTAACTTCACATTTTATAAGCTCTATGTAGATTTTTCATGTAACTGCTCCTTTCTTGTCCTAAAAAGGTGTCTTAGAAATTACAACCAACAATCAGTGCTTGAAAATCATCAGCAGCAGAGTTTTTCTCTCTACAGAATAAAAGTGACACAAGTTCACTAAAGTAAATGACACATGGAAATCACTGGTTCGATGCCTGCCTTCCTTCTCTCTGTTAAACTCCATGAACAGAAGACTATGTTGTTTTGCCCTTTTGAAATTTGCTCGGTGCCCAACACACACATCAATAAATATGTGCTGAATGAGGAAGAGCACCAAGAAAACATAATCCTATCATCCAGAATTCATGCAATGCATGTACAGGGAACATTCTCTATATAGAATTATGTACTCTACATTTTGAACATTATATTGTGAGTATGTTTTTACATCTCAAATGTACGGTATTTCAGAAATGGGGTTATATAATATTCCTTTATATGAACATATCTTTCCTTCTTTAAACTCGCAAATATTTTTTGACCACCGTATATGTCAGGCCTGTGCTAATGCTAAGAATATAGCAATGAGGTACACACTGCTGGACACTGAGATTTTAATATACCCATACTGCTTAAAAAAAAGAAGAAGAAAAGAAAGGAAGAGGAAGGAAGGGAGGGAGGGAGGGAGGGAGGGAGGAAGGAAGGAAGGAAGGAAGGAAGGAAGGAAGGAAGGAAGGAAGGAAGGAAAAGGCTACTACAAGTAGATCCCGGGCAAAACATTCCTGAGTATTTTTCTAAGGATATATTCTCAAAAATGGAATGACTGGATCCAAGGATATGAACTTTAAAGCAGTCTGACCTATAGTAGCAAACTGCTTTCTTAAGAAGGTTGTGACAATTTATAATTCCATCAGGAAAATACTACAGTACCTATCTTCTAGTCACATTACCAATACTGAACATTACCAACTGACAATGATGAAAAAAAAATTTAGTGGAAAAGTAACAATTCATTATTCAAACAGAGAGTTCTTTAACTACTAACCCGGTTCAACATTTTTTCACACGCCTATTTGCCATTTGCATTTATTGTATTATGAATTCTGTGTTCACATTCTTTGTCCATTGTTCTACAGACGTTAGTATTTTTCTTATTGATCTGTAACCACAGATAGTGAGATATTTACCCTTTGTCATACTTTCTGCAAATACTTTTCTCATTTGCTATTTGTCCTTTAACTATGTTGATATCTAACACAGAGTAGCTCAAGAACTTTCAGAGTCATCTCTGACCTTTCTTTGGTTCTCCCTCATGGTTTTTATGCTTAGCAAGTCTTTTCTCATCCTGGGGGAAGTTAAATATACAATTGCATTTCCTTTTTGGTTAACAACAAAAAAAAGGTTTACATTTTTTTAGATTTCACTCTTTAATCTACTTGGAATTTGGCTTCCACCCCCCCCCCCCCACCCCAAGGCTTCTTTTTATAACATTTTCCAAATACTTACACCAAGGCATCCTGCCAGACTTTTTGGACAGGATCAACCACAGTGTATGCTGCCCAGGTGCCAGGTATGTTAGGAACTATATGTACACCATTGCTCATGCTCACTACAACCCTGTAAGGGAGGTGATATTTTCCATCTTATCATAAGCAAAGGGAGCTGGAGGGAAAGCACATCTCTAAGGCAGAAGGCTGGCAGGAGGAAGGCAGGGCTAGTATTTGGACTTAGATTGCCTAGCTCTAAAGCTTATATTCTTTCCACTATATTGTGTCCTCCAAAGTGATCTCTATTCCTTCTGAAATCCCGTAACATTTCCTGTCCTAATCACATGGCACCCTGACTGACCTGTAACGGTCACAAACACCAGCAAGTAGCATAAATGAGGAGTGCGGGCAGGATGCAATGCAGTGGGGAGTGGGGATCATGGACAACCAGAGAGCATGGGGCCTGCAGACAGGTGTCACTCTAGCTCATTGTTCCCTCAGGGTTGTCTGATTTTCTGGGTTTTCCAGGGAAGCTCATAAATGGGATTTTTATGTGAAATATCCTGAGTTATAAATTTTGGCAAGTAACTGAATCTCTTTATTTTTTTTATTTTTTATTTTTTTATTTATCTGAGAGAGAGAGAATGAGAGAGAGAGAGCACACGACAGGGGGGAGGGTCAGAGGGAGAAGCAGACTCCCTGCTGAGCAGGGAGCCTGATGCGGGACTCGATCCCGGGACTCCAGGATCATGACCTGAGCCGAAGGCAGTCGCTTAACCGACTGAGCCACCCAGGTGCCCTAACTGAATCTCTTTAAAAACGCTAAGCAGTATAAACAAGTCTGAGAACCAGATTCACTTCAAGAGCTGCCCAACTGCTGCTGATGGACCCATCATGACTCCTCTTATGCCCACGTCTTGTCATCCTATCTGGCCCGGAAGCTCCCGATCGAGGCCAGTTGTCATCTGCTGGGGTCCTCTGATCCTGCTTTGCCATTCCACACACTAGTGCCTGATAGAAAGCTCAGGACACATATACAATTTCAAGTATATATTCTTAATCTCAGTGACCCAACTCAAGCAGAAATGGCCATTCAAAGCAAAATATACTTCCAAATTAATGATCTCAATTTACAGTGAGACATTTGATTTTCCAAGTCATCTCTGATCCTCCTAAAAGTAGATGAGCTACTTATTTAAAACATTTCCATCATTTTATTAAGATGTTGATGAAAACAAAACACAAATGACCAGAAAGAACAAAGTAGGAGCCTGCTACCTGTTTCTCATTTCCTGAGCTCTCAGGAAGCACCTGACATGCAGTAACTATGATTGGTTTCTGCACTGGAGGCATCAGGGAAGGCTTCAAGGCTACAGGGGGTCCTTGAATGCTGGAGAGGACTTCAGTTAACGAGAAGGAGGAGAGCGAGTGTAAGGGAGGGCAGAGAGATGATCTCACGGAGCGGTGCAATCACACAGGGAACAAGACACCCAAGTAGGCTGGGCACGGATTATGTAAAGATTTGACAGTCTGACTAAGGAGCTGACATTTTATCTTTTGTTCCAGTAGGAGCAAATAAAGACTTCTGAGTTGGAAAACAAAGTGATGAAAGCAGTGAGCTCAATCTTGGCTCTCTGCTCCTCTTTAGCTATTCTCTTGCTCTGAATGACGATGTGTGACTCCACAGCTTCCCATATTACCTACATTATTAGTTCTAACTCAATTCAACCAGCAGTTATCAAAGCCACGCTGCGCGACTTAACAGTGTGCTCAGCCACCTCGTCCGCACAACGGGGATATAATAGCAGTATCGACTTTGTGGGATTATTGGAGGGCCGAATATAAAGCACTTAGAACAGGGACAGGCACAGTCAGCACTACACATTCGGTATTTATCATCATCACTTTCCTGTTGTTGTTCCGACAATTCCCAAGTGATGTTTCTAGCACAAGCCTGTCATCTGAACCGCAGACCTAGATAGCCAGTGGCCTACTTCCCCCTGGAAGTCTCAGGCCTCTCCAACCTAGCATGTAGAAGGAACTCTTGATTCCATCTACAAATCCTCCTTAAACAGGACCACAGTGGAATGCAAAAATCCCTGCTCCTCCTCCATCTAAGTAAACAGCACCTCTATCCAACACCTACTCAGCCAGAAACCTGGGAGTCATTCTTGTTTCTTACCCTTGTATCTAAAATATTATTGGCAACTTCTATTGGTCACCCTCAAAAACACACCTCAAGTTCATCCACTTCTCTTCATCCCCACTGCCCCCACCTTAGTCCAAACCAGCAGTCTACCACTGGGTCTCCCACCCTCTATTTAGTCTCCTACTCTTGCCTCTCCTCAAACTATTCTTCACACAGCAGCCCGAGTGATCTTTTCAAAATATAAACCAGATCATGTCATAACCTCATTTATTCCTACTGAACTCAGAATAAAATCCAAACTCAGAGCTCTAACTACAAGTTGTAATTTCTCTCTGTTCATTTGATTACTGTCTACCTCCTAAGACCTCTATGAGGGTGGGCCGCGTATTTGCCATGTTCACTGCTATCTCCTCAGAGTTGAGCATAGCCCCTGATACATAGTAAGTGCTCAATTAGTATTTGTGAGACAGAGGAGAGAGGAGACAGGGAGAGAGTGACCTGTTCCTAACAATATCTGGCATCTGGGTATCAGATAGAACTGAGAGAGGAAAGATGGGAATTAAAGACATTTTAGTATTTTAGACATGTGGTAAATAGAGCCTGGGATAAAGATGGTCACTAGGAGAGGGATGAATTCTTCAGACATTTCAGGAACAAATTAATAAGATTTGGGAACTGAAATACTTAAGAGAACAGGGAAGAACTAAAAATAAATTACATATGGGGAGCCTGGGTGGCTCAATCAGTTGAGTGTCTGACTCCTGATTTTAGCTTGGGTCATGATCTCATCTCAGGGTCATGAGATGGGGCCCTGCATTGGGCTCCATGCTCATCAGGGAGTCTGCTTGGGATTCTCTCTCTGCCCCTCCCCCACTGAAATAAATAAATAAATCTTAAAAAGAATTAAAAAATAAAAATAACTTACATGTGAACTTGACCAAGAGAACAGTGATATTGTGAATATAAATGGACTTATCAGCAGGTGGAATTGTGGAGTTTTCTGAGAGAATAATAAATCTGATTTTATAGTTTCAGGTTAGAAGTCACATGTGCTGTCATAAGTGGAAGTGTCCCTCCCCACCAAATAAATAAGTGGAAATGTCCCGTGAACACATACAAGTGATGACCTGAATTTGAGATAAAAGGCTGGAGATAAGAGATTCAGAAGTCACTCCACCTACAGATGTAACAGTTGAAGCCATAAGAACAAATGAAATCATGTTTATTAGCTTATTCAACCAAAATACACACATACACACACACACAGTGCTAAATAATGGGGACATAATAAGACAGAAATGGACCTTGCTCATTTGGCATGTATAATCTATAGCCAGTTCATAATCTCCTAAAAACTAATTTAAACAAAAATAACAAAATTAAAGATAACCTGGAATGTCTATATTGTAGGGGTGAATGTAAAGGAAAAATCCTTAAAGGAGGCAGGGAAACAGCAATGAGAAAAGTATGAGAGTAGCTAAAATAACACAGTATTCCAGCCAGAAAAGGCAGCTGAGAGATGACTGAGTTTCAAGCAGAGAGGTGATGGATACAGGGACCAATATTACAAGGAAGAACAGAATGATGATTGAGAAAAGGTTCTTTCAGACAGTGGCATCTGTATATTAGCAAAGTGGTGGGGATGGATCTACAGAGCGGGTGATTCAAGAGTAGTTCAGTTGCAAGGAAAGGGAAACTGCAGACATAGAAAACTTATTCCAGAATTTGTGCCTCAAAAGCAAGCAAACAAAGAAAAAACCACCCCAGATGTAAGACTGTCTGCAGAGTCAAGCAAAGGGTTTTCTCAAGATGGTAACAGGTATTAAGGGATTTCCCTAGGTCTCTGGTCCAAGGATCAGATACATGGTGGAGCTGCTGCCTGACAAGTATGCAGACTGAAATGGTCACTGAAAACCAAATGTCAACCCATGCTACAGCTATGTAACCTGCTGAGGGCCAGCTGTCCCTTTACTTGCCCTACCTCCCAAATTACGACTGCCAATAATGTCTCCCTCTCCGCTTTTTAAAAGATTTATTTGGGGGGGGGGGGAGAGAGAGCACATACACGTGCATGGGGGGAACACAGAGAGAGAATCTTCAGGCAGACTCCTCATTGAGCGTGGAGCCCAACACAAGGCTCGATCTCACGACGCTGAGATCATGACCTGAACCGAAATCAAGAGTTGGACACTTAACCGACTAAGCCACCCAGGCGACCTCCCAACTCGCTTTTTTAAAGATTTCTTTTCAGCTTGTTTTCCTGATCAGATTGTGGGGTTCCCTTGCCCTTGAGAACCTGGCTGGCTTCTAGACTGCTTCATGGATCATCTAAGCTTGTGGCTATATTTAGACTGCAAAGTTGTTCCTATAGCACCAATACAAGAACACAGCTGCACTTACTCTTTACAGTGGTAAAATGTTTTTTTAATCTGACATAAACAAAATATATTAGTTATGGAAATTATGGAAAGAGAATAAAACTAGGACCCCACAATGTCATCTCTAGTTATTATTCTGCTGACTCGAACCACACTTTAAATGATGGCATCCTCAATATCGATCTTGAAATACATTACTTGAAAAAAAGAAGCAGGGGCACCTGGGTGGCTCAGTCGTTGAGCGTCTGCCTTTGGCTCAGGTCATGATCCCAGGGTTCTGGGATTGAGCCCTGATCGGGCTCCCTGCTCCGTGGGAAGCCTGCTTCTCCCTCTCCCACTCCCCCTGCTTGTGTTCCCTCTCTTGCTGTGTCTCTGTCAAATAAATAAATAAAATCGTTAAAAAAATAAATAAATAGAGAAGCAGCTGTTTCTGAAATGAGATCTGCTAAAGTAAAAGGCTGGCTGGAAAAACATAGATTTGAAATCACTGAGGTTATCTGTTCAAAACAGGTCTATACTCATTTGCCACATACAAATCTTTGAGTTTTTATCCAACTCTTTCCTGATATTTGGCACTGATTTGGCATGGAAGGTTCTGATGAGGTAAGTGAGGACAGTAAATAAGCATGAGGGACTGGCACGGGCGATTGACCATCCTATATCAGGCATGCCCAGTGATCTCAATAGTTCAGTAAGTCAGGACCTCACCAAGGTCTTGCCTGGGAGGTCTGGGCAGTTGTTCAATGCAACAGAGGCTCTCTCTGTAGGCATCGAAAACTTAGCACTGGGGACCAGACTAGCATGAGAACTCCTGCCTTTCCTTCTGGACGGAAACACGTGGAAAGGCAAACAGAGAGAAATGCTGCTGACAGTGTCTATTGTTCAGACTTGTTGTCAACATAGTCCCCAGGGCAGTGTGGGAGCAAGAAGTTACTGAATTTCAGCAAAAATAAACCTGGCTTTCCCCTCACTATTACAGTCCTTCTAGCAACACCGAATGTGCTTTTGAAACCAGAAGGCTTAATGTAATAATGATTCCATTCTTGATAATATATTTCCAAGAAATGCAACTTAAAGGAACTGCTATCTCGAAAGAGCTCCCACCCAAGACTGCAGCACCAGAAACAAATGCTCTCCATGTCTGACATCCAGCTGACCCCAGCCCCCAGCAAAAGTGCAGGGTTCTCTAGTGATCCATCAAAACCACATAACTCATTCCCAAGCCATTCCTAGATGTGACCTGATCAGACATAATTCCCCCCACTCTCTCCCTCCTGTACCCTTCCATGGTGTCCTCCGGAATTCCCATTCAGTGATGAGCAAACACCCCTAGATCTCCAACCTCATGTGCTCTGAATGTTCCCTTGATTTGCGTGTCCTAATTGAAACCTTGCTATCTCCAGGATTCCAAATCCCTGAAGCTTTCTCACGTGGAAAGTGATGGTGTCTTTCACATCCAGCCAGCCAGATACTCCGCATTAACACTTTCAGACCATTATTCCCATACCTCTCTTAAAAATCCCTGCTCCTCTGAGCTCGTGTCATTGAATCTGTTCACCTCTGTCCTTCTCTGCCTTGGTCCCAAGTATGCACGAGGTATAACAAGCTCTTAATTGGTCTCTTGGCTTCCATGCGTGCTCCTTTCTAGTCCAGGCTCCACATAGCAGCAACTGACTTTGTAAAATTATCCAAGAGATCATGTCACTCTTCTGCTTCACACATTTCAGGCTTCTTAATGTGCATAAAATCTGCTCCTTCCTGAGGCTCATGAGCCTCTGCATGATCTGGTCCCTGCCCACTCTCCCCATCTCATCACCTGCTCTGCTCCTCCACTGCTCACTCTACTCTGGTGTGGGGTCTGCTTCTCCTTCCTCAAATTCACTAAGCCCTCTTCTGCCCCAGCCAAGCAGTCATCTACCATGAAAACAGCACTTGGGAAAGAGGAGAACATCATCAGAAGGCTTAGGAATAGTTCTTTAGGAGTATGGCAAGGGGAGAAAAAATTCTACCACTGGGACACAATTTAAAAAAGTCAAGTTTGGAAGCAGACCCCATTCCTAAACATGGCACATGCAAATATGATGAATCACTTTGGAAAAGGTTGTTCTTCCAAGACTAAAAAGACTGTCAGTGGTACTACAAAACTGGGCCGTCCTTGGCAAAAATTAATTCTTCCCAGTGGCAGTCAGGGCATGGATTCCAGCTGAGACAAGGCCCCAAGGCAGCAAATGATGATTCCAGCTCCCACAGGATTTCACGTCTGATGATAACTCAAGTCCTACCAGAACTACTCAGCTTTATGGGCTCAAACATGTACATTTTCATTTACCCACCCACTCACTCACATTCTCCAAACCATTAAATGGCCCTAGAGACAGGAGCTCAAAAACTCAGTAACCTTTCCTGGTCCACAGGCCACTTCACCCTCCCCGAGTCCCCCTTCTACTCCCTCAATGAATGCCATTTCACAGGCCAAAGGAATCTTGGGATTTGGGCTTCCCTGCCATTCATTTCCTTTTCCAATTTCCAAATCTGAAAAGTCACTGTGGCATCTACCATTTTTAACAGCTTAAAAATTCACTGATTAGCGCAACAAATTTGCTCCCATAAAGTAGTACCAATTATCACCCCATTTACAAAAAAAGAAGAAAGTATAAATGAGGTGGATAGGTGCTTTTTGCCAATATCAGTGACAGAAACAGGAAATAAAAACTGATTTTCTAGATTTCATTTAGGGATGTATTAAAAAGACGATGGTTATCAACAATTTTTTCCGGTATTTCCTGTAACTTTTCGGAACAGACGCTGTAGTCAGAAGAGGGGCTGATTAAGAGATATGGATGACTGGACCAGCAGCAGTGGGGTGCTGGATGAGGCGGAGGTTCAGTCATTACTCCATGAAATACTGCCCCGTGTAGTTTATCCAGCTTTCAAATTTAAGCTAGTGAGTATTATAGCATTTTGGATTCTAATATCCTCATTTCTTCTAAAGTCCTGAAAAAATATCAGGATTTATGATCAAACTGACCTTTTCATACTCCACTCTTCCCAGGAGTGGACCAAAAAACCAATGAGAAAGACAGGTACTAGGAACTCTAAGTCACTGGGAGCTCGCAAAGCCTCCACCACTGGAAGTGGTTTTACAACCATCTCTTCTGGTCCTATGAACAGGGTCCACATTCTTCAGAAGGTTCTAGAGAGAAAAGTGGCTTGAGAAACACTGAATTTGCTTCAACTCACCAGAGCCTGAGGTGGACAGAAGCCCTTCACATTTTCAGGATTCAGCTGATGAAGGACAGAGCTTATCCATTGGTAATGTGCTAGAAGAACAAGGCTTCTGGCATCTAAACCTCCAGCACATCACAAACTTCCTGCTATTATCTAATATCCCCCCAAATCAGCCATCACTGTTTCCATGGTAACCGACAGAGAAATAGCAGCCTGCCAAATGGCTTTTGTAGTTCCTTTTCCAGCTTGTTTTTCAGTATAGAACTAAAGCTAGCTGGGAAAAGAACCAGACTAATCTTTATAGCAGGGACATGATGCATTTTGGAAAGTACAACTGGGTCTGGGACAAGGAGCATAGACAAACTTTAATGAGCCCAGCTTGAAAGAATAAAAAAAGGTTCTTGGTTTCTAAAAAAGTGTCCACCGAAGTATATTTGGTAAGCTTTACTTTTGTCTTGAGATAGTATATCCTGACATTGGCCAGAAGATAGATATGGTGCTATTCACTCTGTCTTTAACTGAATTAACAAAAGAAAGGATGGGGTGAATGGAACGGCAAGATCAGGCAAGTTTACTCGGCCACCAAGTACCTTATTATCATTAAAGGAAACGATAATTTATGCTACAGTCAAAATGAATGGGCAGGAGTTGACTGGCTTGGACTAGAGGATAGTGAAGAAGGATCAGCATCCTGGAGGGGTGAAACATTCATCCCAGGGACGACGCCTGCATGAAGCCAGCTGAGCCAACTGCATGAATCAGAGGGGCACTCATACTTAGGAAACAAAGACCTCCTTGCCATTTCAGCACAGGGAGAAACTGCTAGGAACGCCGTGTGTAGAACTGGGGCGGCTTTCAGAAGACCAGCAGCTACAGAGATCTGCTGAAGGTGCCAGACAGTACAACAAACAGCTACCGCAGGGGTGGAGGGGATGGCATGTAACAAAAACAGTGGCCCCAAACAGATGCTTTTCTGTCTCCAAACTGCATACCTGAATAAAGTACACCAAGTCTCATGACTCTTCTCTGTCACTTTCAGATGAGAAATTTTGACTCAAGTCAAACAGGTATTTAGCTTCTCTTCTAATAGGTTAAAACGAACCGGATTTTGAAAGAGATTCCCTCCCACCACCTCTAACATACTCTGCATGTCTTGCTGACAGACGTGAAAATTACAGCCTATAGCAGCATACTAAGTTAGGTTCCTAAGAGTTTCCTGACAGAAAGTCAGACTCCTACAAATTCCGCACAGAAGACTAACGTAATTTATACTCTTTAATTTATGCTTTTAACTTGAGTTGTATGAATCATGAGTCATGTTCTCAGAGCCCTCACCGACCGGAGTTTAGAAAGAAAAGTAGACACAGATTTTCAAAAACCATTTCCTTTCAATCCTTCAGGAAAGGGATCATTATAATAAGATAGAGAGGATGTACTCTAATATGCATTTCCAAGGCTGTCAACTCAAAGAAAGGCTTCTGTACTTCTGGTTTAGCTAGATTTGTGGAGTCCTAGATTTTGGGATCTGTTAAAGAAACCTGAATGAGTCCTTCCAAAAGTTTAAACTTGGGTCTTGTTTACCCAAGAATGGAACTTACAGGTTCTGAGGGGGGAAAAAAAGCCAGTTTTAAACTGTATTCAGTAATGCGTGATGATAATTTCCAATATATTAAGCTTCAATTTTCCCATCTTAAACAAAAGCCAAAATTGAAGGGATATACAATTATATCAAACTCAGTCATAGTTTAGATTATGCAGGAAGCCAAGACTTACGGTACTGACACCTTTGTATTTCCTCCCAAATCCGTTTCCTCAGCCAACTTTGTTTCAAGATCTCAGGTGAATTTTCTTACTTAGGAGGTCTATATTTTTATTAAATCAGCCATCATAGGTATAGTGCAGATTCTCTGCCACTGGCAGATAATTACAGGGACGGTACCACGTTTTCTAGTATTTCATGGCCTGTGCTTTCACTATACTCATCAAAATAAACTGTAAGAAGCCTTGAGAAGATAAAGCTTCAGTATGGGCAGTCTCCCTCTTAAACCGGGATTTTGTTCCAAATGGTTGCCTTCAAGGCTGTATGGCAGTTGTATTACCCATCCACTCATGAACCTTTAACAGAAGTCAGGTATATTACCAAGAAATAGCTCTTGGTCGCCATGAATATTGTTTTCATATGAGAAAATGAAGACCTTCAGCTGCCTGGAGGAGACATGGAATGGGGGTATTCTGGGCACCAGAATACTGCTAATGCTTAATGGCTGGAAACTGCTTCTACAGTAAAACTACTTATCCAGAAAGCATGCTTTGGGAATCCTTAGGCTTCAAATCTATAAATAGGCCAAAAATGTTTTTAAAAGGGTGGTGGTGGTGGTGAATGGATGTTGTAAAGAAACAGTAACTGAACACTTAAATACCTGGCAACAAAGAAAGTAACCACCAAGAACGAGAAGCTAGGATTACATTAAACATTATCCTGCATGTAGCACAGCTTATGTGCCAGTCAGAGAGGAGGAAGGAAAACTCCCGCAGGAAGGCAGAGCACCAGCATGTGCTAGGTCATAAGCTCCAGGAGGGAAAAGGTGACTTCATCTCACTCAATCGTTGCTACAGCCCCAGCTCCCACGATCATGCCTGAGAAAAAGTTGGTGTTCCTTATGCCCGGCTTGAGAAGAGGATCTGACCTTAAAAATGAGACACATAGGGGCACCTGGGTGGCTCAGTCCGTTAAGCGGCTGCTTTCAGCTCAGGTCATGATTCTGGGGTCTCGGGATCGAGCACCACATGCGGCTCTCTGCTCAGTGGAGAGCCTGTTTCTCCCTCTCCATCTGCCTGTCACTCTGCCTACTTGTGCTCTCTCTGTTAAATAAATAAATAAAATCTTTTTTTTTTTTTTTAAGATTTTATTTATTTATTTGAGAGAGAGAGAGACTGAGAGAGAGAGCACATGAGAGGGGGGAGGGTTGGGAGGGTCAGAGGGAGAAGCAGACTCCCTGCCAAGCAGGGAGCCCGATGCGGGACTCAATCCAGGGACTCCAGGATCGTGACCTGAGCCGAAGGCAGTCGCTTAACCAACTGAGCCACCCAGGCGCCCAAAATAAATAAATAAAATCTTAAAAAAAAAAAAAAAAAAAGAGACACATGGTGTTTCTCTGCTATTCACATAACAGGAGTCTTCCCAAGGGCAGGATGAATTTTTCATATAATTTATTTAACTGGGTTTTAACTGAGTGGAAGCTGCACATAAAAGCATAACCATACCCAAACATTGGGTTGTCTGCTTCTCAAATGGTACTCCTGGTATATGAGAAGGCTAATCACCAATGAAACTGTGCAGTCTATTCAAAGTGCTCAGGAGCGAGTTCACTCAGTAAGTCACTGGCAACTGACAATCCCCTGCTAACACATACCAAAGAAAACCTAATCAATGGAAATTATACCAACAAAAGCTGCTTAATGGCGTAAATGCAAAAATAAAACAATATGCAGGGCACCTGGGTGGCTCAGATGGTTAAGCCTCTGCCTTCGGCTCGGGTCATGATCCCGGGGTCCTGGGATCGAGCCCCGCATCGGGCTCCCTGTTCCGCGGGAATCCTGCTTCTCCCCCTCCTTCCTGCTCAAGCTCTCTCTCACTATCTCTGTCTCTCTCAAATAAATAAATATTTAAAAAAATAAAATAAAATAAAACAATATGCTTCAAAATACCATGCTTGGAAACTGAAATACATGTCAGGAAAATAGCCCAGTCCATTAACTATGTTCTTAGAAACAGCATATCTGATGAAGAACAGACATGAGCACTGACACACTAACTATTTGGTCTGGATTAGGTCATATTCTAAACACAGCCTTATAAGCCTTTCCACACTGACTGGGTCTGCTTTAATTTATTAGCTAAATGATCAGGAACCTTGGTAAGAAAAAGACACAAAGATAATAAGATAATCTGGTTGAGGTTTGTTCTTTTGAGTTCCTACTATCCTTCTATCTATCTTAGTTCTAAGGTCCTATACTTTTTTGATTTAAGAAAATTAACAGTCTTCGTGTCCCTCAAATGTCATGTAATACAGGTAAAAGCTGGGACGGAAAACTAAAGTTATTATATAGTTTAGTCACTGCTTCTCCACGTGAACTTGGACAGACCACCACCTCTGATATTTTGGCTTGAATTTCCTCTTTCTGAAAGAATTACAGGTTCATCTGTATTTCAGAAGATGGCTCAGAAGGCAATGAAGATGCTTACAATGTTCCCTCACAGAAAAGAGGCAGAAGACTTACATACAATAAAGTCTTTTTCAGGGGCATCTTCCTCACACCACCTTCCGTTCCCATCTCGCATGTACTAGCTTGAGACTTCCCTTTATAAGCCCTCCTTCACAGCATCTATCATAATTCCAATTATTTCAATAATTAGTAATATCTGTCTATCCCCTGTATCCATGAGGACAGGGATTGTGTCTGTTCGTTTCCACCCAACAGAAACAGGCCCCCGGCGCTGGGCACAAGGCAAGCAGTTTCTGTCGGGTAAGTAAATGAATGAATGAATGAACGAAGGGAGTCCAAAGTTAACCATGGGGGAGGCAATCAGTTGAAAACGTTTCAACAATAAAACACGTACTCTTACTCTCTAAATCTGAAAACAGGAGCTTTTGAGAGCACTACTTTTTTCACAGACTATTAGCAGGCAAGAAAAACATAAAAAAAGAGAAGGAGAATACTCACCGGTGGTGGCTTCCTTCTCATCTCCAAACTGCGTGTGGCACCAAAACTCAGGGAAGCGATGACGGGACATCTCCCTAGGGAAGGTTCGTCGTCGCTATGCCAGTCGACACTGTCCTTCTCATTTCGGTAAAGATTGCAGAGCAAAGAGTTGAAGGTACGGCCGGTGTTCTCTTCAATCTGGTCCTTCAGCGTGCGCAGCACAGGGTGCCACTGCAATCGGGAGGCCAAGAAAAGGGGCAGAGATGGTTCACATCAGACACAAGGTGGCAGCCACAGGTAAAACAGAAGGAAGCGTAGAATCAGCCATGTTCTAAACAGGGGCGTGGAACAAGCAGAACCCTGGGAATGCGACAGCCACAGGCAAGCGGAGTCGAGTCCCTCCCATTATTTCTATTTTGATGCAAGCCGACCCCCACAATTTTACTAAGGTACTAAACTTGGTCTAGCAATGTCACGAGGACCAACCCTCTCTACGCATCTCCACCTTTCCGTGTAAAATACACGACCCTCGGAAGGCAGCGACTGTCATCACATTCAGTCAGTCAGTAAGGAGGTTAAGTGGAGCGGGGAGCCCGGCCTGCCGCCCCAGCCGATGAGCTGCCAGGAAGTTGGCAGGTACAGACTGAAGTCTGAGGAGTGCTGGGTGGCCCTCTGTTCACTCGACTCCTATTTTATCGTGAATGACAGAATTGCTTTTAAAAAAAGATATTTAGTATTTCCAGAGTGGCTAACTCCCTAAAAATAGAACCTAAGGGAAAAAACCTTCTACAGAATAGAATCACAACGTGGCCTTGATAACTACATGGGCTGTGAGCTATAGACGATTTAAACAGATACTACAGCCCTGCCTCCTGAGCTCCTGGTTCACTTACGCCATTTATATTTGGAACTCACGTCTTGCTACGCACACTATAGGAAGCTATGACCCGACCTTAGGTTGTAGTTGGTAGCTACAATCAGCATAGCTTGTATTAGTTCTTGTTAGAATTCTGTCCTTCCTCCAAGAAACCTCAAGTACTTACAGAGCTTCCTTTTATGACAGTTGTTCTCACACCCCTATCAAAAATTGAGGACCTCAAAGAACTTCTGTTTATATGGGTTACAACTATGACGTTTATCCTATTAAAAATTAATACTTAAAAAAGTTAAACTATTGGTTAATTCACTTAAAAAAATACAAACCCATGACACGTTAACATAAATACTATTTTACAAAAAATAACTCTATTTTCCAATACAAAAAACTGGCAAGAAGATGGCACTGTTTTGCAAATCTCTTTACTGTTTGGCTTCACTGAAGAGGTGATTCTCACATCTGCTTCTGCATTTAGTCTGTTACAATATGTTGTTTTTGTTGAAGTATATGAAGAAAATTGGCTTCACATGAATATGTAGTTAGAAAAGGACAGGAGTCTTTTCCAGCCTTTCCAAATAATTGTGGATACTCTTTGCTATTACACCAAAACTCAACAAGTACTAGTTGCAGTGTGGAATCGGAAACCATATCAACAAACTTCTGTTATATTCTCTTACATTTAAATCTACTGGTCCCGCTTGCACTTTGAATGAGTCTTTTAATCTTTTATGATTCTGTAACATCAAGCATTGGTCATGTGGAAAATATTGATCCAATGAGTAATGCAGACTGACATTACTGTTGACACATTTCATTATACAATTTTAAAAAACCATATCCATTTACTATTACCACTGATCTCATCAGAAAAGACTAAGTAATAGAAAGAGGTCAGGATCAAAGGGGCAGATATGACTTTTTCCAAAATTCTAATTCTCTTGAAAACCCAACTTTTATAGGTAACAAATCCTATCCATTGTTTTCCTTGAAGGGATACTCACTTCATTCATTTATTAGAAAATGTCTACCAAATACTCAAGCCTGAATAACTACAGTTTGTCTGCTAGTTGTTCTTCCAAACAAAAATGGTCCATGATAAAAGTAGGTAGTTCAGCTATAGCTTAAAGAATCACACAAGTGTTTTGCCTTGACAAACCATCACACTTGGCTTGTAGCAGGAGTGCTTTATGCATACTTTCCATTTCATCAAACTATTAAAGAGACAGGAACTCAAATATTGAGATTTAATAAAACTAATAATGTTTACTGCTTTGAGGAAATGTTCTTAAATGAAACCAGCCTTTTTTTTTTTTTTTTTAACTGGAAGTGCATGGTGGTGAAGAATACCATGAGCACTAGCATAGTTCGGTGACAATGACCTGATTCATGCTCAGGCACCAGAAGTTTTTTTGTTTTTGTTTTATTTTTAACCAGAAGTTTTTTATCCACCATTATTTTCGTACCATCAGTGCAAATTCAACATAGTGAAATTGTCATACACTCCTAATATCATTATAAAATTAGTTTTGACCGGGGCGCCTGGGTGGCTCAGTTGGTTAAGCGACTGCCTTCGGCTCAAGTCATGTTCCGGGATCGAGTCCCACATCGGCCTCCCTGCTCAGCGGGGAGTCTGGTTCTCCCTCTGACCCTCTTCCCTCTCGTGCTCTCTGTCTCTCATTCTCTCTCGCAAATAAATAAATAAAATCTTTAAAAAAAAAAAAAATAGTTTTGACCTGTGCACTCCCCAAAAGGACTTTGTGGACCCCTCCAGGGATCCACCAATTCTACTTTAAAAACTCTACCTTAGAGAACACCTTCAAAGTCATGTTCTATGTATGGTAATGAAGGAATACATGTTCAGCAAAGGAAAGCATAATATTATAAGTATATCCCATGGCTACTGTCAGGTAAAACTGCCAAGGAAGCATATGTGGGAATCACTCAGCTTTGCTGCGATGTAGCAATCGTGGTAAACTGGGATTCCTTATTATGGATATTAGCATTACATTCTAAGCAGAGGATTTTTTAAAATAAACAACGATAACAACAAACCAAACTTAGATCAGTAAAATAGAAATGTTACTAACCTAACCTATGTTCAAGAGAATAAATTTCAAAGTGAAATTTCATAATCATGTTAGCAGGCTGTATTTCCTATTTATTTTATGGCTTTAAGCTTATCTTCACGGAGACAAAGATCAGATGCTAGAATTATACACTTAGCAAGAAAAACAAGAATGTAAAAGAGGAAGATAGTTTTTCTGCAATGTGACTGAGAAACTAATTAGCACTTCCCTGACTTGCTTAGGGACTGAGTACTGTGATAACTCCAAGTTTGCATTATGTTTCTAAGTGGGTATATATTTTTACTGGTTATTTTTGGTGGTGAAGTAAGGAGAAAAAAAGGGGATAATGAACTAGAGGATTAATTTAGACTCTCCAGCCAATACTCTATATACAGATCCCTCAGAACTGAATGTCTAAATTAAAAATTCAGCATCATCTCACTGTTCAGTGAAGATATTCTATCCTTAAAAGACATTTGAGGAAAAGAGTATGAGAAAATATGAATCACAGAAGTAAAAGGACCTATTCAGTGGCTTTCAAAAACTGTTTTGTAGAGTCTTAGGTACCACAGAGGTGTCTCTGGGATTACAGTAGGAGAAAGGAGAGGTCAAGCTGGTAGGACTCCCAGCTAGTCAAGGCACTTCTTTATTTTCATACATTGGGTCCATATAAGATTTAGTTCAAAAAAGACTAAAAGAAGTTTAATAACCTCTGACTGAATTTGCTCCTGCGCTTTAGGTTATTAAGCTTGAGGTAATAATTTTAAAATTAAACAAGTTAAAATTAAACAAGAACCCCCAACACACATATATACCTTTACAAAATCTGAGAAAAAGACATCTCTTTTGGGTTTTTTTGTTTGTTTTTTAAAGATTTTATTTATTTGAGAGAGAGAGTGAGAGAGAGAGAGAGTACAAGAGGGGGTAGCGGGAGAGGGAGAAGCAGACTCCCTGCTGAGCAGGGGGCCGGATGCAGGACTCGATCCCGGGACTCCAGGATCATGACCTGAGCCGAAGGCAGTCGCCTAACCAACTGAGCCACCTAGGCGCCCATCTCTTTTGATTTTGTTCATGATGGTATATAAACAAACTAAATCTTTTAGCAATAAACACAAAGCTATGAGCCAGCCAAATTCAAATAAAAGAATTCTAATCTGACAACCTTAATATCCAACAAAAAAGCTTGCTTGAATAAATTATGGTATGTACATACAGATTATGGAATACTACATAGCTATTAAATATGATGTAAAAGAATATTTAATGATACTAAGATATGTTAATGATACAGTTAAATGAAATGTAGTATACAGTTGATATTTTTATAGAAAAATTCTCTCTATACAATTCCCTAAAATGAAAAAAAGTGTGTGTGTGGGGGGAGGTGCACCTGGCTGGCTCAGTTGGTAGAGCACTTGACTCTGGATCTCAGAGTCATGAGTTCAAGCCCCATGTAGGGCATGGAACCTACTTTAAAAAATAAAAAGACTGGAGCCAAACATCAGGTGGAAGAATTACCCAAAATTTTAATATTCTTCATGCTTATCTGTAGTTTCTAAAATTCTTGAAAATAAATTCACATTACATACATTGTAAGAAAAAGACTGTCATTAAAAAATTCTTTTGAAGAGTTGTCAAAATGTCTTCAAAGCATAAGTGGCCACAATATTCAGCATATCTGATGTGCCTTATGTTTATTCTAAAGCAGGGGTTCTTTTTTTTTTTTTTTTAAAGATTTATTTATTTATTTATTTGACAGAGAGAGAGAGAGAGAGAGAGAGAGACACAGCGAGAGAGGGAACACAAGCAGGGGCAGAGGGAGAGGGAGAAGCAGGCTTCCCGCGGAGCAGAGAGCCCGATGCGGGGCTCGATCCCAGGACCCTGGGATCATGACCTGAGCCGAAGGCAGATGCTTAACGACTGAGCCACCCAGGCGCCCCTAAAGCAGGGGTTCTTAGCCAAGGGCAATTCTGCCCCCCAGCAAATGTCTGGCAACATCTGGAGTCATTTTTGGTTGTCCCAACTGGGTGAAGGGTGCTTCTGGCATCTATTGGGTACAAATCATGGATACTGCTAAACATTCTACAATGTACAGGACAGCCCCAACAACAAAGAATTATCCAGCCCAAAAACCAATAATACCAAGGTTGAGAAATCCTGTTCTAAAAGATTAACTACAGTGATGGGAAAGAACTTCTTCCTTAGAGCCTGTTTAATCCTCAACTTCTCTGCTATGACTGTTGACAAGAAGGTTAATTAATTCTGACAGAAACATGGCCAGCCATCTGTTGGATTGGTCTAATTCAATTCTCTTCATGTTTCCAAATCAACCTCAGCTATAAAGGGTCTCAGCACTTCCCTGGGTCACATTTTAAATGCAGCCCTACAAACCAAAGCATGGAGCTATCTTATGTGAAAAAGCCACATCCCCACTTCCACCCCCATCAATATTTTGTCCCTGAACACTGTAGCCAAGTGGGAGTTTATTATTACAAATTACTAGAAGCTCTAAAATGTGTCATATTTCTGTTTATCCCTGTGTCATAAGAAAAACTCCATTTTCTTCAAAGTCTCATTCAATAAAGCATAAAATTATTTGCCAAAGGCAAGATTCCAGGAACTAAACAGGGAGCTGTTTCTTGGACCTTAACTCTATGCTTTGGACAAGCTTAATTTATATACTAGAATCTCCTTGTCTACTGTCATGGAAATTTTTAAAAACAAAAGAAACAGTAGAAATAAGCCAAAGCCACGATAAGATTTCTAAAGCCTAAAAACTGCAGCCACAGAATGAGTATAAAGTCAACAAGAAAAACACGAGACTTTTTTTTTCACAAATGGCAAAAGAGCCTGAGAAATGGAAAGAGATGTTCTGACCTCACTGGCCAGTCATAAGAATTTGGCTCCAAAGCAAATGTGTACCAGGCAGGGTGTACACAGAAGGCTACGGCCAGAAAAGCTGGGGAAAGGGGAAGATTTGAAGAAATGGTTCATTTTCCTGAAATCCTTGTGCCTGGCTCCAGTTTATTCTAGCTCCAATTTTTTTCTCATCCTCAGAGTTCATCTCTAGATAAAAAAACACACCGAGAATGATAAGCACAAAGACTCAGTGTTTGAACCCAGAGAATTTTTGGAACTAGGAACCATCATACAACTCTACAAGATAATATACTGTTATTTTACAGTACTCTACATTTATAGTACATAGTCTATAAAACCATACCAACAACAATATTCCAACATACGTGAGGATTTGGTTCCATAGTGATTCTTGAGTAAGTGTAAGGAAGTTCTCCATACCATGCTGTAAGTCTTGGTTGCTTGTAAGTTACATCTAAGAAAGAAAATACAGGGCCTTTGAAATGGTTTAATGCTATTTAAGGTGTGCCTACTGAGTGCCATGCAATGTGCAACAAACCATGAGAAATACAAAGGCAGAGTGAAGATGGGCTCTGACTCAAGGTTCCATGTTCTTAGAGGACATGGGATTTCACGAGTAGAACGCGTCAGAGCTCAAAGAAAGAAGACAAGAGAAGGTGTGTTGGCAGAAACCATAGCAGCAAAGGCTCTGAGGTGAGACTATGTGTGACGTGTGTCAGTGAGGACATAAATAAGAGTGGAGTCACACTGCAGAACAGTTCAGATTAGGGAGGGTCTAAAAAAAGCAGGTTATGAAGTCTGAACCCTTGTAGGCAGGAATCTGTGACACCAACATCCATACAAGAAACAAGACACACTGTTCATCAACGTGCCACCTTTTGATTTTAAGAAAAAGGGGTTTTGACCAACCACAGCACAAAGCTGTAGTCAGAAGTTTTTGATGTCCAATTTATCTAAAAGAGAGTTATCCATAGATCTGCTATTTCTCCCCCACAACTGGTATCAACTGCTACAGTAAGAACAATAATGATAAAGGCAACCAGCATTCACTGAAGGCTGAGTGTGTACCAGTCATTCTGCTAAGCACTTATCAGGCAGGATCTCATTTAATTATCACAACCACCTTACGAGGTAGGTATTATTGTACCATTTTACAGATCAGAAAACCAAGAATCAGAAAACTACTTAACTATAACTTGCTTAAAATTAACAATTACTCTGAATGACAAAGGCAGCAATCAAGGCCAACTTGGCCAACAAAAGCCCTACTGTGGAGTCAGGAGAAAAAGTGGACCCCTATTCTGATGTCTGAGTCACAAAAATGAAGCCAGTATGCCTTGCCTCTTTCTTCACAGAAAATTTGAATTCACTCAAGGGTCCAGAAAGGAGATTTTATGCTAGAGCATGGACGTCCTCCAGTGGCCACCTCCGGTATAGCAGATACTGCCGGCCCCTGGATGCCCACAGAGGAGGGAGCAGGATCCAAGTCAGGTAATCTTTACAAGCTCAGGACAGTACAGATGCTGAAACTAAAAGACACTGGACTCTTCTAGTGAAACTAAAATGAGAATAAAAAGCCGGTAATAAGGATCATAAAAGAACATATGCCAAATAGAATCAGAAAAAGGAAAGTTCTTGAAGTTTCTATGAAGAAAGAGGAAAGCTGGCACTATTTAAAGTAATAAAGGTAATGAACAAACTCAAAAAGAGAGCTATCAACCACAGTTCAGCCAAACCAAACATCCTTTGGTTCCTTGAACTGCCACCTCCATGCTCCTGCCCTGTTCGCTCTGATCTCTGAGCCTGCCACCTGCTGTTTCTTCTGCCTGGAATACTCTTCCCTGTCCCTTTTGGCTGGCAAATCCCTAATCATCCTTAGGGTCTCTGTTAGGTTTTAAATCTGTTTAATTAAGACTGGGTGTGGTGAAAGAGACAACAGTATCAGAAAACATTCTAGAAAGGGAGACCAGGCAGCAACAAGTGCGATCTCAGACAGTACTTACCATCTCTGATGCCAGTTCTCTGTTTCCAGGGAACGACCTCACAAAGCTGTTGCAATACCCAGTCGGCTTCTTTTAGGTCAATAAAGCCAGGATACAAACACACCCTTGATGCAGAAAGAACCATTATTAACTAAAGAACACAGAAAAGAGGGGCACCTGGGTGGCTCAGTGGGTTAGGCATCTGACTGTTAATTTCGGCTCAGGTCATGATCTCGGGGTCCTGGGATCAAGCCCCACCTCAGGGGCTCCGCGCTCAGTGTGGAGTCTGCTTGAGATTCTCTCTCTCCTTCTCCCTTTGCCCTTCCCCCCACTCACGTGCACTCTCTCTCTCTCAAAATAAATAAAATCTTAAAAAAAAGAAAAAAAACACAGAGAAGATGGGCTAGTCTCTAAGCATTAGTGGAGGAAGTTAATCTGGATGCTTCCTCCTGGGTAGACAAAATCATCTTACCACATGTCTCATGGCAAACAGAACCTAATTATCACCAGGTCATGATGTTCCAAATGTGAAATAAAAAACTTTCATGTTAAGACAAATGAAAGAGACAATAAAGGAAAAAGAATGCATGAGGGCTTTTAGAGACATGCTTCAAATATGCTCTACCACCACCTGTTGTGAAACCTTGGGCAAATTACTTAACCTTTCTGAACCTTAGTTTTTCTGAAACACAAAAATGATATCCACCTCATAGGCTCACTATGAAAAGTAGAGTAATAAAATGCCTGGCCCTGTGTTATTTTAACAATTGGTTATCTTCTGAGACTAAGCCAATTGTAGGGAAAGCGATCTTTTATGAATGTATCAAAATAAACATTTCCAAATGAGGGTTCTTTCTCTCACTGAATATACACTTACTTCAATAATGCCCAGTCAGCTCAAAATCATTTTTCCTTCTTAAGAAATGTTCTCAAAGCCCTTGGAACATTCTGTTGAACTTCACTCTCTGGAGGTGTGTTTGATTTTTTGAAAGAGCCAAAGCTCACTTCCTGAAGCCATACCTGGTTGGCAATGAGATGCGACCAAAATAATGCAACTGGGTTTCTCGCATGATTATTAAACTTGCTTTGAAAGGGAGGTTCTGAAGCTCTTTCTAAGCAACTCATTTAGATATGTAAGTTCTGATATATTTATTTTAAATGCTTAATTATTTTATAGTGACAATTAGTATATTCTTGCATTAAGGGAATGCTTTCAAAAAAATTTTTTTTTTTTAAGATTTTATCTATTTCAGAGAGAGAGAGACAGAGAGAGCGTGTGCAAGCAGGGGAAGGAGCAGAGGGGGAGGGAGAAAGAATCTCAAACAGACTATATGCTGAGCCCGACCTCGCGACCCTGAGACCACAACCTGAGCCAAAACCAAGAGTTGGACACTTAACCAACTGAGCCACCCCAGGCATCCCTCAAAATGTTTTTAATAAGGATTAATGCCAGCTATACCCTAAATTGTATATGCTTTAACTTTACTAAAACTTACCTTAATGTAGATTAAGGTATTAATCCACTCATGCAGATTAAGGGTTAACATAATGTTATAAATATATGTAGTAGTATGACTAATACAATAAATGTAATAATACATATTACATAATGTAATAATAATAATATGTAGCACTCAGAGCAAAGAAGTGGAGGCTAGATCAACTCAAATTTTAAGTTACTATGTGGCACTTGGAAAAAGTCCTCAATCTCTTTGGCCATCTGAAAAACTACAGAAGTAATAGTTACTGTACCTGAAAGAGAGGCTGTAAAAATATTCTGAAGTTAGAAATGCTATGTAAAAAGAGATAGTACTAAATTCTCACTCCCCAAGAATTTCGGAGGCAGAGGTTACCTGTTTCAAGTAAAGGAGCACAATATTTTAAGAGACTACAACTCAATAATATAGTCACTTTCTAGGGAGGATGTACTTACCTAGATACACCTGTGGGTGATACACTGATTTCATACACACCCTCTTTGCTACAGAAATTAAGAAAACAGACTTGTTAGTACCAGCCAAATAATAGCCTCCACCCAGCGGAAGAGCCGTGCTTTGCAATTCCCAAACTTCTGGTCACCAATATCATTTCAGAATGAGGATACACTATGAGGGAAGCATAACCCCACCTTGTTCCACCACTGAGATGAAGTGCAAGAGGGTGGCAGATAATTGATGTCACTGGGAATTGAATCCTGAGAGGATCAGGCTATGGAGACAAAGACTAGAATAAAATAAATTATGATTCTACCCCTTTGTATTTCATCCATAATTTAGGCTGATATGGTCCAGAAATCTATCACACAAAGGGGTACCAAAGAGAGCATCTCTTTGGAGACTCTGGAATAGGAGCATTTACAGATAGCAAATACATCTCAGGGCTCTGAACTTCTGTTGCTTTCAGATACATGTCTAATGAGGTTCCTGCTCTGATTAAAATCCTTCAAAGGCTCCCCACCAACTTTTCAGCACTGCATTCAAGGTCCCCATGATGTAGCTCCACTTCTTGACAGCTCCCATCCACTTATGATCCTCCACTGCTGCTTGGAATCTCCTGAATTCACCATGGTATTTTTTTAAGATTTTCTTTATTTGATAGAGAAAGCAGACAAGCACTAGTAGGGGGAGGGGCAGAGGGAGAAGGAGAGGCAGACTCCCTGCTGAGCTGGGAGCCCAACAAGGGGCTCGATCCCAGGACCCCAGGATCATGACCTGAGCCGAAGGCAGATGCTTAACCCACTAAGCCACCCAGGCGCTCCACACCACAGTATTTCTTTTTTTTTTTTTTTAAAGATTTTATTTATTTATTTTACAGAGAGAGACACAGCGAGAGAGGGAACACAAGCAGGGGGAGTGGGAGAGGGAGAAGCAGGCTCCACGCAGAGCAGGGAGCCCGATGTGGGACTCGATCCCAGGACCCTGGGATCACGACCTGAGCCGAAGGCAGTTGCTTAACCAACTGAGCCACCCAGGCGCCCCACACCACAGTATTTCTAATCCTGCTTTTCTACAAACTGGAATGCCTCCCCACATCCAGCACCCCCAATCCAACCCACCCGAGCTTTGGTCTGGCAGAAAATTCTAATTCATTCCTCATAATCTCAGTTCAGCCTCACCTTCTGTAACACTTTTCTGACCTCTAATACACCCAAATAATGTTAACCATCTCATCTTCTGTGCTACCACTAGACCTTACTACAAGTCTACTGTTTTATAATATACATGACTGCAATTTATCTGATTACATGTCTATTTCATTTACTAAACTGTGGGCTACTGAGAGGCAAGGAATGGGTTACTGTTCTGTTTCCCAGGGCCTCACACATTGTAGATGGGCAGTAAAAGCTTAGAATTTAACCTAATGTGCAAAAGTACAAAACTGTTCCAGATGTGCAGGGTGGCCAAGGCCACAGTGAGAAAACTGACCCAGACTGCATAGGTTCCTATACCAAGATAACAGTGTCAGACCCTTCTCGGACAGAGGTAAGTTACAGAGAACAACATAAAGGGACAGTTTTCACATCACCCTCTGCCATGTGAGTTAGTAGTTTGTGATCTGTGAGCTGGGCTCTTAGGCAGATGTGAGAACCCCTTTGAGCAAAAATCTAGGCAGAGTTATTGTCATATACATTTATCACATCTCTAGATGAGTTGATTATAGTTTCCCAGAGTGTGAATACAATGTTTCAGTGTGATATGTTTTGGGCCATATTTAGAAATTGGCTCACTTCAAATATGGGTGACATTTTTGGCTATTAAATAAAAATCTAACAGAGCTAACTTTAGATAACCAGAATTAACCAACATTGGGGTCAAGCAGGAAGAAGTTGTCATTTTGCTCTGACTTGAATATTCACAGCTGCCCATTTTTTCAGCCTGAATGTCCCATCTGTACCTAGTAACAAGTTTCATGGTTTTGTTTATTCTCTTTATTACCAATGGAGGCAACGTCACACTGGTGTTCGTAAACAAATCCAAGACTGTCAGAGCCACCAGACTCTGCCTTAAGTGATCGTGTGGTCCAAACCTTTAATATTACAGACAAGGAAACTAAAGTCCAGAAAGATGGCCTTAATGTACCTAATGACTAGTTACATAGCTAACTAGTGGCCAAGCCACAACTATATACCTTCTTTCAAAGTATAATGACATTCGTGTTAGTTTCAAATTTTTCTAGGCTATACAAGTCAACCTGCAAACAGCCAAACAGCGTAACAGACTGTTCATGAGCAATAAACACACTAATTTGTTAAAATAAAAGGACGCTTTCTATAGGCAATTTATCTCTATCAGAAGGAAAAGAGAAATCAAAGCATCTTTTTTTAAAAAAATATTTGAGAGAGAGAGAGAGAGAGCCTCAAGCAGAGGGAGGGGCAGAAGGAGAGGGAGAGAATCTCAAGCAGGCTCCAACTCCCAGCTGAGCACAGAGCCTGATGTGGGGCTCGATCTCACCACCCTGAGATCATGACCTGAACTGAAATCAAGAGTTGGCCGCTTCACTGACTGAGCCACTCAGGCACCCCACAAAGCATCTTTCATTAATTTCAGAAAAGAATATTTTACATACAGATCAGTGTAAGAAGAATTATAAATTAAGGATGATATTTTATACACAGATCAATGTAAGAGGAATTTAAATTGCTCTGGAACAATTATATGAACATTCAAGGCCCTCTAGATTTTGAGCAGCTTTCATAAGTGTTGCTAGTAAAATAGAACCTGACTAAAGTCTTCTCAAAAAGCCATGTTTCAGGGCACCTGGGTGGCACAGTTGGTTAAACATCCAACTCTTGGTTTCAGCTCAGGTCTTGACATCAAGCCCTGTGTGGGGCTCTAAGCTCAGTGAGGAGTCTGCTAAAGTTTCTCTCTCCCTCTGCCCCTCCCTGTGTGCACTCTCTCTCCCTCTAAAATAAATAAATAAATTTAAAAAAACCCAAAATGCCACGTTTCAATGACTGAGGGAAAATCCCCCTCTGTCTTTACCTAGGAGATATTTTAGTTTACTATCTGCAGATTAATGAATCAGGGTCAGGAAATCCACAGCAGAGTCTCAGTTTAACGGACATGTATCTTGTTGCATTTTCCACACCATCAGCAAATTGAGAAATGCTTCCCAAAACAGCAACTTTAAAGACATCTAAGATACAACTACCCCACCCTAAAATTAAGACAGTAACTGGGCCATTATCTCTTTCAGATGGAAAACCCAATGAGGGAAAGATCTGGCCTCTCCATTTTACTGTGGGCAACAGATACAGAAAGGCAGCAAATTACTTACTCAATCACTCGTGGCTCTGGGGCTCTGCGTACTACCTGCAAGGAAACAGGCAGATTTTACTCCTGGAATGATCCTTAATCCTCAGAAAGGCTTATGTGCAGGATTACTATATCCTCTCATTTCTGATAAAAATAAGTCAAGTTTAAAACTATCCCTTTTTTTTATTTCAAGCACTTACTACCCCACCAGAGACAGAGACCCTTGTCTGCTTTTCTTAGAGCCACTTCACAGTTGCTAGTGGGCAAGAAAAAATAATAAAAGTAGAATTAATCCATTTTCAGAGCAGCCAATAATTCTAGAAAAACCTTCTTTCCAGGAGAACAGAAGATATACTGGGGCACGTAGGTGGCACAGTCGGTTGAGCATCCGACTCTTGGTTTTGGCTTAGGTCATGATCTCAGGGTTGTAAGACTGAGCCCTGCACTGGGCTCCATGCTCTCTCTCCCTCTCCCTCTGCTGAGTCATGCACATGTGCTCTCTTTCTCTCTCAAGTAAATAAATTAAGTTAAATCTTTTAAAAAATAAAACAGAAGATAAACTAAGAAATAAGTTTTAATCATTACTTATATAATCACTATTACAGCAAGATGCCTGATTTTTAGCTTTTTCCATGTCACTAACAACAGCGAATCTTCACTGTTTCTTACAATTTTTCCCCATGGGGAGAAAAAAAAAAGCTAAAAAATCAGGCATTGTAGTAGCTGAAAACTTCAACCCAATTCCAGAGACATGTGCTACACTAGCACTAAAGACAGCATGGTTTTAGGACTGTTAGAACTCAAATAACCAATGCAAGTGCTAGTCATGGTATAACCTCCTTCCCCCGCCCCAAATGGGAATTATATATGCCCATCAATTGGGAGCAGACTACAAAGAATCTTTAGACATACTAAGGAAATTGACTCCACATTTCATTATTATTACAGGCCTTTCATGCTCCTTTTATTAGTAAATTTATTCATCACCACTGGATTGTCTACTATGTGAATATAGCTTTTACAAGCAAATCTGTTAATGTTGTAGGAGAAATAAGAATTTACCTGCTGGGGTTCTTTGAACACAAACTGTCTGTCCACAAGATGATGCTCCTTGTTCATCCATGTCTGACCAGGTCTCTGGTGGAGATGGCTCTTAGCAGTGGTAGCTGAATCAAGAGCAAGAATAGACGTGAACCAGACTCAAAAAGTCTGCTCTGGGGAGCAAGGGCCAATAAAATCTACTTGAAGATAACCAATATGACACCTAGAAATTAATTAGTAAAGTCTGTTGGAGATCCCACCTCACACACTGAAAGGTTTGAGAGCTGTGACTAAATATGAGAAATACTATACCTCAACCCTCAATAAAAGATGACCATCAAGAAAATCAAAGTACCAGCTACATTTTAAATAACTCCTAACATCAACTGAAATGCAAGCATATTCACACAAGATCCCCACGAGCTCTTGCCTGGCTGAGCGGTGGCCTGGCTCTTCACGGGGCCAGCCCAGGCTCCCTGCACTCGGGCTCGCCGTCTTTTGTCCTCCATGTTGACCAAAAAGGCTTCTGCTCTTAGCTTTCAGATTTAATTCCTGATCAAAATCACACAACGGTATCTGTTGAAAATAAAAAAAAAGTGCTTTTAGTTAGGATTGTGAGTGTGAACTATCTAAGGGAGTCATTATAATCCTTTCAAGCTCAATGCAATTGGAGATTCTATGTAAAATTCATTTCTGTCATCATAGCATCTCAATCAAGGAGCCTAATAAATCACTTAGGACTGCTGGTTTTAATGTTTATCTTTTGCAATCTTAAGTATTTTTTAAATTTAAAATTTTTTTTTTGTTGTTAGAGAGAGAGTGAGCGTGGGGAGTGGGGCGGACAGAGGGAGAGAGAAAATCTTAAAGAGACTTCACGCCCAGCGCAGAGCCCATGCAGGGCTCGATCTCACTACCCTGAGATCATGACCTGAGCCAAAATCGAGAGTCGGACTGAGCCACCCAGGCGCCCCAACAATCTTACAGTACTTTTGCTTCTTTCACAAGAAAGTACATGTTAAGAAATTCTAAGATCTACCACATCGGTCTTATTAGTCTGCAAGAAACTGTAATATTCCCTCACCTATACGGATATTGAGAAATAGGCTCAGACTCAGTTTCCAAGGGCATTTCCATATTCCATTATAACTAAACTTATAATTAAACTTCCCTGAAAGCTTGTTAAAAATACCCATGGCCTGTCTCAGAAGATCTGATTTAGGATGGATACAAGTGTTTGTCTTTGTGACAAGCATTGTAGGAGCTGGTTCTAAGTGGGCATGTATGAGGACCACAAGGTTAAGTGGCTCACCCAGAGTCACTCAGGAAATCAATAGGAGGTAGACTAACATTCAAACTTTATTAACTTCCAGTTTTCAGTTAATTGAAAAGAAACACCTCATAATGGCCAGTAATACTAATTTGGCATTTTTGCCAATAAAATTTCAGCTCACAGCAAATATAGGAACACAGCTACAAAGAGACAAAAACAGGGAGGTTCGAGCCACATGTTCTGAACCTATGATCCATTTCCTTATTGCGCTAAGAAAGCTTCACATTTCAAGTCCTCACAGGTAACAAGCTCATTTTATGGCTTATTTAGAAAACCAATTTCCAGACCTTCCCCAGACCTCCTGAGCTGTCCTGGGCTCAGGAATATGGACATTTAACAAATTTCCCCAGGTGATAAGTATATAATTCCTTCTCATTTAATAGGTAGGGAGAGGACAGAGACTGCCATCTGCCCAAAAAGAGTTAACGGCCCAGAGTCAAATACCAACACTCCACTCCCACAAGACGTGTAGAGGAAGCTTACATTTTCTCTCAACAAGACCGTCAAAAACTCTTAACACAATTAGCTATAGTTCTGATTTTGTGGCCCAGAAACTGTTAACTAACCCCACCTTCCATCCTGGGATTCTTTACCCACATAAAGCTTGAGAACCCTGCAGAAGGCAAAAGGCAAGGGCGCCGGCGCCAGCCTGACTCGCTCTGAATCTAAATCTAGCAGCTCCCAGCTGCGTGACCTGTCAGCTGACTCCACCTTTCCGGGCCTGAGTTTCTTCCTCCGTAAAGAGGGAAACCAATACCTCTCACGGCTGAAGTGCAGAATAGGCGGTCCTCGAAGGTGAAAAAGCCCGTTAGCAACTCTCCCTATTTTAGAGCCTTCTCTTCCAGGAGCCCCAGGATGCGGTCCTGGAGGTCGACCGGGGAGGGTCCTCAGGGGGCGGTCCCCATACCCCCAGCCACCCAGCAGGGACCGGGACCCCACGGCAGCCGGCTGAGCCCGGCGCGCACGGACAAACCCGCTCGGTCCTGGAACGGACCCCGCTGCCCCAGACCCGCTCCGCCGCCGGCTGTCGGGGAACCTTAAGAGGGGAGCACCGGCTCCGACATCCCGCAACCACAGGCCGCGGCGTCAGGTATTTCCGCTGACGTCACGCGCCGCCGCCGCCACTTCCGGCGCCGTCGGCTGGAGTCCGGGCAGCTCCGTGTACCCCGCACCGGGAGGGCCGGCTCGCTGAAGGAGCGATGGGCGGGCCGGGATTGGAGGCGAGCGCAGATCGAAGGTGCGGTAGGGGCTCCGTGAGGAGCGGGGATATGGCGAAGGTGGGAATGAAGACGTGCTTCCTAGGCCGAGGTCTCTCGGGCCATAATCCACCCCCCTTGCTCCGAAACCAAACTGGAGACGTCTAAGCGCCGGCATCCTTGGTCTCTGCGGAGTGACTGGGTCCCAGCAGGGCTGGTAGGAGGGCGAGGGGCTTGGGAAACCAGGTCGTGATGTGTTAAGTAAAAGGATTTGGATTTTACCCTGGAAGCCCTGGAGAGTGTAACAGGCGCTTCCTTTGCGTTCCCACCGCAGCCTGTGCATCCCTCCATCAGTAACACAACAGGGCATGGGACCACGCCGCCTCCTCCATGACTCTCCGGTGCTAAGCACATTTTGCTTCAGTGAACAGACCGAAGTTTCAGTCCAGGCGACACCATTCACTAGATGTATAATCTAGGGCAGGTACTCCACTTCTTTATAAAGTGGGCATAGCTCTTGTTGGGAGAGTTAAATGTGGTAATGCATGTAAAGAATTTAGCAGGGTGCTTGGAACACAATAGAAATTCAGTTGAGTGTCTTAAAAAGTAAAAAATAAAATAAAATAAATTTGGGCACCTGGGTGGCTCAGTCGGGTAAGCGTCTGCCTTTGGCTCAGTCATGATCCCAGGGTCCTGGGATTGAGCCCCGCATGGGGCTCCCTGCTCAGTGGGGAGCCTGCTTCTCCCTCTCCTTCTGCCTGTGGCTCCCCCTGCTTGTGTTCTCTGTCAAATAAATAAATTAAATTAAATATTTTTTAAAAAATAAAAATTAAAAATAAATAAATAAATTTGACCAGTGGGTCAAAAGGTGTCTTCTATTCACCCCATCTGAGTTTTTGAGAAACATCTTTAAATGGCCACGTTAAACCACGTATCCTGCAGTGTGAAAATAGCAAAAGTAGCACTGAATTGTCTGTGTTGTGCAGCTTATTCTCTAAGACCTACCAAATCACAGTCACTGTGGGAGTCTTTAGAATAAGTCTTGTATTATATACTGCTTATCTGCAAAAGCTCAGTGTACCCCACCAATCTAATTTTCACAGCATCCATCATTCTTTGTTATACTTTGTGACACTGAAGGAAAATGATTTATCCTAGAACTGAAAGGAGAGAAAAGTGGTAAGTCCAGACAGTAATTTTTTTCTTTTTTTTTTTTTTTCTTTTTTTTCTTTTTTGGCCCCATCAACTAGTAATTTGTCAGTGTCTGTTTCTGGTTCAGGAACCTTGGCTGTGTCTTCCAAAGGATGTCATTTCTTTCTTTTCAGTGATTATAGTTTTGGAACAGGGACAAAGAAGTTGGATTGAGGAGTTCCTAAAAGTAGTAATTAACACCTTTTCAGCCTCCAAGTAGAACATTTCTCAAGAATCCATCCATGGCCCACTTGCATCCCAAATAACTGCATTTTTAACAAAATCACTTGCATTTTTACCAAGCGTTCAAGGTGATTTAGATGCAGAGAAATTTTAGAAACCTTCAGGATGCATGTAGGGTGACAAATCATTCTCATCTGTCTGGGACTGAGAGGTTTTCCAGGACATAGGACTTTAAATGCTAAAGGCAGGACGGTATCGGGCAACTGAAATGGTTGGTTACCCTAGATACATGTGAATATGTAGTACTAGAAAGATGTTCTTTGTGAGTCTTACAACGTGAGTTTCCCCATTTCTATATGCAGTATTTGTGTTTTTATTGGGGGGGGCGGTCAAGACCGTGGGAGAGGGATTGAAAATGAGGTGCCTTGCCAGTTAACAGCCCACCGATTCTCAGCTCCAAACCCTTCCTCCCCTGCCCTACTTGCAATACTGGAACATTTCTCCCTTGCCATTTGGTCCGATGTGAAGCGTCATCAGTAGAGGGTGCTGGAGGGACATTAGAGGAGGAAAGGGTCCTTCCTGATTCAAGCGCTCCTCTCAGCTGGCTATGCAATGCAGGGCAGCCGGCGGTGTTTGGCATCTCTTTGTGGGCTGAATTGCAATGTTAGTGGAATTTACAGCCTTGTTAAGTTCCTCTTGTGAAGTTAAGGCATCAATTGGGAAGGAATGGGATATCAAATTTTGAAATAGTGACATCTGCTTGGACCTAGAGGAAACTGACGTTTCTTGGACACCCAAGTTACCCTAAACCTCCCTGAACCTCCCAAGGCAGTGGAAGTAGCTTGCTGTCCTGTGTCTGAGGAGACGAGCGGTCCTTTGCTTGAAAACCCTATGAAACCCTCACCTGGAGCAGATGACTTGAAATGCTCAGCATAGATCTGAACTTCCTAACAGATGGGAGGGCACTCCCAGATTTGTGCCTTCCTTGGTGGTTTGTGTGGTGTGTGTGTGTGTGTGTGTGTGTGCGTGTGCGTGCACGCACACGCACACCCCCGCACGTGCACATGCCTGCCTGGACCTAGATGTTGGCAGTGCCTGCTCCTTCTATCTGCTGTTTCTGTATTCTAAGAATTTCCCTTTCCCCTTGTAGGTGGTACCCTATTATAGTTATTAATCTTTCCCCTGAAACTATATAATTTCTGTCTCCTGTTTGATTCCTGTTACGGTGTGATTGTGATATCAGGGGTTGGAAGCAATAGCTAGCAAGTGGCTGGCCCCAGAGTTGGCTTTAAACTCTAAGTAATCGGTTTGGCTCTGATTTGGACGCTTACTATCATCCCTGGCCCTTTACTCTTGTGCTACTCTCTCATTTCCCTTCACCCAAGACCGCCTTCCCAAAGTTGTGCTGATTTGGTTGCCTTCCCTCTACTCTGAAACCAGCATTTCTCAGCGTATGGTTGGAAGACCATCTGCATTGGAGTCCCTAGGGGATGCTTATAAAAAATGAACATTCCAGGCCGCCCATCGAGATTCTGGGTTAGTGGGTCTGGGGTGAGGGCCGAGCAACTTGCATATTTAATCGTGCCTTGTTTCGTCTTCCAAGAACCTGCCAGAGTTCTGCCTTTTCTAGCTGCCTGCTTTCTGCAGGTGACTACTTCCCACTCAACAGATACCTCATCCCTTGGATGGCAAAACTGATAGATGCTTTAAGTGCTAGTAGCTCTTACCAGAAGGATTCTGAGTGAGCTACACATTGCCGCCTATTTTCAGTTGCTGATTTTCACACCAGACTCTTGCCAATCCTTGCCTGTTTCGATCATATGCTGCTTATGGAGTGCCTGCTGAGAATTCTGGAGAAAATCCAATCCAGGGAAAATAATGGCACATCATGCTAATAGCTCTCAGCGAAGGTACTGCATTGAGAAATTCCCAGCCCATGTCTCACTGCCAGAGGCTAAGCGGTTTCCAGCTTGAAGAGGGGAGAGTGGGGCAGGAACCCGCCAACTCTGCAGCGGGCTGTCATGGAGGCTTTCAAGTCTCCACCAACTCTAACCAATGTCGAGGAAGACAGGATGCTTCCCCAGACTCCAGACAGGAACTCCTCCCATTCAACACCCAGCACAACTACAGATGCTGCTCGAGATAAAATCTGCCAGTAAACCATAGTGTCAACTGTGAGGAACAATTAAAGAACAATATAATTGGATGTGAAATTGTGGAGAGCAAATATCCAGGACAGGAGAGGTCACTAGAGGTTACAGGCATCAGTGAAGGCGTTACGGCAAACAGGGAGTTATGTCAGGGTTTTAAACAGTATGGAGCGTTCAGTGGCTAAGAGATATTAATAGTCACATTGCTCCTAAAAAGAGTAGGCAACATTTACGCATCTGATTTCTAAATAATAGCACATAATCTTAACATTTCCTGAGAGCACGCCAAGTGATGCTGTAGTTCTATGCATACACTGATGTTTTTCTAATTATTAGTCCCATTTACAAAGGAAAAAACTGAACCATAATGCTACATGAGGCCACCATGCCCCCCTCTGCAAATACGTGGCAGAAGCAAAGCCAAATTAGGAAAGACAGAACTATTCTTGGAAAGATACATGGCGCCATTTCCTGGGGCCTAATAGCTGGGTTCTTTCAGAGACTTTGGAAAGTGAAGGATTGGTCAGACCCTAGGTTATAAATCGTTCTTGATGGCTGTATCTAGATGGTTTGGCAGATTCTTCTCTAGAGTCACCAATTCCTCAGAGCCACGTGAACCACATTATTTCGAGTGTATGAACTGGGATGTCAGGCTAGTCTTTACTCAAATGTCATGAGTACTGACTGTGGCTAGCACTTAAGGACAAAGTAGTGATCAAAGACAGACCTGGCTCCCGCCCTCATGGATTTTACAGTCCAGCAGGAGAGCTAGACATTTTTAAAATACACAAATATTATGGTTATCATATTTGGTATGAGACTCTCATGGGGAACCTAACCTAGTGGAGTAATATCCCCAATGTATGCAGAGTCTTGTGTTGGTTGGGAGTCCTGATTTGTGTTTGATTCAGCTGGTGCATCAGCAGCTGGGGGTTGGCTGAGCTAGACTAGCCTTGACTCCATGTGCTGTCTCATCCTTGAACAAGCTCACTAGGCATGTTCTCATAGTGGTGTCAGGGGAGGTGTGTACAAACCCACCTCTTGAGGCCTAGGCTTAGAAGTGGCACAAGAGCACTTCATTTACTGGCCAAAGCAAGCTAAACCAAGTCTGAAGAGGGGGGAAATAGACTTGACCTCTTGCAGTTGTTGCAAAGGGTCTGGATACTGGGAGGAGTCCAGTATTGGAGCCATTTTTGCAATCGCTCTACCACACTGAGTGAAGGGGTATATTGGAGAAACTGAAAGAGGGTTCCTGTAGGAATAGGGAGTTGTGGGGGGCGGGTTCTTTGAGATGGGGTAGAAAGGAGTCTGACCATGCAGGCCTTGAAAGGCATAGTAAGCATCCAGTGTTTATATATGGTATGAAGCCTATGATTAGCATTAGACACTCATTCTCCCCTCCTTTCCTTCCTTTCCATCTTGTAGAATGCTTTGAAACCGTTGTTGAGAACATGTTTTGCTGTGTGCCTAAGGCAGAGATATCTTCTTTCAAGTGGTTAGGATGCTGATAAGCAAATATTCAACAAAAGCCTATTACTAAAAAAAAAATGTAAAAGCACCTGTAATTATTAAGTGAATGATTCGTGGAGTATTTCCTCTCATGCCTTAGGAATAAATTATCCACTTTTTAGAAGCAAATTCATTATGTAGAGAAGCACAAAAACTAAACTGATGTGCCTAGGTTGTCTTTTGCCCTGAAAGAACCAAAGACAGCATAGCTACTAAATAGAGTATTCATGTGACGCTCCCCTTACAGCTTTTCCTTAGGTTGTGTAGTGCTTGGTGGTCAAATTCAGCCAACATCTGCACCAGGGTGGGTGCACGGATGAAAGACACAATGAACCCAGGTTACTCCCATGCACAGAATAACACTAGGTAAACTGGGCATGTTAAAAAGCAGCCTTGAATCTTTCAGACTTCTTTTTTTTTTTTTTTTAAGATTTTATTTATTTATTTGACAGAGAGAGAGAGAGAGACAGTGAGAGGGAACACAAGCAGGGGGAGTGGGAGACGGAGAAGCAGGCTTCGCGCTGAGCAGGGAGCCCGATACGGGGCTCGATCCCAGGACCCTGGGATCATGACCTGAGCCGAAGGCAGACGCTTAACGACTGAGCCACCCAGGCGCCCCGAATCTTTCAGACTTCTAATACCACTTTGCTCCCTCGCCCTCTTTCTCTGTCCCTCCCCCGTCCCTGTGCAAGCTTGCTTTCTCTCTTTCTCTCAAAATAAATAAATCTTTAAAAAAATTATTGGATTATTGGAACTATTGCATATACAACATAAGGATACTTAATATTTAAATAAATGAAAGTATTACAAGCATTAGTTCAAAATCATCAGAAATGCAAAGCTATTTTTGAAAAAGAGCAAAATACAACAATGAAAGTTAAAAACACAATGAAGGGGCACGTGGGTGGCTCAGTCGGTTAAGCGCCTGCCTTTGGCTCAGGTCATGATCTCGGGGTCCTTGGATCCAGCCCCCATCGGGCTCCCTGCTCAGCGGGGAGTCTGCTTCTCCCTCTCCCTCTGCTGCTCCCCCTGCTTGTGCTTTCTCACTCTCACTCTCAAATAAAATCTTAAAAAAAAATAACCCAATGAAGACTCTACTTCTGGGTGGGACATGGTAGTAGCAAGCAGTTACTCCATTATAACATAGAAAATAAACAAGTAAATTAGTTTTTGGGTTTTTTTTGCCTTTGACTTTAGAGCTCTGTGATGCAATGTGGACTAGCTTAATGAAAATGGTAACGGAAGAACCCTTGCCAGGTAAGTTGGCCGTGTTTTTCTCTGGGGAACATTTTCTAAGGGTAACAGCTGAGGATTGGGCTTGCTAAAGGCAGTGGCTTCTCTACAAGGGGAAAGAGAATCCAACAGACCTTTTGACAGTCAGCGGGATGGCATGACAGATTGGAAGCTAGAGGAGGCGCTAAGTGCATGAGTTTGCCCCTTGAGGCATTTGCTGAGCACTACAGCAACAGAAGGGAGAGGGCTGGACTGGGAAGACAAGGTGAACCCTTTTATAGTCTTACTGTGCTTAAAAAACAAAGTTCTGAGGAAGAAGAACCCAAAAGAAACCTGACAGGTTTCATTCTGTTGACATTTGAAACTACAGGGCACTAAATCTGAAAAAGTGGCAACTTGGGGTGCCTGGGTGGCTCAGTCGGTTAAGCGTCTACCTTCAGCTCAGGTCATGATCCCGGATCCTGGCATGGAGCCCCACATCGGTGTTCCCTGCTCCGTGGGGAGCCTGCTTCTCCCTCTGCCTGCTGCTCCCCCTGCTCGTGCTCTCTCGCTCTCTCTCAAATAAATAAAATCTTAAAAAAAAAAAAGTGGCAACCCAGCCCTAGCTCAGCTCAATACCTGTTTGGATTAGAGTGATCAGGCCTTACTCTATCTAACAGGGAAGAGGTGAGCCCTCTCCGGAGAATAAGAACATTGACTTCAGTCTTTATGGTTCTTTTATATAGAACTTCTGGCATACAATAAAAGGAAAATTATGGGACATGCAAGGGGTCAGAAAAATGTAACTGATCATCAAGAGAAAAAGTAGATCTACGGATGATCCAAATGTAGGAGTAAGCAGACAAGAACTTTAAAACAACTCTTACGAATATTTATAAAAACAGAGGAAAAGAAGAAAACATGTGAAAAAGGTAGATTTCCAATAGACAACTGGAATTTACATGAAAGAATCACAAACACACAGAAAGATAGTAAAACAATTGAAAAACAAAGCAGAGATAGCTACCTTGGTATCGCAGAAAACAGATTTTAAGGCAAAAAGCATTAGCAATAAGGCTGTCACTACATGACCAAAAAAGAGTTCAACTCACCAGGAAGGCATAATTCTAAGCTTTACTCACCTAACAAGATAGCCTCAAAATGTATAAAGCAAAAACTGATAAAACAGGGGAATTTGAAAATCCATCATCACAGTGAGAGATTTCAAAATACTTCTCTCAATTATTGACAGGTCAGGCAAACAAACGTTAGTAATGACATGGGAGATTTGAACAATTAATAAGGTTAAAGTACATATTTAGAAAATAACAATTGGAAAATAAACATTCTTCTTAAGCACATATGGTACATTTTAAAAAACAGAGAGGGAGGCAAATCATAAGACTCTTAATCATAGGTAACAAACAGCGTTGTTGGAGGGGAGGTGGGTGGGGGTTGGGATAACTGGATGATGGGCATTAAGGAGGGCACGGGATGTAATGAGCACTGGGAATTGTATGCAACTGATGAATCACTAAATTCTACCTCTGAAACTAATAATACAGTATAGGTTAATTAAATTGAATTTAAGTAAAAAAAAAATTTTTTTTTTAAATTGGCCATACCTAGACATAAAGGACATCTCAAAAACTTTCTAAGAATCAGTAAAAATAAAAGGTTTACATTTGTATTAGTTTCCTGTGGTTGCTGTAACAAGATTACTCTCACAGTTCTAAAGGAGAAAAGTCCAAAATCAGTTTGTAGGCCAAAATCAAGGTGTTGGCTGAGTCCTCAATCCTCCAGAACCTCTGGGGAATAATCCAATGCCGATGGCATTCCTTGACTTGTGGCTGCATCACTCCAATCTCTGCCTCCGAGGTCATGCTGCTTTCTCCTTTTCTGTGTGTAATCTTCCTCTTATTAAGGATATTTGTGATTTCATTTAGGGCCCATCTGGATAATCTCATCTCAAGACCCTCTAACTTAATCACATCTGCAAAGACCTTTTTCCACATAAGATAGCGTTTACAGGGTCCAGGGATTTGGATCTGGTATCTTTGGGGGCCATTATTCAGCCTACTACAACATTTATATATATATATTTACTTTATGCCAGGCTAGATCCTGAGTACTTTAAAAATACAAATTTTTGCTCACCAACAATCTACAAGCCAGGTGCTGTTATTATTCTCATCTTTCAGAAGGCAAAACTGAGGTAGAGAAAGGTTATAATTTGCCCAAGCTGTGCCATACCTACATGTTCTCTGACCACAATGCAATTATTTAGAAATCAATAACAAAAGATTTCACTTTTTATTCTAAAAAAATTTCAGATTTATAGGAATTTTACAAGCACACAGAATTCCCATATACCACCTTTCACCTATATTCTTTCAATGTTAACATTTTAACACATTTGCTTTATCTTTTTCTGTATACATAATTTTTTTCTGAACCTTCTGAGATTAAGTTGCATAGATAATGTCCCATTATCCCTAAATACTCTAGTGTGTACTTCCTAAAACTCAAGAGCTTTTTCTTGAATAACCACAGTACAATGCTCAAACTCAGGAAATTAACATTGATAGAATGCTTTTATCTAACCTATAGACCTTACTCAAATCTTAACCATTGTCTCAAAAATGTCATTCTTAATCAAGATTCGATCCGAGATCATGTAACATTTACTTGTCACATTTCTTTAGTTTTCTTTAATCTGAAACTTTTGACAAATTTAAGTAGGTTATTTTGTAGGATATCCTTCAATTTGGATTTTTCTGATATTTCTTTTTGATTCTCGGCCTTTTGACTAAGATCAGGTGTGATCAGGTTCAGGTTATACATTTTTGGCAGGAATACAATATAAGTGATGTTGTATCTTCAGTCCATGATAACACAATGCACAAAATATAAAATTGTCTTATTAATGGTGATACCAACACAAGCTTTTTAAAAAGGAAATAGCATTTATAAACATTTGAATTTGTGCTTTTAAAAACATTTCTCAACAGGTCATAGGTCAAAGTCATAAATTTTTAAATATTAGCACTGAAAAAGAATGTGTGTACATATACATGTTTATGTACTCACACACACACACCTGAATTGTGGGATGTAGCAAAAAATAATTAAACGTAGAGCAATAGATGTTTATGTCAGAATAGAAAAAATGTTAAACATGAATGAAATGTTCAATTTGTGAAATAAGAAAAATAACAGAATAAACTGCCAGAAATCAGGAGAACATAAAGTGAAAAGGGCAGAGAGGATCGACAAAACCAAATTGCTTCTTTAAAAACTAATAAAGTAGACAAATTCCTAGCAAAATGGTCAAGGAAAAGAATGTGAGAAAACACAAAGAATATTGGGAAAGGAAAGAGAAGGCTTACAAAAATCAAAGATTCCTCAAGTCACATTATGCTAATACATTTGGGGAAAAAAAATGAGGCAGTGCTTAGAAATTTTTTTTTCAAAATTGACTCAAGAAAAAATAGAAACCTTGAGTAGTCTTATTCCCATTAAAGCAACATCATCAGTAGCTAAAAATCTTCCCACAAATACATACTAGGGCCAGATGGTTTTATAAACTTTCAAGGAAAAAGATTGCTCCAATCTTTTAGTCTTCCAGAGCACAGTAAAATAAGCAACACTTCCCAGCTCATTTAATGAAGTTATAATATTGATATGAAAGCCAGACAAATATGAAGATTGCAAACCAATTTCCTAAACAAAGATGCAAAATTCCAAATAAAATACCAGCAAATTGTATTTAGCAGTACAAAGATAGTGAATTATGACCAAGAATGTAAAGGTGATTTCATATTAGAAAGTCCTAACTAAACTAACAAGATCTCTGAAATCTTCAGGAAAGACTTCATGCAGTATAAAGTTCAATATGTATGTACTCCTAGCCATTCTTGGAACATACCAGGCACGCACTCTCCTTGGGTTCTTTGCTCAGGCTGGTCTGCTTGATCTGCCCTTCTCCCACATAGCTGAAAGGCCTCCCCAGGACCGTTCAAAACCTCTCTCCACAGCCACCATGAGTATACAAGCCTCCCACTCTTACCCTACACACACAGATTCCCCATCCTCCTTACCTTGCTTCATCCCCCTTCCCCCCCATAGCATAAAGCACTTACACTATGTTACTCTTTCTTTCTTCTTTTTTAACCTGTCTCCCTCCTTGGCTTGCCTCCCCTTCCCCAGCTCAAATGTAAGCTCTACAGGGGCAAAAATTTTTGTCCCTTTGTTCACTGTAGTTTCTCCAGCACCCAGAAGAGTAAATAGCACATGGTTAGCACTCAATAAATGCACCCAATGCTATGTCTAGAAACTTTTGTAGTAAGGAAGACAAGCTTGCCTTATATCCTTTTAGGATTATCATTTATAGTACCCATGTTGCTTGCTTTTCAGTGACACAGGTAAAAGGAGAGTGCAAAGTTGTAATATGCCATCATCACGTTAACATGGATTCATTTAATATGTTTGTGTTCATGCTGGACACCATGTTCCATTTCTAGATGTCTCTACATAAACCTCGACAGAAAGAATTACATTCCAAGAGGGAATTTAAATTCTGTCCACATGTATATGTTTTCATCATGAGATGAGTATCAAAGTACAAAGTAGTGAGTCCTTAAACATTTTTTAATTGAATTAGTTTCCAACATATTCAATAAAGAGCTTTGGTAATTTCCTTTGACCCTGTAACTACCGAGCAAAGTAGCAGAATCCAAGACCACCTAAATCTCAGGTAATTTTTGGTGTCAATAGATTTTAAAAAATTAGAGTACAACTTAAGTTCATTTCATTCTCGAAAGGTATCACAATAAATCTCCTCTTCCACACTGCATCCGCACCATTTGTTTGGTGTCAGCACTGATGCTCACTCCATATAAAGTTCAGGTCTGTCGTATTTCAATGCAATAAATGCTCCAGTGAGAGGAATTCATCTATTTAGGGCAGGGCCACATTTGAGGACATTGAGAACAATAGTAACATCTGTATTTATTCCCAGTGTATGGGGGACTGGCACAAAGAAAAATCAGAATGGCAACGTCATTATGTGTGCAAGACAATTCTTCTCGTGTTCCCCCCATGCTACCGCACAGAAACAATGAAAGAACAAGAAATTAAAATCTGGCTCACTGTGTTGTGAGGTGAGCTGACTCTATATAAATCATTCTCTCTTTTACTCTACACTCTTGGGTTCAAACCTTATCTAGCACACATCAGACTATAACATCAAGTTGATATAAAGTTAAGTCTAAAAGCTGTGCTCCACTATTTTGAAAGTTTGGAGTATGCTGGGTTCTCTTTTAATGAATTTTTTCATGTGCCTAGAAACAGATTTTCATGCCATTATCTCAGTCTTCAGTGTCAAATACAAGAGCACACTTGCCAAGTTGAAGTAGTAAAAGTTACAGCTCAGAAGCTTCTAACTTGGAGGGAAGGGAACATGTTTTGTATGCTTGTACATGGATCCCTCCCCAACACTACCAACTCCACTGAAAACTACCACCCACAACAATCAACCAACCAACGTGTGAAAGCAAATAAAAATATCACCCAGGTCACTGTGGTTTCACCATTTCAACAACAAAATGAGAGAGAAAAAGGCAATGTGTTTTTCATAAAACTACGTTTATTCAGTTTAAATGATTCTGAGATTATGTTCTTAATTTTTGGGTGCTAAAATGTCTTTTCTTCTATGTAATGATGCTAATGGATCTTCCTGTTTTTGTTTTATGTCCTTAGCTGGCAAAACTAAAAGCTAGAAACTAAACACTGCAATTACTTTTTTTTTTTTTTTTTACACAAATCTCCTGGTGTTTAAAACTCAGAGCTTAGGAACCACAGCCTTGGTAAAGACCTACCTACCTTCCATGTTACATGTTTCACAATATTGAATTACTTCTTGGTGATTTCCCTCAAACAAGTTATGGAGCAGGATAAAAGTAAGTCTTCACTTACAGTAAGCCAGTGTAAAAACAGCCTTAATTTCAAGCACCGAAGAAATACATTTTCAATCATCACTGTGGTTAAATCAACTTTTATTAAAACTAGTCAGATTGCTATCTACAGGGTATCGATTTATCACTTCTCCATTATCATTACTGTTTTGGGAAAAGCCTGCGGTCACATATGTGAACAGGATTGATGCAGTGCAGAAACAAAGGAGGCTGGGGTCCAAGCAGGCCACTCTCCTGGGTCAGGGATTTAGTGGCACTGTAGGTGGCTGCTCATCTCAATGTATTTTTTGGTCCATTTACCTTTATAAATCATACCATATAGCTTTCAGTATTTACATGCATTTAAACTGAGAAGAAATATGTGTTAGAGGAAAGCATATATTAGTGGGCTTCATGTGTCAAAAGGAACTCCATATTTCGTGTATTATTTTTATGTCATTAGCTACCTTTGAGAACAAAAAGTTCCACATAAATGTACAAATTGGGACATACTTTCAGAAAATCTCATAGCGATGCATATTACAGTGTGTCCTCCCATAAGTGAATCAATTAATCTCCACTTCCTCGAAGTGTTAATAATAAACAAAAAGAGTAAATGGCCATTACTTTTTAAAGTATAATTCAGAGAAAATACAAGAACCATCATCATTGGCATTTTGGGCCAAATGAAACCACTGAAGCATTATGTCTGACTCAATCATTCTGTGATTTGCCAAAATCATGTTCCTTCCCATTACACTGTTCTTGCTAGCATTAGTTCTATGTCCATTTGATAGGAACATTTATATTAAACTTCAAAATAACTCCTGGCAGTATTCAAAATATATGGCCAGAACTCCTGAAGGCAACTTTGCTTTCATCCCAATTATGACAACATTTAGCCTTATTAGTAACTGATAAAATGACAGCCGCAGACTTTGGAGAGGGGTGGGTGCCTTGCCGTAAACCCGCTTAAGCTGGCACGCCTGGCCAAGCTACTCAGTACAGTTACCAATGCTTAGTTCTTCTTGGCTTTCTTCATATAGCGAGCCCGCGTGGACTTGCCAAAATTCATGGTCATTTTGAAATACAGCCAGGTAGGCATAACTGAAAGTATTGAGTCCTAGGGAAAGAAAATGGGGAGATATGTAATGACAGCCTACAATTTGGGCTAACTTAGAGCATCTGATCTTGTTTTACTCTACTGTTGTTTTGTCGGTAAATCTGAAAGTTCTTGGGTGTTTAAAATAAAACATAGATGCCTCATTAGTAGGTCTAGACAATGTATAGATGCGGATACATCACATGCTATTTTGTGACTCAGCGGGAAAGAAAACCCCAAAGCAAAGTACTGATTTGAGACTTGCAGAGCTACATACCATAAGAAAATGGACCGGGTATCCGGTGGTTCGGGACTGCAAGCCCACCGTTCTCATTGCAGACTTCACATATGTCTCTGCAGATGGCTTATCCAGGGTTGGCTTTCGGATTTTCGACAGCTTTGTAGCTACATAGTACGGCAGGACACTCTAGAAAGGCAACACACACACCCCACCACAAAACACAAAAACAAAAACAACCATGCTGTTGATTAGGAAGACCACAAACTAAGAACTGCTTGACTGCTCCTAGCGGCAGAAACATAGAAACACTGTGGTGAAATCTAAAGTCTGCTTGAGAGAATACATGACAGCATAAAATCAATTGTAATAAGGTAATCTATCCATGAAACAATTTGAGACTGAGAAAGTATTAAAAATAAGCAGAAATAGACCTTTTTGAACCTTTAAAAAGAAGGCACTTAAACAAACCTGGAGAGCAGAGGTTCTGGACAGGATACTCTTTCTACTCTGATGAAACTGAACATGGTTACAAAACCACCACGGAGATTTTTGACATTTTATCCTCCTAAAGAGACAATGCTCATTTTCTTTCTAATTTGTCGCTCATTAAGATGATTCTGTCAGCTTTGGTGCCTCTAAAATAAGCATTTCCCCTTCTCAGACTTTAGCTACTACTCTTCCTCCCTAGTTTCTTACCACTCTGTGTCTGAGTTTTATAAACTTTGCTGCTGCTAAGATCGGATCTCCCACCCCCAACCTTTTTTCTTTTTTCTTTGTGGGGGAGACATGTGGAAACAGCTTGGGTAACCAAGAGACCCTTGATGGGAGTGGCGTGGGAGGACAGATCTGAACGCTACCTGTTAGAAGAACTTAACCAACGTCAGGTTCTTTATTGCTTAAGCTTGACACATTTGGATAGGATTCAACATAGAACACAAGGAGACGCTATTACAACGGGTCCCCAGTCATGACACCAGAGGTTCCTTCTATAGTTTGAAATAACTTGGGCTTGGTTGTTCTCCAAAGAGTGAATGTATTCTATTTATCGTGTGTGCATGAGAGGAAAGGGTATCAACGACAGTGATACTTCTGTTAAAGAAGAGGATTAAGGGCGCCTGGCTGGCTCAGTCGTTAAGCGTCTGCCTTCAGCTTGGCTCGTGATCCCAGAGTCCTGGGATCAAGCCTCACATCGGGCTCCCTGCTCGGCGGGAAGCCTGCTGCTCCCTCTCCCACTCCCCCTGCTTGTGTTCCCTCTCTTTCTGTGTGTCTCTCTTCAAATACATAAATTAAAAAATAAATAAATAAGTAAATAAATAAATAAATAAAGAAGAAGAGGATTGAATACCTGGTGATCAAAATCAAAAACTTCACTACAGGTAGAAATAAAATTGAGATGTGTTCCAGACTAGGCACTTCCTTCCTGCCGAGAGCTGGAAGGAATATTCCCATGTCTCTTTGGGGTTTTTGTTTGTTTGGTTGTTTGGTTTTTGAATTTTTCCCACTCCCAAGTATGAGTCAAGGAATACAACCCACCCTCCTTAACATGGGAGCTCAAAGTTCAGCCCGCCTGGTAAGAACCAAGGACCCAAGGGCCTAAGCACGGTCTCTTCTCCATCTTTCTCTTATGTGCCTGCAGCCGGAAACCCACACTAAGTTAACTAACGTCCCCCAAGTACCTCAATACCTGAGCCACCTGTGATTAGGTGACTCTTGGTTTTTGAGAATTTATCCCTATCCATGTATCCCCCACTTACTGAGCAAAATACTTTGTCAAAAAGGTCTTTAATTTAATTTTTTTAAAGATGTTTATTTATTTATTTGAGAGAGAGAACACAGAAGGAGAGTGAGAGGGAGAAGAGACTCCCCGCTGAGCAGAGAGCCCAATGCGGGGCTCGATCCCAGGACCCTGAGATCATGACCTGAGCTGAAGGCAGACACTTAATTGACTAAGCCACCCAGGTGCCCCAAAGGTCTTTAATTTTAAAGCCACATTGCAGCAAGGATACAGTATGAAAAGAAGAATTCACCAAGACTCTAACAATGCATAAGGAAAGAAAACTGTTTACCAAGCTGAGTGGCAAACAAAGCAAAAGAAAGCATATGCATATGCACTATCTCGAGTAATGAAAGGACACAAGCAAGCTGTGTCACATCTCTGTCTCAGGTTTCCTGGTTACAAAAAAGTGAAGATTTAAAAACCCATTTCCATCTATGGATCACAAGCCTGCTGAGGGTTCTGTCAAGTTCTGAGTGTCTCAGGATGAAGATGGTCTGATAATTATACCTTCCAATTATACAATGATATTATCACCCTCCCTCTCTCTGTAGATATATGGCATAAATTGGACTATTTGGATCTTGCGGAAGAATTAAGTGGCACTGCCTGGCTGAACCACTTGATGGTGCCACAAGTTCACTCACCATTCAGCTAAACCATCCAGATAGCCTAGGGAACCACCTAGCTCAGGAAGTGGAGGCAAGAGACACATGCCTAGGAATCCCAAGTCAAGCTATTTTTTTTCCAACGAAGAAATGTAAATTCTGTTCTGGAAAGGGTATTTATTTCCGGTAATGGCAGTTAACATGGCCTAGCAGAAGAGGCAAAGGATTCAGAGACAAAATAAGTTTAGAGCGAAGTCTTAAATAAAGTGGAGGACTTTGCCAGGTAAACAAACAAGGTAAGAACATTTTGGGTAATGAGAATAGTAGGAGCAAAGGAAAGGAGAGAGAGCATGAGGTTCTCAGGCAACTACAAGCTGTTCAGTATGGTTCAGGTGTCAGAAATGTGTGGAGTAGCGGCCGGAGGAAAGCTAAATGGAACAGAAAACTAAACCCAATCACTCGACAGTAGAGATTCCGAGAGTATCAGCTCTATGCGAACATGGTCTTATTCACCACCATATGGCCAATGCTCAGAGCAGCACCTAGCACACAGGAGGGACGCACAGATCTGCCGAGTGACTTAGCAACAGAACTCCTCAGTATGCACGGCAGTGAAGAATTGTACTGGGGCCCCCTTCCACCACTGCAGTCCAGAAAATTAATTACACCAGGAAGTTGACAATGTAATAAGAGTTTAAACCAAAACTTTAGATATTCTGAAGCTTAAGCAAGATCATATATCTAAACTAAGACAAACTTATAGGCCTAACTACTTGCCAAGAATTTAAAAAGGAGTATTTTAAATTATGTGTAAAAGTAAAGAAATGTACCTCAAAGTGTCATCTAGGTACATCCTTAAAGAGTTCACCAAAAACACAATAAACAATAATTAAATTGATCCATTCTCCTGCCACTCATGGAAACATTACAATGAACAGGTTGAGAAGATATTCACCCTTCTACAGGAAGTATTTTGGGCAGAACAAATTTTACAAGTTGCTTAAGCTCAAAATTTTGCCATTATAAAGATTTCCGCCTGGAAACAACCTGGGTCTCCTCAGCCACAGGTGCAGACAAGTGCCCTGATCTTCCAATTTAGAATCCTTAAGTGAAAACAATTAGGCCATAAAGCAAAGCTGTTGTTTTGTCCTTATTCAGCCTGTTTTTTCATTTTCATTTTATTTATTTTTTAAGATTTTTTTTTTTATTTGAGAGAGAGCAAGAGACAAGCAGGGGGAGTGGCAGGCAGAGGGAGAAGCAGGCTCCCCGCTGAGCAGGGAGCCCGATGAGGGGCTCGATCCCAGGACCCTGGGATCATGACCTGAGCCGAAGGCAGACGTCTAACTGACTAAGCCACCCAGATGCCCCTCAACATGTTTTTTAAAAAACAAATCCCTGGAGACAGCGTGGTATCTCCCCCCCCCCCGCCCCCCCGACTGGAGTAGCTTGCTTAGGTAATCTGGTCCTTACAAAACAAGTGAGGGGGCCTGACTCAGAACAGGAAGGCTACCGTAACTTAATGTCATGGAGTACTGGAAAGATGGATGCCCAACACTGCTTGGCAGGTATTCAAGAATCAGATACTGAACCTTGTAACTTCGGGTGGTTGAGCATCTCTCCTGTTGTCACCTGTACTAAACATGCCTTCTTGAATTTAAAAATGACCAGAACAACTCACAACCAGGCTTTGGAAAACGTGGATCCAGCAGACACCAGACTCTAGTCCATTTGCACAGTATGGAATTCTGGGCACGATGTCCGATCTGCCTTTTGTGAGCATCAAGTTCACCAATGTGACAGGCACACATTCTTAAGGCAGAAGCTGTGGCTCTGAGGAGGCATTTTAGAGAACATTTTCTCCTTATATCTGTCTATTCATCTTCCATTTCAGGATCTGATATCCTCCGGAGGACCTGTAACTACATACACAGATCCTAGTTTGGGTAGCTGGTGTTACTTTACTTGCAGGCCATCAGATGAGCATTTCCACAAAAGGGCTCTTGCTTATCTCATCACTCTGATGGGGCAGAGAGCCCTGATGACATGGCATTGAGCAAAGGCCCCACAGTAACATTACGTATAAGCCTTAACACCTAAGCCCCAAATAAAGGAGTAAAAACGTCGTATGTTCTGTACAAAGAAAATCCTTGATAAAAACTGACTGGCTGATAATCTCACAAATGACCTACCTCCAAATATGTGGAATTTATATGTTAAACATTCACATAACAAAAGGAAAAACTGCGTAATATCACACACACACACACACAAAACATTTGCTTAACAACAAACATTACCTGAGCACCTACTAGGACACTGCTGTTAGCGGTGGAATACAGTTGTGAACAGAAGCAAAGTCCCTAATCTTCTAGACCTTATATCTGGGGTGAGGGTAGGACACAAAGACTACAAACAAGTAGTAAAAAATGATACTACATTGGGAGGTGATGATAAAAAGGAAAAAAGAAAAGTAAGCCTGACTAAGGACAGAGGTGACAGAAGCTGTTCCTGCAGGTGACCAAGAAAGGCCTCTCTGATGTGGTGACATACAGCAAAGATTTCAATGAAGGGAGAGAGCTAGCACAAAAGCTATCTGGGTAAAGATCCTTTTCGACTGAAAGAACAGGAAGTGCGAAGGCCCTGAGGTAGACATGTGCTTGAAGTGTTTGAGGAACTGCAAGGAAGCCAGAGAAATAGCAGGGGATGAGAGATAATGTGGAATGTTTGAAATCAGAACACGGTAGGTCATAAGAACTCATGATTCTACTCTGAAAGAAATTAAAAGCCACAGGAGAATTTTTGAGTAGAGAAGTGAAATGACCTGGATTTAGCTTTAAAGCGATCACTCTGACTGTTGGGAGCAGACTGTGGGGGCTATAGGCAAGGATGGGAGGAGGGGAGGCTGGGTAGGAAGGTACTGCAAAATGTTCAGAGCACGTGATCATGATGGCTTAAATTAGTGGTAGCAGCGGTGGTCCCAAAAAGTGGTCAGATAGTGGATATGTTTAAAGGATACTGAAGTCGGGGCGCCTGGGTGGCTCAGTCATTAAGCGTCTGCCTTCAGCTCAGGTCATGATCCCAGGGTCCTGGGATCGAGCCCCACATCGGGCTCCCTGCTCGGCGGGAAGCCTGCTTCTCCCTCTCCCACTCCCCCTGCTTGTGTTCCCTCCTCACTGTGTCTCTCTCTGTCAAATAAATAAATAAAATCTTTAAAAAATTAAAAAAAAAAAGGATACTGAAGTCAACAAGATTTCCCAATGCACTGAATTTGGGGTATGAGAGAAAGAGGTAGTAGGGTGTTGAGGTGGGGGAATGTCAGTTTTGAAATCAGGTGGACTTGACCACTTACTAGTTGTCTGACCTTGACCAAAATACTGAGCTTTAGCTTTTTCCTCTGCAACTGGGAGATATAGCATCCTTCTTACTGTACTATTACGAGGATTAAATAAAATAACTGTCGGTTAAAGTGTGTGGGATTTGAACTCTAGTATTTTCTAAGGTTTATAATATTTATATTTTTCAGAATAAATTTAGAAAGAAAAACTTGGCCGAATTTTTATATTTTGTAAAAAGTGGAAGAACACCATATTTACAGAGTGACTCCTGAGGTAACCACCGGGCTATGTTAGTTCTTTCTGGACTTACTCTGACATCTTACAATTATTACCCCTGAAGTCTTTTAGTTCTTGTGGTGCAACACTGTTGTAAAGGGCCAGGCGAAATAGATGTTATCAATGACAAACATGGAGATTCACATGGCTGGAAGCGATCAGAGTCCAATGATCCCCAACAGGACGAACATTACTATTCTTAAGCCATTTCTCAAAGTTGGTGCAGTTGACCAGATATGATTATTTCCTGGGAGAATCATATTGCTTTATAGTTCTACTTAGATTCCATCTGCACTAAGAAAGACACACTCCATTACCTTCTTTTGTTGGCATTGGCAATTAACAAGAAGAGTGGATGAAGAATTCCGTTTTCAACCCTGATAGTCACTTTTCAATAGTTAGCTTTCTAGCTCTTTGAAGCCCAAAAGATCTCCATGATTATTCTAAGCTATAAAATATTTAACAAAATATAAAACAGGAATATCTTCTTTTGGTTAAAAAAAACCTTGAATTTTGTTTTCTCCCTCATCTCAATGTGTCCTCTTTATTTTCTAGATTTATTCTGATTAAAAACTGCATTTAGCTGAATTAACAAAACCATCATCTCTCATCACCCAAGAGGACCAAAGCACTGGAAGGTGGTAACTTAAGAGAAGGGGCCCCAGTGAATGTCCCCATTACAGTAAGTTCACATCTAAATGGAGTATTCTTCTGCAATCTCACACTAAAAATGAGAAAACCCATTTCATTTTCAGGCCAGCTGAAACCTACAACCACCTTCTCTGGGTTTCGTGGTCTTGACCTATGTCCTCATCTGTCCTCTGGTAAAGAGTCAGATAAACTAAACCCTAACGGATGGTTTCAGTTAGCAAATGATCTCATTGATAGCATTTCCAGACACTTGGTTTCCCAGCTCCAAGGAAGAAAACTGTATGGTGCAGAGAAACACCTCCGTGTGAAACAGAAAGAATGCAGACTTCGGAGTTATTCAAACCCAGGTTACAAATCCAGAGATGGGTAAATTCCCCATACTTTCCCACATTCTTGAACACATCACCCTCCTCCAATTTCTTCATAGCGCTTATCACTGTATACTGTCATCTCATTCGTGTATCTGTTTACTTGTTTATTGTCTCCCCATTAAACATAAGTTTCTACCACATCCATCTGTCTCTGTCTGTCTTTTTGCCACTGTATCCCCAGGTACCAGACTACTAGGTACCCTCTAAATATGTCTGGATTGAAGAAATGTGGTGCATGATATATACCTCTAGTTTTGGACTTAACATCCCTTGTCTTTGTAATGTGTTTAAATATCTGTCTTCTCTTTCTGTGTGTGCCTTGAGGACAAGGATGGTGTCTTACTCACCTTTGTTACCTCCCTGCCTCGCTAAGGACCTGGCAAGCAGCAGGCATTTGTCGTCTGACACACTGGACTGACCTTACACAAGTTATACAACTTCTATCGCTTCTTTGTTTCCTGTCTGTAAGATGGAACTAGGTTGAGGTCTATCTCAAATAAGGTAACAAAATAGTGGGAAACATGGAACGTATTGTACATATTCGATAAGTGCAAGTTTCTTTCCTCTCTTCTTCACACTTTCATATCAATTCAGTTTCTGGTGTTCTTATATCTGCCCCATCATTTGCGCCCACTTGCCAGAAGGGGAGACTAGGGCTCAAAGTAATGAAGCGGCTTTCTGTAGGTCAGATGACCACTGACTGGGTGATATCAGAACTAAAACCTTGGTTTGCTGACGCCAAGCCCAGCGTCCCTTCCTCACTGCCCCTAAGCATACCAGTGACAAATGTGGTCTGCATAAAACCATGGCCTGGATTGAGGAAGCTGTGACTTCTTGCTTTGAAATGACCAACTAGCCAGGCAGGGCTTCATGAATTCTTTAGCATCAAAAACCTCTTCATAAGGCAGGTTTGTGAGGAATCATCACAGGATGCTAAACCTAGGGAAAACTAAACTGATATGGAGGCAGAATATCTGCCTGATCTTAAAGTGCCTCCCCACAGATTGCTTAGTCATGCAAAGGGGGAAAGACAGTAACTATACAGCAGAGAAACTGGGTAACACCTTGAATGAAGCAACCAAATCAACATCAGCAATGAAGGGCAGATGGATATCGTGTGTCTCTGGATATGATGCCCTGAGAAAGATATAAAACCATGTGTGCCATTTTGGCCAGGAGAGCATAATGTGAATTTAACCAGGAGGAAGCATCAGAAAAACCCCAGACAAGCAGTGTTCAATCAAAAAGAGCAGGATGTGTACTCTGCTCTTTAAAAATGTCAGTGTCATAAAAACAATGAAAGGCTGTGGATATATTCCAGATTAGAGGAAACTAAAGGGACGGGACAACTCTATAGAGTACCTGATCCTAGAATGAATTATTTACTGGAGAATAAAAAATGCCATAAGGAATATTATGGAGTCAAAAACAGAAATACAGACAGTAAATGAGATAAAAATATTATATCAGTGTTAACTCTGAAGTTGATAACTATGTTGTGGCTACATAAGAGAATATCCTTAACCTTTGGCAGTGCACACGGAAGTATTTAGAGGTAAAGAACCATGTGTGCAACTTACCTTTCAATAATAAAGCAAATGAAGTAAGCTGCATAACATGAAGTGAATCTGGGTAAAAGGCACGAGAATGTTCTTTGTATGTTCTTATTCTTACAGCTTTTCTGTAGATTTGAAGTTATTTCCAAATGAAGAGTTTTTAAAAAACAAGGCGGCTTCTGAAGGTTTCACAGAATAAGAGTTCAGGAAGTGTAATTTCAAGAAGATGGCTTAGTCTTAGCTATTTCTTATACTTTTTCAGCATTCATGGCTAGTTGGTCTGTGGCATACTGAAGGAGGTGGTACTGGGGCCCACCACCTAGCCAGTCGGATCACTTATGATTTTGCCCTTTGAAAGAGTTAAGCATAATTCTGACCGGGCTTTAATCATAGGGCAGTAATGAGAACAGACAGTTCTCACCAACATACCAACACAAGATAAGGCTTACTCAAGAATGAACTTCTTACCCTCAATTCAAACATAATGAACAGAATTTATCAGATCCAAAATTCACCTTTTTTTTTCATTAGCTGTCTCAACTGTTCATTTGCATTTCCACAAAATGCTTATTTCATGGCAAATCTGAATTCATGAAGGAAATTTTAAATGCTCTCACAAAATTATAGGAAAGAAGTTGAGGGAAAGATGGAAAGATAAAACAACCTAAATTCAAAAAACCCTCTCTTTTTCTCCCCAAAGAGCAATCTGATATACATTCACATGAAGGGAGACCTAAAAAGATAGCTTTCCTTCCAAGGATTAGAAGAAACTGAAATGTGGCGACACAGCATTAGCCTGGAAGCCCTCTAGATACAGAGGTTGAGAATTCAAGACCAGAGGCCTATGGGAGCAAGAGAAGAAGCTCAAGGGGCCTTTACAATGCATGTCTGTGTACCATAAAGTGTGGCCGTGCATAACCAGAGTCTTCCCTGATACCAAGCAAAAGGCAGGTCCCTACCCAAATTACATGTGTCCCTAGCAACACAGAGACAATCAAGATTAAAAAAAATCCAGATCTCAAGAACGTGTTGAAGTGGGGGGAAGCAGGGGAGCCAGAGAGTATCAGACCAAGGTATATAACCAGAAAGAGGAGAGCAGAAGGAAAGGCACATCACGTGGCTGAGATTCGGTTTCCCAGCAGAGGTAAAGTGTGGCCTGAGCCTTGAAAGACAGATGGGTCACAGGCTCAGGCACGAATGGGGTGGGGAGACAGGGAGTGGGGAGCAGAGGGGAAAGGCGTGCCAGCCTAGAAGCCAGTCTGCGAGGGCAGAGCATGTCCTGGCCACCACAGGTCCACTCCGGCCTGACGCAGGGAGGGACGACGGGGTGGCTAGAGAGGCGATGGCCTTGTGGAGTCGGAATTCAATCCTAAACACCGCAGGCAGCCACTGGAGGACTATGAAGGAAAGCAACATTACCTGACTTGGATTTTAGCAAGATCACCCAGGAAACAGCATGGGGGATAGAGTGGAAAAGAAAATTGCCAATAAATAACTCCTGGCCCAAAAAAACAGGCAGACATAAACCACCACCAAAGAAAAACCAGTAATTTTTAACTGAGCTTTATTTAGGCCAGCCGTTTCTGTCCCTTTGATCAGAACTAGTATGACATTGTATTCTACTTCAGCATTCTGATGTGTTCACACAGAAATGATAGCCGTACTTTCCTTCACAAACATGTGAGCTTTTATTTTTATTTTTTGCCAAATTCACGCTACATTTAAACCTTGAATGAATTCACTTGAAGGAAGACAATGATCAATGAAATTACATAATTGAGAAGTCATTATTGGGGAAAAACAAGTTTATCAAAGTTAAACATTTCAAAAAACAAATTGCTAGTATGTTTTTGTCGTAGTTTCTAGTCACGCCAGGCTAATAGGCAGAGAATATGGAGAAAAGATCTTTGAGGGAAACAAGCTGTGGGAATGAGAGAGGAGACGGTCTTGCCTGTTCAGAGAATTTCAGAAATCGCTCGTCTGTGCTCAGAGTGTAATACTCCCTTTTGTCATTCAAGCACTTGCAGCTTCTGGCCATGCTGCCTGTAGGTCACCCACTGATGGATCTGTGAGATTCCTGCTTAATCTCAGTAGGTGTTTAAAAATTTTGAAATTAATAACTTGATTACAACAGAAATGGCACGACACTGTGTGGCACGTGATACCTCACATCCCCTCAATGCTTTACTGGCTCCTTGTCACCAAAATACACCATGTTCTACACAGCAGATTTCAGCTACTAGCATTAAAAAGACAGGGTCAAGGAGAGAAGGGGGAGTACGGTAGTTCAGTGTAAAATTCAGGATTCTCGAAAACCCTGTCTTCCTCCCCAATGTACCCTATGTATTAATGGGAAGCTGCAAATCAGAATAACGTCAAAGGGCTATGACATCTAAGGACGACATGGGCGAGACCTCAGGAGGGGGCTTTGAGGAAGCAGACTCTAAGATGGCCCTGGAAGATGAGGAAACATTGGCCCTACCCTTCCCTTACCTACCACTCTCTCTCACTGTGGGTGACTTAGCTATAGTCTCCACTCATAGGATATAAGCGGTTAGAAGCTAGATCCAGACAACGCTTCGGGCCATCTCGACTGTCCAAAGATACAAGGGAGGAAATGGAGCTGAATCCGTAACTGCCTGAGCACTGATGGCACCAATGTGTTCAGTGCTGTCCTAAAGGCCTCAAGTTAGGAGCCCAGTGATTAAAAACAAACGCTTTGGTGCCAAACGGCCTCAGATTTGAGTCCTGGTTCAACATGGACAAATGGCTTAAACTCTCTAACTCTGATTTCCATAAATTTACAGAAGATGATAATCACACCACCTTATGAGGTCATTACAAGATAAAACGAAATAATGGATATATATAAAGTGCTTAGCACTGTGCCTGGAAAGTAACCCTTCAAATATTAGCTATTATAATGACTGATCATCTGGGACTTCAGGGTGCAAAATTTGAAATACTAGGCTTGCAATAATGAGAGCCATGATGAACAACAGGGTGTGTGAAGAAGTGGGGGCAGGTCGTGGGTGGTAGTAGGAAAGGGGTACGCATTGCAACTTCCCCTAAGACATCGTTAAAAATGTGCCTAAGCAGGGAAACACTGTGAGCCATTATTTCTTTGTGTTGAATAAGAGCTGCTTTGAGACAGATACTCATAAAAATCCCTACATTTGCTTCCTCTCATATTTGGTATTATATTTTCACAGCATTGTGTCTGTTAGCTACATAATAAAAGCAAAGGTCTCTACAAAAATTAAGTCAAAATGGATCAAAGGCCTAAATGTAAAAGCAAAACTATAAAACTCTTGAAAGAAAACAGGGGGAGAGCTTCATGACATTAGATTTGGCAATGATTTCTTGCATAGGACACCAAAAGCACAGGCAACAAAAGGAAAAATAGATAAACTGACTACATCAAAATTAAAAACTTTGGTGCATCAAAGGGCACAATCCATAGAATGAAAAGGCAACCCACAGAGTAGAAGAAAATATTTGCAAATCATGTATCTGATAAAGGGTTAATATCCAGAATATATAAAGAACTCCCACAATTCAACAATAAAGAGCTAACAACCCAATTAAAAAGGTGAAAGTGGGTGCCTGGGTGGCTCAGTCGTTAAGCGTCTGCCTTCGGCTCAGGTCATGGTCCCAGGGTCCTGGGATCGAGTCCCACATCGGGCTCCCTGCTCGGCGGGAAGACTGCTTCTCCCTCTCCCACTCCCCCTGCTTGTGTTCCCTCTCGTTATATCTCTCTGTGTCAAATAAATAAATAAAATCTTTAAAAAAAATTTTTAAAAAATGAAAAAGGGTGAAAGTTTTGCACAGATGTTTCTCCAAAGAAGATATAAAATGGCCAGTAAGCAGCTGAAAAGGTGCTGAAAAGGTGTTTAGCATCACGAATCATGAGGGAGATGCAAATCAAAACCCCAATGACAGACCACTTCCCACCCATTAGGACAGCTATTATTTAAAAACAAAAAACAAAATAAAGTATTGGTAAAGATATGAAAAAGTTGGAACCCTGGTAGGTTGTTGTGGGACTACAAAATAGGTAAGCCATCACGGAAAAAAGTAAGGCAGTTCAAAGAAAAAAAAAGATACAGACATACATATATATAAATAAAGCTGCCACCTGACCCAGCAACTCCTCTTCTGTGTACCTATTCAAAAGAAGTGAAGGCAGGGTCTCAAAAAGATAGGTGTATACCTCATGTTCACAGCGGCACTACTCACCTAATTTCAGCGAACAGCAGATGAATGACTAAACACAATGCAGTGTATATATACCATGGAATTCTACTCAGCCTTCACGCGGAAGGGAAGTGTGATAAAGTACAGCATAGGTGGACCGTGAAGATGTCGCACCAAGTGCAAAACGCCACGTGCAAAAGGACCCAGACTGTAGGATTCCACCCACAGCGGGTCCCTTGAGTAGTCAGGTTCAGAGAGACAGAAAGTAGAATGGAGGGTGTCCAGGGCTGGGACAGGGGGAAGTGAGGAGTTACTGCTTAATAGACTCAGTGTTTCAGTTTTGGAAGATGGGAAAGTGCTGGAGAGGGATGGTGCTGATGGTGGCACAACAATGTGAATGTACTTAATGCCACTGAACGGAATACTTAAAAGTGATTTAAATGGTGTTTTCTGTTACGTATTTTTACCACAATTAAAAAAAAAAAAAAGACACGAAAACTCGCTACCACACCTAAGTCATCCTGGTGCACGCAGTCCTCCGTGCTCTGGAAAGCGCGGGCTTTATGCACGCTCTGCCTGCCCTTGTGGTTCTGACACTGTGGCTTTGGGAACAGATCACAGCATACCTTACACATCTGGCAGCTAAGAGATACTGATAGTCCCAGTTTTCTCAAAATAAAACTGTAAGAAAGAAAACCGTGCACTTAGTCCTACTTTAAGTATCCCTACTTCAGAATTCTAGGGGGTAATTTTTTAAAATCTAGACTTAAGTGCATAAAAGAGAAAGAAATCATGTCTTTAATGGTGTGCTGACGTCACACTCACTTCCTTAGGAATGGGATTTTCGTTCGTTGCCAAGACGGCAACAGTTGCTGTGGAAACCACACAAAAACAGGGATATGCAATTGAAACAAACCCACTCACCTGCACAAAGATGCCCTTGCTCTTATATTCCTCATGGAGGCACCGAGAGAAGAAATCCACAAAAGCCTGGGATGGGGTGGGAGTGAGAAGGAAACACACACATTACATCAATCGGCCTGATTTATACTCATGGCAACACAAATAACAAACTAACCATTTAACACTGGAGTTCTTAATCATTCTTATTTCAAATGCAGAAGAGACCTTAAAAAAAAAACCCTCAAAACCTCAAGTTGTTTTTATCTGCCACTAAATTTTATTCTCTTACCAAATATAATCTTCAGACCAAATTTTGACTTAACCAGAAGAGGGTCTTATCTCTTCTTTTTTTCAGAAAAGTACTTTCCAAGAAGAAATGTATTATAATAAAACAAAGGATATGTTCCTCCTCCCCACTTGCCATTCAAATGGAAATACAATATGAGTTCTGTTCAACTCTCCTCTATAGGGATTTTGTTGTCAGTAAAGAAAAGAGCAAACATCCTCTTCGTCCTTTGGGATGGCAAGATCCAAAAAGTGTAGGGATAAATGTGACAGCCCATCTTCTTCTGATAGTAAAATTTTAAATCTATTTGTAAAATATAATGTACCATTTTTCAAATATAGACTCCATCTCAGGCTTAAAATACAAAGTATCAATAACAACTCTACTAGGGTCCCAATTAATCATAGTCTTGTGCCCATGGAGCAAAACAGGATGAGAAGCTCGAGTCCAACAATCACTTCAAGAAACATGGTGTTCATTTTAAACCTACCTCCTGTATATTTCAGAGATACAGGAAGCAAGGAGATGGCAGGAGTGGGGCGTGGTGCCACACTTCTTCAAAACAGTAGTCACTGTTCACATTTTTCCAGTGGACAAAGAGTCAGGTGAAAAAGAAGGCAAGCATTTTGCTCTTCTCCTTCTCTGACATATCACAAGGTCTTATTATATTTCGCTCATTTTTCCCTAATTTCAGCATCTCAATGGTCATTTTCATTTCAGAGATGTATCCTATACCTCAACAATGGATAAGAAGATGCTATGGTCCTGCAGGCAGCAGGAAATGTATTCTAAATAATTTTCCCTACTAGTAATGTGAAGAGGTGAATGGTGATATTGTATAGAATTATGACATCTTACAGAGAGTTCTAGAAAATCCTTGTCTCACTCCAGAAGTGACAATAAAGATCAATGAGTTCTGAATAACGTGGCAAAATACTCCCACTCTCACCCAGGCTATCTTGCACCTACTATGTGTATTTATGTCCTGACTGGTGGCAAATTCTTCCACTTAGCTCTGCAGAGTTGGAACTTTTGCTGGATAAAGGTGACTCGTTCATGAACCAAATCCCCCATCATTAACACCATGTTCTTATCAACAGAGCTAACTGACCTAGGCCAGCTCTCTACGGAAAGCACAAAATCGGGCATACCTCGTTTCCTTGCATTTTGCCTTACCTCACTTCACACAGACGGTGTTCTTTACAAAATGGAAGGTTTGTGGCAGCCCTGCATCAGGCAAGTCTATCGACACCATTTTTCCAACAGCATATGCTCACTTCTTGTCTCTGTGTCATATTTTGGCAATTCTCGTAATATTTCAAGTTTTTCATTATTATTGTATTTGTTATGGTGATCTGTGTTCAGTGACTACCACATGTTGAAAGCTCGGATGACAGCAGTTTTAAGCAATAAAGTATTTTTTAATTCAAATAGGTACATTGCTTTTCTAGACATAATGCTACTGCACACTTAGTAGACTGCAGTATAGTGTGAACATTAATTTTTTTCTTTTTACGTTGACCCTAGTGTAAACATAACTTTTATATACACCGGAAAACCAAACCACTCATTTGATTTACTTTATTGTTGATATTCATGCTATCGTGGAGGTCTGGAACCAAGCCTGTAATAACTCCGAGGTATGCCTGTATCAGTTTTAAAACCAGTTGACTACTAGGAGAATAACGTATCTGTGGATCTGAGATCTTGCTGCCCCATTCCTTTCCTTCCCAGTCCATTTGAAAACAGCCAAGAAGAGAACTCCAAGAAGCTTCTATGCCTATTTCTCATCATTCTTATTCTGACATGATTTACTAAAAAAGTGTTCACCTTGGTTGCAGAGTAGATGGCCAACAGTGGAACTGGGGCTATGCCACTGGCAGAGGAAATGTTCAGAATTGCCCCTTTAGATCTAAAAAGGAAAATGCACCAAGTAAACAGAAGGAAATCACAGACACAATGGCTTGTAAATTAGTGACATAGAATTATTTTAAACAGAAGAACATAGCTGTTTTTCTAACACACACATCTCCCCTCACCTTTCAGCAGCACAGATATCCTTGGTCAGTGAATGAGGCATAACTCAATCAACTAAAAATAGCTCTTGTCTGCAATTAGCTCATTTCTGTTTTAGTAATCCGGGGCATGACTGGACCAGAGCTACAGTCTCCTCCAGCTGATCTCTCCTGTCGGAGGTCTTCTCTGGCCACATCACCAAGAATTCTCGCTCTTAGAAACACTCATAATCCTTGCACGTCTTTATTTTGGCCTGCCAGCACATACTACCTTGCTGTAGCATTTAATCATCGCATATGTATAAATGTTTTTCTCCCTCAACAAAACCCTAAGCTTCTGCACATCATAGCCCTTGTCTTACACTTTTCCTCAAAACCCCCTGCACAGTCCTGAGCATGTAACAGGTACTTAATAAAACCTCCTGGTGATGCGTGAATGGTTATGTTCTGCCCTCCTACTTCCTCCAGGTTGTAGATATTCAGTCACAAAACAAAGAGCGGACTATAAAATTTTGTGACTCTACAGGAGATCAAACCATATTCTTTGCCAAAAGGCCAAGCTCAATTTCTACTGTAACTTCTGGAGACTACTGAAAGCGAGAAGTCAGAAAGTTACCAGGAATTACTCATTTTACTAATAAATGAAAATTAACTGGAGGAAAGCAATGCTGTAAATATAAATAAATAAATAAATAAATAGTTGTCAGCAAGCACATAAAGGTGGGTAAAGTGTGGAATTAGGGTTTTAGGAATTTTCAACAGAATTAAGAGCCAACTCTTCCCTCCTCAAATCCATTCTTCTCGGAGTAGTGGGTGGGGTTTCAGTCCCCTTCAGCTACCGCAAGCAACCCTACCTACCTCCTGTCCTCCAGGTGAGGCTCCTTTGCTTCCACTCAGCTTCCCCTTCTTCTTTTTCTGAATTTACCTCCCCCAAGACCTTTTTTTTTCAGTATTTTTTTAAAAAGGACTATGTAGATCCATTTTAGGCAAAATAACAAAAGAAACATGATTAAATGGAGTCTAAGTTATTTTAGACATAAATCTGAAAAAAAAAAAAAAAAATCCCCAAGGTCACCCAGTCCATCTGTCAGCCTCTAGGCGAGATGCCATTTCAACCATCAAACAGAAGTCTGGACCCTCCGCTTACTGTGTCCCTGGAAACAAGTTGTTGTCTTTTGTTATTATTTTTGAACCCAAGTCCTTACTAGTAATACACACGTTCTAAGCAGTGAAATCTTGGTCATCAAAATCAAATCTCAAATTTAAAAATGTTATATTGGGGTTTAAAGAAAGTTGGAAATATTTAGTCAATGCATTGATTATATCATTCTTGTACGTTTTGCTTGTATCTCAGAGACAGAAAAGCCTTTTGTTTTTAAATATTGGTAAAGGAGTAAGGGTGTCTATCAGGAGTTAGGACCCAATCACTCTAAGGCAAAAACTAGTAATTAGGAATGAATATCTAAGATTTCGATTTTATCTGTATTTGTGAGAAACTCCTCTGATCAAAATGGACAAAAGCGACTTTTGTTACTAGAGACTTTTAATAGAGTATTAATTTATGATGTTTAAAATATCTCTATCTTTTTAGGGTGTTGAAAATGTTCTCAAATTAGATTGTGGGAATGATGGCACAACTTGGTGAACACACTGGAAACCACCAAATTGTATACTTTACATGGGTGGATTTTATGGTATGTGAAATATATCTCAATAAACCTGTAAAAGACAGAGAGAGAGAGAATAATGATATATTATAAGGTGTCACCTTTAAGCTTAGAGCAGATCCCATCACATGAAAGCTAAGAGAGCTATGGTATCTTCTGCAACACAGAATGCTTTCTGAGAAGTAACCCCAAATCCTGACAAGTTGCACCCCCTTTCTGAGCCCTAAGCATTCTTGTGGCTTTAGGTAGCATTTTATTTTAACCTCTTTTCACGTAACCAGGAATTGCTATGGCCTCACTCATTTGGAGCAAATGAAGAAAAAGCTAGTTTAGAGTAGTTGTAGATGATAATGTTCTTCACTGAAGCTATAATATATCGCTGCTGGTTTTATCAGCAGGATTATGTGCTCCATTATACTCAGATTGGCAGGGGGTTACATGTGCCCTTGAACAAAAATCTTAACATTTTAATTTCGTTCCTCACAAATGAAATGCATTTTAAAAGTCTTTTAAAATTAAAGTTTAATGTTATCAAATGCATTTTAAAAATGAAATCTTGATCTTACCAAAACTCACTCTTAAAACTTCACTCACCAAATCAATGATTTCAATACAGGAAAATGTATTTAAAGACAATAAAAACTTCTTTCCCATTTTCAAAAATAATAGACCAATAATCAAATATGTCACAATTATGCAGGTATGCTCCTTTAATTGTTTACCCCTTGAGGCAACTAAGATCTTTGTTTCTCAAATATTCTACCCCAATTCAAATTTCTAGGAGGTAGAGTTAGTTGGAATTAGTGACAAGTCAGAATTTCGTTATTCAAACAAAGTATTTGCACTCGAGAATACATTAAACAAACCCAAGACCAACAAAGTCTAAAGCAAGAACAACCTAGACCTGAGGAAATAAAAGGAGAGCATTTATAATTGTATCATAATGACAGCAGAGAAACACCCGTTCTACGAAAACTCTGCACCAACAAGCACACATATTTGTCTAGCAAAAACCTTCCTCCCACACCCATGCACACAACAGCACAGAATTCTCTTTCTCTCCAAGGATAATAATATTCAACTTAGTTTTGTCTGAATCATAAACAACACGCTGGTAGAACTGTCTTAATCCTTGTACTGTATACAGTATCTATTCTTCATGTAGAGATGGGGATGAACATTTGGGACTGTGAGGCACAAAGGACCCGTCTTTAAAATCAACTACTTTGTCTGGCTCTAATCCTCCATCTAAGCAGAATTAGTGACGTCAAACCAGTTTCCATGGCAGAGCCGGACTCATGACAGCTCTGTTATGTCAAGCAGAAGGACAAAATGGGCCGCGCTTAATTGCACACGAAAACAAACATAAAACCGAATCTTAGTTAAGCTCTCATTTTTCCGGGGACTTGGGGAATAATTCTAAGATTGGAAGGTACATTAACAATATTTGCCGAAGTTCCATAATGAAGACTCATGTTGCTCATACTTCAGCACACTTCCCAGCCTGTTATAACAAATATCCAAATAAACAAGTCAAGTAATATTTTCTGTGATAGAACATTCTTAATTCATCACACTGCTTACTTGCTAACAGCCACACCATGGTGTCTCAGTGGTACAAATTACTGAGGATCTACCAGAACTAAAATACTGCAAAAACAAAGCAGAAGACACCACTGCTGATAAGGAAGCACCTTTTCATAGAAACATATTCTCTTCATTTACTAGCCCTCTTACAAGCCAAACGGTAAACTCATCCAACCCTATAAAATTCAGTATCTGGTATTTATACCTTCCTATAGCTATGCTCACTGGTAGAATTCCCTCAGACCTGTGGAAACCCCATCCTAACACTTTCCTTAATTGTCACCTGGATAAAAAAAATTGCCAGGCCTTTATTTTCCCATAAATGCCCTCACTATTCCATCAGACTGCTGCAGTATCCTTGTCACATCTCTGTAAAAATACTTTTGTCATAGAGGAAGTGATAGGTCTCCTTTGAATAAGTCACTGATTTCTGCCTTCCTCGGGAACCTCAGCACTGCCCTGTGATGCCGGGGAGAGAGATGGGGAGGTGCAAGTGCACCTGGGAAGGACTGGAATGCAGGGTCAACTCCGATGTGGGCAGCTAACTGTATACAGAGTTTGATGGCAGGTAAGGGAGGTTGTGCAGAAAACACTCCATGATGATTTTTCCTATTTCCATTTCTTATCAGAGAGTGCATAAGTGGGTTCCTGGAGGGTCATTACTTTTTTTTTTTTTAATTTAAGCTTAAATATAACACTGAAATTGGTACAGACAATTCTCTAACAGACTCTCAAGAAGACTGAGAAACGTATCAAACACAGTTCTATGTCAGAAAAGAATCCTGGAACAGAGTGGTCAGACATATAATTAGAACCAGCAATCCAAATACATTATACAAATCCTGCTTTGCTGAAGGAAGTTTGCAAACATTTCCCACATGAAAGAGAACTGCCTGCCCTAAAACACCATAACATGTCATAATTCCACCTTAAGCAATACAGTATGAAAGGGGCTATTTTTAGCTTTTCCATGGTTGTTATGGCAACCACCTCCTGGCTCCAGCTGTACACAATGTTTATAATTCCAGAGAAGTGGAAAGAGCAAGTTTCCTCTATAATGTAATTATGCACTTTCTACTTCTGTGGCAATAATACCTTAGTTTAATTATAGATACTTGTTTAGTGATAGTTGGCTTTAGGCTACCGTTCTAGAGGGTTTAGAAAATCTCATACATCAGAGGTAGAATCAGTGAAAGGGGAAAAACAACAACAACAACAACAAAGGATCTTTATAAAGGACTCTGCTTTACTCAATGGAAATACGACTCCTATGGAAACCAACCATAGGAAATATGCCATTTAAGGACGGTATAAAGGGCAGGCTATAATAAAATCACTTATCATGTGTAAGGAAGAACGCTTTCAGATGATCGGTTCCCTTGGAGTTTTTCCTCTCTTCTTGGGCACACAGCTAACGACATTACTGGCCTCCTGTGCAGTTAGTGGTAGCGACTGAGTTCTGGACAATGGGCTGTTGGCAGAAGTGATGTATACCACTTCCAGGCCTGGCCCATGAAACCTCCCACAAAATCAACCTTATTCCCTCTTCCCTCTTCTGCTAGCTGGATGAAGAAAATGCAGCGGAGAGTTGCAAGGTCCAAGGGGAGGACAGCCCCTACCTGGAAGGAGTCTGAGATCCCTGAATGACTGGGTAGAGCACAGCCCCGACCACTGATCCACACTGGCTGTGTATCAGGAGGAAAAAAGTCAACCTTTAGAGTGGTAAGCCACAGAGATCTTGGGATGGTCTCTTATAGCAGTTAGCTTACCTTAATTAATACAACTAGTAACTCTTAATTCGAGTGGACTTCGCTGTTCCCTTTCCTAACCGAAAGTACGGATTTATAAAGTCTACTTATATTTCTTACTGGTTCTTAGCAAGTGCCACAATCACCCTCATGGTGTCAGTTTCAGTCCATAGCCTATGACGGCTTTTCACCAGATCATTTCTCAACTTTAGTTTAAAATCAACTTGATTTCCTAAAGGCAAAGATCCAGTTCATCTTCTGTATACCCCATGATAAACTCTACTCAGTGAGTGCCTGCTGAATGAATGGAACCTCTTCTTTGCATTGTTTTTATCTAATGCTCCAGCTAGAACTGAGATCATGGCTGCTAGGTCTCTAAAGATAGGAGTGAAGTTCCTGGCACCCTATGTTCGTATCATTTACTAACTAATCATGAAGCTTCATGGCGCTCAATCTCTTTGGGACTCACTTTCTATCAAGTGGGGGGGGGGTGCTGGTTTCAATTACTTAAAGTACTAAAATTCCATGACTATTTAAATCCATTATGATCTGCAAGATTACTTCACAACCATCATCTCTTTTGATATGGTTTTCACCAACACACTTAAAAATTCCTTTTCCAACACTTCCGTGGTTTATAAGTATTTTGTTTTTAATGGATGGACTTACTGTCCTGAATTAGTACAAGTTACTGGCAGATATCAAAACTGGATTAAGATGATGGCCAAAATTTCATCCCTCCTGGGTTCTACCCTGTCAGCCCCAATTCTCTGTAATCTCTTAGAGTTCTGTCTGGTTAGACCACTGTCTGTTCACTTCCATATCTGACCATCAGGGGCACACTCCCACTATCAACCAACACGAAGCAGTCTGAGGGTTTAAAGGGAAATTTTACTAAAGGGATTGAAATATACCAAACTTCATATAAAATGGAATTACAAACAAAAACTGCAAAGAAGCAGTTTCTCCACAAGTCTCTGTAGATGCCAAACAAAATGGATTCCTAACCTCGCTTCCTTCTCCGTACAATGGTGGAAGGCTATCAAAGTTAAATGAGTTAACACACATCAAGTCCTCCATACAACACTTGGCATGTAATAGGTTCTCAATAAACATTAGCTGTCAACCCTGCCCGAAGCTGGTCATAGAGGTTTCTTCACAGGAGTAAGGTCTTTGGGCTCTGCCCTTTCCGAAGCTGTGATTCCTTTGGATCTCTTCCAAACTCAAAGCTGTTTTGCAGAGGAAGGGTGACTGTGAAGCCCTAAATTTAGCAAACGATCAAGCTAGCTCAAGATGCAAGCCCAGATCTTTTCAACAGGTTTCTTTTGAAAGCCTAGACATCATTCAGGCTTTTCCAAGGGAGAAACAGAGCTTAATTACAATTTTACACTTCATGCTATTTCAAGAAGAAACTCTATGACACATTTCTCAATGAAAATGAAGACACCCAGCATATATCCTAGTGGAACCCAACTCAAATCAGAACACAAAGGGGGCTCCATGGTGTGGGTTTCTGCTCTAAGGGTGGGTTTGACATCTTATAACCATTTTATATAGAACATGCCTAAGTTCCTCATATATCCATTCACCCATTAAGAACTAAACAACCAGAAGATGGGGTCTTGCTTTGTGAAACTCCACTGATTTTAGTTCTGAGCGCATATAGCTTTAAGAAGGCATTCCGGGGAATACCCCAGGAACTCTATCCGCCCCCTCAGAATAGCAGGCAATTGAGTTGGTGATGGTGACTCAGGCAGACTTTTTAATCCTGATCTAAAGGAACCACCACAACCCTGGAGAGGGAAATAAAAAGGGAATCGAGTGGAAAAGGCCTCCACCACCGGATGATTCATACTCCACTGTGTGACTCGCCAGGCACATTACTCTGTTGCTAAGACATGGATGATAGGTTCATTAGTCACTTCAATGAATTTTGCAAAGAAAGGATTCTCCCTATAAATAATCATGAGCTCTGTCTCTCTAGTGTTTGTGTGTGAGCTCGTGACTCACCTTTCCACCATACCAGGCAGCACCAATCGTGTCATCTGCAAAAGAGAAAACAAAACATTCGTGATGGCTGAGGATACGGGTAACAGATAAAGAGTGGAGAGAAGCCACCCACTCAAAACAGAAGGGAATCACGAAACCACTCACCACTCTACAGACAGCAGTTTGTTTTATATACTCTACATAATTTGGCTGTGTCAAGAGTGCATAAAAAGGAATCAGATGAAATCACTGGAGATAACACTGGGAATACTTTCAGTAAACTTGGCTAAAAGTAGCCTTGCCTGAAACATAATACTGGCACAGAGATTTTCAAATAATTAAGGACTTACAGTGAGCTCTAGTCTCCCAAAATGTACTCCTGGAAAGGGACATACATTATTAAAAGAAATATCTGCGAACCAAGATTACTTAAGATTTCTAATTTTAAGTGCTCAAACGATCTTTTCCTATCAAAAAAGCCTTTAGAAGAATGCCCTAAAGTGACAGGTTGGCGAATGTTAAGTGTATCTTCACATTTCCCTTGTTGGTCTAGCTGGCTGTGAGTAAAACCCATCCTTAAAGAAAGTTAAGGTTATCTGTGATCTCTCGAAAGCAACAACAAAGAAAAATGACACCTGCATTTTCAAAGGGCCTCGTAATTGTTGATTAAATACACATAATAGAAGGTGCCTGGGTGGCCCAGTGGGTTAAGTGTCTGCCTACGGCTCAGGTCATGATCCTGGGGTCCTGGGATCAAGCCCCACGTCGGGCTCCCTGCTCAGTGGGGAGTCTGCTTCTCCCTCTCCCTCTGCTCCCCTGTTCCTGCTCTCTCTCGCTATCTCAAATAAATAAATAACACCTTTAAAAAAGTACATATAATATGATGAGAGAGTCTACTTCTAAACTCTGTTTTAAGATATTATTAACTAAGAAAAGTTAAGATATCTACTGGCTTAGTCAAGGCCACGTCTTAGTTAAGTACTGAGGTTAGAACATGAATTCTTGATTTGCAGGTGTCATCAATTTTCTAAGAAGCAAATGCTGCCTTGTCACAGAAAAGTTGGCATGCATGCCAAACAGGAATTTTAAGTGTTTTATCTTGAATACTACCATGTCTTAATGAAAACAGTACTCTGATAAAATAAATTTTTTTCCTAGCAATATTTTGGAGAAAGAAAATGTATTCAGCTTTACCAAGGTAAAATCTGATATGCAGTGCTCCCAACCCAGACGTCAAGCCAGGAGCTGCTGCATATACTTTTCCAGGAAAAACAAGTTCAAACTGACACTACATCATGAAAGATAGACTGACACACTGCCAACTTCGAAACAGACAAAGGAGTGTCTTCATGGAGGACATTAGGAGAAGGAAGGGAAAAATGGGGGGCGGGGGTTGGAGGGAGAGATGAACCATGAGAGACTGCGGACTCTGAGAAACAGGGTTTTAGAGGGGAGGGGGGAGGGGGGATTGGTTAGCCCAGTGATGGGTATTAAGGAGGGCACGTACTGCATGGAGCACTGGGTGTTATACGAAAACAATGGATCGTGGATCACCACATCAAAAACCAATGATGTAATGTATGGTGACTAACAACATAAAAAAAACCCAACAAAAAAACCTTGACGAGAAAAAAAAAAAGTCTTCAAAGCCTGGGGGAATCATGTCGACAGAAGTTTCTGGATTTGGCCGAATCTTCTGGCCCAGATTAAAAAAAAAAAAAAAGAAATACTGAGAAAGAGTTTGGCCTAAAGCATTCCATATCTCCCTCCTTACATACAAGTCTACGTTTTTCATATTGAAGTCGTCTTCGCAGAATGAGGGGCATGTGCTCTCTACGTTCTGTAGCACAAGATGTGATTGGAAGTTACACAAGCAACTTCTTGGTCATGGCCTTAAAGGAGAGAAAAACATGTCCTCCTCCTGGTGGCTGGAGAGATGTGGTGGAAGGAGCTAAAACAACCCGCTTAAACCCCAAGATGAGAGCCGTGCGATAATGGGGGCAGAGCAACGAGATAAAGAGGCAGGTTCCCTAAAGACAGGGGAACTACTATGCCAAACCTTGATTACCTACCCAGCTTTTTATCTGAGAGAAAAATACATTTCTATTTTAAGCCACTGCTAGGTCTCTGTTAGAGCAGCCAAACCACAACTCTTAACTAATAAAATCAACCATTTGTGTTAACAAAAACCAAGCGATGGTAACATTTTAAGACTGAAAGATGAAATAATCCCCAAAGCAAACTCAATCAGAGATGATGCTGACAACCCACGTGGCTTCGGTATTTTACAGTTTTTACAACATGGTCCTGTTTATTCTCTTTCTAGGTTTGCTGACCCAATTCAGGATACGCCCACAGGGCCTCAAACCAAACCAGATGGAGCCAAGCCAGAGAAAAAGCTCATTTCAGAACTGATCCTTTCAACACTGTAGCTACCTCCCCCGTTTTCAGATTAAGTAACTCTTTAAACTTGCTTACATGTTTCCTAAGATGTGCCTTTTTATGGGAACACACCATAATTGCTCAATATATAGCCACTGAATGTTCAGGCAAGTGTGGGACACAGTCAGGTCCAAGTGCAAATCCCAGCCCTTCCACTTACCAGTGGTGTGACCTTGAGTTACTTCCTTCCCTGCAGAGTACGTAGGGATTAAATAAAGAAGGCATCTACATTACAGGTTATTCTATTCTGAATCTCAAATGAGGTCATGTATACAATGGACCCAGCGCAGAGCTCGTCACACAGCAAGCCTCTGAAGAGAAACTGGCGTACCTCACTGCCAGCATGCACTATTCTTTCAGCATGTAGTGCCACTACGTATGTAGGCCTCCTTTAAGCATGTCGTGCCTGACACAGTTTAGAGCCAAAAATAATGACAAAGTTTGAGGTCATCAAGTTCAACCCACAACACAAGTTTATGGATAGTTCCATCAATATTGAAAAATACCTCAGAGGGGATACTCTTGGGGTAATGGAATTGTTCTAAAATTGGACTTAGTGACGATTACACAACTCTGAATTTCTTTACCATTTAATTATATACTTAAAGTGGATGAACTTTATGGTTTATAAATTATCCTTCAATGAAGTTTTTAATTTTTTAAATATTTTTAAAGATTTTATTTATTTATTTGAGAGAGAGAAAGAGAAAGAGAGATCACGGGCAGGACGAGAGATAAAGGGAGAAGCTGACTCCCTGCTGAGCAGAGAGCCTGGAGTGGAGCTCAATCCCAGGATCCCGGGATCATGACCTGAGCCAAAGTCAGATGCTTAACCCACTGAGCTACGCAGGCGCCCCTGAATGAAGTTTAAAAAAAAAATCTTAATAATCATATGAATGAGTTAAAGAACTGGAATCACAAAATACAGTGGATGTTACTTTATCAAACCCAGGAGAAAAAAGAGCTCTCAAAATGTTCTATGCACATCACCTTATGGCCCGAGCAACATGAAGTGATAAAGAGACATTTTTCTGTTTTGTCGAGGCCATGTTATGTACTCGAACCTAGGCTGGCTGACAGGAGCTCACTACCTAGCCGGAGAACAGATGTACATATAAACAAATCATTATAAGACATATTATGAGTGGTACAATAGAGGTAAGAACAGAGGGCACTAATGCTTCGGAGAAAAACTAGTTATGTCTGGGGAGTCAGGTCTAGAGCTTCACAGATTATATTTCAGTTAAGTTCTGAAAGAATAAAAAGGAATTCATCAGGCCAAAAAAATATTCTAGTAGAAGGAATAGAATACAAAAAGGCAAACAGCTGCAAGAAACTACAATGTATGCCATAGAAGTGATGCATTTACAAAAACCTTTTACTGAACAGAGCTTATAAAGAAATTCATGGGCATCCTGTTATATATGTCATGCAATGTGCGTATCATACCTCATCATGGGCAGTTTCCCACGCTAGCACAAACAGACGTACTTATATTAACCGTTGTAGAGTATTTTATTGTAAGGATATATTATATGCATTCCTAGCAAAATCTGAAAACATTTTTTATTTAGCACATTTCCTCAGGGGACCATAATGGTTAGCTAACGTAAGAGGTCCCCAAGCACTCCACGGAGAGGAGCGATCATTCAGTCCTCCAAGTCCTGAAACCACCAGAAACAGGGTACAAAGACTGATAATAAACATGTTCTTGCCCAATGGCAGGGATGTATGCCTGTGAGTGTGCACGCACGTGTGTGTGTGTGTGTGTGTGTACGTGTGTACATGCATCTATACCAGGAAATGAGACTTGTTAACCGAAGAGTAGCTAACTCTTCAGTTCACTGGGGTAGCCACTGATTGGTCCTCCTACACAAAAGGAAAGAAGGGATGGGATTTGTAGGCAGCGATCAACCCAGAAAACTCCCAGGAAAATCTACAAAATCCGTTAATGGATTCTTTTATTCTGACCAGGGATCTCAGAACTATATGACTATTATTAACAGTTGTGCAGAGTTGTAAAGTTCAATTCAGATTTTTTTCCAAGACATAAATTTATACTCCTAAACATAATCCAATAAGAAATATCACTTTAGCTGGGGTATTGAAGAAATATAAATGCATGCATGGGAGCTATTTTTTCCCTTACACTGTGTGCATGTCATACATTAAATGTTTCCTTTCTGAATGGCAAAAAATTATCCACGATCAGAGACAAAATAAAACCCCATAAAATAGAATCTTACTTATAAAACCACATTAATAGCTAAACATTAAATATTTTCTGGATGGTCTTCGATGTATGGACATGTTCACAATATATCCTCCCCCTCCCAGTTTTAGAAAGATACAACTGACACAGAACACTGTGTTAGTTTAAGCTGTACAGCATAATAATTTGATGTACGTATATACTGCAAAAGGATTACCACAATAAGCTAACATCAAAATTATGGAAAGCTGCATGCGTTTCTGGGTCATCTTTGCGTATGGGCCATGCTACTCTCCATTATGATTCCAATTTTAGTATGTGTGCTACAAAAGCGGCACCAATATTTATCCTTTATACATATGAATTAAAACTCAAGTTTAGGGGCACCTGGGTGGCTCAGTCACTCGAACATCTAACTTGATTTCGGCTCAGGTCATGATCTCACGCTTGTGGGATCGAGCCCCATGCCAGGCTCCACACTCAGCGTGGAGTCTGCTTGTCCCTCTCTCCCTCTCCCTCTGCTCCTCCCCCTTCTTGCACATGCATGCTCACTCGCTCTTGCACTCTTAAATAATCTTTAAAAAAAAACAACAACAACTCAAGTTTAAGTAACTTAACACAAAGAGGAAGAAGCAGTGTTTTTTTTTTTATTCTTATGTTAATCCCCATACATTACATCATTAGTTTTAGATGTAGTGTTCCATGATTCATTGTTTGTGCACAACACCCAGTGCTCCATGCAGAATGTGCCCTCCTCAATACCCACCACCAGGCTAACCCATCCTCCCACCCCCTCCCCTCTAGAACCCTCAGTTTGTTTTTCAGAGTCCATCGTCTCTCCTGGTTCGTCTACCCCTCTGATTTCCCCCGCTTCATTCTTCCCCTCCCGCTACCTTCTTCTTCTTCTTTTTTTTTTTCAGAAGCAGTGTTTTTGATGCCTAGCTATTAAAGGGCCAGAAATACTTGCCAGATGCCCAATGACCAAATAATCCATCAAGTCCTCTCATGAAAAATTTAAATTCTTTTGCATTGTTCATTTGCTTCTCCTTTTAAATTCTGGCTCTAAACTATTTCTCCTTGCCAAAGAATGGAACATCTTTTTTGATCTGTCAAATAATAACACTGAAAAGCCTGAGAAAAGTTAACTTGAAATCTGCATGCTTTTATAAACCTGATTAACATCTTCATCTATACTTAAATTCTCTTTTCTCCCAATCAGATTATAAGTCATCATAAATTCAGCTTCAAGCCTTCTTTGTTTGTGTAGGTGTATACAAATAATTCTTAAAATTCTATGCATAAGCAAAAAAAAATTCTATGCATAAGCAGAGAGGCTTCACTATGTTCACATCAAATTAAATTCTCTTTGACATCAAGTTTTACATAGGATATTTTAACTAAGCTATTAGTAGTTTCATTTTACTTTGTAGGCATCGACTGGTCTGGTTATTTATACCATATACCAAGCGTTTCTGTGAAATTTCACTATCTCTCTGAACTCCATTTCACAGCTCACAAGCTGTTTCTGGAGTTAACTCAATATGCTAATTTTAGGCCATCCGCAGGTGATAATTGCTATACCAGGAAATTTTTTGTTCCTCTTAAGATACTGTTAAAATAAGGCTACCATGACTTGTAAGTTCAGTGGTTAAGAATATTAGAAAAGTAGCAGTAAACATGATTTCTAGACTTGTTTTCTTCTGTGTTGAAGTTGTTTCCAAAAGTGTACAGCAAACACTTTAAATTTAATTCTTTCCTAAACAGTGATAAAAGTCGCTGCAGTAATCTCTCTCCAACAATGAGAGCTTCAAATCTTTACAGAAAAAAACAAATATTTCCTACTTATATATATTTTTAGTGACACTTTTATCAATCCTCACCACAAAAAAGTTCCAGAAGCCTAAAACCAAAGGGAGAAAGGTCAATATAATCTTATATTGCACCTATATATTGCATCAGTTTGTATGCAAGCTGGCCATAGCGTATACAAATATACCAAAATAAATGAAAGTCTTTAGCAATGACGGCTCAATTTAGAATTCTTCCTGGGGATACCACATATTCAATTTCAAGAGTGAAGTATTTACTGGTATTTATTACCACAGCTGTATATATTCTGGCTGGGAAGCAAATAAGAGGCTGATTTAGCTCATTAAAAAAAAAAATCAAATCAGTATTATTAGATCATTTAGCTGAGATACCGGACTTAAAAATGCATTGGCTGGCCTAAAAAAAAATCTCTGAAAATGTTATATTAAAATGTAACCATCTTAGTATTCTTAAATATTTCTCACATTTTTGGGGCAATTATTTGCACTGTTTTTGTAATTAGAAAAGCCCCTACAAAAAATGTTATTTCTGAAAGAAATGAACATGAATAATTTTTTTTTCTCTTTTACTTCTCTGATATCAGTAGTCAAGAACTCATAGAAGGAATTTTATTTTATACCCAAAAGCCAATTTAGGTTTCCCTGCATTTTAGTTTATTATGAAAACTTGTACAAGCAAATTACATAAATTATGCAAATTGTTTTACATGCAAGTGATTTATTTTTATAAGCAAACTATTTTTGTATCATGTAACCTCTGGCATTTGGTCAGTTTCTGTAAAGAATAGGACAAAGAAAACAGTACTGTATTATGCTCAAGAAGACAACCAAAACCCCAAATGGAAAGATTAAAATTCAAGGTCACTTAGTACAATAAGGAAACAAATACTGTCACCTACATCACCATTATATATAAATAGAATTTAAAGTGTAACAACTTAACCCTAGATTCTGGGCAAAGCCCCAAGAATCCAGGCTATTCATATAAATAATTAGGTCATCACAAATCACCACTTTGTCCACATCTGCCCTGCCTTCTAGCCCAGAAACCTGCGTGGAGTAAACAGGATCTGAATTCAAGCAATTGAAACATGAACTCACACAAATTAGAAGGAAATAGATACAAATGCCTTAAACAAGTTTTCAGTTGGAATCATTAACAATAATTTGAAAAATCATAGTCTGGTAGTGAAAAGAATTACATAAAATAACAATGATGTTACACCATGTCTGTTTGGGAGAAATTAGAGGGTGACTCATTGGAAGTCCTGCTGGAATGGCACCGCATGCATTTCCTTTAGAAACTGTGTAATTTGAGCTCTGTGGTACTGAGAATACAACCTCCTTAGAAATTCTTAGAATGTCACCTGTATGGCTAAAGGAGTACTTACTGCGTGGGGGGTAAAAAGCTTAATTAGGTAAAAATTTGAGTGCTTTGAGATTTCCAAGTATTATTTCATTTTCCTCTTTAATAATGTTTTAAGTATGTGGAAGTTAAGAGTGCTCCTTACCATTGCCTCCCCCCATTTTACTTAATCTGAAATTCAACCCCACACCATAAAAAAAACAAAGTTTTTCCTTTTGTAATAAATTGCTTTGATATATATTAAAATAATCGAACTGAAGAAAAATAAAAGAACTTTCCAGAACAGAGAGGGCTGCATGCCAATGGATAATAATGAATCTAAAGCCATAATCTATGACTCTAAACAAAAATAAAAAACCATATACCACCATACACCACTTTCCAAGTTTAGCAATATTATGATATGCTAAGAGTTTCCATTACTTAAATTTTCCCCAAATAAGCTGACTTCTTAAAAAGTGATAGGTTTTAGGAGGAGAAAATAATTTCTAAAGTTCTCAAAGAGATTTTTACATTTTCACCTATTTTTGAAAGGGTGAAATATATAAGGCATTTCTCCTATAAACTAGCTTTGCTTTGAGCTGGGAAGAACCTTAGAACCAATCTACAACCACTCACTCGTTTTTCACAGATGAAAGCTATGCAAAGACTGGTTGTCAGGCCGTCTGGCAAACCCATCATTTTGTAGTTATGCCTGAGGCAGCCCTGTTACTATGAGACCCTAAGGGCTAAATGTACCCAAATATTTGGAAATTTTTAGGAGCATAAGGATAGCGGCTTTCAAAATGGATTAAAAGACTCTAGAGACTACTTGGAACACTTCATCTAGAAAAGCCTCAGGTGGGGGTCAGGGTTGAAGGTCATACTCTCCCTTCCCACAATTTATTAACTTCCCAGTGTTGTTAACTTAAATTCTTGGGGCAGCAGGGAGGAATACATTCTTAGCATAATCCCTAAATTAAATACAATTAGAGGGATGAACAGAGTCTTCTCCTAGATTTCCAAATTATTAGAGGGCTCCCTCTACTGGTGCTGTATCACATGCCAAAGGCAAATGCCGGTAAGAAAAAGGAAACCAATGCTTCTCCTGGGCTTTTCATCCATCCTAACATTTATTATCTATGCCATGGGCCAGGCATAGCATTACACACTTCTGGCTGAGCCACATACGATGAACACATAGTGGTAGGAGCAGGGAAAAAATAGCTTTTCGAAAGCATGCAAAGCACTCTAAGTGCTTTGATTTCAGATAATCATAGGGACGGAAGAGACTGATTTCGTTAAAACCATTCTAATCCTTCAACTCCATCAAGCAGGTACTCAGTTTGAGTACACTGAATACCTGGAGTTACCCGCACAGGGGTAGGTGCAGGTGACAGGACCGGGCAGGTGACCTAAAGGAGCACAGTGGGCCAGACCGCAGGGGCGACTGGGGACTGCAGTGAGCTGGAGAGGGCAGGCCTCTTTATTCAGCAGACTCACCTGCTCGCTCCTCCGCCCGGCCCACTTACTGGCATGCAGCAGTTCAGGTCCGAGTTTCCTCATTTTCAGATCTTCCCCCAGAGAAGCTAGACGTTGGGTGTGGAATATCCCAATTCTGAAAACACTGCCTGAACCAACTGAAATATGTTGGTAGGGCACATGCAACCCAGACTATTGGTTTGCAACCTCTGGCCTAGAATCAGAAGGGGAACTCACCTTTGGCCCATTCCACTTCTGGCAGATCCAAAGATCACAAAGTTCTCACAATTTACTTGACTGTAAATATCAATGATGGATCTAAATTCAGCCTTTTAGGGCCACATACAATAAGTGGGTTCCTTATTCCCAAAGAATGAGGATTTTCAGTTTTGTAATTCGTTCATTTATTTATTCAAAAGCATTTGTTGGGGGCGCCTGGGTGGCTCAGTTGGTTAAGTGTCTGCCTTCAGCTCAGGTCGTGATCACTGGTTCCTGGGATCCAGTCCCGCATTGGGCTCCCTGCTCAGCGGGGAGCCTGCTTCTCCGTCTCTGCCTCTCTCTCTCTCTCTCTGTGTTTCTCATGAATAAATAAATAAAATATAAAAACAAAACGAAAACAAAAACCATCTGTTGTATACCTGCCGTAGGTGAGGCCCAGGGCTAGGGAACGGCAGAGAACAAAAAGAACGCAGGACCAGCACTCATGGGGCTTACAACCTATAAGAGGCACTACACTGAGAATGACTGCTGAGTGAAGGAAAGACGTGCTGTGCGTGATGAAGCTCCGTGGCTGAGAGACCTGGCCGACTCTGGAAGGCTCCCCACCGGCCCCCAAGGACAGAACACTGTTAGTTGAGAACTGAAGGATGAGTAGCATGAGTCAAGTGGGAGACGGGGGAGCTTCCACGGAGAGTGGGCTGCCTGAGGGAACGCGAGGTTCAAGAGAGTGACGGGGCCATGACCCGAATGCAGAGAAGTAGAGGGACGTAGACCTGAGGGGAGACTGGAGAGGTGGGCGGCAGCCACGTCAGGTAGGTCCTTCCCTATAGGTCACATCAAGGAGTCGGGACTTGAGGACAAGTCCTTGAAGGATCTCCCAGGAAAGTGACGTGACCTAGTGTAAAATAACACTTTGGTTGGGGAACGGAGGCTGGACTGGAAGGAGACAAGGTGGTGTAAAAAGGCTGGTTAGGCTGTTCTAGCAGTTCCCTCTGAAAAATTTAGGGTCTTCAAATTTGGAAGGAATCACAGGGCATGAAAAGAAGTGAGTTGACTTGCAAAATACTAAGGAGGGAGAACTAACTGGCCTTGATTAGGTATGTGTGTCTATGTGCCTGTGTGTGATGTCATGCTTCCTCTCTCCACGCTAAATATCTCTGGTTCTTTCGGCCACTCCTCGTAAGACATGGTTTCAAGCCCCCCCTTTGGCTGAACATCTAAAGAAGGAAAAACTAAATTCTGATCCCCTATTTAAGACTCCTCCCCAACCCCAAATAAAACAAACAAAACCAGTGTACTGCACTATAAGTGGAGGTTGTTAATAAATTTTACCTTGGGTCACACCCCCACCCACTTCTTTCCCTGCTCTAAGAGAGGTAATAAAGAAGGCTGGAATGTCCTCTCCATTTTGTCACAATGGTAGCCTGCACATTTCCTGAGGGATTCAGGTATAGGCAGGCCACTACCAATCATCTACCTTCTTCACCGATACCAGCGGCAGCTTCAGGATCCAGTACCATCAGAGGGAATGGTTTTCCCACCCTTAGATAAGAACTACAGGGAGGGGCGCCTGGGTGGCTCAGTCGTTGGGCGGCTGCCTTTGGCTCAGGTCATGATCCCAGGGTCCTGGATCGAGTCCCACATTGGGCTCCCTGCTCGGCGGGAAGCCTGCTTCTCCCTCTCCCACTCCCCCTGCTTGTGTTCCTGCTCTCGCTGTCTCTGTCAAATAAATAAATAAAATCTTAAAAAAAAAAAAAAAAAAGAACTACAGGGACTTTAGGTGGTATTGCTTGGGTAGTGTTCATCTGAAAAGGAGTGAAGAGTCTATAGTATTTTGAGGTCCTAAAACTGTCATTAAAGGAATCTAAGAACCATCAGGCCTAGAGGAGGCAGTCAACTCCGAATTTGGCAGATGTTTAAATAAGTAATCTCAAATCCGAAACAAACAATGCAAGCAAGATCAGTTTTAGAACCTGTCTTTGAAGTGGTGTGGAGCTCGATGTCCTGCCTGTTTGAAACCAGACTGGTATTTACTTGCCTGCCTCTGGAGTTGTGGGACTTCTCCCATTTCCCACTTTTTCTCCCATAGTAATCAATAGTCGTACAATAATTTCCTTTGCAAACTCTCAGTATTCTGAGATGGAAAGCCCTCCAGGCATAAAACCACAGCTATTTTAGAGGAGTCTGGGTCAATATCTGGAGGCTTAATTATCTCTAAGCACCACCATTTCTGGTCTGAAGGTCACTGTTCTTGAGGAGAAATAAGACTTACTTTAGATTTTAGTCACAGAGCATCTGAAATCACAAGAAAAAAAGCCCTGGCTAGTAGGACCTCTCTTCCAGTTGATGGCTGATCCACCTGCCCTACTGGTCAACTGTATAGAACTTCCACACCACCCCTCTTCTCACGTTGGCACTTAACTGCTCAGCAGAGCACAAGAACGAGACGAAACTTACCCCTGAAGGATTTGAGAGCAAAACTGTAAGGCAAGCAACAAGGCTTCTAAATACCCCTGGGGTTACTTTGACTAACAGCTTTATGTCTGATTAAGAGAAAGCCTCATTAAGCAGGTCTCAGACAATGGCCTGGGAGAGCCGAGCTGGACTGTATGAAGACACATCAAGGGTCTATAGTCAAAACTATTTCTTCCCCAAATACTCTTCTGGACCACTCACCACCACTTCATCTGGTGATGACCTGTAATTTCTCTGGTCAGGATATTTCACTTTTATTATTCCTCTGTAGGAATGTAGAACTTATGTGACTTTTTATAACCATCTGACCTCCTAATACAGGAACACATGGACCAAGCCATAATCCTGGACCTGAAGGATCCAGGTCATTCAATGCTCGTAAAGTGGCACAGGACCTCCAACAAGATGCTGGGGCCTTCCCCGGCAAACATCTCCAAATTAGAGGAACAAGCCCAAGGTCACAAGGGTGCACTGATTTCTCTGATCTTTCCTGGCATGCTTCTTGGCCAGCAGGCCCCTATTGTGTGGTTTGGTGAGGAGATAAAACTTGGGCCAGCACTGATGATGAGAAGAGGCTGTTTTCTTTCTTGTATAAACCTTTTTCAATATGTGTGTTATGACATTAGGCAGCAGATACCCATGCCCTAGTTCTCCTGATGTCCAGTCACCATAAGATCTTCGAAGATTCTAGGGCACCTGGGTGGCTCAGTCGTTGGGTGTCTGCCTTCGGCTCAGGTCATGATCCCAGGGTCCTGGGATCGGGCCCCGCATCAGGCTCCCTGCTCCATGGGAAGCCTGCTTCTCTCTCTCCCACTCCCCCTGCTTGTGTTCCCTCTCTCACTGTCTCTCTCTGTCAAATAAATAGATAAAATCTTAAAAAAAAAAAAAAATCTTCGAAGATTCTAGAGCCAGACCAATTTTCATCTTCTTTTAAGTTACCTCAGGGCTCCCAACAGAAGTTACATTTCTACAGAAAATGGAGCCCCAGCCCTGGCAACATAACACAGCCAACTGAAGCACAATTCATCAAAATACACCAGAGGACACATGGCAGCAGGACCGAAGGACACTAAACCTGGGAGCTTCATGCAGAAAACCTCATAAAGGTGAATACCCTTTTTTCAGTACAACGAAAATAAACACAGAGACCACGAAACACATACACCATGTCACTCTGCCACTACACCCACCTTTCTAAAATGTACATCAGATCACACCTTATATCTGCTTTAAGGCTTCCCAGGGCTCTCCATCCTCCTGAACCCAGCACCCAAGCTCTTATATACGTGTCTCCTCACTCACCTTTTTGGCAGCTGGTTGGTCATCCACTGCACAGCCCTTGCCTTCTCACCCCTGAACACTCACTGGTCAACTGTGTGACCGAGATGCCAACCCCACGGATCCTGTCTATAGCCCCAGTCAAGGCCACCTGGCTGTCCTCCAGATGTTCTTAGTTCCACGATGAATCAAGCAAGAGTTTTGAACTGTTTTTCCACTAAAAGTGCACATCACAAAGGTACAGGAAAACTCATGTTTACACTAAAGATAAATTAAAGGATGATTATTCAGCTTGATGTAAAAGTGTTTTAAATAGCAAACTCCCTCAGTGCTTTGTAAATGGGACTTGATGTGCAAAAATCGGGCTTACATACAAAAATGTGAAGCCTATATATCCAGCTTCCCTGGTGGTGACACTTCCCACCAATACGGTTCACAGTATGAAATGATGGGACACGTTTAATAAGTCAGCATGTGTCCCCCCCACCTCATTGCGTGGGAACAAATACATACACCAACATGAAAAGAGAAAACGGAAGAGGAAGAATGAAGAAGTGGGAGAAGCATTTTGCGATCTGTCAAGATCTTAGGATTGGTGCCTCATTCTTATCTCCCTGTTGTTCTTGAGAACCCGAAGGGTACGTGCAGCGCTGTTGGATCTGTACCGCTTTATCCGCAACACCCCCTTGCACTATTCATCTTCAAGCAGGGACATGCGGTGAGCACCACCAGCACACCCTGCTCTGTGCTCAGAGGCCTGGAGGAGATGCTGTGTGTAGCTGAGGAGCACAGCAAGCTGACTGGTTCTCACAGGTCAAGGTCAAGACCCTGGCCTTTTATCATTAGTATTCTGTAAACTGCCAGCCAAAAAACCATGCTTTGGGAGACAGAGGAGGCCAGGCTTTTACATTATAAAGGTATACAAACATGTAAGTACTGGGGCGCCCGGGTGGCTCAGTTGGTTAAGCGACTGCCTTCGGCTCAGGTCATGATCCTGGAGCCCCGAGATTGAGCTCCCCCATCAGGCTCCCCGCTCAGCAGGGAGTCTGCTTCTCCCTCTGACCCTCCTCCCTCTCATGCTCTCTGTCTCTCATTTTCTCTCTCTCAAATAAATAAATAAAATCTTAAAAAAAAAATGTAAGTACTGACAAGCAGGACGTTACAGGAGAAAATACTAACATATCTAGAGTAAAAACATGACACAGCTTATCTGACAGAGGAGTTAAATTTATCAAAGGAGTTAAATTTATCAGAAGACTAAATCTGTAGCTAATATCAACACTTCTATAAAATCAAATTTAAACACTTAAACATAGTTTTTATCATTAACTCATTAAAATATATTATGAAATACATGTACACTGTTTTAACACTCATTATTTTTAGGCATTTGGCCAGATGTACTAGAAAAGATTATCAAAACAATAGTACACATCAGCCATTTCAAAATCAAAACCACAAAACAAATTATAGACCAGAATGTTAATTTTGATCAAAAAATTTTGCTTGCTAAAAAAAAAAAACACCTCACGTTTTTACGAAAAATCTTTAATAGTAACATTCTTTAGGGCCCTTGCTATGATTTGGGTCCTCTTCTAAGTGATTCGCACATATTACCTTGTTCAATTCCCAAAACAACTCTGTGAGGTAAAGAGATTAACACCCTCAATTTACAGATGAAAAACTGAAGCACAGAGGGCAAGTAATTTGTTCAAGGTCATACAACTAGTAAATTTGTAGACTTAATTAACTTGAAACCTCACACAGATTATTGAAGAATGTTAACATTTATACAGGTGTGCCAAGGGAAATACCTTTAAAACTATACAAATATATCCATACCAACCATGTTTTAAAAGCAGCCATTTTGTGTGTGGGTCTTGCTCCAAATCTACTCAAAGATCCACCTGTTAGTAGTTTACCTCACTTAAACTAAATTTTATGGTAGTAAAAACCCTGGTTAAAAACAATAGTGGAAAAGATACTGTGATCATCTTTTATAAAATTATTTGTTATATTACGATATAATTCAGATGAGGTGCCTTTAAGTAGCAAGCTACCAAATGTTACATGGTATGCATACAGCCACAATGAAGTTTTTGTTCTGGTAGCTGATTTGTGTGAACCAACATAGTGCTAAAACTGTACAAAACCACATAAAAACTGAATTAACTAAGCACCTGAAAAGCAACATATATATTACCCAGGGAGAGGCAGAGCCATACATGGAAAGTTGGACAAGGCATAAGATTTCAGGGTCCTTGTACTTGAAATCAAGCATGTAATAGATATGATTTCTCAGGACATGAAGACATAAGGAGAATTTTTCTTTAAACAGTCACAATAGAGCACAATAGAGAAAAAGATCAAGACCATGCCATAAAGTGAAAATTGGTAATTAAGTTCTTATTTATATTTATCTGGTTAATTCTAATAGTTTTGAGGTAAATATTTTTTGATTTCCTTAAATAGAGCATTTAAGAGTTACTGAAAATGGATTTGGCTTTTCTGTCAGTACTATGGCTCCTTATCTGTGGTTTCACTTTCCAAGGTTTCAAGTTACCCACAGTCAACAGAGGTCAACCACAGCGTGGAAGTGGATGATCCTCCTTGCAACCTATATCGTCAGGTCAGTAGCAGCCTAACACCAGCTCACAGCGCCTGCGTCTGTCCCCTCGTTTCATCTCATCACGTAGGCATTTTATCATCTCACAAGAAGGATGAGTACAGTACAATCAGATATTTTGAGAGAGACAGTCCACATTCACATAACTTTTATTAGTGTATTGTTATGATTGTTCTATTTTATTATTATTGTTAATCTCTTACTGAGCCTAATTTATAAATTAAACTTTATCATAGGTATAGGAAAAAACATAGTATATATAGGGTTTAGTAGAATCTGTGGTTTCAGGCATCTACTGGAAGTCTCAGAACACATCCCCTGTGGATAAGGGGACTCCTGTATGTTCACATTTGAAGTATCTGACATTGCCTGAGGCAATATTTTCTGCTAGGCTAGAATCAAGATAAGGTATCTTACTTTTAGTGACTGCTAACACATAAGGAGAAGTGGTGCTCAGATGCTCATATTTGCTACCTATTCCCTATTCTTCCTTTTAGCACATTATTAGCCGTGGTGCCTTTTATCGGCACATACAAGTAACATGCCTACCAACTAGAAACCAGAATAATGTTTATGTGTGGCTAATAAACATCACTCTCTTTACTTGATAGCCCCATACTACCGCACAATGCTTTACCACATTTAATTCATCCACTTACATGGTCACAGGGGATACGAAATGGAAATAATTTACCAGTGAAGATCTGTGTGTAGATGAACACTTTGTAAAAACCAATCTTCGGCCTAAGTTAGTTTGTGCAGTCCCAGGGCCTACCACACTGTTTGCATATGCTCAGTTGTTAAAAAGCAAAATTATACACTTGGTTGGTCTTCAGCTCTTTCTACTTCCCAAAGACATAAGGAAACAGACCCCCTTCACCTGGAATACATATTTACATGGAAATAGGAGCTGGCTGAAGTGAACAAACTGATCATGTGCTTTTAAACAGAATGAACCAAAAAAGGATGATGTATTTATAAAGAAGCTGCTTACCTTACAAACAGAAAGAACATTAATATTTATCAGTTTCTTGATGGTCTGCAAAAGAAAATATTGATAATTTTATATACATATCATCATGGAAGTAACCATATTAGATATATATGCAAGTGATCTAGCGAACCACTGAACGTTTCCCCAGATAGAGTAGAGAACTGGAAAATGACAGGCGTCAGGGTAGAGAGGCAAATTTTATTTTACTCTCTGTGTTATAGTACTTTTCTTCCAAAAGCAGCAATTCATGCTAATATGTAAAATTCAAGGTAGATGTATTAAGGAAAATCTGGAAGCGAAAGACACTAAATCTAAAATAAATATGCTATTTTCTTTCTGCTAATATCAAAAGGAGATATTATTGAATCTGAGATTCTCAACAGTTTTTTAAAATCCACATATTCCTTCAATGATATGCTTTTCTAATTTTTATTAAAGAATTATGCATGCCTCAAGAATATAGCTTTCATTTTGGTGGGTTTACTTGAATCAACCATATTGCTATATATTAACATATTTATGATCTCTAAACTGAGGTTTAGAATCCTGATACTAAAAGCATCGCTATTTTGATATAATAAAAATAGAACTAAGAGTAATACAATGAGTTATTATTGAACCTGGCACTATACTAATGAGGTTACAAATATTTTCTCATTCAGTCCTTCTAACATTCCTATGAAGTTGCCTACTTTATGGACGTGGGAATGGACACTAAGCATGGTTGGGATCATGCCCAGGGTAACTCAGGGAACAAGCAGAAGAGCCAGAGTGTGAACCTCAGGCAGCTGGATGGACTCCAGGGCTCACGGTGTGAACCATTATGCCACACGGCCTTGCCAATACTTGCATGCATTTTTTTGTTACTGTACCATACAAAAAAAGACTTACGTTGTCCAAGTCAGGAACGTCCAAAAAGTATTCAGGATACTCATATGAGATTCCCACATTGTTCACTGAAATAAGACGAGATCGTTAGTTGGCTGACATACTTTATTTTACAGATTTATTGAAACAATGAGATTAACAGTATCAAGACTAAAATGATACATACAAAGACATGAAATCCTGTTTATGGCTGGAATGATCTTTCCCATACCTTTCCATCCAAAACCTGTCAGTATATGTCTAGTTCAAATGTCTTCTCCTTCATTAAGCCCTTCCTGTACCTACCAGCCAACCCCTGACAAAGGGACTTTGTATTCGCTTCAATTTCTATAGCCCCTTGGAGTCTGTGTACATTCTGCCTCTGTAATAGTTACCTGTAGATATTGCTTCTCTCCTCTCTAGACTTATATTTTCATAATGTAGTAGAAAGAGCGAAGAGTACTACAGTGGAGGCGACTAGAAACTGGAGTTTTACTAGAAATGGAAAGCATGTGACTTGGAATAAGTCACATCTGAGATGCATCTCAGTTTCTTCATCTCTAACATGAGAGCTTGTTTAATCATTCAACAAATATTTGCCACACACCTGTGTACAAGACACGCACCAGGAAGAAAAAGGCAGTTTCTAGCATCATGGAAAATACTATGCTGTAGGAAGAGAAAGGCACTGAAGAAAAAGAATTAAACAATTATTTCATTACAAAATACAGAGTGCATGGAAGCCTATTCCTGGAGTCTGACCTCATCCAGGAAGTGAGGGAAGGCTTCCTCGTGGAGGCAAAGAGAGTGGGCCAGACTAAATATCTCCAGTGGTTCATCCTTACCAGATCATAAACCCTGAAACATGTTTTAGTCTTCCCTCCTCAGTCACCTCACCTAAGGTTGGAACAATCAAGAAGCCAAGAAAAAATTTATATACGATTAGATATATGATTAATACTCAGATACCCTATGGTTCTCCCTAGTTCTGGAAAGACAAACCCAAAATAAGGAACATTTGCAGGAACCAAGAAAATACATAAAATATGTTGGGAGTTTATTTTAACTAATAATGAAATGGATCATCTCCTCTTTCTACATTTACTCACCATAACAATCCTTATATTAGGTAGTTCCTATTATAATCTCCCTTCTACATAGCAGGAAACCAAAGTTCACAGCAGTTAAATAACTTGTCAAAGGCCATAGAACAAAGTAAGGCTGGGACTTCCACTCTGGAAATATGACTTCAGAGGCTAGGCTCTTTACCACTACATTAAAGCTACCATATTCCTTCACGCAGTATTCAGTTCAGGAAAACAAAAAAAATCAGTAATAATTGGATAATAAACAGAAATCTGGTAGCAACGTTTAATAAAACTGAAGTATTAGAAAGGTTTCAGTAGCAAAAAGATAATGAAATTATGATCAGTCTGCAAAACTTAGAAGGAGCTGTGCCCAATAAACCTGACAATAGTAACACTAACTTTTTCAATAGACTAAGAAAATTCGTAGTTTGAAATAACTCAATAAGCATTCTATATTTAGCAGTAAGCCAGTCACTTCAGGCTGAGTCTCAAGATTTTACTTGCACAACTTGGTCACGATGGACTGAACAACATCACTGAAACTTATCTAAAAATCTGAAAACAAAGGACAGTGGCAAAGCAAACTGTACTTAATTACAATTCATGCTCCATTTGAACAGGGATTATATCTAAACATAATTGATAACTGCAGGTCCAAATCCATTTTTAATTTATTTAACAGGTTCTCTACCCAACAGAAGTTCAAGGTATGGATTCTATAAAAGACCTTTTAACAGTTAAGGCTAAATTAGTTAAATGTGAGGCATTATGTTGCCTTGACTTTGCTTTACCCATCAATAGAATTATAAAGGATGAATCACTCACAGTGTGACTAAGAGAAACAACTAAAGTATCCATTTAAATGCTACAAATAAACAAAATATTTGTTACAAAGTCAGTTTAAAATAAAAGAATACTCAAGGAAAGGTTTTGCCAAATTGTAATATTCTTCAGGATTGAAGAAAAATTCCATCATCTATAGCCAACCCCATCTGCCTTCCCTCTCCTGGATCTAGAAAATTTTCTGTTTTCAGATTTCTTTCTAGCCAATGGGAATATTAATGCTCTATTTCGAATGAAGAAACCTGAATTGTATAACAACTATAAATCTTTTAAAATCCAATTTTTTTTTTTTTAAATCTGGGAACCCTATAAGCAGCACATTTGACTTTGTAATCTTAACATGCACTGCAAGTACAAAGTTGGGCTAAGGAAGCCCACAAAAAACAAAGCAAGCAGGGAAATGTCACTCTGATTAAGGCTGCACCAACAATAGACAATCTTCAGATCTGTTTCTTTTCTTTTCTTTTTTTTTTAAAGATTTTATTTATTTATTAGAGAGCGAGCGAGAGAGAAACAGCATGAGAGAGGAGAGGGTCAGAGGGAGAAGCAGGCTCCCCGCCGAGCTGGGAGCCCGACGCGGGACTCGATCCCAGGACCCCGGGATCATGACCTGAGCCGAAGGCAGTCGCTTAACCAACTGAGCCACCCAGGCGCCCTCAGATCTGTTTCTAATTGAGCAAAGGAGAGCTATCAAAACTACCTACTTGTACAATTAAAATGTGAACAGCTATTTAACATAGTTCTAAAGGACTATGTTCTACACTGAGAACTTTAGCCCAAGTAACTCAATAGAATCACGTATAAGGGCTATGTGATTATAGCCAAAACTACACACAGAAAAAAAAAAACATTAAAGCTGGAATAGATCTTTCAGAGCATTAAGCCCAGTTGTATGAGGAGGAAGTGCATGCCAAGGTCACATAGGCAATTTGTCCTATGCTAGGGCTTAGGAATCTTAAATCCCTTCCTGTTTTGTTAATTGTACTTTTTGCGTGTGAAATAAACACTACCCAGAATCTCTCCACCACTGGTCATCACTTCAGAGTGCAGAGAAAAACAACTGTTGCTCTCAGATAGCTATTTCCATAAACTACTGCACACTAGTGCAAATCTTTTGAAAAAGGCAATCCCATTGCAATTTTATTTTGAGACATGAGGTGGCAGCAGTAACCAAAGGCAGGCGGAAAGCTTTCAGGAATTGGAAAAGGAAGAAAACAGGCTTTGGGTAGGAGTGAAGGATGGAAATATTTCCATTAAAATGTAATCTCATTAAGAATGGGTGTGTGCAATGCCATCTTTATATATTACAGGATTCATTATAGAATTCACCAAACCAAATAATGTCACAAGTTGTCCCAACATTATTCAGATCGTTGGAAATCCCTTCTAAATGGTAGCCATTTAAATTGGCATTAAGTATCTGTTTAGTAGTAAGGGTTTTTTTTTTTTTTTTTAATTCTTCAAGTAAGACACCAGAGACAGATTTAAAATTTTTTATTCAGTGAGCCACAAAAACCTTTTACTCATGTGAAAGACACCGAGTCTTTCCGAAAACAAAGGATGTCCGTGTAATCTCAGAATTCCAACCAGGACTCCAACAATCACCACAGGATCATGAACAGATATAAAATCTTTTCCATCAGTTTCTCATTGGAGTTCTAAGATAAGAAGAGTTCGACAGAAGAGATGAAGCAAACAGAGAGCAGAGGTCACTGACAGACCAAGAACAAGGACAAGGTAAGTGGAAAAAGAAGGAGGCGGTGGGCAAAGGAACAATCCTCACAGAGCCGACCCTTGCTGGGAAGAACTGTCAAGTGCACTGAGCTCAGGAGCACCCCCCGCCTGGAACTTTTGAAAACACGGATACTGATAAAGTATTGCATTCTAAAGACTCAAAGTCCAGAGTAATTCTGAAATGTCACATAAATATTCTGTATCATACTATTGCTAAAAATCATTTCCACATCTCCTACTTAAAAAGAACATACACAAGATTTCTGTTTCCTCTAGATTCTCTTGCTGCTCTTTCTGACCTTACTGGACTTAGAACCCTTTACCAAAACTAGCTGCTTTTGAGATAATAATGTCATTAGAAAATCAGATATTTGGTGTCTGGGTTGGGCATGAGGGAGGGGCAAACAATAAATTACTAGAAAATAAAAATCCATTTGAACAAACACAATAAAAACCGATACAGGCAACAACCACACACAGAACACCTTCAACCTGCTTTTTCCAGATTAATCAGAGGCTTAAGAAATTAAGGTGGTATAAAAGTACATCACCTAATGGTTGGGCTTCCCAATATATGTCAAGTAATGCAAAGTATTCCCGATTTCCCACTCATCAAAGTACAAATGTTAAGGTAATTTCAGTCACATTTACAGTGATATACACTAACCCAGTTCAAGCCCTCAAATTAAAGACTAGAGAAATGGAAAACCTATTACAGTTCATTAATAAATGGATTAGGAACAAAATGTTACCACTTCATTATATTTCAAAACAAACTGAATTTTTTAAATGTAGACTTCAGGAATAGTGTATATGCCAAAAGTAGGGGGAAACCTCTCCTGTCTTAAGCTTTTGAACTAATAGGGTCTGGATCTCAGAGTCCATCAGACACGGGTTTCGGTCCTGGCTCTCCTAGGACCAGCTCCTATAAGAGGCAAGTGATTTCACCGCAATGAGCCTCAGTTTTCTCAATGTCCTTATATATAAAATAGGGCTAATAATGTAAGAAAATGAGATGCTATACATCAAATCTTTAACCCAAGGCCTAGAACATATCAGTTCGTTAATAAGTGGAGGAAGAAGAGTTGTTATTTTTGTTTGGTCACTTCTTCAACAGGTGGTTATTGACCCGCTCTGTAGCCAACACTTTCCTAGGTGCTGGGATGCAGCAGGACAGGCGAGGTCCCCACTTTCATCAGAGGTGAGCAGTGGCACAGTGCAGAGACAGAAAGACTGTTCTGGGCCTCAGTTAGCCAGAGTAACTGCTTGTGCTGATTAAGGGTAGACCAGTTGTTCCTCGCTCCTCTCTTTCAAGTAGACCCAGCCTGACAGTCTACACAGAGTTTGCAAAGTGAGGCAAAGAAAATTCCTTCTTTGCCTTACTTAACATATTGCTGTAGCTAGCACATGTTCATATTCTGACAGATGATATTTGGAACACCATGTAAAACATTTTGCAAACTTTACAGTTTTCATACACTTGTGAGTAGCAATTTCTAAATAAAAGAGAGTTTACAAGGCTTTACATTTGCAGCGCCTTTAATCAGAAATTGAAAAGTTAAGACTGAGTCAGAAGCAACACAACAGAACATTTCATTTCCACTGTTTAATTATAAATTGCTATGTGATTCTCATTACAAAACTAGGTAAGATCTGCCATCCATAAATGTGGAAGAAAGGAGGAAAGAAGGATGATACGAGGTTGGTAGTTAAGTCTTAGCGAATGGGAGGAACATTCGTCAATTTCTTGAACTACTGTTCTATTTACATTTCTGAGCTCACACCTAATTACCCAGTTTTAAGTTAATTAATTAATTAATACCATTAGTGGTTTTCGAGTGAAAGGAGATACATTTGAATTCTAAGTCTTATTAGAATTCACTTTAGAAATCCAATTTCATCCAACACATCTAATGGACTAGAAGGCACTATGCTTAGTCTGACAATGTTCCTTATGAGTCTCCTAGTCGTAAAAAGAAAAAAAAAAAATCCATGTACCTATTCCAATTGCCATGATTGGTGACACTAGGCTTCAGTCTCATTCAACACGAAGGAGGGCACAGACACCAGAGATCCAAAGATCTACTTGAACCTCCACTTGGATTTCTCACAGTTCTCTCAAGTTTAACATATCCCGAAGTGAAATCATCATTTTCTTTACAGAATTTGCTCCTGATCCAGAGTTTCTTGTCTTTGGCAAACAGCACACAGTTGTTCAAGTCAGAACCTGCAAGTTTCTAATTACTACTTGTATAAGCCTGGACAATGTATTCAACCTCCTTAAGTCTGTTTCTTGTCCATAAAATGGGCACAAAAATAGGAATGCCTACCTTACGGTATTGTTGAGGATTGCATGAGATTCGTTAGCACGGAGGCTGACATATAAAAGCACTTAAGGATGTTGACAATAATGATCAGAAAAAACAAGCAACGGCTACTGTTATTGATCACTCCTTCTATCAGACAAAACCTTTGATGAGGACCCTCCCTCAATAGATGTTGGTCCTGTTTCCTAATCATCTATCCTAATCTATTTCCTAATCATCTCTGCAGTCATCTACTTCTAACCATTCCCACTGCCCACATCTTAAAGTCACCACCATCATCTTATGTTTCATTGCTAAGAGAAGCTCACTGGTCTCCTTTTATTAATTCTTGCCCTCTTACACTCGGAAGTCAGAATAATCTCTCCAAAATTTTAGTATGATGTCGATTTCCTGCCTACACTCTACAACGTCTACACTGTCCTTCCATTAAGCCTATTAACCTGATTTTCTAAGCCTTTCGTGATCTGGCCCTGCTCAGTCTCCTGACTCTCGCCACTGTCCCCTTTGCAGTGCGTGCTCTAGATCTACAGGTCTTCCATCAGCTCCTCCAAGCTGCCAAGCACATTCGCCTCTGGGCTTTTTTTCTCCCTGGGATCCCTTCCCGTATCTCTTCTCCCAGGGCTGATCAGTCTTTAGGTCTCAACTTAAATGTTACTTTCTCAAAACCATCTCTGACACTCTCCACTTCCTCAGTAACACAGCCATTCAGTATGTGCAACACATTCCCAAATACTTCTTCAGGAGCTGTCCTCCATGAAAGCAGAAACAGTATCGGCTTTATTTACTGCGGTATCTCTGGAATTTTACTTGTTGAATGAACTGGTACATGAATCAATCAACAAATAGGAAAGGAAAGGTACCCTATAATGAAGTATTTGTCTTGGATTCCTGGGGTAGAGGTTCTAAACCCTTGCAATTTCCAGGATGACAGGAGTTTCTTTGTTATTCATGGTGGGCCTCTGGATCACACCTGAGTTTATGCTAACGAGATGAATCAGGATGGGGCTTGGTCACCCATAAGACCAACTGTGACTAGAAGGTTAAGACTTTGAGCCAGCCCAACCTGAGAAAAGGGAGAGGGACTGGAAACTAAGTTCAATCACAGAGCCGATAAAAACTCTGGACACTGAGCTTCTTGGTTGGTGAACATCAATGTGCAGGGAGGGTGATGCATCCTAACTCCACACTGAAGCACTGAGTTCAGAACCCTCTTAGAACTTGTCCCATGTGTCTCTTTATTTGGCTAGTGTTAATTCCTACCCCTCATAATATTAAACTGTAATTGTGAGTATAGTGCTTTCCTAAGTTCTGTAAGATGTTCTAGCAAATTATCAAACCTGAGGGGGTCACGGGAACCCCCAAATTTGTAGCCAGCTGATCAGAAGTGCAGTGGCCTAGAGACTGCTGAACTTGCAGTTAAGTGTCTGAAGTAGGGGTGCTCTTGTTGGGGACTGTGCCCTTGAACTTGTGGAGTCCATACTAACTCTGGGTGGTAGGGACAAAATTTGATTGCATTACAAAAGGGATGTTTTGGAAGTGACTGAAACCCCTAGAAGGAACAAAAATCATATCATGGTATAACAGGGAAGCTCCAGCATCTCTGCAAGCTATCATCTCATCATGCTCCTGTAAGCCTTTCCTGTAGACTCAGCTAACAGCTTCTGCCCTTTCTTGAGCCTGAGCCATTTTCCAAACACATGAAACTTATCTTTGGTGCTCTCTCAACTAACTTTATTTTGTCTTTCTCTTCTTTCTCCCTTTCTCTGCACCCCACTGATCACCAGCCCACCACTATAGTTTCCTCTTCAAGTCTCTCCTTTTCCATTTCAAAATTATTTTTCCATGTCTTTCACTAACTACAATAGCCATTTCCTCCACGTGACTGATTCAGCAAGAAGTAAACCAGTAATAAACTGAATGTATTAATCCCAATGAGATGTAAATGAAGATATCACTGGCCCTTTCCGAGACATTTTATCATTTTTTAAAAAGATTTTTTATCCATTCATTTGAGAGAGAGAAAAAGAGAGAGCGAGTGAGAACACAAGCAGGGGAGAGGATCAGAGGGAGAGGGAGAAGCAGACTCCCCGCTGAGCAAGGTGCCAATGCAGGGCTCAATCCCAGGACCCCAGGATCATGAGCTGAGCTGAAGGTAGACACTTAACCGACTAAAACACCCAGGAGCCCCCTTCAGAGACATTTAAAAAGTGAACTTAAAGCTAAGTGGTTTGTTTGTGGGGTTTTTTTTGAGAGAGAAAGAGAGAAAGCATGTGTGCGAGAGCCAGGAGTGGGCCAGAGCAAAAGGGAGAGAGAGAATCTTCGGCAGGCTCTGGGGCTTGATCTCACAACCCTGAGCATCATGACCTGAGCCAAAATCAAGAGTCAGAGGCTCAATGGACTGAGCCACCCAGGCGCCCCTTCAAGCTAATTTCTAATTAGTAAAGTTCCTGAGGAGAGCAAGAAGCTAATAAGTAGCTTTATAAATTTCTAAGCCCTCTGAAGAAGCAAGACTCTTCTACTTGTAACTTCCTTTATCAGCTGGGACTGGGAAGCTGCACAACTCCTAACAAGTTCCTTCCTTCCCGGAGATCCCAGAAGAGTTTTCCTCAACCCAGTTCCTTCAGCCCTTTGGCTCTCTCTCCTCAGCCTACACTTATACCTCTTCCTTTGATATGCTGGGGACTGAACTATAAGGAAGCCATCTCTGGATTCCAACCCAAATAACCTAGAAGTTTGCCATTTGGAAGCTAACTGGCCCTTTCCCCCAGTAGCTAATGATACTCTTGGGTCTTCTGTTAAGAAGCTTTAAGGACTTACGTATAAATAGAAATAGAGTAGACTGATCTTAACTATTCATCTCTGCTCAAACCATATTTTAGGATATATATTCTCAACATTTGACTATTCTCTATCCTAGAACATTCTGGAAAATATAGATTTTAGGGGAGAAAAATGGAACACATATGCCTCCCAAGTATTTCCTATATTCCATAAGGTTGCATGGGCAAGGGTAACAAAAAAATATTTTTTGCATTTAGCCAAGGAGAAAGGAAGGACACTAATAAAAAAATAATCTATCAAATACATAAGTGGAGCAAGTATTCACTTACAAAGGGCATGGGAAGAAAGAGAATAGTAAGTTCTAGTCCAGCTTTTGCAATAAATCATTTTTTACCATTAACTGACTTGTATTATCTATACTATGTTAGATCTATACTATTTTATTATCTATGCTATTGTTATTATCTATACTATGTCTAAACTATTGTTAATACTATACTATTAAAATACCTCTTGGGGTGCCTGGGTGGCTCAGTCAGTTAAATGTCTGCCTTTGGCTCAGGTCACGATCCGGAGTCCTTGGGATGGAGCCCCATGTCTCAGCAGGGAGCTGGCTTGTCCCTCTCCCTCTGCCCTTCCCCCCACCCGCCCCCACCCCCGCCTCATTCTCTACCTATCTCTCTCTCTCAAATAAATAAATAAAATCTTTTAAAAATGATGCCTCGTAATAAAATTATGGCACTGCGTACAGAGAGAAAAAAGTCAATAGGTAACAGTCCTGAACACACTAAGCCAGCACAGAATCACATCAGCCTGTACAACTGATTCTCTTGATTCTGCAACTTACACAACGCACGACAGTATGTGTGGAAAAGACCTTGACAGCATTTGGCATGGGGAAATTCTTGGTCTAGGATGCATTAAGAGCTTGAATAAAGCAATGATTGATTTTTTTTTTTTAATGAATCACAAACTAAATATTTTTTTCCAAGAGGACCTTTTTATTTTTCTTCTAGAATAAAGAATGTCACTTTTTACAGGTTAAAAAAGTCATAGTAGGGGAATTTGAAAAAGTATTATTTGTGGCATACTTCAAATCCAAGGCTACTCTTTTGGCCTTGGTAAACTCTGCCTCCTGCAATGTATTGTGCAAAGTCCTCCAAACCCATTTGGAGCATGCATGAGAATCTCTCCTGAGGAATCAAGTAAGTAAGCATTATAGCAATCGCATTTTGTTAACTGATTGTTTGCTTATTCAAAGCAGTATTGATGTCATTTTCTCTAAATAGTTCAAGTTTTTTAAGCTTTCTCAAATCTGTGTTTCTTGGCATTTGCCTGAAAGAAGACAGCAGATGCTTACTTATTTTACATAACAAGAGTTAAGAATCCAACTTCTCCACCTTAAGCATTTATAGTTTTATCAAGTTACGGTGACCTTTCTGTATAAATTCAGACAATTCATAGCCATTTTCTCCCCACTTATCTTACTGAAAACTTGATGTTTCTTTCATGACAAAGGGCTTTATCATTTTCCTATGTAATTCTTACAATACTAATTTTCTTTATTAAGCACTGACTATATACTTTAGTGGTTAATGCTATTCAAACAGACACAGGTTGGTGATTTATTTTTCATTTCATCATTACCAGTTTCATTAATACTCAGTAGAAAAAAATCCTTCTTATGCCTTCATATGGATTGCAAGGTCTTACTAGAAACCGACCTACATGCTTATTATTTTAGGAGATGTTAGAAAGGTGAGACTGACGTTATGCAGAGGAGGAAGGAGAATTTCCCCCTTATGAGACGGAGATGGAGTTACGTGGGATCTGGCTGGGGAGGAGAGGGAAAGTGAAGGAGCTACATACCCAGGGAATTATAAGAAAAAGACATCAGACCTACCCACTCCCCCTAGACAAGTTCTATAGTGTTATGTCCACCCTAGAGAAGGAACTGTAAGATGAGAGTTGAAATATGACCTGGTGATAACATTTAGCTCATAAAGGTGTTTATATTTACATTATAATTACATTTAAGGTGTTTTTAATAGTTCCCTCAAAAACCTTGACAAATTAAAATTACAATGCAATATATCTGTTAGTAACTATCAATAATTACATACACCTTATGAGTAAGGAGACAGTTGTGGTAGAGCAGGAAGAAAACTAAGCATATAACCAAAGAATAAGATAATGTATATGAAAATGTTGTTACAGACTTAAAAGGATCATGTAAACATTAGCTATAATTATTTTTATTATTGATTTGTCACCAAATAAAAGTTTAAAACAAAATTGTGTGTGTGTGTGTGAATCAATATTCAATCAGAACAGTTTGATTACAGTAAAGCTTTAAAGCGCGGTCTCTCAACCTCAGCACTATTGAGATTTCAGGCTAAGTCTTTCCTGTGGGGGTCTTGACTAAAGAAATGTTAGGAAACTTTTTTTTAAGTATTTTCTTTATTTTTCTCCTTTGATAACCCCCAAAAGAAAATGATGGCAAATTACCAGGTTAACACCAATTGAGCCAGTGGGATAAAGAGATTTAGTAAAGAAGCAACTTTTTTCTGAACTAGATGCTCTGTTTCTTTCTGGAAAGGACTCAAAAAATGGTGGGTACCTTTCCAAAGCCCACTTTTCCCCTTAAAATCTGGTGAATTTTTTCCATAATAATTCCCAACACCTGCCCTATCTCAGCAAAAGCACTGGTTTTTGGTAACGAGAGCAAGGTAGCTGAGGTATAACAAAAGGGAGTAGTAGACTCAGGAAAAACAAACAGAATCCCAGTTGTGTTGCTTGGTCTTCACGTGACCTTAGGCAAGTCTCTCAGCCGTGTGTTCCCAGCTGGGGTGATCTCACTCCCAACAGGACAAAAACTGGTTCAGGGGTGGGCAGTGTGAGATCTTATGCTTTGTCTGCTGAAGCACAGAGATACCTATAGTGCGTAAATAAGACATACAGTGTACCTGTGGTGTTAAAATTTCATGAGAGGGAGCATTGGGGGGAAATAATGTCTAAAAAGCCTCCTTGGGTAAGAGGGTAGTAACAAACAGGCTGAGAAACACTTCCCTTAGCCTTCATTTCCTCAACTGTCAAAAAGGGTCAGCATCACCCACCTTAAAGAATTATTATGCTATAACCATATCTAAATACACACAAAAGAGGGGCACCCAGGTGGCTCAATCGGTTAAGCAGCTGGCTCTTGATGTCAGCTCAGGTCATGATCTCAGGGTCCCGGGATGGAGCCCTGCATCGTGCTCTGAGCTCTGTGGGGAATCTGTTTGAGATTCCCTCCCTCTCCCTCTGCCCCTCTCCCGGCTCACGTGGGCACACGCACACGCATACTCTCCCTCTCTCTGTCTCTCAGATAAATAAATCTAAAAAAATCTAAAAAAATCTTAAAAAATACATACATACAAAAGAGAATGAGAGACGGAAAATAAAGCAGGCAGAGAAAATAACCCCAAAATTGTAAAAACAGTCATTAAAATATAACTAAAAACAAAGATCCAAATGTATATAATGCCATCTAACAATCAATTGTATTAAAAAGACAATTTTCTTCTCACTACTCACTTTACTGACTGAATACCTAAGATCCAAAAAGAAAACGCACAGTCATAGTAAAAGTCAAATAAAAAGTGCAAGATGAATCTATAAATGTGGCAAAGATACGAACCTAAAACACCAATTTTAAGACCTGCCAAGCTTGTTTTAATTTTATCATAAATATCTTCTGATGCAAAGTCAACAGCAATGGTCCTTGTTTCCACTTTGAATTTTTCTCCTAGGAAAAAAACACAAATAGAGAGAAGGAAAATCATAACATGGCAATTAAGATTAAAGCATTTGATGATATTACCTTTTCAAACTCTTCCCCCCGCCCCAATTTGATACGAAATTTAGACCAGAATCATGTTAGCAATCATGAGACCATCTAAGAGATGATACAGAGTCAACACAATAATTCTGCAATAAAAATTCCAGTGTTGCTACAGAGCTGGCTGACTGTTCCTTAATCAGTTCTCCTTCTATAAATCAATAATGACTCCTTTTTAGACTCTTAGGTACAAATAGTAAAACATGATTCGTATCATAATGTTATATACTCTTTAAATACCACTGTTTTTTTTTTTATTTTAATTGCAAACTGATGCTTCATAATTTCAGATAGAAGTCTTTATGTTGCAAAATGTTTTAAAGGGTGATATATAAAAGTCCATCTTATTAAAATGGAAATAAAATGAGTATGATCGTTGTGGAATTTAGGGCCCTGATTAACAGTTAATGGTCACCACATTAAAAAACCCACACAAAATGCACAGTGACAGAGCTACAAAATGACAGAAGACAGTCCTCGGTGTTCTATTTTGCTCAGGACAACAGAAGTACACACAGAGCTAATGGAAATCACACATTCAGAAATGGGACTCTGGAGAAACCGAACTCACTGAGGTAATGCAGTGTTCACTTCCGCCCTCCCTCGTGAGTCCATTTGAGAAGGCATGGACTGTGAGGTCCCCCAGACACAGGTACCAGTTTTAATTTTGTACCTATTTGCTAAATGACTTTGAGCAAGTCACATATCCTCCACGAGCCTCAGCATCCTCTCCTGATAATGAAAGTAATGCTACCCAACCTCTGCTTTGAGGCTCAAGTGCTATCTGGTGGTATGCAGAAGGCACTCCATAAATGCTAAGTCTCCTCTCTCCTCCACTAACGCCGCTCTCACTTCCCTTAGTGCAGTTCAGGTGGCTAAGAATGTTTACTCTTTGGAACTTGATGAGAATTCAGAAGAATTCATTTAAAAATCCTGCTTCCAAAAAAATAAACTTTTCTTTATTCGAAGTTAATGTTGGCTCATCACAGAGTCTGCAACATTAATCCACAAAGGACACTGCCATTCTTGATCTAAAAGGAGTTCTGCCTACAACTGAAGAGCTGGTTCACAAGAGATCTGTTTCTTAGTCTCAATGAAAAGTATTGACCTGAGGTAGGAATCCATGAATAAACTGGAGAGAAGAATATGTGACCTAGAAAATACCTATCTGGTGTTGGGGCACCTGGGTGGCTCAGTCGGTTAAGCGTCTGCCTTCGGCTCAAGTCATGATCCCAGCGTGTGGGGATTGAGCCCCACGTCGGGCTTCCCACTCAGCAGGGAGTCTGCTTCTCCCTCTCCCTCTGCTCCTTCTCTCTCTCTCTCTCACTCACTCTCAGATAAATAAATAAAATCCTTAAAAAAAAAAAAAGAAAATACCATATCTGGTTGTTAAAGGCACACTTATATTCCAGTGTCAATGAGTGTTCATGTAATGGAGAGCCACAGACCAAGGTGTCACGTCACAACAGCTCATCCAACAGGTCTTATTATAAATGCTTCCCAGGATTTACCACCAGTAAGTAGAGAACACTGCCCTTATTAGAGCCACAGATTTACAAGAAAAAAAAAAAAAGACCCAAATCAAAATGCTGAAGGGTACCTTTTATTAAATGTAAAACTTCATTCAGGAATGAAATGAGATAAATTTATCTATTTATTTTGAGAAAAACAAAGAATGTTTCCACACTAGTGCTATATACTGACATTTAAGAAAAATCTCTCTACTAATAAAAGCCACCTCACAACTCCTGAATCAAATTTACTCTTTTAAATCTCACAGGATTTGGGGAATGTACTTATAATGTAGAGTCTTGTATAGATAGGCTGCTAAACATATTCAGAGACCCTTTTGGAAAGAATGTTATTTTATTTAATAAGAACCCTCAAGTAAGCTTTTCTTTGTACTCACATTAAGATAAGCAAAATGGCTTCTGATGCAAGCTTTTCAAGATAAATCCGATTTTGAACTTGTACCTGGATTACCCTGAATCATGTCCTAGTGCAGTTAACACTGCTGTTCTACCTTTTCTCCACTGTCTCCATCATGAGCTGCTTCTTCTGCAATGTAGGGCTGTCTGATCACGTCCCCCACCCCCTCACACACTTCCAGAGCTCCAGCTGGCTTACGGTAAGAGTCACAGTCTGCAGCAGTGGCCTAATACTGCTCTGAACTGACCTCCACCTCCCTACTCTCCCCGCTGTCCCCGCCTCTAGCCACATAGGCCCTAAGCAATTCTCTCTTTTTCTCAGATTTTATTTATTTGAGAGAGAGAGAGAGCATGTGCGCACATGATGGGGGGGGGGGGAGCAGAGGGAGAGGGACAAGCAGACTCCGTGCTGAGCGCAGAGCCCGTCACAGGGCTCGATCCCAGGACCCTGAGATCACGACCTGAGCCGAAATCAAGAGTCTGATGCTTAACAACTGAGCCACCAGGGTGCTCCTTGAGCAATTCTTTAAACTCAGAATGTCCCCCAAACACATTCAGGGCTTTTGCACTTTATGAAGGATGACAATGTGGCATTCCCTCCAGGCTCTCCATTTACTTAATGTCTCACAGTAAAATCTTGTGGTTGCAAATTCTTAAAGAAATTAAAGAACTAAAGAATGCCATTATTAGAATATTACACACCGTTATGCAAAGATACTCAACACTGTTGATTATTCCTACTGTCAAACCACTTGGTATTTGAAATTGGATAGGCTGGCATCCTGCTACTTAAATTGTGGACAAATACAATCATGTCCTCCTCAGTTTTTTCAGATTGAAGTGATTCTGAGATGGTCTTGGCTCACTGTTTCTCAGCCTAAGAAGCAAAAGCTGTTGAGTGGTATGGGCAGTTCAAGGCAGTCAACTCACCAGAAATAGAGGCGGAAAATCAGCTCTGGCTTATGGAGAATGAAGCCAAGAAATAACTGGGATGATACCATTATTCCATTTTTATCTACTAGTCCACTGAAAGCTACCCAACTACAATGGTAGAATAAGAGAAAGAAATATTATTTAAAACTATAGAGCTATAGAATATTGAACATCCTCATAACCTCAAGCATTCCACCACTTCCAAGCATGGGTGCCCTGCTCCTCCAGTCACATGGCTGATTTTTACTCAGAGGATTGTAAATTAGTTCAAGGTTAAGTCTGGAAAGGACAGAGAAGAAACTGTGCTTATAAGCAGGCTCAAGATGCTGCAAACAGGGGCGCCTGGGTGGCTCAGTTGGTTAAGCGACTGCCTTCGGCTCAGGTCATGATCCTGGAGTCCCAGGATCGAGTCCCGCATCGGGCTCCCTGCTCGGCAGGGAGTCTGCTTCTCCCTCTGACCCTCCTCCCTCTCATGCTCTCTGTCTCTCATTCTCTGTCTCACGAATAAATAAAATCTAAAAAAAAAAAAAAAAAAAAAAAGATGCTGCAAACACCTCTCAATATTTAAACTAACACATCTTTAGGTTCATGCCTAGAAAGGTCATGAAACATATTCAGAATAGCCTTATGTTTAACATACTTCTAGGTCTGGCCATCATTATTTTTATTTTGCTCAACAAATTGACATCTCTCTGGGGCGCCTGGGTGGCTCAGTCGTTAAGCGTCTGCCTTCGGCTCAGGTCATGATCCCGGGGTCCTGGGATCGAGCCCCGCATCGGGCTCCCTGCTCAGTGGGAAGCCTGCTTCTCCCTCTCCCATTCCCCCTGCTTGTGTTCCCTCTCTCACTGTGTCTCTCTCTGTCAAATAAATAAAATCTTAAAAAAAAAAAAAAATTTGACATCTCTCGAATTTAACAGTCTTTCCCTAAGAATAATTGTATAGGTCTTAGAAAGACTCCTATTTTTCCTCTGTGTGCCTGGGGAAAGGGGGCCTGAGAATGCTAGAAAAGAAATCTCATCTACATAAACTCATGTATTATTTATAATTTTTTATTAATAAAACCAAAAATAATATATTAATTCTCATTTGTCCCTACATCTGCTCCAAATAAATGATCAGTTTTTCCCCTAAGTTTCTTTCACCCTTCCCCATCTTTTCCATATTGTAAATTTCATCATTTAAGATTCAAGTTATGTCACCAGCCTGTGGACTGTCTTTTCAGGATTCCCATTTCCTCCAAGGTAAAACTACTTACTTACTCTCTCAGCTATGTTCCTAGAGGCCTTCTATGTAACCTTAGTAAGCATCCTAATATGTTATGCAAACAGTCTATTTCCTAACAAACACAGATCGTTCTCTGTTATCTTTGTATATCCAGCACCCAGCACAATGCCTGGCATATAACAGAGGTCACTCAAATGTCTGCCATGTGAGTAAATACATCGAGGCTGACACAGCCCATTTATTAAAATCACCTTCTCAGTAACTTCTGAAACTCTTCCCTATAGAAATAAAACTATACACTGGTAGGAGATGTCCATTATGAGGCATAACAACATAAAGTGCTTACTGTTAGGCATTTTAAAGCATTAAGATAAATTAAGAAACAACTCAGTCCTTCCATTTGTCCTGCATGAGTTGGACTATCATTCTCATAGAGGCAGAAACATTTTAGAGTTGTAGGAAACCATCCAGTCTCATGAATAAAGTACTCTAGGAGCTTAACTCAGGTCACAGACATGAAGGTTGAAGATATTTTAGTCATGGACCACTCTCCCTATCCCCAGTCCTGAAAAAGATAATTAGGGGAGAGGAGCGGCTCTTGGGGAAATGGTACTATATTCAACACCTACCAATTTTAGCTTCTTAAATCTAAATCCATTAAACGCAATTTAGAACCATAAAAATGTATTGCATGTTTTTAAAAACCCCTCCATTTTCACATAAAATGTTTTAGAGTATTTAGAGATGTAAAAAGCACAATGAGTCTTTTGTATTTTTTCTAATTTTAAGGGGAAAACAAAGAACAAAATGTCCCCTAACTAAATTCTCTCTACTTCCCTCCTTTTGCTATTTTCCTTCTTTTTGCCCCCAGCCCTTACCATCTCCCTCGTCCCCTACCCCTCAGGGTGAGATATCTCCCCACAGAGAAAGCCTCCTTTGTGTAGCTATGGAGAAACGGGTGATTGTGCCCTAGAAGGGAATAATTCATCTGACTCCATTTTTAAAGACCCATTTAATTATAATTATCAGAGATGCTACACAAATAATGGTCCATTTCTTTTTTTCATTGCCCTTGAAAACACTCTCATGATCATTTTAATCTCATATGAAGAGACCCACTTTCAGTCAAATAAAAAAAATCCATCATAGTATCACCAGGATTCCATCCCAAACCAAGTATTTCTTTACTTTAAGCCAAGGTTATTATATTTTATTCATTATGGGCTATTTAACTAGAACAACCAACTGAAATAAATAAAAACCATATACGATGCAAATCTGTTCTATTGATAGCACATGAATAGGTTCCATTCTTTTGAAAGCCCCGAGTTCGACACTGGGTTCAGGTGGGCAAGGCACTTTTGAAAAAATTTTCAAATAAGGATGTTTATTTTCCACACTTAGGAAAAAAACAAAACAAAACAAAAGGGCTGCTAATGGAAACACCTGAATTTTATGTTCTGAGGTGAGAAAAATGCAAAAAGTATTCCTAACATTAGTAAAGATTCCAAGATGATGTCATTAATACAATGTAAGTGGAGTGTTTGTGTCCCCCCAGATTCATGTGTTGAAGCCCTACCCACCCCCCCATGCGATGGTATCTGGAGGTGGGACCTTTAGGAGGTAACTGGGTTTAGATGAGGTCATGAGGGTGAGGTTCTCCTGATGGAATGAGTGTCGTCCTGAGAAGAGGAAGACAGAGAGAGCTCTCTCCCCACATGCACGCACCAAGGAAGGGCCACCTTCTCATCAGTAAGAAGGCGGCCATCTAACGGGGACCCTCACCAGGAACTGAATCTGCCGGACCTCGATCTTGGACTTCCCAGCCTCTAGAACTGTGAGAAATAAATGTGTATTCTTTAAGATAGGCAGACCATGACGTTTTGTTATGGCATCCCGAGCTCATCAAAACAGAGTTTGTTCAAAAAAGCGTGGGATGCAGTTAGAAGCCCTGGACTTGGCTGCCAACTCATCCACTTGTTGGCTGAGAGCCCTTCACTCAAGCCTTTTCACCTGCAGGAATCCCCTTACTACAAGAAATAATACCCACCCTGCAGAGTTCTTGTGAGTACATCAGAATGTATTGTAGGGAACTGTCAAGTCTTATGCAAATGTTTGCTTTATGTAGATCTGCCAGCTTCCACAAAGATGACCACATCAATGGAGAGTTGTCTTCTTCCCAAACAGCACAGGCTGCCATACATATTTTCTGTATCATTCATTCTTTCCTCTTAGCATCAGCTGCATATCTATTTTCAAATTGAATATGCACATCCAACTCTACTTTTTAAAAAGCGCTATCTTTATTACTATATTATTCATGGAATCAATGGTCATGATATGCTATTCTTAGCAACGCCTTTCATGTCCAGGTATTTCTTTGACTCAGTCTGCCTGTAATTAACCTTTGAATTACTCTGTTTTATCAGTTCCAAAAGGCACGTTTTTACTCACTCTTTTGGTCTCTGAAATCAGGATGCCATACAATTGATGGCATGCCAGTTTAACCAGTGATTCTTCTTTCTTAATGCTTATAAGCTGCCTCATTGTTTCATGATCACTGGTGTCTCCAATTTGATGAAAGAACCCAAGAACCCTGCTGACAATCCAGCCTTCTCTTTAATGTCACAAAATGAACCGAGGACAGCTTCCAAATGCAAGATTCTCTGTGCTTATTCCGCCAGCACCACTAGTCACGAAGGCAGATTTCCCATCCTCAACGAAGGCCCAAAAACCTTAGCATACGCTCATTCATTTATTCAGGGGCACAGGCATTGGCAACCAGACAAAGCATCTCACTCTCTAAATCATCAGCTATGAGAGGAGTGTCCATGTCTGGGTTTTTCTTTGCCACCACACACTCAGAGCCTGATTCACTACAGGAGCTCAATATATATGTTTTGACTAAGTAAATTCAAGAAGTACACCCTCTTGTCAGACTTTACCCTGAGTAGAATAGCAGATACTCTCAAATAGGTCATATTTTGGTGAAGGAGATATGCATGAACCCAACTGTTGCTCATTAATATGAACAAAGAGTGCAAAGAGAAAGCAACTCACTCTTGCACAGTGGGATTTTAAATAGGAGGTGACATTTGCATTGAGTCCTTGTGTAGGAATTGGCCACGCAGAGAAGGGAGAGAAGTAGGCAGAGGCAGAAAGTGCAGGAAAGGAAAAGCATGTTCTAAGAATCCCTGTGGATGAAGTATATAGTGCACAGGGAGGAGAAGACAGAAAATATTCTGTAGCAGGAAGCAGATAGAGGTTTTATGTGCCAAGATAACAAACAGGCCAGTGACATAATTTGCAGGGCCTGAAGCAAACAAAATAAAAATGTGGGGCCCCTTGTTGAAAAATTATTAAGAATTTCAAGATGGCCACAGCAGAGCATTAAACCAAGTATGGGCCCTTTTAAACGGGAATGCAGAGGCCACACACCTATAAAGGCAACCCTATAATGAGGCAATGAGGCTATTAAACTGGAAAGTGACAAGATCACACGTACTTTAGGAAGCAAATGCTGGTGGCAGAGGAGAGGACACACAGCCTGTTATAAAAAGTGGTGGGCAACAATGAGAGAACCCAGCAGCTGCTGCTTTAGTCCCATGAGGAAGGAGGGCCCAAAGGAGAGAGGCAGGCTGGCTGGGAGAGACTTCTGAGTTAGAGTCTGATTAGACACACAGCTTTAGGGAGAGAGGACACAATGGTTTTATCCATTTGGTTTAAAATCTGGTTAATAAACTATCATACTTTAGAGCTACAAGAGTCTTCATAGTTTTGCATTTGAGGCAATGTTCCTGTAATTATGTCTCAGCGTTTTTTAAAATCATAAAAAAATGTTTGTTATTTTTTAGTAAAGTGAGTTTTTTCTTGAGGTAGCTTACTTCTCTCTTTGTTGGCTTAAAAAATGAAATTACTACCAATGAGATTTGGGCCAGAGTACACACAGGATTACCATGAACTAAAAACCAAGTTGGCAAGCAAAAGATATATTTTTTGTAACCCTCTGTGTATTCCTCTCTTCATATTTCAAAAAGAAAGATAACTAATTAGAAGTCAAATATCACACGGTACCTTCTAAAAATTCTGATTGAGCTACTTTTTTTTTTTTTAAGCAACCACTTTTTATTTTAACCTGTCACTTTGTTCTCACAAGATTCTGTTGTGGTTTTGTGAAATCCTGCCACAGGAAAAAAGTATTCTTTTCGAGATCTGGGTCTCTCATTTTGGTATTTAGAAAAAGGAAGTGTTAACAGTTACTTTTATTTCTTAAAAAAAAAAAAAAAAAGAGGAACTTTTGAAAAAATTACCATAAAATTTAAAATATCAGCTATTGAAATGAATATTTACTTTATGACAATTAACACTTGGAAGATAAATATAGTTCAACAACATTTTGCCAAGAGTAGAACCATCTTTCTGTTCAACACACACACAAAAAACTCTTCATTTAAATTGTTAAAAGAGCATAGTTTTCACATATCAAACCAAAATAAAAGCAAAAAACTGCCTGATTTAGAGTCTCTTTCTCCTGTACTCTTACAACTAAGGATAAGAACTTGATGCAAATCATTCTGATTCTAAGATGCCCTGAAGAACCCAGAGGTACCATATAAAAAAAATGCATAGGGGGGGTGCCTGGGTGGCTCAGTTGGTTAAGCGACTGCCTTCGGCTCAGGTCATGATCCTGGAGTCCCGGGATCGAGTCCCGCATAGGGCTCCCTGCTTGGTAGGGAGTCTGCTTCTCCCTCTGACCCTCCCCCTCTCATGTTCTCTCTCTCTCTCATTCTCGCTCTCAAATAAATAAAATCTTTAAAAAAAATGCATAGGGTTATGGTTAATATTCTACCAACTGAACAGGAGTAATAACTATTATAGTTACCCACTGAACATCAGCTAGATGCCAAGAACTCTACCAAGTGACATTACATCATTTAATCTGCATAAGAACTTACTGATATATTGCTGAAACTTGCCAATGATTATTCCCATAAATTTCAGTTATCAACATTTAAAAGGCCATTATTTATTTGTTTGTTTTTTTAATTGTGAAATAATCTCAAGCAAAGAAAAATTGCAAATACTCTACAAGAAACTTTTTTTCCGGAACCATGTCAGATTCAGTTGCTAACAAGATGTCATCCATCACCCATAGAAACTTCAATGTAGTGGTTCTCAAAGCGTGGTCCATGGCTTTGAGGGTCGCCCAGAGTCAAAAATACTCCGACGTTCATTATGTGCATCCTTCAGTGTATTGGCTTGCGCTGATGGCACAAAAGCAATGTGGGTAAAACCTTAACACGAATTAAAGCAGCAGCACCTAACTATATCCTTCACAGATTTGCAGTAAAAAAGAAAAAGTCAGTTTTGTTTAAGAATGTCCCTTGAAGAAGCGGTAAAATCATTAATTCTATTTAATCTCTACCCTTGATGACACATCTTTTTAATGTGCGGTGTGACAAAATGGGAAGTATGCATAAAGCACTTTTTCTGTGCACCTAATACGACGAGTGTCCTGAGGAGAAGCATCTGTGGTCTACGGCCATACCACCCTGAACGCGCCCGATCTCATCTGATCTCGGAAGCTAAGCAGGGTCGGGCCTGGTTAGTACTTGGATGGGAGAAGCATCTGTGAAAATGAGTCGTATAAGCCGAGTTAGGCCCTGTCCTCATACTGCGCCATTTTACTTGAAAAAACAATGGACAGAAAAACCATGCTTCTTTAGATTTAGCAGACATATTTTTAAAAATGAAGTGAGTCTCTCATTTTAAGAAAAACAACCAACAGTATTTATTGTCCATGAGAAAATTTGAGCTTTTGAAGGAAAAATCAGAATTTCGGAAAACTTGTAGCTACCTCCATGTGCTTGAGAGAAAAGATTTTTCTGATAAGATTGGGAGTGATATTAATAAATGTGATTTTTTTGGGTGCTGTGTCAACATTTGTGAGATCTGCAAAACTCAGGAACCAATACTGTCTGATGAGCAATGCACACAGATACAAAAGCATAATGCATAAAAAACCTATGCAAAGTGTGAGGTGGACAAATGGATTTTAATGTAACTGAGTATGAAAATCCATTGATACATTTTCAGATTCCATACTTCAACTAACTTTTAAGAAACCTCCACTTACGTAGTTTTGATGTAGTATCAAAGAAGAATATCCACAATTACCTGAAGGGGCTATTCAAATCACTTCCTATTTTCCAACTACATTACCATGTAAAGCCAGATTTTCTTCTACTTCAACCAAAATAACCCTGAAGCAGACTAAATGCAGAAGCAGATATGCAAATGTAACTGTCTTCTACCATGCCAGATATTAAATAGATTTGCAAAAATGTAAAACGCCACTCTTGTCACTGAGTTTTGTTTTGTTTCAGAACCTATAGCTGTTCTTCCTGCTAAAAAATGTTATATAAACATGTAATGGGTTTATTGTTACTCTTACATGAATTAAATAATTTTTTTAATTAGTCAATTTGAATATCTAAGATAATTCACATTCACAGTTGTATCACACATAAATCAAAGATCTTTGGGGTCCTCAATATTTTAAGAGTTGTAAAGGGGTCCTGAGACTAAAAAGTTTATGAATGTTGCTTCAGTATGTATTTCCTATAGTCTCCAAAATCAGATAGCCATCAAAATCAGGAAATTAACATTGATGCATTACTGCCTCTAGTCCTCAGAGCCTGATCAAGTTTCACCAACTGCCACAACAATATCCTTTATGGAGAAAGGATCCAAATCAGAATCACCCTACACATTTAGCTGCCATGTCTTGTTTCGCCTCTTCCAATCTGGAACAGCTTCTCAGCCTTCTCTTGACCTTTATGACTTATTTTTTTTCAAGATTATTTATTTATTTATTTGAGACAGAGAGTGAGAGAGAAAGAGAGCACAAGAGGGGGGAGCGGGAGAGGGAGAAGCAGACTCCCCGCTGAGCAGGGAGCCCGATGCGGGACTCGATGCCGGGACTCCAGGATCAGGCCAACTACTTTGTAGAGTACTCCTCAACTTAGGGTGTGTGTGTGTGTGTGTGTGTGTGTGTGTTACCTCACGATTAGATTTAGGTCATGCATCCTTGGAAGGACTATCATAGAAGTGAAGTTGTGTTTCTCACTGCATCCTATCAGGTGGCACACAGTTTCAATTGTCCCACTACTGATTGAGGATAACTTTGATCTCTTATTAAGGTGGTGTCTGCCAGGCTCCTCCCCTGTAAAGTTACTATTTTTCCCTTCTTAACCAACAAATATTTTGGTAATCTGTAGGGAGATACTTTGAGACTATATAAAATCCCATTTTTTCTTTTTTTTATTTAAGTATAATTAACTACAGTGTTATATTAGTTTCAGGTGTACAATATAATGACTCAACAGGTCTATCTATTTCTCAGTGCTCATCAAGATAAGTATAATCGTAAGAGCTATTCCAGATTCATCTTCTATTCTCCCAGCCCCAGCCCTGAATTAGCCATTTCTCCAAGGATCCCTGGATCCTTTATTAGAAAACGTATCTAGAACTAAGATGTGGGTGCTGAGTTTGCTCATTGCAGTGTCACAGGCTCAACGCAAGCACATACTAGGGACTGTCCCACAGAGCAGCCAGTTGCCAACCAAGAGACCTCACCCGAGATGCTTTTATAGAGGAGCCAAAGATGCAGTAGTTAGGCCTTGGGGGTCTCCTCCAGAGTTCAGAACATTGTAAGTCATCTTACATATTAAACACGCAAAGGTCTTTGATATATACTACATAATAAAGACTGATAAAATACTGTAAGTTAGGCTTTAGTTTCAGAAGGGATAGCTTTGTGGCCTTCACTCGGTGGATAAAAATGTAAATAAATATTTGAGTTTTGTAGGGGCAAAACAAGCTCTTGGTTACTTATTTTCACGCTAAACATATATAAGCAACTCTATACTTTGCCCAGAGCATTTCCAGAAAGTGTGCCTATCAGATATTGAAAAGTAAATCCCATCTGCCCAGAAAAACAATTTGATAATTGGAATTTCTCTAAAATCAATCATAACTAAGCCTAATAATATACCATAAATACACAAACATACAATACCATTAGCCTCTATAATTTAAAATAGTAAAACTGTGCTCCCAAATACTGATTGTCTTGAGGACCCAATTTACTATGAAGTGTGTGTATGTATGTGTGTATGTGTATATATATGTGTGTGTGTATGCGTGTGTATATATATATGTTGCCTATAATATATAAAAATGTTTATATATGGCCTTAAAACACATTAGTTAGTCCCATTTATCTTAATATACAGTAAAACTGCCTTCTTAGACTTTAGGAGAATGATTTGGATAGTATGGGCCTTTAAAAAAGAAGTTTAAGGAAGTATAAGCTAAACCTTCTTTTATATTAACAAATTCCTCTCTAGCTGACAGATGCAGTGTCATTTCCATTGCCCATACAGGTGCCTCAAAGTCTGGTAGTAGAAGGCCAACAGATATTAGAATGAAGGCAAACTTTCCTCAGTACTTAAAAACAGATGAGCCAAGACTGATATTAAGTCATAATGCCAATACACATTAGCTGATCAATGACAGAGCCTTCTGAGGACATTCCAAGACAGTACAGTCCTGTGGTCTACTTGGAAATTTGTATAGTTGGTTTTGACTGGATATTCACATAAACTTTTTCAAGAGATGAGTGATAGAGCTAATCCTTATCTGTAAGTTTTGAATTTATATTGTTTCTTCCCATGTACAAAACCATTTTTTTCCTACAAATAGTTTTGTTTTTGTCTTTGGCGTTGGGGGGTGTAAAGGAAAGCAGAATGTTTTATCATGATTTTTGCTTCAGCAACTTTGGGACAAATTAAAAGTCCTAAACTCTGGGAAAAAAAAAAAAAGCAGTTATCAGAGGAGTCCCTGAATTCCCTAAAATTGCAGGCAAATATTCTGCATATAAATTGACCCTTGAACAACACAGGTTGGACAGCACGGGTCCACTTATATGTGGATTTTTTACAATACAGTACTGTAAATGTATCTTCTCTTCCTTAGGACTTTCTTAATGGCATCTTCTTTAGCATACTTTATTATAAGAAAGAGTATATAATAGATATAAAACACAAAATGTGTTAATTGACTGTTTATGTTATTGGGAAGGATTCCAGTCAACAGGTTATCAGTAGTTAAGTTTTTGAGGAGTCAAAGGTTACACATGAATCTTTGACTGCGTGGGGGGTCAGCACCCCTAGGCCCCACATTGTTCATGGGCCAACTGTACATATATATTTTTTTATAGGGATAAGTTTTTTATCATTTCGATTCACAAAAAGTCCATGACCCTCAAAAGAGTAAAAATTTTTGGTTTAACTACTCCCAGAAATAACCACTGTGAATGGTCTGGGCTATAACCTTCCAGACCTTTTTTGATACATATTTACATATGTTATATACATACAAAGTTGGCTCATGAGTTTAGTTAGCATTTGTGGTATGTGGGGTTTTTGTTACTGTTGTTTCGCAAAAGTAAAACCAGACTTTCTCTAAATATCTACTCTGCAACTTGCCTTTTTTTCCCAATAAAGATGGCCTTCCATGTCAATACATACAGACTTCTTAAAAAGATTTATTTATTAATTTATTTATTTGAGAGAGAGAGAGGGAGAGGGAGAGAGAGAGGTGAGAGAGAGGAATAACACAAGCACTGGGGAGGAGCAGAGGGAGAGGGAGAAGCAGAGTCCCCGCTGAGCAGGGAGCCCAATGTGGGGCTCAATCCTGGGACTCCGGGATCATGACTTGAGCCGAAAGCAGACACTTAACCAACTAAGTCACCCAGGTGCCCCCATATGGATAGACTTTTTTAATTACACAAAATAGCTGGTCCATAATTTATTTAACCAATCATTCAAAACATTATGAGCAGGCACAGATCAAAGGAAGAATTCATTATACTGGAGATGGGGAATGTATCATGGCAAGTTAAAAAAAACCAGAATGCCAATGAATTCAGGGGAACTTTTATAGGTCACCAAAGACCTTATTAAAAACAAAAACAAAAACAAAAAAACAATGAAAAAGACTAAATAAGGATGGAGAAACTACGGAATGTTTACGTGTTACCACCAATGCCAAAAGCAGTTTGACCAAAAAGAGTTTTGGGTGCAACTAAGGCGAGGCTCCCCATATATGCCCCCTCTTCCAGGACCCCTTCCCATGCTGAAGACAATAAAAGAGAAGAAACCCCACATATATAAATAAAGTATGCAAAGTAAGTCCCAATCCAAGGCAGGGTCACATGTAGTCTAGTCAAGCCCACCTTGGGGAAAGGTCTGGGGAAGAATCTGAGAAAGGCTGTACCGCAGGCAACAAAGGCATCAAGTCATAAAGGAGAGAATTTGAGGAATATATTAAAGAGCCATACTGAGCCAAAGCATTCAAGAGTATTTGTGGATGCTGGTCACTATTTTACCCCCATAACTATGGTCAAACAGGTGATAGATCACATGACAGCAGATTTATTTTATTTTTAAAGATTTTATTTATTTGAAATAAACAAAGTGAATGAGCAAGAGAGCAAAAGCAGGGGGAGGAGCAGAGGGAGAGGGAGAAACAGAGTCCTCGCTGAGCAGGGAGCCTGATGTGGGGCTTGATCCTAGGACGCCAGGATCATGACCTAGGCCGAAGGCAGACACTTAACCAACTGAGCCACCCAGGCCCCCCCACGGCTGCAGTTTCAATCACCCATACCAAGGTTTGGAAGGAATCACTGACCAAGAAGAGGTAGAAGCTCACGTTCTCACCGCGCTGTGTATGAGCTGATCTGGTAACACAGAGTAATCTAGCTCTTTCTATCTCCAGTGAGGCTTGGGCCCTCTCTAGCAAAGAGGACACTGGAATAGGGAGTTACTGCCAGACATTCAGATAATTTCTCATTTTTCACTTCCATAAGCAATACTGTGAATATCCTGCATATAAACCTCTGTGCAGTTACCTGAGTTTTTCTGTAGAATAAACTTCTAGAAGTAGAATAGTCAGATCAAAGGGTGTGTGTGTCTTTATAGATCGAGTACAGGAGAAAAAGGGAATCAACTTTCACTCTTTATAATTCTATACAGTTTGAATTAATTAGTTGATTAATTTCAGGAAATAAGTACTACTTTTGTCATTTTAAAAGAAAAAAAGTACTTCCTTAGGTCAAGATTGGCTCCCAGGTCTACAAGAACTATCAAGAGAGCCAGGCTGCATAGAATCAAATATATAAAGAAACAAAGTGTTCATCAGAAGCTAGAGGAGTTGCTGGAGAAACCTGGATAGCAGAAATAGGAGAGTCACTGAGGCAGGTCTTGCAAATGTTCATCTAAGCACAGGCTGCGGAATTGGCCAGAGGCATCAAATGGTTAGGTCTCCCCATAAGGCTGCTCCTATCATGGAAATAAACATGCCAGACTCTCTTCACTTGACACTCCTGACCACACACACTCTCTGGCAATAGATGGCATGCTCACGAAGGGAGACTCTGGTTTTATTTTGGCTTCCTTTATACTTCTGCCAACAGGGAGCAGTTATACTGGTAAGTATTATAGCCTGCACCACCATTATACTTCTTAAAAAAAAAAAAATCTGGGCATTCAATTTTGTTTATCATCCTACTAAACTTGATTTCAGGCAAGTTTTCCCTTAGAAGGCATATTCACTCTTGAGTCTCCCAACAAACGCAGGTTTCAGGGCCTGCAAATTTATGTGCCAGTTCGTAAATCTTGGTTAGTTCTCCAGGAGTTCCCTTTTGAACTGAACAATGTGGAATTTAAGTGTTCAGTCTTGAACATAAGCACTTGGGCTCTCTCTCTGCCCCCCACCCAGGATTTGTCAGCCAACTTCTGGTGGTCACTGAACTGGTTTCTCAGCCAATATTCTTCTGCAGTAACATATCCTTTTACCTTTTAAAATTTTGTATGTATGTATGTTTTTTTAAAAGGACTTTTTATTTTTATTTATTTTTTTATTTTATTTATTTGTTTGAAAAGTTACCTGGAAAAGTAAGGGCCAATGTCTTTTTCTCACTTTTATCTGCTCCTATTCCTCATTATCAAATGCCACAAGCAAACAAGAATTAAGAGCTATGAAAGTGCATCACATTTCATTGGGAAGTCAGGAAAAGTACTTCACCGTAGAAAGTTTTATTAAAAAAAAAAAAAAGCAATGGGTGTTGTACGTAAGTGTGGAATCACTACATTGTATACCTGAAACTAATATTACACTGTATGTTAACTAAATGGAATTTAAGTAAAAACTTGTTAATGGGGTGCCTGGTGGCTCAGTCAGTTATGCATCAGAGTCTTTGATTTCAGCTCAGGTCAGGGTTGTGAGATTGAGCTCCCCCCTCCCCCCACCCTGCTTAAGATTCTCTCGCTCCTCTCCTTCTGACCCTCCCTGCTTGCTCTCCTTGTCTCTCTTTCTCAACACAAACAAACAAACAAAAAAAAAAACCCCAACTTGGAAGAAAAAAAAAAGCAGCAAAGAAGCTTCTACGTCTTCCTTAGGAAGACTAAAACAACACATGAGACGATATCCTTATGTGTCATTATGTCACGTATATGATATATAGCAATGCAACGTATTTATAAGAATACCATGTGTAGGGGCAACTGGCTGGCTTGGTCGGTGGAGCATGTGACTCTTGGTCTCAGGGTTGGGAGTTCCAGCCCCACGTTGGGTGTGAAGATTACTTAAAAATAAAATCTTAAAAAGAAAAAAAAGAACAGCATGCATATGAGATGCTATCTTGTACAACAGACAGTATGTGTGGCAATATAACATGCAGAAAAAGGAGTAGGGAGGAGATCACCTAGATCCTGCTACCGATTATTTCCCATGAAATTACAGAGATGCTCACCTTTATTATTCTCTCAAATATCTGAGTCAGCAAAATTATTTTGCAAATGTCAATGAATTCCAACCATTTTTGAAGTGGCAGCCAGTTAGGATCAGAAATGGGAACAGTAGTGGCAAGTTTTCTTTATCAGTAGGTATTAGAGGCCAGGATGATGAAAAGCATAAAGATGAACAAAATTCAGTAAGGTGCCTGCCCACAGGGAAAACAGTAGTGGATCATGTGGAAGACATCTGGTGGACTGCCCTGGGTAAAGAGCAGTTAAATTTCTCATTCTGCCCCAAGAAAGCAATTCACTTATTATACCTGGAAGGGCAAAGACTGAAAGTTCAGCTTTCTCCTACACTCAAAAATGTCTCAAGTATATTACCTTGTTTGATCTTTACAATAATCTGCTAAGTTATAGAGAGCAGATGTTATCAATGTCACAGACAGGACTACACCTGTCCTGAACAAAGTACAACAGACAACCAGGTGTCTCAGGTAACAAAGATCCTCAGTGGAAGACTCAAGATGGACCCAGGTCACCTAATGACTAATCCCTGGTAACAGCATCATGCTCTGGTAACAAGCCTCGGTATTTAATAGAGCAATCTAGATAAAAGCAATGTCATCAGTTTATTTCACAGTCCAAAATTAAACATTTTTTTAAAAGGTCTGGATTCCAGCTCATTTAAGAAGGTAGATAATCCTTCATCATTCAGATCCATTAATTATTAATACCTACAACAAGACCTGATAAATGCCTATTAGATTCTCCTTAGAGTTTTTACTGCCCACACTGTAGATTATATATACTCCTGCTATGTCGTTCCCAATGCCTTGAGTGCTACCCATGTATTTAAAAGTAGATGAAGGTAAAGTGAAAAATGATAAATTCATGATTCTGAAATGTAAGGTAAACTGTAAATTCTGAAGGTCAGAAAGTTCAAGATGATTGTCATTAATTAAACGACCAAGTTCTAAAATATTCCATCATCGTTTTCAAATTCAATCCAGGAAAATAAACTTTCCACAATACCTCACGGAGCTTTCAGCAAATACTTTATTTACATATTCTAAAATGCTTATTAGTCTTTACAATTTTATACCAAAGAGATTAGAAAGGGAACATTAATATTAGTTCACAATACCGAAAAAAATCTGGCTTTTTAATAAAACAAATTTTAATATGTAATATGTCATTGTTAACCACGTATATAACTATGTTTGTGTATGTGTGTATCTATCAGCTTTTTAATTTAGGGGAAAAGATAAAAAGAAAACTTGAAGAAATTAATTTGAGTTACCCATAAAAGTGGATTTATGAAGCAGATCATAGTAGAATGCACACGTTGTGGTAATGCAGGACAGAAAAGAAGCTTTAAAAAACATTTTTACAATTACTTGTTCAAAGAGCTCTCTGGATAGGAGTGATCACACAAGGCAGTGTACTCTGTGGCCGGGCTGCCTGAGGCCAAACCCCAGTTCGGCCACTCCTTGGCAATGTGACCCTACTAGTTTTCTATGGCTGCATCATAAATTACCATGAACTTAGCTGTTTAAAACAACACATGTTCCTTATCTCAGTTTCTGTAGGTCAAGAATGCAGCCATGGTATACCTGGGTCCTTTGCTCAGGGTCTCTGAAGGTTGTGATCTCATCTGGGGCTCAGGCTCCACCCTCAAGCTCACAGTTTGTTTGTTGACAGGATTCTATTCCTTGCAATTGTAAAACTGGGGACCCCTCTCCTAGAAGCCACGTGCCATTCCCTGCCACATGGCCCTCCCCAAACACAGCAGTGTGCTTCTTCAAGGCCAAAAGAGGAGCATTTCTGGTGCTTTAAATTTCTAACCTTAGGGAAGACCTGAGTAGGCTTTTTAAGAGCTCACCTGATTAGGTCAGGCCCACCAAAAATAATCTCCCTTTGGATTACCTCAAAGTCAACTGCTGAGACCATATATCTGCGAACTCACTTCACCTTTGCCATATAATGTAACCTAATCACAAGAATGTCATCCATTATATCCACCAGGCCTGCCTACACTCAAAAGGAGGGGATTATCTGGGGTGTGTACACTATGGGGCAGGAATCTTCAGGAGCATCTTAGAATTCTGTTTACCACAGACAATTACCCCTCTGTATCTTACTTATATCCTCTCTCAAGTGGGGATAACAGAAGTACCAATCTCAGAGAGCTGTTCAATGATTCAAGGAGTTGAGTTCCACAAAGCTCTTAAAGCAGGACCCAGCACATGTAATCTTTATAGAAATAATGGCTCAATAAAAAGAAATGATGAAAATAGTGGTCCATGAGTTATTGGGTCCTCAACTTTGGCCCCAGTTAAGGGTAAGGTGATATAAAATTGCAAAGTCCTATTCAAGTCATGTTAGTTTCCTTTTTAAATTCTTTTAATATAACTGAAAAATGTAGCACCCTGGGCTTGTACTGCCACATGGTAACAATAAGGTGGAGCTGCCATCTTTACATGGGGAGGGTTCTTCAGTTCTCCAGACCTCACCACTCCTTGCCTCACTCCAGCATACCTGATTCATTTCCATAGCTGCCTGGTCTCTATAAGCATTTGCATTTCTGACTGGAAATCTAAACTGATCCCTTTCAGCCTACGCCCAGTGTACAATATAAAGACAGAAAAGACAGGGATATAGCAAAATATATTTTTTGAAAATATTAAATGTTAAACTTAAATAAAAGAAAGAAAAGTAAAATATGTACTTCTCATGCCATTTTTTAAAAGTCAAAGGGGAATAAGCTAAGGAATCCAAATGTGACATCAAAGAGAAACATTTGTAGGCAGCATATAACAAAAGTGTGAGATTTAAATTTATTCCTTCCAAGAGTATGAAAAACTTACATTGAACTATGGATTTTGGGGTCATAGTGATATGTCAACATAGGTTCGTCAATTGGAACAAAGGTACCACTCAGGATTTTGATAGTAAGGGGTGCTGTGTGTATATGGTTAGTCTCTCTACCTTCCACTCAATTTTGCTGTGAACCTAAAACTGCTCTAAAAAATAAAGCTTACTTTTAAAAATAAATAAATAAACTGAAATATTTTAAAAATCTAGTAAGACAAAAATTTCTCCTTAAAATATTCTTTAAATTTTCCAAACCATCTTCAAAATGGCTTGAAAGTATTTTCTTTCTCCCAAAATCATTCATAAGAATCTGACAACTTAAAATTCAGTCACAAAAAAGATCAGAAACAGTACATATTCCCACAATGCTCATTCCATTCAAGAAAAAGTAACCACTCATATGGATTGAGTCTCCATTCATACAGGATCACAAGCTAGTACATAGGATATTTTACTTGCTTTCAAAAATATGTTATTATCCCTAAAAGTCTGTACCACAATACTTGATTTCTTTCATCTACCATCAGCAGCTGCATTGTATAAAAGTCCCAGAAGCAATGCTGCTATGTAAAATGATGACTGAAGTAATATTAAGCCCTTCTTAGTAGAAATCGTCGGGTAGTTGTGCCAGGAGAAAATTAGTAATGCTTTAGCACTGAGTGTGACAGGGTGATGGAAAGAAGACAAAGCCAAAGAAATAACAAAAATATTTTAACTCATGATTTGATTAAGATGGTACAAGTTAACTTATATAATGGGTTAGCCTGGGGATGGGTATTAAAGAGGGCACGTTCTGCATGGAGCACTGGGTGTTATACGCAAACAATGAATCATGGAACACTACGTCAAAAACTAATGATGCAATGTAAGGTGATTAACGTAACATAATAATAATAAAAAAGACACATCTGTCCTCACGTTGTCAAGAATGAACGTTTAAGAGAAAATGGGTGGAGGGTAATCTTACAACTGCTTATTTTCCATTTAATGAATAATTTGCAGCATATTTAGGCTCCATCATCCTTAACATGATCTTTAAAATGTACTTTACAGGGGCGCCTGGGTGGCTCAGTCATTAAGTGTCTGCCTTCGGCTCAGGTCATGATCCCAGGATCCTGGGATCGAGCCCCGCATCGGGCTCCCTGCTCCACGGGAAGCCTGCTTCTCCCTCTCCCACTCCCCCTGCTTGTGTTCCCTCTCTCACTGTGTCTCTCTCTGTCAAATAAATAAATAAAATTAAAATCTTAAAAAAATAAAAAATAAAATGTACTTTACATCTCCTCACTAGTAACCACTCACCACTTGGAACCATGCCAATGGAGGGTAAACTGCCAGGTAAACTGACTTACAAAATCTGTAGCTTAAAAATTTTAAAGCGGTTAAGTAAAAAGGTTTGATAGTCTGCTTTCAAACTATATATATGTTTAGGTTTAAAATTCATAAAGCATACCAAGAGCTAAGACATAAAAATCAAAACTTTGGCATGGATGATTAAAACTGCAGCCGTGTGATCTATCACCTGTTTGACCATAGTTATGGGGGTAAAATAGTGACCAGCGTCCACAAATACTCTTGAATGCTTTGGCTCAGTATGCTCTTTAATACATTCCTCAAATTCTCTCCTTTATGACTTGATGCCTTTGCTGCCTGTGGTACAGCCTTTCTCAGATTCTTCCCCAGGTTTTTCCCCAAGGTGGGCTTGACTAGACCACGTGTGACCCTGCCTTGGATTGGGACTTATTTTGCATACTGTATTTATATATGTGGAGTTTCTTCTCTTTTATTATCATGCAGTCTCCTTTGGTGTTTTTTGTTCTGTTTGTGATGTGGCAGTCCACAGAAGGACTTAAGGTCTAGGTGCTAATTCCAAGTCTGCTACTGCATTTACAATGTTATCATAAGAAATGTATTTGATAGAAACAGCAATGTTTTATGTGTGACAAAGAGACTCTCAGTATGTCTCAAGAATGTAAGTCCTCTTATAGGTACGGATCCAAAAGAAATAGTAAAAAACGGGAAACAACCCAAATGTCCATCAACACTGGAACAGATAACTAAATTGCAGTATGTTCATAAGGGATGAAAATAAACGAACTACAGTTTTTTGCTATTATCGGGAATGATACTGGGAACAATCCTGGGCATGTCTTTGGAGTACATGTGAATACATTTCCGTTGCATCTATACATTATATGCTGAACTGAAGAAGCCCAAACTCAAAAGAATACATAGTGCATTATGCAATGTATATAAAAACCAAAGAAGTCTAAATTAATGATAGTATTAGAAATTAATTAATATTAGATAATGTTAGAAATTTAATTAAAATTAAGAAACTCGGGAGGAAGGAAGGAGCAGTAATTGGGAGGGAGCATGCATGTGATTCCTGGAATTTTGTGACCGCTTCCTAACCTGTATGTGTATAGTTTTCTTACATCCTGAGTTTATACTGTTTTTAGTATTAACAACTGTAGGTATATTTCTGTTAGGAGACAAAAGCAAAATTAATGGAGAATATTTATAAAGTGTAAGTATACCATACAAGAAGAACTCTATTTCACTGACAATGACACAAATGAAATAGAATTTCTCTCTAGATGCACTTAGAAAGGTGTAAAGGACAATAGAGGTCACAAACTGGAATGTCCTTGGGGCCAAGCATGTTACTCAAGTTCGTGAAGAGAACCTAATAAAAGTATATGTGTATGCACTGTGTGAGCAGGGACGGGCTGGGACAAACTTGACAGGGCAGGCCCCACCTAAAGGGCAACTGGTTCTCAATGCCAACGGATTGCTGCCCTACAGGAATGCTGGGCCCAGGGTTAACAGATCATTTGGATTTTCAAAAGAAGATATAAATTATGATTTATGTGATTAAGTGAAATCTGCTGATCTTTAAAACAAAAATCAGGCCAAAAAAAAACCTGTCTAAAGGGTATCTGTTAGAGACATCAGAGGAGAGAAACGCTGTGGGAACAAGTCCTTAAGGAACCAGTAAGAGATTGGTAATCAAGATACCAGCAAAAGGTTGGCTCCTAGAGAAGGTATTTCTTTCTGTGAGGAGGATGGAAGTCTAGGCGTATGGAGACACATGCTGAGTAAAACAGGTCCTTTGTTACAAGGACACAATAAGAACTGACCAAGAAGGTATGGGGAGTTATCTACAGCAATGGTTCTCAAACTTCGCTGCAATAGGCCCTTTTATCCAAAGGATGCAAAACTCAATGTACAAAACTGATCAAAGCAGAGTGGCCAACACTGTAGCAGTAGGAAAGCTGGAGTCCCACCTACGAGGGTGTCGTCTACCTTGCTAGTGGTCCAACATCCAGCCTCACAAACCAGTCCTAAAAGACACACAAAGGATGAATAAAGGCTTTCCAGAATTTTCTGTCCCCCATGCAATTCAGAAATGGGAGCCAAAAACACGACTCTGAGCAATTCAAGACTGAAAAACAAGGCACACACTCAAGGCATCTTGGGTTCTGGATTAATACCATAAAGGATAACTTGTGGGAAAGGGGGTGAATAATTAGAAATAGCAGAAGAAATACCACGTAGCAGTAGAAGCAGAACTAGACATGCAGTTGACGCCTGCAACTGAAGGTCAGCTTTACCTCCTACTGCGGGATCTTGGGGAACCTCGCCAGCTTGTCCTCATACTTGTTCTAAGGATCAACAATGGGTGTTTATTTCATCACTTATTACAGGAAATCTCTCAAATATTACTGGAAGAGTATTTGTTAATAAAAACTCATTTTAGTAAAATTAACCATTTTATGTAGTTACCTTAGGGTTTTACTAATGCAAAGTCATCCCTAAATATCCAGTTGGACATGGCTGTTTCTTAAAAAATGAAAAGGAATTTTAGCCATCCTGACAGGTGTGAGATGGTATCTCATCATGCTTTTGATTTGTATTTCCCTGATGATGAGTGCTGCTGAGCATCTTTTCATGTGTCTGTTAGCCATCTGGATGTCTTTTTTGGAAAAGTGTCTATTCAGGTCTTCTGCCCATTTCTTAACTGGGTTATTTGTTTTTTGGGTGTTGAGTTTGATAAGTTCTTTGCAGATTTTGGATACCCTTTATCAGATATGTCATTTGCAAATATTTTCTCCCATTCATTAGGCTGCCTTTTAGTTTTCTTTACTGTTTCCTCTGCTGTGCAGAAGCTTTTTATCTTGATGAAGTCCCAATAGTTCATTTTTCCTTTGGTATCCCTTGCCTCCAATGACATGTCTAGTAATAAGTTGCTATGGCCGAAGTTGAAGAGGTTGCTGCCTGTGTTTTCCTCTAGGATTTTCATGGTTTCCTGTCTCACGTTAAGGTCTTTCATCCATTTTGAATTTATTTCTGTGTATGGTATTAAGAAAGTGGTCCAGTTTCATCCTTCTGCATGTCCAGTTTTCCCATCACCATTTGTTGAAGAGGCTTTTTTTCCATCAGATATTCTTTCCTGCTTTGTCAAAGATTAGTTGACCATATAGTTGTGGGTCCATTTCTGGGTTTTCTATTCTGTTCCACTGATCTATGTGTGGGTTTTTGTGCCAATACCATACTGTCTTGATGACTACAGCTTTGTAATATACCTTGATATCCAAAATTGTAATGCCTCCAGTTTTGTTTTTATTTTTCAGAATTGCTTTGGCTATTCAGGGTCTTTTGTGGTTCCACACAACTTTTAGGATTCTTTGTTCTAGCTCTATGAAAAATGCTGGTGGTATTTTGATGGGGATTGCCATTAGATGTATAGATTACTTTGGGTAGTATAAACATTTTAACAATGTTCTTCCAATCCATGAGCATGGAATGCTTTTCCATTTCTTTGTGCCCTCTTCAATTCCTTTCATAAGTATTCTATAGTTTTCAGAGTATAGATCTTTTACTTCTTTAGTTAGATTTATTCCTAGGTATCTTATTGTTTTTGGTGCAATTGCAAATGGGATCGATTCCTTGATTTCTTTTTCTGCTGCTTTGTTATTGGTGTATCGAATGCAACAGGTATTGGCAAGGATGCAGAGAAAGGGGGACCCTCTTGCCCTTTTGGTGGGAATGCAAACTGGTACAGCCATTCTGGAGAACAGCATGGAGGTTCCTCAAAATATTAAAAATAAAACTACCCTATGATCCAGCAGTTGCACTTCTAGGTAATTACCCAAAGGATATAAAAATACAGATTTGAAGGGATACATGCACCATGATGTTTATAGCAGCATTATCAACAATAGCCAAACTATGGAGAGAGCCAAAATGTCCATCAACTGATGAATGGATAAAGAAGATGTGACATACACACACACACATAGACAGACAGACAGACAGACGCACACACACAGATGAATATTACTCAGCCATCAAAAAGAAGGAAATCTTGCCATTTGTAATGACATGGATGGTGCTAGAGTGTATTTTGCTAAGTGAAATAAGTCAGAGAAAGACAAATACCATATAATCTTATTCATATGTGGAATTTAAGAAAGAAAATAGATAAATATATGGGAAGGGGGAAAAGAAAGAAAAAGGAGAGAGGGAAACAAGCCATAAGAGACTCTTAACAATAGAAAACAAGCTCGGGGCGCCTGGGTGGCTCAGTCATTAAGCGTCTGCCTTCGGCTCTGGTCATGATCCCAGGGTCCTGGGATTGAGCCCCACATCAGGCTCCCTGCTCCATGGGAAGCCTGCTTCTCCTTCTCCCACCACCCCTGCTTGTGTTCCCTCTCTCACTGTGTCTCTCTCTGTCAAATAAATAAATAAAATCTTTAAAAAAAAAAACCAAACAATAGAAAACAAGCTGAGGGTTGATGGAGGGATGTGGGTGGGGGATGGGCTAGATGGGTGACAGGTATTATGGCGGGCACTTGTTATGATGAACACTGGGTGTTGTATGTAAGTGATGAATCACTGAATTCTACTCCAGAAACCAATAGTACACTGCATGTTAACTACCTAAAATTTAAATTGAAAAAAATGGGCAGAGGACCTGAACAGATATTTTCCAAAGAAGACATATGGATGGCCAACAGACACATGGAAAGATGCTCAGCATCACTAATCATCAGGGAAATGCAAATCAAAACCACAATGAGATATTACCTTATACCTGTCAGAATAGCTAAAATCAAAAGAACAAGAAATATCAGGTATTGGCAAGGATATGGAGAAAAAGGAACCCTTGTGCACTGTTAGTGGGAATGTAAACAGGTGCAGCTGCTGTAGAAAACAATATGGAGGTTCCTCAAAAAATTAAAAATAGAACTACCCTATGATCCAGTAATTCTATCTCTGGGTATTTACCCAAAGAATATGAAAACACTAATTCAAAGGGATACAGGTACCCCTATGTTTATTGCAGCATTATTTACAATAGCCAAGATATGGAAGCAACTTAAGAGTTCATCAAAAGATGAATGGATAAGAAGATGTGGTACACACACACTGAATACTACACAGCCATAAAAAGGTATGAAATCTTGCCATTTGCAACAACATGGATGGACCTAAGGCTATTATACTAAATGAAGTAAGACTGAGAAAGACAAGTACTATGTGATCGCACTTATCTGTGGAATCTAAAAAACAAAGTAAAGGAATAAACAAAAAACAGAATCAATCTTATAAATATAGAGAACAAACCGATGGTTGCCAGAAGGAAGGGTCATGGAAGGATAGGCAAATGAGTGAAGGGGAGTGGGAGATACAGGCTTCCAGTTATGAAACGAGTAAATCATTGGAATAAAGGTACAGCATAGGGAATACAGTCCATGATATTGTAATAGTGTTGTATGGTGACAGAAGGAAGCTACACTTGTGGTAAACATATCATAATGTATAGAGATGTGAATCACTATGTTTTACACCTGAAACTAATGTAACATTGCATGTCAACTAAAAAGTTTTTCAAAAATTTTTTAAAAAATGAAAAGAAACAAATATGTCCATTTTAGTAAAAATGCTCATATATCCTAAAATTGATCCAATGATAATAACTATAATAGGTACCTGCATTCAAACACAGTCACGATGCAAGTTGAGTTTAGTTTGTTTTTTAAACTCTTGACGCTATGTAACTGTGATATTATGTTTTGGCGAAACATAGGTTTTGGCCCCGCAAATTACCACTTAGTTCCCCAGCTACAATATCTAAAGCACAAATTCAGAGCAGAGGGGTAATGAAGAACATAGCACAAGAAGCCGAAGACTCTGCCCACTTCAGTCATTAACTAGATAGGACTTGGTTTCTCAGACTTAGTTTCCATATTTAAAAAGTGAGGGGTTTAGTCTATCAGTAGTTCCTAAACAGGAATGACCTTTACAATCATGTGGGTTATGTTTTCTAAACTATGCATACCTAAACATGATTCTACTAAGTGTTCCCAAAAAATGAATATACTTACATTTTGTGGCTTATCAGTTATTGAAGAGTGATTACATTTTAGATTTTACACATCACTACAGCATTAAACAGAATGGAAACACAATGAAAGCTGATTCGACATCAACATTCTTTATTGCTATTAGCCTGTTGTCATTAGATATTAATTCTATTGGTTTTTCTTAACAGTGAAGGAATAAGACAATTCAAAATTTATGATATTTCTTGTCGCTTTTAATGGACTCATCTTCCCTTTCATTTTAGTATTAGATATAGCACTAAGTCATTTAAATTAGTACTTAGTAGCTAGAGATTTATAGTTAAAGAGTAGGATGTAACATAAACTCTGCATTTAAGAAGTAATGATAAAACAAGACTATTAAAACAGTGGATAATTGGGGCGCCTGGGTGGCTCAGTCGTTAAGCATCTGCCTTTGGCTCAGGTCATGATCCCAGGGTGCTGGGATCGAGCCCTGCATTGGGCTCCCTGCTCAGCAGGAAACCTGCTTCTCCCTCTCCCACTCCCCCTGCTTGTGTTCCCTCTCTCACTGTCTCTCTCTCTGTCAAATAAATAAATAAAATCTTAAAAGAAAAAAAGATTAAAAAAAAGTAGGTAATTGACAAGAAAATATATAACTTTACTTGACGGAAAAATCAAGTTAAAGTGAACCTTTTCCATCAAACTTTCAAAGTACTTCCCATGATGAAAAAGGAAGCAATCCCTACATAAAAGTACTGAAGAACTTTATAAATACATCCAAAGAATATGCCTTTCTACGAATTCTTTTATAGTTGAAGTCCATACCCCAATTACAATTATCCACTTAGAATAACAAGTAATAATTTTCAAGTGGGAGGAGAAACACCAATCATCTACTTAAATGGGACTCATTTCAGAACACCTTGGTCCCACATTTCCTCAACTAAAAAAAGTTTTTTACATAAAAGTTACTGAGCCATCAATAATCCAATTGCAAAGACCACTTGCTGTTTTAAAGAAACCATGCAAACATAAGCAAATGTTTTAATTAAGAGGTATAGCTAGTGTCTGGCCATGGCGCAGTACACTCCCTACACGCCCACACGCCTAACGCTAACGCCAGCTGTAGAACAGCAACAGCCCGGCAGCTGCCTTATTTGGAGATGCAGATCAACACATGCTAATTTGGCTGGGCCAACTAATTGGTAGGTAGGCTACATTTCTAACAAAATATCCACCCATATTACAGATGTTGTTCTCTAGCAGAGTAAATGATTGGTAACAAACAGTAATGAAGTTGCAATAAGGTACATTTTGGTGAAAATGTTTACTTGGACACCAGCTTTACAACTGGATCCCACATTAGCTTAGAAAACCACTTGTGCCAAAATTGGAACATAAACTAAATTTCAAGAGTATCTTTCTGTGCAAGATTAAGAATACCAAGCCATTTCACAAGAGCTCTTCGGTCACCAAAATAACACTTGTGAAGTGGACCCATCCCCCTTAACCATACCAGGCCCAGGGCAAACATCCAAAAGGTTTAGTCCTGCTCTTTCTTTAAAGCCCTAATGCAGGGATGCCTGGGTGGCTCAGTCTGTTAAGCGTCTGCCTTTGGCTCAGGTCATGATCCCAGGATCCTGGGATCGAGTCCCACATCGGGCTCCTTGCTCAGCGGGGAGCCTGCTTCTCCCTCTGCCTGCTGCTCCCCCCTGCTTGTGTTCTCTCTCTCTCTCTCTGACAAATACAATCTTAAAAAAAAAAAAAAAAGCCTAATGCAGACCAAACATTTATAGACATGTGCGAAGATAATAATTATATTTACCAGGAAATCATGTGCAAAGATAATAATTATATTTACCAGGAAATCTATAAGGGTATGATGGTATAACAGAGACTAGATTTATTCCATTGCCTTAAACTGAAAAAATTGGACAAAATATATGAAACAATGGTTTTCAGTCAGTGCAAGATAAAGTGTTCAGGACAGTCATAGCCATGAGAAGGAAACAAATGAGGTGAGGCCTACAGCTGCCCTAGCTTATTGCCTACAGATTTTTTAGAACAGAAGGAAGAGAGAGGAACTCAGAGATCAATAGTTCCCCCGAGTTGAGGAAACAAACTTGAGCATGTGGGGAAGACAGAGCCCTAGAATTACCATACAGTGGACAGAAAGAGCATGAGCGAGACTAACAGCAAGAAAGACAAGGATAAAACAAGAGCAAGAACACACCATATGCAGTAATCCTCCCTTACTCACAGCATTGCTTTCCAAGGTTTCAGTTAGTCACAATCAGCTATGGTCTGGAAGCAGATGATTCTCCTTCTGATGAATAGTCAGCAGGTCAATGGTAGCCCAATGCTAGGTCACAATGCCTATGTCATTCATCTCAGCCCAGAGGCATTTTATCATCTCCGATCATTACAAGAAGGGTGAGTACAGTACAATAAGATATTTTGAAAGACTAACATTCATATAATTTTTATTAGAGTATATTGTTGAAATTATTCTATTATTTTTGTTGTTAATCTCTTGTTGCACCTAATTTATAAATTAAACTTTATCATAAGATGGATATACAGCAAAAAACATAGTATGTACAGGGCTCAGTATTTACTATCCACAGTTTCAGGCATCCATGGCGGGGGGTCTTAGAACATATCCCCCACAGATAAGGGCCGCTGTATGTTCAAAAACGTAGAGGGTGAACATTTTTAAAAGAGATAAGGGAGATACAAAAATGACCTAAAATTTCATTTTGAGAGAAACATATAATGTCTGGATTTTTATTTTTATCTTCTTTTTTTAAAAAGATTTTATTTATTTACTTGACAAGAGAGAGAAAGAGGGAGAGAGAGAGAGCACAAGTAGGAGGAGGGGCAGAGGGAGAGGGAGAAGCAGGCTCCCCGCTGAGCAGGGAGCCCAATGTGGGGACTCGATCCCAGGACCCTGGGATCATGACCTGAGCCGAAGGCAGACGCTTAACAGACTGAGCCACCCAGGCACCCCCAAATGTCTGGATTTTTTTTAAAAATACACTAACAGGATTAATGGCAGATTAGACACTAGAGAAAAAAAAAATTAATGAATGCGAAGGCACAGCAATAGACACTCTCTAAAATGAAACACAAAGAGACCCCTCCCCCAAAAAGAAAATGAAAGAAGACAACATCAGTAAGTTGAGAGACAACTTTAATCCATATAATATATGTATAACTCAAATCCTACAAAGAGAGTGAAGGATAGAAAAAATATTTGATAGTGCCAATTTTCCCAAATATAATGAAAATTATAAGCACATAAATTTAAGCTCAGTCAACTCCAAATAAGAGAAACATGGATAAAGGTACACCAAGGGATAAAATACTCAAATTCCTTAAAACCGGTAATAAAAGATGAATCTTAAAAGTAACCAGAGAAGAAAAAAAAATAAGTGACTTACACAAGGTGGTTAAAAAAAATAATAATAAAATAATATATATATATATATATATATATAGGAATGACAGCAGACTTCTTGTCAAAAAGACTACAGGCCAGAACACAATGAAGCAAAGTAAAGTACTGAAAGGGGAAGAAAGAATCTGTCACTCTAAAATTTTATACCTAGAAAAAATACATTCAAAACTAAAAGTTTTTGTTCAGACTTACAAAGAGAATTCATCACTAGCAGACCAGAATTACGAGAGATATAAAAGGAAGTCTTTCAGACAGGAAAGAAAAAAATAAATTCCTGACTGAATTATGTATCCACAAAAAGGAATGAAGAGCATCAGAAATAATAATGTGTATAAATAACGAAGACTTTAAAAAACAAAAAATAAATTTAATTCTCTTTAAAATATAATTGACCATGGCAAAAATAATGTTATACAATTCATAACATATATAGAAATAAATAAAACAGCGGGGAATGGGAGTATATTGTTGTCAGGTTCTCATGCTCTACATCAAGTAGCAGTAGCCTGTGACAAGGTAAAGATAAACACTGCAAAATCTAAAGCAATCACTAAAAACAAAGAAAAAAGATGTACAGCCAATAGCCAAGGAAGGAAATACTATAGAATGATTAAAGACATGTTATTAATCCAAACATATGCAGAAAAAAAAAAAGTGAGCAAAGAACAGATGAGATGAATAGAAAACAAAGAATAAATGGGTAGATCTTAACCCAATCCTATCAATAATAACATTAAGTGTAAATGGTCTGAGAACCCCAATTAAAAGGCAGAAGTCATCAAATTGAATTTTTTTTTAAAAAGAACAAATCTATGCTGTCTACAAGAAACCCACTTTAAATATAAAGCACATATAGGTTAAAAGTAAAGACAGAAAAAAATATATACCATTCTAACACTAACCAAAAGAAAGATGAACAAAGTTGATTTCAGTGCAGAGGACATTACCAGAATAAAGGTCATTTCATAATGATAAAGGAATGAATTCATCAAGAGAACATAATGCCCTTAAATGTTAATGCTATTTGTAATAATGCTATTTTTGTTAATAACAAAAAAATAGACACAAAGAAACAGACAATCCATAATTATAGTTGGAAATTTCAACTCCCCCCGCCACAGTAACTGATAAGAGCAAATAGAAAAATCAATGAAGATACAGGAAACTTGAACAATATCTTCTACCAACTATTTTAGATTTTATTTTATTTTTTTATTTTTATTTTTTTTTAAAGATTTTATTTATTTATTTGACAGAGACAGAGATAGCGAGAGCAGGAACACAAGCAGTGGGAGTGAGAGAGGGAGAAGCAGGCTTCCCGTCGAGGAGGGAGCCTAATGTGGGACTTCATCCCAGGACCCTGGGATCATGACCTGAGCCGAAGGCAGATGCTTAATGACTGAGCCACCCAGGCACCCCTATTTTAGATTTTAAAAAGCCTCTTCTGAGTGGCTTATAGACACTAATCAGCGGTCCCTTAAATCTGAGAAGAGAAAATTCAAGAATGACCAGACAAGGACAAAACTTCTAATGCTTTAAAATGTGCTAGAAATTTCAGAAAACTCATTCTCACAGAAATGACCAGCTCGAGCAATGACAGTAAAAAATTCAGACATTTGGCTAGTAACTAATAATTAATTTTAAATGCACTAATAAACTTTTGAAGTATTTTTAATAATTGGTAAATAAACAAAGAATTATATAAGATATCCAAGATATACATAAAAGTCCTAATTAAGGTAAAACATTGGCCAAATTAGAACTGGTTTGACCATTTTAATTTTAAAAGTGGCTATATGTCTTCTTTCTAACATTTCATTCTTTGAACTTTTAAATTTTCTACATAGGTTTTATCAGTTAGCTGTATTATCACTGCTTCCACAAACTATTTTAAGTTATGACAGTTGGTGTCTTTATGAAAGGATGGGCTCTTCTAAACTTCAGACAATGCTGCAAATCATTGATGTTAATTACTCTTCCTGTCCTCTGTGTAAAATTTGCAAATGTCATCTCTCGGACAAACTTGGTATCAATAATGACTGTATTGCTCTGCACTGTCAACTTAAATATAACTTCTATGATTCTTAATTGACCCTAAGATACTATACTAATATCACAGTGAGTTAAAGGAAGTATCTTAAAGAAAACCCCAATTGGGATGGCAAAGTCACTGTGATAGGGGAATCTTCTTACAATGTAATAACGGAACATAAATACATTTTAAGCTTCAGGTGAAAGTGTTAACTTATCTAAATATATGTATAAGTAAGTGTAAAATATATTCAAACCAACAAAGAAAGCTTATGAATTAAATAGTTTGAAACCAGCTGTTGAGAAGAAACTTGATCTTTGATAATATAGTCTTATTGTAATGAGAAAGCTGTAAAAAAATTATTCTGTACCTTCAGTATCCAGCCTGGCCAACAAAGGTTCTTTATCTCCCCAAAACACTCTCACTTTCTAACAGCCTGTTAACTTTTTAAGCTTTGCTATTGACTTTTGTCATCCCTTGAATCGTTTTTTAACAAAAGTTTCTTGTTTCTAAAAAGGCTGGATTTCCTAATAATTATTGTTTCTTAAGGCTAAGTTTTTTTTTTTTTTTTAGTCTCATTGTATGTATTTATTGAGATATAATTTAAAAATTGTCTCCAGCTTGGCTGAGATACAAGTGTAAGGTATATGATGTGTTGATTTGATACATTTATATATTGCAAAATGGTTACTGCCGTGGCATTAGCTGACGCTTCGTCCTGTCACGTGATTGTTTTTTTGTGGTGTATGTTATACAATATTACAGTTCTGTGTCTTTGGATGAATTTACACATGCAGGTTCCTACCATCCGAATTACAACATGAAACATGCCCATCGCAATAGTTTGTTGAGCGACTCTTGCCACTCAATTCCACCCCACAGGCACTTGTGGGTCTTCTTTTGTTTTCACGAAGCCCGTTTCTGAAATGCCTCCATGTTGCATAGATCCCGACTCTGTCTCTCGTCTGGAATCATTGCAAATCGTTACAGTAGGTGACCTTTTGTGTCTGGCTTTGCTCACTAAGTTCTTGGTGGAGATGAAGAACCCAAAGAATTAGCAGTGAAGCTTGTGGAAAGAATTTGGGATTCCGTAATGGTCCGGACATAGGGAGTAGATGTTAGGATCTCGGCAGCAGCCGAAATGGACTATTTTGTGGCCAAAAGAGTGGTCTGGGAGAGCCTTAAAATTGGAGCATATGCTGAGTTGGAAGGAAGGTATGGGGTGGTCTGTATAAAACTAGGGAAGCAGGGTGGGCACCATCGGGGGCTCCTGGAGCGGCATCCGTGTGTCTCTTGGAAGAGCTGGTCTTGATTTCCACCCCAGTTAACTGCTGTTGTTTGGCTTTCTTGGCTTTTGCTCTGTGGTTCTTGAACCAAACCTGCAGTACGGTGGGATGTATCTCCAGTTTCGAGGCCATTTCTTTCTGAAGGCTGGGAGCGGGGTATGGGTTCTTGCTGAACAAGAATTCTAAATCTGCCAGTTGTTTCTCAGTGAACATGGTTCGTCTCCTTTGTGAATGTTTCTGATCCTTTCCTTTAGGAAGGTCCCCTGCGTCTGCCATCCCATCTAGCTGGGTCCCCATGCTCTGGTCCTGTGTCAAGCTCTTAAGGCTAAGTTTTATTTGAATTACTTATATGTAATATAATGTCACTTAAACCATGACTCTCATCATTTCTTGTCTTGGGCACCTGTGACTTATGCTTATATTTTGCTATAACCACTAGTCTCCTGGCAACTCTTTATGCTACTGCCTTCACAAATTTGGCCACAATGTCAAAAATAATAAAGGGGCGCCTGGGTGGCTCAGTCGTTAAGCGTCTGCCTTCAGCTCAGGTCATGATCTCAGGGTCCTGGGATCAAGCCCCGCATCAGGCTCCCTGCTCTGCGGGAGGCCTGCTTCTCCCTCTCCCACTCCCCCTGCTTGTGTTTCCTCTCTAGCTGTCTCTCTCTCTGTGTCAAATAAATAAATAAAATCTTTAAAAAAATAATAAAAATAATAAAATTGATTAAGACAAATGTTATACCCAAACTATCATTGGTATTTCCCAGATGGCCACTAGGTAGCACTACTCAGCAGAGAGGCTATTAGGAAAAAACTAGATATGTAGTATATTCTCTATTTTAATTAGCTCAACTCTCTTATGAGAGCTGTTCTGTTTATCAAGCCCATAACATGGGCAGAGCCAAGGTGTGACTAATAATGAATATCGTTCAACATGTGTATACTTTTCAGGACAGACAGAAACATATTCATGCTCCTGTGCACAGCCTGGCACACGACTATGAACAAAATGATATCTAAGATTACGGTTAATTGGTGGCAATTTTAAAACACTTTATAGAAGTACCTGGAGCTTTATCAATGCCTTTAGTGTCCACCATAAGGCTCATGACCTGAGAAAAATCATTGACGAAATCATTAATTAGCTCTATATTATACCAAAACAGGGTATTCTGTTCTGACACTGTTAATTACTCTAATAAGTGAACCAGAGATCATCAGTCTTATTAACAGGTGGTTCCTACTTTTCCTTCATGTTTGCCAAAAGCTGGAGGCCCTTAAGCTGGACGTCAGAAAACTGAGTCTTTAGGAAGAACACATAAAGAATAATAGCCTCAGTAGATGGAGGCCTGTTTCAGTACTCTTGACCGTCACGGATGCTGCAAACAATCAACTCCCATGTCAGACTTCCTTCCCAATGTAACCTGACACTGCCACCAAGCTCGACTATGGGACAGATTATACCAGGAAACTGAGTCAGTATCTATAGAACTCTTTAATGTTTTTGACCCAAGATCCAATGGAAGAATTAATTTTGCAACTGAATGAGATCAATGAAGGAAATTTAACAGTCGTTTCGAGAAAACGTTTTTCTTTCTTCTTAATTTTTTACTCCCCCAGCCCTTTGTGGCTGGCTGTCCTTGGGCAAACCGGAATGAAGCACTCTTTGAATGGTATGTTGCTCCAACTGATCCCCCAGAAATCGAGAAAAATATTCCCTGAAAAACCTTAATATAGCTTATAAACTGTGGCTGACTGTATTTTCCAGATCCAGATTTTATTTTCCAGAAATATCTCCCTTCCCACACACTCTTTTCCAATGTTACCACATCACTCCTCCATCAAGATGTGGAGTCTATTCCTCTCACCTTGGATCTCGGCAGGCTCATGTCTGCTTTGACGAATAGAATACAGCAAAAGTAACGCTATGTGAGTTCTGTGAGTAGGTCACAAAAAGACATCAGCTTATGCTTCGTTGTCTTGCAACGTTCACTGTGAGGGATGACAGTTACCCTGTGAGGAGTCCAGCTACCCTGATCTGGCCATGCTAGAGACTATGCAGAGGCACTCTGGCCAACAGTCCCAGCTCTGTCCAGCTTTCCGGGCATTCCCAACCACGGCACCAGCCCTGTGAGAGAAGCCATCTTAAATCTTTTGAACCAGCCTCTCCACCAGCTGAGTATCACAGTTAGGGAACTCAGTAATGCCATGAGAAGCAAAAGAACTGTCCTCCCAGGTCCTGGCGAAACTCCTGATCAGCAGAATTTCTGAGTGCCTAACACGGTTATTATTTCACATTGATAAGTTTGGGGTAGTTGTTATGCAGCAATAGCAACTGGAACATAAACTATTAAATTGTTTAGGTAAATTTAAAGATGGAAAATGTATAGAAAATACCACACATAATATTAAAAAAAAGAAAAAGAAAAAGAAAATACAACACATATTGATTGGCCTTGTCTGCAAAACTAATCAGCAATGGTAGTCAGATGGTATACATGTCCTTACTGAGTTCTTTCACCTTACATGGCAATGTAATTATTTGCATAGGCTCAATAAGAATCTATCCTTCCACCTACCAGGATATAATTAGATAAAACAAATTTGTAACCATGACCATGCCAGAAATGTTTCATTTAATGGTAAATCTCATTTAATTAGGCATGACAAGCCCACTAGTAAGGAACAATAATTACACTCCAATATGTAGAAACAATGCTTCACGGAAACTGTCCTGGCACCTGCTCAGTGGCTTGTGGGACCTCAGTCTCATGGGTAGTAGAGAATGCCACTTTCTGGAAACATTGACAAATTTGGAGATCTTGAAGTATGAGGATACCTCTGTAATTACAGGCACCACAGGCAAAACCAGGAGAGGCAAACCAGCTGGGTTTTGGTTCCTGGTGGTTCCTTACCTTAGAATATGTGAACTGTAGGGGCAATAAAAATATTTCTGGTAACTACAGAAGTGACAGAAAAACATATAAGACTCTAGGGGCTGCATGAGGTCAACTCTCTGATCCTAACATCATGTGGTTCTAGTTTCATTAAACATGAAAGTAAAAAGGTTCACTAATACCTCGTTGTCCTTATGTAAATGAAACAGGCTAAATATAACAAGGCATCACATTAATGCTACTGAGAGTGCATCAGAAAATTGTGAAACAAACTTATTTGGTCAAATCCACATCTAACTATACAGATTTGTCAGAGGTAACGTTTGAAAAAGTGAAACTGATTTTTTTTTTTTAACCTAACCCTATTCCTCTGTTGACTACAGACCAATAAGATTTACATTTCTTTTTTTTATTATGTTATGTTAATCACCATACATTACATCATTAGTTTTTGATGTAGTGTTCCATGATTCATTGTTTGCGTATAACACCCAGTGCTTACCTTTCTAAAAGCTTTACATTTCAAGAGATCACGGAATTACAGGGCCATCCCAGAGCTTTACACCCTGAGATAATTAACAAAAAGAGAGAAACACCCTATCTGTTTTTCTTTTATTTATTTAAGTAATCTCTACAACCCAACATGGGGCTCTGACTCAAGAGTCAGATGCTCTTGTGACTAAGCCAAATGTCCCTTGTTTTTTTTAATCAAAGACAGAAATGTGTGTTTTTTAAATCAAAGCCGATTAAAGTGAATGCAATCAGAATTACCAACTGCCATGAACAAATATGGACTGTAAATATCACCATCTCTATATTCTGTGAGCCAATAGGTTGATCTAAAAGCTAGTCTTTGCTCTGTGCTTTTTGCAAGTAAAAACTTAGCTCAGAGTTCAAAAATTATCTAGGAGTTTTTCTCTTTGACAAATCAAAATCGACAAAAATACTGAATATATTAATAGTCCTGGCTAACAAAGATAATAAAATAAGCTTATTATGTATGTGTTGACTCTCAGCTTGTATTAATTCAATGGGTGACAGGTATCCTTACAAAGAAGCAAAAATTCATCAAAGCAGTCGATCCCGAGAAGGCACTTATCCACTGTTGGCAAAACATTTAGTTCCCTATTAATTATATATAATCCTTTAAAAATTTTCCTGGAGAACTTTGATAAGTAGGTTGTCCTCCACACTCACAAGAAATTGCTTCTAAAGAAACAGAATCCCCAAGTTTACATAACGACAGTGGAGAGTCAGAAGGTGACAGGAGCCCAGAAGAGTCCTTGTTTTTTCTCAGTTGGCATGTGGTTTCTTTTTCAATCCCCTCCTTTCCTCTTTCCTTCTTTCAGTCAGTAGGAAAGAAGGAGGGATGAGTTTAACCTCCTGGAGTGAATGTAAGAGCTGGATTAGAAAAGACAAGTTAGCCTAGTTAAACTAACTTGCCTGACTTCTGTTTCTTGACACAAGTCTGACTGATACAGAAATTGGTATCAGGAGTGGGATCCCCAAAAACAGACCTCAGAGGACTTTGATATTGGTTTGATTTGATCCATAATGCAGTTGCATCACCATTAATCAAATTAATGCTGGCTGCTGATTATAATAAAGTATCCACTGAAGAAGTACCTTAAGGGACCAAGTGGCTGTCACATTTGAGTTGGGCAGAAATGATGAATACAAAGATTGTGGTATGGCATGGCTTCTTCTGAACACACTGGAGCATTTACAGAAAGAAAATGACAAGCTTGGGTCTTTAAACTTTCAGCTCCCATTTATGAACAGAGAACTTCTATGGCAGCCCTAATAAAAACCTCTATATGTTTTATAGCCACAGGGCTCCCCTTGCTAACATCAGATTTAACTGTGCCAGGTACAGAATTACAATGTGTAAGCTGAACTCCACAGACTCACCATGTCTCATGTATGAAAGCGAAAACACTGAATGAGACTTGGGATGGGGTATCTGCGTGGACTCAACTGATGCCAAGGATCTTGAACCCCTGAGCTATTCTGAGCCTCCTTTGCCAGTGCAAAGAGAAATAGCCTGCTCTCCTATGTCAGAAGAGATTAGCTTTCCCTGGATTGAAGAACCTGCATAACCTCATGATAACTCTAAGGGCAACTGCAAGAGAATTCCTCTTCTCCTCAAGACCCAATGAGACCATCCCTTACTGCTACTCATAACAGGGTAAGATCACAGCATTCTTTGAGGAACAAGTATAAAGTCAGATCCATAAGATAATAACTGACACACAAAAATAGTTGCAAAAGTTTGCTAATTTGTATTGGTAGATACCTAGGAAACCTGTATGAGAATGATTCTAAGAGTGTTAGGCCAAGGAAAACATAATACAATACCAGACTGGGATAGTTTTTAAAATATGAATCACTTACCAGAGATTTAGCTTATACAACTGGAAGGGGCTCTAAGATTTAGTTAACTTGGTTGGCTGACTGCAACTTGGACTCCATGACGGCCCTCCATTTAGTAAGTTTGGGAGGAAACAACTTCCCTGGCATGATGCAGAGGCAGGGATTCAAAGGCTCATTTAGAAATGCTGGAGTGGATTTATCATGTGCAACCTGCACACACAACGCCTCCACCACTACACCCCCTAAGAGGGCCCAGTGGATACTCTCATCACCTAAGGCTCCAGCTGCTAACTGGAGTGCCATTATGTGGGCAAGAGGTTATTAGTCTGGCCCTTTAACACCCTGTCAGTCATAAAATTCACCACCTTGCTACAAAATGAGAACTTCTCCATGTTCTCTCCTTGTTTGTTTCTTTCATGGCACTATTACAAACTGCAATTATTTCTTTGTCTGATTTGCTTTGTTTTGTTTTTTGCTTTTCTACCTGTTTTTTTTCTCTGTCTCCTCCACTAGCGTGTAAGTTCCATGAAAGCAAGGAGTGCCTCTGTCATGCTCACCACTGTATGCGGACTATCTAGGACAGGACCTGGTGCACAGGCATTTAATAAAGATGTGCTGAAGGCAGAAACAGAGTTAGTCTGTCTCTGTCAACATTAAATTCTGGTCCTTCCTTCTCCTGGAATAGATATGTTCATGAAAACACTATCCTGCCAAAGAGATGATTTATGTCTGAGCTGAAAACCTGTACAGATGTATATAATCTCCTCTTTGTATTTCTTCAGCTTAGAACTGATGACCTGGTCTGCTGATACCACCTTTCTCATTAAATTTATATGATGCCCAGGAAAACATAATAAAGGTCAATTCAGTGCATCACTATCTGTCCCTTCATGAAAATGTTTGAACAGAATCCCGTCTTTATCCAGAATGGCATCTCTGCCCACAGTCACATGTCACCTCCTATCACAAGTGAATAAATTCTCAAATATCATTAAAGTATACTTCTGGCTTGTTGAGCAATTTTTGGTACAGGCTGGAGCACTTTCTAAAAGACTGTCATGAGGTAGCTTTTATTTGTCTTGGGATCAAGATGGTGGTTTGCTCAGATCACAGCATTTCAAAATTCAACATTCCATTTCATCAAAGGTTCTATTTTTCACCTATGAACCTTTACTTCCAGCAACTAGTAAATGCTTTCATTAACAGCCAATTTTATCTACACATGCACAAACCCAACATATATATATTATATCAGTTATACACAGAATAAGAGTTAATTATACACATGAGCACAAGTAACTAAGAAAGAAACAGTGTTAAGATCCAGGCAAACATATGAAGTTCAACTACTATCTAAATTAACTGCCTCAGGCTCATTAGTGCCATGGTTTCATTCAAATTCCCACCTTAGCCAAACTGCAAAATACTGTATGTCTTGGACCTTCAGGGTTGTGTTTACATAATTCAAAACTTGAAAGTTAAAATCCTTAAATGCCAAAGATGTAAAGATCTATGACAGCAACAGGGTTTAAGAAAAAAAAAAAAAAAGATTTAGCATACTTAATATTAGTATCTATAAGGATCTGTTTTTTACATAAAGATTAAGTGCATTTATATGTAATCTGTCCAGAAGAACCAGTTACGGCCTGGAAAGAAACAATAACAAAAATATATACCTCACAAGGATGTCTGAAAGATAAAAGAGGATAATACATGTGAGGGAATAAATAAATAATAAAGCACCATATAAATGTTAATAGTAGGTAGTAATGTTAATAATAAAATATAGTATGTGGTATGCCTTCAGCTTACACAATGTTATATATCAATTGAGATATCTCAATAACGCTGAAAAAAAATACAGTAGAAATCCTCTCTCCTCTGAAAGAATTGGAGCAGTTTATTAGTTGGCTACTCATAGAAGTTAAAGCAGGAATCCTAGAAAATGACAAATACACATTGTAACCATTTTATTTAATTTAAACCTTACATAAGTGTAATTCATTCACCAGTTCTCTGGGTAGGACCCCTGCCTTACATTTGAGTTTAGATCTGCTGACCAGTATTCCAGACTTTCCTGTCTCACCCGTGCCCATAATGCATCATTTATGATCGCAGATCTAGTTCTTTTAAAGTGCAGCAAAAATTTCAACATACGCAAAACAATCGGAGAGCAAATTTCTTACTTTTTATCATTTTTTCCAATTATTTTACATTAGTCTTGTTCACCGCTAATTTGACAGCCAATTTCTGAAAGAACTTGCTTTTCTCACTTTTTTCAGAGCATTCAAATTCGTTTTTGTAGAAATAACTCCCCCTTTTTACACAAATACCGCATCAGTGTGTGGAATATTAAATAATAAATGCACTCAGCATAACTTTGGGAACAAACATAGCTGACTCTTAAAGCCAATAAGTTGACTTGGGGGGGTAAAAGCACAAAAGCGTCACACTGAGAACCTGACCAGCCGCCAAGAGTCAGCACGCTGGGAACAGCAGTTAGTGTGTTCTACCAAGGAAATGGACAGCACTGCTTTATCCATCAGGTTGGTTAATTAGACATGAGTTAAGAATCTTTGCTATATAGTAATTCAGGTCTCAAGCATAGCTGCCTAAGAAGAAAGCTCAAAAGATTCCCTCTCGTATGTAGATAGACTGCCTTCTGTATTTTTCTTCAATTATATATGATTACATTTAGAGGCAATGATGTCAAAGAGTGAAAAGAAAATGCAAGAATACTGAAATAAAGCAACAGAAAAGGAATTCAGGTGTTTAAGTAGAACATGATAAAATAATCAGAGAATCTGGCTCCTAACAACAACTAAGTGAGTCAGGAAAAGACATTTTAAGGAAATTTTAACAGTCCCATATTAATTTGAAAAAAAAAATGATGACCCATTTTAAAGCATCCCTTTTAACAACATAAGAAGCTTTCTGAACTATAAATAAATACGTCAGTGCTAGATACCTACTTGAAAACATTCAGCTTAGATTAGCTGTATTCCTTTCATAAATATGAAAGAAGAGGGTGTGTGAAAAACTTACTTATTTCACTGGAAACTTGATTCAGTTTATCCTGTGATCTGCTGATAAGGACAACCTTCATTCCATGTTTCGCTAACTGAAACAAAAAAAACACCAAGCAGTTGAATCACACCTGTACATTTCATTTAAAAACAGAAATCAGATATATTCTCATTTTAAGAAAACCTGATAATATGGTAAACTCAACTAAAAAAACCAATAAACCTAAGTTATAATGAATGGGCAATCCAAAATGAAGACTTTACAAAAGGATTCCCCCAAAGGGCTATCTTTCTGAATCAAGTTAGTATATAAATGTCAAAGGGTCTCAGAAGGAGTAAAACTTCTATTTTCATTTGGTACCCATCTACACTGCTTTAGTTTTTAAAATCATAAGTACTGGGGCATCTGGGTGGCGTAGCTGGTTAAGTGTCTAACTTGGTTTCAGCTCAGGTCGTGATCTTAGGGTCATGAGATTGAGCCCTGCATGCAGAGTCTGCTTGTGTTTGTCTCTTTTTCTTCCTCTGCCCCTCCCATTCATGATCGCACTCTTTCTCTAAAATAATCTTTCATAGATAAAGAAATAAAATCATAAGTATCTATTACTTCTATAATTTAAAAGTCAGCTTTAAAAAATATTTTGTTTTGGACTGGATACATAAAGACTAAACGACTGGCAACCAAGGAAGATTTAAAAAGATCCTCTGTTGGAAATGACGATTGAGAAATCCAGTGGATCTGCCAAGATTGTCATCACAACTGGGCAGTATCATAAGCTGTGGTGTTTCAGCGGAACCAGAGGGCAGGGAAGCTTGCCTTAAAAGAGTACTACCAATGCTCCTGCTTTGTACAATGGCCCTCAAACTACATGGTCCCTATGCTTTCATGACGTTGCCCTTTGCCCATGTCCATCAATATCTTTTTGTCAATTATAGTCTTATTAAAAAAATGATGCCATGGACTAGCCTGGAAATAAAACTATTCCATAATAATACAGCCACCTTTTGGAAAATAGTTCAAAACAACTGACTTTAAAACTAAGGACTGTCCATAATTACACAATATAAAATAAAACTATGCTACATTTTCCCCAATTCCAATTTACTGGGATAGAAAGTTTTATACTCATTTTTGCACAAAAATTTATTTTAAAATTGTCTTTGAGCAAGCGTGGTGTTTCTGATTAGAAATAAAGCATATTTATTGTACTATATAACACTGTATTTGTTTTTAACTTCAACAATCAAAGCAACTATAAGAGATAATCCTGTATTTGTTCTTTTATTTTTATACAAAAAAAAAAAAAAAGATCTTGAAAATTACCTACCTCTTCTGCATATGATTTTCCAATTCCATCAGTACCACCTGTGACAACTGAGAAAAGAAAAAAACAGTTTAGGTTAAGAGCTGCAATGAAGAACCAAGCATAGTTAGGACCCACCAGTTATACACCAGAGGACCTGTGTAATACTTTGATGTAAAAGATGAAGCAACACTAGTGATTCAAATTTAAGATGGAATACCCACCACAGTGGCTAAAATTTAAAAGACTGCAATACCAAGTCTTGACAAGGTTGTGGAGCAACTGGAACTTTCATACATTGCTGGTGGCACTGTAAATTGATACAATCATTTTGAAAAAAAGCTATTTGGCATTATGTCCAGAACTAAACATATGCCTACCCTGTGACCTAGCAATTCCCAAGAGATATGAACACATCATGTCTATCAAAAGAATGTTCATGGTAGCTTTATTTATGTGTAATAGGTAAACATGCCCAAACATTGATCTACAAGAGAATAAGTAAACAGAGGTATGTTCATATAATGGAATACTAAATAGCAATAAAAAAGAACTACCAATATATTCAAAACATGGACAAATCTCCCAGACATTATGCTGAGTGAAAAAAGCCTGACACAAAAGCATACAAGTTGTTATGATTCCATCCATGAAGGCCAAAAAAAAAAAGGGTAAAACTAATCTACGATGACAGAAATCGGAATATTGATTACCTGTGGGTGAGAGGGTAAATGACAAGGAAGGAACATTAAGGGACCTCCAGGGTAGAGGATGTATATCCTGTATCTTGATTTGGGTGCATAAGTATGTAAGAATTCACTTTAAAAATGCATATTTAAGTATATATCTGTTATACCCTAATAAACTTAATTTTTCAAAATTATGGGCAATAAAAAAATTGAGTAAGATTGATTTCTTCTATGGGAAAGTGCATTTCTCTTACAAGCTCAAAAACCCTTTTTTTTTTTTTTTAAGATTTTATTTATTTATTTGGGGGCGCCTGGTTGGCTCAGATGGTTAAAAGTCTGCCTTCGGCTCAGGTCATGATCCCAGAGTCCTGAGATCGAGTCCTGCATTGGGCTCCCTGCTTGGTGGGGAACCTGCCTCTCCCTCTCCCTCTACTGTTCCCCCTGCTAGTGCTCTCTTGCTCTGTCAAATAAGTAAGTAAGATCTTAAAAAAAATAAAAAAAGATTTTACTTATTTATTTGAGAGAGAGAGAGCGAGAGAGAGCACAGAGGGAGAGGGAGAAGCAGACTTGCCACTAAGTGGAGAACCTGAAGCAGCGCTTGATCCCAGGACCCTGGGATCATGACCGGAGCCAAAGCAGACACTTAACCAACTGAGCCACCCAGGCCCCCCTCAAAAACCTTATGTAGCAGAAACATTTGAAAATTATAATGGGTCAGGCTTCATCATGGTATCTTATCTCTGAAATACTATAATGATGCTTGTTACAAATTCAGAGCATAGCCATCTCCTCCAAATTGTTAGGGATGTGCCTCAAACTTCTCTATGAGATTTTCCAAACCATTTACAAATTATGGAAAACAAGTTATGGAGTAAAGTAGGATTTTCTTGTATTTGTCCTAAAAACACTTTTTCAAATTACAAAAGGGCAAACATATCAAAAAATAAAAACAGTATAACAAACCCAAATGTACCCATGACCCAGCTTCGAAGACTATCAACTTGATTTTAACTAATCTTGCTTCAACTACACCTCCACCCACTTCCTCCCATCTCAGATTATTTAAGTAAATCAATAACATCATATGACTTCATAAGAATTTCAGTATATGTTATTTAAAATAACCACAATACCATTATCCTGATTCCTAAACTGGAAATCATAAATCCTAATTATCTAATACCAAATCAAACATCAATTATCTAATCAGTATGTAAATTTTCACAAGTGTTTCAGAAAACTTCTAGTAATTTGGTCAAATCAGGATTAAATAACTTCCATACTTAAAATTGGTTAATGTCTATTAAATCTTTTAATCTATAGGTCTGTCTATCCATCTACCCTTCTATATCTATTTATTCAACCTCCATCTCTCTCTCCTCCCCTTTACTCCTTCTCCCTCCCTCCCCCCACCCCCAACTTCCCTACTAGTTGTTGAAGATATTGGGTCCTATTACTTTCCCAGCCTGGCATTTGCTGATTACATTCCCCTGATGTCATGTAACATGTTCTTCTGTCCCCTAGTGGTTACCTATCAATGCTTGATCAAATTCAAGTTTGATTTTTTTGGTAAGAATACTTCAAAAGTGATAATGCATATTTACATCAGGAGGCTCATGTCTGGTTATCTTTCTTTCTTGTTTTATTAGCAGGCACTGATCACCACTGAGATACAGAATTTCATTAGAGGTTGCAAAACTGATCTTTGTGTTTTTTACAGTTTTGGGGGTTGGGAGAGAGAGTGAGTGCGCACTGGGGAGGAGGGGCAAAGGGAGAGGGAGAGAGAATCTTAAACAGGCTCCATGCTCAGCTCTGAGCCCAACAAGGGGCTTGATCTCTCAACCCTGAGATCATGACCCGAGCTGAAACCAAGAATTAGATGCTCAACCGACAAAGTCATGCAGGCGCACCCCCTCTTATATTTTCATCCTTGTTCTAAATCCTGTGCTCACACTATTATCTCCTGCTTCATCAATTTTTATTACTTATTATAATTGATGGAACACCCACTCCTCTTTATCTTCCACCTCCTTCCAATGAAATTATATCACAAGACTCTGTCAATACTCAGTGTGTACATTATTAAAATAATGCAACTCAATTCTGACACTAACCATAGGACATGGGCCCCAGCAAAACTGCCCACACTTCGGGTATCAGTTGCAAGTTCAGAGATCCCGACAGGCACCCACAGTCTGACTGACTACAAAATTCAGGGTTCCCACAATTCCTCGGGTTCAGCAATTCACTAAACAAGTCACAGGACTTGGGACAACTTAACGATTTGTGATTACAGTTTTTAAATAAAGGTTATAAATCAGGACCAACCAAATGAATAGTCACATGGGGCAAGGTCTAGGAGGGTCCTAAATGCAGAGCTTCCGTGCCCTCTCTAAATCAGAGCACTTCACCCTCACAGCACATCAATGTGTTCACCAACTAGGAAGCCACATCAAGCTTCAATGTCCAGAATTTGTAATGGGCTTCATTACAAAGGCATGGTTGACTGCATCACTGACCATGTCACTGAACTCAACCTCCAACCCCCCTTCCCTCCCAGAGGTTGGAAGGTTGAGCTGCTATCACATGGCTCAGACCTTCAATCTTCTAATCACATGGTTGGTTTTTACAGCGTGACCAGCCCCCATCTTGAAGCTATCCAGAGTCCCACCATGAGTCCTCTCATTGGCATAAAGTATCAGGGCCTGCCATGAATAATAAAGACAATCCTATCATTCAGGAAATTCCAAGGAGTTAGATTCTCCCCACCAGAAACCAGGGATGAAGGCCAAATTCTTTATTATACAACAATTACTGTGACTAGGTAAATATATTATTCACTACTGAACCAAGTAATATAGTATAATTACATTTCCTTTCTTGGTCAACATTTTTCTTTTCCTGTGGTTCAAATTGCCTTTTTCTTCCATTTGCATAGTTTTCTTTTTAAATCTTCTCCCAGGTGCTCCTGAGTGGCTCAGTCGTTAAGCGTCTGTCTTCGGCTCAGGTCATGATCCTGGGGTCCTGGGATCGAGCCCTGCATCGGGCTCCGTGCTCAGCAGGAAGCCTGCTTCTCCCTTTCACACTCCCCCTGTTTGTGTTCCCTCTCTCGCTGTGTCTCTGTCAAATAAATAAAATCTTAAAAAAATAAAATAAAATAAAAATAAATCTCCCATTCCCTAACAGCCTCTCAGTACAATTTTCCACACAACCAATCCCATGAATTTTTTTTCCTTTGTTTTTCCATAGAGATTACTTTCCCAGAGCCCTCCAGCTTTTATCCTGTTCCTCCTTGGAATGGCTACTCTGCTGCACAGCTGTTGTTCTAGAACATAACCTTGGGAATTCCCTTGGCCTCTCTCTCCTGTGTTGAAGCTCTTATTTCTAGATCTTATTCTAGTTCCTTATTAGGGAGCACATCCACCAGTAGCTTTCCAAGGATAGATGCATGAAGACACATTTTTGTAAACGTATTTTTTAAATAAACTTTTTATTTTAGAACAGTTTTTTAGACTTACCAAAAACTGTGAAGATAATACAGGGGGATCTCTGTATTTCAAGTCAGTTTTTCCTACTGCTAACATCTTACGTTTGTCACAATTCATGAACAAATATTGGTAGATTATAGTAGTCCCCTCTTTTCCATGGGGGATACATTCCAAGACCCCCAACGATGCCTGAAACTATGGATAGTACCACACCTTATATATACTATGGTTTTTCCTAGACATACATACCTATGATAAAGTTCAATTTGTTAGGCATAGTAAGAGATTAACAACATTAATAATAAAATAGAACAATTCTAATGTACTATAATAAAAGTTATGTGAATATGGTCTCTCACGCAAAACCTTATTGTACTATACTCAGCCTTCTTCTTGTGATGATGTGAGATAAAATGTCCACATGATGAACTGAACTGAGATGAATGATGTAGGCATTATGATATAGGCTACTATTTACCTTCTAACAAGATGTCAGAAGGAGGATCATCTGCTTCTGGATCACAGTTCACTGCAGGTAACTGAAACTGCAGAGAGCAAAACCTCAGATAAGAGGGGGTTCTACTGTATTATCAACAAAAGTCCGTATCTTTTTCATATTTTCTTGTTACTGAATGTTCTTCTGTTCTATGATGACATCCAGAATATCCTATTAAATTCATGTGACAGCTTAAGAGAAACTTTTTGACAACTTAAGAGAAAACTTTTTGATTGTGTATGTCTTTTTTTTACAACGTCTATATTCTAACCTCGTACATAATATTTTAACTGGGTATAAAATTCTAAGCAGGAAATCATTTTTTTCTTTTTTTTTATTATGTTAATCACCATACATTACATCATTAGTTTTTGATGTAGTGTTCCATGATTCATTGCAGGAAATCATTTTTAACAAAAAAAAAAAAAAAAAATGAAGACAACTCTCCATTGTCTTCCAGCACCAATACTGCTCAAAAAGTGTTTCACCATTCTGAGTTCAGACCATTTTATAAGTGACCTGCTTTTTTGTCACTGGAGCTTTTAGGATTATCATTTAATCTTCAGCACTCGGTCACGATAATATACCTTTCAGTGGGTGTTTTCCCATTCATTGGTGCTAGGCCCTGATGGGCCTTAAAATCCATGATCTTCAATTCTGGCAGTTTTCTTATATTGATTCATTGAAAATTTCTTCCCCACACTTTTTTCTTTCTGCAATTCTTATTAATCAGAATTTAGATATAACAGTTTCTCTATTAATCATACTTTTCTTTTTGTTCTACTTTCCTGGAAATTTCAACTTTATCTTCCAAACTTTCTATTGACTTTTAAATTTTAGGTTGTCAAATTTTTAATTTTGAAGAGCTCTCCTTTATTCTGATTGCTCTTGCCCCCCTTTTTTTTAAAGGAACATCTTGTTCTTATTATAGACCTATTATCTTCTCTTATCTCTGAGGATATTAATTAGACTTTATTTATATACAGTTGGCCGTTGAACAACAGGGGCTTGAACTGCATGGGTCCACTTATACACAGATTTTATAAATACAATACAGTACTGTAAATGTATTTTCTTTTCCTTATGATTTTCTTAATAAGCTTTTCTTTTCTCTGGGTGTAAGAATACAGTCAGCTAATCCATAAAATATAAATATATGTTAACCAACTGCTGTTAGTAGGGTTCCAGTCAGCAGTAGGTTATTTGTAGTTAAGTTTTCAGGGAGTCAAAAGTTATACACAGGCTTTCGACAGCACAGGGCCCCTAATCCCCACATTGTTCAAGGGTCAACCATATTTACATTTTCTTCTTATATTCTATTTCCTCTACATTCCTTTTGACTACTTTGGTCTGTCTCATCTTGGAAGCATTAATATGGCAACTAGTGTGCATATGTGGGGTGATTACATTGTGAGCCTTGCTCTAGGGTAATCAGTGAGTAAACCAGCTTTTTTATTAGAGATTCCACAAAAGGATCTTTTCTTTGAGACCCTTGAGTATTTCTTAAGAAGCATTTCTCAATTTCAATCTTCTGGCTGCTGGGTAGGTGAACAGCTATTAGTTTGTAGACTTTTTATTCAACCCCTGCTCTCAGCTGGGTGTCTCACCTCTGCCTTCTTCTGTGCCCAATTTCCCTGAGTCTCAAGCACATCTGGCTCAGTGGCCTTCCCCACCCTTGTCTTTTGAAGTACCTGACACTTCTAGTTGTGCTTTTCTGGGATCCAAAAGCAAATCTTTGTGCTTTCTAATGGTGGATTGTCTGTGAGCACTCTGGTGTCTGCTCTGTGAAAGCAGGTACCACTCTTCCACCTACATTTGCTGTTACTGGGGAATGAGGGATTTCAGCAGTTCCCTAGTCTCATCAAACTGGAGCTTTCTGTTTCTCATTCTCCTAATTTTTAGAGAGGATTTCCAAAAAATAAAAGGCTAGAAATGCAGTTATTTGGTCATTTTAAAACTGGGAAGTTCCCCAAGTTTCCTCTGAAACATATTATACTAAAGTAGACTAACTTTAGTTGAGAATGAGATACTAAACACAATTCTCAAAAAAAATTGACTTTATACTCCCAGCAGGAACATTTTTTTCCTATCATCTCCTAGTATTAACTATCAAATTTAAATCAAATTAACAGTTTTTAGAAACTATTATGTGCACAACTCTGGAGCCTACAACAATGTGTAAGATCCATTCTGGATATTAGGTGTTCTATAAATCACCCATTCCACGGTTAGGACTTTAAATATTAAGCAGAAACAATATGACTTTCAACAGATATAAATATTAAAAATTTAGCCTGATCTTTTTTTTTTTTAAAGATTTTATTTATTTATTTGAGAGAGAGAGAATGAGAGAGAACACATGAGAGGGGATAGGGTCAGAGGGCAAAGCAGACTCCCTGCCGAGCAGGGAGCCCAATGCGGGACTCGATCCAGGGACTCCAGGATCATGACCTGAGCCGAAGGCAGTCGCTTAACCAACTGAGCCACCCAGGCGCCCTAGCCTGATCTTTTTAGATAGATAAAAATATCATTTTTCTAGGGGCACCTGGGTGGCTCAGTCAGTTGAGCATCCAAGCTCTTGATTTTAGCTCAGGTCACAGTCTCAGGGTCCTGGGATCAAGCCCCATGTAGGGTTCTACACTCAGTGGGGAGTCTGCTTCTCTCCCTCTCCCTCTGCCCCTCCCCCCCAGCATGTGCTCGGTGCACTCTTCTCTCTAAGATGAATAAGTCTTTAAAAAAATATATCATTTTTTTATATTCTAATTCTCAAAATCAAATCCAGCATTGCATAGTTATATATGAGCCAAATATTACCTCACAAGTACATTTTTTTCCTAAGAAAACAGGAAAGTATAAAAATTACTTTTATGTGCACATCTAAGAAATAAAAAATAAAATTGGAAACTCAGAGGCTCCCTTTGTCATCTCTGTAACCACCACTGTAGTTCTACAATAATCAGTCACCTACACAATGGCCAGGCAATGGGGGATCAACTAATGCTTCTCCATCAAAGGCAATGACAAGGGGTGCCTGGGTGGCTCAGTCGTTAAGCATCTGCCTTCGGCTCAGGGTCCTGGGATCGAGCCCCACATCAGGCTCCCTGCTCGCCGGGAAGCCTCCTTCTCCCTCTCCCACTCCCCCGCTTGTGTTCCTTCTCTCGCTGTCTCTTTCTCTCTGTCAAATAAATAAAATCTTAAAAAACAAAAAAAAGGGAAATGACAAATTCTTTAGTTCTCTAGGTCATACGGTAGGTAAGTGTTTGCAATAACGTAAAAACACGACGAAGTCATCTGTCAAACTTCAGTTAATCATAAAAGTTTCACTTGATGCAAAAAACTAATTTTAATTAATTTATTTAAGACGGACAATGGAGACAAGGATTGTCCTGCTGCTTTTGCTTTTAAAGATCCATTCTCCGCTTTAAAGCTACATATGTTCAAAGTGGTAGCAGAGATAACAACTGGTAGTTGGACAGAAAAATCTCCTAATCAAGTTCATTAATTTTTTATTTTTATAAAATAATAGTGTGATTCTCTCTATTAAGATGATACCATATTATCTGGGGAGTCAACTCATCATTATTAATTTTAGGAAGCTAATCAAAGCATATCATAACTTAAATCAAAAGTCTTTTAGTGTTGCTTCTGGGGCACTGGGAAAAGACATGAAATAGATTATTATTTTTTATCCTTCTTACTGTTGGTATTTTTTACCCATGTGCATATCCTGCCTTTCTGACAAAGAAGTCCTTTCCTACCACGAATAGAAAGATGGTATAAACTGAGCCAGTAGACTCTTTATCTATTCCAGTTTCCCAAAAATCAGTGTAGCACTGCTTAACCCCCTGCTTCCCAAGAGCACTTAACATTTTCTTAAAACAGAGTTCTTAAAAACAAAATTCAATAGAAAACTTGATTACTATTTATTGAATTATTTTATTATAAAAGATCACCAGTTTTAATTACTATAAATAGAATATTAGTGTAAAATATGTATATATATATTTAACCATTAACATTTTTAAAACTCACCAATGCAGTACCCAAGATCATTTTTTTGAAAATATTTGATCTAACCCTGAAATGTCTACCACCTTGCAATGAGAACCAATGAAACCAAGACTAGCTCCCAAATCATTCATATTAGAAGTACTGCTTGTTTTTTTGTTGTTGTTGGTTTCTTACAATGAAAAAATTAAGCACTCAGCCACAATGAAATAAGGTACCAAGTACAGAAATACCCCCAGGGACTCCTCCTTCTCATGTTATATGCACATCTGGGCCAGAGCCCAGTTGGCAACTGTCTTCCCTTCCTTCTTTCCAGCAACTGTGGCCTGGAATATAGACTCTATTTCCCAAACCCCAGCAGCCAGGTGTGGCCATGTGATTAGATTCTGGAAATAAGATGCAAGCAGTAATATGAGGGGCTCTGAGAATGGCTGCTCACAGGAAGCAGACTCAGCAGGGAGAGGCCCCTTTTTGACCTTCATCTACCCAATTCAGAAGTGATGGCAATAAGTCTGGCAGTCTTGAACCACAAGTAACCTTGAGGGTAGAAGCCACAGGCTAAGATGAAGGTGTATACTCATAGGAATCAAGGTTCCTGAGGACTCCATGGAATTACCATGCCACTTTTTTTTAAATTAATCATTTCCTTTTTTACTGCTTACCCCAGAGAATCAAACATATACAGAAATTCTAGTATTCTTTAAACTGGGTGAAAAATAAACTTCTATCCTGTTAAAGTCATGATTATAGGCCCAGAAAAGCAAGAGTAAGCTGTCAATAAAGTCAATTATTAAAACAAAATATTTATGATTCACATGATTACAAGAATATTTGCTCAAGGTACCTCATTCATATCATCCAGTTAATTCTCATAATAGCTATCACCCCAACCTAAGCTATCATCCCAACACACACAGACTTGTCCAACGAACCTTTCAGTCCTCCTCACTTTAGTTCATGCTCTACGTAGTTAAGAATTATCTTTCTCAAGCACCATTTTTATGATCTCATTCTTCTGTCAAGAAGTGACAGTGTTTCCCTACTGCCAATTATATAAAACCTGAAACACAAATCCATTCACTTCTCCCGGTTGCCACCACCTGGGGCTACCATCACTCATCTCCCACAATAACTACTCGAACAGCCTACTAAATCATTTGCCTACTCCCATACCTATTCCTCTCCAGTTCACTGCAGCCAAAGTGATCCCTCCAAAGGGCAAATATGATACCACTTCCCTGCCTAAAACTAGTCAATGGCTTCCCACTGCCCCTATTCTTCACGAGGTCTTCCATGAGCTTATCTTATACCCATCACTTTCCTCTTACCACTCACTTCCCTGGTCATGCTGAAATTTTTCCAGTTTCTATAAGGTAACAAGTTCTCTCTTTACAAAAGTTTTGCTCTAGTCCCAATTTCACTCCAACCAGTGTCTCTGTCCCATCCTTGAGGTCTTCACCTGAACATCTCCTCTCCCATTAAGCCTTCCTTGAGCTCTAGACTAACGGAATCTCCTAGCTCTCTGCCCCCACAGTACTCCATACTTCACCTCCCTTCATGACATTCATCACAAAGGTTTATATAAGGGTCTGTCTGGGTCACCACAGTCTAACTGCTAGCACAGTGCCTGGCAAAAAGTAGATGATTAATGAGGTTTTGCTGGATGAATGAATGAGTAAATGAATGAAAAAAGATTATGAATGGAAAACTAGACTCTTAGGATACTACCCACTGTTTTGTCAACTTTTTTTTTTTTTAGTAATAATGTCTAATCACCTACCATACACAACCCCATATATCCCTCAGCCCCCTCAACATCAAGAGGTAGCGATCTAAAATGAAATTTAAGAAATTTAACAGAGAGAAGTTTAACTTTATGATGAATCTGTAGAGACATATTTTCTGTAGATGAATCTGAGGCTGTCTTTGAAAAGAGATGGTTTTCAATGTTAGAGAGAACTACTTCATTCATAATGCGCCAGGGTGGATACGAAGTGAACAAATCCAAAGCAGGATTAAGGGGAAGGGGGGATGAACCATTTTGCCTTAGGAAAGCAAAGTAGGGACAGTTTGTTGTTCTTGTCATTAAGATCTGCTTGTCAGTAAGATCTGCTTCCTCCATTAACACTGAGTATTCTCAGATTCCATTTTGCTATGAAGTAGGTAAGTGAAGGTAATTTTCAACAATACATAGAAAAAAGCCACAGGTACCACCCCTACCCCTCTTGGCTGTGAGAGTAGGTAAGATGGCCAGGGGCAGAAATGAGGTAGAGGAAGTGAATAAAGGGAAGGAGAAAAGGGAGGTTTAAAAAAAGGCCTCTGTCTTCATATATAAATATAACAGCAGAACCCAAATTTGCAAGCCTTTGTGAAGATGGAAACTGACAACTATAAAGAATATCCCAACTTGGCATCCAGAAGTGTCTAGCTTGTTATAGATTACATAAAATACTGGCAACTGACCAGGGCTCAGCTTCCAGATTTTATACAGTCAACAAAAATACTTTAGTTTGTGTAGGTTAAAAATATTCTACTCTTTTTGTCCTCAACTTGCTAAGAACAGATATTTTTAGTAAGCACCCAATCAACCTTATCAAAATCAAACATCAAAAATAGACTAGAGGAACACTGGAAGCAAATATGCTATTTTTAGCTCTTCTGACTATTCCCTGCCACTACCCACCAAATTCTGACTGCAGAGACCATGCATAAGAGCTTAGTTATTCTAGGCAGGTTCCTTCTCCTGACCCTTTTTTTTTTTTCCTCCCTGAACACCTGAATGCAGAAAACACTCGATTGATTAAAGATTAATACTGCCGCAAACCATGACAGCCGCCTTTCCTGAGTGGTTTTGGGGGATGGGGAGAAGAGACAATGATAGAAAGCTCGCATCAGTATTCCTCCTGGGGATCTATTACATGAAAAAAAAATTGCTATTTCAATTCCCTTTTGTTGCTAAAAATAGCAGCCTCAATTGATTCAAGCAAACAGGGAAGCGGCTTAGCAGTGCTGAATTTAGAAACCACTGAAGTCCCAAAGAGCAAATGCTAACGTAGTCGAACACATGCCAGCTCATATTTAACAAAGAACAAAGAGAAGCATGCAGGCTCCAAGTTAATAAAACAGCAGCAACTTCCTGCATTTTTATTCAAGAGAGGCAGTGAAAGGGATACAAAATAAGATAACTGTCACTTATTCTTCTAATCATATTTTGATAAAAAAATAATTTTACAGGAAAAATAATCAGATTATGCATAAATCCAGATAGTGTGGGCATTTCCCACAACCCCATGGTTTGGGAAAGTACACATCTTTTTTCAAGCACGGTACATTACTAGAGAAAGAAAATGCCCAGCTTCCAAATGTGCTATCCTCATAGTGATGCCCCTTTTCCTACTCAAGTTTGCCCACCAGGTTCCCTACTGAGCGGCCCTCTCTCACCACCCCCTTCCCCTTCTCTTGACCCAACCAGATACTGCAGATAGGTACAGTTTATCACTTAAAAAACTAACAAACAGAAAAACCAAACCAAAACGACATTCAAAGCACCTAGGTTCAGGACAGAGAAGAAGGAGGAACTGAAAAAGCAGAATCCACTTCAGGCAGCTAACCCCATGGGCCACCTTCCTGGCAAGGCCTTCTAGCTTCTGCTGGCACCACAACCCAAAACTATCTTCTGCCTGACTTTTTCACTTTGCTTGGTTAACTGAAAGCCTTTCCAGCTAATGATTCTTTTCAGTTAATACCACATCCTCTGTAAAAATGCAAACCCTTGTATAAGAATTAAAAGGCTATCAATCCTTGTGCCTCAGTGATTTAGTGGATTCAGATTGCTTTGTGGTTTCCTTTGGGGACAGCCAAAATGGGGGGGGTAATGTGGAAAGGGCATCATAAGTGTACGAATTCTGACCGGGAACAAAGTAGTTACTACTCTGCATCACAAACCTAGGAAAACACCACAGTGGTGTAGGGGCCAAGGGCAGCCTGCCCCAAAATGTTCCACTTTGGCATATTATTTTAAATAAAAGTTACAGAAGAAACAGCTGGTACAAGGACACTCAGACCCTCCTCTGTCCCTCTGAAAGCAGGAAACAAATCTGTCATATGAAAGGTACCCTCCCTGTACTAAGAAATAAAAAGATATCCTTATCACCAGAGATAAGAACTTTAGAGCCAAGAAAGCTATAGAAACAAACCTGTTAATTTTTACTATCTCAGCCCAAATTCTGCTTAGAATTCCTTACTTGTTAAAGCTCCCAAATATGTTTTCTTTATCTAGCAATTCCTCATAAATGTATTGTCTCTCTTCCCAAAAAGTATAAAAACTGCTTGCCTTGGTCATCTCTTTGGGTCTCAGTTTCAACATTGGGCCTCCAGGCACACGTAATAAAACGTTGGGTTTTTTCTCCTGTTAACCCGTCTCATGTAAATGTAATTGTTAGTTCAGCTGGAAGACCTTGAGGGGTAGAAGAACAATTTTTCCTTCCCTACAGTGAAAGGACTTTAGGCTTTTGCTATTTTGGTCCAAAAATCAGTATGTGAAGTGGTTAAGAACATGGGTAGAAAAATCAGACCAGCAAGGTTCAAGTCCAGGTTCAAATCCCAACTCTGCCATCTATGAGAGGCTGGTTAACCTCTAGTATCATTTCTTTATTTGTAAAGTGAACACAATACTATCCGTCCCATAGTCATTGTAAAAATTCAATAAAATAATGTTAATAATAATACTCATCATTCAGGATTGTTTGAGAATTAAACAGGACAATGTATGTAATACAATGTACTTAGCACACTACTTGACACATAGTAAATTCCCAAAAATGTTAGCAATAGACAAAGAACACTGGAAAGTGAGAGGTGTATATAGGAAGAAAAATAAAAGAGCTACTAAGGTTAGATATGATACCAGTAGTACAAACAACAAAAGAAAAAATAGGCAAGTTGGACTTCATCAAAACTAAAACCTCTTGCGGGTGTCCGGCTGGCTCAGTCAGTGGAGCATGAGACTCAATCTCGGGGTTGTGAGTTTGAGCCCTATGTTGGGGGTAGAGATTAGCTAAAAATAAAATCTTTAAAAACAAAGGAGCAAAAAACCTGAAACTTCTTGAACATCAAATGTCCATATCAAGAGACTGAAAAGACAAACCAAAGAATAGAAGAAAATATTTATAAATCATAGTTTTAATAAGGGTCCAGATTCAGAATATATAAAGAACTCCTAACAACTCAACAATAAAAAGACAATTCAATATTAAAATGAGCAAAGGACTTCCAGAGATATTTATCCAGAGAAAGTATACAAACAGTCAAAAAGCACAGGACAAAATGTTCAGCATCGTTAGGGAAATGCAAACCAAAACTACAATGACAAACTAGTTTGGCCACAATTTTTTAAAAAAGAAAATGGAAAATAACAAGTGTTGGTGAGGATGTGGAGAAACTGGAGCCTCAGGACACTGCTGGTAGGAGTGTAAAATGGTACAGTAGCTGAGGGAAACAGTTCAGTGGTTCTTCAAAAGGATAAACATAGAATTATGATGTGACCCATTAATTCCACTCCTACGTATATACTCAAAAGAACTGAAAACAAGTACTAAAACAGAAACTTGTCCACGAATGTTTGTTAGCAGCACTATTCACAACAGCCAAAAGGTGGAAATGACCAAATGTCCATCAGCTGATGAATGGATAAACAAAATGTGGTCTATCCATACATGGAATATTATTCAGCCATGAAAAGGAATGAAGTACTGACTCGTGTTAAAATATGGATGAACAATAGGTATGAACATTATGCTAACTAAAGATGCCAGATACAAAGATCACAAACTATATGATTCCATTTACACAAAACATCCAGAATAGGAAAATCCACAGAGAAAGACAGATTAGTGGTTGCCAGGAGCTGGGGAAAGAGGGATGAGGAGTGACTGCTTAATGGGTATGCTGTTTCCTTTTGATGTGATAAGACTGTCCTGGAACTGGATAGAAGTGATGGTTGCATAACACTGTGAAGCCACTAAATCTCACTGAATTGTACACTTTAAAATGGTTTATGATTCATTTTATGAGAATTTTACCTCAATTAAAAAAAAAATCTCTTTCAAAAGTTAGTAAAGATTAGCTTTTTACCAAGGACTAGACCAGAAAAGGAAAAGAAGTTGCTATTTCTCTTGCTGCATCATCCACTGAATTTTGCTGCATCGTCCCTTGAATTTAGGAAGCAAAAATCCAATCAATACATCATTCAATTTACACAAAAGAATACAGAGGAACCTAAGTTTGGACTGCTTCTATGGGTAGAACAGCCCCTTTTCATGTATCTAATACTGAGCACCTAATATGTGCCAAACACAGGATAGCAAGCACTTTACAGACACTATCTGTTTGAACTGTCCCAACACTTTATTAGGCACAATTAGTAGCTGCCCCAGAACTAAATTAGGGTTACAGAAAATAAGAGATTATAGCATCTGGCTTTACAAATAAAGAAACCATCTCAAGAGAGCTTAAGTGACTTGCCAGTGGTCACACCGCCCTAAGTCTGTCAGAACATTGACCCACTACACAATAGAATATGACTTATAAACTTGGAACAACCTACAGTATTCACATTAGCAATAATGCATGCTGCATACACAAATACTCCAAAGTCCCTTCCTCATTCATCTGATAATGTAGAATCCAACTTTATTTTTCACTATTCCTTAACCATCCTCGTAGCCCAAGCCAGTCTATCTAATGTTTCCCAAATATAACATGCTAGGGAATCGGCTCCATGTTGTGCTCAAGTCAACCCTCATATTGAGAGTGGCATTCCTCTTCACTCCCCACTGCCATCAGCCACCTTGCCATCAGCTGAACTTCTAAGCTTTGCAAACCACAAAAATCATCAGGTCTAGCTAAGTGGGCTCTAGGATATCAAAGCCCTGACTATTCTCCTAATAGTAGAAGTTAAAGAATGTGTACAAGTTCAAAATAACTGGAAGCAAAGAAACAGAACCAAAGTTCCCTGACTTTTTGTCTGGTTCTTAATCCTAATGATTAATTAGATCATGAAACACGGCAAGGAAAAAGAGTTGATGGTATAGTTATGACATTCTTATCTCCAATGTTATATAATCCTGGCTTTTTCTTTTCTTTTTTAAAGATTTTATTGTTTATTTGTGAGAGAGAGAGTGTGTGTGTATGAATGAGAAAGAGAGCATGACCGTAGAGGAGCAGAGGGAGAGGGAGAAGCAGATTCCGTGCTGAGCACAGAGCCCAAGGTGGTGCTTGATCCCATAACCCATGAGATCATGACTTGAGCCTAAACCAAGAGCCAGGAGCTTAACCGACTGAGCCATCTAGGCACACCCTGGCTTTTTAATGTAGATGGAGTAGCTAACATTCAAATGGTAAGTGTCCCGTCTATGCAACTGTTTTATGTTCAACATAAATTATCACATTCCCTTTACTCCTATGTAAGATATCTGTATCTCGTAAGTGCCTATAGGCTTGAAGTTACTTAAATAAGTCCAAATTGGAACAGTCCTGTAGCTGAAATAAGAAATATTAGCTTTTGGGGCTCATTCGGTTGAGCCTCCGTCTCTTGATTTCAGCTCAAGTCATGATCTCAGGGTTGTGGGATCAAAACCCAGGTCAGGCTCAGTGCTCAGTGGGGGAGTCCCTTTGAGATTCTCTCTCCCTCTGCCCCTCCCGCTTATTCTTTCTCTTCCTCTCTCTCTTAAAATAAATACATAAAATTTTTTTTAAAAAAAGAAATATCAGCTTTTGACATATCTTATGGTTGTACACATTTAACTGGTAGAGTAATAACTAAATCAAACATTTCTTTAGCTTATAAACAGTAGGCAAACACACTAGCTGGTCAATAGCGCTTACTACATGAGTGTCCTTGAAATAAACAATTCAGTCCTGATAAAAGTGAGAGTTGTAAGGAGATCTACTTGGTAATTCCAATAATTAACTTCTTCTGAATGGCCCAAATTTATATACACCAAGGTAGATAAATATCCAGACAGAGTCTAGTGTAAATTATTTGGCTTGTTTCAACTTAACTCATTCAGTTTAAGCTTTCAACAATATTCTTCAGCTAAGAAGTGGGTAAAATCCTCCAAAACAAAGAGACCTTGGATTTCAGTCACTCTGATAGATAAGACCCTCCCCACTAAGATGCCAATCTCCTTTTAAGCCACTAGGCTTATCACAGTAACACTACAATAAAGTCATGGTTTGAGCCAGAGTCTCCTGTGAATAATTTCTTCCTCAAGGAATAAATACTTCCCTAAAGACCTAAATGTTAATGCTTTAGTCAAAGAGGCCTCACCGCATCCCTAGGTACTTTATACCTAAGAGAAATCAAGTTCATCTACTTGTGCTGCCTGACTCAAATCTGATCAAGAACTTTAAAATATCCTCCCCAAAAGATAGTCTGATAAACAATTTGTGATATATAGCTTGAAGACTGAAATAAATAACACATCAACCACAAAAATTTTTTAAGGTGGTTTAAATTAATTAATTAATTAATTTAATTTTAGTGAGGTCTACACTCGATGTGGGGCTTAAATTAACAATTCCAAGATCAAAAGTCACATGCTCTATCAACTGAGCCAGCCAGGTGCCCCTCAACAACAAATTTGAGGTAGGAAATGAAGAAATCTAATCTATTCTCTCCAAGTTTTTTTTTCCCCCTCATCCCTGAAGAGCCAAAACCATGGAAGCACAATTCCCGCCTGTCAGACAACATCTGGCTGGATCCTCATTCTACTTTTTAGGAAAACCCAACACTGCCAATGCAATTATGCTAAGCAACTCAACGACTATCACACTTTTCAAAATGAACACTCAACGAGATACATTTCCAACAGAATCTTTTAAAGGAGCTTCATGTAATCCAACACTATTTTTCTGAGTTATATGGATTATATTGTACATAAAATAGCTGTGAATTGACCAGGAGTTGGGAAACCTATGATCTAGTCCTGGCTCTGCTAAGTCTTCCTGGCCCAGTAATTAACATTTCTTTTTTTAAAATTTAAATTCAATTAATTAACATATAATGTATTATTGGTTTCAGAGATAGAAGTCAGTGATTCATCAGTCTTAGATAATGCCCCGAGCTCATTACATCACTTGCCCTCCTTAACGTCCATCAGCCGGTTACCCTATCCCCCAATCCCCCTCCCTGCAAGCAACCCTCAGTTTGTTTCCTATGATTAAGAGTCTCTTATGGTTTGTCTCCATCTCTAATTTCATCTTGTTTTATTTTTTCCTCTATTCCCCTATGATCATCTGTTTAGTTTCTTAAATTCCACATATGAGTGAGAACATACGATAATTGTCTTTCTCTGATTAACTTATTTTGCTTAGCATAATACCCTCTAGTTCCATCAACGTCATTACAAATGGTAAGATTTCATTTTTTGATTGCTGAGTAGTATTCCACGTATATATACACCACATCTTCTTTATCCATTCATCTGTGAATGGACATATGGGCTCTTTCCATAGAAAGATGGCTATTGTGGGCATTGCTGCTATAAACATTGAGGTGCACGTACCCCTTTGGATCACTACATTTGTGTCTTTGGGGTAAATCCCTAGTAGTGCAATTGCTGGGTCATAGGGTAGCTCTATTTTCAACTTTCTGAGGAACCTCCATACCATTTTCCAGAGCAGCTGCATCAGCTTGCATTCCCGTTGTAAGAGGGTTCCCCTTTCTCCCCTTTCTCTTTACCGATATCTGTCATTTCCTGACTTGTTAATTTTAGTCATTCTGACCAGTATAAGGTGGTATCTCATTGTGATTTTGATTTGTACTTCCCTGATGCCAAGTGATATTGAGCAATTTTTCATGTGTCTGTTGGCCATTTGTATGTTTTCTTTGGGGAAATGTCTGTTCATATCTTCTGCGCATTTCTTGACTGGATTACTTGCTTTTTGGGTGTTGAGTTTGATAAGTTATTTATAGATCTTGGATCCTAGCCCTTTATCTGATAAGACATTTGCAAATATCTCCCATTCTGTGGCTTGCCTTTTAGTTTTGTTGACTATTTCCTTTGTGTCCAGGAGCTTTTTACCTGGATGAAGTCCCAATAGTTCATTTTTGCCTTTGTTTCCCTTGCCTTTGGAGATGTGTCTAGCAAGAAGTTGCTCCAGCAGAGAGGTTGAGGAGGTTGCTGACTGTATTCTACTCTAGGATTTTGATGGATTCTTGTCTCACATTTAGGTCTTTTATCCATTATGAGTCTATTTTTGTGTATGGTGTAAGGAAAATGGCCCAGTTTCATTCTTCTGCTTGTGGCTGTCCAATTTTCCCAACACCATTTGTTGAAGAGACTGTCCTTTTTCCATTGGATATTCGTTCCTGCTTTGTCGAAGATTAGTTGACCATAGAGTTGAGGGTCCATTTCTGGGTTCTCAATTCTGTTCCATTGATCAATGTGTCTGTTTTTGTGCCAGTACCATACTGTCTTGATGATTACAGCTTTGTAATAGAGTTTGAAGTCTGGCATTGTGATGCCACCAATTTTGGTTTTCTTTTTCAACATTCCTTTGGCTATTCAGGATCTTTTCTGGTTCCACACAAATTTAGGATTATTTGTTCCAGCTCTGTGAAAAAAGTTGATGGTACTTTGATAGGGACTGGATTGAATGTGTAGATTGCTCTAGGTAGCATAGGCATTTTAACAATATTTGTTCTTCCAATCCATAGCATGGAACGTTTTTCCATTTCTTTGTGTTTTCCTCAATTTCTTTCATGAGTGTTCTATAGTTTTCTGAATACAGATCCCTTGGCCTCGTTGGTTAGGTTTATTCCTAGGTATCTTATGGTTTTGGGTGCAAATGTAAATGGGATCAACTCCTTAATTTCTCTTTCTTTTGTCTCATTGTTAGTGTGTAGAAATGCAACTGATTTCTGTGCATTGATTTTATATCCTGCCACTTTGCTGTATTCCTGTATGAGTTCTAGCAATTTGAGGGTGGAGTCTTTTGGGTTTTCCACATAGAGTATCACATCATCTGTGAAGAGTGACAGCTTGACTTCTTCTTTGCTGATTTGGATGCCTTTTATTTCTTATTGTTGTCTGACTGCTGAGGCTAGGACTTCTAGTACTATGTTGAACAACAGTGATAAGAGTGGACATCCCGGGCACCTGGGTGGCTCAGTTGGTTAAGCTACTGCCTTCGGCTCAGGTCATGATCCTGGAGACCCGGGATCGAGTCCCGCACCGGGCTCCCTGCTCGGCAGGGAGTCTGCTTCTCCCTCTGACCCTCCCCCCTCTCATGCTCTCTCTCTCAAATAAATAAATAAAATATTTAAAAAAAAAAAAAAGAGTGGACATCCCTCCCGTGTTCCTGACCTTAGGGGAAATGCTCTCAGTTTTTCTCCACTGAGAATGATATTCACTGTGGGCTTTTCACAGATGGCTTTTTATGATACTGAGGTATGTATCCTCTATCCCTACACTGTGAAGAGTTTTAATCAAGAAAGGGCTGTACTTTGTCAAATGTTTTTTCCACATCTATTGAGAGGATCATGTGGTTCTTGTCCTTTCTTTTATTTATGTAGTGTAGCACACTGATTGACTTGCAGATGTTGAACCATCCTTGCAGGCCATGAATAAATCCCACTTGGTCGTGGTGAATAATCCTTTTAATGTACTGTCGGATCCTATAGGCTAGTATCTTTTTTTTTTTTTTTAAAGACTTTATTTATTTATTTGAGACAGAGAATGAGAGAGAGAGAGCACATGAGAGGGGGGAGGGTCAGAGGCAGAAGCAGGCTCCCTGCCGAGCAGGGAGCCCGATGCGGGACTCGATCCAGGGACTCCAGGATCATGACCTGAGCCGAAGGCAGTTGCTTAACCAACTGAGCCACCCAGGCGCCCTATAGGCTAGTATCTTGGTAAGAATTTTTGCATCCATGTTCATCAGGGATATTGGTCTGCAATTCTTTTTGGTAGGGTCTTTGTCTGGTTTTGGGATCAAGGTAAGGCTGGCCTCATAGAATGAATTTGGAAGTTTTCCTTCCATTTAGATTCTTTGAAACAGCTTCAGAAGAATAGGTATTAACTCTTCTTTAAATGTTTGGTAGAATTCCCCTGCGAAGCCATCAGGCCCTGGGCTCTTGTTTGTTGGCAGATATTTTTTATTACTGCTTCCATTTCCTTGCTGGTTATGAGTCTGTTCAGGTTTTCTATTTCTTCCTGTTTCAGTTTTGGTAGTTTATAGGTCTCTAGGAATGCATCCATTTCTTCCAGACTGCTTAATTTGTTGGCATATAGTTGCTCATAATATGTTCTTATAATTGTTTGGATTTCTTCAGTGTTGGTTGTGATCTCTCCTCTTCCATTCATTTTATTTATTTGAGTCCTTTCTCTTTTCTTTCTTATTAAGTCTGGCCCGGGGGCTTATCAATTTTATTAATTCTTTCAAAGAGCCAACTCCTAGTTTTGTTGATCTGTTCTACTGTTCTTTCGGTTTCTATTTCACTGATTTCTGCTGTAATCTTTAGTAATTCTCTTCTACTGAGTTCAGGCTTTATTTGCTGTTCTTTCTCTAGCTGCTTTAGGTGTAAGGTTAGGTTGTGTGTTTGAGACCTTTCTCGTTTCTTGAGAAAGGCTTGTATTGCTATATACTTCCCTCTTAGGACCGCCTCTGCTGCATCCCAAAGGTTTTAAACAGTTGCGTTTTCATTTTCATTTGTTTCCATGAATTTTTTAAATTCTTTAGTTTCCTGGTTGACCCATTCATTCTTTAGGAGGATGCTCTTTAGCCTCTACGCCTTTGAGTTCTTTCCAATTTTCCTCTTGTGATTGAGTTCTAGTTTCAAAGCATTGTGGTCTGAAAATATGCAGGGAATGATCTCAATCTTCTGGTACCAGTTGAGACCTGCTTTGTGACCCAGGATGCGATCTATTCTGGAGAATGTTCCATGTGCACTCGAGAAGAATGTGTATTCTGCTACTTTAGGATGGAATGCTCTGAATATATCTGTGAAGTCCATCTGGTCCAGTGTGTCATTCAAAGCCTTTGTTTCCTTGTTGATCTTCTGCTTAGATGCTCTGTCCATGGCTGTGAGTGGGGTGTTAAAATCCCCCACTATTATTATATTATCAATGTGTTTCTTTAAATTTGTTATTAATTGGTTTATATAATTGGCTGCTCCCATGTTAGGGGCAAAAATATTTACAACTGTTAGATCTTCTTGTTGGATGGACCCTTTAATTATAATATAGTCTTTCCTCATCTCTTATTAGTCTTTGGTTTAAAATCTAATTTGTCTGATATAAGGATTGCCATCCCAGCTTTCTTTTGATGTCCATTAGCATGATAAATGGTAAATAATAATAATAAATGATAAATCTGGAGGTGTCTTTGGGTCTAAAATGAGTCTCTGGCAGACAGCATATCGATGGGTCTTTTTTATCCAATCTGATACCCTGTGTCTTTTGATTGGGGCATTTAGTCCATTTACATTTAGAGTAATTATTGAAAGATATGAATTTAGTGCCATGGTATTACCTGTAAGGTGACTGTTACTGTATATTGTCTCTGTTTCCCTTCTGGTCTATGTTACTTTTGGGCTCTCTCTTCGCTTAAAGGATCCTTTTTAATATTTCTTGCAGGGCTGGTTTGGTGATCACAAATTCTTTTCGTTTCTGTTTGTCCTGGAAGCTTTTTTGCTCTCCTTCTATTATGAATGATATCCCAGCTGGAAAAAGTATTCTTGGCTCCATATTTTTCTCATTTAGCACCCTGAATATATGATGCCCATCTTTTCTGGCCTGCCAGGTCTCTGTGGATAGGTCTGCTGCCAGTCTAATGTTTCTACCCTTGTAGGTTATGGACCTCTGTCCTGAGCTGCTTCCAGGATTTTCTCTTTGTCTCTGAGATTTCATGTCAGGGTGCTGACCTATTTTTATTAATTTTGAGGGGGGGGGGTTCTCGTGCCTCCTGGACTTGGATGCCTGTTTCCTTCCCCAAATTAGGGAAGTTCTCTGCTATCATTTGCATCAATACACTTTCTGCCCCTCTGTCTCTCTTTCCTCTTCATCTGGGATCCCAATTATTCTAATATTGTTTTGCTTTATGGTATCACTTATCTCTCAAATTCTCCCCTCATGAGCTAGTAGTTGTTCATCTCTCTTTTTCTCATCTTCTTTATTCTCCATCATTTGGTCTTCTGTATCACTAATTCTCTCTTCTGCCTCATTTATCCTAGCAGTTAGAGCCTCCACTTTTTATTGCATATCATTAATAGCCTTTTTTATTTTGACTTGATTAGATTTTTAGTTCTTTTATTTCTCCAGAAAGGGATTCTCCAGTGTCTACTATGCTTTTTTCAAGCCCAGCTAGTATCTTTATAATTGTTATCCTGAACTCTAGTTCTGACATCTTATGTCCATACTGATTAGGTCCCTGGCAGTCAGTACTGCCTCTTGTTCTCTTTTTTGAGGTGAGTTTTTCCATCTTGTCATTCTTGAAGAAAGTGGTTGCTTTACTATCTGTAGAGTTGCAGTTATTCTTTTCTTAGATCTCTGGTTGAGTTCACAGGTGTTCAGAATGATTGGATAGCTATCTACCTGAATTCCTAGGACCAGACAAAACCAAAGTCACCTATTCCTCCGCCATCTTGGCTCTTCTCAGTAATTAACATTTCTGAGCCTCACTTTCAGCATCTCTTAAAGTGTAGTCACAGATTAAACGAGTGGCCAAGACTCTGATTCCATGACTATGATGAATATAAAGTTATAGTAATAATTTCTTGTTCAACTTTAATTTCTGGAACAAACAAATATCCAGAAGCTGTAGAAACACTGTAGGTCAAGTGAGAGCTGTGATTTATTTAAAACAATAAAGCAGACCTACAGCTGGCTCATCTTCAGGAATTCAAGGGAGAAAAAACATGAATAACTAAATTAAAAAAAAAAACTTTTATTTTCAACTTTTCTTCCACAGACCTTTAACATGAAAGGTAAAAAATTTGAGGCCTGTTTCTATAACTTTTATTTTACCTGTGAACCCTTGGGTGGGTGCTAAAGACCAGTGAGATAATTTTCTCCTTGTCATTTGAAGCCTACCTCATCCAAGTTCATGGATAAGCCACTGCTGTAAATGTAAAGGTTAGGTAGCAAATGCAGCTGACTGGGAGCATTATGGAATCAGAAGAAGCATAGTATCCTTCCTTCAAGATGCTACCTCTTACACAGAGAAGTTCTAACAAAAAGCTGATTGATCTAAAATGCAATCTTATGTTATCTTTCAATGGTCTTCTTCATTTACTCACACCCCTTTTTATTCTACAAAGGAATTACAGAAACTCACTGGTCTAGGCAAAGTTCCCATAACTTTTCAAATGTAAATGATTCAACAGAGTTTCATTACCAGAACTAGACTGAAAGAGTAAGGTCTCTGATGCCTTAAGTTAAAAGTTGTCTTGTTTACTGACCTACTCCCCCTACCTCACAGGTATGCTGGTAGGATTAATACTATCTGTTATTTAATGTTTTAAAATCACCTTCAATTCCTCACAAGATTAGAACAGTGCTAAATTTATAAATTTCAGTGTTCTATTGGATTCTACTAGACGTACAGTATCCCATGTTTTTCTTAATTGGTTGTTGATCCTTAAGATACAGGGCATCTGAAGCAATTCTTTAAATGTCACATGCCTTTCCATGCCATCTGCTGGCCCTTACTAACTTAATGCTCCACTGCCTTTCCTTTTCAGTTTTTCAGAATGAACATGACCTTTAAAATGCTGGTATATTGCGGCAATGTTTGCAATAGTAAAATTGAGACCATTTAATGCTAAAGAACCATTAAATAAATTATAATACATAATTAAAGAATATACATAGTGTATATATACAATGTATATATAGTTTATATATAGTATATATAGTATATAATTATGGCATATATAATAATATATAATATACCCATATCTATATTATATATAGGATACCTATATTATATATTATAGTCATCAGTACAATGGAAACACAATGCAGCTATAAAAAATTATAGCACCAAAGAATAGCTATTGGCAGTAAAAGGTATCTATAAGTATATTGTTCAGTGAGGACAAATTAGAGCAAAATTGTGTAGAGCAACACTGATCATATTTGTTTTAACAATGTTTATTTCTCCTGAAGATCTTAGTTGGAATTTCTTTCATAAGATTTTATTCAAATTCGAGTTAGTTAATATATAGTATAGTATTAATTTCAGGGGTAGAATTTAGTGATTCGTCACTTTCATATAACACCCAGTGCTCATTACAACAAGTGCCCTCCCTTAATGCCCCTCACCCATTTACCGCCATCCCCCCACCCCCTTAGTTGGAATTTCTAATGACCATTATCTAATGATGAGCCAAAAGAAGTTTACCAATACTCTAACTTATAAATAAGCCAATTCCCAGATGCAACAGGAGTAGCAAGTCCAGTTACCATCTTTTATATAAAAAAAGATTTACATACACACATATGTGTATGTTTGTGTGTATGCTGGAGAGGTCTAAAAAGTGTAAGAGGTCATACATAGACCAAGAAGTTGATGGGAATTACCTCAGAGGACTGTTAAGTACTTTTTCTTTTCTTTACTCAGTGGCATTTCCTATTTTTTTAATAATAACTAAAGGGATAAAGTTTTTATAAAGTATAAAATTATATTCTGTAAATGCTAATTTAAACAGAATTACACTACAGAAGCCCCTATATGGTTATTGCCACAGTAAGATGGTCTGTTTAATTAGTTAACATTTAAAGCCTAGGACAGAAAAGCACTTAATAAACTCAGGCTTTCCAGAAATGAAACAAAGAAAGGCACTGGACCTATTCTACCACTTCTAGAAAAGTGGGCAGCCACTGCTCACTATATACCAACTGCCTGCTTCAAGTTCACCTCTCCTGGCCTGAGACCAAGAGGTACAACAGGCAAAGCAGAGAAACAGGACTGATTAGAGAGGGGGATTATTGTGGATTTCTACTGCTTTACCCTAATAGCAAGTACTTGAAGAAATAGTTGTAAAACAGCATTAGGAGATGGGGGTATGTTCTATGGGGGTAATTTATACCAACAAAGTGCCTTATAATCATGAATTACTCCTCATGCTAAAAATTCAACCAGTCTCAAAGTTCACATAAAGTTCCTTCTAAACTGAGTCTTCACTAGACTCTTTTACTCACGTTTTATCTAAATATGACAGGGCTACTTTGGGCGAGTTAGTGGATACCATAGAAGAATATTCAGGGAGGGGTGCCTGGGTGGCTCAGTTGGTTAAGCGTTCAACTCTTGATCTCAGCTCAGGTCTTGATCTCAGGGTTGTGGGTTTAGGCCCCACATTCGACTCCACACTGGGCAGGGAGCCTACTTTAAAAAAAAGAATCTTCAGGGAAATAGCTACTGAAAATAATGAGAGCTGCTGTAATATTTTACATTGAATTTGTTGTCTGACAGAACTTACTTATTCCTTCTAACAAGGGCTACTCAATCTAAGAGAACCAACAAGGCCACCCTTGGCTTCAGCGGACCTCTTGGCCTGTAAGAGGCCATAGTCCCCTCTATCATATACTATCTGTCCTCATCACTGAGAATGAGCATGATATTATATACTGACCAAGTCCTCAATATAAAGTGTATTTAAGTGTATTTAAGAAAGTTTACCCCTAAATAGCTGTGGCTTCACATTTATATACTATATAAATAAAATCTATTCTTTGAAACTCCCTCCCCTACCCCAATGAACTTAATAGAAGTCTTAAGAATCTTTTTGGAATGTGAACATCCCCACACACCCAACTTTAGCTATTTTTGTAAATTTGTATTTTCTTATACCAGGTTTTCTTATAAGTGGACCACACCTGTATTCTGACAGGCTGGCAGCTTCTCATTTGGGACAGAACGTGTACAAGAAACCAGAGGGAAATTTTAATAGACAGGCCATGTCATAACATTTGTTCTTATAAGAGTTTTTCAGATACTACCTAAATGTGTTTAATCTTGGAAACTCAGCCCATTAGAAGGCCAATAATGAAGTTGGGAAATTCCTCTTTCATTCATTTCAAGAGATAACCTAGTGGAGAATCAAACAAACAAACAAAAAGACACTCTCTCCATGAGCACAGGATTCTAAGGGTACCTGTTGAGTAAGGTATATTCCTGGGGCTTGGCACCAGGAAGCATGTCCCTGAAGTAGGACAGAGCTCTGGACCAAATCACAACCAAATGTAAGCCTCAGGCAGACCTGCAGAAATCGGGGTAACAGTGCTTATATGAGCCATCTCAGCCTGACACACACCCTTAATTTCTCCTTTCTTCCTCTGCTCAGGCTTCTGGGATTCAACCTGCTTACACTTCTGTCATCATTACTCTCATCTACCCCATGCCCTCTTCTTGTCCTCATAGACAATAACCCTGGTCTGAGGTACTTAACTAGCTCAACTTACTCATCCATAAAATGGCAACAGTAGAAGTACTTAACTCAGAGATTGGGGTAGGAGTATGGATATCAAATCCTTGCAACAGTTCCTGGCACACAATTAGCATGATATTAAGTGTCAGCCATTACACGTTATTATTATTGTTGTTTAGAACAATGTTTGATATAACAGCACTATACATTAGTATCATTATTTAAATATCTGGTTGCTCGTCGTTATAGAATAGTAATAAGAACATGGGAAGTTTTTTAAATTTAGAAATCTTACACAAATCTTATCTTATATTCATGGTTCCTGACTACTTGCTGACTAACAGAACTCTCATCGGAAGTCCATTTTGAGGGTGACACCTCCACCCTTTCTCACATCTGTACCTCTGTTGTGCCTTTCTCTTACTGAGCCTTCATTTACTGAAACTCAATTCTCTTGTGGCCTAATTTAAATGGGCCCTCCTTTCTGAGGCCCACCATCTAATATACTAATAACTTCCTTTTGTTTATTTTGCCTCTCTCTCCAATTAGAATATAAGCTTCATGAGGATAGAGATTGTTATAATTTATTTATGGATGAGCCCCCATGCCTAGAATAGTATCTGGCATATATATTTTCAATAAATATTGTTAAAGGCTGACTGTGCCATCTGGCCTACCCCAGACTCATCAAATAAATCTGTTTGAACCACCATACTCAGGTATTCTGTTGCTTACAGCTAAATACATTCCTGACTGTTAAAGTACCATAGAATACTGGTAAAATATTTGTTATTATTATGAATTAACTAGTATTTATATGTGCGTACTATGTTCTAGATATGACATTCCATATTTTTAGCATATTGCTACATAACAGTAACTTTTGAGGTACATACCAATTTTACAGATGGAGAAACTGAGGCTCAGGGAACCTAAAACAGCTTGCCCAAGGTAACACAAATAGGAAATAACAAGCACAAATTGTAAGCCCAAGTTTCTGGCTCCAGTGCATACATTTTTACCTAGTGCACAATACTGCCAAGTCTGTGAAATATTAATAAAGAAGTCTTCTCTCCTTAAAATAACTAAGCTCTACAGGTTAGGAATCCTATTATCCAAGCCATGATATCCACCAAAGCAATTAATGTGTTAACCCCTTAAATATCTGTTCTGTATACATTCATTAGAAAGACAGAAAAGGGAGGGATGGAGTGGCTAGGTGATAGACACTGGAGAGGGTATGTGCTATGGTGAGCGTTGTGAATTGTGTAAGACCATTGAATCACAGACCTGTACCTCTGAAACAATTAATACATTATAAGGTTAAAAAAAAAAAAAAAAAAGACGACAGTAGGAAGGGAAAAATGAAGGGGGGGAAATCAGAGGGGGAGACAAACCATGAGAGACTATGGACTCTGAGAAACAAACTGAGGGTTTTGGTGGGGGGAATGGGTTAACCCGGTGATGGGTATTAAGGAGGGCACGTACTGAATGGAGCACTGGGTGTTATACGCAAACAATGAATCATGGAACACTACATCAAAAAAAAAAAAAAAGAAAGATGGAAAGGTGAATACAAAGCCTGCTCTGGAAATTTAAGCCTTTATAAAAACGAGATAAGAATATAAATTGTTAAAAAGTTAATTTACTATATTTATGACTTTCCCCATGCTTTCTCTTAATTGTGGGGATTCTCCTGTTTGGATTGTATTTGCCACTCAGGGGTCTAGAAGAAAAAAAAAGGTCTCCTAACGAATTAAATGATTGGTGTTGCACACATTTAGAGATAATGATGGATTTGATGGCTTTATTTTCAATGCAAACTAGTAGGCTGTCTGCCATATATGGTAACCCCTAGGCTCTTAGGCAGCCATTGCTCATACAAAAAATGTCAGTCCCTAGCTGGGTGAGACAAGGAAACACACACGCACACACACACATAAAACAACATATTTGGAGAAGGCAGAGCCAAAAACTGAATGGAACCATGACGAGACCCTGCAATGCACACATTTCTCTTTTCCTCCCTTTCAACTCAGTGATCTGTAGCAATTTCCCATAGAAGACAGTAAGTAAAGATGTGTAAAAAGCTGCAAATAGATGAATGAATTGTGTGATGCTGAAAATCTGTGAATTGAAGTATATAATATATGAACTGAAATAAAAAACATTCTCCTCCTCCAAAGAGTCATATGAGCAAATCAAAGGGAAAAGAAAAAAGTTGGAAAGAGATTGATACAAAGAACAAAATCTGGTCTGTGTGACACATTTATAAAACTGATGGCCTGTCAGCAAGACACTGATGAATATTTTTGCAGGATAAAAATGGCAACCCAGTGTCTAAAAATAAACCACTGTGCCGCAGACCTGTCTGGCTCAGCTACACCACTGGAATACAAACACTCACTCACTAGTACATCTTGACTCAAGGTTTCACAAAGAAAGAAAAACTGAACGTTCTGTTGGCAAGAGAAGATATTTTATATGGTTTAAAATCAGTTCTCTATACAATATACATTTGAATTTAAGTTCAAATGATTTTCATTTACTAAAAAAGGTAAAATAAATTGTAACAGCAATAAACCATTAACTCAAAAGATTTTTCTCCCAAGCCAATTACAGTAAAACGAGTAGTATTATGACCATATCGTGATAATATTCTAAAATCGCAATCTAAAAATAAAATTATAATTTATTTCTAAGCCATGCTGCTTTGAATGGCAGATCTAGTCAAAATGCTATGTCTAAATGACTCTGGAGATGAGGTGAAAACCTATTACCTCATTTTGTAGCTAAACTCTACAATAAAAAGCTGTTGGCTAAAATGTAAAAGCGAATTTCTATCCTTTACAAGCAGCACTTTAATTCATCAAATCCATTCGCCTTACTCAATCCTGCCTTATGTGTTATGATTCTGGTCTTACCTAAATGGTAATTTCAAGTCTAAGAGTTACAAACCTCTGGGAAGCTCTCCCAGAACATTTTGATTACTACCATGCCACCATTTTTAATAGTAAAGATGAATTAATTCTCCATAACAATATAACATGAAAACTATTTACACTCGATCCTTTACAAACACACACAACCAGTTGGGATAAAAAGGGGGAAAAAAATCAGATCAACATTTCAGGGACCAATAATGACATTTTCACTACACAGTACCAGCACCGTAAAATTCTTAATGGTATTCAGTTGTGCTACTCATTGCACAGTAAATAGTTACACATTAAATAAATATATCCTCCAATACTCATCCATATACTCCTTCCACTGCAGCTCACATCTCAATCTAAATAATAGCAAAGTTTCTTAATGAAAAAAAAAATACATGTATAAAGAACCATAAGATAAAAACAATTTCAACTTTAGGAGTTTTAATTATCATTGATCTATCTTCATAGTAGGCATCAAAAACTTAATAATGGTCAAAATAAAACTCTTAATTCTCACTTCAAGCTTGTTCCTCTGTCAGAGGTCCCAAGGCCCCCTTGGGACCATCCATTCATTCCACTGACTAACCCAAAAGCCTACTAATCAGCTTTGAGTCCTTTCTTCCCCACATTCTGCATCTAATCATCCACAAGACCTGTCTACTCTCGCTCAAATACATACCATATACAAGCACTTCTCATTCCCTAAAGCACCACTCCCTAAGTTCAAGGCTCCATCATTGGTATCTAACCTAGAGGACTGTGAGGCTCCTTAATGTCCATCCTACTTCCACTGTTGGCCACTACAGTCTATTCACCACACAGCAGCCAAAGTCATCTTTATAAAAAGCAAATGACATCATATCATTACCCCTCTTGAATTCCTCCAGTGACTTTCCATTACTCAGAATAAAATCCAAAGTTCTTCCCATGTCCTATAGGATCTTTCGTGACCTCATCCATGCTCACCTCCTCTACTACCATCTTCCCCTTGTACACTTTCTACCTATTTATGTAGCTCAGCCAAAGGCCTTGCCTTTTCTCAGACACATCAAGCCCAGTTCTATCGTGGCTCTTTTTACTTGCTTTGCCCAGTCTAAAACACTCTTAACCCTCAACGCTTCAGAAAACTGGCTACTTCTCATCACTAAGGTCTCCACTCAACACTCAGCTAAGGTCTTCAGAAAGGTCTCCCTAACTACCCTAACTCACATAGCAGTTACTCTCTAGCCTATTTATCCTTGCTTTATTCCATTAGAGCAATATCACTATCAGTGATTATATTATTTATGGGTCTAGCTGATTATTGTCAATCTTTCCCTACTTGAAGTTCTCTGTCTTACACATCACTGTATCCCCTAAAAACCCTAATGTATAGATCAATCATCTACAGCAACAGAGAATACAAACTCAAATACCTATAGAAGCCAGACAGGTAATGTGAGTAAAGCAGGCAATTTCCACCTAATGTAAAAATGCAAGCCCAATACTATTGCTTACTATTTTTCAAGAGAGGTCAGATATACAGCCTTCTAAATGAAATCTTCCAATTGTCTAATGTTGGCAACTTACTGTGCTTTTTTTAAAAATTAAACTCTACCAAATATTTCCAAATTAACCATGTCTGTAAACCAGATACATACACAGGCCACCACTTGTTAATTTCTCCCCTACAGTAAAATCTCCTAAATTTAGGCTTAGTAGGTGTGACAAATCATTCTAAAGATGACTACAACAGTCCCTCCCATTTTGCATGCCCTTTTACAATGTACAGCTGTCATTCCTCCTATCCAGAGAGGGACTCTATTTTCCTCTCCCCTCGGATATATGACTTACTTTGATTAACTTTCCTTGTGTCTTCTGACCTAGGCCTTTGGGAGGCCTTGCAGTCATGTAAGGAAGTCCAGCTATAACCACTGAATGATGAGAGGGCTTCTGGACATCCAAGACCCCAAAGATGAGGGAGGCCATCTGAGATCCTCTAGGCTCCATTAATACTCCCAAAGCAGCCTCCAAACATGTGAGGACATAATCTTGAATCCTCCTGCCCCAGCAAAGCCATCTTCGCTGACTCCACATGGTACCAAGGTGAGCCATTCCAGCCAGCCCTGCCCAAATTCCTGACCCACAAAATTGTGAGGAATGAAATGACTGTTGTTTTAAGCAATTATATTTTGTGGTAGCATGTTTCTCAGTAATAGAGAATTGAGACAGAAACTGATATCCAGAAGTGAGATGCCAAAAACAAAAACCTAAAACATGTGGCATTTGCTTGGGACCAAGGGACAGGTGGGGGCTGGAAAAGTGGCAAGAAGAATGTTAGCAAAGTCCAGAGGTGCCATTAGAAAATTGCTATTAGAGGCTGGAGAAAAAGCAAGCCAGGTTATAGAGTGGTGGGATGTTTGGTAAGGATGTTGCCCGCAATAATGTGAAAGCTAGACTATTTATCTAATGAACTGGTGGCTCTGGCTAAAGATACTTCCAGGTAGAATATTACAAGTGCCAACTGGCTTCTTTTAACTGCCTGTGATAAAATACAGGAAGAGAGAAATAAAGACTTGTTTAATTTTCAAGCAGAATTTAAAGATACAGAGGGCACAGGACAGTCTTGCCAACCAGCATAAGATTCTCAAATTAAGAAATAGCCTCAGGGTAAATATCACATCAAGAGTTTGTCCACAAAATCTTTTGTTGAGACCTTGGAAAGGTTTAAGTATTGCCTAACAAACCCTTCTCACCTATACAAAGGGACTTCTAAGAATCTTGAGGACTTTATCTTATTAACAGTCTAATCACTCCAAAGCATAGAGAAGTCTACCTTGGAAAGGACTTATGGATGTGGCTTTTGGGGCTGATAATCAACCCCCAATAAAATTCATAGAAAACTCTCAATGTTTTTAAGAAAATTACAGTACTAAAACTACCACCAGGTTGGATTAAAAGAGACAGAAACAGTTTAAAATGAAAAAAAAAAAAAAGACTCTGAGAGGTTCCAACTTCACACAGAGGGGAGGCAGGTTGAAAAAGCTACTCAGCAGCAAATGATTCATTTCTTATGGGAAAAAAAAAAAAAAAAAAGCAGCAGAGAAGACAGCCAAGAGCAGAGAGTACAACTAATAGCCTCAAAAACAAATACATTAGGAAATAAAGCAAAGGAGGAAAACTCACTTATTCTCATGATTCTCAATGGGTATAGTAAGAGAGCTGGCAAAACGTGCCCAGATGGATTTCAAAATTGCTATGGACCAGTGATGGCTATATTCTTCCCTTTCTTCTTCTTTTTGAATGGGAGTATCTATTGCAGTTTTCCCATCCCTGTCTCACCACTGTATGCTGGGTGTGGGCAGGTGATGTGGAAGGGTAGGTAACTTTGTCTTTTTAGTTCACAGACTTCCAGATCAGAAGAAGCTGCCCCAAAGCAACTGTGCCTGAGAAACTTCATGTGCATTGGGCCTTTACTTAAATAAGATCCTGGACTTCAAGTTGATGCCATAATGAGAGAAAACGTATTCTGCATGTGGAAGAAATGTGACTTGTTATGCTCAGAGGGCTGGCTGTAGTGGAGGGTTTCCAAAACGGCTGCAACAATACCTCCCATCTTACGCCACCCTGCAATGGGAATATGCCAGTCTTCCATCACAAGGTGGAATCTTTTCTCCTCTGCCTGATTCTGGGCGGGTCCTGTGACTTGCTTTGGCCAAGAGAATGTCACTATATGACTTCCAGGTCAAGGCTTTAAGATACTGTGCAATTTCTGTTTTTACCTTCTTAGAACAATTTCAGTGCCATGTAAGAATAGCTCAGTGTAGTCTAGTGGATGATGACAGACCCTACGGAGAGGCCACATGGAGAACTAAGGTTCCCCAAGCAACAACTAGTACCAAGGTCCCACACAGGGAGTTGAGGTCATCTTGAATCCTCCAGCCCCAGTGAAGCCGCCTCAGCCCACACCTTGAGGAATAGAAAAAAGCTGTCTCCACTGGGCCCTGCCTAAATTCCTGATCCACAAATCATTAGCAGTAATATGTTCGGTTGTTTTTCTAAGCCACTGAGTTGAGGACAGCTTGTTATATAGCAACAGGTAACTGAAACACTGGGGGAAAGGCCAGTCTGAATAATGGAAATGTCTAAATGTTTCAATTTTGAAAAAACGCACTTTTAATGCTTTTAAGCATTCACGGTGACTTTTAAAATAATAATGTACAATTCATTTCTTCATTCACCAAATATTTACTGAGCATCTAATATGTGCCAGATACTGTTCGAGGCCCTGGAAAAAGAGCCATGAATTAAAGCCCCGTAAAGCTTAGTAAGAACAGAGAGAGGACTTTAGGGATCTGCTTTAATAAATAAAGTGATTTTTAATTAGCCCATCAATACTGTAAGTAAGTGTTTGCCAAATAACTAAATCTAGTTTTAACTTTCTCCTTGAAATTGTTAGATGTTTTATCACTGTACCAGGAGCTATTTTTAGCCCAGCCCTTCTTCAGACCAAACTAGAAGAAAAACAAGGTCAAGATGATGTAAGAACACGAGTAAATTTTGTGCACCTGAATTTTCAGATATCTTCAATGTACTAAATTTATTCCCTGATTTAGAACATTAGCACTTTCACACCTTTGCCCCTGCTGTCTCCTCTTCCTGGAGTGCCCTTCCCCTGCCTTCTTCACCTGGAGGACTCCTGCCATCCTCATCAATCACCCCCACTCCAGGTGCTTCTGCTCTCCCACTGCATCCTATGCATACATATAGTAGTCCCCCAACACACACTAGAGCCCCAGCAGATGCCTGAAATTACACACAGTTTTTTCCCTATACATACATACCTATGATAAAGTTTAATTTGTAAACTGGTCACAGTAAGAGATTAACAATAATAATTCATAATAAGATGGAACAATTATAACAATACACCAATAAGTTATGTGAATGTGGTCTCTCAAAATATCTTACTGTACTACATCCATCCTTCTTGTGATAATATGAGATGATAAAATGCCAGCACAATGATATGAAATGATTGACAGTTATATGAAAAGGAGAATCACCTGCTTCCAGAACCAGTTGATCGCAGGTAACTGAATACACAGAAACGCTATACTATCATATCACATAGTATTGGACATACCATATTACAATTTCTTGGTCTTTTGTTTAATTGTCCCTACTATAGATTCCCTGCTCCTCCAGGAAGTAACCTAGAAACTTACATGTAAGAGTAAGTGACAAATATTTGTTGAATGAATGTTAAAACTTTGATGAAATCATGGTTCTCTCATCTGTAAAAAGGGGCAAGTAATCCAAGCAGAAGATGAAACTGCAACTGCCTGGGAAACTATAAAGCATTATTCAAACTTTTTATCATTATTTACCAGGCATGAGCGCAAATTTCCTTTTTCCAATACTCAAGTTTATTCTCAAAATAGGAAGACTTGTTAACACTTGAGGACATTCAGAAAAGCGTATCAACTCCCAAATAAAGTTCCTAACATGTACATATGAATTCTGGTTTGTTGTTTTTTTTTAATCAGTCACTCCATTTTGTGGTCACCTATTCTATCCTATGTATCTGTATTTTAATCCAAAAGCACCAAAGAAAACCTGCTGGGCTTGAGACACACCAAACAGGCAAATGCAATTTAATTGGTGGGTTTTAAGAGTCACAGGATTTTAGACCTATTTAGGTCTATTTAGACTTAGCAACTTAGTTTTCAGGACACAATTCCTCTTCTTTTCACTAAATGTGGTTATTTGAAAATAAGGTGCTTACATATTACAGTATCTAAGACAAGATTATAAAAATGCATAGAAAGTTCTAATGGGGGGAGCCTGGGTGGCTCAGTCAGTTAAGCCTCTGCCTTCAGCTCAGGTTAAGATCCCTAGGTCCCGGGATCAAGTCCTGCATCGGGCTCCCTGCTCAGCAGGGAACCCGCTTCTCCGTCTCCCCTTGGTCCTCCCTGCTGCTCCTGCTCTCTCTGTCAAATAAATAAAATCTTAAAAAACAAAACAAACAAACAAAAAAAACAGTTCTACTGGACAACACTGCCTTAAATGAAAGAAACAAAGTTTCAAACCAAATTGCTGAGAGAAGTCTTCCAATATGGCTTTCAGCCTTCAGTAATGAAAACAGTGTGTGCAATATTTCAGAAGAAATGTTAAACAGGGGCACAGTCTGAAGAAAAGGAAATAAATCATTTTTTCATAGGTTGATAGGATGCAAAAAGTTTACATTAAAATTCATCCTTTGACATGACTAATATTCTAATTAAAGACAATTCATTTTGTTTAGCATACTACTTTCCTTGTAACATAGACCTTTTTCTTAACCTACATCTTCAACATCACCACCTCTAGAATTTGAAATAAGGGAGTGATTGTCTTAAAGCCTTTCCATCCTAAAAGTCTGATCATTTTCTTTAAATTAATATACCACACTGCAGTTTTTTTTTTAAGATTTTATTTATTTATTTGAGAGAGAGAATGAGATAGAGCGAGCATGAGAGGGGGGAGGGTCAGAGGGAGAAGCAGACTCCCCGCTGAGCAGGGAGCCTGATGTGGGACTCGATCCCGGGACTCCAGGATCATGACCTGAGCCGAAGGCAGTCGCTTAACCAACTGAGCCACCCAGGCGCCCTACCACACTGCAGTTTTAAAGTATTCTACCTGCTAAGACATATAAGGCATATGTTATTTGGAACCCTAAGAGCTAAATGTTAATTCTTTAAAACCTAACTTTAGCATACACTTTTAAATGGCTTCTTTCTAAAGATAAAATAAACATCTCTGCAAACTTTTCTGAATTTAAAGTGTTTTAAGATTTTATTTATTTATTTGAGAGAGAGACAGAGAGAGCACATTCAGGGGGAGGGGCAGAAGTAGGGGGAGAGAAGCAGACTTCCCCTGAGATCATGACCTGAGCTGAAGTCAGACACTAAACCAACTGAGCTATCCAAGTGCCCCCAAACTTATGTGAATTTAAAAGATGACAAACTGGGGCACCTGGTTAAGTGTCTGACTCTTGATATCAGCTCAGATCATGATCTCAGGGTCATGAGATTGAGCCCTGCATGAGGCCTGCTTAAGATTTTCTCTGCCCTCTCCCCTGTGTGTCTCTCTCTCCCCACCTTCCTTTCCTAAAAAAAAGGACAAATTTATCCAGTACTAAGACTTATATTTTATAGCCATGAGTTAGGTCTTTTCTTTTGAAATATTAAACAAAAGTGGGCTCCAAAGATGGTTTAGAGAAAGTGCAAAAATTCAAAGAAATTTTCAAACAATTTCCAAGTGCAATAGTAAATTATTTACCCAATTAAAAACAACAACAACAACAAAGTATCTTTGCTTTGGAGTCTCCTGGGAGGCAAGCTGTGTGTCTATGTTCAAGTACTATATCAACACCCAGAGGGAACTTCACTAATAAGAATCATCTTCAGGGCGCCTGGGTGGCTCAGTTGGTTAAGCAACTGCCTTCGGCTCAGGTCATGATCCTGGAGTCCCGGGATCGAGTCCCGCATCGGGCTCCCTGCTCAGCGGGGAGTCTGCTTCTCCCTCTGACCCTCCCCCCTCTCATTCTCTCTGTCTCTCATTCTCTCTCTCTCTCAAATAAATAAATAAAATCTTTAAAAAAAAAAAGAATCATCTTCAATACAAACTTGAAGAAAGTATTTGGTGCTCATCAGCACCCTCTAGAGTTGTTACTGCAGTTACTACAGATTTTTAAACATAATTCATTACTTAAAAGTGAAAAGGTAAAGAATTCTTTAAAAATGTAAATCACATTCATATTATCATTTTCCTTCAAAAATTTCAAAATTCCCCTCTAAAAGCCCACATACCATGTTTTTTTTAAAAAGGGTTGTTTGGCAGTATCTCTTTAAGAAATTTATGTTGTTCTGTAAGACAGTTCAAATGAAAAACACTATGCCTTTTAAACTTTACTATGCGAAGATCCTTGCTTAAAAGATTATAAATTTAAGGTTTTTAATCAGGTATTTTTATTTCTAATTGTCCTCCGTATGCCTAAATTTTAAGAATCACTCTAAATGTAAAAAGGTCTATTTAATACATAGCCACTTAAGATAAAGGAGGCTTCTATTTCTTGGACATATTAAAAAATTCAAATGACAATTCATTGTAAGGACAATTGGCTCAAGTTTTGTAAGAGTCAAGAAAAAGAAAGCCTGTGTTTTACTATTTCTCAGATATTACTCACTAAATTATTTCAGTGCAGCATACCTCCAATTTGCACTGAATACCAAACTACTATCAAATCTTTTCTGTTTCTGCTTCAACTAAGTAATCTGGTTCTCCCTTCCTTCCCCTGGCAGAAACAGGGGAAGCCTGCAGGCACAATCATCATGCAGCAAAATCCAGCACCCCCTAAGTCTGGTTCCAGTGGCCAGCCCAGCCCCGCACGTGTACCAGCCCGTGTTCTGAGCATGAGCCGCTGCGGTGCTCTCAGTGGCTCAGGCATGTGCAGTCACCATTCCCACAGACACCAAGAGGCCAAATTCAGGCCAGGAGTCACGGCACAGGAGAGCAGCCCTTTCTATTTAGAAAGGAGGAGAGTAGCGGTCAATTCACAATTTTCTGAGTGCTATGATCATACATAGGTGCTTCAGCAAAATGTTTCTTATTTATACCCCATAATTAATTTGGGGTATTTTTTGTCCTTAAAAATTAAAGAAAATAAAAATAAAAAGTCATCATCTGAGTTCACTGTAAGGGGCAAAAAATTCAATTACTCCCGACTCTCAACTCTTACTAGACTTGCCGAATGTTTCATAAACTGAATACGTCATTATGGAGGGTACAAAACACAGCATGCACTGAATCAGCTACTCTGTGAAAGGCAATTATGTCAAAGCACTGCTAATAAATCCCTCTTTGGATCTTCAACAAACTCACGGAGTACTCATGCATAATATCCTTGCTTGTGATGAGTGAAAACAACCTCTTTTGTGTAGAAAATAGTTATGCGGCTCGGATCTTACCTGGATGCGTTACATCCTCTCCTCCCTGCTGCTTTTATTACTTGGGCTACTTCACTGCCCTGTGTTTTCTCCACTGGAGGGCACAGTTAGCTAAAAGAAAATTTGGTGAAACCTAATTTGGTCTGTTCTACAGCTCCAGAAAAAGTACAGGTGAGAAGAGGTTAAAGCTGCTATCAGAAATGATCTTTCGGTAATATATCTGAATTTCATTTCTCTGTTCTCCTTGAAAACCATTATAAAAGATAACCACTAATTGGCTAACAGCTAAGACAAAAACAAGAAAAACAAAAAACTTTGTTCTAAACACCACTATCTATAAAGTATCCTTAAAAAATAAGATGGAAAGTAAAGAATGATTTTTTAAAAAGTGAAAATGAACGACTCTAGGTACAGAATAACCTGAAGAATAAACACAAACAGAAACTGTCCCCTTCAACAAGAGTTATACACAGCTGAGGCGCCTGGGGGGCTCAGTCATTAAGCGTCTGTCTTCGGCTCAGGTCATGATCCCAGGGTCCTGGGATCGAGCCCTGCATCGGCCTCCCTGCTCTGTGGGGAGCCTGCTTCTCCCTCTCTCTCTGCCTGCCGCTCTGCCTACTTGTGCTCTCTTTCTGTCAAATAAATAAATAAAATCTTAAAAAAAAAAAAAGAGTATACACAGCTACTAGAGTCTCAACAAGGCATCTTCATGAAAATGCAGTGTTAAATCACTCAGTTCTTTTGCTATGACATAAATCATACGCTTGGCAAAAATACTTGTTTTTATTTTCTACGTTTGCATTATCATTTTAGAGATAAGCCAACAGGAGATGCTATTTGGCAGTTCATTCACAGCTTCCTTTTCTTTATAAACCTAAGCAATCCTAAGGGCATAGTGCAGAATAGTTTCAATATATTTAGCAAAAAGATTAGTAAAGAGACATGTAAATACTGCACTTCTAGATAAAGTCAATAAATGTACAGTTTGTAGAGGAACTTATAAAACTTCGGTCTTTTGTTGTTTTAAAATTGCTTTTGAGGGTCGCCCAGGGGCACCCGGGTGGCTCAGTCAGTTAAGCATCTGACTCTTGATTTCCGCTCGGGTCATGATCTCAGGGGTCATCAGGCTCCTCGCTCAGCGGGGGTCTGCTGGAGATTCTCTCTCTCCCTCTCCCTTTGCCCTCCCCCCACCCACACACGTGCACTCTCTCAAATAAATAAATCTTTAAAAAAAAAAAAAGACCATCTAAATATCATGTATTTTTAAACAAATTGTTATTTTAAAAGTGATTTACTAAAAAAACCCAAAAGTCCCAGCTAGGGTCTTCAACATAATTCAGTAGCAGCCAGACCCACCTCTGCCATTCTAAGAGAAGGAATTCCGTGTGCCTGATAACACAGTTGATCGCTCCCAATCCTTCTCCCTATTTATTTAAATCATCGCTACCCATAAGAGTATTCTAGGCAGAGGGATAAGTGAGTACAAAGTTTGTGCTGTAGATGTACAAAGTTTGTGCTGTAGATGCACAACGAACAGCAAGGAGGCCAGCATGGCTGGAGTGAAGAGCGAAAATTCCACTCAGGTCTGAGTTCAAATGTCACCTTAATGGGAAAATCTTGCCTAATGATCTTATGTAAATTAGCAGAATACAAACTTCCCTCCATCCTCCTCAGTTATTGTCTATTATCTACCTTGCTTCATTTTTCTTCTTAGTGCATCTCACCAACACAGACTTACCAAATATTTGTTTGCTTATTGTCCATCTTCCCCTATTCATATGCAGGCTCCATGAGAGCCAAGCTTTGCCCATTTTGTTCACTGCTATGCCCCCAGCACACTGCAAAGTATCTGACATAGCAAAGGTGATCAAATAGTCATACATGAAAGGATAATTATGGAGTATTGAAAGAGCTCAAGAATAGAGGATACAATCTCGCTGATGATCTTATCCTCCACAATATAGGTCACATGCCCAACATGAGATACAAATACCAATAAGGGACAGAAATGATAGTAACATAAAAATGTAACAAAAGAGCTGTCCATTATCAAAGAATCAAATTCTTTTATTAATCAACAATACCTTACCTAAATAAGACTAGTTCCTCAAATACTAGAATAGTCATCTTTCCAAGGCCAATGAGTGTTTTGTATATAAAAAAGGAAGGAAAAGAACACACACAGAACACACATACACACACTTGCGCACACACCTTCATTCACAGGGCAAATCTGTCTTACCAGAAGGGACAGTACCACACAAAGAAGTATAGCTTCTTTTGATAGTACACGGCCAAGTACACAGCAAATCCGTCCTGACAGAACTGAGAAGCTTGATTTCTTATTGCACTACAGTCCTTTTAGACTGGACATTGCATTACTGGTATTCAAGATAAACAATCTTTACATTCTTTTTAAATCAATATTCATACACACACATGCTCTCCTGGTTCTTGTAACAAACTCAGCATCAGTAAGGCCATATCCCCACTTGGTACACAAAGCAGAGTCCATGTCCCCAAGTTCCATATATCTTTGCTCCAGCTTTCCAGTGATCCAGACGGCACATTCCCCCCACCATTTGGACTTTAAAAATAAGGGAATTTAAATAACACTGAATCTCTAATTTTACTACCTTCCCAAACCAGGAGTATCTGAAAAAGATTTCATAATTTTTTATTTAATAATATATTAATATGGGGAAATGGTGGAGCTAAAAATTTATCACCATAATAATGAACACTATTGACTTCTTATTGGCTTTGGAATGGAGTAGAGAGAAATATGTACCAGACACAGACCCACATGTACACATGCCCACACCACCTTCACCTCTTCATACCTAGTCCTAGCCTTTTTCTTATTCCATCAAACTACATTGGGTCAAGGTCCCCAGATTATCAGGTACTCCCTAAAAATAAATAGTTACTTTAACTTGAAGTAGACTATACTAAGAATTTACTTCAGATTAACTGAAAACCCAATATTCCTGAATCATTTGTTAACAGTTCTCAAAAAGTATTGGCAATAAGACAATCTTCACACACCTACTCTCTTGGGATTTATAAACTGTAGACCTAGGCACTAAAATAATTTAAAAACCCAATACTCAGAGGTGCCTGGGTGGCTCAGTTGGTTAAGCATCCGACTCTTGGTTTTGGGTCAGGTCATGATCTCGGGGTCTGGGATGGAGCCCTGCATCAGGCTCCACACTCAGCAAGGAGCCTGCTTGAGGATTCTCTCTCTCCCTCTGCCCCTCCCCAATCTTATACACACACTCTCTCAAATAAATATCTTTGCAACAAATAAACAAATAAAAATAAAAGCCCAATATTCAATGACCGGCATAATCAGGAATGAAATTTTACTTAATGAGACCTGCAATCATACCAAAGCTGGCCTCCTTTCATCCATTTCAATTTTTGAATGAACAGCAACAGCGTCAACCATACTCAAAAGAAAATGAACAGCAACAAATTACATTCACCCAAATCTACAGGATTTCCTGTAGAAATCAGTGACAGCATCAAGTACCAGGTGCTTTCCATCTCTTTGTTCTGCAGTCCTCGGTGTGTTGGTTCTTTCCCCAATTTGTACCCACTGGTCCCAAGATGGCTGCAGGCCATCACATCCTCACCTAACACTTTTCCTTCTGCTTCTTTTTACTGAGGAGGAAAGGCTTCTCAGAAGCCCTCCCTCTAGCAGATCACCTCTCGTGTCTCCTGGCCAGAAACTGTGATACATGCCCATTCCTAAACCAACCTCCAGCAGGGGGAAAAGAATCATCACAAGAAGCTTAAGCTACCCAAGGCTGGGCCCCTGGGGCTGAGGAGGGAGCCAACCTCCCCTGAGGTATATGGTCATCAGTACTTATACAAAATTGGGATTCCTTCAACAAGCAACCAGCCACAACTGCCAACTTCCCCAAATGCTGTACTCACTCTCTACTGACCACATGGAAATCATCTCCCATTCGGTAGATCAGAATTAAATTATGAGGAGGAAAAGATTAACTCAAACTGTAACACAAACATAAACTCATAAGGTCCATTCAATATTTATTCAGTCACCTGTATTTTTTTAATGTTAAAATACTGAAAATAGGCCAATACTTCAACCCTGAGATGTGGTAGAACCTCCACCACCCCCCAACTGCCTCAAATCTACTATATGTCTTTTATTATTTTCAGGACTTAGCTCCTCCTCTCTTTTACTTCAGCTTATTTTGTTTTGTTTAAAGAAAAAGAGACCAAGCACAAGTATTGTGATGGGAAATACGGCTAAACTGGTGCCCCCTCTCCACTCTGGCAATACCACTGGAGTGCACATTTCAAAGGCATGTCTTTCCCCAAGGATTTTGGTGGCTGAAGCCAGCAACAGCCAAGTGCACGGTGGACAGAAATTCTATCAAATTAATGTTCCTCCCCACCAAGAGCCCTCAACCAGTGACTAATGGCCGTTGGTGTATAAATATCTGAGCTTCCTGGACCTGCAGGTGAGATAACTCTGAAACTGTGCTCTGCACTAGCTCTAAAGTTCTGCGGTGGGATCAGGTTCTAGTTCACCACGGTGCTTGGTAACGCCCCCATACCGGCTGTGTTCCCTTCCCTGTCTCACTCCCTACCGCTGTTTCTTGGGATCACCTTCCAAATAAACTGACTGCACCTGGATCCCTGTCCCTCAACATCTGCTTCTGGGACAACCCCAAGACAGGAATGCAAAAGGAGAGAAAAGCAAATGTTTCCAGCTGCAGTAATATTAACAAATAAATTGTCAAAAAATATTAACTCATGAATTTCAAAGAAGTAATGTATTTTGAAGCAAATATTATTAAAAGATTTGGGTTTTACATATAGTTTTAAACGTTGCTAAATTTAAAAAAATTAGATTTCAAGTACATTCTAGAAAATATTCCCTCATTTCCAAGATAATACCTTTGCTGTAGAGATCTAAAAGGTACTGCTTTGTCATCAACCTTATAATTCATAAGAATCTAGCTGAAATAAAGACGAGAACAGAAAACCTTTCACTAAAGAAAAAAGAACTCTCTAAATATCTTTAAGCCTGAGACAGGAACAGTGAGGTATTGAGTAAGAAATGATGGGAACTTATAATCACCTTTTATAATAATGCTTGTAATACAATAATGGGACTTTAAACAGTTATGTCAGGTTTGAAAGTCTTCCAATTATATCACAGTTGAAATAACACTTTGCTACCAATATTTTAACGATACTGTTAATTCACTATACCTAACTATAGCTTTGGTATATATTAAAAATAAAGTTGAAGTTTAAGGTACTTCTTTAAAACTAGCACAATTTGCGGTTAAATTAGTTTCACTTTTTTTTTTAAGATTTTATTTATTTATTTGAGAGAGAGAGAGAGCACATGAGAGGAGGGAGGGTCAGAGGGAGAAGCAGTGTCCCCGCTGAGCAGGGACCCCGAGGCGGGACTCGATCTGGGACTCCAGGATCATACCTGAGCCGAAGGCAGTCGCTTAACCAACTGAGCCACCCAGGCGCCCTAGTTTCACTTTTAATACAGAAAACCAGGGGCGCCTGGATGGCTCAGTCATTAAGCGTCTGCCTTTGGCTCGGGTCATGATTCCAGGATCCTGGGTTCAAGGCCCGCATTGGGCTCCCTGCTTTGCAGGATGCCTGCTTCTCCCTCTCCCACACCCCCTACTTGCAGGAAGCCTGCTTCTCCCTCTCCCACTCCCCCTGCTTGTGTTCCCTCCCTTGCTGTCTCTCTCTCTGTCAAATAAATAAATAAAATCTTAAAAAAAAATACAGAAACCCAGCTTACATTCACAAAGTTGTAAAAAAATTTTAAGTACATTCTAAAATTGACATATATTAGATAATCACATCAGAGGAGACTCAGGTGTTGATCACGACAAAGTGGTAACAGATCTCAAAATAAATCTCTGAAGCAATTTGAACCTCACATAAACAATTTAATCAACTCCTGGGGCAATTCTATTTCTAGATTTCTAATTGAAAATGGAAAGAGAAAAAAGGCCCAATGTCCAATAATGTGTAAAATGCTTTGTACTGTCTACAAAGAGGATTCAGAGACCCTTAACATCTCTGAAGACAGAATGGGTACCTTTAGACATATTTGAAAGGTGAAATAAACAGAGTGGATGACCAAAGATTCCACAGCTAATAAGTATCAAAGTGAGAAGGCAGAATATGAACTCAGGTCTTCTGATAAGTTCTATATACTTTCCACCATACTTCCCTGCTTTTCTGCCTAAAAGGAAACCGCAAACATTTATCGAACTAAGGCACAAGTGCTATATGGGATACACTCCATTCAAACCATTCAAAAATACTGTGTCCGTTTCCTAAAATATTACATGCTGAGGCTCCAAACTTTCCTATAGCACAACTTTATGACAACTATAAATGACTGCTGAACCAAAGGACTTCGGTAAAGAACTTAGATTATCAGACTCAGTCTGGTGCTAATCTCTTGAAAGACTGCCTGACATCCACACAGAACCTGTCAGAGATCAACCTCATTATTTCCCTCCCACAGCCTGCTCCTTCTCTGTGTTTCCAACGTCAGTGACTAGTGTCATCAGCTGCCCAGAGTCCAGACATACCGCAGTCCTCCTTGAACTATTTATGACAAAGGCTCACAACTTGAACCTCCTCTCTCTCGTCTGACTCCCATCCTCAGTCCCTGCCCCCCCACTATCTTGACACAAACCACACCACCATCACCCAATGCCTGGCTTACCACCCCTGCTGCCACCACCACCAGTCTCCTGCTTATCTATCTCCTGAGTTGCTCCCTTCACATCCATTCTCCAAAACCTCAGTTGTCCAAAATATAAATTTGATCATTACACTCAACTGCTTAAAATCTTTCAATGACTTCCCACTGCCTTTACGATAAATAAAACCCTCACCAGAGCCTAAGGTCCTTTATGACTACCGGCCCACACACCCCAACCCCCACTTCTCCAGCCTTACCTCTTGCTTCTCTCCTCCAGGATTCTCAGCCGAAATGTTCAGTCCCTCTACTCGAAGTACTCCGCTGTCCTCCAACTCCCCTCATCTGCTCATCTTTAATTCATCAGTGTAATTTGCAGAGTGGTTAACAGGAAGTTCAGGAGACAGAGTTCAAATCCTAGGTCCTCCTACACTTACTAGCTATGTGACTTTGATCAAATCGTTTGCCCTATTAATTTAGCTTTCTTTCAGTAAAATGGGGATATTAACAGGACCTCTCTTATTGGATTATGTGAGGATTAAGTAAATTCACTGAGGTATTTAGAAAAAGTATCTGGTACATGGTTAGCTTTTTTATGAATATTACATCTTATTACCATTATTAACATCATCATCTTCTTCCCTCTACTCTTTTTCTTCCATACTTTGGATTAAACGTTATTTCTTCTAGAAAACCTTCTTTAAGCCCCTGATCTAGATTAGTGCCCCCAGTACACTTTCTGGAGCTGCTTATATAATGATCTGTGACCTCTGCTAGACCAATGGAGGCAGAGGCTACGGCTTTCTTGCTTACCACTATATTCCCATACTCGGTACTGACTACGGCACACAGTCAACTAAAAGGGAAAATTCTTCTGATTAAACCTAGGACCATTTTCTTTCTTCATTATTTGGAGGACTTAACATTTTTTTAAAAAGAAAGAAAAATAATCAGAACATTTTCTCTAGTTTCTTGGCCCTTTAAGAATCATCAGTATTGGGCGCCTGGGTGGCTCAGTTGGTTAAGCGACTGCCTTCGGCTCAGGTCATGGTCCTGGAGTCCCTGGATCGAGTCCCGCATCGGGCTCCCTGCTCGGCAGGGAGTCTGCTTCGTCCTCTGACCCTATCCCCTCTCATGTGTTCTCTCTCTCTCATTCTCTCTCTCTCAAATAAATAAATAAAATATTAAAAAAAAAAAAAAAAAAAAAAAAAAGAATCATCAGTATGGGGGCGCCTGGGTGGCTCAGTTCATTAAACATCTGCCTTTGGCTCATAATCCCAGACTCCTGGGGTCAGGATGGGGCCTGCATTGGGCTCCCTGATTGGTGGGGAGTCTGCTTCTCCCTCTCCTTCTGCCCCTCCCCCGCTTGTGCTCACGCACTCACTCTCTTTCTCTCAAATAAATAAATAAAATCTTTAAAAAAAAAAATCATCAGTATGTATCACATTAATTTCACAATAAATATAATTTTTTAAAAAATCCACCCATAAAGAAAGGAGACAGACTTAAAGCTTTCTTTCCTCTAAATGTAACAAACTAAAAAAAAAAAAAAAAAAAAAATGAGGCCACCAAAAAAATAGTATCACAAACAGAAAATAAGAAAATACTCAATTCTTTCTAGTTAAGCTTCCAAAGTCTTCAGCTATCCTTCTATGGTCCTACTTAAATTAAAGCTTCTATTATTTGCATCTACCAAAAAAAATCACTCTTATTGAGATCCTACTCTCACCCAAATCTCCAATTAGTAAAGACTGGGAAATACTGGATGTGCTGCTTGTGGTTCTCATTGTATAGCAACACACTTAAGTTCCAAGTGGTTGGCGGTTTTTTTCCCCCTAATCCATTTCAAATGCAGAAACACAGAACTAGCCTAAAATAGAATCTCTATTTCACTGTCAAAATTGTAAGTAAATATTTAGTACAGAAATCACTGGGAGTTTTAACACTATTATAAATCAAGCCCTAGTACCAAGAATAGACATCCAGCTAAAAAGTCTGCACATGTTAAGTCCACTGTCTTCTTCTAGGGCTAGCTTGGCAATAGTCCGGTACTTCCTGAAAAGCGTGATCTTAAGAATCATCTAATTTGTTAAAAATACATTTGCCCATGTCCTTTTCTTAGAGATTTTGATTTAGTAGGTCTATGGTGAAGCCCTAGACTCTATATTTTTAACAAGCACATGCAGTTATTTTTATGATCCACGTGCGTTTGGATATTGCCATGGCATAAACAGACCTTTCACTTTCAGGCAACATTTGAGGAAGTCTCCAACTTCCTCCAACTAGCTCTTGTACAGGTATTCCAAACTGCCTTAAAAATCATTGTTATCAGGAATTTTGGCAGGAAAGTGGAAAGAACATGGAGCCTGGAATCCGAAAACCTAAATTCAATTTCTTCTGCCGCTGGCTGTAACCCTTCCACGAGTCACCGTACCTCCCTCTGATCCTGGCGTATTATGTAGAAATTACAAAACCAACCCTAACTTGCTTTACAGGTTGTTGTGGAAATCATATGAGAATGCTTGCAAAATCACTTTGCAAATTAAGATGTCATTACAGGAAAATTTCATTAATTCAGCCTCCTCTAATTCAGAGTGTGTGAACACCATTGTCTAACCCACTGTGTTTTTGGGTTTTTTTTTTCCTTCACATCTATAAAGAGATCATCACCTCCTTTCACATGACAGGCAATGAGAGGTATTGGAAAACACAGATAAGCAGCAGCTCCCTGTTCCCTGGCAAATTTATTAGACTGAATGTGCAAGATTAGGAAAACCTGTTTACTGTATCAGCTCTGTTTATGTGACAAGTCTGGAGGCTCAGCTATCATTAAAGCAAGCTTGGCAATATTTCTACCAGAGTTAGCTTGGTCGTGAGCAGTTAATGCCAGTCATTACAGTAAAACCAATCTGGAGAATGACTTTTCTACACACTAGAAATGTTAAGGGAGCACTAAAACTGGCATTTAAACTTCTAAAAGATACTGTAGCCTTTCCTGGCCACCTTGAGGAACACATACTAAAACAATACAATATTTCCTTGGCAATTCAGTGTCATCAACATAATCTGTATTTGGGGGATAAGCACAGCTGAGACAGTAGGTAAGAGATGTTGGATCAACTCACTTAACTTATACCACTGTATACAATGAAAAAGTTCCCCCAGTCTTAACATCTATGAAGGGGTGTACTGAGAGCATGGCATAATGGTACCTTCGATGACTAGAGGTGCATGTCATTTCTTCTAGAGGTCAGGCTCTTGTACAGGGAGGGCTGTTTTTGCCCCATGCCAGTTGCAGAGATACATACTGAAGTCTAGTTCTGCCAGCATCCTCGTTGTTACCACTGATCACCCTGACAAATCTCTTCTCCTCTATGTCAGAGCCTGCTGCTCATCACTCCCACCACTGCTTTTACTGTGGTCTACCCCAGAGGCATCCACCATTCTCTGCCCTTTGCCACTGACCGGGCTTGCCTGGCCATTCTCTAACTGGATGCATGATCTTGCAGCATATTTCCCTAATAGTCTGACTGAGATGGTCACCAACAGCCCTTGTGGTTTCTTTACTCCATCATGTTCTCTTCTGCTTCCTAATGACATTTCAATTTTCTGAAGTTTCTCACAAAACGACTAAAGTTTTGTAAAAATTATCAACCAACCGTTTTTTGCATTTCTTTCCATGAGGCAAATAAACTATATATCCAGCACTCTGTGGTTAACTTTCTAGAAGTTATTGGCCATATATATTTACCAGTCAATGGCTTTCCCACCCAAGAGATTTTCCAGGGAATTTGGTTCAATGTCTCCAACAATTCAAAAAGTCTGAAGGTTTAGAAGGCATGGGCATGTTTTATCAGGCCTTCAAAATAACCAAACTAGGCGCGCCTGGGTGGCTCAGTCGTTAAACATCTGTCTTCGGCTCAGGTCATGATCCCAGGGTCCTGGGATCGAGCCCCGCATCGGGCTCCCTGCTAAGTAGGAGGCCTGCTTCTCCCTCTCCCTCTCCCACTCCCACTGCTTGTGTTCCTGCTCTCGCTATCTCTCTCTGTCAAATAAATAAATAAAATCTTTAAAACAAAACAAAACAAAATAACCAAACTATATTTTGGTCAACAGATCCTAGAATTTATTTATTTTTTCACTAATTCACTCAACCTTACCAGTTAGCAAGGTTTTGCTGAAATTTTAATTGGAAAAGTCATTCTTAATAAAAGAAAATCTATTTCCAAGAATTTTGTAAGGATTTGGAGATAAATAATCTATATATTACCAAAATTCTATTAATATTTAAATGTTTATTAAATGTGGCAGAGTGGTTGGTTTCCTGTAACAATTTCCTAAAACCACAGATGAAGAAAGGATACCTTATTACCAGTGCTACTCAAGGACATCTTTTTGATCTCACTACATTTCACACTTTCAAACTGTTATCCTGACCCTGCTCTAATATACTAATTCTGTAACCAGTCTTTATCTAACCAGCCTTGGTTTATTTTTTTCATTTTTTTAAGTTTTTCTTTTTTTTTAAGATTTTATTTATTCATTTGAGAGAGAGTGCACGTGCACGGGGGAGAGGGAGAGGGAGAAGCAGACACCCCACCGAGCAGAGGGCCCAACATGGGGCTCAATCCCAGGACCCTGAGACTATGACCTCAGCCAAAGGCAGATGCTTAACCAGCTGCGTCACCCAGGTGCCCCTAACCAGCCTTGGTTTAATTTCAATCTCGTTTTTTAGGTGTGCGTCACTTGAAATTTTAAAACAAAAAAGAAAAAAGGTGTACACGTTTTGCAAAACAAAAGAAAAAAAATGCAAAACCAAAGCAAAACACCCCACCCCTCGCACATTCCAGGAAGGGGGAATAACCAAAGGCTCCAAGGCAGCAGTGTCAAGCATGTCCTAGGAAGTGAGTTCAAGGAAGCATGTTCAAGCAAGAAGTGAAAATGACTGGGAGGGAGGGAGAGAGAGAGAGAGGAAAACTGGGCAGAGATGAAGTCAGAGGTAAAAGAAGGCAGGAGGCAGGTGGTTGAAAGCCTTGTCAACCACAGAAAAGAATTCTGGTTTTTAATACGAACAGGATGAGAAGCCACTGGAGGGATCTGGGCAGAGGATCACATGATCCAACCTGAGCTTTTCAAGGATCACTCTGGCTGTTGTTTAAGAATCAGCTGGGGTGGTGGGGGGTGGGGGGGGGCGGGGGGCAGCAATGTGGAAGCAGAGAGACAGGAGGCTGCCATTCTATCAAAGCAAGAGATTTCAGTGGCTTACACTAGAGTGTAGAAGGAACTGGATTCTAAATATTCTTAAGTTAGAGACAATGGGATTTCCTAATAGACTGTATATGGGGTGAGAGAAGAAGAGTCAGAGATAATTCTAAGATTTTTACAAATTCAATTGAAAAGTTGCACAGAACCAAATTTTCCTAAACCTTCATATCTTAGGTCCACTAAGGGGAACCATATTTCAGGGAAGCACTTGGTCAATCTTTTCACAAAAGCAAGAAATCTTCCTCAAGTAATCACTAATTAAGTGATCTGTTCATAACTTCAAATTTCTAATCGTTTATCAGCTGAGTGAACTATATTATTCTTGGTTTCAACAATTCCTCTTCATCAAATAAGAGTAATATATACAAATAAAAAATGTCCTTCAATATTTACTTAGTATCCATAAAACACACAAAGGACTACACTAGAGCCTCATTTACGTCTCATTTCGTTGTCATAATACTCCTGAAAAGCATAAGTCCCATCTGAAAGATGAAGAAAGTTATTCTCAGAGGTTAACTATCTTTGCCCAAAGTCAAACATTTTAGCCACTAGCAAAGCTCACCCTTGCAGCTCCGACTCCAAAGCCAAAGCCAAAGCCATTATCACTATTGTTAACCAATGTAATACTCTTGAGAGGGGCGGCGCCTGGGTGGCTCAGTCGTTAAGCGTCTGCCTTTGGCTCAGGTCATGATCCCAGGGTCCTGGGATAGAGCCCTGCATCGGGCTCCCTGCTCAGCAGGAAGCCTGCTTCTCCCTCTCTCACTCCCCCTGCTTGTGTTCCCTCTCTCGCTGTGTCTCTCTCTGTCAAATAAATAAATAAAATCTTAAAAAAAAAATACTCTTGAGAGGGAGTAATTGTTCTAAATCTTAAGTTTGCTAGCCTTTCTTCCCTTCCCCGACTGGCTTCATCATTTAAATAGAAAGTAACCTCACTTAATGGTGCTAAAGATAACTTTGCGGAAACTGGACAGTCTCCCCGGAACTGCCGGAGTTGGGGTAAAGCCCTTGTTTCACTAGACAAAGTGAGTAAATAAAACAGTGTTTCCTCTGATACGGGATTTGTGGCAGGCTTCTCAACTACCACACCACGGTTTTATGGACTGACCTCAAGAAAGCAGTAACCCAGTTTCAGGGTTCATGCAACAAACCCTCTCACCCAGTCCCTGGTAAGAGTAGAACTTCCCACATCACAGTGATTAGATTTTCCCCCAGGGAGAAATGGTCTCTGAAAGATGATAACCAGGAATGGCACAGAAGTACGCTCCCATACTCCATAAAGTATGAATTTGCATTTGGGGATCTTTGGGGTTTTTTAAGGCAATTTGGACTGAGATTACCTGAATAACTTGCATTGGTCCGTCTCTGTGGCAATGCAACAATGTTGGGAAGGTCAGAGAAACAAGGAATTCTCTTTAGAGTTGCAACTCAACATCATCATCCTTCTGCTTAAAATCCCTTCAACTGTTTTCCCTGTTCCTGGAATAGATTAAATAGCCCTGCTCCCTGGCTCCTTCTCCCCACCTCCACTCTCATTTTACCTCCCGTCCATCCCTTCCTGGCTCTAGTCACTCAGGCCCTGTTTCGTGAGAGCCCTCCAATTTCCAGCCTCAGGAGCCTAACACCTACTCTTCCCTTCCCTTCACTCATTGCTCCCCCAGGGCAGCTCTTTCAGACCAATCCCGAGCTACTTGATTCCAACAGGTGCTACCTAGTCCACAATGCTTCCAGAAACACCAAGCATGTGCACATTTGGAAAGTGTGCCTTCGACTAAAAAGCAGTATGTTCCAGGGCACCTGGCTGGCTTGTTTGTTAGAGCATGTGACTCTTGATCTCACGGTCGTGAGTTCAAACTCCACATTGGGGCGTAGAGATTACAGAAAAAAATAAACGCTTAAACATCTGACTTGGCTCAGGTCATGATCTCAGGGTCCTGGTATGGGCCTGGTAGGGCTCCCTGCTTGGCGGGGAGCCTGCTTCTCCCTCTCCCTCTGCCCCTCCCCTGGGTCGTGCTCTCTCTCTTTCAAGTAAATAAAATCTTTAAAAAATAATTTAAAAATTAAAAAATAAAAGCTTAAAAAATAAAAAATAAAACAAAGCAGTATGTTCCTAAGATATAAAGGAATCCACCCCAAGTACTCATGCAGTCTATAAACCAATCACCAATGCATAAGCACATGCATATTGTAGAATGGACAACTTGGCTTCCAATCCTCATCTGCCAACTCACTAGCTATGAAACCAAAGACAAAGGAAGTCATTTACCTAAGCCTCCGTTTCTTCCTCTATACACTGGGGATAATAGGGCAGAGCTCAAAGACTGATTAAAGATAATCTACGTCAAATGCCTGGAATACTTTAAGCATTCAATAAATGGCAGCTATTAATATGACTTCTGGGCTTGCCAATTTAAATAATTAACATTTCATACATAATTCCTCAAATCATTTGATACCTCAAAGTCCAGTTAAAGAAAGGGACCTACTGCCAGTGGGCCCTGGTTACTCAAGCAGCCCTTAGCCACTGGAGGTAACTAGAACAATCCTGTGTAGTTATCCAAAGTAAAAACAGAAATTATGCACCCCACCCAATTTTGAGAATCCTTTGATTCTTGAAGCTTGGCTAAGCAAAGCCAGCTTGATGAATGGCTTTTCTACAAAAGAAGCCCACCACCCCATGACCTTTCTAAGTCTTCACTGTCATCTGAATTAGGAAAACCTTGGAATACTACAGGGCCAAATGAGTTCCATCAGCATCCAAAGCTGCAAAATCTCAGGGATCTGCTAATATAGATGTGCAGACAGCAAAATGCAGAGGTAAAGACCCTTTGGAAAATCTAAACTCACTCCACAGAATGGAGTATTATTCAGCGATAAAAAGAAAGGAAGCACTGAAACAAGCTACAATGTGGGGAACCTTGGAAACATGGTGCTAAATGAAAGCCAGTCACAAAATACTTCACATTGTAGGATACCATTTATAGGAAATATCCAGAATAGGCATACATATAAATGTATACAGAGAGACCGAAAGTAGATTCATAGTTGACTAGGGCTTCAGGGGGTGGGGGTTGGGGAGTGACAGCTAATGGGTACAGGGTTTCTTTTAAGGAAGATGAAAATGTTCCAAAATTATATTATAATGGTTGCACAACCCTGTAACTATAATAAAAATCTTGAACTGTACACTTTAATTTTTTTTTTAAAGATTTTACTTATTCATTTGAGAAGGAGAGAGAAACAGAGACAAAGAGAGCATAGCCGGGGAAGAGGGATAGGGAGAGGGAGAAGCAATCTCCCCGCTGAGCTAGGAGGACCTGGAGATCATGACCTGAGCCAAAGGAAGACACTTAACCATCTGAGCCACCCAGGCGCCCCTTGAACTGTACACTTTAAATGGGTAAATTGTATGGTATAGAAATTATATCTCAATAAAGCTATTTTTTAAATCTAACTGCTTAGTGGATCCTTTATTCTTTGCTGCCTGGAGCAATATCCTATTAAAAACTAAAAATAAGAGCTCAGAGTGCTGTCTTGGGTTTAAAGTATCTTGGCTTTAGAAGTATACTTACCTTGTCTTTCCATCTCTCACCTCCACATTATTTCAACATCAATCATTTTAGATGAATGACAATGATGGAAATTGCTCAAATAAATGCAAAATTTATCTATGCTCAAACCAAAGCCTACAGATTACATTCTTCATTGCTCCACAGTAATGACTGTTCTCTCCTTTATTTAGTATAAACTGACCACTTTTGTTAGCAATCTTCTTCTGATTACTCGCTACAGTGACCTTCAAGGAACTAAAGCTCCAGTTCCACAGGAGCTTTTTGTTCTAAGAAGTACGGGCAGTATCCAGTAACAATGACAGGCAAAACTGGCAAAACGCATCTGCCACGGACCTGGTGAAATCGGCGTAACTCACTTGAGTGGGAATGGTACTGGAGAGAACTAGGGAAAAGAGATGACTTAACTCTGGATTACAGGAAAGAGATAAACTAGGGTATGGGCCAAGTAATGCATGGTCTTAAAACCCTAACTAGATTAAAGAATACGTGGTCTGAAATATTTTTACTGATTGCAAAGCAGACCTGTTTTCATGTTTTTACAAGCTTTTGGGGGTTTGTTTGTTTTTTTTTTGTTGAGATATAATGACATACAGCATTATACTAGTTTCAGGTGTACAATGTAACGGTTTGATAGTTGGTTTTGTTGGTTTTTTTTAAGATTTTATTTATTTGACAGAGAGAGACACGGCGAGAGAGGGAACACAAGCAGGGGCAGTGAGAGAGGGAGAAGCAGGCTTCCTGCCAAGCAGGGAGCCCGATGCCGGGCTCGATCCCAGGACCCTGGGATCATGACCTGAGCCGAAGGCAGGCGCCCAACCGACTGAGCCACCCAGGCGCCCCACGATTTGATATTTGTATATATTGTGAAATGATCACCACAGTAAGTCTAGGTAACATCCATCACTATACATATTTACAGAATTTTTTTCTCGTGAATTTTCTCCTGCCCAGTGTGGGGCTTGAACTCATGACCTCAAGATCAAGGATCACATGCTCCATCGACTGAGCCAGCCAGACACCTCTTGTGATGAGAACTTTTAAGATTTTTTTTTTTTTTAAGATTTTATTTATTTATTTGACAGAGAGATAGAGAGCACAGATAGGCAGAGTGGCAGGCAGAGGGAGAGGGAGAATCAGGCTCTCCGCTGAGCAGAGAGCCCGATGCGGGGCTTGATCGCAGGGCCCTGGGATCATGACCTGAGCTGAAGGCAGATGCTTAACTGACTGAGCCACTCAGGCGCCCCAGAACTTTTAAGATTTAATCTCTCGGCAACTTTCAAATTTTCGGTAAGGTATTATTAACTATAGTTGCCATGCTGTACATTACATCCTCATGACTTATTTATTTTTCCAAGCTTTTGTTTTTAAGTTTAGAAGCACTTAAATCTGATCAATACACCAGTTACTGTGGGAAAAGACAAAAAAAAATGGGGACCCACACTCCCACTCCTTCAGATTCTAAAATCTGAGGAGAAATTAAACATACTCACATGAAGAGACTTAAGAATAACAAGAACAAAAATATATTATCAATTCAATGCACATTAATATATCATGAAGTATTTAATTGATTATGGAGAGGAAGATGTTAAATGTTAGTACTAGAAAGTAGAAAATGTCTCCCTAAAACTGCCTGCTACCACCATTTATTCAAAGAAGGCTGCACAGGATGAAGATACCAATTTTATAGGGGAGAAAACTTATTAGTGCTACTTAGACACAAAAATTAATTCTAATAATCCTAACCTCGATTGAACAAATTATCTACCTAATTTTAATCACATTTAACTCTAATTATTCAAGTGTCATCTCTGCTGCTTTGTTGTCAAATTATTTCAGTTCATCCCTCCAAATGATACAAAGAACCTGTTTAAGATGAAGTACTCTTAATTTTGTTTTTCAAAGATTCCCTGAATTTGGAGAGGTAAAGAAAATATTTTAAGATCCAGGTCACCACATGTATGTAATGTTACAAATAACAACTTGATTATTTCTCCTGCTCAAGTACTTAAAAAAGAGATTTTTCTAACAATCCAGGGTAGACTGAACTTAACAATCACAGTGTCACTTTGTGACACTATGATCCTCTGTTACATCCCAGTGTTCTGGTTCAAATTTCATTTCTAAATCTTTTAAACATTTCCTTCAATTTAGCAACTTTCCTTCCTCTGGAACAAATCTTTTCAATGATGATTTGGACCATCTGAGTTATTACACTACGGTCTATTTTAGATCGTTTAAAAAAAAGTTATTAACATGACTCTTTGCTTACAAATCACAAAACTTCATCTTGATATGTGATTTCCTAATGCACTGGAATCTTGTGTAACTATCTCAAAAGTTCACAAGCTAGTTTTCCAAATGTGACAGACAAGAACTTGGGCAAGTCAATTGTGAAATCATAAACTTTATTACAATCTAGTTGAGCACTTCACTTGTTTTTCAAGGAATATCAGAAAACACTAAGTGATTTTTAAAAATAAGTATTACAATGTGAACAGCTGCTTCACATCATGGACAGAGCTCTTACATATCCATTCCTGTAAAGATGTGTTCTCTTTACACTGCTGTCCCAAAAAGGTTTTTCCTACTAGGTTCTTTAAATGTTTTGAATGAATAAAGTGAAGAATATGGAGTTCCATTATTTGTGTACCTTAGTTGAGCCTAGTCTGAAAGCAACCCCTAACCATCCCAAAATTCAATCAAATGCTTGGAGAAGTGTACATTCAATAGTGAAATAGCAGAATAAATAATCACAGAGAACGACCACAAGCACACCACTTGATTTAAAATGAAAAAAAAAAAAAAAAAAGCCCAAAGAAAGGAAAAATACAGAAAAGCAACAAAAAAGAAAAAAAGCCAGGGCAAAACTTCCCTGCAGGTAATCTTCCCAACTTCTCCAATCTGACCCTTCTCTTCTACTTTTAAAATCCTCCAACTGAATGGAACAAGATCCGTAGGTTTAGCTTACTCTTTGGGGGAACACTTTTTCCTGTAAGTGTCCTTCTGCCAAAGTATTTCTGATTTCCGGAGAGATACCGTTTTGCAGAAGCAACAATGTTACACACCAGGCCTCCAGAAAAGTTTAAGGAGAAATTAAAAACAAAACAAAAACCTTGTAAATTACATGAACTAGGCCGTATCCAAGTAACTGGAGAGAGGCAAGTTTCCAAAAAGCAGAAAGACTTCTGTAATTCTATGTCCTCTTCGTCCATCTTCACCCCCCCCCCCAAAAGTCAACAGAATGCCCTTCCTGCTTAGCAGGGGGCCACTATTCCAATCAAGCGAAAAACCTTGTTTTAAAAACACTGAACAAGGGGCGACCCTAGGTGCGCAGAGTGTGACTGAGGAGGCAGCAAGGTGACGGACTCCCGGCCATGAATCCGGAATGACTTAAAGGACACAAGTCCCTGGGAGTTCAGGCCAGATCGCTCCACCACCCACCAAGAGGCACTTCAGATTCGCTGAGTTGGGCCAACAACGTATCTACTATTTAAGAACTCTACAAGTCCAGGCAAGCCAGCAGCCGGCTAAGGGGCCGGGCGGGTACAAGGGACGCAGGAGCCTCGGGAGGGAGAGGGGACCCGAAGAGGGGAAGGCCAGGCGCTGGGCCCGGACTTGGTCAGCACCGGCCAGACCCCGGCCTGGAGCTGCGCGAGCCGCCCCAAGAGCGAGGGGCCGGCGGCGCTGGATTGCACTCACCTGCCCATTCTCCGAGCCTGGGTCCGACCCCTGCCTCGTGACTCAAACCCCAGACCCGAAGGGCCGTGAAGAGCAAGTACGAGATGCGCAGGGCCACGTAGGCCACGGTGCCTGCGCCTACCCAGTACAAGAAGCCGGCGGCAGGAAAAGCGCTCTCCATGGCTTTCAACTAGGCCTTACTACCTTCGTGCATAGAAAAACGAATGAATGAATCCAGGAAGAGGCGCCCGCCGCGACGGTGAGGACGACACCAACAGGCGCTGCCCCTGCGCCTCTTTTGGCCTAAACCCCGCCCACGGCGCCATATCCGTGCCGCCATTGGTGATCTAGCGTTCCCGCTGTGCGTAGTGCGTCAGCCATTGGCTGACTCCAGTTTCGCTACCCCGCCCATGTCCCCTCACGCGCGCACCGGGCCCTCTCTCCGTTCTGAGCCGGCTGATCGCTTCCCTGCCAATCACACTCCAGCCCCGCCCAACGCGTCACCACGCCCCCAGGATTCCTCCAGAGGGCGGCAGGTCTCACCCCACCAAATCTCCCAGGTCTCTCATTGGCTGCAGTGGTCCTCACGACTGCGGGAGACTGCGCTCCGATTGGCCAGGGAGACCCAGCCGCGTTTGGGCTCGGGATCTAGGAGGGAATGGGGTTTGAGAAGCCACTAGTGAATGGGAACATGGTAGTAAAAAGTGGGCGTAGAGTCTTGGTTTTATTTTCACCTCTGTACTAAATACTTCTGTATCACTGTTAAATATTCTGTCATTGTTCCCATAAACTTTTCCGAATAAAGGCTTGCATCTGCCATTTCTATGTCTCCTTCACGGAGCATCTTCCCTCCAGTTACATGTACTTATTGTGGACCTTCTAAATGCTCCCTCTCGTCCTGAGCATTAAACAACAATGCTCCCAAGGTCTTGGAGTTCAAGGCAAATAACTTCATGGACTCAAATAACTGTAATACACAGTGGCATAAGAGCTGTAATGATGTAATGTAATGAGAAATAGAGGAACATAGAGGAACACAGCTTGATGAATAAGTAGTTTGGGGAAGGGACTCCATGTTTAACCGGACCTTAAAGGACAATAGAGATTTTTGTTTTACTCTCTTTGTTTAAATTTACGTTTTCGGTGGGGGTAGGTGGGGTGCGAGGGGACACAAAAGTTGTGGTCTTGGTAGAGATAAAGAAAACTACCTCAGCAAAATTCCACAAGGTAAGCATGGGAGATTGTGTAATGCAATAGAGTGCTTCACACTTCCTCTCTCATCCATCAAGAGTTTTTGTTTCCTTTTCTGGCATGGATCTGGGTTTTTATAAAACACCTAAAAGTTTTCTTAGCCAGTAGGGACTGCTGATTCAAGACTTGAGACTTTTTTAAAAGGCAGAAATTTAAGGGTAATAATTGTAAGGATCAACAGTTCAACATATCTTGAAGCTAACGTAATAATTTTATAATATTTAGTTTCGGAGCCTTATCTCTCCCTGCCCAACGCCCCCCCCCTTTTTCCACCCTCGTATCAGAATATTTAAGTATAACCCTAAGGCTGATACTGTTCTTTATAAACTGTCAACTGTCTAGCAGAATGCAGCCATGTGAGTTGAGCAGGCACATTTTGTTTTAATTGAATTTGATACCCTTGGCTGAGGCTGCCTGTCCAGTTCAATGAAATCCCACCACTTCTTTGTCTCAACATCTCCCTCTAGCCAAAGTCTTCACATGCAGTATAGCCCCAAATGCATATATCCCGATTCATCGTTGCTCACCAACTAAGGGCCCTCAAGATATTCATGCTCCTTAGAATAGGGCAGAAGGAGGAGAAGAGAGCTATTAACCAATAATACAAGGGTGCCTGCTGGCTCAGTCAGTAGAGTGGGCGACTCTTGAGGGTTGTAAGTTTGAGCCCCACATTAGATGTAGAGATTACTTACAAATAAAATCTTAGGGGCACCTGGATGGCTCAGGGGGACTCTTGATTTCGGCTTAGGTTGTGATCTCGGGTGGAGGGATGAGCCCTGTGTCAGACTGGGCGCTCAGCGGGGAGGCTGCTTAAGGATTCTCTGTCTCCCTCTGCCCCTCCCCCTGCTGGTGCATGCACGCGCTCACGCGCTCTCTCTCTCTCTCTCTAATAAATAAATAAATCTTTAAAAAATAAAATAAAATCTTAAAAAAATAAACTAATAATATGTATTTGTGTTGCATTTATATGTATGTCTATGCCCCCCAGTAGAACTTACGATTATTGGGAACACTATGCTGTGAATCCATAGGACCTAGAACACTTCGTGGAACCCTGAGATACTCAATAAACATCTGACAAATAAATGGAAGTGAAGATTCATTCATTCAACAGATATTGCTGTACAAGAAACTGAGCTAGGTAGGTATTGGATATACAATAATGAGCCAATGGTCAATTCTTAGTCCTCATCCTGTTGTACCATTCAATGATGAGTGGCCTCTGTTTTCCTTACCAGCTGCTCCTTCTCAGATGCTCCTTCCCATCCTTTGATGGATGGCCCCTCCTAATGCTGGCCTCTATATGTTCCAGTGCCCTTGGGCTCAGACCCCTGCTCTCTTTACTTCTCTACACAGTCTCCCTACATGATTTTATCCAGTCCCGTGGTTTTAAATATCAACTGTAAGTTGATGAATTCCAAATATCTCTGGCCAGGCTCAACTTTTGCTCAGAGGTGTGCATAAATACATAATCTCTACCTAACTACTCAACATCTCCATTAAGATGTAAAATAAACATCTCAAGTGAAACATGTTCAAAACAGACTCTACCCCCTCAAACACACACACACACACACACTTCTCTGCTTCTAATCTGTTAAAAGTATCACTATTTACCAGCTTTCTAAGGTTTAAAACCTAGGGGTCAGCCTTGATTTTTTTCTTTCCATTACATTCCCATATTCAGTTCTTGAGCAAGTCTTGTTCACACTACCTCCAAAATATATCTTGACTGACCACTTCTCCCCACTTCTGCTACTACCAACCTAATCCAAATCACAAGGATTTCTTACCTGGAATATGGCAATAGCCTCCTCACTGGTCTCCCAGAAACTGTCTTGAGGTTTGTTCTCCATGATGCAACTTGAGTGGTTGTTGTTGTTTGTTTGTTTGTATTTTAAGTAAATTAGATATCATTTCTTCTGCTCAAATCCCTTCAAGGACTTTATAAATCAGATTAAGAACAAAATCCTCCAAGACTAGTTTATCTTCCCCGACCTCTCCAGCAGCATCAACAACTCCTGTGCTCACTTGATTCCAGCCACATGTCTTGCAGTTCCTGAAATAAGTCAAGTTCATTCCAATCTCAGAGCAATTCTATTTCCTGTTCCTTTTCCAGAACCTCTTACCCTCTGCCTCCCAAGTCTCACTCCTTTATATTATTTGGGCTTCTGTGCACACGTTCTCCCACTTAGAGTGGTTTTCTCTGATGGACCTACATAAATAGACCAAATCGCCTCTTCTCCTTTGCCCTAATTTACTTTCCTTATAACCCTTAATGCCTTCAAACTGTTTGATTATTTGGTTTTTGTCCATCTTCCCAATAGAATGTAAGTTCATGAGGACAGTGACATTTTCTTGTATCTTCACCTAAGATGTGCACCTAAGAATAACTGACACTTAGTAGGTATGCAATAAATACTCGTTGAATAAATGAATGATGAATAAGTGAAAATAGTCTAGCTAGAGAGGCAGACATTAAGCACATCCAACTAGTTATATGATAAAAATTGTAATGAGTACAAAGAAGAAAAGAATAGGGGTTAAGAGAAGAAGATAAAGGGAGGACCTAATTTAGATGGGAAAAGGGGACTGCCCTGAAAAGCCTTTCTAAGGAAGTGACATTTGAGCTGGGATCTAAGGCTAAGTAGAAATCAATCTGGCAGAGTAGGACGGGGTAGAGGAAAGGAGAGAGCAACAAATACTCACTGAGGGTTTGTTGTGATTTTGAAGAACACACACACACACACATCACACACACACACATGCCTCTAGCACCTACCATAGCATCTGCCATAAAAATAAACCGACAACAAAAAATAGCTGTTGATTTTGGATTTTTTTTAATGAATAATGACAGGTACCATTGAAATGGACTTTCTACTGTTCTTAGAATTCGTATCGAGTATGGTATTTTTGCTCAAGGAATATTGATTGAAACCACCTCATTTTGGTACCCATTTTTTCCTATCAGGTCTGAACAGTACCCTTGCAATTAATAAGAATAATCTTTATTAAGAATGCACACATATGGGGCGCCTGGGTGGCTCAGTCGTTAAGCATCTGCCTTTGGCTCAGGTCATGATCCAGAGGTCCTGAGATCAAACCCTGCATCAGGCTCCCTGCTCGGCAGGAAGCCTGCTTCTCCCTCTTCTACTCCCCCTGCTTGCGTTCCCTCTCTCACTGTGTCTGTCTCTGGGTCAAATAAATAAATAATTTTTTTTTTAAAAAAAGAATACACACATATATTTACTAAAAGAAAAAGACAGTAGCATCACAGGGTGAAGTGTCTGTGCCAGAGAAAGCCCTTTGAGGTCCAGAGGGCTATATACTTTTGGAACTGAACAGCAATCTTTTGTCTTTGGAGAAATTTTATGAACCACTTAAAAGCTCTAATGCAGGGGCACCTGGGTGGCTCGTTGGCTGAGTGTCTGACTTCAGCTCATGTCACGATCTCAGGGTCCTGGGATCGCACCCTTTCTTCCTCTCCCTCTCTTCATGCCCCTCCCCCAATTTGAGCTCTCTCAAAAAATAAATAAAATCTTTCTAAAAAAATTTTTAAATTTTTTTAAAAAAACCTTCTAATGCATACAGGCACCTACAATGATGGTCTACTCCTATTCAGCAGTATTCTGTGCTAAAATTTAACATACAGACCAGGGTTCCCAGGGATTGGCAGACATCCTAACCAAACATATGAAACCATTAATAACTCTCCAAAGAGGAAGCAATACTATAAAACTTTGGGCTTTGGTGTCAGGTAAATCTGGAACCAGATCTCAACTCTACCTCTTATTAGCTCTATGATCGTGTATGGATTTAGCTACTAAGCATTCAAATTTCACAACAGTAAAATTGGACAATACTATATAAGCATTTAGCAGTGATTGGCAGAAAGGCGTTAAGTGTTCAGTGAGAAAAATGAGGCCTAAAATATCTAAGTAACTTTCCTATGGACATATAGAGAGTAAGTGGCAGAACTGGGATTTCAGCTAAAAAGGTGTGGTTATGAAATCATGTCTCAATAACTAGCTCAGAAAGGCAGCATAAAAAATGATTAACAGAGAGGTGAAGAGTCCCTGGAAATAGCTGGTTGTTATACAAGTAGCATACTCAGACACAACCACATTAAATTTCGGTCTCATTTATTTAAAAGATTTAGAGTTCAGAACAGTCTTTAATATGGAAAAATGTGAATCAACAATATTGCATCATATTAGCATACAGATGGTCTCATTTAATTTCAAATTCATTTTCAGTATTTCTGTAAATTGAGTTTCAGATCAGATTTTCATGATGGAATCAGGAGTAGCTCAATATAATGAAAGAAAATTCCATAACTAGGGAATTTCATAGAAGCTAGGAATTTTTAAGAATACCGTTACAAAAGAGCCGAATCCTTCATTTGGCTACATAATAAAACTTATGTATTTTTAACAGTTCTGTCTTCTCCTAGCTCATCTTCATTTAAACATAGCTCAAAACATTGTACTTAATCTCTCCTTTAAGTTCAGTTGAGAAGGTGTTCAGTCCTGGAATCAAAAAAAAAAAAAAACAACCATGATTAACAAACAGGTTTAAAAGAAACTGAAATTTTTGGCATTAGAAATCAAGTTTCCATGAGTGCCTGGGTGGCTCAGTCAGTTAAGTGTCTGCCTTCAGCTCAGGTCATGATTCCAGGGACCTGGGATCGAGTCCCACATCAGGGAGTCTGCTTCTCCCTCTGCCCCTCCACCACCCTACCCCCCCGGCTCATGTGTGCTCTTTCTCTTTCTCTCTCCCAAAAATAAATAAATAAAATCTTCAAAAAAAAAAAAAGAAATCAGGAGGTTTCCAAAAAATTAATATTTATTTAACAAACAATATTACCATTTAATTTCTTTCACAAATAATATTACCAAAAGACATGCACATGAACATTTACTCTGCTTCGTTATTGCATTAGCATTTTAAAAGTTGACTTCACATACATTATCCCATTCAAAGATCCCAGTAGCAGTGCCATTTTCCAACATGGAAACAAACTCTTGAAGATGGGACTCTTGCCTAAGAAAACTAAAACCAGTCGTTTTGAAACAAGTGATCAAAAAACATGTTTTAATATTTTATTTTTTAGTTTCAAAAGATCACAGAGGTATATAAAGTGAAAAAGTATCCCACCCCATTTCTGATCCCCACAAATGACAGCTGGTAATTTGGAGTGCCTTCTTCCATTTCTTTTTCTATGTAAATATAAAGCTATACGATATAGACAACATACATACACTTTTTTTTTTAAGTAAAAACTGTGATCATACAAACAATCCAACAACCCTCTTTCTCCATCCATTCAATACACCATTAAAAATACCATGGTGAGTAGTGGCTGGCCTGCTCAGTCGGAAGAGCATGAGACTCTTTTTTTTTTTTTTTTTTTAAGATTTTTATCTATTTATTTGACACAGAGAGAGAGACAGCAAGAGAGGGAACACGAGCAGGGGGAGTGGGAAAAGGAGAAGCAGGCTGAGCAGGGAGCCTGATGCAGCATTCAATCCCAGGACCCTGAGATCATGACCCGAGCGGAAGGCAGACGCTTAACGACTGAGCCACCCAGGCACCCCGAGCATGGGACTCTTGATCTTCAGGTTGTGAGTTTGATCCCCACATTGGGTGTAGAGATTCTTTAAATAATAAATGAATACTTAAAATTACCATGGTGAAACCTTGACATATCAATATTGTGCATGAACCAGATTTCTTTATTGCACCAACAGATCTATTAATCATTCCAACAACCTTACCCAAAATACTCTTTCATTTAAAAAAAAAAATTAGTGCCATGGTGAACAAATCAATTTAGCACTAGGTGAAAGGGAAAGAAAATCATATATTTTTGTCAGCATCATACTTCCATCCAAAAATAAAATTTCAGGATGGTTATGCAAGCAAATTAAAGTAAGTAACATTGGGGAATTTCAGGGGAAGTTTGTCTTCATCTTAATGACTACTTTAGCAATGGACTCAGGATTTGCTATCTTTACTCATATTTTTTCTAAAATTTCTAGCTACTTTAATTGCTATTACTTTTGCCTCATTTTCTTTCTTATTTTTATTATATTTATAAATATGTTTGATACAGGGGCACCTGGCTGGCTCAGTCAGTAGAGCATGCAATTTTTGATCTTGGGGTCATGAGTTCGAGTCCCACGTTGGGTGTAGAGATTACTTATCTGCCACATACAAAAGATTACATGAAATACATAAGCTAGTTATAAGTCATAATATAATAAAAAGCTATAAACCCACCACCCAACTCAAGAACGAAAAAACCAAGAACCTACCCTATCCCTACAGTCCTAAATATTCTGTATCATTCTACTGCTTTTAGGTATAAATATTTAAAGTATATATATATATGTATATATACATATACCTGCATGTAAATACTTTATCACAAATTTATATGAAATAATATATTGTACACTTTTGCTTATTTTTGAGATCTATTGAAAACCATAATATAGTGGATGCTGGAGTATGCAATCCTGATATCCTCTCCAGGACCGAGACATTCATTTGCAGAGAATGCTAGTTGCTGAGGGCTCCCAGTTGTGACCCCCTATGGGAGCTGTTCTTGGCTGAAGGGAGTTGCTTTGCCCTCTCCCCACAGGTAGCCTGCAACCAATGCCTAGTTAATGCAGGACTACACATGCCTGGCCCACTTATCTCAATTATGGACATCTGTGAGGCCATCCTAGCTTCAGAGCTCCCTGTGGGATCAGCCCAGGCTTCTGTTACTCCTGCATCACAGCTCAACTACTCCCTCAGCTTAATCCCACTTCCCTCACTCCCTTATAGACGCTGCTCCCCAGAGGACTCCATAAATAAGTCCCCTGCAAGCAAATCTCAATCTCAGAGTCTGTTTCCTGGGAAACCTGATTGTATGGGTTGAATTGTGTCCCCCAAAAGATATGTTGAAATCCTAACTGGTCCCCACCAACATATGAATGTGGCTGTATTGGGAAATAGGGTCTTTGGAGATGTAATCAAATTAAGATGTTAGACTAGACTAGGGTGGGCCTTAAATTCAATGACTGTGTCCTTATAAAGGGAGATTTGGAGTCAGAGGAAAGGTCATAGGAGCTGGAGAATGTAGTTGTGCAACCACAAATCAAAAAATTTAAGGATTGCCAACAGCCCCCAGAAACTAGAACAGGCAAGGAAGAATTCTTCCCTAGGGCCGTCAGAGGGCCCTGCCCATACCTTGATTTTGGACTTCTAGCCAACAAAACTGTGAGAGAATAAATTTTTGTCCTTTAAAGCTGCCTAGTTGTTATCAATCTGTTATTGTAGCCCTGAGGTGAGGAAACTCATATAAACCTAAGACCTATACTTGGGTAGTCTTCTGGGACTTCCTTTTTTACTCAACATCACGTTTCCAAGAATTATTCATGTTGTTTACTGTAGCTGTATCTCTCTGTTTCTTTTTTCTTCAATATCAATGGCAATATTTCATCAGAGACATTAATGAATAATATATATATGAAAAACTTTTTCGAAAATGATTATGCCTCTGTTTTGGGGTGCAGTATTTTTGTTTATGTTCCTTTATTTATTTCCATTTTTGAGAAAAATTTTTATATAAATTTTAATATTCATGACATAACTACCTTTGTATGTGTAAGTGTGTGTTAGGCAAAATAATGATCCTCCCCACACTTAAAGAGATACACATCCTAATCACCAGAACCTGCAAATGTTACCTTATCGAACAACATATTGTGATGATATGACTAAGTTAAGGACCTCAAGATGGGAAGATTATCCAAGCGAGCCTAATCTATGTCACATGGGTCCTTAAAATTGGAGAACCTGCCCCAGATTTGGTCAGAAAAGGAGACGCAACTATGGAAGAATGGTCAGAGAGATGCAGTGATGCTTGCTAGAGGACGGAGGAAGGGATCTGTGAGCCAAGGATTGGAAGCAGCCTCTAGAGGCTGAAAAGAAGCAAGGAGACAAACCCTTCCCGAGAACCTCTGAAAGGAACACTTTAACTTTAGTCCAGTGAGTCCGATTTTGTAATTCTAACCTATAGAACTGTCAGATAACAAGTGTGTGTCGCTTTAAGCCACTAATTTGTGGGAATTTGTAATAGCAACAATACAAAACTAATACCGTGCATGTGTGAGTCCCAAGGAAGCATACCTGAATCTGGCCCCAGTTCTCTCTTGTTCACTGTACTCAAGCCATAAGGGCCGGCCCTATATAGTCTTCAAAAGCACCAAAGTTCATCCTACAGCAACCATACTTTAACTCCATAAAGGTCTGTTTGTTTCATTCATCAGCGTAGCCCTGGGAAACAGTAGGCTCTCAATACACACTCATTAAATGAACGAATGGATTATTATTGTTGGAGGAAAGGATAAAAATTAGTGGCAGGGAGCAATAACTTCCAGTGGAAAAATAAAATCACTCACAACTTAAAAACTATATAGCTTGTCTGTTGGCTCTGTTTTCCTCTTCAGTTATAACTCATGAATTTTTCCTATATAGAACCAAGAACTGAAATGGCGTGATAATGGAAAGAGTCACATTGTATTGTCTCACCTGCCCCAAACCAGTTTGTTTGCTGTCTCAGGTGAGAAAAACAAGCAGTTAAAAACAGCGAACAAGGGGTGCCTGGGTGGCTCAATTGTTAAGCATCTGCCTTCAGCTCGGGTCATGATCCCAGGGTCCTGGGATCGAGCCCCGCATTGGGCTCCCTGCTCTGCGGAGGGGCGGGGGGCCTGATTCTCCCTCTCCCACTCCCCCTGCTTGTGTTCCCTCTCTCGCTGTGTCTCTCTTTGTCAAATAAATAAATAAATAAATAAATAAATAAATAAATAAATAAATAAATAGTCTTTAAAAAAAAGTGAACAATTAGTTGGTTACCCTTTGACATCCCAGTTGGGCCATCTGGCAAGTCTTCAACTTTGTTGCCACCTTGCAGGCATGAGATAGGAAAACTATCTCATGTTTCCCAGTTTCTAGGATGTTAAAAAATTAGAATACTGGTTATGCTTCTGTGAAATAAATATCATTAGTGAACTATGTTCCCTTTCCCTATTTAGGGGATCTAAATAGATTTTCCTATTTCTAGCTCCCTTCTATTTTTCTTTACTTTGCATTAGGAGAATTTTAATAAGCCTCCTCAAATCTTTGAAACAAGGTAAAGAAAATGGAGAAATGAATAGCCCACCTTTCTTAGCATCCCAGTGTTGAGGGACCTGATGGCTATAAGGCTAAAGCACTCAGGGAGGAAGCAACAGTAGGAGGACTACAGTGTAAGGGCAGTAGGGAGGGAAAGGAGGTGAGACCTCAGGCGGCTGCTGGCAACATACAACCGCAAAACCTCCTTGGTGTACAATGAACTACATTTACTTCTCTCTCCCACGTCTGTGGGTAGACTAGGGCTTGGCTGACACAGGCTGGCATCAGCTGGGCTTTGCTCTCAGTCTTGGGCTGGGCTTATGTCTGCTCTATTTCTCAATCATCTGGGATCACCTAGGTCAGAAAATAACTCTAGAGAACTCATTATCATATATATTGCAAAATATTTCATCAACAGAATCTTCTTTCCCAGTAGTAGAAGGAAAAAAACAAGCCCTCAGTTGTGTGACCTTGGATAATTCTGGTATTTAGTTAGCTCATATGTAAAATGGGAATAGCGAATAATGCCCACCCCTTTGGAGAAGATAGAGATGACAGCCAAGAATCCCCTAGGTACCTACTGGATTTACTCTCCCACTAGTGAGTGGTAAATGGACTATTTGCTTTACCTCATCCTCGTCAATAGTAGTTCTCATTAAACTTTTTTCTCTGTCAATTCTACAGGTGAAAAAAAGTATCTCCTTTCCAAATGTGTTTTCCAGCACCACCAAGAAATTAAATTAACTCCATTTGGATGCTACCTGGCCCCACAAGACTGTCCCCACTTCAGATACCAGTTACAAGTCCAGGTTGTTTCCTGTGCTCCTGACCAACTGGCTATAACTGGAGGTTCCCAAGACTTCCTCCTTGGGTTCTATTAATTTGTAGAGTGGCTCACAGAACTTGGGAAAACAGTTTATGTTACTAGGTTACCAGTTTATTAGAAAAGGATACAATTCAGGAACAGCCAGATGGAAAAGATGTGTAGGAGAAGATAAGATACATGGGAAGGGACATGGCAGTCCAGTGCCCTCCACAGACATGCCACACTCCCAGCACATCCACATGTTCGGCAACCTGGAAAATCCCTGAACCCCATACTATTGGGTTTTTATGGAGGGTTCATTACATAGGCATGATTGATTAAATCATTGGCCATTGGCAATTGATTTAACCTCCAGCCCCTCTCATCTTTCTGGAGGTAGGGTGAGGGATGGGACTGAAAGTTCCAACCCTCCAGTGCTGGTTAGCTCCCCTGAGAACTGGCCCCCATCCTTAGGAGTTTTCCAAAACTCATCTAATTAACATAAATTTAGATGTGGTTGAACCGGGCCTGTTGTGAATAACAATGCACTCCTTCCTCCTTTATGGCTATGGAGCTATTTCAGGAACTGATTACATAAGGCTAAATATTATAATAAAAGATACTCCCATTGCTCTTTTTCCTTAGGAAATTCCAAAGGTTTGGGGAGTTGCGAGCCAGTAAGAGTGGATGAAGACCAAATATTTGTTTCTCACTATAAATCACAATATCACACATTGTCCTAATTTGCATGTTTTTGAGACTGAAATTTTCTTCATATGCTTATTTACCGTTTATGTATTTCTTTTGCACACTGTTCATATCTTTTGCTCACTTGGTATATTTCTCTTTTTCCTAATGATCTGTAAAAGGTTATTACAAGGTTATTTGTATGAGATTATTAACCCTTTTATTTATTTTTTTAAGATTTTATTTTTACTTATTTTGAGAGAGAGAGTGCTCGCTTGAGCAGGGGGAGGGGCAAAAGGAGAGGGAGAGAGAGAACCCCAAGCACACTCCACACTGAGTGTGGAGCCTGATGTGGGGCTTGATTCCATGACCCTGAGATCCCAAACTGAGCCAAAATCAAGAGTGGGACATTTAACCAACTGAGCCACCCACGTGCCCCTGTTAACCCTTTTAGAAATGCATGTACCTTTTTGTTATGGATAATTTCAAACATATGAAAAGGTAGCCAGGATAATACAATGAACTTCCATGTATAATGAACTTTCATAACTATCAACTCATGCCCAATCTTGTTTACACAACTATCCACTTCTCCTTTCCTATGTTATTTAAGTAATAGCTATGCCCAATGTGGGGCTCACACTCACGGCCCCAAGATCAAGAGTTGCATGCTCCACTGACTGAGCCAGCCAGGTGCCCCCTCTCCTGAACTATTTTGAAGCAGATCACAGAAAACATAATCATTTTTTTCTGTAATTATTTCTGCATGTACCTCTAAAATTATAAGGGACTGTTTTTCGAAAACAAAGCATAACACCATTATCCTACCTAAAAGAATTAACAGGATTCTTACCATCAGATATTCCCAACTTTCTGCCTTATTAATGTCTTTTTTTTTAATGGTCTCTTTGCAATTGTTGATATGGCTAATGTGCTTTTGTTTGAAAGTCATATAGCCCTGTAATCACACACACCGCATACTTGTTTTTCTCTTTCAAAGTTTCCAGCATGCTTTCCATCTGTGAAAAGTAGTAAAGGAAACCTCATTGAAAATGGAGCTGGGAAGCCCTCAAGGGGGGGGGCTCACATGCATACCACTGGTTGCAGCCTACACAGCGAGCAAGAAGGAAGGTCTCTTTCTGCCCCAGCAACAACACACCACCACTTGCAGCCAGTGAGAAACCGCCACAGCCTCAAACACGTGTCCTCCAACGAACTTTCGTGCAAAACAAACCTCCCCCGAAACCTAATAAAGGCTTACCTTCCCTTTGTCTCTTTGGGCTTGCCTATGGTTTTTCCAGTCTACTTGTCCTGAATTGCAATTCCCTTGCTATTCCCAAATAAATTCATTTTGCTAATAAAATAACAAGCCATTTCATTGTTAAAATTGACACACGTGGAAGATTCATCAAGTTGAGAACGTTAAGATGGACAGGAAAAGCTAGCAAGAAAGTGAGATGAATGAAAAAAAACATGTGTTTAAGTAAGCTGCAAAAAATGGGTAGTTAGGTTAGCAACACAAAGAACTACTGAAAGTGGGTTGCTAAAAACAGATGTAAAATCAGTAACTAGACTCACCACAAATAATCACCAGAAACAGGTACAAATGATCTATTTAGGAAACAGCGTTCCACTTTCTGAATACCAAAGGCAAAAAGAGAGAGAGAAAGAAACAATATGTGAATACTGTAAAGGTGAAATAGCTTCCTTCTTAGAGCACAAGGCTTGTGGTCTTGATTTATAGTCTGATGCCATGTAAACAGCTTCTCGTGGCGCTGGCATACTTGTCTTAGATGAAGTTCAGAGTGAAACAAAATGCATGCGTATAAATGACAATAGCTCTCTGACACTGGGAATAAAACATTGACACTCTGGTTTTAATTAGGGAGAAATGACCTTTATGCAAGACACAAGCAGTTCCAAGTTCTCTGTTTTCTATTCCCAATCCATACTTTGTCTTAGATATTTCTTCGTAAGAATTGCCTTATTTATATTACATTTTTATTAGATACGTATATATGTGTGTGTTTAGTGAAGATATATGAATGAACACTCTTTCTGTAAGTTCCTTAATATGGGTCTCTTTTTGGCCTGGATTTGTAGAGAGACCAAAGGGCCAACTTGTAATATTTTCACAAGTTCCTCATAAATAAGCTACTCATTCATCATCTGATGAATGAGATATTTTAACCATTTAAATAGGAATGGTCAAAAAACACTTGCTTTCCAAAACCAAGAATACTTCTTATTTACACATAAATTTTAATGAACTGGGCTTAACATAAAAGAAGACGCTGTCTATAGAAATCCAATTAATTGCAAACTTATAGATAAAACAAAAAAAAAACCCCACCCAATTTGTGGACAAGATTATAATTTTTGATTACAGGTTTCCAAGTGTATAGAAAACATGATTTAAATTGCTCAGGGAGAGATGCCTGGGTGGCTCAGTCAGTTAAGCATCTGCCTTGGGCTCAGGTCATGATCCCAGGCTCCTGGGATCCTGTCCCGCATCAGGCTCCTTGCTCAGCAGAGAGCCTGCTTCTCCCTCTGCCTGTCGCTCCCCTTGCTTGTGCTCACTCTCTTTCTCTCTCTGACAAATAAATAAATTAAATCTTTAAAAAAAAAAGATAAAAATAAATTGTTTAGGGAATGGGATGCCTGGGTGGCTCAGCCAGTTAAGCATCCAACTCTTGATTTGGCTCGGGTCAAGATCTCAGGGTTGTGAGATTGAGCCCTGCCTCAAGCTCCACACTGGGTGTGGAGCCTGCTTAAGATTCTCTCTCTCCCTCTCCCTCCTGCCTTCTCCCCTTCTCTCTCTCCCTCTCAAAAAAAAAAAAAAAAGTTTGAATACTGCCATAAAACTTTTTCTAATTTACTTTCAAAAAGCTAATGGATACTGAAAAATATATCCAATTTTATTACTTTTTAAAGATTTTTATTTAAGTAATCTCTACACCCAGTGTGGGGCTTGAACTTACAATGCCAAGATCAAGAGTTGCATGCTCTACAGACTGAGCCAGTCAGGTGTCCCAAAATATACCCAATTTTAGATATTTCCTTAATGTTCTAGGGTCTATCAAAATTGGAGATAAGAACTGGAGATCTCAGAGTTAATTCATTCTTTCTTTCAATCATGAAATGAAAATTTCAGGACACTGAGAGAGACTAATCAAAGAATTTCACAGGCCCTTTATTCCCTATTGAATGTATATTCAAACACCATTTAGTTTACCTGTTTTACCTCCCCTGGCTCAAGGTGGGAATATTTAATAGTCCAAGTGTTCCTGAACAGGATCCTGCTCTGGGACTGCCAGCCAGTACATGGGACATTTTACCTGCAGGCTTTAGATGGGATCAGATATTCTGATCCTTAACATACCCCAGGAAATGTACTGTGGGTCCATGTCTAATTAATCTCATTTTAACTCCCTTCTGATTTTAGATACAGATAGATAAGTGTCCTCTTAAGCTAATTTAGGGAGATTTTTTTATAAAGTCAAAGCTAAGGATATCACCTTGAGGATTTGTAAATATTAGTCAATATCCTTCAGGATGCATATAATCCCTGTTTTATTGTAAAAAGAAGTAATGAATTTGGCCTATCTTGTTGCTAAAGAACATTGTCTAAACGTTTAATCTCTTCTTTTTTCCACAGGCATTTATTTTATTTTTATGCCTTATAACATTTATGTATCAAATATGACATAATAAACACATATATAAATTTCCCACTTCCTTTCACATTCATTTTTTCTTTACATTTTACATATATATTACATAAGAAAAAGATATGAATCTAAAAACAACCCCTCCTGTTACTTTTTTAGAATCCCAGCATAAATCCTGATGTCAATCTAATAAATTTTCAATGGGAAAAAATATGAAATGCTAACAATACACTCAAATGTTTAATCTCTTCCATTTCCCATTAGAAGAAAAAAATATATATGGAGGTAGCAGATTTTCAGATCCTATTTGCATAATATCACAAAATCCCACTTGCCCCTCATTTATCAATGACATAGTGAAAAATGTTTTACTCTGTTAACTGCCAGTTTTAAAATAAAAACAAAAGTAAAAAGCCAGAGCACATACTGTATTGTAATCTGCCTTTTTATTTAAAGTAGCACACATTTCTCCAACTCCTATTTTCTATGTAATTTTTCATGGCTTGACAAATTCCCTGCATGAACATATCATAGACTAAATATCTAAATATCTAAACAATATTCTATTGCTGGGCATTTAGGTTGTTTCAAGTTAGCTATTATAAATAATGTTGAACACTCTAGTATATTTTTTTAAGACTTTATTTATTTATTTTTATTTATTTATTTATTTATTTATTTATTTATTTATTTATTATTTATTTATTTGACAGAGAGAGACACAGCCAGAGAGGGAACACAAGCAGGGGGAGTGGGAGAGGGAGAAGCAGGCTTCCTGCTGAGCAGGGAGCCCAATGCTGGGCTTGATCCCAGGACCCTAGGATTATGACCTGAGCCGAAGGCAGATGCTTAACAACTGAGCCACCCAGGCACCCCCACTCTAGTATGTTTTAAACACATCTCAGATTATTTCTTTATATTAAATTCTTAGAATTGCAATTACTGGGGTGTCGGGCAGGCTCAGTTGGTAGAGCACATCACTCTTGATCTCAGGGTCATAAATTCGCCCCACATGGGGAGTAGAGATTGCTTAAAAAAAAAAAAAAAACTTAAAAAAAGTAATGCAATTACTGAGTTTAAAGGCATGAGTACTTTGTTTTTTTCTCAGTCTACCTTACCGAGAGATAAATACAATTCATAAATTTAAAGTGTTTGATGACTTTTGATAAATGTGTAGAGTTGCATAATTACCAGGATCAAGATACACATTTCCTCATGCTTTATAGTCCATCCCCTCCCTGATCCTTCATCCATCATAACCAATGGTTTTGTTTACTATCACTCTAGTTTTGCCTTTTCTAGAAATGCATATAAATGGAATCATATAGTATAAAATATTTTGTGTCTGACTTCTCCATTAGCATAATGTCTTTGAGATTAATCCATGGTGCAAGTATTGGTAGTCTATCCCTTCTCATTCCTGAGTATTCCATTTGGTTATCCATTCTTCAGTTGATGAACATTTGACTTTCCAATTTTTGACTACATGAATAAAACAACTATGAATGTTCACATACAAGTCTTTATGTGGACATATGCTTTTATTTTTCTTGAGTAAATAATACTGAGAAGTTGAATTACAGATTACATGGTAAATGTTTAATTTTATAATAAATTGAAAAGCTGTTTTCCAAAGTGGCTGTATCATTTTGCACCATGTCTTCACCACCACTTGGTAGTGTCGGTCTTTTTCATTTAGTAGATATATACTGGTAACTCAATGTGGCTTTAATTAGTGTTTCCCTGAAGAATAAAGATAATGAGCATCTTTTTATGTGCTTATTGCACAGTCATTTCTTTTTTGTAAAGTGTCTGCTAAAGTCTTGTTGGGGATTTGGGGACTGATCAAGATAAGAACACAAGAAGCAATAACACACAGGCTTTATTGGGCAGTACCTAGAGTTTCAGGAGTTTTCAGGGTTGCATGAAGTCCCTCATCATGAGACTGTTTGTAGGCTGACAGTGAGGGGGTCACCATCCAAAAAGGGAGGAGGGCAAGGGAATTCCCAGAGGAGAGGGCGATCAGACAGGAGGCTTACACATCTAGGTGATGTGTTCCAGCAGCATGGTAGAGCGTCTGAGTCAGAGCTTCGAAAGGCCCCACCAAAGGCTTGGGGACCTTTATGGCCCAGAGCTTATCTTTTTTTTTTTTAAGATTTTTATTTATTTACTTGAGAGAGAGCGCATGAGTGAGAGAGCACAAGCAGGGGTGCAGCAGAGGGAGAGGGACAAGCAGACTCCCCACTGAGCAAGGAGACCAACACGGGGCTCGATCCCAGGACCCTGAGATCATGACCTGAACCGAAGGCAGCCGCCCAACCAACTGGGCCACCCAGGTGCCCCCAGGGCTTATCTTATTGATTGCCAGCAGATGTGGAGTTTGGTTTCCTAGAGTATGCAAAGCAGGCAGGTTCTAAAAATCCCCTTGTTTGGGCTATTTTGTAAATAATGGAATGTATACAAATTTGAGTTTGGCACTGGTGGGCTTTTATAACTAAAAGCTCTCAGACTGTAGTAAAGAAATAAACTTGGAGGGATGCCTCTGCCTGCAGCTCCCCCTGCTTGTGCTCTTCCTCTCTCTCTCTGACAAATAAATAAATAAAATATTAAAATAAATAAATAAATAAACTTGGAGCCAATACACAGAGACCATCTTTGGCTCATTTATTTAACCAAGTTTTGTTCATTCTTTTAATTAGGTTGTCTGTCTTATTACTGAGTTCTAAGGGTTCTTTATATATCCTGAAGAGGAATCCTTTATCAGATGTGTTACAAATATTTTTTCCCAGTCTATGGCTTGTATTTTTATTTCTTAACAGTGTATTTTGACGAAGAAGATTTTTATTTTAATGAAACCCAATTTATTAACTTTTTAAAAAAGATTTTAAGTAATCTCTACACCCAACGTGGGGCTCAAACTCAACCCTGAGATTAAGAGTTGTATGTTCTATCCACTGAGCCAACCAGGCATCCCTATTTATCAACTTTTTTTTTTAATGCTTTCTACTTTCTGTGCCTTATCTAAGAAATCTTTGCATTACCCAAGATCACAAAGATTTCCCTCCTGTTTTTTCTAGAAGTTTTATCTCTTGTGTTTAAGTTTGTGACCCATTTCAAGTTAATCTTTGTATATAGTATGAAACGAGGAACAAAGCTCATCATTTTGCCAATGATATCCAAGTGTTCCTATGTCATTTGTTGAAACATTTTTCCCTACTGATTTACCTCAGCACTTTTGCTGAGAATCAGTTGATATATGTGTACACCTCCACTTTGTTTTGTCCCACTGATTTATATATCTATCATTATGTTAAAATTACACTGTCTAGATTACTATAAAGTCTCGAAATCAGTGCGTCTTGTCTTAGCTACTCTATTTGCATTTCGATACAAATTTAGCCTGCTGAATTCTATAAAAATAATTCAAAGCCTACTGGTATTTTGACTGGAGTTTTTTTTGGATCTATAGATCAATTTGAAGAGAGGTGAAATCTTAACAATACTGTGTCTTCCAATCCATGAACATTGTATCTCTCTCATCATTTCAGGATTCTTTAGTTTCTCTCAGCAGTGTTTTATAGTTTCTGCATACAGGTCTTCCACATACTTCGTTAAATATATCCCTAAGTATTTCCTGTTTGCTGCACTATTTAAATGGTTTTGTTTTCTAAAGTTCATTTTATAGTTGTTTTTTGCTAGGGCATGAGCATTTTTAAGGCTCTTTGTAAATATTGTCATTTATAAAGGTCATACCGATTTATATATCCAACAAAATATGAGCTTATCTGTTTGACTGCATTTTTTTTTTAAAGATTTTATTTATTTGACAGAGAGAGACACAGCAAGAGAGGGAACACAAGCAGGGGGAGAGGGAGATGGAGCAGCAGGCTCCCCACGGAGCAGGGAGCCCGATGCGGGGCTCGATCCCAGGACCCTGGGATCAGGACCTGAGCCAAAGGCAGACGCTCAACAACTGAGCCACCCAGGTGACCCTGACCTAATTTTTTTAAAGGTCTGAGAAAGAGAGAGAGAGAGAGCACAAGCGGGAGCAGCAGAGGGAGAGAGAATCTCAAGCAGACGCCTTGCTGAGCACAGAGCCGATGTGAGACTAGATCTCACAACCTCGAGATAACAACCTGAGCTGAAACAGAGTCTGAGGCTTAACTGACTGTGCCACCCAGACACCCCTTGACCACACTTTTGTAAGTACTGCTCTCATTAAAATTTTTTTTTTCCCCCAAGTGTGGCAGACTTGACAAATAGTTCTATTCTTTCAATTTACTTTTTTGGACTCCTGGAGAATTATAATCTTCTCTTGAGCAGAGTAGGTTATTGTTGGACCTCAGGCACAGAACATTTGCTCATACACATTAATTCACAGCACACCATCATCATTGGCCTTTAATTTCTTTTACCTCATTCCCCACTTCTCCCTCTATGAGCAACTTTTTTCTTGTTCTTAGGCAACATTCCAATGTGTTTGACATAGGTTTTTGAATATTTTCTTACATTTTTGTGTCCATGTGTTTTAAATTTATACAAATGATATTGTTATAGACTCCATTGTTGATTATGTTCACTAAATTGTATTTTTAAAACATATGCAGATGTGGTAGATATATGTAGTCCTTTGCTTCTATCTAATGCACAACTGCATGTGTGTGCCTCCACCATATTTTACCTAGCCCCCTCAATGATTAAGAAACCTAGATTGGTGGGGCACCTGGTGGCTCAGTTGGTTCAGCATCCAACACTTGATTTTGGCTTGCCCTGCATCAGGCTCTGTGCTCAGCATGAAGTCTGCTTGTCTCCCTCCCTCCCCCCTGCTCCTCCCCTCCTTCACTTGCATGTGCTCTCTCTCAAATAAATATTTTTTTAAAAAAGACAAAAATCAAAGCTACATTGGCTTGAAGTTTGTCACCAAAAAACCCAATGTAATTAGGATTCTCGTATTTGTTCCTTTAGAGACCTGTGTAAGACTTCTTGAGGACATATATCCAGAAACAATTTATTCAGATCTATATTAAATTTTGCCAGACTGCTCCAGAACAGTTCCACCATTTTACACTAAGCAACAGTGTATGAGGGTTTCTATTCACCCCATCCCCATCGACACTTGACATTATCCATCTTTCTAATTTTTGTTAGTCTGTTGGGCACAGATATTTTATTGTGGCTTTAATCTGAACCTCTCATTACTAGTAAGTTTGAGCATATCTTTCTGTCATTAGCCTGTTCATACCCTTGGTGCATTTTTCTACTGAGGCTCTTGTTTTTTGTTTGATGATCTAGGCATTCCATGTTCTACTGTAGATACTAGCTCCTTGACAGATTTAGACATGTAAATATATTATCCTATACTGCCATCTCTTATAAAAATTATGAAATCTTTTTTTCCCAGTATTTTTTACAGGTATCTACTGACGCGTAAACAAAGCACCCAAAACCTCAGACGTTTAAAACAAACCATTTTATTTTGCTCATGATTTTGTTGGTCAAAATTGAGAAGGGCTCTCCTGGGTGGTTCATCTGATTTACATAGCAACAGCCATGGCAGGTGGGGCTGGAAGATCCATTTGCAAAATGGCTTCTTCGCTTACACACCTGGTCCCTTAATGCTCCTTGGCCTCTCCAGTAGATGTTTTATCCTCCAGGACCTCATCAGATGACTTTGACCTTCTTAGGACATAGTGATTTCAGGGTAATTGCATCTCTTACAGAGTGGCTGGCTTCCAAAAGGCAGGAAGAAACAGGCCAGATAAGAGCAACACCTGGAACTGGTATATCATCCATTCCACCATATCTTCTTGGTCTAAGCAGTCAAAAAGCCTACCCAAAATTAAGGAAGTGGACAGATACCCCTTTTGATGACAGAGTGACATCCCATTGCAGAACAGCATGTCAGCTGGGAGATACTGTTGTGGTCATCTTTGGAAAACAGAATCTGCTATGTTATGCAATGACATTTTTATTTTTTCTTTTGTGAACTGTCAAACCATGGCTTACCTTTCTATCTTCTCTTACTGATTGAAAAAACTTATTACATATCTCAAAACTTTTGCATTTCTATATATTATGTTCTTTCCAAGTTTTCCTCTTCAGGTAGAAGACTACAAGTCAGTTTCATTTACTTTACCATTAGTTTTCTTTTTAAAATCTTATGTTAGAATGAAAAAATTTAGGGACATCTGGTTGGTTCAGTTGGTTAAGCGCCCGACTCTTGAATTCGGCTCAGGGTCATGAGATCAAGCCCTGCACTGGGCGCCATGCTGTGTATGGAGCATACTTAAGATTCTCTCTCTCTCTCTCCAACCCTGCTCAAGTGCTCTCTTAAAAAAAAAAAAAAGGGAAAAAAATCACTTAAATCTGTGTATCTCAAAAAAAAAAAGATGTATTATAGAATATTATCAATAAGCCATTTCACAAATATCTTAAAATTAACTCCATTATAAATTCAAATTCTATAATTACAACAAATAGTACAGAAAAGTTTAAAATCACTGATGTCTTCATTTAAACTAATACAATGGGCCTTTTCTTTCCCTCTTATAAACTGCACATACTCTATATCTTCAATTAATACTAAAATATAAAGGAAAAAGTTGGCCACTCTTAATACAACTTCACTGAAAGTATGGTTCTTATCCCCTTGGAAAAAAACAAGAACAAAACTTCTTTAAAAACAATTTAAAATCCAGGAACATGGGGCTAAAATAAAACACGAAAGCAGTTTACAAATAATTTTTTTCAGATTAGTAAACATACACAACTCTCTCTATTCTTTCACATCAATTAAAAATGTCTTCTTGTATGGTCTTAATAAAAATTTCACAAATATGTATTTCATGAGTGTCAGGCAAGAAGTAATACTGTCTTCAAGTAAAACTTGTCTGAAAATGACAAATCATGTATCTCTTCGTTAACTAAAGACCATTAATAATAGAAAAGGAGACTAAAGCCATACACCCTAGATTTTTTTACAGGCCACATTCTGGAACTTGGTGCTAAGGTTTAAAGAAGTCATTAACTCATTTCCCCCCAGAATACAGAAACATAGCATGTGTAGCATTTTAGTTATAAAAATGTAATATGACAATTCACAGCACACCACAGCACACCTGGGTGGCTCAATCAGTTAAGCATCCGACTCTTGATTTTGGCTCAGGTCATGATCTCAAGGTCGTGGGATCCAGCCCTGCTTCAGGCTCTGCACTCAGCGGGGAGTCTGCTTGAGATTCTCTCTCTCCACTCTGTCTGCCCCTCCCCCTGCTTGTGTGCACTTTCTCAAATAAATAAATCTTTTAAAAAAATGTTATGTGACAAGAATGCTTCATTAAAATAATTTTTAGTAGTCTGATTGTGATATGTCTGGTATGGATTTCTTTGAATATATGTTGAGATTCATTGACCTTCCTGAAGTTCTAAGTGTGTATCTTTCACCAAAATTGGGATGTTTTCTGCTGCTGTTTCTTCAAATGTTTTTTGCACTCCACTCTTTCTCTTCTCCTTTTGGGATTCTGATAAAATGAATACTAGACCTTGTGACATTGTCCCATTGGCTCTGTTCATTTATTTTTTCTATCATTTTCCTCTCTGTTTACCAGACTGGGTAATTTCTATTGCTCTAGCTTCAAGTTCACGGACTCTTTTCTTCATTATCTCCATTCTGCAATTGAGCACCTCCAGGGAATTTTGGGTTTTATTTTGGGTTTTATTTTGGTTATTGTATTCTGAGTCCTAAAATTTTATTTTGTTTCACACACACACACACACACACACACACACACACTATAATATTATCTCTCTGCTGAGACTCCTCTATTTTCTTTTCAAGAATATTCTTCTTGACTTCTTGAAGCATGGATATTAGAATGAATATTATGGATATTTTGGAGGAAAAAAATGGTTTTTAAAAGTCGAAGCAAATAATTTAGAAAAAATTTCCAAAATAAACAAAAATGTCATTTAAGTTCTAGAGCCACACAAGCACACTGAGGGTGAAAGTTGAACAAAATGAAAAATAACGAAAGCAGAGGACAAAGCAAAATAATCTTTTAAGGTCTCTTGAATTTTTAAGATATAGATAGGATCTGGGATGCATGGGTGGCTCAGTTGGTTAACGTGTCTGCCTTCGGCTCAGATCATGATCCCAGAGTCCCAGGATCGAGCCCCAGGTCAGGCTCCCTGCTCAGCGGGGAGTCTGCTTCTCCCTCTCCCCCTGCTTCTTCTCTCTCTCTCTCTTGCTCACTCTCTCTCTCAAACAAATAAATAAAATCTTTTAAAAAAAAAGATATAGATAGAATCCTTTAAGTTTTGGAATATATGCATATGATCTTGTTTTCTTTCCAATAGGAAATGAAGTAATATCTTCTAACCTAGATACAACCTTTTGCTGTAACTATTGGTGTGTTATGTCTTGCCTATAAAAATCCTATGATTAATAACCTGTCTTCCAGAAATAAGGTCCAGCAGAGCAGAGATAATGTATCTGGTCCTGGAAATATACGTAGAAAGGAGCAGAAAATAAGATTCATTGAAAGGCATGAAAAATTTTTAAAACTTTTCCTCTTTCTTTCAGACACCTTATTATCCTCCAAAAAGGGGAGTGAGTAGGTGGAGATGCACTTCGTATTTAAGAGTATTGTCATCTGAAAACAAAATATATAAACAAGTGCACAAAGTACAATCAACAATTCTTCCACTTCAAATAGTGAAAATGAAAACTAAGGGCCAAATTCTGAATGGGTGGTTTGTTGTCTTGTATGTGCAGTTTTACCACTCACAAATGTTCACAGATGCAGAAATACATTAATAAAAAATGTGTGTTTTCAGCAATGTGAACAGTATTGTATAGGGAAACGAAATTAGAAAGGACTTGCATAAAGGCCTCAAACAGATATTCCTACTCAACCCCTCCACCCAAGTATTTCCAAATTTTGATTACAATCTAAAATGAACACTTTAATTTTTTGTTACCTTCCACATTGTATTATTTGTAAGCTGGTATTTATTTTTGAATGAACACCAGCACCAAAGGTCTTCATTTATAACAAGAATATTACCAGTGGGAGGCCTGGCTGGCTCAGTAAGTAAAGCGTGTGACTCTTGATCTTCGGGTCATGAGTTCAAGCCCCACACTGGGTGTGGAGGCTAATTTAAAAAAATTAATAATTAATTAATAATTTGGTGCTATAGCTCACTGAAAGGAGTTTCATCAAAACTACACAAAGCCTAAGTTTCAAAATGATCACTTTGGGCACATTTATCAAATACATATAGACAACCTTAGGAATCATCTTCTCCAGAAGGTAGTGGATCTTACCATAATTTTTTCTGGGAGTATAGTTTGACTTTCTTGTATTTCAAAAAACATTTCACACCAGCAGAAGAACTGAAATGATGGAGGTAGAAAGCAGAGTACAAAACAAAGTCCTCAGGGACTAAATGTTAAAATGCTTGGGTAAAATCTCACCATTTCTTAGAGACATTTGTCTACTCACAAATGTCCAGAAGGGCTCTTTGAAAATACAGAGATACATTTATTTCTAAACTTATCAAAATAAGTACCTATCTATTCTCCAAGCACCTTCAAATGAATCATTTGTTGAGGATCTGAGTCACAGGTACTTTGGCAATTAAAAATGTATGCATCTTGGGGTGCCTGGGTGGCTCAGTCGGTTAAGTGTCTGCCTTCGGTTCAGGTCAGGATCCCCAAGTCCCAGAATCGAGACCTGCATTGGTCCCTGCTCAGTGGAGACCCTGCTTCTCCCCCTGCCCCTTACCCCACTCGTGCTTGCGCTCACTCTCTCTCAAATAAATAAATAAGATCTTTTTTTAAAAAAAAGTATGCATCTTCTTTCAAAGCAAATTGTGGTTGTCATTGGTTTTGAATGATTTTATGACTCTACAAATCTACAAATTCTAGCCATTTCTAAGATAAAAAGTTTTCTAAGATACAAAACCACCAGTATTTTACCACATCACCTAACAATAACAAATATGAGCAATATAGATCATTTAAAAATAAGTTTCCCAATCCCTTTCCATTGGCAAGTTAATTAATATTCTAAGATACATTGAGGTCAGGTCAGAGTGAAGGAAATACCTTCCTGATACCTGACTAGCAAGCCAACAGTATTAGTTTACCAATCCATACCCAAAATCACATTCAACAGGAGTACGTGTACAAACCCATCCACTTTGCTCCCTTCCATACCATTACTGTATTTTCAAATACTCAAGTACTAAGCAAACTCAGACAAAAGGGGAATTATGAAAACCCAGTACATTACAAAACATCAAAGGGTTTTTTAATGATATATGAAAGTAGTCCAACAAAATGACACAGAAACAGGTTTTATAGGCTCTAAAATACCAAGAAAAAGAACAATTTTTTTCCTCTCTCACTACAAATCATTTCTGTCACATGGCCTGCCCCCCAAACTAAAAACTGAGAGCTGATTTTCAAAAGCACATTATACTTATTTTAAATCCCCCATTTCACCAAACTTGAATAAAAAAAACGTTCTAGATGACAATTTTACTTGTGGGGGGGAAAAGCTTTTACATAATACTGTCTGATAAATAGCTTTTCATGGCTAGTTAGGCCTCAAGTTACGTAAACAACAACCAGACTCTAAATAAGGCAGAATTTATGGAGCAGCACATGGTGGCAGAAATACTGAGTTTGTGCAGGGGTGTTAAGACAGGTACTGACCTGCTTGGCAATTTGGTGTTATCCTGAGATTCTGATATGTGCAGTTACATGTCAATACACAGTGTCGCATTTTGACTCAAGCTGAGAGATTACCGAAAAACAAGTAAGATGCAGAGGAACCCTGTGACCCGAAAGTAAGGTAACACAGCTAAAAGCAAATCCGATTCCCGTAAGTACCCAAACAACTTCACAGCACCACTAAGGTGAAGGGGACTGCTTCCTAGAACTAAAGGTAATTGTGATGGCGGGATCTGTTTTAAATTCATTTTTTGCACACTATACTGTTCCACGAACAATTGCAAAACAGTCTTTTGGAGGCTCGAAAAGGTTTAAGAACACATCCAAGTTAACCGAAAGGCACTTCACAAGGCGGAACTGCCCACACTGCCTCTTAGCATTAGCACACAAGGGCAAGGTTCACCACATGCAAGAGAAAGTGAAGCACACACTCAGGGGCACGTTCACCACTCATGCAGTTTCTCACACCTAAAACAAGACAGACAACACTCAGGATATTCTGTCCACACTTTCCAAAATTCCACTTGTTGCACAAATCCCACCAGACCCAAGAAAATGAGCCCAGCCTAACCCCAAATAGGGTCATGAGCATCAACGACCAGAAGTACAGAGTCGAACAATAAGAAAAGTGGGAGGGGTGCAGGATACAAACCACAACAAAACAAAGCATGCCCCCAAACGCTTAGGCGCTGGTCTGCCAGATATTTTGAAGGCTGAGAGCCAGACGGCTAGGGTCCGGCAGGCTGGAGCCCCTCACCTAGCCCTTAGCCGCCAGAGGCCCCCAGGCCAATCTAGCGACAGGAGGCCCCAAGCTTAACCCAGCAGACCGCTCGCCCACCTCCCAGGCACACATTTAACAGGCCCTCGGTAACCTGGGGTCTGTCGGTGGCCTTCTGACGATACAGAGAGCCCCCTAAGCCGTCCGGAATGACAGAATACCCCAACTCCTGCCTTGGCGGCGGCCATCACACCAGAAGAACGAACTTTTACGACAACTCCCACAATACCCGCGGCCTACAACTCCCAGAGTGCACCGGGCGGCGCCGCCGTTAACCCTGTCGTGGCGCCGGGGCTGGCGAGCCCTTCTCCCCTCCCCCTCCCAGCACCCAATTGTTGCACCAACTTTCACGCTCACGATCCCAAACTAACTTTGCAAATTCTGCCGAACAGTTCCAGTTTTGCTATTTCGCTGCCTTCCTTTATCACTCAGACCACCTCAACTGCCCAGAAAATTATCCCTGACAGAGTACTCTTTGCTGTCCCCAGAGCACTCTTCATAGTGCTAAATGCTTATCATTTGTAGGGGGTACATTTAGCTTCAGTTAATCTTCCCCTTCGCCTTTATAATTTTCTGGCATTTTTCTAAATTATTATAACAGATATTTTGGTACTCAACAATATTAATTTAAAAATTGTTTTCTAAAATCTGGGAATCAACAACAGAGAAGAACTATCCTATAGTTGACTATAATAGTCTCTATCTCTACGTTTTGTAAGATAAACTTCCTTAAAAATTTCATGCAACTCTAAATAAGTCCTAATAAGAAAAATCAGATATGGGCAATATATCTTTTCAATTTCAAGTTCATTTTTTTTAAAGGGAAAGCTCTATTGTGTCAACATACTTGTTTTCCCTTTTTCTCTCTATTGATAGAAAGATAATCAGAAATAGCATATAACTACTACTTTATCCCTTTCTGACTTTAAAAAATAGCAAACAACCAGTCAGGAAACATTTTCATATAATTTGAAAAGAAAACCAAGGGTTCATTCTTTCAGAAAACTGCACAATCACATACTTTGCTAATGAACTCCTTTAAAGTTTCTCATTTTAATTAAAAACGAGTTTTAAAATGCATTTCTTTTAAATACATTGCCCATAATTTCAGTAAATATGACAATCACATTTAGAGATCACAGTATCATCAATATAAATTAAATGTGTAAGATGTACTTACACAAACTGTAACTTGCTCAGACGTGTAACTGACTGACAGACAAAATAATTGTTTGGTATTTGATGCATGCACTAAAACAACAACTAGATTCTCCTATAGTATCTGCTATTTTTCTCATACCAAAATATAAAATAAAATGTACATAATGTCTGATTTTTCCATAGAAACATTTTGCCATTTGAAAGGGCACTCAAAATGTATCATGAATTTCGAATCACAAAACTCAGAAATCCTAACACACACACAAAAACTCAAAGCCCTTTGGGAAAGATACGTCTTCAGCAAAACTCTAAAAAATCTTATTTTAAACATGACCCTTAATATTACATTTAGCTTATTAGTAAATTTTTTGATCTAGTAAACTACAATGAGAAAATATTTCTGCATCATTAATTTTTTTATTTCATGTTACAGTATATAGTTTCATTAACAATTAAGGTAAATGCTATATGTCAAGACATAAAATATATACATACATATTTAAATTTTAGTTCATTAGACTATTTTAGCTTCTGTATTTTTCTAATTTTAACTTAACATCTTAGTTAGAATTTAGCTAGGCAAAGTTACATTTTTTCTCTCTATTTTTTAATATCTCCTAGACCATAAAAATGTAATGCATATTTTATATATTATTCTTCTGATGTTAAAATATGTGATTCGTAAGAAAGTTTCTAAAACAAGTCAGAAATGAAACTGATCTCCTCGTATATTTATAACATGCTTACAACTCTTTTCTCAGTGCTATTAAATTATATTTTCCATTAGAAGTTAGTGTTTTCTATTTTTTATCTTTTAAAATATAAGATTTAAAAACTGACATATTAAAGGACTTTATTTAAAGAGTACATTAGGAATAATGTTAGGATCTTTTTCAGATTACCAAAATTCTTCTTTTGAAAATAACTTAGAAGTTTAGTATATCCTAATTAAGTAATTTAAGTAAGTCTTAACCTATATATTTAATATTAATATGAATGTTTTATAAGGAGAAAAATATATTCTAGAAATGAATTCTTTAAATCCATGTAAAAAAAATTAGTACTTTTCTCCCAAAGTTTTTAGATTTTATTTAACCACATGAATTTTTACGTGTATTTCTTAAAGACCGAAACCTTATTATACCTTATAAAAACTTACATTTTTAAAAATATTTATATGTAACTGTTTCATATATTTAAAATTAGAAGTTTTGTTTGCTCTTGACAATATATGTTAATAGAAGACAAACATTGCAATTTATTTCTTTTTCCAAATGTGATATTGGTGAGAAAGCTAGAATGTACAAATTTGCATATTTTATAACAGATTCTATGTATAATTTCTCTAACTACTTCTTTCATTCTTTTAGCTTCATAAAATACTTCAAAGCATCTCTAAATGATTGTTTAGATATTTTAATTGCATTTTTGCTTTATCTGCTTTAAAACATCTGATTTTCATACATGTGATTTATCCTGTTCATGCAAGTAAATTGCACTAATAGAATTACTGCCAAAAATAGAATGAGTTGCTAATATTTTAATATGCTCAAAAAGTTAGTCTGTCTTCCCTTTTCGTACGTTACCAGCATGACACAAATAAAAACTGAAAAGAGGTCACACACAAAGGACAGGTTCTTGCCTGATTAAACAAATTGTTTATATTTACATTATGACCCTACAAAGCAATATTTTCCTAGCATGTGAATATATCCCAGAGTTTAAGCTTCTTTGTTACTGCCCAAACCTTAAATAACTTTATTTCACTGGCCTGCTTTTAAAACAGTGACCGGTCTTTCAAATTTATCAAAATAGTCTATTTCTTATTATTATATATGTTTATATTTATGTTTAGGGATATTCTAGGTGTCTCTAGATTTTTTGAAATATAATTTTAATTTTGTTATGTCCTAAATACTTAGAAAAGATGATGATGGGAATCCTATTATAATGTCCGTCTATTAGAAAGTACATAAAAGGGGCCTCTTTTTTCCCCCAACAAACTGATTTTTTTAATGAAAAAATTTTCAACTAATTTGTTTTTTTAACTTAAAAATCCAGCTTTTTATCATCTTCATAATGTTTTATATCAGTTAGCATAAGCAAAGCTTAAATTCATGTTACTTCTTTTCTCTAATTGAAATGCCCTCTTTTCAACAGATGGATAAATAATAGCAAATGTTTCCTTACCTAAAGATGAAAAGTTTCACCTTTACAAAAGTCTCCAAGTTTCTTCAGAAGATAAAACTTGACATTTTCCTATAGAAATAAAAAGATACAGGTTAATGATTATGATCACTCTAAAAAATCATAATAGGATGATGGATATTTGAATTTTTTGAGTCCTAACTTTAGACAGCGAGGCTTAAATATAATTAAATTAAATCAATGCTGCCAATTAAAAAATCATCCTCATTTAAATTTTAAATTTTACCACAGAACCATCATAACTTTCTTATACTTAGTTGTCCTGCATTTTATTCTGCTATTGACATATCATGTGGATCTTATTTATGACTCAATAGTTTTAATACTCTTTTGATATATTTGTCAATAACTATCCTAATCTGTTTTAAGATGTTTTCTAATACATAGTAATGCCTGTTTTATACATAGTTTCTATAGCCTAAATTTCTAATCACGTGAGAGAAAAAGGTCCAAATCCTAAACTTCGTAATTTTCAAAGGCTTTTCTAGCTTCAAATCAATTTCTGCAAAAAGAGATATTTAACACATGACATACTCTAAGATAGAAACAATAAATACTTTAAGACAGAGTAAGACTTAGACTGAATGTTTAAAAGCCACTGTCGTGCTCCTCCATCTCCTTCTTTCTGGTCATAATTTTATTTCCATTTTAATACAGGTTTACATTCATTAGCTCACATTCCTTCTCTCCAAAGAAAAAATTATTTCTGCTTAGAAAAATTTCAGATTCTTTACATTTTCCCTTAAGGGCATGTAAAGACCTACTATTTCCAATTCCAGAAGGGGGAAATGAGTATCAATTATACTATTTCTCCCCCAAATTTCTTTTCAGAGAGCTATTTTCTATTCCTTCCCTCTATATGATTCTGCCATACCCCACTCAGCTTTTTTTTTTTTTTTTTAACAAACCAACAAGGTTTGTCTGACATTCCTCTCCCCAACATTTGAGGACACATTCTGATTTTTTTCTTGTGTTTTGATGCATATGTCAGAGTCTGGCTAATGCCACCTCTCCATACTCCAAACATAGCCAGTTTTCACTCACCACTAGGGACTTGCGGGCTTTCACGCACCAGACCCCTGCAAATCCCTGTTCTTCACCAGGACGTCCCATTTGGAGTCCTCATACGGATGAATAAAGTTGGAGAGCACAGGGGAGTTAGAACCACAAGAAAGAAGGCTAAGCATAGATGTCACCAGTCACATCCCTGAAAGTATCTTGCCCGTAACAGTAATGCTTTAGAGCAATATAGAACCTATAAAATTCATATGCCCGACCACTAAAATACTCCTTTCTATTACATCACTCATGGCTACCTTTGATTTCCTAAGCCATTGGTTTTTTAATGTGTCCTTTGTGGTACAAACAATTTTGCAAGTGCAGAGAGGTTTTGAGGGTAGGAGAACTGACCACTCACGGGTCCAACCAGTTTCTAGGGCAGAAGCAGGATGACCTCTTGGGCCTCCACCCAGACTAAAAGCTTGAGCTCTGCCTCTCGTTTTGCCTTGTCATACACGCCCGAGGGATTGAAGATAACCCTGTAATCACGCTGCACCTCAGTTTCTTGGTTTCCAAATTGATTCCATCACACAACGCGACAAGCAGATCACGAAGTGGGAGCCCAATCAAACGGCAGAAAGAAGAAAGATTTAGACCAACAGGCCTTTATTCCTCAACTGCCCCCATTTTCCTGAAGCCTTTCTCTCAGCAATGGAGGTGGGCTGTGGTAGTGGGCAAGGCTGAGGGGTACCATATGGACGGCTTCCAATATCCCCAACCCCTACAACAGTGTAAACAGTAATATGGCCAGACATAACGGCAATATTTTTCCTTTTTAATAAAAAAAATATGCCAAACTAAAAGCCTCTTTCTAAAATACTGACATGGTAGGTAAATGCTTTTTATAAAGAATAATACATAAGTGGGTTCACAGCCATAAAAATCTTATCACTGCTTCAGCCTTGGTCCTGTTGGCTTCTTTTCCTCCATGTATACGGACAAACTAGTCCTCATTCAGTAATCCAAGGCTATTGTAACCGGGGAGCGAGCACAGTGGGGAGCCTTTAAACCCCTCAGAGAAACCCCCTCCAACCCAACCTGGCACCAAGGATTGTAAAGGGAACTCGGCACAGCATTGTCAGCGTTCAGAAAGAGGATTTCTGCCCCACTCTGGCTCAGAACTCCACGCCAAATTAATCTGACTCATCAGTTCCTATTGAGACACTCAGTTATTTACAAGAAAGCACTAAGCATAGACTCAGTTAAAAGTGATTTTTTAGAAAGCCAAGATTTATTAATTCTAAACAGTAACAGATTAACGTTAACCACTTATCAATTTCAACACCACCAGCAGCAAATGGATTAATTCATTCGCCAGAGCAATTAACACTGTCATACTCTCTCCCAAACTTCCTTTGCATTTTAGGAAACCAAGTTCTTAGAAATAATAAAATAAGAGTTTTCCTTACCATGGGCTTTTAAACATTAACTACAAATCCAATCTCAGACTGCTTAGCATAAAATTAAGAGTGCTCTCTCTCTGTCTCTCTTCCTCCCTTCTATTTCTCCCTCTTTGAATTAATTAGGGGGAATTCACAATCTTCCGTACTCTGCTTTCCAACCTGGGTATCACTCCAAAATGGAAGGAACTTCCTCCCTCGTTCCCTTCATCCTTACTTGAAATCCCTCTTTAAACATACCACAAATTTTCCTGGTATCACTGTACTGTGATTCTGGCTAAATTTCACCAAACTCTATCCTCACAGAAACTGTAAAATGCAAAATGTAAAATGAGGGGGTTGTACAGGACAATCTCCAAGGTCCCATTTAGCACTGGCATTCTATATGTGTCTCTGATGATCGAGAGAAACTGGAATAACTCCATCTGAGCACCCAAATTTGGGCCTCACTTCTGTACATGCTACTGCTTTCACTGTATCTGTAAACTTTTTGCTGAATTACACCATAACACATTTTTCTGCCTTTCTAGGCGAACACTTCACTTCACTTTGCTTCTTCAACCTAATACTTTTCTTTCTCTAAGAAACCGTTCTGGATCACTGATAATGCTAACTCCATTCTTTCCATTAAGACCATCACTGTACCACCAGCAACATTTTTCTGACCTAATTGGGGAATCACTTAATAATACTGTAACACATTCTTCTTCTAAGAAAACAACAGTGTTTACTTCCCCAGACCCTACCATCCTCATCCTCATCTATAACATTTACCGAGAGCTTCTGAGGCGACAGACACTGTTCTAAGCACTGCACATTGAATCCTAACAACCAGATAATGCAGATTCTATTATCCCCATTTTACAGATGAGCAAATTGAGGCAAACAAAGGTTAAGTCATGTGCTCGGGGTTTATTTCTAATGAGTGAAGGATCCAAGTCTGAAAACCACACATTTTGGGTACAGGGCTTGCACCCTTAACCCCATGATGCACTCACTGCCTTTGATATGATGATTTCCATGGACCCTCCCACTTCTAAAATTCTCTGATCACCCAGCACTTGATTATCTCAGTCTCCTAATAGATGAATTAGGCATAACCAGAATATCTATTTTATAGTGTTGTTGGGGAAAAATGAAAGAAATTTAATGTAAAGCACCCAAAACAGTGCCTGGCACAGAATAAATAGTTTGAGGAAATGTCAGCAATTATTTCATGGGAAATCTCTCAATTTGCAGATGAAGACACTGAGGTCACTATTAGTTAGTGGAAAGACTAGGACTGGGACCCGGAAGTAATGCACCAGCTTCTTTTTACAACTGCCATTTATGATTGCAATGTTAACTTCAGAGACACAGTTAAATTTCAAGACTAAAAAGTAATGTATAGCTTGTGTTTCTTAATCTGGGGCTTTACTTATTGAACTATACTCTTCCTGCTAAAGGGGCAAATTCCAAGGAATCAGGGATTCTGGATTTGCTTGCCCGCCCCCCCTTTTAACACATGGCTAGGCTTTGCTACCAGTAAATATCAACAACCTCTAACAGTTTTTGGAAGAGCAAGCTTACCAGAAGCTTCCTATCTATTAAAAATCACCTCTATATTGGGGCACCTGGGTGGCTCAGTCGGTTGAGTGTGGACTCTTGACTTTGGCTCAGGTCATGATCTTGGGGTTGTGGCATTGAGCCCCGCATTGGGCTCCACGCATAACGCGGAGTCTGCTTGGAAATCTCTCTCTCTCTCCCTCTACCCTTCCCCCTGATTGTGCTCTCTCTCTCTCTCTCTCTCAAATAAACAAATAAAATCTTTTAAAAAAATTACCTCCATATTGAGTATAGGTTGAAAGTCTTTTCAAATGGTGATAACGATTTGGTGGAATGCATTTCTCACCAGAGGCCCCATACTTGAGAATGAGTCCATTTTATGTGCATTAATTGAAAAATCGGGGCACCTGGCTGGCTTAGTCAGTAAAGCATGCAACTCTTGATCTCAGGATCGTGAGTTTGAGCCCCACGTTGGGAGGTAGTGTTTAAAAAAAAAAGAAAAGATATAGGTGTTCAGGATGAAAGGTCTCCTTCCCTGTATAAAAAAAACTGGGGCTTGCAAGGGCTGTGCAGGTAATATTAATATTTTTACATTGATGTGTGATGTATTAAACGTGATAAAAGATTTGAGCATGCATTTGTGTACAGCAAAGAATCAAAGGACCTAAAGTCAACACAGTTGAGGCCGGGCTCTACACGCCAGAATTTTACATAGAAACAATTTTTTCTGTATATTTTTTTCCTGTGTCCTCATGGCAATAAATAAATACACACATTTTGTTATCAACAAAAGCTATGCTAACATATCAAAAAAGTATTACATTACTTGGGTAGAATACAGCTACTGTCGTAATAACTATTCAAAAGACAAAAGAATTTGTAAGAAGTGCAAAAAAAAAAATCTGGTAATTCCAAACAAGAGTAAAATAAAATAATCTTGGTACAGTTTATATTTTTATAATTTATGTCATTATCTTCGGACTTTCAGTTAGCTTCTAGGGTCATATTGGCTCCTCTCATTGCCTCTCAAGTTCTTATCCGAGAAGCCATGGCTCGCAAACCCTTTTATTTCGGTGGTCTTCTTCAAGGAACATTCCACCTTGTCCTGAGGTCAGTACCCCAAACTTCTCAGCATTTAGCTCAAGTAAATAAAAAGGCGTATGCCTTCATTTTTAATGTCTACCATGCTTTCCTTGTGGCTTTTGAATGCACTCAAAAAATAAAATAAATTGTATTTTTGCTCAGGATTTTCCTTTTGTACTGGTTTGTGCAGTAATGACCATACTCTTAAGAACTAAAGCCCCACCTGAGAATGTTGAATTTGCCTATCAGTCCAGAGAAATTTCAAATCTATGGTCCCTTCTTGTGCATGCACAAATAGTTATCACAACAAGATTTTATTTTATTAATATGTGTGGTATTTTTTTTTAAAGATTTTATTTATTTATTTGAGACAGAGAGAATGAGAGACAGAGAGCATGAGAGGGAGGAGGGTCAGAGGGAGAAGCAGACTCCCCGCCGAGCAGGGAGTCCGATGCGGACTCGATCCCAGGACTCCAGGATCATGACCTGAGCCGAAGGCAGTCGCTTAACCAACTGAGCCACCCAGGCGCCCTGTGTGGTATTTTTTAACACTAGAAGATTGGATCTCAAGGGTTTGTTTGTTTGGTTGTTTGTTTTTACAGTCTGTTTTGGAAATTTTCAAGCAAAGAAAAGTAGAGAGAATATAACAAACATCCATGCACGTATCAGCTCTATTTAATAGTTAACAGTCACATTTCCTTCATCTCTCTTTTTTTTTTCTTTGCTCAAGAAATCTAAAGGAAATGACAGGTACCATGATATTTCACGCCTAAATACCTCATTGTGCACATTTGCTACATAACCAGAATGTCATGATCGCTCCTACCAAATTAACAATAATTCCCTACCACCGAGGCCATACTCTATTTTGGGGGGTGGGGAGCGGGCCGGAGGGAGAGGCAGAGAGAGAATCTTAAGCAGTCTCCACATCCAGCGTGGAGCCTGATGTGGGGCTGGATCTCACGACCCTGAGCTCATGACCTGAGCCGAAATCAAGACTCGGATGCCCAACCGACGGACCTACCCAGGTGTCCCTGCCATATTCTCATTTTTGCACGTTGAATCTAATTTTCTTGATAATTTCCTTAAGTCTCTATTCTGTCATCAATGACAGCACACTCGTATTTCTAAATAAAAGCCACTTCGAAAGTGGTTAATTCCAGCAAGTTCTGCTAAGGTAGCAATGTGCTCCCTGAACTGTTCCAAGTTCATTACCTGATGGACCACCAGGCATCATCTAGTCTTGCCCATATACCTGTTGGAGACATCATGCTAAATCAAACACTGATGAGCACTGGATAAAAGAAGCTGTGGGATTTCGAGTATATATTTCCCCTCCATAATCAGCTTGCACTGGGGAGCAAAGGGAGTGGGACAAGGGACCACCAAATCCTAAATATAGTCACGTAGTTTTAAATGGGTTTGTTTTGTCTAATCATTCAGTAGACGTCTATATAGCCCAATCTACACAAGATGCAAAGGTGGTAATTTTCTGTAGAGTCAAATTCATGGAAACTCAGAGGGAAAAAAAAAATCACTTTTCCTTCACTCAAGTAAAATTATAATCTATCAGAGGAGGGGATAACTGGATTAGTTGGGTTTTCTAGGAGTAAGAAATAAAAAGGATTTTCTTAGGGGGTGGGGAGAGGAGAGACTGGAAATTGACCTGACATAAATTTTAAGTCATGCTCAGTCATAAAGACCAGGGTGAAAGGTCTCTCTTGTCCTTTTGTAGGAAATCATCAGAAGGAGAAATAGGTAAGCTAAGATTACCTTTTTGCTTCAATTTCGTCTGCAAGCTACTTATTTTTCTAGTAATAATCATCTACTATATATGAGTCTCTCAAAAACCAACGTAAACCAAAGGGGATAGTCAAGGGTTTTGCAAGCTCCAACACTTGAAGCTATCTTGAAGGCTAGTCTTCCATGGTATTAAGGGTAAGAACACCGCTTGGAACATCCTGTCTTAACCTTTACCTTTCGCATCTTCTCCTTCCACAAAGCCACCTTAATAATGTTTGCAATGTTATTGTTTTAAAATTATCATTTTAATTTATTTATATATGACTGAACTAGTTAAGGACACACACATTTTTTTTTCCACTGAGGTAAAACTGTATGGGGGACAAGATAAAGGTATCTCCTCTTTCCATCGTAACCAAAGCATATCATATTATGCGTTTCTCCATTTTCCCCCCTTTTAAATAAGGGAACTATAACAATTGTATAAGTAGACAATATTTAAATTTGATAGTGTCAGAATTGAGTAAGGCATGGCTATCAACACTCAGCCATATGCCATCCCCTTAAGAACCTCATTCTAAAAGACATGCCAACATGCCCATGTGCAACATTTACAAAAATACATGTGTGGAAATGTTTACACTTGATATGGTAATTTATGTAGAGGAAGTCAAAGCGAACTGCTTCCAAAATGGGACCAAAGGAAACATCAGAAACCAGAATCCAAAGACAGTCCTCAATCTTTTCCTTTAGGCACCAAAAACTTTCCAGAAAAGTCAATAAGTAACTTAGTTGCTGACCACCTCCCTTTCCCACTCTCCTGAAGAAAACATTTAAAGCAAAAAAGCATGGCAAATATGCAAGAAATAAAAAGAGCTGTAATAGATCTATAATGATCTAAAAACTCGGCAATCTATCCCTGACCAATGACATTGGCTGCAGAGCCACCCAGTGCGTATGCAGATGGACAGACCGGACAGACAGATGGACAGGCTGTGCATACCTCCTGCCCATGTGATCATCCCTACTGAAGACTTCCCACCCGCGCTCAGTGGGATGTTAGAAGAAACAACCTCAGAATAAACACATACACATACATACACAGGTACTACAAAAAACTTTAGATGCCTCACAGGAAAGGGATTTTTTTTTCTCTAAAGAGTTACTTTGCAAATGAAGTTTACAGTATAAGCAGTTTCCTATTCTGCCATCCTATGCAGGTATTCCACTGTCCAAAGAACAGAATGTCAGCATCACTTACTCATCTAACAAATACTTATTGCCTCTACCTGCCTGGTAATAGAAACATTGGTCTTTAAAGTCAGAAGGGTCCTCAGAGATCATCTAATTCAATTTATTCACTCTACGGAGGAAGCCAAGAGAGGTAAAATGACTTACCAAGGCCATACGGCTTTCTAGACTGATTATCTTCTTCAATTGATGACAAAGAGCTCAAAAGAAGGAACTGCCAAATAAAAAGTCAGGGATATGGTAGAGAATACCCACCAACACCGAAAGATTGAGAATTGGACTTTTGGGCAACCTTTCAGAAGAAGAAAAAGAGGCTGGTCATTTGCCCCATCCTTCTTTTCTCATGTCACTCACTCACCACACACCCTGCAGAGTAGTAGTCAACCACCTACCCCCTGGATCCTCTCCCACCAGGCTCAGGGTGGGGATGGGGGGGCGGAGTGGTGGTGAGAGGGCGGGAGGAGGGAAAGAACAGGACGCTGGCTGTGGGACACGGAGCCTCGCCAACACACAGAAAAATGACCTTCCAGAGACAGCTCCGAATCAAATACTGATAAGGGTGCTCCTTCCTATTGGAATCCAGAGCTCATTGCAATGGGTACCTTTAGGTCAGGACTGCTAAGAGTTTCAGAGAGAACAATTCCTACAGTGAAAAGAAATGGAAGGAAAGAGAAAAAAAAATGTATATAAGTTTTCGTTGTTCATTGAGTGTCCTGACATGGGGCCTTTTTGGTATTAGCTTAAATGGTCTCCTTTAACAGGAATGCTCAAAAGAAGCTCAGCTGGTGCCTATTAGGACTGACCACACTTTGGACAAATTGGAAGCTAACCTCAGGAACTTTGAGGGAAAATGTCTGAAAGGTCCTTTTTTTTTCTTTTAGTCATGTTATATTTGCTAGCATGCATTTTTAAATTAACTTTTAACTTTTTTACAGTTTTTTTTAAAAAGATTTTATTTATTTATTTGACAGAGAGAGACATAGCAAGAGAGGGAACACAAACAGGGGGAGTGGGAGAAGGAGAAGCAGGCTTCCTGCCGAGCAGGGTGCCCAATGTGGGGCTCGATCCCAGGACCCTGGGATCATGACCTGAGCCGAAGGCAGATGCTTAATGACTGAGCCACCCAGGCGCCCCAAACTTTTTTACAGTGTTAAAAAAAATCTGTGTTCTGGTCTCAAAGTAGTTTCTAAAAACAAAGAAAGCTTAACACATAAATTGTCTTATTTCTAAGATATATCTTAGAAAGTCCTCTTGCTGTGAGAGGACTTGGAGATCTCAGGTAAATACTCGTAGACACCTGAGATCCTTTACTTTCTATTCAATCTGTGTTTGTCAAAAAAACCTCATAGATTTTTTTTTTTTTACCCCTGCCAAACTATCCACCATCTGTTTTCTGTCTGCACCAAACTTAAATCTCCTTTGAAGTCTAAATCATGTGTCCAAGCATCCAACAGCCCTAACTTTTGAAAGACAGAGGTACACTGTTTTTTTGTTTTTATTTTTTTGAAGAAAAGAAACCCACTAGACTATTAGGATTTTGTTTACTGGGCATTAGGGCCAATGCTGGGGAAACTTCAATAGAGGTGATATTAACTAAGGCAGTAAAAATTCAACCATCTTGAACCTTCATCTTTTTCAGCTATCAAGTTAGGTTCTTAAAGGGAGATGAACTTTTAGAGACACAGAAGTTGAGGTCGCCGAATATCCAACCTTGCCCCATGCTCTGATCCATGGCAAGATACCTCACTGCTGGGCATTAAGACAAAAATCCTTCTGGCTGTCAGAAATATCTAGATGCACAGGGGCTTGCCATGTTTTAGAGCACCCTCCAGGGCAATAGCCCCTAAAAAGGCAAGAGAAGCAAACAGAAATGTAGGGCATTAACCTGTACCCAGAGAAAATCAAAGGGCACCCTACAAACCCCCACTGTGGGTATAGCTTGGACCCTTGCTTTGTTGTCAATAGATACTTCCCTAATGTTCATCATCAACCCCAAAGACAGGTTTTCAAAGCTCAAGATGACTTAGAGATGACGCAGTCCATTTTTCACATTTTGTAGATGTGGAGACAGCTCCAGAGAAAGGAAGTGCCCAAAGTCACACAATCAACAGGCTTAAAAAACCCAGAACTTCTGCCTCCCATCCAATTCTCTTCTATGCACTGGAATTTCACCTTTCCAAAACATTTAACCACATACCACACTCATCACCTCATTTAATCCTGTAAGAAATCTCTGCGGTAAATAGAGTGCCATCCCCATTTTCCAGACAAAGAAATTACTGTAGAAGTTTACACCAAGTCACTGCCAGATTCAGAATCACAATTAGGTCTCTCGACACTGATTTGGCATCTGAAAACAATAGTTTCTGTTTATTTAGTGTCTACATTTGTACTTTATATATTATGATTTCTCTTTGGTATCCCAATTTTTTTAAAGAAGCAAACAAAAATATCATATTTGAATTGGAGATCGGATAAATACAATCAGTTACTCTGAAAAAAAAATTCCAACACTGCATCCTCCCCACTAAATGTTTCTGGAGAATGTGTTGATCTGCACATTCCCTTCTGGACCTACCATCAGCTGTAGCCATGGCTGGGAAGTCCAACCCCGTGGGCTTTCCTATTTCATAGCGGTCATTCAATACAGAAAATAAGCTGTATTCTGAGTCACTAGGAATTCACCAAATGAAATTGGTGTTAAGACCCACTGAGCCTGTGGCCAAGGTAGTATGTCTTCCATGGAGATCTAGAGAGAAATGACACCTGAGGAGGGAGACGTCACCAAGCAGGCTCAATAAACTCCACAAATGGGGCCACCAAGGGCTTCCTACCATTGGCCATTGAGCTCTTCTAGACTAAATACACCATAATCTAGGTTGGTTTGCTTCAACCAATACACTGAAAGCTTAGAAGCAGAGAAAATTGAGCAAATACGGAGGACAAACAAAAATATAATAAGATCAGCTTTCTCAAGGTACATTTAAGAGACAATAAGCCAGACTGAACTCCTATTATGAACAAAATACCACACATGACCACAACTCGAATACCAAGACATTGCAGGACTCCATTAGAATCACTTGACACTGCTCATTTGGAAAATTGTGATATTATAAAAATTACTATATTTTGTCAAGTAGTCTGGAAAATTTGTTCAATGCAAAGGATTGCAAATAGGCTTTGTCAGAATTGACAATTACCTAGATCTTTTCAAATTTGTGGATAGACAGGAATAAAGATGTTTCTTGGAATAAAGATGTTTCTTCATCCCTTCCCTTTCCCTCACCCGCCCCCATGTACATTTCCCTAGAAAAATACGCCTGGGTAAATCAACTCCCAAATCCAGCAATATGGAAAAAAACTGGTAAGGATGGGATCATGTTTGGCCAAATAGCTGCTTCATATCAATTATAAACATAGACTCAGACACTGGGTGAAATGTGGTTATGAGATGAATGGTGTGGGTTATCAGTAAAGATGAGTGACATCCTTAAATGCTCATATTGTATAGCCCCTAATACTTTTGATTAAGCCAGTCGAATGGCATTGCAAAATTCAACAATATTTGTTTGAAAATTATTTAGGTGAATCTCGGAGCCTTTTAAGACAAGTTTGGGATAGCTCTACCAATGGTGTTATGCTGTATCACAGTTTAGTGAGAGCCCTGATTACAATAAATACATAAAACCAAAAGAATATAAATGTATGTTTCACATATTCATTCATTTCTCATTTATTCAACCACGGCTATCATACAGGTTAAAAAAAAAAGTTTAGAAATTTAACACAGCTCTGGAGAGTAGCTCTAACCCAGACAAATCTGTATTAGGACATAATATTTTTAAGTCAAAGTAGCCTGAAAAATTGCAACAGTGCAGTGGTCTTCTTGTCCATTTTTATTAACATTTATATTTGCACAGCATCTTTTTTGGGGGGGGGTAGCTGATTTCTTTTCTATCTGTTAAGTTGTGAGTCAGTGCTCATCTGAATGCCTAACAAATCTTGAGAATTAAAAATGCCTTTAAAATTCTAATCAGTAGTGACTGTGAAAAGTGATCAAGTCCAGAGGCTTTGTTTGTTGTTGTTGTTGTTTTAATAATATACAGCCAGTGAAAGAGACATAGTTGCTAGTTGCCAGACATAAAGCAATAATGATGTTGCTGAAAATGCTTAAATCTTTTTTATTTGGGGTAAATTTAAAATACAAAGTTATTCAGCAAAATGGGATCTCAATATAAGAACAAGACATTGGAAGCTGACAAAAAAAGAAAAAAAATTATTTATCAGAGGAAAGGAAGTTTCATTGAGATGGGGTCCAATTTCTCTGGTAATTAAAGAAAATCATTACTGTGGGGTATTTATTTTATGTGGCATGTTGCAAACATTTTAAAAGATAATTTTTTATTTCTTCTTATTTGGCATTTTGTAAAAAAAAGTCATGAAGACAAAAACTTCTGGAGTAACATTGAGAATTTTGAAACATTGTTATTACTGACATTAAAACCAGCAAAAAGAAAATTTTTGCCAGTGCTTTCAATTTTCTAATAATCTTTTTAAATACAGATAAAAATTTATTAGGCAAAATCAAAACTTCTTGAAAATTTATTTATCAAGATTTTAAAGGTTAGCATTATAACAGAATTCTGTGATAAAAATCTAAAGAAAGGAATATCATTTAGAATATCTGAAAATACATTTTAGAAATAAACTGAATTTATGTGGTAAGCTTTCATTGACATTGGCAACTACTTTGAGGGACCAGAATATAGATTTTTTAATACTATGAAATTTTAAAAAGTTGATTAAAAATTATATGCTAACAGATATAACATCACTATTAAAAATAGTATCTAGTGAATGAATAATAGTAAACAGTAATAAAACAATTAAATGCTGTTTTAGTTTTCCTGTATGGCTCTTGTTTCATACGATATCGCTATGAATTTTTTGTTAAATCATGTTATTTTATTTTAACTCAGAAATATATATGTCTATATTGTTTCTTAAATGCAGTTCATTGTGATCAAGGTTTTTTTTTTTTTTTTAAAGCAAGGTCTAACACTTAAACATTTAGATAGCAAATTTAGGAGATACCAGGGCTTATCCCAAACATTTCTTTTAATGTTGGTATAATTCCATATAATCGCTATAAAATCAATTACTGTGTTTTTTTATAATGTCAGTACATCTGTCTGAAAAATAAAAAACCTTCACAGGGCTATGTTGCCTGGGTGATCCCTGACAACTGGATGCTTATAAACATCAGGTAACTAGAACTGAGTCATGGAACCTTTTAGCACCTTCTAAAACCAAGCCGTCCCTCTTTAACTTTCAAATCTCGTGAGATTAATTCATTAAGAAAGTAAAGCAAAGTAAATGCAACTGGTTAGCCATCAATCTGAAGGTTCTAAAACTGTATTAGACTCTCCCTCTTTATTGATTCTTTCTATGATAGTTCTTATGTTCTGTGTAATACCCTTTATTATTATTATTATTACCCCATAGGATGTGTAGCATTTATTTTTGTATCAATGTAAATACTTAGTTTCGTAAAATAGGATTATGATCCATGTTTTGAGTTACATTTTGCATCAACCTTGTAATCTGCTGCAGCTGCTTAATGTTAGTCTAGGAGTTGGCAAATGGAAAGTTTAAAAACAATGCTATTATTTTGCTAATGTTCTTGAAAACATTACTTAGGATACTACAGGTCTTAGATAAAATAAAAATAATCCTTTTCCTGAAATCATTGTTTTAGCAACCTTCAAAAACTAAAATGTGAGAGAAGTTCAAATTCCCCTATAGTTTCTGTTTCTTGCTACTAGTTTATTTGTATGTAAAAATAAAAATGCCTTATTTTTATTGCATTTTAAGGGCCAATAAATAAATATGTGACTAGTTCTCAAATGTATATTCTATCTTTAGAATTTACAAATAAATTGAAGTAAATTAAAGGCTTATATTCCTAGGAAAGGGGACAAAAATCTGAGCAGCAGAATACCAACTTTCTTAAATGTTTGGCATTCAAATTAAAAATTGTTATTCTGCTTTACAGTTCTGAAAAGAGATTAACTAAAATAATTTTTAAAATTTTATATATAGTTAAGATTGCTTTTAGTTTTTAGCAAATCTTTTAAAATAGTATTTCTATCCAGAATGTATACTTTTCTATTGTTTTACAAATAGATATAATGTAGAATTTTTTCAGTTCAATTTTTCAAAAATTCAGATAAAAAATCATAAGCAATTAATGCTCACTTAGCAACTCCTTGCTTTCCATGGAAATAAAACTTTTAACTAATGAACTTAACTCAGCTTCCTTTTAATATTGCAAATACTGGTATTTTGAAAACCAAGAATTTAAGCTGTTTTTAAAAAACATAAGAAGAGTTTTAAATATTTATAATAATTTTATTCCTAAGTAAAAATAGTTATGAATTAGAAAAATTCATATTAAAAAGTGGATATTGTCTGTGATTCCTTATGGGAGAAAAATAAAGAATTGTATTGGTTTTTAACAGTATCATATGTTAACTATTAGTCCAAAATTGCTTATTTTGTTTTTTTTTTTAACTTTTTTTGAATTATTAAAGACAGATTTCAGGACTAAACTGACAATGAACTTCTACAGTTATCAATTTGCCTTCATCAAAATGTTCTTACTTGGCAAAAATTTTAAAAATGTAATTTGTAGGGGTAACATCTCTCTGTAATTAAGTTGTTTCTTTTAAAATAATGTCCCCATAAACATGTGATAAACTGTCTTGCATTCTTGCAACATATTTATAAGATATGATTCCTAAAAAATATTTTCTTTGAACTATAAATTAATTGCCAAAGAAATGGATTATTGTTAATAATCAAAATTTAGTTTTTCAGATTATTTTAGAATGATCTATTTTTACTTTAATTCTGAAAATACATGAAGTTAAAAATATATAATTACATCATTTTTAACAGTAACCATTTGTTTTGGCATTTAATGATTAAAGCCAATATTTTGCCACAGGCTTTATAAAAGCTTATTTTAAGAGTTCAAAATATTTAACTAGTCATCTTGAAAAAATCTTCAAATATTATAAAATTATAATGAAAGATCTTAAAAGTTAAATTTGGGGAAATTTTAGTTTTTGGTTTTATTTTCTTCCTACATTTTGTCAATCTAATTTCACAAAGTTTAGTCTTTTTGTAAACAGATAACAGCCATTTCATGTCTCATACTTGGAAACATTGTTTTGATAATATTTTTATTTGTAGAAGAACTGTCTTTTCAATTTTTCATGTGCCCGAAACTTTCTTAAAACAATATTAGAATTAACGTGATTCTGTTGAATGTATTCCACAGCTCTATATTTGAAGAACAAGTGAGATAAATCATAAACTTTCTTTTTATATTCATTTAGCTATTTCTCTTTTAAATATTATGCTTCTAATTTTCTAATAGGACATATGACAGGCCTTGACAGTACTCATTTCTGGCATGAGTGAGTTTTAAACTTTGTTTTAATTTAAATATCTGATATATTTCAGGGACTATTAATCTACCTGATTTTTTACCTTGAAATTTGCAGTCCAGTTCAGTTTTCTATGAATATTTATTTAAAAAAATTTTTTTAAAGACATTCATGCTGGGTTTAAAAAAATATTTTTAAAAGATCATCTATCTTTAGCTGACTAGAGCAATGTAATTACTTTTGAATTTCTGAACCTTTATAATTCCGTAGCTTGGCTGTTACTTTAACATTTATCAATAACTACCCCCGGGTACACTAGACACACAGGTAATAATTCCTTTCTTGATTTACATTGTGTAATTCACAAGAATATACAAATACCACGTGAGCAAAACCATAGGGTATCACCTCCAGCTGACAAATAGCTTAATGAGTTTCTTTTACCTTCTGTTAAATCTCGTCATCTCATCTGAAAAAGAAAGGTACTTGGAGGGTTAGTCTTGAGAAAACTTTTCTAGGGGACAGAAGGGAGTATTACTCGATACAACATTTGTCTATCCCTCATAAAAATAACTTTAGATTTTCTTGAAAGAGGATTCTCTGAGAGTCTTCCTTTCTTTTCCTTTACATTATACACATTTCACTGAGGTTGAATGCGCAGAAAGAAAAAAAAAAGGAAAGAAACGTTCATGAAATTTCTTCTGACTTATATCCTATGATCCTCTTCAAACTCTCAGGGTAAAGAGCAATTACTGGTGAATTGATCAGTGAGGACAAACAATCCACATAGTTCAGTCTCCTCAAATCTTCTGTTTTCAGTGAGGGGATTTTTTTTTTTCCTTTAAATTATCTGAATAATTGGTCCAACTCTTCAGTTCAATTTGCATGTCTAGACAGGAAACTAGACTGAGTAAGGCTTGGAAGGACTGTGATTTTTGAAACTGCCTTTTTCTTTCTTTTTTTTTTTTTACTGCATTTTGAATTGTAATTCTTACTATCTTCCACATGTCATCTCACCGGCTGCTTGCATCTGAAGCCTTCCAGAAATCTTGTGACATTTTTTAAGCAGTCGTGATCCAGAAATATATGTACATACACATGTTTTAAAACTTACCAGGGTCTGCTTTGCTTTTCCTCTTTTAAAAGCCTACCACAGGCACTTAATTTGTCACTTCTACACAGGTAAATATAAATTGTCTCCCAGCCCCACCCAGTTTTCATGAGTAAATAAAAATATTTACCTCTTTATACAAAAAGCAAAAAGTCTTTGTGTTTTTTCAAACACATGGCTGACTGACTACTTAAAGGTAACTCTTTTTAGAAAAGAACTGAATGGTTTCATTTGTGAAACGTAACATTTGTTCAGTGACATTTTGCTGAAATCCTTTTTTTTTTTTTTAAAGTTATCGATCATTTTACAAAACAAAAAGAGGCTGCTCAAAAAAATCATGTTTTTGGAGGCATATGCAAAAAAAAAAATCTGAAGCTTTATTCATTATTGTTTCAAATGGCTAATAGCAGACTGGAAAGAGTTAAAAATGTGATTGAACAAAGATGGTCAAAAGATCCAAATTTCCAGTTGTTAAGATAAATAATCACAGGGATGTAATGCACAACGTGATGACTATAGGTAATGCTGCTGTATCTTATATCTGAAAGTTACTAAGAGAATAAATCCTGAAAATTTTCATCATAAGGAAAATAAATATTTTGTGGGGTAACTGTATGAAGTGATGGATGTTAACTAAACTTACTGTGGTAATCATTTTGCAAATATATATGCCAAGTCATTATGCTGTACCTCTTAAACTTATATAGCACTGTATGTCAATTATATCTCAATAAAACTGAAAAAAAATTTTAAGTAAAAAGAAAATAAAAGGAAATTATTATTGCATCAGAAGCTCTAATAAATGCCCGTTTATTGCTCCAACAATTGCTATGGCTATTTTGATAAAGCAAGACCTTGCATGGAATCCTTCATTTTCAGACATTTTAAATAAATTACTGTCCCTTCAGATTAAAATCTGGAAAGAAAATCTTTAGCCACAAATCCAAAAACCATACACCTTTTTGAATTTTATTAATTGAGCTTAAAGCATTACTCAAGTAACATTATTTTTCCTTGTTGTTATTGCTGAGACCCACAAAATGGCTGCTGGGAAATACACTTTTTGGCATCACAAATGGGACCTGTTCACAATTAATCAAGTTGAGCTAATCAAAAAACCAAAAAAAAAATTCAAAACAAAAAAGTATTGATCATAAATGTCGTAGAACTGTTAGACCCCAACCCGATGTTAAAATTCATGAGACTGCCTTCTGAAAATGGTCCTATCTTGAGCCATTTTGGTTTGGGTACACCTAGATAAATTCTCAACAGCCTTCCCCCACAAAAAATTTTCCCTAAAGGGATTGACGTCTTCATTTCTCATATGATGATGATTCCTTATTCATGCCCTCTTTATTTCTCGAAGTGCAAAACTAGTACAGTTGGGACGCCTGGGTGGCTCAGTCGGTTAAGCGTGTGCCTTAGGCTCAGGTCATGGTCCCAGGGTCCTGGGATTGAGTCCCACATCAGGCTCCTTGCTCAGCAGGGAAGCCTGCTTCTCCCTCTGCCTGCCACTCCCCCTGCTTGTTCTCACTCCCTCTCTCTCTCCCTTTCTCTCTCTCTTTCTGCAAATAAAGAAATAAAATCTTTTAAAAACATTAAAAAACAAAAAAATTAGTACAATTAAGGAGAAAGGAGGCTGGGCTAGTAAGTTTGCAATATCACATTTCAAGAACATGGCAAATTCCAACAGTTAGTTGCAATTCATTTCTTTATAAAATCCGGTCACCTTCTTTATCACGTATCCTCTTCTATTTATTCTTTTTTTAGAGAAAGATTTTATTTATTTGACAGAGAGAGACAGCAAGAGAGGGAACACAAGCAAGGAGAGTGGGAGACGGAGAAGCAGGCTCCCCGCTGAGCAGGGAGTCCAATGTGGGGCTCCATCCCCGGACCCTGGGACCATGACCTGAGCCAAAGGCAGATGCTTAATGACTGAGCCACCCAGGCACCCCTCTTCTACTTATTCTAAAAGTAATTCTCAATGATCTGCCTGATACAATGAAAGTGATCCTCCAACTTCAGATAATAAAAGCTATTACTTAGTAGTTGGGGGCCATGAGACTCTGAGAAGTCATCAGGGTTTATTAGGGATTAAAACAGTAAAAGAGTAGGGCACCTGGGTGGCTCAGTTGGTTAAGCGACTGCCTTCGGCTCAGGTCATGATCCTGGAGTCCCTGGATCGAGTCCCACATCGGGCTCCCTGCTCGGCAGGGAGTCTGCTTCTCCCTCTGACCCTCCTCCCTCTCATGCTCTCTGTCTCTCATTCTCTCTGTCTCAAATAAATAAATAAAATATTTAAAAAAAAAAACAGTAAAAGAGTAAAACTCCTATCCCCCAAATGTTGTGCTGTGTATTCAGCTACCTCATGCTGCATCTCCCTTCCTATAATAATCCATCTCCAGTTCACCCTTTTCAAGGGCAGAGCCCATACAACTTCATAAAGTCACTTTAAATTGTTTAGAGTGCAAACCCTTTCTTATTTTTGGGCAGACTGGAGCACAAGCTACGTAACTGGTTCTATGACTCAACTAACTTCAGCCAGGGGAAGCCTTGGTTTTCAGAAGGGAAGCCTTTACAACTCAGCGGATGGAGATCAGCTAAGATAACCCATAAGTATGGGGATCATTCACTATGGATTTTCTAGTGCAGCCCCAATTTCAGAAAATGTTATTCTTTTCAATAAAAAAAAGTATTAAACATGTACTAAATGTGATGCAAATTTATAACTCCAAAAGACTTTTTCTCTCAATAGTCTCATAATTCAGGGGAAAAAGACAATTGTCAGCTAAAATAACCCCCTTTCTAGTTGAGGAATTACTGTCACTATCAAGAATTTGCAAAATAGGGGCGCCTGGTTGGCTCAGTTGGTTAAGCGACTGCCTTTGGCTCAGGTCATGATCCTGGAGTCCCGAGATCGAGTCCCGCATCGGGCTCCCTGCTCAGCGAGGAGCCTGCTTCTCCCTCTGACTCTCCCCCCTCTCATGTACTCTCTCTCATTCTCACTCTCTCAAATAGATAAATAAACCTTAAAAAAAAAAGAATTTGCAAAATATTTCTTTATAAGGGATATAACAATGAATTCTAAGTCTTCGGTCCTCAGGCTCCCCAAAGGGTACAAAATCTGGTAACCAGGGTATGGACTTACGTTTTCATTTTGAGACCCACTCTTGACTACAGTCTCTTGACTCTTGATCTACCTATTATTATATATTCATATTTGATTGAATCAGTTCAATCAATTCCATCCGTACTATAGGAACTGGAGCAAGGCAAGCTGTTTGCACAAGAAACTCAACCCTTTGCCCATGTAGCCGTGGCCTTCCTGCTGATGACTGAAGGAAGAGTTCTTGTTGATAGAGCCAACAGAAAGAAGGAAAAGATGGCAGCCTTCTCTTCTACCTCACACACCAACCTGTCAACAAAGTTCTAACTATGGAAGATGGGTCCATATGCAAAAGCAGAGTGCTCACAGAAGGTTTTGCCCTTCTGAGGAACCTACAGATCCAGTAGAGGGGGAAAGTATGTTTTGGCTTTGTGGTCCCAACAGTTGAGTTTTATACATTTCTGAGAAGGATCGTAGGAAACTTGAAAAAAATCTTTTGAAAATCCTTGGGTTTTGGTTTTGTTGTTTGTTGTTTGTGTCTTTTTTTTTTTAAGATTTTATTTATTTATTTATTTGACAGAGAGAGAGAGACAGCAAGAGAGGGAACACAAGCAGGGGGAGTGGGAGAGGGAGAAGCAGGCTTCCTGCTGAGCAGGGAGCCCGATGCGGGGCTTGATCCCAGGACCCTGAGATCATGACCTGAGCAGAAGGCAGACGCTTAATGACTGAGCCACCCAGGCGCCCCCGTTTGGGTTGTTTTTAACTGTAAACCTACAAAACATTTTGTTCACTGTGTTTCTTTTTTCTCTTTCTTTTTTTTCTTTTTAGATCTTATGTATTTATTTGAGAGAGAGAAATTGAGAGACAGAGCGTGAGTGGAGGGGGGAGGGGCAGAGGGAGAGGGAGAACCAGACTCCCCGCGAGCAGGGCTCAGGTGAGCGGGGCTCCACTCCCGGACCCCAGGATCATGACCTGAGCTGAAGGCAGACTCTTAACCGACTGAGCCCCCAGGGGCTCCCTGATGACCGTGTTTCTAAATTTACTGTTTGTAAGGGTCCATTTAAATTTCTGTTTATAAGTAAAAATAACTCTGTATCGTGTATATTTTATTGTGGTGGTGATTTAAGGAACATTAAGTCTCCATTTCATAGACTCTGATCCTCTTATGTCCTACAAGCAGACAAATAACACTTTCTCAATTATTGTTAACCTACATTATTGTTCCTGGGGTTTTTGAGCTGAATTTCTGTGCAAATGTCTTCATAACTTAAATAAATAAGCAGACCAGTGCAGCCTGGCTCAGAGGTAACAAATAGACCAGAGCCGCTGCTCCTTATCTTACGGGTTGCCCAGCCTTCTAAAAACTGATACAGACTGGTCATACATCAGACCTGATTTATGGAACACATCAGACTTAATATTTTGATGGGGCATTGTTAAGTAAAATTACGTATTCAGGAAATTCTAAGTTGGTTTACAAAGAACATATAAGCTCTGGTTTATAGGCATTTGAAAATACTTTTTCATAACTATTTCTTAGGTTTCTCTTTTCTTAAATGATTTCTTTCTAACAATTATACCAAGTGTATATGACTTTGGTGCTCTTACAAACATGATTTCTTCATCCTCACGGTGCTAATCTTGGTGTTGTAACAGCCCCTGCAGGGTGATTATAAGTTCAGACCCTGAACTGAGACTGATGAAAATTTGTATTGTGGTCCTCTTCATTTTCTAGCTGTGTAACCTTGAGCAAGCTTCATGGCCTTTCTGAGCCTCGTTTACTTACCTATAAAATGGGGATGATAATACTTACTCCATAGGATTGTTGTGGGGTTGCAAGGAATAAAAGCTCTGAGTACAGAGGTTGGTACATAGTAAGTGCTCAGTAAATGTTGCTCTTTAAAGAGAAGGCGAACAAAGCTTAGAGACATTGAGAGGTGTGCCCTTGATGTGGACAAGGCTAGGACCCAGGTTTGCTGACTTCAAAGCCAGTGATGAAGCCTTCTTGCTTTGTTTGCAGTGCAGCTCTTTTAAAGTGTGACTCAGCAATGTTCCTTACTACCTTCTGCCTACATTCTGATCAAACGCAAAAGCACTTTTTCCTCTTAACCAGTGGACTTCGAAACCTTCCATAGATGCCTTCGTGAAAGTTAATGGACAACTGGGCCCTGTCCTGGTATAGGAAAATGCAGCAAGGTTAAGTCATAAAGGCAAATCACTGAGAAGAAAATATTCTACAAAGATGAGCTTCAGTAGTGGCTCATTGCCTCAAGCAGGAAGCTGCGCTAAGAAGCAAACTGGTCAGTGAGACTCAGGCAAGTCTCAAGGTCTTTACATCAATGTATTTTAGTCTATCTCTTATAACAGACATTCTTAGGACACATGATCCGGCTATTCTGTTCATTTAAAAGGAAAAGTACATTGGCTTAAATGTATGGCAAGTGCCCAGAACTTGCAAACACAGATACTAGCCCCTTAAATATATATATATATTCTTTTCTATGTTGAGAAAGCTTATAAATGAAGTTCATTTTGGTACTGTGGTTCTTTGAGCTTTCTTTTTTTTTTTTTTTTAAAGATTTTATTTATTTATTTGAGACAGAGAGAATGAGAGAGGGGAGGGTCAGAGGGAGAAACAGGCTCCCCACCGAGCAGGGAGCCAGATGCGGGACTCGATCCTGGGACTCCAGGATCATGACCTGAGCCAAAGGCAGTCGCTTAACCAACTGAGCCACCCAGGCGCCCTTCTTTGAGCTTTCTAAGGAGGCTCTTTCCCTTGAGTTCTGAGTGGGGCTGTTCTCAAGAACAAAATCCCTTGTTACTGCTGTACATCTCTGCTCCCAATGTGCTTTCTGAGTCACTTCAGTTTAATTTATTTACCCTTCAGCTGCCTTCAATGCACGTTTGAGCCTTACTGATGTTCGTGGGGACTATGTCATAATCACAAGCAATAAAGCCGTGGTCCTCTATTTTTAACCTTGGAGCCAATACCATTCCATTTCAGAAGTTAATGTTCTAGGCTCTTGAGCCCTAAATCCTAAAGATTCTGGTTGAGTTCTGATCCTGGAATCCTCAGAAACTGATGGGGATGTTTCATGATTTCAAGTTCTGCATTTTCTTACATGGAGTTTTGCAAGCGATTTGCCAGAGGAGGGATACTCTGTTTTGTTTCTGGAAGAACTAAAAGAGAGAGAGAGAGATAGGGTATAAGTGTAGAAACAGCCAAAATTTACCTGACCCTTCAGTAGGACATTTTTTTAGTTGGTTCTTATTATTATGGGTGACTTTCAAAACAATAGCTCTCAAATATTTAACCAAAAATGTATGATGCAAGGTGGCTCAATTTTTTTGTTTGGTGAAATGTCGGTTGGAAGATATACACAGTGTAAAAAATATTTTTTGGTTTTACGGGAGGCATAAGTTGTCAAGCACCATCTTAAATTCTTATGAAATAAACCAAAAACAGCATCAAGGTTTGAGACTTTTCTTCAATCAGCACAGGGAAAATTAAAAAAAAAAAAATTAACCCAGGATCTCTGAAGATGACACAGATTTTAATGGGGAAAAATAATGAACATAAATAAAATCAAAGCTATCTTGATGTTTTTTGTTTTAGAGGAAAATTCCCTGGAACTTTAGGCAGCTCTTTAGATTCTTCCTTCACCAGGAGACTCCTTCCAAAAAGAAAAGAAAAATAACAATTATAGAGAATATTTGCAGAACTGTGGTTGACAAGAGAAAAAAGATATAGTAGTTTTCTGGTTTTAAAATGGACCCAGGCATATCTCTCCAAATTCAGGTCTTCCTAGTAAATACGGTATTATATTTCCAAATACAAACTCCACCTATTTTGTTTATAAACTGTAATGTCTGATGCAGTTTCCTTAGACAAAAATATGATCTCCTTAGTACATGGCTCAATCCATGTAAAAAGATATTTAGGGGGATGATTCACTAATCAGGAACCTCGCAAATAGCAGAGAGAATAGACAATGCTCCCTCCTATCTGCGAGGACATGAGATTTTATGACCTGGAAAGATGTCAGTGTAATGGGCACTTGAAGGTCCACACTAGCTGCTTGGCATGGATCCTGGCACTACTTTCAGCCTTATTCATTGCTGTCTTCCTGCTGGGTGCTAGGTGACTCAGGGGCTTGCTTTTGGCACACGCAGACCTTCTCCTCTGAATTTCAAAGGCAGTTTAGCTCGACAGCCACTGAACAGAGTGGTTCATGACTCAGGGAACAACTGTTTGGTGGCCAAAGAGAAATGATCTTGCCATAATAATAGCCTGCAATCTGCTATCTCCTTCCTTCCTAAAAATCTCAAAGACCACGGGAAGAACTCAGCCCAGGGAGATATCAACTCTCAGGTAGAGAAGTGGAAACAAAATCCTAGAGAGACACAGTGCCTCTCGTCTGGATCAGGGATCCCTACCCACCCTCCCAATCTCACCACCCCCTGGTTAGAAACTGAACTAGTCTGAAAGTCTCCTGATGTGAATTACTAATGATCTAGGGAAGTGATTTTTTTTTGCAACAACTTCCTATAGCTCAGGAAAGATGGGTCATTGCAATTGTCACCTGGTTTCTTGAGCAGTCCAGACTAAGAAGATAGGCACTGAAAATCTCCATGAGTCACTCATCAACTTTTGCCCATACTAGAAGGTCAAGTGAATATCGAAAGTGATACTGATGAAATGAACGATGCTATGAGTCCAGTATGAAAAAATGCCTGTCTCTTCCATTGTCAAGCATCTCTCACCAGCATGAAAGCCCAGTGAGGTGTTTATAGCTCACCAAAACTTAACATGGAATTGTTTTTCAGTCTGGGGACAGGGGAATGAAGGAGGGAGTAGGGGAGAGACAAAATCCTTCTCTGATATGAAAGCAATGTAGAGATTAAAAATGTAGAGTTTTGGATACACACCACCTGGAATCAAACCCCAACCTATTAACATTATAACCTTAGGCAAGTTATACCATCCTTCTATGTGTCAGTTTCCTAATCTGTAAAATGAGGACAATACAAAGGGTTGTTGTGAAGATTAAATTAAAATATATGAAGCACTTAAAATAACGCCTGACACATGAAAAGCATAAAAATGTAGCTAATATTACAGGAAGAGTTAAAAATTTTTTAAGTTTTAAATTCATGCTGAATATAATTTTTTAAAGGATAGAAGTTTGACCCTTCCAGCATGTCTTCCCTTCTTTTCTATTAACTTGATCTCTTTTTCCCCTTTAAATATTCATTTTCTCTCACTCTTACTCCCTTACACACAAATACACAAAGCTGCACAGTCACACTTACAGGAAAAGCATTAAACCAGAGTTTGTAAACAACACTTTGAATTCCATATGTCACCTTGATCATGCTATGTGTCTATTAAAAATATGTATTTTTTAAATTTTTATATATTTATATATATTCATGTGCCTTTCCAGAGATATCTCATTTCTCAAAGGTCAAACTATAGCCATCTAAGATGGAGGGGAATGAACAACTGGATATGAAGCACTCAGTTGTGCTACAGACTTCCACCTTCAGCCATGATGGAGTAATTAGTAACAGACTAGTCCTCCTGCTCTAAACAAATATAAAACTGAAGCAGAAGCTTTCACACTTTGGGCAATAATCAGAGAAGGAATGTGATTCCTGAAAAAAGGAAAACACGGGATGTCAGCTTCATAATCACCTGCAGCTTTCTACCTAGAAACACCTTCTGCACTGTGATGCAGGAAGGGAGAGCTGAGGCAAAGCACAATGATCTCACTGAGCTGATGGGGTAAAGATTGGAATTCAGGGTTGTTTAGTGACTGAAATTGGTGCATCAGGTACCAGAGAGAAAGAGGCTTAGAGAAAGAGAGAAAGAGCTCCAGAAACATGCATAAAAATGTCCTTGACTCTTCCACTGAACACTAAATTGTCCCCTGCATAGAAAAAGGTCTGTGAGCCATGGCAGAGAATTACCAAAAAAAAAAAAAGAAAAAGGAAAAGAAAGAAAATATGAGCTGAACAATGATTCCAGAGATTGCATAGGGCTTGGAGACATTCGAGATCTGACAAGGCAGAACGGAGAGACCTCACTGCACTTACTGGGCATTTAGTTAAGATCTCAGAAGGGCAAAGTCTTCTGACTAGAACTGGCTATTCCAGTTCTAGCTTAAGAGTTACTCTATACGCTCCCCCAAAACTTTAAAAACAAATCTCAAATGATCAAGCTAATCTGTGACTAATTTAACCACCTAACAGAACAAAAGTCAACACTCTTTAAAGGAAGACAAATAAATCCACTTGCAACAATGTAAAATCCACAATGTCCAGTATACTGCAAAAAAAAAAAAAAAAAAAAAAAATCACTAGCTATTCAAAGAAACAGAAAAATACAACCAAGAGCAAAAAATAGTCAAAACGAACAGATGCAGAGATAACACTGATACTAGAATTGGTAGACAAGGACTTCAAAACATAGTAAGAACTTTAAGGAGAAACTAGACATAATAGGTGAACAGATGAAGAATCTCAGCATAGAAATGGAAACTATAAAAGGTACCAAATGAAAATTCTAAAATTATGGTATCTGAAATAAAAATTTACAGAATTGACTTAAGAGCAGATTACACACTGTAGAAGAAGATATCGGAAAACTTGAAACACAGGACGTAAAAAAAAAAAAAAAAAACTGAAAAAAATTAATAGATCCCAGGGACCCGAGGGACAATACAAAGGTATAACTGGAGTCCTAGAAGAAAGAAAAGAGAGATTGAATCAGAAAAAGTATTTGAAGACCCAATGACCAACTTTCTCCCTGACATTTGATGAAAAAAATCACCCCACAGATCCCAGATTTGCAAACGAATCTCAAGCAAAAATACGAGCAAAATCGTACCCAGACATGTTCTAGTCATATTGCTGAAGCCAAAGATAAATAGAAAAATCTTTTTTTTAAGTTATTTATTTATTTATTTATTTATTTATTTATTTATTTTAGTAATCTCTACACCCAGCGTGGGGTTCAAACTCACCACCCTGAGATCAAGAGTCACATGTTCTTCCAACTGAGCCAGCCAGGAGCTCTGAAAAATCTTTAAAATAGCCGGAGAATCAGATACGGAAGAACAAAAAAATCAAAATATTGCTGACTTCTCATGAGAAACAATGAAAGCCAGAAGACAATGGAATGACCTCTTTAAAATATTGAGGGAAAAAAAACCAAACTTGCCAATGAGAATTCTATCTCCTTCAAAAAGTGATGGCAAAATAAAGCCTTTATTTAGATAAACAAAAGCTAAGATAATTAACCACTAGCAAACTTGCACTATAAGAAATGTTGAAGGAAGTCCTTTGGGCCGAAGGGAAATTGCATATACAAAGGAGCAAAGAGCATCATATGTATATAACATATATATACATATATACACACACATAAATATATACACATATGCACACACACACATATAAATTTTTATTTCTTAATTTTATAATTTCCTTAAAAGTAGTTGCGTAAAAATGTGGCTTATAATATACACAGAAGTAAAATATATGAAAATATCACTTTATAAGATTCTTACAGTATACATGAAATGACATTATATTAATTTGTAGAAAATTATAAGTTAAGAATGCAAATAATAATTCCTAGACCAAACAGAAAAAATAAAAATCAAGCAGTTTTGTTAAAAGTTAATAGAAGATTAAGACTGTGCTACAGAATACTAGTTATTATAAAAGAAGGAGGAGAAAAGGAACAAAGTCTGATAAGACAAATCGAAACCAAATAACAAGATGATAGACTTAAACTCAACTATATTAGAAATTACATTAAGTGGAAATTGATTAAACACTCCAATTAAAGGCTGCTGTTGTGGTGGCTTAGATGGTTAAGCATCCTCCTTCGGCTCAGGTCATGTTCTCAGGGTCCTGGGATTGAGCCCTGTGTCAGGCTTCCAGCTCAGCGGGGAATCTGCTTCTCCCTCTCCCTCTGTCTCTCTCCCCTGCTCATGCCTTCTCTCTCTCTCTGTCTCTCTGTCTCAAAAGAATAAATAAAAAAATCTTAAAAAAAAAAAAAGACTGCTGTCGTGAGACTGAATAAGAAAGCAAGATCTAAGAAAGCAAGATCTGTGCTAAAGATTTGTGCTCTAGGGCGCCTGGGTGGCTCAGCTGGTTAAGCGACTGCCTTCGGCTCAGGTCATGATCCTGGAGTCCCGGGATCGAGTCCCGCATCGGGCTCCCTGCTCGGCGGGGAGTCTGCTTCTCCCTCTGACCCTCCCCCCCTCATGCTCTCTCTCTATCTCATTCTCTCTCTCAAATAAATAAATAAAATCTTTAAAACAAAACAAAACAAAAAAAACAAATAAAATCTTAAAAAAAGAAAAAATCAGTTGCAGAGGATCCATAATGAATATCCTTTATATAACGTGTGGAGTAATATCATTTTTGGATATACTTTACATGATGGATTCTATATATAAATACACACACATTTGGGTGATAAGTTCAGGCTGTTCTTACCTTTGAGGAAAAAGGAGGGATAGGAACTACATTGCGGGGTGTTGTATGGAAGAGTTAAACTAAATGTGTAATTTTATTTAAAAAAGTAAACTTGGGCGCCTGGGTGGCTCAGTCGGTTAAGCGACTGCCTTCGGCTCAGGTCATGGTCCTGGAGTCCCGGGATCGAGTCCCGCATCGGGCTCCCTGCTCGGCGGGGGGTCTGCTTCTCCCTCTGACCCTCCCCCCTCTCATGTGCTCTCTCTCATTCTCTCTCTCAAATAAATAAATAAAATCTTAAAAAAAAAAAAAGATTTGTGCTCTAAACATTAACAAACAGATGAGTTTAAAAAAAAGAATGAGAAAAGACATTACATATATATAATATATAGACGCTAATCATAAGAAGACTGGAGTGTGATATTAATATCAGATGATACTAACAGAGATAAAGAATATTTCATAATGCTAAGAGTCACTTTATTAAGAAGGAATCATAATCCTCAGTGAGTATGTGCCTATTAACAGTGCTTCAAAATACATGAAGCCAAAACGAACAGAATTAAAGGAAAAAATAGACAAATCCAAAATTATTGTCAGATGTTAACTCTCCTATCTCAGAAATTGATAGAACAAGTAGACAAAAAATTAGTGAGAATATAAGATTTAAACAATTCTTTTTTTTTTTTAAAGATTTTATTTATTTATTTGAGACAGAGAGAATGAGAGACAGAGAGCATGAGAGGGAGGAGGGTCAGAGGGAGAAGCAGACTCCCCGCCGAGCAGGGAGCCCGATGCGGGACTCGATCCCGGGACTCCAGGATCATGACCTGAGCCGAAGGCAGTCGCTTAACCGACTGAGCCACCCAGGCGCCCCCGTCCCCCTATTTTATTTATTTATTTGACAGAGATAGAGACAGTGAGAGAAGGAACACAAGCAGGGGGAGAGGGAAAGGGAGAAGCAGGCTTCCCGCGGAGCAGGGAGCCCGATGCGGGACTCGATCCCGGGACTCCAGGATCATGACCTGAGCCGAAGGCAGTCGCTTAACCAACTGAGCCACCCAGGCGCCCAAGATTTAAACAATTCTATCAACCAACTTAATCTAATTAACACTCATTGAACATTATACTTAACACCTGCAGAATATACTCTTTTCTCAAGTGCACAGGGAATGCTCACCAAAATAGAGCATACATGGGGCCATAAAACAAATTTAAATAACTTTCAAAGGTTTATAATCATATATGATATATTTCTGACCACAAAAGCATTAAATTATAAATCATCAGCAAAAGATCTAAAATAGCCCCCAACTGAACTTTAAATGAATAATAATTTTTAAAAAATCATATCTGAACAGTTGTGGGATGCAGCTAAAGAAAGATTTAAAATAAACAATGCAGGGCACCTGGATGGCTCAGTCAGTTAAACATCTGACTCTTGATTTCAGCTCAGGTCATGGTCTTGAGGTCATGAGATAGAGCCCCATGAAAGGCTCTGTGCTCAGCGGGAGTCTGCTGGGATTCTCTCTCTCCCTCTCCCTCTTCCCCTCCCCCTCCCACACTCTCCCTTCTTCTCTTTCACTCTAGAATAAATAAATCTTTAAAATAAATAAATAAGGGGTGCCTGGGTGGCTCAGTCATTAAGCGTCTGCCTTTGGCTCATGATCCCAGAGTCCTGGGATCGAGTCCCACACTGGGATCCCTGCTCGGCAGGAAGCCTGCTTCTCCCTTTCCTACTCCTCCTGCTGTGTTCCCGCTCTTGCTGTCTCTCACTCTATCAAATAAATAAATAAAATCTGAAAAAAATAAAATAAAATAAATTAATAAACGAAGCAAAAAGCTAGAAAAAGAAGAGGAAATAAAGCCAATATGTAGGGATAAACAACAACAACAATAATAAAGATAAGAACAGGGGAGCGCCTGGGTGGCTCAGCCGGTTAAGCATCCACCTTCAGCTCAGGTCATGGTCTCAGGGTCCTACGATTGAGCCCTGCGTCAGTTCCCTGCTCAGTGGGGAATCTGTTTCTCCTTCTCCCTCTGCCCACCACCCCCCCTTAGATAAATGAAATTAAAAAAAAAAAAGAACAAGGGTGCCTGGGTGGCTCAGTCATTAAGTGTCTGCCTTCGGCTCAGGTCATGATCCCAGACTCCTGGGATTGAGTCCCGCATTGGGCTCCCTGCTCAGCGGGGAGCCTGCTTCTTCCTCTGCCTCTCTCTCTGTCTCTTATGAATAAATAAAATCTTTTAAAAAAAAAAGGACAATACAAGATTATTATGAGTAACTTTATGACAATAAATTTGACAATTTACTTGAAATACAATTTGTGTCCTAGACACTGATATAAGACAAAACAGAAAATCCAAATAATCCTATATCCTTTACCTATGGGAGAGGAATTAAAAACTTTCCCCAAAGAAAACTCCAGAGATGGTCTCACTGGTGAATTCTACCCAAAAGAAATAATAGCAACTTACATAAATTCTTTCAGAAAATAGAGAAAAAGGAAACATTTCCCTATTTACTTTATGAGGCTAGCATAACCCTGATAATAGCCAAAGACACTATAGGAAAAGAAAATTATAACTATTATCTCTCATGAATATAGACAGAAATATTTAACAAAATATAAGCAAATCAAATCCAACAATATATAAAAATGATACTATATTTGTGACCAACTAGATTATATTCCAGAGTGCCATATGGGTTTAATATCTGAAAATCAATGCAATTCACCACATTTACAAAATACAGAAGAACAGTGACATGATCATTTCATTATATGTCAAAGAGAACTTAAAATTCAACAACCATTCATGGAAGAAAAAAACAACCAACAGTTTTAGTAAACTAGGAATTAAGGAAACATTCATAACTATAAAGGGCATTTATGAATAACCTACAACTAAGCTCCCTCACCTCACTAAGTTCAGGAACAAGACAAGAATGTCTGTTTTCACCATTTCACAACATTGTCCTGAATATCTTAGCCAGGGCAACAAAGGGGCGGGGGTGGGAAACGAAATGAAAGCCATAAAGTTTAGGGGGAAAAAAAAGAAGCAAAATGTTTTTATTTATGGATGACATTTGTACTAAAAACAAGGATAAGTCCCCATCATATTATTGACCATGCCACAAATCACCAAACCACATGACCATGAGATAACTGTCAGGAAATCCCCTTAATATTCTGGGCTCAGCCTTTCAGGGTTTAGGCCAAAACAAGGGCAAAGAACATTGCTATGGAGGGGCTGTTTTCTGCAATGGAAAGAACCCTGGGCTAGAAGTGCTCTATTGCTGGATTTGCCAGTCAGAAATTGTGGGACTTTGATCAACTACTTTACCTCAACTTTGCCGTTATATCGTCATCTGTAAAATGGGAAAGTTAATCATTTCCAACCCTAAGATTCCAATTTTGGTCCTCAATAGGCAAATATTTGTTCATTCAGCTTCTAGCCCTAGACAAAATTAGGGAAGTGGGAGCAATGCTCCATCATTCCAGGTTCCTGAGAGAACAGACAACCTAGACTCCAGGAGCTGTACCACAAAAATATGCCAAAGATACATCTGATTCTCCCCATTTTCCCCCATCATCTCTTATCCGCAATAGGCTTTTAATTGGTTTCCCTGTTGATATCTTGCCTTTCTTCAATCCGCCCTCCACTAGCAGTCAAAGAGATATTTTTAAGGATAAGTGAGTATACCATTCTTCTTCTTAAAACCCTCCAGTGGGTTTCTCATTGATCATGGAATTAAATCCAAATTCCTGACGGGCTAATAAGGCCTAAATGATGTGGCTCCTGACTATTTCTCTGACCTCCCCTCTTAGCCTTGTCTCATCTGGCCCACTACACTCCAGCTCCCCTGGCCTAACTGTCCATCCTGTGTGCCAATCCTGTTTCTGCTCCATGGCCTTGGTTTTTATGGAGAGACTCTCCTTCTTATTCGGGACATGGCTGACTCCTCTCCCCCCAGGCCACGGAGACCTCTCTCACCCACCCTGTACAAGGTAGTTGCATCTCTGCCCTACTTCTTAACTCTCTGTCACTTCAACTGTTTCCATTGTCTTCGTTGCTCGGTACAGTCGGTAATTTTCCTACTTAGGCATTATCTGCTTCTTAGCTAGACTTTATTGCTCTTGTTCACAGCTGTTTCCCTTTATCTGGAGCAGTGTCTATATGAGATGCTCAGTATACCTTTTTGAATGAGTGAATGAACTATATGTCTTGCTTGAGTTGCCACCGAACCAGCCTGCTTCTGGGTCAGCCCAGACCACCCCAGACCCTTCCCAGTCTACCTTTTAAAGAAAGTCAGTGCAATTTGTATTATGTACAATATATTTATTAAGCATCACGTAAGTACTTGTTCTGTGGATGTCAAGAATATGACAGGATTCCTAGACAGCAAGGTTCACAATCTAATGATGAAGACAGACCAATAATGATAATCAGAATTAGAATACTATAATGTTCTAATAATTATTTGACTAATAATTATAATACCTCAAGTTTTATGAATACTTTCCAGTGTTCAAAGTACTTTCCTATAAATTATATCATTCGATACCAAGAGAGTAGCCATCTTTTTCTGTCATTGTTTTCAACCAGAAAGGACTCAAAACAAAGGAAAGATGATAGATGTACCCTGACATAGCAGAAAGACTATGGGGCTTGGAATTCCCTAGAACACCTGTGTTCATCACTTTAAAAAATAATAATGACAATAATAATAAACACTATTTACTGCGAACTTACTATGAGCCCAAGAAGCACTAAGTTATGTCATACAATTAATTCAGAGTCAGTATATAACAGGTGACCTCAAAAGAATAACCTAGCCGCTTTAAAACTCAGTTTCTTGTCCCTAAAACAGTGAAAACTTACATGGTTATCGCCAGAATTTGGAATAATATACAATGGGTAGTTGGTATATGGAAGAGACTGAAAATATTAGTGTTATTTTTAATAATTACCCCAAATCAGATTTATTCCTGAGTTACAAGAGTGGTCCAATATTTGCAAATCAATCAATGTGATACATCACATCAATAAAACAAAGGATAAAAAGCATATGATCATTTCAATAGACACAGAAAAAGCATTTGACAAAGTACACATCTATTCATGATAAAAAAGAAAAACCTCAACAAAGTAGGTTTATAGGGAACATACCTCAACTTAAGAAAGGCCATATATGGAAAAACCCACAGCTAACGTCATCCTCAATGGGGAGAAACTGAGAGCTTTTCCCCTAATGTCAGGAACAAGACAAGGATGTCCACTCTCACCAATTTTATTCAACACAGTACTGGAAGTCCTAACCACAGCAATCAGACAACACAAAGAAATGAAAGGCATCCAAATCGGTATGGAAGAAGTAACTTTCACCACTTGCAGATGACATGATACCATATATAGAAAAGCTTACAGACTCTACCAAAAAACCCTGCTAGAACTGATGAAAGAATTCAGTAAAGTTGCAGGATACAGAATCAATCTACAGAAATCTGTTACATTTCTATATATCAATAATGAAGCAGCAGAAAAAGAAATTGAAAAAACAATCCCATTACAATTGCACCAAAAATAATAAGATACCTGGGAATAAACCTAACCAAAGAGATGAAAGACCTGTACTCTGAAAACTATAAAACACTGATGAAAGAAATTGAAGATGACACAACAAAATGGAAAGACATTCCATGCTCCTAGACTAGATCAACAAATATTGTTAAAATGTCTATACTACCCAAAGCAATCTACACACTGAATGCAATCTCTATCAAAATACCAACAGCATTTTTCACAGAACTAAAACAAACAATCCTAAAGTTTGTATGGAACAACAAAAGACCCCCCAATAGCCAAAGCAATCTTGAAAAAGAAAAGCAAAGCCGGAGGCATTAGAATTCTGGACTTCAAGTTATATCACAAAGCTGTAGAAATCAAAACAGAATGGTACTGGCACAAAAATAGACACATAGATCAATGGAATAGGATAGAAAACCCAGAAATTAACCCACAATTATATGGCCAATTAATTTTCAACAAAGGAGGAAAGAAAATACAAGGGGGAAAAGTCTTTAGCAAATGGTGTTGGGAGAACTGGAGAGTAACATGCAAAAGAATGAGATTGGACCACTTTCTTACACCATACACAAAAATAAATTCAAAATGTGTTAAAGACTTAAATATGAGACCTGAAACCATAAAAATCCTAGAAGAGAGAACAGGCAGTAATTTCTCTGACATCAGCTGGAGCAACTTTTTTCTAGATATGTCCCCCGAGGCAAGGGAAACAAAAGCAAAAATGAACTATTGGGACTACATCGAAATAAAAAGCTTCTGCAGTGACGGAAACAATCAACAAAACTAAAAGGCAACCTACAGAATGGGAGAAGATATTTGCAAGGACAAATCTGATAAAGGGTTAGTATTCAAAATATATAAAGAACTTATACAACTCAACACCCAAAAAACAAATAATCCAATTAAAAACTGGGCAGATGACATGAACAGACATTTCTCTACAGAAGACATCCAGATGGCCAACAGACACATGAAAAGATGCTCATCATCACTTACCATCAGGGAACTGCAAATCAAAACCACAATGACATATCACCTCACCCCTGTCAGAACAGCTAAAATTGACAACACAAGAAACAATAGCTTTGGGGGAATATGTGGAGAAAAAAGACCACTTGTGCGTTATTGGTGGGAATGCAAACTGGTGCAGCTACTGTGGGAAACAGTATGGAGGTTCCTCAAAACGTTAAAAATAGAGCTACCCTATGATCCACGAATCTCACTAGTGGGTATGTACCCAAAGAATACAAAAACACTAAGTCAAAGGGATACATGCATCCCCATGTTTATAGCAGCATTATTTACAATAGCCAAGACATGGAAGCAGCCCAAGTGTCCACAGATAGCTGAATGGATAAAGAAGAAGTGGTATATGTATACATTGGAATGTTCTTCAGCTGTAAAAAGGAATGAAATCTTGCCATTTGCAATGACATGGATGGAGCTAAAGTATTATGCTAATAGAAATAAGTCAGTCAGGGGGCGCCTGGGTGGCTCAGTCGTTAAGCGTCTGCCTTCAGCTCAGGTCATGATCCCAGGGTCCTGGGATCGAGCCCCGCATCGAGCCCCGCATCGGGCTCCCTGCTCTGCGGGAAGCCTGCTTCTCTCTCTCCCACTCCTCCTCCTTGTGTTCCCTCTCTCTCTGTGTCTCTCTCTGTCAAATAAATAAAATCTTTATAAAAAAAAAAAGAAGTCAGTCAGTCAGAGAAAGACAAATGCCATATGATTTCAGTCATAGGTGGAATTTAAGAAACAAAACAGACGAGCAAAGAGGAAAGAAAGAGAAAGAAAGACAAACCAGGAAACAGACTCTTAACTATAAAGGACACACTGATAGTTACCAGAAAGGAGAGGTGTGGGGGGCCGGCTGAAACAGTTGATAGGGATTAAGGAGTGCACTTGTCCTGATGAGCACCAGGTGATGAAAAAAAAAACTTAAAAAAAATAATTACCCCCAATCTGATATTTTAGAGAAGTCTGTTGGCAACAAGGCAAGCGGTGGCTCAACTGTTACTTGCTCCCTACCAAAGCTGTTTGATCACTGGGAGATCTGTATCTGTGCTAGACCAGAGTCAGTGAGCCTCCATACCCAACCTGGGAGTCTGAAGTTCTGAAGGATTAAAAAATAATAACCATAAAACCACTAGCAACTCTTAAACATAAATTTTATATAGTACATTCTTAATTGTAATATTTTATCCACTTATTAAACAAAATAATGTCACTGAGCTGCCACAAAACTGGCCCTAAGCAAGAACTCATCAACCCAGATGGAAATGGGGAAGGGAGGGCTTCATAAAAAAAAAAAAAAAAGTGTCATCTGAGCTGGACCTGGAAGGATGGGGAAAATTTGCCTATGGGGTAATGAGATTATTCCTATGGGATGAATAATTTGAAAGCAGAGGATAACACAAAATATTTGGGATCTCATCTACATATTTTTAAAGTAGGTTTATCTTTCTGGCACTGTTTTCTTTGCTGCTGGTGCTCTTTTTAAAAAATGATATTAAAGTAACTTGTGTTCCCTGAGCAATTCAATGAGAGCTATCAAAGGGGTTTGGGAGAGTTCTTTTAGGTGTCAGAAAGAAGAGAGACTGGACAGTTAAGCGTCTGCCTTCGGCTCAGGTCATGATCCCAGGGTCCTGGATCGAGCCCCACGTTGGACTCCCTGCTCAGCGGGGAGCCTGCTTCTCCCTCTGCCCCTCCCCCCTGCTTGTGCTCTCTCTCTCGCTCTCGCTCTCTCTCTGTCTGAAATAAATAAATAAATAAATAAATAAATAAATAAATAAATAAATAATAAAAGAAGAAGAAGATGACAGACTGGACCCATGGCCAGACATGCCACTGATCAAATAGGCAGTTAGCATGCAAATAACAGAAAATCAAATATACTGGGTTCAGGAAGGACCAAATTTCAAAAAAAAAAAAAAAAAAAAAAGGAAGGACCAAATTTCAAACCCTTGGAACACTGGACTTTCCTAATGAATTTCCAAGAAATTGTGCTCATTGTCTGCCAAGCGGCAGTCTCAGAAGTGCTAAAAGTGTGCCCACAGGAGGAAAAACACCATGTTCCTCTAGAAGACCTTGTATATTCCCAGGTATCATTTTATCCACGGGAGACTGAGGACAGGAACACATGTCAGTGTATTCTTGCAGGTCTGTACACGTTCCATTGCATGGCAAAGAGGAAAAAAGACCACTTTTTGGCGGCACTAATTTAAAGATGCCCAAGAACAAAATTTCCCAGATCTTCCCTGCTGTTCATGGTCCTCACAAAGCATCTTGTAATGTCTTCTTTCTTGAGGAGGAACTTCCCTGTCATGAGCCCCTACCATATACTAGTACTCTTTGTAACCATGGCAACAAGGTAGGCATTATCATTTCCATTTTCCAATTGAGGAAACTGAGGTTCAGATCCCTCAGCTAATAAGTGTCAGAACCAAAATTTCAACCAACATCTTCTGCCTCCACAAGTCTTCCTCCTAAGTTCCTTGCACCTTCTAATTACTTCTTAAGACTCCTACTGAACCAGTTGTCTGAAATCAAGACTTGACTAGACATCAGATACCTTGTACTCAGTCTGCATCCTTGTTTGCTCACCACTCTGCCTTTAATAACAAGAGTCATTAATCATCAGTTATGTGCCAAACGTTATGTCAGATGCTGGGGATAGGAAAATGCATAAGATATCCCTGGTCTCAAAGATTTCCTCATGTAGTGAAGAATTCCGTTTTATGCTGGGTGCCTGTGACACCATATGTATTTTTTTTTTTAAATCCCTTTATATCTGAATCAACCTAGCCAACAATAATTGAGCAATCCAAGTGGCTAAAAGAGAAAAATACATTGGAAAAGGAATCTTTTATGGGAAAGAGGTGGGGAAACCATATTCCAAATTGTTCTTTCTAGTAACAATTAGGAATCCTGAACCTGGGCGCCTGGGTGGCTCAGATGGTTAAGCGTCTGCCTTTGGCTCAGGTCATGGTCCCAGAGTCCTGGGATCGAGCCCCATATTGGGCTCCTGGCTCGGTGGGGAGCCTGCTTCTCCCTTCTCCCTCTCTCTCTGCCTCTCTCCCTGCTCATGCTTTCTCTCTCTCTCTCTCTGTATCTCTGTGTCTCAAATGAATAAATAAAATCTTTAAAAAAAAAAAAGGAATCATGAATCTTAATTTTATCCCTTGCTACCAGCATTGCAGAAAGGAGCAGATGAAAATATGAACTATGCAACATTAGGTAACAGGTTTAACTTTGCTGGATCTTGTTTTCTTTATGGAACAAATAAGTCCCATTCTGAGCCTATCTCAGAGTTGCCAATAGGATCGTATCAAAATCTTGCTGATGGCAGCCATGTGGTACCACCTCTCATTTTACAAATGGAAATAGTTCCAGAGGGAGAAAGGGACTTGCTTAAACCCTCAGGGCTAGGTACTGTCAGTTCTGGGATTAGAACCCTTGTCTCCTTGCCAGGTTGGGGGTCTTCTTCCTTGATCATGGGTGCAGGGTCTGCAGGAGATTCAATATATACTGAATTATATTCATCATAACTTACATGTGAAAAGGTTTTCATTGTTCTAAAAAGGGAATGCACATATGTTATCTCTATTTTGAGTTTCTAACACTCTAAGGGCCCCTACGAGGCAGATACTATTATTCCCATTTTACCAATGAGGAAAGTGTGACTCAGAAGAGCCATAATATTTCCAGTATCACACAGCATGCAGCAGAGAGACAGAGCATCAGTCTGGGTTTTTAACTCCAATCCACCACTCTTACAATTCCTACACATTGAGTTTGGGGCAGGCAGAGAAAGGGAACTATACACTAAACCTGCTCTTTGAGGCCTTAGAAAACAGCAAGACCTTACATATCTGGCTTCATTTGGAAATGGTATTTTCCTCCATGGAAGGACTTTCTCAGTTAACTGAAGCAGACCCCATTTCTGCAGCTTCCCTTACTCTCCTTACTTCCCTTGCTTTAGCTCTCATGTCAAGTGCTTTTAATGGAAAGCCTTCCAAAGTGCTTTACTATTTGGAACAACTTTTCTGAAAAGTAATTTGGTAATAAGTTAGCCAAAGAAATAATAAGAGATGTTCACAAAAATTTAGCTACAAATGTTTTCATTGCTGAATTACCTGCAATGGCCAAAAAAATTTTTTTTAAGTTGAAAAATTTTCCAACAGTAAGGGATTGGTTGATGAGCCTGTTTTTACAAAACAAATAATCTCTACACCGATGCACACACTAAGATGCTATCTCTGAGTAGTAGGATTATCGGTATTTTGTCTTCTTTTTTTTTTAGATTTTATTTATTTATTTGACAGAGAGAGATAGAGAGAACAGGAACACAAGCAGGGGGAGTGGGAGAGGGAGAAGCAGGCTTCCCACCCAGGAGGGAGCCCAATGCAGGGCTCGATCCCAAGACCCTGGGATCATGACCAGAACTAAAGGCAGATGCTTCACAACTGAGCCACCCAGGTGCCCCTATTTTGTCTTCTTTTTGATTAAGTGTACTTTCTAAGTTTTTTTCCAAAGAAAGTAGATTGCTCTTTAAGTTAAGAAAATTTTATTTTAATTTTTTCAAGATGCAAACGCCATACAATTCAATAGCAAAATAACAAACAACCCAATTAAAAAATGGACAGAGGATCTGAATAGACATTTTCCAAAGAAGACATATGGATGGTACATGAAAAAGTGCTCAACATCACTAATCATCAGGGAAATGCAAATCAAAACCACAATGAGATATCACATCACACCTATTAGAATGATGATTATCAGAAAGACAAGAAACAACAAGTGTTGGTGAGGATATGGAGAAAAGGGAAAGCTTGTACATTGTTGGTGGGAATGTAAATTAATGCAGTCATTGTGGAAAACTAGATGGAGGTTCCTCAGAAAATAAAAAATAAAATACCATATAATCCAGCAATTCCACTTCTGGGTATTTATCTGAAGGAAACAAAAACACTAATTTGAAAAGATATCTGCATCCCCATGTTCATTGCAACATTATTTACAATAGCCAAGGCATGGAAAGAACCGAAGTGTCCACTGAGGGATGAATGCATTAAAAAATGTGATATATACATATATACACATTTATGTAAACACACAATGGGATTTTTAAAAATTTATTTATTTATTTATTTGAGAGAGAGAGAGATCACAAGCAGGGAGGAGGGGCAGAGGGAGAAGCAGACTCCCCACTGAGCGGGGAGCCCGACACGGGACTTGATCCCAGGACCCTGGGATCATGACCCGAGCTGAAGGCAGACACCTAACTGACTGAGCCACCCAGGTGCCCAACACACAATGTAATATTATTCAGCCATAAAAAAGAAGGAAATCTTGCCATTTGAGACAACATGGATGGACCTAGAGAATACTATGCTAAGTGAAATAAGACAGAGAAAGACAAATGTTGCATGGTCTCACTTATATGTGGAACCTAAAAAATCAAAACCAAAACAAAGAAAACCAACTTACAGATATAGAAGTAGGGAATGTGGGGGTGGGCAAATGGGTGAAGGTGGTTAAAAGGTACCAATTCTGAGGCACCTGGGTGGCTCAGTCATTAAGCGTCTGCCTTGGGCTCAAGTCATGGTCCCAGGGTCCTGGGATTGAACCCTGCATAGGGCTCCCTCGGGCTCCCTGCTCAGCAGGAGGCCTGCTTCTACCTCTCCCACTCCCCATGCTTGTGTTCCCTCTCTTGCTGTGTCTCTCTCTGTCAAATAAATAGATAAAATCTTAAAAAAAAAATAAGGTACCAACTCCTAATTATAAAATGAGTAAGTCCTGGGGATGCCATGTACAGCATGGTGATTATAGCTAACAATACTATATTGTGCATTCGGAAACAGCGAAGAGGGTAGATCTTAAAAGTTCTCATCATAAGAAAAGAAATTTATAACTGTGTGGTGACAAATGTTAGCTAGATTTCTTGTGGTGATCATTTCACAATATACACATATACTGAATCATCTTGTACACCTGAAACTAATGTTATATGTCAATTATATCTAAATTAAAAAAAAAAGACAGGGCGCCTGGGTGGCTCAGTTGGTTAAGCGACTGCCTTCGGCTCAGGTCATGATCCTGGAGTCCCGGGATCGAGTCCCGCATCGGACTCCTTGCTCAGCGGGGAGTCTGCTTCTCCCTCTGACCCTCCCCACTCTCATGTGCTCTCTCTCATTCTCTCTCTCTCAAATAAATAAATAAAATCTTAAAAAAAAAAAGACATGTTGACAAGTTGAAAAAAAAAGCATACGTTCCTGATGTTCAGAGGAACATCATCTCACTTTCCTGATAGTCCAGCCATCGGCATGGACCTTAACTGCCCAGATAGGCTACTGAGATGTATGGAGCTTGTTTCCACTACATGAACGGTCTTGGACTCGTGTACTCTTTGAGTTCTCAGGACTGCCTTTTATGGTCATTCTATTATCTCAAAACCAGCTTTTCTGGCTTGTCACCATCAACGTCACAATCCCCACCCCGCAACTTCTGGCCCACAGCTTCTAATCTGAAGCAGGCTGGGAAATTAGATCATGAAGATTTAGAATCATTTATAAAAGAAAAACATGTGAAAGTCCCTGAGCAAGTATATAGTACTCTACAAATATACAGTCTCTGGTTATATTTTTTATGTTATTTTACACATGCACTGATATTTATACTATCGTGTCTCGGTTTCCTTATCTGTGAAATGGGTGTATTCCTGTACCTACCCTCTACAATCAAATGAGTTATTATTTGTAAGGCACTTAGACCCACGTCTGGCACTTACTGAGTAATGCGTAAATGCTTGTTAAAGAAAAAAAAAGTGATTAGAGTAAAATAAAAGCACAAGGACTCTGAATCAGAGCTTGAAGGGCTTTGACGTGAGGAAAGTGCTTGAGCTTTATGGAATGATCTCTGACGTCTATTCTTGTCTTCTTGGACATTTTTCTGGTTTACTTCATAGTCCTCAGGCCTGTCATATGAGGTGGGGCCACACACACACACACACACACACACACACACACACCAGCTTATGTGTCAGTACACCCATCATCCTTCCTCTTCTCTGTCTTGTCGGATCCCCTGGGCTCTCACAGTCAAAAAATTCAAAGGAGGAAGCAATATGACTGAGGATATGATATCACTTTTCTATGACGAAGCAAAATTTTTCAATACAATAACGACTAAGATAATAATAAATACTACGCAATGAACAAGTTCCTTCTTTTCTGAGCTAAGCATTTTACATATCAATTCATTTAACTTCCAGAACAATCCGAAGTGGGAACTGTCGCAATCCCCTCTCTACAGATACTGAAAACAAGGCCTGGAGAAGCTTAATAACTTGCCCACGGTCACACAGCACTAATCACACCGACTCCCAGTGCGGAGCGTGGAAGGCTCGTATTCTCAAGTCATTCTATTATTTTATGGGTGCATATAATTCCCAGAAGGGAGTAATCCATAGAAGAATGAGTATTAATTGCTTGGCTCAAATTAGAAGTCTCTGGTAGTCCCAGTTTTACTTCCTTTCTCTTTTGCATAAAGCGTTCGCTATCCTAATTTGGTTGAGAAATCACTGGGAACACGAGAATCTTCTCCAGGGAACCCTACTTAGTGCTCTGCACTTGGAGGCAAAAGTCCTGTGTTTCAGTCCTGCCTTCTGATCTTTTGTTGCTGGGCGAACACAGTGATTTGATTTAAACTGTTCAAGCATCAGTTTCCTTATACTCAAAGTGGAGACAATGACTGCTGAGTTGGTTGTGAGGGCCAAAGTACTAATGTCTGAGAAAGTGTCCTATAAACCCTAACGAACCATATAGACAGAGGTAAGATTATTGTTTATTGAAAAAAAAATATGGCGTCCTTTGATCTTCAGCTAGAATCATACAGTGATGGCTGACTTCACTTCCACAAACAGCAACCTTAGCCATCCATGCCCCTCGGAGGACACCTGAGTTGGACCACTTTGGGAGTGACACGCCCAGAGAGACATTCCATCAAGATGCAGATAAACTGTCCTTCATATCTTCAAAGCACCCAGGCTGCAGAAATGTGCTTGAATTGTAGCAATAAATGGGTACAGTCAGACATCAGTAAGAACTTCACTAAGTAGATTACGTTAATTAAGGAAGACTCTGAGAACTCCCTTCATGGGGTACTCAAAAACATGTGGGTCCTTCTACCTTGAATGTTTTAGGAAGTGACCTGAGACCAAGCAGAGACTTGGATGAAATGACCTCCTCCTCTTTCCCACTTCTGTCCTGCCATGAAGTTATTGCATTCAGTCTTTTGCTCAGTGTTGCCAATCATCCTCATTTAGTCATACTGGGTTCCTTGTGCCCTAGATCAGCTGCATCCACAATACCAAAGACAACTCATTAAGGCTGTCTAGTTTCTTTGGTGTAGTTTCAGGCACACACAGTCTCCAAAGAACACATGTGCACTTTTATATACCTCAGAATGCAAGAGACTGTGGCACTCGATTTCTCCAGGAAAGTCTGTAATTATTACTGATGATACTGAATACCTCATATTTACATAGTGCTTTATACCCTTCAGTAGCCTCTATTTTGTTAGATTTCAAAGCCACTATTACAATACAGATAGGCAATTATGGTCCATATTTTACAAAAGACAAAATGGAGACAAAGAGGTTTAACAAGCTGCCCAAGATGACACATCCAGTAAGTAACTGAAATGACCCTCAGATCCAGAGCATTTTCTACCACTCACATTAAAAAAAAAAAAAATCCACTTTCATTCCATGGACCACCTAAGATAGAAACAGGGTAAAAAGGGGCAAGGGATTCCAGGCCAATGTTCACACGGCTATTTAAACTTCTGGTCCCCAGAAATCCCAGGTAACTCTAAGTTCCTTCCTGGCACAAGACATTCTGCCCATTCTGACCACAGAAAACCTGGCCAAGAATTACGGTTGCCCTGCCTGGGAATCTTCCACACATGGTGGCTCCCCATAGCAAATCCCAAACCGTCTTGCAAAGATCACCCATAGACGGAGCACCTGACTTGAGGAAGACCAAGCTTCCATCCTGCCTTAACATTCACAGAATTAACAGCCTGCTGGCGCTGAAGGAGGGCAGTTGTAAGCTGACTTGTAATAGGTAGAAAATACCACATCGCGTCCTAACTTCTAAGACGTTACTGAAAAGTTCCCAACTTTAAGAAATTTTCAAATCAGGGGTGCCAGGGTGGCTCAGTCGCTCAGTTAAGCGTCTGCCTTCAGCTCAGGCCGTGATCCTGGGGTCCTGGGAACGAGCCCCACATCGGGGTCCCTGTTCCTCAGGGAGCCAGCTTCTCCCTCTACCCTCTGTCTCTCATGAATAAATAAATAAATAAATAATCTAGGGGCACCTGGGTGGCTCAGTTGTTAAGCATCTGCCTTTGGTTCAGGTCATGATCCCAGGGTCCTGGGATCGAGCCCCATGTCGGGATCTCTGCTCCGCAGGAAGCCAGCTTCTCGCTCTCCCACTCCCCCTGCTTGTGTTCCCTCTCTCACTGTGTCTGTCTGTCAAATAAATAAATAAAAATCTTAAAAAACATTTTTTTCAGATCACATGGAAGAGGTAGAAGGAAGATCACATAACTCAATTCAACATAATAAGTTGAAATTTTTCTTGCCGTGTGAGTTGGTGCACATCCCATTCTAGATCCAGGGGGCTTGTGGAATCATGAGAAGAAGGGTCCTGTATTTGGCACGGGTAATGGATGGTGATGGAAACCCTAGCTTTAACTATTTTTCCCATTTTGTGTTTCAATTTTTTGACTCCATCATTTTATTAACAGTAGCCACTTTCAAATGACTTTTGTGGCCCTTAAAAAAATAAAAGCACGTTAAAAATCACAAAAACAAGCTAAAGTACACAATTTTCAGGCAGGTCTATATTGGCAAAATAGCAAAATTCCAACAAAAGTAACACTAAATAAAGTGGATCTTTACCCATATAAACCCATTAATGCTATTTTAACATTACTCTCCTTTGCAGAATAAAGGATATCTAGTTTAATTGGAGATTATTTATCCAGAAAATTTTGAGCATCACAAAATTCAACCAGTCTAGGCCAAAATAAATATCTAACTATATATAATACATTCTCAATAGTTTGAAAAAAGAGAAATAAGAAATTATTCAACATTCAGAATTATGGTTTATTTAAAAATAATACATATTAATTTTTTTCATGTACACTGCATATTATAAGGTAAGATATATGTGGGAATTAATGAGAATGAAACATATAGTTGTAATATTACAATTCAAAATAAGCCTATGTTACATAATACTGAGTTTTAAACACAAAAGCTTCATGTTATTTCATTTATTTCAAATATTTCTCCAACAGCATCACAATTTTTAATTGTTGGCCACGGAATTATCAGGTTAGGGCATCAGTGATAAGTCTCACTCTGTATTAATAGATTATGTCTACACTTTCAGAGGCAAATTTGGATTAAATTCTTATATAACTTTAACACTGAGCTAAAAATAAACATGGGAAAATATTGGTCTGATTCTTTGAAGGATTTTTTAAATTAGAAATAACATTAAAATAAAGTTTTATGTAAACTTAATATGACATAATCGGGGCATAGATTTAATGTGATCCAAAAACCAAAAACTCAATCACCAAGAACCAGAAACAAAATAATAACAAAATAAGCTTTAAGTTTTTAAGAGTAAGCCACGAAATTTCAGAATATCAATAATAATTTTCCAAATTGTTTCTATAACCCATCACTTACACTATCTTTCTTCGAGCTGGCCAACAAATGTGTGCTTTAGGAATACCAGCAAATTTCATGTATCTCCTTCTGTATGCATTCTTCTCCTTGGAATGAAATTTTCCCCAAATTAACATAATTCCTTTATGCTTTTAAAAAAAACAACAAAAATCATAGTACCCTAACAGGAAAAGATGCTTGGAAGCCACATAGAAAACAATAAAATTACAACCTAAGGTTTTTTTTTTTTTTTAGTACTAAGGGTAATAAAAATAAAATCATATTTTATTGCATTTTTCACTCAAGATTTCAAAGTTCCCCAAACTAAGACTTGCTTCATTCATTACTGATGTGTATTTATCCCTGCAGAGGAAATATGGAATTTGACTAATAGCAAATGTGTACTTCCAATATGACTATCCTTTTGGACCAAGAAATTAAAAAAAAAAAATCCTCAGGAGAAAATATTAAGTGGAGTCAATTGTAGCTGCATCTCCTTAAATTGACCAAACTAGGATTCTGCCAGTCTTGATGCATGGAACTTTTCTACATAAGTTTTCCAGTAGTAGAGCTGAGTGGGCACAAACCTTCCACAATCTCACATCCAGCCTCAATGTATCTGCAAAACAGCTTCCAGAAGGCTTTGATGGTCAAAGTCTTCTCTTTGAAATGAAACAACCCTATCTGGGGTTGCACCTGTAATCTTGACCTTTCACAAGAATATTGGAACACAATGAACCTAAAGACTAGGCCAGAGGGGAAAAACTCAGACCCAGACTCAAATCTCTTTCTAGGTCCACATTCCTGTGCTTCTTCCCATCCATCTCTTGGTGCACAAGCCCACAATGACAATAATCAAGATGATAGATCTGGAGGACATACATTAACTCAAATAGCCTAGAGATATTCATATATCCCAGTCTTTACCTACTGCCCTCAAATGGTTATGGGTTGAATATTTGTGTTCTCCCCAAATTCATATGTTGTAGCCCCAAACCCTAATGTGATGGTATGGGGAGGTGGGGTTTTCGGGAGGTGATTAGGTTTAGATGAGATAATGAAGGTGGGGCTCCATAGTGGGATTTAGTGTCCTTATAAGAAGAGACCAGAGCTCACTCCCTCAATGCATATGCACTGAGGAAAGGTCATGTGAGCACACGGTAGCTGTCTACAAGCCAGAAAGCTGGCTCCTACCAGGAACAGAATTAGCCAAGACCTTGATCTTGGACTTCTAGCCTCTGGAACTGTGAGGAATAAATATCTGTTCCTTAAGCCACCCAGTCTATGGTATTTTACAGCAGCCCAAACTAAGACAAATGGTATAAATGCCTTTCAAAATAAAAACACCTGAGTCCTGTTATTCATTCGTTTGCTTATTTATTGAACAAAAATGTGCTGAGTGCTGCTATGTGCTGGGGGAGGCCATAGGCTCTGAAGATACAGCAGTGTGTGTTGGGGGTAGAGGGGGAAGGAGTCCAAATCCTTGTTCTCATGGAGCTTACATTCTTCCTCAATTATCATCTCCCAAGACCACACTGGGAGCTTCGCACCAAATTAACTAGTTACACACACACACACACACACACAAAAACCAAATGTGTGTGTGTACATTATTGGTATAATAGATTCACACTGTACCTTGATTCTAAAGGGTGCTTGTGTTTTTAAAGACATAACCTCCCACACTCAAGCTGTTTTCTCACAGAAATGGAAATGGGGCACTTGCTGGGAGGAAAATATGAACTTTGTAATGATGCATCCTTGTATTATTTAACTGGTTGAAATGAGCATGTATTCATTTTGTAGCTAAATATAATTCCATATTTTTTAAATTTTACTACCCCTCAATATTCCTAAGAGATTGCAACAGGACAGATGGAAGTGAATGAGGTCCAGAGAAAGACCATGAGTTAAGAAAAGAGAGAATCACCTCACAGAAATTCCTTCTCCAATATCTAATGAAATAACAAAATTCTCTAGTTACAACTCACAAGGAGAGAGGCACAGCCAATACTATAAGGCTCAAAAAGTGGCAGCCGAGAAAGAAATCAATTCTGGGGCGGAGTCGGGCAGCAAAATGGCAAAGCTCCTAACTGCATCCCGACTTCTCAAAAGCTCTGGTGATAAGTCGAGCCAATCATGAGAATTCTCACTTAAAATTCCAAACCTAGTGAGAAGCAAATTGAGGATATGCTAGTATTTTTCTTCTTCACAGAGAAGTAGTGGAAACAGATGCAAGCAGCTGCCTGAGAGAAACAGAGTCCAAGGAGGCTGTTTCTGGCAGAAATGGAGACCACAGGGCTCTGTCCTGAGTGGAGCATCGATCTGAAGCCAGAGATCATCTATCCATCAGAAGGAGATCCACGCCCCCCCACACAAATCAGATGCTGTAAACTCTGGTACAGGACAACTCATAAAATCTCCAAAGGGAGAGCAGAACTCACGCTGTCTAGCAAAGCCTGCCTTAGGTGGGTCCTCTCTGTTCCCTTGCTCCAGGCTATAGGAAAAACTAGATACTCTTAAAGTGTGGACCCTAAGGAAAAAATCATTACTACTGTGAGATGGTAGTCAAGATATCACTAACACTGTGAGACTAAATAGAGAGAAGATACAATATGCATAGAAGTGTCAAAGCCTGATCAAGATAAAAAGAATAATAGAAGGGCACCAATGCAAGTATACGCAAGGTACACGCATGCGCACACACCCACACTAACACAGCATGCAGAAGACACACAAACAACCAGCCTAGAAAATGTAACTCAAGAAAGAAGAAAAATTCTTCATATGTGCATTTAACTAAAGAATAACCTAGTAATAACATGAGTTTACAAATAGTAAAACAGAATGAGGTGAAAAAGATCAGATCTAAGGAAGCAAATGGATGCCAAAACATACCATTAAAAAATTAATAAATAAAAATATCAAAGGACAGCATAGACACACTGGAAACAAATGACAGTTATAAAATAAAGAACTGAGATAATTATAGTGTATGCATATGGAAAAGATAAATTAAAACAAGTCAGGGAGAAGCCAACAGGCATGGAGGATAAAAACGATCAATAGTAATAATAATTGGTATCTTTAAAGCAGCAAACTCAGTAAATACAGTGGGGAAAAGTATTAAAAGACCTAACACAAGAAAATTTCTCTAAAAAAATCACAACCTTGAAAATAGTGCTTATTATGTGCCAGACACTATTCTATGCACTTGATATACATTAACTCAAATCATCCTGATGATTCTATGAGGTAGGTATTATAATTATTTCTATTTTACAGATCAAAAAACAGAAGCACAAAGAGATTAGGCAACTTGCTAAGGTTTTACAGCTAATAATATAAAGCCAGGCAGAATTGAACAGTCTAGTATTTGCTGGGTTCTAGAAATACTGAATGTAAAACTCATAACACCAAAATTCAACATCAAGGAGAAAGAAAACACTTTTCAGACATTCAGTCAGAAAATATAAATTACTTACAAGGAGAAATAATCACACTGACCTCCATCTCCACAATATTACTCAGTGCCAGAAAGATAATGGAGAAATAACTACATAGTTCTTTAGAAATAAGGTATGACCCAAGAATAGAATGCGTAGTCAAATACAAAGGCAACATATATAAAAGAACTCAATGAAATAGTACCAATGAGTTATTTGGAAAGAGATAAAAATGTTTACAGTGAAATCTGGCCAATTAAACAATAAATCCAAATAAAGAGCTCAAGGATGGAGAAGCTATGGTAACAGAATATAACAAAAGAAGCAAACACTAGACAATAGCTATGAACCATGGCTATAGAATGATACAAAACTTGATGATGTACAAACAATAATAACGTAACTAAATAACAATCACACATATTATAAAACGGTAAAAATCAAAATGAAGGTAAAGGAGGTGGGAGGAAGAAAAAGCGCTTGTGTGGTAGAACATAAATCAATCATGGAACCACATGGGGTCAAAAGTAATGGTGGCAACATGTGAAGGTACTTCATAATTTCTTCTCGGCCTTAGAAGGGATATTTTAAGAAATGATATTTCTCGTGATAAAGCAATGTTCATTTGAAGTTTAGTAATTTCTTTCATTTTTTCTTTTAATCTAAGTACAATTAAATGTAACAAATCTGTTTAAAACAGTCGTATGAACTCATTTTGTATGAGTCATAGTATCTTGAGTGTCTATCCCCATCCATCCATCCACCCAACCATCCATCCATTGTTCTATTTATATGTGCCTAGGAAATCTTTAAAACCACAAACTATTTTTGTTTTTTAATTTATTTTTAAAATTTTGAGGGGGAAGAACAGAGGAAGAGGAAGAGAGAGAATCTTAAGCAGGCTCCACTCCCAGCACAGAGCCCATTGCCGGGCTCGATCTCACAACCCTGGGATCATGACCTGAGCCAAAATCAAGAGTTGGACATTTAACAGACTGAGCCACCCAGGTGCCCCAAAACCACAAACTATTTTTTAAAAGCATAACCTATTTTTAAAAGCAAAAACAATAAAATGATTTTTATATAAAGAAATTTATGATAATAGATTTGGGGAGCTGGATGGGGCTTTTAAAATCTCCTCTTTTTTGGGCACCTGGGTGGCTCAGTTGGTTAAGCATCTGCATTCAGCTCAGGTCATGATCCCAGGGTCCTGGGATCGAACCCTGCATCAGATTCCCTCCTCAGCGGGGAGCCTGCTTCTCTCCACCTGCTTGTGCTCTCTCTCTCTGACAAATAAATAAATAAAATCTAAAAAAATAAAATAAAATCTCCTCTTTTTTTATATGGTGAAAAAATAAACAGAAAGAGATTAAGTAGTAAGGGACACATAGGGGCTGCTGTGATCTGAGCCAACATTCATTCCATTCTGGTATTCTGATTTCCTATTAGGAATTTAAGCGGTACAGAAAAGCATCAAAAAGGAAATTAAAAAAAAAAAATCACACCAGGTCCTACCATCTAGAAATAACCACCATTATCATTAGGTGAATATCATTCCAGAGAATTTTATCCAGATACCCAGATATAAGAATTAGTGGATAGATGGATAGATAGTTGAGCAGATAGGAATAATATTATAAAAATGAAAAGAGATTGTGTGTGCTATTTACTAACAAAAAGATCAGGTTTAATTCCTAAACCATGATATTATCCGAAGTGATGTAAGAAATCAGACCTCGATCTTTCAACATCCAGTTTAGGGTCTATGCCCTGCAGGACACTTCCTTCCCTAGATGCATACACTGCCAGGCAGATTCATAGGTATGACATCACAGTCCCACCTTCACACACATACATATGGCCTACTCCCCTGATGACCTACACCATCCTGAGGTCTGGCTGAGTCTTGTCCACACCTGCAGAAGGGACTTCCCTTGCCGGACGTGTCACACCCCGCTCTGACAGGAAGACACCATAGGGAGACATCAGAGCAGAGAGCTGAGATGCATGCGTGAGAAGTTTTGAGGGGAAGGGCAGTTGAAACCAAGAGGACTAAGAGAAGCAGAGGGCTGAGGGACAATGATGTGAGTACAAAGCAGAAACAATGACGTGAGCAGAGGCAGAAACAGGCAGGCACAGAGTGCCAGGAAACAGAGCAAGAAGGGAAGAGAGCTGTGGGGGCGGGGGATTGGGGGGGGTGGGCGTGAAGTAAAATAAGGGCCTGATTCCCACCCTGAGACCCACAGAATGACACTTTCTTACTGGCACAGACCAGTACGAACAGAAATGGGTCTGCAAGAGAAGGGAGCCGCCTTCACTGAGATCAAGTGTGGAGGGAAAAAAGACCCCAGCTCAGGAAACGGATGGGTCAGTAAATAGATGGTCAAAATCGAGAATAAAAAAGAGCTCTTATCAGGGAGGCTTACATCTAAGACACCTGGAGCAAGACAGTGCACAGACACCTGACAGGTTCCGACTCCTCATCCTGGGGGAGGAGGTGCTGCATTGTCTGCCGATGCAGTGCAAAAGGAGTGCACGTGACCCAGGAGACCAGACACGTGAGACACATGACGTAACTCCGCGTGAAGACACTGGACGTTTCGAGGTCATTCTTTCACACACACAACAGCAGCATGCACAGTGATGTGGCCGCTTCTTGGCGCGCCCTGACTGGTACTGGGTACCCTGAGTCTACAGGGAAGCTTAACTAAGGCCCACACAGCCTCTCGGACCACCAGGCTCTGCGATGGGCACAAATGGCGTCACCCTACTTGAGTTTCTATCAGACACTGTCGCAACGTCTTGACTTCCCTCAAAGCAATATAAGAAAGGCAGGTCTAGCCTAATGACCCAAACTAATCTGAGCCGCCTGCTTCCATTATCGTGCTCTTCCAGACACACCTTCTAATATCATCATCAGAGGTCAACTCCCTAGTCCATAGGCTTCAGGGGCTTCTGTAATGCCTTAGAAATTTAGCACAAAGTCCTTTGCTCAGCATTCAACTTCCTCTACATCAGGGCCTTAACTATCTCTGTAATGTCCTTTTCCTCCTTATTATTCCCAGTCACCCAGTGCTCCCATCGCAGCGTGTTACCCAACGCTTCTGGAACACACCATGCACCCACCATAGCAGAACTTTCCGGTGGGGTTCCCACAGCCAGACATGCCTTTATTCATTATCTGTCAAAATCCCAGGGCGCCTGGGTGGCTCAATCGGTTAAGCGTCTGCCTTCTGCTCAGGTCATGATCCCAGGGTCCTGGGATCAAACCCCACATCAGGCTCCCTGCTCAGGGTGGAGTCTGCTTCTCCCTCTCCCACTGTTGCTCCGCCTGCTTATGCTCTCTCTCTCTCTCTGTCAAATGAATAAAGTCTTAAAAAAAAATAAAAAACAAACACACACAAAAATCCTACTTGACTTACAAGGCACAGCTGACATGTGCTGAACCCCTGAACCCCCATTGGAATTAAGCATTCCTTTCTTTCAGTGCCATGGCCATATGTTTTGACCTCTAGTTGAACTTAATATATTTTGCCTTATATTAGTTGCTGTTTAAATCCTTACAGGTAGTAAGTGAATTTATTGAACATCTACTGTGGATGCCAGGTGCTTTCATAGACATCATCTGATTTATCCTTCTGTTGCTAGTAAGTGGCAGCGTGCTCACAGGCTCACACGTGTCGGGTGTTCATAAATGTTTGTTGTATTATTCTATGAAGAGAAGGGGAATGGTTTGGTTTCTGAGCTTGAGAAGGGAGGTCACTAAATTACTCTCCTTTCAGGGACTTAATGAAAAAAAAATGAGAGGAAGAGCTATCCTGATCATCTCTGTTGGATGACACAGAGACAGGGTGAAAAATACTTAGTCTTTGATAATTCTGTCTCCAAAAAATGCCCTAGCTGGAAAACACCTTCTCTTTTTCCACTTGCTTTTCCTTGCCCCACCCAGGAGCTCGGCATCACGTCTCTATTCTGCCCAGAGCCAGACCTCATTAGGCTTGCTAGTTCTAGCCCTAGACCAGTCACTAATTCTCTGTGGACTTTAGGCAAGACAGTGTCTCTCCCTCTGCCTCAGTTTGTCCTTGTGTAGAATGGACAGTTTGGGCTGGATGATCTCGAGGGTCCTTATCAGTTCCATAAAATCCTAAGATTCTATGTTGAATCAGCATATACAAAATGACTTGGGAATTGGCTCATTCTTCAGGCCAACCTACAAACACCAAAATATGGAAGATTATGTAAACAGGGCGATAAATTTCTCTGTGTGTATGCATGCTTTGTGAATGTTTTTTCTGTGTGTGCATTGTGGGTGAGAGGTGGAAATTTGTTAGTCCATGAAAGTACATTTTCAAGCAATTTTAAAATTTATTCAATGAATATATGAATAGCAAAAACATTACTTGGTTATGCCCCACGAAGGTTTACCATTTTTGTTGCTGTTATTAATAGGAAACTAATGAAGATTAATTGTATTTAAAATTTTAAATTCATTAAATCTGACAATTGAGGATCACTTTAAAAATGCACAGACCTAAAGAACTCAATGATCAACATTAACAAGTAAGTTCTCATTTACATCTGACATCTGACTAATCATCCAGAAGGATCTTCTGTTGAACAAATGAATGAATAAATCAACAGTGTTGCATCAACTTCTGCATAGGGAGAGGGAGGATGTAACAATTGATTTTAGTGAGGTAATCAATGAAAACTTGTCACTCACTGCTTAATAGCCAGTTGATCTGGATTCAACTATTCTTTGTAAAACCACAAATTAGACTGGACCAAACGTCCCCTCAGACAGTTTGGGGGAAAAGATGCCATTCATAAGCAAGGAGTGCGCATATACACGTAACAACATTCAACATAAACCTGAGAACCTTCAGCTTGATTTTGGAGGCCACCACACATCTCTGCCTCCCCGAAGATACACACAAAGTCCTCTGCCCCTCTGTTGTCAGAGAAAACCCAGAATAAACAGGGGCTTTCAGCACTGCAGGGATCGGGGCGGTACTCACACCTTTTTTATATCAAATGTTTACTTGGGATAATTTGGATATTTCACCAACACTGTTTGGCCCAAAGCTGCGTAATAAGGGGTCTCAAACGTGCAAGTACCACAGTGGTCCCAATAAAAATGCTCTGACTATAGAAGGACTATTAATTCGCCCTAAGTAAAAGCTATTTGCTCTGTGAAGGAAAAAGAAAATCTTAAAAAATAAGAAAAAGAAAAAAAAAAAGGAGACAACACATTTTTTTGATTGGCTAATTTTGGATGGGGCTGGGGCAGCACAATATGAGATTCTGAAGAAAAAGGAAATATCCAGAAAGCAAAGATAAAAGAAAAAAAAATAAGTGACTAATGTACCCTATCGGGTAAAACATATTCTTAATGCAAACATATGAGGAGCAGAGGACTCTCTAATACAGAAGACTTCCAGTTATGTATTCATTCATTAATTCACTAGCCCTAAGCAGGCCAAACCAAGCCAGGTTACAAGAAGGGGCACAGTCTTGAGGTCAATGTAGTTCTATCAATACAATTAAAAAAAAAAAAAGGAGTATAAAAATCCCTTAAAAAAAAAACAAAAAACAACCAAAAAGGAAAACCAAATTGGTTAATAAAATTTTGAGCAAAAAATTCAGTACAATATTTTTAAGACTCAACTTCCTCATACACGTTAGTGTCTTTTCACTCTATTGAATGCCTTCCTAAAATCAAATATGTGTTTTATTTACTGAAAACTTCCCCCGAAAGAACATTTCCTCTAATTCTGGTTCCAGTATATTAATAAAATAGGTTTGAACTTTTTGTTTGTTTTTGTAGAAATTGCTAACATTTTTTTTTCCTGAAAGAAGATTTCTTCCCCAAAGTTGTGTTTTTTTAAATTTCAGATATTTAAAAACGATTACTACTTTTTCGAGGACTGTGTCATTATGGAGTAATTAAGATTTTAAAAAGTTAACCATTGTTATGACTCAGAAAGGCCTTAATCCAATTATCAGGGTGAAGGATGAATTGACCTTTTCCCCTCACGATCCCTGTTTCCAGTTTGGAAAAAAGAAATCTTTTTCAGAGAATACTGATACCTAAATTTACCAAAATATGATGGGCAAATTTAACAGCAGTGAAATTTTAAATAAAAAAAATACTTGTAGTCCATAAATTTTGTATTTATGTACGTGCGCTCCTGCAAGAAGACAATGGTATAAAGTAGAATTTCATATGATATTTATATTACATGTTTAAACCTACCTCCAATAGTTCTCCAAATTTAATTTCCTATCATCAGATTTTTTCTTTCCTTTTTAAAATATTTTACTTTTTCTTTCTTTATGCTGCTATATATACTATTTTCTTTTTTACTCATTGGCAATATTTTTAATAACAAAATCAGTAAATAATGGTAGTTACAACACTGGAGGTTATAATTATATTACCTATCGCTTTCCTTCCAAGGATCTCAAGGTGGTTTACTAAGAGAAAATAAAATCAGTGTTCTTTCTCTTTTCACAGGATATAGAAATTTGACAGTTGTGATTTTTTTTTTTTTACTGATACTGATGCTAAACCATTTTAGATAATGCCTCTCCCACATCATCGTTGGGATTTCTCCATATTCAAGGTTGGAGATTAAATTTTTATTTATTTAAAGATGTTTTGATTCAGCATTGTCAGATGTTGACAATTGCACAGATCCATGATCAATTTTTTTTTAAGGAGGCTTGGGTTCTAAGGTTTAATTCAGAGTTGAGGGTAACTTACTTTTGAAAAAAAGACTATATCCTATGTAAAAAATAATGTCAATATTTAGCTTATTTATGTAGTAGACTCCACTTTAATTTTAAATGAAATTTAGAGGAATTTATATCTTCTGGGATACTAAACAGCTTAAGCCAGCATGAGACTATGGTTTAACATTAGGGTATCTTTAGCTACAAATGGTTAAGTTCTACCTTCTAAGATAGAAAGATGAACGAGTGTCTTTGTGATAGCATGTGTGTGTGTGTGTGTGCGCAAACGTACACACAAAAATACCATAATGAAATTAACATGTGGACGGATGTTGAGTATGTATACAATTTCAGGGTTTTGATGACATCACTGGGCTAAGATGCTGGAATAAGCTCCCCATCTCTTCTTACCCCGTACTCTCCATGTCACATTTCTCCCTCATCCTTTGAGGATCTTTAAGATCATAGCATCTCTTCCCTACCTTCAATAAATGTATATTAGCCTCCAAGAGTGCATGGCATCAAAAATATAATTCTGACCCCCTTGAAGAGAAAGAATTAACAGGCAGCAGCTTTTCTTCCTGACTGCCATAAAACCTCCGTTAAAAAAAGAAAGAAAGAAAGAAAGCTGTACTAGCCATATTTTTTCCCATACGGGTGCATATTAACAGGCAACAGAAAGAGTAGAAAAAAAACCTTGTATATATGGAAAGACTGCCCCCGGGCTGTGCCTGTCTGCCCAGGAAAATGGCAGTGAGAACAAGGTGAGCAATTGCTCAAGAAATTTATTTTAGTCACTTGAGGTCTCCTCTCTTTTCTGTAGCAGACACAGCATCTTTAAGTGCAACAGGTTGGTGGTCACGATGTATGGTACGAGAAACAATGAAAGATTTGTGAAATCTTTGAAAAAAAATTTAATTTGGAGCAATTCAGTGACCTTCGTTTTATATATTTTTTTGGATATATGATTTTTTGAGTTATAATCATTTCTGGAGATTTCCATAAATTTGATTTAATTCTATAATATGACTCCTCAAGCAACTGTCAGAATCTACTACTTTGACTTCTTATAAGGCTTTCCTACATGTAAAAATAAAAACCACAACAAAAATATTTTTGCCAAAAAGCAAAGCAGTAAGTAACAGTCTCTATTTGGTGTCATGTATAATCCTTTTGTCAGTATAAATATCACAAATAAAAGAACCTATTTTGATATGTTATATTAAGATCTATAAATTTTATAATCTATGAACATATACAGAAGGGAAAAATAGAGATGAATCATCCTAGTGCTAAAATATAAACTCGTACAATTTATGTTAGTAAAAAAAAAATGCTTTCAGTTTAAAATTGTTTCTGGAAAAATATTTTGATAACAATTATATTTCTAACTAAAAAGTTAACTCCAAAAGAGATCTTATTTTCAAATTAAGGAATGAATTTATGAATACTAGAAGAATGTGGCACCCCTCCCAAAAATAAACATACTAATGAATCATCACTTAGCTCTCTGGAAAGTTATATTTCCTTTGTGCCACATGAAAAATTGATGTTTTATATTCATAAATAAAATATCTTAGATATTTGAGCTTTGGTTAAATGATGATCTTCACTGGGGTAAATTGTCTTTAGTGTCATACAAGTTGACTACAGAAAACAAACAAAAAAACCCCAAAAAATTTCACATTAAATCTCAGATTAGCTAAAAGGTAGCTCACTGAGAAACAAGATTTTCAATCATGAAATGAAAAAAAAAAAGGTACAGTTTATTTTTAAAAGTCCCCCTTCTTTTAAAAAGATTTCCCTTTCTCTCAGAATTCTAAAGCATCATTAAAAAATTTTAAGAAGCTAATAGCTAATCCTCAAAAAAGCAATAAACTTGTAATTGTATTTCTAAAATATCACTTGTTATTTGAAGGGATAGCAATTGTTTTCATGAACACTTCATGTTTAAATGTAAATATTTCTTGTGTAAAGCTACCCGAAACAGCTTTTTTTCTAGACAAACTTCCTAAAAGGTAATGTCGGGGAAATCTCTGTGACTTGGAGAATTTTATAAGCCTGCAAATACATAAAAATACCAGATGAGTACTACAGCTCAATATGTTCTCTTAACATCCTAATTTTAATTTTTTAACATTTTAATGAACAAATTTTAATCCAGGAAGCTATCAATAAAAGTTTTTTTCTTTCCTTTAAAAATTTTATTATAAATGACTGCCTCTGTGCCCCCATTACTTACATTTGTTTTAAAATTTAAAAAAAAAAGTTAGGCATAAGTAAATTCATTAGAGGGAAACTAATTCCCCCTTTTATTTAAATATTATCTCATTAAATGTGGTGTTAAGGTTTAGAGGTGGTGGGAGTCTAAATGATAAAGTATGGAGGGCTCTATCTAATTCACTCTTTCTTTTAAAAATTAATTTATAAGCTGCCAATTTACTTTCTGCCCCATGATCAGCTGAGAATTATAGAATTTTCCAGACAATTTCATTTTGGTTCATCAAACCTCTACCTCTAGCAAGTAGGTTTTCTGCTCTCTTTTTCTTTTCCCTAATCCAGTGTTCTTGCCACAAATTCAAAGGGTGAAGAAGACCCCTTAATATAAAAAAAAAATCACTCACCCGACTTTGAAGCAAATAGTGAAACTACTTCTTTACTTGATTTTTTTTTTTTTTCCTACTAACCTAAGATCTGGGCCTGAAAGATGAGCTGACCTGGGGATCATAACTCCTTTACAGGGTTAATCTAAGTTATTTGCCTGTTCTGGTATTAAGGGGTCATTGCAGTTTGAATGACCATCTCTCCTTAGAGGCTGGGAAGCCCTCAGCAAGTTCCCTTCATGCTATCATTATTTGTACAACTCCAGATGGGTTCAGGACATCTAGAAAATCCTGGTATGATCAGACGCTCTTTGACTCGAGACTCATCTCCTACCTCACGACAATTAGTAACTTTATATTTCTGCTTCCTTTTTCAGATTTCAACTTTTCCAGCGAGAGCAGGACTATATCTAGTCCTGGGTCTGAAGGGATCTGTCTTAACAATAACAGTGAATATCAGTTGAGTATATGCTACATGTATTAGACTGTGTGTTTCCTGACATCTCATTTCCCTTCTCCAACAACGTCATTATGAAATAGGTACTTTAATATCCCCATTTTACAGATGATGAAACTGACTTGGAGACACAAGTTGCTCATGGGCACACAGCCAAAAAGAGCAGAGTTGGGTAATAAACCTAGGTCTCACTCGCATCAAGGTCCATAACTCTCAACCACTAGGTTTTACTGCTTCCTCAAACTATGCTGCCTTTATCCTCCCCTTAAAAGGCTTCAAAGAAGAGATGCGTGGACTGCAGTTGACATATCCCTGAGCTTTTGAATATAATTTTTTTTTAAGAGAGAGAAGAAAAGTCACCGAGTAGAAGCAATGGGTTGGCTCTGAGTTGAAATGGAGAGTCTACACAGGAGGCTCCAGTTTCTGTGAAAATTAAATAAAATCGATAGGGGCGCCTGGGTAGCTCAGTCATTAAGCATCTGCCTTCGGCTCAGGTCATGATCCCAGGGTCCTGAGATCGAGCCCCGCATCAGGCTCCCTGCTCAGCGGGAAGTCTGCTTCTCCTCTCCCACTCCCCCTGCTGTGTTCCCTTTCTCGCTGTGTCTCTCTCTGTCAAATAAATAAATAAAATCTTTAATAAATAAATACATAAATACATAAATACATAAAATCGATAAAAAATAAAAACAAAAACATCTTTTCCTTTCTCACTGGGATGGCCTCAGATGTGCTTCACAGGTGTGGGGGGAGCCTTGGCCCTTTTTTTCTAGTGTTATCCAGAAATGTAGAGACTACATCATATTCTTCCTATAATCACCCCTGCAGTTTGCAGCCAAGACTTAAAAGAAATGCCTGACGGGACGTTAAGTGGATGGCAAGGAGGAAAGCAAAGATCTTTTTTTTTCAGGGGATAAGAAGAGACAAAAAGATTTCTAAGACCATGAAAAGTGAAGCAGGAAGAAGAAAAGAACGAAGATAAAATACGTGTGAAAAGGAAAGGGAAAACACGATTTATGACAGCAAGTGGTGCCACCCAGTCCTACCCTTCTGTTTCTCCTTTACTATTTCCTTGGTGAGGATCACCTAAGTCCTGAAAATTTAGGACTGGATAGAGGCTGAAAGTAAAAGGTGAACGGCGAGCATCCTAGCTGAATTGCTTATTCTCCCTGATCAGAAAGTTAAAAAAAAGAAGAAGAAGAAGAAAGAAAGAAAAAGAAATATAAAAAGAATGATTTGCAAAAACAATTGTGATTAAATTCAATAGATTTTTTTAAAGAACTTGAAAGCAAGGAATTAAAGGGGAATGAAACCACAAAGAGATAATCTTTGTGTAGGGATGTATAAAGTAGAGAAAAAGATTTTCCTATCAGCCCTTCTGATTTGCTCCCAGCCAGGTAATCCTGGGCACTGGCAGGCTGTGGGGCAAATGGACAGATGCTTCCGGAAAAGATTATCTTTTATCTGTCACTCAGGGAATCACTCTGTCTCTATGACGGCTGACTCTAGGGTCTAAGCCTTATATGCCTTTGCTATATGTGTCAAACAGAAAAAAACCCTATGATAATAATATTAATAATAATGATAATAAAACAATAACAGCAACAGTAAGAACAGCTAACATTTACTGAGTACTGAGCAGGTACGAAGCACTTGCCATGCATAATCTCTTTTAATCCTCACCAGAACTTTAGAGTTGCTATTACTATCCCCATTTTACAGATGAGGAAATTGAAAAACTGAAAAGGATTGGTTTGCATGTAAATGGATTTTTCTATACATTAGCCTCAGCCGCAGCGACCTGCTGCTCTCTTGCTCAAGTGGAAATTCACACACTTCACCCTGTCCTCCCACGGTCTACCTCGAAGTCTTTACAAGGTCAGACCCGAATCCAGGCAGTGGCTTGCACTGGCCCTGAGCCTCCAGCATGCTGAGTAAGAGCATCTACGTCTCCCTGAAAGTAAGGTTTGCATCAGCTTCTGATCAGAATTACAGTCAGTAAACACCCTTTGCCCTAAATGAAAAAAACCAAGGCCTTCCTCATGGTGAGGAGGAATTCTGAGGGCCCCGAAGACAGCAAGGGAGAGCCTCTGAAACACAGCACTAGGATGAAACCTTTGCACACTGACCTCGCCATGTCCATTTTCAGCCTTAGAGACTCCTAATTTCTCCCTCATCCAAGACCTCAGTAGAACTGCCTGTGATAAATGCCCTTGCTGTGCGATATGGAAGCCAGTCTACTAACCTACAACAGACTGTTCCTTTCCTTCTCAAGGTATCCCTGTGCTGTCTAGCTGTGATGTTCCCTGGTAGTCAAAAGCACCAGAAGAAATCCACCTTTGACATTCAGACTTTACACTGCCTAGCTTCAATGCAAACCTCTCTTCCCTCCATTGGCTTGCCAGACTCTGCCGAGGAGACTTAGCCTAAAAGATGGATTGTCTCTTGGAAATTCTACAGGTCCAGGCTAGGTTGGGTCATGAAACTTCTTGTCTGCTTCTGTCCTTCGGCTCCATGCCTGCCTTGCCGTTTGGTTACTCATTTTTCTTTTCTTTTTTTTTTTTTTAAGATTTTATTTATTTATTTGACAGAGAGAGAGACACAGCGAGAGCAGGAACACAAGCAGGGGGAGTGGGAGAGGGAGAAGCAGGCTTCCCGCGGAGCAGGGAGCCTGACATGGGGCTCGATCCCAGGACCCCGGGATCATGACCTGAGCCAAAGGCAGATGCTTAACGACTGAGTCACCCAGGCGCCCCACTCGTTTTTCTATTCAACATTTATCTAGCCGTTTGCAGTATTAAATAAGTTTCAGATATTTGTTTTCCAACACAGGGGGGCCAAAAATCATGACAAGAATGCAACAGAGTGCTACTAAGAAAAAAAAATAAGAAGCACCTGAAAATCAAGCTCTGGTGATGCAAAGGGACCAGTCTTTTTGGAAAAGGTGATGCAAAAGGACTAGTCTGTTTGGAAAAGGATAAGTCTCAAATCTTCGTATGGTGAAATGTAGGCCTCAGAGACTAACTAGACAAACAAATTTTAATTTGGGGTTCATGGAGCTTAGGGAGGTCACGAACCCCCTGAGATTATGTGTAAAATATGTGTTATTTTTGTTTTCCTTTTCTACTCTTGTTTTGTTTTTCTGGGAAGGAGTTCCTAGCTTCATTGGGTTATCAGAGGGAGAATAACTTATTTATAAATATCTCCGATGCCTAGAAAAAGGCCTGATACATAGTAGGAACTCAGTAGATATTTGTTGAATAAATGAATGGATGAGGGGTCTGAGCTCTAAAGCATCTAATTTTATAGATGGAGAAATTAAGGCCTAGAAAGGACGTAATTGTTTTTCTGTAAGGTCATGAACCTAAGTAGTCAGGACCAGACCGAATGAGCTCTTTCAGCTCTTTCTACTGCTAGACAGTCCTGTTGTTTTGCTTTTTAACCTAGTTGTATCTTTCACTGCATTTCATTTTTCTTCCTCCCAACCATTGTTTTTTAAGCAAAGAAATGCATCTCATTTCCTACTTAAAAACTGTCCCAAAAGGGGAGATGGGGTGGGGGGCAAACAGTGGGGAGAGTCTATGCAAAAGGCCACCAGAATGATGTATCTATGATGGCACTCACAGCATGGCTATTATTCTATGTGCTGGGGACATGGTCACTACTACGGCATCAAAATCGCTATCATTGATGGAAATATGCAAAGCTGAAATAGTGGAGTTAGATCTGGGGGCTGGCAGGAAATCTTAAGCTTAAAACTGGCCAGGCCAAGCAGCTGTCTGACAAGAAGATGATCTGCAGCATTTTAAAAGATGTCTGAGGAACAGGGATCAAAGAATCCCCTGCTTGGTTTGAAAGTTCCTTTTGAGGGTCTTCCTTACTTAAGTGATTAGGAGATCCTGGGAGAATTCAAATCAGACCTTACTACCCTCCTAACAGCTCAAAATCAAGCCCAGCAGGCAAGAAGGACGAGATTCAAATGCCACTCAGAGAAGAGAAATAAGGGAGAGGGGCCTAGGTCTCATGGAGCTGTTTTCTGCTGGGACAGCTTCTGAAAGAGACCAATAACTTGAATTCTATGACACAGCAAATTTCTTGTGCTGATGACTTTCTTAGCAGACGGAGGCCAACATGGAGGCTCTGAAGTCCAGGCCATGTCAGAAGAGAGAGAGAGAGAGGAGAGCCGTGCCTAACCTAGGGATGCCTCCAGAATGCTAATGGCCAGCAGAAGAAACTTTCAGTAAACTCTTCTTTGAACCCTGGCATCCTAAATGCAAGTCATTTTGGAAGGGAATCCGTTACAATGCCCTAGATTGTGTTTATTGATTATCTTATTATTTGGCAATGGTAGGAGATATTTAGTAAAAAGAAAGAACCCAAAGTAGATAATAAACAATCTGAGTTTGAGCCCCAGCTGTGTGACCTTGGTAAAATCACTTAGCCTCTCTGAACCTCTGTTTCTTGATTTATAAATGAAGGAACTGGTCTGTATATCCTCTATAGCTCTTTCTAACTTTTGCACTCTATATATTATATCTAAGTTTGAGGTTTAATCTATTGACAGATTTTTTTCAAACATGATTAGAAAAGGTTACTCTTCAGGCAAGAAAATCCCACCCCTGTATTATTTTCTTAGATTTCTCTGCAATGCAACTGAAATATCAGGTAAAGGGGGGAAGAGGGAGATTTTAACCTCTTGGAGTGAACAACAACCCTATTGTGCAAAGACACCTGCTGTAAACTTCAGATCCTTATATTAAAAAGGGGAATTTAAAGGAAGTTAGGGTCAGCAAATGATTTGAAGACCTTGCCCTCACTTTACAGGGTAGGATTACGGAGGATTCCAGTCAATTTATTTGAGTTCCACTTTCAAAATGTAAACAGTTCAAAAAACTCATGTAGCAGTCATTTAATTCATACAGCAAACAGGTCTGTCGCATAATGATCTGAAGGTCTTCTGTGAAATGTGCTTCTGTTTTGCCATGAGCCTCAAGTTTCCCTCTAAGATTTCTGGCAGTTTCCCACATTTTGCTCACATAACATCCAAGGATTAGCCAGGTAGCTCGCTTTCTCCCCTCCTTCCAAATCTAACGGCCCTGGCCTTTCAAAATTCTCTGCCAAGCTCTGAACTGAATTCCCCAATAAGAATTCACAGTATGACTCTGAAGCTCAGAAAAGCAGCTAAACAAAAGCTCTGTAGCAGAAGATTTTGCTGGTTAATAGGAAAAGTAAATGTATTTAGAGTTTAATGCCTTACATTAAAAAAAAAATCAATGACCTAAAACTTTTCCTACCTGTCCTACGCTGAACTTTAGTCAAGGAGAAATAAGGCAACATTTCAATTTCCTCAGAGAAACGGAGCTCAGCAAATAACCTTTCCACTCTGCACCTCCCTGGGCCCCCCCCCCCAGAGGCCTGAAATAGCCCAGGAAGTGGGGGGTGGAGAGGGAATCCTGTGCCCCACTGAGGAAGGCCTGCACCCCTCAGTTCTGGGGGCCTCCACACACCCAGGCCCAAGCCCTGCCAGGGGACAAAACGGGAAGGGGGCCTGCCTCGGCGAACACTGTGTCTTTCTTAATGACGTCTATGATGGGTGCCTTTCCTTGCCAAAGATTAAGCGACTGAGGACAGTCCCCAAGCACCAGATCCCTGATTTCCCTGTGCCGCATCACCAAGTGCAGAGTGTGTGTAGAGTCTCCTTGGTTGTGCCCAGGCCAAGGGGCCATGGGCTGAGGTATCTTTGCACTCACCGGGGACTCCGGAGCTCATGTGTTCAGATTCTTCAGTTCCTGTGGCCTCTGAGACCCCCTCCTTCCGTGGCCACCCCTCACGTAGGCCTCCGGCTGTCAGGACAGGTCTGACTACCTGAAAAGGCAAAAAATGGGTAGGGTTACTCTGCTGGCTCAGGAGGAGAATGGGAGAGACTGGGGGCAGGGACATTTCATAGGAAATCAAGGAGTGGGTTGGCTGAAAGAAGGGAAAAGGGCAGAGGGGCACATCAGGGGCCAAGAGCTACAAAGCAGGGATGCTGATGCCACAGGAGAGCTTTTCAGAGATGCCTACAAAGTTCCCTCACCTTACCCCCAGTCTGGGAAGTCTCTGGGACAAAGAAGAGGGTCTGGTCTGAGATTGCAGCAAGTGTGCTCAGTACTTTTGACTCAATCACAATCCTTTCCTTTGCTTCCGACCTAAGGCAGATAAGGCAGAAAGACTCAAAGCAACCCCAGGTCTTGAAAAGAGGACAGATGAGGCAAAGGGGCCAAAGGGAGAAAACCAGGTTCTAGCCACGGGTGGGGAGGAGAGGCAGAGGGGGAGAAGTGCAGGTGCAGAGCAACCAAAAGGGGGCCTGACGGTGGCTGCCGGCAGAACCCCTTAGCCTGACCCAGCCACTAGGGGGCAGATGGCCAGGGTGAAGGGGGTGAATCTCTGAGGTGTCTTCACTCCTTCCTTAACTCCAGAGACAACCTCTCGTCTTGATTCTCTAACACAGTCAAAGACTAAGCTAGTTGACTGCGAACGAGGAGCCAAGTTTCCCCAGGGGTTTCTCGGACACTTCCCACTCCCCAGGGAGAAGCAGACTGGGTGAGGAAGGGTCTCCAGCTGTCACCCCCTACCCCCTTCTCTATAGGACTCCAGAGGTTGACATCAGATGCAAGTGCCTGGAAGTTTCCATCAGGCCCCTGGCTTCTGAGGTGACGTGGCTTTTTTCAAGAGGGGTGTGCATTAGCAGTCTGAAGGTTCTAAGAGATTACCCCCCCTTGCCCTCCTTCCTCCGCAAAGGCAAAGAGGGGAGAAAGGGGGAGATCAGCTCCCACTGGCCTCGGGCTGACGCAACTGTTTTGAAGAGGAAGGAAAGAGGCACAAAAAGCCACAGATTTTCACTGATTGTGAAGGCAACGGGGAGGGGGTCCTTCCCTCTGCTCCCACCCGGATGGAGACACCCCTCTCCGCAAGCCCCCCACGCCCGGCCCGGATCACAGTGAGCAGCCCTGGCCCGGCGTGCAGGCGCTGGGCAGCTGGGCTGCAGCAGGCAGCAGCTGCCTAAAGGCAGCAACAGTTGTCTGGCTGAGGCGAGGCGAGCCAAGGACTCGCTCTGGCGCGCACGACGCTGGCTTCGGCGGGTGCTCCGGGCTCTGGAGCCCCTGCCCCAAACCTGGCCTCTGTGGGAGAAGTGAGGGGACTGGGGACGAGGTAACCCCGAACAGCCTGAGCTCGGGTGGCTCAACCTCTTCTGTGCAAGTTCACTTCTCTTAGGTCACCTCTCTCCCAAATCTGGTGGAGGTTCAGGCTTTTGGGGTGAGGAGGGCTTTCAGGCTGGGGGAGGTGGGGGATGTCAGAAGCAAAAGACCAAAGAGGAGCCGAAGGGACACAGGGTGAAGCTATTTTTAGCCTAACGTGGCTCTTACGCTTCTCCCTCGGCGGGAGCTATCGCTCCACAGACGGCCCCAGATGAGAGGCAGGGAGGACCCCCCCCCCCCAGGGTTTTTGCTTTTGCTCCATCTCCTTTGCAGATCTTAGGGACCCTTTTACTCTCTCAGAAAACGCAATCAGGGAGGGAAAAGCTCCTTTATCTGGGGAGAGGGACTCTGACTTAGCCTTAGAGGTTGGAGTCCTCGCCCTCGGTGCTTTCTCTGTGCCTTCCCGCAGGCTGAGCTATAAAAAATTGACTCTGTCCAGCACTCTCGGACTCCGCAGCACTTTCCTTTTTCGGCAGACTAGATAGAGTCTGGGTGCTTGGCTAACTGAGAGAGGAATGACGGTGGGCATTTAGTTTGCTGGAAGAACGGTGGTTGGGGTGCGGGGGGGAATTCAAGGCCCTCCCCGAAAATGGGAAGCTTCGCGGCCCTCGGGTCTTAGGCTCTCACATCCCTAGACTCATCCCCTATCCGTGTTCATCCCTGTGGGCGCCTGTGTGTGTCTGTGTGTCCTTCTGGTCCAGTCCCTAAGGGCGTCTAGCACAGTTTCTAGCTGGCGAAGGACGCGGGGCGCAAAGCATAGTGAAGGCCTGATTTGTGCCACTTGTAACCGAAGTGATAACGACAGCAAGGGGAGGAGGGGGACCCACAGACGATCCTCAACCCTGCAGCCTTGCCTCCCTCCCCAGGACGGGGCGCCTGGAGGGGCCAAGACAGGGCTGCTGCTGCAGCTAAGCTGCTCAGTCGGGTACAACCACATCTCTCAAAAGCTCCTTCTCTGCGGGGGTTCCCCCAGCTTTTGCCTGTTTTCCCCCCTTCCGTGCTACTTAGTTTTGAAAAAAGATGAGATGGGAGAGACCTGAGGCTGCAAAACACCCCAAATTAGGTTGGAAGCAGGTGCGGGGGGAAGAAGAGACTCCGGGGAGCGGGCGGTGCCAGGGTGTTTTCCCTCTTTTTCGGAGCTACCCAGTTCACAGGGGCTCGTCTCACCTCTGGGTCCCCCACGCTAGGACAGAGGATGCTGAGGGCCTCCCGCCCCTCCCTCAAGGGCTTCCCCACCCCTATATTGCAGAGTTGGATCCTTAGGGTCAAAAATGACCAGAACGTGTCCTAAACTGATTCATATTCCAGGTACTGACTTGGCCTTAAGAACGGATCCCCCCCCCTTTTTTTTGCAGTGGGTGAATGGGGTTATTCGGGGTGTGGGGTAAGACATAACTTCTGTAAACTTTTATTGTATTTTAGCTTTTTTCCACTTCTCCGAAAACACACGCACACCGCTCGCTCCAATTCCCCCTGTAATACAAAGTCGATTTAAAAGTTGGGGGCGGGGGACCCGCGCGGAGGACAGGCGGGGGACCAATGCCTCAGGGAGCGCGGGAAGGACGGGAGGGAAAGGTTTGTTTCTTCCGTGGAAAACGGGGCAAGGGCTGGGAAAAGCTCGGACCGAGCCGCTTCGGGAAGGTGCGGCCTTCGACTATCGCTGCTGGTTGCGGTCTTCTCGACGAGCGCGCTCTCCGCGAATGCTTTTTGGGGTAAGGGCTTCCGGCTATTGAGTTATGTACAGCAAGCCCAGACCGCAAAAAGATTCGCGAAGGGCAGAATCTGCTGGCTTCTTCAGTCCGCCGCCGCCGCCGCCGCCGCCTTCAGCCCAGGATGTCTCCGAACCCCGGGGCCGAGCCCGCTGGGTCTCCCCAGCGCGCTCCATCGCAGCTCAGCCTTCCCACCCCGCGCGCCGCCCGCCCCTCTGCCGCCCCTCCCTGCGCCCCCCGACCCATCCTTGCGTTTCTCCACACCGTCCGCGACCCCCCAACTCAGCCCGCACAGACGCGAGCGAGGTGTGTGGAGGGCGAGAAGAGGAGCGCGGAGGGGAACCAGGGATCCCGGCGCCCAGCCTCCACCCCTCTTCCGTAGACCCAGCACCCCGAGCCTCCCCGCCTATCTAGCCTATCACCCACGTTCCCCTCTCAGGGTTCCGCCAGCCCCGGCTGCAAGGTCGCGGATCTCTGAACAGGTATAGTTCGGATTTCCCCTGAACCCGCTCTTGTCCCTTCTAGTCCCCCAACCGAGGTTCCAACCGTGACTACAGGCGCTGCGTAAAGAGAAAAACTCCCCCAGAGCACTAAATAAATACAGACGAGGCCGCCAGCTCATTGGTGCGGACTAAAATCGTCACCCACCAATCAGGAAAGAGCTCACATTTCCCTTTTTTTTTTTTTTTTTTTCAGAAGGGGGAGGGAGGAAAAAAATATTTCCATTTCTAATTATTCAACAAAACCCAGACTGGAACACGTTAAAATCTTGTTGTTGCAAAAAAGCTGGCCAAGACCCCTACCCCCATTCCAACCCAAGTGAGGGGAGAGGTGCAGGATATTGAGCAAGGGAGGGTTCAAGAGAGACAGACCTCTCCCAACGGGACCCAAGCCAGAAGATTCAGACGGAAAACGACAGGCAAAGATGAACATAAAATAAACCCAAACTCCACGCTAGTCAACCTATTTCTAGAAAAATGAGAATGTCTCAATCTCCCCCCTCAAAAAAAAAAAAAAAGTTCTGAATCCTCAAGAGAAATGGTGAAGCTCCTCCCTCTGCACCCTTCCCCAAACCCGTTTAGATATTGGGTGTCTAATGGCCCACTCGCCTCAGGTGCCCTTTTGTTGCTGCAGCCCCCCTTCTCCCCATTCTGCAGAAGGTTGAGGGGAACAACAAGGGATGAGCCCCTCACTGATCGCCGGCTCCCGCAACGACGGGAGATTCCAGCATCTGCAGGAGGAAAGACAGGGGAGGGGAAGGGAGACTAGGGTGGAAGGAGGGGGGTGATCTCTTTCTTTCGTTCTCCCTCCTTCCCTCTCCCCTGTCTCCCTCTAGGCCCCCTCTGCCATCCCATCCATCCAAACTTTGAGGGGTTGCCCTCTTTCCTCCCAGTGCAGCGCCACCCTTCCCATAAATGCTCTGCCCCCCCCCCCACCCGCCCAGTATCCAAGAAGGGTGTGGGCAAAGGAATGTTCAGATCAACTCCCTCCCCAACAGTAGTCCCCCAGCGGGGAAAAACTCAGCCAGGGTGGGATGCTGCAAACATTGCAAGAAAGTTGCCATATTTGTTCTCTGCCACCCTGGAATCGACGTGCGGGCGGGCGCGGGCGCACACACACTCTTGCTCAGCAAGCCGGGAATAAACGTATCTAGACGAAGTAGTCACCGTCTCCAAGTCCCTGTCGACCCACCCCCTCCGCCCATCCATCACCCTCGGCAGCTCTGCGACCCACCCACCCTCCCACGGCATCCCCTCGGCTAGGCGACCGACCGACACACGCACACACACCCCGAGCGTCGGCGCGCCCGCCGCGCCAGAGGGGGCTCCACAGTCTGCGCCCGCCGCCACTGCGGCGCGGGGCAACTGGGAAAAAAAAGTTCTGCTCAGCGGATCAGTGAACCTACAGACCACCGGCCGACCAGTGTACCAACCCCTTCCTCCTTACCTCGGTCCGCAGGCTCCGAGAGCGCGCTGGTCCCGTCCGCACTGCAGCCAGCTTGAAGGAGTCCCTTTCTGACCGGCCCGCTCCCCTCCCGCCCCTCCCCGCCCCCCACGGGTGTTTGCCCAGCGGCAAAGCAGGCTCTTCCAGGTAAGTATATAAGTTACTGTACTGTGTGGGAGGGTCACGATCTTGGTAATTGCTGCTTTCCGAGCTTAACCCCTGCGTTCCTGCCTTCCTCCAACTTGTTGAGGACTCGTCGGGTAGCGGGAGAGCGAGCGAGCGCACCAGAGAGCGCGTCGGCCGGGAGGGGGGGAGAGAGGTGCACCGGGACGAGTGGGGAGAGCGAGACAGAGAGCGGCGGAGTTCAAATGCCCCCCTGGCAGCGGTTTTCATTGGATAGGTCTTCCCCCCCCCCACCCCCGTCTCCCCTGGCTTGTCCCCCCCACCTCCTCCGTCTCCCATGTAGGGGACGTCTCCAGGCAAAGTCACGATTCCTTCTCAGTTCGGAATGAACTGTGACTAGAGCCATGACGCAGCCAGCGCGCATTACTCACTTTTTGCAGTCACGACTTGGGAATCCGTGCTGGTTCCAACCAAAATTACACCGCTACCATTGAATTATTTAATAGGATCCAGTTCGGGGGTAAACTTGTGCATTGTGCCAAGGGATGGGGGACGAGGGATGGGGGGAAATGAGGACACGGGGCATCTCCCCTCCCCCTTCATGACTCCTGGACCACCACCACCACTGCCCCACGTGCTGCAAGTGTTTTATTACGCTACTACCCCTCCCGGCCCCGGCCGCTTCCCCCTACCCCAGCTATTTCCTTTGCAAATGTAGCAGAATTTGTAAACACAACCACGCAACTTTCAGGACTGAGAGGGGCGAGGCTTGGGAAAAGAAACGTAGGTCCGGGTGAATGACGAGGAGGCCGAAGGGTGGGCCGAGAGGCTGCGAGCAGCTTTGGTTTGAGCTGAATTGTCAAGACACAGTGTGGGTTGCAGCGTTATTTGTGTTATTCTCCACAACATCAGTAACAGTCCTTGTTACTATTATGAGTTGACGAATACTCAGTCTCAGCCAGGGAATCTTTCAGAGAAGGACTGCTTCTGAACTAAAAATAACTCGACCCACCCTCTTTATCTCCCCCCCACCCCAGGGCTGTGCCTTGGGTGCCCTGCGTGAGGTTCAGGTCACTAAAGTCAGAGACTGTTGCTGGATTAATATGGGGCAGAGGGAGCATAGAGCACCTGGGCTCTCCTTCTCTCTCGCCTGAAGGCTATCCCCCTCAGATACTTACCTCACCATCCCGGGTTTATTTTTTTAATTATGTAGAAAATATCCCTGTATGCACACAAGCTTATTGCAGATCTGTAAGATTCATTTCCCTACCATGTACAGCCCACCTTTGTGGGCCAGTAAAAGGATGCATTTTTATTATTCCTCGCGGAGGAGTTAATCAGTATGAATGTCTTTGTGTGCGCGTGATATTCATCCCCCCTGTGGCCTCTGATAACCTTCCTCCCTCCTCACCTGTCTGGCTACAGGTTAGGTCAAAGTGTCTGGAGCCGATTGCAATGAATCTCATTCTGGGTCGAGCCCATAACCCCAGGGAGTGGATGGTCTCCCAAGTAACATTTAGCAACTTGGAGAAGAACCCCCATTCCCCAGTTTCCCTCGGAGCCGGTTTTCAGAAACCCTTTGGCTTTTGACTTTAAGGCGCCGCGCATTGTTCCCAAGCCTGGATTCTCTGCGCATCGCACCAGCAACTCTTGTGCTTTGGCTTCTAATTCATTCATTCCACAACTCATTTGGGGCTCCTATGACTAGGACGCGAAGGAAGGGGGAATAGTAAGAAAAATGCCATAATGCACAGACACATCCTTACACACCTTACGGGAATTGCAGAATGTGGGAGCATTGGGGGCATGAAGTGGGAAGCGACGAGGGTCCGAATAAAGCAACCTATAGCCTCTTATTTTGAGAGTCACCATCACCGGAGAGAAATCTTTCAAACCCACTGGCGGGAAGGTGCAGGAGCCCGGGAATGGAGACCCAGATAGAGACTGGCCTTTGCGGAGAAAGTCGGTAAGCCACCGGCTTTCGGTTCCTGGAGCGCTGGGCCTTGGCTCATCCTCGAATCTAACACTTTGCTCCCCCCTCCTTTAAATTTTTTTCCCTTTCCTTCCCACTCACCCCTCCTTTTCCCCAAAGCTCTCACCGAAGTCACGACTCTCCCCTTTGAACATCCTTAACCCCCTCCTTTCCGTATCCCTCTTCTGCATCCAGGGCGGGGCTATCCGCAGCTGGCGCCAACCCCGCCCCCTGGCGCTCGGAGATGAACTCGCGGAGGACCAAGGAATTTTCAGCACCTGCCTTCTATGGACAGCTACCGCGCCCTGAGCCCGCCGGGGGCCAGGGTCTCAGTCCTCCGGCTCCAGGAACCCAGCGAGTAGCGAAGTTTGTCAAAGGAATGGAGATTTTTCCTCCTCTTTACCGCCCAGCCCCATCCATGCAATTTTAATCTATATCACATCGCCTCCATTAATCTCACAGAGAGAGGGCCCATTAAGTGGTATCTGGGCACCCTTTAAGACAGAGAAAACGGGGAGGGGAGGGGGGCAGTCGAGAGAACCCGGCTCAACAGCGCCGACCCATAAAGAGAGAGAGAGTTGCAGCAGCTATTGATTCAGAGATTCGTCAGGGTGATTCCCAGCTCTGCAAGAATTCCCCCTTTCAGTTCCTTTGCATGCAGCCCCAAATTCATTATGCACACACACAGCTATACCCCTCACCTTCCACTCAGTCCCACCCTCTTCTTCAAAAAGGGGTAGAAAGACAGCCAAAAAAAGAACCCCAGAGCATGCACAAAGTAAGCCTCAGCTCATACTCACAGTCTGCGGCATGCACATGACATAATATTACTTACCCAAACGGGAACTCCTTAAGAGAGAGAAAGAGAAACATAGGAGGAGGGAAGAGAAAGTGGAGAGAGAGAGAGGGAGAGAGAAGAGAGGAGAGGAAAAATCCAACAATTAATTTCCAGACATAGTTGGGGGGGGGGACAATGCGGTGATGTCCAGGTTTTCTTCCACCCGCGCTGGCTTTTTATCCAGTACAGCCCTCGGTCTATTTCTGGAACACGATCAAACCCTGATGCTATTTTTAGCAAGTACTGAAAAAACCTCCACACACAAAGGCATTTCGCTGGAACGTTACATCCAAAACATTAAATGTGCATTAAGCGCCCCCTCCCCACTTTTTTCTGCACCACCAGACTCCCTTGCATTACTGCAGGTGACGTTTTTTAAAGCAGAAAAATACCCAAATATTATATTTTCCCACCCTCCCATTAACTCCCATCTGCCTCTGCCTGTTGCAAGCTCCTCGCAGTCTCCCCAGCAGAAGGCTTTGGAGTGGTTGTATTCTTTTAGAGCTGCTTGTCTCCATTGACCAGATTCCCTGCATGCTGGGGGGCGAACGGGGGTCCTTAGGCCCCTTCCCCAGAGGAGCTTCCCAAGAAAGCTCTAGAGTCTAACGCTATCCACAATGGAGATTCCCAAATGAGGGAAGAAAAAAAAAAAGCTTCCATACCCTTCCCACGTTTCCCACCCATGCTTTGCAAAATCGCGCTGTGTTTGCAACACACCGCCTTTGAAAATGTATATTTTGAAAGCTGCATATGTGTGTGTGTGTGTGTGTGTGTGTGTGTCTGTGTTTTGCGTTCTAGTAAATTCACTACGAGAGGGCTGGAGAAAATAGACTCATGAAGGCAGCGCGGAGCAGCCGCCTTGAGTCTCCTTTGCCAGCCTGCGTCAGTCATGAGCTACTGACGTCACGTGCAGATTCTCCTCTTTGGTGGGTCTGGTTCAGCTGAGAAGAGGCTTCTGCTCAGAGACAGCGCTTTGTGTTCGGCGCAGCCACTGAGCAGGCAAGGCAGCTGAGGCAGGCGCCACCCCAGGCTTGGGCTGGGCAGCTGCAGAGGAGGCTGCAGCCGCGTCTGCACTAAGCGTGCGGGGCCCCGAGGGCGTGCCCAGCAGGACAGCCCCCTCCCCAAAAACCCTCTGCCGCCCAGCACAAAGTCGGCTCAGTACAGACTCCCGCGAGCGTCCTTTCCCCGCCCTTTCGCAACTGGCCACTGTAGCAAAGACAGTTATGGCTATGACTCGGATTAATTCTGGGTGTTTGTCGGGCAGATAGCCCCAGCTCCTCGAGTGACGCAAATAACAGATTTTACGGCTCCCGTTGTCTCCCCTGCTCCCTTCTTCTCCCTCCCTTCTTTTCCCTCTTCTGTTTTCTCTGCCCACGCATCCTGCTTGGTCTCCCACGGAATCAGCCAGCTACAGCTTCCCAGAGAGCAATAATCCGAGTTAGAGACAGACAGACAGACTCCCAGAGCAGGAACAAATAAGCCTGCAGTTTAATACACACACACACACACACACACACACACACACACACACACACACGGTCCTTTGTAGATGGCCAGCAGCGTTTAGGGGCTCCCCTGAATGGGGGGAGGGGGAAGCTGATTCACAAATCCACCGGCCGCCAAGGAGTCACTGCTGGGGGGAAGGGGGGGAACCCGAGAGGCCAGGGACAGGGCTCCCTGCTGCAGCTTTTCCCTCTCCTCACCACGCAAAAAGGAAACCCACCTCTATAAATATCTTGATGGCAGGGTATTAGCGAATAAACAACTTTTGTTGAATGGTAAGGGAGGAGAAAATTCAACAGAGTGCAAATGCTTAGTCTCTAGCGACATTACCAGAACTTTTTAAGACTAGGTGATGGTTTACCCTTTCTCCCTCTCAGAGACCAAGAGATCTTTTATTTTTCTTCTTCTTAAAATAATATCCCTGAAAAAGGAGCCCAGTGGATGAGTGCTATTTTTAAACCAATTTGAATGGAACTTGTTTCGTGAAGGTGACAAAGTGTGTGTGCGTGCCTGCTCACATGCCTCAGTGTGTGTTGTATCTGAATCTGAGGGTTTCAGCAGAAGACATGCCACACCTCAGTATGACAAAGGGTTTATTGATTGGTGGAGTGATGAAGTGGGAAGAATTCCTGCAAATTGAAAGATCTGAACAAAATCACACACACAGGGATTACCCTTCCCAAATCTACACAGCATCCTAGACCCGACTCACCTACCTACCCTCTGTCTAGAAAGGGCGGGGGGGGGGGGGTAGGGGCAGCGGGTACTGGAAAGCAGAGACCTGGCTTAGTGCCTGGTTTGTCTCCTTTATTAACCCTCATTCCAAACATTCCCTGACAATGGTTTTCCTTGATGCCAATAAACAGTTTTCCAGAGCTTATCATTACGATTTGGGGCCTGAGGCCTGGGAGTGATCATGGGCTGATCTTTCATCAGCGTGATCTTTAATACACTCTCATCTCCCTCTTCAGCCCTTCTTAGGCTTCGTAGCTTGCCTCAGAGATTTTGATTTAAGCTGAAACCCGTCTTGTACCCTCAATTTCTGTCTGTGGCTTAAGTTTTGCCTACTAAACAGCCTCTCAGCATGGAGGACACCCTCTGGCTGCCCATCAGCAACTGCTTATTTTTAGCTCCATGAATGCGTCTATGAATGCATGTGAGAATGGGGCTGCAGTGGGGAGGTATGCAGTCAGAAGAAATATCAATGGGAGGTAAGCGGCCCTGGTTTGTGCACTGAAGATGGCTTATCACATGGTATCATCAGATGTGGCCTGATGGACAGGAAAGCTTCTCCATCATGTGGCAGCTGCATTTCAGGGCCGCCTTCTTGGAATCCTGAAATGTCAGGCTGAGGATGTTTTTAAAGGCACAGAGTAGGTATGTTTCTAGAGGGATGAGACTAGGTATATGTGTAAGCATAAATTCATATGAGCACATTCACAGAAACCATATAGTTCTGATAGAGACTACATAAACTATATAGAGAAGAGACCGTTTAAAATAATGTGACCTACTTTCTATGGTGGTTAGATGCTATGTTGAGATCAAGGCAGATTCATCTGAGGTCACTTTGGGGGTTCCCTGACATCTTTCAGCAAACCCTGAAATCTAGCTCTAACAAATGAGGTAGAGTTGGAAACAGAAGAAATGTGCTCAATGTAGCAGCCAAAATTATACTAATCTAACTTTAGTGGACTGGTAGACTCAATGTCTCTGCTTCTCCCCCTGCCAAAAGAGGGCGCCCTTCTGCCATGTCCCTGTTTTGCTACTGTAATCAAGCTGACAGGTTAGATTGCAGGCGGGGGTGTGCCTAGCAAGCTCAGCAGAAACATTTGCAGAAAGTTAGTCCTCAGTAGCCAGTGTCTCCATTTCGCCCACGCATCAGTCAGGTCCTTTGGTACATGCCTGGACTAGAGGTGGTGTCCTTGGCTTTCTGAGCTGTCCCACCATTCTTTGCTAAGTGCTATGGTGGTCAATTCCTGTCTGAGCATCCAAGCTCAGCACCTAGGGAATTAATAGACTGATATGGAACCAGTCCAAGATGAAAACCACCTTCTGCACTGCCAACCTATTCCTGGGCATCCCAAGCATGAAGAGGACTTGTTTCCCCTAATGCTCCCCCAGAGGGCTGTGGAGGTAGGCTGCTGTCACCAAGCCCTTGAAAAGAACCGAGTCTCCTTTCTTTCAGGGTCACCGAAGCCCAGAAATGTCCCGCTTGTGTCTCTTGTCTCCTCTCCAAGCACCAAGAAAAATGCCAGTAGGTAAAGTACTAGGTTTGGAGAAGGAAAACACTGCAGCTCCCAGGAAATCAACTAAAGGGAATGTATCGGGGAAGTCCAGGAAAGAGATTCCTCTTTGCCTAAAGGTGTCTCCATTTGGGAGCCGACCTATTGGGGCCTAAATAAGGGATGGGATAGGGGGAAAGAAACCAATAGTTTTTGAGCACCAACTCTGTGACAGACATCATGCTGGCCACTTTTACATAAAGGATCTTATATAATACTTAAGGCAACTATCCGGATGTCATTATAATGTTACCTACCCAGTTGGGTTGTTGAGCACAGAAATCATTCCAGAAATATTAGTTAACATTTTTCCCATTTTAAACCTAAGGAAATGGAAACCAGATAGCTTAAGTGACTTGTCCAAAAGTCTTAAAGCTGGAAGTTGGTAAAACTGGGTATCCAATCAAATTCACATCTGTGTGGCTACAACACTCATGCCTATACAACTCCAGTCATGTTGCCTCCATTCCAGTATCTGGTCTTTTATATTCCAGTTCTGAGCACCATCATGTAGAATTGCAGATGTCTGGGACTTTCTCAGCGGTGGCCTGAATAATGAAACTAATTTATTCCTTCTAAGAGGCCCCTTTGCCAGTAGAATCAACCCCCTAAAAGGCCATCTGCTTGTGAGAAGAAACGCCCTCCAGTTCTACCAAGGAAAGCACCAGCTGGCTCAGCCTCATCCAAAACTCAAGAGATTTGTCCAAAGCCAGCCAGTGTGGAGAGGAGATACAGCGAACTTTATGTCCACTCGGGCTGCTACGCTCAGCCATGTTTACACCTCCACTGAGGAAGCCCTTTGGATGGCACTAGGGAGGAGTTAGAAACTCCCCAGTCCAGTCTTCCAAGAAAGCTGTCTTAAGGTGAGAACAGCAACAAATCTGCATTTGGGTTGGCTAGTCATCCAAGTCCTCCTTCACCCTTTTAGAAACTGGCATCCCTGATCATATTCCTGATTCTGAAAACTTTAAGAGCTAAGGCATTAGCACCACGGGGGAGATAAGCCACAGCATGCATAATACAAGCTATCCTACGATCCCCTTCCCCTGTTAAATACATGTTTTCATCACTTACCGTGATCAAGAGGTACATTCAGTCTTGGAAAATACTTCTTAGAAGCCAGCATATTTGGAGGTTTGAGGGTAATATTTTTAAGGACCACTTGCACACTGGAAGAAAGTGACTAGAATTCCACACACACCCCCTTTTTTTGTTGTTGCCATCAGCATTCAAAAGTCTCAACGCTCTACCTCCAAGCAATTGCAGTGTTCAACTTCAGAACACTTAAGACAGCATCTCTTCTTTGCACACCTTCATTATCAAGGAGCAAGCTCTTTCAAATGCTCTCTTCCCTCCCTATGCCACTCTGCTAGACACCCCGGAGAACCAGATGATAGGTTTTCCCATGCCTTGTCAGATAAAAGGCACATTAGGGAGAATGGGGACTCAGAGGGTCACCCAGGAATGTCTAGAATAGGTTTCATGGCGAGGATCTAAGCAAAGACAAGAAAGCCAGAGCAAGCACATGATAGGGGGCTGAAGCTAAAGGGGTAGGGTGGGGTAGGGCTTAGGATGCCAGCATGCTTTAGTTTAACAGAGGCTAAATAGAAAACGATCAGAGTTTGAAAAGCATGGACTACAGGGAAAAAAAGAAACCTGAGGATGCTTCAAGATGCCTGTGTGAGTTTGGCTTTAATTTTGTGGCTGGTAGACATAGTCTACCATACCTGAATTCAGTGGGCAGGAAGAGCTCAATCATGAGTTCGTGGGGGTCTGAATTAGCTAAACTTTTAATCTTTTCACTATTAAAAATGCCCTGAAACTAGCTGCTTGGATCACTATATCTGACAGGCAAACAGGAAAAAATGGGCCCCACATTTCTTTAATTGGTAGCCCAATGACTATAGGCTGTGGCACAGAGGGAGAATGGACTAACATATCTGTTCAATTGGCCAGTTTCTTGTACTTACTGGTAAGGCTATGAGTTAAGTAACAAATTGGGTCTGAATCTTGTCATGAGAAGAGAGACTTGGAGCTCACATGTGAAAATCCAGCATCTTCCATTAGTTCTAGCTTACCACTAAAAGCAGAAATAAAATGGGGGGTAGGATATGATTTCTAGGTAGAGTGGGTTTTCCAAGAACCACACTTTTTGTAGTGATTGTCTTTGAGAAAGAGAGCACTATGACCTCAACCAATTCTGATTTGGTCAATCCTGGGGTCTGTTTTATGGATGAGATTAACATTGTGAGACTGGACTAACGTCTGTGGCTTGGCTGGGGATCCCTGAAGGGCATTTGGGTCAATGGGAACTGCTAGCGAACAAATCTTACAACCTAACAGGGTGGATATGGCTCATGAGCACTGGGCTTCTGAGATCACTACAAATCACCCTAGACAGTGCTGGCAAATGTCACTTACCTCACCATCCAGGAACCTGTGGTTCAGAACCCATGAAGAAAAGCCTTGGGTCTCAAATGAAAATGTCTAGAGTGAAGCCATCACAATGTGGTAGAATGAAATGCAAATTTAATTGGAGAAAAAAGAAGTCTAGATGATTCCATCCTGTATTCAGGGGCAGTCCAATTCTGAGAATCTTTCTCTTTCTCTTCTTCCTACCTCCACATTCTCAATCAGTCCAAACAGTCATGAGTAAGCTCTTTCACTATATCTGACTGGGATTAAGGGATTTCTGGTCTTTCCATCTAGTTTTAATTACATCACACTCAGATACCTTCAGTACCTTCATTGAGTGTGACTGCTCTGGCAGAGAGTCTTGCAACTTCATTTTGGAAGAGGTGGGATGTGCTCTGATTTTCCTGACCTAGGGACTGAATGCTGGGCTGTTGGGCATGAAGCTGGGGGTAGGAGAGAGGGAAACTAATGTTAGCCATCTGGACATAACTCAGAAGGGAACTTGCCAAACAGAGAGCAAAGCCACTGCCCATGAGATGGGCACCTTGGAGAAAGAGCTGAGTGGGAAATGAATGGTGGAAGAATGGTGATCAGGAAGGGGTAATTATGGCAAGGGTTAATAGGAAGATGAATGTAAGCAGCAACATTGCAGAAAGCACGAGGCAAAGGATGAGGTGTGTCCTGGGTGTTTGAGGACTGCTTTGAAAACTCATCTGGTCTCCTCTTGATCGTTGGCACTCCTACAACAAGCAAGAATGAAAGGGATATGGTGTCAGCAACCTATATTCCATCACTCACAGTCCTCTGTGAGCATGCAGTTCCAGGCTCTCCCTTCCCCTCCCTCAGTGATATCATTTTGGCTTCCCGGGGGGGGGGGGGGCAGGGACACAAGGGGCAGATGCTCAAGGCTACAGTTAGATAAAGGGATGCTCAGCTTTACCAGCAGATGGCCAAATATGAGTTCACTTCAAATTGGCAGGCCAGGACCAACTTATTCATCAAGAAGTCACATTTCTGGCAAAGTAGAGTTTGTGGTATTAACAGGTCAAACCAGAGAGACCTGCTTCCACTGGTAGCTCAGGGCCAGGAAGTTACATCACAGACAAATATTTTTAACCCAACCACTCTGTTTAAGACAGTGACAGCCCAGTTGCTCAGAAGGTGCTGCAGAAAACCTACTCTTGTATCTGTTGCGTTATTATCACCAGATACCATTCTGATCCATTATGACCTCACTCTGCCCATAGGAGAAGGGTCAGCTGGCAGAAAATCTTGAGGCAGGGGTGGAGGAACTATGTAAACCTGGTGTGGCTGATGTCCCATAATGGAGATTTGGAGACACAGCAGTGAAATTGGAGACCAGCACCCCCCCAAAGAGAATGGGAATCCTGTGACTCCCCAGAAAGAACCAATGTGGAAATGCTTTGAGATTATTCTGCATTAAGTGAAAAAGTTTACATCTGCATTGTACAGGAGAGTTAAAATAATATTTGGGATTCTCTCAGGGACCTAGATACCTTTGAAATGGGGGTTGGTGAGAGACCAGCCTTAAAAAAGATAAGTGGCTGTGTAATTTCTAATTCCCAAATGACTCAATATCAAGGGAGCTCAGTTATGAACCAACCTAAAACAGGGAAAGGAGTGACTCAGGCCAGGATCCATATGTAAGGATCAAGGAGGTGGTTTCACAGTTTTTATTTTCTGTAGTTAAAAAGCCCAATCTGGACCTCAGTTTCAACCAATGTCAACCAGAAAGTCAGGACTTAAGATGTGAGTGAAGATCTGGTCTTGACTCAGCCATTTGCTCCTAACCAAAAATCTGGAACACGTCACTCAGTATCTTAAATTCCCAACTTATAAAATGAGTTTAAAGATGTAGGTGTGAACATGTTCCACAAATTAAAAAAGGCCTCACCTCTGTGATGGAAGTTCTTCTTAGTCACTGTAGTAGTTACTCTGAGTTCTTCAGTCTGGGCATCACAGTGCGAACACAGACTGGGCAAGCACTGTCATGTACTTAATTGTCTCATGGAATGACTTTTTTAAAAAGCAAGGTTGAAATGCTCTAGAACCCAGGAATTTTATGGAACAACCCCATAGCCAGAGGTAGCCTATTTATACTGGGTGGTGAGGACAAGTTCCACTTCTAATTTCACATTTGCCCCTTGGTTCTTGCTTCTCTGGAGTTCTAACTCAGGATAATCCTAAGAACAGTGAGTCTGCTATGCTCTGCTGATGCCAGGAACTTACTTAATGTTCCAGGTTGTGGCTGTCTCATTTGTAAAACTCTGCCACATGCAGCTGTGGTATTAAATGAGATCATACAAGTAAGATGCCTAGCACTGTGTTAGCACCCAGTGAATGTTAGATGAAATTATTAAGGAGGCAGAAGAGGCCAACCTCTGGAGTTTCATCTTCCTTGGCGCCTCAGGATACCTTATTTTCTCCTTGGTTCAAGGCACCAAGAATCTCAGATGCCTTAAATTGATACCACAGGGCAGGGCAGAATGACTGCTAAGGAATTTCTACCAAATAGCCAGTAGAGGGAGCTCCCAGGTAAAACTGCTCTTCTCTAGTCTGTATTTGCTTCATTTCTCCATAAAACAAATCTCTGCCCAGAAGCCACAGATTTTTTCTCTACCAGAGACCTTTTTTATTGAGAGAAAACTGAAGTGCTCATCAGCAAAGGACCTAGACCCAATCCTGCTTTCAGAGAACCCAGGAGTTCTTGAACTTTAGAGACATATTTAGTCCCATGGCAAGGTTCAACTCTTGGGCTCCAGTTGCCACTTGGAATAGAAAGGACAGTTCCTGTTGGGGCTGATCCAAGGAGGTCTGGCGCTGAAACTTTGAAGCTAACACTTCTCTCGCCCTTGGAATTTTGAATGTTCTCTAGCTTTCCAGTCACCCTTTCTCCACAAATATCTAGATTCATAGTCACTGAAGGACATTTATTATAAATTTGTTATAAGGCAGTCATGAAGCCTGGCCACTGTTAACAGCAGAGTGAAGGAAATAGTCCTTGTCTGCTGTTAGGAGCATTTAAACACAAGTCTATGAGAAACTAAATGATAGACACAGCATGTCTTTCAGATAAAAGACCTAAGATGGCTGCCAAAAAGTGGCAAGATGGATTCTACTGAGGATCTGAGCTCAGCTTTTCCAGTTCCTTCTCTGCTCAGATTCCTCAGGTTAACCAGGTGGCCCACTCTCAGGGCACAGACCTTTCTTCCTCATACTTAGTTTCTGGCTTACAGTTAATCAATGTAATAGTAGGAGCCCCAAGAGATAGTGGGAAATATTTCTAGTCTTTCTTACAATTAACATTTGCTCACAGCCCGATTTTGATTAGCAGTGGCCTCATTTCTTTTAGGGTACCCAAGGGGCTCTGTGCCTCACCTACTTACAGGATGATACATAGCTTAGGAGGAACCCAGAATAAAGCAAAGACTTGACATACAGGAAGGTTAAAAATATATGAGAGCTCCTCTCCCTCCTTCTCCTGGCATGATACCAATATTAACAATAACCGATATTTATTGAGTATTTACTAATCTCAACTACTGTGCTAATAGGTATGTATCATCCTATTCAATCCTTACAGCAACTGAGTTAAACAGTTCCTATTACAGTTAACCATTTTAAAGTTGAAAAGCTGGGACTTAGAGGGGCTAAATAACCTGCCCTATGTCAAACAGCTGTTAAGTGGGGTAGTTAGTCTGAGATACAGAGCAGCCCCTCTTTGAGTCCTAGCTGGGTTTTCCAGAACAGGCAATAGTGGAGTTCCCTTCAATTTTAGAAATTTCCATGAGTAAGGAGAACCGGGGTACACCTTAAGTCCTAACCAGGACCGATGGAAACATCTGATGCTCCTTCTCATTCCATTGTTTCATTTCCATAGGGTAAATGTAACACTGGACTAAACCATAGAGAAAAAAAGGGACTCATTACATCTTTGGCAAATGCATTGGACTTTTATAATTTGGGATGAATGGAATGACTGACATCTGGGGACCTAGTTCAAGGATAGAATTTTTTAGGGCTCACGCCTGTAAAGAAAAGACTCTTTGGGAACTGCCATTAAGAATAATCTGGGGAGGGGCGCCTGGGTGACTCAGTCGCTAAGCGTCTGCCTTTGGCTCAGGTCATGATCTCAGGGTCTGGGATCGAGCCCTGCATTGGGCTCCTTGCTCGGCAGGAAGCCTGCTTCTCCCTCTCCCACTCCCCCTGCTTGTGTTCCTGCTCTTGCTGTGTCTCTGTCAAATAAATACAATCTTTAAAAAAAGAAAAAAGAATAATCTGGGGAAGAGGGGTAAGCTATGGATTCTATCAGCAGCTCTCAAACCATGACTCCATCTATCTGGATCTGTAACTTTGGTGGGCTCTATTTACCCAACTCTGGTTAAAGGTCAACGTTGGCTCCTTTGACATAGGGGCTGGGACCAGGTAGGGAAAGTGCAGGCTACAGAGCAAACATCACAGGAGGTACTTCTCATAATCGCAGATGACAAAGACCCTGCCTTCAATTACCCCATAAGCTTGGCTGCTACTACTCATCCTCCTCTTGAAGTCAACAGAAGGAAGCTATCCAGTAAGAAGGTAGGCTTCTGATGATAAGGAGGAGAAAAAATGAAGGAGCTACTACCTTTAAGAGCCTGAAAACCATTGGCCACAGGAAGAAGAGAGGACTCAGGCCCAGTCTTGTCTTGTCCTGTCTTTTTGGTCCCTCATCTCTAGGGCTGACACCAAATGTTTTGACTCATGGAATAACTTGCTGCTGTGAGCCACCAATATAGGCAAATATATAGGTTCAAATTGGTTTAAAATTATATGTCAAACACAACTTTGGTCTGGATTGTAACTCAGGAGAATTACTAATGTTTTGATTAGATCTCAGACTCATGCATATGAGGGGCTCATTATGATTAGGGATTTATGGTCTGGTTAACTTCCAGGCCCTGGTATGGATGCACCAAGCCCTCAGCAGGAACCAGCCTTCATCATACTGCAACCTGCTTCATGTGCATCCTGCTTAGAGTCCTCCAGGGCCAAACTAGTTATAGAGTATTTATGTTTTCCTTGAAATCTTCAAGTGCATAGAAGTCTCCCAAGAGGGACCTGAAGGGGTGGGATATTAGAGACAGAGATGCCGTAAGAGTGGGGGAAACATTAATAACAACAGCAAGCATCCAACTGACCACTTTTTATACACTAGGCAATGTCCTAAGCACTTCATATGTATTCATTTACTCATTGTAACCATAGGAGGTGGGTACTATTATTATTCCCATCTTATAGATGAGGAAACAGAGGGGTTACTGAACTTGTCTGAGGTCTCCGAACTATTTAAGTAGGCAGGATTTTCATCCAGGCTCCCCGGCTTGTGCTCTGAGTCCCATGCTAGACTCTCTCCTCTTAATGGAAAGATCTCCAAAGTGCTGGCAGAGGCTGGGCATGTATAGTTCCCAGATGAAAAAGAATCCATATTCAGTCTTGTGTTGTATTTGCTGTGAATAGTCTATGGAATGCCAGACATCATGGGTACTAATGGGCCCAGAGAAACCCATTGTCTGAGGTCTGGGCAACCACTGACCCCTCCATCCCACAACCATAAAAGAAGACTGGTAACAGTGACAACAGTACATTCAACTCATATATGCTCACTCTTCCAAACACCTTAGGAGCTCCTTAAGGACAAGAGTTATTCAACTTGCTCTGAGCAACACTCATGATATTACATAAATTATAGGGCTGGTAGACTCTGACCTTTGTTTTAGAGATGAGGTCAAGAGAGGCCAAGTGAATCACCTAAGTTCACTAGGTTAGGGCACCAGATCCTGGGCTACAACCCAGCTGATACCTGGTTCAGCCAATTTATCTAATCATAGGGTCTCTGAAGACTGGGGGACAGATAAGAGAATATCGTGGTTGCTAATGAGGCAGGCTACTAGTACTGAAGCCCCTACCTTCTAGGGGAAAAAAAAAAAAAAGGAAGGTGTTTCTTTAATCTGTGTAGGGGAAATAAAACCTGGAGGGAGAGTAAGCTTGCCACAGGTCACAGGCCAATGGAATGAACTCATCGATTTCTGTTCCCAAATATTCAGCTCACCAGATTCCTTGAACACAATATAGGTGGTAAAGCTTTTAAAAATCTGAGAGTTTATAAATAGTAGGTTAATATAGAGTGGGAGAAATCCTCTTGCCTTGGTGGAGATGACTAACAAAGGAGTTTTCAGGGAGGGATAGTGGCTATTTTACTATTCCTTAAAAAAAAAATCGCCTTCCCAAATGATTTATTTTCCAAATCTGTGTAAATTCAATATAGAAAAGTAAATAGAAGCAAATAACTCTTGTAGTGAATTGGGATCCTAACTCCTGACCCAGACTGAGGCTAGGTTGAGGCCACTCCTTGGAAAGCAGATCTTCCCAGGCTCAGTGGTTCTTTAATACCCAAGATATAGTGATTAGGGTAAGTCCTATTGTTCTGAGACCCATAAGACCTAACGTAATCATCCCATGAGCTTCCAAAAGGATGAACTGCCACAAAAGCCTGGCTTCCTCCCCAAATATTACCAAGTCTCTAGAACAAAAAATCTGGATTTTAATGGGTGGAACTTTTTTTTCAAACGACATATCCACACCAATTAACATGCTCATAATAAACTCATGGATCAAAGGATTCCTGACAGAATGGGACACAGGAAAGATAAGTTTGGAACAGGTAAAGGAAGCCTGTGGTGGATTATTGGTCAAGCAAGGGCTTTATAAGTTCCTAAGAACCTAAGGTTGGTAAGGGTCTTATCAAAGGAAGAATGTGAGTTGCTAAATGCCTTTTTCACCTTCTAGACTATGAGTGCCATGATGGCAAGCAGGATCCATGTCTTAATTACCTCTCTATCTTCAAAGCCTAGTATATGGCCTGCTATCTAGTGGACCCTCCATAAATTTTTGTTAAGTTCCCAATTTTTCTTGAGGCCAGTAGGACTTGGTAAGGAATTACTTTCTTCTGTTCTCCACTAGGAATGAAGTCATTGAAACTCAAGATCTGGATGAAGAGTAGATAGTCATACTTGCCTCCACGGAATCCCTGAGGGACTCTCACAATGTCCAAGGAGGACTTGGAAATTTGCCCCAGTGGATAGGAGGAGACTCGGGTCTTGCCTCTTGGCTCCAGTGAGTCAAACACAGATGATCTTCTCACATCCATACCCTTGAGGTCTAGACCTGTGCTAAGCACAAATTGAGCCCCTTTCTCTTTACCTGGATGCCTCCTCTTTCAGGACTGGGGGTTACTGGGAGAAAAGAACTTATGGTCTCTGAGCTGAAGTGAAAGGTCCAGGAAAGTTTCCCAGGCCTCTCCCTGGCTTAGCAGGGTCAGTGGAGAACAGTTCCTTTGGCTATCAGAGGGTAAGGTGGGGGAGCCCCAGTGTACGTAGAAAGGTCTAAGAACAGCCCTGCTATCTTTGGAGAAAGAAGAATCTACCCAGGAAAGAAATGCACATGATGGAAATGCCACCCCACAACATGCCATGAGAAGATGATCCCACCACTTTTCTGATGTTCCCTTGGCTCCATCAGTGACCAGAGGTCTGATAATAAAAATAATAGTAAAAAAATAACAGTGTTATATATATATATATATATATATATACACACACACACATATGTATATATATATACACATATATGTGTATATATATATACATATATGTGTATATATATACACATACATATATATAAATGAACCATCATCATAAATCTTTGAGGTAGGTACTATTATTACTCTAATTTTAAGTGTCAAGAGACCAAGGCTTAGAGAGTTTAAATAACTTGTCATAATTCACATAACCAACCAAATACAGGAGCCAAGATTTGAACCCAGGTCTGTTTGGCTGCAAACCCTGAACTATCTACCATTATACTGTATTCAGGAAACCTGTGAGAGTCCAGCCTATCAGAGACTTATGTCTACCTCTATTGCTAATTGAGATGGCAAAGAGAGGAAGGCATGATTTAAAAACTTTCTAACATGTGCCTATGTGCACACATAGAGGTGCAACACATGTATTACATATGTCGAATACCCTAGAGTGCTTTTGGATAAGCCATCTAATTTCTCATTTCATTCTCAACGGGGTAGGTCTTATAATGTGAATACTCCCACTGTTCAGGTGAGGTAAGCAGGTCACAAAGAAGCTAAATAATTTGTCCAAGATCATATATTCCCTTGGTTGCTTGAATCTATGCGGTTTGAGGCCAGATCTATGGCTCTTTCAACTATAGCATATACCACATATGCCACAATAATGAGACATGCTCAGAGTCAGCTAGCATTTATTAAACACCCACAATGGGTCAAGAACTGTGTTAGCCTCTTTCACAAACAGTAAATAATTATTCATCGACTGGTCTTCCAGTCCACTAACTGAGCTGTTGCTGCAGCAGCCTCCAAGTCTAACAAAGGTTACATGAAAGAATAATTCTTTTCCCTCTTTTCTCTAGGTACTCTTAGTAGCTTAGTCTAAACTCCATGTTTCACAAAAGGGTGTTCTTTCACCTAAAGGACCAGGCAGGAAAGAAAAACTAGATTAAGGCTGAAAACACAATTCTCAAAGTCCCTGAACCAATGATGGTCAAGAGTGTCTTTGTTCTCGAGGTTGAATGCATTTTTAATGCCATCTGATTTCCACTCCAGTCCACCTCACATTTCTGAGGTGCCTTCTAGCTTTGCTCCTTAGAGAGTAAGGAGGCAGTTGATGAAGGAAGGGAAAATTCCCTTTCCATTGGGGTCCATCAGAATAATATAGGATTATCTTCCACTTGTATCTTTGAGCCTTAAGCCCTAATTCTTCTATATTAACATCAGTTGAACCTACTGCCAAAGTCATTTTTGAGAACCTGCCATTAAATAACTAGCACAATTATTCATGAAGCAAACTAAGTTTTATTTTATTCATTTGTCGATGCTGAAATCAAAGTACCTATCGGGCAAAGGGTCTGTTTGATAGAGCCAAGCTCAGAAGTGTTGGGTAAGGATTGGATGGATACTTCATTTCCAGGCCTGAGCTCTAACCCAAGGCTTCAGCAGACCCAGAAGGGATCAGCAGATGACTTCTCTCTTCAAAGCTGTGACAGGGTCACCATGAACTGTTGGATTTTTCACAGAGTGGGACTTGGTTAGAGAAGAACACCCCAATGGACCAAAAATGGAGGCTGCTGAAGATTTTTTTTTTTTTGCTGCAGATGTGATTATTGGCTTGATGAAGGAACATGAGCAACCGTGTTCTCAGTCTAGGATCTGGGTTACTTTTCACCTCCTCCTGCCTAGGCTGGCTTCTTGGGTGTGCAACTTGCGTAGTCACACATGGCCCTGTGCTCAGCAGAGCCTCGTGCTTGGTTTAATACTCTAATGTCATTGTCTTGAAATTCATAATAATTTTGCCTTTGAACTTGTGTTTTGTAAGTGAAGTCTGTGAGACAGTGGAGAATGTATGAGTAGAGAAGATATGTGTCATGGACGTGCTCACCAACCCTTGCTGCCCCATAGTGTTGGCAGTCCCTCAAGAGTACAGAATTCCAGTGAGGGCTCCGCGAGACTCAAAGCAAGTGAAAGGCAAGTCTGTAAGTAAGTGGGGGCATTGACAGTACTGAGATGAACCAGAACTTGCTTCAAATGCAGAAAGGCGGCAGTGGGGTTCTTCGAAACACTAATGAACAAGGAACCCTATCATATGGTTTCTGATCCGCATTCCTTCCCTGTATTTGCCAACGATCTATGCTGAAAATGATGACATAGGAGGAAAGAGAAGGATAGGACAGATCAGAGTTCTTTTTCCTCAGTCCTTCCTTATCAGAGAGCTGAAGTCAGAGACAGCTGGTAGAATGTTTGCATTTAAAAAGTGAAATAAAACCAGTTGAGTACATTTTGTTCGATGTTTCCATCACTCAGGTAAGTACAGAGTACCTATGCATGTACGACTGATGAACTAGGAATTGTGTAATTTTGGTGATTCTGCAAATAAATTAAATGCTCTCCTATAGCACTGAACAATATAAAGATGGATGGTAAAATTCATGCTAATAATTTAAAATTTTAATTTTTATTTAGTACATTCAACAGCAAATAAAAAACATCGTGACAAATTGAGAGAAACACTCAAAGAAAAAAGTTTTATATGTCAGTTCCTCTAACGGCACTTTTTTCCTGCTTTTTGAACCAGGAGCCCTACATTTTCATTCTGTACGGGGGCCCCCACAAGTTATGTAGCTGGCCCTGCTCCTGCCCTTGTTTTTCTTTTGAGAAGCAAAGGTGAAGCACCAGGGCTCATCCAAAGTGATGAAGGGAAAAGTTGGACTTCATTCTTCTCCTGAGTGGGTAGACAGCTGCTTGTGGTAATGCTCTCCAACGTCGAGTGAAGGGGGAACTAACACTCCTGAATGAGTATGAGGAAACCCAAGGTAAATTCAGGTTCACCACATACACTCAGGGACATCAGATCCACCCCTAAACCAGAGGTGACAGAAGATGAAGAAGGTCCGCTCTTGTGTGTGTTGCCTGTGAGCTCACATGTGGAGAGAACCCTGCACACACACACACACACACACACACACACACTTGGTATTGCTGTGGTCTTGGCACACGTTTGAGGTGCACTGCGCGTATGTATTTGCACGGGAGGTGTGCTTGGGCACCTGGCAGAACTTGAGACAGGTGGTCTCTTGAGACATGGGTCTCTGGGGACTGGCTGACAGACGTGAAACACCTTTAGGGCTAGGGTGAAAATGGTGTCCTTCTGGAACATAGTCCTCAGGAGACCACAGCAGAGCAGAGAGTGATACCGATGAATTTGGGGGACTATGGAGGACATATGGCTATATTTCCAGGACCAGATTTTTCTTGTAACCACCCTCCTCTCTCGTTATATCAAAAGGGGACACACACTTGTTGACTTAGGTAAAGAACAGAAACAATCTTCTTCTAAGAGAAGCGACCCACGTGACCCTATGGGCCTCCGAGGCTGTGAAAGACTATTCCTCCTCTACCCCTGAACAACAAATGAGGGGACAGGTACCTGAACTAGGATTTCAAGTGATGTGGACAATGGATGTCAGACATGCTGGCCTGGTTTCACTCCACACCAGTGGGTCCCTAAGGATGGAGTTGCCATCCGCTGTGCTCTCTTTAGCTGGACAATGCTTCACCCTAAGACCTGGCTCAGTCCAGTCTCCTTCACCTCTGATCCTGTTTCTATGTCTATACTCAATGCCTTCGGGTTATTCTAGCTCTGGAGGCGTGCCTTGCCGTGCCAACAAGCGTTGCAGATTTTAACTTCCAAGCACCCTCCCTAAAGCTCTCACCCCCACCCCCTGCTGAGATTTACTTCTAATTTGGTAACCCAGCCCCCTCCCACTCTCAGGATCAAAAAGCTACCAACTCACTGCTTGAGAATCACATCCTCATCCTGGTGGTCTTCACTACTCCCAACCCAGCCCAGCCCAGCGAACCCTTGCCTGTTACCTTCCCCATGTTTCCAAGTGCGTTTTAACTTCACATTCAAATGGTGCCCCCACATCTATATTTAAAGGCTGTGTGTATGGGGGGGTATTCCCCCCTCCAGAGACTTGTATTCCACCTCCCAGAAGTGGCTGCTCTTCAGAGTGGAGGTGATTCAGCTTTCCTAGAAGATCATTTGCAGGGAAAAAAACAGTACTATGGCTGAGAGTGCTGCTTGCTTCCCTAGATTAAAAAAAAAAAAAAATCCTGCTCTCAGACACATGGAATTCCCATTGACGAGGTTCAGCCAACACCAGGCACTGAATTTTTCCCATTAAACATAAAGCTCAGTATGAAATGTGTGGGGGCGGGAGAAGGGGTAACCTTCTTTTCAGCCTTTTCTACTCTCTGGAGGATTTGAACTCTGGCCCCCAAGGTCAAATGGCTGATGTTCAAAAGTCTCCCCGCCTCTCTGTCGCTCCCCCTCTCTTCTCCAAGCTCCTTCCTAACAAAGAATGACTCTCTTTGCCAAACACAATAAAGCCCTGGTGGATTTACCCAGATTAGAGAACCCCTTGAAGTCTCTGTCAAAACTAATCTTCTCAGGAGAAACACTTGTTGATAACCACCTTGCTTTGTGTGGCAGCAGGGAAACCAGGGCCCCGCTGGAAAAACTGGCCTCTGACCTCCCCATCTCCACATGGCACCAGGCACCACACAGCTCCTGACCTCAGAGAACACCGCGCACCCCCCCCCACACACACATATACCCTGCGAGCCCCCGCCCCTTGCAGTTTTCCACTTCAAGCTGGACCCATCTCCCGACCAGGCTCCCAAAGCAAGGAGGCCAACTCTTCAGCTTCCCAGGCGTGAGAGATCCTGGCTGGGTGCCAGGCTTTCCCTCCTTCTCTGCCGCCCCCGTCATGGAACCCTCCACCCTGCTGATTTCAGCCTCTCTTGTCTTCATGCTGCAAAGTTTGCCCGGCGACTTTTCAGGCAGTTTTCCTCTATACAACTGGCCCCAAAAAATCATGCATAAAGATTTCCCTCTACAGGTGGTTGTGAGCTGTAGCAGTTTTTGCTTTAGCAATAGAAATGTGTTTTTTTAAATTTCATTTTACCCACTAATAGGGATTTTTTTTTAATTATTTTGATTGCACCCACTAAAAAGCATTTTCTCCAAGTCATGAGAAATTAAATTCTCTATGCAAGAAATGTTCCCACCACCATCACCACCACCATGCCCTGACTGTTGATCTCCCCACACTCCCCCACTTTGCTCTGACTTCATGAAGCCTTTTTGCAACTAAATTTGCATGTGCAAAATGATTACAAGAATGAAGACACTTAGTGAATGAGAATCAATTCAAAATAGGACAAAGTGGAAGAAGCACTTGCCACTACAGAAGCCCCCCTCCCGTCCCCCCCACCACAAAACATTAGGGTGGGGGGAGGCGAGGCAGCACCCTCTCCCCAATTTAACACCACAGGATCCTCTTCCAACTGGCATGCCTCCTGCAAAAATCTCACACACAGACATACACACACACACACACATGCATACAACCATGGAAAGCCTGCTTAAGAAGTCTAGGCAATTTGTACAAATATAATTGCTCAGTGAAAAAGACAGTAATCATGGCCAGTCACACAGATCTACTCCTCCAAACATCCACCAACTGACATCATAAACTTTGCAAAAGCCAAACACAAGACAGTGCATGGTATAACCTACCTTGGCGAGCTCCTTCACTTTTTGTGCAAATGTTTCCCCTCCGCACGCTTTACATAGATTTCTAGGGAAATTTGGAAGGACTGGTGAGGGGGTGGGAGAGGTGAGGGAATGAGGGTAATACAAATAAGGAAGCATTTTAAATGCACCACGCAAAAAGCTCGGGATTTCACGTTATGTGTCTGCACTCTTCCCGGAGCAAAGCAAAACAGTTCGCGTTCAGTGCCAGACTTGGAGGGAGAGGGAGAAGAGAGAGGGAGGGGGAGACAGGGAGGGGGAGAAAAGGAGAGAAGAGAGGGAGGGGGAGAGAAAGAAAGAGGGTGGGGAAGGCTGAAGGAGAGAGAAGAAGAGAAAGAGAAAATGAGAGAGGGATAGAGGGAGAGGAGAGAGGAGGTGAGCGAGGAGGGAGGGGGAGAGAGAAAAAGAGAAGAAAGGAGGGGGGGAGCCAGAGGAAAGGAGAGAGAGGAGGCAGCCCCCCTCCCACGTTCCCACCCCCACACATTCAGGCACCTCCTGAGTAACTGATCAGAGCAAAGAACTCATCACCCACGTTCAAAAACCCGGTTTGGGAACTAAGTCCCCATGCACACACTCTCGGAATCTATTTATAGACAGACCCTAATAATATGCATTGCATTCTGAACCTAAATGTGTGTGTGCACGGATTACATACAGTTCTTTTGACAGGTATGATTTTTTTTTTTTTTTTTTTTTTTTTTTTTTTTTTTGGGCACTGCAGTGCGTCTGATTGTATCTGTTTGGATTTTCTTCTTTCTTTTTTTGCATCAGGAAAACATGCATCAATTCTGAAGGTGTTGGGGGGGAAGGTGGGGGTCTCAATGCTAATAAAACCCTGGCTTTTTTTCTCCCCCTGCAAAGCTGGGATATTTGCAGAGTTGGGGCTGTTTGAAAAGGCTCCAGTTCTGGCTCAGTGTAGCACGCCCAGTTCCAGCAGCGTGTGCTATTGACCTGCATTGACGTCAGTGCGTCATTAGGTCTCCCTTAGAAACACTGACTTTCAAAAATAGTATCAAATTAATTCAGTTGGAGCCTGGTGAAGAAAGGCTACTAGCTGGAATCAGCCATAAAACTCCAGAATTTTCAGCCCTAGATCTCTTCTTTTTCTAGGAGCCAAACAGAAATCAGATTGTATGGAAAATGCCATTGATGGGATTTTTTTTTTCCCTTAAGAAAAGGGACGAAATTAGATTGCAAAACCCAGAACTGCTTTTTTTTTTTCTTTCCCCTCTTTTTTCTGATCTAAAAATAACCCCTTGCTTGAACTGACTGCGGTATCTTTTGTGTTGCAGCTCTCTGTTTTTAGCAGTGTGGTCCCAGGGAAGGGTGAAACTCAAGTACAGATATTGATCTATTGTTATTTGCAAAACCAGGAATTAATTTTAATAAAACAGGTGTGCCTTACGGTGGCAGTGGGTAAGAGAGAAGAGGGGGCACCATGGGAGAGATTTATGCCATTCACACTTTCCTGTTTCATTTTTTCCAATTCATCTTTTTAAGATATAATTCCCACCCCACGTGTCTCACGTGGCCTCTGACCAGCACATGCAACCCCCATTCATACAAACACAAAGCACCAGCACATTCACACTTAGCAGAGACAGTACATTCATAAGCAAAGGCTCTGGGATGTTCTTCTCTCTCATGGCTGCTTGGCAGAAAAGACCGCAGCCCACCAAAACAGGATTACGTTTAATCTGGGGGATTTCAGTATGCAATCTGATAATTAGACTGTATTATTAAATTCTGCACTTATTAAAAATCTACTTTTTATGGGAAGCAACTGTGCCCTTCACAGAGCTAACAATACGGTTTTAACCCATCTGTTTTACAACCATACATTTTTATACATACCTATGAATTACATACGTGAATATAAAGGGTGCCTCCCCAACCGAAGTGAGGTGGGTGATAGAGTGACTCTCAAAGCTTGTGGGGGGGTGGCTATTAGATTTTTCTATTCTCAGAGGCGGCGGTTTACCATAGTTTTGTAGAGCCTTCATTCCCCACATTTCTTGCTCCCCAACACTCTCTCTCTGACCCATTCTCCTCCCATGGGCTGCCCTTGTGCCTCTCAGTGATAAAAGAATTTGGTTTCTCTGACCCATTCAGTCTTTGGCTTCTGCTGAGACTGTTAATGAGGGGACTAATTAGGGCCATTGTGTACAAGGGCCCTCTTAGGAGGCCACTTGGATGACAAGGGATGTGGGGGGCCTTCGGTGGAGGAGGAGGAGAGCCCAAGATATATTTAAATCGTTTGACTTAAAATTAAGTGGGCCTTAAATTTTTTTTTTTTTTTGGTACGCCCACAAGGTCAGGTTGCCATTTCATAATTACCCAATCATCTGTGCTTATCACGATTTCTTACAAGAATGAGGACCTTTCTTCCAACCCCTGAAATCTAGTTGAGAGAGAAGGGGGTAACATGTTATCGACCTCAGCGTTTTCAGACAAGGACAGAATATGCATAATTCTACCATGCTGGGCTAGTAGGTCAGAGAAAAATCATACCCCAGCTATTACTCACCTACCCCTTGCTCAGCCCCAAGGAGGAGCACTGGGGGCCAATCAGGAGGCTGTGGGGCTGGAGTTTATCCAAGGACAATTTCTGGTGTTTGGAGGAACCTTCGGGTAATAAGAGACTGACCATGTGGTCTCCCTTGTCATTCCCCACCTTTCTCTCCTGGGGGTTCGGGGAAGACAAGGCAATTGCCAATGGCTCAAGCTGCCACAGCAGCAGCACCAAAAGGGAGGTGCTCTTAGCAAATCGAGTGTTCCCCCTCTCCCCCAACCCAGCACTTACAGACCGTGGTCTAGACGCTGATTGGTGGATGCTCCCAGACCGCCAAGCACCTGCACGCCACTACCCCAGCTTGCAAGGCTCCCATACACACTTCAGCTCAAATGCATTCATTCACAGAAACATACAGTCATTCATGCACCTGCACACAACCACATTCATTCATATTTTAGCCACAACTGCAGCCATGGCTGGGCAAGTGTACACAGCAAGAACACGCCTTTATAAGGCTGCATTCTACCCCTCCCCTCCTATACACACTTACACACACACACACACACACACAGAGTTTGCTTGCTGCTTCTTTCCCCGGGGGGCAGGGGTGTTCAACTCTGAAGTGTGCAAAATCCTGGCAGGAATAAATTTCTACCATTCAGATGGTGGAATCCCCAGCCTGTATAAAGACCCACTGATCTCGTCCATGATTAAATCATGGATGAGATGCCGAAGCGCTGGCAGAGCTGCAAGTGCCTAGGTGGATGAGGGGGGCCAGTTCTATTTCTGGCCTGGTTTTCCTCCCTTGGCAGCCCAGAGGATAAAAAGAGGGCCAAGGGAGGGGCTTGCTGTGCGTCCCAAGACTGCACAGTGCCCCAGTTGGCTGGTTCAGATCTTGTCCTGTGGGGAGAGGTAAGCATCGTGGAGAGCGGTCAAGGACTGTTGGAGCCAAGACTTGGCCTTGGCATTTCCAGGCCTTGGAGATTCTTGTTGGTCTGCACATCAAAAATGGGGAGCTGGGGATGCTCATCGGCCCCTCCCAAGCCACTCTGTGCTCTCTCCACTCTGTTCTGTGCCCTGCCCAGAGGTTGACCTCTATGGACATTATTGGACTCTGATCTCTGGTTCAGCCAATGGGGGTCCCTGGCAGGGAAACTGAGGACAGGAAGGGAACATAGTAGGGTATTTAGTCCCTTATCTCCCTCCCTTTCAAGCGATGGGTTGTCTGTGGCTATGTCCCGTTACGAAAAGCCACAGCTCCTGTCCGGTGGCCCTCTTGAACAGCTACAGTTACAGCTCTAAGGGATGTGCGTGTGTGTGTGTGTATGGATGCATCTAGCCCAGCAGTTCTCCAACTCTCTACATGTGTGGTACTCTTCAGCAGCACACAAGTTCCCAAATCCACATGCCTCACTGGCTCCTACTTGGTTACCTAAAACAGTTTCCCATCAGAATGCTGTGTAGGTAGTGTTTTTTTATGTGCATAATACAAGGTGGGCTTTTTCAGTGAACTGTACAAGATTAAAGACTATATGCTGCTGGAGATACTGCGAGTAGTGCTTAAGGAGAACCTTGAAGTGGACCATCGGGTTAGCTTTGCACCAACTTTGTGATCATGGCGAAGTTACTTAATTTCTCTAAGCCTCAGCTTCCCCCTCTGTAAAATGGGAATAAAACAGCACCCTACTCCAGAGTTGTTACAAGGACTGTATGAAATAATCTATGTGAAAATGTGCAATATAGTGCCTGGTTTAATGCACAGTAAATGTCAGTTATTTACTAAGAGAATAAGCATACATTCTACAAACGGCAATCTATGGGGCATCTAGAACTTTCAAAGTTTTGAACCAGGGCCAACAATAAGACATTTTATACATGACCTGAAGACACACACACACACACACACTGAAAGACCATCCTTGGCCTTACAACTTGCAATGCACTTTGCTATTTCATTTGTTCTAGTTCATAAAAAAAAAAAAAAAAAAATGCAGGTCACAACCAATTAAGGGGGAAAGAGTGATCTAGTGGACCTTCCAGGGATCTACGTAATAAAGACATCCTTGAAGGTGACAGAATAGACAGAAAGACCATTTCCTGTTATCTTCTAAACAGGTATAGTCACATTAATGGGGGAAAATCATTTGGAGATGCTCTAGGAGACAGGGAAGGGGATCCAAATGTATAAAACATGGTGCTTGCTCTCAAGGACGTTCTGGTTGAGTAACAGAGTTAAGATTAATTCATTTAACAAACTGCACACCTGCTATGTGTGAGAAAGCTTTGTTCTACCTCAGTGAACAAGGCAGAAATTCCTGACTTCATGAAGCTTACCCTCTCATGACAGTGACAGACAATAAATAACCAAATAAATGTAATAAGGCTCAGGTAGTGGTAATGGATTTTTAAAAAGCAAGGAAATGGGAGAGGGACTGGTAGGAAAACCAGTTCTAGATAAGGTAGTCAGGGAGCACTTCTCTAAGAAGGTATTTGACCAGAGACATGAAGTGTGGGAGTGAGCCCTGTAATTTCTAAGAGATATGTACTCCGTTAAGAGGGCCAACAAGGGTAAAGACTCTGAGGGAGAAATGAAATGTTCCAGAAAGAGGAAGAAAGCCAGGGTGGCTAGACCTATTGAACATGGGAGAGGTAGATGGGGCCAGGTGACACAGGGTCCTAAATGTCAAGATAAATCTTGCATTACATCTGAATGTGATGGAAGACTATTGTAGGGTTTTGAGCAGGAGAGTGACACGATCTGATATATGTTTTAAAAGGATCACTCTTGCTGCTATGTGGAGAACTGACTGGAAAGGGCAAGAGGGAAGCAATGGGACAGGTCAGGAGGCTACCTCAGCGGTCTGGACAAGAGATGACAGTAGCTAGGACAAGGCTGACAGCGATGGAGGTGGCGAGAAGTGGCTGGGTTAGCCGTACCTACTTTGAAAGCTGATGCCTCTACATATCTGTAATACAACGTAGAACGTGAGGTGCCAAGATAGAGTACACGATGTTGTGGGAACTCAGATGAAAATTACATCTGGCTGTGGGATGAGCTGGCACTTGAGCTGTGTCTTCAAGGATGAGTGGGCAGAAATGGTGAGGGAGGAGAGGACATTCCAAAGAAAGGGAAAGCTTTCAAGTGAAGGCACCAAAGAGGGAAAACAGAAGGCAGAATTACCAGGAGTAATTCTATGGATTATGGTAGGCATGAAAGGATAGATAGGAGGCAGGGCTGACCGGGTAGGTTTGGGATAAATCATAAAGGGCCTGGGTTGCCATAATAGAGTTTGGGCAATGAAGAGCCACTGCACGTTCCTAAGTAGGGTTTTATATGATCAGAGTTGAAATTTAGAAAATATTGCGCAACCAGAGGACTGCAGGGGAACCTGGAAGCTTCTGCTGTGGGTCTTGGTAGATTCACTTACTAAGGAGATCTGTGATCTCCTCTGATCCTTTTATTACAGCCAAAAGGGACTTCTCCATGACGAGTGGGGTGGCCACAACCCACACTTCTGCTTCTGCCTTTGTTCATGTAGTTCTCAGCACCTAGGGTGTCTTCCCTGGCTCCTGTTCATTTACCCAAATCCTCCCCCTTCTTTTCTGGCTCCTTGGCCTCTACTGTTCTCTCCCTTTTACCAAAACACTTGTCTACACCACTCATGTTGGCTCTTAACCTCATATGCCCACTTGCATTTCCTTAAGTGTGTATTTCAAGAATGTAGGACTTCCCCTATGAGATATAAATTCCTTTTGGTCAAGGACCTTACCTGGCACTCCCTTTGTTTTCTCCACAGTGTCTAGCACTCAGTAACTATTTAAATATATTGACCACCCTCATACCTAACAAAGTGAGTGTTGAGAGCCAAGGAGTCTCCTTAAGAGCCAAGGGTAGAAAGGCACTTGCCCACGTACACTGATATCTAGACATATAGCCCAAGGGGATCCATCTCCCTGCTCCATTCCTCCTCTCATTTCCTCACTACCCCAGAAATGAACCCACTAAGATCTGGACACACTTAGGTTTTGCTTCCACAGAACAACTGTCCTGGGGAATTACCCTTGCTCTAGGGAATATAATACATGTTCCAGAAAACAGCCTTGCCCATGATTTCCCACAGGAAGACAGGGAAGTGGGCCTGAGTCAGATTTGGTGTCCTCCCCTCTCCACCTCACACCCCTGCCCCTCCACCAGCGCTTAGTGGACAGGTGGCTGTCCTGGCTCCTCCCTCCCAGGCTCTGTGCCACACCATGCATGGCTTTTCACGGAGCCCGTTTACTTACCTTAGGGACTTCCACTCCGGAGTGTTTTCCCCCTGGCAGTGCCCTTCCCCATTCCACCAGCCATTGGAAATAGCAACGTGAGACACAAGTTTCAAGATAGCAACAGGGCTGTGTGAACTCTCTCAGCACCTGACACCTTGCAGGGACGTGGGTCACTTAAGGACACACTGCAAAGGCATAGATGATGGGTTTCCTTCTCTGTTGCTGTGGACACTCAAATTGGTATTTGGCCTGTCCTTGGCCTCCATTGCTCACTGGCTCTTCCCAGATGCTCCATCTGTCATTTCCCGGAGAGGGGCTGGGGGGCCGGGGTTGTCAGAGAGGTCACTGACCCAGTATGGATGAAGATGTCAAATTCTGGGTCATGCCTTGAACTTGGTGCTTGGCCCAGGCTCCAATAAGCCAGGGCACCTGACCCAACCGAGCTCAGAGTCTGGTGGTCGAGACCAACCCGCACGGATTTGCCATGGCCCTGGCGCAGTAATGGAGATTAAAGAGGTCTGTGGGGATCTCCTCATTTCAAAACCTTTTCTCCCTGCCTCCCCCCAGCAAGCCAAGCTTAGGTTTAATCTAGAACCGGCTCTTCCCTTGGGGCAGAGTCCTCCTTGAAACTCGGGTGGATGGCGGAGGGGGCGGGGTAGGGAAGGGAGACCTCCTTTCACCGAGTTCCACCTCCCTCCCCCAAACCCAGGCCACCACAAGGCTCCGCACCCCCCACCCCCAACTCCTGGGCAGTGAAGGGGGCGGTCCCAAGGCCGGGGGCGCAGGGGCTGCGGGGGTCGGCGCGGAGAGGTGGCTACAGAGCGCAGACTTTCCCGCAGCCTCCCCAAGCCCGAGCGCCCCCGCCGCCCCCGTGGCCTCCCTCCCACGCGTGGAAGCCGCACGGCTGCGGAGGCGGCGGCTGGGGTGGACCCGCCGGTCACGCGGGTGGCACGTGGCCCTGCGCCGCGGGCACGTGAGGGGGCGGGGCCTGTGCCCAGGATCCCCTCTCGCGGCTGCTTGCGTAGGAGCCCGGAGCCCGCCCGCGCCCGCGCCCGCGCGCCCGCTCCCTCCCCGCGCCGCCCCGCCCCGCCCGGCGCCGCCACCCCCGCGCCGCTGCGCGCGCCGCCTCCACCCAGAGAGCTCCCGCGCGGGGGCGGGCCGCGGAGCCCGGGGGGGGGGGGGGGCGGGGGGCGGGCGGTGAGGAGGAGGAAGTGGGGAGGCGTGCGGGCTGGAAGTGCGGACGCCGGAGGCTGTGCGACGCCCTCCGCCCCAGGAAGCCCTCTCCCCCACTCCCTCCGGAGGCTCTCCCGGACACTCTGGGGGGTATTTTTTTGTAGAGTTGGGGCGAGGGGAAGTCGGGCTCCCGGGTAGAGCTGCGGGCTGGAGGAGGCGAGGGGTGCAGTCGGGTGCGAGAACCCCCCTTCCCCCCATCCACCCACGCGCCCTCCGGGCGCTGATGATGTCTTGCCCGCTCCGCTGCTCTGGCTCCGCTCGTGACTCTGTTTCGTGCTGGCAGAATTCCGCAGCGTGCACGCGGGGGCGGCGGGGGGTGTCTCCTAGCGTTGCCCCTTGAGCATGCCCACGCTCGGGCCTGCCAAGCACTCCACTTACCTGCCCCCACCCCCACAGACGGTGGCCTCACACATCAGGTCATTCCAGGCCCAGCCCCTGTGTCCCCATCCACGCCACAGGACGTCTTTTGTCTCCATCCTGCACCTGGTTGCCCAAGGGCAAAGAAGGCACCCATCTCTCTTTCTGGGCTCCCATACCCCCACCTCCCGTATCCACATGGGTGCTGGCAGCAGAGGGGAGTGGGGCAACACACAGACTGTCCATGCAGCCCAGCCCCTTCGATGTACACGCTCTTGGAACAGAGCAGTGGAAAAACAAACAGGAACTCCGCAGGAGGAGATGGAACCAAAACACCAGCTCTTTCCACCCTCCACGTGTTGATCACTGAGCACGTGTGTCCGCCCCCGGGGTAAATATTGTGGTTTGGTTCCGCTCAGCACCCAGAAGACGCACTCGCTGCCCCTGGTAACTGGGCAGCAAGGCCTTGCCCAGGGCGCTGTCTTCTGGGATGCAGTGCTTCTGACGCAGAGTCAGAGATAAGGCGGTGTGTTGGACACACAGAGAGGGGTAGGGTGAGAAAATAAATATTACGAAAAGCAAGACGTACTCAGTAAATCAGAGTTGGTGCCTTCCGGTTGGCAACATCCTGCCCTGGAGGGTATGGACTCCTCTTTGGAGGGAGGACTTTGTGAGAACTGTGTTGCCCCTCTCCTAGCCAGAGGTTGAGTCAGGATGCAGCCCTGAGAGACAGAAGAGATCCTCTCTTTCAAGTGGCAGTTGGCTGGCCTGAAGTTTCACCAGGAGTGAGGCAACAGGGCTGGGCTTCTGATCTGGGCATTGAGAATTCCAGGTTCCAGGGATAGCGACTAAGAACTTGATCTGTTTTGGCTCTTCAAAACTGCCTTGCAGACAAGCTCTATCAGCACCCCCAAAGGAAGTCTAAAGCAGATGGGTCAGTTTTCCCCAGTCCTCCTGTGCCATAGGCTACTGGATGTTTGAATCTGATTGCCTTTAATATTGGAAACTTGAGGCCATCCTTCAGAAAGCCTGTTACACTCCAGGCCGCATTCCTCAGATTTCTTGTTACTCTGGATAGCACAGCAACTTATTCTTTGAGTTAATTTTACCACCAGATGTCTGCTGGAAGATGGGGATTTATGTGCAAAGGGCCTCAGGAGAGGGCTTCACTGCTTGGGGAGGAAAGGACAGTGCACAGCTTTCGGATCCTTTGACCATTTATATTCATTCATGATTTTTGAGGGCTCGCTATGTTCTATGTGTAGGGGAAGAAAAATTTTTCTCTTACTCTTTAAGATTCTTCTACCTGGTCTAAGAATCAAATTGACATAAGACAGATGAACAGGAGAAAATCTAATTTAATTTTGTATATATAAGGAATCCACACAGAAGATTCCAAAGACAGGCAAAATGGGGTGTATAGATCATCTTGAACTAAGGAGAAGAAGGTAGAGGTTTGGGACCTCAAAGGGAAGGAATGCAACTCACAGGAAAATAAGAAAGAGTAAATGTTTGGTAAGCAAATTGTTGCTAGACCTATCAGAAACAATGGAACATAGACAAGACTTTGATCAAACAGACCTTGCTAGGTTCTTCCCTGTCTACCATTCCTAGTTCATATTATAATGTAGTCATCTATGGTGATAGCTCTCTTCTTAGAGCAGGTCCTCTGCCTAAATTCTTTTAGACAGTTGGAGGAAGGTCAAAGTTTCTTCCTGAGTCTTGTAGGCCTTTATTGTTTTCAGCTGGAAATAATCTGCCTGCTAAAGTGGCACATTTTGAGGCAGCCTGCCCTTCACCCCTACACATGCCTTGTGTAAAGCTTTGGGGAAACCTAGTTAAAATGACATGAGCTCTAATGGTGGGGAGTTTGGGGTCCACTGGAAAGATAGTGAATGATTATACCACAGTAAGGTCACTGATACAACAGAATGCTCATGAGATGCAATAAGGGCAGAAGCTGCTGAAGTCTGCCCTGGGGAATGTATCAGTCAGCTTGAGCTACTTCTGCTGCAGTAACCAGTGACTGCAATATTTCAAGTAGCTTAAAACAATTAAGGTCCACCAGAGGTCTCCTGTAGTTCTGCTTCATGCTCTCTTCATTCTGGAACCAAAGGTAAAGGTACAGTCCCTATGTGGGACTGGCTGATCTCAATGGCAGAAGGAAAATAGATAAGGCAGAGCCAAGTAATGGCTTCGGCTGCAAAGTGTCATATCCCCACTCACGCTTCATTGGCCAAAGCAAGTCATGTGACTAAATTGGCAGTAAATGGAGCAAGAAGTATAATCTTTCCACACAGTGAGGCCAATGGGGAGGGGCAGTGAATATATTGACCAATTATACAACCTACCACAGCCTCCCAGAGTCTGTGATGCTTAGACTGCAAAAGCAGATTAGAACTGGGAAAGGTGGGCAGACAAGGCAGGAGAGGATATTCTGCAGCCACATGGGCCACAGTCTTAGAGTTGTAAAACTTCCTGGTACATTCAGGACAAGCAGTCACCTCCCATTCAGCAGCTTTCTTCCTACATCTGCATAGTGTAGGGCAGTATTCTTCATCCACCCTCCCTTCCTTTGTGTGAATCTCTTTTTAGGGGCTTGCCGCCAGCCCTGTTTCAAGGATTGTCACTGGAGAAAGGTGCTGATGATTGTTGTATGTCTTCCCAGAAAAAAAATGGACCCAAATTACCCCCAACAGACTCTTGTCTTCCATAAATACTGGAAAACAGACAAAAAGATCAGCAGATTGTCATGTGGTTCTTGACAGCTTAGAGACTGCACAGTGGTGGGTCTGGATATTTATACATGGGAGCTGGTGGCTACAAGAATGACCACTGCAGATGTCAAGTCTTCTAAGATTCCAGCCTGTGTTCATGGGACACAATTTCAGGGGATGTCTCTAGATAGTTCTGATGGCCACCTGGATCTCAGCAGCCCAGCCTCGTTCTCCTAGTGAGCTTGGTCAATAAAGGCCTCATTCCCACCTTTGTCTAGCACTTTCTATCCTGTTTTAGGTGTTAAAAGAGGACACCTCTTGGCCAAGATGCCTAGGTGTTAGTGTCAAACATGCCCTCAAATGCTGTTAAGCAAGAGTAAATATGTTAAGCAAGAGTAAAAATGCTGTTACAGATTCCTGAACTATTAATTAAACCTTGTATAGTAGTTAGACCTTGACTCAGAACTGGCATGCTATTAGCTCCACCTATATATTCCTTTGGCCAAAACAAGTCAAAAGGCCAAGTCCGACGCCAGTGGGGCAGAGAAATATACTGAAAAAAAAAAATCCAGCTTTTCTCAGTGTTGCAAAAAGTGAGATTAGCAATGGGATTAGGGCTACTCCAAATTTTCAAAATCCCATCTGTATGGCCTTATTCACAATTGTCCCATGTTCATGTGAACATGCATGAAAGGGTTCTGCTGAGAAAATCACATATCAAGTGCTTCCTTTCTCTCTAACTTCCCTTTCCCCTGGTCCCAGCCTTCAGGCTTCCTCAAGATTTTTCTACAACTATCTGTGATTCATTTCACCTGTTTTTGAGACTGTGAGGGCTGGTCCGAGAGCTATGGTTGGTGTGTATCCACAAGAGGTGAGTGCCCACCTGTCTGGAATGTTGCAGAAGGCATTTTTGCTGTGTGTGGAAGATTGGCTAAGAAGAGATTACTTCTTGAGCCATTTCCCATTCTACAATATTCAGATTCTGGGTGTCCAATGTTAATTTCTGACCTATGTAGTTGATTTTTGGACACAGGATTTGATCTGTGAATCTTTGATCTCCTTGTTTCCCATGTCTTCAATTTGGGATCCATCAGGGCATGGGACTACAGTAGGCTCAGATGCCAAGAAGACCACTGTTCTGTCCTCCCTGGGGGAAAACATGAGGAATAGAAATGGCAAGAATGTAAGTTTCTCAGCATCCACATTTCTTTATAAGACTTCTCTCTGCCTCTGGACAGCTTCAGGGGGAAGAACGATTCCAGAAACATTAGTCTTCCCCATCCTTTCTTAAAAAAATATACGTTTATCTAAGAAAGAAAGCACAACTTTATATTCTCTATTCCAGGGGCTCAAAGCACTCAACACCAGGAAGTTCTGCTTAGTGTCTAACAGTATTCTCCATGGTTAAAGGCCATCCTTTCTCCTTCCTCATCTTTCGTATCTTTGCATACGGTGAAGTACATCTGTAATGTTGGTTTTATGGACACCTGTTTGTTTTGTGGTTCCAGAAGAAAGAACTAGTATTGTTTTCTCTTATTTCACATCAACAAAGAATCACAGAATGAGTGTGATCATCCCCATAAGCACTTGCTGTTTCCTGAACACTGCCTTTGGAGTCAGACTGTGTTCCAGTTCTGGTTCTTTTACTTACTGGTAGAAGGTGTGTGACCTTGGACAACTTATTCAGCCTCTCTTGTCCACAGTCTCTTTGTATGTAAAATGTGATTACAGTAGTGCCTCTCTAAGAAACCGACTTCTCTTAAGGGATAAATGAGTTCATACATGTAAGGAGCTTAGAATAGTCTCTGGCACATACATGTTCAGTAAGTGCTGTCTATTATTATCCTTACTCAGAGATGTAAGACTTAGCCATTGTCCTCGAAGAACCCAGACTCCAGGGAGGAAAATGGCACTGGCCACACTGGGGCACTTGAGTGTAGCTGTTCTCTTGTCTAAGATGGTGAGGGGATATGGGTGGCTGTAGGAACACAGGAAGAGAAGGTTACAAGGAGGTAGATTTTTATTTAAGGTAAGATCTTCCTAACAACTAGAATTTTTCAAAAAATTAGTTAAGCAATGGGCTCCTCTGTCATCAGAAGCCATCAGGCAAATCCTGAATACCCATCCAGATGGGTGGTATATGAAATTCTCCTAGAATTTGAAGAACAGACTTTGGAAATGGTTTGTCCATGGACTGGATCTCACTGCAAAGGTGTTTTTTTTGGGGGGCTGCAATGTTGTTGGTTTTTTTTAAGTTAAATAAGTTGCCAACAGATTAGGAGATTTTTTGCTAGACAATGTAGATTTTTTTGTTTTTTGTTTTTTGCAGAGTTGGAAGATCTGGCAACACAGAGTCTACAATCCTGCATGTCAGTCATGGAGCTGAGCTGTGGCTACTACCTTAAGACAGAACCCATTTTACAAATAGGGATGGCTTATGCCTTCTTCTGGGACCTCTTCTCTCATTTATGGGACTCACTTGGAGCCCATGTAATTTTTAATTTACGACACCTGTGAGAGAAAGTTTGCCTAGGGGGCGAGATCAAGGGCTATCACATTTAGGATGACCTGATCCCACATGAACTCCCTCCTAATTTTGAGAGCCTGTACTTATATTCTGGGACACAGATCTGACCCCTAGCACAACACCATTCATCAAACAGGCCCTGCACACCTACTCCTTGCTATGCCCAGTGACTCATCCTAGGAGCTCTAAAATACTAAACTAAGACTTCAAAGCGTCCTAGATTAAATACCAAAAGGAAAACATTTGTTTGCTTTACTCATTATTCACTGAATGCTTCCTACACCAAATGTATGTGGGGTTTTCCCCAGCAAGCAGTTCTCCAACTCCCCAGACACCAGCTGGGTGTCCTACAATTCAACTCCATCCTGACACTGACTGCCCGTGGTTAGTATGGATCCCACAGGTGAAGGGCTCAGTCCCACATGACTGCCCCTCCCCTTTCAGATGCCAGGTGCAAGTCCAGGTTTTCCCTTGTGCTTCTGATCTTCCGGCTAAAAATCAGAAGTTCCCACAACCCGCCCCTCGCATTTGATAATTTACTAGAATGGCTCACAGAGCTCAGGAAAGCAGTGTCCTTACTAGATAATTGGTTTTTATAAAAGGATATATGATGTAGGAATAACCAGATGGAAGAGATGCGTAGGGCAAGGTGTGTGGGTGTGCTGTCCTCCCAGCGCTTCCTTGTGGTCAGCAACCTGGAAGCTCCTGGAACCCCATACTTTTTGGATTTTTTTATGCCGACTTCATTACACAGGCATGGTGGCTTAACCCATTGGCCATAGGTGATTCAGTCAAACTCCAGCTCCTCTAAAGTCTCCAGAAGTCAGGATAGGGGCTGAAAGTTCCAACCCTCTGAATACACAGTTGGTTCCCCTGGCCATCAGCCCTCTACCAGAGGGGCTTTCCCCAAGTCACCTCATTAACAAGCTCAGGTGTGGCTGAAAGGGGCCTATTATGAATAACGATATTCTTTTACATGTATTCTTTTTATCACTTAGGAAACTCCAAGGGTTTTAGGAGCTCTGTGCCAAAAGTCCAAATATAGATCTTTTATTATAAATCACAATATCACATATATATTTGAATTTTTTTGTAGTAAATACACATAACAAAAGTTATCATTTTCACCATTTTTAAGTGTACAATTCAGTGGCATTAAGAACATTTACAATGTTGTGCAACTGTCACCACCATCCATTTCCAAAACTTTTTCATACCAAATAAACTCTTTACCCATTAAGCAGTAACTCTGCATTTCTCCCATCCCTTTAGCTCCTGATAACCTCCATGCTACTTTGTTTCTATGAATGTTCTATTCTAGGAACTTCATATAAGAGGAATCATACAATATTTGTCCTTTCGTGTTGGATTATTTCAGTTAGCATGATGTCTTCAGAGTTCATCCATGTTGTAGCATGTATCAGAATTTTATTGCTTCTTATAGTAAATAATATTTCATTGTACCTACATACATTTGGTTTATCCATTCATCTGTGGATGGACACTTGTGTTGCTTCCACCTTTTGGCTATGATGAATAATGCTGCTGTGAGCATTGGTGTAGAAGTATCCGTGGGAGTCCCTGCTTTCAATTCTTTGAGGTGTATATAGTCCTGTTATATTTTAATTCAAATTAAACAATAAACTTCCAGCTCTTTCTCCTCATTGTTCCCTAAGGCAATAAAAAAACCTGGTCCTTCCGTTTTACAGATGCAGAAACTGAACAGGAGCTCAGGGCTGGAAACCAGAACGGGAAGCTCAATCTTTCCTGTGTAGTCTTTCACACCAGACTAACATTCCCGAGGACAAGGGCTGTGTCTCTTACCACTGATGTATCCCCAGGGCAAGTGACTAGGAGGCAGCCAACGTGTTTTGAAAGAATAAATCAATGGTTTTTGTGCTTTTTGCTCTAAGAGAGCTTCTAGAACAAGTTCCCGGTGTCTGGGACACTTATTCTCCTTTCCCCGATCTCCCTGTTAGACACTCCCCCACCCAAGGGACTCGGACAGACAAGCCGGTCCCCATCCGTGCCTCAGGTGGTGACAACTTCAGTGTCAGTCCAGCCCGAGAAAGGTGCCTTTCCAAAGTGCTTCTGACCACAGTCCCGGGAGTCCGTCTTTGCCCCCATCCGGCGTGGGGTTTCATTTGAGCCCCAGCCCTGAGTCGGCTGCAATTCCGGGGGCAACCGGCTCCGGGCTGGCGAGCGAGACCCCCCGGGGGTGCCCCTGGCACGGGGGGATTCGGGCGCCTTTGAGCCAGATTTTGTCAGGGAATCTCTAGGCTGCTGAGTGATGGCAGGTCCGCTTATCCCACAGTGAGCTCCAGGGGTTCGGGAACCGCAACCCAAATTCCCTTTTGTTTAAAAACGGAGACAAAGGTAATCTTAATGGAGCGGTGGAAAGCTGCTCTGGGTAAAAGGCACAGCCGGCTTGGCATTTGCATTAGAAAATGAGGGCTCTGAAAGAATTCCCTGCTCCCTCCACCTTGGAGGAGCCTCGACTCGGGCTCTGGGAGGAGGGAAGGGGTGTGGCGGACATCATCTGGGGTCCTTTGTCCACTGCTCGGTGCCTAGCCCACAACAAAAGCTGTCAGGAGCGGCGCAGTGATGGGAGGCGAGAGGCGCCCGCGGCCGTCTCTCGCTAATGGGGAGAGGCTGGCTAAGAAAGAAGGCGAGCGCCCGTGAGAAGCACGCGCAAGGCATCCATTTCTGGCCCCCAGAACACTCTGGCTTGGGGTTCAGTTTCACCAGGGAAATTTCTTGGACTTTTTAGTGTAGGAGGGAGGCGCCGAGACAAAGGGTTTGGTGGAGACGGGGGGGGGAAGGTGCGGGGGATGTGTGTGTGTGGAGGTGAGCTCGTGCAGGTTTGGCAGAAAATAGGGAACTAGATGCATCTTCCTATAGCCGGACCGGAGCCCCCCACCCCCACCCCGCCAGCGCCCCGGTCCCTCGGCTGGAAGTGGGCGGGGCGGGCGGCCCCACGGGCAGCAGAGGGTTAACCCCTCCGGGCGCCCGAGGACCTCTCCGGATTGAGAGCTGTTATCCCTTGTGATTTTTCCTCACGTCTTTGCTTTTCATTGTGTTTGGATTTCGGGATTTGGCTCTTACTTTTGAATATTTAAAACATTTAGAAGGAGAAAAAAATTCATCCCAGTGTAAGGACGGGAAGCCCGGCAGGACCGGGTGGGAGGTGGGGGTGGGGAGGGGCCATCGGGAGTCCCGGTTCAGAGGAAGGCCATTCCACTGAGCCACAAAGGCGTCCACCTGGGCAGAGAGGCTTCCTGATTTGAAGACCCACCTTCCACTAGTCGGCTACGAGGACAGCTGTGATTAATAGGGACCACCACCCCATCCCATGGGCGCTCCTCACAGACAGGCTGAGCCTCTGCGGGCCGGGAGGCAAGGTGATCCCAGGGTTCAGACAGTCATCCTTATCCTTCCTCCTCTGCTGACCCCGGTGGGGAAAGGGTATGGGGGAGAAGGGCACAATCTCCCTGAATGTGAGGGAAGAGAAAATGGAGATCAGGTTCCAGAAATGAGGGAAGAAGTGGCATGGGTTGTTCAATGATACTTTAGATCTTCTTAGACCTGGGAGTTTATAAGATATTAATAAGAGGAAATGTTAAAATTTGGGTAGGGCGGGCATATTCAGCCTACGGCCATATGGATTAGAATTTTCCAAAGCCAGCAGGCTTCACGTCAGAGCTATTGGTCTGAGGCAAAAGTTGCTGAGCGCCAAGGTCAGGTGAGAGAAAGGTGAGGTGGCCTGGGTGTGGCACCATGGAGACAGAAATTGAGGCAGAAATGGGGAGACAGAGCTATTAAACTCCAGAATCCCAGAGATGGAAGGGATGCATGAAGGTATTAACTAGGGAGACCTGCTCCCCAGAGCAAGAATTGTGTTGGCCCACATGCTTGGGATGGAAGCATCCAGTCGGCTTGCATACTTTGGGGCCCTAGAGAGATGGCTAGGGAATGGATAATAGCTACTTCCCAATGGAGCCTTGTAGCTTGGAAGCCCTGGGAAGCTGCAGGAATTGCAAGGGATGAGGAGGGGGCTGGGGAGTCAAGACCAAAAAACATTTGTGTCTCTCTTGCTCTTGCATGTAGTAGTGAGCGCTGACAGAGAAATCAAGCCAGGGGAAATGGTGAGCTAGTGTTAAAAATCAGAACTGGGTTTCCTGAACCAAGACTTACATGATAAAAATGGACTTTCTACTGAGGACAGAGCACATCTGAATGTGATCATGACCATGGTGCCGGGTGGGAAGAAATTTGAGAGAAAGAGAGCGGGAAAATATCCATGTGCAATGAAAACGGGAAATTGTGGAGAACAAGCCTGGCATCAGGGAAAAATAGAAAAGCGAAGAAGTTCTCGGTGAAATAATGATGTTTTCGTGGTCTCAGATGTGGGCTGCTATTTGGTTCAGCCAACCTACAGTCAACCAGGAAGAGTGTGTCAGTTATACTTCAGTACTTTAATTAAAAAAAAAAAAAAAAAAAAAAAGGAGTCAACTAACAGGAGACTGGAAGGTGGGAGGAGAGTCAAGTTGGGATATTCATTTTGTGGTTCCTTGTACTGGCTGCATCCCTCTCTGAGGACCACCGCTCTTGTCAGGTGGCAATCTGTTACAGGAACTCTCTTCAGATTCTGGTATCTACCCTCTCTTTGCCCTTTCAGAGCTTGGAATGGTAACAGATACCCACTGTTGCTAGCTCCATTCTTTACTGGTTTCCCTTAACCCTGCCCACAATACTTACCCAGCCTTTTTCTTAAACTCTCAATGATCCCATCGGAGAGTGCCAGCCACTTCCTACTGGGACCCCGACCAAGACAATAATAATAATAATAATAATAATAATAATAATAATAATAATAATAATAAATGGCATCAGGTTGAAATTGTAAGATGAGGTTATTATACGCTCCAAGCCATCACCAAGACTTGATTGGATGAAGTTTATGACACAAGTTCTATGATGGTAAGGATGCCCTTCGTGCAAATAAATTGGACTCACTGCAATGGGCCAAGGAGTAGGACTCAGTTCATTCATTTATTTAAAGAAATATTTCTTGAGTAGCTGCTGTATGCCATTCACTACATTAGGAATTGGGGAGTCAGTGATGGGCAAATGTCCAGCTCTCATGGTGTTTTCAGTGTAGTGGGGGAGAAAGACATTTATCACATAGCCACAAATATAAATATATAGGTAGAAACTAGGATAAATCCTTAGCAAGATAACTCCAAGTTTCTGTGAGGGTGGAGTTACCTTCTTTGTGGAAGTGACATAAGCTTAGCCAGGTACAGGCCAAGAGAGGGAGAGAAAAGCAGTGTAAGCAGAAGGAAGAACACGTTCAAAGATTCTGAGGATGGAAGGGTTTTACGGATGTTCAGTAAATCTAGGAAAGCCCTCTATAGCAAGTTGAAATTGGCTTTAAGTGCAATGGGGAGGCTTTACGGAGTTTTGACCAAGAGAATAGCATGATTTGATGTCATAAAAGCTTGGTGGTAGTTCCATGGGGAGCACAGGTGGGGATGAAGGGAGAATCAAGTGATATTGCTGTGGGAAGTTCAGACCACTGATTGGGCTAACAGTGTTGTGATGCTTTCCTTGTCTAGGGAATTCTGTATCTAGCAAGGGGGCAAGAGGCCAACTGGGCTCATGGGCATAACCATCGGGGGCCCTGTTCTGTCATAAACATTGTCATGGATAACATTCTTGATCTGATTTTCTCTTTCAGAGAGATGAGAAAGCAATGAGGGGAGCTCTCACTTGGGACCTAATTCTGACCCACAAGGCAGAACTTGTTGGTAAGGTGGAAGTGTCTGGAGGAACAGGGGAAGTTCTTGAGAGAAAGAGACATGTGCTTTCATGGTGTGTGTGTGTGTGTGTGTGAGAGAGAGACAGAGACAGAGATATAGAGAAAGAGACAGTGACAGAGACGAAGAGATATGCTAGAAAAGCAAACCTTACAGACTTCAGAAAGAAAACAGCTTATCGCTAGAGAGTCAAAGAAATAAAGGCTTAAAGGGTACAGAAAATGCTACTGTATTAGTTTGCTGGGCTTGCCATAATGAAGTACCACAGACTGGTGGCTTAAACAACAGAAATTTAGGGGCGCCTGGGTGGCTCAGTCAGTTAAGCGTCTGCCTTCAGCTCAGGTCGTGATCCCAGGCTCCTGGGATGGAGCCCCACATCACAGGCAGCCTGCTTCTCCCTTTTCCTCTGCCACTCCCCCTGCTTGTGTGTGCGCTCTCTCTCAAATAAATAAAATCTTAAAAAAAACAACAACAACATAAATTTATTGTCTCACAGTTATGGAGGCCAGAAGTCCAAAATCAAGGGGTCGGCAGAGTTGGTTTCTTCTGAGTGCTGTGAGGGAGAATCTGTCCCAGGCTTCTCTGCTTGGCTTGTAGATGGCCATCTTTTGCCTGTGTCTCTTCAGTGTCTTCCTTCTATTCACATCTGTCTCTGCATCCAAATTTTCCCTTTTTATAAGGACACCAGTCCTATTGGATTAGGGCCCACCCTTATGACCTCATTTCAACCTATTTCTGTAAAGACCTTCTCTCCAAATAAGGTCACATTCAGAAGTAGTGAGTTTTAGGATTCCAACATATCTGTTTTTAGGAGGCATAATTCAATCCGTAACAATTACCCAATAAAATTCAAGCAGAACTTAAACTAATTCATCCATCAAACATGTTTGGGAGCTTATTCTGTATCAGGTACACTGCTAAGTAAGGTTTTGGCCCCAAAGAAACACTTGGTCTTGTGGTAGGACACTGGCATACAAAAGCGTATCAGACAGGTTAGCAAATGCTATGATAAATATATTTACCTCTGTGATACACTGATATATGATACAGTTTAATGTAAAATTAGAGGTAAGCACAGGGTATACAAAGCAAAGTATACAAAGGATGGTCAGCTCTACTCAAGGGGGTCAGGAAAAGCTTCTTGGAGGAGGTGATAAGAGCTGAGTCACCAAGGATGACAAAGGCATGGCCCCGTTGAAGTGGAAGGGAGTTCCACACAGAGGGAAATTCATGGAGTGAGTGAATACCGCATGCTTTTGAGAGCATAGCTTCAGGGCCAGTGGAGGGAGATGTGGTTAGAGAAATCAGATGATGAAGGGTCTTACGTCTAGGATAAAAAATGTGAACTTTATCCTGAAAACTGTGCCTTGTGTGTGTGTGTGTGTGTGTGTGGTGGGGGGACACTATCTAGGGGATTTAAGAAAGGGAGCGATATGATTAGATTTGGCTTTTGTGTGGAGAATGGATTGAGGCAGTTGTGAAGGAGTCAGGAAGACTAGTGAATGGGCAGAAGCAGAAATGAGAGTGAGAGCAAGAGCAAGAGAGAGTGAGAGTAAGAATGAGAGAGACAGAGAAACAGAGAGATTGAGATTGCAGAGGGCTGGACAAGGGCAGTAGAGATGGAGATGGGAGAAACCATCACATAGAGTACTAGGGGTGGAATTCAAATCTGTTAGTGACAATTTAATTGTGAGGGACAAGGGAGCAGCGAATTTAGGATGACTCCCAGGTATCTGGTTTGAGGGTGTGAGTGAACTATGGTGCCACTCATAGGACAGGGATTTTAGGAGGAGGAAGAATGGATATTGGAGATTAGTTCTGTTTGGACACATTGAGATTGAGATGTCTGTGAGAGAGCCAGGTAGAAATATGGAATAGAAAGTTATTGTACACACAGTCTGGAAGTCAGGGAAGAGGTTTGGGTTCAAGATAAATTCCTTGGAATTGTCAGTAGTTGAAGTCATGCACTTGGATGAAGTTACCTACTATGAACTCTTAGAGTGGAAAAAAATATAGGGCTCACAGACAAAAACTTGAGGAAAAGAGCATTCCACATGTGCATAAAATGAGGAGCCTCCAAAGGAGATGGTGAAAGACCAATCAGATGATCCTGGAGAAAGGTGCGGGAATGTGTTGTCACAATATCATAGGGGACAGAGTTAACATTGGCAGATGCCCCTGGGAGATCAGGTTTGAAAAAGAATGAAAAGGATCCATTGGATTAGGATATTCGGTAGCCACTGAGGTCAGTTTCAGTAAAGTGAATACAATAAAGGCTAAGTTGCTGGGTCAGAGGAGTGAACAAAAAGGGAGCGAGTGGAGATGAATAGTGTAGGTGATTCTCTTAGAAAGTTTGGCAGTGAAGGGAAAGAGACCTTAGCTAGAGGGGCACAGAGAGGATTGGGAGTTGTTGAGGGTTTTTCTCCACGAGAAAGGGTTGGTAGTGTCTATAATGAATGAACAGAGTAATGAGCGGGAGAAGTCAAAGATACAGTAGGGAAAGAGATTTTTGAAGATGAAAAGGATGGGATTCAGAGCAAAAGTGAATGGGTTATCCTTGTAGGAAAGATATCATGGAGGTGGTAGTGGGTCCAGAAACTTTAGATGGATAGGCAGGAAGTTGAGGAATTCCTCAATAATGTTATCTATGTTTTTCTCCCCTGAAATATAAAAGGTGCTTCATCTCTGGGGAATGAGATGGGAAGTGGTTGAAGAGTAGAGATAAAAATTGATGAGGGGAAGAAAAAGTTGTAAGCGGACATATCAAACAAAGGGGGGCATGTCAGCTAGAGTTCAGCTGCAGCTAACAAAATCCATTATAGCTATCTGAAGGAGGAAAAGATTTAATAATGTGAATTGGGTGCTTACAAAATTGTTGGAAGGACTGGAAGGCCAAACTCTAATCTGAGACTCCAGGAATGAATCCAAGGCATCTCATCACCCACCTTCCAGAGGACTTGCCACCTCTAACACAGTCAAGAAATTGAGGAATCTGGAAGCCACTGCTACAACTGCTGAATCGAGGAATGCACTCTTCAGCTGTGATAAAGGAATCCGGAAGTTGAGATGCAACTTAGGATACAGGGCCAAGGTTGCAAATTCAAGATTCACTGAGTGTTTCTCATTGGCAGGACTTAAATCACAATCTAAACTAGTGTGAGGGATTCTGGGAAGTTTTTGATTTTTCATTTCCTGTAGTACCGGAATGTACACTTTTATTCCCATACTTTAAATTCTAATAAAACAACAAGAGCAACAGCATCATGCTCCACCTAATATAACCATCACTTCATATAAACAACCCATCCATTCATCCATCCATCCATCCATCCATCCATCTTTTTTTAGTTGAAATCAGATTTATGCCTAATATACAACTATAGATTTTGACAAACCTAATTAATAGCCACAGACTTTCATCCTTGAGTAAGAGATAATTGCCAAGAATCTTCATTTTAGCCTTGAATATAGAAACAGCCTAGTAGCAATTTACCTTGTCCAACTTCTAAGGCAGAGCACCAAAGTTTACAATGCTCTTTCACATATACAACTTCATTTGATTATCACATCATTTGGTGAACTGGACATACATAGGGTGTTTTTACAGCTGATGTAAAAGTCTCAACTAGTATAGTATCATACAAATTTTAGTCGTATTTATATTAATTTCAAAATATTCTAGTATCCAAATGTATTTACAGTCCATCAAAGAGAAAGAGGTTGTGTATTACATTCAGTAATAATACTTGTGTGATGAACAATACAGATTGTGGGTCAGTTCAGTCCCACCGGACAGTGTGCTAATCTATCTAGAAGAGACTGCAAGCGATTACCTTAGCCTTGTTAATAATTTTCTTTTTCTCAGCTTTATTGAGGTATAGGTGACAAATAAGAATTGTATATATTTAAGGTGTTCAATTTGATGTTTTGACATATGCGTATATTATAAAATGATCACCATAATCAAGCTAATTAACATATCCATCACCTCATATAACTATAATTTTCTTTCTCTTTTGTGAGCATACTTCAGATCTGCTCTCTTAGCAGATTTCAAGTATGCAATACAGTATTGTTAAGTATAGTCACCATGCTGAACTTTACTCTCCAAAACTTATTTATCCTGTATAATTGAAACTTTGTACCCTTTGACCAACATCCTCCTATATCCCGCCCCCTCCCCCCCAGCTCCTGGCAACCACCACTCTACTCTCTGCTGCCATGATTTTGACTATTTTAGATTCCACATATAATGGAAATCATACAGTATTTGTCTTTCTGTGTCTGCCTTATTTCACTTAGCACGATGCCCTCCAGGTTCATCCATAGTGTCATGGATGGCAGGATTTCCTTCTTTTTATGGCTGAGTAATATTCCATTGTGTGTACCACGTTTTCTTTAACCATTCATCCCTTTTCAGACATTTAGGTTGTTTCCATATCTTAGCTGTTGTGAATAATATGTTTTCATCTTGATCTATCCATCCATCCATCCATCCATCCATCCATCCATCCATCCATCCATCCATCCCTCTAACCATAGTAGGCATCAGAAGTTGGGCTGATACGGTGCAGTAGACAGATCAGATCAAGAATAGCACCTGCAGTTGAAATCACAGTGTGATTTCTGTTACATAATCTGCCATCATTTCCAACTCCAAGATATGTCTGCTCGAGCCAAACAGGTAAGTTCCATAAGGATGAGATGGGGATCACCAGTAGCTTCCTGGTAAACCGGCTCTCAGAAAAGAAAAGAAAAAAAGGCCTGATTTGTAGTGTTTGCCAGTTTCCATGGTTTAAATAGTCCCAACATGGCCAATTTTAAGCTCCCAAAATGACGTCACTGAAGATGAAGTTGGGAGGTAATGTTCACAATCATAACAATTCTTATGAATAGCTGAGAATAATGTTAACGCATCCTCCCAGGCATGTACGAGCTGATTCCAGCATGCCACTGGGTCACCAACCTTGCATTTTTCAAGTCTTCCATGGTGGCATGGCTCTCTCTGATTCGGTTTTGATTTACTATTTTGTTACTATTTTGTTAGGAGAGGCCTGGCAAGAGTTTTCACCTGCTCCTTCCTCTCATGCCAGTCCTTACTCCATAGGTCAGGCAGGAGATTTTGCCTATTGCTGAGGATATATGTATTTTCCAGCTCTACACTCAGGCCTTAAGAAAGAACCACAGGGTGGATATGAATCTGTTGGACTCACTATGAAATAATTTGGGCCCAAACTCCATTTATTTCCTGACTTCCATTAATTCTCACTCAACCCATGACCTGAAATTAGCGTTAGCTCAGAGCCAGTAGTAAGTCCTGAAAAGTCTGGGATTTCTCTTTTCCCAGTGCACACTCGCTCTAATTGATGACCACAGAAAAATTGGGAGGGAGATGCACAATATAAATTTGCAATGTTATATGGTACAGAATACGAAGTTTTTCTATTTGCCTGACTTGGGTCGGGGATTTAGTGAAAACCTATAACCTGCTGACGTCCTGAGATTTTGCCTGTCAGATCTCTAGTTTGTGTGTTTTTTAACTGTACAGATCAAGTATTTCATGTGTTTTAGCCCTTGGTACCTACAATCGATTGGCCACTGCCAAAGACCCTCTGTCTGTTTACCTTCTGTGTCCACTTTGCTTCTGGTCACTAAGTGTCCCTGCAGAGCCCATGCTGGGATCTCATGATTCCCATTAAAACCCAGGAATCCATTCAATGGCAGTATCTTCCATCATCAGCCCCAGCACCGTTTCAGATGTTTCTCTCTGTCTTGGTGAAGGGAGAGTCCTTTGGTCCCTCTCAGGGAATATAAAGTGTGGATAAGCCAGTCATGGGTGGTAAACCCATTTCAACACACCAAGCTCCCTAAGTCATTGGATTTCTCACACATTATACCTAGGAATTCTTTGGCATGTCAGTTTCATTTGACTCTTGCTGGAACCAGGCTTCAGTTTGCCAAGTGAAGTAACCCCAGAACTTTTATCACATTCTTGTGCTGGCACACCAGCCTCAGAATCTCTGGTAAGCACAGCCATACTGAAAGATTCAGCTGGTTGCAACTACATTCATTTCTCCCTACTCTGGAAGGGGTTGAACTTATTCTTATGAATATTCCTCGAGTTTTCATTGATATATAAATGTGCACATTTTGGCATGTAAGCATCTACTAGACTCACCTTTATAATTGGCTCCTTGGGCTCATGGAGATTGTCTTTAGCCATGGCTCTGGGGTACATGGGAGGCTATAGGGTAAGGGATATTCATAGTCTTCAAGCAAGACAGGACCAGTCTCCTTAGGTAGATAGGAGGGGTTGTTCCTACTGGTGAGAGAAGCCTGGTGGAGTTATGGGGTTCAGGGTCTTCAGACAGAACTGGGTTCTCCTAAATATCACCATTCTAAATTTTGACACCAGAGTGCTCATGGTCTCAAATGGTCTTTCTGAATCATTGTCCTAAGCGCCAGGTGTGGTTTTTACCTCTGGTTGGCTGAAGTACAGTGTGGATGAAGCATCGGTTTGAGCTCAGAGGATCCGTGACTTGGTGATTTGGAACGTGAGACATGCTATCGAGATTAGCCTGTCTTTCCCGGCGCCTGGACTCCCCCATCGGAGCTGTCATCCCAGCACTGTGATGGGCAGTTTACCTGTCTGCCTTTCTCATCAGATGTGGAACCATGCACCTGTCTTGTTTTTGTTATTTCCCCAGCGCCCAGCAAGGTGCCTGGAATACAGAAGTCCTCAGTACTTATTTACTGAATAAATGTGCCAATGAAGGAATAAATGAGTGAATGAACGGTTGTCTTCCAGGTTACTACCCTTGGTATTCGGAGTAGTTACCCTGAATATATTCCTTCGTCCATCCATCCACCCACTGCATACTTACTAAGCAGCTACTGTGTGCAAGACACCTTGTCCTTAACTTCCTTGTAATGGCTTGTTTTTAGTGAATAATCAATCTGCTTATTGTGCACAGAGTAGTCCAAGTCCTGTCCATGGTGGGGAGAATGTAATCTCTTCTTGACTTTAAAGCAGTGATACTGGAGCCAGGCAGAACTGAGACTGAATCCTGCCTCTGACATTTGATATTTTGGAAACCTTGAGCCATTTACCTTTTTGAGTAAGAGTTTCTCCTTCCGTAAAGTGGTTTTAAGAATATCTAACTTGCAGGATGGTCCTGAGTCAGCCTCAGTGAATGTTGTTGAACGATGAGATGCAATGGGTGAATGAATGAATGAATGAATGAATGAATGAATGAATGAGGGGTTATCGCCCCACTCAGGCTAGGTGGCCGGGCACAGCCTGACTCCTCTCCCATAGCCAGAGTCCACCTGCTGCCTGAAAATTCAGGATAGGTATGAGAAAGCCTAAGCTTCAAGCTTTGCTTAACCAAGCAAAATGGCACAAACTGGGTGACAAAGCAGAGAGCTAGCGAAATCCTCCCCCAAAGTGGACCCTGAGCCAGCAGCAGGGGCCCTTGGGCAGGTGACCCAAGAGACAGATGAATTGCTCCCTTGACTGCTGCATGTCCGACTGCCCCAGCCCCTCCCCTCCCTCCAGGGATGTGGGCAATGCGACGTTGGCATGGTGACCAGTCCGCCTGTCTCCCCCCTCCTCTGCATCCTGACGACAAAGAGGCCCTGAGGAGTAGAATGGGGCCCTGCGGGCTCCACAGGCTCAAGAATGGTCGGGAGAGTGGGGTCCAGAAACTGAGGGGGCCTGGCTGCAAAACTCCTGCGGTGGGGAACAATGGAGCCGTTGCCCTGGCAACCAGGGGAGGCCTCTCCCTGGGGCTCAAAGCTGAGTCTGGGAAGAGGTGTCCTAAGAGAGGCAGGTTGGGAACAGAGGAGGGGAGTGCCTGTTCTCAGAGCCGCCTGTCCCCCAAGGAAGGGGCAGGGACCCCCTTTCCAGAGAAGATGATCAGAGTCTCTGTGGACCATTCTCCAGGGCCTCCGAGGGAGACCGGGTGAGAGCCCGTCTCCAGCTCCCGGAGTGGGGCTCTGCTGAGTGGGTGGGGGACGCTTCCCTGCAGTGTCCGATGGGGACTTGGCCCTGAGGCCCACTCCTCCTCGCGGGCCTCCTGAGGGCTGCTTTCAGGGCCCAGGGTCAGCGGGGCAAGGGGTCCCCCAGCCTTGGGGCTGTCCTGCAAACTCTGGGGTGTGGGAGCAAGCTGTGGGTACAGGTGAGGTGGGAGGGGTAGGGCCACGTTCTCGAGCCTGACGGCAGACCCTTGCCATGAGGGGTCCCAGGGTTTTGCAAAGGTGATAGCTTCTGGAGCAAGACGGTCCTGGCTTCAGCTCTGCTCCATCACTCGCCAGCCGCATGACATTGGGGAGATGGTTTTGTCTGTGGCTAGGTTTCCCCAGATGTAAAACAGGAAGGACACCGGCCCTGGCATGTTGGTATTGAATGCAGGGGACGGCCCCTGTGACGCACAGGGAGGGCGCAGAGTGGCCCATGGTGGGTTAGCTTCCCTTCCCTCCCTCAGCTGCATGTCTCTCCCGCAGGCAGGCACCTGGATCCCTGGAGGGATCGCCTCAGCTCTCCCCAAACTACGGAGATCCCCCATCAACACAAACACATTCTCCCTGAAAGGCTCCCCTGCTCCTATTAGCCTCCCGAGGAGCACAGTCTGTGAGGGTCCTGGGCAGGACATAACCCTGTCGTGGTGGCCAGAGTTGTCTTTGAGAATGGCCAGTTACAGGTGTCCCTTGCCTTCCTGAATTTTCTCCTTTTCCCCTTTGGACGTGGGTTGCTTTTGCCATAAAGAAAACGTTAAGGGGAGATGAAACACACCTTATCAAACGCCTGAACACTCCGAGGCGCGGGAGGTGGCCACGCTGGGCCCCGGGTGTGCCCTGGGCCTAAGGCCCATTGCGCTTGCCTGAAGAGAAGCCGGTGGCTGAGGGGGATCCCGCCTCAGCAGGTGGCTACCTGAACAAGAGGACCCAGAGCGGAGGCTTGGCCCTGCACTGCCAGGCGCTGTCCCCCTCTGCAGTCAGCACCCCACACGACCCGGGAGCCTGCGTGGGTGTTGAGGGATGAAGTCGGGAGTCACGATGCCAGCCAGATGCCTTGTCCTTGCAGAGCAAATGGGTCCCTCTTGTGGCCACGAGGCCTCATGGCAGCTGTTCGCCATCCCTGTGCCCTCCGCTGTGGCTCAGACAGGTGCCTGAAGGGAGGGCCACAAAGGACTCCGGACCTGGTCTGGCCTGCCTCTGGTGTACCCAAAGTCAAGATCATACCTGGCCTGGCTCCCCGAGTCGAACTGGACCACAAGGCTCTTCCTTGCTTCTTCCCAAGCGAAAACCTTGTGGAGACTGAGACGCAGCCCTTCTGAGAGGGCTCACCACACTCAGACCCTGATGGATGGGGTGGGGGGGAGGCAGCTGAGCGGACAAGCTGGGTGCGGGGATCTCGCCCACAAAGGCGGTCTCAGATCAGAGAGCGGACAAGAGTTCCCATACTACTTCTGGGGAGTCTGTTACGTCAAAGTCCTGGGCTGGGCTCGTTGTGGGGTGTGTGGGCAGAAATGTAGAAACTTCGGAAAAGCACACTTGTGGCTTCCTGGTACCCTCACCTTAGTTGGTGTGTTCATTCCAGACAGAAGTCACCTGGGACACGTGGAGCAGCCTCAGGGGGGTCTGTGAACCCCTCAAATTTTATGCAAAACACGGGCTCAGGAGCATCTTCCTAGAGAGGGTCCAGAGCTTTCACCAGCTTCTCAAAGGATTTAGAAGAACCAGAACCACAGTGAAAGTAGATGAGACCAGAACTTACTCATCCAATGCTGTATGGGCTCCTTCAAAATGGTCACCTTGGCAGGAGGTAGATGTACTCAAATGATACCGTCTGCTTCCATCTGGGGTTCCTTCCGGGTGTCCTCAGGGGTAGCTTTCCAACCATGGAGGGATGTCAGGCTCATTTCTCCCTGACCACATCTGGCTTCTGTCCCCAGAATGATCCAGCTTCATCACCCACCTTAGTCACCAGCTTTGGATCCAAGTGACTGTCAGCCATTTCCAAAAATGCCATCCACCTTAACAAGGCAAAGATTTGTCACCCTCAAGAGCATTCAAGTGAACATGACAGCATTGCCGCAGGAGCTCCTGAAACTTCCTTTAGAACTCCAAGTGGGAAAAGAGTATATAAAGGTATATAGTCTTTTGTGTTGACTACTTTAAAGGGTCTGCTAGATCAGTAAGAACTGACTGATGTGACTCGGTAATGATGAACTGTAAGCATAACAGATAAACTAGCAAGACCCAGAAGGTGAGATAAAGGGTCAAGGAATGTGTAGAGGCAGTCAGGGAATGCAAGAGTTGTGGTGGCCAAGAATGTGCCATCATTCTTACGGCATTCAAGAGATTTCTCGATGTCCGCTCTGGACCCTCGGTGAATACGCCAGGAGCTCTCAGTGGATAAAGGAGAGAGACCCTGCTTGCGTCACGTGTGCTAATACCCATCATCCAGGGATACAAAGGCCCTTTACTAGAGATTTCAGTACATTTTCCCTTGTGTAGATGTCTGGAAGGACCGCCGGCACTGCTCATGAAAGAAATTTACTCCTCATGCAATAAATATTCCTGAGCACCTACCATCGACCATGTTCAAAGTGCTATTGCAAGTAAAATCTCCTAAGAATCGGGGCGCCTGGGTGGCTCAGTTGGTTAAGTGACTGCCTTCAGCTCAGGTCATGATCCTGGAGTCCTGGGATCGAGTCCTGCATCGGGCTCCCTGATCAGTGGGGAGCCTGCTTCTCCCTTTCCCTCTGCCTGCTGCTCCCCCTACTTGTGCTCTCTTTCTCTCTCTATCAAATAAATAAAATCTTTAAAAATAAAAGTCAAATGGGAAACAAAGAACCATTTTTATAGGTGGACTTGAGCCCCAGTAACCACTGCTGCAGTAAAGTGGGCTGAGCCATGGGGAAACATCCCCCCCCCTTTTTTTTTGGCTAACTATTTTGAAATAGCTTTAGATTGGGCGCCTGGGTGGCTCAGTTAGTTGAGCGACTGCCTTCGGCTCAGGTCATGATCCTGGGGTCCCGGGATCGAGTTCCGCATCGGGCTCCCTGCTCGGCAGGGAGTCTGCTTCTCCCTCTGACCCTCCTCCCTCTCATGCTCTCTGTCTCTCATTCTCTCTGTCTCAAATAAATAAATAAAATCTTAAAAAAAAAAAAATCTCCTAAGAATCCTGAAGTCTAGTAGAGGAGGTAAGTATAAATACACAAAAGGGAGAATGTAATCAAAGTGTCACAGAAGAGATCAGACAGGGGGCTGGGGAAGGCAAAACCTGGAAGGCGGCTGTGGTTGATGACCTTAATGGTTTGGGGTCCTCATTCCTCTCTGTGTCTATGCCCATTGCCACGGGACTTGGCAGCACTCCCTCACTGAATGCAAGTTGTACTTCCTGTCTCAGGACAATGGCTATTAGCACGGGCAACACAAGCAGCGTATTTAAAAGCGCTCATGTGATTGGGCTTGTTCTCTAGGGCTTCTGTCATTGCCCCAGGAAGAATATTCTGCGCTGGCTCCCTGGTCCCAGAAGAGCCTCTGGAAGTAGGGAAGGCAAGCAGAACCCATGTTCCAAGAACAGGGAAGGAGGTGAGGAGTCTCAGAGTGCCCCGATCCAGTTCATGGGTCAGTCGGTGGTCACCTGGCTTTGATGACATTCCCTAACACAAGGAATTGAACCTGTAATTGCATTCCATTTTAATGCATAAATGGAAATGTCAGTAGGTAGATTGGTTAGAGGCTACCATACGGGCCAGGGGCAGGTCTGTGAACTCCCTTCACGTCCCTTCCGCCTCTTCATCCTCCGTAGCCAGCGGCGGGGAGCTCCCTGGATTGTGAACATCTCTGCACCCGGAATGCCATGTGGTCTGCCCCTTAGTTACCAAGTTTGGTCCTCAGCGGCTCAGCCTGGTGTCCAGCTGCCACCTGCAGGATTTGGAGAGTAAGGGCAGGAGTTGGCCTGGTCCCTTATCCCTGGGGCCCCTGGTCCTCACTAGCTTTGCCCAGAGACACCTGACTACAGAGAGAATGGCTGCTGAGAATGACTCTGGACACATTCTCAAAACTCTTGGGAGATGTCTTAGTGGAGAAGCCCCAGGATCTCATCTGCCATTTTTATGAAGGCCACCTGTGGTAAGGGTTGGTCTGATTGGGCCTTACTTTCAAAAGGGGTCTGGGTTTGTTTCCAAATGATAAGAGGTAGCTCCCCAAAGGAGCTGGACATTTTCAGAATAGCTGGGCTTTCTGTAATAGGCCCCTGCAGAGATTTTGGGGATGAAGGGCATGGCCCAACTCTGGAGGAAGTAAACTCTAGACAAAATGGGAGTGTGCTCTGAAGCCAATGGGTCTGAATGTCTTTTTTTCTATTTGAGCCCTTATGAAGAATATAATGCATGTTTATCAGTAACAATATTTCTCACACAAGGGCTCATGTTCCCCAGTGGGAGGTTCCAGATTTCTTGGGGGAAAAGGTTATATGTGGTATAGAATTGGTCTCTCCAAACTTCCAGTCATGAATGCACATGGAGCACATACACTGGAATCCCCTACCCTCAACTTCATCACACACAATGGCCATATATAGTATTTTAAATACTGAGCTAATGCAAAGTCAAGAAAGATAAATCACCAGATGCAACACTGCAACAACCCACAAGGCCTCAAAAAATCGCTGTAGGCTGAGGAACTGTGGTCCTAGGCTCCACATAGGGTCGGGAATTAGGACTCCTGGACAACTGAGATTTGCAACTGGGCTGTGTAAGGACAGGAGCTAGGGATGGGACTCTGTCCACTAGGTAAAATATTAGAACTCTCAGCCTCCTACTTGTGGGAAGGTGGGGCCCTAATTCCTTCTCCATACAGTGTGGAAACCCCGCAGAAACTGACATGAAAATGTGTTTGACTTTGTAGAGATCCCAGGAGAGACCACCTCAAAAACTTCGTTTAGAGGGAGGTGTCCTCAACCCCAGGTGCTTGTGGGATTACCTTAGATGTTAACTCCTGCTAAGGAGAAAAAATATAAAATATATGAGGAAGTCCATCACCACTCATTAACTAATTAACAACAGTTTTCTCTGGATACCTTTTGTGTGTCAGGGGTTAGAGATACATCAGGGTATAAAACAGTTAAAAACTTACTACACTGTTATGTTAACTCACTTGAACTTAAATTAAAAAAAAAAACAACTTTGCAGTTAGAGCTTACTTTTAGGTTGGGAGTGACAGACAAATATGCATAGTAGACTCAGTGATTCAAGTTATGGAAAGAAGTAAAGCAGGAAAGGGGATTAGGACATAGTGGAGGCAGATGGCGTAATTTAAAATATCATGATCAGGGAAGGCCCACAGGTGGTGAGGTGAGTCAAGTGGGTTTCTGAGGGAAGAGCAAATGCAGATGCCCTGAGGCAGGAGCATGCTGGAAGTCTCAAAATGTAGTCAGGAGGCCAGTGTGGCTGAAGAGGAGTAAGAGGGAAAATAATAGATGAAGCCAGAGAGGTGAGCGAGATTGGCTTTTTTGGTAAGGCTTTATGGCATTGCAACTCACTGATTTTAAGCAGAGAAATGACACAATCTGACATGTTTTAACAAGAGTTAGGATCACTCTAGGGTTTTTTGACCCAATTAACTGGAAGCAGGGAACTGAAGATGGGAAGACCAAAGTTAGACAAGAATCTTTGGGAACGATAAGGAATTCAGTTTTGGACCATGTGAAGATATGGGGTAGACAGATAATGAATTTGGGGCTAAAAGAGGCTATCTATGCAGGAGGTATGAATTTGGAGGTCACAAGCATGGAGATAGGAGCAGAAACCACATAACCAGATGAGATCACTAAGGATGTGAGAGAGTACAGAGAAGAGCAGAGATTTAAAGACTGAGAACCAGGGAATTCTAGCATTATGGGGTCAACAGTCCACATGCCCAACAAGTAGAACTCATTCCTGATGAACAAGAAATAATAGATTTGGAAAAGTAAGAATGCTGACTGAAAATGTTCAAGTTGTTAAAAGAAAGACTAGCACCCAGAAAACAAGGAGAGATCATGAAACATGAGCAGGCAGATATGATGAACAAGAACGACACAGAAATCCTATGAATGAAAAATATACTGCAACAAAAATCTCAATGGATAAGCAGTAGACTAGGCACAGCTGAAGACTTAGTGACTTGGAAGACAGAATGGAAGAAATCCACCAAAGTGAGAAACAGATAAAAAATTTCTTCAGGCGGCATTTCTATTAAATGCTCTCACGGGGCACGCTCCTTACCTTCCAGGCTAGGAATCACTGTTGGAAGCAGTCAAACTTTTGAATCGGTCCAGAAATGGAACAAAACCCTTAACATGAAGGAAAAAGTAATTTTTTTCTAGAATTGGGAAGATGTGGCAGCAGGATTGAAGACCTCTGTAACAAGAGGTTAACATTCGCTGGTTGTGTGGTGTGCGCCCGTCCCTGCAGGACTCTCACCAAGGCTCTCCGTGAAGCTTACCTAGATGAACCTCAGGCTCAGTGCTCACCTGAGGGGATGTGACTTTGTGACTTAGATGATTCTTCCTTTCTGGGAAGGTCAATTATATACCCAACTCTCAACACTTGCTGATCGTGCATCTTTCCCGGTCCAATGTATCATGCTAATAAGTTCATCAGCCATAAAGTCTAGTGATGGATTGTTTCTCCCCTCACCTTGCCATTGTGGAAAGAAAGAAAGATGAAGATGACCCAGGACTTGAGAGGATCAGATCCAGAGTTATCGTTAGCTTCTCAACTGTCCACGTTAGCCTGGTTTTAAAGAAAAAACACACTCCAGACCTATTTTGCTCATAAACAACTTTTATTTTTGTTCTCAGTATGTGCCCTTGAAGATTCCAAAATGTCTGGAGTTTCTGATTCTCCTGGGACCGGAGGTAAAAGCATTGCACGGAAACACTCAACCTTGGTGCATCGCTCTCTCCCGAGGAGCTACGCTTGAAGGCCTCAGAGAGAAGGAGCTGACGCTCACACCTTATTCCCAGATGGGTAACACAGTGAACAAAGAATTAGTAAAACATAGACTCAGTCTGTAGAGGGCTTCAAATATACATATTCTCTATATATAAACCTGTTATGTAGGATTTCAACTTACTGGTTTCCTTGTGATTTGTAATTAAAGTACAAATGATATAGAGGTTGTACACTGCTGATTTCCCCTTCTCGGTGCCCCCCTCCCTCCCCAACATAAATAACATTACAAAGGTCAGCTGATCCTAAGAGTTTTTGTTGTTGTAAATATTTTGTTTTCAAAAATCATTTCCCCTTGCTCCCCTGCAAACTACCTCTGAGGGTTTGTGACATAGCAGCATGGACCGGACGCGACGGGGGATGGCATATGGATCTAATGGCGAGAGCGCACGACGTTGCTCCTCACTGGCACCGGATGGGCTTCTGCATTTCCACTGACAACAGAGGCTGCGACAGGAAGCAGAGAATGTGCAACGCGGTTTCATCCTCCGCCAACGAGGAGGAGGAGGCCGGCTGGACCACTGAGAAAAGCCCTAAAGGCATCGAGGTTTTGGAGACAGAGCACAGCTCCAGAAACGTCTTGGCTCAGTATTTACACGGTATCTTTCCACTGCATTTTCCTTTTGAGACATTTGTGGTTCTGAGGTTGGCTTGGGGAAAGAGGAGACTTAAAAACAAAGACAAACCAATTCCCACATACGTAAAAGTCCTGCTGTAAGTCTTACTCAGTTATTTTCACACACATCATTAAAAGTAGATACTGACAATGATTGGTTTCTTTTCTTATTCTTTTTTTTTTTTAAGAGCATGAGAAGAGCAAGAAATGAGAGAGAGAGAAGAGAGAGAGAGAGAGAGGAGGGTGCACTAAGGAGAGCGCCGTCCCTTCTTTAGCATTAAGTGACACTGGATGGTCTGGATTCGGTTCTTGGCCGGAACGAACTCAGGCTGCAGCTTCAGCGTCGATTCATACCACACCAGTGCTTTCTCAAACTCCTCCTGTGAGGGGCAAAGGGACAGATGTGAGAGGGATACCACCACCTGGCTAAGTATGTACCGTGACTTCTTTTTCGAGAAGCACCTCTGTGCTAGGAGCAATCCTGCAGTGTTTTCTCAATGGATCTACATCTCTGAGGAAAACTCTAATGAGGTCTGGAAGGGAACACCACCCCCAAGGTACAATATCACAAAGAAAAGGAAGGCAGAGCCCAAGAGCCAGAGGGGAAGGGGAGATGGACTTTACAAAGGTCTGACCCAACAGTGGGAGTAATCCTGGAGGTAACAGTGAGGACCAACATTGCTGAGTACTCAGGCACTGTGCCGGGTGCTTTATGAAAACCCTCCATTTAATCCTCACAGAAACCTCTAGAACTGGGCCTGGCAAATGCTCCTTAGGCATCTCCCTGAATTTTCTACTATAGCTAGAAAGATGGAAGTTAAGTATCTCAAAGTCAGGTGCTGTAAATTTTGAAACAGTTTTTTGTTCTCCGTAGCATTTAAAAATATGAACATCACTTGGAAATGACTGCTGTCATATTGAAGGTGTTAATCTTTTACTTAGACCAATAGGCTCAAAGAGGAGTCCAAACCAAAGGGTTAAATGACTCCTTCTAGGCAAATGAGAGGCAGAATTCCTCATTCATAGTAGCAAATTTCACATTTACTGGGGACAAAAACAGATTCTTCGATTTTAAGAAGCAGAGAAGGAAATCTGCACATTCAGCAATGCCTACCTGGCCAAATTATACTCGCTGCCTTTCAAGTCAAGGATGACACATAAAACTTACAGCTTCAAGCTGCTCATTCTATTAACCTTTATTGAGAGGGCCTTGGGAATCGCCCCATGTGGGACACCAAGCTTTCAATGACAATGCATGGCACAATTCTCATGTTAGATTCAGCTATGACAGCTTCCAGGGGACCCATGGGATTTTAAGTTCTGACCCCGCCCTTGTTTCGGGCCAGAATGAGGGCTCTGGATGATGGCTTTGCCATTTTCTCTGAAAATGGTATCCTGTGAAACTAGTGGCGTGCCACCATTCATGAAACATGTGATGAGCACCTAGCATGTGCCACACGCTGTGACGTGCTAGGAACAGGAAGACGAAGAGGAATCTCTTCCCTAGGGAGTGCACTGTCTAGGGGGAGGGACAGATACTTAAAAGATTATAAAACAAGGCGAAAATATGGCGAGAGAGACATGTATAGATAGGCACCTAGCCCCCCCGGAAAGCACGAGAGCCCAGGTGCCTCTGTCCCCCTGGAGTGTCAGGTAAGGTCTTCTGGGACAGGTGAAGTCTCCAGAAAATTGTAGGTAAATCTGACTCTATTGTCAGTGCGACACTCACCGGGGGGAGCTACACAGTTGCAAATGCTTAGATGAATTTCATGTCCTACTTTTTTTTTTAATTCACAAACTCCTTAGCCATGAACTAGACCTCTGGTGGAGCTAGCAATCGGAGACACAAAACGCACGGGAAGCTGGAAGACACGGACACGGCAAGGGAGTTTGAAAGCAAAGGTGTGTCGGGCAGGGACAGCGGAGCAGCTGGCATGCCCTGCCCACCCCAGCGACCTCACCATCGCCACGTAGACGTTGCCCAGTGTAAAGTGGTTCACGGCGAAGTGTGGCGCGATCTCTACGGCCATGGTGGCCACTATGACGGCGTCGTTCCAGAGCTTGGCGTTGTGCAGGATGTTTGCCAGGCTGATCAGGGGCACGTCCTGGGAAAGGAAGGAGAATGGTGAGAAGGAAAGGATACTGATTTCTGAGTTTTCATTCCTGGTGGTTCCAATCCTTAATAATGCAGTAAGTTCTTCCTGGTAAGTGACTGAGTAATGCAGCTGAACCTGCTAGTCTTCTGTTTGCTACTGGTCTGTGACAGATGAGCAGGCTGCATGGGGACATAAACCAATGCATTACTTTTTTTATTAGGAAAGTCTGGCCTCAAAACACAAAGCACAAGAGTCAGCTGAGTAAACAATCTGCTTAGGGAAGTTGCTGGTGGACTGCGGGGGCAGGTTCCTGACTCACTGCCCAACGGTAAGAAACAGTTCATGGCCCGACACCTGTCCACAGACCACACTTGGGAGTCTTGCTGTCGGAGAGTCGAAGTGTCTTCTGCAAGGTCCACGGCATCATCTGCTCGAAGCAGGGGCCGGCAAACTCTGGCCTACAGGCCGGATCTAGCCTGCTGCCTCTATTTGTAAGGGTTTTTTGGGAATGTAACCATTCCTGTTCCTTTACGTATGTCTGTGGCTGTTTCAGGCCCACATGGCAGAACTGAGTGCCTCCAACAGAGGCTGTCTGGCCCACACAGCCTAAATTTCTTACTGCATGGCCCTTTACAGAAAACGTTTTCTGGCCCCTGACCTAGAGTATCCAATGGCCGGAAGTACAGAGCACAGAACGACAGGCTGAACAAGTAGCATCCCAAGCAAGTACCACCTGTCTCACACTGTGCAGGGTTCTACAGGAGATCCAGAAGACCTAGGGAAAAAGGACCCCCCTTTGTCCTTACTGGACACTCGCAGAATGAGGTCATTATATGAGGTCACAGAGCTTCATAACTTGCCTAAGGTCACAAAGCTCGCAAGAGGCAGAGCTCCAGACACCATTCCATACGCTGCCCTTACGAACCAAGGAGACATGAGCCATGTCTTCAGGAAGTCTGAGATGTGGAGGCGAACGCAGAACTCAGCACGTGTGGATACAACTGTGCTTTTAAAAAGCTGAACGTTCTCAGTCATCACAGCATTAACTGGCATTTTTGAAAAGACTGATGTGACGCTGAGTTAGCAGGGCTTTTTGTTTTTGTGGAAAAGGTGAAGTCAGAGACCAGGAACTGGCCGATATGTAAGAAGAGATGGAAACTGCTTCGGTTTCAGTGTCTGGAAACAAGCTTAGGTCAGCAGTATACATAAAACAAGTGTCACAGGCCTCCAGGCCCCTGGGGGTAAGCTAATCCCAGAAGGACTTGCGGGGTGATGGCCTGACTACGCCAGTGTATTTGTTGTATGCTGGGTGACTCTGCATACAGTGGAAGGGGCATTAAATGATGGAATCTTGGAAGACCTTCCCCCGTGTTCCCATTTTCAGAGGCAGGGAAGGCGTAAGTGGGGCTGAAGCTTCTTCCAACCTATGCTAGCCTTTTGCCACTTTCTTACTGGCTGAGCGTGAGAAAGCCTAGTTGAAACCTCATAACCAACAATGGAAAGGACCAAGAGCCAGAAATTCGCACCTCTGAGTCCCACTCACCTTCATCTGGTGTGGAGCATAGTGGAGGGCCTGGCGGAGGCAGTCGATGGCCTTCTTTCCTTGGCCTTTCACTCTCCAGTAGAGGGCTGCCATGCTGGAAAGGACCCAGGATGTCTGGTTCTACAAAGGAATGGTCAGTTGAAGCTGGTGTCTCTTAAATATATGTATTAGAGAGGTTAGTCCCTTGCCTGTGACATGAATTACAGATACATTCCCTCAGTTTTCTGATGTCTGCCTTTGGACCTATGGTTTTTTGTGTGATGTAGGTTTTGATTTCCACAGTGCAGCTGATTAATTTAGATGGCTTCTGGATTTTCAGTTGTAGCTGACAAGGTCTTGCTTACTTCAAGGTTATCACGAAATTTTACCACGCTTTTCCCCCAGAACTTTTATAGTTTCATTTTTCACATTTAAATATCTGACCCATTTGAAATTTAACTTGGTGTAAAAGATACGGCTTCAACTTAGATGGTTACTAAGTTGTCCCAATAAGATTTAACAAATAATTCATGTCTCTTCCCCCAGTGAGATGCTACCTTTACCATATACAAAATTTCAGCACTTAATTTAGGTCTAATTTTGGAGTTTCCTGTCTATTTCATTTGCCCCCTTTGATGGATGGTCTCTAACTCCCAGCCATTACAGATGAAGGCATCAGAAAACTTACCCTGCTTTCTGCTTTCTACCTTATTTCTTTCTTCCAATCTAATTTTTTGGGTAATTTTATTATTCTTCATTGTCAGGGCATGTAGTATTGATATTCTATCACCCTATTCCCCATATTTGTTTTCCTACTGGTTTTGTAGTTAAATATATTCATTGACCATGACATTACTTTTGTGTGGTTTCCCCAATCATCCCATGGTTGGCTGAGGTTCAGCCCAATACTGTTGGTGGGAACAATATTCTTGGAGATTGTTACGCACTGAATTGTGCTCCTCCAAGACACATATGTTGAAATCTCAGCCTCTCATACCTCAGAATGTAACTGTATTTGGAGATAAGGTCTTTAAGGAGGTAATTAAATTAAAATGAGGCCATCAGTGTGAGGGCTTAATCCAGTAAGACTGGGTTTATATGAAGGATTTACAGGAGAGGAAGAGATACGTCAGGGTCCTGTGTGCAGACGGATGACCCTGTGGAGAGGCAGCAAGAGGCCAGCCATCGGCAGCCAAGGAGGGAGGTCTCAGAGGAAACCCACCCTGTCGGCACCTGGATCTCAGACTTGTGGCCTCCAGAAATGTGAGAGAACAAACTTCTACCGTTTAAAGTACCCAGTCTGTGGTGCTTCGTTACGGTAGCCCTAGCAAACTAACAGACATGTTCAAAACTTTCTGTCTGCAGCCTTCATACCTGAAGGACCGCTGGCTCATTCTGTCTTTCCTTGAATAATGTGTTGGCATTGTTCCATTGCCTGATGGCTGCAAAGAAATCTGAGGCTGCCTGGCTTATTCCCCCTTCTTAGTGACTTGGTCCTTTTGACTGGTTTCTCAAAAGGATTCTTTTTTAAATCTCAAATTATCTTTAATGCCAATATTTCACACATACAAAGGAACATATTTATATAATTATATATACATATAACACGATTATATAAAAATATACACTTAGGCTGTAAAACATAAAGTAACGAATATCCCAGAAGCTGTCACCCTAGTGAAGAATGAACCTGCAGCAGCCACCTATGTGTCTAGCCTCTTGCCTTTTCTCCAGAGGCACACACCATCCTAAATGCTGTTTGTTATTCCATTGCTTTTTAATTTTTTTTATTTAAAGATTTTTATTTTTCATTTGAGACACAGATATATATATATATATATAGAGAGAGAGAGAGAGAGAGAGAGAGAGAATGAGCAGGGGGAGAGGCAGAGGGAGAGGGAGAAGCAGGCTCCATGCTGAGCCAGGAGCCTGACGTGGGGCTTGATCCCAGGATCCTGGGATCATGACCTGAGCTGAAGGCAGATGCTTAACCATCTGAGCCACCCAGGCGGCCCTCCATTGCTTTTTAAAACACTGTTCCATCTCTCTCTCTCTCTCTCTCACACACACACACACACACACACATACTTGCTTCAACAATATAATACTTAGTGTACTTCATCCCGTGCATTATAAAAGTGGTTTAGCACTGTAAGGAGTCTTCTGGGACTTGAAGTTTTTACTGAACACTCTATTTCTAAAATCCATCCATATCGTGTGTAACTTTAGCTCATTCAATTTCCTTGCTGCACAATTAAATGTCCATTAAGTGAATATATTATAATGTATTTATCCATTTTCTGTAGATGGGGGCTCTGAGTTATTTCCTGTTTTTAAGTTTTCTGTTGCAAATAAATGTGCAGTTTCTCCAGTCTACAGTAGATACCTAGGGGTAGGATTGCTGGTTCACAAGATATGCAAAGGTCCAACAGAACACGAGAATGCTAACTTGTTCCTTACAGGTGCTGTAACAATCTACAATCCCATCAATGTTTAGAAGTGCTTCTTGCTTTGTAGCCTTTCTAATTCTTGGTGTCATCGGTGGGGGTAAAACAGCATCTTACTGAGGTCTTGGTTTGCATTTCCTGATCATTAGTGAGACTGAAATTGTTTGAGTTTATTGGCCACACACATCTTCTTTCAGTGAAGGGTCTGTTAATATCTTTTATGTACCTATTTTATTATTTATCTTTCTCATCAATTTGTTTATATGTTCTGCCTATCAGTCCTTGTAGGTTGAATGTGTTACATATACTTTCTCTCACTCTGGCTTATCTCTCTTTCATTTAAAAAATGCATTTAATTTAAAAAAGTTTAAACTTTAATGTAGTTGAACTTATTCACATTTTCTTTTCTAGTTAGTGCTTTAGTATCTTAAGAAATCATTTTCTATTCCAAGGCCAGAAAGATCATCTCCCACATTCATACTCAAATCCTTAATTCAAATGGAATTCCTTTTTTGTGTAAGCTGTGAGGTTAGGATGAATGAGCTCAGCAATTGCCCCAGCACAGCTTCCTGCAAAATCCCCCTTCTCCCAGCTGATCTTCCACAGTCCAGTGTATGTCAGAGTCTGCCTCGGGACTTTCTATGTAGTCTCCGCTTGTCATTATTTCTGTTTATCCTTGAGCACACGGCATTATGGCTTGTTTTATAATTTTTCATAAAAGTAAGGTAATTCTCACAACCTTATTTTTTTCAAGAGTGTTAGGTCTATTCCTTACCCTTCCATATAAAGGTCTGCTTTTCAAGTACCATAAAGAAAACCAAACTTGTATTTTTATTATAGTAGCATTGACTCCATAAATCAAATTAGGGAACACTGACATGTTTATGATGTGTGTTGTCTTATCCATGAACATTATATCTCTCTCTATTTAGGTCTTTTAAAATGCCTTTCAATAGAGTTGTATCACTTTGTGCAGACAGGGCTTACAAATTTTTTGTTAGATTTATTATTGGGAACTTTATATTTCTGTAGCGATGGAAATACACTTTGAAAATTGTGTTTTCAAATACTTTTTGCTGCTGTATAGAAATGCAACTTATTTTTATTGACTTCACAGGCAGCTATCTTGATAAAAATATTATTTCTAAAAATTTGTAGATTCTTTTGGGGTTGCTATGTAGATAATCACAACATTTCTGAATAATATTTTGGTTTTTTTCTTCCTAATACTTAGGACAATAATTTTTTTTTTTAATTTACTGTACTTGCTAGGACTTTTGGTACAAATTTGGAAAAAAGTGGTGATGGTGAGCATTCTCTTTCCTGATTTTGAAGAATTATTTTAAATATTTCCCCATTAAGAATCATCTTTGCTGTGGGGTGCCTGGGTGGCTCAGTCGTTAAGTGTCTGCCTCTGGCTCAGGTCATGATCCCAGGGTCCTGGAATCGAGTCCCGCATCAGGCTCCCTGCTCCGCGGAAAGCCTGCTTCTCCCTCTCCCACTCCCCCTGCTTGTGTTCCGTCTCTGTCATATAAATAAATAAAAAATCTTTAAAAAAAAAACTTTGCTGTAATACTTTGTTGATTCTTCTCATCAGATTAAGGAAGTCCTGTCTATTCTTAATTTGCATTAATTTACATCATGAATGGTATTGCATTTTATCAAATACAATCTACTGAAATAACTTCATAATTTTAAGCCTTTAATTTGGTTGATGAAATACAGAGTTTTCCTAAAGTTAGACCGTTTTTGTATTTCTGGGATAAACTCAACTTGATAAAGGTGCATCCTGTAAAAGAAAAATATATGCTGTTGGATTTAGTCTGTTAAAATTTGGCTTTTTTTTTTTTTTAAGATTTTATTTATTTGACAGAGAGAGACAGCGAGAGAGGGAACACAAGCAGGGGGAGTGGGAGAGGGAGAAGCAGGCTTCCCGCAGAGCAGGGATCCCGATGCAGGGCTTGATCTGAGGATCCTGAGATCATGCCCTGAGCCGAAGGCAGATGCTTAATGACTGAGCCACCCAGGTACCCCTTGGTTTATGGTTTTGATACCTATGTTTGTGAGTGAGCTTAGAGTATAATTTTCTTTCTCATAATGTCTTTGTCTAGTTTTGTTTTCAAGGTTACACTAGTCTTGTCTCAAGCAATTAACTGGAAAGTTGTTCCCTTTTCTGCTGTCCAGAAGAGTCTGTTTATATTGAGATGGTGTATTTCTTAAAAGTTTGGTAAAAGTCATATTTAAAATAAATACACCTTATATTCTTTGTAAGAAGATTTTTTTTTAACCTACTGCTTCAATTTATTTGAGTTCTGATACCCAAATGAATTTGGATAATTACATTTTTCTAGAAATTTGTCTTCAATTTGTCTTACAAATTGTTTTCAAATTTATTGGCATAATTGTATCATTTTCTTATCTTTTTAGCTGTAGTTTTGCTTCCCCTTTCCCTCAATATTAGTTATTTGTGCTTTATTTTTTCTTTTCTTTTTTTTTAAAGATTTTATTTATTTATTTGAGAGAGAGAGAGAGAGAGAGAGAGAGCATGAGAGGGGGGAGGGTCAGAGGGAGAAGCAGACTCCCTGCTGAGCAGGGAGCCCGATGCGGGACTCGATCCCGGGACTCCAGGATCATGACCTGAGCCGAAGGCAGTCGCTTAACCAACTGAGCCACCCAGGCGCCCTGCTTTATTTTTTCTTGATTAATTCTGTCTGACTAGTGCTTCAAAGAAACAACTTTTGGGGTGTGGATCTCTATTCTACCTTTGGTTTCTGTTTCATTGATTTCTGCACCTAATAATAGAACTTAAAAATGCAAGAATAAAAAATTGATAGAAAATAAAATATATACAAATTCAGAATTATAGCTGTAGATTTCAATATGCTTCTCAATAACAGAAGAAATACACAAAAAATGAGTAAAGATAAAGAAGACATGAACAATATTATCAAATAACTTGACCTAAATGACATTTCTAAAATACTCTAACAGGGCGCCTGGGTGGCTCAGTTGGTTAAGCGACTGCCTTCGGCTCAGGTCGTGATCCTGGAGTCCCGGGATCGAGTCCCGCATCGGGCTCCCTGCTCGGCGGGGAGTCTGCTTCTCCCTCTGACCCTCCCCCCTCTCATATGCTCTCTCTCTCTCATTCTCTCTGTCAAATAATAAATAAAATCTTTAAAAAAAAATAAAATAAAATAAAATACTCTAACAGTAGTAGTGTTCTTTTCTGATGTACATGGAACATTTACCAAGACAGATTATTTTCTGGGTCATAAAACAAGTCTGAATAAGTTCAAAAGAATTTAAGTCACACAAACTATGTTCATTTACTGCAATGAAATTAAATTAGAAATCAATTAAAGAGATCTGGAAAATGCCCAATAGTTGGAAACCCAAATAACATACTTCTAAATAACTTAGAGATCAAAGGAGAAATTAGGAGGAAAATTATAATCTATTTTAAACTGAATGAAAATACCAAAAACTACTGATGTAATGTACGTTACTAACATAATAAAATAAAATAAAATAAAACTGAATGAAAACACAACAAAATTTGTGATATGCGACTAAAACAGAATTTAGAGGGAACTTTTAGCACTAAACACCTACCTTAGAAAAGCAAGGGATCAAATCAATAACCTAAGCTTCCACATAAAGAAACTAAAAAAACCCCCAGCAAATTAAATCCTAAGAAGCAGAAGACAGGAAATAGTAAAGGTAAGAGCAGACATCAATGAAGGAGAAAATAAAAACAACAGGGAAAAATCAATGGATCCAAAACCTTGAGTTCTTGGTTCTTTGAGAGGATCAATAAAATGGATAAATTTCTAGTCAGTCTGATCAGGAAAAAAAAGAGAAAAGATACAAAGTACCAACATCAGAATTATGACAGCATATGTTATTACAGATCCTACAGATGTTAGCAGAATGAGAAAAAAAAATATTATGAACAATTTTATGCTAATAAATTCAACAACTTAGATGAAGTGGACAAATTTCTTTAAAGACACAACAAAACTCACTCAAGAAGAGAGATAATTTGAATACTTTTATTAAAGAAACTGAACTTGCCCTGCCCCTTATTACAGATTGTTTTTGAGATTGCTTACTTCTGGGGGGCGCCTGGGTGGCTCAGTCATTAAGTGCCTGCCTTCAGCTCAGGTCATGATCCCAGGGTCCTGGGATTAAGCCCCACATTGGGCTCCCTGGTCTGAGGGAAGCCTGCTTCTCCCTCTCCCACTCCCCCTGCTTGTGTTCCCTCTCTCGCTGTGTCTTTGTCAAATAAATAAATAAATCTTAAAAAAAAAAAAAGATTTTACTTCTTGGCTTCTATTTGTTCTTATCATTTTTTGTTGCTGTTGGTCTGATCCTTAAACGCTTCTTTTTTCCTTTTTTTTCCACTTCTTGCATTTTTTTTTTTTGATCCTCCCCTTCCTACCTTCATTATTTTATCCTCAAAGATTTGGGATTTGTGCATTCTTTTTAATGGTTAACCTTAAATCTTTACTCAGTACTTAACGCAAAGTCCAAGCAATGTGTTAATTCATTCCTCCTAAATGTTAAGAGGCCTTTTGAACATCTTAACTCGAATCATCCCACCCTCAAATATATATTGTTTTGTACAGTATTTCAGTTTAGCCATTTCTCTTAAAAATCCCACAAACTGGGCGCCTGGGTGGCTCAGTTGGTTAAGCGACTGCCTTCGGCTCAGGTCATGATCCTGGGGTCCCGGGATCGAGTCCCGCATCGGGCTCCCTGCTCGGCGGGGAGTCTGCTTCTCCCTCTGACCCTCCTCCCTCTCATGCTGTCTCTCATTCTGTCTCAAATAAATAAATAAAATCTTAAAAAAAAAAAATCCCACAAACTATCATTTTCTACAGACATGTTTGGGTTTGCATGCCTGTATCATTTTATCTGCTTGCAAATCTTTTGTCTCAGACAATTCTTTGGCTTTCATATAGAGAAGTTCCTTTAGGTAAGACTCTTGGTAGTAAACTTTTCCCAGTTATCTTTAAATGTCTTTATTCTTCTCTCATTGTAAGGTACACAATTCTAGGGGGGCCCAGTATGCTTTCAAAACTATCATCAGGCTTAGATAGTTGCTGTAAGAAACAGGCTGTCATTTTAACCATCATTCCTCTGTAATCTGTCCTTTCTGTCTCCATAAGGGCAGAGATCTTTGTCTAAATTTTTCTTCACTGATTTATCCCAAGCACTTAAAAAGTATTTGGTACACAGTAGGCCTTTGCTACATATTTGTTGATGAATAAATTCGTGCATGCAGGTTATGTGGTCTTTATTAAGTGGTCAGATGCAAATCCAAAATTATATAATCTGCTCTGTGGTACCGTGGCTGGAACTCTGCAAACCATAGTTCTCCTTCGCCAGCAGGCTTCTTGTTGGGGTCTGCAAACGTGCACACTAGCAGACCGGAAGGCAAGGGGGAGAAGGGCTTTTCTCTTCCTGTCTGCGTGTTGCACCTGCCACTGTCATCTGAGCAACAGCACCTTGCACTCACAGACCCAGCCTCACTGCATCCCTTCAGCAGCCAGGCTTGGCTCCCTCTTCAGAAGCCAGAACCCCCGCTTGCCAGAACTCCGCCTGTGAACGCTTAGATTTTGAAAACCCCACTGCCTGCCTGTTTCTCTCATCCCTAGGGGTGGGAGCCAGGCCCAACAGTTGGTATCTCTAGCTTACCAGTCACGTGTTCCCTTTTTTTTCTTTTTCGCCCTCCCACAACAATGTAATCCATTCTCTACCTTCAGTTTGCTCTTCTGAATGACCTAATGTCGTTTCTGTTTTCCTGACAGCACCCTGAATGAAACAGATGCTTTTAAGATACCTTTGTCTTTGTTGTTTTACTATGATGTAGCTAGGCATGGAATTCTTTTTATTTATCCAGCTTGGAATATAGCACGCTTCCTGAATCTGTTGATTCACTTATCTTCTTGTCTCTATAATATTTTAGGTAATTTTTTATGCACAAAGCTCGCAATTCACTAGTTATTTGTGTCTGATTCACCCAATGAGTATTCAACCTAAACAAATATATTTATTTATTTATTTTTAAAGATTTTATTTATTTATTTGACAGAGAGAGAGACAGTGAGAGCAGGAACACAAGCAGGGGGAGTGGGAAAGGGAGAAGCAGGCTTCCCGCCGAACAGGGAGCCCGATGTGGGACTCGATCCCAGGACCCTGGGATCATGACCTGAGTCGAAGGCAGACGCTTAATGACTGAGCCACCCAGGCGCCCTATTTTTATTTTTTTAAAGATGTTATTTATTTGTCAGAGAGAGACACAGAGAGAGAGGAAACACAAGCAGGGGGAGTAGAAGAGGGAGAAGGAGGCTTCCTGTGGAGCAGGGAGCCCGATGCGGGGCTCGATCCCAGGATCCTGGGATCATGACCTGAGCCAAAGGCAGGCGCTAAATGACTGAGCCACCCAGGCGCCCCCAAATATATTTTTAGTTTAAGATGTGTCAATTTGTTTTTTTAACTTCCTCATTTCTGATATGCTATTTGGTTGCTCATCTTTGAGATAACATTTAAAAAATATTTTATAATGAGAAATTTCAAATATATACAAAAGAAGACAATAGTGTAAGAACTTCCATGCACTCATTGCCCAGCTTCAACACTTATCAACTCATGGTCACTTCTGATTTTCTCTAACCCCTCATCCATATTAATCTGAAGCAAATCCCAGACTTCATATAATTTCATCAGTAAGTTTTCCAGCGCGTACCTCTAAAAGATAAAAACTCATGATTAAAACATAAGATTAATAAAGCTTGCCTAAAATATTGAAAATTATTTTTTAATATCATCAATAGTCCTGTTTCCCCTGGTTGTCTTATGCAGGTTCATTCTGCTTTTGTAATCTGAATCATAATCTAAATAAAGTCCATATGTTGCCATTGGTTAATGTGTTCTGTAAGTCTCTTGATTTCTAGGGTTCATCTTCATCTACTTTTTAACATTTCTGTAGAAGAAATGGGGTTATTCATCCTGTTGTTTTCCACTGACTGGATTCTGCTGATGGCATCCCAGGAGTCATCTAACATGCTCCTTTGTCCCCTGTATTTCCCATTAGTTGGTAGAGGCTTGACTGGCCTCAGATTTGACTTACCGAGGAGGGAGGGTGGCAAAACACTTCACAGGTGGTAATGTGAACGTCCAACGGTACCCCACACAGTGTCTGGGTGTATTTGTGAAGTTAGCAGTGAGTGATGATCACTGCCATAAATTAATTAGGAGCAGCAAAACTGTAATATTCTATCATTTCTAGTTTACTGGTTGGAATATTCCTATAAAGAGATTTTTTCTCATCAATGAATCATTAACCCCAAAGTACAGTTCATTTAGAAAGGAAGGAAACATATTTGTTATTTTCTCTTTATATTAAAAAAAAAAAAACCCACCAAAAAACAAACAAAACAAAAAACTAAGTTGTTCCCATGCATCCTCCAAGGCCAAATCCTCATAGTGAATTTGGGAGTTTAAATATCGTTTAATATATGTGATGTGTTCCACCCACTCAGTTGCTTTGTTGATTTTTGCTGCTCAAAGTGTTCCATCTTTGGCCAATGGAAGCATATTCCAGTTGGCTCTGAGTTCTTCTGACACAAACTTTGTGTCAGAGCCTCTTTGCTTTCCCAGACTTGGTAGAAGCCATTTCTCCAAGGAATTCTGGTTCTTTTTAGTGGAAAATGGTATCTAAACATCAATATCTAGGCACAAAGTGGTAACAATACTGGGTTACTCACTGATACTAGTCTTTTCATCAAATAAAGTTAGGAAATGTGTAAATACATAAGAAAGTTTTGCTATTATTTCTAATTCACGACTACAGACATTTACTTAACATCATCATTCTCACACTTTTATGTCCTTCACCTGTACCCAAACTCTAGTTCTCAACATCACCAACAAAATTACTCGTTTATTTTGCATTGCACACACCTACAGCCTCAGAACAATATCAGTATTATTAATGACAGTATTATTGAAAACGAATAAGGTTTTCTTTTGTGCTTAGGGTAAATCCCATCAAGGGAGGCAGTCCAATAATTGTCTTTTAAAGTCACTTGGAATAGTTCCTCTTGATGGTTATACCACCAACTGAATACATAGTTGGGCTCACTTAATTTTACTTTTAATTAGGAATTGCCTTATTAAAATTTGTTTTGTAATTATATAAAATATTTGTTTTCAAAGTCAAGTAGAAAGGACAATGTAGATTCAAGGAAAACTAGCTTTATGCCCAGTCTTTCCCATCCAATTTCTTTCTTCCCTCTATGGAAAACCATTTACAAGTATTTTTAAAAGTTACTCTTCCATTTTAAAATATCTGTTTCTCTCTACATACATCCCCCACCTTGCCATTGTTTAAAAAACAAAATATTGTAATCAGAGAGATGATTTTCTCCACTTTTTCTTTTTTCCACTGGCTATATCCTGGAGATTACTTCATAGAAGTTTACAGAAATTGTCTTCATTCTTTTTGACAGCTGTAAAAGACTCCATTGTGTGGATGTTCACACCCAATAAACACCCATGGATGAGTTTTTATTTAATCAGTCTCCTTCTGTTGGGCATTTGGGTTGTTTCCAGTCTGCTATTACAAATGAGGCTACAATCAACAGCCTTATTCATAGGTATTTTTGTATTAATTTTTTTGCCAGTGTATTTTTAGAAAAGATTCCTGAAAGCTGGCTACACAGGTAAATGAATGTATAATTTTGCTAGATGTAGTCAATTTTCTCTCCATAAAGGTTATTCCACTTTGCCTTTCCACCGGCAATGTATGAAGAGCAGTGCCAATTTCCCCACAGCCTCACTGAGTCTATCAAATTTCTGAATTTCTGCCAGTATCATTGGCAAGAAATATCTCACTGTAGTTTTGATTTGTTTTTTTTCTAGCTTTTTGAGATTAAAGCATAGATCACTGATTTGTTTTTTGTTTTTTTTTTTAAACTAATATATCCATTTAAGGGCTATAAACTTCCCTCAAGCACTGCTTTAGCTGCATTCCCACAAGTTTTGACATGCTTTATTTTTGTTACCATTCATTTCAAAATATTTTCTAATTTTGCTTGGGCTTTCACTGACCCATGGGTTACATAGAGGTGTACTGTTTAATGTCACCAAAATTGCTGAGGATCTTCCATCTTTCCTTTTGCTTCTGATCTTTATTTTTTTTTAATTTAATTCCACTATGGTCAGAAAATATACTCTGCATATTATTTCAATATTTTAATTTATGACTCAGCTTATGATCAACACAGTAAATGGTCCACGTGCATTTTTTAAAAATTTATCTTAAGTGGGCTCCATCCTAACATGGGGCTCGAACTCATAACCTCAAGATCAAGAGTTGCATGCTCTACCAACTGAGCCATATGCTTTTTTTAAAAAATGAGAATTATGTCACAGTTTAATGCAACATTATATAAATATGTTAGGTCAAATTTGTTTTTTAGCAAGATGATCTATATTTTTACTTTTTTTTGTCTGCTTAGTTCTATCACCTACTGAGAGAGGTTGACATCTATTATGATTGTAGACTCATTTGTTTCTCTGTATAGATCTGCCAATGTTTAATGCTTGCCTTATTTGAAATTATCTTATTGGTTACATACAGATTTACAATTTTCTGTATTCCTGGTGGACTGACCACTCTATTATTATGAATTGTCTTTTTCTGTAGTAATTCTTCTTCCCTTAAATTCCACATTGTCTGATGTTAGTATAGTTAAAACAGCTTTCTTTTATTTAGTATTTATATATCTTTTTCCCATGTTTAATTTCAACTATTTAATATCTTATATTAAAGTGCGTTACTTGTGAACAGTACATAATTGGGTTCAGTATTTTAACCCAGTCTGATAATGTTGGTACTCTAATTGGAATACTTAGTCCCTTTGTATTTACTGTCATTACTGACATATTGTGCTTATCTCTATCGCTTTACTATTTCTGTTTTATTTTACCCATTTTTATATTTTACATATAACATATATTTCTATTTTATATTCCTTTTGTCTTCCTTTCTTGCTTCTTTACTGAATTAATCAAATGTTTTCTTATTATTCCATTTTTCCTTAACTATACATTCTTTAACTGTTCGTTTAATGACTAGCCTAGAAACTACAATATGCATCTTTAAATTACTCCAGACTAAAAATACAAATGATTACTTTAATTTTACTACTTCCCTGATAATGCTAAAACCTAACATCCTGCCCATGTGTACTCATGGGAAAATTAATCTCATGTGAATCTTTTAGCTGTGTTCCCCTGGAAACCTAACAAAGGTAGAATGTCAGCCATGTTACCAGCCAACACAGTTATGGTAAAGCTGACCTGACTAAACTACAGTGGACTGCAAGGACTGTGACCATTCCCGAGTGTGACGTTTCTTGGCCCTTGTTGGAATTCTTGGACTCTAGGCCCACCAGACTCTCGTAAAAGTTATTGGTTCCTATATGGAACTTGCGAGTTCTAAACCAGGGCTGTCCCCACACTCAACTCATGTGGTCTTGATCCCTTACCCCTGAGCTGTCATTTGGGGGAAGGGGCAGATAAGGGGCAGATAACTGTCCCCGGGACTGCTGCCAGACTGCTCTGGGAACTTTTTTTTTTTTTTTAAGACTTTATTTATTTATTTGACAGAGAGAGAGATAGCGAGAACAGGAACACGAGCATGGGGAGTGGGAAAGCAGGGAGCCTGATGCGGGGCTCGATCCCAGGACCCTGTGATCATGACCAGAGCCGAAGGCAGACGCTTAATGACTGAGCCACCCAGGCACCCCTGCTCTGGGAATTCTTGGAAAACACGTGAAAAGCCGCGTGGCTGGCTTACTGGGTTTCCTATTCTATCCTTCTGAGTGAAGGCAAGACCACAAGTGCCCTGAGTTGTGCGAGTATAAAATATTTATCTAGCTGGCCAGGAATCCACTGACAGTGGATACTGCCGAGTTGTAGCAGCAGCAGAATGGACTTTCATATCCTTGGTTCAATGTGGCCAAGGCACTGTGACATAAAAGAATGCCCAGGGAAATGCAGATGAGACTCAAGTCTCAGTGGGGGGCCAACTTCCTCAGAGTCTGATGGCAAAAGTTTGACATCGTGTGATAGAGGATAAATCTTTCCATTGTGGGACTAGATGAAAGCTGGAGACAAATTTATGCCGAGAGAAACAGCCCACTCCTCCCCTCCCCACTGTCCATGAAATGGAACTGACCAGAAGTGCAGCTGTAAGTGGGCCGGCTGGCAAGAATGACATTGCCTTGGGGTAGCTGATGCATTTGGGTCAAACTAGGCATTGATGCTTGGCAAGGGGTGGGGAAGAGACTCGAGCTTGACTCTGTGTTTGTGACCGGGGCTGGAATAGACAAGAGGGTGGAGTAGCTGGGTTGGCTCTGACCAAAACTGGGTTGGCCACAGATCTAATCAGCATGGAGCGGTGATCCTGAGCCCCTAGCTGGGGGAATGGGGGACAGAAGTGGGAGAACTACTCTGCACCAGCACACAGGTTGAAAAGGGCTAGGTGGCAAGTTGGCACACAAACTGGCTACACTGGAAATCGCCACAGTACGGTGCACATCTGGGGTGGCAAAGGTTTCTGAGCAGCTCACGTGGAAGCAACCTCAGCTGCAACCTGGGGCAGCACCCTGAGGGTTTAACCCTCACATGGGGACTGACCAATGTCATCTGCGGACACTTAGTGATAATTAATGGCAATGCAAACTAAAAACTCCTGGGGCTTTTGAAGAAATAACAAAGGATAACGACTATTCTAAAGTTGGAAGCAAAGAGGATATGGACATCCTTGTTCTTCTGTGAGTAATAAATGAGAAGGGCGTGCTTTATTTGTCATCACTGTCATTTTCTAAGGCAGTGGTTTCAAAATGTGATCTTCATACCAGCAGTGTCACCCAGCAGCTTACTAGAAATGTCCATTCTCAAGCCCAACCCCAGTCCTACTAACTCAGGAAGCCCAGCAATCTGTTGAGTCTAATAAGCCCTCCAGGTGATTCTGGTGGACCCTGAAGTCTGAGAGTTGTTGTATTAAAGTTAGTAACTCAAGGTCATGGAGGTTGGTCTGTGAGCCCACAGTGGAAATGGTTCTAGCTTCTAGCTCTATTTTCCTGAAAACCTAATAAAGGGGGAATGTTCTCTTACAGGCAAGGTAGCTTATAGTAAAAATGACCTCAGTTGGTAAATTGTATCTGGATGAGGAGAACTGGAAATAAACTATAAACACCTCATGGAAAGCCAGTTTTGAGCTTCTGAGTGCCATGGTTCTTGTAAATAGCTATGCCCTTTCCAGGACTTAAGGGGCTATCACAAAAGATACTGGTTTTTATATGGAACTTGGGACATCTAAGTCAGGATAGTTCCCACAATACATCATTTGACTTGTTCCCTTGCACTTGAACTGTGACTTGGCAGCAAAGTGTGGCAGGCAGAGAACAGTCCCTGGACTAAATAAAGACTCATACCTGATGCTGTTGCACTTTCCTATCAGAAGATACTACTGTTATTACTTTGTACGGTCATACTCATTTATATTTACTCTTAATATTTACCCTTTCTGTTGCTCTCTGCTCTTTCCTGTTTCCAGCCAGGATAGTTTTCTTTCTGCCCGAAGAAATTCCTTTAGTGATGTTTAGTGCAAGTCTGTTGGTAACATCTTTCAGTTTCTGGCGGTCTAAAATCTTTATTTAACCGTCATTTTTAAAAACAGGTATAATTTACATAGAGAGAAATGCTCAGATCTTAAGTAAAACATTCACTTTTGACTACTAGAGACACAAAAAATTTCCAACACTCTAGAAAGTCCTTTCAAGTTGTTTCCCAGTCAACCCTTTCCTCCACAAAGCAACCAGTGATCTGATTTCTAACACCATAGGTGAGTTCTCCTGTTCAGAATTTTATATAGTTGGGAATCATATACTATGCATGTTTTTGTGTCCAATTTCTTTTATTAGCATAGTATTTTTGAGATTCATCAATATGGATGTTGGATCTTTCTTGCTGAATCCATTAGTATAATTAGTACCCATTGTGTAAATACACCATTGCTCATCCATTCTTCTATTGACTGGCACCTCACTGTTTTTTTGGCTATTATGAATAAATCTGCTGTGAGCATTTTTTAACAAGTATTTTGTGGACAATGTATTTTCATGTCTCTTTGATAAACATCTACCAGTAAAATTCCTGTATCATATATGCTTAACTTTTTAATAGACAACCAAACTTTTCCCAAATATCTGTACTGTTATACTTCCACTGCCAACACATGAGAGTTCTGGTTGCTCTACAGCATCTCCAACATTTGCCATTACCAATCTTTTTCTTTTAGCTCTTCTAATGCTAGTTAGTGCTTCCTGCTTCAAAGTCTATTTTTTCTTTTTCTTTTTTTTTTTTAAAGATTTTATTTATTTGACAGAGAGACAGCGAGAGAGGTAACACAAGCAGGGGGAGTGGAAGAGGGAGAAGCAGGCTTCCCGCTGAGCAGGGAGCCCAATGTGGGACTCGATCCCAGGACCCTGGGACCATGACCCGAGCTGAAGGCAGATGCTTAACGACTGAGCCACCCAGGTGCCCCAAAGTCTATTTTTTCTGATGAGAGTATACCTCTATCACCTTTTTTTATTGTTTGCATGGTATATTATTTTCCGTCTTCAGTCATGAAGTACTTCTGTGCCTGATATTTAAAGAGTTTCTCTTATAAGCAGCATATAGTTGAATTTAAAAAATCCATTCTATACTAAATGCATAAATTATATAACTTTTTTTACCTAACTACTGATATGCTTGGGATCTATACTTCCTATTTTACCATTTGTGTTTTATTTTTATGTGCCTTTTCCTTTCCTGACTTTCTTCAGATTAATCAAATGTTTTATATTATTCCATTTTCCTTCTGTTAAATTACATTTTAAAACCATTGTTAGTAGTTTGCCTAGAGCTTAAAACTGTATTTTTACTTATCACAGTCCCATGCGAATTATTACTTTAGTACTTGGCTGATACCAGTTAAACCTTAAAACTTTTAAACTCCATTTACTTCCCTCTCATCATCTGTTATTGTTACCGTGGATTTTAGTGATAACGTAAAAGTGCGGCGCCTCCGGGTCCTGCAGGTATGATTTTGTACAGCTACCGTTCATTCACATTTGTCTTCCTGGCGTTCCTCAGTCCCTCCTGCATGTCAATATTTCCATCTGGGATATTTTCCTGAGAACTTTCTTTAATTATTATTTCAGTGCAGGCCCACTGGTGCCAGATTGTCTGAATTTTCGTTTCTTTGAACTCATCTTTATTTCACCTTAATATTTGAAGGACATGTTTGCTGGTATAAAATTCTAGGCTTGCAGCTTTTTTCTTCCAGCTTGAAAGCTGTGGTTACACTGGCCTCTGGTTTCTACCATCTCTGTTGAGATGCTGTCAGTCCTGCTGCTCCTCTGGAGGGACCCACGGTGCGTTAAAGATGGGCCATGTATTCTCTGTCATGACTAGCAGACGCAGGACGTTTCCCCTGCCTTTGGCTTTGAGCAGGCGCGCTGGCACTCGCTTGGACAGAGTGATGCCACTGCAGTTCTGCTACGCATAGGCTCGCAAAGGCGCTCAGAGGCCGGCGTGCTTCTGTTTTCCCCCTTGTGGAGCCCCGAGCCACCACGGAGAAAGGGCCAGCCACCCTGCCGGAGAGACTCCCGAGACAGAGCTTCCCAGCTGTGCCCCAGCTACCCCAGCCACTCCAGCGGACGCATCAGACATGCGAGTGATGGCCAGGCCCAGGCGAGTCTGCGACACTGCTTTGGTGGCCAGGCCCAGGCGAGTCTCTACACGTCTGCAGTAGCATGAGCGACTCCAAGTGAGACCAGAAGAAATGCCCAGCTGAGTCTAGCTCAGACTGCACAATCTTGAGCACATAACGGTTTTGTCGGAAGCCAGTAAATTCTGGGCTGGTTTCTGAGGCAGAAGTGGATAACTGAAACACTGTTTGGTATTCAGAATGGAGTGCTGCCGTAATAGAAACTTAGAACCTGTGGTGTTCTAGGACTGGGTTGAATACAACTGCTGAGCATCAGTGAGACTTAACGGAGGCTGGAAAAGCACGGAGGAAATCACTGTTGGAGGCTGGAGAAGGGGCAGGCTTACCTATTGGCAAAACAAACGGTGAGGCTGTACCTTGGAGTACAGCAAAAATACCTAACCGCGTTGTGGATCTGGCTAGGAAGACTTCCAAGAGGAATACTGAAAGTGACGGGCTTTTTGAAAAATCCTCTAGTAGGGCATTAAAAGAGAGAGAACTTAAACAAGAAACTGTGCAGTTTTCAAGCAGAATTTAGAAAAAATGCCTTAAGCTGGGACTTGCCAGGTTAGAAAATGAAAGTTTTTCAACTAACAGCTTCTCCAATCAGCATGAGGTTTTAAAGTAAAAAAAAAAAAAAAAAATCCAGAATGTTACCAGTAAAACTATGGCCTCAGGGTCAAGCTCAAATCGGAAGCATGGCAGTAGGACCCTTTGTTACTCCCACCTCAGAAGGTAGATGTAAGCCTCATAAGGCTCTCTCAGACAAAAAGCGTCTAAAAATCTTAAGGGCATTTACACCCTGGACTCACATTCCAAGGTAGACAGGGGCCTTCTTGAAGAGATTTGGGGTGTGGGTTCTGTCTGGAGTGACTTATAATTTGAAGGTCTACAAAGTCTTTTAAAGGGGTTGTGCCAGCGTGGACTATAAGGGACAGAGAGGTGGGAAGCAAGATGAGTGAGTTCTTCAACTGCCAACCCAGGCCTTTCTTACAGAAAAGGAAAGACTACTCAGAGAGAAGGGTCAGGAGCGGAGAAGCAGATTAGGGAACCAAGCCCAGGAAACCAAAATGGGCCATAATCAAGGAATATTCCTTGTAATGCAAGTCATCATGGGAACTGGTGACATATGGCCAGACAGGGTCCAGAATCGACAGGGAAGAGTGACTGCTACGTCCTTCCCGTTTCCTCTCTTTAAAACTGCCATGACTTCCCTATTCCTGCCATACTGTCGTGTCGTGCCGGAAGCCAAGGTGATTCTCTCAATCACTAGGTTATAGTACCGCTTTAACATTACATGCTAATAAAGTGGAAAGATACCCAACCATAAAGTAATTAATTTTAGTTTTACAAAACCCCCTCTTTACATAAATATCACACAGAAACAGATGAACAGTCTTAGAAACTCTGTTCTATGTCCTCTAGGCTCTATGAAAATGCAGTTTTGCAGATATTTTCTTTCATCATTTCAAGAGAAGAAGATATTTAAAGTTGTGTTTCCCATCCACAATCTGAAATGCCAACTACTCTTCTCCACCAGAAGGACACCTGACTTATGTCATATACTGTGATTCCATGGTTGCCAGGACCCCCATCTCCATGTACCCACGCTGGAGTAAAGAGGACAAAACTGATGAGGTAGGTTTCACCACGGGAGGTAAGCAAGGCCGCCACAAAGAGTACTACTAACTGAGTGATGGAAAAAGCAATGGAAAAGTGATGGAAACTTTTAGTGATGGGTTATTTCATGTCCTCCCTTTAGCTACTAAGTGCTGCGTAACTCATGGAAGAGGTTAGAGCCACTTCGTGGCAAATCACCCGGGAAAGTTAGAAGGTGGACGAATGATAGTTTCCAGCTTTCCTACAGGGTGACTTACCTTTTCCAAAACTTTGGCAATTCGCGTGCCAATTTGTTCGAGTGACTGCTGTGGATATTGGTCTTTGCCAAGATTCTGCAGTACCTGGTGCAGGGAAAGATGGCAGGTGAGAGCAATGAAAGGAGCAGGATCTAGGTGACGCTGCTGACGCTGAGTTGGACACTAGAGCCCAAAAGCAATGGCTGCTGTGGGTACGTGCTGTGGTCCTGCTGGTCAAGATGTGTGGAAGCCTTTAGAGTGTCCCTTCCGTCCCCTTCCACTTAACAAAAACTACAGACATGTAAAACACATTCATCACAGCAACATTAGAAAACAGAGTAAATAAAGTTAAAACTATCTATAATCTTGTCACCTAGATGCAACCACTGCTAATATCTTTATACTGATCTCTCAGGTATTTTTCTGAAATAATATGTATACACACATATTACTTCTCTCACAGAATATGGGATCACACTGCATATTGTCACCTATATTTTCACATAATATGAAGATTTCTTCATGCCAATAAATGTATTTCTACTACATTTTTCTTGTTGTCACCTATATTTTCACATAATATGAAGATTTCTTCATGCCAATAAATGTATTTCTACATTTTTCTTGTTGTCACCTATATTTTCACATAATATGAAGATTTCTTCATGCCAATAAATGTATTTCTACTACATTTTTCTTGAGCGCTCCATTGTATACTATCTTATATCTATACAACATTTATTTAACAAACCCTCTATTCTTGGACATTTGTGGTATGTTTCTCCAATTGTTCTTCTTAGCATGCTGTTTGCTAGGTATATGCCAAGTCTGCTCACCTTCCTTGCCTTCTTAAGAATGCCAACAGGAGAACAAGCTGCCCTAAGTAATTCTTACAAGAGCCTCTGTCTAATGGCAAGCAGAATGCTACCCACCTTGAGGAGTGAATCAGAATTAAACTTTCCTGGCCATTAAAAGAGGGCATAAACTCAATCCCAGGGCCTGAAAGAAATTAGGCCTGGCCTAAAGTCACCAAGATGACAGCCAGCTGAAAAAAGACAAAAAAACATGGCCTGGCCACTGGGCTTTCTGCTATGAGCTGCATCATCACTGTGGCGCTAACTATAGACAGGCTGAATAAAGCTGAGCACTCACCTCTGTTAACTGACTCTCACCCGTGTAGTGAAGGCTGGCCCGGTTGGAGACCCCGTGCAAGTGGTCCAGGGTGTGCATGCTCGTGGGGAGATTGCCATTGCAAAGAGGCTCCATCGCTGGCTGCTGTATTGGAGTGGCAAAGTCGATGTGTTCTGTGATGCTGAAAAATGGAGATTGCCACATTAGCCATGGAAAACCTGAGTGGGTAGGGAGCAAGAGTATGAATAATCAGCTGATCGTAACTTCACTATGTTACTAGGACTGTCTGGAACCACAGACTCACAGACTGAAGAGACCTCAGAAGTGATCTAGTCTGATCTCTCATTTTACAGGTGCAAGGATCCAGTGCCTGGCAATAACTGTTGAATGTGTGAGCAGAGATCATACCCCAGGTCAAAGGAGCAGGAATCTGAGTCCTGAACGCAGTGATTTCCTGGTCCACTCAAGCTGCCTCCTTTCTATGCACCATGGTGTCTGGTCTGGTCACTGCCATTGGCCACTTTTTCTCACGGGGGAAGTTTTGAACCTGGCAGGTTTTATTCTAGGATTTCTTTTTTCAGGGAAAAATTTCTTTTTCAGTGATAAATACCCACAAGTGGTTCCTATCTTTTACTTTCCCTTTATGCACAGAAGCCCACCCCACAGAAAAAGTGACCTCAAGTTTAGACAGTACATTTTAAACAGATGTAGCTGGTCAATATATCTATGCATAAGATGTTAACTCCCTTTTGTAGTCCCAAAGTGGTCATTTTCCTGCTATATGCAGGCTAAATGTTATACACTACCATATATGCTGACATGGCAAACTGGCATGGTCAAATTTTATTTCTAACTATTTAAAGCGCTCATATATATTAAGCAAACATCCATTCATTATTTATTCAGAGCCTACTACATGTCACACACCAGAGCTATAATAACTAACAAGACATACCCAATCCCTGCTGTTATGGTGCTTGTGGTCTTGTGAGTGACTAAGTTATTACAGATGTTATAAAAGAGGAGAACAAGGTACAATGTCAGTACACTATGGGGGGGTATATATGAGGAAGGGGGTGTTAGTGAAGGGTTCCCTGAGAAGTAAGATTTAAGTCAAGACCAGAAGGATGAGTGTAAACAAACCAGGTGGGAAAAAGGTGGTGAGAACATCACCGCACGCAAAGGGACACCGGTGTGAAGGGCCCGACAGGAGGGAGGGTGGTGAGGATGGAAAGACACGTAGCAGCAGATCACGAAGGGCTTTGTGGACCACGGTAAAGAGCAATAAGAAGTTATTAGAGCATTTTAAGAATTATTTGACTTGTATTTGAGGAAGGAGTCTGAGTACTGTAGGGAGAAGGGGCAGAATAGAGTCAAGAGTGAATAAAGCATGCGGCCCAGCTAGGAGGCTACTGAGTGAATGGAAATGGAGATGATGGGGATCTGGTTTAAGGGGGCAGCAATGGAGACGGAGAAGAGCTGATGGCTTTGAAAAATACTCAGAGGGTGGATGGGGTAAGAATGGGTAACAGACCAGATCTGAGTATCTAAGGGAAAGGGATCACTAAGGACGACTCCCAGGTTTCTGGCCGAAGCCCTGCTAGAGCTATCTACTAAGAATAAGAAACAGGGGCGCCTGGGTGGCTCAGTCATTAAGCATCTGCCTTCGGCTCAGGTCATGATCCCAGGGTCCTGGGATCGAGCCCCACATCCAGCTCCTGGCTCAGCGGGGAGCCTGATTCTCCCTCTGCCTCTCCCCCTGCTCGTGCTCTTTCTCTCATTATCTCTGTGTCTTGAATGAATAAATAAAATCTTAAAAAAAAATTTTTTTTAAATAAAAAAGAAACAAAAACCACACAGAACAATGATTTTTTGGAAGGAGAGTGGACAAGAAAATTATGAGTTTGGTTTTCCTGAGCTTGAGGTGTCTCACAGGTATTGAGGCAGGGAGGCCAGGTAGGTAACCGGACAGATGGGTTGAGGAATTTGAAGAAAAATCTGACTTGGAGATTCGAATTTGAGAGCTGTCAATATATTGGTGGTGACAGACGTTCTGGGAGTACATCAGTCTGACTAAGAGGGATTCTAAGAAAAGAAGGCTGAGAGGTAAATCTTGGGGAACTCCAACACTTAAAGGGTAGAAAGGAGCCAGCAAAAGAGAATGAGCTTTCAGGGAGGAAAAAGTTATCAGAGGGGCAGCCTTGCTCAGCTGGTGTCTTGGTGGGTGTTTGTAAACATGGATATGCTCTGGCTCGCTTTTTAAGTACACAATGTTAGTGATAAACCACAGGTGTTTCTATAAAGAGGGATCCAGTCTTCCACTCTAAGTAAGTCACACACTTCAGGAGAGCTTACAGAGTGCGGGAGAAGGCACTAAGAAGGCAAGGCACATTCGCTGTTTCAGTACAATGGGCTGTGCCCACCTGTGGCCTGTGGTCAGCAATGGTCATCCTCGGAACCACCAAGCCTAAAAAGGCCGAGTCTTCTAATAGCTGCTGACAAAGAAGGGCATCCCTGAAGTCAGCGGAGGCCCAACGGGTTCGCTGGAACACAAAGGCCATGAAGGAGGGAGAGGTTTAAGATACTCACTCAATGTTTTTTGAAGAAACTGCAAGCCAGGTACTCACGATGGCAGTCAGCTCTACCCAGCGGAGTTTGAGGCACTCGTCTGGGCTGGGCCATCCCAGACTCTGGTAGTCACGCTTTTTTCCTAGAAGGAAAGTATGTCATCAATGGACATAACTGCAAAGGAAGAGAACCCACAGTGTCCTAGGTGCTGGTGATTACTTCACCCAGGCTGGTGTGTTTGGAGGTTCCAGTCATTCTTCTAGTCTTTAGGATTTTTATCATCTAGAGAATTAAATTCTTGTCATTCACAGCAAAGGCAGTAAGATTATCTGAGTAAAGTCTTAGACTCAAAGACAGATGATGAAGTAAAAATAAATGAGTCCATTGGATTTAAGACTGATCAACATAAGATAAGAGCTAAGATATTCTTCAATGTTAACATCTTACCAAATTTCATTTTTACCCCTCTCCATTTTGATTTTATAAAGATAACTCCAACTTAGGAAAAGCATTTATGGCTAAAGCAAGGTTTCTCATCCTGGCAGTACTGATGTCGTGGGCTGGAACATGCTTTGTCGTGGGGGCTGTCCTGTGCATTGGAGGATGTTTAGCAACATTCCTGGCTTCTACCATAGAACCAGTAGCACCCTCCCCCAGATGTGATAACCAGAGTGTGCCCTGGGAAGACAAAATCACTTCTGGTAGAGAACCACTGTTGTAGAGAAAAGCAGCAGATGGGGAATAATGGTGATAACGAAAGGTTATCATTTATGTCCAGAGCACTTACTGTGTGTTCAGGTCCTGTGCTAAGTGCTTTACATCCACAGACTCATTTCTCAGATGGAAAAAAATCTCTCTTCTCAGAGAGATCAAGTGACTTGCCCAAGGTCACCTGGCTAGTATATGGCAGAGCCAGGATCCAGATCCAGATCTGAGTCTAACAAGTATGCTTCTAATCACCATGCTATTTAAAGCTATATTGGGCTTTTAGCGCTCTGTTAATGGACACACTTCACAGTACTACCTTTTGTGTGTAGGCCCTTCACTTAGATTGAGCCCCCAAGAAAAAAACAGAACTAAATCTTGTCTGGGAAGGGGTCTTCTGGAGGACTTAGAATAGAATGAGTGGGCAGGAAGGAGAACTTTTGTTCTGTGTGACTTTTTTATAATGTAGGAATTTACCAATAACTGAAAACTGAAGTATAAGCAGGGCTTTAGATTTAAATAAAATAGAAAAGAACAGTTTGGAAGAGTTTCAAATAAACCCTGCCTATTTTTTATTTTATTATTTTACTTTTTAAGGTTTTATTTATTTATTTGACAGAGAGAGACACAGCGAGAGAGGAAACACAAGTAGGGGGAGTGGGAGAGGGAGAAGCAGGCTCCCCGCCGAGCAGGGAGCCCGATGCGGGGCTCGATCCCAGGATCCTGGGATCATGACCTAAGCCGAAGGTAGACACTTAACGACTGAGCCACCCAGGCACCCCAAATAAACCCTGTTTAAATGAATAACTGAAAGAATTAAATCGTAAGTTTAACAATAAAGCTTATTTTTCTATTATGTTTAAAGAAATTCACTTGAACATTTATTGAGCATCTATCATAAGGGCCTGGGAACTGTGTTGAGACACTAGGGATACAGAGGGGAATAATACAGAAGGGGTCTGCCCTTGAGTTCACAGTCTAGTGAGGAAGGTAATCATAAATCCTAGGATACAACAGGATGAGTGCCAGAGTGAAAGTATAGGACAACTGCATGGAGGTGAGAGCAACCAATTCTGCCTGAAGGTACTAAGGAAGGGAAGGCACGTAGAGTCTGAAGTTTAAGGATGAGTGATCTTTTAGCTCTGCTGAGGTGGCAGGGGGGCATTCCAAGCAGAGGGAACAGCATGTGCAAAGGCAAGGGGTAAAATAAAAGCACGGCTGGTTCAGAAAAATAACAGCATGAAGGCTAGAGACAGGCTGGGTGCTTGTACACCACACGAGGAAGTTTGGACTTCATGCTGTAGGCCATGGGGAGCCTCTGAGCCCACATCTCCCCATCTTGTTCACACAGAAATATCCTAAGAGATTCTGTTAAATGCTTTGCTGAAATCTAGTTACATTGTGTTTATGGCACTTCTCTGGTCTTCCAGTCTGGTAGCCCTCACCAAAAAAGGAAATGAAATTAGTTATGCATTATTAGTTTTACTAATTCTTAGTAAATCTACAGTGGTCCTTATTGATCTCCACTCTTCCCCATTGGCTTACAATCTATCTGTTTTATAATTTGCTTTAGAACTTTGTCAGGATTTATCATGAAGCTTATCTCTTGGTAGCGAAGAGAATCCAGATTTATTTGAAAACCAGGATACTGAACCTCTCTGGCCACCTGTCATTTCTTCCAAGCCTTAGAATTTTTCATATAGTGACAGTAAGTAGTTCCCTGATGTCATCTACAAGTACATTCAGTGCCCTCTGTGGGCCCACCCACTTGAATCCACTTAAAACCACTTAAGTGCTTTTCTAGAATCTCAAACCATACCAAGCTTTAAATTTCACTTTTACAAGAAATTTTTAGTTTTTTGTTTGTAAAAGTAATATAGACTTATTATAAATTATTTAGAAAATGGAAAAGCATATAGAAGAAAATAAAAAATCACACATATCCCTATCAGCGCCTAGAGATGACCACTTACATTTCGGTATATTCTCTTCTATACTTGTTTCTATGTACTTGTTTATTTTAGCTTCTTTCATCAAATCTAAGCAGTCATAAGCTGTAACGTGTACATTATTTTATATGGTGTAAGAAAGAAAAATACTGCCAATTATTGTGTAAAATATCATCATGTGTAAGATGTATCTCAATTGTAGAGATACGGAAATGTGAACAAGTGTAATCATAATACAGTATATTTACTATTTTACAAAAACTGAAGTATTCTACCTGCTATTTTATAAACTGCTTTTGTTCACTCACTAAATTATAAGCGTCTTGGCAGTACAGTACATAGCATGGACATTATGTAATTTATTTAGGCAATTACCAACATTTAGGCGGTTTAAAATTTTTTATTATGATAAGCGACCCCATGATCAATCTTTGCACTTCTGTCTTTGGCACCTATAAGATGATTTACCTAGGGTAAATTATTGGAAGTAAAATTGTTGGTATATTTTTAAATTTTCTGCTATATATGGTCAGATGATCCCAAAACTCATCTCATTAACTCTGTGTATTGCACATTTAAAGACAGTTTGAGAAGCAAAAATGGCATGTTGCTGTCTGTGTTTGCCTATCTTTGATTGCTAGGGAGGCTGAACATTTTGTCACATGTTCAGTGGCCAATTGTACGTGTGTATTTGACGAACGGTCTCTGTACTTGCACATATCCTACTGAAATGCTGTATTTTTCATACTGATTTGTAGGTGTTCTTATTTTTTTTTTAAAGATTTTATTTAGTCGAGAGAGAGAGAAAAAGAGCGTGCTAGTGGGAGGGGAGGGGCAGAGGGAGAGGGAGAAGCAGACTCCCTGCCGATCGGGAAGCCCAAGGTGGGGCTTGATTCCAGGACCCTGAGATCATGACCTGAGCCGAAGTCAGGCACTCAACTGACTAAGCCACCCAGGTGTCCCTGTAGGTGTTCTTTAAAAGATACTGATAATCTGTGCTTATCACATAGTCTGTAGAAATATAAATATTCTTCAAAAATACTTCGTTTCAATCCTTTGCCTTTCTATTTTATGGTGTTTTCTGGTGCCAGAGTTTTTCTTTTTCTCTCTGCCTTAGAAAGTCCTTTTCCACCTAGAAAGTATATAAATATTCATCTAAATTTTCTACTTCTATGATTTTATTACATTTACTATTTAATGAAATTTTCATTTCCATAATGATATTTTACATTTTGAATACCCTTTTCCTTACTACAGAAGACAGACCTAGCAGAGGAAGTGTTGCTTTCTTTCTGGAACCTGTTAACACACGATGTCACCCTTAAACAGTAAAGCTACTGCATGCTGTCAAATCCGGTCATGACAAAATGTCCTTTTTGGTGCCCTTTGTATTTTTCACAAGTAACACTTCACTCCGGGATTTAACCAAACTGACCCCATTTTTTATATTTTATTATGTGCACCCTGCTTTCAGCTTTGGTAAGTACAACAAATTAAACAAGACATGTTTTCATGAATTTACCTTGAATTTTTGAAGTCTAAGATAGTGAAAATATCCTTTAAAAAAGAAGATTTTTTAAAAAGAAATTTGATCACCACTACTTCATTGCTAGAAAAAAAAGTCAACTGGGCCCTGAACCTGGAGTCCCAAGATGCACTCCAGGACAACTATGAACCCTAAAAGTACATGACATATTCTGATGTATATGCCTTTTTCCTGGGAGTCGTTCTAAAGCATTTATCCAATACTTAAAGAGATCTCTGACACATAAAATATTAAATGTTAATATTTATTGAGTCCTATGTGGCTAGTTCATTTAAAGCATTTTACATGTATAACTCCTATAGTCCTCACAACCACCCAATAAGATAGATATAATCATATTAAACTAGACTATCAAGAACCAATAGGATATTTAAGCTCAAGATGATAGGAATATAAGCCCAGGGGCGCCTGGGTGGCTCAGTCATTAAGTGTCTGCCTTCAGCTCAGGTCATGATCCCAGGATCCTGGGATTGAGCCCTGCATCGGGCTCCCTGCTCAGCAGGAAGCCTGCTTCTCCCTCTGCTGCTCCCCCTGCTTGTGTTCCCTCTCTCGCTATGTCTCTCTCTGGACTTGCAGGGGATACGAGTGCTGAAGAAGGGTCCCTAGGATGGAGTGGCCAGAAGCTCTTGCTACGGAGACTGCAGAAGTGAAGATGATGAAGCCACAGAATGGGTGAGTTTGCCAAGTCAAGTCTCTCTCTGGACTTGCAGGGGATACTAGTGCTGAAGAAGGGTCTTTTTTTGGGAAAAAATAAATAAATAAAATCCTAAAAAATAAATAAATAAAATAAAAGCAGCTGTCCTTATTAAAAAAAAGAATATAAGCCTGACAGGCAATGGTAAAAAAGTCAAGTAATGTCACAACAAACTTTTTATACCAATGACTGTTTCCTCGTTCACTTAGTCCCATTACCTTCTCATCTGATCTCCTTCAAGTCACAAACATATCCTTAGTGAGAAATAAGACTGTGAAATCTGAAAAAAGAAACTGGCATATTAAATATTCAAATTTACCTTGTGGCCCAGGAGATGCCACCTTTGGGCCAGTGATCTCCAGGTTCGCTTGGTAACGCTGTACATTTTCTGCTTGATTCTGTTCTACCTTTTTCCCAGGAGTTTTCTTATGATCTCCTTTGGGTTTCTTGACACGTTTGACCTGGAATGTGATCTGGAAAATGGAGACATGTTGGGGACATATTAAACCAATTATCAAATCTGTAAAGGCTATGGATATTGGTGGCTTTAAGAGTAACCCGTCCTCGGGGCGCCTGGGTGGCTGAACTGGTTAAGCTTCCGACAGGATCTCAGGGTTATGAGATCAAGCTCTGTATCAGGCTTCACACTGAGTGAGGAACCTGCTTAAGATTCTCTCTCTCCCTCTGTCCCTCCCCACCCCACCCCCCTCTTGCACTCTCCTTCTTAAAAGAAAAAAGAGTAACCAGTCCTGTGCTAGAGCTTAGAGCTGATTCTCTCCTTCCATTTAATTTTTACAGATCTCAGCGAAAAATGTTTAGTGAAATAAACAAAATAACCTAGCCTTGAAGGGTGTATACAGGAAAATGAAAATGAAGATGTCTGAACTGGGCAGCTGCAGGCATGCAGGCTTGGAATGCAGCTCAACAGTCTTCTGCTTCTCCTGCCTCCTGGAAGAGGTAGCAATACAGACAGAAGTAAAGGGAAATGCTTCCTGCAGAACAAGGCCCACATGAAGACTGACCGGAGGGCGGAGTAAAGTGGTGCCACACCCCCAAGAGAAACATCACACTTTGCACCCCCACCAAGACCTGGGCTACAGTTTGGTATGAACTGACTTGGCAAACTCTCACCCATTCTGTGGCTTCATCATCTTCACTTCTGCAGTCTCCGTAGCAAGAGCTTCTGGCCACTCCGTCCTGGGGACCCTTCTTCAGCACTCGTATCCCCTGCAAGTCCAGACGCCGCCCTTTCATCTCCAGGGCTCCCCCAAAGCCTTCCAGGGGCCATGCCTGTTGAAATTCGTCCACCAAAGCCAGTATCTCTTCAGACATTTTTGTTTCATCTGAATTCTCCATCTCATCAGAACCATTGCTCTCCTCAACCACTGTACCTGAAATTAGAGTGCCCACATGTCATTAAAAATTACGTAGTACTGTGCTCGCTTCAGCAGCACATATCCTAAAAATTACGTAGTACTCACTCCAGTACTTGAGACTCCAACCTTGCTGTTTGAGCAGCTTTGGCTCTGCTTAGAGGAGATTTGATAGCCCACCCATAAAAATGCCACTCATCATCCTCAAAATGCACAACAAAACATTCTCTTTGCTGTGTAGCTTTGTCAAAAGCTTGGATGAGGACAACAGTAGCAGCGAGGTGGCAAGCCGGCACTGAGTATATCACTAGTGAGCAGGGGGATGGCTATTTTATAAATGTACTTTTTTTGGGAAAAAAAAAAAAAAGGCCCACTTGCTTTAGATATAAGACACAAATGGCAAAGATGAAATTTATTATGATGTTATTTATTGAATATGTGGGATTCTTGAAGCTTTCTTCAAATAGCATATGACATATCATAGCTGCATGTCCAGGCCATACAGTCTGTTTTACCTGAACGATGATTTGTTTAATGGGAAGTTATCCTAATTCTACATTCAGGCTCCTATTTTCACTAATGGGTAGTATAAGAAATAGTGATGGAGCAGTGTAATGTTTTCCTAAAATGGTTATCAAGACATTATTTGTTATGTTGCTCAAGTTTCTTATGTAAAGACTTCCATGGATGCTTCCCAGTGCAATGGCCTAGAAAAATTCTTTCTCCTGAGAAGTCAGTGTTTCCATTGTTATACATTAAAGGTTACACATTCCTACAGGTTCCCCTCTATGCCTAGATAACTAGAACATTTAGGGCAAAAATTTCTGAGTTTCTTAATAGAATGCTTTCCTTTCTTAAAAAAAAAAACAACTTTATTACTTAAACTTTTGCTATTTTGAATTAATGGCTGAATCTTATATTGTGTGTTCCATGTAAGTCATCTGCAATCTTTTCTGGAAGTAGGGTACAAAAACAAATAAAATAGAATACCTGCTTTTGTAATATGCATCCACTGGACAACCTGAGAGCTCGGGGTTGATTGCTCAGAAAATGCCAGTCTACATTATCCTGGTTAAGCTATCCCAATAACCTTCAGTTGGTAATTCTGGCTCGTTCAGTGATTTAGAACATGGTATTACTAAGGCCAAGGTCAGGAATCTCATTTCCGTATTGACCAGACCTATAACCATAGTGAGTAACCCACTTTAGAAAAGCAGAGTATTAGTCTGAGGAGGCGTGGGGTGAGAAAGATGGCTGACCATCAAGGCTTAAAGCAACATAAAGCTTTGAGCCCTACTCATAGAGTGTCACTCTTGGCTCTGGTGGCATCTCTATCTTCCATCCCACTTTCTATTCCAGAAAGTGGGAAGGTCTGTTGTCAGGCTGGGAGTACCATTAGAAATCTGCTATTCCTTCTTGAAAAAGCTAGAAGGCTCCTCCATTTGTTAACAAGTGACTTTGAAATGTACCGTTGTCCTTTCAAGTAGGTTTCTTTTAGGTTTTTTGAATGAATCGGCTGGTTTTTCTTGATTATTATCATTATCATTATTATTAATGAAGTTCTGAGACAAGCATAAGGTAAAACGGGTTTGCAAAGGCATTTTCTTTAGGATATTCGGATAAAAATGGTTGGTTATTGCCCAAATTATGTGGCAAATAGTATAAATGTAGGGTTGACAAAGAGTTCTAATTTTCAGTTTCTATCTTACTACTACTATATCCTGAATGTCCAACATTGTACCTGACACTTCAGAGGCATGGTTGTAGAATGAGTTAATGGAACTCGGGAATAATTTGGTTTGTGAGGTTCTTGAGGATCTGCTGCTCCTACCTTTGCCTCGTCCTGCTGACGATTCAAGACTTTATAAACTCTAAGGTTTACCTTGTCATGTGTTAAAGGCAGGCATCATGTCTTTAACATAGTGTCTGGCATACTATATGATTTACAAATTTCTCAGTAGCTAACTCAGGAAAACACCTGGACAGGGTTGCTATGGGGACCCCAAAAAGCAACTTAATTAGAACAACTGCCTGCCGTCTGACTTGTAGCAACAGAGTTCTAAGTATTCCTCATGTTATTTTAGCCTCCTCTCCTTCCTTCTCCTATGGCCACCATGGGCTTCCCTGCACCTAGTCTTGAGACAGGAAAGGGTTTTTGATAGATTTGGCTGCAGCCAAGAGTATGGGCTTAAAGAAAAGTGGCTTTTGGCCAAAGGTAGACTGCAGGTAACTAATTCCCCAGTGTATAGTTAGAGCTGCATATGGATGCTGTGTTTGGAAGTCTTATTTCCATTCAGTAACTACTACTATTTAGAAATCATTCTAAATAAAGTTGTTCAGTTGCAAAGAATTCTGCAAGCCAGTTCCAAAGGGTAATGCTCCCCTACGCCCAGACCATACAGTAATGTATATATATCATTACTGAAAAGTTCTTAGAGAAAGGGCCTTTCATTGATGGAAACTGGTATTCCAATCAAGACAGACTGTGGAACTTGCTGCAGGCTTTTGCTGCCGGCAGCCACTAGTCCCTTCAAAGGCTGTAGGGGTTGCAGTAGTAGCAATTCCTAAAGAACAACACTACATAGGTAAGGAATGGGGAGATCATAAATGAGCTATGAGTTAGAAACAATAAGCCAATCTTTATTTATTTAGGACCTACTATGTGCCTATCTCCATGCTCTGAGCCATATAGGTGGGAACAAAAAGAATCTGACTCTGAGGAATTAAATACAGTTCAACAACATGGGGGTTAGGGGTGCTGACCCCCACACAGTTAAAAATCCACGTATAGCTTTTGTTTCTCCAAAAACTTAGCTACTAATAGCCCACTGTTGACCAGAAGCCTTACCGATAATATAAACAGTCGATTAACACATATTTTATATGCTATAGGTATTGTATACTATATTTTTATAATAAAGCAAGCTAAAAAATGTTCCTAAGAACATAATAAGAGAAGATAAAGTACTATATGGTATTTATAAAAAAAAAATCTGCATATAAGTGGATGTGTGCAGTTCAAACCTGTATTGTTCAAGGATCAACTGTATAATCAAGTTGGAGACACAAAACTGTATACATTAAACAATCAGAGAACAATTACATTTAAATACTTTTTTTCTAGAGGAAAAGCATAATTGAGTGTGGTCACAACATGCTTCCTAGAGGAAGGCAGACTACTGAGGCAGGATTTAGACAGGCAGGCAGAGGGCCAGGGAGGGCACTCCCGAGAGGGAGGAGCTTGATCGTAAATACTCAAACCCATATGTACACACACTGATGCAGGCATAAGGAAGGCAATACGTGAAGGCACTACTAATTTCCCACGAACTAGGACAAAGAATGTATATAGATGGTATCAGCAAACAAGATACTTAGGGAAGGTGGGTGACATTGAGGATGTCTGGGAAAGTTGGGAGGAAGATTCATGTTCAAGGGAGCCTCCTGTTTGCTAAGCAGAAGAATAACAAGACGAGAGCCATAATGTGGCATATAAAGGCCAGAGTGGTAAATCAGCTGGCATACTCGGGGGTGGAGAAGGAAGACAGAGGACAGAGACCAGTTAGAAAGGTATTTCAACAATCTCTATATAAAGTTGTTTAAAGAGAAGCTGGCTTAGGGAGAGGACTATAAAAGGGGAATTTTGAAAAGGGGGGAGAAAAAGGTACATGAAGAAATTTCAGTGGAGAAAAATAGAACTTGGTGGTTAAATGGATACAATGACAAAGAATAGGGTAAGTTCAAAGATAATTTCAAGATTTCGAAGCCTAATGTGAAACAGGGACCTTTTTACGATATGGAGTTTTAGAATCTGTGAAAATGAAAACAGTGTTATCTACAAAGACTATGGAATTAGGAGAGGGCAAAAGGACTTATCATGTTGGGATTTCAGACACTTATTAATTCATTTAAGCATTTGTTGTCTGTGTCCAAAAATGTGCTGAGGGCTTGTAATAGTCCAGGTTAGAATGGACAGAGGGACATATCTCCAGACACTGTCTAATTCTGGAAATACAGAATTCAGGTTTGGAAAGAGGTCTGGACTATAGCAGGATCACAGAAGGTTTTAGATTATACTTGAAGCAAGAAGAAAAAGTAAAATATTAGGATTGCTGCTTGTGGGACCAATGGTATAATATAAACTAAAAACAGAGAAACTGAGATCCCATATCTCTATTATTTTATCTTCTTTAACATGTACCATTTTCACACTGGAAAAAGGAGAATAAATATTATGAAGTAAGGAGACTGTGAGCACCCACAGTGAGGCTTAGATGAGTTCGGGTTTTTTCACTTGGATGAATACTATCTCAGGATACTAGGAAAGCTTAGTTGAGTTTGAGCCATGTCAGATAATCTGTCAAGAATCACAGGGACTAGGAGAAGTGTTGAGAGACGGAGAGAGGTATATGTTGTCCTCAAAAAGAAAAAAAAAAAAAGTAGAAGAAGAAGAAGGGGAGGAGGAAGAAGAAGAAAAAGAAGTCCAACATAATCTTGTAATGTTCCAGACACATCTAGAGATTCATCGGTAAGTCTGGCACCGCAGTTTAAGAGATTTTCAAAGCAGAGCACATTGATAGAAACATGACTTGGTGAACGTGCCCAAAATCATATTAAATGAAGGACTGAAGATACCAAAGTGACCCCATGGAAGGAACAGTAGCTGACACAGTACACACGAAAAAAATCAGGCTTGAAAAATATTTACTAGAAAGATTTTTTCTTCTTTTTTAAAACATTTTCTTTATTTCATTTTTTGACAGAGAGAGTGCAAGTGTGCGGTGAGGGGCAGAGGGAGAGGGAGAGAGTTCCAAGCAGACTCCATGCTGACTGGGGAGCCCGACATGGGGCTCAATTTCACGACGCTGAGATTGGGGCCCTGAGATCACGACCTGAGCAGAAATCAAGAGTCAGACGCTTAACCGACTGAGCCACCCAGGCGCCTGGAAAGATTTTTTTTTTTTTTAATTCTAGAAAGATTACTTCGAGATTGGTGAAGGTACTAAGAGCCCTAACTGGAGTTGTTCAAGGAAATAAGGAAGCTGAAGGAAGCAAAAACATAGGGGGGTAGGGTAGGTAGGAAAAGAGTCATCTTCAAATGTGATTTTAATGAGAGACAAGACTGACTTTGTTAGTTTCAGAGGGCAGGACCGGAGATGAGAAGTCACATTTTAGCTCAATATTAGGAAAGACTTTTGAACGGTCAGAAAGTGGAATGGGCTACCAAGGGAGACTGAGCTCCCTGTGCCCGGAGCAGAAGCCGAAGCCACACAATGCCTTGTTAAGGACGCTCCTGAGAGGGAGTGGAACATCAGAAGATGAGCAAAAGAAAAGTGACTGTATTGGGTAAGAAACAGCATTAATAATCTTGGAAGAGAGGTTTGTGTTAAGAAGAGTTTTAGGAAGAATGAAATGAAAGGTGAGTTCTACATTCAAAACAAAGCAGACTGACAGCAAACAGAGGTAAAGATCACACATTCGAAGAGATGACCAGCAAAAAAAAAAAGTCCTTCCTTCAAAATTTGACTCAAAACATCTCCAGAAACTCTTACAAGATTAGTACCAATAGAATGTGGTTTCTGAAGACAAGAAGGGCACCTTCTACCTCTGAGAATGATACCACAGAGAAATACATCCATCTCATAAAATAAAAAGAATATACTGTGGAATTAGACAAATTTGGTTTCACACAAAGACTCCACCACCATAGGGCCTTCGGCAATTCTGTCTTGAGCTCTAGTATTTTCTTTAAAAGGCAGCGATCTGGTTTTGAAGTCACAGTATAAAGCTATAGACTTCCTTAAGATTTCATGCATCAACAATGGCATAATATTTAAAGCCAGTAATCACATAGCACAAAAGGCTTAAATGAAATCACTCAGACTGATGTAGGTAAGGAAATTCACTTCTGAGAAAAAAAAAAAACAGATCATCAATTTTCATTTGCACCAATGGTGTTTTAGCTGGGTCAGTATAGCAAGAGAAAACTGGGGATTTCAAGAAGATAATCCAGAAGAGCAAACAGATAATCTTTCCTGTAACAACTCTTGTGCAAATGTCAGGGTTCCCTAGGTGTTTATTGAGCAGATACTGTGTGTACGTACTTGTGAGCACTTTGGCTCCCAAGCAGCCTCTAAGTCTGGAAGCAGCAGAGTCACACCTATGTGTGCAGAAGTGAACACTGACTGAGCTCCAACTGTGTACCGAGCTCTAAAAGAAATGTTTCATTTAAATACTAATCACTTGAGGCATTTTTTTGTTTGTTTTTAAATTAATGAGGTAAAGGGAAGCTCAGAAAGATTAAGTAACTTGCCCAAGATTTAACAACTAGTTGGTGTTGCTGCAAGGACATGGTAGCAGAATCTCTGACTACAAAGCCTATGCTCTTCCTTCCGTATCTAAAGTTTACTGAGGGGGCACCTGGGTGGCTCAGTCATTAGGCATCTGCCTTCGGCTGAGGTCATGATCTCTGGGGTCCTGGGATCAAGCCCCGCATCGGACTCCCTGCTCTGCAGGAAGCCTGCTTCTCCCTCTCCCACTCCCCCTGCGTGTGTTCCCTCTCTCGCTGTGTCTCTCTCTGTCAAATAAATAAATAAAATCTTAAAAAAAAAATAAAATAAAAAAATAAAATAAAGTTTACTGAGGAGGATTTTTGCACTAGATGATGGGGTATTAAAGCAGTGGTTTTTCCAATGTTAAATCAGTGACACAATTTGTACCAATCCTTAGCAAAATGAGAAACATAAAAAGGATATGTATATAAAATTATAATAAACACACACACACATGCATGCACATCCGGATACAAATTTTGGAGTAAGGTTGCCGACTGTCCGTTTTTGAAAAAGACCTTTATTCTGAGATTGTCTTTGCACTTTTTGACATTAAAATTTTCTTTGCTTTTATAAAATAATGGTAACAGCAGATGCTAGTTTTCTTTAAAAATGACCTTACTAATTAAAAAATAAAGTTCTAATCCATCAACCCCCTATTTCTAAGGCCCACAGGCAAAGGGTACAATGCATGGGATCAGAAGACCTGAGGATGTGTTTTAGTTATGCTATCTACTGATGATCTTGGTCAAGGGACCTAACTTCTCTGAGTCTCAATTTTCTCATCTATAAGATGGGCTTGATAATAATATCTGTTTCACACAATTAACACATTAATTCATAAGTTTGTAAATTATATGTAAGTGCTGCTGAAGTGAGCATATGTTTGTAAATTGTAAAGTACCACAGAAAGGTAGTGATTATCATAAGTTTATGGTTACTGGAAAGGGCTTAACTGTATTTCTTTAAATTTTCCTCCAAAAACAGAATTATCAAAAACTCTTTAATGTCTATCCTTGGCTTTTATTATAACACACTATTTGCATTTTAAAAAATGGAGTTTTTCTCACTCTGATAACCACACTACAGGAAGCCTGCTGGTATAAACATACTAACATACCACGAGTATAGTCCCTGTGCACCTGTTTGTATCTAGGGAAAAGAAGAAGGTGCTCCCAGAATTCAAACATATGGCGAAGAAAAGTTAGTACCTAAGAGTGTAACTAGTAAGAGTCATCATTATACTATGGATTGAATTAGCAATCTGTAAGAGAATCCACCCTAAGACACAGTCTGCATGATGCTGAAGGGACTTGGAAAAGACCCCGTCTCAGCCAGGGTAACCATACTGCCTTTTCCAGTACAGGCATGGGATGGAACGCCATGGGGAACACAGGACTAAAGAAACTTAACTCAGGGACTAGGTTATAATCTATCTCAAACAATGATGTACTATTTGGAAAATGAGACAAACAGCAAGATTCTGGTTGGGTTTTATTCTGAACTGTCTGAAGAAAAAAGAGTCTAATTTGGTGGTCATGAGTATTCTGGTCATTAGGGAGCTGTATTATATTGGAATAGGAACAGTTTGTGTAAATTGAATAAAATACCCCTTAACATTGCTCAGTTTCATCTGTGGTGATTCTGAGTTTATCAAGCAACCTCATGATGTCCGTTTGGTTGTGTGGGTACCTGATGCCAGATGGAGACAAGAGGCTGCCAGGCACCAGAGCGGAGTAGCTCCCTCGTAAATGAACAAACTGCCTATCCAGTTTAAGAATCCATCTCTTTTGAAATGGTAAGTGGAAATTAGTTTCCTTAAAGCCCAATGATTTCTGACAGAACTGATGAAACTAATTTTCTAAACCTGCAAAGGTGAAGGTCACAACTTCCCCTCTGAGGTCTAGCTTGCTTCTCTTAGACATCATTTTTTAAATACAAAACCACTTAGAAGGAAACACAGAGTTTGTAATTCCTAAGTATGCTAATCCAACCTACACAGGAAGGCAAATGCCACATTTCATTACTTTAACAAATATTTACTGTACACAGAAATATACTTATATAGGACATGATACATAAGAAGTTCACAGTCTGATGGGAAATAAGACACACAAGCATTCACATCGTATGAAATGTGCCTTGACAAAAAGTGGGAACAGGACAGCGTACAGAGCAACTAAATGCCTGGAGACCTTTGTGAATGCTTCACAGAGGAGGTGATATTTAAGCTGGATCTTGGAGATGCGTAAGGGTCGCTGACAACAAGCAAAGAGTACATAGGGGCTATTCCCAGCCTGTGCAGACACGGAGACTCCAAGAGCATGGCATGTGAGGGAAATGGTGGAAGGCTTATACATCCTGCTACGTAGAGCAGCGGTAGATGGTACCACTTGGAGACAAAACTAGGGCCAAACTGCCACATCTCCTATACTAGGATACCCGGAGTCTCCCTATAGGTAACACAGAGCCACTGAAAACTTTAAACATAGGCAACTTCTGATCAGATCTGATTTTAGAAACAAGTCTTCGGACACAAAATATATTGGTAACAGGGGTTGCTTCCGCTTTTAAAATTTTGTACCAATTAATGTATTATCTCTCTCCTACACAAACACATATACACACTCTCTCTCTCTCCATACACAAACAGAAGTAAAGGACTAGATATTGGAAATTCAATTATGAAGCTACTGTGATTGCCCAAGCAGAAATGAAGAAAGTCTGAATTCAGGCAGTGGCAGAAGGAATAGATGAAGAGATAAACAGATGCAACAGGTCTTGGATACAGTGGTGACTGGGTGAGTTGTGATGCCATTAAGAGACAGCAGGGATATAGGAATTAGAAGCAGTTCAAGAAATAGGATGAAAATGAGGACAAGTTCAATTTTGGATACGTGCAATTTGAAGTGCCTATGGCACACTGAGATAGAGACCACTAAAAAAGTGGAAATAAGATCTAGAGTTGTAGAGTATGTCCTAACTGAAAATAGAGATTTGGAGTCACTGTTATATTCAAAAGTATCTGAGACACCAAGAAATAACACACAGAGGGTTAAGAAGAGGGATAAGAAAAAAAGACCAATGTTAAGATCCTGGGTAATCCAACAAATAAGGGGCAAAGTAAAGAATAAGTGAAAGAAATCGAAAAAGATGTCCTGAGGACAGGAAGAGAGCCAAGAACAAGTGATACCCCAGAAGCCAAGAGGAGAAGGAATAGAGTTTCAAGAAGTGGGGAGTTGTGCATAGATCCAAATGCAGCAAAGTGGTTAAGAAGGATGAGTACTACAAAGTCATTCACATTGGCAATTATACATTGACCGATAATGTCAAGAACTGTTCAGTACAGCATAGCTCAAACTGTGGTTGTAGAATGGAATTTTAGGAGAGGGCCTGGTAGGTATTTCTATTATTCCAAATCTTTAAATATTATTGGGTTAGCGTAAATAGAAGTTATCTTGCTTGTTTTTCAATGACTTGCTCAGTAGACTCTTGATATTAAGAAGAAAGACTGGTATATAAATGAATCAAATTTGTCCTAGCAAAATAAGACATGGAGGGGAAAGAAAAAAGAAAGAAGTGTGAAGAGCTTTGTCACATGCTAGCCAGTCTTCCATCTCACACCTGCGGGTCACCCTTGTGATTCTACAAATATAATGAGTGTCTATTAAAAGAAGAAAACTATTTAAGTAGAGAAAAGCCTAAACTCAAAGCTTGAGAGTTGATTTTACCCCAGAAGCACAGCTCAGGTCAAATCAACTTACTTTCAAGTCTAAGGGCATCTGAATCCCTCCCTGAATTCTCAACAGAGAGTACAGGCTCCTCCTCTGTTCCTGTCTCAGAGGGCTCTTCTTCGGCAGCATCCAGTGACTGTGAGTTGTCAAAATATTTCTGTTTGTCATGGCTGTTGTCCAGGGTTTTTTCATGACAATTACCTCAATGACAAGAGACACAGAGACAGCATATTAGAAACATCTCTCTTAGGTAGTCCCATGGCTCAAGGTCTTCAAGTAGCAGGAAGAGCAAAAAGATGACAGTGTCAGTTTTTCTCCAGCAGGACACACCAAAATCAGTGAGCTGGAGCACCTCGAGCCAGATCTTTACTGTGACTCAAGATTTTACACTGAAGTTTGAGTTTCACCTGCTAGGCCAGCAAAAGAACCAAGTGTTTCGGGGAAAAATTATGACAAGGATCAAGTCCCAAGATCTCATTTCATTTATAATGAATGACTGTGAAATATTTCTTTGAAAGTCAGAAACATCACAAAAAAGTGGTTTTCCTTCTATTTGCCTTTCAAAGGTGAGAAATGACCAATTAGTACCCGAATAAGTCTGGAGATAGATGAACTACAGCAGAGAAATATAATATCCATTCTTGCATCACAGCTTAAAATGAAAGATATAGCAAAAGGCAAAGGATTATAAATTAAAAACCAAGGACTTAAAGAGGGATGGTGGTGGCAGAGAATCCCATGTTTAAGACTGCAATATCACAAACATGTGGATTTTTTTCTTTTGGAAAACAAATTCTGCTCATTAGAAGATTTACTTTAGTGTAAAAGGTCACATCTGGAATGTAATCACTGTGCTCTCTGTTACTTTCTGGTATATATAGGGAGCCTGACCTCTTGCTACAGTTTTGCCAGTGAGCTGAAGAGCTCTGACCCTATTAGGGATTGTGTGTTTATATGGATAAAGAGCCACTACCCTGCTCTACCTGATGACCATTCTCTGGGTACGGGAATGTGTTACTAGGCTGGTGTGTCTGATGTGGCAGTGATCCGGCCACCTGAGTCGGACTCCTCTTCCTCTCTTATGTTTGATGTGCATCGTCACTGAAGATGCATGCTCAGTGGAAGCCTACCTTTCCTCTCACGGAACAATTCTTCGGGTAAGAGTGTCTGAGTAACTTCCCTCCTTTACCAGAACATTCAAACATGCTCTGCAAGTTTATTTTTAATAGAAAACTGCCTCAAAGAGATGTATGTACCCAATTAAGCTCTTTCTGCAGCAATGGAAGTACAAGAAGTCTCTTTCTGGATTTGAAGATTCCCTTTTAGATTTCATAATTGAGGAAAGCACTTTTCATGCCATTTCTGTTATTGGGCTAGGAAAACCTAATGGACTCAAAACCTTTCCCAACTCATGGAATTTGGAGTAAGGGGACTGCATGCTTAAGGAGTCATTTTTATTTTCCAGTTCTACACTCTCACACATCTGAGGCTACCATATTTAATAAGGTTATATCAGAAACCGAATTTTTTTTTGTTTCAGAGGAGCTTTAGCTCTCAAGCAGCTCATAAGCAACTTGGGAAGACAGTAAATACAAGACAACAAACAATAATGAGGTAGCATACTGCGCAAACTAGGTGCTTCAGAGAATAAGCTTTGAGCAGGTAAAACTTGAATTTTGAGGAATAGGTAGGACTTAAAAACGGGGAACTACAAGGAAGGGAGCCAGTATCTGCTAAGTGCTTTGTATTTTTTCTTCTATTTACCCCTCAAAAATGCCTTGTGAAATAAATGATTTTCCTTTTACAGATAAGGAAACGGAGTCTCAGTGAAATTAAGTAACTTGCCTAAGGTCAAACAATAAGTAAGTGGTAGATCTGAGACTTGTCAGTTCTACCCTACTAGAAAGCTTCTTGGCTTTCTACCAGTCAAATGCCACCTTTTTAGCAGAAAAGAGAAGGTGGCACTGTACGCAGGAAGGGATGATGTGTTGAGCAAAGCAACGCGCACAGGAGTTCTCATTTGTGTTTGGGAGACGATGAGAAACACAGTTTGAGAGATGGAAGGTGCGTGTTGCGGTTGGGTGTGTGTGTGCGCCCACTGAAGGCTGACAGGAAAGATGCCATGATCAACGACAGTCGCTGTCTTTCTCCAAATTCTTCCGTGAGAGAAGAGAGGTAGAAGACTGGTTTCCATTTCTGTCTTTACCATCTAGTATGTGCAGGTAAGTATGGGGAAGCTAAGCATAAGAGCATTAAAATAAAGCAGTGACAACAAACAAGTGCACATACCCAACTGACTCAAATTTACTACGAAGAACATCACACTTCCTAGCGACAACTCTTAACTGGGATATAAATAAGCATGACTATTAAAAACACAGGGAAAATAATGATGACAATGATGTTGATGACTTTCAAACATACGTTATTCCCAGTGACTATTCTCTGCTTTCAGCTTTGGTGTTTGCCTCTAAAGCATTTTGCACCTTGACACAGGTTGAGTGAAACAATGTTACAAAAGCAAAGGACAAACCTTTAACACTGGGACCCGGTAAAATTCTGTGTTTTCTGCAGTTGATGACTTCCTCCTCCAACCTCTGCCTCTCTGATTTTTCTCTCCCACTCTCTTCCCATTATAAAAATTTAATTGGTTTCATCTTTTTAAATGTCTGCAATATTTAAAAATGCCTCATAGGTAATTTATAAGATATGATGTGCATAAGATCCTGAAGCTAAAATTAGTCCTCCTGCATGACCTCAAACCCAGACGCCCTCTTGAAGCAAGCCTTGTGCATTCTAAGAATGTCTTGTCCTCCAACTCAGGAAACTGGGGCCAACATCTCAGAGACAGAAGGCAGAAGAGGGGATTAGGGAGAACTGGGAATAAAAAGGAATAAGAGGGGCGCCTGGGTGGCTCAGTTGGTTGGGCGACTGCCTTCGGCTCAGGTCATGATCCCAGGGTCCTGGGATCGAGTCCCGCATCGGGCTCCCTGCTTGGCGGGGAGCCTGCTTCTCCCTCTGACCCTCCCCCCTCTCATGTTCTCTCTCTCTCTTGCTCTCTCATTCTCACTCTCTCAAATAAATAAATAAATCTTTAAAAAAAAGTATAAAAAAGGAATAAGAAATGGGGTGGCTGGGTGACAGACACTGGGGAGGGTATGTGCTATGGTGAGCGCTGTGAATTGTGCAAGACTGTTGAATCTCAGATCCGTACCTCTGAAACAAATAATGCAATATATGTTAAGAAAAAAAAAAAAGAAGATAGCAGGAGGGGAAGAATGAAGGGGGGGAAATCAGAGGGGGAGACGAACCATGAGAGACGATGAATTCTGAAAAACAAACTGAGGGTTCTAGAGGGGAGGGGGGTGGGAGGATGGGTTAGCCTGGTGATGGGTATTAAAGAGGGCACGTTCTGCATGGAGCACTGGGTGTTATGCACAAACAATGAATCATGGAACACTACATCAAAAACTAATGATGTGATGTATGGTGATTAACATAACAATAAAAAATAAAAAAAACCTATGGGCCTATTATAGGTCAATTACACCTGAATAAAACTCAAAATGGGAAAAATTAAAAAAAAAAGAATAAGAAGTTTATGTTATAGTATTTGTTGCAAGTAGGAAGAATCAAAATGATCAAGTAGAAGCTACATGCTTTAAGGAGTCACTTTCATTTTCATTAACAAGTTAGAACGGTTAATATAATAGGCTGACAGTTAAAGACAGACTGGTTCAGTGTTCTGTTGTGATTTACATAATTATCTAGGCTAATAATAAAAAGTCACATTGCTTATGTTTTAAATTGCTCCTTTCAGTTGTCTGAAGGAGAACTGAGGCACTTCAGAAAGAAGGAAAGTTTCTGTTCTTTGGGCTACAGTATAGATCTACTCTAGCTCAAAGGGGAACTGAAAAAAGTTGCCTACATGGAAAAAAACTGTCACTTGTCTTCCCGGCAGAGGTGGAGATGATGTCCACTTTAAAGAAATACAAGAAAACGTTGGAGAAAGAAAAATGGAAAGATACATAAGAAGTAACAAGTCATCTTCCATGCGTACGACTATTATTTTTTGCTGATGCAGAAATGAGGAGATTCTGTGTCTGAGACTAACCTTGAGAGGTACGACTTCTTTTTTTTTTAAGGAACTACATGATTTAAATGAAATGCTATAGATGACAAGGTCCCAAGTGAAAATGGAAACACTTTTCTGTGCTTAATGCTCTATACTTGCTTGCAAAGCATTTAGCATCTAATTCAAATCCTGACAGTTTGGTTTTTCTTGGAAGTAGGTGACTACACAGCAAAACCAACTAAGCATAAAACTCCAGGTAGGGTATTTCTGATTCTGGAATTGTTATGAGATCTTAGACATATCAACATTCTTTTCTGTGGCTAGAGTATAGCCTGTATAAACTGAATTATTAATATTAACCTATCCTACAAGGGTGTTCTGAAAAACAACTACATATTTATCTTGTCAAAGCATTAAATCTCCTAAGGCAAAGGCACAATTTATCCTGTGGCTAAACAGGTTTTCAGAGTAAACTAAATTCTCAGGAACTCCTGTCATTACTAAGGGCTAAGGAAATCTCCTATTTTCTCATAATTCTGTTTACAGAGGTCCCAGAAGAATACTTATTTTCTAGAATTGGGTAACCACTTACTCTTTAAAAAGAATGCTTACCTTCTGAATCTTATAAATTGGCAAGACATTCTTGGTTGGGTACTTTAGGATCCTTTAGGATTAGTTATAACAAAGAAATGCCACAAATAAATTGAGAGGCATCAGAACTTTGAAAGAGCCAAGTAACTAACTAGTGCTAGTCAAGCAGAACCAATGAAGGCTCATGTAGTTCTGTTACGCTTAGAGCATAGTGGCTAAGAGCTCAGATGAGCCGGACTAAACAAGTTCCAATCCTATTTCTACTACTTTCTAGCTGTATACAGCAGGGCAAGTTTACTCTTTTTGTGTATCAGTTTCTTCATCTGCAAATTGAGCTTCATGATAGTGTCCACTTCACGGAGTTGCTAAGATTCAGTGTAAGAAGTGAGACCATGGCCTAGCACACGGTGAGCTATTAACTGCTGTCTCTCCGAAAAGCTGCAAAGGAATAAATTATCCCAACGTCATCTCTTTCACCAAGGCCTTCAAGCTACAGCCTAACTCGGTCTCTGCTATAAGCAACTGGCTCTGGAGTCACCAAGGGATCTGCGTAATTTCAACTGCCAACGTACGTGCGTGCGTGCATGTGTGTAAGAGATGATGAAGGCAGTACAGAGCTCACTTCTACTGGGCTTTTAAAAGAAAATGGCAATTAATTGAATCCTTAGCACACTTAGAAATTTGCCTCAGTCTGCTCTGTGCTTTCTGAATTCGAGGCCTTACAATATGAAAACAGACCACAGATCCTCTGTTCAGTTAAATTTACCTCTCTGCACCCCACAATGCGTGTTATGTTGTGACGTATTAAAGAAGGCTTGCTCCAGTCTTCGCCCGAATTTTTCTTGCTCGAACATACTTTTCCCCCATACAATAAATAAGTGTAATACTCCTATGCTTCCTATTATATAATGATTTTTTCTAAGACATAAATAACTGATTTATAATGGGAACTAGAATTTGAATTTTATGTTGCTAAAGGCAAAGTAACAGATGTTAGAAAAATGGCCTTTGTGAACAGTGGAATATTCTAAAGATATTCCTACTCTCCCTGCTCTAACAGGATCATATTATACTCTAAAGTCTCCTTTCTTATGCTTATAAGAAAAGTTACCTTACAGGAGGCATTGTGGTACATTCAACTAAATATAAGGTACCTGGATGGAAAATACAGGTAACACTGTCCCCTTTAGACATGAGTGTTTTATAGTATTTGTCTTTCTCCTTATCTTTCTACTCAACTGCACTCAAATTATGCAGCTATATAACCTTTTTTTTCTGTATACAGGTAACAAACACTGTGAATGTTTTATTATAATTTGAGATACCTCGTAACTTCACAATATTTATTTCCCTAGTTAAGATAATCTTTTAGAAAAGGCAGTAAAATAAATCATGATGTGAACAGAAGTGTATCTTTCAGTTGCTCACCATGCTATGCAAAATTACTTTAAAATATTAGCAGGAGGGCGCCTGGGTGGCTCAGTTGTTAAGCGACTGCCTTCGGCTCAGGTCATGATCCTGGAGTCCCGGGATCGAGTCCCGCATCGGGCTCCCTGCTCCGCAGGGAGCCTGCTTCTCCCTCTGACCTTCCCCCCTCTCATGTGCTCTCTGTCTCTCTCATTCTGTCTCAGATAAATAAATAAATAAATAAAATCTTTAAAAAAAAATATTAGCAGGAAATGTTAACTGTGGGTGATAGGTGGGGCTTGGTACAACACAAAGTAATAAGTCTATTTGACGAAGAAAGAAACCTTCCTGGAAACAGGTGTCTTTATGATTTCCACCTCCAGAGGTTGTGACAGAGTTCGTGTAGACCTGGTTCCAAGAACATTCCACGGGTATGAATTTAAATCCGGCCTTAGCTGCAGCCTTTCCGTATACACTTGAGCAAATCAACTTACGTCTCTGTGTCTAGATTCCTTATCTGAAATGAGAGGACTCCTGGGACACAGCATAGTGACCACTGTGAAGAGGGGCACTCAGAGCTGCCTGGATCTGGGTGAGACCTAGCCTGCTGATGACCGTGCCTGAGACAGCAGGGAGGCAGCCTCACCTCCTTTGCCCTGTGCTGCGTTCTACTTAGGAAAGACAAGAGAAATCATTTCAACAGAAGTATTGGCTCCTTAGACTTGTTCTCATTCAGCAATTACTGCCAAATGAAATTCTTTGCAGGAGGTTTAAAGTAATGGTTATGTACTGACTGACCTTAAATGTGCAATGCCAGATAGAAACAGACCATATTAAAGACTTGAAATCAGCAACTTCAGAATTACAGAGGCTTTCCCTACGGGTGAGGTGCATGAGTCAGAAGCAAGTTCAAAAAAGAAAAACTAAGAAAAGTCTGTGACCTCAAATACAAGTGTGTGTATAAGTAATTACAGATTACTTATAATTAAGGGGTTGGGTAAGGCATATGGCAGAACTGGGCCTTGAAGGATGGGTAAGATTAGGATTTTTGTACAGGGGAAGGGCATGATGGAGGGTGAGGAGGAGGAGCTGCAGAAAACAACATGAGCAAACACAGGGATCCAGGAAAGTGGGATGTGTGTAGTAACCAAAACAGGCTATCCACAGTATCATCCTTGTGTATTACGGTTTGTTACCATTTCCACATCCTTTTAAGGATGTCTTTAAATGAGAACTCAAGACCCTACATATTACAGGTCTGAACTCTATGCTGGGGACCACTCGGTCCACATAGGGGAGGGCAGTCTGCTTTGCCCAAGGATTCAGAGCTGCACCGGTTTCTGTAGACTTCTATTCCTGGCCTCTGTTTAGAGGAGAACAATGAGAGCTGGGTGTTAAATCTGTCTTCCCACGTGGCCTTCTCTTAAGTGACTGCGGCAGAGAGGGCAAAGTCAGCCCTCTGTGTCTGAGACACAGACACCATAACCTGTGGTCTGTGGAAGAAATGACTCCAGTGATGGAATTCACACTCTCGGCAGCTGCTGTTTCCCCTAGAAATGTGAAAGATCAGGTGCGATCTCTAAACAAGGGAATTCAAACATTCACCAGAAATTCACTGTGGAAGATTCTCCCCTGCAGAACGTATACTGAAGAAGAAAGCAAGTCAACTGCTGCAGCTGCTAGTAGGACTGCTCTAGTCTTAGTAGTAGTCATTGTCACAGTATTAAACCGAAATCTCTGGTTTTGCTCGGCCGAGGCAAATTTGTTTCAAGCAAGTGTGCTGGGGAAACAAACCCAACAGGTTTTCTCTGACTTACTGCTTCACCCATAAATGATAGCTTTTCCACAAGGGTCAACAAGGACACTTGTTTGTAACTTTCGTTAACAACAGTGCATACAGGGAGTGAGAGAACGCGGGCTATGAGACACGTCAGCTTCTAGTGGACAAGAGAGACAATATGATTCGTCTTCTCCCTCCTATGGTGTGGGAGCCGCAGACCTTAAAAGAAGATCTGTATCTATATATGGATATCGAGTGGGGGTTTGGGGTAAAGCATTCTGGGTAAACACAAGTTAATTACTCTTTATTACTCTCAGTAGTTCAAACTTGAAATATCACCAGCTACTTTGCCATTTAAGTACATTCTATGTGCTAAATAATGGGGGGGGGGGGTGCAGAATGCATGGTGGGCCAGAGTATGAAAATGAAAAAAGGACTGGTTCCTGCTCTCAATGAACTGAAGAAGTCTTGTAGGAGAGTTGTGTCTCATACACAAATAACTATAATGGCAAGACACGGGAGCTGAAGGAGAGGAACAGGTAGAATGATTAGTTACAGATTACTTATAATTAAGGGGTTGGGTAAGGTTTCACTCAATTCTTAATACTTAGAATAAGCCTACAAACAGGTGGTAGGGGAAGAGGCTTAGATTTCCTAGCTACACAACCTTGGGTGTTTATCATTTGCCTCTCCTTTCTCCTGCTGCAAGTGAATAGTCACCTGCTGATGTCAAGGAAAGGAATCTAGCAGGAAAATCAATAGACCTTAACTCTGGTCCTCTTCCTCAAAATACAAATGGAACCACAGAGATACACATAGTGGGGAAGGGACCTACCATCAGAAGCACTTGTTGGGCATATCAGGCTTGCCTTTTTTTCCTATTGCAAGGGTATTATGCTAGGTCAAGGCTAATAAAATCTCAAAGGCTACTTGGTCTTTTTTTTTTATTCCTCAGGGTAAGTGACTTATAAGGATGTCTTTAAATGAGAACTCAAGACCCTACTTATTCTAGAATCGATAAGGACTTGAACCTAGTAATATCTCATAGGACTCAGATGTGAAAACAAAGAGCATTAGCAATTGTCCTTTTCACTGATATGGGTAGTGAGCATGGTATTTAAACCAAGGTCATTTTTTTTAAAAAGGCCACTTAAGTCTCTCTACCATAGAACATTTTAAGGAGGGCCTTATGGATTTCAGAAACAAAGTTCCCTAGTTGCCTGACTGCAGACACCACTTCGTGTGTAAGGGATTAAGACAAGCACTTTGATTAGAGCATATCTAACTCTAAGTATACACAGCCAAGGCACTAAATCAAGTAAAAAGCATAGAGAAATTAATGGTGCCATCACACTTTTTCCTTTTGCTTTATGTCACCAAATGAAAGCCACCTGGAGGCATTCACCTGGGCGGCCACTTTGCACATAACACGGTTTCTAAGACCTTACTCTTTTCCAATTTTTAACATTTATGCTTTTTAGGCAGTGAGAGAGGTGGCGAATTGTTGAATTTTTTGGTTCATGTTAGGTTTTTCCATAGCTATACTTCACATTGTCACGGGAAACATGGCTATGCTATTCAGGTGCAGCAGGAAGAGGAACATTTGATCAACACCTGGTACATTATCAACTGCTAGTGACTTCCAGCTCTTTTTCCTGAAATTTGATATGCTCGTTATTTTTTTATAATAACCACTTCGGATATGTGATCTGACTGGGTTATTAATCAATGCCTGATAGCTAAAGTGGTTTAAATTGCTTTGAGTTTGGCAAATTTTGAATGGCAAATCTATGCTTGTTGTTATAAAAAGCAATTAAGTGAGAAAGACAAATCCAAAGCTGTGATCTTTTCAATAGCTATGAAATACGATTTAAATTTCTCCTGCACTTTCAAGATCATAACCAAATAAAACCTTGGTGACTAAGAAAAAGTAAGAGATTACTGAAATTTTCTTGGTCAAAAGAGCACAGTAGTTTAGCATAAAATACATTTGACTACTAGTAATAACAACACTAGAAGAAAAAAGGGGGGGAAAAAGCCAGCATTCCACGTACACATATAGATAGGCTGAGGATAGCCAGGTATCCTCAGTCATATGTATTTTAAAACTAACGTTCTTTTGTAGTGATTATCAGGTTCAACTGCTTTATTTCCATCAGGCCATGAAACTGAGTAGAAATCATTCAAGGATTAAATTTGTAAAGGGGTTTAAAGACTTAGTGCTCATTGTGTTAAACAAAAATTTCAAAACTGGGAATTCACTTCCACTAGTTGGCTCACAGCACACATAAAGAACTTACTGAGGCACAAATCACTTAAAAAAAAAAAAAAAAAAAAAAAGGAGTGCAGGACGCCTGGGTGGCTCAGTCAGTTAAGTGTCTGCCTTCGGCTCAGGTCATGATCCCTGGGTCCTGGGATTGAGTCCTGCATCGGGCTCCTTGCTCAGCAGGGAGCCTGCCTCTCCCTCTGCCTGCTGCTCCCCCTGCTTGTGCTCTCTCTCTCTCACTCTAACAAATAAATAAAATCTTAAAAAAAAAAAAAAGTTCATTCTACCAACGTAGACTGAACTTCCTGTGTGTGTGTGTATGTGTGAGTTCTGTAATCAGAATAATCTTTGTGAATGGGGGAGAGTCATGCAAATGCTTGCTATATGAGATGGCAAAATATCTCTAAAAACATCAGCAACAATGAATGGAAGTTGAAATTTAAAAAGAAAGACAGCAACCAATGAACTTGCCTAAATTATAGAATTAGCTGCCTTCAGTTCTAATCAGGAGACTGATCTACAACTGCAGTGACAAACCATATTAAAAATACCTTGTTCAATAATTAATGAGGGCTAGATTAAACAGACCCCATCTTGCTCATCCTTCTTATTTTCTTGTAGGTGTACAATCACTTTATCCATAGTGGTATGAGGGTAGGAAATCACAGTAAGCTCCTGATGTACAATGGAGCCTACATACAAAGAAAGCTGTCCAAATGTAACTTCCCAACCCTATCTGTAGATAAGTGGTCATAAAATATGATTACTGATGCCATCCAGTGGGTATCCCCAAACTACACACAGAGCAGAAAGGAGGCAGAACCGTGTCCTAAACCTAATTTAGTACCCAAAAATATAACTGACTTCCTTTTGGAGACTCAAGATAGTAACCCTAATACTAGTGGAGACCATTTGCACACCTCAAGTGTTAAGCTCTGTAATTCAGAGATATTACAAATTTATTTTTAGATCAGTGAATAAAAGTATTCCATAACTGAGTAACAGCCTCCAGTACCATCCCGTCCTCACTGACGTTAAGCAGTGCTACAGAAAGGTCTGTAGTGACAGCTCAGTTGCTACCCTGAGTCTCGGTCCTCCTGGAGCATCACAGACAAGGCTGCACTGATTCAGTTCCAACAGACCATTGAGAGTGAATAAAATCACTCGCTCTGTGTATACCACATGCTGAGGCTTGGAATACCCTCCTGATAAATGCCCTCTTGCTTCGCTTACCTGGCAAAATTTTCTATTTTATTTCAAACATAGTTACTTTTTCAGCATTTCTAACAGGTGAATTTAAAAAATCTTCCTTATTTGTATCCTATTATTAATACTTTTCTAAAAAATGTTTCTTGGGGCGCCGGGTGGCTCAGTCGTTAAGCGTCTGCCTTCGGCTCAGGTCATGATCCCAGGATCCTGGGATCGAGTCCCACATCGGACTCCCTGCTCAGCAGGAAGCCTGCTTCTCCCTCTCCCACTCCCCCTGCTTGTGTTCCCTCTCTCGCTGTGTCTCTCTCTGTGTCAAATAAGTAAAATCTTTAAAAATAATAAAAATAAAAAATGTTTCTTGGTATCATTATCTACTTGCTTTAAAGTTATTTTAGTCACTGAGTGACAGGCTGAAACATGAGTTACAGTTTAGAAACTATGCCAATAGCTCTGAAAGTAAGAGCTCATTTTAACACTTCTATTATCCTCAGCTTTATTTTTGTTTTAGTGTAGCTATCTCCCCATTTGACAGAAAATACTTTTGATAAAATGAAGTCACCAATGACTTTCTAAATTGTTAAGCCCAGAGCATTCCACACTATTCATCTGCCAACTACGGCCGTGATTTTTCCGTAGGAACCAGCACCATTGTTTACATGTTTTTCTTTAAACGGATTCACTGTTTAATCTTAGATCATGTTAAAAGGGGAAATCAGTATCATTTTTCATAAATCACAGGTTTATACATTTTTATAGTTATACATTTTTCCTAACACCCATCAGAATAAACCATAAGTATTAAAATTACTTTAAAATTTTTTTTAAAATACTAAAATTATTAAAAAATGTTAACCTAAGTCCCACCTGAAAGCTGGTGCACCGCTAGTCATACCTGCGCCATACTTGGGGAACCAACACAGAGCAGACTACTACTGATTCCTTCTTCCTTCTCAAACCCTCTGTTCTTCTGACCTTCAGGATCTAGCTCCCCCTCGGCTTCCCAATACCCCTCCAACTCCTTCACTGGCTCTGCTCCTTAAATACTAGTATTTTCTAGGATTCCAACCTGGGCCTTTTCTTCTCACCTTGCACATTCTCTCTGACAACGCCAGAGGCATCTCTAAAAGAACATGTCTATCACTGAACTTATTCTCCAGTCTTACATCAATGCATAAACGGCTTCTTTTCCATATTCTCTCTCTTAATTAATGACATTGACATTTATGCAGTTACCAAAGTTAGAAACTTCTCTGGTCAACTCACATTCTGAGTCCACTGTTTTCAGCCTTTCCTGTCTCAACGTTATCCACAACACCCTCTGCCTCTCTTCACTCTGATCTGAAACTGGCCTCTCTTTTCACTGAGAAGCAATCAAAAGTCCACATCTATACCTATATATTGTCCCTGCTCCTATCTCAAGACAACCCCTATCTTACATTTGTGCCTCAGATGCCATCCCCCTATCTATTCAAGAACTTTGCTTCTATAATTAGCTTCTTTCTTTTTTGCATCTTTAATTTCTCTTTCTTTACTGGATCAGTCCTATGCAAACATACTGCAAAATTTTCTATTTTTGGAACAAAATTTATCTTTAATCCCACATCCCTCGCTAACTTCCATCCCATTTTCTGCTTCTCATGATAGCAAAATTCCGTGAAACAGTTGCTAGTCATCTCCACAAATGTCCTTCACAACCCATTTCATACAAACTTTTAGAAGACTGCCAACAACCTCCATGTTCCTAAATCCAATGGCTTATTCTCTGTCCATCTAACTCAACGTCTTATGATGCATCCGTTGGTGCAACAATAACGATACAATCGATCACTGCTCAAAACATTTTTTTCATTTCTGGGACAAAATACTTGCCTGATGTTCCTACTGTCTAGCTGGCTGTTCCTTTATTGTTCTTTCTCTTCTCAACCTCCTAATGTTGACTGGAATGCCCTAGTAATTCATTGTTGACCTACTTCCCTTTTTATACTAACCACTGAGGAAACTTCATCCAAGCTCATGATTTAAAACACCACTCCTAAGCCCATGGCTCACAGATTTTCATCTCTAGCCTGGGGCTCTTCTCTGACCATCAGGACACTCATATATCTAACTGCCTCCCTAACACTTGCACTGAAACATTTAATAAGCAATGCAAACTTAACATTTACAAAGACAAACTTGTTTTTCTCCCTAGACCTGCTTCTCCCTCACTTTCCTATCTCATTTAACAGGACCAATGGTGATTACAAATCTCATTAAATAGCACCAGTTGCTTAGGTCCCAAATTTAGGAGTTACCCATGAACTCTCTTTCCTTCATTTCCCACATTTCCTCTGGTAGTGTCTTGCTGGTTCTATTTTCAAAAATGCACCCCAAATACGATGATGGCTTCTCACCTTCAACTCCTTCACCTGGCTGGTCCAGGCCAATATTATCTTTCACCTATATTTTTGCAACAGCGTCCTAATTGGTCTTCCTGCTTCTGCCTTTACCCTATCACAATCTATTTTCAATAGACCTGCTAATATGTAAATCAGATCATTTTTCTTATCTGCTCAAAACCTTCCAAATCATACATCTTTCTCTTGGAATAAAAGCCCAAATTATTAGAATGGTCTGCAAGGCAGTAAAGATATGGTTCTATCTTCCTCCCATTCATCTCTGTTTTCATCTCTTCTAAGTCCACTGCAACCATACACACCTTCTTGCTGTTCCTCGCAAAAGCATTTGCAACAACTATTCTCTTTGCCTGAAATGCTCTTATGCTGTATGTCTGCATGGCCTAAACCCTCACCTCCTTCAAGTCTTTGCTCAAATGTCACTTTCTCAGTGGGGCCTCTTTGAACAATCCAATTTGAATCTCATCTGACTTCCTGCTCTATTTTCCCTTTAGCATTATCTTCTAACATACTAAATAACTTCTTTATTATATTTATCATCTGCTCTCTGTTTCTCTCCACTAGAATGAAGGTCCATAAGACCTGGATTTTTTGTTTGTTTGTTTGTTTGGTTTCCAGTTCCTACAACAGTGCCTGGTAGACAAGAGGTAATAGTTGGATGAATGAATAACTAAGCCACACTCAGTTTCCTTTATTTAAAAGAAAACATTCTGTTGCTTTGGAAGGTTATATCCACCATCAAATTTTACTTTTTTCTTAAATATTATTTGGACGGGTTAACAATCTATAATAACTGGAGGATAGCTGTGGAAAGATCTTAGGCAGGGGCCAATAGGCTCATTCCTCAAAGGAAAAAAATTTCAAAAAGTTCACATCAAAAACCAGAATATATTTAAAAACTAAAATGAATAATCTTATATTTAATGTCTTTCAGAGGCTGAAGTGTAAAAAGCCACTGGCTATCCGAATTTCACTTACTGTCCTAAGTTCTTATGAAAACCGAAGGTAACTGCTCTGTTCATGAAAGCTAAACGCTGGGAATCCCAAAAGATAAATGCTACCTACTGAGATAATAATGCAAGTACAGCCACCAGATCTGTGTACAGTCCCAGGCTATGTGGCAATCTAATGACACAACATTCAGAGGAGACAAAGGTGACAAGCTAAACTGAAAGGGACTGTTTTAGGTGTGCCTTTAGGGTTATGACTGCCGTTCATAATCTAGTTCAGGTTCATGTTTATACAGGGATGTATGTATCTCTTTTCAGTGATGACATAAAAAGTCAGTGATTATACCACTTTCACAAAAAATGTCTCAAGAATCCACAAGTATGAATTATTTTAATCATAGCAGTGGAATAGGTTATGACTCGTTGGGAGTAACAGAATTATGCACAGGAACCACACCAGCCTTGGAAGGCAGAGGACTCAGATTTCAGTCTCGGCTCTACCACCGAGTGACACTCGACTTGAATAACTCATAATCTTTGCTTCTAAATTCATAAAAAGGGCTCTATCACATAGATATTTGTCAAAGGATAATTTGTTAACCAAATAATTAAAGCCATTTTTAGTAAAAAAATATAAAAATCTAAACACATTATATACAGAGTTACATTTGGCTTTGTTGCAGGATATGCTTGCATTTTAGGATTTTGAAACCTGTAGTAAATGAACCAAAGTTTTAATTCTTCTTACAGAAATAAATGGAGGGAAGCTAACTAGTAGCATATTAAAAATGCTATAAAAACTGGATCTTTAAGACTGTATCTTGTTTTTTAAAGCAGACATCTTCATTAATTTTTATGAAGAATGTCATAAAGCAAAGGTCCTTAATTGCAGGTAGCATATGCTGGATAGTCCACAGGAGGGCAGCAAAATGCAAGATTTCTTTTTCTTCAAAATCTAAACTCCAGGTAAAATTGTTTTCAGCTACAAGTTATAAATCTACAGAAATTAAGGTTGAAGAGCATAGACTAAAACCATAGGTAATGACCAAATTATAAAAGAAGATATGATTTAGGTAAGTAAAATTATTAGGTAGAAGAAATTTTTTTCTCTAGTGGTGAAAGCCTTCACATACATATTATAGAAAAACCTGCATAAAATTCTAAGCATACCTAAATATTAAAGTCCGAGTTCTACTGTACAACATTTATCCATCATTTCTAAAGATCTGGGTCAATATTTTTAAGTTGGCATGTGTCTTAGTGAATTATGAAAAGACCAGAGAAATACTGGGTTAGAAGCTCAATTATATTCAGCAAATACCAATGCCATTGTCATGGCATACCTGTAAGCATCTCATGTAAATGAAGTCTAATAAATATGACCTGCCATTGGTCTGATGTTTTCTAACAAAAGAAAAAGAAAAAGAATACTGGATGAAAAAGACTAAAAATAAAGTAAAACTATACATATCAGAGACATAATAATAAAATAATCTAGACTGATTAAATGGTAGAAAAGTACCTTTACTAGATATAACTGATTTGCAAATTAGTGAAGTTGAAGGAAAAAGTACTTTGAAAATATTTTGGAGTAATAAATGCTTGGAAAATCCACTACAGGTATTTCTGGACTTCTCTACAGGTTCAATATTTAATCATTCTGCTTATATTGTAATTAAAATTTATTTTCCATTTTTGGTCCTTAGTTATTACTTCATGAAGTTTTATTCTTTCTGACACGTTTATTCTTTCCAATTAAAAAGAAAAGTCCTTATTTTAGTGTTGAGCACTGAAAAGAACTTACTTATACTCGAAAGCACTGAGTTTATTTAACAGATTCCATTTTACTTTAAAAAGGGCCAAGTATGTTGTTACTGAAGAATGGGTTTGTTAAAGTGGCACATGCAGTTCTATTTAAGTTAAATCAAATTGTAAAATAACAAACCAATAAATGTGGTAAAACAGCATGTATGTCAAAACTGGTCTTCTCATTTTAATCAAAACTGAAAGTGCTAGCTTCCCTTTTAATAGTCAACTCAAGAGTAGACAATTTAAAAATCAATCTATTAAGTTTTCCTTCCCAGCATCCTTGAAATTGGGGTGCTGATATAAAACTACCTATAAAAGAGAAGAATTTATTAAAAGCTATTCAAAGGAGAGAGAAAGAGATGATGTCAAGTACTTGCTATATAAGAATATACACACCTAACACATGGCAGTCAATAAAAGTTTGGAAAAACTGTCAGGTAAGTAATTATGCATTGACACATTTTTCAGCTATAAAGCCTTTACAAGTGGAAACATTTTGTAAGCATAGTGATGATGTATTTTTAAGTTGAATGAAGTTGCATTACCTGTGCAAACATTCCAAGAAACACACACTGAAAGTGTGTGAAAAATTCCATGATTACATATGAAAAGCAATAAAATACTTGCTTATGTTAACACACTGCCTATGCCTACAATTTTAGCATTAAATTCATATTACCCAAGAGATTATACTGTTGCAGTTGCTATAAAAATAGTTACTAACATGGATCTTTAAGGAAAATTTGTTGAAAATTAACAATAATGGTCAGAAAACTATTAAAGAAATGTTTTCTAAGAGTAATTAGCTATTTTTGATCTTGAAGAAAAGCTTATCTGTAAAGCTTTTAAATGGTAGCTTTTCAAACAGACTTTCATAAGAGAATGACTTAGGTTGGGATGGGGTGGGTAAGGGCAGCTGAAATTCTTCTCTAATAAAAATCAACATGAATTCCTTGATTACTATAGGGAAAAAGAATCATAAGCCTTGTTGATATCTTGAAAACTTCATACTGTCATAATAAACACTTTAGACAATGTGTCAGACATGCAGGATAACTTATGAAGCTTATTTCAATATTGCAAAAATGAAAAAGCAAAAGGCAGACAATCATCTGAAGGTACAGAAATGCCAATCATTATTCAGAGGTTTTTCCCTCTTTTTCCTCAACCATTTAGTAAAGCTCAGAGATAGAGGAGATGAAACTGGGTTTTTAAATATAAGAAGTTCATGGTGCCTGTGGAGATACTTGTTGCTTTGAAGTTTCAGCTTTTCAAAGCTGGAACTCAGCAAAGCAACTGTGAATGTACAGGACTCCTGTGGAAACAGTAATGCAAAAACACTGTCAAAGAAAAAATCAATACAGAAATGAACTCAGTATTGTCAATGAAGTTGTAAACTTAGAAAATGCTATAGCATACATTTCCATCAGGGGGCACCAGTATTTAGCAGATGGTGGGATTCTCTCCTCAAGTAATTAATTGCAACGTAAAAGGGGCTAAATTAAAAAAAAAATTTATTACTGAGCTCTCTCTGAAACAACTAAAAAATGTATTCCCTCTTCCCAAGTCCAATTATTTTCTTTTTTGTATTAGATCGAGTAATAATATCTGTGGGATACCTGGACAACTAAATACTAAGATACTACAACTTTGTAAATTTGTTTCAGGTTATTAGTTTCCTGGGTTAGTTGAAATTATGCTCTGGGGAAAAAGTTCAAGACAACTGAATTCCTTCTCTTGACATGAGTGACATAAAATAATAATAAATTTCAAGAAACTGAAATCCTAAGCAAAAACATGTAAAGTAATATTAACGAAAAGGCTTTTTAGAAGAGGATCACTATATACATACAAAACTCTTCTTTCCAATAACAGGAAAGAGGCGAGGAAGATGATAGCAGGTAAAAAATACAAGAGACTCTATAATAAAAGCAGCTCATTGAAAAAAGTGAGGTTCTGTTTACAAGGCTATTGTCAAGTAATCTAAGGAATTTAAGAGACCCCAACATATTTTCTGGAATTAAGTAAGAAGGTAAAGATCCATAACTTGCTAATATAATAAAATAAAATTAAAAAAAATCCATAACTTGCACCACTAAGGTCAAACTATTTTGTATTTATTACAAATTTCTAATGGCTTACTTTTATCCAACACCTATCATGTGACAAGGATCTTATTTAATCCTACCAACAAGTCTACAGGACAGATTTTCCCTTTCATTTTATAGATGAGGACAGAAGTTACTTTACAGGGATCAGATACACAGTAATGGCAGAGCTAAGGCTCAAACATGAGTCTGCAGGACTCTGTTGCATCGCTGAACTACGCACTGTTGCATTGCTAACACATTGTCTTAGGCCTTCAGCATTCATGCAAAAACTCTAGTTTAGATCCTCTGTGGATCAGTACTGACCCACACCTGAGCTATGGAGTTATGCTGCTACTAGATTTTTGGTTCCTTCACTAAAAAATTGGGCTCTGAAACTTAAAAATGTAAACACTACTTACTGCTGGTCATTTCATTAAGATCTTAAGGTAGTCTAGTACAGTGAATCTGGAAAACCAGTTTGAGGGATTTTTTTTTTTCTTTAAGTGAAGGAGATGGACTGATAGTGCTCTGCTTGAATATTACAATCTGACCTGAACATTAACAAAGCACCCACAGTGTGTTCTACAACATCAAAGTTCTGAGGGTCCACATATATGTAAACCTCACCTCTCATAACTCAAATCAAACTTTTTTTATTCTTGTAGTGAAAGTTAAATAAGTAAACATAATGGACCCCTTATGGAATTCTAACTGATGAATTTATAATAGTTATAATAGTTCAGCTAGATATTAACTCAAATATTTTTTTCACCCAGATGGACACATTTATGCACATTCATATATATGTATATATATGTACTGGTGGCTGTGGGAGAAAGTGGAAGAATGAAAGAAGATACCCCTTAATGTCAGGAGACTACTTTAAAGTAAGTGCAGTCAAGCTCTGGATCATCTTCACTGAAAGGCTAGGAGTATATTTCAGTGAATGAGGATCAAATCTTCAAATGCTTCAAATCTTACTGCAGATTATCTTTAGGGACAGAAAATATATCCTTTACCATTAATATTGGTCATTAAAAAACATCACAGATTTTGGGGTGAGAAAAAAATCTTACAGTCTATCAATCTCAGTTGAATCTACTTTAGTCAGCCTTTTTTTAACTAGGGTTCTAGGAGAGAAGTACAATACCCTAAGGCATCTATATATAAGTAATGAATTAATTTCCTTCCTATGTATCTAGAATTATACTAGTGATGTAAAATCCCTGGGAAAAACTGAGAAAAATCATTTTCTGTGTTCTGTTGATCAGAATAGGAACCCTGGTTGAGCTCATTATTTTGCCAGCATTTAACAGCTGCTTACCACTGCAAACAGAAGAGGTGATGTTGTATAGAAAAGGATAAAACTGCATACAGCGTATCAATTTCAGGCTGTTTTCACATTCTGGGCATTTGGTAGTTAATTTCAAAGCCTGTCTAAAGGCCTCAAGTGCCCCACTGATATTCTTCAGAGCAAGATAAGCATTTCCCAGGCTCAAAAAAGTCAGGGGCTGAAAAGAAAAAGAAAAAAAAAATCAGAAAAATGTTAGTGAATTAATATTTCCTGAGAGTTACAAAACTTTTAAAGTATATATCCTTTAGCTTCTTTTAGGTTATCCCATAAAAGTTAATGGCGAACTGTCCATTTTATCTACATCAGCCAATTCTACACTGTAACCGATATAAATTTATATTTTACCTTTTTACTAAAATAAAATATAAAGTGTGTAATATACACTAGTCTTAAGTGTACAGCTCAATGAATTTTTATATGTGTATATATCCCTGTAACCACCTCTCATCTCAAGATATAAAACATTTAGAGTGTTTCTAACACCCCAAAAGATTCCCTTGGGTAACCCAACCCCAATCTCAGATGTAACTAGTGTTGTTATGTTAGCTCTACCGGTCCTTAAATTACATATAAATGTAATCAAACAGCATGTTCCCTTCCATGTATATATAAACTGTACCCTTTTGTAGATTCTTTCACTCAGTACAATATCTAAGGTTTAAGAAACTGAATGTTTTTTGTGCATCAGTAATTTATTTATTTTTTTTAAATTAATGTGTAATGTCTACCATGTGAATCCACACAGTTTGTTTATCCATTCTCCTACTGATACGCATTTGGACTGTTGCCAGTTTTGGGCTATTATGAATAAAGCTACTGTGAACATTCTTTTTTTTTTTTATTTTAAAGATTTTATTTATTTATTTATTTGAGAGAGAGAGCATGAGAGCGGGGAGGGTCAGGGGGAGAAGCAGACTCCCTGCTGAGCAGCGAGCCCGATGCGGGACTCGATCCCGGGACTCCAGGATCATGACCTGAGCCGAAGGCAGTCGCTTAACCAACTGAGCCACCAGGCGCCCCTACTGTGAACATTCTTGCAACTATCTTTTGATAGACGTATTGCTCATTTTCCTTGGATATATACTCAGCAGTGGGTCTTAAGGCAGGCATATATTTAGTTTTATGAGATATAGTTTTTTTTTTTTAAAGATTTTTATTTATTTGAGAGAGAGAGTACGAGTGGGGGTAGGGGCAGGGGGAGGGAGAGGGACAAGCAGACTCTGAACTGAGCGTGGACCCCGAGGTGGGGCTCAATCTCATGACCCTGAGATCACAACCTGAGCCAAAACCACGAGTCGGATGCTTAACTGACTGCCACAAAAGCGTCCCACAACCAGAGTTTTCTAAAGTGGATGTACATATTTACACTCTTATCAGGAAGTATGAGAATCTATTGACTTAGGACTGTCAGTCTTTTAAATTTAGCTGTTTTAGTGAGATGATGAAGTAGCATCTCAATGTGGTTTTAATTTGTATTTCCCTGATTAGTAATGATGTTGAATATTTTGTCATGTGCTTATTGGCCATTTGGATATCATCATTTCTGAAGTGCCTATTGTTTTCCCCATTAAAAAAAAAAGGTTGTCTTTTTCTTACTGATTTGAAGTTCTTTATATATGTACTAGATGTGGGACCTTTGTTGGAAATATTTATTGCAAATATTTTCTCCCAGTCTGGGGTTTGCCTTTTATTCTCTTACTGGTATCTCTGATAAACAGAAATTCTTAATTTTGATGATGTTCAGTTTACAGATATATACATGTGTATGTATATATAAAAATATTTATATATTTATACAAATATATATTTTACAGTCAGTGCTTTTTTAAATCTTTGCCTACTATAACATCATGAAGACCTTCTCTTATTTTTTCATCAAGCTTTATTGTTTCATGTTTCACATTTTGGTACATGATCCACCTCAACTGTGTATGAAATTCGGGAGGAGTGAAGGTTCATTTCTTTTTCCATAGGGATATCTAAGTATTCTAGCACTACTTACAGAAAAACTAATAGGTGTCCCCACCCCCCTGAACTACTGGTGTGCCTTTGTCATAAATCAAGTGACTAAATATACAGGGCCGATTTCTAATTTTTCTATTGTGTTCTATTGGTATGTTTGAGTATCCTTGTGCCAATACCGTATTGACATAATTACAGCAAGTCTTGAAATTTAGTAATATAAGCCTCCCAACTGTTTTTTTCTCCCCCTCACCCACAAATTTTCTGGCTATTCTAGATCCATTTCTGTGTAGATTTTAGAATCAACTTATCCATTTACACATACATATACATGCAATAGCTGGGAGTTCAGGATTAAATCTATAAATCAATTCTGGAGAGAACTTACATCTTTTTTTTAAATTTAATTTTATTATGTTATGTTAGTCACCATCCATCATTAGTTTTTGATGTAGTGATCCACGATTCATTGTTTTCATATAACACCCAGTGCTCCATACAATATGTGCCCTCCTTAATACCCATCAACGGGCTAACCCATCCCCCCACCTGGGAACTTACATCTTAACAATACCGAACCTTCCAATCTGTGAATATAAGGTCTCTCCACTTATTTGGGTCTTCTTTGTCTTAGCAATATTTTGCAATGCAGTAGAGAAACCTTATATATCTTCCTTTAAATTTATTTCTAGATATCTGATTTTTTATGCTATTATAAATAGCTTTTGTATCCTATTTTCCAATTGTTTGTTGAGACTGTTTTTATAAGCAGCCCGAAGTATTCAGTTTAGGTCATTTTAGTTGAAATACACCTATGCTTGGCAATTTGTATTTGCTTGTGTACAGACCATTTATTTTACACTTATTTTATCATTAAAAATATTTTAAAGGATCTAAGAATGTTTTATTTTCAAACTGTACAACATATCCCTATGAAAAGCAATACCTATAATTTATCCAACTATTAGCTTTTTTTTTTTCTTTCTTCCAACTACTTGCTTTTGATTCAGGCTGTTAGGTCACCCATAATATCTCACTATAACCAAGCCAAGGTATATAAAATATTCCAGATTACAGAGGCATAATCTAAGTAGCTCTCAGATTACATTTAAAATTTTACTTAGTGGTTTATACCCAGATGCAAAATTAAATCCCATATTTAGATTTCAAAGTGTTTTTATATTTTTACATAAGGAAACAAAATGTTTAGTCCTATGACCAGAATGATGGTTGTACAAATATCTTATATTGAGATAAACTAATTATTTTGGAAAAAAAATGAATTTTCATCAGTTCATCCAGAAAATAACTACTGAGTGTTTACCAATGTTTTAGATACGGGGGACACAGCAGAAAATAAGAAAGGTAAGTCCCTGCCTTTGTAGATTTTTAGTCAAGCGTCACAAAACCATAGGGGTATCACCCAAGTATGAGAAGAACGTGATGGAGAAGAGTATAGCAGGGAAGAGACGTTAACTAGACCAGAGTGGGTAACGGAGTGCCATTTTAAATAGTGTAGGAAGGGAAAGACTTACTGAGCTTACTAAGTAGTCAGTATTTTAAAGGATTTTTAAGAAGATGAAGTAAGATATCAAGAATCTTGGTGGAGTGAAGTATTCCAAACAGAAAGAATAGAAGGTGCAAAGGGGCTGAGGTGGGAGCATGCCCAGTATGTTCAAGGAACTGCAGAGGTAAGTGAGGCTAGAACAGAATGAGCAAAGGAATGATTTCACGGATATGAGGTCAGAAAAGTAACAAGGTCATGTAGGACCTTCTACACTATGGAGAACCATTGAGGAAATTTGAACAGACAAATGACAACATCTGACTTTTTATAAGGATCTTACTGAGGGGACAAAGGCCAAAAGCAAAGAAGTTAGGCAGGAAGCTAATGAAATAATTCAGATAAAAGATAATGGTGTATTGGATCAGACAGCAGTGGAGATGATGATAAACAGTCCAATCCTGGGTGTATTTGGAAAATACCAGCAAGGTTAGTTAATAGACTGAATTTACCCTGAAAGAGGAAAAAAGGTATGAAGGATGTCTCCAAGTTTTTGTCCTGAGCTACTAGCTTTATAGTTTCCTGAAATGGGAAAGACAGAGAAGAAAAGACTGGAACAATGTAAAGGAGCTTAGTTTTGCCCTTTAGTTTTAAAGTATGTTTTAGACATCCACATGGAGATGGTCAAGTAAGCTGCTGGATAAAGGAGTCTGTAGTTCAGAGCAAAGGTGACAGGTGATTCAAGAGGGAAACAAAGGGTTCTCAAGATGTGGTGCTGGAACAACTGGATGTCTATGTGATATGAACTTTGATGAATGAACTTTGATCCCCACTCAACATTACAAAAAAAATTTAACTTGAAATGGATCACAAACCTACATGTAAAACCTAAAACTACAAATCATCTAGAAGACAACATAGGAAAATATTTTAGTATATTTGAGTCAACTATGTAAAGACAAGTAATAGACAGCAAAACCAAAGTAGAACTAATTGTTTTCAAACTTCTTGTGAGGATACCTTAAATCTAACAATAAAAATCAAAAGAGAATAGATGGGCAAATTGAAGGGTATTTTTAAAAGATAAGATAAAAAGAGAAAATATTTTTTAATGTATGATGCAGTTAAAGATTTTGTATAAAGAGTTTGTATAAAATAAAAAAACCCTAAATTCTAACAAAATGAGCAAAATGCATATACAAAGTTTTACTTTAAAAATACAATTAAAGGGATGCCTGGCTGGCTCATACTGTGGAGCATGTGGCTCTTGATCTCGGGATTGTAGGTTCAAGCCCTGCATTCAGTGTAGAGATTACTTAAAAAACAAAACAAAACAAATCTTTAGAAAAAATTAAATAAGAAAATAAAAATACAATTAAAGGATAAAGAAATTTATAACACAGGAGTGAAATTTTTTAAAGTAAATTTGTTTTACAAATGTTAAGTCAGAGCCAGTGTGACATGGCCAAAGGGGGTGTGAGCTCTGTGGCCAATCTCCCGGAGTTCAAATAAATCCACGCTCTGACACTTTTGGTAAATCCCTTTGCCCGTATCTTTATCTATGAAATGGGTAAATCTTACCTCACAGGGTTGTTGTGAGGATTAAGTGAGTTATCACATGTAAAGTGATCAGTATGGTGCCTGGGTCTAGTAAACAACAATAAAAGTTAGCAGTTAGTTCAATTGCCCAATTCTGGTGAAGCTACAGATGAAATGAATACTTTCCAATCTTGATGGCAATATATATTGGCCCAAATCTTTTGGTAGATGTTTGGCATTTTATATTAAAGCCATCAAAATACTCATTTGCTTAGTAATTCCACTGCTAGCAATCTTTCCTAAGAAAATTACCTGGAATGCAGAAAAAGCCTTATGCAGAAAACCATCAGTGATAAAAGGTAAGCACTATCAGCAACCTAAACATCCAGAGCCTTCCCTTTGGGGGCCCAATCATCACATCCCATATATAGCATCCGTTCCCACTGTACCTGCACCTGGCCCATAGCAAACATTTGATATATATTTGATATACTTTGGCACCAGGCCTGTTGTACACTATAGCAATTATAAACGTTGGCTTAAAATCTACCTGTGAATTTGTGTATTTCAAGGGAAACTTTTAACAGCAATATTTTCTTCTCATGCTTAAAAAATTAGTTCTGAGATATCACAAATAAACCTAAACCACTCATGCACACTTCTTTTACAAGTTTTTTTGGAGAGGCGCCTGGGTGGCTCAGTCCGTTGGGTGTCTGACTTCAGCTCAGGTCATGATCTCAAGGTCCTGTGATTGAGCCCTGCGTTGGGCTCCCCGTTTGGTGGGGAGCCTGCTTCTCCCTCTGCCTCTGCCCCTCCCCCTGCTTGTGCTCTTTCTCAAATAAATAAATAAAATCTTTAAAAAAAATAAGTAAAATAAAAAAATTTTTGGATATAAAACTTAGGAACATTTAAACACTAGGTATAAGAGCAATTTTTTTTTTTTTAAGATTTTCTTTATTTATTTGACAGAGAGAGAGTACAGGCAGGGGGAGCAGCAGGGAGAGGGAGAAGCAGGCTCCCACTGAGCAGAGAGCCTGATGTGGGGCTCGATCCCAGGACCCTGGGATCATGACATGAGCTGAAGGCAGACGCTTAACGACTGAGCCACCCAGGCGCCCCGGGTATAAGAGCAATTTAATTGTATATTTATTAAACTGTATTTCATCAAACCTAAGATGTCATCAGTTGTAACATGCATCGTTATTTCAGAGATGTTAAAATATTAAAAAAGAAGTTGTATCTTAGAAACTATGAACTAGAGTAATTAACTACACAGCAGTGATTAACTCCATGCGCTGCATGTGGGAGGTTCAGGGCACGAATATTAACCCATCTATCTATTCTTATCAATGCAACCTTTAAACTGTGTTCTGGCTTGGTTGGTATACAGATACCTATAAATTAAAGCTGTAAAACAGTAAAATATTAAGCAGCAGGCATACAGTGATGAGTAGATAAAGAAAGAACGAGATGTTTCAGACTGACATAAAAAAGTGGCCGTGTATTTTTAACAGCTATGTCACTCTTACTTAAACATAAGTTCCTAAAAATAAATTAACTACATAATTATAAATTTCACTCATTTAAAATAAAGAAATGACACAAAACAAGAGAACTACAGGCCAATATTTCTGATGAACATAGTTGCAAATATCCTCAACAAAATACTAGCAAACTGAATCCAACAATACATTAACAAAAATCATTCAACACAATCAAATGTCATTTACTCCTGGGATACAAGGGTGGTTCAATATTCGCAAATCAATCAATGTGATACATGGCATCAGTAAGAGAAAGGATAAAAACCGTATGATCACTTCAATAGACACTGAAAAAGCATTTGACAACGTACAACATCCATTCATGATAAAAGGCCTCAACAAAGTAGGTCTAGAGGAAACAAACCTCAACATAATAAAGGGCATATATGAGAAACCCACAGGAAACATCACCCTCAATGGGGAAAACCTGAGAGTTTTTCCCCTAACCTCAGGAATGAGACAAGGATGTCCACCCTCACCACTTTTATTCAACATAGTACTGGAAGTCCTAGCCTCAGCAACCAGACAACAAAAAGAAATAAATGGAATGCAAATCAGTAAGGAAGAAGTAAAACTTTTACTATTTGCAGATGATGTGATGCCATATATAGAAAAGCCTAAAGACTACACCAAAAAATTAATTAAAACTGTTAAGTGAATTCAGTAAAATCATAGGATACAAAATCAATGTGCAGAAATCTTTTGTATTTGTATATACTAATAACGAAACAGCAGGAAGAGAAATTGAAAAAACAATCCCATTTACAACTGTACCGAAAATAATAAGATACCTAAGAATAAACCTAATTAAAGAGGTGAAAGACCTATACTCTGAAAACTGTAAAACACTGATGAAAGAAATTGAAGAGAACACAAACAAATGGAAAGACATTCCATATTCATGAATTGGAAGAAAAAATATTGTTAAAATGTCTATACTACCCAAAGTGATCTATACACTGAATACAATCCCCATCAAAATACCAACAGCATTTTTTGCAGAACTAGAACAAAAAATCCTGAGATGAATATGGAACTACCAAAGACCTTGAATAGCGGAAACAAGCAAAGGAAAAAAAGAGAGAGAGAGACAAACCAAGAAACAGACTCTTAGCTATTGAGAACAAACTGATGGTTACCAGAAGAGAGGGGGGCAGAGGCATGGGTGAAAGAGGTGATGGGGATTAAGAAGGGCACTTGTTGTGATGAGCACCAGGTGATGTATGGAAGAGTTGAATCACTATATTGTACACCTGAGACTAATATAATACTGTATTTAACTGTAGTGGAATTAAAATGAAAAAATAGAAATTAAATATATCTAAGAGAATCTGGGAGTAAAAACAAGAAGATACAGAAAAATGTCATTAGCATGATTCTACATTTGCACAGAGTAAGACAAATCAATATAAAAAAATAAACACATCGAAAATAAGATAAAACAAAATCTGTTTCCTACCATCTCAAAGTATGCAAACTCTACTCATAAAAATATGAGGGTTTTTTATGTCTTCCCCAGAAAAGTACACGTTGTACCCTGGATCTGAGTTACCCCCACATAGTACGTGGAGCTGCCAAGAAACATAAGGCCTCACCTCAGAGCCATTGATGGCCAAAGCTTGAAGCAACAGCTTAGTGGCGTCAAGATGGAGACCATGGTGAATCAAAAGGTTGGCCAAGTTCACAAGAGGAATGTCCTGGTATTGAAGTGGAGCCAAATTCAAAGCCCTCTGAAGACAAGCAAGAGCAAAAGTGCTGTTTCCTACTGCTCTCCAGTAGAGTCCAGCCTCATTGAGTATCAGCCAGACGGGGGCATTTGGCTGAAAAACCCAAAATACCTCAGTTAATACAAGAATACAGTACTAGTTCTAACAAGGATGTTTAATGCATGCATTTTAACTTTTAATTACAATTACTAAGCATTTAAATTTCAGATGTCTAAAGCAGGTGATTTACCTTATTAATAGCGTGAAATAAGAATGACCCAATTTCTTCTTCTGGGATAGTATAGTTATTAATACGGGAAAGCAAAATCTGAAAATATCAAAAGGAAGACTGACTCAATTGAAAATAACAGGGAAGACATTTGAAAGAATTCTATAGATACCAGTCTTTACTTGAGCTCCTCAGGAACACTAATTTGAATAGATACTTATAATCATATATCTATATATATAAAACATGAGGTCATCAATATACCAACAGGTGTTGACCTGCTTACATGAATGCCCTAGTTTCCTCTAACTAAAACATGTTAAAAGATGTATATCACATATACTATTAAGGTGATATGCCATACCCCATTAAAGTCAACCTAAGTATCTAAAATCAAATGAGAAATTATTCAAAAGACAATAGCACGTAACACCTGATGCAACAAAAATCTTCTATCTTTCCTAGCTAGAAAAACACTGGATCCTCAATTACACTATGTTCTTGCAACATGTTTATAACTGTGAGCAACTCTAAGGTAGGGATCATGGTCTATTTATCTTTCCTAGCATTCCAAACAGTGCCTGGCACATAATGTTTTTCCCCTCAGTAAATGTTTGTTGACTGTAAGTAGTAACTGTTCATAGTTTTAAAATTAAATTTTAAAAAAGGTTGTTGTGATGGTCTGTTTCCTCTGCAAAAAAGTAATTTTTTCATTTGTATCTATGGAATGGTATCTAATGTAGAACAGTATGTAATATAGAATGTAGATACCATTCTAATGGAATCTAATGTAGAACTAAATTTCTAGTCAGTAATAAAACATTCCTAGTTATACATAACTAGTAGGAATTAAAGAACAAAGCATAACAGAACTTATCTATAATATCTGTAAAGTAGTTATCAAATTCATACAAACTTCCAAGGACCTTATATATAAGGCCAAAGCAGGGTTGATAAGGCCAGGAAGAGAATCTTCAATCTTCAATTTATACAAACTCCTGGAGGCCTGGAGGATGCAAAGCTAAATTGAAGCAGTTAGAATGGCCTCCAGTAGATGAGCTCTGCAAGTAAACAGAGGTCTGTGTTGCTCCTCCCTGGGGCACTCTTATTAGAGAGAGTGCTTAGGTGGTCTGTGTGAACAGCACACTTTTCTGGCAATCCTTCAATAGCATGAGTGTCTTCTTAATGATTCCACCAATTCTTGACCTCTATTCTCAGTTTTAAAAACTTTAAGTTCAATAACTGCCTTCTATCAAATTTTTGTTCCACCTAAGAGGCTTGTGAAGTCACCCAGAATGGACGGCAATAAACACCAGCCTAAGTGAGCCTTACTTTTCGTGCATGGTCATCTGGCATTTTGGCTTTCAGATCCATGCGGACCTCTAATTCTTTGACTAAGTAGGACAGAGTCTGGCTTTTTCTGAAGTCAGTTATGGAACAATCAGGGGTTTGGGCCTCTTCTTCTGAAGAATAATCATCACTGTTGAGTTCGTGGATCCTGGCACAAGAAAAAGGAACAAGATTCATATTTTCAAAGTTTGGGTGATTTCAAGATAAAGACTTAACCTTTCAAGTCCAAGGCTGGTGCTCTCAAAGAACTGCCAGATGACAATCATGCAGAATCAAGTGCTTTGCCAAATCCATCAGCACTTGCCTGAGTCCTTTGTTTTCCGGAGGCAGAAAATACGTTGGCAATTCCTCGCCAAGAGGGACTCTAGGATAGCTTTCTGCACAATCTGCTCTTTTAGGCCAAAGAATATGCTGTTTGTCCTAATAAAGAGAAAAAGTTCTCATAAATTTTCTTGGATTCAATATTTCAACATGTTAAATAAACTTTTAAAAGAACATAAATATACTAGGATAACTGAACAATTTAGTATTTTAAAATAATTGTAGATACTGTGGTAGACTCTATAATATTCCTTCTACTGAAGACTATTAGTCTAAGTCAGTAATTCTACCTGCTTTACCATAGACTGGTTCAGGGCTGGGCAGGCCTAAGTCAGTTGAGCCTAATGAGATACAAGGAGAGGCTTGCTTGGGGATTCTGGGAAAGAAAAGCCAGTCTTAGTCTCTTTTGCCACATAGGAACAAAGAACATGTTGTTCCAAGTTGCTGCTACTGGCTGTCACCTCATGACCATGAGGAAGACAAGCTTTAGGATGAAACCAATACCGTGGATGGCAAATTGAAGAAAAGGAAAGAAATGGGTCACTGATGATATCATTGGCCCATTGAATCAACCAAACCCAAAGCTTGCTCTGATCTCTGGACTTTGTGTAATATGAAGCATATTTTCTTTTAAGCCAATCTGAAGTAAAGTTTACGATTTGTCCTGAAAGCATATATAAGTTTATAAAACTGGCACAGAAAACTACTTTTCCCTGAACTAAGACCTTTTCTTTGCCAATGCCAAAGTTTAACAATTGTTTTGATTTGTAAAGTGTTCATTTTCCTAAATATAAATAACACACATCAGAGGCTTACTAAACTTAAATCGTGAAGCTATCAAACTTTGAGGAATTTATTTTACATAGAATTAAATCTAAGTGGCTATATTAATTCTGATTGAACAAAAACTCGATTAAATTCTAAAAATTTAATATTGAATAAAAAACACACGGTATCTATCCTCATACCTTGGTATCCCCATGGGCTAACATACAATTATTTCTTAGCTAGCTCAGAAGTACATATTTATTGGGGCGCCTGGGTGGTTCAGTGGGTTGAACGTCTGCCTTCGGCTCAGGTCATGGTCCCAGGGTCCTGGGATCAAGCCCCGCATCGGGCTCCCTGCTCAGCAGGGAGCCTGCTTCTTCTCCCTCTCCCTCTGCCGCTCCCCTTGCTTGAGCTCGCTCTCTCTCTCTCAAATAAATAAAATCTTCAAAAAAAGAAATACATATTTATTAACTTATTATCTGTATCATCTGACAGAATGTAAGCTCCAGCAAAGAGCTTGCGTACTATATTCATAGTACCAGCCTGATGCACAGATGGGAGCTCAATAAAAGAAAGCTGATTAAAAAGTGGAATATAGCTGGCTCTTGAAGAGCACAGCTTTGAACTATGCAGGTCCACTTACACGTGGATTTTTTAAATAAATACAGTGCAGTACTATAAATGTATTTTTTCTTCCTCATGACTTTTTTAACATTTTCTTTTCTCTGGCTTACTTTATTGTAAGAATACAGTACATAATACCTACAACATAAAAAATACGTGTTAATATATGGTTTATGTTCTCAGTAAGGCTTCGGTCAATAGTAGGCTATTAGTAGTTAAGTTTTGGGGGAATCAAAAGTTATATGCAGATTTCTGACTGCATGGGGGCTAGCCCCCATGTTGTTCAAAGGTCAAATGTATATACAAGCATATACTTAGCTCAAGTTTAGAAACTTTCTAGGGTTGGCAATTATACTCAGAGCTCAAAGTTTTAAACTAAAATCAGAGTGTCTATATGCCCCACTTGATTGGGCAGAAGACCTCAAGGCAGACCCTGTGTCTTGCTAATCTATGACCTAGCAGAATGCCTTCTGTTTAATATAAGTTGGCTAAGTGTTTGCTGAACTAAGCTGAACAGTCACAGGGACCATAGTATTCAATGAACATGAGGGCCAATGCTTTCAGAAATCTTGTCTGAAAAAACTGCATCAACCTCTATTAACTTACCCTATATGCATCAGAATCCCTGCCCCAGATCCAGAGAATGGAATGGGCTACGGGAGAAGGCTTGACCAAATCACTGATATCACTCTGATTTGCCTGAACATCAAAATTCACAGACATCATACTGGAGGTTGATGAATCCTCACCAAACTAGAAAATGAAAAGAAAAGTTGAATCAAATGGGAAGCAGAAAAGAAGTTGTGACTAAGATTTAATCTAACCCAAAACATCAGTGAATACTGAAACCCAGTAGGAAATCTGAAAGTAGGTCAGTAATAAAGCGATCAGATCTTTACATTTTCAGAACTAGGCCCCAACACTATTCTCTCAGAAAATGCATAGTTAGCAACTTTCAATCAACTATGCCATTGGAGTACAAGAAAAATGGCATGGATTCTTCCTTTCTTTACTGTCCCTCTACTTCCTTTCTGTGATTTGGTCTCTTTTAGGTATAAAGGTGAGCTGATTCTCTAAGAGGTTTGGCTCATTATTGCCCTCCCCTATCTAGACTAAAATGATTGCTACTCTATAGAATTAGTGTGCTGTGGTAGAAGCAAGGGAACTTGAAAAAGGGCTCTCAGGAGTTTAATATAGCTATGACTTAGGCATCATAACTATTATACAATCAACTCCAAATATAAATACAGCCTTCCTCCAAACCAAGGTAAATCAATGTTTGATATTCTTAGGGGATACCCCAATTCCTGTGTATTTCTAAAACCTTGTTGGATAAGAGAATGGGACCAGGTTGGGAGGGAGTATAAAAGAATGGATTCTTTCACTATGTAACAGAGAGGCAACTTATGGATATTCAACACTGAAGCTACACTTTTACAGGGGAGTCTTCCAAATGGTCTTGAGACCATCATAATATCCAAGTTACCTTGATTTCCATCTCTAACATTTGTAAATATTATTCCCTTTTTTCCCCCTTAAATTAATGCTTGGATTTAAGACAGGGAGCTATAGGGACGACTGGGTGGCTCAGTTGGTTAAACATCTGCCTTTGGCTCAGGTCATGATCCCAGGGTCCTGGGATTGAGCCCCACATCAGTCTCCCTGCTCAGTCTGCTTCTCCCTCTCCCTCTGCTGCTCCCCCTGCTCGTGCTCTCTTTCTCAAATAAATAAATAAAATCTTAAAAAAAAAAAGGGAGCTATAATCTCAGATGTTAAATCTGATCTCCCTTGACTGTGTTCGAAAACTAAACATGGGATATCGCTAGAAACTAGTTGACAAAAATCGTGGGAAGCTTTTGGTCCCTATTACTACTTCTTCCCTAAATGGCCTCTTAATTTTTGCTTCTTTTTCTCAATGAGGTCTGGGTTTTTTTGGATTAAAGAGTACTAATTTTTCATGGTTTGTCCTACTATAGAAGCTGTTCTGATCTATTAATTATCTTAACTGCTTATCTCTGGAAATTCCTGTATCTATAATTAAAGACATGATAGGTTTCAATAGGATATGATAAATTTTACTTTATTTTCAACATCCTTTTGCATGATACTTGGAACTCTGGTTGTGCTTACTATCTGTATCAGCCCAATTAGATGCTCTCTGGTATCATTATAAATATGTATTATTTCTTCCCAACTAGTTAGCCTAGGATTGTATGCGTGTGTATGACTGCATGTATATGTATGGATATACACAGAGACAGAAAGAGAGAGAAAACATCCATGCATGTAGCAATAGTGCTTAATAAAAATTTTCTGTTGACAGGGCGCCTGGGTGGCTCAGTCGTTAAGCGTCTGCCTTCGGCTCAGGTCATGATCCCAGGGTCCTGGGATCGAGTCCCACATCGGGCTCCCTGCTCAGCGGGAAGCCTGCTTCTCCCTCTCCCACTCCCCCTGCTTGTGTTCCTGTTCTCGCTGTCTCTCTCTGTCATATAAATAAATAAAATCTTTAAAAAAAAAAATTTCTGTTGATAATGATCATTTTGTTAATGTTTTTAGTTGAAGCAACATAACTGGACTGATGACTTCAGGAAAAAGCATGGCTACTCTTTCCCAAATTTTAAATTACTGCTCTTACTCTAATAAGTTAAAAAGGAGATGAAGGCTTTGAGTTAAATACTAGTAACAGCCCAATATAGCTCTCATGGTAAAGGAGAAAAGAAAAAGACATATACAGCTAGTACTTGGGGGAACTGGAAATATCATGCATGAAGTAACTGAGAAATCTGACTATCTACGAAATATTTACATAGATAGTCTACGAAATCTGACTTCATAAACATACTCAAAACCTTAAATTAGTCATGAATTTGGGGATCAAATATACAAGGAATCGAGGGGGGGAAAACAATTTTACTCTTAGATATGCAAAGTTATAAAAACTAGAAGAGACCAAGAAAAAGACCTGAACATAGTCCACATTTTCAAAAATATCTCCACGATGGTAGCGCACAGGTTGGTCCCACTGGCAATGTAAACTATGCTGCTGGTTGACTAGACGGCATATCTGATGATTTCCTGGAATAAGAAAGGAAATTGCAATTGTTGAGAAAGATCAGCAATGCCAATATGATTTCATTTAGTTTCAGAGCCTGGCAGAGTACTACACAGGGAGTACTATAGAGGGAAACACTCATTAATGGTTAGCTAAATTAAATCATTCTAAAGAAGCCTCAGTTTCTCCACCTATAAAAAACAAAGGGGCTCCACTAAATCACCAAAATATCTTCTGGTAATTACATTCTATGACAGTAAAATCTACTGATTACATTGTTTTTAGAGACTTCTGCCATTTCTCTGGAGACAATCTGTTTTATATACTTCATAATTCTGTTTCAAAATTATATATAAGAGCCCTGGTTGTATTGTAGTTGCTCTAACTGTAGAGCAAGCAGTAAATAACCCCAAGAACTGAACATATTCTTTATATTCAAAATAGCAAAGAAAACGTATTAGGTGGATTGTAAAATGGACTTTAAATGGTCACAGCTAAGGTTCAAAGACTTAAGAGGGCTTCCAGATCAATATATATATCAAAGGAGAAGTATATAAGGGATTCTATTAATTTATTCTTTGGTGTCAGCTGTTAGATCTACTCCCTTAGGGTTTTATCAGAAATGAAACATTCTGGATATAATCAAGTCACTGATATCCTGTCAACCCAAGTGCCCTTAGACAGTAGTTCTATTTCTGGGTCATGGACTCTAAGAGATTTTAATAAAAACTATATGCCTTCTTCCCAGAAAAAAAATTGTGCACATACATATTACTGCATGTAATTTTGGGGAGGATTTCAGAACCACCTGAAACTAATCCATTGACCCAGGTTAAGAATTCTTGCTTGAGAAAAATTCTAGCCTAAAATCTTACTTCTAAAATAAAATATTTGTTTTTTTTTTTTAATTTATTTTATTTATTTATTTGAGAGAGAGAATGAGAGAGAGAGAGCAGGAGAGGGGGGAGGGTCAGAGGGAGAAGCAGACTCCCTGCTGAGCAGGGAGCCCGATGCAGGACTCGATCCCGGGACTCCAGGATCATGACCTGAGCCGAAGGCAGTTGCTTAACCGACTGAGCCACCCAGGCGCCCAAAATATTTGTTTTTAAGGGAGGAAGAAAAGTAAGACAGCCTTATTGCCAATGTTGGCTTGACAGTGTGGATGCTTTGTTTCAAGGGTGTGTCTGGCCTGTGTTTACTTGGTATGAGGCCATGTTACTCACATTGTGTTTTCAGACCAGCAGCAACAGACATTAAATAGGAACGTGTTGGAAATACAGAATCTCAGGTTCTACCTCAGACCTACTGATAACAATCTGCATTTTAACAAGGTCTCCAAGAGACTGGCATGCATACTAAATCAAAGTGGGCCGAACAACTGTTGTTAAGACTTCTAGGATCTAGGGCGCCTGGGTGGCTCAGTTGGTTAAGCGATTGCCTTTGGCTCAGGGCATGATGCCAGGGTCCTGGGATCGAGCCCTGCATCGGGTTCCCTGCTCGGCAGGAAGCCTGCTTCTCCCTCTCCCACTTCCCCTGCTTGTGTTCCATCTCTTGCTGTGTGTCTCTCTCTCTGTCAATTAAATAAATAAATAAAATCTTAAAAAAAAAAAAGACTTCTAGGATCAAAAGATTTAATTTTTACTTTAAAATGTGAATTTAAAGAAACCTAGAGAGACCAAACCAGCTCCCCAGGCCTGCTGGTATACCCGCTATGATGACTTGATTTTAAGACTGAGGGAAGTCATAAGCACAACTTTATACTGCTTTAGGGCTACACAAAAGTTATGAAAGTAGAACATGCTAGAAATGAACTTCCTAACCTGTCTTTAATTATTTGGAATCAATACTCACCTAACTGTGCCTCTTTTGCCATCTGTGTCTCATGGATGATATTTCTTAAGATTTGCTCTTCCTGAATCAGCTTATGTTTTTCTAGGATCTCCTGCTGTCTCAGGTAGTGGTCATGCTGTTTTTGATATTCTTTCAACTCATTCAGTGTTCGCTGGAGGGATCTTAACATTTTTTAACACCAGGAAAAAGTTACAGAGCTTCAAAACTGAATTTTTAAACCCACTTACTGCATAGATTTTTCTGGTCCTCAGCAATAATTGCTAGTTTTTTTTCTTTTAACATACAACCACTGTACCACAAGTTTAGAAATAATGGGGCAAAATAAATCTACTGTTCTATTAAAACTTAGAGGCAAAAAGAGGACCCAAAATTCTTCCCTTACATATGACTATCTTGACAGTAAATGGTGTGTTGGACTGTTCAGGTACCTAAAAGATACATAGCAACATAGTATAAATCTTGACATATTCAACAACTATTTCCCTCCATAAAGTCTGTGTTAGTTCCACAGACATTCAAAGCCACCTTCTCATCTTTTGATTCTACGTAAAGACAAGGTTAAGAGAAAGGGCCAACAGTACTTTGCTCTTGAACTCTAGCTCCTTGGGTTTGTGGATTTTGGAAAAAATCACAGAAACCTGGCTTAGAAAGAAATATTCTCTACTACCTGGTATCAATAAATCAGCTGCCTGATTATATTTAATCACAAAATCCTTTCTACCTATTACATTGTAACACATGGAGATTTAAGAGCTGTACAGATTGTGCATGAGAGAACCAATTTGCTCAGCCAGGACAAGTTCTGCAGAAGCCAGGTATAAACAAGTAAGTGGTCATTCCTCCCTTTTCACCACATTATGCTTTAAATTGATTGGAAAATAAGGAAATGCAATAGTTTAATGAGTTCCAAATCTCCATTTAATTCTCTAATAATCAAAGTTGCCTCAAAACATTGAGGCTAATTCCGTAAGAAGAACAATTCACTTTGAGTTATGTTTCCTAACAGGCCCTGCTACTTATGGAATCAAATACATTTTTATTAAGTACGTTGCAAGGACCAAGTACAACAGAACTTCATCACTGTAAATTTACAGAAATCTGATTAAAATATGGGCCAAATAATGTTTCTCAATGTCACTTAACTAACGTAACATTAGCCCAACCCTAGCAGCTAAAGAGGAGAAAGATCAAATACAGCACATGCAAGTGATTTTACTGACAATGTATTCTGTGGAAATTAAAACGTAACCGAATTACTAATTATCTGACAGCACCCCCACTCCATCTGACTTCATAAAAGTAATCGATGGTCAAAAGTATACAGACCTAAATGACAGAATTTACTGCAAACATTCTCTAGTTCCTGGAATTCATACTGTTAAAGATTCCTCTACACAACCCCTGAGTTGTGCTAACCCCTCTGGATCTGGAGAAAAGGGATAGGACTAGCAGTCGTGAAGAGGTGTTTTTAATTCTAAAGAACAAATGAACACTGGCATCACCCTACACAGGTCTAACCTAAGGTTCTACAGTGCTAGGGCTTCAGTGAAATTTTCTCACCCAATTACCTATGTTGGGCTTCCAATTTCTGCTCGAGTTTTTGCTGACAAAGGACAGCATGCTTCCTCTTTATAGCTTGCTCAAACCCAGGTTTGGCCTGCAAAGCGTGGTCATAACAGAGCACTGAGTGGTTATACTCCCCCAGCATCTGAAGAGACAAAAACAAACACACACATATACACACACAGAGGAGGAAAAACTTTAGCCACAGTGTAGGTGGATCTGTCCAAACCCCCTAATGACTTATGAGATCACACTTATATCTCACATTATTTTTGATCAGTGACCAAATCCATAACATAAGATATGCTGTAAGACCTCTTAACTAGAAAGTGTTGCTATCTCCAGAGGCATACTCTGCAGGAATTTATGATTCCTATTAATTTTTCTTTTTTGTCGAGAGGCTAGGACTATTAGGATACATTATTGTGTTGACTTATTTTCCCCCAACTTCTTAATTTCCATTCCCTTTTCCTTGTTCAGACCAAAAGAGGAAGGGGAAAAAGTTATTTTTTAGTTGAAAATAAATTTTTTAAAAAAGAAAATAGCAACTGGTTTGCTCATGAAAATAAAGTTGTATTTACTGCATATATATTTCCCAAAGTGTAATAGCTGGTGAAGAAGTCACTGTCATCCAGAGCTGCATGGACCACAACAGCAGCATCTGCAGAGAAGTGCGCTCTGTGCAGAACATTTGCCAAGTTGACCAGGGCAATGTCTTTATTGTGCCTAAAAGAGAAGGAGAGGAGCAATTAGGTGTTAGGAGAGAAGTGTGTGCTCCATGATTCCATATAACTACTTGATAAGGGAAAATTACATTTGAAGTTATTGAACTTAGGAAAATAACTTTGAGTGTACTGATAGATGGAGAAAATAATTTAAGAAAATCATACTGTTACATTTTTATGTAACTGATGGTGCTTATTCAATCTGACAGCTACAAATTTTGCCATAGAAATAAGGTCGGGCAGATATTTTATGATTTTAAAATGTATTTAGGGCTCATTATTTGCTTTGAGAAAAATTTAACTTATGCTAATTCCTCCAGGCAAGGTCCGTATATTCAAGTTTCAAATGAATCAGAGGGTGTCTACATCATATATTTTTTCCTTAATAGAAATCAGAAGAATTTTGCGCTATTAACAACTGTGAACTCTTTGACTTCTGTCATATTTTTGTGATGGGACTAAATTCTTTGAACAGGGGTAGAGGAGAGTGTAAGTACAACACAATGCTTCTCCATACTGTTTTCTTACATACTGCTTTTTTTTTTTAATATATATATTTTTAAAATTTATTTATTCGACAGAGAGAGAGAGAAGCGAGAGAGGGAATACAAGCAGGGGGAGTGGGAGAGGGAGAAGCAGGCTTCCTGCTGAGCAGGGAGCCTGATGCGGAGCTCAATACCAGGACCCTGGGATCATGACCTGAGCCGAAGGCAGCCGCTTAACGACTGAGCCACCCAGGCACCCCTTACATACTGCTTCTTTACCAGTCCTGAGATATGTGGAGAATCAGGAAGTCCAGAAAGGGAGAAATCTTACCTGGAAGAGAAGTGAAGTGCTCGCATGGCACATTCCACTACTTGATACGGCTCATTCTTTATTCTCCAATAAAATGAAGCCATGTTATACAGTACCCATGAGGAAGAATTCTAGAGATTAAACAAATAAGATGACAATCAAACACAACTCAACATACTTTCTTCGACTTAAAATGTTCAAAATGAGCACCTTCACTATTCAGTCTCTTCTGAAATTTAAGCTGAAGAATAAGACATTACACCAATGAATAAGCAGGGGACAAAGTACCAATAAACTACACCTGTCAAAAGAGCCGCCTGATCATCAGTTGGGCAAGTTAAGTGGCTTCAGGTGTCATCTCCACAGAGAGATCATTCAACTCCAAGCTCTTGTTCCAAGAGTTCGGAAATCAAGCTGAAAAGCCCACCAAGTGGCCCAAACTTGTTGGCTCCTATTTCAGGACTTTAGAAGTTAGGACCTAACCTACTTAGAAATGCCAGTTGTTCTAACATGAAATTCCTGAAATGAATAGTTTCCTATTTATTTATTTTTATTTTTTTTTTTAAAGATTTTTATTTATTTGAGAGAGAGAGAATGAGAGACAGAGAGCATGAGAGGGAAGAGGGTCAGAGGGAGAAGCAGACCCCATGCTGAGCAGGGAGCCCGATGTGGAACTCGATCCCAGGACTCCAGGATCATGACCTGAGCCGAAGGCAGTTGCTTAACCAACTGAGCCACCCAGGCGCCCTCCTATTTATTTAAATATCTGAATGAAGGTACATACATAAGCAAAAGACAGGTTTATCCTTTTGGAAATGATGAATTTTTATTTGTTCTTCTTTCATCTGTGTTCACAATACAAACCTTCACTGCTAAAAATTGTCTTTAGTATAGAGTAATAAGTCTATTACTTAGAAATTCAAATAGGTTTGCTCCTTCTGTGGCCTGGATTTTTTTCATTTTGTAACATATACTAAATTTCAACCACATAGAGGTCAAAACACTGAACTGGACCATGACAAAAACTCAATGTAAATAGTTTAAGCCTATGAAGAGAGATTTCAAATTCAGCATGGCAAAAAAAATCATACAAAGCAAAAAAAAAAAAAAAAAAAGTCATAAAGTTTAAGATAAACTGGGAAAAATATATATGACACCCATGGTTTATTATCTTTAATACATAAAGAGCTCTAAAAAGAAAGACAAGAATACAAGACAAAATACAAGAGAATATGGGCCAAAAACATGAACAGACAATTCAAAAGTACAAAACAATGGCCAATTAGCAGGAAAATAATATAAAACTTAACAAAGAATATAAATAAAAAAAGATACAAATTTTCCTTTTACAAATTCACAAAGATTAAAAAGAATACCCAACACTCACTGTTGGCTACACTGTATATTAACTTCAGATATTAATTGTAGAAATGTTAGGTGAATACAGCATTTCTGGGGGACAGTTTGACAAGATTTGTGTAAAAAGCCTTAAAATATCATTACCCTTTGATGCTCAAAATTCCATTAAAATTTTATCTTAGGGGGTGCCTGGGTGGCTCAGTGGGTTAAGCGACCCAACTCTTGATTTCGGCTGAGGTCATGATCTCAGGGAACTGAGATCAAGCCCTGCATCAGGCTCAGAGTTCGGAGCCTGCTTAAAGAAGCTCTCAATCCCTCTCCCTGCCCACCAATGCCCCCATGTTCTTGCTGGTTCTTTTCTCTCTTAAAAAAAAAAAAAAATTATCTTCAGAATAACTAAGTTTTAACTATAAAGATGTGTAAAAATAAAAATACAAAAGACTACATTGTAAGATAGTAATTATCTGAGTGTTTTTTTACTTCCTCTTTTACAGATTTTTTAATATAGTCTGAATTTTTTCCACCAGAACAAATTGTTTTCTTCAAAAATAGTTATTTTTAAGATTAAAACTAAGTATAATTCTGCATTAATCAGCCTTAAGTATTCTTTTCAAGGAATGTATAGGATTTGCAAGTGATGCAAATGAGGGTATAACACTTGTGTAAGTGGTTAAGGGATATGTGTCACGTTCTTTCAGAACTGACTTACGACTTGGGTTTCAGTCTGTTTTGACAGCCCTTTGAGAAAGTTTTTTTTTCAAATCAACAAATGCTTTGATTTTTATCTCTTATATTCAGACTTTACGTTGTGAGTTGCGACCAAAAAATCTATTACAAATTCTACATGAACAAGTGAAAACACCGTGATTAAGTAGAATACTCTGTACATCATAGTATATTGGAAGTAAGGGAAAAATAATATCTTTAAAGAACTTTTTCTGTTAGATTTCTCATAAAATTTCCCCGACAAATCTATAAATGTTTTTTTTTTTTTTTTTTTTTAAGATTTTATTTATTTGCGAGAGAGAGAATGAGAGACAGAGAGCATGAGAGGGAGGAGGGTCAGAGGGAGAAGCAGACTCCCTGTATAAATGTTTGAATGTCACTATCAATACTTTCTTCTTTTCTTGAACACTTTTTTTCCTTGGCTCTTAGGAGACCACATTCTTCTGGATACCCTTTCGGATCTCTTCTGCTGGCCTCTCCCCCTTTGCTTGACAGTTAATTGTGGGAGGACCAAGGACTCAGAGTAGCCTCGTCTCAAACTTCACTCTCCTCCAGATGACCTCATCTAGTCCCATGGCTACCAACACTCCCTACTTAATTATCCTCTATCTATATATCCAGCTCTGACCCCTCCTGGAGCTCAAGTCTCATTTAGGTATTTCAAATTTAATGTGACCAAAACAGACTCTATCTTCTTTTCCTCCACCCCAACCCTGCTCCTTCTTCAAGTTGCTCATGCCAAAACTTCAGGAATTATCCTCAATTCCTCTTTCCCCTCATACCCTACATCTAACTCATCAGCTTCTAAACTTCTAAACGTTTCCTGAAATAGTTTAAGTCCCTCCATTTCTAATACTAACCATTCTAGTCCAAACTATGTCATCTCTCTCCTGAACTACTGCCCATAGCCTTAGAACTGATCTCTCTGTTTTCAGTTTGGGTCCCTTCAGTCATTTCTCCATCTAAGTTTAAGAGTATATTTTAAAAAATATTAACTAAATTATGTCATTCCTCTGCTCTAGCTTCCCAGCACTCAGGTATCAGCACACAGAGTCCTCACCCTAGCTTTCAGAGGCCTACTTATTATGGCCCTGGTCTACTTCTCTGGCTGAATTCCCTATCATCCTCTCCTCTGCTCACCAGGCTCCAACCTTACTGACCTTCACCTGTTACAGATTGAATCTTTGTGTCTCTCCCTGCCACACCCCCCCGCCCCCATTTCTATGTGGAAGCCCTAACCCAGTGTGACTACATGTGAAGACAGGGCCTGGGAAGAGGTGATAAAGGTTAAATGAGGTCCTAAGAGTAGGGCCCTAATCCAATAGGGCCAGTTCCCTCATAAGAAGAGGAAGACATACCAGATCTCTCCCCCTACACATACAGAGAAGGGGACATGAGAGGACCCAATGAGAAGGTGGTCATCTGCAAAGCAGGAAGAAAGTCCTCAGCAGGAACCGAATCAGCCAGCACCTTATCCTGGACTCCCCAACCGCCACAATTACAAGAAAGAAGTTTCTGTTGTTTCAGCCACCCAGTCTGTGGTATTTTATGATGGCAGCCTGAGCAGACTACTATACTACTGAGCTCATTAAAGGCTTCAGAGCCTTTGCCTTGGCTTAGAATGCTCTTCCTTGATCTCAGACAGTTGGTTCCTTCTTCTCATTCAGATATTGGCTTAAATTTCACCTTTCCAGAGAGGATGAGACCAACTGTTCAATCTAAAGTAGCCACACAATTACCCTCTATTTTAATTTTCTATAGAGAACTTACCACTATGATCTACTTTCAACTAACCATCCTTTGAAGGATATTTTAAATCCTAGGCCAGTTTTCCTAGGTAGTTTTTATTACTCATCAAGTTCTGGGGCTGCAATGTTTTACATTACCTTCAGAAAAACAAGAAGACAGTAACTTAACTACAAAATCATATATATATATATATATATATATATACACACACACACACATACACACACACATGTATATATATATGATGTATTTGAATAAACTTATGTTGCCCTTTCACATTTGAATAAACTCTATATAAATGTTGCCCTTTCACATTTTACTTAGTACCATTATAATACTGCTTGAAAACTAGCCTCCATTTTGGGGTGCCTGGGTGGCTCAGTCGGTTAAGCCTTCTGCTCTTGGTTTTGGCTCAGGTTGTGATCTCGGGGTCGTGTGACTGAGCCCTGCATCAGGCTCCATGGAGCCTGCTTGAGATTTTCTCTCTCTCCCTCTTCCTCTGCCCCTCCGCCCGCTCTCGTGTGCTTGCTTGCTCTCTCACGCTCTTTCAAATAAATAAATAAGTAAATAAGTATCTTAGAAAAGAAAAGAAACTAGCTTGCATTTTATGATACAACTCAGGCACAGAGAAGAGTAAAAAAAAAAAACAAAAAACAAAACTGTTTTCTAAATTCCCACATGTTATGCGGAATGATACATTTAATTTCTTGGGTCCTATTACACAATTCCCTATTTCATGTTTTTAAAAGTAGATGGTACCTTAAAAGAAAATTTTAAGACTTTATTGTTGGTGGTGATTCTTTTCTTGTCCAGAGAACAGTGACGATCTATGTATTGGGTAGATATTTCAAAGACACTAATGTTAAATTTTCTTTCACATTCAAAATATATAATCTAGCCTATAAGCCCTGCTGCTTATCTTGGCTTATAATTTGCTTTTTCATGAATTAGTTTATTTTTTTATTTTTTAAAGATTTTTTTATTTATTCATTTGACAGAGAGAGACACAGCGAGAGAGGGAACACAAGCAGGGGGAGTGGGAGAGGGAGAAGCAGGCTTCCTGCTGAGCAGGGAGCCCGATGCGGGGCTCGATCCCAGGACCCTGGGATCATGACCTGAGCCGGACGCAGACGCTTAATAACTGAGCCACCCAGGCGCCCCTTGAGTACCCATTTTTATTTACTTATTTGACAGAGAGAGACACAGCAAGAGAGGGAACATAAGCAGGGGGAGTGGGAGAAGCAGGCTTCCCACCGAGCAGGGAGCCTGATGCAGGGCTCGATCCCAGGACCCTGGGATCATGACCTGAGCCGAAGGCAGACACTTAACGACTGAGCCATCCCGGCGCCCTTCATGAATTAGTTTAAATAAACCTTTGGCATCCCTTCCTGGTAGAGAGGACTAGACTACCGATGTTTCTCCCTAGCTTTGAACTACATAGTTTACATTAATGTAATCACAAAAATCATTCTCTAGACAAAAACAATCTAGACAGGTTATTTTCTGAGAAAAAAACATCTTTTGTGCACCAAGTCTCCAGCTCTTTCAATCACTGATGACTTACCTTCTGCAGGCCTTCATGAATGAGGTGACCTATATCATCTATACTTCTTCCTAGTCGTTTAGATAAATATGTGAAGACTGGATCTTCTTTAGGTAATAGAGGTGCAGAAAGATTAACTCTCTCTTGTACACCCTGAAGAGAAGAAGAAAAAAATTGAAAAAACAAAACAAAACCACATACACAGAAAAAAGAGATCACAAGATAAAAGCTCACAAGTAACTCAGTATCTTATAGCATTTATTTTAAAGGAGTTTTAAGAAATAGGAGATGTTTGTAAAATTATAAAGCTGTTTGGAAGGGGAGAAGAAAAAATATTTATAAGCAAGAGACTACATTACAGAAAAAATGGGAAAAAAAAAAAAAATCCCAAATCTCTCTACTTACTCGCAGGTGTTGAAAAGCATGTATACTATATGGAAGTTCTAGAATTTTTGTACAATCAGGTTGCGCAGGGTCCGGAGGGACAGGAGATTCTGTGTCTATATAATCTTCAGGGCTAAAATCAAGAAGCCGGGAGCAATAAATGAATGAAAGGTGAAAAAATGTCTAATTTTTCCCTAACTGAACTATATTCTCATAGCATCTCATCTTTACAACCAGTATTAGTCATCATTCAACCTTTTTCATGCAGCAACTGTTGGCAGGCAGTATTTTAGGAGTTTAACTTAAAGGAGATAAATCAAGAGACAGAAAATAGTAGGTAGACCAAAGAACGTTACGATTATGAGCTTTTTAAAAGTTTTTTTAATATTCTTCCCAGAAATGTTATATCAATTTACACTTCTGTTGACAGCCTCTCCACATTTTTACCAGTTACTGAATTTTAAATATTTTTCCCCATTTGATAGGTGAAAACTATCTAAATGGTTTATTTTGTACTTATTTGATCATTACTGAGAGAGAGAGGTTTTCCACATGTTTATTGGCCATTTGTATTTCTTTTACTATAAATTGTTCAATCTTCTGTGGTATTAAGTATTTTTAATTGATATTTAAGAATTCTATGTGTAGTGTATTTTGAACTTTCAAATTTCGATAAACTCATCTGTGATTGGAGCTTATTCTCATTAGATAAATAATTTCTTATTGATTTGAGAAAGGTCTATTCAAGAAAACGTTAATTTTATTTCTGGAAAGAGAATTTCTTTACCTGATGTCTTTGCTTTCCAAAGTTATGTATGTGCCATCATACAGATCCAGGTCCCCTAAGGGCACTTTGGCTTTGATGCAGTCTGGATCTTCTTTATTATGTCTCTGTTCCAGTCCTGTATCTCTGTCCTCATTCTCTTCTATATGAATTTTTTGAGCAACTAATTGCTTCTGTTGAGAAGATAATGAGAACACAATGGATTTTTCTAATATCTCAGTCTAGATACCACATAAGAGAAAGGAGAATTTAAAATCTTCTATGTGAAGGAAGACAAGGATTCTGAACAAAGTAGTCCCCCCCTTATCTGTAAGGGTATCTTCCAAGACTCCCAGTGGATGCCCGAAACCATGGATAGTACCAAACCCTATATATATTGTATTTTTTCCTATACATATATACCTATAATGAAGTTTAATTTATAAATTAAGCACAGTAAGAGATTAACAATAATTATAAAATAGAACAATTACATTATACTGTAATAAAAGTTATGTGAATGTGGTCTCTCTCTCAAAATATCTTACTGTACTTATCCTTCTTGTGATAATGTGATATAATAAAATGCCTACATGATAAGATGAAATGAAGTGAATGACGTAGGCATTGTGACATAGTGTTAGACTATTATTGACCTTCTGACGATAGGTCAGGAGGAGGATTATCTGCTTCTGGACCACAGTTGACCCATGGGTTACTGAAACCACAGAACGCAAAACTGTGGATAAGGGGGAATTAATTAGTTGATAATAAATAAGCTTCTCTAAACAAGTGTCCATATATAGAAAGTAACAGTATATGACATTTATGATAATGGCAGCTGAATACCTTCATAATAGGATCTCTGACTACCTATAAACTGCATCTATCAACTTAACTTCCCTGGAACAGAATGGCTCAGCAATTAAAACTACCTTGAATTGTCCACACATCATATTTCAGCCCTTCGAGACATCCAGCATGTTGATACTGTGGACTGGAATAATTTCCCCTAATGCCCTGTATTCCAGGTGAATTCCTGCTACTCACAATTTTTTTTCTTCAAACATATAGAGGAATTACATAAAAACCTAAGTTTCCACCACCCACCCACATCTACCATATGATAACATTTGCCATACTCATTTCAGATTTTTTAAAAAGGAAAAATAAGGTAGTCGAACCCTTTCTTTACTGCCTTCAAAATCCCTCTCTCCCTTCCCAAAGTTACCACTATCCTGAATTTGTTTGATGTATCACTTCTGTGTATATCTTTATAAAATATTACTATATTACTCTTATTCTCCTAAAATATTATATATATATGTATATATATCCATATATATGTCCCAAATCAACATCTAGCATTGCTTTCCAAGCTTAAAAACTTTATGTAAACAGTATCATCCTATATCATTTTACAACTTATTTTTTAACTTTGTTTTTAGTATTTATCTACAGTGATCAGTATAGCTCTAAATTTTTCATTTTAACAGATGTATAAAAATGTATTTATCCATTTTTCTATAAACCTTTAGGTTGTTTATCTTTTTGCTATTAAAAATGCTGTGATAGGGGCGCCTGGGTGGCTCAGTCGTTAAGTGTCTGCCTTCAGCTCAGGTCATGATCCCAGGGTCCTGGGATCGAGCCCCGCATCGGGCTCCCTGCTCAGCAGGAAGCCTGCTTCTCCCTCTCCCAATCCGCCTGCTTGTGTTCCCTCTCTCGCTGTGTCTCCCTCTGTCAAATAAATAAATCTTTAAAAAAAAAATGCTGTGATATTCTTTTTTTTTTTTAACGATTTTATTTATTTATTTGAGAGAGAGAGAATGAGAGAGAGCACATGAGAGGGGTTAGGGTCAGAGGGAGCAGCAGACTCCCTGCCGAGCAGGGAGCCCGATGCGGGACTTGATCCAGGGACTCCAGGATCATGACCCGAGCTGAAGGCAGTCACTTAACCAACTGAGCCACCCAGGTGCCCCAAAAATGCTGTGATATTCTTATAAAAGCCTCCTTGTGCACATGTGTAAAAGACCCAGAAGGGGTAAAAATATGGGATGCAGGGGTCATATGGGATGCACATTTTCTGATTTAGACACTGTCAATCTGTTTTTTAAAGTTGTTATAACCACTAGGATTCTACCAACAGATTATCATAATACCCATATCCCCACAAACTTACCATCATCACATTTTTAGTTTATGTCAGTTTGATGGGCATTAAATGTTACGATTATTGGGGTAGACTGTATTACTATTAATGCATCTGCTGCAACTCCTTACAAAGGAGTCAACACATCACTGTTCTGCTTAACTCAGATGTGGCCAGTATGACTTACTTTGACAAATTTAACATGAGACGTGCCATTGAATCCTCTCAAGGGAAACATCTTTTAGAGCCAGTGTATGCTTTACTGTGTTCTTTCTTTTCCCTCAGGTACTCAGAATGGCAATATGCCAGACAGTGGCTGTTCTGTCAGCCTGGGTTCTGGCATTTGGACCAGAGTGATATTTAATATGACCTTATTGTTTTAAGCCATGAAGATTACTGGGATGTTACTAAATGATCTGTTTCCACTTACTCATTCCCTCCTGACTCTTTTCCTGTAGGTAGGCTATACTATATACTGCCCTATGACGTCAGGCTTGCCCATGTGACTTGATCTGGAAGATGGAATGTGAGTAGAAATGATGTCACTTCTAAGTAGAAACTTTAAACAGGCTTGTATGTTTGGTTACTCTTCCTTGAGCCTCCACCTTCCTCCATGAAACAGCACTGAGATTTTTGGGACTGTTTGTTACCAATGCAAAAGTTGTCATCCACTACAAAATGTAGCCATCTTAACTAATGCAATCATTAATGTGACTGAACATATTTTCATATGTTTATGAGCTATTTTGTAACTTGACCTTCCAAGTCTGCCTATTTTTCCCCCGTTTTTTTTTATTGATTTGTAGAAATTTATGAAGAGTGATTCTGTAAACTCATTCCTTATCAGTTATAGGTACTGCAAATATCTTCTCCCAGCTTCTAGCTTATGTTTTAATTTTGTTCATGGTGTCACTTGCTAAAGAGAAGCTTTTAGTCTTAAGATGGTCAAAACTATCAGTTGTTTTCTTAATTGTGATTTCTACATTATTTAAGGAATCCTTCCCTATCCGAATGTCATAAATAAAATATTTACTGATGAAAAACTTAACAAAGTAATAAGGTAAGGGCAAGCACTAGAATAACAGAAATGTAATCTATAGTTTTAATCCGTGTAATTTATTTGTTAAACAAGTTGTGTCATTTGTTCTGCAGAGTCTGCCACTCTACAGGATTTTGCTGACTGTATCTCCTAGGTTCATTTAATGAGTCCCTTTCTTTGTCCTCTGTATTTCCTGAATATTGATAGCAGGATCCAGGGGTTCTTTTTTTTTTTTTTTTTAAGATTTTATTTATTTATTTGACAGAGAGAGACACAGCGAGAGAGGGAACACAAGCAGGGGGAGTGGGAGAGGGAGAAGCAGGCTTCCCACGGAGCAGGGAGCCCGATGTGGGGCTCGATCCCAGGACCCTGAGATCATGACCTGAGCCGAAGGCAGACACTTAATGACTTAGCCACCCAGGCGCCCCAGGATCCAGGGGTTCTTAACTCTTTCGTGTCACAGACTTCTTTGGCAGTCTAATGAAACCTGTAGACCCCTTTCATTTTTTAAATACATAAAAAAAAAATATAGAGAGAATGACAAAGGAAATCAATTATACTGAAAATACTACTTGAAAGGTAGCAATACTCTTAAATTTTTAGTATGTTTGCCCATAAATTTTCTAACAGGATTTTAATTTATTCAGTTAGTTCTACCTTCTCCTAAACATGACAGAAGAGTCTAACGGGCTTTACCTAATCACTGAACATGCTTCAACCCAACTATGTATTATTTTTACCTAGCTTTACCTTTCAAAGTGCAAAAAATAAATAATTAAATAAGTTTAGCAACTTCTTCATCAGTATTTTTACTCATCATTATACATCCTATGCATATCTACTGGGTTTACTTTTCTTCTTGTAGAAGTACATCTTCGATTTTTTTTAAAAGTGAGAGTCTGCAGTAAGTAAACTCTTTGTCAGAAAACATCTTTGTTTTGCCCTCACTCTTGAATGATGGCTTACAGGAACATAAACTTCTAGTTTGACTGATTTTCCCTTAGCACTCTGAGGCTACTCCTGCACTGTCTTCTGGTACTTTAAGAAGTCCATCTCGTTGTTACGACTTTGTAGATAAATGGTATTACTTAGTTTCATGGCCTTAAGTCTGTATTTCAGTGTCTAACAAATACACATCTGCAGCCTGTACCTTTACCCCAGAGTCCCCACTACCTTAATCAAAAACTGATGGAATCAACCTTTTTCATTTTTGTTTTCATTGACATGGTGAATGGCATTTTCCTCCTTCACATACTCTCATTTAAGTCTCTTTATATTATATAATACTGCCTCTTAAAAAAAAGAACGGCAATAAACATATACAATGTGTATATGCATCTGAAAATAAAATCTATTTTCTGCACCACTGCATTCTTTGAACACTGTGTTTAAATAAAAAACAGATAAAGCTTCCAAGCATGAAGCAGTATAAATACACCTATTGTCTTATTCCTACTTTTTCAGATAACTGATGTTGTTTGTTATTAAGCAAAATCAGTTTATGGAAATCAGTGATAGAAACAAAAAGGTCGCACTTTATTAGTACGAATAGATTTCAAGTTTTCAAAGTGCAAAGTGATTAATGCTTTCACCTCATCATAAAAAACACACAATAACAAGACCCTACTTGGGAATTAATAAAAAAATATATTTTTTATAGAGTACTGAAACCATTTTTCCTTTTTGTATTTTACCCAAACTCTCCTTCTAAGCATATGCAGAGAGATTATTCCTTTTCATACTTGATGGAAAAACTTATACATGGAACCCCTGTTCAAGGATATAGTGAGTCAAGAATCAGGCAAAACCCAGGTTAGTCTTTTTCTCTTACTATTGCTCAAATGTCATTCCAATTAGATGTTACTTTTAAAAATGTGATTAAAAGTATATATGGAACTGAGAAGAATCGGGCTTAAGAAATAATGAGCTTTCATTTTTCTTTGAATACAACAGCTCCTGTGAAATGCAACAAGTTTCAGCTGCGTATCACATTCCCATTGCCTCACCTCCAATTCTTTGAGGTAGTTAACTGTTGTTTCTTGTCTCATTAATATGACTAAGTCATGGGGATGCTTCAAGTTCATTGGTGAATCCACCTGCAAGGAAGCAAGCAAGCAATAAATAAAGCTCAGATTTCATCAACATTTGTTTGGATTCATAAAGTTTCCTTTAATATGCTTTAAATTACTGTTCAACCACCATTATAATCAGTATTAGGTGCTCAGTAAAACTCAAGGGGTATTTCAAAAGCGATCGCACATAAATTTCAGCAAAGAGAATGACATGTTCAATAGCTGCCCCTTGAATTCCAACATTAAAGAGTAAGTTTTGAAGCTAATATTCTAACTTGGTCAGTCATATAAGAAATATTCAAGAAGAAAAGTATTTGGCAACAAATGATAAAGTAAATTCCTTAAAAAGTAATTCACACCTATAATAATAAAAGGAATTGTCTTGTCTTGACAGAACATTCCATATCTGAACAGGTTTAGAGTGATAAAAGGAAAATACTAAAAGCACCTATTTTTGAAGGCTATTTGTGGAAGCCATAAATCAAAGTTAATATAAAATAATCTTGAGATTTATTATTTACAACTCATGTTCTCTGGATCATAAACGGGTGACTATGTTGTTGAAGATGTAGGAAAAATGAACCCTCATATGCTAGTAGCAGGCTTATAAATTTGTTCTTGTCTAGAGGGTCATTTGACAACATGTATCAAAATGTTAAAAGTGCATACCTTTTGATATGGCAATATTAACTCTAGGAGACTATCCTACAGACATTCTTAAACAAGTAGGCAAAAATAAACACAAGGATGCCTACTACAACACTTTTAGCTGCAAAAAAAATTAAACACAATCTAAGTCCATAAATAAGGGAATAGGGAGGGGCGCTTGGGTGGCTCAGTTGGTTAAGCGTCAACTTTTATTCTCAGCTCAGGGTCATTATCTCAGGGTCATGAATTCAAGCCCTGCATTGGGCTCAACTGGGTGTGGAACGTACTAAAAATAAAAAATAAGGGAATAGGGAAGTCCACTATCTAAAATGGATATAGAAAGACTAGATCTACTGTCATGGAAGGATGCTCACAATGTATAATTAACTAAAAATAAAGAATAATAAGTATACTATGATATTTTGTTTAAGAAATTACATATATATATTTATAGATATAGATATAAACATGTCTCTATATGCACAAAACTAAGTAACTTTATAGTGGTTTCTTTTGGGAAGAGGGATTAGGAAGAGAGGCACACTCACGTCTATATAGTTGTATATTTTTAAACTGTTTATAATGTAGACATAATACATTTATAATAAAGAAAAAACAACACACACGTGGACATACACACATGTTTTTCGAATTTCAGAAAACTCTGACAGTGGCCTTGGTACCTAAGGGATGAGATAAAGTTCCTGCATCCCATGGTGCTAGACTGGAACTGTCAAATTATATACCAGCCCTTCAGGAAGTTCCACTTTGAGGAAAAACTATCTTTTTGTAACCTCTAAGAAACTGGTATCAACTCAATTAATCAAATTGAGAGCTAGCTTTTTTTTTTTTTTAAAGATTTTATTTATTTTTTGAGAGAGAGAGAAAGAGAGCGAGCATGCGTGGGTGAGTCGGGGGAGGGGCAGAGGGCGAGAGAGAATCTCCAGCAGACTCCATGCTGAGCACAGAGCCCTACCCAGGGCTCAGTCTCATGACCCTGAGATTATGACCTGGCTTAACCAACTGAGCCACCCACGTGCCCCTAGAGCTAGCCTTTTAAGTGCAGAAGGTAGGCTTGCATAGATCTTGGTGATAAAAGACTCTATTAAAAGAAAGATTTTAAAGAGAAGAAATAAAAACATGAAATAAAGTTGGACAGTTGCTTTAATAATATGCATTAAATTGGACAATGTTAAGTGACTACAGATAAAACTCATCTGCCTTTGCTCATTCTACCATCTCAGAGACACCAGAGGAAAAAGAGATGCTAATTCAGAGTAACTTCCATACTTTTATTGCAATTATCTGAACTACATAATTATAACTGTATAGTTGTGAATAATTATCATCGCCCATGGTCTTGCTTTTAAGATGAGATCCCTTCACTGCTCCCCTTGGCCTTCCCACTATATTGGAATCTATATCAAAACTGGACTCTGAATTTAAAAGGCATTAAAAATACAAAAGCAAAGCCTATAGTACTTGACCACCTGAGCTGTAAATCTCCTCTACCAATCAATCAAAGCTAGCAAAAGCCTACAAGCAAAATGCTAGGTTTATCTCAATAAGAAATAGAAAATTTTCAAATACTATGAAACTTTTCTTTTCATAGTATTTGAACATATGCCCAACAGTCAAATGCATGTAGTGCAGGGAAAGCTACCATAATGGATTGAATATGGACTGATTTAACTCCAAAGCCCATCGATCTTTTTTACAACAATGTAATAAATTACAGCACACCATAATTTTTATAGAAGAAAATGTAAAAGCTACAGCCAGTGGCCAGATTACAAAAGAACTTTTCATAAAGATGCCAAAGAAAGTCTGCTTACTTTGCTACTTTGTCCAGAACTTTAAGAGGTAACTATTTAGTACATAACTCTATAAGGATTTTTAAATGAGGTTTTTAGGGGAAAAAAAAACAACAACAAAAAAACCCAACAAGATGGGGGAGGAATGAGGGAGTATGACATTCTAATTCCAAAATACCTAAACAATCTGTTCACCTGATATTTGGAGAACTGCAAGAGGAATGAAAGAATGAGATAAATGAAGATTTACACTGAAGAAATACTGAAAGCACACTCTTAGTTTTAGATTAAAAGGATACTAGCTAATCAGGGCTTTCTCATATTTAAATAGCATGGGATTGGCCAACATTCAATTGTGAGGAAGTACTTTTCATTTCCTTGAAGCTTTAAGTTCAACAAAGATATAAGAGCTAGAGGAGGTATAAAGGTAAAATTATTAGCAGAAGGAAGGAAGTGAGCCCACTGACAGCTGTGCTTCTCTTTTAGACATGGCAGCAAATGGCATGGATCTTTGCCAGACAAAGGTTGGTTGCAGATTTATAGCCTGACATGTATTTTTTATTGAGGTAACCTCAAGTTCTTACAAGTTAAGACTTTATAATTATCTTTGGCAAATGCCAATCGGCTTGAATTTCTCTCCTTTTGAATACCTCCCCTCCTTAGGTTACAAAAGAGAGTATGCCTGTAAAGACTACAACATCCATTCAGCCAATGAAGGTTTATTAAGCCTCTATAAACCAGGCCCACTATGTCAATATTTGAGGCCTATGTACTCCAATTTTATACACAATGTGAATGCCTTCAAAATCTTTAGCATTTAGAAGAGGCTGCTATAAGCCCAGGAGCAAAAAGTGACAGGAATTAGAGTGGTAGGTTAAAAAGGACATGACGTATACATAAGACCTCAAAGCACCTTATGGCTTTTTCACAAGGGACAAGCAACCCTACAAATGTCTGTTACTTCACAGCATAATAAATGATACTTGTAATGACCTGAATCATAAAGAAAAAGGAATTATTTTCAATTTGTTCTACTTAAGATGGTGAAAAATTATGAAATATATTTTAGAGCAAAGTTATACTGAAGGGTAAAGCTGACCAAATATTTGGAAATTAGCTATATGAAACTGTATTATACAGAATGATTCATTCTCTAAGAGTTCTCAATTCAATTTCATTTTTCTTTGAATACATTATATAAGTACATGTGTCCAATTATATATAACAGCAGTAAGTATCTTACTCATATCAAGTTCATTTTCATGTATTTCAAAATTTGCTGCTGTCTTTATCATTAATATCTACATTTCTAATCTGGAGCCCTACCTCTGTGAATTCAATAAATTCACATGGTAACAGGGGAATGTCACTATATAAGGATAATTACTTCAATGTCAAATCAAATAAAGGGTGAACATTTTAAACTTAAAATACCCAGTCTAAGGGTATAAACATTTTTGAGTTCTACAAAAGCATGAGTGAGTCCATCACTTTCCACTGGTCCTTTATGACAGGAAATTGATCATTTCCATTATAATATTAATTCCAGCTCTCATATGCAACTTATTCTTCACATATGCTGAACATTCTTACCTCTTACTTTTTGATGGTATTCAAATGAGTACACGAGAGCAGCATTACTGAAATCTTATATTACGCCGTACCCATTTTTAAAAAATTCCCTTTAATTAGAAACTAGGGATGGAATATTTTAAATCTTTTATTCAGAATTTTGGATTATTTACTGAGACAGTATGATGGAAAACATAAATAAAAATCTTCAAAGCAATGAAGATTTTACCTCTACTTTAAGTGATCCCAGTTAGTGGGTATTTCTAGTGTTTGCTATCTAGTATCTGCAATTCCCTTCTTGTGGAAAAAACACCTGCCTTGCTCGGCTGGAAGCATCTTTCCCCACATGGGAAGTCCTAATCCCAGTGAATTCCTTTCCCTTGGTCATGGTGATTATCTCTGAGAAGGGACATCAACCAAGTGGTCAGTTGGCACTAAAGAGACTGTAATCTAGAACTTCTGTTTGAGTTATGGGGACCAGTCATCTTGTATTCACAGGGGCCTGAGTATGGGGTTAAAGAAATGGAGAAATGAAGACAGAGAACAAACCTATCATGGTTATACTGTTTCAGCCATGGATCAAACTGTATCTGCAACACTTAGAATTTGTTCAAACATACCGATAAAAATTTTCAATATAGAAGTCTTGATGCTATTTCTAAACATCTGCTGAATTTTCTTAAGCCCTCTGCCTAGGGTATCCTCTTACTCTTGTGGCTCTTTTCAGACTTTCTCTCCCTTTGCACATGCTAATTCTCCTACTTGGAACACTCCTACTTGGAACTCCTACTTGGAACATAACCTTATGCTTTTGGTGAAAGCCAAACGACTGGGCTCAAATGACATTTCTCTTGTGAAGCCATCCTTCTCCTGAGCTCGCACGGTACTCTTCACATGCTTCTTTAATAGTGTTTATTATACTGTTTAATTATTGTATGTCTGTCTCTCCAAAAAAATTTTTTTTGTATTCATCTTTCTACTTCCAATACTTAATAGGCTTTCAGGTACATGTCAGACACTTAATACACTGTTGATTGCTTGATGAAGTTGTCTGATGTCACATCTGTTAGAGAATCCATCTCCACCGGAATTATCATTCAGTGATGACTATCTGTAAAGGAGGCCTATGGCTAGGCCTCCAGGAATCATGACAAAATAAGTCCTTGACAGGTCTATGACTAGCTGTGTGACCTAAAGCAAATCACTTTCCCTGCATAGGCTTCTATTTCCTCATCTATAAACTGAGGGGACCCAACCTGATGACTTCTAAACTTATACTCTTCATATCCTACCTCCATAAAAGATTTAACATTACCATAAAAGCATCACATTTTTACCAGTCTCATGCACCACTGAAGTAATCTAATGTTCAAATGAATGAAATGATCATTCTTCCAATTTGCCCGGATAAATTTGTACTCATTCTAGGTAGGGACTCTTTCCAAAGCTGCAGCTAAAAGCTTCTTTTTCAAACTGTCAATTTGTCAAATTAAACCAAGGTTCCAATTAGCAGTGGCTATTTATTTCTGAGCAGTTAGGTTGCTCATTGTATCATGGGCAAAATTAGCTCTCCTGTCCTTATGCCACTTAATTCTAACAAAGTTCAACTGAAAAAAAAAATCTCTTTTCTGATCATAAGCTAAATATGTATGTTATTGAAAAGCAAACATATTATGGATAATATAAAGAAAATTAAAGTTACTGGAAATGTCACCTTCCGAGATACCTGTTGTCAGATAACTATGTCAGGATAACCTCAACGCACACACACACACAGAGCTAGGTAGATAAATATTTTTACAAAAACAGGATCATATTTACTATATTGTATCCTTCCCTTCTTCACTCTTTCTTAAATTTTATCAGATTTCTTCCTCAGGAATATAGATCTACATCATCCTATTTAGTTAATATTATATTAAAGTTATTTATCCAGTTTCCCACTAATTAAAATATGGGCTTTTAGTTATTCTCCCTTTTTAACAATATTGAGATGAGTATCCTTATAAATTTTTTTGATTGCTGCCTAATTATTTTCTTCCTAAAAAAGGAACTGCTAGGTTAAAGGGACTGCACTTCTAAATTTATATTTTTTGCTAGTTTTTCTCCAGAATAGCTGAATCAACTTAAATTCCTAACAGTCACTGAGTTTCTACACACTCTTAAGAACACAGGGAAAAGGGTGAATACATTTTAATCTCTTTATTGGCCATAGGTATTTCTTCTTTTGTGCACTTACAAAAAAATCTTCCTCATTGCCTCACTTTAAATCCATCTGGTAGTTTACATCACAATTTTATGAATGGTGGTTTCTAGATGGTGGGACTCTAGGTGATTATCTTGTTTTCTGACTTTTTCTAAAACAAACACATATTTCTTTTTTTTTTTTAGTGTTATCTACCGGTCTTTTTTGAAAATGAAACTTTAAGAGTGCTATACATGTATTTTTAAACAGAAAACAACTGTAATGACAAATAAGCTTAGGTCTGAGGAACAGTCTTGTAGCTTTTCCTTATATATTCATAGAGAAAAAGTTCCTCTCCCCTATGTGGGGCCAGGCAAAACACTTCAAAAAGGTAACATCTTTTGTATTTTCTTGTTCCTTACCTTACTCTCCTCAGATTTTTATCCTTATTTCAAATCTAGTTCACTACCATTTTCAAATGACTGCCCAAAGTACCCTCACCTTTGTGACTCCTGTCAGGCGAATACAGGGGCAAGCAAGATGAGTTTAGAGGGATGGAATGAGGGAGACAGAAGTCTGTTGCCTGACTTTGCAAGCAATTCTTTCTTCAGGATTTAAGTCTAACCATCATGGACCTGCACCTTCCTCCAGGTCAAGAGAAGTGCAAGTTCACAAACAAAATACCAGTCCAGCCTTGCCTCTTGAGAGGGACTTACATGGGCTCCTGGTTATAATAATTTTCAGAACTCTAATATAGGAGATCTTTTACTAGAAATACTATCAGATCAATAAAACACTATCATTATGAACTGTCAGGACTTGGAAATATTTTTGTTAAAGATGATTTTTTTTTTTGCCATTAGGATACTTGTACAATATGGAATTTTAAAGAGAAATTTAAAAACATGCCTCAGTTTTACATCAGAAATCAGGTTATCAAAACTAAAATAAACTTTAAACAAAAATACTAAATCTTAATCATCACATGAATTTTAATGGTCTTATATCTCTATTTTCTAATGTTTTACCCTCAGATTTTACCTTCTCATTTTCACAGTTCTTGAAAAATAAAGTTGTAAATGCTTAAATGCACTTAAAACAATCTAGGTATTTGAAGTATATCATACAGCTATAATCTAGATTGGACCACGTACGGTGTTGCAGCCAGTTTTTTTAAACACTTTTTATTTATTTATTTAGAGAGAGGGGGAGAGAGAGAGAAAGCACAAGTGGGAGAGGCAGAGGGAGAGCCAATCTCAAGAAGACTCCTAAGCAGGGAGCCTGACACGAGGCTCAGTCTCATGACCTGGAGATCATTACCTGGGCCAAAATCAAGGACACTTAACCAACTGAGCCACCCAGGCGCCCCTGTTGCAGCCAATTTTATGAGAACATATCACACAATCACCATGTCCTACCTGAAAGCAAGTTAATAACCATTTTCAACATGAACAACAAACGAACAACTTCTTATAAAAGCACTACCAGTCTACATGTTCTGATTTGTGTCACCAGGAAACATACAAATAACAAAATGAATAAAGTAGACAATTTACAACTTTACAAGAAAAGAAAACGAAATGCTGGATCAGGACTCAAGAGTCACGGATATTTCTCATTTGTATATTTATGATATTCTTGTAAATATATACAGAAAAATGTTGCTGTGCAGTTAGAGCTATTTTATATTTAACTCAGAAGTGACTCATTCCAGCAGCCAATATTTATCAAACAGTAATAGCCCAACAAAGATGTCCATGTCCTAATCTCAGAACCTGGGACTAGTCAGGATACACGGCAAAAGTTAATTAAAGTAGCTGATGGAATTAAGGTTGCTATTCAGATTACTTTAATTAAGACAGAGAGTATAGGGGCGCCTGGGTGGCTCAGATGGTTAAGCGTCTGCCTTCGGCTCAGGTCATGATCCCAGGGTCCTGGGATCGAGTCCCACATCGGGCTCCTGGCTCAGCGGGGAGCCTGCTTCTCCCTCTGACCCTCTCCCCTCTCATGCTGTTTCCCTCTCGCTCGCTCTCTAAAAAAATAAATAAAATCTTTAAAAAAAAAAAAAAGACAGAGTATAACCTGATTATCCAGGTGGGCCCAATTTAATCACAAGGGTCCTTAAAAGTGAAATAGGTAGGGGCGCCTGGGTGGCTCAGTCGTTAAGCGTCTGCCTTCGGCTCAGGTCATGATCCCAGGGTCCTGGGATCGAGCCCCACATCAGGCTCCCTGCTCGGCAGAAGCCTGCTTCTCCCTCTCCCACTCCCCCTGCTTGTGTTCCCTCTCTCGCTGTGTCTCTCTCTGTCAAATAAATAAATAAAATCTTAAAAAAAAAAAAAAAAAGTGAAACAGGTAGGTGAAAGAGAGAGACGTTGCTAAGAGAGGTCAGAGAACAGGGCCAAGAGCCAGGGAATATGGGTGGCTTCTGGAAACTAGAAAAGGTAAGGAAATGGACTCTCCCCCAGAACCTCCAGAAAGATATGCAGCTTACTGTCCCCTTGATTTTAGCCCAGTGAAACATGGGTTGGACTTCTAACTTACAGAACTATAAGATGTTAATTTTGTGTGTGTGTTTTTTTTTTTAAGATTTTATTTATTCGACAGAGAGACACAGCAAGAGGGAACACAAGCAGGGGGAGTGGGAGAGGGAGAAGCAGGTTTCCCGCGGAGCAGGGAGCCCGATGCAGGGCTCGATCCCAGGACCCTGGGATCATGACCTGAGCTGAGGGCAGACGCTTAACGACTGAGCCACCCAGGTGCCCCAATTTTGTGTTGTTTTAGGCCACTAACTTTGTGGTAATTTTTACCAGCAGCAAATAGAAAACTAATGCAAGTACCCACTAAGTTCAAGGCACAATGCCAGGCTCAATGGTGATAAAAAAAAAGCACGTGTGAGCTTGAAAATTCTTAGATGGATACTATGGACTGAACTGTGTGTCTCCCCAAAATTATGTGTTGAAGCTGTAACCTCCAATGTGACAGTAATTGGAGACTGGGCCTTTGAAAGGTAATTAATTTAGATGAGGTCATACGTTTATAGGACAGGATTGGTGCCCTTATTAAGAGGAGACATCAAAAGCTTGCCTTCTCTTTCTCTCTGCCATGTGAGGACACAGCAAGAATGCAGCTGGTCTGCAAGTCAGAAAGATAACTCTCACCAGAACCTGATCACTCTGGCACTCTGACCTTGGACTTCCAGACTCCAAAACTGTGAGAAAATACACTTCTGTTGCTTAAGTCACTCAGTTTATGGGATTTTGTTGACAGCCAAACTAAGATTTGTTAAGCAAATATTGGAAAAGGGACACTAAAATGAGAAGTTGAACCTTAATTTTATCATTACTCAGGTGATGGCAAACTCAACAGTCAGGAAATTATTTTGCTATTTCATGCTAGAAATCACTGCTGTAAGACACCACTGAATAAAGTTCAACTTGATTACTCATCAAACAGTATTAACATGGGGGGGGAGGGTCAGCTTGACTAATTTCTTTTACTGCAATCCCAACAAGTGTGAAGTAAGCATTAATGACAAAGGTTTAATTTTTCTATGAAGACAACAAAATCAAACTGAAGGCTCCTTTTTGTTCATACTTCCACTGATGGGCACAACACTGTTTCGCTAGGGCAATGGATGGGATAAGGAGTCTTTCACTAGAATCGGATTATATAAACAAAGATTTGACATATCCCAAACACTGTTGGGCATTTTCAAACACTTCTGATGTAGTCCTTCAAAAGGAGAATTCAGCAATATCTAAGAAAATTAAATATGCATTCTTCAAATCAGGAAATTCCATTTCAAAGAATTCCTCTTACAAATATACTCACAGAAGCATGCAAAGATCTATGAATGAGCATGTTCACTCACTGCAATATTGTTTGATAATAAAAGCCTGGAAACAATCTAAATGGCTATCATTAGGGAACTGGTTAAATAAGTTACAGAAGAGCAATACAACCAAATACTATACATTTTTAAGGGTAAAGAGAGTAGCTTTTCATTTCTGACAGATACCTACCTCTTATTAAGTGAATTAAAAACTAGTCATGAGATAAAATGTTTCCAGTTGTGGTTTTAAAAAAATCTATATGAGGGTTTGCTTGGGAACTTTTTGGAAGAATACACAAATAATTCTGTGATTACTTCCAGGAAGGACTGTGAGTGGTTATGAAACTTCCACTTTTCATTTTATGTCATACTAAGTAGCTTGAAAAAAACGTTTTGAACTATGATCATGTATTTTAGTTTTAAATTCAATTATAAAATTAAAAAATATATTGGTGTATTATAGATAAAACTACAGAACTATTTTTCTTTATAACTGGTAGTAATGCTTAGCAGTACAGAGAACAGAACAGAGCGTAGGATGGGATCTGAGCTGGAGTTCACACACTGCCACTTCCTACCTTCATACCTGTGCAAGGAGTTTAACCATACTCAGCCTAAGTTTCTGTATTTAATAGAGAGATCAATACCCACATCTTACTGGGTCTATAGGACAATAAAATGAGATATGAATATGAAAACACTTGGTAAAGAGTTCAGTGAAATAGACATTAAATTTTATTACTATAAAAGTTACCTGTTCTCTTCCCCTAAGCGGCCTGAGGTGGCCTCTGAAAATGGTTCCCTATTCGTTTGACCCAGAAAACCCTACAAAATCACGCAAATCAAGAGGTTCAAATCTTCATGTTCACTTTAAGAACACACATGAAACTGCCCAGGCTATCAAGGGTACGCATATTCGAAAAGCCACCAAGTATGTGAAAGATGTCACTTTGCAGAAGCAGTGCGTGCCATTCCGTCGATACAATGGTGGAGGTGGTAGGTGTGCCCAGGCCAAACAGTGGGGCTGCACACAAGGTCGGTGGCTCAAGAAAAGTGCTGAATTTTTACTGCACATGCTTTTTAAAAAAAATTTTATTTATTTATTTGACAGAGAGGCAGAGAGGAGCCACAGGCAGAGGGAGAGGGAGAATCGGGCTCCCTGCAGGGCTCAATCCCAGGACCCTGGGATCATCATGACCTGAGCTGAAGGCAGACGCTTAACCGACCAAGCCACCCAGGCGCCCCATTACTGCACATACTTAAAAATGCAGAGAGTCATGCTGAACTTAAGGGTTTAGATGTAGATTCTCTGGTCATGGAGCAAATCCAGGTGAACAAAGCCCCCAAGATGTGGCGTAGAACTTACAGGGCTCATTGTCGGATTAACCCACACATGAGCTCTCCCTGCCACACTGAGATCCTCACTGCAAAAGAGCAATGTGTTCCTAAGCCAGAAGAGGAGGTGGCACAGAAGAAAAAGATATCCCAGAAGAAACTGAAGAAACAAAAACTTATGGCCTGGGAGTAAAGTCTGCATAGAATAAATGCAAATAAAAATAAAAACAAAAAAAAAGTTGACTTTATCCTAAATTAGAGTCACTTCCATGTATGACTGTATAAAATGCAAACTCTGTGAAGGCAGGGACCGTATCTCCTTCACAGCTGTATCCCACCTACCTAACACAGAAAGCATTCCAAGATGTGTTTAATGAGCTAGCTAAGTCTGCCAAATATAATGGCACCCAAAAAGCTCTCAGCAAATACTTGCTCAAATAAAAACGTTCCTGACTCCACTTAACCACTTTCGGCATGTATCATTCTCTTGAGTTTTACTAAGGATTAACTACCCATCTCAACTCCCCACCTAGCAATTAGACTCAAGGTAGAAAGGGCTGTTGGGGGGTGGTTGGGTGTGGGGGTGGGGGTGGGTGGTGTGTGTTTGTGTGTGTGTGTGTGTGTGCGTGCGTGCGCGCGCCTGCACTCTCTTGCTGGTCACCTGATTTCAATTTAAGTAAGTGCCTCACTGGTAAGTGAAGACTGAAGTAAGATGTTAGTAAAAAATACATAAATGAGTTCTTTTCAAAAGTTAAGACACATGAAGTAGTTAAATAAATATGGAAAGCACAATCTGATCTGTCCAGTGTGAATTTCTGGTAGTAGGTCCTGAAAACAAATATGTACTTTAGCTTATATAAAATTGTCATGACGGTACAGATTTTTAATAAATGCTTTTGTACATGTTTATAATAAAGAAATGTCTTAATGTTAAATGACTTACCTAAATTTATACAGTATTCAATAATTTAAATAATGCCACAATCTCAAAGTTCTTTGAGCATATCATCAAAGGTATGTTGAAGAGAGAATATATCTAAATAGCCAATCAGAATTTAGGTTATCTGAAGCACCATTTTACAACTCTGATTTAGAGATACTATATTCTTAGAGAAGTCTTAGTCTAGACCTTTTATTTTTAACAGGGAGAATGAATGAGTTGGCTTGCCCCCTTTAAAGTAAATGCACTGTGGGGCGCCTGGTTGGCTCAGTCCGTTAAGCAGCCAACTCTCGATTTCGGCTCAGGTCATGATCTCATGGGTTATGGGATCAAGCCCTAGGTTGGGCTCCATGCTCAGCAGGGAGTCTGCTAGGGATTCTCTCTCTCCCTCTGCCCCACCCCCTGCTCATACACACACACACACACACACACACACGGGCGTGTGCTCTCTCTCAAATAAATCTTTAAAAAAAATAAAGTAAATGCACTGTGCTTTCTCCAGACTACTAAAACAATGGTGGCCCATCACTGTGCTGATATGCAAAAGCTATTACAAGTGTGAATAACAGGGGCACCTGGGTGGCTCAGTCAGTTAAGTGTCTGCCTTTGGTTCAGGTCATGATCCCAGGGCCCTGGGATCGAGCCCCGCATCGGGCTCTCCACTCAGCAGGGAGCCTGCTTCTCCTTGTGTGCACTCTCTCTCTCTCTAATAAATAAATCTTTAAAAAAAAGTGTGAATAACTGCTTGCACACATACATGCAGGTACTCTCCCTTTCTCTTATGTATTCAATATTTCCTGAGTGTTTATGATGTTTCAGCCACTGTTTCAGGCATGGGGGTTTCCTCAGTGACCATACAGAGTTCTATGAAAGAGTTGATGTTTTCATAGAAAGACTGGCAATAAAATATATATTACAACAGAAAATAGGTGCTATGAAGAAAAATAAAGTGGAGCAAGAAGACAGTGATGGAAGGAGATGCTGTTTTAGTGTGGTCAAAAGACAGGTGACATGTGAACAGAGACTTGAAAAGAGAGGTGATGAGCCATAAGGATGTCTGCAGAAGTTTTTCAAGCAACAGAGGGAGCAGGAACAAACAAACTTGGTGCTCTAAAGACCACCCCAAAAGGCCAGTATGATAGCTAAAATCACAGCACACAAGAAGGAAAGTGGTATTTGGGGCACAGAGATGGTCAGGGGCCAGGTTCCAGATCTTGCAAGGGCCTTAAAGGCCATGGTAAAAACTCCCAAGTTTTATTCTTAAAAGTATGATTGGAAACCAATGAAGGTTTCCTGATGCTCTTTCCTTCTCTTCCTCTACATCCGTTAAAGGAATCATAGGACCAGAATTTCGATCTGGGGAGAACAGACTCTGTGATGCAAAAGTGGGAGCAAGGAGACTGGTTAGCAGGCTACTATGCTTAGGTCTAAGAGGAAGATGAAGAGTCTAGACTAGGGTTGTAGAAGTATGGGTGGAAAGACACGGCTTGATGCAGGAGACATTTTGGAAGTAAAGTTGACCGGTTATTGATTAGGTATGAGATGTTAGTCGAGGAAGATTTTGGACCTGAGCAATTTCGTAACAGGTGTGGTGGGATGGGGAATAGAGTTCAGTTTAGGACATGATGTATTTGCGGTGTCTATCAGACAGCTAAGCGGAGATGTTGTGTGGGCAACTGGATATGAGTCTGGAGTTCAGGGAGAGACTGCAGATATGATTTGGGAGAATCCTCAGAATGAGACTGCATAAGATCATCTGATGAGCACATCAGTATTTAAGATTCACAAAGAAAAGAGGAATTCAGCAGAAGAGAATGAAAAGTCATGGTCAGGGATTCGGAAGAAAGCCAGGAGTGTATGTCCCGGTAGCCATGGAAGAAAATAGTTCAATATGGTCTGAGGACAAGTGCTGGCTGGGGAGATCAGAGGTTAAGAGAGATAAGTGAGAGCAGAGCACAAATCTGGCAATAAGGCAGGCCCCGGGATATCTTGACAAGAGTCGCAGGGATGAAGGACTTACTGGAGTGGCTTTAAGAGAGATCTATACAAAGAGAGCCCATGAGCACAAACAACTCTCTTGAGGTGTCTGGCTGAAAGAGCCACCCAACAGAGGAATTCCCCTTGCTTTTGCCACCATGGAGTCTAACTGAGATGCAGGTAGGGCTCACACCCTGCTCCCTACACTCTGGAGTGCAAAGCTGTTCTAATTTTTGACCCAACCTGCTGGCAAGCCCTCTTATTTCTCACTGTCATAGTGCCTTCTGTTCACTTCCACCAATGCTGCTTCTAAACTGCAACAACTGCTGAACCCCACAGCTGATCCTAATCCCCCCTCAACAATGCAGCTGCCATTTCTCATCCATCTCGCCTCTGCCCTTTCTGATGATGGTTTTCTTCTTGTTTTTTTTTTCTTTTTCCTTGTCTCTTGTCACCTCTCCATACGTTTCAATGCCTGAGCAATAAAGCTGAGGTCAGTGACAAAGGATGACTTCCTTTGCATACACGATCTGACCACAGAAGATAGTCCAAGAGTGATCTCTGAAAGTACGGCTCTTCTCATGTGCATACAGCACCTTTTATGAAGGCCTAATGGCTGACTCACTGAAGAGTTACTTGGAGCTTTAAAGATCTTCCAGGAGTCTGAGGCCTCCTGTAGGCTAGCCTCCAGGATGACTATTACATTAGTGAGTACTGTAATGCTTCATTCACACAGTAGTAAATTCCTGAAGGGCAGGAACCGGTTCTCACACTTCTTTATGTCATCCATTTAACAGATAACTATTGCAGCCTAAGGGATTAAGCATGAAAGATGCAGGAGGTGCAGAGAAGACGGATATGGCCTCTCCCTTCATGGAGCATGTAGTAGTCTAGTAGGGCATTTACATAAGTAAATTGACACAATACAGCATGGTAAATGTCCTTAAGGGAATACAGGATACTATGAAAGCACATAGAAAGAACAGCTTACTCAAACTTGGGCATTAGAAGCTTCTCTGAAAGTGATGTTTAAGTTGTGAAGTGTATTGAGTTAGCCAGATTGGGACATTTCAGGGGAAGAACATGTGGAAGGGCCCAGAGGCAAGTGAGAACAGAGCATATATCTGGGGATACTGACAAGTGTTAAATATAGCTAAGGTGTATATGTGTGTATTCTGAGGTGAGGGTGAGGCACTCTAGAATGAGCAAAGATAACGCTAGAGAGAAGGAAGGGATAAATCACAAGACATGTTAAAGAAGGACCATATCCTGGGATATGCACCAAACTAATCGTTCAAGGTAGTTTTCCTTGGGGAGTGAGAATGGAGAGAGGTGGGAGGACTTCACTTTCTTACTTTAAATATTCCCATAACGTCAAGCATTTACTTTTACGATGCCACACATTACTTCTGTAATTCAAATTTGTAATTAAACAAAACGAAGAAGGTTTTAAAAGATTAGTCTAATTGCACTGAGGAGAATAGATTGGAAGCAGGACAAGACTAGGGCAGGGAGAACTATTAGGAAGCCGTGGCAAGAATCAGGTGGCCCGAATTAGAGCCACAGTAGTGGCTACGGCAAGAGATGTAATTAGAAAGTAAAATGGAAAGATCTTGGTAAGGAATAAGGGAGACAACTAGATTTCTGACTTGGGCAAATGGGTGGATGGTGAATGGTGGGATCTTTCATTCAATTTGGGAAAACAGGGCATGACACAAGTGTAGGTAGGGTAAAAATGAGTTTAGATCTGATCTATAACCCTGGAGAAAAAAATGTGAGTTATAGAAAGAAATGTGACTATTCCCTGCATATATATGGTAATTTAAGTCCTGAGAAAAGATGAGATTGCCCAGGTATATATAAAGAGTAAAAACAGAAGGCTGGAACAGAAGTTGGAGGTAGAGCAATATATAAAACTGAATTTCTCAGAATGATCTGTGACCCATCTGTATCATAATCTCCTGAGGGGTTTGATAAAAATGGAGAATTCTTGGCTCTACCACCAACCTACTGAATCAGATACTTTAGTGGCCTGGGAATCTGTATTTTAAGCAAGCACCCCAGATTACTTTTGTGCAAAGAGAAGTTTGAGAAATGCTGATCTAAAAGATGAGTGGAGGAAGAAGAGCCAGGGAAAAGAAAAAAAAAAAACAAAGGTTAAGAAGGACCTGTACTCTGCTCACCCTCAAGGAAAAATGAGAATTTCATGTCACAGTCGCCATTGGAAAAGTGCATATTCATCAAAGCACAGTGGGCTGGTGAAAAATAAGCAGACAATAAATATTTGTTCAATAAGTAACTGGGAAAAGTATTTAAAGTTATAATTTACATCTGTATGTTTATAAGCTCCTATTAACTACTGTAAGTATAAACAAAGTTAACACCTGGGTGATTTATAAGAAAAAAAATAATAGTGGGAAGTCTAAAAAAATGGATTGAATGAGAATCGCTTTGATGCCAACGTCTAGGACAAACTGCAAAGGCTTAGCAAGTTAGTGAATAAGCCACCATGACCTCTCAGGTCCAAGTAAATCCCTCAAGTGTATAAACAGAGAAACAACACTTTATGACAAAAAGATGGGCTCAATTTGAAAAGTACTGAAAGAAAGCTGTCAGCTTCATAGTATCATCTGGATGCCCTCTCCCAGATGAAGCAATTACTTAATATCAGACCCAAATTAAACCACTCCTTCACTTAATAAGCTATTAAAGACCAAGAGATAAAGATTTAGCCTGTCTGTCCAACTAAATCCGATAGCTCTTGCCCAAATCACAGTTGCTGAAATAACTGCCTGTCAAACACTTCTTATGCCAAGGTTGCTAGGCTTCAGAGCATCGGTTTTACTAGAAACCTCATTTGTTCTAAGCAGTTAAAAGGATCTGGACTCTAAACACATTAGCTTGGGAGAAGGCAAGATGATTAAATAACCCCAAATTAATTCACACCTAATTCACACCCACTCCCAACTTAAAAGTCATCACAAAATATTCTGCAGAGGTAAAGCAAACTGGCCAAGAGAAGACTTTTTACTTCATTATTCCCATTTTTCCTTTTTCTTTTCTTTCTATTCTTTCATTTGTAGGTACTATGAAAGGGGGGGGGGAAGTACTTCAATCTTTCTGAGTACAAGGTGCTCACCTGCATGCTACTACAGATTTTTACTTACTGCTATCACTAAATGCCACTCATTAGTTGTGTGACTTTGGACGACATTCTCTCCTATGAGTTGTACTACATATCCTTTAAGAATTGTTTCCAAACCTAAAGTTCTATGGATCTAAGATTAGAGAAGAGGGAAACAGTAGCCAAGAAAATAAATATTATAATGTTATGAGAGTTGGTAACGATTATACTCTTTATTTACTTCAAGTTTTAGACCTCCACTTATAAAGAGAGAGACTATCACGAGGCAATGAACCCAGGGCTAGAAGTACCACCTTTGAATTCAGTAAGTCTAAGACAAACTGGTAACATTTTAGGAATTCATCTGTTAGCTGGTAATTTAGAACATGGAACATTGTTTTTTCCACAGAAATGATGTGATACATTAATGGTTAGGCTCTTAGGCTAATTCACAAAAGTTCATTTAACCTTCCATTCAAGTGACTCTCCAGACGGTTTTGGTAAAAACAGAAAATAAATGTTGCCATACTAGTAATGAAAAAAATAGAAAAAAGGAAACAAAAAACCCACAAAATTTATCTTAACAGACTATTCTTCACAATGAAGTCAACCAAATGATCCATTGACCTGATTACACTCCTAATAACCCAGATTATAATAGCTCACTACTTAAGTCCATGGACCCCAAGGATCCTTGCTTTATTTAAGGTACAGGGGGTACTAGGAGATCAGAGGTATGCCAAAGCCCAAAGCTGGGAAAAAAAACCTATAGTTGAAGAGAAGAGGAGCACCTTTTCTTAGCTGTCCCTTGACTGCAGTGGGACAGGAACTTAGAGACCAGAGCATTCTCTTCACATCCCAGCTCCGGGATTCCCTGGACAATGCTCCGGGGAGTTCAGTGGCAGCTCAGTAAACATGGAACCTAAAAACATATAAGACATACTTCCCAGCTCAGGCAGGGATTGTGGAAAGGAACAATTCCCTGAGCTGCCACACCAAGTGCTCACTACTTGCTACTGCTAGAAGCAACCACAGCGCTGACAGTGAGGAGGCTGCCTGGAGGAATGGCTGCTTCCGGCTCTCACTGAAGCCCCATTTCAAGCCCCTTACAGATATAGGGCTGCAGACACATTTGCATGTTCACAAGTCAGCAGTCCCTAACTTGTGGGTACTTATCTTTATCATCTGCTGAGGCTTGAAATAGAAAAACCAAACAAATGTTCTCTTCTCCTGGGAAGAACTGCTTAATGTACTTAAAACTTTAACTATAGTGATGTTAACTATCCCTGTGTAAATCTGTATTTTGGGTAATTCAGATTTTTAATCCATAAGTACTTCTCCAAGTTCATTACGGAAAACAATTACCTATTATATCTAATTTGGACAGGTTTAAATATCAGGCAAAGAGTTTCAAAAGGTATTTGCCACTCTAATATTCTAAGATTGCCCTTTCAGTTTGCTCTTAGCCCTCTCCCTGATATTAGACCACTTTAAAATTAAAGCACCCTTCTGTTCTCATTCAGCTATTATAACGAAAAACAAGTAGCAAGGCATTTGGTATGTCAGTTAAGATATCATTTATGTATATATAATATACCATTTACATATATATATATCTTATATATATGTAAAGCTTTTGTTTCTGAACATATGAATAGATCTGCAGTATACCCAAATCCATATAATAAAGGAATCTTTCAATTCTTTAATAACCATAAACATATGTGATAATTAATCACAATCAAAACTGAGGTTTGCATTCTGCCTACATTCAAATTACTGCCAGGAAGGGCAGCATGGATAATGCATGCACAACTATCAGAGTGGCACTCAGAAGCTGATCATGTATTCAACTCTTCTACTTTATTTATAAGTTTTGCTTTTCCCTCAGATTAAATCCACTGGCCTCTTCTTGTTTGTCTGTTTGTTTTTTAATTTAAATTTATTTGAGGGAGAAAGTGCACACGTGGGGGTGGGGGTGCCTGGGGGGGGGCAGAGGGAGAGGAACAAGTGACTTCATGCTGAGCTCAGAAATCACGACCTGAGCCAAAAACAAGAGTGGGTCGCTTAACCAACTAAGCCACCCAGGCACCCCCTTAGCCTCTTCTTGTTACGCTGTAGACACCAACTTTATTTCTTCTGATATAAAATTTTGTGGTTCTCTGAACTTAACATTGTCAATGCTATGTAGCAAAGTACTGGAAAATTCACTGAAAAAGATAATTTTTAAAAGCTTGTAGTAAAGAAATCTTACTTTCCTAACTTTAAGCCTAACAACTTACTGCAGGGGTACTTGGCAGATTTCCAAAAGATTCTTCAGATTTCCCCCTTTCTGAGGCAAGTTAACAGTAACCCCTACCTTCCCCCCCACTAAAACATAAGTATCCATCCAATGTGCAAAAAGAAAAAATGTGGTTTTGGTTTTGTTTTTTAAACAAATCAGGTTCTACTTTCCCATTGCAAGGTTCAGCAAATAATACATTTCTACCAGCTTTCACTTTTCAGATGGGCTACTTCCTTGGCTGAGTGGCAGGACACCAAAATGGGAAGGAGAAGTCAATGTCATAGTGTATAAATAGCTGTGGCCAAAAACAATATTGCAGAAGAGCCAATAGGAGAAGGGCTCCCCAAATTGCAGCAAGAGTGACTTAATTCCATGTATCCCTTCATGAGGGCCTCAGGGAAAACTATCATCAGGAAACAAACGAAAGTGGGTGGAGGAAGCAGCCAGGACTCACATAAGATTTCTAACCTTTTGTTAAGGAAAGAACTAGCAGTGTTCAATTCTAGAGTTTCTGAAACACACACCTATCTTTTAAATCTAAAATGGTATGGCCATGAAAAGGAGATTTCTTCTAATTTAAGTTAGGTATATAGAAAATGCCATCCAGTAAAAAGCCAGTCTCTTTTCTCACATATACTGAAAACCACTCACCAATACCAACCCGATTTTTGAATTGTTTAACTCACTCATTATACTTGAGGTAAAATTTGCCATCACGTGAACTTCACTTCATAAAAAAGTAAACCTGGCATTGTGTTCCTGTCATCATTCATTACACGCAACCCAAAGGTCCGTAATTTCACACGATAATGATTAATCCATTTGAGGTCAGTGAGCTAAGTTGCATGGGGCACACAATTCACTCGGTAAATGTTTGCTGGACTTTTCAGGATTGCTCTCAAGTACTGGAAGTCATTAAGTTTACCAAGATTCTGTAGCAGAGCACACACACGTACTGTTGAGGGATCAGCAGCAGTCACAAAATGTAGGCAATCATAAAGTTATGTAAGAAAAGCACTCTCTCCGGGCGCCTGGGTGGCTCAGATGGTTAAGCGTCTGCCTTCGGCTCAGGTCATGATCCCAGGGTCCTGGGATCGAGTCCCGCATCGGGCTCCCTGCTCCGTGGGAGGCCTGCTTCTCCCTCTGCCTCTGCCTCTGCCTCTCTCTCCCTGTCTCTCATGAATAAATAAATAAAATCTTAAAAAGAAAAAAGAAAAGCAATCTCTCCTCTGAGCAATTAGTTCGGGCACACAAGAATCCAGGAAATCACAGACCCTCCTTGCGGGGCTGGGTCACAGGAACTAAGTAAAGAAACAGTGCAAAGTACACTGGGAAACGAGGGCAGTTTCAGCTGAAAAGATGCAGGCAACGCCACCAGAGGCATCTTCAAGCATTCCTTCGGAAGGAAAGTGTGTGTTGTCTCTAAAGGGCCCCTGCTGGCCTGGGTAACGGTACAAGCTGAAACCACCACAGCCCGACACATGTGGAAGAGGAGACGGGGGGAAGAAGCCTTAGATGACCCACTGCCTCGGGGTGCCGAAGCTGTCACCGCCCTGGGACTCGCGCACACCCCGGCGCTGCCGCATGCTTTCTACTTCTTCGGGGAGGGCTGGTGACGCGTGGTGGGCCCGAGAGGAACAGAGGCAAGGATAATGAATCTGCGATTTCTAAAGCCCGACGAAATGTCCCCAGAGCCCGAACCCCCACGGCCGGGCGACTCTGCCCGCGCGGCAAGCCACCCCAGGGGTGGAAGGCTAAGAACTTGCGGGCGGCTGAGGCGAGGGCCAGCGGACAAACGGGGAGGGGGCTACGCCGGCTCTGAGTACTAGGATCGCTCGGGCCGCGGCGCCGGGACCGTGGGAAGGTAGGCTGGGGGCGGGACCGCGCGGAGCCAAACAGCCAGGGGCCGGACCTGGGAATCCCCCGGGGCGAGGGCGGGCGCGGGCGGAGAGGGACGCCTTGGCCGCTACCTGCTGCTGGATCTTCCCGTCCTCCGTGACGACCCAGTGCGTGGTGGCGAGGGCCCCTCGAGCCGCCACGCTCAGCAAGGCGGAAAGGCTGAGGAGCCAGCCTGGGCCGGAGCACGGCGGCAGCTCGCACCGGCCGCGGACCCCTACTGCCGCCGCCATTTTGCCCCCCCGGCCCGGCTGCTCACACCGGAAGCGGAAGCCGGCCCCCGCCGCCCGCCATCTTGGGGAGGTCGGCGCTGGAGGAGGTGGAGCTCGGGAGGCGCTGCCCGCTGACAACCCGCTTTCTCAGCCTCGGTTTGGGCGGCGGGACAGCCTGGTTTGGCTTCAGGTCGGAGACCGCTTTTTTGTTACTGTTTTCCCGTGCGCAATTCGATCTCGTGGCGTGGGAACCGGAGGGAGATAAAAGTAGTGCTCTAGGTGGAGTCTAAGCCGAAATGAGAGGACTCTGTGTGTGTGTGTTGTGTATATTTACGTATATACGTATTTAATAAAACCCTGGTTTTCATTTTAGTTCATTTTTATTTCTGGTTGTGCCACATAGTTGAGAAATAAAAGGTATTTGAGGGAAGAGATGGATTCTCTTTTATTCCTAAAGTCTCGCAGTAGCGGAAGCTTCGGCGTTGGGCGTGTTGTCGGTCTAGGGCCGCGCTGTCCAGTAGAAATATGCGAGGCGCGAGCCGCAGAGGAAATTTTTAAAAAGACAGTGAAATAACGCGTTTGATTTAACCCTTGTATACAATACAGTATTAGTTCAAAATAAAATCTGTACAAATTCCTGAGCTATTTTATTTTTAGTACTAAGTCTTCAAAAGAGGTGTGTATTTTAGACTTCCAGCTCACCTAAATTCAGACTGGCCGGATTTCGGGGCTTAAGAGCCACATGTGGCTGGTGGCTACCTTACTGGGCAGCACAGGTCTAGGCTGGAGGTATCAGGAGACCGACAGCATTGGCATCACCTGGCAGCTTATGAGAAAGGCACATTCTTGGCTCTTTTACCCCTCCGCACCAGATTCTACCTTTCAGCGAGAGTCCCGGGTGACTGGTATGTACATTAAGAAGCACTTCTCTCTAGTGAACCGACATGTAGGCCAAGGGACCAGCCTGGCCTCTAGCTTCTAGTAAGATAGGTTGTTTTAGGTATTTCAGGGCTGCCTTCTGGCTTTGTGTGTCATTTTGTGTTTAGGTTCATTATGCTTTTGGTTTTCTCTTTGGGAGGAGGAGGATGAGAGTTTTGCCTGACAGCCTCCCTACGCTGGCATATTGCTGGAAAACAAAAATAATTGCCAAGTGTTTAAACATCTCGTACTATGAGGGGCGCCTGGGTGGCTCAGTTGGTTAAGCGACTGCCTTCGGCTCAGGTCGTGATCCTGGAGTCCCGGGATCGAGTCCCGCATCGGGCTCCCTGCTCGGCAGGGAGTCTGCTTCTCCCTCTGACCCTCCCCCCTCTCATGTGCTCTCTCATTCTCTCTCTCAAAATAAATAAATAAAATCTTAAAAAAAAAATTAAAAAAAAATGCACGTAAAATGTTTAGCATTGCGCCTAATGTAAAAGAAATGCTCAAAAATGTTAGTGGCCGCTCTAACGGTAAAATGATTGTTCACAGGGCGCCTGGGTGGCTCAGTTGGTTAAGCGACTGCCTTCGGCTCAGGTCATGATCCTGGAGTCCCGGGATCGAGTCCCGCATCGGGCTCCCTGCTCAGCGAGGAGCCTGCTTCTCCCTCTGACCCTCCCCCGTCTCATGTACTCTCTCTCATTCTCACTCTCTCAAATAAATAAATAAATCTTAAAAAAAAAAAAAAAAACCAAAAAAACATCTCGTACTATGGAAGCAACGACCACAGCTTTGGTTTTTTTTTTTTTTTTTAAAGATTTTATTTATTTATTCATGAGAGAGAGAGGCAGAGGGAGGAGCAGGCTCCCAAGGAGCAGGGAGCCCGCTGCGGGACTCGATCCCAGGACCCTGAGATCATGACCTGAGCCGAAGGCAGACGCTTAACCATCTGAGCCACCCAGGCGCCCCCACAGCTTTGGTTTTTAGTTCCATCTGAAAGTAGCTTTTCTTAGAGGATTGAAGTAATGAACATTCAGCTCTCTAAAAATGTGTGGCTTGCCCACTTTTTTGCCTAGTTCTCTGCCAGACAGTGGGTATGGAAATCTGACCACCGAGCAATGTGCAATTTAGCGGAATATTGGCAGGTTAACAATTGAAATACAGGATAATGGGGGTGTATACGGGCGCATGTATAGAAGGGAGAGCGGCCAACCAGGTGAAAGGCTTCAAGCAAAGGTGCTGATTCAAGCAGAATAAACAATACATGTGAAAAGGTGAAAACAGTGTCAGGTTGTAAAGGTTTCTTCTGTGTCATACCAAAGAGTTTAAACACAGACAATAGGAAGTGCTCCAGAATTTTGAAATAGAGAAGTGGCAAGTGAGTCTCCCTGTTCTCAGCATCTTATTTTAAGGCGTAGACATCAATCCTCCTACCTGTACATAAAATTGCTAAGTAATGGCAATTGTCATCATCTAACGTGTGTTAAGTGTTTTAATACATACTGGCACTGTACACACATAGTAATCTTTGCTGACTTACCAGGCATAGACTAGTTAAGTAATTTGGCCAAGATCATATAGCTAGTAAGTGGCAGACCTCAGATTTGGACTCAGATCTACCTGATTCTAGAGCGTGAGAATGGCTGAAGGATGGTGAGGAATTTGGGAGAAGCCCCAACATCACCTATTTAGGCCACCAGCAATTTCTCTGACACTCATAAGTTAACCTATAGAGGGCGGAATCATAGCTTCTGTAGCTTTAATGTACAGGCCTCTACTTTCCCTAGATGATAACCCTGTCCTTGGGGATCCTGTGTTAGTTTTCTGTTGTTTTTTTACCATAAATTTACCATAAATTTAGCAGCTTAACACATATCTATAATCTCACTGTTTTCATGGGTCAAGAGTCTGGCATGGCATGGTTGTGTTCTCAGGGTCTCACATGGGTGATATAAGGCTGCTTTCTTCCCAGGGTTTGGGGGCCTTTTTCCAATTCTTGGCAGAATTCAGTTTTCTTGCTGGCTGCTGACTGTGGCCATTCTCAACTCCACTCACCATTCCTTGCTACCATGACCTTCTCAACATGGCAATTATTCCTTCAAGGGAAGCAGGAAGATGTCCACTGCTTGAGTCTCTGACTTCCTCCATTTCTGATCGCTCGGCCCAGATTTAAAGGGCTCATGTGATTAGATAAGGTCTGTCTGAATAATCTCTCTTTTGATTAACCCCAAAATTAACTAATTTGGGTTGGTCTATAATCTGTCAGTGGACATTTGGGTTGCTTCCATATCTTGGCTATTGTAAATGATACTGCAATAGACATAACAGTGCAATATATCTTTTCAAATTAATGTTTTTATTTTCTTTGGGTAATTACCCAGTAGTGGAATTACTGGATTGTATGATATGTCTATTTTTAATTTTTTGAGGAGCTTCCATGCATGGCTGCATCCATTTACATTCCCACCAACAATGCACAAGGGTTCCTTTTGCTCCACATCCTCGTCAACACCTGTTATCTGTCTTTTTGATTCTAGTCTTCTGATAGGTGTAAGGTTTTGATTTGCATTTCCCTGATGATTAGTGATGTTGAACATCTTTTTATGTGTCTGTTGGTCATCTGAATGTCTTTTTTTAAAAGATTTTATTTATTTATTTGTTAGAGAGAGAGAGCACAAGCAGGGGGAGCGGCAGACAGAGGGAGAAGTAGGCTCCCCGCTGAGCAGGGAGCCCGATAGGGGACTCGATCCCAGGACCCTGGGATCATGACCTGAGCCAAAGGTAACACTCAACCGACTGAGCCATCCAGGCATCCTGATTTTTTTTTTTTTGAAAAAATGTCTATTTGGGTCCTCTTCTCACTTTTTTTAAAAAAAAATTTATTTATTTGAGCGGAAGTGTGTGTGCGAGAGGTGGTGGGGGAAGGAGCAGAGGGAGGGGAAGCTGACTCCCTGCTGAGCATGGAGCCCAGATTCTGACCTGAGTGGAAACCAAGAGTTGGCACTCAACTGACTGAGCCACCCAGGCATCCACCTCTGCCCATTTTAAAATCAGATTATTTGTTGTTGTTTATTTTTTGGTGTTAAGTTATTTATATATTTTGGGTATTAATGCCTTAGCAGATATATCATTTACAAATATCTTCTCTCATGCAGTAGGCTGCCTTTTCATTTTATCGATGGTTTCCTTTGCTGTGCGAAAGGTTTTTGATTTTGGTTTTTGTTTTTTGTTTGTTTTTTGTTTTTGTTTTTTGGTGTAGTCCCAATACTTTATTTTTGCTTTATTTTCCTTGCCTTAGGAGACATATCTAGAAAAATGTTGCTAAGGCCAATGTCCAAGAGATTACTGCCTATATTTTCTTCTAGGAATTTTGTAGTTTCAGGTCTCACATTTAGGCCTTTAATCCATTCTGAGTTTGTTTCTGTGTATGGTGTAAGAAAATGATCCTGCTTCAGTCTTTTGCATGTAGCTGTCCATTTTCCCAGCACCATTTATTGAAGAGACCATCTTTTACCCATTGTATATTCTTGCCTCCTCTATTATAGATTAATTGACTAGATAAGGGTGGCCCAGTTAGGTGACTGTCTTTGGTTCAGGTCATGGTCCTGGAGTCCCAGGATTGAGTCCCATATCAGGCTCCCTGCTCAGCAGGGGGTCTGCTTCTCCCTCTGACCCTCCCCCTTCTCGTGCTCTCTCTCTTAAATAAATAAAATCTTTAAAAAAAAATTGACTAGAGAAGCATAGGTTTTTTTCTGGACTCTCTATTTTGTTCCATTGGCCTATATGTCTATTTTTGTGCCAGTATCATACTGTTTTAATTACTACAGCTTTGTAGTATATCTTGAAATTTGGGATTATGACACCTCTCACTTTGTTTTCTTAAGATTGCTTTGGCTTTTTGAGGTCTTTTATGGTCCTGTACAAATTTTAGTGTTATTTTAGTTCTGTGAAAAAGATTGTTGGTGTTTTGGTAGGGATTGCGTTGAATCTGTAGATTGCTTTGGGTAGTACAGACATTTTAACAATATTTGTTCTTCCAGTCCATGAGCATGGAATGTTTTTCTATTTGTTTATAGCACCTTAAATTTCTTTCATTAGTGTTTTATAGTTTTCAGAGTATAGGTCTTTCACTTCCTTGATTAAGTTTATTCTTAGGTATTTTTTTTTTTTAAGATTTATTTATTTGAGAGAGAGAGAGAGAGAGCACCAGAGAGAGCGAGCGAGCAAGCACAAGTTGGGGGCAGAGGGAGAGGCAGGCTCCCCGCTGAGCAGGAAGCCCGATGCGGGGCTCGATCCCAGGACCCTGGGATTATGACCTGAGCCGAAGGCAGATGCTTAACTGACTGAGCCACCCAGGTGCCCCTATTCTTAGGTATTTTATTCTTTTTGGAATAATTATAAATGGAATTGTTTTATAAATTTCTCTTCCTGATACTTCATTATTAGCATATAGAAACATGATTTCTATGTATCCTGCAACTTTACTGAATTTATTTTTTACTTATAATAGTTTTTTGGTGGGGTCTTCGGGGTTTTCTATGTATAGCAATGTGTCATTTGCAATAGTGACAATTTAACTTGTTCCTTACTGATTTGGATGCTGTTTCTTTTCCTTGTCTGATTGCTGAGACTAGGACTTCCAGTACTATGTTGAATAAAAGTGATGAGTGGATATCCTTGTCTTGTTCCTAATCTAAAAAGGAAACAGTCTTGGTTTTTCATCATTGAGTATGATGTTAACTGCGTTTTTCATAATATGGCCTTCATCATGTTGAGGTATATTCCCTCTAAACCCACTTTGGTGATGGTGAGAGTTTTTTATCATGAACAGATGTTAAATTTTGTTAAATTTTTCTGTATTTATTGAGGTGATCATATGATTTTTATCCTTTGTTCTGTCAACGTGGTGTATCTCATTGATTGGTTTGCAAATATTGAACCATCCTTGCATCCCTGGAATAAATCCTACTTGATCGTGGTGAATGATCCTTTTAATATATTGTTGAATGCAGCTTGCTAATGTTTTGTTGAGGATTTTTTTCTTCTATGTTCATCAGAGATATTGGCCTGTATGTTTGTTTGTTTTGGTAATACCTTGTAAACTCTTGAGTAATTCTTTTTTCAGTTAGTTATACATTGTTAGCATCTGATGACAGGAAGCATTTCCGATACAAATATATTTTTGTCTTCCAGAAAGCTTGGTTAGTTTGACTTTTACTTACAGTCTCTATAAAGTATAGAATTTTTGAAGCTAGGAATTGGATAATGATAAAACGAACTTTCTGGATTGTTTCCTTTGGGCCATTTTATCTGAAAGTTGCAGAGAATCTCCATACTGTTTATTCCTTAGAGAAAATACAAGATATAAAGATACCTCTCTGAGAGGGTTAACATTCTGTTCAAATTCTGTTAATTATCTTTTGCTTCATGGTAAACCAACTTAAATTTTAGTGGCTTAAATGTTTAATTTTAAAACATGATTTATTATATTTCATAGTTTGTTGGCTGGACTCAGCTGGGTGGTGGTTCTTCTGCTGTTGGTTTGGGTCACTCATGGGGCTGCATTCAGGTGGGACCTCAGCTGGGGCTGGAATGTCCTGAAATGGCTCAACACACATCTAGTACTTTAGCTGGAGTGGCTGAAATGGCTAGGGGTGGCTGTGCTCTCAGGGTAGTTACAGAGGCTTCTTACATGGTAGAAGCTGCCAGGCTCCTTGAGGGCCAGCCCAGAACTGGCAGTGTCACTTTTGCATTCTAGTGGTCAAAGAAGGGAATAAGGATAGCTCAGATTCAAGGGGAAAAGGAAATAGATTCATCGTCATAAGTGAGGCAGCCATGTTTAAGCAGAAAGGGAAGAAATTATTGGCAGCCTACTCTGCATATAATTAATTCCTTTAGAGGGATTTTGAATTGATAGATGTTGATAAGGTGGGTAAGGAAGGAGGCTAGTTATGGCTGGAAGGGTTGTAGAAATATATCTCCCCAACAGCTATATGCAAAGTGAATAGGATTTTCAAAAAGGAGACAGAGGATACCTAAATAGAGTAATTTCATTTAGAAATAGTTTGCCAAATAGATCAAGCAGTCTGAAGCATGAGGACTACTATGGATGAGACCAAATGTCCAGTCAGCCCAGGATTCTAGTTCACAGTGACACTAGGGCTGCTCTGAGGGTAGCATGATGGTCAGCCTTAAAAGAATTTTCCTGATACAACTTACCAGACATTAATTTATTGAAAGCCTTGCAGCTGTTACTATATTTGGGGAGAACAGTTATATTTGGGGAGTAATTGTATTGTGACTGTTCATTCTGTAAGTAACAGCCATACCTGCTCCCACCCCCAGCTTTTACTCCCACATACACTCAAGTTTCAGTATCCTTATTTTATGATGAATCCAAGTTCATTCTATTCAAACCTTTTGTGAGTTTGTGCTTTTGACCTCATCACCCTATAGCAAGCTAAATTTTAGTTTTTCCTCATAGGAATACCATTTCCTTATTTCTTATTTGCTCTTCTCTGTTCCTTTTCCACTTATTTCTTGAGAAATACCAACTGGAGCTGTATGTAGTATTTCATCTGTCTAAGGCCTTGTCTCAGATCTTGTTTGTATATCAACCCTTTAGGACCAGAATTTTATGGGATTTTCTTATTTGTGATTGCATTAGTTTTAGGGAGTAAATGTGCAACTTCTAGGAATGAATCTATTTCTTAGGTTTTTGATAAATTAGGTTTCATTAGTCTAAATTTTAGTTTCCATCACACTTATTAGACTTGAATCTCATTTGCGGTTTTCCACCCACCCAGAACGGCTCTGAGTTCTTTCTTCCTATGGTTTCTAACACGGGGAGAAGATCGTGTGCTGAGGCAGCACACAAGTGGATGGTCCTGTACCCAACTTGGGAGGAGAGGCTTCCCTGGGAGAGTGAACTCTAGTGGGATCTGAAGGATGAATCCTAAGTTAGCTGGATGAATGGGGGTAGAGGGTGGGGGGTAACAGTGATTTTCTGGACGGAGGAAACATGCCTCCGTCTCAGAGCACAGTGCCCTCTGAGTTAGTCAAAGAGTTCCTTATCATAGATGAGGAATTTAGGAGCCCAAGGGTTGAAACTAGGAATCTAAGAGCTTTGGGATAGCCCCCGACCCCCGTGTTTTTGTTTTGTTTTAGCGCAGCCTGGTGCTCTTGAAGCCAAGTGTTGTGCAGGTTTGGTTGCCTCCATCTCAGATGCTTTTCCCTGACCTCTTTACTGGACTGGCTCCAAATCATCATCCAGGTCTCAGCTCAAATTAATTCCTTAGACTTTTCCCAACCGTTCTTTCTATGCTAAGTCACATTAGAATGCGTTCGTTTTCATACTACTACTACTCTCTGAAATCAGCTTACCAGGCCTGCATAATAGAATGTGAGCTCCCATGAGTTTGCCGCTCTCGTTCACCGCTGTATTCCCAGTCTGAAACACTGCCTTTTTCATTGAAAACTTACTATGTACCAAGCACTGTTTTAGGTAGTTGGAATTATCAGTGAGTAAAATACAAAAATCCTTACCTTTGTGGCATTTTAGCCTCATTACATTCTATCAGGGAGAGACAGAATAAACAACGTACAAGTAAACTATACAGTATGTTAGAAGTTGGCAAATGCTCTAGGGAACATGTGGTAGGGTAAGTGGGATTTGGAGTCTTGGCAGGATAGAAAGGGGTGTTGCAGTATTTAATTTTCCTTGAGAAGGTGATCTTTGAAGATCTGAAGGAGATGGAGATGGAGTTAGACAAGAGATTAGAAAAGAAAGAGTGGCTAAAGGGACCAGCTAGTGCAAACCCCCTAAGGCAGGAGTGTCTTTGCCTTGCCTGCATGAAGCTAGCTGACTGGGGCAGAGCGATGGGGAGGAAGAATAGCAGCTGAGGTCAGGGATGGAAAGCCATGGCAATGTTTTTGATTTATATTCTGAAATGAGCCATTGAACAGCTTTAAGTAGGAGTGGATCTCTGCTGTCGTGTTTAGAACAGGCTGTAAAAGAGTCAAGTGTAACAGCAGGGAGATCCATTAGAAGGCTGTTATGAAACTCTAGGCAAGAAATGATGGACATAGAAATTTCGCAGTCCTCAGCATATAGGTGGTATTAAAGCTAGAGGACTAGATGTGATCACCAGGGGAATTTAGTTATCTTGTTCTATCCATTTAAATTTTGGCTTTAGAACACTCCTAACCATTCTTGGTGCTACTTCAGGAAGACTTTTAATAAAGGCTGGTTGTCAAATTAAGAAGTTCTGACTTGCTTTACATATTAACTTGAAGATGGAAATTATTTATTTCCTAACAATTTGGCAAGTATGTATCTGATGTTTTGCTTCAATAAAAATAACCAAATCATTTTTTTCAGAAGAGTGTATTAACTTTTAAAAATAAATCTCCAAAAATGAAAATTAAAGATAACTTGCAAGACTGAACTCCTTGAAGGCAGAGCCATAACTTGTCCATCTTTATATTTTCATGGTCTAACACACTGGCACAACAGAAATAATCAATAATGTTTAGTGGATATGCAGGAATCTTAAGTTATCATAATCATAACACATCAAGACACAAAACAAAATTACAAAAGGAAATTTATTTCAAAAGCATAAGGGAACATTTACATTTGAACAAGGTGATAACAGGTGTCTTGCAAAAGAAAAAAAATTCATGGCATGAAGTTTTTCTTTCAAATTTTTGAAGCAAAAATAACCTAAGTTGTGCACTATTGCCTTTGGAAAGGTAAGAGGAACAATGAGGTGGTAAAGGAAGGAACACAGTCAACTCAGTACCAAACTTGAGAAAGTAAAGTCACTTCTGCTCAGCTTTGAGTTTACAGATATGCTTTAAAAAAGAAAAAGAGGAAAAGTTAGACTTAATGTTCAAATTTATATAACTGTAGTCCCAATACAGTTTCTGTATTTGAAATGGCTTTAGGCCACCGGCTGATGCCTCTGAGGTCCAGACTATCTGGTCACAGTTTTCAAATGGCAATTCTATGTTCCTATGTCTGTTCAGATTCCAAGGGAGCTTTAGGTTCAGCTCATAGTCTTTTGGAATGTTTAAGAGATTATTGCCACCACTCCATAGTCAAGCTGACCAACTTCTTTTGCTCACTTGTATCATTCTAGTCTTTAAAAAATATTTTTCCCATAAACATGTGCAGTAATTCTAACAAAGGGGTTTTGCTTTTTCCCCCAATGTAGAGGTAACAGTAATGAAGACACCTGCATTAGAATCACAAACTATTCCTCAAAAAATATGTCAAACTACTAGAAAATGTCATTCAGGCATTGAATTTGAATAGCAAACTTGGGGAGGGAAGATTAACTGTGGAACAAAAATATATGAAACATTCAAATGCAGAGCAAAGGGCCTATGCTACTAAAAATGCCCATGACATTAATCACTCCACAAACCCCCCGTCTGTTGTTTTAACCTAAAGAATCTATTAGCTAACTTATACAATAATTTTGATTAATAACCTGAGAAGTTAAAATCTTGAAAGTGGCAAAAGCAAACCGAGAGAGCATCCCTTTCTTATTGGTACACCATGTTTTCAAGTCACTTTTCCTGGGTTGCCCTGGTTATTAAATCCCCAAATTCTAAATTATTCTATCTCATCCTGTAGAAACCTATATGTACATAAGATTCAATATTTTGGCTGTATTTCTCCAGCAGGGATCTCCAAATTTATCTTTGAAAATGCAGCCTTTGTTTATTTTTAGTTTTAAATAACAATAATCATGTAAGTGCAACTGACTCAAAATTCCTCACTACTGGGAGGAAAACCTAGGTAACAAGTTAATAATGGATTCAGCCTCAAAAAGGATCATCACCGTGTCAAAGACTACCCGTTCCAGGAATTTTAAAAAAATGATTTATGTTGTGTAGTCAAGTTTCACAGCATGCATGTATATATACACACACATATGCTTATGTATGCATGTATATTATACATACACATTTCTATTCAAATAGTAAGATCCCATAGTCAAAAGTTTATATCACAACATATGGAGAAGAGTTAAGTAAGCAGTGCAAAGCAACTTACTTCCTCCTAAAAATGTAATGTCATTTCTACATTTTAAGAAAGCTGATAAGTATTTTGCTTTTATAACACTAGGTAGGAAATGCCTAGCAGCTTTATTAAAATTAACAATGAAAATAAAATGTTAAGATTGACCATGACTCTTCTCCATATGTTGGGGAAGAAAAAAAGACAGAGGGTAGAGGAAATCAGTAACCTTTCAACTGATCATCTTTACCAGTTATCAGAAACAGACTGAATTTCATTATATTTTAGACTTGAATAGATTTCAATAACAAATTACCAAGATGTTTAAAAGTAAAAGATTCACAATATGAAGTCTGAATAATGATGATATTGCAAAAACAAGTCAAGATTGTGGACAAAGCATCCAAAAATATCACTGTGGTTTTTACCTTGGACATAACCATGGTCTGTTTACAAAAGTAGATCATACATACAAAGGTATAAAGAACATTAAGTTTTTAGCTGAAGGCAGCAGTCCTTTTAAAGGGACATCCCCGGCAATCCAATGAGTAGTAGAATTTAAGTATATTAAGCTCATGACAATGCTGAAGAATGTGATGTCTTATTCAGTAGAGTCTTCCCCGACTACGATTTCCTCGTGCTCCCCAACCTCGGCCACCTCTACTTCCCCTGAAGGCTCCTCTCTGCTCTACGAAAAAGCGAACAAGAGTTTAGGTCTTGCTCAGGACTTCATGGTACAGCAAACACAGAAGAAATGTAGCCCGTAGCTTTGAGTGTATAGCAGTAAGCTCTATAAAAGCAGCACTGGTATTCTGCTAGTCTGTAAATTCAATCTGTACATAAAACCAGGGCAACATATATACTAAAGCACATATTCAGAGTAGGTACTCAATTAAATGTATCCCACTAACAAGATATTTCAAGGTGACAATGTTATAACTACATTTCTTCGTTCTTTATTTTGATGCCTATCACTACTAAAGATAATTAAACTATAAAAATTTCTATACTTGATATGAAATTAACAAGCCACTGGTCTTCAAAAGCTAGTGCCATGAATGCAAAATATCTTAAATTATCAATGATCAGTTTTGAAAAATTAAGCTAGACTGAAAAGCGTACCTTTCAAATGCAATGAATAGGCAATCTGTTTTGGTCACAGTATTTCAGACACCTGGACTCACAAAAATGCAGGTATAAATGCCAATAGCTTTTCTCACTGCTTTATCAGCTACGTGAGCTGCTCAGAGTACTGCCAAAAAGGTGATTATGTACACAGTGTTTAGCACACTGATGTAAATTAAGAATATCTTTTGCTGAAAAATCAAGTCACTTGTGTCATACAGTTGAATGAGTTTTTGATTCATTCACTGGTTACTCTCTTTTATAGCTCCAGAGAAATATTCCTTTAAAGAGTCTTTCCAGTGAAGAAAACTGATTGAAGTTATCCGCCAGGTTGGACTTTTCATCATACATAAATAAGAGTCTCAAACTTCTAATTCCAGAGATCAAATCTCTTCATTGAACTTTCAAACTTCCTCATTGCAGCAATCTTGTTAGGAGCAATAAAAACCACCTGGCGTTGCCGTTTTGGATCCATAATGCTGAATGCTTGAAAAATTCCTATTAAGTCCATATTGCAATCATTTTTTTGCCATTATGGCTGGAAATATAATTTGGGTAATGTTTTGATGTTTTTTTTTTTTCCCTCCAGCAACCATGAGTTAGAAAACTAACTCGACCTTTCCCCACCTTAGCCAATATTTATCTGTTTAATAGAATGGGATCGGATTCAGAGTCATCTTTCATGTCATGGCACATTTTTCTAAGCTGATCTATTTGAAAGCCGTTTAAGTGACACCACCATGTTTATTACCCCTTGAACATATTCAGAAAATCAGAGGTGGTCTGAGGGTAAGATGTTCCCAGTAACTGATGCAGTAACTGCAGCAGGGAGTGTAGCAACCCTTATGTACGCTCTAACTCTTGCATTTTTGACTGTTTAAGACTTGGCCTCATCTATGCAGATGTCAGCACATTTTCCCCCTACTGTACTCATTATAAAACCTTCATTTTTCGGTTAATTTAACAACACACTTAACAAATTAACATTTTTTTTTAACAAATTAACATCTTCATAGATATCATTATTATCTACAAGCTAGCTGACTACTAAAATACACCCTTTCAATTGTTTTTCTTTTTTTTTTTTTTTTAAGATTTTATTTATTCATTTGAGAGAGAGACAGAGAGAGAGAGCACAAGCGGGGGGAAGGGTAGAGGCAGAGGGAGAAGCAGGTTCCCCCGCTGAGCAGGGAGCCTGACCCTGGGATCATGACCTGGGCCGAAGGCAGACGCTTAACTGACTAAACCACCCAGGTGCCCCTACTGGCTATTTCTTTTTGATCTGCAATGGATGCAGCCATTTCTGTAGTTCAGGGAGTCTCCAAATTTTCTTTTTTTGAAGGGCTCCATCCTGAGGGACCATTCTGCACTTTCAGGATCTTTTCAGTGGTTTCAAGCTTACATTACTAACTTGAAAAACCACTGCTCCCAGTTAAAATTATACTTTCAGTTATTTTTACATTCTAGAAAGGTAAGAGATGAAGGACACAAGTCACAACATATAGCATGTTTAGTACCTCTGGGTTACTGGGCAACTCTGTATGCAGGAGGGAAAACTAAACATGAGTAGGTGTTTGTAAATACTTTGATTGAAAATGCACCAGGAAGTTGAACTGAGTTCATATTTATAAAGCAAATAAGAGACCTTGGTTAGTAAAGTGATAAACTTGGATAAGGAAAAAAAGTCTACATAAGCCTGCCTGGATTCAAAGAACAATCACAAATTCTGGTTCCTCTTCTATGATGAATAAGTTCAGGCCTATGACAGTGGCACAGTCTATTTATTTGACTGTAATAAGACAGTATATCAATACTGAGTCTCTAATAACCAAAAAGAGTAAATTTCCTAACCCCTCAGCATACATGACTTTAAAATTAAAAAGACCATCCAACCAGTCTTTAGAAAGATAAAACAAAACGTGAGCTTGACAGACACAGAAAAGTGGAATTACAATGATTTTACCAAATGTGGTTAAGAAAATCTATGTACTAAGTGACATTAAGAACACAAAACATGTTCTCCTCTCCAACTTTGAGGCAACACTGACATCCCAGAAAAAAAAAGCAACGTGCTTCTTTCTTCTGCACACAATGTCAGTTCCCTAAGAAAAGGACATAAAAAAGGTGGAAAGAAACCTGACGTAGGTAGGCCTTCCAAATCTCATCTGTAGTATCAAGAACTGTTTTCAATTGGATAGGTAAAAGAAAGCGAAGAAAACTCTTGAAATTCCTACTGTGAGAATACCTATAACCTGTTAACATTCAACTCTGAAATGTAAAATGCTAGCAGAAATTTTGCTGCTACTTTCCATTCCAATAAAAAGAGTCAGAGTTTAGTTTGCTTTGTAATTCTGTTTATGACCAGCACCCAAATGACAAGGCTGACCCCTTTAGGAATATTAAAGTGCTGTAATATCAGACACAAAAAACAATTTAACAGGCAAGCCTGTTCTGCCCTTGCTACTTTGAGGACTATGAACAACTGTAGTTATAAGGGACTCAGATTTTTTTCTACTGACAGTGAAAAACAATCACAATCCAAGGCTTTGTATTTTTCACATCTCTTTTCCACATGCATTATGTCATCTGATTCTCACCATCAGGCAGCCAATGAGTTTCTTAGGGCAGAATCCTCATGGAAACTCAAGAGTAACTCACTTGCCCAAGTGACAAGGAATATAATTCTCTATGTATTGCCACTGCTCTCAATTACTTTAAGTCAAATATAGGATCTGAGATAATAGTTGGATTTTAAGAATAATTCTCATAGACACATTAAATCATACAAGTGACTGAAGACAATCTTTTTTGCAATGAAATAGCAGAACCCTTTCCATTTACAAAATGTTTTCACAAATACCGTTTTTTTCCCCTCTTATTTGACGTTTTTAAGAGCTCTGTGTTATCCCTATTTTTCAAGTAAGAAAAGAGGCTAAGAAATGCACATTTACATAATAAGTACAAAAGTTCAATGATCCTTCCTACACTAATTTGCCTCCAAGTCTGACTGGAGTAGAAGGGTCATTTCACAATCTAAAAACTGCCTTTCCATGATGTTTGCTTTTTATTTAGTTATTGTAGGAAGATTTTAATGTCACGATTATCTCACCTTGCAAATGATTACAGACAGTGTATGTTTCAGAATGTGTTTTAAGAATAATTACTGCAGCATTAACTCTGACTGGTAAATTAGACCAGTCATAAGCATATTTGGTTGTATTATTAAGCTTTGTCTTCTTAAGCAAGGTTAAGGAGCTGACTCAGTGATATTTCACCCATTCTTCTTTGAAAGGATCCATCACATTCTCAGTCAAATGAAACAAACTTTGCTTCTTCACCAGCACTGGGAGAGAATGGACTAGTGGGAAGCTCTCCTGGCACCAATGGCTAATGCTAGGAGGGAGACTGCACTCTGGGCAGTGGAGAGAGACTGCAATGTACACACCTTCCTTGCCAGATGATACTTTTAACATCTGACTCCACTTCTAGGACTTCTCCTTTTCAAATAGTTAAGAAGATGGAAGACAAGCAGGAGGCAGATAAGGTCTAAGATCATTAATATCATCACATCTGCTAAAACCTATAACTATTCCTGAGGGAGAATGCACACAATGTCTTTCCTTGAAGTTACAACAGGGAAAACCAAGAATGGATGGTTCATGCCAACTTCCTTTGTTTTGTTACTTCCTCTGAATACAAGAGGCATATTTTTCTTTTCTAAGTTCTTTTCTAAGTATTGCATGCTCAATTCAGTGAGCCCACAAGGGAGGGTCAGAAAGGAATGGGGTAACTTGTTTCCCCAATAGCTCTAGTTTCCCAAGCTACATCAGAAGTCAGTGGAAAAAAGTATTGTGTATGTAATATATATAATAATTAAAGTACAACACAATTTCTGCCTAATTTCTCATATTGCTTGTACCCAAACGGAAACGCTCACCATAATTAAAGTTGCTCAAATTGCTGCTATATTTCCCACTAGGAGGATTATATATCTGCCTGGCATCCCTTTTTGGTCCTGCTGGAGATTTCTTGGGTGGTGAACCGGAAGTTGTATCTTCATTGGCTCTTTTTTGCCTATAATGGTAAGAAGAATGGCAATAAAAAATTCTATTACCGGAGGACATTAAAACACTTGTAATTTAGCATTATCACTTACAAAGGACATCCTAAAGATGATAGTCATATCAGAAAAGAGGAAATAACGTTCTGAGGTCATCAAATTAACTGTGCCTTAGTTATGCAGACAGTGCCAGAGGGCATTTACAAGGCTTGAAAATAATCTGGAATATGTGGCTACAAAATTTTATGTAAGGGCAAGTGACTAAGTTGTAAAATTCGTCAAAAGTCTAGTTATGCTGCAGAAGTACAGACAAGCCTGAAAATTCCAGGGTTGTATTCCACCCGTTTATTTGATAAACACTGCAATTAGACTTTATATTTTAAGCCATGCTTATTTTATTTACATATTTTAACATCTTATTAAGATTATTTAACTGGTAAGGTACCATTTTGTATAGTGAATATAACATCTGAATTCTGATTTTTGTATTTATAAATCTTAAATATCAGAACCCTTAAATCTCTTTTAAATATATCTTACCCAATTTCAACCTTCTGTACAGGTTTCCAGGATAATGTTACTGTGCTTTTATAAGAAGGAGGAATGTGGAAAAGATCCTAAAAAGACAAAATGAAGACAAAATTTCTAATATATCTGGTGGTATAGAGAATGGTGATGAGGGTAAGAAACATGGAGACATCTTAAAGTTTAGGAGAGAGTAAGCTCTGATCTATTCTTCTTGTTCACCTAAAAAAGACAGTTGCAAGGGCACCTGGGTGGCTCAGTTGGTTAAGCGACTGCCTTCGGCTCAGGTCATGATCCTGGAGTCCCGGGATCGAGTCCCACATCGGGCTCCCTGCTCGGCAGGGAGCCTGCTTCTCCCTCTGACCCTCCCCCCTCTCATGTGCTTTCTCTCTCTCTCAAATAAATAAATAAAATCTTTAAAAAAAAAAAAAAAACAGTTGCAAGAGAAAAAATAAACAGATGATTTTGTTTACAAATTATACCTATTAAACTTCACTAATGTCATTTTGTATACATCACTTCAGAAACTGTAGCTAAGTTTTTTTCCTATTTATTTGAGAGAGAGAGCGAGCGAGCTTCAGCACGAGGTTGGGGGCAGAGGGAGAGGCAGAAGCAGACCCCTGCTCGCTGAGCAGGAAGCCTGACATGGGGCTCAATCCCAGGACCCTGGGATCATGACCTGAGCCAAAGGCAGATGCTTAACCGACTGAGCCACCCAGGCGTCCCTAGCTAAATTTTTTCTAAATGATGATCATTTAGAATTCCAGGATAAAATATATCAACTGTATTAAATGATGTCTTAAGTATTTCTTTTGCACAGCTGCAGTCACCAAGGTGCTTTAAGGGAAAAAGAATGGTACAAACTACATTGCTTTTGCAGACTTTTAAGTGGTTCAAAATTAGAACAAAATTAGAAAACTAAAGGCCTGGCTAATCATATTTTTCTTCTTCTCAAATATCTATAAATTACCAATAAGGGAAAAACACACAAGATTTAAATACCAAATTATTAGTATGTGGTAATGCAAATGTTTGCTGAATTTAAAAGTTAAAGTAATCCAGAACTGAAATAATCTAACCTCATGATATCCTCAAAACTTGGATGCATTTCTAAATATATTTATTCTTAGTATTTTACCTTTCTTATCAGCTTTAACTTTGGTTTTTTAGAAGATTTTATGTATCTATTTGAGAGAGTGAGTGAGTGGGAGGGATGGGATGAGAGTACCTGAAGCAGACTCCACGCTGAGCGCAGAGCCGAAAACGGGGCTCAATCCCGTGACTGTGAGATCATGACCTGAGCTGAAACCAAGAGTTGGACACCCAACCGACTGAGCCACTAAGGTAGCCCACTCTGATTTTTATATATAGGTAAAATTTGATTAAACTGTTCTTTCCAGGGGCGCCTGGGTGGCTCAGTTGGTTAAGCGACTGCCTTCGGCTCAGGTCATGATCCTGGAGTCCCGGGATCGAGTCCCGCATCGGGCTCCCTGCTCAGCAGGGAGTCTGCTTCTCCCTCTGACCCTCCCCCCTCTCATGTGCGCTCTCTCTCATTCTGTCGCAAATTAAAAAATCTAAAATAAATAAATAAATAAACTGTGTTCTTTCCACAGTTAAACATACTAATAAAATCACCTACTATATGAAACTTAAGTCTACTCTGCCAGATAAATGCAGGGAATTAGTGGTAAAGTCCTTTGGATCAAAAATGCTTGAGGTTTCTAACTGGACTGATTTAACATATGATGTTATTAAAGGGATTTTACTTTATATGAGAAAATGGATGTTGGCTATATCTATTTGTGGTATATATATGTATGTTAATCATATTCTATACTTTAAACTGATAGAGTGACTGTGTAAATTATTTCTCAAAAATAGCTCACATTTTGATTATGAATTCACTGTTTGAAATTATTATTTTTAAGGTTTTGAAATGAGTGGTAGCTAAAATTATGCAAAGAGCCCAAATGTCCATCGACTGATGAATGGATAAAGAAGATGTGGGGTGTGTGTGTGTATAGGAATATTACTCAGCCATCAAAAAGAATGAAATCTTCCCATCTGCAACAATGTGGATGGAACAGAAGTGTATTTGCTAAGTGAAATAGGTCAGTCAGAGAAAGAAATAGCATGATTTCATATGTGGAATTTAAAAAACAGAACAGATGAACAAGGGGAAGGCAAAGAAAAATAAGATAAAAACAGGGCAGCAAACCATAAAAGACTTTATAGTTAAGACAACAGAGGGTTGCTGGAGGGGAGGTGGGTGGGGGGATGGGCTAAATGGGTGATGGGTATTAAAGAAGGCACTTGTTGGGATGAGCACTGGGTGTTATACGTAAGTGATGAGTCACTAATTCTACTCCTGAAACCAATACTACACTTACATTAACTAACTTGAATTTAAATTAAAAAAAAAAAAAAAGTAAAATTATAAAAATTTTCTTAGGAGATGGGAGTATTTGTACCTCTTCTCTTTCCATGATACTCCTTCTTTAATGTCTCACTGTTGCTTTCTCTGAAAAGTTTCCCTCTCTTCTGATAAAAAGTAATTATTCCATGGGATTTTTACCAGATTAGTATTAGGGTATACCACTAGTCCTAATTTTGTTACTGTCAGGCTTTGTGCTCTAGGTGTTACAAACATCAGTGCTTTTTCCATCTGGCTACAATACTGTTAACTTAGAGGAAGAGATGATGGTTACTTTGTTGTGATTCTTTTTTTCTCCCCCTCAGTTTGTTTAGATTAATGGATACTTGGGGAGGATAAAGAGAACTGAAGGGTATTTATGGTTTAATGGTAAGGTACATCTTAGTCGACAGTACAGAAAGCGCTCAATTTATTACATAGACAAGTTAACAGAAAAGACCACAGGGAAACATTTCATGGGCCACACAGGCTTGTCCATCTTTAATGTAAGCAAAGCAGGCTTTTCTGGCCATTTGAAAGGACCCAACAGACCACCCGAACTTAAGTCAGTGAAATTTCTGAGTCTACACGTATTTGTTCCAATGCTTTTGGGTCAGAGAAAATCTGCATGCCTTTGTTTGCAGTATTTTCTGCAATAACGTTTAAATAAATAATACAGAGTATGATTTTATGATAGCTACAGAAATGGAACTTGGTATTGTAAAAAGGATAAAGCCTTAAAAGGCCAAAAGTCTGGAATACAATGGTATCTCCCCTTTAACAGTATCATCACAGACCTAAAAACACATGGATAAACCTAAACCTCTTGCACTAACTTTCTAGCTAGCTGGAAGGACTGGGTAAGAAAGGAACACTTACCTTGATTAAAACATTAATATTATTTGTTATTTTCAGTGCAACAACCTTAATCTTGTTCTGCAAAAGGAAAACAAAATTAAAGTGCCAATAAACTTTTGTGATGCATATCTCATTCCCATATAGAACTGGAGTAATTACACTTCTCTTTCAGAATCATTTCTGCTTACTCCCACTTCTTGACTCTAAACCAGTGTAGAGATGGCAAAGAAAGCAAATAATCTTTATGTTCCCTTGACAGGTTAGAATATTAAACTGTTATTTACCATTTATCTGGAAAAATGAGTGAGAGACAGGTCATATGTACACAGGAGTTGTTTTAGAAGTCACCAGCTTAAGTTACAGGAAGACATAATGAAAACTTAAAATATTTCATTAGAATTGGGATGAAGATTGATCAAAATAGGTGAGATCAGAGAAATCCAAAAATCCCAACACAACACACATACAGTTTGGTTTAGAATTGGCAATTTAATCTTTTTTTCAATGTAAATTGATGCTGGGTTTTCCAAAAGGTAAAAATTAAAATATCACAAACATCAATCAAATATTTGAACAAAATGTGCTAATGAGACCCTAGTGAAAGACTGGTATGTATCTAAATTTGGGAAGACTGTTCATAAACCTGGAAATATTCGAAATATTTCAACAAGGATAAAAACATAACTTAGCAAATCACTAGGCACTTAGACAATATGATGTCTTCTAACATCATATTGTATCTTCAACAAAGACTTGTATTACCAGTTCAAATGAAGTCAAATGTTACATTTCAACATATGAATTGAGCCTGAATTTGTACTACATGCTGGCTATTATAAAAAATTTCCTTACAAGATGTGACCCAGTATTCTTACCTCTTCTGTTTTTAAGGCCTCGCCTGTTTTACCCTGCAGAGCCAAGCGAAGTTGTCGGATATAAACCTGCAGTCCCCGTGCAAAGTACTGCAGCCTAAATAAAAAAGTATTGGTTAGTTAGCAAATCATTACTTCAACTTTGTTTTTAAACTCAGACAATCTTCTACTATAGCTAAATGTTCTTAACTAATAAATTTTTGAGGAAATTTTTTTTATTATCAATATATGATCCCAAGAGATACATAAATAAGCGAAATAAAAAGTTTTCCTTTACCAAAAACGGGAATAAATCCATACTCAACCTGGCAAGGGAAAGATTTGTAACACTGTGTTTGTTATGTTAACCTGTAAAGCGTGGTCAGAGTGACCCATTCAGGAGCCATGGATTAGAATCATGGGTTCTACTCTTTCACTGGCCAACTGAAGGTCAAGTGACCTTAGATCACTTACCCTCTATGTATTTATCTGCACACAGTGTTTGATCCCCAAGGTCTAGTTAAAAATAAAACAAAATTGCTAATCTGAGAATTATTATAAACTCATATAAATCTCAACGGGTTCGAAGAAATACCCTTTTCAAGTTTGTTCCCAGATAATATGTGAAGAAAGGCAGTATACAGCCCCATCTTGCTGACTTCTAGAATTCTGCTTAATAACCTGGCATCATTTTTTAATTTTTGCAGGAATTTCTTAACTTGTAGCTTCTGACCAAATGTTTCACCAAGTATTAAACCACTGCCTTACCTAAGAATAGAGGACAGTAACAGATGGTACAGTGGCCAAGCATTTCAAAATTTAAGATGTGAAGTTGTTAATAAAATGAACAAAGTGTGTTCATGAAACAACTTATGATTTCTCCAGTGCTGCTCCCTTAGAACACGCTAAGACATTAACAACGGCAGCTCCAATTTACAAAGTACCCACTATGTACCAGGCACTGTGCTCAAAGCTTTCTATTCACTGTCTGATTCTCACAACTCTACGAGGCAGGTGCTGTTACCATTTAATGTAACTGCTGAGGAAAATCAGGGAGTTAGAGAGGTTGGGAACCTACTCAAGATCATAAAGCAAGTGAGGAGAGTGAGTCTGTTTTTGAAAAAGTTCTCTCCCCCACATAGATCTATCTGTTGCACCACAGGTTTATATACATTCTTGTTTTATGGATCTTCTATTTTGTCCCGCCAGGTAAGGAAGGGTGGGGAGACAGCTCTTGTAAAAGGAAAAGAAAACCAAGGGAGTATCAAGATAGCCATCATCTTTGCCAAGGATTGGGCCACTTCAATCATACATCACCTAATTTTAAAATCTTTCAGCTTTTCTGCGTTCAGTTTGGCCGTTAAGAAATCTGGAAGTTTTCGGCCCAACTGGTGAAAGCTGTACAACAAACATTCCACATAGCTGAACTGCAGCTTGGGTTCTTCATTACCAGCATTCTCCCCATTTTCTGCTTCTTCTGGAGGGAGAGGCATGTACTCCTAAGAGATGAAAATATAGAGGTATTTGCAATATGCTGTAAATGCTCTAATTATAAACACACAGTGAAATAACTACAGGGCATGCTTTTAAGGCATGAAGCATTAAAAACTACCAAAATCAGGAATTCAGGTAAGATATTCCTTTTACCTATCGGATCAATGACCTAGCCCGTCAACCCCTCCATATTAACCTATGTTGTAGCTGCTGCGACCACCACCACCGTTACTATTACCGACAGTGAAGTAGCTCGTAACATTTACTAGGCACTTACACAAATGAAGGAACTGAAATTCTGACAGCTTAGGTAATTTTTCTATGGTGAAAAAGTAAGATGAAGAATCAGGATTCAATCTAGGTTTGCCACCAAAAGCTGACGCTTTTAACCACTTTATTATGCTAATTCCAAAAATCTTTTCTGAACATTTTCCCACACTGTTTGACTCTCCTTACATTCCAAGTACTGCCAAAGGCTGTCATACTCCAGTAAGGTGTACAGGTCTGGAAGAGCTCCAGATGTTGGATGACTCAATTCATACTATAGGTCTAATGCTCCTCACTCACTGTATCAGTTATACAAGTGCTTACATCCAACAAGAAAATCCCTTGGTGATGCTGATAATTATTTTATCAGATGGCCTATTTTTTCCACAATTATGACTTAAATGATTTTATTTCCTGGCTGCTATAGCTACTTGGCCTTGGGCAGCAACCTGGATGGCAACCTGGAGCAAATGTGAAAAATATTTTGCTAAAGGAATAGCAGAAACACCTACTATAAAAATCCTGTATTATCTTTTACACAAACCATCAACAACAGAAACAATGCCAAAGATTTTCTTTTAAAAGTAGACAACAGGGGTGCCTGGGTGGCTCTGTTGGTTAAGCGACTGCCTTCGGCTCAGGTCATGATCCTGGAGTCCCAGGATCGAGTCCCGTATCGGGCTCCCTGCTCAGTGGGGAGTCTGCTTCTCCCTCTGACCCTCCCCTCTCTCATGCTCTCTCAAATAAATAAAATCTTAAAAAAAAAAAAAAAATAGACAACATGTGGCCTGAACAACTAAAAACACTTGCTAGAATTATTCTATCTAATCTGAATTTCAAAAGTTGGTTCTCTAGAAATTACATCACACTATTACATACTGATTATGCCATAAGAAAAGAAAAAAGTTCTTACCAATAACTTGTCAAATAGTTTTCTTAAATTTGTTTCTAGCTTTTCCATGTCACCACAAAATGAACTCATCTCTGCTAATAGTTTCAATACCTAAAACACACAATTCACTGTTATTAGTATTATTTTTTTTTGAATGGGCAAGGGCTGTAAAATAAGAATGATTTTAGATAACTTTTTAAGGCTGCTTCCTGCTACAGCTTAATATTGTACTACGAAGGAAGAACTCTTAACAGCAAAGAATTATTTACTAACATTTAGAATAGGCTTCATTTGCTATTAAATTTAGTCTCTGGACACTAACTCAAAGTATTGGTAACTGCTACTATTCTTGAGGTCCATCTCTCTTTTACTCAATCCCAGTCTTTAATAAGCCAAACCCAAGACATCTGAAGCAAATGACAACAACAGTATACAGTGGGTCTCCTCTCTTTCCCAAAAACCTATGAGGGAAATGGCACACATTTCCACACTTCAGCTCAATTCAATAATCATTATTTAGTGCCTTTCAGAATTGGCTCAGCACTAGATTCTGGGGATACAGAGATGAATCAGTTAAATGTGGAGAGATAAATAAATGTTACATGTGCTGTGAAAAAAATGTATATGTACATTACAGCAGAGATACAAAGGAGAGAGTCGTCAATTATATTGGAGAATGGATAAAGGATATTTTGTATTAACCCAGTTTAAATCTGACTCTCAATTATGGATAGAGGTAGGAACAGTCATGAATTAAATCCCTTATTTAGAAATATTAAGGCTACAAAGAGAGAATCATGAACACTATAGGCAGTGCTTTCCCACTGCAGCAAACTTTCATAAATTCATAAAGCATTCCTATGTGATTAATCCTGGGACAGATTACTAGCTAGCCATCATACCTTTATTCTCTTAGAAATCAGCTCTCTATGTTATTTATGTTAAAATATGGGAATGCCTTTTTAGTACTAAAAGCAGACGTTTTTCTCTTACCTCCAACTGTATATCGAGACCCTCCACTGGTGTAGTCAAGGAACTGAGGTTAGGGAGAACCTGCTCACAGAAGTAAGTCACAAACCTTGTGGAATGCACATTTTTCTGTAAAAATCCGAGGAACAATGAGTTGTCAAAAAAAAGGGGGGGGATACTCTTTCAAATATAATAGCAGAATATTGTTCAATAAAGGCTGAGCATGACATCCAGTACTGTGGCTATAAATACAATACAGTGCATACCCCAGTGAACACCAGAAATAACCCTGGTAGACAATACATACTCTGTTACGAAGTAATCTGGAGCATTTGGACATCTATAAGTTTTCAAACTCTTCCTCAATTCTTACGTCAAATTTTTGGGGATATTTTAGTGTTGAATTTTGTACATTTTTCAAAAGGGAGGAGTCCTTTATACAGTGTTTTTCAAACTATTCTATGCACATCCTGGAAGACTCATGGCCAGGGGAATCACAAAGCCAGAGAAAAAGAGCATATTTACCTAGAACAACGATCTGTTAAAAAATTTAAAAAAAAAAGCTAAATTACTAACCCAAATGGTTTAAAAACTCAGCCAAACCATAAAGTATGATGCAAAACTCTCTAGACTTTAAAAAAATCTCTAAGCAAGACTTTAAAAAGAAATTTCTGGCTGCTTTGGGCTCTCACCAACCCCACCAAGGCCTCCATAAAGTAAATATTCACTCCACTGTGTTACTATTTTATGCAAAAGTTTGAGGAGAATGCTCAAGTGAGTATCTATAGAAATATAAGCTTCAATAGAGTAATCAAAATAGCAACTAGGTAAAACAAAGAGCTCACAGAGAAGAGGGGCACTGCCTGCCGAGTGCACTGTAAGAGCCTGTCCACACAGTCGGGATCTGAGGGATTGAAGGTTTGCTCCAGGTCAGCTTGTTCAGCCACGAGTTCTACAAGTTGCTGCCTTCCGCTCACTGTCTGTAAGCTTTTTAACCCAGAGAGTATCTTCATGAACAGGACAAATTCTTCACCAGTCACATCTTCTAGGACCTAGAAAGAGACAATTCAGAATTACAGTATTGGTATCACTTGAATGGTAAAGAAAGAGCAATACTGAAACAGTGTAACAAATTTGTCCCTTATTAAAGTCAGATTACTATTAATATTTCTGAAATACTGATGAGAAGACAATTTCTGGCTTCAGTCAATTTAGCTTTAGAGTACACCAGGCATTCTCAGTGGAGCGCTACACTGTCTCCAAAGGTGCAGAACTTGGTTCTTGGAAAATTTACTCTTTTTTTATGTATAAAGTACAGATACACAGAGTGCATAAACAGATAACAGTATATCTGTGGCATTAAAATTTCATAGGAGAACAGCTAAGAAAAAATAGTCCAAAAAGGCTCTCTTTGGGGGGGGAGGGGGTGGTAAGAGCAGAAAAAAAAAAAAGTAGAAGAATTCTATAGTCCACTGCCAAATTAGATTCAGCTTCCTATATTTAAAAGCAGCTCAGAGCGCCTGCCTGGCTCAGTCAGTAGAGTATGTGACTCTTGATCTTGGGGTTATAAATTCAAGTCCCATGTTTAGGTATAAAGATTACTTAAAAAAATAAAACTTTAAAAATACATAAAAGCAACAATAAATTAATTAATTCACATTAATATGGCAACTGTATACAAAATAGGAGACCATACAAGTCTTAAGTGCTCCACATCAGTGGGTCTAAGCCTTTCTATTCACTGACCGAAGAAACAAGCAATCATGACATACTCCACCAGGTTACTAGTTGGGGCATAGGTAAAATATGTTGATATTCCCACCTGGAAAGCTGCTCCTTTCGCTCTCACTGAAGAAATCTCATCAGTAAGCAAGTGAGTGATATTGTTAGAGACAATTCTGAATTTTCCTGAACATATATATAAAAGCAATGATCTTCAAACTTTGGTACTTTATGAGTGAAAAGTTAGCTGTGACAAACCTTGTGAATCTTAGCATTTCTAACTATGCTGGTGCTGGGAGCACAAACAGGCATGGTCTCCTTATAGTGATATGGGGTAAGATGAAAAATAAAAAAAAAGGCATTTCAATGTGTTTCCTTGTCATTTTGAAATGACCCAGAAGACTATAGGAGAATATCCTAAAAGTGGGGAGAGGAATGGAAATTACGTAAAATTTCCTGAAGGAAATGATTTGCACAGAGTACTGAAGAATGCATAAATTTTGAGGATAACACCACAAAAGATTTAAGTGTGATCACATCCCTTTAAATTAACCTGCTGATTCATCATTACTGGTGACCAAAGTGCAAAATACAATATAAGAAAAGCTTGACATTCTATGGTGATTTTAACAGAATATATCATTTTATACATAAGCTACATACTGCTAATTTCATCTTTTTTTTTTTTTAAGACTTTATTTGAGAGAGAGAGAGAGAGAGAGAGAGGAAGAGAAAGCACAAGCGGGAAGAAGCAGAGGGAGAAGCAGACTGAGCAGGGAGCCCGATGTAGGGCTCGATCCCAGGACCCTGGGATCATGACCTGAGCTGAAGGCAGGCGCTTCACCGAGCCACCCAGGCACCCCACACATACTGCTAATTTCAAATACGTTCTTTTGCTTTAAAGAAGTCCTGTTAGGGGCGCCTGGGTAGCTCAGTCATTAAGCGTCTGCCTTAGGCTCAGGTCATGATCCCAGGGTCCTGGGATCGAGCCCCTCATCGGGCTCCCTGCTCCGCAGGAAGCCTGCTTCTCCCTCTCCCCCTCCCCCTGCTTGTGTTTCCTCTCTCTGTCAAATAAATAAAATCTTTAAAAAAAAAAAAAAAAAAGTCCTGTTAAATGATGACTGAAGCTTACCTTTTTGGATTCAGTTAGTATAAGTTCCTCTACTTCCTTTGTTAAGACTTCATCTGGTAAAGTCTTAAGTTTTGTAGAAAGGAATTTGATTGCTCGTTCTCTAACAATGTCCTCTCCTTGAAGTATTTGGCTAAACAAGCCACCTAAAGTCCCTGCAAAACAAAACAGTTGTGTGTAGCAAGTCAATTCTATATCTTCATGAAGTTTTCCCCTTTAACTCATTTAACAATTATTTAACAGTTATTTCTTTTCCAGTGAATAAGCATCCTGAATATCATTGATTCTGGCTAAATTAAGTCTGAAATGTCTACAGCCCCAACCATAACAGTTATCACATGCTTGTTCATGGATTCAGAAACAACTTGAGCATGACTTTCCCTTTTTAATAATTATTAATAATAAACAGACCCAGGTATTTTGGAGAATTTCTTAAATGTGGCGAAGGGAGTCTTCCAACAAATTACCAATGGAAAAGTGTGATCTGTTTTTGCAATTACTTCTGCTGGTTTTTTGAGTCACAAATATCTTGTGCTAAGCAACTTTTTTTTTAAGATTTTATTTATTTATTGAGAGAGAGAGCGCACAAGGAGGGGGAGCAGCAGGCAGAGGGAGAGGGAGAAGCAGGCTCCCCAGCTGAGCAGCTTTTTTAAAGAACACTTAGAACTTTTATGAAACAGAACTCAGGGTGAATCTGACTTTATCCTTAATGAATAATGCCAAGCTGCCCAATTCTTTTTTAACACATCAAGCACAATTCAGAACAAGAGGTGGCCTTACCTTTTGCATCCATCTTAAATATACTTAACAGGGCGTTGTTCACTAAGTTAAATTCTGCAGAGTCATCTGGAGAGAGAAAAAGTAGTACAATGTATAAAATGAATGAAAAATATCATTTGCTTCATTTTCAAACCTAAAATTCAACATAGTTTCTCACAGACTACATTGAAAGCGGAGATACAATTAAGCATTCTGCTCAAGAACCAAGAAAATACACCTGCCCCAGCTGATCTGGCATACCAGGAAAGCTTTTACATTAAGATGGTACAATTAAAAAACTACAGGAAATTGGGGGGCAAATCATGATAAATCAACATTCCCAAAAGAATCACTGTCTTTATAAACAATTAAAAACAAAGGAAAACAGCATTAGGAATTAGATAATCACAATCCAATAAGCTTCAAACTACTGATTGAAAAAAAGAATTTTAATTTCTATTAGAAGTAGTACCTCCAGCCATAAAGAAAAAAAAGCTAAAAACACTCACTTTTTTCAAAGAGAAGTTATATTTAGATAAAAGGGTAATAATAAAATTCCTTACCTGTCTGCAGAAGTTGAGTTAGTATATCTGCCACCCGGGGAAGATTTTCTCCAGTGGCAAACTGAGGCAGCTCTTTAATTGCTTGCCGTCGAATCTGAATACGATTTCAAACAAAAAATTAAGCAAATACTACCATCAACAGAAACAACAATCCCAACTTTTAAGGAAAACTAAAACCACAGAGAAACCACAATTAGGGGCATATGAGTCACCAAAATATAAAACATGAGACTTCTGGCAGTTTTAGAAATAATTTGTTCCAATTTAATAGTCAAGCTTCACAGAATAAATATGTGGTAGAAAGGAATGTTAAATACAATTACCCGACTGGAGTAGACAGATTTGAGATCATAAGCAAAGTTTATATACTGAGTACATGTAACTGTTGGGTCTTTACTACCTTCGGGCATATACTACAGTAGTCCTTAAAAATGGCTAGAGTGGCAATGACCTATCTAGTAACTATATTTACTTCAGAATTTCCAGTATTAACTACTTAATATAACATCTGTGAATATATTTTGTGTACTTAATTCCAAATTTGTGGTCCTGGTTTATTTAGTTTAAGATAAAAATGGATATGACTTATTTTTTTTAATTTAATTTAATTTTATTATGTTATGTTAGTCACCATACACTACATCATTAGTTTTTGATGTAGTGTTCCATGATTCATTGTTTGCGTATAACACCCAGTGCTCAATGCAATATCTGGCAAATTGTGCATGGAATGGTGGCGATTAACTAATTTCACTTGAAAAGCCAGGAGGTGATAGTTGAAAGTTCTCAGGAACCTGAATCAGCAGCCAGAAATGCTAACAGTTAATTCTGTTTCAAGGAAAAACTATTTCTTCTTTTTCTAGTAGTCACATGTAATGATTACACAAACCAATTATTTTTTTGCTATGCACAATATTTAGGGGTGCTGAAACTATATGATGTAACACTTAAATATCTAAGCAAGTATAAATTGATTGAAAACTAACATTAGTCTAATTTCATGTGCACAATGTATAACAATCTATGAAAAAATGTGAGCCACAACCCATTTTTTCCAGCGGATAACAGATAAGCAAAACAAAATATTTTGCGATTCTATGCATTTTTCACAGTTGAAAGGTGGTGAAAGAGAGAATACATTTTCGCAAACATAGATTGAAGCCTCAGGACGGCATCATGCCAAACGACACTGCAGTATTTCGTTGTGCACAGATATGACTGGTGCTTCAATTACATTGGCTGCACATAGGAAGTGTCTGAAAATGGCAAGTGAGACATATGAAAGCTTGCTGAAAGCATCAATCATAAACTTACTGATACATCTTCATCCTCACAGAGGTCTAACTGTGCATTGATAGCAGAATCAGCCAATTCTGGAAAATGTTTAAAGAATTTCGGAATAAACTGGGCTGCTAATCTTTTTTCTTTTGTACCACCTTTCACACCATCTAGTATCACTTGATAGGCATCTTTATGCTGAAAGAAAGAATAAAGCAGAAAAGAAACAATTTTTAAGGATAGGAAGCTAAACAAACATGAGTCTGCTTTAAATTAGAAAAGTTTTACATAGGCTAAAAAAAAGTAGGGCTTATTTTTGGAGTCTTACTGTTTAAATTGGACACCTATATTCCTACCATCTTCTCCCCTGCCCTCTCCCCGCCCCCATGCATTATTTGTCAGTTGGGAAAGAGAGAAGGAGGACTTGAATTTTAAATGGAGAAAGCAAATAAGTTTGTTGATGCACCAAGGCTTCCTTGTACTAGTGATTACTGACCTGACCTTGTGACCATATTCATGGTTAAACATTATAATTAATATCATATCATAGAATTCTCAAAGAATTGTGTTACATCTACTTAATCATATTTATCTGATTTCAACTAGCGCCTTGATGAAGGTGGAGAGAATACAATCTTGAAATTAAGCAATAACAGGGAGGTTAGGAAGCTTTTTTGGTTTCATTTATTTTATGATACAAAAACAGTAATTCATTCTAGATAGTTAACTTTGGATTAAGATAGATTCTAATGTTACCTATTTACTTTTTTTTTTTTTTTAAGATTTTATTTATTTACTTGAGAGAGAGAATGAGACAGAGAGAGAGAGCACGAGATGGGGGAGGGTCAGAGGGAGAAGCAGGCTCCCCGCCGAGCAGGGAGCCCGATGTGGGACTCGATCCCGGGACTCCAGGATCATGACCTGAGCCGAAGGCAGTCGTTTAACCAACTGAGCCACCCAGGCGCCCACATATTTACTTTTTATTAGAATACATTAAAAACTCATTTGTTTCCTTTTATTTATTTATTTTTGAGAGAGAGAGAGGGAGACAGCACACAAGGGGGTAGGGGGAAGGGAGAGGGGAAAAGGGGAGAGAGAAAGAGAGTCTCCAGCAGACTCCATGCTCAGCACAGAGCCCAACGCAGGGCTTGATCTCATAACCCTGAGATCATGACCTGAGCTGAAATCAAAAGTTGTATGCTTAACCGAATGAGCCACCCAGATGCCCCTCATTTGTTTCCTTAAAAAAAAAAAAAAAAAACTTCAGAAGTGCTCTCCCTTAGATACTTATAATGTGAAGGGTCAACAAGTTCCCAATCCCCCTTACACCTCGCCTCCAAACCAGTCCTTTTCTTAAGTGACAATGATCAAGCTGGCAAACAGGAGTAATAAATCCTGAGATTATAGATACACCTTCTGTTTGGACATATGAATAAAACTTCTAATTACTGAAAAACATTAAACATTATAATAATGATACCAAATGTGCACACAGCATAGTGTTTACTTACTCTGCTCAAGGCAATGCTCTGCTTTAGATAATGTGTTTTAGATACTTCCATGCCATCAAAAGGAAAATAACCAATAAAAATCCAGTGGATTATAGAATTGCCCAAACTTTAGTTTTATAATAACTCTTTTCATGGACAATACTATGTTAAGTGGAAAAAATAAAGCAAAATGCAAAGTTACTTGGGTACAGTAGGATCTCAATTAAGGACTTTAATAACAGAAATAAAGTGTTCTAGTATCAAAAAGGCTACAGTCACAATTGGATATTTTAAAGGTACAGGTTTTAATATATTCTGCAAAAATACTAGATTGAAACTTCAAATACTGCCAACCTATCTAAAAAACATAAATTCTAAAAATTAGTTCCAAAAAACTAAAATTCCACCAACTGATTGACACTCCTTTTAATATCTTAAACATAACACCAACTCCTAAATAAGAAACATTTCCTGAATTAGGTTAGCTTCCTCATGAAGTGCAGACACAAAATCAGTCATTAGGAGTTACTACTTCAAAAGCATATTACACACTTTTTAATGCAAAGGTTTGAAAAATTATGGCTACCTTCTCTACCACTGTACATTCCTGTGGTTTGTCTCATGTCTTCCAGATAGACTTCGTAAAATCAAAGTTTTAAACAGTTCTGACACCCTTACTTTTTGCAGGGTATCAAATCCAAGTTCCTTTAAATCAAACAAAGCTTTACTTATAAAGCCTTTTGAAGAAATTCCTTACATTATCTAAAATTAATTGAAGAATCCCTACTTCAAACAATTCATTCTCTTGTCAAGAAAAAAATATCTGAATAGAGTAAAAAGGAATCATTAGCGACATTTACTGAAAGCCTACCGGGACTGAGTAATGCCTTGTGTACATGCCTCACAGTAATCCTGTGAGTTAGGTGTTCCTACTATCCCTATTTTTTAGATGAGAAAACCAAGACTCAGAAAGTGAAATAATTTGTCCAGAGCTACACAGCTAGACAAGTAGCAGATCCAGACCTGAACATAGTTCTGATAGGCTCTAAAGTCAAGATCTGTGCCTAATACCAAGCCTCTTTAAGTTCTGAGATCTTTGTTAACAAAGGAAGAGAGAAAGAAAGCTTGCCAGATCTAGGACTGTCAGAGCGAAAACTTGAATCCTAAATATAGGCTCCATACAAGCATGTACACTGAGATACAGCATCCCAAACACAGCAAGTGCTTTGAAAAGTTAAGCATTTTAACATATTCAAACTAGAAATCTAAGTTTCTACCATTGGTAGGCATCAGTTTTTGTTTTTTGTTTTTTAAAGATTTTATTTATTTATTTGACAGAGAGAGACACAGCGAGAGAGGGAACACAAGCATGGGGAGTGGGAGAGGGAGAAGCAGGCTCTCCGCAGAGCAGGGAGCCCGATGCGGGACTCGATCCCAGGACCCTGGGATCATGACCTGAGCTGAAGGCAGTCGCTTAACCGACTGAGCCACCCAGGCGCCCGGTAGGCATCAGTTTTATCAAATAATTTCTATAAACGTTACTAACAGACTTCACACTGATTACCCTAAGATAATGCAAAATAAAATGCTCTTCTTTGCCAGCTCATTAACTGTAGCATAGGGACAAGACTTTTTACACAATCTCCCTAAAGTAGTTATTACTTCTGGTTTTCCAAGTAGGAAACAAAATATAAGTGATATTTTCAATGATCACAGTGATTTAGTGACAGATTGTAACCATAATAAAGTATTTCAAATACTACACAGCACTGCTTATTTTTTTCTCTTCCACCACAAGTGTATATTTTAGCTAGATAAATTTGTAATCCTAATAAGTTTTAATTGTAAATATTTTAATGCATTTCTGAAACTATGTATTTGTGTGCTTTTAATAGCTAATTAAAAAAGTAAACTCTAAAGAAATCACTAAAATATTTTCAAGTAAAAAGTCAGCTACAATAAGATCCACATTCAGCAGATACCTTCTACAATAAGAAATTTGTGATAGTGATTGTCAAAACACAACCAATATATTTAAGTGATCAGTGACATGCCAGGTAAAGCCATGTTTGAGACCAGGATGCAGCTTCTAGGAAATAAACAATTATTTTATTTATTAAGATCTATTTATTTTAGAGAGAGAGAGAGCAGCAGCGGGAAGGGGAGAGAGAGAGGGAGAAAGAATCTTAAGCAGACTCTGCCTGAGCATGGAGCCCTACACGGGGCTGGATCTCATGACCCTGAGATCACAACCAGAGCCAAAACCAAGAGTCGGCTGCTTAACTGCACCACCCAGGTGCCCCTAAACACTTATTTTAGAGAAGAAATGATATAGTTCCAACAAACGTATTTCTCAAGTATGACATAAAAAGAAAACGGATATGCTAAGCTATATTACTTTCTTCTTCAATTTGTAATCTAGTTTGTATGTAATACTGAATTAACACTTTATTTAGTGAAGTATAGCTGACATATGGACGTACAACATAGGGATTTGACAATTCTATATATTACTCAATGTTCACTACAATTAAGTGTAGTCGCTGTCATCATCCAACATTATTACAATATTATTGACTATTCATACTTTTACCTATTTTTGAGGGATTATAAACTTGGTCTGTGATTTTAGCTTAATCATACAAAAAAAAAGAGAGTGCTATTTCATGAAATATAAATCAATCAAGCTTACACTCTTCCATGAAGAGCCAACATACTCCCGTGTGAGAGAACAAAGGAGAAATTGGAGTTCAGGCATTATATTGATTTTTTCTTAAAGATTTTATTTATTTATTTGACAGACTGAGAGAGAGCAAAAGAGGGAACACAAGCAGGGGCAGTGGGAGAGGGAGAAGCAGGCTTCCCGCTGAACAGGGAACCCGATGCTAGGCTTGATCCCAAGACCCTGGGATCATGACCTGAGCTGAAGGCAGACGCTTAATGACTGAGCCACCCAGGCACCTGGCATTATATTGATCTTAACTCAGCCTAACTGCCCCAGTCCTTTCACAGGTGTTTTTTTTAAACTTAAAAAAATTTTTTTGACTACATAATAAAAAACTAAATATATCTACATTTAAAAATTAAGTAAATTCAGAAAAATTAGAAACAAATGTAGATAATGGACCACAGCTTGCTCTATGATGGCGAGTTGGCTGCTCTAGGCAGAGCACAGTGGAAAGGGGGCTAGGGAGGTAATGGAACACTTGGCAGAGGAAGGAGAACGGAAGGGGTAGTAGCAGAAGCAGAGCTGGGGGAAGGGAAGCCGAATAGTAGGTGGAAAACAGGAGCTACAAGAGGGAAGCAGACAGACTGGAGGGTTTTGAGGTATTAAATAATGCTTCACTTAGAATTTATCACTCGAAGTTTGCTTATTAGAAAAGACACTCGGGCGCCTGGGTGGCTCAGTTGGTTAAGCGACTGCCTTCGGCTCAGGTCATGATCCTGGAGTCCCGGGATCGAGTCCCGCATCGGGCTCCCTGCTCGGCGGGGAGTCTGCTTCTCCCTCTGACCCTCCCCCCCTCATGCTCTCTCTATCTCATTCTCTCTCAAATGAATAAATAAAATCTTTAAAAAAAAAAGAAAGAAAGAAAAGACACTCATGGTTTAAATATATGATGCGAGAGTATAAAGTTCTCATCTTCATTCATATATATATATGTGTACACACAGTAATTACATTTATATATCACTTATTATATAACATATTAACTGTGTAATTACAAATTTTATTATTAATATAATTACACCTGCTCTTTCTTTGAATATATTTCTTCAACTTTAAAGAAAAAATGTCTACTGAAGAGCAAGGCACAGTGCAAGGAGAGAAACAAAAAAATGAGTCTTAACCTCAAGACTTTATAATTTGGTAAGGGAAGAAGAGAAGTCCTCACGTGAAATAAAATATAAATCTGAAGTACTATAAATGAATACACAGTGTCAAGGAGGTTCATCAAGAGAAACATCCGATCTGTTTGAGGAAAATTAGCTGAAAACCTCAGAGAACTTGTGTTTTTCCTAACATATTCAGAGAGCATTACTCTCAGAGGAGAATCGACAGTAGTGAGGAGGGCACTCCCCTCACGGCAGCAGCACGAGCAACTGTGGTACTCGGCTCTTTGACAAAGGATAAAAATAAAAATAAATGTTAGAAGGAAGTTCTAGAATAAAAACTCAAATATGGTCTCAGAAATGTCCAGATAGGTACCTGCCAGGAAACTCAACGACCTTGACTGCAAACCTTGTAAGTTAAGCGAAAATCAGGCTTTGCTACGCTAAGAATGTAAATACTTTTTCTCCTTAAAAAATCGTCAGTGGTGTTCTTTCCATTAAGTTGGCTCTTGCTTTTAGTTAAAATTCACATGCAGGATCCTGAAACCCACTATCTTTTTTGGTGAGCAGTTTTAGGACTTTCTCTAAAAGGGGAAACGTTATTACACAATAGAGCAGCATCAGTAGCCATATGGATTAGTCCAGCTTCAGTCCTCCCAGAATTCACTGTTTGAGGCTGAGAAAATCACTACACTTCATTATGCACAGGTCTTTTTGTCTCAAATAGTTGCCTGACAGCTGTCATTACAGTGTCATGAAGGTACCGATCTCACATCATGCTAAGAAACTGTGCTAAAATTTTAGCAACTGGCACAGTGTTTGGCACACGGTAGGCACTCAAAAAATGTACTGAATAAATGAAACTGTGGGCCCTCATTGAAACCTGAATGAAAGAGCCCCTCCTCTGTTTTTCACAAACTTGTCTCCCAAGCGCTCTTTCCAAATTAAAAGCAAGATTTTTTGCCTCGAGAAAGACATTTTTGACCTCTTGAGGGAGAATTCTCAATCCTACCTGGTATTTAAGATTAAAGATGACATTAAGAGGAAAATGTGAGCAACTCTCAATTATTCACAATGTATATGTAAATTCCAGTTTGGATTCTATTTGCCCTAAGAGACTAGGTGGCTGTCAACCTTTTTGCTATCCAGAAAAGAATGAGGGAGGGGGTATGGGACATGACTATGTACACAGTTTCTAAGTTTCCCTAAAAAATTTCTGATCTACCTCTTTGGGAGAGCACCATCTACAAACTGAGGATCACTCCTGGTTTCTACCCCATCTCCTCTGCTGATCTGCAACAAACTCAGTTTTAGGTAGAACAATTTGCTACAATATTCCTCAAATCTGTCACAATGAATGAGAATATCTTCACTACTACATCTTTCTAGGAACAACAACAAAATCAAAATATGACTGATCATAGTTTTTCCAATCTTGTCTTAATGGGCAGAAAATTTCTCCTTCAGTACCGACCTAACACACACCCTATATTTATCTACAACAGACTGTCAGTATATTTCTCATTGACGATGTCAAAATTCCCTACTGAAATGGAAATATATTTGGAAGAAAAATAATCTGGTACTTTCAACTGGTATATTTACAATTCTAGATTAAGCTTAAGGAAGGTCCTGACATCACAATTTCTGGTGGTGGTGTTCAGCTGGGAAATAATTTCCCTGAATTACACATGTCCAGAAAAAGGGGCTGGGAGGGGCCGTGCCACATAGCCTTGCTAATGTTAGTAGCAGACTACAGGATCTTCCACTTCTTACTCCATGGGACAGACAAGCAGAAGAATCACGTTAAGTTCTAAGCACCGAAATAGAATTTCTAACAACAATAATCAAGATTACTTCTGGGAGAGCCTGGTTCTTTTCCCAAGAAACACACACACACCCCCCCCCCCACACCCCCCAACTCCTTAAGTTCAATATACTCCAGTACTTGAAGACTCACGAAGAAGCCCGTATGGTCAACTCAACACTGCAGAAACTGCGTGTCTTGGGGAAACACTGCGGAGAGCTCTTGCCAGACAACTCTATTTAAAGCCGCTCTCTCCCCCTCCCCCTGCCACTGCACGGTCCCGTTATATTTTCTTCACACCACTTTCCGAGGCGGGTATCCAACTTTCTTATTTATCATTAGTCTCCCCCCCTAAAGGTACATTTGGGGAGCGCACGGTAACTTTCTATCTTGTACCTTCAGCGCCCGGCACAGCGCCTGGTGTATAGCAGGCGCTCAAAAACGTACTGAATAAATGAAATCGTAAACCCTCGTTAAAATCCGGGCAAAACGGCTTCTCTTCTGTTTTTCACAAACTTCTGTCTGCTAAACACTCTTCCTAAATCAAAAGCAGATTTTTTGCCTCGACAAAAACATTTCTGACCTCTTGAGAACTCTCAGTTTAATCTTCCGATGGGCTGAGGTCCACCGGAAAGGAGAAAGACTTGAGAGCAATCTGCAGGGCAAGGCTCGGGATGAGAATTAACGCGGGGGCTGACGAGGCTTAGTTAGGAAACACCACGGTCAGAAAAGGCTGGTCAAGGGAGGCAGAGGGCCTGGGACCGGGACCCGCGCTCTCCCTGGCGAAGCCGGAGTCTACACTCCCAGAGAGGCCCACCCCGACGAAACAGCCGGGGCGGCTGGGAGCCCGCGGGAGAACGAAGCAGCAGCCCCCGCCCGGCCTGGGGAGCGCTTTCGAGAGGCCGCGGAGCACCGGGCCCTGCAGGCCGCTCGGGGACTTACCTGGCCCACTTGCTCCGTAGCATCGGCTAAGATGCCATAGTTGCGATAAAGCTCCTCCACGGTCGGCATGGTGAGCGACAAGCCCAGGGCCCGCTCCTGCTGTCGTCGTCGACGCCGGCGCCACCGCCGCCTCTAAAGTTCTCCAAGCCCGCGACCCGCACTATTACGCCTCCAGCTGCCGCCAGTGCCGCCGCCAGTCACCGCGCTCAGGACGGCTCCGCCCCCAACGTCTACGTAAAGACGTGCGCGTTGGGAGCGGCCTTCATCGACGGCCGATGCACGGCCTGGAGTTATAGCGCCCTCTAACGCTTGGCTGTGCAAAAAGCGACAACGATGATTGATTAGCTCAGGATCCTTTGAAGGATTGTGCCTGGCCAGGAGCGCGGGGGGAGGAAAATACAAAGATGACTGCGTTTCTGCTCTTAAAAGGTCTCCCATTGTCCAGAAAAGTAATCTTAACGGGAGAAAAATAGAATGAGGGGTCGGAGAGTTTCAGGGTTGAAACATTAAGCTATTATAGATGATAAATTTCAAAGCCAGATCAGTTTATGCAGAATATGCACAGGCAATGGTCACAAAACAATTCCCTGGCTCTTGTACTCCTCGGTCAGATTAAGAATATTAAATGGGTGGGCCCGGTGATCGGTATCAAGGAGGGCACATATTGCATGGAGCACTGGGTGTTATATGCAAACAATGAATCATGGAACACTACATCAAAAACTAATGATGTACTGTATGGTGACTAACATAACATAATAAATAAAAGAATATTAAAAAGGATTAGGGAGCAGAAGGAGAGGAATCGGTGAGGTTTTGTTTTGTTTCTGAGAGAAATGTGCTTAGAGATGTGAGTAGCATAGGGCAGTGGCCATCTCCTTCCCTCAAGCCTGGGTCCATTCTGAGGAATCTGAAATATGATGCCTGTAGGTGGGAGTTGCAAAAGACTGGTTCCTGACATATGCTGAAGAAGTTTGAGTTTCCTGTGACGGCAGAGTGGAGGTGGCCATGTTGGGACCTACTTGCATTTCCAGATTTTGCTGGAGGAAGGGTGTGAGCAGGTACTGTTTTAGGATTTCCTTGTGTCAGAAGTGGGCCATGCAACAGAGAGAGAAAGATAATAGATCCATTCAGAGTCCTCCTCCAGAGGTCTTCTGCCTGAGAGTGAGAAAGCCCCATGACGAGAGTCAATGGCAGCAGGAACTAGGTGGTGATTACAGAGTGATTACAGATCACTACAGAGTGATCCACGTGAAAGACTTGGTCTCTACCAGACCAGAGAATGTCTGGAGTACTGCACAGTTCAAGACCTTTCTTATGTACTCATTTCTTCCCTCTTCTTGCTCCCCTTATACCTAGGGGGGCTCAGAAACTGCCTTCCAAATTTAGTCATGGATGAGAAGCAGAGGGGCAAGAAGGAGGCCCCAGCTGGAGCAGAAGAGATCTAATTGTAAATCAAATTTGGAATTTGGGTTCACATGTTGGAATGGACATTTTAATTTCTGAACTGAGGACTGTCTTTTAACTAAAAGTGAGCAGAAAAGTCATGGGTCTAACAGAATTTCTGTCTGGGACCAGAGTGAGATTACTCCACCTGAATAAATCTTAAAGAGATCATGGAAGACAATAATAAAAGTGTATCTTGATGACACCCCCCCCAAGTTAGGTATTCAATGTAGTGTCGGGTACATGTGTAAAAGTACAGAAAGGGATCAGGGGCAGGAAGTGAGACTGTGTGTGTTCATGTTTTGCTTTGGCTTCATGTTTTAATTCATTACAATAAGAGTATGCTAATATATACATGCTATGTGTTTGTATGTCTCTATATAATATACATACTGAAAATTTTAAACATAAAAAAAGACAAAGATTCAATCAGTGTTCCTCTGTTCCAAAATATAAGCTAATCATACAAGTTCTTTCCAACCTAATCTTACCTAACGTTCTAGGCAGTTTTATTCAGCACGATGTCCTTCCCTTCCTGGTGCTGTCTATTAATTAGTAAGCCACAGTAATCAGGCCTGTGAACTCTTCTTGTTTCCTTATTCCTCTCTGACTCTCACTCTTGGAGAATGCTTTAAATCATTTTATATTTTTCTCTATTTCCAGCTAGTCACCTAAGCTAAGGCCTAGGACTGATAATGTTCATGATAATGCTGCTGGTGATGGTAATAACAGAAGTCATTCTAATAATAACCAACATAGACTGAGCAATGATGAAGTTCTAAGCACTTTACATGAACTGATTCACAATATCACCTCCGTTTATAAACAGGCAAACTTAAACACTGAGATATGAACTAAGTTGCCCAACGTCCCTTAGCTGGTAAATGGCTCAGTTGGGCTTTGAGTCTTGGCAGGTGAATTCCAAAGCCCATGCTCTTTACTATGAAAGTATATTGCCTCTCATCCCCGAACAGCACCCCCTCCATCCCACTACATTCAGTCAATCACAAGTCTCAACTCTATACCTGAAATCTATCACATGTTTATCTCTTTCTCACCATTCCTTCTGCCGCGGTTCAGGCCCCATTGCCTCATATTTGAGTGATGGTCACAGCTTCTTAAAAGGTTTCCTTGTTTCCAGCCTCAGTTGACTCTACTTACTAAGTATCTTTTCATAATTTTGAGTTTTTTCCTTTAATTAAACAAGGTAATGTAAGAATAGGGCACTGTCATAATTCATTCAAATACTACAAAAATATTTCACATAAAACCTGAATGTTCCTCTTCACATCTCTCTTCTCCAGAGATAACTATGGTGACCAGTATGGTTTATATTCTTATAGACCTTTATATGCAATATATAGTTTTAAACATATATGTGTAAATCGTAGCACATTGTATATTTTGTTCTGTGCCTTGTTTTGGTTACTTAACATATGTTCTGTAGATCTTTCCATGACAGTCGTGCCTAGTATTGATGTACCATACTTTATTTCTTTTGGGGCATGCAGGTTGTTTCCCATTTTTCATTATTACAAACTCTGATAAATGGGTGATTTTTATTTCTTTCTTTGTTCTTTTCTATCTTGTCCAGCTTTTCCAAAAGGGGTTTTGTAGTTTTACATATATTCTCTCTCTTTGCCATTGGATCTGTGAATGGGTTCAGAGGTCATTTTTGTAGAACTCCCTCTCTTCTTACAAAGGCAAAATTAAATCCCAGAAAAGAGAATTGAATTGGCTCAGCTGAGGTCACATATCTGCTTTGGTCCAATCAGTTAAGACCAAGAATGCAACATCATGGGACGCCTTGGTGGCTCAGTCGGTTAAGCATCTGCCTTTGGCTCAGGTCATGATCCCAGGGTCCTGGGATAGAGCCCCACGTTGGGCTTTCTGCTCAGCGGGGAGCCTGCTTCTCCCTCTCCCTCTACTGCTCCCCCTACTTGTGCTCTCTCTCTGTCTCTCTCTCTCTCAAATAAATAAATAAAATCTTTAAAAAAAAAAAAAGAATGCAACATCATACCAAGGAAACATAGTTCCAGGGGCCCATGTTACAGATGGAGGAGGTTGGGACTGCTCCCATAGAAGGGAGAGATGAGGAGGGTGTCGATCTCCTTTTGGGGCAATTGCTATGGCATCCTCTACCAATCGGAATGTTTAAAGGCCATCTGGATTTCATTCTGCCAAGCTGCGTGCTTGAGTAGAAGTTGTGTTTTTTTTGGCTTAACCATTCCACAAGTATTTATTGAACACCTCCTATGAGCAGGAACTGTTTTAGGATGCAACCAGGCCAAGGAGGCATGAAGCTTACATTCTGGTAGAGGGAGAGAAATGATAAACAAAATACTCAAATAAAATGCATTTGGTTTACAACAAAGCAATAACATCAATATCTAGTACAACCAGCCAAGAGAAAGTTCTCATAGGCTGATACAGTGGTACGTGACTGATGACCCAGTCTGAAATTAGCTTTACAGGGAGGCGAAGAGATCTGGACAATTGTCTAATTTACCACTTTCCCCGGAAATTTGTGGTGAACATCCCTTTCCTTTTATTGTTCCTCTACAACACTCAATTCTTTCCAGCCTGGATTGCAGTTGTTTGTATACACCACCACTAGATAATAAAATTTGGAACTATTTATTATTGCGCAATAAATGTTCAATAAATGAAGGAATGAGCTAAGGAATAAACAAATGAATTCAAACTCTCCTGACCATTTTATTACAGTATGGCAGTGCTCCTACAGATTCCTTGGCAGTAGGAATTTTTTACTTCGTTTTTAATTTCATTATTTTATTTTAGTTTTAGGCAAACCATTCCCTCTGTCTCCTTACCTCCCCTTCCCTCACCTACCTACCAATCAGCGGCATTTGCCCTAGAAAATTGTGACATTTCCAGTGCTGTGATTACCTTTGAATCTACTTATTTTGTAATTTTGAGATTGGGTTTAATTTTCTATTAAATATACGTTGAAAGGCTTAAAGGACCGCCCTCCTCCTCTGCCATTACTTTATATGCCTTGTACTTTGGATCAGTCTGAGAGCCTACATTCTGAGAGCTTTTATTTTAATCCAATTTCTGTCTTCCAAGGAGGCCTTTTTGATTCTAGCAGAAGAAAAGATCATGGTTCCCTACATATATCAGAGAAAGATTAAGGTCTAGCTGGGTCTTAATTGAACTAGTGATGATAACAATAGCAAATATCCTTTTTAGTGTTTACTGTGTGCTTAATAGCACGTGAGCTACAGCAATAACTAAATCTTATGGAGAGCCTGAGATCTGCTAGTCTTCATCCTAAAGCTTTACGTGCTTTCACTTACAATGACCTTATGTGAGGCAGCTTCCAGCATTATGCTCATTCAAGAGATGGAGATATTGGGATGCCTGGGTAGCTCAGTCAGTTAAGCGTCTGCCTTTGGCTCAGGTCATGATGCCAGGGTCCTGGTATCGAGTCCTGCATTGGGCTCCTTGCTCAGTGGGGAGTCTGCTTCTCCCTCTACCTGCCATTCCCCCTACTTGTGCTCTCTCTCTCTGACAAATAAATAATAAATAAAATCTTTAAAATGTTACTCTCATTCGAAAACACCCTTGTAGATACACCAAGAATAAAGTTTGACCAAATATCTGGGCAACCCTTGGCCCAGTCAAGTTGACACATGAAATTAACCATCACAGGGCTTAACCATTTGATTCTGAAACATTGGTTGGGGACCCATTGTGTCACAAAGCCCAGGAACTCAGACCAGGTTCCTAAGCAATAACCAAGACTGGGAGAAAAGCCAGAGGAAAAGTTGAATTGTTTACCTGGAAAAAGCTCTGGATGAGCAACCTGAGGGTCAGCTAGCTCACATCCTCCCACTGTCTGTCCTCTGTTGGAACACAGTAGGCCCACATGTTGCCCAAGATGGTCCCTGCTACAGAGGGGCAGTTGAGAGGCAGACTCAACAAGTGGTTAACAGCACTGGATTGGAAACCCGACAGAGGAGGCCAATCACATTTTTACCCCCGTGATTTTTAGCAAGTTACTAAACTGTTCCAAACCTCAGTGTTCCCATCTTGAAATGGGAATTTTAATTATTCCACATCAGAGGGTTGCTGTAAGGTTAAAATGTGAGCACATGCCCCAGAGCCTGGCCCATAGTGATGGCCTAATAATAATTAATAATAATAATAACTGGTACCATGTTTTTTTTTTTTTTTTAAAGATTTTATTTATTTATTTGACAGAGAAAGACACAGCGAGGGAGGGAACACAAGCAGGGGGAGTGGGAGAGGGAGAAGCAGACTCCCTGCCGAGCAGGGAGCCCGGTGCGGGACTCGATCCAGGGACTCCAGGATCATGACCTGAGCTGAAGGCAGTCGCTCAACCAACTGAGCCACCCAGGCGCCCTGGTACCATGTTTTGACATGCCCCTGGGCATCCCCAACTTCCAGATAAAATGACTGAGACTTAAGTAAGACCAGGAGAGGTTAATGACAGCAGTTTGTATTATTAAAGCTTCTCTGCCAATCACTCAGTTCATTTTACTCCTTCAGCCTCCTTTTTTCTATCTTCAGGTAAGAGCAATTCCTACATTCATATGTTGTGAAGATTGAAAGGATATAAAGTACTCTGAGGATGAGCAACTTGTTTTATTTTAAGGAATTTGGGACTATTCCTTAGTTATTAACTCCTGGCATTACTTATTTCATACGTTTGAAAAAGCCTTACACTTGGACACTTTGTTTTGCAAAGTGCTAAAAGCTCTGGAAATTGGCTCTCAGTTTCTTAAATAAGGACTTTGTAAACTCAGAGAAACCATTGAGAATGGTTTCTCTAAGCTAAAGAAAGTTCATGTTGTCTGAAGTGTGGCATATGGGGCAAAATGTTTCATAAATATTGTCTTCTTTTTTTTTTAATTTTTTTTCATTTGAGTATAGTTGATGCATATTGTTACATTACTTGCAGGTGTACAACCTAGTAATTTGACATCTCCCTACATCACCCACTCACCACATGCATAGTTACAGTTTGTCACCCTATAACACTATTACAATATCATGGACCATAGTCCCTATGTCGTGCCCTTTATTCCCATGACTTATTCAATAACTGGAAGCCTATATCTCTTACTCCTTTCACCCATTTTGCTCATCCCCACCCCACGCCTTCCCTTTGGCAACCATCAGTTTGTTCTCTGAAGCTATAGGTCTGATTCAGCTTTTTGTTTGTTTATTCATTTGTCTTTGTTTTGTTTTGTTTTTTTAGATTTCACATATTAGTGAAATTGCATAGTATTTGCCTTTCTCCGTCTGACTTACTTCACTAAGTACATTACCCTCCAGGTCCATCATGTTGTCACAAATGGCAAGATCTCATCCTTTTTTTTTTTACAGCTGAGTAATATTCCATTATATAGACACTTAGGCTGCTTCCGTATCTTGGCCCTTGTAAATAATGCTGCAATAAACATAATGGTGCAGATATCTTTTCGAATGAGTGTTTTCATTTTCTTTGGGTAGATACCCAGTAGTGGAATTATTGGATCATTTGGCATTTTTACTTTTGATCATTAGGACATTTAACAGTTTGTGAGTTAACATAAAGGCACAGTGAAGCCTGGGTATGGCCCACCTTCCTCGCTTGGATTGGTTGCCAGCCCTGTGGGGTCTCAGAGGGTGGACAGCATGTGAGACAGGGAGGGAGAGTAGCTGAGACGTTGCCGCGGTTGCTGCGGATAATAATGGTAATGACAATTACAAAAGTGACACTTCACCTATCATTTGCTCTATGCCTTGTGCCTCTCCCTTTTCCCCTTCTGGTTTGGGAAGTATAGGCTTAATTCTGTGCCATATCATAGAAGTCAGAAAGTGACATGAATTTCCAAGCTGGCTCAGCTTGATTGGTGACAGAGGTGGGATTTGAACTCCGATCCATCTGACTTCAGAGCCTAAGCTCTTAGATTCTGCAGTTTTGTGTCTTCTCCACTTTTTTGCCATTGCAGAAGCCAACTGAAACTGACAAGAAAACCCCTTCCCTCCATCTGCTTTCCCTTCATAAAGAAGGAGCAGAGACTATTCCCTCCCTGCTCTCCACTCGTTAATCAAAACAGGCTTACTGGATGCAAAGAAATGAAGGGAGGAAAAGAATACATAAATCAAAAATACAAAAAAAGTTGCCAGAGATCATGTCAGCTGCTGTGATACAGAATGACAGTGGACATGGGGCTTGGGGATGGTCTCTGTGAGGACAAAGCAGTTGCTTTAAGACCTAGAAGTTAAGAAGGAGCCAGTCTCTTGGAGAGTGGTCCAGAAGGGGGAGCTATTTGCATGGCTAACTTACTTAACTTTTCAGTGTTTCATTCTCTTCATCTGTAAAATGAGGATAATGATAGTAATGAGCTTCAAGGTAAGATGATGAGGATTTAATGAACTCAATGTAAAATGCTCGCATCATTGCCCAGCTTGCATTTTTATTTCATGGCCGTCTCTGCCTCTAGTCCTTGGGTAGTGGTGGCATGAGCTGTCTGTATTCCTCCCTCTGTCAATCTGTGTCTTAAAACTCAGCCCTTCACTGGCTTTCATCAAAACAAACAAACCAACAACAACAACAACAAAAACACCACAAGCAAACAAATTAACAATAATCAAAAGCATATTAATAAATGATAAAAACAATTTCATTCTTACGAAGCATTAACAAATTTTTTTAAAAAGATTTTATTTATTTATTTGAAAGAGAGAGAGAGAGCATGAGAGAGGGGAGGGTCAGAGGAAGAAACAGACTCCCTGCTGAGCAGGGAGCCCGATGCGGGGCTCAATCCTGGGACCCTGGGATCATGACCTGAGCTGAAGGCAGATGCTTAACCGACTGAGCCACCCAGGCACTCTCATTCATCAATGTTTAAAGTCCACTTTACTGAAGACTTGGGGATCACAAGGGGGAGTGACGTTAGCACTCAGAGATCCATCATCTTGTGCGTTTCCTCTTTTCTTCCTTTCCTCTGTCTGCCTCTCTAGAGCAAGACTTTCTTTCCCCATCTCATGCACAGATGTTTAGCTTCTTTGTGGCTTGAGCATGGCGTAAGTGCTCCTTCTGTGTGCATTGCAATATTTTTCCCAAACAGAGGTGGTGCTGTTACTAGGAAACCTGGTTTTGTTAGGCTCCGTCTTGCTATGCTGTAGTAACAAACATCTCTGAGATCTCAGTGGCTTAAAACAAGGAAGATTGATTGGTTGCCCATATCATTGTCTTTTGTGGGTTTGGGTGACTTTTTTTTTTTTATTTGGGTGTAGCTGACTCACAATGTTACAGTGGCTTCAGGGGTACAACATAGTGGTTCACCATCTCTATACCTTATGCTGTGCTCATGACAAGTGTAGCTACCATCTGTCAACATGCAACACTATTACAATATTATTGACTATATCACCTAAGATGTAGGTTTGGGTGACTTTTTAGGGCGACCCCCCTGCATACAAATGGCTCGGTGTTACATTCTATTTACATGAGCTGCCAAAAGTCACTGCAGCAAGAAAAGAGTGTCATGGAATTGAGCCCTGCTGATTTAAGTAATACTCACTTCCTCTCCTATTTCATTGGCGAGAGCAAGGTGTATGGCTCTATCTAAGGATGAGGAGGAGAGAAGCACAGCCTGGCTTATGCCCAAAAGGGGAGGGAAACAGGACATTGGCGAAACGTGTTTCATGTCTGGTGAAAAAGTGATCTTGACTTCATTACCTTGAGACAAAGTGAGGGGCTGCTAGAGCGGGATGAGAATCCAGAACTCTGGTCATCCATTCTAGAACCCTTCTCCCTGGAGATGATACCACCATAAGGGAAATTAAACACCTACCGAGAGCTTGTGTTCCCGAGATCAACTCCACCCAGACTATGCCTCATGGAAACAGAGAGAAACATTAAGTGTAGTTTCATTTCACAAACTGAACACAATAAAGATACATTGATTCTGAGTTCCTTTTTGGGGGAGCATTTCATCTACATTGAGCTGAATATTTGTAGGGTACATTAAAATGCTTCCATGCCATGTAAAACATCAAAGCTCAATATATCTTCACAACAAGAGAATCAACACAAGTTTAGCTTTTGTGAAAAATATATCAGCAGTTGACTTTGAGACAAATTGTCAGGCAAATGCAATCACTCAGATCAGGCCTGGCCAATGGTTGGGGCCCATTAAATCTTTGTGGAATGAATGGATGAATAAACTCTATCCTCCAGCCAGCCCTATTGCATGTATTCATTCAGCAACAAATATTGAATGCCAGTGTGATACATGATTACCTTGGGGGCTCCCAGGGGAGCATCCCTCCCAGTATTCATACTCTGTGTAATGACCTTGCACATTCAACCCTGGGCTCGCTCATGTGACTTGCTTTGTCTGAGGGAACGTCAATGAGGATGACGCAAACAGAAGCTTGGTAAACACTTGTGCATTGGAGCTGATGCCACCAGCATGGGGGTTGGGGGAGATGTGGTCCAGCCTTCCTGAGGATGAAAGAACATAGGGAGAGAGCAGCTCAGTTATTATGGCTGTCCCAGCTGAACCCACCCTCCAGGTTCACCCTAGAGCTGAGTGAGCCCAGGAGAATGGCAGCAGAATGACATAAACCATAGCACTGTGAGATGCAGAAAATTCTTTGCGTAGGTCAGTGGTGAGCAAGTCTTTCCTGGAAAGGGGGCCAGATAGTAAATATTTTAGGCTTTCATACAATTTCTGTCGCGATGACTCAGCTCTGCCATTACAGTGTGAAAGCGGCTGATGGCGATATATAAAGAAATAGATATGGCTGTCTTCCAAGAAAACTTTATTCTCAAAAACATGCAGCAAGGCGAATTCAGCCATGGACCAGAGTTTACTGACCCTGTTTTAGGCCCTAAGTTTGGGACAGTTTGTTTTGCTGGGGTAGATAATGGAAATAACCTGCCATTTTCTTCTTTTTCTCCCAGGTGTCCTCGTTCTGGGAAATTTCCATGGCTATGACTTCATTCCTGATGACTCCCTGGGGTGGAATGCCCTCATTTCTCAGGCCTGGCCCTAGGAAAATTCGGAAGTCAGCAGCATATGTTTTTAGCTTCCCTGTCGAAAGGTTCTATGAGGGCTAAAAAGAAATGGTTGTGGAAGGTGCCAGCTCCTCAGTTCCAAATGAGTGGAGGAGACTCTCGTCCTGCCGCGGGACCCCCAGACTCCATAAAGTCTGAGCAAAATGACTTCAAGCTGCATAAGAGGCAGTGTCCTAGGAAGTGTCCTAGCCTGATGGTCTCGTTATGTCATTAGAAAGACTCAGTTGTCCCTTTAAAGTGGTGGCTTCTGACCCACAATCTACACATTGCTCAAAAGCCCTCAGATTTCCTGGAATTTCTACCAGAATTTCTAGAACTCTAAGTAATGGTCTTCAAAAATCAGAATTATTGCATAAGGAAGGGTTAATCATCAAGGAGATAGAGAAGCTGCCCTGTTATTATTTCTGTTCTAGTTGGCAGTATATCTGGTGCTGATTCTGGAATCAGGCTGCCCAGAAGCAAATCCTGCCTCCCATCCACTTAATCACTACATGACCTTGGGCAAATCATTTAATACTCTATGCCCAAGTTAACTCAGTTATAAAATGGTGATAATAATAGCATTTACCTTTATGATTTTTGTGATGATTGAATGATGTCATCCATGTAAAATATTTGTCACAGTGCCTGGCATATACAAAATATTCAGTAAATGGTAGCTTTTACAATTATTAACCCACTGCCAGTCAATTCAGCAGAGTTTCTGAATTCTGTAGATTTTTATAGAATATTTATTTCATTTCCTGAAGTGTTCTGACCTCCCCCTAACTCATTTATTTGCCTAAAAAAATTGTGGGCTAGGTAGCTCAGTAATAATCTCAATTTAAGGGGGAGGTAAGTGAGGTTGAGGTGTTAGGTATTCTTTTATTGTCCCAGTTATCTTTATTCTTGCCCAGGGAAGTGGTAAGAGACAAGTATCTTTGTCCCCATCCTTGTTCCATATACTCAGTTTACACGTCTGGAGGAAAGAGGCAGGGGCGTGGCAAGTACAAGAAATAACTACCATTTAAGTGTTGCAGGACAATTTCCCAAGAAGCATACTGAGATTTCCATGAAACAATTTCACTGGAAAGTGCTCTCTGGGTCGACAGCTGTGGGGAAGGGAAGGAAGCAGGAACAGGCAGAGGGAAGAGTTGGGGTGGGATTCAGATGCAACAAAGGTCTTGGTTATCCCACCAACTGACCAGTCACTGGGTGTGGGCCACCCCCAGTAAGGGGTGTGACCTGGGGCAAGGCTGCCATCTTTGTTTGAGAACAAGTTTCAGGATGGACACAGCTGTGAGCTTTCCGCTGTCACCACTCTGTGCTGAAGATTTTGGGGGTGATTTGGGTCTGTGACACATCCATGTCCACAACATACAGCTTCTATTGTGTGCCAGGCATAGTGCTATGGACCGTCATGTACATCACTTCATTCAAACCTCACAATGAACGTGAGGAATAACTTATGAAGACAGCTATGATACATTTAGTGCCTATATGTCCGGAGGTTTACTTTACAAGCTTTTAGTTCATGTAATTTTTTTAACAGCTCATCAAGGTTGGAATTGTTTTGTGCATCTGGTGGAAGGGAAATTTCAGAAGAGAAAATTGGAAGTTCTGAAAAGCCAAGTTAGTGCTCAGTACACGAACCCAGCTCTGTTTCATATTGGAGCCAGTGCCCATCCCACTGGGCAGTACTGACCCATTTTCCAGATGAGGAACTTGATGATTAGATTAGTGAAATTAAATGACTTTCCTGAAGTTCAGAGCTAGTTGAGGGCTGAGATGGGGCTTGAACTCAGGTCTGTGGGGTACTCTTTCTTAGGTACCATGCTGCTCTGGTGGAATGAGAAAGTTGTACATTGGGAAAAAGGAGCAAGACCATGACATACTGAGGAAATGGCAGCTGAGATGCAGCATAACTTCTCTTGAACTCTGTTAACTTCATCCTTGATGTTTCAAGGGCTTTCAGATGCTTCCTGACAGCGACAGTTTATGGGCTTTGAGAGTTTCACTAGGGCTGCTGAGAAGGCTTTAGGAAACTACCTCCCTGTTTTGCTCCCCACCCCCCCACTCCTGTATCAGCCCCTAGGACCTGGCCACGACTTCGAGGAAGTAGGTGGGGAGAAGCTAGAAGATCTTACCTGGGAGTGTGAAGTTACCAATGAAATCTGGTGCTTTTGGCTGTGCTCTTCGCTGTGTTGGCTTTCAGTTGGGGGGCCACTAGATGGCGTTCACCCTCCATTCCTGAGACTTCTGTTGCCAGAGGGGCTGGATCGCCTCCCTCCCTTCTTTCTTGTCCTGTATTAACAGTATTAATAGCAAATAGTTATTGGGAAGTTACTGTGTGCCCAATAAGTTACTATGTTAAGTTCTTTACATAAATTATCTCGTTTAATACTTACCATAACCCTTTAAAGTAGGTATTGTTATCCCTAATTGACAAACGAGGGTAAGTAACTTCCCTGGTAACAAACTTGTGTTGGCTGGGCGAGCCCGCGATTGAAATCAGGTTGTCTGACTTAGAGGTCTGACTTCCACCTTCTACCGGCTCCCCGGTCATTATATAGTAACGACAACCGAGTGTTTACTGTTTGCCACAGTGTGCTAAGTGGTTTGTAAAGTTTGCTTCATTTAAAACTCAAAATTTTCTCTCCCTCCCTCCCTCTCTCTTTCTCACACACACACAGATACAAAAGTATGTGAGGTGATGGATGTGTTAATGAACTTGATGGGGACAATCCTTTCACAATATGTATGTATATAAATTGTACATTTTAAATATCTTGTCAATTATAACTCAGTTAAAAGAACTCCATTGGATCCTGTGGGAAAAGCACTCCTATTCTCCTTCATTTAAAAACTTAGACAGCGAGGGGTGCCTGGGTGGCTCAGTCGTTGTTAAGGGTCTGCCTTCGGCGCAGGTCATGATCCCAGGGTCCTGGGATCGAGCCAGGCATTGGGTTCCCTGCTCAGCGGGAACCCTGCTTCTCCCTCTCCCACTCCCCCTGCTTGTGTTCTCTCTCTGGCTGTGTCTCTCTCTGTCAAATAAATAAATAAAATCTTTTAAAATATATTAAAAAAATTAAAACTAAGACAGTGAAAGACAAAACCATATGATCTCACTTATATGTGAGATCTAAAAAATAAAGCTCATAGATACAGGCAACAGATTGGTGATTGTCAAAGGCGGGGGGTAGAGGGTGGGCGAAATAGGAGAAGGGGGTCAGAAGGTACAAACTTCCAGCTATGGAATAAATAAGTCCCGGGGATGTGATGCACAGTATGGTGACTATAGTTAATAATACAGTAGTGCATATTCAAAACTGCTAAGAGAGAGGATCTTAAATGTTCTCATCACAAGAAAAAAAATTTTTGTAACCATGTATGGTGACAGATTGTAACTAGACTTATTGTGGTGATCATTTCTCAATATATACAAATAGATATACTTTTTTTTTTTTTTTTTTTTTTTTGCGAGAGAAGGAAGGGCAGAGGGAGAGGAAGAGAGAGAATCCCCAAGCAGACTCCCCACTGAGCATGGAGCTGCTGGGCTTGATCCCAGGACTCTGAGATCATGACCTGAGCCAAAATCAAGAATTGGACAGACTGAGCCACCCAGGTGCCCTAAATATATATATTTTTATTGAAGTATATGTTATATTAGTTACAGGTGTACAACACAGTGATTTGACAAGTCTATATGTCATTCTATGGAGCTACCATCTGTCACCATACAATGCTATTATAATACCACTGACTATTAAGTATTGATTTATTATGTTGTACACATGTAACTAATACAATGTTATATATCAATTATACCTCACTAAAAACATTAAAATAAAAGTGAGAAGATTGAGGGATAGAAAGGCTAATTGCCAAGTTACAGCTAGTAAGTGGTGGGGTCCCAGATTAGGATTCAGATTTGCTAGGCTGTGAATCCGAAGAAGGTCTACCCTCGAGGGTTCACAAAAAATGAGAATACTGGAGGACTTGGGTTTCAGAGTCACCCCAAGATTCTCTCTGTATGTACCTTCTGCCTCTTCTCAGCGGGCTTACTCTGCTGGGAATCAGCCCAAGCTTTGAGTCACATTTAGGTTCAAATCTTGGCTCCACTGTTTTCGGGCTCTGTGGGACTTCTCTCAGCTTTTGCCGCCTTGGTTGGCAACATGCAGACATTATGGTCCCAGTACCGTTCTGTTACTGTAAGCTCACAGGCCAGGCAGGGAGGGGGCATTCAAGAAATGGGGTCTCCTTCTCCTCTCTCTCAGAGTCCCCATGGCTGAAGGAGGCCCAGGAGGAGCATTGGGCACAACTTTTCCTAAGTGGTCAGAGGTCATTTAAGATTGATGCCACCTTTTCTGGAGATGCTGAGAGAAGCAATTATTTAATCCCTTTGTTTGTACATTTCCTCGATGTCTCTCTCCTTTTCTAGTCCAGCATCTGCCAATAGAACTTTCTGCAATGATGGAAATGTTCTCTATCTGTACTGCCCAATATGGTAGCCAAGAGCCACTTGCGGCTTTTGAGTACTTGAAATGTGGCTTGTGCAGCTGAGGAAATAAATTTTAAATTTTATTTGATTTAAATTACTTTAAATTGAAATAGCCAACGTGGTTATCTACTACTTTATCAGAGAACAGAGCTCTAGATGGTTCAGTGTTCAGTGCTGCCTCCTCAGAGCCTGGCATAGCATGTGCTCTTGGAAAGGGTTGGATAAGGAGAATAAAGTGTCACCCTAGGAAGTTAACAGTCTGGAGGCTCAATTAGGCCACCAGGTGTAAACTCAGTTACATTCATAATCTCTACTTTTGAATTAAAATCAGTGATCTGCGAAGAATACTGGCTCTTTCCATTTTTCCTATGGAGTCTCTCTTCCCTAAGGCTCTATCTCTCTCTCTCTTTCTTGTGGACCTAGTGTAAATTTTTCATCATCGTCATCATCATCATCATGATTCATTGAGCATATACTGAATGAACGAATTACATCATTTAATCAACAGAACTCTGAGGGAGATGATTATCTTACATCACATTTACTGAACATTTATTATGTACCAAGTATTCTAACTCTTTACATGTTCATAACCTCCCCAGTCTCCATGGGTAGGTGCAATTATCATCATCATCACTCAAATTTATAAATGAGGATGCTATGAATAGATGGGTCAAATAACTTGCCCAAGACTATCCAGCTAGTAAGCAGCAAAGCCAAGGTTTAAATCCTGGGAAACTGGGCTCTAGAAATTATATCATACTGTCAGGTTCTGAGAGTTACCATGTATGTATTAACTCTTAATCTTCATAATAACCCTATGAGATGGAGATTATAATGATCAGACCCATTTTACAGGTGAGGAAACTGTGGTTTAACAAGGTTAGGTAGCTTGTCCCCAGTCATACAGGTAGTTAGGGCTGGAGCCAGGATTTGAACCCAGGCAGTTGGACTTTAGTAGTCACCCTCAAAAACCAGTAGGGTGGAAATACTGGGTTGAATAGTGTCCCCCCAGTCATGTCCTTCCCAGAACCCCAGAATGTGATCTCATTTGGAAATAGAGTTGTTGCAGATGTAATTGGTCAAGATGAGGTTATAGTGGAGTAGGGTGAGCCCTTCATCTGGTGTGACCACTGTCCTTTTAAGTAAGAAGAGGAGAAGAGACACACAGATGCACAGGGGACATGGCCATGTGGAGGTGGATGCAGACATTGGAGTGACAGATCTGTGAGCCAAGGAATGGCAATGGTTGCCAGGAAAAGGATTCTCCCCTACATGTTTCCGAGGGAGCGTGGCCCTGCTGATACCTTGATTTCATACCTCTAGGCTCCAGAACTGGGGGAGAACAGGTGTCTGTTGTTTAAGCTATTCGGTTCGTGGCACTTTGTTCCAGCTGCCCTAGGAAACTAAGACAGTAGAGTACGCATTCCAGGATAGAGAAAGAGCAGACCATTCTGTAGCTTGCTCATCGGCACAAAGAAGCCTAAACTCTGAAGTCTTCCCAAGAGCTAAGGTCGAGGGCAAGTTTTGTGGAAGGCGGGGGAACAGGCAAGCGAATAGAAGAGGCAGCCTGACTGCCTCCTTCGATGACTGTATCTTTCTCACACAATCAGGAAGGTGCAGTGCTCGGTTGGCCCTGAGCACAGCTGTTAAGGTTCAGGCTTTGGAGGCAGACAGACCCGGGTTTACGCCAGGTTCCTACTACTACCTGGTGACCTTAAACACATTTCTAATGTCTCCAAGCCTCAGTTTCCCCCTCTGCAGAAGTGATACTCTTTAACGTGAGTGCCACTGGGAGGATTAAATGAGATACTATAAAGAATGCCCCTGGATGCCCATATTAAACCCTCACTGAATTATGGTTGTTTTTCTTCTGGGAGCTTACAGACTGAGGAAAGACAGGGCCTCTGGCCTACATGGTTTATGTTCCGGGGCTGAACTCAGTGATCAGAGGGTTGAACCTACAGTCGCCAAGGTCTTTTGCAGTTCTATAATCCACCCCTCTTTTTGGCCCTTTGCAGACTTAACAGCTGGAATCAATGAAATATTTTTGCTATACTCTTTTCTTTCCTAATCCAGTAGGTGGCAATACGCCTCCATCATTGTTCTTTATCCAGAATTTTCTCTTCAGCCCTAGTGCAGGCTGTGTTGCGGAGGGGGCCACTGCGAGTGGTTGAAACAATTCAGACTTAGGAGCCTCCTTTGGGAAACATTAAGCCCTCCTCAGGGCACAAACAGGCCTTCATCTCCTTCCCAGAGGGACTTCCCTAGAGTTTTTTCTGGTTATTTTTATGCCCAACAAAGCAACCACAGATACAAAATTTATATTTGTAACAAGAGACCTTCTATTTTGTTACCAGAAAGAGGGTAAATCATCTTCCAGCGGACTCCCAGTCCTAATGGTTAAGAAGTAAACCCCACCTCACTGGCAAATCTCACCGTATTTTGCAAGGCATCTACATTGTCTCACTGAATTCTGGATCCACAGCAAGGGCACCACCTGGGAGTTTCTTAGAAATGCAGAATGTCGGGCCTCATCCCAGACGGGTCCAACTGGCATCTGCATTTTTTTTTTAAAGATTTTATTTATTTATTTGAGAGAGAGAGAATGAGAGAGAGCAAGCACATGAGAGGGGGAAGGGTCAGAGGGAGAAGCAGACTCCCTGCCGAGCAGGGAGCCCGATGCAGGACTCGATCCCGGGACTCCAGGATCATGACCTGAGCGGAAGGCAGTCGCTTAACCAACTGAGCCACCCAGGCGCCCTGGCATCTGCATTTTAACAAGCAACCGAGGTGACTCATACTCACTCAGGTTTGAGAAGTTCTGGTTTACAGGATCCTCAGGAGAAAAGGATTCCTCCTGCCAGTCCGTAATTAGTTCTTTTAACTCAGCGGAGAATAATTAGGTAGCATTGTCATCAGGTGTCATATTTACAAGGGGTGTTTTTTACTCCCCAAGGACATTATATATATATATATATATATATTCCTATTTGATTGCTTTGTGCAGATTCCCGCGGGGAAGTGGGGGTGGGGGTGGGGGTGGGAATCAAACCACAGCCTAGAGCACATGGTCCTCCTTCTGACCAATCCTCAGAGGGTCAATAGTAGCCTCACGCTGTGTCAGGACATCCCAACGCTGCGTCCTTCTCATTTCATCTCATCACATAGGCATTTTGTCATCTCCTATCATCGCAAGAAGGGTGAGTGCAGTGCAATAAGATATTTGGAGAGAGACCACATTCCCATAACTTTACAGTATAGTTGACCCTTGAACAACACGAATTTGAACTGCAGGGGTCCACTTGCATGCGGATTTTTTTTTTTTTGTAAGTACAGTCTTGCAAATGTATTTTCTCTTCCTTATGATTTTCTTAACCTTTTCTCTTCTCTAGCTCACTTTATTGTAAGACTACAGTGTATCAGTGTATCATACAGATAACACAACAGATGCGCTGCACGCACGACTGTTTATGGTATCGTAAGGCTTCCGGTCGATAGTAGGCTATTACTAGTTAAGTTTCTTTTTGGGGGGGTGGTCAAAAGTTATATGTGGATTTTCTTTTCTTTTCTTTTTTTTTTTTTAAGATTTTATTTATTTTTCAACAGAGAGAGAGAGACAGCGAGAGAGGGAACACAAGCAGGGGGAGTGGGAGAGGGAGAAGCAGGCTTCCCGCCGAGCAGGGAGCCCGATGCGGGGCTCGATCCCAGGACCCTGGGATCATGACATGAGCCGAAGGCAGACGCTTAACGACTGAGCCACCCAGGCGCCCTATATGTGGATTTTCAACTGCACAGGGGCTTGGTGCCCCTAACCCCGCCCCCCTGCCCCCGCTTTGTTCAAGGGCTAACTGTATATTGTTTTAATTATCCTATTTTTTTATTAGTCATTGTTGTTAATCTCTTAGTGTGCCTAATTTATAAAATAAAAGTTATCCTAGGTATGTATGTATGTCATAGGAAAAAACACAGTATACACAGGGTTTGATACTGTCTGTGGTTTTAGGCATCCACTGAGGGTCTTGGAATGTATCTTCCATGCTTAAGCGGGGACTGCTATAATAGAAATAAGAGCTGACCGGGCGCCTGGGTGGCTCAGTTGGTTAAGCGACTGCCTTCGGCTCAGGTCATGATCCTGGAGTCCCGGGATCGAGTCCTGCATCGGGCTCCCTGCTCGGCAGGGAGTCTGCTTCTCCCTCTCCCACTCCCCGTTTGTGTTCCCTCTCTCGCTGTGTCTTTCTCTGTCAAATAAATAAATAAAATCTTTAAAAAAAAAAAGAAAAGAAATAAGAGCTGACCTTCAGTCCTCACTATGTACCAGGTAATATAATTATGTTAAATGCATTATTTCATATAACCCTCCTTATAATTCTAAGGAGAGGGTACTATTATTGGCACCATTTCACAAATGAGTAAACGGAAGAGTAGAGAGGTCGATACACTGGTCCGGCCATTCCGCTGCTAAATGCATGACTGATCTAGAATTATAACCCACACCAGTAGGACTCCAAGCCTGAGAGTTTAACCATTATAGCTTAAGTTCTCCCCGAGGGTTGTATGAATTCCTGGTATATATGGCATTATAAAACATTTATTTGCCTGGGGGCCCTGGGTGGCTCAGTCATTAAGCGTCTGCCTTCGGCTCAGGTCATGATCCCAGGGTCCTGGGATCGAGCCTCACATCGGGCTCCCTGCTCAGCGGGAAGCCTGCTTCTCCCTCTCCCTCTGCTGCTCCTCCTGCTTGTGCTCTGTCTCTCTCTATTAAATAAATAAATAAATAAAAATCTTTAAAAAAATAATAAATAGGGGCTCCTGGGTGGCTCTGTCATTGGGCATCTGCCTTTGGCTCAGGTCATGATCCCGGGGTCCTGGGATCAAGCCCCGCATCAGGCTCCCCGCTCCGCGGGAGGCCTGCTTCTCCCTCTCCCACTCCCCCTGCTTGTGTTCCCGCTCTCGCTGTGTCTCTCTCTCTGTCAAATAAATCTTAAAAAAAAAATAAAACATTTGCCTGTACTTATACTTTTGAGTAAATCATTTTTAAGCTTAAAATTAATAATAATTATTAATAATTCAGGACAGTTTCTTCCCCAATGTTTAGTCTCTTCTCTTAGTACCTGTATTAATTCCCTATGGTGGCCATCGGTACCACAAACCAGATGGTTTAAAACAACAGAAACTTATTTTCTTCCAGTTCTGGAGGCTAGAAGTAGAAAAATCAAGGCTTCCTCTGAAACCTGTAGGGGGGAATCCTTCATCACTTTTTCCTCGCTTCTGGTGGTTTGCTGGTAATCCTTGATGTTCCTTGGTTTGTAGCTACACATTTCCGATGTCTGCCTCTGTCTTCACCAAGCATTCTGCCCACATGTGTCTGTTTTCTCTTCTTACAAAGGCACCGGTCATAAATAAAGGATATTTATTGGATAAAGGACCCACCCTACTCTAGTATGATCTCATCTTACTAATTACATCTGCAATGATCCTCTATCCAAATAAGGTTACATTCTAAGGCACTGGAGTTAGGACTTTGACATCTTTTTTTTTGAGAGGGGGGATACAACTTAACCTATAACAGCATCTCCTAAGATAGAATAGTGGCGAAGCATGTGGGTTCCAGAACCAAAGTGCCAGGGTTCCAATCCTAGCTCTGTCACATAAGGTGGGTGACTTAGAGCAAGTTACTTAGACTAACTGAGCCTCAGTTTTCTCCTCTGTAAATCAGGAGAACCTCATAGGAATTTGTCATGAATTAATACACCTGCAGCACCTACCTAGAATGATGTAGTAGAAACTGCCAGTGTCCCTCCCAGATCCCTTTACCAGTTGGTGTCCCCATTCCCATCCATTGTTAACAGCTTACACCAGTAGCCTTCTATGGAGACTTGTCCTCGTCTGCGGGACCCACCTTGTAGGAGATGCCTCGGATGTTGATCTCTCCTGCCTGGTTCACTGACCAAGGCTAGACTTTGAGACTTTATCTCAGCTCTTTCCTAATATTTACTCCTTTATAGGTCCTTCCTGAGAGCATGGCGTTAATTGTCCTGAAGCTCTGCCTCAGGTTCTGCTTCTCAGGGACCCTATTTGACATGAATGCCCAGGATGAAAGCATTGGATTGATATTATTTTCAAGGAGTCAGGAATTGACCTCCCAGTCTTCCTGCCTTTTTCCATGATTTGGTACTGCAATTAGGTCTCATTTTTCCTGCCATTAATCTTGTAATGTCAAGGATGGTCAAGTTTTTCCCATACACACTGACTGGTTCCTGGGCTGAGACACCCAGGGGAAGCAGCTCCTTCATTGCTACTGGCCATCTCTCAGAGTGTGTGCAGACCCCAAATGCTTCACCCTACCTCCACCCTGGACTGCCACAGGCTCTTCCTCGCTTCACGGTGTCTGGCCATTTCTTAGTGCTTGCTACTCAGTCATTTGTATAGAGAGCCAAGTCTGCTTTATAACAGGATCAGGGATTAGTAATTGTTTTTGCATCAGCCCAACACAGTTCTCCCTGTCCATCCCCAGTTGCGGACACCTTAGCCCCATCCTTATAGCTATCATCATAATAGCTACACTTAGTGAAAGACTTAAGGTGTGACAGACTTATATAGTATATATAATAACATGGAAATTAGTTTTAACCCTTGAAAACTCTTTGAAAGGGAGAGTGATATCCGCATTTTACAAAGTACGGATGGCCAGAGAAGTTACAATGGTTAAGTCAGTCTCGGAACCATGATGATCTGGTGCGGAAAGCAAGTGTAACTCTCAAGTTCGTTGTTGAAAGTACATTCTCTAAAGCACTCAAACCACAAACCACTGATTTTTCACCCTGTGAGTAGCACTTTTAATAGCTGGGGTCCTATTCCCTGCCTAGCAAGGTGAATTGATATCTTAACTTCTTAAATTGTTCTTTTCCTTTTTTCTCCAGTCAGGGCTTAAAGTTTTCTCCTACCTTTTCACTTCTATCTGCCATCTCATCCTGCTTTGAGCTTCTGCACCAGCATCCCTGCTTCACCCCCATTCCTCAAACCCTAGGCTAGCAAATTCATGCATATTATTCACCCATTTCCTTCTGTCCCCAAGATTTCATCTTCTCCAGCATTCCATTTATGTCACTCAAGTTCCAATTAACCACAAAATATGCATTTCAGACTCACATTTAAATCAAGGCATATGTAATTCTTAACTTACCATAGACTTTGAGAAGGGGGTGTACCGGTCATGTCTTTTATCATAGTTTATGTATAACGATGCCTTGGGAAGATTTCATAATTAAGCTCCCAAACAAAGCCTCCTTCTTTCTTCCTGGTAGCCCAACCATTCATTAGAATTAGATTATTTTGAAATCATAACTTGGGAGAAATCTGTGTCAGATATCTAAGTTTCTTTTTTTTTTTTTTAAAGATTTTATTTATTTGACACAGAGAGACACAGTGAGAGAGGGAACACAAGCATGGGGAGTGGGAGAGGGAGAAGCAGGCCTCCCGCAGAGTGGGGAGCCCGATGTGGGCCTCATCCCAGGACCCTGGGATCATGACCTGAGCCGAAGGCAGACGCTTAATGACTGAGCCACCCAGGCGCCCCAGATATCTAAGTTTCTTAAGAAATCATGGGGGTCCTATGAAATTGCGTAGAGAAAGCTTTGCAAGTGAATGTATCCACTAATGGACTCACCACTTACGACAGTTCCCAGTCAGACATCCTTCCCTGATCAGCCCTAGCCTCTATCCTCTTATATGTGTGGGTGGCTGTCAGGCTCTTGATGATTTATGAAGGGTAAACGTCTGATAACTGCAGTTCAATGTAAATCAATTGCAAAGTGAAACTGGGAATACTGCAAAAGGTGTAGGATTTCATGAAGTCAATGGAATTGATGTTGGAAGGCTGTCTGAATCACACGCATATTGTTTGGCAAAAGGATTGGGAAGAACGCTTAAAAATTAAAGCAGTTGACGAGGATAAGGATGCCTGAGCTTCTTTAAGAGAGAATGCTTAGAATATCAAATGCTTAAGAGAGTCCCTTGGGAAAACTGAGGAACACTTTATATTTTCCAAAAATGCCTCCCTTTGCTCTTGCTGTGCAAATTAAATATGAAATCAAGAATACACTATTGTGCAGTCATACGGTTTGTGGAAAAATTATGCAAAAGGAATCAATACATGATTTATTCTTTGTTATGGAATAATAATGACCTGAATTTTGTTAAACATAAGCAAAAATCAATTTTTACAACTTTCCATTTTTAACAGAGAGCCCCTGACAAAGCTGTTTTTTCGCTATTTACTGTGACATTTTGCTCTCCTTTTATAAAAGTAGCTTCGTTCTATGGAGATCAAGGTCAATTACCCTTGGAGATCAGAGAACTTGCCCTCTTGGAGCTTATGGTCTTATGGGGAGGCTTTCCTACCACACTGGGGACAGGACAGTGATGAGTGAGAGGATCCTCTTTGCCAGGTTGCAAGTACAGTTTAACTGTAGGAAGGAGGAGAAGAGAGAGGTGGGAGAAAGTGTCTTCGGCTTCACTGAATCTTTAGCCTGGCCCTGGCTTTCTTTGGCTTCCAAAACGCCTCTCTGCTACTACACAAACCTTTCCACCCGCCACTGTCAGTAATGTGTTGACAAGGCTCCTTTGTCGGCTTCCTGAGGGAGCTCATGAAAAGCGCGTTGGGAATTCAGCAAAACACTGGGGCTCTAACTGCTCCTGAATGAGACAGAATTAGAAAATGGTTTCAAATTGAAAACTTAATTTTCAATTAGTGTACATTCAGGCAGGAGTGGGAGGGATTAAGGGATGACAACTTGTTTGGTTAACATGCTTTTTAGAAGACATGCTTGCAAGCTATTAGTTAGCTTCCTCCTTCCTTCCCTTCCCACCCCCCAGCCCCCCAAGTGCTCCTTGCTCTGTGATTTGGCAGCGGCTGCTCAGGGGCCCGCTGCGTGCTCAGTCCCTGACGAGCTCAGATGCAGATGGCAATGGCAGCAGCCTCAGGAAGTGGGATGCAGCCTGTCACCTCTGAGACTGGCTTGTGTGTGTCATCCTTGCTGTGGACCCTGCGGGACCACAGGTGAGCTTGTCACCTCTAAAGATGCATGCCCTCTGATGACTTTGAAAAACACATTCAGTACACATTTTTCTCTTTCCAATATATTTTATCATAGTTTGAGGCTCTCCACTGGGCAAACATACTCAGTATAACTTGAACGTTTGGGATTCGTGATAAAGAGTGGAGCTGAAGGTGGTCGAAGGGATGACGTTGGGTGTAGGAGATGGAAGGGGCTGCCTATTGGGGGCATGAATGGCTTTATTTGTCCCCTAGTGTCTTCCTTCCTGTCTTTAGTTGGAGCTCCCATCCTCTTCCCTCCCTTCCCTGCTTTCCCAGCCAGAAATACTTTACGGGGCTTAGAGTGTTCTGGCAACCATGGCGGGTTCCCGCTGGTTAGCCCCGTTTTCTCCCAACATTTCGCTACCTGTGATGAGTTCACTGTGGAGTCAGTGTCTCCAAAGCACTGCCTCAGTTCACACGTGAGCACGTTTCACACGGTGTGTTTACAAGCACTGGAACTGGAAATCATTAATTTAGTCGGCAGAGCGATAACTTCATTAGGAACTTCCTTCTGTCATTTGCAGGCTCGAGGAAACAGGCTACAGTGACTAAACACACCATCTCAGACGCGGCAGGCAAGACTGCTAGCTGCTTGGCAGGCTCTTTTCATCTGTTCATCTGACTTCCAACTCTTTTCCGACACAGCAAAGTTGGCAGTGAAGGGTGGAAGGAAGCCTCCCGTCTTTCTAACAGACATGGCTGCTGGCTCCGCATATCTGTCACTAGGTAGGGTTTTCCTAACTTCTTCTCCGACCTTGGCTCACATCCCAGCCCCAAGCTCCCAGGGACATCTGCTCCCCACAGATTGGCTTCAACAGATTCCAAGTGCCTTTACTTAAGGCTCTCTCAGTGAGCGCAACCCTACGCTAATTCCTGCAACCTTTTCTCAAATGGACCGGTGTCTTCAGCCACCTTTGGTGCAAGCCTCCCCTAGGTCAAACTGCTCTCCAGAGAAATGATCACCGCACACTGTTTCTTTCATTAGTCTTCTCATGCCAATGAGCAACTGTTGTTAATCCTCCATCTCTGCCATCCAAGCTGTAGCCTTCCAGCCAGGTTCCAAGAAGTGTTGGATTTCACTGAAGAAAGGATGAGAGGGAGAGCCACTACATGTCTCAAATGCTAACACAAGCTTCCAGACTGACGAAAGGAGCATGGGAAGGAGAAGTTTTGAAAAACAGCTTCTGCTAGACAAACACCAGTAAATCCTCACAGCTTAGGCACAATTAATTTAGAGAAACAAAATGGAAAACTAGGATTTTGGGGTTTGGATGGGGCTTAGAAGTCTTGTAATCCAACCCTCTTGTTTTATAAGCAGGCAACTCTGACTTAAAAAGGCTAAGGGGCCTGCCCAAGTGACTAGGGAATGTTAGAGAAAGGTCTCCAAAGCCTGTGACTCTCCTATCTCCTGCTTTATTCACTACACCACACGGCCTGTCTCTTCTTTCCCTTTGTGAAAGCAGTTGAGAAGGTTTTTGGTGAAGGGGTCAAAGCTCACCTACTTATGATTTTTAAAGATGCCAATATGCTCTTCCCCAGGATTTAGGGGCATATCCATCAGAACTCTTTCGGATGCAAAAGACAGAAATACAACTTGTCAGAAAGGAGAGGTTGTTCCAATTTTAGTATATGTGCTGCCGAAGCGAGCACAGAAAGGAGAGGTCATTAGCCCATGGAATCTAGGGGAGGTTGGCTGACCAGATCGTAGAAATCTGGGACAGGGGAAGGACTAGAAGGAGGACCAGAACATCACTAGCCCTTTCGTTGTGGTTTTCTTTTTCTTTTTTTTTTTTTTTTGGTGTCTCCTGCATTCTTTCCTGGAGACTGCTTCTTTGTCCTCCTTTTTTCTTTTTTTCTGCATGGAGAGAAACCATTGTTATCAGTAGATCTGTGTTGTGCCTTACAGCTCAACATTGGAGAGGATGTAATCACACAATCTCAATATTTGGAAAGTGTCTGCTTGCTTGGTGGGTGATGAGAGACTCAGGTGGCCTCCCCCAAGCCAGTCATTTGTAGCCAAGTGGATGAGGTACTGTTGTTGGCCCTGCTTGAGTCCGGGCCCCATCCAGGACCAAATATTAGTGCTCACGGGGTTGGGATCTGTACGAATGTGGCTCCTTCTATATAAACCTCATGGTTCCAGCTTTCATGTGGGGAGGGTAGGCAGGGAATGACATTTCCACCGGGAAGCAGGTGCCGGGTAGACAAAATGACAGTCATTTTACCATCAGGGCTAACCCTGTCTCCTCTCATTGAATGAATCCTATTTCATGAGATGACATAAGGCAAATTTCTGGGTTTTTTTCAGTATTTCCCACCACCTTTCCAAATACAAAGCAATAGAAGTTGACAAAAATATATGGCAAAAAAAAAAATTCCATTTGAAAGTATCTCATTGGACTGGTCAAATTTGAAAAGGAGAAGCATTAATGTGTCCCCTGCTACAGCCTAATGAATCCAATCCTTGAATTTAAAAATAACAGTATATTCTTTACTGTTGAGTTTGTTCATCATTTGTGCCCATTCCATCCCGTTATGGTTGTGAGCTCTCCCATTGGTCTATTCTAGAGAACTCAGAGGTCTTAAAGTGATACTAACACCTTTACATCACTGGTGGGATTTTAGAAGGCTCCTTTTTTCTTCTTTTCATAACAACTCTTGGAGTACAGTGTGTTTCATAAAGTGAATATGAGTTATTGTTACTGTGAAACTCTGAACCTTCCATTCCTTCTCCAGGTTCACATTGGTAGCTTCCCTGATGCTAGGGGATGTTCCACTAGTTCCAGTGATTATTTTATCCCATTCATCACAGGATGCACAATTAGATCAGCAGTCAATAGAATAATAATCCTAACAACATCGATACTTATTGAGTGCTTACAAGGCACCAACAACTGTTATTTTTACATGTTTTAACATCCATGATCCTCTAAAAAAAAAAAAAGAAGAAATATAGCAGGAGGGGAAGAATGAAGGGGGGGAAATCTGAGGGGGAGATGAACCACGAGAGACTATGGACTCTAAGAAACAAACTGAGGGTTCTAGAGGGGAGGGGGGTGGGAGGATGGGTTAGCCTGGTGATAGGTATTGAGGAGGGCATGCTCTGCATGGAGCACTGGGTGTTATATGCGAACAATGAGTCATGGAACACTACATTAAAAACTAATGATGTAAAAAAAAAAAATCCATGATCCTCAGAACAACCCCAGAAGTTTAGTACAATTAATATTCCCCCTTTGTAGGTGGAGATAGTATAGTAGCACAGATAAGTCACTCACCAAGGTCACCCAGCTGGAAATTGGCAGAGTTGGGATTTGAACCCGGACCATCTGGTTTGTGGTATGTGCATTAAAACATCATGCTAGTCCATCTCTTAAGTGGCCAGACAGTATTATGGGACTTAGGAAATTTTTGGAAAAACTTCTTCTACTTCCTTATATACTTTACCTACCTGTTGAATAAATGACTGATTGATTGAATTCAACGTACCTATTTTACCATAAAAAGTAGAAATAATCCCGGAACAATATCCTATTAATTTTGATTAGTAAATTACCCTCAAATTCAACAAATATGTTTTTTAAAGGTTTTATTTATTTATTTATCGGGGTTGGGGTGAGAGAGAGTGCACAAGCAGGGGAAGCGGCAGGCAGAGGGAGAAGCAGGCTCCCCACTGAGCGAGGAGCCTGACGCGGGACTTAATCCCAGGACCTTGGGATCATGACCTGAGCTGAAGGCAGACGCTTAACCGATTGAGCCACCCAGGCGTCCTCAACAAATATTTCTTAAGTGTCTGCTACGTGCTCTACCTCATCCACTTGATACAGAAGTACCATGAAGTGGGTGTATTGTCTCCATTTTACAGGTGAGGAAACTCAGACTTAGCTAGATTACATGATTGCCAGAGTCACATGGAAATAGGTGGGCAAGCCAGGATTTGAACCAGGCCTGCCTCACGATCAATGAGCTTAGTGCTCGCTGTCATACTTGTTAATGACATGAATCTGTGAGATGTTTGCCACTTGGCAGAGCAGATTTTAATAGAGAAGGAAGGTGGAAGGTGCATGACATTGCGTCCTTGCAGGAGGAGCGGTGGGATCCCTTGAAGGGTCTGAGGGGACTGGTGTAGGAAGAAACCAAAGGGCAGATGTGATAGGCTATCCTAGAAAGTACCCGTTCTCTCCGTTTGCTGCCCAGAGAGAAGGAAAACATGTACTTAGCTCACATTTTTGGAAGGCTCTGGCAATTAGGGTGTTAATATTCTGCATAGTCACAATTATGCTATAACTACCAATTATGGGAAAACTCATCATTTTACTGTAATGTAATTACATTAAATAGCACCAGTCATGTCAGTGCAAAGACTGAGGCAGCCTCTAATTATCCACTGCACCCAGACACCTCAGCCTGGATCAGGAATAATTGGTGTAATGCAGTTTTGCCTTTAGGAGTTGGCCTCAGTTTTCCTCAGAAAAGCTTTTCTTGTCTTCTGATCCTCCCTTGTGTGTGTGTGTGATTCTGCTGTGTTTAAAATCTGGAAGCAGATGAGGTGCTAACGTGCCCAATCTAGGTGTGACTTAGTATTTCCCTCAGCACGAAAGGATTAGGGAGGAAGTTTCTCTAACAGGTGGTGAGCCCCCCTGAGGGTCAGGACTATCTTTATTCTTCTTTCACCATTGCAGGGGACAGAGAATGAGAATAGTTAATACATCCTGACTGTCTCCCTTCTGCCAGGGACTGTGCTAAGCACTTTATATGTATTTGATTATTAATTCTCCAAACAGCTCTATAAGGGAGATATTAAAATCCCCATTTAATAGACGAGGAAACTAAGGATGAGGGATGAAGCAATTTGCCCAAAGCCGAAGAACTAACAAATAGTAGAGCCCAGCTTCATTCTTTAGCCAAAGCCCATGCTCTTTCCACGCCTTCCTGAAGGTGGCTAATAAATACTTATTGGATGTAGGTAGAGCTAGGCTACACATATTTGCATGTGAGGGCAGTCTTTTACTTTCTGGTCTATTTCATCAACTTTTTCAGACCTAGATCTCTGGTTTGGTTAATTTCTAAAAACTCTTCTTTCCTACATGATAAGCCAAATGCAATTCTTTTCAGTATTTGGAGAGGGCCTTCCGGTGATTGTGTGTATGTGTGATGTATACGTTTTAAAAAGGTCAATCGATTGTGAAGTTGATCTGAATGAATATCCTCAGGGAAGACTGAGGTCTTCAAAGGAAAAACCGAACTACCGTGAGGGGAAGAGACCCAAAGGTACCATAACGCTAAAAATGGTCTTAGTTTTTAAAATTTCTTTGGTGTTTGGATTTGGCAGTGATCTGATCTAAAAATTAGGGGACTGCTACTGATGTTGTGATTGGTATTCACTTGTAGAATGAATGATGAGGAGGCCTCCGTGGGTTTTCAAGTTATAATAGCTGGGATTACTTTGTTGTATTTTGCAGACACATAGTGTTTTGTTCATCCTTGATCGATTTCTTCTCATCCGAGAGGCAGCAGGGGCAAGAATAGGCACTCCCATTTCTGAGATGGAGACACTGGAATGAGGGGGAATGATGAAAAGCCAGATTTACCTTGGGAGGGCATCAGCACTGGTCACTGGTATGAACTGAGGTCCTGTGAACTCAGCCTGATGGATTTTAGTTCACCTTTTTTTTTTAATGTTTTATTTATTTTTAAATATTTTATTCCACTCTGGAAAACTGTATGGAGGTTCCTCAAAAAGTTGAAAATAGAGCTACCATATGATCCAGCAATTGCACTACTGGGTATTTACCCCAAAGATACAAAAGTAGGGATCCGAAGGGGTACGTGCACCCCGATGTTTATAGCAGCAATGTCCACAATAGCCAAACTGTGGAAAGAGCCAAGATGTCCATCGACAGATGAATGGATAAATAAGAGGTGGTATATATATACAATGGAATATTATGCAGCCATCAAAAGGAATGAGATCTCGCCATTTGCAACGACGTGGATGGAACTGGAGGGTATTATGTTGAGTGAAATAAGTCAAACAGAGAAAGACATGTATCATATGATCTCACTGATATGAGGAATTCTTAATTGTAGGAAACAAACTGAGGGTTGCTGGAGTGGGGGGTGGGGTGGGAGGGATGGGGTGACTGGGTGATAGACACTGGGGAGGGTATGTGCTCTGGTAAGCACTGTGAATTGTGCAAGACTGTTGAATCTCAGATCTGTACCTCTGAAACAAATAATGCAATATATGTTAAGAAAAAAAAAAGAAGAAGAAGAAGGTAGCGGGAGGGGAAGAATGAAGCGGGGAAAATCGGAGGGGTAGACGAACCATGAGAGACGATGGACTCTGAAAAACAAACTGAGGGTTCTAGAGGGAAGGGGGGCGGGAGGATGGGTTAGCCTGATGGTGGGTATTGAGGAGGGCACATTCTGCATGGAGCACTGGGTGTTATGCACAAACAATGAATCATGGAACACTTCATCTAAAACTAATGATGTAATGTATGGGGATTAACATAAGAATAAAAAAAAGAAAAAAAAAGTGACTATTGTGGGGCACCTGGGTGGCTCAGTTTGTTAAGCATCTGACTCTTGATTTCAGGTCAGGTCATGATCTGGGGTTGAGAGATCAAGCCCCACATTGGGCTCCATGCTGGGTGTGGAACCTACTTGGGATTCTCTCTCTCTCTCTCTCTCTCACTCTGCCCCTGTCCCCCCCCTCTCTAAAAAAAAAAAAAAGTGAATTGAATATTCTTTGAAATAAATAGCCTGTAGGCTGGGTTTGCCGTTCTTCCATTATATAGTTTTCTGTTGGGGCTGCTGCATGCATATGGAGGCATGTTGTACACTACACAAAAGCACTTAGGCTAAGAGGTAAGTGAGAGCTGAAATCCACAGTGGGCTCTACTTGCTAAGCCCTGAAGTGGGCCTTGGTGCTGCATCAGAATGATTTTCCCAAATTGGACACTCCTCAAAATTGCTCCAAAGCACCTCATGGGCTAGCAGAGATCCTCATTTCTGGGATAAATATTTGACTCTAGAACAATAATGCAGCTTATTTTATCTTATGCAAAGGATGCAATACTATTTATTTTAGTAGAAACAGATTTCCAGTATTGTTCACACTTTCTCATCCAGGCTTCCTCATGGCTGACAGTTTACATTTGACAGATAATGGTGTAGGACTAGGGCTACAACCTACTCTCATGGGTAGGTTAAATGTAATAGTTGAGTGTGGCAGGCAGAGAGGTCTCTCACGGGCAGAAGGTCTTGATTTCTTTGTGGTTTGGTACTCAGCTTTCTGGAGCAAATGATGTTCCTGTCTTGTGAAGCAGTTTGTCTTAGTTGCAACTGTGAAGCAGATTAGCCTATTTTTCAGGTAAGTTGTAGCTTGAGCTGCACCCTCCTCACTACCTGTTTCCGCTCATATCCCCCACTCTGCCTCTGAGCTACTAGCCTTCAGTTTCATGTCACAAGGAAGATGTTCAGCTAGAGACTATTTACCACAACAGCTCTTGAAAAGTTACTCTACTTTTTTGGACACTGATTCTTATTTTTGGTATAATGACTCTTATTTTAAACCTCAAAACACACTAACAAATGCTCTAAGGAGTGCTATTCCAGCATCACATTTATAGGTAAAGATGGACCAATCCACTGTTTCAACTGAGATATTACTCAATCTGTGTTTGTTTGGGTATCCTTGGTCAGAATGAAGTAGATTCAATTTTTTTCCCCCATTAAAATGAATAAAAATATTGTTTTATTTAATGACTCTTAATGTAGTACAGGATTTTCAGGAGTGAATCGGAGTCATTAAACAAAGGGTAGGTGCAATAGATCATGGCCTGTTGAGGTCAGGGACCATGGCTTTTCATTTTTATGTCCATGGTACTGTATACAAGCATGTAATAGGCCTTCAGTAAAAGTTTGTAGGATGAATGAATAAATCCTTTTTACGGAAGTGCAGGGGAGATATTTTCCAATAGACCCTATAGGGGTTGGGCAGCATAATCTCTTTTCACACTGGGTATGGATTTTGACATTTCCTTATTTGAATTGGCCAGGAGCAATGGAGCAATCTTCCTAAAGCTGGAGGTTATATGGGCACATATTTGCTTGGCACTGGAATGATTTAGTGCTGTGTTTTGCTCAGGCTTCTTGAGAAAGGCTAAGCCATGGGTGTCCAGGTGGGTTACTCCGTGAGGCAGGCAAAGAAGGGAATAGTGGAATGGTTCTGCAGGAACAGGAATGGAGGAAGCCTGAGCTGCTGGGCAATTGCCATCAGGAGGAGTGGATCAAGGCTGTAGGGAGCAATCATTATGGAAAGCTAGAAAGCGGTAGAGCAGGGGTGGTGGGGGCCCAAGGAGGAGGTGAGCTGGTTCCGGGAGATTTCTAGGGAGAAGGGGGAGGAGGGGCCAGCAAGCATTAACTTGTGGAGATGTCAGGGACCCGGGGAAGGCAGCTCAGCAGGAAGAGGCAGCAAATTGAGGGTTTTGATTTCCACCACTTAAGAAAAGTGAGAGAGAGGAAGATAAGAGACACAAAGAGGGACGGAGAGAGGAAGAGAGATGGGCGATTCACAGACTAAGAGAGAGAAAAAGAGAGAAAGAGCAGGGAGAGGGAGAAGGGGAGGGAGGGAGAATGAGAATAAGAAAGACATTTAAAACAGAAAACAACCAAGACCAAGACAAATACAGAGACACACAGAGAGTCAGAGAGCACGTTAGTTGCTCTGCTGAGAGAAGCATATGGTGGAACGAGGAAGTACAGCATATTAAGCACCTGTCTAAAGAGCGGGAGCCCTGTAAAATGTCACTTCCTAAAGAGGAGAGTGCCCTTGTCCTCCAGAGGCCTGTGGGCCTCGGGTCTCTGCACACTGTGGGTACACACTCTCATTCTCCAACTGACTGGCTGCATACCCCTCCGGCTAAAGAGACACATGCCAAATAGAAGGCCTCGTAGGAGGTAAAAGGATGTGAGAAGCCAGGGAATTAGGGCCTTGGTTATAACAGAGAAACACACACCCAAACATTTGTTCCTTGGATGGAGGTGACAGGAAGGCCATCACCTTGAAAATACTCCTCAGAGTCCTGTGTGATGTTGCCTTGTGCCTTGCTTTGCTTGCTTGCTTGCTTGCTTGCTTGCTTGCTTGCTTGCTTTCTTTCTCTCTCTTTCTTTCTTTTATTCTTTCTTTCTTTCATTCTTTCTTAAAACTCATCGAGGCAGAGAAATTCCTTCCTGGGTGTAGGTCGAAATGAGGATATTCCTGTTAAATTTGGGGAGCTCAGGTTCTTCTGCTTCAGCTACTGACTGACTGCCTTCTTTGCTACTCAGTAACATGGCAAATCAGAAATGTAAACAGGGAAAATCTAGTGCTTTTTTCATTAAAATGTGGCTGGACTAAATGGGCCACAGGAGACCCTCCTACTCCCAGGGTTGGTGAGCAGGTGAGCTATCCTGCCCCCACTCTCCTGCTGGGGACTCCATGAGACTCATGGACAGTGTCTTCCATCCCAGCTGGAGACAGAGCAGCCCTGAGGCTGGGAACAGGGCACCAACCCGCTCTCCAAATGGTTATGAAGAGCTGTATCCACCATTGCCTCCCTTCTTGTATCAGAGGAAGGATGGTGGATGTTTGTAGGAATAAGCCATTTGTGGTTTTGTGGAAATGAGTACCTCAGATCTGAAAGTGTATGTTGTTTATGTGTATTCCTAAGTGTGGGTACAAACTCTTAAGTCTAATCTTTCACGGCCAGCAGACCCTGGAAGACCACCGAACATGGATAAACAGAAAAAAAATATTTATACTTTTGGCCTGACAGTGGGAAAGGCTATTTTGTTTCCCACAGGCCAGAAGTCAGCTAAAGAAAGGGGCCTTGCAGCCATTCACATTTTTGGATCTTCAATTTCCATTATCAATTAAAAGACAGTAAACTCTTATCCCGAATAGAAGTGCAATTAGATCCAATAATGAAATCATCAAGTACTATTGAGGTGGAACTTGGCAGTAATTAGTTTTTTGATACATAAATACAATTTCCAAATGCAATTTGTCCTTAAGCCCAGGCTGCTGATTCACTTCACTGTTTTTGCTATTACCAGGGAATGTGTGGTATTCCAATTCATCGGGGCTGTGTCTCTCCACAGAGAATGAATTGAGTTGCCTGACATCTGAAATTACTAGTTGGACATGGAGAGGAGGTATTATGTGACTCTTATGGGAACTGGGAGTGGAAGGTGTGCCCCCCCACCCCAAATCTCATTGACATGCGAATCACTCACACAAGCTGATTCCCTGCCCATCCTGTCCTTCTTCCATGTATATCTCCTCTTTCCTTCTCTTCCCGATGCTGCCCCCTCATTCATTTATTTGTATCTTCATCCATTCAATATTTAGTGCGAGTCTACTATTTTTATACTGTGTAAGGTGCTGGGATATAAAGTAAGGGAAATAGGTGCATTTCCTGCCCTCTAGGGACTGTTAATCTAGTATTCAACATTAAAGAAATACTTGTTTAGTTATAATTGTGGTAGTGCTATGAAGGGTCCCATGAGAGTGTAAAATGAGGTCTCTATCCTAGTCTCAGGGTTCCAGGAAAATTTCCCTGAGGAACGGACATTGCAGCTTTGATCTGAAGTATGAACAGGACTTAGGCAGAGAATTTAGAGAAGACCATCCAGGCACAGAAAAATCTAGAAGGAAATTTAGTACAATAGAGAGACAGGGAAAATGCCAGTGAGGCAGGAACAAAGGCAAGAAGCAAGCAAGGGGGCAGGTGGATGAAATGAGGCTGTGTGATAGCAAAGAGCCAGATCGCTCAGGGCCTGGTAGCCTTTGTTCAAGATTTTACATTAGGAGTTATTTGAAGATTTTAAAAATAAAGGAACAATATGATCCTAATCTTTAGTTGCTAGGCTCCCCTCAAGCTCAATAATGATGCACCTCTTAATTTGGAAGCTCTATTTGATCGCTCTTTGAGTCAGTTTCTGAGATTCCAGCTGGGAGGAAGGTATAGTAGACGGCAGACCCTGGACCAGTGACTTATGATGTCAGAATTTCAATGCTCCAGTGTTATGAAGCCCTAGCAATCATAATCAAAAATACTTCAGGCAAAGGTTAAAGATCCATTTTATGGATTCATCAGATGAGAAAAATACCAGCTTCTATATGAATGGATGTATTTATAAAGTTTTGGCAGAGGTATTTCCCCTTGTTGCCTTCCTAACCCAAATTCACTTAAAAAAAATACTCAGATCATTTTTATTTTCTCCTTATGCCTTGGGCCATGGAGGGCCATAGGGCTGACTTTGGGTTCTTTCTACAAAATACCAGAGTGAAGTGTCCGTTGACCCAGTTTTCTAAGTGAATGGAGACTGTACTTTCAGTTGTCCCAGCGTGTTGGTTAGGAGAGGGTAAGCTGCTGTAATAGAGATCTGACAGAAGGGCAGTTAGAAGAACCAAAAAAGTCTATTTCTCCTTCATACAACAATCCTGATGTGAACAATTCAGGTCAGGGAGAAAGTTCTGCTTCTCTCAGTCATTTGAGATCCCAAGCTCCTTGCTAGTCATTCTTTTATTCCCTGAGACATTGTTATTAGCTGTGTAAATAATGCTAGGTTGTTGCTACATTGAGATTCCAGCTGGTGAGAAGGTAGAATAAAACCTCCCAGCAGACATTCCCAGATATCTTAAGTGGCACACGTCATGTCTGGTCACATTGCATTGGTGAACACTCAGTCCACTGTAAGAGCTTAGTCACTCATGGTACATCTAGCTGCAAAGGAGACCGTGAAATAGAATCTGCATGGCTGGCTGCAGTTCTATTACTATGGAAGAATGGAGGGTGGATTTTGATGGATAGCTAAGATTCGCCACCATACCCAGTGTGGTAGATTGAGGGCCAAATGGCTCCAGTTCTTCACATCTCCCTATGTCCATACTCTTTGCAATGAGACATTGAAGCTCCTCTCATCAAGAGATGGAGTCTGTTTTCCCATCCCTTGAGTTTGGACTGGGCTTGGGCTTTGCTTTAGTCGATACAATGTGGTAGAAGTGACAGTATGTTGGTTCAAGCCTGGGCTTCAAGAGAGCTGTGTGTTTTCCTAACCCTCCCCCCCCCCCCCCCCCCCCAACCAAAGCCATCCTTGACAAGTTCTGATAGCTGGTTGACTCCCAAATGTGTGAGAAAGCCAAGCCAAGATCCACGGAACTGTGTACCCAGCCCATAGCTATCCACGGATGCATTAGTGTCTCCAGCTGGGGCCAAAAGAGCTACTCAGCTGACTCATAGATCCATGAGCAATAATAAATGCTTATAGTTTTTAGCCACTGGGTTTTGGTGGTTTGTTATCTCAGCAGGAGATAACTGATACAGTTCTAGATATTTTCTTACTATCATCATGCAGCCTCTGGGATTGATTAGAAAGGAAAGATAAAAGGCATGTTACCCATATAAAAGGATGTTAAACTGGGAGTTTTGATTGAAGTAATAAGATAGACTTCTGTCACCAAAATAGGTTGTGTTATAGGCCAAACAGTAAAAAGTTCAAGGTAGGGGTCCTAGAAGATTATTTAGGTATCACCAGATTGAGGGCATAAAAGGATATTGAATAAAGATGGGGAACTAGTTTCCAAGGATTGTTTTCTTCGAGCATGTTCTCCAAAGTAGAGGCTACAGTGGAGTGCATGTTTCTTCTCTCAGATCTAGTGCAAGAGACTTCAGCTGGACCATTTGGAGAGCTTGATATGTGTTCTCTGCAGTTGGAAGGCACAGTGGGTTAGTCTGCTTCAGTCTTACCCAGGAAATCCAGAGAACAAGAGGTTAAGTGTGAGTGCCTTGATAATGTAATCTGGAAGCTTTCTGTGTTTTGTGACTGGCATATAACCCCAAAACTTTCAAGGTAAAACCATGTGGGAGTGTGGACTGAATGTGGATCTTGTATGCAAGGGAGATAGTATGAGAGTCAACTTAGATCTAGCCAAAGCAGGCCCCCTCGAGGGCAACTGTACCTTGGTGGAAAGGAAGTTGGCAGTGGTTGCTGGATTTGTGGGATAGCACAGGGAGTATTTCAGACTGCTGGAATAGAATATATTTGCCCAGGTCAGTGGTTCTCAACCAGGGGCGATTTTGCCCTCCAGCAGACATTCAGCAATGTCCAGAGACTTCCTTATTTACAGCTGGGGGAGATGCTACTGGCATCTAGAAGGGAAAGGGCAAGGAAGCTGCTAACCATCCTTTGATGCATGGAAAAGCTTTCCACAACAAAGAGTTATTCAGACCCAAATGTCAATAGTGTTAAGATTGAGAACTCCGGCTTAGATCAAGGTGATATGGGGAGGGGGGTCTTTGAAGAATGAGCAAAAAGCACCTATGAGAGAAAGCCAGGTTTAAACATATGCCAGGCTCTGAGAGCACAGAACCATCTGGAACATGCCAGTCATGTGAAGACGTTCCTAATTCCCTAACATCTCCAGCTTCCCTGCTTCCACCCTTCACCTCCCAACCCCCAGCACCACTGCGGGGACTTCAGAAACCTTGATGGTCAAGAAGAGGAAATAGGATGGAAGTGCCAGGTGGAGAAGATGATAAGAAAGACCACAACCCCTTTTTCACTGAAAGTGGGTAGTTTGCAGTCAGCTCCAGCTGAGGAAGGGAGATTTATCGTTACATTGAGTTTGAAGTTTGGAATATTCCACTTTAGAATTATTGAGTTGAGACTGTGTTTACAGCTTAATGTAGCCCTAGGACTCCCTGGAGTGAGCAGAAATGTCTTGGGATCTACTTGAAATTTTATCTGCTTTCTAAAGAGATATTGGGTTGAAAAATAAAATAAAGTTGCTGATTACATTCCCAGGGTCCTGCCTATTTTATATGCCCATTACCTTAGCAGTTACTGAGCAGCCACTAAAAGCTGGGAACTGTCATAGATACTCCCTCATTTAACCATCAGAATTAAGGAGAGCAGCTATTTTTCTCTTAGTGTTTGAAGTGGCATGATTATTTGTACTTTACAGGGAGGAACCTGGGGCTTGGAGAGTTGAAGTAACTTGACCAGATCGCACATTCAGGAAGGGTTGGATGGTGAGACTGGAGGCCGGGAAGTGCAGGACGTGGTTTCAGTGATTTCCTTCTTGTGGAAACACATTCACTTCCAGAATCCTGGAATCCCACAAGGTTAGATTCAGGCAACTAGCAACATCTTACACTTCCGCGTTAGTGTGGTCAGCTAAGAGGGCAAGAGAAGAGTTTTTAATGCACTGCACACTCACTGTCTCCAAGAAGGCATTTAGAGCTGATCTTTCCAGGTTTGGGCGTGTGGAGAGAAGAGTCCAGAGCTGAGTCCTGATCCAAACAGGTCTCTGTGGAGCTGGTTGAATTAGACAGATGTGTGTCCTTTCTTCCTGCAGGCTGACTGAAAGCCTTCTTCACGGCACTTAGAGGAACCTGCATTACAGCCCACTTCACATTGTTTTATAATAATTACTTCTCATGCCTTTTTTTTTTTTTTTTTGCCAGTTAGGTAATCTCCTTCAATTTGAGGCTTTTTGCTTTACTCATTTTTATATCTGTACTAGACCCTAAATATAGTGGATATTTAATAAGTGTGGCATAAATAATTGACTGATCCCTGCCTTCAAGGAGTTTCCAATGTACAGTGGGGAAATATGAAAGAGAAAGTTGTGGGGACTCCTGGGTAGTTCAGTCGGTTAAGCATCTGCCTTCGGCTCAGGTCATGATCCCAGGGTCCTGGGATCGAGTCCCGCATCGGGTTCCCTGCTCAGCTGGAAGCCTGCTTCTCCCTCTCCCACTGCTCCCCCTGCTTATGCTCTCTCTCTCTCTCTGACAACTAAAATAAAATCTTAAACTATTTAAAATATAGAAGAAATTAAAAAAAGGAAAAGTTGTAATATAGTATAAATGTTATTATTTCTGTTTAAAAATACATGTATGTCAGTATGTGGACCAAAAATAATATCAAAAGAACTCTGCACCAAGTGGTTAACAGTGATTACCTTTGTGAGGTCAAATGATGGAGGACTTTTCTTTCATGTAAAATATTTCTAGAAGATTTTATAGTAAGCAGAAGTATTTTAGTCATTTGGCATTTTAGTATTCAGTCAGGAATATAATAAGATACAAATAAGAGAAATGAAATACTATCTATAATGCAATGATGTGTGTGATTAGTTTTAAAATGAATGAGCATGCAGCAAAGCGTAATAGACATTCAGAAGGAAGTTGAGACTGGACTGGGGGCAGCCAGGGAAGCCTCCAGGAGAAGGACTTTGAATTTTCTTCATTGTTCAGGACTTTGAAATAGATTTCCAAAAGGCATCCCAGTCCTGATCTTCTTATTTGATCTGAGGATCTTGTTGTTGCTTCTAGAAAAGCCATTGCCATCTGTTTTTGGATGGTACCCACACCCGGCTGCTAATTTGGACTTCTAAACCACTTTAAAAATTAATGGCTTTATAAAAGGTCTGCAACTCCCTCTTAAGAGTTTAATATCATATTTAAAAACTCAATCTGTGTTGAGTTCCAGCATATTGCAAATAATTTACAGTGTTGTCCTGCTCAGAGCATAACTAATGTGGATCCACAGCTGTGCAGATAACTTTTCCTATCAGTGGATGATAAACTATAAGTGGCCCCATTTGGATGCGGGGAAATAGTCCAGATTTTAAAAGCTGCATCAGTGCAACTGGGAGGGAAGTTGTATAGCAATAGCTTTTCTTACCTGGAAATATCTCGGTCGTGGTAAATACAGCCAGCCTCATTGCTACCAATTATTATACCTGGGAAAAGTAGGCTGATCATGATGTTTATGGCCCTTTGGTCTGTTTGCATGAATGCTTTCCTGAGCAGTTGCTCGTTTAGAAAGTGGGTCAGCCAGCCCAGGGGCTCTGAGGTCAAAAGGCAGTATCTGGATGGAATGGTTGGATTAAGATTTTGGATCTGGGTTAGTTGCTTCATGAAATGCATAATGGGTATGTTTATGCCTTTTACGTGTGCCTCAACATTGCTTTAGCAAATTCTCAGTGCATTTCAGAATCCTAGAAACCAGCTCTGCTCTTCCCTGGCCAACTAAGTGTGAGGTTTTTGCCTTCCAGGTTCCTGCATAAGATTCAATCTACCTGCATCTTGAGACTCCTGCTTACACTGACTCCACTGGCAGCCTGTGGGGTGAAGTACCAAGGGATTTTGATGATAAATTTAAGTTGAAACCTAGCTGAAAATTTTACAAACTGTTCTGTTCAGTTGGGTTGAGTCTGTGTCTTCCCTATGATTTTTATTCATTTTTGTCAAACACTCATTAATGAGCACCTACCATGGACTAAGGTTAGTAATTGGTACTTGGGACAAATGTTAAAACACACACACACACACACACACACACACCCAACCCCCCCACCCAGAAGCTGTTTTTTGTTTATCTTCTTGTCTCAGTCTAGAATTCCCTTTCCACTTATGAACCTGGTACTTAGGTATCATTTTTTTGGGTAAATAAAAACACTTGCTTTTATTTTAAAATTGTGTCCTGTAGAGTCCTGATTCTTGATGAATTGCCCCAGAAACCACCATGGAAGGCAGGAGAGAGATGCCAGGTTTCTAGAGAAGATATGGGCTAGCTTGTCCTGACCATCAACTAGGGTGACTAGTGTTGCTCCTACTTTATATTTGGAGTCTCTGATAGCTTAGATGATTTGGGGGGGTGGGGTGGTTAAGTATTCATTCCCACTCTCTTTCTGCCTCCATGGGAGAAGACGACCTACCCATCCATTGAGGCTGAGCTTGGCTATATGATTTGCTTTGACCAATCAGATGTGGGTACAGGTAACAAGGTGCCATTTCTGAGCTGGGGTGAGTCATTGCTCTTTCTACTCACCCCACTGGGAGCTTTCAAAGTCAGCCACAGGAAGAATATGCCCCAGGCAACTCAAAAAATGCTTAATTTTATGACACGGATATGTTTGTGGTTGCTTATAATGCAGTAGTAACTGATAAGAATGTCTAGCTAAGATCTCACTTAGAGTAAATGTTTGCCCATTTGTTCATTCATTCATTTCCATTCAAAAAATATTGAGTGCCCTTATATACATCAGGCAGAACATCACTGGAATAGGTGGTTTTTAAAACTTATTGGTTTTGCTCATCATCTTGACTTTTGCTCGTTACGTTTGATGTAAAGGAAAGAAGTAAAATCAAGACACACCCTCAAAGGAAAAATAGTACTGAAACATCAGTTTGAGAAGTGACAAAGAACTGACAACAAATTAATGTCAAATATACATACCTCAAAACACTCTTTTGCAAAAGAGATGCCCTGTGATGAGAGGGCTGGCTACCAGGATTTACAGTTCCAGTTCTTGCTCTGGGCATTGCATGCCGAAGAATCCCAACGGGAGTCCCTGACAATCTTAGAGGCAAAGTGGGGGCTGATAGGACAAAGCTAGCTTTCTTCTGCCCTGTGTGACTACAGCCTATCTTTCAGGCCTGGGGAAGGTGCCAGAGCTGATCTGAATGTATTTAGGATGAATCTTCTTAATGATCTGTCAAGTTCAGTGGAATTGCCAGACCCAAGCTTTAATAACTTCCTGGTTTTTAGTACCTGAGCCTATAAAAATGATATACAGGCCACAGAGGATATGAGAGTGGCCAGGGAGCAGTGAAAAGGCAGTCGCAGGGACGTTGGAGCTTCTATCAGAATAGGGGGCATGTGTAAACCTATCCATCTGGGTCTCTGGTTGCACACCTGTTTTTGCAGCTAGAGATGGGACAGATAGGGGAGAGGTGAAACAGCTAAGGAAAAAATCATGAAATAGACAAAAGCTTGACTGTGGAGGCCCTCTGGCCTCCCTTTTCACAAAGCCTTCCTGAATCCTGCCTTCTCTTGTCCTATACTCATTCAATACCCATCCTCTTTTCAGTTTATCCTATTTTCTTCTCTCAAAGGCATTGATCTTCAGTTGTCTTATGAGTCACAGTGTTTTAGGACTCAGTGGTGTTTAGAGTTATAAGGAGCAGCAGTCCAGACCCTTCATTTTATAGACAGGGAATTTGAGATCCCAAAATGGACTGACTCCAAGTATATTGCCCAGCTGGTCAGTCGCAGACCCACAACTGGGTCTCTTGACCTTAGACAGTGTCCTGTCCAGTACTGCAGTGGGAATTAATCTCTGCTAAAGGCTTGAGACATTATCATCACCCTGAGACTCTTGAAGAAAAATATAATAGAGACACAAAAGGATGAAGGTATACTCAATAAATTTCAGGCTCTAAATATAGCAGTGGGAAGACATTTCTGGACTAAGAAGACTTCCAATATTGCTCAAGTTAAGCTCTGTCTGTTATCTCTTTTTCTGCCTGGTAGGGGAGGGATCTTTTAAAATGAGAGACCCTCCAAATTTGCCTGGTGTGAAAGGGGGCCGTCTTTTCAGAAGTTCAATATGCACGGACACTTTGAGAGCCCTAAGTCACTGTAAAAGTCCCATATTGGCAAATTCTACCATAGCAAATGTGATTTGGCACTATTTTGAAATATTAAGGGAGATTTCCCCTTTCATCCCTCATTTCTTATATCCCTAGGTGCCCCTCCCCAGTGCTCTCCCCATGCATTCAGATAAGGTATTTTATGCTTACTGCCTTAGTGAAGGACTGATGCAACAGAATGCAGTTAAGACAAAGAATCTAGGGGCGCCTGGGTGGCTCAAATCATTAAGCGTCTGCCTTTGGCTCAGGTCATGATCCCAGGGTCCTGGGATCGAGCCCCACATTGGGCTCCCTGCTCAGCGGGAAGCCTGACTTCTCCCTCTCCCACTCCCCCTGCTTGTGTTCCCTCTCGTTGTCTCTCTCTCTCTGTAAAATAAATAAATAAAATCTTAAAAAACAAAAACAAAAACAAAGAATCTGGGCCTTGAGGGGACTAAATAATAAGTGAGGGCAAAACTTCAAGCCACAACCTGGACAAGACCTCTGGAAGTGGAGAGGAAGAGGGTTGGAGAGAAGAAGAAAATTTAGAAAATGGCATTTTGGGGGGCTCTGCACCTTGTCCACCCTTTACTGAGTTCCAGGGCAAAAAAAAAAAAAAAATCTTATAGGTAAGTTTAGAGCTCTGTCTGGGGAGAGGAAATCTGGTATTACATTTGTTAACTAATGTTGTGACAAAGTACCCCAAATAATGAGGATTTACCTAGCTCATGCATCTGTGGGTTGGCTGGGAAGTGGCTGAAATGGATTTGTCTCAGTTTGTTGGTTCTGCTGATCTCAGCTGGGCTTGTTTATTCACATGTTTGGGTGTTAGCTGGGATCCGATGATCTAACTTGGGCTCAGATAACTGGAGAAGCTTGACTCTGGTCCACATGTTTCTCATCCTCCTCAGGCTAGTGGTCTAGCCTGGGTATATTCTTAGGGCTATAGTAGAAGTGTAAGGGAGTGAGTGGAAACATGCAAAGCTTCTGAAAGCCTACCCTTGGAATTGGCACAATGTCCCTTTTATCTCATTTAATTATTCAAGAAAAGTCATGTGACCAAACCATAATCAAGTGTAGAGAAATATAGTCTACTGGAAGAACTGCAGAAGGTATGACTACAGGGAGTTATGAAGAACCAAGCCAAATGCACAATTGGCCATACTCCTCTTGTCTGAGTAAAACCCAAAGAGAGGGCAAGACCTCAGCATTTCATGGGAGCAAATAGTTGTATTATTTGTCTAGAGGACGGCTGGGCTTTAACTAGTCACATAATTTACCCACATCCCATGGGAATATTTCCTGTGGGCCATGGCATAGATGTAACACAAAGAGATGGACCTGAAAGGGTGTCAAATGGTTATAACCCAGCAATGACACACTGGTTTAAGGGCTGAGGACCACATGAAATGAAGGACAGTTACAGGGCTTGCCTATATGATGCATGATAACCGAAGACTGATTGTCCTCTTGTTCCAAAACCTTGGCACTATGAAAACTTTCTGGAACCTAGATGTAATCTCTAGAAAAGATTAGTGTGTGTTAGGTGGAGAGTGGGAAGGAGTGGATCCCAAACTAGCTGGAGTTGAGGTTCGTTTTTGTTGTTGTTTTTTTAAACTTTGACATTCACTAAAACATCTTACATTTTAAAACTCACTGAATTAATTCATTTGAGTATGTCAACAACAAAGCACTCCAAATAATATAGACCAGCACTATCCATAGAAATATAATCTGAGCCACATGTGTAATCTTGAGTTTTCCAATAGTCACATTAAAAAATGTAAAAAGAAACAGGTGAAATGAATTTTAATATATTTTTATTTAACCCAGTATATAAAAAATATGAGCTTATATTTTTACCACTAACTGGAATGGGGTATTGAAATAGAAATTAGGTTCTAAAATCACATTACTAGCACACCTGACTTCCTGGTTTACAACTGATAACCAGTTTGCCCCACTTATAAAATTGTTCACAGGTTCTATTTTCTGACTCATTCATTGCTTTCTTAAGCCTCTATATTTCCAACATCAGCACTAGTACTTGGCTTTCTTGTCACCAAACAATATTTTTTCTTTTATAACTCTATCAGAGTCACTGAATACAAAAAGAAATCGTGGCCTTGAGATGCAGAGGCTAGATGAGCAATTAAGCTCACCCACTGAATGACTTGGTCTAGAATACCAGCCTTGTGACCCATGATTCAAATTCCTACTGAATGGCCATATGAGTTATTTCACATTTAGGACCTTCTGTATTGCCCTCAAATATTAAATCCAGGAATATTCAGAGTCCACTGTGAATTTTTTCTCATTTGAGCCATCCTCCAAACTCCTACACTTCTCCCACCCCTTCATAATGAAGAAAGTCAAGAGTAGGTTGGGAAGATTTCAATGAATATTTAAACATAGCTCCATTTTTTCCCTCCTTAAGGATGCTCTTAGTCGTAACACTGACACAGTTTCAAGTGGTGTTAATATAGTCTAGTGAATTGAAAAATGAAAAAAATTTCTTGGACATACTTTACTTTCAACTTTGTAAACAGACTATACTAGAGTTTTCATTCCTGAGAATACTGAGAATGGGTTGTTTTTCTCCAACGAAAGAGAAAAAAGGTATTGGCTTGTTTATAGATTATATCACTTACTGTTGTGGGGGGTAGATCTGTTGGCCATGGAACAACTCAGGGTAGATAATGGGCAGATTAAAAGAAAGAAAGAACTATCAAACAGATCTTGTACGCTTTGTCCAAATAGCTTATTTAAATTTTAAAAAGACCCTGTGAGGCATTTGGCATTATTATGTTGCAGTAATGTTTACTAACCATTTTCATAACCCAGGTGAGTTTCCTTCTTAATACACTTGGCTCTACCAGAACTTTGTGGGGAGCCATCTACCTGCAGAAGATATATGGACACCTACAGAATAAATTCTGGTGGAAATGGTCATCTGTCATTCCTGTTGGGTGGTCACCAGGCAAGGGGCTGCTAGAGGATAGAACAAAATTCCTCCTCCTTAGAGGCTGGCTTTGATGGTAGGACTCATGTGCATATAATGAGAAACTCTGTTGAGTAAAAGTAAGGCAGTTCCCTGGCAAATACTCAGTCCAACATGGCTCCTGGGCTCTCAGACCACACCCTTGTTTGTGTATTGGGATAGGTAGTAGGAATGCAGGAGAGGCTTTTTGGAAACCCTCCAGTATCAGATCTGGCCACAGCAAACCACCCAGATCCAGTGTATTCCCTCTCTTACTTCCCTCTAAGTCCTCACCATCCCCCAACAAGAAAAACACACACATTCTCTTCCAATTTCAAGCACAACTGTGAGCATCCCATTGAAATGGGTTGGGTGATCATATCCTGCTGTGCTCCTTCTGTGGAAGTAAAATCAAAGCTCACTCAGGTTCGTTGTTTACCCAAGATCTCATGAGTGAGTAGCAAAATGTGGATTAAAAAAATTTTTTTTCTGATTCTAGCAGTCACGACATTTCCACTGTACCAGAACATTTTAGATCTGGCCCTAACTAATAAACACACATTGTGAGCAAAAGGGGAAAAAAAGCCATTTAAATTTAACGCTGAGACTGACAGTTTCCGTGACATGGAATGTGCTGTGCAGGAGGAAATAAGTCTGCATTCCCTTCTCCCATGTGCACGCTCAGTCCACAGCTCAGGCAGTGGCTGGATTTGAGAGTTCAGTAAGGGGTATTAACTAAAATGACCAGAGCAGAAGTGGATTCCAGTTGCATTAGAACTCAGCCTAAAAGCACTTTCCTTCCTTTGAGGGATGCAAAGATCAAGTGAAAGGCAGTTGCCAGACTGTTCCCTGTTTCCTGGAATCTAATGGGCCATGAGGGGAGGGATGATCTTGCAACTCTAGACGCAGCTGAAGAAGGCACTCTTAAACGGCTGCTTGGGGATTACAGATGTCTCTTTCTTTTAAAACACACTTTGTCCATGTGACCACCTCAGGAATTTCAGAAGCCAGTTCCATCCTTTTCTTTCAGCTTGATCTAGATGCAGGCATGGGATTGATTGATTGATTCATTTAATGAACAATAATTAATTAGCTCAGGAAGGAATTTCAGCAGCCAATCTGAGACCCTCCATCTCCCAGCTGGGTTCTTTAATTAGAGTCAAGTTCAGAGGTGATGGATTGATTTATTCATTCATTTATTCACCTGTTTTCCAGTTGGCAAATCTGTGTGCTTGGCAATGTACTAGGTTAATGTTTCCAAATATGTGTTTCTTGTAACTCTCTTTCTAAGACAGCACAAAGCTGAACACTATTTATTAACAGGGTGTTAAATGTGTTAGAAAAATGTGTAGCTATCATATCAAACTCATAATTTAATGATTAGCATTTCTTAGCATGTAGCTAAAACAGAGAACTAAAAGACGGTAAATTGAAAGAAAAAAAATTAAGTAAACAATAGAAGGGTGTCTGCTCATCAAATGTGAGCCTTAGTCGTATCTGTATGGTCCACAGGACTTAGCACAGTGCCTGGCGCAGAGTAGGTGCTCAGTGAATATTTCTTGAATGGACTGAGTTCCTGTGCCTGGCAAACACAGCGCTGGGCGGGAAGGTCTCTTTGGTAGATATGACTTTTCCCTCTGGCTTCCCACTGCTCTCAAAGTTGGAGCTGGAACATTTTCTCTAAGAAGCATCAGAAATTTAAGGATGAATAATAATAATGGAATTGATAATAATAATAACAGCTAGGTAATGAATGTTTCCTGTTTTCTAGGCATAGTTTTAGGTGAGAACACACATCATCTTTCATTTCTAATCTTCGCTATGACTTTGGGCATAAATTTCAATACTCCCTTTTTACAGATGAAAAAAATACAGGTTTAGCAAGATTGAGATCGCTTAGCTGCATGTGCTGGAGCAAGAAAAGGAGTCCTTGTGTACCTGAAACCAAAGGCATTTGACACTCTGTTCCTCTGTGTGCTACTGTCCATTGAGAATTTTTTTTTCAAATGTGGCTCATAAAGCCATCCGAATTCTAATTTGTGTATCACTTATCTGATTACAGTTCAGGACTGACTACATCAGAATGGCAGTTCAGAATGGCTGAGTTATCTCCCCGCCACATTTGGGAAGACAAGAAATTGTACCCATGCTGCCATCAAGCCTTCCAATTATATTTTTCATTTCATTACACACACACACACACACACACACACGTCAGCCAGCTTTGAGCTCTCTTGAAAAATCTTTGAACTGTGGATTTTACATTAAGGCTATATCTTGTAGCAATAGTGGGGAGCAATGGGAAGAGGAAGAAGTGAGGGACGTCAGCAGAGGTTTGGTAAAATGAGATCAGGTGACCATCTCTCTGACTGCAAGACAAGAAACAAAAGTAATCTAGAACTCTGTCCTCCAAATTGTAATGACTATGCTTGCCTGCCTTTGTTATCCCAAGAAAGGGATAATAAAGGCCACCATCTTTCAGGGAGGCTCTGTAGGACATCCCCTGTGTACTAACCACTTCCAGTCATGTCAAGCCTTTTCTTCCGGCCACTGTGTGTCAACGAGTTCTGTGCAGGCTTAGACCAGGCGAGGTAGGGGCAACTCAAGCGCTCCCCCTTCTCACTTCTTGCCATGGACTTCTCTGACATCACGACAGTGGCCACCGATCAGAATAGATGCAACCAGCAAATGTGGAGTAGTCAGTGCCCTGTGGCACCTCCCATGAGCAATGGGAGACAGAAACGGATAAATAAAATGCTCCCCCTTTATTTTCCTGGTGGGGGGTTCTGAGATGGACTTTGGTAGGTGTCCAGGAAGGTGCTGGTGGATCCAGCAACCAGTAGCCCATAGTGGTGGCCAACTCAGTAACACAACCTTATGGTGGTCTTCCTTTTTATTTGACTTCACTTCCCCTATCCATTATCTCTTCCTGTTCCCAGGAATAATGTTTCCAAGTAAACCGTGCGCACATAATAAGCCTTTGCTTTAGGCTTTTAAAGGGGACAACACAGGCAAAGAAAGATTCTAAGAGTAATAATAATGAATAACTTAAATTTGCATAGCATTTTACCATGTACTAAGCTTTTCACGCAATACCCCTTTTATCTGCACAACAACAAAGTTATACATATATGTATGTAGATATGCAGTATGTAGTACTTGGATTATTCTTCTCACATCCTAGATGAGACAGCTGAGGTTCTAGGAGGTAAAGCAATTTATTCAAGGGTATGAAGAAGGTAATGGTAGAGCTAGAACAAGAATATTGGTCTTTGAGATCTTAGTCCAGTATTCTTTCTACTTTGACATTCATTTTTTTTAAAGATTTTCTTTATTTGTCAGAGAGAGAGAGTGAGCACAAGCAGGGAGAAGCAGGCAGAGGGAGAAGAAGGCTTGCCACTGAGCAAGGAGCCTGATGCGGGACTCAATCCCAGGACCCTGGGATCATGATCTGTGCGGAAGGCATATGCTTAACTGACTGAGCCACCCAGGCATCCCTACTTTGACCATATTTAGAGTCCTGGAACCACTGGCCTAGAATTTTGCAATGGGAGCAGTATTCTAGAATTTTGCCTTTTCTAGACTTCAATAGCCAGTATATTAAAGTCCATGGTATATATCAATGAAATTATTCAAATAACTAAATGTGTCCACTTAAATGCAGCTTATATTTCCTGAAACTTTTCTTAAGCAAGTATTCAGTTCTTTTACTTTTGTGGGGTCTGATTTGAGGCCAGCCTGCTTCGTAAGCTGCTTACCTCCTCAGAAAAATATTAGGAAGAAGGTATGGATAGTAAAAATAGCTACCATTTATTGAGAGTAGGTCACTGCCCTAAGTGCTTTTCATGGTTATCCTGATTAATCTTCAAAGATCCTGTGAGGCAGGTACCATTAATTTCTTCATTTTGAGATACTGAAGCACAGGGACATTAAGTAATTTACCTAGGGTCACACAGCTAGTAATTGATGTGGTCAGCCTTTGAACTCAAGCTGCCTCACGCCAGAGCTCAGGCTCTTAAATATTATGCTATATTGTCTGGGTAAAAAAGTGTATTTAATATTGCTCATTTTGTCATTTTATATTGAATGATAACTCTGCTGCTCAATTCCCCTGAGTCTGGGAGAGGGTGGTGACAGACTATTTCTTCTGCCAGCATCCACTTTTATTGACTCTGTTTTACAAAATATAGCAAAGTCATGACTACATTGGGTTATTTGAGAACTTGATCAAACGTCTAGAGTCTCTTTACAGGCATCCTATTGAAAAATTAAGATTATCTATTAGAATATTTTTAATGTATATTAGAAGTTATTTCTAAAATTAATCATTCTTAGGTTTAAAAATTAAACATCAAACTGCTAAGGAACTAAGGTTTAAAAGTTAAATGGGTTTTTAGACTACACTTGTAATCCAATTTTGGATTAGAGTTTGGATCATCCATTGAATTACAAATGGCAATCCAGTACACACAGGATTATAGAAGAGCTCCAGGTACCTTCTAAGTGTTGAAGATGAGTGATTCTCAAACAGATGTGGGAAGAGATAGGTTGGAATCACACACAGGAGGGTTACTCTTCAAGGTGATCGTACCAATGTATACTTTTTTCAGCCATGTAAGGGGTTTCCATTTTCCCACATCTTCCACTATGCTGGTGTTACCCAGACTTTAAAATTTTGCAAGTCTGACAAATATGAAATGGATCTCATTTCTGTTCTGTATGGAATTTCTTAAATGAAGGAGGTTGCTTATGAAGTACCCTTTGATCTTCATAGCCTTATCAGTAAGTCTCCTTCTTTCCCTATATCCTGTCTGCCATTTAGGCTAAGCCATAAGAGTTGGTGTCACATGAGAGAAGTACTGTCTGGAACAGCAATGTCCACAAAGTAAGGATAAAGGAAAGTATGATATACAGGTAATTTCTGCCCAAGAAATAGATGCCCTTTAGCAGAGATTAAAGAGGAGAAAGCAGAGGTGACAGAAACTCCTGCACTATTATCTCCTTAATCATTAATGGCCTGGGGTCACCTGAGATGAGCGTATTTAATATCCAGTAAAGGAAAGCAAACTAACGTTTTTTTTTTCCCTGCACATCTGATTTGCTCTATGTAAAAGTACTGCCCCATAACTCCAATTCAGAAATACCTGAGCTCCATCTGCCAAACCTTAGTGTCAGGTGCTATCTCAACTAAGCACTTCATCTGTATTGTTTCCTTTAGACACCCAAACTGTCCTTTGAGAAGGTGGGGCAAGATGATTGTTCCCTTTCCAAATGAGGAAGCTGAGAGCAGTGAGATAAAAGGAGCCTGCCCCAAGCTGCATGAGTATATGGTGGCATTGCTATGCTAATCCAGAGGAGACTGGCCCCAGACAGGCACACCTGACCACTGAATGATCCATATTCCAATTGGAGCACCCATTGGTAGTGGTCTCATAGGAGTGTCACGGACATTAGGAAGACCGGACAGCTTTGAATTCTGTTCCTGGACATCATGGTCAGAGTAGCTTTGGACTTTGGACTTTGGGCAAGAGGTAATACCTTTTGGCAAGTGCTGCCATCATGATTTCCTGGGATGACAGGGGCCAGTCTTGACAGAGGCAGGCGATGGGCTCTGGAAGCCTTCAGGGATATGGTAGATTCAATTAGCAGGTGAATGACTTAAAGGATGATAGAGCACCGTCATTTGAGAACTTGGCTCTGGATCCAGTTAGACAAGGTTTTGAGTCCTGACCTCAGTTATTTCTTACTGTTATGACCTTAGGCAAGCCAGCTATCCTCTCTGAGCTCTTTTGTGAAAAGTGGATAATTATGTGGATTATAATTATTTGTGGATTAAATGAGATACTATAAATAAAGCTTTAGGGCACTACCAGGTATACAGTAGGTGCTGCATGATGGGAGCTGTTAGATGGATGGAGAGAGCATCGGGGAGGTCTGGTAGTATGCAACAGATAGGGAGTAGTACTTAAGAAAATTGTGGCTGACTTTTGCAATATAAAATCATGGAGGGAAAAGTTAAGACGAGTAGCCAATGGATCTAGAACTGTGGATTTTAAAAAAGCTCCAAGCGCATATCCACACCCACACCTGGGCACTTAGCACTATTACCCTACCCACGTGGCTTACGTTGGAAGGCAACGATCTGAGGCAGCTGCTTCAACTTCATTTCTGAGAGACTATCCCCGAGGAGGCCTGTTTCCACGGGTGTCTCAGGTTGGATTCAGAAAAAAATTGCAGGTGAGACCGGTTTTGCTCTTCTGAAGGTTTGCTGTTCGTAGTGACAAATTCTCAAGGCTTCTAGGGGAATTTTCCAGAAAATAATAGGTGGAAGGGAAAAACCAGGACTCCAACTGGGTAAAGTCTTCTGACTTTCTCATGGATGGAGAAGGGTATGATTTCTGAATGAGGAAAGACTACGATACTTTGTAGCAGCAAGCTATTCTTTAAGTGGATGACACGGCTGGCTTGCCGTCCCTGGGACATGTGGCTTGATTCATTTCCTCACCGTTAGGTTGGATGAGCACTGAATCTCCTACACTAACCCCCCCAAGGTGAGTGCTGGGGTGATGGTTTGTGAGAGCCTGTCTGGAGCTAAGCTAATTAGCTGAGTTAACTGGTTATGGTATGTGTTGCATTGCCCTGGGGTTCTGTGTAGGTATGCCCATAAAATGGCAATTTCTCCCTTCAGGCCCTAAAAATTAAACTCTGATGCCTCAGAGGGAGCAGGAGGAGAGAGAATACCGACAGAAGAGCATCAGGTGGAGAGAACGCTGTCGAGAGGAGATGACTGTTTTTATTCTGTCTTTCCTGAGCAGAGGGCTGTTCTGATGAACTCTGAGAGAGCAGGTGAGACTTGGTGAGGATGAGGGGGTTGCTGTGGGGCAGCCGCCCCAAAGGTTAAACACTCATTGTCCTTGTGTCTCTGGGAGCCTGGTGTTGATGACACAGCTGCCTTGTTGTTTCCCCCTTTCCATCAAACTGCTTTTATCCAAGAACCATTAGCCTTACGCTGTCTCTCTCCGGGCGGGGCCAAGACCAGAGGGGGCTGGAGGTGGCAGGTACCCATGGAAATGGTGGCTCTAGTGCCTCTAGGACCAGAGAGAGGGGAGCAGAGCCCTAACCACTGTCATGGGTCAGGGGAAAGGGGTATGGGGTCTTTTTTTTTTTTAAGGACTGAAAGAGTAAGAGTTTCACTTGTTCCTTCAGCTGTCCATTGTTTTTCTTCCTCTGCTTATTAATCTGTAGAACAGATATGACCAACCCAGAGCTTCTGTCTGAACTGAATTTTGTTCCAAGAACTGAGCCTCATCCTACATGTTCCTAGGTTCTCTTTGTCTTCCCTAAGCTGATCTTCTTGGGCAGTTGCTATAGTCAGTACTTTCCCCCAAACTTTTGTCTCCCCCTCCCCCGACCAAGGATCACTTCTAAACCAAAGTGAATCCTCTTTCCTCCAGGACTCTCCTAACTGGTACCCCCATTGCAGGCATCAGCTCATTTTTTGCCCGGGTCCTCTGATACTGAACATTAAGCCCCACATTGTCTATGGATCCAGAGTAATTTGCTTTTTATTTATTTATGTATTTATGTATTTATTTATTTAAAGATTTTATTTATTTATTTGACAAAGAGAGACACAGTGAGAGAGGGAACACAAGCAGGGGGAGTGGGAGAGGGAGAAGCAGGCTTCCCGCTGAGCAGGGAGCCCAATGTGGGGCTCGATCCTAAGACCCTGGGATCATGACCTGAGCAGAAGGCAGATGCTTAATGACTGAGCCACCCAGGCGCCCCCAGAGTAATTTGCTTTTTAAAGAAACAGACATGATGTCCTGTACTTTTGTGTGGTCTGCTGCCTATAAGAGGTGGCAAAGGCTTATGCTGGCCTCTGATGGTTCAGATCAATTCCCAAAGGTAATCCTGGGTCTTCTCATAGTTCCTGACAGTTGTTGCCCTTGAATCTAAAAAGCGAGCAAATTAATCCCAGTGTGAGAGAGACTGATGTGAGACAGACCCATAGGCCTTCAGGGTTTTGTTTTTTTAATTTTATTACATTTTAATTTTAATTCCAGCATAGTTAACCTACAATGTTATATTAGTTTCAAATTCAACAGTTCTATATATTACTCAGTGCTCATCATGGTAAGTGTACTCTTCGTCCCCTTCACCCATTTCCCCCATCCCCCACCCACTGCCCCTCTGCTGACCATCAGTTTGTTCTCTGTATTTAAGAGTCCGTTTCTTGGTTGTGCCTCTTGTTTTTTTTGTTTCCCTTTGTTCGTTTGTTTCATTTCTTAAATTCTACATATGAGTGAAATCATATGGTATTTGTCTTTCTCTGACTGACTTCACTTAGCATAATACTCTCTAGCTCCATCCATGTTGTTGCAAATGGCAAGATTTCATTCTTTTTATGGCTGAATAATATTCCATTTGTGTGTGTGTGTGTATGTGTGTGTGTATATATATACACACCACTTCTGTATCCATTCATCTATCTATGGACACTTGGGCTGTTTCCATAATTTGGATATTGTAAATATGCTGCAATAAACATAGGGGAGCATATACCCTTTGAATTAGTGTTTTTGTATTCTTTGAGTAAATACCTAGTAGTGCAATTACTGAGTCATTAAGTAGTTCTATTTTACTTTTTGAGGAACCTCCATACTGTTTTCTAGAGTGGTGGCACCATTTTGCATTCCTACCAACAGTGCACAAGTGTTTCTTTTTCTCTACATCCTCTCCAATACTTGTTTCTTGTGCTGTTGATTTTAGCCATTCTGAAAGGTTTGAGGTGATACCTCATTGTAGTTTTGATTTGTGTTTCCCTGATAATGAGTGATGTTGAGCATATTTTCATGTGTCTGTTGACCATCTGCATGTCTTCTTTGGAGAAATGTCTATTCATGTCTTCTGCCCATTTTTAAGTTGGATTATTTGTTTTTTTGGGTGTTGAGTTGTATAAGTTCTTTATATATTTTGGATACTAACCCTTTAACAGATATGTCATTTGCAAATATCTTCTCCCATTCCATAGATTCCTTTTAAGTTTTGTTGAGTGTTTCCTTCACTGTGTGGAAGCTTTTTTGCTTTGATGTAGTCCCAATAGTTTATTTTTGTTTTTGTTTCCCTTGCCTCAGGAGACACATCTAGAAAGATGTTGCTATGGCCAATGGCAAAGAAATTCCTGCCTGTGCTCTCTTCTAGGATTTCTATGGTTTCAGGTCTCATATTTAGGTCTTTAATCCATTTTGAGTTTATTTTTGTGTATGGTGTAAGGAAGTGGCCCAATTTCATTCTTTTGCATGTTGCTGTCCAGTTCTCTCAACACCATTTGTTGAAGAGACTATCTTTTCCCCATCAGATATTCTTTCCTGCTTTGTCGAGTATTAACTGACCATTAAGTTGTGGGTTCATTTCTGGGTTTTCTATTCTGTTCTATTGATCTATGTCTCTATTTTTGTGCCAGTACCATTCCGTTTGATCAGCCTTGTAATGTAATTTAGAATTTATTTTTCTAGATTTTTTGACTATTTGAGGTGTTTTGTGGTTCCATACAAATTTTAGGATTGTTTGTTCTAGCTCTGTGAAAAATGCTGTTGGTATTTTAATAGGGATTGCACTGACTCTATAGATTGCTTTGGGTAGAATGGACATTTTAACATAGTTGTTCTTCCAATCCATGAGCTTGGAATGTCTTTCCATTTGTTTGTGTCATCTTCAATTTCTTTCATCAATGTTTTATAGTTTCAGAGTACTGGTCTTTCACCTCCTTGGTTAAGTTTATTCCTAGGTATTTTATTATTTTTGGTGCAGCTGTAAGTGGGATTGCTTTCTTAATTTGTCTTTCTGTTGCTTAATTATTAGTATATGGAACTGCAACAAATTTTTATACATTGATTTTGTATCCTGTGACCTTACTGAATTCATTTATTAGCTCTAGTAGTTTTTTGGTGGAGTTTTTAGGCTTCTATATATAGTATCACATCATCTGCAAATAGTGAATTTTTACATCTTCCTTACCAATTTGGATGGCTTTTATTTCCTTTTGTTGTCTGATTGTTATGGCTAGGACTTCCAGTACTGTTTTGAATAAAAGTGGTGAGAATAGACATTCTTGTCTTGTTCCTGATCTTAGGGAGGAAGCTCTCAGTTTTTCAACTTTGAGTATGATGTTGGCTGTGGGTCAGTCAGGTCTTTCTTTGGCAATTTCTACAAACCTGTGAAGTATTTTGAACTGGAAGAAGCCATTTTGCTGGAGATGACAGAATTTGGGCTTTATCTCTTGATAACAGCACAATACTTGTTCACTCTAGCCATTTAATGAATTTAGGAAAACTGTAAAAATCTGGCTCCCTGTGATGATTATTATGTTCTGAGGCAAAGTGCTAGGAGGCTCAGAAGGTGATCTCAGGCCTTGGTGTTACTCATCCCATCTTCAGAACTCCCTTGCTTAATATCAGGGGTCAGTCCTTCACCATGAAATCCTCCTCCAGACCCAGGGTCATCCACATTACATGCTGAAGCATGTTTTTCAAACATCTATTCCTAGGATTGGTGTATTAGTTAGCTTTTGCTGTGTAACAAATCACCCCAAAATGTAGGGGCTTAAAACAACCCCATTTATTTGTCTCATTCTGTTGGTTGGAAATGTGGGCTAGGTCCATTCAGGTGGCTTTTCTGTTCTCTGCTGGGCTCACTCATTTATCTTAATCAACTTCCAGACTGTTCCATGGCTGGTTAATTAGCTTGGCCTCAGTGGGGATAGCTTTTCTCTACTCCACGTGGACTGTCATCCTACAGTAGGCTAGCTCAGGCTTGGTCACATGGCCAGTGGGCAAGATTTTGAGACCACGTGGAAACTGCAAGGCTTCTTATGGTTTAGGTTCTGGAACTTGTATGTAGTCTCTTCTGCCATATTCTTTTGCTCAAAGGAAGTCACAAGAGCAGTCCTGATTGGAGGGGTGAGGAAATAAATTCCACCTTTTTAAAAAAAAAATTTTTTATTTTATTTTTGCATGCATGTGCGCGCACGCGAGAGAGAGGAGGAGCAGGGGCATCTGGGAGGGGCAGAAGGAGAAGCAGACTCCCTGTTGAGCAAGGACCCCGATATGGGACTCGATCCCAGCACCCTGGGATCATGACCTGAGCTGAAGGCAGACACCCCTAAATTCCACCTTTTGATGGGAGGATCTACAAAGTCATATTGCAAGAAGTGTGAATATGGGGAAGGGAATAATTGAGACCATATTTTATTTTATTTTATTTCTTTTTCTTTTTTTTTTATTCTTATGTTAATCCCCATACATTACATCATTAGTTTTAGATGAAGTGTTCCATGATTCATTGTTTGTGCATAACACCCAGTGCTCCGTGCAGAATGTGCCCTCAATACCCATCACCAGGCTAACCCATCCTCCCACCCCCCTCCCCTCTAGAACCCTCAGTTTGTTTTTCAGAGTCCATCGTCTCTCATGGTTCGTGTACCCCTCCGATTTCCCCCGCTTCATTCTTCCCCTCCCGCTACCTTCTTCTTCTTCTTCTTCTTTTTCTTAACATATATTGCATTATTTGTTTCAGAGGTACAGATCTGAGATTCAACAGTCTTGCACAATTCATAGCACTTACCAGAGCACATACCCTCCCCAGTGTCTATCACCCAGTCACCCCATCCCTCCCTCCCCACCACCCACTCCAGCAAACCTAGTTTGTTTCCTGCGATTAAGAATTCCTCATATCAGTGAGATCATATGATACATGTCTTTCTCTGTTTGACTTATTTCACTCAACATAATACCCTCCAGTTCCATCCATGTCATTGCAAATGGCAAGATCTCATTCCTTTTGATGGCTGCATAATATTCCATTGTATATATATACCACTTCTTCATTATCCATTCATCTGTCAATGGACATCTTGGCTCTTTCCACAGTTTGGCTATTGTGGACATTGCTGCTATAAACATCGGGGTGCACGTACCCTTTCAGATCCCTACTTTTGTATCTTTGGGGTAAATACCCAGTAGTGCAATTGCTGGATCATATGGTAGCTCTATTTTCAACTTTTTGAGGAACCTCCATACTGTTTTCCAGAGTGGCTGCACCAGCTTGCATTCCTACCAACAGTGTAGGAGGGTTCCCCTTTCTCCGCATCCCCGCCAACATCTGTCATTTCCTGACTTGTTCATTTTAGCCATTCTGACTGGTGTGAGGTGGTATCTCATTGAGGTTTTGATTTGGATTTCCCTGATGCCGAGCGATATGGAGCACTTTTTCATGTGTCTGTTGGCCATTTGGATGTCTTCTTTGGAAAAATGTCTGTTCATGTCTTCTGCCCATTTCTTGATTGGATTCTTTGTTCTTTGGGTGTTGAGTTTGATGAGTTCTTTATAGATTTTGGATACTAGCCCTTTATCTGATATGTCATTTGCAAATATCTTCTCCCATTCTGTCGGTTGTCTTTTGGTTTTGTTGACTGTTTCCTTTGCTGTGCAAAAGCTTTTTATCTTGATGAGGTCCCAAGAGTTCATTTTTGCCCTTGCTTCCCTTGCCTTTGGCGATGTTTCTAGGAAGAAGTTGCTGGGGCTGAGGTCAAAGAGGTTGCTGCCTGTGTTCTCCTTTAGGATTTGGATGGACTCCTGTCTCACATTGAAGTCTTTCAACCATTTGGAGTCTATTTTTGTGTGTGGTGTAAGGAAATGGTCCAGTTTCATTCTTCTGCATGTGGCTATCCAATTTTCCCAACACCATTTGTTGAAGAGACTGTCTTTTTTCCATTGGACATTCTTTCCTGCTTTGTCAAAGATGAGTTGACCATAGAGTTGAGGGTCCATTTGTGGGCTCTCTGTTCTGTTCCATTGATCTATGTGTCTGTTTTTGTGCCAGTACCATGCTGTCTTGATGATGACAGCTTTGTAATAGAGCTTGAAGTCCGGAATTGTGATGCCACCGGCTTTGCTTTTCTTTTTCAATATTCCTCTGGCTATGCAGGGTCTTTTCTGGTTCCATACAAATTTTAGGATTATTTGTTCCATTTCTTTGAAAAAAGTGGATGGTATTTTGATGGGGATTGCATTGAATGTGTAGATTGCTCTAGGTAGCATTGACATCTTCACAATATTTGTTCTTCCAATCCATGAGCATGGAACGTTTTTCCATTTCTTTGTGTCTTCCTCAATTTCTTTCATGAGTATTTTATAGTTTTCTGAGTACAGATCCTTTGTCTCTTTGGTTAGATTTATTCTTAGGTATCTTATGGTTTTGAGTGCAATTGTAAATGGGATCGACTCCTTAATTTCTCTTTCTTCTGTCTTGTTGTTGGTGTATAGGAATGCCACTGATTTCTGTGCATTGATTTTATATCCTGCCACTTTACTGAATTCCTGTATGAGTTCTAGCAGTTTTGGGGTGGAGTCTTTGGGGTTTTCCACATAAAGTATCATATCATCTGCAAAGAGTGAGAGTTTGACTTCTTCTTTGCTGATTTGGATGCCTTTTATTTTTTTTGTTGTCTGATTGCTGTGGCTAGGACTTCCAATACTATATTGAATAGCAGTGGGGATAGTGGACATCCCTGCCATGTTCCTGACCTAAGGGGGAAAGCTCTCAGTTTTCCCCATTGAGAATGATATTTGCTGTAGGTTTTTCATAGATGGCTTTTATGATATTGAGGTATGTACCCTCTATGCCTATACTCTGAAGAGTTTTGATCAAGAAGGGATGCTGTACTTTGTCAAAAGCTTTTTCTGCATCTATTGAGAGGATCATATGATTCTTGTTCTTTCTTTTGTTAATGTATTGTATCACATTGATTGATTTGTGGATGTTGAGCCAACCTTGCAGCCCAGGGATAAATCCCACTTGGTCGTGGTGAATAATCCTTTTAATGTACTGTTGGATCCTATTGGCTAGTATTTTGGTGAGAATTTTTGCATCCATGTTCATCAGGGATATTGGTCTGTAATTCTCCTTTTTGATGGGGTCTTTGTCTGGTTTTGGGATCAAGGTAATGCTGGCCTCATAAAATGAGTTTGGAAGTTTTCCTTCCATTTCTATTTTTTGGAACAGTTTCAGAAGAATAGGTATTAATTCTTCTTTAAATGTTTGGTACAATTCCCCTGGGAAGCCATCTGGCCCTGGGCTTTTGTTTTTTGGGAGATTTTTGATGACTGCTTCAATTTCCTTAGTGGTTATAGGTCTGTTCAGGTTTTCTATTTCTTCCTGGTTTAGTTTTGGTAGTTGATACATCTCTAGGAATGCATCCATTTCTTCCAGGTTATCTAATTTGCTGGCATAGAGTTGCTCATAATATGTTCTTAGAATTGTTTGTATTTCTTTGGTGTTGGTTGTGATCTCTCCTCTTTCATTCATGATTTTGTTGATTTGGGTCCTTTCTCTTTTCTTTTTGATAAGTCTGGCCAGGGGTTTATCCATCTTGTTAATTCTTTCAAAGAACCAGCTCCTAGTTTCGTTGATCTGTTCTACTGTTCTTTTGGTTTCTATTTCATTGATTTCTGCTCTGATCTTTATTATTTCTCTTCTCCTGCTGGGTTTAGGCTTTATTTGCTGTTCTTTCTCCAGCTCCTTTAGGTGAAGGGTTAGGTTGTGTACTTGAGACCTTTCTTGTTTCTTGAGAAAGGCTTGTATTGCTATATACTTTCCTCTTAGGACTGCCTTTGCTGCATCCCAAAGATTTTGAACAGTTGTGTTTTCATTTTCATTGGTTTCCATGTATTTTTTAAATTCTTCTTTAATTTCCTGGTTGACCCATTCATTCTTCAGTAGGATGCTCTTTAGCCTCCATGTATTTGAGTTCTTTCTGACTTTCCTCTTGTGATTGAGTTCTAGTTTCAAAGCATTGTGGTCTGAAAATAGGCAGGGAATGATCCCAATCTTTTGGTACTGGTTGAGACCTGATTTATGACCTAGGATGTGATCAATTCTGGAAAATGTTCCATGGGCACTAGAGAAGAATGTGTATTCTGTTGCTTTGGGATGCAATGTTCTGAATATGTCTGTGAAGTCCATTTGGTCCAGTGTGTCATTTAAAGTCTTTATTTCCTTGTTGATCTTTTGCTTAGATGATCTGTCCATTTCAGTGAGGGGGATGTTAAAGTCCCCCACTATTATTGTATTGTTGTCGATGTGTTTCTTTGCTTTTGTTATTAATTGCCTTATGTAATTGGCTGCTCCCATGTTAGGGGCATAGATATTTACAATTGTTAGATCTTCTTGTTGGATAGATCCTTTAAGTAGGATATAATGTCCTTCCTCATCTCTTATTACAGTCTTTGGTTGAAAATCTAATTTGTCTGATATAAGGATTGCCACCCCAGCTTTCTTTTGGTGTCCATTAGCATGGTAAATGGTTTTCCACCCCCTCACTTTCAATCTGGGGGTGTCTTTGGTTCTAAAATGAGTCTCTTGCAGACAGCATATCGATGGGTCTTGTTTTTTAATCCAGTCTGATAGCCTGTCTCTTTTGATTGGGGCATTTAGCCCATTTACATTCAGGCTAACTATTGAAAGATAGGAATTTAGTGCCATTGTATTGCCTGTAAGGTGACTGTTACTGTATATTGTCTGTGTTCCTTTCTGGTCTGTGTTGCTTTTAGGGTTTCTTTTTGCTTAGAGGACCCCTTTCAAGATTTCCTGTAGGGCTGGTTTTGTGTTTGCAAATTCCTTTAGTTTTTGTTTGTCCTGGAAGCTTTTTATCTCTCCTTCAATTTTCAATGACAGCCTAGCTGGATAGAGTATTCTTGGCTGCATATTTTTCTCATTTAGTGCTCTGAATATATCCTGCCAGTCCTTTCTGGCCTGCCAGGTCTCTATGGATAGGTCTATTGCCAATCTAATGTTTCTGCCATTGTAGGTTACATATCTCTTCTCCCGAGCTGCTTTCAGGATTTTCTCTTTGTCTATGGGTCTCGTAAGTTTTACTATTAGATGTCGGGGTGTTGACCTATTTTTATTGATTTTGAGAGGGCTTCTCTGTGCTTCCTGGATTTTGATGCCTGTTTCCTTCCCCAAATTAGGGAAGTTCTCTGCTATAATTTGCTCCATTATACCTTCTGCCCCCTCTCTCTTTCTTCTTCTTCTGGGATCCCAATTATTCTAATGTTGTTTCGTCTTATGGTATCGCTTATCTCTCGAATTCTGCCCTCGTGATCCAGTAGTTGTTTATCTCTCTTTTTCTCAGCTTCTTTATTTTCCATCATTTGGTCTTCTATATCACTGATTCTCTCTTCTGCCTCATTTATCCTAGCAGTTAGCGCCCCCATTTTTGATTGCACCTCATTAATAGCCTTTTTGATTTTGACTTGGTTAGATTTTAGTTCTTTTACTTCTCCAGAAAGGGTTTCTCTAATAACTTCCATATTTTTTTCAAGCCCAGCTAGTATCTTTAAAGTGATGATTCTGAACTCTAGATCTGACATCGTACTAATGTCCGTATTGAGTAGGTCCCTGGCAGTTGGTACTACCTCTTGTTCTTTTTGTTGAGGTAATTTTTTCCATCTTGCCATTTTGTGCAGAGGAGAATAGATTAATGAGAGAACAAAATGCTCGCAGAGTAACCACGTCCCCAGAAAATATACTCTAAACAAATCAGAAAAGACCTGAAGCAGTGGAAAAAGAAACGGAAAGAGAAAAAAAGAAAAAGAAAAAAAAGAAAAAGAAAAAGATAAAAACAAACAAAAACAAACAGAACAAAACAACAACAACAACAACAAAAAAACCAGAATGTGATCAAATATGATCAGGCTGGTATATAGATCAGTGCCACACACTAGATTTGGGGTGTATTTTGGTCTTTTAGAAGAAACTGCCTCCCAAAATTTTAAAGAAAGAAAAACTTATGTATGTACAGAAATAAGGGTTGATATGATGAAGGGATGGAATATGACTGTAAAGATGGAAATTATAAAAAATTTTATAAAAGGAATTGATAAGAAGTTGTTTGAAAAAGAAAGAAGAGAATTAAAAAAAGAAAAAAGAAAAAAAAAGGGAGAGAATGTGATCAGGCAGGGGAATAGAAAACACCATATACTAGAGATTTAGGGTATATTTTAATCTGTTAGAAGAAACTATCTCAAAATTTTAAAGAGAGAACAACTTATATATATATGCCAAAAATACGGGTAACTACTATGAAGGGATAGAATATGACTCTAAAAATGAAAAATAAAAATGTTTTTTAAAAAAAAGGGATTGATAAGATGTTGGTTGAAAAAGGGAAAAAGAAAAATTCAAAAAAAAAAAAAGAAAAAAAAGAAAAAAAGACAGTTAAAAGAAAATTAACTTTGAAAGACTAAAGAATCATGGTAAAAAAGCCATGGATTCTATGTGCGTTGTTCCCCTAGCGCTGGAGTTCTGCCGTTCTCATTGATGGGTAAACTTGGTCTTGGCTGGCTATTCTCGCTGATCTTCTGGGGGAGGGGCCCGTTGCCGTGGTTCCCAAATGTCTTTGCCAGAGGTGGAATTGCCCTGCCCTTGCCGGTCCGGGCTAAGTAATCTGCTCGGGATTGCTCTCGGGAGCTTTTGTTCCCTGCAAGCTTTCCCTACGGCTTTGGAGGCCGAGAGTGAAAATGGTGGCTTCCCAATCTCCACCCCAGGAGGAGCCGAGAACTCGGGGCCCCGCTCCTCAGTGCACCCCCAGAGAAAAGCAGTCAGTCGCTCCCGTCTCCCCGGTCTCCGGCCGCACTCCGTGCTCACCCGGCCTGTGACTGAGCGTTTCTATCTCTGGCACCCGACCCTGGGTGGAGTCTCCAAACCCAGCAGATCCCTGCAGTGCACTCCCGCACCTCTCCTCCCGGGGAGAAGAAGGTGAGTCTCCCCGGATCTGCCACTTGTTGGGTCCCTGCTGGAGGAGCAGTGGCCCGACTGTGCCGCGGATCACGGTTTATGGCCACCCCAAGCTGAGAGCCCGCGCCTGGGCTCCGCCTCTGCAGCCGGCTTCCCTGCTCCGATCCCTGGGAGCTCTGCCGCACTCAGGCTACCCCAGTCTTTCTGTGACCCCGAGGGTCCTGAGACCACACTGTCCCGGAGGGTTCCACCCCCCGCTTAGCCACCAGAGTGACGTCCCTCAGCGGAGCCGACTTCTAAAAGTTCCGATTTGTGCTCCGTGGTTCTATCACTTGCCAGAAGCGGCTCAAGGAGGCCCCTCCCCCGCCGTCTATCCTCCCTGAATATCGCCTCGGATTCACTTCTCCGCACGTCCTACCTTCCAGAAAGTGGTCGCTTTTCTGATGAGAGAGTTGTTGCTTTTCTTTTCTTCGATCTCCTGTTGAGTTTGTAGGTGTTCAGAATGATTTGATCCCTATCCAGCTGAATTCCTGAGAGGAGATGAAATCCAGGTCTCCTACTCCTCCGCCATCTTGTTCCGCCTCACTCAGACCATTTTTTAAAAGCAATATTCTACAGGGGCGCCTGGGTGGCTCAGTTGGTTAAGCGACTGCCTTCGGCTCAGGTCATGATCCTGGAGTCCCGGGATCAAGTCCCACATCGGGCTCCCTGCTCGGCGGGGAGTCTGCTTCTCCCTCTGACCCTCCTCCCTCTCATGCTCTCTGTCTTTCATTCTCTCTCTCTCAAATAAATAAATAAAATCTTTAAAAAAAAAAAAGCAGCAATATTCTACAGCCTGAAGAAAGCTTGTGTTTTTTTTTTTTTATGTCATGTTAGTCACCATACAATACATCATTAGTTTTTGATGTGATGATCCACGATTCATTGTTTTTATATAACACCCAGTGCTCCATGCACTATGTGCTCTCTGTAATACCCATCACCAGGCTAACCCATCCTCCTACCCCCCTCCCCTCTCAAACCCTCAGTTTGTTTCTCAGAGTCCATAGTCTCTCATGGTTCATCTCTCCCTCCAATTCCCCCCCTTCTTTTTTCCCTTCCTTCTCCTAATGTCCTCCATGCTATTCCTTATGTTCCACAAATAAGTGAAACCATATGATAATTGACTTTCTCTTCTTGACTTAATTCACTTAGCATAATCTCCTCCAGTCCCATCCATGTTGATGTAAAAGTTGGGTATTCATCCTTTCTGATGGCTGAGTAATATTCCATTGTATATATGGACCACATCTTCTTTGTCCATTCATATGTTGAAGGGCATCTTGGCTCTTTCCACAGTCTGGCTATTGCGGACATTGCTGCTATGAACATTGGGGTCCATATGGCGCTTCTTTTCACTACATCTGTGTCTTTGGGGTAAATACCCACTAGTGCAATTGCTGGGTTATAGGGTAGCTCTATTTTTAAATTTTTGAGGCACCTCCACACTGTTTTCCAAAGTGGCTGTACCAACTTGCATTCCCACCAACAGTGTAAGAGGGTTCCCCTTTCTCCACAACCTCTCCAACATTTGTTGTTTCTTTCCCTGTCCATTTTTGCCATTCTAACTGGTGTAAGATGGTATCTCAATGTGTTTTTTTTTTTTAAGATTTTATTTATTTATTTGAGAGAGAATGAGATAGAGAGAGAGCATGAGAGGGGGGAGGGTCAGAGGGAGAAGCAGACTCCCTGCTGAGCAAGGAGCCCGATGCGGGACTCGATCCTGGGACTCCAGGATCATGACCTGAGCCGAAGGCAGTCGCTTAACCAACTGAGGCACCCAGGCGCCCCTCTCAATGTGGTTTTGATTTGAATTTCCCTGATGGCTAATGATGATGAACATTTTTTCATGTGACTCTTAGCCATTTGTATGTCTTCTTCAGAGAAGTTTCTTTTCATATCTTCTGCCCACCTTTTGACTTGATTATTTGTTTTTTGAGTGTTGAGTTTGAGAAATTCTTTATAGATCTTGGATACCAGCCCTTTATCTGTAGTGTCATTTACAAATAGCTTCTCCCATTCTGTGGGTTGCCTCTTTGTTTTGTTGACTGTTTCCTTTGCTGTGCAGAAGCTTTTAATCTTGATGAAGTCCCAAAAGTTCATTTTTGCTTTTGTTTCACTAGCTTTTGGAGATTTATCTTGAAAGAAGTTGCAGTGGAGGCGATGTCAAAGAGGTTACTGCCTATGTTCTCCTCTAGAATTTTGATGGATTCCTGTCTCACATTGAGGTCTTTCATCCACTTTGAGTTTATCTATGTGAATGATGTTAGAGAATGGTCGAGTTTCATTCTTCTGCATGTGGCTGTCCAATTTCCCCAGCACCATTTATTGAAGAAACTGTCTTTTTTCCATTGCATGTTTTTTTCCTGCTTTGTCAAAGATTATTTGACCACAGAGTTGAGGGTCTGTGTCTGGGTTCTCTATTCTGTCCCGTTGGTCTATATGTCTGTTTTTGTGTCAGAACCATGCTGTCTTGGTCATCACTGCTTAGTAATATAGCTTGAAATCAGGCAATGTGATGCCCTCAGCTTTGTTTTTCTTATTCAACATTTCCTTGGCGATTCGGGGTGTTTTGATTCCATACAAATTTTAGGACTGTTTGTTCCAGCACTTTGAAAAATGTCATTGGAATTTTGATTGGGATGGCATTGAAGGTATAGATTGCTCTGGGTAGCACAGACATTTTAACAATGTTTATTCTTCCGATCCATGAGCATGGAATATTGTTCCATCTTTTTGTGTCTTCTTCAATTTCTTTCATGAGTGTTCTGTAGTTCCTAGAATATAGATCCTTTACCTCTTTGGTTAGGTTTATTCCAAGGTATCTTATGGTTTTTGGTGCTATTGTAAATGGAATCCTTTCTCTAATTTCTCTTTCTACAGTTGCGTTGTTAGTGTATAAGAAAGCAACTGATTTCTGCGCATTGATTTTGTATCCTGCCACATTACTGAATTGCTGGATGAGTTCTAGTAATTTGGGGGTGGAGTCTTTTGGGTTTTCCACATAAAGTATCATGTCGTCTGCGAAAAGAGAGAGTTTGACTTCTTCTTTGCCAGTTTGAATACCTTTTATTTCTTTTTGTTGTCTGATTGCTGTTGCTAGGACTTCTAGTACTATGTTGAACAATAATGGCAAGAGTGGGCACCCTTGACATGTTCCTGATCTTAAGGGAAAGGCTCTCAGCTTTTCCCCATTGAGGATGATATTTGCTGTGGGTTTTCATAGATGGATTTTATGAGCTTGAGGAATGTTCCCTCTATCCCTATACTCTGAAGAATTTTAATCAGGAAAGGATGTTGTATTTTGTCAAATGCTTTTTCTGCATCAATTGAGAGGACCATATGGTTCTTCTCCCTCCTCTTATTAATGTGTTCTATCACGTTGATTGATTTGCAAATGTTGAACCACCCTTGCATCCCGGGGATAAATCCCACTTGGTCGTGGTGGATGATCCTTTTAATGTATTGTTGGATCCTATTAGCTAGGATTTTGTTGAGGATTTTGGAATCCATATTCATCAGGGATATCGGTCTGAAATTCTCCTTTTTGATGGGGTCTTTGCCTGGCTTGGGGATTAAGGTAATGCTGGCCTCATAGAATGAGTTTGGAAGTTTTCTTTCTGTTTCTATTTTTTGAAACAGCTTCAGTAGAATAGGTATTATTTCTTCTTTGAATGTTTGGTAGAATTCCTCAGGGAATTTATCAGGCCCTGGACTCTTGTTTTTTAGGAGGTTTTTGATCACTGCTTCAATCTCGTTACTGGTTATTGGCCTATTCAGGTTGTCAATTTCTTCCTGTTTCAGTCTTGGCAGCTTATAGGTTTCCCGGAAGGCATTCATTTCATCCAGATTGCTCAGTTTATTGGCATATAGTTCTTGATAATAATTTCTAAAAATTGTTTCTATTTCCTTGGTGTTAATCGTGATCTCTCCCCTTTTGTTCATAATTTTATTAATTTGGGTCCTTTCTCTTTTTTTTTGGATAAGTCTGGCCGGTGGTTTATTGATCTTATTAACTCTTTCAAAGAACCAACTTCTAGTTTCATTGATCTGATCCACTGTGTTTCTGGTTTCTAATTCATTGATCTCTGCACTAATCTTAATTATTTCTCTTCTAATGTGTGGCTTAGGCATCGTTTGTTGCTTTTTCTCTAGTTCTTTAAGGTGTAGAGTTAGTTGGTGAATTTGGGATTTTTCTATTTTTTTGAGTGAGGCTTGGATGGCTATGTATTTCTGCCTTAGGACCGCCTTTGCAGTATCCCATAGGTTTTGGACCGATGTGTTTTCATTCTCATTGATTTCCATGAATTGTTTAAGTTCTTCTTTGATTTCCTGGTTGACCCAAACATTCTTGAGCAGAGTGGTCTTTAGCTTCCAAGTGTTTGAATGTCTACCAAAATTTTTCTTGTGATTGAGTTCCAGTTTTAAAGCACTGTGGTCTGAGAATATGCAGGAAATAATCTTAATCTTTTGGTATCGGTTGAGACTTGATTTGTGACCCAGTATGTGGTCTATTCTGGAGAAAGTTCCATGTGCGCTTGAGAAGAGTGAATATTCTATTGTTTTAGGGTGGAATGTTCTGTAAATATCTCTGAGGTCCATCTGATCCAGTGTCTCATTCAAAGCTCTTGTTTCCTTGTTGATTTTCTGCTTCGATGATTTGTCCATTGCTGAGAGTGGAGTATTTAGGTCTCCTACAATTAACATATTGTTATCAATATGACTCTTTATTTTGGTTAACAGTTGGCTTATGTAGATGGCTGCTCCCATGTTGGGGGCATAGATATTTACAATTGTTAGATCTTCTTGTTGGATAGACCCTTTAAGAATGATATAGTGTCCTTCTGTGTCTCTAATTACAGGCTTTAGTTTAAAATCTAATTTGTCTGATATAAGAATTTCTACCCCAGCTTTCTTTTGAGGTCTGCTGACATGGAAGATGGATCTCCATCCTTTCACTTTCAGTCTGGATGTATCTTTAGGTTCAAAATGAGTCTCTTGTAGGCAGCATATGGATGGGTCCTGTCTTTTTATCCAATCTGCAACCCTGTGCCATTTTATGGGAGCATTTAGGCCATTCATGTTGAGAGTGATTATTGAAAGATAAGAATTAATTGTCATCATGTTGCCTATGAAGACGTTGTTTTTATAGATTGTCTCTGTAAATTTCTGTTGTAGATCACTCTTGGGGTCTTTCTCCTTTTATAGAACCCCCCTTAATATTTCTTGCAGGGCCGGCTTAGTCATCACATATTCTTTCAGTTTCTGCTGGTCGTGGAAGCTCTGCATCTCTCCATCCATTCTAAATGAAAGCCTTGCTGGATAAAGTATTATTGGCTGCATGTTCTTCTCATTTAGTACTCTGAATATGTCTTGCCAGGCCTTTCTGGCTTGCCAGGTCTCTGTGGATAGGTCTGACGTTATTCTGATGTTCCTCCCTCTGTATGTAAGGAATCTCTTCCCCCTAACTGCCCTTAAGATGGTTTCCTTGGTTCTAAGATTTGCAAGTTTTACTATTACATGCTGGGGTGTTGGCCTGTTTTCCTTGATCTTGGGAGGGGTCCTCTCTGCCTCTAGGACGCGAATGTTTGTTTCAATCCCCAGATTAGGGAAGTTCTCAGCTATAATGTGCTCAAATACATCTTCTAGTCCTCTCTCTCTCCTCTCCCTCTGGGATTCCAATTATTCTGACATTGGAACGCTTCATGGTGTCACTTATTTCTCTGATTCTATTTTCATGGATTCTGAGTTGTTTTTCCCTGGCCTCCTCTTTTCCCTTTTTATCTATTATATTGTCTTCCAGATCGCTTATTCTCTCTTCTGTCTCAGTTACCCTAACTGTTAGATTATCTAGATTGGATTGGATCTCATTGATAGCATTTTTAAGTTCTGCCAATTCACCTTTTATTTCTGCCCTTAGAGACTCTATGTTGCCATTAATTGATTTCTCCATTCTAGCCATTATCTTCACAATTAGTAGCCTGAATTCCACCTCCGACATCTTGGTTATATCTGCATCCATTTGTAAATCTGCAGCATAAGTCATAATATCTGAGTCTTTTCTATTTTGGGGGCTCCTCTTCCTAGTCATTCTGTTGATCGGTGTTTGAGGGAATGTATAGAGTCCAAATTATTGACCAGAACCCAAGCAAGATGCACCTGTTTTCTTGGGACCTTAGGGTTGCTGGCCTCTTATTTTCCTAGCCTGTCTTCTGGGGGTGGGGCCTGCCACGCTGTTACTCAGGCAACCCTGTTTGGGCAGAGTTACCCTGCGCCCCTGTGGCAGGGGATGGACTCAGTGGGAATCAGTCTTTGGGGCTTTTGTTCTCTGGCGGCTTTCCCTGGCGGCTTTCCGCATCTCTTCCGCGAGTCAGAGCAGAAGAGACCGTTTCCAACCCTCTGCCTCAGAGCAGAGAGACCGCAGTCTGTTCTTCAGTGAGCTCTCCAGGCCACACTGTCTCCATTTCTGTCTGTGCTGCTATAAACTGCAGCAGCCTGGGTTGTGCGCCCCCCCGCAGTGCTCCTAGTCCTGCCTCCAGTTCTGGGCACGTCTCTGCCCTTTGTGCTTCTAAAACTGCCAGCTGCTCCCAGTTCATGCCTGCAACCCTGCTGCTCTGGGTTTCTGCCCCGGGGGCTGCCCTAAAGTCCTTTCCCTGCCGCTACCAGTCTGCGAGTCTGTGCCCAGTCCCCAGCGCGCGAGGCTGTCGCTCACCGGTGGTGTAGGATCCCCACGGCCAGGTACCCTTCCGCTGCTGTTTATCTTCTGATATCTGCCCGCGGAATCACAGCTCCCTGCTTCCTACCTCGAAACCAACCGCCTGTGATATTCTGTTTGTAGAGATCCAGATCTTCTTACATCTCAGGCTGGTTTCATGGGTGCTCAGAGTGGTCTGGTAGACATCCAGCTCAATTCTGGGGACGAGTTGAAATAGGGTCCCCTACACCTCCGCCATCTTTCCTAGTCCCCCTACAATGGGATTCTTAATGTGATAATGGCCTCGGACTGCTGAGGCATTGCTACCATCATTTTGTGGGAATGTGCTTACGTTTTCCTGGAAGACATAGGGAAATTGATTCTCTCCCCATCTTTATGATTTCATGGCATAGTTACAAGATAGAAGTAATTTTTAAAAAACTCACATGAGATTGGAATTGTAGACCTTGGACAAACCTAGGGGAAAGACACTGACATATCTTAAACCTGAATTTCAAGATGTAACATGCACATTACTATAAGGTTTCTCACTATCAGTGTCTTTTTAAAAACTCTCAGTATAGATTGGTGGCAAGGCTGCTAACCTCCTCTCTCTTGACCCAGAATTAGACCTTGATGGTCTTCTAAATCCTTGGTGAGGTTCACAAATTGGGTCAGATTCCAACTTCCTCTTCCTAACACCTCTCCTTATTATTATTAATTATTTTTAAAGATTTTATTTATTTATTCATGAGAGATAGAGAGAGAGGCAGAGGCAGAGGGAGCAACAGGCTCCCCGCGGAGCGGGGAGCCCGAAGTGGGACTCAATCCTAGGACCCTGGGATCATGACCTGAGCTGAAGGCAGACGCTTAACCGACTGAGCCACCCAGGCGTCCCCACCTCTCCTTATTATTATTAATTATTGTTGTAAACTGAAGTTAGGGTACATCACAGCTGTTCTTGTAAATCACATTATCAGCCCTATGTAGGTAATTCAGCCTCCTTCTTCTTTGTAGACTACTTCCACTCCAGGGCTGTGTATTTGGCTTCAGTAGTTTGGTTCTAGTTGAAAACCATAGGTTTTGCTTCAAAGTTGTTTGTTTCCAGAATAGCATCTCTTGGGAGTGTTGTACACCATTTCTCAAATGTATTCCCAAGTCTGGGAAACCCTCAAAAATTAACAACACACTCTAGTTTATGAAAGGTTCAGAAAAAATACTGCACTTAACATGTCTGCTTAACTGTTTAATGCTGGACAGAAATCAAGAGCTGCATTTTGGACCTGTTACATTTAAGTTGCTTATTACATATCTGAGTGGAGATGTCCAGGGAGAAAGTAGATATGAGCCAGACACTCAGGGGGAGAGATTAGATTTAGAGATAAATGCTAGGGAATTAACCAGCATATGGATATCATCTTTCAAAAAAAAAACTTTTATGGTGTTAAGAGCACTTAACATGGGACCTATCCTCTTAACAAACATTAAGAGTACCTTCTTGTTGACTATAGGTGCAATGTTATACAGCAGATTTCTAGGCCTCACTCACCTTACTCCACTGAAACTTTATGCCTGTTGATTAATAACTCCCCATTTTCCCTTCCCCCTTAGCCCCTGATAGCCCCCATTGCAACTTTGATTTTAGTGCGTAGGTGTTTTCTAATGCTATGGGACTCTCTCAAGTATAAATAAAGAGAAGAGGGCTGAGCTTGGCCCCAGAATACCCATGACTCTAAGGGGTAATAAAATCACATTAAATAACATGGAAAGCTTTAGAAGACACACATAAAGGGAATATATTAATTAGTATTTTAAAACTTGAAAATTGACCTAAATAATATTAACTTACATAAAACCATATTTAGTATTCAGGGCTTTTAAATGTAATTTGGGACCTAACATGTCAAAACAGTGTCAGCTTTGCTGAAAATAATGTCTTGGATTAAAGGGTTCTTATGCTCCTAACAGACCCTCTTCTCAAAAGTCTATGAATAGAATACACAGACTTCTTTTATTTATGGGTGCTTCTGTTTGTGCTCTCTGTAGAAACTCCTTAATTTTAGGCCAGGATAGGTGGCTTTGGCTGGAGGGGTTGAAGGGAAGACAAGAAGGTAGAGGGAAGAAATGAAAATACAACCTTAAATGAGCAAGGGGACACATTCAGAGTCACACATACAAATATAGAGGAAGTAGTAGGGAGATAAAATGATTAATACATGTATCACTGAAGGAAACAGTGTTAAAATACATTCATTGGGGCCCATACTTGGGAGACAATTCAGTTACAATGGGTCTTGTCTTTTGAAGACAGTCCTATCTCTTCCCTGACTTATGGAAACTGTGATTTTTTTTTCAGGTGGTCCTATAAAATATTGGGGGAAAAAAACCTCATGAAAGATAAGAGTAGGGCTTTTTAGTTCTCTTTTCTATATTTCAAAATTTTCTCAGATCACTTCTCCCAGGTTTGCAGACGCCTATCCTGCCTGGTCTTCTCTATTAAAAAAAAATTCTCAGATCAATTTATACCAAATACTTCATTCACTTATTTATTCACTGATGATTAATTTATTCATTCAACAAAGACTCACTGAATGTTTTTTGTGTAGTAGGTACTGTTATAGCTTTGGAGATACAGGCATAATAAACAAAACATATAAAAAATTCTTCTTCCATAGAATTTATATTCAAGTGGGAAGGGGGGAGTAGTTAGAAAATAAAGAAATATAAAAATAAGGTACCCATATCAGATGGTGGTACATGCTACAGAAAAAAAAGCAAGAAAGGGGCGGGGTGGTGGTGGAGTTGAATTTTACATAGGATCATCAGGGAAGGTATCAGTGATATTCGAACAACGATCAGGAGGTAAAGAAGAGATCTGTGTATCTGGGGGAATGTATTCTATTATCTTTGCTGGAGTATTAGGGAGAGGGAAATGTTCAACATAAAGAAATTAAAGATACTACTGACATTTCAATGGCAGGGAGATGGTTGTGGTGCAAAGACCTTCTTGGAGTCTTGCAGATCAGACTATGTAAGTCACTGCCAACACGCAAGTGGGAAAGGCCAACCTGGAGAGGGGTTTTGAGTAATTCCATACAGAGGTAAAGGCTCGGGGTGCCTGGGTGGTTCAGTCAGGTGAATGTCTGACTCTTGATTTCAGCTCAGGTCATGAGGATCTTGAGATCGATCCCCGAGTTGGGCTCCGTGCTGGTCATGGAGCCTGCTTAAAATTCTCTCTCTCTCTCTCTCCCTCTGCTCCTCATCCCCCCTCCCTCTCTAGAAAAACAGAAAACAAAAAACAAAAACAAAAACAGAAAACCCAAATGTGGAGGCTCTGCTATCTGGCAGGTGACAGCCAATGAATCAATCTATTGTAAAAAAGTTGAAGACTCCCAGGACATGATAGGATGCCAGAAGGCATTTGAACATCATCAAGAAGAGAGAAAAAAATAAACACCACAGGGATTCTTTTTTTTGCAAAATCATTCTTCTAACTCTTAACTTGGCTTCCATCAGCAATGCCTCTTTAGACCTTCGAATCTGTGTTGGATCTGGGCATTGTTTGGTTCTCTGGTAGGTCTAGTAATGATCCTAGGTCTCTATGAATTAACCTTCATGATAAATGTTAGAAGTATAACTAAGGAGGTCTATCTAGGTTGGTGGAAGAAGTCAGAACTGGTAGTGGTTCTAATATTTCTCATGTGATATCTTGACTTTTGAATCTCTAGTCTTTTCTTTATGAACTCAGGGTAATTATGTCTCTAGCACCAAGGTAAGGTGTTTAGGGCTGGCAAAATTCTTTGTCCTATGTAGTGCTTATCTCTCTCTCTCTCTCTCTCTTTTTTTTTAAAGATTTTATTTATTTATGTGAGAGAGAGAATGAGAGACAGAGAGCATGAGAGGGAGGAGGGTCAGAGGGAGAAGCAGACTCCCTGCCGAGCAGGGAGCCTGATGCAGGACTCGATCCTGAGACTCCAGGATCATGACCTGAGCCAGAGGCAGTCGCTTAACCAACTGAGCCACCCAGGCACCCCGTAGTGCTTATATCTCTTATGGTCCGTTTGTCAACCCTCATCATCTGAATGTCCCCATTGGTTCCCTAGGGTGTCATGTCATTTGCTTAGTTAGTTAAGCCCTTCTTCCTCAGGTCTCCAGGATTAGATGTCCCCAGTAGGGATCACCATGTATGCTGTGTAGATCGTGTCAAATATAAGGACACCTAGCCAAGGGTGCAAATAGGAACTAAACTCCACCTGTGGTTTGCTTTCCAAGCCGTGTACCCTGTCATAGAGCAGTTTCCATCTGGAGAAAGAAGTATCCCTTTCTAAGTTATCCAGAAGCAACCTGTTAGATAAGCCATGTTCCCTTGTGGCTGCAATCACCCCAAATTGGTGTCTTTTAAAATTCACACAATGGAAATCTGGGGGCTAGCAGTGACCCAGCTTCAATTTTCAATGTCATATCTTCAAAGAACCTTCTCCCCCTCTATCTTTTTATGTGCACAAGTAGACATACCCATCAGATCTTGTGCATTTATGTAGTTACATGCATGTACATATCCCTCGTCTGTGGTTAAGAAAAACTTCTTTAGTTTCTCAAATTCTGTTTCATCAGAACTGTGGGCTATAATTATACTGGAAACAAGCCAAGGTTATTTTCCACCTAACCACTTCAGAACGAGTGACTACCACTGAAGTAAAACCAGGCTTGGCTTATATTCCCCTTTTAATGTTTGACTAAAGTTTAGGATTACAGTGATAAAGAGGACCTTGTCAGGCCATCCTACCTCTAAGAAATGCTTTACCTGAATCATTTCAATCAGGGTTAGTTACTTTGTCCAGGATCAGAAAAAATGGTTTGGAGTGAGAAATCGTAGTTGAGTCTGAAGGCCAAGTTCTGAGTGGGAGACAAAGGGCAGGTTTGTGATGGAAACATCTGGACCTGCTCCCAAAAAGTGCTGTTTCAGTTTGTGTGAGCCAGGAGTTTCATATTTATCGCATTGTTTGGGGCCTAAGAGCAAGAGTTTTGGAGCCAGAGTTCTAAGATTTGAATTTAAATTCTACCCCTTACCTGATGTATAAACTTGACTATTTCTCTTAACTGTTCTATGATTCAGTTTTCTCAGCACTCACCACCACCACCACCATCATCATCTAATTCTGGCCCCTGTTCCTTCAGTGGCTTTCCCCTACAGCTGAATACTGCGCTCCTTTTGTCCATAGTTCTCTTCCTCCCTGTTTATTATTGCCTGCCAAGTGATTCTTTTCCTCCCTCTTTATATTGCCTGCCAAATTATTCCCAAGCACCAGATTGGGCTTTCCTCGGTGTCTGGGTTCCTCCTGAGTAGATATCCTGGATACAGGCTGTTTCAATTCAATTGGATCCAAAATTAACAGACTGTGTTCCCTACAGGAGGAGAGAGTTAGGCGTTTAATGTGTTCAGAAAAATAAACCCATAAATTGAATAAAAAGAAAACACTAGTCTTAATGATGGCTATGAACTTATTTGGGATAGGGTTTAAAGAAAATATATAGGGATTATGTTCATCATAAAAATGATAGCTATTGTTTTTCGAGCATATACTATGCACTAGATATAAGGCTGAATTTTTAAATCTTAACGATGCAGCTAGACAGATACGCTGATAAGCAAATACAAGGAAGCTGAAATGCACAGTAATGATAACTTTGTAAAGGGTAGTGTTAATTCAGGCTCTTTCTCTAACAGTTTTCTCCTATATATTGGTTTGATCATTTTGCCTGACCTCTGGATGCCCTATTTATGTGTATAAAGCATGATTTAGCCATAGATAGTAAAGGCAGCTTTTTTTTTTTTCGGTTAACATATTATTTTATTACTATGAAAGTAACACATAATCAATATGAAAAATTTTGAAATAATAGATAAGTACATTGGTCATGCTGATCTGGTAAGTGGCAGAGTCAAGGCTCAGTCACCATCACCCTATGTTGGCTGGCTCACTCACAGTGTCGACTTCATTATTATTTAACGTACTGACACATCTCAGCTCAGGTCCATCTGTCTCTAACAGGTTAACAGTATGGAACTTTTCTTGGCCAAATAGGTAGTCAGTTTTGGGGATAGTAACATCCTCATGATAGCAAGTGTAACTGGAAAGGCCAGTGAGGCAAATGGAACTGATGTCTGTGCATGATAAATTGACTTCTTTTAAGGACTATTTAGTGATCTTTAAAGTCATGTCTAGTTTTATGGCAATGCTGTTATATTATATGCATATTGGTAAATTTTTTGCATACTGTTTGGCCAGGGGAGGTCACAAGTCACCTCCCCTTTTCCTTTTAGTTCTCCAAACTCTACTCCTGCTGAGGGGGATCTTCCTTCCTTCCTTCCTTCTTGCCTTCCTTCCTTCCTCCCTCTCTCCCTTCCTTTCCGTTTGAGAATTATACTTTTAAATGATGCTAGATAAATACATCATCACATTTAGTTTCCTTGGCAAATGTTAGTTTACTTCTCTTTTTAGTCATAATTAAATTCAGTGTAAGGCCTGTAAAGACTTCCTTTGATTCTTGGTTACCCCTCTCACTGATGTGTGAGCTTAGTCATGTTATTTAATTTCTTTGAGACTACATTTTCTTACCTGTAAAATGGAAATAAATAGAATGTTCCTCAGAGGTTCATTGTAAATATTAAATTTTAATGCTTCAGTAATGCCTAGTGCTCAACAAATCTAGGTTCATAATCTCATATTCAAAATTTTGAAATCAAAAGTTGTGAACATTGTTTTCTTGAAACCTTCTTGGTAGCAAAACCTCACCTCTCTGTTCTGATTTTCCTTGGCAGAAAAGTTTTGCCCGATCATGTGAAGTTGTTTATGGTCTTTATCCTATTCCATGTGAATGTTTGTAGGTTTTTGCTGCATAAATATAAGTGTTTGATTACTTGTGCTGTTTCAGGCCCTTGTAGGGGAGTTACACAATATATAATTTACTAACTTTCTAAAATGTAAAAATTCCTGAATTCTGAAATATAACATGGCCCCAAGGATTTCTGATAAGAGATTTTAGGCCTATAGTTCTTGCCTGGTTTCAGAATGAATGAATATGAAAAAAATTTTTTTTTGTTATTGGCTTATTCTAGTTAATATTGCATGTGGTCATTTTGATAAAATAATCTTTAGGATTTTTTTGTATTTTTTTGAAGGGATATTTTCATATTGTCTGAACCAAGATTTATGATTATGACCTGGCAACTACCTTAGAGTTCAGACTTGACAAAGATCCTAAGACCTAGAACCCAGTGGGACTTATGGTAAAATAAAAAAAACTCCAAATTCTGCTTTAGTTTGATTTAAAAGAGGTCCTTTCTCATTAGCTCTAGTAGTCACTTCAATAAATACCTGTTGAGAAGAGTGAAAACCCCAAGAAATATGCATGAATGTTAATGATTGTATGACAGTAGATGGAAGAATGAAATTTAATAGATTCTTAGCTTCCATGAAGATACTTCACTTGGACATCTTTTCAAGAAAGTACAGTCTCTGCAGGGCCATAACATGCTTGGGTCAGCTTTTGGTCTCTTTTCTAGAAAAGTTGCATTTATTATTTAAAAAGGCAAATCAACTACTCTCCTGATTCTTAACTTCTTACACTTAAATGTTATTATTCTTACACTTAGCATTAGTTTCTGTATTTATTGCTGGAATTGTGGAGGTCTAAGGAAGTTGTAAATACAGACATATAGCCAGAGGTGGGAGCCAGGCTCTATCCATGGTACTGAAGCAGTCTTGTTAGGCTGCCAAGAGCAGAAGCCACCAGCTGAACTGTAACAAAACTGAATGATCAATTGCCTGAAGTGTCTGTAGCTCATTTAAAACAAATTCCAGGTTTAATTGAGCCTGTATCAAATAGATCATCATGTATTGAAAGGATGTTTTTGTAGTTTAAGACTTTCAAGAGAGGCTATCAGTAGTACTCCATATATGTTGTGAACAGACTGGTATAATTCACAAGCTACTAAAGAGAAATTATTTTGTAGGCTGCCTAGTCACTGGGTAAAAACTAAAGTAATTTATTTAATTATCCTTTGGAAGGCTCTCTACATTATTTTTATGAATGCAATAGAAACATTGTAAAGCCAAAGGAAAAATAGGAAATTAACTTACACAAAAGTTGGCTTATTAATTTTCCCTTCATGTAAAGATGTATTTTATTGTGTTTAGAACAATGTAATTTCAGAAGCAGTGAAAGTGTCTTAACTGATAAAAGGAAGCAAAAGGAAATGGAATCAGAGGAAACATATTCTGAGCCTTTGAAGAGAGGAGGGATTTGATATGTCAAGGTTCTTGATTTTAGTTCTAAGACTATTGTTTGTGCAATTCTGTTCTAAGACAGAGACATGTAAATGGTTAAAAGCATCAGGGTGGGTCTTAGGTAAAAATGGGAAGTAGTAGAAGTGTGTTTTAATTCCTCTAGTTTATTCACCTTTTTTCTCCCCCCACCTGTGGAGCACTGTCACCTTCGTCACTTCCCTTCCCTCTCCTTTATCAAACCAGTCCTCCCAGGAATGCTTGAGTTTGAAAGTTTTCCTTAAATTATAGAATGAATGTCCTTTTTATGTTTAATATGATTACAGGAGATACAGATTAGGAGGTTTTCTGGGCAAGAGAATTATCTTGGTGCTCATGAAAATATCCAGTGGGCTTGCTAAGAGCCTATTCAGTTATGGCATAGAGCTTTTTGAGCTTATATTCTGTAGAAAACTCTAGTAATGTTAAGGAGGGCACGTGATGTGATGGGCACTGGGTGTTATAGGCAACTGATGAATTTCTGAACATCTGCAGCTAATGATGTACTATATGTTGGCTAATTGAATTTAAATAAAAAAATAAAATAAAAGCTTTCTCCAAAAAAAAGAAAAATCTAGTAATGATTGGAATTTTGCCTCCTCTCTTGCCTTCCACCAATCCATTTTCCACTATGAGTCAGGTGGACTGTTTAAAACTACAAATCATATTTAATTCTCTCACCTATTTAAAACTGTTCAATGGATTTCCTTTTTATTCTCAGGGAAAGAGACAGAGGGTTGCAACACGACCTTGTAGGCTCTCTAATAATATGGCTTCTGTGTACTCTCTAATTTCTGCAGTCCAGAAACCCTTGCTTTGTTTTACTTCTTTGAAAACTCCAGAGTTGTAGACAGTAATTTTGTTTACTGCTCTTTTTAGTGCCTAGCCCAGTGCCATAATGAACAAATATTTCTTAAATGAATAAATGAAAGAGTGAATGAAATGTTGGTGTCATTCTAGTTAGTTTTGGTAAAACTATCCCCATTTATGGTATTGTCCTTCATTCCACAAATACATATTACCTACCATGTGGCAGGCCTTGTGTGAGGTGCTGCTAAACAGTAATTACAATGTGTAATAACTGTTGAGAATTCAGGGTGGCCTCTCAGAGTGGTTATAATTACAGATAGATTTAGAGATCTAAATACGCAGAAATGGTGGAGAGTAAAACTCTACCTTTTTGCTGCTTTCAGACTAGACAGAAGACTTAATCTCCAGGAAGGCAGAAATCCTTTTATTTATTTATTTATTTGTTTTTTAAGATTTTATTTATTCATTTGAGACAGAGAGAGAGGGAGAGCACAAGCAGGGAGGAAAGTCAGAGGGAGAGGGAGAAGCAGGCTCCCCGCTGATCAGGAAGCCCGATGTGGAACTCAATTCCAGGACCCTGAGATCATGACCTGAGCCGAAGGCAGATGCTTAACGACTGAGCCACCCAGACACCCAAAGCAGAAATGCTTTTAAAACAGAAGCAAAGCACAATGTTTCTTTCCAAGATGAAGAAATTAATGTTAGCCATTAGTTATATTTAAAGAGTGACATGTGAAGAGATACGTATGTCTTTCCTACTTTGGAGTTCATAAATGAAGAGACCCGAGGCTACATTGATTCATTTCCTACCACCTAACTGTTTCATCCTGGGCATAAGAGGAATGAGATCATGGGATGTTCCAAAAGCCTGTTCTAATTCTGAAGGCATTAGGTGCTTTATTGTGTCATTTTATAAATGAAGTGCTCAAGTGTTCACAACTTCTTTGGCACATAGTGGAAGAATTACTATCTTTTCTGGAGGGAGTTGGGTGTAGCAGAGATGGGGTGTGTTAAGGAGAAGCTAAATTAGAACTGATCTACTTCTACAGAGGGATTCTCATTGGAGAAAATGAAATGTTTCTTTTGGATTCATAGTAGATTTATATCTGTTGCATGACTTGATCCAAATTGGCTTTTGGGGAAGGTTTTAATCCCTCTCTTTTGTATTAATAGCATGTATGTGCAAAAGATAAATATTTGGAGGAATGGTATGTATATATATATAGATGTGTGCCATATGATTTGCTTCTTTTTTTCTAAAAGACAACTAATTTGAGTGTGACTGTCTTGAATACTTGGTTATTTTCTGCTAGTAATGGTACTGAATTGTCACAGTGTTGGTTATTTATGTGTCAAGCCAGACTTATAACTTTATAACCCCAAATTTAGAAGGAGAATTTTGAAATTTTAGGGACAAAAAGTAGGAATTAGGATATGATTTTTTTCAGAAAGGATAATTTGTATAAAAGTATCTTTATGATAAATCACCTCTTGTCTAATTCTGCGACTACATGCAGTAGTATCTCTTCAAAGAGGCCTTCATTCTAGTGAGTTTTACAAAAGGAAACTCCTGTTCCTCATTTGTAGTAAGGGCTGTCATTGTCTGCATCTTTTAGTCAATCTCCTATAATTTCACATTATAGTCACAGTCTTCTGTTTAAATATTATCATATCTCCACTTGACACAGCAACAAACATTAACTGAGTCACAAAAGTCATAGGTATGAAAGCTTCTTAGCTCCCCTGTCTTGGTTTGTCTGTTTTCTCAGTGACGATACCTTTTATCATCTGGTTAAGTGCAAGCTTCAAGACAATAATATTCTCTCTGGATCATGTAGAGTCATTTCCCAGGGTAGGACATAGTCTAGAAATTTGTTCCATTTTGAAAGAATTTCCAAATGGGGACTTTTTATTTTTATAATTCTACATAATATACCACCCATCTGGGAAAACTACAATGTGGATGAGCAGGTTAAAGTCTCTGGGAAGTGCTTAGAAAAAACTTATTTCTTTAACTCAGCATTTCCCAAATGTAGTTAACTTTTGAACTCCTTTCAGTAATACCAGTTAGCATCCCACTATGGAAAGTTACTCTTTTGTTTCAAACTGTTGAATACAGGTTCTTCTGACTCTCATAAATCAATTTGGGATTTAATTCTGGGAATGAGGGTGTATGTCAGCTTGTGACATCTGTCACCCTGTGGATAAATACCACAGTGGTTGGTTTGGTTGGTTTGGCTGGTCTGATAGCATTGATAGATATTCTGTTTTTTCTACTCCACTGAGGAGGACAACTTTCTCGAGCAGAAGAAAAACTGTCTTTGGAAAAGAGTATAAAAGTAATTCTTTTTTGGGCACCTGGGTGGCTCAGTTGGTTAAGCGACTGCCTTCGGCTCAGGTCATGATCCTGGAGTCCCGGGATCGAGTCCTGCATCGGGCTCCCTGCTCAGCAGGGAGCCTGCTTCTCCCTCTGACCCTCCCCCCTCTCATGTGCTTGCTCTCTCTCATTCTCTCTCTCTCAAATAAGTAAAATCTTAAAAAAAAAAAAAGTAGTTCTTTTTTCCTACTAAAATCCAAACATGGAATTAGGCTCATTTTGGGGGAAACTTGGATTCTGACATTTGTTCATAGGCTTGTTAGGGGTGTGAAATTTGTGGTACCCTCACACAGTACAGATCAAGGAATAGTATAATATTATAACATATGTATTATAATAGTGTAATATATAATGATATAATATGGTAATAATATAATTATAGTATAATAATAGTATAGTTATCAGAGAATAGTATAAACACAGGGCAAGATGGCCCAATCAAGGTCATAGAGTGGGGCTAGTCATGGTGGAGATGGGGATCCATTAGTGTGTGAACACTAGGGAAACTATTTAAGGCTGGTCTGGGTATATTCATATAAATGTGCAGCTTGGCTTAACAATAGGTTGAATGTGTTTGGTGAGTTCATATAATGCACTCTTCTATTTCAGAAATTTCATCTTTGTCTTTAATGTGTATTCCTGGGCAACCTCCATCATTGCCTGTCCTTACAATATACTCCTACTTCACTCCATTTTGTTCCCAACATCCCTTCCTCAAGCCTGACGACCACTCCAGAGATGTTTCTATAATTCAGGGAAGAATGTGGAGTCACAATCAGCTTCTTACCAGAGGCTCCACTTCCTTAGGTTTAAAGTGCTCCCTGTGGTAGTAGTAAAATGGAAACAATTTTTGCTTGCATAACTAATCCAGATGAGTCTGATGCCACATCCTGCCTAGTCTTAGGTGTTGCTTGGCCTCTTACCAGAAGCAGGAAGTGGTTAGCCCGTACCTCACATCCTGCCTAGTCTTAGGTGTTGCTTGGCCTCTTAGCAGAAGCAGGAAGTGGTCAGCCCGTACCTCCTGCTCCGTGAAATGCTTCCTAGAAGAGGGTGGCTGACACCTGTGTCAATAAAGCCACAGTTGAACCAGTTAAACCACCTGGGTTGGGCCCCTTGGAGGAAGTAATTTGCACTGTCAGGTATGAGAGAGAATGGCTTTTCTGCAGGAAGGAGCTTGGATGGCATAAGGGAGATAAATGGCCCTGAATGAAAGGGTGAATAAAGCCCTCAACAGTTTGAAATTCCTTTGGAGGAACCTGGGAGTTAAGCATTTTCTTTCTTCTCCCTTTATCTCTTGTCTGTCTCATATTTCAGTTTTATTGCCCCTCTTTTGCTGCCTATGGTGCTGAATTATGATGAGCCCCAGACTTAGTTTAACCTTAGCTATTTCCTGACCCACACTTTCTTTTAAGGTAGAAGATGACGCAGATTACTTCTTTCTCTGCAGTCATGACTATTATTAAACCTTTTACAATAGTCATATCTAATTTCTTATTATGCTTCACCCCCCAGCAACGTACTGGGAAGCGCATCTGGCAGAAGGAGCACAGGCACCATGGCTAGCTAAAATATAGCATCAGAGTCCAGAGCTAAGACTCAGCGAATGTACTTATTTAATTGGAGAAGGATGCTGGAGCGGTTCAGAGTACTCATGGATGGCCTTCTTCTCTGCAGAGATCAGCCTCAGCTATGGGTTCCACTTCTCACTCTAAATTTACTAGTTGTATTGCCTAAAAGCAGTTACTTAACATTACTTTCATTTCCTCATCTATCAACTGAGGGACTAATAATACCTATTTTCTAGGATAATTGTGAGTATAATGTGAGGTAACCTAAAAAGTTTAACAAAGAGCCTGGCACAGATGCTCAGTTAATGCTAGTTTCCTTTCCTTATTTGAACAGCAGTGGGTGCTGTCTTAATGCTTCAAAGGGACATTGGTAATTCTTTTTTTTTTTTCCTGGTATTTAGTCAATTATTTTTATTTTATTTATTTATTTTATTATGTTCAGTTAGCCACCATATAGTACATCATTAGTTTTTGATGTGTTCAATGATTCATTAGTTGCGTATAACGCCCAGTGCTCATCACAACATGTGCCCTCCTTAATACCCATCGCCAGGCTATCCCATCCCCCCACCCCCTCCCTTCTGTAACCCTCTCAGTTTGTTTCCCCAAGTCCAGAATCTCTCATGGTTTGTCTCCCTCTCTGATTTCCCCCCTTCAGTTTTCCCTCCCTTCCCCTGTGGTCTTCCATGCTATTCCTTCTGTTCCGCAAGTAAGTGAAACTATATGATAATTGACGTTCTCTGCTTGACTTATTTCACTTAGCATAATCTCCTCCAGTCCCATCCATGCTGATGTAAAAGTTGGGTATTCATCCTTTCTGATGGCTGAGTAATATTCCACTGTATACATGAACCACATCTTCTTTATCCATTCATCTGTTGAAGGGCATCTTGGCTCCTTCCACAGTTTGGCTATTGTGGACATTGCTGCTATGAACATTGGGGTGTAGGTGCCCCTTCTTTTCACTACATCTGTATCTTTGGGTAAATACGTAGTAGTGCAATTGCTGCATCATAGGTTAGCTTTATTTTTAACATTGGTACTTCCTGATAACAAGTTTACCAGCCAAGTTCTTTTCCTCTATTACTTCTTCCTGATATTGTTTCAAGTGACAGCAGCTCTAAGACTTGATATTTGGGTTTTCTAAAGAAAGCATGTAGTAGTGGAGCTAAATATTTCATTTGGGAAAAAGCTCTAGATTATCTGAGTTGAGGGACAATGTAGAAACTAGGAGGGCATTCAAATAATGGTGGCAGATACAGGCTGAATGACATCTGCATGCATAGGCTAAAAAATGTAAGTACATCTGAGATGGTAATGATCAGTCCTTGGTGGTGGTATTGGTGGTGGTTCTAAGACATAGCCATTCTAGTGACTGAGAGAGTCCAGATGAGGCTTGTACTATGAGCTGGGCCTGGTTAATGAGAGCTAAATCTTTTTCTGGCTCCACAAAATAGGCTAATTTCTGGATAAGCTCAAGTAGTTGGGAATATGAGTGCTTGGTTGGGAGGAAGAAGACAAATCGAGGGCTGTGTTTCATAGACTTGGACAAAAGCATGTGTATGTGTGTGGTAAGTTGGGAGAGATGGGAGGAAATATGATGCCTCAGATTCACAGGAAATATAGTGTCATGGTTTTTAGACATGGATTTTAGGGTAAGACTATTTATTGTCTTAAATATCAAGAAATACTGAAGCAAGATAGGCTGCAGGCTGACTATGTCAGGGCTCTAGCTCCATTTCTTTGTGATTCTCTTGGTTCTGTCCTTCTCAGGCAGTTGGCTTAATTTCAGGTGGGTAGAAAGATAGAGCAGCAGTTCTGGGTACCATAGCTAGGCATGGGCATCTCCAGAGGAATAAAGGAGACTAATTTATTTCTGTGTCTCTTCTGTAGGAGTGAACAACCTTTCTGGAAATCTCCACAGCAAATGTCTCCCCATTTTTCATTGGACAGAATGGGTTTCCATACTTACCTGCCCATTTTTAAACCAATCATGACAGGGGAATGAGATTATAATGATTAACTCAAACTAAAACACATTTCTCTGGGAGCTTGAGATTTGGGTCACCCTGAATAATTTGAGGGAGGAGTGGATACCTGAACAAAACCAGCACTCCGTTAGAAAAGAAGAGGTAGACAGCCAACAGCATTTGCTGCAACTTACTAACTCCTTTGAGCTTCAACTTTTCTACTGGAATCATGTGCATATGTCACTTGCCTAGAGAATATTAAATGAAATAATGTATATAAAGCACTCAGCACAATACCTGTCACAGAATCAACATTTAGTAAAGTGGCAAGTGCACTTGGCAATTGAGCTATCACATTTATTGGCTGATTCAAAATTCTAATTGCTTTGTGTGACTCTATGTTCCTGAGAAACATTCTGAACTTGTCCTAAGGCTAAGAAATCAGAATAATATTGAGATTCTAATAAAGTATTTTAATGACTCCTCTTTAGAGGGCTGAGTCCAGATGGTAATGTCACTGAAGATGGCCTTTGGTCCATTCCTTATGTAGATAGACTGAGTTTCCATTTACAAGTGGGAAAAGGCTTAAACACAACCAGTGTGCCATTGTGGTCATGTGGACTTGTGTGTGTGTGTGCGTGCGTGCGTGTACATTGTGCATGAATGTGTTTAGCTTTTATTTTGCTTCCAGAGTACTTGGCTGAGCGTTTGAATTATTTTCGAAGTACCAGTAAAGTCTGAGGACTATGGTGAGAAAGCAAGATTGAGCAAGGGGGATGTCAGCAGGGCTGCAACATTGTATAGCTCCAGGCTGTGCCAGTCCATAAGCTGTGGTGTGAATGGTGGCCCCAGGGCTGTGCGGCTCTGTGTCAGCCCCACACGCCAGCGACTTTCAGAACAGGATCCAAATTTTGCACAGATAGCATGGGAGAACAGGGCATATGGTTTATGTGCATTTGATTAATTCTCTTAGAGTTAATTAATCCTTCATGAAATGTGTGCAGTATGGATTCTTTGCTGCTTCATAACAGGCAGGATAATTCACACTTTACCATTTTATCCAAAGCCATTTTATCAGCACATAATGGGGACTACAAGGCTCTGATATTAACTGCCTCTGGAAGGAGTTGGCTATTCTTAGAGTTAAAAGTTAATTCTTGTTGTTTTTTTAGAAAATAAGTAGGACAAGTAGTTTTTGTTTTTTGTTTTTTTTAAAGAACAGCTTTGCAGAATGGAAGTAGAGTGTGGTGGCTGAGTCTGTCAACTCTGCATATGACTGCCCGGGTTCAGATACCGGCGACTGCTTTTGCTGCCCGGGCATCACTGTCCTCCCCTATCAAATGGACATAATCATCCAGTTGGTCTCATGGGGTTGTTTGGAAGATTAAATGAATTAATATATGTAGAGACCTTAGATCAGGGCCTGCAAGAGTTAGTTGTGATCAAGTATTGGTGAGGATCAAGTGTTAGAAGTCTTGTACACTTTGGGAGGGGGGATGCAAAACGGTGCAGCCACTGTGGAAAATGGTGTGGAGGTTCCTCAAAAGATTAAAAATAGAAATACCATTTGATCCATAAGCCCACTTCTGGTATATATCTAAAAGAATTGAACTCAGGATCTTGAAGGGATATTAACACTCCCATGTTCATCGCGGCACTGTTTACAGTAGTCAAGATGTGGAAACAGCCTAAATGTTCATTAACAGACAAATGGACAATGTGATATATGCATACGATGGACTACTCTTCAGCCGTAAAGAAGAAGGAAATTCTGTAATATTCAACAACATGATGGACTTTGAGGACATGGTAAGTGAAATAAGCCAGACACAGAAAGACTGGCACTATATGATTCCATTTATGTGAAGTATCTAATATTGTAAACTTACAAAGTCAAAGACTGGAATGGCAGTTACCAGGGGCTGAGGGCAATGCGGAGGCATAAAGGTTCAGTTAAGTAAGACAAATAAGCTCTAGAGATCTTCTGTACAACATTGTATCTATAGTCAACAATAATGTATTATATAATTAAAATTGTTAAGAGAATAGGTCCCATGTTAAGTGTTCTTTTTTAAAAAGTATTTATTTATTTAAATGAGACAGAGAGCGAGCATTCATGAGCCGGGGGAGGAGCAGAGGGAGAAGGAGAGAGAGAAGAGAGAGCTGTGAAGTGGCAGAGCTGGGATTCAATCTCCAGCAGATTCCTTACTGAGCGCAGAGCCTGATGTGGGGCTTGATCCCACAGCCCTGAGATCATGATCTGAGCTGAATTCAAGAGTTGGACGCTTAACCGACCAAGCCACCCAGGCACCCCCCATGTTAAGTGTCCTTAACACACAGAAACATGTACACACACACACACACACACACACATCCCAAACCCTATACGTCAAATACAGTAACAATGAAGCATTCAGGGGAAGGGAGAGATATCCATTAAATGCACTTACTTTTAAAAAAGACTCTATCAGGGGCTCCTGGGTAGCTCAGTCATTAAGCGTCTGCCTTTGGCTCAGGTCATGATCCCAGGGTCCTGGGATTGAGCCCCGCATCGGCCTCTGCTCAGCGAGAAGCCTGCTTCTCCCTCTCCCACTGCCCCTGCTTGTGTTCCCTCTCTCGCTGTGTCTCTCTCTGTCAAATACATAAATTAAAAAAAAAAAAACCTTAAAAAAAAAAGACTCTATCAGAAAAACCAATGTTAATGTCCTCCATCATAGAGGGGAAATAATTTCTATGAAGCATTTTAAAAAATTCTGATCATTTAACTCCAACTCATTATTATTTTTGTTGTGGCAAATGCATACAGATATTCTTTAAATAAATGAGTTAGCTGTGATCATTATTATTATTATTATACCTGTCTTACAGGATTTTGGCATTTCTAGATATTTGATGTAATTCCAATTTTAATACTAATTGATCTCTTACATTGGGCTGCATGCTTTTTTCTGTGGAATTTTCATACCTGTTTTCTTCTTTGTCCTTGCAGCAACCTGTCAGCTAGGTAAGACAGAAATAATTATATCTACCTACATTAGAGCAATTATTTAATTCCACAACACTTTTCTAATGATTTGTCTGCCTCCTCTATCAATAGAAAACTTGCATGAATGCAGTGTATCGAATAGGAATGCAATTAGCTGCGAGTAAGAAATAACACAGGTAACAGCTTAAATCATAATGATGTATATTATTTAATAAAAATTGTGAAGGAATATTCAGTGGCTCATTTGTAGTATTAAAGACCGAAGATTTTTCCATCATCCTAAATGAATTGATTCATTTTCCTTGTGTTTGTATCCTCATGGTCACAGGGTGATTGCCACAGTTCCAGGCACTGAATCCCTAACATCCCAAGCAGGCAGGCAGGGAGTAGGTGGGAAGGAGGTCTCCTTTTATTAGTGAAGAGAATTTATGAAGAGAATATGAAGTTCACTTCATATTCCCTTATGCCTTACTTATCAGAACTGGACTGCATAGCCACTCCTGGATGTGAGGGAGATTGGAAAAGAGAATACTTGGCGGGGTGCCTAGGTGGCTCAGTTGGTTAAGTGTCTTGATTTCCACTCTGGTCATGATGTCAGGTTCCTGGGATCAAGCCCTGTGTTGAGTCCTGAGCCCTGTGTTGAGCCCTGCATCGAGCCCTTCGTGGGGTTCTGCGCTCAGTGGGGAATCTGCTTCTCCTTCTCCCTCTGCCCCTTCCCCCCCACTTGTGCTTGTGCAGACATGCTCTCTCTCTCAAGTAAATAAATAAAATATACATTTTTAAAAGAATATTTGGCAAAGGAGTAATTGTCATGATTTATCTCTTGGAGCTGGGCACAATGAAGTTGAACGAAATAGGGTTTTCTTTCTTCTCTTGTCTTCTTCTCCCTCCCTCCTCTCTCTCTTTCTCTCTCTCTCTTTCTTTCTTTCTTTCTCTCTCTTTCTTTTTCTCTTTCTTTCTTTCTCTCTCTTTCTCTCTTTCTTTCCCTCTTTCTCTCTTTGTTTCTCTCTTTCTTTCACTTGGGGAAGATTTTGGGGCAGAAGAGCCAATGGCTATAAGAAAGGAAACTAATAGTATCAGCTACAGGCAAGGATTATCCCTGATTTATATTTTAAAAATGTCTGAGGCTGACACAAAAAAATCCATAAATATTAGAATAAATGAAACTCTCTTTGACAGATAGAGGCCCTCTGAAGAGGAAGTATATGATTTTCCCAAGACCACACAGCTAATTAGAAGAGTAAGTGGAACTGTAACTCACTCGTGCTAATTTCCGGCCTGGAGTTCTTTCTATTAGCAAAGCCACATACTGGTTTTTGTCTTATTACTTATGGAAAAGATAATGCAACATGCTTTCTTTCTATTTTTTCTATTTTTTATTTTTATTTATTTTTAAAGATTGTATTTATTTATTTGACAGAGAGAGAGATAGCGAGAGCAGGAACACAAGCAGGGTAAGTGGGAGAGAGAGAAGCAGGCTTCCCGCGGAGCAGGGAGCCTGATGCGGGACTCGATCCCAGGCCCCTGGGATCATGACCTGAGCTGAAGGCAGACACCCAATGACTGAGCCACCCAGGCGCCCCTTCTTTCTATTTTTTAGATGTTTTATAAAATGGCTTAACTTACATAACACACATGTTTCTCCTGGAACTTAAGTAAGGGATAGCACATGAATTTTTCCCCCCACAAGAGTCAATCAATCATAGCCCTCTTTGAATGACCTACCGTTATGAAGGAAGATTACTGGCATCTAAGAAACTGAAGTTCAAAGACACACTGACCTGTATTCTTTTGTCTACTTATTAAGATTTTATTTTTATTTTTATTATTTTTATTTTTTATTTTCCTTTAAAGATTTTATTTATGTATTTGACAGAGAGAGACACAGCAAGAGAGGGAACACAAGCAGGGGGAGCGGAAGAGGGAGAAGCAGACTTCCGGCTGAGCAGGGAGCCGGATGGGGGGCTTGATCCCAGGACCCTGGGATCATGACCTGAGCTGAAGGCAGACGCTTAACGACTGAGCCACCCAGGCGCCCCTACTTATTAAGATTTTAAAACATGAAGTAAAAAGACTTCAGAATTGAAAGAACTAACATTGAAAACTGTTATGTGCCAGATATAGTGCTGGGCATTTTGAATATAATTTAGATATTATTCTATTCATTTTGCAGGTGACAAAACTGAGGCTCTAGAAGTTGTGGTTTGCTAATGGGCATAGAGCTGTGAAGTGGCAGAGCTGGGATTCAAACCTGGCAAAGTTAGGATTCAACACTTGTGCTTTTCTCACTGTCTTACACACCGATCCTATGCTCGGACACTACAATAATCATGTTGTAATGAGCACCCACTATGGACTAAGAAGCCCTTAGTAGTTAGACTGGTACATAATATAGGTCTTAACACTTTTTTTTTTTTTTGCTTCTAAGTTGTTTGAGAATTAGCATTTTAATATTTTGCATATAAAAATGCTTTGTCTTTTGTAGACTGAATAGTTTTATATAACCAAAATTATCATTTTTCTTATGTCAAAATTCAGGTTCACTTTCTTGGAATTTCAATGTAGGCCTTTAAAAAACTTTGTATGGTATTTTGAATATTTTTGTATTAACGTAAAGAGGTAAAACATACATTATGAGTTGTTTAAAGATTCCAGCAGCTATTATGCATCATAATGTGTACTGAAGTTAATTCTAAAGCATATCTATAGCTCATTTTATTTTATGCCATGGTACCTTGTTTATGGTTCAGCATATTTATGAGCTAGAATACCTTTAAATATTCTAGTCTTATGTAGTTGTTTTTTTCTTTCTTGATAACATTTTAAAGTGACATTTAATGTTTTAAGAAACATTGTTTTTGTGGCACAAAGCTGTTTTATTATTTTGTTACAAGATAGCTTTATTCATAATCATTAGTATCATACTGACCTGGGTTGTGTTAAAGTTTCATTCTTCTGATTTTATGGTTTTCAGCTTATAGAGGTTTGTAGTTAGAACAAGCAAAGTACTGTATTACATCTTAAAACTTTAAGTAGAGGTCCTTAACACATATAATAATTAGTCCTATGTTATTGCTATTACAGTGGAGTATGTCTTCACATATTGCAAGTGTCCTGTTAGGAGACAATTCTCAGTAGGTCACTTGTATTTCTTTCTTTCTTTTTTTTTTTTTAAGATTTATTTTTATTTTTATTTTTTTATTTATTTGAGACAGAGAGAATGAGAGACAGAGAGCATGAGAGGGAGGAGGGTCAGAGGGAGAAGCAGACTCCCTGCCGAGCAGGGAGCCCGACGCGGGACTCGATCCCGGGACTCCAGGATCATGACCTGAGCCGAAGGCAGTCGCTTAACCAACTGAGCCACCCAGGCGCCCTAGGTCACTTGTATTTCTGAAAATTTTATGAGCAATCGTTGGCTGTTTTCATCCTGGTTATCTTTTCAAGGATGCTTGTAGTACAGCGATCAGGCTTGGAAGATAAAATCTCTGGCTAGAGCAAAGGGCAGATTTGCCCACAGCCATGGAAGAGAGACATAGTGTCTAGAGTGCAGGCCAAGCAGTCTTACCGCCCATTAAAAATATTAGGGTTCTATAAGCTCAGTGTCACTCTCCTAAATATAACCCTTTTTGTATTGCCTTATGGGAAATGGGATTTGGGGAACTTGCATAAATGCTGGTGTTCTGCTTGTAGCTCTTACCATGAGTAGTGAAGTCTTTTGTTTCTGACCCGGGAGTCTCATGTCTTCTGTTAGCATATATGAACCTGTGGCAAGCTACGTTGTTAGCTTATAAGTAAGATAACATCTTGGACCCTCTATAGCTTTTGACAATTTCCCAACTAAACCATTTTGGGCTCCCCACCTAGATTAGCAATTTTAAGACAAACTAACTCTTAATTTTTGTTTGTTTTGAAGAGGATTTAAACTTTAGAATATTTCAGACTCATATAAAAAGCCACCAATAAATATTAAATATCATCATATTTACATCAGGTTTAAAAGATAAAATAATTGAAACATTACAAATAAAGTTAAATTCTACTTTGTCCTTTTCTTGGAACATTGCTTCTCCCTTCCTTCCTGGAGGCAGTCACTATCTTGATTTTGGTGTGTGTCTTTACAGACAATAATTTAATACTTTCACTATACATATACAAAAAAGTATGTAGTTCTAGATTGTGTTTTTAAAAAATTACATAATTTGTTTTATATTGTATGATTTTTCAACTGTCTTTTCTCAACATTGCTTTTAGATCTATTGTTGATAAATAATGACCCAGTTTATTAATTCTCTCTTGCTTCCTTATATGAATATAACATATTTTATTAATCTAAACACTACCGATTAGACAGTTGGGTTGTTTCCAGTATTTTCATATTACAAACAATGCTGTGATGAACATCTTTATGTCTTGGCACAATGATGGCAAGTCACTCTAAGATAACTAATAGAATGTGGCAGAATTGATATTGTGCCAGTCTGGGGCTTAAGGCAATAAGGCAAGCTCTACTTTTGTTCTTTGGAGGAAGCCAGCCGCTGTGTAAGAGATCCAGCTACTCTGAGACTGCCATGCTGTGAGGAAGTCCAAGCTAGCCACATGGAGAGGCCACAAGGAGAGAGTGGGAGAGAGATGTCCCTCCAGCCTCCCTGCTGTTCTAGCCGTCCTTGCTGAAGTGTCAGACATATGAGTGAAAAAGTCACCTTGGACATTCTAGCCATAGCAAATGTCACATGAAGCATAGGCAAGCTGTCCCCACTGGGCCCCTGCCAAAACTGCAGAATCAAAAGCAAATAAATTATTGTTGGTTTGAGCCATTATGTTTAGATAATCAAGTCACCCATTTTTTCTCATGAGTATTTCTTTTTTTTTTTTCTGTACTAATTAGAAAGTATTCTTTATGTATTATCCTTTATATACTGGTGTTTTAGTGAGGACTCTCAACTCATCAAGGTATAAACCCAAATGCTTTTCCTATTAACTGCTATCATTTATACTATGTTGAAGCCTCCTTTCCCACCAGAACAATATCTCAGCATCTTCATTACTTTTCAGCCACATTTTTTTTTAGAACAGACTTGTAGCGTTGTCTAAGATTTATCCCTGTGTTTTAAAACCTCAATCTCTTACTTGATTAAGAAATCCTCAAACAATGAATCATGGAACACTTCATCTAAAACTAATGATGTAATGTATGGGGATTAACATAAGAATAATAAAAAAAAAAGAAATCCTCTAGATCTCTCTTCTGAATGGGTGAGACTTGCAGCACTAGGGGTTTAGTGTGCGTGGGAGGGTATGAGACACATCTCATCTCAACACACTGTGGGATATTGGGCAGGCAGAAGTGGTGAGCGAGGCTGATGCTGCCCTGCTCCACTGCTTCTGTAGGGTTGAGGTTTAGTTCTTTTCTAAGTGATGTTTGAGCTTGATGCCTGTGGGCTCCACAGGGCAAGATCATGGCTCTGACAGATCAAGCAGATGATGGTCTCCCCCTCAAGCTGCCTTGGAATGCATTGGGTAGGGGGTGTTCCTTACACGTTTGGATGCATCTTTCCCTGATCCTCAATTGGCAGCTTTACACAGCATGTCTTTGAATTGAGTGTCTCTTTACCTCTTGATGTAACTGCCACCAGCAAGACTGTAGCCCCAGATCTGAGTCCTTTGGAAACCTGAACTCAGGGCAGGGCTGGGGGGAGTCCTAGCCTTCCTTCTTCTTGCCCTGCTGTGACCCACCTTGCCATTGCTCCCAGTCCTCTCTTCTCCTCCATTAGTGCAAGGCAGATTATCAAGTTCAATGGCAATATGACCAGGAAGCAATATGACCTTTTTGCAGGCACTGTTGAAATTTACTAGTCACTATCTTAGTGTTCCTTGGTTTGGGGGAGAAGAAGCCCCTCCTTCCCTTCCCTCACAGAGAGGGGAGAGGTGAGGGAATAGCCTTTATTTACAAGCAAAAACAACTTACAATTTCCTTCCAACCACATATAAATTAGAGGTTTAGGGGTTATAGTAATGTCAGTTCTTTTAAAACTGTACCTCTGAGCAAGCTCTGAAGGGAGTGACCAGCCCTGTCAGCTGGAGGTTGCTGATCTTGAATATGTGGTTCTTGGATCAGCTGGGCCTTGGTTTCTGTAACAGCATTCTTTCATATAATTAATTCTTTATTGCACATGTTGCAAAGATCTGCTCCCAAACTATTGCTTGGCTTTTAATTTTGTTTATCGTGGCTTTGGTCTTGCAAACGTTTTATCTTTGAGGTCAACTGTATGTGTTAGCTAAGAATTCCTTTCCCACGTCCTTTCCCATAAAGACATTCTCCTCTTTACTTTCTCTAACAGTTGTACAGTTTTGGTTTTTATGTTTAGGTCTCTCATCCATGTGAAACTTAAAAAAATTTGTATATGATAAACATATAATTTATTTTATATGGTTAGCTAATTGTTCCAACATAATTTATTGAATAGTCTATCCATTCCCCAGGAATCAAAAATACCAGTTTTGTCTTTCATCACATTTCCACATGTGCACAGCTCTTTCTGGCATCCTTATTCTGTTCCCTTAGCGTATTGGTCCTCTTTGAAGCAAAAGTATACTGCTTTAAGTACTATGGCTTTATATATCTTAATATCTAGTAAAGCAAGTCTCCCATCCTTTCTCCCAGAATAATTTTTATTATTTTGGCCCTTTACTCCCACATATGAATTTTAGAATTGACATGTCAATTCTGTAAAAAAAACTATGTTGGGAGTTCAATTAGCAATGCACTGGATTTATGGATTAAGCTGGGTATGAACTAACTCTTTAATGTAAAAAAATGAATTAGGTAATTGCCTAGCAGTCTAAATGCAGAAAAGTTTCCATTTAGTATATAATTTATCTTTCTTATTTTGCAATATTCATATATAAAACTTTATCTATTGTCATGGTCAATGCTGAACACAAAGCTTTTCTCAATAAATATTTGTGGAATTAATGACTGGACCATCTGTAGACATTTGTACTAGACATTTTGTAACTTAGAATGTGTTTTGGGAACTCTATGTCATTAGATATAAATTTTCCAAATTGTAAATATGTTCTAAATGGTTTAGTGTGAGATTCCAGTCACTCAACAAGGATGCCTAATTTGTAATTATTAAAGCTGCACCAAGTCAACATTTTACATTTTGTATGGGCCCATATCAGTGATCATAGTATCACTTCTGTGTATTTGTTGAGGATGATGGAGTGAGTTGCGTCTTCAGATTTTATTTTTTTTAACTACTTTATTGAAGTATGATTGAATGTAAAATCTGTACATATTTAATGAGTTTGGGGATGAGTACACATCCTTGAAACCATCACCACCGTCTATGCCATAAACATGTCCACCACCTCCAAGTTTCCTCTTGCCTTCTTTGTTTATAATAATAAGTTTTATTATGTTGTGACAAGAACACTTTTTTAAAAAGATTTTATTTATTTTGAGAGAGAAAGCATGAGTGGGGGCATGGGGTGGGGTGGGAGAGGAGCAGAGGGAGAGGGAGAAGGAGACTCCCACTGAGCGGGAAGCCCAATGCGGGACTCGATCCCAGGACTCCGGGATCGTGACCTGAGCCGAAGGCAGACGCTTAACCGACTGAGCCACCCAGGCACACTGAGAACAGTTAACATAAAATCTACCTTTTCAGTAAAATTTCAAATATACAGTACAGCACTGTTAACTATAGGCACCATGCTGCACAGCAGATCCTTAGGCCTTATTCATTCTGTATAATGTCTTTAAAGATTTCATTTATTTGAGAGAAAGAGAGAGAGCAAGCATGAGCAGGGGAGAGGGGCAGAGGGAGAGGGAGAAGCAGACCTCCTGCTGATCAGGGAGCCCCAACATAGGGCTTGATCCCAGGCCCTTGAGATCATGACCTGAGCAGAAGGCACATGCTTAATCGACTGAGCCACCCAGGCACCACTTTTCTGTAAAATTGAAACTCTGTACACTTTGATAATACCTCCTGTTTCCCCCTCCCACCAGCCCCTGGCAGTCACCATTCTACTCTCTGCTTCTAAGAGTTAAACTATCTTAGATTCCTCATATAACTGGTATGATGTAATATTTATTTGTCCTTCTATGGCTGGCTTAGTTCACTCGGTGTAATGTCCTCCAGGTTCATCCATGTTGTTGCATATGGCAGAATTTTCTTTTTTTTTTTTTAAAGCTCAATAATATCCTATTGCATGTATACTCTATTTATTCATCCATCTAATGATAAGAATTTAGGTCGTTTCCACTCTTGTTTATTGTGAGTAATGCTGAACATGGGGGTGTAGATATCTCTTTGAGATCTTATTTTCATTTCCTCTGGATATGTACCTAGAAGTGATGTTGCTGGATCATATGGTAGTTCCATTTTTTTAATATTTTGAAGAACCTCCATACTCTTTTCCATAGTGGCTGCATCAATTTACATGCCCACCAGTAGTACAAAAAGTTCCCATTTATCCATATCCTCTCTAACATTTGTTCTCTTTCACCACCTTGGTTAAATTTATTCTGATGTGGAATGTGGCAGGGATGTCCACTATCACCACTGCTATTCAACATAGTATTGGAAGTCCTAGCCACAGCAATCAGACAACAAAAAGCAATAAAAGGCATCCAAATTGGCAAAGAAGAAGTCAAACTCTCACTCTTTGCAGATGATATGATACTTTATGTGGAAAACCCCAAAGACTCCACCCCAAAACTGCTAGAACTCATACAGGAATTCAGTAAAGTGGCAGGATATAAAAGCAATGCACAGAAGTCAGTGGCATTCCTATACACCAAGCACAAGACAGAAGAAAGAGAAATTAAGGAGTCAATCCCATTTACAATTGCATCCAAAACCATAAGATACCTAGGCATAAATCTAAGCAAAGAGGCAAAGGATCTGTACTCAGAAAACTATAAAATACTCATGAAAGAAATTGAGGAAGACACAAAGAAATGGAAAAACGTTCCATGCTCATGGATTGGAGGAACAAATATTGTGAAGATGTCAATGCTACCTAGAGCAATCTACACATTCAATGCAATCCCCATCAAAATACCATCCACTTTTTTCAAAGAAATGGAACAAATAATCCTAACATTTGTATGGAACCAGAAAAGACCCTGAATAGCCAGAGGAATGTTGAAAAAGAAAAGCAAAGCTGGCAGCATCACAATTCTGGACTTCCAGCTCTATTACAAAGCTGTCATCATCAAGACAGTATGGTACTGGCACAAAAACAGACACATAGAGCAATGGAACAGAATAGAGAGCCCAGAAATGGACCCTCAACTCTATGGTCAACTAATCTTTGACAAAGCAGGAAAGAATGTCCAATGGAAAAAAGACAGTCTCTTCAACAAATGGTGTTGGGAAAATTGGATAGCCACATGCAGAAGAATGAAACTGGACCATTTCCTTACACCACACACAAAAATAGACTCCAGATGGTTGAAAGACCTCAATGTGAGACAGGAGTCCATCCAAATCCTAAAGGAGAACACAGGCAGCAACCTCTTTGACCTCAGCCCCAGCAACTTCTTCCTAGAAACATCGCCAAAGGCAAGGGAAGCAAGGGCAAAAATGAACTCTTGGGACCTCATCAAGATAAAAAGCTTTTGCACAGCAAAAGAAACAGTCAACAAAACCAAAAGACAACCGACAGAATGGGAGAAGATATTTGCAAATGACATATCAGATAAAGCGCTAGTATCCAAAATCTATAAAGAACTTATTAAATTCAACACCCAAAGAACAAAGAATCCAATCAAGAAATGGGCAGAAGACATGAACAGACATTTTTCCAAAGAAGACATCCAAATGGCCAACAGACACATGAAAAAGTGCTCAACATCGCTCGGCATCAGGGAAATCCAAATCAAAACTTCAGTGAGATACCACCTCACACCAGTCAGAATGGCTAAAATTAACAAGTCAGGAAATGACAGATGTTGGAGGGGATGCAGAGAAAGGGGAACCCTCCTACACTGTTGGTGGGAATGCAAGCTGGTGTGACCACTCTGGAAAACAGTTCCTCAAAAAGTTGAAAATAGAGCTACCATATGATCCAGCAATTGCACTACTGGGTATTTACCCCAAAGATACAAATGTAGGGATCCGAAGGAGTATGTGCACCCCGATGATTATAGCAGCAATGTCCACAATAGCCAAACTGTGGAAAGAGCCAAGATGTCCATCAACAGATGAATGGATAGAGAAGAAGTGGTATATATATACAATGGAATATTATGCAGCCATCAAAAGGAATGAGATCTTGCCATTTGCCACGACGTGGATGGAACTGGAGGGTGTTATGCTGAGCGAAATAAGTCAATCAGAGAAAGACATGTATCATATGACCTCACTGATATGAGGAATTCTTAATCTCAGGAAACAAACTGAGTGTTGCTGGAGTGGGCGGTGGGCTGGGAGGGATGGGGTGACTGGGTGATAGACATTGGGGAGGGTATGTGCTATGGTGAATGCTGTGAATTGTGCAAGACTGTTGAATCTCAGATCTGTACCTCTGAAACAAATAATGCAATATATGTTAAGAAAAAAAAAAAAGATAGCAGGAGGGGAAGAATGAAGGGGGGGAAATCGGAGGGGGAGACGAACCATGAGAGACGATGGACTCTGAAAAACAAACTGAGGGTTCTAGAGGGGAGGGGGGTGGGAGGGTGGGTTGGCCTGGTGATGGGTATTAAGGAGGGCACATTCTGCATGGAGCACTGGTTGTTATGCACAAACAATGAATCATGGAACACTACATCAAAAACTAATGATGTAATGTATGGTGATTAACAGAACAATAAAAAATTAAAAAAATTTTTTATTCTGATGTGTTTTATTCTATTGATGAAATTGTAAATGGGATTGTTTTCTTAATTTCTCCTTCTGAGAGTTCATTGTTAGTATATAGAAACACAACTGATTTTTGTATATTGCTTTCTAGCCAGCAGTTTTGCTGAATTCAGGGCTGCCATAACAAAGTACCAAAAACTGAGTGGCTTAGAATGATAGAAATTTATTATCTATAAGAATTCCTTTATTTTTTTGACAGGTAGTTGAGGTGACTTGAATTCAGTGTAATGGGACCATGTGATAGAGAAATAAAACAAGGCATTTCTTTGTTGATCATGTCCTTTGTTGATCTGACCAAGGAAATCAGTCTTTGAAAATTCCTTAAGGCATTTTCATTTAATTTAGGGATCAGATTAGAGATTGAAGAGGGCATATTTAACCTCAGTAGCTCCTATGTTCTGTTACCTGCTTTAATTTGAATTTAGAAGTGATTGGACATAGGAGGTCATTAGATGCATGACTACACATTCTGATTTTGTGACTTTGTGTTGAAGTCTGATGCTTGAAAATAAGTTCACTGTAAGTTTGGATATGAGATTGTAGTACACATTTATCCTTCCTTTATGGTTACCCATTACCTGAATCCTTTCTTCCTGTGTTTGGGGCATCTCCTCTGTCCCCACTCTGAATCCAGTTAGGATGCTGAGCTGCATCCTACTACAGAAGCTGCAAGTGCCCAGCCCTTACTTTCCTAGCCTTCATTGCTGCTTAGGACTCTTGAGGAACTCTCTGCCTGCAGTGCAGGAGGAAGACTAGAAGCTGCAGAGATAGTGGTGGCAGCCAGTGTTTGCTCATAGCTGTGCTAAAGATGCAAGACTGTGTTTGGTGGCAGAGCCAATGGTGTCTTCCCCAGGCCAACCATGTGGCATCTTTTGTATGCTGCTCCTGGCTCCACAGCTTCAGCAAGGCTTTCGTGTTGCAATGCACCATATACAGGGCTGGCCTTGAATCTGATTCTTCAGTCACTGTGGATGAGTCTGAGATAAATAAATTTGTCTCCCTGCTTACATCAGCCAATAATGACTATTGCAGTTTTCAAGTAAGAACCTTGACACATACAGGAACGTTCAGCATTTAACTGATCACCTATAATGAAATGTTGGATGGAGGGACCAAGATAAATTGCTCAGAGCTGGGTGTGTCATGAAGACTAGTCCTGTACTTCAGCTTCTTTGCTGGCTTTGACTTAGACTCTTTGTGTCCTTTTCTAAGTCTCATTTATTCACTCAACAAATATTTCTTGACTGCCTGTGTATGAGTTTCCTATGGCTGCTGTAACAAATCACCACAAATTTGGTGGCTTAAAGCAACACAGACTTATTCTCTTTTTTTTTTTTTTTTTAAAGATTTTATTTATTTATTTGACAGAGAAAGACACAGTGAGAGAGGGATCACAAACGGGGAGTGGGAGAGGGAGAAGCAGACTCCCTGCTGAGCAGGGAGCCCGATGCGGGACTCGATCCAGGGACTCCAGGATCATGACCTGAGCCGAAGGCAGTCGCTTAACCAACTGAGCCACCCAGGCGCCCCAGACTTATTCTCTTATATTTCTGAAAGCCAGAAGTTCAAAATCAGTTCCCCTGGGCTAAAGTCAAGGTTTGGGCAGGGCTAGTCTCTTCTGGAGTCTCTTCCTTGTCTTCTCTAGCTGCTAGAAGCTGCATCATTCCAACCGTTTGCTTGTGATGTCACATTGCTTTCTCCTCTTCGGTAGCCAGATCTCCCTCTGCCTTCCCTTTTATATGAACATTGTGATTACATTTAGGGCCCATCCGGATAATCCAGGATAATCTTCCTATGTCGAGATCCTTAATCACATCTTCAAAGTGGCTTTTGCCAATGAGGTCACATTCACAGGTTCCAGAGATGAGGACCTGGATGTCTTTGGGGGCTATTACTTGGCTTACTACACTCTGCTATGTACTATGCATTGGGAATACAGGGTGAGGAAGATAAAGATTTGCTTTGCACTTACGCTGCAGAAATAATTTTGTAATTTCACTTATGATTAAGTGTTCAGAGGAGATATACAAGATGGGAAGGATGAATATAAAGGACTGTTCGCCAGAGTCTAGGGAGGCCATAGAAACTTATGATAAAAAATATTATTAGCTAACACTGCGTGCAGGCACTGTATTCAGTGGGCTACATGTATCCATTAATTTAATCGTACCACTACCTATGAAGTAGGTATTTTACGATCTCTGCCTGAGTAAACTGAAACACAGATATTGTAAGTAACCCGCTCAAGGGTCTGTTGGCTACTAACTAGCAGAGCAAGCAACATTTAAAGCGGTCCTTAAATGGAGTGGATTTTGGTTGTTTTGCCTGACTCACATTATTGTGTTAGTTGTGTCCTGCTTTTCTTTGGAGGAATTTCTGCTCCCTCGTTGGACTTTGCCCTCCCCTAGTAAGGGTTGGGCACATGCTGCAGATAAAACAAAACAAATAGCTGAGGATGATCCGTCTTCCATAATAGTCTGTCTATCAGTTCCTGCCATCTTAACTTCTTAGGCTTCCTGGGCTTCTGTTCTTTTCCAGCTGTGTTTTTAAACCATTTTTTTGCTTGTCTTTGATTATGTGAGCTACTTCTTATCTTCCCAATAAATTCATTTCCTGTTTAAGTTTCTGCTGGTTTCTAACAATAGAGAACAAACTGAGGGTTGCTGGTGGGCAGTGGATGGGGGATGAGCTAAATGGGTGATGGGGATTCAGGAGGGCACTTGTTATAATGAGGGTGATATGTAAGTGATGAATTGCTAAATTCTGCTCCTGAAGCCAATATTACACTAGATGTTAACTAACTAGAATTAAATAAAATTTTGAAAAAAAAAAGTTTCTGCTGGTTTCTGTTGCTTATAACTAAAGCACTCTTGGAACAGAAGGAGTTAGCCAGGTGAGGATGAGAGGAGGCACACAAATGCAAGGCAGAGGGAAGGGTGTGTGCCTGAGATGATGAGCTGTTTATAAACTTTCTGAGAACCTGTGAGGAAGGCATGTGGCTGGAGGTAATGAGTGAGGGGGAGAGTGGCATGAAATGAAGTTCAAAAGCTTGGCAGGAGCCAGATGTATAAGCACATGCCCTGAGAGGACATGGGGCTTTATTTTTTATTTTTAAGGTATTTATGTATGTATGTATGTATTTATAAGAGAGAGAGAGGGAGCATGAGCAGGGGGAGGGGCAGAGGGAGAGGGAGAGAGAGAATCTCAAGCAGACTCCCAGCTGAGTACAGAGCCTGACATGGGGCTCTATCTCACCACCCTGATATCATGGCCTGAGCCAAAATCAAGAGTCAGACACTTAACCAACTGAGCTACCCAGACATCCCTGAGGCTTTACCTTAAGAGTAATACTTTATTGTGGTTTTTTTTTTGTTGTTGTTTTAAAGCAAGATAGTTATAACTAATGTATTTTGCCAACTGGACTCAGTGGGGTACAATTAGAAAGCAACTGTATTCTTTCTTACCACTTTCTGTTAAACTTGCTCCACAGAATCATTTTCCCCTAGATTCTGGATGAGCTCTTGGCTAAGAAGCATTCCTTTTCTGGTCCCTCTTAGATATGAATAAATTATCTCTTTTCTTTTAGGTTGTGAAATGTCTAGTTCAGTCTAATATCAAACTCCACATTTTCATCCCATTATAAAGTTTTCTCTTTCTCTTAGCCAAGGCCTAAAGCAGGCTTCGAACCTGCTTCTGGAAAGATGTGGTCATCTGCTTCCCCATGTTGCTTTTCTCCCCCTTCTTGCCCAGTGATTGGGCTACCTCTGGCTTCTCCAGGATTGGAGGTAGGGGAGGGATGAGGCTCTCCCCTTCCTGAGAGATTTCTTTAACATTCCTGCAGTTTCCTCATTGTCAACAGTGCTTCTCTGGCTGGGCACTAATGATCCTCCACCCCTACTTCTAATCCCTAACTTCTGCCAGTTCACATTTAGCCTCTTTCTGCTGGGCTCACCCTCCACCCCAAGTGGTCATTTTGGACGAAACCCTTTGCAAGGAAACTCGGGGCTGCACAGCCTACAGGAGCCAGGCTTACTAAACAAGAGTGCAGTTGTTTGCCAAAAGCCTCACCTACTCTCCAGTCTGCCTTTAGGCTGGCCAGATTCTTGTTTTCAAACTTTTTCAGGCATGCTTCAGTTAACTGCCTTTGTGTTCTCCCAGATTCCAGGGGCCAGCGCCAAGCCCTTTAGGTGTTTCTTCTGAAGCTAACTCACACATGAAAATAAGCCAGGATCCATCAAGCTTTCCTTATTAATCTTCGATTGGCTGATTGAGCCTACTGGGCTGAGATTTGCAAGCCTCACTCTGGACAATCTTCTTTGCAAACCTAGGCCTTGCTCTATAATGTGGGTGTAATTGGCATCTATTGTTCTGAACCCTGGGGCTTCAATCCAACTTGAGACAATAGAAAAGTGCCATTTTAATATTCTCTCGCAAAGAGATATGATCAGATGCTCAGTATTTGCATAATTTAAAGAATACAGGCTCTGGCCACATCACTTCCCCAGCGCCCATATAAAACAAAACACCAAGCATTCTTATATAAAAAAATCAGAATATTTTGTAAATCTGACCAGATTTGGGTTTCTTTGCCCTAAACAGTATTAAATTAGTCGAATATCTCTGTGCTCAATATTCTACAGGAAGTGTGAGACCCTTTCTTTTGGTTAAAAAAAAGAAAAGACAACCAGCTGTCAAACACTTGAATGTGGACCAAACATTTAAATATTCAGTAGAAATTTGGATGTATTATATAAAGCACTCAGCAAAGTGGAAAGCCCTCTGACCACTCTCAGAATAATCCAAGCAAACAGCAATTGGGGATATATTCTACTTTTTTCCATTTGTTCATCGCTCACCAGGATATAACGTGAGCTCCCATGCATATTGGGAGGGAAATGGACAGCACTTTGATTGTTCCTTACTTTGATATGTGACTGTCAGGGTTGCAAATAATGTGCCTGCAAAAGAAAATTGCCTTCTGGTGCACCTGAAGATGGAATTTTAAAAAATGTTTCTTCCTCTTTCCTTTTCTCTTTCCATTTACTCAGCATTACGTGACTCTATTGCTAAGCAGTCGAGGAGAAAAAGGAATTGTTTATGGTGGCTCCAGTGAGATAAGCCTGATAAAGAGGAAGGAGGCAACATAGCAAAGAAGTGTTTCCAACATTTATTTAGTATATATTTATTAAGCATCTATTGGGCACAAAGTACATAAAACATGGTGACTGCCTGCTAGAAGCTTTTAATCTGGTCGTGAGGATAGGATGTACATGCACTGTAAGTTAAATTCAAAGTTTGTAATATAGAAAGCAGAGTCCTCCCATACTGTGAGCCTGCAAAAGGCAAAGCTACAGCCAAGAAAGGGGTAGAAGCTAAAGAGGGAGAGGTCTGGGTTAAATGTAAGGTTCTAACAGAGCTGACCAAAGATGGGTTGGACCACCTGATGTGAAGGTGAGTTTCTTGTCCTCCAAGGTATTTCACCCAATCTGGATGAGCACTTAGCAGGAGCGTTTGTAGAGGGCATTATTGCATCTGACGAGTGGTTATTCTAGATGACCTTTAAAATACTCACATGACTTTATGATGCCTTGATTCTGTGAGTCCTGAAGACAGTGAGCATGCATGGGCTCATCAATGCTCAGGAAAGAATTTATTGAGGTTGAGGCATGAAAGAAGGAACAGATGTGGGACAGAAGAAGGGAGGGAGGAGGGAGGTCCAGTCAGAAGAAATACTATGAGATTAATGAAAGGTCTGGAGCTTTTTCTTGTCCATATTTTGCAAGAGGAAACTACATTATCCTTACCACATTTAAGGGAAGTTTACACAGGAGTTTAAGAAACAATATCTTAATGAATGTCTCTTTGCTTTGGAAAATTCGGAATAATTGACCCGTAAAGTCAAGCTTGAGGGATGAGCTAGGGAGTTTGTCCAGTTCACTTAAAATTTTGCTGAGTGTGTACTGTACTCAGTACACTCGCATCAGGCACTGGGAGCACAGAGATAAAAAGAGACACAGTTTCTTCTCTTGAATTGCTTATTGTAGAACAGAAGCTTTTAAAAAGCGCATCCTAAAATACTTCCTAATGAAGGCCTACGTTTAATTTCCCCAAAGTTTTATGACCACTTTAATAATAGCTATATTTATTGAGCACCTTCTAAGTGTGAGATGCAATATTAGTCTTTTTCTAGTTCTCATGACAACCCTTCAATGTAGATATTATCTTTGTTTTCCAAAGAGAAAATTGAAGCTGAGAGAGGCCAAGTATATTGCCCACCCATTAGTAAATGGCTAATTGAAAACTCAAATAGTCACTAAATTGATTGCATGTGGATCACATTCTAGATGCTGTACTAGATGCTGGACACACAGCATCTTAAGCAGTCTTCACACCACTGGAGAAGAGACATCCTACTGTCACCCCAATTTTATGGTCAAGAAAACAAAGGCCAATACAATTAAATTGCCTAGAGTCACATACTCAGTGTTATATATGTTTGTATCCCTCTCAAATTTATGTGTTGAAATCCTACCCCCTAATGTGATGGTATTAATAATAGGTGGGTCTTTGGGAGGTGATCAAAGTCATGAGGGTGGAGCCCTCATGAATGGGATTAGTGACCTTAAAAAAGATACCCCAGAGAGCTCCCTTGCCTTTTCTGCCATGTGAGGATGCAGCATGAAGACAGACACCTAATGAACCAGGACCTCACCAGACATGGATTCTGCTAGTGCCTCCATCTTAGACTTCCAGCCTCCAGAACTGTGAGAAAGACACTTCAGCTATTTACAAGAACCCCCCCGCCCCCATCTATGGTATTGTTATAACAGCCCGAAAGGACTAATATAGTCTGTCAGTACAGAGCAGAGCCTATATTTGGCCCAGCGTGCTTGGTTCCAAAGCTGATGGTCTTTGACCACTGTGCCACGACCCTTCCTCTCCTCTCTCTGCTACAGAGGCCACGGCTTGCCCCTGGCTCTGCTTTCTTCCTCCCTTTACCAAAAAACAGAGTGAATGACAAAACCACGTTCAACATTTTCTTGAAAGGCCAGGAGTGAACTTGAGTGGAGGAGAAATTCCCATTAGAATTCTGAGGCTCAGCATACGGCAGTGGCACCAGGGAGGTAAAAATGCCATGCTAATTAGGCAATTACTGGAACTCATGATTAAAACATGAGGTTGCCTTTCTAAGAGAATCCCTGGAATAAGTGGTATTCTTCATTTTGCCTTGGAGCTTGGTCGATCAGCGTCTAAGAAATTCACCTTCTTCTGCTGGAGAAATGATATGGGAAGCAAGGACCGTTTTATCCGTTATCTCTTGGGATCCTGACGACAGTCCTTTGGAGATATATGGGGAAGAATTTGGTTTGGGATTTTAATAGCCAGTTAATCAGATCCCTCATTCTTTTGAATCCTGTGTGGTGTGCAAAATATATGCAAAAGTCAGGGATTCCAATTTCAGATGGATTCCTTGGATTGGATCTCAGGTCTTGGATCTATGCCAAAATGCCCTTCCTCATACCCCCCTCCCCAAACACCCCTGCTGCAGCTGGACCTTGGGGTCTGCATTTAGGAAGGGCTGGGCTTACAGCCAGCTGAGCAGAGAAATTTACTTGCTTCACACCCAATGAATGCAGGGAACCTAGGAGATACACCAAGAGGTGTTTTATTGACAAATTCACAGGGAGAGGGAGCATTATGGTTTTGCTACAGTACCTGATCTTGTTCTTTGAATCCATTGCCCTCTCCTGATTTGACAGGTAGAAAATTTGAGGCTTGGAGAAATTAAAGTTTTGCAAGTCACACATAGCATGCCAGTGGAAGGGGTCTTAGAGCTCAGGGGGTCAGACCCTTTCTGTTATAAATGTGCCAGGTGCATCACAGAGAGGGAATGTGACTTGTCTAAGATCCCACTGCCAGAACTAGACACTTAGGTCTTCTGACTCTTTCTGGGGCTCTTGCTGGTGCCTCACAGAGTTCTCCTTTCCAACACCGTGACCTTTGTGCTCTTGGCTTGTGAGCAGGGTCTTCTGGATTCTGGTCCTGCCCCTGAGCTTCTTAACTCTGAGAGGAGGATGGTAGAGAGAATGTCTGCCTCTCAATGTTCTTGTGAAAACCAAATGAATGTGAGTCTGTGCAAATGCTTTGTGATTGTAACACACTCTACAGATATTGGGATATTATTTTTGAGATTGCCATTCTCACTTCTGTCCTCTCAGTTGGGCCCCTTTTTAAGCCAGGTGGGACACAGTTGGCCCAGGAGGTAGCTGAGCTTCTGGAGGAACAATGCTGCAGTGTGCTGGTTCTCAATGCTGGCTGCACATGAAAATTACCTGGAGAGTTTAAAAAACAAAAAAAATACTGATGCCTGGGCAGTATCCCCAGACTAATTAAATCATAATCTCTGGAGGAGTGGCTACTCACTGATCTATTTTTAAAGCTCCTCAGCTGTCCTGATACGTAGAAAGGTGGACAGCCACAGCCTTAGTGACCTCATACTTTTGTTTTATAGCAGTGACACTCTCTTGGAATGTAGATGGGTGATTGCAATCCACGGTGGATCATCTGTCTTTTAATGTTGGAAACCTAAATCCAAGCCTCATTGGAGTCTTGCGTGAGCCTGTTCACATTACTTACGACAATTCTTTACCTATGCATAGGGGTTGCCCACTCTTGATGCCATTTAATTTTTACAACAGCCCTGTGAGATCAATAACTATTGGCCTCATTTCACGAAATGGAAAAATGGTGCTCCTACCCAACCCTGCATGGAAGCAGATAGCTGTCTCTGCTGCTCTTTAGAAGAGAGGCTCACACCAAGTGGGTCGGTCAGAAGCTAATCTCTATTTCCCACTCTGACAATGGCACCTGCCCATTTGGGAATTCATGGAAAGCATCCCTTTTGATCAAGTAAGCTTGTTATTAACACCCAACCAGACCTGTGGTCAACATTTGTGAAGGTTGTACGCTCTCCAACCCTAAGAAGTGCCAATTGCATTACGTTTGTGTGAATGGTATCCCCAGCTCAAGGGCAGTACCCGGGCTGGGTGGCTGCTCGTCCTGAACCTGAATGTACCAAGAGGAGCTGTCTGGATCTGGAGGCTCTCTCTCTGCTAAGATCTAAGAGATGCTGGAACAATCCCCAAATGCGGCCCTGCCATTCTAGGTCAAATGCTAAAACAACATAAAATCAGTGTGTGATCTGTTTCTTTAACATTATCTTCTCCAGGCTTTTTCATTTTAAATGCACATACCCTTAGGAACAAGAAACTATTTTAGGCTCTTAAATGGATCTTCTCTTATGTGTTTGAGAATTGGTAATTCATATAGAATAGGGGTTTACGCTTTTCAGTCTTCGCTTTGCCTTCTGTGATGTAGGCATTCCTCTTGCCAATTTACACAGGAGCCAACCAGGGTTCAAAACAGTCCCTGTCTTGACCCAAATTGAACTTATTTTTTGTTTGTTTCTAGATCTAAGATTTTTCCCACTGTCCCCTACTGAAGAAAATAAGGTTTTATTTTATTGTCCTTGACTACATGCTTTTCAGAAACATGTGCATCAAAACAAACATTTGTTGGAGATGGTCCTGTAGGGTAACTCTTCCAGTTCAGATATGACTTCACTTGAAATCATTTATGCTCTGTTTTCCAAGTAAGAAACTTTACCTGGTGGACAAGTTTCTTTTTTAAATTAGTATGGAGGCTGGGGTAAATGGGATATATTAAAATATCTTAGGTTTCATTGAAAAACTCATGAATAGGAACATGGCTAGATTATTTATTCAATTACCTCCTCTTTGAAAATAGAATCTCTGCTCAGAGAAAACCAATATTTTTGTTCACAGAATATAGGCAGTAAAGACTATGGACTTTGGAGTCAGGCCTGAATTCAGATAGGCTTCTCCTTACCGGTGTCTTTGTGACTTGAAGTAAATTGTGGGGCATCACTTAGTCTCACTTTTCTCATCTGTAAAATGGGTTAATTAGACTTATCTCGCAGGATATTAATCTAGAGCATAGAGCACATAGAAATTCCTCAAAAATGTTAATTTATTTACATCGTTCTTGCATTAAGAATCTATTAGTCTCATTATGAGAGTTAGTTTCATTATTATAATATATTATAATTAGATTGTGGAAAAGAAAAGCCTGGGTAGATGGGCTTTAGCAATGTTCATTTATTCATTCACTAATTCAGTTACAAAGAGTGGTCTTTCTAAAGCTTTTTTCTGGCTCTTCTACCTAAAGCTCGTCAAAGCCTCCCCATGACCTACAAAATAAAGCCCAAATCCCTTAGGCTGGTATTCCAGACCTTGCAACTCTCTGCTCTTATCTTCTCCTCCCTCTTCCCCATCTGTGCTCCCCTGAATGATATCCTTCCTTGGATTCTGTGTGCTATTTCATGCTTCTGTGCTCCCTTAGTCTGCAAGCTCCTTCTCATGACTTTTCACTTGCTGGACTGTATAATTCTTTCTGTCCTCAAGGTCCTCCTCTTCAGAGAAACTTCTTCTGATCTGTCTCCTTTCCCAAACACAATTCATGACTGTCTCCTTTGTCTTTACCCTGTATTTAGCACATCTGTTGGCTATGGCAAGTTCTACAACCTCTTCTAGACTGTAAGTTCCTGCAGGGTGGGACCAGTATCTTCATCTTTGGTATTTGGAGCCTGGCACAGTACCTGGCATAGAGCCGCTGTGGAGAGACTTTAACTGACTGTAACAAAGCAATGTGCTTAGCGTTTTACTAGAGGTATGCATGAAAGGTTTCGGTAGTTCAGGGGAGAAAACTCCTAGCTCCTGAGCATACCAGCTATGTGATCTGGGGAAGTTCTTTAACTTTTAGGAGCCTCAGTTCCTTATCTATATAGATGACAAAGTAATAAATAGTACCTACTTAATAGAGCTGTTGTGCAGATTAAGTGTAAATCTTTAATGCATGTGAAGCACTTAGAATAGTGTCTGACATGAATGAAGTATCTAGAAAATGGTTGGCTAGTATAGCTATTTTTTATTAAAAAATAAAAATTATAAAAATTAAAAGTAATTTAATTTTTCACTGTACTACAACAAAAGCATTTTCATATGCATTAGCCTCATTTGCATTACACAATAATTCTATGTTATTTATATTCTTCCTATTTTTCAAATGAGGCCATGGAGGTTAAGAGAAGTGAACTGATTTTTTTAAGATTTCACTTATTTATTTTTTAAAAGATTTTATTTATTTATTTGAGAGAAAGAGCAACAGAGAGCATGAGTAGGGGAGGGGCAGAGGGAGAGGGAGGAGCAGACTCCCTGTGTACCTGATGCGGGGCTCCATCCCAGGACCCCAGGATTATGACCTGAGCCAAAGGCAGATGCTCAACGGACTATGCCACCCAGGTGCCCCAACTTGTTTGTTTATTTTAGAGAGAGAGAGAGCATGTGCAAGAGTGTGTGCGAGCAGGGGGAGGGGCAGAGGGAGAGGAAGAAAAAATCTCAAGCAGACTCCACACTGAGTGCAGAGCCGTCAACTTCACAACCCTGAGATATGACCTGAGCTGAAACCAAGAGTCAGACGCTTAACTGACTGAGCCACCTAGGTGCCCCAAGAAGTGAACTGATTTAAACAAGGTCACAAGGTTAGTAGATCATCAGATGCCAAGTTGGGTACTCTTTCCATTCTAGCATAGCTTCCTTCTTGATTCACGTATCTCTCGATGACTTACCACTGGGTCCCTAACATTTCCATCCTCTGGGGAAAAAACTTCTTTCCGTGGAGGAGTTATCCACCATGCATCATCACTTACTAATACATTACAGCTGCGTTGTCAGATGGGTTGCGTTGTGCTGTCAGATTAGCTGGGTGGTCCTTTACCGAGCAGGAGCTGGCTAGTCAGTCAGTCCTGGCTGCAGCTGAGGAGATAAAAAGAGAAGGTTCAGGCATTCGGGGATCCCACCCAGCCAAGGCAGGCTTGCGTGTAGTCTGCAGTGGGTGGAGAGGAGGGAGACTTCCCAGTCTTACCTGTAAAATTGGGAGGATAATGGCTGCTTTACAGGGCCATTGTGAGGACAACATGAGGTAACTATAATAGGTATCATTGATTAAGCAAATACCATCTACATGTATTACCTTAGTCCTCCCGACGACAACATGCACTAGTTCTAGTATTATCCCCATTTTACAGAGGAGAAACTGAGGCGCAAAGAGGTTATTTGTCTGCCAGTTGCGAGGTGGCAGAGTCAGAATTTGAGCTCTCCCTCTGCACTGAGATAGCATATGAAAAATGCCTGGCCAGAGAGGGATTTATCACAAACTTTCCCTTTCAAGGCATGGAGTCTACTTTGTTTTCATAATTTTGTAGCTATTTCTTGAGAAAGGGCATCTGAAATTGTATAAGCTTCCAACCTACATCTGCCTGTGAGCCTCACTGTAGTGAGCGCTCGAAAGAAATGAGCTGCCTCTCTCCTGGACGGTGGGGTCTTGGAAGTGGAAGGAGAAAGAAGATGAGACGGGAGGTGAGACATGGACCGCAGGGGATGGGTGGATGGCAGGGAGGGGGACATGTTAACTTGCTTCCTGGCTGACCCCCTCCTTAACACAGGGTAGTTAAGACTGTCACCAAGGGGCTCAGCTAAAGCATGGAAAGCTTCGCTGAGTTTTGCTGACTTCCCGAAGCTTAATTTATAGCCAGCCAGTGAGTGGAGCTAAAGCTTCATGAGACGGCTGCTTGTCCAGCCGACCTGCTGGGGAATTCCTGCCTGAGCCTCCCCCCTCTGTGTGGGTCCAGCAAACAGTCCCACTAAGGAGCTTATCTCAGCCTGGCAGAGCAGAGGGTCACACTGCCCACTCCTCCCTCAACTTGTTCTCCTTTCTTAGCCACGGCCCTTCACATTCTTGGGGCTAAATCCATGCTTCGTCAGCTGCGTGCTTATTAAGCTCCCTAGACTGGAGAGAAATGGAGCTGAAGAGATCCTTTTTCTTATTCTCGGTGCAAAGAATGAGCACACACAGGCATTTTAACTCCGTAAGCCAGGCAGTTTGTTTAAACCAAGGGTTGCAAACCCAAATGCCTGCAGGGGCCCGGTGGGAAACATTACGGAGAGAGGTGAGCTAGGTGAAGACAGTAGGGACGGGTGGGGACTATGGCAGACTGGAAAGCACTCGTGCTTTCTTGGAAGCAGGCAGTGGCTCTCCAGCTCGTCATCGCAGCTGGTGGGGAATGCAGGTCGAGGGTTGCCTGATTCTCTGATAATTCAGGAGAAAGTGTAGAGCTGGATTTTGTGTGAACTTTCCTAATTTTATTTTATTTTTATTTATTTATTTATTTATTTATTTATTTATTTTTAAAGATTTTATTTATTTATTTGAGACAGAGAGAATGAGAGAGAGAGCACATGAGAGGGGGGAGGGTTGGGAGGCTCAGAGGGAGAAGCAGACTCCCTGCCGAGCAGGGAGCCCGATGCGGGACTCGATCCCGGGACTCCAGGACCATGACCTGAGCCGAAGGCAGTCGCTTAACCAACTGAGCCACCCAGGTGCCCAAACTTTCCTAATTTTAAAAACGTTTTTTGGGACAAACAAAATACTTCTGTGGGCTTGTTTAGTGTGTAGGCTGCCATTTTGAGAATGCCAATTTAAGCTGTGAGGTGAAGTCTCAGCTCTGGCTACTTTTTCTTCACTTCTCCCTGCCACTTGACCCATTTGATTTCCATGGAAGTGGCTGTTAGTTAGGAGACCTTGTTGTTGGTCTAAGGAAGAAGCTATTTGGGAAAACCTGAGCGCAGCATTTGCTTGTTCTTTCATTTTGTCCATTAACTCATTCACTTATTCAACAACTACTGAGCGGCTATTTTAGACACATACCACTCTAGGGGGGCAGGAGTGAACATGGCGTAGCTCTCAAGGAACGCATGATATCGGAGGAGAGGTGAGCAAGATGGGTGCTCTTACTGGTTCACAGTGGTCAGGGCTTTGATGGCTGCCTAAAAGACACATAGGAACATGGATGACAGAATTCTTATCTGCACCAGAGGGAATCAGGAAAGGATTTTCAGAAGATATGGGAGGTGTGAAGGTGAGAGCTGAAGGGGAGGAAAGTGATGGATTTGAATGCTGAGTGAATGGATAAAGTAGGTGATGGGTTGGGAGGGCCTTCCAAGTAGGGGGAAACAGGGTGAGCTTGGGGTTAATGGTGTGGTGGCACATGGTGTGTTTGGGAAATGTCAAGTCATCTGTGTGGGGTGCTGGTCTGGAGTGGCATGGAAGATGCTGGGGAGTTGTCTGGGGTTAGGTTGGGAATGGCCCTATGAGCCATCCCTACTCTATCTGATAAACTCTGCAGAGCTACTAAAGTTGTATAAACCAGGGGAGTCCCATGGTCACATCTGTTTTAGGAAGATCATTGTGGTTCCAGTGAAGCATGATTTGGAATGGCAGGTTAGCGGGGACTATAGGGGATCGTGGGATTGGGTAGAGAGCAGACAAGGAAGAAGGTCAACAAGCTAGGGTAGTGGTTCTCAATCCTGGGTACAGCACCTATGGTTAAACCTATCCCAGGCTAGGTAGATCAGAATTTCTGGGTTTGAGGTTCCTAGCCTTGGGATTAAAAGCTGTCTGAGTGGTTGGGCATCACTGAACAAGGAGACCATTGCCTGGTGGGGGAAACATCTCAGAGAGAGGGCTGATATTGCTGGGGAATCCTTGTGTCTCGGGGCTGGGGAGACTGTGGCCCTTATCCTGTCCAACAGCTCTATGTCACAGATGAGCACCTGAGACCCCAGAGGAATATTTGTTGCTATATCAGATAAGGAACCTTCACAAATTTTTATTATTACCTTGTGTTGGGAGGAGCCTCGGGTTTGAAGCTAAATGACTCTGTTTTAAATCCTGCCTGGGTTACTCTCATTGGCTATGATATGTCGGACAAGTCATTTGACCTCTTTCAATTGCATTTCCTCATCTTTAAAATGGAATTAATAATACCTGTCTTTGAAAGTTGTGGTGGGGATTAATATTTGTAAAATGCCTAGCACAATGCTAGGTAAATGATCAGTAAATGCTCTTACTGCCCCGATGGTTATAGTTATAAGGGACCAACTCCATGGTCAGCTGTGGTTTCTGGACTGTTCTGCTAAAAAGACTCAAGTAATATGATGGTCACCTGCAAGGGGAGGGGAAGGTTGTCAAAAAGGATTCTTATGAGAGCTTTATTATGAGCAGAGAAGAAATGGAAAGAGCAGGTTAGATGAACATCCCTTCCCTAACTGATCCCCTACACTTAATTTTTTAAAGCATGTCCTATTAGCTATTATTCTATGCTGCCTCCTCATGCAGAACTGTTTCTGTTTTTCAAAAAATAATTTTATTTAAGACCCACAGAAGGTACAAAAATGGTACAGAGATTTTCTGTGTAACTGTCCCCGAGCTTCCCCCAGCAATGATAGTATCTTACATAACCATAGTTGTGTTATTTTTCTACAGAGCTCTACTTATACTGCTGTTGTTTCCTACTCCTCTCACTTAACATAATAGTCTATATATTTTCCTTTATCATACATTCATGGTAAACATGCATTCAGTGTCTTGCTATCCCACAGTCTAAATGATTTCCTTACTGTTGGACATCTGATAGTATTCCAACCAATTGCATAGGTTGTTTCAACTGTTTTGCTATAGTCTTGCTGGTGAGCATCTTTTTGTATAAGGCTATTGCCATATTTGGGATTATTTCATTAGGATAGATTACCGAAGGTGGAATTGCTGGGTTAGGGAATCTGAACGGGTGAAAGATTTTTGACACCTATTTATGCCGTTTGCTGAAAGAGAGCTGCCTGAAATGAGCTGGAGAGGGGTTGCTCCAGAAGATGAGAGTGGGACTCCAAAGATGACCTTGAACAGAGAAGACTCTAAGAGCCCTGGTAAGTGCCTGCAGCGGAAGCTGAGCAGGAGCTAGAGCAGGGGAACCCTACTGAGACTCAATCACAGGGCACCCTGTCTACTCCCAGCTGAGAAGCCCAGGGCCCCGGGGGTGCTTTGCTGTTCCTGACATGGCTGCTTGTCCAGTGCCACTGCTGAGACTTGCCTCTAATCTCCTGTGCCCAAGCTCTGGGCTCTTTTTTCCTTCCTCATTTCAGGCCATTTCACTGAAATCTGAGTAAATGATTGATCACTTTAAAACAAGGAACGAATGGACTTGCTGGGCAATCAGACCTCCTTCCAGCCAGCGCACATTTGTGCACCCAGTGGTGGGTGCAATGTCATCAGCATATGATGGTTGGAATTTGTTGTGCTGTGACAGGCAGAACAGTCCCGGTGGTTTGTCCGGGCTGCAGTTAAAGGCCGAACAGGAGCACTCTCAGAGTAGGGATCGGATGTTTGGTCTCTTATCAAGGGCTAAGAGTTCTCATGCAGGGGATGGGGCCAGAAAGGGCAAGTGCTGAGATGGGGGAAGGAGAGTGCAAAGTGAATTGGAGGCTAATTCCTCAGCATGGGCTAGAACTTAGCACTTACTTGTTTTCCATACTGAAAATAACAACAGTCTTTTATTCATCAATAGAAATGAACTGCAAATTGTTACCAGCACCACCACATTTGTTCAACACCTACTATGTGCCAGGCATTGTGATAGGTGTTTTATACATGTTAGCTCATTTCATTCTACATCAGTGTTCATCTCTGTTTTGGGGATGAGCCCCTGAGGGTCAGAAGAGATTATAGCTAAAAGGTGCCAGGGATTGAATTCAGGTCTCAGTCTTGTCCTTGTTGCCCTAAGTTTGCTATTGCCCATGATAGTTGGATCATTGCATGAGTGCTCCTAAAAAAAATCCAGTGTTGTTTTCCATTAACAGCTGCTTCTTACCAAAAATCTGTGCTCCTCTCCTTCTTAAGCTCGATGATATTTCCCAGCCTTCCTTGTGGGTAGGTATGGTCATGTGATTGAGTTCTGTTCAATAGAAGACTAGCAGAAGTGATAAGCATCACTTCCCTGTACTCTTCTCCTATGGAACGAAGATTTTCCTTAGGGCCACAGAACCCACATGTATGTAGTTTCTGTTAGAGTGTTTCCCTGAATGGCTGTGTTGAGCAGGACCTTAGTCCCCCTCCCTATTTATAACCTCTCCACTTGCCCATATGGTTATGTAAATAGCATGTGAACTTTTTGTGGTTAGCCACCGGACATTTTTTTGGATCTATTTTTAACAGATATTAGGCTACCCAAATAACATAAAACACTAACTTTTTTTATTTTTAAAATTCTAGAGAACGCAGCAGGGCTCTTCCAAGTAAGGGCTGGGAGTAGGTCACAGGGATTTATAGATGGAGCAAGGACTGATTGGGGTGGGAATCCTCTGGGTTTGCTTGATGAAGGTTCCAGGGCACTGCAAGCCTAATGAACTCAAAGTTACAGAGAATGCAGATGAAAGTCCCGTCCCTTTGTTCAGAGATCAGCCTATTTTTTTCTCATAAAAGAAAGTGTTGCTAGGAATAGTAACAGATTTCTATTTCCATTTAGTGAATCACCAACATTATTTGGTGGTAGTTGGTACTAAGGTTATGTCAGATCATGATAATCACAGGATTCTACTTAACTTCTGTCTAGAGAATCCCAGAACTTTCTTTGACCCCATGTCTCTTGAAGAACTATCTGGGGTATTGAAATCGAGTCAGGAGGCAGTTTGCTATCTCTGCAAATTCTGTTATAACTCTGGAATCTGGTAGATGAAGAGGTCTACCCAGAGAAGGGGATGGTTTTATTGAGCTGGTGGGTTAAAATCATAGGGTTGGGCTTGGTGAAGACTTTCCTGTGCGGCAACTCAGTCTTCCTCCAGGTGCCTGGCTGGAGTTTATTCTATATACCTTAGCAGAAAGGCTCACAGTTAGGGGACTCCACCCAAACTACAGTAGATAGGAGGAAATGGAAGAAAGACTATTTCTTCTTCCCTTTGTTTCTGCTTATCCTTTGGTGTTCAAGATGGTGTTGGTGGGTGTGGTGATGGATGATGCAATAAAGAGAGGACCAGAGGCCATGCAATGCTAATTATATAGGAAAATATTTGAAGTAGCTTGTTAAGGGCATAACGATAATTAAATAATTTCAGTTTTTAATGTCCATTATTATAACATATCTAGTTTTTCCAGGAATTTGCTCAAATGTCATTATCACTACTAAGTATTTCCTGATAGCATCCTCTTCCTCATCCCCCACAGGCAGTTGGTTGTATCCTCATGTATGTAAGTAAATAGATCTATTATAACACATAGCAAATTAATTGATTATTCAATTAATTTATTGGCTCACCAGAAGTTTATTGAACACTTACTCTGTGCCAGGCACTGCAGAGAACATAGGGGACACAACAATGATTTTGATACGGGTAACTCAGAGGTTGGTAGGGGAGACCAGAAGTGAATCAGCACTTAACAGGGCAGTGTGATGACTTATGTATGCACAGGTGGATTGCGGGTTGGTAGGACAAAAGTCCAAATCACACCGCAGGTGGTGCCCAGGAATCCTCCTGGCAGTGAAGACACCAGCATCAGTTGAAATAAGCCCATTAGGAGAATTGGGAGATGGCTGGGTAGAGGAGTAGCTGTTCAAGGCAGGGAGTAATAGTTAAGTCATGGAGATGAGAAAGAGCACGATGCATTTCAAAAACTATTAAATAATTTTGTTGGAGGTGAGTATGGGGGAAATGTAAGCAACTCTTTGGAATTATTCAGTTGTTGTGTCTGTCTCTTCTTGCTAGTTTTCGAGTTCAGGGATCATGCTTTGTATATCTTTATAAACCAGTATCTGGAACACCAAGGGCATTAGTAAGTTTTTGCTGAATGAATGAGAGCTGGCTGATGTTGAGTCACTCACATCTGTTGGTCTCAACTCTCAGAACTGCTGGTCTGTTGTTCAGCCCTATAGGCTCTCAAAACAGGATGGGCATAGATCCCTCTAGCTATGAAACAGCTGGAGGCTTCTTTGCAAATGACAAAAAAGAAGTACTAAATATTTAATGCTTAAAAGTTAAATATTATTATAAAAGTAATTTAATATAAATGGCTTTCAGCAAATCCTTATCCATATTTCATGACTACGGTGGGCGTCCGGGTTCTAATGATTGTGAGCAATTAATTTTAATGGTTACGTATTCTCAATTTCCCTCTATTTTTCTCCTTAGCAGACCCCCAGGTCTATCAGGAAAGTGAAGAACTAGACACATTGAATGTCACTGTGGACAGAAAGAGACACAGAGCTGTGAGTTGAGGTCTCCAAATGACAAGTTAATAGGCATTTGGGACTTGCTAAGTGGTACATAAGCTGTGATGCTATAAAAACCTGAAGTATAATGTTAACTTGTGACACAATGCCTTTATTCTCCTACTGAATAGTTCCACAGAGTTAGGCATCTCCTCCTCTGTGATTCCACAGTAACTTCATTATATTCCCTGAGAGGAATAATAATTGTGAGGCTGACTCTCATTTACTGAGTACCTACTATGTGCCAGAAGCTACACTGAGACTATTTCTATTCTATTACACGAACCATGGAAAATTGGTATTTTATTCTCATTTTTCAGATAAAAAAACTGGGGCTAAAAGAATGAAGTTGCTCAGGTTCATGTAGTATATCGTTGTTTTTTGTCTCTCTGGATTGTGAGTTCTGCATCAGTAGGAATCTCATGATATTCTCTCCTGTAGTGAAGGGGATAAGAGTACTCAATAAATGCTTGTTGAATGAATAAATGAATGAAGACCAAATTCAGTATTATGAAATTATTATTATATTGGACACTTGCCATTTCGCAAAGATTTTAATGAAAGATCCCTTCTGAGGTGGAAGAAATGGTTGATTTTCTCTAATGCAAAGGTCCCCAAACTGCAAATATTGTCTTGGTACTTTGCAGGAGTTTGGGGTACAAAAGTGAGTCCTGTATTCCTCTCCTTTAGCCTTTAACATGGAAGCTTCCATTTTGGCCACAAGGTGGAGAAGGGCTGTAGAATTTGATGATTTTCTGACACTTGCATTATATGTTGTGGGAAAATACTCTTCTTTGGTATTCTACATCTGCAACTTCTTTGCCTTGGATAAATATATCATAGATTGATGCATAACATATGCAAAGTTATGCAAATATAGTCAATCCTTCCAAATTAGTCACTGGGGTCACACAGACAACATGCCCTTTGCAGTTTTCCACTGAGTGCTCCTGGTCTCTCTCTCTCTCTCTCTCTCTCTTTTTTAAGATTTTATTTATTTATTTGACAGAGAGAGAGATAGCGAGAGCAGGAACACAAGCAGGGGGAGTGGGAGAGGGAGAAGCAGGCTTCCCGCTGAGCAGGGAACCTGATGCGCGGCTTGATCCCAGGACCCTGGGATCATGACCTGAGCCGAAGGCAGATGCTTAACGACTGAGCCACCCAGGCACTCCTGCCCCTGGTCGCTTGATAGGAGAGATCAGTGGGGGTCAATGTGGCTCTTAGAGGGGGAAGGGATTGGCTGAATACCAGAACACAACTCAGATTTCCAAATTATGTGTCATATCCCAGTGGGAGGCCATACTGTTCAATTCAATGGACATTGACTGCTTATTTTGGGCTAGGCTCTGTGCTAGGTGCTGGGGATTCTGGGCCAAGATTTGAAGTGTTCCATGGTGAAATGGTTATGGCAGATAGAGATACTTTTGAGAACTAATAACTCTTAGCAGAGAAAGAATGGGGGAGGGGAGGGCTGGGGTGGGCACAAAACTTTACAGAGTGGGACCTGGGATTCAGAGAGGTTAAATAACTCACCCTAAGTCACACAGCTAGTAAGGGGCTGGGCTGGGATGGAAACCTTGGTTTCTGTAAAGGACAGTGTTACAGTTGCTTAGAGATGAAGAGCATAGACTATGGAATCATAAGACCTGGGTGTGGACCCTGACCTCTTTCTTCTTAGCTGTGTGGCCTTGGCCTTGTGTTACATAACTTTTCTTGAGCCAGAGTTTTCTCAACCTCTCTTGATGTTGCTACTTTAGAAGGTGGTAATGAGGTTGAAATAAAGAAATAAAGAAACATTGGCAAGGTACCGATCACCTTACTGGGCGTCCCTTGAGCACCAAGTCAATAGTAGCAGTTAGAATCTGTCGGGATGTGTCCCTTTATCAAAGCCCAGTAAGGGAGCAAAGATTGAGAAGCAGGAGTTCCCAAAGGGTCCTAAATAAGGTAGTCTGTGGTAGATAAAACAGTTGGGTTAGGGCCCATGATTCTCAATTTGTTAGCATTACTTGGGGAGATTTAAAAGCCAGAGATTATTGTCTCTGTACTATTATTTTTTTTAAAGCTACTGGAGAGTGTAACTGTGCAACTAGGTTGAGAATCACTAGATTGGGCAATCCTAGGAGGCAGATGGTTTTAATGACGAGGCATTGTCCACCTCCACCTCTATCTCAGTGCGACTGGGTTCCCAGACAAGGGGTCACCAGTGGCTCATTTAGGTAATATTGATCCCTTGAGAGTGCTGATAGTGAAGTCAGCATGCTAACTAACCCAGCAGCCATGAACTCTGCCCTAAAGGGACATGATCAAAGTTGCATTTCTGAGGTCAGGCCTCCAGTGAGGCATGGCAGTGAGAAATGACAAATCCAGTAACAGGCCAGAGGGGAAGGCAGAGTACTCATACCTATAGGACCCAAAGTGCATGTATGTAAACCCAGCTTCTTAGAGCTCTCCTTAGCCTGTCCCATCATGGTAAATTCTTTTTTAAGATTTTATTTATTTATTTGTCAGAGAGAGAGAGAGAGAGCACAAGCAGGGGGAGTGGCAGGCAGAGGGAGAGGGAGAAGCAGACTCCCTGCTGAGCAAGGAGCCCGATGCGGGACTCCATCCTAGGACCCCGGGATCATGACCTGAGCCAAAGGCAGACGCTTAACCAACCTGAGCCACCCAGGCATCCCCTATCAGGGTAAATTTCTCCAGAACTGCAGTTCCTGGTCATTACATCATGGCATGCTATGGTGTGGCCTATTCAGTAGGATACACGTTTTGTTACCATAATTAGGAACACAGATTTGCAAATGACTTATTAAGACACTGAATAAAAATATATACCACAATGAGATGAGGTTACCTCCCCTTTTCTTTGCCTGGGCAACCGGTGGTCCCTTGCTCTTTCACTTCTATTCTGGCTCTCCTTTCTTTCTCCACTCAGCAGCCAGAGTGATTTTCTTAACATGCAAATCACATCCTGTCAGTCTCCTGCTTTAATCTGCTGGTGCCTTCCTATTGTACTAAAAATAAACTGCACATCCCTTTGCCAGTCCTCAAGACCCTTCGTTAAATGAATGCACCTGTCCACAGACATCTCTTTCCCTCCCCCTGGACCTCTACTCTCGAGTTCTAGACAGTGCTGAGTTCTTTCCCATCTCAGAGACTTAGTGTTTTCTGTTCCCACTGCCTAGAATTCCTTTATCCTGGCTCTTTACTTAAAGGGATGCCTAATGTTACCTTATGGGAGAGGACTTCCTTGTCCACCTGAGCTGGAATAGCCTCCCTGTCCCCACTGTTGCCTCCATAGCAACAATCACCATCGTTAATGATTAAATTTTACTTTTTTTTTTTTTGTATATCAACATACAGCAGCTATTCACACTAATATAATGGAACTGCCATAAGGCTGGGGCCTTGTCTGACTTCCCATTTTTCTGCCAGCATTTAGCACAGGACCTGACATATTGTAACCATTCAGTAAATATTCGTTGAAGGAAAGAATGAATAGTTTGATAACTCTTACACACTCTGAAATACTTCTAGAGAGGGAAAGAAGGGGTGGAATGATAACTGGTTTGCTCTAAGTGGGACATCAACTGAGTAAGCCTATGGGAATGTACAGTTATATTCAGTCAACAAATGAATATTGAGTATTTACTCTGTCTGGACACTGTTTTAGGCACTGGAGATGCAGTCAAAAGTAAGGCACCAAGTTCTCTGCTCTTATGAAGCTTATAGCAAATATTAGCAAACAAACAAGATTATTCCAGCAAGTAATGAGTTCTGTGGAGAATTTATTCATAACAGGATGATGTGGTCAAGAATGATGGGGGGGTTGGCTATGGTGAGAGAGTGGTCAGACAAGGCTTCCCTGAGTAGGGGGCATGGATAGAGGAACCCAGGGAAAATCGTTCCTAAACTGATGTAATGTATCTTATGTGTATGAAAGAAAAAAAACTTTCAAAGTCACTGCTCTAGGAGCTACTACTCAAGTCTTAATTAGAATCCACTTAAGTCAGACGTTAGTTTGTTCCCTAACAGTGATTAGGACTGTCTTGGGTAATTAACAGCTCTTAGATTCGGAGGGAAAAATACCTTAATTCTCTGCCTGACCTTGATTTTGTGAGTGCTGAGTCAAAAGGAGTGAAAGGGGCCAGGAGCTAGCTGGGTCATGGGGACAGATGTAGACCAAGCTCCATCTGGCTACAAACTGATTCACCGGGCAAATGGGGGGACAGATTGTCTGAAGTGAGGTGACTGCGGAAGCTCGGATTCATGGCCTCTAGCTCTTTCACACTAGCTGTCATGGTCCAAAGACATTGCTGGTATGGCCTGGACCAAGAAGTCCGCATCCCCCCCACTGGCTTTGCATGGCCTCATCCATACCCACTTTTCTAGAGATAGACTAGAAGCCTCACTAGAGCTGATCCCCTTACCCTTTAGCTTCCCTGGCTCAGGGAAGCTTGGTCACAGTCTGAAGCTAAGAAGTCCCCTCCTAAAAGAAGAGACAAACTTTTCACACCCCTCATTTCTCTTTCTTATCCTAGTGGTGTCTCCAAGCCCCAGTCAGTCAGACTCTGGAAAGTTGTGGATAAAAGAGACTGGTTTTTTTATTTTTTCCCCCAAATTAGTGTGTGTTCTTTAATTTTATTTTCCAATTCCACATCCTCCTCGCCTCCCGGCACCAACCCCCTTCCTTCCCTTTCTCTTCCATTCAAGTAAGCTTTGGATTAGAGTTTCAGATCAACTTTCAATTCTCTTTTAGCAGATTTTTAATTATCCCAAAGCCGCACTGTGAGGAGCCTGGTTCAGAGGCTCCAGGCGGCTTTGGTCACGTAAGTATCATCTCTATGGCAACTGACCCATATTGGGTAGAAGCAAATAAAGCTCAGAACCAAAGGTTAATTGCTATTTCATTTCTGCTTTTGTCCCCCCCTTGCAATTCCAGCATTGTGGATGGAGGTTCTAATTAGAATCAAATTATCAGCAGATTGAACATCTTCTTTATGATTTTGGTGGCAGAAAAATTACTCTGGCTGGCTAGAAAAGGGAGAGTGATAGACGGTTTCTATTGGCCTCAAGGTCTTCTTTCCCACCCCTGGAGAGGACAGACAGCTTAGATGATCTGGCCAAATGGTCTAGATCTTTTTTTTTTCTTCCCCCAAAGTGGGGGAGAGAGAGAGCGCAAATGGTCTAGATCTTTGCAGCACCAAAGAGCATGCTCCTTCCTCATTCTTACTCTATATTGACATTAATAATCTTACTGACAGTGCTGACCACTTACTGGGATTTACTTGTACCAGGCACTCTGCTAAGCACATATGCACACGATCTCATTTAAACATAAAATGATGCCATAAGTTAGAGATTCCTAACCCCATTTTACAGATGAAGAAACCAACCTCAGGGCTATTAAATAACGTGCCCACAGTCACATAATTAGTAAGTTGCAGAGCTGCATTTTGAACCCAACTTACCTGATGCTAAGGCTCTTAACCATTAGTCAGATCCCCAAATATGCTCTATGAGGCTCCAGTTTGGTTAGAGAGACTAGGAGACTCACAGGGCAGGTTAGCTGCCCCACATCAAATGTGCTCAGGGATTTGGCTAAACTCATTCTCTTCCCATTAGTGTTCTGAAATAGTAATTATGGAAGAAGTATATCTATCATGGTACACATTAAATCTTATATACAGTTTCTCTGGTTCCCTAGAATGAAAAACAGCTATACAAGGTCTTTACTCACCTTCCTCAAATACAGTATTGTTGTGATCCTTTCTCACCTTTGCTCAAGTTTTCCTTCTTCCTGGAATTCCTTTTCCTTTTCTATAATCTACTATTTACGCTTTTCATCCTTCCAAGCCCATTGGAAAACACAATGCCCTTTATGAAGTATATTTTCTTTGATAACCATGGCTCACATTTTTCCTTTTGTCATAAATTCCTATAACCATTCATTTTCTGAATTGTTGCCATAGTGGTTAATAATTTTGATTCCAACTCAGATTTCCTGGATTTGAACCCAGCTCCACTCTTTAACACTTCACTGTCCTGAGAAGCTTACTTCTCTGTGCTCAGTTTCCTCACCTGTAACTGGGGCCATCATAGAACCTCTACCTTAGTGGGTTCTTGTGAGGCTTAAATGAGTTTCTACATGTAAAATACTTAGAAGAATTCAGTGTTTATAGTAATATGTGGTTTGTTGTTATGTCCGCCTTGCTCATTAATTGTTGTCTTTTGTGTTATCCAGGACAGAAGTTCAACTCAAACACATCTAAGCATAACAAGGGAATTTATTGACCCATTAACTGGGAAGCCCAATGATATACCTAACATGGGCATCACTTGATCCGGGGACTCAGTGGTGATGCTCAGCAATGCTTTTTCTCTGTGCTGGCTTGATTCCCAGGCAGGTGCCCCCCCCAGCATTAGATTTACAACCTCCCATGCCAGAAGTCAGGCAGCACCTCTTTCCTATGAGCGCCAGAAAAAATTCTGGGGTAGCTTTAATTGGCCCAACTCAGATCACATGTCTACTAGCGAACCAAAGTTCATAGCCAGGGAGATTCTCACTGTCCAGACCCTCGAAACAGAGGGTAGAGTTAGCCCTGGTCAAATCATGTGTCTGGGAGGTTCCCCAAAGAGAAATCAGGGCATATGTCTACCTCAGTGTCTGTCAACCCATTTTTATAGTAAGCTCTTTTTTAGAGAATAACATTGGACCCCTCTTTCATGCTTAATGTGAGGCAGAAGCTCAAAAAACAACTTCCTGGTTGATGGACTTATATGTGGTATCTGCCATTAAGACTAGGAAGTGAACTTCCTGTGTCATAGCCTGGAAATGTAGATGCATTCAAAGCTGCCTTGGAAAGCTGGCACTTGGGGACAGAAGATGGGGGAAGGCGGGGAAGAAGATGGGGATGGATGAGATGGGAGGAACCTTCACCTGCATGTGTAATATTTGTAGTGTTTTCTTTCTTTCTTTTTTTTTTTTAAAGATTTTAAAAATTTATTTGACAGAGACACAGCGAGAGAGGGAACCCAAGCAGGGGGAGTGGGAGAGGGAGAAGCAGGCTTCCCGCTGAGCAGGGAGCCTGATGCAGGACTCGATCCCAGGACTCTGGGATCATGACCTGAGCTGAAGGCAGATGCTTAATGACTGAGTCACCCAGGCGTCCCTCTTTTTCCTTTTTTAAAAAATTTTATTTATGTGAGAGAGATAGCATGCATGATCAGGGGGAGGGGCAGAGAGAAAAGCAGACTCCCCCCCCCGAGCAAGGAGCCCCACGCAAAGCTCAATCCCAGGCTCTGAGATCATGACCTGAGCCACCCAGGTGCCCCTATAGTGTTTTCTTTCTTTCTTTTTTTTTTTTTAAGATTTTATTTATTTATTTGAGACAGAATGAGAGAGAGAGCTCATGAGAGGGGGGAGGGTCAGAGGGAGAAGCAGGCTCCCCGCCGAGCAGGGAGCCCAATGCGGGACTTGATCCTGGGACTCCAGGATCATGACCTGAGCCAAAGGCAGTCGCTTAACCGACTGAGCCACCCAGGCGCCCCCTATAGTGTTTTATTTCTTAACCAAAGGATATGAAGCAAATGTGGAAAGATGTTCATATTGGTTAAGTCTGGGAGATGAGAACTAGGGTGTTATGACAGTCTTTGCCTTTTCTGCACGTTTGATATATTTTATTTAAAAACAGCAAAACATGGGCGCCTGGGTGGCTCAGTTGGTTAAGTGACTGCCTTTGGTTCAGGTCATGGTCCTGGAGTCCCAGGATTGAGTCCCACCTGGGGCTCCCTGCTCAGCAGGGGGTCTGCTTCTCCCTCTGACCCTCCCCCCTCTCATGCTCTCTCTCTCTATATATATCCTTCTCTCTCTCTCAATAAAGGAATAAAAATCTTTAAAAAATATTTAAATAACCCCCAGCAAAACAGAGCAAAAAATAGTGGCTACTTAGCCAGGCAACATTTTTTTCCTCTGAGTCTCAGCAATCACAGAATCCCTGGTGGTTTTCTGACCTGACTAATGTCATTTATGAGTCAACCCTTCCTCCTCTCTCATCTGATATAAAACATAAAGTTCAGAGTTATCTTAATTTAAAGGAAAGTTCAACAGTCTCTGGATATGGTGGAGATAAAGAGCTTTACCTGAAACCTATTATGAGAAATAACAAAGTCAAAATTTATAATAATCATAGTAATAATGCCCACCCCCTATTGAGACTATTTCTCAGGCACGGTACCAACCACTTAATACATATGATCTCATTTAATTCTACCAACAACCCTCTGAGGTGGGTAGTACTCTTGTTCCTATATTGTAGATAGGATGCCAAGGATCAGATTGGTTAAGTCACTCATGCAAGGTGAAACAAGTGAAATTCATAGAATGGGTCTCAAGTCCAGATCTGTCTGATTCCAAGGCCCATCTTGCCCCCACCGCCAAGTTCTCCTCCTCTGCTTATAGGAGTAGGTGTGGGCACCAAGAGACTTTGGCAGCTGGTATTTCCTGCCCCAAGGAGCATCATTAAGGACATGGGACTAAAGTCTGAATGCCTGGCTGGACTGTATTGCTTATTAGCTATGTGACCTTGGGGGAAATCCCTCAAACTCTTTGAGCCTCAGTTGTACCTGAGTGAAATGGAGGGAAGGATAGCAAGTATGTCATAGATTGTCCTGAGGATTACATGAGAATATGCATGTACAACACTCAGTGCAGTGGTTGGCTAGTGTTCAATAAATGTTAACAGTATTTTTTTTCCACTAAAAAAAGGTAAGGCCTCACAAGTCTGAGTCATTTTAACCTCTTTCATCACACTAGTATCTCTCAGAACTCTTTAAACTTAATTTTTATCAAATATTCAACACATTTAGGTGGTTCTACAAGAGTTGTAATGAAAATGAGCAGCCCCTTTCCCTGTCCTTCTCCACCTTTGATATCTATTTCTAAGAGTCAAAAAGTGGCTCACCTCCTTATTTTTTTAAGTGAAACTTCTAACTTTGAGATGATTATGGAATCACATGCAGTTATAATAAATAACACAGAGAGATCCCAGGTACCCTTTAGCCAGTTTACCTCAACAGTAACAGTAACTTCTTATAGAAGTGTAGTAGATACTACAACCAGGATCATGATGTTGAAAGAGCTGAGAGACAGAACACTTCATTGCCACAAAGATCCTGCATGCTGCCCTTTCGTGGCCACCCACACTTCTGTCCCCACCCTCTCCTTAACCTCCGGCACCCACGAATCTGTTGTCCATTCCTATAATTTTATAATCTCAAGCAGTTTATATAAATGGAATTATACAGTATATAACCTTTGGAGATTGGCTCTTTTGAATCAGCATAATTATCTGAAGATGGTTGTGTGGATCCTTTCATTGTTTTTTTTTTTTTTTAGCAGGATTCGTGGTTAGCTGTACCCACCCCCCCCCCCCAACATTCTTATCTTACCACTCAGTTATGTTTCTACATGTGGCCCCGGCCTTTATTTTTAGGGCCAATACCACTTCCCTTTATTTTCTCCCTTTTCTCTGTTAGTACCTGTTACTCATCTTCAGAATGATGTAGTCTTCCATGTTTGCCTCCTGTTTTTTCATCCTTTTATTGGCCATGGCCCCAACAATTCAAATTACACTCTGAGAAAACAGAGAAGGAAACCTATAAATTTTCCTCCTATGTAATTTCCCTCTGGTAGTGTTTTCATTGTTGGGTGCTGAAGTTCTTTTGTACATTTGCACAGACATTTGAAGGATCATAAATGATCTGAGTTAGTAAAAACACAAAGAAAAGTCTTGGCAGGGCAAAAGCTCTGACCCAGCCATTGGAAGCTAACTCTGGGCAGGCAGGGACTTCAGGGTTGCGGTACAGAGAGAATCTTCCAGTAATTTGTTTGTCTCTCTCCTTTTCCATTTGGGTTTTTACTGTCTGTTTCTTTGGAACCCCCTCCTACTTAGCCCCATACAGAGTTTCTCAAAGCCAGTGGTAGATAGCAGTAGAATCAATAAAAGATACTGATGGTCCCTATTGAAGACTCCAAACACTCTATGGGAAAGGACTACTCATTCCTATTTTTTTTGAATTGAAGTATAGTTGACACACAATGTTACATCAGTTTTAATTGTACAACATAGTGATTTGACAAGTCTGCACATTTTGCTATGCTCACCATAAATGTAGCTACCATCTGTCACCCTACAATGCTATTATAGTACCATTGACTATATTCCCTATGTTATACCTTTCATCCCTGTGACTTATTTATTCCATAACTGGAAGCCTGTACCTCCCACTCCCCTTCATCCATTTTGCCCACCCCCACAATCTCCACCTCTGGCAACCACCAGTTTGTTCTCTGTATTTATGGGTCTGTTTCTGCTCTTTTGTTTATTTGTTTGGTTTTTTAGATTCTACATATACGTGAAATCATATGGCATTTGTCTTTCTCTGTCTGACTTATTTCACTTAGCAAAATACCCTGTAGGTCCAACTATGTTGCAGATGGCAAGATCTCATTCTTTTTTTATGGCTGAGTAATATTCCATTGTGTATGTGTGTGTGTATCTTCTTTATCCATTTATCTATTGACAGACCCTTGGGTTGCTTGTGTATCCTGGCTATTATAAATAATGCTGCTATAAATATAGGGGTACATATATCTTTTTGAATTAGTGTTTTCGTTTTCTTTGGGTAGATACCCAATACTAGAATTCATGGATCATATGGTATTTCTATTTTTAATTTTTTGAGGTCCCTCCATTCTGTTTTCCATAGTGGCTGCACCAATTTACATTCCCACCAAGAGTGCACAAGGGTTCCTTTTTATCCACATCCTTGTCAACATTAACATAATCTTTCGCTTAGTAGGAACTCAATAAATCCTTTTTTTTTGTTTGATGTGTTGTTGATTCATGAAAATGTGAATTAAAATGATTCAGTTTTTTGAGTTCAGCTATATCTGGGGCTTTGAGAAGATGTTTTCCAGATTTGCTCCTTTTTTTTTTTTTAATCTCTGACATTTTTCCAAAGGGTATGGTTTGTCCCATCCTTTCCATTCCTATAGAAGAGTGGACTGGAAATCAGAAAGCCTTTTTTGAATCTTGGATTCATCATTTACAAACTGAAAAATGTTAAACAACTCAGTTAATCTGTGTAAAATGGCACTAGTGATTCTCAGACTGCTAGGGCAACCTAGAGGTCAGTCTTACCAGAATTTTTCTGATACAAAGTAAAATATTGTCATTGGCTATTGTGAAGAGGTACAGGGAATAAAACAGAACTCTTCCTGAGTGTATATACAGAGGCATACATTCCAAAAACATGGCCACTGATGTTACTCTTCATTGCATGGATTTTAGGGCCCTCATTAACAGATCTTTGTTATCTTTCACTTTAATTATCCCAAAAAAGTTTGCCATATATTTTCCTCTTTCATAAGGCAGAATCTCTTCATGTAATATGTTGCAATTAAAAATTCTTTTGGCTTTCCTGCAGAGCTCTGGGGATATCCCTTTTTCTTGGTGATTTCAATGGAGTGAATTAATCTATATTCAAGCAAAATTAGAGATTCAATTACATGATAACCTTTCAAAGGATAATTATGTTCCTAATGCCTTTAGATTTGTTGTCAGAGCTGATTTCTGAACAATCCTTTTCAGCTTGGCCTCTGACTTACACCTGAGGTCAGTGGTGATTCTTCCTGTGTGATATGTGGTTTTCATAATATATAAGGCACAGCTGATAACCTTGGGAAGGCATGGGACACCAAGATGCCTAAAACATTGACCATTAATATAGATTCTTCAAGATGATAGATTAAGAACAAGTATAAGGAATGGTGATGAACAGTTGTTGCTGAAATGTCAAACCAAGGACGGAGGGTTCACTTGGCAACTATCACTTCTTGAAAATCACAGGGGAAAGAGACTAACATTTCTGCAAAACCTATCACGTGCTATACACTGGGAAAAGTGCTTTATGTGTATTATTTCATTTACTCTTCACGTTAGTACCATTTTATAAATGAGGAATTGAGGGTCAGAGATACTGATTACGTATAAGATTGCACTTGGAGGGGGCAATTTTGAACATGTATCTCTGAATCCAAAGCTGATGACCTTTCAGTAGGACTTGCTGCCTCACAGTAGAGGAAACAGGTCCACTAAGATGTGGGGTTGGATGAAGATGCTGATTCTAGAGGGGCTTCTGGAAAGATAGCAACATGAACCTAACTCTCTTTTCTTGTTCAGTATCAATCAAGTCCAATATATTTTCCTCTTCTGAGTCACCTAGTTGGGGCCTGCAGTTTGCAAAGTGGAAATGAGGCCACAGGCTTCATGGGAGTCCCATTGGAGTGAACTGGTACAGGGTTTCTGCTGTGTGGGCTAGGCAGATGTCTGGCTCCTGGTGGCTGCCCCGAGGCAGGGATTATAAAATGGGGACACTGAGAAGAGCTTGGCCCAAGAGATGTGTGGACTTTAGGAAGAAATTTGATGGCCCTCCATGTGCATGCGTTAGGTCTCCAGGAGATCTGAGATGCCATGGAGCAGCCAAAAATGTGAGCTTAGTGATCTCTGCCCTTGAGGAACAGGGAGGCTTCCACAGAAGACCATTTTGACTTCCTCTCCTTGGGGACTGCTACCTACTAGTATATTCCAACAACAACACCTGAGTCCCAATTATCAAGAAAAATCACAACGTGTTCAAATAGAGATTGCAAGATCCAGCAGAGCATGCAGAACACAGCCACAAATAAAGCTGCTGAAGGAAACATGACAATTTGGACAGAAAAATAAGTGCCCTTAAAAAGATTCAAGTGCAGTTTGAAAGGACTTTTTGGAGCTAAAAACACTTTCTTTATCCAAAGATGAGCTAAGGCAAAATGATTACTATTAATACAGAAATAGCTGGCCTGGAAGAGCAAATGGAAGAAATTGTTCTCCAAGCGCTGAACAAAAATGTAAAGAAATGGAAAATAGAGGAAAAATATGAAAGGTATAGAGGATAGAGCCAGGAAACCTCACATGAGAATAATAGATACTTTAGTAGAAAAAGGGAAGTCACAAAGCAAACAAATAATAAGATATTTTCTTGAGATCAGGAAGGCCTGAGTTTACAGACTGACAAGGCTTACAGAGTTGCAAAAACATTGTTCAGAATTTAGGTGTGTGTGTGTGGGTGTGTGTGTAGGCCGCTACAACAGAATACCATGGACTGGGTGGCTTATAACAACAGAAATTTACTTCTCACAATGCCTGAGTCTGGGAGTTACAAGGTCAAAGCCCTGGCAGATTGGATGTCTGGTGAGCGCCTCTTTCCTGGTTCATAGACAGCTGTCTTCATGCTGTGCCTTCACATGGTGGAAGGGGAGAATTCTGATCTCTTTAGCCTCTTATAAGGGTTCCATCTTCATGACCTAATCACTTCCTAGAGGCTGTACCTTCTAATACCATTACATCTCTATCTCTCTATGTATTTTATAATATGTTTATAAAGCGGGGGACTGCAAGGTTCAAGATACTGGTTTCCTCACGTGAGTGAGGCAGTGCACAGGATGGAGAAGGAACACATGGTAGATCTCTAAGTTATTTCAAGTTTTTCATTTGGGATAAAGGTGAACCAAAGAAAATAAGGACAAGGATTATAATTAATCCATTTATATCTGTACCTGATAGTGAGAAAGAGAGAGAGAGACAGAGAGACTGGGAGAGAGAGAGAGAGGGAAAGAAAGAAAGAAAGAAAGAAAGAGAAGGGAAGGGAAGGGAAGGGGAGGGGAGGGGAGGGGAGGGGAGGGGAGGGGAGGGGAGGGGAGGGAAGGGAAGGGAAGGGAAGGGAAGACATGAGCAAAGAGAACCAGGGAAATAAAATTGGTAGTAGTGATATTATCACAAAAGATGAAATTGCAGATTAAAAAGACTAAACAAAGTGAAGGGGGCATTATTTAATGAAAAAAGCTGTGATTTATTAAAAAAAATATGAAAGTTATATATTTTTGAATAAATCAAAGCAGAGCCATTAACTATATGAAGAAATGCTAAGAAAAGTCAGGAAAATTTGCTGAACATGCAATGATTAGGAGACTTCAGTACTTCCTTTTTAGAATTATATAGGTGTGTTAGACAAAAGCCACTTAAGAACAAAAAATTAACAAATTATACATGCACACAGTTATTTTGTGCTATATTTTAAAAATCCATCATAAATTTGCATACAAGGTAACATTTACAAGTAAAAAAACAGTGATTTTACAGACCCCTTTCTTTAATCATGACTCAATATATTGAAAAAGAATAAAAAGATCACCAAAGAAAGTCTTGATTACTTAGAATATTAAGAAGCATAGTCTTACAAACCAAGACACAGACTTTTTTTAAAATTAACATATAACATATTATTTGTTTCAGAGGTACAGATCTGTGATTCATCAGTCTTACACAATTCACAGCACTCACCATAGCACATACCCTCCCCAGTGTCCATCACCCAGCCACCCCATCTCTCCCACCCTCCTCCACTCCAGCAACCCTCAGTTTGTTTCCTGAGATTAAGAGTCTCTTATGGTTTGTCTCCCTCTCCGGTTTCATCTTGTTTCATGTTTTCCTTTCTTCCCCTATGATCCTCTGCCTTGTTTCTCAAATTCCAGATATCAGTGAGATCATATGGTAATTATCTTTCTCTGATTGACTTATTTCACTTAGCATAATACCCTCTAGTTCCATCTACACAAATGGCAAGGTTTCATTTTTGATGGCTGCATAATATTCCAGTGTGTGTGTGTGTGTGTGTGTGTGTGTGTACGACATCTCAAGAAACAGACTCTTGGGCGCCTGGGTGGCTCAGTTGGTTAAGCAACTGCCTTCGGCTCAGGTCATGATCCTGGAGTCCCTGGATCGAGTCCCGCATCGGGCTCCCTGCTCAGCTCCCTCTGACCCTTCCCCCTCTCAAGTGCTCTCTCTCTCTCTCATTCTCTCTCTCTCAAATAAATAAATAAAATCTTTAAAAAAAAAACCACTTTTTTTTTTTTTAAAGATTTTATTTGACAGAGAGAGACACAGCGAGAGAGGGAACACAAGCAGGGGGAGTGGGAGAGGGAGAAGCAGGCTTTCCGCCGAGCAGGGAGCCCGATGCAGGGCTCGATCCCAGGACCCTGGGATCATGACCTGAGCCAAAGGCAGACGCTTAATGACTGAGCCACCCAGGCACCCCAAGAAACAGACTCTTAACTATAGAGAATACACTGATGGTTACCAGTGGGGAGGTGAGTGAGGGGATGGGTTAAATAGGTGTTGGGGATTAAGGAGGGTACTTGTCATGATGAGCACTGGGTAATTATGGAATTGTTGAATCACTATATTGTACAGCTGAAACTAATATATGTTAACTAGAATTAAAGTAAAATAAAAATAAAAAAACATAGTCTTAGATAACCAATAGAACAAAAAATAAATCAAAAGAGAAATTGTAGCCTATTTAAAAGATAATACAAAAGAGATAGATCACTTAATATCCAATTCTAAGTTTGCTAGAGCTACCATAACAAAATACCACACATTGAGTGGTTTATACAACAGAGATTTGTTTTCTTATAGTTCTAGAGGCTGAAAGTCTAATATCACCTTGTTGGAACAGCCATGCTCTCTCCTCAGCCTCTAGGGGAGGATCCCTCCTGGCTTTTTCCAGCTTTTGGTAGCCCCAAGCATTCCTTGGCTTGTGCTAGCATAACTTCAATTTCTGCCTCCATCTTTTTTTAAAATTTAATTTTATTATGTAATGTTAGTCACCATACATTACATCATTAGTTTTTGATGTAGTGTTCCATGATTCATTGTTTTCATATAACCCCCAGTGCTCGATGCAGTACATGCCCTCTTTAATACCCATCACCGGGCTAACCACCGCCCCCCAAAACCCTCAGTTTGTTTCTCAGAGTCCATAGTCTCTCATGGTTCATCTCTCCCTCCAATTCCCCCCCACCATTTTTCCCTTCCTTCTCTTAATGTCCTCCATGTTATTCCTTATGTTCCACAAATAAATGAAACCATATGATAATTGACTTTCTCTGCTTGACTTATTTCACTTAGCATAATCTTCTCCAGTCCCTATCTTTACAAGGTTGACTTCTGTCTAAATTTGTGTCTGTCTCTTCACTTCTTTTTATAACAATACCAATCATATTGGATTAGGGGCCACTCAAATTCAGTATGACCTCATCTTAACCTGATTACATTTGCAAAGACTCCAGTTCCAAATAAGGTCACATTCACAGGTACCAGAGGTTAAGACTTAAATATATTGTAGGGGGACACAATTCAACCCATAGGAGAGACAGGTGACCTCTGCACTTAGAGGAAACATTTTAGCCTTAACTACTTTCATTAATAAAGAAAAAACAATGGTTACTCACCTTTACATGGAGAAAGAGGTCCATGAAATGAACCAAAGGGGGAAAAGGGAATAATTAAAGATAAAAATCAAGAATAAACAAATACAGGAAACTAATATAACACTGTATGTTAACTATATGGGAAACAAAATAAAAAACAATAAAAAAAAGAATTAAGTTTATCACTGAGCTCAGTTCCTGCATACTGGGTGCACTCAATGAGTAATTGTAAGCTCTGGCCATTGTGGGGGGCTGATAGTGGTCTGTGGATCTCGGTAATTAAAAATTATAGATTTGATAGAATCAGGACTTAGAAAATTGTTTTAAATGTAGGGAGATTGTATGCTGAAAAACAGAACTCAGTCTAAAATCTAGGATGTTTAGAATTCATATTGTGGCTAGCTGAGTTCTACTTTACATTGAAAAATAGATGTGCCCCTAAAAGGAAATTCATGTTATTTTTGGCTAGTCTACACATGAAGCTGGAGGTTTAATTATTATTTTTCAGTGAAACTGGTGAGGTGACACTTTACGAGTCCTGGTGGGATCAATGTATGAATGCTTTTTTTTTTTTTTTTAAAGATTTTATTTATTTATTTGACAGAGAGAGACACAGCGAGAGAGGGAACACAAGCAGGGGAAGTAGAAGAGGGAGAAGCAGGCTTCCCGCAGAGCAGGGAGCCTGATGCGGGGCTGGATCCCAGGACCCTGGGATCATGACCTGAGCCGAAGGCAGACGCCCTTAATGCCTGAGCCACCCAGGTGCCTGTTATGAATGCTTTTTTTCTTCTGAAAATTTTATTAGGAAATTCAATGAAACTTAACCAAGCATAGCATACCCAGTAAATTAAAGTCAGATAGTGGGCTTGAAGAAAAAAAAAAAAAGAAATAAACAAATATAAAACAAAAAGGAAACATTCAAAAACCTGGTTCTTAGAAAGGAACCAGATAAATTCCTAGTAAGTCTGATTTGGGAGAATAGAACAAGAAAAAAAAATAGTAATCAATAAAACAAAATAGTCACAGATAAGGAAGAGATTAGAATGATAGTATAATATTTTAAATTATAAGATTAGAAATGATGAGCATATATAGTACACATCTATATGGGAACATTTTGAAAATCTGGAGCAGAACTTGGTAAACAAGTCCCACGTGTGAAATCTGGCCACTGCAATTTTTTGGTATCCCTTTCAAGGTAATAATGGTTTTTACATTTTAAACAGTTGGAAAAAAATAATGATGTTTTGTGATATGAAAATTATCAGTATCCATAAATAAAGTTTTATTGAAATGCAGGCACATTCATTCACTTACACATTGTCTAGGACTGCTTTTGCACTCCAGTAGTAGAGTTGAGTAGGCGTAGACTGTATATAGGCCACAAGCACAAAATGTCTGTCCCTTTGTAGGAAACATTTGTCAACTCAGACCAATAGGGAGTTGATAATTTTCAAGCAAAATACAACATATTCTCGAAAAAATATAATTTGAATAGACCAATTGTCATAGACAAAAATGAAAAATGATTTTAACAATTGCTTTTTTTTTTTAAAGATTTTATTTATTTATTTGACAGAGAGAGAGAGACAGTGAGAGAGGGAACACAAGCAGGGGGAGTGGGAGAGGGAGAAGCAGGCTTCCCGTGGAGCAGGGAGGCTGACGCGGGGCTCGATCCCAGGACCCTGCGATCATGACCTGAGCCGAAGGCAGATGCTTAATGACTGAGCCACCCAGGCGCCCCGTATTATTAATTTTCTGATTATATGACAATGTACCTCAATAACCCAAGAGACTCTGTTACAAAACTATTAGAATTGTTAAGGGAATTTGATAAGTAGTTGAATGAATATGTAAGTATCAGTAATCTCTGTTTTATCAATAACCACTGAAGAAAGAAAAAGATCCATTCACAAAAGTGCAAAAGCTATAAAATAAACACAACAAATAATAAAAATTCTATAAGAAATTTAGGGGGTTACACATATACTTTAGAGACAGTGAGATCTTCTTAAGTTTTTTGACTACATACAAATAGCTTAAGAAATGGCATAAACAAAGTTAATAGAGAAATGACAGTTTTCAAAAAATAATTGTAATGCTAATGAAAGACAAAGGGCTAATATTCTAATAAATCTAGAGCTCTTAAAAATTGGCAAGAGTGGGGGGCACCTGGGTGGCTCAGTCGTTAAGCGTCTGCCTTCGGCTCAGGTCATGATCCCAGGGTCCTGGTATCGAGCCCTGCATCGGGCTCCCTGCTCCACGGGAGGCCTGCTTCTCCCTCTCCCACTCCCCCTGCTTGTGTTCCCTCTCTTGCTGTCTCTCTGTCAAATAAATAAAATCTTTAAAAAAAAAATTAGCAAGAGTGGAACAAAAGATCCAACAGAAAAGAGGGAAAAAGAGAATCAGTACATGCCGAGACAGAATGCAAGAGCAAATACCCAACAAACACATGAAAAGGTCAAATCCAAATGCAAATTAATTAGGAAAATGTAAATTGAAATAGCAATGAGATATCACTTCCAAATGTTCAAACAAGAGATATAAGAGAAATGGGTGCTCCTATATATCGTACTGGAAATGTAAATTGTTAGGGCCTTTTTGAAGAGCCATGGAACAACATCTATTAAATTAAAAATACATAGAGCCTTTGAGTCTGATATTCCGTTCTTGGAAATGTATTCTATACAGATAAAATCACCACTACAGAAGCACATATGTGCAAGTTTATTTATTACAACAACACTTGAGGCAGTGAAAAATTGGAAACCTAGTGAATTCTCATTATTCAGAAATATAAAAATTATTGTATATAAATTATTGTAGGCTCACATCATGGGACTATTACATAGCTTTTGTGACGCATGAGTGAGAGCTGTAATATATCTCTTGTTGTAGAAGAATTTCCATGAAGTGTGAGTAAAACAAGTATGTGTGGGAAAGTGTGTGTATATGTATTTGGTTATATGACTATGGAGAAAAATATACTATGTTATTAACATGCATTATTTGAGAGTAGGGAAGAAGGGAGGTAGGAATAAAAAAAAAGGAAAAGGAGAAATAAAATATGGAACTAAAAATACCTACAGCATACATGAATTTATCTTGTTTATGCATTTTTGAACACGTATGTATATGCTTAAAAAAAAAAACTAAAGCAGATGCTGAATTTGAACAGTTAATGCCCTCTCCTTTCTCTTCTGTGCTATGCCTGTCTACAGGTTGAAGACTTCTTGGTTCTGTCTGACAGTTGTTCTAGCTCAGTGGAAGATTCCAGGGAAAAGTTCTTATGGCTGCATCAGAGAGAACACAAAGGTCAGCTTTAGCCCAGTCCAGCACCAGGGATCTCAATTGTAGAACCCGGAGATTTTTTAGCGTAGTATTCAGGATTTAGTTGTCCTTTTGCTTGTGTTTTTGGACTGGTCTTGTTTTCTTTCTTTTTTGTTTTTTAAGATTTTTATTTATTTATTTGAGAGAGAGCACAAGCGGTGGGGGGGTGGGGACAGAGGGAGAAGGAGAAGCAGAACCCCCACTGAGCAGGGAGCCTGACACAGGGCTTGATCCCAGGACCCGAGATGATGACCTGAGCTGAAGTCAAACACTTAACCGACTGAGTCACCCAGGTGCCCCTGGACTTGTCTTGTTTTCTAATGGATTTGTTCTTACAAGGACCTTCTGGACCTTCTCTCCAGAAGTATAGGACAACTAGAAAGGAGTCACAGACTTGGGTTCAAGTTCTGACTGAGCAACTATTATTCTGCTGTGATTTGATTAGGCCAGTGGTCCTCAAACTTGATCATGCATTGGAATCACTTGAAAGACTCTTTAAAACAGATTTCTGGGCCTTAACTCCAGAGTTTCTGATTCTGTGGGTCTGCAGTAAGACCTGATAATTTTTGCCTTCCTAATCATTTCTGGGTGATGCTGCTGTTGGTCCAGGTACCACACTTTGGGAAACACTGAATTAAGCTGTTTAATCTCTTGCAACTTCCTTCTTCTCCCCCATAGGCAAAATGAAAATAATAATAGACTTAGGGTCTGCTGGGGTTTGAAGGGTCTTGTGAATTCAACTCTCTCTCTTTGTAGATGAGGAAATGGAGAGTCATAGAAGTTGAGGAGACCAGTACTTGTTGGCAAAGCCAGATGAAAACCTGGGACCGTTGAGTTCTGGTGCAGTGTCTGGTGCACCCTGATATTTAATGCTGTACGCATCATAGTCCTATTGGGGGATGGGGCGTGTGAGATAATGCTGATAAAAGGGTCCCAGCTGAACCCTTACAAAGCAAAGGGTTAATATTATCATGTATTGAGTTATAACAGTTGGAGCCCAGGGCATAGCGGGGCATCTTTGAAGTGGTCTAATATCAGCTTTCTTCTTTCATGGTTCTTTTTTTTTTTTTTTAAGATTTTATTTATTTATTTGAGAGAGAGACTGAGAGACAGAGAGCATGAGAGGGGGGAGGGTCAGAGGGAGAAGCAGACTCCCCGCCGAGCAGGGAGCCCGATGCGGGACTCGATCCAGGGACTCCAGGATCATGACCTGAGCCGAAGGCAGTCGCTTAACCAACTGAGCCACCCAGGCGCCCCTTCTTTCATGGTTCTAAACCAGCTGATAAATAACATGGATGGGGGTGGAAATATTGTTTCATTATTGACGAAGACTGTTTGAAGGATGAAGCAATTATTTATTGGTGAGGGATTTCCAAATGCTACACCCAAGAATTAGAATGGGAAATAAAGATTTTCTCCCTAATACTTTCAACATCAGGTATGGTGCTCGCATGTTCATGTAACCATTTCCACAGGCCTACAAGGCAGATCATATTCTCATCAGTGTTTTACAGCTGAGGAAACTGAGTCTCAGAAGAACTGAGTGATTTGTCCAAGGTAGAGCTTAGACCAGTACTCTCAACAACTGTCCACACTTGCATTATGCCGGTGTTTTCTTTGGTGGGCATTTACTACAGGACCTCTCTGAGTTGTATGCAGTCAGGGTGTGTTACTGGGATGAGGTTTGGCATGCTTGCAGAGCTGGAGAAGTCCATGGGAGGCTGTCATGGGGGGCCTGAAGTCACTGTAAGTCAGCCCAGTGGGCAGCTGGAAAGAAGCAAGGGGGAGGAAGGACAAACTGGGAATTGTGTCTTTCACCTCCACCCCCCCTTTGGCGGTGTGGGTGACCTCCAGAGGGGGCTGGCATACATTCTCGCTTGGGACTCAAACAACCCGAGGAGTGAGCCCAACCTACAGCACCCAGCAGGGGTGCCAACAGATAGGTGAACGCATGGGTGGGCTGCAGTGGTGCCTGGCATTCCACACGGCCCTTTAGAGCCAGGTGGGGCGGCTTCCCTTTTGCTTTTCAAATCTCACTCGTGCTTCCTTGTGACCCACCCTCACCCAGGACCAGGAAGGGAGGGGAAATCTGAGGATCATAGCTCCAGCCTGGCTGCACTATCTACAACCACCACACACTGTGAGATTTGTTTTTACATACGTTATTTTATTTATCTTCAAAGAAACCTATTTATTTATTTATTTATTTGAGAGGGAGTGAGCCTGCCTGCTGGTGAGCGGGAGCAGGGAGAGGCAGACAGAGAGAATCCTTTTTTTTTTTTTTAATTTTTTTAATTTTTAATTTTTAATTCTTATGTTAATCCCCATACATTACATCATCAGTTTTAGATGAAGTGTTCCATGATTCATTGTTTGTGCATAACACCCAGTGCTCCATGCAGAATGTGCCCTCCTCAATACCCACCACCAGGCCAACCCATCCTTCCACCCCCCTCCCCTCTAGAACCCTGTTTGTTTTTCAGAGTCCATCGTCCAGACGGAGAGAATCCTAAGCAGGCTCCATGCCCAGCGTGGAGCCTGATGTGGGGCTCAATCCCTGAGGTCACGACCTGAGTTGAAATCAAGAGTTGGACGCTCAACTGACAGAGCCACACAGGTGCCCCTTTAAAGGAACCTTCTGTGCCAGGAGCTCCCATGTATGGATGGGGGAATCAAGGTTTAGGAGGTTACATGGCTTGTCTCACGTACAAACTTGCTTGAGGTACAACTCCAGTAAGTGGTTTCAAACCCAGATCTGCGTGACTTTAAACTTGTGCTCTCACCCTGCTTGACCCCATCCACTGATTTTTCCTGAAGCGTCCCTCTCTGAGACTCTTATGGAAACTGACGTCATTGACTTAAAGTAAGACGCTTCACACAGGACGCTCCAGGGATATTAGGCACCCCAAATGCTTTTCTCACCTCTCATTCCCTAGACTAGAGCTTCCTTGTCAGGGAGCCGTGATTGGATTGTAGGCGTACTTGGGATGGGCTTGGGGCAGTAGGAGCCTCTGGGAAGGTCACCTCCAGCTCTTAGCAGGCTTATCCACTTACCTCAGCATGTGTTATGACTTGAAGGCTGGGGAGCACAACTGTGGTCTCTCAGGACATGACTCACCTCACAGAGCCGGAATTTGTTGGCCTCCTGGAAATGAACCTATGTGGGGAATGGGGAGAGCTGATGTACAGTCTGTTAGCATGAGAGAGACTGGAGAAGGAAGCCTTCATGTGACACTGTCAGTATCCCGGGTGGCAGCCAGGTGTTTTGCTGTTGATTTTTGTTTTATAAACATTTTTCCTGCCTGTCAGTTCTCCAAATGGAGGCAAATTCATCTCCATGGTAGCTGAGGCGTAAGAGCCCCAGTGAATATGTCAGAGCTGAAGAGAAAGCTCTACTCCAAAACAAGCATAAAAGGGAGAAAATAAAGACGTTTGCTCTTATCACAGAATCTGAACAATACTGAGGGGGGCGGGGAATCACATAACAGGATGTTAAATGGAAAACGTCCTGCTCATTCTGAGGCTTCAGCTGATGTCCTGAAGCCGAGGACACTGGTTGATAAATGCTCACATCCTCTACAAAGAAAGTTGTCAATCAGACCTCGTAAGACTTGCTAAGAAAAGGCCACCAGCTCTGTCACTCTTAACAAGTGCATTTAAGAAGAGCCTAGAAATTTATCAAAACAACACAAAAATTGTCTTAAGTTGGATTCTGCCATCAGCAGACCCTGAGTCAAAGATTCATATACAAGTAATTTATTAAGGAAATGCACCCTGGAGAAACCAGCAAGGGAAAAGGGGGTGGGGACAGGGGACATGGAAGAGTCCCAAGGTGGAATGCTACTTCAGCTGAGGTCTCTGGGTTTGGGCTGATCTCTGTGGAACTCTAGAATGTAAATTACACCTCAGCATTTGTTCCCTCTTGAGACAAAGGAGCTGGGTTTCTGTACGCCCACACAAGGTGTGATCTTAGCTGTTGGTGCCCATGGGTGATCCTCTGAAGGTCACAGATGCCAGAATTAGTAACAAAGCATTACAGAAACTGGGGGATGAGCTGATAAAAGGGATCCCAAGGGACTTAGATGCAGCAGCAGCAGCAGCAATGCCTTCTTCAGAAGGAAATTTATGGAGTAGAAGCAGCTTTCCCTTTCCCCACTAGCACTTTAAGCTAAAAGGATGGGCCCTAAGGAAAGCACTCGCAGGGCAGGACCAGGTCTATCTGCATGTAGCTTCTCTTGCATCTCTGCTCTAGTCTAATAGGATGCTTGCTGAGATGAAGGAGCTCCTAGGCCCACCTGATGCTGCCACTGGGCCAGAGTGGAGTGTGGTGAGAATTCTGGGGACAACTTGATTTGTGCCTCCTACACTTTGGTGGGCAGCAGGGCTGGAGAAGCCAGAAGGCGCAGCAGCCCACAAGGGGATTGCAAGGAGCCAGGTCAGAAATGAAGCACCTCCCACAGCAGGGGCTGTATGGTGTGATGGTTAAGGCTATATACTCTGGAACTAGATACGGTTAGCTTGAATCTTGGCTTTGCCATTCACTGGCTAGTTTTGGGTGTTTCCTAACTTATTGTGTTTCACTTCCTCATTAGTAAAGTGGAGCTAGTACTATTACCTTCCTCATGCAGTTGTATTAGGAACAGATCTGGCATGGGTCAACCAGGAAATATAAGAAGAAATAAAAATATACATGGAAACACATGAAAATGAAAACATGATGGTCCAAAAACTCTGGGATGCAGCAAAAGTGGTTCTAAGAAGGAAATTTATAGCAATACGGGCCTACCTTGAGCAGCAAGAAAATCCCAAATAAACAACCTAACCATATACCTAAAAGAGCTAGAAAAAGAAAATCCTAAAGGAGAACACAGACAGCAACCTCTTCGACCTCAGCCGCAGCAACTTCTTCCTAGAAACAACGCCAAAGGCAAGGGAAGCAAGGGCAAAAATGAACTATTGGGACTTCACCAAGATAAAAAGCTTTTGCACAGCAAAAGAAACAGTCAACAAAACCAAAAGACAACCGACAGAATGGGAGAAGATATTTACAAATGACATATCAGATAAAGGGCTAGTATCCAAAATCTATAAAGAACTTATCAAACTCAACACCCAAAGAACAAATGATCCAATCAAGAAATGGGCAGAAGACATGAACAGACATTTTTCCAAAGAAGACATCCAAATGGCCAACAGACACATGAAAAAGTGCTCAACATCGCTCAGCATCAGGGAAATCCAAATCAAAACCTCAATGAGATATCACCTCACACCAGTCAGAATGGCTAAAATGAACAAGTCAGGAAACGACAGATGTTGGCGGGGATGCGGAGAAAGGGGAACCCTCCTACACTGTTGGTGGGAATGCAAGCTGGTGCAGCCACTCTGGAAAACAGTATGGAGGTTCCTCAACAAGTTGAAAATAGAGCTACCATATGATCCAGCAATTGCACTACTGGGTATTTACCCCAAAGATACAAATGTAGGGATCCGAAGGGGTATGTGCACCCCAATGTTTAGAGCAGCAATATCCACAATAGCCAAACTGTGGAAAGAGCCAAGATGTCCATCGACAGATGAATGGATAAAGAAGAGGTGGTGTATACACACACACACACACACACACACACACACACACACACACACAGGAATATTATGCAGCCATCAAAAAGAATGAAATCTTGCCATTTACAGCGACGTGGATGGAACTGGAGGGTACTATGCTGAGCGAAATAATCAGAGAAAGACATGTATCATATAACCTCACTGATATGAGGAATTCTTAATCTCAGGAAACAAACTGAGGTTTGCTGGAGTGGTGGGGGGTGGGAGGGATGGGGTGGCTGGGTGATAGACATTGGGGAGGGTATGTGCTATCGTGAGCACTGTGAATTTTGTAAGGCTGTTGAATCACAGACCTGTACCTCTGAAACAAATAATACATTATATGTTAAAAAAAAAAAAAAAAGATAGCAGGAGGGGAAAATCAGAGGGGGAGAGGAACCATGACAAACTATGGACTCTGAGAAACAAACTGAGGGTTCTAGAGGGGAGGGGGGTGGGAGGATGGGTTAGCCTGGTGACAGGTATTAAAGAGGGCACGTACTGCATGGAGCACTGGGTGTTATACGCAAACAATGAATCATGGAACACTACATCAAAAACTAATGATGTAATGTATGGTGATTAACATAAAAAAACAAATAAAAACAAAACCTAAAATCAGGAGAAGGAAGGAAATAACAAAGATTAGAGCAGAAATAAATGATATAAAAACTATAAAAATCAGGATGCCTGGGTTGCCCAGTCCATTGGGCATCTGCCTTCAGCTCAGGTCATGATCTCTGTGTCCTGGAATCAAGCCCTGCATCAGGCTTCCTGCTCAGCAGCATGTCTGCTTCTCTCTCTCTCTCTCCCACTGACCCTCCCCACTGCTCATTCTCTCTCCCTCTCTCTCTCTAAAAAAACAAAAACTAAAAAAACCCAATGGAACAGACCAATGAAACCAGGAGTTGGTTCTTTGAAAAAATCAGTAACATTAGTAAACCCCTAGCCAGACCTATCAAGAAAAAAATAGAAAGGACTCAAGTAAAATCACAAATGAGAGAGGAGAAATAACCTATACCACAGAAATACAAATAATCATAAGGGAATATTATGTGCCAACAAATTGGACAACCTAGAAGAAATGGATAAATTCCTAGAAACATATTGAGTCACCAAAACTGAAACAGAAAGAAATAGAAGACTTGAATAGACCAATAACCAGCAAAGAAATTGAATCAGTAATCAAAAATCTCCCAAAAAACAAAAGTCTAGGCCCAGATGGCTTCACAGGCAAATTCTACCAAATGTTTAAAGAAGAGTTAATACCTATTTTTCTCACACTATTCCAAAAACTAGAAAAGGAAGGAAAACTTCCAAATTCATTCTATGAAGCCCCATTGCCCTAATACCAAAATCAGAGAAAGACTCCCCTAAAGAAGAGAACTCCAGGCCAATATCCCTGATGCATAGATGCAAAAATTCTCAACAAAATGTTAGCAAACTGTATCCAACAATACATTAAAAAAAAAAAATCATTCACCACGATCAAGTGGGATTTATTCCAAGTTGCAAGAGTGGTTCAATATTCACAAATCAGTGTGACACATCACATCAATAAGAGGATAGGAACCATATGATCATTTCAATAGACACAGAGAAAGCATTTGACAGAGTACAACATCCATTCATGATAAAAACCCTCAGCAAAGTAGGTTTAGAGGGAACATACTTCAACATAATAAAGGCCATATATGAAAAACCAGTTAATATCATCCTTAATGGGGAAAAACTGAGAGCTTTCCCCTTAAGATCAGGAACAAGACAAGGATGTCCACTCTCACCATTTTTATTCAACATAGTACTGGAAGTCCTAGCCTCAGCAATCAGACAACAAAAAGAAATAAAAGGAATCCAAATCAGTAAGGAAGAAGTCAAACTTTCACTATTTGCAGATGGCATGATTCTTTATATAGAAAACCCAAAAGATTCCATCAAAAAACTGCTAGAACTGATACACAAAGTCAGTAAGGTTACAGGATACAAAATCAATGTACAGAAATCCATTGCATTTCTATACACCAATAATGAAGCAGTAGAAAGACAAATTAAGAAAACAATCCCATCAAAAATAATAAGATGCCTAGGAATAAACTTAACCAAAGAAGTGAAAGACCTATATTCTGAAAACTATAAAACACGGATGAAAGAAATTGAACATGACACAAACAAATGAAAAGACATTCCATGCTCATGGATTAGAAGAAAAAATATTGTTAAAATGTCTATACTACCCAAAGCAATCTACACATTTAATGCAATCCCTATCAAAACACCATCAGCATTTTTCACAGAACTAGAAAAGCAATCCTAAAATTTTTATGGAACCACACAAGACACTGCATGGCCAAAGCACTCTTGAAAAAGAGAAGCAGGGGCGCCTGGGTGGCTCAGTTGGTTAAGCAACTGCCTTCGGCTCAGGTCATGATCCTGGAGTCCCAGGATTGAGTCCCGCATCGGGCTCCCTGCTCAACGGGGAGTCTGCCTCTCCCTCTGATCCTCCCCCTCTCATGCTCTCTGTCTCCCATTCTCTCTCTCAGATAAATAAATAAAAAATCTTAAAAAAAAAAAAAAGAAAAAAGAAAAAGAGAAGCAAAGCTGGAGGCATCACAATTCTGGACTTCAAGTTATATTGCAAAGCTGTAATAATCAGAACAGTGTGGCACTGGCACAAAAATAGACACATAGATCAATGGAACAGAATAGAAAACCCAGTAATAAACCCACAGTTATATGATCAATTAATCTTTGTCAAAGTAGGAAAGAATATCCAATGGGGAAAAGACATTTTCTTCTATAAATGGGGTTGGGAAAATTGGACAACAACTTGCAGAAGAATGAAATTGGGCCACTTTCTTACACCATACACAAAAATAAACTCACAGTGGGTTACATACCTAAATGTGAGACCTGAAACCATAAAAATCCTAGAAGAGAACACAGTAACTTCTTTGACATCAGCTATAGCAACTTCTTTCTGGATATGTCTCCTGAGGCAAGGGAAACAAAAGCAAAAATAGACTACATAAAAATAAAAAGCTTTTGCACAGTGAAGGAAACAATCAACAAAACTAAAAAGCAATCTATGGAATGGGAGAAGATATTTGCAAATGACCTATCTGATGAAGGGTTAGTATCCAAAATATATAAAGAACTTATGCAACTCAGCACCCCAAAACCAAATAATCCAATTTAAAATGTGCAGAAGACATGGACAGACATTTCTCCAAAGAAGACATCCAGATGGCCAACAGACATGAAAAGATGCTCATCATCATTTATCATTTGGGAAATGCAAATCAAAACTACAATGAGGTATCACCTCACACCTGTCAGAATGGCTAAAATCAACAACACAATAAACAAAATGTTGGTGAGAATATGGAGAAAAAGGAACACTTGTGCACTGTTGGTGGGAATGCAAACTGGTGCAATCGCTGTGGAAAACAGTATAGAGGTTCCTCAAAAAGTTAAAAATAGAATGACATTTTTATGATACAGTAATCACACTACTGGGTATTTACTCAAAGAATATAAGAATACTATTTCAAAGGGATACATGTATACATGTATACAAGAACACTATTTCAATGAGATACATGTATACTTTATATATATATAAAATGGAATATTATTCAGCCATCGAAAAGAATGAAATCTTGCTATTTGCAACAACATGGATGGATCTAGAAAGTATAATGCTAAGCAAAATAAGTCAGGCAAATATATGATTTCAGTCATATGAGGAATTTAAGAAACAAAACAAGTAAAAGGAAAAATAAGAGAGATAAATCAAGAAACAGACTATTATAGAGAACAAACTGATGGTTGTCAGAGGGGAGTGGGTGGGGGGATGGGTTCAATAGATGCTGGGGATTAAGGAGTGCACTCGTCATGATGAGCACAGGGTGATATATGGAAGTGTTGAATTACTATATTGTACATCTGAAATGAAAATAACACTATGTTAACTAATGAATTAAAATAAAAACTTTTAAAAAAGAACAGATCTTGCATATTGTAATCTATCATTATATATACTATATATATTACATTATAATATTAAAATATATGTAATACATTATTACATATTATGTATAATCCTTATTTTTTACATATAATATAACCAGGATATGTGTCATGTGTATTAGATATTACTAAGCAATTGCTCACAGTCTTTCTGTAATGGCAGAGCTGGGATTCAGACCAGGTATCTGACTCCAGAATTTATGGTCTCAACCACTATGCCCTCCCGATCTTGCATACACATTGTACTCTAAAGGATAGTGTGAGCTTTGAGGTCAGCATTTTGGACAAATCCCAACTCTGCTATTACTATTGACCATGAGACCTCAGTAAATTGTTGAATCTTTCCAAGATTAAACAGCATCTCCTTCACTGCACTGTTAGTATAGATGAGATGACGTAGGTAAAGTACATAGCAGAGCGCCTGGCACAGCCTAAGTGCTCAGTCAACCGTGGTTATGTTGTTTCCCTAGACCTGAGTCTAGCTCTGCTTCTTGCCTGCAGATGCATTCCCCAGGTGGGCTTTCTGTCCATGTTGAGGAGGTGCAGGCTTGGGGTGGGCAGAAGAGAGAAAAGAGAGAGAGACAGACAGCAAAAGCCAGTCTAAGGAGGGCTTCTCTCTGTGAGAGGGTCTAGGATAAAGGAAAGAGAGAGGAAAGGAATTGACAGTGGTGGGAAATGTCCCTGACTATGCATTAGTACCTTGGGACTTTAAATATTAGTCATTTGACTTTCCTTTTGTGTTTTATTTATTTTCTACACAGCGTCATCAAGCCCTGAGTTAGGTTTTAAAATGGAATGAATCATCCCATTATCCTTGAGAACAGCATCAGGGACAGAAAGTATTATCCTCATTTCAGTGAGGAACTGATAAACAGAGAGACTGAGTGTGTGGTGCAAGGTCACAAAGCCAGAGATAGTATTTGTGGTCAGCGTGCAGGCTTTCATGTGTTGCTGCATCCTCTGATTATAGGACGCCAGGAGATGAGCAACAAAGGTGGCTTTATGAACATGGAAGAAACGGAGGAAGAGGCTATGTTGGTTGATCCCCTACCATGTGCTAGGGACTATACAAAGCATTTTATATCAGTATTTTGCCCAATTCTTACACCTACCATATGAACCAATATATGGATCATTTGGGCCTATCGTTGCAATGAGTAAACTGAGACCTATATTGCGGTTGGAATTAGTCTTTCTGATTCCAGAATTTGTGTTGTCTCATTATTTCTGGCTGTTCCTGGATATTTGTTTTTGTTTCTATTTCATAGGGATCCTGAAGGCTAGTGGAGCTTCCTCTTGGGCAGCTCCCTTTTCAAGCCAGTGCTTTCCCCCACCCCCCAAATCTATTCTGTGGCAATAGGATGCCCCATTTCCATTTGATTGCTACTGATTCCTGTCCTGCCCCTCCCCCTCCCCTTAAAACTCCAAGAACTGGAGGGGATTTTGGTGATGTTCTCTGGGAAGGACAATCCCTGTGCAACCAGAGAAGTCCTCAGATAGTGGGTATTGACTACACAATGAATCTCATGTCTATAGATATTTTTAAAAAGATTTTATTTATTTATTTGACAGAGAGAGCTCAAGTAGGCAGAGTGGTAGACAGAGGGAGAGGGAGAATGTGGGGCTCGATCCCAGGACCTTGGGATCATGGCGTGAGCTGAAGGCAGACGCTTAACGACTGAGCCACCCAGACACCCCTTGATATTTATTGACTCTTATCAGGCCAGTAACTTGTTAGATTCATTTCTTTATCTCTGGAACCTGGCAAGCCCAATAGCTCTGTTATACCACATAGTTCAAAGCAACAGACATACTAAACAACAACTACCATAGAGCAAACACAGTGGTTCATTGAGTTTTTTATTTTTTAAAGATTTTATTTATTTATTTGACAGAGAGAGACGCAACGAGAACAGGAACACAAGCAGGGGGAGTGGGAGAGGGAGAAGCAGGCTTCTTGTGGAGCAGGGAGCCCGATGCGGGGCTCCATTCCAGGACCCTGGGATCATGACCTGAGCCAAAGGCAGACGCTTAACGACTGAGCCACCCAGGTGTCCCGTTCATTGACTTTTCAGAAAAACCTAGCAGATTGCCATGTTTATTTTCTTAATATTACAGATGAAGAAACTGAGTCAGAGAAGTTCAATTAGGTGTCCAGACCCACATACCTAGTAAGAGGAAAAACTGAGATTTGAAGACAGGCATTATCTATTTCAAAGCCTCTCCCTTTAATAGTCTATTTATTATATTTATATAAATATTTATTATTTATTAATAATTCTTGTATCAGCATTTGCTGGGTAACAAACCATTCCAAAATTTAGAGGCTTAAAACAGTAACTGATTTATTTGGCTTATGATTTGTGCATCAGCTGACATGGTTTTCTGGTCTTGGCCATATCAACAGATCTCTCCTACACCCTGTCACGTGTCTTTGGCTAGCTGGCCAGTCACTGGAAACTGAATTATCTAGAATGACCTCCATTACCTATCTGAAGGTTGACTGGCCATTGGCCCATGAAGGGCTCTGGTTCTCCCCTACCTAGTCTCTGATCCTTCAGCAGCTGTTCTGGCCTTGTTCCCATGGTAACCCAGGGTTCCAAGCACAGCAGGAGAGCAAGCCCAGTGCACCATCACTTTTCAGGTGCCTGCTTGCCCCCTTCCTCCTTCTCTGTTAGCCAGTGTTCTGTTGGCATGGGCAGCCCAGATTCAGGGATGGAGGATTAGGCTCCAGCTCGTGATGGTAGGGTGGGTGTTTATAGGCAATTTCTTATTTTCTGCTAGGGCACTCAGTCTGGTGAGATAGAGAGATATGCAAATAGATAAGGCACAGGACATTTTGAGAACTGCTTATAAATATGGAGGCTGCCTATTTCACTGGGTTCTAAAATGCTCTGGGCAGCACAGAGTTTGGGAGTTCCCTTAGTTCCCTTAAGTGAGTAAGATTTCCTTGAGAAAAGAGCCAGTGCAGGTCTTGAACTACCTGAGCCCAGGGCTGATTCAGTCGGGAGAAGTGGTCGTGGCCACAGTGACCTGGCCCTTGAAACCCTTCATCTTTGTCTAAGTAGGACTTTGTATCACCCCTGCATCATTGCCCCACACTCTCCTGCTGAGGAACCTGTGGGAACAGTGGGAAGCTAAGCTGGGCATCTTTTTCCAGAAACGCAAAATTATCTTTACAGCCAGAAAGTGCCAAACATGGCTCGATGAGGTTTCTATCTACTTTGGGTATTTGACAATCCCAGATTCAGCTCAGCTGTCTTTTGTCATGTTTGGAAAAATACCTCTTACATAGTGATTATCTTCAAGAGGTAGTTTATTTCAGCTTGCTATGGAGTGTCTTAGATGTTTCTGTATATGAGCAAGGCGGGGTGGGACACACAACGGGAGCTCCTTGAGGCTTCAGGCTGCAACAGAGCCCTGACTGTCCCCCAGTTGGCTCCAGTTCCACTTGTCACTTCCCTGCCACTGTAAATGGAGACAGAATAGTGTGGTTAAGTCTGAGTAAGACTGGATCCAAATCCTGGCTCAACTACTTACTTTGTGATGGGGCTGAAATTCTTATGTTTTTTGTGTTTCAGTTTCTCAGGTGATAAAATGAAGATAATAAAAGTAACAGTTCATAGGGTTTGGTGAGGATTAAATGAGTTCATGTATATAAAGTGCTTACACCCATGCCAGCCACATAGTAAGGCTGAATAAATGTAGCTGTAATTATTAATAACGACAAACACTTCTTAGTAGTAGTATTGTTACTCAGCAATGGTTCTAAAACCTAGCAGCATCCCAGAATCATCTCACATTGCCATACTCCTGGAGAAATTCTGACTATGCCCAGAGTGGCATGTGGGAATTGCTGCTTACCCTATAATGCTTGGCACATTTCCTTCAACACTCAACAGCTGCAGATACTGACATCACCTAAAGGGACTATTTAGAAAGACATATATGTAAAAACACCTTTTCCTGCCCCTACAGATGCTGCGTGCAAAATGTACTCACCCTTTCTCCATGAGATAATCCAAGACACCGTACTTGTCCTTAAGGTTCTGTCATTCCTAGAAAAATGCTCTAATGAGGAACTGATGTTCCTGATTACTTTTACATTATTGAGTACTTACTGAGTGCCAAGAATTATGCTGAGAAATTTACCTGGCATAGTGCTTTTAATTCTTTCAGTAATCTAATGAAATAGATACTATGTCGGGGGGAAAGTGCAGGTCAGTGACAAGAAGTTCACCTGGTGAATTGCTAGTTAATCCAGCTGCTTGATTGTTATTTCATGTCTCAAATCCAGGTTCTTGGTCTCAAAGGCCTGTGTCCTTAACTACCAACCTAAACTGCCTTTTAGGTAGAGGTTGCTAGTTGTTTCTTATTATCTGTTCTTGATTTCCACAGTAACAGAACCCCAAAATTTAGCTGAGCACATTGCCACCCCAAATAAAGAGACATTCCCAGATTCCTTTGCAGGTAGGTGTACGTATGGCTAAATTATGGCTAATGGGATATGAGTAGAAGTGATGTATATAAATTCTGGGTCATACCTTAGAAAGAGAGAGGTGTGTCCTCCTCCTTGAACTCTTTTGCTGGAATGAAGCCATCATGGTGTGCCGTCTTGGAACTTAAAGATGTCAATAATATTCTTGGGAATGCAGAGCAAAAACACAGAAAGAACTTGGGTCCCTGGCGCTGACAGCTCCTCTTGCCTGCTTATAGAGATTCAGATTATTAAATGAGAGAGAAATAAATTTTAGGTATCAACAGCAGCTGAACACACATCCTGATTAAAACAACACTCTATCAGCTCATTGTTTGAAAAGACTGCAGGTATGAGTGACCTGTGCCTCTCCTGGATCTCAAGTAAAGTTTTAGAGAGGGTCCTTTTATTCTTGGTGAACTGACCTGGTGGGTTCCAAGGGATCCCACCTCCAGGATCCCCATAATAGTAAATCCATTTTTATGTTCAACAATTTCCACAGGCCATTTCAGGGGGGTCAATAAAGTATCAACGTTGTAAGAAGTTGCAACTCCATGGTTGAGTCTGCTAACCAGGCTGCTGGACCCTCAGACTCCCCAGATGTCCCCTTTGGTTATGCTCAAAGGTGAAAAGGAAAGTTCTGGTGGTATCACATAGTCTTGGCTCTTAGGTGCTGGTTATCAGCTTTCCACCAACAATGCCCTATTTCTATGGATAATAGATTCTGAGATGTCACAAGAGATACATTTGAAATTGGTAAGAGGTCCTTTCAATATTGTATATAGTCCACTGGCTATGTTGTTAAAGCCCAGTTTGGGGTTTGGTTGCTGCTCGCTTTAGTTCTTGAGATATAAGGTACTGAGAACTGTTAATTCATGGTGAGTAGTTGAATGAAATTATTACTTGATTTACATTTAATCAGAATAAAAAAATAGTAATGGCTAAATATGAGTGCCCAGTATGTACCAGTCACAATGCCAGATGTTTACATACATTATGTCTTTTAATTCTCACTATAGCCCCACAAGGGAGGTAATGTTATTATCTCATTTTCCAGATAAGAAAATTGACACAAACTTTCCTGCTGTCATAGTACTGGGCTTCTGTCCAATTCACTATGGACAGAGGAATTCTGGCCTAAAATCTATGACAAGAGCTACTATATTTGTTTTTGGTTTTGTTTTTTTTAAGATTTATTTATTTTAGAGGGAGACAGAGAGAGAGAGAGTATGCACCAAGTGGGAGGAGGAGCAGAAGGAGAGGGAGAGGGAATCTCAAGCAGACTCTGTGCTGAGCATGGTGCCAGATGTAGGGCTCGATCTCATGACCCGGAGATCATGACCTGAGCCAAACCAAGAGTCAGATGCCTAACCAACTGAGACACCCAGGTGCCCCAGTAGCTACTATTTTTTAAGTGCTTCCCACGCATGTATGTATTAAGTGCTTTGTACATTATTTAATCCTTACAACAACCCTATGAAATAGATCTTAGTGCTATAGAGATGAGGGAAATTAGGGCCCAGAAAATTCAAATAACTTGGCCTTGGTCACATAGCTTAGATGAGTCATGACTGATATTCACCTTCAAGCCTGTTTGACTTCAAGTCCTGGAGTCTTTAAGTTATCCATGCTACATTGTACTTATACCATGAAGATGCTTCCAATGACCAGTATGCAATTCCTCATCTCATGGGATATTGATGGTGGGTTTGGTTTTCTTTTTTTTCCAGTGATTTGTGATTCAGCATTTTTAAAATATGTAAATATATAAGATATAAAAGATATAAATATAAAATATAAATATAAAAGATACTTTTTATATACCATTGTATCTTTTGATTGTCCTGTATGAAAGGTCATACTTAGCCAAACATGGGGCAATATTCAATATGATCTCATTTGCTTAATAAATCCATTCAGGGCTCAGAAGATGCAAAACATACACAAACACAATCCAGCAAGAAAGAGGTAAGAATCCTCAAAAGGGATACATTAGGAGAAGCATGTGGAATTCTACAAATGTGATAAACACTTATTAGAAAAATGAAACTTAGACAGATGTGCCCTTAGACTAACTGAGCAAAAGTCCTTGAAAAGCTCAGTGGTAGGCAAAACTGGAATGAACAGCTGAAAGTCTGAAAAGAATACACGAAAGGGACTATTCCAAACGTTTTGTATACAGAATGTTTTGCATTAAACACTTAGGAGCCATATGATCTAAATGTGAAAATGCCCTCAGATACATTGATAAAAGGTCCTTGAACAGTGCAGAAGAAAAGGAAACCTAAAAGAATATGAAAATGGCCAGAGACTGTTAACATCAGTTTTGAAATGCTAGTTTGTTATTAAGAATTTTGGCCAATGTATCATTAAGAAAATTGGCTTCAGGTGACTTGGTCTTCATCCCTCCTGCTTCTCAGTCTCTCAAATTTGTTCCCTTCTCTCAATCCACATGCCACTGTCCGTGTTAAAAATGTTCATTGTTCTTAGAGCAAAAGTCTACATGGCTTCCTTACCGTTATCTATCTTCCTCATTATAAAAGAGCAATTTTAAAAAAAAGATTTATTTGTTTATTTGAGAAAGAACAAGAGTGAGTGAGTGCATGCAAATGGGGAGAGGGACAGAGGGAGAGAATATCCAGGCAGACTCCCCGCTGAACACTGAACCCAATGCTGGGCTCTATCTCAGGACCCTGAGATCATGACCTGAGCCAAAACCAAGAGTCAGACACCCAAGAAACTGAGCCACCCAGGCACCCCAAAGAGCAATTTTTTTTTTTAAAAGCAAGATTGGTAAATTGCTACTTTTCTTAAGCTCTTTTTTTTTTTTTTAAGATTTTATTTATTTATTTGACAGAGAGAGACACAGCAAGAGAGGGAACACAAGCAGGGGGAGTGCGAGAGGGGGAAGTAGGCCTCCCGCCGAGCAGGGAGCCCTATACTTGATCCCAGGACCGTGGGATCATGACCTGAGCTGAAGGCAGACACTTAATGACTGAGCCACCCAGGTGCCCCTTTCTTAAGCTCTTGTACTGGTTTCCCATCCCCTTCACAATAAACTCTGCATCCTTAGCTCAGCAAAAGCTTTTTTGTGATTTGGCTGTTGCCTATTTTCTCTTCTCCTGCTTGCCTCTTTCCCACATGCAACTTCAACCATAATGAACTGGGTATGGACTTCTACTTCCATTATAAAGAGATACTGCATACTCTGAGGGGGAACTTAAAATACAACAGATCCTGGATATATATACAACAAATATCTATTGTAAACGCATTGCTGGTCTCCAAGGGTTAAGAAAAAAATGTGGGTTGAAACCTGAACAGTGAACGATTATCCTGACATAATTATTAATGGCACCTCTGTTTCACTCTCAAATGTGTTCTGGTTTGGACAATAAACTATATGATTGTTTTATTAATAGGCTATAGTATAACCGGCCATTTCATAATCAGAAAAAAAGATCACCAAATTCTCAGTTCGAGATCAATGGGTTCTCACTGCTCTTCTCTTTACCTTCACTCTCCAGGAAATTCCATGTTTATAATTTTATTACTTCCATTGCTCCATTTCCAGAAACAAATTCTGTATCAGTTAGGAAGCAATATCAAAACACACATTGCTTAAGTGATAATGAAGATTTACTGACTCACACAATAGGAAAATCCAAACACAAGTTTGGCTGATCTAGCAATTTAATGCTGTTATGAAAACCCAGTTTGTTTGTTTGCTTCTTTCTCTTATCTTTCCTTCCCTCCTTTATTCCTCCTTCCCTCTCTTTTCTCTTTCCTTCCTCTCTCCGTTCCTTCTGTCCTTCTTTCCTTTTTTTCACTCTGCCCTTTACTGTGTCAGCCTCATCCTAAACTGGGCTTTCCAAATGGTGGTAAAAATGTTGCAGCAGCTCTGGGCTATGCATCTGCACACCAGGCCCTACCACATCCTACCATCACTCCAACTAAGAATCCTGAAATTCACCTTAATAGGTTTGTTTAGGTTCACATGCTCTCCTTAACCCAATCATTTTGGCCATGATAGTGGAATGTGCTGATTGGCTTAGTCCTGGAGCTGGGAAGGAGTCAGCCTTTCCTAACACACCTGAGCTACTTGGAAGCAGGGCAGGAGGAATGGATAGTGGATCAATAATCAGCAGATCTGTCGTCCATAGTAGAAGCCTTGGTGTGCCTAGCAAGCAAACCAGCCAACTTAGTAGAACCTCAAACCCGAGACTTACTGTGGCAGTTACACTAAAGAACTTTTGATTTACACTATTTGGGCTAAGAGAGGAGTTTGGGATATAGATTGGTGAGTGAGTGTAGTGTTTATTCTGTTTCTGAAGTCAAACAGATCTGATTCTTGAACCTGGTTATGAACCACCTAATTGATTTTGAAGCTTGGCCAAGATTATTACTTTTTGATCCCCATTTTTCCTTATCTGCAACTTGGGGATAATTTCCCTATCTTATTCAGTTTTGTGAGAAATAAATGAGATTATGCATATAAAGTGTCCAGTATAGTGTGTGACACAGAGTAGATAAGTTCCCTTTTAGTTTGTAGTCACTAAATTGACTCTGAAGTCATCAGCATAATGACTTTTCCTTGGGTCTTTTAATCCACCTGCCAAGCTGAGGCTGCTCCTTTGTACCTTGTTATAAAGTAGGAGCAGGTACATTTGGAAATAACTGGGTCTGTTATTCTCAATATCTCTTCTTTGAATAGTGGGAAAAATCTGATTTCTTAAAATTTCTAGTAAATATAAATATATTTTAATCTCAATAATAAACTCTGAGCAGCCCTAGAATCTTGCTAACCTGGAGTAATTTTCCTCTCACTCTGGGATGCTTCAGCCATTATATTTGGCCCAAGTGCCAATCCTTTCCTGATACCTCAGGAAACTGTAGCTATTTCTCCATTTCTCACCAAGATCAAAAACCACTTTGCTCCAGGAGAGCCCATTAGCTCATTTGAATTAAATTTTCAGACTCCAAGCCAAAAATCTCAAGGTCATAAGGCCATGGAGCATTAGCAAAATATCTGACTTATTCTTGATTCTTGCTTTCAACACCTGACCCTGACAGTGTTTATGTTCACTGCTACCCCTTTTCCCCAACCCATCAGCTGATTGGTCACCTTACACTTGCAAGAGCTAGCAGTATGAACAATGCTTCAGTGAACCCCTCCAAGCAGTCAAGACCGTGAATAATTCATCAGCTTGCAGCTACCTTCTTTGCCCCTGGTGGTCCCACCATGAGTTACAAGTGACTAAGCTCAGGGGAAGCCCTCTCCCCAGGATAATTAGTCTTCCTTCAGCTCCACTGAATTAGCACTCCTATTTTATTGTACCCTTGGGTTACAGGGGTTATTAAGTTATGACACAAGCAAATTATTGTTGAAGCCCTACAGCAGGTTATTCTCAAGTCCCTGCCACTATATGAATGGGGCTTAATCATCAGGAAAGTTTAAGTCTGGCTTTATGATGTTGAGGGATGTTTATTATATTTTGATTTTCAAAGACGAAAGTAGATTTATATTTCTTTCTGATCATAAATATTACAAAAACGAATGTTTGCATCTCAAACAATATAGAAAATCATAATGAAGAAAGCAGCATTAATTCTAAATTCCAAGTCTAGAGACAATCATTGGTAGCATTTTGCTGTATGTGATCCAGACCTCTTTTTCCCTTTCTCTCTTTCATTTTACATAAGTGGAATGAAATTATACATGCAATTTAACAATCCCTGAGTCTATCTTTTATACGCATAAATACAGATGTATGTTATCATTTTTATGACTAAGTGGCATTGGGTTGCATTTGTATACCAGACTTTATCCAATCCCCTATTGAGTTGTTTCCAAGTTGTTCCTATTAGCAATAATACTGCAGTGAATGACCTTAAACACTTTTGCATACATATCAGCTTATCTCCTTAAGATATATTTCTAAAAGTGGAATTACTAGGCATATCAGAAGGCTTTGATTCATGTGGATAAACTGCTTCTCAAATGGTATCACTAATTTACACATTGACTAATGATACCTGAAAGCAGGCCAAAAAAAAAAAAAATCTGTTTAAAGAAACCCATTGAGGAGGCCCTAAGAATAAGCAAACTAACATGGGCTCCTGGCAACTTACTCCAAAATCAACCTTAGAGAATCTATAGAAAGAAGGATCCAAGATGGTAGAATCTAGGAACAAACAAAGCAAAGCATAAGAAGCTCTGGCAGATGAAAACTATCTTGGATGGTCAGTTTAGGAGGTAGGTGGCTGTGGCAATGGGTCCAGGGAAGCCAGAGGTGGGAAGATATCTTTAGGGGTTCAGCTCTCACTGCTTTCCCCTGTTGCCTTAGGACAAATCAATGCATAATTCTTCTCTTGCTAGGCTGCTAGTACTCGTGACTGCTCTGTTGGGATGACGGGTTGCTGGAGGGGTGGACTGACTATTCTTGGGCATTAACTCTTTCCCTCTCCCTAGATCCTAGGGGGAACTACATTGCAAACTAGGGCTGTGTCTCCTCCTTATGCATTTCTCCCTAAATAAGCGTTTAAGGGTGAAATCTTGGCCAGAGGAGATGTCTGGTGTAGTGGCAGCAAACAGGAGTGGTGGTCCCAGTGCCAAGGTTCTCTGCCCTGGGACTCATCATCTTCTCTATTCTTGATCTTTGTGGTAATGACAGCGATAGGGCCTGGTGTTTGGACCTTTCTCAACGTACATGAGCACACAAGATGGCTGATATCCCTAGGGTAACATGAGCTCACAAGCCAAAATAAGCAGACATCAGAGGAATACAATTTCCCCAAAAGAGAGAGAACTCTCTTCCCTTCTAGGTTCTTGGCTAAGAATCAATTTGCCATAAAACAGATTAACAGGGGAAAAAACAAATTAACAGGGGAAAAACAGATTAACAGGGGAAAAAACAAATTTGATTTAATATGTATGGGAGCCCCACATGGACATGAGAGGGTCAAAGATAGTCTAGCAATAGATGCCATCCTGAGCTAAGGAGAAGGGGTAGTTCACAGGAAGATGGGGAGAGCAAATGTTTGGTAAATAAGTATTTGCAATGTTAGGCAGAAAAGTCTTTCTTATGCAAAAAGTTATCTCTGGTAATAGCTCTCTTTCTGGTTTAGGCCTCCCATCTAAATTCTTTTAGACACTTAAGGGGGAGGTACAAAACTCTTCTTGAGTCTTTTAGGTCTCCATTGTCTTCAGCTCAAAATAATCCCCATGCCAAAGTGGTACATTCTGGGGTGGCCTGCCCTGAACACCATCGACAAAAAAATGGGTTAACATTTGCCATCCAAAGCAAAAGAATTGGAACAGATGGAAAGAGAATTTAACATAAGTATGATAAATATATTTAAGGAAATAAGGGAAGATACTAGCAATTTTCTAAAACAGAACCAAGTGAAAATATTAGATTTGAAAAACATATTAGTTGAAAAAAGGGAAGCAATCACTTCCTTTTACAGCAGAACATGAGCGTGGATATATTCTAAAGAGATTAAGGAGTAAGGACTCGGAACCAGCATAGAGAACCCAGGCAACACAGAACCACTAAACCTTTTGTTGCCTCCTTTCCAGGAAATTTATGTGCCTCCAACTAGAGGTATTCTTAAGTGAGTCAAATACAGTCTTGGCTAAATTTGAAGGCATCTTGGTTTTCTTATTCTCTCCCCTCTAGGGAATTTATTATTAATACCATATAATTTCACCTTAGTTAGGTATACCTTTCACCTCATAGTAGTTTTATAAAATTGTTTTAATTTTAGTTAGCTCATGGTAAACAGGGTAACACCTATCTTGTCTATCACAGACATTGTTTCTTTACTCCATCCAGCTACCCAACCCAACATTTATTTGATGAGTCCTGTCACAATAGGAGCTGGTAAAGATTTAAAAGAAAACGAAACAATGGTCACTGCCCTCAAAGAATTATAATCTAGTGATGGAGATAAACACATGCATGAATGTATCATGATGATGTCATCAAGGTCATGTATCCTTAGGCTCTATTCTTTCGCTAGTGAGTGGTGCATTATATGCGTGTTTCATGAAAGATGTATACATTTATGTATTTCCAGTAATGTATAACTTAGTAGCAAAAGCTTTAACATGTTTATTGCTTATCTTACCAATGGCAGCTCTTCATGAAGACTCATAAAGCCCTGTGTTAGCAGTCTTTCAAAGTTATGTGCACACATGGAAAGAGTTACTACTATGCAGGAGTTTCAGAACCAATGGACTGACTTCTGATTTTGGGGAATGGATTCAATATTCTAAAAAAAGTGCATGTATAGTAACAATAAATTAAGCCCAAAGCCATACACAATTTAGCTACAAAATCATAATAAACTCTTCTCATTGTAGCAGCTGAATTTCTACAGATGGACTATTGTTACTCTTTGCAATCTGGGAGGGCTTACTTTTTTTTGTTGTTTATTTTTTTGAGAGGGAGAGAGAGAGAGACAGTGTGAGCAGGGGGAGGGGCAGAGGAAGAGGGAGAATTTTTTTTTTTTTTAAGATTTTATTTATTATTTGTCAGAGAGAGAGAGCACAAGCAGGTGGGAGGCAGGCAGAGGGATAAGCAGGCTCCCGGATGAGCAAGGAGCCCGATGCGGGACTCAATCCCAGGACTCTGGGACCATGACCTGAGCCAGAGGCAGACACTTAACCGACTGAGCCACCCAGGCATCCCAAGAGAGAGAATCTTAAGCAGGCTCCACACTCAGCACGGAGCCCAACTCAGGGCCTGATCTCAAGACCTTGAGATCATGACCTGAGCTGAAATCAAGAGTTGGATGCTTAATTGCCTGAGCCACCCAGGTGCCCTTGCAAGGGCTTACTTCTGATTGAGGAAGACAGTTTCCTAGTTTGGGGAAAAGTGAGGTATTATTGGTCCCTGCTGTTTTCTTGTTGGTTTATTTTTATTTGAATTCCCAAAGAAATGAGCTTCATGAAATATTGCTAGCCCTTTCTTCCAAACTTTCTTAGCATATCCAAGAATACCTGAAACACAAGACAGTCTTACCTCAATGCCACACTTAAGTTTAATTAACATATGGTACTGTGTAATACATGTATTTCATACTATGTCAGGCTCTTGCTTTTTTCAAGCCTTTCACACATACTCTTCTCTGGCTGGAGTTGTCTTTCTTCCATTTATCACCCCCATGTCTAGCCCCTCATCTCCTCCCTCAGGTCTCACTTGAGATGCTACCTCCCACCCCAACATTGTTTTCAGGCTCGATGCTCATTCATTTATTCATTCATCCTTTTATTTAGCACATTTATGGACATCTCACTTGCTATATGCCAGGCACTGTTAAGTGCTAAGTGTTAGGCAAAAGTAGAATTGCCTTATTGGAGCTACTGTGAGGAGAGGGGGAGGAAAGACTTAAGCAAATGATCACACAAGGAAATGTAAAATTGCAACTATAAAGGTACCATGAGGAAGAGGTGCATCATGCTATGAGAATGAATTAGGTCTAACCCAGTCAGGTTGGATAGGCAGGACTTCCTGGAAGAGGTGAGACTAGCATCCCATTTTTCAACTTCATGACTATTACTGGCTGAATTGTGTTCCCTCCACTCCGCATTCAGATGTTGAAGTCTTAACCCCTTATACCTCATGATGTGACTGTATTTAGAGATAGGGTCTTTAAATGGATAATTAAGGTAAAATGAAGTCATATGGGTGGACTCTAATCCTGTATGTTTTTTTTTTTTTTTATAAGAAGAGGAGATTAGGAAACAGACAATACACAGAAAGATGACCATGTTGAGGACAAGCGAGAATGCCATCTGTAAGCCAAAGACAGAGGCTTCAGAAGAAGCCAAACCTGTGGACATCTTGATCTTGAACTTTTATCCTCCAGAATTTTGACAAAATAAATTTCTGTTCTATATCGACTCAGTCTGTGATATTTTGTTATGGTTGTCCATAAAGTGAATTCAGTGTCACTTAGAAGTTTTTATTTTACTTATTTGTTGTTTGACTAGTTTTGTCTGTCTCCTCCCACCCCCCCCGCCCCAGCCCACCGTGGCTTGGGAGGATTGAATCTGTTTTCTTCACTGTTGTATTACAGCATACAGCATGGTGCCAAACAATACTTGCTCAATAAATAGCTGTTGCATGTGACAAAAAACACTAAGTGTATTCAGTATTGTTATGGAGAATTCCAGGTTAACACTGGGCTTTGAATGCCCACTTCTTTCACCCCCCCTCCCCCCCCCACCGTGGAGACTCTGTTCTGCCTGTGAAATCTTGGGATAAGGGCTTTGGTTGGTTATGCTGCCTGAATTTCTTGAAACACAAAAGTACTCACTTCGCACTTTTTCTTGGAAAAGAAACATCTGGATGAATTTCCACTGGGGTGGTTATTCATTCTTTCTCCAGTTTTTGCATACAGCACATTCTGAATTTTCGGATTCAACAAATTCTTTGATTTCTTCTACCTTCCTGATTGATCCCAGTGGACGTGCTGTTTCCTCATTTCTGCTGGCTTCATCCCCAGTTAGTGCTGTGGTCTGCTTCACTTGTTCTACTCCCTGGGAGTCCACAAGCCACATATGTGTCTCCAGCTGTCACATTTGCTTCCAGCGCCATGTTCTTTATTTGATGGCTGCTTATAGTTTTCATAGACAAGAAGGAAGCTTATTTCTTTTCCCTGGAGAATACCATCCCCCCTCCCCCAAGTTCCTCCTTCTGGATATCTTGAGTTGGTAAAAATTTTGGGTCCTGGGATCTGCCATTTATTAGGAATGTGAATTTGAGAAATGTATGTAGTCTCTTTAAGCTTAATCCAAAGGAACTAATAATTTTATGAGTTAAGAGACATGTTGCACCTAGCAAGCCCTTAATGCATTTGACAAATGATGATGATATAATGATGCTGCTGATGATAATGATGATGATATTTTTGGCTTTTTTAAAAAAGTTTTTATTATGAAAAATTTCAAAATATCTTTACTATACAGAAAGAGTATAATGAAGCCCCATGTACCCATCACTCACAAGGCTAGTTTTGCTCTACATATACCCTCAGATGTATTTACTATAGACAGAGAATTGTTGTCAGCCTCCTTTAGAAACCCTTCTACCCTACCATTAATCTGAAAGAACCGTTGGCTATGGTTCTCCAATAACATTTGGATTTGAGATTTCTGTGTCTTATTTACTTTACTCTTGCCCTTGAAATGTAAATACAATAAAACTTCATTCATTAAGATAAATTGGAGGAGAGAGGTTGGGATCTAATTTAGTAAGAACTTGATAGCCATTTAAAGACAATTGAAGTTTTATTATTTTTCAAGTGTTCTAGTCATTTACATTAAGCTAACTGTTGGGAAGCCAAGGTCTTTTGGGATCTATTTTGATGAGTACTAGAAAGATATTTAAAGAAATACCTTATTGTTTATAAATATGTGCTTGTAAAACTTGTTTTTCTTAAGTGAAAAGGCTAAATGTTTTCGTCAGAACTTGTGTGGTAAGAAAATGTTGCCATCTCATGTTGTCAGAAGTACATAGCCAATGGGTCAAGATAAAATTGCTTTTCAGTCACCTAACACTTATTCAAACAGTTATAACAATTTCAACCACCTATGGTGCATCTATTGTGTGTCAGGACTTGATACAATCTTATTGCATTTAAATTTTCACAACAGTTCCTCTGTTGAATTAGCCTGATTTTATCAGTGAAGTAAATCAAACTCATAGAGATTAATTTGTCCAAAATTCTATGGCTTACAAGAGGAAGAACTGGGATATGAACAAGTTTTCACTAACTTCAAAGCTCATGGCCTCTCCTTTATGCCTTGCTTCAAGCTGATAGCAGAGTCAGACTCACAGGTGTCTCTCATCGAATGTAGTGAGAGCTCTGAGAGGTGAGAAGTAAGTGTTCTGGGACTCTGGAGGAAGGCAAGGCAGGGTACCACTAACTGAGCCCAGGGATGCTTGTAAAGGTTGTCTAGAGAGAAGGTTGATGGGCTTTGAAGGAGGATGAGGAAAAAAAAAATTAAAACAGAAACTGTTCAGTCAGAAGTGGGCAAGTATTTTGGTGGGGACAAAGGTGCTTTTGAGAAAAGTGTTTAAAGTAGATAGAATAGAAGCCTGGGCCCCGGGGCCTAACGTGTCTGGATTGAAATTACAGGTTGGTCACATACAAGTTTGTCAAGTGCTTTAACTTCTATAAAGTTTCCTCATACGTAAAATGAAAATAACAATAGGTTCTTACCTCGTAGGTTTTACAAAGATTAAGTTAAAGGAGATGCTGCAAAGAATGCTTTTAGCATACTGCCTGGTACTTTTTTTTTTTTAAAGACTTTATTTATTTATTTGACAGATAGAGAGAGTACAAGCAAGGGGAGTGGCAGGCAGAGGGAGTGGGAGAAGCAGGCCCCCCATTCAGCAGGGAGCCCAAAGCGGGACTAGATCCCAGGACCCTGGGATCATGCCCTGAGGTGAAGGCAGACGCTTAACCAACTGAGACACCCTGGCGTCCCATTATGGTACTTATTATTTTTTTAAATTAACATATAATGTATTATTTATTTCAGGGGTACAGGTCTGTGATTCATCAGTCTTACCCAATCACAGTGATCACCATAGCACATACACTCCCCAATGTCCGTCACCCAGCCATCCCATCCCTCCCACCCCCCACCACTCCAGCAACCCTCAGTTTGTTTCCTGAGATTAAGAGTCTCTTATGGTTTGTCTCCCTCTCTGGTTTTGTCTTATTTCATTTTTCCCTCCCTTCCCATATGATCCTCTGCCTTGTTTCTCAAATTCCCCATATCAGTGAGATCATATGATACTTTCTCTGACTGACTTATTTCACTTAGCATAATACCCTCTAGTTCCATCCACGTTGTTGCAAATGACAAGATTTCATTTTTCTGATGGCTGCATAATAGTCCATTGTGTATATATACCACTTCTTCTTTATCCATTCATCTGTTGATGGACATCTTGGCTCTTTCCATAGTTTGGCTATTGTGGACATTGCTGCTATAAACATCGGGGTGCATGTACCCCTTCGGATCACTACATTTGTATCTTTGGGGTAAATACCCAGTAGTGCAATTGCTCTATTTTCAATTTTTTGAGGAACCTCCATACTGTTTTCCAGTGTGGCTGCACCAGCTTGCATTCCCACCAACAGTGTAGGAGGGTTCCCCTTTCTCTGCATCCTTGCCAACATCTGTCGTTTCCTGACTTGTTAATTTTAGCCATTCTGACTGGTGTGAGGTGGTATCTCATTGTGGTTTTGATTTGTATTTCCCTGTTGCCGAGTGATATTGAACACTTTTTCCGGTGTCTATTGGCCATTTGGATGTCTTCTTTGCAGAAATGTCTGTTCATGTCTTCTGCCCATTTCTTGATTGGATTATTTGTTCTTTGGGTGTTGAGTTTAATAAGTTCTTTATAGACTTTGGATACTAGCCCTTTATCTGATATGTCATTTGCAAATATCTTCTCCCATTCTGTCCGTTGTCTTTTGGTTTTGTTGACTGTTTCCTTTGCTGTGCAAAAGCTTTTTATCTTGATGAAGTCCCAATAGTTCATTTTTGCCCTTGCTTCCCTTGCCTTTGGCGATGTTTCTAGGAAGAAGTTGCTGCAGCTGAGGTCGAAGAGGTTGCTGCCTGTGTTCTCCTCAAGGATTTTGATGGATTCCTGTCTCACATTGAGGTCTTTCATCCACTTTGAGTCTATTTTTTGTGTGTGGTGTAAGGAAATGGTCCAGTTTCATTCTTCTGCATGTGGCTGTCCAATTTTCCCAACACCATTTGTTGAAGAGACTGTCTTTTTTTTTCCATTGGACATTCTTTCCTGCTTTGTCGAAGATTAGTTGACCATAGAGTGGTCTATTTCTGGGCTCTCTATTCTGTTCCATTGCTCTATGTGTCTGTTTTTTGCCAGTACCATACCGTCTTGATGATTACAGCTTTGTAATAGAACTTGAAGTCTGGAAAGATTTGCTTTTCTTTTTCAACATTCCTCTGGCTATTTGGGGTCTTTTCTGGTTCCATACAAATTTTAGGATTATTTGTTCCATTTCTTTGAAAAAAGTGGATGGTATTTTGATGGGGATTGCATTAAATGTGTAGATTGCTCTAGGTAGCATTGACATCTTCACAATATTTGTTCTTCCAATCCATGAGCATAGAAGTTTTTTCCATTTCTTTGTGTCTTCCTCAATTTCTTTCATGAGTATATTATAGTTTTCTGAGTACAGCCTTTGCCTCTTTGGTTAGATTTATTCCTAGGCATCTTATGGTTTTGGGTGTAATTGTAAATGGGATCGACTCCTTAATTTCTCTTTCTTCTTATTGTTGTTGTATAGAAATGCAACTGATTTCTGTGCATTGATTTTATATCCTGCCACTTTACTGAATTCCTGTATAAGTTCTAGCAGTTTTGGGGTGGAGCCTTTTAGGTTTTCCACATAAAGTATCATATCATCTGCAAAAAGTGAGAGTTTTGCTTCTTCTTCGCTGATTCGGATGCTTTTTATTTCTTCGTGTTGTCTGATTGCTGAGGCTAGGACTTCTAGTACTGTGTTGAATAGCAGTGGTGATAGTGGACATCCCTGCCGTGTTCCTGACCTTAGGGGAAAAGCTCTCAGTTTTTCCCCATTGAGAATGATATTCGCTGTGGGTTTTTCATAGATGGCTTTTATGATATTGAGGTATGTACCCTCTATCCCTACACTGTGAGGAGTTTTGATCAAGAAAGTATGCTGTACTTGGTCAAATGCTTTTTCTGCATCTATTGAGAGGATCGTATGGTCTTGTTCTTTCTTTTATTAATGTTTTGTATCACATTGATTGATTTACAGATGTTGAACCCGCCTTGCAGCCCAGGAATAAATCCCACTTGGTCGTGGTGAATAATCCTTTTAATGTACTGTTGGATCTTATTGGCTAGTATTTTGATGAGAGTTTTTGCATCCATGTTCATCAGGAATATTCGTCTGTAGTTCTCCTTTTTGATAGGGTCTTTGATTTAGGGATCAAGGTAATGCTGGCCTCATAAAATGAGTTTGGAAGTTTTCCTTCCATTTCTATTTTCTGGAACAGTTACAGAAGAATAGGCATTAATTCTTCTTCAAGTGTTTGGTAGAATTCCCCTGGGAAGCCATCTGGCCCTGGGCTCTTGTTTGTTGGGAGATTTTTGATGACTGCTTCAATTTCCTTACTGTTTATGGGTCTGTTCAGGTTTTCTATTTCTTCCTGGTTTAGTTTTGCTAGTTTTTATGCCTCTAGGAATGCATCCATTTCTTCCAGATTATCTAATTTGCTGGCATATAGTGCTCATAATATGTTCTTATAATTGTTTGTATTTCTTTGGTGTTGGTTGTGATCTCTCCTCTTTCATTCATGATTTTATTTATTTGGGTCATTTCTCTTTTCTTTTGGGTAAGTCTGGCCAGGGGTTTATCCATCTTGTTAATTATTTCAAAGAACCAGCTCCTAGTTTCGTTGATCTGTTCTACTGTTCTTTTAGTTTCTATTTCATTGATTTCTGCTCTGATCTTGATTATTTCTCTTCTCCTGCTGGGTTTAGGCTTTATTTGCTGTTCTTTCTCCAGCTCCTTTAGGTGTAGGGTTAGGTTGTGTATTTGAGACCTTTCTTGTTTCTTGAGAAAGGCTTGTATTGCTATATACTTTCCTCTTCGGACTGCCTTTGCTGCATCCCAAAGATTTTGAACAGTTGTGTTTTCATTTTCATTTGTTTCCATGAATTTGTTTAATTCTTCTTTAACTTCCTGGTTGACCCATTCATTCTTTAGTAGGATGCTCTTTAGCCTCTATGCCTTTGAGTTCTTTTCAATTTTCCTCTTGTGATTGAGTTCTAGTTTCAAAGCATTGTGGTCTGAAAATAGGCAGGGAATGATCCCAATCTTTTGGTACCAGTTGAGACCTGATTTGTGACCCAGGATGTGATCTATTCTGGAGAATATACCATGTGCACTGGAGAAGAATGAGTATTCTGTTGCTTTGGGATGGAATGTTCTGAATATATCTGTGAAGTCCATTTGGTCCAGTGTGTCATTTAAAGTCTTTATTTCCTTGTTGATCTTTGCTTAGATGATCTGTCCATTGCAGTGAGGGGGGTGTTAAAGTCCCCCACTATTATTGTATTGTTGTCAATGTGTTTCTTTGCTTTTGTTATTAATTGCCTTAAATAATTGGCTGCTCCCATATTAGTGGCATAGATATTTACAATTGTTAGATCTTCTTGTTGGATAGACCCTTTAAGTATGATGTAGTGTTCTTCGCATCTCTTATTATAGTCTTTGCTTTAAAATCTAATTTGTCGGGTGCCTGGGTGGCTCAGTTGGTTAAGCGACTGCCTTCGGCTCAGGTCATGATCCCAGGGTCCTGGGATCAAGTCCCACATCGGGCTCCCGGCTCAGCGGGGAGCCTGCTTCTCCCTCTGACTCTCTCCTTTCTCATGCTGTTTCTCTCTCGCTTGCTCTCTAATAAATAAATAAATAAAATCTTTAAAAAAATAAAATAAAATAAAATCTAATTTGTCTGATATAAGGATTGCCACCCCAGCTTTCCTTTTATGTCCATTAGCATGGTAAATGGTTTTTCACCCCCTCACTTTCAATCTGGAGGTGTCTTTGGGTCTAAAATGAGTCTCTTGCAGGCAGCATATTGATAGGTGTTTTTTTAATCCAATCTGATACCCTGTGTCTTTTGATTGGGGCATTTAGCCCATTTACATTCAGGGTAACTATCGGAAGATATGAATTTAGTGCCATTGTATTGCCTATAAGGTGACTGTTACTGTATATTATCTCTGTTCCTTTCTGGTTTATGTTACTTTTAAGCTCTTTCTTTGCTTAGAGGACCCCTTTCAATATTTCTTATATGGCTGGTTTGATCTTCGCAAATTCTTTTAGTTTTTGTTTGTTCTGGAAGCTTTTTATCTCTTCTTCTATTTTCAATGACAGCCTAGCTGGATACAGTATTCTTGGCTGCATATTTTTCTCGTTTAGTCCTCTGAATATATCCTGCCAGTCCTTTCTGGCCTGCCAGGTCTCTGTGGATAGGTCTGCTGCCAATCTAATGTTTCTACCATTGTCGGTTATAGACCTCTTGCCTGAGCTGCTTTCAGGAATTTTTCTTTGTCTCTGAGACTTGTGAGATTTACTATTAGATGTTGTGGTGTTGACCTATTTTTATTGATTTTGAGGGGGGTTTTCTGTGCCTCCTGTATTTTGATGTCTGTTTCCTTCCCCAAATCAGGGAAGTTCTCTGCTATAATTTGTTTCAATATAACTTCTGCCCCCCCCTTTCTTCTTCTTCTGGGATCCCAATTATTCTAATATTGTTTCATCTTATGGTATCACTTCTCTCTCGAATTCTGCCCTCGTGATCCAGTAGTTGTTTATCTCTTTCTCAGCTTCTTTATTCTCCATCATTTGGTGTTCTATACCACTAATTCTTTCTTCTACCTCATTTATTCTAGCAGTTAGAGCCTCCATTTTGGATTGCACCTCACTAATAGCTTTTTTGATTTCAACTTGGTTAGATTTTAGTTCTTTTATTTCTCCAGAAAGGGATTCTCCAGCATCTTCAATGCTTTTTTCAAGCCCAGCTAGTATCTTCATAATTGTCACTCTGAACTTTTTTTCTGACATCTTACTAATGTCCATATTGATTAGGTCCCTGGCAGTCAGTACTGCCTCTTGTTCTTTTTTTTGAGATGAGTTTTTCCATCTTGTCATTTTGTCCAGAGAAGAATAGATGAATGAGAGAACAAAATGCTAAAAGGGTAATAACAACTCCAGAAAAATATACACTAAACAAATCAGAAGAGACCCGAAACAGGGGGGAAAAGAAAGGGGGAAAAAAAAAAAGAATATGATCAGGCTGGTGAATAGAATAGAGCCACACACTAGATTTTGGGTGTATTTTGGTCTGTTAGAAGAAATTGCCTCTCAAATTTTTAAAGAAAGAAAAACATATATATACAAAAATAAGGGTAAATACGATGAAGGGATGGAATATGAATGTAAAGGTGAAAATTAAAAAAGATTTTAAAGAGGAATTGAGAAGGTAAGAAGTTGGTTAAAAAAAAACCAAAACAAAAAAAATTTAAGAAAAGGAGAGAATATGATTGGGGGGAGACTAGGACAACGTCATACACTAGATTTAGGGTACATTTTGGTCTGTTAGAAGGAACTGTATCCCAAAATTTTAAAGAAAGAAAAACTTATACATATACAAAAAATAAGGTTAAATACAATGAAGCTATAGAATGTGACTGTAAAAATGAAAGTTTAAAAGAGATTTTAAAAAGGGAATTGATGTTGGTTGAAAAAGGAAAGAAGAAAAATTCAACCAAAGAAATAGAAATAGAAAAAAATAAAGAAAATTAAAAAAATTAACTTTGACTAAAGAATCCTGGGGAAAAAGCCATGAATTCTATGTGCAGTATTCCCCTAGCGCTGGAGTTCTGTCATTCCCATTGATCGGTAAACTTGGTCTTGGCTGGCTGTTCTCGCTGATCTTCTGGGGGAAGGGCCTGTTGCCGTGGTTCCCAAATGTCTTTGCCAGAGGCGGAATTGCCCCGCCCTTGCCCCCTCCCGGCTAAGTAATCTGCTTGGGTTTGCTCTCCAGAGCTTTTGTTCCCTGGGAGCTTTCTGTACAGCTTTGGAGGCGGAGAGTGAAAATGGCGGCCTCCCAATCTCCGCCTCGGAGGAGCCGAGAACTCGGGCCCCCACTCCTCAGTGCGCCCCCAGAGAAAAGCAGTCAGTCACTCCCATCTCCCTGGTCTCCGGCCGCACTCCGTGCTCACCCGGCCTGTGACCGAGCGTTTCTATCTCTGGCACCTGACCCCGTTTGGAGTCTCCAAACCCAGCAGATCCCTGTGGTGCGCTCCCGCGCCACTCCTCCCGGGGGAGGAAGGTGAGTCTCCCCGGATCTGCCGCTTGTTGGGTCCCTGCTGGAGGAGCAGTGGCCCGACTGTGCCGCGGATCACGGTTTATGGCAACCCCGAGCTGAGAGCTCCGTCTCCGCAGCTGGCTTCCCCACTCTGATCCCTGGGAGCTCTGCCACACTCAGGCACCCCCAGTCTTTCTGTGACCCCGAGGGTCCTGAGACCACACTGTCCCCGCAAGGGTTCCACCCCCTGCTCAGCCACTGGAGCGCGTCCCTCAGCGGAGCCAACTTCTAAAAATTCTGATTTTGTGCTCTGCTGCTCTATCACTTGCCAGAAGCGGCCGACGGAGGCCCCTCCCCCGCCGTCTATCCTCCCGAATATTGCCTCGGATTCACTTCTCCACACCTCCTTCCTTCCAGAAAGTGGTCACTTTTCTGTTCATAGAGTTGCTGCTATTCTTTTCTTCGATCTCCTGTTGAGTTTGTAGGTGTTCTGAATGGTTTGATAACTATCTAGCTGAATTCCTGGGACCAGATGAAATTTAGGTCTTCTACTCCTCCACCATCTTGCTCCTCCTCTCCCTGGTACGTTTTTGTTATTACTTCTCACTATAGAAAAAAAAAAATAGCCCCTCTCCCCTTTTAAACCAATGTTTGGGCAAATGATTTCTTTAAGGATTGGTCACACTCTTAAAACAGAGCTTGTGCTTCTGTCTGTTTCATCTCAGTGCTTTACAAATTCTTTGGTCTTCCCGTACAGACTTTTCTTGGGGTCAGTGAAACTCCCAGGGAGAACGTTGTCCCTCTTCATTCTAGAATTCCTCCAGACCACTGCCTTTCTGCCAGCTGAGAGAAGATACTTCTTTTTTTTTTCCAGGATTTTATTTATTTATTTGACACAGAGAAAGAGAGAGAGCACAAGCAGGAGGAGTGGCAGGCAGAGCGAGGGGGAGAAGCAGGCTCCCCACCGAGCAAGGAGCCTGATGTGGGGCTCGATCCCAGGACTCTGAGATCATGACCTGAGCCGAAGACAGATGCTTAACAGACTGAGCCACCTAGGTGCCCCCAGAGAAGATGCTTCTTATTCTTGACTTCACTAGTCCCTTGATCTTGCTGTCCCACACCATTCTTGGCATGCTTCTGTGATTCAGCCTTGGTGTCCCTAAGACATGATGTTTGGTGTTCCTCTTTGTGGCTGTGCACTCCTGTTTCCATCAGAGCCTTCTGTTAAAGAGTGGGTGGTCAGACAACCTCAAGGCAATGCTGGGAGGGAGTACTGGCCACAGATTTCCTCTGAGGACTTGCTCAATATATTATTCCCTTTCTTGTGTTTTTTTTCCAACTTCTATGTCCTTATCCACAGCCCATACACATGATCCAGTTAAGTTTTTAAAAAGCTTGCTTCTTGACCCTGCATGCACTTGTAGGCATCTAATAATCTTTTTTTTTTCTCTTTCCAATATAAGATCCTTGAAGGCATGGTCTTCAATTGCTGGCTCCACTTACCATTTACTTCTTAATCCTCTTAATGAATTTCATCTCTTTTCATCTGCTGGAATACCTCATCCCCACCTCCCGCCTTCTCTCCTCAACTCCTGGATATCTTATATGCATCTCTCAAGATCTTGTCAAGCACCAGCTCCTCTGTGAATTATTTCCTAAACCTATTGTCTTAGTCCATTTGGGCTGCTTTAACAAAATGCCATTGACTGGGTGACTTATAAATAGCAAATGTTTATTTCTCAGAGTTCTGTATGCTGGGAATTCCAAGCTCAAGGCATTGGCTAATTCATTGTCTGGTGAGACCAGCTTCCTGGTTTGTTGTGTCCTCACATGGCTGAAAGGGTGAGGACCTTTCTGGGGCCTTTTTTATAAGGACACTAATTCTATTCATGAGGGCTCCCCCTTCATGACCTAATCACCTTCCAGAGGCCTCATCTAAATACTATCTCATTAGGTTTCAAGATATGAATTGCGGGGGGGGGGCATTCAATCTCTAGTAGGTACATAGAATTGTGTTCCCACTAGATTCTTCCCACTAGAACTTGAATGAGTGATAGCCCTAAGATTTCAACTTGAATGCTGACTTCAATCAATAGCTCATGGCTCTTTGATATAGTTATATGTTGAGAAGGATTCTGAATTCAAATCTGAGAGCTGCTGGGAGTACTCCGATCAATTAGTAGTTTTTTTTTTTTTTGGAATGGAAGGTGGGAGGATGGTATGTGAAGCACATGTGAACTATTTGTTTTCTATAAAGAAGCCTCTGTCATAGCAACTATGTAACATTAGTTTCACTCATTTGTTTTGCACGTTTATCTTGTTATACTAGATGTGAGTCCCCCTGAGTAGGTGTCTGGCTTGTCTTTCACCCCAGCAGCAAGCACAACCTTTCAACATTTAGTAACCCTCAGCATTTGCTGAATGAAGGAAAAAAAAAGTCTTTGCTTTCTTTCTTGCCTCTGATTTTCATTCCCTGCTTGGGAAGAGTGGTGGGCTAGTGCCCATGTTCCTTTATACCAACAGTGGCTTCTTCACTCCGGTGGATCTTCACTCTTGGAGACAGGGCTCTGCTGAAGCACTGGATCCAAGGAGAAAGAGGTAAACTACTCTTTCTCTGCATTTAGTTTGCACAATCCCAAATATTGATTTTGCCTAGAGAAGTGGTTTTCCAACCATTTTTAGTGCAGATACCTTAACCCAAATGAAATTTCATCACGAAGCCTGATCTGTAAAATAGAGTTCCTGTTTCGGTAGAGGAGATCGGGGGTGGTCCCAAGCTTGCCATCTAGGGCTCCCCAACGCTGTTTCTTTTCAACCGGAGTGGTGGTTCTCAAAGTGTAATCAGTAAACCAGCAGCATTAGCATCACCTGGGACCATGTTAGAAATGCAGTCTCTGCTCTACCTTAGATTACTGACTCAGAATCTCTGGGGTTGGAGACAAGCAGCCTGTTTTAATAAGCCCTCAGGTAATTCGCAGGCATGCATAAGTCTGAGAACCTCTGCACGAGAGTTCGTTGGGGGTTTAGTTAAAACATAGCCATTCAGAAGAAGGCCACTGGCTTCCTATGAGATGCTATTTTTCATTAGCCTGCAGTAAAAAAAAATTTCAGAACTGAAGGGTCATCCCGTGATACGAAACCACAGCGCTAGCACTTGCCAGATTGCTACAGCACAAGTGACTAAATTGGCTGGCAGTTTAAATGTTGGCCGATTTGCAGGCGCAGGCGCAGGTGCAGGTGCAGACGCAGGAGCGGAGCTGGGTGGGGCGTGCTGGGGGCGGAGCCTCCCGGGCTGAGGCGGGAAACCTAGAAGGGAAAGCGGAAGTGGGAAGTCTAATATCGAGAGCTGACCCCACCCCTTCGGGGCATGACCTTGGTGGCGCTGAGTCTCCGCGAGCGGGTGCAGGTGAAGGATGCGCTTGCATGGGGAAGAAGTTCGCGTTACAGTATCGAATTCTTTTCCTCCTAGCCTATCTGACTGTGAACTGCTGCTTTACATACTTCGATAATTAACAGTCACTGGCGACGTCTCCTAACGTGTCCGTAGTAGTGTCAAAAGTGACGAGCGTTCAGTTTGAGTTCGTAATGCTCTCTCGGCCCACTGGAGATAAGAAATTTCAGGAGACAGTGATGGGAGTGACCAAGTATATACATTCCCTGCTTGGGAAGAGTGATGGGCTGGTGCCCATGTTCATTTGTACCAACAGTGGCTTCTTCACTCCGGTGGATCTTCACTCTTGGAGACAGGGCTCTGCTGAAGCACTGGATCCAAGGAGAAAGAGGTAAACTACTCTTTCTCTGCATTTAGTTTGCACAATCCCAAATATTGATTTTGCCTAGAGAAGTGGTTTTCCAACCATTTTTAGTGCAGATACCTTAACCCAAATGAAATTTCATCACGAAGCCTGATCTGTAAAATAGAGTTCCTGTTTCGGTAGAGGAGATCGGGGGTGGTCCCAAGCTTGCCATCTAGGGCTCCCCAACGCTGTTTCTTTTCAACCGGAGTGGTGGTTCTCAAAGTGTAATCAGTAAACCAGCAGCATTAGCATCACCTGGGACCATGTTAGAAATGCAGTCTCTGCTCTACCTTAGATTACTGACTCAGAATCTCTGGGGTTGGAGACAAGCAGCCTGTTTTAATAAGCCCTCAGGTAATTCGCAGGCATGCATAAGTCTGAGAACCTCTGCACGAGAGTTCGTTGGGGGTTTAGTTAAAACATAGCCATTCAGAAGAAGGCCACTGGCTTCCTATGAGATGCTATTTTTCATTAGCCTGCAGTAAAAAAAAATTTCAGAACTGAAGGGTCATCCCGTGATACGAAACCACAGCGCTAGCACTTGCCAGATTGCTACAGCACAAGTGACTAAATTGGCTGGCAGTTTAAATGTTGGCCGATTTGCAGGCGCAGGCGCAGGTGCAGGTGCAGACGCAGGTGCAGGTGCAGACGCAGGTGCAGGTGCAGACGCAGGAGCGGAGCTGGGTGGGGCGTGCTGGGGGCGGAGCCTCCCGGGCTGAGGCGGGAAACCTAGAAGGGAAAGCGGAAGTGGGAAGTCTAATATCGAGAGCTGACCCCACCCCTTCGGGGCATGACCTTGGTGGCGCTGAGTCTCCGCGAGCGGGTGCAGGTGAAGGATGCGCTTGCATGGGGAAGAAGTTCGCGTTACAGTATCGAATTCTTTTCCTCCTAGCCTATCTGACTGTGAACTGCTGCTTTACATACTTCGATAATTAACAGTCACTGGCGACGTCTCCTAACGTGTCCGTAGTAGTGTCAAAAGTGACGAGCGTTCAGTTTGAGTTCGTAATGCTCTCTCGGCCCACTGGAGATAAGAAATTTCAGGAGACAGTGATGGGAGTGACCAAGTATATACATTCCCTGCTTGGGAAGAGTGATGGGCTGGTGCCCATGTTCATTTGTACCAACAGTGGCTTCTTCACTCCGGTGGATCTTCACTCTTGGAGGCAGAGCTCTGCTGAAGCACTGGATCCAAGGAGGAAAGAAAGAAATTCAGCTACTACAAGACTACCTTGAAGGCATAGAAGGAATTAAAAAAACAAAACAAAACACGTGTTTCAGCAGTCTGAGCCCAGCAAGCTGAGTTTCCTGGGGAAAGTTGTGGATGGAAAATTCAGAGCCAAGAGGCATCATTTAGTGTGTTTTTTTGCTTGTGATCCTGGCTCTGGGTGCACACCATGGTCTGATCGATGACCAAATGGAGCTAGCTGAAGCTTTTATGGAGACCTGTTACCAGATGTATCATCAGTTTAGGACTGGGCTGACCCCAGAAAATGTGGGCTTCAGCATTAACCCCAAAGCTAGCCGTAAGGACATGGAAATCTGGCCTGAAGACGGTATCAGTCTGCTAGGACTAGAGATAGTGGAGAGCCTTTTCTGTAACTACTGGCTCAGTGGGGACAAGAGATTCCAGGATCAGGGATTGGGAGATCCTGCTGTGCTTCAGCAAGTATGCCAGCATCCGTTTAGGTGGCTGTTCTTCCATTGGTAATGTTCAGAATCCAATCACAAGAGACAAATGGAAAGTTACTTTCTGGGAGAAACTCTAAGTATATATATTTTCTGTTTTCTGATGACATGGATTTCCTCAACCCTGCTAAATATGTGTTAAATATAGAGGGTCATCCCCTGCCCATCTGGACGTCAGCTTGAAAGGCTTGGAACAACTCCCAATCATGAGACTTTACTGGATTGAACATTGTGTATAGTAGAATTTTTCTTTTTTGAAGATTGTAGATCGGCAAGCCAGTTGCTTATGCATTAAAATTAGTCCTCCTTTGACTTTTAGCCCAGCTGGTTACTGTGAGCCACAGAAGTTCCAGCTCTGGGCTGAAGATGACAAGTCCAGTGGGACAGCTGGAGTCCAGGATACCTTGAAAGGCCAGGTACCGATGGGTTTTTCAGGGCAGGTGCTGGTGGTTTTGAATCCATTCTCATGCATTTCTTTAGATGGTGATTCAGGTTGGCTTTGGGGTTTGTTTCTGTGTCCGTGCTTTCTAAATCAGGACCACTACGAGTAAGAAGAAAAAATAAAGTTAGCCAAATTTTGATTTATAGGAAACAAAACAAAAAAACTACCAATAACACAAAATCCTGCTAAACAGCCCGATTTGTGTTTTCAGTTAGCTCCTGTGGGGGGAAGCTGCACTGCTGTTGGGAGAAGGGAGAGGCTTACAGCTGGTGACAGAGGTGAAGGACCCTGGCAATGGAAGCAAATGGGGAAGTCAGAGACAGACTAAATATGCCCCGTGGAAGAGCATAGCTCTTGTTGAGTTTGGGCAGCTTGTGATTTAAAAAAGATATTAAGGAAAAAAATAACTGGGTGCCATGCCAGTGACACTTGCCAGCATCATTCTCACTATTAATCGAGTCACCACACTGTGCCCAATAAAGTTTTAACAGAGCGAAGAACGGCACATTTGTAGACCCAGCGGGTTGCTTATTGGGGCTGCACAGCCTGGTTTTTGCGATGAGCATGAAATGATGGGCTATCAACTTTACATTTACCCTCCAGCTGGGCTGTCTCCACTGTTTTAAAGAGCCAAGCCTGGTGATATAGGCAATAAGTGAAAGGAACCCAAGATTCCATGCAGGTTAATAGTGAAAAAGAGGTTTAATAATGCTTTTTTTGGTTAGAGAAGTACTCTCCCAGAATAGTAGAGAGCCTTGGACAGTGAATAAGAACACAGATTCTGAAGTTGGTGAGATCTGGTGTGATCGTTTACATTGGATGTTCTGAAGATATTCTTCCCCCGTCACACTGGAGAGTACTATACTCCCCTTCTCCACTGTTGTTGGACTTAGCCGTGTGACCGGCTTAATATTTGGAATGTTAGCAGATGTGACGGGAGCAGAGGCTTGGAATGTGCTTGCATGGTTGGGCCTGCCCCTTTGTGCTTTGGTTATTTATCAGAGGAAGGACGTGGCCCTGGTAGCTACTCTCTTTTCAGCCTGGGATCCAGAGTAAGATAATGGAGCAGACCTACAATCTGCAGCCTGTGGTGGCTTATTAGCAGAATCACAATTGACCTGCAGAATATCAGTGCTATTGTTAGGAAGTTATCAAGTGTGGCGAGTGGTTTGTTATGTGGCTGGCATAGTCACTTGGGTACAAATACTCTCTCTGCTGCCCTCAAGTAGTATAATTCTGGCAACATGCCCCTCTCTTTAGGCCTCCCTTAATGGCCTTATCTGCAAAATCGGCAGTCTAGGAATGACCACACAGGTAAGCATTAAATGAAATAATACATATGTGTGTTTCATTATACCTTGTACTCAATAAACATTTGCTCTAGTTAGACCTGTAAGTAAAAATAATGATAGCTACAATTTATTGAGCACTTACTACTCTGTGCCTGGAGCTAATGCAGACATTTTGCTTGTTTGAGCAATATTTGAGAGATATTCCTCACAGCTCCAAGAGATAATATTTATATTAATATGCTATATTAATATCATGAATATTATACATTTTTCTCATTTTACAACTGAATGCTCAGAGAGGTTAAGTAACTTGCACAAAGTTGCACAGATAGTAAGTGGCAGTATCTGCTTTACCTTGTGGCTTATGTTCTTTCTACTATGTTGGATACTTCAGTCATTTTTATGACGACAACTAATGTCAGTATAGTGCACCATGCTTAATGATGCACTTTCACGTTATCACATAAGGTCCTTTGAGTAATAAAGTTGGACCTACAGCAGTGTGGCCCCCAAGAGATTATTTTTTCTTTTCATCTTGGAATCATCACAGGCAGATCTCCCTCATTCAGTAGGGTGGTGTGGTCACCTTAACATCACATCCTCTTAAAGGGGCAAATGTGTTAAGAGCCACTAAGGCTAGCTTTTCTTAGAATGGTAGAGTATGTCCTTCTCAAGTCCCTGGGTAGACCAGCAACCCCATATTGTGAAGGCAGAGGCTGTAATTAGACTTTTTTAGTTTTGAGGTCATCAAAGAAAAGCAGCCTGTTTTCCTAGTCTGGAGAGAAGGTGGATAGGTGGTTTTGGATCTGGGAGGCAGACTATAAAGAGCCAAAAGTACTCTGGTACTCTGAGGCCAAACGGTTTCCCTGGAAAGTAGCTGTATATGAGAACTACAAATGTTGGTTATTAGATCTATAACTAACAGAAGTTCATTTATTGGCTGGGCATAGCTCTAAGGGGGCCAAGATTCACCTCCCTCAAAGAATCAGTGTGCTAGAATCTGGAGCAGTGAAATATCACAGTAATGGGTCCATAGCGACTTTGGTAAAGAACGAGCTTCAGCAAAGAAATTCCAGCAAAGAACATCTGTTGACTGATCAGACTCTATTTTTCATACCCTTGACTAAGAAAAGCCCTTTTTATGGGTCTTTAAATCCCTTGAGTTTCTTTTTTTTTCCCCTTTTTACTTTTCCTTCCCTTCTTTTTTCCTTTCTTTTTTTCCTCCTTTTTTCTTTTCTTTTTTTTTTAAAGATTTTATTTATTTATTTGACAGAGAGATAGAGAAAGAGCACAAGCCACCAGAGCGGCAGGCAGAGGGAGAGGGAGAAGCTGGCTTTCTGCTGAGCAGGGAGCTGGACGTGGGGCTCAATCCCAGGACCCCAGGACCACGACCTGAGCTGAAGGCAGCCGCCCAACCGACTGAGCCACCCAGGTGCCCCAAATCCCTTGAGTTTCTTGGATAATTCATGGAAATGAGGAACTTCAAGAGGGAGATACTGGCTTTATTGCTAAGAAAGCTAATAGAAGTGACGTGACTCTGTTTGTATCACCAGTGTGTGTAGCTATTTGTTATGTACAGTTGGTGAAACCGAAGCTTGGAGGCATGTCCAGGGATTTATAGTTAAAAAGTGATGACACCAGAACTCAGATTCTGGTCTTTTGATTGTGTCTGTTGCAGCTTCTTCCTGGTTCCCTCAATCTGCCAGGGTGGGAGAGTCTAGTACTTAGGGTTGTTGCCCTACCTACATAAGACATATATAAGACAATGTATAAGTTTAATAAGATTTATGCATTGAGGAAATACGAGAAGTTTAACAACAACTTCAGAAAGAATATTGGATACTTCTGTTTATAGTTGTTTTTCACCTTGTAGAGTTTCTTCTTACCACTTTACCTCCGTTGGTCCCTATAGTCACACTATTTCCATAGCTCCCCCCCCAGTATATGTCTCTTCTTCTTTTATATCTCCGTTTTTCTCAAGGACAAAACACAAATTCCTTTTATTATCTCATGGCTTTCTTTTTTGTTCTCTTGGCCCCTACTTACATTCATATACTCAAGGGTTCACCTTGTATCCCAAAGACTTATTGGGGTATTTTGCCAACAATGTCAGTTCTCTTCCCAGGAGAAATTCTGTTACCAGCTCTTAGGACAATTGATTCATCTATCAAGTGGTGCATACATCTTCCTTACTGAGGAATTGCTATGTTCCAGAGACTGTTCTAGGTGCTGGGAATATACCAGAGAATGAAACAAAATTTATGCTTTCATGGAGGAAAATAAACAAGAGCACTTTGGTATATAGGATGGTGAAAATACCGCAAAAGAAAAAATAAAGCATGGTAAGGGAGTAAGGAGTCTTGAGGGAGAGTAGTTATTTCATGGATGTTCTATATAAACTGACATGTCAGAAGGAAGGGAGAAAGTGAGCTATATTTCCAGAAAGAGGAAACATCAAGTGCAAAGTCCTGAATGGAAGTCTGCTTAGTTGTTTCAGGGAAGACCAAAGAGACCAATGTGGTTGTAGCAAAGTGAAGGAGTGGGAGTGGGGTAGGGTGTAACTTGGTATAATTCATATCATGAAGAACCTTGTGGGTCATTGGAAGGAATTTTGGTTTTCTACTGTGTGAAATAGGAAGCCACTGGAAGGTTTGGGATGGAGGAGTGAACTGATCTATGTTGCTAACAGATCTTTCTGGTTGCTATCTTGAGGACAGATGCTAAAGAGCCAAGGGTAGAGCCAGGAGGATAAGTTGGGAGATAGTTACAGTAGTCCAGATGAGAGTTGAAGGTGTCTTGGTCCAGGGACATTGTGGTGATAGTGGTTAAGAAATGGTTGGATTTTCTGTATATTTGAATGAATAGATTTGCTGACTGGTTATCTGTGGTTACTTGAGAGAGAAGTGATAAAGATGTCTTGGGCTTTTGAGATAAGCACCTTGAAGGATGGGGTTACCATTTGTTAAATAGGAAGGCCTATGCAAGGGGTGTGCTTGGTGGAGGAAGTTCAGAAGCTTAGCTTTGAGTATATGTAGCCTACAGACATAAGCACTTAGATGTTAGTCAGGCAATGGAATATTCTAGGCTCAAGTTCAGTAAGGAGGTCTGTACTAGAGATAGAAATTTGGTGGTGGCTTTTAAAACCATGAAATTAGGTGACATTACCCAGGAAATGGGGCTTATTTAGAGAACACAGATGAAGTTTGGGGCACTGCAAATCAGAAGGTCTGGGAGATGAGAATGCAGCAAAGGATTGCCTTTTCTTTCCACTATATACCTACTTTCCAAAAAGTAGTCATTCATATATATGCAAGATGAATATAGTGTTCAGTCTATACCTGAATTTTTTTTTTTAAGATTTTATTTATTTATTTGACAGAGAGAGAGACAGTGAGAGAGGGAACACAAGCAGGGGGAGTGGGAGAGGGAGAAGCAGGCTCCTCAAGGAGCAGGGAGCCCAGTGTGGGGCTCGATCCCAGGACCCTGGGATCATGACCTGAGCTGAAGGCAGACACTTAACGACTGAGCCACCCAGGCACCCTATACCTGATTTTTGGTGCCTATGTAAATAGAAGTTTTATAATAACTGTAGACACATAGCAGACATGTAATAAAAGTTGAATGAAGAGCAAGTGAATGAATGAATCACTTCATCTTTCCCATGCTTTGTTAATCTTTTTAGCATATGATTTTGTGGTGTTTATTGTCCCTTTGTGCACTGGAATGCACCCCAAACTACTGGAGGAGAACATTGGCCCTGCATGTGTGCACTTCCTTATCCCACCTCCCCATGGACATGGGGTGATCTGTTCAGGCAGAGCCCTCTGTGCATCAGAAAGGCTACTTAAGACTAGTAGTATCACCACTTTGGGCAAATGCTGAGACATACCATTCAAACCATAAGTAGAGAAGGAATTTTCTTTTTAGGGAGGTGTTTAGAGAATTGAGCTCTTTTGCTAAGAGCCCTGCAGCCTGCCCAAGCCAGGGTACATAGGTGAAAGATCAGATTCTTTCCTGACCCTACAAAGAAATGGCTTTCAATTTGCCAGTCCTGCAAGAGAGGCAGCAACTCTGAACACCTCCCCAGTGCCTTTCCATCGGGAATGCACAGCTGGTCCTGCTGATTGCTTGCCTTTCTTTTGATTAATGTCCTCTTGGTGTTAAAATTCATTTGGATTCCAGCTGCCTCATCTTACAGATTTGAATTTAGAAGCAAAAGGAAAATACAATAGGATTCTTATATATAGAAATTTTAAATATCACCGAACAGCTTCCCTCCTGCTCTGTGCCTGGCCCAGCTCTTTCTTTGGAGAGCAAGACTTTTATTTCCTTGTGGGTGCTGTAAGCTCTTGGGAACCAAAGCCCACGGAGCTCCCATCAGCAGTCCCTGGTGCATCAGTAGAGGGGATCGCTTTTCTTTTCTCAACCCCCCATTTCAGATTCTTCTCATAGGAAAGGGAACATATGCTAGCATGTCTACTTCTCCTAAAGGGCTGGGGAGGAATGTTTTCTCGTTTTCTTTACTTCCTTACTTGGCCCTCTCCTTGGGAGGACAAATGGCTAATAAGATTGTTCCAAGTTACCAGTGGGTCTTCCAAGAGTATGTCAGAACCACACTTTACCCTTTTGTTCTCTCTTGGAGAGTTTCCCTTTCTGGTCTGCATTTGGTACCTGACCAGTGGGTGCCTGCTTTACTTAGGCCTCTATTTTCTCTCTTCTAGGCTCTCTGTCTGTAACTGGGGGGAGGAGTTCAGAGCAGAGGTGGAAGTGGGAGGCCCAGCCATGATTTCTATCCCAGGTATATCATAATTAAGTGGGCCCCCTAATTTGATGCTGACTTTATCCTTTGTGCTGGCCTCAGTTGGTTAGAACTTGGAAAGGAGAGTGCTTTGGTTCTCTGGAGTCCCAGATAATGGGCATTAAGCCTCAGGGCCTCACCCCACAGCCACAGTCCATACAGCCAGGACTGGCAAACTCTTGGGGGCAAGTGAGGAGATCTACAAAAGAGCCAATGACTCATGTTATTTGTGGAATGGCTTTTTTGTTTTTGTTTTTGTTTGTGTTTTTAGTTTCAGATGTAGAGTTCAGTAATTCATTAGTTGCATATAATAGCCAGTGCTTATCACATCACATGCCCTCCTTACTGCCCATCACCCAGTTACCCCATCCCCCCACCAATGGCTTTTAAAAAAAATAAAGATTTTCTCTCTGGAAATTAGGATTGGGGGAGACTATTAGTAGCATTTGTACTTAAAGGTCACATAATATTTGGGTTGGGATAGTCATTATGGGGACACATACATATCGAACACTGAGAGAATGGAACTCAGGGGAATGTGGTTGGGACAGAAATGAAAAGTGAGAAGACTTCAGGAGAAAAAGAGGGAAGCAGGAAGCTGAGAGAATGATGGGGAGAGAGAGAGTAGCTAGCTGTCTCTTGGAGCTGCTTCTGTTTCTGCTGTTGTTGAGGTTTGTTTGCTCAGCTTTTCTTAAATACCCATGGGATGTGAATATTTATCACAAACTACTCTTTTACTTGAGCTTGTTCAAGAGGATTTTTTTTTCCTTTATAATTTAAAGTTTTCTATGAAGAACCCTTACAAGTAAAATGGACTGGGTGTTATAGCAAAGGTAGGACAATTGAATTCATGCTCAAGCAGAAACGTCAGGAAGGAGCCATCTAAGCTTGTGAGATATGAAATAAATAGTCCTCTGGTCTCTCCACAGGGGCTCATAGATGTATCCAAAGATAGACAAAGTATCTTCCTGGCTCAGACTCTTACTCACTCAGCGTTTCCCTTCATTGCTTTCTCTATGCAGGTAAGAGTGCCATGAATATTTAACCTGTAGTAAGCTGAATTCTGATGATTAATTGTTACTACTAGATTTATAGAATGTTGTTACCTGGAAGGACCCATTCTGGCCTGTTGGTCTCTTGAGGAATCTTGTGTTGTACACCACTTCAGATCCTCTTGGCCTCAATGCTGCAGCAACCAGCGAGGTGGCCCCTGACTTCATACAGGCACGATTGACAGCATCTCTCCTCGTGCCTGTGTTATATGCCTCTTGCCTTCTGCCCCAGGACTTCTCTGTCGATGTTGAGGTGTAACGTGGTATATGGTGCCACGTGACCCTAATCAGTTCACGTGTATGTGTCACCTGAAAGTGTGCTGGAAGTTCATATATAATAAGGCAGATCTTTTCTATTGGGAGAAGGAAGCCAGTGGGTAAAGTCCACCATTCCCCCCCCCCCCCCATGGACAGGGAGTCCTGAGACTCAGTTTATAATAGAACTTTTCAAATGGTGATTCCGTAAAACAGAGCAATTAGTTGTACTCAGCTGTGGCCAGCTTGATAATGTATCTTCAGTCAGCTTTTACCCTCCTTCCTTGCTTTAACTTCCCTTGTCCCTCACTCCTGTTGCATGTGTTTGAACTCCAGATACAGTAGGATCACACAAGCCTCTGCCTCAGGCTCTGCTTTCCAGGCTAAGGTGCCTAAAGAACATGAGCCTCTCACCACTCTTGATGGTGTGGGTTACCAGCATTTGTAGTTACCAGAAACAAAATGAATAAACATGGCCTTATGATCTTAAAGGGAGAAGAGATTTAATAGGTTGACCAGAAAGGATATGATATGATTTGTGATATGATTTGTGCAGCAGAATTCAAGGTGGGTTCTCTTTCTCAGCCACTGGTACGAGCTGTTTGTCCTTCTAGAGCACCCTCCCAGCCTAGGGCTAGGGGAGGGGATTAGAGATCAGGATGTACTGGTTGATCAGCGTGGGATGCTCACCCAGGCAACCCAAAAGTTTTCTTTTCTGTTTTTCTTAATAGTTCTGCTGAATTGGGACCTGGATCGTGGAGATGCTGCCTTAGCCTCTTTATTGCCAGTTAGTAAAATCCTCTTTGGGTGACTTTGGCCAGCATCAATATTATCAAAATATTGTCAGCACTGGAAGTCACAGAAATGTAGCACACATCAGGAATTAGTGGTGAAAAAGTAGGGAGACGTGTAAGTTGTGTCAGAGACTGACTCGTCGTTTGTGAAACCATTTTCCTTCCCCGGGGCACAGAGAGATTCCGTTCCCAGCCTTCCTTGCTGTGAGGTGGGGCCGTGCGACTGAGTGCTGGCCAATGGAATGTGGGCAGATGGTAGGCAGTTCTAGGCTTCGCCCACCTCCTGTGAGTGATTCTCCATTCTTTGTCCCCAGTTTATAGCTAAAGGATTTCCTTGGACAAATTCTGAGGACTTAGAAGACTGTGGAGCCCCAGGATGGAAGGAGCTTGAGTCACTGAATGACCTATTCCCTCACAGTTAACCCATACTGGACGTGCTATGTGAAAGGGCCTATTGCTCTGTTAAGTCACTTAGGTGTTGGAGTTGTTTGTTGTAGCATTTAACCTTCTTTGACTGATATTTAAGTATTACAGTGGTGGTTATTGTAAACAGAATGTTTCCCTACTGAGTGGTCTTTCTAATAAACACACCTGGGAAGGTCATCTACGAGTAGGTGCTGGTGGACAAGATTATATTTAATGGGCCTTTTTATTTCCTACCATAACCCCCTCTCATCCCTGATGGGGAAGGTTTCTGAACGCAGTTGATGGGAAAGGTTGCTAAAAGCAGTTCCCTTGGGCACAAGGGAATGTTTTATGTTTTTAGCAAAGGGCAAGTGGGTGTCTGTGTGCATGTACGTGTGTTTTTGTGTGTGTGGTAAGCATCGAAACAAGCCTCTCCAACCATTATAAAACCTAAAACCTTCCTTTCTCTCCTTCTCCCCCTCTTCTCTCGTTCCCCTAATCCTTCCTCCCCCTCCCATTTTACTCCTTCCTTCCCTCCCTTCGCCTCTTCTCCCTCCTTCCTTCTTTGAACATTTATTGATGCTTAATCTGTGCTAGGTAGTAGAATCTACTGGCTTAGATTCTAGGTGTTTCAAGCACCAGGAGCCCTTCTTCTTACCAGTAATTAGAATCTGTTCGAGTTATGAGATCAATAAGAGACTTTTTGGCAGATAGAATCTTAGGAGGTCTTACTGGTACAGTTTCCTAATCTAAGCTTGACTCAGAGAACAAGGCTTTCATAAGATTATATAAGCTTTAAAATTACAATAAATTCTCACTCATCAAAACACCATACCCATCCACATCCATATGTCAAGATGTGGGAGTAGGGAACATTATTTCTATCTTGTGAGAACAGCATCCTCTGTTTTTGATATCCACATAGGCTGGGATCAGACTCCCACAGCTTTTTCACTCCCTTGATCCCACTGTGTCATAAGCAAGTCTCAATTATCTATATTTTGGAGAGGTAAATTAATTGTTATAAGGGACACCTTATGTACTGTATATAGACTGTATAGATACTCAAAGAGTAAAGACTTGGAGCAGGGAAGCGACAGGGCCTGATGCCTTCATTTTACAAATGAAGTGGTGACTCTCAGATGAAATGTGAAGTGGTGTCGCAGGTCATGTAGGAGCAAGTTGCTCTTCTGGGTCTGGCACTCTGATCCTGTGAATGAGAGTAGTGGACTGACGTTGTACCTTTATGTCCCTTTCCTTGTTTGTAAAACAAAGACATTGACATTTCACTTCCCTGCTCAGAAATCTTTTCTGCTTTCCCAATAGGTATGAAGTACATACACAGACCCTGAATAACTGCATTGAGCCAAACTCCCCTCTGCCAGTTAGGAACATCCATTCTGAGTCTTCTTTCTGAGATTTCAGGGTTGGTATAATGCCCTGTTACCAGCATATTACCTTTAATAATAAAGCTGGATTCTTTCTGACTGACCATAGTGATTGAGTCAATGAGTGGTCACATGTTTTAAGCATGATCAATCAGAGCGTTCCATGAAACTTGATACAATACCTTCATTTTACAGAAGAGGGTGGGGACACTCAGACAAAATGGGAGATATGATATTTTCCTTTTGGGGGGGATCATAAGTAATAAAGGTAATATAAATTGGAGTTGTGTGGTAATGCTTACCTCCTTATGAAAAGAATGAAGCCAACTCAGAGGAAAGCAGAGCTGAGTGATGCTGAAAGTGGGTTGTGATACCATTTGAGCACCTGGAACTGTCCATGTCTAAATTTCTAGGCTTTTCAGCTATGTGGGTTAATTAATTTGTGTGTGTGTGTGTGTGTGTGTAAGCCACTTGAGTTGAGTATCTGTCATTGGTGCGTGAGAGAGGCCTGGTTAATACAACCAGAAGCTAAAGTGAAAGTCATACGTAATTGTAGTGCTTTATGAAGTCTTACAGTTCTTTGATTTTTATCCTGTGAGGATTTCTATTTAATTAGCTGCAATGTGAAAAATGAGTAACTGCTTATGGGGAACATGGATTTGGTGACCTCTGGGTTGATTTTCATGAATCCCTTTCAATTTCTAAATCCTCAAACGGGGGGGCCGTCTTTTTTTTTTTTTTTTTGGCTTCATTATCAAAGAATTCCTTTTATTTTATTTTTTATTTTTTTTATTTTTTAATTTTATTATGTTATGTTAGTCACCATACAATACATCATTAGTTTTTGATGTAGTGATCCACGATCCATTGTTTTCGTATAACAGCCAGTCCTCCATGCAGTACGTGCCCTCCTTAATACCCATCACCGGGCTAACCAATCCCCCCTCCCCCTTCCCCTCTAAAACCCTGTTTGTTTCTCAGGTCCATAGTCTCTCATGGTTCATCTCTCCCTCCAATTCCCCCCCCCCCCATTTTTCCCTTCCTTCTCCTAATGTCCTCCATGTTATTCCTTATGTTCCACAGATAAGTGAAACCGTATGATAATTGACTTTCTCTGCTTGACTTATTTCACTTAGCATAATCTCCTCCAGTCCCATCCATGTTGATATAAAAGTTGGGTATTCATCCTTTCTGATGTCTGAGTAATATTCCATTGTATATATGGACCACATCTTCTTTATCCATTCATCTGTTGAAGGGCATCTCGGCTCTTTCTACAGTTTGGCTATTGCGGACATTGCTGCTATGAACATTGTGGTGCATATTGGCCCTTCTTTTCACTACATCTGTGTCTTTGGGGTAAATACCCAGGAGTGCAATTGCTGGGTCATAGGGTAGCTCTATTTTTAAATTTTTGAGGCACCTCCACACTGTTTTCCAAAGTGGCTGTACCAACTTGCATTCCCACCAACAGTGTAAGAGGGTTCAAAGGGGGGCCTTCTTCAGTAGTAACTCGATTTTGTGCCTTGGTAGTTTGAGAGAACAAAACACTTCTGTATTCCCTTAAAATTATCTGAGCCATGTTACCACCCTTGCAATTTTCTTCTGAGCTTGCCTTCTCTTTTTGTCAAGCCCCTGAAACAGCAGTAAATTAAACTAAGCATCAATAAACACATTTTCCCTCAACTTACATTCCTAGTTGCCAGAAATCATTTCTCTTTGGTCTGTTGACAGGTAGCAGGCATGATTCCAGCATGGAATACCCTGTAGAGTTATTGATTTTTCTGTGATAATAGAAATTTATTAAGCTATCACCGTGTGCTGGGACCCATGCCTTACTCACAAAGATTACTTTTCCTTAAGAAGCACTCCTAGGCTTCTTGTGAATGTCCATGCTAATTAAAGTCCAAATCCCTTAGCCTGTTCGGAGTATAAACGTTTCCACAGTCTGGCCTGAGCCTTTCCTCCCAACCTTATTTCTCTTTCTGTCCTTTAGTCAGATGGAATTGCTTGTGTTTCCAGAACATACATCTTGCATTCCTATTTCTTTGCTTTTATTCACGATGTTTCTCTTGCCGGCAGTGTCCTTTTTCTGGTCTTCCTGCATATGTCCAGATTGCTTGTCCTTCCAGGCCCAGCTGGAATGCCACATTCTCCACAATGCCTCTCTCGATAACCTCAGTTGGAACGAATCCCTCTCTGCTTGGAACCACTGCTCCTCTCTTACCAACTGCCGCATGCCACAGCACTCACAGCCTTAACCTCCACGACCTCCACAATCACCCACCCCAGTCTAATGTGCCCCATATGATGGCAGCTGTCACTGCTCTCTGTCCCAGTAATGAAGCTATGACGCCAGAGCCCGAATTCAGCCTTAAGCTGGCTGAATCCAAAGTTGGAAGTTTTAAACACTGTACTTCACTACTTTTTCCCATGGCACAAGATTTGGTACTTACGAATATGTCTTATTTTCAAGATTGGATTATACACTCCCCCCAAAGCAGGGCCTTAGTTTAATTCATCTACATATGACCTCGTAAATGCTGAGTGGAGGGCCAGGTAAGTGTGGTTGCTTAATAACTATTTGGATAGGGGCACCTGGGTGGCTCAGTCGGTTAAGCATCTGACTCTTGATTTTGGCTCAGGTCACGATCTCAGGGTAGTGGGATCGAGCCCTGCATTGGGCTCTGCACTTGTTGGGGAGCCTGCTTATGATTCTCTCTCTTGCTCTCCCTCTGCCCCTCCCCACCTCAAAAAAATATTTGGATAGATGAATGGGTGAGTGGAGATGTGCATTTCAGAAATGATATATTTTACAGGAACTGAAAATTATTTATCATTGGTTTTAGAACTTCAGAAGCAGTAGAAGAGTCTTTTTTCTAATCATATGTGATGTGGATATAATAAATAATCTTGGAGAAGAAAACTCAGAAATATAGTGGGTATAAAAGGAAAGATGATGTGAGAATAATATTTGAAATAGAGAATCCATAGCCTGGATATGCAGTTAATTGAGTTATTATGTGATAATTAAGCTAATGTATTAGAAGAGCACATGAAAATGTAATAGACTTTTATCTGTCTGTCTATCTTTCTTTCCTGATGTCATGGTTCAGGGTAACCTGGTTCACTTTTTTTTTTTTTCCCTCTCAAAGCTGCTGACCCAACAGATCAGTAATTCTCAGTCTAATTTTCTGGCATGACATTTACATCACATGACCCTTATATAAACATTTCTAATGGGCAGATCATAGATCATAGTTTCACCCTTCTTTCACTCAGCAACATATATCAGAAAGCTAGCAGTAAGAACAATAATATTTAATTGGTTTTTTTAAAGATTTTATTTATTTATTCATGAGAGAGAGAGAGAGAGGCAGAGGGAGAAGCAGACTACCCAAGGAGCAGGGATCCTGATGCGGGACTTGATCCCAGGACCCTGGGATCATGACCTGAGCCGAAGGCAGACGCTTAACCATCTGAGCCACCCAGGCACCCTTAATTGTTATAGTCATGTTCAAATTCATAGAAAAAAGGATTTGATGATTTTGACATTTCAACCATAACAAATGGGTTGTGATTCTCTCTTCACAAGAATGGGGGTACACTGCATTTCAGAACCTCTGCTATAAGCATTTTAAAGCCCAAGCAAGATCTGTTTTGTTTGGGGAGGATGCTTGGCAGAATTGATGGTGGTTGCATTTCCATTGCTTAAGACTAAGTATCAGGGCAAGATTTTGGAAGGTCTTTTCCTTCAGAGGTAAGAAACTCATTAAGGGGGCGGGTATTGTAAAAGCAGAAAACCTAAAGACAAATGAAATGTTACATTGGGTCAGATCAGTACATCATCTAGCCTAGAATTTTGTCCTGATGTGGATGTCAAGGCATGGCTAGTAAGGTTAGATTCTTTGCTCCCCATTACGGATAACAGTGAAATTGATTGTAAACATTTTAAGGGCATGGGCTGGGCTTTATGATTCTCGAGTTTCATATTACTATCTGGTGTAATTATATGCTATGGGAACTAACACTTATTAAAATCCTTCCATGAGATAAGCCCTGTATTGGACCATGATTTCATGTAATTCTTTCAACACCCCAATGAGGCAAGTCCTTTATCTACACTGAAGATGAATAAATTGAGGCTCCACAGCAATTCCCTGAATTCCCACATCTAGTGAGTCCATTGGAGAGAAGGAGGGGCTGTGTGGGAAGGGTAGAGAAGAGGGAATCCAGCGTCTCTGGAAGTGCCAGGAGATCTTAGTCTTCTCTAACAAGGAGATTTTGGTGTGAAGAATAGATTTTAAAGTCGAAGACGAACCGTGAGAGACTGTGGACTCTGAAAAACAAACTGAGGGTTCTAGAGGGAAGGGGGGTGAGGGGATGAGTTAGCCTGGTGATGGGTATTAAGGAGGGCACGTATTGAATGGAGCACTGGGTGTTATACACAAACAATCATGGAACACTACATCAAAAACTAATGATGTAATGTATGGTGATTAACATAACATAATAAAATAAAATTAAAGATGAGTAAAAAAATGAAAAAAAAAAGTAAAAAAATAAAGAACCACTGAACTCAGGTAGGGGGATGGGTGAAATGGGTGAAAAGGACTGATCATCATGAGCACTAAGTAATGATGTATGGAAGTGTTGAATCACTATATTGCACACCTGAAACTGATACAACACTGTTGACTGGAATTAAAATAAAAAATAAAAAAATGCACTAAACTCATAACTTAGTTCTTTTAGTTTTAAAATGTTACAGATTTATGTTACCCACACTGTGGTGGACGAACTCATGTGGGCCTCCACCTGCTCATTCTGCTACAAATACGTCCTATGACTTTCCTTTGTCTAGTGTGCATGGTTGATTTTTACCATTGCTCGGAATGGTAGAGTCAACATAGTTAGGAAAGAATGACGATCCTTGTAAATCCATCAGTTTACTTAGCACTTTGGCTTCATTATTCCATTTGTACATCCTTACACATTGATGAAGGAGCTTGACCAAATATTTCATGATTATTGTTGTCTCTGTTTTTAGATGAAGGCACTAAAAATAGAGAAAACTACTTGCCCACATTTATATTTTTAACGAGCTGTGAAGCTTGAATGGCAGCACCATGCTGTGGTTACTTATAGTGGGCCTTTGAAATACTCATGGTGTTTGGTCAGGAAGCCCTGTGTTTCTGTTTCTGCTGGAATTCAAGTGCCTGCCCAATGGTGACAAATGGAGCCTTTTTTTTTTTCCTTATCACTTCCATCCTTTCATTTCATGAGCCTGAACCAGCAAACTTCTTGACGTTTTCTGAAACATGTCATGCTGTTTCACTTCTCCGTATTATCACACATACTGTATTTTCTGCTCTGAATTCCCTCTCTCTCTGCTGCCTCATCTGCCTGGAAAGCTCCTCTTCATCCTTCAAATACTTGTGCTATCATCTTGTCCTTGATGAGACCATTACTGAACTTATACACAACAAAATGCATTATACTTAGTTGGTTACTTGTCTGTCTTTCCTGCTATCCTGTGGCTGTTCAAATGGCTTGAACTATTACCTATATTCCTAAGACTTGGCATTCAGTATGTGATATAAATGAAATATAAAGTCCCATAGTGATATACCTCATTGTCTTAAATACCGTGTATACGGTGGCAACCAAATTTATGTCTCCTAACTCTTAAATTGCAGATTCATATATTCATCTGTTTACTTGACATCTATATTCATCTGTTTACTTTGACATCTGGGATGTCAAATAGGCATTCCAACCTTAACATGTCCTAAACTTAACATCCTCTGTTAGGATGACCAACTCTCCTAGTTTGCCTGGGACTAGGGAGTTTTATGGGCCACAGGACTTTCAGTGATAAAGTCTCATGTAAACCAGGGTGGTTGGTCACCCTAACTCCCCTTGGCTATAACTTCTGCTGTGCCAGATTATCTCCTTTTATTATTATTATTATTATTATTATTATTATTATTATTATGTTCAGTTAGCCAACATATCATACATCATTAGTTTTTGATGTAGTGTTCAACGATTCATTAGTTGCGTATTAACACCCAGTGCTCATCACATCACATGCCCTCCTTAATACCCAACACCCAGTGACCCCATCCCCCCAACCCCCTCCCTTCTGAAACCCTCAGTTTGTTTCCCGGAGTCCAGAGTCTCTCATAGTTTATCTCCCTCTCTGATTTCTTCCCCTTCAGTTTCCCTCCCTACCCCTATGGTCCTCCATGCTATTCCTTATGTTCCACATATGAGTGAAACCATATAATAATTGTCTTTCTCTGCTTAACTTACTCCCTTACAGCACCAGTCATGGCACTAACAGTCTACTAATTTCTTAGCATCATGTGGTCATTCTTTATTTAAAAAAAAGCATATTAGGGCGCCTGCGTGGCTCAGTTGTTTAAGCGACTGCCTTCGGCTCAGGTCATGATCCTGGAGTCCCGGGATCGAGTCTCGCATCAGCCTCCCTGCTCAGCAGGGAGTCTGCTTCTCCCTCTGACCCTCCCCCCTCTCATGTGCTCGCTCTCTCTCATTCTCTCTCTCAAATAAATAAATAAAATCTTAAAAAAAAAAGCATATTGGTTGCTTATTATTCTCAATAACCAGTTGGTAGTACATGCACACCTATAAATAGCTGTGTATATTCGACTGTTTTTAACGCATATGTGTACCCTGCCATTTTACCTTCCTCTGTTATGAAATAGAGAAAGGGAGGTTCGTCAAACCAGAACCTCTATTGAAGTAATACGGTGAAACATCATCAAGCCAAATAAAAAAAGCTCTGGATGTTTCCCTAACATTTTATTAAGGCAGTTACCATCTCTGGACGCTGTGGTGGATGGGAGCTGGTATAGCGGACACGGACACTCAACATCCAATTGGCAGCAACCCTGTGCTTGCAGGTGCTCTGGCCAAAAGCTTTGGAGTCATCCTTAACTCCTTCCTTTCTCTCACATCCCATGTGCAGTCCTTCAGTAAACCTTTTTGGTTCTACCTTCAAAATGTGGAGTTCAATCTGGTTACCCTACTTAAAATTGCAGCCAGCAAACCATCTCCACTCATCCATTTTCAATCTCCCTCGTCCTTGGGCAGGGGGGCACTTACTACACACCTGTTCGTGACATTTATTATTTTATTGTTTCTCTAGGGATTTTTGTGTGTGGTCTTTTTTCTTCTCTGATATATCTCATGTGTACGACAGCGTCTGGTGTATAGTGAGTGCTCAGTGCGTATTTATTGAATGAATAATAATTCATCTCCAAGTTTTAAAGTCAGAATTGAAGTTACTCTTCTTTCTACTGTGTACTGAACACTTACTATTTTTCAGCCATTGTTCTAGGTGCCTGATACATATTCTATCCTTTAATCCTCACTAACTTTCAGAGGTTGCCTTCATCTTACTTCACAGAGATTAACTGACAGAGTGAGCAGCAAAGCCAGGCTTTGAACCTAGGTCTGTGTGACATCTGAACCTAATGTTCAACCACTGTCGTGTTGCCTAACACCGTGGCTAGCTTGATCTGACTGGTCATTTCTAGGATTCTGCTTCAGTAAATCAGATTCTCTCATGTTGTTGCTCAAATCATCATGTTCTAATTAGAGAGGAGCTGGTATCACCTCTAACATCTGTCTTTGTGAGGAGCTGTGGTAGATGGGAACCAATTAAAATACCATAGAGCAAATAGAATGTTTATTTGGAATAAGTTTCGAACTTACTAAAGAGTACTGCTAATGAAAATATCACATTGAACAATTTCACAGTAGTTTAAAACCCACTGAGCACAACAAGACAAGCATTGAGCTGTCTAGAGAGAAAGCTTGAGCAGTGTGGTGGAAAGAGAAACTATTTAAAAATATGACCATTTAAAAATTTTCGTTTGTCAGTCAACAAAACAAAGAGGCAACCCACAGAATGGGAGAAGATATTTGCAAATGACACTACAGATAAAGGGCTGGTATCCAAAATCTATAAAGAACTTCTCAAACTCAACACCCAAAAAACAAATAATCAAGTCAAAAAGTGGGCAGAAGAGATGAACAGACACTTCTCTGAAGAAGACATATGAATGGCTAACAGACACATGAAAAAATGTTCATCATCATTAGCCATCAGGGAAATCCAAATCAAAACCACACTGAGATACCACCTTACACCAGTTAGAATGGCAAAAATGGACAGGGAAAGAAACGACAAATGTTGGAGAGGTTGTGGAGAAAGGGGAACCCTCTTACACTGTTGGTGGGAATGCAAGTTGGTACAGCCACTTTGGAAAACAGTGTGGAGGTGCCTCAAAAATTTAAAAATAGAGCTACCCTATGACCCAGCAATTACACTACTGGGTATTTACCTCAAAGACACAGATGTAGTGAAAAGAAGGGCCATCTGCACCCCAATGTTCATAGCAGTAATGTCTGCAATAGCCAAACTGTGGAAAGAGCCGAGATGCCCCTCAACAGATGAATGGATAAAGAAGATGTGGTCCATATATACAATGGAATATTACTCAGACATCAGAAAAGATGAATACCCAACTTTTACATCAACATGGATGGGACTGGAGGAGATTATGCTAAGTGAAATAAGTCAAGCAGAGAAAGTCAATTATCATACGGTTTCACTTATTTGTGGAACATAAGGAATAACATGGAGGACATTAGGAGAAGGAAGGGAAAAATGGGGGGGGGGAATTGGAGGGAGAGATGAACCATGAGAGACTATGGACCTGAGAAACAAACAGGGTTTTAGAGGGGAGGGGGGAGGGGGGATTGGTTAGCCCAGTGATGGGTATTAAGGAGGGCACGTACTGCATGGAGCACTGGCTGTTATACGAAAACAATAGATCGTGGATCACTATATCAAAAACTAATGATGTATTGTATGGTGACTAACATAACATAATAAAATTTAAAAAAAAATTTAGTTTGTCTCTCCTTCTTTTTTCCCATCCAAATAATTAAAGTTCTTGACTTGTTTGAAAATAGCTCAGATTTAATTTCATTTTGTTAAGCACCTCATTTTATCAGCTCAGGAAAAAAGGCCATTAGCAAGTTGCATTATCCATTACAACCTCCTTTATAATATGAAATTTATATGGGAAATGCTAATTGGATGTTCATCATTGTAAAGCTAATGATTTCTGTACTTTTGGTGGTGATAATTAAGATGAAAGATGAAAATGATATGGGGTGAAAGTCAGATTTTTTTTCATTTTCCACTGGTTGGAGACTGGGGAAGGCATTCTGTTCTTTGCCTCAGATGGGTGACAGTGGAGGGCAGAGCCAGGGGGTCAAGGAAGGGTATGTAAATTGGAACTGTCTTGATATCCAGAAGTTCCTCAATTACCTAATCCCAGGCAATGAATCCAGCTCCAGATGAAAAAGGTAGGAAATGCTGTATCTCTTAAAGACAGATGCATCTCAAAAGATCTCTTCCATTCTAGCCTGTTGTTTTATGGACAAGAGCTCCCCTGAAGTTCTCTCTCATCAATTCTTGTTCTTTCCTATGGGATGGAAATAGATGGCTGAAATTAAGAGTAATAGGTATGACTCCCATTAAGCTTTTCCACAGAGTATTGTTGCATCTCTTAGCTTGCTGATGTACTCAAGAATAACCTTTTGGATTTGACTCCTGATGAACAAGGTGTGGTCATGGTGGATAAGAAACCTTGTTTTCTTTTCCCATCATGTTCCTAAAATGGTTTTAAGTGAAGCAGAAGTCACTGACTTTTCTATATGTAGGGAATTGGAAAGGAATTTATTGGAATTTGAGGAAAATGATGCAAGCATCCTTTGAAACAGATTTCTATTCATATGTTTTTCAACTAAAGTGGGAAATATTTATTGGGCATCTACTATAGTGTAGACATTGACCTCTTGTAGGTATTATTGTACCTATTGTAGGTATTATTCCTACTGGATAATTATATCCACCCAAGAAGCTATGATTGATCAAAATTCCATTTATTTTATTTTATTTTTAAAGATTTTATTTATTTATTTGACAGAGAGAGCGAGCACAAGCAGGGAGAGCAGCAGGCAGAGGGAGAGGGAGAAGCAGGCTTCCCACCGAGTAGGGAGCCCGATGCAGGGCTTTATCCCAGGACCCTGCGATCATGACCTGAGCCAAAGGCAGATGCTTAACCGACCGAGCCACGTAGGCACCCCCAAAATTCATTTTAAAGATGTATAGCCAAGTGTTGGACTTACACCCACTTGTGTCACTTGGATTTCCTGAATTCTAGAAATAAACCATCAAGAAGAGATCGTGTGTTTATACTAATGGTAAGATAAACAGTCCCAAAGGGGCAGATTAATACTCTTCCTTTTGACTCCTTGCCTCCACAGTACAGTTTGTTTTGGGATTTTTAAAAATTTACTCATGTTTCAACAGATACTTGCTGATTACCTACCATGTATTCAGGCACTGGGATATGAATTTGGTTTATGCTTATAATTTGGTAACAAGCACAACTTTTGAAAGTATCTCAAATATTTTCTTCATTTAGTAGAGTCATTTTAAGTTAATACCATTTTAATATACAATGGTGTTTTTTTTTTCCTTTTTTTTTTTTTTTTAAGATGCTCTGGACTACCAGGATGCAAGTACCTTGGCCAGAGGCTTAGAAAAGTCTTACCTTAAAAAGGGAGTTTGAGAAACTGGTGATTGGTGGGGTTTTAGAATTTTCAGCTTTGAATTGAATATAATGTTCCTTATGAGACACCTAACTGGATGAGACCAGTGTTTTTAGTTGGCCTGCATTCATCCCGGACATGTGCACGAAGAAATAACAGGGGAGGCATGATGGAAAATCTTCATGTTGTTTGCCTCGAGGTGGATTTTTTTAAGGTCCTGTTGATTGATTATTTGTTGTGTTGGTCATAGTGTTAAATGCTTTCCTACATCAGTAGCCTCTTAACTACTTGCTCTGCTCTCCTTCCTGCCCCTAAGTCTGCAATAGCCAGGGACATCCTCCTAAAACATAAATCAGATCATGTTGTTTCCCTGTTCTTATCCCTGGTCACGCTTAAAATAAAATCTTGGTCCTTGGCTCACTTTCTGACTTCTTAACCTACCACGCTCTCCTTTGTTCGTTGTGTTCCAGCAAGTCTTGCCTCAGAACCACCTAGCATGTTCCTATCTCAGGATGTTTGTATTTAGTGTTTTCTTCTCCGGGAATACTATTTGCCCAGATATTTGCTGGGTTTATTCCTTCACTTCATTCATGTCTACTCTCAGATGTCGCCTCCCCAGGGATACTTCCCTAGAAACTCAGATAGCATTCTTTATCACTCTTGATTCTGAAACCTAGTCCTCTTTATCTTTCTTTTTGATGTTTATCACTCCCTAGCATTCTGTTACATAATTATTAGTTTATGTGTTTTTTGTCTGTCTACTCTATTCAAATGGGAGCTCCAGAAGGAGTGAGACTGTCATTCACACTTCCGTTCCCAGCACCTCCCCTCCGGCCCATTCGAGGCACTCAGTCCATAGTGAGGTGTCATTCCTGCCCAATTGACAGAAGCAAACCTGGGGTTGCGCGAAGCTAAATGATTTGCTGGCTGGTGGTGAATCCTGACTTATCACTTCCTTCACAAAGCCTTTTTAGATGTTTTTTTTCTCAATTGTCTCATTTCCTGTGAGGTTTTAGTTCCACAGAACTGTGTATCTGTTTATGTACTATATGTCTCTCTGAGCTTTTTACATAAAAATACTAAGTTTTTTTTTTGCCTCCCCCCAAGAAAAAAATTTTGCCCCCACGGTCTATGCTGATCTGCCCTTTGCTGCCTTCCCTCATCCATAGCAGAGGACCCAGCTTAGCGTTCGGTGATTAATTTTGTGCACGACATCGTTATCGTTGGTTTATTTCTGTCTCCTTTTAATATTTTGCTAATTCCTTGCAGGGCAGGGGCTGTGTGTGCCTCAGCCTCTCTATCCTAGAACCGGGCACGGAGTAGGCTCACTTAATGCTTTTTGAACAGTGTTGTTCCCCTTTCTTCCACAGCCTGCTGTGGGTGTGTCCTGCAGGCATGAATCTAAACTCCTGGAGCAGAGCTGGCTTTCATCATGGCTTAGGTGCGTGCGCTCACTCTGCTCCAACCACAAGCATCAGCATCAGCCTGTTGCTTCTTCCCGGGTCGTCTGGGGACAGCAGTGACATGGGTGCTCTGGCACTGGGGTCTTCAGCAGGTTTCCTGGCAACACAGGGGAGGTCAGCATCTCTTGGAAAACAACAGGCTTTTACAAACCCTGGAGTGCCTGGAGGAGGGACTCAAGAAGGTTCCTGTCAGGAGGTGATGAATGAAGGCATACCTGTGTCTCCCCGTGGTGTTCTACATCTGTAATGAGATGAAGGAAGAGGCCAAGGGTTGGAATGAGGAAAGAAATTCCTTCTTTCATCTTTGGTTGTTGCATCTCCAGGCAACCTTCAACTCAATTTTTTTTTTTTTTTAAGCAAGCCATTTGCAGGTTCTCTCTTAAGTGGAAGCAGCTCCAGGTTTTTCCGGTGTGGTTCCAGTCCTGATGTGGATGTGTTCTTCCCCCTCCAGTTTCACTTCCCCCTCCCTTCTCCATCCTGCACACTGCCTGGGTAGGCAGACCTGTGTGGACCATGTGAATGGTTCCCCTTGTCCTCTGGCTTTTAGCTGGGGTTTGCTGATGGGGAGCCCTAACGGAAAATCAAAGGAGGGGAGGAGAGAGGCTGGGTATTTATTTCCCTTGCTGGAGACTTTCTGTGCTGGGTCACTGTGGGCTGATTACATCCTTTGGCTGGGCCGCAACTCCTTTCAAGGTGCCCTTCTCCATGTGATTCTGTTTTTGGGTTCTGGTAACTACTTCCTTTCTCCTCCCTTCAGGCCTGCAGGTGTGTATTAATCATGTTTTTTGCCTATTGTATTTATGATGCTTTGTCATCTTGGAGCCTTGTGGATCCAAGGAGAGGGAGGGATCACCTCTCTTAGAATTTGCCAATTCTTAGAGATCATAAAAGACTTGCCTGGGGCATGCCTTTGATAAGCAAACCCACCAATATGGAGTCTTTATCCCCAGCACCTTCTTTTATAAGATTCCTGTTACCCACCTGCCCTAAATATCCCAGGACCAGGTACCAGGCAACTAGGACCAACTTCTGTAGTCTAGAGCCCACCAAAATTATTTAAACTATCTAATCCTAAACATGCTGAGCCTGTTTACCCTGCCTCGCCTATTCCTTCCTGAAGAAACCAAATAAAGGCTCGTGCCATGCTTTCTTCCTGCTCCCTCTGCATCTTTACCAGCCCTGGTGCTTCCCGCGTGACTCCCCCATGATTTGGCATGCCCCTTCCTCTTGGGAACTATGAGTAATAAACTGTCTTTTCGACAGCAGTCATCGGGCCTGTTGGTCTCACCACAACTGCATAAAAACAAAATCCTGGATACATTTTAAGATAGGGTGGCCTTTTTAGTTTCCCTCCACACTGCCTTCCCCTTTGTAAATAGTCGAGGTAGTAAACCCTCCTTCAGTGATCTTATTTGATGGGCTCTTTCCTGCTGTGGTGCCTGACTGAGGCCCTGGGCCTGTTTGCTGGACTCAGAGTCAGGGAAAGGCAGAGGGAAGAGAGCCAGGCCCACACAGCCAGAGGCTTATGTTTAGATGTACTTGGACTCAGCCCACTGTTTTTTTTTTTATTGACCCTGGCAAATACTTAGTGCCTAGCACAATACCTGACACCTGTTAGGTGCTCAGTAGAGACTCGAGTTAAGGTCTTCCCCTTGATGCCCTGTTCTGTCCCATACTGTACTGAAATATATCATGCATAACCCAGTGAAAGTCATACTGAGCATAATATTTTAGTGCTGGAAGGAATTTTGGAGATAATTCAACTCTTCCTATTTCCCTAGTTTATAAATAAATAAATTTAAAGACAAGGAAAAGGGCTTCATATTAGACGTAGAGTCAGGACTGGAACTCCAATCTCCTGATCAGTATTTTTTTACACTGTTCAGTGATATTAATGATAGTAATACTCCCCAAATTTTGTGCAGATAGACTGGTGCTAGGCCCTGTGTTAAGCTGTTCTTTATATTAACTCATTTAATCCTCACCCAACCTTTTAAAATACCTGTCAGTATTAGCCTTGTCTTACATATGAGGCAGAGAGAGGTTAAGTAATGTATTCAAGGTCATCCAGCTAGTAAGTGGTAGACTAGGGTTCAGATCAGGCAGTCTGGCTCCAGAGCCTTTGTTTTAACCCTGTTGCTCTATAAATTTACATTTATAGCTTTTTAATTTGGCCTGTCTCTCTCTGTCATGGAAGGGCTGCACACCAGTTTCCTTTTTCATGTTCAGAGGACTTCGCATAGTACATGGTAGACACCAGGTGGTCAGTCATTACTGACCAGTTGCTTACACAAAGTCCCCTGAGCTCCTCTGTTGAACTCTTGGATCCAGTCAGCAATGATTTGGTGGCTTGTGTTTGTTTTTCTCTGTTATCCACCAGCTCCAAGTAAGCTTCACTGACTGAGTGGAAGACGCCTCCCTGAAGAAGAGGGAAATCTAGCCAGCTGATGCAAGCACACACTTTCCCCCTGGGCTGAGGTCTACCTTGGAGTCAAACACGAGCATAACTAGAAGGGGTTGTTTCCTCTTGCCAAAAAGGGAGACTGGCATTTTTACGTGCCTTGTATTACAAAATTTGTTGCAATAAGGCAATTTAATTAACACAGCAGTTTGAGGTTTTAATAGTTACTGTATTTAAGCTATATCTCTGGCACTCCTGCTGTTTTATGAGGCTATAATTTGGCTCCCAAATGGAGAAACAACAAGGCCAAATAAAGCAAAAAGATGGCGGTGTTATTCTGGAGGTTAAACTCCTGTTCAGCCCAAAGCAAGGTGCCAGTGAAGCAGGGCAGCCATCTCTGCTGGCTTCCTCCAAGGACACTCTAATCATTCAGTGTGTTTCATTGGGTCATTTGCTAAGAATTACATTGTGCAGCTATTGCATCCAAAGCTCAAAGAGGATAAGGGACTTGCTAGGATTGAATTCAGGTTGGTTTGTTTCTGTATAACCCAACAAGGCACAAATGTCAGCAATGATGCAATTGTGGGAACCATATGGTATCTACATAGGAAAAGATGGTGTCCAGTTTTCATAGAGCAGAGGATATGGGAGCCATGTGGTGTCCACACAGGAAGGGTAGGACCCAGTGTTTTCAATGTAGAGGATGTGGAGCCATACACTGTCTATGCAGGAAGAGGTGGGGTCCAGTGTCCTGCAGCAGAGAATGTGGAACCTTATGATGCCCATGCAGGAAGAAATAGAGACCAGTTTTCCTAGTACAGAGGATGTGAGAACCATGTGTTATTTAGGTGGGAAGGAGCAGAGTCCAGTTTTCCTGAGGTAGACGATGTGGAACGATGGTATCTGTACGGGAATGGATGGGGTCCAGTTTTCCTGGAGCAGAGGATGTTTGTTTTAATGAACTGGGAGTTAGGAAGTAAGTTTTGGCATGAGGGTTTCACCAGGGACGGACTAGATAAGGTGGGCGCTGGGAAGCTAGGGTTTATGGTATCCTATAGGTAACATTGTATTTTTTTAAACTTTATTTTATTATGTTATGTCAATCACCATACATTACATCATTAGTTTTTGATGTTGTGTTCCATGATTCATTGTTTGCATATAACACCCAGTGCTCCATTCAATACATGCCCTCTTTAATACCCATCACCAGGCTAACCCATCCCCCCACCCCCCTCCCCTCTAGAACCCGCAGTTTGTTTCTCAGAGTCCATAGTCTCTCATGGTTCGTCTCCCGCTCCGATTCCCCCCTTTCATTTTTCCCTTCCTACTATCTTTAAAAAAATTTTTTTAACATATAATGTATTATTTATTTCAGAGGTACAGGTTTGTGATTCAATAGTCTTATACAATTCACAGTGCTCACCATAGCACATATCCTCCCCAATGTCTATCACCCAGCCACCCCATCCCTCCCACCGCCCCCTCCAGCAACCCTCAGTTTGTTTCCTGAGATTAAGAATTCCTCATGTCAGTGAGATCATATGATACATGTCTTTCTCTGATTGACTTATTTTGCTTAGCATAATACCCTCTAGTTCCATCCACATCATTGCAAATGGCAAGATTTGGGTTTTTTTTTTTGATGGCTGCATAATATTCCATTGTGTATATATATACCACCTCTTCTTTATCCATTCATCTGTCGATGGACATCTTGGCTTTTTCCATAGTTTGGCTATTGTGGACATTGCTGCTATAAACATTGGGGTGCACATACTCCTTCGGATCACTACATTTGTATCTTTGGGGTAAATACCCAGCAGTGTAAAACCAACACGAAAGAAATACAAACAATTATAAGAACATATTATGAGCAACTATATGTCAGCAAATTAGATAATCTGGAAGAAATGGATGCATTCCTAGAGATGTATAAACTACCAAAAGTGAACCAGGAAGAAATAGAAAACCTGAACAGACCTATAACCACTAAGGAAATTGAAGCAGTAAACATTGTATTTTGAGGTTAAGATCAGAACCAGGGGCAGCAGCATAATTGAAACTGTCATCTTTTGAGCTCCCAGCAAGAGCTAGGCACTGTGCTAAGTGTTTAGATATTCATATAATCCTTGCAATAACCCTTGAGGTAGGTGCCATTATTAAGCCCCTTTTACAGATAAAACTGAGGTTGATTGATTAATTCATTGAAACACTAAGCACCTGCTGGGCAGTCAGGATAAAGCAATAAACAATACAAAGAAGTTATTTTCAAATAATCATAGATGGTGGGGACTTAAGCACATTTTTGTTTGATTCTAGTATCTGTCTTAGTGAGAACTGTTATTTACTAGCAGTGTGACTTCAAAACAGGAATTTAACCTTATTGTTCATCAATTCCCTTATCTATAAACTAGAGATAATAATATCCAGTTTGTAATAGTGAACTGAGGCTTAAAAGAAGACAAAGTATCTGCTAAGTAATAGCTGATAAAGGAATTCTGGTTCCCTCCCTTCTCTGCTGGTTTGAGGTTGTGAATGACTTTGCTCCAATATTCTAGACGATACTGGATTTGACAAAATGCAGCTTCCATGCCCCCAGCACTTTCTGAGTTCCACTTTATGCTAATTTTCCAACCAAGACACCCAGTGGCCCCAAACTCCACTTCTCTACAAACTCTGTAGATTCCACTGAATCTATGAAAAGGGCTTTTTTTTTTCCTCTCTTGATGATTTTTGTGGTGGTAGGCAGATTTCTAAGATGCCCTCCAGTGATCCTCCCCTCCTGGTACTCACTTCCTTCTATAATACCCCTCCCTGAGTGTAAGATTGATATAATGACTTAGTTAACCAGTAGTATATGGCAAAGGTGATGAGATGTCATTCCTGTGGTTAGGTTACAAAAGACTGCGGCTTTCTTCTTGTTACCAGACCCTGTTGCCTTTTCATCTTGTACGCTTCCAGAAAGCAAGCTGCCATGTAGGAGAAATCCACATGGCAAGGAACCTAGGGTGGTCTCTGGCCAGTAGCTCTCAAGGAACTGAACGCTGCCAGCTCTTTTAAGTTCAGAGAGACTAAAATAGAGGACCAGCTATGTTGTGTCTAGATTCTTGACTCATGTAAAGTGGGAAATAATAAATGTGTGCTGTCTTAGCTACTAAGTTTTGGGGTGACTTGTTATGCAGCAGTAGGTAACAAGTACATGCATGTGACATATGCTTACTTGCAGGCAATACCTACTATGACAATTACTTACTTTTTTTAAAATTTTTTTTTAAAGATTTTATTTATTTATTTGAGAGAGAGAATGAGATAGAGAGCATGAGAGGGAGGAGGGTCAGAGAGAGAGGCAGACTCCCTGCTGAGTAGGGAGCCCGACGTGGGACTCGATCCCGGGACTCCAGGATCATGACCTGAGCCGAAGGCAGTCGCTTAACCAACTGAGCCACCCAGGCACCCGACAATTACTTACTTTTATTTATCTCTTCTAGGGCAGAGATCATTTGTGAACCCTGGATTATCGTATCCTCAGTGAATGGCAATTGTACGTAGTCCATATCTGTTGAATGAATGGATGGAGGTGCATTGGAGCCTGTTTCAGAAGTGGGGAGAATAATGCAGGCCACTTATCTCTCTTTTTTCTCAATATATGTGACTTGTCACTTTTTTGCTTATCCAGCTTCTAGCCCTCTCTTTCTATTAGTTCCTCCGTCTCCCTTCTGGGGAACTCCCCATTGGTCTGTGGTTAATCCTGACATTGCCTGTGCTTTGTCTTTGGAAGCAAAGGAGGGAGGTCCGAATTTTCCTCTGGGCCTGTCCTGGGACAGCCCAGGCTGGGCATGGGCTCCAGGTGCTGCTAGATCCAGGGACATTGAACTTGAGTGGGGGACCAGTGGATGGAGGGAGACTGGAAGATTTAGCATGGTGGCAGGAGTGTCCTGTGCCCCAGCTCGTAACTGTTGTGTGACTCCTGCCAGGAAATGCTGTTGCCAAGCTGTGTAGCATTTCCAATTTCCACTTGATTTCTAGGCCTGGACCTCAGAGCTTCCAGTTGACCCTTAACAGTAGATTTCTTAAGTGTTTAAAAGTCAGTTTCTGTCACTTGCAACAAGAACCCTTCCTAGTATGTGTTGGTAAAAACTTGAGGATGCATGGAGTATAGGAAGGTTATTGAATATATAATTTCCATGTGATGGCAAGGATCACATAACTGATCCCATTTCCTTCCAGAGTCTAGAAAGATTTATTGCTTATGTTGAACAGAAAAGGAGAGCTAGAGAATGGGGTGTCTTGTGTGTATCAGATACCACATAAAGGCTCTGTGGTGTTAGCCAATCCAACTCAATAAGGTCTTAGCTCCATTTTACCGTTGGGAAAACTGAGACTCAAAGACAAATGTGTTACCCAAGTTCTCACAGGCAATCAGTGTTGGAATAGTGGGTTTCAAGCCAGGAAACCTGTGCATGCTCTTCCCCGTCTTATCATTCCAGGTGAACAGTCAACTGTAGCTTCCTCCTGTGTCCAACAAGGCCTGGGCAGGCCTGGGAGCCCTTGGCTTCTTGCCTATCTTTGCATGCCCCTCCTTGTACGATGGGGCCAACTTAGTAGCAGAGTAGACTCAGTAGCCGCAGACTTCGTTAGCCTCTTTTCCCTGTTCTAACATGTAACTATTTTAAAATTCTCTTTCTGTGATAGTGCCATGGAATTTTTTTTTTTTAAAGATTTTATTTATTTATTTATTTGAGAGAGAGGATGAGAGGAGAGAGAGAGCACATGAGAGGGGGGAGGGTCAGAGGGAGAAGCAGACTCCCTGCTGAGCAGGGAGCCCGATGCGGGACTCGATCCCGGGACTCCAGGATCATGACCTGAGCCGAAGGCAATCGCTTAACCAACTGAGCCACCCAGGCGCCCCATGCCATGGAGTTTTGCTGTGTGTTTTTTAAATGTCGGTGGTGGTTAGTAATCCCCACATAAGTAGGTCATTAGGATGAGAGGGGCGTTTAAGTCCCAGTTACAAAGGTGCTCTATGGAGGTGGTAATATTTCCGGGTTGAAATTTGCTCTCAGAGGAATGGAGTGTAGCAGGATATTTTGATGCAGTGCTTTGATACATTATAACTGTTAGCTTTGTGCAGTTTTTCTCCTTGAGAACAAAGATTTCTGACCGTTGTCAGTAATGTTTGGTGAAGGTTAATGGTACCAGTTTCTATTTTTAGTACAGAGAACTAATAGGGATTTTTTCTGGGCGGGGGGAGCAACAGAAGATGATACCTACTTTGTTATCCTAAAAAAGTAACCTCTGAAATTTCAGCATTTGGCTTCTGCTACGGGGCATTTGCTGCCATCAGCAATATAACCACATAATGTCTCATTTGTTTTGCTTGACAAACATTTGAATAGTGTTTATTATGTGCCGGGTGCTATTCTCGTATATATTTACAGTTACTGATCCTATTAATCCTCTCAACATCCTGTTGAGTTGGGCCCTGTTATGATACCTCTTTTATTTTTATTTTTATTTATTTTTAATTTTTTTTATTTTTAAAGATTTATTTATTTGACAGAGAGAGACACAGCGAGAGAGGGAACACAAGCAGGGGGAGTGGGAGAGGGAGAAGCAGGCTTCCTGCTGAGCAGGGAGCCCGATGCGGGGCTCCATCCCAGGACCCTGGGATCATGACCTGAGCTGAAGGCAGACGCTTAACGACTGAGCCACCCAGGTGCCCCTATGATACCTCTTTTAAAAAGGAGGAAGTTGAGGCACAAAGAAATGCCCAGATCACACACCTCATAACTGGCAGAGCCAGGACTCACACCCAGGCAGTTTGTCTCCCTGGCTTACACTGTTAAAATTTCCTAGATTGCCTCTGTGATGTGGCAAGAAATAGAGATAACACATGCCCCCTAGAACCAGAGGGTTCTTTCCTTACAATTCCACAATTAACCAACCCGCTCCTTCTTTTTATCTTGACTAGGATTCCCAGCACATGCTTATCTGCTCTTGGTTGGTATGCCATTTTGAGAGTGAGCTGAAGGGTAAAGACAATTTGAATGAATGATCTTAGACACTGCAGGCATTCTCAAATGTTGAACTTGATGTTCTAGTGAGGTTAATTAATAAGCCCCCCAAGATGTCAGAATTGATGAGAAATTGGTTATGACCTAAAGCAGGGCATGGACAACTTGGTCACTGTAAACATCTTTTTCTGGTTTAGTTGTTGACTTGTCATGGTTGAAAGGTGAGCAAAAAAAATATAATCATCCCCAAGGCTGTCAAATTGCACTCAAAATGGCTGGCATGAAAGTGATTGACTCCAAAAGGTGATGTGTAAAATGTCTTGAATTGAAGAGGGATATAATGAGTTGACAGTGAGCTTTGGTGGGACTGGAGCGTAGGTTATGGATGAAGGGGAAGAATGTAGGGGAGGAATGGCAAGAGATGAGGCTGAAGAGGTGGAGGGGAAGTAAGGGTGGATTTTAGCTTATGGGAAATGGGGAGTCACTGAAGTATCTTAGGGGAAAGAGACATCATTAAATAGGGATTTTAAGGCATCGTTTCAGACCAGTGTTGGGGGTGACTGGAGGCAGAAAGTCAGTTGCTCTTTTCTACTTTCTGGGTTTATTTTCTGACTGTGCCAGACGTGCTTTGCCCTTAGGACCCTCTGGGTGAAGATGGTGGATCCTAATTGGCTCTGCTGTCCCCATTCCAAAATGCCCCAGGTAATGTTCTCTGGAGGAATTCAGTATCTGAACAATGGTCAGTTTTTATCGATGTGATAATTTTATGCCATTATGAAGCAGTGTGTATAGACCTTTGGGATTCACAGATGTGGTAAGTCAGATTTGTTTGGAACCCCAAAATGCCAGGAGCCTGCCAGGGAAATAACGAAGGGTCATTTATCCTGCTGAGAGTCTCCTTAAAGGGAATCAATAGCCTCATTGGAAAGAAAAATTGCATCATTTCTGTGAGGCCCCTTTCCGGGTGAGTAATGCTCTATGGGTATTTTAGCTGCCATTTGTAGAGTGCTCCCTCATGACAGGCCCTGACACATGTGGATAGATAGGAGCTCATTTCATTTAAGATAGGTTTTATTGCTCCCATTTATGGATGAGGATACTGAGGTCTATACATTTAACTAATTTGCCTACCATCATATAGTTGGTAAATGGTAAGGGATTTGAACCCGGGTTTGTCAGATACAAAAGACACTCCGCTGTTTCGTGTGTGCGCGTGTGTCTAAGTGTCCATCTGCGTGTGCACAGTCAGGGAAGTTTTCAGAGCGAATCGCGAGTCAGTACTAGATAATACTCCAAAAAGCTGTCATGCCCACTAGGAAGCTGTCATGTTTCAGGCTTTTGCAGGCTGAAAAAGGTAAATAACTCGCTTTGATCTTTTGAATTGTGATTTAGAAGTAATCATCTGAAGAGTCAAATGTAATTACCTCAACTGGTTGTATGACATGCTTTTGAAGCAGGTCAGAGTGATTGAGGCTCAGCAGTGACATATAAAAGCACCTCATACTTAAATGGCACTTCTTATGTGCCAGGCCATATTCTAAGCATTTGACATTTGTTAATGAACTCTTTAATCTTTACAACATCCTATGAGGTTAAGTGCTATTATTAACCATTCCCATTTTACTGATAAAAAAACTGAGTCAGGAGAGATTAAATAACTTGTCTAAAGTCATACAATTAAGTGACAGAGCTAGGATTCAAACCAATGCAGTTTGTCCCTCAAATCTGTGCTCTGCATTTCCTCTGTTTATCATTCCCTCCAAAAAATCAGCTCGTGTAAAGGGCTCCCTTGTCTTCCCCAGAACAAGGTCATAACTTTGAACAGATCCATAAAGACTGGTTACAGATGACTACCTCTAAGATAACTCTTCTACTTTTTTCTCTAACCAGTAAGAGATTGGTCCACAACCCGTGGAGCCCAGGACCACCTAGGCACATGGTTGTTGCAGAGGATGCCTGACGCCCAGGGGTGGGCCCATCTTTCTGTTTTCTTTGTTCTTTTACACCAACCTGCAAGGGGTTGAGTTTGAGAGCTAGGCTGATGATAATAAATTTGGTGTGACCTATTGGCTATTCCTTTGCTGTGATATATGTATTTAATGGGGTGTCCCTAGATGGGGAAGAAACTGTTGGTCACTAAGATAGAGGCATACAGTGCTCACTGGGGTTTAAGCTGTACTTTACCCACAGATCACAGGTAGAATTTGAAATGACCCTTCCATCCAAGCACGAACCAGGCCCGACCCTGCTTAGCCCTTCCATGCCTTATCTACTAGAACGTAAGTCACTTGAGGGCAGGGATGGTATCTGCCTTGCATTTGTGTGTCCCAGTCCCAAGCATAGTGCTCAGTTTATAGGAGATGTTTTATAAATTAGTTGTTGATCCACCAGCCTTTTGCTGGTCCTTCAAAACCCAGAACATCATCATTCTTTTTAGGTTTTCCTGATTCCTTACACTGTCCCTCTATCTTTGCAGAACTAATTGCCCCTTCATCTGGGTTCTTATTAGGTAGACTTTTCGCAAATTGTTTTACTTATTTTTGTCTTAGCATCCTTACTTGTAAATTGGGGATAAAGGTACTGTCCATCTCTCATAGTTGTGAACATTTTAATGAAATAATGTATATATATGAACAGCGTTTTTGTTATAGAAATGATCATAATTTCATCGATTAAATAGTTTCCCTAGGGCGCCTGGGTGGCTCAGACGGTTAAGCGTCTGCCTTCGGCTCAGGTCATGATCCCAGGGTCCTGGGATCGAGTCCCGCATCGGGCTCCCTGCTCCTTGGGAGCCTGCTTCTCCCTCTGCTTCTCTCTCTCTCTCTCTGTCTCTCATGAATAAATAAATAAAATCTTTAAAAAAAAAAAGTTTCCCTAAAGGGTAGGGAACATTATTTTACATTTTTGTGTCTACATATCTTTGCCCTGAATAACTCTAAAAGTGGCTTACAGTTAAAGATATACATAACTTGATCATTTAAGAGAAATAATGGCACGAAGACTCTGTGGTTCTAGGATATTGTAATGATTTCTCAGTAATCTTTCCATCAGCTGAGAAGTACGAATAGCCTAAGAGGACTCTGAAAAGGTTAATCACAGAGGAAAAGTGCTTCTATTCTCACATGGCTAAGTGAGATCAATATAAACTTTTTTCTTGGCTAATTCTGAGGGCTGGTTAATTCAGTGACACTAATGGTTTTCTGTGACGATCCTGAAGTTGAGGTTCCCAGACTCCCTATTGAGAAAGGCAGAGACCTAGGAAATCATTTACCACTCTAGGTGAGACCTGTAAAATTAGTGGCCATGTAATTAGGGAATTTGCATATTATTTCTCAAACTGGTGGAGTATTGTAGGCTGCAGAAATGATGTCTGATCTGGAGGAAAGGGCCAGAGGCAGGATGAAGCTGTGTGCCTGTTGCCTTTGTTGGTCGAATCTCTTACCAGTTGCCCTGAGGTTATCCTGAAGAAAGAAATACAGTCTTATCCTTCATGTCTTGACCTCTTTGCCTGACATTTAAGCAGTACACACATGCCAGTTTGGTGGAATAGGCTTTATTAATAATACCAATAATGGCTACCGTTATTTAGAACAACAACTGGGATCATTTAAAAAGGCTCGTGTTAACCCTTGGCCTTGCTCTCAGCGTGGATGGCTGATCTTTTAGAATTTTGGTCTGGCTCTTCCCATCAGGGGAAATAGCAGGAGAAAGACTAAAGATGGGAAATCACCATCATGCTAGCTCTTACACCACAAACCACACCGCATTTCTGCAGACTTCCAATGTGGGAAGTTTTGTCAGCAATTTTATTTGACAGTCCTTTCAACAAATCAGCCCCAGTTTTGCAAAGTAATCAATTGGATGAGAGAAAATATTCTAACGTTTTTGAGTGCACCTGAGGTTGTAGACCTTTGGGGTTATCTTATCCTAGAGTGACTATAAACATGGAAGGAGGTATTAATTTTCGTTCACAGATGCAGAACTGTGACTCTGGGAGGTTAGGAGACTTGTCCAAGGTCACACAGACTTGAAACACAGGTCCACTTCTGGTCTTTTCCACTTAAGCTCTGTTGCGGGGGTGGGGGGAGGTGTGGTTTGGAGTTCTGGGATCTACTTCAAACTCTTCCTCTCTCACAGCTTCTGACATCTGAGTGGATATGAAAAGAGGCGGGAAGGGCTCAGAGTGGAGAAATAGCAGAGCCATCCTAACCAGTGCCTGCGTGCTTATACCCATAAGGCTGTGTCATCTGTGGGTTCATCCGCCAGCGACAATTCAGATGACGCGGAGATAGTAGATGAAGGGTCAGTAGAGTCTGGAGTTTTTGCTTCCTGACCCTGTGCCCTTCAAAGCCCGGGGGTTGCCTCTGGGTTAAGAGTTACCTTTCTTTTGCCACCACCCCCCACCCTGACCAGGGGAGGTGGAGTGTGTAACCACTGTAGGTATCTTCACAGGCATGAGCTGTTTGTTTGGAGAATTATTTTTGTTCCTCTAAAGGAGTATTGATTTGAGTTAGGTGATTAAAGGCACTCTATAAAGAACCTGCTTAATCTATTCACCTGTGTTCCACTGATCCTGGAAAGGGATATATCAATCTTTTCTCACCAAACATCTCTTCCTTTGTCTCAACCCCTCTTCTGTTCTGATGCTCTAGGACTTTCAATTAGGCTAAGAGGAGAATTCATTGTCTTGGGGGGAGATATGGAAAGGGAGAGCAGTAGCACAGAGTGCCTTGGAGAGCAGAAAGAAGAATGGCTTAACCTTTTAACTAGTTGTATAAGCTTGGAAAACAGCAGTTCCAGGACTCTTCTTCCCCTCTCCCATCTAATCACTTTCTGATTCCACATCCAGAATGTTTCAGGTCACCTCTCTTTGCTTCCTTGGTTCTGGTGCTGTCTTGGTTCAAGTCCCGATCGTTCTGCCTCAACTACCGCTGTGGCCCCTTCACTGACCTCTGTGCCTCCAGAATGTCGCTCGCCCACCCATCTCTCCTCCACCCTGCCACTGAATGTCTTTAAAATCAAGTTCTGGTGACATCACTGATACCTCTTGCTCATCTTTTTTCGCTGCCGATAGGTTGGGTTCTGAACTTGTTCATCAGGTCCATGAGGCTTTTCCGAACCTGAGCTAAGAGTATGGGATTGATTTTTCCCCAGCCACCTTGCATATACTGGGTTCTAGTCACACTGTATGACCTGTCATCTTTTTGAAGAGTCCATTTATTCAACACTTCTGCATCCTTGCTTTATCTTTTTTCTTGGAAACTCCTGTTTATCGTCAGGCTTCACATCAGACACTCCAATGTAAAACCTTTGCTTATTCCCTCAGCTCAGGAAGCATCAGATTCCCTCATTTGTCCCCCCTTCCACACAGTATTTTGGATGTACCTTTATTTAGCAGTTTTAACATTATCCTTTTAGTACTTTTTTCCCTGAAATGTGAGTTCCATGAGGACAGGAATCATGACTTATTCATCCTCATATTTCCAGAGCCTGCTGGAGAGTCTAATACATATTAAATGATGGATTGGAGTGTTTTTCAGTAAAAATTTTACCTTCATTTTTTTTCCTTCTTGGGTGAAGTGTACTTTTCTTGCCCCACTGACTTTGAGCTTGGCAATATTTCTTCCCTAGCCAGTGGAATGTAAACAGACATGATGTGAACAGAGGTTTTAGGTGTGCATGGATGGCTTGTCTTGTCTCTCTGTGCTCCTATAATCCACTAGAGCCACTGGTCCAAGGCAAGTGGGGACACACATGGAGCAAAGTTGAGCCCAGATCAAAGGTTTAACCCGAGTTCAGCCAACTTGAAGATCTGTGAGCAAGAAATAAATGCTTGTTGCTATAAGTCACTGGGCTTCAAGGTAGTTCGTTACGCAGTATTATTACAGGAACAGCTCATGAACACAGGTACCAAAATGTTTGAACCTACACGTGGATGAGTAATATAGAGTTAAATAGGATGATTCTGTGGTCTGAATGTGTCTTTCAAATATTCGTATGTTGAAATGAACCCCGGAAGATGATAGTATTAGAAGGTGGGGCCTTTGGGAGATGCTCATTTAAAAGGGTGGAGCCCTCATGAGTGGGATTAATGCTTCATACAAGAGATCACTAGCCCCTTCCATATGTGAGGGCACAGTGAGAAGGTGTTGACTGTGAACTGGGAAGAGAGCTCTCATCAAAATGTGACCATGCTGGTTCTTTGGGCTTGACAACTTCCAGAACTGTGAGAGAGAAGTGTTTGTTGTTATCCAGTCTGTGGTATTTTGTCATTGGCGTCCAAACAGACTAAGGCAGTTGACAGAGGAAGAGTCAGAAATTATGAGCTAAATCCCTGTGCATTTGTTTCTTGGGAAAACGTGACATCAGGACCTAGTGATAACTCATCACCCATCGGAAGTTCAGGATGGGATTATATGAAGTTATGGCAGCATCATAAACTTTAATGAAAGACTTTACATTTTAGTTCTGCAAGCCTGGGATGGAGGCTGAGGCTTATAAATTTTAAAACTCTAAGACAGAAATTAAGTTTCTCACTTGAACATTCATCATGGAAAACATAATCAGAAGGTAAATCTTCTGGGAAGAAAGTCACATAATGAATTCCAAATCCTAATAGAAATTATTATTGGATTGTAAACTATTTTGGATTAACCATGCCACTGTTCCCCTTCATTAGTGTGGATAATTAAAAGTTAACTGTGTATCATTTTCTTGATATTTATGGATATTGCTGTACAATGATGGTGTGATTGGTATGGTCTATGACTAGTTATTTTCTTTAGTTAAGGAGCTCAGTTAATGAGTTCAGTGTTATAAGAGTGAGACTTGAATGGGTTTATGAACTTTGTCTTCATAATCTCGAATGCATGCCAGGAAGACTTAGTGAGAATGTGTGACTGAACAAACATAACATTTGCTTTATTTATAGAAATCAGATAGCATTTAACACATAGTAGGAATTGAGTGTTTATGTGAATGAGAGATTCAAATTATGTAGAAGAAGGGAAATGAAAGATGGAGAACTGAATCCGCACTCGCATGTGGGGCAGCTACTGAGTTCGCATGCCTTTGTTCCTGGGTGGGAGTCTGACAGGAGAAATTAGGTTTGATGAGCCACTGTGGAGAATTCATGATGTAGTGAGGTGACTTATGAATCACAAACTGTCCCACATTGTGTTTCCTGCCTCCTGGGACCCAGAGTTCTTGAACCCTGCAGGGGTGAGTTCTTAGATTTTTGAAGTCAGGGTTAGAAATTAAGTTGCTTGCTTGAATATTAATCTTTCAAATGAAAATCAAACCAAGTTGTTGGTTTGATTTGGATTAATAGGGTCATGTTCATATTTTGAATAGAGAAAATCACAGGCTTGGAGGTGTAAATTTGTTCTTTCTGTTCTTAGCTTATTGAAATATTGTGACATTTAGGGATTTGTGCTAGTGTATCATTTGACCTGTTCATGTCCTGTTGTCAGTATGAGGCTATTGCGTCTCCCCTAGAGTTCGCCTGCTTAATTTAGGGTACTAAAGGATGTCATTTGCTACCACTATGATGTTTCCTCCATAGCAGTTACTCCTGTAGCTCTTTGTTCTCTATCCAGTTCTTTCCAGTGACCTGGAGTAGCAATTTGGTCCCTGGAAATGCCATTAGAAACTTCAAGAAAGCTTTGTTGAAGCATGGGGAAGGTGGTGCTTGTGGTAAAATAGGATTTCTTCTACTTAAGAGCCTGATACTTATCCTGTTCCATCAAGGTACTCTCTGAAAGCATAGTCCCCACAGAGAATTTAAATTTCCACTTCTTAACAAGGTTTAGAACATGAACATTATTCACTCAGGTGTTGGACAGAACTGAATTCACATATGACTTAGTAATTATCTAACACATTGGCTGTAAGGCAGAGAAGATAATTGTGTGGCAGCACAACTCGATTTTGGAAGGTGTCTGTAAGAGAAATTTTGTTGCTCAACTGCATTCCTGGGTTACTGTAAATCAGGACAGACCTGGTACATGATAGATTATAACAAAAGGACCCCAAGAAGGCATCACACAACAAATATGTTCAAATGCTGAGTAATAGAGGATAAGACTGGAGAGAGGATTCTGGGCAAAAGTTTACTTTTGTCCTTGGGAAATCAGCCAGGGAAAGAATATAGAGAAACCTGTGTTGGTGGAAGAAAGCGTTGGCCTTAAGAAGCAAAAGAACCAGTTATTTTACCAGCAAAATGAGTTTACAGTGGTCCCCCCTTATCTGCTGGGGATATGTTCCAAGACCCCCAGTGGTTTTCACTATGCTGCCCATTTAGAAGGATGACCTGGCCAAGGCTGGCATTGATTAGAACTTGAATCTCTAAGCAAGATTGTTCAGGTTTCTCTGTGGTTCCTCCCTATATATGTTTGACTTTATAATTTGCAAACCCATGTATCAGAACCTGTTGTGTTAGGAATCTGATTCTTAATTCATCCAGAGCAGAGTTTTGCAACCTCAACACTGCTGATATTCTGGGCTGGATAGTTCTTTGTTGTTGGGTCTGTCCTGTGCATTGTAGGATGCTTAGCATCTATGGTGTCTACTTCACTGGATGTCTGTAGCATCTTCTCTCTCCCAGGTATGACAAAAATGTTTCCAGACATTGCCAAATGTCCTCTGTAGGGTCAAAACTGCCCCTGGTTGAGAACCATTAACCTGGAGTATGAATCTCATATTCACTATGTCATCTGTCCCCTGTGCATTTCTATTTGAGAGAGGACAAACCCAAATGAAACAATCCTAAACAGCAACTTTTACCAGTATTTTCAAGCTTAGCCATCTGCCATTGCTGCTTCCATTGGCTCTTAGGTTACATTATCTTCTTTTTTTCTTTTTTTTTTATGTTATGTTAATCACCATACATTACATCATTAGTTTTTGATGTAGTGTTCCATGATTCATTGTTTGCGTATAACACCCAATGCTCCATTCAGTACGTGCCCTCTTTAATACCCATCACCAGGCTAACCCATCCCCCCACCCCCCTCCCCTCTAGAACCCTCAGTTTGTTTCTCAGAGTCCATAGTCTGTCATGGTTCGTCTCGCCCTCCAATTCCCCCCCTTCATTTTTCCCTTCCTACTATCTTCTTCTTCTTCTTCTTCTTCTTCTTTAACATATATTATTTGTTTCAGAGGTACAGGTCTGTGATTCAACAGTCTTACACACAATTCACGGTGCTCACCATAGCACATACCCTCCCCAGTGTCTATCACCCAGCCACTCCATCCCTCCCACCCCCCACCTCTCCAGCAACCCTCAGTTTGTTTCCTGAGATTAAGAATTCCTCATATCAGTGAGGTCATACGATACATGCCTTTCTCTGATTGACTTATTTCGCTCAGCATAATACCCTCCAGTTCCATCCACGTCGTTGCAAATGGCAAGATTTCATTTCTTTTGATGGCTGCATAATATTTCATTGTGTATATATATCACATCTTCTTTATCCATTCATCTGTTGATGGACATCTTGGCTCTTTCCATAGTTTGGCTATTGTGGACATTGCTGCTATAAACATTGGGGTGCACGTACCCCTTCGGATCCCTACATTTGTATCTTTGGGGTAAGATACCATACTGTCTTGATGATTACAGCTTTGTAATAGAGCTTGAAGTCTGGAATTGTGATGCCACTAGCTTTGCTTTTCTTTTTTAACACTCCTCTGGCTATTTGGGATCTTTTGGTTACATTATCTTCTAAGTCACTAAGACACCTAAGTCACTAAGTCACCCCGTATCAGTTTGTTAGGGCTGCCATAACAAAGTACTATAGACTGGTGCTTAAGCAACAGAAATGAATTTCATTACAGTTTTGGAGGCTGCAAGTCCAAGATCAGGGTGCGTAGCAGAATTGGTTTTCTTTCAGTTCTCTATCCTTGGCTTGCAGACGTCTCCCCTCTTGCTTCCTTTTCACATGGCTGGCCTTCTGGACATGCATTTCCCTGATGTCTCTTTGTATGTCCAAATTTCCTTTTTTTCTAAGGACAATAGTTAGTTTGAATTAGGGCTCACCCTAATGCCTTCATTTAAATATAATTACCTCTTTAAAGACCCTATCTCCAAATCCAGTCACATTCTGCAGTCCTTGGGGTTAGGGCTTCAACATACAAATTTTGGGGACACAGTTCAGCCCATAACATACCCCAGCCCACCCAACCCATTTATGTACCTTCTGTATCCACCCTTCTTTTCTCCAGTCTCAGAGGATGAACAATATGTCCTATTTATGGCCAAGAGTGAATCCTCACCTAAACTTCTGGTCCCCAATCTCCTTTGAGACCTTGCTCCAGCAGTTACCTCCCACTACTCCCAAACACCATGTCCCCCAACATCTTCATACTCTGTCTCATCACTGGATATTTTTCTTTTTTTATACTGATACTTTTTTGTATGTTAATATGCTCAATGGTCTTTCATTCTTGACCCATGTTGTCCTGTGACTTTTCCTCTTCTCTCTCCTTGGCACAACTATATTTCTTTTTTGAGAAATACATTTTTTTTTCTTTTTTTAGAGAGAGAAAGAAAGCGTGTGCACGCGAGTAGGCAGGAGGGGCAGAGGGAGAGAGAGAATCTTAAACAGGCTCCACACTTAGCCTGGAGCTCGACATGGGGCTGCATCTCAGGACCCTGATCATGACTTGAGCTGAAATCAAGCATCTGCTTAACCAACTGAGCCACCAGGTGCCCTGAGAAATACAATTTCTTTCTTTTTTTTTTCCACTTATTTTATTTAAATTCAGTTAGTTAACATATAGTGTATCATTAGTTTCAGATGTAGAGTTTAGTAATTTGTCAGTTGCATGTAACACCCAGTGCTTATTACATCACGTGCCCTCCTTAATGTCCATCAACCAGTTACCGCAACCCCCCCCCCACCTCCTTTCTAGCAACCCTCAGTTTGTTTCCTATAGTTGAGTCTCCTATGGTTTGTCTCCCTCTCTGATTTCTTGTTTTATTTTTCCCTCTCTTCCCCTGTGATCTTCTGTTTTGTTTCTTAAATTCCACATAGGAGTGATATCATATGATAATTGTCTTTCTCTGATTGACTTATTTCACTTAGCATAAATCTATATAAAGAACTTATTAAACTCTAATACCCAAAAAACAAATAATCCACTCAAGAAATGGGCAGAAGGCATGAGCAGATATTTCTCCGAAGAAGACATCCACATGGCCAACAGACAGATGAAAAAATACTTAACATCACTCGGCATCAGGGAAATACAAATCAAAACCACAACAAGATATCACCTCTTACCAGTCAGAATGGCTAAAATTAACATTTCAGGAAACAACAAATGTTGAAGAGGATATGGAGAAAGGGGAACCCTCTAACACTGTTGGTTGGAATGTAAGCTGATACAGCCACTCTGGAAAATAGTATAGAGGTTCCTCAAGAAGTTAAAAATAGAGCTACCCTATGACCCAGAAATTGCACTACTAGGTATATACCCAAAGGATATAAACATTGTGATCCGAAGGGGCACCTGCACCCCAGTGTTTAGAGAAATACAATTTCTTAAGTAATTTTAAGAAATTTGTTGTTACTGTCTCCTTACTTTCTATTCTTACCTCACTTCATTTCAACTTTTGTTTCTACCTCTACTATGCTTCTGAAATGCTTGTCATTAGTACCAAATAAACTCCTTTTGGATAAATTCAGTGGAAACTTCTATTTTATTTGACTATTTTGCTACATTAATAAAGTCAAACATTCTTACTTACTTGATCTTCATCTATATCTGTTTATCTTTGTCATCTATCATCTATATCAAAGCTGTACATACTTTATAATTAAATGATTTGAGGTCACTGTTGAAAATGAGCAGTGTTTCTCTTTTTATCTGCAAGCCCTTTCAATTGAAATTAACTGACTTTTAGCTATCTTATCAGTTTTTATATGTATATTTTAAACAACAAACTTATACAAGTATTTCTTGATCTCTCCATTTTAAATATTATTTAATACCTTTTTGCTGTGGAAGATGGAGATTTAATTTCTTACACCCTATTCTATTCTACACAATACTTACCTTTCCCAACTCTCCATATCATAATACCATAACTTTCAATTAAGTTTGTATTCATTTCTTACATTATTATAACTATGTGTTAATTTCTTATGATTATATTTCCATTCTCGGGTAATTTCTTGTTTTTATCAGAGGTAACAGTTTCCTTCATTTGCTTGGTTTTCTGTGTACGTATAAGTAATTTTTTTTTACCAAACTCTGAATCTGAACTATAAAATTTTTTTTTTTAAAGATTTTATTTATTTGTGAGAGATAGAATGAGAGACAGAGAGCATGAGAGGGAGGAGGGTCAGAGGGAGAAGCAGACTCCCTGCTGAGCAGGGAGCCCGATGCGGGACTCGATCCCGGGACTCCAGGATCATGACCTGAGCCGAAGGCAGTCGCTTAACCAACTGAGCCACCCAGGCGCCCATAAAATTTTTTTTTAAAAGATTTTATTTATTTGTTTGACAGAGAGAGACACAGTGAGAGAGGGAACACAAGCAGGGGGAGTGAGAAAGGGAGAAGCAGGCTTCTGGCGGAGCAGGGAGCCTGATGTGGGGCTCAATCCCAGGGCCCTGGGATCATAACCTGAGCCGAAGGCAGATGCTTAACGACTGAGCCACCCAGGTGCCCCTGAAATATAAAATTCTTATCCATGTGCTCTAACATCAGTCTCATTAATTTTCCTTGGAAGCAGCCTTCCTAGAACCTCTGTTCTTCTGCTGCAATATGTTTCCTCCCTAGGCCTAGTACCCAGATGTCATCCTAGACTTTCTCCAATATTATCCCAGGAATTCTCTTCTCTTCTCTCCTGTTTTCTTTTTTTTAAAAGATTTTATTTATTTATTTGACAGAGAGAGACAGCGAGAGAGGGAACACAAGTAGGGGGAGAGGGAAAGGGAGAAGCAGGCTTCCCGCTGAGCAGGGAGCCCAACGTGGGGCTGAATCCCAGGACCCTGGGATCATGACCTGAGCTGAAGGCAGATGCTTAACGACTGAGCCACCCAGGTGCTCTCTCTCCTGTTTTCTTTTTTTTTTTAAAGATTTTATTTATTTATTTGACAGAGAGAGACATAGAGCAGGAACACAAGCAGGGGGAGTGGGAGAGGGAGAAGCAGGCTCCTCAAGGAGCAGGGAGCCCGATATGGGACTCGATCCCAGGACCCTGGGATCATGACCTGAGCCGAAGGCAGACGCTTAACGACTGAGCCACCCAGGTGCCCCTCTCTCCTGTTTTCTATCTCCTTTTTCCTGGAGCTGTATTTTTCTCTTTCTTGGACTACTTCATTTTGCTGGAGCATATATTCTAGAAAGTTCCTGAGAAGGAGCACATAGGAGATATTTTCCTTTTTCATGCTGGATTTATGATTTGGCTAGATATAAAATTTTAGGTTGTGAATAATTTTTCCAAAGAATTCCAGGAGTTCCAGTCTTGTGGTCCCAACCACACTGATGCCATCTGGATTCTGGATTGTTTTTGTGTGACAGATACTCTCCATGTCTTTCTCCTTCTTTCCACTTCTCACATCCCCTCTCTCCTCCTCTTTCTCTGCACACCTCTAAACCTTCTTTCCTGTCCTCCTAGATGATGACCTTGCTTCTTAGTCCCTTGAAGAAAATGGAAGAAATTAAAAGAGAATGTCTTAACTCTCTAACACTTTGAATAAACTCTCTGCATCTGTTTCTTTCTTCTTCTGGTTTTTCCATTATGCATATATTACACCTTTTGTAATTGTCCCACAGTTCTAGAATATTCTGTTCCATCTTTTTCATTCTTTTTTCTCTCTGAATTTCAGTTTTAGAAGTTTCTGTTAACCTTTCAAGCTCACTGATTCTTTCCTTAGCCAAGTCTAGTCTATTGATAAGCCTGTTAAAGGCATATTTCATTTCTGTTACAGTGTTTTTGATTTCTAGCATTTTCTTTTGATCCTTTTCTTAGAGTTTCCATCTCTCAGCTTACATTCTCTGTTCTTACACATTTCCACTTTTTCATACTAAAGCCCTTAGCATATTAATCATTGTTGTTTTATATTGTTAATTTCAAAATCTCTGCAGTGTCTGAATTTGGTTCTGATGCTTGCTCTGTCTCTCTAAATTGTGTTTTTGTCTTTTAGTATGCTTTGTAATTTTTTGTTGAAAGCAGGGCATATGTAGTGGGTAAAAGGAACTGAGGTCAATAAGCCTTTAATGTGAGTTTTTTTTTTTTTTAAGATTTTATTTATTTATTTGACAGAGAGAGACAAAGTGAGAGAAGGAACACAAGCAGGGGGAGTGGGAGAGGGAGAAACAGGCTTCCCACTGAGCAGGGAGCCTGATGCGGGGCTCGATCCCAGGACCCTGGGATCATGACCTGAGCTGAAGGCAGATGCGTAACCAGCTGAGCCACCCAGGTGCCCCCCCCCCCTTTTTTAAGATTTTATTTATTTATTTGAGAGAGCATGAGCAGGGGGAAGGAAAGAGGGAGAGGGACCAGCAGACTCCCCACTGGGTGGGGAGCCCGACACGGGGGTCGATCTCAGAACCCTGAGATCATGACCTGAGCTGAAGGCAGATGCTTAAACTGACTGAGCCACCCAGGCGCCCCTCCCTAGAAACTTCTTAAGTAGCATCTGAGGTGTACTATTCTTTCCTTTGTATTTCTCTCTTATTATCCAGGAGACCTACTGGCATGATCGTAAGGTGTAAGGGGAGGAGAACCATTCTGTAGGTCTATAATCAGCTCTCAGTCTTTTAGTGAGCTTTGTCCCTAGGCTGTGACCTTCACAAGTGCTTCTCAGTTTCTTTTTCCTCCCTTAGGTGAGACAGAAAGGATTAAGGGGGCTGGAGTTGGGTATTTTCCTTCCCTTAGGTTGTTTAGGCTCTGATAAATAGTTTCTCTTGAGGGAAAGCATTGTTAAGAACAGAATGATCTGAGCATATTACAAAATGGTTATGTTTCCCCTCCTGCTGCCAGAAGCAGAGAACCTAGTAGGGCTCCTATAGATAAATCACATGAAAGTATGGGGGCCCCATAAATTTGGGCCCTTCTAAATTTTTAAACTCTCAACCTTGTCCCAGTGTCCAGGATTTTGTCACTTAAAATTTAAATTTTCCTACCTTGTTACTAGTTCCAGGAGTGATTTCTGGTCCAGTAAGCTGTGATTCTCTGCATCCAAGTTTCTGGCTCCCCAGTTTTGGGAACAGTGGTTTGCCCTGTGACTTCAGTTCTCTGATGGATCCAAGAAGAGTTGTTGATTTTTGTTTTTTTTTCAGCTTTTTTCTTATCATGAGGACAGGAGTGATAACTTCCAAGCTCCTTACATGCTAGACTAGACACCAGAAGTCCCTGCATGTGTATCATACTTACTCTGCCCCTTCCCTTTGCTTCTAGAATCTCTTTTCCTGTCTAAGCACATCCCTCCTCTGTGCTTCAGATCTCATCCCCTTTCAGCTACCCCAGGATCTCACTGAAGCAAGTGTCCCCTTTCTCTGCTGCATCCTAACATTTCCTTTTTTCCTTAGTCATTCTCATTAGTATTCTGAAATGGTGTAATCATTCATAGCTTAATAAAGCAACTAACAAAACAAGCCCATAACCTCACTTGATCACACATCCTAATTCAGCTACCACCCATTTATGTCCTCTCTTTTGCCACAGAATTCTCTGAAAGACTTATGCGTGCTCTTGATCTCCAACTGCTCCTCACCCAGGCTTTCATCTTCCTGACTGCAAAACACTTGTCCTGTGTAGTGGTGACTTTCATGTTGTTATTCCATGCTCAGTTTTCTTTTTTTTTTTTATTCTTATGTTAATCCCCATACATTACATCATTAGTTTTAGATGTAGTGTTCCATGATTCATTGTTTGTGCATAACACCCAGTGCTCCATGCAGAATGTGCCCTCCTCGGGCGCCTGGGTGGCTCAGTTGGTTAAGCGACTGCCTTCGGCTCAGGTCATGATCCTGGAGTCCCGGGATTGAGTCCCGCATCGGGCTCCCTGCTCAGCGGGGGGTCTGCTTCTCCCTCTGACCCTCCCCCCTCTCATGCTCTCTCTATCTCAGTCTCTCTCTCAAATAAATAAATAAAATCTTAAAAAAAAAAAAAAAAGAATGTGCCCTCCTCAATACCCACCACCAGGCCAACCCATCCTCCCCCTCCTCCCCCCCAGAACCCTCAGTTTGTTTTTCAGAGTTCATTGTCTCTCATGGTTCGTCTACCCCTCCTATTTCCCCTGCTTCATTCTTCCCCTCCTGCTACCTTCTTTTTTTTTCTTAACATATATTGCATTATTTGTTTCAGGGTACAGATCTGAGATTCAACAGTCTTGCACAATTCACAGCACTCACCAGAGCACATACCCTCCCCAGTGTGTATCACCCAGTCACCCCATCCCTCCCACCCCACCCCCCACTCCAGCAACTCTCAGTTTGTTTCCTGAGATTAAGAATTCCTCATATCAGTGAGGTCATATGATACATGTCTTTCTCTTTTTGACTTATTTCGCTCAACATAGTACCCTCCAGTTCCATCCACGTCGTTGTAAATGGCAAGATCTCATTCCTTTTGATGGCTGCCTAATATTCCATTGTGTATATATACCACATCTTCTTTATCCATTCATCTGTCGATGGACATCTTGGCTCTTTCCACAGTTTGGCTATTGTGGACATTGCTGCTATAAACATCGGGGTGCACGTACCCTTTCAGATCCCTACTTTTGTATCTTTGGGGTAAATACCCAGTAGTGCAATTGCTGGATCATATGGTAGCTCTATTTTCAACTTTTTGAGGAACCTCCATACTGTTTTCCAGAGTAGCTGCACCAGCTTGCATTCCTACCAACAGTGTAGGAGGGTTCCCCTTTCTCCGCATCCCCGCCAACATCTGTCGTTTCCTGACTTGTTTATTTTAGCCATTCTGACTGGTGTGATGTGGTATCTCACTGAGGTTTTGATTTGGATTTCCCTGATGCCGAGTGATATTGAGCACTTTTTCATGTGTCTGTTGGCCATTTGGATGTCTTCTTTGGAAAAATGTCTGTTCATGTCTTCTGCCCATTTCTTGATTGGATTCTTTGTTCTTTGGGTGTTGAGTTTGATGAGTTCTTTATAGATTTTGGATACTAGCCCTTTATCTGATATGTCATTTGCAAATATCTTCTCCCATTCTGTCGGTTGTCTTTTGGTTTTGTTAACTGTTTCCTTTGCTTTATAAAAGCTTTTTATCTTGATGAAGTCCCAATAGTTCATTTTTGCCCTTGCTTCCCTTGCCTTTGGCGATGTTTCTAGGAAGAAGTTGCTTCGGCTGAGGTCAAAGAGGTTGCTGCCTGTGTTCTCCTTTAGGATTTTGATGGACTCCTGTCTCACATTGAGGTCTTTCAACCATTTGGAGTCTATTTTTGTGTGTGGTGTAAGGAAATGGTCCAGTTTCATTCTTCTGCATGTGGCTATCCAATTTTCCCAACACCATTTGTTGAAGAGAAATTGTTTTTTTTCCATTGGACATTCTTTCCTGCTTTGTCGAAGATTAGTTGACAATAGAGTTGAGGGTTGAGGGTCCATTTCTAGGCTCTCTATTGTCGAAGATTAGTTGACCATAGAGTTGAGAGTTGAGGGTCCATTTCTAGGCTCTCTATTCTGTTCCATTGCTCTGTGTGTCTGTTTTTGTGCCAGTACCATACTGTCTTGATGATGACAGCTTTGTAATAGAGCTTGAAGTCTGGAATTGTGATGCCGCCAGCTTTGCTTTTCTTTTTCAACATTCCTCTGGCTATGCGGGGTCTTTTCTGGTTCCATACAAATTTTAGGATGATTTGTTCCATTTCTTTGAAAAAAGTGGATGGTATTTTGATGGGGATTGCATTGAATGTGTGGATTGCTCTAGGTAGCATTGACATCTTCACAGTATTTGTTCTTCCAATCCATGAGCATGGAACGTTTTTCCATTTCTTTGTGTCTTCCTCAATTTCTTTCATGAGTATTTTATAGTTTTCTGAGTACAGATCCTTTGCCTCTTTGGTTAGATTTATTCCTAGGTATCTTATGGTTTTGGGTGCAATTGTAAATGGGATCGACTCCTTAATTTCTCTTTCTTCTGTCTTGTTGTTGGTGTATAGGAATGCCACAGATTTCTGTGCATTGCTTTTATATCCTGCCACTTTACTGAATTCCTGTATGAGTTCTAGCAGTTTTGGGGTGGAGTCTTTGGGGTTTTCCACATAAAGTATCGTATCATCTGCAAAGAGTGAGAGTTGGACTTCTTCTTTGCCAATTTGGGTGCCTTTTATTTCTTTTTGTTGTCTGATTGCTGCTGATTGCTAGGACTTCCAATACTATGTTGAATAGCAGTGGTGATAGTGGACATCCCTGCCACGTTCCTGACCTTAGGGGGAAAGCTCTCAGTTTTTCCCCATTGAGAATGATATTCGCTGTAGGTTTTTCATAGATGGCTTTTATGATATTGAGGTATGTACCCTCTATGCCTATACTCTGAAGAGTTTTGATCAAGAAAGGATGCTGTACTTTGTCAAAAGCTTTTTCTGCATCTATTGAGAGGATCATATGATTCTTGTTCTTTCTTTTGTTAATGTATTGTATCACATTGATTGATTTGCGGTTGTTGAACCAACCTTGCAGCCCAGGGATCAATCCCACTTGGTCGTGGTGAATAATCCTTTTAATGTACTGTTGGATCCTATTGGCTAATATTTTGGTGAGAATTTTTGCATCCATGGTCATCAGGGATATTGGTCTGTAATTCTCCTTTTTGATGGGGTCTTTGTCTGGTTTTGGGATCAAGGTAATGCTGGCCTCATAAAATGAGTTTGGAAGTTTTCCTTCCATTTCTATTTTTTGGAACAGTTTCAGAAGAATAGGTATTAATTCTTCTTGAAATGTTTGGTACAATTCCCCTGGGAAGCCATCCCCTGGGAAGCCATCCCCTGGGAAGCCCTGGGCTTTTGTTTTTTGGGAGATTTTTGATGACTGCTTCAATTTCCTTTGTGGTTATAGGTCTTTTCAGGTTTTCTATTTCTTCCTGGTTCAGTTTTGGTAGTTGATACATCTCTAGGAATGCATCCATTTCCTCCAGGTTATCTAATTTGCTGGCATAGAGTTGCTCATAATATGTTCTTATAATTGTTTGTATTTCTTTGGTGTTGGTTGTGATCTCTCCTCTTTCATTCATGATTTTGTTGATTTGGGTCATTTCTCTTTTCTTTTTGATAAGTCTGGCCAGGGGCTTATCCATCTTGTTAATTCTTTCAAAGAACCAGCTCCTAGTTTCGTTGATCTGTTCTACTGTTCTTTTGGTTTCTATTTCATTGATTTCTGCTCTGATCTTTATTATTTCTCTTCTCCTGCTGGGTTTAGGCTTTATTTGCTGTTCTTTCTCCAGCTCCTTTAGGTGGAGGGTTAGGTTGTGTACTTGAGACCTTTCTTGTTTCTTGAGAAAGGCTTGTATTGCTATATACTTTCCTCTTAGGACTGCCTGTGCTGCATCCCATAGATTTTGAACAGTTGTGTTTTCATTTTCATTGGTTTTCATGTATTTTTTAAATTCTTCTTTAATTTCCTGGTTGACCCATTCATTCTTCAGTAGGATGCTCTTTAGCCTCCATGTATTTGAGTTCTTTCCGACTTTCCTCTTGTGATTGAGTTCTAGTTTCAAAGCATTGTGGTCTGAAAATAGGCAGGGAATGATTCCAATCTCTTGGTACCGGTTGAGACCTGATTTATGACCTAGGATGTGATCGATTCTGGAAAATGTTCCATGGGGACTAGAGAAGAATGTGTATTCCGTTGCTTTGGGATGGAATGTTCTGAATATGTCTGTTAAATCCATTTGGTCCAGTGTGTCCTTTAAAGTCTTTATTTCCTTGTTGATCTTTTGCTTAGACAATCTGTCCATTTCAGTGAGGGGGGTGTTAAAGTTCCCCACTATTATTGTATTGTTGTCGATGTGTTTCTTTGCTTTTGTTATTAATTGCTTTATATAATTGGCTGCTCCCATGTTGGGGCATAGATATTTATAATTGTTAGATCTTCTTGTTGGATAGACCCTTTAAGTAGGATATAATGTCCTTCCTCATCTCTTATTACAGTCTTTGGTTTAAAATCTAATTTTTCTGATGTAAGGATTGCCACCCCAACTTGCTTTTGGTGTCCATTAGCATGGTAAATGGTTTTCCACCCCCTCACTTTCAATCTGGGGGTGTCTTTGGTTCTAAAATGAGTCTCTTGCAGACAGCATATCGATGGGTCTTGTTTTTTAATACAGTCTGATAGCCTGTGTCTTTTTTTTTTTTAAGATTTTATTTATTTATTTGACAGAGAGAATCAGCAAGAGAGTGAACACAAACAGGGGGAGGGGGAGAGGGAGAAGCAGGCTTCCTGCAGAGTGGGGAACCCGACGCAGGGCTCGATCCCAGGACCCTGGGATCATGACCTGAGCCGAAGGCAGACGTTTAACGACTGAGCCACCCAGGCGCCCCAGCCTGTGTCTTTTGATTGGGGCATTTAGCCCATTTACATTCAGGGTAACTACTGAAAGATAGGAATTTAGTGCCATTGTATTGCCTGTAAGGTGACTGTTACCATATATTGTCTGTGTTCCTTTCTGGTCTATGTTGCTTTTAGGCTCTCTCTTTGCTTAGAGGACCCCTTTCAAGATTTCCTGTAGGGCTGGTTTTGTGTTTGCAAATTCCTTTAGTTTTTGTTTGTCCTGGTAGCTTTTTATCTCTCCTTCAATTTTCAATGACAGCCTAGCTTGATAGAGTATTCTCGGCTGCATATTTTTCTCATTTAGTGCTCCGAATATATCCTGCCAGTCCTTTCTGGCCTGCCAGGTCTCTGTGGATAGGTCTGTTGCCAATCTAATGTTTCTGCCATTGTAGGTTACATATCTCTTCTCCCGAGTTGCTCTCAGGATTTTCTCTTTGTCTATGAGACTCGTAAGTTTTACTATTAGATGTCGGGGTGTTGACCCATTTTTATTGATTTTGAGGGGGGTTCTCTGTGCTTCCTGGATTTTGATGCCTGTTTCCTTCCCCAAATTAGGGAAGTTCTCTGCTATAATTTGCTCCATTATACCTTCTGCCCCTCTCTCTCTTTCTTCTTCTTCTGGGATCCCAATTATTCTAATGTTGTTTCATCTTATGGTATTGCTTATCTCTCGAATTCTGCCCTCGTGATCCAGTAGTTGTTTATCTCTCTTTTTCTCAGCTTCTTTATTTTCCATCATTTGGTCTTCTATATTACTGATTCTCTCTTCTGCCTCATTTATCCTAGCAGTTAGCGCCCCCATTTTTGATTGCACCTCATTAATAGCCTTTTTGATTTCGACTTGGTTAGATTTTAGCTCTTTTACTTCTCCAGAAAGGGTTTCTCTAATAACTTCCATATTTTTTTCAAGCCCAGCTAATATCTTTAAAGTGGTGATTCTGAACTCTAGATCTGACATCATAGTAATGTCCGTATTGAGTAGGTCCCTGGCAGTCGGTACTACCTCTTGTTCTTTTTGTTGAGGTGATTTTTTCTGTCTTGTCATTTTGTGCAGAGGAGAATAGATTAATGAGAGAACAAAATGCTAGCAGAGTAACCACGTCCTCAGAAAATATACTCTAAACAAATCAGAAAAGACCTGAAGCAGTGGAAAAAGAAATGGAAAGAGAGAAAAAAGAAAAAAAAGAAAAAGAAAAAGATAAAGATAAAAACAAACAAAAACAAACAAAACAAAATAACAACAACAAAAAAACCAGAATGTGATCAAATATGATCAGGCTGGTATATAGAGCAGTGCCACACACTAGATTTGGGGTGTATTTTGGTCTTTTAGAAGAAAGTGCCTCCCAAAATTTTAAAGAAAGAAAAATTTATATATGTACAAAAATAAGGGTTGATATGGTGAAGGGATGGAATATGACTGTAAAGATGGAAATTATAAAAAATTTTATAAAAGGAATTGATAAGAAGTTGTTTGAAAAAAGAAAGAATAGGATTTAAAAAAAGAAAAAAGAAAAAGAAAAAAAAAGGGAGAGGATGTGATCAGGCAGGGGAATAGAAAACACCATATACTAGAGATTTAGGGTATATTTTGATCTGTTAGAAGAAACTACCTCAAAATTTTAAAGAGAGAACAACTTATATATATATGCCAAAAATACGGGTAACTACTATGAAGGGATAGAATATGACTCTAAAAATGAAAAATAAAAATGTTTTTTTTAAAAAAGGGATTAATAAGATGTTGGTTGAAAAAGGGAAAAAGAAAAATTCAAAGAAAAAAAAACAGTTAAAAAAATTAACTTTTTTTTTTTTTGAAGATTTTATTTATTTATTTGAGAGAGAGAATGAGAGAAAGAGAGCACACGAGAGGGGGGAGGGTCAGAGGGAGAAGCAGACTCCCTGTTGAGCAGGGAGCCCGATGTGGGACTCGATCCCAGGACTCCAGAATCATGACCTGAGCTGAAGGCAGTTGCTTAACTAACTGAGCCACCCAGGTGCCCCTAAAAAAAAAAAAAAAAAAAAAAAAAAATTAACTTTGAAAGACTAAAGGATCATGGTAAAAAAGCCATGAATTCTATGTGCAGTATTCCCCCAGCGCCGGAGTTCTGCCGTTCTCATTGATCGGTAAACTTGGTCTTGGCTGGCTGTTCTTGCTGATCTTCTGGGGAGGGGCCTGTTGCCGTGGTTTCCAAATGTCTCTGCCGGAGGCGGAATTGCCCCGCCCTTGCCCCCTCCCGGCTAAGTAATCTGCTCGGGTTTGCTCTCCGGGGCTTTTGTTCCCTGCGAGCTTTCCGTACAGCTTTGGAGGCGGAGAGTGAAAATGGCGGCCTCCCAATCTCCGCCCCAGAGGAGCCGAGAACTTGGGGCCCTGCTCCTCAGTGAGCCCCCAGAGAAAAGCCGTCAGTCACTCCCGTCTCCCCGGTCTCCGGCCACACTCCGTGCTCACCTGGCCTGTGACCGCACGTTTCTATCTCCGGCACCCGACCCTGGATGGAGTCTCCAAACCCAGCAGATCCCTGTGGTGCGCTCCCGCGCGGCTCCTCCGGGGGAAGGAAGGGGAGTCTCCCCGGATCTGCCGCTTGTTGGGTCCCTGCTGGAGGAGCAGGGGCCCGACTGGGCCGTGGATCACGGTCAATGGCAACCCCGAGCTGAGAGCCCGTGCCTGGGCTCTGCCTCTGCAGCCGGCTTCCCTACTCCGATACCTGGGAGCTCTGCCACACTCAGGCACCCCCGGTCTTTCTGTGACCCCGAGGGTCCTGAGACCACACTGTCCCGGAGGGTTCCACCCCCCGCTTAGCCACCAGAGTGACGTCCCTCGGCGGAGCAGACTTTTAAAAGTTCCGATTTTGTGCTCCGCGGTTCTATCACTTGCCAGAAGCGGCGGACGGAGGCCCCTCCCCCACCGTCTATCCTCCCGAATATATCGCCCCAGATTCACTTCTCCACACGTCCTACCTTCCAGAAAGTGGTCGCTTTTCTGATGAGAGAGTTGTTGCTCTTCTTTTCTTCGATCTCCTGTTGGGTTTGTAGGTGTTCAGAATGGTTTGATCCCTATCCAGCTGAATTCCTGAGAGGAGACGAAATCCAGGTCTCTTACTCCTCCGCCATCTTGCTCCGCCCTCTCCATGCTCAGTTTTCATTCCTCATCTTATAAGCCTGACCTGTCTGCATTTTTTAAGTGTTGATTGCTGTTTGCTGTGGAATATGTCTCCACTTTGCTTATGAGAGCCCATACTTGCTTGTCTTCTTCCTAACTTACCTTTGTTTTTTTTTTAGGTCTCATTTTCAGATTTCTCCTTACCTTCCTGACTTTTAAATTCTGGACCGCCTCAGAGTTCAGCCCTTAGATGTCTTCTTAATCTACACTTATTCCTGTATGATCTCATGGGGTCTTCTGGTTTTAAATATCCATTTATATGCTGATTATTTCTGTATCAGAGACTAGAGGACTGCTCTTGGAACCAGTTCCTCTTGATCCAGTATTTCCTAGCCTTCTTTACATTTAGATATAGCCATTTGACTGAGGAGTGTGAGAATTGATATGTACCATTTCCAGGCCTAGCCCATAAACATCTCCCACACTTGTTCTTTGATCTCCGTCCCTCGCTCCCCCCATCTGCTGGCTGGATGCACAGGGCCCCAAGGATGGAGCCACAAAAGTAAGGAGCATGAATCTGAATAATCAGGTGAAGGCTGCCCATCAATCAAGAGCAAAATTTAGACTTTGTGTGAAGGCAGTGAGATTTGGGGACTTAGCTGTTATAGTAGCTTGCATGACCTTAACTAAGATAGAAAGCCGTATCTGAAATGGGTTCTGCCATAATAGAAACCTAAAATATGTGGCACTCCTTACTGGTTGTATGATAGACAGCAAGAAAGCTGACATCAGAGGCAGGAATGATAGTTCCATGTAATAAAGAGAAAAACATCTGGTTAAAACATTTTCTGTGATAACTTGGAAAGCAGACTTGTTGGTTAAGAACTTGTAGTTCTAGGGGAAAGACAAAGTAGAACAAACAAAGTTTGTTGGTTGTTATTGGCTGTGTTTGACGAGGAGCTGGCAGAAAAAGGTGAGCTCCAGAAAGAGCCATCTGGTTTATAAGCAGAATAAAAGGCATAGAAAGAATCCAGAAATTCAGCTGGAAGAGCCAAGTATTTCTAGATCCCAAATGCTAACTGATAAAATTTAAAAAGTCTTTGAGGGACATAGCCCCTTTATGATTGAGCCTTGTAGCAATGATCCGATTAAGAAAGTAACTTTTCTCCCCAAAGCTATTATCCCAGCTGATGTTTACTAGAGATGGAGTAGTAAGAGGCAAGGAAGCCAAGTCAAAGGCCAGCATCAGCTTGAGAAATTTGGGAAAGAGCTTTTGGTGTCATAACTGACAAGGGTACAGACATGTAGCAAATAGAATTGTAGCCTACTAAGTTATAAGGAAATTGTACTGCCAAGGAAGTGTAAGCCCAGATTAAAGCACCTGCAATTATTCAGGCTTTTAATGTAGTCTTTGGGGACTCAAAATGGTACCAGCAGCAAGTGGGCTGAGAATGTTGAATAGCCACGTAAAAAGGGTATAGTCCACAGCACCCAGTTCAGATCTCGGCACGGAAAATAACGAAGACTGTTCTCCCCAGAGAGCACAATCAGCATAATCAAGGAGTTTTCTCACCTCTAGGGAAGGGGTCTTCCACTGTGCCCCTTCAGGAGGATTTCCGTGACTGCAGGGTTTTTCCTGGTCTTCCCTTTTTTGAGTGGGAGGCTTAACTGTGGTTATCTTGTCCCTGTTCCTCCAGAATAGGGAATGCAGAAAGGCAGTTAACTTGTTCTTTTGCTCATAGGTGGATGAATTATGAGGTGCCACATCCAGATTCAAGGTTGAGGACTGCACATACTTGGAGTGTCTGGATCTGAACTAGATATAGGGAATATAGGTGGATGAATTATGAGGTGCCACATCCAGATTCAGGGTTGAGGACTGCACATACTTCGAGTGTCCGGATCTGAGCTAGATATAGGGAATGAATGGAACCAGAGGCTGTATCCTTTGGGAACGAGGTACATGTGAATCTGTAGAAGAAAATGAAGTGGCTGTTTGGTCCTCTGGAGGGTTGCCCACGGCAGAGACCAGCAAGCCGTTCACTAAAAGCATGCTCTCTTCTGGAGCACACAGCTACACTCCCTGTCAGCCTTGCTTGCGGTTTAGCTGTGGCCATGGAAACCTAAGTGGTCTGCCTCCTTTCCTGACCTGGCCCATAGAAACATCCCTCATATGATTGCCCATTCTCTTTCCCCACCCTCTGACTAAATGCAGAAGACTCGGGGACAGAGCGGAGCCATAGGTGGAAGAGGCCTGGGTCCTCGAATAACCTTAAGAAAGGCCATCCCCCAAATCAGGAATACACATTTGTTTGGGTTTCACACGTGAGATAGAACTATTAAGCTGCTGAAAGTTTGGGGTTTATCTGTAAGAGCAGCCATCATTAGCTAATACTACTCTTCAGATTGTGTGGAGAGCCCAGTCCTCCCTCCCTGGAGATAGCCAGTCCTTCTGACATGTCCACTTGACGTCTAACAGGTGTCTCTAAATTAACATTTCTCAAAACGTTATCCAAAACCTGCTCTTTACAGACTTTCACATCATCATAAATGGCACTTGTTTCTATTAGCTGTCCAGGCCCCAAAGCATACATTCATTCTCGACTGCCCTTTCTCTCTCACGCGCTGCATCTCACCCATCCACAGATACTATTAGGTTTAGTTTCAAGATATGACAATCCAGCCTTTTCCCAGTATCCCTGCTGTCACATCTGGGCCCACGATACTGTGCTTCTGCATGTGGCTTATTCCAGTAGACTCCTAGCAGGTGTCTGCTTTGACTTTTGCTTCCCTTATAGTCTCTTTGCAGTATTGCAGCAAGAGTAGGTTTTTTTTTTTAAGGAGTAAATCAGATTTACAATTCCTTTGCTCTGATAGCTGCCCAGACCACTTAGAATAAAATTCAAAGTCCTAAGCTACTACTGGACCTGCCTCCACTTCGTTCTTTGACCTCACCCTTCCCACTCTCCTCACTCACTGTATTCTGGCTACTCCATGCTTTACATCAAGCACGCCAAGAACACTTCTATCTGAGGGCCTTTGCACTTGCTATTCTTTCTGCCTTTATATCTCTTTACATCTGTAAAGCTCACTTCCAGATTTCCTTCTGATCTGTAGTTGCAAGCCGTTTTATGAATAAATTCTATACATAATAGATTCTCGATAAATGTCTGTTGAATAAATGAATAAATAGATGACCTATTTTATCTCTCTAGGACTTTTTAGGATATCTCCTGATACTCTGAAATTTCACAATGATATATTTTAGTGTGGTTCTTTTTTTTTTTTTTAATTTGAGTATATTTGACACACAATGTTAACATTAGTTTCATAGTGATTTGGAAGGTATATACGATATGCTATGCTCACCCCAAGTGTAGCTACCATCTGTCCCGACACATCACTATTATCATATCATTGACTATATTCCTTATGCTGTGCCTTTTATTCCTGTGACTTTTTCATTCCATAACTGGAGCCCCGTATCTCCCACTCCCCTTCACACATTAGCAACCATCAGTTTGTTTTCTGTATTTATAGGTCTGATTCTGCTTTTTGTTTGTTTATTCATTTTTTTTAGATTCCACTTATGACTGAAATTATAGTTTTTGTCTTTCTCAATCTGACTTATTTCACTTAGCATAATAGCTTCTAGGTTCAACCATGTTGTCCCAAATGGCACAATCTCATCCTTTTTTTAATGACTACATAATAATTCATTTTATAAACAAACAAACATCCCCCCCCATCTTCCTTATACATTCTTCTTTTGATGGATGCTTGGGTTGCTTCCATATCTTGGCTATTGTAAATAATGAGAGGTGCATATATCTTTTTGAATTAGTGGTTTCATTTTGTTTGGGTAAATATCCAATAGTGGAATTAGTGGATCATATGGTATTTCTATTTTTAATTTTTTGAGGAACCTCCATACCATTTTCCACAGTGATTGTACCAATTCCCACCAACAGTGCATGAAGGTTCTTTTTTCTCTACATCCTTGCTTGCCAACACTTACTGTTTCTTGCCTTTTTGATTTTAGCCATTCTCATTGTGGTTTTGATTGGCATTTCCCTGATGATTAGTGATGTTAAACATCTTTTCCTGTGTCATTGGCCACCTGTATGTCTTCTTTGGAAAAATGTCTATTCAGGTCCTCTGCCCATGTTTAATTGGATTGTTTTTTTGTTTTGTTTTGTTTTTGGTGTCGGGTTATATGAATTCTTTATAATCTATTGATATTTACCCCTTACTGGATGTATTGTTCACAGATATCTTCTCCCATTCAGTAGGTTGTCTTTTCGTTTGATGATGGTTTCCTTTTCTGTGCAAGAACTTTTTATTTTGATGTAGTCTCAATAGTTTATTTTTTGCTTTGTTTCCCTTGCCTAAGGAGACATATCTAGAAAAATGTTGCTATGGGTGATGTGACAAAAATTATTGCCTGTGTTCTAGGATTTTTATAGTTTCAGGTCTCATATTTAGGTCCTTAATCCATTTTGAATTTATTTTTGTATATAGTGTTAAAGAAAGTGGTCCAATTTCATTCTTTTGCATGTGGCTGTCCAGTTTTCCCAACACCAATAAAGAGACTGTCTTTTCTGCATTGTATATTCTTGCATCTTTTGTCACAGATTAATTGATCATATAATTGTGGGTTTATCTCTGGGCTCTCTATTCTGTACTGTTGATCTATGTGTCTGTTTTTGTGCTAATACCATACTGTTTTGGTTACTGTAGCTTTGTATTTTATCTTCAAGTCTGGGATTATGATACCTCCAGCTTTGTCCTTCTTTGTCAAGATTTGTTTGACTATTCAGAGTCTTTTGTGGTTCTATAAATATTTTATATTATTCTAGTTTTGTGAAAAATAATGTTGGTGTTTTGATAGGAATTGAATTGAGTCTATAGATTGCTTTGGGTAGTATGGTCGTTTTAACAATACTAATTATTCCAGTCTGTGAGCATGGAGTATCTTTCCAGTTGTTTGTGTCATCTTCATTTTCTTCCATCAGTGTTTCATAGTTTTCAGAGCACAGGTCTTTTACCTCTCTGGTTAAGTTGATTCCTAGGTATTTTATTTTTTTGGTGCAATTTTAAATGATGTTGTTTTCTTAATTTCTCTTTCTGCTACTTTGTTATGAGAGTATAGAAACACTACTGTTTTTCTGGGTGTTAATTTTGTATCCTGCAACTTTAGTGAATTCATTTGTTTTTTCTTATAGTTTTTTGGTGGCATCTTTAGGATTTTCTGTGTATAGTATCATGTCATATGCAAATGGTGATAGTTTAACTTCTTCTTCTTCTTCTTCTTCTTTTTAACTTCTTTACCAATATGGATGCCTCTTATTTCTTTTTCTTGTCTGATTGCTGTGGGTAGGACTTCCAGTGGTATGGTTATTCCTTATCCTTTGTGCTGGGCACTTTTGGGCCCTCTCATTCTGGAAGCTCATGGCCCTTCAGTTCTGAAAGTTTCCTTGCATTATTTCCTTGGTAATTTCTCTTGTGTTTTCTTAGTTCTCCATTACTAGAACTTTTTACATTTTAGGTTTTTTTCCTACTTTCAGGGAGATTTTATTTCATCTTCTAATCCTATCCATTGAATACATCTTAAAATTTCTGATATCATGCATATCATTTTCAGTCACCATTTCTGTTTTGTTTATTTTCTTTTGAGATATACATATTGTTTTTTTTCATCGCAGTTACAATATTTTCTTTTATCTTCTGAAGATATTATATCATTTTAAAGATCCCTTTTTAAAAACACTTTATTTAGACTATTCATCACAGTAGGTGCTTTCTTCAAATGTATCGTGATTATTGACTGCACATTTCAATTATGGAAAAGTTTGGAAGTGATTGGAAGCTCTTGTGGATGGCAGAGCTTCAGTGAAGGTTGATAAGGTGATAACGTGGGATTTTCATTGGTGCATCTTCAGTTGTCAGTATGTATAATTCTTTTCTCCTATGGAGGTCAGTTGCCCACAGAGGAAGTCTGTTATATCCTGCTTGAGATGTTGGGGTGTATGTATGTGGCGGGTAGAGGTGAGGAGGGCTGTTGGCATTCTGGCAGCCAGGGAGGGGATGAAGATAGGAGACACCTGGTTCAATACAAAGTTCTCCTGACTCATCCTCTTTTCAGTGAGCTGCCTTACTCCCACTCTCACCCGGACCTGCTGTCCCTCAGACCAGAACATCTCTTGTTCACCTTCTCCAGATGCTTAAAGTCCATTATTGGGTTGGGATGGGGCAGGGCAGTCACTAGCTGTGGGGCATCAGTTTAACTCTTTTTTTATACAAACTTACAAACTGTCTTTCAATTTTCAGCACAGTCATACTGGAGCTACAAATGTTCTTGCTCTCCAGTTCCTGAGCATGCTACAGAAATAGATTTTTTTTCTGTGTTTTTTGACTCTTATCCCAAAAGCTTTGTAAAGCATGATTTAGTTTTCTCCAATCTGCTAACTTCATGATACTTGCCTATTTCCTTAGCAATTGCCAAAACTTCATCAAAATGTCCAATCTGCTGGTATCTCATATTCTGTATTCTTTGTGTGTTTATAAATCAAAAACATTTTTTATGGTCCTTGTTTTTGCTTTTTTGAGGGGAAAGTGGTAAATATATGTGTTGAATTTCCTTTGTTTTTCCACAAATCCATTTTTCTTCCTGAGACTCTCAACCTCCCTGGCTTCTATTCTGTCACTCTCCCCTGATTATCTTCCTCTAGCTCTGACTGTTCCTCCTCTCTGCTTTTTATGGGCTGCTCTTAACTGCTTTTTGCCTTCAACAGTGGTCTTTCCCAGCCCTACCTCATGTTTTCTACTTCTATTCCTGTGTTACACATTTTGATAAAGTGGGCTGTGTATTGTCTCATGGTTTTAATTACCCCTCTAAGCAAATAACTCGCACATCTGTGTCTCCTGCTCTGACCATGTCCCCTAGTTCCACATCCAGCAGCCAGTTATCATCTGGATATATCCACTGAATTGTCCCATAAACATCTTTTAAAAGGCAATATGCGTGAAGTAGAACACAGTTGCTATTCTCCTCCTCACACCAGCTCCTTTTTCTATATTTGCGTTTATAGTCACAGAAGTCACAAATGTGGTAGTCATCTTAATCTCCTCTTTTTCACTCCATAGATCCAGATAATCACCAGATCCTGCCAGTTTTTCCTCTCATGTATTTTATTTTATTTTTTTTTTAATCCAGCCCTTCCCTTTGTCTCCATGATGACCACTCTCATGACCTCCTTTCTGCTCTGCTGCCACAACCTCCTAACTGCCACTCGCTTCTGTCTTTTCCCTCTTAAATTCTTCCTCGGCTCAGGTACCAGAGTGACCTATCCAAAGCATAAATCTCATCATATAGCTCCCAGCTAAATCCCCTTCCACTGCTCCCCTGTGAGGAATAAAATCTATGTTCCTTGACATAGTATACAAGGCCTTCTATGACCTGGCCCTAGCTTGTCTCTCTTGGTTCATCTCATTTCACTCCTGGCCTCACATGTTCAGTCTTGTAGTACAGAACTGCCAGTTTCCTCCCCCTCCCATTACATTTCTTGCTTCTGTACCTTTGCTCCTACATTTCCTCTGCCTTATTACTTATTTTCACTTGATAAGAAGGATCTTACACATTATTCAAGATATAACTCATGATGTGTATTCTTGCCTAGGAAGCAACTCCTAATTTCTCTGGTTTTGTGAAGTGTCCCTTCTCTGTGCTTCTGTATATCCACATATGCATACCACCATCTGTATCATTGAAACAAATACATATATGTGTGTGTGTATGTGTATATATACATATATATACATATGTATGTATATATATAATTTGTTGCAGTGACTGGTGGATGGCAAGTTCTCTCAGGAGGAATTTTTCTTTGTTTTTGGTGACTGGCACATAGTTGGTATTCAATAATTAGAGGCTGAATGAAAACGAATCTGCTTATAAATTACTCCGTAGTGATTTGGAATCAGCAGGAGCTCAGTACCCAGGAAGAGTGTGACAGGAAGTGTTGGCATTATGGCTATGATGGGAACAGATTGTGATACAAGGGTGATCCTTTGGCCTGGGTTTCTCTTGCTATTTTGAATGTTTCATGTGGTGAATGTCCGCGAAGGGTATTTCCTGATCTGGAGGTGCCGGATGGCAGGAGAGAAGGAAAGCTGGACACAGTTTTCATTCCAAGTTGATGAGTTGAGCATGCAAGGAAGAGCCGGATGTGACTTGGGTCATCACCATAGAATAAAACAGAAGATTTTATACTGTCAAGTGATTTTCAAGAGGTTTGGCAAAAGGGGGATCCTGCAAGTACATGGCAAGTGGGACTGGATTGGTGGGGGGGTAGGCAGGGTTGAAATAAATGAAAAGTGACATTTACTTTCACCTTCCTCACATATCAAAGTTCTTTTGCTCTGTTCCCAAATGTCTCTGGGCCACGTCCAGTTTGCAGATGGCAGTGGACATCCTAATGTTGCATGTAGGCTCTTGAAGACAAGCACTCATAAATAGCTCCCATGCCCTGGGAGGCGTGCCAAAACACATTTCTGTGATGACTGCCGAGATGCTTGCTAAAAAGCAAACAGCACATTAACAGCCTTCTGAGTTCTTGTGCAAATGGAGTGTGAAATTGTGGCTTGATGCCCCAAAGCTATACCTTTTTGTCTCCCTGATGATGATTAAGAGAAGCCTGGCTTGATTTGATTGGGAGGGTGTGCATGGCTGCAGGTGGAGGGGAGTCAGATGGACAGGAAAAGAATGAGAGGAATGCACACACCCCCTTCAACTAAGTGCTTCATTTGACCTTCAGGAAATTGGAATGGAGATCACATGACTTAACGTTTGCCTGGAAATTAACTGAGTCTGTTTGTTCCAGACCCTGGGATTGTTGAAAGAGCCAAGGGATACTGACCATAGAATTATAATAAAGGGAAATGTCTCAAGCAATTATTAAATATTTAAAGAACCATCTTAACACTAACTTGTCAGATGGAATGAATGAAATTGAAATGATTTTTAAACATTATTTCCAATGGCATGGATAGAAATTCAGGGATAAAATTACTCTGTGCCATAAAGAAAATATTTTCAGTTTGTTTTTGTGACACTGGTGTTTTCTGTATCACCTTTCATTCCAAATGTTAATTAAGGGACAGTATGCCCAGGAGGTGGATCAAATGAGGGATCCAAAAGGAAAGGGTATGGTCAAGGTTTTTTCTTTTTCCTTTGAAGTATTATTAAACCAAAGTGTTCAGAGGACAAGGGGACATTAATCCCCAGTGCAGTTGAGATATTCTCTACCAAAACAGAGGGAAGCAAGAGCTTTGTGTACAGTTTTTTTTTCTTGCCTAGAATGGGCAATGTGAGATAAATAGGTGGTAAAATAAAATTATCAGAGATGCTATAGAGGTCCCCCCCCACTGGATATTGTGAATAAATAATCCAGTAAATACTGGATTTGTGGATTACCTCCCCAATCCTCATTCCTCCTTTCTTTTGATCAACACCCTGTTTTTGTTCAAGGATCTACCTCTGGCAGAGCCTTCGAGTTGCTATCCAGTATCAATTTTTACCTACTCACAGAAATTTGATTGTGAGAAGTAAAAATACTCAGCTAAACAATTGTATTTTTCAGCATCCCTTTTTAAAAAAGTGAAATCTATTTGACATGGAACATTGTGTAAATTTGAGGTATGCAACATGTTGATTTGATATAGTTATATGTTGTAATGAGATTGCCACTGTAGCAATAGTTAGCATCTCTTTTGGGTCACATAATTATCATTTCTTTTTTTGTGGTGGGAATAATTAAGATCTAGTCTCTTGGGGTGCCTGGGTGGCTCAGTCGTTAAGTGTCTGCGTTTGGCTCAGGTCATGATCCTGGGGTCCTGGGATTGAGCCCTGCGTTGGGCTCCCTGCTCAGCGGGAAGCCTGCTTCTCCCTCTCCCACTCCCCCTGCTTGTGTTCCCTCTCTCGCTGCCTCTCTCTCTCTGTCAGATAAATAAATAAAAATCTTTAAAAAAAAGATCTAGTCTCTTAGCCTGTTTGATGATTATAATACAATATTGTTGTCTATAGTCACTGTTGTGTGCATTATATCTCCAGGGTTTATTTTTCTAGTAGTTGCAAGTTTGTACCCTTAAACAACATCTCTCCTGTTCCACCTGTCACTCCCCTCCCCTGCCTCTGCTAAACATCATTTTACTCTGTTGTTACCAGTTGACTTTTTATTTTTTTTTAAAGATTTATTTTTTTATTTTAGGGGGTGGGGAGGGGCAGAGGGAGGGAGAGCCCCAAGCAGACTCCATGCTGAGCGTGGAGCCCAACGTGGGTCCTAATCCCATGACCCTGAGATCATAACCTGAGCAAAAACCAAGAGTTGGACACTTAACCGACAGCACCACCCAGGGGCCCCACCAATTGACTTTTTAAAATTTCACTTATAAGTAATATACAGTGTTTGTCTGACTTTTCTCACTTAGCATAATGTCCTCAAGTTCCATCATGTTGTCACAAATGGCAGGATTTCCTTCTTTTTCATGGCTGAATAATAGTTATCTCTCTCTCTCTCATATCTTCTTTATCCATTCATCTGCTGACAGACACTTAGGTTGTTTCCATATTTTGGCTATTGTGAATAAATGATACAGTAAATGTGGGAGTCCATATATCTCTTTGATGTCTTATTTTTATTTTCTTTGGGTATATACCCTGAGGTGGAATTGCTGGATCATATGGTAGTTCTAGTTTTAATTTTTTTAGGAACCTCCATACTGTTTTCATAGTAGCTGAACCAATTTACATTCCCACCAGCAAGGTACAAGGGTTGCCTTTTATCTCCATCTTCACCAATACTTCTCTTGACTTCTTAATGATATCTATTCTAATAGGTATGAAGTGATGTCTTATTGTGGTTTTGATTTGATTTGAGGATTAGTGATATTGAGCATCTTTTCATGTACCTGTTGGCCATTTGGATGTCTTTTTGGGGAAGTGTCTATTTAGTTCCTTTGCCCATTTTTAACTTGGATTGTTTTTTTGTTGTTGAGTTGTATGAGTTCTTTGTATATTTTGGATATTAACCCCTTATCTGATATATGGTTTGCAAATACTTCTTCCCATTCTGGAGGTTGCCTTTCATTTAGTTGATTGTTTCTTTTGCCATGTAGAAGCTTTTAAGTTTAATATAGTCTCATTTGTTGATTTTGCTTTTGTTTGTGATTTTGGTGTCATATGCAAAAAATTATTACCAATGTTGAGGTGCTTCTTTCCCATATTTTATAGTATTTGTAGAATTTTATAGTATTAGGTCTGATGTTTAATTCTTTGATCCATTTTGAGTTCATTTTTGTGAGTGGTGTAAGATAGGGATCCAGTTTCATTCTTCTTCATTTCTTTATCCAGTTTTCCCAACAATATTTGTTGATGAGACTATTGTTTGTCCATTGATTGTTCTTGGCTCCCTTGTGGAATTTTAGTTGACCATATATGTGTAGGTTTAATTTTGGGCTATCTTTTTTTTTTTTTAAGATTTTATTTATTTATTTGAGAGAGAATGAGATAGAGAGAGAGAGCATGAGAGGCGGGAAGGTCAGAGGGAGAAGCAGACTCCCTGCTGAGCAGGGAGCCCGATGCGGGACTCGATCCCAGGACCCTGGGATCATGACCTGAGCTGAAGGCAGTCGCTTAACCAACTGAGCCACCCAGGTGCCCTAATTTTGGGCTATCTTTTTGGTGCCATTGGTCTACATATCTATTTTATGCCAGTATTCTACTGTTTTAATTACTGTAACGTTGTAGTATAGTTTGGAATCAGAAAGTGTGATGCCTCTGGCTTTGTTTTTTCCCCCTCAGGTTTGCTTTGGCTATTCAGGGTCTTTCATGATTCTATACAAATTTTAGAATTTTTTCCCCTATGTTTGTCATTTTCAATGAATGCCATTGGAATTTTGATAGTGATTTCATTGAATCTCTAGATGACTTTGAGTAGTACAGACATCTTAACAATATTTATTCTTTCAGTACATGAACATGGGATGTCTTTCTATTTATTTGTGTTTCTTTCTTTATTTCTTTGATTTCTTTCAACAAAGTCTTGTAGTTTTCATTGTACAGATTTTTCACTGTACAATTCCACTTGGTGGAAATTATTTCTAGATATTTCACCATTTTTTGTATTATGATGAATAGAATAGTTTTCTTTATTCTTTTTACAGATGTTTCATTATTATACAGATATGCAGCTGGTTTCTGTATGTTGATTTTATATCCTGTGACTTAATTGAAATTGTTGACTAATTCCAACAATTTTTTGGTTGAGTCTTTTGGGATTTTCTGTATACAAAATCACATTATCTGCAAATTACAACAGTTTTACTTCTTTCTGATTTGGATGCCTTTTATTTTTTTTGTCTTGCCTAATTGCTCTAGCTAGAATTTCCAGTACTATATTAAATAAGAGTGATGAGAATGGGCATCCTTATTTTATTCCTGAGTTTAGAGAAAAAGCTTTCAAGTTTTCACCATTGTGTGTGTTAGCTGTGGGTTGTCATAGATGGAGCGATCATGTGACATAATTCTGGCCAACAAGATGAAAGGGGAACTTGATACCTGGAGTTCTAGAAAAGCTCTTAAAAAGGGAGCAGAGTCATTTGACCTTCCTTCCCCCTCCCCCACTTTTTCATTCTTCTGCCATAAAACATAGACATGGTGTCTGGAGCTACTGTAACCGTTTTGTGACAGATGATTAGGTATAGACTGAGAGAAATGCAAAAATGTCTGTTGGGTATTGTATCAGTCCTGGAGTTCTTCTGGACTTCCTATAACATGAAAGAATAATGGGCCCCTTGGATGGGGTGGCTGGGTGATAGACACTGGGGAGGGTATGTGCTATGGTGAGCGCTGTGAATTGTGCAAGACTGTTGAATCACAGATCTGTACCTCTGAAACAAATAATGCAATATATGTTAAGGAAAAAAAAAAAAGAAGATAGCAGGAGGGGAAGAATGAAGGGGGAAATTGGAGGGGGAGATGAACCATGACAGACTATGGACTCTGAAAAACAAATGGAGGGTTCTAGATGGGAGGGGGTTGGGAGGAGGGGTTAGCCTGGTGATGGGTATTAAAGAGGGCACGTTCTGCATGGAACACTGGGTGTTATACGCAAACAATGAATCATGGAACACTACATCAAAAACTAATGATGCAATGTACAGTGATTAACATAATAATAAAAATTTAAAAAAAAGAATAATGGGCCCCACTTTAGGTGACTGTAATTTGAGTATTATGTTACACAAAGCCAAGCCCAGTCCCTAGGAGATACTCTACTTATCAGAGCACATCTCCAGCTCTGTCTAGCTCATTTGTAAACTGATTAGTCTAAGCCACAAGAAGTCCCACTTTCTTGAGTGACTGGTTTAAGCCTGAGCTTGTGATGGCAGCTGATGAAATGTGACGAATGAAATGTAAGGAGGAATATGCTCTCGTCCAGAGAGAAAAGCTACCCCACTTCTAAAATAAAGCCTATTGGAAGGGATAGTATCTTCTCTTGTTGGACACTGTCTAGGTCAGAATGTGATGCCTGGAACCACACTGTAGTCATCTTGTAGTGGGGAGCTGGTCTGGGGATAAAGCTGATGCAGTGAAGATGGTACAGTGGATGTTTAGAAAGAACCAGATCTTTGATAATGTCATTGAGCTATGAAATCAACCAATCCTGGAATTGCCCATCTTTGGATTTGTTGTTGTTTAAATCCGAAGTGGGCCAACTTTTTCTGTAAAGGGCCACATAGTAAACACTTTAGGCTTTGTAGGCCAACTCTGTCAGTGTAGTGTGAAAGCCCCTACAGACAGTACATACACAAACAAGCATGTCTGTGTTCCAGTAGAACTTTCTTTACAAAAACAAACAGCTGGCGGTGTGTGTCCCTCAGGTGCTAACAGTGGGTTTCGGTTTTCTGCTTCTTGACTGATCTACATCTTACCTGATACAGAGTTGGAGGTTGAAATGCCTAAAATCTAAGGCCTGTTCCAACTTCGCAGTTGGATCATTTGGAGAATGACACAAGAAAAGGCCAGAAAAGAGACAAGTTAAAAGTAGAAATGTTAAAAGATACTCGTAGAAGGGCTAGTGGCAAAGCAGTTTGAATCTGTCTCAGTTGAATAGGGAAGAAGGAAATACCTAGCCCTCAGCGGAAAGCCTCTAGAAGAAGAAAGTCCCAGAGAATGTAGAAGCATTTAATTTTTAAAATTTCCATCATTTTTTAGCACATAAATAAAAAATTAGAAATATATTTAAGAAAAAATATACTGCTTATTATCCCACTACACAGATACAAATCTTGTTACAAAGATGTAAATAAACTTTTTCTTTTTTCTTTCTTTTTTTTTTTTAAAGATTTATTTATTATTAGAGAGAGAGCCAGTGTGTGCATGTGAGCATGAGCAGGGGGAGGAGCAGACGGAGAGGGAGACAGGCAGACTCCCGCTGAGCAGGGAGCCCCACGTGGGCTCGATCTCATGACCTGAGCTGAAATCAAGAGTTGGACACTTAACCAACTGAGTCACCCAGGTGCCCCTAAAGACTTTTTCTTTTTAAAAAAGGGAGACTTGTATTGTACATTTGATTTGTAGTTTGCCTTTTCCACCTTAACCGTGGATCCTGAAACAACTTATACGTTTATACCACCATCATTTTGAAGGTTGCTCAGTAGCCCATTGTTATACAAGTAGCAGTTTATTGAACTGGTTCCTTATTATTCTCTCATTTTGGTTGTCCCCCCCTGCTTTCCCCCATTCCTTTTGCTCTTATATAATAATCTTGAAATATTCTGGTTTGCTGTTAGGAAGTTCTGTCCCATTTCCTCCCTAAATCCTTCTTGTTTCAGATGAGGCCTTTTCTTCTCTGATAATGCCAAGCAGCTGGTAAAGGGCAATTTAAAAATGTTTTAGTTTAGCAATCAGAGACATCATCTTCTATTCCACTCTGAGTGAAATCCTAATGAGGTCATTTGTCCAGATGTGAAACTCCTGAGTCTTTGGGGATGTCAGCAGTGGTTTTTGCTATTATGTTGAGCCTTTGGCTGTTCTTCTCCATATTATATACAATCCTTAAATTGTAGGGTAGGCCTGGCTATTGATCAGAAGTAGTAACATAATGGGCCCCAGATCTACCCCCCTGCTCTCCTCTTGTACCCCTACTCCAGCATCTGAAGATGTCTGAATCATTCTCAGGAGCAGTTCAGCTTATACTCTTAGTGTGGTATTTTCTAATCAATTTGTGTCTGTCAATTAGTGAGTACTTGTGTTCATTGGATCAGATGGAACAGAAAAACTGTGTCCTTTATAATTGGAGAATACATAGTCTAGTTTTTCTACATTATTAGGAGGGAGTACTGGTAATAATAATACAAATAGCATTCATATTTAATTTTAGAATGGAACCTGGGACCCAGAGAAAGAAGGAAACTTGCCCAATGATGCACAGCTAGAGGTGGGCCTGAGGGAAAGACCAAAGGTTCCTGGGGATTCTCCGCAGCACCCCAGTGGGTCAGAGCAAGAGGGAAGTCTCTTCTAGGAAGTGCTCATCCAATGTCCTAGGGTTGTGTGTGGGGGAGGGCAGGGAGTGGGGAGAATAAGCATAGAGCAGCAGATGTAATGTACAAAGAAGAAAGGTTCTGGGAGAAAATGAGCAAATATCATACTAACATATTTTTTAGGTAAACATGTATTGACCTGAAAAGATATCTGCTATATATAAAGTGAAATGTTTAGATTATAAAGTAATATGTGAAGCATGACTCCATTTTTGTTAACAAACACATTAACCTCATATGGGTGGGTCTGTCATCTCTCCTTTTACATACCTAAAAAGTTACATTTCCAGGTTTCTTTTTAAAAATTTTTATTTAAATTCTTGTTAGTAAACATACAGTGCAATATTGGTGTCAGGAGTAGAATTCAGTGATTCATCACTTACATATAACACCCAATGCTCATCACATCAAATACCCTCCTTAATACTCATCACTCACCTAGCCATCCCCTACCCACCTTCCCGCCATCAAACCTCAGTTTGTTCTCTGTCGTTAAGAATCTCTTATGGTTTGTTTCTCTCTCTTCTTTTTTTCTCCCTTCCCCTATATTCATCTGTTTTGTTTCTTAAATTCCACATGAGTGAAATCATATGGTATTTGTCTTTCTCTTGCTTATTTCACTTAGCATAATATTCACTTAGCTCTGTCCATGTCATTGGAAATGGTAAGATTTCCTTCTTTTTGATGGCTGAATAATATTCTATCATATATATATCTATATATCTATATATATATCTATATATCTCCATATATATATATATCTCCTCTTCTTTATCCATTCATCAGTCTCCAGGTTTCAACAGTGTTATTTTGGGGTATTAGAAACTGAAGTGTTATTGTTTTTTTCTTAATGATCAACAGTATTTTCTAATTTTTTTTAAAATAAATATGTATAGCCTTCTAATAAAAAACATAATTAGAGAAAAAAGGCAGTTATAGATGAAATTATAGGTTGTGTCTTGAAAGCATATTTGTGTGTCACTAAAACTTCTAAGGAGCATTTTGGCTCTTTGAATGAAGAATATTCCTTTTACTGAGCGCACCATTTACATGGGACCTTTTGTATATCATGCTTTCTTCATAGTCTTTCTCGTAGCTCTTTTGGGCAAGAGTCTGTGTCTCGAATATACGGTGGCCAGTGGCCTATTAATTGTTAATTTTTTGTTTTTGCTTTAAATGAATGAATGAGTAAGAAACTTTTAATACTTTATTTGAATGTCAAAGAGGCTGAAATTAGTCCATGAGAGGACATCAATGAAGGGCAACCAACGGGACAGTATGTGTGATTCTTAAATCTTGGATCTAGGAGAGGGGAAGGCAGGAGGGGAAATAAGCAGTGTGGCCCTTCCCTGTATCGTATATGAAGAGAAAGTCATCACCAATGTGACTGATGATCATCAAGATGTGGTTATGCTTCAAATGCTTTGAGATTTATGCTGAGAATACCAAGTGGAAATGTGGTTTTGAGCCTGCTGCTTTCCTGGAGGGTCAGTGACTCTAGCTGATGGGAGGGTGAGAGGGAGGACCTTTCAGGGAATTGGCAAAATGGAGATATTGGGAACATGGAAATGGTTCAAGGGAACTTGAAAAAATCCTTTGTCCTAGGTCATGTGTGAAGAAAAGATTTCTGGTAGGATTCAGGGAAGTCACTGACTCAAGGCTGAGTTAGATATGAAGGGAGTGTGGAGAAATCAGAGAAAAGGCTTCCTCTATCACCAGAGTATAGCATGGGTTAGTAACTAAGAAGGATTGCAATTCCACTGTATAGAAAGAAGACTACCATGAGCCTCTGGAGGGAAGGGTGAGCTCTTACCTTCCTGTAGTCCTTTCTCCAAATAGCAAGGATTAGTGTTGTCAACAATTTAAGACCATCTGCTAAACCCTCATGAATTAAAACAAACAAACAAAACTCCGAACCCCTTCCTTTGGTCTACCTACAAAGCTTTGCATAATGTGTCACCACCCCATTGCCTTTTTTTTTTTTTTCTGTTCCATACACACCTGCTACAAGGCACTTCTTTCTGTTTTAAGAATAGGCCAAACTTGTGCCCACTTTGAGGCATTGCACTAGCTGGAAAACCAGCCAAAAAAACCGCTGCCCTGTATCTCAGTGTGTTGGCCTCTGCCTTGTTTTCTTAAGTCAAAGCTGAATGTCACCTCCTCCGATGTGAGAAAAGAGACGTGGTCTGTCTTATTTAATGTCTAGAATAGTCCCCAGCACATAATAGTTGCTCTGGAATATTTGTTGAATGAATGAAGAAATCTAGCTTAAGATCTTCATATCCTTATTCTGGGACCACTTCCGTGTCCCCTTAGGCTGAAATAGGTATCTTGATTTTACTGCTGTTGCTGCCCGCCATCTCTGAACGCAGTGTTTGGCTAAATTGTACACAGTGACAGATCCAAAGTCTGGGACTTGCCAGGAGCTATTTAGTGAGTGAGTGAGTGAATACTGTTTGCAGACATGGTAGAATCTTGGGCAGAGCCTCTGTGGTAGAAAAGCAGATCTTGGTGGGCAGGAAGAGAAACAGGGAGAGACATTCAAAGTGACATACAAATTTTTTTTTAAAGGTTTATTAGTTTATTTGAGAGAGAGAGAGAGCGAGGGCGAGCACACAGAGGGAGAGGGAGAAGCAGACTTACCACTGAGCAGGGAGCCCGATATGGGGCTCGATCCCAGGACCCTGGGATCATGACCTGAGCTGAAGGCAGACGCTTAACCGACTGAGCCACCCAGGCGCCCGACATACAAATTTCATTTGAGGCTTGTCTTGAGTCACACTGAAAAAAATAAATGACAGAAACAAAAATAAGACTGGAGGGGCTATGAGAAAGTAATTGAGGTCACTTCTAGGATCGGAAATCTGGAATGTTGATTTTAAAAGACTGTCAGCTTAGGCTTCCCCCAGTCTCCAACTTCTATTAGATATGAAGACCGTCATTCCTATTTGGCTACCTTGGAGATCTGATTAACTATAAAATTTTTGGCCAAGAGAGAGAAAAAGAATATGGAACCTCAAGAGATCTCAGATGGGATTTATTTGGAATAGGAGAAGGGAGAAAAATGAGAAAATATTCGCCTTTAGTGAAATAGTCCTCTCTTCTACCTTTGCATTCCAGTCTATTTCTGGAGGTTTACGATTTCGTTGCTACTGGGCATACTAATGGCTCAGGGAAGCGGGGGGTTCACTTTCTTATGACAGTAACTTTTGAATTTCACTAGGTAGTTTCCCAGAATCAAATTCCTAGTATTCCATTTCTGTGAAGAGTTAAGGGATTTGGGGGCTTACTGACATGCTAGAGAGGAAGATGTCCCACATGCTCCGCCCTCTTTCAGGTAACTGGTACTCTTCTCTGAGATCTAAGACCAGATGATTTCAATTCAACAGGTGTTTATTAAAATAGGGGGTGATAGAGCACACTATTTATTAAAAGTGTTCCATGGAGCAGCGGTCTCATGAGATGCTCCATGAACAAAGGATTCTGTAAAACAGTTTGGGGAAAGCCACATAATACTTGGAGATGTACACTTCACATCAGCGTGGACAAAGCTCTGAGAAGATCTGTAGGAAAGAAAACTTAAGTTTCTTGAACTGTTTTGACTATGCAACCTTTGTGCATGTGCAGTGTGTATGAATGCTACTAACACTATGGGAAATATATGGTAAAGGAAATAAAAACATTGGAGTCAGACCCAGGTTCAGACTTTACTCTTGCCACCCGCTGCGCTGACTTAGAGCAACTGGTTTAACTGAGTTCTGTTTTCTCTTTGTAAATTGGCTGTAACGCTTTGCCCAAATAAGATTATTGTGAATATTAAATGAGATAATGCCTATCCTACCCTCTAACCCAGAGCATGGAATATAGGTAATTAATAAGATTGGTGACCAGATAGGCAAACAGTTATTATACAACAGCACCATGGTAGGTATATGTGGGGTAGAAAACTGAATAAAGTAATGGACCTTTGTCAAGGAGGCTCAGTATTTATCAGATGTTTACAAAAAACTTCTAGATCTCTGAGTCAGCACTGTGCCGGGAGCCTGGGGTACAACACTGTAAGAGCTGGAGATAACCCTCATTCCCATGGAGCTTACTGGCTGGCTTTAGGTGGCGTTTGTGTTCTCATAGCCTAATTCACACTAGAACTTGTCCCCCAACCTCATGCCTAGCTGCATTCAGCTTGACATTAAGAATGAACATTTTTTGGCTAAAATTAACAACACAAGAAACAATAGGTGTTTCCGCAAGAATGCAGAAAAAGGGGAACCCTCTTGCCCTGTTGGTGTGAATGCAAACTAGTGCAGCCACTCTGGAGAACAGTTTGGAGGTTCCTCAAAAAGTTAAAAATAAAACTACCCTACGATTCACCAATTGCACTACTATGTATTTACCCAGAGGATACAAAAATACAGATTCACAGGGGTAAACACACACTGATGTTTATAGCAACATTATCAACAATAGCCAAAGTATGGAGAGAGCCCAAATGTTCATCAACTGATGAATGGATAAAGAAGATGTGGCATGCATATTCCATGTGGCTTGGAATATTACTCAGCCATCAAAAAGAATGAAATCTTGCCATTTGCAATGATGTGAATGGAGCTAGAGTATATTATTCTAAGTGAAATAAGTCAGAGAAAGACAAATACCATACAATTTCACTTATGTGGAATTTAAGAAACAAAACAGATGAGCATAGGGGAGGGGGGAAAGAAAAAAAGGAGAGGGGGAAACAGGCAATAATGACTTTTAAAGATAGAGAACAGACTGAGGGTTGATGGAGGGAGGTGGGTAGGGGTATGGGCTGGATGGTATGAAGGAGGGCACTTGTGTGAGCACTGGGTGTTGTATATAAGAGATGAATCACTGAATTCTCTAGAAACCAGTATCACACTGTATGTTAACTAACAAAATTTAAATTAAAAAAATAACATTTTCCCCCATATAATCGCTTTAGATACAGGTTCTGGAGGGGGATATTTTGCTGCTGAGTGGTTGTCTACTCTAGGAGTAGAGTACTTGCTCCTTGTAAATTGAATCCATAAAAACCAAGGCAAGTTTCCCAGTGACAATCATGTGCTTAGGAACTTGGTAGGGAGAGGAATTGAATGACAGTGGGGACAGCACTTAGAGAGTGCCATGTAAACTATAAACCAGACATTAAACTTTGGTTTCCCCTCCCGTCAGGTACAAAGAGAATCATCCTTCCTAAATTTTGGGGAGAGCATTTATTACAGTAGTTTTCAAGGATAATTTCTAGGAATGCTTAGTATTGCTAGAAAAATGATTTCAGGATATAAGGGTTACAAAGATTATGAAAATAATAGTTAACTGTCCTTCTTTGTACATTTTCCCTAGATTTGAGTGTTAGCATTTGCTTTTAGGTGAAGAATAATGGCAAATGCTCAGAATCCTCGACAAAATATTTGAGGAGATTTTAAGGTTTTCAAATGGTTTGAAAGAGGGAATATGATTTTTTTATTCCTTATGAAACCTTCTTAGTTCCTTTATGTGTATGTTTAAAAAACAGGGATGTTTTATGAATCATTTGGATGGGAGAGAGTGCTTCCCTGCGCCCCAGGCGTGCAGCAGTCAGTAACTTCTCCCTGCAGCAGTCTTTGAAGGCAGAAAGATTTCCCTCCCAAGACTGAAGGGGCCTTGCAGGTAAAAAGGAAGGAAATGCCAGCTCTGTGACTGCTGAGGGACGAATTCCTGTCCCAGGAAGTGACCTTGAAGTGCTCCTCAGAGTGCCTGGGAGGGATGTGTGGCTCATTTTGGTTGGAGAACATGTGGGCTTGGAAATGTACTGCCCTCGTGGGTTGAGCCTGCCTTCTCGAATGGGGCACTAATGCATTTTAATGGTATTGCCCACACTAGGGTTACTTGATAAGGAACAGCTGTTGCTTAGCTGTTTTCAGTCTTTTTGTCTTGCAAAATTATGTGGTTTTTTTCAGGCTTGGGGAAAGGATGTGGTTAAAAAACACCAAGTGAAGTGGGACTGAGGCAGGGAATCAGATCATCTGTATTTAAATGTGGCCACTTGTTGGGGCTTCACTCTGAGCCAGGGACAGTGCTAAATGCTATTAATTTTCTCACTTAATGTACACAACAATTCTATGACAGATAAATGATTATCTCCAATTTGCTGAGGTTTGGAGAGGTAAAGTGACTGCCCAAAGTCACAGAGCTATTAAGAAATCGAACTGGAGTTTGAATCCAGGTCTTTTTGTTTTGAAACACTGTTTTCCTTTTAATATGTATCATATACCTGTGTGACATTTACGACTACCATTAATCACCAAAAACAACAGCTAACATTTATTGAGATCTTACTGTGTGCCTGACACTGGGCTGGATTTTCTTACTGAATCCTCAGAACTGCTTTGAGGTATTCTGGTACAGTCTCTTTTTAGAGATGCAAAAACTGAGGTACAGAGGGACTAAGTAACATAATTCAAGTCAGACATCTGGCGTGTAGCGGAAGCAAGCTTTGAGCCTTGGCAATTTGACTCTTGGCTCTGTCCTCAGTCACTGTAGTACCTGCTGTATAAGAAGTGTCAGTGTGTCCATGAACCCTGTAGATATGACCTGAAGAGGGGAAGTTGGGGGTATGTGTTAATTTCCTAGAGCTGCCATAACAAAGTTCCATAGACTGGGTGCTTAAAGAACAGAAATTGATCGTCTCCGTTCTGGAGACTGCCAGTCCAAAATCAAGTTGTTGGCAGAGTTGGTTCCTTCTAAGGGCTGTGAGGAAGGATCTGTTCCAGAATTCCTTCCTTGGCTTGTAGATGGCTGTCTTCATGTTCACATGGTGTTCTTCCTGTATGCATGTCTGTCTCCAAATTCCACTTCTTTATAAGGTTACCAGTCAAATTGGAGTAGGGACCACCCTAATGACCCCATTTTAACTGGATTACCTCTGTCAAGGCCCATAACAGGGCAGGTTCAAAGTTTAAGAAAGTTCTAATATTTCTTAAAGTTCAAGTGATTAGAGAAAGGGAAGAGAACTGGAGCAATTCAGGAAGCCCTGCCGATGGGCAGAGATTGGGCTCAGGGAAAGGCAGTCAGGGTTTCTGTCTAAGAGATAGCCTGTCTGGCTGGAATATCTCTCCTGCTCAGGAACCCAAGGGGACATGGCAGAAATGGGTGACTGTCCCCAATATATAATGTGTGTGCCATGCCCTGGATGTCTCCCACAGGGTGACAGGCTAAGGTGAGATACAGTGTGGGAATCCTGTGAGAATACTCCCAACATGGGACGTGGGTTTTCTCCGAAAACTCAGTAATAAGTCTGAAGTTTAGTAATATATAGTTATAAAGGATGTATGAGAAATATATGGTCTATAATTATATCGAGAGAGCAATAAATAATTAAGGTATGAAACAAGCCTTCACCAAAAATTGAATTGGGTTTAAAATTATTTCAGGGTCATCTAACTCAAATATCACTCGCATACTCATTCATCCATCCACCTACCCATCTGTCCACCCATCCATCCATCCATCCATCAAACTTTCTAATAATATATATTCTGAGTCCTGAGGTAACAGCTGGGAGAATAGTGAGATCAGTGTCACTATTTCTGTCCTCAAGGCAAGCGTGTTAAACAATAGCAACCTCAAAGGAGAAAATTCACAATTTTCAGACTAGAGTATCCACTCATTTACATGACAGCAGCCCCTTGATATGCAGAAAAATTTGGGGGGCATGAATAAATAACGCCATTTCTGGGACTTAATTTGCATTAATTACTCTCTACCTATGGAGGCAATACTTGAAAAATGTAAGACCTACACCGAGACCCGTTTTGAACTGAGAGGATGTTGGTTCTGTCCTTCCATGGGAGTCCTCTACGAGACGTAAGGGCTGTGTCTATCTTCCTCTCTTTGTTGGATCTGTCTCTGCTCCCTGTCCACTTTTCCCACCATGTCTCAGGATCAGTGTAGACGTCTCAGAGTTTGACACAAATGTTCTACAGTCTTCTTCCCACATGCAGCTCTGAAGGCTCCCCAAAAAGTCCTTAAGAGGTTAGCTGTGGATCGGTTTAGCTGTCAGTAGAGGACTCAGAATAGATGCTGATTGCCAGGAGCTGTTCTCTGGATGTGATGTCAAGAGACAAATAAGTGAATGGATAGCAGGAGGACCTAGAGACTGTTTCATGACAGAAAGGGCTAAAACATCATAGGGAACAGCTGGGAGAGGGCACTTGAAAAGCTGGGGTCATGGAGAGACTGCCTGGGGACCTCCCATGGGAGGAAAGGAAACTTTGCCCTAATATTGGAGTGTGTTGGCTCTTCATAGAACTCAGTAGGGATTAGGGCTAGAGATCTATAACTCCCAGTACATACAGTTTCTCCTATAACCATGTGGATTCAACCTTCCCAAAATGAGATCTAGTTCTGTGGTGGTACACTTCTTGCCTCTCTGTCCTTAGCCACATTTACCCCACCACCACTTTGCTTTTCATTTATGTTTAAATTACTACCAGCTAGTGGAGCCAAAGATCCACATACAAATCCTTGAAGGAAAGTGACATTTTTTTTTCTTCCAGAGCTACAACACATAATGAGAATTTACAAAGGGTCAAAGAGGATTTTTGCATGTGAACACACAGATTTTGGTTAACTATGTATCTGTTGAATACAAAGAATGTGCTATACCTGAAACATTATAGTCTATTTTTATTTAATAAATTTATCTCTTTCAGTCTTTTAAAAATAAACTTCAATGGCAAGGCAGGGTTTCATTTCTTTTGAAGGCAGCTGAAAGTTTTAGAGGTAGGATTTAATCTCCCTCCTTAGGGGATTGTTTGAGGACTATTCAGCAACAGTGTGTGTTGTGGGCTTCTAGGAAAGAGTAACACTTTTGTCTTCTCTTTGTTCGCAGGCTGTTCTCTTAAGAGAAGTGACTGGCACTTTGCCCTGGAGGAGCAATTGTCCACAGACATAGGTTTGTAGGGAAGAGCTCTCACCTGTAATTTCTCCCTGTTCTTGAAACCCCATTTCAGCAGGAAGGCTGAGGGTCTCTCCATCTCACTCGTCCCGTGACTGAGCCTGGATGGCATTACACTCGGGGGGGAGCTGGACTCTTCTGGCGTTTTTTTCCAGTGTGGTCTAGTTTGGGGTCAGGGAGGATGGTGTGCGGAACCCAGGAGCTGTCATGCCGGGGCATAGCTTGAACCCAGACACTTCTTTTTTTTTTTTTTTTTTTTTAAAGATTTTATTTATTTATTCATGAGAGACAGAGAGAGAGAGGCAGAGAGAGAAGCAGGCTCCCAAGGTGCAGAGAGCCCGATGCGGGACTCGATCCCAGGACCCTGGGATCATGACCTGAGCCGAAGGCAGACGCTTAACCATCTGAGCCACCCAGGCGCCTGAACCCAGACACTTCTGAGCCACCCACTTTAACTGATTGCCTGCTCAAATACTGGTTAAAGTGGTCTGGCTTTTTTTGTGCTGCTTCTGGGCTTGTGAGCCACCTTGGTATTTTGCTATCACTATATGCAATGGTGGTCTTAATGAGCTTGAATCCTAGTTTCTTGGGGTCAGTTCTTGACACTCTCAGTCTGGGGCTGGTGCCCCCAGAATGTTCTGTATTTCCTCTATCACTATATTTATTATACTTAATGCATGTTTAGAAGTTAAAACTAAATTCTTAAAAAATTGAACTCATCCACTTATTGATTTACTAAACAACTCCTTATTTCTGACTACGATGTGCCAGATACTGTGCAAAGGGCCGAAAATTCAGTGGTGGACAAAATATGCAAACAAAAAGGAAGTATATGGGGTACAAGTGAAAGTTCTCTTTTTAAATCCTCCATCTCTACCTCAAGTCTCCTCTGAAGAAACCTACTTTTAATAATTTATAGAGCATGGGTTAGCAAACTGTAACCTGAAGACCAAGTCTGGCCTATCACCTGCTTTTGTAAATAAAGTTTTATTGGAACACAGACATGCTCATTTAAGTATAAAAGCTCTGTGGTTGCCTTCACTCTGTAACCGCAGTTGAGTAGTTGCTGTAGTAACTGGCCTGCAAAGCTGAAAATATTCATAAGCTAGCCTTTACCACCTCTGATTTATAGGATATCTTACCAGAACTTTTCTTGGTTTATTTTATATGAACATATATGTCTATATTTTAGTTTGTGTATTTTTTCTGAAACAAGATTGTATTACACGTATTATTCTTTAGTCTGTCTTTTCCCCCCAGTTGCTTGCATAATTGTCCTCAAACAGAACAGAGAATTGTTCACTATTTCTAGTTCAGCCCTTGGTATGGTCTCAGGTACAAAGGTAGTACTCCATAAATATTTGTTGAATGACTGAATAAAGAGTATATTATTTTAAATAAAGCTCCAAAGTTGTAAGTTGTTTACTTAAAAGATAATTCAGAACATATGCAAGATTATCCATACTGTAAGAAGGCTATCCATATTATAATACCCTTATCCCATTCTGATTTCTTGGGTGAGAGAGAAAAAGGAACAATATCCACTTGTCTCTGGAGAACTGTGCGAGGACATGTCTTATAGGTGTGAGCCACCTGTGAAATAGGTTGAAATGGAAGACTGGTTGACAACTGGCCATTCTAGGGAACACAGGCTTTCCATATTGCTCAGTAAGCTCTTTGCTGAAGCTGAATGGATACAGGCAGGCTTCTTCATTTGGTAATTTTTGTATTTTGTAGTTTGAGTACGTGGATTGTCGTGGCCCACTGCCCATGGCGTTATATCATGTAGATACACTGCTCATAAGGTATCTCTCTTACTTACTAATATTTTGTATCTTGCACTTCTGTTGAGGGATATTCTCCACTAGACAGTATAAATCATGTATTTAGCTATTCATAGGGCTCTTTATTTTCACTAAAGGAGGGTCCGCTTTCTTATCAAGTACATCATTTTACGTAAGTTTGGCAAATCCTTTTCTTGGATATCAAGGAAACCGTTTTAGGTGGCTTTTATTGTATTTAGATGGCTTTCTTTTCTTTTTGTGCCTTCCTCCTCATGACTCAAACCTCCCTCATCTAACCTTGGCAAAGCATGAGGGGCAAGTAGGGCAGGTGTGTAAGGCATGTGGGCACATGGGAGCTTAGCTGCTGAAGTCTTTCCTGAATTTCTGTCTGGGATGCAAATGTGTGCATTTTCCACCATCTGGTCAATACTTGCTGTTGTCTTTCTTTCTCCCAGGCATTTATTTGGTTTGGGGGACGCAAAGTGGATCTCAGGATGGAAAGTGTGATTCCAGGCAGATTCCTCCTTAACAGTTGGGACCTGGAGTGGGATTGTGGCTGCCTGGTGAGGTCAGCTGCTTCTTCCCTCTATTTGCCCCCTACCCCTCCAATCAGTGAGCACTCTTGGATTGCCACAACACAAAATGAATGATTATCATTACACGGATGGCGACCCTTTCAAACCATCTTAGGAAGAACTGTTGATTACGAGGATACTGTTGAACTACATTCAAAACCGGAAAGTGGGAGACACCAAGGCAGTTCTAGAGATCAGTAACTTCTTTCTCTCTTTATACAGTTATCTTCCTCCCCTTTTCCATATCTTCAGCTTGGCATGCCCATCATACTTTCCCTACCAGCCTGTTTCATTTTCTGCTTTATAAACCTGTTTTCCATCCTATACACTGACAAATACAACATATTCTCACTGGTAGCAGTGGTTCTTCTCTGAGTGTCTGTAAGAATAGGCTGAGAAAAATCCCTTAGTTTTTCTTATGAATTTCCTTTAGGTAGAGCACACCTCTCTGGTTCAGAATCATTTCTTTCAGCTTTGGCTATTTTTATCTTCTTCCATACTGTGGAAGAAGAAACACAGAAATACTGTGTTTCTGGCAAGTTTCTAGGTGATGCCAATGCCGTTGGTTGGTGGATCACACCTTGATCACACACAGCTTTAGAGCCGTGATGCTAAGACTAGTGTGCATCACAATCATCCGGGGGGCTTGTCCAAATGAAGATTAGTGGGCACTGCCCCTGGAGGTCTGATCCAGTAGGCCTGAAGGGGGGCCTGAGAATCTGTATTTCTAACAGGTTTCCAGGAGATGCTGATGCCACACTTTGAGAGTCACTCTGCACTAAAGCCACGGTGTTCACCCTTGGCTTTGGGTTAGAATCAACAGGAGAGCTTTGCAAAATATGTATATCTAGTTCCTCTCCCTACCATCCTGATTTAACTGGTCTGTGATGGAGCCTGGTACACACATGTTTGAGGTCACCAGGCAATTCCACTTTGTAGCCTGGCCAGAGAAAGCCTAGAGAATTTAATTGGCCAAGTCTATGAACTAGCCGCCATAGATCCAGTTCTTGTCTGTGGTCTAAGCGTCTGTAATCAGGAGGGGTTCATATGGATTAATTGTAGTCTCTTAGGCTAAAAAAGATGTGAGTGGGTCAGTTGCTCTTAGAAGAAGCCATAGCAGGAAGATGGCCGATGTCTGTAGCTCACTGAAAATAACAAAACCTAATCGAGGGGGTTCATGTAGAGGGTTCAGTGTAGGTGGTTTAGGCTTGGTACAGAGTAGACATTTAAGCACTGGTAATAGTAGAAGCAGCTCTGGGCACAGAAGTTGGAGTTGTTGCTATTCTTTCCTTAAGTCTTGGGGGTTATGAGAGATACCCTGAAGGGCACCATCATAATTTTTTTTTTTTTTAAGATTTTATTTATTTATTTGAGATAGAATGAGAAGAGAGAGAGAGAGCACATGAGACAGGGGGAGGGTCAGAGGGAGAAGCAGACTCCCTGCTGAGCAGGGAGCCCGATGCGGGACTCGATCCAGGGACTCCAGGATCATGACCTGAGCCGAAGGCAGTCGCTTAACCAACTGAGCCACCCAGGCGCCCTACCGTCATAATTTTTTATGGCACTGGTAGCAAAACAAATATTTGCACTGCCTGACACCCCTACTCTTTGGACTCATGAATTCCCTGACTTGATTCTGTTGCTGACCTGTGAGTCTCTTGGTTCTAGGGGGTCATATCTCACTCTTCCAAGCATCCTGGCCGTCACAGCACCTGAATTAGTGTTCAGCACATGGTAGTAACCTTCCTGTCAGATGAAGGAATGAAAAGACACAAGACAGTGCCAGGTAGAATAATGTGATGGAGTTACTGCTTGTGCAGCTCCAATGTGGGCTCATCCCCCACTTTAGCCTGAAGGAGAGGATCTTGGAGGATATGCATCCCTGGAGCATTGCTCAACACCTAGGCAGTTTATACTGGAACTGAGAGAAGGCCTCTATAAGCAATTTAATACAACCATCTCATTTTATAGATAGAAATGCTGAGGCCCAGGGAGTTAAGAGACAGTTATCCCTGGGTGTTGAATTATATTAATTATCCAGGGACTTAATATTAAATGGAACCAGTAGTATGATTACAGGGGACAAAAACTTGCACATTTTGCTTCCTCTTTCATTTATAACTGTGGAGCTCTGCAAAGCAGGATAGTGATAGTTTTTACAGGTGCCAGGCATTGTGCTAAGCAGTTTATGTGCATTATCTTATTTCTTTGTAACAGTAACCTTAGAGGTTGGTGCTTTTATTAACCACAGTTCATGAATAAGTAAAGTGAGCCTAACAGAAGCTGTGATTTATCCAAGATCACCCTGATAATAAGTGTCGGAGCCCAAGAAATCTGATTGTAGAGTTTGTGTTCTTTTCTTTTTTTAAGTGTTTTTTAATTATTATTATTTTTTTATTTGACAGAGAGATAGCGAGAGCAAGAACACAAGCAGGGGGAGTGGGAGAGGGAGAAGCAGGCTTCCCATGGAGCAGGGAGCCCGATGTGGGGCTCGATCCCAGGACCCTGGGATCATGACCCAAGCCGAAGGCAGACGCTTAACGACGAGCCACCCAGGCACCCCTGTAGAGTTCATGTTCTTAACCAGTGCACCTTCTCCTGTGCTTTGAACAAGACAAGAGCATGCCCTGCAAGAGAGGCTAGATATGTGAAAAGTGGGAAAAATCCATCCTTCAGTTTCTGGTGTAGACTGGCTCCATTGTATCAGGATGGCACCAGTGGTCCTAACAGTACCAAGACAAGATGGGATCTGTGACTGCCTAGGCCAAAGAGTGAAAGGAACAGGCTCCTTGCACATGCTGCTTCATTCCGCCTCTCTTTTGTTTGGATATGGCTTGTCTTGGTGTTGTGCTTGGGAAAAGGTAGAAGAAGAAAGAACTGCTTGGTGAGTTATTATAATTTTAGAGGTCATAAAATATTTATGAAAGCTTTTCTCAGAGTCAGACTTGAAATATTTCTTAACTCCTGTGGCCTGAATCACACGATGGGGCCAATATTATTTCTTGGAAGAAATAATATTTCTTCCAACCCAAGTGTCTTTGTCTTAATTTGTCTTAATTGATGCTGCCCTAGGATCCTGAGGGGCACGAGTGAAGAAGATCTGTTTGGCTGTTAACGTGACATAATTTCAATTACTTATCAGAATCCCTGCCATTTCCTGTGGTCACTTAATAACAAATGAACTTTGTAGCATCTGTCTTCATAATAGTGCAAATTAAATTGGAATGTTGCTGGTAGGGAAAAATCAGCTAGAGGGAGTCACTTGGAAGTAACACAATAAGAGGAGGAAGACTACAAATATTCCAACCAACATAAGTAAACGAACTAGTCCTCCCTCTTCTCTGGATAAATTTAGGAGTTTAAGTAGAATGCAGGAAGATTTAGCTTTCAAATTGGACCTGGAGCCACACAACAGATTTAGGAGGAAGGAGGAGAAAATGGAGGCATTCTCTCCTCTTGGTGATAAGCTGGCTGCCAGGAGAGTCTGCAGAAAGGATTTCTGGTCCCAGGAGCCCTGGGAAGCTGCTTTCAATAGCTTTTATGGTCTCGGTGCTTGAGACTTTAATTTATTTGACATTTGATTGTTGAAGATGATTTATTTTCCTGGCTTGTTTTCATTATCTCAGGCACGTGAGAGGGAAAATTTAGAGACTAGGAAATGGGAAAGAAATTCTTAAGGTCTTGGCTACTCAAAGTGTGGTCTGTGGGCCAGAGCATCACCCAGGGGTTAGAAATGTAGACTGTCAGGGCCCCCACTCATACCTGCTGAATCAGAATCTGGATTTTAATGGGATCCCTAGGTGATTCATGTACACATGGCAGTTTGAGAAGCATGGCTCTAGGATGTCTCCTGCTGGTCTTTGGGAGGCTCCAGGAGGACTGTAGGTTGTGCTGGCCTGACGTATGTTTGTTTGGGCTGGTGGGGCTTCTTCATACTGCGTCTCACATGGCACCTGCCCCCTCTCCTCCTCATTGCTCTTCCGTCAGTTGGCAGCACTGACATCTGCGTGTCGACTGTGTGCCCACGCACGGTTCTGAGTGCTTTACCGATACTATCTCATTTAACCTTCAGAAAAACTCGGAGGAGAAAAACCGCTGTTATTCCTGGTTTATTGATGGGGAAATGGAGACAAGAGAGGTCGAGCACTCTTTTTTCCTCTGTGGAATTGGAACTGAATTGCTCAGGGCAGGCAGCATGAGGGGAAGGAAAGAGCTCGGTCTTTGAGGTTGGATAGACACTAGTTTAATTTTGACTTGTGCGCGATGCTAGCAAAGTAATCTTGGGGGATATTGTTAGGCTCCTTATATTGTTTTGAGGGTACAGTGCAATAGCAGGTAGACTGTCCAGCAGAATTCCTGCAACACAGTGGTCCATAAATAGTTTTCATCTTCTTTTTCATCATTTCCTCCCTGCTCTTTGCCTTTCCTTCCCTTCCATTCCCCTGTCCTGGGTGATACCCTCCTGCTAGCTAACTTTGGTCCATCATTTAAGTCCTAAGCACATCTTCCTGGAAACCCCCAGGTGTGTGGGACTGAGGTTTTATAATGTGTGTATTTTCTTAAATGTACAGCTTGGGAAGGACTGAATGTAAAGCCCTAAACCAGTTGTCAGTTGCTTAATAAGCATCCATGATTTAAATGCTTAGGTTAGATGATTCCTTGGGTCTAAGTCAGTGCTTTGAAGGAGTTTATCTTCTGATCTGAATTGAAAGCAAGTGCCTTTGGGTGAAATGTGTGGAAATGTACAGATTCGGTGCCTTACCTGGAGTCTGGCTGTGTTAGAAGCCATTTTCATGAACTGCTGTCTCCATGACCTCAGGTCATTCGTCAGTGAAACAGAGCAGTGGTTAAGTGTTCAGACTCTGGGGCCAAATTGCCTGGATCCAGTTCTTGGTTCTGGCGCGGACTAGCTCTGTGAAATGGCAAAGCCGTCTAACTTCTCTCTGCCTCAGTATGTTCATCTGTAGCATTAAACCCACCTTGTAGGTGAGGATCAAACGAGTTGATGAATGTAAAGCTCCTAGAATGGGCCTGGCCCATATTAAAGGCATATGGAGGCAATAGTCTCCATCATACTTAACCACCTTGAGCCCCAATTTCCTCATCTGTGTAACTGGGATAATACAATCTCCCATAGGGCCAGAGGCTTAAAAGTGGTGGCATAATAGGTCCAGTACAGTTTCTGGCATCCGCGGGTAGGTACTTTGCTCATGTTTTTTCTCCTGCTGAATTAGTGAGACATGTATGGCATCCATTGTTTTGAAGAATTGGCCATGTACTTAGGCTCTGCATTTATGTGCATAAGTTGGGGGTGTCAAGTTGGGAATTTTTCTAAGGTCCAATTTAAATTACTCCTTGATTTTTATTATATGGATCTTTAACAAGAAAGGTAGACTTCTTATGAGCTGGAAACTATGTAATAAAATAATAATAATGATGATGATGATGATGATGAAACAGCTGAGATGTGTTCAGAGTTCTCCCTGGAGAACTCACACTCCTCTCTAGGGGTTCATGACAGGGCAGATGTTGACTGAAATGTCATTTAGATAAGGAGATGCATCCATGGCAACTAATGAGACTGGAAATAGGCTGAGAAGACTCAACTGGCAGCAGGTCAGGTACCAAAATGACAGAAATGGCATTCTTTAAATGCTCTCCTGCCAATCATTAGCTAAACTTGGCGTTCAAACTGTCCTGGGCGAGAGGTGATCATAGTGGATCAATGTGGCTAATTTCTTCATAGTTCTGGGACACATCATGACCACATACTGCAACCCTGGAAGCCTCCTGAGAAGTGGGAATGTCTGGCATGACATTGTTCTTATATTATGGATTGGTGGGGCTGTTCTTAGGAAATACTGTGAGATGGAACTTGGTGTCTGTCTTGCTGTTCAGCCCTCCGTGGTGGCATGCCCTTGCCACCTCTCACCCTCTCCCTGTCTCTCTCTCCCTCTCTCTTATCCTGACACTCGTTCTTTCAGAGTCCTCCTCTTACCTGCTTATCAAGGTGAGTTTAGATGATATGTTATATAGCTTAAGATGTTATTTCTTACCTTTGAGAATATTGCATTTTATAGTTTCTTAAAGACTAAAAAATATGTAACAAAGCACAGTGTGAGGACCTCCTGGTATGAGTTGTTTCAACATCCATAGGAGAAGCCTCTGTTCTGGTGTAGGAGAGAACCATTTTCTTCCAAGTACATTTTGTTTATCTTCAGAGCCTGCTGGGGCTTCCAGTTGTTGTCTTGGCCTTGAGAAAAGCAGGCTCTGCTCCATGTGAACTGCTCTCTGTCATTGTTCTCTTACTCCAGTGGCTCGTGACTTTTAATTCAGTTTCTCCTCTCTGCTCAGTTCAGCCCCTGCATGGAGCGGAACAGCTGGGTCTCAAGACAAAGAGGTTACCAAACCCAGCTTAAGTAAAGTGACCTTAACAAAGGCCTGATACTATATCTGATCTCAGAACATTTAGATAGGATAGGGCTACCAAGGCAGTTAGTTAAAAATATACTTCTATATTTTCCATTTTTATTAAGATGTAAGTCTATACCTTGTTTGTTCGGACTTTCACATTTTGGACCTGAAGGTAATCTGAGCCAGTGGTTCCTAAAGAGTCTCTTGGGAGTTTAAAAAAGTCTATTCCTGGGCCTTAGCCTAGCCCCAGTGAGTCAAACTCTTTGGTGGTTGGAGCCCAGTAATCCTGGGACTCTGTATTGGAACAAAAACTCCGCCTGTGATGCTCCTACAGCCGATTGGCTTCTAGACCAAGGACCGGCCCTTGGGAACCAGACCAACACTTTTTAGTTTATAAATGTTGAAGTGTAGGCCTGAGAAACTTGACCAGTTGTAGAGCAAGCCTGTAAGGAAATCGCCAGCATGACTGGCTTTATGATTATCTGTAGCCTTTCCATCACGGTGACCATGTAGAAAGCATTGACAGGCTGACTGTGCTCTAAGTGAGAAGGTGCCAACATGTTTCTTCTTAACCAGCCCAGTGGTAGCTTTCCCTGCGATTGTTAGTCACTAGCCTCATCCTGTTCTATCAGTAATGGCTTTTAGTTTTATAATGCTCCACTGGGCCTGCTTTTTATTTACAGGACTTTCTATTATGGTTAAGGAATATTCCATTGTTGCTTAATTTCCAAATCAAGTGTGCATAAATAATTTACTGATGCAATGTTACACTCACACACTTTTTTGAAATTGCCCTGTGTAACTTTATTAAGTGCTCATTTGTCTGATTGGGAAGGGGGGGAAAAAGGATCTATATATTATTAAACCATTCAGGTGGTAAACAGCGTCTTCCCCTTGCCCCTCCACCAAGAGTCCTAATCACTGTTTTTAGTCATCAGATTTAAATTGTAAATGAAACAGGGTCAGTGCATTAGAAAAGCACATGCCATGTTTTGTTAACATAATCAGAAAAATGGAGTTGCTACAAACCCTTTCTCTATCTGCCAGTCATTGTATTAAATGCTTCTGCGATTTTATTAGAATTTTCTGTCCCTGCAGATGCCAGTCAGCTGTGAAATTGAAATTGCAAACAGAAATATTACATTTTCATCCATAGTGGAAACTGAGAAAGTCCATTTTTTTGACAGGAAAGAAATAGCATGACCTTTTCAACTGGGTCATTTTCTGTTTGGGTTTGAAGGCAATTTTGGGCTCCTCTCTTGAAAGGGAGAAAGGAAGGTGGCTCTGCATTTGTCTTGGCTTTCTCTGGCAATCTGATCAACAAGTATCCTCCACAGTTCACAGAGAGCTTTTGAGCTTTTCTGAATGCAACCCATTTTCCTTTCTCTCTCTTTCTCTGAGTGAATTGAGGTAGTATGGGAGAGGTATTAGTGCTTGGAAGGTACAGACATTTCAACAAAAGATTACATTTCAAGGTTTTCTAGAGGGTAGGGAGGATTACTACTAAGTAGTTCTTGCTGGGCTGTTGTAACCCGAGTTGGGACTGAAGTGAATGTTAAGAACAATGTAGGATTGTCTTTGCTTGGGACTCTTTCCTCTCGTCTTTCCCTGGGTCATGCCTGACCACGCTTTTTTCTCGCTTAAATGCCACTGTCTCTTGGAAGATTTCCTCGATCAGCCTTATCCACTCACTCAAGACCAGGCTATTTGTACCTGCTTTGAGCTATTATTACTCTTACCCTGGCCTGCTTCCCTCCCTACATTGGAGACTTTCTAAGGGGCAGACCTTCTATCTTGCTCCTTATTGTATCTCCAGGCTTAAAATGACATAGGTCTCTCAGAGTTGGATAGGTCGATATTTGTTAAAGAGAATGAATGACTGAATAAAAGGTACTTCCAGAAACAGCTTAGGTGAGAGGTACCAGGAAAACAGAACAACCAGAACCACATAAGGGAATACAGGATGGAATGCCCTAGGGTGGGAAAATAGAATGGGAACGAGAGCAATTACAGTTAATCGCACAATGAGAAGTCTCCAAAACAGCATTTATAAACTGTGGCCAAGGTTTTGGGGTGGAGGGAAAAAGTTGTGGATCTTTTATCCTCAGTTTCAACTGTAAATACTTTGTGGTTTGGAAGGAAATGATGATGAAATTTTTTTTTTTTTAACATAGGTAATGTAGTAGTGTAAGTATCCCATTGAGTTGAAGAGACCTGGCCTAGCCCTTTGAAGAGCCTCACTCAGTTTAGTGTATTCATGTATCGTATGTCAGTCAGGCCCTTGCACTTGTTTCTTGCACATTATTCTCATTTCATCTTCAAACAGCTCGCGATGTGTTCCTGGACTTGGAAGGCTGCTTCCTTGAAAACCCTGTCTAAAGAGAGGGCAGCAGGGAAGGGGTTCATTTCTGGGAGCACAGCTGGTGATGCCCAGCTGTGCCTGATGCCGCCCTGTTTGTGGGAGGTTGAGAGAATGGGCGGGCCATGTGCATTGTCCTGCTGCAGAGTTCCTGCCTGAGAGTTCCCACGTATGTGGTGGAGCAGTTACACGCACTCTGTTTCTATGCCTTCCTTGCTGGGGACCCCATGAAAGGAGCAAGCATTCCTCAAATTTGAGGCTACAAAATAAGAGCCATCAAAACAGCTCCGAGCGCTGCACACCCTCCTTCCCTTTTTGTGAGTTTCTGTGCATGGTGGCCTTCAGTGTTTGCTCTTGGTAGCCACATAGATGATTCTGTCCATTTAATTATTATTTTAAAGAGGCTAACGTTTACTGAACCCTCTTCCCATGCACCACGCTATGAAACAATTGCAGATACTCATATAGTATAGCTTATTCCTGCCACTACTGCTCTGAAATATTATCATCTCTGTTCACAGATGGAAAAACTCACAGCTTAGAGAGGCTTAGGAACTTCCCTAAGATCACATACTAATATAGAGCTGGACAGCCACTGAGGTCTATCTGACTCCACAGTCCAGCTCTAAAATCAGTCCATCATGCTGCCATTCTACACAAGGCTGAAGAATCAGCTGGACCATATTAATGGGCATTGTCTTTGAAGTCATTTCTCCAGGGCAGCTTTGAGATGCACAATAGCTGGGAGGTGTATGGATGCAGGCAGGTGGGCAGTTATTTTTGCTGCCAGGACTGCTCCATGTCTGTGACTACCTCCTCATCAACCAAGTCCATGCACAGCTGAAGGATCCCAGAGGCAATTAAATTTAGTTAGGAGGCAGAACTTCCCCAGTGGATATAAAAGCAGCCCCAGCTCATTCTGGTCTCTGTTGAGCTAGCTGGGTACTTAGCTTCACCAGTGTTTTTTATCCTCGAGGCTACCAGCCCAATGACTTACAAAAGCCTCACTGGCACAGATCTCTAGGAGGCACCTGCTATTTTTGAATACCGTCTTCTTTTGCTGGCATGGTTCCGGAATTTAATTATGGAACCTGGATTAGTATAAAGCCATGTTCCATCTGCTACTGTACTTAGCTCCCTTTTCCCCTTAAGAGAAGATGCCATTTCTCCCTCCCTCTTCCACTTTGTTTGGAGTCGGGCTTGTCAGAGGTCTTAACTGCTGTCTGGTGGGTGCCTTTGGGCTGGTGTATCGCTTCTGATATATGCCCACACTGGCTGCCACCAGCCTTGGGATTTGCCTTCCACATTTTGTCAGAGCCTTACCCTGCGCACACTTTTTATAAAGTCCACAGCAGACTTGATTATAAGAAAGGTCAGCGTAGACTGGCTTTTGAACACTGACAAAATGCTGCCATTTTTCCTGATCAAAGGCAACCAGAGATCAGCAGCGCATTTGAGAAGCTGCAAATTGGCATCATGTGTAGTTCCCTGAAGCATTCTAGGAAGTCTGCTTATATGGTGGCAGCCTGTGCCTCAAAGCCTCAGTCTGTTCAGAAGGATGGTCTGCCTGAAGTGCATGGTCTGGGCTTAGCCCAGCAGGCTGGGCTGCTTGCTGTGCGTGTGCAAGCCTTTAAACCTATGGAACAGGGCATCTTATGCATGAAGTTGGCAAGTCGTGTGAAATTTGGGTTCTGGAAAGGTGGACTATCCCAGTGGCAGGAAAAGGCCCTTTATAGGATCCGGGCACTGAATGATTTTGTCTAGCAAACTGTTTTTTTTTTTGGTATTTGTGTGATCTGTTGAGCTTCTTTAAGTGGTGTCCCCCTGCAACAGGGAGTCATCATTGCCTGTGGTAGGCCAAAAAATGCTCCACCCCTCCACTCCCTCCCCCCAAAGACACCCATTTCAAATCCCTAGAACTTGTGAATTCTACCTTATTTGGGAAGAGGGTCTTGGCAGATGTGACTAAATTAAGAATTTTAAAGAGATCATCTTGGATTATCAGATAGGCCCTAATTGCCATCACAAATATTCTTATCAGAGGGAAGGGGATGGGGAGACAGACAGAAGAGGAGGGGGCCCAGGCACCATAGAGGCAGAGATTTGAGTGATGTGGCCACAAGACAAGGAATGCCTAGCTGGAAGAAAGAAAGAACAGATTCTCCTCTAGAGCCTCCAGAGGAAATGTGGCCTCGTGGACACCTTGATTTCAGACTTCTGAGACAATAGGTTTCTTTTTTTTTTTTTTTTTAAAGATTTTATTTATTTGAGACAGCGAGAATGAGAGAGAGAGCATGAGATGGGGGAGGGTCAGAGGGAGAAGCCCACTCCCTGACGAGCAGGGAGCCCGATGTGGGACTCGATCCAGGGACTCCAGGATTATGACCTGAGCCGAAGGCAGTCGCTTAACCAACTGAGCCACCCAGGCGCCCCGAGGCGGTAGGTTTCTGTTGTGTTAAGCCACCCAGTTTGTTTGTAGTCATTTGTTACAGCAGCCGCAAGAAACTGATACATTGCCTTCATCAGTGTAAATAAGTTCTTACTTATAGTTCCCTCCTTTGTAGAGTGTCTGAGTCTTCCCCACCCGTGTTACAGATTCTTCTCTGTGCATGTGTATTCATTGCTGCTGTGGTACCCTCTACAGTTTTAAAACTTCTTTGAGCATGGGGTACCTGAGTGGCTCAGTCGGTTAAGGGTCTGCTTTTGGCTCAGGTCATGATCCCGGGTTCTGGATCAAGCCCCACATTGGGCTCCCTGCTCCGTGGGGAGCCTGTTTTTCCCTCTCCCTCTGCCTGCCACTCTCCCTGCTTGTGCTTTCTCTCTCTGTCAAATAAAGAAATAAAATCTTAAAAAAAAAAAAAAGTTCTTTGAGCAAATCTATGAAGGTGAACAAGGTTTATTTACTTATTTATTTATTTACAAGTTCACTCTTGGGGTTAAAAGTCTTGCTTTGGCATCTCCCTGACCCTGGATTGGTGACCTGGGCATAGTATTTAAGAAAATATTCTTTGCACTTCTCTGAACATGCCTTCATTGGACTTTATTCTTAAATATAATGAAGGAAGTGAAGCATTATGGAGTCATTGAGAAGAAGGTTCACAAATCAGAATGGTTGGGTCTAAATTGTGTCTCCCTTTTTTATTAGCTGTGTGACTTTGAGAAAATTACTTAACCTCTCTGGGCTTCAGTTTTCTTATCTGTGGAATGGGGATAGTAATGCCTACCTCATAGGGCTTTTGTGAAGTTTAAATGACTTAATTCATTTGACACACTTGTTTACACAGGAGGAGGAGACCCTTGAAGGAGATGTGGTAAGCCCTAAGCAAAGTGAAGTTACTATTATTGTTATTAGTTTGGTGCCTGGCCCCAGTGGAGGACAAATAAATGGCAGGCACTACTGTATTACAGGTGAAGAAACCAAGCTCAGAAAGGTGAAATAATGTGTCAGTGTTGACATAGCCAGTGAATGGCAGAGCAGGGAGCACCCAGGTCACAAACAAGATTGTGTAAATTCCCAGGGGAGAAAATCTTTCTAGACAAAATGTTGAATAGGGTGTGATTTTAAAGGTAGGTATTTTCTAGCACCCCAGGTCTCTCAGTAGAGTTGGCATCCCAGGTCTGCCTTTAGATTTTTGTTCCAGATCGTTCTCCTCTATCCATTGAACTTAACCTGGCTTGTGTCCCTCCTTCTAGGGTCCTATTTTTCTCCAGGGAGATGTTCTTGGTTCTGAGATTCTCTGGTACTAATGAGTATGTGGGTAATAGGGTGTTAATATCAGTTCTTCCAGGTAAAATACTTGGATCTTGTCAGGAATGTTTAGTTTATCGTGCTTGAACATTGTTGGGTTTTGGTGATAAATATTACCCCTTTTTTGTGTCGTGGCATGGACCCAAGTGAGCCAGTGATCACCTTTATTCCTCATAAGTTGTACTGTGGCATGCATATTTAGACCTGCAGGCGCTTGAGCTTGCTAACGTTTCACTTAAGAAGACAACAGACTTATCTACCTAGTCATTGGCATTGTAGGACACTTTTGCAGGGACAGTATTTTTTTTTTTTTAATTTCATGGCAGGGAACAGACTAGAAAACATGTTTTTGGCAAGATGCTGATTCCCCAAAGAGAATGCAGAAAGGGCCGAGCCTTGCTTTCTGTAACTGTAAATTGAGAAAGTGCAACCAGCTAGCTTGTAAATGTCTCTTTCCTCCCTCCTAATATTCACTACAATTCAATTATGAAGATGTTCCGTGTAACTTGCCCATATCCATGCCAAGTCCTGGCAGAGTTGAGGCTAGAATCTGGGGTTCTTGACCTCCTTGGTGCAGTTTCTTTTTACTCCATACTGCCTTGAACTTCCTACACATACCTATTTTTTATGCTAGGAGGAAAGTCCATTGTCATTACCCTGAAATGATATATTCAAAGGTGACATGTAATATTTATAATGCTTATTGGAAATGCACAATGTTTTGCCCAGAGATAGACTTCTGATCATTAGACTGATGTAAACAACTGTCCACTTGGGAGAGGTTTAATTACCAACTCCAGATGTTAGGAGAAGTTGGTTCCAGGACTCCAGCAACCTGGCTCTCTCTCTCTGCTAGCAGGTATCTTCCACCCCCTGATCAGACTTACACACTGGACACCTCACATCTCGGCAGTAAGAACAGATGTTCCAGACACTTAGAAATGAAGAGGAGATGGCTGGTGATCAAATATGCAGAGGTTCCTAGGCCATACGATGCTTTGCAGATTTTCTCTCCCTTTTCTCTGTTTTCTGGGAAGGATCTAAATGACTCTCCTTTTTGAAATGTTGAAGATGTTGTAATGTTTTGGCACACTGCTCTATATGGCCCTATCTTTTGGTAACATATTTATCTTTCTCATTTTTCTTTCAAAAGGAGTAATTGTGATAAAACCCAGTGAATCTTTCACTCAGTTGCTAGAGTTGTTATATGACTGTAGCATGGCGTAAGTGTTCACTGCTCAATAGGGTTGTTGGCAGAAGCAAAATTTGTGATTTAGATTACAGATGCAGCCCAGGTGTCACTCATCACATAAAATATGTTTATGTGTATGTTTGTGACTACAGAATTATATGCCGTCTACCTCTACTCACTCTAGGTAATTGAAGCTCCAGGCTTTAAACATCATCTCTATGTTGGCAATTTCCAAATTTATATCTCCAGCTTCAACCTCTTTCTTGAATTTCAAAATCAATTCTCAGTTGCCTACAATGTTGTACATGATCCATAACCTATTCTTTCTAGTGAGGACTCTGCTTCAGTCCCATAAACCTCTTAGCAGACACATAAACACTCCCTCCCACGTAGATGTATCCACTCAATTCACATAGCCGCATGCCACATTCACTCAGTTTCTCCGTGTCTCCATGAAAATGTCAGTTTTTAAAAAGTATTTGTAACTTTTATCATAAAGGATTAATATCTCTAATATAAAAAGAGCTTCTAGGGCGCCTGGGTGGCTCAGTTGGTTAAGCGACTGCCTTCGGCTCAGGTCATGATCCTGGAGTCCCAGGATCGAGTCCCGCATCGGGCTCCCTGCTCGGCAGGGAGCCTGCTTCTCCCTCTGACCCTCCCCCCTCTCATGTGCTCTCTGTCTCTCTCATTCTCTCTGTCTCAAATAAATAAATAAAATCTTAAAAAAAAAAAAGAGCTTCTAAAAATAGAGAAAAAAAAATGCCCACAACCCTATAGAAAGTGGGATAAAGATATGAACAGAAAGATCATAGGAAAAGAAATGCAAATGGCTCTTCATCATATAAAAGATGCTCAGTCGCACCCAGAACAAGAGAAATGCAGATTAAAACCACATAGAGAGATAACCAGTATTGACTACAGACTCAGGTGCTTTCATTCACTGCTGCTGAGAACTCAGTGTGGTACAAGCTCTACGGAGGGGAATTTGACAGTAGTTAGCAGAATCACACGATTATTTATCCTTTGACTTGGAAATCCCATTGTTGGGAAGTCACCAAGACCTGCTGAGGTGGTAGTTGAGGGTGAAGGATTCAATGGAGCATGGAGGAGAGAGAATTTGAATATTAATTTTGGCTCCAAGATCCGACTACAGCGATGGGTTATAGTTCATCCCTGACGTCCTCCTTCTAAGTTTCCCTCTGGAAAGAGATTGTCATGGAACCATAGAGCAACTGTTCCCAAAAGCTTAGTGGATAAACTGTTCCCTAAAGGAAAGGACTCTTGTTCCTCTGTCTTTCTTTCTTTTTTTTTTTTAAGATTTTATTTTTTTATTTATTCATTTGAGACACAGAGATAGAGAGAGAGAGCATGAGCAGGGAGAGAGGCAGAGGCAGAGGGAGAAACAGGCTCCCCGCTGAGCCAGGAGCCCGATGTGGGGCTCGATCCCAGGACCCTGGGATCATGACCTGAGCCGAAGGCAGACGCTTAACCATCTGAGCCACCCAGGTGCCTCTGTCCTTATTTTTCTTATAATTTATCACCACCTATTACTTTATATAATTATTTATTATCTTCTCCTTGACTACAATGGAAGCTTCACGAGCACAGCCCTCCCACTCCCCCTTGTTTCTTGTATCAACACTGTTGGGTTGGTGCCTGGCTCATAATAGGTGTCAGTAATTTTTTTTACTGGATGAATTAAAAAAATGATTGAATAAATGAGCAAGACTGAGACAGAGACTTTATGTTTTTCATCTCTGGGTCTACATGTTATGTGTTACTTATAAGAGTGAAAAAAATATTTGTAGAATTGAATATTGTGTATGTGATTTTTAACGATCTAGAAGGAAATTAATATTAATTATAGTTTCATAAGTAAGAGATGAATAAAATATCCATATAACAATGAATACCTTAACAGATAAGGCAAGAATTGTCTTTGTCTACTGCCCCTGATTTCTTCCTGTATATTCTTTTGTTTTGATATGTATCATTCTAGACCCATCTAGCTACATCTGTGTTCAAACAACAGTTCTATCTATATCTATGTATCATTGCAATCAGTAATGATCTTTGCATTCTTACTAAATATATACACAATTGTGAATGTGTGTGTGTGTGTGTGTGTATGTGATGAATGGTATTAGAAAGCACATATAAAAAGCACATATTCTGCAACTTTCATTTTTCTTTAAAATGTATCTTGGTGCTGGTTTTGTGTCACTCCCTATGGATAGTCTTTATTTTTAAAAACGGCATGTGATTTCATGATTTGGATATGGCATAGCTTAATTAACCATTTTCTTATGGATAATTAGGTAGTCTCTAATATTTTATATTACTGCAATTCTATAATAAGTGTTTTTTATATGCTTCTTTTTTTGATGTAGATATGACCATTTAAAAATCTAATCAGTACTGCTAAATTGCTCTCTAAGGGGGCTCTACAAACTCACACTTCCAGGTGTAATGTGTGAGGGTACCCATTTCCCCTCATCCTCACTAGTGCTTAATGTTATCACATTTTAATACTTTTTGCCAATCTAATAGGTAAAAAAAGTATTTCATTATTGTTTCAATTTGCATTTCCCTGATCACAATTAAGATTAAATATCTTTTTGTATTTTTATTAACCATTCATAGTTTCTTCTCTGTGAATTATCTGTTTGTATTTTTCCCCATTTTTCTTTTAAATTGTTTGTATTACTGATTTCTAGGATTTGTGGATAGCTGAGACATTAACCTCTTGTCATAATATATATTGTAAATATTTTCTCCAAGTTTATTTTGTACCTATAAATTGTGGTTATTTTGTGTTTTGTCATGCAGAAGTTTTAAATTTCAATCTAGTCACATAATCATTTCTTTTTTTTTCTTCCAAATTTTTATTTAAATTCTAGTTAGTTAACATGTAGTGTAATATTGGTTTCAGGAATAGAATTTAGTGATCAGGGCAGCACGTTTGCGGCCCTCCGGGTCTTTTGTCCCTGGAAAGGCCCTGCCCCTATCCCAAAGGCACTCTAAGCTGGGGAACTGTTTCTACCCATGTGACCCAGGAGATCCTCAGACCACACTGCCCTCTCCTGGCTCTCTGCCCTCCTTCCCTACCAGAGCACCACCAAGCCTGCCAGGCAGGACCCCGGCAACAGCGTGGACCTCCAAACCTTCAGACTTTGTGCTCTGTGGCTTATAAAAACTTGGCGGCGGTCAAGTTTTTGTGCACCTTAACTTCCCCTTGAGCTGGGCAATGCAGCCACTCTCCTTTTCCCAGTCAGTGGTTTTGGGGAAGAGTTTTTCTTGTGCAGTACCCTCTGTACACTTTCACTCTTTCTCCCGTGTCTCTTTCCCTCTCACTCCTCTCTCTCTGATCAGGGCTCCCTCCCCTTCGTAGTACCCACAGTCTTTTCTCCCCCAAATCAGCTCTCCACAGCTTTTACCTTCCCTGATGTGGCCGTTTTGCTACCTGTAGGTGTGTAGTTTGTGCTCTCAGTCCTCAGATTGATTTCTTGGGTGTTCGGAATGATTTGATATTTATCAGGCTCTGTTCAAGGGAAGAGGCAAGCTTAGGGTCCCCCTACTGCTCTGCCATCTTAAGGCTTTTTTGTCTTAAAAAAGTTTTCAACCTCAAGGACATAGTAAATTCACTCATAATTTCTCTCATTGTTATTACGGATTTTTTTTTTCTTTTTATATTTAGGTCTTTAATCTATCTGAAGACTTTCTACGACATTTCCACATGCCATTCACTAAGTGATTTCATGTAGTTCTTCTTTCACTATTATTATACATTGTATGTATCTCCTTTTATACAGTAGGCAGACTTCTGAGCAGATATGCTCAAATCATTCCTGTCAGTCAAGTAACTTTTAAAATGTTGCACAAAGAATGCAGGTGGTTCATTTTCTGTCATGAGAAGATATTTTATTAAGTGAGTACCTCCACTCCTAATTTCGTGTGCATAAATCTCTATGTGCACATATTGTGTTTGATTTCTTTTCAGTGAGATCTGGCTGCAAGTCTGAGTGCCTTTAATAAATATTTACTGAGTTGACTTGAGTGTGTTCTGTTTCAGGCAGCATTTAAATCATTGACTCCTCTGTGTTTCTTGCTGCTTTCTTCTATGCAGTTCAAATGTCTAATTTTCAAAAGGGAAAAATCATAAAGCAGGCATTGCAAGGTGATAAAGCAAAGGGCTTGCCTTTCAGGGAAGCAAAATCATACACTGTGGGATCTCAGGATCAACTACTCATCATTCCCATTTCCAAATGTTGTGTCTGCTGATGCCAGGAATTCCTTTAACAGAGGGCAACATGTTGCATTGCCCAGCTCCAGGGGCAGTTCAAGTGCACAGCAGCCCGAGGGAGCCAGTTCATCATGCTGAGTTATTACTGAGGTGTTACTGTTCCTTTGCTGAAAACGGATCTGATCTAGATGTGGAAGAGAACAATGGCAGCCTGAGAGAAGGGGAGACCTTGGCAGTGGGGCCAATGTCTTGGTTTCCTCATTTTTAAAACAGAGATAATTATAGAGTCTACTTCACAGGGTGATTGTGAGGACTAAGTAGGATAATGCTTGCCCCGCACTTAGCACAGTACCTGGGACATAATCACCTATCGAATCAAAGCTGACTGCTATCATTTTTAAGACCTGTAGCAGGTATCTTTTGTGGTGTTTGTATGTGTGTCCCTCACTCTGGGTAGTTCCGATGAGGCTGATCCAGGTAGGTAAAAGTGACCTAGGCCTGGTCAGTCACGGTACTCCCTTCCCTTAGACACAGTGCTTAGTCAGGGGCCCAAGTTAGTCTTTTTTTTTTTTTTTTATGGTCAAGTTAGTCTTAAGAGCCCCAGCTCCAGGACTCTCACTGGGAGGGAGGCACTCCTCTCTTTGCCTGACATTGGTAATTTGGTAGAATGAAAGCCTGGAGTTGCTGGCTTGCCTTTGCATAAGAGGAGCCTACTTTATAATAAACCAGCACAGGAGGAAGCAGAGCTGAAAGACGGATTCCTACTAGCACTGCGTGAGTCCTAGATCCAGGCATGTCCGAAGTAAGAATTCTCTGGGCTTCTTTCTAACAGGAGTCCTGAAATTTCCTCTCGTACGTCAGATAATCAGAGTTGAATTTTTGTCATAGTAGATGTTAAGGTTGATGGTCTTTGTTCATGTGAGAATTCAAGTAAATTGATTTGAAGCAAGCATGGAGATTTTAACTGATGTCCGTATGCAAAGTCCCTGGCAAATACAAGCCTTATGTCTTCCATTTCAGTAAGGGTGTCTTCTGTGCTTCCAGAGGGTTGGTCAAAAAAGAAGATGTTAAATGAAACTGGACTTCTTTGGCTTTCTAATACCTGCTTTTAAAACTTAGAACATAAAAAAAAAAAAAAACTTAGAACATAAGAATCCTGCTTATCAAGGAAATCACAGAGGTAGAATTGGCAGGGGTTTTCTTAAAGCAGAGTATTGTGCAGTTTCTAATTAATTAACTGCCTGCCCACCCACGGTCCGTTTGGAAATGCTTTTATTAATGTATAGCGCCTCAGGACTTCTTGAAGGTGTCACAGCTTCAGGGCTCAAAAGTAATTTATGCAAAAAGAAATGAGGGGAAACCCTTCATTAAAAAAGTTTAATTTTAAGTAGCCAAGGAGCGCCTGGGTGGCTCAGTTGGTTAAGTGTGTCTTCCTTTGACTCAGGTCATGATCCCGGGGTCCTGGGATCAAGCCCCTTGTCAGGCTCCTTACTCTTTGGGGGGTCTGCTTCTCCCTTTGCCTCTGCTGCTCTCCCTGCTTATGTGCATGTGCTCATTCTCTCTGTCAAATAAATAAATACAATCTTAAAAAGATAAAGTAGCCACATAGTGGGTTAGCATGGAACACCCAGGTTGCACTTAGAAAGCAGCTGCCTTTAAACTGAAGTTAGCTCCTTCCCGGACTCTTCCAGTATACCAGAGGAAGCCCATACTTTCAAAGACTAGGAATTGAAGACTTGATGCTGCTTCCAAGGATAAATTTTGGGTTAAGGGCAGCTAATCCTAATGACTTTTGTGGTAACAGACCCCAAATACTCTAGAACTCCCATTTGCTTTTCCACTCTTCATCCATGTCCTTAGGGCTACACGATGATTTCTGTATATCAGATGAGTAGTGTTTTTCCAGGTGTGTGTGAGGACTGAGAAATCAATTTTCTAGATCTCCCTCTGTCCATCCCCTTAGATGGGTAAGAATCATTCCCTCTCTGTTCCCTAATGCTTTGTGCATAGCACATCATATTGTAATTATCTCTGATATTCACTAGATTTCAGTGGCTTTGGAGTGAAATTGCCCTGGACTGTGTGCTCCATGAAGGTAGGGGTTGTATCTGTTCTGTTTAACCATGAGCCTCTAGATCTTGATACAGTATCTGAAAGAGAGTAAGGGTTTGGTAGGTATGAGGGATTGCTTGTTGATGCTAGGTCTCATCCTCACCCTTCCAAGTTCTCCCCTCTGTTAGAGGGTATAAACCTGGAGCCTGGACTCGTTTGTCTGCAGGATTCTGGTTAGATTCCATCCTTGAGAGACCCTCACGTGAGATCTGGAAGGTGGAAGAGAAGAGAAGCTGCTTTTCCTCTGGTGGGCAGGTGTGTGGGCAGTGGAGATGGCGGAGGTGATGTTTTACCCATGACTTTCAAGCATCCTCTTGAGAGTCACCTACTTTGGTGTTGTAGGTAGCACATGACTGCTCCACTACTTGAGATCTCTGTACTTCAGTTTTCCTGAGAGCAGCCTTCCTGTCCTTTGTTCCTGCAGCCTTCCCGATTGTTATGCAAGTCTGTTTTGTCTGTAGTAATGCTCTTCCTACTCTAAATAGCTATAGTGATTATTCTTTGCCTGATTAAACTCTGATTGATAAAATAAGTTGACTGTTGACTGCCTGACCTTAAATTCTGTGGCGTGTAATTTAATCTTTTGATTTGAATTATTCATAGTGGAAAATGCATGTATTACTAGCTAGTGAGTGCACCTCACGGACAGACCAGTGTCCACATCTTAGACCGGCTTTGTTGTAAACCGATGGTGGTCTTATATACAATAGCTCCTACAAGGAGATGAAACTTTGTTTCTTGGTCCCAAATGGAAAAGCAATAGCTCTTGCCTGAAAATGGAAGTGAAAGGAATATAAAGTTCTAAGAAAATGAGAGTCATGTATTTAGTTTTGACTGTACAACAATCTCAAACTCTGAGTGGCTTAATAAACATTCGTTTTTTTGTTCATGGGTCTGCAGATCGGCTGTATCTCTGCTGGGCTCAGCTGGGAATTGGCTGGGCTTGATTCCAAGTTGTGAGTTGGGTTCAGGTTGGTTCCACAAGTTTCTTGATTCTCCTTGGACTAGCAGCTCTCCTAGGCAGGTTCTTTTCATGACAAATTGTAGGAGCACTATAGGGCGAAGGAAACAGACAAGACGTTTAAGCTTCTGTTCACGTCATGTTTGCTGACATTCTGTTTGCTAAAGCATGTCATAGGACTGGCCACACCATCAATAAAACAGGGTAGTTTACTCTCCGCATGGTTGGAGGCATTATGCAGGTCCTCAGCCAAAACAGAGAGCTTTTGGGATAAATTATAGTAGAATGCTCAATCAGGTCATGGCTTCACTCTGTAATGTGGACTCAATCATCTAGTGCTTTATTGAGAAAAAAGAACAAGTAACTCATGAAACTGTTTCTGGGTAAAATATGCTTGTCATGTGAGATATAACACTGCAGTGAAAGTCGTGTGTGAGGAGAATCACAGAGAAATTCTCAGTAAAAATGTAATTTGGAAGGAATCCAGAAGCCAGTGACCTCCTCATCTCTGTATTCCTAGTGCCTAGACCATAGTATATATTAGATAACTATTTGTTGGGAAATGAATTACTGAACTAATGGTAATGGTTGACTAGTAGGCTGTATTGAGAAGGGTTCTGATGCCAGGTAGAGGCTTAAGATTGATTAGTGATGTCTGCTTAGAGAGAGGCATGGAGAATGGCTCTGTATTTACCATTTCTCCATTACTCTTCTTTAGATCAGCTAGATCTCTTTTACCTTTAAGATTCTATGTCTCTGTGATTGAGATTTCCCTGAAGGGAAAGATTCAAATGCAGCTATGAGTATCCTAAAGGACCTAATATAAGAAGAGGAAAGCAGGATTTCTCAATGCTATGAGTAGTTCAGCATATGCTTTTTGAAGTCAGCTGGATCAGGAGTCAGCTCCCAGGAAGACCCTTCTGGGCCCCATCTATATACTCTCAGCACTTTCCATTTCCTTGCACCTTGTAACATGCTGTATTAAATGAGATAATGCATGCAAAGCTTTTAGTACAGTGCCTGGCACATCAAAATGCTTACATTTATTATTAATAACTGTCTTATGAATTAATCTTATGAATTTAATTGTCTTATGAATTGTAAGAATTCATTTCTAGCTGAAAAGTTGAAATGGGCATACAGATCTACTGATGAATGGAGAGAGTAGAAGGGACTGCTGTACAATGAAATCTCAAGGGCTGCTACCAGTCCTCAGGCTTTGCCTTGGAGTCTCTGATGACAGTTATTCATAGTGCTAAAGCAAAAAATAAAACACAGCAAAATCAGAACAATGTATTCCTTTGAATGCCTGGTTTAGCTGGGGATCTAAGAACAGGCTCCCTTAATCACTATGGTAACATTTTCTGGCCTTCTCTCTGTTTCTTGTTCCTTTTCTCCCTCTCCTCCCACTTGGAGTTGGCTGGAGAAAACAGAAGTGGAGCAATTTTCTCTCAAGTAATCAAACATGCCAATTAGAAAGGGAAGGCTGCCAGATCCCAAGAGCTGGGTGGCAATTTGTAAGCACTGGTTCTATCAAGGCACATGTGATGTCACTGGAAGCCTGGCATCTCAGAGAGGGCCAGTTTGATATGTTAACCAATTCATATGCATGAACGCCTGGCCTGCTGAGTCCTCTGTAGACACTCAGAGAGAGCAGAGCACAGGAAGCTAAGTGCCTACCATGCTGATTTTAGCCAAATGTTTGCACAGTGTTATTTCCATTAATGGGAAGCCAATTGTGGCAGGAGGGGAACTTCTCAGGAATCCTCTTGGTATAAAGTATGATGCTGGGCAGGGTGACGGACTGATAGGCCAGGGTTCACCTTTTTGCTGCACCGGTTAATAGCTATGTGGCATTGGTTAATTTTCTGAACCACCCTGAGCCTTTGTTACCTCACTTGTGAAATGGAGACAGCATTGCCCCCCCGCCCCCATAAGGTTATTGTAAGGATCACGTTACTTTTTTGCTTATCACTCTCTAGTTTCTCACAGATTTTAGAAAAAAATCTTACCCCCTTCTCCTGATGTAAGTATTTTTCTGTAATCTGCCTCTCCCAGCCTTTCTGACATCGTTACCTACCACTCTTCCCTTGTCCATCACCATCTGAACACTCTACTCTTTGTTTTTTCTTCCTGCAGCATGCCAAACTTCTTCCAGTTTATCAAGGACTTTGCACCCACTTTCCCTCTGCCTGGAGTGTTCTTGCCCCCAGTTGTTGCATGCCACTGTCTTCTCAGACATGTCTCAGCTTTATTTACCAACCCCCCACCATGATTACATCACTGTCATCATTGTTATTAACACTGACCAGGTATTTATCAAGTACCCAGACTATTCTTTTTTTTTTTTTTTAAAGATTTTATTTATTTATTCTACAGAGAGACAGTGAGAGAGGGAACACAAGCAGGGGGAGTGGGAGAGGGAGAAGCAGGCTTCCCACTGAGCAGGAAGCCCGATGTGGGACTCGATCCCAGGACCCTGGGATCATGACCTGAGCCGAAGGCAGACGCTTAACGATTGAGCCACCCAGGCGCCTGTCCAGAACTATTCTTTAACATTGTAAGTGTGCTGACTCATTTCATCCCCACATCAACCCTATGAGGTGGGCTAAATTATTACCCCCCATTTTACAAAGGAGGAAGTACAGGCCCTGGAGGGTTCAGTAACTTGCCCAAGGTCACCCAACTGACACAGAGCTGAACTGTGAATCTCAAAGATATCAGAAACTAGTATTTGATCATTGTGTCTCTGTGGCCACCCAAACTTAAGAAGCCATCTAGTCACCTTCTCTCACATCACCTAGTTTAAATTCTTTATATAGGAATCATTTCTGATATTTTTTCTTATTTAATTAACTTGATGGTTTGTTTACTATGTATCTCTGTAGCCATGAAAATGAGTGAGACTCTTTGTTCACTTCTGTATTCCCAGTGACTTGAAAAACGCCTGACAATTAACATGTGTTCAGTAAATATTGGTTGAATGAATGAACAGATGAATGAATGTTATACGTGGAATACCAAGTATGAACCTGGCAAAGAAAAGGATTTTAATACATGTTACGTTCTCTCACCTCCATCACCTCCATCATGGTTGAAATGAGTCCCTGTTGACTATCATGGGCTTCTAATTTTCAGTACCCTTATTGTCCCCATTCTCTTCTGTGGCTTATTAGGATTCTATACAGGTATAGGCCATGACTTTCAGCCATTGAATGCCCTCTTGGGTCCCCCTTTTCCCACCCTTAAAGTCAGTAGCTTTAACGTTTAATTTATCTTTAGATTTAGACTCTGGAGAAATCTCAAGTAGCTCTCAATCAGGACAAGTTCAGAGATACTCATGTATTTCGACAAGTTCAAACTCCTCTGTGTGAATTTTAGCATCCTGTATAAAGTGACCTGAATCAGAAAATAACATTCTGTTTTCTTTTGTACTTCCAACTGCAGAGGGTTGCATTAAGCATGATCCTCACTTCATGGAACATCATTGTCACTGATCCACACAAAGCGTCTCTCATTTTTATTTAATTTATTTGTCTCCTCTTATCTCTTTTCCCCACTCTCATTTCTTTCCCCCCTCACAGACCACCATTCTTATGTTTTTAATGTATATACTTTTGTATGTGATCTTGTAAAATGTGCTTTATTTGCTTTATATTTTTGTATTGTTAACTTATGGAAATGGTGTTGTATGAAATACCATTCTGTTCCTGTCTTATTTTTCCAGTCTGCATTATGTTGTAAGAGCCATCCATGTGGCGATCTGTGCGCCTGGTCCATTGCTTCTCACTGCTGCATAGGGCTCTGCAGTGTGCACCCATCAAATGCTAGAGACTCCTGGGGATAAACATTTGCAGTCCAGGATCTCCACGCAGTGCACTGGGTGATCAGAGATTCCTTCATCTTGTCCTTGCAGGAAGTGTATTTCTCCTTTGTCCTCTGTATCCTTTTCTCTTCATTCTATCCCTTCCCAACTCAGCTTTATCAGTGCCATGCCCCGCTTTGTACACCAATTTCCAGCACCTAGACTACAGGTTGCAACTAAATATTGATCAGATACTCATGTACTTATTCATTCAACAGATATTTATTAGTTGCATCCTATGTGCCAGGACACTATTCTAGGAAGTGGGGATTTTGCCGTAAACAAGAAGAGTCCAATTTCCTGTTCTCATGGAGCTTAGATTTTAGAGGGGAGAGACAGACAATAAAATGTACAAATAAATAAGTGGTGAATAGGATTTGAGCTCCAAATGTCAAGAAGGGGTCAGTCATGGAAATGTCTGGGGTCTGAGGGGATCTGGAAGCTAGAACATCAAGTGCAAATGCCACGTGGTGGGTATAACTATGAGCTACAGCAAGGAGAATAGTGTGGCTAGAGTAGAATGGGTGAGAGAGAGAGAGAGAGTGGGAAGAGGTGAGCCTGGGGAGGCTAGGCCAGGTAAGACGAGGCCTGGTGAAGAGAGTGGATTTTATTCTAAGTTTAACGGGAAAACCTATTTTAAGCATGTATTCTAGAATTTGCAGTATGTGGGTGATATCCTTGTTCTCTCTTACCTTAGTCAGTCTTGGAGGTAGGAAGTGTTCCAGTTTGGTTTTTGTGTGGATACTGGGGGCTTTCTTACTCTAGGCCACCCTTCCCCTAGTGCAGATGACTGACATATGTACTGGGTTATATGTGCCCTGTGTTGTGACACTGGAGTTGGGAGCACTATACCACGCCACGTGCCATTCAGAACTAATGATCCTGGCTCAAGTTGTCTCATATACTTTCGAATCAAGGGCCAGCCTGAAAAACCACTCAGAGTACACTAAAGACAAAAGCTTTTGCCCTAGAACTTGGAGCTTCTCCCATCATTGGGGTGCATACACTAGCCTGTCATCAGAAGATGATGAAACCTTCCTGAGCAAGAAGATTCAGGTGGAGATGTATAGAGAGCTGGTTGTTCATACTGTAGTTATCTCAGCAAGATTCCATTGTTGAGTCAGTCAACCTGTTTCAAATCATTACATGATTCACTAAATATTCTAAATATTTCTTTTGGGGATGACACCCTACTCCTACACCTGGTTTAAGCCTTAGCATTCACCTTTAATTAGGCCTTACATGCACCTTTAAGATGATGTTGTAAGTTTTGCAGACGTGGTGGGCCCCCCCTCCACCCCCCGGCTGGTGGCCAGCCTATTTCCCTGCTGTCAGCTGTCCCACGTCAGCGACTCAGGCCCCACACCTCCCTGTGTTCAGCCTTGGAGTAGCCAGTCCTCTAGTTTGTTTCTCTGCACCATCAAGCTCAAGTGGTTAATGGCTCATAAACAAGGAATGAGCTCTCAGTGTACATTTAAAGGAGTCTGTGGTGAGTAATCCTTTGTGTTGTGAATAATCACCCAATAATTTATCTCCTCACAAGTGTAGATTTGGAGTTTTTATTAAAGGATGTCCTTGTAGCATTATTAAGGGGAATTAAAAGAGTGTTTTTGAAAACTATTTGGCTAGGGGGAGAGAAATAGGGGTATTCAAGGTGAGTGAAGTGAGATCATGGGATGAAAAAACTGTGGGAGAGTCTTGTTAACTTAAGGGAATGAATGTCTGGAGGCAATGTTTTTGAGGAAAACTATTTGGGGGGGTAGAATTTTAACTAGAAAAACTCAAAACCATTCACCCACTTTGTATGCACATATGGCAGCCCCCACATTTATGAAACAGAAACTGAGTTTTGTGGACACATCAGTGTTGTGCGTCAAAGTGTTTCCCATATAAGCACAGACAGGACCAGCTGCACAATTTGTGGGGCCCAGTGCAAAAGGAAAATGAAAGGCCTTGTGTTTTCAAATTATTAAGAATTTCAAAACAGTAACAGTGGAGCGTGAAACCAAGCACGGGTCCTCCTATGAGTGGGGCCCTGTATAAGTTACCCCTAAGTCAGCCCTAAGCATAGCGTTGCTTTTTTCTAGCAGCCCATAATAGACACAGTCAATGTGAAGAAAAGAACAATGAGACAAACCTGGCGTATCTGCAGTTTAATAATTTAGCAGCTGGTGGCAAGTCACATAACCTCTCTGAGCTTTAATTTCATCATCTATAAAATGGAGATGTTACTCTTCCATGTGCAGTATTCCTGAAAGGATTAGTAATACTTCACTTACAGTGCCTTGAGAGGAGAAAGTGTTCAATAAATAGTAGATATGGCAATGAATGAACAAGTGAGTTAAAAAGCTGGAACTCCTTAATGACTCTCATCTCTGTTTTCCAGTGTCTGTTCCTTCAACAGATCTTATGACATTTAGAGACCTCAGGCTTCTTGAAGACCAATTCCAGGAACACTGTAGAGCCAGCACTTCTTACAGGGAGTGGAAGTGGAGAGTTAAAAAGTTGAACATGAGACTTTTCTCTTCTTGAAATGCTTGTAATCTAGTTAATGGGATGAGATAAGAGTGTAAGAAGCTATACTGTAATGTAGAGTAGGATAAGTGGTACAGGAAGGCTACTTGACCAAGTGCTGAAGAGATTTAAAGAAAAATGAAGCCAAATATGGTTAGAGAATAACTACCAGATTGAGGTGGTCCTTTTATTGCTGTAGAAGATGAAGTGATTCAAGTTGAAGGAATGAGGGCTGCTATCGAGTGAAATGGGCTCCATTGTCTTTGTGTGGATCCTTAGTCTCTGGGGCACTGTTAGTTTGGTGGCCCCCATGAACCATGCCTCACTGGATTCATATGCTTGTATAGATCACTCTCTTGAATCTGGATGATCCCGTGACCTGCTTTACTCAATAAGATGTGGCAGAAGTGACACTGTGCCAGTTCAATCCCAAGCCTTAAAGAAGCCCAGGCAGCTTTTTCTTTTGTACACTTGGCCTTGAGTGGCAGTTCTGGAGAGATCATGTGGAGGGACTGTAGAGAGAATGTCTGAGAATACATGAGGGAGAATTAAGGAACCCTGCTGACAACAAGAACCATGTTCCAGATGTGAGATCTTAGTCAAGCTCTCCCCAACTAGTTCCCAGGTGTTTGAGCCGTCCCAGCTGAGGTGCTAGACATGTGAGTCAAGAGGCCATCTAGAATGTTCCAGCCTTGGCCATATATCCTGTGAAGCAGAGATGAGTAACTTGTCAGAGTTCCTGAACCAAAGAATTGTGAAAAATAATAAGAGAGTTCTTGTTTTAAGTCACTAAGTTTTGGGATAGTTTGTTTTGCAGTAACACGTAATTGAAACAGAAATTGGTGCCTAGTAGTAGGCTGTTGCTGTAATAAAAGGTGTAAAACATGGAGCATTGGCTTTGGAAATGGGGGTAGCAGGGGCTAGAAGGGCCTACACAAGATGAAGTGTCGGAAGAGCTCTGAGAAATTACTACTGGAGGCTGGACAAAATGAGACTGATATTCTATACTGGCAGAACAATGAGCCAAACTGTTGTGTTGGTCACATGAAAAACAGAATGAGTATCTAAGGAATTTACGGATTTGGTAAGGTGATATCCAGGCAGAATATGGAAGATGACAACTGGCCCCATTTAGCTGCCATAAAGTAAAGGGAAGATCAAAATGAACTCAGAAGGAACTTTCTAGTTTTCAAACAATTTAAAGAAAATACAGGAGGTTGGAACTTGCTGGGTTTGAAAATAAAACATTTTCCCATTCCCAGCTTCTGCAGCCTGCAAAAGATTTAGAAAAAATTACACATGATGTTTTATATGTTCACTTTAAATTTATGACCAGAAATATTAAACAGATACTCAAATACTATAGCTAATCCTCACGTATTTTTCCAATAAACTCCTTTTTCCCAGTCAGCAAGAATTTATAACTCCTCTTCTGTCTTCAAGTCTTTAGCACCTCCTCCTTCATCATTGATGCCTTCTCTTCAGACTTCATACAGAAGGTGCAACCAAATAAAAATTAATTCACCTGTCCAATGCGGACTCCATTAACTTGTTACCTGTATCCATCTTGTGTTTCTGCCTAACACAAGAGTAGAAGTGTCCATGTTCTTGTCCAAGGCTAATCCCTCCACTTGTGCTTTGGTTCACTCTCCTCTCATATACTTAAGAATTTTGCTCCTGCGATGATCTCAGAAAATTTCCCCACTCTATTAGATTATTTTCACTGGCATCCAAGCATGTTTTGATATGGTTTTAAGACATCTTCCTTGACCCCTCATTTCTTATAAATTTCACAGGTATTATCTCATTTATCTGATCCTTCTTACAGAAAAACTTCTTGATTGAGTTGTCAAAAGTCACTGTTTCTACTTTTAATTTTGTGTTTACTCCATTGCAGAGATTCTTATCAAGGTCCCCACTGACCCACATCTTGACCAAGCCAGTGATGACCTCTCTCTTCATTTTACAGACTCTCTAAGCAGCCTTTGACACCTTGACTACTCTTTCTTTGATTAGACATTTTCTTTTCCAGGCCATGATAGTGCAAGATTTATCTAATTGTCCTCTCACCTGATGGTCACACCTTATTAGCCTGTTTTACTGCCTTATCCTCTTTAACCAAATCTCTAGACCTGGGAGAAGCTCTCCTACCTTTCCCCTAGCTTATGACTCTAACTGCCATCCATAGACTGAAGACTCTTAAAGCTTAGCCATTGTTTTGCAGTGTGTATGGGGGGGAGCTTTTAGATTTATATTCTAGCAGCTGTCCCAAAGCTTCCACTCGGATGCCACATCAAAAATATGGCCAAAATAGGAATATTGATTCTTACCTCTTCCATCTATTCTTTTGCATATAAGACAATGGTACCACTATCTAGGAAATCAGATACTTCTTGACACATGGTAATGTACTTATCCAGACATTTCTCATGTTCTCTTCCTGAAATGATTCTAATTGGTCTAGTTTGATTTTTTGATTGTCTAGGCTATGATCAACGTCAGTGACTCATCACTATCTCTCATCTCGAAAATGTCTTGACTTTCATTGTCATCCATTTGGACTAGTTTAGCGTGGAAAACTGGGGATAATTTATATCACTGAAATGACATGAGTCATCTTTTGGGAGAACAGAATAGTGTACCCCTCTGAAATCTGGTCACTAAGTAATCCTTTTAGATGATCACAAGCACCATGAGCTCATTAGTGACCATACGGTGTCAGGACTTTGGTTTCCTCTCATAGAGGCCTGAAGACAGCCAGACTTAATCACTGCAGCACAAGCAGGGACTCAACTGTGGAGAGAAGTCATGATGACACTGCTGTCCGTGTCCAGAGGAAAGCAGCTTAGTGCTAATGGTCTTTTCTCATTCCCACAATCTGAGGACTGAAGAGGCTTGAGTGGAACGACTACATGCCCTATTTTAAAACTAGGCATGTTAGGTAGTTAACCAGTAGTTGTGATCATTTAGGATTCAGATGCCGTATTCTTCCAGAGAAAAGTGACATACATGGGCCAATCAGAATGCTTATTAAGTAGCATTCATGCCACAGTTTGGTAGAGCAGTTCACATAAAAGATGTCCCCTAGCCAGGCTAGCCTATGCTGGATCACTGATCTTTGGGTTGAAATAGAAGTTACGGATGTTCTCTTTGTTCCCAGGTTTTTAATTATACATTCTTCCCTCCTTGAACCCCCACTCCCAATCTTCCTGAACTGTGTTGGACAGTCAGCTCTGGAGCAAGTGTCTAGCAGTGGGGAATGGGAAAATTACCTTACTATGTTCATATCATATAAAAAATGGTGTTTCTTTCTCAGCTGGTCATCTGGCAATTGAATAAATTCTAGCCATTCTTGAGTTATGGGAGAGGTACTGGAAAATGTGTGGCTTTAAGATGGAAGTCTCTAGCAACCTTTGTTCTTGGGCTTCCTGTATGGGTACCTTATCTGATGTTGACTTCTTGTCATCTGCCTTGTCTCTTAGGTCTTTTTCTTAGATCTATTATCCATCCAGTGTCATTAGCAAGTGAGCTAACTCCTCAAAGGCAGGCTCTGTACCTGCTTTGTGTACCTAGTGCATGGCACAGAGTAGTGATTAATGAAGTTTGATTAAATTAATAAAAAAAAGAGAGACCAAGAAAGCTAACTTATAAATGAAAATAATGCACAGGCAGTTTTTATATCCCTTTTGGGAGATAGCTATTCTGATACAGTAGTGTCTTTGTGATATCCTAGCTTGGTTTTAATGCTATAAAATTATTATCTCATTTAAGTATCAATGTCAGTTAGGTTATCTAATTCTAACTTTTTGATGAGGAAGTTAAGAGTCATTGAGATTACATAGTTAATAAGGGATGTTGGCAGTACTCAAATATTGATCTCTCTCATAGTTTATGTTGTTGTTGTTTTTTTAACCAAACCCCACATGAAACAGGGATAATAGTTTGTATGAAATGTGATGTGTTAATGTGTTGCAAGGTGCTTTTGCCACATATTATGCAGGAGTCTCCTGCATTCAAATGTGGACATGATGCCTGCTTCAGGCCCTGAAGGGCACAAAGTGTCAACTTGGCCAGGAGAGGAACCCATCTGATGACCAGTTTGGAAGCTTCTAATTATTCTGAAGAATTGGCCAGAAATCTTTATGCCCATATTTCTAGCTTTACTACACCTCAGCATGGAATGATTGCTTTTAGCTCTTGGTAAAAGCTTTCTTGTTTTATGCTTTTCCATTTTGGGGTTTGCACGAATTAAGGTTTGCTTTTGACTACATGTTGTTACAACCCCAAATAATAGTAGTTTAAGCACATAGGGGTTTATTTCCCCAGCAAATCAAAAATACCTGAATCAAATACCTGAATCAATTCAATAATTCCATGAAGTCGTCAAGGACTCAGATTCCTTTTTCTCTTTACTGTGCCTTATCTGTGGTGTGGTTTTGATTCTCAAGGTCACAAAATAGCTCTTTGACTTCAAAGCATCACATTCACATTCCAGGCAGGGAAGAGGGGATAGGGAAAAAGGAAAACAAGAAACAATAGAAACAATGCAAATGACTGTGTCTTTCTTTTAAAAACTCAGTATCCCGGGACGCCTGGGTGGCTCAGTCAGTTAAGCGTCTGCCTTCGGCTCAGGTCATGATCCCAGGGTCCTGGGATCGAGTCCCGCATTGGGCTCCCTGCTCCGCGGGGAGCCTGCTTCTCCCTCTGCCTCTGTCTCTCTCTCTGTCTCTCATGAATAAATAAATAAAATCTTTAAAAAAAAAACAAAAACAAACAAAAAAACCCTCAGTATCCCAGTTGCCAGGAAAGTGACAATATGCCATAGAATCTGGCACATGGCTACTTCATATGAAATAAGGTTCTGTAGTTAAGGAAAAACAACAAACAGATACTGTATAGGTAACAATTGGCATTTGCCACAGTCTACCCATGGTTAAGCAACATCCATACACACCCTTCTTTTCAGACATAGGTCAATACCCCTAAAGTCTAATTTAATTATAACATTCAACTCAAGGTCCCAAAGTATTTGCCAGGTTCTTGAGTTCCCATAATGAATAAATTTAATGACAGTTTTTATTTGTCTCCTACGCATGCCTGTATACAGTTGTAGGAAAGGAAGAGGATAACAATAATAAAGCTACAATTCAGAAAAGAGAATTGGAGACATACCATTCTAGAGCAATCATCAGATCCTCTGGGTAGTAAGAGTGATGCTTTCTAGCCCTAGTGCACTTAGTGGGTGTAAGTGCCTTGGTAGCCACTTGGCAACCCCTGGCTTTACTCTCTGGGATTATAGTCCTTGTCTTTTATGCTCCAAGGCCAAATTTGAGGAGGGTACTGGGAAGGACATCATTTGTAGGGTCTTCACTGCTGCCACAGTCCATTTCTTGTTGATGGAAGCTAAGGACCTGGGGACTCTTTTAGAGTTAAGTAGCCAGAGACCACTGGTTGCCAAGAATGGAGTTTTTTTGTTAAGACTTCCCTCAAAATTCCTGGCTGGCATCCAGCTGATTCATTACCTGCGAGACTAACAACAGTACACACCTTGTTTAAATGTTTTTAAGCCTGAAGATTCTTCTTCCCTTTTACCTATTGCTCTTTGTGTTCTGAGCACCATACTTCCTCTTAGCTTAATGGCTTCTGTCTGAGGCAGTTCATCACCGTAAGTTTTCATAGCAAGATAGCCTCTTCATCTCAGTACCAGCAGGTTAGCCTTCTTTCCCTTGCAGAGAATTCAAGGAAGGGTGTTTGGGGAAGGCCTGCAGCTTTGTGACTGGCCCTTTTTAATCAATTTTGAGGTTATTGAAGGACCTGAATTTTTCAACTGGAGGATTTTGTGGAGCCCCCACCTAATTTAAATCACAATCAACTGCCAGAGAGTCTTTTCCTTAACCAGTTGGTATTTCCTTTCTTCTTTCTTTGTTTACTACCTCAAGACTCATTTCATCTGTCTCTTTCAGGATGTCACTGAATGTGCCAAGAAGGACCCTGCACGCATTCATTTTTATTGGATGCATCTTGGGTGTTCATGACCTGTTCCCCCTCCCACATTCTCAGTTGCTAGCTCAACCCCAGCGACCCCCATGACCAACCAGCTACATGCCAGGAGTCTCTGGCTCCTCCCGACACTTCTGTATTGACTTGAAATGCCACACTGTACCGCGTGGGATGTGACTTCTTGGGTGGCTGCTGAAGGGGTCGTAGCATATATCCTGAAAATATGGGGGAATTAACTTTTCATGGGGTGAGTTTTGTCCAGTGAGAAACAGGTAGCAGTAGAGATAAAGGCTCATACACTCTTTCTCCTCCCTCTTTCCAGTGGACACCGCTGCACCACAGTTTTGTCATACAGCCCAACTGGGGTTGTCCCATTGCTGAGTACAGATAACAGCCTGGATACCAGGTGTGTGTCTGTGGCTTTTTACACTGCAATCGTTACCATGGTAATTGAGCACCTTGTACTGCTCCCTGAGCTTCCCTCTCTCGCTTGTCCTTTGCTTCATTCTGCACTAGGATTCTACCTCCCAAAGAAAGCAGCAGCGCCTAATCCCTGTCCAGTTCTCCATATTCGAGGAAAACTGAACTAATACCCCACATTCTGACTTTTTCTTACCATTTCCCATAAAACGTATGACTTGGATGACAACTGGTATGCATCGTAAGGTGTAGCAGTCAGACGTCTAAGCAGCTGATTTGCTAATTGCATGGGAAAGGATCATCAGCTTTCCATTCGGTGAAATATGGGTCCCTGTTTCCCAAAGACATGTTAAGCCTCCCCGCAGCTGGGAAGAGGTGCTGTCAAAATACTAAACTATAAAGCCTTTTCTTTTCTTCCACAGTTTTTGTCCCATGCGATGCCAGTTTTAAATGCAAGTATAAGAGCATTTAGCTTGTTACATAGAATTATTGAAATTACACAGTTGTATTTCATTGCTTGTGCGGGTATACATATATTTTCTTCTTACCACAGCAGTGGAAATGCAGAACAATTGTAGCTTAACTGTTTTACTTGTACTTCTCAGTACATCCAAATTATACCAATACTCTGTCCCTTTGCCTTACTGATAAGTGTGGAAGGACTAAAAGGAATAGGAGCTATGGGTTGCCCTATATTTCCTTTTTATTCTATGTATTAGTCAGCTTGGACTGCCATAACAAAATACCATAAGATTGGTGGCTTAGCAGACATTTATTTGCTCCCATTTGCTCCCAGTTCTGGAGGCTGGGGAGTCTGAAATGGTTGGGTTTTGGTGAGGGCGTTCTCTTCGTCTTGCAGATGGCTGCCTTCTCGCTGCGTCCTCATGTGGCAGAGAGAGAAATTTCTCTCTCTTTTTTTTTTTATAAGGCCACAATCCTATCAGATTAGGGCTCCACCTTTATGTCCTCATTTAACTGTAATTACCTCCTAAAAACCCTAATTCTGTATATAATCACACTGAAGGTTGGGGCTTCAACATATAAATTGGGGGAGAGGTGTTGGCACAATTTAATCCATAACGTTCTATGTCATCATTTTGAGCATTACTGGTTAGCTGTTACAGGGAAGTAACATGGGTGAGAAAGATAAGGTAAGGTTCCTTGGTCATTTGTTTTTCTCAGAATGCCATTGCCACCTTTCTGCATTTAAAGTAAATTCTGGTTTAAATATAAAGAGTGGCCTTTTGGGGCTGTGAGTGTCTCCCTCTCAACCGGCTTGTATAGTCTTAGCTGTAACACATTTACCTTTTGCATCTTGTATGTCTCCTTGCACTTCCATGCATTGTGGCTCTGCTGGAACCCACTGCTCATGGGTCATCCCGAACACTCTATGCAAATGGGTGGCAAGAAGAAAGAGATCCACCTATTGTGTATTTCCTTTGTTTATATGCATTCTCTGTTGTCTCATCAGTCTTCACTTACAAAACATAAGTTCAAATATCAGTTTATTAAAAATTTCAAGATAAGGAGAGTAGAATCTATTGCTTCCTGCATCATCTCTTTGGTACCAAGTGTGTTTGCCTGCATATAACAGAAAACTCTAATTAAACATTGCTTCATCATGGAGGAGTTTATTTCTTGTATACAAGAAGAAGTCTTAGGTGGGAAGTTCAGTCTAGTGTAATGTCTCCACAAAATCATCATGAAATCAGTGTATCATTTTGCACCATCATTTCTAGACTGTGGTTTTCACCCTCATGGTGGCAAGATAGTTCCTGTTCTGCCTTCTTCCAGGTATCAAAACTGCATACTAGGCCGGGAGAATGAGGAAAGTTAAAAAGAAAAAAAAAGTAAAAGACCAAAGAAAACAGCCATCTCATCTGTCTCCTAAAAGAACTTTATTTTATTTTTTTATTTTGGAAATTCTAACTAGCAACTTCATCTCATTGGCCATGATTGTATTACTTGGCCATACTTTGCTATAAAGAGAGGTGGCAGATTTAGTATTTTTAACAGAGCTCTCCAAATAAAATCAAGGTTTTATTGCTAAGGAAAAAGGTCAGAATTGATAATGGATAGGACACAAGTACTATCTGTCTGTCAAACCATCCCCAAATTTAGTAGCATATTATAATAACCATTTTGTAATGCTTATGGAATCTTTGGGTCAGGAATTCAGACAGACATAATGGATCAGGCTTGCTTTGGCTCCACAGTACCTGGGGCCTTAACTGGAAAGACTCACATATCTGGGGGTTACTCAAATAGCTGGAAGCTGGAACTCTCAGGAGTTCCTGCTTGGGTTGTATATTGGTTAGGGTATACTAAGGAAACAGAACCAATAGGGTAGGTGGGTATGTATGTAGGTAGATAGGTAGATATAAAGATAGATATTTTATCTTTGTATCTATCTATTTTTTTTAAAGATTTTTATTTATTTATTTGACAGAGAGAGACACAGCAAGAGAGGGAACACAAGCAGGGGGAGTGGGAGAGGGAGAAACAGGCTTCCTGCTGAGCAGGGAGCCCAATGAGGGACTCGATCCCAGGACCCTGGGATCATGACCTGAGCCGAAGGTAGATGATTAGCAACTGAGCCACCCAGGCACCCCTGTCTATCTATTTTTCAAAAATATTTTAGTCATCTGAGAGAGAGAGAGAGAGAGAGCATGAGCAGGGGGAGGCACAGAGGGAGAGGGAAAAGCAGACTCCCCACTGAGCAGGGAGCCCAATGTGGGTCTTGATCCCAGGACTCTGAGATCACTACCTGAGCCAAAGGCAGATGCCCAACTAACTGAGCCACCCAGGCACCCTGTCTGTCTACCTATCTATTGAATGAGATTTGTTATAAGGAATTGGCTCATGTGATTATGGAAGCTGAGAAGTCCCACAATCTGTCATCTGCAAGAGGGAGACCCAGGAAGGCCAGTGGTATGAGAACTGGGGACCCAGTGGTGTAGATTCTGGTCTGAGTATCTGAAGGCTTGAATACCAGGAGTGCTAAGGGTGGGAGATAATCAGTGTCCCAGCTCAAACAGGCAGAGAGTGAGTTCAACCTTCCTCCATCTTTTTGTTCTGTTCAGGTCCCCGATGGGTTGGATGACAACCACCCACACTGGGGAGGGCCATCTGCTTTACTCAGTCCACATGTTCAAATGCTAATTTATTCTGGAAATACTCAAATAATGTTTAACCAGATGTCGGGGCACCCAGTGATATAGTCAAGTTGACAAATAAAAGTAGCCATTACAGGATGGGATGACTCAAGGTTGGCCTCATTTGGGACTCTCAACTAGGTAGAAAGCCAGTCTATGTGGCTTTGTGTGCGTCTTGGGCTTTCCTCACCATGAAGGCTAGATTTTGAGAGAAAATGTCTTAAGAGACTTAGGTGAAAGCTGTATGGTCTTTTCTGACTTAGCCTATAAGTTCATGTATGTTATCAGTTATAAGTAAATCATTAAAGTTAGACCAGATTCAAGGGCAGAGGAACCCCACCTCTTGATGAGGGGCTGGCAAGGTCACATTGCAGGACAGCACGTGGAGTGGGAGATGTTGTTGTAGCCATCTGCCACAGTGGGCTATAGGGTTCAAGGATCAATGAGGTGGCTATAAAGTTACATTATTTCCTTCGCTTTCTTGTATTCTGATCTCTGGAGGGAAAAGCAAAACAAGGATGGAAATGTGGGTTTTTACAGGATTTTTCACTTGTCAGAAAAATAAATGCTTAGTGTCTAACTCCATACTAGACTCTTTTTTGTTGGCTTGTTTTCTTAAGCTTTTAAAAAAATTATATCCAATATATCCATTGTTTTGGTATGTACAGATCGATATGTTTTAACACTTGGGTAGATTCTTGTTACCCCTACCACAAAACAGGATATAAAACAATTCCAACATCCTGAAGAATGCTCCTGTGTTGCCTCCCTGTCCTTAGCCCCTCTCTCACTTCTAACCCCTGATAACCTCTTAACTCCAGATGAAAATTGCTTTCCTTAGTGATCTTCAAAATATCCTGTACATATCCTGGGGGTACAAAAGATGATCCAAAGTGGGGGGGCGGAGAAAGAAAATAACAGAATTTCTATTCTGTTATTTTCTCATCTCATCTCATCTATTCTGTTCTATTCTCATCTGTTTGCATTTCCATTTTCATTTGTGTTTTAAAATACACACAATACATTAGCACTGTGGTATACACATTCAACTTATAAATAAATAAACATATTGGGAGGATTATTTAAAAATTGATTACTGATAAAGATAAGTGACCAAAAAATTTTTAGACTACTGGCTTAGATTAGCACCAAAAGCAATTTCCTCTGGGGTGGAAAGTGGTACGGTTGTTTACACATGGACTTTTTCCTTAGCCAAATGTAATAGTGAATGAAGGACAAGGAGGCTACTCAGGGAAATGTATAGCTCTCTGAGTTGGGGCTTGGATTTCCCAGATGAGATTGTAAAATGTCTTCAATTACTCAGTTTTTGACTTCCCTGATAGATAATAGGCTCTGTAGAAATGGGCCATTTCTGTCACTCAAATATATGCCTGGCACATTTTGAGATCTAAGGACATAGGAGGGAACAAGATAGTCAACATCTTGGCTCTCCTGAAGTGTACTTTCTAGAGTAAGAAATAAATAGTAAATAAGCAAACAAGGAATTAAGAAAATTTCAGATAGTGGTAAGTTCTAGGAAGAAATAAAAGAGGGTAATGGGATGGAGGGGTACAATGGGAGGTTAGATATCCATGGGAGACCTCTCTCTGAGAAGGTCCTGTTTGAGCTGAAGCCTGAATGATAACAAGGAGTCAGCTACCTGAATATCAAATAGGTTTGAGAATTTGTTAGCTGATAGGAATAACACATGGATTTTTATTTTATTGATTGATTTTTAGAAGTATATAAAACTTAGAGTGGGGGCGAATCTTATAGAAAGCCTCCATACCCTGCTCAGAAATCTGGGGGTAGGTAGAGGACAGTGAGCAGTGACACAGTGTGTCTAGACAAAGAGAGTCTGAAATTGTTATGGTAGCTTTTCTGTGGCCCCTGCATATCATGGAAAAATATCCAACAGTTTTTCACACCTTTTTAAAAGGGGCCTGGAAGTAACTGGTGGATCTGGAGAGGCCTTGGGGTCACTACATATACAAGTTGGTGCCCTGGATGGCTTGCTTACTGGGACCAGATGGGAACCCGTGTCTCGGGGGATGCCAGTGTGGTCTCTATTCATTATTCTTCTCTGCAGACTGGCCCACAGATGTCCTGTTTATTCTACTGGGCACTGAGGATAAAACGGTAAATGAGTCAGTCCCCTTGCAGTCTTTCTGGTTCTCTCCTCACCAGAGAGGGTCACCATCTTCTTGTATGTCAGATTGGGACCTACAGGAGGCAGATACAGAGATAAAATTAAAAATGCAAAGAAGTTTTTTGGTGGTCAAGCCTACAAAAGATAAAAGAGGAGAGGGACTAGGAGTAGGCAGAGAGTCTCAGACTGTGATGTGGGTCTGACACCTGTGCATGGAGAGGAGAAAAGAAGGAGTGGGTTGGAAGATCCTCAGACTTCCATGCATCTCTGAGAAAGTCTCATCAAGCCACTGATTACTTGTTAGAGGAGTCCCATACTGGGCAGAAATTGACAGGTTCTAGAACCCCAGGGAGAACGTGGCTTTGGCCCAAATGCTGCAGTGGATTCTCAAGGCCTGTAGCTGGGGCCTGACAGCTAACTGCACTCCCCACAGCAGGTTCTCACTTGAAGGGAAAACCAAGAGGTGCATCTCCATGGCTGCTGTGCCTTGTTCTTTACAAGCATTCCTCTTGCCAGCTTCTGTGGGTGTTTTTATATTGAAAATGCTATTCCCTGAGCCCCTGCTCCTGCTCCAAATTAATTTAATGAGCATCTTAGAAAGGAACCATGGAGCAGTTTTGTTCCTGTTGATACTTGTCTCAAGAAATGTCATTAATTACCAGGACATAATTCTTGGCCATTAAGTTTTATTAATTAGGATTTTTTTTTTCAGTGTGTATTTTGGAATTGTGGAGGATTCTGACTGTGAACTCAAATCAGCAAATGCAAATTGACACTGATGTAGGTGGGTTGGGAACTTCTGTGGTGGAGCTGAGGGCCAGAGATGGTAAAGGGACACAGATGTAAGCGCTGTGGAGAACAGGAATGAAGGCACCTGGGATCACCTGTAGTGTTGTAGCAGGGCTTACAGGATGTTCAAGTTCTGAGGAGTAAAGCAAATGGGAACAGGGTTAGGGTTGGGTTAGTGCTAGAGTCTCGCAGCTGATCTGAGCCTGCGGCAGGGTGCAAAGCAGCCGGGTTGTGGATCATTAATAATGGCGTGCCCCTCACCTCTCCCTAGAAATCATCACCTCTCCTAGGATACAGTGGGAGTGCCTCTCCTACAGGTCCATACAAACTCTCCCTGTTGCAGATGTTCCTTACAGTTCCTGTTTACTTGAGATGTACTTCTAGTGCTCAATTACCCTGGTTTGACTTTTTTTTTGGTCTTGTGGTTTCTTTTTCCTGAAATCGATGGCCAAGTTATTACTTATTCTTTTCCATTTTTCCAGATGCCATTAGTAACTCTCTGAAGCAACACATGCTTGATGCGCTGGTGACCAGGAGTCTCCAACTAGCATTCTGACCTTGCTCGGGAAATACATGGGTTTTTCGGACAGTGTGCGATGAGTCACCAGAGCGGCACTGGAAAGGGAAAGAGAAGGTGGAAAATAAATTGAGTTTGAATGAACAAATACCATGTTAACTCAGGCATTTGATATATAGAAGTTGTCTGATTCCTTGGTAATTAAACTTTAATGAGAGGCTCGTCCAGCCCCAAGTAAACAAATGTAATGATCTTTTGTCCATGATAAAACCGGTACATGGGATTTCTCACTGAGACTTTCAGTTTTAAGCTGACGTTAAGTCCTGAGTAGGAAAATTTGGTTTCCTTTTAATCCTTTTTCTTGGGTTGGAAAGGAGTGAGAGTGTGGTAGGAGAAAGGAATGTTCGTGTTTGCAGTGAAAAGGGAGGGGTCTGTGCTAGGCTGAGAATCTTCTAGAAGGAAAAGAAATCACAGAATTTGAGGTGGTAGTGATCTTAGCATCTATTCCAACCTGTCATTTAGCAGATGTGGAGACAGAGATGGAGAGAGGCTAAGATGCAGACTGATGGAGTGGAAAGAAGACTGGAGTCCGAAGGGCTGAGTTAAGTACCAGCTGTACCTGCAGTACTCTGTCACTGAGCTTTGACGCCAGCACCCTTCCCCTGTGACCTCACCTTCTTGGACTTCTGGGGGCAACGTGGAACACTCAGAGGCCAAATATGACTTCCAGAATCTTAGGCAAAATTCCTGGTACTTGTTGGCATTCTGAGTGTAAATAATCGGTTAGGCCTTCTTTGAGTATTGTGACATTCCTTGCAGTTCTGTCTGATCCCCATACAGCTCTCATCTCCTAACACACAGTTCTGATGAGACCCAAATTCAGTCTCTGTTCCTGTTCTGAAAGTGTTTCTCTTGATGTTCTCATTTGGTGATTCTTGGATGTTAATATCCATGGGTCAATTAACATTTGAAAGCTTCCATCTGGATTCTTGGCTTTAAAATCATCAGTACTTCCCCCATATCTAGCACCAGTAGATAGGCCTACATAACAAGTGTAGGGATGGCAAAAAAAAAAAAAAAATCAGATTGGACTATGTATAATTATAAAAGTTGGAGCTTGATATGAAAGAACTGAATTAAGAGTGATAACGGTACCATGGGGAGCAAAGAAAAAGGGACACTAGGTTGGTACAGAGTCACCACAGACCTCTGCCTTGTAAGGTAGACAATGACTCTTGCTCACCCTAGTGACATTATAAACCCCGGATTTTTAAGCCTTTCCCATATATGTAACCTCTTGCAGCTGACATTTCTTCATCTCTTAAATGGCAATCATATTTATCCTGGCTCTTAAGGCTGTTGGGAGGACCAAATTAAACAGGGGCTTCATAAAACTTGAAAGTGCTATTAAAATATTAAAGGGTTTACTAGCTGGTTAGTAGGACTGGACTACAACTGGGAATTCCTGACAGCTAATTTAAGTCCTGTTGGGTCTTCTTTTGATAGCTCTGGGGAGAGAGTTGTGAATAAGGGTAAATTGTAGAGAAGACAGTCAGTGTTTGGAGACAAAAGGAAGACAGTACCATAGCATCTTTCTTGGAAAGACGCTTAAAAATTTTAGTATATAACATTATTGAAGTCATAGTTAACTGTTTAGAAACTACATGAGTCTATACTTTGAAGGAAAAGGACAGTAATGAAACTGAACTTCATGTTCACCGATTCCAAGCACAGAGCTAATTTGCTTCTCTTTATGCTTGAGTGAAGGTGAGGCAAGGGGTGACCATGGAGGAACTTAAAGCCTGGGGATATTAAAGCATGAGTTCTCATAAATAAAACTCAAAGATTTCCTGACACCAAAGATCAGGATCAACTTGCAAGAGAAAAACAAGGGTCTAGGAAATTGGTCTTTTTACTAATGCTTTTGTCCTAAGTAACATTTCTCCAACTATCATTCAGATAGCATCATATTTCATTTTTCTGCTTCAAACTCAAATTCTTTAGAGAGGACCCTAGAAATCCATTTGCCATCCTGTGGGATGCAATCCAGGACATGATGATCATCATTATTATTATCACTGAAGATAAAGAAATCTATCACTTCCACTGTTTCCTGCTGTCTGCATAATAACTCAAGCTCTGTCTCTTGGTCATCTACTTTAAGGGACAATATAATGACATTGCTGGGAATTACATATATCTACTCATTCCAAAGCCAAATTCTCTTGGTTCAGCTTTAATAGATCAAATTCTATTAAAAAAAGTCATGAGAACAATTTCTTTCTTTTTAAGAGCTAGGGAGCTCTATCTCTACAAAAGTGGGTCTAAAAAGCACCGCTCAGTGAGTATCCGTTTCCTTCTGGGAAATGGCATGTTGTTTCTGAATGGTGTTCTATCCTATCTTATAAAACTTAAGCAGAGTATTCCCAGTCATTAAACAATGACCCAAGGCATGTCAACAATCACTTTGCTTCATGTCTGCTTTTTTTGGGAAGACTATCAGAGAACAGTTCAGAGGAACATCATGACCCTTAACTTCATCTCCAAAAGTTCGTCCAGCCCATACTCACTGAACACCCTGTGTATACAAAGCACCAGGTCCAGTGCTGAGTGTACAAAATGAATAAGGCCTTGTCTTGGTACTTGAACGTATCTAACAGATGAACAAATGTCAATTCCCCTCGTCTCTTTGTGGGGTGCACGGTTTCTGTGAATGATGCTAAATTCCCAAAAGTCTTGTGTAAGGATTTGGCTGCTTTTTCAATGCCTTTATCTATGTGGTTTTAAGCCAAGCATTCAGACAAAATTATCCTTGATTGTGTCTATGTACCATCTGTGTGCCATCTGAATCCAGAGGCCTGCAAGTCTATGTAATGTTATATGGTGAATGCTATAAGTGATGTAGGTACAAAGACCAGTGGAAGTGCAGAGGAGAGTTTTGTAATAGAGGAAATAGTAGTTGAGCCTGGGCTCAACAGGTGAGTTAGAATTTTCTAGATAAAAATGTGGATAAAGATATCCAGGGAGGAAACAGCCTATGTGAAGGTATAAGGTGTGAGAGAGTATGACACATTGGGGCATTTTTATAGTAACTGTAACATAGGATAGTGGTAGTTGCTGACACTAGGTGGGCAGGCTGGGCCAGTCTGTGAAGGGGATGCTATTTCTATATTAGGTTATCTTCCTAGTCTGTTCATATCTTCTTGGTTGATGGAGAAACTGAGGAATTACTATCTTGTTCCAACTTCTCTTCTAGTGTTATAACTCAAGATAAGCATGCGGCTCAAAGTATCAGCGTGTTTGATTCCAAATGGAACTCAGCTTCCCCACTCTCTGGCCCTCCCCCATGCCACAGAAACCCCTTCTTCCATGCAAGTCATGGGGCCATTCAAAGGTGTTTCCATTTACTCACATTTGCTGCTTTTGTTAGGAATCACATTTCCACTTAACTTATCCAATGAATTGAAGTATCAAAGCAGGAAAAAGTTAATAAATTTACCAAATTCTTCTCTCACAGCTTTTTCTAATTAATGATTAAATGTTGAAGTAGTAGTTGTTAAAATGTTGATAAAAAGAAGTTTGAGGAAGCTGGTTGAAAGCAAGACTGATGATCTAGGAGAGGAGTTCTTCAAAGGGATGTGCTGTTTCCCTACCAAACTTGGTAAAGCCCTACCCCAGTGCTTGCTGGCCCTGATGCTAGAAAGTTGTTGGGTCTCTACCATGGCTACAGTGTTTTCAGTTTTATGTATGTTTGGCTTTTTTATTCATGTCTGTTTGGTCTTTCCCCAAACATCAATTGTATGGGGCGGTTGATTAAGAAATTTTATTGTGTTTATATCTCTCACTTCAGTTAAGCACATTTAAGCCATGTATAATATGAGTTCACTCAGATGGGCTTATCATACTTATGTGACACTTTATTGCTCAGTAATAGTGGAAAAGATGATAGCTTAACTTCCAATTCTGTTTGGTCTATCTTCTGTCTGAAGACAGAAGGGCCTGAAATTGTCATCTGTGAGACTTGCATATCATCGTCTTTGGCTGGGTTTCTATACTGTAATACATAATGTATAACACATAATGTGTAATACTTGGTATGTGCTATATAATGATATTCTATATATCATTTAATCAAATTATATATTGTCTTGCATAATCCTATTATAAAATAATATTAATCTTTTCCCTTGCTCATCTTGTCAGTGCTATTGCTGATCCTGGAGTTGACAGCATGTGGGGTTATGGACATCTTTGGCCATGTCTGGTTTTGGTCTTGATTGCATAGCTGCTTAAAAATGGAAGACTTGCTACCCCCCTTTTTTTTTTTTTAAAGATTTTATTTATTTATTTGAAAGAGTGAGTGAGAGAGAGCACATGAGCAGGGGGAGGGGGAGAAGTAGACTCCCCTGCTGAGCAGGGAGCCCGACTTGGGGCTCAATCCCAGGACTCTGGGATCATGACCTGAGCCAAAGGCAGTGGCTTAACTGACTGAGCCACTCAGGTGCCCCACTTGCTACCCTTTCTTATGCCATGCCCCATTTTATAAAAATCTGAGAATGGTTAGGTGTTCTGGCTCAAAGCCCCCACAACCTGCTACGAAATTCTGTTTTGCCACTCATTTAATGAATATAGCTTGAGCAAATTACTTGTGCAGACCTTATTTTGCTTCTCCAGCAAATGAGGAATAATAGCTAATTCAGGGTGGATTACCTAATCTCTGATTTATATAATCATAATTCCTATTTTAAAGGATTGTTGAGAAATTTAATTGAGACAGTTTTTATATGTACTTGTACATGGTTGGCTTTTGATGAGGACCCTCTTTCAACTTACATATGGCTAGCTTCTTGCTATGCCCTCCCATGGTGGCACATGGGGACTGGTCAATAAATACTAGCTGTTATTATTATTATCTTTAATTACGATGTTAGTGTGTGGCTGTTATTTGCAGACCTCAGGGTTAGATCATATATCATAAAACATTATAAAACAAAGGGGGATTGAATATAGGGCATGTAACCCCCAGATATGGTTAATCCCCTGGGTGTGGTAATTACTCTTATGACTTGATTTGACCATCTCTAAGTTGGTAAACGTGTTATTTCTAAATCCAGTAGTTTAATTCCTTGTAGTAGCTATATTATCTTACTGTTGGCTTGGGTTTGGAAAGCAAACCCTTGTATGCCTCCTAAATTCTTTCTAAGAAGTTAGCCTGTGATCCAGGTGGGTGCTAACAGCTTGATGGTGTGACGTGGTTATGAATTCAGCCTTGAACCTTAAAGAAATGTAGATGTTCAAGTACTTTCCAGGTTTTTTTTCAGGGAACACTGTGACTTTCTGTGAATGATGCTAAATCCCCAGAAGCCTAATGTTGGGATCTGGCTGCTTTTCAGTGTTTTTTTCTCCGTATGCTTCCTAAAAGAGCACTAAGAATTATCCTTGATGGTGTTTATCTGCATGAATGTAGGAGGGAGGGAGGGAAGAAGGGAAGAGAGAGAGAGAGAGGCAGAGGGGTTTGGATATATTTGTTGAAGTCAGAAAGACCCCACATAGAGTGATCAAACTCATCAAGTTCATAGCCTTTGGTTCTGATCCATGTGGGAGTATGCTGTTACTAGAAAACACTGAGATGTATATATATTTTTTATATATATAAAATATATATATATATGCCAAATATATATATATGGCATACACACACACAGAGCAAGGCTTTGAATAGAAAACTAAAGACCTTGGATGGATTCAGCATTCTTAGTCCTCGCTAGGTCACAACTTTGGAAGAGAAGAAAGGATAATAGGGTGTGTACACCTTGTGTCTTATTTCATTTGGGCTGCTATAACAAAATACCCCAGCCTGGGTGGCTTATAAACAACAGAAATATAGTTCTCACAGTCCTGGAGGCTGGAACTCTGAGATCCAAGTGCCAGCATGGGTGGGTTCTGATGAGGGCCTTCTTCCAGGCTGCTGACTGCTAGCTTTCTGTGTCCTCCTCTGGTGGAGAGTACATAGGGGAAACAAGTTTTCTAGTGACTTTTATAAATACACTAATACCATTCATGAGGGCTCCAACCTCATGACTTTATCTAATCCTTATTACCTCCTAGAGGTCTTGCCTCTTAATACCATCACATTGAGGGGTAGTGTTTCAACATTTGAATTTTGGAGGGACACAAACATTCAGTTCATAACTCCTGGTAACAGATTATATTGAAGAACAGGATTTGTTTTTCTAGGTGATTTATAATATCATAATGGTGAAATCCTTTGGGAAAAAGAGTCACCTTATAGAGCCAAAAGAATTTATTTATTAGAATATTAGAACTTATTATTAAATATTTAGTGGCTTAAGGAAAGGAGGGAGACAAATACTCAGAAACCTAATACTAAGGAGGATGATATATGAAGTAGAGAAACAACAATATGATCATGTCTTATATGAAAATATCATTTCCAAAGTGTTTTTATGTGATCTCATGAGATTTTTAAAATTAATACTCTATTTCAGAAATATGAAGATCTTTATTTTCCAGATGAAGAATATGAGTTCCAGAGAAGTTAAGTAGTTTGAGGTCACATAGACATTAAGCAACATATCTGAAACTAGAATCTGGATTTCTTGAGTATAGTTCTATATTCCCATTATTGTAGAACATATTCATATTTTTTAATAATATTTTTTCCCCAAGTTTGAGACTTGCTTGTGATTTCAGAAGTGTTCTTTCAGGGCATAAGGAATTTAAAAATTTTCACATTTTTCTTTGTGGTTTCTTTCAACATGTTTGCTATTAAAATGGCTTCACTGATATCTGGTGAATTCTTGATTTATCCTTTTGAGGATTTCATCTCTGGAAATACAAAACAATGAAGGGAGATTTCAGACTTACCTCTGGCCAAGAGAACTGAAGTAGAAGTGAAGGACAACTTGGAAGAAAATTAACAACAGTATTTATAATAGTGATGAAAGCAAATGGTGATCGAAGTCAGGCATTTATCTTAGGCTCTAGGAGGAGGTATATTTCAAATAGTCCAGATAAAAGATGGTTAAGAGCAAAAGGGGAGTCTAGAAAAGAGAAAGGCTGGCATTGAGGTTACATATTACTCCTTTGAAAAAGAAAGTAGTCATAGTGTGACTTCATGGGCATCTCTGTGTTTGGGTTTAATTTGTCACAAAAGGAATACATATTACTGTATAAATTTCTCTTTTCTTCTGCACCCTAACATACACTCTATTCATCCACTGAGAGGTAATGCAGCTAACATTTTGGCGTGTATTCTTGCAGACCTATTCTTCATACACATACATAAATATATACTTACTTATATAGCAGGGCAATCAATCATTTCAGTTTTCCTGGGACTGAGGAGTTTCTGGATATGTGGGTATGATATTGTGATTTATGATAAATGATATGATAAGAAATGATATTTGGTCTTAGACCCCTTCTTGGCACAGAGCTGCAAAAATCTTTGGAATTTTCTGTCATAAGGGTGATAAGGTATCTTTTGTTATGTTAATGGGACAACTTTTGGAAAGCCCTTAGTGGGTGACCTATGCATGGGGGCTGGTTGTCAGGGGAACCTGCCACTTGATTAGAGTGTTGAGGGGAGAGGGACTGGAGGCTGAACCAATTGCCAGTGGCCAATGATTTAAATCATTTGTGATTCTCTAATGAAGCCTCCATCAAAACCCAAAGGACAGGGTTCAGAGAGCTTCCTGGTTGGTGAACACAGGGAAATGCTGGAAAAGTGGCATGTCTGCAGAAGCCATGCAAGCTCCGCACCTCTTCCCCATACCTTGCCTTATGCGTCTCTTCCATCTGGCTGTTCCTGAGTTCTGTCTTTTTATAATAAATCAGTAATCTAGTAAGTAAAATGTTTCTCTGAGTTCCGTGAGCCGCTCCAGCACAGTAATTGAACCTGAGGAGGGGGTCTTGGGAAGTTCTGATTTATAGTCAGTAGGTCTTCAGTACAGGTAACAACCTGGAGTTGTAATTGGCGTCTGAGGTGGAGGGTGTTGTTGGAACCTCCAGTGTATAGCCAGTAGGTCAGAAGCACAGGTAACAATTTGGGCTTGCAAGGGGTATCTGTTTGGGTTGGGGGCAGTCTTGTAAGACTGAATCCTTCATCTGTGGAATCTGATGCTATCTTTGGGTAGGTAGTGCCAGAATTGAGTTGAATTGCAGGACACCCACCTGGTGTCAGAGCACTGCTTGTTGTTTTTGTAGGAACCCCCATTCATACACATTGGAATTGGGTCCAGGAACCCAAAATAGTGCTTAAACCAGGACAGTCCCACGCAAACTCGGATGGTTGGTCACCCTATCCAAACAGATGGGTGAGAAGGTGTCTGCCATCACCCTCTCCCGCACATCCTCACTAAAGTGGGGTAAGAGGAGGAAAGTGGCTTAGTTGACCTCACAGGTAGGGAATGGATAAAGTCTTTCAGACACTTTTCTGGTTTTTGAATGAATGTCACTTGTCTTCCTGGTGTCTAAAATTGGTGGCTCATGTAACTCATGACCTTGTCTTTTCAGGCCAAGCAGTTACTTTGTCCAGCTCAGTGTCTTCCTGACTGTGGAACATGCCATTGGCACTTTCACATCTCTACCACATCCTCTGAGTGAAGGCTTGGCTGTAGAGTTACCTTACTTTTCATCACGGTAGACCCCATGGCAAGCTCCTGAGACTAGCCTCCATTCAGAGTGTCCCTGCATCATGAGAACTAGGGGAGACTCAGGAGTTTAAACTAGATCTCTCTCCCACCCCTCCTGCCCCTCTTCCTGTATCTTTCTCCTTCCCCCTTCCCTCTCTCCCACTATATTACTCCACCCTCTTGACTCTGTTGACCCCACTAGAGTGACTCAAGGTCCCTGTTACAGTAGTTCCCTCACAGAATCCAAAATGGGGAGCATAGTAAGAATACCTTAAACTTGGTGTTTCCCTTTGGCTTTTAGAAGTCATCTTTTCTTCTCCAGACTCAAGGTTTTGGATGAAAACTTGAACCCAGTTGTCTGAGCTCTTATTTCTATCAGTTCAGTTGACTTCTGGCTCTCTTCCTCTCATAATTCTTTAGTCCAGCATTGTTGGAATTGTCCTTCCCTCATCCTGTCTGGACCTTCCTTTCTTTTTTTTTTTTAAAGATTTTATTTATTTATTTGAGACAGAGAGAATGAGAGAGCGAGAGCACATGAGAGGGGGGAGGGTCAGAGGGAGAAGCAGGCTCCCTGCCGAGCAGGGAGCCCGATGTGGGACTCGATCCAGGGACTCCAGGATCATGACCTGAGCCGAAGGCAGTCGCTTAACCAACTGAGCCACCCAGGCGCCCCTGGACCTTCCTTTCATGAAACACTAGTGAGTAATCCATCTAGTCTGGCTTTCAATCCTGTTATTTTACTAAAGACATTAAGTACTCACCTTCTCCTATACTGGCAAGAGGAACCTCATGAATGGCCTAGCCTTGATGGTTCAAGGCTGCAAGAGGTCAGTGTTTTGAGGAGGAAATTTTTAATTTAATGGTGTTATGTTTGGAAAATACTTTCCCAAGTAATACAGATTTCTTCCACTATCCCAAAGTAGAGCATTCCTATAAAACCTTCTGCAAGCCAAAATGGTGTAAAGCAAAGAAACGGTTACCATTAATTCACATGGAAAAATTCTCAGGCTTTTCTGATACCTTAGGATTCATCTTGCTAATGGATGAACCAGATAAATCGAGATAAAGCATAGACGCTCACAAACACAGTTCAAAGCTGTGGTGGCTGATAGTGAGATACTGAATGTGGTTCCTTGGGAAGAAGCTTGGTGGTGGTGCCATTCTTGCTGTGTGGGGTATGTGCTGCCTCTTTAGTGGTCTGCTGCAAAAACAGACGCTGACAGCTAATTTCACTTTCCACCCTTCTCTGTAAAGGTGAAAATCCTCTTATGATTCCTTTCGTTCAGCAAACACAGTTACTGATGTAGGTCTTTTGTAAAAGCCAAGTAGCATAATGCAAGCTTTTGAAAAGTCGAGGATAGTGGTAGATCATTAAAAAAACTCAAAGAGGACTGAGCATGTATTGTTTTCTGACTTGTTTTCCTCATCCAACAAAATATCATAGATATTTTCCCATGTCAGGACAGAGAGCTACTTCATTTTTTTAATGGTTGCAAATGATTTTATGTCATGGATGCGCCATAATTAATCGAACTATTTCCTAGTAATGGACATGTAGGTTCAAACTTTGGAAAAGAGTATGTTTGTGGAAGACAGAAATAGTGATGCATTTTAAGGATGGATACCAAAGAGTAGAACAAACTTGCAAGGATAATACTGACAAAACTATGAAGAATCAGTGCAGCTAGCGAAATGGTTGTTACAGAAAACAGAGGGTTTCATTTATCCATATTTAAAGCAAAAAGAACAAGGAAGAGATGGGATCACTGCTTGGGCAGATGGTATATGGTTGACTGATGAAAGGCAGGTAGTGATTCAGTGTCTATTTTGCTTCTGTGGTCTACACCAAGGAAATGATCTTCAAGTTGGAAAGGGCAGAAAGGCATGATTACCAACCTGGAATTTAATATGTGCAAACATTTAGGACAGTGCCTGCAACATGGGAAGTGCCTAAGGAATGTGTTAAAATCTCCATTTTGTTATTATTATTATTATTATTATTATTATTATAGAATGTCCAGTGATGGAAAAGGTGCTGGATGATCAAAATGGGTAAATCACTAGTTTTTCAAAAAGAGGGAAAAGATGAATTCTGAAAAGAACACATCAATGAATGTGACATCAATCTCTGGTTGAATTCAGGAACAAAGTATTTAGAGATGAATTGTGAGTGCTCTGGAAAGGAAGATGAAATTATTGAAAATAATGAGTTCCAAATAACAAAGTCTAGGTAGACTAATCTGATTTCCTTTGTTCAGTCTTGTCATTGAATGATTTGATTAGGGGAATGTACTAGATGGAAAATACCCACATTTTAGTAAGATACTGGACAAATTGCCCATAAGCCGTGCTTTGTTGTGCATTTTTCATATGCTGTACTCTTCTGTTTAGAAGCTCTTTCTCTCCTCATCTGTTGATGATTGCCCACTCATCCGAGGCAGGATAATACTTCTGGAATACTAACCAACCTTTTTTCTTTTCCAACACTGGCCCTCCTTGAGTCAGCTAGGCTGTCTGCAACATCACTTTAAAAAAGTGATGACACATCAAAACAGCAGAAAAAATAGTTTGTTTTTGGATTTGGATTTGAAAAGTCTTAAGTCTTCAGGGAAACAGAAAGGACCGTTGGCTAGAAAAAAAGGTTTGGAAGAATACTTTGATATATAAAACAAAATCTTCCCTCACAGAGACTAGATATTAAAGAGTAGAGGCCTGGGATGAGGAGGCCAGAGCTAGTGAGCATCCTGCCACACCTGCCACATGGCATTTTGATCAAAATGTCACTTGACCTTTCCATTGACCTTTATGATCTCCCTTCAGCAGCACCATTGTCCACTGATAGCCTGGCATGAATGATGCCTGTCTGTATCATGTATGCCTTATCCTATATAGGCAACTCCCCCTTTGGGACCTATGACACAAGCCTTAGAGCTGGAGGATGGGGAACCAAGAACCTAGAGGGGAGGTTGTTGCGTAGATGGACCTCCACTTGGGTAGACCTAAATAGAATCAGTCTTTCCTTCATCACCCTTGCTGTCAGGACGACAGTAAAAGTCTCTAGTTTTTCATTTTCTTGAGACTTAATTCAGACAAAAGTTGGGAGGGGTAAGGAAGAAAGTCTCATTTTATTTTTTGAGGTTTCCTCAGCAGGCTCAATTACAGTCCAGTACTCTTTCTGGAGCTCCTCTTGAACTCTCAAGTCCACTTGTGTGATAGCACCCATCATAGGGAACTGTTTTATTGCCTGTGTGATTATTTCCCAATTAGACTGTGAACCTTTTAAGGGTAGAGAACAAACTCTATTATGTTTGTATTTCTTGACACGTAGTAGACATAGACACTAGGCAAGTATTTAATATATTGAACTGAAGATGGCTAAATGTGTAGAATTACCTGCATTCATAAGTAATTAAATATATACTCAAAGAATATTGGCTAATGTGTTAGTGTCGGCTTTGAATTATTTCTCTGAGGTATTTCTAGGTTCAGACCTCTACTTTCTGGGTTTCTATCAATGACTGGAATGAGATATATATAACTCACTGATTACATTTTGGAGTGATAGGAAGCCAGAAGGGAAAGTCAATACACTGTATGAGAGTCAGAATCCAAGGAGAGAGGACTAAGTTGAAATGATGAACCATATATAATTTAATTGGGAGTAAATATAAAATACTATAGTTAGGTTAAAAAAATCAACTGCATTACAGATTAGGAGAAGACATAGCTTAAAATAAAATATTTGTTAAAGATCTTGCCAAAGCTTTAGTTAATTAGGTTATTGTGAGTCAAATTATAATGTAGCTTTTACCATATTATATATTTCATGTGATTTTTAGATATTATTTATTGAAATAAAAGGAAGAGATGCATGAAAGCAAGGGTCCCACTGTATGTCTTACTGATGAGATCATGGCTGAAATATTGGGTACATTTCCATATGTAATATTTAAAAAGGATAATGCTGGAGAATTTGGAAGAAAATGTTTGTGGAAACTACATTTTTATGGGAATTGAGAAGGGATTGGGGCTATACCACAGGAGAGATGTCCTCATAAGGGAAGTGATGGCTGGATTCTCTAACATGTGAATGCCTGTTATACAGTTGACCCTTGAACAACACAGGTTTGAATTGAGCAGGTCCACTTAAATGTGGATTTTTTTTTATAAATACAGTACCGTACTATAAATGTATTTTGTCTTCCTTATGATGTTCTTAATAACAGTTTCTTTTCTCCAGCTTATTTTATTATAATAATATAGTATTTAATACATATAACATACAAAATGTATGAATCAGACTGTTATTGGTAAGGCTTCTAGTCAATAGTAGGCTATTAGTAGTTAAGTTTTGGGGGAGTAAAAAATTATACATGGATTTTTGACTGCCCAGGGAGTTGGCACTCTTAACCCATGCATTGTTGAAGGGTGAGCTTTATTAGAGGATAATTCAGCTTATGTTTCATGGCCTGATGGGTGAAAGTTATAAGGAAGCAGATGCTGGGTCACTATTTTTAGAAAACTTATAGCGATTCGCAGTTTCCATCAGTGAAGTCACAGTTTTGGGATTGTCTCCACCTCACTTCACTGAAAGAGCTTAAACTGAGAACAGGATGACTGTCAGTCATCACACTGAATCCCTGATATGCATAGGTGACTGGATTTGGATGAGCGCTCTAAGTAGTGGCCTCCAATTCAAAGACAAGGTGCTCTTTCAACGGTCTATGGCTTAGTCGGAGAGTCTCCAGACTCTGTGGATGTGGATCTACAGGAGGGACCTTTTGACCAAGTGGAAGAAATGATGGTGAGAACTGCTTAGCTCAGAACAAAGCTTCCTGAACTTTCTGTACCCCTCACTCTGTATGCAGGCCACATAGATGGCAAATATCTGGGCTGTTGGACAGTAACTCATGTGAAAGAGAAGGAAATAACTCCTTGGTGGATGTGAACTGTGAGGAAGAATGATGATGCTACTCTATGTTCCATGACTCTGTACCCAGAGAAATAACAGGGCTTGATCAATGGAAATGTTTGGTGGGAGGAGGGGAGGGACACTGGTGATGAAGAGGTAAGTGTGGGTCTCATCTGGGAGAATGATGATGTTTTAGCCCCATGGTCCATGGCTCTGAGCCCAGCAGGTGAGTTTGGGACAATTGATGGCTTCTGACACCCAGGCAGTTGCAGTAATTCTGAACTATGTGCCATGGCCAAGCAGCTCTCAATGCTGCAGACAGCTTCATTACTGTGAGCCCATCCTTCACTTAGCAGCAGACTTTCTTCCATCAGCCAAAGACAAATGGGAAAATCACCCAGGCTCTACATGTTTTCAATATTACCCCCCTTCTTTTGTCCACACCAGGTTTGGTTTTATGTATTCTCCTGTCTCCCCTCCGAACTCTGGTGCAGAAGGCCCCTGGCACCACCCACCCCTCAAATGATATATGAAACATGGACAAAAGGATCTCCTCAAAGGACTTGGCAGACTGGGGATCTCTGCAGCAATCAGAATGACAGAGTGTGTCCAGGCTTGTCCAGGAATAGGTAGAGGTTCATTGCAGCTTTAATTCATCAAAAGCAATTCCATTCCCATTTCTGAGCACGGAATGAATAGAATTTCTAAGAATCAGAGTGGGCAACTAGCAAAGCTTAATTTTCTGCCAGAAGAAGGTAAATATATCCTCATGTTAGAGGCACCATGAAACGGTATAGCACTAAGTAAAATTTAGAGTCCTCTATTTTCAAATTGCTGACAAGTGCAATATCTGAGTATCCCAAAGTCACAAAATACTTTGATTGTTTTCTTCTTAGTGAATTCAAAGGAGAAAAAGTAGTAAGTGAATGTATTACATATAAACCTTGTACACTTTTCACTCATATCCTTTTTTTCTGAAGCTGCTGACTGCGTCCCAGGCAGTTATTATTCCATTTGTAAAGATCCTGGTGTGTATGCTCCTGCCTGGCTGAGCATCCTGTGCAGATGGGAGTCTGGCCAGAAGCCCTGAGCCTCCAAGATGTGTCTGTCTTGAGTCACCCCTGCACCTCTGGACAGATACAATGCCACACCATGGGGCATAGAGCCAGACTTCCTGCACTGCCGTCAGAGGATCTGATGACGGAACCCAGAAATGTGTTCTGTTCTCTTTGCCAGACTTCTGGAGAAGACCTGCATGCTGAAGAAACACGCCTGCCGAGAGACGGGCACGGTCTCCTTGCGGCTCGCCGTGAAGCAGTTGCTGGCCCCGGGGCACCCTGCCTCTCACTGTGCCGTGTTTTTCCTGGTCTCGCTTCCCCATGTTTGCTGACCTCCACCACTCTGGTCTTGCATCTCCCCATCAAGTATCAGCCCTCAGTCCTTGCCTTGGGTTTTGCTTTCATGGATGACTGGAGCTATGGCAGAGATAAAGAAATCAGAGAGCTCACATGAGCTCATTCATTCACTCATTCACTCCAGGCTTATTGAGTTGCTACCGAATGTTGAGGATTTGCTCGTTTCTGTGGACGTAGTAATGGGTAAAATAGGATCCCTGCCTTGAAATAATTCTGTCTAGTTCAGAGACTGACATGAGATCAGATAAAGCTCTTCAAAATTAGGGAAACATATTGTAAAATACTCGAGATAAAATGTTCTTTTCTTGGAAATCTGGCTTCAAGAATGCTGCATACGACGTGGTATTGAGGCCCGAAGCTAATGGGATCTTGAGTCAGTTTTTTTGCCTTTGTACCAGCATCAGCCTAAGGCAAAAGCTGAAATCAAGAGGCTTCAAGTGCCCCATATTCTAAGGAAAGCCATAAGAAACTGCCCATCACTAGGCTACATACCTCCCTGAAGGTTTTTTGAGAACTGGAAGAAATGGTTGCTCTTCCCATACTCCCTCAGGAATCTAAATGAGAAGGGGACTAGAGTGAGAGCTGGAACCATCAAGTGGTTGACCTCATGGTGATAATCATATTTTTTAGAGAGAAGTTTTTTCCCCTAGCCTCTGGGACTCCAGGGAGGCCAAGTGAAGCAGCTCCAAGAGAATCCCCCATAATAATCAGGAGTGCTTAAAGAAAGAGCCATCTGATGCTTTGGTGAAGTACTTGTTCAGTGGACTCACTCTGGTGCTGACTCCGAAACACATAGGGTGACTCTTTGGGAGAGTGGCATGGGTATTAATAAACATATGGACTGTTACTTGATTTTGCTGTGGGGATCTGGAAGTGGGAGACCATTGGTATAACACAGGTTGACAGGCCTCAAAGGACTATGATGAGGTGTTTTTGAGAAGAATTTAGGGGTGTCTGTATCACATTCCATTTTTTGCCCTCAGAAGATTCAGACCTAACAGTTCCTATGGGGCTTTCCATAGGGGAGTTCAGATGCTGGAGAAGAACTAGCAGCCAAGGACTGCTCAGGTGGCTACTAGGTCTTGCCAGGAGACATCTAACCTAAAGAACACAGAGGAGGTTTGTCCACCAGGCAAGATTTATGAGAACAATAGTTGCTCCACTGAACAGGAGAGAGAGAGCCAGAGAGAAGATGAATATTATGGTCAAGAAAATTGTGCACCAGTGTGAAGACCAAAACGTCAAAGGAGGTTACAAACATCAGACAAAATCCGAATGAACCAGAGTGAGGCACAGGACTCATCCTCGCAGGTTACAGGTGGACAGTAATTGAAGAAGACCCCACATCCCCACCCTTCCTCCTTGACCCCAACGTGAGTCTTTACCCAGAGAAGCTAGGTGGGGTGGGGGTGGGAGGTGTGACCATTCCCATGATCTTTCTCTGCTCTGGGAAGCCAGAGCCGCAGTAGCTTGTGTTGGGAAAGGGGGTGGGGAAAGTTTTGAATGCTGAAATTTTAATCTGTATTGGACTGTGTTTTAATAATTAGAAATGACCAGATAGTTATAGAATCTGCAAAAAAATATTACCAAGGGAGGGGGTGGAATTTAACATAGCAGGATGGAACATGAGCAGCTGAAAGTTGTGAAACCCTTTCCAGAAGCGATTTTAAGGGCAGGCCTGGACGTGGCATATGCTTTCCACCTGGATCTAACTGACCAGAACCCAGTCCCATGACATCAACCTAAATGTGTGTGAGGTTCAGAAACCTGCGCCTGTGTGTCCAGGAGGAAGAATGATTTGAACATATAGCATTGTCTCTTGTCCCAGGCGGCCACTTTCACTTTGAAATCCAGAACATTGGATAGACAGGAATCTAGTGTTTTTGTAGTGATGATAATACTAATGATGAAAACCTGTCACATGACAGACACCGTTCAGGAGTTCTCACGTTTTCTCCAACAACCAACAATGTTTTACAGGCTGGCTCTCCCAGAGAGTGCACTCTGACTTGCCCAAGATTAGGATCTAATATTTAGTCCTGGCAGTTCTGTGATGGGGGTGCTGTGACTCATTTTCTAGAAGAAACCAAAAGAACTAACAATTTAATGCCACAACTAATAGGTGGCAAATTTATTGTTAGTGTCTGGCTCTGTCCCAGTTCAGTTTTCCTGCTGTTTCTCTTATACCCATATCATCTGGTTATCTTGACTTCTGAAAAGCCAAGGCCTTTCGTCTTCTCTTTGTTCAGGATGAATTTCCTGAGACTCATTTTGATGATGCTATGATGACCCCCTATTGATTTTCCACATGACATATATTCACTGTGCCAAGGATCATGCTGCCTACCATCGGAGTTTATTGTTCCATCTGGCTATTATTATTCCATTTGTAAAGATCCTGGTGTGTATGGCTCTTTTTTGGTATAAAGTTCCTGTTTTAATGGTTTGATAATGTGCTGAGCTGTATTTGGTGTGCTGGGTGATTTCCTTAATTTGACTGTGATGTTTGTGAAGATTGAGTATTCACCAGTTCATGCAATTTTGATTTTTGACTCATAAAACTGGAGCAGATGGTCTGGGGACTCAATAATTCAGCTACTGCTGATCAGTTTCATATCTTTGTTCATTTATTGATGGGACTGTTGCTAGTGAGTCTTTATAATTTTCGTCACCTTGAACAATTGTTTGGTATTAATGTACTGTCACTTTAATCTCAGATTATCCTTTCACGTTTTGTGGAAGCTCAATAAAAACACTTTAAAATAATCTGTTTAGTTTTGTTAAGTAAGCATCACAATATCATAATTAGATGTTGGGGGCTTTGGAATACAAAATATAATTTCCTTTTTAATCGGTTTAAACAATAACACATTGATTTATCTTCCTAGCATGTTCTGATTTGCCAGTTGGCTGGAGCCATCAACAGTAGCTTAAATGGGGGAGGACACATAGGCAACATGTGGGTGTGATTCCAGTTACTGGATTGAAATTGGGAAATTAGTAAAAGCAATTTTGTCTTTACCTTGGTTGTCTTTTAATGAGTGACCATCGGCAGGGTCCCTTTAAGGTCATGTACTCAACAAAAACACATCGGTAACATACTATTTTTATGCCAGTCTCTGTGATCAAAAATGATGAATTCTTGGACCTTTTGAAGTGTTTTCAGCCTAATTGGGGTAGAGGAGATATATGTATCTATATATATATAGATAGATATATATATATAGACTTTTGAAGTGTTTTCAGCCCTAATTGGGGTAGAGGAGATATATACCTATATATCTCCTCTACCCCATATATATAGATATAGATATAGATATAGATATATATATAGATATATATATATACACACACCCAGAGTGATAAATGCAGTAATATAATACGTCCAATATACAGTGACCCCTACAGGGGTAGAGGAGATATATATATCTATATATAGATATATATATATAGATATATATATAGATATCTATATAGATATATATATAGATATATATATAGATATATATATATACACACACCCAGAGTGATAAATGCAGTAATATAATACGTCCAATATACAGTGATGGTGCAAAAGAGGGAGGATTAATTGGACCAGAAATCAGGTTTCACAATGTTCAATTGATACTTAATCTCTCAGAGAACTGTTTATATAACTATTCCCTCTGCTTAAATAATGCATCTGGGAAATCAGTCACTAGTTTTCTTTCTTTCTTTGATCACTGAGTCTTACTCTGTGAGGTTAGAAGACTGACTCTTAAGGCTTATGTCTAGAACGATTATTAGTATTTGGGAAGCTGGACTTGGCCTTGTTTTCCCTATCAGACTTTTTATTTTTTTTCCTACTGGATGTAAACCATATGTGTAGAATAACTTCTCTCCCCTATATAGAAGAGTTCTCTTAGTGAGTGTTGCTGCATGTAGATCTCTGAGTGGCCAGGAAATGGGAAATAGAATTCTCTTCAGGGTCATTTGCCACTTCACAGGTTGTTTGTCAAAATTTGCAAGTAGATAGTCCTTGCAAACAGTGGAGTGTTTGAATTTTAATTCCTTTTTTTTTCTTGGTAATTAGGATACATTTTTTATTAAGAGCTGCTAGAAACCAACATTTTTCCACCCATAAATTTAGCATCTTCTGACACAGTGAGAATTACACTGGTAGGAAGAAGGGACTATGCAAACAAAACAAAGACATAAAATGTAATGAGGGAAAAGAAGCCAGCTGGCTGCAACTGTAAAGAAGAAGAAAACTTCAGGGAGGTCTGATTTATAGGGAATAATTATTATTGGCTGATTTTAGAAAACTGTGGCAGAGATAGGAAGCCGCTGAAATGGCTGTTTTTGCAAACTAATTTGAAGAACCCTTCTTTTCTATGCCATTATAAAATAATAATTCTTGGTGAATGTGTCCCCTTTCACTTAAGGATTTGCAAGGACTTGAAAAATACTGCTTGAATAGAATTATGATGCCAGAGAAGCACATTCAGACCACTATTTTAAATGGAAAAGCAAACACCTGGAGCAGGACAGGGATTTGTGAAAAGTTGCCTAAGGGATCAGAGCAAGAGAATAGATCCAGTTAACAAATTCTGATTTCCTAAATACGGAAAAAGTTGGTTCCCATTTAAAGTTAAACTTTAAATTCTAATTAGGGAATTTCATCTTCACAATAGCTTTCAATCTAAGAGAGATCATTCAACCATTCTTTCATCTTTCAGGTGTCCATTAGACATTTACTGCTATATACCAGGTACAGACTTATGTGCTAAGAATACATGCATAAGACATTCTCTTCTCTCAAAGAGTTCCTATATTTAAAGGGGTGAATTCAAATGAACATGATAAACTAAGATGTACATTTTCCCAGTTGGGAAATACCGATTAATAAAATGCTTAGACTCAGAAATCCAGATGTTATCTTTTTGTTGTTGATAATGTATTTTTTTCCCTAAAATGAAGGATGATTTGCATGGTTATTCCTACAATTTTTATAAGGTGCCACTTTAATAAGGTACATCTCATCAGACCAGAAGATGAGAATAAATTGAAATCAAAACATCGGAGGTGGCCCTTTATATTTGGAAAGAGCATTGAATTGAACTCAGGAATCTGGGTTATAATTCTTTGTCTTTTGTTAACCAATTGTGTGAATTAAGATAAGAGATCGCACCTCTTCAGGATTTATATTCCTCATTTCTTTTTTTTTTTTTTAAAGATTTTATTTATTTATTTGAGAGAGCGAGAATGAGAGAGAGTACATGAGAGGGGGGAGGGTCAAAGGGAGAAGCAGGCTCCTCGCTGAGCAGGGAGCCCGATGCGGGACTCGATCCCGGGACTCCAGGATCATGACCTGAGCCGAAGGCAGTCGCTTAACCAACTGAGCCACCCAGGCGCCCTATATTCCTCATTTCTAAACATTAGCTGCAGGGCTCTTTAAGATCCTCAATAAATTAAAAAAAATCAAATATGTATTGAGGACCTCTTATAAACCTAAATTGTCCAAGAAACTGGGGATACAGAGGTGAACAGAATAAAATAGACAGGGTAGAAGGAAAATCAAAGTGCGATGTTCTGGAAACCATGTGGAGAAACTGGTCCCAGGAATAGGGAGAGATTAATTTTCAAATGCTGTTGATAGATTAGATGAAATTTAGGGTAAACATTGACCATTGTCTTTAGCAAAACTGGCTTTGTCACTGGCAACCTTGACAAGAGCAATTTCAAGGGAGTGGTGGCATAAAGGTGTGATTTTGGAGTGAGTTCTAGGTGAGGGACTGAATATATAAATGGATAATAGCCAGAATATACATAAAAATATATTTCTGACCCCCAATCTGCAGCAAACAGCCCTGGAAACCAACCCATTGTCTACACAAAGCAGCCCAGGAAGTCAACCTACTATTTCCAAGTCAGAATTGTAGAAAGTTAGACCACTATCTCTAACAAACAGTCCAGGAAACTAAACAATGACCCTTGTGACAGTGCCGAATGGCCAGGGCTTGATTAATAACTGACAGCTTCCCTGATTTTTGTTTGTTTGTTTCAAACTTAGGGCCAATTAGAGAAAGCCAAATAGGCACCTCTAGCCATGATATAGGACATCCTGCTTCTAAGTTAGCCTGCCTGTGGCTTCCTCATCCAGCAGCCTGGCTCATGGCACCCTTGAAGTCTTCGCTTTTTTCTGTAAAGCTTTCCCACTCCTCTGCCTGCCGTTGAATCTCCACCAAAGATGATGGGTGGTGGTTGACTCCTTTGTTATAGCAAGTTCTGAATAAATAGCCCTTGTTTGTTTTCATTTGGGTGGTTTTGTTTATTTCCACATAGAAAAAGTGTGAGAAGAAAAAATTGGAAAAAGAGAATATAGATGGTTTAAAAAGAGTTTTGTTACAAAGCTGAGCAGAAAAATGAGTCAGTAACTGAAGTGACATACATTTCTTTTGATATTGTTCTGGCAAGGACATCAAATACAGTGATTAATAGAAGCAGCAATGGTGGGCATCCTTATTTCTTCCTGATGTTAAAAAGAAGATTTCTAAAGTTTTGCCATTATAACATTTTCTGTGTCCTTTATTAGATAGATAGAGGACATTACCTTCTAGTCCTAATTTGACAGGAGTTTTTAAATTTGTTTTGAATATATATTTTTTTGTGGTTTAATCATGAATGAGTGTTGATTATTATTATTATTTTTTTTTTTGGCAAATTCCCTTGCTGCATCTATTAAGACTATTACATGGCTTTTTATCCTTAATGTTTGTAATGTCCTGAATTATGCTGTTAGATTTTCTTTTGCTTAGCTTTCTTGAATTCCTGGGTTAAATTAAGCTTGGACACGACTTAAAAAAATGCATTGCTGATTTGATTTGCTAATAGTGTTTAGTATTTTATCATAAGTGAATTTTTATTCCCCTCACCTATGTTTTATTCATACTGACATCAGATTTTGATATTGATAGTTTATATACTAAGCTTATAAAATGAGTGGGGTTTCCCTTTTTCCCCTACTCTCTAGAAAAGTTTATATAGATCAAAATTACCTGTTTTTGAATTTTGACAGCATTTGTATAGGCCAAGTATCTCTGTGTATGTAGGTGTCTATTTATGGAAGTAATGATTTCATTTCTTTAACATAATCATTACATATTCTTAATTTCTTCTGGAGTCAGTTTTAGACCATTTCTCTACACTTTCACATTTGATGGAATAATATTTTTCATGATAGTTTCTTTAAAAAAATTTCAGTCAAATCATAATTGTATCATTTTTTATTAATATATCTCATTTAGGGCCCTTTTTCCTTGATCTTGATATTTTCTTTTATATTTTTGTCTTTCAATTACCTGGTTTATACTCATCTTTATCATCTCCTGATGATGCTTTTAAAACCCCTTTTCTTTTCCTCCCTGTGCCTTGCCACATCCTCCGGTAACCATGGATCTGCTTTCTGTCACTGTAGAACAGTTTGTATTTTCTGTAATTTTCTATGAATATCATATCATTTGTACTGTTTTTGTCTAGCTTATTTCATTTAGCATAATTTTCATCCAGTTATTGCATGTATTAATAGTTTATTCCTTTTTGTAGTAGTGTTTGATTGTGTGACGATGTTATTTTTTTATCCTTTCACCTGTTGATGGAAATTTGGGTTGTTGCTAATTTTTGGTCGCTCTATATAAAGCTACTTGAACATTTGTGTAGAAGTCTTTGTGTGAGCATATGATTTCAGGTAGGAGTGGATTAGCTGGGTCATAACATAGGTATATGCTTAATATTTTAAAATTGCCAAACTATTTTTCAAGTGGTTGTACTATTGTACGTTCTCACAAGCAGTGTGTCAGAGTTTAAGCTTCTTCACATTGTCATCAAAACTTGGTTTGGAAGAGTCTTTCCAATTGAATCATCATAAGAGTTGTGCCTGCTATATCTTTACGGTTTTAGTTTGCATTTTCCTAATACTTGATGATATTGACTGTGTAATATCCTGTGGTTATTTGCCTTCTGTGTTATCTTCTTTTGCCCATTTAAAAAATTGGGTTGTGGGGCGCCTGGGTGGCTCAGTCGTTAAGCGCCTGCCTTCGGCTCAGGTCATGATCCCAGCGTTCTGGGATCGAGCCCCGCATCGGGCTCCCTGCTGGGCGGGAAGCCTGCCTCTCTCCCCTCCACTCCCCCTGCCTGTGCTCCTCTCTCACTATGTCTCTCTCTGTCAAATAAAAAAACAAAATCTTTAAAAAAAAAAAAAATTGGGTTGTTTTCTCATTATGGAGTTTTGAGAGTTATTTATATATTCTAAATACAAGTCCATCAGGAAAATTATTTGCAAATATTTTATCCTTGTTTGTGGCTTATCTTTTCATTTTTTAAATAACATCTTTCAAAGAGCACAAGTTTTTTATTTTGATGAAGTCCAATTTAGCAATTTTTTAATAGATTGTTCTTTGATATCTTATCTATTAAGTCTTTGCCTAACTTAAGGAATTTCTGCCACGTTTTATTCTAGAAGTTTCATAGCTTTATGTTTTATATGTAGACCTAAAATCCATTTTGAGTTGAACTTTATATATGGTGTGAGATATGTATTGAAGTTCACTTTTTTGCATAGTGATATGTGGTTATTTCAGCACTGTTTGTTCAAAGACTATCCTTCTCTCATTGAATAATCTATGTATCATTAAAAAAATCAATTGTCTATATATATGTGGTTTTATAGCTAGACTCTGTCTTATTCCACAGATATATTTGTTTATATCTGTACACCAATACCATATTGTCTGGATTAGTGTGGCTTTATAATAAGTCTTCATATCGGGTAGCACAAATCTTTTAAATTTGTTCTTTTACAAAATTGTTTTGATTATTCTTAGTCCTTAGGATTTCTGTGTGACTTTTAGAATCAACTTGTCAAATCCTACCAGAAATATCAAGAGCTTTATTGGGATTGTATTATAGATCAATTTGGACAGAACCAACGTCTTAATAAACAGAGTTTTTAGCCCATAAACATGTTATACCTTTCCATTTATTTAGGTCTTTTAAAATTTCAGCACTGTTTTGCCAAAGGTCTTGCCTAATATACTTCTGGGATTTATCCCTAATATTTCAGTTTTTTGATGTTATTATAAATGTTGCTTTTTTCAATTTCAATTTCTGATCATTCATGTCTATTATAAAGAATTACCTTTTATTTCTGTATATTAGCTCTGTAGACTGTCAGCTTGCTGAGCTTAATTACTAATTCTAATGGTTTTTTGGGTATAAATTCCAGTGGGTTTTCTATGTAGATGATCATGCTGTATGGTAGAATAGACAGTTTTACTTTGTTTTACAAACTGGATGTGTTTTATTTATTTTTCTGTGTTAATGCAGTGGCTAGTACCTCCAGCTCAATGAATATAAATGGTGAGAACCGCATTCTTATATTTTTCCTAATATTAACAGGAAAACATCCAGTCTTTCATATTACATGTGAGGTTAGTTGTAGATTTTAATAGATGCCCTTTATCAGATTGAGGAAATTAAATTTCTAGTGTGCTGAGATTTTTCTAAGGATGGATATTAGATTTTGTCAAAGGATTTCTCTGTATATATTCAATCATCTGGTTTTATTTTTTAGATTGTTCATATGGCAAATTATAATGATTGAATTCAAAATGCTAAATCAAGCTTACATTCCTGGGATACAACTCAGTTGGTCATAATATATATTCATTTTTATGTCAGTGGATTCAATTTGCTAAAATTTTGTTCAGAAGTTTCACATCTCTGTTCAAGAGAGATATTGATCTTTAGTTTTCTTGTAATTTTTTGGTCAGGTTTAATTATAAGGTTACTGCTAGAAGTATTCCATTCTCTCTAATACCTTGGAAAAGTTTGTGTATAATTGGTGTTGTTTTTTCCTTAAATGTGTGGTAGAATTTCCCCCAGTCTTCGAAGGTGTATGTGCCTGGAAATTATTTTTGTGTGGGAAGGTTTTTAACTACAAATTTGGTTTATTTAGTTTATATAGGCATATTCAGGTTATCTGTATTTACAATTTCTTTCAAAAATATCTGAAAGCTTCACAATATAGGGCCCATATCCCCATCTGTCAGGATTGGGGGGCATTCAGCAGTAGCTGCCTCCAGTCTGCCATAGTCTCTATAACTCTCTATTGGCTAACATTGTTTATTTATATTACCTTTTTGGCTACTATAAGCTTTAGGGTTACCAACCTTTTATTAAACTGTTCTTAATTTGCATTCATTTGTTATAGATCCCAAAGATGATCTATTTCAACTGTCTAATTTAGTAGATGATGAAAACTGTAGTCTGAGTTGTAAAGATCATCCAGCAAATTATATTAGAAGTAGAGTCTAGGTTTCTTGTCATTTGCTCAAGTGCCTTCTTATTGTTCCATGGGACTTTCTTATATCTGCACATCATCTGCTTGCATAGTACTTGCCCTCGCCAGTATAATCCTTTGGGTACAGGAAATGATGTGCACAAGTATATGCATTCTTCATGCATAATATATTGAGGAGCATATTTTATAATCATGGTTCTTAGTAAACATTTCCAAGGCCTTATTGCTCTGTATAACCTTGTTCTTTCCTTTCTTTTCTTCCAATTCCCTACTCATCATAACATGGAGAAGTGGATAAATTTAGCCAACTTTGTCTCATTCCACCTTGGTATTTCTTACTCTAGTCCTTATATTCTCCATCTTTGCTTCCCTAATCCAAAAACTTACTCCTCATGCCTGGATGTTTATAATACTACAGCAATAGAATTTCCTTCCTTCACACGATCCTGCCTCCAAATATTTTGACACATGGTAAGAATAATCTTAGCACAAAATATAACCTTCTGTTTAAAAACTTCTTTTCCTATGATCAGGTTTTCCTAGCATGGACCTGAAAGAGGTTAGGAGAAGGTGTCATGTGAGGACCTGTTTATTAAGTTAGGAACAGTCTTGTTTGGGCCCCAGAATGCTTCTTTCTCACAAACCCATTTATCACATCAGTCTAGTGACTGGGGACAGCTCTTGGATCTTCCTAGTTCAGGTACATGGCCTGACAGTACCTGCTCCAGCTCTTTTAAAGCAGACTTTAATTAAGAATCACAAAAATATCATTGGGAAGAGGGGACTATGTAAACTTTCCTACAAGTTAGTATTCCTAATGCACCCTTTTTACAAAGTTGTGGTTGACTGCCAGTGCCTCCTAATCAGGTTATTGTGGGTGGTGAGGTGATATTTTTAGGTATATTCTGTTGCTGCTCCTCTAGCCATGCCTTCTCCACTTTTGAGCTTCATCCTTGTCCAGAGTATTCTTATTATTTATCTTTATGTTAATAACAGAGATCTATGTTTCTCTTCTTAATGTATCTTCCAAATTCAGTTCTTCATGAACAGATGTTCCACTTCACCTAGAACTTCACAATGTTGTTTGTATTGCGTCTGTATTTTTTAAACTGTTAATTGCCAATTTACAGATTTTTGCTGGCTGAGAACTATGGAAGCCAGGATCTCCCTCTTCTGCTTCAGAATGTCTTCTTGATATACGGGAAGAATGTCTTCTGTGATCAAGACAAGAACCAAATAATGGTTAATGCTACATCCCTGGGGTGGTCCCAAGACCCGGAGATGAATGTCTCCTTGACGTTGACAGGATTTAGGAGGCTAACTACAGAACTGTATAAAAAAATCATGGTGGTGTTTATAGGCATGAAATTGAACATTCAGAATTTTTGGATATTTCCTTATGCTGTTTTGATGATAGCTATGATAGTCACTATTTATTTTGGTTTATGGGGCTATATTTTAGTCTTATTTCTTCTAGACCACTAGGCTTCCCATTTGGATATCTCTTTGGAAGGAAACATGTTCCTGGATCACATCTCTGTAATCTTGCCAGTGGTTCCCAAATGCTGATCTGTGAGCCATTACCAACTGTACTGCCTCAAAATTCTCTGAGAGAATTTATTAAAAAGTATGATTCCAGGATGCTTCCCTAGAATTTCTGATAAATTATATATGGGGTAAGACCTGTGTTTCTAAGGAAGCTCCTAGGATATTCCTGTATGAAGCTGGGTTGAGAAATGCTGATCTAAATGACAGCCATCCCGTTTAGGTTTGATGGAGTTCTGGATTTCAACACAATAATAATAACTAATACAGTAATGCTTATTGGACACTTACTATATACCAGCCATTTTATTTTATTTATTTATTTTTTTAAGATTTTATTTATTTCTTTGACAGAGACACAGCGAGAGAGGGAACACAAGCAGGGAGAGCGGGAGACAGAGAAGCAGGCTCCTCGCCGAGCGGGGAGCCCGATGCGGGGCTCGATCCCAGGACCCTGGGATCATGACCTGAGCCGAAGGCAGACGCTTAACGACTGAGCCATCCAGACACCCTACCAGCCATTTTAAATGTCTGTGTGGAACATATGTATCACTTTTACGAAGATTACCGTGATCCTGTGAGGTAAATACAATTATCACCCTTATATGGGGAAACTGAGGCTTACTCAGAATCACGAATCTAATGACTGCGACCTAAGCCTATACACAAACCCATTCAGTGCTAAGTAGCGTGCTACTTAAACTTAAGAGGCAAGCACCAGTTCCAACCCGATCTCCAAGAGGGTGACCTTGGATAAGACATTTAAATATTCAGGAAATCTATTTTTTTTTTTCATTTGTAAAATGAAAGCGTTAGATTAGGTAATTTTCTAGTTCTTTTTAGCTCAAAAATTATGCTTTTTGTATGAAAATGCAGTTATCTTTAAAGAAGCATAACAATGAACTAATCTCTAACCTATGAAACATTTATACACAGTTTACAGCAGTATTCATGGAAGTATAAAAACTGAAGTACAATTTGGCACCTTTCACACCAATCTTTCATTTTATGAACACTTAATATATACAATTTCTGCCCTAAATATTGAACTGTGATTCTTTCTTTTGCTACAGTCTAGGTATCTAGCCATTGGGCTTATCTATAGCAAAGCTCTGCCATTCCTGGAATTAAAGTACCCCTTGACTTTTCTTATGCCGTTTGTTAACTATCTTAGAGAAGAGACTTTGCCAGAAGTATTGTTGTCTTTTAAAGTTTGAATCTCAAGAGCCGTCCTAACTAGTTTTGTCTTCTACTGTAATTACTGTTTTGTGGGTCAGAAATGGGGTAGAATGATTTTTTTTATTTGAAATTTTACTTAGTTAACATGCAGTGCAATATTGGTTTCTGGAGTAGAATTCAGTAATTCATCCCTTACATATAACATCCAGTGCTCATCACAAGTGACCTCTTTAATACCCATCCCCCATCTAGCCAATCCTCCGCCCACCTCCATCCATCAACCCTCAGTTTGTTCTCTGTCTTTAAGAGTCTCTTATGGTTTGTTTCTCGCTCTCCTTTTTTTCTTTTCCTCCTTCCCATATGTTCATCTGTTTTCTTTCTTAAATTCCACATATGAGTGAGATCATATGGTTGGAGCAGAACGATTGTATAATTTCTTATGCACCACACTTCCTAGCATGGCAGCTTTTTTGTGGTGGTGGTGGTGGTGGTGGTGGTGATTTTACTCAGTAGAATCTTTTTTTATACTTGACCTGCTGTTTCTGCTCAGCTTCATACCCATGAAAGGTAGGACTTGACAAAATCAAGGTACTAACCAACACTTCTTTATTAACCTGTGAAGGCTCTGTTGAAACATAGTTCTAACTTTTTAAAGGTGATTACCCCTTTTCTCAGGATTTACTTTTTAAAGCATTTCTTCAGGAAAACATCTAGTAGTTTATAGGCTTTGCTTACATAATTTCATGTTGAATTTTGTAATATGCGTTATGTAATAATGCAAAGATATTATACAGCAGTGTAGGTGAGCATACTGAAATCAGACGTGCACACACAGATTACATATGTGTGTATATATAAACTATACATTATGTATAATTTACTATTTTTATTTACTGCTAAGGTTCTTATCTTCTGATAAGGTCATGGTACAAATTGTTTGGCTGTTGTTAAGCTGTCACACAAATGTTTGTTGCTGCTTTTTTTTTTTTTCCTGTTCCAGGAGACATGCTTGCTCTATGGTTCCAGGTTCCAAGAAGTGAAATGTTGCAAGACATGTCTATCTGCAACAGAACAATTCTGAGCATTGCTTTCTATTCAGTGCCCATGAAAAGGAAGTACAATGAGTAAAGAGAGTCAAGGTAACATTTAAAATTCTCTTACGGCCTTTGACTAATTTTCTTAAAGAAACAAAAAAACCTCGGTGTACTAAAGCGTTACTTGGTCAAATAAGGAAAGTCTGATTATTTTAGAAGGCTTAAGATAGAACGTTTTACCAAATCATTCCTTTAAAATGCTGCTTCCCATAGTTAGAGGTTTTGAAGCTATATTTAAAATCATCATTAATATAAAGAGTCATTGGGACCACCAAAATTAACATTTGTGTCACCGGAGAAGCTTTGTGAAAATTAATTTCTCCTCCAACCCAGTCAGATAAACCTTTCCATCTGGCTAATTTGTGAACATTATCTAATGTAATGTTATTTTCTGATTTATTAAATAGAGGACTTGAAGAGACACAATTAGCATCAGAAAGAATATCTGACTTAAGATGTTATGTTAGGGTGTTGTTGTTTATTTCATTCTTCTACTATAAACAGGGCTTCATTCATACAAATTTTCTGAATGTTATGTTGAGCGGCTTAGATGAGCTCAGAAAGGAAACCAGTCCCTATACCTAAGGAGGCTGGAGTTCATATGCGTACAGTGGCTTCATGTTCTGAGTTTTTAAAATACAGCTCTGATTTCAAATAATCTGTACCATATTCCCTGTAACAGATCAAAATATTTTAGAAACATTTATTTTCTGTATACAAACTACTTCTCTGAAACTTTCTTATACTGCTGACATAGACGTGAAAATTCTTTGGAAAACCCATTGCAGTTTTGGGTTAAAAAAATTGTGATCAAGGGAAGTGTAAACTATAGAGTAAAGTATAAAGTTTTAAATATCTTAAAGGAGGTGCAAATGAAGTACTGTTGCTTTTCAGAAGTATCTTGCAGGATCAGAGAGGAACTTAGGGAAACAATGGCATTTGAAATAGACCTGAAATGTTATTGATAGTGACAATTGATTATTGCCTAGCAGACATTGTTTGCTTAATTATTTATATACATTATCTTAGTTTGTTCTTCAAATTCTGTGAAGTAGCTTCAGTTATTATCCCTGTTTAATAAGTGAAAAAAAGAGAGACATTAAAACGATATGTCATATACCTAATTGGAGATGGAACTGAGGATTTGAGGATTTGAACTGAGGTATGTTTGGCTCTAAATTCTGTTTTTAAATTCATTATATCCATGGATTCTACTATAGTATAGTATTTGGCTCTAAATTCTTTTTTTAAATTCACTATCTCTAGAGTATACCTAAGTATAGTCTTAGTAGAATTAAATATAGGAGGGTATGAGTATTTGAGATAGTGGGAACAGCATGAGCAAAGACACAGAGAGTGGAGAGTACAGGAAATAGCAGAAAGAAGTTGATTTTGTTGGAGTTATTGGTATATGGGAAATGAGAAACAAATTTGGAAATGCCACATGAGGCCAGTTGGTGAAAAGCCCTGATTGCCAGGCTCAAGATGCTGACTCTTAGGTGATAGAGTTACTGGTAATTAGGGCTAATGAAGAATTGGGATAAGTATATAAGATTTTGGAGATGGAGAGATTCATCATAGCGTTAGAACTTTGATCCTGAAAGCTACAATGAGGATCTGAACTGCAGAGATGGATGGAGGAGGCCAGGATGTGGAAGGAACTACCAAGGTGCAAAGATGAGACTGTGTGACTTAGTAGATGTAGGTTCTTTAGGAAGACAAGCCTGTTGAAGATGGAACATTGTGATTTTGGATACACTGATTGGGACACCTAGGTAGACATTTTCAGGAGGCATTTGGAAGATTTCGCTCATAGACCACCCCCCACCTGCCTGAATAGAAGGAGAGGAATGCAGTATGTAACAAGCATTAGATGAGGCAGAAATAAAGTCAACATTCTTTTTTTTCTAGGGCAGACACTGTTCTGGCTGCTTTACTACAATAATCCTGTGATATAAATCTATTAGCTCCATTTTAAAGGTAAAAATATAGCATAAAAGAAGTTACGATTTGCCCAAAGTCAAAATATTAGTAAATAGTAAAGCTAAGGTTCAGACTTAAGTCTGCTTCACTGAGGGGCCTGAAATCATTAGTCTTTGAAATTATCAACCATTTATTCATTATATGTTTTATTGTGCATTTATTTTGTACAAAGCATTGCTCAATCTCCAAGAAAAATTGTGTGAAGAAAATGGCAGTCCAATATGATGCTATTTGTGTGTGTGTGTGTGTATACACATATATTTTAAAGATTTATTTATTTATTATTTGAGGGAGAGGGAGAGAGAGAGAGAGGAGGGTCAGAGGGAGAGGGAGAAAGACAATCCGAAGTGGACTCCCCGCTGAACACAGAGCCTGATGCCATGGGGCTCAATCCCAGGCCCTGAGATCATGATGTGAGCTGAAACCAAGATTCGGACGCTTAACTGACTGAAACACACAGGTGCCCTTATTCATGTGTATTTTTAAAAGAAACACCGAAAAAATAATGCTGCATATTTTCTGTGGATACATATAAAAAGAGTCTGGAAAAACACACAGCAAATGGGTAACGGTGGTTACATCTGAGGAAAGAATTAAGATAAGAGAGGTTAAAGAAATTTATGTCTAATGTTTTAATTATATGGAAAATATATTCATGTATTATTTGTGTAATTAAAAATTAATTTTAAAATGAATATTTCTGCCTGCAAATGGCTTCCCATATGGACATGATTATGATATAAGGAGTTTAAATCAAGTAAATGAGGAAATAGGATGGGTTTACAGAAATTATTTTGAACAACTTCTGTGTTAGGTGAGAGACCGTTTTTTTTTGTTGTTGTTTTGGTTTTGTTTTTTTCATGACTGGTTGCTGGTTTCTTCTGAAGAAAGTCAGGCAAGCTTCCATTAATGCCATGAGACACAGCCTGTTAGTGGTGCCGACCTCATTTTTCTGAGGAGCGTGTCAGGCTATCGGTAGTAGCCTGAGGGGGAAATTCCCCAGCAGGAGTCTGGATGTAACTTGCTTATTCTTGAGGATGGAATCATTGAAAGCCAGCTGAGTTCTTTTGTCAGTGGGCGGAGGCTTGAGTGTGGAGCTCTTTTCTGTTGAGCTTGCCCACTGGGGGCCTCCTTTAGCTACTTGCAGCCTCACTCATGCCCCACCTATGGATCAAAGCTCCAATTGTAATTAGCTTCTGCCCGGTGTTCTTATTTCGGCCCCCGGGGTTCTCACATGTGCTCTTTTCTTTACCGTGTTTCCTCTTAGTTCCGTAACCTTTCTCATCTTTCCAGCCTCAGCTTGAATTCTACTTCCACCAAAGAGTCATCTGCATCCCACCTGCCACACTAGACCGGGGACTTCTTTCTGTGCTCCCCTCTCCACCTAAGACCTTTCTCTGCTCCGGCTGGACATCAAATTACAGAGAAGCTTTAAAAATGATAATCGTCTGGGTCTCACCTCAGACCGATTGCGTCTGAATCTTGAGGATTATATGTAGATATTTACTTTGTAGATAGTGTCCGTCGTATAATTGCCCTCGTATTTCTTGATATTAAGTACATTAGGAAGAGGGGCTCTGGTTACCTGCATCTATTTGCTTTTTGATACTGAAGACCGTTTCTCACACTTACCAGTTGTTCTGGCCTTACTTCAGTCATCAGGATAATGTCTTAGAGTCAGAGATCTATTTAGCTTGCTTAATTTAAAGAAAAATTTTTTGACATCATGTATTATTTTTTCTGGGTCCCAGAAGTAGACAAAGGGGCATCTCAAATGAGGCTCAAAAAAGTAAATATTCACAATACCTTATGCAAAGCAGTCTCTCAATGCAACAGCTTTCACTGTCCATTCTAGTTCAGCCGTTTCCCATCACCATACCAACTCATGTCTGATAATAGCAGTGAGGTATGACCTGGACAGAGAAAGGTATGAAATACTCAGTTTTGTCCTCTGGAGTCTCATTCTTGATCTCATGGGCTCTTAATGTACAGCATCTACCAGTCAGCATTTGACTAGGTGTCCTTAGACCTCAGACATTCCTGATACCTTGGGGCCCAGCGTGCTGCTCAAAGCCTTGTGTGTCCTTTCAACCCTCCATATCCACAAATCAAAGAGAAGAGCGTAATGTTTAAGAGCCCAGGTTCTGGAGCCTGGATCTGGGTTTGGAGGCCAGCTCTGCCATTTCAGTGAGCCGGGTGCTTCCCTGTGCTTCAGTAGTCCCATCTATGCAATGTGGAAAACATAGTATGGTATCTACTTCATGAAGTGTTAGCAGTGTTAAATGAGTTAATACACACGAATAACTTAGAAGATAATCCAGCACATTGTAAATGCTTTAAAAATATTGGCTATTTTACTCTCAAAGATTAGGCGTTCATCTGGGTTACATAAATGTTACAGAAGAATGTGGGAAGGATGAAGAATAAACTAATCGTAGATAGTATAAAACCACTAAAGGGAAAATGGAGTACAAATGTCATCGTAGACACTGAAGAAGTTTTAAAAGAAATGCGGTTTGCTAAAGAAGATCTCAACAAGAGCGGATTTACCATTTTCCCTGGCCCCTTACTGGGTCCTGGGAAGATCCTATCAGTTTTGTATTTATAATTCTGTATTCTTTTTCTTAAAAAGTGTACCTTAAATTATATAAACTTTAAGATTTGTAAAACCTGCATCTCCTAAGTCAAAATGAAAAACACTGTTCAGGAAAATAAAACAGTAGAGAAATTCAGGCCAAATTGGTGAGGTGGACATATAGAATATCCATTGCCTAATGACTTCTGCCTTTTAAGCTCAGGCTTAGAAATCACAGTTCTATTTTCTTTTTTCTTTTTTTTAAAGATTTTATCTATTCATGATAGAGAGAGAGAAAGAAACAGAGGGAGAAGCAGGCTCCCAAGGAGCAGGGAGCCTGATGCGGGACTCGATCCCAGGACCCCGGGATCATGACCTGAGCCGAAGGCAGACGCCCAACCATCTGAGCCACCCAGGCGCCCCACAGTTCTATTTTCATATGTCTTTTTTGGAAGCTTTTCTAACAGCTTCCTAAAGGAATCAGTTTGCCCTATGTATGGACATGTTAACTCTTATTTTTTTTTTTCCCTCTTAATTGCCTTCATCTTAAAATATGAGGAAGAATTAATTAACTATCCAGATGGGGGAAGAAAAGTTAATAGCAATTTTAATGAGTGTAACCTTAGCAGGATTTGTAATAACCCTGCAAAGATGGTGAAGTCACTTCTTTCTCCACTTGACTCTCTCACCTTCTGTGAATGTCTATAAGTGCTGATTACAAGTGATTAATTACCTACTGGAAGGCTTGTCTCCAGCTCATCTTCTTATCCCCAAACCAACTGCTGTCTGAAGAGTATAGTGAGAACTCTAAGTGCAAAAAAGATAAAATGGCATTTTCTACAATATAAAGTGCTTACAATACAGAATTTGATGAAGAACATCTGGCTAGAGCTTTTACAACAACACGGAAAAGGCAAATGAGTTCTTTGAGGCTGGCCTTGGAAATGTCATCTAAATGACAGAAAATATGGTGGCCATGCCATAAATGAGACATTTGTGCTACCACAAGGCAGTGAATTTTTGCCTGGAACCACTCTCCAGACTATAGTGCCAGAAGGAAGAGCCCAAATAGAGCCTAGTGTTATCACTGAGTGGAGTATTCAGAGTTTAGAGTTTGGGGCTAAGGAGGAAATTGGAATTTGTGGGATGGATGAGGAACAGTGGGGACAAGAATTATATAGGGAATGAAGGTCAGAAATCTGCACAAAGGTATACTTGATTCTTTGGCCAAATACCAATCTCTGCCATGTACAGAGTGAAATTCCATATGGCTCATCAAGGAACAACCACGGGAGAAAGAAAAAATACTGGGGAGTTGTGAGCTGACCTAAGCTTGTACAATGCTGGGAGACATTCACGTTCCATCCAGTCAGAGCAGAAGGACCTTGTTGAACACCTGGCATGTCCAGCGGAGAACCTAGAAAGGCCATGTTCCAGAAACAGGACTAACTTAGTTCTGGAGTAAATGATACTTTGGAATCACTCTGACATATCACAAACAACAAGACTTAAAAGGATTAAGCAGGCCACAGGTAAATGTACTACCTTCAGAACAAAAAACATATTTTTAAAAAATATTTTATTTATTTGTCAGAGAGGGAGAGAGCACAAACAGGGGGAGCACAGGCAGAGGGAGAAGCAGGCCCCCGCTGAGCAAGGAGCCTGATGCAGGACTCGATCCCAGGACACTGGGATCATGACCTGAGCTCAAGGCAGACGCTTAACTGACTGAGCCAATGGGGTGTCCCCAAAAAACAGTATTCTATTGAAGAAGACAACAAAATCCAGTCACATGACAATGTAGCATCCATTATGTCTATAATACAACTAAATTATATGAGAGATACGAAAAAGCAGAAGAATATGTCCCATAGCTAAAAGAGTAATCATTTAGTAGAAACCTATCCCTAAATTATAGATATGATGGAATGATCAGATAAGGACTTTAAAATACGTATTATAAATATGTTCAAGGATATAGGGGTGCCTGGGTGGCTCAGTCTGTTAAGCCACCGACTTTTGTTTTTGGCTTGGGTCATGTTTTCAGGGTCCTGAGATGCAGGGCCACATTGTTCTCCCCGCTCAGGGGGTAGTCTGTTTGGGATTCTCCCTCTGCCCCTCCTACCACGTGTTAACACAGGTGCACTCTCTCTCTCTAAAATAAATCTTTAGAAAAATATGTTCAAGGATACAAAGGAAAATATAGCTATAATTAGGGAAAATAATTAGAGAAATGGAAGATGTAAAAGGACCCTAATGGGCTGTCTAGATGAAAAATGTAATATCTAAAAAAAAATCCTAGATAGAGTTAACAGCAGATTATTCACTGCAGAACAAAATATTATTAAATTAGTGGAGGGACCTCATAGAGCGAAACTAAGTCAACTGTCCTGAAGCAGTCCTAGGTTAACCAGCTCTAAACTGACTAACCAGCTGACTGCAGATGCATGAATGAGTTCACTAAGATCAGCCAAGCATGGCTTAGAACAGTAGAACTATCTAATGACATGTACACAACAGAAATAATTAATAATTATTTTAAACCAGTAACTTTTAGGGTGATTTATTACTCAGCAACTAACTGATACAATGTGGATCACCTCTCCACTTTGGTAGGCAGTTCGTCTATGTCTAATTTGGTCCTCTCTTGACGTAATGCTCTTCTGAGGATCCTACTTGATACTCCATGGGTGATGAAATTGGAACATAAACTACTCTTGGCCTTTCGCAAACTCCAAAAGCTATTCTATCTGATCCTTGGGCTGATTCTTTCCAAAGCATTGCATAATTTCTTCACATACAGTTGCTGATTATTATTCAGATAAAGACTCATTAGGTACCCTTTGCAGATCTCTGGAGTTCTCTTTATGCAGCATAATGTTTTTTGATTATCTGTCCTGTAAATTTTAGCTACAGTATAACTTTTGAATTCTGAACTCTGTATCTTCACCTAGGAAACTTTGCCAGGCTTTATTAATGCCATTCAGCAAACGGGGGCAATGGTTGATGCCATGGAGTGAATGTTTGTGTCCCCCCAAAGATCATATGTTGAGGCTCTAACACCTAATATGACAATATTTGGAGATAGGGTCTTTGTTGGGTAATTAGGTTTAGATGTAGTCATGAAGGTGAGGCTCCCGTGATGGGATTAGTGTCCTTGTAATTAGAGGAAGAGACCAGACCACTCTCATGCTCTCACTTGCATGTTCCCTTGTACCCTTCCTCCCTCCCTCTCCCTCTCTTTCTCTATCTGTGCCATGTGAGAACACAGCAAGAAAGTGGCTGTCTGCAAGCCACAAAATGGCCCCAGCCAGGACTCAGCTATGCTGGCACCTTGACCTTTGACTTCTAGCTCCAGAGCTTGAGAAATAAATTTATTTTGTTTAAGCTACTCAGTCTGTGGTATTTTGTTATGGCAGTCCAAGTTGACTAATACAGTTGGTCTCACCTTACTTTTTTTCTTTTTGGGGGGATCACTGGCCATCCTACCTGTTGTTCAACGTGTGAAAATTGTTGTTTCATACATTCTGTTTGTGTTTTTTAGTTGTTTAATGCAGGAAGATAAATCTGCCCCCTGTCACTCCTTCAAGGATGGAAGCAGAACTCTCTTCCAGTTAGATTTTGTTGAGTGAATACAAATTTATTGTAATAAAAACTTTTGTTGAACTCTGATATACAGAAAGCTGATATTTTTGAAGAAGTCTAAGAATTTAGAAACTTTCAGGTCTGACACCTTTCTCTCAATTCCTTCCTCAACTTTTATGGATTTGAATGGCATAAAGGGTTTTTTCTTTCTTTTTTCATATCACCCAATTGAATTAAAATATTATTCTTGAACAAAATTTATTTTTCCTCCTATTTAGTATGCAAATTGAAAATTTTTGAAGGTTCTCAGGACCCCAGGTGATCTTGTTGTGACCTATTGAAAATTAGAGGGTAATAACAGAGCTTTCCAAGCTAAAGAGTAAAGATTGCTATCTATTTCAGTAAGAGTGTTCTCAGACTATAATGTCTCCCTCCTCCATTGTAGATATAGATAGAGTGGTGCTCTGGACTTGAGAGGAGGGTAAAATTGGTGATTAGGCACATTAAGTTATGTCACTCATGAAATCTTTTTGAAAGGCTTTTTCTTTCTAAGTCACTCTTGGTACAACATATTGTCAATAAATTCTATCAACATTTTGACAAAGATTCATGTGTGTTATTTTGTTTCTCATTGAATCCTATGGACCAGAGTTATCATATCCTAAAATAAGTCTTAGCTGCAATCTTAATGAAAAATAATACATTCCCATGCCAAACAATAATGACTGTACCATTATCTGCAATTTAAAATTATCCCTACGTCTTTTTCTTTTCCCTGATAGTGGAAAAATAAGAATTACCTTTATCAAGTCTTCTTTTTTTTAAAGATTTTTATTTATTTATTTGACAGAGAGAGAGATAGCGAGAGCAGGAACACAAGCAGGGGGAGTGGGAGAGGGAGAAGCAGGCTTCCTGCCGAGCAGGGAGCCCGATGTGGGACTCGATCCCAGGACCCTGGGATCATGACCTGAGCCGAAGGCAGACGCTTAATGACTGAGCCACCCAGGCGCCCCCTTTATCAAGTCTTCTTTAAGCAAAGGTTCAGCAGTCAAAAATAAGGCCTCAGTGTAATCCTTCCCTGACAGATAGGAGAAGAAAGAAAAAAAAAAAAAGTTTCTCCTGAAATTGCATTTTCATTTTTCACCTAGAGAGAAGACATCTTTTAGACATTCTTTAGATCTCTGTGAATGATTTTGTGTTAGGTCTTCAAATGTGTTTTTTTTTAAGACTCCCCTAAAGGGGTTTGGGTGAGAGTAAGCAATCTGATAGAATTCTCATGCATTCACATCCCAGACTTTGCCTAACTTTAGAAGTGCGCTGTCTTTCTGACACCTTTCACAGCCCTTCAACAACTTATGATCTGAGAGATGATGAAAAGCAGCAACTCTGCAGACAAAGACTTTGGGCTTCAGGCATTGACTGACTTCTTTCAGTGTCCCCCTTTCAATTTTGCCATCTTTCAGGGTTTTGTTTGGTATTTGATACAGCTTTTCAGAGATTTAATAGCCTTTCAATAACAAGTGTTAAGAAAAGGAACATGACCACGATTGACTGTGTGTGTGCTGGCTGGACTCAAAGGCACATGAAACCTCCTGCCTTACCTAGCACTTAACCCATTGTAGTAAAAATACCACGATCTCCTGTTATAATCACACTAACCTTTATAACCAGTTCCCCATCCTGTTAAAGATAAGGGGGGAGAAATTTTTTTTTGTAGCCCATTGTGACCACTGTCATGTTTCTCTGTGAACTTTGATATTTAGAGAAAGCTGAGAGAATCCAGAGGAATTGGAAACCAATGTGTGTGGTAAATTCAGAAGGAGCTATCATTACAGGGCTTTTTCATTTCATCCCCCACCCTGGGTCCCAGGGTTCTTGATCTAGGCCTCATTTACCTACAGTAATACTTTGCCCTTCTCACCAGCCCTCATGGATATGACATCCTTGCTTTCTTAACAGCTCTGCTAATATTTTTTTCTCCATCTCACTTGGAACACCAAATGATAAATTGAGAGAGGCTAGCTAATTTTTTCTCTTTTATTCCTCAAGAAATGAAACATCAGCTACCTAGGATATATTTTGGTAGTAGTCTTTCATATGCCTTTATCTATTCTAGGTAATGAGATTTGATAGTTTGTTCTAATGTACCTGATTGGAGAAATCCATGTAGCTGTAATATATATTGAGTAACATTCCTTTGTTGGTGATGATTCCATATGGTACCCGGTAACATCAAGCTCATATACATGGAACAGGGGTCTATGGTCTCTGATTTCAGTAGAAAACCACAAGAATATCTTAAAAGGAAGCCTTCATTGAGGTTTGGAAAGACATGCAAAGCATCAGGGAAGAAGATACTGTGTGAAGAGGGGAGACAAGTTTTCCTTTAGTCATTGTGCTGCTACAGTTTACATTTCATATAAAATACATTCTTGTGTTCAATGAGTATAGCAATGTAAGGGTAATCTACTTCTTCAAGAATGCAAATTAATAAAAAAAAGAATACAAATTAATACAGAGTAGGGAGAAAATTTATGAAAACTCAACCACATGAAGGAGATTAAAATACAGCATTAAAAGAGGCTAATAATCCTGGTTGAGAAGGTAATCATTGTAGAGGATAGAAATAAAAATGTGAACTTATTCAAGGGCTTCTCAATGTCCCTACTAAAAGCCTAACTCTCTCGTTCTTCTAGGAAGCTTTTCTTAGTGAATGATAACTGTTTGGCTTCAACATGTAAATATATGCTCATGAATTTGTGTTGGCATCAAGAATCTAACATTACTGCTTAGATATATGAGAACGTTTAATTTTCTTGATTTTTCAGTCCCTTTTGGATTTCTGATTTTGTTGGATATGGTTGCTCTTTTAGATTTCCTTTCCTTTTCCTGGCTTCTGTCTAAGTTGGTATCTAGAAATTACAAGGAGGTTTGTGTTACTCTTTGGTATAAGAGGAAAAGGCATTCTGATATCTGTTAGTCATCCCATGGATGTGTTGATTGTCCTGGTCTTCCACTGATATTGTCTGGCCTTTTTTTTTTTTTTAAAGATTTTATTTATTTGATAGAGAGAATGAGATAGAGAGATCATGAGGGTCAGAGGGAGAAGCAGACTCCCTGCCGAGCAGGGAGCCCGATGCGGGACTCGATCCCAGGACTCCAGGATCATGACCTGAGCCAAAGGCAGTCGCTTAACCAACTGAGCCACCCAGGTGCCCTTGTCTGGCCTTTTGAAACATTATGGTGGTACATGCAAATGGAGTCTATGATTGTGGCCATTTGTCTCCACTTATAATGACCCTGCTCACTAGGTTCCAACCCAGGCCTTTGAATTTGCCTGCCTGTTCAGCACCACTGTGTTTCCTCAGTGGGACACCTGGCTATTTCTGGATCATACTCGCATTTTATACTTAGGCTGTGAAACCCAAGGGTGTTTCCACGAACTCATATACCTAGCATGTATGTCTCTGAAGAACTACATCTTTTGGCATGTTCAGTGTGTTTGGGGCTTCTCCTAGAGACTCACGGTCTCCCCCCAGGCTGAACTGGTGAATCTTGCCATTGTCCCACTAGTGCTGAGGATCTCCCACAAGAGCTGTGATGCTTCTGTCCTCTCTTTCTATGATTCTATTCTAATGAGGAGAATATAAAGACCTGTGCATATGACCTCTTCACTTTCCCTCTATGTCTTCCCGTATTCCACAGCCAATAGAGATTGTTTTTCTTCTTTCTGTCTGGCAAGGACTTCTTTATATTTTCTACTTCTGCCTCTTTACCTAGGTCCTCAATGGCAAAGGGATTCTGCAAGAGATGCTTGTTTACTAATAAAGCAAGATCCAAAAATAATAGCTTTGTTATGCATAGAACATATCACTTATGAGCAAGAAAAATCTGGATTGGTAGTCCTTTCTGAAACAAAGCAGAAATAAATAAATACCCAACCAATACAGGAATCTTTCTTACAGTATAACTGACAGTTGGTTATTCAGGTTTTACCTGTATCACTCAAGTGACCAGCTGTTCCCTACTCCACGGGTCGGTTCATTCCAGAGTTGGACAGTTATATTTATTTTCATGCATTGTGCAACTATAATGGGTTGTAAAGGACTCAAGAGCAGGGACTTTAATTAATTCTACTTTGCATCCTCATGGGTCCAAAATACATAGAAGGCTCTCAGCAACTGTTTGCTGAAATAATGAATGAATTCTGTCAAGGCACGTGCTGCCACTATAATTTCTATCTTTTGTTTCTGGTTCTGCTCCTTAATGCTACAATTTGACAAGCCTTCATATATCTGTAGGCAGATGTTTTTACTTAAACATTTTTCGGGCAGGCCAAGTATTTCTATTTCCTTCAGTTGCCCTCGAGAAGATTTCCACACCATTCTGGTCACTTTCATTTGAAATCTTTAACTAGAAAAGCAGAGCATAGCTCTGTGGTTATATCAAGTGGCATAATCTATTACCAGTAGAAAACATAGCAGGGAGGTTAAAAGAGAAGAGGAAAAATTTTACATATATATTAAAGAAAATGGCTTGGAAAAAATAAGTTCGCTAGTAAATAAAGAAGGGCATGAAATTAAAGAGTCTAGAATGTATATTTTGAGATTAAAAAGCATTTGATATAGCCTCTCATGAAATTTTACTTGCAAATTTGAATGGAATTGGCTTGGCTAAAAAACAGAATCCTCCTGTCTCAAAAGTCACTTAGAAGGTTGTGAATAAAGGGTAATGAGAAATAGTAGGGATTCTGGATTAGGGGAATATCCAGAAAACACTGGATAGGTGGTAGAGAAAGGGTACAGCAAGTCCTATGCACAGTACTATGAATGCTTGGAAGGATGAAGTAAAAAGCGAGCAAATGCATGGGTTATTTGCCCTTTAAAGTTTCAGAGCTGCAAGCATGAGCAGAGACTGAGGTGAAACAGAAGGGATGCTAATAAGACACAATAAAAGGAGATAGCCATAAATTCAAATGCACAAAAATGACAATTCAAACAGCTTCAAGATTTAACCGAATGCCAGGATTCAGCACTTCCCACTCTGGTTTGCATGTAGTTTAATGGAATATCTGCTCAATGAGGGGTGTAAGTATGAGTGTTAGAGTCTAGTTCAGGCAGATCAGAACCTACAAAGTGGTTAAAGCCAGACACATTTGTTTCAACTCATTTATGGTATCCGATCTGGCGCCTCTAGTAATCACAGGACTTCTAAAAAATTAAAATCAATAGTAATAATTAAAAAAATACTAGGGTATTCCTCATAGACCTTGATGTATTCTTCAGAGTCTCATAAAATCTTTGCAGCCTTGATTTACTTTGGCAATGTGGACCTAAAGCTCTGAATACTTCTTTCATCTCTTATTTATAATGCTTCCCAGTCTTAGCATCAAGTGACAGTTGACTTCTTTATGCTTGTTTGTCCCTGGATACATTATTGTACTTGAAATTTTCACATTTCTTTCTCAGAGGTGCTTGCTTCCATTAACTCATGTATTGGAGAATGGTTTCTTTGCAACAATAGTTACATAATTTCAAAACTGGCTAAAAGGTTGGAAAAAAAATTAGGCATTTAGCTGGTTGGAAGATTTTTTTTTTTTCCTGGTTGGAAGATTTGTGGTATTCTTTGTGATCACCAAGTCTTTTATTGTTCAGAGTATGAACAATAGGGGATACTATCATTGGGACACTGAAATGCTTGGATATCAGGCATAAACTGACATTGTCCTGGAAAACTAAGAAGATGTATGGTCAACTACCTTTGACTAATTAAATGGATTCCTCTAGATGCTTTGGTGGTTGTACCTGTAACTATACAGGCTCTTATTTTTGAGGGAAGAGAAATTTTCTGAGTCATTTGTCTCTGCCTTTCAACCAGAATATATACAATGAACTATCTTTTGTGTTTTGGAAAATTCTCCCCCTAGTTTTGGACTCTCAAATACTCTTTACTTGCAGCAGAGTTTAGCTGACTCTTTAACCTGTGCATCATGGCAGACTGGCGTTGGAGCTGACTTCCACGCGTGAGCTACCCAATTGAAGAAATACAGTGTTACAATGATATTTGATGGATTACTGAGTTGAAGGGTCATAGAGTAGGGTACATTTTGGCAAGTAAGAGAGAGGAAGTATAGCTTGATGTCAGGCCAGAGCTGAACTGTCTGTGGACTGACATGAGAGGATTTTGCCTTAGGAGGGTTTATACATGAACTCTCTTAGTGTAAAGAATGATTTAATTCAAATCATAATGGAAAGGCTAAGGATAGCCAAACAAATAGAGTAGTGACAATACATTTTTATTTCATTTTCAAATAGATATATCTTAAAAGCTGGCATTTACGTTTTAATCCCTCTGAGCGTGCTACTAAAAATCTTAGTATCTTTGATCATGAAAGTCATGAAGACAGTAAGGCTGAGAACCATGAATTTGATGGTTTAACTCCTTAGAGTTAAACTTGTCAACAAGTGAGAGGTTGAAGGGTAAAGGATGTTTGGAGGTAGGGCTTATGATTTGGGGGTGAAGTTAAGAGATTGTGACTTGCGCCTTTTGACTATGAGAGAAACAATCAGGATCTTGAGGGAGATACAAGTCTACCAGATGCCTTACAGTTCCAAAGGGGACACAGTGATATTTGCTAATGTATGAAGCGTATTGAGCATTAATTAAAGGGCCTGCTGTATGTACTTAGGCTCATGCAGATATCCTCACACTGCAGAAGAGAACATATGCTGTGCAGGGACCATGGGGAAAGAGCCTGGGCCCATAGTCTCTGAAGACACAAAAGTACAGTCAATCTGCTCAGGCAGCTGCTTCCATCATAGTCAGTATAGATATGACTAGATAGCCATTATTTGGATTTTGAGAAGCCTAGGAACTGATGAGAGAATAATTGAACCTCAAGTTTGGAACTCCCTCCACCTCCGTGTGATGCTTGAAATCCTCCCAGAACATTAACCCTGTGTCCTCTCTCTTTTTACCTTATAACTAAGCTTATTGAAAGAGTTTATGTTGACTGTCTTTGTCTTTTTATAGACCTTTAAATCCGGTTTCTATCCCCACTGATTCTTTGAAAGGTCTCTTAGTGACTTGTTCAATAAGTATATATTTGAATTATTTCCTAGACGGTAAGCTCCATGCAGGTAGAGTCTGGGTTGTCCTGTTCATCACCATTTCCCCACCTAGCATAATATAAAGCACAATACTAAGCACAATATAAATATTAGTTTTACCTAATGGCTATAGCCAGTGAGTACTGAATAGTCAGTAGTCCTTAATCCTTTTATAGAAACATTTTCTTTCTGTCTTTTTCAGTGGCCCTTAGATTTTGGCATTTGGAGTATTTGATTTTCTGTCTTTTCGTCTAATTCTGTATACTTTTGTGGGTGACCTATCCTTGGATAGATATTTGTGGATGGTTTCAAAATGCCATGTCTAGCTGCAAGCTAAGACCTTTGTCTTCTGCATGTTGGATCAATTTATCCAACTATCTGCTGGATATTTCCACCTGAATAAGGGGTCTTCCAACATACGTTTGGAAATACCCTGTGGCAGAGGATTTTTCTAGATTCTTCAGGCTTCTATATATTTCAGGGAACCAAATACATCTTCCAGTACCATCTATTCTTCATCCTGGTTTTCCTTAGAACTATTCTGGATAGGTTTAATCTTTTGTCGCTTTTTGCCAGCACAGTTTTCATATGTTCTAGTTATTAAATAAAGATTTAACATTTATATTTATGAAAAATGCAGAAGACAAAGTTGGAGCATCTTATTAAATACAAATGCTGCAAGCTTAGTACTTTGGCTAAATAATACTTCTAACTGAGCTCCTACTATGTGTCAAGTCATCTGCTAAGCACTTCTGCACAAATCATCTTTAATCCTCCTAAAAGCTCTGCAAAATAAATATTATTATCCATACTTTATAAACAAGGAGACTAAAGCTCAAAAAATTAAATATCTTGTGCCAGGTCATACAGCTAGAATGTGCTAGGGCCATACAAGAGATTGGCTCAAGCCAAAGCTCTTAATCCACTCTGTTCACATTTCCTGGACTTTTCTGTGTTTAATGAAGTCAGTGGTCTTGGCATGTTTCTTAGCAATATTTTTTCTTTGCTGAAGCTTCCCATACCTCTCTGCACTGTTTCCACTTGCACCTTAGCTCTGAATCTCTTGTTTTTTTCTGACACTTTCTCTTGAGATCCTGAAATGACTAATAGAACAACCCTGATTCAGAGCCAGAAAACGTTTCCATTTCAGCGGCTTTTTGGTTCATCATCAGGTAGTAAATGGAAATCCTTGGACAAGAATATGAGTTCCTGGGGGTAGAAAGCAAATGGAAATCCTTGAGCAAGAATAGGAGCTCCTGTTCTGGTATAATCAGGTTGTGCTTTTCTGTTAATTCTGGACTGGAAGGAAATGAAGAGGATAAGGAGATAAGAGGTCTGAGAGATTGACATCCCAGAAGGACACAAATATGGGGAGAAAAGAGGATGTTCTTGAATTCATGGAGGGGCACATCACTGTCCCAGTGTTTTGTTCATGGCCTGGACCACTGTCATCAAGGAAGGGGGTGACCTCAGTGAAAAGAGGCAGTCAGGAGAAGAGAAGGTTAGCACTGAGTTTGAGGGGGAAAAGTCACAGGAAGTGATTCATATGCTTCCAAATTACGGTTCCTTTGAAGCTTTGTCTTAAAATGGAATCAGGCCATTTAAGAAGCAAGGAGTTAGAAAAATACCACTTCTAACAACAGCCAGTATGATCATCACTGTTGTTATTTTTGATGTTACAGAGTGCTTTTGTCTGTGATAGCCACTGTGCTAAGACCATGATATCCATGCCTCATCGATCCTCACAATTCCTACACAAAGTATATGGCTTCCCCTATTTTAAAGTTGAAGACACGGAGGCTTGGAGGGGTGAAACGCCTCACACAAAGAACAGCGAGCAAGTAGCAGAGCTGTAGAGAACTCCCACATCCTTAGTGTATTCCCTTGGAATATTCACTGACTTGGTCGTTCATATGCTTCAGGAAACATGGAAGGATCATGTAGATGTTCTCCTACCTTTTCTGGATTTCATGCTAGAATCTCAGCAGCACTGAAGGCCATGCCAGGTGTGTGCGCACGCACACGCACGCACACACGCACGCACACACACACGCACACACACACACACCCACACGTTACCTTGCTCTCCCCGGCCAGTTAATAGTGAGGATACATTATCAGAGCTAATAGGACTCAAATGAAGAAAACTGGTCGAGTGAAACCTTGTAAATCGGTTTGTGTGTTTCCTCTGTCTCTTTCAATAGCTGATGCTGAGGATTTTCATCCTTGTCCAGCCAGGCTACAAGGGAAAGGATTAGTGTAAATAACTCCCACAACAGTGCTAAGAGTGCAGCCAGCTGCTTCGATGGCCCATTTATTAGCATGACAGAAATTCAAACCTGAAACAGGAGGATCTTTCCTCTGAAAACACCACTGTGCCTCAGAAAGTTGACCAGCCCCCCCATCCTCCACCATGTCTTGTTCTCATCATTTTTTTTCCTTCCCTTCTGTTTTTTCTGTCACTTTGAATTTGCCACCCCCTTCCCAGTGTGAAACAGGCTTTGTGCCTTGTGATGATTAAGGTGTGAAGTTCAAGGGGCAGACCTTCTTGGAATGCATGTCGCTTTAACATGGTGTGGTGGGAACCACAAGGCCTGGGTCCTCAGCCTGGCTTCTTCACTTACTACACGTGTGATCTTGCCTTTGTCACTTCTCTGTGCTGGATTCCCTTTCACCCCCTGGTGAATGGGGATTATAAAACCACACACCTGTAGGTAAATAGAAAGGGGTTGAGAGCAATGCCTGGAACAGAGTTAAGTGGTCGATGTATATGAACTGTTAATCTTATTGGACAGCGGGGATGAGCTTCTTGGAAGCAAGGGTGGGATGGGAAACCTTTCCGTTCTGTTCATCAGTTCTGTGCTTTTTTTTCCCATCGGACGCTGTAGCAGCTCCACTCTGGGTGCAAGACCTGATTTTGTGTTTGAACTGCCCCAGCTGCAGGGTCACCGAGTGACCTCAGCCGTTGTCTTCCCCTCTGGCTGTGGTGTGTGTGGCAGGTCCCACTCACAACCCCAGGATTTTCTGTGTCTGATGTGTGTATAGCCCATGTGGAAAAGAAGCCCTCCATTGGACAGCTGAAAGGGCACTGGAGCTCAAAGGGCAGCTTTATGAAAGCTATATTTCCCATTTCTGGGGTTTCTAAAATAATACGGGAGTTGAGCAGGGCTCAAATGTCTTGGACACCTGAATCTTGTCCTGTGTTAGTCTTGCCCTGGAGAGGTCCCCAACAAAGGACAAAGCTGAGTAAATGTACATTCCTTAGGACAACCTTTGAAGCTTTTGCATCACCCATTATTTGGTGGTCTCCTGATGTTGGATTATAAGGAGGTTTCCTTTGTCTTGACTAGGGGTACGTTTTCCTGGGCCCTCACTGACTTCAGTACTGGGGGTGGGGAGCTGTCCTGGGGAATGATCTTTAAAGGAAGATCATATTGGAGAATAAAGAATTTTGCCTCACTACCCAGAGCAGAACAGGGGTGGGCCACCCAACTAAGGTCTTCTTTTTTTTTTTTTTTTTAAGATTTTTTTTATTTATTTATTTGACAGACAGAGAGAGAGAGAGAGAGGGAACACAAGCAGGGGGAGTGGGAGAGGGAGAAGCAGGCTTCCCGCGGAGCAGGGAGCCCGATGCGGGGCTCGATCCCAGGACCCTGGGATCATGACCTGAGCCGAAGGCAGACACTTAATGACTGAGCCACCCAGGCGCCCCCCAACTAAGGTCTTCTTAAGAGGTGGTGGTGACCTAGGTAAGAGTAGAGGGCAGTCTTTAGCCCAACTAACTTCCTAAATGTTGTGAATGAGAATAAGAAAATATAAACACACAGCAAATAAAATCTTAAGAGGGACAGATCCTGGATATAAGTCAGGAGTCCTATCAAATGTCTTTAGCCTTGACAGATCACATCATCAACCCTTCTTGAGTTTAAGTAAGTGGGGGAAGGTCTAGGGCAGAGAGGAGGAGTGGGCAGGGCTTTGTGGGAGGAGAAACAAATTACCTACAGAGTGGGAGAGGGGTGTAGCAGGCAGATTTGGGATAGAACAGTGTCTCTCAAACTAAGGCATAAAGATACATTCTCAGATTTCCATGGACTCTTTTTGAGAATTATCTAATTGTATGTGATAATCCAAAAAGAGCATATAGGCTAATTCTAGACTATCTGTATAACCCTTTCAGAATTCTCATTTGCATTTGTGAGGCCTCAAGTAGTACTTTAAAAAAATTTCAAGTTATAATGATCAAGAACAGAAGTGGACATCATGCATGCGATGCATTTTTTCCAAAGGAAGGCCAAATGATGTTATGGCAGTTTGTGCGGTAGTTTGAATAAGGGAAAACTTTGGAAAAATGAATAATCCCATGTTATATGTCATGTTAGAAAAATAACAAAAAACAAAGCAGCCAGAGTCAAAAGAATCAGCTGTGGAGTAGTTTGATCAGCTACTGTGAGCACTGGTTTCATTTATTAAAAAATATATTATCCAACACATGAAATTGATATTGACTATTTAAATTGGTTGGATTTGTAGTTGAAATATGTATAAATTTATTTTGATTCTGAAGATTTATAAGAGATATAAGTATGAAAATATTTTACCTAGTTTTTTGTTTGTACATATTCAAGTAACAGTTTTATTTAGCTAACATTTAGATAGTCCTTATACTGAGCCAAACGCTATTCCAAGGATTTTACATATTGCAACTCATTTAGCCCTCATAAGTTACCCCATGAGGCTGGTATCATTATTATCTTCAAACAGAAAAATAGAGAGAGAGAGAGAGAGAGGGGGGCCCATGGATGCATACCATATGGTGTAACGGATGTAACCCCAACAAGTTTGGCTCTGTAGCAGCAGACCAACACATACGGATGATTCTATACATAAAAAATAATTGGTTTGTCCTAATAAATTATTACTGCCAGTTAACATTACCTGAGCAGTTACTATATACCAGGCACTCTCCTAAATGCTTTGTATTTATTAACTCCATTTAATCCTCACGACACCTCCATGATCTAGATGTGCTATTCATTACTCTAGTAACTGGAAATGAAGACCCAGATAGGTGACATAACTTGTTAACTAGTTAGTGGTGGTTCTGTGATTTCAACCCAAGCAGTTTGGTTCCATGTTCTTAACCACTATGCCACAATCTCTTTCAAATATTTGGTCAATGGAAGTTGTATTAAAATGGTAGCTTAGGGATGCCTGGGTGGTTCAGTTGGTTAAGCATCTGCCTTCGGCTCCGGGGTGCTGGGATCAAGCCTCGAGTCAGGCTCCCTGCTTAGCGGGTAGTTTGCTTCTCCCTCTGCCCCTCCATCTGCTTGTGCTCTCTCTCTCTCTCAAATAAATAAATAAAATCTTTAAAAAAATGGTAGCTTATTATGAACTATTTCCTACCAGTTAGAGCTTCTGTAATGTTGCTGGAATAAGACATTAAGGCAGTGTCTTTCTTGAAACCAACAACAATGAGCACTTTTCTCATGAGTTCTTTCTAGGGTGTCATATTGTTTGGGAAGAGATAACCCCTTTCCTACATAGCCACAAGACCGGGCTCATGGCTGATTCCACAGTGTTGGCTATCAGTACTCCTTTAACACTGCTGGATGTTCCCCCAGAAAAATCTCCCTAATTTCTAATAGAACTCAGGTGTTTGGAGGATCTATTTGGCAATAAGCTTTGGGTTGGATCTATGTGTCTCTATATAACTGATTATTTTTGTCAATTGGAGATAGGACTTTTAGAAGGAAATTAAGGTTAAATGAGATTATGAGAGCAGGGTCCTAATCCAGTAGGATTGGTGCTGTTGTAAGAAGAGTTTGAAAATGTGCACACACTGAGGAAAGGACGGATGAGGACACAGGGAGAAGGCAGCTGTCTGCAAGCAGGGAAGAAAATCCTCAATGGATATCGAACTAGCTGACAGCTTGATCCTAGACTTTCCAGCCTCTGGAACTCTGTGAAACAAATGTCTGTTGTTGAAACCATCCAGTCTATGGCATTTCGTTACGGCAGCCTGAGTAGACTAAGATAGAACCAATCCTTTGGTATTACAAAGACAGTCTGTAGAGTCTGTGGAGAGAAATGGACGTGGGGAAATTTTCATGTAGGCAGTTTTCTGTTTTCATATTCATTCCATATTCTGATAGTCTAGAAAGGGTTGGTTTGAAATCTAAAGCCACTAGACTAGCTTGAAAGTGAATAAATCGTTACAAGCTAATTGTTAAAGTCTCTGCTGAAGCCATATTATATTCCTTGATGTTTTTATTTTTATTTTTTTTTAAAGATTTTATTTATTTATTTGACAGAGACAGAGACAGCGAGAGCAGGAACACAAGCAGGGGGAGTGGGAGAGGGAGAAGCAGGCTTCCCGCCGAACAGGGAGCCCGATGCGGGACTCGATCCCAGGACCCTGGGATCATGACCTGAGCCGAAGGCAGTCGCTCAACCAACTGAGCCACCCAGGCGCCCTATTCCTTGATGTTTTTAGAACGTACTAGGGAAGCTCTTCCGGTCTTTGCACTAGCATTTCCCTTTGCCTAAAATGCCTTCATCCCAGGGATTCACATGACTCACTCCCTTATCTCCTTCAGCTCTTTATAAGGATGCCACCCTGGGTGCCTGGTTGGCTTAGTGTCTGGTTTAAGTGTCTGCCTTCGGCTCAAGTCGTGATCCCAGAGTCCTGGGATCCAGTCCCCAGGTTGGGCTCCCTGCTCAGCATGGAGTCTGCTTCTCCCTCTCCCTCTGCCCCTCCCCCCACTCGTGTATGCTCCCTTTCTCTCTCAAATAAATAAATAAAATCTTTAAAAAAATAGAAGGATGCCACCTTATAAAGGTGACATAAAGATGAGTCTTTTCTCATCTACTCTATTTAATCTTATAAGAGTCCACCCCCAGCTACTCTCTATTTCACCTCCCTGACTTAATAACTCTTACCTCTAACATGCTGTGCCCTTGCCTTATGTTGTTTATTATCTATTTTCCCCTCAAGAAGATGTACACTCTACAAGAGTTTTGTCCACTGTTATAGTCTTAGTACCCAGAACAGGGTCTGATACATGGTGATATGTTCAGTATTTCTTGAATGAAGTAATATGTTGAGTTCTAGGCTCATTTTTTTTTTTTCACATGGATCATCTTATTAAATTCTCATAATACCTCTTTGGAGTATATTTATTTTTATTATCTTCCCAGTTTCACCAATGAGGAAACTGAGGCCTAGACAAATTAAGTAACTTGTCTAAAATCCTACTACTTGCACAAAAGGCAGAGCCAGCTTTCAAACCCAGGCAGTCTTTTTCCAGAGCCCACACTTTTATCCACTCATACTCCTCCCAATATTTATTTTATTTTGTTATTTGCTGACAAATAACTAGCTTATTTTTTTTTTAAATTGGGGTTGAACTGGCTATATAAGTGAAACTTAACTATGGGGGCTTATTCAAATAGGGGTTTCTTTTCTTCCTTTGTCCAGAAAGTCTGGAGGCAGGTCTTTCAGGAAGAGCACAGCTGGTCAAGAAAGGCATCAAGAATGCAGGATTCTTCTGATTTCCTGCCCTATCACCCTCAGCATGTTGGTTCTTCCACCTGTGAGCACATAGTCCACATATCAGGCAGGAGGAAGCAGAAACAAGCAAAAGACAAAGGGCACTGAGAATCATCTTTCCTTTTCAATTTTATTTTATTTTATTTTAATTTTATTTTTTTAAGATTTTATTTACTTATTTGACAGAGAGAGACACAGCGAGAGAGGGAACACAAGCAGGGGGAGTGGGAGAGGGAGAGGCAGACTTCCCATGGAACAGGGAGCCTGATGCGGGGCTCGATCCCAGGACCCTGGGATCATGACCTGAGCCAAAGGCAGACGCTTAACGACTGAGCCACCCAGGCACCCCTCAAATTTATTTTAATAAGACAAACACTAGCTTTCTCATAAGCCCCAAGAGTAGACATCCATATACATTTCATTGCCTAGAAATGATAGTGTATCTTCAACTGGGCTACATCAAATAGGTTGGAGAATAATGTTAACAAGGTACAAAGGGACAGTGGACAGTAGGTGTTCACAATAGTGTCCACCAGGCTTTTGTTATTTTCTTTAAGGCCTTTGTATTAGGTTACTTTGTCCTACAGTAACAGAAAATGTAACTCAAATTGGTATAAACAGTTAGGAAACATTATTGTCACACCAGGATATCTGGAGGTAGGTCAGATTTCAGAGTTAGTTGATTTGTTCAAGGATGTCTCTCAGGGATTTAGGTTCTTTTCATCTCTCTCCTCTTCCGTCCTAGTGTCTTCATTTCAGATGCTGAAAGCAAGGTGGCTGCAGCAGGTCCATGTGTTAGAAATACACACGGCAACATCCATGAGAAGAAGAAGGACCAACCCACCCACCCTCCTTCCTTCCTTCCTTTTTTTTTCCCCCCAAGAATGAGATTGCCTCATCTAGAAACCCTTTAATGGACATCTCATGTCTTGGCCAGAATTTTGTCACATACTCAGTCCTGCGCCCAGTATAGTTAAGCAGGTTTGGCTCAGACTACAGAGGATTATCTACAACTCACAGCTGGGGATGGGGAGTCAGCCACCTTTGAAGCTTATGGGCATAAGGAGGTGGTCAGAGGCTGGAAAAAAATTTATTTTGTTAGAAGGAAAGAGAGGAGAATGGAAGGACAGATAACCAATAGTATCTGCTGAAATATTAAAAAATCTATAGTATTATTTTTCAGTGGATTTTTGAGTTTATGACTTCCTTGAAGATGAATTTGACAGGTGAATTTCTAAAGATGCTTAAACTATTAAGATTAGTAAGAATCTGAACTTGAATCAAATGTAATTTATAATCTTTGATCACGTTTCTGCAGCAATTCTGTACTTGCCTGGTGTTTTAGCTCTGGGGGTGATGACTATGGAAAGTGAAAGAATTTGGGGAACCCTTTCTAAGAGCAACAAGCTGACTTCTATGTATCTCCCTGTCCTCCTTGTAACTCAGGATTGCTACAGTGTTCTCTGCTTGTGAGTGTTGTCATAAAAACATTTCATCATTGCAGCCATCAGGATCTCCAAGACAACTCCATAGAACCTGAAATATTTTGCAGGGAAATTGATTTTCCAATTTAAACTTCATGGTTGACTGGTTGTGCTGTTTATAAACAAATATCATGAATAATTTAGTAGAAGATTCACTGTGAGTTACAGATAACATTCTTTTTGTTTTTGTTTTTCAAGTTGTCTAAATATGCTGTTACCAGGACAAGGAGATCTTTGGAATCAGAGCAAGTGTCATCAGAGTTCTGTGCAGATTTTGTTCAGGAGTTTGCCACATTGGTAGTTTATATTAAACCTAGGTCAATTTAAAATGAAGTGAAATTAACATTAACAAGTGTGTTCTGTGAGCAGGGTATTGTCCTAAAGTTTTTTTTTTTTAATTTTTTATTTATTTATGAGAGAGAGAGAGAGAGAGATCACGAGCGGGGGGGAGGGCTACAGGGGGAAGCAGACTCCCTGCTGAGCAAGGAGCCCAATGCGGGACTCGATCATGCCCCGAGCCGAAGGCAGACACTTAACTGAGCCACCCAGGTGCTCTGTCCTAGAGTTTTTGATATATACTATCGTATAAGCCATAATACCTCATTTTATATTATGTAGATGAGGAAACGGAGGTCCAGAGAGGTCTAAGTCTTTGACCTAAGAAAAAGGTAACAAAATAGGGACTCAGTAGGTCTTGCCATACCTACTTTAGTTGCCACACTGCAGCCTGAGTGGGCTTCTGTGTGGGCTCATTGCTGATGTGTGGCTGCTTTTGCACGTTCTTCTTTATAGTGGATCTCTGTAGATTTCCCGATGATTCTGCTGACTGAATGCAAACCCTTGGTTCTCCCACTCTGTTGACCATTTCAAAGCAATCATTGAATACTCATAGCATGTCTATTTGTGCAAGCTCCCGATCATAAGAGCTAACATGTTTGTGGTGGGCAATCATGCCTCTCAGCAGACATTTCCATTTCTTTTCCTTCAGGACACGAGGCAGGATTGCACTTCCTGGCCCCCCTTGAGGCCATGTGATTAGTTCTGGTCATGGAGTTGTGAGCCAAAGTGTCATGTGTCACTTCCAGGCCAGGTATTTAGTTGCTGGCATGAGACCCTCTGGAGAACTGTCAACATTTGTGTTGGCATTTGCTCAGTCAGCCTCAGAGGTCCTGACTGACATTGGTGAGCAAAACGCCACTGCTCACATGATACAGGCATGTAGTGTGATGAAGAACTAAGTTGTAATTGTTTCTAGTCACTGCAGTTTTGGGGGTTGATGATTACAGTAGCTGAACATAGCTAGCCGTGACTGAGTGTTTATTACTTACCAGGCTCAGTAAGTAAATACTTTATGTGCATTGTCTTGACAACAACCATCTGAAGTGGTATAATTATCCTCATTTTACATACCAGCAAACTGGGGCTTAGGGGTTTTTTGTAACTTGCACAAGGTCATCAGATCATCCAACCTGACTCTGAGTCCAGCTCCTGAACTTGGACTTACTATGTTATGCTGGACTCAGGTGCTCTTCTTGAATAGTTTTTCCTATTTTAATTCATCCAAAGGTGTTTAGCTATTTTTCTTCCTCTCACCTTCATCTGAATCTGCGCTAGTGGACTCTTCCGGGTAAGACTTGTGTTGATACCAGGAGACAGGAGCACAGGACTTCTTGCAGGGTGACCACCACTTGCTAAATTAGGTAGAAGTTTATATCAGGCCTAGGACAATTCAAAATGAAATGAAACTTGTATCGACTAGTGTGTTCTGTGAGCTGGGTATTTTCCTTGATTCTGACAAGTCATATCACCTCACTTTATATAGATGAAGACACTGAGGTCGGAGAGGCCTAAGTACTTTGATCTGGGAAAAAGGTAACAAGTTGAGATTCAAAGACTGCTGATGTGAATATCTATGCTGTCTTTACAACACTGTGTAGCAGGTTTCAAATGAAGAGAGAAAACTGGTCATCTTCATCTCCTTGTGGAGGGGAGGATTCTAGTGTGTCTTCCTAGAACCAGGCCTACAGGAATCTTGGGTTTCATAGCTGAGTTAATCTGGGAGCAGAAGCATACTAACTCATTCCTTTTTTTTTTTTTTTTTTTTTTTAAGTATGCTCCACATCCAACATGGGGCTGGAACTCATGATCCTGAGATCAGGAGTCTCATGCTCTACTGACTGAGCCCCCCAGTTGCCCCTAAGTCACTACTTCAGATACACATTAACATAGTTCTACCTTTGAGGTGTTCTTCAGTTAAAAATATATTTAACTTTATATAATCCAAAGTTTCCTGAACTTAATTGACCACTGAACACCGCCACCTTCCTAAAAAGTGAGCTCCTTTTTTTTTTTTTTGAGTAATCCTTGAGAGAGTCTAAGGTAGTAATTAAATGGTAGAACTTGATCCTATATTGAAATCAGACATAACCCTTACATCCTAGAAAAACAAATGCGTATATTTCCTTCCTGCTAACTTAACACAGAGAGTATTTTGACTTGACTGAAATATTCCTGGTCATGATACATTTCCTCAGGATAGTCAGAAAGACAGTATCATGTTGCTTTGATGGCTTTTGCTTTATTATTAACTTAGGGAGCTTATGCTCTTTTGGTGTTTCACTTTCCTTCTGTCCTGTGATTCTTAGCTCATGAATGGATTATGCGGCCAATCTGGACCAATGAGGATCCTCCTTGGGGTTTTTCCTGCAGTGTTGTTGGAGAAGAGTTTCTCTTTTCCCCTGATATTACTCGGGTCCAGAGTGTGAGCCTTGTGCTGCCAGTGATTATAATGTTTGTATTCATAGCTGGAGCCTAAGAATTGATCCCTGTTGACAGTGCTTGAGTCCATGGATCCTGCTGTACCTGAAGTCACAGATTTTATCCCCAGATTTTTTGGTTATATGAACAAATCAATCCTTCCTTCCTTCCTTCCTTCCTTCCTTCCTTCCTTCCTTCCTTCCTTCCTTCCTTCCTTCCTTCCTTCCTTCCATCCTTCCTTCCTTCCATCCTTCCTTCCTTCCTTCCTTCCTTCCTTCCTTCCTTCCTTCCTTCCTTCCTTCCTTCCTTCCTTCCTTCCTTCCTTCCTTCTTTCCCTTCTTCTCTCTCTCTTTCTTGCTAGTAGATACAGTAAGATTCCTACTAATACTATGAACTGAAAGAGTGTTGATGAATATATCTACTTTCAATAAACTCAGGTAAAACAGTGTTTTTCCCCCCAAAAGCTGTGGATATTACCGAACTGCTGAGCAATAGAAGATGTACAAGTAAGTGCTGTAAGGACTAGGGAGCCTCTCCCTGTGCTGATAGGACTGGGGTGTTTCAAAATATGTCCTGGTTTTCACTGTTGTGGTTGCAGCAGCTAACACAGTTCCTGGCTTTGATAAAAGGTGTTCAAGGAATATTTGTTAACTGATTTTAATGAACACATATAGCTTTATCATTCAGGAATGGTCAACCCCTTTCCTTTCTTTAAGTACTGACCACTGTGTACTAGAGATTTGGAATTATGAAAGAACTAAATTTTCAAAAACTTCTACTCTAATGAGGTAGACATTTAGAAACAAATAGAGAAACACTAAAAAATAAAATTTTAAGAGAACCATGTCTGAGAGGGCTTTTAGTAGGTGTGAAAGCACAGAATACATTCATCCCAGTTAAAAAACTGGAAATCTAGGGGCGCCTGTGTGGCTTAGTTGGTTAAATGTCTGCGTTTGGCTCAGGTCACGATCCCAGTGTCCTGGGATCGAGTCCTACATCGGGCTCCTTGCTAGGTGGAGAGCCTGCTTCTCCCTCTGTCTCTGCCCCTCCCCACCCCCTATCCCGGCTTGTGCTTTCTCTCTCACTCTCTCTCTCAAATAAATAAATAATTAAAAAAAAAAAAAAACCCTGGGAATCTACAAGGCAGGTTTAGCTTGATAATGTATTTGAAAAATTGGAAAATTTTATGCAAAATTGCGTGTTTACATTGTATCTTTGAACACTAGCAAAACTGGCAACATGGGCGTCTGTGTCCCTGTGGGAACAATGGGCAAGAACTGATAACAGCTCACCCTTTCGTGTGATGGGAAACATGCGTACGCCGATTAGGCACAGCTGGTATGACATCTTCTTGTCTTGTACCCAGTCCGCATCACTCATAAGTGTCACGTGCCTGTCTCATACAGGTGTTTGTGTTTGTGACCATGGTGTCCACTGTCATCTAAGTGGTGAGCAAGGTTCAGCACAGGGGTTTGGGGTTCTCATAACCCATCTGCTGATCAAAGTCCTTTTTGAAGGGTATTATGTATTGAGACAGGGAACAGAGGATGGGCACTCTAGGGTTAGGAGTGCTACCCTGACAGTCTGTTCAGAGGAGGCATATTGGCCTCTATTTCCTTTCATTAGCTTCATTCGAGGCAAGGAAATGCGATTGTTAAATGCTGTGCAAGCTTTGTACTTTGGTAAGGCAGGGAATCTACTACAGGTGGGAAAGTCAAATTGAATATCTCTTATCATCATCATACAGGTTACCCAGGCCTACTTAACATACTTCCTTCAGTATAAACTTCATTACACAGACTGGGACCCAGTGTTGCCTAGTTGGGGGAGCCCCACCTGGAAGGAGGTCAGGACGCCCAGATTTGAATCCTGGTTTTACTATTAACGAGTTGGGTGATATTAGGCATGCTAGTTTGCATTCCTTGGTCTGTTTCCTCCTTTATATAATGAGGAATTTGGATTAGATAATATCTAAATTTTTGCTAACTCCAAAAATACAGATATCGTACAACATCTTGCTGTGTCAGGAGAGAATGTGGTGTGGCGGTCTAACTAAACCTCAGCAGTCGGGGGTTTAAATCCCTCTACCGTGTATTCCCTGTATATCTTTGGGCATATTCCCACGCTTGACATCTGTTGTCCCAGAAATGGGGATCATTGTAATGTCCATGCCAGCGGGTAGAAGGAAAGGTTCAGTGTAAGGTGCTCAATACAGTGCCTGGCATACGGTAGGTAGTCACATGATAACTTCTTCAGAGTCACAAATTCCTGCTTTCTGCAAATACTTGAATGCCCCCTCCCTTTATTTGTAATTGCTCTCTGCTTTCCTAACTTTCGTGTGCATGCTCTCCTCGCCAGGATGTTGGTATCGTGGCGTCCGGGACAGGAAACACACATCCGTTCTTTGAAACCTCCATCATCACATGTGATGTTCCTGGTTAGGGAGCTTGTAGATGGGGACGGCAAAATCAGGGACTTTACTTGGAGAGCAGGCCGTCAGGCATTCATTCAAAAGTGAATGAATTCCCTCCAAGCTCCAATGTCAGCTGAGCGGTGGGAGAGAACAGTCTCTCTCTCTTTCTCTGTGCTTACTTTATTCAGTAGTCTTTGGTGCTCAAGAGAGCCAGTGACTCATCTAGAGATGATCAAACATGTGATTTTGGAAAATTGAGAGGAAGCAAAGACCCCTCTTATGCCATGATCTCACCGTTTGTATAAAAAATATCTGGCTGGGACATGACACTGTTTTCTTCCCATTTGCATTAGCCTGTGCCACGAAGATTCCCAATATGTTTGGCCCGATGAAGGATGCCTGTTAGCTTCAGAGATCACTACCTTTTCCCTCTCTTCAACTGTATTTAATGAACAAGTATATCTTGTTTGTGTGACATTTAATTTTATACAATGTTAATTTAAGAAATGGATTAGTACAGTGGATGTATTAATGGCTGTGTCTCTTCAATCTATTACTGAGCTGTCGGTTTATCCCTGGGAAAATATTACAGGGTGAGGACCATTGCTCAATAAGAGTAATTTTGCATTGCCAATGGCTGTGCCCTTGTTTTGTCAAGACTACGTTACAGACATTCTTTATTTTCCAGAAGTCCAGATTGTATTGTTTTGGGGATGCAGCTGATTCAGACTAGATCAACCCCTACCGTTCCTACCTGAGTCTCTTTATCACGATCATTTTTATTGTTTGGCTGTCCTTTGGATGGAAGGCATTTGTTCTGTTTTTTGTTTTTCTTCTGCTTTCTTTCTTAGACCTCAGTTTCAGTGGATTGAATAATGACATGTCTTAGTTAATGGTGCATGATCTGTTTTACTCCTCGCAAGACCCCTGCTATTTTCTTTCTTTCTTCCCTTTCCCCCTTATTTTATACCTACTTTCTATACCCTACTATATACCTCCTTTCTCTCCCTTCACCATAGCAACCATTCTAATTGTTTAATTTGTACTTTTTGTGTGTGTATGTCTTCCAAAATGTGCATTGCTGTCTTACTTGCATGTACTTTTAAATTATGTAAGTGGCATGAGGTCAAATATGTTACCCGCTCACTTTTTAAAATCAATTTTGTGCTTTTAAGATCTACCTGTGTTGGTATGTGGACATCTAGTCCTTTTCCCCTAACTCCTTGCTTGCTTCTTCCTGAGACCTTGAAATGGATCATCAGCGTCTGGCACGCTGACCTGCTCAGATCATTCAGCTTGTTCGGACTAGGTTGACATCAGAGTCAAGTGATGATTGATGATCCCAGAGGAGCTTCTGTGCAGTTTATGTAGGCCCTGATCTCATGACAGGAGGCATGGATATTTGAAAAATTGTTTGTCAGTTCCTGAAAGTTCATTGATTTTGTGTGTGTGTGTGTGTGTGTGTTGGGGGGGCGGGGGTGTGACAGCAAGACCCTATACTACCACAAAGGTGGCAGGACAAAACTTATTTTGAGGGCAAGCCTCATTTTCTTTATTAGTGATATAGACACGTTACATCGTGAAGTTCCTGAGGTTAATATGAGATAATTTATGCAATCTGTATAGTACTGTGCCTGACACATTGATAAATGGCTGGCAATTAGTATTTGAAGTCCAGCGTTCCATTCACAATACGGTGTGCTTCCTTATAGCAAGATTTGTTCTTTTATTAGTACAGACATTATATGGATTCTCTGAAAAATGTGAGAGAATACTAGGGATAGGGACTAGTGCTCTGTATCACAAGATTTAATTGTGTACAGATGCACTCATGCTTCATGGGCAACAAACTGTGAAAGCCCAGAGCATGAACAGAGCTTATTGTTGTAATCAAATACAACTTACAAAGTTCCTACCTCCCAGTCAATATTCATAATTGTTACGGTGTTGCATGATCATTATGCGTAAATGGTAAACGGTGTATATACACACATCTGCTGTTATTACTCTTACCAGCAGACCATGTTTTAATTTTTCCAGTTCTTCCTATCTTGTTTTCTATTTCTTGTGTCACCAGCTTTCATCCACATGAGGGAAAGGTGTACAGGGAGAAGGGGAGCCTGACCTGGGTCATCTGGTAAAAGCTACAGAAGGCATTTTAGAAGGGGGATAACAAATGGTAATGCTTGGGGCACTTTGTTATGGTGCAGGGGCCCAGCAGTGAGAGGAGCTGATGAGTCTGTTTTCTCTTGTCTCAGTAAAGAAGACACATAGGAACTTGACTGGGCTCCCCTCCATCATACCCTGCGTAGGAGAGCAGGAGCTTGTGGGTGCAGTGGAGAGGCGGAAACTGTGCCCTCTGGGGCGTGTCCCCTAAAAACCCCAAATACCTGATGCAGGTTCACCTTTAGGCCGAGCCTGACAGCCGTTACCTGTTTGGCCTGACATTCCTCTAACTCAGGGGTTTGCACCATAGTCCGTAGGCCAAGTCTGTCCCACTGCCTGTTTCTGCCAACACAGTTTTATGGGAACACAGCCACCACGCCCACTTGTTTTCCCATCGTCCGTGGCTGCTTTCACATTGCAGCAAGGCTCTGTTGTCATGACAGAGAGCTTCTAGCAGGCGAAGTCTAAAATATTTACTCTCTGGACCTTTACAGACAAGATTGATTGATTGATTGATTGATTTGTCAGAGAGAGAGACAGTGAGAGAAGGAACACAAGCAGGGGGAGTGGGAGAGGGAGAAGCACGCTTCCTACTGAGCAGGGAGTCCGATGCGGGGCTCAGTCCCAGAACCCTGGGACCATGACCTGAGCCGAAGGCAGACGCTTAACGACTGAGCCCCCCCAGGTGCCCCCCTTTACAGACAAGTTTGCAACAACTGCTCTAACCCAGTGTAATACTTGCTCTTTCACAGATAAATGTTAGGAGACAGTATGGCAGAGGGGTGAAGAGCATGTGCTCTGAGGTCAGAGCCAAGACTGCAGCTTTCTTGCTATAACTGAATATGAAAAGTGGAACACTGTGGGTAAGACATAAAATCACTCTGGGTGTTTGTGTGTTGGGAAAGTATCTCGCAGTTGATCACAAGGGATGGGGTGAAGGGAGGCCTGGGTTATTGGAAGTGAATTATGCCCAAATATTTCTCAGGGTCTGGCCTGGTCACTTTCAGTGCATGAAGATGCAAGTGGAGGTTCTTTGCCATCAACCAAGGTGTCCTTTCACCCATGCAGGAAGCTGGAGGGCATAAGGGTTCCTTTCCATCAACAGGGTGTCTTCTGCCCTTGTGCATCTGTGGGGCACAGGTCAGATTAGGCCCCCGGGAGTGCAATCGCCATTCACTTGGAACCAGATGGTATAGAGGATGGTATAGAGAGGGGATGGTATAGAGAGTCACCAAATAATATCTGGTATAGGGGATATTTAGACTCAGGGCCCTATTAAATAAACCCAAAGAATTAGTTGAGAACTGAGTCTGAAAAAATCCAGAAATGGTCTGTTAAGAGATACTAACAATTTACCAAAAAAGCAAAACCAACCAACCAAAAACCTCTAAAATAATAATAATACCGAGTAAAAGACGAGGCTGATTCTGGTATGTTCTCTCTCCAGCACTTGGGACAGAGCTGCGTACCTCATTTGCTTCTGGTCCAGACCCACTTCTTTCCCCATTTTTGGGCATCCTGACTGTGTCTCTGTCTTATCCTTGTAAGTTTTCCTCACCTAATCTATGCTGGTTCAACTTCCCTTCCTTCCAGTGGGTTCATTTGGGGTGGGAACTGGGACAAGTGTGCTCTCTCTCTCTCCTGGGAATTTGAAAGAAAAACACAAAGGTTGACACAGCCAGACAGAATTGGGCTGTACTTGAGCGTCCTTTAGAGTTGTGGCTTGGAGACCTGACAACCCCAACCTTCCAACCAAGAGTCAAAGGGAAGCAACACTTCTTTAAAATGAAAGTCACTTGGAAGTCTCCCACTCAGAAAGACACAATCTACCATGTGGCATAATGCCTTTTCATCATTTAGAATTTTTATTTTCTGCTTATTGAAGGAACTCTAAGATTTTTTAATCATAGTGTCTTTTTCTCATATATTATGCTTTTGAATTTTCTTATTTGCAGTAAACAGGAAAATATAAGTAAAATTAACTGTTAGGATGTTCTTAAAACTCTGTGTTCAGAGTCCACCTCTTTGGAATCATGTTTTCTGTACTGTTCCATCTGCTGTGCCCCACTGTGGTGTCCAGAATTTCTCTCTAATGTAGTGATAGCAATCTCAAGTCTGGGTGCTGCGCTTTTTCACCTGAGTAAGCTCATGGCCCCGGCTGCATCATATGTCACTGGAAGTTAAACATTTTATGAGATTTAGAGATATTAAAGCTGGGAAAACGTGAATTCTGGGGAGTGCACAAATATGGTTTGCCTTGAAGAGGGAGATGAGCTTCTGAGGGGTCAGAGGGCTGAAGGTCCAGGGCAAGGCAGATAGGAAAACACAGAAGGCTGCAAGAAGAGAGACTGAAGACTTCCCACTTCTGGTGACCCCTGTCTCTCCTCCCCCAGTCGTGGCCTATACAATATGACTACAGCTTAATATAAATTGCTCTTAAGCTTTTTTTTTTTTTTTTTTAGAGTGGGTTTTTTCCCCCTTATAATTAAACAATCCATGACTAAGGTATCCTGGCGAAGTTCACGCCTAGCAGGGAATGTGAACATGTAAACAGAAACGATTAGAGCAGGGCATGGTTTATGCAGTGAAGAAGATTATGTACAAAACCCTGTGGGAGACCACAGGGCCAGCGGATTTGTATTTACCTTCCCATCATTTCTGAGCTGGGGACCAGGCTCATTCAAATGTTTTACAAATGAAGCTCATTAAGATACAGTGTTGCAGAAGTGAACTGATGGTATTCCACTGTAGAATTATAAACAGCTTATCAACTAAAGCATATACAGGTTAGTCATTGCTGTTTTGGGAACTGAGCTCAGGCTCCCATTTAGTGATTATATTGTTGCTTTTCAAGGTCCTAAATTTTTCTGGCCATATGCAATCTCTCTTTACTGTGTTCCTCTCTTGACTGAACTTCCCCTCCACCCTGTGGAGATTTTTCTTCACTGTTAGACAAAGCTCCGAACTTTCCTTCCTCCTGTCTTTATTCTTGCTTCCACCTATTCTTTCTCTGTGCAGTTCAAAATCATCCTTTAAGGCCCAGTTCATTCTTGACTCTTTCAAGGAGCCCTCCCTCATTAAACCAGTCCAACCCACAACTGCTTCTCTTAACAATTCTTGTAGCAAAACCATTCTTTTTTTTTAAGATTTTATTTTATTTTTGAGAGAATGAGAGCATGTGGGTGGGAAAAGGAGCAGAGGGGGAGGGAGAGGGAGAGAATTTCCAGCAGACTCCACGCTGAGCAGAGAGCCCAACATGAGGCTCAATCTCACAACCCTGAGATCATGACCTGAGCCAAAACCAAGAGTTGGACGCTTACCTGACTGAGCCACCCAGGTGCCCCCAAACCATTCCTAACGGTTTTAATGTGGTTGGTGGTATTTCTCCCAACTAGGTTGTACCTTCTTGAAGGGTGGGGACCATATCTTAATACTTTTGTTCAGCAAATGTGTATTGAGTCATATGTTCAGATGCTAGATGCTGAGCTCAGTGATGTGGTAAAATATAGTCTAATAGATGAGAAAAGATATTTTATAAAAAATACACATATGTAAAAATGGTAGAAAATGGAGGAGATATTAAGAGAAATAGGGCTCAAGATCTGTGGAGATGTCGAAGAGGAAGATCTGACTTCCATTTGGGATAGAAGCAGCATCTTCCCTGTTGCAGTAGTGATTGTGTTGGGGCTTGAAGGATGGTTAGCATGTGGGCACACAGAAAATGGCGTGGAGGGAGGAACCCCACTGCGCCTCACAGGAAGTATGTTCAGCGACCATTTATCTAGGGCAGGGTTTGATAAACTTGTTTTGCAAAGATTTTGAAGTAACTATTTTAGGCTTTCCAGACCATACAGTCTCTGTTTGACTACTCAACTCTTGCCATTGTAGTGCAGAAGGAAACATAGATCCTGGGGCAATGAATAGGCATGGCTGTATTGTAGTAAAGTTTTATTTAGGAGAACAGGCAGTGGCCCAGATCTGGCCTGCAGGCTCTAGTTTTCCAACTCCGGTTTTAGGGTGGAACATGATTGAACAAATAATGGGATGTATAATCACAGCGTCACTAATACTCAAAATTAATGAAAACGGAAAAGAATTTACTTACTGAAATGGCGATCATTGTCTTTGATTCCTCGGACGACGAATAACCTTTTTTTCTTCTACTTTTTAAATTTTTTCCAGACATTTTATAAGGACCACGAATTAATCATATAGTGAGAAAAAGAAACTTAATTTACAGAATTGCAGTATAGACAGCAGGCAGTATACACAGCCCAGAGCTTGGCTCATAGATGTGCAGGGCGTAGCTGAGCTTGGCTGATTGGCACCATTTCCACCAGTGTTGCCCCTAGTGCTAAGGAAACTGCTGTCCTTGGAATGCCAGCTAAGATGCGACGGGACAAGCTTGCATCAAAACTGGGCTGTTTCTTCTGTTGCTCCCTGTCATCAGTTCCACAGAGCCATTATGTTGTTCAAGAAACGTTATAGCAAGAGGCTGCCTAGATGGAAGCTAAATTGATTTTCTGATTCCACCCTTAACCTTCTTTTTGTTGGTCTCTAAAGGAAGCCTAGGGTTTTTAAAGCATTCTGTGCGACATGCTGCCAAGTCGGATAGGAGATGGAATAATTGTAGACTTAGCCTTCACCCCAGATCACAGCAATGTCAGTGAAATATGGCCAAACAACAACAGTTGTCTGATTGTAAGTGAGCTTAGGAAACTGACATTAGGCTTTAAATTCCAAGGTGGAAGGTACTGCTAGTGATATATCAAGGGGCGATGACTCCTTAAATACCTCCTCTGTACTTTTGTCTTGTGTATTCCCTGACTTTTAAAACAGTACTTCAAGACAGGTATAGCTACCCCCACTTTACAGGTAGGAAAAGTGAGGTTCAAAGACTTCAGGCACTTTGTTCAAGGTTGTAAAGTGAGTCTGTGGTAAAGTCAGGAAATGAACCCATATCTGCCTGATTTCAGAGACTGCTCTTTCCACTTTGCTCCTGTGCTTTCTGTTAGCTGTACCCGTGCTGCAAGAGACACGGATCCACAATCGAATCTCAAAGTGGCCTTGAAATGCTAGAGCAGTCTTCCCTGTAGCCTCCCTGCATAGGGAAGAGGGTATATGACAAGCTAAATAACTATAGACAGTAAAATTTAACACTGATTGATAGCAAATCACATTGGTTGGGGTTGGGGGGAAGGATCCAAAGACACCTGATTGAGCTTAATTAAAGTTAGACTGTGGGCAAGAGAAATCCCTTAGAAGAAAGTAATAGAATACTTCTCATCCTTTTTTTCAGACCAGTGGTGCTGCCAGTTTTCAGAGACACTAGGGTCATGGCCCCATAAAGAATGAGAATGGCTGAAGAAAATTTTATGAGTTCAAGAAAGCTTGGTGTGGGCTCTAGAATAAGGTTGTTTCAGTTTAAGTCCAAACTTTTCCAGTTACTGTGTGTATCTGTGTATTAGTTGGGGTTTTCCAGAGAAACAGGACCAGTAGGATGTATATGTGTATCCATATGCATGAGAGACTGAGAAACAGAGAGAGAGATTTTAAGCAACTGGCTTCTGTGAATGTGGGGCCTGGTAAGTCTGAATTCCACAGGGCAGGCCAGGAGGCTGGAGACCCCGGGAAGGGTTGGTATTGTAGCTAAAGTTTCAGGGCACTCTGGAGGCAGAATTCTTTCTTCCTCAAGGGATCTTAATGTTTCTCTTGAGGCCTTCAACTGATTAGAAGAGGCCTCCCATATTATGATGGGTCATTCACTCAAAGTCTATTGATTGAAATGTTACTTTCATCTAAATAATAGTTTCACAGCAACCTCTAGACTGATGATTGACCAAACATTTGGGCACTATAGCCAAGCCAAGTTGGTACATAAAATTAATCATCATAGTATGTAAACCTCCACAAATAATTTGACCCCCCCCCCCCAATCTTGTTTCCTCACCTGTTGAAGGAATTATAGTAATACCTGCAGTGTAAGGTTGTTGTGAGACTGGAATGAGCTAATGCATACCCATTGTGGAGTGATGGCATGTGATAAGCACTCAATAGATTTTAGCTAATATTATGGCAGTGAGATGACACATTTCCTTTAAATTTAGGTCTAGCTCCTGTCTTCTAATAAATGTGGAGAATATTATGCATTGCTATAATTTGCCTTAAAAATGCCCTCTTCCTCTTGTGAGGGGACATTGAAATGACCATTTCTTAAATGAGAAGTAACCAGAGCCCAGAGAGGCCAAGGATGGAGTGACTGGCTCTAGGTCAAACCACAGGTCAAGCAGAAATAGTTCAGGGTTTTCAGCCTTTGTAAGGCACTTGCCATTAGACTGTCATCATTTATCATGTTCCATTTACTTACAGATGGAGCTGTTTCCTTGGGGTGTTTTCCACAAGATATTTTCCACATGTAAATCTCAGTGGTGAAATGGGGCTCCTTTCACTAAGATCTGAAATGTCAAAGCAATTGGAATTTCAAAAGGTCAAACATTCTCAAAGTTGAGGGTAATTTTGGTCTCTGCTGGGGCACCTGGGTGGCTCAGGTGGTTGGGCGTCTGCCTTCGGCTCAGGTCATGATCCCAGGGTCCTGGGATCCAGCCCCGCATCGGGCTCCCTGCTCGGCGGGAAGCCTGCTTCTCCCTCTCCCACTCCCCCTGCTTGTGTTCCTGCTCTCCCTATCTCTCTCTCTGTCAGATAAATAAATAAAATCTTTAAAAACAATTTTTGGTCTCTGCTTTTTAATTTAGCGGGTATGTCGTGAACAACCCAGTTGACAAACTTGTCCTGGTGTGGAAGAATGCCATGGTGGTTTAGAGTGTGGGTTCTGGAGCCGGTGTGCTTGGTTCAAATCCTGGCTCAGTGACCTTTTAGTTCTGCCATCTTGGGTAAGTGACTTTACATTTATGTGCCTCAGTTTCCTCAACTGTAAAAATGGAGATGATATAATTGTATCTATAGCATAGACACGGTGGTTGTGTTACAACAGTACCAGGGATGTAGGCAGTATTCACTGGAGTTCATGGATGATCGTCTTTACCCTCATCATTGCCACTACGACCATCACTATTCAGGTAGCATATTACATATATAATGTCTATGAAGCCTTGTTTTCACCCTCCCAGGGTTTATATTTTGAAACAAAGTAGGAATTAGCAAGACCCTCTTGTTTGGAAGTAGCAAAGTTCCACCCCAATCCGATTCAAAACTCCTTAAGGCAAAGAAGGGGAATCCATAGGCTTGCCTGTCATCAGAAACCAAAATCCCTTCAGGACTGTCTCTTATCTTCCTCTATTTCCATTTTTCTCTGTGCACCGCCTTTATTTTCTTAGCCTGGCTTATCCCTGGAGTGGGGGATGTGCTCTCTGGAAGCTCTGCTTTCATATAGTTACTTTCTTTCTTTTTTTTTTTTTTTTAAGATTTTATTTATTTATTTGAGAGAGAGAATGAGATAGAGAGAGCATGAGAGTGGGGAGGGTCAGAGGGAGAAGCAGACTCCCTGCTGAGCAGGGAGTCCGATGTGGGACTCGATCCCGGGACTCCAGGATCATGACCTGAGCCGAAGGCAGTCGCTTAACCAACTGAGCCACCCAGGCGCCCTCATGTAGTTACTTTCATGATCAAAGTGGGTTGAACTTTCCAAGTTCATGCCAGCTTCACTTGGAAAGGTCTCAGGGAAGCGCTTTGATTGGTAAGTCTCATGCCTGCCCACCAGACCAGAGGGGTGATTGGTCTAACCTGGGTCATGTGCCAATTCCCATAGAATGGGACAGGCACTATTTCCACTAAAGAATTATATAAATTGTCAAAGGGAAAAGGGCCTTAGAAGCCATATTTCCTCAGTGTTGTCCAAAACTCAAATTTTATAGAATCATTCAGTTCGGTCAGATATCTGGACTGTATAGTGATATAGTTGTTACCTTATTTTATGTTCTGTCCCACTTACATGTCCGTTACATTATTTAAGGATGTGTGGTCATTTTCCACTAATAGTTGAAGGGTCTGCAGAGGTTTTGGAGGCAGGGCCGTATGGGTATAGTTTAAAAAAAACCTGTTTAGGTTTCTCATTCACACCTTGGTTGGGAGTTGGGGAGACAGTGGGGGTATAGATGGGCTGCACCCTCACCATTCCCAGATTGAGAACCACCGAAGTAGACTTCCCTAATCCAATGACTTTACTGCAAATGCACTGGGAAAGGACAAATGAGGCTTGGTGCGAAGTGTAAACTATGGACTGTATTTTAAGATAAGCCTCTTTGCAGCTTAAGTATATAATTTAAAAAATTAATAATCAAGTATAGTATTTCCAGGTAGACCTTCTGAAGAATCAGCACCAACAAAGCTATAAACCTTTACAAATATTATAAAAGTTGTTTGTAGAGAGTGCTGTTAAATGATTAAAACACTTATTTTCTTTAGCAGGTTAAACGTTCCCTCTGAGATCTTGTTTAAACTTGAAATTTGCTGAGCAAAAGAAATTCAAAGAAACTAATGCTGAGTGAAGCCATAGACCAAGATGGGAAGAACTTGAGACTAGCATTTTTAGAAGTGAGTGGGAGAGGGGACCAAGGACTTGATGATTCAGCATCCAGATTTCACTTAATCCACATTTTCAGTACGGTACTCTAACCTCACTTGTGTCTAGTGACCCCAAGTCCAGAGGCTTTTTGTATCAGCCTCTCCAAAGAGTAAATCCCTAGTTTTCTACAGGAATGATAGTGGGGCTTGAGAGTCAGCCTGAATTTAAATACTTTGTTGTAAGGATATTCACACAATTTTGCTTTCTGAACTATAGGTACCTCCTCTGTCAGAGTTAGGGGCTGTTTCTCTTCCTTGAGCATGCCTGGTGTTTTGTACCATGCATCATCCACTTCTAGAGCTTCCCAGGGCCAGCTTAAGTTTCAGATTCATTTATGGTGCAAGAGAGCTACCACGTGTTCATTTATTTTTCATCTTCCACAATTCTGTGTCTTCTCCCATTATCTTTGCCTCATTGGGTATTTGATTTAAACATCACTTTATTGTCATTTTAGTGATAATAACTAGAAATTGTAACCAGCTTCTTTCACTTAACAGTATATTTTGAAAATATTTTCATGTATTTTGGTATTTTAACACAGTTTTTAATTGCTATACAGAATGTCATAATTAAGATAAACTGTAATTCAGTTACTATATATTTACATATATTTAGGTTATTCTAATTTTTGATTATGAAAAATAATATGATGAAAATAATGTGCATCTGATTATGTCCTTGGGATAAAATATGACACTTGAAAACATATGGTATGTGTGTGGGAAAGAGTATATTCATCTGTGCTCTTGGATCACCCAGGGACACTCAGTCATTCTCTATCAGACAATCATGAAATCACTTTAGACTTGTATGTACTTATATTTTAAAAATGAACTCTCGATGAGAGAATTCACAAGTTTTCAGAAAATAAATCATGCTATTTACATTTAGAGATGTAACCCCAAAGTCTTTTTTTTTTTTTTAGTCTTTTTGAGGTAAAATTGACATACGAAAAATGCACATATTTAATGTATATAATTTTTAAAAGATTTTATTTATTTATTTGACGAAGAGAGAGACAGTGAGAGAGGAAACACAAGAAGGGGGAATGGGAGAGGGAGAAGCAGGCTTCCCACCGAGCAGGGAGCCCGATGCGGGACTCGATCCCAGGATCCTGGGATCATGACCTGAGCCAAAGGCAGACGCCTAACAACTGAGCCACCCAGCCCCTAATGTATATAATTTGATGAGTTTGGACACATGCATGTCACCGCATTAAAGTAATGAACATATCTGTCACCTCTAGAAGTTTCCTTTGGGGTCTCACTTTTTTTTAAGGTAAGAAAGCTTTACATGAGATCTAACTTCTTGAAAAAATTTTAAGTGCACAATACCATGTTGCTAACTATATCTTTCCTGAGATCTTTGTATGCTGAATTCTGATGTGCTTTAGAAAATTGAAAAGCCTTAATTATGGAGTTTTGTGATGGTCTTGTAAATAGAGTAGTTAGGATCCATTGATCCTCAGTGTTACTCGGTCTTAATCAGCTGCCTTCTATAATACTCAGACTTTATTGGCATGAACTTAAAGAGGTATGCATTCATTCTTTCATCCATTATTTAATCAGCAGTTTCTTACTGAGCGTTTATCATGTGACAGGCACTGTTCTAGGAACAAGATCTGTAACACTGAATCAAACAGGCCTGGTCCCTATTTGCATGGAGTGTACTCTTTAATCAGAGAAAAGTTGGGAAGTGGAAAGAATTCTGGCAGATACATAAGAATTCATCCCATATGGATAAGATTCTGACAGAGTTACCTCATCACGCTACAGCATTCATTTGTTGAATGCTGCTCTTAGCAACATCTAGTGTAAACCTTAAAAGAAAATTTTGAGCCAGGTATTATCATCTACTTGTTTAGAAGGAAAAGCAGACTTCGAGAGTTTAAGAAAATTTTCTGAGGCCCTTGATTAACAAGTGGCATAGTCAGGTTCACCCTGATTGACTCCAGGACTATGCTTGAACCAACTGTCCTTTCCCCTACCAAACCCCAGGGTGTAAGAAATTAGAAAGGACCCATATATATGAAATCCACTGGAACAGTCACACCTCACATAAATTTATTATGCAATGCCAGAAGTTACCTTGATTGTGGTGAGATTTTATAATATAGACACAACCTTTCAAATGAGACAAAGAAGGAAGAAGGCCAGCTTTTTATTGAATTTATACTCTAACCAAGGCATGCTGCTAGTCCTTGAAACGATGTTAAAAGTTAAGAATTATGTCCCTTCTACAGATGAGGAAACAGGCTCAGGGGCAAAAAAAGGAAAAGCTTTTCTTTTCTTTCCTTTTTTTTTTTTCTCTTCTTTTTTCCCAAAGTCCCACAGAGTGACAGAGGTAGGATTTAGTCCCAAGTATGTTTGGCCCCAGTCTCATACTGCCTCCAACAAATTAGGGTTTTTGACTCAGGAAACACCTAAATATTCAAGGACCTTAGAAATAATAGAAAAAGTCTGAAAGATTAGGTTTACTACCTGATAGAGTTGCTATTCTTTATTTTGTCAGGTAAGGGCAAATGGATGTGTTTCAACCCTTTATTATGTCTCCAGAAGCTTTTAAAATCCAGTCCCACATGTCATATTCATCAAGAAACTGAGAAAATAGAGTTTAGCTCATTTCACTGTTAAGTACACAGCTGGCTCAAATTGAAAGTATTTGTCAATGGGTCATTGTGACTTGAAAGTAGGGAGAGAAGACACTCTTGAGAAAAGGTGTCCTGCAGTACTTAGAAATTTCATTAATGTTTTGGGTAGTGGAATGAGTATGCTTATTAAATATCCCATCGACAGCAAGTTGGATGTGTTAGCTAATGCCTTGGAAACAGGACTGAGATTGAAAATGACCTTAATAATTGGGAGAAGTGGGAAGATAGGGAAAGAGTGAAATTCAATAGCTAGAAAAACAGATGGTGGAGAGAAACATCAGTACGCTCCACTGTTTCATTCCGTTTATCAAATGGAAGACTATCAGGGCAGATAACAGGAGAAATCAATGGAGGAATAATTGATTTTCATGCTTTTTGAAAGACTAGGTGATTTAAATACTGGTATAAGTTTGCCTTGGATGGCAACGTGACTGAGTCATGTTTCACCAAGTCCTTCTAGCTGTGATACTTAAGTTGAATTCTCTATTCTTCCTTCCCCAGAGAGCCATGTTTCTAAAAACCGAGCAGTGAGAGAATCGATTTTAAGACTGAACTTCATGGGAAACATAAGGTTGGGGTCCCAGGTTATAAATAAGCCTCTTCTAAAATGTTGGATGGCACATAATCTTAGCGTGTGATAATCAGGCAAAAAAATGGTAGTTCATGCAACACAAAGGTGAGCAAGTAGGGGTCTCGGGGCACTTCTAAAAGGCTAAGTTATAGTCTCCATTCATGACTATTTTTCCCCTGTGTCTATTTCTATCCATTGAGATGTATAGCAGGTTCTGTTCTGTAACTGGTCTGGAGGGAAGAATGTTTGCTTTGGTGAGGGGTTCAGGTTGGTAACAGAAGAGGACAGAATGATGTTTCACTGTCTGTTTTGGGTCAGGACAAGTGGGTTGGCTCTGAAATTCTATAGTTAGGGCAAGTAGGACCAGAGTATGATCAGATTTTTGGAAGACCCTAAGTAAGGCCGAGCTTTATCAAGGCCTAATGACTGATCTGGGCATAGAGTTTAGAAGGAAGCCCTTCTTCTTTTTTTTTTAAAGATTTTATTTATTTGAGAGAGAGAGAGTGAGAGAGAGTGTACAAGAGGGGGGAGCGTCAGAGGAAGAAGCAGACTCCCCACTGAGCAGGGAGCCTGATGTGGGACTTGATCCTGGGACTCCAGAATCATGACCTGAGCCGAAGGCAGTCGCCCAACCGACTGAGCCACCCAGGTGCCCCGGAAGCCCTTCTTCTAAAGGGGCTTGAAGTCCAGAAGGTCTTGACGTTCCAAAGATGAAAAGCAGTAGTATTCAGAATGCTTTCAGTGTGAATACAATAAAATTCAACTGAAACCAATTAAAGCGAAAAGGGTATCTATTAACTCTCTTAATGGAACTATTCTGGGCTAGCTCTTCTAGTTTCAGCCATAGCTCTATCCAGAGGCTCACTTTAGGTCATTACCACTTGGTGTCTCTCTATCCACAACAACCTGGCTTTCCTCTACATTGACTCCTTACTCAAAGGTCTTAGTTTGACTCTTTCATGATGGCAAGGTGGCTGCCAGCAATTCTAGGTTTTCATTTTATCCCCGTATTTTCATCAGCAGTTGTTACAAAAGCCTTGGGCCTGGCTTACTAGTTTGAATGGGGTCACATGCTGGTGTTGGAGTCAACATCAACTGCCACCAGAGTGGCGGTGATGGAGGCATGGTTCACCAATAGGACTGTGAGGACTATAACTGGAGGCAGAAAACAACATCGACCAATAAATGTTCACCAATGATGCTAGGGGGCTGTAACTTCCAGAAATTGATCATTAAAAGAAAATGTGGCCTTAATTTGCAGTTACAGGCTGATGAGGTGCGTAGAACTTGGATTATAACAGTTCTTTTTGTGGGATTTATAATGGAATAAATTGGTCATAGATGGATTAGCCATTTGAAAGAGAGTAGAAATAAGAGACCCAGAAAGCCATTTCCTCTTAAGAATTGTTGGTGAGACAAAATGGCTGTATGAAATGATGCTAATTTTGACACTCAGACCTGGGATGATTTGCAATTTCCTCATACTCAATCTGAAATTATTGCAATAATAATAGCTCAAAATTTATTGCTACACATTAGGTGCTGTTCTAAGCACTTTTCATGAATTATCTCAATCCGGTTCTCAGGGTAACTCTAAGGGTAGGTAATATTGTTATCACCATTTTATGATAGAGAAACTGGCATACAGACGGTTAAGTCCTGTCTAGGACCCAGACCCCCATGCCTGGTAAGTGACAGACCCAAGATATAAACTCTGGGCAGTCTGACTCTAGCCCCATGTTCTTGGCCAGCCATGTATTATCTTCAAGAGAACAAATGCAGTTTGTAGACATAATGCTGCTTATGCTAGAATGGGACAGGGTTCCTCCCTCCCCCTCCCTCCCTCCCTCCCTCCCTCCCTCCCTCCCTCCCTCCCTCCCTCCCTCCCTTCCTTCCTTCCTTCCTTCCTTCCTTCCTTCCTTCCTTCCCTCTCATTCTCTCTTCTTTATCATTGGCCTAAAAACTCTGGAAAATTTCCCAAACTGCCAGCATAATCCATCCCCCCATCCCCTGTTTATGAAATAGATTTACTTGCTTGGATACCTACTTATTTCAGAATTCTGGATGGGAAGTATGAAGGCTCATTCCTATATAAAATTAGAGTGATGTATTAATGTAGCATGAAATGGGATCATCTTGTTCAACTCCTGCCTTTTGAACTCTTGATGTATTTTGCTATTTTTCATTTGAAGTAGTATGTGTTTTTTCACTGTAACTCATTTTGGGGGGCATTTCAGGTTTGAAGACTAATGGGCGCTTATAACAGCCTGTCTGTGTGTGTTCCAAACACAGATGCCTTTGGGAAATTGCTTGTGGAAAGAGGGGTCGGTGTACTTAAAGGCTTTAAACTAGCACAGTGTGACAAGTTGAATGGAAACTTTAACCTCCTCAGAGTGTCAAAGTTTCTTGTAAGGCATGAACAGAAGTCCTTTTACAACTGCCTGGTCTTCTGATGTTTAGAGATACATCCCCTCAGTTTCAGAAGAACACAAAACCTCTGTTTGCATTTAGGAGCAGAGGGGACTATGAGAAGAGTGAGGAGAGCAGACTAGGGGTTGTCTTTTTGTGTTTGAAAGCGTAAGTGGTACAGTGGTAACAACGAAACTGTGGGCACAAGATCTGTAAGAATAGTACATTCATATACCCTTAACCTAGATTCACCAGATGTAATCTTCTCTGCTTTGCCTTCCTCCTCCTCTCCCGCCCTTTCCCTTCCTTCCTTCCTCCCTTCCCTCCCCTTCCATCTCTCTCTTTTTTTCCCTCCACATACAGTGTGCTACTATTCTGGGCTAGCTCTTCTAGCACACTTCGTGTGTGTATGCATGCTGAACCATTTGAGAGTAAGTTACAGACATCATGACACTCTGTCAATAAATGCTCAGCCACTGTATCCTAAGGACAGAGGCATGCTCCTACATAATCACAACCTAGTGATGATACTCAGGGAATTTAACAGTGATATAATACTATTTCTAATTCACAACCCATATTCCGATTTCTCCAAGTGTCTCGATACTGTCTTTTATATTTTTCCTCTAATCCACAATCTAATCCAGAGTCAGATATAGCATTTACTCATAATGTCTATTTAATTTTTTTCAGTTGAGGACCATTCTCTAGTCTTTTATTATCTTTCATGATTATGACTTCTTGAAGAGCTGGTTGTTGGCAGAATGTCTTTTGATTTGAATGTGTCCGATTGTTTTCTTATGAGCTAATTGTGGTTAAACAGTTTTGACTGGAGCATTCCATGGGTGACATTATCTCCTCTGTGTCTGACATCTGAAGGCTTATAAGGTCTGTTTGCCCTCTTGTGATACTCAGTTTGACAACTTGGTTAAGGTGGTGTCTGTCATCTTTCTCCATTAAAATGTACCTTTTACTAGGAGCTCAGTTGATGTATGAGATACCCGATTTTGTGTTTTAGCTCTGCCACTCACTAGTCATATAAAATATGTTAAATTATGCCATAACTTGTCTATTTGCTCTTTATCTATATGCTGGGGATAATTGTAGCCTCTTCTAGGGCTATCATAAGGATTAGGCATTATGACACAGGTCTGTACTCAACAAATAGCAGTTATTGTCATTTTGCTGAGTATACAACGTGAGTTTTGGAGTTATGCAGATTTGAGTTCAAATCCTATCTCTAAGTTACTTTGGTTTTTAAAACTTTGGTTCCTAATTAATATCAAGGAGCTAGTACTAGTGTCTACTTCAGAGGTCAGTAAACCTTCTGTAAAGGGCTAGATAGTACAAATTTTAGGCTTTCCAGGCCATATGGTCTGTCTTGCAACTATTCAATTCTCTTGTAGTATGGAAGCAGACATATATATGTAAACAAATGGGCATGACTGTGTTCCAGTTAAACTTTATGGACACTGGAATTTGAATTTTATGTAATTTTCATGTGTTATAAAATGTTATTTTTCTTCTGAATTTCCTCCCCAACCATTTAAAAATGTAAAAAAATATTCTTAGCTTGTGGGCTGTAACAAACCTGTGTGCAGGCAACAGGCTGGATTTGGTCCACAGGCCATAATTTGCCAAGCCCTTATCTATTTCCCCAGGTAAGAATGAAATACTATGTATTATGTAAAGTGTTTAAGAAATTATAACAATTATTTGTTTTTTTTTTTACTATTTTTGTGGGATTTTAAAAAATTAAAATGTAGAATAAATTGCAAAAAATAGCCACCAGTTATTTGCATTTCCTCCTACCAAGAGGTTGAGTCTACTTTTTTCCACTTCTTGAACCTGGGCTATCCTGATGACTTCTTTTAAGCAATAAAATGGCAGAAGGGATGTTGGGCAATTTTCAAGCCCAGGTCTTGGAGGTTTTGCAGTGCTCTATTTTTATCAGAAATCCTGTGATCCTTTTTATTAGCTTGGGCTACTCTGATGGACATGACACTATGTGGAGGGAGACCCCAAATGTCCCAGCCAACCCAGCATTCCCACATGAGGTTCTTAGATATTTGAGTGAGCCTACTGACATCATAAGAAGCAGAGAGAAGTTGTACCAGATGAGTCTTACTCAACCCATAAAATTGTAAGCAATTAAATAATTATTGTTTTCAACCACTAAGTTTTGGAGTGCTTTGTTATGCAGCAAAAGCTAACTGATACAAGATGCTAAAATAAATGTGTCATAAAGGAAGGTATTGAAAGTTGCAATAAAGTCAGACACTTGAGCTGAATCTTTTCCTACTTGATTTAGTTCAGAGAAAGTGTCCTGAAAAGCACAATAGGAATAAGAGAAAGGTGTACAGTGGGGGAAAAAAATGCTATACAGGGCATGAAAAGCAGACAGAGGTACATTTTGGCTAAAGTGAGCCAGAGAAACCGACTTTTTCACAAGTGTTTGTAAAACATAGGACGAATTGTGTAGTCAACTAGTAAGAAAAGTATGGGTAAGCATTGGCCATGCATTTCAAATTGTGAAAGACATTGATAACCCAAATAGCCATATCTGACTTCATAAATTAGAGTATTGTGCGCATATGGATCTTTTTTCCATTGCATCATTGCATTATAATTAAAAATTAAAAAAAAATCAAAGTGTATATATATATATATATATATATATAGTAACTGTGGCTGATGGTGAAGAGCTGAGGATCTGGTGAAAGTGGAGACATTAGAGGTACAGTCTCAGACTTAGATTATACTCTTGGAGAATAAGAAGGCATTGCAGTTTTCACCAGAGAGAGCTCAAGTCAGTGCAGCTCCAGGGAGCATGATCAGTAATAAGGTCATGGTCCAACATTGCTAAGTCATGTTTACATGCCTGGTATGGCTCCAGTCTAGAAGTTGGAGTCCTTGACTTTTCTCCTGAAGTTGAAGCCAACTCCACATGGCCATCTCACTCTTAAATATGCCTGCTGCCATCTTGTTTATTCACATTGTCGCATCCTAGGGTTTCCATTTCTCTCTTTTTACTGATTTATTATTTAGAATTATCCAAATCAGTTCACTTATTTTTACCTTGATCTCTTGTGAAATGTCAATAAAATATTGTTTGTCACTTTTTAGAATCAGATTCAGGGCTGATTGAGTCTATATAATACCAGTGAATAGTAAAACATATTGCTGTTTATATCCATTTATGAAACAAATAATTCTTGCATACTTATGGGTACTAGGCACCCTTCTGGTTGCAAGAGAGAGCAGTGATCATAGACTTGAGGGACTTTACAGTTTGTTATTCTTTTAACAAATATTTATGAAGCAACTTAGTACTAGGTTTCAGTTCATGAACTGGGATTTCCGAAATAGGGTTAGATAGAGAATTGGCAAAAGGGCATAACATGTTAGTTTTCACCAGAGGTTTTTTCTTTTTTCATTGAGTAACAAGTAGTGACTTTTACAACCAAGGCCTAATTTAGAATCAGCCACATTGTCATAACTGCCAAGATTTCCTCAAAGTTTTTCTGTTTTGTTACTTTATCTTTTTCTCTCTTATCCTTTACAAGTACCTTTGGACAGCTCTCCTCCTGCTGTGTCTGAGAGAAAGCCACTCTAGCTCTAGCTTTAATGTTATTTCCCTGCATTCCCCTCAGACATTATGCAGCAATATAAATCTCACATAATGTGTCCAGGTTAGCAGAGTTACTTAAAAGAGCGGACCATCAGGGTGGCACATTTATTAACATCGTATATAACAAGGCTGTAACTGTACAGTAACTTCTGTTTAGTCAAAAAGGTGGAGAAAAAGCACTGCTGAGGTTTATGGGGCTGGCTCCGGACCGGCAAGGTGAGTTATGTACCCAAATAGCTCTTGTGTATCATAAGCCGGAAGCTGATAAACCATCCTTAACCTGTATACTGTCTCTCCGTTAGAGGAAATGGATCTGTTATTTCCTGTCTTTGGAATAGCATAACGATGACTCTGCTGAAACACACGCACGCACACACACATGCACACACACACACTGGCTGCCTACAACAAAAACTTTTCTGCTCACGTCTGACATGAGGCAGATCACTTAGGGAAGAAGAAATGCTTGTTCGGCTGGACTGGAGCTGGTGAGTTGTCTGCAACAAGTTGTGGATCATGACTTTTCATTTCCATTCCACAACAGTCAGAGTCCTTAGCTGGGTAACTTGTTCACTGAAGCTGTGGGTTTCAGTGAGGCAGGTAAGCACTCACTACAATGCAGCCCTGTACTGTAATTACCCGTTTACATATCTGCCTCCTTCCCTGGACTGTGAAGCTTTTGAAGGGATGCATTATGTCTTACTCATCATTGTATTCTCAGTGACCCAAAACAGTTACATATTTAAAAAAATCATTGTAACGTATCCTAGGTCTGCTTTTAGTTTTTTCTTTTATTTTATTTTTTCCATTTGGTGACACCACTATGTCTGTCTAATGCACTGTAAAATCCTAATTCTAATGTGGAATATCTTGCCTGTAGGAGGGGAAATATAATTTATGTTTTGACTCAAATGAAATGTATATATATCAGTAAATTTTTGCAAAGAGAAGGGCTAGTGTCCTTTCCTTTGGTGGGGTACCAAGAAAGGGAGAAGCTGTTCTCTGTCTTTGTAAGAACATTAAATACTAGTAATAAAAACATCCCTACAAGTTGACTTCTAAATGCCTTTGGTAGTTGAGAGTAGTAGAGGAAACTCATGGACCCTCTGAATTTAAGGTTTCAGACACATAGACCTGTTCCTTGAGTCCTCCCCTTCTCTCTGGTTACAGATTTTACACACCCTGTTTCCTTCACTGCGCTCAGTTGCACCAGTAAGCACATGTCATGAAATTCTGATAGATGAAATAGCAAAGCCTACAATGTAATAAAATAAGATCGTTCATATCAAAGATGGATTCTTTGTCGTATAAAAATATTTCCAGTAAATCTCTATAAATAATTCCCATAGCATGTTTATAGTATTGCTTAATTTAACACAGTTAAATTTACTTATAATTATTCCCAACTTATCAAGCAACCTTTAATATTTTCCATAGTATAATACTAAAATAAATTATAACCACTTTTTTTTTCAAATAATGAAAAAATAAAGCTGTAATTTAGAATCTGCTCCAGTGATCCCATTGATTCAGTTCTGTGCCTAAAAGATGAGTACATTTTCATCTTCTCTCTTAAGAACAAGCCTTTCCTAATTGAATTAAAAAAAAAAAAAAAGACAAGCCTTTCCTACCCCAAGGTTGGGTGTGTGTGTGTGTGTGTGTGTGTATACATGGTACACATGCATAAATATGAATAAATACATGTATATATAGATCATCTATATTTTATTCTAGTGCTTTTATACTTCATTTCAGAGATCACGAAACATTTGCTTATGGTGTATTTTTTGGGACTATAAATTACTCAAAGGTAACAATGGAAGTAGGCAGTTATTTTGCTCAAGTGTAATATAAGCATTGTAGCACCTACTTTTTTTTTTAAAAAGAGGATAATATCTTAGGTCTATGTGAAAGTCATACCCCTTGCAAGCATTTGAGTTTGAACCTCTGTGTTTTTTCTAATAGTTAGCTTTTAATCTATCTCTAATGTATTTATTTCCCAAAAAGCCCATTTCCCCAACACTATTTAAAATATTTAATATACTTCTCTTTTAACTTTAGGAAATTAAAGCTTAAGTAGCTCCCACTGTATTTGAACTATTTCTTTCTGCTTTGGTGTCAGCTCATGTTGGAATACTTGAAATAATTTACATTTCTCCTTACAACCCTTCTTAGGTGTGAGAATATGGAGAGCTAGTGATTAGTTATAGTGGGACTATCTAGAGAATACATTGAAGCTAAAGAATGTTAGATTTACATGTATCTTATAGACAATATTGTGGAAAGTTCAACCCCTACAATTCGGGTTTTATGAGAAAATCAGACCTACTCAGAGTCAAGATTAGACCTCCACTCTTGTGATTTCAAATCCACGGTGTTTCTTCCCAAGCTCCTTAGCCTGAGCTGGTCAGTGTTGTTACATAATACTCTTATGGCTCCTGGCCACTTTTAGAAATGTGTGTATTCCAACTCTAGAGGAACAAGGAATAAAACTGAGCCTGACTCATGGAAAGATGGGAAAAGATAGCAAAAGCTATATTTTCTTAAGTGATTAAAACTTCTGTGATTTCCAAAGGAATCCTGGAATCTGGATACTTAATATCAATAGCATTTTTTAGAGGAATATGGTAGAGTCGTTAACAGCATGGACCTTGTGTTTGAATTCTGACTCTTATGGACTCTGTGAAATCAAACAATTTGCATTCTCTGCCTCGGTTTTCTCCTATTTAAAATGGGGACAATAGCAGTAGCCACCTCTGAAGGTGAATGTGGAGACCGAATGAGTTACCATCTGTGAAACACTTAGAATTCTGCCTGTAGAAAGCATGGTAAGCCATAAAGTAGCAGTATCAGCTGTTTATCTTTTCTGTATATTGCTTGATAAGTAGCAGTGCAAAACTCTCTGGGTTCTGAATGCAGTGTATTCCACACCGAAGCATGTTGCTCCAGTTCTTGCTCGATGACACAAAGGCCTCAAGAATTGAGTGGTGCCTGGAGTGGGAAAGGGTCTGCAGGAGGTTTGGGCTGCAGTGCAAGCAGCCATGCCACTCGGGCCATCGTTCCAGCAGACCCCATGGTTTTGGAGGTTTGGTGAGAAGAAAAGCGATGTGGAGTTTATGGCAAGATCTTATAGGAAAATTGTAATGCGGGCCCCTGGGAGACAAGCAAGCTGATGACATTCTCAGTATAGAATGATGTGCCCTTTTAGGAACAGTTTTCTGCAAAAGGGCCTCGGAACACTTGGCCATGGGGCACGACACAGGTGCCCAAATGTCTGGAACTGAGTTTGATTCTGTCAGATATACCAGGTCATAATTCAGAAGCACTAGCAGCAGTCCCTCCTGAGAAGGAATGGTGATTCCAGTGTTGAGCTGAAGCAGGACCAGAGGGCATAAGTAATTCATACCAATGCCCCATTCTATACTCACACCAAGGACCACATGGGGTATCTCATAAAACCCATTGAAGGAGGACGAAAATCCCTGAGTTTGCTGTATGAATAAGATGGCTCAGTATTTGGGTGCAAGCTGAAAACAGATGGCAGCTACATGATAGCCATATTCAGGAATAAGAATTAGCTAGGAACCCCCCTGCAGACCTGTGGTCCCATGTTTTCTAGCTCTCTGGTCTCTGGAACTAATTTCGCCCAAATTAAAGCTGTCAAATCTGCTTCAGACTCAGCTCAGTGAGAAACCCATGCTCAGCTTTGTTTCTGCCTCTAGCACTCTGGTTCTGAAAGTCCCCCAAACAAGAACTGGAATATCTATCTTGTCACCTGTATTTCTTTCTCTCAGTGGTTACAGTACGATTCTGATTGTAGTTCAGTTCCTGAAAACAGTTGCCTCGTAGAGTTTTTTTTTTGTTTGTTTCTTTCATAACTATTATGGTGGAGAGGCAAGTTCCAAACTGGTCACTCCATCACCAAGGGGTCTGGAAACCCTGTTCTCCTGTGTGTCATCAAACTGAGTTAATATAGAGACATAGGTGAATAATCTGAAACAGTTCATGCCAGTCAAGTCTCAAATTCAGATTTAATTCATAACCCATTGTTATGCCGAGTACATCCAGGATAGCAAATTTTTATATCTGATATAATAATTCTATTTGATTATAAACACTTTTTAGGCTTGTGGGGCATGTCTGGCCTTGGGAAAAAGTGAGACATACTTAGGTCTTGATATGGTCCTGGGAGGGGAATATCATGGCCTGCATGGTTTATACTCTGGCCTCTTTAGTAAACCAGTTTTGTTTTTTTTATTTTTTTTATTTTAAGTAACCAGTGGAGAAGTGGTACATTCTGATGCAACCAGAATGAAAAGTCAGCAAGTGATTTGGGATTCCCACGGAGAGTTTCATTTCCTGTCTTTCTAGTTTTGAACAGACAAAATGGACATCTCTTAGATGGAGATGTTTTGAGTTGAGGGAACATGGTATGGGTGGATGTGAGTCCATTTATTATGCTGGTACATTTTTGCTTGCCACATCCCCCTAATCTCATCCTTAGCAATTAATACTGGTTTGGAAGTGAGACAACATGGGCATTCTAATTATAGACTGTAGGGGTTATAAATGACTGCAGTTTTCTGTGGATCTATTTTACTGAGGGCTTCTGTACCTGAAAAGAACTGAAAACCCTAAACAGCTCAATTATTATTATTAAGGTTTTATTTATTTCTTTGACAGACACAGTGAGAGAGGGAACACAAGCAGGGGGAGTGGGAGAGGGAGAAGCAGGCTTCCCGCGGAGCAGGGAGCCTGGTGTGGGGCTCAATCCCAGGACCCTGGGACCATGACTTGAGCCAAAGGCAGACGCCTAACGACTGAGCCACCCAGGCGCCCCTCAATTAACAGTTATTTTAAGCATTTGTTTTTGGACCCAAGGATGTTTGACTTTATCTGGAGTCATTACTGAATGCCTCCCGTATAAATTATGCCATTTTCGAAATGTGAAAATTCTCATTTCAGCAGCAGCAACCCAAGTGGAAAACTGAAAATCCCCAAACAGAAAATTAGTAAACATTTGTTCTGTCACAGCTCAAGCACGTGATGTTCTTTTCTGCCCCTGAACAAAATTATATTGGCCTCCTAGCCAATCCATGGAGCTGCTGTCCCACATCCCAAGGGAAAGACACCCCATGGCTACCAATGAGCTGATTATTTAATCATGCAAGACAAGGGTTTGAATAAGAGAGATAAAAATGTCTTCAGGAGAGTCACTGGGGACACCAAGACTTAGCTGTGTGCAGAACTCAGCCCCCGTCAATATTCTGAACAATATTCTGGATGATTCTGGAACGGTGTAGTGAAGGGGGTGCAGATGAATGCATTTGGCTGAGACTCCATGTAAGAGGACCGTCTTCCTACCTCAGCATCACATTTTGTTTAGGGCTCTGATATTCTGCAAATTGAACCAGGGTATGGACCAGCAGAAACTCTGAAATAGCAAACCAGTTTTGTTATTCTCCTTTTTTTTACTGTTTGATTTTTATTGTGTAATTGATAATATTTCAATATAATATGAACCCCCTCCACTCCTTTTTTTAAACAAGGAAGTACCTTGTAATGCCCTCCCCCCGCCCCCCGCCCTCTGGATAGGGGTAATGCTTAATGTAGGAAGAAAGAAATGAGTTAATGCTTGTCTTTGAATTTAAAAACTGACTTTGAAGCCCAGGACAGAGACAGTATATTTGAGAGTACAGTGTGTGTGTGTGTGTGTATGTGTGTGTATGTGTGTGTATGCGGGGAGGGTGTTGCCAGAACATACTTTTTGTTTTTGTTATTTCTTTCCCTCCCTCCCTCCCTCTCTCTCTCTCTCTTTCTTTTCTTTTCTCTCTTTCTTTCCTTTCTTTTTTTCTTTTTCTTTCTTTCTTTCTTTCTTTCTTTCTTTCTTTCTTTCTTTCTTTTTCTTTCTTTCCTCCCTCTCTCCCTCCCTCCCTCCTTTCTTTCTTTCTTTCTTTCTTTCTTTCTTTCTTTCTTTCTTTCTTTCTTTCTTTCTTTCTTTCTCCTTCCTTCCTTCCTTCCTTCCTTCCTTCCTTCCTTCCTTCCTTCCTTCCTCTTTCTTCTTTCTTTCTTTCTTTCTTTCTTTCTTTCTTTCTTTCTTTCTTTCTTTCTTTCCTTCCTTCCTTCCTTCCTTCCTTCCTTCCTTCCTTCCTTCCTTCCTTCCTTCCTTCTCTCTCCTCTCTCTCCTCTCCTCTCCTCTTCTCTCCTCTCCCCTCATCTCCCCTCATCTTCCCTCCTCTCCCCTCCCTTCCCCTTCTCTCCTCTCTCCTCTCCTCTCCTCTCTTTTTTTTAGCACAAAAAACCCAAAGCCCATGTTCTAAATAACAGATCTGGGGGCTAATCCAGAAGAAGTAAATAAGACTACCTTATCTCTGGAAGGTAGCTAGGGGCTGGGGCTGGGGGTGGGAGGGCGCACTCAGAAGAAATACAACCATTGCTTGGGCTCTAGTGGGTCCTTGTTTTCTCCCCTCTGTTGAATCTCCAATTATGGCCAGAGATTGATAGAAATCCCATCGAAGTTTGGGGATGAAATTTATGGGCAGAATGGACCTATGCTCGGTCCCTCATTGAGGCCTAGGAGAGTGACCAAAGTCCTAGGCTTTGTCTAGTCTGAGATAGCAGCCATTTGTGGGAAGGTCAGTGTGCCATATTTGGGAATTAGAGGGACTGGGGAAGCCATGTCCAAATATTCCAATGGGGCAGAGGCAAGAAGGTAGCCAGGAAAGGACTGGCAGCCCTGAAGAAGGCTGGAAGGGGCAGAGGGACTTCCAGCAGGGACCTGATGACCGGAGATGGTGACGGGACTGTGGACATCAGTACTGGTTGCCCCAGGGACTGCAGATCATGGGGACAAGGTACCTGTTAGTGGAACGCCATGGAAACCCAAGGATGGCTATGGATCTGCTACCTCATGTACCACCACCTGATGCTCCATAAGCTCCTCCCCTGGCCCAGCCATTCAAAGGCCTGAAAATCCTGAACTACCCTATCTTAAACGTATGTTGGTTGAATTTATCTAGAAAAGACTGAATATACCTGGAAATACTAGATAAAATTTCAATTCCTAAGTAGAAGAATAGATATTTGAGACAGAACCTAAGTTCAATGGTAAGAAAAATATAAGAAAATTGAATTTTTTATATTTGTGGCTTTTGAAATTCATAATCATTTCAACTGGGTTTAATATCCAGACTTTTCCCATGGAAAACTCCAGCCTTATTCAAATAGCTGAAATGGCTACATTCCTCTAAAAGCCTTCCTCTGGTCTCTACCCCAGGGAGGCAGTGTAATTTCTTCCTCACACTGAGGTCCCCCAAGATTCAATTTATCCTTTTTATGGTGCTCATCACTTTTCACCTTTTACTATGGTTATTTATATGTACTGTAAATGCATTATTTATACATTATAGCAGGATACTTATTCAGAGAAGTTATTGATAAGTAGTGAACCCTGATTTGTGTCTTCAGGTTTTCTTGGTTTCTGATACTCTACTTTTGTTGCTTCCTTTCAGTGGTTCTCGGTCCTGCTCTTGTACTAGAACCACCTAGATTGTTACAGAAATTGCCAAATGCACTGGCCCAATCTGGAACCAAGGAAGTCAGCAGCCCAGGAAATTAATTCTGCCCTCCTTCCTTCTGGCCTCCCTCCCTCCTTCATTCTCAGTGCTCCCTGCCCCCTCTCCTGTGCAGCCAGGGTTGAGGACAGTGGCTTACACCAGATTGGCTTCTCAGCACTTTCCCTTTGTTCCTGTGACTGACCTGCAGCAAGTCTCTCCCATCAGTGTTTCAGATACACCATGGGCAATAGATAGCCAGCAAATAGTCCACTTGTAGCCACTATCAATATTGGGTCTCATTTGATGCAAGAACTTATAGGTAATTGATTTTCAACTCCTTTGTTCCTTTATTCCATGAGGAACTGAAAGGCAGAGTGAGAACAGTATTTCTGCATAAGGAATACAAATATTGGATGAGGGGGTAATTAGGCTGCAAGCACATAATGATTGTCACCCCGGAGGCCTCAAGAAAGGGGGGCTGCTGTTTCTTTGTATTGACCCCAGTTGAGGTACCAGAGAAGTGTATTCCCCCAACATCCTGTCTGGCAGTCGATAATTAATAAAACTAATCATCACAACTATGACTCCTGTAGGGATCGTTCTATTGTCTGACTGTATTTCTAGAGAAAGGGGCAAGAACTGTGTGGCTGGGAAGGAACATTGGCAAGGCCTGTTATTTCTCTCTGAGTAGGCAGAAAGCGGGTACTGGACTAGCTGGCTCTTCCTGCACACTGAGCATTCATTTAGTCTTTATTATGTCCTGTTTCTAACTTCTAGAGTTGACATCCAGGTATGTGTGGGGGTAGCACCTCTGGGATGAGAAGGAGGGTGCCAAGCAGCAAAGGAAGGAGGGAATGATAGCAGACAAATGGTCATTGTGTGATGATGAGCTTTATCCTCCTTGTCCATTTGCTTTGATTTCAACCACTCCCTTCTCCTACTGTCCTTGAACTCTGTATCTTGGGAATATAAAGCTAATTTGTTAGCACTTTGTGAACAGTTCTTTCCTGGACCCTGGGGCCTATGTTTGCTTTTCTAGGAGTAGTGGGTCAAGGTGTTGTTACTTGATTTCAAGTCAGCTTTGTGCCTAGGACTAATTAGTTGCTGGGAATAAATACATGGGTGGATATTGTTCCTACCTTCAGGGAGTTTAGAGTCTGCTTCATTTATTAAATGGCTTTAGATCCCTTTTTGGTTACATGCCCTACTGTGGGGACAACCTCTTTATTGTTTGGAGCAGATTAGGGTGGCAAGTAGCCTAGCCTGAGGTTGAATTAGACTCTGTCTTATCTTGCTGTCCTCTAAGCCATGCCCCTCCTGTCCCAGCGCACTGATGCCTCAGGCTGTTACTGGACTTCTTAGCCACAATATAGCAGCATGTCTCAAAAACTAGGTTCCAATACAACCTCTTTTACTATAACATTTCCCAATTAAAATTCATATACTGAAATCAGTAGCTTTAAGTAATGGGAAAATAATCTTATTGAACAAATTCATCTTAAGAATGCTACTAAAGGGGTAGGAGGGGGAGATTACCCAAATTCTGCATTCATGTCTTTCTTCATTAGGTTATTCAACAATCATTTATTGATCCTGAAAATAGGGATACAGAATAAGGAAGACATAGTAGTTCTTAGTTTCAAGGAATTTACATTTATTCATTTATTTATTTATTTTTAAAGATTTTATTTATTTGAGTGAGAGAGTGAGAGAGAGAGAGAGCACAAGAGGGGGTAGCGGGAGAGGGAGAAGCAGACTCCCTGCTGAGCGGGTAGCCCGATGTGGGACTCGATCCTGGGACTCCAGGATCACGACCTGAGCCGAAGGCAGTCGCTTAACCAACTGAGCCACCCAGGCGCCCCTATTTATTTATTTATTATTTATTTTTAAGGTTTTATTTATTTCAGAGAGAGAATGTGAGGAGGGGGAGGGGCAGAGGGAAAAGGAGAGGGAGAAAGACAATCCCAAGCAGACCGCCCCTGATTGTGGAGCCCAATGGGGGCCTGATCCCACAATGCTGGGATCATAACTTGAGCCAAAATCAAGAGTTGGACTCCCAACCCATTGAGCTACCCAGGCACCCCATCAAGGAATTTACATTTACAAACTTTGAAAACCTTTTGTGTTAAGTCAGAGAACAACAGAATTATTATTTTCCCTCTACTTAAGGCAGGTCATCTGTGGATATTCCAAATATGGTAATTTTATGAATAAACCAAGCTATATATTTCATGTGTATATCCTAGGAAAGTGAACTTAAATCCATAAAGAATGTAAAAATAAGTACTATATATATTTAAATTTACCTTAAGCATCCATATAAAAGACTTCCTTCTTTTTTGTGCCTTAAAAATCCTTGGAGATTCTTTATCTTGAAGTGTGGCCTATTCAGTTATATGTGCAATTAAAAATAATCCATGTTAACTAAAAACACCAAAATTTCAGGTAGAGTGAGGAAGGTATACTTGAGTCCTCAGCTGGGAGAATGATGGAAATAGAAGAAATTTTAGAGGAAAATCATGTTTAAGAGCACAAGCTTTGGAGTCGCAGGCGAGGATTATATCCTGCCTAAATCTTTGTGTGATCTCAGACGATTGGCCTGACCTCTTTGAACTTCAGACTTGTAAAAAGGGGCTATAAACCTAACTCAAAGTGTTGTCATAAGTATTAAATGTTAAATGTTTGTAAAACATTTAGTACAATGTTCAGTATGTGGAAAGTGCCCAATAAATGTTTACTATTCCATTTTATGGATGAGGATACCAAGAATAAGTAGCTTCTCTACTTAGCAGCCTGAGATCATGCAGCAAGCCAGGGGCTTGACATCCAAAGTCCTTCTATTCCATGTTGATGAACACTGAGACAGCTTCACTGTATTTCTTAAGTGAAACATTACCTTGGGGCTCTTGATCCTACACAAGGATCCCTTGGCCTTTTAAGCCTGCCTTGAATGTAGGCAGAGTTCCTTTCAAGCTTATGTATTTGGGTGTTTATATGTGCATATGAGTGTGTTAGTGTCTGTGTTCACAGATTTCCATGACTCCGGTTTCACCTCTTTAAGCCCACCTATGGGAACACAAGGGGTCCTTTGTTCTGCATGGGCCTTTTGACGGAAATAGAGTCCTTATGTTTAAGGAAAAGAACAGTCCAACACATTTAGACTTGGCACTTTCTTAGTTATTGAATTCAGAGGCTTAATTAATGTTTCTGTGTAGATCTTCGAGAAGCACGTCTCAGGGTCCAAGAGATTTAATGGGAAGACCTATGGGAGTTATTCCTGTAAATCAGTGATTCTCAAACTTACTGTGGCACAGAATCATACAAAGGGCTTCTTAAATCACCAATCACAGATGACTGGGCCCCACCTCCAGAGTTCTGATCTGGCAGGTCTGCAGCAAATCTGCATTTGTAGTGAGTTCCCAGGTGATGTTGATGCTGCTTACTGGTGATCACATTTTCAGAACCATTGCTTAGACCAAGGAGTCTTCAAGAATGATGACACTGAGCAAGGAAGGCCCAGCAGATTGTTTTCAGAATGAGTTCAACTGTCCAGAAAGTGCCAGCAAAACCAGAAATAATCCTTTGTAGATGGGTTCATGTACCAGCACAAATCATAGGATGATACACTCTCTGTGACTACTGACACCTTCACTGAAAAGTTGTTTATCAGTTGTAGGAAATTCCTATCCTGTTTTCAAAGGATAGATTTTCTTTAGACGGATGAGAAGATCATGAACCTTAGCCTTCTGGGCTCAAATTGTGGTCTACCACTTATTTGCTTCAAAATTTTGAGCAAAGTTAGTTATTTATCTAAGCTTGACTATAAAATAAGATATTAATACCTAATCTTGAAAGGCTGTTGTGAGGGCTTAAGACAGTACTTGACTGAAAGTAGGAACTGAATAAAAAGCAGATATTTATGTTACTGTTCAAGAAAGTGGTTGCTTTCCGTTGTTTGGAGTGCTGAATTAGAGAATGTGAGTCCATAAATGTCTCTAAACTCCCTATCTTTTCCCATTAGTTAACCATTGGAACTTAAATTCATATGATTCAGTTTAAAAATCTTCATTGGTTTAATGTCAAATAGGATTAGTGGTTCTATACTTCATTCAATTTAATGTGTTCATGTTGTAGGCAAATAGGTCTGAAAAAGTTAAACCTGTAGAAAAAGTGTTTTTGATTATTCAAAGATATGAAAACCACTTATTGACCAATTGACATTTTTCAGTGCTGCAACAATAAAACAAAACCAATGAAAAATTTACTGAGTTAGAAAATTTGATGAAAACCATTGATAAGATTATATACAAATCTTTCTTATACTTTATAGACAGTTTATGGAATTTTCAAGAGCACCTTCGCCTACATAGATCATAGATTGGTTGTTTAATATGGCAACTTCAGTGCCTAATTCCTATGAATGAGGCAACTCTTCTCAACTTTATTGGCTTCCCAGTTTGCCATTTCAAACTGATTTTCCTGAATTGCTGGAAAATGTGTCTAGATAACTTTCTTGACTGGGTAAATGCACACATAAGTGAAATGGTCAGTTCTGTCTCTGATTTCTAAGACTTTATTATTCTTGGTGTAGTGTCTGGGCCAGTGCCAAGGAATGGTGTTGAACTTAGTTTTGTATTCCTTCTAATTAGTAGCCCCTTGTGGATGATTATAACTTCATTGGTTAATTGATTCTATTTGACAGCCAGACAATGTGACTCTACTCTCAAGGAAATTATCTGTGGACTGAGTAGGTTGCAGCAGTAGTCATGGCATCAGAAAAGAATATTAAGTTATCACTCTGATTAACTTCTCGATAGAGCTCAAGACATCACTTTACCCCCTCCATTCATAGATGAGCAAGTTGCAAGTGAGGAAAGGAATAAAAAGTCATTCTCAGGGACACACGATTGAATACGAGGTTTGGGAGAAGAGCTGTAGGTGGGAAGCAAAAAGATTTTATCTGAAACATGAATGTGGCTCTTTCTTTTCTAAGTTTGCTGTAGTTGGGTAGTTCAGCATTTTCTTCAGTAGGACAGGATAGGGAATGAGTCTCTTAGACCCATCTGTTTGAGGTCTACCTGATTTTCTTATTTCGATTTGATGTGTGTATTCCTTTCACTGTCTGAGTGTTGAGATTTTAGAAGACCAAACCGGTGTGTGATTGTACAGGAGGGAGGACAAGGAGAAGGCAACACATGACACAACATAAGCTAAATAGAAGACCAGCTGGTGATTTGGGTCCAAGGTTCATCTAATAATAATAGGCAATGGAATTTGGACATATAGCACTTGGCTTCTATGGTTGCTGGTAATGTGACAGGGATTTCATAGCCTAACAATGTCTGACGTTTTCTTTGTCTACTCAGAAGTAGGGCTCATCAATAAAAATATCACCTCACTGTTACCTGGTACATTTTCCAACTTTAAAAAGTGTTTTAAAATACATTTAAATGACTAAAAAAATATGCAAATATATATATATAATATGTATACCCGCATAGTAAAATTTTGGAAGGCTAAATGAGAAACTGTTGATTTTTGTTGCCACTCAGTCACTCTGGGTTCTGGTTACTCCAGGACTCTGGGGCAAAAGAAAGGCTTATTATTATTGCAGTCAGTGTGTGTGTGTACTATGTGATTCTTTTATTTATTTTTGATAAATATTATACACTGAAATGGCCCTGGTTATTTCTTGGTTGTAGGAGTAGAAATGATTTCTCTCTCTCTCTTTCTCTGTTTTTACTTTTTATTTTGCAAGGATCATCTGTTACTTTAAAACCAAGCAAAAATAATTGGAAGAGAGCTATCATTTAATTCCTAAAACAGCTCTATGATATGAATGATGTTAATCTCTCAGTGTTCCAGTTTCTAATAGGATTAAATAATGTGTCTAAGATCTTATCTGGCAAAACACTGAGACTCAAATCTGATTTTCTGGCTCATTCTACCACACTGAATAAGGCCTAATTGTGATAAGGAAAGCAAAGACTTACATTTTCTTAATATCCACTTCCCACTTTCTGTAGGGGCTCCATCAGTCACAACACCGTTCCATGATATTTTATTTTCTTCTAATGCTTCATCAAGATGAGTTTATCTGGACTTAGTGGATGCCTCTGAGTCAAAGATTGGGGAGAAAGTGCCTAAAAGAAGGGGGAGCCTGCATTATAGGGACTACCAAAGGACTGACCTTCTCCCTGTCTTCTTCAAGGGGTTGTATTCTTTATTTTTTAAAGTTCTATTTCTTTGGGTACATTCACAGGGACCAGGAGAACTCATTAGAATTCAGTCCCCACTGTCTGCAGAAAGGCAATTTACATGTGGCACCAGCTCAGACATGCTCCTTCCAATTCACTTGAAGGGCAGTGAAGGAGAGCAACACAGTTTAATATTCGCCTCCGACCTCACTGGTGCTCATTAAGGTGGCTTTATGGTCTCATTTTGGCCTGGCTACTCTCCAGAAGGATTTACCGGCGTTCTTATGGAGAGACCACTGTGAGGCTGAGTTGAAGGTGAGCCTACGGCTCAGAGCTGAATTTCTAGGATAAGTGCCACCACCCCTGCCCCCCACGCCCCCCCCCACCCGCCTCCACCCCCCGCTGTGGCGGTTACTTCTGATTGATTTCTTGGCAGAGATTGCATACTTAGCACCCTTGTCACATCGCTCTAGGAAGTTACAGCCAACTGACCAGACTCCTTGGTGAAACTTCTTTGCCACCCCGGGAGATAAAGTGGGCATGGAAGAGGAAAGTGCTTACTGAGACATTCTGTGCATACATGCTTAGAGCACAACCACCACCAGATTTATTTCATTTCATGGTTTCAAATTTACAACAATCCTAGTTGCTTTTCTTTGCGCTCTGGTTTCTCTTGACCTCTTTAGCTTGTCTCAGGAGGAGCTGAACCCAGCACGTCATTCTGAGAACAATCTGATTAGAGCAGAGGAGGATGAGCACCTTCCTCCACCTCAGGAGGTTCTGTATCTTGATGCTGCTACATTTATCATCTTCTAGAACATGTGTTACTGTTGATCTGTGTCTACCCCATCCTATAGAAGAGTGTTTAGAATTTGAAAAACATTTTTGAACCCACATGTAGGGTTATACATGATTCCTTTTAAATTTTATTATAAGATTTGATCCATTGCTCAACGTTTGGTGATCATAGGGTGGAGAATTCTATTGTAAAACATATTTTCACTTCCTCAAAGCTTTTCTTGCCCACAGGTTTGATGAGCAATGTCCTCTGTCTTCATTTACGAACAATCCATGATATTTAGTGTTTCCACATATTTATACAAGAGGAAAGTACAATAGGTCCTTCTCTGATAATTTCTGTTTATTCTTCTGTTCTCAGCTGTTATCTTTTTCCTAGGAGGAAAGACTTTCTTAACCACCAGTTCTGTTACTCTTCCCTTGATAGATCAAGTGGCTTATCTGGGAATTGAAGTATTGAATATTAAATTCTATCTAAAGTCTCAGGATGCTACCCTGTCATTTACAAACATCTTGGGTACATACATATATCATCCTGTCTATTTTAGTTCAAGATGTCATTTCGGCTTGTCAGAACTTTTCCTTTCAATTATTAAAAAAGCATAGAACTGCTCTGATCTTAAAAAGCAAAACAGGGGTGCCTGGGTGGCTCAGTTGTTAAGCGGCTGCCTTTGGCTCAGGTAATGGTCCCAGGGTCCTGGGATTGAGCCCCATGTTGGGCTCCCTGCTCAGCGGGGAGCCTGCTTTTCCCTCTCCCTCTGCCTGCCACTTCCCCTGCTTGTTCTCTCTCTCTGTCTCTCTGTCAAATAAATAAATAAAATCTTAAAAAAAAAAAAGCAAAACAAAACATAAGTACTAGTATTCTTCACTGCTTAAGTCCAAAGCAGATTTAAGAATAACTGAGATGAGGAAGTTGTTTCTTTATGGAAATGATTTGCCACAATGGCAAATTGAACTCCAATTATTTTTCCCACCCTTTTTCCTTCTTGCCTTCATTGACTTTGGTGACTATTAAATAATTATGTATCTATATATCTATATCTGTATCTATGTAATCAGCTCAGCTACTAAATCAAGAGAGAGGAGATCAGTACTTTCCTTCCTAGGGGATGTATCAACCATCATTAAAGATGCAGACAGTAAAACAGCAATTTGAGCCTCAGAGAGCACGTTGGAAAAGAATAATTTACAGTTGTGTTTTGCTGCTGGCATTACACTAAATCATACCAAGTCCCTTCATTTGTTAGGCATGCTTTCAGTCTGGGATCAGAACAGATCTGTTAGGGTAGATCCCCCCCTCTTTTTTTTGCAAATAACATTTTATTTTTCAGAAGTCTTGGCCAAGAAAAAGAGAAACTTACCTGTTTCTGTACAAATACCTTATCTGTCCTTGGACCTCAGACAGGAAGGCAGGTAAGGTCGGATGTGAGAGTATGACTTATGGCAGTTGGGGGAGGGGAGAACAAAAGTCTTTTCCCTTTTTGTTTCAGAAAGTCTCAACCAATATCCCACTTGTAACTGCACCAAAGGGCATAGGAGCAGAGAATCCAATACAAATGCATTGAAACCTTTTAAATTTGATACAGTGCAAAAGCAGAACTGTTCTTGACATTGAATTTCTTGCATCAGGACAGTCATTTCAATCACCTAGGCAAAGAGGGCTTTTGGGATAAGAAGGGGTTTGTGTTAATTTAGCATTACCCCTCGTCATCTTAGAATTTTAAGGTGTTTAAAAAATTAATATCTTAGGATTTGGTTGAAATTAACAATAATAATGTTGCTTTGGAAGGTTCTGTGAATCTTCTACATAGATGCACATAACTTGGAAATCAGCTAGACTAATATTACCTGTTTATTTTTTTAATTAATTTTTTTTTAAGATTTTATTTATTTATTTGAGACAGAGAGAATGAGAAAGAGAGAGCACATGAGAGGGGGGAGGGTCAGAGGGAGAAGCAGGCTCCCCGCCGAGCAGGGAGCCCGATGCGGGACTCGATCCAGGGACTCCAGGATCATGACCTGAGCCGAAGGCAGTTGCTTAACCAACTGAGCCACCCAGGCGCCCTAATATTACCTGTTTAAAAATGAGGAATGAGAAGTTTAGACAGGAGGGTACCTCAGCAATTAATGACAGAGCTGGGTCTAGCAAAGTTCTGTGGAGTCTCTGTCCAGATTGAGCCTCAGGGTAATTCCTTTTCAGTCTGACCATGTTTGTGTGGGGTCATCAGCTGGATGTCACTGCTCTCCTGGGTATTTCACAATTAGAGGGGTGGGAGCTCTGGAAGGCTGGGTAAACTGTCCTAAGCAGGAAATGGTAATATTCACAGTTCAGACATTCTTGATTCATGGGTCTATTCAGAATTGAACACTTTTTAGACAAAAAGCCTCATGGCTTAAGAAAGCTGAAAAAGGAGAAAGAAAAAAAAAAACAGGCTTGGAAAGAAGAACAACACATAGAAACAATGAGTGAACATTTTGCTTTGATGACATCAAGGTTACTTTTAAGTGTGCAAAGTCATTTATTGTGAACAATTAGATACTTTTTCTTTTGACATTTATGCCAGTCCCATCTCTTCCTTTTTGGTAATGTGGATTGATGGTTAGTCTGTGATCTAGTGCAAGTATGAGTAAATGAGATCTCTTGCCACTTGCCACCCATAAGATTAACAGATGGCTCTTTTCAAAAGAAGAAAGTGAATTTTCAGTGATCAGTTCTCCTTAATTCATTTCTCTCTCTTCCTAACACCGTTCCTCTTTGCCAGATATATATATATATAATATATAATATATAATTATATAATATATTCTATAATTATATAGTATATAATGCTGGTTTCCCTGTATATTAAGATTTTGTTCTCCTTTGACCTAATTTGGGACTCAAGTCCATAACCTTTGCATCAGCAGCACTATCTACAAACCAGTTAAGCCAACCTACTTGTTTTCCTTTTTTCGTTTTCCATTTTGAGTGACCATGCTTGGCATCTGGTTGCCAATGGGGAAGAATGGCTGGCATGTCAGCGGGGACAGAACAAACCAAAAGAGATTCCCAGCCACCCTGAGTCAGGTGTGGCTTCCAAGATAAAAGTTGAGGCAGTAAAGAGCAGACTCACTGCTTTGTTGTTGACTGCTCGCTTCATGGACAGAGCACACTGCAGATCAGTGAACTTCTTCCTCTGTTACCACAGTCTTCACATCCCTCCCCTGCTCCCCTGTAGACTTGAGTGCTATGAAGCAAAGTTTTCCTGATAACAGGGAACTGCCGTACTCCCTCTGAAGCTAGAATCCAAAGGAAGGAGAGGCTCAGACTGAGCCCCGCAGAACCCCTCACAGTGGCATCAGCCCCTCTGTACTGTCCTTTTTTGGTATTCAAAGTGATTGTGCCCCTCTGTTGAAGTACAAGTATGGAGAGTTGCTGAGAATTTAGTTTCTGCCAGATTCCCTTTTTAGGGCTCTGTGGATTCCAGGCCAGTCTCAGCAGGATTTTCTAAAGACACATTCACATCCTCTACCTGCGTTTGGCGAATCATGCCACCTTCTTTGGGACTCTTCCTTCATCCATCCACACTTCTGTGATTGTAGTTAATGATCATGTTATTGATAGGAAAAGCAAATAGAGAGCTCACCCAGCCGGAGTTGTTTTAGGAGCTCCAGGACCGCCAAAACACCCTAAAAATACAGTTTCCTTCTTGAAGATCAGGAACATTTTTTTTTTTTTGGTACGTGAAATTACTTTGTAAATTCTGTCCCGGCAATTTTCATGACAAGAAAGAGTCATTTTGTAGGAAAATGAGTGAAGTTCTTGTGCATAGTTATTTTTTAAATGTCAGGGTTTAAAAAATATCAAAGATAAGTAGTTTGAGGGAAGGAGAAACTTATGCAATTGGCAAAGCCTGCAGAATGTTGAAATGGCTTCATTGCAAGTTTGAATTTTGTTTTCGTAAGCCTTGCTGTTGAGAAATAAGGACTACTGTCACTAACAGATTGGGACATACGATGTTTACTGAAATTCATTTTATCTATGCCCTTAGGATCACAAACAGCAGTTCTTTTAGATTGTACTTGGAAATAGATCAACTATTTAATCCCTACTTATTCTCTGTCTCCGCATGGGCGTAAACACACACACACACCTTGCCCATTCCAAGCAAATATGTGAAGGACAGTATGACTTTGAAAATGAATAAAAAGAAAAATAAACAAATTGCAAATGTGATATTGAATCTAGAAAAAAACAAGACCAGGCAACAGATAATATTCCTCAGAGTATGTTATTATCAGTTAATTCTCTTCTGTGATTATTCATTTCACAACTAAAAACAAAAACAAAAACAAAAACAAAAAAACAAAGAAACCACAATGTCATCTCTGCATTGAACAAATCTAATGAAATTTTTTTTTTATGGAGAAGAGCTATGATCCATAGTAGCAGCTGTTGCCCATATTTAGCAATTATATTATTTAGTATTCATTATACCCCATAATAGCAGAGTGCTATAAAATGAATCCTTTATCTAGTTCTTCCTTCCTTTGAAGTTGCTGTTATTTTTTTAAGGTTTTATTTATTTATTTGACAGAGAGAAAGCATGAGCAGCGGGGGTGCGGAGCAAGGCGAGAGGGAAAGGCAGACTCCCCGCTGAGCAGGGAGCCCGATGCGGGGGCTCAATCCCAGGACCCCAGGATCATGATCTGAGCTGAAGGCAGACGCTTAACTGACTGAGCCGCCCAGGTACCCTGAAGTTGCTGTTAAATGGAGGGATAATATGTAAGCAGAGAGAGTAAAGGCAAATACCTTTGGGAGTATGCTAAAACAATTTTGCAAGGTTCAGTAATACATAATACAGTACAGTTGATTCTGGCCATGTTAGAAGTATCTTGAGAATAAAGTATCTTGATGGGAAGGATACATTTTTAGGAAATAATGAGTCTTCAGTCTCTATGATAAAGTAAAAGCAGGCCTCAAAGTCAGATACGCCAGGGGTTCAAATGTATTGACTCATAACTGCTAGGCCTCCACAGGCGCAGAGTAACCAGAATTCTCGATATTACAGACATTCTGAGCAGCATCTATTCACCACTTAGTTTGATATGGGCCTCCCGGGGGTGTTTCTCAGTTCCTGCCTCAGTGGCCTGGGCAGTAGAACCTCACCTGTGCTCATGAATACTTCATACCTAGGCCCAGCACAATTAATAAGATGACCTGATTTTGTACTGTCAGAACCCCCTAAACACATCTCAGATTCCTCTCCTGTTCCCCACTTAGAATTACATTTCTCTTTAGAACTTCTCTTCTAAGACTCTATGCTAAAGTTATCTAGTCCTCATTTGGCATCTTCTCAATCTTCTATATTTTCCAAATTTTAGAGATTCTCCTTGCCTAATAGTTTCTTCATAGAATTCTGGCTTTTGTACTTCCTGCAAGTATAATCTCAACTCACTTCTGTAAAAATCCATAGTTTCATTAAATGAATAGAACAATACCTGCTTCATCACCGTTGTGAATATGAAATGAGCATTGTGTTCGGCAGAGAGTAAATCAATAAATTCAATAAATCTTAGTCTTATTCTTTTTTTTTTCCCCATCCTCTGATCCTAAAATATGACCTAGCGAGATCAGAGGGTTTGTAAGAGAAAAGGACCTAAGACACCTCCTCTTGATCAGTGCCAGGAATGTCCCTTTTCATAATATTGCCGTAATTCAGAATCATAGATATTCTTTTAAAATACTGATTTATTCATTTAAATTGTACCATTGTATACAGAAAACAGTAGACTAGGAGCTATAAAGGATGGTGATTTATGCCATCAAGTCATTTACCACCAGGAAAGGATAGACACACAAACACAACTATAATATAAGAAAAATTAAATTAGAAGTGCAGCATTACCCTAAAGATTCCACAAAAAATCCTGTTAGAACCAATAAATGAATTCAGCAGTGTTGCAGGACATAAAATCAGTGCACACAAATCAGTTGCATTTCTATACAATGAGCAATCCCAAAAAGGAAATTTGAGAAAACGATTCCATTTACAGTAACATAAAAAAATTCTTTAGGAATAAACTTAAAGAAGGAGGCTAAAGATTTGTACAACAAAAACTACAAAATATTACTGAAAGAAATTAAAGATGACACAAGTAATTTGAAAGACATCTCATGTTCATGAATTGGATGACTTCATATTATTAAGATGTCAGTTCTACCCAAAGCAATCTACATATTTAATGCAATTCTTATCAAAATTCTAACTACAGGGCGCCTGGGTGGCTCAGTTGGTTAAGCGACTGCCTTCGGCTCAGGTCATGATCCTGGAGTCCCGGGATCGGGTCCCGCATCGGGCTCCCTGCTCGGCAGGGAGCCTGCTTCTCCCTCTGACCCTCCCCACTCTCATGCTCTCTGTCTCTCATTCTCTCTCTCACAAATAAATAAAATCTTAAAAAAAAAAAAAATTCTAACTACATTTTTTTGCAGAAGTAGAAAAATCCATTTTATTATTTATTTATTTATTTATTTATTTTAAAGATATTATTTATTTGACAGAGAGAGACAGCGAGAGAGGGAACACAAGCAGGGGGAGTGGGAGAGGGAGAAGCAGGCTTCCCGCGGAGCAGGGAGCCCGACGCGGGGCTCGATCCCAGGACCCTGGTATCATGACCTGAGCCGAAGGCAGAGGCTTAATGTCTGAGCCACCCAGGCACCCCAGAAAAATCCATCTTAAAATGCATATGGAATCTCCAAAGACCCTAAATAGCCAAAGCAATCTTAAAAAAGGATAAAGTGGGAAGATTTGCATATCCTGATTTCAAAACTTAATACAAAACTGTGTAATCAAAACACTGTGGCACTGGCACCAATGCAAACATAGAGTCCAATGGAATAGAATGGAGAGCCCAGAAATAAACCCTCATGTATATGGTCAAGTGATTGTCAACAAGGGTGCCAAGACCATTCCATGGGGAAAGGAATCTATAACAAATTGTGCTTGGAGAAGTGGATAGTCACATGCCAAAGAATGGAGTGAGTCCTATCTTACACTGTGTAACAAACTGAAAATGGATTAAAGATCTAAATATAAGAGCCAAAGCTAAAAAAAAAAAAAAAAAAAACAACTCTTAGAAAAAAAAAAAACAGGGAAAAAGCTTCATGACATTGGATTTGGTACTGATTTCTTGGATGTGACATCAAAAACAAGGCAACAAAAGAAAAAAATAAATTGAACTTAAAAAAAAAATATTCATTAAAGGACACCATCAACAGAATGAAAAGGTAACCCACAGGATGGAAGAAAATATTTGCGAATAATATGCCTGATAAGAGATTAAGAGGCGCCTGGGAGGCTCAGTCAGTTAAGCATCTGCCTTTGGCTCAGGTCATGATCTCAGGGTCCTGGGATCGAGCCCCAGGTCAGGTTCCCTGCTTAGTGAGAAGTCTGCTTCTCCCTCTGTTCTGCCCCTCCCCCTGATCGTGCTTGTTTGCTCTCTCTCTCAAATAAATACAATCTTTTTAAAAAGAGATTAATATCCAGAATATACAGATAATTCTTGCAACTCAACATTAAGAAAACAGTCTAGTTAAAAATGGACAAAAGATTTGAATAGACATTTCTCCAAAGAAGATATACAGATGGTCAATAAGCACCTGAAGGGGAGCCTGGGTGGCTCAGTTGGTTGAGTGTCCAATTCTTGGTTTTGGCTCCAGGTGTGATATCAGGGTCATGAGATTGAGCCTGGGTTGGGCTGTGCACTCAGCGGGGAGTCTCCTTGAGATCCTCTCTCCCTCTTCTTTTGCCCCTCCCCCTGCTTGCACATGCACTCTGTCTCAAATAATTAAATAAATCCTAAAAAAAAATAAGCACATGAAAAATGCTCAACATCACTAATAATTAGAGAAATGCAAATCAAAATGATAATGGAATAACACTTCACACCCATTAGGGTGGCTATTATTAAAATAAATAAACAAAAACAGAAAATAACATGCATTGGTGAGGGTGTAGATAGATTGGAACCCTTGTGCATTGCTGGTGGGAAGATAAGATGGTGCAGCTGCTGTGGAAAACAGTACGATGGTGTCTTAAATAATTAAACAGAATTACCATATGATCTAGTAATTCCACTTCTGGGTATATTCCCAAAAGAATTGAAAGTAGGGGTTTGAATAGATATTTGTACACCCATGTTCGTAACAGCATTATTTACAATAACCAAAAGGTGGAAAGAACCCAAATGTTCATTGTTGGATGAGTGGATAAACAAAATGTGGTATAACATACAATTGAATATTATTCAGCCTTAAAAAGGAATTAAATTCTGACACATGCTACAACATGGATGAACCTTGAGGACATTATGTTAAACTAGACACAAAGGACAAATATTGTGATTCCACTGCTGTGCAGTACCCATAGCAGTCCAATTCATAGAAAGTAGAATGGTAGTTGTCAGGGGCTGGGGCCATGGGGAAATGGCAATTTATTGTTTAATGGGTATAGAATTTCATTTTGGGATAATGAAAAGTTCTGGAACCGACAATTGTGATGGTCACACAACAGTGCAAACATACTTAAAACCACTGAACTGTATACTTAAAATGCACATTTTATGTTTTATGTATTTTACCACAATAGAAAACATGTAATATTAAAAAAATAAGCAATGTTCTGTGGGAACAAATGAGGTAATAATAATACCAAATAACTAATTTTGTCTGAAAGCATCAGCAGTACTTTTCAGAGGAGGCATTGGTTGAAGAGAATTTTGAAAGATTGCTGGGATTTTTTGATTGGTATAATTAAAGTTCAGAACTTTAGAAAGTTGGTGTAATTGTGCCATGGCTTGTTCAGTAAAAGTTGAGAGTAGACCACATTCATTCCTACATTTGACAGATATTTACTGAGCATCTTCTAAGTACCAGACATTGTGTTAGGCATTGGAGATTCTGTAAAGAACAAAGCAGACCCAAACCTCTGTCATATATCATGTATCTTGTGTTCTCTGGCATGAGGGATTTAATGGGAATTAAGCTTGGTTAAAGGCGGATAATTGGAGATGGCTTTGAATGCAAGCCTAAAGAATTTGGACTTCAGGGAAATACTAGAACCTTGTTTGTGGCTGTAATATAAAGTATGAATTGGCCAGGTGAGATAAGATGAGGTGGAAGACCAGTTAGAAAGGAAGGCGTTACGCTAAGAAGTGATGATGGACTAAGGCAATGGCAGTGGAGAATGGAAAGGAGGGATTTCAAAGATGGAATCAACCAGGAACATCACATGGATAGAGAATAGAGAGGGTGGGTTAAAGATGAAAATAACTCTGATATATTTTTTTTTTCCTGAATGCCTGGGGAGAATCAGGACTCTAAGTTGTACAGATAGCCTCCTCTTTGGAAGGCCAATAAGGTCCTGAAAGAAAACATGGCCATTTATCATTGACGAAGGGGAAGCACCATGAAATCCTTTCTGTAAAGTTCAGTCTAGGCTACAATGAAGATCTTCTTCAGAATTTTGTTTGTGGGGTTCTATCATTTAACTGCCATTTATTGTGGTAAGGGGTAATTTCCTTGACTCTCCCCACATATCCTTTTACTCTCTTATTATATTGTTAAAAATGTCTTGAGAGTTTAAATATTTATTTTATGAAGTTTTAATTGATTAAGTTTTATTTGATGAAGATGATTTTATTTTCATTTAGTTGATGACTTACTTGACCCGTGTAGTGAGATCATATTCTCACCAAGGTGACAGACCAATCAGGAAATTGTGTCTGACTCTTGTATGATAATTAGGTAATTTCTTTAATCCAACTCTGGGAAAATGTTTTAATTTTTTTTTTTTAAGATTTTTATTTATTTAACAGAGAGAGAGAGAGCACAAGTAGGCAGAGCGGCAGACAGAGGGAGAGGGAGAAGCAGGCTCTCCGCCGAGCAGGGAGCCCGATGTGGGGCTCGATCCCAGTACCCTGGGATCATGACCTGAGCCGAAGGCAGCCGCTTAACTGACTGAGCCACCCAGGCGCCCCTGGGAAAATGTTTTAGATAAGCAAATAGTGAATTCTGATCAGTTCTGTTTATTATATCACACAGTGTGCTTGCCTAATGATTTAACAGCCATGCTAAACAATCGAGGCTTTTAAAGAAGCTGTGTAAGATGAATGTTAATATAGTCTTATAATTACCTTTCAAATGTTAGGGAAAATGCTGATTAAAGTTTATATTATGGTTCCTGGTAGAGATGGGTGGAAATTAAATATATATTTATAAATATTTAATATCATAAACCACATCCCAGTAATCAATTTGAGCAGCAGAATAAATATGGCCTCTATTACTTTAAAGTTTCATTGTTTATTTAAAAATGTCCTTGGAATGTCATCTGCTCAAATCCATTTCTCCTGCTCTTTTATAGTGAGTTTCTGTGGATAATGGCTGACAATGGTGCCATGAGGAGTAAATGTTAATTGCTGTGAGTTGTTGCTTATGCAGGTTCTGATTCAGTAAAAATGAGCACTGATGTGGGAGCCAAGAGACCAGATTCTAATCTTGGTTTTGCCTCTTTTTGACTTGGAGAAGTTATAAAATCCCTCTGGGCCTCAGTTTTCTTATTTGCAAAGTGGGAGGGTAGATGAGCTCTCCAACAAGGCATGCACTGTGAGTACTGGGACTACATGACCTGGCTGAGGATGGGGGGGGGGGTGGCAATGAAAATTAACCCTTTAGGACCAACTTCACCTCTAATGGACTTGGCTTCAAAGTTACATGTTTGAGCCATTAGACTGCAGGCTCCCTGATTTCACAGACCAAACTTCTTTTTCATCCTTGTATTCCCAGTGCCTGTCTCATAATATCTACTTGTCTGATTTTTCTTCACTAGTAATTTATTGAGTATCCTCTTTGTGCTCAGTAGTTTAGCCAGTGGTTAAGACCCCAGGCTCTGGAATAAAACTGCATGGTTGCCTGATGTTGAATGTTGGCTTGTCACCTACTTGATGTGTGACATTGGGCAACTTAACTTCTCTGTGCCCTGGTTTCTTCATGTGTGAAATGGAAGTAATAAAATACCTCTTATTATGAGGTTGTTGTGAGGATCAAATGGCATTATTTGTGTAAAGCTTTTAATAAAATATCTGGTACAGAGTAATTGCTTAATTATTTTTGTTGTGGTGAAGAGGAGGGGGGGAGGAGTAGGAGGAGGAGGAGGAGGAGGAGGAGGAGACCCCGGGGGGACACAGTAAATATTTATTGAATAAATACAAGCCTTTACTGTTTAAGTGCATGCATACCCCAGATCTGCCCTAGTGTTATCTTGACTTTGTCACCTGAACCACCTGAGTTAGTGCTTTCTTGGTTTGTTACGTGGTCAGGTAAGTGCCCTTCCTTGTCTCTGTTGTTTCCCTTGGTTTTTATTTATATTTCCTTTTTTTTAAAAAAAAATCAAAATTACATTTGCATGTTGTTTAAAGAGGAAAAAGTCTTAGACTTTTTTTTAATGAAAATAACAATACCTTCAACACTTCTTGCATCTCCTATTCTGCAGAGGCGACCAGTTTCAACTCTTTGAGCTGGTTCTTTTGACATTTACCTTTAAAGCTTTAAATAACATGCTTTTATTGCAATTTCTTGATATTCAACTTTGGGACATAATCTATTGATTTCTCTCAATGGAAGATGAGGATTTGGCACCCTCTGACCGCTGCCACTTCATATGACACACACACCTCTTATCTCTGCACCGTCCTCAGTAGCTACCTACCCTTCCAATGGTACTCAGGTTACTATTGAGTGTTTACACTGCTATGAATGTGTAAATAGTGTTCACAGCCCAGCCAGGTTGTGTGCCTGTTTTCCTCTCCTTTCATACCCAACATTTTTAAACTTGGACTTATTTGTTATTTTTTGTTTATGTTGTTTCCTGGTTGGCTTATTTTTCTAGGACTCTCTAGTTAACTCATCCCTACGCTCTTTCATTGAGTAAATTTCCTCTGAATATGGTCAAGATACATTAGGAATTACTTCTAGTCTTATTTCTTGAAATAATTTTCCCCAGCTGGTTGCATTAGGAATCTCCCTTTACCATTATCCTGTTACTCCTTTGCCCTCTCTTTTTATTAATTTGCTATGTTCCTTTTTCTTGGTTTACTTGCTCATTTTCACAAAGTGCGACCTAATTTCCTGGAGGGAAGCATGGGAAGCAAATTGCTAAGACCTTGCATGTCTAGAAGTATCTTCATAGTGCCCTCACACTTAGTTGGTATTTTGGCTAGATATGCAATCCTAGGTTGGAAATTCCCTCTTCCTCAGAATCTGAAGCATTACTCCATTCTTTCTTTTAGCTTCCAGTGTTGCCATTGAGAAGTCCAGTGTCATTCTGATTCTAAAATCTTCGTAGGAAAGCATTCTTCTTTTCCCTCTCTCTAGAAGCTTTTAGGATATTTTCCTTATTCTCAGTGTTCTCAAACTTGATGATGATATGTCTTGAAGTGGGTCTATTTACATTTTATTATGTTGGTCATATGATGGCCCATTTATCTGTAAATTTATTTCCTTCAATTCTGGAAAATTGTCTTTATTCTTTAATTTTAATTATTCTTTAATTATTCCTTTGATTGTCTCCCTTTCTCCTCCCTTTCTGTTTCTTCTCTTTTCTTTCTTTCTGGGACATCTATTACTCTGACATTGAACCTACTGGATGGGTTCTCTAGTTTTTAAAATTTTTTCCTCCTATTTTCCATGTCCTTGTCCCATGGTCCCTTTTAAAAAATCTTCCAACTATCTTCTTTGGGTTCCCCTTTCTCCACATCCTCGCCAATATCTGTTGTTTCCTGACTTGTTAATTTTAGCCATTCTGACTGGTGTGAGGTGGTATCTCATTGAGGTTTTGATTTGGATTTCCCTGTTGCTGAGCAATGTTGAGCACTTTTTCATGTGCCTATTGGCCATTTGGATGTCTTCTTTGGAAAAAGTCTGTTTATGTCTTCTGCCCATTTCTTGATTGGATTATTTGTTCTTTGGGTGTTGAGTTTGATAAGTTCTTTATAGATTTTGGATACTAGCCCTTTATCTGATATGTCATTTGCAAATATCTTCTCCCATTCTGTCTGTTGTCTTTAAAGAGGGCACGTATTGAATGGAGCACTGGGTGTTATACGCTAACAATGAATCATGGAACACTACATCAAAAACTAATGATGTAATGTATGGTGATTAACATAATACTATTATGTAATGTATGGTGTAATGTATGGTGATTAACATAACATAATAAAATAATAAAAAATAAAAAAATAAAAAAATCTTCCATTATTTTATTCTGCTTATTTTTGCTATATTTTTATTTCCAAAGACTTTTTTTCTCACTTTTTAAATGTTCTTGTGTTATAGACTACATTTTCTTGATTTATCAATTCAGATTCTGCTTTTATAACTCATGATTTAAGTACTAGATTTTGGTTTAGTTTGTTTTTTTCCCCTCATTACCTATTCTTCATCCAGGTTTGTTTGTTTGTTTGTTTTTGTTCTGTGTTTTTTCTTTCCTTTTTTCCTGTCTTGTTTGTTTTGGTTTCTGTCTGTTATTTTAGAGGCATGCCATTAATAGCTGGTTATCAGTAGCTCTGCTCATATTTAAGACTGGGATGTTCAGAAGCTTGCTGGAAACTCAGTAGGTATAACTGAGGCTTGTCATCTCTGGGTTTCAATAGAGGGCTCTCTGGCTGGGGTGTTCCTTGGAAAACCTCCTATGTCCCTATCTTAAGTTCTTTCCTTTTGTACTGGTCAGATTTTTCAGAAAAGAGTCTTCCAGTTTTTTGCTTAATGGGGATAGAGGTGACTTCCAGCATTATAGAAGAGGCAGGTGCAGGAAAAGGCTGGTGTGTCATCATTATGGATGCTTTTACTCATAATGGCCCCATTTCACTATGGTAGTCCTGACTTAACCGTGCCTAAGGGCTCTGAGCCCAGACACACCAATGTTTTAGTATTTCCAGAGAATAAACCTCACCTTCATGTTGAGATCGAACTGCTGTTTAAATACTTTGAACCAAATCTTCTCTTTTTTTTTCTCTTATCCTATCTTTACTTTCATTTCAAAAGATACCTAGTGCCTGCTAATTGCTGCGCCTTTTGGAGGATCACAAGATATAAAATAACTTACCTTTTCCTATTGCTGACTAAATCTCTCCCCTGCTCCCCATTTTATTAAATCAGTTATCTTTTTTCAAAATTTTTTATTGTTATGTTAATCACCATACATTACATCATTAGTTTTTGATGTAGTGTTCCATGATTCATTGTTTGTGCATAGCACCCAGTGCTCCATGCAGAACGTGCCCTCTTTAATACCCACCACCAGGCTAACCCATCCTCCTACCCCCTCCCCTCTAGAACCCTCAGTTTGTTTTTCAGAGTCCATCGTCTCTCATGGTTCGTCTACCCCTCCGATTTCCCCCCCTTCATTCTTCCCCTCCTGCTATCTTCTTTTTTTTTTTTTTTTAACATATAATGTATTATTTGTTTTGGAGGTACAGATCTGTGATTCAACAGTCTTGCACAATTCACAGTGCTCACCATAGCACATACAGTCCCCAATGAATTTCTTTTTTTTTAATTTAATTTTATTTTGTTATGTTAATCCCCATACATTACATCATTAGTTTTAGATGTAGTGTTCCATGATTCATTGTTTGTGCATAACACCCAGTGCTCCATGCAGAATGTGCCCTCCTAAATACCCACCACCAGGCTAACCCATCCTCCCGCCCCCCTCCCCTCTAGAACCCTCAGTTTGTTTCTCAGAGTCCATTGTCTCTCATGGTCCGTCTCCCCCTCCGTAAATCAGTTATCTCTTATCCATTTTCCGGTTTGTAAAATTATGATTGTTTTGCTCTTGTCTCTTCTTCCGCATTATTTGTCCTTGTGGACTATGTCTTTTAAACATCTCTTTGGTTTTTGTTTTAGTAGGGTTTAAGGAGCGAGTAGAGACTATTACTTGAGTTCAGTCTGTTCTTTTAAGCGGAAGACCAAGTGTGCATTCTTTCCTTATTGTTGGGTTCAACCCGTGTTATTCCTTGAGAGCAGCCTCCATTTGCATGGTCCTCTCCTAAGACATCAGATCCTTAGAAACTACTCCTTACAGCTCCTTCCATTTTGTACGTCATAACATTATAATTTTCTTCTTTTTTTCCGAGATTTTGCTTATTTACTTACCAGAGGGAGAGAGAGAGCATGCACAAGTGGGGGGAGGGGCAGAGGCAGAGGGAGAAGCAGGCTCCTCCCTTGAGCAGAGAGCCAGACCTGGGGCTGGATCCCAGGACCCTGGGATCATGACCTGAGCCGAAGGCAGATGCTTAACCCACTGAGCCACCCAGGCGTTGCAACATTACAGTTTTCTTTTTTTTTTATTTTTTTTAAATTTTTTTTTAAAGATTTTATTTATTTATTTGACAGAGAGAGACACAGCGAGAGAGGGAACACAAGCAGGGGGAGCGGGAGAGGGAGAAGCAGGCTCCCCGCTGATCTGGAAGCCCGATACGGGACTCGATCCCGGGACTCCAGGATCATGACCTGAGCTGAAGGCAGCCACTTAACCCACGGAGCCACCCAGGCGTTGCAACATTACAGTTTTCTTAACAGCTAATGTGGACCTCAGAGCAAATACTAACATAGAATCTGTCTTTGTTCATCACATGCATCTGCTTCAGACTTTTCTCTAGCTGGTGAATGTCAGTGACAGGGTCTATATTTCAAAACTGGCTAAAAGGAAAACCCTGATTGGGTTGTGTTTTATTTTAATCAATTTTACACAATTGGAGAGTAACTGCTTATTTGACTGAATTCAGTTCTATCAATTTGGACTCTTTCTGGGCTTTAAGAGAGAATATTCAATTTAAACTGCTGTAACTATTTATTGGTTCACAGCCTTGAAAGTTTTATGGTGGTTCTGGCATCAGTCTTGGTTTGGTTCAGGGGCTCAGATGATATCAGAATATATTTTGCTTTAATTAAGCTTGTTTGAATGGGTTTTGAAATGATTGATTCCTAAGACAGAAATCCATGAGGGCAAATAATGATAATCTTAAAAATGTATGTTGTGTATTGATGTGTTCAAAAAGTAAGTATAATATCTAACACATATGCACTCAATAAATTATTATTATCATTGTTGTACTAATCATTCTATTACTGTATTTCATCTTCTCAACACCCTATGTGGTATCGCTATTATTATACCCATTTTATAGTTCAGAAAACCAAGGTACAGAGAGTTTAATAAGCTTGTTCCTAATCACAGAGCAATAAAATAACAAAACTGAAGTTTGAGCTGAGGCAAACTATTTTCAAGGCTGAATGCTTAGTGGCAATGCATCAATGACTTTAAGAATGGCAATCTTTTGATATACACTACATCTGAGAAACAGGCTCACTTCATCTCATTTGACTGTCCTAATATGTGCGGGCTGGTAGTATTGTCCCTCTCTTGAGATAACAAAACTGATTTTTCCAAACAATTTAGCTCGCCATGGCAGAGCTAGGAGCTGGACCCAAGTTGCATTTTTTCCTACCCTACACTGTGCTACCCTAATGCTTGGTGAATATTTTTAACTTTTGGATGGGCATCTAATTGGTATAGCATTTGAAACATTTTTGATCCTTAGTAATAGATAGACTCTGGGCTGCATACTTTATTGTTATTTGCTTGACAAAATTAAGCAAATGGGAAACTGAGATCACAGAACATGAATTGGCTTTCCAGCCTTTGTGAGATGTTGTACCTAACTGTGGCAGAAGATCCAAGGCAGGAAAAGCCAGGACTGATGGGGATGCGGTGGTGAGTAAGAGAGTTTACCTGATTTCAGGGGGCTTGGGGTCAGGAACAGACTGGCATTCTGCAGCACTTCTCTCTACACAAATTAGAAACGAAAGAGACCAAGAGTGGAGAAGTTATGTTATGTGAATGAGCTTACACATTAGATAGCCTTGGATTTGAATCCTGGTTTGCCATTTGTTATGTGTGTGACCTTGAACTTGTTTTTAACACGCCTGAGCTTTATTTTTCTTATTATGTAATAGAGATTAAAAAGTATGCTGAGCTCACACAGGGCTATTGGACGGATCAAATATGAAATGGAGTTAGGCACTCCAGACTATGCCTGGCACTTAAAAGGGGTCAATAAAGGTTAGCTATTAATAATAATATTCAGATACAAACAATATGGATCTTGTTGAGCCTTAGAATCTCATGCCACAGATCTTTTCTAGAAAGCGGATTCCAGTCTGCAAACTGAAGAAGGGGCTTATTCTTTTCCCTTACTATGAATCTCTTTCATGTTTCTCTCCCCCACCCCCCCCATCCAACTTTATGCCCATCCTCAGCCATACTACATGCATATCTTAGCCCCAAGTTCTCGCTTTGACATTTTCTTAGTAAGGTAATTTTATTCTTTGACATTAGCCTTGGGTGTATGCTGACACTTGGTCTTAAATGAAAGTTTGATTGCAGCCATTGTCAATATAACCTAAATCACTTTTGAGCAATTACACACCCAGGAACCTAATTGATTACTTTTTAGCTTTGCTGAAGTTTATCAAAAGGCTAAGGCTTGACAGAAACTGCTTTTGTTTTATAGGCCCATGATGTCAGGTAGGAGGGAATGAATGGAATCTCAGCTTGAAGACTATCTTTTTAATTCCCATGCTTCAGGTCAACGTCCATCTTTCCTGCACAAGGCAAGGGTCCATCCCTCTGAGGCTTCAGGATAAAATTTTGCCTACTGTTGGATGTCAGAGTCATGGAATGTGAGAACTGGGAAGAGGAACCTGTAGGGTCATTGTTCCCGGCATCCCAGGGCTCTGTGGAGGCACCATGAGGACAAGGGGTGGCTGAGAGGGTGAGGTCTAAGGCTTTTGCTTTCACCATCCACCTTTTCTGTTTCATATATTGAAATTCAGCATAAGGGCTTTGAAAAAACAAAATGAGTTTAGCTGCTAAATAAAGTGTTGGAAAACTTTTAGCTACTCAATGTTTTTCCGTTAAGAAAATTGAAGTCAGGTTTTTTTTAATGTAATAAATATTAATTGGGCATCTTCTGAATGGCAGATATTGGCCCAGCATCTGGGAACACAGTGACACACTAAAAATAGAACAGATTCTTATTCAGGGTCAGCTCTTGGAGGTACTGGTGATCTTATCTATCTACTCTGGACAGCAGGATTTTATAAAATTATATTTCACAAAAATATAAATCATGTCTTTCTGGTCACTCTTCTTGTCATTTTTCTTAAGAATATTCCTTGAGACTTGATATGATCAAGGACTATCCAGATTTTCTTGTTTTTGTTTACTTCTATTCTTTTAGCTTCTCAGGGAAGGGTATGTGAGGAGAGGTGGAACTAATAGTTGAAACAGTTTTAGTGGGTCTGGGAAATTTGAATTTTAAATTTGTAGGAGGAGGTGATCTAGCAGAGCCTGGAGGCAGTCTTGTGGGGAAGAGATTAAGGTTATGGGTGACCTAACCCTTGGGAGGATTTTTATACCTGCCAAAACTATTCTTAATGATAATGCATTTTAGAATTAACTTTTTAAAGTTAATTTAAGAACACATAAGAACACATCTGTAATTATTCATAATCACAAATGTGATTTTGCATTCAACTGGATTTGCTGGACTCTGATGAAATCTTCAACCAGGTACAGATAAGAGGAAACTCTATGTCCTACTTCTAACCTAAATGGTTTTCTTTCACCATCCTGATTCTAATAGATCTCCTTTTGTGCCTGTTCAGTATCTTACCCAGATTAGTGAAAATCCTCATTGGGCTTAATTATTTTATTTTTAATAGAGTAGTTACTTTAGTTGAAGAGGGTTATTGGTCTCTCTTTGTAATCAAAGTTTAGATTTTAAAAATATGACACCTTTGTTTACTGACTCTATTTGCTTTTTGTTCCCATCTTATGTGATGTCAAATCTCTAAGGATACAGCCTGCCTCCAATTAAGTGAGCATTCTTTTTTTTTTTTTTTAAAGATTTTTTATTTATTTATCTGAGAGAGAGAATGGGAGACAGAGAGCATGAGAGGGGGAGGATCAGAGGGAGAAGCAGACTCCCCGCTGAGCAGGGAGTCCGATGCGGGACTCGATCCCGGGACTCCAGGATCATGACCTGAGCCGAAGGCAGTCGCTTAACCGACTGAGCCACCCAGGCGCCCCTTAAGTGAGCATTCTTGCTGGAGCAGGCCAACCAAAAGAAGCCTGAGGCCTGAGGACTGCCACAAAGCTTTTGCTTTTTATTAAAAACATGTAACCACCCTCTGTGACTATTTCTTGTGTTCTACTCTGAGACGTCACCCCTGTGAGAGGCAGCCTGAGAATTTGTAGTTTGGCTACTGTGCACACACTAATGTGTGGGCTGTAGAAAGAGAACTTAGATTTTTCTTCAAAAGAGATGAAGGTCTAACTAGGTGTTGCTTCATTTGCAGTCTGGAAACTCTCCATTCTCACCCAGTAGATCCCAGATAAAAATCAAGGCAGCTAGAAGGTTCGTCACATTATATGTACAATTTGAGGCCACAAACTATTATAGTCTTGTGTATTTCAGATGTGACGGACCTTCATTTATACAAAGGAAAAAGTCACAATGATAGCTGAACATTAAAGCAGTTTTAAGACATTGTGATGTGGCGAGTCAAAAGGAGAGCTATGGGAGGCAGAATCTGTGGGTGACTGATAACAGCACTGAGGTCCCAGGGACTGACTTTGCAAAATAATTCTACAGGTACAGGGATGCTTGTATCTGAACAGTCTGATCAGTCAGTTGAAAGTCTGTAATTGCCCAGGTTCAGAGGGGTGGGAGACGGGTGCTCATACTCCACTTCTTTGTAAAGGGCGCATGTGTTTTCCCCACTCTCCTTCTTTTCCAAAGTATTGGTAAATATGTAATTTCTGCTTTTATCCATTATGTCAAAGGTGAATGACTACATGATGTTCAAAAAACAAAGAGCTGAAATTTGATATCCTTTAATATATTGGATGGTCTATATCTGTATCTATCTGTATTATCATCTATATCTATATTTATATGTTTATATATCTACATCTCCTATCTGTATCACCTGTAACTATATGTGTATTTATACCTATATCTGTATGTATATTTATATTTCCTATCTATACCTATATATCTCCTGTCTATATTATTTGTAACTCTATGTATATCTATACCTATATCTGTATATCTATATATCTCTTACCTATATCATCTGTATCTACATCATCAAAAACTGTGTGTATATCTATACTTTTACCTATATCTGTGTCAGTACCTATTTTTGTATCTATATCTAAAACACAAGGCAAGGAAGGAATGAGATAATCCAGATTTATCATTTCAGTTGGGGCTTTCAATCTTGCCATTTTAGTAGTTGGACAGAAAGGAAGTTACCTTTTGCCACAAAGATCCTCGATCATTGAGTTGAATGCCTTCCACTGGTTATGTAAATATTAGCGTACTCATCTTAATTTGGGAGGTGGTGCGGTAGAGCAAAGTAGGACCTCATCATTAGGATCCTCTGTATGTGGTTGGTTCAAATCCTGTGTTATTCCCCTCACTGGCTGTACAACCTCCCAAAGGTACTTTCCTGAGCCTCAGATTTCTGTGAAATGAGGATGTTGCTGACATTGTAATGTTGTTGTAAGCTTCAGAGGGAAGTCAGAATGTTCCAGAAGAGAGCAAGGAAGCTGATAGAACAGAGTTGAATGGCCCCCAGGGAGCCGATGCCTGAGTATGGTGTTCTGGGCAAAGGCTCAGGTGTTGCTTTCTCTTATTTTATCCACATTGGTTTTCCTATTCTTTATTATTGCTGCCTTCCCAGCTACCTGTCCGGCAATCACCACTACATTACCTTTCACTGTGGCTTTGCGTTTTAGAACACGCTATCTTTTTTCAGATGGTTGGAGTTAATTTAAGACAAAACAGGTTCAACAGCTCAGCAAATAACAGGCTGCTGGAGGAGACAATGTAGTTGGAAAAGTAAACATTAAGAGACAAGAAAACAGACCCTAGAAATCTTCAGCCTGAGTCAAAGCTTAGGCAGGGAGGACAACTGTGAAAATAGACCAGATGATAGCAGAATGCAAAGCTGCTGTAGTTGCTGGTCAGAATATTTTAGGTATTTGTTTAGAAATTTAATTACATGGAAGGCAAGACTGTCCTTCGTGTCAACATTTGAAAACTTAAAATTTGCTTCCTCCTTCCCCTTTTTGGAACAATGCCTGCCCATTTTATATTCAGTTAATTCAATCATTATTAAAATGCTGTCCCATCTGGAACAAATCCATTGCTCTAATAGGCTGAGAGTAAGAAAATAACCAGGAAAATGGTCTTCGTTTGGAAGAGGTTAGTGATGTGTTCTTATTCTTCGAAGGAGGAGATCTGGTTGCTGTTCACCTGTGGAAGCAAATTAACATTCAGAACAACTCTCTTAAAAGGGCAGGTCAAGTAAAAATCCAACTTTTAAAATTCTGTCCAGTGCAAATAGACCCAAACTTTGCCTTTATATGTAACATCTTTCACAAAAGACTCTGTTGGTGATTTCATTTGTTTCCCCAAGATTCCTTGTGGAAAGGAAGGCAACTGTGTGTCTTTAAAAGTAGACCACTCTTTCCCAAAACATCTGTGCCTACTATAGGTTCTTCAGTGATAACCAAATAGCTCTATACCCACTTCTGTGTCTGTCATCGTCTCTGTCACAAGAATGTTAATTTGGTATCACTGTCTATTTTCATTATAATCTTTGTCCTGTGGGGACAGATTCATTATGAACCATTTTTAGTTCCTCTTTACTGTGTTTGTCAAAAACTGGAGATTGCACAATGAGGGTACGAAATGAAACTTTCATTAGGAGTCTGTGAAAATGTACTGGTTGCCATGACAACTGTGATATGACATATTATAAGAAGGGACCAGGGCTCAGCCCTGGTGCACAAGTTCATGTGAGTGGGCATGTGGGTGGGTGCCTGGGGGGTTGGGGGGCAGTGTCATGGGGGAGAGGAGTAGAGATAAGAGTGCAGAGGGTGACTGCAAGTTTTCTCATGGATGGAGCTAGTCAATTATGTTCCAGTTCCTAGAACTAGCACCTGCTTCCACTTATGAAAATTAATATTAATAAGTTTTCTTTCAGAGATAGTGATATACTGGTAAAAGTATGCAGGCTGCCCTTATTTGGAACACCGGCTCTGACTTCACCAATTTGTGCCTCCGTTTACTTATATATGGAATGAAGATGGTATGATAATATTAGAATCTCCTTCATTGGCTTGCTTTTTTTAAGATTTTATTTATTTGAGAGAGCAAGTGTGTGTGCCCAAGTGGTGGTGAGGGACAGGGGGTAAGGGAGAAAGAAGCAGACTCTCCACTGAGTGGGGAGCCCAGTGCAGGGCTTGATCCCAGGACCCTGACATCATGACCTGAGCCGAAGGCAGACACTTAACCGGCTGAGCCATCCAGCCGCCCCTTCCTTCATTGGCTTGTTATAAGAAGGCCTGAGTTATGAAGGGAAAGCATTTGGAAAAGTACCAGGAACACAGTGTGCCTTTGTACTGGGCAAGTTGTTTGGAATCTTTGATCCTAAGTTCTAGGTAATAATTGCTGTTCAGGGTTGTTGTAAAGATGAGCGATAATGAATGGAGAAGACTGAGTATGTGTAGGTGTTAGCTTCTCACTGGGTACCCTGTTTATGCATCACCTCCGCCATCAGTTCGCTGACCATCTTCAACCCTGTAGGGGTCTCAGGCGGGGATAACTGAGGCCCTCCACTGCTAAGGCCCCTTGGCCGTGTCTCAGTTCTGGGCTGTCTTCTGTGCTTCTCTTTCTTATCTTTTTGACAGGTCCTAGACAATCACTTTGACTCACCTACTACTGTCTCCCTTGGTCTTTTCTTCTGCAAGCCTGACTGCGGGTAGACAGTAGACAGTACAAAGAGTCCCAACTTTTGGTTTAAAGTCCCCAAATCCCTTGTTTTATTGCCCGAAGACCCTTTTTGGCCTTCTGCTTCTTTGTTTTATTCCTGCTACTGCAGTTTAGCCTGTTGGACCTCTTGATGCTGAGCCCCGGTGGTGCAATCGAGGCACCCATTTAAGTGAATGCATGTCCTCTCTGGGCTGCTTGTGCTGAGGTGGCCGTTTGCATTTGTGAGACCCAGGTAATATTAACAATGGTGATTTCTTAAGTTCCATGCCCCTCCACATCATACAAATGATGCTTCCTTTGACTCTTGCTCTTTTTCCATTTTGGGAACTTTTTTTTCCTCCTCCTCTCTTCTCCCATCTATTTGGAGGCAAAGCACTCCTCCCTGTTCAAGCAAACATACCTGTATGATAATGCTGCTCCTTAACATGTTGGTTTTTATCAATAAATATGGTATACATCAGACATCGTACCTACCCTGATCCCTCCTTTTGCCAAATCGCAGCGAAATTCCAGCTCCAGAATCCTATAGGATTTAGCATTTGTTCATAATGGTTAATTTTATAATAGTGAATCATTATATTGTATGGTACATTTATCTTTCTCAAAACTCCCTCCTATCCATGGGTTTATTTTATCTTCTTAGTAACATTATCAAACAGGTAGGGAAGTTATTTTTATTTCTGTTGGACACATAAAGAAACCAAGCTCTAAGGAATGTGTGTGGGTGTTTGTGTGTGTATGTAGTGAATAAATAACTTGGATAAGATCCCTGTAGCTAATCTGTGGTCAAGTCGGGACTGAAATGCAAGACTTCTTCACACCTGCACTTTACCCATGAGATTATCCTGCCTTCTCATACCCTCTTGTGCCCTTTATGTTTCATCTGTGGACATGATTAGTTCCAGACTCCCCCTCCCTACACTCACACACACCTGTAGGTGAAAGCTCTTATCGAAGATCTTTCAGTTCTCATTATAATTAATATAAAAACTGTTGTATCTTATTCATGAAAAGCACGTTCGGTAGTAAACTGGTAATATCAGTAATATGCATGCATAATTCTGTGCAGTGGATAAATGTAAGATTTGTCATTAACCTCACAAAATACACACTTTCCTGAAGTACATGGAACTTCTTGGATCTGCAATAGAAGCTCTTGTCTTGCCAGTTGATTAGAGACTGCAAATTAGGACAAACTAGCTGAAGCATTCCAAGGGTCTGGGAGCTGCATCTGCACAAATTGTTTGAGATAAAATACTGAATTTTTTGCTGAAATACAATATTTATTTATTTATTTATTTATTTATTTATTTTTTTTTTTTTTAAAGATTTTATTTATTTATTTGAGAGAGAGAATGAGAGAGAGCATGAGAGGGGGGAGGGTCAGAGGGAGAAGCAGACTCCCTGCTGAGCAAGGAGCCCGATGCGGGACTCGATCCTGGGACTCCAGGATCATGACCTGAGCCGAAGGCAGTCGCTTAACCAACTGAGCCACCCAGGCGCCCTGAAATACAATATTTAAATGTGAGAGCATGAAGAATTAAGAGTACCAGGACCACAGACTGAGACAGGAACATCAGCCTGATGGAAAACTTGTCATTCCCTTCCTTTGTGAGAGCTTAACCAGGCTCCTCCCTTTTGACTGTGGTGAATATTTTACAGTCTACACATATATCAAATCATCAAGTTGTACATCTTAAAAATATATGATTTCTAAGTTGTCATTTATAACTCAAAGAAGTTCGATAAAGAAAATTCTTCCCATTGAAAATCAGAAAGAAACTGAGCCCACCTCCCTTTTCTTAGACAGTTACTTTAGGAAATTTGTAATTGCAAGTTCTTTCTCTGTCTCTTTCAAATATGTGTAAATCTTTTTAAAAGTTGAATAAGCCTTGGGACGCCCGGGTGGCTCAGTCGGTTAAGCGTCTGCCTTCAGCTCAGGTCATGATCCCAGGGTCCTGGGATTGGGTCCCCCATCAGGCTCCCTGCTCAACAGGGAGCCTGCTTCTCCCTCTGCCTGCCACTCTCCCTGATTGTGCTCGCTCTCTGACAAATAAATAAATAAGATCTTTTAAAAAAAAGTTAAATAAGCCTCTTGTCATCCTCACAACCCAAGAATGTCTTTCTCAAGGACCTGGGATCAGTTTCTTTAAAATGGAATCATCAAGGAAGATAATACCCCTATTTCTCAGTTTCTGTGGAAGGGTGGAAACCTAATTTGAGCAGATGCCTCAGTCCAAGTTGCAAAACTACTCTTGTCATAAACATATGAGTTTATATTTCCTTTGGATAAATCCAACTAGCTAACACAGATGGTCACCACAATTACCCAGTGATTTTAGGATAAACTATGTTTGACAAATGGCGCTGTCAAGTTTTCTTACTTGAGGACAAGTTATTGTTTATCTTGTGAGCATGTAATGAGTTGTATCTGCTTGGCTATAGAAAAGGGTGAGATTTCTTCCTGTTTTTGCAATCTCTTAGCAGATTGCCTGTGATCGTATTTGGTTTCAGCTTATTCAATCATAAACTTGTATTCTTTCCCCTACTTTGTGGTGATGTTTTCTGGGTTGGGAAGAGATTTAAAAAAAAAAAACCTTTTTTTTTTTTTTTAATAATGTGTATACTTCGCTTGAGCAGAAACTTGTAAGGGAAACACCTCATGGCTCCACCCTACATTTTAGTTCTTTAGGAATTGTTTCTGTGTCTTTGGTCCATATTTTTGTATGCTACAAACCATATCTTGATGTGGTACCCTTAGCTAAACCTTGCATGGTTACCTCTGTGGCGTGACCACCAGAAGGCCCTGGATAAATATTGCATCTAATCTGTTATATGGTCAGTTTGCTGCAAGTACTTAAAGAACAGAAACAGAATTATGCTAGGAGAACACAGGAACATGGAGCTAGTTGATGGCATTTAAAGCTAATCCTGGCATGCTCATGAGGGCTGAGAAATTGAGGCATTATAGCCAAACCTGGCCACTTCCACCTGTGTTGATACAACTTGAGGAAGGCTCATCTGGGTTCAACAATCCTCAGAGTTTTGAGACCTGTTCTATAATCTCTCTCTTTTTTAAAAGATTTATTTATTTATTTATTTGAGAGAGCGATAATGAGAGAGAGAGAGAGTACATGGGGGTGGGGGTCAGAGGGAGAAGCAGGTTTCTCGCTGAGCAGGGAGCCCAATGTGGGACTCAATCCCAGGACTCCAGGATCATGACCTGAGCCGAAGGCAGTCGCTTAACCAACTGAGCCACCCAGGCGCCCCTGTTCTACAATCTCTTACATATCTTCAGTTATGCATTGATTTCTCTCTAGGGAAGGGAGAAAGCCAAGCAACAACTTTCGTTTTCTTTTTCCCAGTGTTGCCATGTTGTCTTCTCCCATTCATAGACATCAATGCTGCTTCTGTGAATATTTTTCGTGGTATGGGGGTACATCCAATCTTCCTTAAAGTCTTTTACTCCTTAATAGACCCACTGAATCCATCTTCATCAGTTAATACCAAAGGTGGTGGCAGAGAAAGCTTAGGCTGTGCACCTACTTGAATTGTTGGCCAATTTTCTAGTGGGTAGCAGGAAAACATATCAGATAAGATTATAACTATATTCAGATCTGAGAGTCAAGGCTAATGTTCCCAAGCTCTGGGATTAAGCACATAGGACTTACACAGCCTAAATTGGGGAAGTGAGTCTTCTGTAGGATGGGAAGTTGTGAAAAAGATTGTCATTAGTGGTTGCTCTGACTTCACAGGAATAGTAAACTGGGGGCTTGAAAATGCCTTGCACATCTACTCTCTACTTTGTTCAGGCTGTAAAATGTGGGTTTAATTGAATTTCACAACCAAGGAAAAAATGAAATCAAATGTAATAGAACACATGCAGGTCAACACATTGCCTTCAGGACAACTGGGCTAATACGGGGTCGAGCCCATGTGGAGAATTTGCAAATGAGATGACACTGGTGAAATTTGGACACAATAACACTCTGATTAGTAAGCACAGCTGCTCAGCATCCAGAATCATTCTGTGTCAGTCTCCATTTCAAGCATATTGTTGCCTTCCTGAAGTTTGGTGTCTCATCACTGAGCTCCTCAGTCCTGTTCAAAAGTAGCAAAGGGACAAAGCTAACATCTATATGTTGTCAAGTGATCAGCTCAAATTTGAGATTTTTTTTTGAAAGGCTTAAACAGCATTTCATCAGTTTTCTGATGATGCTGATTTCGCCCCTTTGCCTCTGCTGCTTTCTCAACGATATTGTGAATATTGAAATGAATTCCTAACAAGAGTAGCTATATCCATGTTTACTTCTCAGAAGCAGAGAAAAAGCAGGACTACCAGAGAGTCCACTGGGCTTAGAATTAGACAGGTGTAGCTCTAACTCCCAGTTCCAGCCCTTAGCAACTGCGTGAACTTGGGCAAGTCATTCAAGCTTTCTGTGCCATTTCCTTACTAGTGATACAAAGTTTATGTTTTGGACCACAGGAGTCTCTGCACAAGTGTTAGGTACATTTGATTCTGAAAAAAGTAGTGTAGGGATAACATCAAAAAATTTTTGAGATGGATTGGACTTTGTACCTTTCAAAGCAGTGGTCCCCAACAGTGGAAATGCTCCCTGGGGAAATACCTGAATATAGGGAGAAGGGGTCTCTGTACTTCTTTCTTTTTTTTTTTTTTAAGGTTCTATTTATTTATTTGAGATAGAGAATGAGAGAGAGAGAGAGATCACGAGCAGGGGGCAAGGGCAGAGGGAGAAGCGGACTCCCCGCTGAGCAGGGAGCTCGACACGGGACTCAATCCCAGGACCCAGGGATCATGACCTGAGCCCAAGGCAGACGCTTAACCGACTGAGCCACCCAGGCACCCTGTACTTCTTTAAACATGTTTAATATCCTGTTGTTCAAACAAATAAAACACCACGGAAAACAGTTCCACAACATCTTCTTAACTATTGGAAGATACTGAGAAGATAAAAAAGACAAAGTTGGAAAGAAGGAGAAGAAGAAAAAAATAACCATAGAAAAGGAAAAAGAGAGAGTACAAAACAAGATGATATAAATAGCTCAAAATATAAAGTAGATAATTGTAAATGGACTTGTTGGTTAAAGACAGAGTTTGTTGTATTTAATTAAAACAGCAATTTAGTAATTCGCTGCTTATGAGAGACAGACCCCAATTACTAGTCTTAAAATTGAAAAATTTTGGAAGTGAAAGGTTGGGAAAAGACACATCAAATATTAACCTGAAGAAAATTTTGATATATATCATATATATGTATACATATATATACACACACACACACGTATTAAATAAAATATACATACCATATAATATACATATGTATTCCAAACATAGGTTTGAAAATGTAAATAAAATTACTGTAAACAATTCATGGGGGGCGCCTGGGTGGCTCAGACGGTTAAGCATCTGCCTTCAGCTTAGGTCAGGATTCCGGGGTCCTGGGATTGAGCCCTACATCTCTCCCTCTGCCTGCCGCTCCCCCTGCTTGTACTCTCTCTCTCTCTGTCAAATAAAAAATAAAAATTCTGAAAAAAACCCAATAATTCATGGATGGGAGAATCAGAAAATAGAGCATAGTGGACATCAGAAGAATACTTAAAATTGTACTAAAATTGTACTAATATTGTAAAATTGAAAATAGTGCACATCAAACAACTAAGTCAATAAAGTAAGTTCTCAATGATTATATTGGAAAAGAAGAAAGACTGGAAATTAATGAGCTAAATTTGCAACTCAAAGTTAGAAAAGCAGAGTAAACTCTAGGAATGTGGAAGAGTGTAGTGAATATAACAGCAGATATTAATGAATAAGAAAACAAGGTACAATATAAAAACTCAAGATCAAAATAAAGTTATTTGGAGAGTATAATAAAATTGATATATTTTTGCAAGAGTGATCAAGAACAAATGGGAGGGAAGCCTGGGTGGCTCAGTCATTAAGCGTCTGCCTTCGGCTCAGGTTATGATCCCAGGGTTCTGGGATCGAGTCCCACATTGGGCTCCCTGCTCGGCAGGAAGCCTGCTTCTCCCTCTCCCACTCCCCCTGCTTGTGTTCCTGCTCTCGCTGTCTCTCTCTCTGTCAAATAAATAAATAAAATCTTAAAAAAAAAAAAAAAGAACAAATGGGAGAAGGCTCACAATAAAAAGATTAAAAATAAAAAATGTAACATAACACAATTATAGTAGAAATATAAACATAATGTAAACTATTAAGAACTCTATAGCAATAAATTTGAAGTTAGGCAAATTTCTTATAAAGCTATATCTTACTAACACTCAAAAAGAAATAGAAAACTGGGATATTTACATTTATATTTAAAGAAAGCAAATGAGTAGCTAAAAAAAATCTAAAAAATAAAGAAAAGATGAAATTGTATTGCCCAGATGACTTTTTACAAGAAAGTTCTATCAACCATTTATGCAAACTCTTCTAGAGATGAAGAGAAAATGCTTCTTAGCTCACTTAAGAATCAAGTATAATTTTGATATTGAAATTGTATGTGGGAGAGAAAAATTAGAGACCAATCTCACTGATAAAACAAGATTAAATAGTTCTAATAAAAAAAAGCAAGATAGGGGCGCGTGGGTGGCTCAGTTGGTTAAGCAACTGCCTTCGGCTCAGGTCATGATCCTGGAGTCCCGGGATCGAGTCCCGCATTGGGCTCCCTGCTTGGCGGGGAGCCTGCTTCTCCCTCTGACCCTCCCCCCTTTCATGTGCTCTCTCTCTCTCATTCTCTCTGTCTCAAATAAATAAATAAAATCTTTAAAAAAAAAAGCAAGATAAATGCAGGCATGTTTAAAAAAATGCACTATGAGTTATTTGAGTTTATTTCAAGAATTAGAGAATTTTTATAATTAGAAAATTATTAATGTAACTTAACCTCATTAACAGATGAAAGAAGATAAAATATATTAGATGTAGACAAGTGAAATAGCAACAACTCTAAACTTCTTAGCATACTAACAATAGTAATGGGAACCTCTTTAACCATGTGAAGGTATATAACAAAACAGAGAATATGATGCCTGAGGGGAAAATATTAAATGTATTTCTTCTAACCACCAGGATTCACCAATGATGCATCTATCACAACTTCTGTTTTATGTTGCATGGTAGGCTCTCACTTGTATAATAAGACACAAGAATGAAGTAAAAAGTATAAGAAAAAGGAACGAACAAAACTATCAGTATTTTCAGATTCTCTTATTGTCTACATAGAAAATCCAAGAGAAGCTTTAGATGAGCAACAGAATTAATGAGCTCAATACAGTGACTGGATACATTACCAAAAATAAAAATCTTTAGTTTCTTTATGTCAGTCACAAACAGCAAATGTAATATAAAGAAAAGATAATCAATGTCAAAATAAAAAATATAATACTTTTATGGAGAAAATTTTAAATTTCTGTTGAAAGATGTTAAAGACCCAAATAAGTGCAGAAATATGATTGTGGGTGGGAAGTCTCAAATCATAAAAATCCTCATTCTCTAAAGATTAATTCATAAATTCATATTCTTTCCATCCAAAATCCAAGTATGTCAAATAGAATGGACCATGACAAGCACATTCTAAAGTTTATATAGAAAACCAAGGGATCAAAAATGGTCAGAGCAGTTTTGAAGATCAAAATAGGGGGATTCAAACTTAGCAGGTATCAAGAATCCTTATGTTTTATTAAAACAGTATGCTGTTAACACAGAAATAGGGATATTGAACATAGTAGAAGATTATACAGAAATGTATACATATAAAAACTTGATATATGACAGAGGTAATATTGCAAATCAGGGATGATATTTAAGAAATGATTCTGGGACAATTAGTTAATCCTTATGAAAATAGTGAAATTGGATCCATTCCTTATATTTTAAGATCAATTCTTTTTTTTTTTTTTTTTAAGATTTTATTTATTTGACAGAGAGAGACACAGCGAGAGAGGGAACACAAGCAGGGGGAGCGGGAGAGGGAGAAGCAGGCTTCCCGCGGAGCAGGGAGCCCGATGTGGGGCTCTATCCCAGGACCCTGGGATCATTACCTGAGCTGAAAGCAGACACTCAACTGACTGAGCCACCCAGGTGCCCCTTTAAGATCAATTCTATTTGGATTAAGAATCTGTGTGAAAAACAAAATTTAACCGTTTTTAGAATACAATGTTGGAAAATATCAGTAGGACTTTGGTATAGAGAAGGATTTATTTAGAAAATGAAAGCAAGGGGTACCTGGGTGGATTAGGCGTTAAGTGTCTGCCTTTGGCTCAGGTCATGATCCCGGGGTCCTGGGATTGAGCCCCGCATCAGGCTCCCTGCTTAGCGGGAAGCCTGCTTCTCCCGCTCCCCCTGCTTGTGTTCCCTCTCTAGCTGTGTCTCTCTCTGTCAAATAAATAAATAAAATCTTAAAAAAAAAAAAGAAAATGAAAGCAAAACTAGAAAGGCAAAGATTGATAAAATGAACTATGTTAAATATTTAAATCTGTCTGCATCAGAAGATATCAAAAACAGAGTGGGAAGGTATTTGTCACAGCTTTTTAAACAAAAATAGCAGATATGGGATGATTGTACAGCATACTTAGAGGACTCTTAGGAGACAGGAAGATACAAACAATTCAATTTAATAATAGACCAAGAATATGATCAGATAAATCACCAAATTAAAAACTCAAAAGGCCAACACATGTGAAAAAATGCATAATATCAGTAGTATTCAGGAAAATGCAGATTAGAAGTACAATGAGCTATCATTTTAGTACCAATGAGACTGACAAAATTAAAACAATGATTTCAGTTATTGGAAGGAAGTAGAACCACGGGCACTTGCATACACCTCTGGGAGAAGTACAAATTGATGCAGTGACTTGGGAGAGCTACTGACAGTAGCTAGCAAAGGAGCACCTGCCCTGTGACCTATGTTTCGGGATGTAATGGTCATTGGAGCATTGCTTGTAATAGCAAAAAAACTGGAGACAACATAAATGTCTATTAAAAGGAGAAAGGATAAATCAATTCTTCTATATTCACACAACAGAATTCTTTACAGTGGTTAAAATTAATGAACTAGAGATAAATGTATCCATATGAATAAATCACAAAAACATGCTAAATGAAGAAAGCAAATTGCGAAAGAATACTGTGTTAGTTCAGGTCCTCTAAAATGCAAATGCCAAGACAAAATTACTGGGGGAAACACTTAAGAGGGAGGAAGAGAGGGACCTGGAGAAGGTGGGGAGAGGTTTCAGACTATGATGCAGGTCTAAGTCCTGTAAAGGAACAAGATCAATAGAGATCAGGAGCCAAAGTGGCCTGTTAAAGGAGTCCTACATTTTTGCAGGAGTGGGCCTGCGTTAGCAACCCTCTCATCCCCTGTTCTTGGGTAGGGGTAGCCTATGGGAAGCACTGCACAAGGTGGGGTGGACACAGAGAAGAGCAGATGTAGCCCTAAGACACTTCCTCTGTACCAGAGCAAGGAAATCTTAGTGGCACATTTTCATGGCTACCACAAACCCGTACAATATGATTCTGGCTATACAACGTTAAAATCTACAAAACAACTCTACATATTGTTTGTGGATGCATAGATACACAGGAAACATTTTCGAACATGCCTTGGGATAATTGCCAAATTCAGGGTAATGATTAACTACCAGGAATGGGAATAGAGAAAAATGGCAACAGGCAGGGCCCACAGGGGACTTTATTTCATAAATTCTTATTGTTAAAAATCTAAGTGGTAATTACACTGGTATTTGCCATATTAAACTCTCATGTTTCCATTATCCTAATGTATTTTGTAATAATAATACATTACAGCTAATTTCTTAAGAGGTAGTGGGTATGGGTTACAAAAAAGAGTTGGAACATCTTGTTTTAATGGAAAAGAAGTCACGGAGATATGCACAAAACTCAAAGTTTTTCTTTAAGACCACTGATGTGAATCAAATTACATTAAATAAAGTAATCATTGAATGAAGAACAGCTTTACTACAAGGATTGATGGACATGTATTCCACAAATTTTGATGTACTGTATTTTTATTTTAATTCAGCTCAAAATATTTTCTCATTTCCCTTTTGATTTTTCCTTTGACTCATGGGCTATTTAGAAATCTTTTTTGTTTATAAAAGTGGAGGGTTTTCTAAAAACACTTTTGTTTTTGACTTTGTATTGTAGTCCAAGAACATACTTTGTATGATTTGAACCATTTCAAATATAATTATTTTATGATTCAGAATATAGTCTGTCATGGTAAGTGTTTTGTGTGCACTTGAAAATTATGTGGATTCAGATGTTTTTGGATGGAGTGTTCTATAAATGTCGATTAGGTCAATTGACATTTGTTTGATGGTGTTATTCCAGTCTTTTATATCCTTACTGATTTGCTGCCTGCTTGTATCAATTATAGAGAGAAGGGTGTTAAAATCTCCCAGTGTAATTACAGATTTGTTTATTTCTCCTTCTAGTCCTATCAGTTTTTGCTTCATGCATTTTGAAGCTCTTATAAAAGGCATCAACATTTAGGATTGTTATATCTTCTTGCTGAATTGATTTCTTTACCTTTATAAACTGATACTCTTTATACCTGCTCATATTCTTTGTTTCAAAATATGCTTTGTCTGAGAGAAATGTAGACCCTTCAGCTTTCCTTTTATTATTGTTAGCATGATACAGGTTTCTATCTTTTTCCTTGTTTGTTTCTTATAGGAAACATATAATTTGTAATTATTCTTTTTAAAATCCAATCTGACAGTCTCTTTTAATTGGGATGTTTAGACCATTTACATTCAACATGATTATTGATAGGTTGAGCTTAAGTCACCATCTTACCATTTCCTTCTCTTTTCCCTATCTGCTCTTTGTTTTCTTTTTCCTTTTTTTTTTATTGTGCCTTCTTTTGAATTAATTGAATCACTTTTATTATCCTCTTTTATCCTTAGCTGGTTTGTTTAGGTGTTGTTTTAGGGTATGTAGCTTTTAACTTATTACACTGTATTTTTTGAGTAATATACCGCTTCATGTAAAGAGTTATATAACAGTGTACTCCCAGTTTTCCTCCTCCCAGTCTTTGTGCCACTTTGGTCATACATTTTACTTCTATATATGTTATAAACCCCTTAATATATTATTATTATTTTTCTCTAATGAGCTATCGTAAAGAGATTTTAAAAATAAGAGGAAAGGGCGCCTGGGTGGCTCAGTTGGTTAAGCGACTGCCTTCGGCTCAGGTCATGATCCTGGAGTCCCGGGATCGAGTCCCGCATCGGGCTCCCTGCTCAGCGGGGAGTCTGCTTCTCCCTCTGACCCTCCCCCCTCTCATGCTCTATCTCATTCTCTCTCTCAAATAAATAAATAAAAATCTTAAAAAAATAAATAAAAATAAAAATAAGAGGAAAAAATCTCTAATATTTACCCACATTTTTACGATTTCTAGTGCTCTTTATGCCTTTGTGTTGATACAGATTTCTGTCTGCTAGCATTTTCCTCCTGTCCCAAGAACTTTTTGAAAACATTTTTGTAGTACAGGTCTGCTGGTGATTAATTCTTCTGGCTTTTATATGTCTAAACATTCTTTTTTTTTTTTTTTTTAAGATTTCACTTATTTTTTTGACAGAGAGAGACTGGGAGAGGGAACACAAGCGGGGGAGTGGGAGAGGGAGAAGCAGACTTCCCGTGGTGCAGGGAGCCCAATGCGGGGCTCGATCCCAGGACCCCGGGATCAATACCTGAGCCAAAGGCAGACGCTTAACGACTGAGCCACCCAGGCACCCTGTCTAAACATTCTTTATTTTCCTTTGTTTATAGAAGGTATTTTTTTTGGTTGCGATATAATTAACAGTTGACATTTTTTTTCTTTCAATAATTTAAAGATGTTGTTTTACTTTCTCATTACGGGTTGTATTTTCCTGCCTCTTTGTATATTGCTAACTTTTTGATTGGATGATAGGCATTATGAATTTTACCTTGTTAAGTGCTGAATATTTTTGTATTCTTGTAAATATTTTTGAGTTTTGTTTTGAGGTGTATTTAATTGACCTTCAAATAGTTTGGTCCCTTCAAGGCTTTCTGTTAAGTTTTGCTAGGTGGGAGCAGAGCAGTGTTTATTCCAGAACTAGTTTAGTTGTATAATGAGCCAGTACCCTGTTGAATATCCTACCCCATGCCTGGTTAAGTATAAAGTTTTTCCTTCTGGGTTGTGGGAATAGAAATACTTATGGTTCTGTGTGTTCTCTAGGATTGGTTCCTTCTGTTTATTTTAGGTCATTCTTTATCTGGCCTTGAGTAGTTTTCTTACCTGCATGTTCTGGTCAGTATTCAGATGAAGACTTGAGTGGGACCTTCTGTAGATCTTGAGGTTCTCTCTCTGTACAGCTTTCCCTTCTTTGGTGCTCTGCCCCGTGAATTTTAGCCTTCTTGTCATCTTTAAACTTCTAAATCTCTCTCCTTGGTTCAGTAGGATCACTGGGCTCTACCGGACACCCCCACCCCCTCTGCTGAACACTAGAAATTCAAGGCAAAGCTGGGCAGTCAGAGGGCATACCTCATTTCCCCTCTCAGGAATCACTGTCCCCTAATACCTAACATTCAGTGTCTGAACATAATTATCTGGTTTCTTAATTACTTCAGACCACAGGTAGAACTGGTCTTTATTACTCCATCTTTGTCAGAATAAGTAGTTACTTGGCTAATTCTTAGTCATAATTGTAGTCCCTGGTTTAATCTCTCTCCTGCGGATACGCCTTTCCTGATCAACCTAGGTAAGGTAGGCTTCCCTATCCTCATAACATTTTGCTACCTTCCTTCAGAATCCTTACACAGTTTGAAAATGTATGGTCATTTGTAGGTTTGTTTGTTCAGAGTCTATGTCCACTAATAAATAGTAAGCCTCGAGCCGAGAACACTTCTGTCAGAATCACCTTTGTATCCTTACTGCCTACCACAGTGCAAGGTGTATGGTATAATTTCAGATATTTGTTGAACAAATAAATGGCTGTAGCACAGACCATGCACTTCTTGTGTCACCTCTGTGTCAATGTATTCTTTTTTTTTTTTTTTTAAAGGAAGCAATTAGAGGCTTTTTTTTTTTTTTAAGATTTTAATTATTTATTCATGAGAGATAGAGAGAGAGAGAGGCAGAGGGAGAAGCAGGCCTCCCACGGAGCAGGGAGCCCGATGCGGGACTCGATCCCAGGACCCTGGAATCATGACCTGAGCCGAAGGCAGACGCTTAACCATCTGAGCCACCCAGGTGCCCTGTGTCAATATATTCTTATTTGCATTTCCCTTAGAGTTATTTTGTTGGAATACTGCTGGAATGAAAGTAATATTGGAAATACAGATTGGTTATCTCGGAGTATTTTCATCTATTTAGCTAACAAAGACCAACATTCATGTAAGTAGGCATATGGGGCTGTTAACATTTTGTTCTTCAGATATGCTAACTTATCATCATAGTTGTGTGTGTGTGTGTGTGTGTGTGTGTGTTGTGGAGAATGGCTCACTTGGAATTAGTATCATCAAACCCAGTGCCCTCATCTTTATCACAGATATAGCCACTATTATGAGTCGAATAGGTAGATTTCCATATTTTTTTCTGATTATATACATATATATGTGTATAAATTAATCTTTGTATATTTCAAAATTATGTTGCTAGGAGAATATACATGTATGTTTCCTATGTCTTGTATAATTGTTCTTTTAACAATATGAAGTACCCATGATATTAGTATCATTATAAGATTTGTTTTGAGGAGATTTGCCTGATACTTCTTTTTGCAATTCATTTGTTTTCAATCTTGTGATGTCTTTAATTTTTCTTATCCATGTAATAGATGAGTTTAACTCTTTTTATGTTTTGTGATTTCTTTTTTTTTTTTAAAGATTTTATTTATTTATTTGAGAGAGAGAATGAGATAGAGAGAGCATGAGAGGGGGGAGGGTCAGAGGGAGAAACAGACTCCCTGCCAAGCAGGGAGCCTGATGTGGGACTCGATCCCGGGACTCCAGGATCATGACCTGAGCCGAAGGCAGTCGCTTAACCAACTGAGCCACCCAGGCGCCCTGTTTTGTGATTTCTGATATGTTTGGACTTGTTCTGCCATCTAATTTTGTATTTTTATTTTCTCTGCTTTTATGAGTTATCTGTTCCTATATATCTAATTGCTCCCAAACTTAGTGGCTTAGAACAGTAATAATTGTTTTATTATCTCTCATAGTTTCTATGGGTAAGGAATTCAGATAGAGCAGAGCAGAGATGGGATTTCTCTGTTCTTTGATGTTGTCAGGTGGAATCATTTGAAAGCTCATTCATTTGTATGTCTAGTAGTTGCTAGTGTTGACAAGGAATCTAGCTGGGGATTTTTGATGGAACTTCCTCACAGCCTCTTCATATGTTAGACTTTCTTACAATATAGTGCCTGGGTTTGAAGAGCAAGGGTATTGAAGGAGCCAGGTAGAAGCCATTTTGTCGTTTATGACCTAGCCTCAGAAGTTATGAAACATTATATCCATTGAATTCTGTTATTTGAGGTGTCCATAAATTTCTGTCCAAGTTCAGAGGAAGGGAACATTAGACGCCATCCGTCAATGGAGATGTGTCAACAGCACATTTTAAGAAGAACATATGGGATGGTATATTTTGTGGTGTGAGCACCTTTGAAAAATACAATCTGCTACATCTGGTTTATATTTTCATTTTATTTTTCTATATTTTATTGAATTGATACAGTTTGCTTGTTCTATCTTCTGCTACTGGCTTCAAAGTTATACATTTTACTTTTGGTTTACCAGTGATTGACTAAAAATTTGTAATAAATGTGTGTAAACTTATATTTTGCTAACAAACTTCAGAGTTATTTCATATCCGGTTCTATCATACAAGGCAAACATAGCACACTTTTTCTTCCCTCTGCCTACTAGCACGCTGCCAAAGTATATGTTGCAATTGAATGGAATTTTAGTTTGTTTGTTATTAAAATCAATTTTTAAAATAATCAGCATTTAATTTAGTTTCTAATTTCCTTTTGCTTGCTGAGAGAGGTTAGAATGAAATGCTTAATTTCACTGAGGGATCAGTCTGAGTTTGTTAGAATCTTGGCTCCCCCACTTACTAGTTGTGTGACTGGACAATTAATTTATTTGAGCTGGAGATATTTGTCTTTAAAATGGGAGATGGGTCTTAAATATTACCTACCTTATAGGTAGGACAAATAAATGAGATGGTACAGATATGGCACTTACTAAGCTTTCAATATCATTTAAAATATTACCAATAGTTTCTAAATATTTAAATATAAAAACTTCTTTTTTCTCCCCAAAGATTTATTTACTTGAGAGTGGGGAGAGGGTGGTTGGGAAGGAGGGAGAGGGAAAGGGAAAGAGAGAATCTCAAGCACACTCCCTGCTGAGCAAGGAGCCCTAGGTGAAGCTCAGTCCCAGAACTCTGAGATCATGACCTGAGCCAAAATCAAGAGTTGGATGCTTAACTGGCTGAGCCACCCAGGAGCCCCAAATATAAAAACTTCATATATGTTCTTTCATTGTTAATATCTTCTGCTAAAGGTACTCCACTTTTTTTCTTAGTTACTCTTGTCTTTATCTCCAGGTATTATATGACAAGTGCATAGGTCCATGGCTTGAGTTTGTAATGTAAATATTGACATTCTTAAATATCAGTTCATACTTAGATTATTCCTGTCAGTTAAACAAGGACATTCTCAATAAAAGTAGAAGGGAATTTTTTTTAATCACATGAGATTGATTCTGATATTGATTATTTGAACTGGTATCCATCATATATCCTTGCTACAAAATTAGAATATCTTTTTTTTTTAAAGATTTTATTTATTTATTTGAGACAGAGAGAATGAGAGAGACAGAGAGCACATGAGAGAGGGGAGGGTCAGAGGGAGAAGCAGGCTCCCTGCCGAGCAGGGAGCCCGATGCGGGACTCGATACCAGGACTCCAGGATCATGACCTGAGCTGAAGGCAGTCGCTTAACCAACTGAGCCACCCAGGCGCCCTAGAATATCTTTTTTTTAAGTCTATTTATATATTTTTGTAATCTCTATACCCATCGTGGGTATAGAGATTGAACTCAAATCCCTGAGATCAAGAGTTTCATGCTCTTCTGACTGAACCAGCTAGGTGTAAATGGCATTTAGGCATGTATTCTAAAGGGAACAATATATGTTAGGTTGAGGGAGTAGATTGTGAATTGGTGATGGTTGACCCATCTCACTTGCCTGTGTTTCAGGAAATGTAATCAGTAGGGAGGTGACCTATCTGCAGAAGGTCTTGGTCTTGGTTGGCTGGTACTCTGGAAATATCCTAGCCATTTAGGGACATGATTGTTTAAGCTCACAGGACAGCCAGGGAGTATAAAATTATCTCAATGGAGGATAAGGGTTTGTAGAGGGAGACAAGGTATTTATGCCACTCTAACACTTAGCCCTTGTCTCTGGAGGAAGAAACTATAATTGTCAAATACATATTAGAATTTTCAGAAATACTTGGGAGTCATTATGTGTGTATATTATAAATCATTATTCATGACACTATTTGTTCTCAGACAATGTGATAAAAATCACAACATTTTAATCATTTTGATCAAGATAGAAAATAAAAGCAAGGAAACCTGTAAGTACTCCAGCATAACTCAATTAACGATGATGTCCATTTTAGGAAAAATCCTGTTGGGGGTTTTGTTCTCCTGCTGGAATACGTTTGTGCATTTATCTTGACATTTGCTGAGGTTAGCATGGTATGGTACAACAGTTCTAAATTGCATTCAGCTGTGAGAAATACAACTTCTAGAAATAATGGTTTGAAAAATTAGGAGTTTTATTTTTTTAGCATAGGGTAGGTTTGGTACCCGTGGCTGATACGGTAGCCTGTTTATGTCAGGATGTAGCATCTTATCTGTCTCCTCAAGATAGGTCATCCACTCTTGGTTTCATGTCTGGATTCCATGCAAGAAGAAGGTATAGGGCAAAGGAAAAGGGCATTCACCAAGGCAGTGGGCCATCTTTCGAGGACTTTTCCTAACAACCTCCCCAGCAACTTCTGCTTCTATTTTATTGGCCAGTACTGTGTCACAGCTCAAATCAATGCTGTTATATTCAAGGGAGTCTGGGAAATGCGGTTTCCTCTCTCATTTCTTCCTCATCCTTTTTCTCTTCCTCCTCTTCTTTCTCTTCTTGCTCTTCCTGTTCCTCCTTCTGCTCCTCCTTCTCCTTGTAGCTAGACATATTATGGCTCCCAACAAAATTTGGGTATTGGGTAGGCAACCAGCAGTCTCCATCATACCTGGATCAATAAAAAAAAAAAGAAAAATCTTCAATCATTGTACCTTTCAGCCATGGTTAGTTTCAGTTTCTTTCTTGGCAATTGTAATTATCCAAAAGTAATATCAATGGTTAAATTTTCCTTTTGTTCTCCCTGGAATTATTATTATTCTTTTTACTGTCAATTATCCAAGAAACTTGTTCTTTTTACTTCTATTTTAATCTCTAACTCTTTCCTCTTTCTGGTGTCTCTAATGACCCAGAATCAGTTTGGGTGATGTCAATTCTTTACCTGGTTAAGACTGCTTGGACAGAGTGCCTGGATGGCTCAGTCGTTGAGCGTCTGCCTTCGGCTCGGGTCGTGATCCCAGGGTCCTGGGATCGAGTCCCACATCAGGCTCCCTGCTTGGCGGGAAGCCTACTTCTCCCTCTCCCACTCCCCCAGCTTGTGTTCCCTCTCTCGCGATCTCTCTCTCTCTCTCTCAAATAAATAAATAAAATCTTAGAAAAAAAAAAAAAGAATGCTTGGACAAAGTTGGGTAGCAGTCATTAGAGGTTCAGGTTTACAAGATTCAGAGACCCTGCAAATTACAGTGATGATTCAGGGCCGCCTGTGCTTAGCAGGGATGGAAGTGGGAAAGTAAGGGTTTGGGGGTGTAGCGGTAGGTGGCTGGATGGTGGCACTGTAGTATATAGATAGACTAATGCAAAGGGGCATCATGATTCACCATTACATCTCTGAAAATAAGTCTGAAGGTTATTATATAGAAATCCTTTGCACCTAAGTACAAAATATTTTGATATTTTCTCCATTTCCAAAATAACTTATGGGTCAAATGAAATTGTCCTCTCTAGTCAGTGACTCTAGTCTGATTGGTTATGATGGGGATAGAAGTTTGCAGTTAGGGAGAGAACTCTCTTAGAAAATCTCCTTGCATGTGAATTTGGGAGGGCTTAGAGATATCCTGAAAAGACTGTGTGGGTCATCTAGAAGACTCACTGGTCCCTTGAGGCATGTGGGAAGAGAAGAGCACACTGCACAGCATATACATATATATGTATATCAAATATATATACAAATATATATGTTTAAACAATAGCTATAGCTATAGCTATTACCTGGTTTGGAGCACAAAACCTATTTCTTGTGACACATCTAATTGGAAGAAATTTTGGGGGCAAAAAACAAGAATAACATAGCAGTTAAACAAGTAAGCCCTTGGATGAAGACTGCCTTTGTATGGAAATCTGATTCTGAACCCTACTAGTTATGTCTGTATGGGCAAGTTATTTAACTTTTCTTTGCCTCACTTTTCTCATCCATAAAACGGAATTAATGTCAGCTACCTCATAGGGCTGTGATGAGGCTTAAATGGGGTAATACACTCATTTAATTGTAAGACACTTAGGACACTGCTCTTCACATTCTAGGCACTCAGATATTGGCGACGATTCGTAACACGAGAGACTGAGAGTGGGGACGTGGAGAGTAAATGTAGAGTATTTGGAATATGTTCTCATACTCGTGACGACTTTTTACCTTCCTCAGGAGGTCCTTAAGGAGAGCTGGTGGGTACACACATTGTTAAAAGAGATGACCTGATGCAGTTGAAAGAACACAGCTCAAGGCTTTCCGAGTTCTGCCTCTGGGCTTGGAGAAGTCACCTTAGTCTTTTCAGCCTCAGTGTTCTTTTTTTTCCCTGACAAGTCTATTTAATCTCTGGTCTTCCTGCTTCACAGGGTTGTCCTGAGATAGAATGCTTTATAAATTATAAAGTGCTGTAGCTGTCTTGCATTCTTTTTGGGTGCAGCTGTGTATAAATTATAAATACAAAGAACCATGCAAATATAAGGAATTATTACTGTTGTATATTCTGGATGTGCCATTCTGATATGTACATCCACTTAATATTAGCGTGTGTTTGCCAGTCTAGGAAAGCACCTAGTTCCAAATGAATGTGTGTGTAGTGTGTGTGTGTGTTTGGGGAGAATGAAACGTGTATATGTTTAAAAAGGCAATGCCTTATGATAAGTTGATTGTTTCCTAGAAGGAAAGGGGAAAGAAAAGACTGAAGTTGTTCCGAAAATCAAGCCATTCCCACAGTCTCATTCCACCGGAATGCCCAAGCACAGCTGCCTGAAAACACAGCAGCTGTTCATCAGTGAGTCCAGGGAGGCGGTGGCCACTGCGCAGGAGTAGGTTGCTGGGAAGTGTGGCTCTTTGAACACAGAATGATCTTGGAAAATTGTCTTCAGGTTTAGTTTTATCATTTAAACTGAAATGCTCTTTTTAGGTAAACTAGGGGTAATGCCCTGGTGTGCCAATCTTGACTGATTTGGGACTACATTCTAGTTGTCTTCTGTTTTAGTTTGGGTTTAAGAGGAAAAGAGGTGTTGACATATATTCATCCTATGTGGTCTCCCAAGGTAGCTGTTATGGTGTCTGCTATCTGGGTCATGATTTCTTGTTTATTTGTCTCTCTTCTAGGTTATACGCAGTTTGAGGGCAGAGAATTGGATTAATTAAATTTCAGTTTCACTGTGCTATAGTCTATATGATCTTGATCAACTTCCTCTTTAAAGCTTATTTCTTTCATCTGTAAAATTATTAGATTCATACTTGCCACTTTATCATTAATTTGCAGATATGATGAAGATAAAAAATAAAAATGTGAAAGCAAATTGAAAGCAAAGCCAACATATATGTAAAAGCTTTTTTTTTTTTTTTAAATAAAAGTGCTGGGGCACCTGGGTGGCTCAGTCATTAAGCATCTGCCTTCGGCTCAGGTCATTGTCCCAGGGTCCTGGGATCAAGCCCCTTATCAGGCTCCCTGCTCGGTGGGAAGCCTGCTTCTCCCACTCCCCCTGCTTATGTTCCCTCTCTTGCTGTGTCTCTCTCTGTCAAATAAATAAATAAAAATGGGTACTCAAGGGGCGCCTGGGTGGCTCAGTCGTTAAGCGTCTGCCTTTGGCTCAGGTCATGATCCCAGGGTCCTGGGATCGAGCCCCGCATCGGGCTCCCTGCTCCGCGGGGAGCCTGCTTCTCCCTCTCCCACTCCCCCTGCTTGTGTTCCCTCTCTCACTGTGTCTCTCTCTGTCAAATAAATAAATAAAATCTTTAAAAAATAAATAAAATAAAAGTGCTGTAGAAATAGGGTATTTATAGTTTTTTATGTCTTTTTGATATAAAAATTATACATTGATGTTCCACCTCAGAAAAAGGTTTAACAAAGAAATTGGGGAACTGGATGTTGGGTTTAGCTAGCTGGAAATCACTGCCGCTTCCATGGTAAATAGCCTAACAACTGTAGCAGACACGAAGTGACTCTTTTAAAAAAAAAATTGCACAGGGCACCTGGGTGGCTCAGTCGTTAGGCATCTGCCTTTGGCTCAGGTCATGATCCCACAGTCTTGGGATCGAGCCCCACATCGGGCTCCCTGCTCGGCAGGAAGCCTGCTTCTCCCTCTCCCACTCCCCCTGCTTGTGTTCCCTCTCTCGCTGTGTCTCTCTCTGTCAAATAAATAAAATTAAATTAAAAAAAAAATCGCAAAGTCTGTTCTGGGGGAATCATTGTAATTAGGAACTTGGAAATGGTTTTGGTGTAGTAAATTGGTGTGGCAATGAAGGTCTGTTTGTGAAAACCTATTGTTGGCGTTTGAGAGGACTGCCTCTTTCTGGTCTAAGTACCATATCAGTTGAGAATGAAGACAAAAGAGCAAGTCAGATGAGAAACAAAAATACCACCTTTGTTTATTCATAAAGCCAGTGGACACTGTGGCATATACCTATAGGTAAGTCAGTTCGTTAATAGTGAACTCTAGATTGGGCGCCTGGGTGGCTCAGTTGGTTAAGCAACTGCCTTCGGCTCAGGTCATGATCCTGGAGTCCTGGGATCAAGTCCCGCATCGGGCTCCCTGCTCGGCGGGGAGTCTGCTTCTCCCTCTGACCCTCCTCCCTCTCATGCTCTCTGTCTCTCATTCTCTCTCTCGCAAATAAATAAAATCTTAAAAAAAAAAAATAGTGAACTCTAGAATTATATAGTTTTTTTTTTTTTTTTTACCCAGTCACAGGTGGTATTGGACCCCTGTGAAACTCTCAAAAACATAGAGGGGCAGAGCTGTACACACATTCTGTTTGGAAGAGCTGACACCTAATGGGACAGAGAATAAGAGAATGGTCTATAGATGTCCAGTTGTATTTTCCCAACTCACTAATGGGATTAAGTAGCTTTGCTTTTTCTAGAGAAGACTGAGTGTGGGATGATGGCAGGAGTTTTATTCTAGTCAAGTATCCTCCTCATCCTCCTCATGTGAGAATAACAAACAAGTAAGCAAACAAAAACAGGTGTGGGGAAAAAAGCTTTATCTACTTAACATGAATCTATCAGCCAATTTGTTCCTCCTAGGGAGTGCCATTTCTAAAGGATTATTTATTCACGGCCTTGGCTGAGTGAATGGCTTACCAGGGAACTACTTCGTGAGGACCTCACCTATCTCAGACCTCAAGGCCTGATATAATGGGAATGAAGAAGCCTCTAGACTTGCTGCTGCCCCTAGATTCACCTTTCTAGTAGAAAACTAAGCTCACAATTGTTAAAGCCTTCTGATGATTGGTAATACTATACACCAACTTTGTGTCATGAATTTTACATACCTCACAACAACCCAGAGACAGCTGGTATTACTCCCATTTTTTGGATATAGGAACCAAGGCTCAGAATAGGAAAGTAATTTGCCCAAAATCATAAAGACAAGATGTGGGATTTGAAGTTAGGATTGTCTAGGATTCCCTTTCTTGTGAAAACGAAACAAAACACTGTCAAAATGGAGAGCTCAGTTTCTTCCTACATCTGTTCTTTGACCCTGGATGGGTATGGATAGTGTGATTTTACATTAAATCTGAGTCCATATTAAAGCTTTATTCTTGGGTCCTGTTTCACCTCTCTGGAAGTGTGTTGACCTTTCCACTAGTCTATGTGAGATGAATGGCAGTCTGAGCATTCGGATGAAGCTGATGGTGGATTAGAGTGGAAAAACATTGATATCCAGGAGAATTGTTTTACAGTTGTAATTATGCCACTCTTGGTTGCTCAAATAATAACAAATGAAACAAACAAACAAAAAAAACCAACCACCCCCCTAAACTGAAAAACAAAAAATTAATAAATAAAACACACAAAATAACAAATTAAATGCATCTTTTAGAAAGGAAGTGAAAGGGGTGCCTGGGTGGCTCAGTTGGTTAAGCGACTGCCTTCGGCTCAGGTCATGATCCTGGAGTCCCGGGATCGAGTCCCACATCAGGCTCCTTGCTCAACGGGGAGTCTGCTTCTCCCTCTCCCGCCCCCCCCTCTTGTGTGCTCTCTCTCTCTCATTCTGTCTCTCAAATAAATAAATAAAATCTTAAAAAACAAAAACAAAAAAAAAAAAGAAAGAAAGGAAGTGAAAGGAGCTCCAACCGAGTTGGAGAGATCACTTAGAAAATTTTTATTCTGATGCATTCATTCATCTTTCAGCAGGATGAATTTGAGTAACTTTGAAGAATCCGGGGTATATTTGTGGATTAAAGTATAAACAGTTTCTTTGTGGTTCACTCTAGAGCCTCCATATATATCCTGACCTAAATGGCATCTTTTCTCCCATGATGCTAGATATACCCAGTTGTAAAAGAAAAACTTAACTGTTCTCCTGTGTGTTTCTCTTTTACTTTTAGATTACCACCAACTCACAGTGCTTTACTTCTGAGTCTTTTATGTGAAGGATTTTTTTCCCCACAACAAGCAGTTCTCTGTGACACCATCTGGGTGTCCTATAATTTAATTCATTTCTGACACTTTCTACCTGGAGGTATTGTCAGATCCCACAAATTAAGGGCTCAGTCCCTCAAGACTCCTCCCACCCTACTTCAGATGCCAATTGCTAGTAGGTCCCCAGGTTACCCACAACTTCCATCTCTATTTGGCTACAAATCGGAGGTTTCTGTAACCTCCCTCCTTAGGTTTGATTAATTTGCTAGAGTGGCTCACAAACCCAGGGAAACACTTAACTTATGTTTATAAGTTTATTAAAGGGTATGATAAAGGATATAGATGAATACCCAGATGAAGAGATACATATGGTGAGGTCTGGGAGGGTCCGGAGCACAGGAACTTCTGTCCCTCTGGAGTTTGGGTGTGTCACCCTCCCAGTGTTGGATGTGTTTGCCAATTTGGAAGCCCTGCAAACCTCATACTATGGGGATTTTTATGGAGGCTTCATCATGTAGGCAAGATTGATCATAAACTCCATTTACAGCCTTTCTTTCTTTCTCAGGAGAAGGGGGGCAGGACTGAAAGTTCCAACCTTCTAATCATGGTTTGTTCTTTCCAGTGCCTGGCGCTCATCCAGGAGCCCACCCAAAGTCACCTCATTAGGACAGAAGACACCCCTGTCACCCAGGAAATACAAGGGTTTCAAGGGCTCTGTGCCAGGAATCAGGGGCAGAGATCAATATATATTTTCTCTATTATCTCACACAAGCTTAAAGGAAAACACTCCTGTATTGTTAACTTAAATACTTCATGCTTCAAAATGATTCTTAGCTACTATGCTTGACTGTTCCTTGGCAATAAAGGCATAAAGATGGCATCCTGGTAAAAATAGAAAACTTTGGAGATTTGGTGTCAAATATGGATTTGAATCATGGCTTTCTACTTACTGACAGAGTAATTTTGAAAGGTTCAGTTTCCTTATTTGTGAAGTGAGAATTCTAACGTGTACTGTTGGCTATGTCTCTGGAGTATTAATAAGACAGTTGTAAGTACAGGGCACTAATATTTATTGACCCACCATCTCTGTGAGTACTTTGAAGGATATCACTCAATATTCACAACAAGGCAGCTAGAGATTGGCCACATACACTAAATTTTAAACTGTAGAACTTATTCAGGATTTTTCTCCCCTCTTTCTACCTGAAAAGAGGAAGAGTTCTAATATGGGTCAAGGGTGAAATGGATTTTAAGATGAGCCAGAATTCGTAAATGTATAATCTACTTCTCCATCTATAATGATTGTTGCCATCTCTCAGTGCTATTGTCACTCACTTCCTTAAAGGACATGAGCAGGGAAGGAATTCCAGGGAAATAAATACTAATAATTCTTAGCTAGGAATTTGGCTACAAATGGCTATATAAGTTCCCATGCTGTTGAATATGAATATGAATGTAAACAGGTATGGACTCGGTTTGCCTCTGTGATTCAGGGTTCAGAATCATAGTAGCCATAAGGTACTTGAATCCCCCATGGGAAGAGAGCCTACCCAACATGGAAGACAGTAACATAAAGCACAACCTGGGAAAGATGACACAGAGAGGAGAGAAAGGATTTAAGCATAATGAAATGATTCACCTTGTGAATCCAACCATGGATGAAGGCATAATTTTTCTGGACTTTTCAGTTGATGAGCCAGCAAGTTTCTTTTATTGCTTCAGCCAGTTTGAGCTTATCTCTGCAACTCGTAATCAAAGATTCCTGCCTCATATGGGCAGGGGCAAAGGCAATAGACCTAGATATCAGGAGATGGATGTGATAGAAATGGGAGAGAGAAAGATGACATGATTTCATAACTGAGTTAAAACGGAGCTTTGGAGAGGAAAAATAGAACATGGCATTGGGGTTGATGTCTAGACTGGTGGAATAATCATAACAGATTGTTCCCCACTGTGCTGGATTTCTGCCTTTGTCCCTCAAGATATACTCTCCTCCCTTTTCTACCTTACTTTTTGCCCTAGAGTTCTGACCTGCGTGAGTTACTATACAAAAGCTCCTGTGTCTCCTGTCTGCTGGAAGGGTATAGCCCAGGGGGAGAAATCAGATTCCATCCCTTTGGTTCCCTTGCTGTGAGGTCACCTAGGGCTGGCTATGTCTGTGGAAGAAGATCTTTGCTCTTTTCAAGTAACGGGATCTTCATGATGCTGTCATTCTAGGTTCTGTAGGTAATCTCTCCCACTTTACATCCTTTCTGGCTTAGATGAAATCACAGTCATGGTGTTGCTAGTCTCAAGTTCCTGCCCTATTCCTTGTGGTTTCTCTATTCCCATCTACATTTTGTAATTAGTCCCTTGGTAAATCACCCCTTGGCCCCCGGAATTATCCTAATTTGAGTGCTCCATCTGTTTCTGCTTGGAATACCAAACAGACCCATACTTGATAATTCATAAAAGGACAGGTTTATGTTGAAACAGTTTCCTCATCTATATAGAATCCTTTACAATTTTAAAATTTTCATTCTCCTAATAACCATGAGATAGGCAGATCAGGTAGCAGTATTCCAATTTTATAAAGGAAACCAAGACTTCAGTAAAAAATAGTTATCCCAGGTACCCTGGAACCTATGACTTCTGACTCCAATTGCTGTGCATTAATCCTGTCACACCTTGATTTATCTGAAATGAATTAATTTGATTAATGAATTAATTATGTTTTACTTTCTCTTTTATCTCAAATCAAATATCTAGGTCTTATAGGAATAAGCATAAACAAATGTAGTTCTCTATTAAATAGAGGCAGCAGACATTTGGTAACATCTACACAGAAAAAGAAAAATTGCGTGAGGAAATAATGAATCTAGATTCTGCATATGAAGAGCCCCTTAAGATATACTGCGAAAATGGGGGGCAAAAATGATTATAGATATGTTTGTACACCTTGAAACAACGAACAGTTCAATATGATTTATTGAATAGGCTAAAGCCTCACTAGTATAATAGCTGAGTCATTTGTCTTAGCAAGTATCTTGTTATTGGCAATCAATAATGCAACCAAGATGACTGATGGCTTTGTTTTCTTGTGGTGCCTCAGCTGGTCTAAATTACTTATTTGACATATTGCCTCTTGGCAGATGTAAGGAAACCAATGATAATATGTTTGCATTGCTTGGATGTATATCTGAGAGGGAAAAATGGGTATTTTATTCTTATCCCTGATCTTTGGACATGTTACATAGGTAGTGATATGTTTTGTAGAATTGTCCTGTTGTCTGCTATGTGTATTGGTGGTGAGGCCATGAGGTTTTTAAAGTGCTATTCCTGGTTGTCCTAAATGTGATAAACTTCATTACTGTCAAGAGTAATGACAGAGTTCATTGGCAGACATCTGACTTCTTCCCGGCCATAGTGAATATATGTGGGCCCGGGGCCCAAGGTTCAATATACCACACTCTGTTGTGATTTATATGCTAAGATGTCTTTCTTTCCCCCATAGAGAGGCAGGTTCTTGAGGACAGGAACTGTGTCTCATTTATCTTTGTAATCCCACTATCTGGCACGGAGTCTGACACATAGTAGTCAGTTAAAAAATGTGTGTTGATGAATGAAAGATAGGAATGAATAATCACACAGAGAATTGATAGCTTTTGCCTTAGGTTTACAACCTTATTCAATAAAGTACTGCTTTGGAAAGAGATATAAAGTAGAAGTCAGGTCTTTTTTTTTTTTTTTTACAAATCTCAGTGACAATAGACAAGTTATTTAATCACGTTTAGCTTCAGTTTTCTTTTTACAAAATGGGGAACATAGCACTTCATAGTATTTTCATGCGAATTTAAGCGTAATAATGGACTTGAAAAAGTTTGTGAACTCTAGGTGACTATAGAAATTCATGGGAAGTTTGCTAGTAAACTGTTTTTACCAAAAAACAAAACAAACTAGCTCTGATTTGTAGCATTTGCCAATTTCTGTGGCATGAATACTCCCACCATGGCTGATTTCAAACAATTTGTGAAAACCACTTCACAAAATTCCTGAATGTCTCACAGGTAGCTCCTGTGAGTCGGCTTCTAGATGCTGCTGGGTCAGAGGAGGGCATTTGGCTGAGATGAGCCAGAAATGTGATGCTGCTAATGTTTGGTTGGCATGTGGAAGAAAATTCTGTATTTTGAGAGGGGAAAGACTACTGAAATATTTTGGTAGAGGTAGATTGAGACTTCAGATCTGTACTAAGTTGAACAATATGACATCATTATAGTGATTCTCATAGTGGCAGAGAGGTACCCAGCAATACTTTTACCCTTAACTTAAAATTTGGGGACACTAAGATGGAATGATTCATTCAACAAATATTTATTTATTTTGGGTGGGAGAGGGTCATTGCTGGAAGAGTACTAAAAATGGGGAATATATTCACTCGATTTGTGAATGGATTTGTGATTCAAGGATTAGATTCACATGGACCTTTTTTAGGGAAAGGGGGATTAATGGAAAGATACCCTAGACCTGAGCAGGAGACATCAGTACCTGGGATGGCTCTACAGATGTCTTTTCCCTCGGTCTTCATGATCTCTTATGGTATCTTTGTTTCCTTCTATTAGTTTCCTTCATGTTTTCCACAATTTGGTAATGCAGATATGGTTATGTGTTCTAGTTCACAGTTCTGCCTGATGGACTTTGCTGAGCATAAACTGTATCCATAGGGACATATCAAAAGTTCAGTGTGACTAAGTTAATGTGCATATCAGAAAGCGATTCTCAATTTTCAGCATGCACTAGAATCACTTGGAGAGTTATTGAAAATTAGATTCTGGGAACGTAGCTAGAGTCACCATAACTCAACATCTTGGGGTGGAGTCCAGGAAAATAAGCAACATTGATTACTCTGATGCAGGTGGTTGGAAAAAGACATTTGGGGAAAAAACGACATTTTTTAAGGTAATTTAGCTTTCATGGTTGGACTTTATCTTCTAAGTCAGTGGTTCTCAACTTTGGCTGCACATTGGGATCACTTGAGAACTTAAAAAAAAAATACTCGTGCTTGGCACCCCCAAAATTCTAATTCAGTTCATCTGGGATGTGGTCTGGCATTGAGATTTTTAAGAAGCTCCTCAAGTGACTCTAATATGTAGCCAAGTTTGAAAATCATGGTGCTATGGGGAACCTGCCAAGGGGTTTAAGCAGGTAAGCTGTTTAAGTGGGAGACAGTCAATTTTGCATTTGAATTACTCTCAGTGGAGAAAGAAACTGAAAGCTATAATACTGGTAGTCTCAAACAGGAATGAGAGACAGAAGCTTGGTACCAGAAAAGTAGGAAACTCAAACTTAAGATTTTAAAGGTGGAGTATAGGTTCCAGGTGAGTATAAGAACTAGAGTGTGGCCATGGAATTGAGTGGTAGAATTAGAAAGTAAGTGAATGTCATTGGAATTAAGAAGGTCAGTGAGCAGAGAAGCTGGGCATATATGGGATAGAAGGGATAGAGTCATATGTGAGAACCTCAAAGAAAGATGTTTGTTACACAAGGATGGAAGAATAATGGTCTGGAGGTAGGGTATCACAAAATAAGTATTCTGACCCTAAATGCTTCCTCTGAGAAGAGCAGTAGGTTACCGTGTGGATGAGAGAGAAAGGAGGGAAGAAGAGGAAAGGAAAAGTTTGGATAGGAGTACGGAATGGGGATGCTTATCTAAGAGAGAGACAGATTGTTGTTGGGGCGGAAGGTAGAGAGAATACTCTGGGATCAGATACACTTTTTAATGACCAAGGAAGAAGGTACATATGGAATGTCAGATTGGAGGTTGTGTTTGGGGTAGGGCTTGCATGGGGCTGGTAGTCACTGGGACTGACCACAAATATTATAGTTGTCTCTTCTTCGGGGCACATGGCACGATTGCACTTTCCTTCATCCTGTGATCGAGGGTGGCCTGTGGCTTGCTTGGACCAATGTGACAAGTGAGCAGAAGTGATAAGTGTTTCTTTTACGTGGAAGCTTTAAGAGCTAGTTCAGGATTTACTTTATCTACTTCCCTCTGTCTTGGTAACCACGGACATTTAAAATACTAAAGTTTGTATCAGCCTGGGGTCCCGGGCCAGGGCCTTCCTGCTGATCTATGATAGACGTGAAGCAGGAACAGGGATGGAACCTTTGTGTTTTTTAAGCCACAGAAATTTTTATTTGCTTTGTTACCTCAGCATAACCTAGCTTGCTCTGACTGATACAGAACTAGTGCCTCAAAATGGTGCTGCCATAAAGAAAAAAGTTCAGTATATTGCATTGTTAAGAGACTTGGTGGGGGACGGGGGACCGGTAAAACACAAGGAACTGCTTCAGAGGCTGGAAAATTGACAATCCATGCTATTTTGTGCTAAAGCATTTGGTCACTTGAGGTGACTTGGGAGGCAGACCGTGTACGTATGAGTGTTTAGATCCAGGGCAAAAGCTCAGGGAACAAACCATTAGTATCAGGTGTTAGTTGCAGATGGCTATATTTGGGGGGGAAAAGGGCAGACTTGCAAGCAGGCATGAAAAGAAAGAAATTATATACACAAAAAAATACTTAACAGTTGGAAGAGGAAACTACTTCCCAATTCCAAACAGAAAAAGACATAATTCAGAAAATTTTTGAATCATAAAGAACAAAACTTACCATTGGTGTAAGCATGAAATTAAGAGCATGGTCATCATATCCATTGTAAATGGGGTTACCTCATAGTCAAAGTCCAACTAAGCATATGCTGCCTGATGATATGGTATAATATGCTAACAGAGCTGTCCTGTGGGTCAGGTGACCATCTGCCCCAGTCTGCTGGGACGGTCAGTGCAAAAATTGTGAAAGTCCAAGGCAAATTGGGAAGAGTTAGTCACCCTACCTGTGGACCCCATGATGGACATTTTGCCTGAATGAGTAATAAAATCTCTGTGGTTTTAAGCTACTGAACATTTTAGTATGGTGACTACAACATAACGTGGCCTATTTTGACTACTACAGGAGGAGAGGAATCACAGTATGAGGAGAAGAGTGGATATGGGGAGCTGACTAGAGCATTCTGTTTGATTCCTCATGAAGTAAGAGGTAGTGAGGCCAGTGGGGTTAGCTAACCTTGGACTTCTAAATGGTGCTCTGATGCTGGAGATATGTGAAGTCAGAAAGCATATTTTACTTTGACATTTTTTGGTTTGTTTTTCAAGTGAATTCCCTAAGGACCCTTAACGCACCTCTCAAATCCTCACATAAACGTTTGGATGCACATCTAGTGCATGGTATGTGGTATTCTTGCCCTGTGAATGTTTTTTTGGGTCTCAGCAATGTATATGGGCAGATAGAGGTTTCTAGACCAGTTTGAACTGATGGGGAAAGTATTAGTTTTTGCATTGCTACCCTCCCTTAAGAGGATAACCTTAGGCTCAGCATTGCAGTGATTGAATATGAATGAGATCTGGGACTTTTTTATTTTTATTTACTTTTCCTGTTCAAATAAAATGAATATGCATTGTAATGGTAAGGCAGACAGGGCTATTACCAGTGCAGCTGAGAACAATTAGTTCTTATTTGCTTAACACCGTTTCTTAATGTGCAGTTGTAAAACTTTTCACAGGATGTTTTAAATGTAATCAATTTTTCATTGCTGTTTCTAATAATTCAAAGAGCCTGACATTTGCAATCAAGCCAAATGTGGTCGATACCCATTTTCTCTTAGTTAAACAGGAATTTAACTCAGTGACACAAGGGGTGGCTTCTGGAACTGATTCTGTATGTTTATTCTTTTGTGAGGGCTACATCAGATTTGTGAGTTTTCAGGAGAGACTGTCAAGGATCATAGGGCCAGTGGGACTTACTGCAGAGCTTGGGGGTCATCAGCCCCATCAGAACACACAACCTGGGCCTACTGTTTCCTAGAAGGGGGTACTTTGGCAACTTGCTTCTCTGCACCTCAGTTCCCTCGGTTATAAGATAAGAAAGAATTTCTTTTACAGAGTTGTATTAGGATGAAATGAAATAATGCATTAGTCAGGATATATGACTCACTATTAGCGGCAAATGACAAAAATCCAACCCAAACTCCCAAAAACTCAAAGGGAATTTAGGGACTTGATAGTGTTCAGGGCATGCTACCCCAAACTGTGGCACCTTGGCGTATTAAATATTTTAAGCTGAAGGAATTTGAGAAACAGCAGGTACAGGAAGGATTTCCAGACATTTCTTTGAAGCAGGTCCTAAGACCCTCATATGGGGGTCCCTATACGTGGAGGAAAGGAGCCTCCGATCTCCAAAGATGCAGGGATGCTAAAAGGAATTTGAATGAACAGGTTTTGCCAAGTTAACCCCCCCCCCCGGTTTACTATTTTTAGCTCATACTCCTTTGTTCTATCACATTGACTTTCTATGCTTCATCAAACCTAGTATAAGAACACTCAGGTTGAAATGTTTCTTTGGGTCTTCATTTCCTTAGGATGGCTCTTATGTCATGTAAAACTTATATTAAATAAATTTGTATTTTCTTTTGTTAATCTTTCTTCTGTTACAGAGACCCAGCTGGGAACCTAAGAAAGAATGGGAAAGTATAGGTGTATCTAGGGTTTTTCTGATTTCAGGGATAGCTGGACCTAGGTGCTGAAATGATGTCAGGATCCTCTTTATGCCACTTGTGTCGATATGTGTTGATCTTTTCTGTCCTTTTCAGATCCAGGCTCTAAATCAGGGGCAGCAGGTCTGGAGCTATGAGGAAGAAAAGAGTTTTGGGGAGAATAAATACAGAAAAAAATTGGCAGCTTTAATGGCTTTTCAGTAGTCCTCCTGAGCTTGCCTCCACACTACTTCCTTGAACATCTCTTCATCATGTTCTAAGCCCTGGATCAGCGAATTACAGCTGGCTGGTAAGTGGAGCCATATCTGGCCTGCTGCCTGGTTTTTTAAGTGGCGTTTTATGGGACTACAACCACACTTACTCATTTTTGTATTGTGTGTGGCTGCTTTCATGCTAGAGTGGCATTGTTGATAAGCTGTGACACAGACCGCATGGCCCAAAAAGGACAAAATGTTGACACTCCATTAACAGGGAAAGTTTTCTGGTCCTTCACAGAAGAAAGTTTAAACTAGTGGAATCAGAGTGGCTTGTTAGCCAGTTCGTATGCAAGACAACCCATTGGGAGAACCAAGAAATATATTTCAGCTTGTATTTTTTCTCATTTTCTTTTGTTAAAATTTCAGCTTTATTGAGATATAATTGACATACAAAACTGGAAGATACTTACAATGTTCATTGTGGGGATTTGATATACCTATACACTGTGAAAGGACTGCTCTCATCTAGTTAACGGTATGGTCCTCACCTCACTTATTTACAGAAATAAGTGAGCACACTTCAATTATACAATACAGTGTTATCAACTACAGTTACTATGTTTTACATTAGGTCCTTAGCCTTCTTCATCTTCTAGCTGAACATTTGTCCCCTTTTGTCAACCTTTACCTATCTCCCTCCCTCCCCCAGCCCCTGGCAACCACTTTTCTGCTGTGTTTCTAGGACTTTGTCTTTCTTTAGATTCCCCATATACATGATTCCATGGGGGACTTATATTTGTCGGGCATATTTCATTTCACCTGATGTCCTCAAGTTCTATCCATGTTATTGCAAGTGGTAGGATTTCCTTCTTTCTTGTGGCTGAATAATATTCCGTAGTGTGTATATATAGTATATCTTCATCTCATTTTCTTTCTGAAATATATAAAGAGTAAACTTTCCTAATACTTGCTGTACATCTTGACAGTATTTAATGAATGTATATAACTAAAATAGATTTAATATAATATATAGTATTTATTTAATGTGACAACATATTAAATATATAGATATGTATATTTGTATTCACATATGAATATATTATAATATATTTATGTTAAATATATAAATTATACTAAATCCATAAATCTATTTACAAATATATTTTTGTATTTAATATAATATACAAAATATACTATACATTAGAGAGAGAGACAGAGACAGAACTCAAAATTTTGTACTGCTGGTTCATCACTTTAGGACAGTGTATCTGTACTTAACTCCACTCTCCTTCCCATCCCAGCCAGCTTTGTGTCTCTGCTCCCAGTGTACACCTGCGTCTCTTATCCCTGCATGATGAGGATGGTATGCTAAATCTAACTGTTCATTTAGAGATAGATGTAAAGTAATAAACATACAGCAGAAGGAAGAGTCAGGGCGGCAGGCTGTGCCTATGATTATTGAAGCCAGGCACATTGTAGAAGCATCAAAAGAATAAGCAATCAGATCTGTCTTATTTCTGAATTTTAAAAGAGAATGGTATTTCTGTTCATCATTTATCTCACCCGGGATTTGAACAAATACAGGATTTCTGGCAGCAACTATTGACTTTTCAATATTTGTAGAAAATGACACATGTTCTGCCAAACGTGATATTTAATAAGTGAGGTGAGTTCTATAAATCCAGAGGATTGGTGATTGTGCGAGCAGGACAATTTGTAAAATATGTTAAAGCTGATTAATAAGAAATAGATATGTCAATGCATTTTTTAAAAAATTTTTATTTATTTATTTGACAGAGAGAGAGATAGCGAGAGCAGGAACACAAGCAGGGGGAGTGGGAGAGGGAGAAGCAGGCTTCCTGCCGAGCAGGGAGCCCGATGTGGGACTCGATCCCAGCACCCTGGGATCATGACCTGAGCCGAAGGCAGACGCTTAACGACTGAGCCACCCAGGCGCCCGATATGTCAATGCATTTTTAAAGTGAGACAATCAAGGGGTGTTGGAACCTGGTGGGAATACCTTTGGCTTGATTCCGCAAGCACTGGCAGGGCTCAGAGCATGGAAGCCTGGATCGACCTTTCCTAACTCCTGGGAGAATTTGGTTATGGGACCAAGAAACCTTTTCCAGGGAGCAGTAGGTATGTGAGAGGAGGAGGTGTTTCCCGATGTGCCGTCATTCTGGCCCCCTCCTTTTTTTTCTGTGTGGTTTGCTACTTGGATCTGTTGGATTTCTCCCTCGCTTAAAATATATATATATATATATATATATATATATATATATATATATATATATATATATATATGCACATGAGAGTATAACACTCATGGACCCATTTCCATAAGGGGTTGGGAGAAAGGATGGAGATCCTAACTCTTCATCTAATATGGAAGGTTTCTGGAATCTCTTGAGGTGAGTAGACTGGGTTAGCCCTGACCAAATTCCCAGGGCAGCCATTGCCCCAAGGCTTCTCATTATAATATATCCCTGGGAGAGAAGAGAGATGGGGCAGGCAAACTGGCACTGAAGCCATTAAAAGAGGAAAGGGGAAGAATTAAGTCAATGTCTTTGGCAAAATGATGGTCCAGGTCCTTTTCTATCTCTGTCTACCTTCTTATGGCAAATCTGTGCCCCGGGGAAAAGGAGAGAGAAACCTGTTTCAGGGTTGTGATACTGGAACCTGGATTGTGATACTGGAAACCTGGGTCAGTTTGGGCATGGAACAGGCATGACAGGTATAAGGGAGAAAATTTTCTTTCTCATGCTTTGAAGAACATTTGTATTCTTGGCAAGGAATTGTCCGAGCTTCAGGGAACAGAGCAGGAGATCTGGCCTCAAACTCATTGCTTTAGATGAGATGGTTGGCACAGGACAATTAGCTGATTGATGGCTCTTTTCCAAGCACCCTATTTTCTAGTTATTGTAGGATGTGCCAGACACAAGGGGGCACCACTGAGCACGGGGGGGGGGGCGTGTTCCTGTCCTGAGACAAAGAAATTAGCCTTTTTGAGATGGAGGTTATGGGACATGTAGGGTAAGTGCTACATAGAGAAAGACTAGATTTCTTGCTTACGTGGTAGGTGGATGGCATGAATTTAAGCCATACTTGGAAGCTCTGGTTCCCACCCCATTTGTAAAGTGGGATGCTCTACTTACACTTGCTGTGTGCCATGTGGTGTCATGCTAGTTTTTAAGGACATGGAGATTGAATTAGATGCATGTGATGACAGGCTTACTCACGTGGGGTGATGAGAACTGATGAGTTCATGATCTCAGTCTGTGGTCAAGAAAGTCTCCCTGGACGGGAATGTTAGAAATGATTTTTAGCAGGAGGTGAAGGGACTGGGGTTGTGTCTAGATGGAAAGTCCACTTGTGAGAAAGAGTAGAGGGATGGTGAAGCACTGTGATTTGGTGCAGACAGTTTGGTGTGACTGGGAGGAGGGGTTCGGTGAGAGAGTAGCTCCCAACTGGAGTCCTTGTGAGGTAGAAAAAGTTCAGGTCACCAGATGAAAGACCTTGAATATCAAGGTAAGAAGTTTGGATTTTAGACAAAATGCAGTGAGCAACCATTAGAAGATTTTGTAAAATCTTCAGAGCACTGTGTTTTTATTTCACAGTTAGTTTTGTTACAAGTTAAGATCTATTGAAGATCTAGAGGTGAAGTAACCCTGTGGATGAGAATTGTAGCAATCAGGATTTATCATCAAACCATCATGCACTCCCTCTTTAGTACTCATTATGTGATCTGGAATTTGGACAGATGATATGCTTGCATTTGCAGATAAATTTCTAGATATCAATCTCAGAGCAGATAATTTAGGTGTGAAATCCAGTGTGTTTAATTTTTTGAGCTGTTCCGCCCTAACAGATAATCCTTTTTCTTCTCAGCTACTCATATGTCTACTTTTTTTCCTTTAAGTGTTTACTTGAATATTGATCCATTCACTGTATGTGCTGACTGGGTTCCAGGATTCAGGATAAATCCCAATTATAAATGTGCAGTAAACAATGTTATCTTCTATTCAATGTATAACATGATTTCTCCTTTATGCTGTATGAGACTGTAATTGCAAGTCTTATTTCTAACCCAATATGCCCATTTCTATCTGGCCAGCTTCTGAAAAGCCATTTTATGTAGGTCAGGCCAGGAGAATCACAGTACATACTTAAGGTATGCTAATGGCTCTGAGAAGTCCTGCAGGAAGGAATCTGCCTTTGCTTTTTAACTCTGGATTTCTCAAACTTATTGGATCACAGAATCTCTTATATAAGTAATCTATTATAGTCTGCAAAACCAATGTTTTAGATAATGCACTTTGGGGCTTTCTGTCTTACATGACCAGATTTATAATAAAGATATTAACATAAGTGCTAGATACCCAAGGGTCAAGCAGGACTTTTTTGCATTGAACCTCTTAGTTATTCAATAATTTTTCCAGACTCTTGGGTAACATTTAGCTCTCTGACACCTAGGAAACAGACAAATGATTTTCTGAATAATTGAAGTGAGCTTCAGTCTTACAGAAATATAAGCGATAACATTAAGCATTCATGACAAAAGCCTGAGAGTTGATGACAAAAGTGAATGCTGGTTTGTTGATGGAGATGGGGAAGAGGTACAGAGTGTGAGGGTTAGATTTTGTTTTCTGACCTGAACACTTTACCAGGCTTATGCCTTAGCTCTATGTACCCTGGATAGAGTACCTGCTTTGTGGAAGCAAAGCTGAGAAATACTGCTGAGCTGAAAGGGTAAATATGCAACCTACAGCCATTTATTGATTTCAAAGGCAGAGTCATATAGGAGTTAATATAGGAGTTAGCATAGACTCTGGACCCAGTCTGCGCAGGGCCCCCACTTATGAACTATGTGACCCCAGACATGTTGATTAACTTTTGTGTGTCTCAGTTTCCTCCTCCATGAAATGGGGCAAATTATAGCGTCACCACAATAGAGTTGTTGAGAGCACTGAATGAATTAATTTTCATGAAGTTCTAGAAATAGTGCCTGGCACAGAGAAAGTGCTCTGTACGTGTTTGCTGCTACATTGTGCTTGGTACTGTGTGAGATGGGTGGGATAATAAGATATCATTCTTGCCCTCAAGCTTACAGACTACTATGAATAAGTTACAGTTGTTTAAGGTGAGAAATAGATCTATAAAGGCATGCAAGAGAGAGCTAATACAGTGTTTGCTGGGAGAACAATTTCCAGGGTCAAAGGGATCAGATTTTCATATATGCTACCAGCAAGAGCTTAGACACATGACAGACTTTCTGGGCCTTATTTAATCATATTTAATCCGTGTCTAATCATGTGAAAAGTGACCTAATGCTACAGTGAAAGTAGAAATGCTAGTTGTTATTATTATTACTGAGCTGGCACAAAAGAGGGAAAAAATAGAGCTATGTGGAGAAGATGCTGTCTGATTTGGTCCACCTACCTACTCTGAGGAGTTCTTTCCAGCAGACTCTGAACCTCTGCCTGTCTCTGTTCTTACACAGTGAACGGGATGAGTTTGCTATGGAGTTTGTGCCAGAAGGGCCTTCCCAAGCTGGTTCCAATACTCCCCTTTAAGACGGGAGAGCATAAGATGCTTTCTGGGCCTGCCAAACCATTTCCTCTAGGTTCTGCATTTTTCAGGCATTCAGGACTAAATTCAGCCCAGGAATTCACTTATGAATGACCTAATAGTCTCCTTTCCATCTCTCCGAGTCCTGCAACCCTCCCCTTGTCACAAGGCAGGCAGAAGTGGTCATCAGCACTGCCATAAGCTCTGGTTCACAATTTTGCCTGGGATGTCAAGGAGTTGTTTCCTGGTCTTTGTAAGTCTCCCTGTGGCAGATCCTCAACATCTGGATTCCTTAGCTTGGAGTTTTGAGGTCTTGCCAGGTGGGTGCCATCTGATTGAGCTCTTACGAGGGCACATCTGGAAGGGCATCCTGCAGCTTAGAAGGGGGCCAGGATGTGGTAAGCAATTTTTTAGCCTTCCCAGTATGGTGTAGGAATAAATGGATCTCTGACTGCTGGGCTCAGGCTCCTCCCTTCTCTCATTGCATGAGAGGGGCCCGGCCTTGCTTTCAGTGCTGGAGATTGGGCTGTGCCTCAGTGGATGATGCTTCTGAAATGAAACACTACCCCAGGCTGCTGACCAGAACAGAAATGTCACCTAAGGGGAAGCAAGGACTGGTGTGGGCAGAGCTCTCTTCTGGACTTCCTCTACTTATCCCTCCCTTCCACCGTGCACTTGGGAGCCTAGAGGTCTTCTGCTCGTCACACATGAAGGAGGGAGTAAAGGCAGAAGCTGTAAATGCAGGGATGCAGGAAGGAAGGAAAGTGAAAATATCTTTTTGTTAAAGATGGTAACTGACTCCCTTTGGAGAGAGAACGCTTTCATCTAGCCAGTCATTTTCAGCTCTTTCTTATCTTTTTGCTCTTCAAGAAAAATAGTCACTCTCCCTACATTGCTACTGACCCCCAGCTCATATTAGAGTTCATCTCAGGATCATTCAGGATTCCCTATGATATTACTTACACCTCTTTCACTCCTATCTTTGGCTTTCAATCTCCATATAGCAGGACAGCATTTCTTTTTTCATCTAATAATTTTATTAATTGAATGTGTATTTTGAGCAAGCGCTTGGGTTAAGTGTTGGGGGGAAATGTATGAAAGAGTCTGTATTAGTTTCTCATTGCTTCTGTAAGAAAGTACCATCAACTTGGTAGGTTAAAACAACACAAATTTATTATTTTACAATTTTGGAGGTCAGAAATCCAAAATCAGCTTTCCTGGGCTAAAATCAAGGCATCAGCAAGCTTGTGTTCCTTCTGGGGCCCGTAGGGGGAATCTGTTTCCTTGCCTTTTACAGCTCCCAGAGGTCACCTGCATTCTTTGACTCATGACCTCTTCCTCCATCTTCAAAGCCAGCAGCTTAGTATCTTTTCTCTTCTTGACCTCTGCTTCCATTATTACATCTTCTCTCTCTGACTCTGATCCTTCTATCAACCTCTTATAACTACTCTTGTGATTACATTAGGCTCATCTAGACATTGCAAGATCATCTCCCAGTTTTAAGGTCTTTAACTTAATTACATCTACAAAGTCCCTTTTACTATATAAGATAATATATTGATAAGTTCCAGGGCTTAGGACATGCATCTTTTGGAGGGTAATTATTCAGCCTGCTGCAGAATCCTCACCCTTATGCCATCCACAGCCTAGCGGGGAACACTAACCAACAGGTTGATAGGCAGTTATTATAGAGTGATGAATGCCATGACCAGGGAAGTATAGGGCGAAAGAAGGACACTTAATCTAATCTAGAGTTAGGGGTGGCTCCCCAGAGTTATGTTCAAGAGAAATATAAGCTACCAGGATATGGCTATATGAATGAAGATAAGTGGTCACCATGTACAGAGACCTAGAGGTGAGAGTGAGAATTAGCAGAATTAAAGCCGACCTACTTCTTTTTTTTTTTTTTTTAAGATTTTATTTATTTATTTGACACAGAGACAGCGAGAGAGGGAACACAAGCAGGGGGAGTGGGAGAGGGAGAAGCAGGCTTCCCACTGAGCAGGGAGCCCGATGCAGGGCTTGATCCCAGGACCCTGGGACCATGATCTGAGCCGAAGGCAGATGCTTAATGACTGAGCCACCCAGGCGCCCCGACCTACTTCTTGCTGTCTCTGTTCACCTCTCTGTTCCATCACACTGCCTTTGTTTATCTTCTCATTCTTGTTTGTAATGCCTCCCTCACCACTCCACTTATCCACTCAGCTTTCCTTCAGACTCGTATTCATACTCCACAATTAGCATGACCACACAAAATAATTCCTATAACTTTTTATCTGTACTCTGCTTACACTCATTTTTAATTTAGCATATAGGTTATAGGCCCTCAAACACTTGTTAAAAGTGTTTTCTGTATATGTCTTGTTTTCCCTTCTGAATTTGAGACTGGAATCATTAGGAGACTGTAAATTCCTCCTCCTCACACCCCCTTCCCCATCCAAACTATTTAGACCAAGAACATAACAGACATTCAGCAAATACTGAATGATTAAATGAACAACAGCACATCTAAACTTAATTGTATATCAGTTTCTGTGACTCCAGCCAGATCAGTCATACCATGAGAAACACATGGTTTCTTACACTGAGGAGGTTTTTAATTGGATTTTTAAAGATATAGTGAAGACACAATGAGTCAAATAAACCATCTATTCATTTAAAGTGACCATTACAATAAGCATATAGATCCAAAATAATATCCTTTGTTGATAATGAGTAATTATACTAGAGGTTGACTCAATCAATATGAATCTGAAGAAGTAGTGGTGGGATGTGTATATTCACTGTTTTGGTGTAGAGATAAAGTGGGAGCAGATGGTGGAGAATTGGATGGGTGGAAGAAGACAAATTCACGGTTATCATTATTTCTCATTGTGTAGCTATGATCCTGATATAAGATTTAAATACTGAGTAAGGCACAAGTAAAGCTTGTGTGAAAAAAATTCAGAATCTCCATTACCTACACCACGCTTAATTCCTACCTATATGAGATCATACTTTCATCCTCTAGAGAACAAATGTGTATCTGTTTCAGTCTTCCAAAAACATCTTTCTTGAGCAAAGTATTCCAGTATAGATAAAGTAAATTTAAAATATATAAATCTGATCATGAAAGTATTCTTCCTAAAAACATGCAGTAACTTTCCACTGTTCTTAGGATTAAACAAAATGCTGCCATGGCTATAAATGACTTGCCTGGTCTGGTCACTTCCTACCTCACACCATTCAGAATCTGCACTCGGCCCATCACCACCATTTTGCTTTAGCCACACACTTTTTATTTCTTCCTACTTACCATTCTTGGCAGCCTGGTTTTCCACCAAAGTGTATTACACTTTCTGTACTCTCTGCAAGACATACCCTTGCCTTCCCTCTTGACTAGTTTTACTGTTTCATTTTCATCACTCAGGGAAATCCCTGAGGACTCAGAGTAGGTGAAACCTTCCTATATGGACTGGCAGACCATAATTTCTTCCTAACACTTGTCAAAATTGAAATTTTACATTTCCCTGTCTAAATATTTAATTCATGTCAGTTTTTCCTACTAAATTGTAAGTTCCATGGGGGTAGGGCCATGTCTCATTATTGCTTTCCACAGAGTTTGGTAAAGAGTAGGAGCAAATAAGTATTTGTTAAATGAATGACTCTTACTCACAGCCAATTCCAAATGACTGCTGTCTAAAATAAAATAGGATTTACTCGTGAAAGTAGCAAAAGTGCCTGCATATTTTTTTTTCAAGATTTTATTTATTTGACAGAGAGAGACACAGCGAGAGAGGGAACACATGCAGGGGGAGCAGGAGAGGGAGAAGCAGGCCTCCCGCTGAGCAGGGAGCCTGATGCGGGGTTCGATCCCAGGACTCTGGGATCATGACCTGAGCCGAAGGCAGACGCCTAATGACTGAGCCACCCAGGTGCCCCAGTGCCTGCATATTTTAAAAGAACAAAGTGACATGTAACTATATAAATGGATAGAGAAAGAGAAGCTAAAGTGGCTTAATTCAAAATGCATTTCTGAGGGTAGCTGAAAAGTCTGGTTTGGTCAGAAAAATAGAACCACTACAAAAAACATAGAAGTCAATGTTGTTTTGTTTTGTTTTTTAAGATTTTATTTATTTATTTGATAGAGATAGAGAGAGAGGGAACACAAGCAGGGTGAGGGGCAGAGGGAGAGCAGACTCCTCACCAAGCAGGGAGCCCAGTGCAGGGCTCGATCCCAGGATCCTGGGATCAGGACCTAAGCCAAAGGCAGATGCTTAATGACTGAGCCACCCAGGCGCCCCAAGAAGTAAATGTTTTAATATGGGAATTAACATTTATGTAAATGAGGAAGGAGCTGGAGAGTGAAGGCTATAGCAAGAGGACTGGAGAAACCCTCACTAACTACATCAGTCCAAAGCCCTAGCATGGGGAGACTCTTGGGAGCTTTTGAGGAAGTTTGAGAAATGACTCGAGTCTGGCTACTACAAAGAGGGAGCTCATGACAAGTCCAGTTAAGCTGTTGTGATTAGAGAGTGGGGGGCTTCTGGAGAGGTCTGGAAAACTGCCAAATCAGTGGAAGCTGCCTTATCTGACCTATATGAGCTCTTAAGATTGATGACCTCAGCTTTATTTGTACTTCCCAAATCTCCTATGAGTTCCTCTTACTGGCAAACTCTGACTTAAACCCATATAATAAAAGGATTCTAGGAAGCACTTCAAAGAGGTGGTAGCACTGACAGTTTGGCAGTAGACCACATTGCCCAGGAAAGCTATCACTTGATTTTATTCTAGCACTTTCTTTGGGCACATCATATTGAACCAGAACTAGTAAAGGAAAACTCAGTTCTGAGGTGGGCTCCAGAATTTGATTATTTTTTTTTGTGGTCTCAAGGTTATAGATAAAAATAAAGATAAGTTTTAATGTGCACTGATTAATCTTTAGGTGGAATCCAGATTTTCTGGCTTTTGGAATGGTTTTCAAGAGAGCAATTAATAAATATGTAATCTGAGTCTAAAGGGTCATTAGATGCAGATGAGCCTGACTGGTGTTATAACTATATGCAACCATTTCTCCTCTTTGGTCTGGACTTTCTCATCTATAGAAGAAATGAAATTCTCTATAGATACCTTCTCCATGGTACATAATGGTAAGAATAACTATAGTGTTTGTTTATTGGATGCTTGTTATTGTATATCATGTTCAGTGATTTCTGTACACAGATCTTATCCATACAATTGCCAAGAAGCAATAATGCATCTTTGGGTTGTTATGAGGTTCAGATGAGATATCTATAATGCACCTAGAATATTGCCTAGTACAGAATTGGCATTCAAGTGAGCTCTACTGTCCTACTGCTGATAAATGACAGTGTAAAGATTCAATGCTTTGTTGATCATATAGGCTTTTTTTGAAGTTAGACATCATTATTATATAATCCTCATAAATAAGAGTGGTTAAATATAAAAAAGATACAAATGCTTTCTTTAGTCTTTAGTTCTCATCTATTCTTGGCATATCATCTATCATCGACATCTCCATACCTAAGTCAATAATGAGTAATAAGGATAGTATACTACCGTAATCTTCGTGGTTAATTTTCCCTTTTCAAAGTAATTTGTACATATATAAACTCATTTTATCCCCTCAACAACCCTTTATGATAGGTTGGCCAATAATAATTATGTTCTTCTTATAGATGTGGAAACTAAAACCCTTGGCTGGTTAATGAAGAAACAAGTTCTATTTATTGGGTTCTTACAATGTCTTAGGTCTTACAGTTGGGTCTTACAGTGTTCTTACAATATTGGGTTCTTACAAAAGGAATTTTTAGTCACTATTACAGTCATTACAGTGAGTGTCTCCTTTTACAGATACATAATAGACTCATAATTTAAATAACTAAATAAACTTACACAACTGGTGAGGACATTCCACTCTGAGAATTCAAACCCAGGGCTGTGTGGCTTCAGAGCTGTTATTCTTTACATACTGGCATCTGAAGCCTTATGACCCATCAAAGGCACAGCCTAAACTAGGACCTTGGACTCTGGACCCTTTTCCATACTGGTAGGCTAATCAATAATGTATTTTTCTACCAGAAACTCTAGTTATGGTGCATGTTATAAAATTAACCATTAGAGAAAGAGTTGGAACTGTACTGGTATTTTATTTAACACAGTGTTATAGAAAGAATGTTACTCAAACAATCAGGCATATTCCTTTTTCTTAGGGAAAATTGTAGGCATTTAATTTTAGTTCTTTTATGTTTGCATTTATTTACTTTTTTTGTTTCTTCTTAACAAGGTTCTGTTGTGTCTGTGTGTTTGTGTATGTGCACAAACACATATGTATACCACATATATATACATCTAATTGGGCTCCATCTAAACAAAGAATTTCTATTTTGTATGCTGAGAATTCTAGCTACAGTAGACTGTAAGGGCTTAAGATGGTGATTACCTCTGCTTTCCATGTGGGAACTGAGACCATTTAAAAAAATCCCAGCCTCTGGAATGGACTCTGCAATTTCTCCTTATCTTCAAGGTTACTCATTAACATCTTTAAACTTGCTGAGCAATTTACTTCAATAATACCCCTTAGTTCAGAGCTCCATAGATTAATTTTACATTTGTAAATCACTTTTCTTTGATCTAAACACTGTCATAGTTTTGTATTATGGGACAAGGTTAATCGGATCACACCATTAGTTTTATATGTGTGTGTGTGTGTATAGCATTCTCATTATTTCATATATCTTTATCTTATCTCTTCCTATTTTTTGCCTTTTCAAAGTGTCTTAAATCATATGACACATGCAGAATGATGCAGAATATATTTTAAAAGTTCTCTGAAAGGCTAAATTGTTCTGAATTTAGAAATTGGTATAAACACTGTTAACAGCTTCTCCATACCTTAAAGAAGTCTACCTTAAACATGGGCACACACATGATGAAAAGAGCTAAAAGTCACAGCATTGTAGTTAGAAATGATCTTGGAAGGCTGCTTTCTATGGGAGTGGGTTCAAAAAATGCTTTTGTATTTGGAAATTAGAGTATTACTGGTGTCCAGTGAGAACAATTTTTGTAGAATAATGGAGCTGAACACAGATTCCCATGTATTGAAAAGGATCAGTGGAAGTAGAGGTAGAGCTGGGTGTTAGACTCTACTTTCATAGTATTAAATAGAGAAGACTGGCAGGTTGTAAGAGAACTAGAGTTGACAGAAAGACCTTGAAGGCATTAGAAGATAAATATGCTAACTTTTGAATAGATTGACATTGTTTCATCAATGAAATGTTTTCAGTATGGATATTTGGTTATTTATTGATTCACCTAAACAAACTACTGAATACTTTTAAAATACCATGCCTGCCCAACTCCCTCTCTCCCTTCCTCCCTTCCTTCCTTTCTCCCTCCCTCTTTCCTTTCTTCCTTCAATTCCTCCCTCCCTCCCTTCTGTCCTTCCTTTTCTTTTTCTTCATTCCTTCCTTTCTTTGTTCCTTCCTTGTTTCCTTCTTTGTCTCTCTCCCCTTCTCTCATTAACAATATTGTTGAGCACCTACTGTATCTCTGCAGAGTATTAGTTTAGTACATGATGAAGATGACATGCATGTCCTCAGTGAATAGAAAAACTGCAATAGAACCATGATCTATCAACCTAAAATCACCTGTCTAAAGAACAGGAAAGGGAACCATGACATGGTTTTAATTAGTTCATTTGGTTCCAAATGATCACTAGTCTTTTTCAAAATGCTTCAAGCCATATCCTTAATAACCTGTTCCAAAATGTTGCTTGGGATAAATATCAGGTTTATAGGTTTGTAGTTTTCAGATCCACAATGGGGTGGGAGAGGGGATTTCCCCATCAGCAATCTGGCACCTCTTCAATTTGTTGTAAATTTTCAGAGGTTTCAATCGGTGACTCTTTGAATGTATCTGGGTTTCAGTATTCTTTAGTCTAGTTCGTTCTGGTCCAGAGATTCTTACTATCTTTTCATTTGTCTTACCCTCTATTTCTCAATTCAGTTTAAAGACCATTCTCTATAAAACAAAAACAAAAACTGAAAGCAAAATAAATTTACAATAGTGTAGTAATTGGGCTGTTTTTTTTTCTATTTTTAAAAAAATGCTTCCAGACTTTCAGAAAAGTTGCAAAAGTAGTTAAAAGAATTTTTTTCTGAACCATTTGAGAGGAAGTTGCACTCATAATGCCTCAAAACCCTTGAGTACTTCAGTGTGTAAACCCTATAAACAAAGACTTTCTCTTATATAACCTCAATGCAACTATCAAAATCAGGAAGTTGACATGAGTAATTACTACCACCTGATCCACAGAACTCATTCAAGTTTTGCCATTTATCCCAATAATATTCTTTAGGATCCTTTCCAAAATCATGTGTTTTATTTATTTGTCATAGTTCTTTCTATAGCCTCTTTTAATTTGGAAAAAATTCTTTAGTTTTTTTCTTAGCTCTAATTACCTTGATGTTTTAAAAAAATTACAAGCCAGTTATTTTGTATATTTCCCAATTTGGGTTTTTCTGTTGCTTCCTCAGGATTAGATATTGGTTATGCAATTTTAGCATGGATATCCATGCATCCTATCAGGTTGCATGGGTTTTTCTGTTGCTTCTTCAGGATTAGATATTGGTTATGCAATTTTAGCATGGATATCCATGTATCCTATCAGGTTGCATGAAATTTCAGTTTGTCTGGTTATTAATGATGTTAATGTTGATCACTTCCACCATTCTAAAGTAACTCTTTATATTAGTTAAGTATTTTTGGAAGGTACTATGAGACTATGTAAATATGCAAATTTTTAGCCATAAGTCATAGCATCTATTGGTACTTTGAGCTAAATCATTACTATGTTGGTTGCCAAATGATGATTTTTAAATGTCATTCCTGCAACATTTATAAGTTGCTGTTCCACTGTAAATAAATTATTTCTCTCCTCATTCTTTAATTTGCTTATTTATATCAGTTTTGACCCATGTGTTTCTACTTTATTTGATTGGTTATCATTTGCTTTTATTGTTACCAAAAACCTTGGTTATCATTCTTCAGTTTTTTTTTCTTCTCCTCATGCCCCATAATCTATCATTTAGACCTGATGGAGGTACCTTCAAATCACCTTTAGAATCTGTTGACATTTTTCATTTTTCTACTACCAAGATAGTTTAAATTGTCTTTATCTTCTGATTTATTTTAATGACCTCTTGACTTGGTCCCCTTGCCCCACCCTCCTTGCCCTTCTACAGCCAGTTTTTCGTGCAGCAGTTGAATGATCTTTCCAAAATGAAAATCATATTATGTCACTCACTTCCTTGCTTGAAGTCACCTAGTGACTTCTCATGCCTTTGGAATAAATTCCAAATACTTTACTTTGGACAGTTCCATAGGAGCTGTCTCTATCTGACTCTTGGACTTTATTTCATTCATGTCTACGCTTTACTTATCATGCTCCAGCTGTTTATGGTATTAAACTATTTCTGATACATGCCCCATTTGTAACTTCCCTAGGCTTTGTAGTAGTTGATCATGCTTCTTCCTATGATTTCCTTCTCTTTCCATTCAGGCAGCAGTTTAAACTTCACTCATCAGAAAGGTCTACCTTGACCATCTATATTGAAATAGTTCCTCTTGCTAGATTGTGACACACTGTAGTTTCTATATCCCCTGTTGCTATATCCACAGAGTCTACCAAAATGTCTGGCACAAAGCAGGTGTGAAATGAATGTTGAATTTTTTTCTTATATTTTCTGTTACCATTACACCACCTTCCTCAAGTAGATGAGTGGTTGTTATATTATTTATGTAAATATATATACATATAAATGTAAAATAAATAATAAAGATAAATTAGAAGTACTGTCGTCTTCAGCATTTATAACAGGCTCATATTTTTGAAAGCTGTGTATGAAGATGACAGTACAGTCCTGTTATTAATGGTGTCAAAAAGATTGGCATAAAGCTATATGTGCAAGACTAAAGCATATTATATGCTATAGGTAGGACAATAAAAGGTTCAAGGGACATTCTTGGGCTTTGACTTGAGCAAGGGACACTTCATGTGATCATCACTAGAATCACTGTCTAGTTCTGAGACTATCAAAGAGTTCCCTCTATACCCATAACTACTGCAGAGCTAGATGTTCATTTTATATATTCTCTCTTCTATTTTGAGAAATTTTTCCTTTTGAGGGTTTCTAACCCTAGGATCATATATTTTTCCTTTGAAACTTTAGAAATCTGCCTTCCTAAATTCTAGGAAATATCTGATAATGTCGTATCTTGTTGGTTGGATAATTTAACTTATGATATTACATAATGACCTACCATCTTCCTGAGTTCCTGTGATTTACGTATCACCAGTGGTTTCCCCACAATCCAATCCAGATAGTCTTATTGCCTCCTCTAACTTCCAAAAGATGGAATGGCCAACAAAGAAGGGAAACATGTATCAAGACATTGCTTCTTGAAGAATATTTGCAGATGTCAGAGAATTGATTTTTTTTATTGTATCTTACACATTTGTAAACTGTGCCTATTGGTAAGGCCTCTGTAATCAGAAATGCATGCAAATATGCTATAAAATTATTTTCTAATTCTTTCTTAGTGAGAAACTTTGCAAATTGATGAGAATCCCAGATATGTGCTATGTCTTTGTTGGTTTGAGTTTTCCCAACTAGCAACACATTACTGGCTTTGCCCAATTAATATTAGGTTGTGCATTCATTTTATAGATTTTTCTAAATTTCCCTTCATTTATAGTATTTAAAAAAATTTTTTGCATGAGTACACATGCAGACTCACAAACCATTCCATTCTGTAAGATTTCTTACTGTCTTATTTATTTTTATATGAACTATGCTAGGCACATGAATAAATAGACGAATAACCTATTTTAAAAGCATTATGCCTTTTTCCTACTGTGCGTGCTGGGCAGAATATAACTTCACTTCTTAACTGAATTTTGAAGTGATTTCTTGACATAAGTGCATAGTGCCCTTTGAATTAGAATAACAAAATATCCCTAAGGGAAATCTTTGAAAAGACTGGCTGTTGGGGGAAGACTGGATCATAGAGCGGTGAGAGTGGAGCAAAGAGGTCAGTTAGGAAGCTATTGCAATCATCTTGGTGAAAGATGATGGTGGATTGAACTAGGATGGTAGTCGTGGAAGTGGAGAATAGTGGAAAATTTCAAAATATGCTTTTGAAGTGCTACCAGTAGGTCTTGTTCATGGATTGAATGTGGGTGCTGAGGACAAAGAGAACATGCTTAAAGAAATTGTTAAAAATCATTTGCAAAACAAAACAGATACATTTTTTTTCCCTCTGAATATCATTCTAAGTGTAACTATCATCTTGCTCAGACATTTTATTTAGACATACGATAAACCATTTTTAGTAACCAGTTCTCTTGGATGATTTAGGAGGCCAATGAATACTCTGAAATTGCACACAAAATTTTAAATTTATGCATATGCTTTTCCTAGGAGGAAGGTCACAGCTTTCAACATATCCTCAAAGAAATCTCTGAACAAAAACAAGTTAAGTGTTTATTAGTCCATTATTGTACAAAATGCAATATAGCAAACTGCTCTAAAACTCAGTGGCTTAAACCACCATAATTTGTTCTCACTCACATGCTTGTGTGCCAGCCAGGGTCATTCTGCTGATGTCTGTTGGGGCCACCTGGACTCTGCTCCAGATTGTGGCTTCAGATCAGATCTGCTTCTTGTGTCACTCATCCTTCTGGGTCTGGTGACCCACCTGGGACATGTTGTTTTCATGGCGGTGGCAGAAGCATGAGAGTGAAAGCACAGCCCTCCAAGCTCATTTTGAGGCTCTCCTTGTGTAGCATCTGCTAACTTTCCATTGGTTAAGGCGAATTACATGACACATCACAGAGACAAGGGGTGGGGAAGATCACTGCACCTATAAGTGAGAGGGGACTGCAAAGTCAAATGGCAAAGGGACATGCAAAAGTCACATGCAAACGAATATCTTGTTTATTGCTGGTTTTTTATTTCCCTTTCCAAACTTGTACTACTGAAAAAGTCAAGTTGGCATTTTGTGGTGAATGAATATACTAGTTTCTCCCACTCTTGAAGCCCCTCCTGCCTGGGTTTTGTACCTGAAATCTTTCTCAACTAAAGTCCTGATCTTTGGGATGTGGCTTGATGGGGCTAATGTGAGATCCTGAAAGTTTATCTTTCTACATGAGCTTAACTCAGTGTCCAACCCCAGGACTAAGATGAAAAGTTTTTGCCCTGCTTGACTTTATGCTTCATTCTGACAGTGTGTAGTCAGATCTGAAAGAAATAAAAATTCAATGAAACTAACACACACACACAGTATATATATAAATAGATGTTTTTACTCCTTGTGATACCATTTTAGTTTTCCAATAGCTAGGTATTCCTTGGAGCTATTAATAAAGGGTCTCAAAACTCAGAATATCTTCTCTTTTCCTCCAACTTCAACTTGTTCCAAAAAAGAAATATCTCATTTTGTATCTTTTAAATGAAAAAGCGAGCAGTATCTACATACAAAATCAGCAAATGTATGGCCCCATCTCCCTTGGCCAACAGGATTAAAACTCATCTGTGGAGTCACAAACTCCTTGTAATCACACCCAACCAGACTTCAATCAGAACTCTTGGTTTTAGATGTATTTAAAAAACATTTCCTTTTATTCTCTAGATCTTTCTTGAAGAATAGACTTTGCATTTTCTTGAAAGCACCTCCTCTGGTGTGCCCATGTGGTTTTTAATCTTTTCTTCTCACCAGGGCAAAGATTGAAAGGATCTGTAATTAATGACTTGAAAAATATTAAGCTGGATTTGAAGAAAGAGACACAAACAGTGAAAAAGCTCCATATAACTACTCGTCTCCTTTAATTGAAGAGATGCTAAAGAATTCTGTAAAAATTGCTAAGATACTGAGGCAGTTCCCCATTAACCCATGTAAGGGATTTGGAGGCCTATGTGCTCGTATTTTACTGGCTCTCCAGACACTGGTTAAGAGTCAAAATAGTCTAAAGATGATCAATAATTAATCTTGGATGTTTAAAGTATGTTTTTATTTGGTGGCAGGGGACTCTCCTAGATGACCTCTTTGCATCCTTTCCAATTTAGACCAAACCAAGTTGACTTCATTAAATAAGACTCTCTTTCTCCTTCAAAGTTATCTGTGTTTGGGGAGAAAGGATGTCAGTCTATCTCAGCCTATTGATTTCTTTTTTTTTTGAAGAATGTATTATATTTCATATACATATATAACATATTTATTACGTATGTAACATGTTTCAATTCTGTCATCTTGTGTTTTCTCTTTCTTTTTTTTATTATTTTTTAAAATTTAATTTTATTATGTTATGTTAGTCACCATACAATACATCATTAGTTTTTGATGTGGTGATCCATGATCCATTGTTTTCATATTGATTTCTTTCCTTGTAGAATGTGTGAAGGAGAAACATCTTGCAAGATATTTCTTTGGCACAGGAATAAGTAGACAATCTAATTTTAAAGACAGCAAAACATAAAGGGATACATGTAAGGTTCTGGAGTCACATGGTTTGCATTTGAATCCTGACTCTGTGGTCTACTTTGTGGCCTTGGGTTAGTGGGTAAACTGGTTTAAGTTCAGTTTCCCTCAAAAATTTTTGTGGGGATCATGGAAAATAATGCATATGTAGTCCTCAGTCCAATTCCTGGACAAAGGAAGCACTTTAAAACATTGGTTAGTAATAAATGCTGTGTCTCTTGGCTTTGTTGAAACCTTCAGAAGTAAGTGGTGGTATGGGCTATGAAAATGAGTGAAATATTAGTTTAATTTGTTAATTAAATATAACTTTTGAGTGTACCATGCACAAAGGCTCATTCTTCCTTTTGGGTGACTTGGAACATTCCTAATAAATGGCTTTCTAATGAAATGACATTCTTAAAGCAACTTGTCAATAAGTGCTTGTCACCAGGGTCTAACCAAAGTATGAAAATGGGGCACCACACCCCAACTTGGGATAGGGGCCCTGCCAACTGCACCACCACCCTTGCCTGGAGTATTTTAACATGGGTGTTAGCATTTAATTTTTTTTTAACTTTAAAAAAAAATTTTTTTTTTTAAAGATTTTATTTATTTAACAGAGAGAGACATAGCGAGAGCAGGAACACAAGCAGGGGGAGTGGGAGAGGGAGAAGCAGGCTTCCCGCAGAGCGGGAAGCCCGATGTGGGACTCGATCCCAGGACCCTGGGATCATGACCTGAGCCGAAGGCAGACGCTTAACGACTGAGCCACCCAGGCGCCCTTTAAAAAAAATTTTAAACAAAGATTGATTTATTTACTTATTTCTGAGAGAGCACGATTAGGGGAAGAGGGAGAAGGAGAGAGAGAATCCATAAGCAGACTCCCTGCTGAGCTGTGGGCGGGGAGAGCCAGGCTGGGAGCTCAATTTCAGGACCCTGAGGTCATGACCTGAGCCCCGAAACCAAGAGTCTGACGCTTAACTGACAGAGCCACCCGGGGGCGGGGGGGGGGGTGTTAGCATTTCAAAGGGAACCCTCAGGAGTTCTGTCTGCTAACAGCCCCCTCCCCAGCTGGGACCTGTTGGCAAGACTGTAACTACTAATGTTTGTACAACCAAAGACTATTTTGTGGTTTAAGAAGAATAAAATTGACTGTGTTTTATCTCCAAAAAAAGAAAAAAGGAGATGGGGGCCTAACAGTCAAAAAATGATGAGTTGGGTGGCTGGTTGGATTTTAACTAGGTAAAAAGGAACTTGGAGGTATTCCCTTCCTTTATCACTTATCTTTTATTTACCTTTTATGTACTAGGCCCTGTGCTGGGTGCAGTGAGGCGATCAGTGGAGAAAAGACCAAGTCCCTGGGCAAGCAGAACTCTGGCCTGATGCATGCTTGTGCCAGAACTCGGTGCTCTGTGGCAATGTCTGAACAAAGACTCTCTCTCCTGGTAGTGGGGGTTGGAATGGGGGACTAGGAAATGATCTGGTGATCTGGGTGGCAGCATTTGGGGAAAAGATTTCAGAGGACATCCTGAGAAATTTGAGAAAAATTTAGTAGAAAAAAAATAAGGGAGGGCCCTAATAGGTTCTTGATTTTTTTTTGTAGGAAGAAGTGGAATGATCTAAATGGCATTGGAAAATGTTTGGCAGCAATAAGTGCAATTGGTTAGATAAGGGAGAGGATGGGGTTAAATATTTATCTATAAACAGCTATATATGTGTATATCCGTCCTCTAGGGAATAGAATTATTCCCCATGTTGTTCTTATGTTCCCAGCATCTGAACTCATTACTGGGAATCTCTCTATCCTTCAATTCTTACTTTAGTGGCAGGACATTACAAAAGGGAACCCTGACTTCAGTAAGAGAAGGTCTGGTCAGCTTACCTTTTTCCTGGGATGCTTCCCAGTCAGAGTCATTCAGAGAAGCTGACATCCAGGTGTTTCAGAAACTAAAAGTGATGCTTACTTTGCAGAAATAGAGATTAGGTAGGAGCAAAATGCTTTATTGTTTTTCAGAGACAAGCTAAATTTGATTTTTTATTTTCAAGTGGTATTTAGAATATTATGTCAAACGGTATTTATAATCTCTCTCTTATAGACTCAACTGTGCCCCCACAAATTATATGTTGAAGCTCTAGCCCCAACATAGATTTACCCCAAGGGTGGGACCCTAATCCACTAAGCCTGGTGATTTTTACATGAAGAGAAAGATACCAGAGCTGCTTATGCCGAGAGAGAAGGCCATGTGAGGACTCAGCCAGAAGGCAGCATCTGCCAGCTCAGGAGTGAGGCCTCAGGAGAAACCAAACCTTCCAGCAGCTTGATCTTGAATTTCCAGCCTCCAGAACTGTGAGAAGATGAGTTTCTATTAAGCTACTGGTCTGTGGTATTTTGTTATGGGAGCCCCAGCTGACTAATAAATCTCTAGATACAAAACATAACCTATGATATTTAAACATAATATTACAATGTCCATTTCACATGTTTCTTCAACATACAACCTCTATTGAGCAGGTACTAGATGGTGTCCATATACACATTATTTTATTTAAATGGCACAGTTTTGCTATTTGATAGTTATTCTTCTTGCTTAAGGTCAAATATCTGGGAAGCAGTGAAGTTAGAATACAATCCCAAGTCTCAGCTTATGAGTGTAATTATTTTTACATTATTCTATGCTAGATTCCACTGCATGGAATCCAAAACACACTGCATTTTTACTCATCACGATTATTGAGTGACCTCTGAAGATAGATTTATCACACTGTCCCTTTTATTCTCTTTTTTGAATTCAGACATTGAACTACAACCCCATAGCAACATGGATCAACTGAAAACAGAGAGCATCTGGTTTTGCTGCAGGCAACAAGCACATCACTTTCCATGAATACACATATTATGAACTCATGGTTAGGAAGAGCTTGCATCGTGTTTCAATTTAACGGCTATTACTTCTTGTTCAGAGGTCTTGCTGTGTGTTCCATTTTCCCTCCAAATGTCAAAGGGGAATGGGAAATTGAAGTGCCATAAAACACTTGGAGGCTTCATTTATTGCAGATTAATTAGAGAATCAAAGAAGAATAAGGAGCAGGTCTTCTGTTTCCAAACCCTGGGGAACTAGTGTGTAGCAGAATGAACAATAGACACTAGGTATTACTAGGTATTGAGATTTTTTTTTATGTGCCGAGGTCATAGGAGCAGAACTGATGTGTGTGAAACTTACAGTATTGCTTATAATATAGATTAGGATAATGTAAAAACAAGGATTTGTTCACTAAATCCTGAACCTCTAGGATGAGGATTTTATGAAACTCTCCAAATCATGGGCAACCGATTTGAGAATTGAAACATTAGGGAAATAGCCTCATTATAATGACTGAGAATTTTTGTCTAAAAGATACACCTCATTTCCAGATGATCAACATTCCACTTGACCCAGTCCCTGACTACAAGATTATGGCCTTCCCCTTAACACTATTCCATTTCTTCTCTCTTTCTCTTTCTTTATCCAACACAACAATGACAGTGTGTCTATAACAAGAGGTATACGCAGACAGTAAGAAAGGGAGCTATTTCTTCATATTGTTCCCTTTCTCGGCCACTGGATCCTAACTCAAAAAACCTGGGCACCCATTTCTGAGGGAAGATACCAAATACATTACATGTGGAATTACTTCTGTGCCACTGAACCTTTCACACAATTACCAATGCGCTTAATGAACTTAATGAACTCGGGACTTCTTAGGTTCTTGTCTATTTGGAAGGCTTAGCCTGTGCTACATGAGGAATTGGAACTGGAGACTCCCAGACACTGCTTCTTTGGCAGCCTTAAAGAAAATATTTGGAGAGATGACAGGAGGGATGTCTGATGTTAGGGAAGTGCCAGAAAAGGTGGGTTACAAAATCCTTAGGTCTATCATCATTTGCCTTTATGATGTGCCTGCTGTGAGATTAGGTGGACATCCCAGTGACTCATTTTCAGGCCACACTGTTTTTTTTTTATCTTCTCTGTTCTGTCTCCATGGACATGATAGTTGGGAACCTGACAAATGGTTGCCTTTGGATTCATGAAATAAAATTCTGTCCAAAGAAGGGCCAAAAAGCAGTCTATAAAGGGTGGTAGGTTATCATCCTGGGATCACCTTGGAAGGGTAAATAGCATTTTCTTTTCCAGTGAGATGAATCTTCACAGCTCTAGGAAGTGTGTGTGTGTGTGTGTGTGTGTGTGTGTGTGTGTGTGAGAATCCATACTTGTAAAAGGCTTCTGATCGATCAGTTATTTGTCTAGGAATAGAAGTCTGAAGTTTATGCAGTGCTTTTCATGTAGATTATGTAATTTGACTATCATAACATCCTTAAGATATAAATATCATCCTAAGTTAGCAAATAAAGAGGCTGAATCTGAAAGGTTAAGTGCTTGATCCAGCTCGTAGGTGGCAGAAATATGAATGTGTTTTTAGGGAAACATCATGCTCCCACAATGGGGCTACACTGAACATTTATATAGAGTCTGGCCTAGGTTGCTATATAGGGTATGACCTAGGCCATAGAAGATAGGAATTTACTTTAAGAAATAAAAGGAGTTAATTTTCTACCCAGAAGAGTGGTTAAAATTGAGGCTAGTGGTTTTGTTAAACCAATGGTTGCAGTGAAAGTTTTTTTTCCTTTTCTTTCTTTTAACATGTTTTTGTTTGTTTGTTTGTTTGTTTTTACAAAAGCATGTATGGATATCTGGCTTCAGCTCTTACATGTAAAGATCTTGGAAGTCATCACTCTTGTCTTTACAACAAGAAAAAGCTTAACAAACAGAAAATCAATGACTCTTATTGGACCCATCAGAGAATCAAGATAGTAAGGCAAACCATCCCCCTGCAATCTAGAGAGACAGGTGAATACAGAAAGTAATAGTTGGGGTCTGCTTACCTGGAGAAGAAGGCACTAGAGCCATAGCTGGTAGGAACACTTCAATGATAATTTTGATAATCTGCCTCCAGTGAGAGGTACACTTACGTTGGCTTTACCTCCAGAAACTTTATCAGGTTCTCTTGGCAAGATCTGAGAAAGATCCTTCCATGGGTCTGGCAGGGGAAGGGATAAAGTAATCACTGTGAAATGTATTCAGCATAACAAAGAACTGTCTCCAAGGGAAAGGACTTTACAAGAGTCTTATCCCAACTGGGGGAAGGGCATTCCTCCTATTTTATGATCCTCTAACTTTCCTGTCTTAGCTGAGGTGGTGGTGGGGAACAGGAAACTATACCCTGGATCAATACTTGTGAAGGTCACAACCCAGAACACAGGCCCATTGAAGACCAAGATTTAATCATAAGATTATAGAATGCTTCTTTTCTGCAACACCTCCCCACTGTATCAACAGGATTCTAGTGTAGTAACAATGGATTCCAGCTAAAAGAGCTGCAAGACATAAACTCTCTCTGAGGAGGAGTACTTAGGGAAGGCGAAAATCAGGAGGAGAGACAAAAACAAGGACATTAGAAGAATTTGAAGTTTCTGGAACTTACAGCTTCAGAAAACATTAAACCCAGCCCACTTCCTAGCCAGATTTATATAAATCATCACCCATAAAATGATTTAAATAAATAGTTTGTATAAAATCATCAGCACCTATTTACCTCATTTCCTATTGTCTAGTTTAACATTGGATCCAACTTTTATGAAAAAATTTTAGAGCAAAAAGCCCCACAGTCTGAAGAAGCAAAGCAAGCATCAGAACCAGACTCAGATAAGACATAGATGGTAGAGTCATTAGGGAATTTACAGTAACTGTGGTGAATATTTAAAGGGCTCTAGTGGGAAAAGTAGCATGAAAGAAAAGATGGGTAATACACACAAAGAAATGGAAATTTTAAGAAATAACTAAAAGGAAATGGTAGAAATCAAAAAGAAATGAAGGCCTTTGATGGGCTCATCAGTAGACTAGATGTAGCCAAAAAAACTATTAGTGTGCTTGAAGATAAGTCAACAGAAACTTCTCAAAACTGAAATGCAAGCTGTAATGGAGATTTCACAAAAGTGAAAAAAGAAATACAGAGTAGAGCATTCAAAAACTATAGGACAGTTTCAAAGGTGTGTATGCCAAAAGATGAAGAGGGAATGAAGCAGAAGAAATATTTAAATGGTTGCAATGATTTCAAAACCACTAAAGCATACATTTAGGAAGCTCAGAGAACACTGAGTGAAATAAATATTAAGACAAAACAAACCAACACTTAGCATATCATATTGAACTTTAGAAAACCAAAAAGAAAGAGAATATCTTGAAAGAAGCTGGAGAAAAAAAAATACCTATAGGGAAACAAGGATAAGAATTATAGTGGACTTCTTATCAGAAAATATGCAAGCAAGAAGAGAATGAATTTAAAGTGTTGAGAGCAAACCCCACCAACCTAGAATTCCATATCCAGTGAAATGATCCTTTGAGTGTGAAGGAGGAACAAGGAATTTTGCAGACAGATGAGAGCTGAGAGAATTCATCAGTAGCAGACCTGCCCTGTAAGAAATGTTAATTACTGCTCTGCAGAAGGAAAGAAAATTATATAGGTCAGAATCGTGCACCTACATAAACAAAGGAAAAGTATCAGAGAAGTAATAAATGAGGGTAAAATGAAATGTTTTATTTTTCTTAGTCTTAATTGATCTAAAAGATAGCTTTAAAGTAATAATAGTAACAATGAACTAGGCAATTATAGCATATGAATAAATGAATAAATGACAGCAATGTCATAGAGAATGAGAGGGAGGAATTAGAAATACTCTATTTTAAAATACCTGCACTACACGTGAAGTGGTACAGTGTTATTTCAAAGCGGAATCAGATTAGTTTAAAACGTACATTGGAAACTATAGTAACCAGTAAACACTTTGAGAAGTATAAAAGAAGAGATGTGATGGAACCATATAAAGGGCTTTATTAAAATCAGAGAAAGTGAAAGAAGAGGGCATGGGGAAAGAAAGAATAAATAGAAAACAGCTAAAAATGTGGTAGATATTAAACCAACTATATCAATAATCATTGTAATATGAATGGCCTAAATATTCCAATTAAAAGAGACTGTTAGAGTGGATAAAATGACTGATTATAAGACTAGTGCAGAAAATACATGAGATGAATCTGGAGCATCTTTTAGTACCAGAAAGTAAAGAACTGATCTAAAAAATAAAATGAAATACCCAGAATAATGTAATATGTCAGAGACACAGGAGGCAACTGAAGAGCTCCCAGTGCCCAAAGCTGGAACAACTTGAGCAATAAAATTAAGTAGTATTGGATTACATATCCATGAGTGTATAGTGGATAAATCTCCATGAGCATACACTGATACAAATAAATGATTAAATAAAGGAATTAATGATGAAAAATGGATAAATTTCTCATGCAGAATTCCAAATAGTTTATGTACTCAGCCCTCAAGGAAGTGGAATGTAACTCCCCACTTAGTTAGAGCAGGCTCAGGGTGACTTCTTCCAAAGGGACCTACGTGGAAAAGGGAAAGAAAGAGTAGCTTGAGAGTGGAGAAATCTGACAAACACTACCTCAAAATCAGCAGTAATGAGTTATGTTGTTATTATGTTCCCTTGATAGGATGTGATAAAAATTATACTTCTTCAGGGGTCCTCCTCCCCAAAACATATCCCCTGTCTATCACAAGAAAACGTCAGACAAATATCCATTAGGGGACATCGTACAAAATACTTGAACAGTGCTCAAAAGCATTAAGCTCATCAAAAACAAGGAAAGTCTGAGAAACTGTCACAGCCAAGAGGAGCCTAAGGACACATGACCACTAAATGTAATGTGATATTCTAGATAAGATGCTAGGACAGAAAAAAAAAAAGACATTTAGGTTAAAACTGATGAAATCCGATTAATGTATGAACTTCAGTGAATAAAAGATAATACATAATTATTTAAATTTATAGAAAACATTGGAAGTATGAAGAGGCCCAATTTTTTTTCCTACAAAATAAACATTTTGGTATGTTTTATCCAGTCTTTTATATGTATGAAGACATACATATCTAAGTGCATACTATAAGATATATCTTTTTCCTCAGATAACGTCTCATGCGTGTCAAACAAATTTAATGAATATACATATGTTTATGTACAACGTACATATGTATGTATCTGTATACATACATAATACATGCAAGTGGAATCATACTTTTTAAAAGTTATATATGCTGCTTTTCACTTAATACTCTTCCTGTGAGTATGGAAGAGATGGCTGTTAAGTTCTCCACAGTACTTGATTGATCATACTTTACTGCCGTGTTCTCTTTGCTAGCCCTGGGTGTGTTTCAGGTGAGAGGCTCACTGTTCCAGGCCGAGTGTCCTCTGCACTTAAGCTGACCTTGGAGGGGCCATGTGGATCATACTAGATGACTCTGCAGTCTGTGAGATCAGGATTTTCATCTCCACTCCTTAATTATGCATTCTTAGACAAGCCCCCTAAGTTTTCAGAGCAGTAATTGTTTCCTTCACTGAGTTTTTATAAGAATAAGACAATGAACATGGAGGTTCCTATTACAGTATCTGGTACACAGAGATGCTCAATGAATGAAGGTCCTTTTTCATACTTTTTAAAGTAGACTGAAAATGCCTCTCCTGTGTCCCAGGGTGGGCCCAACTTTCATAGATGTCTGGTACCTGGTAACTACAGTTTAGGCAGAAGATCAGAGCTTATGCATTCTCAGCATAGTCCTTTTGCTTGGAATGTCATTGGGAAGGTGCTGAGAGATACCAGTTACAATGTGCCAGCCACTATGCTCAGCCCTCAATAGTCAATAAATACTGGATATGCCCAAGATATTGCTTGTCTGAGCCAGCATTGCCCCTGTATGAGTCAGCTCGGGCTGCCTTAACAAGAAACTAGAGACTGGGTGTCTTAAATAACAGACATTTATTTTCTTAACAGTTCTGGAGGCTGGAAGTCCAAGATCAATGTACCAGAGGGTTGAGTTCTGGAGAGGCTTCTCTTCCTGGATTGTAGATGGCCATCACTGCTCTGTGTCCTCGCATGGCCTCTCTTCTGTGTTCATGTGGAGAGAGTAAGATCTCCGGTGCATCTTACCTTTTCTTATAATGACACCAGTTATGTCAGAGTAGAGCCCCATTCTTAGGACCTCGTTTAACCTTAAATACCTCGTAAGAGGCCCTATCTCTAAATATAGTCACATTGGGGGGTTAGGTCTTCAACATCCCGATTTTGGGGGGAATGCAGTTCAGTCCATTATAGCTTGTAATGGTAGAGTCAGGGTTGAAACATGTGTTCATGTACAATTTTAAAGCCACATCTGCCAAGTGGCATTGCCCATAATGGGAATGAAAACGTGTCATTGGTCAGCATCATGGATTGTCATTATCATCCTCATCATTGTTATTCAGAACGATAAACTGCTCTGTATCTACAGCCATCATATTTTTCATGGTCTCTTTCCTTTCTTTGGGCCGTGATTAGATCCCTTTCCTGAAATGATGTCAAATGAATGTCAGAAGGAGCTAATGAATTGTGACAACAGACCGAAAGGAGCTGCCTGAGAGTGGGAGGGTTTTGTCAGCCCCAGCTCTGCACATCTCTCCTAATGACACTAAACCTTTGATCCCAGAAACTTCCATACAATCTATTAGGATCCGTGAATTCAATCTTGTGAATGGTCGGGGTCATTTGGGAGCTGTTCTGAAGGCTAAGTTTTATTTCTTCTTATCCTCATATGGCCTTTGGTCAGTCTAGGTCTCTGTCTACTCTTCCTTTGGTTTTACATCATAATCCCCTCCCTGTCTTTTTCAGTATCAGGTGCAATTTGTAGTCTTGTCTGAAGCCACCAGCTCACTTCACAGATGGCGAATTGCAGTTGAGAGTAATGGGCCTATTCGGTTCAGCCCAGAGAGTATATTAGTGTCTGATAGCCTATAACTGCTGAACATTAGACATCATTCATGCTGCTCCAAGGTCATCTGTAGGTCGCCTCTCACTCTCCTCCATTCCTCTCTCTACCTCCATCAGATAAGAATTACACAAAAGTCATGAGGCCATTAGGAACTAGTTCTGGACAGTGGAACAATGAGTCTTTGTTACCAGACTAGCTCTGGCTTGCTCCAACTAACTGAGAAAACTGGCTGAGCACTTGAAAGAGAATGAAACGAAGTGGTAAAGCTAAATTTAACTGCTAGGAATATGTGGGTCTTCTCTTAGAGGAAGTATCAGCCCCATACTCCAGGAGGCATCGTTTCAAATAGAAAATCAGAAATCAAGCAGCTGATGGAGTGTGTTAATGGGCCATTTGAAATATTAGTTTCTATATGTAAATATGGTGCTGGAAATTTCGATGCTAAATTCTGGGTTTGATCTTAATTAAATGAAGCAAGGTATGTGAATGTGCCTAGCTTAATGCTTGGCACCTAATGGTATAAATGTCTTCCAGGAATACAAGCTCAACAGACACATGGAAATCATCTAGTTCAGAGATTGAGATAAATTTTACTTCATTTTATTCTCATTTATTCTGAGTAGAGGCAAAATTGACAAATACTGAGTTTACAACTCAGGTTTTCTAGTTCCTAGTCTAGAGTTTTTTTTTTTTTTTTTTTTTTGTAAGAATAAAAAATTCTATTGAGATGCCACTCTTTGGCTATAGTGCACAACTCTTCCAAACATTTTCTTTCATCTTTCCACCTGCCCCAAGCCAGTATCCTATATTTAATGGTAGATTTTGACGGGGCTGGATAAGTAGTACTTTTCTGAATTTTAAGCTAAATGAGAGAGAGACAAAAGAATAGGCAAATGGAGGGCGCCTGGGTGGCTCAGTTGGTTAAGCGACTGCCTTCGGCTCAGGTCATGATCCTGGAGTCCCAGGATCGAGTCCCACATCGGGCTCCCTGCTCGGCAGGGATTCTGCTTCTCCCTCTGACCCTCCCCCCTCTCATGTGCTCTCTCTCATTCTCTCTCAAATAAATAAATAAAATCTTTAAAAAAAAAAGAATAGGCAAATGGAAACCACTATCAATTTTATCATTAATAAAGTTGATATTAAAGAATAAGGTGTGTGAGGCAACATTGATCTTTCTAATATTGAATCCCTGCCCTAGAAATCTGACCAAGTATGTCTCTCTCTGTCTCTAGGGAAGGAGCAAGGGAATTTGAAAAGAAGCCAGGAGCATTTAGGAAAAATCTTTTTCATGGAAACCAGAAGACTGAGGAATAATTGTCCTCCTGCACACTCTCCTCTCTCTCCCAAGCACATTAGATTAACAACTGAGCTCCAGGCCAGGATATATTGTCTGATTATAGAATGTGATATTTAAGACCTGGCTGAACCTTAGACATTCAAAGTAGCTACTATGTTTTTCTTTTGAAAGTTGCCAATCCTTATCCAAATCCCAGAACAGAATCTGTTCTTTATAAAAATGAAATAAATATGAAAAAATTTACTATGTGCTAATGATCAAATTGGAGATGACCAAGAGAAAAATACATGGTTATCAAGGGCTCACACTCCTCTTGAGTAACCTTAACAAAATAACAGCTTTCTGAAATAGCTCTGCCTTCAGTTGTCTGTCTCCAAGTGTCATCATACTATATTATGGATGGCTTCAGTTGGAATTGGTAAACTTTTTGGACTCTTAGATAGCAGTGGCCTGGACTCAAAGTTTAATATTACTGTCTTACGTTCTTCAGCTATCTGTATTTCTTTATTAAATAGAGTCACTAATGGGAAAATCGACTACCTTCTGTCATAGAATCCTTTGTTCCTTTTCTCTGGTTGATTTGGCACATCTGCTTTTTTTTGCCCTCAGTTTTCCCCACACCGGGGAAGTTTCCATGCACAAAGATGGCAAGATGAATAGCACAGGATAATGAGAGCTGCTCACAAAGAGAACCTGGGATAAGACTTCCCAATACAAACATCTCCAAATCAGGGTGAAGCTCCAAGGGGCAAATGCTGGGAAGGAAGTGTTTATTTGTAAAACAGGATTTGTTCAGAATGTCCATTTAAGAGGTGAGTGAGATAGTATGCTATCAATAACACCTCCTAAGGCTCTGTTAATCACATTGATATTTGTATTTATTAAGTTTTATTAAATTAAGTATTAAGTATATATTAAGTTATGTTAGCACATCAAAAAACCATAAAAAAAGGAGTTAACGTGAAAGGGAGACTTCACATCCATAAAAATAATGATAATTTTGGTTCTGGTCAGTGGAATGACAAGGCATTTGGTAAGATCTTGTTTGAGCAGAGGAGGAAATGTACACAGAGAGGAACCATGTAACTCTACATCTTTGGGACATCTGTCTTCATCAATGTCAGGTCCTATTGAAATTTAAAACCTAGTTGCTGCCATGAATTCCTTAGTCCCTAAGTTTCATGGTCAGCTCAGCCCCTTGTTCATAAACTGCACCAGTCCCTGCCATGGAGCTCTCACTTGGCAGGTTCTGCCCGAAATCAGTGAATCGCCCTAGCAGGATGGGTGGTGGGTCCAGAGTGCTGGGGCCCAGCTTCTTATCCTAGCTTCTTACCATTTTGCTTACTTTACTTTGCCTTGCTTTCCATTTCTAAGAATCAGCTTCCTGCATGAGGCAAGCTGCCTTGTTCTTTCCTTTTTCTTCCTTGTTCTGTACCTGAGTCAGTGGCCTTGCTTAAGAATCCAGTTCATTCATTCCCGAGGCTTTCACTTCCTCCTTCATTTCTCTCAGGGATTGAAATCTTACTGTCCTTAGTCTCATCCTCTGTTAATCTGATGGACCTGAGGCCACTCATGAACCTGCATGTTTACTTGCCATTTCTCCCATTTTCTTAGGAAGTCATCTGTTGACAATGGACTCACATACCTTGGCTTCATGTGGCTCTGAAGGTCACAGATGAGGTTTTCCAGAGCAAACTCTAATTTGGAGACCTGCATGCAATAAGTTTATTAGAGAAGTCCTTTTAGGGGCATGAAAGAAGCAGTATTAGAGTTGACTTGTGCTCCATTCTCAACAAAGGCCTCAGCTAATGCTACAGAAGCTTTGATTCTAGGAGTGCTTTTTAGAGTTGCATTGAAAGGAGGCAATGGAACCAGGCCTTTCTGTGTTTGCATTTGCCAGTCCTTGGACTGTAGCTTCTGCAGGGAGGATGTATGATCTTGGGGGAGGAGACCCCCATCAGATGAGAGCGTCCCCTGCTTGCTATCTACTGCCAACATGGTGACAGTAGGGGAATAAGTCCTGAAGGAAGGTCTAGCAGTACACAGGACACGCACCATACAACGTAACATGAAGTCAGAGATAAAGAGGAGCGAGGCCCATCATGTGCATTTTAAGCACTTTTCTTAAGTTATCTTATTCAGTACTTATAATGACCCTGTAAAGTGGATATCATCATTATCATCATCATCATCACTATTTATTGTGCTAAGAGCACATGAGATCTACTCACTTAACAAATTTTTAAATGTGCAATATATTATTGTTGACTTATAGGTACCATGTTTTATATCATGTAAAACTATTCATTTTGTTTAAGTGAAGCTTTATGCCCATTGATTAATATCTCCCAACCATTCCCCCAAGCCCCTGGCAACCATCATTCCACTCTTTAATTCTATGAATTTGACTATTTTATATACCTCAGAGAAGTGGAATCATGTAGCATTTGTCTTTCTGTGACTGACTTATTTCATTTATCATAGGAGATTTCCTAAAGGTTCACTCATGTTGTACCATTATTGTCTCTATTTTGGTAATGAAAAGACTTAGGGAGGTTACACTATGAGGGATTCTGTCTGTAGCCCTTGCCCTGTGAGGATGTTTTGGGACTCAGGGATTTCTGTGGACTCTATAAAACTTTTAGGAACTCTGCAAAATAATGTGTGTATGGTTCATGATGCCCAACCTCATTTACTAGAGAACCTGAATGATCTTGTCTAGCTCAGAAATACAAAATCTGGTGGCCATTTTTAATTCCTTGGCATGATTGCTGTCTTCAGTATATACTAGACCATACTTATAATAAAACTGCTCAGATCTAAGTACACATTAAGATGGGTTCACAGCGTTTGTCACTTTTTCTTGTCATTATCCAGACAGAACAAACGGAATCATCCTTAGTTGATGTCACATGACCTATGGGCAGTGGTCAGGTTGGAAGGATCTAGAATCTTCTGATGTTTTGACACCCAGCTGAGACAAGTCAGAAATTTCCTCTTATGTAGGTGAGGGAATGAATGTTTTAGGGACCTCAGCCTGTTTTTTGGTGAGGTCTACAATTCTCTGCCTCCTTGTCCTGCTTCTTCTTCCTTCTTTCTCTCTCTCTCTCTCCTCCCTTTCATTTCCTTTTTTTTCTTTCCTTTTTTTTTTTTCCTGTCACAACAGAGACCTCAAGTTGCTTAGCTACAAGCTTCCTGGAATTGATAGAGACATTTAAATAGTAGCAAGGTCTGCGAAGAATTTGCCTCCTGATACTGCCTGTCAGCTGAATAGAGCCTAGCAGGTAACCGTGTAAAACTCCCTCTTTCTGCAGAGGAGAGTTGGGGAGGGTCATTATCTCGCTCATTAAGGTTTTGCCTGATCAGCTTCAATTAAGTCGAAGTCAGAGCAAGTTTATTTCATTTGTCTATGTAAGTTTTGCTCATGCAGCAGGGAGTTTGGAAACAGGAGGTCAGGGCTCAGTCACAGAGTTCAGACCTCTGTGAAGGGCTGGCTTTATAGGGCCTGGCACTAAGAAGGGGCCTGTGCTTGCTTTAATACTCTGCTATTGATATCTTGTAGTTCTTAATGATATTTGAACAAAAGGCTCACATTTCGGTTGGCATTAGGCTCTACAAACTGTGTAGCTGGTCCTGTTTCAGTAACCCTGACTCATTCATTTACCCTGAATTCAGAAATTTTTGCATATAGTTTCAAATCCTAGGGACATAATTCTCTCCTTGAGAATAGGATAGTTATTTTTTCTTTTAGCTTTATCGAGATGTAATTGATATATAACCTTGTGTAAATTTAATGTACACAATGTGATGATTTGATACACAGGTACATTGTGGCATGTTTACAACAGTGAAATCAGTTAACACATCCTTCACATAGTTACTTACTTATTGTTATGGTGAGCACATTTAAGATCTACACTCATGGCAACTTTCAAGTATACAGTATAGTATTGTTCACTGTCATCACCATGCTATGCATTAGATGCCCAGAACTCATACATGAAATCTAAAAAAAGCTCAACTCATAGAAGCAGAGAGCAGTGGTTGCCAGGGGCCGGAAAGTGGGGGAAATGAGGAGAGGTTGGTCAAAGGGTAAAAACTTAAGAAGAATGAATAAGTGAGATCATATGGCATAACAGCCTGAAGGTCCATCCACATTGTCACAGATGGCGGGATTTCCTACTTTCTTATGCCTAAATAATTTTCCATTGTATATATCTATACTGCATTTTCTTTATCCATTCAGCCATCAGTGGACTCTTAGGTTGTTTCCATATCTTGTCTGTTGTGAATAATGTTGTAGTGAATGTGGGAATGTAGATATTTTGTTGAGATAGTGATTTTATTTTCTTTGGTTATATACGGAGAAGTTGTATTGCTGGATCACATGGTAGCTCTATTTTAAGTTTTTGAGGAATCTTTTTTTTTTAAGATTTTATTTATTTATTTGATAGAGAGAGAGCGAGAGAGCACAAGCAAGGGGAACAGTAGAGAGAGAGGGAGAAGCAGGCTCCCCACCAAGCAGGGAGCCCGATGCGGGGCTCAATCCCAGGGCTCTGTGATCATGACCTGAGCCGAAAGCAGACGCTTAACCATCTGAGCTACCCAGGTGCGCTGAGGAATCTTTATACTATTTTCATAATGGCTGTGCCAGTTTATGTTGCCATGAACAGTGCACAAGGATTCACTTCCCTTCAAATCCTTTACCAGCATTTGTTATCTCTTGTGTTTTTGGTAATAGCCATTCGAACAGGTATGAGATGATATGTCATTGTAGTTTGCTTTGTATTTCCCAGATGATTAATGATGTTGAATTCCTTTTCATGTACTTATTGGCCATTTGTATCACTTCTTTGGAAAAATGTCTGTTCAGGTGGTTTGCCCATTTTTTAAATTATATGATTTGTGTTTTTGTTTCTTGTTTTTTGTTTTTGCTATTGAAGGTTGTATGATTTCCTCATATGTTTTGGATATTAACCTCTTATTGGATATATGGTTTGCAGATATTTTCTACCATTTCCCCATTCCGTAGGTTGCCTTTTCATTTTACTGACTGTTTTTTGTTTGTTTTTGCAGTACAGAAGGCTTTTAATTTGATGTGGTCTCACTTATTTACTTTTGCTTTTGGTGTCATATCCAGAATATCATTGCCAAGACTGATGTCAAGGAGCTTTTTCCCAATGTTTTCTTCTAGGAGTTTTAAAGTTTTGGGTCTTATATTTATGCTTTAGTCCATTAATTTAATTTGGGGGTGGTGGTGCAAGATAGGGGTCTAGTTTGTTTTTCATGTAAATATCCAGTTTTCCTAACATTATTTTTTGGAGGGACAATCCTTTCTCCATTGAGTGTCCTTGGCAGCTTTGTCAAAAATCAGTTGACAATAGGGGAGCCTGGGTGGCTTAGTCAGTTAAACAGCTGACTCTTGGTTTCTGCTCAGGTCATGGTCTCAGGGTCCTGGGATTGAGCCCCATGTGGAGCCCTATGTCTGGCCCCACGCTCAGCAGGGAGTCTGCTCAGGGATTCTGTCTCTCCCTCTCCCTCGGCCCTTCCCTACTGCTTGCACTCTCTCTCTTTCTCACTAAAATAAATAAATAAATCTTTAAAAAATTAACTGACCATATATGCATGGATTTATTCCTGGGATCTCAGTTCTGTTCCATTGGTCTATATGTCTGTTTTTATGCCAATATCATACTGTTTTCACACCTATAGCTTTGTAATGTAGTTTGAAATCAGGAAGTATGATGCCTCCAGCTTCTTCCAAAGATTGCTTTAGCAAAATCCCAGTTGATCATGGTGAATGATCCTTTTAATGTGCTGTTGAATTCAGTTTGCTAATAGTTTGTTGAGGATTTTTGCATGTATCTTCATCAGGGATATTGGCCTGTAGTTATAGAATCCTTATCTGGCTTTGTTTTCAGGGTCATGGGGACCTCGTAAATAAATCTGAGAATGTTCTCTCCAATTTTTTTGGAAGAGTTTAAAAAAGGCTGATTGGCGTTAATTCTTCTTTAAATGTTTGGTCTAATTCACCAGTGAAGCCATTTGGCCCTGGGCTTTTCTTTGTTGGGAGGTTTTTGATTACTGGTTCAATCTCCTTATTTATTATTGGTCTCTTCAGATTTTCTATTTATTCTTGACTCAGTCTTGGTAGATTTTATGTTTCTAGGAATTTATCCATTTTTTTCCAGGTTGTTCAATTTATTTTGGGTATAATTGTTCATAGTAGTCTCCAAGGAACGTTCCTTTTTCTTTGATATCAGTTACAATGTCTCCTTTTATATTTTTCATTTTATTTATTTGAGTTCTCTCTCTCTTTCTTTTTCTTGGAAACTCACTGAGAACTGCAATTGCTCCCACTGTGTGGCTGATAGTGGTTGTCCTTTCTCTTCTTCCTTATTCATAGCCATCTCTGTACATGTCAACTTTGCTGCCCTCTGGGTGAGGTGATACCAAGGTGGGTACTTGTGTAGTGCCCCAAGAAGCTGAGGAAGCTTGTTGCTCACTCCCCTCTCCCTTCTCAGGGAGGGGAATTCTTTCTAGCTGGGGAATTCCCTCTTGGCACTGAGCACTGCCTGTCTAGGGAGTGGGATAATGCAGACAAAATGAAGCTGGTTTTCCTTTCCTTTTTGTGCAGTTATTTTTCTGTTCAACTCTGTTGTTGAAGTTTCTTAAATGGACTCCTGAACTCTCTCAGAGCTGTTTGTTCATGGATAGCTGTCAAATAGTTGATCTTTGAGCGGGGGGTATGGAAACTGGGGTCTCCTGCTCCTCCATCTTGGTGACATCACTCCTGAAAATAGTTAATTTCTGATTACTGTGTGGGAAGATGGTTAGGAAGAAGATGCTGGGATTTGACTGGATTCTATGTGGCAAAAATCTTAACAACCTGAGGGAAAATTATGGGTCAAGGCAAGAGACCCTAATATTTGTTAAACCTCTACTAGGTACCTGGCATTTTATAACTATTATGTCATTTAATCATCCCAATAATTCTCCAAGGCAGGCATTTTACAAATGAGAGTCAGTGAGGTTAAGTAACTTACCTAAGATCACACAACCAATAACTAACAGAGCCTGCAATTGATCTTAGATCAATAGCTGGCTATTTAATAAGTCTGTTTAAGATTGTGCTTAAGTGAGATGAAATGACTGGATGGAAAAGTCCTGTAGAGAACTGGGGAAAGAGCATGATTTTAGAATGTCAGCGTTGAGAGAGAACTGAAGAGGTCAGACCTGGAACCAAAAGCCAGCTGTGACAGTAAGGTGAAGTGCTGTGGGAATGCTGAGATACAGAGGGCACCATACTCAAAGTGAAGTGCAAGATACAGATGCACTTTTGAAAGATTTAGCCAAGGAGCTGATTAAAGAACTCTCGGGGTAGAGGATTACCCACATTAGAGCTTATTATATACAAGACAGAAAAAGTGAAAATGGAAAGAAACTTTGTAAAGAGGAACTCTGGAGAAACCTTTTGTAGTGCTGTGAATCCCATCACTCACCCCAAGCAAGAGAGAAGGTCCCTGACTTGTATCACAAACATAATGAGTGGCTTTAATAGTCAGTACCTAACAGGTGCCTTCTTTGGTTTGGAGGACACACTGGGCTGTTTCTAAAAACTGCTTGAGAAATCTAAAAGGCAAGAGTGTGACCAGCCACCTGCTTTGGAGTGGAACAAAGGAGTGTTACTGTAGCATAGGGAACAGCCTACATTCCTGTGGTTTAGAGGAAAGAATGAGTATGTGTTTTCCATGGGCCAGATGCAGGGGAGAGCTGGGATTTGATTCCCATTAGGGCTGCATGAATAGGTGAACACTCTTCAGCCATCAGAAACTGACATTGCCACCAGATCCCTAGGGACTGACAAAGGAGTAAGTGACCAGCTGAAATAAGGTTTATTTGTCGAGGTCAAGAAAATTGCAGTTAAGAAAATTTCCATGGTGAATACCATGTTTTTGAAAAAAACCCATGACAGTACCTCTCAGAGAAAGGCAGCTTTTATATACAGTGAGTCTAGAGAGTACAAAGAAACCCACTAGAGTGCCGTCAAGTAAGAACACTCTTGCCTTACCTTCCTACCTTTCCTCCCTCCTCAGCACCAACATGTAAAGGGAAACCAACCACATCCCATTCCCCAAATTTAGGGAAACAAATGGAGGGAAGGGAGAGTCTTGAACTATTCAGCAAATTTGTAATTTTGACTATTGGGTTGGATATTTTAATTTCTAGTCTGCTTAACAATGGTGAGAAAAATCCTAGAGTCCACCTGGGTTTGCACTTAGAAGCAATTAAAAAGGTCTCCCCACCAAGAAAATTTAAAGGGGAGAAGGCTACAAAATAATTTTTTTTTTTTTTTTTGTGATGACCTCCTGTGACTCATACTTAGGCATGATGCTGGTTGATCAGACATGTTCTCTGATTGTGGCAGAATCTAAAGATGGTTGATACCAGGCAGTACCAGACAACACAGTGAGTGGGTGATGTTTGGGAAGTATGGTGAAGGTGGCATGTGGCAGTCTAGGCAGGTAGCCAGCAGGGTAGTTGATTACTTGACTCAAGGGTAGAGTGCAGTGATAGGCATCTTGGAACTCATGTTTTCTGCAGTAAACTCTTGGTGGCCCATACAGATATGCTTCACTAAGCTGGTGCACTTATTTTCCAGTTGCTGAAGATGTTGGCTGGTATCCATCTCCTGAGAACTTTCCTTAGCTGACACGAGCTTCTTTATGTAAAAATATTTGAGAGATGATACCTATCCTTCTGGGGTGGTCTGCAGTCAATGCCTCACAAGTATGGGGTGCAAGAGTCTCAAAAGGGGACAACTTTGTAGGTGTATGTATGTTCTAGAGCTCACCAAGAGATTAGTCTAATGCATAGATTTCATCAAAATCACATTTTTGCTGAGCTTCTTGCCCTGCTGTGTCCTCATTTTCTTTCTTACAGCTTTCTTTTGAGAATATTCTCTCAATGAATCATTTACACAAAAACCCCATCTCAGACTCTGCTTCTAGGGAATCTGATATAAGACCAGAAGCGATCCTAGAAAGCTAACTTTAAAGACTGGGATTCTGGAGTTGGATCATCTGCTGATGGAATGGCAGTGAAGACCCCATCACAGGTGGTAGGTGGATTATTGATGGGCCCTGGTATCATGCTGCAGCAGTAAAATTGCTTAGGTTTCCACCTGTGAGGAACTGGGACAGGCTATAGGTAGAAGGGAGTACATTAGCTTTTGCAACCTTACTGGTATTTCATTGGAACAATAACCATAGGAATTGTGGAATTGGGTGGTGGTGCAAATCACCACTGCTGCATTGAAGAAAATTATAAGTGCTTATATGTGAATCACCAATTTGAAGCAAAGTGTGGAAATTCAGATGGCCAGAGGTTCTTGGCAACTTTTAAAGAAATACAATCTCCCGAAACCTAGAGATCAATCTGAGTAGATGACCAGGATTCTTTGGGTTTTAGAAGGAGCATGTTCTGCAGTTGTGAATACTGTTTTCATCCATTTATTAGGTGATGTTGAAGGCTAATTAGTTTGAATGAGGCTCAGAGTAGGAAAATCCTTTGTAGCAGGTCCAGGCTGTTGCTTTGTCACTTAAGCCATATGGCTTGGAGGATCCCATGTTACCAGAGGTATCTGTGCTGAGCAAAGTTGCTTTCTGGTATCTCTGCCAAGCCCCAATAGGAAAGTTACAGCATAGACTCCCTAAGGTTCTGGAGTAAGGCCGCACCATCTGCAAAAAAGAACTCTACCCTATTCAAAAAGTAGCTGCTAGAATGATACTGGGCTCTGGTAGAAACCAGTTATGTGACCATGGGGAATCAAGTGAGTGTGAAGCCAGCTGTGTTCATCACAAACTGCATGCTGATAGACCCACCAAGTCTAAGGTTTCATGGACCCAGCAACAATCTGTTGCAAGATGGTATAGTACTTCTAGAACTGGTTTCAGAGGTTACAGGTAAGCTGCATCAAGAGGTGGCCCTGACTCCCATGTCACTCATTATTCTTGCACTGATGACCCTAGGCCACTGATGATCCTGTGGCCTCCTGGGGAGTTCTTTATGATCAGCTGAGAGAGGAAGAAACAAACAAACAAACTGCTTGGTTTATGCAGAAGTTGGCCCTCATATATTAGCATAAACCAAAAATAGAATGTGGTTGCAGGATAGCCCTACTCATGAGTGGCCCTCTAAAATAGTAGTGAGTGGAAATCCTCCCAAAAGGAAGAGTGGAAGAACTTCAGTTAGTGTGCTTGGTCATCACTTTATATGGACAAAGAAGTTCACAGACTCAGATGCTGTGATGAATTGCTTTCCTGGTTGATTAGGAACCTGAAAGAGAAGGTTAGAAGATCTATGACAAGGAGGCCCGGGAGAATGTCATGTGGCTGGACTTATGGGAGCAAGTACAAATTATGGGGATCTTTGTATTCCACATTAATGCTCACCACAGAGTATCTATTGCAGAATTAAAAAAAAAAACTGAATATGTGTAAGAATCTTACCATAGATGTTAGCTGGTCTCTGTCCTCAGTCACCCCTTGATTGCACAGTGGACTAGTGAAAGAAAAAGCCACGGTGACTGAGGTGGAATAGGTCACAACCTGGGCTTCCTCTTACCAAGGCTGATCTAGTTACTGGCATTGCCGAGTATCAGTTTTCCAGTCCCCGAGACTGACACCAAGTCTTTAATACTGTACCTTCCCTGGAGGAGACCAGTTACTCACTCGGTGTAAAGTTGATTATATTAGGCTCCTTACCATTCTGGAAAAGGTAGAAATTCACCCAGAATTGGACTGACCTGTATTCGAGGAATGGTTTGCCTTTTCTGGCTACAGTACTCAGTCAATATCATGGTCTGAGAGCAATTCCAACATGGGATTCTTTATAACTTCTCCTTGAACTAAAGGACCCACGTTACAGTAATGAAGGTACATCCCTGGGCACATCACCATGGGTTCAGACCGGCTGGACCTATGACGCCACCCCATCTAGAAACTATTGGCCCGATAGAGCAGTGGTATGGTCCCTTGAAGATACAGCTATGGGACAACTTGGAGAGAGCACATGTAATATGTCCCCTTAAACCAACAGCCATTGTATCACTCCCAGTGATCTACTTTGGGAATTTGTTGTTCCCATCCTAACAACTTCAGGCTCTGTAGATGCAGAGTACTTATTCCTAGTAGGGAGATGCTTCCAACACGAAGCCTATTGAGAGTCTCACTAAACTTAAAGTTACGGCTATTGTCTGGTCACCTTGGGCTTCTCATGCCAATATATCAGCAGGAACAGATGGAGTTACCAATCTAGAAGAGGAAATTGACCCTGATCACCATGAGGAAGTAAGGCTGCTACCATTGCACGGGAGCGGGGAGGCATATATTTGACATATTCTTGGCACTACCGTGCCAAGTTTTAACTATAAATGGCAAGTGGAGCAACAGCTGCGGTCCGAGAACAACATGATAAACAAGTGCTCAAAGCCCTCAGAGATGAGGCTCTGGGTCTTCCATCCAGGCAAGCCACCGGCAGAGGTGAAAGGGATCTCTGTGTGGTAGAAGATGATGGGTATTAATTACTACTTCAGGACGAACTTCTGCTTATAAATTTATCCAGGAATTATGACCAGCCAGAATCCCAGAGATTCTGTGTCTGGATGGAATAAACTTAATGTAAGGTGAAAGTGGCTCTGAGCAGTATAAGGGGTAGAATGTAGTGGATACTCTTGGTGCCCTACCTAGATCCCCTTTACTGAGCTGGTATGGCCATCTCCCAGCTGTTGAAATATTAGCATCACACAGGCATCCTTCTTTTGAGAACTGCCCTTTGCCGACAGGAATCTTCTTGTCTGTAAATACCTAGGAAATTGTACGTAGGGCCTGGACAACAGTGACAGAACAGGGCATCTAGAGGCAAAAATGAAAGGAGATACTCATTCTAGGGGTTGTATAAGTTCAGAAGCAGTTCTGAGAGTGAGTACCTTCTTAAATTTTGCATTCTGCATCCCTTGATGGCCTCATTCTAATTCTGGTGCTCATCGTATTCTGTCCCAGGGAATGTCTTGTGTCCATGGACTTACGGATATAGTGGTACAACAGCCTGGCCCCCTTCCCTCAAAGTGAGACAACTGTAGGGGACATTCATGCTTCAGATCTCTCTACAAGGGGCGCCTGGGTGGCTCAGTCGTTAAGCGTCTGCCTTCGGCTCAGGTCGTGATCCCAGGGTCCTAGGATCGAGCCCCACATCGGGCTCCTTGTGCTGCGGGAAGCCTGCTCTCCCTCTCCCACTCCTGCTGCTTGTGTTCCTGCTCTCGCTATCTCTGTCTCTGTCAAATAAATAAATAAAATCTTAAAAAAAAAAAAGATCTCTCTACAAGATCAGACTGAGGCCAGATTTCACCTGAAACTGTGTCTTTCTGTGGCTTCTTCTTCTGCTGTACTCTTTTTTACCTCATTTCCTTACAGGTTTCTCCTGAGATGACTTGCCCCCAAAAATCACTTACCATATTTAAGACTCTGCAGCTAATAATCATGACACATGACCCTTCAGATATAACAGCATCAACAGACTTCTGGGACAAGATTAAACTTTGTAATAAATACCATTGGATGATAGCATTGCATAGAAAGCTATGTGCCCCTGAGTGAAATTCCATCTTTGATTACATCTCTGAGTGTCAGTTTGTGTTCTGAAAAACAGGGCTAGTAATTAATAATATCTTTCCTGGAAGAGTGTGTGTTTGTGTGCGCGTGCACGTGTGTGTGTGTAAAATTCTCAGCACTGGTCTGGCAAAAATAAGTGTTCAATAAATGATAGATGCTTTTATTAGTTGTAGTATAGTCTATCCTCAGCATTTTCCCTGAACTTCTCTGTTTTTATTCATTCCTTAGAGTAATTTATTCAGTTTTGGTGAATAAAATCTCAGCTTTATCTGATTAGAGCTAATTTGGTAAATGGAACTTAGATACATATCTATAATCGAGCTTTCTATGACTTTTCCATGATTTAAATATAATCACAATTAATGGGTAGTATTGAGCAATCACAGGACTTTCTGAGGAATAGAACTTATGCTAATGAGAAGACTTTTCTAAGTCCCTTGTATTATTTTCTCTCTCTCCAACTATGTCATAAAATGATATGATTTCTGCTTCTTTCCTGTATGCTAGTCATGTCTTCTAATTTGGATGCTTGAAAACTAGAGACATCTCTCTTACATTGACTATATGTTTAGCCTAGTGCCTGGCACTGAGTGTATACCAATAAAAGCTTGTAGAGTAAGTAGTAAATGTAATAATATTAAATCAGTTCTTGCTGCTACTCATCAGGGAGTAATCTACACAGGGTTGTCTATGTGAGAAGTAACTCAATCACAAATCACTGCCTGCAGTCTAGAGCATTTATCTTTAACTTTGAGCTAATATTTGAAACCAGTCCTTATTTTCTCTAACCCTGACAATCTCTCTCTCTTTTTCTCGCTTCTCTCATCTATCTAACCTTTTTTTCTCTAGTCTTCATGCATACTGACATTTTTCTGTGCTTTTATGTTAGTGACCATGGACAGTAAATGACTACCCCATCTGAACCATCCCCATGTGATTTTATGTGGGCCTATGATAGATCAGACTATTCTAAACAGACTCTAACTCTCGTTAAATCCATTGAGCTACTTTTGTAAGATGTTGTAATAGACTTGCTGAAAGTCTCACAGCTGGTAATAGGAAGAGTCAAGCTTCTAGTCCTGGTTTGTTTGGCCCCAAAGCCTGCAATACGTTATTCAATAGCTGTACTCTACGATAGATAAATACATGGTTTGCTTTGGTCATCAACTTTCTCATCTTATTCCAAGTTTTCTATGGTAAGATGATTGACATGGGAAACCCTTTTTCCTTATTTTGCATGTTTCTAAAAAGGGGCTTCTGCTTCACTTTATAATCAAATGGTGTTTTAAATCAGTATTTTAATTGGAGTATTAGTCCATTTATATGCCATATAATTATTGATGCCTTTGTGTTTATAAATATCATTTTACCATTTGTCTTCTATTTATCTCATGCCTTATATGATTCCTTTCCTCTCTCTTTTTTCCTGTTAAATTTATAGATTATTTTGTTTTAAATATTCTCCTCTATTGGTTTGTTAATAATAAATTCTTTTGTATTTCTTTTAATGTTTGCCTTAGAGATATTTTGACATACATTCTTGATTGATTATAATTTATATGAATTAATACTTTTATTATTTCTTTCAGCTGTATCTTACAAACCTTTAATTATATTTACTCTCTTCTATCTTTTGTGCTATTGTCATCCTGTATTTTAATTCTATGTATATAATAAATCCCACATGAGGGGTGCGTCGGTGGCTTAGTTGGTTAAGCGTATGCCTTTGGCTCAGGTCATGATCTCAGGGTCCTGGGATACCTGCTCAGAGGGGAGTCTGCTTCTCCCTCTCCCTCTGACCCTCGTCCCCACTTGTGCTCTCTCTCTGTCTCAAATAAATAAATAAAATCTTAAAAAAAAATAAATACCACATGACATTGCTTTTATTGTGCATTGTAAAGATTACTTATGTTTATCTACATTTTAGTACTTAATGCTACTTTAGTTTCTTATTGTATTCCCTCACTTATATCTGAGGTCATTGTCCTTCTTCCTGAAAAATTACTGTATTTTTAGTATTGCTGTTAGTGAGGAACTACTGGTAACGAATTCACTCAATCTTTGTTTTTCTGGAAATGTTTGTATTCAGTTCTTACTTCTGAAGGATTTTCAGTGGGTGTAGAATTCTAAGTTGACACTTTTAGTATTTTAATAATGTCATTCCATTGTCTTCTTAATTTTACCATTTCTGTCCAGAAGTCATCTGTAATCCTTAGTGTTGCTTCTGTGTAAGTAATGCATTTTTATCTCTGATTGCTTTTAAGATTTTCTTTTTTGCTTTTACTTTTTAGCAATTATGATATGTCCAAGTGTGGTTTTATTTATGTTTATTCTGCTTGGGTTTCATTGTGGTTCTTTTAACTGTGAGTTGATTTTTTTTTTAAAGATTTATTTATTTGAGAGAGATAGAGAGCATGCAGTGGGGAGGGGCAATGGGAGAGGGAGAGAGAGAATCTCAAGCAGACTCTACGTTGAGCACGGAGCCTGACTCAGGGCTCCATTCTAGTGTCCTGAAATCATGACCTGAGCTGAAACCCAGACTCAGATGCTTAACTGACTGCACCATCCAGGTGCCCCATGAGTTGATGTTTTTAATGGATTTCACAGAATTTTTGACCATAAGCTCTTCAGAAATTGTTTCTTGCCCTCTCTTACAGTCCACTGCTTATCATACTCCAGTTACATGTGAGTTAAATTTTTTTGCTGTACCCTTATGTCTCTTTTTTCCCTTTTATGCTCATTTTTCTCTGTGTTTTAATCTGGACATTTTCTATGGACTTAAAAAAATGTAATTAATCCACACTTCAACTGTGCCAAGCTATTCTGAGCTGCTACTTTTAATTATACTATTTTTTACTTCTGTGAACCCATTTTTTAAAAATAATTTTCACTTATCTGCCAAAATTCTCCACTCTTTTCGTAAATATATTAATAAAAAAATCTGAAAGGCAATTTTTGATTAGCTCTAATATTGACTCATCTGAAAGTTTGTATTCTCTTGATCCTTTTTCTTGGTAAGAATGTGTGGATGCCAGAAAACTACTTAGAAAGTGTAAAAAAAAAATCATTCTGAGTGAAAGAAGCCAGACTAAAAAGGGTACCCGTTGTTTGATTCCACCTATATAAAATTCTAGAAAATGCAAACTAATCCATAGCAACAGAAAGCCATTGATTGGCTGGAAGTGGGGCAGACATTTGAAACATCTTAACAAAATCTGATGAATAATATGATATGAGAAGGAGAGTTAGGATATCATCAGGAAAGGATTCTTGGGGAAGTTACATTTAATCTGAAACCTAAAGTTAAAGAATATGTTAAATATGCAAAGTAGAAAAAAGGAAATATATTCCAGGTAGTAGGGAAAATATGAGTAATGATCTGGTGTGATGGAGTAGAATAAGCAGGTTAGAATAACACTGGATCACAGGAGGTGAAGAGGTAATTGTAAGAGATGAGGTGGGAAACATAGTTAGAGGCCAGATCATAGAAATTGGAATTGGAACTAAGGTAATTGCAAATCTATCAAAGAGTTTTAAGTATTCAGGACTGGGTGACATGATTAGTTCTGCTTCTCAGAAATTAAGCTGGTATGTAGATAGAGTTTTAGATGGTGATACAACTAGAGGCATGAAGGCTAATTAAATTTTCTGCTGTAGTATATATGAGTTCTATTACTGGCTTGGGACAGGGCAGTGGAATAGACGTCATGAAGAATTTTGGCTGATTTGGGGACAGATTGAATGTGAGGAGTGAAGGAAAAAAAACAGTCAGAAGTAATATTGAGGTTTCTTTCTTGGGTAATTATCCTGGTGTTGGTGCCATTTACTGAGGTAACAAAGGATGGGGTTTTTGTAGAGAAAGTGTTGGAAATATTTTCAGACATTTAATGTTGGAGGTGTTTATGTTACATTTAAGTGAATATTTCCTTTATATGGTTGTATTTGTCGATTTGGAGCTCAGGAGAGAGACCTGGGAGATATATACAAGGCAATGAAAGCCAAGGCAGTGTGTAGAGAAAAGACATAAGGCTGAAGACAGAGCCCTTAGGAATACTGACAGTCAAGCTGAGAAAGAGGACACTAACAAGGTGCCATGGAAACCAAAAACAAGGTGAATCAGAGGTGAAGAAATAGGTCAAACTATATGTAGATTTTCAAATACTTTATCCCATTTATATAATATTCCCTCTGCTTCCCATGCTTTTCCCTGTTTCATTCTTGTTAACTCCTGTTCATCCTTCCAGTCAGTTCAAGGGCCAACTCTTTTTTTTTTTTTATGTTATGTTAATCACCATACATTAGATCATTAGTTTTTGATGTAGTGTTCCATGATTCATTGTTTGCATAAAACACCCAGTGCTCCATGCAGTACGTGCTCTCTTTAGTACCCATCACCAGGCTAACCCATCCCTCCCCGCACTGCCCAGAACCCTCAGTTTGTTTCTCAGAGTCCATAGTCTCTCATGGTTCATCTCCCCCTCCGATTAATCCCCCTTCATTCTTCCCTTCCTGCTATCTTCTTCTTCTTCTTTTTTTAAAAAATATAATGTATTATTTGTTTCAGAGGTACAGGTCTGTGATTCAACAGTCTTACACAATTCACAGAGCTCACCATAGCACAACCTCCCCAATGTCTATCACCCAGCCACCCCATCCCTCCCACCCCCTACCACTCCAGCAACCCTCAGTTTGTTTCCTGAGATTAAGAATTCCTCATATCAGTGAGATCATATGATACATGTCTTTCTCTGATTGACTTATTTCGCTCAGCATAATACCCTCCGGTTCCATCCACGTCATTGCAAATGGCAAGATTTCATTCCTTTTGATGGATGCATAATATTCCATTGTATATATATATATATATACCACTTCTTCTTTATCCATTCATTTGTCGATGGACATCTTAGCTCTTTCCATAGTTGGCTATTGTGGACATTGCTGCTATAAACATCAGGGTGCACATACCCCTTTGGATCCCTACATTTGTATCTTTGGGGTAAATACCCAGCAGTGCAATTGCTGGATCATAGGGTAGCTCTATTTTCAACTTTTTGAGGAACCTCCATACTGTTTTCCAGAATGGCTGCACCAGCTTGCATTCCCACCAACAGTGTAGGAGGGTTCCCCTTTCTCCTCATCCCCACCAACATCTATCATTTCCTGACTTGTTAATTTTAGCCATTCTGACTGGTGTGAGGTGGTATCTCATTGAGGTTTTGATCTGGATTTCCCTGATGCCGAACAATGTTGAGCACTTTTTCATGTGTCTGTTGGCCATTTGGATGTCTTCTTTGGAAAAATGTCTGTTCATATCTTCTGCCTATTTCTTGATTGGATCATTTGTTCTTTGGGTGTTGAGTTTAATAAGTTCTTTATAGATTTTGGATACTAGCCCTTTATCTGATATGTCATTTGCAAATATCTTCTCCCATTCTGTCGGTTGTCTTTGGTTTTGTTGACTGTTTCTTTTGCTGTGCAAAAGCTATTTATCTTGATGAAGTCCCAAGAGTTCATTTTTGCCCTTGCTTCCCTTGCCTTTGGCGATGTTTCTAGGAAGAAGTTGCTGTGGCTAAGGTCAAAGAGGTTGCTGCCTGTGTTCTCCTTTAGGATTTGGATGGACTCCTGTCTCACATTGAGGTCTTTCAACCATTTTGAGTCTATTTTTGTGTGTGGTGTAAGGAAATGGTCCAGTTTCATTCTTCTGCATGTGGCTGTCCAATTTTCCCAACACCATTTGTTGAAGAGACTGTCTTTGTTCCATTGGACATTCTTTCCTGCTTTGTCAAAGATTAGTTGACCATAGAGTTGAGGGTCCATTTCTGTGCTCTCTATTCTGTTCCATTGATCTATGTGTCTGTTTTTGTGCTGGTACCATACTGTCTTGATGATGACAGCTTTGTAATAGAGCTTGAAGTCCGGAATTGTGATGCCGCCAGCTTTGCTTTTCTTTTTCAACATTCCTCTGGCTATGCGGGGTCTTTTCTGGTTCCATACAAGTTTTAGGATTATTTGTTCCATTTCTTTGAAAAAAGTTGGTGGTATTTTAATAAGGATTGCATTAAATGTGTAGATTGCTCTAGGTAGCATTGACATCTTCACAATATTTGTTCTTCCAGTCCATGAGCATGGAACGTTTTTCCATTTCTTTGTGTCTTCCTCAATTTATTTCATGAGTGTTTTATAGTTTTCTGAGTACAGATCCTTTGCCTCTTTGGTTAGATTTATTCCTAGGTATCTTACGGTTTTGGGTGCAATTGTAAATGGGATCGACTCCTTAATTTCTCTTTCTTCTGTCTTGTGCTTGGTGTATAGGAATGCCACTGATTTCTGTGCATTGATTTTATATCCTGCCACTTTACTGAATTCCTGTATGAGTTCTAGCAGTTTTGGGGTGGAGTCTTTGGGGTTTTCCACATAAAGTATCTTATCATCTGCAAAGAGTGAGAGTTGGACTTCTTCTTTGCTGATTTGGATGCTTTTTATTTCTTTTTGTTGTCTGATTGCTGTGGCTAGGACTTCTAGTACTATGTTAAATAGCAGTGGTGATAGTGGACATCCCTGCCATGTTCCTGACCTTAGGGGAAAAGCTCTCAGTTTTTTCCCATTGAGAATGATATTTGCTGTAGGTTTTTCATAGATGGCTTTTATGATATTGAGCTATGTACCCTCTATCCCTATACTCTGAAGAGCTTTGATCAAGAAAGGATGCTGTACTTTGTCAAATGCTTTCTCTGCATCTATTGAGAGGATCATATGGTTCTTGTTCTTTCTTTTGTTAATGTATTGTATCACATTGATTGATTTGCAGATGTTGAACCAACCTTGCAGCCCAGGGATCAATCCCACTTGGTCGTGGTGAAGAATCCTTTTAGTGTACTGTTGGATCCTGTTGGCTAGTATTTTGGTGAGAATTTTTGCATCCATGTTCATCAAGGATATTGGTCTGTAATTCTCCTTTTTGATGGGGTCTTTGTCTGGTTTGGGGATCAAGGTAATAGTGGCCTCATAAAATGAGTTTGGAAGTTATCCTTCCATTTCTATTTTTTGGAATAGTTTCAGAAGAATAGGTATTAATTCTTCTTGAAATGTTTGGTAGAATTCCCCTGGGAAGCCATCTGGCCCTGGGTTTTTGTTTTTTGGGAGATTTTTGATGACTGCTTCAATTTCCTTAGTGGTTATAGGTCTGTTCACATTTTCTATTTCTTCCTGGTTCAGTTTTGGTAGTTGATACATCTCTAGGAATGCATCCATCTCTTCCAGGTTATCTAATTTGCTGGCATATAGTTGCTCATAATATGTTCTTTTTTTTTTTTTAAGATTTTATTTATTTATATGACAGACAGACACAGCAAGAAGGGAACACAAGCAGGGGGAGTGGGAGAGGGAGAAGCAGGCTTCCCACGGAGCAGGTAGCCCAATGCGGGGCTCGATCCCAGGACCCTGGGACCATGACCTGAGCCGAAGGGAGATGCTTAATGGCTGAGCCACCCAAGTGCCCCTCATAATATGTTCTTATAATTGTTTGTATTTCTTTGGTGTTGGTTGTGATCTCTCCTCTTTCATTCATGATTTTATTTATTTGGGTCCTTTCTCTTTTCTTTTTGATAAGTCTGGCCAGAGGTTTATCAATCTTGTTAATTTTTTCAAAGAACCAGCTCCTAGTTTTGTTGATCTGTTCTACTGTCTTTTGGTTTCTATTTCATTGATTTCTGCTCTGATCTTTATTATTTCTCTTCTCCTGCTGGGTTTAGGCTTTATTTGCTGTTCTTTCTCCAGCTCCTTTAGGTGTAGGGTTAGGTTGTGTATTTGAGACCTTTCTTGTTTCTTGAGAAAGGCTTGTATTGCTACATACTTTCCTCTTAGGACTGCCTTTGCTGCATCCCAAAGATTTTGAACAGTTGTGTTTTCATTTTCATTGGTTTCCATGTATTTTTTTAATTCTTCTTTAATTTCCTGGTTGACCCATTCATTCTTTAGTAGGATGCCCTTTAGCCTCCATGTATTTGAATTCTTTCTGACTTTCCTCTTGTGATTGAGTTCTAGTTTCAAAGCACTGTGGTCTGAAAATACGCAGGGAATGATCCCATTCTTTTGGTACTGGTGGAGACCTGATTTGTGACCTAGGATGTGATCTATTCTGGAAAATGTTTCATGGGCACTAGAGAAGAATGTGTATTCTGTTGCTTTGGGATGCAATGTTCTGAATATGTCTGTGAAGTCCATTTGGTCCAGTGTGTCATTTTAAGTCTTTATTTCCTTGTTGATCTTTTGCTTAGATGATCTGTCCATTTCAGTGAGGGGGGTGTTAAAGTCCCCCAATATTATTGTATTGTTGTTGATGTGTTTCTTTGCTTTTGTTATTAATTGGCTTATATAATTGGCTGCTCCCATGTTAGGGGCATAGATATTTGCAATTGTTAGATCTTCTTGTTGGATAGACTCTTTAAGTAGGATATAATGTCCTTCCTCATCTCTTTTTATAGTCTTTGGTTTAAAATCTGATTTGTCTGAAATAAGGATTGCCACCCCAGCTTTCTTTTGGTGTCCATTAGCATGGTCAATGTTTTTCCACCCCCTCACTTTCAATGTGGGGGTGTCTTTAGGTCTAAAATTAGTCTCTTGCAGATAGCATATTGATGGGTCTTATTTTTTTTTTTTTATCTAATCTGATACCCTGTGTCTTTTGATTGGGGCATTTGACCCATTTACATTCAGGGTAACTACTGAAAGATAGGAATTTAGTGCCATCGTATTGCCTGTAAGGTGACTGTTACTGTATATTGTCTGTGTTCCTTTCTGGTTTGTTACTTTTAGGCTCTCTCTTTGCTTAGAGGACCCCCTTCAATATTTCTTGTAGAGCTGTTTTTGTGTTTGCAAATTCCTTTAGTTTTTGTTTGTCCTGGAAGCTTTTTATCTCTCCTTCAATTTTCAATGACAGCCTAGCTAGATAGAGTATTCTGGGCTGCATATCTCTCATTTAGTGCTCTGAATATATCCTGCCAGTCCTTTCTGGCCTGCCAGGTCTCTGTGGATAGGTCTGTTGCCAGTCTAATGTTTTGAGCATTGTAGGTTACAGATCTCCTCTCCCGAACTGCTTTCAGGACTTTCTCTTTGTCTCTGAAACTCATAAGTGTTACTAGTAGATGTCGGGGTATTGACCTATTTTTATTGATTTTGAGGGAGGTTCTCTGTGCCTCCTGTATTTTGATGCCTGTTTCCTTCCCCGAATTAGGGAACTTCTCTGTTATAATTTGCTCCAATATACCTTCTGCCTCTCTCTCTCTTCCTTCTTCTTCTGGGATCCCAATTATTCTAATATTGTTTCATCTTATGGTATCACTTATCTCTCGAATTCTGCCCTCGTGATCCAGTAGTTGTTTATCTCTCTTTTTCTCAGCTTCTTGATTTTCCATCATTTGGTCTTCTATATCACTGATTCTCTCTTCTGCCTCATTTATCCTAGCAGTTAGAGCCTCTGTATTTGATTGCACCTCATTAATAGCCTTTTTGTTTTTGACTTGGTTAGATTTTAGTTCTTTTATTTCTCCAGAAAGGGTTTCTCTAATATCTTCCATTCTTTTTTCAAGCCCAGCTAGTATCTTTAAAATTGTCATTCTGCACTCTAGTTCCGACATCTTACTAATGTCCGTATTGAGTAGGTCCCTGGCAGTTGGTACTGCCTCTTGTTCTTTTTTTTGAGGTGATTTTTTCCATCTTGTAATTTTGTCCAGAGGAGAATAGATGAATGAGAGAACAAAATGCTAACAGGATAACAACGTCCCCAGAAATATCTACACTAAACAAATCAGAAGAGACCTGAAACTGGGGGAAAAGAAAGGGAAAGAAAGAAAAAAGAAAAAAAAAAAAAAAGAAAAAGATAAAAACAAAGAAACAGACAAACAAGAAGAAGAACAACAACAAAAAACAGAATATGATCAAATATGATCAGGCTGGTGCATAGATCAGTGCCACACAGTAGATTTTGGGCGTATTTTGGTTTGTTAGAAGAAAGTGCCTAATTTTAAAGAAAGAAAAACTTATATATGTACAAAAATATGGGTTAATATGATGAAGAGATGGAATATGACTGTAAAGATGAAAATGATAAAAGATTTTATAAAAGGAATTGATAAGAAGTTGTTAGAAAAAAGAAGGAAGAGGATTTAAAAAAAAAGGGAGATAATGTGATCAGGCAGGAGGCTAGAACAAACCCATACACTAGAGATTTAGGGTATATTTTGGTCTGTTAGAAGAAACTGTATCCCAAAATTTTAAGGAGAGAACAACTTATGTGTATATACCAAAAATAAGGTTAACTAATATGAAGGGATAGAATATGACTCTAAAAATGAAAAATAAAAAAGATTTTTTTAAAAAAGGGATTGATAAGATGTTGTTTGAAAAAGGGAAAAAGAAAAATTCAAAAAAAAAAGTTAAAAAAAATTAACTTTGAAAGACTAAGGAATCATGGGAAAAAAGCCATGGATTCTATGTGCATTATTCCCCTAGCACTGGAGTTCTGCGGATCTCATTGATTGGTAAACTTGGTCTTGGCTGGCTGTTCTTGCTGATCTTCTGGGGCAGGGACCTGTTGCTGTGGTTCCCAAATGACTTTGCAGGAGGCGGAATTGCCCCACCCTTGCCGGGTCGGGCTAAGTAATCTGCTCAGGTTTGCTCTCTGGAGCTTTTGTTCCCTGCAAGCTTTCTGTACAGCTTTGGAGGACAAGAGTGAAATGGCGGCCTCCCAATCTCCACCCTGGAGGAGCTGAGAACTCGGAACCCCATTCCTCAGTGAGCCCCCAGAGAAAAGCATTCAATCACGCCCGACTCCCCGGTTTCCGGCCACACTCAGTGCTCACCCGGCCTGTGACCGAGCGTTTCTACCTCTGGCACACGACCCCGTTTCCAGTCTCCAAACCCAGCAGATCCCTGTGGTGCACTCCCACGCTGGTCCTCTCCGGGGAGGAAGGGGAGTCTCCCCGGATCTGCTGCTTGTTGGGTCCCTGCTGGAAGAACAGTGGCCCAACTGTGTGGTGGATCACAGTTTATGGCAACCCCGAGCTGAGAGCCCAAGCCTCGGCTCCATCTCTGCAGCTGGCTTCCCTGCTCTGATACCTGGGAGCTCTGCCACAGTCAGGCACCCCTGGTCTTTCTGTGACCCCAAGGGTCCTGAGACCACACTGTACCAGTGAGGATTCCACCCCCACTTAGCCACTGGAGTGATGTGCCTTAGCACAGCCGACTTCTAAAAGTTCCGATTTTGTGCTCCGCTGCTCTATCACTTGGCAGTAGTGGCTGATGGAGGCTCCCTCCCCCCACAGTCTATCTTCCCGAATATTGCCTTGGATTCAATTCTCCGCACGTCCTACCTTCCAGAAAGTGGTCACTTTTTTGTTCACAGAGTTGCTGTTAATCTTTTCTTTGATCTCCTGTTGAGTTCGTAGGTGTTCAGAATGCTTTGATCCCTATCTAGCTGAATTCTTGGGACCAGATGGAATTTAGGTCTCCTATTCTTCCACTGTCTTGCTCCTCCAAGGGCCACCTCTTTTGAGAAGATCGCTGAGTCCTGCAGGCAGACTTTGGAGCTCACTTCTATGGGTTCCATTTGTTTTGATTCTGCTCATCACGCTGCATTTTAATTACCAGTCTGTAAGCCTGTCTCCTTGCCAAACTATGACTTTTGATTTTTACATTCCCAGCATCGTTACATTTCAACCTTGGCTGAATCCCTAGTGCCTAGTGTAGTAATTTTATGGAAGACACTCAAAAGTTATTTGTTGAATGAATAAAAATCTATTTACAATGAGGAAATATGAATTGCTAATGATGAAAAAAGGCAAATTATGTTTCAGGGTGTATCTTCCAGAGGGATTGTGCCACAAACTAGTTTCGGCAAGTTGCTATGATTCCTAGGAAATCAGCTTCCTCATTAGTAAAAATCAAGCTGTTGGGTAATGGTGGTATTCTATGTTCTATGACCAGTTCTATTTCAGTAATTATTTTATTTCTGGATTTGAATACATATTTTGATTGAAAAAGAATCTCTTCTTGTCTTAGTTCTTCCTCTGATTTTTAAATGGGTGTTGCCTGAGTCTAGAAAGTATTGGATCTCAGTCTCTTACGTGCCCTTTGTTTCTTACATTTTCCATGAGAATTTCTGAACACAGTGTGCTTAAGACTCACAGACCCAGCCTTGTCCTAAATGCATGTCAGCAGGTGTTGAAAGGCTGTGGATGAGAAAGTGCCATCACTTCCTCAGTAATTGGAACAAGGAAGAGGACACCATGCACAGGGATATGACAAAGGATTAACCTGTCTCCTCTACTGTAAAGCAGTAATAGGCTCATTTGTTACTCAGGGTACTGCTTGTCACCACAGAGGGGTAGCACAGTTTCTAGCACAGGTGCCCAGGATCCCTGACCAAATAGCAGAAAACAGAGATGGAAAGATGGGACCTAGATATCAGTTAATTCATAGCACATGCTTCAAAGTTCCCCTGGGGTGTTTTGCTATAGCTATGGATATGAGTACCAGCCCATGTGCCTAGCAGCTCATTCAATTCTAAGTACATAAAGGAGATTGGATGACAGGCCTGAGAGTCATGCTTCTCCTTTTATATCCCCCTTTTTTTTGGTATGATTTGCATGATAATTCATGATTAGGGAAACCCTGAGGATATTTGCTTATAGGGTATTGGTGAAATGGGGCTATTCATATAGCAAATTGAATATATGCTAAGTTCATAGTACAATATCTGACACCATGAAAATATAATCAAGACCTTATTATAATAGGTATTAATACACAAATGCTGGCTGATTTAAAAAGAGAGTATTTTTCTATATTGGTGAGAAAATGAACATTTTGTAGATCATAAATTCACTTTCGCATCAAAATAAGTTGAAAATGTTTAGCATGCCAAATCTATAACTGAAAATATATTTAGAATATACACATAAGAAGTTTATTACAGAATTATTTATAATAGTGAACAGTTTGAAATAAATAAAATACCTTTCATTATGGAGTTGACTAAATAACTTCTGGAATGACTGTCGAAAGCAATATTATAAAGCTATTAAAAAAATGGCAATAACACTACCTAGCAAAGTTATTACATGTATATGGTGACCATATAACTATATGCATATGAGGAAAAGCCCATATATGTAACTGTGTAAGGATAGTGGTCTTTGGATAAATATTTTTCTTATATCAAAATTCCAAACTTTCAGGGGTTAGATATCTCACACATTTTTTAAAATTGATTTAAAGATTTCCAATTATTGGGGCGCCTGGGTGTCTCAGTCATTAAGCATCTGCCTGGCTGAGATCATGATCCCAGGGTCCTGGGATCCAGCCCCACATCGGGCTCCCTGCTCGGTGGGGAGCCTGCTTCTCCCTTTCCCACTCCCCCTGCTTGTGTTCCCTCTCTCACTGTGTCTCTCTCTGTCAAATAAATAAATAAATAAAATCTTTTAAAAAAGAAAAATATATTTCCAATTGTGTCAGATGTTGACATTATTACAGAGGTAATGCCTGTGGCTAAATTTTTCTTGTGAGTGGGATTCAGGAGAATCAGAAGATCCTGAACAAGAACAGTGCTTTAACACATTGAAAGATAAAAAATCGTAATGATGGATTTATGTGGTTTCCATGAGGGTGGGATTTGGGTAGTTGTCTTTGGATTCAGAGAGGCTTGAATCCTAGTGCTAGTCTCTGAGGAACTTATATACCCTCTCTCAGCCTTGGTATCTCTGACCTGGAGATAATAATATCTCTTTCACAGGGTTTTGCAAAGAATGAATGAAGTAGGATAATATATATGTAATATTTATCCCAGTGCTGAATTCCTAATAAATGCTTGGAAAATTATAGCTATTTATGCTGCTTGATGTAATGCATTCCTTGTTTTTTCAGTATTCTTGTGAGATAGAAAGGGACAAACATTCATTATCTTTCCTTTGCAAATGGGGAATTGAAATCCCTAGGGTGGGATGCACTAGTCCAGAGACAGCACCAAGCCAAGTAACAACAACAATAACAACAACAGCAACAACACAAAACAGTGGAAAAAATATATGCACAGCTCTAGCTTCTCTACTTACAACAAGTAGGGCAGGGCCTAGGATACATTCAGGAGCCACCTGATTTGTTTTTCTCACAAGAGGGATAAGTATATTGAAACAGGATGGTCTGTCTTAAAGTTTGCAATTAGAATACTGTCTCAGGGTATTTTCCCAGACAGAAAACTCAAACCCCACATACTTGGTTGACACGAAGTCTAGTTATTTCCATGAATTCTTTCTTTCTATTAACAAAACAGTCTTTCAGAAGCTCACTCATGTACAAAGAATCATGATTGCTTCCTAATCTCTGATATAATCTTGAGACTAGAGAACTCTTCAGCTATGCCATGAAACTGGCACCTTGAGAGTAAAATCCCATATCTTTATTTATGTTACCAAATCCAGACACCTAGGGTCCCAGCAGAAGTTCTATCACAGGCCCCGGAAGACATGTCTCTAATTGATGTTGTCACCTGTCATGTCTAAAGCAAAGTTCCTGAATCTGAACCTCTTCCTCCATTTACTTCTGACACCGCCTATGCTTTATTGATAATTTAAGGCACAAGAGAAAGTCTTTATCTTGTCACACTCAGCCAAGTGTGCCCCATCCCAAAATCATCATAGATTCTCAGTGATAAAGCTGATCAGATGAACTAACAGTACCATTCCTGTAGAGTAGAAGTTGATAACTAGGATGGCTTCCTCAGGACAGATTCTGGTGTCTGACTCTGCATGAAGCCAGAACTATTATTCTCTTCTGCCTGCTAGTACCAACCTGCCCACAGTGCTATCTTTTTCTTCCTTCACACTGATTATTCATATTAGGAGATGGATTGCCCTTCTGTGTTTTTGGGTTTAGATCATGGTCAAGTCAACACACTTAGATAAATTTTAATGACTTTGAATCTTGGGAAGAATGGTTTAGGGTCTTAACCTTTCCCCTGGGAATATCTCTGTTACAGAGTTTCCCATTTCCCTCCCAGGAAACAAAACCCTGCATATTTATAGTTTTTCTCATGCTCTTTCCCCCCAAAACCCAAACTACTACCTCAGATGAGACCCTACCATACATAAACTTTGTTCCGTAGAGCCTGCTTCATTTGAAGCCTTACAATCCATCACATTTATCATTTTTAATTTATTTTTTTACATTTATAAGAGTAATTTGGCTACATAATTTTAAAATGCCAAATAGTAATCATAAAAGTTAATATTTATTGATTCTTTACTATGTACTAAATATTGTCCTGGGCATTTTACATATATTATCTCATTTAATCCTCACATTTACTTTTATGGAACGTGTAGTCTTGATATTCCCATTATAAAGTTGAAGAAACTGAGGCTGAGAGTGTTTAACTCACCCGGGTCATATAGCTATTAGGCTCAGAGTGATAAATTCAAGCAGTTTGATGCCAGACTCCATGCTCTTAACCCCATGCTCTTAACCCCAGCATCACACACACTGTTGACAAAGCTTCCAGAAGAGAAAAATAGCAACCTCTCTCTCTTCTTTTATCCTTTGAGAGGCAGTCTCTCCAGTTACTTCAATTGTTCCTTCTTGTCTATTTTTACCTTTAGATGTTATATATTGTGTTTCAACTATGGAGGATGATACTGGCATCACCACCCTCCCCAATGCTTTCTACTAATATAGTAATATTACACATGGTTGAAATAAGTACTCATTGTTTACTAAAGTATTGTTCACTGACTACATTTCTTTTTAGTGCATAGCTGTTCATGTTACCTGGCATTAATAAGTTCTTCATTAATTCACTCTATTAATTTTCTACCTCTATCACCAATTCTTCTATCCCAAACCCAGTTTTTTCCCAAGCTGTATAATTTCTATTAAGCACTAGAATATGTTGGTTCCTTTTCATTTTTTCTTCAAGCACTACTTCCTGGGGTTCTCCTACTTCCTGCTTTATTCTAGACTTGGTCTTTAGATCTGCTGCACAGCTCTTTTCTTAGGACTTCCCATCACTTCTAACCAGATATAGAGTCACTGTTTTCAGGATCCTCTTTCATCTTGCTAGAGCAAATGTCTGAGGATCTTCCTGGGAAAAAGTATATAACCCATACATTTTGTGCTCCATGGATATCATTTAGGGATTGTATCATCTCTATTAACAGATTGTGTACATTTCTATTTTTTAAAGTTTATTTATTTTTAAGTAGTTTCTGCACCCAACATAGGGCTCAAACTCACAACTCTAAGATCAAGAGTCACATGCTCTTCTAACTGATCCACCCAAGCACCCTGTGTACATTTCTTTTCAAGTCTGCATTCAGTGACATTACATCAGTAACTTGAAGTTGACCACAGAATATTTGCATCATGGAAATCAGCAAATGGTACAAGTCAGTGCTTTTGTTTGTTTGTTTTTATAGGAGAGCTAGTTGCTTAACACTTACCAGCACGCCACTGTTGCTACCTGTTACTCATGAGCTTCTCAGGGGTGTTTATAGTACAAATTGCTGAATTTATTGGTTTCTTGTCAGCATTCTTCTCTGCTGGCACTGACTAATTGGCTCTTTGTGATCTGCCTGCTTTTCCAACATATTTCCATCATGTAGAAGTCTGTGATCTTACTCATACATCTTTTCTTTCATTTCTCAGTTAAGATGGGCTTGACGAGAGGGAAGCTATGTACTCATTTTTAAATTCCACTGTGCATGTCTGGAAATTCCACATTTAAATAGAATAAAACTCTCCAAGTTCATTGTTGAGGACAATATCCCAGACAAGAGATGATGTTGGCTTGGATCAGAGAGGTGGCAGTAGAAAACAGAGAGCAGTAGATTCACTCATGAGATTTCTAAGAATGAGAATAAAAGAAGTCTCAAGAATGTCTCCCAAGTGATTAAGAGTTACAAACTTCCAGTTATAGAATGAATAAGTCACTGAGATGAAAAGTACAGTGTAGGGAGTACAGTCAATAATGTTGTAATAACTTCACATGGTGACAGGTGGTGAGTACACCTATTGTGGTGAGCATTGTTTAATGTACAGAATTGTGGAATCACTATGCGGTGCACCTGAAACTAATATAACATTGTATATCAAACATACTTAAATAATAAAAATTTTAAAAAATGAAAAAAAAAAAAAGAATGTCTCCCAAGTGTATGAATAGATGGGTTCACGAATTGCCATTTACCATTTAATAAGAAGATGAAATCTGAAGGAGGAGCAGAGCAGGAAGGAAAAGTCAAGAATTTCTATTTGGATATGATAAGTTTGAGATGCCTTTGGGACATACAAGTAAAGATGTCAAGTTAGTAGTTGGCTATATGAGAATGGAGTACAGTAGAGATGCCTATTGCATTTCCAACACTCCAACACAAATTTACTTTTCTTCTAGACAAGTCGCTGGTTTAGTGTAGATGCAGATACGTATTATCATGACCAAATGTGGGAAAGGGTCAGCAGATCATGTGTAACTTATTACACTGTCCTGGGAATCCTTGGTAAATTTCATGGAGATGTCCTTTAATCCATCTGGTCATTGGGCATCCTGATGGCATCTGGTGTTGAGGCCTGCTACTAATGAAGCAGTGAGTCTTTTGTCATGGCATTGTCAGGGCCCATATCTCTCCCCTTGGCGCCGTCTCTGGCTGGCATAGCAGATAGTCTCAAGCTTGGCAACACCTTCTATCTTATGCATGGATACAGTTATCACCTTTCAATTTCCACTATCGGATGCTTCATGACTTCTTAAGATAGTTCCGTGATAGGCCCTACACTTAACTCAGCCATCTTTGGCTTCCTCCAATGAGAATGCATAGGAATTTCTAGATACCATCCAAGCCCATGGATGGAAAGGGAGACTCTAGTGGCACTCTCTTTGATCATTTCTCTTAGAATTATCCCTCAGCTATCTGTTAGCCTATACAGTGGCTTATTGAACTCAGTACTTCTTTAAAGGAAATTGAAATTTTACCAATCTGTGACCAGAGAAGTAAGAAACAAGCTCTAATCTGCTCTGCATCCAAATTTTATGGATATTTTAAACAGCCTTCTTTTAAACCCTTATTTATCCATGGTTTTTGACCCGGAATGGAGGGCTGGAACACATGTATTTACTGTTTCACCTGCTCCCTCACTCCCATGGCTATCCTATCCAGAACCTGCTAGATTGGCTTTCATCTTCCACTTCCTGTCAGGTGGGGAGATAAAAACTTGCTCATATAATATCCTCCATCTCTCTAATCCATGGCTCCTGGTAAGACTTCACTTTCAGACCAAAAGCTTTATTTTCTATAGAGATAGTTTCTGGAATTTGAAAATTCAATTTCTTTCTTGACCAATTTTGCCCTTCAAAGCTAATTGTATGTTTATATACTCTAAAAATGTCAGCTTTGAGAACTGATACAAACAGTGGTTTCTTTCTCTTGGATTTTTTGCTTTAATAATAGTAATCCTTCTCAAAGTGAAATCTGACTTAAAAAAATGAGGGTAATGCCATAATGTAAGAGAGAAGCAGTAAAATACATCTATCCATCCATCCATCCATCCATCCATCCATCCATCCATCCATCCATCCATATGTCGTGTGAATGGTATAGTGACTGGTGTGTGTGTGTATGCATGTGCCTGTGTACACACACTTGCACAAATTTTTGATTAACAGAAATATCAGTACCTAGTAGGGGGTAGTATAGGCTGACCCAATGGATTGTTTTTTAAATAATAAGAAATAGTAGAGAATGTTTATTGCTGATGGGAATGATTCCATAGGGAGAGAGACAAGATATAAGAAAGAGAGAATAATTTAAGAACTGACATTACTGGAAGAGTCAAGGGAGAAGGGGACACAAGACTTTTGATAGGAGGTTTGGGGGACTTCTTTTGTTAAAAACAAAAGGAACGGTGAAGGTGCTGACATGTTTGTGGTGAGACCTGTGGGAGTTCATGGTTAATAATTTCTACTTTTTCATGAGGTATAAGGTAAAGTCATTCATATGAAAGAGAGGATAGGAGGAGGTGGAAAATGTAAGAGAATGGAGAAGGTGTGAAATCATAATTGCAGATAATAAGAGAGTGAGAGAAACTCCAAATAGGAGATCCAGATTTGGTGATCTTTAGGGTCCTGTTGAGTTCTAGACCTTTGCAATTATTTTACTCCTCCATTGGATATCTGGGTGCTTTTCTGATCAGTAAGAGTGAAAACAAGCATTTTCAGCATTTCTTGTACATAATGACATCTCATGTGCCTTTGCAAATTCTGAAGTCTTGTCATTAGAAGCCATGAGACACTCTGTTTCTGGTCTTCCTGACTCAGTGTCAGAGGAAATGGATTATTCTCCAAGATTCTATCAGTGCACAATTCACTATTCTGTTGTTCTATTCTGATCCCTGTCTCCTCTTCAGATTTGCCTGTTCCCTTAAAATGTGTGAGCAGAAAATCAGAAAAAAATAATATAGTGATTTTTAGTTTGTTTATTAGAATCTTTGCCTTTTACAAAAAATGTGCATGGAACCCAAAACTTAAAGCAGATGAGAGAAAACCTGCTGTGGTTCAATGATGGAATGAAGTCCTGAAGCCACAAAAAATATGTCTCCACCTTGTCCCTGCAGTTATTGCCATGATATTTAAGGCTTTGAAGTATACTACAAAAGCTGTGGATCACTACTTCAGATTTTTCTTAAATCATTTAAGAAATTTAAATCCTAGCTTCTTAGAACTTTAAGGCTATCTGTGAACTAACCCCCTATTTTACATATAGAAAACTGGGGCCCAGAGAAGTGATATGATTTGCCTGAGGTCATTTAGATGGCATCAGAGCCAGAACTGGAACTCTCATCCCCTAATATCTAAATTAATGCATTTTCCACTACACTGACATACTCTGAAGCTCAGGGGGTCCTTTGCAGAAGATCTGTTCTTTGTAATCATGCAGAGGAGACTATGTTTAGACTCTAGAGGAGGCATATTTGTGCCAGCTTGTCCCTTCTCTAGCACTGACACGTTGTTCGTTTAATTTGTTCAGTCTACTACTCCATTAGCCTTATCCTGTGGTGGGTCTGGCCCATTTATCTGTGCTTAAAATTTAATCAGACATTTCACTGCTCATCAATGCTTTAATGGGACCATTTAGAGCCCTGAAACTTGACACATCTCTGCTTAATTACTGCTAGCCCACAGATGTCACTTTCACTGTCCTCTCTTCCCTTCTCCTTCAGTGGCACAGACCTGGGGAAGAAGCTTTTTCTTTAAATAAACCTTAAAGCAGAAGCACAATCAGAGATTAGTGGAAGGACACCAACCCCATGTTTCCGCCTGATTTGAATCTAGTCATTTGGGGAAGTTAAAGGCTGTATCTGGTACCTTACTGGGACTTGAAGCCCACTTTCAATGTTTTTGTTGTACAAAGTGAAAGGGCTAAGGAAAGGAGGAAGGATGCAGACTAAATGACTGGGCTCCCCCATCTGCCATGCTTGTCATGCCTTTCTTAGGCTACTCTCTGCTCATGCTTGTTCCTTATTCAACTGTGAAATTGAAATCGCAAGAGGAATGTTGCATTTCTATTGCCAAAACTCCTCTCGTGATGGAGCGCAAGGAAGAGGGGCTGCTTTTGGAGCTGGAGGAAGAAATGTGGCACGTGACTAGCACTCTTGGCATGTAACAATGTGCCAATTTATTTGATATTATCAAATCCTGGTTCTCTCCAGCTACGCTGTGTATTCTCTCCTCTGTGCCCTAATACATATAAATGCGGTTTTCAGGGACACTGTAAATATTATTGCAGGAAGCTTCCAAATATGAAAAATTCATTGAAACTGAGATGTTAATAGCTCATGCCCTTTCCTCTGAAACATTTGCTGAAAGAACAGGGCTGTGTTTGATGCTTTGAGAATATGGAAGAAATGCAGATGACTATTAGTATTCTTAGATGAAATCAAATGGGATTGGCATAAGCTGATTCTAATCCACTGTGTCAGTTAACTAGAGGCACAGTAATGCTGCATAACAAATATAAAATTTCGGTGGCAGAATAAATGTATTTGCAAGCTCTAGCTCTAGCTGTTTGACATGGCTCAGGTACTCTCAGATGGGCTTGCTCAGAAACCTGAAGTCAGATGGAGCTTGACTGGGTGGTTCGGCTGGTTTTGGCTGGGCTTGCTTGTATGTCTCGAGGTCACTGAATGATGGGGTACAATAGATGTGGCTAGGATGCTCAGGTCAACTTGGTTCTGTTCCACGTGTCCTTCATTTCTAGGAGGCTGAGACATGTTTTTATTGAACTAAGAGAAGGGGCAAGAGAGTAAGTGGAAATGTGTAAATACTTTTTCCAACCTCACCTTGACCAATGGGATTTAAATAAATATGATTTAAGAAAAGTCACATGGTTAGTTCCAGAGTTAGAGTGGTAGGATACTGTAAGGTTATATTGGAAAGGTTGTAGATACAGGGAAAGGTGATGAGTAGGGCAAATAATGCAGTAAGTCTACTCTGCCTAAGGATGTAAGACTGAGTGCTTCCTACCTAATATCAGGAACAAGAGAAGGAGATTCACTCTCACCTCTTTTATTTAACATTGACCTGGAAAACCATGCCAGTACAATAAAGAAAGGGGAAAAAGAGGCACTCATATTGGGAAGGAAAAAGTAAATACGCCTTTCTTCAAGATGACAAGGTCAAATTTATTGAAAACCTTTGGGAATAGAACTGATAAATGGATTTAGCAAGGTCACAGGGTACTAGATTAATATGCAAAAATGTATTTTATTTGTAGATGCTAACAACTAAAAATTTGAAAATTACATCAAACAAAAAATACTTAGGAATAAATTTTGATGTGTAAGATCTTATCACTTCAAACTATAAGATTTTGCTGAGATAAAGATCTAAGCAGATGGAGAATTACATGATGTTCTTGGTTTGAAAAACATGAATGTTATTAATAGCAATTTCCATAAATTTTTGTCTAGATTTAATACAATCTATATCACAATCCCAGTAATTGTTTTTTATAACTTGACATGTTGATCCCAAAATTTATATGAAATTTCAAAACACCTAGAATACCCAAAACAACTTTGAAAAAAGAAAGTTGGGGGACTTATGCTATGTGATTTTAAAACGAATTATGAAGCTATACTAATCAAGACCATATGGTTTTGACAGAAGAATAGACACTTAGATCAGTGAAACAGAATTGAGAATTAAGAAATGGACCTATACTCATATAGTCCATTGATTTCTGAGAAAGATGTTTTGTGGTGACAGGACAGAAGGTGAATGGACTACCTCCCAATTATTAGGTGGGATATGATATGATACTACCCGTGCTAAGAGGATTTGAGGGAAAAAGCTATTAGTTACATAAGGGACTCCTGGGGAGAGCAGGTCAGGCACAAGCAGGTTCAGGCTGGCTTGAGTGAGGTCTAGAGAGTGCTTGGAACTTTATAGTGGCTGGGGGTTGCCCTTGGGAAAAGTGTCTGCATGCTGGCTAGAGCTTTGGAAGGTCTGAATTTCCTGCTGGTACCTGTCCAGTTATGGGACAGAGTGGGAAGAGTCAAGGGTGGCTTGAAAGTTGTCGGCAGTTAAATCTCCAAAATGGAGTCAAACTCTTAATTACAGGTGCAGAGGTAATTTAGTATTGAAAGAATCCTACTTTTAATAAATAGAACTGGAATAACTAGATATCCACATGGAAAGAAATGACCTCGATCCTTTTATCACACCTTACAGAAAAATTAATTAAAAGTGGGCCATAGATTAAACATAAAATGTGAAACCATAAAAATTCTAGAAAAAAACAGGATAAAACCTTTTTTTTACCTTGAGTTAGGCAAAGGTTGTTTTTTTTTTTTTTTTTTTTTTTTTTTTTAAGATTTTATTTATTTGTTTGACAGAGAGAGAGGGAACACAAGCAGGGGGAGCGGGAGAGGGAGAAGCAGGCTTACCGTGGAGCAGGGAGCCTGACGCAGGGCTCAATCCCAGGACCCTGGGATCATGACCTGAGTCGAAGGCAGACACTTAACGACTGAGCCACCCAGGCGCCCTAGGCAAAGGTTTCTTAGTTTGGACACAAAAAGCACAAATCCTAGAAGGAAAAAAAAAAAAAGATGAAATAGATTCATCAAAATTAAAACTTGTTTATTGAAAACTACTGTTAAGAAAATGAAAAAGCAAGCCACAAATTTGGAAAAGACATTTGCAGAAAACATACCTGACCAGGAAATTGCCTCAGGGTTATATAGAGAAATCCTCTTGTTCAATAATAAGTCATATAGCTCCATTTTAAAGATGAGCAGAAGATTTGGACATTTCACACACATTCAAAAGGAATGCACATAGCAAGAAGCACATGCAAAGATACTCAACATAATTGGTCACTAGGGAAATGCAGACTAAAACTGCAGTGTGATCCCATCAGACACCCACTAGAAAAACTGAAATTAAGAGGACTGAAAATTATGAGTCTTGTCAAGGATGTGGAATGACTGGAACTTTCATATCCTTACTGCTAGTGGGAATGAAGAACACTATGGCCACTTTGGAAAGCAGTTTGACAGTTTTTACAAAGTTAAATGTACACTTACCAAATGGCCCAGCCACTCTTTTTTTTTTTTTTATGTCTACCCATGAAAAATGAAAACATATGTCTGCATGCAGAATTTTACAATATTTTTCAGAGAAGCATTATTCACAAGAGCCCCAAATTGGAAATAGATCAAGTGTCCATCTTTTGGCAAACAGATAAATAAATTTTGGCATGGCCATAGTATGAAATTGTGTAGTGATAAAAGAGTTAAAAATATTAATACTCATAATATGGATTAATCTCAAAAACATGCTACATGAAAGAAGATGGATATAAAATTAAATACTGTATGATGACTCCATTTATAGGAAATTCTAGAAAGGACAAAACCATAATGACAGAGTATCCTAGGTTTTCTGGGGTTGGAGGGTGGGGATTGTCTGCAAAGGGACATAAAGTAACCTTTGGGTTAATGGAAGTGTCCCAAACTTGATTGCAGTGGTGGTCGCACTATGGTATACATTTGTGAATACTTATCGATCTGTGTACTTAGAATCAGCCAATTTTGTGGCTTGTCCATTACACTTCAATAAAACTAGATAATATTTTTAAATTGATAAAATTACTTTCAGCCACGGAGCCAGAGGATCCAAAATCTTTTGTATGCCTTCTTACAGATCTCAGCGAACCAGGAAATATTGCTGCTACGATATCCTTCTTCTTAGACCTATGGGAGGGGACCTCATGAGGTTGGTAGACATCCCCATGGTCATATATGCACATGAGTTGTCTCTTCCCTGAAGAGAGTATTTATCAGGACACTCTGCCTATTCCTCAGGGCTTGTGTTTGGGCCACATATGTCCTATTGCAGGAATATACAGTCAGAATGGACTATAATCCTCTGGTGTTCTAGTGTCATACAAAACCATCTAGTGCTTGTGAATGGATCTCTCAGAAAACGGAAAGGGCCAGGGATGGTGCAGGCCAGAATAGTAAGAATTACAGCAACAGTAACTTGAAAAATGATGTATTCTCTTTCCTTGCTCTGCCTTTCCTTGCCCTTCCTTGCCTTTTCTCTCCCAGTCAAGGATGAACATATTTATCTATTGAAAAATTGTCTCCGTTGGTTTGTTTGGCACAGAAATCTAATTGATACTTAAATACTCTTAACCCATGGTTTGGCAGTGCTGATCCCATTAGAATCTGTACTTTGAGATTCAGGGTAGTGATTACATCTTAACACTTACATTGTGGATGGGAAGAAAAGAGAAATCTGTTTATTTTTGCCAAAGGTCTGGTTATTTTATCCAGCAATTGGAGAATAATAGCCCTATGATAACTGTTCATTCAACTGAATTTAAGTGGCTATGGTAAAGTTACATTTAGTCATAGTTAAAACTTTATGTTCTCAAATAGATGTTGCTCAATTATGTCTTGCTCTGGAAAATGCTCACTAAAGCACATGTAGGCAGCCCCTTAAAGTACATGACTCAATAGTCGATGTGGTGTGGAGAGGCAGGCTGCTGCCTGGACATTTGCATTGCTTGATAAATACAGATTCAAGTAATGTGGAACCTAAATAAAAGGGTCTTGGAGGCTATTTCATCTACCCTCTTACTACTTACATTAGGAAAATGAGAAGAGAAGTTAAATGACTTGTCCAAGTTAACAAAGTATGTTAGTGATGGACCTGGGACTACAACGGAGATTGTGTGACTCATTCTAATACTCTTTCTATTGTACCATGCTGTATACTTAAAGGCTAATAAAACTGCACCATATCACATTCAATAGAGGGGACTCTCCCTAAATGAGAGCAATATGAAGGCCTGTGTTCTAATGCTATGTGTTGATTCTAGCCAATATCTGTGGTGTTCCCAGGAACTCATATTTGGAAGCTCACAGCATTATTTTAGTTGGTAAGAGGCAGAAAGTAACTGGGTAGAGATTTTAATAGCTCCTGATAGTAAAACATAGTGACAGCCTCATAGGATTTGATTCTGTTTTCAATATTTTATAACAAGCTCACTTTACTCCAAATGAATGGTGGTTCATATGGTTCCAGGATGAATTTCTTTTATAAGGGTTTTTACTCTTTAAGAAATACAGACACAGACATAAAAACAATTCAATCTTTTACCTCATTGCCTCCTTTTTCACCTGGTAATAAATTGTTGGCTGAGTCTAGATAGGCACATAATAGGCAGTGTAAAAACCCTCCATCAATGAAGAGATTTATCTCTGAATAGTCTGAGAAACATTCCTTTATGCAATAAATACTAGAGGTGGGGGTTATGGGCCAACAAGAAATGAATAGACTGTAAAGAAGCATTTATCAGGATGATGGTAAATACCAACCTTCAAAAAAGGAGAATTCTATAAACCACAGTCACTACCTACATTTCTTATGTGCTGTTTTTGACAGGATATGCCTTAAATACATTGCCTTAAACAAATTTATTCTTACCTTCCATAGAGATTTTGTCCATAACACTTTTCTCTGTCCTGTACTGAAGCCTTATTGCTATGTAACATTAGCTACATTTTTTTTTTTGATAATTTGATTTTATTGGTTCAGCAGAGTTCAGTTTATTCCATTTCTTATACCTGATACCTGTTCAGGTCATTACCTACATGGACAGAGAATTTCCAAGGTTATTCTTAGATAAGCTTTTGGAAAATGCTGAATGCTTAGAAAGTACTCAATAATTAGTTACTGATTGCTTGTTGGAACTGGTTGTTCTTCTTCCTCAAGACTGTTGACTTGGTTTTTTTCCATGATTGTTTTTAAGATGTTATAATTTTTGTGAACTTTTCATTATGGATTTATATGATTCTCCTTTCTTCTGGAGTATTATTTTTATAGTTCCTTTTGTCATGGAGGCAACACCTTGTGGATCAGAACCCTGTATACTTTGTATCGTGTCTCTAAAGGTATGCCCATTTTACTGTAAGGTCAAGGACTGAAGCTGGGCCTGAATAATGGAAGATACAATTTGATGCACTAAGAAGTATATTCTGATTCAGCATTCATGTTATGTTTTCTTTAATCGGAAATTGGAACTGTGGAATATAAGCAGATTGCAGACTGCTTGTTGACTATCATCTTAACTTTATATGAATAGAAATAACTTGAGGCTGGTGTTAATGTGAGAGATTTGGACTGCAGTACACAGTTATGCATTCATTCCCCCACCCACTTACCCCCAATACCCGTTTAATTTCCCCAACTTAGGGTGGAAATCCTCACTTTAATATCTGATGTCGCATCATCTGATTGCATTGGAGGTAGAATATTCAGACTGACTTTAGTCAGCAAACATTTATTGGGAATCTTCTATGTTTTTTTTTTTTCTTTTAACAACCACAAAACTCACTTTTATTAAGCTGAGCACAGTGAATTTAAAAGAACGTAATAAATTACTCAATTAGATGATTATTTTATAAATTGGTTAATCATTTTTTTAACTTCAAGAAAGTCTGTTTTGCTTTGTTTTGAATCACAACTTTTTTTTTAAAAATTTTATTTTATTATGTTATGTTAATCACCATACAATACATCATTAGTTTTTTTTTTTTTTTTTTTTGCATTCTTTTTTTTTTTAATTTTTTTATTCTTATGTTAATCCCCTTACATTACAACATTAGTTTTAGATGAAGTGTTCCATGATTCATTGTTTGTGCACAACACCCAGTGCTCCATGCAGAATGTGCCCTCCTAAATACCCACCACCAGGCTAACCCATCCTCCCACCCCCCTCCCCTCTAGAACCCTGTTTGTTTTTCAGAGTCCATCGTCTCTCATGGTTCGTCTACCCCTCCAATTTCCCCCGCTTCATTCTTCCCCTCCTGCTACCTTCTTCTTCTTCTTCTTCTTTTTTTTTTTCTTAACATATATTGCATTATTTGTTTCAGAGGTACAGATCTGAGATTCAACAGTCTTGCACAATTCACAGCGCTTACCAGAGCACATACACTCCCCAGTGTCTATCACCCAGTCACCCCATCCCTCCCACCCCACCCCCCACTCCAACAACACTCAGTTTGTTTCCTGCGATTAAGAATTCCTCATATCAGTGAGAACATATGATACATGTCTTTCTCTGTTTGACTTATTTCACTCAACATAATACCCTCCAGTTCCATCCACGTTGTTGCAAATGGCAATATCTCATTCCTTTTGATGGCTGCATAATATTCCATTGTATATATATACCACTTCTTCTTTATCCATTCATCTGTCGATGGACATCTTGGCTCTTTCCACAGTTTGGCTATAGTGGACATTGCTGCTATAAACATCGGGGTGCACGTACCCCTTCGGATCCCTACTTTTGTATCTTTGGGGTAAATACCCAGTAGTGCAATTGCTGGATCATATGGTAGCTCTATTTTCAACTTTTTGAGGAACCTCCATACAGTTTTCCAGAGTGGCTGCACCAGTTTGCATTCCCACCAACAGTGTAGGAGGGTTCCCCTTTCTCCGCATCCCCGCCAACATCTGTCGTTTCCTGACTTGTTAATTTTAGCCATTCTGACTGGTGTGAGGTGATACCTCATTGAGGTTTTGATTTGGATTTCCCTGATGCCGAGCGATATTGAGCACTTTTTCATGTGTCTGTTGGCCATTTGGATGTCTTCTCTGGAAAAATGTCTGTTCATGTCTTCTGCCCATTTCTTAATTGGATTCTTTGTTCTTTGGGTGTTGAGTTTGATGAGTTCTTTATAGATTTTGGATACTAGCCCTTTATCTGATATGTCATTTGCAAATATCTTCTCCCATTCTGTCGGTTGTCTTTTGGTTTTCTTAACTGTTTCCTTTGCTTTGCAAAAGCTTTTTATCTTGATGAAGTCCCAATAGTTCATTTTTGCCCTTGCTTCCCTTGCCTTTGGCTATGTTTCTAGGAAGAAGTTGCTTCGGCTGAGGTCAAAGAGGTTGTTGCCTGTGTTCTCCTTTAGGATTTTGATGGACTCCTGTCTCACATTGAGGTCTTTCAGCCATTTGGAGTCTATTTTTGTGTGTGGTGTAAGGAAGTGGTCCAGTTTCATTCTTCTGCATGTGTCTATCCAATTTTCCCAACACCATTTGTTGAAGAGACTGTCTTTGTTCCATTGGACATTCTTTCCTGCTTTGTCGAAGATTAGTTGACCATAGAGTTGAGGGTCCATTTCTGGGCTCTCTATTCTGTTCCATTGATCTATGTGTCTGTTTTTGTGCCAGTACCATGCTGTCTTGATGATGACAGCTTTGTAATAGAGCTTGAAGTCCGGAATTGTGATGCCACCGGCTTTGCTTTTCTTTTTCAATATTCCTCTGGCTATGCGGGGTCTTTTCTGGTTCCATACAAATTTTAGGATTATTTGTTCCATTTCTTTGAAAAAAGTGGATGGTATTTTGATGGGGATTGCATTGAATGTGTAGATTGCTCTAGGTAGCATTGACATCTTCACAATATTTGTTCTTCCAATCCATGAGCATGGAACGTTTTTCCATTTCTTTGTGTCTTCCTCAATTTCTTTCATGAGTATTTTATAGTTTTCTGAGTAAAGATCCTTTGTCTCTTTGGTTAGATTTATTCCTAGGTATCTTATGGTTTTGGGTGCAATTGTAAATGGGATCGACTCCTTAATTTCTCTTTCTTCTGTCTTGTTGTTGGTGTATAGGAATGCCACTGACTTCTGTGCATTGATTTTATATCCTGCCACTTTACTGAATTCCTGTATGAGTTCTAGCAGTTTTGGGGTGGAGTCTTTTGGGTTTTCCACATAAAGTATCATATCATCTGCAAAGAGTGAGAGTTTGACTTCTTCTTTGCCAATTTGGATGCCTTTGATTTCTTTTTGTTGTCTGATTGCTGTGGCTAGGACTTCCAATACTATGTTGAATAGCAGTGGTGATAGTGGACATCCCTGCCGCGTTCCTGACCTTAGGGGGAAAGCTCTCAGTTTTTCCCCATTGAGAATGATATTCGCTGTAGGTTTTTCATAGATGGCTTTTATGATATTGAGGTATGTACCCTCTATCCCTATACTCTGAAGAGTTTTGATCAAGAAAGGATGCTGTACTTTGTCAAAAGCTTTTTCTGCATCTATTGAGAGGATCATATGATTCTTGTTCTTTCCTTTGTTAATGTACTGTATCACATTGATTGATTTGCGGATGTTGAACCAACCTTGCAGCCCAGGGATCAATCCCACTTGGTCATGGTGAATAATCCTTTTAATGTACTGTTGGATCCTATTGGCTAGTATTTTGGTGAGAATTTTTGCATCCATGTTCATCAGGGATATTGGTCTGTAATTCTCCTTTTTGATGGGGTCTTTGTCTGGTTTGGGGATCAAGGTAATGCTGGCCTCATAAAATGAGTTTGGAAGTTTTCCTTCCGTTTCGATTTTTTGGAACAGTTTCAGAAGAATAGGTATTAATTCTTCTTGAAATGTTTGGTAGAATTCCCCTGGGAAGCCATCTGGCCCTGGGCTTTTGTTTTTTGGGAGATTTTTGATGACTGCTTCAATTTCCTTAGTGGTTATAGGTCTGTTCAGGTTTTCTATTTCATCCTGGTTCAGTTTTGGTAGTTGATACATCTCTAGGAATGCATCCATCTCTTCCAGGTTATCTAATTTGCTGGCATAGAGTTGCTCATAATATGTTCTTATAATTGTTTGTATTTCTTTGGTGTTGGTTGTGATCTCTCCTCTTTCATTCATGATTTTGTTGATTTGGGTCATTTCTCTTCTCTTTTTGATAAGTCTGGCCAGGGGTTTATCCATCTTGTTAATTCTTTCAAAGAACCAGCTCCTAGTTTCGTTGATCTGTTCTACTGTTCTTTTAGTTTCTATTTCATTGATTTCTGCTCTGATCTTTATGATTTCTCTTCTCCTGCTGGGTTTAGGCTTTATTTGCTGTTCTTTCTCCAGCTCCTTTAGGTGTAGGGTTAGGTTGTGTACTTGAGACCTTTCTTGTTTCTTGAGAAAGGCTTGTATTGCTATATACTTTCCTCTTAGGACTGCCTTTGCTGCATCCCAAAGATTTTGAACAGTTGTGTTTTCATTTTCATTGGTTTCCATGTATTTTTTTAATTCTTCTTTAATTTCCTGGTTGACCCATTCATTCTTCAGTAGGATGCTCTTTAGCCTCCATGTATTTGAGTCCTTTCCGACTTTCCTCTTGGGATTGAGTTCTAGTTTCAAAGCATTGTGGTCTGAAAATAGGCAGGGAATGATCCCAATCTTTTGGTACCGGTTGAGACCTGATTTATGACCTAGGATGTGATCGATTCTGGAGAATGTTCCATGGGCACTAGAGAAGAATGTGTATTCCGTTGCTTTGGGGTGGAATGTTCTGAATATGTCTGTGAAGTCCATTTGGTCCAGTGTGTCATTTAAAGTCTTTATTTCCTTGTTGATCTTTTGCTTAGATGATCTGTCCATTTCAGTGAGGGGGATGTTAAAGTCCCCCACTATTATTGTATTGTTGTTGATGTGTTTCTTTGCTTTTGTTATTAATTGCCTTATATAATTGGCTGCTCCCATGTTAGGGGCATAGATATTTACAATTGTTAGATCTTCTTGTTGGATAGATCCTTTAAGTATGATATAGTGTCCTTCCTCATCTCTTATTACAGTCTTTGGTTTAAAATCTAATTTGTCTGATATAAGGATTGCCACCCCAGCTTTCTTTTGGTGTCCATTAGCATGGTAAATGGTTTTCCACCCCCTCACTTTCAATCTGGGGGTGTCTTTGGGTCTAAAATGAGTCTCTTGCAGACAGCATATCGATGGATCTTGTTTTTTAATCCAGTCTGTTAGCCTGTGTCTTTTGATTGGGGCATTTAGCCCATTTACATTCAAGGTAACTATTGAAAGATAGGAATTTAGTGCCATTGTATTGCCTGTAAGGTGACTGTTACCGTATATTGTCTGTGTTCCTTTCTGGTCTATGTTGCTTTTAGTGTCTCTCTTTGCTTAGAGGACCCCTTTCAAGATTTCCTGTAGGGCTGGTTTTGTGTTTGCAAATTCCTTTAGTTTTTGTTTGTCCTGGAAGCTTTTTATCTCTCCTTCAATTTTCAATGACAGCCTAGCTGGATAGAGTATTCTTGGCTGCATATTTTTCTCATTTAGTGCTCTGAATATATCCTGCCAGTCCTTTCTGGCCTGCCAGGTCTCTGTGGATAGGTCTGTTGCCAATCTAATGTTTCTACCATTGTAGGTTACATATCTCTTCTCCCGAGCTGCTTTCAGGATTTTCTCTTTGTCTCTGAGACTCGTAAGTTTTACTATTAGATGTCGGGGAGTTGACCTATTTTTATTGATTTTGAGAGGGGTTCTCTGTGCTTCCTGGATTTTCATGCCTGTTTCTTTCCCCAAATTAGGGAAGTTCTCTGCTATAATTTGCTCCATTATACCTTCTGCCCCTCTCTCTCTTTCTTCTTCTTCTGGGATCCCAATTATTCTAATGTTGTTTCGTCTTATGGTATCGCTTATCTCTCGAATTCTGCCCTCATGATCCAGTAGTTGTTTATCTCTCTTTTTCTCAGCTTCTTTATTTTCCAGCATTTCATCTTCTATATTACTGATTCTCTCTTCTGCCTCATTTATTCTAGCAGTTAGCGCCCCCAATTTTGATTGCACCTCATTAATAGCCTTTTTGATTTCTACTTGGTTGGATTTTAGCTCTTTTACTTCTCCAGAAAGAGTTTCTCTAATAACTTCCATATTTTTTTCAAGCCCAGCTAGTATCTTTAAAGTGATGATTCTGAACTCTAGATCTGACATCGTACTAATGTCCGTATTGAGTAGGTCCCTGGCAGTCGGTACTGCCTCTTGTTCTTTTTGTTGAGGTGATTTTTTCCGTCTCGTCATTTTGTGCAGAGGAGAATAGATTAATGAGAGAACAAAATGCTAGCAGAGTAACCACGTCCCCAGAAAATATACTCTAAACAAATCAGAAAAGACCTGAAGCAGTGGGATAAGAAGGGGAAAGAGAGAAAAAAGAAAAAGAAAAAAAAAAGAAAAAGATAAAGATAAAAACAAAAACAAACAAAACAAAACAACCACAACAAAAGAAAAACCAGAATGTGATCAAATATGATCTATATGGTATATAGATCAGTGCCACACACTAGATTTGGGGTGTGTTTTGGTCTTTTAGAAGAAAGTGTCTCCCAAAATTTTAAAGAAAGAAAAAGATATATGTACAAAAATAAGGGTTGATATGATGAAGGGATAGAAAATGACTGTAAAAATGGAAATTATAAAAAATTTTATAAAAGGAATTGATAAGAAGTTGTTTGAAAAAGAAAGAAGAAGATTTAAAAAAAGAAAAAAGAAAAAGAAAAAAAAAGGGAGAGGATGTGATCAGGCAGGGGAATAGAAAACACCATATACTAGAGATTTAGGGTATATTTTAATCTGTTAGAAGAAACTATCTCAAAATTTTAAAGAGAGAACAACTTATATATATAAGCCAAAAATACGGGTAACTACTATGAAGGGATAGAATATGACTCTAAAAATGAAAAATAAAAATGTTTTTTTTTTAAAAAAAGGGATTGATAAGATGTTGTTTGAAAAAGGGAAAAAGAAAAATTCAAAAAGAAATAAAAAGACAAAAAGACAGTTAAAAAAAAAATTAACTTTAAAAGACTAAGGAATCATGGTAAAAAAGCCGTGAATTCTATGTGCAGTATTCCCCTAGCGCTGGAGTTCTGCCGTTCTCATTGATCGGTAAACTTGGTCTTGGCTGGCTGTTCTCGCTGAATTTCTGGGGAGGGGCCTGTTGCCGTGGTTTCCAAATGTCTCTGCCGGAGGCGGAATTGCCCCGCCCTTGCCCCCTCCCGGCTAAGTCATCTGCTCAGGTTTGCTCTCCGGGGCTTTTGTTCCCTGCGAGCTTTCCGTACAGCTTTGGAGGCGGAGCGTGAAAATGGCGGCCTCCCAATCTCCGCCCCGGAGGAGCCGAGAACTCGGTCCTGCTCCTCAGTGAGCCCCCAGAGAAAAGCCGTCAGTCACTCCCGTCTCCCCGGTCTCCGGCTGCACTCCATGCTCAACCGGCCTGTGACCGCGCGTTTCTATCTCTGGCACCCGACCCGGTCTGGAGTCTCCAAACCCAGCAGATCCCTGCGGTGCCCTCCCGCGCGGCTCCTCCCGGGGGAGGAAGGTGAGTCTCCCCGGATCTGCCGCTTGTTGGGTCCCTGCTGGAGGAGCAGTGGCCCGGCTGTGCCGCGGATCACGGTTTATGGCCACCCCGAGCTGAGAGCCCGCGCCTGGGCTCCGCCTCTGCAGCCGGCTTCCCTGCTCCGATACCTGGGAGCTCTGCCGCCCTCAGGCACCCCCGGTCCTTCTGTAACCCCGAGGGTCCTGAGACCACACTGTCCCGGAGGGTTCCACCCCCCGCTTAGCCACCAGAGTGACGTCCCTCGGCGGAGCAGACTTTTAAAAGTTCCGATTTTGTGCTCCGCGGCTCTATCACTTGCCAGAAGCGGCCGACGGAGGCCCCTCCCCCGCCGTCTATCCTCCTGAATATCGCCTCGGATTCACTTCTCCGCACGTCCTACCTTCCAGAAAGTGGTCGCTTTTCTGTTCAGAAAGTTGTTGCTCTTCTTTTCTTTGATCTCCTGTTGGGTTTGTAGGTGTTCAGAATGGTTTGATCCCTATCCAGCTGAATTCCTGAGAGGAGACGAAATCCAGGTCTCCTACTCCTCCGCCATCTTGCTCCGCCCCTACATCATTAGTTTTTGATGTGGTGATCCACGATTCATTGTTTTCATATAACACCCAGTGCTCCATGCAGTACATGCCCTCCTTAATACCCATCACCGGGCTAACCCATCCCCCCACCCCCCTCCCCTCTAAAAGCCTCAGTTTGTTTCTCAGAGTCCATAGTCTCCCATGGCTCATCTCTCCCTCTGATTTCCCCCCCTTCATTTTTCCCTTCCTTCTCCTAATGTCCTCCATGCTATTCCTTATGTTCACAAATAAGTGAAACCATATGATAATTGACTTTCTCTACTTGACTTATTTGACTTAGCATAATTTCCTCCAGTCCCATCCATGTTGATGTAAAAGTTGGGTATTCATCCTTTCTGATGGCTGAGTAATATTCCATTGTATATAAGGACCACATCTTCTTTATCCATTCATCTCTTGAAGGGCATCTCGGCTCTTTCCACAGTTTGGCTATTGCAGACATTGCTGCTATGAACATTGTGGTGCATATTGGCCCTTCTTTTCACTACATCTGTGTCTTTGGGGTAAATACCCAGTAGTGCAATTGCTGGGTCATAGGGTAGCTCTATTTTTAAATTTTTGAGACACCTCCACACTGTTTTCCAAAGTGGCTGTACCAACTTGCATTCCCACCAACAGTGTAAGAGGGTTCCCCTTTCTCCACAACCTCTCCTACATTTGTTGTTTCTTTCCCTGTCCATTTTTGCCATTCTAACTGGTGTAAGGTGGTATCTCAGTGTGGTTTTGATTTGAATTTCCCTGATGGCTAATGATGATGAACATTTTTTCATGTGTCTGTTAGCCACTTGTATGTCTTCTTCAGAGAAGTGTCTGTTCATGTCTTCTGCCCATTTTTTGACTTGATTATTTGTTTTTTGGGTGTTGAGTTTGAGAAGTTGTTTATAGATCTTGGATACCAGCTGTTTATCTGTAGTGTCATTTGCAAATATCTTCTCCCATTCTGTGGGTTGCCTCTTTGTTTTGTTGACTGTTTCCTTTGCTGTGCAGAACTTTTTATCTTGATGAAGTCCCAAAAGTTCATTTTTGCTTTTGTTTCACTAGCCTTTGGAGATGTATCTTGAAAGAAGTTGCTGTTGTCAAAGAGGTAACTCCCTATGTTCTCCTCTAGGATTTTGATGGATTCCCGTCTCACACTGAGGTCTTTCATCCACTTTGAGTATGGTGTTAGAGAGTGGTTGAGTTTCATTCTTCATGTGGCAGTCCAATTTTCCCAGCACCATTTATTGAACAGACTCTTTTTTCCATTTCGACCATAGAGTTGAGGGTCCATATCTGGGCTCTCTCTTCTGTTCCATTGGTCTATATGTCTGTTTTTGTGCCAGTACCATGCTGTCTTGGTGATCACTGCTTTGTAATATAGCTTGAAATCAGGCAACGTGATGCCCCCAACTTAGTTTTTCTTTTTCAACATTTCCTTGGTGATTCGGGGTCTTTTCTGATTCCATACAAATTTTAGGATTGTTTGTTCCAGCACTTTGAAAAATGTCATTGGAATTTTGACCTGGATGGCATTGAAGGTATAGATTGCTCTGGGTACCACAGACATTTTAACAATGTTTATTTTTCCGATCCATGAGCATGGAATATTTTTCCATGCTTTTGTGTCTTCTTCAATTTCTTTCATGAGTGTTCTGTAGTTCCTAGAGTATAGATCCTTTCCCTCTTTGGTTAGGTTTATTCTGAGGTATCTTATGGTTTTTGGTGCTATTGTAAATGGAATCATTTCTCTAATTTCTTTCTACAGTTGCATTGTTAGTGTATAAGAAAGCAACTGATTTCTGTGCATTGATTTTGTATCCTGCCACATTACTGAATTGCTGGATGAGTTCTAGTAATTTGGGGGTGGAGTCTTTTGGGTTTTCCACATAAAGTATCATGTCATCTGTGAGAAGAGAGAGTTTGACTTCTTCTTTGCCAATTTGAATACCTTTTATTTCTTTTTGTTGTCTGATTGCTGTTGCTAGGACTTCTAGTACTATGTTCAACAATAGTGGTGAGAGTGGGCATCCTTGATGTGTTCCTGATCTTAAGGGAAATGCTCTCAGCTTTTCCCCATTGAGGATGATATTCACTGTGGGTTTTTCATAGATGGACTTTATGAACTTGAGGAACGTTCCCTTTATCCCTATACTCTGAAGAGTTTTAATCAGGAAAGGATGCTGTATTTGGTCAAATGCTTTTTATGCATCAATTGAGAAGACCATATGGTTCTTCCTCTCTCCTCTTATTAATGTGTTCTATCACATTGATTGATTTGCAGATGTTGAACCACCCTTGCATCCCAGGGATAAATCCCACTTGGTCGTGGTGGATGATCCTTTGAATGTATTGTTGGATCCTATTAGCTAGGATTTTGTTGAGGATTTTGGAATCCATATTCATCAGGGATATCGGTCTGAAATTCTCCTTTTTGATGGGGTCTTTGCCTAGTTTGGGGATTAAGGTAGTGCTGGCCTCATGAATGAGTTTGGAAGCTTTCCTTCTGTTTCTGTTTTTTGAAACAGCTTCATGAGAATAGGTATTATTTCTTCTTTGAATGTTTGGTAGAATTCCCCAGGGAATCCATCAGGCCCTGGACTCTTGTTTTTTGGGAGGTTTTTGATCACTGCTTCAATCTCGTTACTGGTTATTGGCCTATTCAGGTTGTCAATTTCTTCCTGTTTCAGTCTTGACAGTTTATAGGTTTCCAGGAAGGCATCCATTTCATCCAGATTGCTCAGTTTATTGCCATATGGTTGTTGATAATAATTTCTAATAATTGTTTCTATTTCCTTGGTGTTAGTCGTGATCTCTCCCCTTTGATTCATAATTTTATTAACTTGGGTCCTTTCTCTTCTGGATAAGTCTGGCCAGTGGTTTATCGATCTTATTAATTCTTCCAAAGAACCAGCTTCTAGTTTTGTTGATCTGATCTACTGTGTGTCTGGTTTCTAATTCATTGATCTCTGCTCTAATCTTAATTATTTCTCTTCTAATGTGTGGCTTAGGCATCGTTTGTTGCTTTTTCTCCAGTTCTTTAAGGTGTAGAGTTAGTTGGTGAATTCAGGATTTTTCTATTTTTTTGAGTGAGGCTTGGTTGGCTATGTATTTCCCCCTTAGGACCACCTTTGCAGTATCCAATAGGTTTTGGACCGATGTGTTTTCGTTCTCATTGGTTTCCATGAATTGTTTAAGTTCTTTTTGATTTCCTGGTTGACCCAAACATTCTTTAGTAGAGTGGTCTTTAGAAATTCAAGTGTTTGAATTTCTTCCAAATTTTTTCTTGTGATTGAGTTCCAGTTTTAAAGCATTATGGTCTGAGAATATGCAGGGAATAATCTCAATCTTTTGGTATTGGTTGAGACCTGATTTGTGACCCAGTATGTGGTCTATTCTGGAGAAAGTTCCATGTGCACTTGAGAGGAGTGAGTATTCTGTTGTTTTAGGGTGGAATGTTCTGTAAATATCTATGAGGTCCATCTGATCCAGTGTCTCATTCAAAGCTCTTGTTTCCTTGTTGATTTTCTGCTTAAATGATCTGTCCATTGCTGAGAGTGGAGTATTGAGGTCTCCTACAATTAACATATTGTTATCAATATGACTCTTTATTTTGGTTAACAGTTGGCTTATGTAGATGGCTGCTCCCATCTTGGGGGTGTAGCTATTTACAATTGTTAGATCTTCTTGTTGGATAGACCCTTTGAGAATGATATAGTGTCCTTCTGTGTCTCTAACTACAGTGTTTAATTTAAAATCTAATTTGTCTGATATAAGAATTGCTACCTCAGCTTTCTTTTGAGGTCCATTGGCATGGAAGATGGATCTCCATCCCTTCATTTTCAGTCTGGATGTATCTTTAGGTTCAAAATGAGTCTCTTGTAGACAGCATATGGTTGGGTCCTGTCTTTTTATCCAATCTGCAACCCAGTGCCATTTTATGGGAGCATTTAGGCTATTCACGTTAAGAGTGATTATTGAAAGATATGAATTTATTGTCATCATGTTGCCTGTGAAGACCTTGTTTTTATAGACTGTCCCTGTAAATTTCTGTTGTATATCACTCTTGGGGTCTTTCTCCCCTTAATATTTCTTGCAGGGCTGGCTTAGTGGTCACATATTCTTTCAGCTTTTGCCAGTCTTGAAAGCTCTGCATCTCTCCATCCATTCTAAATGACAGCCTTGCCAGATATAGTATTCTTGGCTGCATTCTTTTGTTTAGTACCCTGAATATGTCTTGCCAGGCCTTTCTGGCTTGCCATGTCTCTGTGGATAGGTCTGACGTTATTCTGATGTTCCTCCCTCTGTACGTAAGGAATCTCTTCCCCCTAACTGACCTTCAGATGGTTTCCTTGGTTCTAAGATTTGCAAGTTTTACTATTACATGCCGGCGTGTTGGCCTGTTTTCCTTGATCTTGGGAGGGGTCCTCTCTGCCCCTAGGACTCGAATGTTTGTTTCATTCCCCAGATTAGGGAAGTTCTCAGCTACAATTTGCTCAAATATATCTTCTAGTCCTCTCTCTCTCTCCACCCCCTCCAGGATTCCAATAATTCTGACATTGGAATGTTTCATGGTGTCACTTATTTCTCTGATTCTATTTTCATGGATTCTGAGTTGTTTTTCCCTGGCCTCCTCTTTTCCCTTTTTATCTATTAAATTGTCTTCCAGGTCACTAATTCGTTCTTCTGCCTCACTTACCCTAGCTGTTAGATTATTTAGATTAGATTGGATCTCATTGATAGCATTTTAAAATTCTGCCAATTCAGCTTTCATTTCTGCCCTTAGAGACTCTATGTTGCCATTAATTGATTTCTCCATTCTAGCTATTGTCTTCACAATTGCTAGCCTGAATTCCATCTCCGACTACTTGGTTATATCTGCATCCATTTGTAAATCTGCAGCATAAGTCATATTCTCTGAGTCTTTCCTATTTTTTGGGTTCCTCCCCCTAGTCATTCTGTTGAGGGGTGGTTGAGGGAATGTATAGAGTCCAAATTATTGACCACAACCCAAGCAAGATGCACCTGTTTTCTTGGGACCTTAGGGTTGCTGGCCTCTTGTTCTCCCAGCCTGTCTTCTGGAGGAGGGGCCTGCTGGGCTGTTACTCAGGCAACCCTGTTTGGGCAGAGTTGCCCTGTCCCCTGTGGTGGGGGATGGGCTCAGTGAAATCCGGTTTTGGGGGGCTTTTGTTCTCTGGCAGCTTTCCCTGGCAGCTTTCCTCGTCTCTTCCGAGAGTCAGAGCAGAAGAGACAGTTTCCAACCCTCTGCCTCAGAGCAGAGAGATCGTTTTCTGTTCTTTAGTGAGCCCTCCTCCAGGCCACACTATCTCCGTTTCTGTCTGTGCTGCTATAAATTGCAGCGTCCTGGGTTATGCGCCCCTCCGCAGCACTCCCAGTCCTGCCTCCAGGTCGGGGCTCGTCTCTGCCCTTTGTGCTTCTAAAACCGCCAGCCACCCCCAGTTCGCACATGCAACCTCGCTGTTCATGTTTCTGTTGGGGGGGGTGGCTGCCCTAAAGTCCTCTCCCTGCCGCTACCGCCGCTACTAGTCTGCAAGTCTGTGCCCCGTCTCCAGCGTGGGAGGCTTTCGTTCACTGCTGGTGTAGGATCCCCATGGCCAGGCTCCCTCCTGCTGCCCTTTATCCTCCAATATCTGCCGTGGAATCACAGCTCCTTGCTTCATACCTCGAAACCAACCGCCTGTGATATTCTGTTTGTAGAGATCCAAATCTGTCTTCTTACATCTCAGGCTGATTTAGTGGGAGTTCAGCTGGTAGATATCCAGCTCAATTCTGGGGACCGGTTGGAATAGGGTCCCCTACTCCTCCGCCATCTTTTCCCCTTGGGAACCTTCTATGTTTTTTAGCCTAGTAAGTTAATGGAAATGAAGCAAGATTTCCAGTACCTCTTAGAGTTAAAACTCCTTGAGCACTTACTCTATCTATACCTGAAATTCTGATTAGCATTTTATCTGCAGTATTTCATTTAGTGTTTACAGAAATCTTGAGGGAGGTGCTGCTAGTATCTACATTTTATAGATAGGAGAATTGAAACTCAGATAGGTCAGGTGATTAGCCTGAGGTTACTCACTTTATAGCAAAACCAGGACTTGAACTCAAACTTGTGTGATTCTAGAATTCCTGGTTGAAACCTAAATCCTGTGTACCATCACAAGTAGAGGGTTTGATGGCCTTCATTCCCCTCTGCAATTTCACCCAGCTTTAGTGTCCGGACACTTGTGTTTTGTTCTCTTTATCCCTAGTAATTGACAACCTACTTGGCTTTGTGTTTGTGTTCAATAAGTGTTAGTTGAATGAATGCATGCATAGGAAGGAATGCTCTACCTCAAGGTTTTTCTTTGACCTTGGATGGCTACTGATTTTGTTTGTTAAAATGCAGATGATAATGCAGAGGCATTAAGAAGGACAAAGAGGATCAAATAACGAAGTTAAAATGTTTTATTCCAAACACTAGTAACACAATATTGGAATCAAAGTGCTGAACATAACAGATTTTCCCCACGCCAAAGAGTACGATTATTCATGAAGTGAAGGACAAAGACATCTTGTAGTGTTTTTATGAAAGAGAAACATATATCAGAGGGCATAATGAAATTTTTGATAATAGAGTTTTGCCTTTCTTTACCAAGCCTGTCTTGCAACGTACATTCTTAATGAAGGCAAAGAAAGATCAACAAGCCACAAACAGATCTTTTCTGTTAAAGATAAAGCAATTAGGAAGCACAAAAGAAAGGAAAGAAAAAAGCTCCAATAAACTGGAACAATTACAAACATTATAAGAAAATCAATAAAATCAAATCTACTCTTAAGGCAACAAGTCTATTCAAGCATTGTTACAGACTATCTGATCATTACAAAGAAATCTCAGTTTGGGAGATTACAGGGGAATGAAATGAAACCAAAAATGTTAAGACCAAGGCTATGTGAGAGGCAGCTTTTATGCTTTACAAGGATGTGCATGTACATGTCCTCATGCAGAAGGAGATCTGCAGAGGTCCTCGAATTAACTGAATCAGGGTGGAATAGACAAAAGTTAGGATTCACTTCATTTCAACAGAGTTACTGGTTAGTCGTTTTATCTTATTCATCAGTCAGTAATATCAAGTTAAAATCGGAAGCTTAGGGTTGTGCTAGATAATATAGGAAGAAACCGCTTTTCACATGCTCTGTCCTCCCTGTTGGTTTCACTTACTAATCCAACAATCATGTCGACTGCTACCTCCTCTAGGACACTCCTCCTGATTCCATTAGGCAGAGTGAATCACTTCCCTTTCTGCACTGGGTAGCAGTTTATTTGGTCCTAAGCTCTCCCCTGCATAGCCCCTGTATATCTCTTAGTCCTGGTATTGTTATGATTTACTTCTACCTGCCCCCTCAGATTAAGAACAATTTTACCAACAGAGTCCAGCATAGAGCAGGTGGTCAGAGAGTATGTTCTGAGGGATGGATAAAGGAACTTATCTAGAAGACACACCAATTTCTTAACCTGTGCCCACTAACTAACCTTCAATGGTTTATATCATTCATTCACTCAACAATTAATAACCCATCATATTCCAGGTACCTTGTTAGGCATGAGGGATATAGGAATAAGATGATACCTCAAATCAAGGAGATTTCAGTTTTGGAAATTGGTGAATTCATAAAAATGCTTTCCCCTATGGTGAATTTGATGTTATACATTTTTACCACAAAACAAAACAAAACAGAACAAAACAGAAAGAAAACTGGCCTCTTATCTTCAAAAGTGCCATTGACAAGGAAAGGCTGAGGAACTGTTCCAGAGTGAAGGAGATGAAAGAGCCATGACAACAAAATGATTCTGCAACCATATCCTTTTGCTAGAAAGGAATTTATTAGGATAGCAGGCTTGAATGGGGTCTGAGGATTAGATGGTAGTAATATATCAGTGGTAATATCCTGATTTTGAGACTTGTACAGTGGCAATGTAAGAGAATGTTCCTCTCATAGGAAGTCTTTTGAGCAGAAGGGAAATCTTACCAGAATGGAAATCTGAATCTTCATAGAGAAATAAAGAGTGCTGGAAATAATACATATTAAAACACACACACACACACACACACACACCACTTCTATAGATTCTCACAGAGACATTTCTAATTTTAGTAATTTCAGTGACGATATGTTGCCAGTGGAGGGAAGAACTGTTTGTTTTTTTCTTGGAGAACCTTGTACTTTTTTAGTGTCTAACAGCATCATTATGTGGGCTGGAACAGACCATTTTTGAGAGTTTTTCAAGGATGGAAACGGTTTAGGAGCCAGAGGTTTCCCCAAACATCACAGCTTCTCTGGTTACTCAAGGGCCAGAACCAGGTACAAAGTTTAACTTTGTTCCAAAGAAAGGCGAGGTGCATTGTTACCAGGAAAAAAAAAAAAATCCTTTTATCATTATCTGTAGAATAGAAGGGTAGGAATGTGGACTTTCTGTACTTTTATTATTTTTAAAAGAAATACATATATATATGATTGAAAAAATGAATATTACTTATAATAACACTAAACAGATATAACTGCTTTAATGCTTCAGTGTAGTCTTATCTTTTGTACATAGGTGTATGAATTTTGCCCTACTACTATATGGACAGAAGCATGACACATTTTTATTTTTCCAAATCAAATTAAATGAGTCTTTGCATCCTTTTTGCTGTCCTCCTTTCCTAGTGTCCAACAAGAAATCTGAGGATTTGCATGGTACCCCCAAAATGAGGGGCCGTGAGTCTTTAATTCATCACAGTCCCAGCAGAGATGTTCACTGATGAGGCTGTCTTGATCCCTCTTCTCCATCCCACTGTACCAGGGAGGTTTATCTACGGCCTCAGAATCACAGCTCTCACCACTGTGGCTCTCAGTGTTGGGGTTTCCAACATCTGCAAGCCAGCTGGTCAAAGATCCTATCTCTCTGGCATCCTTGTAAATCTCCCCCAAAGCCCTAACTCACTTCATCTGCCTTAGGACACTCCGTTTTAGCTGTGTCTTTCATTCTATATCTCAGGGCTGTCTCCTGCACCCTATGCATAGACTTTGTTCTTTGTCTCTGTAGGCCTTGGCTTTTGTTTTATTTATTTATTTTTTAAAGATTTTATTTATTTGAGAGAGAGAGAATGAGAGAGAGAGATAGAACACACATGAGGGGCAGAGGGTCAGAGGGAGAAGCAGACTCCCTGCTCAGCAGGGAGCCCGGTGTGGGAATCGATCCTGGGACTCCAGGATCATGACCTGAGCTAAAGGCAGTCGCTTAACCAACTGAGCCACCCAGGTGCCCCAGACCTTGGCTTTTAAAAACAAATCAGCTTAATTCTCTTGTGGAAGTCTCTGGTTTTCACGTTACAAAGCCTAATATCTTCTCCCTAGGGATGGGTGTCATATTTATATATATACATACATACATACATATATACACACTTCTGATTCTTCTGCAGTAGGGGAAATATATCATAGATGATTAAATTATCCTACCACACATTTCATAACTTTATATTTATAGTATTTCACCCTTAAACTCAGTTGAATAAATATTTGTTGAGTGTCTACTATGTGGGACACAACAGTGAGAAAGACATTTTCTATGAAAGAGTCATAGTTTGGTGAGGAGTCTTGGTGCCCAAAAGGTTATTGATTCTCCTACTGTAGAGTTTTGTTCTAAGTGATTTCTGAGAACAGGTCTTTTTCCCTTGATGTTCTTGTCTCTCTGTTTTTTTTTTTTTCCCTCTCTCCTTTTTCACACCTGAGAACAGGTGCAAGTTCGTAGCATCTGTGCTGCCTCATAAGGAAGCAATTCAGCTATTCTTTACCCTCAGTAGTGCCAAGAACCATGGGTGTTTCTGCTACCTTCCTTTTCAGGTGATTTCAACTCTTCACTCGTTTCTCTTATGGTAGAAATGGGAGTCATCGGTGTCCACAAACACCCGCTGGGTACAGAGATTAGCTCCAGATGCTGCTATAATGTGTAGTTCACCCAGGCAGAAATACCCCTCATTAAGACAAAATTCTGCCAGCAGAGATGCTTACCTGGCTTTTGCTACTGTGTGGTACCTGAATGTGAGCAGTGACTCTTCCACTGGGTCCACCCAATCCTAACACTGTAACATCCTGGGAGCAATTGTTTAATTGGGTCTTAATGAAGACAACAAAATAATCTGCTTAAAGTGCCAACATTTGGAATGAGAATTCTATCAATATAAGAGTGAAAATATAATACAAATAGATGGCATTTTAAACTCATTATATATAGGTACTGTGTTGTGTTTTATGTTGAATTAACCCATTTAATTTTCATCACTCCGATAAGGTAGATGTTATTACCTTTTTTTTTTTAAGATTTTATTTATTTATTCATGAGAGACAGAGAGAGAGAGAGAAGCAGAGGGAGAAGCAGGCTCCCAAGGAGCAGGGAGCCCGATGCGGGGCTCAATCCCAGGACTCCAGGATCATGACCTGAGCCGAAGGCAGACGCTTAAATGATTGAGCCACCCAGGCTCCCTAATGGTTATTTTTTTTTTTTAAGATTTTATTTATTTATTTAACAGAGAGAGACAGTGAGAGAGGGAACACAAGCAGGGGGAGCGGGAGAGGGAGAAGCAGGCCTCCCCGCAGAGCAGGGAGCCCGATGAGGGGCTCGATCCCAGGACTCTGGGATCATGACCTGAGCCGAAGGCAGACGCTTAACCATCTGAGCCACCCAGGTGCCCTTATTACCTTTTTTTTTTTATGGATAAGGAAATGCAAACTTTGAGTGTTTATGCCCAAGGTCAACAGAATGAACGACTGACAGCTAAATATTCTAGTCTCAGCACCTGTCCTCTTAACCATGAGGTTTTATGCCTCAGCATATGTGTAAAACCTGTAAATGATGTTCAGTGCACTTCTGTTTTTATTAGTTGCTTTTCACTTCCAGAAAAAGCGCTCATATTCTTGTCTTCACATGGTCTGCATCAAAATTACTGGTATATATTTTAGGGGACTTGTTATAGTTCACAGGAAATTTGGCTTGTTGCACATATATTTACTCCAAGTTACCTGTCAGTGTAATTCTTATCAACTGATTTCCATGAAAATTTGTTCCCACCTCTGCTAAGTGCCTACAGCTAATTAATTACTTATCTTGAAGTGTGTTGGTTTCCTATCGCTGCTGTAACAAAATACCACAAACCCAGTGACTTAAACTGTGATTGGAGAAGGTGCCAGGTCCTAAACCAGTTCATGTGAGTATGACACCTGAGTGGTAGGGACACAGTTCACTTTGAGGCCACGGCTGTGTGATGCCCCCCGGGGCAGTCCTTCAGGCTCCCCTCACCCCTCCTCCCCTGTGGCAATGACTGAGCCCAGGCTTCCTGGCTGCAGGAACGGGGAGTGATGGTGGGTGGTAGAGCCCCCCCGCTGACTGGTGTGGGACATGCAGCTTGCTTGGCAAAAAGGGCCCCAGAAACTTTGAGAGGACTAGCCTAACCTAGCCCACTCTAATACAAATAGGCTTTATTATCTCCAGCTTCAGCAGATGAGACTTAAGAGCAGACTAGTTAAGTAGGTGGCTAGTGATTGGCAGAGCAGGGATGCACAAGTCCCCGCCCACCCAGCTTCAGAACCTGTATTGTGATTACACATCACCACCCTTAGTGTCTCCAGGGAGAAGATAGGCAAGGCAGAAGGTGTCAGACAGAAGGAGCAGGGCTTTCGAGGAAGCGTCTGCACATCTGGACAGCTGAGTCTGGTGTCTTTGGGGTCTTTTTCACTCTGAGTCTTGAGAACTTCCTCTTTCCCTTTACTCCCCTGTTCCTTTGTCGTGAGCCCATGCTCTCAGATAACTTCAAACACTTAAAAAAATTAAGCACAGTTTCTAGTTTCCCCTCCACACTTTAGGGCATTTTGCACGTGCCCTTGAATGATTTTCAACTTTAAATAAGTCCTCCATCTCCCTCCCTCTCTGGAGTCCCTGAGAAGTGTGTCTGCTTCCAGCCCTTTCGTGGAAGAAAGCACTTTGTTCTAAGCAAACAACAAACAAACAGAGAGAGAAGTAAGCGAGTTTGGGAAAGGCAGAGAACAAAGAGAGTGCTGAGGGGAGACAGGGAGCTGGGCAGACCTGTCGGTTATGCTCTGTGAAGAAAAAAGGCAGCAACAACAGGGCACCTGGAGAGTCTGTCTTTTCAGACTTGCTTTCCCAGGGGTGCCCAACTTGAGCTGCTTTTCACTGTTGAGGCTGGGGAAGCTGCGGGGAGGAAGGAGGTCACTCTGCCTTTGACTTTGTCCCAGAGAATGACTATGACTGAGAAAAGTTAATTGTTGGAAAACGGGTTTGGCTGTGTTCCTGTGCAGCCAGGCCTTCTGCTTCCAGACCCAGACCCAGTGGCTTTGCATGACGCTTATGACTGTGAGCCACTATATTTTTTAAATGATTTTAAATATGCTCAGTGGAAGGGGATTTTGGCCGTGAGAGAAGACACAAAGTGAGAGATGACTAGAATTTTCATCCCCAGTCTCCCCCAGAAAGAGGAGTCTTGGAAAAGGTATGAATGCTAAAAAGGCTAACATACAGTGTTGGGAGCCAACCTTTTGTATGGCCCACAAAGGCAGAATTAATTCCTGTCGGGGAGAGTTTCAGGGGCAGGTTTCTAGGAAAAAATTTAAAGGCTGCTCCTAATAGATTTACAATAAGCTTCCCTTAACTGGAATGCATTTAAACAAGAGAAGAAACATCGTAAGAGGGACTCAGACAACTGACAGGCAGAATTTCCTAAATTGTGCCCTGGAGCTGACCTCCTGCAGAATCAGCCAAGAGGCTTGTTACTAATGCGTATTTCCAGGCTTCAAGTCAGTCAGCATTTGAGAATGCCTTCAGCTGGGGATTGGAGTCCGAGATCCCTCAGACAAATCTTTATGCTCTACGGACCACTCTTAGATAGTTACGCTAGACTCTCTAAGATACTTTTAATTCTGAGAATTTGCGACTCAGGTTCTGGAACTGCTTTTGCTCTTGACAGGATAGGCTGCTTTCAACAAATCATTTAATCCGTCCACTTCCTCATCTCCCCGGATGATCCCAGATGCATTTGGGGACTTAAAAATTAATATGTATTCCTGGATCCTGTCCCTGAAAATTCTGATTCAGTAAGTCTAGGGTAATCCATATGGTCAGCCAGGTTTGGGAACCAATGAAGTATAAATGATCTCTAAGGATTTTCTAGCATCAAAATGTCATGAATCTGCATTATTGAAAGTGATCAAAAATGTCTTATGCTCCATCTTATCCATATCTTCTCCATCTAGGATGTTTTAGAAGGTGGCTCCCTTTTCTGGACCAAGTTTTGATCATTTATTTATTTTCCAAAATTGCAAAAAAGTAGACACTTTCCAGGAATATGCTCTTTTCTTCCAACCTTTTAAATTTTCTCTCCCAGAAAAGAAATCAAGGATCACATGCATTTAAATCACAATACTCCCTACCTGACTTCCAATACTATAGGGCAAAAACTTCCCCAGTTTTTATAGAAACACCCAAGTCAGGCAAGCATGGCTTCTTTTTTTTTTTTTTTAAAGATTTTATTATATTTATTTGACAGAGAGATAGAGAGAAAGCACAAGTAGGCAGAGTGGCAGGCAGAGGGAGAGGGAGAAGCGGGCTCGATCCCAGGACCCCAGGATCATGACCTGAGCCAAAGGCAGCTGCTTAACCGACTGAGCCACCCAGGCACCCCAAGCATGGCTTCTTAATAGAGGGAAAATTTAAGGGAGGAATTTCTTAGATCACACGTTTTTCTGAGTATTGTAGATATGTAGCTTATATTTTAGAAAGAGTTCAGAGACTATAGCATATGTTACATAAAAAAATAACTACAGTTATTCAACACATCTATTCTTGGAAAAAGGAAAAAAAAATCATTATTTGGTACTTCCAGGGCTGTCAGGCCCCCTAAAGGGAAATTTCCCAAGGGTATCCAATCACACAGAGTTTGAAGGTTTCTGACAGGCTAGTCTCACTGATATTTAAGTGACTATCAAGTGTAAATCCATGCTGGTGGCTCTGTTCTAAACAAAGAGGAGATAGATGTCCAAAAATAACCCCTGTGTTCTGAGCCTATAATTGAAACTGAGATTCTTTTATTATCCTGAAAATAATTTTGGAAAAGATTCCTAGGCCTGATGTTGGGACATTAAACAGCTTCTGACCTCACCTCTAACTTCAGCTCCAGAATGGAATGTTTCTTTGTAATAATGCCTTTGATTGTCCAAAATAATGTTTCATGTTTAAGAGTTTTCCTGTCCTAGGAGAAGCAGGTACTTATTAACAACTAGCTTTATCCCTGCTATCATAGTGAGTTCTTTGAAATTAGGGTGGTGCTTTGCTTCCCTCTGTTTCTCAAGTCAAAGCAATTCATGATGATCCTCATTCTTAGGGAGCGTAAAATTCTCCTGGGAATGATTGGAAAAAGGGGAGCCTGCTTCTCCCTCTCCGTGTACTGTTCCTCCTGCTTGTGCTCTCTCACTCTCTCTCTGTCAAGGAAATAGGTAAAATCTTAAAAAAAAAAGAAGGCTCATGGCAGCACAAGCTTACATTTCTTCAGTGCCATCATTTCAAAAGGAGAGTGTGTTTTCCTCACGTTTCCAGCAAATAGCATAGAGAGGGAGGTAAGAAATATGAATAGCTTTATTACTGTATGCTTCAGTCTACTTGAAAACACAAATGCACTTTAATAAATACATGTTTGGCTGCATACAACACTCCCCAAATAAAATCTAACAGCGCTCTAAGATGTGGCAAGAAAGATACAGGAATGGTAACTGATTTTGTCAGATTAACAGAAGACAACTTTACTTGCACACCCTAAATTCCTGTGATTGTTAGGGCAAGCGTCTGCCTTTTGTATTTCTTTTACATTCATACAAACCACCCAAACTCTATTATGCAATGTAAAACTGGCACACGTTGTCTTTTTATTATTATTTACAGCTGACGATTATTATTTACTATATGGGAAAATAAAATACTGTCAAGGGAATCTTGTAATAATTAGTGTCTAAGGTGTATGTGCACATGAACAGGGAAGGAAGTAATTACAAGTAAATTCTCCATTTGTCATCCAATAAATTTGCTCTAGGGTAAATATATTTATTTTTAAAAATTCCATTGTAAATATATAAAAGCTATATTTGCTCTTGTAATTGACTCTACCAGCCCTGTCCCTGAGAATATTCATGGGATCTGCTCACAATCTAGTGGCTTTCAGGGTATTATATTATTTGAAACTTAGCTCAAGGACCAAAATTGAGGTGGTAAATTTGGAAAAGAGAAGAAAACTCTAACAATTTAAGGAGTTTGAAAGAGAATCGATGGTCTTGTTGGTCAAGAATAACTGCAAATATTCTCCATCTATTTTCTTGTCTCCTAATGGGGATGTCCTTCAGATTTCTTATGTGAATGGCCAGCCACATGACATATCCAAAAGAACTGTGGATTTGGATGTAAGCAAACATAGAGTCAGATCCTGCTTCTACCACCAACTGGCCAAGTAACTGTGCCAAGCTCTTAGTTTTCTTATCCATGTAATGGAATTCAGATAGATACTTCATAGTATCAATAAGAGCATTAATTGAGATAATGTTCTTAAAGTGCTTGCTCAAGTACCTGGCAAAACATAAACACTCAGTAAATGTTTGTTCCCTCTGCTAAACTTTTAGAAACACCAAGATTTACACCAGAGAGGATCTGAGACATGTGTGAGATTTAGATTTAGATTTCTCTACATTATGTAGCTTCTTCTTTGAAATGCTTCCTTTCTTAGATGAAGTACTTAATGGTCATCAGGGAACATCTCAGGAAAGGGTAGGATTTCAAAATGATTTTGGCTTTTTTCTTTCTTGTTTGTTCTTGCAAGTGGTGAACATAGAAATTCTCAACCACCCCTGTTCTGGGATAAAGCTGTGCCTGTAGGACCCTAATAAAAAGCAAATTTATTTTTTATAAAAGTACAAAGGTAATTCAATGGAGAAAGTAAAACATTTTCAACGAACCTGCTGAAACCACTGGCGAGCCACATAGAAAAGTAAAACAAATCATTAAACTCAATCCTTTCTTCATAACATATACAAAAATTAATTTGAAATGAATAGTGTACCTAAAGGAAAGCATAGAATAATATATTTGCAACCTTGGGGTAGACAAAGATATCTTAGAACTGAAAAAGCACTAACTAAAAAAGAAAAAATATGATATGCTTAATCTCATAAGAATAAAAAAAAAACCCTCCTTCTTACAAAACACCATTAAAAAATGGCAAGCCTGTTTGGAGCAAATATTTGCAATGCATATTTCTGACAAATGGTTCGTATTTAGAACATAAAAAATCCCACAATTTCTCAATAAAAAGACAAACAACCCAGTAAAAGTAGACAAAAAAAAAAACTTGAATGGACATTTCACAGAAGATGTATACATGGCCAAAAAGTAAACACATTCAGTATCATAAGATACACCTTTTCACCTAAGTATAATGGCTAAAATTAAGAAGACTGACAATACCAAATGTTTGTAAAAATGTGGAGCAACTTGGAATTCTTCTACATTTCTGGTGGGAGTATGAAAGAGTACAACCTCTTTGGAAAACAGTTTCACAATTTCTTAAAAAGTTCAACATCTATTTATCCTCATGGCATAGCAATCTCATTTCTAAGTATTTGCTGAAAAGAAATGAAGACATATGTCCTCAAAAGGACAGGTATACAATTTTTCATAGCAGTGTTTTATTTTCTCGTAATAGGTCAAACTGGAAAGTATCCAAATGGCCACCAACAGATGGACAAATTGTGATATATTCAATTCAAATTGTGATATATTCAATTGTGATATATTGCTGAGCAGCAATAAAAAAGAGCAAACTATTATTAATACATGCAACAACATGGATCCCCAAAATATTATGCTGAGCAAAAGAATCCAGGCAAAGAAAGAATATGCACTTTGCATTTACATTTATACAAAAGTATTTAACAGGCAGCATAAACTGGGAGATAGATGTTAATTGCACTGATTTCCTAGGGGAGTGTTGTATTGCCTGAAAGGAACACAAAAGAACTTTCTGGGTGATGGAAATGCTCTATATCCTGATTGTAGTGGTGTTTACTCAGGTGTATACACTTGTCAAAACTCATCTAAGCATTAACTTATAAAGGTACATTTTGTCCATAAATTGTACTTTAAAAGGTAGAAAAGGGAATGCAAAGGAGTATGTATAATTATGCAATTATTAGGGCGGTCCCTTAAAAAATAATACTCAGTTTCTTCAGAATGGTCTGAGATAGTCTTTAAAGTAGCTCTGAAGGCACAGAGTATCCATCATCCCCATTCTGTGTACTTGACAAGGAGGTGCGTCCGGAAGGTAGGGTTCCAGCTGGGATCAGCCAGGCTCCTGCTCATGCTCAAGGCATCACTGCAACTTCCATCACCTGCGCACTCCCCCTCCCTGCCCTGCTCTCCCATCCACCCCTCTCCCCCTCCTTCTTCCCTTTTCTTTTCTGCTTTTTCCTATTCTTCCCCTCCTCCCTTTTATGTTCACTGTAACAATTTTGGAAAACACGAACACACATTTGAAGAGCAGCAGGGAACAAACTCATTTATACCTCACGACTTATACATCCAGGTATTTTCATTATTCAGTTAATTTTTTTCCCACTTGAGTTAATTTTTCTCCTATTTGAGATGATGCTGATTGTACAGTTTTGAAGCCTGCTACTTTATATTAACCTGAGCACATATCTACTAAAACTCCTTCTAAAAATTATTTCATTTGTAGTATATTCCATTATGTAGCATTTAGTAATTTAATTATTCATTTGTGAGTTTGAATATTTAGATTTTCTTATTTTTAGAGGAACTTATGATGGGAATCTTTGTGTATACATTTTTACATTAATTTTAAAATTTTGATCACTTATACATACACATATTTTAAAGAACCATGTACATATGTGTATAAGGCATATTAAAAAAACAACACTTGGGTGCCTGCGTGGCTCAGTTGGTTAAGTGACTACCTTTGGCTCAGGTCATGATCCTGGGGTCCTGGGATCAAGTCCCACATTGGGCTCCCCCTGTTCTGTGGGGAGTCTGCTCCCCCCTCTGCCTTTGCCTGCCACGCCCCCTGCTTGTACTCTCACTCTCTCTGTCAAATAAATAAATAAAATCTTAAAAAAAAAAAAAAGCACTATACCATACCCCTTTCCCTCATCGCTATGTTTTCTCTCTTTAGAGGCAACCACTTTCTATTACTGTAGCTATTCCTTTTGATATTTACTTCTGTATTTCTAATTAATGTGCTTATGTTGGCACTTGTTAATTTTAAATTTTGACCATGGTCTGTTGAATTTACACTATGGAAGGTGAGATCGAATTATCTTTTACAATGCCTCTTACCATGCACCACACATATATCCATCTATGCATCATCTCAGTAGAGTTGTGAAGGTCCATAATCCATTAAATGTTACTTTGTCTTGCTTTGAAAAGGTGGTGTATAGGCTAAGTGGGATTTGAACATTCCTTGTTTCTCTGATGAAATATTATCATCATATAATCTTAATGACGCCTCAGTCTCATTATGGCTTTTGACATGTATGAACATATTTAAAACTATTACCTATTGGTGGATAAATCAGTTTTTTATGGTCTTGTATGACCTCAGGCTGTCTAATTGGTTTTCTGGAAAAAAGACAGAATAGACTGTCATGAGGGTTTTTCATTGTCTAGGCTTCAGTGTTGATAATAACATGTGTCACTTAGGCTTCAATCAGAGAAGCAGAACCATGACCAAAAATATATATACATTGGTCTCCTGGGTCTCCAGCTTGCTGACTGCAGATCTTGGATTTCTCAGCCTCCATAATCATGTGAACTTATTCCTTATAATAAATCCCTATTTATTATTAAAAATAGTTATATATTTATTATAAAGAATACAATCAGGTGTTTCTCTGAGCACACTGTTCTTCTTTATGAGACATTTTGACTCCATCATTTGCTCTAAGAGCACATGCTGGGCTTGGCAGACACACACAAGCTTAGTGTTGGCACATAGAGAATCATTTTCAGTTTCTCATAATGATGTGTGTGTGTGACTGTCCAGGACCTCAGAATCTTACTTCTAAGCTTCATACGTACAGATCTGTGAGATCTACAAGAGCCCATGGAAAGGCTTGCTGCCTCCGAAATGACAAGGTTAACACAATCCTTTCAGAAATTCTTTTGAAACTCCTTTAACAAGTGATAACATGCCATTGCACTTTGCCAATTAATACACTTGTTTAGAGACCCTAATTACAAGCTAACCTTTGTTGAGAACTTATTATATGTCAGATACTGTGTGAAGTACTTTTGTGTATAACATCATTCAGTCTTCAAAACACATGATAGGTAAGTGGCATTAATTCCTTTAAAATGAATAAATTGAGGCCTGTCATGGTTAAAAGCCATTCCTAATATCTGTATATATTATCTGATAAGCATTGGAACCAGGATTTGAACAGTCTACCAGATTTTGCTTCATAGGATGAATACATGTTTTGTCCATGCGAATAAACAGATAAATCTTTTAATGAAAGAAGAATTAAATTCATTATGTAATTTTTCAAAATTGCTTTTTAAGATCATTAATTTAGTCAATTCTAGCTGGCAAGAGCCTTTAAAGGATTGCATGTAGCTATTTTTTGTTTATGAACCAGAAGAGAATGTACATTTGCTTTAAGAGTTTCATTAAATCCAAATTTTCCTTCTAATGTCTTAGCCAGTATTGGAAACAGAAATAGAGGCTGCTACTGAAAATTTTATAACATTTAATTTTGCTATGCTTAGACCCAGTTGGATGACTTAAAATTAATTATGGCAGTCATTTCTGTTCTTGTCATTTATGGAGAGGAGCCTTGCCCTTACAACCTAAAGGACTTCAAAACAGGGATCATCTGGGTGCTTCTAAATGCCTCTTCTTCATGGTGGCCATCATCAGGACCACCAGAGGAGACTACATCTCTGCATGGGGCCAAGTACAACTGAGGCAGAGACTTCAGGGAGGCAGTATAGGGTAGAAGCCAAAATCTTGGGTAATGGAGTTAGGCAGATCTCAGTTCATAACCAGATTCTTGTAACTAATTAGCTCTCTGAACTCTTTCATAGTGCTAAATCTTGCTAAGTCTTGTGTTCATTTGTAAGACAGGATTAATAATACCAGCTACCTGATAGATTTGTGGGAATTAAATGATATAATGCATAAGAAAATCTTAGTACAATAACTAATAAATAGTAAACAATAAGTGTTGCCTGGTGCTATCACATCATCATCATCATTATTGGTGCAAAATGGCAGGAAAATGGACTTGAAGAAAATGGGAGGGCCCTGTAGCTCTGATGGAGCTTCAGATTATGAAACAGCCCTGTATAGGGTCCATGGAGACTCATTCATGGACAGCACCCAGAGTAAGAAGCAGGGGACATGAGTCTACCTCAGACCTTACCTTGTTATCTGTAGAGGGAGAGGCACTGGACTGGATGTTTTTGAAGATCATGGCACCCTATAGCTGTTTGATCCTCAGTCATTAAGTAAATATTTCATGTTACTAAATATGAAGGGGATAAGTGTGGAATTCACTCATTCAATCATTCTTTCATTCCTTCAGAATATATATTGGGTGCCTGTTTTAGATCTGACACATACTGTTTGAGGAACTGGGGCACAGCCTTAAAGAGAGAAAATTCCCTGACTTCATGGAATTTGCATACATGGGAAGGGACAGAATATATCCACAAGGATAAAATATACAGTATGCCAGATAATGACAAGTGTTAGGAAGAAAAATGAAAAAGCACAGAAGAGGGATAGGTAATTCTGAGAGGGTGTTACAATTTAAAATGGGATGGTCAGAGAGGGTCTCACAAAGAAGGTGACATTTTAATCAGAGAACTGAAGAAAGTAAGGGAGGAAGAACAGAACATTTTAGGCAAAGGAAGACCAAGTGCAAAGCTCTGAAGTGGGGCCTGACTGTGGTGTTCAGTGAAGAGTGAGAAGGGGCCATTGTGCCAGAGTGGAGTGAGCTGTGAGAGAATCACAGGGGATTAGGTCAGAGAGGTGCATTGGGAGGGACACATATTGTTAAAAGCCTTCCAAGCCTTGTAAGGACTTTGGCTTTTACTTTGAGTGAGATAGAAGACCGTTAGCAGGTATTGAATAGAAGATTAACGTAACTCGACTTACTTTTAAAACGTATCTCTCTAATTGTGCTGAGAATAGAATACAAGGGAACAAAGCCAAAAATAGGGAGGTGTGTTAGGCTAATCTAGGTAAGCAAGTTAGTTGTTTGGATCCCTAGGTGAGTGTGGTAAAAAGTGGTAAGCTTCTGGATATACTTTAAAGGGCAGTCCATTGAGATTTATTGCTGGGTTGGATTTGGAGTGTAAGAGAAAGTGATGAAGTGCATTTATAGATATAGAGAGATAGAGAAATGGATATACAGTTGACCCTTGAACAACATGGGGGTGAGGGGCACCAACCCCCACACAAATGAGAATCTGTGTATAACTTTTGATTTCCCCAAAATTTGTCTACTAATAACCTGCTGTTGACCAGAAGCCTTACCAATAACATAAACAGTTGATTAACACATATTTTGTAAGTGGTATGTATTATATACTATATTCTTACAATAATACCTGACTTTTTCTTAGTTTTTTTTTTTTATATTTCTAGGCTATGTGGTTCATCTGTGAGGTTTTTTTTAATTGTCACAAATCTCCAAAAGTTTTCCAATATATTTACTGAAAAAAATCTGCATATAAGTGGACCCACACAGTTCAAACCCATGTAGTTTAAGGATCAACTGTATATATATATATACATATATATATATGTGTGTGTATATATGTGTGTGTGTGTTTATATATTTAACATGCATACGTGTGTGTGTGTATGTGTGTGTTTATAAATTTAATATGCCATACAAATGAAGATGTTGAGTAGGCAGAAGACTGAGTCTGGAGTTCAGGAAATAGTAGATCAGAACCTGAGAAATACATTTGTGAATGTATTTAAATGACACTTAAGACCATGAGATTAGATGAGATCACTAAGGGAGTGAATGCAAATAGAAAAGATAGGAAGCTTAATAGATGAGACCTAAAATACTCCAAAATTTAGAGGGCAGGTTGATGAGGAGGGATCAGTAAAGAATTCTGAGAGCCAGAGTAGTAGGAGGAAAACCAGGAGAGTTTGGGATCCTGGATGTCAAGTGAAAAATGTGTTTTAAGGACCAGGAACTGTCCATTGGAAAATATGAAAATCATTGGTGATCTTGACACTAAATGAATAGAAAGCTGGTATGATTTGGAAATTAAGCTGAGCTTGCCCCTGTTCAGTAATAGAACTCCAGGTGGACACATTGAACTAAATGCTTGGCCACAGACAGATATAGGACATGGCCTCAGAAAAAGTACCCAGCCGTATTGGGTAAAGTAATGAGAAATTTGCCCAGGGGAGCTCACTGATGAACAGGAGCTAAGAGAACCGCAGGGCTCATATTGCATTCCCAATCCCATCCTGGAGAGGCAATGACAGCTAAAAATAAGCTCACTTCTCGACTTGGTTGATACTGAGGGATTTTTTAAGCATTAACTATTTGTATTCTTTTAGTTAAAGGTATGGCCTATATGTGTAATTCTATACAGGATGCTTTTGAGTCTCATTTAAGTTTTAAGATATCTCCCTTATGTCTTCTGAAAGTAGTTCCTTATAATAATCCCAGCATTAGACCGCTATCTTGGTTATTAGGTTTATTAAATGAATTAGTAAGTGGAGAAAAGTATAGTTCTTTATTTTTCCATTGGGGCAGTCTTACACTTCAGTTTATTCTGCATAATCAACTTTGTTCAGCCTTACAATTTGGGTTTTTTTTTTTAACAAAGCTGATTTGATCTTAAAATGCTTTGGAAAGGAAGGGTCAGCCCTCTTGCTATGCAGATTATAACTGAGATACAGCTTCTTCCATTTCCTATTATGGCAAATGTCTGTGCTTAGTAATTACCTAAGCCCATTAAAATATCTCCTCTTAGCCTACTCCAGGGTCCTTGGCAATTTGCAGCTGTGATGTATGGCTTTCATTATTAGTGGAACTAGAGAGAGAATTTCACCTTGTGTGTTCTCTGGAATTGGGTTATCTGTGGGAGTGTTGCTGGGATCCGACGCCAAAGCGGAAGGGTGTAATCATATTATTAGCAAAGGAATGGGGATTCCAAGGTATTGGCGGAGCTGCAAAAGGCTTCTGATTATAGCATGCAGGCTCATCAGAAGTTTTCTAAACAGCTCTGTGCCCTTTTCTCTTCCTTCAGGCAATATGATCACATCTCAATAAAAAAATTAATTTGATATAAAAATAAATATTTTGCCCCTACAGTAGAGCAGTCTTACCTTACTATGTACAAAGGCATCACCATGCACTTTTTTTTTTAAATGATGTCTCTACTTCTCATTTATTCTTCAGAGCAATTTGTCAACCAAATAAGAATAATGTTACAATATGTTTCGCAAGCCCTGTTGAAGATGAGAGTCTGAGATTTTATTAGCAGTGTGACCCTGAGTTAGACATTTTTTCTTTCAGAGACTCAGCTTATTTATAAAACAGGAACAACACCTTTACCACCAATGATGTAGACTAACAGTGCCTTGCACTCAAAAGACATTCTAAGAAATGGTAGGATTCTCCCATAAAATAATTTATTTATTCTTAATCCTACCTTAAGTATCAGACTCAACTGTAAATCATAATCAATATTTTCTGTAAAATAAAATCCTCTTTCAAAGGATTTTTTAAAATTTTCTTTTATTATGTTATGTTAATCACCATACATCATTTGTTTTTGATGTAGTGTTCCATGATTCATTGTTTGTGCATAACACCCAGTGCTCCATGCAGAACCTGCCCTCTTTAATACCCATCACCAGGTTAACCCATCCCCCCACCCCCCTCCTCTCTAGAACCCTCAGTTTGTTTTTCAGAGTCCATAGTCTCTCATAGTTCATCTCCCCTTCCGATTTCCCCCTCTTCATTTTTCCCTTCCTGCTATCTTCTTTTTTTTTTTTTTTAATATATAATGTATTATTTGTTTCAGAGGTACAGGTCTGTGATTAAACAGTCTTGCACAATTCACAGCACTCACCGTAGCACATACCTTCCCCAATGTCTATCACCGAGCCACCCCATCCCTCCCACACCCTACCACTCCAGCAACCCTCAGTTTGTTTCCTGAGATTAAGAGTTCCTCATATCAGTGAGATCATATGATACATGTCTTTCTCTGATTGACTTATTTCGCTCAGCATAATACCCCCTAGTTCCATCCACATCGTTGCAAATGGCAAGATTTCATTCCTTTTGATGGCTGCACAATATTCCATTGTATATATACACCACATCTTCTTTATCCATTCATCTGTCGATGGACATCTTGGCTCTTTCCATAGTTTGGCTATTGTGGACATTGCTGCTATAAACATCGGGGTGCACGTAGCCCTTCGGATCCCTACTTTTGTATCTTTGGCGTAAATACCCAGTAGAGCAATTGCTGGATCATATGGTAGCTCTATTTTCAACTTTTTGAGGAACTCCCATACTGTTTTCCAGAGTGGCTGCACCGGCTTGCATTCCCACCAGCGTGTAGGAGGGTTCCCCTTTCTCCACATCCCTGCCAACATCTGTCGTTTCCTGACTTGTTCATTTTAGCCATTCTGACTGGTGTGAGATGATATCTCATTGAGGTTTTGATTTGGATCTCCCTGATGCCGAGTGATGTTGAGCACTTTTTCATGTGTCTGTTGGCCATTTGGATGTCCTCTTTGGAAAAATGTCTGTTCATGTCTTCTGCCCATTTCTTGATTGGATCATTTGTTCTTTGGGTGTTGAGTTTGATAAGTTCTTTATAGATTTTCAAGCTCTATTACAAAGCTGTCATCATCAAGACAGTATGATACTGGCACAAAAACAGACACATAGATCAATGGAACAGAATAGAGAGACCAGAAATGGACCCTCAACTCTATGGTCAACTAATCTTCGACAAAGCAGGAAAGAATGTCCAATGGAAAAAAGACAGTCTCTTCAACAAATGGTGTTGGGAAAATTGGACAGCCACATGCAGAAGAATGAAATTAGACCATTTCCTTACACCACACACAAAATAGACTCCAAATGGTTGAAAGACCTCAATGTGAGACAGGAGTCCACCAAAATCCTAAAGGAGAATACAGGCAGCAACCTCTTCGACCTCAGCCCCAGCAACTTCTTCCTAGAAACATCGCCAAAGGCAAGGGAAGCAAGGGCAAAAATGAACTCTTGGGATTTCATCAAGATAAAAAGCTTTTGCACAGCAAAAGAAACAGTCAACAAAACCAAAAGACAACCGATAGAATGGGAGAAGATATTTGCAAATGACATATCAGATAAAGGGCTAGTATCAAAGGATTTTTTAAGTGAGCAATCATATTAAAAAGTGTGTGCCATGAGCACCTAATCTGTATTAATACTCGTTTATGTAACCGAGAATCCACTTGATGGACAAGATTGTTGACTGCAGTCCCTTCAAGTATGGGTGTTGAAGTTTTCCCCTTTAACCCACTCTTTGGTCTTATAATTGTCCCTGGAGCACTGCAGGGAGGCATGCATAGGGGACATCCAGATGGTGACAGTTATCTTCCATATTGCACATGGTGGTGGCTTGTTGTGGCCAGAGATGTTCCTGCCCAGGTGATGTGTGCACACAGGCAGGTGCAGTCCTGTTGGGTTCACCATTAAGGATACTAAGTAGCGTTGGGGCACTTATAATAAGTGAGCCCTTTTGTGGACACCCACGGTCATATATTTATCAGATTTTCCCCTCTGGGATCACTTTTCCAGCTCTGGTCTCCTGGGATTTTTCTCTATTGCCTGCCTCCTTCAAACTTTCTCAGGTTGCTATCTTTCCATCTTTTTTAACCCTCTACACCCTACCTTCTCTTAATCTCTTATACACTCTTTTCCTCTCACAGTAGGCCAATCAGGAAGTTTTCAACTCAAATCATTAACTAACTGAAACTGTCAGGCACAGAATAAATGGTTCCTTTTCAACCTGGGTCAGTTTTGAAATAAACACAATGCTACCTCACTACTTTCCTATTTTGTGAGAAGAGGGAATATTTTCATCCCATCCTGGAGAAGGTGGCCTTCTTCAACAGAATGTATCTAACGATGTCCTGTACTGTATCATAGACAAGCATGACCTTGGAGTTTTCATGTCAGAAAATAGGTTGAACTTTCATATCCTACTGCATTTACTATGATTTAGTGGCCACAACAGGACAAAAACAAACAAAAAAATCTTCTGCAGAATAAAATAGCTCTTGTGTATTATTCTGCCTCCCTTTTCTACAGCAAAATGTTTGAGTCAGCTTATTCTTTAGCTTCAGTCTTATCTGAAGAAAAAGACAATTAAGGATATTCTTTCAATATTAGGTGAATAATTTCTGGAAGCAATAGGTTTCCCACAGGGAAATACTACTTGTGTCTTCAGATGTCTGAAACAAATATTGAAAAATAATGTAAGATAGAAAATGGCTCTTTGTCCTGACTTGGAGGTTCATAAATCAAAGAGTTGTACCTGAATTTTTTCACAGTTTTATTCAGATATAATTCACATACCATAAAGTTCGATGGCTCTTACTATATTCAAAGAATTGTGCAACCATCACTACAATCAATTTTAGAATATTTTCATCACACCAAAAAGAAAATTCTTGCTCATTAGAGTCACGTCTCATTTCTTCCTTTTTCTAAACCCTAGGCAACTACTAATCTATCTTTTTATATTTGCCTATTCTGTACATTTTATATAAATGGAATCATACAATATATGCTATGACTGTCTTATTTCACTTTGAATACTGTTTTAAAGGTTTATCCATATTGTAGTATATACTAGCATTTCCTTCTTTTTATTGCTGAAAAATATATTATCGTATGGATAGATGGATATACCATGTATTGTTTATCCATTCATCAGTTTACAAACATTGGGTCATTTCTAATTTTTGGCTAGTGTGAATAATGCTCCTTTGTACAAGTTTTAGTGTGGACATATATTTTCATTTATGTTAGATATATACCTGGGAGTTGAATTGATCATATGGAATCTGTGTGTTTAATCTTTTGGAGAACTGCTAGATTGTTTTACAAAGTGGCTGCACCATTTTATAGAACCGCCACCAGTGCATGAAGTTCACATTTCTCTACCTCCTTACCAATGGTTGTTACTATTTGTCTTTTTGATTAGTGGGTGTGGACTGATTTTGTCATTGTGGTTTTTATTAACGTTACCTGATAGCTAATGATGCTGAGTGTCTTTTGATGTATTTATCTGCAATTTATGTATCTTCTTTGGAGAAATGTCCATTCAGATCCTTTGCCCATTTTAAAATTAAGTTGTCTTTTGTTGTTGAGTTGTAGGAGTTCTTTATGTATTATAGATATGAATTCTTTAGCAGATATGTAATTTGCAAATATTTTCTCCCATTCTCTGGGTTAGCTTTTTATTTTATTTTTTTACTTTTATGTATTTATTGGAGGTATCCTTTGAAGTACAAATTTTATTATTTTTATAGAGTCTATTTACTTATTTTTTCTTTTGTCACTTATGATTTTGGTGTCATCTCTATGAAGGTGTTGACCAACCCAAGGTCATGCAGATTTATTCCTGTATTTCTTCTAAGAGTTTTATAGTTTTAGCTCTTACTTAGATATTTGATGCATTTTTAAAAATTTATTATTTTTTAAAATTTTAACTCCAATATAATTAACGTTAGTGTTATATTAGTTTCAGGTGTACAATATAGTGCTTCAACATATAGTGCTTCAAGAATTATATACATTTTTCAGTGCTCTTTGATGCATTTTTTAGTTAATTTTTGTGTATGCTATTAAGTAGAGGTCTAGCTCTATGCTTTTTCATTATATATATATTAGTTGTCCCAGTGCCATTTTTTTTTGAAAAGACTCTTCTTGCACCATTGAATTGTCTTGGAACCTTTGTCAAAAACTAATTGACCATAATTGTTAAGGTCTGTTTCTGGACTCTTGGTTCTATTCTGTTGATCTATATATCTACTCTTATGCCAGTACCACTTTGTCTTTATCACTGTAGACTTCTAGTAAGTTTTGAAATTGGGAAGTACATGGCCCCAACACTTTTTCCCCCAAAATTCCTTTGACCATTCTGGGTCTCTTGCATTTCCATATGAATTTTAGGATCAAATGGTCAGTTTCTGAAAAAAGAAACTCAGCTGAGATTTGATAGGGATTACATTGAATCTGTAGATCCATATGGGGAATACTAATATCTTAACGATATTAAGTCCTTGGATTCATGAAAACCCATGTCTTCCTATTTATTTAAGTCTTCTTTAATGTCTTTCAGCAGTGTTTTGTAGTTTCAGAACATTGGTCTTGCAGTTCTTTTGTTAAGTTTATTCCTAAGTATTTTCTTATTTTTGATGCTGTATAGGTGGAATTGTTTCCTTAATTTCATTTTGGGGTTTCTAGTGCATAGATGTATAATTTTATTTATTTATTTATTTATTTATTTATTTATTTATTTATTTATTTATTTAGATTTTATTTATTTATTTGAGAGAGAGAATGAGATAAAGAGAGAGCATGAGACGGGGGAGGGTCAGAGGGAGAAGCAGACTCCCTGCCGAGCAGGGAGCCTGATGCGGAACTCGATCCTGGGACTCCAGGATCATGACCTGAGCCGAAGGCAGTCGCTTAACTAACTGAGTCACCCAGGTGCCCTATTTATTTTATTTAATGAGAGAGAGAGCAGAGGAAGGAGCAGGGAGGGGAGAGGGACAAGCAGACTCACCTCTGAGCAGGGAGAGCCAGATGCTGGGCTCAGTCTCAGGATCTTGAGATCATGACCTAAGCTGAAACCAAGAGTCAGGCACCCAACTAATTGAGCCATCCAGGCACCCCCAATGTATATTTGATTTTTGATTTTTATATATTGATCTATCCCTTGCTACCTTGCAGAATGTTTTTATTAGTTTTAATAGATTTTTAATAGATTTCTGAGGAGTCTCTTTATATCAAGTCATGTCATTTGCAAAGGAAGATAGTTTTACTTCTTCCTTTCCAATCTGGATGCCTTTCATTTCATTGTCTTTTCTGATTGCCCTGGCTATAACTTTCAGTACCATGTTGAATAGAATAGAAGTGGTGAGAATAGATATTCTTACCTTGGTCCTAATGTTTAGGGGAAATAATTTTTCACCATTAAATATGATGCTGATTGTGGGTTTTCCATAGGTGTCCTTTATTGAGTTGTAGGAATGGTCTCCAGTCCTAGCGACCAATGTTTTTTGTTTTTGTTTTTTTATCATGAAGGGGTGTATGATTTTTCAAAAGCTCTTTCTGCATTTATTGAGATGATTATATGTATTTTGTCCAATATTCTATTGTAATTAGAATAGGCATTAAAAAACAGTTTATTTTTTCAGAATAGGAACAGGCATTAAAAAACAGTTTATTTTTTCAGATGTGAAAACAACTTGCATTCTTGGTATAAATCTCACTTGGTCACTTTATATAATCCTTTTTATGTTTCTGGACTTAGTTTGCTTATATATTATTGAGGACTGCTTAAAGTTTAATATGAAAGAAATAGGAAGAAAAGTATTCACCTTTCAATATTTTTTCATCTTTTTGTCAGGAAGGAAGATAAATGAGTGTGAGCGTGCATGCATAACATACAGACACACACACACACACTGTTAGCAAAACATTCTTGATGTTTTTCTTCAATTCGATGAAAATAAAAATTTTTCCTTTCCCGTTTAATGGTCTTTGCTCCATTATAGCGTATTTTTGTGATATTATCACTTTCTTCTCCCAGAGCATAGTGAAGTGGGGTAAATGAGCAGAATTGGTTCCAGAAGCCAGAAATTGACAGAAGAATGCAAATGCTGAACTCATGCCCAAGCAACCTTTCAAAAAAGGTATGTAGTAAAAGTGTATGGGTAAGTATCTTAAATGATTCCTACTTCCTTAGGGCTTTGCAATTTTTAAGGCTTAGTTCCTATTGGATTCAGTGATGCAGGAACATGGGAAAGAGCGGAAGAAGGAAGAGCATTGTAAAGTAGCAGCAGTGCTGAGAATAGATGGCTGGTTTTGTGTTGGATCAATTTCCCACTGTTTATATCTTAGACTCTTTGGTGTTGCAGCAAGGGAATCAGCAACTCCCTTTGGTGCCACAGAACAAAACATTAGCTGCATTGACAATTTTAGTAAAAGCCTGGCATAATAAATCATTTCTGTCCTATGATAGAGTTACATGATCAAACTGTTTCCTCTCCACATAAAATTGTGAAATTGCTTTTATACCCTTCGAAACCAAGCTTGGAGTCCCAAATTCCCTGGATGCTCTTCTCTTCAGGAACTGTAGGTAAGGTTCATGTGTTTTGATTAACTCTATCTTATTTAATCCTTCATAACATGATGAGATATATTATGGGATGCCATTATCCCAATTTTATAAATGATGAAACTGAAGCTTAGTAGGCACTTCGCATGGAATCATCCACCTAATAAGGCAGAACCTGACCCTGCCTGGTTCCAGAGGCCATGTTCTTACTACTCTGCTCTTGGGGTCACATATTTGAATCCCTTGTGCCTGGGAAGCTGATAACCTGAATGAGTCAGACAAATCCATTTTATTATGGAGAGCTGAGAGGATTGGGATGATATGTCTTTTCAAACCAAGCCACATTTCATGTTGAACCCGTCAGTCAGAGAGGAGAAGATGGAACTTAATCTCTTCTTGATAATATCCATCCAACATGTAAATAGTCTCTTCTTTCTTGGATGGCACTTGTCCATCCTCCAGTGGAATTTGTTTATCCTCTCCTTTTGGTCCATCATGTGTCATGGCTGGGGGAGAAGAAACAATTCTCATCTGAGCTCTCACAAAATCTGGTCCTGAGGGCTTGAACTTCCAGTTGATGTATGAACACTGAAGATGATTTCCTATAATTTGGTTTGGTGTGGATACAACCTGAGAACACGTTCAAGTTTAATGTTTGTCCTACCACCTTACTTTTACTACACTGTAAGGAACTGCTTATTCACAGTTTATTGTCACAGAATCTAAAACCTTACCACAGAGAAGTGTCTTTCTGGCACATGTTCTGAGTCTGCTATTGGCTGCTGTGCTTATATTTGCAGTGACTTGGGTTTGCCCTTCCCCATCTCACCTGACATAAAAAATGACCAAAATGAAGCCACAAAATATGCTTTGAGGACCACTTGGAACAGGCATTAAAAAAACTCTGGTGTGGTAATGCTTTGCTCTTTAAAACTTAAGTGAGGTTAGGAATGACTATAAAGAAGGTCCCACAGTGTGATGGAGGTCACATTGGACCTGTAGCCAGGAACTGCAAGATGTAGAGTATCACAGCCAGACTTGATTCTGAGAAATGACAAAATGTAGTAGTAACTCAAGGAGGGAGGGCCATGATCCTTTGGAGCAGAAGACCGAAGCTGATTGTAGGACTTGCCTCCAAAGCAGGGTACCTAGAAGTTCAAATAATACTTTAATTTTCATGGAAATGGACACTCATGTATTACTGACATAAGTACCAATTTGTACTTTCCTGGAGCATAATTTGGCAATATTAATCAAGAGTTTCTTATTTTTAACTGCCTTTTCATTGACTTATTCATATATCATTTTATTGGCTAAAATATTATTTCTAATAGCTGCATTATATTCTATTCTTTGGATGTACCATAATTTTTTTAAAATTTTTTTATTCTTATATTATCCCCATATATTACATCATTAGTTTTAGATGTAGTGTTCCATGATTCATTGTTTGTGCATAACACCCAGTGCTCCATGCAGAATGTGCCCTCCTCAATACCCATCATCAGGCTAACCCATCCTCCCACCCCCCCTCCCCTCTAGAACCCTCAGTTTGTTTTTCAGAGTCCATCGTCTCTCATGGTTCGTCTACCCCTCCAATTTCCCACCCTTCATTCTTCCCCTCCAGCTACCTTCTTCTTCTTTTTTTTTTTCTTAACATATATTGCATTATTTGTTTCAGAAGTACAGATCTGAGACTCAACAGTCTTGCACAATTCACAGAGCTTACCAGAGCACATACCCTTCCCAGTGTCTATCACCCGGTCACCTCATCCCTCCCACCCCACCCCCCACTCCAGCAACCCTCAGTTTGTTTCCTGCGATTAAGAATTCCTCATATCAGTGAGGTCATATGATACATGTCTTTCTCTGTTTGACTTATTTCACTCAACATAATACCCTCCAGTTCCATCCACGTCATTGCAAATGGCAAGATCTCATTCCTTTTGATGGCTGCCTAATATTCCATTGTATATATATACCACTTCTTCTTTATCCATTCATCTGTCGATGGACATCTTGGCTCTTTCCACAGTTTGGCTATTGTGGACATTGCTGCTATAAACATCGGGGTGCACGTACCCCTTCGGATCCCTACTTTTGTATCTTTGGGGTAAATACCCAGTAGTGCAATTGCTGGATCATATGGTAGCTCTATTTTCAACTTTTTGAGGAACCTCCATACTGTTTTCCAGAGTGGCTGCACCAGCTTGCATTCCCACCAACAGTGTAGGAGGGTTCCCCTTTCTCCGCATCCCCGCCAACATCTGTCGTTTCCTGACTTGTTAATTTTAGCCATTCTGACTGGTGTGAGGTGGTATCTCATTGAGGTTTTGATTTGGATTTCCCTGATGCCGAGCGATATTGAGCACTTTTTCATGTGTCTGTTGGCCATTTGGATGTCTTCTTTGGGAAAATGTCTGTTCATGTCTTCTGCCCATTTCTTGACTGGATTCTTTGTTCTTTGGGTGTTGAGTTTGATGAGTTCTTTATAGATTTTGGATACCAGTCCTTTATCTGATATGTCATTTGCAAATATCTTCTCCCATTCTGTCGGTTGTCTTTTGGTTTTGTTGACTGTTTCCTTTGCTTTGCAAAAGCTTTTTATCTTGATGAAGTCCCAATAGTTCATTTTTGCCCTTGCTTCCCTTGCCTTTGGCGATGTTTCTAGGAAGAAGTTGCTGGGGCTGAGGACGAAGAGGTTGCTGCCTGTGTTCTCCTTTAGGATTTTGATGGACTCCTGTCTCACATTGAGGTCTTTCAACCATTTGGAGTCTATTTTTGTGTGTGGTGTAAGGAAATGGTCCAGTTTCATTCTTCTGCATGTGGCTATCCAATTTTCTCAACACCATTTGTTAAAGAGACTGTCTTTTTTCCATTGGACATTCTTTCCTGCTTTGTCAAAGATTAGTTGACGATAGAGTTGAGGATCTATTTCTGGGCTCTCTATTCTGTTCCATTGATCTATGTGCCTGTTTTTGTGCCAGTACCATACTGTCTTGATGATGACAGCTTTGTAATAGAGCTGGAAGTCTGGAATTGTGATGCCGCCAGCTTTGGTTTTCTTTTTCAACATCCCTCTGGCTATTCAGGGTCTTTTCTGGTTCCATACAAGTTTTAGGATTATTTGTTCCATTTCTTTGAAAAAAGTGGATGGTATTTTGATGGGGATTGCATTGAATGTGTAGATTGCTCTAGGTAGCATTGACATCTTCACAATATTTGTTCCTCCAATCCATGAGCATGGAACGTTTTCCCATTTCTTTGTGTGTTTCTCAATTTCTTTCATGAGTATTTTATAGTTTTCTGAGTACAGATCCTTTGCCTCTTTGGTTAGATTTATACCTAGGTATCTTATGGTTTTGGGTGCAATTGTAAATGGGATCGACTCCTTAATTTCTCTTTCTTCTGTCTTGTTGTTGGTGTATAGGAATGCCACTGACTTCTGTGCATTGATTTTATATCCTGCCACTTTACTGAATTCCTGTATGAGTTCTAGCAGTTTTGGGGTGGAGTCTTTGGGGTTTTCCACATAAAGTATCATATCATCTGCAAACAGTGAGAGTTTGACTTCTTCTTTGCCAATTTGGATGCCTTTGATTTCTTTTTGTTGTCTGATTGCTGTGGCTAGGACTTCCAATACTATGTTGAATAGCAGTGGTGATAGTGGACATCTCTGCCGCGTTCCTGACCTTAGGGGGAAAGCTCTCAGTTTTTCCCCATTGAGATTGATATTCGCTGTAGGTTTTTCATAGATGGCTTTTATGATATTGAGGTATGTACCCTCTATCCCTATACTCTGAAGAGTTTTGATCAAGAAAGGATGCTGTACTTTGTCAAATGCTTTTTCTGCATCTATTGAGAGGATCATATGATTCTTGTTCTTTCTTTTGTTAATGTATTGTGTCACGTTGGTTGATTTTCGGATGTTGAACCAACCTTGCAGCCCAGGGATAAATCCCACTTGGTCGTGGTGAAGAATCCTTTTAGTGTACTGTTGGATCCTATTGGCTAGTATTTTGGTGAGAATTTTTGCATCCATGTTCACCAGGGATATTGGTCTGTAATTCTCCTTTTTGATGGGGTCTTTGTCTGGTTTTGGGATCAAGGTAATGCTGGCCTCATAAAATGAGTTTGGAAGTTTTCCTTCCATTTCTATTTTTTGGAACAGTTTCAGAAGAATAGGTATTAATTCTTCTTGAAATGTTTGGTACAATTCCCCTGGGAAGCCATCCCCTGGGAAGCCATCCCCTGGGAAGCCCTGAGCTTTTGTTTTTTGGGAGATTTTTGATGACTGCTTCCATTTCCTTTGTGGTTATAGGTCTTTTCAGTTTTTCTATTTCTTCCTGGTTCAGTTTTGGTAGTTGATACATCTCTAGGAATGCATCCATTTCCTCCAGGTTATCTAATTTGCTGGCATAGAGTTGCTCATAATATGTTCTTATAATTGTTTGTATTTCTTTGGTGTTGGTTGTGATCTCTCCTCTTTCATTCATGATTTTGTTGATTTGGGTCATTTCTCTTTTCTTTTTGATAAGTCTGGCCAGGGGTTTATCCATCTTGTTAATTCTTTCAAAGAACCAGCTCCTAGTTTCGTTGATCTGTTCTACTGTTCTTTTGGTTTCTATTTCATTGATTTCTGCTCTGATCTTTATTATTTCTCTTCTCCTGCTGGGTTTAGGTTTTATTTGCTGTTCTTTCTCCAGCTCCTTTAGGTGTAGGGTTAGGTTGTGTACTTGAGACCTTTCTTGTTTCTTGAGAAAGGCTTGTATTGCTATATACTTTCCTCTTAGGACTGCCTTTGCTGCATCCCAAAGATTTTGAATAGTTGTGTTTTCATTTTCATTGGTTTCCATGAATTTTTTAAATTCTTCTTTAATTTCCTGGTTGACCCATTCATTCTTCAGTAGGATGCTCCTTAGCCTCCATGTATTTGAGTCCTTTCCGACTTTCCTCTTGTGATTGAGTTCTAGTTTCAAAGCATTGTGGTCTGAAAATAGGCAGGGAATGATCCCAATCTTTTGGTACCGATTGAGACCTCATTTATGACCTAGGATGTGATCTATTCTGGAGAATGTTCCATGGGCACTAGAGAAGAATGTGTATTCCGTTGCTTTGGGATGGCATGTTCTGAATATGTCTGTGAAGTCCATTTGGTCCAGTGTGTCATTTAAAGTCTTTATTTCCTTGTTGATCTTTTGCTTAGACGATCTGTCCATTTCAGTGAGGGGGGTGTTAAAGTCCCCCACTGTTACTGTATTGTCGATGTGTTTCTTTGCTTTTGTTATTAATTGGCTTATATAATTGGCTGCTCCCATGTTAGGGGCATAGATATTTACAATTGTTAGATCTTCTTGTTGGAGAGACCCTTTAAGTAGGATATAGTATCCTTCCTCATCTCTTATTACAGTCTTTGGTTTAAAATCTAATTTGTCTGATATAAGGATTGCCACCCCAGCTTTCTTTTGGTGTCCATTAGCATGGTAAATGGTTTTCCACCCCCTCACTTTCAATCTGGGGGTGTCTTTGGGTCTAAAATGAGTCTCTTGCAGACAGCATGTCGATGGGTCTTGTTTTTTAATCCAGTCTGATAGCCTGTGACTTTTGATTGGGGCATTTAGCCCATTTACATTCAGGGTAACTATTGAAAGATAGGAATTTAGTGCCATTGTATTGCCTGTAAGGTGACTGTTACCGTATATTGTCTGTGTTCCTTTCTGGTCTATGTTGCTTTTAGGGTCTCTCTTTGCTTAGAGGACCCCTTTCAAGATTTCCTGTAGGGCTGGTTTTGTGTTTGCAAATTCCTTTAGTTTTTGTTTGTCCTGGAAGCTTTTTATCTCTCCTTCAATTTTCAATGACAGCCTAGCTGGATAGAGTATTCTTGGCTGCATATTTTTCTCATTTAGTGCTCTGAATATATCCTGCCAGTCCTTTCTGGCCTGCCAGGTCTCTGTGGATAGGTCTGTTGCCAATCTAATGTTTCTGCCATTGTAGGTTACATATCTCTTCTCCCGAGCTGCTTTCAGGATTTTCTCTTTGTTTCTGAGACTCACAAGGTTTACTATTAGATGTCGGGGTGTTGACCTATTTTTATTTATTTTGATGGGGATTCTCTGTGCCTCCTGGATTTTGATGCCTGTTTCCTTCCCCAAATTAGGGAAGTTCTCTGTTATAATTTGCTCCAATATACCTTCTGCTCCTGTCTCTCTTTCTTCTTCTTCTGGGATCCCAATTATTCTAATGTTGTTTTGTCTTATGGTATCGCTTATCTCTCGAATTCTGCCCTCGTGATCCAGTAGTTCTTTATCTCTCTTTTTCTCAACTTCTTTATTTTCCATCATTTGGTCTTCTATATCACTGATTCTCTCTTCTGCCTCATTTATCCTAGCAGTTAGTGCCCCCATATTTGATTGTACCTCATTAATAGCCTTTTTGATTTCAACTTGATTAGATTTTAGTTCTTTTACTTCTCCAGAAAGGGTTTCTCTAATAACTTACATGTTTTTCTCAAGCCCAGCTAGTATCTTTAAAGTGATGATTCTGAACTCTAGATCTGACATCGTACTAATGTCCGTATTGAGTAGGTCCCTGGCAGTCGGTACTACCTCTTGTTCTTTTTGTTGAGGTGATTTTTTCCGTCTTGTCATTTTGTGCAGAGGAGAATAGATTAATGAGAGAACATAATGCTAGCAGAGTAACAATGTCCCCAGAAAATATACTCTAAAGAAATCAGAAAACCCTGAACCAGTGGGAAAAGAAAGGAAAAGAGAGAAAAAAGAAAAAGAAAAAAAAAGAAAAAGAAAAAACTAAAGATAAAAACAAACAAAAACAGAACAAAACAAAACAAAACAAAACAAAACAGAATGTGATCAAATATGATCAGGCTGGTATATCGATCAATGCCACATACTAGATTTTGGGTGTATTTTGGTCTGTTAAAAGAAAGTGCCTCCCAAAATTTTAAAGAAAGAAAAACTTATAGATGTACAAAAATAAGGGTTGATATGATGAAAGGATGGAATATGACTGTAAAGATGGAAATTATAAAAAATGTTATAAAAGGAATTGATAAGAAGTTGTTTGAAAAAAGAAAGAAGAGGATTTAAAGAAAGAAAAAAGAAAAAAAAAGGGAGAGAATGTGATCAGGCAGGGGAGTAGGAAAAAAACCATATACTAGAGATTTAGGGTATATTTCGATCTGTTAGAAGAAACTATCTCAAAATTTTAAAGAGAGAACAACTTATATATATATGCCAAAAATACGGGTAACTACTATGAAGGGATAGAATATGACTCTAAAAATGAAAAATAAAAATGTTTTTTTTTAAAAAAGGGATTGATAAGATGTTGGTTGAAAAAAGGAAAAAGAAAAATTAAAAAAAAAGAAAAAAAGACAGTTAAAAAAAAATTAACTTTGAAAGACTAAGGAATCATGGTAAAAAAGCCATGAATTCTATGTGTAGTATTCCACTAGCGCTGGAGTTTTGCTGTTCTCATTGATCGGTAAACTTGGTCTTGGCTGGCTGTTCTCGCTGATCTTCTGGGGGAGGGGCCTGTTGCCGTGGTTTCCAAATGTCTTTGCTGGAGGCAGAATTGCCCCGCCCTTGCCCAGTCTGGGCTAAGTAATCTGCCCGGGTTTGCTCTCTGGAGCTTTTGTTCCCTGGGAGCTTTCCGTACAGCTTTGGAGACGGAGAGTGAAAATGGCAGCCTCCCAATCTCCGCCCCAGAGGAGCCAAGAACTCGGGGCCCCGCTTCTCAGTGAGCTCCCAGAGAAAAGCAGTCAGTCACTCTCGTCTCCCCGGTCTCCGGCCGCACTCCGTGCTCACCCGGCCTGTGACCGCGCGTTTCTGTCTCCGGCACCCTACCCGGTCTGGAGTCTCCAAACCCAGCAGCTCCCTGCGGTGCACTCCCGCGCGGCTCCTCCCGGGGGAGGAAGGTGGGTCTCCCCGGATCTGCCGCTTGTTGTTTCCCTGCTGGAGGAGCAGGGGCCCAACTGTGCCGCGGATCACGGTTTATGGCCACCCCGAGCTGAGAGCCCGCGCCTGGGCTCCGCCTCTGCAGCCGGCTTCCCTGCTCCGATCCCTGGGAGCTCTGCTGCACTCAGGCACCCCCCGTCTTTCTGTGACCCCGAGGGTCCTGAGACCACACTGTCCTGGAGGGTTCCACCCCCCACTTAGCCACCAGAGTGACGTCCCTCAGCGGAGCAGACTTTTCAAAGTTCCGATTTTGTGCTCGGCGGCTCTATCACTTGCCAGAAGGGGCTGGCGGAGGCCCCTCCCCCGCCATCTATCCTCCCGAATATTGCCTCAGTTTCACTTCTCCGCACGTCCTACCTTCCAGAAAGTGGTCGCTTTTCTGTTCAGAGAGTTGTTGCTCTTCTTTTCTTCAATCTCCTGTTGAGTTTGTAGGTGGTCAGAATGGTTTGATCCCTATCCAGCTGAATTCCTGAGAGGAGACGAAATCCAGGTCTCCTACTCCTCTGCCATCTTGCTCCTGTCGTCTGTACCATAATTTTTTAAAATCACATATCCTGTTAGGTTGTTTGCAGTTTTCTACTACTGTAAATAAGCCTGTTAGTAAGAAATGGTAAAACAAAGTTTGTAATTTTTATAAAATATATACATACATAAAAAAATAAAATTTAAAAAAACATGATTAATCTCTGACAGGTGACTTAGGTGTCCTTTTAATTTTTTGTACTAATTTTTTTAACTTCTCAATTTTCCAAAAATGAGCATGTAATATTTACAAATAATTTTTTAAATTGTTAAAATGTATTTTGTCTCTTAGCATCTTTCAAGCATGTAATACAATATTATTAACTATATTCACAGTGCTGTACAATATATTCCCAGAACTTATTCATTTTCTAATAGCATGTTTGTACCCTTTTACCAACCTCTCTATTTTTCCCACCCGCAAGTCCTTGGCAACCAATTATCTACTCTGTTTGTGTGAGTTTGACTTTTTTTCCCTAAAGATTCTACATGTAACTAATGCTATGCTGTGTTTGTTTTACTCCGTGTAGCTTATTTTAGTTAGTATAATACCCTTCAGGCCCATTCATATTGTCACAAATGGCAAGACTGCCTTTTTTCTCATGGCTAAATGGTACTCCACAGTACATATAGACCACATCTTCTTTATCCATTCATCCATTGATAGACACTTAGATTGTTTTCATATCTTGGCTGTTGTGAATAATGCTGCAATAACATGGGATGCAGATATCTTTTAGGTTTCTTGTTTTCATTCCCTTTGGATATATACTCAGAAGTAGGATTGCTGGACCATAAAGTAGTTCTATTTTTAATTTTTTGAGGAACCTCCATACTGTTTTCCATAGTGGCGGGACCAATTTACATTCTCACCAATAGTGCACAAGGGTTCCCTTTTCTTTCTTTCTTTTTCTTTTTTTTTTAAAGATTTATTTATTTATTTATTTATTTATTTATTTATTTATTTATTTAACAGAGAGAGAGAGACACACACACAGCAAGAGAGGGAACACAGCAGGGGGAATGGGAGAGGGAAAGCAGGCCTCCCGATGAGCAGGGAGCCTGATGTGGGGCTCGAACCCAGAACCCTGGGATCATGACCTGAGCTGAAGGCAGACACTTAACGACTGAGCCACCCAGGCGCCCCAAGTGTTCCCTTTTCTCCACATCCTTGCCAACACTTGTTATTTCTTACCTTTTTTAGATCTTAAATGTTCTCACCATAAAAAAGAAATGGTAATTATGTGATGTGGTGGAGGTGTTAGCTGATGCTATAGTGGTAATCAGATTGCAATATGTAAGTGTAGCAAATCAACATGATGTACAACTTAAACTTACACAATATGTCAGTTATATCTCAATAAAAATTTTTTAAAAAATATTAAATTAAAAATGCATCTTGTTATATAGAAAAGAAGAAAGCTACTGAAGCCTTCTAGGGTTATATCAAAAGAACTCAGGAATTAACTTGAGGAGACTCCCATGGGCTAAATCTAGGATAGTTTGAACATTAATAAGTATCACAGAAATAGACTATACAAGTCAAATATATTTAAGTCCATGAATTCATAATGATATTATAAATGAAAACCTCATTCACCATCTTTGTAGGATTTTAGAAAATCATATTATTCTTTTGAAAACTAATAAATTAGAGAAAAGAATTAAGCATTTATCCTCATTTTTCTTTAGGGACCATACATGAGAGTAACCAAATAGTTACTGAATACTGATTTTTATTTATCAAAACACTCTAGCTAATAAAGGAAGAGATTATAGAATTAAGATACTACAATTTTGTAATCTGAGATGAGAGAATAGATGTGGCAGTGATCATCAGTGCTGCTAACATTACAAAAAAGAAGACAGCCTACAGTATTTATCTTCTGATAGAAACACGTGGTCTATATTTTTGACAAAATACCAACTGATTCTGGTTGAATCCCTAGATCCAGTTACCAATTTGGAAAGAAAATACAGGGGGAAGAGGAACATGTTAAATGACACCACTTTGATTTATTCAGACAATGGAAATCTCTAGAGCACCTATAATTTAGCTTCTTCATAAAGGAAATAAAAGGGGAGAGGAACTGTAGGTTAAAAGTGACTTGATATATCAAGTATTTAGACTTTATGTAAATCCCAATTTGAACAAAATAATTGTAGATTTACTCTCTGAAACAGTCAAGTAACTTTGAACATGGACTGTCTATTTGATGATAGTAAGAAATAATTTTTAAATTTGATTAGACATTGATGTGAAAAACAAAGGCAAAAGAAAAATTAAATTTCCTTATTACTTACAGCCCATTGACAAGTCCTTAAAACAGGCAGAGTGACTTTCCTCTAGGAACTCAGCTGCCTCAGCTGCTTAATACTTTGCCAAGGGCAAAATGCAATCTTAGCCTGAGCCCCCCGTATCCTGTGAGTCTATTTTAACATATAAAAATTCCTTTAGGGGCACCTGGGTGGTTTAGTTGGTTAAGCGGCTGCCTTTGGCTCAGGTTATCCTCCCAGGGTCCTGGGATCAAGCCCCACATTGGGCTCCTTGCTCAGCAAAGAGTCTGCTTCTCCCTCTCCCTCTTCCTGCCGGCCACTCCCCCTGCTTGTGCTGTCTGTCTCACTGTCTCTCTGTGTCAAACAAATAAATAAAATTAAAAAAAAAAATTCCCTTGGAAACTTCATTTATCCCAACCCAACGCCCCCCCACCCCATACATGTTGGCAATCATCCCCCAAGTATATGATCCACTGATATATATTTGAAGGGTATCATTGAGTAAGGGACAGGCAAGCCTAGGTAGGGAGAGATAGGTAGGGGGCTACGTGATCAGGCTCACCAAAAAACCTAGAAATGCTGAGGTGTAATGAAACCAGAGATAAGGGAATAAACCTGACCACCCTGCCCTGGATGTCAGAAGTGGGGTCTTTTTATGGTAGTCACATTGTAACCAACAAAGAATAATCAGACCCCAAAGAGGAAGTAATCCATTAAAGATGTTATCACCAGTCTTTACTCAAACTAAAACATCACAAGAATGATAAGGCTGCAAGTTACCTGGTCAGTTCTAAATAAAGGACTATCAGTGGAGGCTCACATTGGCAACCCTCTTGGGACCCCTCTCATTCCTGAGAGCTTTTTCTTTCTCCTTGCTTAATAAAACTCTATTGCTTTACTTACTTTCCTTTGTCTGCGAGCTTCATTCTTCAACTCCATGAGACAAGAACCTCACTTTCCTGCTTTGACACGATAATGGTATCATAGTTAACTTTTAAGAAAAGTTCTTTAACAAGTATATATCCCTGCTGAAATATTTCTTATGATATGATATGATATGATATGATGTCTGGATTTGTTTCACAGCCATCCAGTGGGAGAGGGAGAGTAGGTGGGAGTGTTGATGGGGTAATACTGGTCAGAAGGGGTAATTGTTAAACCCAGAAGTTAGGTACATAGAGATTTATTATGTGAGTCTTCTATGTTTTGTATATGTCTGAATTTTTTTGCAATAACTTTAAAATAATCAGGCTTGATTAGTGGTTAGGTTATATAAATTGGGGAGGAGAGGATGAATTCTGGTTGTAAGGCTCAGAATTAAAGGTCACCAGGCTATAGGAACACTCAGGTGATTTTGGTGCTATGTGGTAGAACAACTGGTTTTTCTTCACTGTAATTGGCTTTGGGAATTAGCTCCTTAGCAGCCCAGAACTCAGAAGAAACTGATCTCAGACACATCCCTTAGAGAGTCTACTGACCCTGATATACAAAATGTCCTGGCATAGAATGTCATATTCTTGCCTAGACCAACCTGAGCCTCAGTGTCTGTTGTTATTCCCAAGACTGGTCTGCTAAGGGATCTTAGCCCTGAGCCACTTAATTTCTTGACTTCCAGTTTGCACTTCCTGCTCCTCCTCTGTCTTGGAGGTCGAAATTTCAGGAAAGTGCTGTTAGTTGTCTCAAGGGCTAAGCTCACACCCAGGAAATCAAACCATATTGGGGATTCAACTAATTGAAAACAAGTCCCTGAGGTTTTGATGAATTAACAACAGCTCCTTGGCTGGCAGAGGTGGCCTCTCTTTGTATAACAGGTGGTCCCTCTGAAATTGTGTGTTAATTGAGCTTATAGAAATCTAATGATGTGTTAATAGTTCTTTGAAAGAAATTTAAAGTTAACCATCTTCTAACACATTTTTAACACAATGAATCACATCACCCTCATTTTATTCCTGTGTAAATCCAGATGTGGGGTAAGGCATATTAGGAATGTGCAGATGAAGTTGGCTTTGAGAACAATACCAACAATATCAAGTCACCTCCACCTGGACTTTTCTGGCTCTTATTGAGTGAACTATAAGCATCATCTTGACTTTTAGGTAAAGTTTGAGGAGATAAGTGAAATAGTAAATGATAGTAGGTACTTTGGAGCCAGAAAGACTTGGGTCTGAATTCCTTTTCTGTCCTCTATCAGCTAGGTAAATTTAGAGGCTAACTAACTCCCTTCTAATATGAAACCAACTGGATCCCAGTGTTCTTGTCTGTAAAGGTATAATAATACTTACCTTGGAAAATTGTGATGAGGGGCGCCTGGGTGGCTCAGTCGTTAAGCGTCTGCCTTCAGCTCAGGTCATGATCCTGGTGTCCTGGGATTGAGCCCCGCATCGGGCTCCCTGCTCGGCGGGAAGCCTGCTTCTCCCTCTCCCACTCCCACCCGCTTGTGTTCCCTCTCTCGCTGTGTCTCTCTCTGTCAAATAAATAAATAAAATCTTAAAAAAAGAAAAAAAAGAAAAAAGAAAATTGTGACGATTACTAAGAACATCCTAAATAGTTGGTGTCTGATAATTGGTAGACACTAGGGTCTCTAGGTATCTTGTGGGTTTTTAGCAAAGTCAATTGATAATGTAATTGTTAATATAATGATAAATTGTTGTCAATAATTGTTAGATCTGAGTAGAGAACTCATAGCTCATGTGGCTCAATTCTCTGAGTTTGCTTTGAAGTTGATTAAAAAAAAAAACTTCTGAGACTCAGTTTTGGGAAAAGAGCACGTAGGACAAGGCATATTCTCTGCTGGACAAGACTAGGTGAGAAAAGAGCTTCCCACTTCAGAGGTCTGGAAATATCATTCAAGATGGAACCAATAGGAAGAGTTTTCAACCTGGATTAGACACTACTAGACAAAATGACCTAAGACTTCTTCATAGATGAGAAGGCAGATCTGTACTGAAAGCTGGGCTAAGCAGTTAGAAAAGTTCAAATAGCTTTGCCATCCATCTCTCTGAGCTTCAGTGTCCTCATCATTACTGTTTAGAGCTGTGGCCCATTTATGGACTATCTCCCACCACCATGGATTCTTTTAAGGTAACTTTCACATGTTATCTCATTCAATTCTCAGGACAACAGAAGATGTTATGATTATCCCCAAATCTAGATGGCAGAGGATGCTTAACTTACTGAAAGTCACGTAGTTGCTGAATAGGTGAACTGAATGAAATCATACTAGTCTTATCCAGCAGAGAATATGCCTTATCCTACTTGCTCTTTCCTCAAAACAGTCTGGGAAGACTCTTGGTTTTTTTTTTTTTTTTACACAACTTTACTGACATAATTTAGATACCATAAAATCTATCTTTCACCTGGTTTAGCTAGACAAGTCCATAGATTTTAGTGTATTTACAAAGTTATACAACCATTACCATGATCTGGTTTTAGAACATTTCCGTCAAACTTAAAAGAAACGTCTTGCTCATTTATAGTCAGTTCCCATTTCCATTCCCAGCCTTCAACAACTTTCTGTCTCTGTAGATGTGCCTTCTCTAGACATTTTATGTATGTGGATCCTACAACATGTGTTCTTTAATAGCTTGCCTTTTTTTTTTTTTTTTTAGTATGTATCAGTATTTCCATTCCTTTTATTACTGAATAGCATTCCATTGAGTATATATACATTCTCTTTATTCATTCACCAATTGATGGACATTCAGGTTATTTCTACTTTTTGGCTATTATGAACTGCTAGAACATTTGTGTATAGACCTTTGTGCAGACATATCTTTTATTTGTTCTGGGTAGATACCTAGGAGTGGAATTCTTGTGTCACATGGTAATTCTGTATTAGCATTTTTAAGAAACTTCCTAGCACTTTTCCAAAGTTATGGCCTCATTTTACACTTCCACCAGCAAATATATGATGGTTTCAATTTTTCTATGTGATTGCTGACTCTAGTATTGTCTGGTTCATAACCATTTCAGTGGGTAATGTTGAGATGGGCATTTTTACAAAGGCTCAGATCTAAACCAGAATATAGATGAGTGTTACCATCTTTATTTCTTCATTTTAACCTTTTTCCTGTTACACACATATGAGGGTTCAGAACCCACCTGGGCCAGTAAATCCCATTTTTAAGCAGGATTCTAATAATGTGCTTGTAAGTGTGTCCACTCTTATATGTATCCATGGTAAGTGCTTTTCCAGTTGGAGGACTGTTTTTTCTCTTTTGTTTTATAGAATATTTAATTAAATTCTGTAGTAAATTCAAGTAAAGCATTAATTTTAGGTTATGGAACTCATTTTCATACTTTTTAATACCTGACTTGGATGCTCACTGGGAAAGAACCTTGGAATTAATGGACAAATGAAAGTCTATGAGATTTGTGCAATACTTACTTGTAAGAATTGAGGAGAGGAATTGGATTTTGGATTAGTTGGTGGCCCTTTCATCAGGAAAACAGTTCACACTTTGAGAGTCTTACCAAAAGACAACATGAGTTTTGTTTTGTTTTAACAAGAATTGCAAAATTGAATGGCCCAGTTTCTCTCTTTATATTGTGTGTGCCTATGTCTCCCCACCCTTGGGAAGTCTCCTAACCCTGTTGTTATTTCATAGGAGCTGCTCAGTGCTGAGACACAGAAGATAAGTAAAAGCTGTGGCCCTACCCTTAAGGCATCAACACTTTAGGTGGGAAGATGAGAGCTAGGGCAGTAAATCACTGTGATTTAAAATCAGTTGCCAAACTGAATATATTCTAGGAGCACAATGGTAGGCTCTAGGAGGTAATGGTTAGATTTCTCCAGGACAGCTTCATGGTCTAAATAGAAGATAATGCAGACTTTTACAAATTCTAGAATTCCTACTAATGTAGAATTGGAAGAAGCCTAAGATATCCTGATATCTCACTGAGCAGACATCAAATCTTCTGCCAGAGGTTTAAAAATTGCAAATCTGTCAGCAATGGGAGGAAAAGAAAATTTGGATAGAGGAAGTAGAAAGGCATTATTATCCCTATCTCCATTATCTTTGTTTTATCCTTTTGATGCCTGTCTCAGGTAGGAGGAAGATAAGGGAGGGAAAAGTCTCATTCCAGGACACCTGCAGTTATGAGGTGCTTCTCTCTGTGGCTGATCATTGGCCCTTAAATGGGTCATTCAGCATACTTCCTCGGTTACCTGCAACCCAGTCTCTACTTTACTTAAACCAAATAAATACATCATTTTGGGACTATGACAGAAGTTGGAAAAGTCCCGAAAATCACATCAGTTCATACTAAAACCAACCAAACAACAAATAAACATAAAAATTCAACCTCTTATTCCTATAACTTGAATCTTTCAATGATGAAAAATTCACAGACATGTTCTCATTTGTTTTGTTTTTTTTAAAGTCTTGATTACTGGTTGGTTTCAGTTCAGTTATGCCTGAAAGAATGTTTTAGGAGAGGGTGAGAAACTTCTGCAGTAGTTGAATCTAATGTGACCTATGCTGTCGTTTTGTTTCAGTATAAAGTTATTTAATACATTTATTTTTCTCATTGAGTTTTTAGGTCAAAGCATATACTTTAAAATTCTATCCACAGAATTGTCATAAACTCACCATAAAATATGAGGCAGACATTTATTAATTTCATAAAATAACAAAAGGTTTGTATTCTTTTCTTTTTTTTTTTTTAAAGATTTTATTTATTTGAGAGAGAGAATGAGAGAGAGAGAGAGCATGAGAGGGAGGAGGGTCAGAGGGAGAAGCAGACTCCCTGCTGAGCAGGGAGCCCGATGCGGGACTCGATCCCGGGACTCCAGGATCATGACCTGAGCCGAAGGCAGTTGCTTAACCAACTGAGCCACCCAGGCACCCAGGTTTGTATTCTTTTAGACATTGGTAATAACTAGATCATATATAGAACCTTAACTAAATTTGAAGATGAAAAAACTGAATCTTAGAGAAGGAGAAGTAAATTCACCCAAGATCAGCTGGTTAGAGGCATAGCCTAGATTCAAAATGAGACCTGTCTGCTTCAAATAATATTTTTGCCTTGTTTATTCCAAAATTAAAATATTCTCGTAAACTAAAAATTTAGCTATGCACCTGTATGTATGAATGCACATAAAACATATAAAACTAGCAAAAAATAATTTCTAAATATTGTTTATTACATATTCTCATAGGAAGCACATCATTTATAGTTGATTTATACTTTTTTTAAGCCTTAGCCTAAGTTGTTATTCAAATGAATCAAAACAAGGAATTATATAAAAATATTAAAACTGGTTATACATGGCCAGTAGGGTTATAGGTTTTAAAAAACATCCTTTTTTTTTCTATTTCCCAAACTTCTGCAGTTGTTTCTTTAAAAATAACTGCTGTAAATTAATTGCCTATTATAAACTGGTATACCACGTATCTTTTCCCCACTATGCTATTATATGGCACTGAGATGGTACCCAGTGAACACATGTTGACAAAATGAATGGAGCAAACAGTGAACACACCGAGCTAAACATAAACTTCTCACGTAAATTCTTTCTTTCTTTAATCACTTATTAACATGAAAAAAGACAATTATTATCATCATTTAACATGAAACTGCAGTTCAGAATGGTTAAGTAATCTGTCTGAAATCCAATGGCTAGGTAGCAAAGAGATGACATTTAAAACCATTCTGTCCTGTTATGATGATGCTGGAGGTATTGATGTTTACACTAGAAATTTAATGTATCTGAAAGTTTACCATGAACTCTTCAGGAAGGTAGATAATATTCATAGCAACCAAATTGTGAGGGTGTTGGGTAACCTCTGAGGAGTAGCTTGGATTTTAATACAGTGCATGCCCAGATCCAGGTCTGTCTCCCTTCCTACCACGGGAACATCCTGTGAAATGGAAGCGGGCAGTGTTCTGGAAATTTATGTGCAACTGGGAAGCATGTACCTGGATAAGTCCTAATTTCTCTGCTTACTGTGTTAGCCACCAAAATGTATCCAGGTGTTCTTGAAAATTAAAAAAAGAAGAAAATAACTGATAAGTTTTTCCCTTCTCCAAGCCATCATTTTTCTATAGCAGTGAAAGCCTGGCAGACCAGCAGGCCTCCAGCTACTGCCTTCCTAATTGACTGTGTTGTGTTCTGGGCTCTCACTGCTTTTTCACTAAGGCATAAGAACAAGCCCCAGATGGTTCTTGAAAACTAACCTTTGTGCTCCAGGCCTTGGCCAGTCCATCTGGCCTTTCGTGCCTATTAATAGATTCTGTACCTGCGTCCTACAAATCAGGAATGGAAATTTGCTCCTTTCATTGGTTCCTGTGTTGCCAAGAGATAAATCATTGAAGACCGGTGGAAAGATTTAAACCAAGCCGTATCTTTTCCCAAAGAAAGCAATTCCTGGCTGCTTAGGATGGTGCTAACTCCTTTAATCTTGCAGTGCTAAGCGGGACTGCAGAATACATTCAACCGTGTTTTAAATTCTTTCCTTCTCATTCTTCATTCAGGCTTCTCTTATTTTCCTCTACTACTTCCTCCTTCCCTAACCTTATTTTCACTATGGTAATGCTAAATCTTTTGAGTTATTTGTTCTTCAGGATGCTTTCCAGATGTTATAGGAAATAAATATCATGTTATAATATTTGCGATCATAGTTTCCATTTATCAAGTATGACCAAACTCATAAAGATATGTGTGAACTATCTCCGTTTTATAGACGATTCTACTGTGTCTAAGAGAGAGTAACACTTAACACACAGGCCTATTTGTGGCAGATCCAGAATATGAACCCTGTTGCCATTATCAAACTCAGGGTATTTTTTTTTAATATATTAAATTCTGTTATTAAAATTCATAGTCGTGAGTATTGCTCTAGTCATGGACATGACTGTTAGTAGCTGGTTAATCTTTTGAACCTCACTGTGTCTTGCAGCAAGGAGAATCACCTCATATACTGGAAAGAGCAAGATAAGGGGACATTGCGGATGTGTGCATTTTAACCCTTCCAGGTGTCCATTAAAATACCAGTGGAATAAAAACTCTAAGAAAAAACACAGGAGTCACGGAAGGATTACATTTAAAGGAAGAGCAAACAAACAAAAGCCAACCAACCAAACACAGAACACATGTACCAGCCAAATGAAACGATTTGGAAATTTGCCATTTTTCCATCCTCTCAAGCATTTTATTAATAGAAGGGTTATCTATTTCTTAAATACTTGGGAGTTTTCTTACAGTGTTAAGTAAAGAGTTTTGTACTATTAACTTGGCAATCTCTAAACTTTTTGATCCCACATTTATAGTAAGGAATTTTGGAGCATTTATCCCAGTATATGAATCTACAGCATATGAATTTTGGATCAAGTCCTCAGCTGTATTGATCTGCTAGTGATAGGAGCACTCTCAATGAGCATATATTAAATATTAGTAAAGCATACTTTATTCCCTGTTATTTTTACATATGAGTAAATATAATGGCAGTTCTGATATTTTCTTCCCACATCCTATTGTCTTACCTTGTGCACCTTTATATTGTTTGTAAACTAATACTACCCTTAGGCTTAGGTAATCTGATTTTCTTCCCCCATCAATGATCATATCCCCGCCTGACCATTACTAATTACAGCAAAGCCTAATTACAGTAGACCATTACTAATTACAGTAGCCATCATCTGGGGGTCCTGATGTTTTCAGAGGGTACGACGTAGAGAAATGGCTTATGTGCAGTGACATTAACCTCTTCCTGGGGCTTCCTCGTTTGCCTTCTATGGACCAGTTATTAAAGGCCTTTTCCTTTCTCTCTCAGTTTCTTAAGGCTACACAGAGACCACTGATTTGAAAAGTAATCATCTGGTCTCCTAGTTTGTCTCAGGAATTTGTCGTAAATGATGCAAGGAATAAACACACTAAAGAAAAGCATGATTTTTTTTTTTTGTAGGTTCATATAGCAGACCATAAAAAGTGTATATACTTGGCTGGCAGTAAAACCTATCAAAGTTTTTCAACAGCCTCATGTTTTTTACATTCCTTCGCTGCCACCAGCAGCTGCCTCTACACATGTTCCTTGATTTTATGGGTGCATTAAGACAGCGTCAAAGCTGCTGTAATATCGTGGGCACGTTTTTATGGGGAGCGATTTCAACACCATGCCGTCCGGCTGGCCCACCCCAGCCTTCTGTTGCTGGAATGGAATGGCAAAGGCATTTAATAAAGGGGATAAAGAGTAAGACAGAGAGTGGGTGGTCCAAAATGAATATTGCTTTTTCTCCATGCGAAGGGGAGGGGCTGGAAGATTACTTCCTTTATCAGCCCATCAGGGCAAACTGACTTCCCTAGAGATGGCAGGAGGACAAAGCTTCCGAGCATCTACATTTCTATGAGGAAATAGCCCATGAAGAAGCAATTTATAACCTCTGTAATGACAGCGTGATATGTGTTTGTGGCTAAATGAGGGTGCTTATGTTCCACTAGGGTGGTCAGAATAATTATTATTATCATTCATGTAATATCTACATAATTATGTCATTAATATTGAACTTTTAGGCTGCATCTACAGGAGGGATATATCCCTAAAAATACTGCATCTGCAGGCCCAATTTTCTTTTCTCTTTTTTCTTTTTTTTATATCTAGATAGCAAATGAGCAGATGGTGTGTGGGCAGCCTTGTGTTCATGTCCCTAAGGCCCCCAGACACCATCCTCTTCCCTCAGACTCGCTTCTGCTTTCTGCACAGGGCACACACTTGAATGTATCTAGCCTGTGCCTCACAATAAAGAAGTGCCAGGAGCTGAGACTAAGGGAGGAAGGATGCAGGCATGTGTGTGAAAGAGATGGAGACTTCCCTCTTGGCTTAAAAGACAGAGGCTCTTGCTACCACCTCTTAGATTCTTTTCAAAGAAGGAGAACTCTTTTAAAAGAATTGAGGGAGACACTGATATCCTTGCGGAAGTTACACTTTTATGCAAGAGTTTCTGGATCTGGGTTTCAGTCTGAACTGGTTCCAATAAGTGAAAGCCAATGTCCTCAAAGTGATCTCATGTTTCAATTAACTGGATGTTAATAAACCACTTTGAGCATTAACTAGACATTCACTGATGGATTTTAATTTTGAAGCCGTACACGTCTAGGCATATTTCCTTATTCAACTTGTGCTATTCCAGGCTCCATGCTAAGAGCTCCCTGGCAGTTTGCTGACTTCTTGATGCTAATCAGTCTTGAATACCTTTGACAGGAAAGACACACAGCATTTGTTGGTGCTGAAAGGGACCTCAGAAATCAGCCATTGCACCCTTCTTTATCATACATCTTCTGCTGAGACAGAGAGACAGGGAGAAGTGATTTGTTCAGGGTACAAAGTAGAGTGGAGAACAGGTCAGAAGTAAAATCTTCTGATACTTTTTCCACTATATGTTTTCAGAGTTGCTTTTAAATTTGGGCTTGGAAGTCATAGTATCTTTATCCTGCAGGTTATCGTTTCTAATTTGCCTTTCATGTGCTCAGACAGTCCTTCTCGAAAGGATGTGTGTTTGGCGGAGATGAATTGGCACTGAACCCACTGTACTTCTTGAAAGGTGTACCCTTGGATAGAATCTATGTGCTCTTTCTCTTTTTGCACCATCCAGAATGTTCGACATTCTTCTCAATGTTCCCCACACTTACCGTCTGGCTCCATCCCTGTGAATTTCTCGGCCAGCATTTTAAACTCAAAAACCACAAGTTACGACTCTTTGGGTCTCTTATTCAACATCAGTATGTAAAAAAAATCTGTATATTGTTTTGGCATAATTGTTATTTATTTTTTGTAAATTCTTTATGGGGGAGTCTTCCGGATTTTTTTTACATTTTATAAATTCATGTTAGACATCATCTTATTCATAACACTCATCCCACTCACTACCATCTTGGTAAAAACCCCAAACCAGGAGATTATACTGATTTGCATCTTCTAATGAGAGTCCCTGGAAGTGAAAAGAAAAAGAAACTTTTTTTGAGTTTGTAAAAATAAGGGTAACTCAAGAAGCAGGCTCTGTGCTGTGTACTTCACAAATGATATTTCTAATCTTTACAGTAAATTCTCAGGTTCGGTGTTCTTTGGCATTTGACAAATGAGGAGAGCGAGGCTCAGAACACCTGAGTTACTGGTGCAAAATCTCAGAGAGCAGCAGTGTTGACAGCCAGGATTCCAGCTCCTCCATCTGGCTTCAAAGCACATGTTCTTTTTACAACACCTTGTGGCCAGGCTGTACAGTAAGCACATTCGCATCCTTTCTCTTGGCTATTGTGAAGCCTCACAATAACCCTCTGGAACAGGTGTTTTAAGACCATTTTACAGATAAGGAAACTGAAGCTAAGAGAGGTTAGGTAATCTGTCCAGGGTCACTCGACAAAATAAGCAGCAGAACTGAGATTCAAATTCAAGTTGGTCTGCCTCCGGAGCCCATATTCTTCCTGAATTACCATCTTCCTTTTAAGTATTTAATGTTCATGGACTCTATTTGATCATGCTGCCAACTCTCAATTATTTGTTTAGGAATTAAGCCATACCTATTATTATTATTTTTAATTTCAGAGGCATTTAGCTATTTAGATACTTTCAAGTTTTTTCTCTGATTTTCCTGAGTGGTGGGAAATCCATGAAGAACTGAGAAACAATACAGAGTTGTCTAGTCAGAAGAAAGGGCAACCAAGAGAAGATGTGACTGAGGTTTCCAGTTTTTTTCCAGGGTTGCCATATGGAGAAAAGATTCACTTCTATTCTAGATGACTTAATAGATTAGAATTATGGCAAATGATGAATGTAAGCTACAGGGAAAATACTTTAGATGAAAATAAAGAAAAGCTTTCTAAAAGTCAGAGCTGTCTAAATACAGAATAAGCTGTCTTGTAACGTGGCAACGTTCAGGAGAAGCAGGGTGACCACTTGGCAAGGTTGCTGTAGGAGGGTTCTGATGACATTTAAGGTCCTTGAGATTGGAAGAGCGTCTGACATGGCTTTGCATTCCTGTATATTCACCACTGGATGCTTGCCTGCTAATTCTGCAGAACCTGGGATGTGTTCCCTAACAACTTGGAATACCTATGGCATGTTAGAAAAATGGAGAGCCAGGCGGGGTGGATCTTTGTCTCTGTCTTCATCAAGCCTGGGTGTGTCAGTCCACAAACCAAAGGAATGAGATGCATTAATGCCAAGGATCATCAGTGGGCCTCCATCAAAGTTCCAGACAGAGGGAGAAGGGGATACAATTTGCAGCGCTCCTTTTCGTTTGTGTTTTCCTGTGTCTTTGTGTCACAACAATCAGAAAAGAAGAAAAAAACACTCCCTCAGTTGTTTTGAAAGAGCACACAGTAGCTAAAACCTTAAATTTTGAGTAAGGTTACCATTTGCAGCACTGATAGTTTTCTTTTTTGTTTGAATGGCAATTACAAAATTATTAGATATAAGAATGATAATAATGATAAGATTATAATGATAATTTATTGGGAAGTCGCTATATTTTAGGTATTATTCCTGCTATCTTATTGGTGAGTAAAATAAGGTATAAAAAGCTTATACAACAAGCTCACACAGCTACAAAATAGTAGAACTAAGGTTCAGATCCAGGTCTATTTAATATCAGAGCACGTGTTCTTATTTTTGTTGCTGGTATTTCCGTCACCTGTGATATTTCTTACTCTTTATACAATAGGAATTACTAATATTTCTGTTTTGCTGGATATATTTTTTTTGGATGAGATCCTGAAAGGAACCATAGTCATTCTCTTCTGGGCATGTTAGGCAACCCAGTGGACTGTCCATCTATAAATAGGGCAGTAGGAAGTACACTACCCTCGGTCTAGTTACATTGTTTTCTTCTCACCTTAATTTCTTTGTCTTTAAACAGAAAGGGTATCTTAGTTTGTGTTTCTTGACAACAGAGCCCTAGACAGGTACTTGGGTGGAAGCCATTTTTTCTTTTTTTCTTTTTTTAGGAGTTGAACTTACAAAGCAGATGTCAAGGAGTGAGGAAGGAAGAAAAGCCAATATAAGGGATTATTATCGAGGTCACACACGCAGCAGGGTTCAATTCTCATGAGCAGCATACCAGATGTGTCCCAAAATCATCCACTTGAAAGACGGGAGAATAGGGCACTTATTCATCCACTCCTGTCCCCTGTTTGTTGAGGGTTCCACCCAGGGACTCTCCTTGCATGATGTTCAGTGAGCTGACCCCAGAGCAGAATGTGGAAAGGCAGGGTATATGCTTGAGGTGGAAAATTGACCATTCTTTTTTTTTTTTTTTAACATTTAAAAAAAAGATTTTATTTACTTATTTGCAGGGGGAGCTGCAGGCAGAGGGAGAGGGAGAAGCAGACCACCCCTGCAGAGCAGGGAGCCCACCTCGGGGCTTGATCCCAGGACCCTGAGTTGAAGGCAGATGCTTAACTGACTGAGCTACCCAGGCACCCCCAAAATTGGCAGTTCAAAAGAAACATAAACGTTCACAGAACTGTCCACCATAGTTGCAGCTAAAATCACTTGATGGGTTTAGGAGATGTGATGTCTGCCACACAAAATTAGAATAGATCTTCTTTAAAATGTCTTTATAGGGGCGCCTGGGTGCCTCAGTCATTAAGCATCTGCCTTCGGCTCAGGTCATGATCGCAGGGTCCTGGGATCGAGCCCCGCATCCAGCTCCCTGCTCCATGGGAAGCCTGCTTCTCTGTCTCCCGCTCTCCCTGCTTGTGTTCCCTCTCTTGTTGTGTCTCTTTCTGTCAAATAAATAAAAAAAAAAATCTTAAAAAAAAGTCTTTATAAATTCATACAATTTATATATTTTTAAAATTTATGAGAGAAAGAGATAGAGAGAGAGAGAGACTGAGTGCATGCATGTGCAAGGATTTGTGAGGGGCAGAAGGAGAGAGAGAATCCTAATCAGGCTCTGCACTCAGTGCAGAGCCCCCTGCAGAACTCTTTCTCAGGATCCTGAGATCATGACTTGAGCTGAAACCAAGAGTAAGACGCTTAACCAACTGAGCCAGCCAGGCACCCCCATACTATTTATAAATTCATACAATTTTTGATCTAGAGTTGTAAGCAAGCACCTCATCAAACTGCATTTTTCAGTGGTGGAAGCTGCTGTCCAAAAAGAGAAATGATTTATTCAAGTCCCACCCTGAGTTAGTGGATGAACTGAGCCTCAAGTTTACATCCCATGCACTCTGGCCACTGTACTTCTTGGTGCAGCTCCTAGCTGATACTAATTAATGCCTATTAATGACTGATTCCTTGATGTGGTCTTGAAGTTCTGAATATGGTTATCCCTGCTGGCTCTGTTGAAGTTATCCTTTTCAGAAGTTATCCCAACAGGATTGCTGTATCCATGTTGGCTAATTACTCCTGAGACTCCAGGATAAGAGGGATCAGGATGACAATTAGGGAGAGGGATGCAGCTCCTTCCTGAAAACTGTGCATCTCTTATATTGCTTGTCACTACCCCTTGTAATCCTCTGTCGCTGCCATTGCCAGTTTTATTTGCATACATCTATTGTGCACAGCAAAGGCTCAGGGAGTGATGAAGAGGGATGCCAGGACATGAAATCCAATAAGGACACTGAGTTCCATCTTCTGAACTAAGGAGCATGGTAATTAAAGCAGTATTTACAATGCAATAAAGGCAGGGCTAATTACTGGCAAATGGGATTGAGATGATGCTCTTTCCCAGTGAAACTAGACTGGGATCAGCCTTCACTATAAATCCTCCAACTGTCTCCTTTGTTAATTATGATCTTCATAATTCCCTTCTTGGCAATATTTCCCTAATTTATTGCTACTCAATGGCAAATTAATGGAAACTGAGGTAGGAGTGATGGAGAGAGCTCAGGACAGCTGTTTGGGCCCCTGTATTACTAACATAGAAATAAAGATCTGGAGAACAGGGCTATTGGTAATAACCTTCAGGCAAAATGAGGGCTTTCTTCAAATAAGCAGCAAGTACATGATCCTTTGCTAAGGTGCATGGGGCTTTATATTTGATAACTTTCCAGACTACATGTAGGTATGGCATGTTAGTAGCTGTCTATCTTCATTATTAAAAAATATATCCTGAGTTGGGGACCTTTTGGCATGGTGCTGTGACTAATCAGTGCTATCTAAGCAGAATCGGAGTCACCATCCCTGTTCTAAGAATGCTTAAAGTACAAATTACTAATACATCCATTTTCTTGTGTCAGCAAACTTTTTCTGTAAAGACTCAGATAGTAAATATTTTAGGCTTTGTAAGGCCACATACAAACTTTGTCATGTTTTCCTCCTCTCTCTTCTCTTTATTGTTCTTAACAACTCTTTAAAGACACAAAAAAACATTCCTAGCTTCCAGACCATACAAAAAACAGGACATGGTTGAATGTGACCTGTAGGCCATAGTGTGGTGACCCTATAATACATTACATACTCTTATCATCAGCCAAAAATTCCTATTGGTGCAGAACCAAATAATCAAGTAGTGATATCCTATCATCTATTCCTGTCCAGGATTAAATTTGGGGATGAAGTAAGATGCAGAATTAAGGGAGGGTGAAAGAGAGGTAACTCTAGGATAATGGTGAACAGTATTATTTTTTGTACCACGTTCCTTGCTAGGTTGACCCTTACTTTTTTTTTAAAACTGTATTTAAAATCAAGAAGTATGATATTTGCACTTTTGATTAAGAATTCTCATATTTCCCTCATTCACTCTCTTTACCCTCATTACTTATTATTTATGGCTAAGTTTTTAGAAAATACCAAACTAATATTTATTTCTGTATCTGAGGCAATGCTGGTTTTCTGTAACACCTTTTGTGTGAAAGGAGCATGATGGTTTGAAGGATTGAGGGGCAAGGAAATAATCTGGAATCAGAGTTTAACCACAAGCTTGGGACCAAATGACGGTCCTCTGGCAGAATTTACCAATAGAGGAATTGGTATCTTAATTTTTTGTGGGACAGTTCTTGAACCACCTTTTGATTTCTGATCCCTTCCCATAAAGGACAGACGTCCACTCCATATAACCATAGCAACACTTCTCACACCCCCCACACCTAGGAATCCCATCACCAGCACTACTTAGTGTCCGGTGATAAGTGTTGGGCATTATCTCCTGTGGTTGAGAACCAATGTGTTATCCAGTTCCAAGGTGCTGGAGATGCTATATGAAGGGGTGTCTCATAGGTCATTGAGAATATGGCTGCAGTGAGAAGACTTGGAAATGGTGGGTACAAAGCTCTGTGCTAATGATTATTCCCCTTCTTTAATACCATTCTGTATTATAGCTAGAAGCGAATATTCTTGCTGCAGTCCTTCCTTAGGAGAAGAGTAGCATCCATTTTCTTGTGTCTGTGTGCCCTGTCATCCATGCTGTCATATACTGGGTGAGCAAGGGTTGAAAAGTCACATCATGGGGGCCCTGTCCATAGCTTAGTCCAGTATAGCTCCAGTGGTGTACAGGTGGGAGACCTGCCAGAACCAATGGGTGGCTTGAGACTGAGAAGTGTGGGTGAAGAGTGAGTAGATGACGATATGCTGATTTACATATTTTTGGTCTTATATTTCTGAAACGAGATTGCATTCTCAGAGCTAGGTGAGTCGCAGGTGGCTATTCTAGGGCATTTGAAATTCTCTTTGTGCTTTTGTGTCTCTTGTTCATCGGGAGCGAGCAATTGTGGCTGGGCAATGAGTCTTCTATTCTCCATCAGTTATGGCTCAAGGCTACGTGCTGTGAATAAGAGATGGCCCTTATGATTCAATGTCAACAATAGCTCCTTATTTGAAAGTGTTACAGCATGATGTGTGGAAAGAGCATAGGCTTTAGAGTTAGATAATTGTATATTTAAATCCCTTATCCACCACTTGCTAGCAGAGGAAGAAAAGTTACTCAGCTTCTCTTAATCTCAGAGATTATAATGCCTGCCTTGCAAGGTACAGGAGAAGACAAATCACTGTAAGGGAAGTGTTTCCAGTGCAAGGCGCAGGCTATAATAATTCCCCATCTTTCCCCTACTACTCATAACAGTATGAATAAATCACATGACCTTGTGTGCAAGAGCATGGCCTATTGATTATTCACTATTGACTGCTGCTAATCTGTGATAAAGTGGGCGTTATGGACATACCTGGGAGTGCAACGTGAGGGTCACTCTTGTTTTCAGGTTAGTATCCTTTCGCATGTGACTGAAATCACAGAGCTGTGTGAGGTGGTGTGGCATAGTACGTGGGGGGAACCTACCTCTGTTCTACTCCTCGGTTTACCTGTTCCCAATTCTGGCTTTGGAGGAGGTTTTCCCATCTTGAATAAAAACTTCCCTCCTTCTCTGTAAAATAAAGATATCTAAATTAATTAAATGTGACAGCACATCATCAGCTGTAGCATCTAATTCATACCGTATACTAGTTGCTCAGTATAAGTAGATTGTCTTCATCTTCCTTTTTAGGGTTTGTCCCTGGCAAGATTTGCAATAGACACGTTTGTCTTTGACTTTATCTCCTTGCTTCTCTGCACTTTTTCTTTCAGTGTATTGAATTTTCTGGTCTCTGAGACAGCTAGCAATAGTCCATTCACATTAAGGTGAGGATAATTTCTTACTTTGCTCTTTCCATTTGGCACGCAGAGTGTGAGCCCTGTCTCCATTACTATTAAAGAGGTATTATACAGTTTATGATCACCCAAACAGTGACAATATATCAGGGTCAAGTGTGAGAGGTACCTTTGGCCATTTGAGCCAATATTGGGCCCCTGGATAGGTCAGCACCACATTGGGCTTGGACTGCAGTTGACCACATACATGAAGTGACAGTAATCCAGGGCCATAGTGAGACAACACATCAACCTTCTCTGAAGTTGGCATAAGACAGACCTGGAACAATAGGCCAGAAGGAGGTGATGAAGCAAAGGTTGATAGGATCTATGAATTTTATCAGGCTTATCCTATTATTAGAATTATATTATTTTACAAGTCTGTAGTTTTTTTACCTGAAACTCTTGGGGACAACTGTGTTTTGGAATTTAAAAATGTTCAGATTTTAAAAAGGTGCTACAGTACTTGTAGTGAATCTTCTACAAAACCCTCAGTGAGGTCTGGGGCAGCACCCCATTATCAAACACACTACGACTTTCTCAGCAGAGTAGATACATATTCACAATAATTAGGGTAAATAAAGATTAAAAATAGCCTTATGTCAGTCCAGGGCAGGTCTTTCCAGTAAATGAGATCAAGTCAGGCTATATTTTGACACCAAATGAATTAGGAAAATACTTCTGGTTTTCAGAAGTTTTTGTGTTTTGGCATTGCTAATAATAGATGGTGAACCTGAATTAGAAAGTAGACAGATAGAAAATTATGATTAAATATGAGTCAAGATAACAAAATTTCTCACATTCCGTTATCCTTGTACCAGAATTCATCTGTCCAATAAATATTTATCGAGTGGTAGAAACAATATGGCAGGTGGTGGATAAGACAGTGAACAAGATGGACAAAGTCCCTGCTTCTGTGCCTCTTCTACCATAGGGTTAGGCACGTGAATGCTTCTCTTCCTCTTTCTTTTCCTTTCTCTTAGGTGAAAGAACTGATACCCTTCATCTGCTTGCACCCTTTCTGTGAGATTTCCTGGGCTTATCCAGGAAGAAAAAGTAATTCCTTCCTCTAGGAGTCTACAGTACTTGGTACATATTTTTATTATAGCACGTAGCATAGCATGATGTATTCCTTTCCCATATGACTTCCCAGTGAAAATGTGAGCACTTGAGAAAAGGGGGTTTTAGAGCCTGGATGCCTAATCCAGGGCCCTGCACTTAGTAAGTGCTCAGCAAATATTTGGAGTATAAACACCTGTTCCTCTGGATGATTGAAACACCTTCATATCTCAATTTTATTGAATTACATAGGGGGAAAAAAAGAGAATATAGCCACTCCTTTTTTCGATCTCTCTGATTGATTGGCTATTTTTTCTTCTGAATTGTTAAGTTAGAACCAAATCAAAAAGCATATTTTTATCATCACTCTCCGCCAGCAGTGAATCACCAATAGTGATGATAATTTTACCTCTTTCTACTGTCTTAGTTCTACAACATTATTACCCTTTTGCACTATCAGATATTAAAATCATATTAATAATCAGGAACTATATTAAACTGTCTAAAGTTTATAGTAGCACATTTGAAGGTTAGTGGCACCCTTTGGGTGTAATTCACCAAGAACAAACTTAGCCCTTGTTTCTCTGGAGATAAAACAGACTGTATTGTTTTCCAGGAGATTAATTATCCTTATGATATCTTGGAATATGCAATAAAATCAATGTCATTTGGCTGACTAGGCTTTTTAAGTTACAGATTAGAAGCTAACATGATGGAATTACTCACCTGAGGCCGGGTGTAAGGATTGCTTACTTTGGAGGGAATGTCTTCTTGCTTTACACAACTTCCCTATTGTTTTCTTTGATGTGGTTAGGAATAAGAGTCTGAGAAGGAGCTCAGATGCTAAGTCTGGAGGTCTCATCTGTATCTGACTGGCTGGGCGTCTTTGAGCACTTAACCTGTATAGGACTTGATTTTTCTATTTACAGTGGAAGAGAAATGTCTTTCCTGCCTTTTCTTGCTGGATAATATTGTGAAATTAAATGTGGTTATTTCCTGAGAATTTCTTTTCAACTCTTGAAAGGATAAATATGTCTATTCAGATGTAGAGTGGAGTGAGTTTGGGGTCTGCTCTGATGCTCGTTGGTTATGCTGTATTAGGGGAGAGCCGTGATTTCTCCTTCCCCAGTTTAGTTGACATTAATAAAGGAATAACAATTTTTATCCTCTATTTTGAGGGACCAGAATCTGGAAGAGGCAAGGAACAGATTAGATTCTCCCCTAGAGCCTCAAAAGGGAAGGTGGCCCTGCTGACACCTTGATTTCAGTTCAGTGAACTGATTTCCAACTTCTGGCTTCCTGAATTGTGAGAAAATAAATTTATGCTGTTTTAAGGCACCAAGTTTGTAGTAATTTGTTACAAAAGCCATAAGAAACTCACCTACACTAGTGTTGTTTTCTGTGAGTCAGCTGCTTGCAAATTCTCGAGTCCATCCTGCTCCACCTGTGCCTCTCTGCTCTCACATACATACGCAGTTCCTCTCCCTGGAGGGCTGCTTCCTCCAAACTTGTTCATTTATGTAACTTCTGTCTTTCCTTAACAATTCAGCTGAGATACTGCTGTCTCGGTGAAATCTTCACTGAATTTTGATTTGGCTTACGTACCCCTCCTTTGTCTTCCAAGGCCACCCGTATTTCTCCGTTAGACACCTCATCATACTCTACTGTAATTATGATAGTTGACCTTTTCAATCATCCCCACTGAAAGCCCTTGAAGGCAGGAGCTATGTTCTCTACAGTTCTAAAATCTAGCATTAGGCCTGGAACATATTAAAAACACAGTAAATATTAGCTGAATGAAAGAATATAAGAATAAATGAGACTGTGTATAGAGTGAAGGAAGTAACTCATATTGAATTTTTCGCTACTTGTAAATTGCTTCAGGAAAAAAAGATTTGCTAGAATCATGTATACTGTGAAGTTGAGGGATTTTTTTTGAGATTGTAATCATCTCTGCTTAACCAAATCTTTCATTCACATGGATTATGAGAGATGACTGAGAATGAGGTTGCTCCAAGGTTTGATTCACTCTTCAGTATATTATTCCATTTACCAAACATACAGTGTACATTTAATGTGTGAAAGGCACTGCTGGCAAAAAAAAAAAAAAAAAAAAAAAAAAGTGAATGAAAAAATGATTCTTATTATCCAGTTTATATGGTAGGGAAATACAGTCTCTTTTTAGGTAACTATGATAAAATGCTATATGTTACAAGTGATATAGCAGTTCATTAAAAAGGAGAATTCATTGTAGTAAGAGATCAGGGAAACTTTTTGTAAAGGAAATAGTTTTATAGCTGGGTTTTGAAGAATGGACTAATAGAGGGGTAGAAACCAACTAGTAGACCAAACACATGTATAAGGGCATGCAAATGAATAATGCAAACATTTTCAGGAAAGGGCAAATAGCACAGTCTTCTGGATTGTATAATTCAGAATAGGAGACTGGGGACAATGTTGGAAAGATGGCTCAGGTTAGATTATGGGAGACACAAATGTTAAAGGAATTTGGATTTTACTCTGTAAGATTATAGGACTTATCAAAAACCTTTGGTGAAAGAAGCAACATTAGCAGAATCATGTTTTAAGGGCCTTTGATCTATTAGAAGGGGCAAAAATATGTGTCAGAGTAGCAGAGATGGGAGGCTAGGAGGTCTCTAAAGTGGTCTTTACAGAGAAGTATAGATAAAAGAATAAATGAACAAAGAGGATAGGGGATGAGGGAAGGAATGGAGAGAAGTTATAGGATTTGGTGCTTTGACAGTGAGCGTGAAGGAGATGCTGAGGCAAAGATAAACCTGGTATTTTGATTCTACGAGATTGGTGATTATTCAAATCCTGAGGAGAAATAAGGAAACAAAAGATAAAGGTGAGTATAAAAGATAATGATTGTATACAAGATTGATAAAAGATCAGTCAAAACCAATAAAATTCAATGCAGTAGACCAGAAGTGACAATTAGAGCCACAGTTTCAGAATCATGTATTGATCAGCCCTCTCATGCTACTTTCCAGAGGATCCCTGACTGAACTCTGTATTGGCAGCAGAAGAATACACTGTATCCTAATACTCACTCCTCTTGACTGGGAAGCCTAAAAAGCAGGCTTAGTGTCTTGCCAGCTGTGTTATGAAGAAGCAGTGGTTGTGGCCATTCTACTAACCGCTGGTAGTGGCTCCTTCACAGGGGAATAACACAATTTTAAAGTCCAGGATGGATCCTTTGCAAATGCAGAACATCCTCACCATTTATTCATCTTGGGTTTGCCATGGAAATCCTCTTTTGTCTTAGCCTGGTCCCCTTTCGTCCGTGAAGTTTTAGATCTTCATTCTTGATGTTAATTGGAGCAACTCCCCAAATCTTCCCTGCTCACACTTAGTTAACTGCCTGTGCTCTATTGGACTTAATGTTATTGTATGGATCCTGTAGTGCTCTTGTACCAGGGTTGGGTTTTTGCAGTTCCATTGTTTCTTTTCTTGCATTCATCTCTGACTATAGGCTCTCTTTGAATGATTCTTCTATATTCAGTATCCAGCTTCCAACTGTATTGTGACAATCAGCAGAGAAACAAAAGCTAAAAGCACAAGGTGACTAAATTGCTTAAGAAGGGAGAGTCCATACATTTATTTTGCATGCTAGCTCTAGTAAAATGGAAGTGGCATTTTGGAGCATGGGGTTGAGAAGCATTTTTGTAGTCAATGGAAAAGAGTACCATAATTGATTAACCATGTGTTCCTTGTGAGCATGAAGACAGAGAGATAACATTTGTGCAGAAACATGCCATTCTTGTCTCAGAGAGCTAAGGGTAGGAGTCTGAAAAACCTTGGGAGGATTTTTTTGTTAGGTGTGATGGTGAAATTGTATGTCAACTTGACTAGGCTGTGGTATCCAGTTGTTTGGTCAAAACCTTGTCCAGGTATTGGTGTGAAGGTGGTTCTGTAGATGTCATTAACATCTATAATCAGTTGACTTTATTTTTATTTATTTTTTTATTCTTATGTTAATCCCCATACATTACATCATTAGTTTTAGATGAAGTGTTCCATGATTCATTGTTTGTGCACAACACCCAGTGCTCCATGCAGAATGTGCCCTCCTCAATACCCACCACCAGGCTAACCCATCCTCCCACTCCCCTCCCCTCTAGAACCCTCAGTTTGTTTTTCAGAGTCTATCATCTCTCATGGTTCGTCTACCCCTCCGATTTCCCCCGCTTCATTCTTCCCCTCCCGCTACCTTCTTCTTCTTCTTCTTCTTTTTTTTTCTTAACATATATTGCATTATTTGTTTCAGAGGTACAGATCTGAGATTCAACAGTCTTGCACAATTCACAGCGCTTACCAGAGCACACACCCTCCCCAGTGTCCATCACCCAGTCACCCCATCCCTCCCACCCCACCCCCCACTCCAACAACACTCAGTTTGTTTCCTGCGATTAAGAATTCCTCATATCAGTGAGATCATATGATACATGTCTTTCTCTGTTTGACTTATTTCACTCAACATAATACCCTCCAGTTCCATCCACGTGGTTGCAAATGGCAAGATCTCGTTCCTTTTGATGGCTGCATAATATTCCATTGTATATATATACCACTTCTTCTTTATCCATTCATCTGTCGATGGACATCTTGGCTCTTTCCACAGTTTGGCTATTGTGGACATTGCTGCTATAAACATCGGGGTGCACGTAGCCCTTCGGATCCCTACTTTTGTATCTTTGGGGTAAATACCCAGTAGTGCAATTGCTGGATCATATGGTAGCTCTATTTTCAACTTTTTGAGGAACCTCCATACTGTTTTCCAGAGTGGCTGCACCAGCTTGCATTCCCACCAACAGTGTAGGAGGGTTCCCCTTTCTCCACATCCCCGCCAACATCTGTCGTTTCCTGACTTGTTAATTTTAGCCATTCTGACTGGTGTGAGGAGGTATCTCATTGAGGTTTTGATTTGGATTTCCCTGATGCTGAGCGATATTGAGCACTTTTTCATGTGTCTGTTGGCCATTTGGATGTCTTCTTTGGGAAAATGTCTGTTCATGTCTTCTGCCCATTTCTTGATTGGATTCTTTGTTCTTTGGGTGTTGAGTGTGATGAGTTCTTTATAGATTTTGGATACTAGCCCTTTATCTGATATGTCATTTGCAAATATCTTCTCCCATTCTGTCGGTTGTCTTTTGGTTTTGTTGACTGTTTCCTTTGCTTTGCAAAAGCTATTTATCTTGATGAAGTCCCAAGAGTTCATTTTTGCCCTTGCTTCCCTTGCCTTTGGCGATGTTTCTAGGAAGAAGTTGCTGGGGCTGAGGTCAAAGAGGTTGCTGCCTGTGTTCTCCTTTAGGATTTGGATGGACTCCTGTCTCACATTGAGGTCTTTCAACCATTTGGAGTCTATTTTTGTGTGTGGTGTAAGGAAATGGTCCAGTTTCATTCTTCTGCATGTGGCTATCCAATTTTCCCAACACCATTTGTTGAAGAGACTGTCTTTGTTCCATTGGACATTCTTTCCTGCTTTGTCAAAGATAAGTTGACCATAGAGTTGAGGGTCCATTTCTGGGCTCTCTATTCTGTTCCATTGATCTATGTGTCTCTTTTTGTGCCAGTACTGTACTGTCTTGATGATGACAGCTTTGTAATAGAGCTTGAAGTCCGGAATTGTGATGCCGCCAGCTTTGCTTTTCTTTTTCAATATTCCTCTGGCTATGCGGGGTCTTTTCTGGTTCCATACAAATTTTAGGATTATTTGTTCCATTTCTTTGAAAAAAGTGGATGGTATTTTGATGGGGATTGCATTAAATGTGTAGATTGCTCTAGGTAGCATTGACATCTTCACAATATTTGTTCTTCCAATCCATGAGCATGGAACGTTTTTCCATTTCTTTGTGTCTTCCTCCATTTTTTTCATGAGTATTTTATAGTTTTCTGAGTACAGATCCTTTGTCTCTTTGGTTAGATTTATTCCTAGGGGGCGCCTGGGTGGCTCAGATGGTTAAGCATCTGCCTTCGGCTCAGGTCATGATCCCAGGGTCCTGGGATCGAGTCCCGCATCGGGCTCCCTGCTAGGCGGGGAGCCTGCTTCTCCCTCTGCCTCTGCCTCTCTCTCTCTGACTCTCATGAATAAATAAATAAAACATTAAAAAAAAAAGATTTATTCCTAGGTATCTTATGGTTTTGGGTGCAATTGTAAATGGGATCGACTCCTTAATTTCTCTTTCTTCTGTATTGTTGTTGGTGTATAGGAATGCCACTGACTTCTGTGCATTGATTTTATATCCTGCCACTTTACTGAATTCCTGTATGAGTTCTAGCAGTTTTGGGGTGGAGTCTTTGGGGTTTTCCACATAAAGTATCATATCATCTGCAAAGAGTGAGAGTTTGACTTCTTCTTTGCCAATTTGGATGCCTTTGATTTTTTTTGTTGTCTGATTGCTGTGGCTAGGACTTCCAATACTATGTTGAATAGCAGTGGTGATAGTGGACATCCCTGCCGCGTTCCTGACCTTAGGGGGAAAGCTCTCAGTTTTTCCCCATTGAGAATAATTTTCGCTGTAGGTTTTTTATAGATGGCTTTTATGATATTGAGGTATGTACCCTCTATCCCTATACTCTGAAGAGTTTTGATCAAGAAAGGATGCTGTACTTTGTCAAATGCTTTTTCTGCATCTATTGAGAGGATCATATGATTCTTGTTCTTTCTTTTGTTAATGTATTGTATCACATTGATTGATTTGCGGATGTTGAACCAATCTTGCAGCCCAGGGATAAATCCCACTTGGTCGTGGTGAATAATCCTTTTAATGTACTGTTGGATCCTATTGGCTAGTATTTTGGTGAGAATTTTTGCATCCATGTTCACCAGGGATATTGGTCTGTAATTCTCCTCTTTGATGGGGTCTTTGTCTGGTTTTGGGATCAAGGTAATGCTGGCCTCATAAAATGAGTTTGGAAGTTTTCCTTCTGTTTCTATTTTTTGGAACAGTTTCAGAAGAATAGGTATTAATTCTTCTTGAAATGTTTGGTAGAATTCCCCTGGGAAGCCATCTGGCCCTGGGCTTTTGTTTTTTGGGAGATTTTTGATGACTGCTTCAATTTCCTTAGTGGTTATAGGTCTGTTCAGGTTTTCTATTTCATCCTGGTTCAGTTTTGGTAGTTGATACATCTCTAGGAATGCATCCATCTCTTCCAGGTTATCTAATTTGCTGGTATAGAGTTGCTCATAATATGTTCTTATAATTGTTTGTATTTCTTTGGTGTTGGTTGTGATCTCTCCTCTTTCATTCATGATTTTGTTGATTTGGGTCATTTCTCTTTTCTTTTTGATAAGTCTGGCCAGGGGTTTATCCATCTTGTTAATTCTTTCAAAGAACCAGCTCCTAGTTTTGTTGATCTGTTCTACTGTTCTTTTAGTTTCTATTTCATTGATTTCTGCTCTGATCTTTATTATTTCTCTTCTCCTGCTGGGTTTAGGTTTTATTTGTTGTTCTTTCTCCAGCTCCTTTAGGTGTAGGGTTAGGTTGTGTACTTGAGACCTTTCTTATTTCTTGAGAAAGGCTTGTATTGCTATATACTTTCCTCTTAGGACTGCCTTTGCTGCATCCCAAAGATTTTGAATAGTTGTGTTTTCATTTTCATTGGTTTCCATGAATTTTTTAAATTCTTCTTTAATTTCCTGGTTGACCCATTCATTCTTCAGTAGGATGCTCTTTAGCCTCCATGTATTTGAGTCCTTTCCGACTTTCCTCTTGTGATTGAGTTCTAGTTTCAAAGCATTGTGGTCTGAAAATAGGCAGGGAATGATCCCAGTCTTTTGGTACCGGTTGAGACCTGATTTATGACCTAGGATGTGATCTATTCTGGAGAATGTTCCATGGGCACTAGAGAAGAATGTGTATTCCGTTGCTTTGGGGTGGAATGTTCTGAATATGTCTGTGAAGTCCATTTGATCCAGTGTGTCATTTAAAGTCTTTATTTCCTTGTTGATCTTTTGCTTAGACGATCTGTCCATTTCAGTGAGGGGGATGTTAAAGTCCCCCACTATTATTGTATTGTTGTCGATGTGTTTCTTTGCTTTTGTTATTAATTGCCTTATATAACTGGCTGCTCCCATGTTAGGGGCATAGATATTTTCAATTGTTAAATCTTCTTGTTGGATAGATCCTTTAAGTATGATATAGTGTCCTTCCTCATCTCTTATTACAGTCTTTGGTTTAAAATCTAATTTGTCTGATATAAGGATTGCCACCCCAGCTTTCTTTTGGTGTCCATTAGCATGGTAAGTGGTTTTCCACCCCCTCACTTTCAATCTGGGGGTGTCTTTGGTTCTAAAATGAGTCTCTTGCAGACATCATGTCGATGGGTCTTGTTTTTTAATCCAGTCTGTTAGCCTGTGTCTTTTGATTGGGGCATTTAGCCCGTTTACATTCAGGGTAACTATTGAAAGATAGGAATTTAGTGCCATTATATTGCCTGTAAGGTGACTGTTACCGTATATTGTCTGTGTTCCTTTCTGGTCTATGTTGCTTTTAGGCTCTCTCTTTGCTTAGAGGACCCCTTTCAAGATTTCCTATAGGGCTGGTTTTGTGTTTGCAAATTCCTTTAGTTTTTGTTTGTCCTGGAAGCTTTTTATCTCTCCTTCAATTTTCAATGACAGCCTAGCTGGATAGAGTATTCTTGGCTGCATATTTTTCTCATTTAGTGCTCTGAATATATCCTGCCAGTCCTTTCTGGCCTGCCAGGTCTCTGTGGATAGGTCTGTTGCCAATCTAATGTTTCTACCCTTGTAGGTTACATATCTCTTCTCCCGAGCTGCTTTCAGGATTTTCTCTTTGTCTCTGAGACTCGTAAGTTTTACTATTAGATGTCGGGGAGTTGACCTATTTTTATTGATTTTGAGAGGGGTTCTCTGTGCTTCCTGGATTTTCATGCCTGTTTCTTTCCCCAAATTAGGGAAGTTCTCTGCTATAATTTGCTCCATTATACCTTCTGGCCCTCTCTCTTTTTCTTCTTCTTCTGGGATCCCAATTATTCTAATGTTGTTTCATCTTATGGTATCGCTTATCTCTCGAATTCTGCCTTCGTGATCCAGTAGTTGTTTATCTCTCTTTTTCTTAGCTTCTTGATTTTCCATCATTTCATCTTCTATATTACTGATTCTCTCTTCTGCCTCATTTATTCTAGCACTTAGCACCCCCATTTTTGATTGCACCTCATTAATAGCCTTTTGATTTCTACTTGGTTGGATTTTAGCTCTTTTACTTCTCCAGAAAGGGTTTCTCTAATAACTTCCATATTTTGAAAAAGGGAAAAAGAAAAATTCAAAAAGAAATAAAAAGACAAAAAAGACAGTTAAAAAAAAATAACTTTAAAAGACTAAAGAATCATGATAAAAAAGCCATGAATTCTATGTGCAGTAGTCCCCTAGCACTGGAGTTCTGCCGTTCTCATTGATCGGTAAACTTGGTCTTGGCTGGCTGTTCTCGCTGATCTTCTGGGGAGGTGCCTGTTGCCGTGGTTTCCAAATGTCTCTGCCGGAGGCGGAATTGCCCCGCCCTTGCCCCCTCCCGGCTAAGTAATCTGCTCGGGTTTGCTCTCTGGGGCTTTTGTTCCCTGCGAGCTTTCTGTACAGCTTTGGAGGCGGAGAGTGAAAATGGCAGCCTCCCAATCTCTGCTCCGGAGGAGCCGAGAACTCGGGCCCCGTTCCTCAGTGAGCCCCCAGAGAAAAGCCGTCAGTCACTCCAGTCTCCCCGGTCTCCGGCCGCACTCCGTGCTCGCCTGGCCTGTGACTGCGCGTTTCTGTCTCTGGCACCCGACCCCGTGTGCAGTCTCCAAACCCAGCAGATCCCTGCGGTGCGCTCCCGCGCGGCTCCTCCCGGGGGAGGAAGGTGAGTCTCCCCGGATCTGCCGCTTGTTGGGTCCCTGCTGGAGGAGCAGTGGCCTGATTGTGCTGCAGATCACGGTTTATGGCCACCCCGAGCTGAGAGCCCGCGCCTGGGCTCCGCCTCTGCAGCCGGCTTCCCTGCTCTGATACCTGGGAGCTCTGCCGCACTCAGGCACCCCCAGTCTTTCTGTGACCCCGAGGGTCCTGAGACCACACTGTCCCGGAGGGTTCCACCCCCCGCTTAGCCACTGGAGCAACGTCCCTCAGCGGAGCCGACTTTTAAAAGTTCCGATTTTGTGCTCCGTGGTTCTATCACTTGCCAGAAGCGGCGGATGGAGGCCCCTCCCCCGCCGTCTATCCTCCCGAATATCGCCTCGGATTCACTTCTCTGCACGTCCTACCTTCCGGAAAGTGGTCGCTTTTCTGATGAGTTTTGCTCTTCTTTTCTTCGATCTCCTGTTGAGTTTGTAGGTGTTCAGAATGGTTTGATCCCTATCCAGCTGAATTCCTGAGAGGAGATGAAAACCAGGTCTCCTACTCCTCCGCCATCTTGCTCCGCCCCCCTCAGTTGACTTTAAGTAGAGTACTATCAATAATGTGAATAGGTTTCATCTAATCAATTGAAGACCTGAAGGGCAAAAATTAGGGTCTTTCAGAGAAGAAATTTTGTGTTAAAACAGAACATAAAAATCCTGCCTGAATTTCCAGTCTGTTAGCCTGACCTACAAATTTCAGACTCAAGGCTTACAACATCAACTCCTTGTCTGAGTTTTTAGCCTGCTGGCCTACCCTACAGGTTTCATATTTGCCAGTTTCCACAATTGCATGAGCCAATTCCTTAATGATTTTTATATCTCACACATATACATAGAGATATACCCTGTTGGTTCTGTTTCTCTGGAGAGCTCTAACTCAACAGGGGTCCATCCTTAAAGAGGAAATCAGGCTAAACACTTACCAAACACATGTGTAAGGGCATGCAAATCAATAATGCCAAACATTTTCAGGAAATGGCAAGTAGCACAGTCTTCTGGACTGTATAATTCAGAATAGGAGACTGGGGAAAATGTTGGAAGGATGGCTCAGGTTAGATTATGGGAGACACTGAATGTTAAATTAAAGGAATTTGGATTTTACTCTGTAAGATTATAGGATTATCATACTCTAGTATGATAAGTCTAATACAAATTATTCGTTTAATAATATAAGTGGTTATACTTGCTACTAGTTTGGACAACACCAGAAGATTAGCATTTGCTGTCTAAGAAGTAGCTACATTAAGGGATCAAGGTTCTCTTTCAGATCCCTTGAAGCTAAGGTGATACCATGTTGTGGGGAAATAGAATTTATTGAGCCAGAGTGGACCCTGGTTCTGCGAAGTACTTTTGGCTATTGTTCATGCACCAGTAACATTGGTGATAAAGTTCAAAGGTGTTGATTAGATGAAATACGACAGATGGCAGACTTCCTGTCCCTCCACTTACTGGATTCCAAAAGACTTATATGCCACTTGGATTTCCCAGCAAAGTTTGCCAGTTTCTGTTACTCAGTCATATTGTTTCCAGGTGACCTGCAACAGCTGTTCTTTCACCAATTACACCATTTCTTCCTGATAAATTAAAAACAGTTCTAATTAAATGGTATAAGGAAACCATCAATCTGTGTTACTGAGGCAGAACTGTAATGTAATTAGTTATCGATACCACAAAGCAGATCTCTGTTAGGATGAGTGTAGGATGGGTGGCTGGCTCTATGATTCACACAAGGCACGTGGTCATTGTTGGAAATACATAAGTGATTCATCTGGTTGTTTTCCCAAAGGACATTTGTTAGGTTCATATGGTCCATGGGAGCAGTATAATACCACTTTTAAATATAATACAGCAGGTGTCAATCCTACCAGTGAAACCTACAGGGCGAGAACATGTTATTTTCCTTGGATAGTATTAGTAATAAGGGAAAGAACAATTGATTTGAGGGCTGAATAGAAATTATGAAAGTATAATGAGAACTTCTAGTTTGGATACCATTTCCCCCCCAAGGAAACTGCATTAGTGAGAGCTGCTTGATAACTGGGATTATCTCCATTTATTTATTTTGTGCATCTTATCTTTGCTACCCACCGTACATGGAAAATAGTCAGTAATTGCTCACAGAATGTATGCCTTTAGGATTTGGAATAATTGTATTAGGCAGTCCTGTTTCGTCTTCCATAGGACTGTATTAAAATAAATCACCAGTAATAAAAATGATACCTGTAAACACTCCTTCCTTTTAATAGGTCAAAAATAGAGGCACCAAAAGTATAAACATGAAAAGAAGAAGTGAAAAAACTATTAGCCAACGAAGATCAGGTCATCATGTTGCCTGGACTATGTAGCAAATGCCTAGTGTTTTAAATATCTGCTTTTTTTCCTCCTTAGCATCTCAGTAACAGTGTTAACATGTCAACATGAATGAGATTATTTTTTTACGTATACATGTAATACCATTTGATTATTTATTTGTTCAGTAATTATAAAAGTGTTTTGCACTGCAAACAATATCTAGTTTAATCAGAAGAGGAATTTTTTTTTTTAAGATTTTATTTATTTATTTGACAGAGAGAGACATAGCAAGAAAGGGAACACAAGCAGGGGGAGTGGGAGAGGGAGAAGCAGGGTCCACGCAGAGCAGGGAGCTCGATGCGGGGCTTGGTCCCAGGACCTGGGATCATGACCTGAGCTGAAGGCAGACGCTTAACAATTGAGCCACCCTGGTGCCCCAGAAGAGGAATTTCTAAAAGGTTACTGGTAACTTAGGACTTTGCAGGAGGGCATGAGAACTAGATTTCTGAATCTCCTGTCCAGGGACAATTCTTAGTCCCACTAAAGGACCTTCAGCAGAGAAAAATGTCACCCTATCACCACTGAACCTACGATGCTCTATGATTGGCTGCCAGGAGCCCCTCCACTGCTACCTGCAAAGAACCAGGTTTCTCTGTCACCACAATTACCAGAATGTCAATTCCTACATCCTTGGAAGTGTCTGTCTGTCACATCCTTCAGAACCCAGATATGCTCAGGTATGTGTGAGTGGCAGAATCCCTGTCACATATCTGTATCCCAGTAGCAGAGATGTCTGGTAATTCAAGTTGTCTAGCTCTACCTTGGAATGGCAAGATTCCTAAAAGTAGAAAATGACCAAAATATAAGTAAACACCAGATATAAGGTGTGCAAGGCATGTTGTAGATGCATAAATGATGCATGTTCACCGCACAGAGGCAGTCCAGATGGATGATTTGTACACACTATTAGAGGCTGATGGGCTGTTGAAATGTTTGAACTATTTTCAAATAAAAGGGAACATTCACTAATTTATAAATCGTAGACTCATCAAGCTGTTTATAGTCCTCCCAGATGAGTACAAGTGTGGATTTTTATTGTAATGAATGTGGGACAAAATGACCAAATCAATAAGAAATTTCTGATATTGCATGATATAAGAGATACACGTAGACATTGTCTGACTTTTAGTGACACTTTCTTTGTGGAGGAATTTATAAACTCTGAAGAAAAATAGCTGAATATATGATATTGGTTTGGAAGGGATTAATTTATTAAGGAGTTTGAAGAGAACTTTATCTGTATGACTTAGAAAGACTTGCAAAGGCAAGGCCAGGATGACCAGTTGTTGATTTTGGATATATTTCATAGAGGGAAGAGTTCAATTTCTAATAGTGAGATCTACTGAAGAAAACAAAGATTTTATCCCTAGAGATGTTTCAGGGTGTACAATGAAGTCTACAGAAGAATATGTTATAAGAAAGAATGTCTTTGTTGCAAGTTTCTCTATTTTAAAGAGATTCAGAGTTCAGTTCTATAGGATTGCTTGGAGGCAAAGAGATCAGCAAAATCAGAATACTTTATTCTAATTTATGCTAATTTCTTCCACCTAACCTCAACGTTATGCTAATTTTCTTCCATATAACCTCATAGACATTTTTCCTATTTCCGGGGAAAGTTTGAAATATTAAACAATTTTTTTTTTTTACCCCTTCTGATAATTCCATTCTTCTGAACTTCCTTCTTATTCAAATAGCTAGGGCATCCTGGGCCATTGCCTCAGGAGAAGGATGTAGCAATCCAGAAAGAAAAAAAAAATAGCCTGCCAATCTCTTCTTGGCATTGGTTTACAGCCTGAAGTACTTAAGAGAATTGAGAAGGCTCCAAGCCCAGAAAAATATTTGGAGAAACATGATGAGACCGAGGAAGAGTGTACCACCTCCCCTGCTGACTCTGCACATGCCACAGCCCCATCCCTTCTATTACAGTGACCATCTTTTCTAGAGTAGAAACTTTTCTAGAATAGAAACTAAACTGAGCTCTAGGAAGCAGCAGTATGCTCAGAAATGGCTGCTTGTTGAGTCAAACCCAATGAAGTCTTTCCAAAGCCTCAGAGAGTGTCTCAGAGTGAACTAGAAGCTGAATCATTCCTCTAACACCAAGCATTGCACTAAAGCAGCGAAGACCGTACCTGTAAGGTTCACATAAATGGAAGTGAGGCATATCTCTGTAAGCTATTTGTGTGGACCTATGACCAAAGACAAAGCAGGATGATGGATTTACCAATAAATGCCTACATGGAGAAATGGCATCAAGGAACAGAATCCCCACTTGGACTCCTATAGCCTATATAAACCCTGTCTGGAACTTGGAAGCTTCCCCAGAGAGAAAAAAGAAGAAACATCAAGTTGGCTGAGGATTTCAGGATATATCCAGATTTGAAAGATGAATTATATTGATGTAGAAAAAAATGGGTTTCTTTTGTATGCCTGGACTATGGACTGGGATACCACCTACACAGAGAAATGGGAGAAAGAGTTTTGTTGCTTGTTTTTTTATTAGAATGAATTAAAATGCAATTATTTTGTTGAACACAAATGTATTTACCTGCCATTTATAGAATTAAGGATTCTACTTGGATAATAGCATATACTTTTTCTTTACTCTTTATATTTTACTGGGGGATATGTGATTTTGTAATATTTATATGAATGGAAGCATACTCAAAGTGTTTTTTTTTTAAACAAGGTAATTTAATTATATTAGAAAAATTCCCCAAACTTTTACATACAGTTTTTTTTTTCCAGCTTTTTTGAGGTATAATTGACAGGGAAGTGTTCTTTATAACTAACTACTCACTGACTAACATTTTAGGATCTCTTGCTTGTCTAGCACCATTACCGCCCTCTTGTTTTATATTTTATTTGAATAATATCATTATACCTGGATCTAATAATTTCTTTTTGAATGTGAACAGGGCAAAATAATAAATACTGTCACACTTTCCAGTGGAAAAATGTAGACTTTGAAGTTATCAATGTATTAAACTATTTATGTATTTTAGAGCTAGGTTTGAATGAAACCAATGAACAAGGCACAGCATGTTTCTCATTTCTCACTAATTTTGACTATTCTTAATCCAGGGGAGGCTACTAGACTTAAAAAGAATACTTCTTTTGTTCTCATGGTGTCTTTTTATCCCAGCTCAGGAGTCTTTCCAGGACTCACTCATAATTCTGTCTCTTGTTCTTTGGAAATTTAGAGAGGTTTTACATAATCTTTCTCTCTTCTTCCTCTCTTTCTCTTCCTTGCTTTCTTTTCCTCTTTTAGGTGTTTTTTGTTTCAATTTTCCTGCCACAAAAACAAACAAGAAACTCTAATTTCCTTTTTATAACTTGCTGGGGGGAAGGCCATTTTTCATTTGAAAATTCCCTACTCTTTATCATCCTACCTTTCTCTTATGTCCTAATTAAGCAAGAAGTGTGATAAAATAAATTCCATGATGTCACTGACTGCACAAAATACTGAGATCTGGGAAAATGGAGCAGTTTTCCATCTTTCCATAGAAGTAACTTGGTCTAATCTTCCTACTACTCTTAATTTTATCAGTAGCTTTTATAGATATCAGTTCAGTTAATGAATGAGGTTAAATGTATGAATTAATGATTGAGTTTCCAGGAAGAACCAATTTCTCCACTGCAGTTTGAGCTACAACTCCTTATCTACTTTTACAATTTCCTTCTAACCCAATCTCCTTTAACAAGTGAAAAAATGCTTTATGTTTCCATCCAGGTTTACCCTGCTTTTAAAAAATACACTTAAAACACTTTTCTCATGTTTCTAATATTTACAGAAGACCCAGTATCTATAAGCTACTGTGTTATGTCAAGGCTGAGATACAAGGATAGACAAGATCCCTCCCCTCAAGGAGTCTGCATTCTTGTAGAAAAGATAAGACTTATACATATGTAATGATAATAAAAGTGGCAAATGATAAATTCCACAAGAGAGGTGCAGATAAATTGCTATGGGTGTGACAGGCCATGGAGATTACAGAACATAACAAGGTTTTAAAAATAGATATAAAGTGTTTCCTTCAGAATGTAAATACTGTAAAACAGTGTGTATATTTGTTCAGTATACCTCTTGAATATATCTGACTACATTATTAGTATTTTTTGCTCTAGTTTTCAAAGATAGTCTGCTGCTTTCTTTGATACAAAGTTTGTTTTTTCATTTGGGAAAGGCTCTGTATTTGCCTATGGCAAATGATGCCTGGAGATATTGCACTCTACCTGGGGGTGGAGTTACCATTTTGATGTGCTGGGGGGTCTGATCCCCACCAGGACACAGAATGCAGAAATAAAAGGGGGTGTTTTATGTGTTGGGTATTCATTAAGCTTGATGAGGACAAGTGGGGAAATAACTTTTTATTGTATTGAACCACAAATATCTTTTCCAAGTGCAACCACCTCATGAGGGAACTTTTACAATCCGGTTGTAAGATTTTCTTTCCTGATGTTCACCAAAATTTTAATTTCTATTTGCTTGTTGAATTGGAGGAATTTGAACAACTTTTGGCATTTAGAAATCCATGACACAGAAGGGTATTTGAAACATACAGAAAGAAAGGTCTTTCTAGAGTGAGATAGATAGGATGATTTTTTGTAATAAGCCATGTGTTCTTGGCTGGCCTAAGTCCGAGTATGCTGACCATTTGGGTTTATACTGGAAAGGAATTTTTTCTCAAGCAAAAGAGACAAAGAGGGGGGAGGCACTGGGACTAAAACTAAAGTTTGGTTTCTAGGATTTGTGCTTATAGTAGTTAAGATGATTTCTATAGCCCAGAAGCAAAACTTTGCTCACATCAGCTAAATTAAGAACAGGAATTTATTTGCTTATGTAATTGAGGAGGCCAGAGTTCAAACTTGCTCAGATATTGATCCAGGAACTCAGAAGTTACCATCAGTTCTTGGGATTTTCACCATCTCTCATCATAACTGCTCTTGTGTTAGTTTCTTTCGTTCATGCTCAATCTGGTGGCCTCAGGTCTAACAGTGAATAGGGAATTCTTCAACTAGTCCTGGGATGCACTCTGATTGGACTATGGTGGGTCATATGTCCACTGTTTCTGAACCAATCACAGTGGCAAGGAATTCCTTTTGCTGATTGGTGGGACTGGCTCCCCATCTGGAAACAGGAGTGATGCCTTACCTGAAGTTCACAGACTAAGAATGGAGAAAGGTTAGTGAGTGGTCCAAAAAATAAATGTTCACTATAGTCTTCTAAAAGCCTTGCTACTTTTTATTCTGGATCAGATGCTTGCAATAGCAAAGAGGTCTAAGGACCTATATACACAAGAGATACTAAGAACTACAAAAACATGCAACTCTTGAGTATATAGATATGTTTGTGTGTGTATTTATAGGTATACAAAGAAGGAAGAGAGAAATATGCCCAGAGAAATATGCATACATATTTGATAGGAAAATTCTGAACAAATATATAAATATATTAAAAGGTATATATATTTCCCCTAAATGACTCAAATAATAGTTTAGTAATACTAAATAGTAACTGACTACTAAGTAGCTTAGTAATACTAAATGCTAAATAGTGATACCAAACTATATACAGATCTTCCTTGACCTGACAGTGGGGTTATATCTCAATAAACTCATCATAAGTTGAAAATCCGTTTAATACACCCAATCTACCAGACACCATAGCTTAGCCTAGCCTACTTTACACGTGCTCAGAGTATTTGTATTAGCCTACAGTCAAGCGGAATCATCTAACACAAAGCCTATTTTATAAAAAAACGTTGACTATCTCATGTAATACATTAAATACTGTACTGAAAGTGAAAAACAGAATGGTTGGTTGGGTACGGAATGGTTGTAAAGTGCATTGGTTGTTTACCCTCATGATCGAGTGGCTGACAGGGAGCTGCCACTTGCTGCCAGTGCCCAACATCACGGGAGGGGATCCTACCACTTACTGCTGGCTCAGGAAAAGATCAAAATTCAAAATTTGAAGTATGCTTTCTGCTGACTGCATATTGCTTCAACACAATTATGAAGGTGAAAAATCATAAGTTGAACCACTGTAAGTCAGGGACCATCTGTGTGTGTGTGTGTATGTGTGTGTGTATATGCATGCATATATGAAAACATTGTCATTCACATGTAATTTTAATTTTGTCTTTTTCATTTTATCTGAATTTTCGAGTTTCTATAATCATCTATTATAACTAAAATGATAGGTATTTTAGAACTTTTAAACCAAATAACAGTTTACTAAACTATTATTTGAAGTAAATCATTCTTTTCTCAGTTGATCTACATGTATAAAACCAATCTAAACCTGATAATGAGTCTTGATCCCACTGGGAGGTGCTGAATTGCAGATACGCCATGTTACATTGTAGTCATCCTCTCTGAACTCTCCTGGCCACCCTATTGGCAGGGAGGAAAATGATCTCCCCTTTTTTCCTCTATGAGTTCTTTCCAGTAACTAGTGTTACTTTTTGGGCTTTACTATGTATCTATATGTTTTTTCTGTCCTTTAATAAATAGCAATAACAAAACTAAAAATGATGTACTAACAATCAGAATAGTAGCACAGGAGCTACTATTTATTGAGCAGGCTCTATATTTTAGGTGCAGAACTAAGTGCTTTGTAGGTTTATCTAATTTGATCCATTCAACAACTCTAGCATTCATTTACTACTTAATCAAGAGATGTTTACTGAGCAAATACCACCTTGTAACAAATGACCTACAAGGCGGATATTTTATTACAAAGCCGGATTGGTCAAAAGGGGAAGGCACTAAGTAATGGAGGGTGGTCCATTCCAAGAACAAGATGGGTTCAGGTGCTGACAATGGTGGAGACCCACACCCAACTGCTGGTACCCTCTTAGAGGTCGGTAGCTGGAACTCTGATTGAGGAGAGTGGGTGTTCATGTTTAGGGGCCAAAAACTTAGTTCCATGCTGGACTTTGTCCGTAAGGGACATAAAGAGGGATTGGTATTTGCTTCTGAGAGCAAGGTCATGCTGTCTTTTAGCTAAAGCTTTGATCTGAGTTCTGGGCCTTCTTGTAACTTAGGTTTCTCTCTATGTATCTTGTAGGTTATGATACTTACTTAATATTTAAGAGTGAGAGCCCTAGAGTTTAAGAGATAGGAGTTCAAAATGCAGAACTGCCACTCACTATCCAAGTGACCTTGGTGAAATATCCTAACCCTTCCAAGGTCATTTTCCTCAATTGTAAAATTGGCTTAGTATAATTATTAATAGCATTTGTAAAATGATTAGCAGCCTGCTATATAGAAACAATACAGGTCAGTGGTAAATTGCACAGATTGGAGTCTGATAGCTTGGTTCAAACCCTCAATCCACCTCTTACTAACTGTGTGACCTTGGACAACCTACGTAAATTTTCACTGGCTCAGTTTCCTCATCTGTAAAATGAGGATAATAAAATGAACAGTTTTTTTCTGAAAGTATTATTGTGAGAATTACCTGAGTACATGAAGTGCTTAGGATGGGCCTGGACTCACTATATTCATGTTTATTCTTAATATGTTAGCACTTTTTTGTAGGCTAGTTGAGAGGACTCAAAGAGTAACTGTTGATTAAAAAGCACTTAGCATAATGCTTCTAGACACTAAGTGCTGTGTTTTATATTGAGGTTAAGGAACCATAATATTAAACAGGTTGACACAAACATTGCAGGCTAACAAGCACACTCCAGGATTCACCCTCATTTCTGTTTTCAAATTAGGGATTTGATAGTTCTTTTTTTTTTAAGATTTTATTTATTTTTTGACAGAGAGAGAGCTAGTGAGAACAGGAGCACAAGCAGGGGGGAGTGGGAGAGGGAGAAGCAGGCTTTCCGCTGAGCAGAGAGCCCAATGTGGGGCTCGATCCCAGGACCCTGGGATCATGACCTGAGCCGAAGGCAGACGCTTGACGACTGAGCCACCCAGGCGCCCTGATAGTTCTTTTAAGATAGTATTGTTTCAATAAGATCCTGCCTAAACACTTTCTTTAGTAACTTCCTTAAATTTGGCAGTTTGTTCCAGGGCATCCCAATCTTCCTATGAAGTATTTGTTTCTGCAACCTTGCCATTCTTTCTCAGTATTTATCACTGGTTATTCTTCTCTATCTTCCTCTATTTTGTGGGATAAAAATTGCATGTCTGATTGCTGTGACTAGGAATTCTAGCACTATGTTGAACAACAGTGGTGAGAGTGGGCATCCCTGTCATGTCCTGACCTTGGGGAAATCTCTCAGTTTTTTCCCAGTGAGAATGATATTCACTGTGGGCTTTTCATATATGGCTTTTATGATACTGAGGTATGTCCCTCTATCCCTAAACTGTGGAGTGTTTTAATCAAGAAAGAATGCTGTATTTTGTCAAATGCTCCTTATGCATTGATTGAGAGGATCATATGGTTCTTGTCCTTTCTTTTATTAATGTGATATATCACATTCATTGATTTGCAAATGTTGAACCACCCTTGTAGCCCACTGGTTGTGGTGGATAATCCTTTTAATATACTGTTGGATGCTATTGGCTAGTATCTTGGTGAGAATTTTTGTATCCATGTTCATCAAGGACATTGGTCTTTAATTCTCCTTTTTGGTGGGGTCTTTGTCTCATTTTGGGGCCAAGGTAATGCTGGCCTCATAGAAAGAGTTTGGAAGCTTTCCTTCCATTTCTATTTTTTGAAACACTTCAAAAGAATAGGTATTAATTCTTCTTTAAATGGTTGGTAGCATTTCCCTTGGGAGGCCGTCCAGTCCTGGACTTTTGTTTGTTGGGAGATTTTTGATTACTGCTTCAATTTCCTTGCTGGTTATGGGTCTGTTCAAGTTTTCTATTTCTTCCTGTTTCAGTTTTGGTAGTTTATAAGTTTCTAGGAATGCATCCATTTCTTCCAGATTGTCTAATTTGTTGGCATATAGTTGCTCATAATATGTTCTTAAAATTGCATTTCCTTGGTGTTGGTCATGATTTCTCCTCTTTCATTCATGATTTTATTAATTTGGGTCCTTTCTCTTTTCTTTTTGATAAGTCTGGCCAGAGGTTTATTAGTCTTATTAATTTTTTCAAAGAGCCAGCTTCTAGTTTCATTGATCTGTTCTACTGTTCTTTTGGTTTCTATTTAATTGATGTCTGCTCTAATCTTTATTGATCTCTTCTCCTGCTGAGTTTAGGCTCTGTTTGCTGTTCTTTCTCCAGCTCCTTTAGGTATAAGGTTAGCTTGTATATTTGAGACTTTTCTATTTTCTTGACAAAGGCTTGTATTGCTATGTACTTCCCTCTTAAGACCGCCTTTGCTGCATCCCAAAGGTTTTTTTTTCTACGGCCACTCACCCCTCCACTGCTCTGGCATTTTGGCTGATGGATCATATGTACAAGGATGCCAAAGAGCAAAGTAGCAAAAAAAAAAAAAATCTAACTCCATCATGGGACTTTCTGGGAGAAGTTGGCTAAAACCAGATGATGGACACAATCCCAAAGTGGGGCTGCTTATCTTCCATTCTGAATTTACATTTAGGGTTCTGCAAATTCAGGCATGCCCAGGAAGAGAGTGAAGCAAGAATGAGAGTGAGACAGATTTGGTGATGAGGCTGAGACAGAGAAGTGTGAGTGAATGTGAGCATGCATGCAACCTGAGTCTACTTACCCACCTAATTGCATGGGGAAGTGAGTATTGGCTCATTAGAGCCCCATTAGAGCCCCATTAGAGCCATAATCAGGAAAAAATGGCAAGGTAGGCCTGCAGCCCTGTATGCGCACTGTGTGGGAACAGAATATAAAGCAGAGTTGGTCATACCTGAGCCCAGAAAGAAAAATTGGGAATGCATGGGAACCAGCAAGTTTGCCTGTTGATGACCACGTACATGGGCTGGCTGGTGTGGGTGGTAAAGTCTTGGCCTACTTGCTCCCATTTGGAACAACTCTGAACGGCCATCCCAGTTACAAAGCTCCCCCTGAAGGTCTTCTGAAGGTCCTCTGAAGCCATTTGTTTTTTCTACATGTTGGTTCAGCAACACCTCTTCCCAGTCCTGCTTCTTTCACTCCCCAAAGTGTTGATCCTGAGAGCATCCTTATTAAGCCACCTGCACGCAAACCTCCATCTCAGAGTCTGCTTCCCAGAGAAGAGGACCTGGGAAACCACCTTCACAAAGCCCTTCCTCACCCATTCCCAGTGGACCTGGGTTTTCCCTTGTCTGAAATTCTCTGAGCCCTCTTAGATAACCCTCTTACAGTGTTGGTATATTTCTGCCTTGAAATTTCTGTCCAAGTTTTGTCTTCCTCACTAGACCAGTGGCTTTCCAAGGATGGGATTTATGTCTGATTTATTCCTATATATCTTCCAGATCCCAGGCTTTTGCCTTGTGTATATAACAAGTATTTGCTGAAATAATTAATTAAGTCCAGGTTGTAATATAAGTTGTCATCCCAGGGTTATCTCAATAACTAAATTTTAAAGTGTGATTAAGAAGCACATAGAGAAAAGCAACCTATTTAAGGTACTCTGCCCAGATTAAAACTAAGATTTAAGCTTGATTACTTCCAAGGGTGAGCAGTTAAAGCAGATAGGACAAGTGTAGCAAATGTAGGATAAGAAGTCACTGCTGAAGCCGGTACCCCTGAGGAGAAAGCTGTAACAGCTGCCGTAAGGAATATGGGCTCAGCGTTGTCAAATCCCTCGTCTTTCAAGAGAAGATGGAAACCCAGACTTTATGTGAAAATTTTAATCTTTCAAACATGTGCAGGCCAAGCAAACAACATCTGTGAATTGGATTCAGTCCTGGGGGGTTACAAGCCTGAAACTCCTGGGAAGGGCCTCTTAGGTTTTATGCACCTTTGGCTTTTTGAATTGTGTGTATTGGTCCAAAATAGTTGTATTTCATGAGAAAATGATGAACTGTCTTTATTGGATGGTCATTTTCATCCACTCTTATGTACTGTATTTCTCACTGAGAGGACCAGAGGAGGATGGTTATGTGCCGAGCATAGTATTTGGACCATAATTTCCAGAATGTTTTAAGAGTCTCAGAGGAAAGGTGCAATACAGCTGTAAGATAATTGTTGTGTTTTTTAATGCCTCTTTTTTCACCTTTAAGATAAGCTTATGAAATGCGCTGGCTCACAGCCTTGCTGTTTATTGAAAAAGGCAGCCAGGTCGTTTTGTGCCAGCATTATTGCATTTGTATTGCAAGGATATATAAATAGAAAATCCAGTCCCATATCTAAATCCTTTCTTCTGGAATATAGAGAAATATATCTCCTTTTTCTTCTGTCTGATCACTCCTGACATCTGTGCAGTAAATGTGGATTAGATAAGGACACAAGTACTAAATTTCTTTTGTTGCTTTTAACTCATAAAATAGGATTATTAGTGTGGCTAAGAGAAGAGCTTTGTCTGTGAACACATGGTACTTAAGGATGGTATTGCCAATGAAGGAGGCGTGTGTGTGTGTATGTGTATGTGTGTGCATGTACGTGTGTACGTGCACATGTGTGAATGAAGCAAGCTTAGAATATGGGGCGTGGGAGGATACCGTACTCTTTGGTGCCAGTAATGAGAAATTCAATAGCCTATTGTGCAGCAAGCCAGGAAATCTTCGTATCCCACTTGTGGGAAATTCAGCTCAAAGAGTTACATTGTGTTTGCTGAGGAGAGAATTATTAGATTAGAATCTGATTTACTTAATTTGAGACATTAGAGTGGGGCTAAGGAAAAAAAAAAAAAACAAATGAATGTCAACCTTTTTGATTTACTGTGCTAAAATGGTCCATGGAAAATGCACAGAAAAGTCCTTATTTAAGGTACACGGTTATTTTGTGCAAAGGGAAATAAATGACACAACACAGCTGTTGCCATTTATACTGAGTTAGAGTCTGGCTAATGAACATTAGTCTTAGGTATAGGATAAAGATCAGAGGTAGAGGACAATTATGCCTTTTTTAAATTGATTGTAATCATATGCTTATTTGGATTAAGATGTCTTATGTTCATTAGTGCAAAATTCAATAAAAAAGGTAAATTTAAAATATTATTATCCAAAGGTGTTCTTAAGCTTTGCATTTTGCTTTACAACATGGAGATTTGGTTTCAGTCGATATTCTTTAAAAATCATTCTTTATAAATAAAGGCATTAATTCAAGTAAAAGAATTTTAACTTGCATGGTAAAGCTATTGATTTGACTCTGGTGACCGTGCTAAATGTCCTTACTTGTTTCATTCACAACTTTATTGATTTTGAAGAAGAGATATATAGATGTCTATGAAATAAATCTATGAACGTTATTTTAAAATTGCCTTTTGGAAAGCATCAAGCATTTTATCTCAATGGGATTTTGTTGAGTCATTGCCTCTATTTTAGTAAGTGGGGGAACAGGCACAAAGAAAGAATGAAAGTGATGTTTTAGAGTTGAGATAAGACTCCCCTCAGATTTCAGTGGCCCCGTGGACACCGGTCAACATCCCTTTTTCCCCGTATGATGTTTCCAAGCAGCATTGCTGACTAAGTAGTATTCTCATTGAAGGAAAAGCCAGTCTCTCTGGAAGAAAAAAATGAATATTTTTCAGCCAAGTGGAGGTGAAGAGTGGGCTGGAACTAGGACAGACCCCTCATCTGGTCCTCAGAGTTTTGTCGCTATTATAAAGGAGTGTCAAGGCGTTTGGTTTCAGTTCTCCAGGTCCCTTGCATTATTCCAGACTAGCCTGTTGCCTTAAAGATGTGACTCTGACTGAAGACCCTGACAATAAGGTACCCTGGCTAGAGACCAACAGAAGCTTTTCAACCTCTGAACGGCTTGCCCATTTATGTCTAGACTTTCTGTATTAGGTGTCAGTAGAAGCATACTGGAAGCAATTACTGCCTCAGATCTCTGTTTAGAGGTTCCTGAATCCAAGGATCTTTGAAACATGACTACTTGCTTAGTCCCATCCTCATGGCTCCCTTAAACAACCTGGACATTCATTCAGACCTTCCCAGGAGGAAGTATAGCTCTTAGCTCTCACCTGCTAAGAACATGTCTGACTCATGGTAAGTAACCAGGATTTATCCTCATCTCAATGCTGAAACACCTTTCCCTAGGATCAGTACCTCTAACATAATCCTCTTCAAACTTTTTCACCCAAGTACCCTTTGATAAAGAAGAGAGTGAGTACATATTTTTAAGTAGGATGAGGGGAAGAAAACGGAAGAAACTGTGAGTCCAACATAAAAGGTGATGCTAATGATATCTGAAGGTACACCCCAAAGGCTGATTTTTTAATAATTGTTGCAATTCGTCTTACAAATTCCTGCCAGTTTAACATTCCATCCCACAATACACAATGCCAAACCATAAAATACAGTATATAATTTTAATATTTAACACTATTTAACAATGCGTTAATATAGAATACATTAATATTTAAAATAATGATTCATACTGGTTTGATATAAAATATTTCTTCTATATATGTGAGTAAAACTGATGATCCAGGATGCTGGGTTAACTTCATCCAGGGGTTTCTCCTCCTTTTACTGCAGATTTTTCCCCAGCCTCATATTCAACACTAGCCAGAGGTGTGAGGGATATGTGATGAGAAACTGTTTCATCAAGTTTGCTGGCTAGTTAGCTCAATATTGCCTTAAGTATTTCCTCAGAGGCCTGGGATTTTACACTTTCTATGCAGTTTTTACTTTTAATGTGGCACGTCCTCTTTAAAAATGTCTATAAGGAGCATCAAGGTAAAGTCACAATTAGGATTGTTGTCAAAAATAATTTCCCTAGAACTGGCAGCCAGAAAAACAGCAGAGAAAAGGACTCAGAAAGGGGTTTTAGAAGTGAGCTACTTTATCTTTTTATAAACTGCATGGAGATTAGAACTTCATGCAAAATAAGAAAGTAAATCTAAAAAATAATAGGATATAGTTAAATCAATATCGATATTTAGAGCGAAAATGCTTTATGGGAGGCAGTAAAATCTTTTAGGATCCCAGGGGAAAAATATGGGTGTAAGAATGAAATAAATTACTACAGTTTAATCATTTAGTAAATAACTAAAATACTGTTACTGGATTTATGGTGTCAGAGAGCAAGCTCCTATTAAATAGAGAACATGTTAATGATTCAGTTGAGCTAGATTTTAGAGAAATGGTGTAGGGGCCATGGCTGTCTTTACAGCTTACCTTTAGTATTTCTCTTCATTATTCTTCCCTGCATGTGGGTCCATTTTAAATTGTCCTATATTGGTAAAACCATAAATTCTTATTTAAGGGGAGTCTGTCAGATTCTGAAACATCCATTTAAGAGCCTTCCTTACCTGTGCTACTCACATCGCTGATCATTTTCATCGAAACCTTTTATGACTCCAGTTTCCTTTTCTCTGTTAGAGCTAGGGTCAGCCTTTTGGCTTCAACCCCATGGCTGTATTTGACTCCAAAGTGTTTGGAGATGTCTGCTAGAGTTATAATTTCATGCAGGGTGACAGAAATCATGGGTCTTCAGATATTTAACATTTTCTGGCTTCCACTAGCATTAGGATGGCAAAGCATTGATCAGAAGTATAGAAACTGGGATGGTAATGGACCTTTTATCAAAACTATGTGTTTTTGGCAGGGAGGGGGTGGCACCTGGGTGGCTTAGTCGGTTGAGCCTCCGACTCTTCATTTTGGCTCAGGTCATGATCTCAGGGTCATGAGATCAAGCCCCGTGGCAGGCTCTGCGCTCAGTGGGGAGTCTGCTTAGGATTCTCTCTCCCTCTCCCTCTGCCCCTCCCTGCCGCATGCTTGCTCTCTCTCTCTCTCTCTCTCTAAAATAAGGAAATCTTTTAAAAAAAGAAACCAAAAAACTATGTGTTTGGTAAAGCTAGACATTGCCTCCAACAACAAGAAAGGCAACGTGTCTCCTTTATCCCTCTCACCAAAGTACTTTGCCAGTGTCTTTCCTGAGCAATTCTGAAATTTCAAAACCTTTTTCTTAACCTTCTTATCAAAATTAATGTCTCCTTGGTCCCATCTTTTTAAAGAACTGACAAGAAAATAGTGACAGATTAAGTCTCACTGAAGTTATAAGATAATGACATTTTAATTTTGCTTTATATTACACATATTCAGGTATATATAGCAAAATAACAAATGCAAGGAAGTGCAAAATGTTAACATAATGTAACATAATGTTACAATATAGCTGCTTTCTCATACCCATTTTAAAATCATTTTCTCATTTTCAGTAAACTGTACATTTTTCTTATATATGATATTTCTTTTTTTTTTAAAGATTTTATTTATTTATTTGAGAGAGAGAATGAGAGAGAGAGAGAGAGCATGAGGAGGGGAGGGTCAGAGCTCAGAGAAGCAGACTCCCCGCCGCGCAGGGAGCCTGATGTGGGACTCAATCCCGGGACTCCAGGATCATGACCTGAGCTGAAGGCAGTCACTTAACCAGCTGAGCCACCTATATATCAGCTGAGCCAGGCGTCCTATATATGATATTTCTTTTGGCGAATGACCTTATATCACACTGAACCACAAGAGATTGATGAAATTTGAAGGCACCAGTTGGAGTACAACCCAGAGAAAGAGAACCTACAGAGGAGACATAAATTAAGAGATTTACTGCAAAAAAATTGGCTGATAGGATTGTGGGGGCTGGCTAGGAAAGTTCCAAATCCTAGGGCAGGCAACCAGGGAAGGCAGGCTAGAACTCCCAGCACAGGCTGTAGCTGCTATCCAGAGACAAAACTTCTTCATCAGGGAAGCTTCAGCCCTCTTCTTAAGGCCTTGCAGCTGACGGAATGAGGCCCACCTTATAATCTAGGATAATCCCCCTTGCTTAAAATCAAGCAATTATGGACTTTGTTCACATATACCAAATACCTTCACAGCAACACCTACATTCCCATTTGATGGAATTACACAGGTGCTGTAACCTAGCCAAGCTGACACATCAAAGGACCTCTACGTGGACCCTTTTTGACTATAGAAAAGGCAACTAAATGTGGTTTGACCTAATACAGTAGTTAAGCGTAGTTTCCCAGGTTCTTCCTGTATCTACATGGCTTACCTATTTCAGGACTTCAGGAAATTACTCTAAAATCGCCTTGAGCTCATCAATGGGAAGACATTTGATACCTTCATAGCTATTCTTCAAGCCCCCTGAATCATATTAGAATGTTATTATTATTCCACATGAAAACCCTTTTATTATTTAAAGGCCTGCTTTTAGTTATCCTTTTCTCCTAGTTATTCTTTTCTCCTATTCATTTCTTTTCTCTTTTCATTAATTGGGCTTTAATTTTTTTCTATTTTATTCACAATAAAATAAGGAAACAGTATCTTTTAAATGCTTTACAGAAAGTTCAGTGCCTTTTTACTATAGAATTTCTTTGTACTCAGCGTTGGAGCACGACAATGAACAAAGTAATAGTTCCAGTTATTTTCTAATCTTGAACCAACCAGATATCATACTCTGTTCACATACACTGACGGATCCGGGATTTTTTTTTTTTTTCTTTTTAAATAAACACTGTGCTGACTTGGCAGTACTCATAAAAAGAAAGTGCAAACCAAATCCTTGACCCAACTTCTGAGAACTAGCCTTCCCACAAGAGGACAGCTCCCTACTTCTTCTTAAGGGAGGGTGGGAAATAAGAGTATTGAATATTGCTCTCTGTACTGTCCCCAGAAACTTTGAAGACCTAGCTGTGCCTTTTGGATTAAATAAGCCAAGGTACCAGTTTAGCTAAGGAGAACTTGGTGAAAAATGTCAGTGTGGTCAGTGAAAAATAGTTTCAAACCTCAAACTCTTAAAAACAGATGTTAGAAAAATGTCAACCGTGTCAACGATGGATTGCCAGGATAGAGTTTTGCCCGATATACTTGAGTCAGTTACGTTTCCAGCATCGTTGTAGTTAGGAAATTTGCAGGTAGTAAATTTGCATTACTTATGGCAAAGGGCACTGTGTATCCTCAGTTTTTTATTCTGTATTTGTTTCAGTCTCTTGGTGACTTCTGCTAATTGCATAAAATGGAGTTAGATGAACATACAAATTAGTTTGTTAATGATGTTGAACCACAGACCAAATTTATCAAAGAATTCTTTCTGTTTTTCCGTTTCAACTTCTAGCAGAGGCTTTCAGGCTTTCATTTTGGCTGCTCTATATGCTTCTTACCACTGACCTTTCCCCTTTCTTGGGGCTGCCCTGCTAATTCAGCATGAAGCTACAACCCTGATGAATCAGTGTGTCAAATCAAACATCTTTACACTGTATAAACTTGGTTACCATTTATTAGTCAATTCATTACTCCAGTCAAAGGTGCCGATGCTGCCACCCACTGCCTGTGGTGAGCCAGCAAAGTCCTGGCCACGGCTCCGTGGAACCTTGGAACATTTGTTAATGAAGGTCTTCAGCCAGAAATTTTCAGTGGATACTGTGCTATGAAACATCAGATGGCAAAAGTTACTCTATCTTATCCTTCTCCTTTTAACGTAATGTCTTATTTTAAATTTCTATTGCCATTTACCTGATTGGGAGTTGTTCTAGGAGTCGAAGATGAAATTTCCATGATAAATACAGAAAAAATATACCTGTACTTTATAAATACACAAATACATAACATAGATGAAACAGGTTAACTTAAAACCTTCATTGATTTAATGATATTTATAAACTGCATCTAAGATTTTTTCCCTGCGATTGACAGAACACCTTCGTGCAATCTGGTATTTTTTCCCCAGCACTCAGGGAGTATTCAGGGTGTTTGGTGTGCAGTTACGATACTGAAGAGCAAGGAACAACATCTGGAATGAGGAAAGGGGCAATGGTGAACAGAAATAGAAGCTCATTTATTTTCAAGCTGGAAGGTAGAAAAAGGAAAATACATCCTTCACACCTGGGTGTGTAAATCAATATCTATTACATTCCATTAAAAATGCTAGAAGAAGCCCCTATTATAAGACTGATATGAACGTATAAGGTAACTCTAAGCTCTTGGTGTCGTCATAACAGCTGTATGATGGAACATCTAGTATCTGGGGCAGGTAGAACTTGGGTACAGTGAGGCATTCTTAACAGGATTTTACTATATATATTTTGAGTTGACTAATAAAATACAATTTCACATCATCCAATCAACATTTCTGCTACTGAAAGAATAACTTCTGCCATGGGAAACATGTTCCTGGAATCGACTTCTGGCCTGGTATTTAGGGACCAATGATTGAATTGGGCTTGTATTACAGACTATAGTTTACAGGTAACTAGATAAAAGTGTAAGATATGATGCTCATTTGGGACACACGCTGCTAAAGGTTGGGGACCTCTACTAGGAAAAGGAACTACCAAGCTGCTTGTCTTGTTTTATTAAAAAGTAGTTGTCAAACCCCGAAGGACACCTTTCCTTCCTTTTGTCACAATAAGGCTGGATTCTTTCGTGATCAGTGCTCTGCTCGTGTCTCTGGAGTTAGCTGTTGTTTAATTATGCATTACCTAAATATTATCTTGACAGCATAAATAATACATAGGCAATTGGTCTGGGATATTTGTAAAGTCTGGAAAGATAATATTGATTAGCGTTCCTAGACATGACTGAGTCTACACAGTTCGGGAGCTGGGGAACACAGCACCAGTTTTATTACTTGATCAGTTCCAGAATAGGAATTGGCTTCCTTCTCTCTGCTTTCTTGCTAGACTCCAGTATGTGTATGTGTGTGTGTGTGTGTGTATATATAGATCTATCTATATCTCTATATATCTTGATTATAAGCAAATATGTTTATTGAAAAAAACTTAGAAAATATGGAAAGTCACATGAAGAAATGAAAACCACCCATAAACTCCTTACCCAAATATAAACATTTTATATGTATCACTCAACATTCCTTCCTTCATCAAATATTTACGAAGCCATCATACTGTACACACGCAGTCTTCAAGGTGCCGGGAATACATTAGTGGCCAAAACAGATAAAAAAGCCCTATCCTCTCAGAAATTACATTTTAGTGGGGGGAGTCAATATACAAATAAATAAGTAAACCTTGTGGTTTTTGGATACTTTCCACCTGGGTCTTTCCACACTGCTGTGTGGGAGAATGGACTTTAAGGACCACGTCAAGCAGCTCCTTTGTCCTCTGCATTCTGATTGGCTTCGGAATGTGTACCTTCCATTAAGAAAGGCCCATAGAGTACACATAAATAAAGTCTGTCTAGTCCAACCAAGGAATGATCTCAGAAAAACAAATGAAAATATGTTCTCCATCAGAACTCCACTATATACGTTTTATACATATGTATTTATATATACAGAATCTCATGGGAGGCACTAGCAGGAGATCAGAAGGCAGAAGACGAGAGAGGCCGGAGTGTGTATTCCTGCTGGGCCATGGTGCACAGTGGCTTTGTTCCCTCGTGCAGCCCACAGCTCCTGTCTGGCAGCCACGTCTGCCATGAGTACGCTCTCTCCAGGTTCTGATAACTGCACTCTCCTCTTGCCAGGGATTTCCAGGGATGGCATTGCCTCCACCCCAGTTGTTACTCATCTTGGTGTATTTTGCATTATCTTGCTGATTTTCCTTAACTCTGCTTACACCCTTGTAAATACTTCCTGCACTATTTTCTTTTCTTTTCTTTTTTCAATTACTATACTCCGTGTGTGTCATCTGTTTCTTTCCAGGACCTTTACAGATACATGTAGTATGCTACAGAGTTATAAATACTAAGGAGGAAAAATAAACAAGGGAATAGGGGTTGAAGTACTTGAGAAGAGCTTGGGATTTTAGGTGTAGTGGGCAGGGAAAGCCTCCCTAAGAAAGTGAGTTTTGAGAGAGACCTGTAAGAAAAGAGTGAGTACCTTCTACCAACACACAGAGAAAGAGAGAAGAGGGGAGGCAGAGAGGGAAATTTCTAGGAATATACACATTAGTGTATTGCAAGAATAGAATCATGTTGTTGCACATGGTGTTCTGGAACTCAACACTGCAGGAGCAGGTCCCCATGCCATCAAAAATGCTTTTATTATTCAATTGTAATGACTATATAGAACTTCGTTTTAAAGTTATAGTATACTTTATTTAATTGATCCCCTGCTTTTAGACAGTTAGGTTGATTTTACAACTCCATTACTGTAAATGAACCTTGTTGACAGTCCTTACTTTCTGAAAGCACTTAAACTGATTTCCAGGGTCTCCTGGGTCATCTTTCAGGAATCACTGTTTTGTGCTTTCGTAAAATGGCAGAATGGGCTCAGTTCTGGGAGGTGTTAATGTCAGTGTTGGGGAGAGATCCATCATTGGTGTGCAAGAGTAATTTTGCAAATGGGTGTGGGATGTGTAATTACTGTATTGAACAACGAGAAGCAACATCTGGAATGAGGGAAAAGATTACAAAGGGAGTGATAGTTCTTTTTTCCCCTAAAATGGAAGCTTGTGTAGTGAAATGGAAGTACAGTATTCATAACTGCAGTCCTCTTTAACCTGAAGAGACTTCTCATCCACATGGTCCCTCTTCCTCAAGCTGATCAAGAAATGCAGAAGCCCCATAAGTGCTAAGTAGGTTGTTTTGTTGATTGAGCTTCTCTCTCAGGATAAGCTCAGCATTGTGTCGGCATGCATCCATGCTCATTTGATTGAGATTGAGGATAGGAGGGTTTTACTGCTGGCTATGTCTGGAGTCTCTGGTGAGAGATGAGATGAAGAGTGAAAGATGAGATTGAGTGAAAGATGCCTGGGTGGTGCAGTTGGTTAAGCATCTGACTCTTGGTTTCGGCTCAGGTCCTGATATCAGGGTTGTAGAATTGAGCCTTGTATTGGGCTCCATGCTCTGTACTCAGTGAAAGGTGTGCTTAAGACTCTCTCTCCCCGCAACCCCGCCCTTCCCACCCCCCCACTCCCTCTCCCAAATAAAAAATAAATCTTTTTTTTTTTAAGGTAATATAAGAATGGTACTTTGATTTGCTCCACCACACATCACACCAGCTTTGCTGTGCTGCCCCCTGTTCTCAAAGGATGTAGGTCATCTATAGAATCAGGTTCTTGTAAAAGTATAGTTTTGTCAAGACCCTGAATCTTTGCCTCTAATTTTGTCCATGGATAAATTTTACTCTGCACTGATCTATTTCTTTTTTTTTAAATTTATTTATTTGTCAGAGAGAGAGAGCACAAGCAGGGGGAGCGGCAGGCAGAGGGAGAGGCAGGCTCCCCACTGAGCAAGGAGCCTGTTGTGGGACTCGATTCCAGGACCCTGGGATCATGACCTGAGCCGAAGGCAGATACTTAACCGACTGAGCCACCCAGGTGTCCCAGCAATGATCTATTTCTGAAAAGTATATAAAATAATAGTTTAAGAAAGTAACTCCTTGCACATATTTTATATTCATTGAAATTATATCTGAATATATTTTATGTCCTTTAAATTTTTTCTTCCTCTCTCTTTCTCTCTCTCAGCCAAGATCCCTCTTCTTAGATTATGAAGAAAGACACCTCAAAAAGTTATTTAGAAGTCAACCTGCAGAGAAAAGACAAACTCCAGCACTTGTTCTGGCTTTTAAAAAGTTCTGTTTTCTCTTGTCTTTTTTCATATCTCAATCCCACCTCCTGAGACTCCAAATGCCAGCATAAATACCAACACAAGTCACTAAGTTTCTCAGGTGCCGACACAAAATGAATCAACAGTGGCAGCCCTGAACTACTCAGACTGAAGGATCTTTCATTGTGAAGCCAAAGTTTGGATCAGAGGCTTTTCTCTCTGAGGAGATTTGTTGTCTCTCTCCAACTTTGGAGTGGGTTATAATGACAGCTCTGGGGTATGGAACACAGGAAGAGTTGATGTAATCAAAGAAATCCCATATTCTCATAAGTGATATCTTTGCAAATATTATTATTGCTTATTGACAAGTGAAGAAACTGGGGTTCTTTTTTTTTTTAAGATTTTATTTATTTATTTGAGAGAGAGAATGAGAGAGAGAGAGCACATGAGAGGGGGGAGGGTCAGAAGGAGAAGCAGACCCCCTGCTGAGCAAGGAGCCCGATATGGGACTCAATCCTGGGACTCCAGGATCATGACCTGAGCCGAAGGCAGTCGCTTAACCAACTGAGCCACCCAGGCGCCTGAAACTGGGGTTCTAAGAAACCCAGGACTACTCGGCTCTTACGCGTTGGAGTTAAACCATAAACTGAGCATGACAGAGCCTTCACCATGATGACCAATGCGTAGGTATTCCATGTTGTATTATGATGACTCCAGAGAAAATTAGAGAATTAAACTCATCTTGAACATTACATAGGAGATCCAGTAGGCATGTGTTAGGATTACCAGTTGATCGTATAAAGATCCCAGCATGTTTCCAACTCAATATCTCTAGGTCTGCCTTTTGTACACCATAAAACTGAAAAAAAAAAACCCAAAAAACCAAAAAACTTTCTGAATATACAGTTTACTTTAGTCATAATACTGGATGTTTAACGCTTTTCATGTTATTTTAGTTCAAGCAGGTCTTCAGAGACTAAAACAACAGACATATTCTGTCATCCCACTAAATTATTGAAATGGATAAAATTTTACCCATCATAGTGTGTACCACTTACTGATGTATAGTTCTCTGTGTTTTTCTATATATCCCATATAATGGGATAGGTAGGGATATTATATGTCCTGTGTACTAATGTATCCCTTGCACCTAACAACAGATGCTCAATATATCCTTTTAGAATGAAGGGATAGGTGGAATCATGCATGGGTGAACAGGATAAGTAGATTAACCCTTCTAGTAGTTAAAAAAGTGCATTTTAAACCCTTTGCACTTAGAACCACTACGTTCAGGTCACTCAGTGCTTGAAATATTTATTTGATACGGTCAAATAGTCATCCTTTAAAAAGCTTTAGATCCGGGGCGCCTGGGTGGCTCAGTTGGTTAAGCGACTGCCTTCGGCTCAGGTCATGATCCTGGAGTCCCGGGATCGAGTCCCGCATCCGGCTCCCTGCTCGGCAGGGAGTCTGCTTCTCCCTCTGACCTTCCTCCTTCTCATGTGCTCTCTCTCTCTCTCTCATTCTCTCTCTCAAATAAATAAATAAATAAATAAAATCTTAAAAAAAAAAAAGCTTTAGATCCCTGTTTATATTACTAATAACCAGTTTTGCCATTCTGACTTTAAGGTGTTCCCCATGCTCCCTCCTTGGGAGAACTGCCATTGTAGATACCACACGGAATGGAATGGACCTCCACCCCAAATTTGGTTCAGATGTCAACACCAATGACACACATACACCATAATCCAAGAGAGTATGAAAATGTTTATTACGCACAAAATGAGGCTTTCTGGGGAGGCCAAGGTGGATTCTGAGACAGTCAGAAATGGCTTGAGGTTTTTATGGTGTTTGGGGCGGGGGGAGCCTGGAGTAAGGGTTCCTGTGTGTGGCCTGGGGCTTGTGTGGTTTGAACATCCTGCCGGTGTCAATTGAGGGGGTACCCAGGCTCTCTTATCACCTTGCCCAGATATGGGGCAGAAGGGAAAGAGGAAGACTTAAATGTTAACAAACATAAAAAAAAAAGGCGTCGGATTCTTTAATACACACAACCTTGTACAATCTCATCTCCTTGAATGCAGGTGGGATTTGTGACTTATTTCTAACCAAAAGAATATGGCAAATAGAAAAGTAATAGATGGTCTTCTTTAAAATCACTCCTGTGATTATATTACATTGAATAAGACCCCATTTTAGCATATTGCATCTAGAGGCTTGATGAAATAAGTGACCAGATTGGAGAAACCCACATGGCAAAGAATTGTTGGTGGCCTCTAGGAACCACAGGTGGCCTCCACAGTCTGATGCTGTCCTCCAGCCCACAGCCAACAAGGAGGCAGGTTCTGAATCCTCTGGTCACAAGGAAATGGATTCTGCCCACATCCTGAATGCGCATACAAATGGATCCTTTTTCAGTCAAGCCTTCAGTTAAGAACATAGCCCAACCCTTACCTTGACTACAGTCTAGAACACTGAGCTAAGGATTTAGCTAAGCCATGCCCAGACTCATGACCCATAAAAACTGTGAGACAGTAATAAATGTATATGTTGTTCTAAGTTGCTACATTTGTGGCCATTTGTCATGCAGCAATAGAAAATTAATATACATTCCAACCAAATAATCTGTCACACAGTTTCTCCAGAATTGCATTTTCAGCTAATGTCATACCACCATCAATCCTTTCTAGCTGTTTTACAGAATCACTCAGTTATTCTACTGGTCTGGTGATTTGTTATATCAGGTATATTTTTAGGTTTTTCCAAGTCTTCAAGGCTGATCCAGGATCATACAACAAGGTAAATGACACCTTAATAATGCCTCATAATTATTGAGAGCTTCTTATGGTCATTAGTTCCCAGAATATGTCATGAATTATTCCATTTAATCTGCACAATAAAACATTTGTAACATCTTTTCCCCTATTGTACAGACAAGGTAATGGAGATTCACAGACTTTAGGGAACTTGTGAAAAATAACCCAGCTAGTCAACATTATATCTGGAATTCAAGCCTAGACTTGTGCCTGGGATAAACACTATTTCTTTCCTGTGGGAGGGTTTTGGTGACTGGTATCTCCTGGTGACATTGCAATTTAAAATATACCTTAAAATTTTGTTTTCAGAACCAGTGATCTTTGTCATAAATTTAGGCTTCCCACATTCAAATAATCCACTGCCTTGACTAAAGCTCCAAAAATCAAGAGCATGGACTTTTATTTTCTCAAAACAGGTTTAGATTTGTCTTCATCATGATATACTAGGATTTCTGAGGTTTTTGCTTTGGAAAAATCTGCATGTGTCCATCTGCTTGCTTTTTACCCAGTGATCTATTCTCATGACTTTAGGATATAGCATGTCCTGCTCAAAGAAAAATGTGAAGCAGAAGCAAGCAATCAAGCAAAAAAAAAAAAAAAATTTTTTTACAAGAATTATTAAAGGAAACTGGCTGGAACCAGAAAATCTGGGGGCAAATTAATTTTTTCCAAGGGAAGCCTCATGCTAAATTATGCCTGGGCAGGAGATCTATTTGTTAAGTAGCATTAATGCAGGAAGGTAATCTAGATTTCCTTTTGCATCTGTGGGAAGCAGTACATCTCTTTGTTTATCCCTCGTATTATTTATTCAGGTCTTAAATGCATTAGGTAAGGGGGTGGGGAATTGAAAAATGAAAAGGTTTAAGTGATTCTGGGAACATGCATTTATTATGGTGATAAAAGAACCAGCTCTCCCAGTCTCTATTTGCTGCATTGTTTCAGTGCTTCTTATCTCCAATAAATCAGGCTGGGATCTGGTCCCTTGGCTGAGATCAGTGCCTGAAATGGATGCTGCAGGTTGCCTAATAAAGCTTTCCACTTAGGGCTTCCATTTTTCATCATGATCTGGAGTGTGTGTCTTCCTGTGAACTGAGAGCCCTTTTCTGGCCTTGGCCTGACTTCTACCTTGGACCCAAGAAGAATATATAGGTTTTTCCCAGTATTCCTGGAAATGAGGCACATAAAAGAAGGATGTTATTCCCATCCTAATAAAAGATAATAATAATGATAATAACAAGAAGAAGAAGAATGCCAGTTCAGTAGATACTGCCTAGAATCGCCCGTGTGTGTACACAGAGGCACGTATTTTGATACAGCTTTTCTTTGCTTTTATCATTTGGTATACTCTCACTTTTGCTGTATTTTCAGGTATATTTTATTCCCAATCAGTGTCAGAAACCTTATGCAAATACCTTGTTTCTATGTTCTTCCCTTATCTACCCAGCTCTGCACTTTTATGAAGCTTATTTTTCTCTCACTGACTTCTTTTCATTTTCATGTGTTTTATTTATTTATTTATTTATTTTTTAAGATTTTATTTATTTATTTGACAGAGAGAGACACAGCGAGAGAGGGAACACAAGCAGGGGGAGTGGGAGAGGGAGAAGCAGGCCTCCCGCGGAGCGGGGAGCCCGATGCGGGCCTCATCCCAGGACCCTGGGATCATGACCTGAGCCGAAGGCAAACGCTTAACGACTGAGCCACCCAGGCGCCCCATTTTCATGTGTTTTAAATCAGGCTCTATGAAAAGAAAATGTGTGTTGAGTGCACGCTTGTGTGTGTGGGGGTGGGGGGTGGGCACTCTTCCCAGTGGCAGGGTCATGCTCACGGTAGAAGACTGCTTGTTTGGCTATCAGTCCGCAGTGACCAAGACATGCTTCCTGGGAAGTATCATAGACATTCAGATAGAATGACCTGAAAGACTATTTGAGTTTCTTATTTACAAATAGAAGACTTGAGAGGAGGTGAATGGCTTGTCCAAGACAAGAGTCCAGAACCTTTTACTTCAGACCCAAAGCTTTTTAGCCACACTTTCCTTTGAGACATGTAAGCAGTGTAAAGTATCTATAGAAAAGGGTTTAGAAAATACTGATGGTTGTTACTCAGGGTATATTTGTAAAATTTGTTCCTTCTCTTCTCTTGCCAGCTCTTCAGGCTTTCTGACAATATAGTTTTGGTTCAGTTAAAATTCAGTCCTTTTGTAGTTCTGACATCGCCAGCTTTGTTAAGGATCAGGCAGACCCAAAAGAGAGTTGGATTGGCTTTGAATTATAACTCTGCCTATTATTGTTTACACAAACTTGGCAGCTTGTTTCATCTCCCAGTTTCTTCATCAGTAAATTCAGAATGATAATGTATGTGTTGAAGGGTTGTTGAAAGGCTGAGATTTTATAACATAGACAAATTGTCTAATTTAGAGCCACACACATTAATTACTAATAAACGGGTCTTAGAACACTAAGAACAGTAGATGCTCCTCTGAATTACAGAATAGATTTGGTTCTCTGTGGAAGTAAGGATGCATATCATACCTTTCAGAATAAGATGAGTTGTTTGGGGGAAGTTTTAAAGAGTTTCAGGACCCAAAACAGATGCCAAATTGCTGCTCACCTCTTTCTTAGGTAAATGAAGAACATCAAAACGGGCTGACTTACCTTGTGGTGGTGATATCAGAATAATGGAAGGCCCCTTCCTGATCTCCTCACTTTCTGCAGGACATTGAGATTGTTCATATTTTATTTCCTTTGTTCTTTTAGTTTGGGACCTGCACTTGGGCAACATTGCTCCTTGAAGAGTGTTCCTCTTGTATATGTCACATTGCATGTGTGTATCCCCGAACCTCCGCACTCCAGCCACCCACATGCACCCCAGTACAAAGTAACTGGAGAAAGGAATCCTCCTTAGTGAGGATGTATTTCATCTTTGAATTTGCCCTGGATACGATTTATGCACTACTTTCTTCAATTATCCCCACAGTTAATTACCTACATTTAACAGATGAAGAAACTGAAGATCCACAGTATTTTCTGGAAGAGGCTAGATGATAAAGATTTATGGTTTTGTAGGCCACACTCATTCTACTCAGCCCTGCTGTTGTAGTGTGTAGTGGTGATAGATAGTATGTAAACAGATGGGAGTGGCCATGTTCCAATACAGCTCTTTTTTCAAAAACAGAGAGCAGGATGGATGGAGTCCATGGATTGAAAGGTGCCGACCTTTGCTCTTCAGTGATCATGAGGTAAAAAGCAGCATTTGAAACGGATTTTGTTTGCCTTCAGAACCTATGTACTTCGCACTAATCTCTACTCTCTCCCTAACTGGTTTTGCAATTAGAAAGGAACTCAAACATATCCTACTAGAAGTGGTTCTCGGTTTACAAGCTTTAAGGAGAGTCCATGGCTTATAAACTGGCACCACAGCTTACTCAGGGGAAGTTCCTTGAATTAGAGGCTTTGTATCGGAAAGAAATAGCTGTGTCTCTTAGGTAGGCCTTGCACGTTTGGCCCTACTGAGTGAGGACAGGCATGACACCAGTAGGCCAGATGCACTCTGATTGTGTCTTGACACTGTCTGGCCTGGGCAATTGATCATGTCAATGCTTAGGATTTGTGCCGAGGTTCCCAAAAGCTTCTCTCTGAATTACTCTAAATTTACCTCTAAACAGGCAAAGAGCCTGACATTATCCAACGGTGAAAAAATAACCTAAAGCAGCACCCAGAGGAAGGAAAGAAGAATCTGGATGTGGCCAATACCTCTCAATAAAGTCACACTCCACTGACTTTGAAAAATAGCCCAATTATCCTCAATTTTGGCATGCAGAAAAATAATGCAGCAATGTGACCTCATACCATACATCCTGCATACACAAACACTCCCTATGCAATGAGTTGTTGCTCTAAATTGCTCTCCTCTAAGGGAAAGGAATTGTCACTTCTATCTGTCCCCTAGGGGAGACTTCAATGAAACAGTCACAGAGTAAGACCATTTTCTGCTGTCTCAGTTGTCAAAGAAGAGAAAGGTTGGATTTCTAATTTAGTGAGTGTGCTCACTATCAGAGCACCTTAAGGAAACACAGCATAGTCATGGAAAGAACCCACCCATTTATAGTTCATCAACATGCTTTTACTCGACAGAAAGGGTAGGAGAAAAGATCCTGGAATTAAAAATCAGGACACCTGGTTTCTGTTTTCATGTGGGACCTTGGGGAATTGTAGAGGGAAGAGTCCTGGATCCAGGAGCAGAATTTTACTTGCTTTCAAGTCCTAGCTCTCACAGTTATCAGCTGGTGGGCCTGGGCAGAGTCCCCTCAAGTGGCACAGATGACTCATTGTTCAGGCAAAGTCATTCTCTGCTCTCCCTAAGCACACACTTAGGCTGCATTCCCCAGGCTCCCTGCAGTTGCTTTGGCTGTGTGGCTGAATTCTGGTTCATGGGATGTGGGTAGACCGAATGAAGGCCAATTCCAGGCCTAGACTCTAAAATCCCCCCTTCATTCTCTCCCTTTCCTCATCTGTAGGCCAGGTAAAGGGAATTGTTCCAGGGACTCCCAAACCCTAGAGGCTGATGGAAGATCCTGCTTGCTACATGGAGCAAAGCCCATTTCTAGCTCCCTACTCCCCCTACCAACTGGACTTTATATAAGTGGGTTAAAGCTCTGAACTCCCAGAACTATGTGTTACAGTAGTTAGTGTTAACCTCTTCATAACAATGGTGACAATAACAGCTGATCTTTTTTTTTTTTTAAGATTTTATTTATTTATTTGAGAGAGAGAGAAAGCGAGCACGAGCAGGGCGGCTGGGTAGAGGGAGAAGCAAACTCCCCGCTGAGCAGGGAGCCTGACATGTTGCTCAATCCCAGGACTCTGAACTGAAGGCAGATGCTTAACCGACTGAGCCACCCAGGTGCCCCACAGCTGATCTTTTTGAGCCTTTACATGAAGATAGGCATTGGGCCCCCATGAACAATCTTTTAGGATCTTTAAAACAGTAACTTTATAAGTTCTATGAATGTTCCTATTTCAAAGAGGTAAGATACATTGTCTGATCTCACATGGTTAATATGTGGTGGAGCTCATTCCTCTGCAGAATAAACAGTAATATCTGCCCCATCTACTCAAAATGTTGCCACACGTGTCATGTGAGTTAGGATCTAGACAGGTACTGGTGGACTCAAAACATCATATAAGTGCTAGATATTATCATTATTGATCTTCCTGCCCCTGGTCCTTATATAATTATAACATTTGTTCTACTTAATCACTAGTTTAGACACAGTAACATGAAACATTTATGTATCCCATGGAGGCAGGTGAGGGTGACAATCTAACATTCCTTGCTTCATGAATGGCATTTAGTGGCAATAAGTGCAAGACAGAGCAGGGAGCATGAGAATGAGTGGAAAGATGAAGGAGGAAGTAGCACTTATACGAAGATTCTTTTCTTACCGTGTTCTCTTCTCCTCTGTTCCCTCCAGCTAAATATTTCCTCTGGTCTATAATTAGGCATGCTATTACTAACTAACTGTGGGATGGCATCCTAAATGACCCTCAGTGACCTCATCATTTATCAAGTGGCTTATAGAATACTCAGGGAAGGAAGGTCAGGTCTCAAGATCTAAGGGATTGGGAAAAATCACCTTTTGTGGGTTTTCTTTTAAAGAAAAGATAGAAAATTATTATAACACGTATTAGGTGATACTGATGTTCAGTTCTGATTTAATTCTCAATCCAGATCAGATCTTAGGTCATAAAGAAATGGGGAAAATCAGGTTTTATGGCTTTTCCTTTAGAAAGATAAATTATTATGCCATATACCAATTGCTTCTCAAGTTTAATTCAAACCGAGAAGACAAAAATGCGTGACAGATTATTGAAGTACATTTTTAGCATGTCTGTCATCTAAGTTTTAACTCAAAGATCACAAGCTATAGGGCTCTGGTAAGTCTCTGACTTGCAGGAATGTTTTTTTGAATCCAAAGAGTGACGTTCATAGCGTGTTAAATTGGTATCAGGAAATTTCTTACACACAATCTGGGTCTGCTTGACAATAAGAAAGATCTAGAAATTTTGAGGCTATGTTCCTGCATGACAATTGTTTGGAACAGCAGAGTGCTAGCCATCTAGATGGACCCTGTATCACAGTCTTCAGCACCCTGTTGCTTTCAACGTGGGAGCTAAGGGTCAGTTCCCATTTAAGCCCTTCCATTCTTGCCTGCTTGCCTCTTTTACACTGATTTTCTGCTCCCTGTATTGAATGCTGTCTCTGCTTCGGAAGATAGCTTCTCTGGGAAGAAAATATTTAGTGTTAATGAAATCGGACCCATCTCCTCCCCATTGCTTCTGGAGCAGAGAGAATCTATTACTCACTCTGGTTATTAAGTCAAACTTGCCAGTGTCTGTTCAGGTCCTGTGCATTTTGCATAGAAATCCTCCCTCACCATCTCTTCTCTATTTGGATATCCTGTGTTTATCATTCACACTTACCTGTGGTGTCACCTCCTCCAGGAGTCTTCCATAACCTCAACCACCTTAACAGGCCGGGTTGGTTTTTCCATATATGTTTTCACTGAGCACCATACGCTCATCTCTGTCAAAGGACTTAGCATTGCAATTGTTGATTTACTTGTTTACCTGTCCCACTAAAACATAAACTTGGAGGAATCGCCACCCCTTCTGAATATGTCCTATTCTATCCAGTCACCATGACTCTGCATATGCGGTTTCTTCGTCCTAGAATGCTTGCTCCTATCTGCAGCACTCCCCTTGGCACAAGTAAATGCTACTCATCTTTTGGGGGCTTCTCAAGCATTGCCTTTATCAGGGAAACTTTCCATGGAGCTTTACACTAGCTTGGTTCCCCTAACCTACACTCCTATAATGCAATTCTAGACCATCGTACCACCTATCACAATGGACTCCACCTCTCAGTCAGCCTGCCATCACCCACCATGAGGAGGATCCTTGAAGGAAAGAGTTTTTATTCTCCATAACTTTAGCATTAAGTAGTATGCCTAGGGCATACTAAATTATATATACAAATATATGGAAGGAAAGGAGGGAAGGAGAGAGGAAGGAAGGAAAGAATTTCTTTGTGACATCGTGGGTTCTTATCCACATTCCCAGTGTTGTTCTCTACTCTCTTCCACTCCAGTTCCAGCTGGGCTGCTGATCATTGCTCACTGAATACCACTGAAATGACCTGGCCCGGTTTCCTTCCTCTGTTGCCTAGTAATTTCTCATGAAACTATTATGCAGTATCTGACTTGGTCAGACAGACTCTCAGTGGCTTCCTTACTGTTTGAGTCCCCCTGTCTTGCATTTAGAAAGGTGCCAGGGAAATGTCTATAGTTTTATTGAGTAATTTAGTGTTTTGTATCTCTCCTTGTTCTCTGGGCTCTATCATCTGCTGTGTCTTTGACCAGAATGGTCTTTGCAATCAGTAAGGCTCTTTAGGGTAAAAGTGACAAAAATCCATTTTGAACAAGGTTAAGAAAAAAAAAAGTATGTTTTTCACCCAGATGTCACACAGCACAAGTATGTCATAGAAAGGACAGGGACAGGTTTGCAACCTAACCTAAGAGACAATTGCACTCAGAAACTTTGGGGTCATCATGACTATCCCTTTACCTTAATTTCTTCATCTAACAGTTCTAGATAATCTAGATAATGTGTCCCAAGCCCAAAAATCCTAGGAAGGAGCTATGATTAGCAGTTTGATTATGGTTTCTTTCCCTTGGACCCATCAACTCCAGTTAGGACCAAGTCACACATAAAGTGGCAACTTGTGTAGCTGCCATGTGGAAAGTGGAGAAAGGGCCAGAAAAGCAGGGACAGGTCAGGCAAAGCAATATGTCCATTACTGCCCTTGGCTAAATATTTGGGAACTGGTACCCATTTAACAGACATCACTTACTGAGTATCTACTATGTCTACAGACAAAAAAAGGCAGCAATGAATAAATTAGATTAGCCCACTCCTGTTATGAAATTGACAATGTTTCCATTCACCAACAGATATTTACTGGGCTCCTACTCTGTACACAGACTATAACGGGAACGATGGTGAGGTGAAAATGAAAGATGCAAAGATATATATATGTAACTAAATGGGAAATAGGCTGTTTGAACAAGTAAATGTTACACAAGACTAGTCAGTCCCTTCATTTTAGCAGACATTCACTGAGCGCACTCCATGTGACGCTGTGTTAGACACTGAGGATATAAAGATGAATGAGAAACTGGTGTGGTTATTAAGATGTTCATTGACTAGAACAGGACTCTAGCAGATAAACAGTTAATTCCAACCCAGGATAATTTTCTGATGAAGCCATCTAAAAAAGGAGATACCTATATGAAGCAAACTGTATTAGGAGAACCCAGGAAAGAGAGAGAGTATAGTTGGTAGAAAAGCCTAAACAGAAAGAATAAACCTAATCCCAAGGAAAGTAGCTGGACAAAACTGCAGAAGCAGGAAGGCACAGGTTTAGAAAATGGTGGCGCCCCGTCAGGAAATCCTAGAGATGTAGAAGATACACCTGGAAATGTAGGTGGGCCCAGGTTATAACATACTAATAAGGTCAGAGGTTTTTGTTAAATAATGAGAAGTCACTGAATGTTTTTGAACAGGCAGTACCTTGATCAAAATACATTTTTAAGGGGCACCTGGGTGGCTCAGTCAGTTAAGTGTCTGACTCTTCGTTTCGGTCTCAGGGTCATGACTCAGGGTCATGAGATCCAGCCCCACATCGGGCTCTGTGCTCAGCTGGGAGTCTGCTTGAGATTCTCTCCCTCTCTCTGCCCCTCCCTTCACTCGCTCTCTCTCTCTCTAAAATAAATAAATAAATCTTTTAAAAAATACACTTTTAAGTGATTAAAAGATGGGCTACTTCTTGGCATTCCTGCTGGTGGAGAGGGTGGGGTCCTATTTGGGGGATGGGAAAAGGCAAAAGGGACTGCCTAAAAACTACTGTAATGGAGATTCTTTTCTCCTTTAATTTCTAATACATTTCATAGCCCTTGAGGGACTCAACTTATTACAGTTCTCTGTATTATCATCTTTCCAAATAAACCGAATGCTCTTTGGAATAAGGGATGTTGTTCATTTTCACATCCCCTGGAGCCTTACACAGAGCCCTGTTTAAAACAGGTTTTAAATAAATACTTATTGAATGGATGTAAAAATTGATGGATGAATGAATGAGTAAAAAAAAAAATGAATGACTCTAATAGAGGAATTTAAATATCCTATATCCTGAGTGTCCCTAGCATTTGTCCAAATCTTGAGGATCCTAGGGAAGCAGCATATCATGTTGCAAATCTTGACTGTTACTTTCTAAATGTATGAACTTATGTAAGTTTCTCTACTTCCTGGGCCTCTAAATATTTTTTTTACTGCTGAAATGAGGCTAATAATTCTTACCATTTCACAGTGGTAGTGTGAAGATGAAAAGGAACACTGTGTGTAAGGCACTTAGCTTGTTACTAGCACAAAGCAGGAACTCATTAAATAATATGGCTTAATATGTTTTCAGTAACCTACTAGTGATCGACAGGGCCCAAAATGGCCCCTTGCCTTTTCTCGTTCCTTCATTCATTCATTCATGCATTTGGCATTCAGTCAAAAATATTAATAAGTGCCTATTATTAAGGACCAAAGGAAGTGTAGTTGGTGGATGCAGATTTTGAGTCAACCTGTGGGAACAGGCATGGTTAGTCCAAGGAACTGTGAATACAGGTGTTCCCCTTGAACCTGCAGTTTCACTTTCTGCTTTCCATGATTTCAGTTACCTGCAGTCAACCACAGTAAGGAGGCAGGCGATCCTCCTTCTGATGAAAGAGCAGGTCAATAGTAGCCTAATGCACCTCCCTTCATTTCATCACATAGGCATTTTTATCATCTCAGATCATCACAAGAAGAAGAAGGGTGAGTGCAGTATAGTACTTTGAGAGACCACATTCTTGTAACTTTTATTACAATGTATTGTGTCAGCCTAAAATTGTCAGAAGGCAACAATTAAGCAAAAGGATTTATTTGGGATCAAAGAATTGTAACTCAGGGTACACAGATTTGGGCAGCCACCCAAATAGTGTTCCACTAGGGAGCAAAAGTCAGGTATTTTTAAAGCAAAAGGGAATGCTTATATAGGTTGTTTACCAAGAATTTTGACTGGTGTTGGCAGCAGAAAGCTAATCTTTGCTAAACATAATTGGTTGCTAAGGCTGTCACTAAGCAAAAGTCTGTTACTATAACAAGTTGCAGGTGTTCTTGCAGAATCCTTGGAATTTTTGCAATTTGGCCCAGTTCAAAAGCCCATGGTTCCACCTGGTGAGAATGAGGATGTGTCTAAGCCTCGTCTTTTTTTTTTTTTTTTTAAAGATTTTATTTATTTATTTGACAGGGAGAGACAGCCAGAGAGAGAACACAAGCAGGGTAAGTGGGAGAGAGAGAAGCAGGCTTCCCGCCGAGCAGGGAGCCCGATGCGGGGCTCGATCCCAGGACCCTGGGATCATGACCTGAGCCGAAGGCAGATGCTTAACGACTGAGCCACCCAGGCGCCCCGTCTTCTTAATAGATTCTAGTAAGCACTATCTTAAAACCCCATGAGATAAGTGACTCCATTTTATTTCAGCTTTCACAATAGTTATAATTGTTCTGTTTTATTATTATTGCTGTTAATCTCTTACTGTACCTAATTTATAAATTAAACTTTATCATAAGTATGAATGTATAGGAAAAAAATAGAGAGTTCCATATTATCCGAAATGCAGTTCCAGTCATTCGCTGGGGCTCTTGGAACATATCCTCCTGTGGGTAAATGGGGACTACTGTAATCCTTTGGGCTGGAGCTTCAAGGGTAGGGAAGTGTAGTCATGAGACTGGAGAATTAAGCTAAGTCAAGTCATGGTTTTTGTGTCAAAGACTTGTAAATTGTTCAAAGGGAGTCCTAAATTCCCTACAGTTTATCCGCTTCAACCCCAAATATCTTCTTACTTAGGTCTAGCTCTTTTGATCCCTTTCTGACTGCAGAATAACCCATGTCTTAGGAGGTACAGAGGATTCCCAGAGAGTTATGGCTGTGCTGGATGGTAGATTGCTCTTTGCTGGAATCCGACTGCCTCTTTGGATCTGCTTTTCAGCAGGAGAAAGGATCCAGCTGGGACTGACTTGAGTCAACTTGCAGAACTCATTCTACACACATGTGTTCTCTGAGAGCTGACTAAGGAGTCCTTAGCTGGGGGTTTTAAAAACCAATATTTGTCAATGTGTTTGAATATGAGAGGTCTGGTGCTGGCTGTGCAGGGAGAATCTGAATAGAGCAAAAGAATCAGAGGCATCAGTGAGTTTCACTGAGCACTGAGAGTCTTTAAAAACTAAAGTTGTGTTTTCTCTTCTCTCCCCACTCCCAACTGGGGTTTTTAGTTTCCTGAACAAAACCATCCTTCTGTGTTATTAAACGCAGAAAAGGCAGGTTTGCATTGCTGTGTTTTACCATCCACCTGTTTGCCCTCCCAGATGTTATGGTATCACCAGTTTGGCATTACAGGACTCTTCTGTTCCTGCTTTCTTCCTTTAGAGTGCTAGCTAGGAAATTGATTTTTTTTTTTTTTTCCCAGAGCGAGTGAGGTAAGCAAAACAGGATTGGATGGGGGGTGGAGGTGGGGAGAAATGACTTCATCAGACTCACCTTCCAACTCTGTGAGAAAGATGAGAAATGAAGTCCAAATTAGGATATATCCAATCTGATACTTATCTGAGAAATAGCCTTCTTCCTCTGGTCAGTCACACTGATTCTGCTCTGTCCGCGTTAGTGGTCTTTGCCAAGGGACATTTATTTTCAGAATGGATGCTGTCATTAGCTGATGGCCACCCAGCTTCTGTATTTTGGAATATGCCTGAAATAAGGTTGGGTAAACAAATGCTCAGTTTTTTTTTTTTTTTTTTTTTTTTATCTTGGATTATCTACAGCCAAGAGGACAACTCCTGCTGGCAGCCCATGATCTGGCTGAGATGTGCCAAACGTGTGTCTTCCAAGGTGGTAATTAGCTAATCTGATAAGAGCGGCTGATGGATGTGTTTGGTACTTGACCTGTTCCAGTGGCTTTACCTATGCAAGGCCCTTTAATCCTCACTGCCATCCAGTGAAGCGTGTGGTATTATTATTCTTTTAGCAAATGACAAAAATGGCTCAGAGGCCGGTGATCTGTCAACAAGGGCGAGTCAGTCCTTGGGGAGTTTGATTTAAACCTGAACTTATTTGATCCCTCAACTTGTGTTTATTCTACTGCACCCTTAGGGCAAAAGGTAGAGAATTTGGTTTGCATTTTTACTAGTATGTTTTTGAGATGATTGCCCCTCTTCTTTGTGTGTCTGTAGGAGTGAAAATTTCAATCTTTAAGAGAAATGCAACATACTGGTAGGCTGCTGAGTAGGGGACGTTGCTCTGGCCAGAATTCAAGGTTGCTCTCTGTTGACGTTTCCTCTTGTGCTCACAAACATTTTTGGAAAGAGTCCAGGTTCATATAAACCAGTAACTTCTCCTGAGTGTTCACATACACAGTATGAAGGTACTGGAATCTAATAGCAGCTTGAGAGAATTGAAACCAGGATTTTGAATATAAGAATGAGCTTTAGGGCACAGACTTAGGCTCCATTTCTGAATAAATGTTTTACTTGCTTACTTTACTTATTGTGATGATTTAATGTGATGATTAATGTAGGTACTTGGCACATAATAGATTGTTCATAAATGGTGTTAGTATTAGCTTGAAGTTAGAACATTTGAATCTGAGTCTAGTTCTTCTGGAGAAGGAATCCTTGGTAGTGAAAACTCACTGTTAAACCTTTGCTTAGTTACTTAATATTTATGTGGCCAATCTAATGCAGAACCAATGCAAAAAAAAAAAAGACAAAATAGAAAAACCCAAAAGAAAACAGCAAATAAAAAATACCCCATAAAATAAGAGGTTTGAATTAGTTCCCAATGTTTTCACTACCAAGTGTTCCTTCTCTTAATCTCCATCTAGTACTTGAACTGCATTTCTTACTACTTAATTTGTTTTCCTATCTTTAATTCATCAAAAGTTTAGGGACGCCTGGGTGGCTCGGTCGGTTAAGCGGCTGCCTTCGGCCTGGGTCATGATCCCAGGGTCCTGGAATCGAGTCCCACATCCGGCTCCTTGCTCAGCAGAGAGCCTGCTTTTCTCTCTCTCTCTCTCTCTCTCTCTCCCTCTTCTTATGCTCTCTCTGTCAAATAAATAAAATCTTTAAAAAAAAAGTTTATATATATCTGAGCATGCAGCATAAACAATAACTATAATAAAAATAAGAAGACTAAAGAGAAACAAAGCCATGGTCAAGCTTATTAATGAGTCCATGTTTTCATTAGCAAATGAAGCCTTGTTTTGTGCAGATATTCAATTTCTAGTAGGTATTTTTTGAATATCTAAAAACATTTAGGGGTCCCCACCGATGCTTTCTTAGATTCCTGGAAATAGGAGAACTCCAGATTTGGCACTCCCGGACTTGTCTGACATCTCTTTCGCTGTATCAGTTCTTCTAAATCCTGGGCCTGCCTGTAAATTTCCCTAATCTTTTTTTCCTTCTAGTTTTTGCTAAACGAATTCACCGTTGTTAGCATCCACGTACTCTGATTGTCCTCCCCCTTACTTGATATTACGCTCTTTTAGAGCAATGTTATCACTCTGGATCCTTGCTCCACAAAGCGAGGTCCATGGACAAGCAGCATCATTGTCACCTGGCAGCTTGTCAGAAATGCTAAATCTCAGACTCTACTCCGGACTTACTAAAGCTGAATCTGTTATTGGACTAAATCTGAATCTGTTTTTGGACAAGATCCCCGGGTGGTTGATGTATACACTACATTTGAGAAGCACTGGATTAGAATCTGGGTTAGAACTCAGCATGGACCAATTCTCTAGTAGATTTGAGTTCCTGACCTGTTACCTCGCACAAGCCGTTCAGCCCCTCTGAGCCTTAGTCAAATAAGGATAAAAGTGCCTGCTCATCCTACCTGGAGGTTTTGTTGATAACTTTAAGAAAGTCATCGATAATAAAGTATTTCATAAGCTGTTAACTGATCTGTAAACTCAAAGTGCATATCAGGATGGCAAGCATACCTTAAAATGTTCTTTTATAATTCAGACAGCTCTTCAGAATCACATCACCACTCCCTTGTATTTCTTTTGGAGATTGTGTACCTCCTTGTCAGCTCTGGATGTAATGAGAGTTATCCATTTACCCATCTGCCTCCCCTTGAGATTTATTAATTCCTTGAAAACATTGACATGGAGACCATATTTGACTCAACTCTGCACTCTCTTTCCTTCTCCATGCTCTTCCACCTCCTGCCTGTGCCTAGAACAGAGCTGGCCCTGCATACATGCTTGCTGAATGAACAATAGATACAATGCCACTTGACAGCATCTCTCTGAAAAACCAAAATGCAGCCAGTGCACTGGGTACCTGCACCACCTGTTTAATAGCGTTGTTAAGAGAATCAAATGAGACTGGGCATGCAAGGTTCCTCGTGAGCTGTAAAACACTGGATAAAAATGAGAGAGTATTATTAGGCATATGTGGTCTGGCAGGGTCTTACGGATGGCAATCACCTGTCATTATGGGGAAAACTGTCTTTAACCAAAGCTGAAATGGTAGTGACTTCAGAGGCTCTCCAGGCAGTGAATTATATAAGCTGCTGCTTCTGCTCTGTCTTTAGCCGGAGATTCCATTTACCACATGCATTTGCTTCTGGGCTACGTGTCTGCTGGTGTGCTGGGATAGCAGAGCCACCTTGTTAAGCTGGCGTGGCCTTCTGGGGTGCTGCTTTTGGTCGACAAGGGCTCTTGTCCTGTGCCATGGGCTTGCTGTGTTTACGTGCTGCGTGGCTTCATTAGGGAGACTTGCTCAGATTGCTTCACTGAAAAACAAGGCCCGCGCTGGGACAGAGCAGAGTTAAGTAGACGTTTATCTTTTTACAGGGCAAATCAATGAGTCATTTTCTGGTTTGAATGCTATATTTAATACTCTGGGGGAATTCTGTCAACCATGTCCTATTCCAAGGTGGCTTTATTAAAGAGACTGTAAAAAAAATCTTATTTAAGATTCCTAGAATCTTTTGCTTCAACATTTCCAGGGAGTTGTTGCTTTCCACATCCTGATCCTAATGTGCATTTCTCTTAGAAATAGGACATGTACTGACAGCATGCACGTGTCCAGGTAAGCTTTCTTTGAATGCCGTGAAGTAGGAAGGCAGAGAGGCTCTTTACTCCATCAAATTCAAAACCCAGGCTCTCTCCTCTACTGCATGTCAAAGGCAAGGATGGAAAAGACACTTCACCTGTCAGTAATTGGCCAACTGCCCAAAGCAAAGGAGAGAAGTGGGTTGGGGGGCTGGTGCATGAATGACCGATGCCTTGTGTGGTTGTAAATAGTGGAATAGTCCAGTTGTGGCTTGAATCCCTTTCAGTAACTGAATCACTTCCAATTTGTGACCTAAGTGGCCTCAAGCTTCATTGTCTTTTTAAAATTTTCAACTTCTATTCCCACATTCCCAAAGCTAGATCCTTTGATGTAACCTCATCAGTGTACAGAGAACAACAACAAAAAGGAGGTTTAGAGAGTTCAAGCGACTTGTTCAAAGGCATACCGCTAGCATAAAGCTGGGACAACATCCTCTGCTAGTAGATTAGCCCCATTGTCTTCACAGAGGAATTGCAAGGTTCATAGAGGCTAGGAGGACACAGCTATTTTCACTGATAGAACCGAAGTCTGAAAGTAACTTCTAGCTGTGGGAGAGCCACTTAGTACTTTTGAAGATCTCTCATATGAATTATTCTAATCCATAAAATGAGATACCAGTAGTACCTACTACAGGTTTTGTAGGTGTTAAATAAGCTCATGTTTGTAAATTTGTGTGACACTGCCGGAATATTGTAGAGATATATGAGACTCCAAACAGACCCTTCCATTGCTGGCATATTCGAATTTGGGGCTCTGCAAATACAGAGTTTTCATCATGTATTAGAAAGTACGCAGATGTTACACATAATACAACTTGGAGGATGTGATCATATAACAAAACAGATTTCCTTACATTGAGTATGGCCACATAAGGAGATTTTAGCACTGATTTTAGAAACTCCTGAAGACTGTTTTCAAAGCAACGTCCAACGCAGTGCAGCAGACCTCTCTAACTGGGTGAATTTCAAATATGGGGACTGGTTGTTTTTTCCTCTAGGGAAAAAGAAGTCACTCATAAATGATTTTGTGGGAGTCCATCCTTTGTGGCATATTCACATTGGTGCTACCTTAACCTTATGCAGGACGACGTGCTGCAGGGACCAGACACCAAGGAAGGCAGGCTGTGCTTTGGAAACCAATGTTGTCCTGCCTCCTCGGCCAGTGCGCCAACTTCCTAAAGCCCCTGGGTTTGCAAGTGAGATCACGTGGAAGCGAGGCGCTTTCGGGAGCTCAAGGCCTCCCTCGGAGCAGTTCTCACGGTCGGCTGTAGATGGCGGTGTCGCACCAAGAACTTCCGCCGCAGAGGCCGCGGCAGGCGGAGGAGCATCGTGCTGTGTGTGGCCTGCTGAGCCTCCGCTCTGAATCCTGTTTCAAGTTCCCCTGCTCGGCCCTAACGCAGCGGTTCCTCTCCCGAGCCCCTCCTGAGCCCCCTGCTGACCCATCAGTCTCACCCCCACTACAAGCCAGGAAGGAAAGCTCTGTGTCCCCTACCTCCTCGCCGACTTTCCTTTCCTAAGTCGGTGACTAATGGCAGCGCCAGCGAACACTTGAGAGGGAGAAGGTTCTCGCGCAATGGAACAGCAGATAGTTTAAATGCAGCCGGGTGCCGAACCTCTTTAGCGAGAGCATCCTTGCAAACTTGTTTTCCCTTCCCTCCCACGGCGGCCCCCTCCTCAGAGCAGAGGCAGACGCATCATTAATCAAGGAGCTTTGCAGGGGCCGATGAATTTTAACAGCAAATTGTCACTTGCAAGCCTTCGCTCTCATGTATCCCTGAGCGCTGGTTATTTCATCGTCACCAATTAATCACGGCAGCCTCAGAAGCCACCCTGGAGTTTATTAGCAGAAAACAGGTTGTATCTTCCCGAGGGACGAGCTTTTTCTGTTATTTCAAACGTGAAGAGTACTTTTGCCTTAGTTTTCTGGTTGAGAGACACATCCCGGTTGCTTCTTATCCTCCTGTCTTTCATTTATCAGACTCCTCCCAAAGCCTTTTGCATTTCCTTGCTGTAAGGACTGGAGCACCTTGACAGAAACAAACCTGAGGCAAGAAACCCTTTTACCTGTGATGATTCTCAAGCCTGGCCGCGTCGGAGAATTATTTGGAGAGCTTTTCAAAAATACCCAGGCTCTTAGGCTACATCAAGGGCAAATTATCGTTGAATTTCTGGGGCCATGATCTGGGCATGGTTATTTTAAAATCCTCTCATGTGATCGGTAGCCTGGATTGACAACTGCTTCAACCTTTTGTTCCTTGCTCACGGGTAATAGGTGTGTTCATTTATAAAATGAGGGATTTAGACTAGTGGTGTTCATAGTAATAGCATAATCCTCTTTAATTCCCAAAATAAATATTTTGAGGTGCGACACTGGCTGAAGCACTAATGTGTGTGTGTGTGTGTCTGTGTGTGTGTGTAGCTTCAGGGCTGCTTTGGTGACATCTCTTGTCTCTCATTCCTCATCACCTTTTCCCAAGACAGAACAGCTTTTGTAGCCAGGTATTTGCATAATGCATTTCTTCTCTTCATTCATTCATTTGTTTCAACAAACATCTCTGGAACATTTTCCTCTGAGCCAGATTAAATCTCCGCCATCATGGATCTTAAAACTCAACAAATACACGAATGACATTTCATTCCAGTTAAAATAAGTGCAATGAAGTAAAAATGCAGGGTGCCGTGAGAGCATTTGATGGAGAAACTGAAGGTAGCATGTGAGTCAGAGAAGGCTCCCCCAGGAAGTGACATTTATAGGGAGACCTGAAGGTTGGCAGGAATTAGCCTGGTCGGGGTGGAATGGGGAGAGGAAAAGGGTTAGAGGGGAAGGAATGATCTATGCAAAAGGCCAGTGGGGAGGTGGTTTACTGACGCTGAGAGGGAGGGACCAGATTACATAGAGCTTTGTAGGTCATTTTGGGACTTTATCTGAAAATTAAAGGGAAGCGATTGCATAATTTTAAGAGAAGAGTCTAAATGCTTAGACTCATGCTTTTAAAAATACACTTTAGGAGAAGAATTTCCAGAATAATGGCTAAGAAAGAACCTCAAAAACCTTCATAAAAGCAACCGTGGCAAGAATTGTTAACACCAACTTTTTCAGAACTCTGGAAATTAAGCAAAGGCTTGCAAAAGTTTGTGACTGTTTACTTAAGAAAAAATGATTGAAGCTCAGTAAGAACCATGAGTTTGTCATGTTTTAACTTGCCTAGTTCCAATCTTCTACTTCCTAATTCTCCGATTGTCTTAAAAACTAGTAGCAATCTTTGCCTTGGAACTCTGTGCAGAATACAAAGATAGTGGGTGTGGGAAATTGCATGCTTTTACCTGAAGCTATTTAATTTTAAAAGTAGAATCGTTTTTTACTCCTCAGTCAACAGCTCAACATTTTTTTTTAAAATTTTTTTTCTAAGATTTTATTTATTTGAGAGAAAGAGAATGAGAGACAGAGAGCGTGAGAGGGAGGAGGGTCAGAGGGAGAAGCAGACTCTCCACTGAGCAGGGAGCCCGATGTGGGGCTCGATCCTGGGACTCCAGGATCATGACCTGAGCCGAAGGCAGTCGCTTAACCGACTGAGCCACCCAGGCGCCCCAACAGCTCAACATTTGATGTGATTATTGACACTTTCACATTTTTTTGCATTCGTATATGTTGTCCTTAGAGCTAATTGAAGAAGACGCTTTATACATTTTCATTTTTGTAAGTCCTTCAAGGTTGATCTTGGCATTTTGTTTCACAGGATAAGTGACTGAATATCTAACAATTGTGTTTATATTTAGTTTGTATTGAAACTGCATTGTAATACCAATAAAACCAACAATTTGTGTTGTGTTCTTTCAAAAAAAAAAAAAAAAAAACCCCAAAAAACTAGTAGCTTTGCAAGCAGGCTGGCTGTGAAATGCAGAAGCCTAACAGCCACGGAGGGGACATAGGGTTTGGAGCCTCTCAGGAGCCCTGTCTCAGGAGAATTGTAACTATTTGACCTGTCTGGCAGCTCCCCTGAAAAAACCCCATCCACAAAGCTCATTTTTATTACATCTGATGCAGAGATCATTCAGTGGGAAAAGCCCTTTCCCAAGGGTATTTGCTGACAATCATTGGCAATTGTTTAATATCACAACTGCCTAAGGCAATGACACCAGCTGAGGCAAACTAGAGACTGACCAAAAAACTTAAAGGAAAATTGGGGGAATAAAATGTATCTAGGGGACATTGAAAACCTATGGGGATTTAGAAGTCCATGCACATGTGCAGGGCTGTTCATGTACTCAGAAAAGACCCAAGAAGGCCCTAATTTTTCATCGCTGGCTGACCTTCAGGGTCTGTGCAAGCAGGACATAAAGGCTAAGGCACATTTGTAAACATTTGGAGTGCTAAAGATGTGCCCAACTACACACACACAGCCCCACAGCAAAGGATGGGAGACTTACTAGTTCAAGTTATTTAAGAAAACCTGTCCAGTCATTAGCTAACCACTGAGCAACCCAAACAGATATTCCAGTCAGTGGTTAGAGATAACGAAGAATATAGACTTCACAGAATTAGACCAAGAAATTCACTAAACAGACAGCAACAGGAGCAACAAGAAAAACAACAAAAACCCTGCGGGGGGTGGGGGGGCTTCTAATTTCCAGAGTCGCCACAGTATATGATTTATAATGTCCAGGTTAAAAAAAATAAACTAAGAGACATGCAAGGAAACAGGAAAATGTGGCTACACATAGGAAAAAAGCAATCAATAGAAGTTGTCCCTGAGGAAGTCCCGAAGTTAGACTTACTACAAAGACTTTAAATTAGCTATTTGTGAATATGTTCAAAGAACCAAAGGAAACCATGTCTAAGGAGTTAAAAGAGTAAGAACAATGCCTTTCCAAATAGAGAATATCAATAAAATGATAAAAAATAAATAAAAAAAGAATTGACTAGAAATTCTGGAGTTGAAAAGTGCAATAACTGAAGTGAAAAAAGTCTTTGAAGGGTTTCAATAGCAGATTTGACCTGGTAGGAAGAAGGATCATTAACTTAAAGAAAGGTTAATTGAGATTATGCATTCTGAAGATCAAAGAGAAAAAAGAATAGAGAAAGACAAACAGAACCTCAGAGACCTGTGAGTCCAAACAAGGAAACATTCATAATAGTGGAAGGAGAGAAGAGAGACAAAGGGGTGGGTGCAAAGAATATTTGAAGAAATAATGGGCAAAAGCTTCCTACATTTGATGAAAAACTCAGTTTACACATCCAAGAAATTCAATGCTGTCCAAGTTGGATACACTCAAAGAGTTCCGCACCTAGACACATCATATACAAATTGCTAAAAAAAGACAAGGAGAGAATTGAAAAATAGCTTGTCACATACAAAGGATCCTCAATAACATTAATAATTGGCTACTCATCAGAAACCACGAAGGCCAAAAAGCAATAGAATGATACATTCAAAGTTCTGAAAGAAAAAGATTGTCAACCCAAAATTCCACATCCAGGAAAACTATGCTTCATGTGAAATGTGAAGTGAATGTGATGATAGCCCCAGATAAAAAGAGAATTTGATGTCAGCAGTTCTGCCCTAGAAGAAATACAAAAGAGAGTCCCTCAGACTACAATGAAAAGATATTAGGCGAAAACTCAAATCCACATGAAGAAATGTAGTACGCTGATAATGGTAACTATAGTGGTAAATATAAATGGCAGTAGAAGTATTTGTTTTCAGATATTTTCTTTTCACATTTAATTTACATGATAATGTCATAAAGCAATAATTGATACTCTAACAGTATAGATTAAATACAAAAGAAGGCAGTGAAGGAATTGAGGAATAAGAAAATACATAAGACATATAGAAAATAATTAGCAAAATGGCAGACCTAAGTTTTTTTAAAGCATTAGTAATTACATTAGATGAAAATCGAGTATATACTTCAAAAGGCAGAGATTGAAATGTGGGTTAAAGAAATTATCCAGCTTTGTGGTTCCTACAAGAGACACATTTGAAATTTGAGGATACAATAGGTTGAGTGTAACCTGATAGAAAAAGTTATGTCATTACAGTGACCAAGAGAACTAAGTGCAATAATAGTATTAGACAAAATAGACAAATGTTTTTACTAGAGACAAAGAAGGACATTTTATAATGGTAAAAAGGTCAATTCATAAGAAAAACAAATATAATACTCTTACATGTTTCTTAAAACAGAGTCCCAAAATACATGAAGCAAAATGGACAGAATTGAAAGGTAAAAGTTTGTTTTTATAAAAGATCAACAAAGTTGACAAAACTTTAGCTAAACTGACCAGGAAAAAATGAGGAAGTAATAACTGGAGGGAGACTTAAATACCACACTCTTGATAATGGATATAACAAACAGGTGAAAGGTCAACAAAGAAATAGAAGACTTGTAAAACACTGTAACCTGACTAAACCTAACAGATTATAGAACATTCCATCCAGGAACAGTAGAACATATGTTCTTCTCAAGTGCATAAGTGAAATTCTCCAGGATACATTTTATGTTAGAACATAATACAAGTAGTAGTAAATTTAAAAGGATGTTTATAAAGTATGTTCTAAAACCACAGAGGAATGAAATCGAATACAAACAGAAATTTAGAAAATTCAAAGTATGTGGAAATTTTAAAAGGTACTTCTAGATAATCCATGAGAGAAGAAATCACAAGGAGAATTAGAATCTTGAGATGAGTGGGCGCCTGGGTGGCTCAGTTGGTTAAGCGACTGCCTTCGGCTCAGGTCATGATCCTGGAGTCCCGGGATCGAGTCCCACATCGGGCTCCCTGCTTGGCAGGGGGTCTGCTTCTCCCTCTGACCCTCCTCCCTCTCATGCTCTCTGTCTCTCATTCTCTCTCTCAAATAAATAAATAAAATCTTAAAAAAAAAAAAAAGAATCTTGAGATGAGTGAAAACAAAGATACCACATACCAAAATTTACAGGATGCAGCTAAGGCAGTGTGTAAGTGATGATATTAGAATAAAAGATCTCAAATCAATAACCCATTTCCAGACACCATTAGGAAAGTGAAAAGACAACCCACAGAATGGTAGAAAATATTTACAAATAATATATCTGATAAGGAACATTGATCTAGAATATATATAGAATATTTACAGCTCAACAATAAAGACAACTAACCCAATTACAAAAAATGGGCAATGATTTGAATAGACATTTCTCTGAAGATATATAAATGGTCAATAAATTGATAAAAAGATGGTTGATATCACTAGTTATTAAGGAACTAGAACTCAAATCCATAATGAAATATTACTTCACACCCACTGAGATGGCTAAAATCAAAGTCAGTTATTACAAGAGTTGACAACAATGTGGAAAACTGGAACCGTCATACATTTTTGATGGGACTGGAAAATGGTGGTGCCACATTGGAAACCAGTTTGACAGTTCCTCAAAATGTTGAACAGAATTATATCACTGCGAAATTCTCCTCTTTTTTTTTTTTTAAGATTTTATTTATTTATTTGACAGAAAGAGACACAGCAAGAGAGGGGACATGAGCAGGGGGAGTGGGAGAGGGAGAATCAGGCTTCTGGCTGAGCAGGGAGCCCAATGCGGGGCTGGATACCACAACCCCGTGATCATGACCTGAGCCGAAGGCAGATGCTTAACGACTGAGCCACCCAGGTTCCCCATGTGAAATTCTTTTTTTTTTTTTTTTTTTAAGATTTTATTTATTTAGTTGAGAGATAGAGAAAGAGAGACAGAGAGCATGAGAGGGAGGAGGGTCAGAGGGAGAAGCAGACTCCCTCCCGAGCAGGGAGCCCAATGCGGGACTCGATCCCGGGACTCCAGGATCATGACCTGAGCCGAAGGCAGTCGCTCAACCAACTGAGCCACCCAGGCGCCCCCCCATGTGAAATTCTACTTTTAACTGTATACTTAAGATAAAAACATATGCCCACACAAAAACTTATAGATGAATATCATAGCATCATTATACATACTAGCCAAAAAAGTGGAAATGACCTACATATCTCTCAAGTGATAAATAATACATAAACAAATGTGGTTTATCCATACAAGAAAATATTATTCCAACAATAAAAAGGACTGTGGTGCTGATACACACTGAAGTATGGATGAACCTTGAAAACAGTATTTTAAGTAAAGAAGCCAGTCAGAAAAGCACACATATTGTATGATCCCATTTGGTCTGGAATAAGCAAATCTATAGAGATAAAAAATGGGTTATTGGTTGCCAGGGGCTGCCTGGAGGGGCAATGGGAGTGACTGCTAATTGGTATGAGGTTTGCTTTTTGGGGTGTTGAAAATGCCCTATAATTATATAATGGTGATAGTGCCATTTTAGTGAATATACTAAAAGCCGGTGAATTGTATGATTTAAAACAGTGGATTTTATGATATTTGGATTCTATTTTACAGCTGTTATAAAAAAATACTCCTTTATATGCTTCATGGATATGTTTGGAAAGGCAAGAATGTATGTACAGAGAGCCAATTTAGAGACAATTACAGCAATTCGGGTGAGTGATCGTGGTTCCGGGATTAGGGCGGTAGCATAGAAGTAGATAGAATTAGAAAAGTAGCAGATTTGAAAACTATTCTGGTGGCATATGTAATATAAATTATACTAACATTTATTTCTTTTAATTTTCTGGTTCTGTGGTACATTCTCTGTGAAGACCAATTCATAATCCTTCCAACCACCCTTACCGGTAGGAGCTATTTTAACTAACATTTTCCTAATGGGGAAACTGATACACAGAGAGATGAAGTCGGTCTGTGCTCAGTATCTCTGTGTAAGGAGCTTAATAAAATGTTGGTATTATCTCTTAATGGAGCATAGTTTTACGGAATGTCAGATGACCCCGATTCCAGTTTGGAGGCTGCTTTGCTTATTAATTTCATATTGTTTCACCTTGGTACTTTAACACCTCTAAATATATACTCCTAGATTTTTTCTTTCCTAGATTTATGCCCCTTCCTCCATGATCAGAGAACAGTAGTAAACCCAGTCTGGGACTAAGCCCAGGCCTCCTGGTCCTCATGGCAAAGATTATGAGAAAACTCCACAGAGGCACCCACAACTTTTGCTCTCACAGTGCTCTCAGCCTTACCACCACTGTCTGCTTTCAATTGACCAGCACTCATTTCATTATACACCTTATCCCTTGTTATGTCAGTAATAAAAGGAAGCCATAGACAACCTGGTTACTCCTTACCTGTTATTTACACCATAAGGTTTTGCATATCCTCTGTTCCCCTTTCTCTCCTCCCTCCCTAACTGCTGAATCTTTCCCCTCTGCTTTCTGAAATTGTTGTCTGTCATCAGCAAAAGCCTCTATTTCTGCAGTCTCCTCTTTTTTTTTTAATTTTTTTTTTTAAGATTTTATTTATTTGCGAGAGAGAGAATGAGAGACAGAGAGCATGAGAGGGAGGAGGGTCAGAGGGAGAAGCAGACTCCGTGCTGAGCAGGGAGCCCGATGTGGGACTCGATCCCGTGACTCCAGGATCATGACCTGAGCCGAGGGCAGTCGCTTAACCAACTGAGCCACCCAGGCGCCCCTGCAGTCTCCTCTTTGAGCATTTTCTTCATCTTCTTGCACTGAATGAAATATTTTTCTCATTTCTTCCCTGTTTTCTTCCTCCTCCTCCTCCTCCTCTTCCTTCTTCACTCTCCCTCTTCTCTCTTTTTAATGAGTCCATCTAGACTTATAGCAACAATTCTATATTCATGACTCCCAAATTTAAATATTCACCTAAGAACTCTCTCCCAAAGTCTAGATGTGTGTATCTCTCTGTCCCTATCTTTATCTCTGTCTCCTCAGCTTGCTCTGAGATTATTGTCTCTGTTGCATACTAGAAGAACTATTGCCTCTCTGCTATGTCACCTGCAGTCTATTCCCATGACAGCCAAAGAGATCTTTTAAAAACCTAAGTGAAATCTTGTCACTCCTCTGCTCCAAAGTTCTGCATTGACCCTCCATTTCAACTGAAGCAGAGGATGAGGTGCTTTTAATAGATCTCTACCCATCTGTTACCTTTCTGACTTCATTACCTGTCACTCTTCTTCTTGGTCATTCGTTCCCCTCTATGTCAAATCTCCAAGTACAACCCTATCCCAGGACACATATTTCCTGCAGCTGTCTTCCCTTAGGTATCTGCATGGCTCATTCATTCACGTTCTTCAGAACTTGCCTCAAATGCCACTTTCTCAGTGAGGTCCACTCTACCCACCTTCTTTAAAATTGGACTTTCCCCGGCTCCACACATCTGATTCTTGAGTCTCTTTTGTTCAACTTTTTCTTTTTTCCGATAGGCTTATAATCATTAAACATGCTATTTACTTCCATCATATACTATGTTCATTGCTTGCTTTTCATCTCTATGTGCTAGATGATAAGCTCCCTTAGGAAAGAAATTTTTGTTAGGTGTGGTTTGTTCTCCAGTGTATTCCAAGTAATACCAAGAACAGTACCTGACAGAGCAGATTGTCCAGACTCTGCCCGCAGTCCAGCTGGTGCACTTGATATTTTTTGAGTGGGTATATAAATAATTCTATGTGCAAGCATTACTATTTATTGGAGAGTGCAATGAAATGTTTTTGATCCCTTTGAGAACGTACAACTAAACTTTGACTCCAACACACTTAAGATAAAGAAGAAGGAAAATGTTGGACTTTGTTTTTGTTTTTTTTTCAACAGACAAGAAATAGCATCTATAAAACTAGCCAGGTACACCTCAGGATAGATTTTATCAGACCCACCATAATTGAACTCTCCAAAATCTTTGCCTTCCTTATGCTTTATTAAATTAGGCCATTTTGCTGAAAAGTTCAGTTTTAAACAATTATCTTTTAAACATTTTTTGTTTTTGTTTTTTGTGTGGAATATCAAGTTTCCTTGTTGTAATTTTCTTCTTTGTGTTATAGATTCTCTTCATCTTTTTTTTTAATCCTCCTGTTCTTTTACGTTTCATATTGAAATTTATCTGTCCACTGTCTGGGTTCCTTCCTCTAATAGTATTAGGTCTTCTGGACTCTACCTTTCCTCTGTCCATCACAGAATAATCTAGGTTAATGTGTTAGATGCTTATTGTTTAGATACCTTCCGTGTATCTAAGTGTGTCTTAGGTTCTGGAGGACAGTCCAAAGGAAATTAAACAGGTGATTCATCTTTGTTAGGGCTTTCTTAATTGCAAGTGGTAATAACCCAATTTGTGCTGATCATCAAACCCCAAAGGAAGGTTGAATAATCTGTCGATTGCAGAAGGCAGTGCTAGGCCACAGAAGCATCTTAACCAGGGATTCAAGTACCATGAGGGTCCTCTGCCCCTCGTTTACTTTCACCTTTCTTGGGAATTTTGCTTTATTCTCTTTCCCTGCAATTACGCTTTATTCACATGGTAGGAAACCTGGTTTTTGACAACTCACAAATTTTATGTTTTATGGTTTGATCACGGAATGGGGACTGTTCTGATATTCTCTCTGGCCCAAATACCATACACCTGGAGGAAGGGTCTCATCATCCTAGTCAGGATCTGCTGCTTACCTCTGTGAAAAATTTGGTAGGGGATGATACTGTACAAAAATTGCTGCTTCTATGGAAGACAGTGGCTGCGAGCTTGTATTTCCTGTAAAAGCAGTGCTGTTCAGATGAATCAATATATCTTCTACCTGAAACCTATAATCTCAGAGTTTGTATTTTCAGAGAAAGACTGAACAATAATTGAGAGAAGTATGCATTTAGAGGAAAGTTTATAATCACTCAAACTGCATAGAAGGGTTGCTGTAAAAATGGAGCAAATATAGGCTGATGGCAACCATTTGAAGAATTTTGAGAGGTTAATATTAAACCAGTATCACGTAAAGTTGAATTTTAGAAAGAGAAAGGGACACAGGATTATTTACTCCAGTGATTCCCATACTAGAGAGTGTCTAGGCCCTTCAGAATCCTGGAAACAGAGAGGGTTCTCTATGAACAATTTTTTTCTTTCCTTTTTTTTTTAAACATATTTTTATTCTATTATAATTTCTCTTCCACAATACAAAACAACAGCAACAACATCAACAACAGACCTCTGTTTACTGAAACTGTAGCATAACGCTATAAATAAACAAACTTCATAATCTTCCCACATCCCATTTTCATTGTTTTCCTTGATCTTAGAAAGATATTATACATACAGACTCGTGGGAGTTATTTCTTTTCACAAAACAGTGTCATATTTTACATATTACTTTGAAATTTGATTTTATTCCTTAATAATACAGCATGGCCATCACTTCAAGTAACTGTAACTCTAAAACATTATTTCAAGTAGCTGCATGATTTTTTTCACAGAAATGAAGTACTGCACTTTACTTAATCATTCATTTATCGATGTTGTTCAGATTCTTTACCTTTTTTCACCTCTTCAAACAATGCTCCAATAAAACTTCCCTTAATACTTTGGCTTGGCAACTTGTACTTTTATTTTAGTAAGAGTTCTAAAACTGTTCTTTCTCAAAGGTTCTATTTTAAATTTTAACGGATATTACTAGATACTTTATAAAGAGCTTGTAAGAATTCATTTTCATACCAGCAGTATATGTAAGAATAGCCTTTTCTCCATATCATCAAAGATGTGGTATTATGTTTTAAGTATGGGAATGTAATTTCATTACTGACTTGATTTGTTCTGATGACTATTGAAATTGAATATATTCTTATATGTTTATTGTGAGCTGAAAGTTTTTCTTTCATGAATTTCAAATTCATATTTTTTTTATCATCTGCTCATTAATTTGTCTTTTTTTCAGGTCCTTTTGGAAGAGTTATTTGTATTTTATGGAATAATTATCTCTTTGTTATATCTCTTGCTAATTTTCTCTAGCCTTCATATGTGGATATGACTTTTATTTTTTTATACACACATGCACACAGTTATTTTGCTATTACATATATAATTTTCCTTTATAATGTTTGAATTTTTTTATTTGAAAAATTTACCAAGAAGAGAACCCCATGTAGCTTATTAGAAACTTTCATTTTGAGAGTACAATTTTGATGAATAAAAAAATGGTAGTGAGATAATTGCTTAGTAAATGGATTTTCTTAGTAATTTTCATATTTTAAATATGGAGATTGTGGGGGCACCTGGGTGGCTCAGTTGGTTAAGCGACTGCCTTCGGCTCGGGTCATGATCCTGGAGTCTCAGGATCGAGTCCCGCATGGGGCTCCCTGCTCAGCAGGGAGTCTGCTTCTCCCTCTGAACCTCCCCCCTCTCATGTGCTCTCTGTCTCTCTCTCAAATAAATAAATAAAATCTTTAAAAATAAATAAATAAACATGGAGAGTGTGGTGACGTGAACAAAAGTTGACCTTGGCTGGCAAGTGTTTAGAGGTTTCTGGTCTAGTATAAGTGGCTCATTATATGGTAGAAGCAAAAAAGGCAGTATAGTGAAATGGCTTATTATCTGTCTCTGCTGTTGAAGATGAGCAAATTTAATGAGTCTGTGAAGTAAAATGTTATCTGAAAATACATTTAATGAGAACAAGATGAAACTGGCTACATATTTTTCCCCATTCACTCCTGTTTTGCTACATGCTTCTTTCCACTCACTCCAACATTACAGAAAAGAACTAGCCCAACAAAGTAGTAGGGGGAAGGGTTAATCCTTTACCGGTTTTTAAGGGAACACTTGGGGGTAAAATATCTAACCAGATATGGCCAGCCGTAAGAACAGATAAGATTTCTCTTAATCTATACTATTTACTCTTAGCACCAGAACAAGATAGCCCCATGGTAAGACAATGGCATTACAATAGAGAGAAAGACTGCATATAGTGAACTGATGAGCTCACTTGAAAACACATGAAAGATTTCTGGCAACTGGATGGTCCAGAAAAAGGGAAGATGACTTAGGAACAGTAGAAGTCAGGAGGGACCACCTACAAATCCCAGTCCTTAAAGACCATGATGCTTAGCTATATAAAGTCATAAATTATCAGCAAAACAGTGCTAATAAACAGAATATTTTTGAAACTATATTGCTCCTGTCATCTTTGACAAGGTGTATCACTACGAGAAAATCAACAGGGCCTATTCCCTTGCCAGCATCTGAATGTTTGAATCAAGTTTCTATGAGTGCCTCATCTACCAGTTGCAAATGTAGGGACAACTCTGCATGTCCCAGTGGAACAGTTTAAGTTTTGAGGTCAATAGGAAGCAAAGCTTGAAATAGGATCTAAAAAATCTCAAATATCAGTTCAACACTGATGACCAAACTCGAAAGTATCTGGAGCCTGCTCAAAATTTTACCTGAATTATGAATTACTTTTCTATAATACATCCCTTCCTTGACATGATCTACGTGGTGCATTCATATAATCTTCAGCGACACCCTTTTCAAAAGTGGTCCATGCGGTTCAGTATTTTGCATGTTGAGGGGCCATTTCATCTTAAGCTACTTGTTGAACTTGCTTTGGTTGTTTTGTCAGAGTCCAAATCAGTTATGATGTTGAGGAAATGTAATCTAATAATAAAATTTTTTCCCCAATAAAGATGATTTGTCTCTCAAGTTTTTCCCTATGTCTCCACACTATCTCTTCAGAGCCTCCAAAAATCTATATTCTGGAGCTTCCATTCTCTCTCAGGTCACTGCAGTAACCAAAATGTCCTCCTCATCTTCTGTCTCATCCCAATGTTACTTTCTCCAAAGTAAGGCCACATTAATATTTCTTAAATATAAATCTCATCATACTTAAAATACTTCGAGAATCTCCCATGCACACCTTTTTATATAGTTTGAACACTTAGGGTTGGTATTCTGTAATAGAGTCTGATTTCATTTTTTGATGTTTGACTACTAACAAGTTTTTAAGCCTCATCTCTCCTTCTTTCCCTTTTGTCCATATCTGGGCAAGCTTGTAAGAAAACCTGGGTGCTACCTCCTTCAATAATGTGAGATTCAATCCATATAAGCCCCTACCCATGTGCAATCCTTATCCCAGCCCCATATCCTAATCACGATACAAACCTCAAATTCATCTCTTTACCTTAGCTTCTCAAGCCAGTTTTTGGACCAGCTTGGGAAGTGTTCCCTGTTCTTCCCCCCAAAATCTTGTTATATAATTAATAAACATTTTCATACCCACTTGGTATGTATGTGGCATCAGCAGTCTTGGCATGTGAACCACATTTTGATGGGGCGGAGGGAGGTCCATCCTATTTATCAGCATAGCTATAACATATACCAGGCTTTTCTCTCAAGTGCTTGCCTACTTCTGCATTCTCATTCAGCCAGCAAATACTTACTGAGGACCTGCCATATACCATGTATTTTCTAGGCATTTGGGAATTGGTGGGAAACAGCATAGATAAGATCCTATATTCTAGTGCAAGTGAAACAATAAGTAAACAAACTAATAAATGAACTTGTATGGTGATAATTACCATTAAAAAAATAAAAAGAACAGGATGATATGACATGACATCCATGGCAGATAGGATTAGACTGGATCGTTAGAGAAGGATTCATTGAGAAGATGATATTATATTTGACTTGACTATTATAAGCAAGAAGTAAGTAAGGACTGGAGGGATAGGCAAGGCTAGATCATAGGATCTGGTAGGTCATGTCAAGGAATATGAATTTTATTCTAAGTTCATTAGAAAGCCAATGAAGTGTTTAAGCATGATCTGATTTGCTCTTTAACCAATAATCCTTGCTTCTAGGAGGAGAATAAATTGCATTAAGCAAGAATGGAAACATGGGGAACAATTAGTATGCTAAGGAAAATAATTCAGGTAAGAAAAGATGGAGACCCAGACAACAGTGGTAGTGTTGGGGAAGAGAAGTAGATAGATTTTGAGTATATTTAGAGAGTAGACTAAAGAAGGTTTACTATTTTTTTGGCTGAGGGTGGCAAGCACCCTTTCTCTGGGCATATGGAACATCATACAGTTCCTGAACACTCCTCTATGATTTATACTTGATATGCCCTGTAAATGTCACAGTTCTCTGCTTAGAATCCTTTCTTGCCTAGCCCTATTATGTTGGGCTCACCAGACTCCCTTCAATACTTTTATCACAGCACTTATCAGAACATATCGTAATTGTTGTTTTTCTCCCTAAGAAGGAACTTAACCCAATGATGAACACAGGGCTTGACAGTGTTGACATTTAATAAATCTCTGTCGAATGAATAAGTGAGAGCATGCTTTATGAGACACTGCAGTGGAGGGTGTAAATAAGGCCTTTGAGCCTTGCAACAGTTTTAGCATTTGACGAGTACTGCCAAAGGTCAGGGACCCATCCAGAGCATTTCTTTTAATTACTTCAGGAACTCTCAAGAAGAATGATCAGAACATCTTAAATGGTAATGATCTGGAAAATGGAAAGGGGCTTACAAATTGGAAAATGAAAATAGGTAACCTTAGATGCTACAAAATTAGCTTAAAAGGCAAGCTAACTGGAGGGAGGAAAGCAAGTCGTCCCAAGAGAGAAAATTAAATTCACCTGAGTACAGGTCAATTCCTATTATCTAATATATTAATCTTGTAGGTTTTTTTTCCCATTTCTAAAAATTACTTTTTTTTTTTTAAAGATTTTATTTATCTGACAGAGAGACAGTGAGAGCAGGAACATGAGCAGGGGGAGTGGGAGAGGGAGAAGCAGGCTTCCCGCCGAGCAGGGAGCCCGATGTGGGGCTCGATCCCAGGACCCTGGGATCATGACCTGAGCCGAAAGCAGACACTTAATGACTGAGCCACCCAGGTGCCCCACCAAAAATTACTTTTTAAGCTCTGACTGATTTCCTGTTATTTCAAGGTGTATTTTGTACAATAAGAGCTCCATAGGGGGAAAAAAAGATTTTTGGATAGTATGGTAGTGGAAAGTTAAATAAAACTGAGATTTCGGATTAAGGTCCTGTCTCTACCTTGCCTTATTGAGTAAGTGGGTCTCTGGGACTCAGTACCTTCATACATTCAAGAAAAATATAGAAGTAGTATTCCATTCTTTCCAACCCTAATATTCCATAAGTTCTATGGCATTCATTGCTTTAGCATTTATCTTATTGGTTTGGCAATGATGTGATAAGGAGCAGAGAACCATAATTCCACTTAAAAATATAGAAAGTGTTGGTGTAAGTATAGTAAGTATATGGATGTAACAACCGAAATTCTGCTGAGAACATAGACACTGAGCTGTGTGTCAGCTGAATAGTCACTGTGCTTTGCTTGAAGAAGTTACTTTGAATTTACAGTTAACACTTTTCCAGCTTACAAAGTGCTTCCACATTCATCCTTTAAGTATCAAAACCATTGACTACTGAACAAAGTTGATGCTGTTAGTTGCATTTTAAAGAATAGTACACTGAAGCAAACAGATGTCATATTATGAAACTAAATAACTTGCATGAAGCATAACCAAGGCTTGAACCCAGATCTTCTGGCCCCTAGTCTAGAGGTCTTTCCTTAACTGCAGAAAATTTCTATGGCCAAGATTTTAAATGTGGCACATTATGACATCTCTGGCCAGTCCTGTGATGTAAGTCTTAGTAGTTCCTATTGTCAAATGAGAAAACCATAAATCTGAGAAGTAACTTGCTCAAGATCTCAGAGATACGAAGTGACTGAGGTGAGATTCCACCCAAGATCTAATTTTAAAGACCACCATAAGGAACTGTCTTCCCCGCTGCTGTGGGAAATAAGTGCTAAACTCCTTTAAGGAATTATAAAAAAAAGGAAACCAAAACACTGAGTTGGCCAGGTAGGAACAGTAGAGTGAAAAATCATAACGTAAATTGTAAACTCATGATTTTTCATGGGATGGTTTAGATGAGACCATTTGGGCATGCATTTGACATAGAATCCCATGTATTTATCTCTGCATGTCTGTAGAGCAGAGAGATCTAAGCCTAATTTAGTGATACATAAAAGTAATGGCTGTGACATAAGGATCCATAATATTTTATAGTTAGAGAATGCATCATACCTCCTGGGAAAAATCTGTAGATATGTATGAATATGAAATATGATGATGTTCCTCAGTCTAATGTTTCTTATACCCTCCTGCTTCTCTGCTAATGATCTATCATACTCTTATTAATAGTCCATGAATTGTATCCCTCCACTATGTAGGTGTTGTTGTTTTATCCCATTTCCTCCTTTTGCTATGTATCAAAGTACCTTTTTACAATTAATTGCTCGTGTTTTGCTAAATTCATTAAGTTCTTAAAGACTCAGGATCATCTCCTCCAAACCAAGTGGCTTCTAAATTCTATACAGTTTAGCTTTGACATATACAAGCCTACTCTTTATCAGTATTAGCACTTGCATTTAAAGGTTTATTATTCCAAAATATCTGTACCATTGTTATTTTCTGAATGTGCTTTAAAAGAAAACAGTTTAGAAACAGCTTTTATCTGTTAGTAACCTTTCCTTTCGGGGTGGAGGGTGGCAGGGACTTCTTTACCTTTTTGTGTTTTAATTCCTTCTTCAGCCCTTCCAATCATGTTGTCTCTTTTTGCTGCTTTTCTAGACCTTTTGTCTTCTTTTCGGTCTCTAATGGTTTCAGGTTATGGAGTCATTTTCCTTGTATACTTACTAACCTCTTTCATCATATCTCAGAATATCCTAGAACAAAAAATGGCATTGCATAGAGTGAAAAATAATTCTCTACTTTTGCTTTTGGGTAAGTTTTATACAATTATTTTATACCTGAAGAGATCTTTTAAAGGATACATGACGTGGATCAGTCAAATAGTATATACCCTGAACTTTATTATTTATTTTTTAAAAGATTTTATTTATTTATTTGACAGAGAGAGAGAAGGGAGAGAGGGAGAGCACAAGCAGGGGGAGTGGCAGGCAGAAGGAGAGGGAGAAGCAGGCTCCCCACTGAGCAGAGAGCCCAATGTGGGTCTCAATCCCAGGACTTGGGATCATGACCTAAGCCAAAGGCAGACGCCTAACTGACTGAGCCACCCAGGCGCCCCTACCCTGAACTTTAGATAATCAGGAGGATACTTACTAGAGTAGCTTTTTCATGCTTCCAAGAAATGAAAAACCTAATAAAGGGAAATATGAGTCACATATATGGAACTTAAGAAACACACCTCACTTGGTGGAATTTTGGGAAGATCATAGGTTTTGGAGTCAGCCTTACCTGGATTCACATCACAAGTTGATCAGATGATATCTCTGTAACCTTGGACAAATACCGTCTTTGTAACTCTGTCCTCCATATCATGTTAATCACAAAGGGTTGCAGTGAGGATGAAATGAAATGTGTATGTGAAAAATGTCAACTACCATTGTCCTTAGGAAGGACAGTTGATGTTTTTGTTTTTTGATTGTTCACTATCTAACCCTTGGTCTATTAGCTACCTGATCTTTCTGGAGAACTTTCTCTTAATGTGCTTTCTTAGTGGGGAGGGACATTCTAGTCCCTGCCTCTTCCTGATGACTCACTATTCTACCCAGGGAACAAGCAAGGGACCTAAGCTTGGCCAAACAGACTCTGCTTAAAGGACATTAAACATTGAATTAGTGAACTTAATGGGAAAAATGTTTGGGTTCAGATTGAGTACAGAGGTCATAATGCTCTGTCAAAATTTTTCTGTGGCATGGTGGCAGTTGTGTCTTATTATAGAAAAAAATCAGTCTTACTATTCTAGAAAAAAAATAATCTTAGAGAAATTTCCCAGTAGGTAGAAGTTAAAGGACTTCCAAAAGCTTGAATTTAAAAGTCTAGTTTATAATTTGCAAAAAAAACTAGTATAACAAGCAATGGCTCTGATACCTTGGCAAGTCACTTCACTTCTATTTTCTCTTTAAAAGGAGGAATAACAATACATGTCACGCTGATGTTGTAAAATTCAAATAAGAAAACAGGGATGAATGTGTTCTGTACAGGCCTGACATTATGTGACCTAGTGCTTATTTTGGTGGTATGGAAATGGGGGTCTAAGAGTTGAGAGGAGTAACAGTTTGTCCTGTGTAGTTGTAGGAGGTTTATTGAACATGGCAAACCTAAAAATAGGGATCTTACCTGAAATAATGGAAAGGAGTGATTGCTTTTTTCTTGGGATATGAGAAATATATGTAGAAAGAGTAAAAGCATAATGATATTTTTCCCAATACAAGTATAATTAACAGATGCAACTAAAAGAAAAGGTAGGTTTTGGATTTTGATAGACATCAATTGATACCATGTGGTTAGCATGTTTAATTTTAATACTTCTCCTTTCCTCCTGGTTGAAGAACCAAAGATCTTTTTTCCAATGCCTTAGCTCATCTTCCCAAGCCAACCTCAGTGCCTTATTCCTAATGGGAATTCTTTGCAACACGCATTTTTTGCATACTGATTATTGCCATGTTCTTCTGTTCTCTCTCACTGGTAAATTCATTTATCAGTGAAATACCACATTCACACCAAATTGGAAAGAAACAACAACAAAATAATTCCCACCTGGTTTTCTTATTGGGAATTAGGAACAACACTAATGAGATATTTTTCAATGGCAACCATGAACTGACAAAAAAATCTGCTCTGTGTCTCTCTGGGCACAGTGTAGCTACCTGTCCTAAGAAGAACGGCACTCAGTTTTGTGTAGATGTGGAGTCTGGAATCACAACTATTGAAAAGTTTGGGGGAAATTAGAAGCTTCTGAGCAGATTTCACTTTGCAGTCCCCACATGTAAGCCAGATGGAAGATGGTGAATGACATCTTCAAAGGTGGTAATGTTGTGCCATAAACTTTGGTGAGATTAGCCACTTAGGAAGAACCATTTTCATCTATAGCCTCAAATATATGTGAAAAAAAATTTATATTCCAGTGGTAGTCAGAGATGGCATTTACAAATATAACTAACTCCTGTGTGTGTTCCTGAGGAGTTAGCTGCATGTCCTTGAGTGCACATACACATGCACACATTATATATGGGGATATGTGCCCGTTTTTGGTGAGAAGATTCATAGCTTCTATTAGAGTCTCAAAAAGCTATCACTTATTATAAGGTTAAGAGCTGTTACTCTACCTTGTCTTTCCCCCACTTAACAAAATATATGAAAATTCAAGTAAATGATAGTTGCCATAATGAATGGAACAACTTTGATAAATTGTAAATATTTTACTTACATGATACTTTATTCCTAATAAAAGACTTTAAAACTGATCGTTAGTAGCGTGAGCTACCAAGACTGAGATTTGCTGCTCTACTAAGCTATACATGTAGAATCAGAGAGAATTTCAGATTTGGTTTTCAGAGTTCCCTTAGAACAGATGATTTCCAAATCTATTTTGTGTAAAAAACACAGTGGAACCCTTTTCTCAAGGTGTCATGCAAAAATCCCAATATATAAAACACACACGTGCACAAAAACTGCTGTGATCAAAGTCGTCTGTGACCTTGGATGGTTCCTGCTTAGCCTCTTTCTCACTTACCCCACAGTTCAGATAGAGAGCCACCCAGAGTTTTATCTCTTTTATAACCAGTTATTTTCTGCATTATCTGTTGTGGGGTTATTTCATTATTTTATTAGTTAATTTTCAAAGTGTGAGTTATGTCATGGAGCTTCTTATGAGAGAGTCAGAAACTAAAGGTCTTGTTTGACTCCCTGTTAAGTTTTGCTCATGTTGATCTGAATGCTCACACTATTGATCTTTGAGTCAGATAAATTTGAGATAGAATCATGGCTCTGTCATTATTAGCTGTGTGATCTTAGGCAAGTCCCAGACCTGCTTTATGCTTCAGTTTCCTTATCTGGGAATTGGGATAAAAATTAAAGTAATTATGGTGATGATGGTAATAATAGCAATGATGGTAGTAATGATAATAATAATAATGGTAATACATTGCCCACAGTGTTACTATGAGGTTTAAATGAAAGAGTGCTTGTGACAGGGCATTTTTTTAATAACCTAAATTCATTTCTGATAACCCTGCCTCTAGCTAAAAACTATTAAATATAAATATGGTTCTATTAATTTTAATGGGAAAATTATGATGCTTTTGATTCCAATCTTAGGCATGGATTTTCAAATTGTCAGAGACAGGAAAAAAATATATCAATTGCATAATAAAAAAAGTTCATTTAAGTAACAAACGGCTATTTGAAAATAAATTGACATGATTTGTATGTAAAATTTAATGTAACAGAGGCTTGCTTACTCACTGAAGGAGTAAGGGAAAGGTGGATAATGGAGAGTTGTAAAAGAGGGTGCAAAGAGCTGTTCTTTAGAAGTGTGTTTCATTTATCTATCCATTTATTTATTAACTTTACTGAGGTATAATTGGCATGCAATATTGTAAGATATTTAAAGTGTACATTATAATAATTTGATATATGTATACATTGTGAAAGGAGTCCCCCCATCTAGTTAATTATCACATCCATCACCTCACATATTTACCTTTTTTAATTTTTGGCAAGAACCTTGACGTTGTACTCTCTCATCAAATTTCAATTATACAGTGCAGTGTTATCGACTGTAGTCACTCTGTTATACATCAGATCCTCAGACCTTCTTCATCTTATAGCTGAAAGGTTATACCCTTTTACTAAATCTCTCCCTATTTCCCCCAGCCACCCAGCCCCTGGCAACTACTTTTCTACTCTCTGTTGCTATGAATTTGACTTTTTTTTTTTTTTAAAGATTCACAAATAAGTGATACCATGTAGTATTTTGTCTTTCTGTCTCTGGCTTATTTCACTTAGCATAATGCTCTCAAGAGTTCATCCATGTTGTTGCAAATGAGAGGATATATATATATATATATATATATATATATATATATATATACACTATAGGAGCTCAGGTTAAGTTCAGCAAATATCCACACACACACACGTGCATATATATATATATATATATATATATATATATATATATATATATAATTTCTGAGCTAAGATGTATGTATGTATATGTGTGTGTGTATGCAATCTCACATCTTCTTTATCCATTCATCATTGATGCACACTTCGATTGTTTCCATGTCTTGGCCATTGTGAATAATGCATCAGTGAACATGGGGGTCCAGATATCTCTTCTAATCCTATTTTCATTTCTTTTGGATATACCTTTATATCCAAGTGCATTATTTTTAAACTATTTACTTCAACAAATTTTCACCTTTTGGGGCCTTTGGTGATCTTGCCCTCAAACTACACTTAATAATTTTGTAGTGCAGAAAAAATTCTTATACTAAAAAGCTACAACAGTGGTACTCTGAGACACATGGAAACAAAATACATGCAAAGCAAAGTGGAGAGTCTTAGGCGGTGCTGCCCTGTCATCACACTTGCTCGGCATCTATATGCAGAGCAAACTCATTTAAATTCATTCAGATGTAACTCATCCAAATTTATTCTTCATGATATTTTCTAACTGGAAACTTTGGTGTCAAGTAAATTGGTGAATATGTCATTGCCTGAAGCCATAATGTTGAAATAATACCTTCCACACTGTATTTATTTAACATGTTTTAAGAAGAAAAAAGTCATCATACTGAAAGGAAGGGAGTCAATGTCCAAAAAGCAGTATGACTTTTCAAGATGGTACTTATTCTTTAATTGAACAGCCAGCATGTGTGGTTAAGTGTATTCTGCACAGTTCCAGACACCAGAGTAAGAAATTAACAAATGTAATTATCTCCCTTCTTTCCGCACCCATTCCCTTCCTCCTTTTCTTCCCATATTTTTGCCATCTCTAGATAGTACATTTAAAACTCCAACTTCAGGGCATCTGGGTGGCTCAGTCGTTAAGCGTCTGCCTTCTGCTCAGGTCATGATCCCAGGGTCCTGGGATTGAGCCCCGCATCGGACTCCCTGCTCTGCGGGAAGCCTGCTTCTCCCTCTCCCACTCCCACTGATTGTGTTCCTGCTCTCGCTATCTCTCTCTCTGTCAAATAAATAAATAAAATCTTTAAAAATAAATAAATAAATAAAATAATAAAATAAAACTCCAACTTCACAGAGTAACTCAAAAAGGGCTCACAATTTCTATGAACTGCAAAACAATGCCTCAAAACAATACAAAACAGTGTCTCTCCTTTATCTCTGCAAAAAGTCAAACTGACTTCAAATCTGCATCGAGGCTGTGTCTTTTTCCTACGAATATTGAAATATTTCATAGCCATGTCATGTTGTTTTCCAACATCCCTGTGAGGTATAGTGATAAATATGTACTGTTGTTCGCATGAAGAAACTCAGTGAGGCAAAATGAGCTCTCCAGGTTTACAAAAACAGGATTCCAACAATGTCACTGCCTGTCTGTATTACCTTGTTTGCTCATTTATGCTTTTCTCAGTGTGAGCACATTGAATAGAGACAGCAGAAGTTCAAACAAACATCTCTTTCCCCACTGGTATTCCCAGCCTCAAAAGTTAAAATTACTAGAAGCAGCTGTTTGATATTCTCCCATTAGAAACTCACAATTTATTACTCATTCTGCATGCTAGTCATTGTGTATTCACAGACTGATGTAAGCAAGTGTCCACACCTAGGGACCTTCTACTTTTTGCCAACCCTGTGCATTTGAGAACACACCCATCTCTAATAGTGGCTCGTTGCTGCTGTTGTACTGAATGTGGTAGATGGAGGAGTCCTAAGAGGCTAGGGAGTTATAGTTTAAAATCTGCTTCAGTAGTTGTAAGCATGTGCTTTGTAGACTTCAACTTCAGGGATCATAATTGACTCATAAGGTTCCCAGCTGTGCATGCTGAAATCAATTAATGTGTTTGAACGTGCCTCCCCTGGGCTACTCCTAACCAGTGATGGAACACAGCATGGTTCCTAAAGCATAGTTGTCCCTGGGAGACATGGCCTGGTGGCAGACTTTTTTTGGATTGGAGAGAAGTCTAGGATACTTCCATCTGTCCTTCCTTGCCTCCCTCCTTCCCTCTCTTCTTCACTTTGGAACAGACTTCCATCCTGGTGGGATGGTTCTCACATCTTACTTATGTCAAATAAGAAATAGATCCAGATTTAGGTAAGGAGAGATTTTATTGAAAAGGACTATTGCAGTGAGGGGAGAAGACTAATGAATTAAGGAGAACTCTCTGGCTATGAGAGTTGCAAGATTAGGCAGAGCTTCTCTTTTATGGGGAGGAGTAAACAAGACTAGAAAAAATGAGGTGTGGGTAAGTGGGATGAGTGAGTGGTGTGATCAGACAATTGATCGGAGAACATTATCCTCTGAGGTTAGCTGATTCTTGGAGGGGCTGTTAAGAAGGGATTGTTTTCTGTTCTAGTTCTCAAGGGTGGGCCAAAGTTCAGGGGCCTAGGAGTAGGTATTGAAGCCTGACTCAAGGTTGGTGAAGTTCAGTTAATGGGCATTTTATGCAGTTGGACAGTGGTGACAAACAGTTCAGCCATTAGTTTATGACACAAAAATGAGAATACGTAGTCTGTGTCTCTTTGTCATAAGTAACAAGGGTTTCATTCACCGGTTCTAAGTCAAGGGAGAAGGGTGGTTCTTTGTAGTAAGCCATTTCTTGGAACATAAAATTGGGGTGGGTTTCTTGACTCTCACTGTTTTCCAGAAGCATAGAGCTCAGGTTAAGTTCAGCATTGTCATTTGGCTTCCTTCCCATTTTGCCTCATGGGCTTTTCCCTGAGTAAAAACTTTTGTATGCTTAATCCTTTCTTACTGGCTGCTTCTTGGAGGATCTGGACTAACACACGTTTCTTATATGCCTTTTTTGGCCTTCTCCATTAGAATAACACTATACCAGTGGTTCTCAAATTTTATTATGCATAGAAATGATATGTAGAGCTTGCTACATGCAGACTCCTAGGGACCAGTTTGAAGATCTCAGAGATCTGGGGTGGAGCACGGAATTAAAGCATTCAAGTCAGTTGTGAGACTGACTTCAAACCGCCCATTGAATAATACTGCTGAAATGAGTCTATGCAATGTAGGAAAGGTTTATGTAATTGTATGTGAATGTATATGTTGATAAAGCTTTACAGTAATTTTCATCTCTCATAGGAATGTCTATTTGATATAAAAATCCTCTGATTTTCCTTGACTGGCTATTTGCTGCTATTAGTAGTATAGTGTGATATTTTGGAGGCCTGGCTCTGGAACTTTGAGTGCCAGGATTTGAATTCTACTCCATCCTTCCTGATTTTGTAACCTTGGACACGTTGTTTAACTTCTCTGTAAAATAGCTATGTCCACGAATTTTTATGAAGATTAAATTAGTATACGTAAAGTACTTACTATTCTACCTAGCACTGTCATGAGGTCTCAATGAACGTTCATCATATCTGCTGCAATTATTAACCACGAATTTCACTAGCTAGCATTTATTGACTATTCTATGGGTCAGGCATTGTGCCAGGTGATTTGCAAGAATCAACTCATCGGATGCTATACGACTGAGTTTTGGTCCTGTAATAAAGAGGCTCTGCAACCAAAACTATTGTTTGCCTTACCCCTCATGGTGCTTGTTATTATGTATTGTATTCGTTTGTATACAGATAATTTCTTCTATACTGTTTCTTCCACCAGTAATGAGGTAGAGAGGCCAGGAAGTAGGTCTAGTGTAGTGCATTGTTATATACACAGATTAGTCTATTTCAGTCAACCCAAAATTCTGTTTCTTGAATTGATGAAAAAGAAAACTCCAGTTCGCTAAGAATGTGAAAACCTTAGAGAAGAATTTATTCCTGCTCCATCTCCCTGCTCTCTCCAGGCCTCAAATGCTCTTCAGTATACTCTTTGGAACTCATAGTCTTTCCTCAGCCTGAACCTTATCCAAAGCTTATTTCTAAGAGCTTTAATTTTAATAGCTCTTTACCTAAACAATACAGGGTCATTCACTTCTCATTTTTTGATTGTAGACATTTTATCCTAAGTGTCAAAGAGCTGAGAACTTAATTTTTCCTTTTCTTTTTCTTTCTTTCTTTCTTTCTTTTCTTTCTTTCTTTCTTTCTTTCTTTCTTTCTTTCTTTCTTTCCTTTTCTTTCTTTCTTTCTTTCTTTCTTTCTTTCTTTCTTTTTTCTTTCTTTCTTTCTTTCTTTCTTTCTTTCTTTCTTTCTTTCTTTCTTTCTTCTTTCTTTCTTTCTTTCTTCTTTCTTTCTCTTTCTTTTTCTTTCTTTCTCTCTCTCTCTCTCTCTTTCCTTCCTTCCTTCCTTCCTTCCTTCCTTCTTTCTTGAAATTGAGTGTTTTAGTTTATGTGTCAGCTTGCAGCAACAGATAAAACTAGAAAAATAGCAGCATAACTCCCATTTTTGTTGTTGTAGAAATGTTATTGCAAGTATAGGCCATGATTCAACATGGACATTATGAGACTCCAGACAAGAAATCTGATCCAGCAAAACTCAGGAGAGCTAAAAAGAAGAGACAAGGAAGCAAAGACCACTGCTTTGTGGGGACACAACTGTTTTTAATCCATAAGATTTTTCAGTTAATAATGTCTTATTTATGTATTTTCCTGAGAGGAAACTTAAGACCAAATTTGCAGCCCTCATCTTCTTACAAATATGATTTGTTTCCTTTTTTTTTTTTTTTTAAGATTTTATTTGTTTATTTGACAGAGAGAGACAGCAAGAGAGGGAACACAAGCAGGGGGAGTGGGAGAGGGAGAAGTAGGCCTCCCGCTGAGCAGGGATCCCGATGTGGGGGGACTCCATCCCAGAACCCTGGGGTCATGACCTGAGCTGAAGGCAGACGCCTAACGGCTGAGCCACCAAGGCGCCCCTGTTTCCTTTGTTTTTCAGGACCTTCTACCTGAGGGGGTTCTCACTTCACTTTAACAATGGTCTTGTGTGTTTCATCTAGGGAAATTCCTGTCTGGTCTGGCTCTATTAATACTATGGATACAGTGTAACATCTAACTGGTTTGAGGTTACTGTGTTCTAATTCAGGGAGAGAATTTCATCAGTGAAAAGTTTTTCATTTTCTTTTTTTTTTTTTTTAAAGATTATTTATTTGAGAGAGTGAGAATGAGAGAGAGAGAGTACATGACGGGGGGAGGGTCAGAGGGAGAAGCAGGCTCCTCACTGAGCGGGGAGCCCGATGCGGGACTCGATCCAGGGACTCCAGGATCATGACCTGAGCCGAAGGCAGTCGCTTAACCAACTGAGCCACCCAGGCGCCCCTCATTAGTGAAAAGTTTTTCAAACCTATGGTAATCATAATGTGAATTGCACAGATTACTTCCTGCACCTCTGACAATATTTCAATATGGTGAATGAAGAATCATACTCTACAATTCTATGTTCTAGAGATTTATATTATGATTAGTTTAGCTCATGATGGTGAGGAATTTAGTAGTTATATACCAAATTTAATGAATTTGTTGGGTAGAAATGTTTCTCTTTCTGAGTTAGGTAAATCTCTTAGATGCCAATTCAAGAAATCCACGTATTCAGATTAAAATCTAAATCTCAGGAGCAAGATGAAATGAGCACACACTAATCATTATCTTCAGAAGGCATTAGATTAAGAGCCAAGGACATTAAGTCAACAAGGGGCAGCTGCTTCACACACATACATACCCCCCCCCCCACACACACACCACACACAGTCAAATAAGGAAAGTAATAATCACAATTTATGAGTAAATGTAGTTATGCTATTTAGCATTTACCATCAATCCTGGGATGACATAATTCTCAAAACTTTTACCTTTCCATGCTGTGGCCTAGGACACTTGAGGAAAAAGTGCAATGCTAAAATCAAACAAAATTAAATATAAATAATTAAATAAATATACATGTTTACCTTTACACACATATGTAAAACCATTAACCTGGATCCTCTTTAAAATTATGGAGAAATTAATTAATGATGATTTATTTCTCATTGTTCCTCCTCTCAAAATTCACCTCCGGTATAATTGTATATATTAAATAATACCCAGAGGCATGTTAACATGCTCAAATCCATCCACTTGAAAATCAGAAAGAGGGGCGCCTGGGTGGCTCAGTCGTTAAGCATCTGCCTTTGGCTCAGGTCATGATCCCAGGGTCCTGGGATCGAGCCCCACATCGGGCTCCCTGCTCCACGGGAAGCCTGCTTCTCCCTCTCCCACTCCCCCTGCTTGTGTTCCCTCTCTTGCTGTGTTTCTCTCTGTCAAATAAATAAATAAAATCTTTAAAAAAAAAAAATCAGAAAGAATGAAGTGGGTTATTAAGATAGGGCAATTCTGTCTTTTCTTGATTTCCTCTGACAACCTGGAGTTTACCAAAAGTGACAACTAGCACCAGCTATCAGTGAAGCTCTCTGTTTATAACTTGACTGAAACACTAGTTCAAAATAAATTCCTAGATAGATCTTTTCTTTTAGCTTGGTCACCTCTGAGGTTCTTCCCTGTCATTGGAGGTATCCATCTAAATAAAAGGGGGTGGGTGTAGGGCTTCCTAACTGTGGTTATTTCTTCTCAAATGTTTGACCCATCCTGAGAATGCCCACAAGCCACCAGACAATCTCATGCCTCTTGACATAAAATTAAAGAGAATAGAGTAGATGATAGCCATTCCTGGATGGTATTGAGGAATTGGCTTCCTTTCATATTCTCAGCCATTGTAGGAATACCATGGAATCTATTACAAGAGTTCAGGAATGAGACATGTCTCACATCCCCATTGAAGCTCCTGGAAACGGGGTTTTTCTTTTAGTTGTTGTTGTTTTTGTTTTTTTGTTTGTTTTTGTTTTATTTTTTTGGATAGTGTCATCTGACATTTGTGAATATGGCAAGTATTCCAGTTGTATATTTATTTTTCTTATCTCCCCAGCATTATCTTGATATCCTTTTATCTGTATTTAAACTGAAAAAAAAAAAAAAAGAGTAACTGATGGTTGATTCAGAAGTGAGAATCTTGCCCTTTGTCCTATATTGATTTTGAAATCCTTGTTATGGAAGGAGGCATTGGCTGCCTAACATTCAATCTTGAGTTGCATTCCACTGAGAGTCTTTCCTGACATTGGACTATCACCATTATCCCCAAATCACAGCATTTCCCTTCTTCTTAAAACTCTTGGGTAGGAATGTTGCTTTAAGTTTTTCTCCTTTGAAATCTTGACCTCTTGGGGGAATGTATGCACAGGACTCCATACGATGTTAGGGGATTGTTATCTGAAAATCTTACGTTAACTGCAGTTTTAGTTTTGTGAAAAGGATAATGGGTAATTCCTACTCCTAGGAATTCCTCCTTTATTAAAATCATCTTCCTTGACATATAAATTTATCTCAGGGATTACCATACAACCCAGAGTGATTATATTGTTTCAGCTTTGTCTCTACTGACATTCTTAACCATTATGGGAGCACCCCATGACTACTCTTTCTCATCTCGTTTAAGTTTCATTAGAGAAATGGGTAATATTTCACTCTGAGGTGACTTCCTGATTTAAGTTATCTCCTGTGAGATCCTTGCCCATTATGGGAGTGACCCGTCAGCCCCATAACCCCTAAAGGTCATTCTATTTTAATCTCATTGAAGGAAGAATTGTAAGAGGATATAACCAGTTTTTATGCCTGATTTCCTAATTTGTAAAATTATAAAATGAGGTTTATAAAATACAGTGATCACAGCTGCATGCTGACTTAGTGTTTGAAAGGACAAAGGATGGAACATCTGAAAGTCAAATTGAGGGAAGAGTAAAAACACATACTCAGTGCAAAAACTAGTCCACAGCTCTTCTCTCTTTTTAATCTTTTTTTTTTAAAGATTTTATTCATTTATTCATGAGAGACAGAGAGAGAGAGAGAGGCAGAGGGAGAAGCAGGCTCCCAAGGAGCAGGGAGCCCGGTGCGGGACTCGATCCCAGGACCCTGGGATCATGACCTGAGCCGAAGTTAGACACTTAACCATCTGAGCCACCCAGGCGCCCTCTTTTTAATCTTGATGTGATTTTTATCTTTGGGACCTTATTTCCTGCCCTACATTATGATTTTGATCATGTCCATTCCCCCGATAGTTCTCAATAATTTGAATTCAAAGGGAACTTGGCTGATGTCTCTGTTTCTTAATTTCCACACATGCCCTAGACTCCATACTTAATTTTGATGATCGCCTTCCTTTGCATGCTTCTAGTGCTGCATCTTCCAACATTTTTCTCAGCTCAGCCAAAATAAGATTTCTATTTTATAGGACACGCCCTTACTTTGGATTCATATTATCATCTTTTTCAAAAGAACATCAGGACCACATAGGACACTAGAGCTGTATTCTCCATGGTACTGAGGAAGGAACCTAAAGACAAAACCAATTGTTTTTAGGAGTTTTCTACTTTTATCAGTTCATGTTATATAAAAGTGAATAAATGACATTTTATTATGCTTTCAGATGTTACTAAATTGGGAATATTGCCAACTACAGGAAAGAGAGAGGAATGGCACTACAGGGACTAATGAGGTTCAGCTCTGTGGGTGGATAAAACCAAGAGAACAAAATCACCCCAAAAAAGTTCTAAGCAATTCAAAACTATGCTGTATTTATGTGCATATGTATATATGTGAGTTTCTCTGTGCATCTTTTTATTACACTATTTAAGTTTAAACACAAAATTTCATGGGGGGAAAGAAAGCCAGGACTGGCCATAATAATCTAAGGTACCTAGTGCTTTCTCTTTGCATTGGTTTGACCTTGGAATTGGCCTTTATCAAATAAGAAGTTCTTTTCTCATTTATAAAATGAAGGGACTGCATAAAATTTATGAGCCCACCAGTCTTTAAAAGTACATGAATAAATATTTGAGTCATGGTTTTTATGGCAAGTATAGTATGGGACATGTAGCCATTTGAAAATAACTAGGAAATTAATTAAATTTTCTCTGCTGATGCTCTTATTCTTCAAGTGAGTGTCCCTTATGACTTCTCTACATTGTTCCACTTTTCATCAGAAATTAGCTTTGTTCAGGTTCAAACTATACTGAGGACTTCAGCTAAAAGGTTCACATATATTTTGGCCTCATGATTCCTATGGGATGGAGGGCATTCTTGGGCATTATTTGAAAAAAAAAAATGGGCACCAAAACTAATATCCACAAGTTGACCTAAGGATGATCTGCCTAATTGTACAAAATTTAGTTGAACCCTGGGGAAATTTGATCATTATAAATGTAGGAAGTAGAAAGTACCAAGAGACCAATTACTTGAAACTGATGAGAGTCAAGTGTTTAGAAATAAGCAGAGTTTCTAGGACAGTAAGTTCACCGGTAGAATGATTCACCGCCCCAGGAGGGTGCCATCCACAATATAGTCTATCTTTCCTCTCCCTCTGAGTTATAGCCTGATGAGGTTAGGGCAGATTAGGTTAGGAATCCTAAAGTTCTAATCCCAAATCTATAGTTACAAATAACAACATCATAGTCCCTCCTTCCCATCACCCCCCTTACCCCAAATTTCAGCTTCCCTATCTAAAACAGAAATAAGTTAGTCTAGAGTAGTAGTGAACTGTAGCCTCCAGGGGCCCATGGTGTTATAGGAAGGGACCTTAAATTCTTATGTTAATGAAGATTCTTAAGCTTTTGCTCTTGGGTGAGTAGGAGAATAGCTATGCCTTTAATAGATATAGGGTAGTGAAGAGGAGGAATGAGTTTCAGGCTTAATAGTGGTAGAAGAAAGAGTACTCAACTGGGAAAGAGTACGTGAATTTTCATGCTTATTTACTCAATTACCACTTACTAGCACTATGATGTATTTGAACCAATGTTTTCTCAACTGCTACATAAGAATTTTACTATTAATTTTGTTATAAAGACAGGATTGAAAAAAAGCCATCAGACATCCAGGTGTTATATTCCAGGCAGTTTGAAAATATTCTTGCAGTGTCTAAGAGTACAGAAGTAAAGGAAGAAGGTGTGTAAGGAAAGGCCATTAGAATGGGTGCTTAGGGGGCCCCTGGGTGGCTCAGTTGGTTAAGCATCTGCCTTCGGTTCAGGTCATGATCCCAGGGTCCTGGGATGGAGCCCCAAATCCGGCTCCTTGCTCAGCGGGGAGCCTGTTTCTCCCTCTGCCCCTCTCCCCCACTCATGCTCGCTCGCTTTCTCGAAAATAAGTAAATAAATAAAAAAAGAATGGGTGCTTAGAAGATCATCAGTGACTTTCAGGTATGTGTGTGTGCGTTTGGGTGTCTGTTTAATGCCTCAGAATCTTAGCTGACTTTAATGCAGTGTTATGTATGATGGCATTATCTTTTCTTTAAATTAATATAGACCATTTTTGAGCAATTTATATTTACAGAAACGTTGAGCATAAAGCATAGTTTTAATATACCTCTTCAACCATCCCCCCAATTTCTCCTGTTCCTAACATCTTTCATTATGTAGTTTGATTTAGGTAACATAATTCAGATCTCAAGAAAGTGAGCAGTGAGAGTGGGTTCAAAGAGATGTAACAGAGAAGAATAGACTGCTCTTTCAGATTGTTTGTAGTAGGAGTGCCTGGGTGGCTTAGTGGGTTAAGTGTCTGACTTTGGCTGAGGTCATGATCTCAGGGTCCTGGGACCCCTCGTCAGGCTCCCTGCTCAGTGGGGAGCCTGCTTCTCCCTTTCCCTACTCCCCACTCATGCTCTCTCTTGCTGTCTCTCTCTCAAATAAATAAAATCTTTAAAAAAAGATTATTGGTGGTTATGAGAAGAACAGAGAGGAAATGATAGTCAAATAGAATAACAGGCCCCAAAGACTTTTCTGTTATTGATAGCAACTGTTCTGACTTTTTTCTTCCTTTTTTAGTCTGGTTGTGGGTTAGGAGATTTGAAATCTGAAGAGAAAAAGCCCAGGAATGGGGCCAGGGCAAAGAAGGAGAAAAGAAGAAAATGAGAAAGAACATTGGAGCGATGAGAGGAGTTGATACTGGAATTATGGGAGAAGAATTTTCCTTGAAACTGAGCAACATATTTGGAACACTTGCACTGACACTGGATAGAAAGAGTAGAAGTGGAAAAAAAATGTATAGTTAGAGATAAGGAGAGTTGAGGGTGTTTAACTCTGTTGGCCTTGATTTTTCAGCATCCTGTGGCTGAGAAAGTGAGGCTGAAGAAGGAGGGGTGTGGTTACACAGGAAGTGTTTGGCTGAGGAGGGGGAGCATGGAGGGGATATACAGGTGGACTGTTGTATTCAAAGGCAATGGGGTGAGAGATTCTAATATACCAGAAACTGGAAGCTTTCCACCAGAGCTGTGTGTGTAGATGGGGACCTGTCTGCCAAAGGTACAAGGGTCTTTTGGAAAGAAATAGTTTGGGGTTTGGCCTTTGTCTTTCTAAGTGGTCTAGAGGAAAGCTTACTCAGAAGGAGCTACCAATTTCCTCTAGTGCAGAGGATGACATATGGTTATTGCTGCCTCCTTAAGGCTGAAGAACTTTGACATCCATCATTCAGGGCTGGCAGGGATCTTCAGGATTGACAACTTTGCAGGTCTTCAAGTCTGTTGCTTTCATTAGGTGGCATTTTGTCTTTCTCATAGGCTGAAAGGATGAGAAATGGAACAAGATATAAGCAGGCTTCTCTTTGTATGCCTTTAGCCTTCCTCCCCACCAGTGGGCTCTTGTTGTTAACTCTCTGTGGGTTGACTCAGGATCATCTCGGGAATTATTGGTTCTTTTAATCCCTTCACATTCTATCTGAGTAGCCATTTTGAGGTTGGTCTAGCTTCCAAAGTTTTGGGGGCATATTACACCTCTCTGTTCCCATTCTCTTACCATATTTTTGAACATTTCTATAGAATTCCACTACACCCCACATCTGTCTACCAATAGAGACAGGAGTGAAAAACATGTATTTATTGGTTTATTAGTCTGTACATTTTTCAAAGCCGGTGTAAAATAGGAGGATGTGGTGGTGATCATGATAATGACCGATAATTCTTAGTGGCTTCGTATTATGTGTGAGGCACATCCTCATTTATACGCACAACAGAAACACACTTAAATATTATTCTTGTAATGCTATTCTTGTTTCCATTTTTACAGATTAGGAAACTAATTTGATTCAAAGAAGGTAGTCAGATTTTCCAAGATCACACTTTCTTATTTGCAAGTGGTGATGCCCATCTCAAATAAACCTAAGCAAATGAGAGTGTGTTGACTCACATACTGAAATGCCTATTGGTGGTCTTGTCTACAGCCCAAGAAGGACTCAGAAGCTTAACTAGTGTAATCAGAATTTACTTTCCCTCTATGTCTTGATTTGATTTCCTCTGTGTTGGCTTCATCTCAACATAGACTCCTCCAGTATGTTGTCTGTAATGGCCAGATTAGCTCTAAGTTTATACTGCATTGCTTCAGCATGCAATCATGAGAAAAGACAGAGTGCCTCAATCTTGATAGCTTCAGAAAAAGCCTTGGGAAGACCCCTGATTGGCCAGGCTTTGGTCGTGTGCCCATCCATGATCCAATCATGGTGGCACAAATGGGGTAGGACTTTGACTTAGTAGGTCATAGTTATACACATGCCTTTGAAGTTCAAGGCGAACTTCACATAACTACATGGAATATATTGCCCACCAAAAATGGGATGTTCATGGAGGAAGGGATAGAGGGAGAGAATGCATGTAGGCAGTCGGAAATTTATCTATTTCAAAGTCATCTACTTTTAGTCAGATGTTATAAGATATAGGATTTGGACACAGTTAGTCTGTCCCCACATTCAACACTCTCCTGAGCAGTCCTTGTGCTAGTTGATTTGTGGAACCTATCTAATACTTATCTAATACTCTAAAACTCTTATCTAATAACCCTTGGGGGAAAATATTATTAGTCCCATGTTGTAGGTAGGGAGCTGAAGTGGAACCACAGAAAGTGGCTTGCTTGATTCTATAGAAATTTCTATGTGACCAAGCTAGGAACTAAACTCAAGACTATTTGGCCTTGCTTTCGGATTCCTTGCACCCAGTTATGGACATCATAGCAAGCATCATCTGAATGGTTTCGAATGTCAGCAGGTGATTGGGGATGTGGTCTATATTAACTGATTTTACTATTTAACAGACAACCACAGTATCTCAATGACCTTCAACATAAATATTTATTTTTATTACTCGGTCTGCTGGTCAGCTGGGGCAGCTATGCTTCAGGCGGGGGGTGGAGTTCAAGTTGGCTCCATCTGTTGCATTCTTGAGCCCAAGCTAGAGTAGCAGAAGCTATTCAGGGGAAGCTCTTTTTCATGGTGGATCCTTGAAATGTCAGAAAGCATCCCCCCCGCTCCTTGCAAGCACATTTCCAGTCTCTGCTTGTATCCTACCCACTAACATTCCACTGGTTGAAGCAAGATATGTGGTCCAGCTATGTAACAATGAGCTGGAGAAGTACATTCTATCCACAGTGGGAGGAGGGGAGTGAATAGTCTCTGAATAATCTAAACTACCATAAGGCACTTTGAAGAAGCTAGAGTGAGGGTCCTTAATTCAGACTGTGCTATTTGTTGTTGTTTTTTCAAAATGCAACTTATTGGAAAAGCATTGCCAACCAGTAAGCCTAGAAACATGGAGGTCACAAGTTAAATGTAGGAGGTGTTTGTGGTGGTATTGGCACCATATAATGATAAACCTATGAAATAGTATTATTTCTGTCTTTGAAACCTGGCTGCAACATCTTTACATATGACTGTCCAGCATGGATATGATAATCACAATATTCTTTTGTGTAATTGGGGGCAATATATTAAGCTTTGGGGCAGTATTTTAAACTGAAATTGAAGGAGACCTGTAGCTCTGGAGTGCAAAATGACTGTGACCATTGACAGTTGGGAAGCTAACTGCAACTGTTTGTTGAGTTGTGAAATAATAGCTATCATTTAAAGCAATGTTCAGGCCATTGGAACTTCATAGATAAATTATATTCTACTAGTTTTATTCATACTAAATAGTTTAAATAGAGTAATAGCTTAAATTCATCCCATTTCAAAGTTCTTTCTACTCATGAAGGACTACAACCTGATTTTCTTACTAGCAGTATTTCCTTACTCTACCCCAAAGCCATAGAAAGCCAGCAGAGGTAGTTCTGACATTTGTGCTCAAGAAGAGGCAATATTGTACCTAAAATTAAAACTGCAGACACTATTATTGAGGAAAAGGGTCAGAATTTCAAGTAGAATTAAAATCAGTGAGCTAGTTTTATTATCAAGGATGAGAGACGTTGAGTATTTTGATTGTCTGTTCAATTAGAAGTAAACATTTCAGTGTACCCAGTATGGGTATAGGTACTGTGGAGGAGAAAAACTAGACAAAATACAAGGTATGATTTCTAACCACAGCAGAGAGAATGATCAAAAGGAAAAAGATTTGACACCAGGAATCAGAAATCCTTAATTTTACCATTAACTAGCTTTTGGATTTTGAAGGAATAATAAAACCTCTCTAGGATTTTATTTCCTTATCTTGAAAATAAGACGGTTTGTTTAGATTCACTCCAGCGACAGCTTTGATTTAAATATTATAGAATGTCAAGAAATGTGCTACCTAATTGGAAAGGCAGAAAACATATGAACATCTCATATGTTTAATAATTAAGTGTTGAATGCCTACTACTTTGTGGTAGGTTTTGCTCTTAGTGGTGGGAATGCGGTCATGGTGGAAGGGGAAAAAAAAACACAACAAAACCCTGGCTCTAGAGAGCTTACATTCTGGTGGAAAACAAATAATCACATGATTTAATTTTAGGTATTAATAAATGCTGTGAAAAATTAAAACAGTTTAAAAGGAGAGAGTGATGGCAGGAGAATTTGTTTTAGATAATTAGGAAAGTTCTGTATGAGAAGATAGCCCTGGAGACTTGAATTAAATTATTGGATTAGTAATTATTTGGGGGAGAAAAATGACCTCTCTACCAAAAGCAGTGAAGGTGTTTTGATATATTTAAGGATAGCAAAAAGCATAGCCTAATTATACAGTAAAACCTGTATATGACAAAATAAGAGTGTATAAACTATATTCTGTGGCATGACATAAAGGTGTGTTGAACTAATCAAAGAGGAGATTAGCTGAATAATTCCTATGATCAGGTATCTGCTTCATTTCTCTTGTTTCATTGGTCACTGAGTTCAGAATTTTTATCTTCTTATGTCTGCTCCTCATTTTCATTCCAGTACCCTGACTCAAACATCAGTGGACAGTGCAAAGACCATTGGCTTTGAGGCATGCTCTACTAAAAAGTAAGCCTGATCACATAACTCACTTCTGAAACATGCACGTTTTTTTATATACTTTCCTATCAACTTCATTAAAAAAGTAAATTCAAACTACTTAGCGTAAGAGGGCTTTTGTGACTTGTCCCTACTAACTTCTTTAGTCTCTTCAATTTCCAGACTTCCTTTCTTACCCAAATTCTATAGTCACGCTAAATTACTTGCTATTTTCCAGAATGCTATGCTGCCCCGTATCTTCATCTATGACCTCTATCTACCCTTTTGTCTAACTTCCTTCACGTGTTGCAGGTGTATCTGTGTTGGGAATTTTCCCTTAAGCTCAGTCTGTTTCTGTAGCACAAACATGCCATAGTAGAATTGTCTTCTTCATTACCTCTTTGCCCCACTAGACTATCAGTTTTCTGAGGGTGTAGACAATGTTATTAATCTCTGTATTTCTGACATCCAGTTCAATGTCTGACTCCAAGCTCAATAAATGTTTCTAAATATAATGAATGTGGGACATAATATATGGATTATTTAATTTTAAGAGGCAGGCTGCATCTTTTCACCCATTATTTTGCCCCATTTGTTTTTCTTTTCCTTCTGCATTACATATCTAAGTTCGTGTTTATACATTAATCTAAGAGACCATTCCAAAAATTGGCATCTCATGCTAAAGAAAAGAACAGCATATCCTATGAAAGACTGGTCTTTGCTAAGTAAGGACTGATAACAAGTTATTTTTTATTTAAACTCTACTCATGGGTGTCCCATTGGTCATTATTATTGAATTAGCAGTTCTTTTAGTTATTCCCACTTCATTTACTTCCAAGAACAATGAACGTTTTGCTTTTGCATGTTCATATGCAGTCCGGGTCTCATGAAATGCAGCAGGATTATTTTTCTCCCTGAGGTAAACGATCTTAGATTAAGTTAGATTAAGAAACATCTCATTTACTGGTAGTCTTTTTAGATTGGTTCCCCCGTCCGTTGATCAGTGAATATCGCTTTATTCCTTTCCAGGAAGTGAGAAAGAAGGGAGTTGAGAGATAAGATTGTAGGTCTTTTCTGTTGCTTTTCACAACCAGTGAGGTGGGTGGCATTATTTCCATTTTTGAGCTAACAGACATGAGATTCAAATAATTCAGTGATTTGTCTGGACAACTAATTGGTGGAAGAGGTAGAATTGAACCTGAAACAATTCTCTTTTTACTCTACCATGTCCCGTCATTAAGGGATGATCTAAGCAAAAGATCTATATATTCTGATGTACAGTACCTCATAAAAATGAACACATACACACAGACACACAAAAATTAACTATACTTCCTAAATGACAGAAATAGCTTATTCGAAAAGTTTGGAAGACAATTAAGTAGACTTTCTAGTATAAGAGTGTAGGCAAAGGCTCTGAGAACTCCTTCATAGACATCCTTGATTCTTCTGACCCAAGTACAAATTCATATTTATCACAGAAAGCAGGTTTAGAAGCATGATGTGTGCAATATCTACAACTGGAAGGATGGAATTAATGACTTATTTTTTTTTAAAGATTTTATTTATTTGAGAGAAAGAGTGAGAGAGAGAGATTGAGAGAATGAGCAGGGGTGAGGGGGAGAGAAAGAAGCAGTCTCCCTGCCAAGCAGGGAGCCTGACATGGGACTGGATCCCAGAACCCTGTGATCATGACCTGAGCTGAAGGCAGACACTTAACCAACTGAGCAACCCGGGTGCCCCAATTAATGACTTTATAAAGTCAACACATACATGTAACTAACATGTTTTTAAACTTGAAATGCATGGAAATATGTACTCTTATATACATAGTTTCCTCATTTATTTCCTTAGATAAGTTCTTGGTTTCCTTCTGGTATCACATTCTACTTGCTTGGAGAAATCTCTTCTCTCTATATAGATTTTGTAACACAGGTGTGTTGGGGGTCACTAAGACCACTCACAGTTTTAATGATTTGTTAGAAAAACACAGAACTCAGAAAAACTTTTGGAAAATACTTATGGTTACAGTTTGTTATTACAGTTTGTTACAGCGAAAGGATGTAGATTAAAATCAACAAAAGTAAAAAAAAAAAACCCAAAAAACAGTAAAGGTAAAAGGCACCTGGCACAAAGTCTAAGGGAGACCAAGTGCAAGTTTCCAGTTGTCCTACTGACAGTGATGAATTCTCCCAGCAATGATGTGGGACCTTATCTACGAAATGTTGCCAACCAAGGAAGCTCACCAATCCTTAGTGGCCTAGGGTTTTTATTGGGGATGAGTCACTAGGCATGGAGCACTCATGGGACTGACCTCAGTTACTCAATCTCCAGCCCTGCCAGAGGTCACACTAATACAGTGTGGCCCAAAGCCCCCACCATAAATCATATTGTTACAATAAACTCTCTGGAATGGCTCAAGACCCTGGGTATACAAAGACACTCCAGTCAGAATATTGCAAGGACTTAGATATTATCTTCCAGAAGAAAGACCTTTCTTTGAGATGTGTAGGGTTTGAACACCCAAGTCCACTGAATTAACTCTTTACTGCACAGTGAGCACCCCACACCAGCTGAGTTAGCCCTTTGCTGCATACCAAGCCTCCTAACAATTTTCTCAGTTTTTATTTACCCGAAAAGTCCTACTTTACCTTTATTTTTTTGAAGTATCTTTTCACTGGATACAGAATTCTGGGCTGACAGTGTTTTTCTCTTTGTACTCCAAACATATCACACACACATGCATTCATGCTTTTTATCCTGCTTGGAATTTTCTGAAATTCTGAAGTAGTATTTCCATCCCCAACCTCCACACTTTCTTGGTTGCTCTTAAGATTTTCTCTTTGTTTTTGTTTTTCAGTGATTTTACTGTGATATATCTAGATGTCTTTTGATATGTATCTATACTGTTTCTGGTACATAGTACATCTTACATCTTGGTGTAATCATTGGTTTTATCACTACACAGGCATAGTTCAAAGATGTTGAGGGTTTGGTTCCAGAACACTGCAGTAAAGCAAATACTGCAATAAAGTGAGTCAAATGAAATTTTTGGCTTCCCCATGCATATAAAAATTATGTTTACACTACAGTGAGCAATAGCATTATATCTAAAAAATATACATACTTTAATTAAAAAAATACCTTTTTGCTAAAAATATGCTGACCATAATAATGAAAAAGTTTGAAATATTGCAAGAATTTCCAAAATGTGACACAGGGACTCAAAGTGAACAAATGCTATTGGAAAAATAGCACCATAGACTTGCTTGATGTAAGGTTCCCACAAACCTTTGGTTTATTTAAAAAAAAACCCAAAAACTCAAACACCCCCTCCCCAAAAAAACCCCCAAAACTCAATATCTGTGAGCTCTATAAGTTTTATCCAAGATTATGAATCTTGGGGCACCTGGGTGGCTCAGTCAATTAAGCATCTGACTCTTGATTCCAGCTCAGGTCATGATCAGGTCGTTAGATAAGTTCTTGGTTTCCTTGATCAGGTCCTGGGATCAAGCCTCGTGTTGGGCTCTGTGCTCAGAGGGGTGTCTGCTTCTCTCCTTCTCCCTGTGCCCCTCCCCTTGCTTGTGCACATGCTCTCTCTCTCAAATACATAAATAAATCTTTAAGAAATAGATTATAAATCTTGGTGTATTAGTATCAGATATTATTTGACCTTGCTTTTCTTTCCTCTCCTCTACTTCTTAGACTCTCATATTTCAGGCTACTTTATACTATCCCACAGGTCATTGAGACTCCTATTTTTTTTCAACTTTTTATCTCTTGTCTTTCATTTCAAATGTAATTTCTATTTCCTTGTTTTTAAGATTACTGATCTTTCTTCTGCAGAGCCTCCTCTGCCACTGAGCCCTTGATGAGTTTTCAATTTTGTATAACATACATATCTTAGCTTTGCATTTCCTTTTGGTTGTTTTTCAGAGTTTGGATTTTTCTGTCTGTTAGGTTTCATGTTGTACTTAACATCTTTGCACATATTTACAGTAACAGAAAGTCCTTGTCTGCTACTTGCATCATTTTTGTCATTTTGGGGCCTGTTTCAGATGGACTTCTCTTTGTTTATTAGTCACATTTTTTTTTTTGATTCTTTGCATCTTATTTTTTTCATTGAATACTTGACATTGTGCATATGGTATTGAGAGTTTGGATATTTTTGGCTTCCCTTATAGATTGTGGGAGTCTGTTTTGACAAGCAGCTTAATTTAATTACAGTTCAGCTTCCTATTTTCAAATGCTTCTTTTTGAGCTCTCTGAGTTTGTGTATAAAGTAGGTCTACCACATCCTATAAGAACTTTCATGATCTGGTTTATAACTGCAGCTTTTTATTCAAATCCTATATTCATTAGTCTTTGCTTCATCTGCTTCAGGAACATTTGTCTTTTTGCTATTTTTAAAACACGCCAGGTTTGCTTTAGACGTGGGTCTTTACTCTTGCTTCTCCCTTGCCTAGAATGCTCTTGTTCAATTTGTTTGTAATACTTGTACCCTCACTTCAGGATTTGCTTGTTGTCACCTCTTCAGACAATACTTCCCTGATTGCCAATTTAAGAATAGATACCTTTTCATTTCCCCCACCTAACCACACTTCTCTTACCTCACTTATGATTTCTTCACAGTTACTATCTGATATAATAAATTCATTTACTGAAGGAGTGCACTCTGACTATAGTATGCACTCCTGAATTTTGTCTTTTCCATAAGCATCCCAAGCGACTCACATAAGCCTGGCACATAAAAAAAAAATTTTGTTGAATGAGTTAATAAATGATTCCTAGTTCCTTATGCATCAGATATGATAATGCCTGCCCTGGAAATCTCATGTTTATTTTTCCTGAGTGTTAAATGAAATATTATCCACGTGGTACACATTTGTCATTTTTTAAAATGCTCTTATAATAATAAAAAAAAAAAATCTTAAAAAAAAAAAAAGGGGCACCTGGGTGGCTCAGTTGGTTAAGCGACTGCCTTCGGCTCAGGTCATGATCCTGGAGTCCCGCATCGGGCTCCCTGCTCGGTGGGGAGTCTGCTTCTCCCTCTGACCCTCCTCCCTCTCATGCTCTCTGTCTCTCATTCTCTCTCTCTCAAAAAAAAAAAAAATCTTAAAATGCTTTTACTCTATTTAGGGAAATCTTTGATTTACATTATCTCAGAGGTATACAAGGACCTACTTACTGCTCGTAAGCAAAAGCATCAGATGTTTATTCTTCCAGCTGCCTTAGGTGGGGTAACCACTGTCTAGGTTTGATTGGGACTCAAGTTTTCTCTGAGTTGTGGGATGTTAGTGCATGTTTCCTATATTTGGCAAATTGGGTGCTACTACCTTAGAATTTGTGTATTCAGTGATGTCAAGAGGCCAGTGGAGAATTCATTCTAGCCACAGCGGGAGTAGCCAGGGTTCAAGTGCTGTGCTGGCAACAGCCTGGTGTCTGGTGTTCAGACAAAACTCATCCTATATCACATTCTCTTTTTATGAATTAAGCCTTCCAGCCCCCTAACATTCCTCCCCAAACCTTTGTTTTTGGTTAATTTGATGAAAGGGAGTTTCTCTTGCTTGTAGACAAGAAGCCTGGCTGGTACACTCTTGAAACAATGAGAAGAGGTCAAATTGTTTAAGACTGTAAAAGCATTCATTATCATTTTTTATTAGTGCAGCACAGAGCCCAGCTGAACATCTACATGGCCAGTGTGAAACACCTGAAAATATAAAATGTTTTGCTGAAATGGGTATTGTATGTGTTTTAAGGAGTTTGATTCTAGGGAATCTCAGGCTGAGTAGGAAAATCACTTTGTTTTCTAGTTGTTATACCTGTTGTGTTGTATTCAGATAGACTTCCATGGTATAATAGGTGGAAATGAATTTTGTTCCCTTAATACATGAAGGTGTTTAGTCCCCTTAAACCGTCTAGTAGTAGCTGATCATGTAATAACCAGTTGAGAGGAAAATCAACTATATCTTATATGGCAAAGGAGCCAGGAGCATGACAGAGTTGACTCATCAGGTAGCTATGTCTATAGGGGAAACAAAAGCTCATCATAGAATTTCCTGTAAACCGGGGGATCTTCCTGTTATGCAGTTTTCTTGTTACTGCTTTGTCATAAAGAAAAACTTGAAGAACATTTTAGAGGGAACTTGTAAGTTTTATCAATTAGCTTTGATGTAGAGTGAGCAACCATATACGCTCAATGATACATAATAGAAAGTGTTTATTGCACATGTATATGTGTTCAGCCTGGATTAAATAGGTGTTCCTGCTGATCTTGGCTGGTTTCTGCTGGAATGTCTTAGGTGACTCAGTTCTGTTCCATGTGTCTCTCATCCTCCAACAACAGGCTAGCCTAGGGAGATTCTCATGGTGATGGCAGAAAGGTAGGAAAGCAAACAGAACCTGGCATGTCTTCTCGAAGCCCAAGCTTGAAACTGGCGCATTGTGAATAATGCTGCTGTCAACGTGGGTGTACAAATATCTCTTTGAGACCCTGCTTTCAATTCTGTTGGGTATATACCCAGACGCTTCTCATGGTGACTCTATTTACTAAGGCCAGTATGGAATTCTCCACAATTGTATTCTTTTTTTTTATTTTTTTATTTTTTTTTAAAAGATTTTATTTATTTGACAGAGAGAGACACAGCGAGAGAGGGAACACAAGCAGGGGGGGTGGGAGAGGGAGAAGCAGGCTTCCCGTTGAGCAGGGAGCCCAATGTGGGGCTTGATCCCAGGACCCTGGGACCATGACCTGAGCCGAAGGCAGACGCTTAACGACTGAGCCACCCAGGCACCCCTAAATATAAGTTCTTAAGTAGGATTACTATGTCAGAGGATAGGAACAGTTTTAAGACTCTCATTGCATGTTACCAAGTTGCTTTCCCAAAAGTTCCTTTCATTTTCAGCTTTTTTTTTTTTTTTTAAAGATTTTATTTATTTGAGAGCAAGAAAGAGCTGGCACAAGTTGCAGGAGGAGGGACCGAGGTAGAGGGAGAAGCAGGCTCCCCGCTGAGCAGGGAGCCCGATGCGGGGCTCGATCCCAGGACCCTGGGATCATGACCTGAGCCGAAGGCAGATGCCCAACAACTGAGCCATCCAGGCACCCCTCCACAATTGTATTCTTGTGTGGGATAGAAATCACTTTGCTAAACTTGAGAAACTATGACCAAAATGGCAGAGGACTTATTCTACAGAGTTCAGTGGTATTAAGAGGATGTTTGATTTTGAAAGCATCCATGGAAATAAATGAGGCTATACTTGGGCTTAACTTAAGGGGTACATGCTTCATATAGATGTTAAAAAAAAGAGATGCTTATTTTTAATTATGAAAGTAATAAATGTGTATTTTAGACTCTTTAGAAAATCCATCCTATTTCTTCATGTTAATGATTCAAAGCACTTTGACATAAAATGGTCAACTCTGCTTCCCAAAGTAGCGATGTCAAGGGTGGCTTGGATGGGGGTTAGTTCTATAATCTTCATAGCCCTTCATCCATCCTTTATATGAAAGTGTTTTCTCCATTATACGGTGCCAAACAAACAGAGCAGCAAGGCTCTCTTACCAATCATATCATCCCTTCTATATCCCCCTGTTTTATGTATATATGTCATGGATTTTATTTATAATTAGTAGGAGGAATTGGGAAAAGTATATATATTCTTTATCATGTTAGAAATGGAAGTTCCAGAATTATTTTTTAAAAACAGTTTTAATGGTTACCACCTATTATATGATTTACCACAGCTAAATAAACCATTCTTTATTTGCCATACATTTTGGTTGTTTCTAGTTCTCCCCTATTCATGAAGACCTTCCCTTTGATAGATATTGATGGAAAACATATGTTTCTGAGGGCTGTCATTAACTCCTTTTTAATAAGTGGTGGTTTTCCTTAGTTTAATTAAGCAATGCCAAGATAGTGCTGCTAATGGGATCCTGGAACGTTCATAATATATTTTACCTAAATGCTTTAGAATTTCACTGAGCTTCATGGCATTGGTACCTGTTAAAAAGCACGTATCTTCTTGAGAGTTAAATCTCAGAACCTTATTAGCATTTTCATGTTTATGGAAGGAGGTTTGGATATGTCTAAACCAGCTCTGTCCAAGAGAACTTTTTTTTTTAAAGATTTATTTATTTATTTGAGAGAGCGTGCATGAGCATGCTTGAGAGTGGCGGGGGGAGGGGGGGTGGCAGAGGGAGAGACTCTTCAAGCAGACTCCCCAGTGAGTGCAGAATCCCATGCAGGGCTCTTTCCCACAACCCATGAGATCATGATCTGAGCGGAACCCAAGAGTCAGATGCTTAACCCACTGAGCCACCCAGGTGCCCCAAAGAGAACTTTCTATAATGGGAATATTTTTCTGCTTTGTCTAATACAGTAGCCATTAGTGACATGTGGCTTTTGATCACTTGAAAAGTGGCGAGTGAGAACTGAGAAGATAAATTTTGAGTTTTATTTATTTTTAGTTAATTTAAATTCAAATAGGCACTAATAGCCTGTGGCTACCATATTGGATAGCAGAGGCATAATATACAAGGACAGCAGATATCTGAGAGGCAGAAAGCTTGAGATGGAGGGGAGGCTGCCGTCCTTTTTCACAAGTTTGACTATGGTATACCTCAGATATCAATTTTTCTTTCTGGAGATGGCCCTGTCTTTAAGGAGTGTTCAAGCCAATGGAGAGATTAAGAAATTATCCTTCTGAGCTAGTGTTTTAAAAGAAGTTTCAGTTTAAATCCTAAAATTACTGTTAGGCCTCAAAAACCACTCTTGCTCTGCACTGAAGGCATCCTTACTTCACAGAGCCCAAGTCCTATAGGATCTCCATAGGAGTTTCATAATCACCATTATATTAATAATAACAGCCACCGCAGCATGAGTAATTATAGCATAAACATTTATTTGTGAGAGCCATGTGCCACATTCTCTCTAATTTTCTTGTTTAATGCAAGAATCTTCTGACGTTGGTGCCAGTTTTAACTTAAGAGTATATGAAATAATGGTACAAAATAATTAAGCCATTTAACTAAATTCATGTAGCCATTAAAAGTGAGGGGACTGGGATCCATACCAGGCAACTGGGCTCCCTTTCTCACTCCTACACTCCTGCTTCTCTGGTCCTACCCATCAGAGAGGTACCATCATCATCATCATTCAGACTCTGTCAAAAGGGAAAAATCAAAGCAGAGGGCCAGGGGATGATCTGAACAAGCCTGATATTTAGAAACAGGCAGACCTTAGATTCCATTGTGATTGTATTACCATCTAAGTTTGCATTCACTATTTAATTTCCCTAAGCCTCAACTGCATTATCTCCAAAATAGGCATAGTAATTCCTACCTGGCAGTATATTTGGATGAGCTGCACAAGACATTGAATAAGATCACATAAGTGAAAATAGTTTATGCAACAAAAAGAAAAATGCATACTTTGTCTTTGCAGTCATCATTGTTGTTAGATTTAATACATAGGCAGATGCACAGATTACATAATTACACTGTCATTGCCCAACATAACACCTTGGGTTTTGCTGGTTTGTTTTTAACTTTAATCCGTCTGTGGTACTCGATAAATACAGAGCTAACAATCTCATTTGGTTTCTCTGGTGCCTCAGCCTCCAGGTTTCATTCACACTATACTCTGTGGAATGTCCACCTCCCAGTTCATGTTGTCTCACCCTCTTATCATCTGGAGGCAGAAGGTGGGCAAGTAGGGATGACTAGAGATGAGAAAATTGAGAATATATTTTACTCAGGGCAGCTTGGGTCAGTAACATGGGAAGGAGGGCTCCAGTTGAGGTCAAGAGTTAGCCCTGAAGATGTGCTAGGCAGGAAGACTAAAGAGGCAGGAAGTGTGGGAGCTAAGGAAGTGGGAGGATTCACAGCAGAATACAGGGTTGCCTACCAGGGTTGTAGGCAGTAAAGGGAAGGCCACCACCATGGGAGCTGCATCCTCTATTCAGTGGGTGGTGTCTGGTCCCAGGATAGAAGGATTATGCTTAGACGGCTTTAAATGGATTTTGCTGGGCTTGACTGGTTTCTGTTAGCAGCTTAAAAGGGGCCATTTGAATTTTAATAGAAAACAAGCCTCAAGGTAAAGCAATAAAGTATGAGGGTTTCACTTCAGCAAGAGGAAGCACTTATCACTAGGGATTGTCTTCACAACAGTCCTGAAATCTCAGCTCTGGGTCAGCTTCCGTGCCTGTGGGTGCCAGCTCTTAGCATGCAACAGCTTTCTGAAGTTCTGAGTAAACACTGAGTGTACCTGGATGCTCAGGCAGAAAATTGAAATACTTCTGGGTCTGGTTAGAACCATTCCTGCTTTCAGCTCTTACTTTTGCTGAAACAAACTCAGGATCTTAGAAAGCTTGCCCATCTGCTCAGTTGTATTCAAACTAAAGACCTTTGAATCTGATTCCAGAAGGAGCTGAACTTATCCTCCCAGATCAGCTAGAATGTGAGTTGAGAGCATCCTAGAATGCAAATAGCTTCTACTACTGACTTCTACTACATTATCAACTTGATTCTTCCCCCTTCTCCCCTCTTAGTCTCCTACACGATCATATCATATCTAATCATAGTGAATGGAAACTGGATACTTATCCATCATGAGAGAGACATTTAAGTACTGGGGGTCAAATCAGCATATTTTAGGATATGATAGAAATCTTAGCTAATTTCTCACTCTGATTAAGATTCATATTTTGGGGCTATATCTTGGGACTAGAAGTCTGACATACATCTGTGAGCAGTGGAAGACATTTGTATAAACCATGCTAGGTAATAGACTCCTCATTACTGAACTGCATGATGATACACCTCCTTCTTTTCTCGAGACATGTTCTTTGAGAAATTAAGGTAACTTTTTTATTAATTTTTTTCTTCCTTTTCAGTGGAAACTATATTTTCTGACTATCATTATTTTATTTCTGCCCTTTGGTTAATATAAGATAAAACTGTCAAAAAGACAAAAGTCATCTTAACATTTTTTTCCCAAGGTGGTCCACAAAAGGCCTAAAAGACAGCAGCCATTCAAAAATATCTGCCCTCTGTCTTTCTCCGTGGTGAGGCATTGTGGGGCTCATGAGGGTTTGAAGTCAGAACTAGGTTCCAGTTGTTGGGAGGGAAGAATTTCCTCTACCCTTCAAAGTCCTTCTAGCTGGACTGAGAAGCAGATTGACATGAAACAGATGAGCAGGAGAAAAACAGATTTAATAGCATACTTACAGGAATTCACACAGACATGGAAATTCCAAAGACAGTGAGGCAACATGAGGTTTATATGCACTAAGGAGAGGGGTAAGGGAAAACAAAAAGGAGAAAGACCATTAGCAGGAAAGTGAGAGGAGATATTTGGAAAATAAAGATCACGCTATTGTGTTGATAAGTTTCTTAGGTAAAGAGGAATCTCTGTTAATAGTTCTCTTCCTGGGGTGCCTGGGTGGCTCATTGGGATTAAGTGGCTGCCTTTGGCTCAGGTCTGATCCCAGGGTCCTGGGATGGAGCCCCATGTCAGTCTCCCTGCTCAGCTGGGAGCCTGCTTCTCCCTCTCCCTCTGCCTGCAGCTTCCCCTGCTTGTGAGCTCTCTCTCTCTCTCCCACTTTCCCTCTCTGTTTCTCAAGTAAATAAATAAATAAATAAAACCTTAAAAAAATTAATTCTCTTCCTGATACCATTGGCAGTTGAGGTGGAGGTAAAGAGCTTTTTCTGAATCTGCCAGGTTTTGTTTTCTTTTAACTGAAAATAATATTCATGCCAAAGTGGTCCATCTTCGGGCTGCCTGTCCTTGGCCCCTACACAGTCTTACCACTCCTCATAAGTCATGTGACCTTGAGCAAATTGTATAAACTTTTGCTTAGTGTTCTCATCTGTAAATGCACAATAATAAGCCTGTGACTAGGAGTTGAGCTGAGGAGAGCCTGACACAGAGTAAACAATGATTCTCATATCCCATGAGCCTAAGTGTTTCCTGTAAGTTCTACAGGTGGATCTGTTGTTTACTAAGGATTGAGAAACTGTGTATTAGATGTAAATAACATTAACTCCTTTTACTTTACTTCCATGTAGGCTATTTTCACACTAAGGGATAATTTATTTAAATAGTATCGTATAATTTCAGAATTAGAATATGCCTTAAAGGTCATATTTAGAATCCTCCTTGATTTATGATTTGTTTTTACAACTTTCCTGACAAGTGGTCTTTAAACTTTTTCTTTAAATGCCTTCAGTGATTAAGAATCTGCTGTTCTGTTAGAATTATTTTTGTTCTTTTTTGTTTTGTAATTTGGTCAGAGGTCCCTTTTCAGCTACTCAGAAAAAGTTGAATCTCATTTCTATAGGTAAACTTTTGTGTATTTGAAGATGGCTGTAATGTTCCTTTGAGTCATTTCTTGCCCATGGTTAGTAGCCAAAAAGTGATTTCCAAACTGGGTGATCATCAGACCTCTGTGGAACTTTTAAAATAATACAACTTTCTGTTCTTGTTGAATCAGAATCACCACGGTGGATCCCTGGACTCAACTATTTTAAACAAGTTCTTCAGGAGATTCTGTGAGTCTAGGAATCTTACTTTCTAGGGATTTTCAAATGGGGGCATTTTTGCAACCCTAGGGGACACTTGACAGTATCTGGAGACATTTTTGGTTGTTCCAACAGGAGTGTGCTACTGGCATCTAGTGAGTAGAGGCCAGGGATGCTACTAAACATTCAAAAAGTACACAGGACAGTAAAGAATTATCCAGCCCCAAATGGCATGATACTGATGTTAAGAAACTTTTCTTCCATTCTAATATGACATAGATTTGACTCTCCTCAATATCATGGCTGACCTCCTAACTGTTGTGTAAATGTCTCCTAAATCTACTGCGTAGTAAGCACCGAACACAATAAAGTCCTGACATTTAAAAAAAAAAGAGGATGTGAGGGAGCAATGCATTCCATTCCAGGATGATTCATTAATAGTAGAATTTCAGCTAGTCTTGGGAACAATACCAGAAACTGAGATTCCTCTAGATATAACTATACTGAATATCCTGGGATTTCAGTTTGGCAAATATGTTCATGACCCTAGGATGCCCATGGAAACTGGAGGAGCCCATTGAATCATCTTGGCACAAGGCTCTCTCCCTGCTGCTCCCCACTTCCACTGCAGCCACTGGCTTCTCCTCCTCTTCCTCCTCCTCATCTTCCTCCTCTTTCTTCTCCTCCTTCACTAGCCCTGGAGAAAACTGCAAAAAGACCCTTCACCCTTGGGCATGAGGATTTCCTTGATCTAAGTAATTTGGGATCACAACTTGATGTGAAGAGGTCTTTTAGAATGTAGATATATTTTTTTTTTCTTTCTTTTTTTTTTATCTCTTTGCAAAAGCTGGAATCTAGGGACTATTGTCTCTTAGTGGACTTACAAGAACAAAATAATTTAAAAACAAAAGTTGAGCAATAGCCTCATTATTTCCAGCCTAATCCACTTACTCCCTAAAACAATGAAATGGACTGTGAGATTTGGTGGAGGAGGTCCAGGTAGTCATTTATTTAAGAAAAATGAAAACTATAGAAGACTGTAGACTGAATATGCAAACAGACAATGGCCGGACCATATATAAAAATAGAATGCTGCCTGACAGGCAGCAACTAGCCCAGGAAATTAGTCCATTATGTATTGTAACCAACCTAGGAAGCCAGCCTGATTAAGTCAGACTTTTAGGAAGTCAGACTATCTCTAGCAACAAGCCCAGGAAACCAAACAATAACCCCTGTAACAATTGGCCTAAAATGGCCAGGACTTGATTAATAACTGACATCTTCCCTGACTTTTGTTCCTGCTTTCAACTTAGGAGCAGCCAGAAATAGCCAGATATGCATCCCTAACTCATCATATAGGATACCCTGCTTCTACTTAGCCTGTCTATAGCTTCCTCATGTCAACAGCTACCAATCATGGCACACCTAAAGCCTTCCCTTTTTTTCCATAAAGCTTTCCCAGTCCTCTGCCTGCTGTTGATTTTCTTCCAAATGCAAGTGATGGTAGCTGACTTCCTTGATAGAGAAAGCTCTAAATAAATAGCTTGTGCTTGTTCTATTTGGTTGGTCTTCATTTATTTCTATATGAGTTTAACATTTTAAACAATATTCTCCCCAATAGGTACCCATTAGTTTACTTAATGTTCAACATCATGTTAGAGGAAGGTAAGATTGAGCCCAGTTAAATGATGAAGAAATGGAGACTTATAGTAGTTAGGAAAATTACCTGAAGTCCTATAGTTGGTCAATAGCTGTGCTGAGATTTGAACCCCAATCATACGACCTCCTCCCTCCCCCAAAAACCTGTCTCACACCCTTGATGCCCTAGCTTGTAACTTTTGGTTCTTTATCATGTTTGTGACTCCATATTTATGCCTAAGATTACAGCCTTGGCTTTATTTCCTCTCTAATGATCTTGGACTCTTTCTCAACCCAGTTCCCACCATGCCAAAGTTATGCTATAGCCCAAGTTTGCTTCTCACGATAAGGACAGCCTGGATTGTAATAGATTGTCCTCTAGAACAGATGGGGCAGGGGAGAAATGGAACATGGGTGTGTTCTTTGGTTGCTCGAGGCCATCTAGAAAGAAGTAAAACTGTTACCATGTTGCCTGAAGTTATGGCAGAAGCCATGCAGAATACTCACTTCACAATTTCACTTCAGTCACTCTCCAACCACAACAGTTTTGTTGAGCTCTTTTTCCTGTCACAATAAAATTCCTAAATGAAATGTGCAGTTGGGGAGCTTGATCTGGGACAGAGAGGAGATGAGCAGAATTGAGTTCAGAAAGGAAGGGTGAGAGACCTTGGCAGCCAGCAGTGAGAGTCAATCCAGGTGGAAGTCAAAACTGTGAAGTGTCCTGAAATGTCAAAGAAGGAGACACTGGGGCCCAAGAAGATGGACAGGACTTCAACAGAATTACTCCAAACTATGGCTCTTGAGAGGATATTTCCTTTTCATGCTCTATAATGTTATGGAAATGGATCTGTTGAGTTAGGCTCATGCTGGGGAAGAGAAAGGAAATGGGGAACTTTCTGAAAGATCACAAATCCTTCCACTTATAGTCAGCTCGAAGGTGTTCCCCCAAACCCATTACCATGCAGCAATTTTACCCTTTAAGATTTTTTTTCAGTGCTGATGGCTAAACCTGACCTTTCATGTAAGTGTATGTGAAACTACCAGGACTCTGCCACTGTTGACTACAGGAATGACAGAGATGGGATTAAAAAAATAGATGCACCTTTAAGCATTTTGCATTTTACAAGCTCACACAATAAAAACTGTGATCAATCTTCAGAGAAAGCATACCCTGGAAAGAGGAACTGCATTAGGGAGTAAATATCACTGGTTTTATTGGACTCCAACTCTTGTTACAACCAGGTTCTAGAATCAGCCTCAAAGACAGGACTTTGTGAAGTACCAGCTAGTAGTGCCTGCAAAAGAAACTCAGCTGCTCTGATGGAATTCAGATGCTGGGTGCTGTCTGAAGGAACTTTCTTTCACACTGGATCAGCAGAATTGAGAGGGAAAGGTAACCTTAGGGCATTTAAGAGAGAAATTCAGAGACTTGGCAACTGCTCTGCTGTTGAGGATTTGCCTTCTCTGTTTTCACCCTAGATCCATGTTTCTTACCATTTAATGAATGGGTCTGTCAAGGCTGACTGCCATATAGAAAGGTTATGGAGTTGAGATCCCATCCAGAAGAGCATTTTGAGACCACCGAGTACTTGCTTTGAATATTACAAATGACTACTGGCACATGAGACAGAGGAAAAATCAACTTGGAAATCATAGAGAGCTTTGCATGGTATTCAGCATAGTAACACTTGCCATTTATTGAATACTCACCTGTGGGCCAGGGACAAGGCCAAACACCTTCTATACATTATTAGATTGATGTGTCTGTGAGTTTATCTCATAAATCATCATTTAGGAGGTTTGAAATCTCAGTCATGGGCAGGGAGTAGTGAGCTGGCTGCTATAACCAAGAAAATAAGCTATGTAACCAAAAGTAGAGGGAAAAGAATACAATTTAAAAGCTGGAGACTTGAGTTCTAAACAGTTTTGACAATTCCGCAAATCACGTTTTTCCTTGCTCACCTGGTTTACTTTAGAGAAGTAAGGAGAAGATATGAATGAGCACGTGTAAAAGTGCTTTGAAAGCTAAAAGGCTAAACAAAAACAAGATTGAATTTTAAGTTATGAGATATTAATTTAACCTGCATGCTGACTTATTCTTTTCTCTATTAATTATTGCTGAGTTCTATGTCTCCAACTATGACTATGGATTTATTTTCTTCTTGAATTTCTATCAGTGTTTGCTTAATGTATTTTGAAGTTATATCATTCATGCCTGATGGTTCCTGATTTTTGTATCCTTATTGATCTTTTATTCTAGTATTTATGGGTAACCCCACTGTGCCAATTTCTATATCTGTTAGGGTTTTTGGTTTTGTTTTGAAAAAATAGAAAACTGTGGCTATTTTAAGCAGCATTAACAACAACAACAACAAAAATGGAAGACTCAAAGTAGCTCACATAATCAAAGGAAAGCCCTAAAGGACCATGTTTGGGAAAGCTTATAGTAAAGGTGCTTGAGAAGATTAAATGTTGATGTTGCAGGATACCAACATCAGGAGGTATGAAGATCAAATAATTCTCATCTCTGTGTCACTTTTCTCATGATTTAAATTCTAGGGGAAAGCATTTCATTGTCCTAGATCAAGTAAAATATCCACCTCTTGGCCAATGATAACAAAAGGGTCTTTGCTTGACAGTCCCAGAATACTGCATCCAGAGGGAGAAAGGTGAGTTCTTAAAGAAAAATCAGTTTGCTATTAACAGAAGAAGGAGAAATGGATATTAAAGAGGCAAAAAGTGACAGAACTCTCAACTATGAAACATGATTTACCTGCCAAAAATTTTGATGTTATCATGTAAATCTTATAAAATCCCAAACATGATATATCAGTCAGCTTGGGCTGCTATAAGAAAACACCAAAGACTGGAAGGATTAAAAAATAGGAATTCATTTTCTCACAATTCCGGAGTCCAAGATCAAGGTGCTTTGGTTTCTAGTAAGGCTCTCTTCCTTGTCCTCGTATGGTCTTTCCTTTGTGTGTGCAGAGAGAGCAATCTCTTCTTCTTCTTAAAAGGCCTCTAATCCTATGCGATTAGGACCGCACCCTTAATGACCACATTTAAACATTACCTCCTAAAGATTCTGTTTCTGAATACAGTCACATTGGGAGTCAGGGCTTCATCATATGAGTTTTGGGGGGTCTGTAACACATGAACTTTAGCTTTTTGAGGGAGTAGTACTAAGTAAGAACATTATTAAGATTTTCCAGGAATGTCTTTGCATTTAAAATCATTTTATTTTATTGTTAGCTTGCATATAAGCTGTAGAATTGAGATGGAAGCAAATTCTTAGCTACTCTCCACTTGTGAGAGAGTATCTTCCCCTCTCCTTGAATCTGGCTGACCTTAATAACTTGTTTGAACAATAGAATTTGGGAGAAGGGACATCCTGGAACTTCTATGATGCATCTTCTACCAGTCTTTTGGAAAACCTGTTCTTGGTGTTTCTGTGAAAGACGTTTATCCACATGGAAGCCATAATGCTCTGAAAAGCCCAAACCACGTGAACAGACTCTGAAGGACAAGTCATTATGTGACGTAAGGCCCTAAGTTGCCAGATGTGTGCAGGAAGAGGCCCTTACGGAAGTGGATCCTTATATTTCCGGCTGCCTCCACTGTTGCCACAAATGATCCAGTCAAGCCCTCCCCCAGATTCTTACAAAATTATGAGTGAAAACAATGTTTTATTTTTTAAGCTAATCAGTTTTGGAGTAGTTTACTATGTGATAGTAAGTAAAACAGGCACCAAAGACTTATGAATGGAAAAAAAATACTTAAAATTGTTAATATTCAATTCCTAACTTTTTTTTTTTTAAAGAAAAATAAGGTTAATCTAGAAGAGCTCTTAAAACAACGGTGTCATGTTAGACTTTCATTGGAGAATTATTGAATCTTCATGATTTTTAAGGTTCCCTGTGTTTATGACTGAGCAAAAACTTGGGGGGAAATTTCCCAAGGATATCCAATCACACAGTGGATTGAAAAACTGATAGCCTATGGCTGATGAGGTAATTCCCTCAAGGGGGAGTTTAACTTCCACATGAGTAGAAGAACGATGGAAAGAAGCTGAAGGAAAAAACCAGAACTATTCTGTATTCTCTTGATTAAAGGCTGCTTCCTCCCTTTTTATGATGAATTTCTTCAGAGAGGTAAAACAAACGATGCCCCTTAGCACTCATTAATGAAGGCTCTACCTGCCATTCAGACGGGAAAGACTTCCTTGGAACTATAGCTACCCATGCATTTACATTCAGCACCACAATAGAGCTAAAAGTTAACAGTTTCATTTTATTAAGAAGTAAGTAGGAATTACCACTACTCTCCAAAAAGGATAACAAACAAATGCATTTGCTTCAAACTGCAGAAAATACAGGGGCTATAAATGTTCTCTTTATTAGGCCTTTCAAATGGAATATTTTGAAGAAAACAAACAGCAATTGTAAGATTGTAAAGAGAAATTAGCATTTTGCTTGAAAGAAATGGCAATTAACAATGATGACAATGTGATTTATACTAATTGAGATTAAGTCAGACAAAATGGCAACATTAGTAATCATTTGAAGTGCTGTATTACTCATTATACTGTGCTTTGTAAACATCTCTTGAAATTAAAAAGTAATTAGTAGCATTTTAGTCATTTAATTCATTCTAATTAGGATTTTCAAAAATCTACAGACCTGCTGTTGAAATCCTTTCCTATTTTGAATTGAGAAAACACATTCCTTTTAAAAAAAATCAACTTCTAGTGCTCTTTCTTGATCTGTAGTCTTCATAAAAAAATAATAAAAGGAAAATGGTATAATTAGAAGCCATAGGTAGGAATTTACTTGAATTGGGCTAAATTTAAAAATTCAACTTGTGGGGCGCCTGGGTGGCTCAGTCGTTAAGCGTCTGCCTTCAGCTCAGGTCATGATCCCAGGACCCTGGGATCGAGCCCCGCATCGGGCTCTCTGCTCAGCGGGAAGCCTGCTTCTCCCTCTCCCACTCCCCCTGCTTGTGTTCCCTCTCTCGCTGTCTCTCTCTCTCTGTCAAATAAATAAATAAAAAATCTTAAAAAAAAAAATTCAACTTGTAATTCATGGAAGATGCATTTTAATCTTTTTTTTTTTTTTTTCTGTGAGTGGAAAGCATGTTTTGTCAGTTGGTAAAAGGAAAGAAGCACTTATTATTCTTTTACTGGTCTCGTTCAGCCACATCTTCAGAATATGTCTTTAAAGAAAAAGAATAGCTTTAGCCAGAGTTGTTATTTGGATGGCATTTGGAATATAGAAAATTAAGTTTATTGCCAGGACTTTATGACTGGTGATAACATTTGCTCTATGTACTTGATGAAAGGAGGAACTCAAACCTCACCTTGCGGGGCAGATGTAAGTTGAATGGCAAGGCCAGGAATAATTGCCTTTCTATCAGAAGTTGTAGCAGGACTGTGCACTTTCAGGCTGGATTTCCTTTTGTACTTTGATGGTGGTGCTAATAATGATGGAGGTGTTTGTTAGAAGGTAGTAAGTGTATTAGTTTCTTATTGCCATTGTCACAAATTATCCATCAAATTGGTGGTATGAAACAACACAGTCTTATTATCTTGCATATCTGGGGTTCAGAAGTCTGAAATGGGTCTGGCTGGGCCAAAGTCAAGACACGAACAGGGCTGTGTTCCTTCTGGAGACTCTAGGGGAGAATCTGTTTTCTGGTCTTCTTAGAGCTGTGGAGGCCACTTGCGGTCCTTGGCTCATGGCCTCTTTCTTTCTTCAAGACTAGCGTATGCACTGCTCTGATCTCTACTTCCAGAGCTTTATCTCTTTCTCTGATTCTGACCTGTCCTTCCATTATGATGTCTCTTTACCTGTGATGCACCCCTTTTTCCTCTTTCACGTAAAAGGACTCATAATAACATTGAGCCCACCTACATTAATCCAGGACAATCTCTCTCATCTCAAGTAAATTATGAATCTTAATTCCACCCGCAACCTGAATTTCCCCTTGCCATATATCACAACATATTCACAGGTTTCAAGGATTAAGATGTCGCCATTTTAGGGGACCACAGTAGGATATGAAGACTGTTAGATCTCATGGAGGGTAGGGAAAGCTGGAATTCCTGGATCCTGCTCAGATCACATCTATGCCTTTCTTTCTCAGAGTTCTCTAAGGATGTGGTAGACATTCTTAAAAAAAAAAAAAAAAGAAGTCAAGGGCACCTGGGTGGCTCAGGTGGTTAAACGGCTGCCTTCAACTCGGGTCATGATCCCAGGGTCCTCGGATCAAGCCCCACATCGGGCTCCCTGATCAGTGGGGAGCCTGCTTCTCCCTTTCCCTCTGCCTGCTGCCCCTCCTACTTGTGCTCTCTCTTTCTCTCTCTATCAAATAAATAAAATCTTTAAAAATAAAAGTCAAATGGGAAACAAAGAACCATTTTTATAGGTGGACTTGAGCCCCAGTAACCACTGCTGCAGTAAAGTGGGCTGAGCCATGGGGAAACATCCCCCCCTTTTTTTTGGCTAACTATTTCGAAATAGCTTTAGATCAAAGTGTTCCTATTTCTTCAATTACCGCCTAGCCTGTGCCTAACTGTGCATCTAGTATTACTACACTCACGTATTCATTCATTCCCTCTACAAATACTCATTGAGCACTTGTGTTGTATCAGGCACTGCTCTAGGTTCTAGAGATATAACATTGAATAAGATAGACCAGGGTGCCTGGGTGGCTCAGTTGGTTAAGCGACTGCCTTCGGCTCAGGTCATGGTCCCAGAGTCCTGGGATCGAGTCCCACGTCGGGCTCCCAGCTCAGCAGGGAGCCTGCTTCTCCCTCTGACCCTCTCCCCTCTCACGCTGTTTCTCTCTCGCTCGCTCTCTAATAAATAAATAAATAAAATCTTAAAAAAAAAAAAAGATAGACCAAAAACTAAATCTTGTTCTCAAAAGCTTACACTTGAGTGTGCACCTAGGGATAGCAGGAGATACACAATATACAAATAGAGAATATAAATACAAAATTTGTTGTTTGTTGGTAAACGAAGCAGGGGATGGGGATAGAAACTGCAGAGAGAGGGCATTTATGTTTTTTTTTTTTTAAGATTTATTTATTTATTTGAGAGAGAGAGAATGAGAGAGAGTACATGAGAGGGGGGAGGGTCAGAGGGAGAAGCAGGCTCCTCGCTGAGCAGGGAGCCCGATGCGGGACTCGATCCTGGGACTCCAGGATCATGACCTGAGCCGAAGGCAGTTGCTTAACCAACTGAGCCACCCAGGTGCCCCATTTATGGTTTTAATGCAGTGTTCAAGGAAAGATTTCCTCAGAAGCTGACTTAACGAGCAAAGACAGTAAAGAAGCATGAGAGTTGGTCTTGTGGATATATAGGGCAAGAACAGTCCAGCAGAGAGAAAATATAAATGCTCTGATGCGTGGTATATTTAAAAGAGAAGTTAGCATGGGTAGAGTAGAGTGAGCTAGGGAAAGACTTAAAGAAGGTGAGATCAAAGAGATGCCCAGATTACATCAGACATTGTAAGGACTTTAGCTTCTACTCCAAATGAAATGGAAATTAGAAGGTAGAGGAGTGATGTCACCATCTGACCTACGTTTCAAAAGGCTTATTCTGGCTGATAGGTTGAGAAAAGTCTGTGGGATATGAGAATGAAAGCAGGAACAAGAATTAGGAGCTATTATCTAATCCAGAAGAGATATGATGGGGGCTTGGACCAGTCTGATAGAAGAGGACATGAGAAGTGGTCACAAAGGAAGGACCAGACAGAAGAGAAAGAAAGTAAGGACAGCCTCATGGGCTGAAGACAAAGCACTGAGCTAGAGCTATATAGGTAGTTATTTATGTACTCAAGAGGGGAGTCCAGTCAATGCTCTAGAATCTGACCAATTTTGATTTGTATTTTTCCTTCCTGAGGGTTGATGAAAAGAGGAGATAGTATGGAAGGCATGGGGAAGGAAGAAGACTAACACAGTAAATTCCCATTACAAGTTTGTTGAATTTATTTGGATGCTTTCCCAGTGCAATCTGCTCACCCTCAGTTGTATCTCTGTAGGGCCAAGTTTTCAGATGTACCTGCCAATGAATGTGCAAGATTAACTGACACTATTTACAAATGAGAGAGGTCTAGGAGGCCAGTGCAAGAACAGAAATTTATAAATGAAAAGCTGTGCATTTCTATTCTAGTATATTCACTTTTTAATTTTGGGGGGGGTGGGGGCAGAGGGAGAAGGAGAGAGAGAATCTCTCGGTGCTCGGTCTCACAACCCTGAGGTCATGACCTGAGCCAAAATCAAGAGTCAGACAACTTAACCACCTGAGCCACCCAGGCACCCTATATTCACTTATTTTTTGTAAAAGTTTTGGCAGATCCTCTCTTTCTATGTGTAGCATCTTGCATCTTCCAAAGATGATTGCAACAATATTTGTCATCCCCCATGTTTTTCCAAAAGCCTCTATTTCTCCATCAAGAAGTGGGGTCTAATTTCCTTCTCCTTGAATCTGGTCAGTCTTGTGACTTGCTGCAACCAACAGAATGTGTCTGGAACAATGCTGTGTGACTTTCAAGAATAGGCCATAAAAGGCGATACAGCTTCTATTGGATCTTTGACATTGTAAGCTGCTGTGTGAGAAGTCCCAGTATCCTGCAACTGTCCCCATGCAGAGGAAGCCCAAAGCCATACAGAGAGAGGACATATGTAGGTTTTCTAGCCCACAGCCCAGCTCAGGTCCCACCTGGTAGCCAGCATCAACCCCCAGACCTGTGAATGAAGGTGCTACCAGATCCCATTCTCCACCTTTGTGAGTCTCCCCAGGTGAGGCTATAGACCATATGGAGAAGAGACAAGACTTCTCTGCTGTGCCTTGTCCCAAATCCTTATCCAAACAATCTGTGTACATAATCAAATGACTTTTATTATGTATATGCCACTACTTTTTGAGCTTGGTTAATACAGAAATAGTAACCTGGCAGCTCAGTTTTCTCATTTATAAAATGAAGATAATTTTACTCACTTCCTTATAAGCAGTAAAGCTTATATGAGTATGTTAAATTTTTACTTTATACCAGAAAAGCTTAAAAAAAGAAAACTTAAGGTTTATTGAGTATTCATAAGGAACACATTAGAAGTGCTTTCAAGCATTTTGCATGTATTAGCTCCTAATCCTCACCACAACTCTAGGAGATAAGTGGTATTATTAAACCCACTTTACAGATGAACAAACTGAGACACAAAGAAGATAAATAACTTGCCTGAGTTCTGGCACCTAGCAAATGGGTATGCTGGGATTTGAACCCAGGCAATGTGGCTCCAGAGTTTGTACCTTAATGTCTAGATTATGTTGTTTTTCAAGGAGAAATAGGAATGATTTTTAAGAGTAGTAGATTGAGTTATAGTTTTACCCAAGTCCTTAGCATGTGACCTGGAGTCACTATACTCTGAGTCTTAGTTTCTGCATTCTTTGAATTGGGAAGGTGATTGCTTAAAACTCTGATCTCACTGGGTTTTAGTAAGGATCATATGAGATAATGCATGTGACAGCTCTCTGAAGTTTCCATAACTATAAGGCGGTAGCTATCCTTACACTCCTATTAGAGAACCTGGCATTTGATGTACCTGGAAATAGAACTTGGATCTTTGAAATGTAGCTTTTAATCTGAAGCAGTGCTATTCCTACTCTTCTGAAAAATAAACTGTGTCTTGATGAAAATCCAGGATCTCATCATTTTTTTAAGTTTTTTTTTTTTTTGTACCGGAGATGGCTTTGGCAACATGCCCTCCTAGATGTCCAGAGAAGAGGTGGTCCTCTTCTGATTCTCTCCCACACTCAGGGTCTCTGTTTCTCAGTCCTCATCTAACACTTCTCACACAAACCAAGACATCCATTCAATCCTTAGACTATGAGAAAGATGCCTCAGCAACATACACTTGCTCACAGCAAAGTCCTAGTTCTTCTTCTCACCTACTTCTCAAAGCTTGTCCCACAAATTCTGCTTGGTTCTTGCATTTCTCCCTCTTGTTCTCCAATGCCACCTCTTTTACAGAGGCTCCTCCCTTGTTTTTTGATACTGACAACATACCCAACTTCTTTGGTTTAATCCTAAGTATCAAGGTATTTTTGTAGCACATTTTCAGATTATCACTCAGTTTTAACCATTTGATGAAGTTCCAGGTTTCTTTCCTGGCCCTGGAACCCACCTGAAACTAGCCAGTGTGGCTGGTGGGCACTGCCCATCCACTCAGATCAGGATCCTCATGCAGGGGCACTGAACGATAGTCTGGATAGAACTAGTCATTCTTGTAAGAGTGTATAGGATGGGTAATGCAATCTTTGTGGCTTTCTTTATTGTTTTATTTTAATAAGACCCTGCTTGTTAGTTGTAATTAGGTGTCAATTTTATTAACTTCACTGTTGTAACAGCATAGCAAAAAAGTGAATATATTCTATAAAAGCTAACTTCTTTGGTGTGTTGTTTAGATTCCCAAAATAAATTAAGGCTAATATATTGACTTCAATTAGTGAACAGTAGGAATGAGGGAAGGGACAGAGTCAGAGTGGGAGAATTAGAGGGACCTGCAGTTATGGAGGAGTGGAGGAGTATAAAAGCAATTTAACCCAGTTAAATTGGATTTTAAAGACCATAAGGAGACAGACTGGGGCCTTGGGGAACAAAGGAATATAGTCATTGCAACAGTGAAGAACATGGGCACTGTGGGCACTCACAAAAAGAGAGCTTGGAGGTGCTGTGGAAAGGGAGTGATATAATTTGAATGGTAAATACGGGGCATGAAAATAGAGTCTTGTAGTGGTTGAAGAAAGGATGGGAAGATTTCTAGGGAATTCTTATATTGTGTTGTCAGAATGTTTTCTGTAAGTTCCTCTGAACTATCTCATGACATGAGATATTGGATTTAAGGAATGAGGGAATACAGCAGGATTTTTTAGTCTTGGCACTGTTGACATTTTGGGCCATCTGATAATTCTTTGCTGTGGGGACTGTCCTTTGTACTGTGGATGCATCCCTGGCCTCTACCCACTAGATGCCAGCATTATATACTCCACTAATTGTGATAACCAGAAATGTGTCCAGACATTACCTAGTATCCCCTGGGGGACAAAATTGCCCCTGGTTGAGAACCACTGGGATACAGGAATAGACATTATTAAGGTTATTGATATTTCAGGGGCCTCCTTTGTGTCAGTCACTGCTCCAACCACTTCAGTTATTTTATTTTTTATTTATTTATTTATTTAATTTTTTTTATTTATTTTTATTTTTATTTTATTTTTATTTTTTATTTTATTTTTTTAAGATTTTATTTATTTATTTGACAGAGAAAGACACAGTGAAAGAGGGAACACAAGCAGGGGGAATGGGAGAGGGAGAAGCAGGCTTTCCGATGAGCAGGGAGCCGGATGCGGGGCTCGATCCCAGGACACTGGGATCATGACCTGAGCCGCAGGCAGACGCTTAACGACTGAGCCACCCAGGCGCCCCACTTCAGTTATTTTAAACTTCTTAATTCTTAAGTGAAAAATAGGTATTATTGCCCTCATGTTGGAAATAAGGAAATACAATTTGAGAAGTTAAGCAACTCATAGCATATATGCTATTTTAATTGATTATATTTATTTAAGTAACTATAGAAGATGGTTTGGATACTAATTTTTTTCTTGCCAAATTTGATTTTACTATTGACATTCTGTTACCAAGGTATCTTTTCTCTTTTCTATTGTTTCTCCACTTCTTTCCCCACACCGTCCACCTACAACACAGTGGCCACTGACAATAAACTTGATATTGGAATAATAATCAATATGAATAAGGAAAAGGGGCTCAATTTGAATCATCAGTGATTCTTACAAGACTGCATGGCCGAAACAGTGATTACCCTGTGGTTCAGTCACTTTTCAGATTATTGGGCCATCATGGAATATTAAAAAAAAATTCTGATCAGTTCAATTTAGTTAGACAGAAGCTGAGTGTTTATTGTGTATCAGATGTGGTACAAAGCTAAAAAAAACCAAGACAAAAAGATGGTGTCGGTCTTATGGAACCTTAGACTTGAGTGGAAGAGCACTTTACAGTATTGTAAAATAAGCTAGTTAGTTCCTTCATCCTGCACTTGTGTTTGCACTGTGTAGCTTTCCTTCATAATATTTATCACTATTTATAAGTGTTTATTTTTTTTTTATTTGATTAGTGCTGGCTTCCCCTCCCGGACTGTAAGCTTATAGAAGCCCGAGCCTCTCATGTTACTCACCACTGTATCTCAAGAGCCTGTATACGAGTGCTTGGTGAAAGCATGTTGAAGGAATGAAAGTGTGCCTAACAGAATGAATAAATGAATAGGAAAGACCTACACAGAGTTTGGAAAGTGCAGATGCATGGCAGGTCACCCATCTTGGAGTGAGGTAGATGGGTGGGTTGGAGGAAAATCAGAAATACTCCCTAAAGGTAGAGATAACTCATCTGAGTCTTGGTGACTGAATAAAAGTTAATGATACACTCAAATAAGTCATGATTATTTATATTAGTCAACATTCCTGAAGAATTGGGAACTTGGATATATTTACTGATTCTTCTGTTCATTCCAAGTTGCTTTAATATTTTTATAGTACTTGCTTTTAGGACAAGTCAAGGCATTGTTTCCAATTCACCCTTAAGTTTCACAGATGTAGTGAGAGGCTGATATCACTGTGATCTTGAAAAGGAGACATGGGTCTTGAAAAGTAAGAGGATGCCTTTGGGTCACCCAAAACTCTTCAGTCATGGTGGCCAACACTGTGCTGAGAATGGGGAGAATGGGCTTTAGGACAACATTTATGATCACATTTTTGTATTTTCTGGTTTTGAATGATACTGTAAAATAAAAATAAAATAATATGCTGTAAAAAGTATATAAATATACTGTAAAAAATTTTGGTAAAATCCCACCATAATTCCACTTTCAGAGTTAACTGCTTATGATAGATTTCCATAGAGATTTTGAGAATATTAATTTTTGATATTTAATGTTATTTCAAATATTGTCTTGTTAGAAATACTGTCCCATAACCTGTTTACATGCTCTTGCTTTCATTTTATTTGTATTTTTCATTGGTCTTAGAAAAACATACATGTTTCTAATAAAAAATTTGAACAAAAATAACCCTAAGGGGGCACCTGGTGGCTCAGTCGGTTAAATGGCTGCCTTCAGCTCAGGTCATGATCACAGGGTCCTGGGATTGAGCCCCGCATCGGGGCAGAGGGGGATCCCTGCTCAGCGGGGAGCCTGTTTCTCCCTCTCCCTCTGCCTGCTGCTCTGCCTTCTTGCGCTATCTCTCTGTCAAATAAATAAAAACCTTAAAAAAAACCCAACTAGTTAAAAAAAAAATAACCCTAAAATGCAGAAAGTGAGAGTGCTGCAATCCTTTGTCCCCAAGGTGACCACTAGTAACATTTTGGTTTATATATTTTCAAATATTTTTATATTATGTGTATACACGTACCACATGCTCAGACACACACATAATGTTGGTGTGTGCATTGTTTTTTTCAAAAATGGGATTCAACTTGCTTATTTCACATTTTCAAGTCACTTATGCACATATATCTCTGCATCATTTCTAACAGATAATGATAAACATTAAGATTTCCAGTTCTTCTTTACTACCAACATTGCTTCAATAAGTAACTTTTCCCCAATTCATGTATATTTGTGTAGATATATTTTTGGAATAGAGTACTAGAATTGAAGATGCCGTATGAAAGGATAGACCCATGTAAAAGTTTGATATTGGAAAACTACCTTGAGAAACATTATACCAGTTTATGTCCCTACCAACTATATATGAATGCCTTTTGCCCTGTACTTCTATTAACACTCTTCAAAAATGACACCTCGTTATTTTAATTTACATAGAATTTGTTTATTAGTGATGTGAAGGATCTTGTATTTATATTATATCTCATCTTCTGCAAATCTGTTCTACCTCTCCTTTGTCCATTTTTTTCTTAGGTTTTTATAATTTTCCTTGTTCTCTTAAAGGCATGTTTTTCCTCTAATGATGCTAACCTTTTGTTTTCCATTTAAATTACAAAAATTTTCTCTCCTTTGTTTCTCATTTTACCCCCACATTTTGATGGGCTCTGGTTTTATTATGTTCTGTAATAATATTAAAAAAAAATTATATATTGTCCCTAGATTTAATGTCACACTGAAATTAACCATACGTACCCTGAGATCATACAATAAGTCTCCAATATTTTCTTCTAGGATTTTTAAAGCTTCATTTTTTCCCTTTTAAATCTTACATCTCTGTGGACTTGTCTTTGGTGTAGGTTATAAGGTAAATATCTAATTTTTCCTCGAATATTGTCATGCCCAAATATAATCTACACTAACCCCATTTGTTGTTGTTGTTGTTGTTTTTATTTTTTTCATGCTTTTAAAAGTACTATACTTTAATAGATTGTTTTTTAAAACTGGCGAGAGATAGTACTAATTAATTTACTGTGCTTCTTTTTCAACATTTTGAGTGTTATTTTTGAAACTGCTTTGAGGTATAGGTATGAGAGGGCAGGTTTAATGAGGCAGATGGAATCAGGAGCCTAAAGTTAAAACTTTACTATTTTTCTTAAAATGACTCTTTTGACTATACAGGATAGGATACATCTGGCTGCAAACATTTGGCTTACTCCCACTTGATATTTGTAGAGTGATTTGAATCATATGTTATAGAGATGTTTTTGTATGATGGTTGATAGTAGAAGCCCTAACCTCAGGTCCCAGGGCAAAAAGGCCCAGTGTAAATCAGTAATTCAGCACTTGGTCTGAACCTTCATACAGTAATTGGATATCAATGAGCAATCCCAAAGAGTCACAAATTGCAGAGTCATGCCTTCAGGCTGAAATGAACATGGGAAGTGTGGCCAAGGTTTGGTTAAGATCCCTTATATTAGATAAAGCAGAATTAGTGGACTGTTCAGAGTTCAACCAGAACTAAGTGAACCGTCCATATAGGGCAACTTGGGTTTAAGGCTAATGTACTTTAGATTGGTTTCTGAAATAACACTGTGCTGCAGAAGGATTTACTTTGAAGGACTAGGGGAATGTTTGCATATTTGCAGGTGCTTTTTTTTTTTTTTTTTTTAATTTGGATTGTCTTAAAGGCAAATCTTGTTTGACTTTCAACATATGACTGCAAGAATATGGACCAGGAAACCACAAGGGAATTCCATATTGAACCATACCTCATCCTTGTTTAGTCTCGAATTTGACCTGCTAGTTTCTCTCATTGACTTGGGATTTTTCCACATAATTTTGAGTGTCTGAACCAGTGTCTGCCTCCTGTTCTGCTCAATGAACTGACCGCTAAATACTTGAAATCTCAAAGCACCCTTTGAATCAATTTCAGTGCTTTTTATGCCCCTGGTAGAACCAGTGGGTTTAGATCACTAGAAGCTCTGAAGAATCAATGGCTGAATGTGTAGTGACTGCTTCATCTCAGCTGCTACTGAATGATTCTTGTTTGTGTTTCAAGTTTTGCAAACCATTTCAGGATCCCTCTGGGCTGAGAAGGGCTAGAGTAATATAAGATATACTAGCAGTGGTAATAACCTTTTATTTATCAAACACCTTGCTTCTAAGGAGCTCAGAGTGCCTTATGGATGTTCTCTCATGAATCCTCCTGACATCCCTGTGAGGCCTGAAGCAAATGCTTTGCTATCCTGGAATGGAAGGAGAGAAAATGGTAAAGCAGGAAAGTAGAACACACGGCAGTCATCAGTGAGGGATGAGGGTAACTCCTAATTGAGCAGTGATATGCAGCAGATATGTCTTGATAGATAAGGCAAAAAGCAGTAGTTTAATTTTTATGAATGATGATGATGATAGCTAATACTGATTGAATGCTCATTACGTGCCAAATAATTCTTTAAGCACTTTGCTCGTAGTAACAAATTGAATCCTCCCAACATTCCAGTGAGATTGTTACCATTATTATACCCATTTTACAGATAAGGGAAATTAAAGAGGAGTTACATGACTTGCTTGGGGTCACAGAACTAGGCTCTTTGAGCCAATAATCGGATCAAGGTAGTTAGTATGAAATCTCAAACTCTTAACTGTTCATTGTACTATGGAAAATATACTCTACTAAGGTCTGAGGTAAATACAGTTAGAGATAGATTCTTTTGTTTTATGTATGTTCTCTTATGTATGTATAAGTCTTCTTTCAAAATACAAATAATCTCAAGATAGTGGAATTTTCAGTAAACATTGACATTACTTATTGAAACCTGTTCCTCTTGGAATAATCAAATAGAAAAGGCACTAGCTATGATTTTGAACACCTTCTACATTAAATTAAGTGGTAGGATTTGCAGAAGATTTTCAAGGCAGGTATGGAAGGGGAGGGAGCTAAAACGTGTTGTGCACTTGGTATGTTTAAGCACAGTGTTAGTTATTCCATGTAGATTTTGTCATTTAATTTTTCCAACAGATCTTTGAATTCTGATTTTGCTAATTAAGAAATGGTGAATTAGGCTGTCCAGGAGTAAGTAGCAGAAGTCAGATCAGGACTCCATGGCTATGAAATCTCTGCTCTTACCTCTGTATCTGTCTCACAAGGGAGAGGTGTAGATGGAAGAGAGCCCAGGCTGGATCTAGGCAAAGTCAGCACTAAGTACATGGGAAGAAGAAAGAGGAGAAGCTGGAAGGGAAGCAGTTGGTAAAGTAGAAGGCACGGTATAAGCCTTGGAGAAAGAGGAAAGGCTTTTAGCATGGGAGTGATCAGTGGTGGTAAATGTGAAGTCAAGAAGACTGAGGACTAAGTAATGTCCTTTCGGCAGGTAAGTAGTAGCTATGACCTTAAACAGAGCGGTAGAATGGTGGGGAAAAGTCATGTTGCAATGGATACTGTACAGAATTGGAATAGAGAAAATAGATCAGGCAATTCAAGATAAAACCTAAAATAGATTGAACAATTCTATGGATTAGACATTGCTTTACATACATTGTCTCTCAACTTTACAGTGGTTCTTAGAGACTATTATTACCACTATATTTCTGATGAGGCAACATAGGGCTAAAAATTGGAAATCGTTAGTAGTAACGATAATGTAGTTACTGTGTACTAAAGCCAGAATCAAAAGCTAGGTCTCACTTACTCCAGAGCCCATGTCTTTTTTTCAACTTCTCCTTCCAGAATATATAGACTGGTCCTTGGTGAAACCTTCCTGCACTATACTCTTACTTCTCACAGTTGTTTACTATGCCTCCTTGTAAAAGGATTATATTCCCTGCCCCACTGATGTCAGTCCTGCCCATGTAATTTGTTTTGGCCAATTAATGTGAATGAGAGTAACATGGGGTTAGGGTCACAAACTTCTGAGCAACATAGAAGTTGTAGAGTCCAGTCATAGACCACTGCACTCTTTTTCCCTCTGCCACAAGACCATGATATTCCAGATGAAGGCTGCTTAGTCACCTTGGATTCCAGAATGAAGATAATGGAAAGGGAGTGAGAAATATAAGCCACTTATATTTTGGGGTTATTTGTTAGTATAGCATAACCTTGCCTATCCTGGCTGATTTACTATCATGACTGGAAGGAGGGGAAAGAGTGGAAGCCAGAGGTGAAGGAAGTTGTAATGCAAAGGATGTACAACTGTCACATAATCATTGTCAGATCAACTAGACAGAATATCAGGGGATCAAACCTAACATCCCAAGAAAAAAATCACTAGCTTGATAAAATACCCAACAAGAGAAGAATTTAGCTGAGAATACCCTTAGGACAATTCCAGACTTAAAAAAAAATTATTACTCTGATGAGTAGGACAGATACCCTCACCTCATATTAAATATGCTGTTGAAAGTGATTTATTCTGAAAAGAAATAGTCCCTAAGCAATCTCAGAAACTCAACAGCAAATGCATATTTAATGCGGCCATTTTTAAAACAGTGCACTTGCAGAGAAGGCACTTGCAACCCAGACCTTGGAGGTTGGGAATAGAGAGAAAGCATTTCATCCTGATTATAAAACAAAACAAAATGAAAAAATAAAATAAAGCCCTAATCTGCATATGTGTGCGTGCTTGCATGTATGTGGGAGAAAGGGAGGAGGTGAGGGTTCTAAGATGTTAACTTGAGCATTATAATCCCTCTCCCAGGATTTTTTTTCTGAAAAAGACTACCTGTAACAAAAAGCTCACTAATTATTTTGGTAAAAATTCTCTAGAGCCCTTAATGAGCCAAAATTCTCTCCAAACAGAGACTGAGCCACCTCTTCAGAGGACTGTGCCAGTTCTCATACCTTGTTATCTATTTGCTGTCTGCTTGGGATTACTGATGAAGAGGTGATTGTGACTCTAATCACTTCCGTGTATTTAGCACTCCTTATGTGCTAGCCCCCTCCTTGAAGTGGTTTCACATATATTTTCTCAATTAACTCTCATGATAACTTTAGCAGGCAGCCCACAAAGTTCTGTATACTTGTGTCCCTGACTATTTCTCCAAACTCATTTTATGCTACAATCTCTCATACTCACTACATTGCAATCTTCTTTCATCTCCCTGAATTTTTGTTCCTGACTCAAGGCATTTGCCTGTATTTGTTTCCTTTGCTTAGAATTCTTTGTCCCATAAGATCCTTCTCAACTTTTAGGTCTCAGTTTCAGGTTACATTCACCAGAGATGTCTTTCTTCACCACTCCGTCTGATGTAGCTACCCCTGGCGAGGCTTTATCTCAGCCCCCTTGTGTGTATGTTTCATAGTGCTTATCATAATTGCATTTGTCTATTTACTTGTGCCTTGTCTGTTTCCCCAGTGAAGACATAAGTTCAATGAGTGTATGAGTTATTTCTAAATTTTAACCACTGAATTCCCAGATCCAAAAAAATACTAGGAATGTAGACATATTGAATTATTATTTGTTGTGTAAATGGATTAATTATTATTATTTGCCCTTTATGGATGAAGAAACTGAGGCTCAGAGAAGAAAAGTGAGTTGTCCAAGGATACTTAGGAGAGAAAGGACCCAAATTCAGATCTGTCCATCTCTAAACCACACACGTTTGATGCACCATTTGTTGATGAATTTGTTTATTCATTCACCACTTATTAAGTATTTGTTCATTGGCAGGCACTGCTGTTAGGCATTAAGAGTGTAATGGTCAGGAAAAATAGTCAAACACAGAAATAAAGTTCCTACCTTCAGGGAGCTTATATGGTTGACCCTTGAGCAATGCAGGGATTAGGGGCACTGACCCTTGCACAGCTGAAAATCTGCAATTAACTTTTGACTCCCCAAAACCTTAACTACTAAGAACCTACTGTTGACCAGAAGTCTTACTGATAAACAGTCAATTAAAAAACATATTTTGTATGTTATGTGTATTATATATTTATTCTTACAATAAAGTAAGCTGAAGTAAAGAAAATGTTATTAAGAAAATCATAAGGAAGAGCACATACATTTATAGTACCATACTGTACTTACTAAAAAAAAGAATCTGTGTAAAAGTGGATCCACCCAGTTTAAGCCCGTGTTGTTCAAGAGTCAACTGTTTTCTAGTGGTGTAGACAGATATTAAGCAATGAATCAGGGAAATAAATTAAAAACTACAACTGTAATAAATACTGTGAAGGGGAAGAATATGATAGAGCATTTGAGAGATTTGACTTGGTTTGGAGGAAGGAGTCAGGAAACTATCCCCTAAGAAATAGCAAGTGAAGATTTGAAGGAAAAGTAAGTGTTGAAGACATGAAGGGAAGGAAAAACATTTAGGGTAAAAGGAAGAGAATGTGCTAAAGCCCCATGATGAAAAGAGCCTGCTTCCAAAGAATTAAAATAAGACAACATTGTTGGAACCAAGAAAGAAAAGTAAAACTAGAGAGGTAAGTAGGCACCAGTTATGCCCTGCTTTGTGAGCCTTATTAGAAATTAAGGTCATCTACTGAAGGGGCTTAAGAGGCGAGGGTATCATGATAAGATTTACTAAAAGCAAGGAATATTCTGGTGGCTCTGTGGGAAAATGGATTCATAGCAGGCAGAAGTGTATTCAGGTAGAGTAGCTGGTTGCCTAGGGTAATAGGAGTTGGTAGTTCAGGCAAGGAATGGGTCTCCTCTGTTTTTCCATCAGAGCTGGAAAGATGTTGCCTTTTGTGCTTTAGTTGTGTAAATTGCCTTGCTTCTACTATCATCATGGCTCAGTAAACAGGAACTTTAGGTAGCAGGAGTATTGTGCAGATTGTGACGGTTAAGCTGCAAATGGAAACTGTCCTAATCTTTCCAGGCTTAGCATCTAATAGGGTAGTGGTTCTCAAAGTGTGGTCCAGGAATCCCTAGAATCCCCGAAACATTTGTGTGTGTTTGTGTGTATATGTGTGCGGTGGGTGGGGAACCACAAGATCAAAAATATTTTCATAATAATACTGAGACGTTATTTGCCTTTTCACTCTCATTCTCTCACAAGTGCACAGAGGAGTTTTCCAGAGGTAATATGACAAGTGCTATGCAACACATTGAATGAAGAAGCAGAGAAGTGAATCTAATAGGCTTCTATTAATCTAGACAGTAAAGGAATATGCAAAACTAAACAAAAACAAAAACACCACTTTTTTTGTTTGTTTTGTTAGGGAGAGAGAGGGGTGGGGGGAGGGAGAGAGATAATCTCAAATAGGCTCCACGCCCAGTGTGGAGCCCCATGTGGGGCTTGATCTCAGGACGCTGAGATCATAACCTGAGCAGAAATCAAGAGTTGGACACTTAACTGACTGAGACACCCCGGTGCCCCTACTAATTACTTTTATTGTTTTGGAAATATATTTTTCATAAATATATTATTATGTTGATATGTAATGAGTTTGTTATTGGTATTTTAAGTGAATTTATAAATAATTTATAAATAAATATTTTTTAAGTGTTCTAACTTGAGTTTTTAGTATAGTAAGTATAGATAGATATAATTCACACAAATGAAAGCCTTTTGGAGGTCCTCAGTAATTTCTAGGAATAGAACAGAGTCCTGAGGCCAAAAGTTTCAGAACACTAGACATAAAAAATTACTACTGACACAAGAGACCATGTGAAATATCTAACTTGATGGAGGAACTTTACTAACAACTAAAAGAATAGTTAATATTTAATCTTCTGTCACTAAGAGCTAGTCAAGGGTGTTTGATTAATTCAGGGCATGTCTCTAGCCAAAGTGGATTCTTGCAGAAGCAAAAAAATATATGGTAGTGACTAAATGAATATATTTATTTCTACCCTGTCTTAATACCCAAAAGATGAGTTGGAGATACTGAATGCATTTTTGGTACACAAAAATGTACCAGAGGCAGTGCCTAAATCCATAACTTATATATAAAAAGATCTGAAGACATATTTCTTGAATGAATAAAATAACTTCATGAATACTATAAAAGATATGATTTAGAAAGCTATGATATTGGGTTAGGTCTGAGAGAGTATATGAAGCATGATGACGGGAGGCTTTGTAAATTTACCAAAGTGGTATCAGAGTCTCCTCTCTCTATATAGGGTAAATAAGAGTTAATTTACCCAAAGCTCAGTCTTCAAAAACAAAATGTATATCGTGATCTTTCTTATATTTACAATCAAGGCAGGGGTTTATCTTGACTTTAGTTTCTTGGTAGTTTTTTTTAGAAAAAGAAAATATTCATATTTATGCACAAATATACACAAGCATACCCCTTTAGGAGTATTTATTTTTCTTCTCCAGGCTTTTGGAATTATTGAAATACTGTTATGCTTAGTTTTAACTAGTAGTTTAGGAGTTAGGTAGGGTTTCTCAGTTGTAGTTTTCATATTCTGTAAGCCAGAGAGAAATAAAGAAAAATGACAATTAATGGAAGGAGTATGGGGGAATAGATATTTAAGGACCAAAGAAAAAGTTCTCTGAAGTTTAGGGGCAGGATAATGTAGTATTAAGGAAAAGTGCTAATGTGTCCTAGAAGGGAATTACTTGTCTTTCATTCATCATGTATCCTTATAGACCCTCCATGAATGTCTGATGGTTTCATATATGATCTCCATGCCTCTCCCCACACTCTTTGCTCTTGCCTTTAGGGTCCATCATTCACTTCCAACCCCAATCTACTCATATTTCCAGACATGGCTTTTATATCTCATCTATGCTGGGAAGGCCTTTTATTTTTATTTTTTATTTTTTTTAAAGATTTTATTTATTTATTTGACAGAGAGAGAAAGAGAGAACACAAGCAGGGGGAGTGGGAGAGGGAGAAGCAGGCTTCCCGCTGAGCAGGGAGCCCAATGCAGGGCTCGATCCCAGGACCCTGAGATCATGACCTGAGCCAAAGGCAGACGCTTAACAACTGAAACTCCCAGGTGCCCTGGCCTTTTATTTTTAATTCTCCAGCTTCTACCAGGTAGAATCGACCATTCATTGCTTAGGGTTTCTGCTGTTCTCTGTACTTGTTCATGTGTCCATTGCTTCCAATATTCTTTTATTCTGTTATACACATGATGTATAACAACATACTGTCTTAAGCCATTCTCAACATTTTGATTTTAATACTATCCTTTCTTCCACTCTAGAAATCACATCAGAATACAAATTGATACAAGCAATGTAATTTTAGACATAAGCTTGTATCTCCAGTACTGAAGTGGTGGCAAGAAGTTTATTAAATAAAAGAACACATGAGTACCTCCTGGAGATGTTCACTTGAATCCTGGCTCTGTTACTTATTTGCTTTATGGCTTGAGTAAGTAAAGTATTTCTCCCTATATTTCAGTTTCTACAACCATAAAATGGATATAATATCTTTCTTCTTATCTACATCTCAGGGTCCTTTACAAATTTAATATCCCTGAAGATCCCTGAATTTTTAAATACTAACGTACAATGCGATTGTAAGACTTTTTGAAAAGGTTTCTTCCTCCTTATTTTTATATAAACAGTGAATAACCAGGCACTTCCCTTTTAAGAATTGATTACCGCTTGAACTTTCCCACTCTAGGGACTCTGTTGAGAGAACTGATTCTCTGAGTCATTCTGCAGGGATATGGAAATAGCTGCATTAATCAGAAACTTTTATAATAAGAGTGGTTTGTCTGTAACAGAGTGCAGCTTCCCTTTCCCCAAAGAAGTAAGCGTCTCATATGAAATGTCCTCTGCTGTTGAGTTAGTGACCAAGAGAGATTTTGTTGACTTGCCACTGGCCTTGTACTGAAGCAATGGGACATGACTATAGGGAAGTGATTTCCATAAATTGCCTCTGGGAGGGTTTTAGGACATAGACTGGTAAGGGATGTGCTGGGATTCTTTCTTCTTCTTCTTTTTTTTTAAATTTTTTATTTGACAGAGAGAGAGAGGGAGTACAAGCAGGGGGAGCAGCAGGCAGAGGCAGAGGGAGAGGGAGAAGCAGGCTTCCTGCTCAGCAGGGAGCACGATGCGGGGCTTGATCCCAGAACCCCGGGATCATGATCTGAGCCGAAGGCAGACGCTTAACCGTCTGAGCCACCCAGTTCCCCATCTTTCTTCTTTCTTTATGTAATAATGATTAAAACAATAGAAACAGCTCCTGGGCATAGCCCCTGCAGACTGTGGACACTCAAGCCATCCAGGACATGGTGCCATCCAGTAAGAGAAATGCTGAGGGCAAATGGAGAAAAATTGCATCTAGCATTATTTCCAGGAAGCAGGTTCCTTTCTCCTTCCTCCGTTTCCTCTCATTTTCTTAGAATTATCAGACTTTGTAAGATCCTTATTAACTAGCTCTCCACAAACTTTCACTGCTACCCATGAACATATATATGACACAAATCGATTCACCTGCCCCTTGTTGCTTAAATTAATCATTTCTTATTCTTTGTGGCAATGTTGTCAGATTTTCTTCTTTTATAGTCTGCATTTTGCTTCTGTTTCTGCCCTTTCTGAGACATTTCTTGCATGTATAGGCTCTCATACTTTCCTCTCTAACCATTTCAGAGTCTTGACTGGGAGTGCTTTCCCTTGAGATGTATCTTAAGTGTGTAATTTCAGGGAATAATACAGTCACTTCTTGATCAAGCAGGTTAATGCGTGCTGGATAGATGAGGTGGTTACCAATACCCTAAGCCATGATATATTTGTTAGAAATCATTTGTTGTGAGAGATGGAAACACAGCTGAGACTGTATTAGGCATTAAAGGGGAATTATTGGCTCACATATCTAGAAAGTACACTGGCACATAAGCTTCCACCAGGATTGGATCCAGGGACTTAAATGATATTGTCAGGGCACTCTCTTTCCCTCTATAAGCTCTCTCACAAGTAACAGGCAAGATGGCTCTAGATGCCCCAGACTCATATCTTACCATGTTAGTAACCCAGTGGAAAAGGACAGGCTTCATCAGTAAATACTACAGAGAACTCCTATAGAGGACTAACTTTGCCTAAGTTGGATCATATATCTACTCCTGAACCAATGAGGGGTAAGGGATATTTTGATCAGCCAAGCCTGGGTTTTGTGCTCATTCATATGGGGTTCATCTCTACTCCAACATTACAGAATGAATTTCCCACTGGAAGTAGAGTGAACAAAAAACAGGATGAATGCTGAATCAAGGAAAATAACAGGTGTCCTTAACATATGGTAAAAGCAAAGTATAGTGTGAACATATGTGATAATTATATCTAATATTTAAAGACACATTTGTAGGTCTTCAGTCAGATATCTTATAAAAATGCCATCATGTCAGAATAATAATGTAGGAATACAAAACATCACATAAATTTATTGCAAAAACGATGGCAAAAGAGTATATCTTTAAAATAGTCTTCTCCTGAGTTAGGTGACCTTTTACTTCCCTCCTTGAGAGTGGGATGTGAATAGGGCAGAAATCAGCTACTGTTGCACTAGGGCTCTCCCTCTCACTCCTCTTTTCCTAGTGCCTTCTCCCTGGCAGCCCCAACATCCTGATGTCATTATCTGTAGCTGAAAAATCTCTCCCACTCTTGTCCCTCTTAAGAGACCATTGGCAGGGGAAAGGACTGGCCCAGGATGGTTTGGCTGAGTTAACTTTTCTGTGCTCTGCTTTTTTGCCAGCTTCCAGCAAGCCAGCTGAGGCTCGGGTGGAGCTGTGCATTACCTCTGGAGGCCTGTGCTTGCACAGCAACATTCTCATTTTGTCATATCTTATTGGCCAAAGCAAGCTGTAAACCCAACCCAGATTAAGAGACAAAGAATGTAATCAAAATTTTTAGGAGAGAAGCTTCAAGTTCTTATGGAAAGAGTAAGGATACACCGAGAGGTACATAATTACCACACATTTTCCAAGATAGATGATTTCCCCTTGCGGTTTCTTCATGATGGTTTCTGCAAATAAGCCATTAAATATATATATATTTTTTATTAAGAGTGCATTATTGGAGGGACTTCTGGTTTCTGCATGTAAGTCACCTCTCTGTCCTAACAAGAAATAAAAAGCTGAACAGACCTAAAAGTCGGTACCTCCTCTTGGATCCATAAGAGAGGGGAGGATGCAGGGCAGACCACTGCTATCAAGACTGGGGACACATGTGAATATAGGGAGTCACTGCTTTTTACAGCATAGACTCACAGGCAGAAATTCCTGCAGAAATCACCATGGGATCTAGTGCCATGATAGGGAAACCACACCAGTAATTGGTGAATTACTAGAGGGTCAGTGTGGACAACTTTGAGAGTTAAAAATACACAGTCATAGGAAGGCCTCCACAATATCATGTGATTTACCTCTGGGAGTTCAACCAGCGTCCTACAGTAAATATCAGAAAAATCCCCGTGTGCTTTTGGCAGGAGAGGGAAAGGAACCATTTTGAAATAAGCCAGAACCGTCTGTTCTTAACAAGGCCTGCCCTCAGGGGAGCTAGTTAACCAGATTCTAACTGACCTGGAGGAGGGAAATACCCAACTTCAACCCACTATAACCATCTTGTCTCACTTAAATAGGGAGAAAAAAATGCCCGAGAATCATTTGTGAATTTCACAAACTAGGAACAGGGCTCACTAAAAGCCTGAGACCTACTCATATAGAACACTTCCTTTTTCCTTATACCTCACCACCGGCAACAGTTCCTTTTACTCAGTGCATCATGTCTGGCTATCAAGAAAAATTTACAGGGCATACCAACAGCCAAAAACACAATTTGAAGAGAGCAGGCATCAGAACTGTACATGGTAAGGATGTTGGAATTATCAAAGAATTTAAAACAGCTGTGTTTATAAGTTAGGCATTCTAATGGATAAAATAGACATCATGCAAGAACAGTTGGCCAATGCAAGCACAGAGAGAGAAATCCTAAGAAAGAACTGAAAAGAAGTTCTAAAGATTAAAAAAAATGTAACAGAAATGAAGAATATCTTTGATGGGCTTATTAGGAGACTGGACATGGTTGAGGAAAGAAACTCTGAGCTAGAGATAGATCAATAGAATCTTCAACCACAGAAAATTGAAGAGAAAAAAAGACAAAAATGAAAGAACATCCTGGAACAGAATATCCAATGACTCCAGAAAAACTACAAAAGGTGTAATATACACATAATGGGAATATCAGAAGAAGAAAGAAAATGAAACAGAAGAAATATTTCACACAGTAATGACTGAGAATTTCTCCCAAATAAATGTCAGACACCAAACAACAGATCCAGGAAACTCAGAGAACACCAAGCAGGATAAAGGCCAAAACAAAACAACAACCCGACTATGCCTAGGTATATCATTTTCAAACTACAGATAATCAAAGATAAAGAAAGAAACCTGAAAGATGACAGAGGAAAAAATCACCCTACCTGTAGAGGAACAAAGTTAAGAATTACATTCAACATCTCAGGAACAGTGCAAGCAAGAAGACAATGGAGTGAAATATTTAAAGTTTTGGAAGAAAAACCCAGAAGCCTAGAATTCTGTACTCTGCAAAATTATCCTTCAAAAGTAAAGAAGAAATAAAGACTTTCTCAGACAAACAAAAATTGAGGGAATTTGTTGCTAGTAGACTTGCCTTGCAAGAACTATTAAAAGTTCTTTAGAGAAAGGAAAAATATAGGTCTGAAACTCAGCTCTATATCAAGAAAGGAAAAGTACTGAAGAAGGAACAAGTGAGGTTAAAAAACAAAACAAAGCGAAACATCTGTTCTTATTTTTAACTGATCTACCAGATAAAACACTATTTCAAAATAATAATGGCAAGAATGTGTTCTATTATATATACTATATATGTACACATATATGTACACATTTATATATACATACATATGCACTTATATATGCTTATTATAAATAAAATGAATAATTACAATGATATAAAGCATACAAGGAAAGAATTAAGATTATTTTGTTATTATGAAATTCTCACACTACTTGATATAGTGTTATTTGACAGTGATCATGGATTAGCTATGAAAGTATATGGCAAACTCTAGATCAGCCACTAAAAAAAGCTAAAAAATAAGCATAACTGATGTGCTAAGAAAGGAGAGAAGACAGTTCATATAAAATGCTCATTTGAAACCACAAGAGATAGAAAATTAGTGGAAGAAAAAATTGGAACAAAGAATAGGGCAACAAATATAAAACAGTAATGAATATGGTAGATATTAATCTATATCAATATCACTTTGAATATCATTGGTCTAAATGCATGAAATAAAAGAGATTGTCAGAGTGGATCAAAAAACATGACCTAACTATATGCTATCTACATGAAACACACTTAAATATAAAGACAATATAGATTAAAAGTAAATGGATGGAGGAAAATATACCATATAGATGCTGATCAAAAGAAAACAGGTGTTGCTCTATTAATTTCAGAAACAGCAGACTAACATAAGAGAATTACATAATGATGAAGGGGTTACTTCTCCAAAAAGACATAGCAATTCTTAATATGTATGTACTTAACAACAGAGCATCAAACTGCATGAGGCAAAAACTGAAAGAACTACAAGGTGAAATAGATGAATTTACTATCATAGTTGGGAACTTCAACACCACCCCCCTGAGAAGTGGACAGATTTAACAGGCAGAAAATCAACAAGGACATATTTGAACTCCCATCAGTCAACTGGATATAATTGATATCTATTGAGTACTTCATCCAACAACAGCAGAGTACATATATTTCTCAAGTTAGGGAGATAGATCATATTTTGGACCATAAAATGCACCTTAACACATTTAAAAGAATAGAAATCATATATCTGCTCTCAGACCACAATGGAATTAAACTAGAAATTAATAACAGAAAGATAACTAGAAAATCTCAAAATATATGGATATTAAACAACACACTTCTAAGTAACATGGGTCAAAGAAGAAATCTCAAGAGAAATTAAAAAAGTATTTTGAATGAAATGAAAATGGAAACACACCTTATAAAAATATGTGGGATGCAGGAAAAATAGGACTTAGAGGGAAATTTATAGGATTAAATGCATAATATTAGAAAAAAGGAAAGATCTAAAATCAATGATCTAGATTTCCACCTTAGGAAACTAGGAAAAAAAAAGAGCAAATTAAATTGGAAGTAAGCAGAAGAAAAGTAATAATAATCAGAGAAAACAATGAAATTGAAAACAGAAAATCAATAGAGAAAATCACTGAAGCCCATAGCTAGCTTATGGAAAAGATCAACAAAATTGATAGGCCTTTACCCATGCTAAGAAAAAAAGGGAGAAGATGTGAATTATTAATATCAGAAAAAAAGAGGGGGCATCATTATAAATCTTAGTGACATTAAAATGATAAAGGAATACTATGAACATCTTTATATCTATAAATTTGATAACGTAGAGGAAATGGACCCATTTGTTGAAAGACACAAGCTTCCAAAACTCATACAAGAAGAAATAGAGAACCTGAATAGGCCCATATCTATTAAAGAAATTGAATCATAATTAATAACCTTCCCAAACAGAAAGCAACAGGTTTAGATAGGTTTGCCAGTGAATTCTACCAAATATTTAAGGAAAACAATTATACCAATTTTTCTACAATCTCTTTCAGAAGATAAAAGCAGAGGGAATACTTCCTAACTCATTCTCTGAAATCAGCCTTACCTTGATATCAAAACTGGATGAAAACAGCACACGAAAAAAGAAAAAACTAAAGACCAGTTTATCTCATGAACATAGATGTCAAAATCCTCAAGAAAATTGTAGTAAATTAGATCCAACAGTGTATAAAAAGAATTACACACCACAACGAAGTGGAATTTATTTCAGGTATGCAAGGCTGGTTTAACATTTAGAAATTGGGGCGACTGGGTGGCTCAGGGGTTAAGCATCTGACTTTTGATTTCAGTTCCAGTTGTGATTTCGGGGTTGTGGAATCAAGCCACACATTGGGCTCCCTGCTCAGTGTGGAGTCTGCTTGTCCCTATCCCTCTGCTCCCACTCCTCAAATAAATAAATAAATAAATAAATAAATAAATAAATAAATAAATAAAATCTTTAAAAAACAAACAAAAAACAATTGAAAATCAATTAATGTAATCCATCACATTAATAGGATAAAAATTGACATAATTAGATGAATAAATAAAAAACAATTTGACAAAATACAGTACCATTCATGATTAAAAAGTTGCAGACTACAAATAAAGGGGAACTTCCTCAAATTGATAAAGAATATTAACGAAATATCCACAGCTATTATCATATGTAATGGTGAGAAATTTAAAGATTTCCTACTAAGATCAGGTAGAAGACGAGGATTTTCCCTCTCACCACCCCTTTGCAATATTGTACTAGAAGTTCTAGCATATGCAATAAGACAAGAAAATGAAAAGGTAAACAGATTGGGAAGGAAGAAATAAAACTGTCTTTGCTCACAGATGACATGATCACCCATGTAGAAAACCCAAAATAATTGACAAAAAACTCCTGGAACTAGTAAATGATTATAGCAACATGGCAGGATACAGGGTTAATATACAAGAGTCAATTGCTTTCTTATATACCAGCAATAAACACATTGAATTTGAGTTAAATACACACAACACCATTTTTACATTAAGAACTCCAAAGAGGAAATACCTTGGTATAAATCTAACAAATATGTAGGAGATCTATATGAGGAAAAGTACAAAATTTTGATGAATAAAGACAAACAAGAAGTAAATAAATGGAGAGAGATTCCATCTTCCTGAATAGGAAGACTCGATATTGTCAAGATATCAGTTCTTCTCAACTTGATTTATAAATTCAATGCAGTCTCAAATAGGAAGTTATTTTATGGATATCAAAAAACTGATTCTAAAGTTTATATGGAGAAGCAAAAGACCCAGAATAGTCAACACAATATTGAGAGAAGAGAATAAAGTTGGAGGATGGGTACTACCCAACTTCAAGACTTACTATAGAGCTACAGCAATGAAGACAGTGTGGTATTGGTAAAAGGACAGATAAACTCATCAATGGGAAGAACAGAGAGCACTGAAATAGAGACACATAAATATAGTCAACTGATCTTTTTTTTTTTTTTTAAGATTTTATTTATTTATTTGAGAGAGAGAATGAGAGATAGCACGAGAGGGAAGAGGATCAGAGGGAGAAGCAGACCCCCTGCTGAGCAGGGAGCCTGATGCGGGACTCGATCCTGGGACTCCAGGATCATGACCTGAGCCGAAGGCAGTCGCTTAACCAACTGAGCCACCCAGGCGCCCTAGTCAACTGATCTTTGACAGAGGAACAAAGACAATACAAGGGAGGAAAGAAAGTCTTTTTTTTTTTTATTATGTTATGTTAATCACCATACATTACATCATTAGTTTTTGATGTAGCGTTCCATGATTCATTGTTTGCATATAACACCCAGTGCTCCATTCAGTACGTGCCCTCTTTAATACCCAAATGATGCTGGAACAAGTGGACATCTACACACATAAAAAAGAATCTAGACACAGATATTACACCCTTCACAGAAATTAACTAAAATGGATCACAGACCTATGTGTAAAGTGCAAAACTATAAAACTCCTAGAAGATAACATAGGAGAAAACCTAAATCACCTTGGATATGGAGATGAGCTTTTTGATATAAAGCCAAAGGCATGATGCATGAAAGAAATAATTGATAAACTAGACTTCATTAAACTTCTGATCTGCAAAAGACAGTATCAAGAGACTGAGAAGACAGACTCCAGACTGGGAGAAAATATTTGTAAACAACACACCTGATAAATGACTGTTTTCCAAAATATATAAAGAACTCTTAAACTCAACAATAAGTAAACAACCTGACTTAAAAATGGGTGAAAGACCTTAACAGACACCTCACCAAAGATAAGCAGATGGCAAAAGTCATGTGAAAAGATGTTCCATATCATATGTCATCAGGGAAATGCAAATTAGAATAAATAAAGTACCAGTACACACCTATTACAATGGCCAAAATCCATAATATGATCCATGACAACACTAAAGGCTATTGAGGATGTGGAACAACAGGAATTCTGATACCATGTTGGGAGAAATGCAAAATGACACAGCCACTTTGGTAGACAGTTTGGAGATCGCTCATAAAGCTAAACATACTCTTCACATTCCATACAGCAATCATGCACCTTGGAATTTACCCACAGTGGCTGAAAACTTATATCCATATAACCCACACATGGGTGTATATAGCAGCTTTATTTATAATTGCCAATATTTGGAAGCAACCGAGAGGTCCTTTAGTAGATTAATGGATAAATAAACTGTGGTACATCCAGACAACAGAATATTATTTAGTGCTAAATAGAAATGAGCTGTCAAGCCATGAGAAACATGAAGGGAACATACATGCATATTACTAAATGAAAGAGTTTGATCTGAAAATGTTAGGTACTGTATGATTTCAACTATATGAATTTCCAAAAAGGCAAAATTATGGAGACAATAAAAAGATCACTGGTTGCCAGGATTGGGGTTGGGGTTGGAGTTGGTGTGGGAGAGATGAACAGGCAGAGTAAAGAGGGTTTTTAGGGTAGTGAAAATATTCTGTATGATAGTATAATGATAAATACATGTCATTATACATTTTCCAAACACAGAGAATACACAATGCTAAGTGTAAAACTTAAACTATAGACTTTGGGTGATTATAATGTGTCAGTATGGGTTCATCCTTAGTAAAAAAATGTGCCATTCTGGTAAGTGATGTTGATGATAGCAAAGACTATATACACGTTTTGAGACAGGAGGTATCTGGGAAAATCCCTGTATCTTCCTCTCAAGTTTGTTGTAAACCCAAAACTGCTCTAAAAAATAAAATCTTTTTTTTAAAAAAGAGCCTTATTGCATTAGTGATTTTACCATAGTTATATACAGATGAAGGGTGGACAAAACTAGATATTCAAGATGGACTCTATCCTAATTTTTCCATAACGTAACTGCCTTAAGAAATCAATTATTCAATATTCAATTATTCATTTGTGAAGAACTGATTTTTCAATGGCTAATTTGATTGAATTCCTTCAAGTATTTATAAAATTATTATAGCTGCTGAAGTTCAATCTTCAATTTGATTGTTTTGTGAAAACATATTGTAATCTATCTCATGTCAATGTCTTTGACTGATATTCTTCCACTGCACTGTCATGGCGAAACAGTAATTAATCCGATGCAGCAGTTTATCATTTCAGTGCCTATCTACCTCTGATTGACCAGGCACTATTGGAAAAAATAAAATTATGCAGATAGATAACACTGAGAAATGATGGTCTCCGGTTTCTTCTGCACCATCAGTGTTGCCAGGGGTCCTTCTAGGTTTCTTTAATCATTCACTCAGTAGGTATTTTCTGAGGGCCTCCTCTCTCACATGCACTCTGCTAGAATGCTGTGGGGAACACAGCAGTTCACAAAAATGGAATAGTCTTTGCTTCCATACAGACTGCCATCTAGTCTCTTGGGTGAGAAAGCTGTAAAAGAAAGAATTGCACAGATCCATGTAAAGTATACACCTAGGGACACGTATTATGAAGGAATGGTAGCAGATGATTTGACCTCTGAAAAGAGGACTTATCGTATGCGTGGCGATCAGGGAAGATTCCCCTGGAGAAACACCACCCTTGTTTCCGTTTTCCATAGTGCTTACCTCACAGCCTTCTTCCTATAATTTCCATGATCTCACTCTTTACTGAGAAAATATAAAACACAAGAAGGAAACTCTATTAGTTATTCACTGCAAAACCCACAAACTTGGGTTTGGTATTTCTCTTTTCGTCCTGTGATACTGGGGGAAAAAAAGTGTCCTCTTTAATCTAAATCTAGGTTTGTCCAATTCCATATCACCCATATCATATTTTTCTTACGATGTTTTTCCTTCATTTTAAAGATTGATTGATTGATTGATTGATTGATTGATTTGACAGAGAGAGACACAGTGAGAGAGGGAATACAAGCAGGGGGAATGGGGGAGGGAGAAGCAGGCTTCCCACGGAGCAGGGAGCCCGATGCAGGGCTCCATCCCAGGACCCCGGGATCATGACCTGAGCCGAAGGCAGATGCTTAACGACTGAGCCACCCAGGTGCCCCTGTTTTTCCTTCATTTAAAAATTAAATTTAGGCAACCCATTCAGGACCCCTCTCACTCTAGAGAGCTTTTTTTCCCTTTCTTTTCTATTCTTATTCTCACTTAATAAACTTTCACTTCACTTTCAAAAAAAATTAAGTTTAACTGGCATATGATAAACTGAACATTTAAAGAGTACAGTTTGATGTTTTGACCGTGAAGTATTTGCCGTGGTCAAGGCAGAGGACGTGTCTATCACCGACAATCATTTCCTTGAACCCTTGTCATCTCTTTCCTCCTCTCCCAGGATTACACCTCCTGTGTGTTGAAACCCCTAGGCAACATTGATGTGCTTTCTATCACTTTAGGTTAGTTTCCACATTCTTGCTTTTTATGTAAATTGAACCATACAGTTTTAACTCTTCTTAGTTGACAGAAGTCAGCATCATTAATTGGAGATTCATTGATGTTGCTAGGAAAATCCATGTACAAGTTTTTGTGTAATTATTTTTTTTTCTCTTGGGAAAATACCTAGGACTGGAATGGCTAGATTACATAAATAGGTATATGTTTAATTTTTTAAAGAAACTACCAAACTGTTTTCCATAAGTAGTTGTGCAATTTCATATTCTGACCGGTAATATATGAGACTTGTTAATACTTGGTATGGTAATGTTTTTAATATTAGTTTTTCTTATGATAATTTTTATTTTTATTTTTTTAATGATTAATGATGTTGAGAACTTTTCTTGAATTATTTGTCATCTATGCATCTTCTTGGATGAAGTTTCTGTTCAAATATTTTTACCATTTTTTATTGGGTTGTTTGATTTCTTATTGAATTTTGAGATTATATTATATTTATTTATATTTGCAACTACTTTCTCCCAATCTATACCTTGTATTTTTATTCTTTTATCAGCTTGTTTTGTAGAGTAGGAGTTTTCAATTTTGATGAATACCAATTGGTCATTTTTTCTTTTTGGACCATGTATTTGGTGCTACATCCTGGAAATCTTTGCCTAACACAAGGTAACAAAGATATTTGCTTATGTTCTTATCTAGAATCTTTGCAGTTTTAGGTACTATGTTTAACTCAAGTTCATTTGAGTTAATTTTTGCATGAAGTATGAGGTATGCATAGACTTCCTTCCCTTCCTTCCTTCCTTCCTTCCTTCCTTCCTTCCTTCCTTCCTTCCCTCCCTCCTCCCTCCCTCCCTTCCTCCCTCCCTCCCTCTTTCTTTTCTTTCTCTTTTCTCTTTTCCTCTCTTCCTTTCTTTCTTTCCTGCATGTGGATATCCAATTGCTTAAGCATGGTTTGTTGCAAAGACTAGCCTTTCTCCATTGAATTGCTTTTGCATTAAATTTTAGGGATGCTTAGTTTGTAATACCTATATGATATTCAAGGGACATGACCAGTCAGTAGTTGAGTTTACATTTTCAAGAGAAAAGAGAGTACGTGTTTGGGGAACTTTATTATATAAATGATAGTTGAATAAGTGAGAACAGATGATATAATCAAAGAGGAATATGTGCAATGAGAAAAGAAGACGGAAGAAGTGAGAGACTAGACAGAGAGGAGGAGGGGGCAATTAAGAAAGCTTAATTTTTTGAATGGATAGGAACGACCACTAAGTGGTCTTAAGCTGCCCTTCCACAACAGCAAACAAAATGGAAATAAGGTTGAGGGAAAATAGTTTCTAAAAAAAAAAAAAGAAAAGTTTAATTTTTTTTCAACTTGCAATTTATTATGCATTAGGTAAACTATTGGGATTTTCTATGTTTTAGTTAAACTTTGTATGTTGAGATAATTGCAGATTCACATGCAGTCATAAATTATGATCTGGAGATGCCTTGTACCTTTGATCCAGTTTCTGTCAATAACAATGTCTTATAATCTATAGTACAGTATCACAAGCAGGATATGGGTATTGATATAGAATACTTCTATCAGCATACAGAACCTTAATGTTGTCCTTTTATAGCCATATCCACTTTCCCCCATCCCTACCCACTTCTTAACCCTTGGCAACCACTAATCTGTTCCCATTTCCAAAATGTTCACATTTTAAGAAGTTTATGTAAATAGATTTATACAGTTTGTAACTCTTGGGATTGGCTTTTTTTTTTTTTTAATAGGCTCCATGCTGGGCATAGAGGGCTTGAACTCATGACCCTGAGATCAAAACCTGAGCTAGTATCAAGAGTCAGACACCCAAATGACTGAGCCACCCAGTCGCCCCTGGGATTGGCTTTCTATACTCAGCATAAATCTTTGGAGATTCATCCAGGTTGTTCCATGTATCAATAATTTCTTCATTTTCATTGCTGAATAATATTCCGTGGTATGGATGTATTATACTTTGTTTAACCAGTTACCCATTGAAAAATGCCGGGATTATTTCTACTTTGGGCTGTTACAAATAAAGCTGTTATAAACTTTCATGTACAGGTTTTTATGTGAACATAAGTCCCCGCCCCCCCCACCCCCCCGAATAAATGCCCAGGAGTGCATTTGCTGGGTCATATGGTAGTTGCATGTTCAGTTTCTTAAGGAGCAAGAAATCTCAAGTTTTTGTTTTTTTTTTGTTTTTTTTGTTTTTTTTTAAAGAGAAGAGAAAGAGGTTTTAAGAGTTAGATGGTGATTATTTCAATAATGCTGATGAAAATATACTTTCTCAAATTTTTATGCTTCTTACAATATATTGTTTAGACAAGGCAACATTTAAGTTTAATTTTTGTTAATAAAATTTTCTGTCATTTAAGTGTAGACAATCAACAAAACAATAAATCATGCTCTAATTTGTAGCATTTGCCAATCTTCATGACATAAACGCTCTGCTGTGGCCTATTTCAAGCTAGAATTTGATCTCGCTGAACATGGAATTGGGAAGAGCTACTCAGTACCACACATTATGTAGTGTTTCCACCGTACAAAGCCTTGACAATCGCAAGACCATAGATGATAGTCAATAAGATGATTAGGAAGTGATTATTTTAAGTATTTGTTGTCTTTTTTTTTTTAAATTTATTTATTAGAGAGAGAGAGAGTGAGAGAGAGAGCGCAAGAGGGGAAAGGGTTAGAGGGAGAAGCAGACTCCCCGCCGAGCAGGGAGCCCGATGTGGGACTCGATCCCGGGACTCCGGGATCATGACCTGAGCCGAAGGCAGTCGCTTAACCAACTGAGCCACCCAGGCGCCCAGGTATTTGTTGTCTTTAATTGTAAGTTTATATAATTCAATTTTTTAAAATTTTATTTATTTATTTGAGAGAGAGAGCAAGTGTGAGAGAGAGAGAGACCAAGTGTGCATGAGTAGGGGGAGTAGAGGAGGGAGAAGCAGGCTCCCTCCGCCCCTGCTGAGCTGAGAGCTCAACACAGGGCTGATCCCAGGACCCCAGGATCATGACCTGAGCCGAACGCAGGTGGTTAACTGACTGAGCAACCCAGGTGCCCCTATGTAATTTAACTTTTAATAATGGCTGTACTTTATACACAACTTTGCAAAGTTCCAAAAAAATTTTAGCAATCAGCTTTCAAAAACTGGTATGCATTGGTTTCAGGAAACCACTTACTGTTTTTCTCCTCTTGGGCTTCACTAATTTTCTTCCACATTTTCTATGTGTTCTAGTCCAATTACCTAAATACACTATACTTAATTTTTTCACCAGCTTAGCTCTTAAAATGGTCTAGTTCTTTTCCCTAGGCAATAATTTTATTGGGAACTGTTTCTTTTAAAATATTACAATGTTTGGGTTTTTTTTCTTGATTATATGACTAATGCATATTCACTATAGAAAATTTGGAACTATGAAGAGGAATATAAAAATCACCAATAATTTTATCACCTCTCTAATAACTTCTAAAGTATGTTAGAATTTTATTCTATGTCTAGTCATAGGTATGGAGAACTAAACAACAATTTGATCTTTGATCATTTCTTTCTTAGCCTAAAACTCTATTCCCCGTGTATTTCTTTCTAACAGGACTGAGATTAAATTTGCATATACAGTTTGTAACTCTGCCTGTCTCTAGGTGTTAGAATACTTCGTCTCAACAAGTTATGACCATTCTGGCCTCTTATTTTCTTAGTCTCCTTTGTGACTGATGATGGCCGAGTGACCCAAATCAGGCCAATGAGTCAATGGGCAGGCAGGAAGATGTTATTCTGGGAAAGCTTTCCCTTTCCTGATAAAAGCTGATTGATGTATACAATAAATGCAATTTCTCCATTTTCATGGCTTAAACATGAGTGCCTGGAACTGCCCCAGATGCCTAGAATGGATGAAGTGACAAACACAGAGGAAAAGGCAAAGAGCATTTCAGAAATGCCAACTGTGACAGCTTTGAATTATTGAGCTGAAGCTGGAATCTTCTTGCCTCCAGAATTCTTTTAGGAGAGGAGAAAAAAGCCTTATACATTTAATCTACTATTGATAAGATATCCTACCTGATAGGCTGACCTCCCTTGTTGTCTGCTTTTTCTTTTATAGCCTGAACTACTTTTATAAAGTAGAACTTTATAGTCCTACTGAGCTATACCCTTTTATGCTTTCATGCTTTTGCTTACATTAGCATCTCTGACTAGGATGTGCTTTTTCTTCATGATTACTTAGCTTTCAGAATAAGATAAAGTATCATTTTCTACATAACTGTTTTGGCTCTTCATTCAATCCTGTCCCAGTAGGATTGAAAATGCTTTCTCTTTCAGTCTTTATTGTACCTTGTATATTTCACTATCTCAGTGCCTATTGTACTCATATTTGTATCTGCATTTCCAAATTTCCTTTAGCACACTGTTTTTCAACATTTTTTTTTCAATTATTGCCTTCCTTAGAAGCCTTTTGAGACAGATCTCCCTCCTTAATTGTCCCCATCCTTGTGTGAAATTATAATACCACCAGTATATTCCGTATCTATTTATGCATTGTATGCATATCCGTTTTTTACATTAGAAAAAAACGAGACTTTTTCATCCCCAGAATAACCAATTTTTGTCCCGTTTGGGGCAATATCACTCTTGTCGAGAATGTATGCCATAATATAATACCTGATTCTGTTAGGCGTTTTGTAGACATTTGCTGAACTAATTAAACAAGTAATCTTGAGATTTAGAAACTTAACACAAATGCCCTATCCATATAGGGCAAATAGATGAAAGCGAAAGGAAATTTCCTAATTTATTCTCACAGCCTGCTCCTGAGCTCCACTCCTCCTCTTCATCTGTATGAGACTGTTGTTTCAACAGAATTACAGGTAGCCAGACTCCAAATGGCTAAAGCAAAAGGGATATTATGTGATGGGAAAGACTGAGTATAATTTTAACTTCAGACATAGTTTGATCCAGAACCTCAAAAAGTGTCACCAACACCCTATTCTCTCAGTCTTTTGGGTCTAACTCTGTTGTCCAACTTTATTTGACTTATTCTCAGACTTGTCCTTCTTGGCTATAAAATGACTTCTACTAGCCCACTGGGTTATATCATTCTAGATTTCTCTTCAATAGGCAAGAGTAAAAGGCTTTGTTCTACTAGGGAAAATTATACTGCATTTTATTTTATTGCTTGGGGCATGTGCTAGTCATTGGACCAACCCCTGTAGCCTGGGCTTTATTGCTATATTCTGGGGCGGGATTGGGGTTGGAGCTTGGGAAGAAGGACTGTTGCATGGCAAGAATAGGCTGTTGAGTAAGAACTGAAATTTTTGGAGGCACTGGGATAGAAAATACTAAATGGGAATCATTTTCAGTTGGGCTGTGTTATGGGCTAAAGTGTATCCTCCACAAAACTCACATGTTGAAGTGCTAACCTCTGGTATCTCAGAATATGACTGCATTTGGAGATAGGATCTTGAAAGAGATAATTAAGGTAAAATGAAGTCATATGGACGGACCCTAATTCTATATGACTGGTGACCTTATAAAAAGAGGACATTAGGGCACAAACACACTCAGAGGAAAGACCATATGAGGATACAGAGAGGAGACAGTCTTCTACAAGCTAAGGAGGAAAAGGCCTTAGGGGAAACCAACCCTACTAACACCTTGATCTCAGACTTCTACCCTCCAGGATTGTGAGAAAATAAAATTGTGTTGTGGAAGCCACCCAGTCCGTGGTACTTTGTTTTGGTGCCCTAGCAAACTGGTACAAGCTGAGTATCTTCAGAAAGGGAGACAATGTGCTCACCGACTGCAGAATTAATTTTGTTTTTTAGTGCCTGTGAAATGAGGAGACATTAAAAATGGTTCAGAGGCGCTCTTGGCTAAGGGAGGTTATTATACTGGGATATGTTCTCAGTTTGTGCCCCAAGGTACTCTCACTGCAAAGGTAAATTGACATTTAAAGCTTTTTTCTGAGGTAAATTGTAATGATGAATTTTGACCCCTCGATCCACTTAAATTGGGTCCCTTTCATGCTTCCAGAGTGGAGATTATTTTTGGTCAGCTTTTCTTTTATAATCCTCCAAGGGAGGTGCTTTGCAGAGTAGGTACAATTACCAGGTTTAAGGGCAAGGCCAGCAGTCTCATGGCTGAGAAGGGAGGAAGGCATCCTCTCTTCCTTGAAACTCAGAGCAGAGGCAGAACATGGAGCACCTTCCAAAATGCTAAAAGTTATCTTTTACGGCAGCTTTCTTCATTTTGCATGTTTAATTGAAATCTGCATTTCTGGCTTCTTTTTTGAATACAGTTTTCTTTAGGCATTGTGTCTGGTGGTTAAAGGGACTGCTTTTGGCATGAAATAGACCTCGATTTATGGCCTCATTTGACACCAGTCAGTTGTGCAACTGGTTAAGAAAGTTGTTTAAACTCTGTATTCCTCTTATTTCTAAAATCGAGATCCTAATAGGACTCACCTCACGGAGCTTCTGTCAGGATTAAATGTGATAATGCTTACAAAGAATCCAGCATAATACTGGGTTTATATGAAGGGCTCTATGATACTTGTGTGCTGGGCTAGTATTAAATGGTAATTAATAAAAGTAGCACAGAATACAGAATAGACCATTTTGATCATAGTGGTGAAGAAAATGACCTTTTTTTTTTTTTTTTCCATTTAGCAAGCAGCATTCAAGGAACACAGAGAAGGATGCTCATCAAGCATTATTTACAGCCAGGAGTACATCAAACTCTCTTACGTGTAAACCAATCAACTCTTATTTCAAGGATGGAGCCAAATGATGTTGAAATAGGCCCCTACTTGATGTGTCTTTGATTGGTTTGGATTTGTTTGCTCTCTTTATTAGTAGCTGATCATGTTTTTCTGGAATACCAGTTTCTTTTTTAAATTTAATTTTATTATGTTAATCACCATACATTACATCATTAGTTTTTGATGTAGTGTTACATGATTCATTGTTTGCATATAACACCCAGTGCTCCATTCAATACATGCCCTCTTTAATACCCATCACCAGGCTAACCCATCCCCCCACCCCCCTCCCCTCTAGAACCCTCAGTTTGTTTCTCAGAGTCCATAGTCTCTCATGGTTCATCTCCCCCTCCAATATCCCCCTCTTCATTTTTCCCTTCCTACTATCTTCTTTTTTTTTTTTTTACATATAATGTATTATTTGTTTCAGGGGTACAGGTCTGTGATTCAACAGTCTTACACAATTCACAGCGCTCACCATAGCACATACCCTCCCCAGTGTCCATCACCCAGTCACCCCATCCCTCCCACCCCCCACCACTCCAACTACCTCCAGTTTGCTTCCTGAGATTAAGAATTCCTCATATCAGTGAGATCATATGATACATGTCTTTCTCTGATTGACTTATTTCGCTCAGCATAATACCCTCCAGTTCCATCTACATCGTTGCAAATGGCAAGATTTCATTCCTTTTGATGGGTGCATAATATTCCATTGTATATATATACCATTTCTTCTTTATCCATTCATCTGTTGATGGACATCTTGGCTCTTTCCATAGTTTGGCTCTTGTGGACATTGCTGCTAATGAACATCAGGGTGCACAAATACCAGTTTCTTAATTAGTCTCCCTGAAATTCAGGGTGGATTTTAGGCTCTCCCACCTGGCCTACCACCCCTTTCAATCTCTTCTGCAGTGGAGTCTTTGGTAGAGGTTTCAGCCTTCTTTCCTACCAGTTTTGAGGTCTGGAGCAACTTGCTTCTGTACTTTCTGGCCCTTTTTTTGCTTATTAAAGTTCACAAGGAAACCCAATTTAATTTCATTGTCTTTTGGTCCTGAATAATAAATAAAAGCAAGGGGCACCTGGGTGGCTCAGTTGTTAACCGTCTGCCTTTGGCTCGGGTCATGATCCCAGGGTCCTGGGATCGAGCCCCACATTGGACTCCCTGCTCAGCGGGAGGCCTGCTTCTCCCTCTCCCACTCCCTCTGCTTGTGTTCCCCCTCTTGCTGTGTCTCTCTCTGTCAAATAAATAAATAAAATCTTTAAAAAAATAAATAAATAAAAGCAAGACAAGAAATTAACTCTAGTCATTGTAGTCTAAGTAAGCAAAACTTTGGGGTATATAAGAGATGATTGAGTTGGATGAATGTGTCAGTTCTCATTGTCATAAATATTTTATGTCAGCTGTTTCAAATTAAGGCTTTTTACATATTAATTTATGTAGCAATTTTAAATAAAGGGACCATATGACATGATATGGGCATATAAAGAGATATATTTATATTTCTTAAGTATTATATAGGTATACATCTCTGTGTAGATGTTCATATGTATACATTTACATAGGTATATCTATATATCCATATACCTGTATATATACAAATATATAGTATACCAGATACATAGTCAGTACTCAGTGCATGTTTAGAAAATGTGGTATAAATCCCTATCACTGCTGTGTGGTTGGTAGCTAATAGATATTGAATGGTGTTAAATCTAGAGCCAGGAAATGTAATCAAGAATACTTATGGTGCTAAAGAGTGGAGAGATAGCTGTGGCAGATTAAAGACAACACTGAGTTTGGAGTCATTAGATCTGGGGTTTTAATGATCCTAAACTAGAAAAAAATAAGCATAATATGTTTCTCATGAGTCTTTTTGAGCATTCAATATGAAAATTGAAGGTCAGGGATTATCCACATATGATCCAATATGTGTCATTGGTGATGAATGGTTTATTACATATAAAAGTGAATATCTGGGATGATGTATAATAGTGGAAGAAGTCAGCTGCCAGCTAGCTACATACAGAAATGAGTTTGTGAAAAATGTTTTGCTCTAGGCCCCAGTCTTCTCATCTATATAAAACAAGTCTGGATCTATGTGTTCTTGTGCCAGTACCATACTGTCTTGATGACTACAGCTTTGTAATAGACCTTGAAGTCCAGAATTGTGATGCCACCAGATTTGCTTTTCTTTTTCAACATTCCTCTGGCTATTCGGGATCTTTTCTGGTTCCATACGAATTTTAGGATTATTTGTTCCATTTCTCTGAAAAAAGTTGATGGTATTTTGATAGGGATTGTGTTAAATGTGTAGATTGCTCTAGGTAGCATTGACATTGTCACAATATTTGTTCTTCCAGTCCATGAGCATGGAATGTTTTTCCATTTCTTTGCGTCTTCCTCAATTTGTTTCATGAGTATTTGATAGTTTTCTGAGTACAGATCCTTTGTCTCTTTGGTTAGATTTATGCTTAGGTATCTTATGGTTTTGGGTGCAATTGTAAATGGGATCGACTCCTTAATTTCTCTTTCTTCTGTCTTGTGCTTGGTGTATAGGAATGCCACTGACTTCTGTGCACTGCTTTTATATCCTGCCACTTTACTGAATTCCTGTATAAGTTCTAGCAGTTTTGGGGTGGAGTCTTTTGGGTTTTCCACATAAAGTATCATATCATCTGCAAAAAGTGGGAGTTTGACTTCTTCTTTGCCGATTTGGATGCCTTTTATTTCTTTTTGTTGTCTGATTGCTGTAGCTAGGACTTCTAGTACTATGTTGAATAGCAGTGGTGATAGTGGACATCCCTGCCATGTTCCTGACCTTAGGGGGAATGCTCTCAGTTTTTCCCCATTGAGAATGATATTTGCTGTGGGTTTTTCATAGATGGCTTTTATGATATTGAGGTATGTACCCTCTATCCCAATACTATGAAGAGTTTTGATCAAGAAAGGGTGATATTGAGGTATGATCATGAGTTTTGATCAAGAAAGGATGCTGTACTTTGTCAAATGCTTTCTTTGCATCTATTGAGAGGATCATATGGTTCTTGTTCTTTCTTTTATTAATGTATTGTATCACATTGATTAATTCATGGATGTTGAACCAACCTTGCAGCCCAGGAATAAATCCCACTTGGTTGTGGTGAATAATCCTTTTAGTGTACTGTTGGATCCTATTGGCTAGTATTTTGGTGAAAATTTTTACATCCGTGTTCATCAGGGATATTGGTCTGTAATTCTCCTTTTTGATGGGGTCTTTGTCTGGTTTTGGGATCAAGGTAATGCTGGTCTCATAAAATGAGTTTGGAAGTTTTCCTTCCATTTCTATTTTTTGGAACAGTTTCAGAAGAATAGGTATTAATTCTTCTTTAAATGTTTGGTCGAATTCCCCTGGGAAACCATCTGGCCCTGGGCTCTTGTTTGTTGGTAGATTTTTGATTACTGCTTCAATTTTTTTAGTGGTTACACCACACATAAAAATAGACTCCAAATGGTTGAAAGACCTAAATGTGAGACAGGAGTCCATCAAAATCCTAAAGGAGAACACAGGCAGCAATCTTTTCGACCTCAGCCACAGCAACTTCTTCCTAGAAACATCACCAAAGGCAAGGGAAGCAAGGGCAAAAATGAACTATTAGGACTTTATCAAGATAAAAAGTTTTTGCACAGCAAAAGAAACAGTTAACAAAACCAAAAGACAACCGACAGAATGGGAGAAGATATTTGCAAATGACATATCAGATAAAGGGCTAGTATCCAAACTCTATAAAGAACTTATCAAACTCAACACCCAGAGAACAAATGATCCAATCAAGAAATGGGCAGAAGACATGAACCGACATTTTTCCAAAGAAGACATCCAAATGGCCAGCAGACACATGAAAAAGTGCTCAACATTGCTCGGCATCAGGGAAATCCAGATCAAAACCTCAATGAGATACCACCTCACACCAGTCAGAATGGCTAAAATTAACAAGTCAGGAAACGACAGATGTTGGAGGGGATGCAGAGAAAGGGGAACCCTCCAACACTGTTGGTGGGAATGCAAGCTGGTGCAGCCACTCTGGAAAACAGTATGGAGGTTCCTCAAAAAGTTGAAAATAGAGCTACCCTACGATCCAGCAATTGCACTACTGGGTATTTACCCCAAAGATACAAAAGTAGGGATCTGAAAGGGTACGTGCATCCTGATGTTTATAGCAGCAATGTCCACAAGAGCCAAACTGTGGAAAGAGCCAAGATGTCCATCAACAGATGAATGGATAAAGAAGAAGTGGTATATATATATACAATGGAATATTATGCACCCATCAAAAGGAATGAAATCTTGCCATTTGCAACGATGTAGATGGAACTAGAGGGTATTATGCTGAGTGAAATAAGTCAATCAGAGAAAGACATGTATCATATGATCTCACTGATATGAGGAATTCTTAATCTCAGGAAGCAAACTGAAGGTAGTTGGAGGGGTGGGAGGTGGGAGGGAGGGTGTGGCTGGGTGATGGACACTGGGGAGGGTATGTGCTATGGTGAGCGCTGTGAATTGCATAAGACTGTTGAATCACAGACCTGTACCTCTGAAACAAATAATATATTATATGTTAAAAAAAAGAAGTTAGTAGGAAGGGAAAAATGAGGGTGGGGGAATCGGAGGGGGAGACGAACCATGAGAGACGATGGACTCTGAGAAACAAACTGAGGGTTCTAGAGGGGAGGGGGTGGGGGGATGGGTTAGCCTGGTGATGGGTATTAAAGAGGGCATGTATTGAATGGAGCACTGGGTGTTATACACAAACAATGAATCATGGAACACTACATCAAAAACTAATGATGTAATGTATGGTAGTTAACATAACAAAATAAAATTAAAAAAAATAAAAAATAAATACAAAAATAAAACAAGTCTGGAGACCAAAGGGTTTTCTAGGTCATATCTAAGGACATTACTCCTCTAAGGTTCCAAGATTCTGTCTTTGGTTTGTAAAGGTGAGCATGTTTTGCAGTGACAGGCCATGTGGCTGGGAGATGGTACAGGAATGGAACAGAGGAAGGAGGCATTAGAATCAAGTGTATGGGTAGTGTGGCTGTATAGAAAGCACATAGGTCCAAGAGTTTAGAGTATCTAGGTTCTAACCCTAGCTGTGCAGATTAGGAGGAATCAATTTCTTCAGCCTTACTTTTCTTACCTATAATTGGACCATTTCCGGTGACATGATTCTCACCTCATTCCAAACTCAGTAGTCATTGCATCCCTCAATAATTGAGGTAGCCAGGTAATATGGTAAAGACAGAGACCAAACCGGCTCACAGCTACATTGGGAATATTTGTTGCCTGTTTTAAATATTTTTTCTATAGTTTTGTAGCATTTTTAAAGATTTACTTACTTACTTACTTACTTACTTACTTACTTACTTACTTATTTGAGAGATAGAGAATACTAGCAGGTGGGAGAAGCAGAGGCAGAGGGAGAAGCAGACTCCCCACTGAGCAGGGAACCCTGATGCGGGGCTTGATCCCAGCACCCTGAGATCATGACCTGACCTGAAGGCAGATGCTTAACTGACTGAGCCACTCAGGTGCTCTTATAGTTTTGTAGTTTTATTTACAAAACTTTCCATAGTTTCATTGCCTTGTGTAAAATAGCATGGTGCTTCGGAGTGAGGTGTCTGAGACAATCTTCCTGGATTTGAATTTCAGCTTCATTACTCAAGAGCATATGATGTGACTAGACATTTTACTTAAGCAGTCTTTGCCTCCTTTCCCTCATGTTTAATGTGTCCATGATTATCGTACTACTTTTCAGGATTGTCATGAGGAGTAAACGAGTTAAAACATGAAGAGCTTGGAATGGTGCCTGGTACAGCATCCTTCCTCCCTATCCCCCTGCCCTTCCTTCCTTCCTTCCTTCCTTCCTTCCTTCCTTCCTTCCTTCCTTCCTTCCTTCCTTCCTTCCTTCCTTCCTTTCTTCCTTCTTCCTTCCTTCCTTCCATTTCCTGAGGCTGCTGTGTCTTTTCTTCTCACAGTGAAAAGCTGATGGGAATTTTTCAGGCCTTTGCTGGGAAAAAGCTTATTCTATGTAGAATCAGACTTAAACCAATAGCCAGCTAACTTGATCAGTGCCATAATGTTGCCTCAGATTCCCAAAACATTTCTACCTGATACTTGTGGTATCTTTTCATGCCCCCATTACCCAAAGGGAGACTAAATATTTGGAAAAGGCATATGTGCCATTGTTTTCGGTCTTGAGCTGGGACACGGGTATTTCACACTCTTCCGGGGTTCTCTTTAATCTCTCCCAAGATTTCTGATTCAGGTGAGGAAAGAGGAGGGCAAAGCACAATGAGATAGAGATAGGATAAAAGACCAAGATGGATAGTCGCTAAAACTGCCTGGAGGAAAACCACCACAACAAGAATGAAATAACAGGAACCACACTGATGATATGGCTAATTTTATATTGCTTGGCAATTCCATTATGATTCTGGCAATCACTAATATTTCCTGAGGAAGATAAAGAGGTATGGGCTTACTTCTCCCATCATCCCTTCTCTCGATGCTACAATTCTTTAATTTATTACATCATCTTTTGTACTATGGACATGTAGGACACGTGTTATATAATATTATTTACATTTGCCTTAAGGAAGATCAAATGTGCATCCCATTCATCTCTTATGTTTAAAAATCCCCAGCATATGACGTGTATATAAAGATGCTCGGTACATGTTTATTGAGTAATCCATTGAATAAAGATTATGTATAGGGCTCATGAAACCCTATCTAAGCATATTTTTTAAGCCAGATTAAGTAGAAATTATTTTTCATTTTTATTATTTCACAGTGTCAAACATTCAGAAGTTTGTTTTAAGTGGATTTTTTTTTTTGCATTCATGCAACAGACATAATAGTTTGACTGCTTCTGTTCTCTACACAGAAATTTTCAAAGCATTTTAATAATAAATCCTGTGAAAGGTTTTGACCATAATGGTTTTTCAGAGCTCACGCCCACAAAGAAACTCAGTTAAGATCGGGCCATAAATAAGACCTCAGTGCTGAAGCAGGGGAAGGCCCTGTATATCTAAACCCATTAAATGAATCATTTATTTTGCTACTCATCCATCATGTTTTGAAGGTCACATAACAATGCTTATTTCTTATGGCCCATCAGCAAGCTGTAGAATCAGACACTGAACCAAGTCCTTGAGTCAAATACTTGAGATGGGTAATTGTCTTTCCAGGACTAATACCTGCAGCAGGGAAAATCAAATCCCATGCCCTGGTGGTGGGTGGGTGGCGGGGGAGCACAGTATGCTGCTAGGGCAAGAAAGGGATTTCTCCATATTGCATGCAGTCTCTGAATAGTCATATTGAAATAGTTTTGGAATGTGCTCAGCTTTTTTGTCTCCCCCAGTCCATGACCAGGAAATTTTTACAGGCTGAGATGGGATAAAATTTTGAAAGGCTGTGTCTATAAAACAGATGGATCTGGGTTTGAAACTCCATTTGGCCACTCACATACTTTCTATTACTAGACAAGTTACTTAACCTCTCTGGACCTCCTTTTCCTCCTGTAAATTGAGGCTAATGCTATCTATCTTAGAGGACTGCTGTGAATTAATGATTTAGTACATGGAAAGTGATTTCCACAAGTGCCTGACACATTGTAGATGCTCAGTGTATGTTAACATTCATCATTGCCCTGTTCTTTCTTACAGCTGGAGTCACTTCTGGTTGGAATCCTCCCCAGAGCTATGCACAAGAGCCTCTGACAATTCCGGTAAGATCGCTCTTCATGTTGCTTTAGATTCTATTTATTCTTTCACGTTTTTGTTAAAGTTTAATATATTAAGTTATAACTTACATGCAATAAGGTGCAAAAATCTTATATGTATAGCTTAATGGATTTTAACATATACATATACCTGTGTAACTACCAGCCTGATCAAGCTAGAAAATATTTCCAGCACCCAGGAGGCTCCCTCATGCCTTTTTCTAGTCAAGTGCACCAAGGACCAGCTGCATAATGCATAGCTCAAAGTCCAAAATGAAAATGTGGGGCCCCTTGTTGAAAAAATATTAAGAATTTCAAGACAGTGAGAACAGAGCATTAAACCAAGCATAGGACCTTTCCAAGTGCAGAGCCCTCATGCACCCGTGAAGCCTGCCCTGATTATGTTCCCTGCCACCAGGACACCTTCTGTCTCTATTCATGATGGTTGTGAACTTCATAAAATGGAATTATACAGTACATACTCATTTGTGCCTGTTTTTTTTTAAATCCCTCAACATAATATCTGTGGGATTCATCCATGATTTTGTATGTTTTAGTAGTTTGTGTTTTTCTTGCTATGTGTATTCCATTGTAAATATATAATCACAATTCACTTATCTATTCTCCGGATGATGGATATTTCGGTTATTTCTAGCTTTTGGCTGTTAAAAATAAATCTGCTTATATATGTCTTTTGGTGGACATATGCACTCTTGGGCATATGCTTAGGAATGAATTTGATGAGTTACAGATAAAACAATCTAATAGGTACTTCATGTGAAATGATTATGCCTTTGGAAATGCAAAATTAAAACCACATGAGATCCCACTAAACATTCACTGGAATGACTAAAATGAAAAAAACTGAAAAGTCCATATCTTGATGAGGATGTGGAAGAATTGGAACACTCATGTATGTTGGGGGGAGTAGAAGTTGGTTCAGTTTTTTGGAAACTTTTGGGTGGTGTTTGCCTAAGCTAAACATATACCTGACTTATGACCCAGCAGTTCTACTCCTGGATATATTTATTTTTTACAGTCTTGAAGTCACTTTGAAACTTATGAAATAAATTTCAACCTGATTCTTGCTTTATTAATATGCTACAGTGGCCGTTTGCAGTAGAAGTCAGACATACCTAAGTTGCTGGTCATGATAACTGGTGTTTTGTGTATCTGCTTAAAAGCTCGTACTGCATTCTGTTTTCCCTCTCATAGGCAAGAGATGGGTCAGGACAGAGGCGGCCTGGTGAGATAGCAACACGTCATGATGTCATGATTAAGAACCGTCTTTTATTTCCCTTTTCCTTATAGCTTATTAGTGGAGGAAAGCAGGACTAGGACACATAGGCACTTGGTGTTTTATGACGTGAATGTTAATGGGCATCCCTCTAGAGACATGAGTGCAAGCTGGCTTGTAAAATGTATTCAGAAAGTCCCTCATCACAAATGTGACATCGAAGCGGGCTCAGTCTCACCCACTTGCTTAGCCCATGAGTTTCCGAACTCCAGCCCACAGAATATGGCCTGGTGGTCCTGAGGAAATTTTAGAAAAGCCATATTCCCTGGTATTATGTCTTGGAGATTCTGATTCAGCAGATCTGGATTAAGACCCAGAGTCTGCATTTTTGAGATGTTCTTCTGGTGATTCGGCAGCCAGTGCTGGCCAAGGCAGAGCCTGTAACAACAGTCTTTAGAAAACTGAAGGCCTTTGCTAACCTCTGCCTATTCAACTGGAGCACAGATACTTAGCTGCTCTCACCCACTTCCTTCCCACGTGGCTGCACCAATTTCTTAATCTCTGTGAAAGTAAAAAATTAAAGCCCTAAGAATAGACTGATGTCACCACTCATCTAACAAGAGTATAATCCATCTCCTTTGGCAGAACCTACTTGTTGGATGGATCCTTCTTGAGCTAATTCTTTTTTTTTTTTTAAGATTTTTTAATTTATTCATTCGAGACACAGAGATACAGAGAGAGAGAGAGAGAACATGAGCAGGGGGAGAAGCAGAGGGAGGGGGAGAAGCAGGCTCCCCGCTGAGCAGGGAGCCCAATGCGGGGCTCTATCCCAGGACCCTGGGATCATGCATGACCTGAGCGGAAGGCAGACGCTTAACTATCTGAGCCACCCAGGTGCCCTCTTGAGCTAATTCTTAAGCTAATCACTTTGTCCTTGGCCCTTTCAGGTGTCTCTGACAGAGCCAGCTTCTGTAGTTAAGGCAGGTAACAATTCTGACCATCAATCGGACATTTACTCTGGCCTAGTCTCTTTGCACATATAGTATCTCATTTAATCCTTACGACAACTTTTGCAAGCTTGAAGCTACAATTATACTTATTTTATAGGTAAAAAAAAACCAAAGACTTGGAACAGTGAGATGTAATTGCCTGATTAGTGTTCCAATAAATAGCCGGGAGGGCCGTAGCGCTATAAAACTTGCAGATTGGGGTGGGTGTTTGGCGGTTACTAAAGAGAAACCAGGGTTTGAACTCAAGTCTTCTTGATTTTCTAGATGATATTTAGTGTCTAGGCCCAGCCTCTATTGCCTCTCTGCCCCAAACACACTGTTTGTGTAACAACATATATTGCATTAGAACATGGCTTTTGTCATTTTAAAAATGTTTTTTTTTTTAAGTCAACGACGTTAAGACTCTAGTCAGAATTTCTTTTTTTTTTTTTTAAAGATTTTATTTATTTATTTGACAGAGAGAGACACAGTGAGAGAGGGAACACAAGCAGGGGGAGTGGGAGAGGGAGAAGCAGGCTTCCCGCGGAGCAGGGAGCCCGATGTGGGACTCGATCCCAGGACCCTGGGATCATGACCTGAGCCGAAGGCAGACGCTTAACGACTGAGCCACCCAGGCGCCCGTCATAGTATAAATGTTTGACTTGGAGTTCTGGGACTCCAAGGAAAAAGGTCTTCACTCTCTGTTGTAGAGCTGATTTGTTTTCTATCAGGCATGTGGAAGTATAGGGATCAGGGGTTGTTTCATAATGAGGCCCCACTGCAGGCTGTGCATAAATAGGATTGCTCTTCTTAGTTATGTTTTCCTGATGCCCACAGTAGTTTGACCTAAATGAATAGATAATTACTCAGGCTGTTGCAAACATTCCGATCCATTTGGTGATCCCTTTATTAAATGAAACGGGCCCTTTTATTCCTTTTCTGATACTGCCTGTTAATAGAATAATCTCAAAGCTATTAGCATTTAAAGAGGAATTAGACAAAGATGTCCAGAATTGTCCCTTCTCCTGGCTCTTGGTTGCTCATGGGACCCTTGCTTTAGCTAATTAGCCTGAAATGAATATTAAGTGCATTGATCTCTATCAAATGCATCCTGGAAGGAAAGCTTTTATGAAAGTCATTTCACTTGCAGACTTAGGTTGCCCATGCCTAAGTATCTAAACCCAAAACAATAGGCACTGGGAACATTCCAGAATTCAAACAAAACAAAACAAAAGATGCGCAGAAGATGGCACAAGAAGGGCTTTTACACCTCTTGTAATGCCCTTGTTTAAGTCCTAAAGCCACATGGTTTAGCTTTATTTTCATGGGAACCAACTGGAGAAAAAGATATAACATCTCTTTCCTTTTACTTTTTCACCCCCAGGAAATTTGTAAGACCTTTGCCTCATAGCATGGCATAGAGAGTACGTGTTCTGCTCTGGGAACACACAGGCCTGGGGTCACATCCTGGCTAAGACTTATATGAGCTGTGGGACCTTGGGCAGATAATCTCCTTAAGTCCAAATTTGTACACCACTAATATGAATAAAAATCTTTAACATATTTCTTATGTGATAGGGTTGTGAAATGGATATCGTAAAATTTATTCAACAAATATCGGTTATTAATAATAAAGACTGGGATAAGAGTCCTGGGACATGGCATAAAAAAGCAGAAAGATTCTAACTCTTAGCAGTTAATTGTTAAAATTAGCAGAGGAAAGAAGAGAGTTGTGTTTTCTTCTTTTTTGAGGGACATTGTGATGTGGCATTGCAGTAGGGGAAAAAGCACCCTGAAATTTGGTGACAATAAAGACCTAAATATGAATCCATGTTCTGTTTCTGATCTAAGGCATACTGCTTTAAGCTCTTTGATCTGTAAAATGGAGATGGTTACCTTTACGTCTGAGTGCTACTTTGTCTGGATTTAACATGAAATGTTTTTCAAACACCTAGCACACTAATTGTGCTCAGTATTCTGTGGTTCTGTTTTCCTTTTTACTTTTCTGGGAAATGTATTAACTCCTCCCATTAATATGAACGTTCCTCCCATTGCTAGAGCTGGGGAGAGGAGGGTAGAGTTGGAACGGTGAGGTGCAAGCAGATTGGCAGCTGAGTGTGCGGGAGAGCTGCTGGCAAGCCATCAGTGGGGGGGATGCAAAAGTGGGATGCAAATCACCCCGAGACCCAACTGAAATAACTCCTCAATACTTCAGGAAGCCTAACCTGATTTTCAAAGAAGAAACCGAACACACATACACTCGAAAACGTGCTTGCTAATTTTCAAGCCGTTTCCTATTTCTTGCCATGGCACCTTGATTTCATAGAGCAAGACTGTGTGAATTGGGTTCTGCTCCCTAGCTCACTCCTGTGCTTTTGCTGCAAAAGGAAGAGTTGGTAGGAGAGTAAGGGAGAGAGCAGAATAACATCTGTGCTTCTGAGGATGGGAAAGTCTCTTTTCTCATCAACAGTGACAAATCCAGGGCCTGCACCTACAGACCATGTCTCTCTAAGCATCCATCCAGGCAAAGCCACGTGGGGTGGGGGCGGGGCCCCCTCTTAGACCCAACTTGAATTCCTCTACTTCCTCTGTCTTCTCAATTCTCTACCTATTGCTTAGAGCACCACAGGATTCAGAGCCCTCCTGCTGGAGCTGCAGGGCCGGCTGGCTGCAGATCCCCTTTAATTCTTCCCATCATTTGAGTCACACATGTCTCCGTCACAATAAGGCACCTGCACGCATTGCCCTTGTCACCATGACAACCAGCACTGGAGGGGGATGAGGTAGGCAGCGCAGAAGGAGGTTCATGTTCCTGCTCTCCTGCTGGTGGTGCTGGTGACATACAGTCCTTTCCATAGCCAGCGTGATGCTGTCTTGGTGGCCTTTCACCTCCACTCTGGGGCCAAGGGAGAGGTGGGGGCGGGGCTGAAAGCTGAATTCCAGAAGCAACTCAGGTGTTGGAAGGAGATGTTCCCAGGCTCCAGGGAATAGAGAGCACCTTTTTTCTCCCGTCAGTACTGTCTGAGCTACAGTCTTTTAACACATGAGGTGCTTTCCTCATGAGCAGGAAGAAAAGAGGAAAAAAAAAAAAAGGAATTTAGTCGATTATTTATCGGGGCTTCCTGACGCTTAACAAGCCGCTTGTCTCGTAGGCCGCCACCTCCCACCACCACCGTCAAATGAACTGGTCTCCGCAAGTAAAGCAGAATGAAAAATACTGAATCTCTGGAATAACAGGGACAGGTTTGAGTCCCACCTTTGCACCTTATAGTTATATGTGCTGTATCAACTGCTGACCTCTCTGAGGCTCTCAAATTGAGCAATGGCTGATCAACAGATCCATTATTGATTCATGGTGAGGGTGAAAAGACTGTGATAAGTGTCATATGCCGGCACATCTGTGACCTGAAAGACAAATAACTGTGGCTTTTCCTATCTTACCGTGGACATAGAGGTGTCAATAGGTTAAGATTACGGTTTTGAACTTCTTTTTTGGAATAGTGGGAATTAATAGAAAGTATTTCCCCAGGATCTCGAAACAGCCAGTGTTTGAATACTCCGATCAAAAACAGGCATTTTTGAAGTGTGCTCCTGGGACCTGTAGCATCAGCATCACCTGGGGGCTTGTTAGAGATGCAAGTTCTTTGGCACGACTCCCAGATCTCCGGAGCAGAATTCTGGAGGTGGGACTCAGCAATCTGTGTTTTAACAAGCTCCTATTTAAGTTGGAGAACCAGTTGCTCTAGCAGAAGTAGAGAGCACTTGACGCAGAGCTTCTTGGGGACAAAGAGGGCACCTTGCCTATTTTTAGGTTTCTGGTGCTTAGTAGAATGACTGACACTGTATGCTCTCTGCGAATGTTTGCTGGGTGAATGGATTGCCTGCTGTACTGTTGGTGTGGGTCCAGCACTGACCCACTGTGACTTTGTTTTCTTTGTTTTCTGTCCCCCATGCAACCATGAGCAGTAGGAGAAACTTGCCGCCCACCTACAGTCTTTCTTGATATTCCCATTCTAGAGTCAAAGACATAGGGAACGCTAAATACAGCTAAACAGGAAACTTTCCCTCTGACTTGACCTCTCAGAGCTTTTACTTTTTAATAATTCCATGCTGTGGCTTTCCAGAAGGATGTGGGCAATGGCTGAGGCATCATGCTGCCTCCATCACTCCTTAGTCATGTGATGGGCAAATTTAAGACTTCTCAGCCTCATTTTTTTTTTTAAATCATTATATATTTTTCATATTCATAGCAGCACTTGCTTTGGTATACAGATTATAAAAATTTAATGAAACTATGCTAATAATAAACATTCAACAACTGGATTCTCTCATTATTATATAAAGTAAATATTGAAAGGGAGGACTTGAGGTTTTATATTTTTAAAAAATCTGCCCAAGTTTGAGTGGCATATTCCCTGAACCTGGGATGAAAAGACAGGTTCTTCCTCGATCTATTTATTTTTCAGTAGGGGAGCAGTGTGGTGAGGCAGTGTTTGGGGAATAGATAGACCTGATATAGAGGAGGGTCTCACTAAGTATGAGCTCTTGTTAATTTTATTAGTATGTGGAAAATAACTTTTTGGGAAATCTTAGTTTTCCTGGTTGCTTGTGGCTGGTTCTCCAGCAACTTCAGTGAGAGTGTTGATTATTTTGAGAAGGGGCAAGCGCAGCTTAGAACCCAGACCTGAACTTCCGGTTCTAGTTTCTAAGTTCACAAGGAGACTGAACAAGGGCTTTTGGTGTGGATAAAAATAAAAACAAAAACTGGCAAACTGGCTTTGGTGAGAGAGAAAGGGATTTTTCTGGGAACACCCATAGCTGGGTTTACATGTTAATCACCAAGGGTAAAAGAAAAGGGTATAAAGATGTTATGAAAAGGAGGCAATAAGAAGAATAGAGAGGGAGAGGAGGGAGGGGGGAAGGGGAGGGAGAGGGAAAAACATAGAAGAGGGAGAAAAGAAACAGCATGAAAGAATGATGCTGGGAATTCTGAAAACATTGGGTAAGCACTCCATTCTCTGAGCCTGGACAGAAGATTATTGGAAGACTCAGAAACACTGCATGTGGCACCATGAGAAAATAGAGTAGGAGTGTCCAAGGGAGGTCCTTAAGTGGATGGACTTGAGGTTAGCCCCATATTGTCCCCCACATCGTAGCCAGATTTGGAGAGAGAAGTCAAGATTTTCTTGTTGCCTTTGGGAATAGAGAAGTGCTCAGGACACTAAAGAGATCAGGACAGCCATGTGTGTGAGGCAGAGGCAGACCCATCATCATTGTCATCATCATTCCAAGTGTTAGCATCGCGTCCAAAGACCAAATAGAACTTGCCACACTTTAGTAAATGCCATTGTAGAATGGAAACCAACTATACACAAGGATGACAACCAGACAGAGACCAACACCCAGGAAAACAAATTCCACAAGTCTCCCCAAAGGAAGGTTATTTAGAACCAGAGATAATTTTCTCAAATCAGGTCAATGTGAAAAGTAACTGGGAACATAAGTCTCTTTCTTGCAGTTTATCCTTGACTTATTTTGCTGAGAGATGAGCAAGGGGAGGAAAGGGAGAAAGAAATACTGAAAACCAAAGTAATCAAAGAGTAAATGAAAGAATAATGCTTGAGTTTGGTGAAAACAAAAATAAAAGAAGCAATCAGTAACCTTAAGGTAACTTAAGCTTAACTTAAGTAGCTTAAGTGGAGGGAAGGTGGAATAATTTGTCCTCTGAGTAGGTGGTTAGTTTGGTCCGAGTTCCAGCTAGAAGCCAATAAGATTTCTCTTTTTCACACGAGTCATAGAATATAAATGCCACTGTCTCTACCATTACTTACACATGGCATGTTTGACTGAACTTTGTGGGAGGTAAGAGGAGACCCTTGTCACATGGAAAGGCTTCTATACATGAGTTTTTCCCAAATAGGAAGAAATTCTGAATGCTGGGGCGTCCAAGTATGACAAGATACTACTCATTTCTGTATGTCCATTTCCTACGGAAACGTTCGGTCAGTGTGGCTGAACGAATGCGTGAATGTGTTAGAAGGGCTGTGGTGAGGCCACTCCTTTGAGATGTTAATATCAGGCACGGCTTCCTAGAAGATCCAGCACCTCACTACTCCATCCCTGCGCCTGGAGTGATCCTTTTAACATAAAAGTCAGAATACATAGCTCCGCTGCCCCAAACTCTTCATTGGCCTCAATGAAGAGTTTTTTTAGAGTGAAAACCAGAACCCTAACAGTGACTTCAGGGCACTGCTGACCTGTCTGACCTCTGGTCCTACTGTTTTCCTCCTCCTCCACTCTGCTTCAGATTCGCTAGCTGTTTTATGGTTCTGTTACTAAGTAAGCTTTTGTCTTAAGGCCTTTGCTCTGGTTGTCCTCTTGGCTTAACTGTTCTTCTGCCAAACACCTGCAATTCTAATATATTATATTATTTGTGTGTTTTTATGCTTTTTCTTTATTTTCTGTTTCCTTCTGGAGTGAATGCTTCACAAAGGCAGGGATTATTTTTGCCTGTTTTGTTTAAAAAAGTTTTTGGGGTACCTGGGTGGCTCAGTGGGTTGAGCGACTGCCTTCAGCTCAGGTCATGATCCCAGGGTTCCAGGATCGAGCCCCGCATTGGGCTCCCTGCGCAGCGGGGAGTCTGCTTCTCCCTCTGACCCTCCCCCATCTCGTGCTCTCTCTCTCTCTTATTCTCTCTCTCAAATAAATAAATAAAATCTTTAAAAAAAAAGTTTTTGGTTCACTAGAATAATACCTGGCACATAGTAGACAATCAGTAAATATATGCACAATGAATGAATGAATGAGTGAATGAAAGGTGGATAGGATAACCACTTAACAAATCTCTTTTAGGCATCTTTTGAAATGGTTGTAGTAATTAGCTCATACAGGATTATGCATACTTCTTAAATAAATTCTTCATTGCAGAGAGGTAACTCAGAACGTATTTTGACCTATTCTTCCTAAAGAAAAGATGAAATTCCCTTTACGGAAAAACGGTCTTCTACTTACTGCCATAGTTCTTCACTGGAGGAAATTCTGATTTGAGTTCACATTCACTTCTCAAAGATGTTGCAGCTCTCATGGGGATTCAGAAAGATTTACCCATAAAAGCCATCTAGTAAAGAAATTTCCCAATGAAATGCTCACTGGAGACCCAAGTCTCCAAGATCTCATTAAATTGTTATGCACACAATATGCTTCTTCACTGTCTGGGTCACTTTGCTGTTAAGGTACATCATGAAGGGACGGTGATAAATCTCATAGATTTTTCCTCTGTCTCACCTGGTTTCAAGTCAGAAAGATTGTCCTCCACCCAACGCGGATCCAAACGGGCTGAGAGGCAACAATGAAATGTTCAAAAGAAACTATAGTGGCTTTGCTCACATGGAGTCTTTCTGAGATGTGAACACTGAGGACCTTGGGTCCTTGGGATACTTTTGTTGCTAAAGAAACTGAATTCCTTTCAAGTGTGGGGACATTGAAAAGAGGAACAATGTTGGGGAGCCATTGTTATGTCTTCCTAGAGCAAATGTGCACAGCTTTCAAGTTAAAACTGGACATTTGAAAATCTAAAAGCTGTCTCCGTGGACTTTTATATTAGAAGCTCTCTATAATATGTGGATCAGTGGGATCCTTTGGAACCTATGTTCATTGTGCCCACATGCAATAGGCCAGACCCCACTGGGAATAAAAAAAAAGGAGTAAACTGCTCATTCATTTGGTGGAACTGGGTGGGAGTGAGGAGGGGGAAATTAACTCTTTCAGGAGACTGAGTATAGAGGCAGACATAGGTGTGAGATAGGAGATGGGGAAGAGAAGAACGGTTGTTTATAATACGTCAGCTATTCAGAGATTTTATTTCTATAAAACAGTGAAACACTTGATGTAATTTTTCAGTGCTTCTCTTCAAATGTAGATATGGACATAGTTTAATTTTATGAAGGCATTTCTCTTGCAATAACCTTGTGTACTTCAAATTCATAGTACCTGAAAGAAAATAGGAAAAAAAATTGCCTTAAAAATATGTTGTGTTGGTAAGATCCAAAATGGAATAGTTTTATCAGATACATTCTTGACAGGCTTTTGGTTTTTATTTTTAATTTAGACATTCTGATATTAAAAAGATGTACTGGATAATACTTTTGCCACCTAAAAATGGTTGCTGCCAACAGATGAAAACCCAAAACAAAACAATTGTTTGTTGAACATTTATTAGAGACCAGAAACTTTGTTAAGTGATACTTTATTTCACTGACTCTTCGTAGCTTTGAGAAATGATGATCTCCATCTTACATAGGAGGAAACTGGCACTCAGAGAGTATAAATTACTTTTCCAAGGTCTCACAGCTTTCAAGGGAGGGAGATCCACAAACTCAACTGTTCTACTGACTTCTAAACCTATGGTCCTCAATGTCTACTTACACACCCTCTACAATGAAAAAAATAATTCTATTTTCTGCCCATAAACCCTGGCTCATCCAATTTTTTCCCCATTTTAATTGGGAAAATAACATAATATTAAAAATTAAGGTGCATTCCTCATTCCAGTTGTTTAAAATAATTAAAGGATATTATGTTTATACAAAAATTTAGGCAGATATATTTTTGCATCATTGTAGTCAGCATGAACATAGAATTTCATACTTTGATCTTTTAATTTTATGTCATATACACTTGACATGATGTTGAAATTTTAAAAATGTTCAAAAATATTTGTGTAACATTCCAATGAGTGGACACACCATAATATTGGACATTTTAGTTACTTCTCATCTTTAAGTATTATAGTTAATATTGCAGTCAACATCTTAACTAAAAGGGGAAAAAAGCTAAATGAATGGTTTCTCCAGAATAATTTGAGAATGGGATTACTGAAATATCTTTATTTCTGTTGATGTGCATTTATATATTGATTTTCAAAATGATAGACCCACATTGCATTTGTACCCCAAATTCTTTGAGCTTATAAATTTTACCACATCTTCACTATCTTTGGCAAATGTGATTTATTTTAAAAGTTCACCTGTGCAATAGCCATGAAATACGATCTTATTGTTTTAAATTGCATTAATTTGATTATTTATAAGATAGAACATTCCCCCATATATTCATTTAGAGTGTTCATTTTCCCTTTTTATCATGCAAATGAGTGGTATTGCTTAAATACATTATTTATAATTTTTCATATTCACAAAGAATATATACATATATCTTAATCTAAGTAAATATATAGTGTGTATATATCTGTTGAAATATAAATATGTATGTATGTTTCACTTTAGTTAGATGAAATCATTGTAAGACACATAAAATATCAAATGATTCCTTTCTCTGAGAGGATATCAGAAAGTCTAGTATATCTTTATCATGTACCACTGAGAACTTAAATTATTTACTCTAATGAGATAATCCATATTACCTTTCCTCGACTCTTAAGCTTCCAGTAACTCAATGAAATAGTCATCCCAGTCTAATTAAGGAATTGTCATAAGAATCCCATCATTTGCAGGCTGGTGACCCTGCTGGATCTGAAGGATGTGGCCCAGGAGTGCAGATGACAGATGCCAGGATTTGCGCCCCAGTGGTGCCTGAACTTTGTGCCATGCTTGGGCCCCTGAGAAGGGGCAGTAGGAGGAAGCCCAGGATTTTAGTGCAGGCTTCTGACCCAATGCACAAGAATAAGCTCTGAGTGTCACGTGCAGCCACTGCCATCTAGAGACCCACTACTTTAGTTGTAGGCATTTTTTGGTCTTGTAGATTTTCATGAAACTGTGGCTATAGAAAGGGTTTAAAACTGTACAACTTATCCTTGAAGTAAAAACAATAGGGCCTGTCTACTTGTTTCACCCATAGATGTAAGTTTGGATGACTCCAGAGGGTAAAGGGCTTACACCAAGACAGAGAAAACTTCTTTCCTATTGCTTGGTAAGCACAGTCACGTTGGGCCATATTTCAGAGGCTCTTTGACCTGCAAATGGACAATAAAAGGCCAAGATGTTGGGTAAAAACAATGAGAGCATGTGGCTCTTATTCTTCCTTTTTTCCATCCTGGTTAAAACGCTCTCTGACATTAATCAGGAACAGAACACCTACACAGCACTAGACATTCCCAAAAGTTTAGATGGTGTGAGAAGTGGCATCATTTATTTTAAAAAGATAAGTTTATCTATCTTCTCATTCCCTCACCAGTCAGGGAGTAGGTGTGCAACATGGTACAACAGAAAATTTAAACTTCAGCGTTTTGACTTCTACGTTCTCTGCCAGTTACTTAGCAGTGTCCCTGAGCTAGAGAGATGGCATATCTGAGACGAAGTTTCTTATTTCTGAAATGAGAGACTGGACTAGCTTCCCAAGTTTTCTTCCTGCTGTCACATTTGTGATTCTTGAGTAACATATGCATCAAGCCTCTGCTTCTGGCACAAGCCCTTCTGGCTTAGGAGGAGAGTATGAATGAAATGTAAGATATATTCCCTGCTGTGCCGGAAGTTTTAATCTTGCAATCTCCCACAAACATAGCTGGCAAGTGACGAAGCATGTACCCAAAGAAGTGGTGCATACAAAGTAATGCTCTGAGGGTGTCTCGATGATTGATGAGACAGTGTCAACCATGTGGAGGGTGGAGAGGTAACATGTCCTGGCCTGGGAGCTCTGCAGACCTGGGCTCCCAGTTCTACGACAGCACCTATTTCCTATACTGTGTGGTTTAAGCGATTGGACTTCTAGGATTTAGTCTGCTTATCCATTCCCATCAAATGGGATGGTAATAATTGCCTTGAATAGTTTATTGTTCAAAGAGTTAGAGATGGAATGTGTAGTGTGTCCCCTGATATGCTGCAGACATGTAAAAAATGGCAGACAAGATATGGAGAAGGGAGGAGATACAGGAAGTGGAGAAATGTGAGCAGTACAGACAAAGGCTTTGGGTTGAGTCTTAGAGTATTCTTGTTGCTGTTGTACTTGCAGTCGAATAAAGAAATTTGCAAAATATGGTATACATGTATGTCATTTACATCATGGAGCTTAATGTTTTAGTGGGATGAACCGCCCCCCCACCAAAAAAAGGAGTGGAAATATATTATTACTGTGGTGTGTGCTTTTAATGTCTGGTGTACATTGAGAATTTATACAAGGTGACCTGATTTAATCTGATGTGTTAGAAAGATGCTTCTCTAAAGAAGTGACCTCTGTGCTGAAATCTGAAGGATGTTAAATAGGAACTGATGAAGTGAGGGGAGCTACACACATAAAGCCCTGACATGGGAAGAAGGATGGCCCATCTAGTTAATAGAAGTAGAGCAAGGAATTAGGCAAGAGTGGTGCCATAGGGTCCAGTGGGTGGAAAATCACTAAGGGAAAACATCAGGGTTGAGAGGGGATCCTTGCTGAACAGATCTGACGGGATTCTTGCTTAAGGCAGTCCAGGGTGATCAAATATCAGCTGGGGGATGATGAACGATCAGCAATTCAATCAGATATTGGGGTGAAGATGGGCTGGGGGGGCGGGAATCCTCGCTAAACTAAGACTTAGCAAGACTCTTGCTACAACGGACATCACAGTCTAGGCTTAGAGGACTTAGAGGAACCTGACTAGAGTCTAGAAAAGGAGACAGTCTTTATCAGATGTAATTGCAATTTATTTTCAATTAATATATCTGATTAGATAAGAAAAAACTGAATAACGTTTTTCTAAAAGTATATATTACTTTTGTACATCAAGTCATAACATCTAAAATATTTTTTCTATTATTCATATACTATGCTAAGTTAAAAATAATCAACATCTATAAAGAAGTTTCCTTAAAGTATAGGGATTTTTTTAAATATTTTATTTATTTATTTGTCAGAGAGAGTGTACAAGCAGGGGGAGCAGCAGGCAGTGGGAGAAGCAGGCTTCCCGCCGAGCAGGGAGCCCGCTGCGGGGCTCGATCCCAGGACCCTGGGATCATGACCTGAGCCAAAGGCAGACGCTTAACTGACTGAGCCACCCAGGCATCCCAAAGTGTAGGGATTTTTTATTTGTGCTAAACCTTTAAGGATAATGATGTCACCAACTTTACAGGTCTTAGTCTTGCAATAGGTGTTGTCACAGGTGCTCTTCCCTTTGATGGGTGTTGGGTCATGTGACATCCTTTCAGCCAATACATAATAATAAGACAGCATTATTGATATGGAACTAGGGATGGGACAGTGGACAAAAGAAATATCCTTTGTTCTCTAATGGAGCTCTTTCTATTCTTCTTTAAATCACTACCAAAAGCCTGTAGTTCTGACTGTAAAGTCCTGGATCTATCTTGGCACTCTAAAATTTATATTTATATTGCCCTTCATAGGTTTATTCTTATATTCATATGTGATCTTCATGACAGTTCTCTATGAAATAGGGGCAAAAGAAGATAATGACTAAGAACTTGAATTTTGTGGGATACCTGGGTGATGCAGTCGGTTAAATGTCTAACTCTGGGTTTTGATTCAGGTTGTGATCTCAGGGTGGTGGAATTGAGTCCCATGTCAGGCTCCGCACTCAGCATAGAGTCTGCTTGGGACTCTCTCTCTCCCTCTGCCCCCAACTATTTCCCTCTCTCTCTCTCAAATAAATAAATAAATATTTTTTAAAAAAACAACAAAACACAACAACTAGAGTTTTGTAGCCAGACCAACTGGGGTTCAAATCCTGGCTCTGCTATTCATTAGCACTTTTTTGCTAAGTACTTGGATCATTTTATGTGAGAAGTGTTATTTTCATTTGCGGAGGAGAAAATTGAAGCTCAGAGAGGCATAGATGTTTTTCCAAGGGCATACACCTAGCTCTAAAATGTAAGGCACTGCTGCTTGCTTAAGGTTAGCAACTTTTTCTTCTATAATATTTTCGTGACTCTGAAATTCTACAAACCTCTTGAGGTGGACCAATTTCTGGGCCCCTAAATACTTTGCCTTATTAAAAAGCAACAAAGTCTCCTGTGGAAAGAGTTGCCTGGCCAGGGAAAACATTTTTTCTTGTTTCTTAATGGAAAATCAAGCCTGCTGATTAAAACAGAGTAATAGTTTCAAAAGCTTCCTCTTGACAGAGCATTTGCTTTCTCATTTCCTAATGAATTACTCCCCAAAGAAACTCATTATATTTCAAGGCACAAGACTCTCTGGAGACCTCCCCACCTCCACTATTCACTTACTAAAATGTTCATCATTTAGAAACCCATAAGCCTTGCCAAATTCACTGAGTCCTACTTTGCTTATCGATAACTCTTTGTTCTAAGTTATGATCAAAAGCAGCTTTGCCCTCAGATAAACAGGAAAGGAAACCTTCTTTTACAGAAAAGGAACATTTTGCTGATGAGATGAAAAGATGTGATTATTAATACTTTATGTTATTGTTTTATTATTATTATTAACATATTATAATTACAGTTTAGTTAAGAGTCTTCGCTCATTGGGGTGTACACGTAAAACAATCTTATTGTTTCTACTGAGAATTCCCAATAATGCTCAATTGATCCCTCTTTCCCACAGAGGAGCAGGTGACTTTCATGAGATCTAATTTCATAACATTTTAGTCTTTTTTTACGTTTTTCAAATAATTTTATTTTAGTTCTTAAGGTTCAGACTTTTTAATTATACAACTTCAAATCCATATCCAAAAGAAAGCTCTCCTATTCCTTTCCTACTCTGCACCAGCTCCCCAACATGCTGGTGCACCGAAACAACTCGAGTAAGCTGGTGGGGTTGAGGTGTGGGGGTCTGTTCTTCTTTACACATCCCTCCCTTCGTGATGGGAACCTCTTAGGGAATTGGGTGAGAGGAAAGGGTGGGGAGAATATGTAATTTGGGTTTTTTTTTCCTGGACAGCTTTGGACTACTTTCCTGCCTTGTTGATTCTGAGGTTGATGTGGACTGCTGGTGGGTTTTAAAAAAGATTTTATTTATTTATTTATTTTAGAGGGAGAGAGACAGACAGAGGGTGTGTCAGAGGGGGTGGGGTGAGAGAGACAAGCAGACTCCACACTGAGCATGGAGCCTGCCTCAGGGCTCGATTTCACAACCCTAAGATTATGACCTGAGCCAAAATGAAGAGTTGGACTTTTAACTGACTGAGCCACCCAGGTGCCCTAGACTGCTGGTGGTTTCAGTAGCCTTCATGCTGATGGGAGCACAAATCCAAGCAGCCCCACTGGATACTGAGGCTCAACCCCTGAATCACACTGAGGGTGTCACATCATCTTCCTTTGCTGTGCGTATTTCCTCGTCCTATTTCTAAAAGACTGGGGCCCAATCTCACCTACTCACTGTGGTCTCACCTGTGATACCTGCAGACTCTACTAGGATCCATCCTCTACACCTGTCCATCCCGCCATGCCATTCCTCCTCAAGTCTTTGCCCTGCTCTGGAAGCATTGGGCGGGTGAGTCTGACCAGTAGCCGAGATACCTGCCACTCTCCCCTTGCATTAGTTTCCTAGGGCTACCGTAACAAAGTACCACAAATTGCTTGACTTAAAGCAACAGAAATTTATTCTCTCACAGTTCTTAATTAAGGCTAGAAGTCCAAAATCAAGGTGTTGCCAGGGCCACACTCCCTCTGGGACTCTGAATAGAATCCTTCTCTGCCTTGACCTAACCTCTGATGGTAGCCATTTCTCCCTGGCATGCTTTGTCTTGCATCACTCCAATCTCTGCCTCCACGGTCACCTGGCATTCTCCCTGTCCCCACAACATCTTCTTATAAGGACTTACTGGATTTTGGCAGCCTACTTCAGTATAATCTTATCAAACTTAACTAATTGCATCTATTATTTTTACCTCCAGATAAGATCACATTCTGAGGTACTCAGGGTTGGGACTTCAAAATATCTTTTTTGAGGACATGATTAAACCCATAACACTCCTCTTTCCAGGCAAATTTGACAAATGATTCCCTTGGCTTTGAGAATCAGAACTAGTCACATGATTTCTTTCTGCCCCAACTGGGATGTAAAGAAACGAGGTAGAATTTCTCCATGAATATTGCATTATTCAAAACCGATAAACTTCTCTCCCCTCCCATTCTTTTTAAAGCCATCTTGGGGTAAGGGGAGGGGGTAACTAGGTCTGCTGAAATGTTGCTTCTCTGAAAGACATGAACGGAAATGGTTGGCCCCAGAGCTAGCAGGTCTGAACTTAGAATGTGGTAGACTTAACCACCTTTATCCTCACCTATGAGCTTTTGTTGTCAACCTGGGTAAACAACAAAAAAATTATATGTAGTATCTCACATCATCTTATTATATTAATAATACTGATGATGATGATGATGATGTTCACAAAATTTTTTTGTGTGTAGTTATGCCAGGTACTGCCATATACACTCATATTTAATTTTTGTATACACATTTACATATCCTGTCATAGTACACTTTTTTGACTAAGATACTTGCTTTTTTATTTTCTTAATTTTTAATTTAATTTTTAAAAAAGATTTTATTTATTTATTTGACAGAGAGAGAGAGATAGCAAGAGCAGGAACACAAACAGGGAGAGTGGGAGAGGGAGAAGCAGGCTTCCCGCTGAGCAGGGAGCCTGATGTGGGGCTGGAGCCTGATGTGCGGTTCAATCCCAGGACCCTGGGATCATGACTTGAGCCAAAGGCAGATGCTTAACGACTGAGCCACCCAGGTGCCCCCTTAATTTTTAATTTTAAATGAATGTTCGCCTTACAGAAAAGTCACAAAAATATAGTTTCCATCTGTTCCTTATCTCACCTCCCTTAATATTAATGTTATGTGATTTTAGCACAATCATCAAGATCAAGAAATCAACCCTGTACAACACTTTTAACTAAATTATAAAATTTATATGTATTTCACCAGTTTTTCCACTGGTATCCTTTTTCTATTCCAGAGTCTTATCTAGGATCCCAAATTGAATTTAATTTTTTATTTTTTCTTAACCCCTTATAGTTTGTAATATTTGTTAGTCTTTCCTTGGTTTTTACAACCTTAACACTTTTTGAGGAATATTGGTCAGTTGTTTTATCAAATGTCCCTCAATCTGGGTTTTTCTTTTTCATTTTCTCCTTACTGGGCAGGCTGCAGATAGGCATTTTTGGCAAAAATACTGCTGAAATGCTTCTCTATCCTTCTTGGTGCTTGCTGTCATGGGGTTCATGATGTTGTTATGGGTTGTTACTGGTGATACTGAGCTTAGTCACTTCATAAAGGTGGTTCTGGTAGGTTTCTCCATTGTAAGGTTAGTATCTCTTCTCTTTATAGGAAGAAATACCTCAAGGGAGATATTTTGAGGCTATGCTCATCCAGTTTCTCTTCAAACTTGTATCTACTAATTTTAGCATCCTTCATGGATCTTGTCTGCAGCGATTATTACTGTGGTGTGATGTTTATTTTCTACCTCCCTCTTTCCTTTACATGTATTAATTGGAATTCAACTGTGCTGCTTCTCCTCCCATTTATTTAGTTATTTATTAAGTCAGTATAGGCTCAGGAAAAATAGTTATTTTTAACTTATGAATTATAATTCAGTATTGTCATGATTTGTTGTAGTTCACATCATTTCTTCTCTGATATATTTTTTAAAGATTTTATTTATTTATTTGACAGAGAGAGACACAGCGAGAGAGGGAACACAAGCAGGGGGAGTGGGAGAGGGAGAAGCAGGCTCCTGGCTGAGCAGGGAGCCAGACGTGGGGCTCGATCCCAGGATCCTGGGATCATGACCTGAGCCGAAGGCAGACGCTTAACGACTGAGCCACCCAGGTGCCCCTCTTCTCTGATATTAATGCATGTGTATATGTGATTTAGTAAATATATATATATATTTCCTAACTGTTTCCATTGAGAGGGCCTAGATTCAATGTAACCCCAGTACCAAAGAGTATATCTAGCTCCTAATTCTTGGTTTCTAAACTCAATTTTCCAATACAAGGACTTAAGAACCTTTGGAGAAGTAGTAGTTAATAGTAGAAAATACAAGATAAGTCTGAGTAGGAAGTGTCAAAAAAAAAGTTTGGGGCTTATTGAAAGAACACACAAACCAACCCCATAGGAGCTCCCAATGGCCACATTTAATTTTTTAACTAAATTCTAAGGCAGACTTAATTACCTCCTTTATATAGTTGAGGACTGATGTACGGAAACATCGAGTAACTTTTTTAGGTCACGCAATTAATAAGCAGCAGAGAAAACACTAACATGGAAGAATTTTTGTTGTTGTTTTTACCCCAAGGCCCGTCCTTTTAACCAACCTACAGCACTTTCTCTCCCACGCAGACTTAAATCAGTGCCAATTAGCCTTGATACGGTGTGTTGGTAATTTTCCTCTCAGGACAAAGAACAACTTCCTGCCTCCATTGACAAGGCTGGATTTTAAATTAGTCGTCCCGGTCAGTTTGTAGAGAATTCCAGTAAGTTCAGCGCTGGTGTTAGAATAGAAATATGTGTAGCAGAACCAGATTTTTCTATAAAATTGAAGCCATACTCCTGATTGGTGACCGCGGATTTGGTGCAGATTCTTTCTTTAGTTTTGATTCCATCTTCAAAATTATTTCCTTTACTGTGATAGTTAAAGAAAAGATGAGCATGACATAATATCTTTGGTTTCCCCCTTTTTTTTAAATTGCAAACTGTCTTTATATATTTTATTTTAAATCTGGTGTCAGTCTAATTCTGTTGCCTTGTTTCTCCTCCTCCTCCTTTCCTCCTCCTGAGTCATGAGGATTTTTTTTTCTACTTTTAAAAATCTAACAGTTTAATAGTTTACATTTCAGAGTTGATCATTCTGAGTCATTTTTACCCATATAGTAAACCATTTTTTTTAAAGACTTTATTTATTCATTTATTTGAGAGAGTGAGAGAGAGAGAGAGAGAGCACATGAGAGGGGGGAGGGTCAGAGGGAGAAGCAGACTCCCCGCCGAGCAGGGAGCCCGATGCGGGACTTGATCCCAGGACTCCGGGATCATGACCTGAGCCGAAGGCAATCGCTTAACCAACTGAGCCACCCAGGCGCCCCTAGTAAACCATTTTTAATGAGTAGATACAGGTCTTGTTTTATTTTCAGAAATTTTTCTTGGGTTATAATTTTAAGCATTAGTTCTGTTTTATTGTTCTGACATTTGTCCTTATGTCATCAGTTTTATGTATTTTGGACTTGCTTTGCTTGTCATTTATTTCAGTCACTTTCTCTCTGACCAGTTTTACATGTTTATCTAATGTTCACTCTTGGTTGGTTGTCTGGTTTGCTTAAATTTTCCAAATTAAGTATTTTTCATTATTTAAATCAACTATTTTTTTTTTTTTACAAGTTTCAGTGTATAAAGAAATGGAAAACATTGTACAGAGATCTCATATACTGCAACCCAGTTTTCCCCATGGCTAGTATCTTACATTGGTATGGCATATGTATTATAATTAATGATCAATACTGACAGACACATTATGATTAACTCACATTTGTACTTCATCCAGATTTCCTTAGTTTTTGCCTAATATCCTTTTCCCGTTCCAGGATCCCAGACAAGATACTACATTACATTTAGTTGTCATGTCTCCTAGGCATCTCTGGACTACGAGAGTTTCTCATGTTTTTATTGTTTTTGATAATGATAGTTTTGTAGTTCAGGTGTTTTGTAGAATGACACTCTGTTTTGTTTTGTTTTTTTCTTTCAAGGCAAGACTGGGGTTGTGAGTTTTTTTGAGGAGAAAGACCATGGATATAAAATGCCATTTTCATGAAATCATTTTCAGGGTGCATATAATAAACATGTTTTCTCAGTTGATGTTGACCTTGAGCACTGAGATAGTGTTTGTCAGATTTGTCTACCATGAAGCTGTTCTTCCCCCCCCCCCCCATTCATACTGTAGTCTCTAGAAGGAAGTCACTATGCTTCCCACACTTAAGTTTGGCATTTGATTCCAGTCCTGGAGGACAGATTAAGTCCCAAATTATTTGGAATTCTAATGCACACATTCATCTCTTCCATTTATTTAATTATTCCATTATTTATTTATATCAGTATGAGCTCATGGATATTTATTTAATACTCTGGGTATAGTCCATTGCTTCTTTATACTATTGCTTATAGTACATTGCTTCTTTATGTTGTTGCTCAAATTTTTTTAGCTTTGGCCATTAGGAGCTCTTTCATTTGGCTCCTGTGTGCCTTTGACACACCACCATTAAATTGTTTGTGGGGGGTGGATTTTCTAAATCACTTACTTACAGACACTACCGCATGTTCCAGACTCATGTATTTTTACCCCAGTCCTTGGACCAATCACTTCTCCAAGTAGCTCTGGTCCCTTTTATTGGAGAACAATGTTAGAAGCCAAAATCAGGGTGCTAGGTGTCCTTGTTCTACTGGAGTGTCATTGACTCTAGGCCATCTCAACTGACAAAAGGAATATATATCTATATATACACATATCTATAAATATTTTTATGTAACCTTCTATCTTCACTATATTAAGCTACACATGAGTTCTTACTGATGTTTCTTGCTCTCATCAATTATCAGCAGGCTCCCCTTGCATATGAGTAAACTCTTACGTCCAAGAAATCTGGATTTCACCATCTGCCATCCATTTACTTAATTGTTCAGTTCTAGTATACATGCACAGCACTGTGAAGATTGCCAATCCATACCCCATGGGAAACAACTTTGCCAGCCAGAACATAGTGCTTATGTACAGTGACAGGCTCCCCTCACTTCCAGAGTTACTTAGGTCAGCACCTTCCATCCACTCCCAACACTATAGTTGTTTTGTATATTTTTAATATGGTTAAATTATTTTGCACCATGCTACATTTCATCCAGTGATCCTGAGGTGTCCTAATTTTTTTTTAAATTAATTTATGTGTATTAAGGCTCAATCTTTGTGCTGTAAAAGTTCTATGGGTTTTGACAAATGCATAATGGCATGTATCTACCATTACAGTATTGCACAGAATAGTTTCTCCATTATATAAATACACCCTGTGTTTGATCTATTAAATCTTCCTTCCTTCTCCTGGACTTCTGGCAACTGTTGGAGGAGGTCATCAAGAGGATATAACCCCCAGTTGAACCATGAGCTCACCCTCACCCCTATCCTTGGAATGTGTGTTCCACCTATCATTCCACAGCTGGAGCCGTTTCGAGGATGCAGCCTTGAGAGAGTAGGATGTTGAGACCATCTGGACTGAATATGTGCCTGAACACAGTTAAGGTCTCTATATAAACTTTTGAGATTCTAGCAGGCAGCTGGGGAGATCTGCTCAACTTGCAGCTGCTCCAGACAAGCCTCAAATGTAAGTCCCCTTGCTTACTAAACCTGCCACCTACCAGTCTGGCATGGCCTGCCTCTTTCTTTCATCCCTTCTTGCCTTCCGTGTACTGACGTTAGGTTCAGATTTCACCTGGGAAACTCCCAAGGTTGCAGCCCACCAGCAACAGTGATCTTTTTACTGTTTTCATAGTTTTGCCTTTTTTAGAATATCATGTAATTGGAATTATATAATAGGTAGCCTTTTCAGACTGACTTCCTTAGGCATGTACGTTTAAGCTTCATCAACATCTTTTGGAGCTTGATAGCTCATTTCTTTTTATCAATGAATACTATTACATTATATGGATATACCAGTTTGTTAATTCATTCACTTATTAAAGGGTATCTTGGTTGCTTCCAGTTAGGGCATTATGAATAGTTATCACAAATATTCACATGCAGGTTTTTACATAGACATAAGCTTTTAAAATAAATTGGGTAAATACCTAGGAGTGAGATTGCTGGGTGATATGGTAAGACTATATTTAGCTTGGCAATAAATTACCAGACTGTCTTCCTAACTAGCTGTGCCATTTTACAGTCCCACCAGCAATGAATGAGAGTTCCTATTGCTCCACAACTTTTCCAGAATTGGTATTGCCAGTTTTCTGGATTTTAGCCTTTTTAATAGGTGTATCATGGTATGTAAATATTGTTTTAATTTGTAACTCTCTAGTGACAAATGAGGTTGAGCATCTTTTAATATGCTTATTTTCTATCTGTATATCTTCTTTGGTGAGACATCTGTTCAGATAATTGCCTATGTTTTTAATAAACTTCAATTTTTAGAGTAATTTTAGGTCTATACAAAAATTAGGCGGAAAGTGTAGAGGGTTCCTATAGATGCTCTCCCCTTCCCATGGGTTTCCCCTATTTTTAACATGCTGTGTTATTGTGGAACATTTGTTACAATTGATGAACCGATATCGATACATTATTATTAACTACAGTCCATAGATTACATTTGGGTTTACTCTTTGTGTTATACAGTTCTGTGAGTTTTGATAAATGAATAATGTCATGTATCTACCATTATATCATCATGCAGAACGGTTTCATTGCCCTAAAACCTAACTATCCACCTATTATTCTCCCACCCCACTCCCTGAAAAATAGGTAACCACTGCTATTTTTACTGTCTCCATAGTTTTGCATCTCCCGGAATTTCACATAGATGGGATCATACATATGTAGCTTTTTCAGATTGGCTTTGTTCATTGAGCAGTATGTGTTTAAGGCCCTCCTCCATGTATTTTTGTGACATGATAGTTCATTTGTTTTTATTGCTGAAAAATATTCCATTTTAGAGATACCTATTGAAGGGCATTTTGAATACTTACAAATTTTGGCAATTTTGAATAAAACTGCTATAAATATTCTTGTTAAGGTTTTTGTGTCAACATAGGTTTTTAGCTCCTTTGGGTAAATACCTGAGTGTGATGGTTGAATTGTATAATAAGTCTAACTTTGTATGTTTAGTTTTGGAAGAAACCTGCAAACTGTCTTCCAAAGTAGCTGTGCTATTTTGCATTCCCACCAGCAATGAATGAAAGTTCCTGCTGCCCCACATCCTTGCAACACTTGGTGTTCATGTATTTCCAACTTCAGGTTTTGTCCTCACATTTCCAAATGTTTATTTGAGGATTTTTAATTCATTTTTGAGTGTAGTGTTACAGTTTTCTCAGCTTCAAGGTTGTCTTTTTGGAAGGAAGAGAGAAATTTTGCCAGCTGAAATGCTTTGATTCATCTTTTCTATTTTTATTTCTGTAGCTTTGTATGAATATAGTCAGATTTTTTGCTATTTCTATTCATTTTTTGTTTATTTTTGTTTATTTTTTAATTTTTTAAAACATTTTTCCTAGTTCAGGAATTCTATTTTCTTTTTTTTTTATTCTTACGTTAATCCCCTACATTACATCATTAGTTTTAGATGTAGTGTTCCATGATTCATTGTTTGTGCATAACACCCAGCGCTCCATGCCGAATGTGCCCTCCTCAATACCCACCACCAGGCTAACCCATCCTCCCACCCCCCTCCCCTCCAGAACCCTCAGTTTGTTTTTCAGAGTCCATCGTCTCTCATGGTTCGTCTACCCCTCTGATTTCCCCCGCTTCATTCTTCCCCTCCTGCTACCTTCTTCTTCTTCTTCTTCTTTTTTTTTTCTTAACATATATTGCATTATTTGTTTCAGAGGTACAGATCTGAGATTCAACAGTCTTGCACAATTCACAGCGCTTACCAGAGCACATACCCTCCCCAATGTCTATCACCCAGTCACCCCATCCCTTCCACCCCAACCCTCCACTCCAGGGTATTATGTTGAGCAAAAGAATTCTATTTTCTTTTGTCCTCTTCTGTGCAGCTCCTTCTATGAATGGGGCTGGCATGGTGGTAGGAAGGAGGGGATGATGAGCCTTATTTTTCTTTTGTTCGTACAATCCTTAGTTTCCCCCTCCCCCTTTGTTCCTTATTTTCTTTCACTGCTTCATTGCTAAGCAGTTCTGTCCATCCTCCATATATCTGAATCTCCCTCCAAAGCAATACCACTGCCAAGTTCCTTGGCTGTAGCCAGTGCTGTGAACCATCAAGTTCTGACCTGTGTTCACTATATTGGCATTTAATATTGGACTTTCACTTTCTCAGGCGATTTTGTCTGTGCTTTTTCTGTGTCCTTCATACTCTTCTTCATTAAATTCCTTAAGCCTCTTCTATCCTGTTCTCCACATTTACAAGCTTATGGTAATGGGCAGGACCCTGTTGGAATTTTTAAATCTACTTACAGTTAATTTGAAGGTGGTGCTACTTTTTATCTTGTGGTAATGGTAAATGCATATTATTTTCATTGTTATGAGTTTCATGGGGAGGGTGTTAAGAAGATTTGAAATCTGGCAGTTACCATTGTCTTTAAATCACTAGCTTTGAATTGAAAGCAGAAATTTCAAAACTTCAGAAATTATTTGTCCTGGATACAATTTTATGAGAAGACAATGTACTGAGCTTTCAGACTGAGGCTGGGAGCCCTATATTGCATGCAGTACAACAAATGGAAAAGTGAAATATTTAAAATGAAATGAAGAAAAGATAGTCGGATGGTTGGGTAAAGAGAAACATTTGGATAGATAGATACATTATTAGGATATATATTAGAGGCAGAGGGATGGTGGAGAACTTTTCCTGCTTTGTGAAGGATTAGCTGGTCCCACCCATTAACTATACAGTAGGGGATTAAAAAAGGGGAAATTTCCTATCAGAGAGAGACTGATTCATGGTGTCTCTCTGTCTACAAGTTGCAGTTAAGCCAAATGAATTTTTCAATTGCTGCAACCAAAAGGGTGAAAACAATTAGCAAAAAGTCAAAGGAAGAAGTTATTTTCTTAGAGAAAGGAAAACATTTTGGAGCATTCATCCCTCTGTATGGGTGGTATGTAGTAAGTAAAGGGGTAGAGGTATTAGATCTGACCTGTGCCTCAGCTCTGGAGGAGATTCATCCCCTTGTCCAAAAGTTTCTGGGACACTAAATTGGTAGACTTTCCTGGCATTGCCCGTAAGTGGTGATAAATGCATTAGGGCTGGGTGGGGAGGGACAGAGAGAGGGAGGGAAGGTACAAATAACTAAAGTTAGGGATCTACTCCAAGAGGAGCTTTCATGAACCCCTAAATAATCCAAATATGTGTTCCAGAAGATTCCAGCATTTTTTGCCAGCAGCTTAGAGAGAGTCAGAAGCCAGCTAATGCTACACGAGGAATTGGGGGTGAGGAAGACGGAGAAGCAGATAACAAGCTTGCCCACTAGCCTGGGTAGTGAATCTCAAGAGCAGACATTGTCTTCTGCAGGGAGAGGGGGAAGTGTTCAGGGCCATTCCCTCCATTTGCCATCTCTGTAACATAAGCACACACACTTCTGCTGGCAAGTCTTCGGAAATTTCTGGTAGTGGACAATTGGAGTGTCAAAGATACTAATGAGACCCAGGGCTAACTGAAGTTACCCAGGGCTAACTACCTAAAATGAGACCACTTCAAGCAAGAAGGGAAGAGTTTGGGATTGATAATTATCTGAAGAGACCAATTTCCAATCAGTTGCTTTTCTTCCCCACTCATGTAGTTTGTAGACAGCAGAAGCAGAAAAGGAGTTAATACCTCTTATTGACGGATAAATAAATGAAAACTTCCATGTACCTTACATCCTAGAGTTGACTCTTTCATTCCTTGTTATTAAGCCTAAAATTCTGCCACCAAAGGTTCATTTCCTTTAGATTGGAAAAAATGACTAAAATCTCTCCTGTGTCCCATCCCATGTTTGTTGAAAAGGGTGGAAACAATGTATATGATTACCACTGTAAGTTGTAAAAAACTGGTATCACTATCAAATACTAATAACAGAAATAAATTATAATCTATAATTATCAACTAAACCCTGATATCTGAGTTAAGAGAGGTCTTACATAGGTTTCTCTAAGACACTTTCCTTTCTGTTTTAGCTACTTTGTTTCTAACCCTCTGATAAATGTGAACTAATGAGGACTCAAAGAACCAGAGGAAGAGGAGACAAAGTAAAGTTGTCTCTTTACACTTGTCTAAAGTAAAGTCCACTCTTAATAGAGTGGATTATAGGTAGAAGAATATGTCAAAGCATGTATGGTAGGTAACAGAAGAAAAACTCTATAGCAGTTTAAAAACAAAACAAAACAAAAACAACAAACTGATATCTTTTCATCTCAATCCAATAAGAAACAACTCCTTTATTGCCTGATCACGTATAGCTGTGATCCCTCCTGAAGCTAGTTTGCCTACCTGTCTATGTGTGGTAGCTTTGAGGGGTCCTTAAACTTCTCCTTTGCACTAAATGTTTTTTTTTTTTTGAATACTTAATGAGTGCTGGGCATATTTTAAGAACTTTATGTGTGTCATATTATTTTAATACCTACAATGAGTAGGTAGATTTTTTTTTAACTTTAGGGAAGAGAAACTGAGGCACAGAGGGATTAAATAACTTGCTTGTCACAGCTGTTAAGTAGTACACATAAGATTCAAAGTCAAAAAGAGGTCCGGCTCTAGGCAATGCTTTACTAACTTAAACCAGTAATTTTTTGGGTCCACTTTCCTGTTTCTGGGCAGAGGCATTTGTAAACCATCATATTTAGGTGATAATCCAGTTGCCATGAAAATTTGTTTTTGCTCTTGCTTATCTGTTCTTATACACACACACACTCAAGCATTACCAACTTCTTTTGATTTTGGAAAAGATGACTAGGACTTTTGGTGCTTTAATCCTTCTGTGCTCAATGAATTATGTGTGTTTTAACCCTGGGTTTATTTTAACTTTAAAAATGACATAACTTAAAGATTCTGATTGCCATCCATGTGAGAGCACTGTGAAGTAAGAATTATTCCATACGAGGCCACCATTTATTAGTTCTGTGTGTCCTTGGTTTTGTGTAAACTTTCTAAACTTCAATTTCTTTTTCTTTAAGGAAAGAGAATTCTACCCACTTCACAGGTGTTTATGAAAATTATATAAGATGCCATATATAAATTCTAAGGACTTTTGTAAATGGATGGTGCATCTGATAACTAATTTGTCTTCTATTCTCTGTATCATCTCTTCATTTCTCCTTTAAAAATGAAATTTCCCTTGGTCTTTCATCCCCTGTCAATACTCTAGAGATTAAGTAGATAACCTAAGTTTCTCACATAGTAACTTCATCAGAGAAGTAAGAAATATGTATTTGAAAGTGGAGAAAAATGAGGCCAAAGAGTCACACAGGGGAATTGGAACCAGAGGCAGTTCTAACTCATAGCCTAAATCCATTTTCTTTAGATTATAGTGTTCACTTTTTCTCATCCCTGTTTTTATTTTCATTTCATCATATAGTATTTTCATCTCTCCTCAGAGTTAAAGAAGGAAAAAAATGAAAACAAGAATTAATTCAAAATCTCAATTGAACTGGGTCTTTTTTCATCAATTTTCTGGGTTCCAAGTTCTATGTTTATATACAGAGTATAAATTGGTAATCTAAATTTGTGTAAGACTTCATTGTTATCTGTCTTTACATCATTATGTGTTATGTGCTTTAGAACACTCATAACATCCACTATTCTGTATGATTTCTCTCAATAATTTGTTTTAAGACATATCAAGTAGATGGAATCATTCCTATTTTACAGATAAAGATACAGAGGCTCCAGGAAATTGGACAGGATACACTGCCGGCTGAGGGTTCACAGCTGGTTCAAAGAAGAGACAGGTGAGAGGAAAAAGATCCTTAAAGATAAATCAGAATTCAACTCCTTTTTACCTGAATGATTACTTTTACTGCTTGATCAAAACTATTCAATTAAGAGTATCCAGCCTTTGACTAGGGAATTTGCAACACATGATACCTGACTGATTGTTGCACTGAAGTACATAGCACTGAAGTGGCCAGTGATTTCTGACCTTGTCTTGGATTTTAAAGCCAATTTGAGGTGATCTTCTGTTTGGTCAGTGGTAGGTGTCAGCGCCATGTAGCTGCTGGAAATACCCTGGGGAGAAGAGAATTCTGTAGAAAGGAAGCGATTTTCAGTATGTAATAGATAATCATCACACTCACATATATTTGAGCATTTGCATACATTATTTGGTAATTAGCATATATAATTGCCTTATGACATTGGGGATTAGCTTGCCTGTTTGCTTTGCTTTTCTGCTTAGTGCCATTACCAAACGTGTCACTGGAGTCCACTGGTCCCCACAGAGCTTTGCCTGTGGTCTGGGGTCTCCCTTAACTCGCAAAGGGCTCATCATATAAAAGAGATGATTTCAGGATTTCAGAATCATCTCTGACCTGTGAAATCCTTGAAGGGGGAACACATTCCATTTTGGTAATTTCCAGAGAGATTATAAATCATGGTGATTATAGTGCATGGTAATAGAAAATAATTAGAGTTTATACTTAATGAATATGTATGCCATGTTGCTATTACATAATCCTAAAAATGATCATCATTATATGACAACAAATCATACTCTTTTGCTGGTATATACAAACAACGTTCTAGCCCCAAATGGTGATGAGTCACGAAATAAGGTACATGTGGGATGGACTAGGTCAGTCACAAAGAACTTCAGGGGGAGAGATGAATCTTAAATACTTCTGATAGAAGGATAATGTAGTGACTGAGGTGTTGGAATATTTCCAGGGAAAGTTGCTTGACTGGCCTTCATGCAATCTGATAGGCAGATATTACCTTAGAAGTAGAAGTCTTAGGAAATAGAAGAAGCCTCTCTAAGTGTGATGATTAATTTATGTGGCAACTTGACTGTCCCACAGGATGCCCAGATAGCTGATTTTTTTTTAAAGATTTTATTTATTTATTTGACAGAGAGAGAGATAGCGAGAGCAGGAACACAAGCAGGGGGAGTGGGAGAGGGAGAAGCAGGCTTCCCGCCGAGCAGAGAGCCTGATGTGGGGCTCGATCCCAGGACCCTGGGACCATGACCTGAGCCGAAGGCAGACGCTCAACGACTGAGCCACCCAGGCACCCCAGATAGCTGATTAAACATTATTTCTGGGTATGTCTGTGAGGGTGTTTCTAGAAGAGATTAGCATTTGAATTGTTGGACTGAGTAGAGCAGATTGTCCTCTCCAGTGTGGGTGAGCATCATCGAATCCACTGAAGGCCTCAATAGAACAAAAAGGCAGAGGAAGGTCAAAGCTGCTCTCTGCCTGTCTCCTTGAGCTGAAACATCAGTTTTCTCCTGCCCTCAGGGACCCTGTTCCCAGGCCTTCAGATTCTGACTGGAGTCTTTACCATTGGCTTGCCAGCTCTCAGGCCTTTGAACTATACCACCAGCTTCCCTTGGTCTCCAGCTTGTAGATAGAAGATTGTAGGATTTATTAGATGCCATAATCATGTGAGCCAATATCTTATAATAAATCTCTTTCAAGATATGTTTATAGATAGATAGATATAGGTACATAGATCTAAGGAATTAGATATGACATTATCTGTCTCTATATTCTATTGGTTCTGTTTCGCTGGAACCCTGGGTAATGCAATAATACACCAAGGTTCCTCAGCTTTGCACATCCAGAAACTTGAACTTATCAGTACAGCTGAGTTGGGTTGTTTCACAGACTCATTCATGCTGAATAAGCTCACATTAGTTATAAATAACTAATGAATGTACACCAAAATGAAGTTGATTAGTTAATCTTTTGGATAAATAAGACATGGTCACCTTGTTGGAAAATAATAATCAGAAGCTAGCTTGATGAATATAGATTCATAATAAAAATTAGTTATAAGACTGGACAATTGAATGTTATAATTGCTTTCTGTGGTATACTGTCCCTGAGAACTAAGATATTAATTTAGAACCCTTCCTTTTGATCAGAATTTGAATCCGTATTTATAAAACATGGCTAAGAATTTATTTTCAAATGTGTGACATTTTATATATAGTCAACACCTTTGGTTTGATTAGCATCAAGTCTTGATTTAGTCTGGGAATTTTTCTTTCCATTTAAGGTAATTGTGTATCACTACTGTGATGCATCTTGGGTTGGTTTTATAGATTCCCTCTGAGAAGTTATACTTCCTTTCTCCTAAAAAATATTTTAGGAGCATCTCATTATTGTCTCCTTGCAATGCCCAGAAATCTTTAGGAACAGTTGTAATCAACAGAAGTAGATGGAAAAGTTGAGAATGTCACCATTATAAGTCCCTAGCAAGCTTGATAACATGAGTGAGGGCTTGTAGGTAATAATGAACCATGTGGGTGAAGAACTTAAGAAGACCAGTGTGGTGATATGAAGAATTCTTAATCTCAGGAAACAAACTGAGGGTTGCTGGAGTAGTGCGGGGGGGCGGGGGGGGGGGTGGGAAGGATGGGGTGGCTGGATGATAGACCTTGGGGAGGGTATGTGCTATGGTGAGCGCTATGAAATGTGTAAGACTGATGAATCACAGACCTGTACCTCTGAAACAAATAATACATTATATATTAAAAAAAAAAAAAGAAGATAGTAGGAAGGGAAAAATGAAGGGGGGGAAATCGGAGTGGGAGATGAACCATGAGAGACTATAGACTCTGAGAAACAAACTGAGGGTTCTAGAGGGGAGGGGGGTGGGGGGATGGATTAGCCTGGTGATGGGTATTAAAGAGGGCACGTATTGAATGGAGCACTGGTGTTATACGCAAACAATGAATCATGGAACACTACATAAAAATAAATAAATAAAATAGTGTCAGTATCCCTTATGGATTAATAAATCCTTTAATCTGCCTAAAAAAAAAAAAAAAAAAAAGAAGAAGAAGAAGAAGACCAGTGTGGTCTGAACAAATTATATCAAGAGTTATGAGATCAATTGGTTGGATGCTGGGAAAGGTATTTTGGAGATAGGCAGTTGCACATTCTGGAATGTAATAGTAAGGTAAAATTCAATCTGGAAAGTGAAAGTGTTGTAAACCCTGGCATAGGGAGAAATGAAGCATTCTCAGGTCAGTCATGGAACATTCACTGATTGAGTGCCACTCTGTCTTTAGCCGTCTTCTGGGTCCTGGGGACACAGAACTGAATGGCAAAAGGAAGCTTCCTGCTATACAGTCTAGATGGGAAGGCAGATATTAAGCAACTACTTAAAAAAAATCTGTTAAATAATCATCAGTGCAAAGTGCTATAAAATAAAAGTTTAGAATTCCATGGCAGGGTATCACCATGGAATTAAACAGAATCTGGTGGTGGTGGTGGGGGGGGGGGTCTGGGTTCTGAAGCAACTTTCTGGCATAATAGAATAATAGATTCATTTGCTTATACTTATGAATCTGCAATTACCAGCAGGGAGTTAGAGTCCCTAAAAGGTGAAGTAAGATACTGTTACTTACTGTGTTACTTACTGCAGACTCAAAGGATCAGTGAATCTTCCTTTCATTTTCATTTTTTAACATTAGTAGCATAAGCCAATGTCCTTGGGCAAATGTTTGAGACTCAGTGAATGTTCTGAGGTGTCTGGGTGATAACTGGCCTCCCTGGGATTCCAAGCTATATCTAACTTGAGTGCAGTTACTTAATGACCCGATGCATATGACAAATTCCAAATGCCTATTTTGAGACTTATTTACTTTTATAAGTGTAGGTGTGTGGCCTAGACAGGAATGTGGAAGATTGAACATTAATAAACTGTACCTGGAAACTGAGTAAAATTGAGGGGGAACACAGAGTAGGTTGGTCCTCATTCATTCATTCATTCTGCAAATTGTCATCTCTGCCAAAATGTGTGGCCAAGGTTGCAGTGGGATTCCAGAGGGTATGGTGTTAATAAACCATTTTCTCTCTTCTCCCGGGTTTGAAATGTCACCAGAGCCCTGACACGCAATAGAGGATTTTAATGTACATTCAGGTGTATGATTCTTTCTATTATCATTCTGATTATTATTATCATTATTCACATCCTATTAGCTTTTCACCTCAAGCTAATGTGACATTTCAGTGCTATGGAAAATCAATGTGGCAAAAATTTCTCATGCTACCACAAACAATTACTGTTGATTTAAGTACAAAGACTAAATACCACATGGACAATATGGATAAAGAGATTAAAATGCACACATATACATACCATCCATTATTGAGAATCTTTTAAGTGCCTTTCAAAGTTAGTGTTTTCTGCTGGGAAGAAGAGATTCCCTTATTGAATGACTATAGTCTGAACTGAAACTTGCTTTCAGCATAATTAGCTATGTCCTCACTTCTGATAATGATACCAAACCCCGGGTTTAATTAGACTCTAATTGCTGTTTTAAATTGTCTCCTGCCTCACACTTTGCTTTCTGTGCCATCTCATTCTGGGTGTGTGTGTGTGTGTGTGTGTGTGTGTTTAATTTTTTTCCCATTTTCTATTTTTGTTCCTGTATCAACACCATAATACTTAACAAGTGAGTCACAAAACTTCTAACAAACAGGGTGGTCCTACCAAGAATACATGGTGTTTTCCAAGAAGCTTCTCTGACAAAGATTTTATGAGACAGAGAGTGGCTGTTTGTCCAGCACGTTTTCAGTTTCTTCTGGGAAACCACTAGCTCGTGTTTCCTTTCATATAGGTATGGCCATATGACAAAGTCCTGGCCGGTGGAATATGTATAGAAGTGATCCTAGCTTATAAAACCTTTCACACGATCTTCCATTTTCTTTCTTCCCCTATCTCCTGGCCGGATGTTGATGTCCAGGTGACTTTGGAGGCCACGCAGTCTCCAAGTCCTGCTATACTCTGTGGGGGCTCTCTCCTCCACCCCTACCTACTGGTTTTCATTAGGTGAGTGAGAAATAATCTTCTAATGAGCTAAGCTGCAGAGATTCCCGATATACCAGTTTTAGCAGCTAGTGTTACCTTACATAAAACATTTGGTAATATCCCCCATGAACCGCTGGCTCATGTTTTTCTTTACCCTTCTATCAGTGAGGGTTTTCCAGAGTTGGGGGAGCTAGCAAGACTTAGGTCTTCGTGCAGACTGGAGACTCGGGCAGGAGCCCAGGCAGAATTTCTTTTCCCCCTCCTCCCCTCCCCTTCCCCCTCCTCCCCTCCCCTTCCCCCTCCCCCTCCTCTTCCTCCCCTCTCCTTCTCCTTCTTCTTCTTCTCCTGGAAAACCTCAGTTTTCCTCTTAAGAAGGCCTTTCTACTGATTGGTTGAGGTCTTACCATGCAATTGAGATAATCTTCTTTACTTCAAGTCAACTGATTGCAGATGTTAATCACATCTACAAACCACATCTACTTCCACAGAAACACCCAGATTAGTGTTTATAACTCTGGCCTGGATGACACATTAAACTAGGGGAAGGAAACCCTCTGCTTAAATCCGGAAGTCTAACCTCTTAGAAATTATATAAGAGCTTCTTAGTGTAATAGAAATGCTAAATAGAAAACTTTATTGCAAGTACAGAATTTTTCTATTAGAAAAGGCATCTACATTCCAGGAGTCACTAAATAAAATCAACAGTGGCCATCCAGACGCATACTGTGAATAGAGCTAAATGTAAGACAAGGAATGGCTTAGCTTGTGAAAAATTGGAGGAGTCATTGAATTGAAAGGTTTACCACACTGTGTGGGGGAAAAACAAAACCATCTGTGGGTTGGTTACAATATTTTCTAACCTCTAAATAGTAACATTTTTTTTTCCTAAAAATATTCAAACTGTTGGAATTGGATGATTCCACTGGGATTGGGAGGAAATCGACAGTGGTTTTGACCTGGAAACATGGAACATGTGGAGAAGTGGGAGATAGGCAGAATCTACTCTCCACACAAATGTAATTCAGGTGGGGATAAAATGCAGTGTGAGTTGGTGGCATGAGGGAATGTGTATGAAATGTCCACAGTCTCAGTCTTATAAGACGATGCTTTCAAATCATGTGAACAAACTGACAAATTGTTTGATGAGACAGTCATGGAATGAGACACAGGATAGCCTTCAAGTGCCTCACTGCCTTTGTAACCTTGAACAAAAACATTTTGAGCCTCAGTTTCCTCACCTGTCTATTAAGGGGATTGTGTACAATGATCCTCAAAGTACCTTTCAGCTGTAACATTTGTTAATTCTCTAATGTATCTCCTCTGAGGAGAGGTATATGGTTCTACTCACTTCCTGGTAGCAAAAGTTTTGAAAAGTCATTTAGAACTTAGCCTCCCTTTAAAAATACCCATCAGGAATAGCAATAGCTACTAATATTTACCAAGGGCACTTAGGTGCCTGACAGGTTATATGCAGTATCATGTCATCATCACAATATTCCAATAAAGTGTGGAAGATTAAAGCCAAGATGCGATCGCTTACATTGATCCCTGAGGTCATGCCGCTAAAAACTGGTGGTGCAGGCGCCCACTCCCAGGCTTCCCAGTGGCAGGAGTCTTAACCCCTCTGCTGCACCACACCAGTTCGCCCTCTCAGGCTTTACGCCTATTCCATGCCAGATGTGGCCGAAGCACTGCTGCCTACCTTTCTTTCTGATCATCTCAGCTCCCTCCTCAAGAAGCCGTGTTCACACCTGCTCCTTCTTGGGTCCACTTGTCTCCTTATTTCCCTCCCCATCCCCTTGCACGAGTCCCATCTGCCTTGGCCTCTAGTTAATAATGACAGCTGGGAAGCTTCCTGCTTGCAGATAGCTTTTCTCTCTGTCCGGTTCCCAGCTGGTCAATGTGCAGCTTGTAGTTTGTGAAAGCAGCAGAGGGGCAGCTCATGGGTGGACACTTGAGAACCGGCTGGCATCCATTCTCCCCTTTCCTTGAGACATGTTTGCAATTGGCTACACAATTTAGAGAAAAAGAGAAAAGTTGAAATGAAACACAATAAAATAGAAAAGCAGAGAGATTGCTTCTGAAAGGTGGTTAAATTGCCTGGGTCAGTGTCCCCTCTGAAAAAACTAATGGCATCTTCCCTGAAAAAGGCTCTTCCCTCTCTTGCAATAAGAAAAGCTCTTTCAAGACTATAAACAACCCTCTTCTGCTCACCCAAGGTCACCCCTCCTCACTGCATTCTTCATTTATTGTCAGATGCCCTACCCTACCAGGGATCATGTTGCTATGTGCTATACTGACTGATGGAGTGATGCCTTTGTCTATTTTCTTTTATCAAATGCTTTTACAAATGGACTTTTCAGACTGGTTCCTTATGGCTGAGATCTCCATTCTGGAACTCCAGTGCTGGCTACATGACAAACTCTTGTCTGAGAGGCTCCCTGTGAATTCCAAGTGTAAAACACTAATAGGGACACCTGGGTGACTCAGGTGGTTAAGTGTCTGCCTTCAGCTCAGGTCCTGAACTCAGGGTACTGGGAATCGAATCCTGCGTCAGGCTCCATGCTTAACGAGGAGCCTGCTTCTCCCTCTGCCCCTCCCCCTGCTCATGCTCTCTCTCTCTCTCTCTCTCTCTCACAAATAAATAAAATCTTTAAAAAAAAGGTTACTAATAAAACCCATATATCTAAATTTTGCAAGTCTATGTAGTAATTCTTTTTTCTCCAGTTCATAATAGTCTAAACCTGTATCTTAATTGATTGTGAAGCATGAAATTTCTTTACCCATTTTCCTTCTTCAAGTATGTCTGAGAATTCATAAATATTGCAAAAATCTGTCCTGATTGTCACTATTCTGATGGTCACCTCAGCCACCATAGGCTTGTGTGTTACTGTCTCCATAGTCTGGAATATGTGCCCCCCTTGTCTTTGCATGTAGATTCATTTTCTGTTGTTGCTATAACAAAGTACCCCAACTTCATGGCATAAAACAGCACATGTTTATTTAGTTCTGTATGTCAGAAGTCAAGTACAAATCTTACTGAACTAGAATCAAGTTGTCAGCAAGGCTGCCATCTTTTTTGGAGGCTCTGGGGGAAGATCCACTTCCTGCTCATTAATGTTGCGGGCAGAATCCAGTTCGTAGTGACTGTAAGGCCGAGGTCCCTGTTTTCCTCCTGGCTGTCAGCTGAGGCCGTTCTCAGCACCTAGAAGCTGTTACACCCCTTAGCTTATGGCCTCTTTCCTCCATCTTCAAAACCAGCAACAGGGGGTCCAGTCCTTCTCACTTCACATCCATCTGACCCACTCTTCTGCCTCCCTCTTCTGTGTTTAAACTCAGTGACAGAACTGGGTCCACATGGATCATCCAGGATAATCTCCCCACATCAAGGTCCTTAACTCTAATCACATCTGCAGATTCTCTTTTGCCATGAAAGGTCACATAGTCACAGATTTTGAGCATTATGGTGTGGACATCTTTGTTGGGGACATTGTTCTGCCTCTTCCTATTATTCAGACATCAGCTCCGATGTCACACTAAGAGGGACCTTCCTTGATCATAGAAAATATTGTTTACACAGTAATGATCATTACCTGCATTTATTTTGCTTTTTTTTTTTTTCTGTTCTTTTTACTTGTTTACTGTCCATGTCTCCAACTAGAGTGAAAGCTCCTTAAGAGGGGTCTTGTTCACTGCTGTAGTCCAAACACCTGAATAGTTATTGGTACATAATCACTATTCAGTAAATGTTTATTGAATGGACAAAAGCATGCATAAATGGAAATGCTCTTGAACCCATTTGGTGTAGAGGATTCTGGTTTTGAGTCTTCATACTCTCCCTAAATATTTCCCTTGTCCATGATGGTTGACAAAATGTCCACTGTCTTCATCAAACAACTCCTCTGCCCCCATCCCCAGATGTCTTTGGCCAGAGCATTAGAACATCATATTCCCAGTGCAGGACATATCCCAAAGTCTGAGTTATTCAGTCCAGAAAAATCACTCATTGATGACTTCAATAGACAATACCGGTAGGACTTCCATCTTCCTTACCAGATTCTCTATACATCATGAGGTAAAGATGTGCCTCTCAGCACTTCCTCTATCAGTGGGTAACAATAGCTAGCTCATGCATATACCTCAAGAATTTACATGTATTTGTGGGGAGTACAGTTTTAACCATTTTTGCGAAAGATACATTTACTTTCTTTCCTGAAAAAAGAAATACACTATGCAGTATAGTTTAGCTGTCCATTATCTCCTTTCCTGAAAAAAGAAATATACTATATAGTAGAGTGTAGCTGTCCATTATCTCAGACTTCTTCTTTCTTCTCCTTTCCTTTTTCCTTTGCTTTATTAATGCATAAACAAAATATTTTTTATAAAAGAGAAAGGAAGTATTACCCCAAAGTTGAAATCAAAACTTTGTGAAAAAGCAGGAGAAATATTTCTAGCTATACAATGGAAGTCCATCCCTAAACACACAGAGATACACACACATACACACACACACACTTCTAGCAAGAATTAAAAAACCTTGGACCTAGTCTTACCAGGACATGTCTTTATGGTAACATTTATGGATCATAAGACATGAAATATAGCCTGTACTAAGGTGTCCTAGGTATATACTATCCCATTTAGTAATATTTTAGCCTTCTAGGTAGGTACTGCTACCCTATGTTATACACAAAGACATTTTGGAGAGAGAATTTCCAGATGATATTTTGGACTCCAAGCCTGATTGCTTGATGCCAAAAATCTGTGTTCTTTTCAGGATTTTTCATTGCCCTAAACCTGTCATCCTTTCTGCTTCCTTTTAGGTCACTCCAGTTGTCTTCTTCACACTTGCACACATATTACCCTTATGCTATCCATGGGTGCATCCTTTTCTAGGTCTGTCCTTCTAGGGGAATATTCCAATGCTCAAAAAAATACTTATTTTCCTTTTCTCAAAATAGTGTCCTTCCAAAGCTTGATCTCACCAAAGAATCTCCGGGATGAATACTAAGTAGGAAGCACTATGGGCGGGGCACCTGAGTGGCTCAGTTGTTAAGCGTCTACCTTCAGCTCAGGTCATGATCCCAGGGTCCTGGGGTCGAGTCCCGCATTGTGCCCCGAATCGAGCCCCACATCAGGCTCTCTGCTTAGCGGAAAGCCTACTTCTCCCTCTCCCTCTGCCTGCCACTCCCCCTGCTTATGTTCTCTCTCTCACTGTCTCTGTCAAATAAATAAAAATAAAATCTTAAAAAAAAAAAAAGCACTATGACTTGGTCAGAAAGATGTAGAATTTGAATTTCAGCCATGAATTGCAAATTTTGGTAGTAAGGTTTTGTGCCAAGAATGTTGGAGTGAAGCCCTTGAGAAATGGTGGTGTCTTCCCAAGGCTAACATTTATCACACCTCTCCTATGAGCTCTGGATCTTGTTCAACATGCTTCCATTTGTTATCTCATTTTGTTTTATTAACATTCCCCAAGTCTCAGTTTCTTTATCTCTAAAATAGCATCAAGAACTTTAGTACCTTTCCCAATGGGGGTAGTGACATCAATGTTATATGTTATAAATGTGAAAACCATTTTCTAAATTCAAATCCTCATACAAGTGATTACAAAATCCAAAGTAAAATGATAAAAAAGAATCTTGACTTGTTTTAAGTAACAAGAACGTTTAAATCTTGCATAAATGCAAGTCTAGCAGGGCAGGCTCCAGGTGTTGAATGGAATAGAGGCTTTAGAATGTCATCAAAGAGCCTGGTTCTTATTGTCTTTCCAATCTTCTGTCCTCCGTATTGGCTTCATCTAAAGCTGATTCTTTTATGATGTTAAAATACTTTGCAGATGAAATCATGACCAAAGAGATTCTTTTTCCTGTCCAGCAGGGGCAAAAAAGAGAGAGAGAGAGAGACGTCCTGCCAAGAATTTTATGTAGTATGCACTTTCCTTTAGTTTGATTGGGCCAACTTATGTTTCAAACCACCACCAGATAGGAAAGAGTTACCATAAGAAGACCATTCACTGATTAACTCAGAATAACTAGAGATGAGTCTCATGGGAATAAGGGGTCATTTGCATAAAATTGGAGCAAGGTGTAGAAGAACACAGTTGAGTTTGTGGCTAGGCAGCAGGCAAGTCCACATTCACAGGGAACCTCTGCCCCTTTTCCACACGCCTTTTGTGTTTCCTCTTCAAAAAGGCAGACTGTTGCTAATATGACTGACGAGAGCCCAGGATGTTTATTGCTTGAGCTGCTAATGAAATGCCTTATTGTACCCTCAGACATAAGGAAGAGTCAGGTCTTGAGAACAGATAGACGGTCACAACAATTTCTTCCTATCTTTATAGGCATGTTCCATACAATGTGCCTTTGCCACTCCTCCTGTAAAATTTATTTCTCTACCTTGTGAATCTAGACTTGTCTTGGGAGTTGCTTAAACCAAAAAAACGGCAGTGGATATTGTAAGGCTTTTCAGCCTAAGTCTCAAAAGGCATTCTAGCTTCTAATCTTACTTGCTACCCAAGACTGCTGTGTATAAAAGCCTGGGTTAACCTCTTTGAGGATGAGACATCACATGGAAAGAGAGGTCAAGCTGACAACAGACATGAACAGATACATGATGGCTATTTCAAGCCTCTGTATTGGGATGGTTTGTTATACAGTAAAAGATAACTGGTATACAATCTATTGGTCTGGTTATTTAAGAAAGAAGGGTATTATATGTATATTTTTAAATAAAGTATAATGTATATATATTTTTAAAGATTTTATTTATTTGACAGAGAGAGACAGTGAGAGCAGGAACACAAGCAGGGGGAGTGGGAGAGGGAGAAGCAGGCCTCCCGCCGAGCAGGGAGCCCGATGCGGAACTCGATCCCGGGACCCCAGGATCATGACCTGAGCCGAAGGCAGATGCTTAACGACTGAGCCACCCAGGCGCCCAGTATAATGCATATTATACTTAATATGTAGGTTAATATTTAAAACAGGATAAGCCATAATCTACTTTAAAGTGTTTATAGGGAAAGAAAGAATAGAGTGAAGGGTAAGGGTATAGAATTCTTTATTGATTTGAATTTGGAATCATGTAAATATCATACATAATTATACAACAAAATAAAAATTTTAAATACAATCCTAAAAATCAAAAGAGCAAATTAACTTAAATTTCTATCTAGTGGTAGAACTTTTCATAGTAACTTAAAAACAGTTATTTTTCTATCCATCCCTGTAGGAGAAAAATAATTACCAAAAAAAACCCACCAAAACAAGGACAATGGACAAAAACCACCTTAAACTTTGTTATTCCATGAGAAATATCCATCCCTATGTACAATTTGGGTCCACTGTACCATTTTCAGTCTTCATAATTTCAAGTTATTTTACAAACAAAAGAGTTCAATGGACCCATATGGTAATTACAAGACAAAATTAATCTTATTCTATTTTTTTTAAAGATTTTATTTATTTATTTGAGAGAGAGAATGAGACAGACAGAGAGAGCATGAGAGGGGGGAGGATCAGAGGGAGAAGCAGACTCCCTGCTGAGCAGGGAGCCCGATGCGGGACTCGATCCCGGGACTCCAGCATCATGACCTGAGCTGAAGGCAGTCGCTTAACCAACTGAGCCACTCAGGCGCCCCAATCTTATTCTATTTTTTAAAGTAAATTTTTTCTTTAATATTTTTCTGCAGTAAATTTTTCTGAGAAACCTGTTGATTGAATGAATTCCTGGATGAGCAATAAAAATCTGGGTCTGTATTCCTCCATTTAACACCTATTTCCCTTTTTGTTTACAATTAACTGTATCTTACAAAGGGGGGATTTGACAAAGAGAAATAAAATAAGGAATTCAAGTGTCCAGCAAAGCACTTTTTTGTAGACTGTGCATCTGCCTTCAAATCAGAATGACTTCAGGGGAAGCAGTCAGAACCCTAAATATTAAGTTTATTAAGAGAGTATTTATCTGGAATACTCTCAATAATTGCCTTAAAAAAAATGTAACCTTCACCCTTATGAAGAAGGTGAATTAAGAACTCTGAGTCTCTTTCCTTTTATTCAAGCACTGAGGCAGTACAACTATATATTTAGCAGTGACAGAATCAGCTTTATGGGACTAATTATGAAAGCCAATTATTTTTTCTCCATTAAGAAGCACAAATATATGTGAATAGCCTCCTTGAAGACTGGAGAGTTTCTAGAAATCTTTTTTTTCAATGAGAAGAGGTAGAGTTTAATTTCTTAGAGCAGCTATTCCAGATTGGTTTTATGTTTAATGGAATGAGCTGATCAAGTACAAGCGGAGAACTGAGTATCTCTAGCCCAAGAGTCATTATGGACATATTGGAGTGGAGACCTTGGTAAATTAGGTATCAAGCTAAAAGCAAACTTAAAATGAATTCTAATCCCTTTCAACATAGAAAGTACACTCATGTTTGGCCAGGCACTGATGCAGAAAAAAAAAAAAAAAAAAACATGAAACAAAAATCTTTCCTTAAGAGATGACTTCCCAGTAAGGAAAAGAAACATTTATGAAAATAAAATTGACGTGTTGTGACAGTGACTGATGTGTCCACCAAATACTATGGTATTCCAAGTGTTAAATGAGTCAGCTTGAATAGATGAATAGGGCATGGATTCAGAGAAGATATCTGTGTTGGGATTGTAAGGGCAAGAAAGAGTTGGCTGGGTACACTGAAGCATTTCTAGACAGAGGAAATGGCAGGATAGAAAGGCTTGATAGTGCAACATGCATTTGGGTAAAGGTAAGAAGTCCAGAATTGTTTAAGCACAAGATGTGTGAGACAAATGGGACCATTTAGTGGAGGCAAGGATTATCTGTGCCTTGTATCCATTCTCCACAACTCTTCTGAGCCAATGTATTTTGAGAGAGGGTAAGTAGCCAGAGGGCAAAATTGGCAGATATTGTGAATTGGGAGTTTGGGAAGAATAGAGGACATGATGGTAGAGGTCATTAATAGCATCCAATTAGCACCCATCCAGTATTTGGGAAGAGACCCCATCACTTCTTGTTTTGCTTGCTCTTTCAAAATAATGATTGAGTCGTTCTAAAAAGTTTCTAATTACTAAGATATCTAAGAGAGTAATGGCACAAGAACTTCTTGGACAAGCTTGGCACTGTATGAAATCCTCATAAAGAGAATGAACATAGGGGAGAATGGTGCCCTCTTGCTGAGGGTGCCAGATGCCCATGTAGACCTGTGGAATTGGAATAGGAGAATGAGGGCACAAAGCATGGTCCCAACATGGATTTGCCAGATACCCAGAAGTGTGAGGTTAAGACATTGGTTTTGTTTGTTTGTTTGTTTTGTTTTTCAATTTAAGGGGTGGCAATAGTGTTAATAGCAGGAAAGGAGGGAGATATAATTACTGCCATTATCCTATATGTATCTTGCCAGAGTTGAAGTGTGGGCTCTCGGATCTTGGTTATTAGGAGTTCACATTCTGACTGATGATGTCTGACTACAACTGGAGATAAAGCAGCGGGTTGGTAATGCATATTTCTATATATTTTGTATTGTGATTAACTACTATGGTTTGGTGTATGCCAAGCACTCACTGCTTTGTACTCAATACATCTGTGTTGAATGAATGGTGTACCTTATATTATACAGGATTTTTGCATACCACACTGTATGTTCTATGAAGTCAAGATTTTTTTGCAGTAGATTACAAAAAATGGCTTCAAATTCCTCTAACCCTGGATGTGTACCCCATTTGAAATATAATTTTGCCGTTTCTTCCAAGAAAAGATGGAATATGTTTCTTCAGCAGTTTGGATCTCAGCTAGACTTCTGACTTCCTTTGACTGGTAGAATGCAGTAGATGTAACATTTTAAAAGTTCTGAGTGTGGGCCTCAGGACCTTATAGTTTCTGCTCTCACTCTCTTGAAACTAAGGCCACCATATAAAGAAGCTAGGGTGGCTTTCTTGGAGTTGAGTAACCTCATGGAGAGAGAGGTTAGCACCAATATCCAGCATGTGGGTGAGACCATCTTGGACTATGCAGCCTCTCAGTCCAGCTACCAGCTGACTGCCATCACAATTACAGAGAGTCAGTTGAAAATTGTCCAGGTGTTTCAAGCCCCAATTATTGGCCCACAGTTTCATGAGTAATTAAAATGGTTATTTCAAGCTGTGGAATTTGGGGGATGGTTTGTTACATAGCAATATATAACTGACATGCTTTATCTATATTATTCACCACTGGATTTCTGGAGCTTAGCCAAACTTCCAGCACATAAATAGCCCTTGTTAATTTTTTATCAACTACAAATTTTCATTCTTACAAGAATCATACAAGGTAAATGAGTAGATTGTTACACTCATTTTGTAAATGAGGAAAAAGAAGTTCATAGAGATAAAGTAACTGGTCTATATTAGTCAAAATGCCAACAGGAAACATAACACCCACACCATATATTAAATTGAGAAGAATGTAGTATAAGGGCTATTTACAGAGGCATGCATAGGGAGTTCAGTTATCTGAGAGTCGTAATATGCAACCTCGTTGTTACTACCCCAGACGTGAAGGGCAGAGAAGAAAGAGCAGTTATCAGAGCTCAGAGAAAGAGCGGCCATGAGTCAAAGGCTGCTTGACAGGAACTAAAAGCTTTGGTGGAGTGAAGTGCCCTAATCTCACTATCCTCCTATCCTCTGGTTTCTTGCTGATGCTTCATTGGACAAACCTGAACAGAAGCAGAGGTCTGAGGAACCTGTTGAGGAATCCATGCGGGCAGCTTCCCAGGCGTGGAGGGGAGAGAAGTATGGAAGGTGGATTTGGAGAGGTAAGTAAGTGGCAGATATGCTGCATGGTGCCTAAGACCATTGTCTGTTAGGAATCCAGGTCTAATGACTCCCAGGACCCTATGCAGCATGCATTTTACTGTTTCAGGTCAGACATCAGATTCTTAGAATATGAGAACTGATCTCCAACATCTCTTTCCTAAATATTTTACAGAAATAATTGCCTAAAACCTGTCTGCATGGCACAGAGGTCATTCCTTGCTTATTAGCAATTTAATTAGTCCCAGAGTGGGGCAGGAGGGTGGAGGATTTTTGTCAAGAAAATTAAGGCATCCTATTTATATACACATTTTTAATGGTGTTTGCACTCCTGGTACCCTTAAGAAGGCTGTTTCTTGTGGTTGGCGAATATTGTCCTTGATAACCTGATTCTATTCTGAGTCTTATGAAAAGATGGGAAGGTATTTACTGTAAGATTGCAGAGAAAATCAAGAGAAGAGAGATAATTCTGACACTATACACTTCCTTCTTGATTGTCAGAACATTTCATAAAATGAAAGTGGATGAAGGGGCGCCTGGGTGGCCAAGTCTGTTAAGTGTCTGCCTTTGGCTCAGGTCATGATCCCAGGGCCTTGGGTTCAAGGCCCACGTCAGGTTCCCTGCTCGGTGGGTGGGGAGTCTGCTTGTCCCTCTCCCTCTGCCTCTCCCCTACCCCACTTGTGCTCTCTCTTGCTTGCTTTCTCTCTCTCAAAAAAATAAATAAAATCTTAAAAAAAGAAAGGAAGAAAGTGGATAAAGAATGGGTTTTAGCCAAGAAAAGAACTTGGTCATATAAACACAAAGAAAATTTCCAAATTTCTGGTAGATAATATGGGCAGTGAAGTGTAGTGAAAAGAGCTCTGGGTTTGGGATTCCAGACCTAGCCTCCCTATTGAAAGGTATAACACTGTGATTAAATAATTTCAACTCTCAGTGATTCCATTTTCTCATCTATCAAAATTATGTTTGACCTATCTACCTCAGAGGGTAGGGTACAGTAACACAGGAACATTTTTTTTTCTATAGCACATTGAAGAATACAGAACTCTGTTTGTAAGGTATTCTTCTCAACAAATGCAAATATTTTGCAACCCCCTGGAAAAATCAAACAAGCAAACATGTGGCTGTGTTTCTTTGAACAAATTCAGTTACCCTTGATGGCCTCCCTCCTGAACCCTGTCTTTGAAAGCTGTGCTTCATAGGTAAAGGCAATGAGTTGGCCACAAAGAGCCTTGACCTTGTGTGGCCCTCCTTTGTGCTTGCTGTCCTGGAAAGCAAAGGGCTTAGCTGTGGGTAGCCCTCAGGGATCCAACCCTGAGCAAGTGATGTTTGATTCATAGAGTTCTTGAAAAATCAGAGGGGACAATTGAAGCCTGGCCTGGATTACAAGATTTATGAAATACAAAATTCACCAGTGGCCTCAGTCTCTGTATCCTCTTTCCTTTTTGGTGATGGGTTAAGAGCTCAGGTTAGAGAAAATAGAAAGAGAAGAAAGCAGTAGGCAAGTGAGGCAGTGATTCATCATTCTTCTGGCCTGAATCCAGATGGCTGTTTGTGTCCAGCTCCATGTTTGCACAGAGAAGGGAAGCCATATAGGGGTAGGGACAAGTGCTAAAGTAGGGCCAGCTAGTATGGTGGAAACTGCACAATGGGACTTTCCCAAGATCCATTTTGGAGGGAAGGAAGTGACTTTGTTTTCCTTGTCCACTTTCTCTTAATGCTTCTTATACTATTCAGATAAATGGACAGAGGTACACTATCTCTATCAGAGGGTCTCATTCTCATTACAGAGGGTCAAAGGAGAAATCTCATTACAATCTCATTACAGAAGGTCAAAGGAGAAAGATTTTTTTCTGTAGGGGTTTGATATCAAATATACTGAGGAAATCCTTTTTATTTTGCTTTTATTCTGGCCAAGTTAGCTGTACTAAACTTAGTATACATGCCTCAAACAACCCAGTGAAATAAGTTGTAGCACTTACGTTCCTGGCATACCTTATCTTATTTTCTGATTACCTATTTCCCACCCTATATCTTGTCCCCTCCCAGTTCTAAATACTTGGCACTATATAGATAGAGATAGAGATATATAGAGAGGGATAGAGATAGATAGGTGTATATATCTCTGTGTGTGTGCATGTATACATGTGTGTATGTGGTTTTTGGCATGTGGTTTCTTGGTGTTTGGAGGCTGGCTTCCTCATAGGAACATTAGATTATCTCATCCTCCCACCTTTGGCTTCCTGTGCAGCCTCAGAATAGATTCCCCACTTTCACTCTGATTCAATGGATGCCAACCTCTGATCAAAGCTAATTCAATGGCCTGACACAATTCTGACTCCACTTAGGCAGTAGGAATGAGGCACATTTAATTTCTGAAACTATGATGACCTGTTTTCTTATGGATGGTTCTATATTTATTTATCTTATTTGGGAAAACAGTTCAAAACACATAAGCATCACTTTCATAAGAAAAAAAATAATGTAGCTGTGATATACTTGTTTGGGATATTGCTGTAATACAGTTTCAACAAATTGACCTTCTGGCTATTTTGCGTAAGCCTTCCTACATCTCAGCCTCAGGAAGATGTTTGCTGTTTCTTCAGTGAATGGATTGTAGGGGGATAACAAAAGAACAATAACAACAGCTACTTGTTCAATCACACCCACTAAGTAGAGCCAGGCACTTTGTGTGTGTGTGTGTATGTAATATATATATAAACTATAATATAATATATATTATACCTATATGTATGTGTAATATGTGTAAGTATATATAATACATACATACATGTATAATGTGTGTGTGTGTGTGTAATTCTCTCAAAAGAATAACTCAAAGACATTTATTTAGGACTTAGCCAAAAATTGATGGCAATAGGAGGGAGATCAATTATGTATAGATTGTCTCGACAGTCAAAGGCAAAGGTAGGACTTAAAAATATTTCAACTCTAAGTGTGCATGATGTATCTGTATCTGTGCAATGGTAATTAGTAGATAAACCAGGCTTTGCACCAGTTCTTCCATTATGAATTTTGTTCTCTCCTTGGTCAACTTAGCTAGCAGAAGAACGTATTTATCAAGAAGACTTCAGTCTCTTCTTGACACAGTAGTATCAGCTGAATGTTGGCTCAAAGTAATAACTAGCTAAGAAGGCTCCATATGCCATTCCCCATTTCAGTTGGAGTGGCTCCTTTGTATTAGTCAGTTAAAAGATATTTGTTAATTGTCAACCAAATGTCAAGACTGTGCAAGGTCATTCAAGAAGCATACAGGAGAAAATCTTCTTTTGAAGATCATGTAGGAAAACATGGTTGGGATTATGAGTTAGTCTCAGTTAAGTGCCAGTAATGTCTAAGTAGCTTTTTGTCCTAGCTGCCAACATGGAATACCAGCATTTTTCTTTTCATCAGTTAGGTTCATCCCTGTTATCCCACTTGTATTTTATCCAAAGTTTAGTCTGAGAAACAGTATTTAGAAAGACCAAGGAAGAGGGAGAGAAAGGAAGGGGTCTAAAGGAATAAAGGAATAGTGATACATTATCAATGTTTTATCATTTTTCAAATGAATCCATACCATATTAACCATTTACTAAATTGTCATCATGAAACTGTGCTTTAGCAGCATATTCTTGGCTATTTTTGTGGGTCTTTACCATTAAAAGCCATATCTATATCATGTCCATATGTTTTTATAAATCAGCCTCTATGTAAAAAACCATATGAGACATAACATTTAAAATTTATAGAGGGGGGCGCCCGGTGGTTCAGTCAGTTAACTGCCTGACTCAGTCTCTGCTCAGGTTGTGACCTCAAGATAGTGAGATGGAGCCCGTACTCAATGCGGAGTCTTCTAAAGTTTCTCTGTCCCTCTGCCTGTCCCCCCACTCCGTGTGCCCACATAGTCTGTCTCTCTCTCTATATATATATAAATAAATCTTTAAAAAAATAAAGTTTTTAATGGGAATTTTCTTTTTCTGTCCCAGAAATTATACTTCGTTATTTTCCATATCAGGAAATCAAGATGTTGGTGATGATACTACCTTGGTCTTCATGTTTGGCATGCTTATTTTCTTGTTCTTTCTAGGATTTTTGTTTTTGTATTACTATTTCAATTTTTTGAAACCCTACATTTTCTGTGTTATGAGCCACCTCTGGTTATTTTTGTTAAGATGAGAAGGATAGACTGATTAGATAGATGATAGATAGATGATAGATAGATACATACATAGATAGAGACATAGATAGATTGATTTGATAGATAGATAAACACCTGACTACTGTCATCAGTAATCCATCCCAGAAAAATCGGGCATTCTACATACAAACAGGAACCGGGAGCCAATTTCCCTTTATTTTTAAAGTGGATCAATAATAATGTGTTACACATCAACCCAAAATTGATGTGACAAACTTCCCAAAATGTAAGCAAAACAAACTACCTATATAAGGCTCAAATTATGTTTGTTAGGATAAAAGATGCTTAAAACATCACTTTCTGATCACCAATGGGTTTATTATGTTAAGAGTTGCTTTTTATGCAGTAACATGTCTTCTTCTATTATAATTATTTTTCTCCTTTACTTTCTCTTTTCTTTAACAAAATGTTAATTTTGTGGGGATGGGGGAGTCATTGAACAGCATTAGTCAAAACAAGTGCTATGCATAAAAGATACTGTGGAAATCTACTCAGGACAAGCTCAGGATGGCAGAAAATGGCTCACACTGAGTGTGAATGACACTGTGATGCCTCTCTTAGTACCAGCAAGTTTGAGGCCCACATCCCGTTTGTTGATCCCCAGAGTACTTCTCAAAAGACCCCACCGTGGTTCTGATTTTCCATCAGTTCTATCTGGAATGTAATTCATAGCTGTTAACTGCACATTGTCTTTTCACTGCACATTGTAAATGTTGCATTTAGAACTGGGAATGTCTATATACATTTTTCCTAGGTCTATTGGTTGAAAATGTTATATCAAGATATAAGTGCATTCTATCAAGTTAGGTATTAAAAACCAAGAAATGTTTTAGGAGGAAATAGTTCAATGGAGAGAGTTTCACAGACTCTGCCTTTATAATGCAATGTGGTTTTCTGAACTGTGGTAACCCTGATTTTAATGGCATGCTCCATGGTGGGGGTGAGAGGGTAAATGGATGTTGTACTCAGTTTTGAGCAGCTCAGCTGAAGCAAAGCAGAAGCTGGGGGAAGGGGTGCAACTAATGCCCAAAGCAAGAAGCAAAGTCTTTTAGAATTACTTCATTTCAGTAGAGTGTAGGTGTCATTAGCCATTAGATGTGTCAGAGATAAATTTCCTTATTATATACGCTTTATGGTTATTCTCTATTTATAGCTAGGGTTTGGGGGTTTTACATTTATTGTGTATATATTTATTTGAATTGGGTAACATAATCTAAGTGACATGTGAAGGAGGCAAAACTTATGAAGCCATTATGTGAAGAACTAAAGATTTGTAGCCATTATAGAATTGTCTCCCACTAACTACTGTGTGATCTTGGTCAGGTTCTTTAGCTTCTTGGTGTCTGACTTACCTTTCCACAAAATGTGGGTAATTACACTCAGCTTGTGATAGCTTTTAAAGATAAGTGTATTGATTCAGTTTTCTCCAAATACAGACCACAGGACAAGGAGTTGAGTGTGATCATTGGGGATACAAGTGAAGAGGTATAAAAGTGAGCAGGGAACTAAAAACAAGTAAAGTGTGTAGATGACACTATGGGCAACTGGAATATAATTGCTCAGGGTCTCTTGAGGAACCCATGGAAAACATACCTCAGAAAAGTCCCAACAGGGAATGGAGGTTGGGATACTTTTATACATATTCCTCTTCCTCAGGAACTGAACTCTCCCTCTGCTTTGAGTTTGTACCTTCATACATCTGAGCACACTCCTCATGATGCCATTAAACACTCAGGCAAAAGATGCATACAGAAGTATGCGCTTGAGATAGGGCACTGTCAACAATCTAGAAATAATTTATTACAGAGGCAAGAAAACCCAGAGGTGAGACAAGAGGATAGGGTAGTACATCAATAGTGTATGATACAGACACTTGTCTTGCAGATATTCTTATGCCCTATATCAAGTCCACTCTTTCTTTTTTTTTTTAAAGATTTTATTTATTTATTTGAGAGAGAGAATGAGATAGAGAGAGCATGAGAGGGGGGAGGGTCAGAGGGAGACGCAGACTCCCTGCTGAGCAGTGAGCCCGATGCGGGACTCCAGGATCATGACCTGAGCCGAAGGCAGTCGCCCAACCAACTGAGCCACCCAGGCGCCCTCAAGTCCACTCTTTCAAGGAATCTTCAGTATGGTGGCCAGACACAAAATCTAAAAAAGATTTTAAATATGTATAGTTGCCATAAAGGCTACACTCCTCACCTCTGCACCTGGTCCTAAGGCCATTGTTTATGTTCATCAGTTCTATTACTACCTATTCTAGATTTCTCTCACCTATGGCCAGTGTTTCTATGAGTTTGACTTGCTTTTCTTGGTGGGGTGGCCTATACATTCAACTTTGAAGACCTGAACTCCTGCTGATAGTGCTTTTATTAGGCTATGGTTGCTACATTCCCATTTACAGCTATCACTCAACATGGATAATCAAGAAGCACTCCAGAGAATGCTGTTAATTCCAATCATACTCTTCCATGCCCTCATTATGTGGCAGATACTTGAATTATTCATGATAATGAAGTTTGGTTATCTCTTACAAGTATATTAACTCCTTTCTTTTCTGCTCTATTTACATGAGTAGTCCAAAACAACCAGGAGGTGGTAGTAATTTTTGGTTCAGTAAACTCTTAATGTATCTCCTGATGGAAGTATCCCTGGCCTGGGTTAACAACCTCTAATCCAACAAAGCCTACCACTGTGGGTGTATTAATGTTCTAGGGCTGCCATGACAAAGTACCACAAATTGGATGACTTTAGACAAAAGAAATTTATTCTCTTACAGTTCTGGAGATTAAAATTTGAAACCAAGGTGTTGGCAGGGCGATGCTGTCTTAAAGGATCTGGAGGAGAATCTGTTACATTCCTTTCTCTCAGTTTCTGGTCTCACTGGCAATCAACAACTTTCTTTCTTTATTCCTTCCTTCCTTCCTTCCTTCCTTCCTTCCTTCCTTCCTTCCTTCCTTCCTTCCTTCCTTCCTTCCTTCCTTTCACAGCTTTATAACTCCAATCTCTGCCTCCCTGTCACATGGTATTCTTCTTTTATGTGAGTACCTTCTCCTAAGGACACTAGTCATATTGGATTAGACCACATCCCAATGACCTCTCTTAACTGGATTACAACTGCAAAGACTCTATTTCCAAATGAAGTTACATGTACAGGGACTGGAGGTTAAGACTTCGACATATCTTTTTGGTGGATACAATTCAACCAATAATAATGAGTAAGGAAGGTGAAATTTCCCCAAGTTAGTCACTGAGAGTGACAATGAATGAGGCTAATGCTACTTTTACCTGATGTAGTTGGGTCAAAGTACATGCACATCCTAAAGGACAGTGTTCTAACCATTCAGGTTATTGTCTTCAAGATTGTTCCTCAGCTGAATCTTTAAAAGGCCTTTCAAAAGTTCAATCAGGATAGTAGTATTTGAGTGATGCTGTATGTGGTAGGATCTGTGAATTCCATAGTCATGTGTACCTTCTTAATCATAAAATGGTTGCCTTAGTCTGAGGCAATGGTATTTTATGTCAACAATTCGAATATTCTTGAGTCTTTGGATGATAGTGATGGTCCAGGAAATGTGGATACAGCAGGAAAGCTCATACCCCCAAATAAGTAATAATCCCTGTAGAGAATAATGGCTGTACCTCCAGAATTGATGGGGCTCAAAGTAAACAATTTTGCCAAATGAATAGTTAGTCTTGTTAAGGGATCCTACTTATAAGAGATCAGTATGTTTTTACTACTGACATACCAGCAGCAACATTTGCTAGATCAGCCTCACTGAGAGGGAGTTCATACTAATAGGTCTAAAAAATAGCCTCCATCTCTACCACCATGTCTATTTTGTTGATGCATCCATTGCAAGCATTAGGGTATTCACAGAAGGAATTTGGCTAACCACCTCTGGATAGATTTATCCATCCCTTATTCAGTGCTTCATCTAAGGTAGATGCTTCCTAATAGCTGTGAGGTGAGAGAGCACGACCTGCACAATCTGTGCTTATTCTCATAAGCCATTCTACATACTTCTTATCCAAATCTTTTTGTCTCCAATAATCTGATCTTGCTCTTTCAGACCCCTTCTTACCATTTGAGCCATTTTCTACTACCCAATAGCACATGCATATAAATATCTTAGATCACTTCTGCTAAATCAGGGGTCAAGCTAGATAATAAACATTTAAATATCTGGCTTTGCAGGCCACATAGTCTCTGTTGCAATTCTGTTTCAGTTCTGTCATTGAAGTGTGAAAGTAGATACAGACAATATGGAAAAAAATGGGTATGGCTATGTTCCAATAAAACTGTATTATTTTTTTTCAATAAAACTTTATTTACAAGATCAGGCAGTTAGCTGTATTTGGCCCATGGGCCATTGTTTCTTGATCTCTATTCTATAGAAGGAATTGATCAAATATACCTTTCAATGTTCTGCCTACTGGAAGGGTTTCCCTCTCATCAGAGCTCCTGTAGTCCATTTTTGCTTACATCAGTGTTTTGAACTATTCATTCTATGAACCAAGCCTGATTTTCTTCCTGATATGTCAGCTGGTCTTAAGAGACTACCAGAAGTCCATACTGTGAGCTGAGGGTGTAGTGTAGTTACAGCATGGGTAGGTGGTATTGGGCTGTGGAGTATCTGGTATGTAACTTCCTTTTGCCTTTCAGACCTGCTCAGCTTGAATACCAGATTTGCTGTTATCATATGATGGATTGCTTCTGCACCTATCTAACTGGGTGAGTCTTAGAATACTGACCACATTGTAGGTAGCTACATTTTTATAGCTATTTTGTTTTCCATGGTGTAGCATTTAGTTTCTACTAAGGCCCAGTAGCAGGTTTTCAAATGATGAGTAATGCAGAAGACATGGCTTTGCCCTGGAACACCTGGGAACTTCATTGTAATTTTTCTATTTTACTTACTAGAGACTCCACATGCCGTCCTTATCTACCTAGATGCTCTAGCATCAATGGATCTGTTGTGGCCTGAGCTGAAGGGCAGGATGTACTAAAGCTTATATCTAATGCAGAATCCTTTTTTTGCTTTGAAAATCACTCTCTGCCTCTAAAATCCTGTGTGGCTCACCAAACACTATGCATCTTCCTTAATGACAAAGATATAAAATACAGTAATGTTTGCCAGTGTACAAGCATATCTTAGAATGTGGTTGTCCTTTGAATTTATGTAAGGTTTACATTCTACACTCTCACATGCACGTGTTTTGACAGGGCATCCAAACTATTTAACATTTTTTTTTTTCTTTACTATGTTCAAATACTATGATGTTTCAGATTGAGTTTCTAAAGAAGGAGATTCTGAGACTTAAATTAGTGTGCAAGAGGTTTATTATGAAGGGCTATTAGAAAGGGTAAATGAAGGGGGCTGACTGGTCAGAAGGTGATGAAACTATGATGCAGTTTTAGTAGAAACTCTGAAGCTGGAATGAAATTTCTTCTTTAGAGTTTTCCCCAGGTGGGATGAGTCAGTCAGGCCTTCATACCCCGAAACAGATAAGTCATTGGAGTTAGGCCACTCCAGGAAGAGAGCATGGACCAAGTTAAGGTGGATCTCTCTAGCAGGGGCAATTCCCAAGGGGACTGAGAGCCGAGGGCTCTTTCTTGGCAGTACTCCCGGGAGCTAGAAGTCCTTTAATCCTCCATGGAGATTTGGGCCATTCTTCACATTATCCTCTTTATTAATATAGAGGACCCAGGATGATATTCTTCAGACTACCAAGGAAGTCTTAGTCCCCTGGACATTACTGTATATGAGACCTAGAATAGCCATTATGCAAGTGAGTAAATGTGAAATGCTGTCTTTTCCAAGTGAATGAAAGCTGCTTTGATTCTTTTTCCTGTTGGAGATTGAAAAGAACACATTTGTCAGATCCATGATCCCATATATACTTCCAAGCTTATGTTGATCTCTTCTTTTAAAAGTATATTAAGGGGGCGCCTGGGTGGCTCAGTCATTAAGCATCTGCCTTTGGCTTAGGTCATGATCCCAGGGTCCTGGGATCGAGCCCTGCATTGGGCTCCCTGCTCCGCGGGAAGCCTGCTTCTCCCTCTCCCACTCCCCCTGCTTGTGTTCCCTCTCTCTCTGTGTCTCTCTCTGTCAAATAAATAAATAAATAAATAATCTTTAAAAAATAAAATAAAATAATAAAATAAAACAAAAGTATATTCAGTAGAGTAGATGTGATTGGGACTATCATTTAGTTATGTTTAAATGATAATAGCCTTAATCTGCCATGATTCATCTGTTTCTTGCAGATACCATTCAAGTGAATCAAACGTAGGGATATGTTGAGTATACCAATCCCTATTCAAATATTTTAAGGTAGCACTTGAAGTTCACCTGGGGTGTATATTGCTTCTGATATATTCACTTGGCCAGTGGGGCAGTTTTAGAGGATTTACACCAACTTATAAATCCAAGTGGAAGATAAAAAAAGAAGACACAGGACAGTTCTATGGGCCCGTTGGGCTCACTTTGATATAGAGCTGACCTAGTATTTTATTTGTCACCTGGAATCTATACAATTTCACTGCACCAACAGGGAGTCATCCCAGAATTTCAGGTCTCCTGGTTATCAGATCATCCCCTTTTCTGACAACTCTAAAATGCTAAAAATATTTCCTTTACCCCAGTGTACATTTATACAGAAGAATGGCCATAGAGCCTCTTGGGGAAAGTTTTAGAGAATATTTTATATATGTTCTTATGCATTGTAATATTTTTCTTCAAGAAAACCCAACCTCTCCTTCAGTAGATGGGCTCTGGGTTTCAAAATGGCACAAATCTGGAAGCTAGGTGAGAGATCATGATTTTCCATTGCTGTGACTAAATTCACCAGGTTTTGATATAAGTTAAGCAGTTCTTTGTTGGCTGTCCATCTGTTTCATCTCCAGGAATGCCAATCAGCTATTGCAACAATTCCCTGAGTTTCAAGGCCCTCTTGTTTCCACTCCAGCCTTATTCCCTATGACAGTAATCTATCCACCTTGCCTCAGAAGGTTAAGTGCCACCATCTTGCCTCTGTTCTCTGAGTTGTACCATCCTCACTGATACTAGGGAACCCAGATCCATTGCAGCATCTTTTATTCTATTGATCTGGATCTATAGAGGACAGACACCATTACAGTTTTCAATGAAGCTATTGTCCCTCTCCCTTACTGGAGTAGTCTTACTGTTTTCATAAATGTAGTTAATTCTGGACCCTCCTAGGGAATAATTAGCTGGTGGGTTTGCGGGTTTCACATAGTAAATATATTCTAATGTTCACCTCTTGATTCTTTCTTACCTTTTTATACCAAGGCATTTCTGGTGCAAAAACCTCATTTATTGTAGGTCACTGTCCTGTTCAAACTGCAGGAGCCATACCATTTTAATGTTTGGATCATGTCCAAGCATCCTTGCCAGGTTATTAAATTTTAGTCATGGGAGAGACCTGCTATATCAATGAATTCCTTCATGCAAGCTCATATTCCATATTTCCTAGTCCAACCCAGTATTGTCTCGCTAGTCATTGTTCGTACATATTAACTAATTCTGTAGTTCTTGGATAAATGAGCAAATTTCTACCACTCTAAGACTGTACTTCTCTGTGTTATTCTGAGGTCAGATTTGAGTTGTTAGTCTAGAGGCAGTGAGGGGAAACAGGAGGAGATATTGAGGAAGTTGAGCATAATTTTGTGAGACATAAACTGCGTATGAGGCTATTACATGTCCCTAATAAGGCTTTCACTTCATACAGGAAGACTGCCAGTGTATTAAGTCTTTATAACTTTACTACCTTTATGATTAAATACTTGACACTCCTGCTGCAGGGAATGGGGTTTTCTTTAAAATCTGATAGGAATGCCTCCTGTTTTTCACAACATACTTGGAGTGAATAGCTGATTGACTTATGCTTGCCATTCTTTTCAAGGCTTCTAGGATAGTTAACAAAAGCCAATTTACTCCACTGTATATGCCATTTTCCCAGTATTATTCAAGAATTAGAGCCATTGTATAGCCAATATATCCCTTTCTACTTGTATCTAACCCTTAATCAACCCAAAGTGAGAGTTTTAGTAATCATGACATCACAGCTTTCCAGATATCATCATACCACTTAGCACCAGAAATGAGATCCACTGACCAGTGAGTGATCCAATCCCAGGATTTCATACTAAGAGTTTGCTTTCAAGACCCTTTTCAGTACCAAGAGTCAAAGTTTGAACTCCCCTAAAAGCAGATCCTAAAATAAGAAAACGGGCATATATAGTTTACTTTTGAGATGATTCTATGAAGCATACATGTGAGAGTGGGGAAAATGAGACAGAAAGGAGTAAAACTAATGAAATCTGTATTAGTGTTTGGATACATCAGTTATCTATTGCTGTGTAACAAATTACCCCAACACTAAGTAAATTAAAATAGTAATGAATGTTTCTCATGTCATATAAGTTTCTTTTTTAAAAAAGATTTTATTTGTTTATTTGAGAGAGAGAGTGCATAAGTGCAGGGGAGGGGCAGAGGGAGAAGCAGACTCCCAGTTGAGGGGAGCCTGATGCAGGGCTCAATCCCAGGACCCTGAGATCATGACCTGAGCAGAAGGCAGCCGCTTAACCAATTGAGCCACCCAGGTGCCCCATGTCACGTAAGTTTCTGTTAGAAATTTGAATAGCTTAGCTGGGTAATTCTGCCTCAGAGGCTCTCCTGAGTTTGAATTAAGATGTTGGTTAGGGATGCCGTCATTTTGAAGGATTGACTGGGACTTGTGGATCTGCTTCCATGATGGCTTACCCACATGGCTAGAATGCTGCTGCTGGCAACATATGAGGTCTCGGTTCCTCATAACATGTACCTCGGTAGAGAGCTGCTTGAATATTTTTAATACATGGCAGCTATCTTCCCCCAGAGCAAGTGATCCAAGAGAGGCCAAAGCTGAAGCCCAGTATATTTCATAACATATCCTTAGAAGTCAGACAATATAACTTCCTTAATATCCTACTGATTACACAGATCAGCCCTAATCAAAATGGAAAGGGAAAACAGAGGGCAGGTTTTCCTTGGAAGCAAAGACCATTGGGGGCCATCTTAGAGGCTGGCCACCATGGTGGATAATCCCTCCAGGAAACTCTTCCTAAATTCTACTGGGAAATTCTGAGATATATATGCTTCAAAATTGTCCCATAGGATTGCTGGGATGCTGGAGTATCTACCTACAATCTTCCATTCCTCTTTGGTTAGCTGACCCGGACTTGAACTTTCTCACATTTCTGGGTTGCACTCATGTGCGGACAAGAGACCTCATTGGCAGAGTCAGAGAGGTTCGTGTTCTTGAGGCAGAAAGCTATCAGCATACTAAAAACTGTATGCCACCATTTCAGGCAAATGTGGCAGTGGACTGAGAGTATTTGAGATGGGGCAGCAACAGCCCCATGAGAATAAATGTGAAATACCTAGGACTCAAGAAATAGTACAATATTATTATTGTTATTATTTTATTATTATTGTTGTTATGTTATTATTATTACAATTGATTCTCATTTGTGGTAGTTATGTTCTATAAAGTCACCATGAACACTGAATTAACAAATACTGAACCATTCTTCCTGGGGGAAGATTTAGAGTCCTGTGAGCCTTTGCTTGCAATATTTTTGTCAACCAATCAATACATAACCTTGCTTTATGTGTGTCTCCGCTGAAAGACACCTTATTTAATATTACTATTGATTCATTAACAATGGACTAAGAGCCAACAGCACTATAACACATGCCTGAATGAAGCTTATCTAACACACATACTTTGTTTATGAGGCATAGCACAGCCTTCTTGCACTTAGGAACACTAGACAGCATTTCAGCACTACATTTAGGGGCCTTTTTAAACAGCAAAATCACTAACAAAAAGCACAAAAATGTGATAAAAGGACACTGGTTACACTATGAGTGCCAGAGGGCAGGGCGTTACCTTTTTGGGTCTTACCTGGGAATATATACATTCAGTCTATTCTGTGCTTTTTTGCCTGCTCTGTACATGTCCTTGAAAAACCATGGAAAAATACATTTTAGCATAAAGATGAATTTTCAAATATGAAGTCTACAAATAAATGAAGATTGACTGTATTATTAGATACTTTACCATGTTAACCATATTTGGAAAGCCCTGATTATAAAAATCAGTTATGACTGATATTTATTAATTGCTTACTATAAGCTAGTCACTGTTCTAATTGTCTGATCTGTGTTTTATTTTTGAAACAACATTGTGAAGTAGGCACTGTTATTTTTTTTTTTTAATTTTATTTATTTATTTGGCAGAGAGAGAGCACAAACAAGGGGAGCAGTAGCCAGAGGGAGAGAGAGAAGCAGGCTCCCCATTGAGCAAGGAGCCCGCACAGGGCTCGTTCTCAGGACTCTGGGAGCATGACCCAAGCTGAAGGCAGATGCTCAACTGACTGAGCCACCCAGGTGCCCCAAGGAGGCACTGTTATAATCTTCATTTTCAGATGTAGTAACTGAGGCAGAGGGCAATTAAGCGATATCAACTGTCACACAGGCAGTGAATGAAAAGCTGAATTTTAAATATGTACAGTAAAGCATCCCATTGGTGTTGTGAATGCTGTAATGTGCCATCCTGCATTGCCAACTGGTAGCCCATAGCTGAAAAATAGGTTTCCAGAAAGTACTGTACAACAAAGGCAGATACCTTGCGCAAGGCCTGCACCCTTTCCAGGGGCCATTTGCATTCAGTGACTGGTCAAACTGGGGATACCAAGGCCCAGCCCCCTTACTTCAGTAAAGGACATTTATGAAGGTTCCAGAGCTCCCCTTGGGGTTAGCTGAGGCCTCTGTTGCAACCACATCACATCCAACTTTTCCCTCAGCTAAGTTGTGCTTTCCTCACTTCCTTGTAGGTGCTGTTCCTAAGAACTCTCCTGAAGGAACGATCTGTACACACAGATATCCATTTCAGTGTCTGTTTCCTGGAAAACCAACCTATGATATTCAAATGGTTAGCACTTATCCTTTTCCATTTATCACATGAATGGGTAGATTATTTGCTAATTTTATAACAAGAAAACTTTAAAATAGTTCTGGCAATTAGCATGTCCATTTCTGTCCAGAAGCAGTCAAATGGTTTTGTACATCCGTAGAACTCAAACAATGCTCTGGGACTCTTCATATAGTCCAGCCACTATTATTATTCTATGTACCAACACTTGATCAGACATTTGAGGTTTGACCAATGGAAGGCAACTTTGGTTAGTTCTTCAGCCTGAATGATCAGTGCAAAGTTGTCTCTTCATATTTTCTTTACCTAGCCAAGAGACAGTCAGTTTTTGAACTTTAACCTGTTTCTGATTATTCACTATATGTCCTTTATTCAAGGGACCTCCATACTTTGTCTTGAGAGATAGTTCTTCATTGGACTTCTCCACCATGGTTTCAGGTGTGAAAACCAAACTCAACATCCCAAGCAAAAGCTCTTTGAATGAAGAAGCTTCCCCTGCTCTATCACTGATAAGAACTGACCAAGCATTAAGAGAATTTGGTCAGGACCTGGGAAATGACTTATGTGATGTACATTTAAAAGAAATAGCCCAGAGAAGTCCATGACTACCATAGTTTTTATTTGTATAACTCCCAGATGATGTCCCAGAAAACTATCTTATTCTCTTCCTGAGAAGGCCTGATTTGGGGACATTATCTGATCATTTCCTCAGGTCCTTTCCCCAGGGGGTTAGACTTATCCATCAGAATCTAACTGATGAAGACTTTCTTATTTTCACCCCCACTGGAGAATGAGGATTGTTCTTGCCTAGAGGTAAGTTGAAACTTCAAAATGTCTGCTTCTGCTACAGGAAGATTCCTGGTCTTTGCCTCCTTCCCTTTTTGGTCATTAAACAGCGGTTGCTCTCTTTAGCAAGTCTTCCCATTTCACATAACCCTAATGTACCTTTATTAGTTTAAGCAAGTACTGCTTTATTATTCCAAGTTTTATGACACACCAAAAGTATTTCTTTTTAATGATCTAGCTCTATTAGCAGCTACTGCTTTAGGAAGATCTCTATTTAATATAGGCAGCTATTTTTAGAGATAAACTCTTTCCAAGCTGTATGAACAATTTCTTTCATCTATATTTCATTTATTACCTCTTTTAACCTTTTGTGCTTCATTGTTCTGGGATAATATCCAGACCCACCAAAGGCAAAACAAAACAGGACAAGTTTTATTTTCATGCATGCCACTCACATGCATGCTAAACATTGTAGGAAATAACTGAAAACCCAATGGGAAAATTAATAGTATATTCATATTAATTTTTTACAAGAACATAAAATTTGATGTCTCTTTAGGATATGTCTTTTCAGGTTATGTTCCTTTAGGATATCAAGCAATAAGAACTACTAAGTGGGCTAACAAGGAACGACTGAAGGGTTTGATGTTTTATTTGCTTTTTATTTGTGTGTGCAAATGTGTATTTTCTCACTGTTTAGGATTTTATATTTGACCCTGCAGTACTTGATTAACTTTTCCAGATGAATTATTTTTTTTAAGATTTCATTTATTTATTTGCACATGAGAGAGTGAGAGAGAGAGAGCATGCATGAGTGGGGGAGAGGGGCAGAGGGAGAGGGAAAAGCAAACTCCCCGCCAAGCAATGAGCCGGATGCGGGGCTCCATCCCAGGACCCTGAGATCATGAGCCAAAGGCAGATGTTTAACTAACTGAGCCACCCAGGTGCCCCAGATGAATTCTGAATTGCCCATCATGATTGTTGTTGACACATAATAAGGACGCTGATTTAAGAGTCATAGAATTCTAGATGTGAAAGGGACTTTATAAATTCACCTTCATATCTTAAAAGTGTATAAAACTGAGTTTCAGAAACTTTAAACAATGTACAGAATGTCACACTGTGGCAGAACCAGGACTGAAAACAAATTTTTAGTTCCCAATCAAGAGTTTATCCTGCTGTATCACCATTTTATGTAAAGAGAAACAGAGAGTCCCAACCCTTCCATTATATGAGGTCTCTAAAACTCACACTAGAAAAAGATAATTTTAGGAGAAAATAACCCAGCATAATCATTAATTTGTTCCTGAATTGTTCAAACTGTAGTTCCTGCAATGTAGTACTGGTTTCACTCAGGGTTCTCTTAGGCAGCTTATCTGATAGTGTAATATTTTTTTGCATGATTATGTCTATACTTTTCCTGGCATATATAGTATATTAATTAACCCCAAGCCTGGGAGGATCTGTATTAAAAAGGTAATAAAGCAAATTTTCCCTAGTTATTTTTCAGGTAAGATAATCTTGAACTATCTGTCATTCACTACTTAATGGAAGTTAAATTGAGAGAAGTATTATAGGAAGTTGAATAATGCCTCCATAAGGTAACTTGCATACCTGGGACACACTGTTTTTCCCTTTACCTTGCCATCCTGAAATTAATTCATATATTTTATTCAACAATATTTACTGAGCACCTTCTATATCCCTGTGCTATATTAGGTGTGGGAAATATGTACAGAGCATTAAGCATAATCCTTACACTTGAGGAGTTTTTAGAAAGAGGGCAAGGTAGACCCCAATGAAATAACAACACAAATAAATTTAAATCATGTATATAAACAGGAATCATACATCTTACAAAAGAAATGAACAATGTGCAATGATAATATAAAAAAGGGTATTTGACCTCGTCTGATATGTCAGCAAAGGCTTTCCTGGGAAAGTAGCATTTAATTTGAGAACAAAAGTGATAAGAAAGAATTGTGAAAAATGGTTGGTTATAAGAGGTGGTATTTAAAAATGGAGCAGCATGTGTAAAGCCCTGTGGTGAGAGAGACCATGTTTTGTTTGAAGATTAAAAAGAAGGTCAGAGTAGCTAGAGCTTTGAAAGCTAAGGGGGTCATGGTATGAGATGAGACTGGGACAGGATTTGGGGCCTAGACCATGCTGAGCCATGTTAATTATTTTAATTGTACCCCAAGAGCAAAGAACAAAAAAGAATCCATTGAAGGATTTTATACATGTGATAAATTACAGATTTGCATTTAGGAATCACTACTCTAGTTGCAGGGAAGAGACTTGATTACCTGGGGTTAGGTGGGGGTTTAAATGAAAGAGGAAGGGGAGTGTTTTGATAGTCCAGAAAGATGGGAGGTTATTTGGGCCAGAATGGTGGTAATGAAAATAGAAATATTCAAGTTGTGTTTAGATGTAGCATTCAGAATTTGTTAATGGAGGTGGAAAAGGAGAGGGAATTGTCAGAGATGACTCCCAGGTACTTGACAGGCAGAAGAGGATAAATAGTAGTACCATTCATTGAGAGAAGGAAAAATAGAAAAAGATTTTAGAGTATAGAATAGCCAGTGATTCCAGTTTTGGATGTATTCAGTTCAACATATATGTGAATTGTCAAGAAGGTAGCTGGAGATAATGTGTATCAAAAAACTCAGAGGAGAATTAGCAGTCAACAATATAAAGACAGAGATTGAAGCTATGGCTGTAAATGAGAACATTTAAATTTATTTACTCTATTTTCAGATAAGACAGACAAGAGGAATCAAATGCTATTGAGAAAAGTGTGGTATTAATGGCGAGATAAATAATATATGGGGAGGAATAGGTTCATTTCTATGAAGTCAGATGAGAATGGACACTGAAGCATAGGTGAGTTGTCTACTAGAGAAAACACATGTCTTCAGTTATAATAAGAGAGAGGTGAAAGGGCTGAGGGAAAGAAGGTAATCTTGTGAACTGGTAGTGAGATATGAAGGATTCCTGTCTTACAGCAGACATTTCTCTTTGTGTCAGGCAATGAGAGTGAGGTGAGGATATACATAAAGTTTTGTAGGGGAGCACAGAAGTTTAACATAATTGTTGTGGAAAATGGAAAAGATCTGTTGTCTAGAGAAACATCTGATTTCAAGCACACATTAAGTCCTCTTTTAATTTGAAGATCATGGAAAAATTGCAGCGTCAGTTTGTTCTTTTGTGTAGTGTTCTCAAGCAGTGTTCAGTTGCTTGGGTGAAAGCAGAAGGAAAGGGAATGTTTAGTGTCATTTAGGGTTGATATTTTTCAAAGTGGGTTTATAATAGAGAAGAAAAGGTGTTTAGAAAGACTGTTTTTGAAATGGTGAACCAAAGAACCTAAACTGCATAATGAGAGAATTAGTATAAGGGGAAAGTTATTAGATTCGGAAAAAGTAAAGGGAGTTAATAGTCTAGGTATAAAGAGGTCAATTGACTAAGCAAGTTGGAATAATAGGGAGCTGTGACCATGGAGACTGGATTAAAGGGTTAAGAGTGGATTTTTAAAAGATTTATTTATTTGAGAGAGAGAGGGAGCAAGTATGTGTTGGGGGGGGGAAGGGCAGAGGGAGAGGGAGGGAGAGAATCTCAAGCAGACTCCCTGCTGAGCACAGAGCCCAATACAGGTCTCAATCCCATGACCCTGAGATCATGACCTGAGCCGAAATCAAGAGTTGGCCACTTAACTGACTAAGCCACCCAGGCATCCCAATGAAATCAAGAGTTGGCTGCTTACTGACTGAGCCACCTAGGCACTGAGCCATCAGGTACCCCAAATTCCTTACTAAATTAGGAAGGAGGTTTTGTATTAAGAAATATAAAGATGATGTTGTTTGGTCACAGTGTTGGGTGAGGTGGAAGGTAGAAGTGAGGTTAATGATTTTGGAAATGGAGCTGTTTCAGGTGATGATAAGCTCTAGTATGTGACTTTGAGAGTGGGTGGTTGAGGTGTCATGTTGGAGAAAATCATCAAAGTTGAGAAGCTCAAGAATGTTGAGGCCAGTGGTCTGAGTGGGTTGACCACATGAATGACAATAAAGATAAAAAGGAAGAATTTTCAAAATGTCAAGGTCTCTTTTGCAGGAGAGGGAAGAGCAGGGCTATCGAGAATGATGATACTAGGAGAGAGGAAATGTTAGAGCCCAATGGCTATCTCTGGCAAGGAGCAGACTTTTTATAAGACATTGGTGAAGAGTTTCAGAGACTGACTAGCCAATCCCATTTCTTCTTCTTGGTCACATAGAAGGACAGCAGTCCTCCTCCTTCCTTGAAGTTAGATGGGGCCATGTGACTGAGTTCTGTCCATTGGTAGACAAAAAGAAATGATGTTGTCAGTCTTTTGACAAGATGCTTAAGTAGCCAGTATATCTTCCCTTTGATTTCTTCCTTCTATCTGCCTCAGTTGGATGTTTTCAGAATTAACTTACACTGTAAAATAGAAGGACCAAAAGATGGAAACTGACTGATTTTTGAGTCATTTCTCAGAAAAGAAATGTTCAAACTGCATTTATTGGACAGGGCAGTGGTGTGATTAAGAATAAAAAGCCTCCCAAAGGGAGGAGTCCAAAGTCCATGGAGAACCATGGGCAAGAGGTGTGTCCCAGAGAACAAGAATCATAAAACCTAGGGTGGAGATTTTCATTGTGTCTGCCCAGCAACACTGCAGAATTGTTCAGACCAGTGAGTGGTGAATTTTTCATTCTTTACCTTTCCAAATGGGAATATTTGCTGCTAATATCCTGTCCCCTCTTTCACTACTATATGTGGTGCGTTCATTTATGTGGGTGGGGAGAAGATAACTTATCCTTTTAGTCCAAAGCTTACAGGATCATCATAAACCACATCCAAAGATGACAGAGATGGCTGGGCCTCATGCACTGATGCCAGAAATTTAGCCAGAGTTGGTGGCTGAATGGAGACTGGGTTCTGTTATGTTGAAGGAGTGAGAATTTTCATATGTGTGGAAGGAATATTGAGACAGATATTTATTGACCAGAAGGTTTGACTGTGATAGACACTGGCTGAATCTCTCATCAATTTTATGTCCTTTTGCTAGGCATGGAGAAAGCTAGATTTCGCAATTTTCTTTGCTGTTAATTAGGAGCAAGTTAGTTAGGAGCAAGCATTATGGTTGCTTATGGTCAAGTGAATGTGGGCAGAAATGATGTAGGCAATTTCTAGGTCTGAATTCTCAAACCATTGAAAACTCTTTGGCCCATTATCTCTCTTCCCAGTTTTGTGGATGGAAAAAGGATTCTGAGATGACAGAGACATGTGATAGAAGACAACAGGATCTGAGTCACCACTTAGAGGAAAGCTGACAGGAAGCCTTAACTTTCACAACTGAATATGGCAGGAGAGAAAACAGAACTTTTTTTTTTTTTTAAGATTTTATTTATTTATTTGACAGAGAGAGACAAAGCGAGAGAAGGAACACAAGCGGGGGGAGTGGGAGAGGGAGAAGCAGGCTTCCCGCTGAGCAGGGAGCCTGATGCGGGGCTCAATCTTAGGACCCTGGGATCATGACCTGAGCCGAAGGCAGACGCTTAACGACTGAGCCACCCAGGCACCCCAGAAAACAAAACTTCTATTATATTAAGTCACTGAGAGTGTGAATACTTGTTCAGCAGCTGGTATCTTTGATCTTGAGCAGAATTGAATCAATACCATAATCAATTTTTCACAAATATATGGCACTGGCTTAGCAGTAGAAAACAAACAGGGAAGACATGGTATTGGTAGAAGGTACGTCATGTTTTACTGGGAGAAAACATTTGGAAATTTGTCACTTTTGGTAACACTTCAGAGCCAGATGGTTTACCTAACTGACCTGCCATGTCTAGTGGAAGAAATTTGAAAAATTCTTATTATTCATGTTAGTTGGCTGTTACGGACAACATTTAGCAAAGTGTTATAAAAAAGGGATGACATGATGAAAATTTGGCTAGTCTTTTTGAAGAAATGAAATGGAATAGATGGAGTAAAAAAAATTGAGGGACTTGTAGTGTCAGAAAAGCTTCTTTACAGAGTCCAAATAGTAACAAATGGGATTACATTTGTGTGTGTGTCAAAATCTAGTTCAGCTTTTCATTTTACCAAAATGGTTCAAGGTGGGGATGAAATAGGGTATATGGCCTGTATTTATATTTATTTCAAGAGAGCATCAAGGTAATAGTCGTTAAACATAGAGCAAATCACAGTTCAAGAATTATATCTAGAAAGAACCTTGGATATGATTATTGGACCATGAATTGACTAGAAAAAGACAAAGCCCAAGCCTAATAAGTTTTTTGGGGAAAATGTATTGCCAGGGAAACCTCAAGACCAGACTGAAAATGTCTAATACTGTTCCAGCAATTAAAACAAATTCCAGGGGCACCTGGGTGGCTCAGTTGGTTAAGCGGCTGCTTTCAGCTCAGGTCATGAGCCCAGGGTCCTAGGATCAAGCCCTGCATTGGGCTCCCTGCTTGGCAGGAAGCCTGCTTCTCCCTCTCCCACTCCCCCTGCTTGTGTTCTTTCTCTAGCTGTCTCTCTCTCTGTGTCAGTTAAATAAATAAATAAAATCTTTATTTAAAAAAAAAAAAAAACGAAAAAACAAATTCCAGTCTCCTAGTTTCCCACAGTTAAGAGGCAGCCTTCAAGCCTGAATTGCCTCAAGAAGGTCATACTAATCCTATGTTCGATGTGGCCACATAGGGTAATGTGAAGGAGAATATTTTCCAAGAGAAGAACTTGAGGTCTTCGGGAGCTATGACCAAAATAGATCTTTCTGAAGAATAGAACCAGTTTGTGGAATCTCCACTACTTCCCAGAAAAGGACAATTCCCAGGGTCTTGCTCCCTAAATTTCCAAAATTACTGTGGACATGTGACTACTGTGTGTTTCTTTTGTCTCTCCATGCCTTTCTTTCTGAAAGTGTTTGATGTGGATATCCTGTCCATACTCCAACATTGTATATTGAAGTGAGACATATATTTTATCTTTATGGAAAAGAGCTACCTGTGGATTTTATGTGGAGGAGTAGGAATCACATGGAGAACCTGATTTTGAGGTAGACACAGTGACCAGACAGTAACCTAGCCAGTCTCTTTTAGGAATAATGAATGTATTCTGTGTGTTGGAGAAAGGATAAAAATGGATATTTGTGTGACCAGAATATCGAGTTGTGGCAGATACTGACCAGTATTATTTTCTCTTATTGTGAACCCTAGGAGTCTATATTTTAGAACCACTATTTCAGTTAAGTTGGTGTCATATGACTGAGTATGACTATTAGAATGTAAGCAGAAATAACATGTCATAGGCTGATTGGGGTAAGTAAGGGTATAGTACATATTCCCTCAGTTTTTATCTCTCCTTGTTGGCTGAATGATACCCAGAAGATCTTAATGTCAAAAGAAGGAAGAACAACCACAAAGAAGTGGCTGATTTGGGGGGAGTCACTTGACTTCATCAGACTGTGTTTTGAGTGAGAAATAAATTTTTGTGCCACACTGTGGCATTTCAGAATTTCTTTGTTACTGTGGCTTATTCTAGCCTCTCCTGACTGATACAGGGGATTAACACTCTGTGAATATCAAGGCTTAATGGAAAGGAAAACAACTCTCTCCTCAAATTTATAATACATGAACTTTAAGAGAAGATATAATCATCATGGGGAATTACATGTTTAAGAAAAAGAAATGTTTTCAATAAAGCAGGAAGTAAGGAAAGAGCTAAGGAAAAGATCAGGGGTGCCTGGGTGGCTCAGTCATTAAGCATCTGCCTTCGGGTCAGGTCACAATCCCAGGGTCCTGGGATCGAGCCCTGCATCGGTCTCCCTGCTCCGCTGGAAGCCTGCTTCTCCCTCTCCCACTCCCCCTGCTTGTGTTTCCTCTCTCGCTGTGTCTCTGTCAAATAAATAAATAAAATCTTTAAAAAAAAAAGCTAAGGAAAAGATTAAAGATAAAAATGAGTTTATTTCTTATATAGTAGTGTTTCAAGATAAGAGAGTGAAAAGTTTGGACAGGTAAGCATAGGGTGTAGCTAGTTAGAATCAAGGAAATATAGGGGAGGGGTGGAGCAAGATGGCAGAGGAGTAGGAGACCTGGATTTTGTCTGGTCCCAGGAATTCAGCTGGATAGTTATCAAACCATTCTGAACACCTACGAACTCGACAGGAGATCGAAGAAAAGAATAGCAACAACTCTGAACAGAAAAGCAACCACTTTCTGGAAGGTAGGATGTGTGGAGAAGTGAATCTGAGGCGATATTCAGGAGGATAAACGGCGGGGGAGGGGACCTCCATTGGCTGCTTCTGGAAGTGATAGAGCAGTGGAGCACTCTAAAATCAGAACTTTTAGAAGTCGGCTCCACTGAGGGATGTCGCTCCAGGGCTAAGCAGGGGGTGGAAACCTTGGGGGACAGTGTGGTCTCAGGACCCTCGGGGTCACAGAACAGCCGGGGGTGCCTGAGTGCGGCAGAGCTCCCAGGAATCGGAGCAGGGAAGCTGGCTGCAGAGACGGAGCCCAGGCACGGGCTCTCAGCTCGGGTTTGCCATAAACCGTGATCCACGGCACAGTTGGGCCACTGCCTTTCCAGGAGGGACCCAACAAGTGGCAGATCCGGGGAGACTCCCCTTCCTCCCCCAGGAGGAGTGGTGTGGGAGCGCACCACAGGGATCTGCTGGGTTTGGAGACTGCAGACAGGGTCTGGTGCCAGAGATAGAAACACTAGGTCACAGGCCAGGTGAGCGTGGAGTGTGGCTGGGGACCAGGGAGACGGGAGTGATTGACAGATTTTCTCTGGGGGCGCACTGAGGAGTGGGGCCCCAAGCTCTCAGCTCCTCTGGGGAGGAGATTGGGAGGCTGCCATTTTCCCTCTCGTCCTCCAAAGCTGTATGGAAAGCTAGCATGGAACAAAAGCTCCAGAGAGCAAACCCGAGCAGATTACTTAGCCCAGACCGGGCAAGGGTGGGGCAATTCCACCTCCAGCAAAGACATTTGGGAACCATGGCAACAGGCCCCTCCCCCAGAAGATCAGCAGGAACAGCCCGCCAAGACCAAGTTTACCAATCAATGAGAACAGCAGAACTCCAGTGCTAGGGGAATACTGCACATAGAATTCATGGCTTTTTTCCCATGATTCTTTAGTCTTTCAAAGTTAATTTTTTTTTTTAATTTTTCTTTTTCCCCTTTTCAACCAACATCTTATCAATCCCTTTTTTAAAAAAATCATTTTTATTTTTTGTCTTTAGAGTCATATTCTATCCCTTCATAGTAGTTACCATTATTTTTGGCATACATATATATATATATAGGTTCTCTCTTTAAAATTTTGAGTTACAGTTTCTTCTAACAGATCAAAATATACACTGAATCTCTAGTGTATGGCTTTGTTCTAGTCTCCTGCCTGATCACATTATCTCCCTTTTTTTCTTTTAAATCCTCTTCTTTCTTTTTTCAAAAACTTCTTATAAATTCCTTTGATAAAATCTTTTATAATTTTCATCTTTACAGTCATATTCCATCCCTTCATCGTATTAACCCTTATTTTTGTACATATATAAGTTTTTCCTTCTTTAAAATTTTGGGTGGCACTTTCTTCTAACAGACCAAAATACACCCAAAATCTAGTGTGTGGCACTGATCTATGCACCAGCCTGATCATATTTGAACACATTCTGGTTTTTGTTTTGTTTTGTTTTGTTCTGTTTTTGTTTGTTTTTGTCTTTTCTTTTTCTTTTCTTTTTCTTCTTTCTTTCTTTCCCTTTCTTTTCCCCTGGATTCAGGTCTTTTCTGATTTGTTTAGAGTATATTTTCTGGGGATATTGTTACCCTGTTAGCATTTTGTTCTCTCATTCATCTATTCTTCTCTGGACAAAATGACAAGATGGAAAAAAATCACCGCAACAAAAAGAACAAGAGGCCGTACTGACTGCTGGGGACCTACTCAATATGGACATTAGTACGATGTCGGATCTAGAGTTCAGAATCATCACCTTAAAGATACTAGCTGGGCTTGAAAAAAGCATGGAAGTTATTAGAGAAACCCCTTCTGGAGAAATAAAAGAACTAAAATCTAAGCAAGTTGAAATCAAAAAGGCTATTAATGAGGTACAATAAAAAATGGGGGCTCTAACTGCTAGGATAAATGAGGCAGAAGAGAGAATTAGTGATATAGAAGACCAAATGATGGAAAATCAAGAAGCTGAGAAAAAGAGAGATAAACAACTACTGGGTCATGAGGGCAGAATTCGAGAGAGAAGCGATACCATAAGACAAAACAACATTAGAATAATTGGGATCCCAGAAGAAGAAGAAAGAGAGAGGGGGCAGAAGGTATATTGGAGCAAATTATAGCAGAGAACTTCCCTAATTTGGGGAAGGAAACAGGCATCAAAATCCAGAAGGCACAGAGAACCCCTCTTAAAATCAATAAAAATAGCTCAACACCCCAACATCTAATAGTAAAACTTATGAGTCTCAGAAACAAGAGAAAATCCTGAAAGCAGCTTGGGAGAAGAGATCTGTAACCTACAATGATAGAAACATTAGGTTGGCAACAGACAGATCCACAGAGACCTGGCAGACCAGGAAGGACTGGCATGATATATTCAGAGCACTAAATGAGAAAAATATTCAGCCAAGAATACCATATCCAGCTAAGCTGTCATTGAAAATAGGAGAGATAAAAAGCTTCTAGGACAAACAAAAACTAAAGGAATTTGTAAACATGAAACCAGCCCTACAAGAAATATTGAAGGGGGTCCTCTAAGCAAAGAGAGAGCCTAAAAGCAACATAGACCAGAAAGGAACACAGACAATATACAGTAGCAGTCACCTTACAGGCAATACAATGGCACTAAATTCATCTTTCAATAGTTACCTGAATGTAAATGGGCTAAATGCCCCAATCAAAAGACACAGGCTATCAGATTGGATAAAAAAACAAGACCCATCGATATGCTGTCTGCAAGAGACTCATTTTAGACCCAAAGACACCACCAGATTGAAAGTGAAGGGTTGGAAAACCATTTACCATGCTAATGGACACCAAAAGAAAGCTGGGGTAGCAATCCTTGTATCAGACAAATTAGATTTTAAACCAAAGACTGTAATAAGAGATGAGGAAGGACACTATATCCTACTTAAAGGGTCTATCCAACAAGAAGATCTAACAATTGTAAATATCTATGCCCCTAACATGGGAGCAACCAATTATATAAGGCAATTAATAACAAAAGCAAAAACACATCAACAACAATACAGTAATATTGGGGGACTTTAACACCTCCCTCACTGAAATGGACAGATCATCTAAGCAAAAGATCAACAAGGAAATAAAGACTTTAAATGACGCACTGGACCAAATGGACTTCAAAGACATATTCAGAACATGCCATCCCAAAGCAACAGAATACACATTCTTCTCTAGTGCCATGGAACATTCTCCAGAATAGATCACATCCTAGGTCACAAATCAGTTCTCAACTGGTACCAAAAGATTGGGATCATTCCCTGCATATTTTCAGACCACAGTGCTTTGAAACTAGAACTCAATCACAAGAGGAAAGTCGGAAAGAACTCAAATACATGGAGGCTAAAGAGCATCCTACTGAAGAATGAATGGGTCAACCAGGAAATTAAAGAAGAATTTAAAAAATTCATGGAAACCAATGAAAATGAAAACACAACTGTTCAAAACCTTTGGGATGCAGCAAAGGCAGTCCTAAGAGGAAAGTATATAGCAATGCAAGCCTTTCTCAAGAAACAAGAAAGGTCTCAAATACACAACCTAACCTTACACCTAAAGGAGCTGGAGAAAGAACAGCGAATAAAGCCTAAACCCAGCAGGAGAAGAGAAATAATAAAGATCAGAGCACAAATCAATGAAATAGAAACTAAAAGAACAGTAGAACAGATCAACGAAACAAAGAGCTGGTTTTTTGAAAGAATTAACAAGATGGATCAACCCCTGGCCAGACTTATCAAAAAGAAAAGAGAAATGACCCAAATCAAAAAAATCATGAATGAAAGAGGAGAGATCACAACCAACACCAAATAAATACAAACAATTATAAGAACATATTATGAGCAACTCTATGCCAGCAAATTAGATAACCTGGAAGAAATGGATGCATTCTTAGAGGTGTATCAACTACCAAAACTGAACCAGGAAGAAATAGAAAACCTGAACAGACTTATAACCACTAAAGAAATTGAAGCAGTCATCAAAAATCTACCAACAAACAAAAGCCCAGGGCCAGATGGTTTTCCAGGGGAATTCGACCAGAAATTTAAAGAAGAATTAATACCTATTCTTCTGAAACTGTTCCAAAAAATAGAAATGGAAGGAAAACTTCCAAACTCATTTTATGAGGCCACCATTACCTTGATCCCCAAACTAGACAAAGGCCCCATCAAAAAGGAAAATTGCAGACCAATATCCTTGATGAACATGGATGCAAAAATTCTCACCAAAATACTAGCCAATAGAATCCAACAGTACATTAAAAGGATTATTCACCACGACCAAGTGGGATTTATCCCTGGGCTGCAAGGTTGGTTCAACATCCGCAAATCAATCAACGTGATACAATACATTAATAAAAGAAAGAACAAGAACCATATGATCCTCTCAGTACATGCAGAAAAAGCATTTGACAAAGTACAGCATCCTTTCTTGATCAAAATTCTTCAGAGTATGGGGATAGAGGGTACATACCTCAATATCATAAAAGCCATCTATGAAAAACCCACAGCAAATATTCTCAATGGGGAAAAACTGAGAGCTTTCCCCCTAAGGTCAGGAACACAGCAGGGATGTCCACTATCACCACTGCTATTCAACATAGTACTAGAAGTCCTAGCCACAGCAATCAGACAACAAAAAGAAATCAAAGGCATCCAAATCAGCAAAGAAGAAGTCCAACTCTCACTCTTTGCAGATGATAAGATACTTTATGTGGAAAACCCCAAAGACTCCACCCCAAAACTGCTAGAACTCATACAGGAATTCAGTAAAGTGGCAGGATATAAAATCAATGCACAGAAATCGGTGGCATTCCTATACATCAAGCACAAGACAGAAGAAAGAGAAATTAAGGAGTCGATCCCATTTACAATTGCACCCAAAACCATAAGATACCTAGGAATAAATCTAACCAAAGAGGCAAAGGATCTGTACTCAGAAAACTATAAAATCCTCATGAAAGAAATTGAGGAAGACACAAAGAAATGGAAAAACGTTCCATGCTCATGGATTGGAAGAAGAAATATTGTGAAGATGTCCATGCTACCTAGAGCAATCTACACATTCCATGCAATCCCCATCAAAATATCATCAACTTTTTTCAAAGAAATGGAACAAATAATCCTAAAATTTGTATGGAACCAGAAAAGACCCCGCATAGCCAGAGGAATGTTGAAAAAGAAAAGCAAAGCCAGCGGCATCACAATTCCGGACTTCCAGCTCTATTACAAAGCTGTCATCATCAAGACAGTATGGTACTGGCACAAAAACAGACACATAGATCAATGGAACAGAACAGAGAGCCCAGAAATGGACCCTCAACTCTATGGTCAACTCATCTTCGACAAAGGAGGAAAGAATGTCCAATGGAACAAAGACAGTCTCTTCAACAAATGGTGTTGGGAAAATTGGATAGCCACATGCAGAAGAATGAAACTGGACCATTTCCTTACACCACACACAAAAATAGACTCCAAATGGTTGAAAGACCTCAATGTGAGACAGGAGTCCATCAAAATCCTAAAGGAGAACACAGGCAGCAACCTCTTCGACTTCAGCCACAGCAACTTCTTCCTAGAAACATCACCAAAGGCAAGGGAAGCAAGGACAAAAATGAACTATTGAGACCTCATCAAGATAAAAAGCTTTTGCACAGCAAAAGAAACAGTCAACAAAACCAAAAGACAACCGACAGAATGGGAGAAGATATTTGCAAATGACATATCAGATAAAGGGCTAGTATCCAAACTCTATAAAGAACTTATCAAACTCAACACCCAGAGAACAAATGATCCAATCAAGAAATGGGCAGAAGACATGAACCGACATTTTTCCAAAGAAGACATCCAAATGGCCAGCAGACACATGAAAAAGTGCTCAACATCGCTCGGAATCAGGGAAATCCAGATCAAAACCTCAATGAGATACCACCTCAGACCAGTCAGAATGGCTAAAATTAACCAGTCAGGTAATGACAGATGTTGGCGTGGATGTGGAGAAAGGGGAACCCTCCAACACTGTTGGTGGGAATGCAAGCTGGTGCAGCCACTCTGGAAAACAGTATGGAGGTTCTTCAAAAAGTTGAAAATAGAGCTACCATACAGTCCAGCAATTGCACTGCTGGGTATTTACCCCAAAGATACAAATGTAGGGATCGAAGGGGTATATGCACCCTGATGTTTATAGCAGCAATGTCCACAATAACCAAACTATGGAAAGAGCCAAGATGTCCATTGACAGATGAATGGATAAAGAAGTGGTATATATATATAATGGAGTATTATGCAGCCTCAAAAAAGAATGAAATCTTGCCATTTGCAACAGCATGGATGGAACTGGAGGGTATTATGCTGAGCGAAATAAGTCAATCAGAGAAAGACATGTATCATATGACCTCACTGATACGAGGAATTCTTAATCTCAGGAAACAAACTGAGGGTTGCTGGAGTGGTGGGGGGTGGGAGGGTTGGGTTGGCTGGGTGATAGACATTGGGGAGGGTATGTGCTATGGTGAGCACTGTGAATTGTGCAAGACTGTTGAATCACAGATCTGTACCTCTGAAGCAAATAATACATTATATGTTTAAAAAAAGAAGAAGATAGCAGGAGGGGAAGAATGAAGGGGGGCAAATCAGAGGGGGAGATGAACCATGAGAGACTATGGACTCTGAAAAACAAACTGAGGGTTCTATAAGGGAGGGGGGTGGGGGGATGGGTTACCCTGGTGATGGGTATTAAAGAGGGCACGTTCTGCATGGAGCACTGGGTGTTATAAGCAAACAATGAATCATGGAATACTACATCAAAAACTAATGATGTAATGTATGGTGATTAACATAACATTGAAAAAAAAGGGAATCAAGGAAATATAGAGCATCTTGATAGTAGGAAGTCTAAAGACAAGAGGGCAAGAGTGATGGGATGAACAAGGATGAAAGGCTGGATAGGCCCAGTTTATACTGTTGGTCTAATTAAACTGTGGCTACCAGGCCTAATTGCTGTAGGAATTGTGTGACTCCATCTTGGGTGGACAGCTGCCAGCCCTTTCTTTCTCAGTGCCCCTGAAGCCCAGGGTGGTGGCAGGCCCTGCAGCTGTCATGCTTGGACAGCATGATGACAGCAGCAGTGATTTTGATTCCTGTATTTTGTTTTCCTCAATTCTTGGATTGACTGCCTTAACCCTTCTCTGGAGGCTATGCAAAGGTCAGTGTGTCATTGAGATGGTCAGTGGTTTCTTGAAGCATCTTCAGGTCAATCATCAACTTTGATATGATGCCATTTGAAATCCCTGGTTATGACAACTGTTTCCTGAGGGTATTGTTTTTGATAATCTGAAGCTGGAGAATAGTTTTCAAAGGAGACATGATTCCTTTCAGGCTTGTTTTTCTCTTAAGGCCTTAAGTTTGATTTCCTTCTAGCTTTATGCATCTTCTATTTCTCTAGAAAGTTTGAGAATGACATTGTTTACCACATTGCATAGTGTTATCTTTATTGAGGGCTTGGTGTGGAAAATCTCTATGATCTTGGTGTTAGTAAAAAGTGATTTTCCTGGAAAACTGGAGTGTTTTATTCTGCTATAGATAATGTGAATCATATCATGTTTACTGATGGTGTTGGTGGCTAGTTTTCATGTGACTCTATGGTTTATCCCTTGCATTGAAAGTATTTTGGGTACTAATCCCACCTTGGGTCCATCTGTTTTTTTTTTTTTTTAACTTTAATTTTTCCTATTGTCTAGAGTTCTTCAGTTTTAATTTATGTTTTAAGTGGCTGCATGGAACACTGGGTGTTATATGAAAACAGTGAATCATGGGTCATTACATCAAAAACTAATGATGTATTGTATGGTGACTAACATAACATAACATAACTAAAATAAAATAAAATAAAATAAAATAAAAGGCTCCATGGATATATTAAGGTGAATTTAAAGATTTTATTTATTTTTAAAATTTATTTTAGAAAGAGGGAAGGAGGGGGTGGGGGAGGGGAGGGGGAGGAGCAGAGGTAAAGGGAGAGAGAGAATCTGAAGCAGACTCCCTGCTGAGCATGGAGCCCAACACGGGACTCCATCTCACAACCCTGAGATCGTGACCTGAGCTGAAATCAAGAGTTGGATGCTTAACTGACTGAGCCACCCAGGCACCCAATTAAGGTGAATTTCAAGACTTTTATGGTGGTTGTAGTGTCAGAAAGAATGAAAGAGACATAAGAAAGTAAAAGAAAGAAAGTTAAGACTAGAGTAATAAGGAAAGAATAATTACTGTCAGCATTTTGTTTATATTTCTTCAGACCCTGCTATTTTAGAGGGGCTCAGCTGAGTTCCAATTGCTAGTATCTATATCTGTGCTGAGGTCACTTCTAGAACTGCAGAAGGCCATGATGCCTATGTGTGTGGAAGGCTAGAAATGTCAGAGAATTAGCTTCCCCTATGCAAATGTCTTTATCAGTGACTTTCAGGTCAGTATATACATACCCCATCTCCCTTACCTGTTGCTGGGGATATCTATGAGTTGTTTTGCATCATTTCCTAATTTGCCTACTGGATGAGGTCTGGTCCCTCACTGTATTATTGAGCTGCTTTTTCTTCCATGTGTCTCTTCTCCATTCTCCTATCACTCTTCCCTTCAATTCTCAAAGACATCCTTGCATGCAAATTCTTGTGTCAAGTCTACTTCTAGGGAGACCCAACTAACAGAGAAAGAGGAAGAGGGGAGGAGGGAGAAAAGGAGAGGGGAAGGGAAAGAGGAAAAGAAATAGACATGGGGGAGGAGGAAGAAGGGAGGGAGGAAAATCGAAGGAGAAACGTAGAGAAAATGCATATTTTATGAATAATATATGTTCATTTTGCTACTTGAAGGATCCTCACTCTTTAGGTGAAGTGTTTTTATAGCTATAAGTATGTAATTTTCTCTGTTAATGAAGGAATACAACTAAAATGATTTGACTCACTTGCTTAGAGGTTTAAGGTAGTGAATAAATACTTATACAAAAAGTTTCTCTATTTTATTAATTAGTATGTAACTCTAAAAGCTTATCTGATTGTTTTTATTTAGTTTTTATTCGTACTCTTTTTCAGAACCTTAATAAGAACTAATCTGATCTCCAATCCCCCTCTTGTATATTCTGATAAAGTGTGATGAGCCAGGTCCTGCCACTCCCTATAAACCTCATTCACACTTAGTTCTCTCTTCAGTACAGGTACAATTAAAACCATATTCCTTTAGCATTTAACAAATCCTAGGTAATAAAAGGTCTTAACCTATGAATACACACCTTCAAGTATTTATATATATATGTGTGTGTATATATATATATATTATATATATAAATCTCCAATTTTTGTTACACATTTATTCTGAACCCAGCATCGATGCCTCAGGATGCAAAAATGCATAGTACATGGGCAACTTAAAACCAATTCAAGAAAAAGAAGATACCACATATATTTATTCATTTGTTCATTTTTCAGAAACAGAGCACTGAATTAGATGCTGTGAAGAATATAAAAATACATCAGACACTATCTAGCCAATAGAAATGCATTATATATGTGCAACTGAAGACTGACCCAAGAAAGCAACAGTATTTGTAATATCCCACAACTGGAAACAAGCCCATTGTACATCTACAGAAAAAATGGATAAAGAAAATAGGATACATTCATGCAATGAAATGTGATATAGTAATAAGATTATATAAACTTCAAGAACATGAAATGACATGGATGAATGTTATACATGTAAATTTGAGCCAAAAAAAACCCCAGATACAAAATAGTGCATTCATTTGATCCTATTGATATACAGTTCAAAATTAGGCTGTGTTGAAATCAGGACTGTAGATTTCCTTGGGGGTGAGGATAGTGACTGAAAGGGGATATGAAGTTACTTCTGGTATTCTACTAATTTATTTCTTGATCTTGATTTTAGCCAAATGGGTGTGCTAGCTTTGTGAATATTTACTTATCTCTGTGTGTACTTGTGATTTATGCACTTTTCTTTATATGATACTGAAATATGGATAGATAGATAGATAGATAGATAGATAGATAGATGATAGATAGATAGATAGATGATAGATAGAAAGATACAGATATAAATAAATCAGACATTTTTGCTTTGAGTTTACATCTGCTAGGGGAGATGTGGAATATAAACATATGCCTTTAATTTCATAACCCATAAATGCAATACAGCAAAAGGTCCTAGAATTATAGATGACCTGCAGACTTTGCTCTTTGGCTTACAAAGAATCAGAAATGCTTAAAGGAAGTAATGAACACATTTTGAGATTAGTCTGGAAGGATAAGTAGGGGCTGCCATGTGTGTGGAGAGTGGAAGGGCCTAAGTGGAGGAAAGATAAGAAGAAATGTGCTGGTATATTCTACAGATAAGTTTCTTGCGGTGTCTGGACTTCAGGAGCTGTGGAAGATAAACCAAATGAGAAGTTGATGCTAGATGTTGGAAAGATTTCAACAGTAGACTGAGGAGTTTGAATATGTTTGGTGGAGTGCCAATATTTTTAAGCATAGTTGACATGATCAGAACCATAGCTGGAAAGAATGTGAAGACACTGAGAAATATAAAAGGTTGGCATGAGGGAATCCTGGATGAGGGAGGCCAGAAAGGACATATGGAAAAGATACCACTTCATTGGACTTGACAGTTGATTTAGGTGACAACAAGGACCCGAAATTGAACCTATATTTTTATGGTTGAGTGACTAGGGTTTGAAGGGAAGGGAATTTTGTGACTCCATTTGGAGTAGATTGTGTTTGAACAATTAGTAGATTATTTAGAGGTTGATCATATGCTTTGTAAACACAGGCCTGGAGCTCATGAGAAAGGCTGAGATTTGAATTTGGGAGTCATCTGCATAAATGTGATTGAGGTAATCAAAGACCAAAATGAAGAAAAGAAAATAAACACTATGCTGTATCACTCTAACTTTACATCCAATAATGTAGAGGATTAAAGTGAAAGTATTGGAAAAATAAGTACTATTATGTACAACAGTAGCAAGAACAATGATACTGTGCCAGTTTCTTGAGTATGAGGAATGTGTCTTGTTAACCATCATATCTCCAGTACTTTCACAGTTCCTGGCACATAATAAATGTGTTTTTTAAGCTGATAAGTTACATTTTCATTGTACTTTACCATTTTTAAGTTCCATTATCAATATCCTCACTATCTCAACAACTTTGTCATTTATACCAGAATATAGTATGTAACAGTTATATTTCTATACTTATAAAGAGTATATTTTCCCTGTATATTAAAAGGAATCATATTTTCCTCAATACTTTCCTATAGATAATGAGCCACCTTTTCCCATTTATCCTGTTTCTAGTATAAATCAGATACAGTTCACAGTGACCATCATGGGAGAAATTCTGAGAAGAAGGAGAAGCATAGCTGGCCTCACTTCAGAGAGTGTGTGTTTTGTTACACTGCAGACCAACATCTGGTAAAAGTCAGTGCTGAAATGCAGTTTGCACTTCCTTGGTTGTACTAGAGAGGTTCCTGCGTGGTGTTACAATGCAGTTTTTGCAGAAACATAGTTTTTTAACTATATGAACTTCACAGGGATATTGTGAGGGGTCAGTGGAGTAAAGCTTGTACACACAAAGCACAAACTTGCCAACACCCAGGAGAGGTAACACAAATGTTAGTTTCCTTATCTTTATTAGCAAATTCATCAGTCACCTGGGTAAGAGCAGTAAAACTCTTCCAAGAATATCCAAGGCAAATCCCCTAAAACAGAATCTTGGCATATGTCTATACCTGGGGTTAAGTAAGGAAGAAATAGTGACAAAATAGGGGCACCTGGGTGGCTCAGTCGTTAAGCATCTGCCTTCAGCTCAGGTCATGATCCCAGGGTCCTGGGATCGAGCCCCACATCGGGCTCCTTGCTCAGCGGGAAGCCTGCTTCTCCCTCTCCCACTCCCCCTGCTTGTGTTCCCTCTCTCGCTGTCTCTCTCTCTCTGTCAAAAAACAAATAAAATCTTTAAAAAAAAAAGGTATAGTGACAAAACAGACATAGTATCAAAGAGATGCAGGATTCCCCCCCCTTAATTTTTCCCTTCCTGCTATCTTCTTCTTCTTCTTCTTCTTTTTTTTAACATATAATGTATTATTTGTTTCAGAGGTACAGGTCTGTGATTCAACAGTCTTACACAATTCATAGCGCTCACGGCGGGGGTGGCGGTGGAAGAGAATTGGAGGGGGAGATGAACCATGAAAGACTATGGACTCTGAGAAACAAACTGAGGGTTCTAGAGGGGAGGGGGGTGGGGGATGGGTTAGCCTGGTGATGGGTATTAAAGAGGGCAGGTACTGCATGGAGCACTGGGTGTTATACACAAACAATGAATCATGGAACACTACATCAAAAACTAATGATGTAATGTATGGGGATTAACATAACATAATAAAAAAATGTAAAAAAACAAAACAAACAAAAAGAAAACAAACAAAAAAAACAAAGAGATGCAGAGCTCATGATGAGTGTCATGACATCCAAGGGAGACCAGCATTTCCAAAATGAGGTTCTCAATAATGAATATTTCAGAGTAATGAAGACCGAGCATTGGATTTGTTGATTTGCAAGATAATGACTTATTTTGAAAGAGCCCTTGAATGATGGGAATAAATCAAATAGATCTCAACATGTTAATAAGTAAGAACAATTGGAAATTGAGGCATTAGTAAAGAAGTTTCTTATTAACTTCATGGCTGTGTATGAATGTGTAATGTCACATGTGTTATGCTTCAAGTATTTCTTAGGACACAATAAATGTTGCTATTTATGTAATAATTACTATTTCAAAATATCTCGCTCATAGTTCAAGCTCAAAAGTGAAAAAATGTATATTGTATGTTGTTCAAATAGTCTTTGTGATCCTTCACAGCCTTATGCATAATGCTGAATGCACAACAAACTTAATAAATACCATTTCACTTGTCGTATTAATAGTTCTGTATTCTGTTTTCCCTTTTCTTGAAATCCATGATAGTCTTCAATTGTAAAATAATGGATAAATTATATTTAATATGTAAAAAAAAAAGTTGATACCTCTAGCTAGTGAAGAATTAGACAAAAATGTTACTATAGCTTGGGAATAGTATACAATAATACAAAATTCACTTGTGAATCCTTGAATAATTTGTAGAGTGCCTTAACTTTCATTGTTTCAGTGAATTTTATAGCAACCCTATGAGGAAGCAGGGTATGATGTTACCATTATTTTGAGAAAAGGTAATAAAGTTTATGATTAGGTCAGGGTTTACATAATTGCCGTTGCCACTTATCATTTCTGATCTTTGTCAATTCACTTAACATTTCTAGCTTCAGTTTCTTCTCCTGTAAAATAGTCTTCTCTATAAACTTATTGAAACAGTTCAATCAGATAATCAAGTGCATTTGATTGCTGTGCCACATACAAGCAGATATAGAAATAAACCAATTTCTGATTGGTTTAAAGGGAATATAAAAGCAAATAGAATATATACTTGGTAAATATAATAGCTTAAATTAAACTCAGTCCTTTGGGTTCTCAAAAGCTTTTTCTTATACCTTTAGTCACACTGATATGTGGAGTGCTAGCATTTAGTATATTCTTTTTATATATTGCACTTGATTTTTTAGGTCCCCAAATTTATTCAAGAGTATTTTAATAATCATTCTGCTGAAAATCTAATACGAAGTTTGTCTCTCCAAAGGTAGATTTCCACTCTCTTAATAATAGCATAGAGAAATTACTCAGAAGTTCCTTTTATTCCACAATATTTCAGAAATTGAGAGCAGATAATGAGAATGTATTTGCAGTCTTAATGTTGTAATTCCCAGTGGAGATCTTCACATTTTTAATTATTTAACGATGTCATTTAAATATTATCTGTCCTCCATGAATATTTCATGTTCATCAAAAATTCCCTGAAAAAGTAAAAATAACCTGTACATTTGTTAAAGAAGACAGTATCAGTAATAGCATCCAAATGGTATTTCAGTGCCTTTGGCTTGGGGAATAGTTTTTAATCCAATGGTTCCAATCAGTCATCTAAATTTTTGTAAGAGTACACAGACTAAGGGCATGTTAACAAAAGGAGTCTTGGAAATAGGGTTTGAATAATAAAGTAGAACTAGAAATAAGCTCTGTCTCAAGATCAGGTGTTCTTCAGAAACATGTAGAAAGTCTCTAAAAGTCAAAGCTGAGCCACCTCCATTGATTTGATCATTTTGAATGCATGTGTTATTGACTGAATTGTGTTCACCCAAAATCTATATGTTGAAACCCTAACCCTGCCACATAATTGTATTTGGAGGTAGGGAATTTAAAGAGGTACTTAAGTTTAAATGAGGTTGTAGGCTTAATCCAATATGACTGGTGTCCTTGTAAGGAAAAGAAGAGTCAGTACGGATGTGTGCACTCAGAGAAAAGGCCATGTGAGGACACAGCAAGAAGGTGGCTATCTGAAATCCAGGGAGGGAAGCCTCAGAAGAGGCTGATGTCTTGATCTTGAACTTTTTAGCCTTCAGAATTGTGAGAAAGTAAATTTCCATTGTTTAAGCCACTCAGTCTGTGGGATTTTGTTATGGGAGCCCAGCAGACTAATACAACATATTTCCTTTAGAAGGTACCATGGCCTGTGGAATAAGAGCAGAGGTGTGAAGTTAAATAATTATAGGAAGCATGGTTAATTAATATGAGTTACCATATATAGAACATCTACTTTGTTTTTAGTGATTAAGACAGATACCTTTTATTTCTAAATAAAACCTGTAATGTTGGCATAATTATTTTCAGTATACAGGTTGAGAAAACTGAGGATTGGAAGAATTTTTTTTAAAGATTTTATTTATTTATTTGAGAGTGAGATCGAGAAAGTGAGAGAGAGCACAAGTGGTGGGGAGGGTGAGGGTGAGGGAGAAGAAGGCTCCCCACTGAGCAGGGACCCCGATGCTGGGCTTGATCCCGGGACTCTGGGATCATGACCTGAGCTGAAGGCAGACACTCAACCGACTGAGCCACCCAGGTGCCCCAAGGATTGGAAGAATTAAGTAACTTCTTCAAATCAAAGAGATGAAAAGTAATTGATAGAAGATTAGAACCTAGATTATTTTTTCAATTTAAAAAGTGATGACCTTGTCATTATGCCTAATGCACCCATCTCTGCATCTTTCTGTGAGTCTGGCTTTCACTTTATATTCTTGTACTTTTCTCAGCCTCTCTCTCTCTCTCTCACGCACACACACACACACCACACACACACACACATGTGCATGCATGCACACACATTCTCTCTTTTGTCTCTTCAATTCTGCTGTAGTTCTGGCCCATACACTGATGACGCTTAGGAAATAGTGTCCTACACTAAATATGTCCTTCAGTTTACAGAGTATGAGAAACCAAGAGGTGGAGAATAAAGTCAGGAAGGACTTTGTTGTGGTTTTTCTGATTATTTACTGAGGACAACTTGTCATCAGTTCAACCTTCAACCTCTTTCACTTGCTTCTAACCATTTTGTTTTCAATTACTATTTTACCTTGGCAACAAAGTCAGAAACTTTAAATGCATTAGTCTCATTGTTAATTTAATTAAAATACAGCTTCTAATTACATCCTCTCTGAGGAACTAAGAAGCAAGTTGGAAACCATTGAAAAGTGGACTATTGAAGAGCTTTTGAAGGTTATCAGAAAAGTTAAGAGATTGGGAAACTGCTTTATGAACAGAATTAGTAGTAGACCTGTTGGTCTTCTCTCTTCCTAATCTATTCTCTCCTCAGTCGACTTTTACTCCCTTTCTCCTGCCCTTCTCCCCCCTCACCTTCTCTCCCACAGTGGTATTCCTTCTTTGGAAACCTGTTTAGTTTTTTTCTGAAGAGCCTGTCAGTAGTGAATGAAATTGAGCAATTGCATGTGTACAATATTGGGAATTTTTCTAGTTTTTTGTTGTTTTAAACTAGGGAATTTTGATGTGAATGATTCAAAATGTTTCCACTCATTAATACAGTGCTTAAATGTATTATCTCTTTTACTATTGATAACAACCCAAAAGAATGTCACATGGATTATTCCCATTTGTCAGATGTAGAAATTGTGTTATAAAGATGTATAATTACTCATCAGAGACACATACCCTATAAGGGGGGAACTTAGTAGCTAAGTCTATAGATTGTACGTGTATAGATTATACAACATATTGAGTGTTCTATATATTATGCAAGTTATAATGCCTATTTTAGAAATAAGAAAGTTACAACCTCATCAGATGCCTGGGTGGCTCAGTTGGTTAAGCATCCAACTCTTGATTTCAGCTCAGGTCATGATCTCAGGGTTGTGAGATTGAGCCCCATGTTGGGCTCCATACTGAGTGTGGAACCTGCTTAAGATTCCCTCCCTTCCTCTTCCTCTGCCATTCCCCCTTCTCTTTCTCTCTCTCAAAAATAAAAGTTACAACTTCCTTCTTAAATTTACAATAATAAATATATTTTTACATGTTAAGCTATTCAAAATGGAATTTATCTTTTGCTTCTTAAATATTTTTTATTTAATTTTGAGAGAGAGAGAGAGAGAGAGAGAGAGGATGAGCAGGTAGAGGGGCAGTGGGAGAAGCAGACTCCCTGCTGGGCAGGAAGCCTGATGCAGGACTCCCAGGATCCTGGGATCGTGACCTGAGCTGAAGGCAGATGCTTAACTGACTGAGCCACCCAGGTGCCCCATCTTTTGCTTCTTACATCTTCTTTTTTTTTTTTTTTTTTTTTTTTTTTTTTTTTTTTTTTAAGATTTTATTTATTTATTCATGAGAGAGAGAGAGAGAGAAGCAGGCTCCCAAGGAGCAGGGAGCCCGATGCGGGGCTCGATCCCAGGACCCTGGGATCATGACCTGAGCCGAAGGCAGACGCTTAACCATCTGAGCCACCCAGGCGCCCTGCTTCTTACATCTTCTTAAAAACTTTTAAATCCAAACTTTTTATATATGTGTAAATGAATTTCTTACTAAATCCAGATATGTGAGAAGCTATATGCATATTGGACCATCAGATCTAAAACAGAGAATATGGTAAATTTACTATTAATGCTTGACTCATATTGTATAGTCAGGTGTGCAAGTACATATGTATCTCCTTTTTCGAGAGTTGGGGTAGGAAGAGATTATAGCTAACAATTAAGTCCATAGGCTTTGGAATAAAGATGTCTGAGTTAATCCAGTAGTAAACATTTCTCCTTAAATAGTCTACTTATCCATATAGGTCTCAAGTTCTTAATTTGAAAATGGGGAGAATAATAGTACATGCCATACTGAGCTCTATGAAATTAAATGATAAGATACATGTAAAACATTTAATACTTGTCACATAATAATTACTCATTAATAGCTAGCTATTTTTCTTCCCATAGCAGTATGTTTCTGGATTATTTACTCTGTGAGAAGGATGGATAATAAGATAAGTTCTTGTGGCAGTAAGAAATTGTCATGTTTGAGGTTTATATATTCTTCAGATGCACTGAAAATAATAATGTTAGTGATATCTTCCGATTGTCAGCAACTAGTTGCCAGAAATTAGCAGTTCTAAGCAAAAGACATTTCAGATCTTGGATGTCAAAAGTTGGAAGATAATCAGAGTTCTGGTTTTTGGTTCTTGAGTTAGAAAGAAAACTACGAAGTGACACATGCAACACTTTTAGGTGGCTTCTGCTAGGGTAAGGTTATATTCCAATTGAGGATCCATAATACACAGTCTATCCAAGCTTTTTATCCAAATGTCTCCTGAACTGCCACCCCCTGTCTAACTACACACACATATATCCAGAGTATATGAACCTGGCAGTGTAAAGGTATATTACCTCTACCTAGCTAGATAACATTTACATTTCCTGATTATGGAAGTTTAACTCACTAGAATATATGTAATATACAGAAAAAAATATTTAAAAATCATCAATAAACCCACCCCATATTTTCCATTATGGAATAAAGACCACCCAAAAGAGAACAAAGTCTATTTATTCAGAACTTGCTATAGCAAAGGAGATAACCATTATCACTTGTGTTTAGTAGAGACCTACAGGCGGACAGGAGAGTGGGAAGGCTTAATAGTTAAAAATGGGGAAGGCTTCAGGTATGCTGTGAATGGAGCCTTACAGTATGGAAAAATTGTAGGTGGGCTAAATAGAAGTGGGGCATCCTATGGGATTAGTAAGAGGTAATCAAATATTGGCTTTGGGGGGCTGATTGTTATAGAGGTTATTGTTTGGTTTTCTGGGTTTTTGCTAGAGATCGTGGTCTTTCCTTACAAGTTTGACTTGTAGATAGTAGTCTGGTTTCCTAGGATGGTTGCTGCCAGTTGTGAGCTAGAGTTCTATTTTTTCTTTTTTTTTTAAATTTTATTTTATTATGTTCTAGTTTTTGATGTAGTGTTCCATGAATCATAGTTTGCGTTCTGTTTTTATGTATGGTTTGGCTATTGTCCATTTATATATTCAGTCTCTCACTATATTTAATACAGTGTGTTTTATTCCAGATCTCCCCATCCCACTACCAAGACATCTATTTTATTGTAGAGTGATTAATTTAATTTTTACAGGTAGAAAAATGTGTACTAACCACTAAGCATCCCATTCCCCAAAGAATAATGTCAGTGGTCATATTTATTGCATCTACAGAGTACCTATTATGCGGCAGTCTTTGATGGGTCTAGTAAGCTAATAATGACAAGGTTGCACACTTCAGAGAACCTAGAATTTTGCAGGTATAGACATAATATGGGTCTAGATGTCCTGTTTGCATCAACATTTTCCATGAATGACATCATGCGCTTATGGGTGAAGTAATCATATGTTAATTCATTTGTCTTTGACCCATAAAATTATAGAGGGTCATTATGCAAATGGAGAAATATCCAAGTATAAAATGTGTAATGCTCAAAGTTAAACAAGTGTTTTAAAAAATGAAAATAATTCTGTATTTTAAAGTAATTAGCTGTCTGAAAAGTCTTTAATTAGTATGTCATTTGAATTTAGAATTAATATTGTAGATATTAAATTACTGCTTATTTCAGATAATTTTCATGGATAAATCAAATGCAATTGAATGCAGTTGGATGTTCTCAATGCTCTATGTTGTTTTTATTAATGAAAATTAATTTAAATTTGGATTGCATAATTTGCCTGTGTATACAAAGTTAAATTTATAATTGCTATTAAATACCAACTCAAGAAACATCATGAATGCAAAATTTTAAATGATTTTCATTTACATAGTCCCAATAAAATTCTCACATAAGTTAAATATGTACACATATTTCTAGCATTTATGATCTTTATATGCGAAGATCATTCAGATTTATTTTGAGTGATTGATGACAATCAGTTCCCTGAAACTTGATTATTCTAACATAAAACTATCTGAACTGAGAAGTCAGTGGATCCTGAATTGACTTGTTTTGTGATTTCTGTAATGTTAAAGTGAATTTTTCTTCCATGAGACACTATGTTAAAACTAAATTGTGTCTATGTGTGGGTGCATACTCACACAAATGGTTGTATATATTTAGTTTATATTTTATGCTGGTGTGATCTTTTATCACCCATAGAAGATATGGTTTTGGGATATATTAACAAAGGTTGTTTCTCAACTTTGGAATCAGGCCATTCTGGAAACCAAGACTTTGACTATAAGTTTTGCTGGGTTTTCTATCCTTAACAAACTAAAAGGATTTTTTTTTTAAATTTTGACCCTCTTGAAAGATGTAAAAATTTGTTGAGAAGAATCTAAATATATAGAATAAAAACTCAATCCATTAAATAGTTTAGTTATGACTATACTGTTCTTTGTCTCAACAAACTAATACTAATATTTAGATAGAAGCAGTCTGTGTTTTTCCTGTTATTGCCAAAATCTTTTTATTAGGGTAATGTGTGAACCTCTTAGCCTGGAATGGCTTATGATTATGAGTTTGACCTTGTCTTAATTTCTCATTCTTTTCTGAACTCTGTCCTGGTTCTCAGACATGTTTTGATCCCTCTTTTGGCACTCCTTTCCCAGTCCCAAATAGTCACTTGCTTATATCAGTGTTAAAATGTTAATTTCACATTATTACTTGTGTCCACCTAAAATCTTTCAGAGTTGAGACATTCTGGTACTGAACTCATTACCTACATTGTTATTAGTTAGTTTACTGTTTCTATCCTTATTTGTTATTACACTGATACACATAACTGTTAAAAATTCCTTCAGTTGTGGGGTGCCTGCGTGGCTCAGTCGGTTAAGCGGCTGCCTTCGGCTCAGGTCATGATCCCAGGGTCCTGGGATCGAGTCCCGCATCGGGCTCCTTGCTCAGCAGAGAGCCTGCTTCTCCCTCTGCCTGCCTGCCACTCTCCCTGCTTATGCTCTCTCACTCTGTGTCAAATAAATAAATAAAAATAAAATCTTTAAAAAAAAAAATTCCTCCAGTTGTTAATATTTGCTTTCTATAGCTTTTGCTACAGCTTAGGGATTCTTTGTTTCTCTGAGCTGCTGCAGTAAATGGCCATCACATTGTAGCCACTCGCTTTCTAAAAACAAACAAATTCTGATTGGAATGGTAGTAAAATTTTTATTACTAATTTTTTATTACCTTTATAAGTTGTGGATTATTTTTTTGTGTCATCAGATCGTTTTCAACCCAGGGTGGACATCTGGAGTTTACTTTTCTTGGAATTACCTTACTAAGCTTTATGGTATAACTATTTCATACATATATTTATGCATATTCTTAAACTCATAAATATTAAATGGTCATTTTCTACTGAAATACAACTTGTGGAATGATCTGATTTTATGAAGAGTTAAGTTAGGAGTAAAGGGGCTAATATTTGTTGAGTGTTTATGGTTCTTCAGATACTGCATTAACTTACATATTTCCATATTTTTCTTAGAATAAATCTATAAGGTTACTGTCATCAGACCCAATTTGCAAATGAGGAAACTGAGGCTCAGAGAGGTTAAAATTGATTAAGATTACCGAGCTATACATTATAGTGCTTAAATTAATATCTCAAACTGTCCTCAAAGCTTATGATTTTTCCAAAATATTACATTATGTGTAAAGTCAAGATTTCCAGTCTTCTCATGCCACAAATACCTTGAAAAGAAGAGACATGGGTGTTTAGGAAGACCAGATCCCAGAAGTATCAAGTCATGGGCTTAGAAAGGATTTTTTTAGATCATTCTGTTCACTTTAAGTAGGATCACACTAATTCACCTGAACTGGCTGAGGTTGAATCCTATTTATAAACATCTCTTTGAAAGAGGATTTGATGGCATCCTCTTGGCAACATATTACATTATTGGAAAATCCCCATTTTATCAATCTGCAATTAATCTGTCAACAGGATTTTGTTAAGTGCTTGCTGAATACCAGGCTCCATAATATGCAACATCTGTAAGATGCAATGTCTTCCTACGGAGATAATTTAGTGCAATTGGGGTGAGAAGGCATATAAATGAGGTGAGAACTGGCTATTCAGTATAAACGTTGAGTCTCAAATAAGCAATAAAGGATTTCAGAAGATGAGGAAGTACCTATGGATTATATGGGTCCCACAGGATTTTGGAAATGATAGTTTAAAATGGAATTTGAAAAAGAGAGATGAATCCCTTGCTTCAAATTCAAAAGTAATTCCTTTGGATATGAGACACAGCTAGCCACAGCACTACCTTAGTTGCTTATATAGTAATCACTGGGTGCTGGAATGTATTTTCCAAGAATGTGGGCTCTGGCACCTGGGTTCAAATCCAGGCTTTGCTATTACTTTACCAGAAATGTGGGCAAATTATGGAAGTCCTCTGTACTTCAGTTTCCTCTTCTGTAAAATAGGGTCTTTATAATACTTTTCTCATATGGCTGTTTTGACAATTAAGTGAGTTATTACATTCAAATTGTTTACAACAGTTTCAGGCACATGGTAAGATCTCAATATAATGTTATTACTGTTGCTGCTGCTGATGTTGCTAATCAGAATGACAAAGAGGGAGGAAGAGAGGGGAGGAGGAGGAGGAGAGAAGAAGGAGAAAAGAAAGAGGAGGAAGAAGGCAGGAGGAGGAAGCAGAAGCACACGTTGATGATCATTCTAGCACCCATTAGAATGATGTACAGCTGGGCACTGCCACCCCCACTTCATGAGCAGTGGGATCTATAAATACTATCAAAACTCTCTATCCCTACACCTCTTACCTGGGTGAAAGCAGAGAGAAGTTTGCTATACCAACCCCTAACACAGAATAGTGTAACTGCAGTCTGTTGACCAACTTTACTGTGTGCCATATTAGTCGACTATCCATGGGTCTCTGCTGCCTATATTTCACAATCTGGAAGCTAGTTCTGAATCTGAACCCCCTTACTTGATTCATGCTAGCTTCTTTTCCAGAGACTCAGACTCTGGTTGTAGTCACCCTTACACTAATCATTATCATTTGAAAATTTTGATTCTTATTCAATACCAAGAATTGATGCTTAAAGCCCTAATGTGGTGCCCTACAGAACATCCTGTTTCCACTTAAACCAAGCTCTTTTGAACAGTTCCCCAGATGGAGTGTGGTTTTATGCCATATATATCCTGCATATTATAATATGTGACTTCAACTTTATCATACACTTACACCTCCCGGATGGGGTCAACACCATGATCACAGTTGATCTTCTTCTGTCATTACCAGTAATCCCCACTTAGTCCCTTGAGCACAGGATCAGGACTATTAGCAAAATGTATGGCTTATAATAGCATTGATACTTAACCCTGATGGGGTGCCTGGGTGGCTGAGTTGGTTAAGCATCCAACTCTTGATTTTGGCTCAGGTCATGATTTCACAGTCCTGAGAATGAGCCCAGCATTGAGCTCCATGCTGGGTGTGGAGCCTGCTTAAGATTCTCTCTGTCCCTCTCCTTTTGCCTCTCCCCCTCCCCACTGCATGAGGGTGCACTCTCTCTCTCAAAAAAAAAGAATTGATACTTAACCTGATATATATTGTAATAATATATATTATATATAAATATATAATTTGCACATATATAATATGTGTCTATCTATCTATCTATCTGTATAATTTGACACATCTGAAAGATTGAGCTCTCATATAGCTTACCCCTAAGATGACTGTGAACATTATAAAGTCATTATTACTTCTCACATTTTTTTGTGCCCGATGGGTCTCTTCTCTGCATTGTTTTAGTACCCTGGGAGAAATCTGAATATAGCTAGGAAGTTAAATAATAGATCTGAAAGTTAAAGCAGTGCCTTGTCTTATGATTGTCTGTTAATAGGATGCTTACTTCTCTTTCTCAACAAAGCTGTTGATACCCTTTGCCTTAGGGTTAGTTCTTAAGTAGCAGATCCTGAGATGAAGACTTGTGGACAGTTGATTTATTAAAGATGTGTACCTAGGAAAAGACTTTAAGATAATGTAGGAAATAGGGCAGGAAGGAAGAAGATCTCAAGTCTTGGACTCAGGTGGATCCTGAAGGGAACTCTGGAATGTAAATTACATTTAATAATTTGTCCCAATGCCAAGAGAGGGAGCTGAGCTTTCATAAGCCTGTGCCCATCAGTCATGAGCTGAGTCATCCAAGGGAGACATCATCTCCAAAACACTTTTGGCAAATGGCTCAGTAGTGCGAGGGCAGACCTCTGTTGCAAAGCATCACAGGGGCATGCCAGTAGGCTCAAAGCATGCATGAGCCAGGGAAAGGAAGTCTGTGGACAGTAAAGGCAACTGAGGGAATCCCTGTAGGCTTGCATGAGTTTCTCTGCTGTGTGTACATAAAATCAGGGAGCCAGTCACATTATCTGAGAGGGCACTAATACAACAGTAAATGAAAGTTTAGGCATAGGAAAGATTCTAAACTCTGGGCTCTCTCATTACTATGTGGTATTGCCATCTATTGGTTTAGGAGACTGCTATTGATAAACACAACATCAGGACAGAAGAATGTTCTTTTGTCCCAGTAGGTAAAAAGGTACTCAGGCTCAACAATCTTCCTGCAAAACAACTCTTTAAATCAGTTCCAGATTGTAATTCACCTTCTTTATGTAATTTTCACAGGCCTCATTCTTTGAAATAAATGAACAATTTACATCTGCTTGCCTATGTGAACACTGACTGTTCTTAGGGGGAATTGGATAAAGACAGGAAAAATGCACTTAGAAGAATGGCTCTTTCTGCTCTCCATCTATGGTTCTCATAATCTCTTCATTGAGCAAATATTCATTGCCATATATTCATGCCAGGACCAGTGCAGGAAATGCAATGGCAAATAAGACATAGTATTTGACTTAAAGGAGCTTAGTGGAGGAAACAGGCATTTCAATAAATAGTTAACAACAGGGTTTGCTCATCTACAGTGTGGGAATATTAGTTGCCCATTCTATTACTCTATTAATTATCTATTTCTGCATTAAGAATTAGGACATAGAACAGCAGGTGTGCTGGTTTTCACTTCACTTTCTAGGACCTCGGTGGAAGACTTAAAGCCTAAGAGGCCAGTATTATCTGAAAGCCCATTTGTACACATGCCTGACGGCGGATGCTGGTTGCTTGCTATGGACTTAGTTGGGGTTGTTGACTGGAATATTCACATGACCTGGGCTTTCTCACAGCATGGTAGCTGGGTTCCAAGAAAGAGCATCCCAAGTGAAAATAAACTTCCTCATAGTGCTATTGTGAAAATTTAATTAATTAATCAATATAAAATGCTAAGTTCATTATTTGGCACATAGTGCTTAATGAGAGTTAGCTATTATTATTAATGATATTATTATGAACAGTAAATGTGCATATAAATAATGTTAGTAGTAATATTTTATGTAGATCCAGGGTAATTTAATTCCAGTGCATCAGGTGGTGGTGGGGGGGGTAGTTATCCCCTTTTTGGTTACTATACCAACAAATCAGTTGTTTATTTGGAAGTTGTGTTTCTGTTCTTTGCTAGTAGTCCTTGGGCTTCAGTGAGAGATTTTAGCTGATGTTGAAAGAGCTGAGCAGTGCAATCCAAAAGGATTATGATAACTTTTGACTTCCAGTGAAAGAGTGCTGTCAGGAAGGATGATCAAGAGTGCAGTCACAGAGACATAAGATAATTCGGGAATTCTTGGAACTCTGTCTCCAAGTCTCAGTGTGATGATTGGGTCACAGTCTTCACTTGTTAGCAATTTCACTTTCATTTGTGATGATCATTCCATTGAGCTTTGAAATGAAAATTTGTTCTAGTATATAAGGCCATATAAACAATAATTTTTTCAGTTGGAGGTTATGGGCATAGTAGGAAAGAGTAGAGATAGGGAAGGGAAATTAGAAAGGATACTGTTTGACATATAACATAGGGCTGTTTTCATCTAATAAACATCAGGTACATATTACATCAACCTGAATGACTGATCCCTTTCCAGAGAGTTCCACAGTGGCTGCCTGTGTCTCCATTATTACCTGCCAAGGAAGGCAGTATAACCTGGACTGATGCTGACTGAGTAAATATTTTTCCTATTTTTCTGCAAAAATCTGAAGCCATCAAGATTGTCTTCTTGATCTTTGTGCAACGTGTTATGCTACTATTCATCTCAGTGGTTGTCTTCTTTCAGCCCAGATTAGCCCACACTCCCTTAAAATGCCATTCCCCTCATCCTCCACCATTTCTCACCACTCCTCTTGTCCCTGATACTCAAACCACATCTGGCTTCTTACAGCCCCTGAATAAGGCATAATTTAACACTTGTGAATTTTATACATGTTCCTTTTTGATTGGAAAGTTTCCCCTCCTTATTTTTCACTTTTCAAAATGAACGCAACCCTTGTATTTTGAAAATCTCTTTCTTTCCTTGTCTTTCTCCAGAATTTATCACTCCCTCCTTCATGCTCCCATAACTTTGAGTCCATATCGTTTTTGTAGGGCATGTGCCATTTTATTGCTGCTTGCTATATATAGACAGCGTCTCTCCTCCTCCTTAAATTGTGACTTCCTCTGGAGCAGGAACTATTTTATGCACGTTTATCTCTAGCATCTGTGACCTGGCCTTGTGCCCACTGGATAAAATGCCTAGTGAGTGAATTACTTGAATTTAGAAACAACTGTATCCTGGTCTGGTTCCCCATTATGCAGGCTTTCTTCTAGTCTGTGCTCATGTGTTTGTTTTTCATGTATCTACTACTGTATAACAGAGCACCCCAAAACTCAGTGGCTTAAAACAATGATTGTTATTTCTTTATTTCTCATGATTCTCAGGATAGACTGAGCTCACTCAGATGTTCTTAATCAGTTTTTGTTTGTTTTTTGTTTTAATTTTTTTATTATGTTACATTAATCACCATACATTACATCATTAGTTTTTTTTTAATTTTTTATTGTTATGTTAATTCCCATACATTACATCATTAGTTTTTTTTTTTTTTTTTTTTTTTTTTTTTTTTAAGATTTTTTTTTTATTTATTTATTTGACAGAGAGAGACACAGCGAGAGAGGGAACACAGCAGTGGGAGGGGGAGAGGGAGAAGCAGGCTTCCTGCAGAGGAGGGAGCCCGATGCGGGGCTCGATCCCAGGACCCCGGGACCATGACCCGAGCTGAAGGCAGACGCTTAACGACTGAGCCACCCAGGCGCCCCAACATCATTAGTTTTTGATGTAGTGTTCCTTGATTCATTGTTTGCGTATAACACCCAGTGCTCCATTCAATATGTGTCCTCTTTAATACCCATCACCAGGCTAACCCATCACCCTGCCCCCCTCCCCTCTAGAACCCTCAGTTTGTTTCTCAGAGTCCGTAGTCTCTCATGGTTCGTCTCCCCTTCCGATTTCCCCCCCTTCATTTTTCCTTTCCTGCTACCTTAATCAGTTTTATGCAGTTACTATTTGAGATGATGGCTCAGTCTGGAATCACCATGAAAACTTCACTCACATACTTAGCAGTTAGTTGTTGCTGGCTGTCAGCTGAGACTTCAGGACTCTTGCTGGAACACCTATAGAGAATTGTTTTTATAGGTAATGTAGGGAGTTAGTAAAAACTAGATGAAAATTACCTACTCATTCTTAAATCATGCTTACATTTCCTGTGAGGGTTGCTTCTTCTACATTGAATATGCATTCCCATTTGTCTTCTACCTTTCTAAATGTAAATCCATCCATCTTCCAATTTTAGCTTTCCTGGTCAATCCAGCCATTAAGTTACATTTACTGTCTCTAATCATTCATGACTCTTTAATCTACTCTTCTTTTCTACCCAAAATCTTATTTATGAGAAAAAGCACTTGATAAAATCCAACACATTTTCATGATGAAATCAGTCAAAAAACTGGGGACCTTCTTCAACCTGATAAACAGCACTTATGAAAAACCCAAAGGTACCCTCATAATCAATTGTGAAAGAATGAACGCTTTTCTTCAAGTTCAGGAACAAGAAAAGAATACTCACTTTATCACTTCTATTCAACATTGTACTGGAAGTTTTAGGCAGAGAAATTAGGTGATAAATAAATAATTTAAATAAATAGGATCTAAATTAGAAAGGAAGAAAAAAAACTTACCTCTATTCTTTGATGACATGATCCCATGTATAGAAAATCTATTTGAGATACCATTTCACATGTACTAGGCTGTAATAAAAACAATCAAAAATAACTGTTGGTGAGAATAGGGAGAAATTGTAACTCATACATTGCTCATGGGAATGTAAAATGGTGCATCCATTGTGGAACATAGTTTGGCAGTATCTCTGATCTAGCGATTCTACTCCTACATATATATCCCCTCAATCTAAAAAACACTATTCAAAGAAATACTTGTACATGAATGTTCGTAGTAGCACTATTCACAGTAGCCACAAGGTGGAAACAACTCAAATGTCCACTAGTGCGTGAATGGATAAATAAAATGTGTTATATACATAAATGGAATATTATTCTACTAAATAGAAAGGAAAGAAGTACTGTAAGGAAGGAGATAAGTCAGACATAAAAGATATCATATGTTTCCATTTATATGAAATATCAAGAATACGTAAATCCATATAAACAGAAAACAGATTGATGGTTGCCAGGGGTGGTTGGGGGGGGTAGTAAGGAGTGACTGCTTAATGGGTACTCGTCTCCTTTATGGGTGATAAAAATATTTTGGAACTACATAGAAGTTATGGTTGGCACAGCAATGTGAGTGTACAAAACGCCACTGAATTGCACACTTTAAAATGGTTAATTTTAGGGGCGCCTGGGTGGCTCAGATGGTTAAGCGTCTGCCTTCAGCTCAGGTCATGATCTCCAGGTCCTGGGATCAAGCCTCTTATCGGGCTCCCTGCTCAGCGGGGAGTCTGCTTCTCCCTCTCCCTCTGCCTCTCCTCCTGCTTGTGCTCTCTCTGTCGCTCTCTCAAGTAAATAAATAAAATCTTAAAAAAATGGTTAATTTTAGGTTACTTGAATTTCACCTCAATAAAAAAAATTGTGATAGTTATGTGACCCCAAGTAGTAATGTATTTGCTTTACTAACTCAAATTAGTTTGTCACTTTTCTGAATGTGATAATGTGGTAGAAAGGACAAAAGAATTGGAATCAAAGCAGACTTGAGTCTTTTTAAGCTTCTATTTGAGATCTGTTGGGGTCCTCTCTTGATGGTTGGCTATAAGGAGTGTGGGCACCACAATGTTTCTGAGATATGGAATCTCAGAACAGCAGACCTATCACCCAGATTTTTGTTTTCAGAGGTTAAGAATTGTACACCTCTTCCCAAGATACCTCCCCCTTCCACTGAAGCAGGTAGGTCATTTTGACTGGAAAAATTCTTAAACATTACAAGATTCTGTTTTTTGAGAGAAAATGATTCTAGTAGATGACAATGACATAAAATAGGGATGGTTGTTTTGTCCTGGAGTCCTTCCCCGCTGGCACTCCACTAATAATCCCATAAGCGTTACCAGGTGAGAAGCTAGATCAATTCTGTACTACCACAACAACCTGCCACACTTGCATTGTCTCTTTTTAAAGAGCATGACCATGTGATTTATTGCAACAACACAGTTTTGAGAGGGAAACGGGACTTTATTATGAATCAGACTGGGGCGACGGTCATGAACTTGCACTGTCCTAGGCAAACCAGGACCTGTGATCTCCTGGTTATGAGGATATGAACAAGTGCAATGTCATGGACTCTGGTGATTAGATTTTACAGAAGCCAGTAGTCCTAGATTTGTGACTCCCACATAGAGGCAGCATTGTGTAGGTTTTGACACTTGAATTCTAGGCTTTGTTGTAAAAGGCTTTTGGTTCCTCCTTCATTGTCAGGAGTGTGTGCTGGTCTGTAGGTTTGCCATTGGTCAAAACTAGGTGCGGTGTCCAGGCTAGTGGCAGTGGGAGCAGAGGGCCCCCTGGGGTAGTATTGTGTGTTGAATACAGATGCCCCTTTTTCCTTCCTGGGATAATCATATCCAGTTTGCCTACATTTTTTTTTTTTTAAGATTTATTTATTTATTTGCGAGGGAGAGAGAGAGAGCACTCAGTGGGGAGGGGCAGAGGAAGAGAGAGAATCTGAAGCAGACTTTCCATTGAGCATGGAGCCCGACATGGGGCTTGATCCCACGACCCGAGATCATGACCTGAGCCGAAATCAAGAGTTGGACGCCTAGCAGACTGAGCCACCCAGACACCCCCAGTTTGCCTACTTTTATGTCCAAAGCCACTGAGGCTGATTTTCCTGAGGTACACAGGCCTTTCATGATGGGAATAAAAGATAAAATATCAGTATAGTCAGTGAAAAGGAATGTACTGCTTTGGGGATGAGGGGACTGTAAAAGCATATGTCATTCATGGAGACCTATATTGTATAAAAATAATGTTCCTACCAAATGACATTCATGGTCTTGACCAAATTAGCTCCTCTTCCCTAGTCTCACTTCCTCATCTCTAGGAATCAAAAACCCTAGCTGTCAGTCTTTTGATGAGTGATGAGTGTGAGCATATCAGAGGGGACTGTGTGGAGGCAGGATGAGGTGATGCTAAGTGTTTTGCAGTCAGATCAGGCTGAGATCAAGTGCTCCCTTTGCCATTTATAAACCATTCCTCTCTTATTTTGTGCACATTACATAACCAATATGAGACTAAATTCTTCTTTAAATAGCAAGGGCTGCTCAAATTGTTGGATGAAAATTTCTTAAAGCTTATATAGTAGAGTAAATGTCTGAGAATAGACAGGAAAAGGATTGGGGAAAAAAATGAATGATCCACAAGGGGTACTATTTGATGAATGGTGATGACGTGATTGGGTAAAGATAAAATTTAACTTCTATTTTAACTTCTATTTTAATATATACAAAACAAATTTCAAATGGAAAAAGGTCTTGCAAGAAAACCGTGCAGAATTTAACCAAATTTGGATATCCTGGAGCCATAAAATACATGAAAGGTAAAAAATAAGATAACTGTGAGAAAAAATTATCATCTATGAAGTCAGCAGACAAATATTTGGAAACTGTGTGTCTCTGGTGACAAAAATGTTATATCTGTTATATACAAATAACTTTTTTAAAAAGACAAAATTGGTAACCAAACAGAAAAATGGGCAGGATAAATGAATAGAGAAATTCTAAATAAATCCTAATGACTTATAAACATATGGAAAGGTGTTAAACATCACTGATATTTTGGGAAATGCAAAGTAACAATGATTTATTTGTTAAGATATGGCTGACTTCAATAAAGATTAATAATATATTTCTTACATGATTGCAGAAGAGTATTCTTATACATTGCTAGGTTAGAATTGTCTCATGCCTTTAGGAAAGCAAACTAGCAATATCTATTAAATTTTATACGTGGAATAAATAATATTAACCTGGCAATTCCACTTCTTGAAATTCATCCCAAATAGGGATATCTATTAGTATATGTGAAGGCATTTATAAGGATACTAATTATAGCATTAAAACAAAACAATAATAAAATGAATGCCTATCAATAAAGGAATAGAGGAATGAATTCACAGTGGACTATTATTTAGCCAATAAGGTAAATGATTTGAAATATACCTTTTGGATTTGGAGGAATTTCCACAAGATATCATTGAGTGAGATGAACTGTATAAAATATGATCATATTTTCATAAAAAATGAAAAACTTTTTTATATGTATATGTTTAAATACTATGCTTTATTGAACCTAAAATACCATTGATTATAAAACATACCATCATTTCATATAATATAAGGGAAAAAATGCTGAGAGTAAACTATGATAGAAGACATTTTTATCATTAAAAAATTTAACTTTCATTTAAAGAGCTCTTTTAGATTTAACTATATATCAGTGCTTGCCTTATATAACTTTTTTTAATACATGAAAAGGAACATGTAAGCAAAATAAACTGGTCAAGGTTTTATTAAATCCTCTTCATATCCACAGTGGGATTTTTATGAGTCCCTTTTCAAATTGAGGTCATAGATATTTGGGTTTCCACAGAATGTCTTCCTTTGCAATCAAGATCATTAACATTTATAAAGTGAGAATTCCAGCATTGTCTACAGACTTCCCCCCGTCCCCCGCCCCGAACTCCCGTTCTTTAGATACTGATATGCCTGCAATAGATAATAGCAACTAAGTCACCACTTGGGTGTTTAACAGCAATTATTATTGTATCTTAATTTCGGAGACCTTAAACTGTGACCAAGATGCAACTTAGAATTGATGAAATCTAAATATGCCTGTGTAAGTAATTATATGATGATAGAGAAAGCTATGGTAGAAAACATACTAGGCTCTTAACATGGGATATCTGGGCGCTGGCACATGATGTGGATAGAAAGGGTTAAGAAGGAAAGGAAGTGACATCAGAAAGGGAAGAAAATTACTGCACTAAAAACCCAGTCACCAGACACAATATTGAAGAATGAAGTTAGAGGACTGATAGCACCTGAACTCAAGACTTACTATAAAGCTACAGTAGTCAAGATGCTGTATTGGCAATATAGTAAACAAAGAGATTAATAGAACAGAAGAAAGAGCCTAAAAACAGACTCACATAAATATAGTCAACTGATGTTTGAAAAAGGAGCGAAGGCAATACAAGGAAGCAAAGACCGTCTTTTCAACAAATAGTACTGAAATAACTGAACATCTAAAAAAAAAAAGAATCTAAATATCAAACTTATACCCTTCACAAAAATTAACTCAAAATGGATTATAGACCTAAATGTAAAACCTAAAAACTACAAAACTCCTAGAAGGTAACATAGGAGAAAAAAAACCTAGATGACCTTGGTTATGGTGATATCATTTTAGATACAACATCAAAGCACAATCCATGAAATAAAAAATTGATAAGCAGACTTTATTAAAATAAAAAACTTGTGGTCTGTGAAACATAATATCAAGAGAATGGTAAGACAAGCCACACGCTGGGAGAAAATACTTGTGAAAGACATATCTGATAAAGCACTGTTGTCTAAAATATACAAAGAACACTTAAAACTCAGCAATAAGGAAACAAACAACCCACATAAAAAATGGGCCAAAAACCTTAACAGACACCTTACCAAGGAAGATATATAGTTGGCAAATAAGCATATGAACAGATGCTCATGGATATTTATAGCAGTTTAATTTGTAATTGCCAAAACTCTGAAGCATCAAGATTTCCTTTGGTAGGTGAATGGAAAATAAACTGTGGTACATCAAAACAGTAGAATATTATAGAGCATGGGGGAAAAAAAGCTATCAAGCCATGAAAAGATGTGGAGGAAACTTACATGCATATTACTGAGTGAAGCCAATCTGGAAAGGTTGCATACTGTCTGATTCCAACTATATGACATTCTGGAAAAGGTAAAACTATGGAGACAGTAAAACGATCAGCCCAGTTGCCAGGAGTTGGGAGGTGGGGTGGAGGATGAACGCTCAGAGCACAGAGGACTTTTAGGGCAGTGAAACTATTCTGTATGTTATTATAATGATGGATACATGTCATTATACATTTTTCAAACACATAGAATATACAACACCAAGAGTGAACCCTAATGTAAACTACAGACTCTGGGCAATAATGATATGTCAATATAGGTTCATCAATTATAAAAAGTGTTCCACTCCAGCGGGAGATGTCAGTAATGGGGGGAGGGAGGCTCTACATGTGTGGGGACAGGGGCTACAGGAGAAATCTCTGTACCTTCCTCACAAATCTGCTGTGAACCTAAAACTGCTGTAAAAAAAATAATCTGAAAAATATAAATACATACATCCATGCATAAATAAGTTTTAAAACACACTCACAATATGTTTATGATTATGCTTTTGTGTTACTATAATACTATATTTGCATGTTCATAGGTAAAAATTATTAAAACTTTTTTAAAGGCAAGGAAAGAGGGTTGGTGAAAGACTTCACCTTGTGCTGTCTTTGTGCTCTGTACAGTTGTAGGAGTTCAGGAAACATTTGAAGGCATTAAATGAGAAAGCGTTCTCATGAGATAGTTATAAAAGTTATTAAATTTATTGTATCATTGGGTGTGTCAAGTAAGAAAATGTTATTTACTTTTTTTTCCCCTTTAAGTTCTAGACATTTCTCCATTCCCATCCTATTTCCTTGAGGAGTGCTGGGAACATTGCTGAAATTCAACAATATTTGTTGATAGAATGATCAGTAACAGAAGTTGGCTGGAACCAGCATTTTCTATGCTAAGTTTTGCAGGGTGTCAGGCATTTAAGGTATTCTGTGGAAACGTGGTCTATGATTTTAGCTTGAGGAAAGCTCTAACACTATCTTTTTTGGCAGATTCACAGTTGCTTTGTAGAACTTGTAGCAAGCTATTTTATTGTGCTGGTAATTTTCTGAAACACTTGATTATAGAAACTGTTTAGCATGTGTAAAACATCACTGTCTGGAATTTGTGTTCTATGAAGTAGAAAGAAATTGGTTTCTAGAAACTGGTGTAGGTAATAGGAACTGGAAAGGTATGGGCATGTCACTTCACCCATTTGTGGTATAGAGAGCTGTAATTTCCCTTGATATTTTAGGGCAACGATTTAGGAAGGAATTGGTGTACATTCTTAGAGATACATTCTTAGAAGACAGCTTTTTCAACTATATCTCACTGTGACAAAGGGAGCATGGGATTGAAAAAAAAATAATGGTAATAATGTCAATCATGAGGAATGTGTATACAGCTGACCCTTGAACAACATGGGTTTGAGCTGTGTGCGTACACTTGTCTGTGGGTTTTTTTCAGTAAATATGTTGGAAAATTTTTTCGAGATTTACGACAATTTGAAAAAACACACAGATGAACTCTAGCCTAGAAATACCCCCCAAATTAAGAAAAAGGTATTATGGTAAGAATACAGTTATATATACTTTATATATGTATATAGCATATAATACATATAACATACAAAATATGTGTGAATCAACTGTTTTTGTTATTAGTAAGGTGTCCAGTCAACAGTAGACTATTTGTAATTAAGTTTTGGGGTAGTCAGAAGATTTTTGTGGATTTTCAACTGTGCAGGAAGGGGGATTGGTGCCCCCAACCCCTGTTATTCAGGGGTCAGCTGTTTATAACAAGGTTATAAAGCCCTAGCATTAATTTCTGTTTCAGTTTTGCTGTTTTTAACAAGACTGAAGAGATTCATTTGGTGGTTGTAGGAAGAGTGAATTGCGTTTGAGACTCTGAATGACTGCTTCTCCCAGGACACAGGATTTTTTGTTTTTGTTTTTAAACTCTTGGCTTAAAAAAAAAAAAAAAAAAAAAAAAAAGCCAGTCGAGCTCTATTGGCAAAGAGGAGGGAGCATAATCAGCCTTTTGTGCTGAGGATAAAGAGTGAAAAGTTTCCAGAGAGAGCATAGAGTAGAGAAGCTGGAAACTTCTCACAGATACGCCTTTCTTGGTCCGAGGTTTTCTGCCCCATTGGAAGTAGTCAAGCTCTCTTCCCTGAGAAAAGGAGTAGAGATACGTTTTTGCTTTGGAATTGAGGGGAGAACACTGGAGGCTACATCTGATAAACTCCTGGGGAGCTTTAGGGGGCGAATTAAAATGAAAGTCGAAGCAGAGCAGACATCTGTGAGCTTGGCATCAGGTGACTGAAGTCACCTTTCCTCAATGGTCCAGGAGGCCTTATGTTAAAACAACCACTTCCAATGGCAACAGTGTGTCAGACAGAGAAACAGAGCAATGGCCTGGGTGAACCAATTATGGTCTAGAACTCTCTCTGGTTAGTTCTATAGTAGAATCAGTTGTTTGCATAAGCATTTGTTTGTTTTTACAACAGTGGTGGGGAATCCACTCCCCTCTTAGAGGAGATACGGGACTTACTACTATTCTGGATGGGGTTTTGATCTTTTGATAATTCTGCTATTAGCAGTAAAAGTTATGAGATGTGAGATTATACTACTCCAACTGTAGTGGAGTAATTCATACCTACAGGAGTAGATCCCACACTTGTTATGGACACAAATGACCTAGGAAAATGGTTTAAAATATAGAATCCCCAAGTGGGTTTTTTTTCCCCCTCTGGAGATGCTGATTGAATAAAAGTGTAGAATCTATATTTTTAACAAGCTTCCCAGGTGATGGTAAAGTAGTGGACCAGAGTACTGAAATTTGGAAAGGACAGTTCTGGGCCATTTATCATGTGAAATGGGGATGTAAATGGAACATTTTCTTTCTTCATGATTACTTTTGTCAGCCTAATGATGATATGGCTAAGTATTGTTCTGAAAATTTAGATGGAACCCTGTGGTTCATGAAAACTCCATTCACTCTTAGGGTCAATGAGTGATTATCATAACCACATGTACGTTATAATATATCAAAATTAAAATCATCATCAATTTGCCAGAGAGTATAACATTCTCCATGAAACCAGTCTATGCTGAAAAAAAACTGAGGTGCAATTAGTGAACTGATTATTTCTGTGTCATCCATATACCTGGGGTGGAAGGCAGCCCATTGTAGTGAAAAGGACTGGATTTTGGAGTCAAAAGGACTTGACTTTAGATTCTGATTCCAACACTTACTACCTGTAGGCAAGTCACTTCACCTCTCTGACACTTGGTTTTGCACATTTATAAAATGGAGGTGATAAGACCTACCCAAAATGGCTGCTGTGAGGACTGCATGAAACTAATGATGCTGTAAATTCCAAGAGATTGAATGAATCTTTCCTGTTTATCATCAATTCTCACCCCCCACGGCAAACACCGAGCCAGGCACATAATAGGGGCCAAAAACACTAACTTTTATTAGCGTGATCATTATATTTAGAGAAAATATTGTACTCTCAGCTGTCAAAAGAGCACCAGTAATTAAGTGCTTTCCTCTTCTCTGGTTTTAATGTGCCATAGCATTTTTTTTTCTCAATCCTATATGTACTCTGTTAACCATGCACCCATTCATCCATAGAGCTATAGACACCGCTAAGTAAATGTTAAACTGTGAACCCCCGTAGTACTAATGAGAATCCTATCACTCATTTTCTCAGCTCAATGTGCGCATTTACCACTAAAGAGTCAAAAGGGAATTGAAATGAAAATCACCAAAACACAATGCCTCACCTCTTCCTCTCCTTTTCTGCTCCCTCTAAACCACCCCTAAATTAAAATCTGTATATATGAATAAATAAATATTCCATGGTAATACCAAGCTTTAGTGATTGGGATTAGGAAAATTAAAGGAAAAAAAAGAAAAAGCACTGTTTCCTTGCCTCTGCCTTAGAAATGGGCACATCAGTATGATAGAAGACTGTGGAAATCCCAGGATATGAAGAGGAGACCTGGTACCTTCCAGATGGATACCCATTGTGTCTGTGTCTATAGCTCTATCTATGCTGATATTTGTATCTAGAGCATCTATATCTATATTTCAAGTTAGAGGTTAAAATAGTCTAATGATAATAATACCTAATACACGCACCTAATATTGAGTGATATTAAGGACAACTGTGAGCCCTGAGAATCTATGTAAATCAGTATTTTGTGTGTAAGTGGAACAGCAATATTAAAAAGTGAAGTTTTCCTTGATTCTTTAACCTTTACTTAAGTTAGAGCTTTAATTTTCACCTCTCCTTCAACCACTGACACGTAATTAATGGTCTGAAACCAAAATTTTCAAAGTATTGGGGAAAGGGAAGTTAATTGCTATATTTTGGTTTTAATGGGTCTCAAGAAAATTGTTCAGTTTGGACCAATAGAAGCACAGAAGGTATGAGAAGGGCTGTCACTTTTAATATAAGTTCCAAAATAGAAAGGGCAGAAAATATCCCTTTTTTTTTGTCCCGATACCATGAAACTGTATCTCTCTCTCAATTTCTCAGTCTCTCTCTCAATCTCTCTCTCTCTCACACACACACACACTCTCAGTTTTAAGATTCTGATGTATCTAGTATTTCTTATCCACATATTTGTCTCTCATAGTTTTCATGCTTAACACAAATTCAAGGTCAATTAAAAATTGATTTGGGGGGAACTGAGTTAATATTAAATAACACAGATATTATTTAATATAAATAGAAATAGAAAAGGGAACTAAGTCCCAAAGAGATTAGGTGATTAGATGATTTCCCCAAATGACACAGCATGGGGAGATGTGGCAGGGGAGGGATCTAGAGGGTAGAGTGAGGGTAGAGTTATCTTTACCTGAAATTTATTGGAAGGGAGGAGATGGTCATAATCTCCCTCCACTTTATACCTTGAGATATCTTTCACTTATTTGTATTTGGTTTTTAAATAATAATATAGTGGCTAGTAAAAATCTCCATTTGCCATCAGAAGTCCAGCGAACTACAAAGGGGTGATATATACACCTAAAGGTTACAATGAGGTTATATAAGAGATCTTATTTCCAAAGCATTTTCACCTTTCTGAATGATTGCATATTCTATCTAATGTAAAATAAACACAGCCATTATATTTTGATATAATCTCTTCTAAAATTTTGACATAAATTCATAGGGAGCATATACCTGCCCCTGACACCACTATATATGGCTATAGTAATACTATCACGGATGGAATTTTTTTTTTTTTAATGTGCAAAGGCTTTATGTCAGTTTGAGGCTGTTGGGGTTAAGTTACCACTGAAGGTCACATGACTACTGAATGGGGAAACAATCATATCAAGGTGAACCTTCTAGATTTATGTAGTGGCCACCTGAGGGGGCTTTTTCTCAGCAAAGAGGCCCTGGCTTATAGAGCAAAGAGCTTGGGTTTTAGAGCCAATTAAACCTAGGTCCTAGGCCTAATAGCAACACTGACTATCTGTAGAATATTATATATCTTAGCCACTTTGATCCCTAGATTCCCCATCTGGAAAGTGGTGATAACAATACATTACAAGTTTGTTGAGCAGATTAAATGATCTAATGAAGGTGCTTTTCTATTTTCCTGGAACTTAGGTATGTGAAAACAAAAACAAAAACAAAACCAAGACACTTCTAAATTTAAAGTTCTTGAGGCTTAACTAAACCGTACCACTTACTAACAAGTAACAAATTATTCCAATGAGGCTCATTGAGAAGCCTAAAGTTGGAGTGCTAGAGACCATCTATCCTGAAATAGAAAAGTGTTTCCATCTTCAAAAGACAGGCAGTTCTTTATTCCCAAACATCTGTCTAATTGCCCATTGTCTCCCATGAAGAGACCCTGGGTGTCTGGGGCTATCTGATCTCTTCTTTTTCACTGCTGTTCATGCCCATGATGCCCAAAGTGTGTTCTGAGGCATACTGGAGTGGCACCCCAAACTCATAGAGGCACGCTGAGATGTCTTAAATTGACAGGAAAACACAGTGATAATGTGACTTTTGTGAGAGACTGTAGGAATTACTTACTAGCTGCAACTAGTTCACATTTTCCAAAATCACGTTATATTCCTGTCGATGGTGTCATATCTATGGGAAGCTGGGTTTTCAGCAGTTGCTGTGATAAAAAAGGAAGCCCCATATGAAAATCAGTGTGAACAGGAAGTGAGGGTGGCAGTGTCTGCTCTGATTCCACACTTTGAGAACTTGTGCAGTGCCCAGCAGGTGCGCACAACCCATGAGCAGCACCACTTGTCATGATTTAAGGGAGAAAGTTAATTTTTCTTTCAGTTTATATGCATCACTTTTTCGAAGAACTACTAAGTTGTCAGGACATAAATACTTCTTAAATTGCTTGGTTCTACCTACCTAACAAATGGAACTGTTAGGTATTTAACAGTGATTCTTCAAGTATGATTTGTAACCCACCTGCACCAACATGATCTGGGGAAACATGTAACGGATACTCCTGAATCAGGATTTCTGGAATCTGCATTTCTAACAAGTTCTTCTGGTTAGTTTTTATACACGCTGAAGCTTAAAAACCATTCACCCAAATTCACTTTTTTTTTCCCCCCAACCCTCTTTTCCTTGAAAGATCTGTTTGTATCTTCAGGCCTCCCTACCACCTACAGCTCAAGAAAACCATCCAACCTGTTTTCACCTTTCTGTCTTTAAAGTGACAGGAGCCCCAGAAAAATAACCAGGAGGCTTTGGGCTGGAAGGCTCGGTTCTCCCTGTTATCATTGTTTATGGGAACAGCCAGGTAGTATTGATTTGTCACCTGGTGATGTTAATTACCAGCCAAGCTTACAGATTGTTTCTTTTTTCTCAGCTCTCAGCTTGATCCCTGAAGTTTCAGCATGGAGTCAGGAGGCACTTAATGGAAAGTTAATCAGCCAAATCCTCCCAGTTCAGAAGTTACTCCCTGGCCCTGGCCCTGTTTGGAACACCAGGGTATCTATGTAATGTGGGGAAGCAATTATTTACCCAATGCTTCCCAGAGGGCCTGAAAGAGGTAATGACCCTCAACAGGGGCCTTCTGGAGTCCCTTCGAGCCACTTATATACCACAGAGGGAATGGCCTGACTCATTATATTTTTAAAGATTTGTTTATTCTTGTCAAAGAAAGAAGCAAATTAAGCAAAGGGGTGCTTGCTTCTGGGATGCCAACAAGGAGGATTTTTTTTTCTTTTAAAACAGTAGCATCTTATCTAATAGTGAAAGATGATGTTATGTGTGTTAGAGACACAGGTAATCTAGATTTGATTTGCATGTTAACTTTTTTGCTTTCAATCAGTAACTGCTTAACAAAGTTTCTGGCTAAGCATCCTGAAATTGATTTTCAAAGAGAATTTGCATTTGATAATGTGAAGGGTTTTACACAACAGCTGGTACTTAGGGGAAGAAACAGAAGGTAGTATGGAAGCCATCCAAAGAGGACTTGAGTTGCTGGGGCTATGGGTGGTCTCTGTTAGAGACCACAGCTTCAAATGTCTGTGACATCACACTTTTCGGAGTTGGTGTCATGGGAACAGGGTAAGACTGTGGGCCTGTCTGGTCTTGAGTTCCTGCTCTGCCCTCGGACAGATTATTTTCCCTCTTTTAACCTTAGGATCCTTCATCTGTAAATTAGACACAATGGTACCGACCACACGAGATGTTGATTCTCTCCTGCATTTCTCATAATGCATCCGTATCCCCCCTCCCGAGCCTCAGGCACCTTCTTTAGCACCGGCCACTATTGTCCCTTGCTACCTGGCCCTCTCATCCCGTCTTCCAGTTGTGCTCTGCCCCAATCAATTTTCTAGACTATAACTGAATTCTGTGAAAATTTAAAAAAAAAATCTTTACATCTCCAGTGACTTAAAGGCACGGGGTGGTTCCTCTGAACCTCAGGTTAATGGGACTGTTGCTCTTCTGGCCCCATTCTCCCTAGTCTCATCTCTCATAGCTCTTCTACCTAAGCCTACCTTGCAGACACCCCAGTATTCTGTGGCTTCCTCAGCTGTGCCAAGTACACATTTATAACAAGACTTCATATTAGCTGTTTCTTTTCTTTTCTTTTTTTTTTTTTCTGGAGATGTCATTCATTGCTCATTGTCTGGGTCCCTGCTTCTCCTTCCTTCAGTATCAGAATGAAGTCATTCATTTTCTAAAATTTTCCCTGTTCTGGAGATTTAAGTGTCCTTTCATGTGCTTCTTGATCACCTCCTATATAGATTTCTAGATACAAGTTGTACATTAGAACTTACCATGCAGTTCTGTGATTGGTGTTTCTTACACTCCAGAGTCAGCTCCGCGAAGTCCTGGACAAGCTCTGTGTTGTGTTTCGTAAAAAGTAGATTTTCTCAATGTTATTATTTGTAAACAGAGGGTACTTCTCAATAAGATTTTTATAAGAATTAAATAAGGTAATGAAATGAAAAATCGGAACACTCAAAAAATCTGTTTCCCATATATAGTTGCAATATGCGTTACCAGCCAATGTTTGAGTGATCCATCTGTCCATCCGTCCATTCAAAAAATGTATAAATCACCACTAGGTACTGGGTACTCTTTCAGGCACTGGAAATACAGAAACAGTAACAAACAGCCCTTCTTCAGGGATTCATATAACAGTGGAAAGTTTACATAGCATGGATATGACTCTTCACACTTGATTTTGTCAAGTTCTGTGAAGTACCTTTTCACATTGGGGAAGCTAAGTTTCACTTTTAAATACAGCTTGAGATTCAGATACTTCCTCCAGAACATATCCATATTATCAAATATGCTGAATTGTCCTGGAGGTCCTTTTGACGTGTTTTTACCAAATCAATGAGCCCAATCAAAATTCGAGCTGAAAAAACACCTGGCCTATCCCCAAGGGGCCCATAGATCAACTCTGCATCCCTTTGGACTCTCTCCTGCTTTGCATACATTTCAGAAATGCAGGAGAAAGGAAAAGGACAGTAAAGAGGTTGCTGCCTTTGTAGGGGGACTATGACCACCTGTCTGGACCCAAATGATGTTTCCCATTTGCTTTACAGACATTGTACTTCCAAATGGGTAATGCTCACTGAGTCTCTTCCCATGCCCCCCCACAGGGAATGGAACTATAATCTACATGGATTTATTGAGCAACTCCTAGGTACAGTTACTGTGGCCAGGGGCCGGAGGCAATTGGTGAACAAGACGGTAATTTTTTTCTTCATAAAGCTTTCAGTTCTGTGCTAGAGACTAACATTTAAAAAGGTAGTTTGTAAAAATATATATATATTTAACCACAGCAGTAATAAGTGCAGTGGGCAGATAACTGCAAGGTGCTTAGAAAAATAAAACAAAACACACATGTGAAATCTCACCTGTTTTATGGATAAGGACAGACTAATGAGCTTGTTTGTTGAATCCCGTTTAAGAGCTGAAACCTTGATGTTGGAGGGTGGGAGAACCTTCCAGGCAGTGGAAACATTACAAAGGCCCAGAGATGAGGGATTTGAGAAACTAAAATAAGGCCAGGGTGTCAGAAGGGTGGATGTAGACTATCAGAGTGGTCCAAAATGAGGCCGACAGAAAAGGCAGGTTGGGCTAGGTCATGTTCATTTAAAGATACTACCCAGTTTAATTGTCATAACACTTTTTACACATTAATATCATCCTTCAACAGTGGAAGGAACCAAAATTCAGGCAGCTAATGTGACTAGTCTGAGGCCCTTTAGCTGGGAAGTGAGGGACTGGGATTCAAATCAAAGTCTATGTGATGGCAACATACATCATCATCATCATGTAACTATAATGCACTGCCTTATTCATAGAAGACATCAGTGGTTTTCACTTGTTCTCAATTTTAACTCTTAGGACCACCGAATGAAAATTCTTTCTCCATTTACCAATCTCACATCTGACTTATCTTCCTTAACTTTATGGGGCCCATCAGAATGGCACTCCTCTGGAAACACAAAGAGAAACATGCGTTCTGTGCCAGGCAGAGAAGCCGCTGGGGCTCCTGGACCTGGGTGGGGGCGTCCAGGGACAGGATGGGCACTCTGCAAGGACAGCAGCCTCTCCCACCCCCAGAGACCTTGCCACCATTTGGGGAATGTGAATTCGTATTTTATGTCTCCCTGAAATGGAATGACTGTGTTTTAACACCTTACTCAGGACATTTCATTTGCATTCCTTTCATATATTCAAATATAGTTTTCTTTCTCAGAGTCCAAGACTCCTGCAGAGGAAAAAAAAAAAATCATCTCATTTAAGAAAAATTGTGCCGGGGCGCCTGGGTGGCTCAGTTGGTTAAGCGACTGCCTTCGGCTCAGGTCATGATCCCGGAGTCCCTGGATCGAGTCCTGCATCGGGCTCCCTGCTCGGCAGGGAGTCTGCTTCTCCCTCTGACCCTCCCCCCTCTCATGTGCTTGCTCTCTCTCATTCTCTCTCTCAAATAAATAAATAAAATCTTTAAAAAAAAAAAAAGAAAAAGAAAAATTGTGCCTTATCCCACCACTCTGCCACACCCATTCCCCTAGCATAGCCACTTTTTTTCTTTTCTTCTGTAAGTACAGGATCCAGCATTTACACAAATTAAAAGAGCTGTGCCTAGAATAATAATTTCTGTAAGCTCAGCAATGCTATTCTCCACTACAAGTGTGTTTGAAATTGCAGTCAAACTGAGTGAACTTCCTCCTTCTCTCTGACACAGCCACTGCAGATTGTGAATTACGGCTAAATACCAAAGTGTTATTTAATGCAGCCAGGAAGGAGTGATGTGAATGATAGCCCATTACCATTTTATACCCGGAGATCAGTCTCCAAGTTCAAGGCTATTCTCTTAGCCATGCCAGAAAAATTACACAGGCCGCTACTAGTTTTTATAACCCCCTTAGGCAATGCTGGAGCGATAAACATGATGGGAATGAAGTCTTGCCATGTGTATCTAACAGCACCAGAGAGAGTGGCTAGCTCAGTGCTGACACAGCACTCAGCTTATGTTACAGGTTTAACGCATTACCTAGCTCTCTCTTTGGGTATCTCATTCTGAGCAGGAACAGACTGTGTGTGCATGGTCCCTAGTCTACAGATATGTTCTGTTATACAACTGAGCTCCCGCTGTCATTCCAAGAGGGAAGGAAAGCTTTGTAGGAAGCTCAAACTGTAGCAATGTGGGGCTGATTTCCATGGTCTCTGAGCAAGTAGGTGCCCTGGATAGGCCAAGACTTAAACATCTGCTCTCCCAAATCCACATTCTTGAAGTTCCCACCTCCCAACTCCTTACGAATAGCCTTCTTTTTTTTAAATATTATTTTATTATGTTATGTTAATCACCATTCATTACATCATTAGTTTTTTTTTTAATTTTATTATGTTATGTTATGTTCCATGATTCATTGTTTGCATATAACATCCAGTGCTACTAAGAGTTTTCAACCATATATGATGGCCAGCTAGTTCTATGTGAGCCCAACATCCATAGGTTATTGGTTCATTAGTGGACATTTGTCCCAAAGGAAGTCAATCTGCAAGTCCAGTGGGTGAACTGCAATTAAAGAACTCTGCTGGCCAGGTCCAGTGGAGGCACACTGGATTGATCAGGTCTTTCCAGAGGAATTATAAAGCTAATTGGAATATTAGTAGAAAACCAAAAGTAGAAATGCCAAGATAGGCAGTGGATGGTTTACTTAGGACAATGACAGAGAACCAGATGGGGATTAATGTGCTCTTGCTATGGAGATATGGAAGAGTCAATGAGGTCAGAAGATATGTTAACTATGGACCAACCTTTCAGTTGCTAAACTAGGTTTTTATCCCTATAAGGTGTGACTATATAGCTTTTCCTTTATTTTTATACTTCTGATTATGCATCTTTTCTTGTGATCTTACAATCTTATAGCTGTGTGCTTGTCCTTGGTTTTTATGGAGCCTGGAGTTATGGGTAAGGTTCTATCTTAATTATTTCTGCTGGATGCGTACAGTAATTTTGCTATAAATTATTTGTTGCCATTCAATAAATATCCATTGCTTGAGTAGCTTGAAAAGCTCTCAGGTTTTTGCAACCAAAACCATCTTTTAACCCCAGAAAATATGTGAGAGCATAGAGCTGAACTTAACATACCTAGCACAGTTGTTCCTCCAGAATGTCTACAGTTTGGAGTTTCAAGGTGAGTTTTGCCATCTAGGATCCTGTTGGTTTTTTGGTAATATCATTCCATTTTTGTAGAGGGAGGTAGTATCTCTCTACTATGAAATGGTAAATAACCCTATGGAGAAATGGGATTTCTCTAATTTCATATATTTCTGATGAATTGGCACAGTGAACAAAGCCTGAAACTGAGAAGGACAAACACACATGTATTAGGGTTCTCCAGAGAAAAAGAACTGATAAGATATTGATATATATGAGGAGATTTATAATGGGAATTGGTCAAGCAGTAATAGAGGCTGAATAGGCCCACAATCTGCTGTCCACAAGCTGGTGAACCAGGGAAGTTGGTGGGAGTCCGAAGGCCTGAGAACTGGGAGCTACAGGTATAAGACCCATAGTCCGACTGCTTGAGAATCAGGAGCTCTCAGGTCCAGGGGCTAGAAAAGATGAATGCCCCAACTCAAGAAGAGAGAGAGGGAATTTGTCCTTCCTTTGCCTTTTTGTTCTATTAAGAATCCCCAGTGGACTGGATGTTGCCCATCCACATTGGTAAAGGCAAATCTCTTTATCCAGCCTACTGAATCAAATGCTAACTTCTTCTAGAAACTCCTTATAGACACACTCAGAAATAATGTTTTCCAGCTATCTGGGCATCCCTTAGCCCAATTAAGTTGACACATAAAATTAACCATCGCAATGCACTTGTAAGAAAATCATTATGTGTGAATAAAGATTATAGCAAAATGGACCATGACTTAGAAGTAGGACCTGAATGGTGGAGGGATTCATGATTCTGGAACAGCTTGAATCCCACCCTAACTCTGCAGCTGACCTCGCAGAACTCTGGCATAAAGGAAAAAGCTTTCCAATTAGGAGTCCAGCATCTCTTCCATAGGAACCCCTTGTAAAAAAGATGGAAGTGAGAAGCAAAATCATTTTCCTACTAACAGGGAATGAGAAGAGCTCCAGAGACCTAGCAAGGTCAGAGACCTAGAGATTTTTGCAGTATATACTCATGAACTTAGATCTCTGGGCTGCAGTGCAATAGATCAATGTGGGAAGAGGCACACAGAAAAAAAATGCCCCCCCCCCCCCAAATATCAGGTCTAACCACTGGAAACTGAAAATGCTATCTTATATATAAAAGTGGTCTTTGCAGACATGATTAATTTCAGGATTTTGAGATGGGGATATTATCCTGGATTATCTGAGTGGCCCTAAAATGGCGTCACAAGTATACTTAAAAGAGAGAGGCAGAGGGAGATAGGACACAGAAAAAGAAAAGGCAACTTGGCCACAAGGTAAAGATTGGAGTTATGTAGCTACAGTCAAGGAATGACAGTAGCCACTAGAAGATGGAAGAGGCAAAGAACCAATTCTCCCCTAGAGACTAAGGTCTCAGGGCACTGCCGACACCTTGATTAGTCCCAGGGAAACTGGTTTTGGGCTTCTAGCCTCCAGAACTATGAGAGAATAAATTTCTGTTGTTTTAGGCCACCGAGTTTGTGGTAATTCCTTACAGAAGCCACAGGGAGCTAAAACAGAGGGGAACCACCTGAAAGAGGGATCGGAAGTGTAGTAGACACTGAAGCACGGAGACAGCAGCTGTCCACCCAGGGGCCTCTAAGAAGAAAAGGGACCTTACCTCTCATGGCCAGGCTGGTGGACACCTCCTAATTCATGGTGTATTTGGGAGGGAAAATCTGAGGAAAGCCTGGACTTTTTGTTAATTAAGCAAATACAACTTTGAGCATAGTATTTGGGGAGTCTCTTTGTGAGTTAGCAGATAAAGCAGTTTGAGCAATAGTGAACACTGGACTGACATTACTCTTATGTTTCCTTCATAGATTTGCTATGGCAGCTCCTTTTATTTTTATTTCCTTCCTCTCCCTCTCTCTCTCTCTTTCTTTGAAAAATGAGTTAATGGGTACACAAAAGCTTTATAAATTAAGAAATAGTTGTTTCAGGTTTTGGTAATGTTTCAACGCTTTGGTGTATTCTATTTGGTGATATTTTATTTAAGGTTTTCATATAGAGAGCATGAGATTAATTATAGCCAATAATTTGCAGTCCCTCATGGTTGATTTTTATTGTTCACTGGGCCATTTCTTATATCACTAGGAGCAGTAGTTCTCAACTGAGTAAGATTGTGCCTCCCAGGTCACACTTGACAATATCTGGAGAAATTCTTTGCTCTCTTAACTGGGGGGAAGAGGCACTACTGAAGTCTAGAGGGTAGAGACCAGAGATGCTGCTAAATATCTCACAATGCACAGGACAAACCCCCACAACAAAGAATTATTTGGCCCAAGTGTCAGTCATACTACAGTTGAGATATCTTGCTCAGGATTAATTACCTCTTCCTTCTTCTGTAGGTCTGTGTGGGATAGAAATGCCACTAGTCTGGGTAGACACCCAGGCTCAGCCCACAAGGAGTCTGCTTGTGTAATAGAGTTCTTGACAGAAAGTTTAATTGGGATAAATAGCCTTAATTGGGACAGATGGAACAAAGCCCAAAGAGTGAATTGAGAGTGTTTCAAATTACTGTGACTTCAGGTCTCTAGATCTGCATTTGGGCTGACTGAGTGCAGTTTGCATGTTCATACCCAGATTATACATTTCTTTGTAGTACTTGGTGTATTTGTTGAAATAAGGTAGGATTGATATGACTGAAGGCTGCAGCCTCTGGCTAGTTCCCCCTTCTCTTCCCAGCCTTTCCTACTTAAAGATCTCAATTTTACTTGGGCCGTACAGCACAGAAAATCCTAATTCTGTTCTAGAATATAAATTCCATCACCTTCATTTGTTGTGTTTGGTTATTTTATGACTAGGCTCTGTTGTAAATTCTTCAAGAATACTAACTAATTAGTTATTAAAAACTCCTATGAAGAGATACTACCATAATCTTTAACTGTGAAGAACCCAAGACAAAGAAAGATTAGGTGACTTGTCCAAGGTTATAAGGTCATAAAGCTGGTAGACCACTAAGGCAGTTTGGCACAAGATTCCATACTTCTCATCACTGATCTTTTGCCTTTTGTAGTAAAAAAGTAATTAAATTAGTAAGATTTAAAAACCCATTAATGTGAATGTTTAGGAGAAGAAATTGTTTGGCTTATGATTTCTTTGCCTTGTTCATTTATGTGTTTTTTTATCATATTCTAACACTCACTTGTACAAAGAGATGGGAGGCACTTTGTTTCAGAAAGATAAACAATCAGGGATAAGCTTAAAATTTAGAAAATCTATTTACTTAATTTTTAAATGTGAAACATAAGTAAATACTGTCTTTTTTTTTTTTTTTTGCTGCAAACAGCTCAGTTGCAGAGCCAACACCATAAGTAATAACAATGACAATAATAGCTATTTTACTATTTTAAAAACCCTACTATGTATCAGCTATTATGTATGCCAGCCATATTATATACATTCATTTACATTGCACATTCAGAGCTAAATATATAAATAGAAACCATTATTTTCTCCATTTTAGAGATGAGGAATCTAAGACTATTTTTGTTTGTTTTTTAAAAGATTTTATTTAGGGGTGCCTGGGTGGCTCAGTCGTTAAGCGTCTGCCTTCAGCTCAGGACATGATCCCAGGGTCCTGGGATCAAGCCACACATTGGGCTCTCTGCTCAGTGGGAAGCCGGCTCCTCCCTTTCCCACTCCCTCTGCTTGTGTTCCCTCTCTCACTGTCTCTCTCTCTGTCAAATAAATAAATAAAATCTTCAAAATAAATAAATAAATAAAATATTTTATTTATTTGAGAGTGAGTGAGAGAGAGAGGGAGAAAGAGAAAGAGAACACGGGGGGCCGGGGTGGGGGGAGAAAGAGACGGGGAGAAACAGAGGGAGAAGGAGAGGGACAAGCAGACTCTGTGTTGAGCACCTAAGCCCAGCTCGGGCTCCATCCAAAACCAAGAGTCAGATGCTTAACCAACTGAGCCACCCAGGTGCCCTGAGGACTCTAAGATTATAAGAGGTAAATTGACCTGCCTAAGCTTGTCCAACTTGTAAATGGTGAAGCAGGATTTTGTCTACGTGTTCCCCCTTCCCCTACAAAGCCTCTCATGCTTTTGACAACAGCAGCCTCCATCAAAATTTTGCATTCTGAACATGGTTTATGATAACTAAATTAACTTTGCTAAGGTAAGAAATCACCCCCAGTCCCCGGAACCCTTGACTAACCAGAAGAGATAATTAGAATGATGGCAATGCTAAGCGATGGTATTCTCTAACAGCAATTTAAAGGGATGTGAGTAGGTGATGGTTTTGTTAGAGGAGGACCATATTCTTAAGGCATCCTCTCCTGGAGTAATTGCAAGGGCTTTATTTCTATATCCATTCCTGGGGTTGAATGGGACCTATATAAAATCCTAATTTTATATAATTGCTCTAAGTATTTATTAAAAATCCTAGCAAGGGGAAACCAAATTCATTGCTGAGTACCAACACACCTGTCAAAAAAGGAAAATGAGGGCTAATGTCTTTCTCCAATGTTTGCATGTTCATACCCAGATTATACATTTCTTTGTAGTACTTGGTGTATTTGTTGAAATAAGGTAGGATTGATATGACTGAAGGCTGCAGCCTCTGGCTAGTTCCCCCTTCTCTTCCCAACCTTTCCTACTTAAAGATCTCAATTTTACTTGGGCCGTACAGCACAGAAAATCCTAATTCTGTTCTAGTATATAAATTGATCCCCCTTGATTTGATTTTGGATGTCCTGATTTCTGTTAATGACCATTGGTGAAAACATGCAATAAAAAATAGATAAGCATTCACAAATTTGAGTGCTGAACTTCTGGGACTTTGGGACTTGCTGTAAAATTAGGTGAGATTTACAAGGGAAAAAAAAAAAAAAGAATGACCTCTTCCATAGAAATCTGTTCAATTCTGCTGGTTTATTTCCGGTCCCCATCTTTTGAATGGTCAGAAAATCCTAGAGGAGATTCAGATTCATGCCCAAAGTGAGATCTTAGAAGTTGCGGATTGATAGGGCTAGAAGGCCAAGTTCAAAGGGTAGGTTCTAAGATGGAGAAATGAAAGAGATGGTGAGGAAGAAAGGTGGACTCGAAATATGAGGAACCAGGATATTTGCCAACAACAGAAGGATAAGCAAACATTCTTCCTTTGGGAGTTGGGGGCAGGTAAACAACTTGGCTGCAGTGCTATATAGAACTGAGGCAGGCACTTTTTAAAAATTTTTATTTATTTTTATTCATTTAAAATTTGTTAATTAACATATAGTGTATTATTAGTTTCAGAGATAGAATTTAGTGATTGCATGCAATTGCATGTAACATGCAGTTGCATGTAACACCCAGTGCTCATTACATCAAGTGCCCTCCTTAATGCCCATTACCCAGTTACCCCATCCCCCCATTCCCTTCCTCTCCAGCAACCCTCAGTTTGTTTCCTAGAGTTAAGAGTCTCTTTTGGTTTTTCTCCCTCTCTGATTTCGTCTTATTTTTCCTTTCCTTCCCCTATATTCATCCTTTTTGTTTCTTAAATTCCACATATGAGTGGAATCATATGGTATTTGTCTTTTTCTGACTGACTTATTTCGCTTAGCATAATATCCTCTAGTTCTATCCACATCATTGCAAATGGTGAGATTTCATTCTTTTTGATGGCTGAGTAATATATATATATATATATATAAACATATTGTGATGGTTGAGTTATATATATATATATATATATATATATATATATATATATATATATATATATATATATATATAATACTGTATCTTCTTTATCCATTCATCTGTTGATGGACATCTGGGCTCTTTCCGTAGTTTGACTATTATGGACATTGCTGCTATAAACATTGGGGTGCATGTGCCCCTTCAAATCATTGTTTGTATTCTTTGGATAAATACCCAGTAGTACAATTGCTGGGTCATAGGGTAGCTCTGGAAAATGGTATGGAGGTTCCTCAAAAAGTTAAACATTTGGAGGCAGGCACTTTTTAAAGAGGTCCAACTTAAGAATAAGATTTTCAAATCTTATTTGAAACCTCCCCTAAATCCCATCTCATCCACCACTACCCCTCAGAAAAAGAAGAAAATAATAATCTTTATAGGGAAGCATTAGCTTTGGAAGGGACTCAATCTTGCAAATGAAAGCAACAAAGTTGTTAAGTGTAGGCAGATACTAAGCCGCTTGCAACAATATTTTCTCACATTATACTCATCTAGTATAAGATGTTATTTTCTCGTTGTTTATTAGGTACTTCATGCTCTTGCAAGATTAGTTTTGGATTTTTTCCTTATTTTTGGTGCCTTCAATTTGGAAATGTAACTTTGCATTAAAAGAGGTTTTTCATTTAATTAAAGAATGCATTCTAGAGCTTGACTGCTAATTAAAATCCAACATTTGCTTAATGTGGATGGGTTAATAATTATAGGGAAATCTTATTTTTTTTTTGTACTTCATGATTTAGCTGCTGTTTAATTTTGTACTCAATATTGTAATTAATATATGTTGCTATATTTGATTTTCTGTTTCATTTTTTAAAGTAAGAGAGTAAAAATGGATTCCATTGTTTTTTAAGAAAAATTACCAGCATAACTTATATTCTGCTTGATCATCTCCTGGCAACATCTGAGTTTTCCACCAAACTAATGTTTGTGCCTGAAATATCATCTGCTCTTTTTCTAAGCTATCTCACACAGTTGTTATAGATCAATGTTAAATTTATTTGATAGGCTTAAATTTATCAAGTGTCTTTTTGATTCTTAGGCTAAATCATGCAGGTATAGAAATAACAAAATATATATATTGTCCTGAAGAAGCTCACTATCTATTAAGAGAGACAGACAAGTGAAAAAGGCTTTAGAAAATCATGTAGTGAGTACAATAAAAGCATGGGATATATATTTAAGGAACAGAGGAGTAGTGGGTTTAGAAATTATCTGAAAAGTTATATCTCAACCAACTTTTCTCAGTTTGCATCCTATCCTTTCATGTGACTTATTACTTTAGATTTATGACACAATCTTTACTCCCATTTCTTACAACTTTTCTTTTGCTTACCAGTCAATTATATTATAGAAGTAAAATTGGTTAACAATATGTGTATTTGTAATTTTAATGGAATGAAATACCAAGGCATGTGGCTTTTAACTAATCCAGCGTATTTAAACTCAGCTGCTTAGTGCCTTTCATTTGGGGTTCAGATGTCAAGCCAATGTTTAGCTGAAGATCAGTAGTCATAGTAACAGATGCTGCCTAGAGAGCCTCTGTATTACATGATCAGCTCATAAAGTAAGGAGGTCTCTCTCCAGTGGACAGCGGTTACTCTGTACAGTAAAAATCTGGGGTTAAATCAGAATAACTTTTTCAGATATTTTTTGAAGAAAGTGAAATTTTTAAAAGATTTTATTTATTTATTTGACAGAGAGAGACACAGCGAGAGAGGGAACACAAGCAGGGGGAGTGGGAGAGGGAGAAGCAGGCTTCCCGCGGAGCAGGGAGCCTGATGCGGGGCTCGATCCCAGGACCCTGGGATCATGACCTGAGCCGAAGGCAGACGCTTAATGACTGAGCCATCCAGGTGCCCCAAAAAAGTGAATTTTTTTGAAACATTAGTTGAACTAGGGTGATGTCCAGCATTTATTCCTTGTTTAGCAAATTAAACACACTGTTGCACATATAAAATATGCCAACTGGAATAATGCCTGACTGCTACTTTTTTTCTCATCTGGTGAAGTAATTTTCTCTCTGAAAGTCAGCTGGGCATTTAGGAAAAGCTGTTTTCCCAAAATTTCAACCTTATGGCAGCATCCAGAACATGTAAATGGCCTCTGAACATTATTATGTAATACATTATGTAACATGTTAATAATGCAAAAACAGTAGAACATTTTCCTCCAAACACACCAAAATAAAATGTTTCTCGGGGAAAAATCCAAGCCTTCAATATTTTTCCACCAAAAGAAAACTTTAAAAATTTCAGGACAAGGTCTTTGTAGGTAGGATGTGAAGAATATATATGAGGGGAAAATAAGTCCTCAATAGCATATTAACTATGATACTTGTGGTTATGAATAAATATATTCCTGACAATGCTATATAAAATAAGAAATAATGGAAAGCATCCTCAAAGACATGGGAGAGAATACTGGTGAGCTAAAATGATCAATCCCTTGATGGAATATTAATATAACTATTTAAAATCATATTTTGTAAGAATATACAACCATATATTAATTTTTCTCTTAATGATAAGTGAATGAAGCAATAGTATATACATATTATAGTTGCAACTATGTAAAAAAATTAAAAAAAATAAAAGGAAAACCAATATTATGCAGAAAGCATAGTATGGAACAAAATTCACCAAAATATTAACCCATTCATTTATAATTCCTTCATCATTTTACTCACTTATCCATTTACTTACATGATATTTATAAGGGGCCTTTATGCTATAGCAAGTAGATATTGAGAAGATAATAAAGAGAATAAGACAAACTTTGCCACTATGGAGCATATTTTTAGCTGATTCTGACAATAAAGTTTTAATACTTTGAATTTGCTATCCTTTCTATAAAACACGTTAATTTTTTCATAATGGAAAAACTACTAACGCAAAAACAAAACCAGAAATATTAGCACTGTATCATGGATTTTCCTAAACCTGGATTTTGAGCCTGGCTAACTGATGCTCTACAGATACAGCTGAGTTTCATTAGCATTGGAAGGGACAATAAATTTTGTTGTCAGGTGAAATCCCAGAGGAAAGTCCTTGGCAATATCTAATGACCTAACCTGAAATGGGCCCAAAGTGACTGCAAATCTATAGCTTAGCTCTTATGAAAAACATATTAGAAACTTTAAAAATTCAAAGTGGTAACTGTTTAGCCGCACAGACCACACTGAGATTTTGTTTCATTGATACCAAACCTCAAAAAAACAAAACCAAAAGCAAAAGCAAACAACAACAACAACAAAAACCTTAAAAAAAAAAGCCTCAGTCAGTCAGCATCAAAACACTGTTTTACCAATTTGCTCTGCTGAACCCACATATTTTTCTACCACTTGATGAATGACATTCACCAGTTCTTTTATCATACAATAATCTCCTGTCTTTGTCCTATTCTATCTCAATTCTAGTCATTTATAAAGAATGCTAACTATGGTGATACCTGCTCATCCACCTTTTCCATGAATATTTCCAGCCAAGGAACGTTGAATCCCCTCCTAGAGAACATCTACTGCCTTTACCCTATTTGCAAAAGAGGTTTGAAAATTGTCTTTCTCACCTCACAGACCAAAGTGGGCAAATACAGAGCATCATCAGGCTCCCTAAGTACCTCCCTACCATTCTCTTTTCTTTGTGCCCAGGAATCTGGCATTCCTTCCCTCCTACCTCATGTTCCCTGAGTTCAAACCCCAGTTCTTTAAGATGCTATTATGCTCAGGCTGCAGTCTCAAGTCACAAGCCCTAATACCCATGCCTCAAAAAAATATGGGCCAGAGGTGTGTTCCTATCTTTACCTAAAACTTCTCTATGCATTTCTTCTCTCTTTTTCTGGAACCTCTTGCCTATGTGAATTTCCATCTTGTTAAGTTCTTCTGAAGTTTACATTATATGTGTTAAGCCAGCTGCCAACCGCCCAGCTCAGATCAAATAACTAAAGAACGAAGCTATAGCTTTCTGTTCTCATAAGGAATTGCTTTTTGCTCCACATTCTGCAGTATGGTGGGGGTGGGGTGGGGTGGGGGGGTTAAGATTTTTTCCCACTGAGTGAGTTTCAAGTCAGGCCAAATAATGACAATGCCTTATGCATGGGGCTCTACCAGGAAGCTGTGAGATGCATCAAATAGTAACAGTGCTCTGGAGATAGAGTTTATTTATTTATTTATTTATTTATTTATTTATTTATTTGAGAGAGAGGGAGCATGAGTGGGAGGAGGGGCAGAAGGAGAGGGAGAAGCAGACTCCCCACTGAGCGGGGAGCCCAATGTGGGGCTTGATCCCAGGACCCTGAGATCCTGACCTGGGCCTAAGGCAGATGCTTAACTGACTGAGCCACCCAGGTGTCCTGAGATGGAGCTTTTTGAGGTGATCCAAACCCCAAGTCTGTCCTTCTGTAGTTGTAAGACTCCTGGTGTTCAAGACTACCATGGAGCTGGGGAGAGGGGGATGGGAGTCAGCCAAGTGAAAATGTCCCAAACATCCACTGTTCTTGCTGAGGTTTAGCAGTTTTTCTTAGATAAATGCTCTTCATTCTGTTATAATCTTTTCATTAATTTCCAGAGCTCTGTAAAAGTTGGCCAATTTTGCCCACGTTTTTGTTGCTTCTGTGGATGAACAGATATACAGAGGTTCTCAGTCCTTCATTCCCAAAGTGCCACCCCCCCCCACAGTAATAAAAGCTTTCTGCATTCTGAAAACAAGGAAAAAAAATTGGACCTAGGCATTAAACCTGCTCTTGTTCCCATACAAATAACCAACAAGCTTCATAGATTTTATACTTTTTATTTTCACTGAATTATTTGAAGCTTTTTCAGAGTCTTGTCTTTCATAGACATTTGATTCCAAATAACTACAGGTGAATAATTTAAATGACTGTTTTGCCACATTTGCTGTGAACTACCAGCCCTCCATTTACTGCCAGCCCCCAAGATTTTAGTGCCTTTAAAATTTAGAGAACCAATTATGGATTCCCATCCTTAAGATTTTGTTCCTCTGGCTCTAGTTCTAGGATCAATATGAGTATCTATCAGAGAAACAGAAGCACTATAAGAGTTATACAACAAAATATTTTTAAAGGAGTTAGAAATTATACAATTGTGTAAAGAAACGGAAAAAAAAGAAATAGGAAAATGCGAGTCTAGAAATGAGACTTGAAAGATCACAAAAATGTCCCCTCAAATATTCCTCTTAAAGCATAAGTATGGTTGAACAGAGCTTTCAGGGGACTCTAAGACATCAGTTGCATCAAACAAGCAGGAAGACTCCCCAAGGGGAGGTTTGTGGAGGTGTCAATGGACATCATTGCTTATCTCTGCGGTGGTAGCCTGGGGATGCTGTTGGTACACATGGCCACCAATCAGTATAACAGCAGGACTTGGAGAGGAGAAGAGGCAGGGAGGACGCTTTCCATATCTATCTATTACACTTTGAGGGATGACCTTCATGTCTGTCATTGAAGCCTCAAACAAGTTTCATTTAGTCAACGGTAACTCAGAATCACATAGGGAAGGCATTTTAGGAAATAAAGTTCCTAGATTAACCATGCTGACGGTATAAAATATAAGCATGGGTCTCTAGTACAGAGGTGCAGTCTTTGAGCTGGGCTGGACTTGACAGGAGCCATAGCTAGTTTCTGGTTAGAGTTTGTTTTGCATGTCTTCTCTTCAGTGAGTGTTTTATTAAAGGGTGCATCTCAACTTGCACTTCTTTATAGTGGTTTTCTTTTTTTTTTAATTTTTTTATTAACATATAATGTATTATTTGTTTCAGAGGTACAGGTCTGTGATTCATCAGTCTTACACAATTCATAGCACTCACCATAGCACATACCCTCCCCAATGTCCATTACCCAGACACCCCATCCTCCCACCCCCCTCCACTCCAGCAACCCCCAGTTTGTTTCCTGAGATTGAGTCTCTTATGGTTTGTCTCCCTCTCTGGTTTTGTCTTGTTTATAGTGGTTTTCCATGACCCACACAATCAATAGGCACCTCAGCACCCAGCCCAGTACTGTCTAACCCAAGACATCTAATTTAATTAGATTTTTTTTTCACAGAAACTTTTAATAGGTACAATTATTTATTTGTTTGCTATTTACATTTCTTTAGTTTGTTGTATGTTTCCCCAACAGGAATGTTAAATTTCTCAAGGCAAATAACCTTATCCATTTCATTTATTGTTGTATCCCTAGCATTTTTAACAGTAAATGGCACTTAGTGGGAACATTGTGAATGTCTGTTACATGAATTAAATCAGAATTTATCATGTCAGGAAAAATAAAACTTTTGTTTTAATATAACTTTCAAATAATTAGGTATGAATAACAACTACAACTGATTGTGTAGTTGATTTCATGACTGGATTCTCAAAGAATATTTGTTGAAATAATGAATGAATAATGAGTAAATGTTTTCACTGCTTTGTGAACAAAAACAAAGTGAGACTCTGAATGCACACTTGGTACAAAGTAGTTAAGTATCCTCTTACTACAAAATGGCAGCAGCATAAATTTGAGGGTGGACGATGGTCTGGAAACATTGGAAACGAATCCTTCATTGCCAGGTAAAGTGGGGGCCATGGCAGTGGAATTAGTGAGGTTAGAGTAGAAGTCTAGGCTGTGACCTGGATTCAGAAAGAGGTACCATGAGACAAAAACTCAAACTTATCTCCCTTCCGCCAATATACCAGATTTAACAGAATCTAATTAGAAGATAGGTCTAGCTATAATGCCTCTGGAGCTATCAGACCAGGAGACATTAGCTTACATAGTTATTGAGTTGTTTGCTTCTATTCAGATTAACCCCTGGAAGTTAATCAGGGTTGATGTCCTATTCAGCTTTGTTGTAGATTGAGCATGTAGCATACAGTAGCTTCCCAAGAGATACCCTAATAGATATTTGTTAAATAATAACTGCCCACTCCCTTCTCATAAAGTCAGGGAAGATCTAACCACCTGCAAGGCAGTGCCTTTTCACAGAGCCTTGTATTTTGGCTCCAAGTATCACGAGATCTTCTCTGCCTGAGCCATACATTGCAGTGCTGGGAGTGAAGGCTGTTTGTTTCCCTCTGGTGTCATGTCACTTCCACTTATACACCACTCCAGAGCTAACCCATCTTGCTTGGGCTTTAATTAAATAACCTTCAAGGATGAAGTACCACAGGGGGCAAGGTCGCAGGGATAGCTACAATTATTTCTTGCAGCTATTGATTTTACACTAATGATCTTAAATGATGCATAGCTCTGGATCCAGCAATCTCCCTCAGAATGGCAGGTGGGGACTTGTGCTCTGGCTCCCACAAGAGACCAGAGCAATTTGGACAGATTTAAACTTGTTGATGCTATTTCTAAGTGTGAAGGAGGATGAAAGTCTGAAATATGGAGGTTATGCAAAAATATAATAGAGGGCATGATATTAAGATGAGAGGCTTTGGAACCAGAAAGAACTGAATTCAAATGGTAGTTTTTCCATAACTGTGTGAGGGCCTGGAGCAAGTAGCTCATCACCTCTGAGTTTTGGTTTTCTCATCATTAAAATAGAGATAATGGTGTGGATTATGTATTTTTTAAAGTATAGAAGATAGCAATTTAAAATCATTACCCATTATGCTGCAGTAATTGCTCTTTACTTTTCTGCTTTTAAGGCATTAGATACATATTTCTCTCCTAGGGATATTTATCTTTTAATACTTGGAGCACCAAAAGCCTTTAAGTAGCAAAAAAATATATATATCTAATGATGGGATTAGAGACAGCCTGTTAAGGCTCTCATCCCCACTATGGTAAAATAGGAAGAACACTGGAGTTAGACTTTAAAGAACTGAGCGCTGTGAATTGTGTAGGACTGTTGAATCACAGACCTGTACCTCTGAAACAAATAATACATTATATGTTAAAAAAAAAAAAGAAGATAGTAGGAAGGGAGAAATGAAGGGGGCGGAAATCGGAAGGGGAGATGAACCATGAGAGACTATGGACTCTGAGAAACAAACTGAGGGTTCTAGAGGGGAGAGGGGTGGAGGGATGGGTTAGCCTGGTGATGGGTATTAAAGAGGGCACATACTAAATGGAGCACTGGGTGTTATACGCAAACAATGAATCATGGAACACTACATCAAAAACTAATGCTGTAATGTATGGTGATTAACATAACATAAAAAATAAAAATGATGGAGGAAACAAAAAAAAGTGCATTCATGCATGTTTTAACTAACATAAAAGGAGTATAATTAATAAAATATATGATATAACAGTAAAAAATAAATAAATAAAAAACTGGGTTTGGAACCAAGTTTTACCCTGCTCTGTGACCTTAAGCAACTTTTTGCCCTCTGAGCCTTTTGAACTTTCTGAAAAATATGGACACTGATAGATCCCACACTGGTTGTTGTAATGATAAAGGAGATTAAAAACGTGAAAGCATTTTACTGAAACATAAGTGCTATAAAATATCACTAGACGTTATCCCACAAATAAGCCTTAGTGGTCAGAATACCTAAAGGACCAGAATTGGAGGCATTTTCATAGCTTTGCAGAGAGTATTGATTTAAAAACCACTGCTGATAATTTAGGAAATGATGTACACATGCAAGAAGGTGGTGTTTTTTCTCCTTTTCTTTGACTTCTGAAGCCAAAAGTGACCAACAATCAAGGGGTCGAAGAAATCAAACCTTAAGAGTTAGAAGATTACACTAAGAAACAAAGTTATAAAAACAATCATGAGTCATAGACAGCTCAATCCCTCTCTCTCTTTCTCTCTCCACCCCCATACCCCCTGGGATCTGTGAAGGTAGCTGCATTGTTCCACTTTATGACAGAGCATTTCATGATGAAGAATAACTCCTGTGTCAAACTGGCATTTTCTCATACCAGTTCTTCATGTTTTTTTTTTTTTTTTTTTTTTTTTTTTATCTCCTAATTGTTCAAGACTATTTCCCTAGTCCTTTGGGTTGAAATACTCACACTCTATTTTACTGTTTCTGAAATTCACATACTTACTTATCTTTTACTCCAAAAAATATACATTCAGTATCTACTCTATGTACTCCTTATATGCTAGATATTAGAAGTCCCATTAAACAGCTTCAAATCACTTAGAGTTAGAAGAGGATTCGGGGGCATGAAGAAAGAATGATTAATCCTAATAGTGAGCATAAGTAAGGAATGTAACCCACACCCAGGATGTCATGGAAGGCATTTGGAAAGAAATGATGGCTAAGTTGAGGACATGGGGGTGAGGGAGCCAGAGTTGTGGTGCTAGGGATAGAGAATATGCTTTCAGGGCAAGTTTGAGAACCTTTAAATAATTTCAAATAGGTGGAACAGAGTTAGGATAAGGAAGGGAGGGTACTACATAAATGAGCGGGACAGGTTATATGACTCATGATGTGCTACCTTCTGGTACTACACTGTGATATCCACCCACACCTCCTGCCAAACGTTTCTTTTCCTGTCTGCTGGGAGTGCTATTGGCCAATAGACTTTGTGGTTAGGGAAGCGACACCTTGCTGTTCAGGGATTGCATAGCCTGTGGAGCCACCTTGCTCAACGTCATAAACCTTTTTGGGCTAGCCCATCCTTAATGGTTGGTCAGTGAGAGAGAGGATAAAAATATCGCCATATCCACCCAACTTGGGATTACTTTGAAAGGTCATTCTAGTGCCAGAGCATCCCATGAAGTGGCCAGTACTTCCCTTGGCCCTGCATCACAGCTCAACCACTCCTTCTGCTTACCCTTGCTTCCTTCACCTTCCCTCCAAAAGTTTTGATATTGAAAGCAGTGCTTAATAACTCTGTCTCAAAAGCCACTTCCCAGGGATTTCAGCCTGCTATACACATCATCACATCTCTAGGATTAGCTCATCATGCTGTGCAGCAACCCTCGTCTTACAAATAGAAAATTGAGACCCAAAAAAGGAAAGTAATTTGTCAAAGAACCACTGTTAGTCATTGGCTGAATAGGTTCTAGAATCCAGGTATCTGGGCCTCTAGTTCAGTCTTTCCCTATAATGGAAACATTTGCCATTGGTTTGCAACTTCTATGAACTGGAGAGGGAGGACTTTGCAAGTTGACCATATCTCCCCTTGCCAGCGTCCTCTCTCATTACTGTCTCCTCACCTTCTCTGCTATAAGTGTAACAACCTATTTTCAAGTCTCCCAGTGTGGGTGATGAGTTATTTCAGTCTTCATTATCTGTGAATAATCCTTCAGCTAGAGTCCCAGTCCCCTGCCCATTGGCTGCCTGGCTGCACATCTAAAGCAAGAGTTTATCCATGGAGTCTCTTGCCTCCCCTGGGTGGAATTAGACAAATTTGCCAACTCTTTTGTAACCTCATAATATACATAAATCTTATAGAACATACTCTATCTTTTCTTACATTTTCCCATTCTAGGCTTAGAGTTCCTGAAAACCTTGACAATGCCCCCCCCCCCCCGCCTCATTTCTATATCTGCATCACTTAGGACAATGAATAGAAAAAAAATAAATAGAAGAAATTATAAGTGTACAGAGACTTCTGGGCATATGAGCTCTTCAAAATAAATTATGATTGTGCTGATAGTAGTAATGGTTACAGGAATCATGAATATTTGAAAGAGCATAACAATATTAAAGAACTTTAATAAATATTTTGTACTATTAAGAAATATCATCCAGAATGTGAGAAAGATGTGGAAAAGGATGACTCTATGTCTTTTCAAAATTATACCAGAGTATTATCTAACAGGTCCACCTAAGAATCATTTACTTTTCTCCTAAGTGAATGCACATTTGATTGACATGCTATTTAGTATTTATTAGAACCATGAGTCTGTAAAATTACACATTATGAGATGTGTTTTTCTGGTGTAAAAGATATCTATAAAGCTTATGGATGTATTGCTCTGTAGTAATCTTACTCCAATGTTCTTTCTTCCAGTGCCTGTTTTTACTCAGTGTCTCTAATTCTCCTTTGAACTAACTTTACCATTCTGCTGTTTCTTTCATTAATGAGTTAAACCTTTGACATATGTTCACTATATGTTTGTATATGAGGCATGTTTTTCACTTTTTGAAAATTACACTTTGACGGTCCTTGATGTGAGATGAGCAAAATAGAGGTACCTAACCTAATTATACAGATGAGAAACTAAGACTTAACAAGTTGAATTACCTAGTGCAAGATTTTAGTAGTATGTAATGGTGGCAGGTTTCAAATCTAGTTCTCTTGACTTCAGCACTTGTGTGTGCATATGAGAATCTTAGATATGGTTGGGAATGTGTCAGATGGTAGGAAGCTAGTTCTCAGAAGAGAAGTAGGTGTTAGAGTGTTGAAAATATATGCTACTGAGTTTGTGGTTTTGCCAGTTGTTGGCCCTGATAAATAATCTAAGAAACATTTCAAGACCACATTCTCCCCCTTGTCTTTAAATTTCAAGTCTTAGGCTACTATGTTGGTGCTGAAATTTAACAATTTTTCTACAGTCATTTTAACAAGGAGTCCTGGAGTGTATGAATGTTAGTGGGAGAGTAAGAAAAGAAAGAGAAAGAGAGAAGGAAATCTGCGATCTGTCTTGTATAATAATAGTGTATATTTATCGCTCTGTTTTTCCTGAGGGACTTTTCTATGAATGACACAGAAAACAAGGTAGGGTTTTGTAAGTGAGATTTGTGGGTGATGGGCTGAAAAGATAGATCCTAAACCAATTAAGCATCATTTTTTATGAGAAATGATGCCTTTATGAGATTTGCCCTGTCACTTGAGAAGAAAAACAAATCTTTGTAATTTTTTTATTATATCTTTGATCGACTGAAGAGATTTATGTTTATTCAACCTGTTCCCCAGGGATGAAGGTCAGAGTGGGATGAAGGTCTATGACATTCATGTAATTAATATTAGATAAATGTCATGTGTCTTTAGAAATGTGGAAATAGTTTTTCAGCCCAAGTAGCTCAACATCACTTCACATGCAGATACTAATTAAAGTATATACCATGCATAAAGGTGCTACAGGGAACATCAACTCCATGCCTTGTGCCTTATTTTTTTAAGACTTATTTATCTACTGTATAGAGGCGGGAAGGGGCAGAAAGAGTGATAGAATCTCAAGCAGATGCTCCACTGAGTGTAGAGCTCTAGGCAGGGCTGGATCCCAGAACCCTGAGATCATGACCCAACCCAAAATCAAGAGTTGGATGGTTAACCAACTGCGCCATGCAGGCGCCCCTCAATTGTGCCTTATGAAGTATCTGGAACATGGTATTCCATTTAACTGTAGAGCGATATCATGATGTAGTGGGAGTAATTCCATTTGAGCAATGATGGAACTGAGGCTCAGAGTTTAAGCACCTCATGCATAATTATAAAACTAGGAAGTGATTACACTAACAAATCTGTAATATCTGCTCCCAAGCTCAGGAAAGCCCGCTTCTTCCTCTGCTGAGAATTGGGAGGGGAACCATGGAGAGGTGAAGAAAAAAAACATCATCCTAACAAGTCATTTCAGCTGAAGTGACCTAATGCCTCAAAATGGTAAAAGGTGTATATTCATATATCCTGATCTGTCTTAAACCCAAACTTGATTCTTCCTGTGTATTAACAGGTACCCACATAATTATCATGTATTTCCTCTCTCATCATGCATGGTTCAAATGCTCAATATATACCAGGCAATGTGAAATAATACAAGTTGTGTAGAATATATTCTATGCAATAGCATGAGGGTAATTTGGTAGAATACACTGGAAACAATGTAATCCAAATGTATTAAAAATAAAAATTTAGAGAAAAATATGCCAGGAAAATTATAACCAAAATTAATATTATAGCAATATTAATAACAGATAAAATAACAGATAAAAATCTAAGGGAAATTTATGATGCACAAAGAACAATGTTTTATACTGGTAAAAATAATGAATAATCCACCATCAAAATAATCATGGGTATATATGAACTTAACAGGATAGGATAAAATAAATACAAAGAAACAAATAATGGACATTTAAGGATAGATTGACAGATACAAGGAGGGATTAAACACACACTCTTTAGAAACCTCATTAAGCAGAAAACAATATTAAACATACACATGATTATAAATACATAATTAATAATTTGATATGACATGTAGAACGTGCCTCCAACCAAAAGAATTGCTGATAGATTTGAATTAGGTCAATATAGTACTGATACAGTAATAGAAGTCTATTGGAGCTGAGGAGAGAAGCATGCATATGTGGAAATTTGAAGTGATGCAGCAAATCAGTGGTGAACAGGTAGATTTAAATACTGGAAAATTTGGCTTTCTGTTTAAGAAAAATAAGTAAATTGGTACTTATTTTACGTACAAGCCAAATATACATTCCAGATGGATTAAAAACTGAAGCATGGAAAGTGAACCAAACAAAAAAAGCCAGAACCTTAAAACTTGCAGAGAGATTTAGAACAGAACATCTGTTTGACCTCGATATAGTAGTATTTATAAAATTATGCACAAAAAGCATGAAACATGAAGGGAAGGGTTGACAAATTTGAATACTCAATTTTTAAAGACACATTTACAATCCTTTAGCAGAAGCAGACAAAACAGTAGCTTCTAGAATATGCAATGTAAATAAATAATGACAAACCGCTCAACAGGAAAGTTCAAGGTATTTGAACAAGACATTCACAGAGGGCATAAAAAATATTCAATAAATTCATCATCAAAAGATGTCTTTATCCTCTTCCCCAGAACCTGTGAATGTTGCCTTATATGGCACAAGGGACTTGCACAAGTGATTAGTTGAAGGATTTGAGATGGAGAGATTATTCTGGATCATCCAAGTCAGCCTACTGTAATCACAGTCCTTATAATCCTATAAATTTTCTTATAACTCCTATAGTGATTATATAGAAAAAAATCCTTTAAATTTTTCAGTTTCACGAATTTATTTTCCTAAAATTCTAGAGGCCAGAAGTCCAAAATCACTTTCACTGGGCTAGAATGTCAGCAGGGTTGATTCCTTTCTGGAGTCTCTATGCGGAATCTGTTTCCTTGCCTTTTCTAGCTTCTGTAAGCCACCTGCATTCCTTGGCTCATGAGCCCTTCTTCAGATCATTCGAACCTCTTGCTTCCATTATCACTTCTCCCACTCTTTCCTTTGATCCTCTTGCCTCCTTCTTCTTACTGAGAAAATCAAGGAGATGATGCATGTAATCTATCTTTGACTGGCACGTAGTGGGAAATTAACAAATATTGCCATTAGTATTGCTATTAGCATTTCCACTATGATCAAGGATTGATGAAAAACAATTGCTCATTCATACACTAAAAAGGGATAGAAACGAAGGATATGGTAGGAGAAAGTACTATATCTGAAGTGAGCAAACTTTTAATGGAATTTAAGAATTGTAGATGCACATTAGAATAGGCAAAGGAGATGGAGGTTATTAAACATTCCTCTCTCCCCTTTGTTACCCATCCCAAGAAGAATTTATAATCTGGTCAAATCTTGGATATATTTACTGGCCAGAAGGATGGTTGTCTGTGTTAAAATTTTCTGTGTTCTTTCTCCTCTTCCATGCGCATGCCCTGAGTATTAAGATGATCTATGAATAGAGTATCTCTATAGTTACCATCTGAACCAGGACAACTTTAAAAAGGAAAGAAGCATTATTAAAAATTATAGTGGGCCAACAGTTTACATTGGGATTGTCTCAGTCATAGCAGAGTGTATAGCCACCCTAAAAGTGTGGAGATATTTGTCTTTTCTTGCATGTGGCCAATTTGTACCGTATGTGGTGTTCTCTGTGCTACATGTTTCACCAAGACTACAAAAGTAATAAAAAAGAACTGGAACCTGACCTCATCATTTTTCTCTTCATTCCAGTCTCATGTAGCTGACACTCTGCATTACTCAAAGTTTGAAATAAGTCTGGCCAGCTTTCTTTCTCTTTCCTCACTTGCATTCACCTTGACTGTTCTAATCTATTGAGACCTGTGTATGCATACAGAGGGAAGGACAGAACCCGTAGGCCTGGACTCTAGCCAAGCTAACCAAAATATCCTGCATAGGGCAATGTAGCTAATGATGAAATGTTTCTTTTGCCTCTGTCCCTGTGTATTCCTATCTGGGGGACACTATAGGGATAGAAAGAATTTGTACTATACTGCATATAATAAATAACATCTGTTGTTCCCCTGACCACAAATACCTTCTTAATACTATTGAAAACATTCATTTCAAATGGTCAAGTTAAATGCTAAGCTTTCCCACTAAATATTAGGACATCTCACTTAAGTTCCGTGTCTCTCCTTTCTTGTGTGCATGGGTGTATGTGTGTGTACATATTATTTTATATGTAAAACTTATATGTAATATTAAAATATTTTATTTTCATCATTGTATTATTTATATTTGAGTATGTTATATATTATTCTGTATATAAATTTTACATAGAATATTATGTATTGTGTATGCATCCATGTATGTATGTGTGTATACATGTATATATCATCTATTATTGTAGTTTTTTTCTTTTTTTTAAAGATTTTTTATTTATTTATTTGAGAGAGAGAGTAAGAGAGAGCATGAGAGGGAGGAGGGTCAGAGGGAGAAGCAGACTCCCCACGGAGCGGGGAGCCCGATGTGGGACTTGATCCTGGGACTCCAGGATCACGACCTGAGCTGAAGGCAGTTGCTTAACCAACTGAGCCACCCAGGTGCCCAGTTTTTTTTTTTTTTTTCTGCTTGTGCTGCCAGCACTATTCTCACTGGTTCATTTTTCCATCTATCCACCAATCTATCCATTTTTTTTTTGTATAATCAAATGTTATCTTTTTTCTCCTGCACTCTGACACTGATGGTATTTTTAATACCCTTTCTACAGACTTTCTCATTTAGAGAGCTAGTACTTGTGATCACTTTAGGAAGACGCTACAACAGAAACAACAAAGTTGAGGCAGTGACTGCTCAAGATCTCGGACTGAATTTTTGACATCTGAGAATCTGATCTATGATGTCTGATTCCCTCCCTTTATAGGGTGGTAACAATAATCTTGTTGTTTTCTTGTTTTGGATTGTTTTTGGTAGGAATGTGTAACTCTCTAACAGTATCCTGTTCTGCTCTGATCAATCACATAGTAAAATTGCATGCCTAAGGATTTCAAGTCTGGTACTTCTTTCCAACAGATTCCTATCAGCTACTAATTCTTCCAGCATTTTACTGAATGCTTTATATTTGCCAGGCAGGATAACAGGCACTGTGGTAACAATGGGAATTGAATAGATTCAACCTGTGCCCTGTGCCCTCAATGAGCTAGTAGTCTAGTGGAGATGAGAGAGAGATTAATAGAAAAAAAAATACCGAAACAGGATGGGTTGGAAATGGGGGGGGGGGCAGGAAAAGCTTTCTTGACAATTTGCTGCTCCCCCCCTTTTTTTGAAGGCAAAGTACTTGGTAGACAGGAATACAAAAGCCATTCTGTGGGCATGGCATTTGATATTCTGCCTTCACCAAAGGGCTAGAAAATCAGTTCAGGTAACACGTGTTTTCCCTCACTAAATCTTTTATCCTTAGACTGAAATTACCTTATTAAAATCAGGGTTGGATCATAGGTCCCTGTATTATGCTTTTCTACAGGGAAGACCCCAAAGACACAGCTGTAGCCTCAAAGTCTTTCTAGTCATTGCTTTTCCAGCACCAGAATGCTCTGGAAGGGATAGAAGGTTAAATTATTCCATGTTATTTGTCCCTTTTCCTGGGGGGGGGGGGGCAGGGAGGTGAAAAGGTTTTGATTTTTATTTTCAAATCTGTTCAGATCTTTGATCCCTAAGGGGTAATGTACAGTTGGATTTTCCTACACAAATCTTGGGCCTGGCCTTGCCCCAGGCTATTTTAGGGTAAGCTGAAGATCCATTTGTCCCTGACAGGACTAAAACTTACTGGTATGAGGTCTAGAAAATAATTATAGAGAAATTAATTTTCAAGCAGTGGAGGGACTCAAATTACCCACTGGTTTTCTGCACAAATGTTATTACTGATATTATATATATGTAATACACATATATATAATTGTATAATATACCATAGTAATATTTTATACTTTAATTTACAGTGTACCCAGAGCATTTACCTAAGAGTTCTCATGTTATATTCATAGCAAACATAGGAGCAAGTATTTGCTACCCCATCTCCAAATAGGGAGACTGGAGTTTGTGGAAAATAATCAATTAGCTCATTGCCGTATAACAAATTTGTGTTTTAACATCTTGAATCTAAAACCCGGGTTTCTTTAGGTCCATATCCCTCTGTAGTCACATATTTATTTAAAGTAATTTATGCAAAGCTAAACAATAATGAGGATTTTTATTAGACAAATTTAATTTATCCTTGAGAGATACTCAAATAAATTTCAGAAAATGCATGATTTTTTTTCTTATGATTTCTATTGTGTAAACATGGACACTGATAGCACATCTTCTTCAGTATTTGCAAATAGCTCATTGGAAGGCATAATCTGTTTTGCTTTATTATTTTGGCATATCTTGTCCCAGCAGCAAAGCTCCGTACAGTTGGTATATATACATATAGACAGTGATGTTATTGTCTGTGCAGCAATAGGATTCTCAATGAGAAAGGAAATTAAAAAGCAACAGGTGATGAAAACAGAATGATTACATCTTCTCTGGGTATAAACACTGGCAACACCTGATAATCCGGAAAGACATTTAGTTCTGTCCAATAAATATTTGTATCTGTCCAATGGAACCATTTTTCATTATTTCTGAAGTAGTCGTGACCAGATTTTACATATAAGTTTAATGCTTATTAAGAAAATGAATATGAAAGCTCTGGAAATATTGCACAAAACTCCCTTAAGTGGTTTTGTTTAAACTCTTCTTAAAGCTGTAGAAAATTATTTTGCTGCTTCCCTTTGAAAATGTGTCCATTGCAAAATTTAAAGCTACTCCCTTGTACCCCCAAAGAAACACTAACCACTTGGCTCCATGTAAAGAAGACTAGGCACTGAAAATATGACTTGGTGGGTGCCTGGGTGGCTCAGTTGTTTAAGCGACTGCCTTCGGCTCAGGTCATGATCCTGGAGTCCCGGGATTGAGTCCCGCATCGGGCTCCCTGCTCGGCAGGGAGTCTGCTTCTCCCTCTGACCCTCCTCCCTCTCATGCTCTCTGTCTCTCATTCTCTCTCTAGCAAATAAATAAAATCTTTAAAAAAAATTGAAAATATGACTTGGTGTGTTATTTGAGCACGTAGAAATACTTATGGGAATCCAACAGACTAGTATGTCGGTCCTCTGTCCTCAAAAGCAATCAATTCAGTTTCCTTATATAGTATGTTCCTATTAACCTCTCTAGATGGGCAGGGGGTCTGGTATCAGCACCAAAGGTCCTAAAATATAAGTTCTTTGCTTTGTCTTCTTATATCATATCCCTCCACTAGTTCAAATGAGGTGGCATCTCTCTTTCTCTCTCTCTGACTTACCAGTAGGAGATGGTAGAAGTTCACAAAGCAGAAGCACATCACTAGGTTGTGTTAGTCCCTGAAGCAGGTACTCAGTGATTAAGGCCCCTCTTTCTTAGCCTTCACATGCTGTAGAAAAATAGAGACCTACCATGTTCCGGGTCCTTTCTGTATTGTATTTCATATACTAGCCATAGCAAGTGGAAATGTAGGTGTAATTATTACCATTTTAGAGATAAGGACACTGAAGTTTAGAAAGGTTAGGTTATGTGACTCATGTCACCCAGCTCGAGATGGGGCTGGACTTTGAACTCCAGTCATCCCTAGCACCTCACACAGCTCATACATGTAGTTGATGTACAAATATACGTGCAGTAAATAAACATTTTTGTGTGTGTGTTCTTCTCACGTCTCACTTGTTAAGGCTTTCACTGGCAGTTGTGCCCATGCGCTGAGCCTACTCACAAAGCCAGGCACTTGTACGAACAGCCTGATGCTGACTTGATGCCAAACTCTGGGATGGTGCGTTTACTCTGAGGCTAACATCCTTTGTGTCTGGCAGGGGGCAAGGGCACCTCTGTGCACACCCTAGCCTTTAAAGGCTGGGCAGAGCCACTCTGTTTGCCTAAGCTTACTTCACAGGATTGGCTCTGTCTATGAAATTAGACTGTGAAAATGGGGGCTTTTACTCAGTGGTGTTTGAAAATAGAAGAGAGAACATACCTACCTCTAACTGAGGGTGTCTGCAGTGCTTCACAAGACAGATCATCCTTTAGCTGAGCCCAGGAGATGGAGAAGTTTAGTAGATTACAGTGGTCTAATGTAGTTCAAAATGTTTGAGCCCTGTGCACAAAAGATTAAATTCTAAATCCCAGATCTTCCATTTAGAGTTTGTAGCCTAGTTCAAGTCACTTGAATTCTTTAAGTCTCAGTTTCCCCATCTCTAACATGAGGGTAAAAAGATGAACTTTTCAGGGTTTATGTAAGCATTAAGATGATGTATAGGCCCTCTCACTTTGGCTGGATTATATACAGTAAATACAATTTTGGTGTGGTTATTATCAGTGAAAAAATACAAATAAAATGGAAAGAAATGCAGAGGTGCAGAGGGAAGAGAATCATACCATGTGAGGAAAACAATGTTACTCATGCTTTGTTTTTAAGTATAAAGTCCTAAGAAAATATATTTGTTGCTTTTGCATATATGTTAATTATCTAACAAAACCGTAAGTTCCTTAAGGAAGAGAGATGCTTCATGCTTCTGCTTAGCCCATGGAATTTTATCTAATTTACTTTGCTTTATATTTCCAGCTGGTTCTCTAGGTTTTGAGAAAGGTAGTATTTCATGATGAAAATAGCAAATGCTTTGAAGGTGAACAAAGTATCCATCACTCCTTACCTCTGGGACCTTGAACAAGATGCTAAACTTTCTGAACTTCAGATTTCTTATTTATGGACTGAGAACAATAATACTTCACAGAGTTATTTTTATGGAGTTAGATATATAAAAGTTGCTAACATATTCTTGGCACGTAGTTCATGCTCCCTATATGATATAATAGTAATATAGGAATAATGGTAGTAGGGGTAGTTGCACTGCTTTGGAACACTCAGTGGTACCTAATCATCTTATATCATTCTCTGTACAGCAGGATGTCTGTACAGATTCAATGTGTTAGAGACTTCTAGTGCATATGCAAATCTTGCTCCTTTTCCTCCTGTGCTCCTGGACTAGTATTACATATCCTTAACCCCTTGCAATTAGGCAGGGCAAAGTGCTAGTTTTGGCCAAGGAACTACACACAGAATCTATGTGTTTCACATTTAGGCAAAAGTTAAAAAGAACCAGCAGGTGAACCAACGATTCTCTGCTCATGCTGTAGTCATGCTGAAGTCATCATCACCTTTATCCAGATGGGGCAACTATAAGATAGTGGAACCTCCCTTAGATTCTGAATGAAACAGAACCCTAGACAATCCCAGGGTCCTGGGATCGAGCCCTGCATCAGGCTTCCCACTCCGGAGCGGGAAGCCTGCTTCTCCCTCTCCCTCTGCCCCCGCTTGTGTTCCCTCTCTTGCTGTGTCTCTGTCAAATAAGTAAATAAAATCTTAAAAAAAAAAAAAGGGCCTTTATGGACAATAATTCCCTGGTGACTAACCTAAAAGTAAAGCGATAATTTATTTCAAAAGTAATGAAAATGAAATAGTTCTTGTTTTGTGAATCCTAGAAGCATAAGGCAGACAGTATAATCTTAAGACCTGATAAAGAGTTTAGGTGTTTTGAATAGATTATTACAGGTAAAATTGAGTTCCAGTTGTCTTTTATTGAAAAAATACTTCAGATTTAAAGGAATTAATTAATTTTTTCCTTGGTGCTTGGTTATGAAAGCAGTGTCTCAGTTGGCCTTTCTGAATGGTGATCTCAAATAAATAAGTAAATAAACCAAAACCCCAACAACTTAAGAAAGATTGGAATTGAAGTTTCTTTCTCTTTAACGGGCACTTAAATACACAGTGGAGTGGGTGTGATGTGGTGACTGCCTACTGCTCTGCATCTGTCACACTTGCTTCTAGCCCCCCATTTGTCACTACCCTCTTGATGGGTGTCCTTAAATAAGTAATCTACATTAAAAGACAGTATCACCTAGTGGGTAAAAGCCTGAATCTTGGAGCCAGACTGCCTAATTCACATTTTATCTCTGTGGCTTATTAGCTGTGTGACCTTAGGCAATTGACTTAAAAATCTCTATTCCTCCGTTCCCTTATTGGTAAAATGGAGATACTAATAGTAAATATGCTGTAGACTTTTTGTGCAAATTAAATGAATTAAAACATCTGAAGCACTTATAAAAGTACCAGGCATGTGCATAATAACATTTCAGTAACTATTAGCTTTTTATATTATCTGTGTCTTTCTGGGACTCTGTTTTATTATCTATAAAATAAGATGATTGGACTAAATGATCCATTAAAGTTGTGTTATTTATTTTTTTTCCTTCCAAGAATGAAGGTTCCTTGAGTTTAGGGCCTATGACTGTATTTATCCCATTATAGTGAAAATAACCTAATGAATTCCAACACAAAAAACACTCAATAACTATTCATTAAATACATGTATCAATGAATTTATGATAACAGCTACCACTTATTGAGAATTTAAACATGCCACACTCTTTTATAGATGCTATTATCTTAAATTCTTGCAATGAGCCAGTTAAGTAAGTACTGTTATCACCTCATATTACAGATGAAGAAATGATATAAAAAATGTTAGATAATTATTTCAAGGTCGCATAGTTTAATGAGTAGAGAGCAGTGGAAGAATGGGACTTAGATTTTAGATCTGTCTGATTTCTAAGTTCTTAAGTGAAACAATTTTTTCTTTAAGTACCTTTATGAAGACAATTTATGATATAGCTGTGGAGTTGATCTAGAAAGCCAAAGTCAATTCTTGAAATAGTGCTTTCATTACTCACTGTTCTACAAAATGGCAGTCACTTCTGTACTTGTCTGTGCCACCCGTGAAGGAATGAATTTTTTTGAGAACTAAGAATGTGTTTATTTTGTCTCAGTACAATGCCTAACACATTACAGGTACTCAGTATTGTTAATGGATAAAGAAGTGAATAGTAATTAGGAACCTGGTGGTTGCTGAGGAAGGCTTTGATAGGTTAATACATTTCAAATGTTGTTTATATCAAATTACCAATGTCATGATTAGATTTGACTCTATGCCACGTGTCTTATCTATTTTATTTGCTCAATCATCACACAAATATGTAAGGTGGGGACTATTAACTTAGTTTACAGATGAGAGTATAAATACTGAGAACTCAACCGTGATGCTAAGTTTTTTGGATCTTAACTCCTAGTTTTTCTACCACATCATGTTAGCATGCAAAAATTTTTTTTTTAATTTAAAGGAATATTTAGAGTACCTTTGGGTTTCTCCATTATTATAGCTCTCTTGAGGGTTGTACACTTCTCGGGGAGGTGAGGGCACAGAGAGTTGTAGTGCTAAGAGTAAGCAATAGCCAACATGTACCTTCATATTATTTTTATTTCCTCCATTCTGTCGTTGAGCCAGTCTTGGATTAATAATTTTTGAAAACTGTCACCCTCTTTGAAGTGGGCACACATTTAAGTGCCTTAATTTACCAGCATCTTGGAGCTATTAGCATTTTGGGGGGAAGCAAAGAATTCCCACTTCTCTCATAAAGTAATTGGTGAGAGACTGTGCAAGTTGTGTGAAAGGTTTGGGGTGCCTTGCAAAAGCTATTCAGGGTGACCTACCAGGTGGGTGAGGTGGTAGTATCCATAATCTGTGATGACTCCCACACTCCCCTAGCAGTTCAGCTCAGCCTGGTGACAGCTGGCAGGAGTTCAAGATCTCACTGTTACAGACAGGCTGTTCTAAATTGAATGGATCAATGCCTTGATTAAAAGCTAGAGATGCAAGCCAGTCAGGGTGGTCAAAATGGTCCATTGACATTTTCCTATAAACCATTGAATCATTTGCTCAATAGACCAGACTTCTGGGTTAGAGAATAATAATTATGGTGGGCCAATTGGTAATGGATTCTCTCAACCAGCTCCCTGGGAACTTGTGGGACTATTTTTAAAACAGCACAATTGGAACGCTCCACTCCAGTGCTTCACAAAATCGTTCTTGGAGTGTGAGATAATCTGGCTTAACATCGAACAGAAATGGCACATTAATGTGGATCCATTCTCTTGGCACTGAACGCACTTTGCCAGAAAAAAATGGCAAACTGATTTTGAGAAAAGATTTACAGACCTATAGATGAGTAACTGTCTTGCTTTTTTTTTTCTTTTCAAGCAAAACACTGTGTAATTAAGGGAGAATATGAATACTGAATTACATTTTAAAATAGTTTTGCTGTACTATTCCTTTCCTTACGATCTGTTGAAAGGAAATAGCATTTCTGTTTCTTGAGATGATATGTATCTGAACAAATCATAAAGCCAGGACTTGGTTTATGTATAAAGCTAACGAATGCCAGCACCAAGTCCCATTGACTAGATATCAGTGTAATGTATGTTTCTGCAGGGAGTTTTAGTTTCTTTAATATTACCCTCTTCCTTGTTTAAGTGGAAAACATTCTCTGAAAGCTGGATGCCAGTTCTTTAATATGATTTGAGAATATTTCTGACACAGGCATAAAGGGCTCCTCTTCTCTCCCTATCTGGCCATTCAAGATTAGAAAGATGTTACTCAGATTCTGTATTTCCTTATATCAATCTCTTTTTAGTCTCAAAGTGTCTTTCCATGGTTTACCTAATACTTCCAAAGAATACATGTGCTTTTATATGGAATGATTCACTAGGCACGTGAACCAGGTTATCAATCTTGGCATCATGAATAGTAGGAAGACCTTACCATTCATGTCTCCTCACATGATGCAAAAAGAAGTAATCAATATCTCTACATAGTATTCCTACCATGACTGTTTAACTTGACTTTAATGATGAGGGAACACATATTCAGAATGTGACAAGATCTGATTTCCTAGCTGTAAGTACCCCTATGTCAAGGAGAACACTTTTTGTTATGTTTCATTCTACCCATGACAAATGCTTGTGATTCAGTAGTTTTAAACCAAGCTTCAAGGGTACCTATTACTTTGACAGTAGCTTTATTCCTGGATGCTTTTTCCTTCCTTAGGCTATAAAAGTCACTGCTCTTGTCTATTCAGTTGATCAAGTGCACAGACTGCTATAAGGTGGCAAATTAGGTTGCTTTATTTTTTTCTTAAATAATTATTTTAATGGGTTCCAATGTGAATTTTGGAATTGACAATGGGAATCACCAGTGCCAGGTAACATTACTCAAGAAAAATTGGTATGTCTCAGGGATCCATAGGAGTGTATTATTGGGATATATCCCAAGAGCATGTCTGCTATAGAAAATAATAAGTCTTGTAAGAATGGATTATGTCAATTCTGAATGTTCATAGAGCTAAACGATGTCTCCTGGTGGTTATTTTTGTGACCTGACCTTATTTTCCCCAAATGGGCAATTACTTGCAGTCAGAAATTTTGTAACTTTTTTTGTACTTCCATTTCCATAAAAAAGGCGGCTAAATAGTCTTGTTGAATTAATGGATCAGGGGGGCTGAGACAATGAATGCGGCTAGGGGCATATTCACAGTTTTCCTGTCACTGTCTGTTGGAAAAGTTTCCATGACTTTAATCAGATTTCTTCATTTGGTAGGGATCATTTACGAGAGACACCAAATAAAAAACATATCCATTAGATTTCCCCTGGGGAGACAATTTTGGAAGTTGTAATTTTCCACTCTAAGTATGAACAGCTTCACCATGAAAAGAAGGCTTCACATGGATAATGACAATAATGCAGTTTAATTTTTAAGGTGCCCAGCCTGAAGGCCTCCTAAATGGGAAACAGATGTGCTGTGCATCTTCACTTTTTCTCCAGCAATACAGCCAGTAATAGACATCTAGGGCATCAGACGAGGCTGGAAGAATACCCCTGTCTAATGACCTGGGCCACAATATCCAGCAGAGAAAAAATCATGTTCAGTAATGTTTACCAAACACTTAGGATACCACCTCAGTAGGCATTGTTTTACTCAAACCTCACATCAACACTACAAATTTGGTCCTATTGTCACCTTCATTTTGTAGTTAAGAAAAATCAGTCTTAATGAGATTAAGAGAATCATCTGATGTCACAAATGTTAAATGCATAACAAACAGTCTCACCTAGAGACCATGATCTTAAGTGAAGGAAACCACCAAACCATATGAGTATTTATTGAGTTTTCACAGGTTGATTTTCATACATTAGTCTAAGCCTTTATGACAGCCCTCAAGGTAAACATCATAATCAGTGTAGACAGGTGGAAACTGAGATTCAGAGACATGAGGTAACTTACCACAGTTATTGTTCTGGTAATTGGCTAATACTTGCACACTCAGTGTGTCACGTCCAAAACAGTGTCCTTTAAACTGTATCAGACTGCTTCTGTTTGTTGCTTATTGAGGTTTTCTCTTTTTGTTTGGTTTCCTCTTATGCTTCTAATTTATATAAAATGGCATAAAATTATGCGAAATATTTGTGCCTAAATTTCTATCATAGATAATTCTAGGGTGATCAGGAAATATGACCAAAGTGAATGGAATTTTTGTCAAACTTGGGAGAAAAAAATAATCCCAGGTTCCAGTGATAATTACCACAAATTGACCTAATCTTAAGCTTTTATTTTATTTTTTTAAAGATTTTATTTATTTATTTGAGAGAGAGAATGAGACAGAGAGAGAGAGCATGAGAGGGGGGAGGATCAGAGGGACAAGCAGACTCCCCGCTGAGCAGGGAGCCCGATGCGGGACTCAATCCCAGGACTCCAGGATCATGACCTGAGCCGAAGGCAGTCGCTTAACCAACTGAGCAACCCAGGCGCCCCAATCTTAAGCTTTTAAATCAGAATATTGCATAAGTGGCATGGACTGTGTCTTACACTATTCTGTCTAAAGTATTGCTGTAAACCACTATGGCAGAGATTACTTTTCCCTCCATATACAATCTTTCTTTCTTCCTTTAGTACTAGAAGTCCTCAACCACCACACATGGGGTTGTTTATATGGCAGGTCACATGATGCTCCAATAGATACAGTTCCAAGCTCCTCTTGCAAATGGCATGATCATGTGAGCAAGTTAATCCCATGGAATGAAAGCAGAAGGGCTTAATTCCAATGCCACATCTGGAATAGAAAAATGCTTTTCCTGCATTTCTTCTCTGCCTCTTTCTTTGTTGTGCTAAAAGAGAAAGTTGTGTTGGGAAGCTAGGTTCAACTTTGCAGATGTGAGAAAATCACCTTAATGGAATAGTGAAGTGACAAGATCGAAGGGAACTGGATTCCTGGACAAACTCATGGAGCAGAACTGCCCACCTGCTGGACTCTCTACTTCTAGGCTGAGAGAGAAATAAACATTTATTATGCTTAAGGTACTGTATTCTGAAGTCTCTTTGTTGCATGAGCTTAGTATATATACTATTACATCAGTGTTTACTGAAATAAAAAAAATCAACATCTATTATCTGAATCAAGAAAGTTTTAAGAATTATAAGCTGTTTTATATAGTAGTCTCTATATTTCCTAGAAGACTCATGAGGACATATTACATAATATTATGGGCTGAATTGTGTCCATCCAAAATTCGTATGTTGAGGTATTTACCTCAGAATATGACTATATTTGGAGATAGGATCTTTAAAGAGATAATTAAGGTTAAGTAGAATCATTAGATCTAATCTAATATGACTGGTATTCCTATAAGAAGAGATTAGGACACAGAAACACACACATACTCACAGAAGGAAGACCTTATAGTGACAGAGGGAGAAGACAGCCATTTACAAGCCAAGGAGAGAGGCCTCTGAAGAAACCAATCCTACCGACACCTTGATCTCAGACGTCTATCCTTCAGAATTGTGCAAAAATAAATTTCTGTTGTTTAAGCCACTTAGTCTGTGGCACTTTGTTATGGCAGACATAGGAAACTCAAAAGAGGCTTGGAGTCTCCCAAGAACTCCAAAAATATGGGCAATAAAGTGTCCTTGTGAGAGTGGCATTAAAAAATCAACATATACGGTGATGGGTATTAAGGAGGGCCCGTATTGCATGGAGCACTGGGTGTTATATGCAAACGATGAATCATGGAACACTACATCAAAACCTAATGATGTATGGTGACTAACATAACATAATAAAATAAAATTAATAAAAAATCAACATATAAGGGATGAGAGATGAGAAATCAATCATGTAAGGAAGTGTAAATCATGTAAGGACCTATTATTTAGTGGGACAATTCTATGAGTTGGGAATAAAGCAATGTCCAGGACAGATTGAATCTAGCAACCCACTATTTCCTGGTGCTCAAATTTTTATTTAAAAGAAAAACAATCAGGATAAAGAGTGGTATGTTGGGGAAGAGTAATCTACTTCATTTTGGGCATTTCAAGCAGGGTATCTTTGGGCAGCAGTCTTTATGTTGAGACCTAATGACCAAAAAAAAAAGAAAAAGAAAAAGTGTCAACCATGCAAATTGGGTGGGGGTGGCTGAGACCTTCAGACATATGCAAAAGTACCAAGACAAAAACTGAGATTGTCTTGTCTATTGAACAGGCTCCGGGTAGCCCCACTCCCAAGGCGTAGGGCAGAAGCTATATGGTTTGACACTGAGGCAATGCCCACTTCCAAACTTTTGGAACTGAGGAGGTAACCCTAATGATCTCCAAGTCTGGTTCAAGGTCATTAGTACCGTGTGTGAATTCTTGAAGAATTTTGCATGTTCACAGCCAAATAGCCCTATTGGTCCAGTCCTGTAAAATCCAAGAAGTCTGAGAGCCTTTCTTCATTTCCTTCTGTCTTCATCCCCTTCAACCCAAACTGGCAGTGTTCCCACTGGGCTGGCTGATTAGGTTCACACCTGCACTAACCTCCTTATCAAATGACTGGTCCACCATTACCTTAGTGTTCTCTTTGAAACATGTTTTTCTCATTTTTTGTAATATGGAAGGTTGAGAATTTTCTAAATCTTTAAGTTCCACTTCTCTTTTGCTTAACAATTTTTTCTTCGATTTATTTCTCTGGGCTCACATTTTACTACAAGCAGTCAGAAGAAACCAAGCGTGACTTCAACACTTTGCTTAGAAATGTTCCCAGCTGAATAACCAATTTCATTGCTTAAAAGGTCTGTCTTCCACAAAACACTAGAACACAAACACAATTCAGCCAACTTCTTTGCCACCTCCTAACGAAGATCACCTTTTTTCTGTTGTTTGATACCATATTTCCCATTTATGTCTGAGACCTCACCAAAATCGCCTTTACCATCTGTATTTCTACCAACACCCCATTCATGATTATGTATATATTCTCTAAGGTAGAAGCTCTCTCTAAGGCTCTGCTCTTTACTTTCTAAACTCTCACCAGAACCACCTTTAAAATTCTGTTCAGGGCAATCTAGGGCATTTTCCAGCATGCACCTCAAAATTCTTCAAACCTCTACCCATTGTCCAGCTCCAAAGCCACTTTTACATTTTTAAGTATTTGTTACAGCAGCACCCCACTTCTTGGCACCAATTTCTGTCTTGGTCTACTTCCACGAAGACCTAGTCTACTCAGTAGCAAATGCCATAGCCTGGGTGGCTCAAATAATAGACATTTATTTCTGAAACTTGTGGAGGCTGGCATCATGAATGCCAGCATATTTGGTGTCTTGTGAGGGCCCTCACCCTGGCTTACAGACAGCCACTTCTTGCTGTGTCTTCACATGGAAGAGGGTTTCTCATGTGCCTCTTTTTTTAGGACACTTAATTTCATCATGGAGGCTCCATTTTCATGACTTTATCTAAACCTGCTTACCTTCCAAAGGCCCCATCTCTTAATACCATCACACTGGTGATTAAGCTTCAACAAACATTCAGCCCATAGTACCACTCTTTTTTTTCAGTTCTCAGCCAAATGTTAAACATCCACCTCTGGATGTTTCCCTGCAGTCATGGGCAAAACTTAATTGCTGCCTCCCTTCTCAGCATGTGGTTGTAGCTTTAATGTGACATTGGTGAACTGACATTATATCTTTCTTCTCTGGAGTCTGCCTCCTCCAAAGAACAGAGAATATTATTGAATTTGTGACTATGTCTTAATTATCTGTGTAATCTCCATGCCTATCATAGTCTCTGACATTTAGTAGGTTCTTGTAGGTAAATGTTGGTAGGGTGAATACACATAAGGACTCTTTGTCTTTGTTAAGTTATATGGCATCTGTGTTCAAAGATATGTTCACAGTAAGAGATGGAGAGGACAGGATTAGAAGGGTTTCGGATACCACCGTAAGTGAAGATGTCCTAGTGCAATTCTTTTTTTTTTTTTTTTTTTTTTTTTTTTTTTTTTAAAGATTTTATTTATTTATTTCAGAGAGAGAATGAGAGAGAGAGCAGGAGAGGAAGGAGGGTCAGAGGGAGAAGCAGACTCCCTGCCGAGCAGGGAGCCCGATGCGGGACTCGATCCCGGGACTCCAGGATCACGACCTGAGCCGAAGGCAGTGGCTTAACCAACTGAGCCACCCAGGCGCCCGTCCTAGTGCAATTCTGCAGACAATCACAAAATTAAAATATTTCCCTGCTCATTTCCAATTGCCTTTTGCATAAGGAAAGCCCCTGCCAAAACACTTTCTGAAGCAGAGGCTTTATTCCTGCTTATTTTAAAATAAAAACCAGGCTGCCCTTGTCTGTAACGTTTGTCGTATGTCCTTCCAGCTTTTCCTAGCTACAAAGGCTGTGATCATGCTACTAAATAGTGTCTACAATGATGCCAGCACCTCTGGCATCTCCTTAAGCAAGACTTGGTGTTGTACTTGAGGGAATAACTCGTCAAAGTCAACAAATTGTGCTGAAGGACAGATTCAGTTGCCTCTAATGTAAGAAATCAGTCCTTTGGGAATCTGCCGAGAAGAAGCTAAAGTCACATCTTAGACTTAACTGTCTGACTCTAAAGCAAAAATTCTTATGATAACACAGAATGAAATTCATTAACCATTATGATTCAGCAAATATTTAATCAGAAACTAGTATGTGCCAGACATTGTGCTAGGTGTTGTAGGTTTGATGATGAATGATACACACTCTGCTTTTATAGTATGCATGATACATTAAGGTGAGACAGTTTAAAAAAAAACAACACTATTTTGGCAGAACCACTAGGGCAGGGAGTGTGTATGATTTGTTTACTCTGTAAGAGCCTGGAATAGGTCCTAAGACAGACAATTCTACAAATTGTGTTAAGCATATTAGAAACAATATTGAGGGGCACCTGGGTGGCTCAGTCATTAAGCATCTGCCTTCAGCTCTGGTCATAGTCCCAGGGTCCCGGGATTAAGCCCTGCATGGGGCTCCCTGCTCAGCGGGAAGCCTGCTTCTCCCTCTCCCACTCCCCCTGCTTGTGTTCCCTCTCTCGCTGTATCTCTCTTTGTCAAATAAATAAATAAAATCTTAAAAAAAAAAACAATATTGGATAGTATACTACAAATGGGAGTATATTCAAGGCATCACACTCTGATTAACTCTGTTGTGAAAGAGCGAGCAGGCCTGGGGGAAGACTTCACAGAGAAACTTTTTGCAGGAAGAGTCAGTATTTGGAAGGGCGAGGAGATGCCATGTGGGAGAGTGTGGAATGGAAAACGGGATCTGGAATGGGGTGAATGAAACCTTCCAGGCACAGGGGTGATGTGTGCAAATACATGGGACTGTGAAATAGGATGGTAGCTGTTGAAAAGTGGCTTCCAGAAAATGTAGGAATATGATGTAAAAACAACCTACCTTAAAAGGGTGGGGTGGGGGGAGGCACCGTAACAGTAAAGGAGAATGACTTGTGTTGCAGACAACTAGTGAAAGTGACAGCTCCTTCAGCTTTAAAGATCAGCTCCAGCAAGTACAAAGTATGACCTATGTCAAGGGCTTCCAGAACTGGTTGCCACCACTCTTTGAAGGAGGAATTCAGAGACCTGGCATATCCATACAATGGAGGAATTGTGTTTTACCACTCTTGAGACCTAGAACATCTGCATTTAAAGTGGGAAGTGGACCAAGGACTACAGCTTAGAAGTCTCTTTTGCTTTTGGACATTGCAGTTTCTTTTTCTGCTGAGTAAATTTAGACTTACCGAGTTCCTGGCTCAGGGAACATACCTGAGTTGTATCGGTGCTACATATAAGAGGTACTCCTTTGCTTTATCCTCTAGTGAAGCCATAGACAGATAATAGATTCATCTTCTTTACTATGCCAGAGACTTTAAATAAAACCCTAAATCAGAAGTGACACAGGGTGATGGAAAGAGTAAGGCTATTGACATGAGAAAACCTGAGGTCAAGATCCTATTTTCTAGCTTTTACCTAAGTGAGTCTTTAGTTTCTCTGAGTCTCAGTTTCCTAATACATATGATAGGGCTAATAAAATTTGCCAAAACTACCAAAAAGTTAATCTTAATGTATAAAATAAAAATTAATAAAAGCTAAACCTAACATATAATAGTAGCAATAGTAATGACCATTTACTAAATGTTTGCCACATCTCCACCCTGCCAAGTTTCTTTTATATTCACTATATCATGTAATCATCTTAAATTACCCCATAGATTGGTTTCTCTAATTTGCAAATAATGAAACTAAGTTTCAAAAGATAAACTCTTAATAACTCACACAAATGTAAATGGTACTAATATTTGTATTTATTACCAAATCTTGATTTCTTTTATCATGTTTCTTTTGGATAGGAATAAATCCTCAAGTTGGAGGAATTTTTACTTGGTTTATGTTAGACTCTGAAAATAGGTACTGATAACTAGAATTCCTAGAGTAATACATGCAGTAATGATGATAATATTCATGGAAGCCAAAATTTATTGAGAGCTTACTGTCTGTATCAAACAGTTGCTAACTAAGTCCTTTCCATGGGTGAAAACATTAGTTCCTCATACCAAAATATGTATTTTATGCTTGATATCATACTGCTATATGAATAATGTCATCGCCATTTTCACCGTTAGAAAACTGAGGTTCACAAGGACAAAGGAAGTTTCCCAATTTCCCAAGCAGAAAGTGGAGGAGCTAGAATTCCCTGCAGATTAACCTCAGCCTAATCGCAATGTTATGCTGATCCGAGATTTTCAATTGTGCATTCCTACATATTGTTGATACAGCAAAATGGCACTTACCACAATGTGGTATTCAACGCAGCTCTTTGTTCTCATATATATCACCATTCATCCCATAGTGATTGTCAATTTCTATTAGATGTTTGATTGTATGCTTCTTCAGTGCTGCATGTGCCGTGCAGTGGAGTGGAGTAGTTTGCACTAGAAATATGGGAATCTGGAGATAAGTGGTTTGCAATAGTCATTTTGTGGCCATTCCTGAACCACTTCCTAATTTACCAATCACTATGTCTGTTAAGAACAATAGTAGTTTCCTATGTTGGCATCAACAATTATGTTTCTAAACTGAGGGTTGCTGGAGTGGTGGCAGGTGGGAAGGATGGGGTGGCTGGGTGATAGACATTGGGGAGGGTGTGTGCTATGGTGAGCACTGTGAATTGTGCAAGACTGTTGAATCTCAGATCTGTACCTCTGAAACAAATAATACATTATATGTTTAAAAAAAAAAAAGAAGATAGCAGGAAGGAAAGAATTAAGGGGGGGAAATCGGAGGGGGAGATGAACCATGAGAGACTATGGACTCTGAGAAACAAACTGAGGGTTCTAGAGGGGAGGGGGTGGGGGGATAGGTTAGCCTGGTGATGGGTATTAAAGAGGGCATGTACTGAATGGAGCACTGGGTGTTATACGCAAACAATGAATCATGGAACACTACATCAAAAACTAATGATGTAATGTATGATGATTAACATAACATAATAAAAAAATAATAAAATTCTGAGCAAGTAAAAAAAAAAAAAACAATTATGTGTCTATCCTGTTAACACACTTTATACTTCCACTGTTCACTTTCCATACTTGTTCAGAAAACAAAACAACAAAAACTTGACAAACCTGTTTTATGCTTCATTAAATGTATTTCTATTTTCATTTCTAAAATTTTATTTACTAGCATATTTCAGTAATATATTTATAAACATAGATTTGTAGGGCATCAAGAGATCCCTAAATATCCTTCCTTCTAAAATCTGAAATTCTGTCATTCCTTTTGAGTAAAAAGGGGCTATTATTTTCAGTCACTTTATTACCATGGTTATTCACTCAATGAATATTTACTGGGACAGGAACACTATGAATAAATGAATATTCTCTCTCTTACCAGATGATCTGGCAGGAGAGAGGAAAATAACAAATTAGTAAGATAATTTTCAATGAAGATAATTCTCTGAGAGTACCATAAAATGGAGTAATGGATTTAAAAAAGAGTGAGGGGGCATAAGATGGTCTCAGTTAAAAGGTGACATTTGGGCTGAGACCTGAATAAAGAAAGAATCAGCCTGTGAAGGTGAGGGAAAGAGTTTCAAGTAGATTTAGCAGCAAATGTAACATCCCTGAGGAGAAAACAAGTTTAATATATTTCAGAAACTTAAGTATTATCAATGAGGCTGCCATGTAGAGAGGTGAGCACATCCTGGTATGAAATGAGATCATGGAAGAGGTAACCAGATTTAGTGGGATTTTCCGGGCCACGGTAATTTCTTTGGACTTTATTCTGAGAATGTGTTAATTTTAATAATAAGTAAATACAAAAACACTTAAGTGAAAATTGAAAGAATTTGCCTAGCCATTTCCAAACACAAAATGTTTTCTAAGTGGAAGCAGGGATCTAATTATGGCATCCTAGTTGTGCAGAGACCCCAGAGATAAAAGGAAAATGAAAGGTGGGTCTGGAGCCTGGGTAAAGAGGATAGGGTGAGCTACAACAGAGGACAATACAACCTTTTTTTCCAGGCTCAGCTTCATGTCAACTACGTGAATTCATTTTGTTTGTGCATCCATGATTTGTAATCACCAGTATCCTCTTTCCCTTCCTTTGTAAATAGTGCACAGAAAATAATCTTGGGAGCCATCACTTTCAGTGGAGGAATTTTGACTGCTGTTGACTCCACCCTATGTTCTGGGGGTATAGGGAGGATGGCCTTTGGGATTTTTGCCTGATTAGATAATCTCATTGTTCTGGTCACAAAATTTGGGGCATATGTCCTAACTTTGGCTAATAAATGCTACTTCAAGATTTTGGTTCAAATATCTGAGAAAGAAAACTTTTTTTTAATAGACTGCAACATGGAAGGCTGTAAGTCTGGAGTTATTGGTAACCATCCTGCTACCACATGAAACCTAATAATGAACCAAGATGGAGGAGCATAAAGCTGAGAAGTAGAGAAGGAGTAGGTCTTAATAACATGGTTTGAGCTCTAGATCAAGCAGCTCTTAGCTTGTGTCAGTCAGGGCCTAGGAGGAAGCAGACTTCATTCCAGATGGTTTATATGAAAACATTTTAATGAAACAACTATTTACAGAGGATTAAGCAAAATTAGGGAGTAAATAAGGACGGATAAGGCACTCCACATCTAGGAAAAGTGGAAAGTTGTTACCATCTCTGGAGCTGAAGAAACAAAGGGACAGCATAGTGTTATTTTAGCTCAGTAAAAGCTGGAATAGTCAAGTGCCTTGTGGGGGTGTTTGGAGTAGAGGGATGGAAGCTCATCCCTGAAGGACAGAGTGAGTAGAACAGAAATGATCTGGTATTTTTCTCAGCTAGCCCTCCAGTCTTTGCCTAGTAACTCCCTTGTCATCACCCAACTAAGAGTGAGCAAGAAAGTCAGTGAAGTAATTAATAGAAGTCAGCCTCTAGTGTCACAGAAAAGGCTGAAGAAATGTGGATAATGCATGGGAAGTGGGGCACAAAGAGAATAATTTACATAAAGTCAAATTGAGTATTATGTAACTTTTTATATATATAAGCTAAAACATTTGTGCATCTCCACTTTTTCTTTTAAGGCAATTGGAAATTGGTATTTTGTCTCTTGCAATTAAGAAGATCTTAACTAATAAATCCTTTGGATCATGAAAAATTACAGTAGCCTCTGCCACACAGAAATCTTTTATTGTAGTGTATCTTGCTCTGCAGAGGATCAGAGTGATCTTGAAACATCCAGCTATGCAATTAGTAAGTTAAATGTATGTATGTACACACTGTTTCAGTTCTTTCTGCAGAGACCAGCTGGGAAAGTGATCACGAGTCAGTGCTTCTTCCATATCTATTAGACCAAAATATTAATAGAATGAGTGGAGTAGTTGGAATATTTTCATGTCTAGTTTAATGTGGATGGGTAAATATTCATATGATGGCAGCTTCTTTTCACACAGAGCTCAGTGGGAATGCTCCTTCAAATTAAATGAGTCCAGTGGGGCATTTAAAGTTGGAAAAAGAGAGATAGGAATGTTTCTGCAAGACATAGGTGAATGATTGCATGAGCCTTAGGTCTCTAGACCCCAAAAAGTGTTTCCTCTGATTATTCAAATTGGAATTCTATACCATAAGGTAGAGGTAATGAAAAGGTAGTAAATGAATCCTAAACTTTATCTGGAAGGGAGGTCACAAAATCCATCTCCTTCATTTTACAGGTGAGGAAAATGTGAGCCAGAGAGGTGAAGTGACTTGCTAAATGTCACCCAGCTCATTAGTGGCAGAGCAAGGATTAGAGCTTGAATTTCCTAAATCTTAGTCTTATGCATTTCATTCTACTATGTCATATTATATAGTTTAGGATGCAAAAATGAGAGATGGGCTTGAATTCTAACTCCATAGCTTTGTTGCTCCGTCTATAAGCTCCATATATGTGCTTACCTTCTCTACGATGAAATTTGTCTAGCATAATGTTTGATCCTATTGGCTTTCAATCATTGTCCCTTCTCTGGAGTTCAAACCATAATTTTATTGACAAATATGTACTTTCCTTTTCACAAGCTATGTATAATCTTGCCTAACCTAATCAGTTCTTTTGTAATCACAAAATGATGATGTTGATCATGGCACTATCTATATGTGAAAGTGTTAGAACTCAGAAGTCCCCCTACTAGTCAAATTACTGTCAAGGTCAATGTACTTCCTTTCTGTGCTGTCTGAAAATGTCAGCATGCAAAGCGTTAAGCGTGACAGAGCCCACATTTGCTAATCATTGAACTTTTGTGTTTAAGGTAACTGCACTCTGAGTGTTATGGCAAACACTTAAAACTTCTTTGTCTGGAGTTAATAAGCAGACATTGATTTTTCTCTTTGTTAACTACAAACCGTCCTGGGTAATCCAATTGAAAAGCTGGCAGTATCTAGGGCCTCCCACTTTTAAGAAGAGCTTTCAGAATGGCTTAGTTCAGCCTTTTTTCTCTGGTTTACCCCAAAGAAGCAATAAGGGTTTGACTGCGTTTGCCATTTTTAGTGGTTTGGTCTCTCCTGATGTGACAGCAACATTGGGCCAGTGGGTTAGGTTTGATTTACTCCGTAATGAGGCTTTAGGGACAGTTTTCTCTACTAATCTCATACTCCACTTGAGTAGCGCAACTGTGGCTTATAAATGTTGCCATTCTGTAGCTCCCTGAAAGACTTGCTGATCAGTGTGAAATGTCAATGTCACTGTTATTTCTTTGAACGTGAGTGATTTTAGTCTTGTACCTCAAGCCCTAAATGAAGTTCCTAAACCATAAATAAATGTAGTAATTGGCCCAAACCACAGTGACACTGGCAAGTCTTTGATATATTGCAAAACAGTCATATGCTCCTCTTGAAATCAAAGCATTTCAGAGTTGGGTGAGGCCTAAAAGGTCATTTGCTCCTACTCTTTATTCTACCCTCTAGTTATACTGCAACTAGGGTATCAAAGGTCATGCAGGCTTTTGATATTTAAAGAAAATTGGTTTGAACTGCTTTACCCTCATTCTGTGAAAGTAGTGCTCTCCAAAAAGACTTTTGCAAATTTTTCACATGCTTATATTCACTCATCGCCTCTCTTTTCAATGAGACACTTAATTCCAGTGTTTCTTTCTCTTCTCTCTGGGATGCTGTGGAACACGGTATTCTGCCCTGTCCTCTTGATTTTCTCCAGCTCTTACTTGAAGAGGACATTTGTGAGTATATGAAACTTTACTGAAGACCCCATACAACTTGTGTAACAGTGTGGCAAACAATTTAAGAAAGTGGGGTTTAATTTCATTAAATTAACAATTTAATGAAAGTGGGGTTGCCTCAACTTTAAATTTCCTCGTGGCTGAGATGCCAGTAGGAATTTCTCCACAGGATTTCTGTGCAGCCCCTCAGTCTTCTTTGTAATGTCTCAGAGATGCTTCCTATTTGATTCTGCTTCGTCATGAGTATTTAACTTCTTTCAGTGTGACTAAGTCTTTTCTAGTCCTGTCTGACAAAAGATACCACAAGGGGCTCCATCTGAACGAATAAATGCACCCATTAAAGTGGGTTCCTAAATATGTACCATTTTTTCCCTGACAAGAATTCTGCTGTTGACCAATTTTTGCCTCCCAATCCGCTCCCTTCCTTCTGCCTTCCTCTGTCTCTCTTCACTCTGTCTCTTCACTCTGTCCTCTCTGCTTCTCACTCCCTCGCCTGGCCTCCCCTCTTCTCTCTTCCTCTCCGTTTGTCTCTTTCTCTCTCTCCCTGTGATCAGGGTACAGGGGTGCTAGAGTACCTGGCTCCAGGGGGCCCAAAGAAACCAGGTTCAGGCACTCACTGCTAAACAAAACCCAAAGGCAGAGAGATGAGTGGTGGTGAAACAAGAAAAGAATTTATTTCAGTGAAAGCAACACCAGGAAGACAGTGGTCTAACATCTCAAAGACGGTCTCCAAAGTGCTGAAAATGCTTCTAGGTTTATGTAAGGAAAATGCGGGACAAAAGTCAGTGGGTACATGCAGGTGGGCAGTAAAGGTCAGGTTTATCATTGTCTTGGGGCCAATCATGTGGGGTCTTGCTGGTACAGGGCAGTCCTTATTGCTTAAGGGATAGTTTCAGTCTCCATCATTCCTTTGACATTCTCTTTTGCAGAACAGAAGTTTTTAAATTTTAATGAAGTCTATCTAATCAATTATTTCTTTCATGGATTGTGCCTTTGGTGTTGCTAAAATTCTTTTCATTCCCATTTTCTGAGTTTCAATCTTGGACCACTTAGTCAAGGTGCCATTTTCCATGTTATATTAATAAAGGTATATGTGATAAATGTGGATTCTGAGAAGTTTAAATAAAACGTGAATGCTTGCCTTTTCTTAGTGGTTATGGATTTAAAAAAAATTAGAGCAACTAATACCAATTGTTTTTATACTTTATCACTCTTTAAAAGAGCTTCCAGCCATCATGACATATTTCATCCTCTAATTTATGCTGTATTCCATATGGAATGACTTTTTGTGTATGTTGCGAAGTAAGGTCAAGGTTATCCAGTTAAACAAGCAGCACTTATTAAAGGACTACCCTTTTTGTGCTGAATTTTAGTGGCAACTTGGTTGAAAAATCAAGTGTTTGTATATGCCTGTCTGTTTCTGGGCTGTGCATTCTGTTCCATTGGATTCTTTTTCTATAAGAATAGACAAAGAGCATGGATATCACACTGTCCTAATACTTCAGCTTCATAGTAATTCTTGATGTTTAGTTCTATAAGTCATATAGCTTTGCTCTTTTTAACAAGATTATGTTGGCTATTATAGGTAATATTCATTGTCATTTAATTTTTTAAATAAGCTTGCAGATTTATTCTAAAAGTCTTGTAGATTTGATTGGGATTGCATTACATTTTTAAATAAAATTGGGGAAAATTGATTCTTCACAATATTGATCTTTTAAATTGTGGACATAGTATATTCCTTCATTTATTTAGGTATTCTGTAATGTTTCTCAAAATGCTTGTAGTTTTCTATGTATATGTTGTACACATCTTTCATTTGGTTTATCCTAAGGTTTTTGATGTCTTAAATATTATTATAAATAATGCCTATAAAATTTATTTACAGTTGTCTTGTACTAACCTCTAGAAATACAATTGATTTCTACATATATTGAAATTTTACTTAGAATCCTTGATAAATTATTTTATTTCTGACAACTTTTTCAGAATCATTTTGATTTTTAAGTGCACAATTATCATCTGTAAATGAAAAGAGTTTTAATCTCTTTTTTTTTGTTTTTATGGCAATTATTTTATTTTATTGCCTTATTGCACTAACCTTGACTGCATCATCACTATATTATGTTTAATAGAATTGGGAGTAATGGACATTTCTTGACTTATTTCTAGCCTCCAAAGGAAAATGTTCAATGTTTTGCTGCATTTTTCTGACAGCTTTTGTTTTCTGTTTGTCTATTGATTACTTTTCGGTAGGTAGCTTTTAGTAAGCTAAGGAATATGTCTTCTATTCCTGGTTTCCTGGGAGTATTTTTGTTATTATTTAATGAATAGATATTGAAATTTATCAAGTGATTTTTCTACATTTATTGAGATACTGATATTTTTTATTATTCTGCTTATGCAGTGCACTGCATTGATGGGTTTCAGATTATAAATACAATATTATGTACCTGGAATAAACCCCATTTGTCAGGATGAAATACCATTTTTAGTTAACACTGGATTATATAGCTTAAATGATGCTTGGATTTTTTTTTTTGGTATATTTGTCTGTGGGAGATACTGGCATGTAAATTTTCTCTTGCATACTATTCTTGTCAGGTTTTAAATACCAAAGTTATACTAGTTCATAAAATGGATTTTGAGGTGTCTTCACTTTTTCTATTCTCTGAAAAAGTGTTTTGTCCTTAACATTTGAAAAAAATTACTGGTGAAGCCATTTGCTCCTGTAGTTTTCTCAATGGGAAGGTTTTAACTTACAGATTTAATTTATTAGTAAAAATAGAGGTTTCTCTATTTCAAATTTTATTTTTTCATAACAATTTTGATTACTTGGTTTTCAAGTTGTCAAATTTATGGTGTAGACTTGCTAATTATGTACCTTTGTTACTCTCTTAAGATATTCATAATCTGAGGGACACCTGGGTGGCTCAGTCAGTTGGGTGTCTGCCTTCAGCTCAGGTCATGGTCCCAGGGTCCTGGGATTGAGTCTCACGTAGGGCTCCGTGCTCAGCAGGGAGCCTGCTTCTCCCTCTGCCTGCCACTCCCCCTGCTTTGTGCTCTCTCTCTCTCTGATAAATAAATGAATAAAAATCTTTAAAAAAAAAGATACATAGAATCTGAAATAATGTCAACATTTTCATTCTTGATATTATCTGTCTTCAATTTTTTTTCTAATTAGCTTAGCTAGATGTTTGTCAATTCAATCAACGTTTAAGAGAGTGATCCTCTTCCCTATTGAATATGTTTTCTGTTTTTTTTTTTTAAGATTTTATTTATTTATTTGAGAGAGAGAGGGCACAAGCAGGGGTAGTGGCAAGCAGAGAGAGAGGGAGCAGCCGACTCCCTGCTGAGCAAGGAGCCCAATGTGGGACTCGATCCCAGGACCCTGGGATTATGACCTGAGCGAGGGCAGATGCTTAACGACTGAGCCACCCAGGCGCCCCTGTTTTCTGTTCTTGATTACATTCTTCTTTTACTCTTTTTGGATTAAACTGGATATTCTTTTACTAATTTCTTGAAAAGAAAGTTTAGATCACCGATTTTTAAATTTTCTTGTTTTGTAGTACATACATTGTCCTCTTAACACTGAAATAGCTGAATCTCACACATTTTTATCTTGCCATAATATTATAGTAATTCAGTGGTAAATACTGATATTTTTCTTTGACCCATTGGGGTACTTGGAAATCTGTTTTTCATATCCAGACATTCAGGGTTTATCAAGTTATAATGAGTATTTTGAGTTCCATTGTAACTGAAGTGTTCATAGAACATACTCTGTATGGTTTCATTCTTAGACAATTATTGAATGTTATTTTTTGAATCAATGTATGGTCACGGTAAATGTTTCATATTCACTTAAAAATGGTATTGTGAAATTTTACAGATCTCTTTCTTGCTCATTCTAAGTGAACTTTTTCTGTTAATTTGCCATAAACCTATGTTAAAATACCCAAATATAATTGTAGATCATTATATTCTCACTTTTAGCTCTGCTGGCTTGACATCATAAAATTTAAATCGTATTATAACACCAATAAATTTAGGATTGTTATATTTCTCTGTTTAATTGACCCTTTAGTTCTTATGGAATTATTTTTGTTTATCTCTACTAATATTTCTCACCTTAAAATATTCTTGCTTCATATGAATATACCTAGGTGAATATTCTTTAATTAGTGTTTACATTGTTTGTTCTTATTCTCTTTCAAGATATTTTGGTTCTTATTTTAAACTGTGTACCTTATAAAAAATATGTATTTTATTTTACATTTTTGATTTTTAAGAAGTATTTTAGTAACTTTATTGAGGAATGCACAAATATATATGTATATATTTATGCATATATATATTTAAAATACAGAAGTTGTTGAGTTTTGTCATTTGTATACACCCATGAATCCAACACCATAGTCAGAAAATGAGCATAATAATTATACCCCCCAAATTTCCTTGTGGCATTTTTAATTCCTTTCCCCTTTTCCATCCAGGCAATTTTATTAATCTGCATTCTGTCACTGGATACTAGTTTGTGTTTTCTAGAAATTTATATGGAAATTGAATAATAAAAGCTGTACTTTTTTATGGTCTGGCTTTTTTCACTCAGCATAATGATTCTGAGATTCATCCATATTGTGTATATCAGTAGTTCATTCTTTACATTGCTAAGTAGTAGTTTATTTTACAGATGTAACACAAGTTATTTATAAATTGTTGGATAAATGTTGATGGACATTTGGGCTGTTTCTTATTTTTGCAAAAAAAAAGTGGTGCTATGAACATTTGCAATTTGCATACACACCTTTATGTGAACATATACTTGCATTTTTCTTGGGTAGAAGCAAGGAATTGAATAACTAGATAGTCATATGATACATTATATTTAACTTTTAAAGAAACTCCCCAAATGTTTTCAAATTTGTTTTCTATTTTGCATTACCAGTAGAGTATCTCTTACACAAATGGAGTATAAGCAATTCATTTATTCTCACCAGACTTAGTAAAGTCATTCTTTTTAATTGTAGCCATTCTAGTTGGTAAGAGGTAGTATATCATTGTGATTTTAATTTGCCTTTGCCTAATAAAAATGATGTTGAGCATTTTTTATGGCCGTATTTACCATCTGTATATCCTTTTTAAAGTTTTGTTTATTTTTTGAGTTGTAATTGACCTATAACATTATATTAGTTTCAGGTATAAAACATAATGATTTCATATTTGTACATATTATGAAAATGATCACCACAGTAAGTCTAGTTAAATCCGTCACTACACATGGTTGTATTTTTTTTTTTTTTAAGATTTTATTTACTTGTCAGAGAGAGCACAAGCAGGGAGAGCTGCAGGCAGAGCAGGCAGAGGGAGAAACAGGCTCCCTGCTGAGCAAGGAGCCTGATGCATCTCGATCCCAGGCCCCTGAGTTCATGACCTGAGCTGAAGGCAGATGCTCAACCAACTGAGCCACCCAGGTGTTCCCACATGGCTGTAATTTTTTTCTTGTAATGAGAACTTTTCAGATTTACTCTCTTAGCAACTTTCCAATAACAATACAATGTTATTAATTAAAGTTAGTATGCTGTATATTACATTTCCATGCTATTTATTTTATAACTGGAAGTTTGTACCTTTTGATCACCTTTACCCATTTTGACCACCCTCCACTGCCCACCAATCTGTTCCATATTTTCTTTATCCATTCATTTGTTGAAGGACACTTGGGTTGTTTCCAAATCTTGGCTATTATAAATATTGATGCAATGCACATGTGGGTACAGAGATCTTTTCCAGTTAGTGTTTATTTTTATTTTTGGATTAATATTCAGAAATGGAATTGCTAGATCATATGGTAGTTTTATTTTTAACATTTTGAGGAACCTCTATATTGTTTTCCATAGTGGCTGCACCTGTTTACATTCCCACCAACAGTGCACAAGTGTTCCCTTTTCTCCATATCCTCACCGATATTTCTTATTTCTTATCTTTTTGATGATAGCCATTATAACAAGTGTTATATCTCACTGAGGTTTTGATTTGTATTTCCCTGATGGTTAGTGATGCTGAGTACCTGTCATGTACCTGGTGGCCATCTGTAGATCTTCTTTGAAAAAATGTCTATTCAGATACTCTGCACATTTTCTTTCTTTCTTTACTTATTTATTTATAATTCCAGTGTAGTTAATATACAGTGTTATATTAGTTTCAGGTATACAATATCGTGGTTCAGCAATTCCATACATTATCCAGTACTCCTTACAACAAGTGCACTCCTTAATCCCCATCTCCTATTTCACCCATCCCCCCACCCACCTCCCCTCTGGTAACCATCAATTTGTTCTCTATAGTTAATAGTCCATTTCTTGGTTGTCTTTTTCCCTGCCCCCCCTTTGCTCACCTGTTTTGTTTCTTAAATTTCATATATAAGTGAAATTATATGGTATTTCTTTGACTGACTTATTTCACTTAGCATTATACTCTCCAGCTCTATCCATGTCATTGGAAATGGAAAGATTCATTTTTTATGACTAAATAATATTTCATTTTATATATTCCATCATATATATGTGTGTATATATACACACATACGAACATATCACTTCTTATATGTGTGTGTGTATACACACATACATACATATATATGTATGTATAGACACACACATACCACTTCATATGTGTGTGTGTGTGTGAGTGTGTGTGTGTGTATACACACATACATACCACTTCTTTATCCATTCATCTATGAATGGACACTTGGGTTGCTTCCATAATTTGGCTATTGTAAATAATGCTACTATAAACATAGGAGGGCATAGGAATGCATATATCCCTTTGAACTAGTGTTTTTGTATTTTTTGTGTAAATTCCCAGTAGCATGATTACTGGATTGTAGGGTAGTTCTATTTTTAACTTTTTGAGGAAGCTCATACTGTTTTCACAGTGACTGCACCAGTTTGCATTCCTACCAACAGTGTAAGAGATTCTTTTTTTCTCCACATCCTTACCAACACGTGTTGTTTCTTCTGTTTTTTATTTTAGCTGTTCTGACAGGTGTGAGGTAATATCTCATTATAGTTTTCCTCTATGCAGTTTTTAGTTGGATCATTTGTTTGTTTGCTATTGCCACTTAATTTTTAATTTTATGTTTTTATTTATAGAAGTTTATTGCACTTGATCTTAGCCAAAAGACCGAGAAGCGATATATAGAAGTTTATTGATTAAAATAAAACTTGTAGTCAAAAATTTTTAGTAAATGCCATTTTTTAATTCACATTTTGTTCCCCTATTAGATTTCTTTTATTTACTTATTTATTTTTTTATTCTTATGTTAATCCCCATACATTACATCATTAATTTTAGATGAAGTGTTCCATGATTCATTGTTTGTGCATAACACCCAGTGCTCGATGCAGAGTGTGCCCTCCTCAATACCCACCACCAGGCTAACCCATCCTCCCACCGCCCTCCCCTCTAGAACCCTGTTTGTTTTTCAGAGTCCATCGTCTCTCATGGTTCGTCTACCCCTCCGATTTTCCCCACTTCATTCTTCCCCTCCCGCTACCTTCTTCTTTTTTTTTTTCTTAACATATATTGCATTATTTGTTTCAGAGGTACAGATCTGAGATTCAACAGTCTTGCACAATTCACAGCACTTACCAGAGCACATACCCTCCCCAGTGTCTATCACCCAGTCACCCCATCCCTCCCACCCCACCCCCCACTCCAGCAACCCTCAGTTTGTTTCCTGCGATTAAGAATTCCTCATATCAGTGAGGTCATATGATACATGTCTTTCTCTGATTGACTTATTTCACTCAACATAATACCCTCCAGTTCCATCCACGTCGTTGCAAATGGCAAGATCTCATTCCTTTTGATGGCTGCATAATATTCCATTGTATATATATACCACCTCTTATTTATCCATTCATCCGTCGATGGACATCTTGGCTCTTTCCACAGTTTGGCTATTGTGGACATTGCTGCTATAAACATCGGGGTGCACGTAACCCTTCGGATCCCTACTTTTGTATCTTTGGGGTAAATACCCAGTAGTGCAATTGCTGGAACATACGGTAGCTCTATTTTCAACTTTTTGAGGAACCTCCATACAGTTTTCCAGAGTGGCTGCACCAGCTTGCATTCCCACTAACAGTGTAGGAGGGTTCCCCTTTCTCCGCATCCCCGCCAACATCTGTCGTTCCCTGACTTGTTCATTTTAGCCATTCTGACTGGTGTGAGGTAGTATCTCATTGAGGTTTTGATTTGGATTTCCCTGATGCCGAGCGATGTTGAGCACTTTTTCATGTGTCTGTTGGCCATTTGGATGTCTTCTTTGGAAAAATGTCTGTTCATGTCTTCTGCCCATTTCTTGATTGGATTCTTTGTTCTTTGGGTGTTGAGTTTGATGAGTTCTTTATAGATTTTGGATACTAGCCCTTTATCTGATATGTCATTTGCAAATATCTTCTCCCATTCTGTCGGTTGTCTTTTGGTTTTGTTGACTGTTTCCTTTGCTTTGCAAAAGCTTTTTATCTTGATGAAGTCCCAATAGTTCATTTTTGCCCTTGCTTCCCTTGCCTTTGGCGATGTTTCTAGGAAGAAGTTGCTTCGGCTGAGGTCAAAGAGGTTGCTGCCTATGTTCTCCTTTAGGATTTTGATGGACTCCTGTCTCACATTGAGGTCTTTCAACCATTTAGAGTCTATTTTTGTGTGTGGTGTAAGGAAATGGTCCAGTTTCATTCTTCTGCATGTGGCTATCCAATTTTCCCAACACCATTTGTTGAAGAGACTGTCTTTTTTCCATTGGACATTCTTTCCTGCTTTGTCAAAGATGAGTTGACCATAGAGTTGAGAGTCCATTTCTGGGCTCTCTATTCTGTTCCATTGATCTATGTGTCTGTTTTTGTGCCAGTACCATACTCTCTTGATGATGACAGCTTTGTAATAGAGCTGGAAGTCCGGAATTGTGATGCCGCTGGCTTTGCTTTTCTTTTTCAACATTCCTCTGGCTATGCGGGGTCTTTTCTGGTTCCACACAAATTTGAGGATTATTTGTTCCATTTCTTTGAAAAAAGTGGATGGTATTTTGATGGGGATTGCATTGAATGTGTAGATTGCTCTAGGTAGCATTGACATCTTCACAATATTTGTTCTTCCAATCCATGAGCATGGAACGTTTTTCCATTTCTTTGTGTCTTCCTCAATTTCTTTCATGAGTATTTGATAGTTTTCTGAGTAAAGATCCTTTGCCTCTTTGGTTAGATCTATGACTAGGTATCTTATGGTTTTGGGTGCAATTGTAAATGGGATCGACTCCTTAATTTCTCTTTCTTCTGTCTTGTTGTTGGTGTATAGGAATGCCACTGATTTCTGTGCATTGATTTTATATCCTGCCACTTTACTGAATTCCTGTATGAGTTCTAGCAGTTTTGGGGTGGAGTCTTTGGGGTTTTCCACATAAAGTATCATATCATCTTCAAAGAGTGAGAGTTTGACTTCTTCTTTGCCAATTTGGATGCCTTTGATTTCTTTTTGTTGTCTGATTGCTGTGGCTAGGACTTCCAACACTATGTTGAATAGCAGTGGTGATAGTGGACATCCCTGCCGCGTTCCTGACCTTAGGGGGAAAGCTCTCAGTTTTTCCCCATTGAGAATGATATTCGCTGTAGGTTTTTCATAGATGGCTTTTATGATATTGAGGTATGTACCCTCGATCCCTATTCTGAAGAGTTTTGATCAAGAAAGGATGCTGTACTTTGTCAAAAGCTTTTTCTGCATCTATTGAGAGGATCATATGATTCTTGTTCTTTCTTTTGTTAATGTATTGTATCACATTGATTGATTTGCGGATGTTGAACCAACCTTGCAGCCCAGGGATAAATCCCACTTGGTCTGGTGAATAATCCTTTTAATGTACTGTTGGATCCTATTGGCTAGTATTTTGGTGAGAATTTTTGCATCCATGTTCATCAGGGATATTGGTCTGCAATTCTCCTTTTTGGTGGGGTCTTTGTCTGGTTTTGGGATCAAGGTAATGCTGGTCTCATAAAATGAGTTTGGAAGTTTTCCTTCCCTTTCTATTTTTTTGGAACAGTTTCAGAACAATAGGTATTAATTCTTCTTGAAATGTTTGGTAGAATTCCCCTGGGAAGCCATCGGGCCCTGGGCTTTTGTTTTTTGGGAGATTTTTGATGACTGCTTCAATTTCCTTAGTGGTTATAGGTCTGTTCAGGTTTTCTATTTCATCCTGGTTCAGTTTTGGTAGTTGATACATCTCTAGGAATGCATCCATCTCTTCCAGGTTATCTAATTTGCTGGCATAGAGTTGCTCATAATATGTTCTTATAATTGTTTGTATTTCTTTGGTGTTGGTTGTGATCTCTCCTCTTTCATTCATGATTTTGTTGATTTGGGTCATTTCTCTTCTCTTTTTGATAAGTCTGGCCACGGGTTGATCAATCTTGTTAATTCTTTCAAAGAACCAGCTCCTAGTTTCGTTGATCTGTTCTACTGTTCTTTTAGTTTCTATTTCATTGATTTCTGCTCTGATCTTTATTATTTCTCTTCTCCTGCTGGGTTTAGGTTTTATTTGTTGTTCTTTCTCCAGCTCCTTTAGGTGTAGGGTTAGGTTGTGTACTTGAGACCTTTTTTGTTTCTTGAGAAAGGCTTGTATTGCTATATACTTTCCTCTTAGGACTGCCTTTGCTGCATCCCAAAGATTTTGAATAGTTGTGTTTTCATTTTCATTGGTTTCCATGTATTTTTTTAATTCTTCTTTAATTTCCTGGTTGACCCATTCATTCTTCAGTAGGATGCTCTTTAGCCTCCATGTATTTGAGTTCTTTCCGACTTTCCTCTTGTGATTGAGTTCTAGTTTCAAAGCATTGTGGTCTGAAAATAGGCAGGGAATGATCCCAATCTTTTGGTACCGGTTGAGACCTGATTTATGACCTAGGATGTGATCTATTCTGGAGAATGTTCCATGGCACTAGAGAAGAATGTGTATTCTGTTGCTTTGGGATGGCATGTTCTGAATATGTCTGTGAAGTCCATTTGGTCCAGTGTGTCATTTAAAGTCTTTATTTCCTTGTTGATCTTTTGCTTAGACGATCTGTCCATTTCAGTGAGGGGAGTGTTAAAGTTCCCCACTATTATTGTATTGTTTTTGATGTGTTTCTTTGCTTTTGTTATTAATTGCCTTATATAACTGGCTGCTCCCATGTTAGGGGCATAGATATTTACAATTGTTAGATCTTCTTGTTGGATAGATCCTTTAAGTAGGATATAATGTCCTTCCTCATCTCTTATTACAGTCTTTGGTTTAAAATCTAATTTGTCTGATATAAGGATCACCACCCCAGCTTTCTTTTGGTGTCCATTAGCATGGTAAATGGTTTTCCACCCCCTCACTTTCAATCTGGGGGTGTCTTTGGGTCTAAAATGAGTCTCTTGCAGACAGCATATCGATGGGTCTTGTTTTTTAATCCAGTCTGATAGCCTGTGTCTTTTGATTGGGGCATTTAGCCCATTTACATTCAGGGTAACTATTTAAAGATAGGAATTTAGTGCCATTGTATTGCCTGTAAGGTGACTGTTACCATATATTGTCTGTGTTCCTTTCTGGTCTATGTTGCTTTTAGGGTCTCTCTTTGCTTAGAGGACCCCTTTCAAGATTTCCTGTAGGGCTGGTTTTGTGTTTGCAAATTCCTTTAGTTTTTGTTTGTCCTGGAAGCTTTTTATCTCTCCTTCAATTTTCAATGACAGCCTAGCTGGATAGAGTATTCTTGGCTGCATATTTTTCTCATTTATTGCTCTGAATATATCCTGCCAGTCCTTTCTGGCCTGCCAGGTCTCTGTGGATAGGTCTGTTGCCAATCTAATGTTTCTACCCTTGTCGGTTACATATCTCTTCTCCCGAGCTGCTTTCAGGATTTTCTCTTTGTCTATGAGACTCATAAGTTTTACTATTAGATGTCGGGGTGTTGACCTATTTTTATTGATTTTGAGAGGGCTTCTCTGTGCTTCCTGGATTTTCATGCCTGTTTCCTTCCCCAAATTAGGGAAGTTCTCTGCTATAATTTGCTCCATTATACCTTCTGCCCCTCTCTGTCTTTCTTCTTCTTCTGGGATCCCAATTATTCTAATGTTGTTTCGTCTTATGGTATCGCTTCTCTCTCGAATTCTGCCCTCGTGATCCAGTAGCTGTTTATCTCTCTTTTTCTCAGCTTCTTTATTTTCCATCATTTCATCTTCTATATTACTGATTCTCTCTTCTGCCTCATTTATTCTAGCAGTTAGTGCCCCCATTTTTTATTGCACCTCATTAATAGCCTTTTTGATTTCTACTTGGTTGGATTTTAGTTCTTTTACTTCTCCAGAAAGGGTTTCTCTAATAACTTCCATATTTTTTTCAAGCCCAGCTAGTATCTTTAAAGTGATGATTCTGAACTCTAGATCTGACATTGTACTAATGTCCATATTGAGTAGGTCCCTGGCAGTCAGTACTACCTCTTGTTCTTTTGTTGAGGTGATTTTTTCAGTCTTGTCATTTTGTGTAGAGGAGAATAAATTAATGAGAGAACAAAATGCTAGCAGAGTAACAACATCCCCAGAAAATATACTCTAAACAAATCAGAAAAGACCTGAAGCAGTGGGAAAAGAAAGGGAAAGAGAGAAAAAAGAGAAAGAAAAAAAAGAAAAAGGAAAAGATAAAGATAAAAACAAAAACAAACAAAACAAAACAACAACAACAAACAAAAAAACCAGAATGTGATCAAATATGATCAGGCTGGTATATAGATCAGTGCCACACACTAGATTTGGGGGTGTATTTTGGTCTTTTAGAAGAAAGTGCCTCCCAAAATTTTAAAGAAAGAAAAACTGATATATGTACAAAAATAAGGGTTGATATGATGAAGGGATGGAATATGACTGTAAAGATGGAAATTATAAAAAATTTTATAAAAGGAATTGATAAGAAGTTGTTTGAAAAAAGAAAGAAGAGGATTTAAAAAAAGAAAAAAGAAAAAAAAAGGGAGAGGATGTGATCAGGCAGGGGAATAGAAAACACCATATACTAGAGATTTAGGGTATATTTTAATCTGTTAGAAGAAACTATCTCAAAATTTTAAAGAGAGAACAACTTATATATATAAGCCAAAAATATGGGTAACTACTATGAAGGGATAGAATATGACTCTAAAAATGAAAAATAAATTTTTTTTTTTAAAAAAAGGGATTGATAAGATGTTGGTTGAAAAGGGAAAAAGAAAAATTCAAAAAGAAAAAAAAGAAAAAAAGACAGTTAAAAAAATTAACTTTAAAAGACTAAAGAATCATGGTAAAAAAAGCCGTGAATTCTATGTGCAGTAGTCCCCCAGCACTGGAGTTCTGCCGTTCTCATTGATCGGTAAACTTGGCCTTGGGTGGCTGTTCTCGCTGATCTCCTGGGGAGGGGCCTGTTGCCGTGGTTTCCAAATGTCTCTGCCGGAGGCGGAATTGCCCCGCCCTTGCCCCCTCCCGGCTAAGTCATCTGCTCCGCTTTGCTCTCCGGGGCTTTTGTTCCCTGCGAGCTTTCCGTACAGCTTTGGAGGCGGAGAGTGAAAATGGCGGCCTCCCAATCTCCGCCCCGGAGGAGCCGAGAACTTGGGGCCCCGCTCCTCAGTGAGCCCCCAGAGAAAAGCCGCCAGTCACTCCCATCTCCCCGGTCTCCGGCCGCACTCCGTGCTCACCCGGCCTGTGACTGCGCGTTTCTATCTCTGGCCCCCGACCCCGGGTGGAGTCTCCAAACCCAGCAGATCCCTGTGGTGCGCTCCCGCGCGGCTCCTCCCGGGGGAGGAAGGTGGGTCTCCCTGGATCTGCCGCTTGTTGGGTCCCTGCTGGAGGAGCAGTGGCCCGACTGTGCCGCGGATCACGGTTTATGGCCACCCCGAGCTGAGAGCCCGCGCCTGGGCTCCGCCTCTGCAGCTGGCTTCCCTGCTCCATCACCTGGGAGCTCTGCCGCACTCAGGCACCCCCGGTCTTTCTGTGACCCCGAGGGTCCTGAGACCACACTGTCCCGGAGGGTTCCACCCCCCGCTTAGCCACCAGAGTGACGTCCCTCGGCGGAGCAGACTTTTAAAAGTTCCGATTTTGTGCTCGGCGGCTCTATCACTTGCCAGAAGGGGCTGGCGGAGGCCCCTCCCCCGCCATCTATCCTCCCGAATATTGCCTCAGTTTCACTTCTCCGCACGTCCTACCTTCCAGAAAGTGGTCGCTTTTCTGTTCAGAGAGTTGTTGCTCTTCTTTTCTTCAATCTCCTGTTGAGTTTGTAGGTGGTCAGAATGGTTTGATCCCTATCCAGCTGAATTCCTGAGAGGAGACGAAATCCAGGTCTCCTACTCCTCTGCCATCTTGCTCCGCCCCCCCCATTAGATTTCTTTAAACATAATAAATATTTATTTTCATTTTATGTACCTAGTTATTCTAGTATCTTATATATATATACCTTTAATTCTGGCTTTTGTTAGTTTCTAATTACTCTCTTATAAATTCTATGAATTTTATAAGCAGCAATTGCTATTTAGTCATTTGTAGGGACTCTCTAAGGTCTAGGATGAGGATGTATTCCTCCAGAGAACACCCATGTTGGCAGTTGTCTGGGGATACTACCAAACTGGTGATTCAAATCCATTTTTTTTTATGCCCTGTGCCTCAGATATATGCTTCATCCATAATATAATGTGTTTGCTATATTATTTCTGATTTTAAGGAAAAGAATAACAAATGGGTTAGGTGGAACTCAGAAGAATTATTAACTGTAGATAGTAAGTGCATCATTAACCTATAGGACATGTTAAATATAGATAGAATAAATAGGCATTTATGTGTTAAATATAGATGAAAAGGATAAAACAAATGAATGATAGTATTACTTGTAGATAAAAAGAGATAGAAGAGTGCCTGGGTGGCTCAGTTGGTTGAGAGTCTGACTCTTAGTTTAGGCTTAGGTCATGATCTTATGGGTCCTGTGATCGAACCCAGCATCAGGCTCCGTGCTCAGTGGAGAGTCAACTTGAAGATTCTCTCCCTCTGGCCCTCCCCCAACTCACTTGCTCTTTTTCTCTTTCTCAAATAAATAAATAAATAAATCTTTAAAAAAAGAGAGATGGAAAGCAACATAAATCTTAAATATTTGTAAAGCATGGATCAGGTTTATCTACCTCAAATTGGCTACCCATTGGGGAAAAAAATCAAAATTTTGCTTGCCTTCTTTTTAATTTACAAAGATGGCCTTAATTTAGGTCCAAATACTAGCCTTTCTTGCAGATATTAAATTTCAAGAAAGATTTTATTTATATATTTTCCTCTTTATATACAGCCCAAAGTAAGTCAGTCAGAATTTTGTCCCATCTTCCTTTAGTGGGAAGATTTTTCTTCCTTGTTTAAACTTTATGTGAGATTGTAGACTTCATTTGTTCTCAGATTTATGCATGTGTCATCTATCCAACTCTCCATCTTTCATGAATTTAGTATTTTGTCTCTTGACCACTGTAACCTTTTAAACCAGAGTACCTGGTTACTCCATTTGATGACAGACAACATCAGAAAAGCTTAATTTTAGCCCTTGCTTATACTTATGGATTAGTCTGTGCTTTTTAGCCTTTATAATTTTATTATTTTGGCAAAGATTTTATTATTTATATAGTGGGGTTTTTTTTTGGATATTTTGTAACAAGTCAGTTTCAGAAAACCCAAAATAAAATAAAGATACAATAGTTATTATATATTCTGAGGTATCAACCACATTTTAGGGATTGTTTCCAAGTTCCACTCTTTGAGGAAGCTTCACCATTGGATCATTTTCTCTGTCAGTTTTACAGAAACTTTATGTATTTAAGTAATTTTTAAATATATTTAAAACCAAACATATTTCTGAATTTTCACAGGAAGAAATAAATTATTATAATAACTCACTGCTCTTTGGTGAAATACTTATTGAAGTGAATATTGGGTATATATGTTAGTTAATAAGAAAGACAAATATAATTTACACTTTAAGAGTATCAAATCATTTTCTTTGTGAACTGGGTTTGTTCAAAATGATGCCATTCAAATGTCTAATTGCCAAATATTTCCCTTCTTATGACCCTATGAATTGCACTCCTTCCACCTGAAGTTCCAGACCCTTACCCCCTTCTCCTTAATTCAGGATGACATACATATTTCATTTTGCCTGACTGTCTTTGGCATTTCCATGTCTGGGTAGATTTCCCATATGTACAAAATTAAATTTGATTTTCTCCTCTTAATCTACCTCATTTCAATGTGGTTCTTAGTCCCAACAGGAGGACTTTTGAAAGGGACGGGAAATTCTTGTTCCCTGACAACACAAAGACTAAAAGTTTGGAAGACAGTCTATCACATAGTTCTGTTCTTTAAAGTCTGTGGCTTTTGATGGAAGATAAAGTTATAGAATGAATTTTCTGTCTGGGAATATGGGCACCTAGTCTTTATAATTAGAACACTAAACTATTCTGGTCATACTGCATAATTCTGTTTGGGATAAAATTATAAATATATTTTTCTTAATTTTTCCTGTGTAAATCCTTGTGTAAGCTAGCTCCCCAATATAGGTGGATAATTTCCTAATGCATTTCTTAGGTGTGTTCTGTGAGATACTATATGACATTCCTCATAGGAAAAATCAAAAGATTTCACAGTCAGTTAAGTTGCCTTCCCTTACACTACCACATCAAAGGCACAGAAATGTTTTAGAGCAAAGAAATGTTTACTTCTGAATATTTTTGTGTTGGTAGAATTATACTTTGGCCATCTATCTTAATTTTATTAGTGTTACTTTTATTTACCATTTCTATTAACATTCAAAAAAATTAGAACATCATTTGAGAAACTGGATAGGAATGACTCATATAGGCCTTCAGTATAAGTGAAATCTAGGTGAAGTTAAAATTTGGAATTTCTTACTTCCTTTTTCTTTCTTTGCCCTCAACATTCTTTGTACTCCTACTCTTTTGCTGGGTGTGCCATGCTCTCACAATGCCCCAATTCAATGTAAGAAAGATGGAAATAATAAATCTACATTAATGTGTTTCTTGGGTATTGGAATGCATGCTCAGTTTGACTTAAAAGATCTGAATTCAAATAGCAGATCTGCTATTGACTAGCCATATAACTTAGGGCAAGTTAATCTTCAGAATTCTGTACCACAAAAAAAGAAACAATCATGCCTCCATTTACCTCACAGAGTTAATATGGTGGAAAACACAGAGCTTAATTAATAAGTGCTCATTTGTTGGTAGTGACTTTTTTGGACACTAAAATGCTATGAAAGTTTAAGATAATTATTATATGTATATAGTTGTTATACATATATAGAATATATTATGTATGTTGTTACATATCACAGCCTTGTTGTAAAAAAAATTATGACAGACTTCCTTAAAAATAAAATTATTTTCAAATGTAAAAAACGAAGCTAAAATCAGATGCAACAAAAGATAAGAACCAGATAGCAAAATGAAATCAGTAAGAGTTAATATACAGATGTACATACTGTATGGGACTGCCTGCATAATTGAATTGACTGAATTGTTACTATTCCTTTTCTTTTTTTAACTCCAGTATAGTTAACATACAGTTCTATATTAGTTTCAGGTGTACAATATAGTGATTTGGGGATTCTATATATTACTCAGTGCTCATCATGATAAGTGTACTTAGTCCCCTTCACTCATTTCACCCATTCCCCCACACACCTCCTCTCTGGTAACCATCAGTTTGTTCTCTATAGTTGAGTCTGTTTTTTGGTTTGTTTCTTTTTTTCTTTGTTCAGTTGTTTTGTTTCTTAAATTCCACATATAAGTGAAATCATATTGTATTTGTCTTTTTCTAAATGCTTATTTCACTTAGGATTATACCCTATAGATCCATCCATGTTGTTGCAAATGGCAAGATTTCATTCTTTGGTATGGCTGAGTAATATTCCATTGCATGTATATACCACTTCTTCCTTATCCATTCATCCATCCCTGAAACTTGGGTTTCTTCCACAGTTTGGCTATTTGAAATAATGCTGCAATAAATATAGGGGTGCATATATCTTTCCAAGTTAGTGTTTTCATATTCTTTGGTTAAATACCCAGTAGTAGATTACTGGATCATATGGTAATTCTATTTTTAGTTTTTTGAGCAACCTCCATACTGTTTTCCACAGTGGTTGCACCCATTTGTATTCCTACCAAAATGCATGAGGGTTTTTCTCTACATCCTCGCCAAACTTGTTTCTTGTTTTTGATTTTAGCCATTCTGACAGGTGTGAGGTGGTATCTCATTGTGGTTTTAATTTGCATTTACCTGATGATGAGTGATGTTGAGCATCATTTACATGGGTCTTTTGGCCATCTGGATGCTTCTTTGGGGAAATGTCTGTTCATGTCTCCTGCCCATATTTAATTGGATTATTTGGATTTTGGTGTTGAGTTGTATCAGTTCTTTACATATTTTGGATACTAACCCTTTATAAGATATGTTATTTGCAAATATCTTCTCCCATTCAGTAGGTTTTCTTTTAGTTTTGTTGATTATTTCCTTTGCTGTGCAAAAACTTGTCATTTTGATGTAGTACTAATAGTTTATTTTTTCCTTTTGTTTCCCTTGCCTTAGGAGACATATCTAGAAAAATGTTGCTATGGCTGATGTCAGAGAGATTACTGCCTGTGCTCTCTTCTAGGACTTTTATGGTTTCAGGTCTCACATTTAGGTCTTTAATCCATTTTGGGTTTATTTTTGTGTATGTGTGAGAAAGTGAGTTTCATTCTTTTTCGTGTAGCTGTTCAGTTTTCCAACACCATTTGTTGAAGAGACCGTCCTTTTCCCATTGCATATTCTTGCCTCCTTTGTCAAAGATTAATTGACCGAATAGTCATAGGTTTGTTTCTGGGCTCTTTATTCTGTTCTGTTAGTCTATGTGTCTATTTTTGTGCCGGTATCATACTGTTTTGATTACTACACCTTTGTAGTATAGTTTGATATCTGGGATTGTGATACCTCCAGTTTTATTCTTTTTCAAGATACCTTTGGCTCTTTGGGGGTTTTTGTGGTTTCATACAAATTTTTAGATTATCTGTTCTGGTTCTATGAAAAATGCTATTGGTATTTTGATGGGGATTGCATTAAATCTGTGAATAATTACTACTCTTAAATGCTGTAGTCAAAAGATCATTTTCATAGCAAAAGTGGGGGAAATAGGGATGTGGAGGGATAGTTTAATAGAAATTAAAGAAAGGAAAGAAATTTCTTTAGGGACAAAAAGTCATTTAAATCTGATTTCTTGAAACTCCAAAATTATTGGTAACAAAATAAATCTACTCAAATGAAAAGCATTTATCATGTAATATTCCCCAAACTTTTATAAATCAGAGAGTTTGTCAAGTCCCTGGATTGGTCCACTGGCCAACACTAAAGACTTTATTGCTCAGTGTAAGAATGCATGGGGCATAATTAGCTTTTACTTTGTTAGCCATTGAAAAGTAAACATGGGGAAAATATTTGGCTTTTATCGCTTTAAAGCTGAAAGATATTTATCCAAGTATTTTCCTGAGATAAATGCTTCCAATCTTTAATCTAATATTTAAGTAAAAATCTACTTTTTTAAAAAATATTTTACATTCACTTCTCTCATAGCATTTGCACATTTTAACATTATTAGATTTTTAAACTTATTACTATATATCCAGCTTGTAGCCTGAAATCTTCCAGAACAAAATACCATGATTTTTTCTTTGCTATGTTTTGTCCTCCAACTATTATGCTTGGCTCCCAATATTGAATGAATAAGTGCATAAATGGCTGAAAGCTATTTTCTAATAAATATCTTGTTAGCAGAAATTCTGACAAAGAATATTTTTAAGCAATGACTATGAATGAATTAAAACATAAATATGATATTGAGTGAAAATAATCAGACTGAAACAAAATGCTACTGTATGACTCCATTTAAAATAGTTCATAAACAGGCAAACTCATAATATCAGAAGTCAGGATATTGCGAATTCTTGGGAGGGAACAGTTACAGAAGGAGCACTAGCATGCAGAAGGAGCTTCTAGGATACTGGAAATCCTCTGTTCCTTAATCTGCTGCTGGCTATTCAGGTGTCTTCAGGTTTGTGTAAAATCCATTGAGACTAACCTGTGTACTTTATATGTATGCTATCCTTTATAAAAGTGTGTTCAGAAATAATACCTAATTGCCTGGAGCAAAAATAGATCAGATCATTTGGCTGTCCTTTTTTATTCTAATGGCAAATTTTAAATGAATATTCTGTCAGAAGTCTTAAAGATACTTCATATCCTCTCCTTCACTTAGCTTTTAAGAGACATTTGCAAGAAAAGAGGCAAGCCACCAGTGATCATCAAATCACAGATCTTATAGATGTGCATTTGAGCATGACAACCTTCACAGCAGACTAATTTTCTATTTCCCCAACACCCACTTTTTTCCTCACATTCCTATTATGCTACCAACTTTAAACTGGATTTCTCTCTGTTCTCCCTGCTGTACACCATGTATCATATCAGATCTTCTTTTCTACAATATTTCATGTCCAAAAGATATTCAATATATTCCCAGATGCAGGAAAAATGGAAATATTATCCAGTAGCCAAAATGAACAGACTGACCTATCATTCTTTCTCAAATTTTCCTCTTATGGTTGAGAACCATGTTGGTTTATTCAGAGACTGGTTTATTCAGAGCCATGTTGATTTTTTATGTCCAATCAAAACAAAATCTTGTATCCTCTTCATCGCTGGAAAAGCATTCATATCATTGGCATTCAAACCAGTGGGGAAAAAAAAATTGTCTTTCCTGAAGATGGATGTCCTATAAAAGTGCTCTGGGATCAATTCCATGATGAAAGGCTTGTTGCTTCCACATGGAGGGACTGGGAAATCCATAGTTTAGGTATGTGTGACCTGAATTAGGAATACACAAAATCACAGAATAATTGTCATGGTTTTCTGTCTACTTGCTAGACAGAAACACTGGCATCAATAATATGACTATGAAAGTCCAGTCTCCCTATTTTCATATGTGTATATGCAACTCTTTTTGCAGTACTCTATACCATACTTGTCAGATACTGTTTGCTTACCCCAGCACATTTTACTTGTCATCTGCCCAACCTTCCCCTACTAAACCTTTAAACTACTAAAGACAGAACTGGTGAGAGCTGTCTGGCAAAGCCACAGCATGCTTTGAAAGGGAGGAAAGTAGTTTAAAAAGGTTATGGAGATTCAGCTTATTTCCTTTAAGGTTTTAAACAACAACAACAAAATGTATATTGAAGAGTTAAGATTAAGACGGGCTCAGTCTTCATTCTGATACTCTTTACATGTCATGCACCCTTTGTAAATGTTAGTTTCCTGTGTGTGAAGTGAAACGTGATAATGATAACAGGTTGTTATCAAGCAAACTTTTTCATGGATGTTAGAAACATTATTGTTAGAGTTATTAGAAGTATACTGAAGACATAATAAATATGAGCAAATACTGAATGATGTATTTGATACACTCCAGCAAAAAGGAATGTGTAGCGACCCCTCAGACCATTCTTTGGATATTCTTCCAAAATAAATAATCATCAATTTTCATTTTTTATAAGGTAGCTTTAAATTACATCCCTCCCTTTTTCATTTTTATTTAGTGCATTCACATAATTGAGAGCAGAGTTATAGAAAGATTGCTAGGACTTAACAGCATCAAAAATTTGGTGGGGAGAAGGGGGAAAGGGTCTTCAGAGGGAAGGAGTGCAATTCATATGGTACTAAGAAAGGGAGATGTTTGCCCTGCCATACATATGGGTCACTCAAAGAAAATTTATCTTTGCTAGTAACACTTATTCTGGGAAAGACCCCCAATTTAGATTATTCCGTGTAGTTAAGGGGCAGGGAGTTTCTCTTGAGCCCACAAAATCTCAATTGTTTTAGCTCAAAATAATCTTCACGCCAAAGTGGCCCATCTTGGTATGGTGTGCCCTTGGCCCCTACAGTGTGATTAATGTTCAACAAGAAGTTGTTATTGGACTATACACATACATATTTAGGGGAATAAAATAAAATTTATTAAGAAAAAATATCAGATTTATTTTTAAATTGCCTTTGAAGATGCTCTCTTCCTTTAGAATCAATAGTTCTAAAAATTGGCAATAGGGGTCATGATCCATGAAGAAACTTGAACTTTAGTTTCACCCAAGTCAGCCCAAATGGGCCAATAGATTCTTTTTTGACCTCTGATGATTAAATAGGTAATGTTGCTCAATTAAACATGAGAACTGTGCCTTGACCTCTCTTTTGGTTCACCAGCTATTTGAAGACACCACAATGCTTGGTTTCTTTCTGCAATGGAGTATAATGTTTCTGGATTGGTTTTTCATTTGTTTGTTTTGTTTTCCCATCATGTAAGTTTCCCCTGTAGGAAGATAGAGACAACTTGTGTCTTAGGTAATTAATTTTTAGTATTCCAGATCTTTTGACAGGCTCTCTATAGTAAAGATTATTTCTCTTTCTGAATTGTTCCCAGGAGGGTTAAATGTAGAAGCAGTGTGCCATTTAAGAATTAGAAACATTAGTAGAATGTTATGTGTGCCCCCCCACCCCAGCTCCCTGATATTCCCATCACCAACCCTGTTGTAGCATCCATCCCCCAGCTGCTGGGAGCCTTTCACTGATGGCTCCCACTGTCATATTTTCCTTAAAGATTGTCCTTTAGAGACTAAAGCTTACTTACCCAGAAAGGGTTGGCAGTTATATGTCATTCTACTCCCCTTGCTTCAAGAAATGACACCCTCTGATGCAATGTAGACATTCCTGAGGGATCATGTTGAATTTAAACTTCATTTGAACTCACATTCCTATCTTGTTTCTCTTATATGTTATAGCTTCTCCTGAGAAATTTCTCACAGTAAAATCACGTGCATACAAATGTCAACATCAGGCTCTGTTTCTAGAGAACCTACCCTAAGATGGAAGTCAAATATGATACAGTGAGGAATGGAGGGGCAAAGACATGCAACCCCAAAAGTTTATCTAGGAATTTAGGAACCAAAGAAAATCTGGTGCTTTAGTTTTGTAGCATACTGACTAAAACAAACAAAGAAATGAACAGAGGTGAGATTCATCAGATGCTTGTAAGTCATTAGTAAATGCATCAGACTAGAGATCAGACTGAACTATTAACTAACAGTAAATGGGAGCAGTCAGGAGAACAATCTAGGAGTGGATAAAAAGAGTTCCATTTCAAGTTAGGATATAAAAGATTTTTCACACCAAAAAAAAAAAAATCCGGTTTAATTAAAATCATATGTGAGACTGTTAAAGAATGGTGAATTCATGAAAGTCCAGAAGAACTCATTTCAGAAGAGAGGAGCCCTTTACAAGAGAGGAGAGAGTCCTGGCTCTTTCCTGTAGGGGTAATGCCAGGTCTAGATGTGGTCAGGAGAAGAATGCTTTCTAGATAATTTGCAGAGTTGAGGAGAGACCAAAAACAAGTTTAAGTTATTGGCAATGATAGGAAAGATAAAGAGATTTGGAGTTGCAGGTCCAATAAAAGTAAAAGTAATAATTTCAGCTTGGCAATTCATAATTATACCCAATTTGTCAAAGTAAGTGACAGTGAAGGCAGGGCTAGAAAGTATAGTTTCTGCAGTCTTGAGCATTTTCACTGTGCTTGGAAAAAAGTGACCCCTATTCCTGATTCTGAAGGTGAAAGCGTGAGCCAACTGCCTCTTGGCTCAAACCTAATAAAAAAAAGAGATTAGCCCCTAAAAAGAGGAACCACAGTAACACACTGGTTGGTAAGTATGCTAACCAAAAATGTATTAATTTTATTAAATCTGAAGCTCAGTTGTAGATCAACTTGGCACTTCATCTCAGTTGCCAGACATAGAAAAAGTGCTCAGGATTTCTAGGAAAACCAGAAAAAAATAGTATACTTCAAACTCCACTGTTTTTCTATATGCAATATCTTGTTTACAATTAAAAATGTGAAATATGCAACAACAGTGCAAATATGAACCCTGCATTGGGCTCCCTGCTCAGTGGTCAGGGAGTCTGCCTGTCCCTCTCCCTCTGCCTCTCCCCTCCCACTGTGCTCTCTCGTTCTCTTTCTCTCAAATAAATAAATGAAATCTTTTTTTAAAAAAGGAACTCCCCTGAAAAAATATAAACGTTTAGAATTTTCTTTGAGGAAGGGTGTTGGATTATGAATTTTGCTTCTTTCTTATGTATAAACCCATTCAGATCTGTTTATTCTTGTGTCAGTTTTGGAAAGTTCTGTTTTTCAGTTATTTGGTCCATTCCTTCTAAATTTTTTTTTTTTGGCATACTTTTTTGTTATATAACATACTCTATCTTTAACATGTGTGTGATGTCTAGTAATATCCCTTTCTTTTTTTCCTAACAATCTATCAATTTTATTTATCTGTTTAAGGAATCAGCTTTTAGCATTAAATATTTTGTTTCTATCTTATTCAGTTTTTTTATTTCATTGATTGTCGCTCTGATCATTATTTGCCTCTTTCTGTTTAGTGTAGGTTTAATTTACTTTTCTTTTGCCAGATTTTTAAGGTGGAAATTAGCTAATTAATTTTGAGCCTTTCATTTTACTAACTTGAAGATCTAAAACTACACATTTCTCTATAGGCACTGTTTTAGCTGCATCCCATAAATTTTGATATGCTGTAATCTTATTGTCATTCAGTTGAGATTATAGTTCATAATTTCCCATTTAGGTTTATTTCTTGACACACAGGTTGTACAATTGAGTTGTTTATTTTTTTCAAATATCTGTGGATTTTCTAGATATTGCTATTGATTTCTAATTTAATTCTGTTGTGATCAGAAGTACTCTGTACAATTTTAGTCATTTGAAATTTATTGAGACTTGGAATGCCTGGGTGTCTCAGTCAGTTAAGTGTCTGCCTTTGGCTTAGGTCATGATCCCAGGGTCCTGGGATCGAGTCCTGCATTGGGCTCCTTGCTCAGCGGGGAGCCTGCTTCTTCTTCTGCCTGCCATTCCCCTTGCTTGTGCTCTCGATCTCTCTCTGGCAAATAAAAAATAAAAGCTATAAAAAGAATTGAAATTTATTGAGACATTTTATTGCCAATTATATGGTATATCTTTGTTATCACCCCATGTGCACTTAAAGAATATGTACTCTTCAGTTATTGGATGTAGTGCTCTATAAATTTTAATTAGATCAAGTTGATTGATAGTATTTTTCAAATATTCTATAACTTACTGATTTTTTTTGTCTAGTTCTTTTACTAATAACTTAGAGAAGGATCTTAAAATTCCTAGTTATGACTTCATATTTGCTTCTTCACCTGAGGCCATATATAGACTTTCTTTTAGTCCTTCAAATAGACCAAACTTCTTACCACCTCGAAGCCATAACACTTGCTCCCTCTCTCTATGCTACCTACTGGTGATTTCTTTTCATTATCCTAGTTTCAGTTTTTCACCTTCACAGAAGTTTTATGACCACCTCATTTTAGTTTACTCTCCTCCAATATTTTCCTCCATCATCACATTCCATTTCGTCTTTCATAGCACTTTTCCTAACTTGTAATTATTCATTCGTGTTTTATCTGGGAATATGCCTGCCTTTTATTCCTCAAGGCCTTGTATGTCTGGTGCATGACATGCACTCAATAAATATGTGCCAAATACATAAGCAAATAAATATGAAGTGATCAGTAAATATGAGTGTATGAATGAATCCATCTGGTACTGGATATATCGCTTTCTTGCTTCCTTAGGCTTCTTAGAATCTTCTCTGGTAGAGATGTCCTACCTTCCTTTCAAGTGAAAAGTGGAGACATCTCAGGTTTAAGTGATTGGAGACTGGGTGGTCTGATAAGCTCTCCTTCTCAGTCTTACCTTTTATTTCCTTTCAAAGCTCCTGTGTTACTTCTGATGACATCCTGGGGCCTGATAGGTAGTCTTGCTCAAAAAATACTGTTCTAGAGAACACATAAATATACAAATATGCCTTCTCTAGCAAAGACAAAATAGTTTGTGGGCAATTATAAAATACTTTCTCTTCATAATGAATAGGAATCTGTAATTTTGTTTCTATAGATCTGTGATGATGTAAATATAGAAGCAACCTATATTTATTGAGTTACTGCTAGTTAAAGCAACATGCTAACCACAAGGGAATAAAGAGGGAGTTTATAGGGATTAGTCCCACTAGAGGTTTAAATTGGCTGTCATATGGCAGAAGAGAGTTTCAAAATGCTCTAAGAATTATATGATATTTAATCATAGAGATTGTTAAATAAGAAAAATGGAGGGTTGGTTTTTAGGGAAGGTGACCTCTTTGTAGAAATTAGAATGAAATGCTTAATAAGTAGGCAGTTGCTAAGAGTTATACATATATTATAATAAAGAAGGTGTTTTAACTAAGACAGGACTGGCCCTAAATTCCATCTAATCCTGTCACTTACTAACTATATAACACATCTCAAACTCAGCTGCATCTTATAAACATTTGGAAAAACTTCTATCTTGTAAGATTGTCCTCATAATCAAATGAGCTGTATAAGTGCTATGGCACTCAATAATTAATGTATTTTGTTAATATTATTAGTGTCATAAACATTAAATTGGCTACCATGATACACTACAATAGCTTTCTTTTTTTTAAGATTTATTTATTTATTTTAGAGGAGAGAGAGAGTGCACACACAAGCACAAGTTGGGGGAGGGTCAGGGGGAGAGAATCTTCAAGCAGACTCCCCACTGAGTGCAGAGCGTGATGTGGTGATGCAGGGCTCCATCTCACGACCCAGGAGATTATGACCTGAGTGGAAACCAAGAGTTGGACACTTAACCAACTGAGCCACAGAGGCACCCCAATAGCTTTCTTTTTTAAGTAAATTTTAAGAAGTAAAATGCTTTCTTTTTCTGCATATCCATATTATTTCTACAATCCTAACATATCTATCATGTGTGTCAATGTATCACTTAGAACTCAGCTACCACAGAATCTATTTTGTCAAAGTTTTGATGTCATAGGAGAATAATGAGAGACCCTTCCAAAAGCCATAAATTCATGACATAGATTACTATTTAATTTTTTATTTCATGACATAGATTACTATTTCATTTTCATTCACTGTGCCATAGCCAAGCTGAAGTCATTGAATATTTGTTAGCCAATATCTTTTCATCGAATGTATTATTCTTCCTTTTAGCACATTCCTAAAAGGTAGTGCTTGAATAAGCTGAACTTCAAATATGGAAAGTGCAGTTGTTGACTGAAAAAAAAACAACAACAATAAATGCTGATTAAAAGTGTAGTATTTTGGCTCCTGCAAAAGGTAGTTAAGAATCCTCCCCACATAAAGCTTAAAATCAAAGACAGAGGCCACAGATCTTGTTCCATTTCTAACTCTGCTGCTAGTAGTCGTATATCATGAAAAGTAACTTTAATAGGTCTCAGACATTTTATGAATATATAGAATTAGGGGTTGCATTAAATCAATGTTTCTCAAACTTAAGTGCCTTTCAAAAAGTTTTTGCCATAGTTGCATCTCCTACATTATGTCTGGATAATATTTTCCTTGAAACCAACGTGAAAGCTTTCTATTACTCCATAATAAATTGGTATGAGCTTACAGCTTAAATACCCACACACATTTATTATCTCACTGTTTATGTGGGTGAAGAGTCTAGGTGTGGTTCAGCGTCCTCTGCAAGGCTGTAATCAAGGCATGGTCCAAGATTTGGTTCTATTTGGAAGCTCAGCTGGCAGTAGGTCCACTTCCAGCCTCACTCAGATTTCTAGCAGAATCATTTCCATGGGACTGTAAGACTGACGGCTCTGGCTTCTTTCTAGATGTTGGCCAGAGGCTGCTCTCAGCCCTTAGAGACCATCTTTAGACTCTAGAAGACACCACGGTTCCTTATCACATAGCTCTCTCCATAGATCCTGTCATAATATGGAAGCTTGCTTCTTCCAGACAACAAGGGAGAAAGAGAGAGTGAGTCTGCTCTGCATTTATAGTCTAATCTAGGCAGGAGGAGAGGGAGCCACTCACTCCAGCCATGACTCCCAGTATCCAGAAAAGTCCTCACATAGGATTAATCAATAATGTCTTAAATGTAGAACAACTTCAAAAGCTCCTTTATTTGCCTGAGCCAACTGATTTTCTTGTAATTTTAAAAATAATTTAGGTCACTCAGGAAAATGATTCAGTTACCCAGTTTTGTCATTTAACCAAGCTGTCATTCATAAATCATCTGTCTTTTGATCATTAGAAATATGACTAATAATCCTAATCACAGTATTTTTAAAAATATAGCTTTAAATATCCTGAATTGTTTGAAAGCAAACATTGCAAAGGGAGGGTGAATGAAGTCTGTGAGAATATCTCTACCCCTGAAGTCAGCAGCTGGTTGGGCTAAGATTGTAAACAATAATGACCAAAGATAATCAGCGCATGCTTAACAATTTCAAAATGGACTCTTTTCATTTGTCATTTCTGGGAAATGGGAAAAACTGAAGTTTGGGTTTTGCAAATGTCTTTCTTTTGACTTACAATCTGTTTACAACAGAAGGTCTACTCGGGTTCCAAATAAACTCAACAACCCTTTCTTCTTTTTTTTTTTTTTTAATTTTATTATGTTATGTTAATCACCATACATTACATCATTAGTTTTTGATGTAGTGTTCCATGATTCATTGTTTGCGTATAACACCCAGTGCTCCTCCATTCAATACGTGCCCTCCTTAATACCCATCATGGGGCTAACCCATCCCTCCACCTCCCACCCCTCTAGAACCCCCAGTTTGTTTCTCAGAGTCCATAGTCTCTCATGGTTGGTCTCCCCCTCCGATTTCCCCTCTTCATTTTTCCCTTCCTACTATCTTCTTTTTTTTTTTTTTTAACATATAATGTATTATTTGTTTCAGAGGTACAGGTCTGTGATTCAACAGTCCTACACAATTCACAGTGCTCACTGTAGCACATACCCTCCCCAATGTCTATCACCCAGCCACCCCATTCTTCCCACCCCCCACCACTCCAGCAACCCTCAGTTTGTTTCCTGCGATTAAGAATTCCTCATATCAGTGAGATCATATGATACATGTCTTTCTCTGATTGACTTATTTTGCTCAGCATAATACCCTCCAGTTCCATCCACATCGTTGCAAATGGCCAGATTTTGGGTTTTTTGATGGCTGCATAATATTCCATTGTATATATATACCACTTCTTCTTTATCCATTCATCTGTCGATGGACATCTTGGCTCTTTCCATAGTTTGGCTATTGTGGACATTGCTGCTATAAACATCGGGGTGCATGTACCCCTTCGGATCACTATATTTCAACAACCCTTTCTTTTAAGACCATCACCAGAGATTATTTTTCCAATACTTATCCAATTTCAAAAAAATAAAAACAGCCTCAAACAATCTGAAAGGCTGTTTAGTTTCCAGCATCTTTCACTAAAAGTTTACAGTTTTGTCTTGTTCTATGGAGATGAAAAGTGTTAATATGTCACAATGAAGTAGGTGGGAAGAAAAAATTATTATAATAACAACCAAGTTCTGATTAACTGTGTATTTCTGAAGTGCCTTGAGAACTAGGTTTTGTAGTCTGGAAGACATATACTTTATTAATTTCTTCTATTTCATTTTGTTCATATAATAAACATATTCTTCCAGCTGTTGCTTTTAAATAGAAAATGTTAGATTTTGCCATTACTTCAAATATTTATTTTGGACCATTTAATTGATAGCAAATTAATATTAAAGCTAATACTACAGATAACCTTTATTGCTAGTTATTTACTAGTGATTTTGCTGCCTGTAGAGATACTTTTAACATTTTCTCTATATGAGCTGACAGTGACGAATTTTATAAAAAGTTCCCTCTGCCATTTGAAGTTATTTGCATTTATACGTGTGAAACTACTAGCTTACTATTTAAATGTACTTTAGAACTCCCTAATATTGATGCAATCTTTTCAATAGTAATAAGATCCAGATTCCTCAAGGCTAACAATCAACCTAGATGTGGTATACTTAAAAAAAAAAAAAAATTCTAGGGGCACCTGGGTGGCTCAGTCGTTAAACGTCTGCCTTCAGCTCAGGTCATGATCCCAAGGTCCTGGGATCGAGCCCCGCATCGGGCTCCCTGCTCGGCGGGAAGCCTGCTTCTCCCTCTCCCACTCCCCCTGCTTGTGTTCCCTCTCTTACTGTGTCTCTCTGTCAAATAAATAAATAAAATCTTTAAAAAAAAAAAATTCTATTTGTGTTTTTGGTTTCTAAAAAAATGTAAACTTTTAGGAGAAAGAATGTTTCCTTGATCATTCCCATTAAATGGGCCAGAAGTAGTATTCTTTCAAAGTTTATAAAGATGTTACACATTAAATACTGGAATCAACCATAATGTTTATCAGTAGAAGATTATTCAGGTCATTTATGGAATGAAACAAACTGAGGGTTCTAGAGGGGAGGGGGTGGGGGGATAGCTTAGCCTGGTGATGGGTATTAAAGAGGGCCTGTACTGAATGGAGCACTGGGTGTTATATGCAAACAATGAATCATGGAACACTACATCAAAAACTAATGATGTATGGTGACTAACATAACATAATAAAATAAAATGAAAAAATTAAAATTAATAGGATTTTCAACAGGAGATATGAGAAAATGGGCTATCCAGGTGCACAGAAGAAAACTTCCCTTTTTCATTTTCTTAGATTACTTTTACTACTATTTCTGAAACAAAATAGTAATTGTTAAGTAGTAAAAAAAATAAATTATGACATTAAACCATTTTGAAGCTGCCATTTTATAAATCAAAAGGAATTGAATATCAGCAATTTCATATGGTTCACCTAATTTTTTTTTAAAGATCTTATTTATTTATTTGACAGAGAGAGACCCAGTGAGAGAGGGAACACAAGCAGGGGGAGTGGGAGAGGGAGAAGCAGGCTTCCCGCGGAGCAGGGAGTCCGATGCGGGGCTTGATCCCAGGACCCTGGGACCATGACCTGAGCTGAAGGCAGTCGCTTAACCAACTGAGCCACCCAGGCGCCCCTCCACTTATTTTTTTTATAAAGAATAAATATGCCTGCAAATATGTGAAAAATTCTGAAAAAAATGTGCAAACTCTTAAAACTGAGACTAAGGAAGAGGAAAAATGGGGAATCTGGTTTGTTTTACACACACTTCTACTTTTTGATTTCTCAGTATAAGCACAAATTAATGACATGATGTTATTATCATATTTATGGCATTAAAAAATAACCAAGCAGGCTCTTTTTTTTTTTTTTTAAGATTTTATTTATTTATTTGAGACAGAGAGAATGAGAGAGACATAGAGCACATGAGAGGGGGGAGGGTCAGAGGGAGAAGCAGGCTCCCCGCTGAGCAGGGAGCCCGATGCGGGACTCGATCCCAGGACTCCAGGATCATGACCTGAGCCGAAGGCAGTTGCTTAACCAACTGAGCCACCCAGGCGCCCCCAAGCAGGCTCTTTCCTCAGTGCTACTCGAAGTGCAATTCATGGAAGACACCAGTTTATAAAATTTACCATATCAATTAGAGAACGAGATAGGTACAGAAGTTGAGAGAAGCATTTAGAAAATTTTATAGCAGTTTGGTGAATAATTTTGTGTTTATTGAATCTAATAATGAAAACTGGGGCTTGTATTTTCATTTTATTTGTCTACTAATTGATTTTCATATTATTTTACCAAAGAATCTATCTATGACTTAATTGGAATAAAAAAGAAAGAAAAAAATGTTCCTTTATCATGGATCGTTTGAGCTCAGGCTAACCTTTATTTTTCCAGAATCCAGTCACTGAATGAATGCAAGATGGATAAATAAATGGATGCAGTTGACAGATTTGAGGGACTCCAAGAAAATAAACAGAATGTGGTGCTGCATTGGATTGATGCTGGGGAAGAGAAGGCAGTCATGGAAAACTCCAAGGTTTTCCTGGAAGCTTGCTGATGCCATTCTCTAAGATAGGAAACCCTGGAAGAGTAGCAGATTCGTGCCATGTTTACAGATGATGAATTCTTTTTTGAACAGGTTGACATGGAGATTATCTATGAAATATCCAAATGGGGATGTCAGCAAGCAGACGCATGGATTAGAAGCTCAGGAAGCAAAGTCTGGGCTGAGATCTAGACTTCAGAGTTACGGCCTCTAGAGTGAATGAAGACTACATAGAATGCAGATTGGGGAAAAAAGAAGCTAAGGAGAAACCTCTGGCTGCTTAGCAGTGTCTGACACATGATTAGTAACTCTTTGTCAAAAAAGAGGTAGGTAGATATAAATCTAAGTCTATTTTATTCCAAGCCCCAACTTTCCTTACTAACCCCATTCCTCCAAACTGCACAGCATTCTAACAGATACTGGCTGGGGCTGGAGGTAGGGTGAGGAAGAAAGAAAAATCAGAAACACACAGACAGACCGAAGAGGCCCAGCTGTGTTGAATGTTGCTAAAAGATCAGGATGACAAGAGAAAAATGTCTACTGGATTATCAACATAAGGGTCATTGATAACCTTAACAGATATTCTTTCTGTGGAGAGATAGGGATAAGACCTGTTTTAAGCTGGTTTAAAGTAAGTGGAAAGCACAAAAATGTAGGCAACATGTCCATTCTTTATCAAGGAGCTTAGCTATAAAGACAAATCAAGAAATCTTAGAGTTATTTTAATAAGTTATTATGGGTGTTGGCAATAGAGGCTGGACCTCCAAATAAAATGGTTCATTAGAATCTGATTGGAGTCCCTGGGTGGCACAGTTGGTTAAGAGTCCAACTCTTGGTTTTGACTTAGGTCATGATCTCAGGGTCATGAGATTGAGCCCCGTGTAGGGCTCTGCTCTCAGCAGAGTTGGCTTGAGATTCTCTCTTTTCCTCTCCTTCTGCCCCTCTTCCCTCAAATAAAAAGATAAATCTTTTGAAAAAAATGGAATCTGACTTGAACTTCATGAATAATACTAGAATTAAAAATAATGCCAATAAGAAATATATAATTAAGTGACCCTTAGGTGCTAGGTTTTGTACCTAAGTAAGTTGTTATTATGCATTTTTCTTATAGTTTTAATATATCCGTAACATAAGTTTCATTTTCACTTTAGACATGAGAAAATTTGCATTTAAGAATTTTAAGGGACTTGTCCAGGTTGGTTAAATATTAAATAGCAGAACCCAAATGTGAACCCAGGATTGTTTGATTCTAGAACCTAACCTGTGCTCTTAATTGATGTATATACCTTAATTTTTAAATATTAGGAAAAAATGCACATTACAACAATGTGTCCACCTTCAGCAGTTTCACGTATATTCCATTTATAAGTTCCTTGAAGGCAAGAAACATAAATTCAGAAGAGGCTTTGACTAGAAGTCAGCTGTCCTGGATGTCTTGTCTGGTATTTTCAAGAATTGGCTGCATTTCTTGGGACAAGTCAATTCTCCACAGTAGACCTGAATTAGAGCATTGTAAATTTAGAGTTTTAGGCTAAATAGCTCTTGCTACCTTTATTCAGCTCTGGTATTCTATCATTTCTTGTTATATTCTTTTATTTTTATTTTAATACATTAATATTTATTAAAAGGATCTGAAGAGTCCTATCAGAAGCCTGTTTACATTTATTTTCCAAAAGTTTATAAATTAGTTTGAGAATGAGACACTTTTCTAATGTTGTTTATTAACATCACAAAAACAAATTGTTCCAAGGTCTGATGATAAAAATGTAGCTGTTCTTGTCATTGATATTTTCATCATTACTAATTAAATATACTTATTGAGACCAGCTTCTTGAGGACTGAAACCTTGAATGAGTACAGTTTAGTGGAGAGCCAGCTCAGGAAGAAACCACTCACTAATGACCAGGCTTGGATGGGATGGCATTAGGTGAAGAGTATTGGAGCCCCGGAGCATTGTAATAGATACCCCTTCAACACTCTTGCCTACCCAGTGTTTGAAATCTTCAACGTTTAAAGCTTCTGTTGTATCAGTCTTGGTGAGAGATGCCTGTTTCAAAGTCACCCTGATTTGTTTTTTGAGAATTCCAGCAACTAGGACTCAAGAATATACTTAGGTTCTGTCAGTTTAATGCTTGGGAAGGGAACTTAATTTCTGGAGTGTGTGACAAAAATAAGCAAAGGATGTTTCTGCTTCACATGGTGGGTTGGACACCATTGTTCAGTCTGAAACCTGGTAGAAAGCAGTGAGCTATAACCCACAAGGACAAAAATAAAAGGAGAGGAGTTGGCAGTAATAATGTATGGTGATTAGCAACTGATGTAGGAGGCCAGATAATAAAGAAACCTAAACCAGTGTGGGGGAAGTTCCAAAGTGAGGGGATTAGCATCATAGAACCATAAAAAAGCATCAAGAATTGAAAATAAAAATAACTCTCAAAATAGGCTGGATGTGTGGCTGAAAACCATGAGATTGGTTATGGTTGGAAGCCTATAGAAGAATCATATAGACACCATATTTTCTTCCCCACTCAAGAAGGAAGCTGGAAGATGATTCCTTGGAGAGGGTGAGCCAGAGAGACTCTGATCTTGGTGACAGGGGACACAGCTGACAGGTGGGCTGTCATAATTAAATCAGGGTGGTTAATTGAAAAGTGAGACTACTTGCACCCTTTCTCTGCTAGGCTTCCAGAATGCTGGTAGCCAGGCTTAAACCATTCAAGCAGAAGAATAGATGTTTCTTCTCTGGGTATACTCACTAGCCCAAAAGAAAATACCTATAGAAAAAAATAGTTAGATGTCCTTCCTATGAAACAGCTCAATAACATCATCCTACAGTGAAGTCTACCGCTTGACAAGCTCAGGCTGCACATAAAACATTACTCATCAACCTTTCCTGTTTTGATGTCAAATAGGGGCAGTGTGCTAAAGATCACCAACAGTTGAGAGGTTTGAAACATTGAAGACAAAAACCAAATAAAAACAACAAAATAAATCAGAGGAAACAGTGCAGAGATCAGAGCGGGGGAACATTAAAACCAAATCATTATAACCCTATTGTCTCTTTCCAAGTTCCTAAATATACTAAGAAATACCCAATGAGTGCTGTGCATCTTTTAGTTCTGAGAGCAAAATAAATCACGTTTTGGTATGCAGCTTTGACCAATTTGCCAGATGACCTGAAATGCCTTTTTTGGGGGGTGAAAAATGAGGATATGAAAAGATACTACAGTAGGTACATGAACAAGTAACACTGCCAGTTGGTTCTTATGGATGGAGAGACCCAGGAGTGCTTGGAATGTCTGGGGAATATGGAGATGTTATATCATACCTGTGATGCTCCAGTAGTGAATTTCTAGTGGAAGTCTTTATGATTTGAGGACAAAACTGTACCATCTTCTAAATTTAACTTACCATCATTTAACAAAATAGCTTTTCTCTCCTTTGAGAAACTAAGATAGAATAAATACCTAATTATGAAATACCAATGACCATGGAGCTCAAACTGCCAATCACAAAATACTTATTACTTGATCCATTGACTCTTCAGATTAGTTGTGCCTAGCAATCTTTAATAATCATGTGAAAGTAATAGGTCCAAATCAAGAAGGTATTGAAGATATAGTATACACATATTTTTAGTGGGTTACTTCTAATTCAATGTCATCCCTCCTTTAACCTGTAATTATAGACTCATGGGTGTGACCCTGTGACCAGTTGTCTCAGGAGGGGAAAAAAAAAAGCCAATAAAGTTTTAGGCATATATCTGCATGATAAATTGACATTCAATGGAAAATGACTAATACATTCTAAGACAATCAGACATTTAAAAAAAAATCTATTTATTTGACAGAGAGAGACACAGTGAGAGAGGGAACACAAGGACGGGTAGTGGGAGAAGGAGAAGCAGGCTTCCCGCTGAGCAGGGAGCCCGATGTGGGGCTCGATCCCAGGCCTCTGGGATCATGACCTGAGCCAAAGGCAGACGCTTAATGACTGAGCCACCCAGGTACCCCCAGACATTGAGAAACAGGAAACACTCTCTCAGTGATTTATGAATGGTGAGATAATGATTTCGATGGATGGTCAAGGTCTTGGAGGGAGCTAGAGTTCACACAAAGACACCTATGGAAGACTTACAGGATAGATTTCTTCAAATGGGCCCAGCATTTAATAGTACTGGTTTCTCAAGTGAAATTTTATTAAATACCCTTTCTATGAAGAAGGTTTTTAAGAAGAAGTAGAATAGGTAACAGCTTTCTTCCTCAGCTCTCTAGAGATCGCTCAATAGGCTTATGAACTAAGTAGTCATGAAAACTATATATGTGCTCAGTAGTATGGACTTCCCTCCACAAGGCTGATTTCTCTCTTTCTACTCTTCAGCTTGCAAACAATAGAAACTAAACCTGGGCCCCCAAATGATATGACTTAAAAGAAGAAAGAAGCCACACAGCAACAGGTTGATTGTGGTGAACCCCCATCCATCAGGTAGGAAATAGTAATTCATGCTAACTTGAAAAATATATGAGTTGGTATTTGCTTCCTCTAACTTATCATTCTTTTTTTGCTTGAAATGTCACCTGAAACTTACTGACATGTCTTACTATGTTATCCCATACAAAGTGAACTCACTTTTCAGGGAACAAATAATATCTATAGGAATCACTGGTCTCACCATATCCATATCACCCAAGGAAACGGACTTACATCATAATGGTAGAATGGCTAAGGAGACTCATGTAAGCTTTAACTTGGAGATATGCTTCATAATGTTGGGATGCTCTGATATAGGATGTGTACAATACAGTCAAGTATGTATACGTGGCTCTAGGAACCAAAGTACAGAAATAGAGGTCATTCCATTTATCATTACATCTAATTACCCATTAGTGACATTTTAGTTTTTAGAGTCTGTGACTCTGGGTCCTGTAAACACAGACAAGATTTAATGTGCAAAATATGAATGTTTCTATCAGAGAACCAACACTGTTGTAGAACACAGATTCTATTAATTTGAGCCTAAGTGTTCAACTTGGTCATATCAGTCTTCTCTTGTCAGTGGATAAACAGAGAGAATAGGAAGTTATGAGGTATTTTGGCTTATCTAGTAGGGGAAAATAAGGTTGCTGATAAGCAAAGGGACATGACGTAGTCTAGAAATAATCGAGATGATACTTACTGGTGTTACCTTATGCTACTCTGTTTGACATTAAAAGTTAATGTAAGGATGCAGCAAGCATATGTAGGAAGCATGAACATAGGCTTAGTTAGATGACTCATAAATCAAGTTATGGTCCCTTAACCAGTTAATAAAATCTAAATGACTACATTGTCTAAAAATTAGCACCTGTGTAAGGTTGCTTGACTATTTCTTCTTTACTGGGTGATGTGGCCAAATGGTGTGTGTGGCTTTGCACATAAATGGGCCAAGTAGGCACTATCCATCTGTGAAATACACTTGTTCAGGGCAAATAGCTCTGTTGGAAAGCCTTGGACATTCTTAGTTCTTGGAAACAATAATAGGGTCATTTCTTACCTGCCTACCTGACATGGTGTGTTCCAGAGAGAGAGGCAGCCTTTGACACCAGAGACATTCTCTCACCCTTTCTTTTATATGACTTGTCAAAAGGCTAAGGTAAAGTGAAAAATAGACCAGCCAGTAATGGGGTGATAAATGAGGTTGGGGGTTATGAGTTTCAATTGACTTTTTCATTATGTGATAGTTGACTGGGGGGAAAAGTGGGTGCCTTTTCCTTTTGAAAAAATAAATGGCATGTAATATTTCTCTTCTATTCCCTGGATAAGAATCTAAGGCTCTTTCAGTATTTGGGCACTACCTTTGAAACCTCTGGGGTTATTATTACTCCCAGGAGATAGATCAGAGAGAAGTTTATCCTGTGGTATCTCCAGCAGTGAAGAATCTTAGGGTTCCACTCAACATTCAGTGTTGGGTAAAGCGAGAACCCAGTTATAAGTCAATCTGTACCTTCTACTGGATGATAAGAAGAAATGAAATCCTTCCAAATAGCTAGTTTATACAAACATCCTTCTGTTATTCCATCAGTCCACCTAGATAGCCATCTAGCTAGCCACTATAATGAAATACACTTATTTATTAAGAAATTACAATACATCCATAATTATATGAACTTTTGTTGGAAATTTGAGAAACAGAATCATAAATCATGTGAAAATCTGAGATGTCAAAGAAAATAGATTCATCTACTCCAATACTATCTTTGTGAAAGAGGAAAATGAAGGTTCCAAGTAATAGGAAATTATTTTTTCAAGGCAGAGAGGCATATAGTTTTATGGCAGCCTTGAGCAAGCCTCAAAGCAGGTTAACATCAGAGCCAGGGCTAAGAACCAGGCCATCCAACCCTTAGAAAGCATATCTGCTCTTTCTGAAATTATAATCCAAATGTGGAGGAAGAATCAACATATGTGAGATAATTCAAGACAATGAGGTGATACAGTGTATAAATAATCAGTATCACACAGGGTGTCACTTGTTTTGAATTATATGTACTTATATAATTATAGTTATATGAATTATATATGTATAAAATAAGAGAGAATTGGGTGTGGAATGGGTTTTGGAATAATCTAGAAAGCTTCTAAGGAGGTATGAATATGGAAATAGGTAGTTTGAGCCATGGTGGTAAATAGGATTTAGATAACAGAGAGACAGATGGAGGGATGCTAGGTGGAGGACCTTTGATAAACTGAGTGTGACGTTGTCCTGGTGGAGCTATCAGTGGGGTGGATGAATGGACCTTTCTTGCTGCATCAGAAGGTCAGAACTAGCAACACTGACAAAATTATATTCATTCATTCTATTTTGACAAACTTTACAATGTTGATCCTTGGGTAACTATTAGGTGTTTTGTTTTTTCTTTTCTCTTCTCTTCTTCCCTTTCTTTCTTTTTTTTTCTTTTCTTTCTTTTCTTTTCTTTTTTTTTTTTTTTGGTCTAGTTGTTTTCTTTTGGTTTGAATCTCCACTTTCTTTGTTCATTTGCTTTTTGTTCATTTTTGGTTTGAACTTCCTTTTATTTTCCTGAGCTGCAGGAAATAAGGTGTCCTTGCACTAATTTTCCACCTTAGGATCTTTGAAGAGAGCACAGTAGGGTCTCAGGGAAGTGCAGGAAGAGTTCAAACTCTAAATGGAAAGCAGACTCAGTCCATCCAGTGTTAGTATATAGTTCCTTCCAGTGAAATTGGCTTGCTGTTTCTCACTCAGCTTTCTTAAAAATGTATTGGCAAATCTTAACAGCTTTTACCCTTGTTGATCTGCATGGCAGACCTCTACTAATTACTAAACTGCAAATTAAATGCTTGAGGATGAACAGAGATCAGATTAGGAACTTCACACTTTACAGAGACCAGCTCAGCAGGAGTAGTCAGATTCTTTAAGCCATCACAAAGGAGTGGAAACAGGCTGCTCTTGTCTGGAAGCCCATTAAAGCAGGAGCTAGAATAGCTGTAATGTGATATTAAAGCTAATTTTCTACAGGCTTAGAGGTGACTTGGACACAATAAATAATAATAATAACATTATACTGTCTTGTCAAAACATGCTCTATACACACATTGATATGACTTATTATTTTAAAAGAATAGTGTTGGCTATAATCTCATTGACATCTACCAGAGCTTTATGAAATGGAATTAATATTACAATAGGATCATTTCCTAAGGGGTTTTAATGCAACAAGAGACTATTTATGCCAGAGTATAAATTGTCTTGAGATATAATTACTCATATTGCACTTCTGAGCTGTTCTTGTGATACATCTTGTTAGTGAAATCATCTGTCTTAGAAAATATAAAATAGGTGAAAATTAGCAGTTGGAGAGTCCAAAAATTAACTTTTAAAAAAATTTACTGATTTGTTGGGGTGCCTGGGTGGCTTAGTCAGTTAAATTGTCAACTCTTGATTTCAGCTCAAGTCATGATCTCAGGATCCTGGGATGGAGCCCAACATCAGGCTCTGCTGCTCAGCAGGGAGTCTGCTTGTAATTTTCTCTCCCTCTCCCTCTGCCCCTTCTCCCACTTGTGTGCGCTCTCTCTCTAAAATAGAATAAATAAATCTTTAACAAATTTTAAATAAACTTGCTGATTTCTTAAATAAGCCATTTTTAAAAGAAGGCACAAAATAGCATAGCTATTTTAATTGGCCATATATGGAGTTGGGAGCTCCTATTCTCTGAGCCTCACAGACCTACCCAGCAGATACTAAAATAAGACAAGATGTGATAGTAGTTAAAATGGGTTAATAATGTCAAGAAAAATGAAGATAAGTGAATGGAAATGAGTAGTATTTTAGTAGGGAAAAGCAGCAAGACTTGGTATATAACCAAAGGTTAGCAATGAAAAAGAAGGAAATCATGCAAATTGATAAGATGACTCAAGGGAATAATGTAGAAAAAGAGAAAAAATAATTTTGTAAATAACCCTGAATAACTATAATTTATGTTTCAGGTAGAGAAGGAAGAAACCATAAAGGGATTGATGAGTATCTGGAGAAGGCCACAATAAATTATGTAGTATGTGTTGGCACAAAATTGAAGGAAGAGATTGTTTCAAGTGGATGAGAATTCTCAATACTAATAAATGTTGAGAAAAGGTCAAGAGATACAATTTTTAAGACTGCCTAAAAGATTCAGTAATAAAGAGGCTTTTGTTGTTCTTGGTAAAAATATAGGGCTCTGGTCCTAAGAGTTATGAGAAACATGGAGGGCCAAATTTCTTCTTTGCAGATATCCTCCAATTTTCTCTGGCTACTCAACAAAAAAGGAGGGTCCATTCAAAATACTGGATGCCAGCACTAATGTTATGGTTTGCCCTAGGAGCACGGGGACAGCATATGAAGCAGGAAATGCTGACGTTCCTTAATAGTGAATAGGCATATGAATGAGACCAGAATTGAGAAGATGTCCAGTGGTCATGGGCTGAAGAAAAGCCATGGGCTTGGTGTCTAATGGCAATTCAGAATAGATGTTTTTCAGAATCAAGAACAACAATGGGCCTTGGGGAATCAGGCAGATGTTTACAACAATAATTTTTCATTTTAGTCCTTGATCCTTTCCTTGGATCATTTCATCATCATATGTGATTTTAATGACTGTTTATGGTTATGACTCCCAGGCTTATTCATCTCACCTATATTTTGTCTTTGAGCTTCAGACTCCTATATCTAACTGCCTAGAGGACATCTCTTAAAAAATCAGTAAACTCCAAAATTTCAGCCTGCAAAACTGAAGTCATAATCTTTCTCCTTCAAACCTGCTTCTCATTTCCCCATCTCAATTGATGTTATTTTAATTTATCTAATTGGCCAGGCAAGTAACTAAAGGTCATGTATCTTTTTCTCATTTTGCCAATTTCTTTTTTTTTTATTTATTTGCGAGAGAGAGAATGAGAGACAGAGAGCATGAGAGGGAGGAGGGTCAGAGGGAGAAGCAGACTCCCCGCCAAGCAGGGAGCCCGATGTGGGACTTGATCCCGGAATTCCGGGATCATGGCCTGAGCCGAAGGCAGTCGCCCAACCAACTGAGCCACCCAGGCGCCCCTCATTTTGCCAATTTCTAATCATGTACCAAGTCTTGTTGATTTTATTTCCTGAATACCACTCAACTCCGTTCACTTATTTTCATCTTCCTTGATGTTATCCCATTCTAGGCCACCATTACCTATTGTTTGATATTTGCAACAACTGCTTAGTTGTCTGCCTATCACCAAACCTGGTTCTTGACAATTCACTCTGCCTAACATAGCCAGAATGGTAATTTTAACATGCATAATTAATTTTGTCATTCTCCTTATTAAACCTCTTCAAAGTCTTTGCACTGCTTTTAAAATTAAGTCCAATTATATTAATCCAATTTGAAGATTTATAATCTGGACTTTGCTTATCCCTACAGTATTATTTCATACTGTTCTTCCCCTTGCTTCTCATTCCAGCCTCATTAGCCTTCTTTCAGTTCCTCAAACTTACCATGTTCCTTCCTACCTTGGGGCCTTTGAATAGTTTCCCCTCTGTGTAGAGCATTCTTTCCTGTTTTGAACCATGTTCTTATCTTTTTCTTGGGTAACTTCTATTCATAAGTCATTTTCTAGCTCAGAAGTTCCTTCTTTTGGTACACCTTGTCATTTTTTTCTTGATAACCTGGAATGACATGCTAGGTAAAAGGAACTGCTATAAATAGCCCTTTAGTAATGTGAGGATGAGGTGCAGGGGGAGAGGAAGCATTCTATGGTCCTATGATTAGGGTTCAGTCTTTTAGGAAGCTTATGCCTCTGAACTATGAATTTCACAAATTCTTCCATGTTCTTCTTCCTGCGTAGGTGGAACAGGATGGCTAGAGCAGGCTGAAATTGGACATTTCTCTTCCTTGAGGTAAATTAGGCTTTGATAATACCACAACTTGTTAGGTTCTGGTTAACTAGTTTTCCCTTAGGACAGGGTTTGTTAAAGAACAATGCTCTGGCATCTTGCAAAATGGTTCCTTCTCCCCTTCCTATCCTGGAACCACGAGGCGATTTTCTCAGGTATTTACTGTGAGAACCTGGTTGAGCTTCTGGAGGTACATCACAATATTGGGGGGAGGGAGTTCCTCTGGAGTTTTAACCCTAATAATTGTTCACATGGAGCTTGCAGCATTCATATTTCCCACCCCAGCACTGGTTCCCATTACAGGTTCTGCTCCAGTAAGCCATAACTTCCTGTATTTGCCTGTTTCTCCAGTCTTGAGGGCAGTGATTTCCCTGAGTCCTCCTCTCTCTCACATATCCAAGAAGAGTTGCTGATCTTTCAGGTATGTTCAGCTAATTTTTACTTCTTAGGACAGAGTGGTAACTTCCAACCTCCTTATATGTAGAATGGAAAACTAGAAGTTACTTATTCTATGTTTCCCCCCAAGTTTGATTTAGATGCCTCATTATACGTGTTCCTACTGTACCCTAAACTTTCCCTAAGACATTTCCCTCATGTTGTATTATAATTAGACTTATTTGCTTTTCTTCCATAGACTGTAAGAGGACATGAAGAGTCCAGACTCATTCATCAATGTATTTTCAGTATATACCACAATAATAAATAGTACTGAGTAACTGAATGATAACAAACATAGTTGGATTTAGCAAAAGTCTAACAATACCTTAATCCATATTTGGCATTTCACAGTAGGCATGCTGCCATCCATCACTACCAATCCAAGATGGGCATCCCTAACTCATGATGCTACTCTTTCATTCTGAATCCAACTAAGATGTTACAATTCACTTATATACGCAGCCACTACCAACCACCAAGAGTTGCTGTGTAGCATAAAATTTATTTTTCTTCCATGCCCTAGACTATACAGACTAAATCTAAATGGGTGACAATGTTCTTAATCTTCTCCTAGGTTCATGGTTTTTGTGCTATGTTGACATCTTCATACTGTTTTTGGAAACATAAAAAGGCTGCTGCTTACAAAAGCATAATCTAGATTCTAAAAAAATAATTCTAAAAAAGACTAAAGTGCTTCCAATGAGGTTGGACGACAAATCTTGGTATCCAGGCTTGGTCTTGGTTGCTGAGACCGTTGGCAAAAATTGGAGTGGAAACAGGTTATTAAAACGTTTTTTCATCAAACATGTTCATGCCAAAGAGATTTATTAGTTATTCACTGTGTGTTTAAAGCTTTGCTTTGGTTACTCTGGTGAATCAAGCATTATCCTTGTCTTTGAAGAGCTCAGAGTCTACCCAAGAGAAAGTCATGTAAGAGACTGATTACAATAACACATATACATACTATAAAAGAGTGATGTGCAAAGTCCTGTGGGACTAAATAGAGCCAGTTAATAGCGTCAGGAGTCACATCTCGAAGAATGAGATCTTAGTACTTTTCTGCAATCCTATACAACACCCTGGCCATTCATTCAGGTTCCTCCTCCCTCCAAAGGCTACTTTTCTCCTGCCCCTTTTCTTTTTTTTTTTTTTTTCTTTTTTTTTTTTTATTTTTTAAGATTTTTTATTTATTTATTTGAGACAGAGAGAATGAGAGACAGAGAGCATGAGAGGGGGAGGATCAGAGGGAGAAACAGACTCCCTGCCGAGCAGGGAGCCCGATGTGGGACTCGATCCCGGGACTCCAGGATCATGACCTGAGCCGAAGGCAGTTGCTTAACCAACTGAGCCACCCAGGTGCCCTCTCCTGCCCCTTTTCTTAAATCTCCAAAACTTTTCATTCTACTCCCCACTTTCAAATGACTTTATTTTTTTTTTATTAATCTAAGAAAATAAAAGTATGTAGAAAATAACTTCCAGAAGTTTTATCTACCTACTGCTCCAGTACCCTGTGCTCCCCTGAGATCTATCTGATCCCATTCCCTACCACTGCCCCCTGCGATTCTCAGCCCACACAGGCCTCCTCAGTACTCCTCCAACTAACTAGGCTTATATTCCTGCCTCAGAGCTTTTGCACTTGCTATTTTCTCTGCCTGAAGCTCTCCCTAGACATCTGAAGAACTTGCTCTCTCACATTGCTGAGGTCACAGATACCTTATGTCTGAAGTCTGCCCTGGCTACTCTATATAATACTGCCTGCATTATCTCCCTATTCTTCAATGCTGCTTTATTTTTCTCCATACCTCTTACCCCTAAATGCAGCCTACATTATCTATTTTATTGTCTCTGTCCCTCCACTAAAAATAACTTTCACAAGGACAGAAACATTAACAGTCTTGTTCACTGATATCTTCCCAAGCATAAATAGTATCCTTTACTGATATTTTCTCATTGTTGAGAATGGAGTCTTTTCATATATTATATACTCAATAAATATTTTTGAGTAAAATAATGTGTTGAAGGAGTGGAGATTAGCACATAAATTATGTTCAACAAATAATATTTACTGGAGAAATTAACACTAGGTAAAGAAATAAATTAACACGAGATAATTCTATACAGTGAAGAGAGACTATCCAAAGGCCATAATACAACCTTTAAGGCTAGGCTGATGCCCCTAAATGTGAGACAGGAATCAATCACAATCCTAGAGGAGAACACAGACAGAAACTTCTTTGACCTCAGCTACAGAAACTTCTTCCTAGAAACATTACCAAAGGCAAGGGAAGCAAGGGCAAAAATGAACTATTGGGACTTCATCAAGATAAAAAGCTTTTGTGGGGCACCTGGGTGGCTCAGTTGGTTAAGCGACTGCCTCTGGCTCAGGTCATGATCCTGGACTCCTTGGATCAAGTCCTGCATCAGGCTCCCTGCTTGGCAGGGAGTCTGCTTCTCCCTCTGACCCTCCCCCCTCTCATGTGCTCTCTCTCTCATTCTCTCTCCCTCAAATAAATAAATAAAATCTTTAAAAAAAAAGATAAAAAGCTTTTGCACAGCAAAGGAAACAGTCAACAAAACTAAAAGACAACCAACAGAATGGGAGAAGATATTTGCAAATGACATATCAGATAAAGGGCTAGTATCCAAAATGTATAAAGAACTTATCAAATTCAACACTCAAAGAACAAAGAATCCAATCAAGAAATGGGCAGAAGACATGAACAGACATTTTTCCAAAGAAGACATCCAAATGGCCAACAGACACATGAAAAAGTGCTCAACATCACTCGGCATCAGGGAAATCTAAATCAAAACCTCAATGAGATACCACCTCATACCAGTCAGAGTGGCTAAAATTAATAAGTCAGGAAATGACAGATGTTGGTGAGGATGTGGAGAAAGGGGAACCCTCCTACACCGTTGGTGGGAATGCCAGCTGGTGCAGCCACTCTGGAAAACAGTATGGAAGTTATTCAAAAAGTTGAAAATAGAGCTACCCTACAACCCAGCAATTGCACTACTGGATATTTACCCCAAAGATACAAATGTAGTGATCTGAAGGGGTACATGCACCCCAATGTTTATAGCAGCAATGTCCACAAGAGCCAAACTATGGAAAGAGCCAAAGTGTCCTTCAACAGATGATTGGATAAAGAAGAAGTGGTATATATATACAATGGAATATTATGCAGCCATCAAAAAAATCCAAAATCTTGCCATTTGCAATGACATGGATGGAACTAGAGGGTATTATGCTAAGTGAAATAAGTCAATCAGAGAAAGACAAGTATAATATGATCTCACTGATATGAGGAATTTGAGAAACAAGACAGAGGACCATAGGGGAAGGGAGGAAAAAATGAAACAAGATGAAACCAGAGAGGGAGACAAACCATAAGAAACTCTTAATCTCAGGAAACAAACTGAGGGTTGCTGGAGTGGTGGGGGGGTGGGAGGGTTGAGGTGGCTGGGTGATGGACATTGGGGAGGGCATGTGCTATGGTGAGCTCTGTGAATTGTGTAAGACTGATGAATCACAGACCTATACCTCTGAAACAAATAATACATTATATGTTAAAAAAAAAAAAAAGGAGAAGATGGTAGGAAGGGAAAAATGAAGGGGGTAAATTGGAGGGGGGAGACAAACCATGAGAGACTATGGACTCTGAGAAAGAAACTGAGGGTTTTGGGGGGGTGGGGGATGGGTTAGACCAGTGATGAGTATTAAGGAGGGCACATATTACATGGAGCACTGGGTGTTAAACACAAACATGAATCATGGAACACTACATGAAAAACTAATGATGTAATGTATGGTGACTAACATAACATAATGTAATAAAATTAAAAAACAAAAAGACTAGGTCTGATGCCTTATAATCTTTGTAGCTCTGGTATCTACCATATTGTCTGGTAAACAGTAGATATATACTGAATAAATAAATGAGAAATAAATACTAGCCATTAAATCTACTGAGTCCATTCAAATCTGTTAAATCACACTTGAATATTTAATGGTATTGGGCAATGTTTTAATAAATATTCTGTGAAAGAGGCATGTTATAGAACTTTCTGCATAGTATGATTCCCACATGTAAAAGAATATATTTACAGTAATTTTAGGCATAGAAGACTAGATGAATAAATTTCAGAAACTATGCCAGTGATTATGTGTAGGTTATGACACAAGGATGAGCCATCTTATATTTTGTGCATTTCATATTTGCTCTAATTATTATTTTTAAATCAAAGTAAAAAATGTTATAAAATCACATGATGTTACTAAAATAGGAATGGGAAAAGTCAGGGAAAAGGTAGCAATTAGTTATCTGGTGTCTAAGATTACCTTTTCACATTAGTACAGCTTTATGAGCCATTCAAATGGTTGGTATTTATGTGTGGTCCACAAAGGCTGAGCTGCCATCAGCAGTTTTCAGAATGTCACTTGAACTTCTGTCAGGTAATAGGATATTCATTCATCTTCATCAGCTATAAATTTGGAATCCCAATTCAATTTAAAAATATTTATTGAGCTCTTAATATGTGCCAGGCACTCTGCCAAGGCATTGAAGTGACAAAGGCAAACAAGACACAGTCCATGACCTCAACGTTTTCCATTTAGACAGAAGAGAGACATATTTAAAAACAAAGGCAAAACAAACACATGCAAACAAACAAAACCCACCAAATTCAGTGTGATTATTATAAGGAAATCTCTGTGAGGGCAGGGACCATATTTGTTTTACCCACTTTGCATCCTTTGTGCCAAACACAGTACCCAAAATGCAGAAGGCAACCAACAGCTATGTGTTCGATTTTAAGTTTAGGAATGAAACTCGAGAAGTATTCTCAAGGAATGTATCAGAATGCCTTCTTCAAAGGACATATTGGTTTCTAGTCTTTCTTAGAAGCAATTCCATGCATGTTAAAAATTAGGTCTGCTTAAATTGGCTGTTCTTATATTTAAAAAGTAAAATCTCACTAAATGCATGCCTTATTCAGCAGGAATGGGAGAGTAACTATAGGTGTAAAACTTCTTTGAAGACCTGCAGATAGCTAGACATGGCCTTCTTTTCCATCCTATTTCTCTACCCATTACATCATAGCGCCAATGGGCTAGAGGAGCAAACATATAGGTGAGACAACATGTAAAGGGAAAGGAGCATGGATTCTGAGTCAGAAAAACCTCATTGCTGTGGATTTTAACCACAGCGTCTAACATTTAGCTGGATGACCTAGACTAAATGGCTTAATCTCTCTGAGTCTCTTTATCTTTAAAAATGAAGGTGGTAGATGCATCTCAGGATTATTATGGAAATGGAATAATGTGTAAAACTTTCAGTGAAAATTAGATGTAAAAATACGGTGTATTAATTTGTTGAGGCTACTATAACAAAGTACCACAGATTGGTACTCACAATTCTGAGGATACAGTTCTGAAATCAAGGTGTTGGCAGGGTTAGTTTACTCTGAGTCCTCTCTCCTTGGCTTGTAGACAGCTGCCTTCTCCCTGTGTCTTTGCCTAATCTTCCTTCTGTGTGTGTGACTGTGTCCTACTCTTTTTTGCTCATGAGGACACCAGTTATATTGGATTAGGACATACTCTAATGATCTAATTTTAACTTAAGTACCTCTTTAAAAACCCTAAGTCCTAATAGAGTTGCAATCTGAGATGCCAGGAGTTAGGGCTTCTACATATGAAATTTGGTAGGAACACAATTCAGCCCATAACATACGAATTTCCTTTGTTTTTTTTCCCTATCACTGTTTTTAGGTAGAGTTTTGATATTCTAATTTATTGAAAGTTTCTGGTAAATGAATCCCCTCCCACCACCACTACCAAAGATTAGCAAAAGTTATAGGCATGGCCTGGCAGGATGAAAGTTCTTCTTTGGGATCAGTGTTTATTCTCAGATGTAACCTGGGTTTAATGTAGATGCATAATGACATTTTAGACCTGATAGGGAATGGAAAACTTTATCAGCTACTGAAAAATATTTTGTATGTTTATAGATAAACTTTTAAATGAAAAGAAATTGGAGCTCATGGGCTAGTTTCAGCTCATTTGACTACTCTTAAAACTTGATTCCTACTAACATACTGTATAAACCAGAAACAGATGTAATAAAACTAAGTATATAGATACTCTATGTCTCAGGACTTACTGATTGTCCTGGCCGAGCTCAGATAGGTACAATATTACCAGCGTCATTTTCTGTGCATAGTAAAATTGATATAAAGAACAGCTCAATAGAAGAGATACAGTTTGCAGTGAAGAGTTTATAACACTTGTCATAATGGATCTGTCAGAAGAAAAAATGTTTACAGTTCACTGCAGAATATAAAATGTTTGCTAAGTCAGCAGTAAAAGTCGAAGCTCAGATAAATTTGCAGCAAGGGTAGCAACACTACAGCATAACATAAATACACCCAGCAGGAGAGTAGGGGAAAAAAAAAAAACACAACAACTTAGTTCTGAGCAGGATTTGATTTATATCATAAATAAATATAAGGGGTATTAGGAAGATTAGTGCATTAGAATGTTAACACAAATCAAGATGTCCTGTGCCAAGCGGGATTCCTTACACAACGGTAAACTGTGCCAATACCAGGTAAGTTGCCGCAGCTTCTTACTGTGCTTTTCATTTCAAGCTGGGAAGTTTCTGTATGTGGGGTAGCCGTGTAATTATGGATAGTGGTGTTAGAATGTCCAGCTGGAACTCAACCATGTGGACCATTGCCTGACCATTGACTCAGCTCTTCCTAGATAAGCAAAGAATTGGCTGGTTTTGAATTTTGAAAAGGGAAAAAAGGCTATAAAAGAAAGGTTAGTGTTATTTTAGAAAGCAGTTCTTCTTTAGCAGAAAGAAGTTAGGAAATATATTTAAGAGTTCTGTCCCTATCTACAAGGCAACAGGAGAAGGCCTGGTAGCCATGTTAGTCTTCGTGACTGCCTCCCAGTGAGAACTATGTGGATCAGGAGCCATCAATAAACCCAAGTTGGACAAATAAGACTCTTTCTGCAGGAATTTGGAATTGCTTGTGAATGAGGTAGTCTCTGGGCCATTAAATCTATAACATGCACGCTCTCCTGTGATACTGCAAACTCTGCAGCCCACCACTGGGCTGGAACAAGGGTATGTACTCTTTCTTTCTGTTTCCAATTGCTGCTTCCTGACCATTCTTCCTCCTACCTTCATACAAATTCCCATTACCCAGCCTTGTTGTCCTCACCTACATATTCTTGGGTCATTCCCTCATTCCTTGAAGATTTTAGCTTTTGGTTCACTGTTTCATCCTCTAACATTACCTCCATCATAACTATTGGTAATTTTAGTGCCAATCTAGATGAGAGTTCCATTATGTTGGACTTTAAATTCTTATCCTTTTCTGATACAATAATTGTGTCCTCCACCCTACATTAACTACTCTTTGCTAGAGTCATAACCTGGGTATAGCTATGAACTGTAAATGCATTCCCTCTGTATTCTAAATTTTAGGAAATCCACATTTAGATCATCACCTCTCATCTTTCCAAGTCATTATTTGTAGCACCTGACTCTAACAAATATTCCATCTTGCCAGGACCTTCGGTCAATTTTATCTCCTTTTTAATGTCCTTCATATCCCATACCTTCTGTATCTTCACTTGGGATTCTTGAAAAGTTTGAGTTTCATGGCCTATCATTGTAACAACTCCCTTACATGTATGCACTTTCAATTATTTTGCTAATTTCTCATGTTATATACTCACCTGACAAAAGTCTACCCTTGATTGTCTCTAGTTCTCTTCCCACCCCTTGACTAAACCTCACAGCTGAATTGAATATGGTTGGAGAAAAATGTATGACCATCCTACTTTGTCTTGCTCTAAAACCCTGACCATTCTTTGGGTGGACTTTTGCATCCAGCAATCATAACTACTTTTCTCTCCAGTCACTCTCCCACACAACTTGTTTGCACCCTCTCTTTTTTCTTTGAACATCCAGCACCTCCTCTTCCCTCCTCCTTCTCAGATGTTTGCTTGGTGTTCTGTTTCCCTGAGAAAATAGAAACTGAGGAAAGAATTTCTTCCAGTTTCTACCCACTGACCTGAATCTTTGCCAATATATTTCTTTCTTTCCTCCTATAAAAATGGAAGAACTGTTTGCATTCCCTTCTGGATTCACCCCTCCATTTGTCCATTAGTCCCATCCTCTCTTGCCCACTTATGAATATTATTCTATTCATTCTCCTTCTCTCCTTCATTAGATCACTCTGTATCTACCAAATCATTCTCCCAAGCCTACAGTAGCTCCCATCTTCAACAACAGCAGCAGTAACAGCAAAAACCATCTCTCCTCTTGCTATTGCTGCAATTCTGTGATCTTGCTCTTCTTACAGCAAGTATATCTATAACTGCCGTTCTAATTCTTCTCCTCCTGTTTTCTCTTGAATCATCTCTAATCAATTTTTCCACACAACTCCACGAAACTGCTTCTGTAAACGTCAGCATTGACCTTCTTGTGACTAAATCCAACAGTCCTCATTCTAATGATCTGGTTATCAGAAGTTGATGCAGTTGATTTCTATGTCTTTAATTTTTAAATCTTTCTTCCATTGGCTTATGGAGCATCAGATACTCTTGATTCTCTCTTATGTTACTGGCCTTGATCTCAGTGTCCTTTGCTAGTCCTTTTTTTATCTCTCTACAACTAAAATTCTCAATTCTTATACTTCTCTATCTATATTCACTCTCTCTGGATATTCTTGTCTCATCTAGACTCATGGTTTTGAATATCATTTATTTGCTGTTAACCCTCAAATATATATCTCTATGCCAAACTTCTCTTCTGAAATTCAGTCTTATATCAAATTTCCTACTTATCTTCTGTACCTGGATGTATAAAGCATATCTCAAATTTAATGTGTCCAAAATAGAATTCTTGATATTCTTCCTCCTATGCCTTCCAAAGCCACTGCTCCCATAGGATGGCAACTCCATCCTTCCAGTTGCTGAGGCCAAAACATTTATGGAAAGAAAGTGCCAATGGCTGATTAGAGGCCTCTTTTATTCTCAGGGACAACTGATGGACCAAATCTTGATCAAATCTTCCCCTACTACACTAACTCATGAAATTTATGAGAGTATAACAGATCCAAGATGGGTGAGATTCTGGCCAAGGTTATTATGCACAGGACCAAGCACCTGTACCTCATTGTTGAGATTGTTTATCGAGTCATGACTAACCAATATTTATGAGATACAGCTGCACCAGTAACTGGGCACAAACTCTAAGAGCTGAAGGGTCCACAGAGCTGATGGTTTCACTGAGCTGATGTCAACCTTTCTCACTCAGCTTCTCTTATGAGCTTGTGCATGCCAAATGCAAAGAAATTGCTCGTGTGAAACACAAGATCTGTTATGTCATTGTCATGAATTCTACATGGGTTTCTATGCTGCATCCTTTCTTAAAGCTATGTAAACATGATGCTTAGTGAAACACTGTATCCAGTGAGTCTGGTCATCAGTCTGAAATCAAGACCAATGCTGCTGGTCAATTGTTATGAGTGTTGCAGTTTAGAATTGCATTCAGCTTGCTTCCTGCTCTCATTCCACACAGTCAACAGTTCTTTTGGTTGTATTTTCAAAATGTATTCAGAATCTGAAAAAAATTCTCACTCACCTGCACTGCTCTAATCCTGATCTTAGCCACAGATAGCTCTTTTCTAGATACTGTAATAGCCTTCTAATGGGTGTCTCTGTTCTTTCCCTGTCCACCCACCTCTTTTCAAAACTGCAGGTAAAGTGTTTCTTTTAAGATGTGAGTCAGATCGTGTCACTTTTCTGAGAATCCTCCCCATGATTTTCTATCACACTCAAAGTAAAAGTCAAGTATGTACAGTGACCTGTAAGGTCCTACCTAGTCTTGCCACTGCTTTCTCCCAGATCCTATCTCTTTTGCTGTCCCCACAGATCTCTCTATTCCAGTCACACTGGCATCTTTGTCTTTTGCAAATGACCAGCACTCCAACCTTGAGGAATTTGCACCTGTAGTTCTTCCTACTAGAAGGTTCTTTCTCAGAATATCTGCATGACCTCTCTCTATCTCATTCTCTTTCTCAAAAAAAAAAAAAAAAAAGAATATCTGCATGACTTGTTCATTCACCTCCCCTAGGTCCTTGCTTCTACATCATCTCAATGAAGCTTTCTTTGATCAACCTATCTAAAATTGTAGCCCCCCCTTCTCTATTTTTCTTTATACTTCTTAACCTCTGACATTTTATTTTTTTAAAGATTTATTTATTTATTTGACAGAGAGAGTGAGAGAGAGAGAGAGAACATAAGCAGGAGGAGCTGCAGAGGGAGAGGGAGAAGCAGGGTTCCTGCAGAGGGGGGAGCCCAATGCAGGGCTCAATCCCAGGACCCTGAGATCATGACCTGAGTGAAAGGTAGATGCTCAACCAACTGAGCCACCCAGGTGCCCCACCTCTGACATTTTATATAATTTCTTTATTACCTATTACCTCCTTACCTGTTACCTAACTCTCTCCACTAGAATGTAAGCTCCAATAGAACAAGATTTTTTCTTTATTTGCTTCTATATTTCTAGTGCCTAAGATGAGCCCAGGACTTGGTAGCTGATCAATAAATACTAATTGAATAAAGCAGACCATGGGCTATTAAAAATACCTAATGTAATGAATACTCTGGTGCCATTCACATGTCCCCTGTTTTCGGCCAGTGCACTTATCCCCTGCTGCTGTGAGTTCACTGTTAATGGCACACAAGTGTTCCTCCTCTGAAGATTGACCTCTGCCTACCAAGGGCTACCTGGTTGGTTATACCTATCCCTATGGAGGTAGCTCATAGCTAATGTCTGGTTACACAGTGGTATAAAATGCTGCAACCGAGCCTTAAGGAAGGACTGATTCTGTGATGTATTAGTTGTCCAGACAGGGAGATCAGATTGCAGGTAGTCTTCAGGTGAAAACATAACCTGGCTTAGCATTTTTCCTCTCCCTACCTGGTTTCTTCACTTCCCTCTCCTCAGTTTTTTTCTTCTAATAAATCACTTGAATTAGAGTTCTCATCTCAAGCTCTACTTTTAGGGAACCCAACCCAAGATTCCCCAAAAGAGGATGAGAATTTATAAGAAATAAATTTCTTCAACCTACTTTTTGAAGAAAGAGAAGGCAGTGAAATGGAGAAGGTTACTTCTACAGAACATTTCTTTTTCTTTTTTTCTTTTTCTACAGAACATTCCAATGAGCACCTAATAAAAGAGTCATATTATGCAAGCCCGTGGTCTCTTGGAATGTAGAAAAGATAACATAAGATCTCTCAGACTTCCAATTTAGTTCTTGCCTTTCTTATATTACTTAGGGATCAAGGGAAATTTAACTACTGGCTTCAAGATGAGCTATAAGATCTTAGACATTTTTGTTATATATATATATATAACATATATAAGCTACATATATAAAATTTGGAATTAAAACAAAAATCCTAGTTTTCAAGGCTAATGTGAAAATTATATAAGATCATGGAGGTGAAACTATGTAATATGGTTTGTGGCATGTGATCTATAAATCAGTATAGATTCCCACTGGAGGTTTAAGGGTAGAGGTAGGACACTAAAGCAGATTCACAAAACTTTTGCTTAAATGTTTCTTTAAACTTGCTGCAGGTTGAATTATTTAGGAACTAGACTCTAAGACATAGTTTAGCTTGAAATATATTTATCAAGGAGTTTCCTTGGGATAAACACTCATAGAAGGGAATAAAATAGGATTGAGCATGGTTCATCTCCCATGAGAGACAATGGATTCTGAAAAACAAACAGGGTTCTAGAGGGGAGGGGGGGTGGGAGGATGGGTTAGCCTGGTGATGGGTATTAAAGAGGGCACATTCTGCATGGAGCACTGGGTGTTATATGCAAAAAATGAATCATGGAACACTACATCAAAAACAAATGATGTAATGTATGGTGATTAATATAACATAATAAAAAAAATACCCCCCCATGAAAAAAAAAAAAAACAGGATTGAGCAGGGGGACAAGTTATATTGATATGTAGGTATAATCCAGCCTTCACCAACCCTAAGGGAACTCTGGAGCTTGAATGACTCCTCAAATCTGTTCCCTGTTTGGGGAACTATGTGGCCAAGCCTTTATAGTCCCATATTGATCAGTTATTGACAAGACCCACCATGAGAATGGGTGAAACCTTGAGCTAAGCCGCTGAGTCAATCCCTGAAGGTGCTGATAGCCAAAGGCAGGCTGCTGATAACATTCCTGGGAGATGGGGTAAAAGGCTGAAGATAGCACATAACATTGGTCCCCACAAATCCTAATACATTAGAAGGAAATGGAGACCTCTAATCTTTCCTTCAATCACTCACTCAAGAAATCTCTGTTGAGCTCTTATTATGTATATGGCACTATGCTAGGTACTAGAGAGATAATGAGGAATAAGACTTATCCTTGACCTTGAACAGTTGATGGTCAAATGTGGCAGTAGATTTGTATGTAAACAAATATGTACAAGCTGGTGAGTGCTATTTCAGAAGTAAGATAAAAGTGCTGTAGGAGCATAAAGGACAGAACAAACAACTCAGCATGGGAATTTGGGGAACACTTCACCTTGGCTTCACCACTCATTTATGTCTAAGTAGCTTAGCTGTTTCTACACATAGCTACAAAGAAATTGCTTGCATAATATATCACTTTCAATAGGTGCTCACCAAAACATTTTAAACTGTTGTTTAGAGCAAGGCTTTGTCTCCAGACAAATGTGTGCCCCAAACTATCCATTTGGCTCATGGCATATAGCAAATCAAGTTCTTGCTCAAAAATTACAAAGATTTAGGTGTCTGTGTCAAGGGATGTGTATTCTTTGACTTGGGGAAATTTTAAATGGCTGAAGGTAGGTATTCTTAGAAAAAAAATAATAAAAGATTTATTTAGGGTAAAGAAAAGGAACCTGCACAACTTACTGTCAAACTGATTCAACATGGTATTCAGACATAAGTACTCAGCAACTGGTTGTTATTCAGTAATACAAATTACTGATTCATTTAATAATCAAATGCATATTGAGGGCCTACACTGATCAGGAATTGATGAAATTACATATTTTTATGCTCATTAAAAGCATAAGTCAGACACTAATGATGTGAGCCTTGAGACTATGATTTGATCACTGTTTGAACAACATATATATATTTTTTTTGAACAGCACATATTTTAATCCCTAATACCAATATATATTTCTGAACTTTTGGAGATGCCCTAAAATAAAAACTTAAAGAATATGCCAGCTGGAAGTTCAAAGGAACAAGAAAACTAGAGCCTGCTTTGGAAACTGGCCATGGAAAAACCCTATGAGGTACCATAAAGCAGGCTTTTGAATCACAGGGACCAGCAACTTGTTTCTTAATCTCTCTGAGCCTTGATTTTTTTCATCTACTAGAAAGGAAAAATAATATTCTCCCAAAAAATGCATTGTAATGTTTAAATAAGATAATACATGTTAAATGCTTGGCTCAGAGTAAGTACTCACAAATGTCGGTCCCTTGGCCTTTCCATCCTCTGAAAATACTTTCTAAGAAAATTACAATGGGAGATTACAGTGTTTAATAGGACCAGCTCCATCAGTGAATGAAAATAGCAGTTTCGTTTCAGGGTTCAGAAAGGTTAATGTCAATAGTTACTATAAATAACGATTTCATCAGTAATGACCCATACTGTTGTTTACATAAACGCATGAGAGTAAAAATGCCTTGTGTACATAGAAAACTTTGGGAGGCCTTATAAAACATTAGAAAGACAATGGGCATTGCTGCGTGTAGACTTGAATTTTAATTTCAGCAACCCTGAAAACAAACTGTGTGACCTTGTAGCAGTTGTTACTTAACCTCTCTGAGGTGCCATCATTCACATAAAATTGGGGATTAAATAATCTAACTACATAGGACTTTTCTAAAGATTACCTAAAATAATATGCATTAACTATTTGGTGTAGTCATAGGTTTTAATCCATCAGTAAATGAGCATAGAATCTTGTGGAACCTTCAAGAATTTCACACCTGTCCTACCCTTTGGGTTCCCCTATTCCACCCCTAATCTCTATAATTGTCTGGCTCCTTCCTCCTTCATGTTATAAAAGTTTTGAAAATGATTTCTCCAATGGCACCAACCTCCTTCACAGTTGGCTATAAAATGCTATAAAATCCTTCCACTGAATTTTATCCCAGTTTATCAAACAGCACCCAGTACTGTGGCTAATAATATAGAAATGGAGTTTCAGAACATAAACATTCATAGGATTGCAGATTATTAGAGCAGGAAGGGACCTTAGAGATATCTCTTCTCCTCACCTCATTTGACAAATGAGGAGACTGTGCTGATAGAGTTCCTCTCTCCTGGGACTTGGAATGTCCTTCAGTCAAGTCATTGGCCATAAAGCAAGGCACAACTGACATTAGCTCATGGTGAGTTTAGAATCACCTTCGGCCTTTAAGGTAATACTTATTTTTTTCTTTGATTATTAATTACTTCAGTGTAATAAGAGTTTCCTGTAATCTGTGACTTCAAAAAATCTGCTTTTGGATATTGGAGTTCAACTGTGTGATCCTGACCACATTCTTCTACTTTTCTGACCCTCATTGCAAAATGCGGACAATAATGACTTACGAACGGTTACATAGTACTCACTTCACGCTGTAAGTCAACGTCAACTTCATAATTTCTCCCTCCTTTATTTCTGGCATAGAATAATTTCTTTGATGTTAGAGACTATGCTTATTTGTCATTGATGTCCCAGATAACTTTGTAAATATTGGTAGATTTAAAATTTTTAACAGTTGGCAAAATTTTAGTAAACTGGCTGCCACAATGATTACTGAATAGCAACCAGCATTTGTTGACTATGAGTATCTTGCTAAGCACTGTTCTTTGCACTTCACATTTATTAACTCTTTTGCTTTTCCTATCATTCTCTGAAGTAGGAACTATTATTATGACCATTTTACAAATAAGGGAACTCAGTCACAGACATTAAATCATTTGCCAAAATTCACATATGCAACAAGTGGGAATATGAGAATTTGAACGCAGGCAGACTGAGTGTTCCCTGAACTAAATGAATGTTTGTTTTACTCACAAGATTATTTTTTGAAGACCAGGAGTAAAATATCTGGATGCATTCTGTTCAATGTTGTTGTTTCTAAACCTTCCTCATTCTTGGATCTCTGTTTTGTATGCCACATTATAGGAAATTATGGTGATGTAAATAGATCATATCATATGACTCGTGTGCTGTGTCCAAAGGAAAAAGTTCCTGCCCTGAACTCGGCTAGATCTCATAATATTTTACTCAAAGTCCTCCTGCCCTTGTCAGCAGCAGAATCAGCAGCTGTAGCCAGGAGTGTCAGTAAAGAGGCTTGATTAAATATAAATACATCTATGGAGTAATATTTAAGGCAAACTTTTTAGGTCACTGCAGTTGGGAATAGAAAATGATTTTGGGTTTTGAGTGTGAGATTAATTTCTAAATAAATGAGGCTGAAAAATAGAGTACATTGCACCTATGGGTACCCTGAATCCAGTGACTGAGGAAAAACATTAAGAACAGTTTTAAAAACCACATGGAGTAGGCTGTAATATCTTTTGTTTATCTTCACACATAAAAAATCCAGCTAGGAAGATTGTAAATGAAAAATGTATAATAACTTTCACTAGTGGCACCACTTAAATGAAATAGAAATTTCTTTTTCCACTCACCTAACTCTCTAACTATAGAGGAAAATGAATATTTACACTTGAAGTTTTCTGTAAGCATTTGGGCTTTAAAGATAATTTGAGGAGATTTCTGGTTCTGACCAAAATGAAGCAGCCTATTCCTCTCAGATCCTCCTGCTTACAACTAAAAAACGCTGGACATAACCCAACAAAAAAGAGCAGGAACATGGAAAGGTGGAAAGAAGTTGAGTTGCCTAGAAACCTTGGAACTTGAGGAGCAACATAGCCCTTGAGTTTCCTGTTTCCTCACTGGCTCCCATATATTCCAGGCAGGGCACTATAGAAGCCTTCAATTTAGTACAGTCAACAGATCAAGGAAAGCTTTGAGAAACTCTATTATCTGTAGTCAACTGACTGGGGAAGTGGTGACCTAAGAGAGCAAAAAAGCCTTCTTGGCAATACCCATCCTACTCAAGTCAAACACCCACACAAACTGCTACCCCCTACACCATAGTTCTAGGAGGGTTGATTGAGTTGTTAATGTTCTACGCCACCAAGCCAGCCCTAGGAAGCAGATTCCCCCACCTTGTGAGGACATGGTGCCTAGCAATGAGCTGATCTTCCATCCCAGCTCAACATATGCAAGCAATATTAAGTTTCTCTATCCAGCCAAGGGAGTGTATGTGGGTCTGAGCTGGGAGTTGGTCTTCATCCCCCACCAGCAGGATGCAGATGTCATGTCAGTAGGATCTAGTGACTAGCTGAATCTCCACCCCCATTCCACAGCAATGAGACTCAGTGAAATGAAATCAGTACCCTACTTTCCTCCACCCCTGCTGTCAGTGGGACCTGGTGGGGAGCTGAACCTCCTGAACCTCCTCCTCTCGGCACCACCGAGAATGACCAAGGCAGTGTGAGGCAAGACAGCTTAGCATGCTGCTCCTGGCCACACACAACTCCTCACCTCTGTGGCAGAGGTGCAGTGGGGAGCTGAGTCTTCACCCCTGTCTGGCCTCAATAAGGCAAAATGAGATGGTGCCTAGTGGTGCTAGTTGAGACTCTTGATATCATACCCTCTATTAACTGAATTTTTCCCAGTTTTTCAATTCCCTGCTGCTCTGCAGATAATTCTCTCATCTCTGAAATAAAATACTTATCCTAAATCCTTGCCTCAGGGTCAACCTCAAGATAAGACATCATTCAACTAATATTTACTGAGCATTTTCCAAGTTAAGAGCATTGTAGGAGTTGCTGCATTTCTGAAAAAGCAGTATAAAGTAAATTGCCTCTATTGTCATGGAATCAATATTTCAGTGGAGACAGATTCATCATGTTAGAAATTAAAATAGTTTAAGTGCTATGAGGAGAAATGAGATGACATAGGGACAGTCTAATGCTAATGAAATATATCAGGCCCCTTGAGTTCATCATAATCTCATGTCATTATCCAGGTCTGAACGAGCCTTACAAACTCCTTCACCACTCCAACTCTTTCTAGAAGGCTTATCAAATAGGGTGAAAGCAACATACACTTATTCATTCATTGGCCAAATAAAACTTTATTAAGAATTAATATGGGTCAGGCACTGTATTACACAGCTGAAATTATGCTGGTACCATGAAGTATTGAATCAAGTAGAACATAACATCAGAGAGTGAAGTGTTGCCTTAAATGGAAGAGAAGAGCAGAAGAGAGAAAACTCCTTCATAGCTAGAGGAATAGGAGGTTTTAGCATTGAGGGAAGCACAACCCCTCTCCCTGGCCCCCAGAATAAGACAGAAAATATCAGGATGCAAAGATAGTTTACTCTACTCTGAATTTTCAATACTACATTTGAAAAAGCTGAAAAGTTCATGGGGGGAAAAAAGGGTAAAAGCTATAAAAATGTACTTGGAAAGTACATTTCAATTTATTTCAGCTCATTATTCTTTATCTACCTCATCTAAATAGTTCCTTTAAGTTAAAAGGATGGAATTGTGAAGTAGTCAATAGGGACCACAGAAGCAGGGGCTGTACCTTGTTCGATGATTGAATCACATGTCTCTACCATTGTATCTTTGCATATGCCCTGTTCTAACCTTCAAGTCTCAGCATCCAGAGATTTCTGCTCTGATTAGCAAATGCCAGACCAACTGAAGAATCATTGCACTGGACCACAAGGGGTTAAGTCATCCCTTGGAGATTGAGAATAGATTCTGATATTGGTTTTATTGAATCACTTAATTCTATTTAAGGAGAGAGAGAAGCCTAACTGTGAGAAATGTCTGGAAGCCAATAGTACCATTTTACACAGACCTCCCCTTCTTAGGTTTGTCATCTATGAAAGGTCATCCTCTGGGTTACACCAGCATCTAATGAAGTATTTTATTTGTTTTTTGTTTGCTTGGGGTTTTTTGGTGTGGATTTTATCTAATAGTTTGTAGTTTTTTCATTTATATCATCATAATGCCAAGATATACCAGACATCGGTTTCTCCATCGTATGTTTTCAAATACATCAAAATATTTCTGTACCTATTTTTTTTTTAAATTGTTTAAATTCAGTTTAGTTAACATATAGTGTACTATTAGTTTCAGGGGTAGAATTTTGTGATTCATCAGTTGCATATAACATCCAGTGCTCATTACATCAAATGCCCTCCTTGATGCCCATCACCCAGTTACTCCATATCCCCACCTCCCCCCTCCAGCAACCCTCAGTTTGTTTCCTATGATTAAGAGTCTCTTATGGTTTGCCTCCCTCTCTGTTTTCATCTTATTTTATTTTTCCTTCCCTTCCCCTATGTTCATCCATTTTGTTTCTTAAATTCCACATATGAGTGAAATCATATGGTATTTATCTTTCTCTGAGTGACTTATTTCACTTAGCATAATACCCTCTAGTTCCATCCACGTTGTTGCAAACAGCAAGATTTAATTCTTTTTGATGGCTAAGTAATATTCCACTATATATATATACATACATATACATATATATACACACACACACACCACATCTTCTTTATCCTTTCATTTGTCAATGGGCATCTGGGTTCTTTCCATATTTTGGCTATTGTGGACATTGCTGCTATAAATATTGGGGTACATGTGCCCCTTCAAATCACTATGTTTGTATCCTTTGGATAAACATCTACTGCAATTGCTGGGTCAAAGGGTAGCTCTATTTTTAACTTTTTGAGGAACCTCCATACTGTTTTCCAGAGTGGCTGTACCAGCTTGCATTCCCACCAACAGTGTAAAAGGGTGCATCCTCGCCAACTTCTGTCATTTCCTGACTTGTTAATTTTAGCCATTCTGACCGGTGTGAGGTGGTATCTCATTGTGGTTTTGATTTGTATTTCCCTGATGCTGAGTGATGTGGAGCATTTTTCATGTGTCTACTAGTCATTTGTATGTCTTCTTTGGAGAAATGTCTGTTCATGTCTTCTGCCCATTTCTTGAGAGGATTTTTTGGTTTTGGGGTGTTGAGTTGATAAGTTCTTCATAGATTTTGGATACTAGTCCTTTATCTGATAAGGCCACTTCAAATATCTTCTCCCATTCTGTAGGTTGCCTGTTAGTTTTGTTGATTGTTTCCTTTGCTGTACAAAAGCTTTTTATCCTGATGAAGTCCCAGTAGTTCATCTTTACTTTTGTTTCCCTTGCCTTTGGAGATGTGTCTAGCAAGACGTTGCTGTGGCTGAGGTCAAAGAGGTGGCTGCCTATGTTCTCCTCTAGGATTTTGATGGATTCCTGCCTCACATTTAGGTCTTTCACCCATTTTGAGTTTATTTTTGGGTTCCTGTGTCTATTTTTAACACATTGACCACAATTAAGTGAAGAAATTGTTGTTTAATATTTTTCTTCCCTGGTAAAATTTACTCAGTTTCATAAGGGCAGAACCACATTGTCTTGCTCATCACTGAATGTCCAGTTTTCAGAAAAGTGCTTTTCACAAAGTAAATACTTGTTGGATGAATAGTGGAATGCTAAGAAAGCCATTTTTATATGGATGTATTTTAAACTTTAGCACATTTAAAAAGTCTGATCTCTCTCCCATGCCCTCCCTAACCCATTTTGATTCATTAAATGGGGCAGAGCTTATGCTTTTAATTTCTAACAAGTCCAAGAGTGATGGTCAGGCTGCTGGTTTGGACACCACTCTTTGGACAGCACTTATCCACATGATGTTGGATCACTATATGGCCTAGGTAAAGAAACCAATGGTAAGGTTCACACTTAAGTCGCATATCTGCATTTAAATCATTGTGGCCTCCACAGCCCATTTGAGATACTGAGCACAGAGATCAGCGATTTTTGGTGTTCCCATGTAAAGAATGAAACTGTAGAAGATCACTGTCTCCTATGTTATGATCACTATCTACTTAGGCCAAGAGCAGAATCAGATAGCCCAAGGGATTATGAATTCCCTGGATATTGATACTCTGGACTATCCAGAGCACATTACTCACTCACTCTGTATCCCTGAGGATGAGGGTATACTCGTCATGATTTTATATTTCTTCCTTTTGCACTGTTTTTAATCAAGCTATTGGCCACCATTGTCTTCCTCCCTTCTAGCCACTGAGTTGTTTCTGAGTTTTGGAGGACAGTTTTTAAAGAACTGAAGTTCATATTCACCATTTCCCACCATCCGCAGATCGATTGCCAAATACCACGTTAATTCATATCTAAGAGTACGTGCAGTGCTATATCTCTTACTGGCATGACAACTGGCTCATCTGTCTACTGCCACCTCTTGTTGTAATTCTCATAATGTCCAGTTTCAAAGAAATGTAAATTCAACTCAACTGCGATATTTCTACAGTGACTGACATGTTAGTAGTTGTTTGGAGCTAAATGAATTGCAAGTTACTTTACCCACTACTGTGTTGAGGAATGGCTGTCTTAAGTTTTGAGGGAGAAAAAACAGTGAGTTAATCAAGTAAGTTAATCAAGTAAGTTAAGGGGAAAAAGGTAATAACACATACACAGGAAACCCTTACAATTACTATATGTTCCTGAACCCATTTTTTGGAGGCAAGAGTAGGCCGCAATTCCTGCACTTTGAACATTAAAGAATCTCTTCTGTATCCTTACCATAAGTATCCCTTTTCTGGAGCTGGACTGTGAATGGTTGCCTGTTTCAGAAATCAAGGAAGACAAAGGAATGACCATCTTTTCTCACGCTAATCTTCAGCTCTTTGACTTCACTGATTTGGAGCTCTATAATCTGCCATTCCTTCACATATGGACTAGGGCATTATGGTCAGTGCTGTTCTTCCAAGTCATTGACTGATTTCCCTGGTCCATACAGGGCACATTTCCTGCAAAGCAGCTCCAAGTTTCCAACTTTCTTTAAAAAGGAAGAAAGAAAAGAAAAACATACTTTTAGCCAGTATGATACTTGGCAAATAGACTACTGTGAGAAAGCAGATTTGGATTTTTCTCCAAGGTTCTAGTTTGCCTCTTTGTATCACACTTTGTTCTTAGAAATCACAAATTTCTCGTTCCTTCAATGGAACTGAAGAAGTCTCCACATATGAAAGACTATTGTGAATCCCAAACCCATGTCATTGAAAATTTATCACCCAGAGTTCTGAACTGAGAATGTACCTCCTCTCTCTTGTTTATACTTCATACTGGAAGTGATTGTCTCTTCTTGTTAATCCTCTAGCTCATTGCATTCTAAATTTCCAGACTCCTCTCTATTAGTAGATCTCATTGGCTCTTTGTACAGACTTTGGTAAGTGGGATTTTCCTACATCAATCTTCTCTTCGCCTCCTACATTAATCTTCTTACCTCTTTCTCTTTTGGACATTGACAAATTGATGTCTCCCCCCACCCTTAGTTCTTTTAAATACACACATCCACCTTCTTCAGCTAAATAGAGTCAGGATATCAATGGCTCCAAACCACCGAACTTGAAACAAATGACCCTGACTTCCTAGCAGCTTTGTATTGAATAAACAGCTTAGATTTCTATTTTCCCCATGTAATTCACTGTCTCTGAGAAAATTTTGGAAAGTAGGCATAAGGAGAGCAGTAACAACTGTACTTGGTATCTGTAAAGAGTCCTTGCTAACCAGCACCATTACCAATGTAAAGTTTTTGAATATATTTTTCAGTAAACATTTCTTAGTCGAGGTACATAAGTGTTCTCATCTAGCAAAAGACAGCCTGTGATGCAGAATATAAAAGGCCTTAGTTGAAAAAGCACTGGAATAGAGAATGTTACAACACATATAGATGCTCAGAAAATATTTGTTGAATTGAATAACACAGTAAGTTAAGCTCCTTAGAAAAGTACATGGCGATCGAGCTCAATGTTTCTCTCCAAAAGTTCCCACTCATATATGCATGTAGCACAAAGTACAGTCATAGAGAGTGGGGGGCTGAGATGCCTTTACTTCTTCACCTTCACTCTGTATAAGCAAGAACACCTGTCCTCCTTTGTCTAATACAGCTGTATGATAATTTGGAAAATAATACAAATAAGGTTGCTCCTTGAGACAAGAGAGTATGTCATATTGAACTCTATGGCCACAGTGCCTAGCAATATGTCTGGATTGTAGTAGGTATATGAAGGATACTTGCTGGATGAGAGGAAGACTGGAGGGAAAATAAAAAGCAAAGTCATGAAAGAACTCTCCAAATCACACCCTCTCCGTTCAAATATTCATGAACTGATGAGGCGAAGAAATTGTTCTGCTCTGTTACAATATCTGTCCCCGTTCCCTCTTCCACACATGTAAGCAGCAAGCACTTACTGTCAGATTGTGACCCTGGGGAAGTCATTCATTTCCACTTGAACCAGCTGTTTCAAATAACTTGTGCATGTTGCGTTTACCAAAGGAAAATTATACCTTTTTTTTCCTTTGATTTACTGAGGAATTTTTATTTGGAAAACATTTACTTGTATCTTTGAGCAGCTGTGATAGATTTCACAGCAGGCTTCTCACTATGAAAGAGGAATCCCTACAAACTCCTAACCTTCTTCAAGGCCTCTTGGGGTGCCAGGCGAAGGGGAACATGAAGGGATGTGTAAGGGGAGCACATTGTTCTCCTGGAATCAGAACTCATGAGGGGCCCCTTCTGAGCACATGTATTGAAAAGCAGCCTGTAGGAAGGGAGTCAAGGTAGGGTTCAAATATTAGATTAAAAATTTTAAGTTATTGGGTCTTTCTATTCCACCTCTATGCGAACAAATGAGAATAAGATATACCTCTGTACAGTGTATGCAGTCTTTCTAGTGCATAAGAGGTGCTAAAAAAATTGTAGCTACTATTTTAATCATTCAGGAAAAAAACCCTGCCCTTTTAAATAAAGAAACAGTAAAACTTACATATCACCAGGGACATCATTAGGGAGCACTTCAGATTATTTTTCCAATAGAGGTGATGGAATTGCACCAACTGAAACAGTCATACTCCACACTCCACATTCTCTTGCTAATTCCAACTTGTAACAAATAATTTGCATTTCTAGGGGACAAGTTCTTTGTCTGTTGTACCAAGAAATAGTCGCAGCATAACAGTACATATTCAATAAGCATGTGTTTAATTTAAAAAGTGCGTAGATGGGCACCTGGGGGCTCAGGTGGTTAAGTGATTGCTTTCGGCTCAGATCATGATCCTGGAGTCTCAGGATTGGAGCCCCGCATTGGGACCCCTGCTCAGCAGGGAGTCTGCTTCTCCCTTTGACGTTCCCCCCTCTCATGCTCTTTCTCTCTTTCATCCTCTCTCTCAAATAAATAAATAAAATCTTTAAAAAATGCATAGATTAGGAGAATGCACTGTGATGATGATAAGCAATAGTGCGACATTCATTTAGTAAGAACTGAGTAGATGAAGAGCTTTAGATTCTATAGAATGTAAAAATGAATGATGGAGACACTGCCTTTGCCCTCCGGGATGATTTGGTAGTCAGGGCATATAGGCCATGTTCCAGGAAAAGTGAGTCATGTTGTGATTGGAGCATCAGATTTGGGGAGATTTGAGATTTAAGGTTAAATATATTTGGAAATGTGGAATGATATGATATAATAAATGACTTTGAATTCTCAGAAACCCAGCAAGAGTGTTTAATCCAAAGGAAAAGGCTGATCAGATGGGAGCACTTAGGAGAATATTTAAACAGTCTGGTTTGCTAGTTTTCCAACTATAAAATACAGGAAATACAAAGAGATGAGTGGCAGTGCTCTGTGATCCATACCCTTCCTTTGACCAGAGTTTGTCTACTTTAAAATCAGTTACGTATTGAAAAATAAGTAGTCTTGGGAAGAAGGGAGGACGACGACTTAACATGTCAGAGGAAAACATAGGTCAAATCTGGCAGTTACCGAACAATTTCAGTTCAGAGTTTGGTGAGTAATTTTAGGGTGAAAAAGAAGGAAAATCAAAAGGTGGTCATGAGAAGCCCATGCTGGAATAGAGATGAAATTAATCCAGGGGGAACATGCAAGAGGAAAACTGGCTTAGACAAAAATATGAACAATTCTAGACATGAACCAAAGTGAAGCCAATGAATTTGCTAGGAGTAGAGCAAATGACTTGACAAGCGAAGTACTGCAACACAGGGATTCTCCAAAAGTTGCCCACAGACTTCTGCCAAAGTGAATTGATAAGAATTGACTTGGCAGCTTTAAACATTACAGATTCTTGGGCCTTTGCCTTTTGAGATTCTAATTCAGTATATCTAACTTAGGCAGGGGAAGCGGTATTTTTTCTAAAGGTGCTGCTGTTTCTTGATGGGCAGCCATTGGGCAGAATCACTGATCAACTTCAGTGTCCTGGGATGTCCGCATGAATTTGGGTCTAATTTGGGGCCTGCGGATAACCACTAAGCAAATAACTAAAGGAAGAAACTATAAAAATGAGATCCACCAGTTTTTTTCCCATTGACTCTTTCTTGTTATTCATGCCTAATAATTAAAAAAAAAAAAAAAAGAGGGCACATATTGAATGGAGCACTGGGTGTTATATGCAAACATTGAATCATAGAACACTACATCAAAAACTAATGATGTAATGTATGGTGACTAACATAACAATAAAATAAAATAAAAGATTAAAACAAACAAACAAACAAACAAGCAAACAAAGATTCCAGCCCTGGCAAACTGAAGTTTTGTTTTGTTTTGTTTCATGTGGTCCTGTCAAGGAGGGGAGCAATACTACTCCATTTCCTTCACGAAAAACTTCCCCTCCCCTGCTGAAGCCAAGATATCAAATTTCTTCTTGTAAAGGAAATTTAAATGTGAAAATTAAGGACAGTCACCGTTTTAGCATTTGAGGTAACTGTAGATATCACATGGTCCAACTATCTCATTTAAGGAAACTGAAAATGTCAAAGGAATTCTCTGATTTGTCTTCCAGGTTAAAAGCCACTCAGAGGCCGAGATGATTTCTTCTCTACTTTTGCATGCCCTGTACCTATTACATTTCAGGCTCATCGTAAATGTATGTTAGTTTTATGTGCTATACTGGCTTACCCAAGATGTTTATTTCTTCTTTCCCTCTCTTTCCTACACATGCACATATATGCATACCTGTGCCTGCACACAATCATCACATATCAATCACCAGCTACGGTTTAGTTGCAGTCAGCGTAATGTCAAGGTTCATTACCTTCCAAAATGCGGCTTCACTGGATAGAGCAATCATCTATTTTTTTTTCAATAGACTGCTTTAAAAAATCTGTCACATAGTGGGGCGCCTGGGTGGCTTAGTCATTAAGCGTCTGCCTTCGGCTCAGGTCATGATCCCAGTGTGTGGAATCGAGCCCTGCATTGGGCTCCCTGCTCCCGGGAAGCCCGCTTCTCCCTTTCCCACTCTCCCACTGTGTTCCCTCTCTCACTGTGTCTCTCTCTGTCGAATAAATAAATAAAATCTTTAAAAGAAATTGTCACATAGAGAGATAATGAGGAATTCTTCACTAATTTGCCATTTTCAGAAAATGTTTTCATATTTTCAGTTCTTTCTCAATATAGGATGGGATAAAAATCTCAAGGTTGTAGAATTTCACACAAGGTGGTCTATGAAGTTATGTTAATGGCTATGTTGAAATCACAACTTAAATAATGATCAGGACAATATTTGAGCAGTTTTGTACCCCAAGTGGAATTAAAGGGAGAAAAGGATTTCCCTAAATCAAAACCTCAATGAGATACCACCTCACACCAGTCGGAATGGCTAAAATTAACAAGTCAGAAAACTACAGATGTTGGCGGGGATGTGGAGAAAGGGGAACCCTCCTACACTGTTGGTGGGAATGAAAGCTGGTGCAGCCACTCTGAAAAACAGTATGGCGGTTCCCCAAAAAGTTGAAAATAGAGCTACCCTACGACCCAGCAATTGGACTACTGAGTATTTACCCCAAAGATACAAATGTAGTGATCTGAAGGGGTACATGCACCCCGATGTTTATAGCAGCAATGTCCACAATAGCCAAACTATGGAAAGAACCAAGATGTCCATCAACAGATGAATGGATAAAGAAGAAGTGATATATATACACACACAATATTCCACACACAATGGAATATTATGCAGCCATCAAAAGGAATGAAATCTTGCCATTTGCAACGACATGGATGGAACTGGAGGGTATTATGCTGAGCGAAATAAGTCAATCAGAGAAAGACATGTATCATATGATCTCACTGATATGAGGAATTCTTAATCTCAGGAAACAAACTGAGGGTTGCTGGAGGGATGGGGTGGCTGGGTGATAGACATTGGGGAGGGTATGTGCTATGGTGAACACTATGAATTGTGTAGGACTGTTGAATCAGAGACCTGTACCTCTGAAACAAATAATATAGTATATGTTAAAAAAAAAAAAAGAAGAAGAAGATAGCAGGAAGAGAAAAATGAAGGGTGGGAAATTGGAGGGGGAGACGAACCATGAGAGACTATGGACTCTGAGAAACAGACTGAGGACTCTAGAGGGGAGCAGGGTGGGGGGATGGTTTAGCCTGGTGATAGATATTAAAAAGGGCATGTATTGAATGGAGCACTGGGTGTTATATGCAAAAAATGAATCACGGAACACTACATCAAAAACTAAT